>NC_087345.1:8071607-18071607 GCF_030014295.1 Loxodonta africana | reverse complement strand
GCTCAAGCATGACAATGATTGTGAGGATGGCGCAGGACCGGCAGGGTTTTGCTCTATTATACATGAAGTCCCTATGAGTCGGAGTTGACTCAATGGCAACTGTTTTTTTTTTTTTTTTTTTGCAGTTGGCCTCAGGTAAGTCTGAATCCAGAGGATAAAAAGAATCTTCGGGCTTCTGTCCTTCCATCTCTCAGATAGGCTTTACTCATGAAGGCAAGAAAGTCCCAGCCTTCCCAGATGCAGCCCTTCCCAGCTTAGTTCTCCCAAGTGGAAAGGGCAGGGGAGCTTCTATTTCCAGAATGCTTTATACATTAGCGGAGACTGACTCTGTTCAGGATGAGTTGACCTGCCTTTGTTGGGATGGGCTGTTGGGAACAATATGCCATCAGTTCCCCAGTGGAAAGGGGAAAATGGGGAAAGGAGGTAGAGGATGAAAAGGCAAGAGAAGGTGCACTATCTGCCCCTCCCTTTTCACAAACATTTAGATTATTTCAAACTTTTTATTATGCATAGTGGTTAAGGGGATCCCTATGGGTCAAAGGCTTCTTGCATGATTATTTATTAGGCTCCAGTTGTGGGGCAGTGGTTAAGAGCCGCAGCAAGCTACGGCTGCTGACCAAAAGGTCTGCAGTTCAAACCTACCAGCTGCTCCTTGGCAACCCTATGGGGCAGTTCTACTCTGTCCTGTAGGGTCGCTATGAGTCGGAATCAACTCGATGGCAACGAGTTTGTTTTGTTTTCTCTTAAAATAAAGTGTCCAAACTGGGATGAGTTCCCTAGATGGCACACATGGTTTGTGCTTGACTGTTAACCTAAAGGTTGGTGATTTGAACCCAACTAGGGGCTCCCCAGAAGAAAGCTGGCAACCTGCTTCCGTAAAGATCACAGCCAAGAACACGCTTTGGAGCGGTCCTATTCTGGAACTCATGGGTCACTGACAACAACTAACAACAAACTGGGCAACGGAAAATAAGGGAGAAGGCACTTAGAAAAGGGGAAGGAGGAGTCTTTTCTCCCACATTATAATAGTAAACCATGTCAGAGGAAATTGGAATAGATTTTTTTTAAAGTATAGGGAAAAAATAGCAACTATCAACATTCTGGAGTATGTCTTTGCTTTATAAATCTTATAATCCAGGGGTTTTAAATAGTCGTGATCTCATTACCTACGCCGTTTTGTTTCCTTCTTTTATTGCTCTCATTTCCTAGGTGGCATAATTTGTTCTGTAGCCTAACTGCAGATAGCTTTCTCTGCCTTTAATAATGTTTGCTCAGTACGTGAACACCCTGAAGTGTGTGCGTATCCTTAAGGTTTTGAATAAACTTAATATCAGCAATAATACCTGGCACAACGTGGATATTCACTAAGGCTGGGGCTACGTGTGTTTTGTGGAATGGCTAGGAGGAAAAAGAGCCCTGGAATTTGATTCTTACCTCTCTCACCTATTTGCTGAGTCCCATGTCTGAGTTTTGGTGTTTTCAGTCATAAAATAAGTGTAACCTGAATAAAATCCAGGACTCCATGAGGGCCAGAATTTGCAGTGCCCTCTTCACAGAAGCAGCCGTCTGGAGGAAAAATACTCTTGGAAAAGATATTACTAAAGCTCTTAGGACAATACCAAAGAATGTGGGAGGGGGAGGTTCATTCTTCCCTTTTTTTCCACCCCTCTCTCAAGGAGTCCGGGGGGGTGCAAATGGTTAACGTGCTCAAATGCTAAGCAAAAGGTTGGAGGTTCAAGTCCGCCCAGAGGTTTTTGGAAGAAAGGCCTGGTGACCTACTTCCAAAAGATTAGACAAAACCAAACCAAACCTGTTGCCGTCAAGTTGATTCCAACTCACAGTGACTGTATAGGGCAGAGTTTTCCAGGCTGTCACCTTTATGGAAGCCAACTGCCACATCTTTCTGCCATGGAGCCACTGGTGGGTCCAACAGCTGACGTTTCAGGTAGCAGCCAAATGCTTAACCACTGCACCAACAGGGCTCTGTTTTCCATCGGAACCCCTAGGGAGCGCAGTTCTACTGTGATATACCTGGGGTCTCCGTGTGTCAGAGTCAACTTGACGGCAACTGGTCTCACCGTCAAACTCTTTCCCATGCAGAGGAGAAGCCCCCTCTCTCTGTCTGTTAAACCTCAGCCTGACTTCCAGCCCAAGCAGCAATTCTCCTCTCCCTCCGTGTAGTGTTGGCCACCCCAAGCTGCTCTCAGCACCCTGTTCTACTTCTCTGCAGCTTGCCTCCTACGCCACCTGGAATTCTGGTGAACAAATGCCTTCACCCTGTTGTATCTCCCCACTAGTTAATCTTTGCACTAATTGCAAAGAAGAGCCCATTAACTATCCATGGCACTCAGGCAACCCAGTGCCCACCCCTCTCATCCTGTCCCTGCTGGTGGAGCAGGTTTCTTCATCGGTGCTCCAAAGTGGTGCAGGCCCCTCCACTACGTCAGTCAAACTAGGAGCCAACCTACTGGTTCTGAGACATAATCCTCTCTCGCTCTGGGTCTGCGTTTTAGTGAGGTGAGAAGATGGTGCAAGCTCCACAGTCCCACCTCATGGGAGCAATCAGCCAGAAAATACCCCTTGAAAGGCTTTCCCCAAAGTGTTGAGCCTTCCAAAGTGGCCAGTGGACTTGTCCCTCCTCTGCTGAGGTTTGTGACAGCAGCAAACAGGTGGTTGACCAATCCCAGCAGTCCTACTCATGACTCACCTTCCCAAACTGCAAGCAAATGAGGACTTGCAGTTTCCAGTTGAACCTCAGGCCGGCTGGGGAAAGGGGTAGGTCCCCAACCAGGTTTCAGAAACCCCACTCATCCAGTTCCATCAGCACCTGACTAGGTAGGGGTGGCCTCGAGGGGCCAAGAAATACCTTCATATGTCATTCTGGCTCCCCCAGGTCCGCCCACACCAACCATGAGGTTCACGTGGCCCTTGAATTGTGACGAAATGCAAGTTCATCCTAGCTATGAATCACACTCACTTGGGTCCAAAATATAACCAATAAGCTAAATGAAGCCAAAAGACCATTGTGGTCTAGTCAGTGTACAATGTTGCATTCAAAGAAATAGCTGGCAGGGCGGGGTGTGGCGGGGTGGGGGCGGGGGAGAATATTTGAAAGTAATTTGAATCCTTTCTTGGCCTCTCAAAAAAATGAAGAAGGTGTGTGTGTGGTGGGGGTGGGAGTTGTTTATAGGTTGAATTGTTCCCTCTCCCAAAAGATATACTGAAATCCTAACCCCTAGTACCTGTGACTGTGAGCTTGTTTGGAAATAGGGTGTTTGCAGATGTTGTTAGTTAACATGAGGTCACCGGAGTAGGGTGGGTCCTAATCCCATATGACTGGTGTCCTTATAAAAAGAGAAGAGAGACACAGACATGGAGGGAAGAAGGTCGTGTGAAGACAGGCAGGTATTGGAGTGATGCATCTACAACCCAAGGAATGCCAAGGATTGCCAGCAACCACCAGCAGCTAGGAAGAAGCAAGAAAGGATCTTTCCCTAGAGTCTTTGGAAAGTGCACAGTCCTGCCGACATCTTGATTTCAGACTTCTGGCCTCCATAACTGTGAGACAATAAATTTCTGTTGTTTTAAGCCACGCAATTTGTGGTACTTTGTTACGGCAGCCCTAGGTAACTAATATGGTGGGAGGGAGGAGGCAGATGAGGAGGGGGGAAAGGTAATATATTTATAATTCATGGTTCAATTAACCTAGGCAAAATCACAGTGGGAAATTAGCCAACCACTCTCAGATAGGCAAGATCATGTAGCCTACTCCCCACTGTCCAGTACAGCAGCCACTGGCCACATGTAGCTATTGAGCACTCGAAGTGTGGTGAGTGTAAACTGAGATGTGCAACAGTTGTAACAGGCTTGGCTGCTAACTGAAAGGTTGGCAGTTCAAATCCACCCAGGGGCTCCACTGGAGAAAAGACCTGGTGATCTGCTCCCATAAAGATTACAGCCTAGAAAACCCTATGGGGCAGTTCTACTCTGTCACATGGGGGTGCTATGAATTGAAAATTGACTTGACGGCCCCTAACAACAATAATACATGTCCCAGGTGGTACAAATGGTTAAGTGCTTGGTTACGAGCCAAAAGGTTGGCAGTTTGAATCCATCCAGAAACACCTCCGAAGACCTGGCAATCTACTTCCAAATGATTATAGACATTAAAAATCCTATGGAGGACAGGTCTACTCTGCAACACATGGGGTCGTCACAAGTCAGCGTCAACTTGATGGCAACTAATACTGTTGTTGTTATGTGCTGTCAAGTCAATTCTGACTCATAAAGACCCTATAAGACAGAGTAGAACTGCCCCATAGGGTTTCCAAGAAGCAGCTGGTGGATTTGAACTGCTGACCTTTTGGTTAGCAGCCATAGCTCTTAACCATTTCGCCACCTGGGCTCCCTACTGATACTGGTACATGTGAAATACACACTGGATTTCAAAGACTTATTAGGAAAAAAATAATACAGAATATCGTATTAATAATTTTAATAGTAATTTTAACTGATTACATGCTGAAATAATAACATTTTGGATGTATTGGGTTAAATAAAATATAATATTAAAGTTAGTTTCATGCATTTATTTTTATTTTTTTAATATGCTACAGAAAAGGTATTCGTGAAGAATACTGAATATACTGTAGACTGCCAAAAGAACAAATAAATCTGTCTTAAGAGAAATACAACCAGAATGTTCCTTAATAGCAAGGATGGCAAAACTTCATCTTGTTTACTTTGGACATGTCATCAGGAAAGACCAGTCACTAAGAGAGGACATCCTGTTTGGTAAAGTAGAAGGTCGGCAAAACGAGGGAAAACCTTACTGAGATGGATTGACACAATAGCCTCAACAATGGGCTCAGACGTGTCGACAATCACGAGGATGGCACAGGACCCAGCAGTGTTTCGTTCTGTTATACATAAGGTCACCATGTGTGGGAGCTGACCCAGCAGCAACAACACCATAGAAAGTTTGTAACCATATGGATCCCTTGTGTTATGGCTCTAATGCTGATGTCGACAACAAAATAAGAAAAGATGAAGGGCATTTGAATGATGAGTTGGTATAAATGGTACCCCTTTAAATGGCAATCCTGTACTCCACTCAGAGCCCTGGTGGCACAGTGATTAAGAGCTATGGCTGCTAAGCAAAAGGTCGGCAATTCGAATCTACCACCCGCTCCTTGGAACCCCTATGGGCCAGTTCTACTCTGTCCTATGGAATCACTATGAATCGGAATTGACTCAAGGGCAAGGGGGTTGGTTTTTTTGTTGTTGTTTTTATTCCACTCAAGATCAAAAGCAATGATGAGGTAGACTAGAAATCAGGCAGATGGAGGTGAAGGTATCAGCTTTATTAAAGTTACCTGTGTTTGGCTTGACTGATGGAGTGGACTTGCTAATCCTCCATTTCTCAATTAGATGTTGTTGTCCACCCTGTCCTACACAGTACTGGACAACCTCAGGCCTGCCCTGCAGAGCTTAGGAGCACAGCACACAGAGTGCTCTGAGCAGGCCAGCAGATCTCAAACAATGCCAGCTCTTTCCTGCCAACTGTCTACCCTGTAACTCACTTATCCTTCCTTAGAGTTAGTGAGCGAGAGGACAGAGAGGGGTCAGAGGTTTTACTCTGATGGAGAACAAGTGATCCTTCCCACTGCTTCCTAACTTTCTTATACTTAAGCACTGGACTTCACCATTAAGTCTGTGGTCATCCAGGGGTGTGGAAATCAGCCGTCTATCACAACAGCCCTGCTCTCTCCTTCACCATGCCGCTCTCCTCAGTGCCAGTCACTGCTAGTGTTTGAATCTTCTGGGTGTGCTGGTGGGCAGGGTACAGTTTGCTGCCAAGAGGTTCTGAAATGGGTCAGATCAAACATTAATTAACTCCAAAGCCTTGCTATACCCAAGGTTGAAAATCTACCCTCTTTTCCCATTTACCAGCTCAAATCGTGTTGAACCACATCCAATATAGCTCTTCCGAGATTTTACAAAGAGAACAAGATTCAACATAAAGATATTCCAATAGACTAGTGTTAAGAAGTCCCATATTTTGAATATAAATCCTCATCATCTTGTGAATTTCCCAGGGAGAAATATTAATGTCTAAAAATGTAATCTCTCCGCAAATTAAAGCTCACAGAAATTAGCCTGAAATCCAATTGTTTTGCCCTCATGAGTTAAAATTTCCAAGAAATCAAAATCTTTTAAAATGTGAAAGAATCCAAGTCCAAAATAAAATTCTCTTCTAAAGTCAAATGAAATTTCTAAAGTACAAGAAAGTCATCTCCCCCAGTGTCTGATTTTGCCCATTTTCAGCCTAAGGGTTTCTCTTATTTACATTTAGTTTTAAATTTAGGAATAATTTTAAATGTACGGAAGAGTTCATGAATAGTTCAGAGAACTTCTGTATACCCTCACACAGATTCCCAAGCGTTGACATTTTGTCACTGTGCCACCTGTCAACTTCCTGGCTCTCAGTGCCAAATTCATCCTTCGTGCTCTGCATATGATCCTGGAGCCAGACCCTCTTTGCCAGATGGCTCCAGGAGGAAGAGGCTTCTCTTACTGGTGCTGGTGTGGCTTCCTTTTCTTGTTCCTGTGGAGTTCAGCCAGCAGGTAAGACACCTAGTGACAGTTACCCCAGAGAGTTCAAGAGCACCCCTGGAGGCAATTTTCTGGTGAATGATGTGGATAAAGTGAGTAATCAGGAAAGGTGTGCATCAGGGTTGTATCCTTTCACCATACTTACTCAGTCTGTATGCTGAGCAAATAATCTGAGAAGCTGGACGATAGGAAGAAGAACATGGCATCAGAATTGGAGGAAGACTCATTAACAACCTGCAATATGCAAATGACACAACTTTGCTTGCTGAAAATGAAGAGGACTTGAAGCACTTACAGATGAATATCAAACACTACAGCCTTCAGTATGGCTTACACCTTCTCCAGTGTGGTCTGAATCTCATCCTTCAGTATGGCTTACACCTTCTCCAATGTGGTCCGAATCTCAGCCATGGCTGAGGCGTGGGGCTTTCCAAAATGTGTTCTCTGACTGACATATTTTAATGTGCAGAAATTCCTAATGTCAGTGAAGTCCAAGTTGTAATTCTTTTTCTTTTATTATCAGTGCTTTTTGTGTCCTATTAATCTTTCTATTGGAGTTCTGGTGGCGCGGTGGCTGAGAGCTCAGCTGCTAACCAAAAGGTCGGCAGTCCAAATCCACCAGCCACTCCTTGGAAACCGTATGGGGCAGTTCCACTCTGTCCTATAGGGGTGCTATGAGTGGGAATCGACTGGATGGCAGGCCCCCCCTTTTTTTTTATTTAGATCTTTGCGTATCCCAAGGTCATGAATATATTCTCCTATGTTCTGATGTTGGTAACTTGTTTTCTGTCTTTTGTTCTTGATCAGTTTTGCTACAAGTTTATCAATTTCATTAATATTTTGAAATAACCAAGAGTTGGCTCTTCTAGTATTGTCTATTTTACATTTGTTTTCCATTTCATTTATTTCTGCTCTTAATTCCGTCCATCCTTCTTCTTTGAGTTTGTTGATGTTAGGTGCCATCGAGTCAGTTCCGACTCATAGCGACTCTGTGTACCACAGAACAAAACACTGCCTGGTCCTGTGCCATCCTACAATCGTTGTTATGCTTGAGCCCATTGTTGCAGCCACTGTGTCAACCCATCTCGTTGAGGGTCTTCCTCTTTTCCACTGACCGTGTACTTTACCAAGCATGATGTCCTTCTCCAGGGACTGAGCCCTCCTGACAACATGTCCAAAATGTGTAAGACAAGGTCTCACCATCATTGCTTCTGAGGAACATTCTGGTTGTACTTCTTCCAAGATGGATTTGTTCATTCTTTTGGCAGTCCACGGCATATTCAATATTCTTCGCCAAGGCCACAATTCAAAGGCATCACTTCTTCTTTGATCTTCCTTATTCGTTGTCCAGCTTTCACATGCATATTATGTGATTGAAAATACCATGGTTTGGGTCAGGCCCACCTTAGTCTTTGAGGTAACATCTTTGCTTTGCAACACTTTAAAGAGGTCCTTTGCAGCAGCTTTCCCCAATCCACTGCGTCTTTTGACTTCTTGACTGCTGCTTCCATGGGTGTTGATTGTGGATCCAAGTCAGATGAAATCCTTGACAACTTCAATCTTTTCTCCGTTTATCTTGATGTTGCTTATTGGTCCAGTTGTGAGGATTTTTGTTTTCTTTATGTTGAGATGTAATCCATACTGAAGGCTGTGGTCCACAGCCTTCTTTGAGTTTAGTCCTACTTTTCTGACTTCTTAAAATGGAAGCCTAGATCATTGCTTTTCAAACTTTCTTCTTTTCTAATATTTGCATTTAGAAATACAAATTTTCTTTTAAGCACTACTTTTATTGTGTAACACAAGTTTTGGTATGTCAAGTTTTCATTATTGCTTAGTTCAAAATGCTTTCTAAATCTCATTGTGATTTCTACTTTAACCCATAGGGTATTTAGAAGTAAGTTGCTTAATTTTCCAATGTTTGGGGGATTTTTCTTGTTATCTTTTTGTTACTGATTTCTCCTTTAACTCTGCTATGGTTACAGTACATACTCTGAATGATTTTAGTGCTTTGGAATCTGTTGAGATTGCTTTATGGCCCATCATATAATCTGTTTAGGTAGATGTTCCACGTGGACTTGCAAAGAATGTGTATTTTATAGTTGTAGGTGGAGTGTTCTCTATATGTCAACTAAGTCAGACTGGTTAATCATTTATTCACATCTTTTGTATCTTTGCTGACTTTTTTATTGTTTTTATAGTTACTGAGAGAGGCCTGTTAAAATCTACTCCAATTGTAGATTTTCTTTATATATTTTGAAACTGTGGTATTAGGCATATGTAAATTTAGGATCATTACATATTCCTGTTGAAATGACCATTTTATCATTATGAAAAGTTTCTCTTTATTTACGTTTCTTGCCATAAGTCTACTTTGTGCGTGATTACTAAACCACTCTAACTTTCTCTTGATTAGTGTCTGTAAGATATCTTTATCCACTCTTTTACCTTCAAATTTTTGTCTCTTGTACACAGCATATAGTAAAACTTTGCTTTTTTAATCTAGTTTAACAATCTTTGCCTTTTATTTGAACAGTTTTATTTATGTAGTTCATTTTCATTTAATGTAATCTCTAACACAGTTGGCTTAAACCTAACATCTTATTTATTCTTTGTTTGTCCAAGTTGTTCTTTTATTTCTTCTTTTGAATTAATCAAGTTTTTTTTATTATTTCATATTTTTCTCTATTAGCTTGTTATACATTTTTTATTCTTCTTCTAGTAGTAATCCTAGAGATTATGATATGCATCCTTCACATATTACAGTCCACCTTAAATTAGCCCTTATATTACTTAATCTTTGCAAGGCTCTTCTTGCCCTTCTGACTTTCCATGCCTCCATCTGGAATAATTTTTCCTGTCATGGGAAACTCCCCTTAATATTTCATGTCATACAGGCATCTTAACAACATATCCTCTCGTTTTGTTTGACTTATTTATTTTTACTTATTCTTTAAAGCTATCTTCACCATGTATAGAATTGTAGGTTGTCAATTACTGTGTTTCAGCACTTTAAACATGTTATTTCTTTGTCTCTCTGGATCCTAATTTCTGTTGAAAAGTCAGCCTACAGTCTTATTGTGGCTTTTTTAAAGGTAATGCATCTTTTTTGTCTGGCTGCTTTTCAGACTTTTCTTTGATTTGGAATGGTTTGGTGAGTTTTCTTTGTGTAATTTTTCTTGCTTGGGACTCATAAAGAATCTTGAATCCTTGGCTCGATGTCTTTCATTAATTAAAAAAAATTCTAGACAGCATTTTAAAAAATTAATTTCTGCACCATTTTATTTCTTCTATCTTTCTGGAGCTCCAAGCACATGGATTTTAGACTTTTCACGGTGTTCCTCTGATCTCATATGCTCTGTTACGTGTTCTTTAGTTTTTATTCTTTTTTCCCCTCTGTGTTTCAATCTGGATTTTTAAACCATCTGCTGAATCCTTTATTTTAGTTATAGTATTTTTATAGTTTATTATTTCCACTTGATTCTTTCAGTAAAAAAAGAGATTCTGGAGTAATTGTCCATTTTCTCTTCTAATTTCTTCCATATTTTAATAAAAATGATTCTAAAATTCCTGTTTGTTTACTCCTTATTTTAATCACCTGTGGGCCTGTTTCTATTATTCTTCTCTTTGTTTTCAGAATTTAGTTTTTTTTTAATTTTTGTCTGAATGCCAGGCATTATTTATAAGTAATTGCAGGAGTGGGGGTTAGGGGTATGGAGAGAGACTGAGACTGACTCTAGTGGACATTTGTAAAGCATTTTGATCATCCAGCACTTGAACCACAAGCTTACTTTTTCAGCCTCCATAGAAGGTAGAGTAAAGGCATGTGACCTATTCTGAACTTGAAATTGTAAACTGGACTTGGAAGTGGATACAATGATTGATATGTCTCAGGCCCTTTTTGAAAAATGATTATTGTTATTTGTATGGGGGTAATATATACAGTTTAAATCTGTAAGAGCCAGAACTTAATGGGGCCACCTTGTTTTTCTGGGTGTCACAGTTTTCCACCTTTGACAGGGTGAAGCCTTATCACTTTTCTATCACTCCTTTTAGTGGAAAGCACTTGAATTTTCCTTCTCTGACAGGTGTCTACCTGATACAGTTCCTGCATTTTGCAGGTTTTACTGTATAAAGAAAAAACAATTTTCTGTTACTTTGTTTTGTTTAAGTGTGTGTGTGTTTTGATGTTGGGCAGCCAAAGAGTGTAACTGCAGTGGACATTTGTTATTCTTTTTGAATGCTCTGCCCTTTAAACACTTTTCCTATGTTTGGGGGAGTTCCTTGCATTATAAATCTTGATGGGATAGAGAGATTGCCCCTCACTACAGAAATAAGATACTCATTCCCAGCCTCTCTTGATGCAGAGTCTACCAAACAGATGCACTCACATTAGCCTACTTCGAAGTGTAAGATCCATCCAGAATCTATTCTGGTGATAATGGTAGCAGCTACGCCCTGTTTCCAGAGTCAACAGTGGAAGAGGTTCTAGCGGTCAAGTCCAGCACTGGTGATGATGGTGCTGCAGTCCGAGTGTCTGCCCAGTGGCGCTTCCCATTGAGCCATTTTTCCAGTGTGATTTTGGATGTGGTTCCTGGTTGGCATTGCCTCCAGATATTTTCTCTCTGTCCTAGAGGGTCTCTGAGATACCTAATATTCTTTAAGATTTTTTTTCCTGATTAAACTAGTTTGAGTTAATTTATATTGCCAGAAGTTAGGAATGTTGACTGGTTAAAAAAAAAATTATTGACTCATATAAATGAAAAGTCCAGGAGTAGATCTGTTTTAGGTATGGCTGGTTCTAGGAGCTCAAGTGATATTATCAGGATTCTATCTCCCCCTCAGATGTCATTCTCAGGAAAAAAATTCATACATAGTGGAGAAGAAGGCCACCAGGGATCGAGATTTTTTTTTTTTTTTTGGTGGTAAAAAAAAAATAACAAAACATTTTCCATTCCAGCATTTTTAAGTGTACAATTCAGTGACACTAATTATGTTCATCGTGTTGTACAACTATCACCACTGTTTCCAAGTTTTTTCATCACCTTTAACAAAACTCAGTGCCCTCCATCCTGTGAGTGTCAGTTAATGGAAGTGAAACAACTAGAACAGAAATAATGAGAATATTGATACAATGTGAACAATATAAGCAATGTCACTGAACATTAAGTGTAGAAATTGTTGAATGGGAGCATGTTTTGATGTGTATATTTTCATCAAAAATGTAACGAAATATTAAGAAAATTTTCAATAAGAAAAAAATTTAGCACCTCCTAAGCAATGACTCCACCTCCCCTTCTCTCTCCTACCCCTGGTAACCACTAAGGAACTTTGGTCACTATTCATTTGCCTATTCTAAATATTTCAGGTAAGTAGAGATCTAGATTTACATTTTCCCTACAGCCAGCAACTCCAGGGAGGAGGCAGTGCAGCTCTCCAATTTCTACAGCAAGTCCTAAGAATGGCTCTGCTTGGCCTGATTTCAGCCGTGTGCCTTATGCCCAAACCAACCAATATGGCAGAGATTCCCAAATTAGTGCCATAGAGCTTTAGTGTCTCAGTCATTTTTTCACAGCCTTCCTAGGCCAAAGATATACCTGATTATTCAATCTGTGGAGTAAATAAATCTGAATTATTTGTGAATCACTACAATATGATCACGATGATGGGCTGGCCTGAGTCATGTGCCCATTCTGTGGCCAAGGATGCGGGACCACTTGATTGACAGCCTCACTAAGTGGTGCATCCACAGTTCCAGAAAGAAAATTATGTGGGGTAGATAAAGTGTAAGAGTTGTCCACCACACCACTGTTCTGGATTTAACAGCCTTGGCAGGCCTGGCTCTGATAGGTATGAGCAAGGTGTGAGTGTATGGTGGGGTGGGGATGAGTAGGTTCACTGCAAGAGAGCTGGACCACGGTGTGGGGATTCTATGCAGCATGTCTGGGTTTTTCTGATGATGCCTGGACTTCCAACTTAACTCCAATAACTTTACTTGTAAAAACAACCATGCCACCAAAACAGGGGCCCAACAACAGCCAATTTGTGGCCCAAGAGTGGTTCATCCTGAGGGAGATGTCTATATTCAACTTTAATAGATAAAACCCAAGTGTTTCCCAAGGTGGTTGTACAGCCAGCAGTGTATGAGATTTTCTTGGGTCTACATCCTAAATATCATGATAAAGGGAGAAAAGACTGAAGTTGTCAACGATTTCATTTTACTTGGGTCCATAATCGATGCCCAGGGAAGCAGCTGTCAAGAAACCAAACAATGTATTGCGTTGGACAAATCTACTGCAAAAGACCTCTTTAAAGTGTTCAAGAGCAAAGATGTCACTTTGAGGACTAAGGTGTGCCTGACTCATGCCTTGGTATTTTCAGTCGCCTCATATGCATATGAAACCTACATAGTGAATAAGGACGGCCAAAGAACTGATGCCTGTGCATTATGGTCTTGTCAAAGAATATCGAATATACCATGAACTACCAGAAGGATGAATGAGTCTGTCTTGGAATAAGTACAGCCAGGGTGCTCCTTAGAAAGAAGGATGGTAAGACTTCGTTTCACATACTTTGGACATGTTATCAGGAGGGATCAGTCCTTGGAGAAGGACATCATACTTGGTAAAGTGGAGGGTCAGTGACAAAGAGGAAGACACTCAATGAGATGGATTGACTCAATGGCTGCAACAATGGGTTCAAACATAGCAACGATTGTGAGGATGGCGCACTACCGGGCAGTGTTTCGTTCTGTTGTACGTAGGGTCACTATGAGTCGGAACTGACTTGATGGCACCTAACAACAACAACGACACCCTAAACAACACTTGGCATTGTCAGTTTGTTTGATATATCATTGTATTTTTAATTTGCATTTAACCTAATTACTAATGAGATTGAGTGCCTTTTCATATATTTACTTGCCATTGGGTATCCTCTTGCGAAGGGCCTATTTAAGGTTTTCATCCATTTTTCTACTGGGCTGTTTGTCTTTTTTCTTGCTAATTTGTAGGAGTGATTTATATTTTCCGGCTATGAGCTCTTTGTTGATGAGGGGAACATTCAGTAATAAGAATGAAAAAGGAGGCCAGAGAAAGGTAGGGGCTAGGTCAAGTTGGGCCACAGTCAGAAGCCCAGACTTGAGCATGACAGCAGTGGGGAAGCAGAGAAGGGTTTCTTATAGCCATGCTACTCAAAGTTTGGTTGGGGACTGGCAACATCAGCATCACCTGGGAGTTTGGTTGGAAATGTGAATTTTTAGGTCCTGCCCAAGACCTACAGAAACACAATATGCAATGTGAGAAGATCCCCAGGGATTCATGGACACTTTGAAGTCTGAGAAGTGCTGGTCTACCAGAAAACCTCAGATCACATTTGTGATTTAGGAACAGCACTCTGGTCTAAACAGGGAGGGTGAGCTGTTCATGGTCATGGTGCTGTTCCAAGGTAAATCTACTCTGTCCTCAGAGCTGTTCACCATCAAAGTTGTTTTCCTGGTGAGAAGGCCCAGTATTTACACAACACCCCCAACTTGGTGGTCAGAGGCTATTTATTTACTGAGTTCCTTGTCAGCTGCACAGGGCAAGAGAAGCAGCAGAGCAAACAGTAATCAGCAGTGGCTTGAACTTTTGGAAAGTCTGCTCAGAGCCACCTCATCTTGTCTGCCTGAAATCGCAGTGTTACATTGCTTTAAGTTGTGGATACTTAGTGTAGAAGCGAAAAATGGACAAACTGGAGAGTCAGCAAACCTGCATCCACAGACCGTGATTAGCAGTGTGACCTGAGTAAGTGCTTCACCTGTCTGAACTTCACCTTCCTTGGCTGTAAATGAGAGCAACATAACAACACTTACCTTACAAGGCTGTTTTGAGCAAGCTCTTTATGGAATGATATGCCAATCAAAATATGCATTTGTAAAATGATTGTCATGGGTGGTGAAATCAAAGACGATTTGTGTTCTGTTCCATTTGCTAATCTAAAGTGTCCTACAGTGCTTCTTCTTTTTTTTTCCTATAGTGCTTCTTACTAAAAAAAAAACCCCAAAACCCGTTGCAGCTGAGTGGATTCCTACTCACAGAGATGCTGTAAGACAGAGTAGAACTGCCCCACAGGGTTTCCAAGGAGCAGCTGGTAAATTTGAACTGCTGACCTTTTGATTAGCAGCTGAGCTCTTAACCACTGCGTCACCAGGGCGCCAGTGTTTCCTGTAGTGAACATGTAAAAGCTATGTACATGTAGGTTTTGAATAAAATGCTAAAAAGATATTACCTGTATCAGTTTCTAGATAAATTCTAAAAAAGTAGATATAAAAAATTAGTATGAATTAAAAGTTCTTTTCTTCTATGCTCCTAAGAACTGACAGCATGCCAAAAAATCATACTGATATAAAAAATACAAAATTTGCACACACACACACACACACACACTCACCATTCCTCTAAGTCTTTTATCCTTACAGCTTTTGTAGGGGTTGCCCCACTCCTCTGGTGTTGAATGTTATTGTAGAGATTCTGAAGCCAAAATGCTCGGCCACCCAAAGGATCCCATTGTTGTATTTGGAGTCTATTAACTTCACCACAAGTACAGCCAGTATGCCCATTAGAAGCAAAGATGGTGAGACTATGTCTCACATACTTCGGACTTGTTTTCAAGAGGGATCAATCCCTGGAGAAGGACATCATGCTTGGTAAAGTTGAGGGTTATCCAAAAAAAGGAAGACTCTCAACGAGATGGATTGACACAACGTGGCTGCAACAATGCACTCAAGCATAACAATGATTGTGAAGATGGCGCAGGATGGGACAGTGTTCTGTTCTGTTGTACGTAGGGTCACTATGAGTCGGATCTGACCTGATGGCATCTAACAGCAACAACAACAACTTGACTGGACAAAGTCTTGGTGTTGCTGTTTTGTGACCATTTTTTCTGGAACATAATGTGCTCTCTATTTCTAGAAAGATTTCTTGAGTTTTATCTGAAAACATTTGTTCTGTTCACATTTTTCAATTTATTCATTGGAGATTCCAGTTATTATATGTTGGAGTCTTGCCTCTATTCCGCATTTATCATGTTTTTGCTAAACCCTTTAAATGCTTTATTTTCACATCATTTTAATTACTTTTCTGTCTTCATCTCTCTTATTATTTTTTAAATAGTACCTATTTTCTCTTGTATTAATTCCAATGAGCATTTATTTTTATGATGGTTTTATTTTTCTCTTCTCTTTTTTTTGTAAGTTCCAACGACTTTCATTGAAGTTTCTTCTGTTGTTTTCCCATGTCTTCCCTGAGCTCTCATATCTCTGCTTTACGTTCTTGTGTTGTATAGGAATTGCTTCATTCACTTTTTTAAAAATATATATATAACTAGATGATTTTCACCTGCTTTTTGGCAACTTTTTTTTCTGGTGAATGTCCTTTATCTGCCATTTTGTTTATGTTGTTGTTACTGTTTTCCTTGTAATATTTTTTTTCCTCTCCTTTTTTATTGTAACTTAGGTGGTTTACAGAACAAACTAGCTTCTCCTTAAACAGTTAGTACACATATCGTTTTATGGCCTTGATTAACAACCCCACGACATGTCAACACTCTCCTTTCTCAACCTTGGGTTCCCTATTACCAGCTTTACTGTCTCCTCCTGCCTTCTACTCCATGCCCCTGGGCTGGTGTACCCCTTTAGTCTCATTTTGTTTTATGTGCCTGTCTAATCTTTGGCTAAAGGGTGAACCTCAGGAGTGACTTCATTACTGAGCTAAAAGGGTATCCAGGGTCCATACTCACAGGGCTTCCCCATTTCTGTCAGGCCAGTAAGTCTGGTCTTTTTTTCTGAGTCAGAATTTTGTTCTACATTTTTCTCCAGCTCTGTTCAGGACCTTCTGTTGTGATCCTTGTCAGAGCAGTCAGTGGTAGAAGCCGGGCACCATCTAGTTGGACTGGACTCAGTCTGGTGGAGGCCGTGGTAGTTGTGGTCCATTAGTCCTTTGGACAAATCTTTCCCTTGTGTCTTTAGTTTTCTTCATTCTCTGTTGCTCCCTAAGGTGTGAGACCAGTGGAGTATCTTAGATGGCGTTCACAGGCTTTTAAGGCCCCAGACACTAGTCACCAAGGTAGAATGTAGAACATTTTCTTTACACACTGTGTTATGCCAATTGAGCTAGCTGTTCCCTGAGACCATGGTCCCCATAGTCCTCAGCCCAGTGATTCGGTCCCTCAGGGTGTTAGGATGTGTCTACGGAGCTTCCGTGACCTTGCTTTGGACAAGTTGTGCTGGCTTCCCCAGTATTGTGTACCATCTTACCCTTCACCAAAGTTACCACTTATCTATTGTCTATTTAGTGTTTTTCCATCCCCACCCCTCACTCCTAACCATCAAAGATTGTTTCTTTTTGTGTGTGAACTTTTTCATGAGTTTTTATAGTAGTGGTCTCATACAATATTTGTCTGTTTGTGATTGACTTATTTCACTCAGCATAATGCCCTCGATTCACCCATGCTGTGAGATGCTTCACAGATTCATCATTGTTCTTTATCGTTGTGTGTGTGTACCATAGTTTGTTTATCCATTCATCTGTTGATGGGTATCTAGGTTGTTTCCATCTTTTTGCTACTGTGAACAATGCTGCAATGAATATGGGTGTATGTATGTCTGTTCGTGTGACAGCTCTTATTTCTCTAGGATATATTCCTAGGAGTGGGATTGCTGAATCAAATGGTATTTCTAGTTCTAGCGTTCTAAAGAAGCGCCATATCATTTTCCAAAACGGTTGTACCATTTTGCATTCCCACCAGCAGGGCATAAGAGTCCCAATCTTCCCGCAGCCTCTACAACATTTGTTATTTTCTGCTTTTTTGATTCGTGCCAGTAATGCCTGGATGAGACAGTAACTCATTGTGGTTTTGATTTGCATTTCTCTAATGGCTAGTGATGTCGAGCATTTCCTCATGAGTCTGTTAGCCACTTGAATGTCTTCTTCCGTGAAGTGTCTGTTTGTTTCCTTTGCCCGTTTTTTAGTCGGATTATTTGTCTTTTTGTTGTAGAGGTGTTGGTTTTTCCTGTAGATTTTAGAGATTAGATGTTTGTCAGATTTCTTATAGCCAAAAATTTTTTCCCGGTCTGTAGGTTCTCTTTTTACTCTTTTGGTGAAGTCTTTTGATGAGCGTAAGTGTTTAATGTTTAGAAGATCCCAGTTATCTAGCTTATCTTCTGGAGTTTGTGTGTTGCTAGTTATGATCTGCATCCTATTCATGCCAGGTATTAGGGTCTCTAGCATTGATCCTAGTTTTTCCTCTACGATCTTTATAGCTTTTGGTTTTATATTTAGGTCTTTGATCCATTTTGAATTAGTTTTTGTGTATGGTGTGAGGTATGGGTCCTATTTCTTTTTTTTTGCAGATGGACATCCAGTTTTGCCAGCACCGTTTGTTAAAAAGACTGTATTTTCCCCATTTGATGGACTTTGGGCCCTTGTCGAAGATCAGGTGACCGTTGTTGTTATTGTTGTTAGGTGCGGACAAGTTGGTTCCGTCTCATAGTGATCCTATGGACAATAGACTGAAACACTGCCTTGTCCTGCACCACCCTTACAACTATTGTTATGCTTGAGCGCATTGTTGCAGCCACTGTGTCAATACATCTTGTTGAGGGTCTTCCTCTTTTCTGATGACCCTCTACTTTACCAAGCATGATGTCCTTCTCCAGGGACTGATCCCTTCTGACAATATGTCCAAAGTATGTGAGACACAGTCTTGCCATCCTTGCTTCCAAGGAGCGTTCTAGTTGTACTTCTTCGAAGACAGATTTGTTCGTTCTTTTGGAAGTCCATGAAATATATACAATATTCTGCACCAGCACCACAATTCAAAGGCGTCTTCTTCAGTTTTCCTTATTCATTGTCCAGCTTTTGCATGCATGTGAGGAGATTGAAAACACCATGGCTTGGGCCAGTCAGCACCTTAGACCTCAGGGTGACATCCTTGCTTTTTATCACTTCAAAGAGATCTCTTGCAGCTGATTTGTCCAATGCAATGTGTCATTTTTTCTTAACTGCTGCTCCCATGGGTGCTGATCGTGGATCCAAGTAAAACGAAATCCTTGACAACATCAATCTTTTCTCCATTTATCATGATGTTGCTTATTGGTCCAGTTGTGAGGATTTTTGTTTTCTTTATGTTGAAGTGCAATCCATACTGAAGGCTGTGGTCTTTGATCTTCATCAGTAAGTGCTTCAAGTCCTCTTCACTTGCAGCAAGCAAGGTTGTGTTATCTACATAACACAGGTTGTTAATGAGTCTTCTACCAATCCTGATGCCCCGTTCTTCTTCGTATAGTCCAGCTTCTCAGATTATTTGCTCAGCATACAGATTAAATAGGTATGGTGAAAGGATACAACCCTGACATACATCTTTCCTGTCTTTAAACCATGCAGTATCCCCTTGTTCTGTTCAAACGACTGCCTCTTGATCCATGTACAGATTCCTCATGAGCACAATGAAGTGTTCCAGAATTCTCATTCTCTGCAATGTTATCTATAATTTGTTATGACCCACATGGCCAAATGCCTTAGCATAGTCAATAAAACACAGGTAAACATTTTTAAACATCTTTGTGGTATTCTCTGCTTTCAGCCAGGATCCATCTGACATTAGTAATGATATCCCTGATTCCACATCCTCTTCTAAACCTGGCTTGAATTCCTGGGAGTTCCCTGTCGATATTCTTCTGCAGCCCTTTTTGAGTGGTATTCAGCATAATTTTCCTTGCATGTGATATTAATGATATCGTTCTATAATTTCTGCATTTAGTTGGATCACCTTTCCTGGGAATAAAAAGAACCCATTGCCATCGAGTCGATTCCAACTCATAGCGACCCTATAGGTCAGAGTTGAACTGCCCCATAGAGTTTCCAAGGAATGCCTGGTGGATTTGAACTGCTGACCTTTTTTGGTTAGCAGTCATAGCACTTAACCACTGCGCCACCAGGGTTTCCTTCTTGGGAATAGGCATAAATATGGATCTCTTCCAGTTGGCTGGCCAGGTAGGCGTCTTCCAAATTTTTTGGCATAGATGAGTGAGCACTTCCATGATGCATCTGTTTGTTGAAACATCTCAATTGGTATTCCACCAATTCCTGGAGCCTTGTTTTTCGCCAGTGATTTCGGTGCAGCCTGGACTTCTTCCTTCAGTACCATCAGTTCCTGATCATATGTTACCTCCTGAAATGGTTGAACGTTGACCAATTCTTTTTGGTATAGTGACTCTGTGTGTTTCTGCTATCTTCTTTGGATGCTTCGTGCATCGTTTAATAATTTCCCTGTAGAATCCTTTACTATTGCAATTCGAGGCGTGGATTTTTTCTTCAGTTTTTTCAGCTCGAGAAATGCTGAGCGTGTCATTCCCTTTTGATTTTCTAACTCCAGGTCTTTGCACATGTCATCATAATACTTTACTTTGCCTTCTCGAACTGCCTTTTGAAATCCTCCATTCAGCTGTTTTACTTCATCATTTTTTACTTCGGCTTTAGCTCCTTGACGTTCAAGAGCAAGTTTCAGAGTCTCTTCTTACATCCATTTACGTCCTTTCTTTCTCTCCTGCCTTTTTAATGATCTCTTGCTTTCTTCATATATGATGTCCTTGATGTTATTTCACAACACATCTGGTGTTTGATCATTAGTGGTCAACGAGTCAAATCTATTCTTGAGATGGTCTCTAAATTAAGGTGGGTTATACTCAAGGTTGTACTTTAGCTCTCATCAACGTGTTCTAATTTTCTTCAGTTTTAACTTGAGCTTGCATAGGAGTAATTGATGGTCTTATCCTCAGTCAGCCCCTGGCCTTTTTCTGACTGATGATATTGAGCTTTCCTATAGTCTCTTTACAGATATAGTTGATTTGATTTGTGTGTATTCCATCTGGTAAGGTCCATGTGTGTAGTTGCCATTTATGTTGGTAAAAAAAAAGATATTTGCAATGAAGTTGTTGATCTTGCAAAATTCAATCATGCGATCTTTGGCATTGCTTCTATTACCAAGTCTATATTTTCCAACTATTGATCCTTCTTCTTTGTTTCCACCTTTTGCATTCCAATCACCAGTATTTATCAGTGCACCCTGATTGTATGTTCTATCAGTTTCAGACTACAGAAATTGGTAAAAATCTTCAATTTCTTCATCTTGGGCCTTAGTGATTGGTGTGTAAATTTGAATAATAGTCTCTTGTTCTGGGTCTGTTCAGATTTTCAACATCATTTGGTGTTAGTTTGGGTAGGTAGAGTGTTTCTAGAAATTTTTCCATTTCTTCTAGGTTTTCAAATTTGTTGGAAGGTAGTTTTTCATAATTCTCTGTTATGACCCTTTTTATTCACTTGGTCTATTGCAATGTCCCCCATTTTATTTCTTATTTGGGTTATTTGCATCCTCTCCTGTTTTTCTTTTGTCGAATTGGCCAGTGATTTGTCAATTTTGTTGATTCTTTCAAAGAACCAACTTTTGGTTTTGTTGATTCTATTATTTTTCTATTCTCTAATTTATTTCTGCTGTGATCTTAATTATTTCCTTTCTTCCTTGTAATATTCTTGTGTAGACTGGTTCTTGTTGCTTTTTTTTATGAACCTGCTATTTATGGGAGATTCACACTGGAAAGAAGCCAGCGTTAGCAGAAATGCTCTTTGTGACCTAGTGCCTTCTATGGGAGATTTTAGTCTTTGCTTCTCCCAGCCCATTGGAATTGGGAAGTTTTCAAACTGTTCGAGGTACAGATTCTTTTCTCCTTTCTTCCTCAAGGACAAACTGCTTCCTACAAATGTGGCTTGTCTCCCACTACTTCCTCTTTTAGTCCTATCTTTACTGCTTCTTGGAACCAATCCAAATTTAGAGAAGTTTGCACTGCCAACCTCTACACTCTGTTCTTACTGTTTTAAATAAAAGATTTCATATTTGCACTTTGGGAATACCCATCATTTTGGAGAAGTGTGCTTTGCCTACTTTACCTGAAATCTGAGGTCATCGACATCCTACCTCCTCTTTCTCCCATAGCCCTACTCATTCCCATTGCTTTTGGAACCCTTTGAATCTATTTTACATATTTTCTTAGTTTCCAGTAGATGGAGTTTGTATCATTTTCTTTGTTGCTGCTGGAAAAATTCCAAGAGAAAAGAAACTGATAACTTTATCCACTAATGTTCAAACCAGAAGTCCTTTTTGAAAAATTCCAAGAGCTATCATATTATAATGGTGAGAGGACAGAGACTTGCCATGAGAAGAAATAGATTTCTGGTTCCCTCCTTTTATTTCTACTACCTCATTGGCAACTTCTGGATCTTCAGGGGATCGCTTTTACTCCTCAATTGCTGTATAATGCTGGTATTTCCCAAGGTTGCGTCCTCTTCTTTCTTCTGTCTCTCTAAGCTCACCGTCATTCATGGATTTAATATGACTATAAATTCTCAGATCTGAGTCAGTAGACCTCATCTGTAGCTGGAGTACCAGCCACTACCTCTCTGAGTGACTGTGGGGCCTGTTTTCATCTTTACAAGGGTGAAACTGCATCTTTTCTGGACCAGGATCCATCATCACCTGTAAAGACAGAAGAACCAAGGAGTCCCCAGAGACACTATGACTACAACACCGATGTGAATCCACCCAGGTAACTCTTCCTCAGTAACTCTTCCTTTGGCCACAGAACACTGCCTTGACCTAGAACAAGAGAATAAAATACTAGAGAATATAAACCTATAACATAGTAATAAAAATTCTGCAATGTCTAAGTGAGGTTTTTCACTGAATATAAAGATAATCCAAGGTATGGATTTATGTTGCTAGGTGCTGTCAAGTTTGTTCCGACTCACAGCGACCCTATGTACAGCCGAATGAAACACTGCCTGGTTCTGTGCCACGCCCACAATTGTGGTTATGCTTGAGCCCATTGTTGCAGCTGCTGTGTCAAATCCATCTCGTTGAGGGTCTTCCCCTTTTCCATGACCCTCTACTTTACCAGGCATGATGTCCTTCTCCAGGGACTGACCTCACCTGACAACTTATCTGAAGTATGTAATATGTAGTTTTACCATCCTGGCTTCAAGGAGCATTCTGGTTGTACTTCTTCCAAGACAGATTTGTTTGTTCTTTTGGCAGTCCATTGTATATTCAATACTCTGCCAACACCACAATTCAAAGGCATCAATTTTTCTTCTGTCTTCCTAATTTATTGTCCAGCTTTCACATGCATATGATGCAATTGAAAACACCCTGGCTGAGGTCAGGCACACCTTAGTCTTCCAAGTGACATCTTTGTTTTTCAACACTTTAAAGAGGCCTTTTGCAGCAAATTTGCCCAATGCAATGCGTCTTTTGATTCCTTGACTGCTGCTTCCATGGCTGTTGATCGTGGATCCAAGTAAAATGAAATACTTGACAACCTCAATCTTCTCTTCATTTATCACAATGTTGCTTATTGATCCAGTTGTGAAGAGTTTTGTTTTCTTTATGTTGAGGTGTAATCCATAATGAAGACTGTGGTCTTTGATCTTCATCAATAAGTGCTTCAAGTCCTCTTCACTTTCAGCAAGCAAGGTTGTGTCATCCACATAACTCAGGTTGTTAATGAGTTTTCCACCAATTCTGATGCCCCATTCTCCTTCATATACTCCAGCTTCTTGGATTATTTGTATGCTGAGCAAATACGAATAATAAATAAAATATTCATGGGAAAAATAAGAAAAGGAAAATTATGATCATATCCTTAACCTGAAAATTAAGAATCTAATTCTAATAGATATATTTAGATATGAGAATAAATAAAAGATTATTGCCTCATCATGATGAAGAGTGATTTTTCTAAACCAACTGTCAACATTTAACAGTGAAACATTAGAGTCAATCTCATAAAATAAAATAATTTAAAAATTCAAGCTAACCCAATAAGGCATAGAACCAAAATAAGAGAATAATAGAAATCTTGAAAAAATAGAAAAAACTGCATTATTTATTTACGAATTATTCATTCAATCACTATTACGATTACTAAAAACTCAGTAAAATGCAAGAGAATTATTAAAAAAGGATAATATTTTTATAACAGAACAAGTTAGAAAATACAGTATTAAAAGATACGATTCATAATAGCATCAAAACAATTTAAAGTTCCAAAGATATGCTGGTGAGAAATGTAAAACAAAACAAATCTAGACGAAAAGGAAAACTTGAATGCCCAGAGCCGTGCCACATTGTTGGATAGGAATATAGCAGGCCCTTGGCTTTAATAGAGCCTGAGACCTCCTCAACTTCCCATGTTTGCGAATATAACAGCAGCAAACAACTTCCTTTGTAAAGTTTAACTAGAAACGTAAGCAGCTCACAGCCCCTTCGTGAGAGTTGCTACACACAGGACAGCAAGAAGCAAGAAAGAAGGGGGGAGGCGTAGGAGCCAAGTTGTGGTCAAGGCTCTACCACGGGTTAATGTGGGACAGCAGATAGGACAAGGTTGGTGCCATTTATATAAAGGACTCATATACATAATAAAAACAATAAGACCCACACATCTATTTAAAAAAACCCGTTGTCGTCGAGTCGATTCCGTAAACAGTGACAGCATCAAATGCTGGCGGGGTTGTGGAGCAACGGAACTCTCATTCATTGCTGGTGGGAATGCAAAATGGTATAACCACTTTGGAAGTCGGTCTGGCAACTTCTTACAAAGCTAACCATAGGCTTACCATACAATTCATCAATAACACTCCTAGGTGTTTACCCAAATGCATTGAGAACGTGTATCCACACAAAAACCTGCACACGGGTGTTTGCTGTTGTTGTTAGGTGCTGTTGACCCATAGCCATCCTATGTACAACAGAATGAAATACTGCCCAGTCCTGCTCCATCCTCACAATTGATGTTATGCTCGAGCCCATTGTTGCAGCACTGAGCCAATCCATTTCATTGAAGGTCTTCCTCTCTTTTGCTGACCCTCCACTTTGCCAAGAATGATGTCCTCCAGGGACTGGTCCCTCCTGATAACATGTCCAAAGTATGTGAGATGAAGTCTCGCCATCCTCGCCCCTAAGGAGCGTTCTGGCTGTAATTCTTCCAAGACAAATTTGGCAGTCCATGGTATATTCACTATTCTTCACCAATACCATAATTCAAAGGCGTCAATTCTTCCTCGGTCTCCCTTATTCATTGTCCAGCTTTTGCATGCATATGAGGAGACTGAAAACATCATAGCTTGGGTGAGGTGACTATTAGTCCTTAAAGTGATGGATGTTTATAGCAGATATATTCATAATTGCCCAACATTGGAAGCAACCAAGATGTCTTTCAATAGGTGAATGGATAAACTGCAGTACATTCATACAATGAAATATTATTCAGCAATAAAAAGCAATGAGCTACCAAGGTATAAGGAATCTTAAATGTATATTGCTAAATGAAAGAAGCCAATCTGAAAAAGCTACATACTCTATGATTCTTACTAAATGATATTCTGAACAGGGCAAAACTACAGAGACAGCGAAAAGATCAGTGGTTGCCAGGGGTTCAGTGTTGGCGAGGAAGATTATAGATAGAGCACAAGGCATTTTTAGGACAGTTGAAGCTACTGTGCATGATACTGTAACGGTGGACACATGACATTATGCATTTGTCAGAACCCATTGAATTGTACAACACTGAGAGTGACCCCCAGTGTAAACTACGGACCTCACTTAATAATAATGCGTTAATATCAGTTCATCAATTGTATCAAATATACCACCTTAGTGCAAGATGTAAATAATAAGAAACTGTGGGCAGAGGGAGAGTGAGCATATGGAAACTCTTTGTTCTTTCTGCCCAATTTTTTTGTAAACTTAAAACCGTTCTGAAAAATGAAGTTTATTAAAAAAAAATTAAGAGCCTCAATGCCCCCAAATAAGGGAGTGTTTCAATAAACATTATGATATGTCTCCTCCTGATAAAATGGTATAGAATCTCAAAAATAATAAAGTTATGACAAGTGCATAGCAATTTGGAAAATATTTGTATGATATTAAACAAAAATCAGTCGAACTGCTAACCTAGTGGTTAGCAGCCAGGCTCTTAACCACTGTGCTACCAGGGCTCCTGTATGATACTACATTTTAAAAAATAGGATGAATAATTATAAATATATTGTAAAAGCCATGTGAAAAAGAATATGCTGTTGAAAAATTACAGGAAGTAAATTAATAAAATTGATAGTTATGCTCTGGCAGTATTAGGGTGGTTTTTATCAAGTGCTTCTAACCAAAAGGTTCGTGGTTCCAGTCCAAGTGGAGGTGCCTCTAAAGAAGGGCTTGGCAATCTACTTCCGAAAGAGTGCGATCACTGAAAACCCTATGGAGCACAGTTCGTCTCTGACACACACGGCGTAGCCGTGAATCGGAGTTGACTGCATGGCACCTGGATTGTCTTTCGCCAAACTGAATTTATATATATATGTATGTCTACGTATATATGTGTGTATATGTGTGTATACATATATATGTATATATACAAAATTGCGTGCAAAAGCTGGACAATGAATAAGGAAGACTGAAGAAGAACTGACACCTTCGAATTGTGGTGTTGGGGAAGAATATTGAATGTGCCATGGACTGCCAGAAGAATGAACCAATCTGTCTTGGAGAAAGTACAGCCAGATTGCTACTTAAAACCAAGGATGGCAACGCTTCGTCTCATGTACTTTGGACATGACATCAGGAAGGAAGAGTCCCTGGAGAAGGACATCGTGCTTGGTAAAGCGGAGGGTCAGCAAAAGAGAGGAAGGCCATCAATGAGTGGATTGACACAGTGGCTACAACAAAAGGCCAAAGCATAACATCGACTGTGAGGACGGCGCAGGACCGAGCGGTGATGCATTCTGTTGTACATAAGGGTCGCTGTAAGTCAGAACCGACTCGGTGGCACCTAACAAAAACATATAAAATATACATTTGAAGTGACTTTTGAGCAACCAAAGAAGCTGCAGCATAAGAAAGAGCATTTAAACAAAAGTGACTGTGCCACATGGCCTGCCGGGCCAAAAAAACGCACAAAACCCAATGAGCTCCTCAACTCTCTGAGGGTTAAACAGAGGCTGGACAGGTCCTGTCAGATGTTAAGGCTGGGTAGAGGGCTAGACAGGAAGACCATCCTGCTTCCCAGTTCATAATTTTACAGATAATGCGGCCCCAATCATTTCTGTGCCTATTGTTGGTCTGGCTATCGGGTAATTATCAGAAGGCCTTTGTGACTTAATACGTAATATGTAATTTTCAAAAGTGTTTTACCAATCTGTACACCAATGTTCACAATAGCCAAAAAGGTGGAAACAACCCAAATGTCCCTCGACGGATGAATGGATAAACAAAATGTGCTGTATACATAAAATGGAATATTCATTATTCAGCCATAGAATGTTCTGACAGATGCTATGACATGGATGAACCTTGAAAACATTACGCTAAGTAAGATAAGGCAAACACAAAAGGATAAATATTGAATAATCACACTTAAATAAAATATTTAGAACAGGAAAATGGGTAAAAACCACTCTCTAAACCCCTCCCCACAGCACCCATCAAGCCTGAGATTGCTCATTTAATTGACTGCTGACCGAGGAACCTTACTGGGACTCAAGTGAATTGGCACACATCAAGTATGCCAGTGTGTGTTCATCTTTCCTCCTTGGATGAAGGCAGGGAGGTGTTTCTGTCCTTTCACAGGGGAATATTGGCCTCAACCACAAGATGAGGCAGATGAGAGGATTCTGGGAAGCCAGAGCCCAAGATTTTTATCCTACTTCCATCCCTAAATGGTTTATAATCCAGGGAAAGTCTCTTGGAGCTAGGTTTTCATCTGTAATAGATGAGGTTGGACTCATTGATGGCAACAATGTGGCAGGTGGCCACTTATGCTCTGTGCTGGCCCCACAGGAAGCACCACTGGCCAATTGCAGCACTCCTCCTCAAAGAGCCTCGATGCAGCATCATGGTTCTTCTGGAGCTCTGCTTTAGGTGCCCCTGTCAACAACAGCAGGCAGTGTTTGTCTCTGTGCCATCTGTGTACCAGATGATCCTGGTGGGCTTCTAGCTCTAACATCCCATAGCTCTAAAGTTTAGGTTGGGGAAGGGTTGAACCCCTAGGCATACAGAGATGGCCAGAAGAAAACCCTGATTAAGCCTTTTAAGAGTGACTTGAAGATGGGAAAGATGTCAGAAGGCGCCTCTTGCTTCCCTGGAAAGGGCTCTGCTGGACTGGTACACTTTAGGCAGCTGATGGCCTTGCCCAGGGAGCAGAGGACCCTAAGGCCATTGTCCACACTTCCTGTGGGGATTTGGGGTTGCCTGGTCCCAGTATACTTTGCCTGCAAGCCCTGTCTTCTTTCCCATAGCTCACTCTCCACCTCCTTAAGCCCATACCCAGGTCGTTGTAGATGCTCAATAAGGAGATAGACAGGAACAAACTCAAGGGTCATACAAGTCAGACTCTGTTACGTGCTGTGGGAAATTGATTGTGGCATCTTGCCCAGGCTAATGGTATCTACTTTGGGATTCCCAAATCCTATAAAAATTAATTTACTTTGAACAAAAAAACAAAAAACGCCATTGCCATCAATTCCAACTCATAGCCACAGTATAGGGCAGAGTAGAGCTGCTCCATAGGGTTTCAAGGCTGTAAATGTTTCCAGAAGCGGACTGCCACATCTTTCTCCTGAGAAGCTGCTGCTAGGTTTGAATGGTCGACCTTTCGGTTAGCAGCTGAGTACTTTAACTACCGTGCAACCAGGGCTCCATTGCTTAAAACAGTGATTCTCAAAGACCCTGCAGAAGTCCCGTGTGTCAGGAGTTGGACCAAATTGATTCAACAGGGAAATTGAATAGTGGTGTTCTTTTTTCTCAAATAATAGGAAAATTTGAGTTCGTGGAGAGAATTTTCTCAGGTGTGCATTTTTCTTCTCATCACTTTTTCTTAGCACCAGTGTGCTTCTCCTTGCCTGTTAACAAGTGAGTGGAGTAGATCCCACTGTTTCCAAGGATGGCTGTCCTTTTATTAAAATTCTGTTTTCAGTTTTCGAAATACACAGCACTGTCAAATGAATAGGTCCCTGGGTAGCGCAAACTGTTTACAGCCAAGAAAACCCCACAGCGCAGTTCTGCTCTAACACATGGGGTTGCCATGAGTTGAAATCCATTCAATGGCAACAGGTTTCGTTTTGTTGTTTGGTTAGATGAATAACAAACGATCCCTCTCCAATGAAAGGGGTGATGCTTGGTTGTCTCGTTGGAGGTCCCCCCCAACCTTTTCTTTGGAAATGTAGTTTATTTTATTTTTAAATAGTTATAATACATGCACAGTATGCAAAATTTAAAAGGAATGAAAAACCAAATCAGAAAAGAAAAGTGTCATGGACTGAATTGTGTTCCCCAAAATATCTGCCACCTTGGCTAGGCCATGATTCCCAGTCATGTGGTTGTCTACCATTTTGTCATCTGATGTGATTTTTCCTGTGTGTTGTAAATCCTACCTCTATGATGTTAATCAGGTTGGATTAGAGGCAGTTATGTTAATGAGGCAGGACTTATTCTACAAGATTAGATTGTGTTTTAAGTCAATTTCTTTTGAGATATAAAAGAGAAAAGTGAGCAGGGAGACGTGGGGGACCTCATACCACCAAGAAAGCAGAGCCAGGAACCACATTCTTTGTACCTGGGGTCCCTGTGCTGAGAAGCTCCTAGTCCAGGGGAAGATTGATGACAAGGACCTTCCTCCAGAGCCCACAGAGAGAGAAAGCCTTCCCCTGGAGCTGACAACCTGAATTAGGATTTCTAGCATACCTAGACTGTGAGTAGAACTGCCCCCTAGAGTTTCCGGGTTGGGTAGACTGTGAGAGAATAAATTTCTGTTTGTTAAGGCCATCCACTTGTGATATTTCTGTGATAGCAGCACTAGATGACTAAGACAGCAAGTCTCCCTTAAACCGCTTCCCCCAGCCCTCAGACTCCCTCTAGGAGCAGACACAATTTCCAGGTGGTTCTCTTTATAACATTAAAAAAAAAAAAAAATCAAAGCATCCCCTCCATCACTCTCAGTATTCTCATCCTCCTTAATAGAATTGCTCATAAATTGGTATAAACTTATAAATTATACGTAAAGAAATGACTTGACAACAAAAAACGAAAGCAGTAATGCTTTTAGGTTATGTTTTATTTGTCACATCAGTGTCCACCCACATTTGGAAGATAGTGGTTCATGTTAAAAAACAAAAACAAACCCAAACCTGCTGATGTGAAGTCACGTCTGACTCGTGGTAACCCAACGTGTTACAGAATAGAACTGCTCCAGAGGGTTTTCTTGGCTGTAATCTTTACAGAAGCAGATTGCTAGGCCTTTCTTCTGAAGTGCTGTTGGGTGGGTTTGAACCACCAAAGTAGTTGAGCACAAACTGTATGCGCCACCCAGGCACCTTGAGCAGTCCATAGCTGAGCAGAAAAAGTCCTGGCGTCCAGAGATGCTTGAATGATGTTCCCTTATAAAAGCCCGACCACTGAGGGGTCCCAGCCCACGCAGGAGAACCGTCTGTCCCGGTGCCCCCACATGTGCCTGATCCCTGTGCCCTGTTTCCTGAATGCATTTACGGACTCAGTTACCTAGAAGCTTGCAGTCTCACTGGTGAACCTGCCCCAGAGGTGGAAAACTAACTGCTTGATACCGACTGTCCACAGGGTGGTGGCTGATGTGCTGTACAACGTCTTACCTGTAGAGCTGATGCCACGAGAGGGAGCATCTGTGCCAGATGCAAATCTGAGCGAGAAGGAGAAAATATGCCTCTTAACTCCACCTTTGTTGAAGTTTAAGCTAGAAAAGGACATCAATAGACTTCACGCCATTGCAGACCAAGTTGGCACAACCCACCAGATGTTCACCAAGACCAGCCTGGTGGCTAGCTCCATGGGAGCTGTCCCTGGAGTCATGAGCATTCTGGGTTTGGTCCTAGCACCTGTGACAGCAGAAGGGTGTCTGATGGTCTCGGCAGCTGGGTTGGGGCTGGGGCAGTAGTGACTGTCACCAGCGTTGAGGAGTGTCTTAGAAAATAGAAGCAATTCAGCGGCAAGAGAAGGAGCCAGCAGACTGATGCTTATCGCAATGACATCAGGGTGTGAGGCTTTTGGGGGACTAGATTTGCCTAAAGTCAAAGCTGCTGGGTTGTGTGTTGTTGCTAACTGTGCAAGAGTTATCAAGAGCATCAAGGAACTGTGCGCCTGTCGTATGTTCAAAGCCAACTCTGGCTTCAGGGCTGCCGTCAAGAATTTTTTAGCCATGGGCCAAATCCCCTTTTGGAGGGGCAGAGAGGCCCAGAAAGCCTTTGATAGCACAGCCCTGGCCATGACCAAGGATGCCTGGGTGATGGGTGCTGCTGGGGCTGGCCTTTCCCTTACGCAAGGTATGAACAGCCTCCTGCAGAGCTGGAAGCGCCTGGAGGAGGGGGCAAAGGCCCGGATGGCCGAGGAACTGAGGGCATATGAAGCGGCACAAGGAGCTGGAGCAGCAGCTGAGCCGGTACACCCAGGGCCATGAGCAGCTGCTGCAGAAGGGTGCCGGGCCTGTTCCAGGGTTTCCAGGCAAGGCCATGCAAGGAACCCACTTAGGAAGGGGTGAAGAATGCAGATGGAACCTGGCTCAGTGGTAGAATTCTCACCCTTCATGCGGGAGACCCAGGTTCGATCCTGAGCCAATGCACCTCATATGCACCCGTCTGTCAGTGGAGCCTAGGTGTTGCTATGATGCTGAACAGGTTTCAGGGAAGCTTCCAGACTAAGACAGACTAGAAAGAAACCCTGGCAATCTATATCCAAAAATCAGCTAATGAAAACCCTATGGACCACAACGGTCTAATCCCCTTGTGCGTGGGGTTGTGGTGAGTAGGACAGCCTAACAACGGTCTGGGTCTTCATAAAGGGGGAGGAAGGGGGAAGGCTACACAAATAGACATGTAAATAAACACATATGTACAACTGTCATTTCTTCAGAGAGAGGACTTTCCCGACAGCCCTAACTGGAATTAGGTCCTTCCTGTTGTTTTTTTTCAAGGTGCTTACCATGTGTGTGTAAGCTGTCCGTCTCCCTGTACGCTGCAGACTCTGGAAGAGCAAGGCTGAGTCCCTTCTGCTCACCACTGTCTCCCCAGCATCCAGCTGCTCTTGGGACAAGGTAAACCCAAACCCATTGCCATCGAGTCCGTCCCGACTCATAGCGACTGTGCAGTATATGTGTTGAATGACATGAATGTGGCATTACATGACCAATGTGACATTTCAAATGATTGGGAAGGGAATCCTATTTGAAAAATGGTTTAGAATTTTAGACTCTCCTATTTAGGAGAGTTAAATAGCCAGCTATAAAAACTGAAACAAGAAAACTACTACTGGAAAATAAAGAGTATTTTTTTAAATTGCCTTTAATTTTGTCAAGAGAGAAGAATGTAAATGGGTAGCCAAGGTCACTGACTGAAACCCACACGGGAGCACATAAAGCCTTTGCTGGAGATGCGAAGCCTCATAAATTCATTCATTCATTCGTCTGTTTGTTCAACAGATGTTGGCCTATGACAGAGGCCAAGGATTTAGAAAGTGGTTCTCAAACTTGTCTGCACATTGGAATTACCCTGGAAACAAAAAAATATTGATGCCCAGGTCTCGTCCTCCAGGGATTGTGCTTTAATTGGTCTGGGGTATGGCCTGGACTATGGAATTTTGAAAAGATCTTTAGGTGATTCTAATGTGCTAATGAGTTTGGGGAACCAATGCTTTAAAGGGCGAGATGTTTTTTTCTTGCTTTACAGCATCAATAGACTGTCACCCCCTTGAGCACATCTTCTAGCCTCTTAATAATCAGGGGCAGATTGTTTTTTGTAAACTATGAGACCCTGGGAGCCATATTCCAAAATGTCTCACCCATCCCTTCCCTTGCCTGTTATGAGCAACAACTTCGGCCAGGCCCTGGCAGGGCACAGGGACACCGTGGGAGAAGACAGTCTCTGCCCTCATGGTGCTTAGGGACAGCAGGGTAGACAGACCTCAAAGAAGCCATTAACAAGGGTAGGTAAATCTACAGAACCAGGACAGGGTGCAGTGGGAGCCCTGAGGAATACATTTACCTCTCCTGGGTGGGTGGGCCACGGGGGAGGGTGGTCTTGGGGGGAAGAAGCCGGGGCAGCCAATTCTGCTACACACCTTGAGCAATTCCTGGCCTTGTGCTCTGCCAGTTAGCTCGCAGGCCACCCCTGCACACTGTGCGCACTTCCAGATGAACCATTCATCCTGATTCAATGCCCAAATATCCACTGAGCACTTTTGTGCCAGGCATCAGGCCCAGTCTGTCAGTGAACAAGATAGACAAGGGCTGGGATGTAAAGTCAAAGAACTACCTCACCTAGCCCTTGATATCTGGGGGCTCAAGCAAACTGACTGTGGGATCCCTACTGTGTGTTCATGGAGAAACATTTCCATTGCTAGCAATGGCTAGTGGTCAAGGAAGCCTCCAAACTGTCCATCCATCCATCTACCTGTCTGTCCATCCACCTGTCCACACATCCATCCTCCATCTGTCCATCCATCCATCTATCCACCCATCCATTCATTAACTGCCCATCCATCCATCCATCCATCCATCCATCCATCCATCCATCCACCTACTCAGGTAACCACCCATACATCCATCCACCTGTCTGTGTGTCTGTCATCCATCCATCCAAATACTTATTGAATACTACCTACCATAAACATTAGGAGTACAACAGTGAACAAAACAAATCCTGCCTTCATGGAGTTTATATTCTAGAGTGTGGGGGTAGTAGGGAAGACAGACAGTAGGTATAATAAGTAAGTAAAGTGTATAGTAATATACACTTGAAGCACTTACTGATGAAGATCAAAGACCACAGCCTTCAGTATGGATTATATCTCAACATAAAGAAAACAAAAATCCTCACAACTGGACCAATAAGCGACATCATGATAAGTGGAGAAAAGACTCAGGTTGTCAAGGATTTCATTTTACTTGGATCCACAATCAACACCCATGGAAGCAGCAGTCAAGAAATCAAAACACACACTGCATTGGGGAATCTGCTGCTAAAGTGTCGAAAAGCAAAGATGTCACCTTGAGAACTAAGGTGTGCCTGACCCAAGACATGGTGTTTTAAATCACCTCATATGCATGCGAAAGCTGGAAAATGAATAAGGAAGACGGAGGAAGAATTGATGCCTTTGAATTGTGGTGCTGGTGAAGAATATTGAATATACCATGGACTGCCAAAAGAATGAACAAATTTGTCTTGGAAGAAGTACAACCAGAATACTCCTTAGAAGCAAGGATGGTGAGACTACGTCTCACATACTTTGGACATGTTAGCAGGAAGGACCAGTCCCTGGAGAACGGCATGCTTGGTAAAGTAGAGTGTCAGTGAAAAAGAGGAAGACCCTCAATGAGGTGGATTGACACAGTGGCTGCAACGATGGGCTCAAGCATAACAACTGTGAGGATGGCGCAGGACCAGGCAGTGTTTCGTTCTGTTGTACATAGGGTTGCTGAGTAGGAAGCAACTCGACGGCACCTAACAACAACAACATAGTACTTAGTAAATTGTATCGTATATGATAAGGTAATGGATGTTACGGAGAAAAATCTGGAAAGGAGGATATAGAGGGTAGGCTGGGGCAAGATTACAATTCTAAATAGGATTATCAGGGAAAGGAAACCCTGGTGGCTTAGTGGTTAAGAGCTATGGCTGCTAACCAGAAGGTCGGCAGTTCAAATCCATCAGGTGCTCCTTGGAAACCGTATGGGGTAGTTCTACTCTGTCCTATAGGGTTGCTATGAGTTGGAATTAATTCGACAGCAATGGTTTTTTTTTTTTTTGGTTTACCAGGGAAAACCTTTCTGAGAGGCTTATGTTTGAACAAAGGCCCAAAGGAGGAGAGGGAGCCAGCCATGAGGCTATCTGGGAGAAGAATATTCCAGACAAGGGAACAGCCAGTGCACATACCTGGAGGTAGGAGGCTGCTCGGCATGTTTCGGGAGCTGCCAGTGAGCCAGGAGCTGAGTGAGGGCTGGGGGAGCACAGGAGGGAGGGTAGATGAGGCCGGAGAGGTAAACAGAGGCCACCAGTTGCAGGTCTTCTGGGGTACATAAGGATTTGGCTTTTATCTGAAGGAGATGGAAAGCCCTGGAGGATGTCAAGCATAGGAGTGATGTCCTCTGACCTGGGTTTTAACAGGAGCACCGTGGCTGCTGTGTGGGGAAGAGACTCTAGAGGGCAAGGGTTTTACAGGGACACCAGGCAGCAGACAGGTCTACCGAGCCTCAACTTCACTGTGGCCAGGCCCTGTGTGAGGTATAGCACGAGTGAGGCTGACCAGGGTTTTGCCTGAGTTGAGCTCTGGCTCCATGACCTCCCCACAATCTAGAGGGGAACGGGGTAATTGAGTAATTATAATTCGGTGGTTCAGGGATGTTAAGAACCTTGAAGCTTGGAACCTATGTCGCTGAGTGCCATCGGAGCCCAGGAAGTTGTGGGGCACGCTTGGCTCATCTCGATGTATCATACTAATAATAATGACAATAATAAAACACTTAGTGAGCAAATGCTATGTGCCCGGCATTGTGCTAAGTATTTTACATCTATAACATTTTCCTCTTTACATCAATGCCACAAAGTAGGGAATATTCACATCCCCAGAGTCCCTGGGTGGTGCAAACTGTTAACACATTTGGCTGGTAATCAAAGATTGGAAGTTTGAGTGCACCCAGAGGCACCTCAGAAGAAAGGCCTGGCGATCGATCTACTTACAAAAGATCAGCCACTGAAAACCCTATGGAGAACAGTTCTCCTCGGACACACTTGGGGTCACCACGAGTAGTACTGGACGGCAACTGGTTTTATTAATATCCCCCTATTACAGGTGAAGACACTGAGGCACACAAGGCAGCTTATGCAAGGTCAGATCCAAAAGTGGTGGAAACAGATTTCACATCTAGACTAGCTGTTTAGACCATGTTTTTAAATACTGAACGAATACCGCTTCCTGGAGCTGAAGAGCAAAGGTGGTGGAGACACTTACTTTCTCAGGCACATCCTCTCCTTTTTGGGCTCCTGAGCGCTGTCTTCTGTGGAGTGAAGTCGGTGTGGGATGAAAGCCACACAGGACTCTGCTGGGAGGGATCTCAGTCCAGGTCAGTCCCCTTAGTCCTCAGCTACTTTGATGGAGCACCTGGTGGCTGCAGACTCTGTGTTCGGGTGCTGAGCATCGACAGCTGAATAAAGCAGCATAAAGCTGAGTGTGGTAAAGAATAAAGTCAATGCAACAGAGGGGAACAGGCAGGGCTGGGTATGTAGGAACTGTTCACTGATTAACAGCCTCCAGGGTTGAGGGGAAATGAGGTGGAAGGGTCTGGCCTGACTAATCATGTGAAAAGAATGGGGAGGCGTCAGATAGTCAGGGTTGGGGATTGTGTGCACCCACCTTGAGCCAGACCCCGTTCTCAGTCCCCGCTCTTGTGGACCTCGGTCAGGTTCTAGTTCATGAGGTGAACAAGACAGACTAGTTCCCTCCTTGCCCTCATGAAACCTGCAGTCCAGTGGGGATGATCTCCTTCAGTTTGGGCTCCTCGTGTTGATTCCAAGTCTGGAAAGATGGTTTGAGGCCAAACCTCTAAGCTACCTTGAACGGCCGCCTAAGGAGTTTACAACTTTGCCTACATTACAAAGGAAGCCTTTCGTGGAGTTTCAGCAGGAGATAACCTGAGAACAAAGGTGTTTAGAAAGAGTGATCCGGCCTAGACACACAGCACCACGAATATGGCTAGTCCATTGACCCCGCGGGGAGTCCCTGGGTGGTGCAAATTGTCCAGCTGTTACCAAAATGTTGGTAGCTTGAGTCCACCCAGAGGCGCCTCGGAAGAAAGAACTGGTCACCTTCTGAAATGTTAGCTTTGAAAACCACATGAAGCACAGTTCTACTCTAACACACACGGAGTCACCATGAGTTGGAATTAAAGACAACTGTTTTTTTTTTTTAAATTGACTCCGCAGTAGCCAGCCCTGGGCCCATTCCCTCTCCCCTTATCCCCTGTAGTTTTTATGAACTTTTCCGTTCCCGTTTCTCGGGAGAACTTTGGAAATCTCTAGGCTTGAGAAGATAGCAGAATCCAAAATCATACAGTGTGGTGGTTCCCAACTGGGGTGTGCATCAGTATCATCTTTGGCCTCTTGACAAAATCCAGATGTCCAGACTCCACCCAGGTCAACGGAGTCAGACCCCAGTCTGCAGCCAGGGCGTGCACATTGTTGGCAGCCTTCTTCGGACAGTTCTGATTTGCACCTTGGGTTGAGAACCTCCAGGGTCTGGTGTAGAGTTAGCTCAGTGCGTCATTTTCATGACAAGTCACTGAGTGGGCCAGCTCTTGACGCCACTTGGTCAAAGGGTTGGCATGACAGTTCCGCTGCAGCTTCTCACCGGGCTCATAGGTACGAAGGCATTTTAATTGCCGTGATGTAGAAAGAACTTTGCTTCAAGGGGAAGTTAGAACACTTCGGCGGGAACTCATGGCCAGATTGTCATCATTCCCGGGACCGAGCATTTGTTAAGACCTATTTTTCAGGTTTCAGTGGAGCTTCCAGACTAAGATTAACTAGGAACAAACGCCTGGCAATCTACTTCCGAAAATCAGCCAGTGAAAACCCCACAGATCACAGCAGACCCATCTGCAAACAATCATGGGGATGGTGCAGGACCGGGTAGCGTTTTGTTCCGTCATGCATAGTGGTTATGAGTCAGGGGCCGACTTGACGGCTTTTCACCTGGAGAGATAAGTTCCCTTATCAAGAACATAGAACAGAGAGAATCAGCACTTCAGTGTCAGAAGGGACCTCACAGAGTATCTGCTGTACCCTGGACATCCTTCCATTGCGGAGGCCGTGGGCAGATGCAGACTTGTCCCAGGGCACACAGATTCCTGTATCAGAGACAGAAGCAGACGCTGGGTAGTTCAGCCTTGAAACCCAGTCCTCTTGTCATACCAAAACCATGTCATGGATTGCCATCCAAGCAATCACTGGGAACTTGGAGTGTGGAGAGCGAGGCTACACTCCAAGCGCCTCTGAGGGAGGCAGAGGTGGAGGCCCGAGGCTGTTGGCCACCTTTCTGGCCCTAGTCGTAAATGTGAGTAAAGTCATCCTGTGTTTTAAATAAAACCTTTGCAAATTAGTGTGGTCTCAGCATTAGAAGGCACCCTGCTCCCAGGCCTGTCGTACCCTTGTGTTCCAGTCGTGTGTCTTTTTGTGGCACCTTTAGTTCAGTTTGTGTGATGGGAGGTCAGGCAGTGCCCCAGCGAGGCTTTGTTGTTGTTGGGTGCGGTTGAGTGGATTCTAACTCACAGCAACTCCATGTGAGAAGAGAACTGCCCCATAGCATTTTCTTGGCTGTAATCTTTACAGATTGCCAGGTCTTTTTCCCATGGAGCTGCTGGTTGGGTTCAAACCTCCGACCTTTTGGTTAGCAGCTGAGTAACCATTGTACCACCAGGGCATTAAGACATGGTTGCTCTGGTCTTTTGCCTTCTTGGAGCTGACAGTCTGGTGTGCGTGGAAGAAACACGTACACAATGAATTAGCAGAAAACCCAGCTTCTTAGGTTTTGTTTCCAAATGGTATCAATATATGGCTGTGTGTCACCAACTGACGTTCATGTGACTGATTACCTGAAGCTGCAGGCCTGGACTGAGCATGAATCAGAGAAAGATATCACAGTTCAAGCCTGTTGAAACAGGAAGAACCATGTAAGAAACAAAATAAAAATGCAGAAAGAGCATACTATGTGCCAAGGGCTGTGCTGGACAGAAAGATGAGTTGTCTTCGAATGTTTTCAGTCTAGTCCAGAGACCAGCAGCCACCCAGACCCTGACAGCAGAAGTTAGAATGGCCAGTGCTTGCCTGAGGAGTATGGGTGCTGAAGAGCCAAGGGAGTCCCTGGGTGGTGCAAACAGTTAATGTGCTTAACTCCTAACCTAAAGGTTGGAGGTTCTAGTCCACCCAGAGATGCCTTGGAAGAGATGCGCTTTGGAAGATGGGCCAGTCGATCTACTTCTGAAAACTCTGCCTTTAAAAACCCTGTGGAGCAGTTCTGCTCTGCCACATGTGGGGTTGCCTGAGTTGGAATCGACTTGAGGCAACTGGTTAAAGAGCAAAGTAGGAAGACAAGTCAAGAGGTGATGTCTGAGCCCAGCCTTGAATGCCAAGGGCAGTTTCACCCACAGGGAAAGAGGGAGGGGTAGAGGAAGAGAGGCCAGGAGTGAGGAAGCACAGCTTGTTTCAGGGGAGAGGCCTTGGAGGGGGTAGAGAACATAAGAAACCAAGTGGGCAAGGTAGCCTGCAGCCAGTGGGGAGGACTTGAGTGCCATGAATGGAACCTGGATTTTAGACTCCGGAAAATGGGAGTTTCTCAAGATTTTGAGAAGAGGGATGATGGCGGTCATATTTATTTTGGAAGAATCCAGGCAAGAAAGTATAGAGGACTGACTGACCAGAGAAAGAACAAACCAGAAGCAGAGGTCAGGCCATTCTTCACTCAACAGTTACTTTGTCAAGTGTGTACATGTTAGCGCTCTGTGGATACAACACTGGGTAAGATGGCCTATGCAACTTTTCTCCTGGGGCTTACATTCTTTTTTTGCCTTTTTTTTTTTATTGTGGTGAAAATACACATAACAAAGTACATGCCATTTCAACAATTTCTACGTATATAATTCAGTGACATTGATTACATTCTTCAAGTTGTGCCACCACTCTCACTATCCTTTTCCAAATCATTCTACCACCATTAACATGAACACAATGCTCAAGCGTTAACGATTGTGAGGATGGCGCGGGACAGGGTTGTGTTCCGTTCTGTTGGACATAGGGTCACCAGGAGTCGGAACTGACTCGACAGCACCTAACAACAACGCCCCATACCTACTTCATTTTTATACTTTGCTGTGTCCTAAGAAATTGTATATTCATGGAATTTTATATTTGTTATAGAGGAGAGAAAGCCCACCTCCCAGGGCCTCAAATGAGAAAGTGGAGGTCACCAAGGACAATCATCTGTTTATTAAAGATTCAGTTTTCCTTGCCCTCTTTGGGCTTGCATTCTTATTATTAGAATCTAGCGGAAGAAACGAGGCAAACAATAGACAAATGAATGCTGTAATTTCAACTAAATTAAAAATGGCAAGTGCTAGGAAGGAAATCAACTAGGGTGCTGTGGTAGAGAAATGAGAGAGGGCTCAGTCAGATGGGGTGGTCAGAGACCTCACTGAGGAGGCAGTATTTAATCTGAGACTGGAAGGATGAGTACTGGGGGCAGTGTTTCAAGGGAAAGGGAAGAGCTCAGGCAAAAGACCGCGGATGGGAATGAGCTTAGCGTATTTTCAGAAAGAATGCCAGTGTAGCGACAGGAGAGGTAGGACAGAGGCAGCAGACCCTGGAGAGGTTCCCGGATTTTGAAAACTGATCAGTGACGCTATTGGCATAGGACACACTAGATGAGGAGTGGATTTAGACTCGGATGGAGGGTTGGCAGAGCTGTCTCTTATTGTCAACTGCTGTTCAACTTACTGAGCTAGGGAATACAGGTTTTGGGTAGAAAGATGATTTATTTCCAGGTTATTGAATTTTAGGAGCCCGTGGGACTGCAGTTACATGAGTCTAGAGCTTGGAGGAGTTTTATGGACTCCAGACACAGATTTGGGAGTCACTTACAGGGAGGAGTGCCTGGGTGGCACAACTGGTTAAGTGCTGGGCTACTAGCCAAAAGGTTGGCAGTTCAAGCCCACCCAGAGATGCTTTGAGGGGACAGGCCTGGTGACTTGCTTCCAAAAGTTAACAGCTTTGAAAACCCTATGGAGCAGCTCTACTCTGCACATATGGTGTCACCATGAATTGGAATTGACTCCGCAGGAACTAACAATAAAACATATAGGTAGAAATTGAGGTCAAAAGAGGTAAAGACCTTTTCAGGAGAGTGTAGAGAAAGAGGGAGGCCTAAAACTGAGCCCTGGAGAATACCAAGATTCAAGGGACGGGAGGACGGTCCTATGAGAGGCAGAGAAACAGCCAGTGCCAGCTCTTGAATTTCTGCATGAGCATCTAACCTGCATGAGGATGGCGCAGGACTGGGTGGTGTCTGGCTCTGTTGCACACAAGGTTACCAGGAGTCAGAATCGACTTGACAGCACCTAACAACAACATATATCAGAGAAGCACTGGAAACATTATAGCTCAGTAGAGAAAGGCAGAGACTCAGGAGCCAGGCTGCCTGGGTTTGAATCCTGGTTCTGCCACTTCCTATATACAACTGTGGGCATGTTTTTTAATATCCTTATGCTTCATTTTGAAAGTACGTAAATAACAATAGTCTAGGATCTTATTTCTTGCCACATAAGTCAGTTAGATAGCCTGTCACGGTTTCATGGATGCTGGCAGAAGGCATGAAAACGGGTCAGAGACAAAGGACTTCATTACTCCCGGCACAGCAAGCAGGATGAGTTTCATGGAGGACAAGGGGGACAGTATACAGGTCTGGACGGATGGTATGCACGCAGTAGGTCTGCGCTACAGCTGAGGAACACTGACTTTGGGGACTTCACTTCTTTTATAGCAGGCAGTAAACAAGCATTTGAGGACTAAGGTGTGCCTGACCCAAGACATGGTGTTTTCAATCACCTCGTGTGCATTCGAAAGCTAGACAATGAATAAGGAAGACTGAAGAATTGAAGCCTTTGAGTCATGGTATTGCTAAAGAATATTGACTATACCATGGACTACCAAAAGAACGAACAAATCTGTGCTGGAAAAAGTACAGCCAAAATGCTCCTTAGAAGCTATGATGACGAAACTTTGTCTCGCAAACGTTGGACATGTTATCAGGAGGGACCAGTCCCTGGAGAAGGATATCATGCTTGGTAAGCGAAGAATCAGTGAGGGGAAGACCCTCAACAAGATGGATTGACACAATGGCTCCAACAATGGGCTCAAGCATAGCAAGGATCACGGGGATGGCATAGGATCGGGCAGTGTTTTGTCCTGTTGTACAAAGGCTTGCTGAGTCGGAACCGACTCGACAGCACCTAAAAGCAAGCATGCTCTTTGCCCTGAAGGGATATACTACTTCACCCCTCATAGTTACTTGCTGCAAACTTAACTCCCAGAAATTTCTTGGGCAGAGTGCAGTCACACCAGACACACCAAGCTAGGAGCATGAAGACTCAAGGAGTGGTTCCTAAGCACTTACCTCACAGGGCTGTTGGGGATATTAAATGAGTTAATGTATATGACATGCTTTCAACAGTTCTCTGTAAATGTCAGCTGTTACTACCATTGTTGTTAGGTGCCGTTGAGTTGGCTCAGACTCATGGGGACCCTGTGTAAAACAGAACGAAATATAGCCTTGTCTTGCACCATCCTCCCATTCCTTGCTTTGAGCCCATTGTAGCAGCCACTGTGTCAATCCATCTTGCTGGGGGTCTTCTTTCTTTCTGCGGGTGCTCTACCAAGCATGTCTTTCTCTAGGTACTGGTCCCTCCTGATAACATGTCCAAAGGACGTGAGATGAAGTCTCACCATCTTTGTTTCTAAGGAACATTCTGGATGTACTTCTTCCAAGAGAGATTTTTTTGTTCTACTGGCAGTCCATGGTATATTCAATATTCTTCGCCAACACCGTAATTCAAAGGTGTCATTTCTTCTTCATACTTATTCACTGTCCAGCTTTTGCAAGCATATGAGCTGATAGAAAACACCATGGCTTGGGTCAGGCGCACCTTAGTCGTCAAGGTGACATCTTTGCTTTTCAACACTTTAAAGAGGTCTTTGGCAGCAGATTTGCCCACTGCAATGTCATTTGATTTCTTGACTGCTGCTTCCATGGGCGTTGACTGTGGCTCCAAGAGCAATGAAATCTTTGGTAACTTCAATATTTTCCCCATTTATCATGTTGTTTATTGGTCCAGTTGTAAGGATTTTTGTTTTCTTTATGTTGAGGTGTAAACCATACTTAAGGCTGTAGTCTTTGATCTTCATCAGTAAGTGCTGCAAGTCCTCTTTCAGCAAAATTTTACTTGTGTTTGATATTAATGGTATTGTTCAATAATTCTCGCATTCTGCTGTATCATCTTTCTTTGGAATGGACACAAATATGGAACTCTTCTATTTAGTTGGCATATTTCTTGGCATAGATGAGTGCCTCTGGCACTGCATCTGTTTGTTGAAACATCTCAATTAGTAAGTAGTCCATCAATTCCTAGAGCTTTATTTTCCGCCAGTGCCTTCAGTGTAGCTTGGATTTCTTCCTTCAGTATCATTGGCTCTTGATCATACTCTACCTTCTTAAATGGCTGAACCAATTCTTTTTGGTACAGTGACTCTGTATATTCCTTCCATATTCTTTTGATGCTTCCTGTGTCCTTTGGTATTTTCTCCATAGAACCCTTCAATATTGCAACTCAAGTCTTGAATTTTTTCTTCAGTTCTTTCAGCTTGGGAAATGCCAAGCATGTTCTTTTCTTTTGGTTTTCTATCTCCAGGTCTTTGCATATGTCGATATAATACTTTGTCTTCTCGAGACACCCTTTGAAATTTTCTGTTCAGTTTTTACTTCCTCATTTCTTCCATTGGCTTTAGATACTTTACATTCAAGGGCAAGGTTCAGAGTCTCTTCTGACATTCATTTTTGTCTTTTCTTTCCCATCTTTTTAATAACCTTTTGTTTTCTTCATGTATGATGTCCTTGATGTCATTCCATAACTTGTCTAGTCTTCAGTCATTAGTCTTCAATGAGTCAAACCTATTCTCGAGATGGTCTCTAAACTCAGGTGAGGTATACTCAAGGTTGTATTTGGTTCTCATGGACTTGTTCTAATATTCTTCAGCTTCAACTTGAACTTGTTTTGATTTTAGCCTTTTCTTCTTTTTGGATGTGTGCATTTATTGCTATAAATTGACCTCTGAGCACTGCTTTTGCTGTGTCTCAAAGGTTCTGGTAGGATGTATTCCATTCTTATTTGATTCTATGAATTTATTTATTCTGTCCTTGATTTCTTCTACAATGGTTTTTGAGCAAGGTGTTATTCAGTTTCCATGTATTTGATTTTTTTCCTTGCTTTTTCTGTTATTGATTTCTACTTTTATGGCTTTATGATCAGAAAAATGTTTTCTAATATTTTGATGTTTTGGATTTTGCTAAGGCTTGCTTTGTGGCCTAATATGTGGTCTATTCTGGAGAATATTCCATGTACTTTGGAAAAGAAAGTGTACTTGGCTGCTGTTGGGGGGAGTTATGTATATGTCTATGAGATCAAGCTGGTAGATTGTGGCTTTTAGATCTTTTGTGTCTTTACTGAGCTTCTTTCTAGATGTTCTGTCCTTTACTGAAAGTTGTGTGAAGTCTTCTACTACTATTGTGGAGCTGTCTATTTCTCTTTTCAATGCTGTTAGTTTGTTTTATGTATTTTGGAGCCTTGTCTTTGGGTGCATACATATTTATTATGGTTATGTCCTCCTGGTGTACTGACCCTTTAATCACTCTATAGTGTCCTTCCTTAACTTTGTTGTGGATTTTGCTTTAAAGTCTATTTTGTCAGAGATTAATATTGCCATTCCTGCTCTTATGGATTGTTGCATGCTTGAAATGTATTTTTTCCATCTTTTGGGTTTTAGTTTGTGCCTTTGAGTCTAAGGTGTGTCTCTTGTAGGCAGCATATAGACAGTTTTTTTTTAATCCATTCTGCCACTCTCTCTCTATTGGAGCATTTAGTCCATTTACATTCAGTGTAATTACTGATAGGTGAGTTTAGTGCTGTCATTTTGATTTTTTTTTTTTGTGGTGTTGACATTTTCTTGGTTCCACTTAACCTTCTGTGCTGAGTTGCTTTTCTTTTATGTATTTCCTTTTCATCTTTGACATTGTTGCTGATTTTGTAGTTGCTGAGTCTTTACGTTTTTCTTTTATTTTGATGTGTAGGTTTGTTAGTTTCCTTTGTGGTTACTTTAAAATTTACCTCTATTTTTCTAAGTTTAAACCAATCTTTTATTTCTTGGTATCACCTTAACTTCCTCTCCATATGAAAGTTCTATGACTACACTATTTAGTCTTTTTTGTTTAAATGTTGTCATCTTTTACGTATTGACATCTCTGTTTCCCTATTTTCAGTGTTTTAGCTTTGACTTATTTTTGTGACTTCCTTATCTGGGTTGATATCTGGTTGTTCTGTCCTGTGTTCTAGTCTTGGGTTGTTGTCTGATATTCTCTAGCTGTAGGACTTCCTTTAGTATTTCTTGTAATTTTGGTTTGGTTTTTACAAATTCCCTTCTGTTTATTTGGAAATGCCCTCATTTCGCCTTCATAATTGACGGCTTTGCTGGACATACAATTCTTAGTTGGCAGTTTTTTTCCTTCAAGGCTTTATATATGTCATCTCATCGCTTTCTTGCCTGCGTGGTTTCTGCTGAGTAGTCAGAGCTTGAACTTGCATATGAGTAACTGGTGGTCTGTTCTGCAGTCAGCCCCTGGCCTTGTTCTAACTGATAATATTAAGCTTTTCCATTGTCTCTTTCCATAGATGTAGTCGATTTGATTTCTATGTATTTCATCTGGCAAGGTCCACATGTATAGTTGCCATTTTTGCTCTTGAAAAAAGGTATTTGCAATGAAGTAGTCGGTCTTGCAAAATTCTATCCTGCAATCTCTGGTGTCATTTCTATCACCAAGGTCCGATTTTCCAACTACTGATCCTTCTTTGTTTCCAACTTTTCCACTCCAAACACCAGTAATTATCAATGTATCTTGACTGCATGTCTGATCAATTTCAGACTGAAGTTGGAAAAAATCTTCAATTTTTCTCTTCTTTGGCATTAGTGGTTGGTATGTAAATTTGAATAATAGTCGCATTAATTGGTCTTCCTTTTGGCAAATGGATATCACTTACAGCATTGTACTTCAGGATTGATCTTGAAATGTTCTTTTTGACAATGAATGCAAAGCCATTATTTTTTAAATTTGTCATTCCTGGCATAATAGACCATATGATTGTTCAATTTAAAATGGCCAGTACCAGTCCATTTCAGCTTACTAATGCCTAGGATAGCAATCTTCAAGCACTTCATTTTTGATGACTTCCAATTTTCCTACATTCATATCTCATACATCCCATGTTCTGATTATTAATGGGTTTCCAGCTGTTTTTTCTCCTTTTGAGTCCTGCCACATCAGCAAATGAAGGTCTCGAAGGCCTTACTCCATTCATGTCATTAAGGTTGACTCTACCTTGTGGAGGCAGCTCTTCCCCAGTTGTATCTTGAATGCCTTCCAACTGGAAGGGCTCATCTTCCAGCCCTATTATCAGACAATGTTCCTCTCCTGTTTATAAGGTTTTTCACCGGCCAATTTTTAAAGTAGATCACCAAGTCCTTCTTCTTAGTCTGGTTTAGTGTGGAAGCTCCACTGAAATCTGTCCACCATGAGTGACCCTGTTGGTGACTTAGTTTCCAGCATCACAGTAACACAAAAGCCACCACAGTATGATGGACTGACACATAAGCAGTGGTATTATTACTAGGGGTGGCAATATGGATGGAAGCGGGGCTCAAAACTGTGGATCATTTTACAAAAACTGAAAAAATTAATTCAGCAAATATCTACTGAATGTTTACTATGTGCTAGGCACTGATGATACAGCAGCAAACAAAGTTCTTAATCTCCAGGAGCTTACATTCTAGTACAGAGAGACAGACATGTAAACTAGTAGGCAACCACATGATATAGGGCCTCCCATGTCACAACAAGGAGTTGGAAGCCATTGGATGGTCTTATACAGAAAGGCACATTATGATCTAATCCATGCTGTGACAGAATGATGCTAGTGTTAGGAGAACAGATATAGGTGGTGGGGTGCTGCTGCAGACAAAATGAAAGCACGGATCTGTTCAGGAGACAAGACTGGACATGTTAGCTGGCATTGGGATGCAGTAGTGGTGATCCTCATTCCCCTTGGCCTGCCATAGCATGGCATGACAGCCAAAGGTCTTCAGAATACTTGGCAGTGCTGAACACTATGAAGCTCAAGTAAGTGGGCTGCAGTGTCCCTCAGAAGTAATCTTAAGTGTGGCTGCTTCAGTGTGCTGGAGATGGAAGCTAGATGGCAGCAGGTTGAGCAGCAAGTAATTGGAGTTAGCAAGCACACACTTATCCCAGAAGTTTCCCATGAAGGAGAGGCCTTGGGATTTAGCAAAATTACCTTCTTAAATGTGTAAAAACATTTAAGCATGTTTAAATACTAAAGGGACTCACAGAAAGGAAAGGGTAAACTGTTCAAGAGAAAGGAAAACAAAGCAGGGTCCTTGAGAAGGTGGGGAGGATGGGATGCTAAGTACAGGTGCAGGGTTAGCCTGTGACAAAGAGCACCTCTTCCATTGTAAGTGAATTCAAGTAGATTTACAGATTTGGTAGCAAAAATTCATTCAGGGAGATCCTGTCTGATGGCCTCCATTTTCTCCATGAAACTGGAAGACGATCTACTTAGAGTGAAGTTAAGGGAGTTGGAGACTGGCGGAGGATGAGTAGGAGAGAGAATTTCAAAGATCTGGGAATTTCTGGCAGAGAAATCACTGTAGCAAGGGAAGGGAAGAAAGACAAGTGCTAAGGAGGGCACTTTGTGGAACATTTCCTACATTTAAAGAAAAAGGAAAGGAGATGGAGGGCAGCAGGAGAGCCAGGGAAGCAGTGACACACGCTGCAAGGGAGGACAGTATCAAACACATCAGGAAGACCAAGCAGGCTGGGGAGTCCCTGGGATCCTGGTGAGGACATTTCCGAGGAAGGGTGAGGGGAGCAGCTACGAGTTCGGGAGAGGACAGGAGGTAGACAGCTGAAATTCAAAGGAGACTTCAGAAGCAGGAACACAGTACGCAGCTTCTGGAAAGCTTAGCAGCTGCAGGATGCCACCAAGAGACAGACCCACACTCCCAGGTTTCGGCCTGGCTTACCTCACAGCTCCCATGTCTTCCATCTACCAGTGTTGCAGTTTTCCCTCCTTCTTCCCATATTAAGGAGTCAAATCCAAGGTGTATCTTTTGAGCCTCAGGAGAAGGCAGCAGGGAGTAAGGATCAATACACAGAGGCCCAAGAATGGTGTTTCTCTCTTTTATTTAAAAACAGTGCTTCATTACCATTTGCAAAGGCAGAGGCGGAGCTCCTCCTTCGCTTAGAGTTTATAAAAGCCAGCAACATGATCAATAATTTATACACATGGATAGTAATACAAAAAAATAAGGAATAAAAGCTAAAGATCTAACTACTCTGACCTTCACAATTCCAGCTACTTGATAATAATAGGAGTAACCCAATGAATACTGTATGGTCTGAAAGCTACTATACAATATGATTCTTAACAAGAAGGGAAGAGGATTAGAGACTGTCACAAAGCCCTGGGATGCTTCTCTGGAGTTAGCAGGGAAACAGGACCCTGGGCAAGCAGCTCGGGTGTCCTAGAAAGTGATTCTGGGAGGGGCAGGGGAGGAGAGGAGGCTAGGTGGTCAATTACACAAGCATCCCATGTGATGCCCCCCAAGCCCCGTAGGTACCTGCTTTGCCATGGCAACGGGAGGGGCTGGAGAAACTGCATGTTGCATGTAGGGACAGTTCAGTCCCTGCAACAGGGCTGGGGAGAGGAGGGGAGGGTCTGTGGTATTTGTAGCCTTGCAATGATTGGGACTGGAAAGCTCGGAGATGCAGGGCAGTTGGCCTGTTGAGGACAAGCAAACGGCACCGGTTCTCTTCTTGCTTTGCAGCCCTAGCTTACGTGTGTCAGCCCCGGGTTTGCTCCAGCTATTCACAAGCAGAATTATAACACAAGAAAAAAAAAATTCATATCCCTTAGGGAAAAAAGAAGATCACTCGATATATAAAACAGCCGAAATGAGCTGCCAAAACAAGCACACACACACAAAAATACTGTGAACAGAAAAATACAAGAAAATGACTAAGCTGGGAGTCTTGGTGGGGTATACACATTGCTTAAAGCACTTATCAGTCCCCGGAAAAACCAAACCAAAAAACTTTTTTTTTTTTTTTTTAAATCCAAAAACTTATGTACCCCCGGGAATCTGGTGGTGTTAACAGGTGCAGGGGTGGGGAGAGAAAAGAGAACTGATGTTCCCTTTTCATTTGCCAGCCGGAGTCGAGCCCTCACGTCAGCGGCTGTATATAAATGCCAGACAGCTGGGACCGGGGCCCCATGCTGGCCGTCTCTGTTGTGGCTGATGAACGGTTCCCTCAGTTACCGATCCCTGCCAACCAGCACGACCATGGCTGAATTGATCTACCGTTTTCCTGAGTAAACTGTAACTGGCTACAGTTTCGGTAACATGGGTAAGAACTCAGCTACTACAGCCGACGGCAATACTTCCGGAATCCCCTCCCTGTCGACTCCTCATTCCTAGTGCATCTGATTCAGGAATTTGATAACTTGCCATCGTCTGGTCTGTAAGCCTGATGTTCCAACTGCACTCCCTAACCCAGAGGGCACACGCTGGCATAGGACACCCAGAGCCTACTTGGAAAGGGTCCTGTTTCATGCGCTAGCTCTTGGATGGCTATTGCCTTGTTGATCAGTAAAGCAAGTATGAAGGAGGTACACAGGAAAAGGGAAAGGGAGGGAAAAGGCTTTTGGACAGTAACATTTCCAAAAAATATATAGTGTTTTATGCGACAAAGAATCAAGTTTCACTGGTGTATACTACAAATGGTCAATTTCAAGAGCATGACAAAATAAAAACACATGAATTTACATCTGATGTTCACCTTGCCCACTATTTTTTTTTCCTATCTTAAAACAGTGCAAACAGGTAACTTATGCTTTTAAAACACCACTACCCCTACCCTACCCCTGCAAAGTCCCTTTCCTCCTAGTATGGGGGGTGGGGGGTCTGCAACTCAGCAAATGTTACTGTGCTAGAGGGCTGCAAGCAGAAGCACCGGCTGGGGTTGGCAGAAGGGGGCAGTTCATCGGACATTTCCCCTTTCCCCTCCTTAAAGGTCTAAGTGCTTCCTAGACTGTCTGTTGGTAGGCCTTTCTCTCCGGCCACAGGAAAGGGGGATTTCTCAGGCCCTTCTTGCATATCCTTGGGGTTGCTTCCCTCCCTATTTTATACCTCCTTTTTTTTTTTTTTTTTCCATATCTGGGAGCTACACGACTAGTAATAGGATGGTGGTGATTAACTGACTTATCTGCTACATCTCTATACAGTCTGACTTACTAAGAGTAGTTCAGGCCGTGAGGAGTCACACATTGGAGGAAAAGCTGCTAGCATTGATTTCTACTGAAGAGATCTCTGCTAGCTCCCCTTAAACTAAGAGTTGAGCCCCAGCCTGCTTCTTGTCAAGCAAAAAAAAAAAAAAAACAAACAGTTGGCTCAATTCAGACCATAGCTGTTGGAGGATGATGGCAGTATTAGGTTTTGTAAAACCTGAGGGCCTGAAAATGACGAACCACAAATGTTTAATCTGGGCTGATGGGAGTTGAACTAGCTACCACAAGGAATTTTGGGAAAGACCTAAGGGCAGCTGTCTGGGCTGAAAGAGGGACGTGCAGATAAAGGTTTTTCACTGGAGACTTCCTTAAAGGAGCCCAGCTTCTAAGAGTAAGATGCTTAGCATAAAATCCAGGTCATGAACTGCAGTAAAGCTGTCAGATCATTCGTGTACTGAGATTTGACATCAGTAAGCTTTTTGGAATTATCGACCAGCATCCTCTAACAAACTCACAAGATGCCAAACTCCCTCTTGACTCAGCTTCTCATCCAAGGAGAACCACAGTCAGGAATCTCTCAGCATCAAGGCTGTGAGGAACCTGCCTCTGATGCCGTGGACTGTATGGAGTCTCAACGTTGGAAGGCTGATGGGCAGGTCGACTCCATGAGATCTGGGTGCTTATGAGAGGCCCAGTTCTCAGCAGTGACATTGAGAGCCAAAGGCTCTTTACTAAAAAGTAGAACTCCACTTAGTCTTTCTTAGAAAAGGGAGCTAGAGGAGAAGGTATTACAAACCCTCCCTGGAAGAGCAGCAGAAACCCACTAGAGATACAGAGCTTGCCGACAGAGTCCTCAGCCAGAACCAGCTGAACTGAAACGCACAAAAGGTACCTCACACTCAAGCTTCTGACTCTTTTAAAAGGGCTGTGGGAGCTGCCTTCTCTACCAGCCCAGCATCCTTATCTCTTTCCATGAAAAAACAAGAGAACAATTCTTAAACTCATCTCTCTATTTGCCCCATTTAGAATTTGGCCTAGTCTCCTCTTAAGTGGCTTGCTATTTTGTGAGAATGGCCCCTATTTGAACATGACACAGATTTTCTCTCATTTTCTTTCGTCAGTAAAAGCACTCTCTCAAAACAAAAACAAAAGAGAATAAAAATGCTCCCTGCCCCCACCCCTAAAACTGAGAAAGCCCCATAGCCCATCCCCCTCCTCTAACTAAAATATTTATATACATACAACGAAAATTGTCTTAACAGCAAAAAACCAGACTTTGGCTTGGGGGTAGAGGGAGAGGACCCACTGAGCCAGGCAGTTTGGTGTCCCCTTGTTCTACATATTGTCCCCGGAATCATTACTGATTGCATCAAGGCCTCTAGCTCCATTGACATTGCCCCTCGTGTCAGGCACAGCCTCCCTCGCAGCCGTGGGGAGAGCGAGGATTCTAAGGGGAAGAAGATGTATTATCCATGACAGGCCAGTGGCCTTCCAGATGGACCACTCTGCTTACAAAGAGTGTGTGATGCTGTCGTATGCCAGTCATTTTAATTCAGGGACATGAACCAGTTACCAGTCAACAACATGCATGGAGGCAGGAGTTAAAAAAAAAAAAAAAAAAAAAACAAAACCCCCAAACAAAGCAGAAGCTCCATGTCTCTGAATTACTCCCTTTAGCAGCTATCCCTTGGGTGAAAGGTCACCCTAGTACCAATGTGAATAGACCAGGGAGCCAAACAGACCGTGCTTTTCTATCTTCTAATGCCTTCATTTTGGAACTGCTGCAGGACGCTTGCCTGTATCAGTAATAGCTGACAGTTCGGAGAGAAAGGCTTTCTCCCCTACTCTTGTAAGATATAAAGTTGAGGCCAAAGAGCAGTAGCAGTGACTCACTGCTGTGGCCGCTGCATGGTGAGGTCCTTACCACTCCAGACCCTCCTTCCAGTGCAGAGAGAAGCAACTGCAGGGCCTCTGTGGTTCATGCCCTGTAGTGTTATGCATACCAAGTGGTCCGGGCGCTCAGCTAGGTGTCTTTGGAGAATAATGAGAAGCTGGGTGGAATGGCCACGAGGACTTAAGACTGTGGACAGAGGTGACTCATAAAGGCTCTGGAAGGTGAAAATTCCTATGGCTTTAGAGCTAGTTCAAAGTGCCTCTGCCTGCGCTTACACGCCCTAATCACCAAAATTCCCAGGGACAGCTGACCTATGACTTTGTGCTTTGTCATTTCCCAACAGATGCTTTATTATATTTTGTTTATACTGATTTTACAGACGCAAGAGAAAGCTAAGAAATACCAGAGCACCTTTCCAGATACCTTCTAACACCCCTTTTCTCTTCCTTACCCTCTGTAAGGGCTCTCAACAACTTGTACTTCCAGTCCTCAAGCTGGGGGCCATCTGGCCACTGGCTGTTCTTCTGTCCCTGGGTCCTAAGTTCCTACATCTTGGGGACATGGGAGCAGGGTGTTAATAACAGGACAGATGAGCTAAGCAGTGGTTCCATTAGAGGCGAAGAAGCCCAACAGGAATGCCAGGATTACAGGAAAGAAAAGAAGGGTCTTTTTCATACTCCAGAGTTCTTTCTGAGATCGGTTTCCTCACGAGGTGCTTATTACCCACAGTCTGGGAGCATGTTTGGAGATATCAATACTATAAAGTTCCCAAACAATGCCAACTGTCTCAGGCGGTGCATGTAAGATGATTGTAAAAAGAACGGAGAAGGCAGGAGGAAAGAGGAGAGAATGCGTCTTTTTAATTCTCCTGCTTTGCAAGCACAGATTCCTATCTATCAGCGTATGGATTCCAGCCACAGCCAGTCAGAACTGCCTGCCAGAGACCAGAAACTCAGAAGACTAGGAGAATATCCTGTTGCAGAAAGGAAGGAAAAGGACATCTCCTCCGCTTCTGCTTGTCCCCCAGCCATTCAGCACCAGACACACTTTGGTGACTCTGTCTGCTGATTTCTGATCAGATGTGTTCATCAGCCCCTAATACCTCTCCTTCCTCATTTGCTGCCTCTTCCGTGATTGATAGAATAAGCTAAGCACGGACATACAGACATGGAAATGCATTTTTTTTTTTTTTTTTTTACCACAGTTAAAAAAAAAAAGGGAAAAAAAAAGCACAATCTTTGGAACAAAAGAATTAAAGGCAGAAATTTAAAGGAAAAATACATATTCAAAGAACATAGTGAGGTATAAAAAAGTATTCTCTTTTTTTTGTGTTTTTTTTGTTTGTTTGTTTTTCCTCTTCATCTTGCTATAGAGTTCCTCTACTAGTAAATATTGCAATAGCCAGGCCTCATGAACTGGGGGGCTGTCCCATGTGCAGGGGTCTCACGTCACTTCAGTAGGGGGCAAATCGGCTGTAGCCACCTCGGTATAAACTTGCCTGCAGTAATTAAAGACATAAAAAATAATTAAAAGGTTGATGAGAGAAGCATCAAAAATGAAGAAAAGTGTCCTGAGAAGCCATGTGGAAAAACAACTTTCTTTGAAGCCTCAAAGCAACTGATCAGTTACTGCCTCGTGTGGTGAGCTTCTCCACAGATCAGTCCAGAGTCCAGCACACTCACTGCTGACTGGTTATTCCCAGACAGAGAGGATGGTAGCTCCCACTGAATTATGGAAATTTTGCTTATTTTGGTATTTACAGGAAATTGCACAGAAGGAACACTTAATACACTTTTAAAAACTAGATCTGCAAATAGTTTGATTCTTGAAAGCACTATTTTTTCTTTACCTTGACCTATCATTACAATATCAACCTATACAGTCTGTTTGTACCTCCATACCCAGCACCAGCAATGGTGTACGTTTTACTTCTGACCACTATCCTTGGCACATGCAGCCACATTCCGTGTTTTAAGATGGTGCTGAATTTAAATCTGAGTCTATCTTTCAACTAGCAAAATCTATTTCCTTTATAATTTATAAAATACCCCAAACTAGGTTGTGTTTTTTTTTTTTTTGACATATTCTAATTTATATATATAGTTGGGGTTTTTAACTGGGGTTTATTCCTTTATCTTTACTTAAAGACTGTTTAACCTTTCAATTAAAAATTCATTTGGAATATATCTTTCCCCTGGGTCACTCTTTTAGTATAGGTCTTACATCATTCTGACATTAACTAAAACCTTAAGAACCTCGATTGCTGTCTTTATATTGTGTGCCTCTACCTCAGTTCTAATTAAACATTTCCTCAGTACCCAATTACTTCCTCTCACAAGTCTTCATCAGTAGAAATTCAGTGTGAGGGGTGACGGACTCTCTCAGGTTCCTTTAAGTGTTAAATGTTACACTTCATTCTGACTCCCTCTTAAATGTCTCCCGTTTTCAGAGGCAGGTGCCCAGTTGCATTTTGGATCAGAGAGGGTGCCTGCCATTTAGAGCTGTCTTTGGGGACTGGCCTGTCTTTGTAGTCAGGGAGTGTCCATCACTGGAACTGGAGGCATCCAAACCAACATCTGATTAAACATGAGAATACTGCAGTGAGAATGAGTTTGGGTAGTGGAATTATTCTAGATAAGTTCTATACGTTCATGAAAATATCATATTGTATTGATAAAATACAAATGGTATTGATAAACACCCTCGTAAAGCTACTGTTCACTTGGCTATTTCTAGTACTGTTTACCAGAAGGCTTGGGCATGGCAGAGATGTCCTTGGGATCTGCATTTGAAGCTTATACACATCAAGTTTTCTGCAAAGGTTTCTGTGAAGACTAGAGAGCCTTAAGCCCCCGAGTCTTTGTTGACAACTATCATACCACTTGATAAAACTATGCCACAGGTATGTACCCAAAATCTAAGTCACTGTAACATGTCAGCCTGTTCCCTTCTTTCTCTACCAAATGATGCCATTACTCAGGGCAGACTGTCACTATTCATTCCCTCCTGCTGTCCTTAACTAGGCCACGTGGCTTAGACTGTAACACGCATAGAAAGAGGGTGACATAAAGCTTCCAGAGAGTCCTATGTGGCTTTAATACTCTGGCAGTAGAGGAAGGGCTGAATTAATTACCTCCCTAGATCTTTCGGAGTCTGTAGGTAAAAGCTAGGAGTAACATGGTTTAATGAAAAAAGGTGTAGGTACTTACCACAGCGCCAACTCCATAGCTAGCGGCAGGGGCAAGGGCATGATAGGGGTCTGCTGTATACACCCTGCCATAACTGGAAAGAAGAGATACGATCAGAGAGAGATAGGCAAGACTGTGATCTTTAAAAAAAAAAAAAAAAAAGTTAAGGGTTTACTGTGCTGACGACTTGTGAGTAACTTGGCCTTGGACTGCTATTAGGAAACTGGCAGAATGGAAAAACATTTCTATTTCTTTTCCTAAATGGAGAAACTCTGAAGTGCTTCTATAAAATGGAAAAGAAGGGAGTTGGAGACGAGGAAGAGGGAGGCTGGGGTCAAGGCCAAAGACTAATGAAGGAGAGAGCTGGAGCAAAGGAAGGAGTCAGCACCATTGGGCCTTTGGCAGGAGAGAGGCAGTAGGAGAGGCCTCTGGAAAGCCCAGGTCTGCAGGCAGCGCGATGTGCTAAGTGCCGTTTTGGAAATGGTGAAGGGAGGAAAAGCGGGGGACGCTCTGAGATGGTACAGTGCTCACGGCCTCAAAGGCGACCTCGTGCCTTTTCTACATACCCGTCGCTGTAAGCGGCCGCAGCGGCTGCAGCGGCTGTGGCTGCGGTTGCAGTAGCAGGCTGTGCATATCTGTAGGCTGCATATCCACCCTACAGGAGAGAAGAGAACTGACTTTACAGATACCTCTCCCCCCAGATGCACAGAGAAACACACACCCATCAACACACAGACATACACACACACATAGACACAGGGACAGACACACACATGGGAAGAAAATGTTTCAAACTGCATCAGTCTGCATGTTGTTCCTCTGGTAGAAAATTAAGTCCCATCCAATGTAGGGATTTGCTTTCCAATTTGTGAGGGTACCAAAAATAAACTACACTGGCAGTAAATATTGAGGTTGTCAAGGATTGCAGTTGACTTGGATCCACAATCAACACTCATGGAAGCAGCAGTCAAGAAATCAAACGACATTATTGTATTGGGCAAATGTGCTGCAGAAGACCTTTTTAAAGTGTTAAAAAGCAAAGATGTCACCTTGAGGACTAAGGTGTGCCTGACCCAAGCCACGGCATTTTCAACTGTCTAATATGCTTGTGAAAGCTGTACAATGAGTAAGGAAAACCGAAGAAGAATTGATGCCTTTGAATTATGGTGTTGGTGAAGAATATTGAATATACCATGGACTGCCAGAAGAATGAACAAATTTATCTTGGAAGAAGTACAGCCAGAACGTTCCTTAGAAGCGAGGGTGGCGAGACTTCACCTCATGTACTTTGGACATGTTATCAGGAGGTACCAGTCCCTGGAGAAGGACATCATGCTTGGTAAAGTAGAGTGTCAGTGAAAAACTGGACGACCCTCAACGAGATGGATTGACACAGCGGCTACAACAACAGGCTCAAGTATAGCAATGATTGTGATGGTGGCAGAGGACCGGGCAGTGTTTCGTTCTGTTGTACACAGGGTTGCTATGAGTCAGAACCAACTTGATGCCACCTAACAACACCACCACCTACTTTCAAATTTAAGAAATGATGATATGGTTTTGGATCTGTCTTAATGCAGTCTCTGTTGGAACTTTCAACAGGGATGGTATTTATAGAAAGTTGGGAGAACTTTATCTGAGTGACAAGAAGTGTAAATTATAGAAATATGTGCTAACTTTAGGTACTCTGATGCTACTCAGATTGATTTATTACTGAGAGATTACAGTATAATAATAGAAATCTCCGATACAGATCTATGCTTCATCTGGCCTAGCCCCTATGCAAAGAGGCTAAGCTATTCAGGAACATTTAGAAGAAAAAAGCAATGTAGAGCAGGGGTCAGCAAACTATGGACTCTGAGCCAACGTGGCCCGACACCTGTTTTTGAAAATAGTTGTGACAGAGACCTGATGGCCCCCAATGCAGAAAATATTTACTACCTGGTCTTTTGACAGAAAAATTTGCCAACCCCTGATCTACACCTCGGACTCAGGCAAATCAGATCACAACTAGCTGGGGATCCTTTGGCTAGATTCAAATAGATCTGGAGGGTCCCTCCCACCCCAACATTTACCTGCATTTATTTTCCTTCTCTAAAAGGTTCTGAGATTCTTACATAGTAATTTCATAGCAGGTACTGAAGCTTTTCTTCAAATGGCTCAAACATCCCTCTCAGTCCTAAAGAGTTTCAGACCACCCCATGCTTCTATTCCACCTCAGTCTAGATGAACGGGATTCTCAAAAGTTTCTCGCCGTAGTGGGGTGAACCATACATACTCCTTTGTAAAGTATCTCAAAGCGAATCATGACAACAAATGCCACAGGAGACAGGCTATTTAAAAAGTGGCAAGCCCTGTTTTTTCTTATTCTTTATCCTTCTAGAATTTATCTACTTCACCTAAACTTAATTTAGACGTGGATTTTTATGACTGTCTTTTCACTATTGAATATCACTATGTCCAGGGTCATTCTGACACCATTTCAGTGGTGCACATCAGCACACATTTTATTTCTCTTGGTGAAGCATGTCCATTCCCCATGGAATCTGATGCTTTTTGCCCCATGCTTTCTACTTTCTATTCCTTCAATTATTCAATTTTAATAAATCTATAAAAGAAATGTCAAATTTGCTTCTGTATCATTTCTCAGGATTATAAACAAGTATTTTCTAATGGGACCCTGGCTCTTTTCAGTCATCAGATAAAACAGCTTCTAGTTTGCTACTTTTATTTCCCTTCAAATCTTATTTTGAAAATATCTATAATTTCTTATGGGCTTTTGAAGGTTTTTGCTTTCTTATGTAATTTCTGCATTTTCTAACTAAAGAAACTGCATTTTGAGGGCAAATTTACTCTTGCTCTTTAAGTCTACATTACTTTAAGTCATCAGAAGTAGCTTCAAATGTACGTTTAAAAAAATTCCTAATTGGTTTCCAATGGTCATGTATTATTCCTTCTTACTTCAAGTAAATGACTTAGAAAAGTAAACGCCCTTCTCAATTTCAAATTCTTCCACATGTATTCACACGAATAAGAAAATTCTAACTAATATTACCATAAACACTGGCAACAAAATGGTAATGGGTAGGAACATGGAGCTGTCCTCATTAGTATAGTGGTGAGTACCCCACCTGCCAAGAGGGAGACCTGGGTTCCATTCCCTGATGGGGAAGCAGATGCCCTTTTGGAGCCCTGGTGGCATAGTGGTTAAGAGCTCGGCTGCTAACCAAAAGGTCACCAGTTCGAATCCACCAGCCCTCCTTGGAAACCCTACAGGGCAGTTCTACTCTGTCCTATAGGGTCGTTATGAGTCAGAATCGACTTGACGGCAATGGGTTTGTTCTTTTTTTTTTTTTGTTTAGGGACATGGAAAGCATTGTCAGGGGCTGTCTGTGATCAGCACATTTCCTTGGAATTCTAGCTATGTCTATGGAAACTGGCAGGCCAGACTGATTTGGGCAAACCTGTACATCCAGGCTGCAACATACATACTGCAATATATATAATTAAAGTATTTCTTGGGCTTCTTTTTTTCAAACCTCTAAGATGGAAATGAAGCAGTAAAAGCATTTGTTAAACAGAATGAAAAGCTGATCCTGACAGCTGAAATTTTAAGCCTCGGATGAATCTTGAAGGTTCATTTCTTCACAACAACGAACTCACTACAATCAGTTGAGAACTGAAGTTTGCTAGCGTGAAGCCTACCTACAGCAGGGCTCTCTGTAGTGAAACTTCTCTGTGAACAAAGGTAGTTCAATGTTATGTGGTTTGGCTCTAGCACACCTCCCGACACCAAAATAATCTTTAAAAATTGAAAACGTCACGGTAATAAGAGCAGTTAAAGCCAGATCCATGATTACCCAGATAAACATACCAAAATGGGAGCTCCACGCCACAGAGCAGAGGCAGACATTCTCACCAAGAGATCACAGAAACATACCTTCTGATGTGAGGGGAGACTTCAGACCCTACTCTCATCAAGCCTCAGCAGAGATGCTAGGGTTACAATCTCTCTGGGTATTGTATCAAGTCATGGCTTCAAACTGTATGACACTGATTCTGTAAAAAAGTGGTTCTGAGTGAGATTACTGAGTGAGAATTGTTGCCTCTCACTTTCCTCCACCTGCAAGAAGCCATTAGCACAGGAGTGATTTCAGGACTAATGTTACTGCTGACCAAAACAATCTAAAATGGACCCGACTGTGTAAAAAGGGCTTCCTTCTAAACACAGGGAAATGGAGTGAAGCTATCTGAAGTCGTTTCAGTCTCCTTTAACTGAGTTCTGACTTTGGAGTTTGAGTTTGATGAGGTTTTCAGGTACCTGAGTTAAAGAAAACAGGTCAGGGATGCTGAACAGAATTGACAACAAAAGGCTGAAGGACACTATCAGCACTAAGAAAAGCTACATTAATAGTTTTTTTTTTTTTTTTTAAATTAAGGAAATAGTATTTCAACATGACTTCTCTCCTAATTATGATAATGGTGCTATAGAGAGGTCCTAGACAGCTGCTCACCGAAAGGTCAGCTGTTTGAACCCACCAACCGCTCCATGGGAGATAGATGTGGCAGTCTGTTTCCGTAAGATTCTAGCTTTGGAAGCCCTAAGAGGGAGTCTGACTCTGTCCTATCGCGTTGCTATGAGTTGGAATCAATTTGATGGTAAGGATTTTTTTTTTTTTTATGTTTAGGATGGCTGGGCACTATCTTAATAAACTAATTAGGCAATTCACCAATGACTCTCAAAAAACTAGAAACATTAAATGGGATATCATGGGTATTCTTAGGTAATAGTCTTATTCCAAAGTGTTTCTGCTACTGCTTACGTTGGTTGTTTGATAAAATAGATCACAAAACATAAGACAAAGAAAATTCAGCTATATCTACTTTTATTCTGAGTTTTGGGTTGCATAGAGATTCCAGGATGAGAAAAGCTTTTCCCAACTTTCACTTCTACTCGCCAATCAGAAGACTTTGATAGAACATGAGAGCAAAGTGCAGTTTGAAACACCAAGGTTTTCATTACTGTTTCTTAAGTTTCTTCAAAAAGAACAGGGGGGAGGAGAGAACGGAGGAGAGACAGGATTCAGGCGTGGGGAGGGGATATGGCGCCACATTTATTAATCACATTAAAAACTAAGCATGCCAACATCTGAGCTAAAACAACCAGCAAAATCACCACGTTCAGACTGGTATTGGCTAACTCTATCTATCCCAGCATTCTCTTGGGACAGCGGTTTGCCCTAGGCTCTACCACAAGCTGGGTGAAGTACACAGCCTCAATTACTAGAGCGTGCAGCCACAACGACCTGGTATTACGGAAACAGTCAGTCACCACTTGAGTTAACATTCCATACCCTAACGACTGGCCCCGCCCCAGCCCAAAGCAAGAGTAAATCTTGCCCCCCCTAGCCCTGGCCCACACCACAATGTTAATAATTATAACAAGCAGTAACCCATCTGTTATATCAGAGAAGGGAACAGAGACTCCACTGAGAGATTTAGAGTGAGATGTTAACATTTCTTCAGCTGACTGCACAAACAAACAAACAAACAAAAAAAAAAAAAAAAAGAGGAGAAATAATTCATTTGGAGGTATGAAGTCATGAGATAGCTGATGTGTATTGCTTTTAACCATGCACTGATGCAAAACTGAAGCAACCATTGATAATAAAAATTAAAAAGGACATATGTATTTACACACAATCAGACCTGTTTGATCTGAAGCAGTTTGCAGATTCTATCTGTGTGTGATTTGAAATAAAACAAAAAATGGGGATTAGCATGGCCACAGCACACCCTAATGCAGAAGGGCACACACACGGACAGCTTTTTGGAACTCTGATAGCTGGATAAATTTGGCATGGCTAAGCCTGATCCAAACAGACACACGCCACATTAAAGATAAAGACTTGCTTGTTCCTTTGTAATTAATTCTGAATGGCTCCTAGTGCTCTGATTGGAGCAGCCCAGTGCTACATGACTCCCCTCGTCAGCCGCCCTGACCCTGCCAGCGTGGCCCAGCCCTGGCCTGCAGCCCCAACTTGTACGCTTGCCCTCTGCAGCACTCATACTGACCCCGTGTTCTTCTAAAATATTTCCTGTATTTAAGAATTATGTCTTTTCACATATCTGGAACATATCCCTGCCTCCACCTTCCAGCTTTTCAAAGGAAAATGCTGTTACCTTTAAGAGCCTTTTCCACAGTGACTTCTGACGCTGTTAAAATCAGATTTCGGTTTTCCATGGTTCAGTGTCGCCTCCTAGGGATTTTCTACTCCACGCTATCAGTTCTGTCATCTAAATAAATTTATAATGTGGCCAGACTGGCTACATGACTTTTCTGCACAGCTCTGTAGCTGCGTTTTGAACCAGGACAAAATGGAAGGGTTCTAAACATCATCTCTGCTAGAGCTAGATCTGGCCTGCAGCTAAGTCTCTATTAGCTTTATCTCACACTGGCAGGCTTCTCTCCGTCTTGATTTTTAACCTCGCCTTTATTTTTATCGTAGTTTTATTTTAGGTTTACATTAAAACAGGACTTTGGTGAGCATGTGATGTCAAGACACCTTCTTTCTACCTGCAAGACAATGACAATATGTGACATTGAGAAGAGCGTGTATTTCAAGATCAGCAGACAGAATGGAAGCTTGTTACCTACATGTGGTGCATAGATCTATTATCTATAAACACTGGAGACCAGGCTCTGGTACAGTGTGACTGGGGAGTAAGGTGAGTGTGTGGATGGCGAGGGAGAGAAAGGCAGGTGTTATGTGTCAAATCATTACTGCAGAAAAGGGACCTACTCCAACTAGCTTGGGTTTCACCCCGTACCTCTGGCACTCATTCTATTGGTAGGCGATTCTATCACCCTCCTGTCCCTCACTTTCCTCCCACCCCAGCTGAGAACCACCACTATTTCCATGAGAGATGAGATGATCTCCAGTCTTAAATAAATTAAACCTTTTGAACACTATTTCCCCAAATTCGTTCATTTCCAAAATCTCAATGGGTAGCTATATAAATAAACTAACTGGATGACGAAAAGCCATTGTTTTCTTTTTCCTAGCATCCAGCTATCAGCAAACTTTCTGCCAGTGCGTTATTATCCAGATCACCTCACCGCCCTTCCTTTAAGGTGAAAAGAAAGGAGGGCAAGGGAAGTAGACAGCTCAGTCTCAGAGTCTCAACAGGCCTGGAATTTTAAGGCCACTTCACATGCATGGAGCAGCAGAGTCCAATCACTACTCCAGTTTCACTACAGGTCCCGGTCCAGAACCCAGCGGTCCTATTTAGACAAGAGTTCTGCATCCTCCCTTTTCTCATTTCTTCCACAGTAGTAAGAAAATGTCCCCAGCTGCTAAACTCTCCAAATATAAAAGACCAGTTTAAACACCACGGATAAATGTGACTGACAAACTAAAAGAGGTGGCAGTGACGGGACAGTGCATATAACACGCCTGGTGTGGGTATGTGGCAATGGGACGAGAGCACTGATTTTGGAGGAGGTGCCGCTGTGTATGAAACTTGACTGTGTGCACTGCTGAGGTAGCAGGGCTTAGATCACACGCTCACAAGTCTTGATTGTCCAAAAAAGCCTCTGTTCCCATCTCTAACGTGGAGCTGGAATGGTTAGTATAATTCAATTTTTTTCACTGCAATCCACAATCTGATTGATTGGCAGGTCACACTGGCACTCCTACCTGAGGTATTTTAGCGCTAATGATTGGTTCCTGTAAGACTATTCTATAACAGAACACAGGAAGAGCAGTTCAAAAACACAGCTGTGGAAGGAAAACAATCATACAAAAAGCCCACTAAGGGGCCCACCAGCCTTTTCTTTCCTTTGGATGCAAGCATGCTTTTCACAGGATGACAATCAGGAGCAGTTTCTTATCCCACTGAAAAAGCGAATTAGGGTGAATCGTGCCTTTTCTATGAGTTGGAATCAACTCGACTGCAATGGGTTTGGTTTTTGGTTTGGATGCCTTTTCTACTGGTAAAAAAAAAAAGGTGGGGGGGAAGGGAGGCGGGATGAATACACTCTCTGCCACACTCCCAAGTCCTATCCTGGTGGGTCTCTTTAAAAATTATGGACACAATTGTTAGGTCAGTTCTCCAGAGAGGAGTGTGCCATAGAAGAAACAGAAAGAAGAAATGGCTAACAGGGATCATTGTCTAAGAACAGGGCAGGGAAAGGGATTAACTAAAACCGCCACAACTAATAGCCTAAATTAATATAACTGAAACAAAACCAGCGCCTTCAACTCTTTTCCCTCCTGTCTCCTCTTCAAGTTCTGGTTCAGTGAACTTTTTATATTAGAGAAACCCACCACTCTATTTCAAATCGGCATTTCCATGGAAGCAAGAACTAAATTTACATTGAGTGATTTCCACAGACGAGCAGAAGTACAGAGAGAAGCAGAACAAACTCAAGGTAAAATGACAGGGTTGTTTTTTGTTTATTAAGAAGCATCCTTTTGCTCTCTCACATATTGGAATACGGAATATAAAGTTCAAAAGCTGTATCAGGCCTACATCAACAATTATAATATATTCCTGTTTTTCACTAGTGGGCTTGGATATTATTTTAACACTAGTGATCAACTAGTTTTAGACAGGAATTAAGAAATGATTCACTCCTTTCATCAATGGGGACCTCTTGTCCAAAACAGTATTTTGGCAATGTCATTAAATTAATTCTATTTAGTTGGATAAGGTAATCCAGAGAGTAGATTAAAAAGAAATTCAAGAGTATTTTCTGGGAGGCTATAGAAAAAACTTCTCTCTCTTAATAAAATTACATATTATGAACTAAGAAAATGACAGAACTGTAAACAAATACTTGCTTGGTTGACTTAATAAGGCAGAATAGGCCATTCTTGAAAAATCCCCAAATAAGGAAGATACTAGAAGGAAAAAAAAAAAACTCTCAAAACAACTTGATTTAAAAAATAATTCAAATGGAAAATGCTTGCTCTAACAGACCAAATTTCAAGAAAACAACTTAAATAACAAAGATGAGTTTCAGGACACTATGGATACCAATGTATATGGGAGAATGTACATGCTAAGGTCATATATAAATATGTATATTTAGAAAGGTGTAATTTGGTGTAAAAGTGGGATATATTTTCCTAACCCTCAAGTTTCACTGTGAGCATGGGGAAAAAACAGCTCTCATCACTTCTTGCAAACAATCTGAGGACAGATGTGGACTTCAATTAAAGTACAAAGGACAGGCAATGAAATTTGGATTAGTTGGGTTTTATGCTCAGCGATACAAGTAATTTGTGTCATTCTGGGTAAGTCACAACTCTCTAAAATACATCTGTGAGTTAAGAGGGCTAGATCAAATCACGGCTAAGGTTCCTCTAAATATTTCTTAAATTAAGGCCTATTCTGAAGGCCTACTCGAAACAGTACAGTTGTGTACAGTCACTTTTACTGGAGAAGACTGTATTATCCTATCACTAAGCCTGCAATACACGGAGCCTCTAAGTGCATTTTGAAAGTACATTAACTTTTTTAGATAGCCAGACAATCTCTAGCAGACTGTGGAAATAGTTCACTAAAAAGACTCCCTTATCAATCCGGCGAACTAAGGGAAGAGAAAATATTTCCAGACAATTATAACCTATTCCCACAGAATAATTTTATGCTGAGAAGTTTTTCTTATAAAACTGTTTCTTAATGACTTGGGTGGTTAGGCCAAGTTTGCTTTCAGAAAAAGACAATTTGGAGAAATTCAAACAAAAGACTTCAAAATTCAAACTTTCATTCTTCGTCAGATCATTTTGTCCACAGTTAAATAATATGTGACAAACCAATCATGGACTTTAGCTATAGCTAGACAGTTTAAATAATGGATTGCATGTTAACATGGCTGGTAGAATAAACAAACCTTATATGATAACCAAACGCTAATTATGCTACTTACTTTCTCCTAGATAGCTCCTAAGACAAGAGACCTGCTGGCTGCGGACCCTGTGATGGAGGAAGGCTTTAGGCGCTGAGTACGTGGTGCCCTCCTATCACTGCCCGCTCTTGGCTGGCATCAGTTCCCTGTTTCACTTTCAGAGGATAACACTCTATCCAAGAATGTAAAATAGGAAAACACACAGTTCTGAGAGCGTATCGCCACCTTCATAAATCAGAGCTAAAATGATCTAAAGAGGGATGTGAAATGAGAAGAAAAGCAGAAAAAGGGAAAGAGTTGGTTTCAGGCTAAGCTAGTCCTGTTATTTACGTGGGCAATGATGCGGACGGTAATAAAAGACTTTAAACCTACTGATCATCTCACAAATTAGAGGTACACAGATCATTTGTGGGCATAGGGAAGGGAAAAGAATATGTCCAGTAGACCGGCCCTAGCCATGATCAGGAAACCCAAAGGCTTAGTTTTTGCACCCAGGGGCAAGCGCAGTGGCAGAGAAGCATGCTTGCATTCTTAAATATATAAATATATATATATATATATCCACAAGGAAAAAGAAAATAAAAATTAAATAAATTATATTAAAAAAACAAACAAACCAAAGAAACAGAAAAAAAAAGGCTGGCTTGTCAGGGGATGGGGTTGAGAAGGCCCCGGTGTGTGTACTTACATAGAGGTCAGCACCGTAAAATCCGTCCTGGTAAACCACACTGCAGAAAATCCACACAAAAACAAAAACAAAAAAACAAAAGAACAGAAACACATTCCGGTTATTGAGGACGGCAGCATGCACATGCGCTCTACACAGGCAGGTGATGTATGAATCCGTAACCTGGGCTTCGGGGCCACGGCGAGTCCGTGACGAAGTGTGAGGGTGCACACGCACAGACACAGCTCTGGGACATGCGAGGACAGGAGAGGTGTGGGCAGCTGGAATGAACAGCCTGGATGTCGGGTCATTAAGGTAAGATGTGGTAAAAAAGAGCACTTCCAGAAGGACCTGATACAGCTAACAAAAATCCAGCAGATTTGGAAACATCAACTTTTCAGATCTTGAGACTGCTTCGATAAGCTAGCACTAGGAGAAAGGTTTTCTTCAAAGAGTTTAAAAGGGGGAGAGGAAGGGCTCACATGAAAAAGAACCCAAAGAATTCCAATAGGGCAGGATCTGTATGCAGAGTATGTTTCGAAATTGTGTTGAGTATTTTGGTTTTCTCATTGTAATGTGTAACTTTTTTCCTGATATCCATACATCACCTGCTTTTTACCCTGCACATTAGACATGCGATAAGATTTGGCTGATCACACAAGCATGCAAAGTATTATTATTCAGCATTTTAAGAACCAATGCAACACCTCAGAAAAACAAGTCAATCAATTCTGACCAAAGTAAACAGAGAAATGTAATTAAAAAAAAAAAATAACCAAAAATACCCACAATGCATTGCTTTCACAAGCAGAGATAATGAGCTAAAAGGTTAAGGTGATTGGTCCAAGGTCTGAGAATTGAAAGGTGCAGTGGGGATCCCAGATAGTAACAATATAATCCAGAGTGGGAAGGAGTAACTGGAAGATTTTAAGGGTTATTTTTGACCATAAGAATAGTTACGGAATTCTGAAAAATGCAACTGATAATTGAAATTCTGGACATGACCAAGGATTATCCTGTCTATTTAAATGAAGGAAACTGAGAAGGTAGCTGGTTAGGAATAGAAGTGTTTGTTTTCCTGTTTAGAAAATGAACTTGTATCAAACAAACAAGGCATTACTTTTTTTTTTAATTTTTTTTAAAAATTCTGAGCAACACTATACCGTAGATTTCAAAACTTTTGAGGTATTTTTGTGCATATAGACTTTCCTCTAAACATTTCTTTGGGACCAAAAGACATGGAACAGCAGTACAGAGAAAAGACAAGACCTCTCTGCTTCATATCTATGAAATCAAGATTTGACTGTTACAAATTAGTGGATTTGCTTGTCATTTATTCAATTAAACAAGCTGGAAAATTCCACCGCCACCTTTTCTGTCACAATAAACAAACCAGTAAGTAAGGTCGTAAAATCGTGTTTTTAACTTGAATGTGAAAGAACTTACTTCTGACAGGTAGCTGAAAAGTTGCTTAATTCTATTTCCAATGACATTTTGCCATGTTTACACGATAGTACGGTCACACTTTGCAATGCCTCAGTTGTGATGTGTCTGTATTATACAATAGGCAACTTTAACTGGTCTTTGATGTTCATTTAGCTGAGCTCTATCCATTTTCATAGTCTCCAACAGTCTGATCTCGGAAAGTAATTTGCCTCTAAATTGCTTTTAGTAAAAAGGAGACTTGTTCATAATATTGAAGGTTAATAAAATGAAAAGCACTGAGACCAAAGGGTGACTAATTAACTTTCAACTATTTCAGCAAGGGGATACAGGTAAACATTAAAAACATTCCTTCCACAGACAGAAGAGTGGTGGCATTAAAAATATGAATAAAATTTACCCTAAGTTACATGACTCACTGGGAATATTCACCGAAGTTCTGAAAGAATTCCAATATTCCCCGTATCAAATGCCATAAGGAGGCTAGAACACAATGATTAATGATGAAATTAGTTTACTAAGTTGAAAAGCAATTTTAGGCCATTCCCCATAAAATACTGGACTTATTCCTTGCCATCTTCCTTGTAAACATGTAGTTTAGTTAACAAAAAAGGAAACATGTGAAATTAGTGTTCAATGTAATGCACAGAAATTATTGTGATTAGACATATACTAAAGATAAAAGTAACTGAGTAAATATATACCTGACACAGACTTGGTAGAGCATGGGCTCTCAAGTTTGGCCAATATACTAAAATAACTTACACTGAGTAGAAATGAATTCACCAACTTTATAAAGTAACTCAGAAATGTTACAAACTAAAGAAGTCCCACGTTTCTGGTGAGCAACCTCTTTTTGCAAATATGACGGCAAACTCTTCTGGACTGAAATGGAAGATGCTTCATGAACAATTTTCCTAGTGTGTAGAACTTCAAAAAGCTTCGTTTTTATGTTTCACCTGAATTATGGCTTGGTGAAACAATTGTGCATCTTTAGTCATTTCTTTAAAAAGAGATGTCAGAGGTTAAAGGTCAAAAGTCAAGTTGAGAGGAAAAAAGGACAAAATTAAAAGTAAGTAATGGCAGAAGATGGAGATGATGGAATGCATGGGATTTAAACATTTATAAACTGCAAGCAAAAGTTAATTACTGAAGCAGTTCCCTTCTAGTGGTGTTTGAAGCCTGCCCATTTCAACATGCATGCTTGTCTAATAAAAATGCTTTAATTTTCTGGAGTGCAGGGACCCCTGAATGGCTGGGCCATTTTGGATTCTGAGTGGATGCTAAATCAGTACACCTCAAGGTTAGGCAAGTTTTGCTACCAGAAAAGGACCTACAAAGGAGGCTCTTTCCCTTTCCATTTTAACTAAGTAGCAGCTAAGAGGCTTCTTTGCCACTACGTTTATTCCTCAGAAGAATCTGGAAAAAAGCCTGTCACAGGCAGAGAAAAGATGAAGAACACAAATGTCACATCCTTAAAGAGAGAAAGTCCTTGGTACGATTGACTTATAAAAGTCCACTCTTCATAAAAATGTATGTTTTAGGCACTAAAACAAACAACTAAAAACAAAACCTGCCATCTTCACTCCTTCTCCCCCATCAACAGCAAAGGATTTATTTGTTGCTATGGAATCATTCCACTGCATGAGACACCCTCCACACAAAATCAACGGGTGAAGGATGCTCAGCTGAATTAGTTGTTTTACCATCATTCAGAAGCCAACTGCAGTTTAATTCCTCCTACTTCTCCCTTTCTCCCTTGATTCAATTGGACTTGGTTCATCTTTGAATTAACCTCTTTTAATCCGTTTCCTACAAAGAAAGCAAATCCATTGTGGGTAACTAGCTCTGCTGCTCACCACCCAGGCAGTGAAACCCAAGGGGAGGGCACATGTGACAGCCTCAGCCCCAACAGGAGGTGGTGAGAAGGGGGTGATCACAGCAGACGCAGCCTTGAACTACAATCTGGACCTCTTATTTTGGTTCTCTGCAGTAGTGTTAATCCACATTCGTGCGATGCTGAGTGAACTCCATGCCAACATACTGCTAGTAAACACAAGACGCTTCTGGCTACTGTCTTAAGCCACTCCTTTAAGGGCTTAAGGTGGCCAAAATGAAGATTTATATAACAAATTGACATTTTGTTACATTCTGATGGTGGTATATTTTGGTTCTTGTCATCTAATCCATTACTTTGCAAATACTCATTGAACGTCTACTATGTGGCACAGCAACATGCCAGAAGATATGAGAGGGCTATGTTGTTATGGTTTTGTTCAGTTGCTTATTTTGGAACCATGTCTGATTTTGGACTCTGATGCTTACCCTGGATAGGCGGGGATGGCTGTTGGAGGTACCGCTCGGACTGCACCATACACTGTCCGCCCTCTACCCCTCAGATGGGCTCCTCTGAAAGCAGCTGCTGTGGTGGCTGCAGTTGGGTAAGGGAAGCCAGGAACTAAAGGGAGACCCAAAATATGACAGAAATTTCAACTTGCATTCAGTAGTAGGTATACAATCACAACTTGCGTTGAAACAGTTATAGGAAAGATTTAAAGATTATACCACATCTATTCTGAAAAGGTGATGCACATGTTGTCCAACAGAGCTCCTACCCTGACTCTCTGAGTAAGAAAGAAATGGGAAGAGAGCCCCAACATGCAAAAAGCTAGTAATTCCATGCCTCATTCATCTGGAGTGAGTTTTCTCTGCTTCTTTCCAAATCTGGCGTTACAGTGCAACTTGGTGAGAAACTGGTCAAGAAGCTATGAGAGACAAGAGCTTTAATTTCTGTGGGCACTTTAAATCAGACTGATATAAACTCTTTCGATAGTCAATTATTAATCTTATTTAAAAACATTATTATGTGCATACAGTTATTCCTCAACCAAGTTAATTTTTCTTTGTTATTTTTACATGGTGCTGATCTCCAAGGCACACAACCATCTCTAGATACTTCATTAGTCAACTTCATTTCTTTACCTAAAAAGTTTTAATCCAGAAATGTAAGGTGAGAAGGAAACTTTTATCCTTTCAAGAGGCAGACATTTCCTAAGGGTCTATTTTAAGTGGTGTACCATCCTCGGGAAAGCACACAGAGCCACTGATGCCATGTCCAATGAGCCCTGCTTAATTACACCTCTCGCTGGAGCAAGATAGCTCAGGTCAAAATAACTTTAGAGACATCAACAGGGATGAGAACAAATCAATAATATTGAAAGTGCCTCTACTAGAGGGCCCAAAGCTGACCTGCAGAGAACATGTAAAATAAATATATACCACAAAAATGTACTCCTTTTGTTTTCTTTACTGTCAAGTAAACAGGCTAAAATGTTCTTAACATGCCCTCACCCGCTCTACTTTTTCCAGCTATTTTTACTTTATAGCAATCTTAAGATTTGGTCAAGAAGATTCTAGCACAGACTAAACAGGACGGGGCATTGTGACAGTATTCTCTCTCTGGAGAATCTCTCACTTTTAGTATGTATTATACTAGGAAGAGAAGACTAGTGCATCACTGTTCTCTGACAACAGTCAAAATCTATGCCAGGCCAACATAGGCTACTTACTGATTAAAGGAATGTAAGTGTTAATACCCCCTCTTCCTGATAGGGGCACTGCCGCATCATTGCCTAGGGAGACATCTGCTTGAAAGCTGGATGCTGATTACGTTAAAAAAAAAAAAAAAGTAATGCAAAATGGTTAACAAAGGAATAGCAAATCGAAAACCAACAGATGTTATAGCAGTTAAATAGCACAAATGGAAACATTAACTTGAATACTACCTGCATATAACTCCGGGCCATATACAGCTCCAACTACTGGGCTTAATTTCCAACCTGAAACAGAAGAAAGGAGAGTGAACATTTAAGACAACATTAGAGCCATCAACGCATGCACAAGTTGGCTTTAGGTATCTCTGGGTTTATTCTCATCTACTACCAATTTGCCTTTAAAATGACAGCTGGGAAGGTTAAACACATGACAGGGTGATGATATTTCTACATCTGATTGTAGCAGGGGAGAGAAGGAGAGATACAGAAAAACTGGGAGTTAAGGAAGGATGAGAATGGAGAGGTGATGAGAGAAGGAAAAAGAAATATAAGTAAATACTGGGGTGTGGTATAGTGGCTCTCACAGAACTGCCTCAGATAACCGAGTCTTAGTTTAGAAAAAGGAAGAAAGGTAGAACATGTCATTCTGTACCACACTGTCATGCAATTTCTTATACTTCTTCTCAACACTGTTTACTGTTCTAGTCACTTTATAAAGGTTCTGACTGAGTTCAAGCTGACCCAGATCTTTGACTCCAAGTCCAATTATACCGTGTCGGTATTCTGGGTAAACAGAAATCTGGTATTCTGGGTAAAAGGAAATCTGGTATTCTGGGTGAATGGAAATCCTCTTCTATTTTGCACTGGGCTGTAACAATTCTCAATCACCATGTCAACAAGGAAAGACTGCATGCAATAATAAAATTCAACATAAATTCCCAACTTCAGAGCATGGCTTTCATTTATAATGAACATTTAATATTGTAACAAACATATAAATGGACTTTTTAGCTAACAAAGGATACTGGGCTGCTATTGAACATGAAATTAAATATTTATATATTTCAAGAATTTACAAACAACATTATATGTGACATTTTTATTTCTCTTTCCCTATTTTTTGTATTTGTAAGAATATGGCAAGAGTTAAAAAAAAAATGTAGTACTGCCCACTAACAGCTAATAAGTAGGATTCCACATAAAACCTTTAATCAATAAATACTTGATTTTCATACATAAACAAACATGTCTATCTTATTATTATTATTATTTTTTCCCTTGGACTACTTCTTGTGTATTATCTAAAGTGCCTATTATTGTGCTATGTTACTCTATAAATATTTGAATGGAAAGAAAAAAAGGTCAATTCTATGGGAATTAACAGATTTAAATGGCCACAAAGACATTATTCAAGAGAAAATCTGTTCAATTCAATCTACCATTATTTTATGTGCTTTGGTGATGTCTTCATTATTCTACATAAAATCCTGGCAAATTCTGGGTTCAAATCCTACTTGAGTTGTAAGAGCATAGATGTTCTACAGCGTCAGACAAATTAAGTGATTTCAACCCAGAATTCACCAGGAGGTATCCAGCACACTCTTCTCTGAACCTTTAACACAGCAATGGCAGGTTTCTAAAGTTTGGCTCCTTTAGGCTTGAATATTAATTTGGAATAATATTTTTATAATCATCTCTTTCTTTCCTACCAGCGGTGCTATTTCTTCAGCTTCCCTTTAAATCTGCACAATGGGTACAAGTTGATATGTTGTCAATAATATCTTAAGAATATATTTAGTTTAGCACAATTTACAATGCATTTTCACAGATGTTTACATCATTTGACCCTCACAAATCCTACAGAGAGATAGGATAAGTGCCACCTCTGTGACCATGGGTAAGTATTATACTTCTCTGGGCCTTGTTTCCTAAATAATAAGCTCAGAGAGTTGGATTTTGATGAGTTGTGAAAGGGTTGGTGGTAAAATGTCACCTCCAATTTACAGATATAAAAGACAGATCAAGAAATTGGCCCACTGTCACACACTAAAGTGAAGAGTCAAATCTACAAGTAGAATTTCTGTCTCCTGATTTCCAGCCAGAAGCTCCTTCTGCCACACCATTTTTCCTATGACCTAAAGGAAATTTAACATAATTTGCCTCTCTTTCCTATTGATTGTGAGGGATATACTCAACATACTTCTATTTGGTTTGCTGGAGCCCTGGCAGTGTAGTGGTTAAGAGTTTGACTGCTAACCAAATGGTCAGCAGTCTGAATCCATTAGCTGCTCCTTGGAAACTCTATGGGGCAGTTCTACTCTGTCCTATATGGTCACTGTGAGTTGGAACTGACTCGACGGCAACGGATTTGGTTTGTTGGTTTACTTGATTTGTTAAGACATTACTGGCATATACTGCTACACTCTAGCATGGTACTCTCAGACTTACAAAGAAGAGCAGAAACTCTCTCTCCCATTTCTTATAGATAAAATCTTATGCAGAACCCCAAAATGTACAACAGAGAATGTTGAGCTGCTCAGATTAAAGCAGAGCTGGAGGTTTCAGGACCCAAGTCATTCAGTTTCCTCTGCTGCTTCCCCAAGATGGCTCTGTAGAGCAGTTCACACAACCACTGCTGTAATACAGATTATAACTGCATTTTATCCCATTTAGAGAACATAAGTCTAGATTGCATTTGACAACTGATGCAAAAGTTTTGTTTTTGTTAGATAAAATCTTTATAGAAAATTTCCTTCTCAATGAGAGACATTTGTATAATTTACTATATAACATGTAATTATGGAATAGAAAATTCCACACACATACACACAAAACATGGTTGTTACTCTGGGTCACACCTTATAAAGACAGCAGGGGGTCCAGAATTATAAAAGTAATAAAAAAAATACTTATCGTTCCAACGTATTGCACTCATGCTCAGATGAGTAGGAATCAGTGGTAAAGGCCAGATCTGGTGGGCGTCCGGGGTATTACGAACAAGCCTAACTTATTATAAGGAACTACTGCTGAAAAAGGAGATGTCCAGAGTGGGACCTAACTTGGGTAAATGCTGTTGGGTGACACTGAAATGATTCTGACTCACAGCGGACCCGTGTGACAGAGCAGAACCACCCTATAGGGTTTGCTAGGCTATGATCTTTATGGGAGCAAACTGAATCTTTCTCTCACGAAGCTGCTGTGCAGGCTCAAACCATCAACCTTTCAGTTAGCAGCTGAGCACTTAACCTTTGCACCACCAGGGTTAATAGGCAATCACAAGTGACATGTTTGCACTGGGGTATACGATGGATTTTACTGAGAATGTAATAAACCTTAATAACTACAAAACTTAGTTTGGTTCTAAGAAAAAAGTTAATTTGTAAAGATAAAATATTCTCCTAGGTAAAGAGAATACCTGAACGTAAATTAAGCAAACTGTCTTAAGACACATCAAGACAGATTCTTAGAAGTTAATGAAAGTTCACCAGTGTACACAAGAATGACGTTCTGCTGAAGGTGATGTGTAGTCTCTTACCATTTGCATATGGTGTGACCATCTTCTTATTGGTCATTACACGTGCGGTAGCGTTATTCACCTGAAAATAAAAAGTAGAAGGAAGGGGCAGGGAAGAAGTAGACCATATTAGGGAACATGAAGTTGCTCATCCAATAACACAATACTTAGTTTAAAATGTAAATTTCAGAGAGCATTGATTTAAATAATTAAAATAGCAATATAAAATACTAATATATAGTGCTTCAATTAAAGTCTTATTAAATGAGGCTAACAAGAGTAAAATGCAGTTTCTTGATCGCCAAAGGAAAACTAGGGCTGCTTTACCACCCAGTACTCCAATGGAAAAATATATTTGCAAGTTCTCTGGAGATCTCTTCAACAGAGAAGTCTCTCCATTAAGAAAAAAATGAAAAAAAGTAAATAGGAAACAACTCTATTTATACATGAACTCTGAAGTTCGTTAATAAATCAGAGGCTTGTCACATGGGTCATGAAATAGATTTTTAGGAAGATAAGAAAATACATCCACTGATTTCGTCTGTTCTAATGTTCAGCATTTGTTGATGAACCATAGTTTGTGTAAGATTTTACTGTTTGAGGTTGTAAACAAATACAGGAACTTAGATTCCTATGATGATAGTCTCCAGAACCATTCTGAATTTTCTAGACTAAATGGTCTTCATTTAAGAACAAAGTTTTCAGAAGGCCTTTAAAAGTAAGTACTTAAAAGTGCTGAGAAAACAAAGTTATTTCTCTTTTTTTAATGGTGTTCTCCACCCTCGTTAAAGAAATGCATAATTTAAAGCATTCTTGGTGCTTGAGCAAGTAGGTACTTATTACCAAGATGGTGCTGATGAGGAAAAGAGAGATGGAGCTCAGAAGCCAGGGTCCTGCCAACGAGTGTCAGAACCAGACTCAAAGTCGCACCGTAGAAATCAGTTACAGGCTGTATTGTCAGGTCATAAAACAGGCTAATTTAAAAAATAATTCTAACATATATAACCATGACTTATTTTGCCTCTTGGAATTTACATTGTGTCAAATTTGCATAGTGATAAATTTGCTTTATGGAAAGCCTAATTTTAAGAACAATTGGAACTAAAAAAAAGTCTGAATACGTCTTTTAGGACTTTTTAGTAATAATCCACCTCTGTGAAAAGAATGTGAAACTCCATTTACTCGAGTTTGACTCACCAAATAATATAAACATTTCACATTTAAAAAGAAAGAATGGGATACAACAATGATGAGACTGAGAGCATGCAGTTAAAAAAACACACACACACAAATAAAGAAAAAACAATCAATTTTGGAAAGAAGGGAGAAAGTGAGGAGCGAGGTTCTGACCGACAACGATTAGAATGGAGCAAGAGCTTAAACCAGCTACTAGAGCAGAATGCAACCAAGCACTTAAAAGGAAAAATGGCCAGAACCAATCAGAAACCACCAGTCAGCAAAAGAGACCAACAGCTGCATATTGATGGGTAAGGAAGAACAGGGCAAAGGAATGGGGCAGGAATGTGGGTAAAGAGAAAAATAAGATAAGGGACAAGAAAAGAGAAAGGAAGGGGGTCACGGGCAGGAAAGAGAGCTGTCAAGAGCAAAGAAAGAACAGTCACAGCTACCAACGGAAGGTCTGGGAAAGAGGAAAAGTAGGAAAGGAAGTAGGGATAGGAAGTGCATTAATAAGACCAGCCAAACTAGAGTTGAGTAACTCTGAGTAAGATGTGCAAGGGGGAAAAAAATCACCATGAAGTCAGTAATCAAACAGCTCAGACCGCTACCAAACAGTATGTACATCCAAAGTCCAGGCGGCATTACTCAACAGCGTTGAAAATAAAAGGGGGGAAAGGAGGAGGGAGAGGAACAACAAGTCAAATCACATTTTGTAGTGTTAATGTGAGATGGCAGATGGACTTTTTTCTTTCTTATTTAATTGTTTTGTAATTACATTTTTTAAAAGCTTCTTCTCTAGTGCTTTTGTTTCACTTACCGCCAACGGGTACCATCGCCAGCATTGTGTATAGTTACCATGGAAAGAGTGAGACAAGTGAAGGGCCCTAAATGCTAAACCATTGGAAAGGGGGGGGAAAAAAAAAAGCAAAATATGCAGACATCTTACTCAAAATGGTGGCTTTTATATTTAATACTTTTTAAAAATTGGGAAAGGGGAAAGGAGCCAGTTAACCTTCACTGTGTTGTTAAAAAGGGCTGGTGAAAACCAGGTGGCTGACTCCATCATGCTAATATTACATTTGTGAGCCAGCCAGCAAACCCTTTGAAGGATTTTATCTGTAAAAATTTCAGAATTAACCCCTGAAATTCTTGATATTTAAATATACCAAGAAACTACATGAGCTTTGGATTCTTTCCTCCCTCCCCACAACCTTTGCCATTTCCTGCTCCTTGCCTACCACACGCACATGGAGGCGAACTGGCCTCCCAAGAGAAAGGATATTGGCTGGCCCACTGATTCATTACAGGACACAATGTTATGAACTGGACAGTTTTTAGACATTTTTTTCAGTTAGTTTTGTTTAGGCCTGATCATAGGAATTCAGAGTCTAGCAAACTGAAGCAAAGGAAAAAAACCAAGAGCAGAAGGATGAACATTTTGAGGAAGAAAAAAGTAAATAAAAATAAATAAGCACACGCACGCACACACACAAAAATAAAAATTAAAACCCCCAAACAACCAAAAAATGAGGGGGAGGAGGACAGAAATGTTAACTTTTATACATTTTAGTGCAAGAAGGTGAAGGACAGACACCAACACAAATACACGTGTGCGCGTACACACACACACACACAAGACAGGGTTCCAAATGTGAAATAAGTGAGGCAATACACAAAAAAAGAAATAAAATATAAACCAGAAATTGAATTATTGAAGACATGCACCTCGATTTTACGGCCCTCTACCACGGTGCCGTGTAATTTCTCCCTGGCCCTGTCTGCATCAGCACTATTCTCGAAAGTTACGAACCCGAATCCCTGCATGCAGCGGGAGAAGGGGGGAAAACATGCACATCGTTATATTGAAATACTGATCTCTTGGTAAATAGAGAAAAAATATCACAGCATGAAACTGACATCAGCAACAACTCAGCAATACTCTCCCAAAGTCACATTTTTGGTCCATGCATATTTTGTAGAGGGAAATTAAATCCAATAAAAAAAATAATAAACTATAATAATTGTAATAATAATTTAATTAACAACAATAACAGTAATAAGATGAAACAATGCATGTGAGGCCAGACCAAAATTAAGGTATAGAGCTACTCAGGTCAAACTAGTCAATTAAGAATCTGAGTATTTTTCAATGTCCTACCTTCCTTTCTTAATCCCTGTTGTTAATGTGTATGTCCCTTTATGTAATGCTAAAATATATTTAAGTTGACCCACTAACACTCCAAGTACATTATTCCCCAGTGACTTCAACATGAAATCTGATATTTAAGTGTAATCAATGTAGGAGATTTTTCAGGGGGTCTAATTTTTTAATCATTTCAGCCCCCACTTTGCTCATTGCTTCTATCACTACTAATTCCTCTGGGAGCAGAATAATTTAAGGCACAGTGGTAATGTATACTTCTGTTAAGTACCGCGTGTAGAAACAGAGCACACTCCTGTTCTTCTAAGCAAATGAAAATATCATTAACCAGCGTTCAGTCCAACAATGATTTTTTTTCAATGCCAACTTTAAATGACCAGGTTGGCTGCTGTAGTTGTTAGCTGCCATCAAATTGGCCCCCAACTCACGGGGACCTTATGCACAACAGAATAAAACAATGCCAGCCCTGAGCCATTCCCATGATCAGTTGTGTACTGGACTGTAGCGATCCATAGAGTTTTCACTGGCTGATTTTGCCAGGCCTTTCTATGTAGTCTGTCTTAGTCTGGAAGCTCTGTTGAAGCCTGTTCAGCATCATAGCAACACAAAAGCCTCCACTGGTGGATGTGTGGTGACTGCCTTGTGGTACACTGGCTGGGAATCGAACCTGGATCTTCCACATGGAAGGCGAGAGTTCTACCACTGACCCACCATTGCCCCTGACCAGACTGGCATTTATAGTAAAAATATGTTTGGCTGAATTTCAGAAAATTACTAACCCTAGTTTGTCTAAATTATAAATTTGCTGATGCCTATATCTGATGCTAAATGTATTAGTAATGTTCTATATATACAAAAAATGGAAGAGTAAACAGGTAAACGGAATGAGATCTAGTTTAGTGACATCAATTATATAGTATTCGATAGGAAAAGAATATCAGAAAACAGCAATATAGTTGTTAGCCTGAGTTAGGATTACTTTGTCTCCTGTAGATGCTGTAAAAAAAAAAAAAAAAAAAAAAGGTGGGGGGGGTGGGGAGAGCTCTAATTCTTTTCATTAGGTAGACAAAGCCGGAGGCCAGTGAGTTCACCCATTTTACTCCTGTGTTCTCATCCTATCTGAAAAGGCTGTCTGGGTCAGAATCATACATCAATTTCAACATGAGCAGGATTTACTATATACTTCTATGACAATTTCATAAGGTATCACGTCAACTTTATTCTAGGTGCTTTATCATTATCTCTTCACTCTACAACTCTAATTTTACAAATAATTTTCTCAAGCTATTTCTTCATCTGTAGAGTGGTAAATTCTTAGGTTTTCTAGGAATGTCCTCATTTCCCAATAGCTTCATTGTCCTAGCATTCTTTGACTATTCCATTGTAGGGTGACTTGGAACCTTTTATTTTTAACTGAAGTTTTGGTTTGCCAAATTACTCTTATACATACAAAATGTGTTTTTAATTGAGATGGCAAACAAGGTACATTGTTCAATAAAAAGATTTTATAAGACCAACACTCATTTTTCTGAAGGATCTGATTACTCGTCATTCTAAAGGACCATACGGTTCGGCGACTTTCCGTGGTAGATTCCAGTGGACTGTCTCTATCCATAATTTGGATATCACCACAAATGACTCTCTAAAATGCAATGCTAAGCTGAAAGAACTTTTATAATATACATTGCTTGCAATGGAATACTACGGATGATTTTAGTTAGCAGTCCTTCCTAAAGAATGTGTAAATATGTTGAAAATAACAATGGGAACACATTTTCAGACAGAAATTTTGGCATCAACATGTTATAAAGCCACTCGGACACCTCAAGGTATACAAGGACAAGTTATTAATAAATTACACCATTTGTCATCTACACTAGTATCTGCTGAAGAAGCCAGTTCTCCAATACTGCAGAATCCTCCAACAGGAAAGTTAAGCCTTTTAAGAAAGGTTACAGATAGTTTTTATGTCACATTTTAGAAGCATTATACTTTGTATTCCAAGTGATCTATCTCACAGCCTTATTTTTTTTTTATTGTGCTTTAAGTGAAAGTTTACAAATCAAGTCAGTCTCTCACACAAAAATTTATATACACCTTGCTATATACTCCTAGTTGCTCTCCCCCACCTGAGACAGCACACTCCTCTCCACCCTCTATTCCCATGTCCATTCGGCCAGCTTCTGTCCCCCTCTGCCTTCTCACCTCACCTCCAGACAGGAGCTACCCACATAGTCTCATGTGTCTACTTGATTCAAGAAGCTTACTCCTCACCAGTAGCATTTTCTACCTCATAGTCCAGTCCAATCCCTGCCTGAAGAGTTGGCTTTGGGAACGGTTCCTGTTTTGGGCTAACAGAAGGTCTGGGGACCATGACCTCCAGGGTCCTTCTAGTCTCAGTCAGACCATTAAGTCTGGTCTTTTTACGAGAATTTGAGGTCTGCATCCCACTGCTCTCCTGCTCCCTCAGGGGTTCTCTGTTGTGTTCCCTGTCAGGGCAGTCATTGGTTATAGCCAGGCACAATCTAGTTCTTCTGGTCTCAGGGTGATGTAGTTTCTGATTTATGTGGCCCTTTCTGTCTCTTGGGCTATAATTACCTTGTCTCTTTGGTGTTCTTCATTCTCCTTTGCCCAGGTTGGTTGAGACTCATTGATGCATCTTAGATGGCCGCTTGCTAGCGTTTAAGACCTCAGATGCCACTCACCAAAGTGGAATGCAGAATGTTTTCTTAATAGATTTTATCATGCGAATTGACCTAGATGTCCCCTGAAACCATAGTCCCCAAACCCCCACCCCTGCTACTCTGGCCTTCGGTTTATTCAACAATCTTCTTTGCTTTTGGTTTAGTCCAGTTGTGCTGACCTCTCCTGTATTGTGTACTGTCTTTCCCTTCATCTGATACAGTTCTTGTCTACTATCTAATTAGTGAATACCCCTCTTCCTCCCTCCTCCCGCTCTGGTAACCATCAAAGAATATTTTCTTCTCTGTTTCAACTATTTCTTGAGTTCTTATAATAGTGGTCTCATACAATATTTGTCGTTTTGCAACTGACTGATTTCACCCAGCATAATGCCTTCCAGATTCCTCCATATTATGAAATGTTTCACAGATTCATCATAGTTCTTTACCGATGTGTAGTATTCCACGGAGTGAATATACCATAATTTATTTATCCATTCATCCATTGATGGGCACCTTGGTTGCTTCCACCTTTTTGCTATTGTAAACAGTCAACGCCTTATTAACTTAAACTAATATATTATAAACAAATAGTTGAATGGCAAGTTATATGGAGACTAATGCCTTGGGTTATCTTAGCTTTATGACTATAAACCAAACCAAACCCAGGGCCGTCGAGTCGATTCCGATTCATTTAGGACTATATCTATATACACATACACACATACTTTTTTGTCTTGTCAATACAACCATGGGATAAAAAGGATCTGTTGGTTTCATTTTAAAGGTAAAGAAATTGAGTCAAACTGAGGTTGAGTACCCAAGGATACACAGCTAATGGTGAGGAAATGAGAAAATCATCAGTCCTACGTAAAATCCTCCTAGTTTTCTTTTTTATATCTAGTTGCTAAACATTTTCTATGACCCTCCTTTCTGGGAAGTGTTGATGGAACATCTGTGACACAAAATCTCATCTGAAAGAATGAATAATGGTGTCATAAACACAGACATTTTATAGTCAACAAATGACAAAGTTTAGCATAAATGTCTGCTTGTGTGAGATTTTCTCAACAATAACTTTAATATTCTGGAACAAAATTTCCTTTTCAAAGGTTTTAAAAGTGTTTTATAAGGAGGTGCTTATATGCCAATAAAAATGCTAATCAAGATACCAGACAAATCAAAATAAAGCAATCTCCATAGGCATCATTACCTAGGGTAAAAGGAGGAAGAAAGCCTTGTTGATGCTTTGAGACTTTCTGATGATACATAAAGGTAAGAGGCAGAATAACAGCCTCCCAAATTCTCCATGTCTTAATCCCTAGAGCTCTGTGAATATGTTACCTTACATGGCAAAAGGGATTTTGCAGATGTGATTAAGCTAATGATTTTGAGAAGGAAAGATTATCCTGGATTATCTGGGTGGGTCCAATGTAATGACAAGCGTGCTTATAAGAGGGAGGCAGGAGGGTCAGGATCATAGTGATACAGCCTGAGAAAGATCTGACCAACCAATGAGGCTCTGAAGATGGAAGAGGGTCGTGGGCCAAGGAATGCGGTAGCCTCTGCTGTTAAGTGCTGTCGAGTCGATTCTGACCCATAGAGACCCTATATGACAGGGCAGAACTGCCCCACAGGGTTTTCTAGGCCGTAACCTTTACAGGAGCAGATTGCCAGGTCTTTCTCCCACAGAGCTGCTAGGAGGGTTTGAACAGCCAACCTTTTGGTTAACAGTTGAGCACCTAAACATCGTGCCAGCAGGGCTCCTTGCAGCAGCCCCTAAAAGCTTGAAAAGGCAAGGAAATGGATTATCCCTTACCAAGCCTGCTGCTGTCGAGTAGATTCCAACTCACAGAGACCCTATAGGACAGAGTAGAATTGCCCCAATAGGGTTTCCAAGGCTGTGATCTTTAGGGACGCAGACTGCAACATCCTTCTCCTGACAAGAGCTAGTGGGTTCGAACCACTGACCTTTCAGTTAGCAGCCCAGCACTTAACCTTTGTGCCACCAAGGCTTCTTGATTATCCCTTAAAATCCATTGCTGTCGAGTCAATTCTGACTCCCAGCAACCATATAGGACAGAGAAGAACTGCTCCATAGGGTTTCCAAGGAGCGGCTGGTGGATTGGATCTGCCAACCTCTTGGTTAGTTGCCTGAGCTCTTAACCACTACGCCAAGGCTCCCTTATTAGAGCCTACTGAAGGAACACAGCCCTTGATTTTGGCCTATTGAGACCCACTGTAGACTTCTGACTTCTAGAACTGTAAGATAATACATCAGTGTTATTTTAAGCCACCAAATTTGTGATAACTTGTTCAAAAGCAATAGAAACCTAACACGTACCTCTCAGAACTGAAGTCCAGGGTTAGAAAAATGAGAAATACAACTAGCATTTTTAGAGTATTATTCTTATTTAGTTTTGTCTCATACTGAATCTTTTAAAAGATGATCTACCACAACCCAACTTCGTGCTTGCTTATCTAGCACATTTACAGTTCAGTTGCAAGAATATTAACTCAAAGATTTAATTTTTTTATAATGTATTGTTTCTTCAATAAAATTTAGCATTTTAAAAAATGCACCAGGAACTGTGCTGAAGATCTTCACACAGATTATTCAAGTTTTAAAAGTTACCAATAGGAAAGCACGCTTGTATGAAATGTTCGTTCTCAGAAACCTAGCTCACAGTAAACTTGGTCATTCTGATCTCTTACTTTGAAAAAAAAAGTTAATAAAATTATGTGAGTAACACATTTTCCTTAGAACTGCTTTTAAAAAAATAATGTATCAGACAGGGAAACAAAATAACCAGTCTGAATAGGTACAAAGTCACACTGAGATTTAACCTCAAATTCTCCATAAGAGGTACGTAAGACGATAGAAAACTTCTGTTATCTAAACTCTCATGGACAAAAAACAGATATACAAAAAGCTTTTATTTTTCATTTAAAAAACTGATGTTTAGATAATTTTGTCTACACGAGCACTGCCTAAGAGAAATACAGAGTGAGTCGCATATATAATTTATAATTTTCTAGTAGCTACATTAAAAAAGTAGAAACAGGTAAAATTAATTTTAATAATACATGTTATTTAATCCAACATATATAACGTATTACCATTTCAACATGGCAATATAAAGACATTATTAATAAGACGTTTCACATTCTTCTTTTTGGACTAAACCTTTGAAGTGTTTTACTTTAGAGCACATGGCAGTTTGGACTCACCACATCCCAAGCGCTCAGTGTGGCCACTGCACTGAGCAGAGGAGGCCTATATGCTTTATTCTCCTACCAAAGTCCTTTTACATTAATAGCGTAAATATACCAGTGTTACATTAGTGATTTACCAGCTATCTGCCTTTTGCAAACAGAGGAATGGTGTGTTTGTTAGGTGTATGATTGTGATTAAAACTTCTAGCAAGTATGGCAGCAATTCTATCACCAGGCTTGACATCCATTTTTAATCAAGGGCATATAGAAGCCGAGTAACTGTCACCTTTTTAGTCTGGCCTCAGACTGCAACAAATGACAAGCAATAAAATGAGCATTGTAAAAAAATATTTTTATTTGTATAATCTTTGAATTTTTCCATCTCAGAAGAATGAGAAAGAAAATTTACCATGTAACTTTTAAGGGAGAAATCAAAAGCAGACGGTTCTCCTGGGTATGGCCAGAACACAGAAATTAAAAAATAAAGAAAAGAAAAATAAAACTAAAACCCATAAAATGGTAACCAAAGAAAAATAAACTAAGCCCTTTGGAAATCCATGCACTGTTAATTCCATTTTAAGCATAATGAAAAACATTTTACTTCAGTATTACCTATCAAATATTACTGAAAATCACCAAGGCCTACTTAGCTCGACTTCAAAGAAAGTATTTTGACCATATTAAATAATGAAGTTTCCCTTTGCAGGAAATCAAAGGCTAGAGAGACAGGCTGGAATTACAGCACACGACTTATGTGCACGGATCAGGAACAGAGGTTTATCTTCCCTAACTCCAGCCGCACGTAAGCCCAACCTAAACCCAGAGCCCTATCATTCCAGATATCCACCTGAGAGAAATAATGAGAACACATTAAGTAAAGCTTTGCTAGAAACAGTCAAGGAGATCACTGTAGCTGTGCTCTGTTCTGCAGCCCCTCGGTGGGCTTAATGCCCAGCACTGACCGAAGGGAGTATATCTACATACTCAGAACTTATAATGCACGTCCCTTCAAGGGACAACTATAATATCAAAACTATTTTGATGAAATCTTATGGAAAACATTAATATTAGACTCTGTGTATTTATTTAACTATTAACCTGTAACCTAACCTAACCTGTTGCCGTCGAGTTGATTCTGGCTCATAGCGACCCTACAGGACAGAGTAGAACTGCCCCATAGGGCTTCCAAGGAGTGCCTGATGGATTTGAACTGCCAGCCATTTGGTTAGTGGCTGTAGTTCTTAACCACTACGCCACCAGGGTTTCCATTTAACTGCTAGCTTGATAATTTGTACAAACTGTTGTGGGGCTGGGTACAGTGAAGAGGATAGTGAAAAGTCTGAAGTTCAATAATGGAATAAACTTTTGAAGAGCAGCAAGCACTTGGCCACTACAAGAGCCTACCAGAGAATGCACAACAAAGGATACGAGGGATCAAAGGAGGTGACGATTATTTAGTGTTCTGTTTAAGATTCAAAAGGAACAAAAAGACTAGAAGGAAAACCACAGAATATGAGTAGTGGTTGGCTGTGTTTAGTGAAAATTTTTTCCTTTTTTTCTACTTTTCATTAAGTACCATACTTTAGTTTTATCATGGTTTTTAAAAAGGTGCTTTTAAAAAGCTATTACTTAAATGACCTACAAGGAGAGTGACAATATAATTTACTGTTCAAACTGGGATGCTCTGAGGGAGAAAGAGGACATTATTAATAATTATGCTAAGATAACAGGCATAAACAGGGACTATCCTGGATAACCCAGGTCACGGCAACTCTACCTATAACCTATTTCCTTATTATTTGTGTTAACACTCCGTCATATCTGGTAGAATCAACAAAGCTATACATACTCATATCATCATTTTCTAGATTCCACTTGAGTAAACTAGTTAATTTTTTGGCAGGGGCATTATTTCTCATCATAGCCTAATTGTGCATTTTCAAAAGGGTAGTCTCTCTTTGTTCCCGTTAATCACAGAAAACTAGACACAGCTGAGTTCTTTTTGTGTTTTTACAAAGGAGTGGGGAGTAAAAAGACTTTTTTTTTAAATCACATGAAATAATTCAAATTTATATGCATGTATGTCTGTGCATGTGATAATAAGTATTCATTCCATAATCTAGGTAAGCCAAATCCGGAGCATGAAAGTCAAGAAAGGAAAGCAACAACAAAGAAACAACTACTTCCTGGAGCAGAGAAATTCTACTTTACGGGCAAAGCTGGTAAAGGTGGACAACGTGGGCAAGGACGGGGTGGCAGTGTTAACAGTGTCACTTATGTTTTCAAATGGGTATATTCTACAGTGCTGGGTCCACAGTCCCACTGTTCAAAATAAGATAGGATAAAGAGCTGCTTTTTGGGTGAAGCAATTCGGTTAAACACTGTTTTACATGTAAGCAGTGCTTATCTCAGAATTATTCTGAGACTAGTTTTTTCATCTCTGCTACCCAAAAAAAAAAAAAAAAAAAAATTCAATAAAACTAATTTCTACATAGAGAAGCACATTGTTCAAAAGCCTGAGCAACTCTTAACTAAACAACAGGACCACACATGTCTCCTTTTTCTTTGGTTCCTTTCAAGGCACATAATTTTGCAGTCAACCTCAACTACAAAAGAAATGAGAAACTAAACTTAATTCACAAAAAGAAGAGTGCTCATTAATTTATCTTAGGTGGATCCCAGAAAAGACATCTATGGGTCTGACTCTAAAATAAGCCTCTATTAACTAGCCTCACAGAGCAGTTCCAGGGGACCTCATTCTAGCAAAGAACTTCAGGTAACAGTTAAAAAGGTAAAGGACAAAGACAAGGTTTTCTGTAAGTTCTTGCAGACAGGTCCAGAGCAATTCTGAAATCTGTGCTTTGTTTTTAGGACATTTACCTATCAGTACATAGTCTGTGGACCCTTTAGCAGCCCAATGGAAAAAATGGGCAGTGAGGATCCGGCATCAAGCTGAGAGAGGCACATATGCTCTTAAGATTCCCCAAAGAGAAAAGGAAGGCTTGTGTCATTATTTTAAAATGAAAATTACAGGGAGAAGCAATTGATCAAATAAATTTTAAAAAGTTTTGGTAATAGGCAAATCCTTGAAGTCAATGAAAGAAGCCTTAAGAAAGATCCTTTCCTTTGCTTCACAATAATTCAATAAAATTGTTTTCTTGGTAAGGAGCAAGTCCTCAATGCCTGATGAAATGATATTGGGCTTCCAGTCGTTAAGAGTCTGGTTAAAAATAAGTGCATACACTGCTACTTTAGATAAACCATATAGTTAAATAATCTTCATGTATTCATTCCACATTCTTGCGCTTCCCATCTCTAAACCGCTGTCATTTTCCCACCTTGTAGCTAAGAAGATCACAAAAAATAAAAGCAAACTACACAACAAAGGAACTATACAATAAACAGTCTTACTGGTTGCAGTCTGAATAGAGTTCACTTTAAAAATACTTACCAAGTTAAGTGCTGGAGAAAGTTCTGTATAAGCATAGTGATCATTTTTGTTTTAACTGAAAACTGGAAGCTTAGAGTATAATTACCTCGTTAAGCGTTAACAAATAACTATTATAGTTGGAATTAAACATTTTAGTGTTGATACATCCTATAGGGAAAGGGAATCACGATCAGGAGCATACAACAGTGCATACCTTTGTCCTAGCACAGATGGGGCAGGAGGCATAGACAACAGTGCATGTGGGCTATCAACCCTCAAAGGGTGGTGAATTTGGAGTGGGAAATTGAAGAGGGTAAATCTTAGCCCATTTATTAGCTTTACTTAGCTTTTCTCAAATTCTTAAATGACATTCTTAGGACATTTAGTCACAGCCAAGAGCTGTTTTCACAGTTCAGCAGAGATGACCAAATTAAAGTTAATTTAAAAATTACTTCATTGTAAAAGTTTCAGCAGAACTGAACATAGTTAAGGTCAATATTTACAGGCTTGGACACAGCTGATTGTTTCGGTGGGGTGGATTTCACCTGCTCAGGAGGAAGAATTCTTTCAAAGAAAACTACCCAAAATCCAGTTCATCAAATATTTTTTCCCACCACCATTCCCTCATTCCTAAAAACACTGTGGCTTATTTTAGTACATAAAAAGTCATATAGGTTGGGAACTTAAAATATTAAAACAAATTAATAGAGAAAAGTAATTTTAATGAAAAATGTCAGTTCTTCCGTAGACTACCTTCAGAAGAGGGTACAGACATCAAATTGGACACTGTCACTTTCATTCTTATGGAAAAACAGAAACTCACTGTATTTGTAATTGAAGCAACTCTACATCCTGAAGCTTCTCTAACTGGGTATAACTTTAAGGAGAGACGGGTCAAATTCACTGTATTCAAACCTAGTTAAATTTGTACAAAAGAGACAGCAAGTCATCTGAATAAATGAAATATTAAATTTGTTCAAAGGATGTTATTTTTAAGTTTGGTTTAAGAAAACTGAATTGTTCTGATAGAGGTCCTAAGAGAATTTCATTTTTTTCAGCCTTTTCTACCCTCCTTTAAAATAAGAAAGCTTGGGCTAAACTTAGGTCTGATAAAGGACTGGTATCTCCTACCTTATCTTCCCTACTGCCACATCCTCTCCTAAAATGTCTCTTGCTCCTATTCTTCCAATTATTTAAGTATTAGGATAAGGTTTGGCTGTGGGATTGCTTATTTTTAGACACAATTTAAGCCAAGCAAGATACCTGGCATACTTTTTTGCAGGCTTAAAACACAGCTTACATTTTCTGAATATTTACTATTTAAAATAAAACTAAACTAAAAAAGAAACCAAGCACACTGGATAGTGAAATGGAGCTTACCTTAGAGCCACGTTCGTTAAAAATTATTTCTACATCTAGGATTTTGCCAAACTGCTGCAGAGACAAAACAAAGACATTTATTTATGGTCAATACACACTGAAGGCTGTTCTTCCTCTCCCTTCTTTTAATTTATGCAAGTAAACCATATTTATTATACAAAAACTAGAAAATAAAGACACACAAAAAAGGAAAAGGGACAGAAAAAAAGATCATCTGCAACCCCACCATCTTCACATTTTGTACACAGTCTTCTTAAATTTTCTTACGCATTTATACATACACCAATCAGACACATAAATATCAGATATATACATACACATATATGTATCAGATAAACTCCACATATTGTTTATAACTTACCTTTTTTTTAAAACTTAATACTATATCTTTTTTTTAATACTACATCATGAACAAGTTTTCAACTCAGTAAATATGCATCTGTGTTATCATTTCTATAGGCTACATGATAGCCCATTATATTTCTTTTTGGACATTAGGGATGATTCCATTTATTGGTCACTTTAGTATTTCTGCAATGAACATGAAGAATATTTTTTCAAAACAACTTTGCTTAGTAATTTTAAAAATATTTTAACATTTGGAAAAACAACTAAAGCTAAAGATACCAGGAAGGTATAAACTACTGTTACGTAGGTCAACAGCTGATTAAAGGTCATACACAGAACAGTTATTACTAGGAGGGGCGGCTACCTAGACAGTGACAAAACTGTTTAAATCAATACTTGGATGAAGTGAACTGAAGGTATGCATAATCAATCTCCAGGTATCTTGCTGGCTCACACTTTCCTCTGCGTGTTAGCCTCATATACCCAATTACCTGTTTCGCTTGGATTTCAAATCAGACTTTGGGAAATGTGAAAAATAAAAAGAACAAAAGAGAAGCCATGCTTTCTTACTGGTTTGAATCCTTACTATCCTTACTAAAAGGCATATACTGAAAGAGCTCCAGCTTCCTAGAGTAAAACATCTGGGTTTGACTCCAGCTTCAGGATCTAATTGAAAATTAGAAAAATCAAGGAATGAGAAATATGTCTTATTTTATGTAGGAGGGCATTTTATTTCTACGTCTACCTTGTAAAAATAAGACTTGTACAGTGCTTCAGAGTTTTGTTTTCTTTTACATTTTCTAAGGTATCCTTATAACATCCTCCTAGGCAAGGGATGTCCTTCCTCTTCTGGTTAAGGAAAGTAAGGCTGAAAGAGGCTATTTGTCAAGTTTAAGGAGCTAATCAAAGAAGAGCATAAAGTCTCCTGCTCTTTAACAACGCTACTGCCTTTCTCTGGAAGAGGGAAGCAGACAGAACAACCAGGAATTCCTTGCAAGGGAAATCTATTTCTTTTGCACTTTGTCCCTTATGGAAGGGCATAATACATATCAAGAAATCACTCATTAACAAGCCTAGGCAGATCTTCAATGGAGACTATTTTTCTGACTCAAGAGACAGCACACCTCCCCGAGAGATGAGAATGGACCCCATTTTCACAGACCTCCAGAGACAAAAATTCCACACTATCTCTGATCATCCAGTAGTGAATCTACTAACTCCTGCTCTCAGGAAGTTTCTTCTTCCATGTAAGCTAAGTCCCTTACGCTGCCCTTTATGTTTTCTGTTGCTCTTTTCTGTAGAGATGAAGAATAGCTAGCTATCATTTTATGTGTAACAGCTACTCAAATACTTCAAGAACATCATTACATTTCTACCTTGGCCTTAAAATGCATCCAGGTAGTCCACCAGAAGTGATAAAATTTTGTTCCAGTGTCTTGTCACCATGAAGCGGCCACGGCCCAGATTTTAAAAAGGGTGTTTGTTTTTCTAGCATAGCATAGTCAACAATTAGGACTTACTTCCCAAAAGCTGTTCACTTTCCAAGAACTTAAATCCTTGCTATTACACTTTCTGTTTTCATGACAGAAATTTTAAGAGGAAATAAACAGCTGAACCCTCCACAAGCCAACCTTTATAAACCAGGTAGACACTGGTCTTGACACTATTGAGTATGAGCATGGAAACACACAAACAAAAAAAACGCTGAGGTATGGCCACCTGCTTTCACAGATACCATTTAATTCATAACACTCCGAAAGGTAGGAATTGCCATTCTTATTTTTACGGAAATGAAATTCAAGTTCACAGAGGTTAAATGACTTTCCCAAGGTCACATACGAGTAGAATATGAACCCTGGCTCTTTGATGCTCAAATCCACACACTTTCTACCTTTTTTTTTTTTTAATTGTGCTTTAAGTGAGCATACACTTCCCACTTCACTGGGCCACCTCGAAACATGTATTCTCTACATTATGTATCTTCTTAGACATTGCAAAAGGTGGAGGACAGGGCTGTAACAGCGATCCCTGAGCTTTGTCCCTCTGGTCCTATGGTGGAGGAGGATAAGGCAATACTGTATTGGGCTTGTATGGAAGGCAAAGAAACAACCAAGAATGTTACCGAATGAATAAGCTGTGGTCTCCAAGCTTATCTGTTCATTAGAATCATCTGGGGGAATCTTATAAAAATGCCCAAGCCCCACTCCAGACCAATTAAGTCACAGTGTTTGGGTATAGGACACGGGCATCAGTATTTTTAAGCTCCTGAGGTGACTTCTAATGTGCAGACAAGTTTAGGAATTACTACTCTTAAAAAAATGCTTATGTTGGCTCTTCTAGGTGAAACTAAGCATGTTATTAATACATTTACTAAGTTTGGTGTGAGAGTCGGGCAACCAACTCATCCTGGTTTGTCAGGGACTTTCCTGGTTTTAGCACTGAAAGTCCCACATCCCAAGAAGCCCCTCAGTCCCAGGGAAATACGACACATGATTGTCCTATGTCTGTGAGAACCTGCAAAACTTACTCTAATGTCTAGAGTGGACCAGGTGATAGAAAAAGGTATCTAAAGACTGATGAGCATACCAATATACCTCTGGATCTTTCTCCATCTATCTGTAGTTTTATTCTAAAGCGCTAATGGCTAATAACACATCTGATGGATTAAATTATATTTCAATTTAAAATCTGTAAGAAGCCTTCAGAGACTTACCCCAAACATCTGTCGGAGGTCAGGGTCCCGGAAGCGGAAAGGAATATTAGAGACGTGCAGCCGTTTAGGGGTAGATTTACTCTCTGAATTTTCACTACTTTGTGTCTGTGACTGCTGGCCGTCTGTCTGTGCTCCCCCTTCTGTCTGCTAAACAAAGGAACAAACAACAGTGAATGAAAAATAACTACAATTACTCCACAAGTATTATGTATAACAATTAAAGCCCTCCCTCATTCCAACCATTCTCAAACAGTATGTTTGTAAGCAAAATTATAGCTGTCCCTTCAAAGAGAGAAAAAAAAGATGTCATCTATGTTCAAAATGCTATAATCTACAAGCAAAATGTAGATCTTTTGACTATTTAGACAGCACATTTAAGTGCTACGACTGCTAACCTAAAGGTCGGCAGTTCAAATCCACCAGGCGCTCCTTGGAAACTCTATGGGGCAGTTCTACTCTGTCCTATACGGTCGCTGTGAGTCAGAGTCGACTCGACAGGAACGGGTTTTTTAGTTTTATTAGCAAAATGGGAGACAAGGGACACAGAAAGACTGAGCGAGGGGCCCGAGATCACAAGGAAATACATTAGGATAACTGAAGATGTAAGAACAGTATCTTTATTCTTAGACTTCTAGTAGAGCTTTCTATTTCTGAAGTATTTCTATTTAGAAAATGAAAATCCTGTAGTACCTAGTTGTAAGAAGTAAGTGTGTTTTTGGCCTATCATCTCAGGTTTTCTCAAAGAAATGAAATAAGGGAGTATTTTTATGTTTCATTCTATTAGTTTCAGAGTTTAGGACTGCTGTGTTGCCAACGTATTATAATATTTATGAAGAGGAGACATCTCGTGACAATTGGCAGTTTGTTTGAAGCTGCTTACTCTGGAACCAATCTCTACTCCCCAGAATTAATGCAACTCCAGCTAACTTTAGCACAGGGGAACCCTCTTTTTGCAGCAGGGAGCAAACTTGGGTTTCACATCAGAAACTAACAGTTCGAAAGGCTTTTATGGACCCTGACTAATCTACTACTCAACACGTAAATGCTGGACATGTATATATTTATATACATATATGAGCGAGTGTAGGTGTGCATTTTTAATCCTGCATCTCTCTTGCAGCATCCCAGACGTGTGTCCATCTAAATTTTTTCCCTCTAAAAACAAACAAAACCAAACTCGTTACAGTCCAGTCAATTTCGACTCACAGAGATCCTACAGGACAGAGTAGAACTGGCCTGTAGGGTTTCCAAGGAGCGGCTGGTGGATTTGAACCATCAACCTGTCGGTTAGCAGCTGAGCTCTTAACACTGCACCACCAGGGTTCCAATTTTTTCCCCTACACCCCCGAAAGTTGCTATGTGAGAAACATTTCTGACAAATATCTAACAGGTGTGATGTAGTCTAGGCATGCAAAAAAAAATTTATTTGAAGTATTCATGTGGCAATTTAAAACCCTTATGTTTTTACTACTCCCTGTGAAGTGCATGTCAAACTGGATGGCTTGCTGAACAGATTAAACCTTTTAACACAGGAGTGGAACTTACTGTTCTTATTATCTCAATTGAGACAGAACTGAGTCCCTAACGGATTCTTGACTCAAGGTTCTGGCTACAAGAAATGGAATCAGAGATACTTCTGGCTTAAGAGATGTTAGCAACCATCTTGAAGGGAAATTTGAGACTTCAAAATATAGAGGATAATCAGGAACAAATTCCAAATAAATACCAGCTTCTTAAACGACAATCCAAGTGATGGCAGCATTTTATTTCATGCCATTCAGGCCTTGCAGATGGCCTAAATGTGCACTGATTCATGCAATATAAAAATAGCAGAAAAGGGAAGAGCTATGAAGCAATGTTCTTCGAAAGTGTAAGGTTTTCAATCACCAATCTGAGCACAATGTAGACTTAACAAAACAAATTCCACTGATAGTTGAAACTCACTAAGTTACTAAAACAGCAACATGGATAACAACATGCCATCAAAACAATAAGCAGTAATTACAACTGATGCTCATTCAAGCATCTTCAAACGTGCTTCTCACATCTCACAGCTGGATCCCAGGCAACTCTTCTCAAACTTGAAAACCATATCTGATCTGTGAGATGACAATGTGCCACCCTGAGAAAAGCGAAAAAGGTGGGATTCTACAAGCTCTAAACCACAGATTTATATATAACACACATGTAGTCCAGCTAAGCTGAAATAGTGTACGTGAGGTGAAAGGATAAATGAAAACTCATGACGAGTTCAAGTTCGCAGGCTGAGGTGCTGACATGCTCCTGTTGAGAGTTCTCCGCTGCCCTGAAGACACAGTTCGGAGGGCAGAAGCCAGACTGGTTCATTTTCCAGCCCTGAAGTGAACATCTACATTTTTTTTTAACAGTTTGAAATATTTAGTTCAAGGGATACTCGGCAAGTGGAAAATGTGAACTATCATTTCCAAAACTCTCACAGCTTCTGATTTAATACAAATTTTAAAACTGAAGGATAACCTACCAATAAAATGCACAAATCACAGGAATACAGGTGAATGAATTTTTGCCAAGTAAATATACCCACGTAGCCATCAAATTAGATCAAGACATAGAACTTCAGGAGCCTCCTCAAGTCCCACTCTGGTCACCATCTCCCTGCCAAAAGGTCACCACTATCCTGACTTTTAACTCCACAGACAAGTTTTGCCACTTTTGAACTTAGCAGCAAGGGATCATACAATATATACTCTTTCGGGTCTAACTTCTTTCACACAACAATGTATCTGTGTAATATACACATATACCCATGCTGTAATCCATCCATTCTTATTCCATTGAATAAACATACAGAATTTATTTGAACTGTTTCCGGTTTTTGACTATGAAGAAGGACATTCCTCTTACATGTTTTCTGGTGCACGGTAACAGGGATATCTAGAAATGGATTTACTGGGTCAAGAAAATATGTATGTTCAGTCTTAATAGACATTGTTAGTTTTCCAAAATGGCTGTACTAACTTACACTCCTGTCAACCAGGTAGGTGAGATATAGCTGCTCACAGTATTGTCATTTTCATTTTAACTATTCTAGTGGCAGGCAGAGGAATTTCTGAGTGGTGCAAATGGTTAAGTGCTTGACTACTACTGAAGGCTGGTGGTTCAAATCTACCCAGAGGTGCCTCAAAAGACAGGTTCAGTGATCTGCTACCAAAAGGTCACAGGCTTGAAAATCCTATGGAACAGTTCTACCCTGCACACATGGGGTCGCCATGAATTGGAATCGACTTGACTGTAACAAACAGCATTACCCTGATAATTAATGAAGTTGATTATCTTTTCACATGTTTATTGGCCATTTTGATATCCTCTTTTGTAAAATGCTTATGTAAATCCTTGGACCATCCTCGATTAGACTGACTGCCTTTTGATTACTGATTTGTAGTTTTTCTTTTTAATAAATTCTGGATTAGTCCTTTTATAGATGTATTGGAAGCAAACATCTTTCTATGTTCTGTAGTCAAGCCCTCAGATTTTTAACATAAATATTTTAATTTGCTGGTGTCATTACCTGAAATTGCTCTACCACCAAAATGGCTAATTCAAACACCCCATTTTTATCTTTTCAGTTTGCTTGCTCAAATACTCCCACCACAACAATTAGCTGACCTCTTCAAAACCTGCAAACATTGACTCCTCACTTCCCTATCTCTGAGGCTTTATCTGTATCCCTTTCTATCCAACTCGGGTTTCAGAACCTATCATTTCAATGACTCTCCTTGGTTAAAACTGCCTACAAAAACTGCAACCCTGAATGAACCCCACCACCAATTTTATATAAGCCCGAACCCAGGCCAGTAACTGTTGCTAGAGGAAAATTATTCAACGGCGCTGCTGAATAGCACAACAGATGCATGGTCACCAACCTAAAAAGGGCTCTCAATATTGGCCAGCAATCTTATCAAGCATCTCCAGTCAATTAATGTTCCTACTTTCTACAAATACTTTTTCAAACTTGCTTTTACCTACTTCAAACCCCAGATCCTTCCTTCTTTCCACTTACACAATTTTTTGAAAAATGGGAGTTTCCTGTAAACAGCAACAATTTATTGAGTATATGCTTTATGCCAGACCCTGATCTAGAGCTTTTAATAACAATAATTTAAATAGTGTTTACTAGTTGCCAGGCCCTGATGTAATTTTACAAATTTTACTTCTTTCAACAATCCTAAGCAGTAAGTCCTGTTTTTCAGCCCCATTTTTCAGTTGAGGAGCCTGAGGGATAGAAAGACTGCAAGGATTTGAAGCCAGGCAATATGCTGGCTCCAGAGTACATGTTCTTTTTTTAAATATTTTTTCAGAGTATATATTCTTAGCCACTGTATTACATTGTACTTTGTTGCTGTTAGGTGCTGTCGAGTCGGTTCTGACTCATAGCGACCCTATGTACAACAGAATGAAACAATGCTCGATCCTGTGCCATCCTCACAATCGTTGTGCTTGAGCCCATTGTTGGCAGCCACTGTGCTAATTCATCTCATTGACGGTCTTCCTCTTTTTCGCTGACTCTCTACTTTATCAAGAATGATGTCCTTCTCCAGAGACTGATCCTTCCTGATAGCACGTCCAAAGTATGTGAGGTAAACTCCTGCCGTTCTTGCTTCTAAGGAACATTCTGGCTGTACTTTTTCCAAGACAGATTTGTTTGTTCTACTGGCAGTCCATGGTATAGTCAATATTCTTTGCCAACATCTTAATTCAAAGGTGCCAATTTGTATGTATCATTTTCTTCGATCCTCATATTAACACTATGAGGAAGGTATTATTATCCCCAATTGACAGAGAAAGAAACGAAGGCATAGAGAGGTTAAGTTAGCTGCCCAAGGTCACATAGTAAAGGGCTCAATAGAAATTCAAAACTCGGCAGTCCGACTTCATATGCTATACCACCTCCCTTCTAGCACTACATCTATCCTCTCCTTTTCTTCCCATTAGAATGGAGAGCACTTGTGGATCCCATTCTCTCTCATCTTCTCAGGTCCCTGATCTGGAGGAACAATGGTTCTCCTGGGATGGGAGTAAGGCATGGGTTAAGAGACAGGGGAGGCTACTGAAGAGATGACACGTGTTTTATCTTGAGAGAAGACAAAGAGGAGGTCAGCTATGAAGGGGAAGAAAAGGGAGAGAAAAGAGTATCAGCAAAGGCACAATGAATTTTACTTAGGAAAAAAGCCAGAGGACTACACAGCTGATACTCAAAGGGGCTGAAAAGTCGATTTCTGTACATAGTGGAGGATTCCCTGGGTGGGGCAAACAGTTAAGTGGTTGACTATTGGCCAAAAGGTTGGCAGTTCGAACCCACCCAGAGATGCTTCTGAAGACTGGCCTGGTGATCTGATTCCAAAAGGTCATAGCCTTGAAAACCCTGTGGAGCACAGTTCTACTCTGCACACAGAGGGTCACCATGAGTCGGAATCGACTTGACTGCAAGCAACAACAGCAAACATAGTGGAAACAAAAATATATAATATTGGTCAAGCTATATGGAGTGTAATTAGATGAAATCAGATTTCCCATTTAGCTTTCTCTATTTCTAAGCTTATCCCAACACCAAAAAAACAAACAAACAACAACAAAAAAACCAAATCCGTTGCTGTTGAGTTGATTCCGACACACAGCAACCCTATATCCCAACAGAGACTATTAATTGTTAAATAGACAAATCAAAGAGAAAAAATAAAAAGGGTTTTTAGGCTTTCACTCTGTGAAAAGTAGACAGGAAAATGTTCTCAGAAAAATCTCGGTCAATTCAGCGTTGGTTTACTTTATTTTCTACTGTTAGCTGCTGAGCAACTTTAAAGACAACCTCCTAAGGGCTCTGTTTTTCCCTTCTGTGGTCATTCCCTGGCCTGATTTATTCACTGGGCAGGGAATGAAACAGAAGAGACTGGAGTCTGTTTACTGACAGTTTACAGCAAGGACTGGCAGCAGCATTGCTCTAATGTGATCATGTGACTAAAGCCTATACATCCACCTTTCAAACAACCTGTCTTCCCAAGTGAGGTCTAGCTTATCTAGCATTGCAGAGGAGCCTGGGACTTTTTTTTTTTTTAATTGTTCCTTAGGTGAAAGTTTACAGCTTAAGTGAGTTTCTCGTTCAAAAATTTATACACACATTATTTTGGGACATTGTTTATAATCCCTGCAATGTGACAGCACTCACCCCTTTCCACCCTGGGTTCCCCCTCTCCATTTGTCCGGTTTTCCGTCCCTTTCTGCCTCTGGTCTTGCCTGAAGGCAGGAGTTGCCCACTTGGTCTCGTATATTTGATTGAACTAAGAAGCACGTTCCTTGTACGTGTTGTTTGTTTTATAGGCAGTCTGACAAGTGGGGAGCCCCGACTTTTTACATTTAATAGCAAATGAGATTTTTAAGTTGTAAAATCTCTCTAGAAATGAGGATTGAAAGCGTTTTTTGATGACTCAAAACTTTTAGAATCCTTTTAAGTAGAGAAGTAGATTCATTTTTCTGACTTTACTATGAAACAAGAGAACTATTTATACATTCATTGTGAACAAATGTTCTGACAGTGTCTGAAAGAGTACTCTGCAATACAAGATGAAGCATCAATTTCCAACTCTCTACCATAACAAGACTTAATACATAATCTGAGATACTAAGGAATCTCTTGATGAATTCAGGAATAATATTTTGGTTTATGGATTATTCATTTTATTCAATATTTATTTCTTCTCTTGCTTTTCTTCTGTGGGAGTCACTTCTTATTTTTACCTCTGTGAGACTGAAGGAAAAGAAAAGGAAATGAGGACATTCAATCTAGCACAGTAAATTTTTTTTGAGATCATTCCATTTTAATGATAGTTTGGCTGGGTATAGATTTCTAGGTTGGAAAGAAAATTCCTAGAGAATTTTGAAGGTAACTCTCAATCGTCTTCTAGCATCCAGTGCTGCTGTTGAGAAATCTGAAGTCAACATGATTCCTGCACCTTTGCGTGTAACTTTTTTCTGACTTTCTGGCATGTGGGATCATGCAATTATCTCTGGTGTTCTAAAATTTTACAGTGATGTGCCTTTGTATAGACTTATTTTACTTTCACTGATTTTGTAAGCATTCCGTGGTCTCTTTCAATTTAGAAATTAATATCCTTCAGTTCTGGGGAATTTTCCTGAATTATTTCACTGATGATTCTCCCTTTCTGGATCTTGCATTATTAGATACTGGATTTTCTGGGCTGGTCCTCTAAATTTCTTATCTTTTCTCTAGTATTTTCCATTTCTTTGCCCTTTGGTGCTATTTTCTGGGATATAGGTTCCAGAAACCTTATCTGAAACCTTTGGGACCAAATGTATACCAGGTTTCAGAATTTTAAGGATTTTAGAAAGGCAATATGGTGCATAACTCATACTGTAGCACCTTCATTGAGACCTGGGGCAGCGATTTTTTTTCTTTTTGCATTATGTATGCATATTCAAATAAATGGAATTCATAATGACTACAAATAGGTTGTCAGTTTTGCTCCAAACTTATTAAAAAATCACTTGACTTTCAGAACTTTGTGTATATTGGAATTGTAGGTAAGACACTATAGACTTTTATTTCTTCAATTTCATATTCTAGCCCTTCAATAAATTTTTTTCATTTTATTGTCATGTATTTAATTTCAAGGGCATATTTTCTTCTCTGGATTCTGCCCACTCCCACCCCCCCAAAACTAGCATCCCATCTTATTTAGTGGGTATGTTAGCTTTTCTTATCTCTCTGAGGATATAAAAGATCATTTTGGTAATTAAGGGAGAGGGAGTGGTTCCCACTTCCTGCATGATCTTTTACCCCTCAAATTTCTTCTTGGTTGTCTATCGTCCATGTTGTAGGCTTTCCTTGGGTATCCAGTAATCCTTAGTCGTTTGTTCATGATTATGAATTGAGGGGGAAGAGTAGATAAAAAACTGACTAGAAGTTCTGAGTGAGTGGGGTGGGGGGCTAGATGACTTTGTGATTCATTCTACGTTAAGTTGGGTAAACCCCCAACTTATATGTCTTTAAGTCTTTCCTTCAGAGAGGACTCTTCCAATACTCTAACTGGTATTACCAGTTTCTGGAACTCTTAACGTTTTTGTGGTGTAAACTGAATTATTTCTCAGCTGTCTCCTATTACTGGCTTAGAGATCAGCTCATTTGTATTTGTTAAGTTAGCTACTAATTGGCCATCTGTTTTTCAGCTTCCAAAATTATGGTATAGTCTCTTCTGGTCTTCTGTTTTGGCAGGTTTATATTTCTAAAAACATACAGACACAAAAACTACCTATTGCAGTTTTAGAGCAATTTCACGAGGAAGCAAATTAGATGTGTGTATTCCAAAGTAACCTGGAACCAATAATACGTGTTTAATAAAATCTCATAGTATTGTATGTATATATTTTACTTGGGCAACATGGTCTATGCTTGTTTTCAGCTGACTCGTAAAAAATATTTTGGGAGATATTGCTTGTTTTCAAAATAAGCATCTTTGTACCTCAAGTGAATGAGAGCCTTTTCCAATGTTTACATAAAAAGCTGGGGTAGAACAAGCAGCTTCTCTCAGAAATGAAACATAGGGCATGAAGCACTCACTGATGAAGATCAAAGACCACAGCCTTCAGTATGGATTACAGCTCAATAAAGAAAAAAAAAAATCCTCACAACTGGACCAATGAGCAACATCATGATAAATGGAGAAAAGAATGAAGTTGTCAATCAATACCCATGGAAGCAGCAGTCAAGAAATGAAAAGATGCATTGCACTGGGCCAATCTGCTGCAAAAGACCTCTTTAAAGTGTTGGAAAGCAAAGATGTCACCTTGAAAACTAAGGTGCACCTGACCTAAGCCATGGTGTTTTCAATTGCTTCATATGCATCTTTTTTTTCATATGCATGCGAAAGCTAGACAATGAATAAGGAAGACCAGAGAAGAATTGATGCCTTTGAGAATGCTCCTTGAAGAAAGGATGGTGAGACTGTGTCTTACATACTTTAGACATGTTGTCAGGAAGGATCAGTCCCTGGAAAAGGACATCATGCTTGGTAAGGTACAGGTCAGCGGAAAAGAGGAAGTCCCTCAACGAGATGGACTGACACAGTGGCTCCAACAATGGGCTCAAGCATAACAACGATTGTTAATGATGGCACAGGACTGGGCAGTGTTTCGTTCTGTTGTGCATAGGGTCGCTATGAGTCGGAACCAACTGGACGGCACCTGGCAACAACAGTCCCTGAAGAAGGACATCACGCTTGGTGAAGCAGGGGGTCAGCGAAAAAGAGGAAGACCCCCAACGAAATAAACCGACACAGTGGCTGCAACAATGGGCTAAGGCATAACAACAACTGTGAGGATGGTGCAGGAGCAGGCAGTGTTTCATTCTGTTGCCCAAAGGGTTGCTATCAGTCAGAACTGACTGGATGGCACCTAACAACATCAAGTCTACATACACAATTTTTTTTTTCTTTTTCTGTTCTTTAGAGCCTAGAACTACTTCAGATGGAAGCTGAGGATGATTAAAAATATTCTGGAATAAAGAAAAATGACAAGTAACTGTGAGACAGGATTGGATTTTGGAACCAGAAAAGGATGTTAGTAGAAGAGCTGGTGCAATTCCAGTAAAGTCTATATTTTACCTAACATATTGTAACAAAGCTTCTCGTAACATAGTTCTGAAAACTGTACTACAGTTATGTGAGGGTGTTAACATTAGGGGAAGTTGAGTGAAGAGTACCAGGTACTTTCTGTACTATTTTTGCAATTTCACTACAAGTTAAAAAAATAAGAAAAAAGTATTTTGGGATGTCAGATTCTAAATCCTATAGAATATTATAACACAAAGAATGTTTAGTTGGTTTAATGATTATATACGTTATATACAAATATTTACGTCTGCATTCAAAATGTGGGCTGGAACTCTTATAAAAAAGTCAGAAGTGGGCTGAAAAGCCCATTCATTTCATATTATTGGCATGGTGAAGGAAAAAAAAAATAATTGAATCTAACATTACCATTATCTATTATAAAATTAGGAACAGTTTAACTTGTAAACCTCCTGCACAGACAAAAGGTCAATCACATAAAGCTTTATCTTCTGCAACATTTGCTCCAAAGATCTTATGGTATTAAGAACAGAAGTATACATGATTTCTAACTGGGCTCAGTATCTTTGTGGGGAGTGGGGTGGAGTGGACTTCAGACAAGGCTTTGAAGTGAATTGTCTTTGCAGGATGAATTAGACATTTTCACAACAGTACAAAGTCAGTCATATTTCATGCAAGGGACATGGTTCTGAAAAGACTAAACCTATCAAAGGATATACATATTTATATTAACTGCTAAAAGTAGAGCTGCCACATGAATTACTGTGCAATTCATATAGCTTTGAAATTAGGCAATTATTAACAAAGTTTTCATTAGGGACAATTTACATTACTTCAGAATTCACAAGAAAGTAAAATGTCATTAATTTTTTATATCACGGGATTTTACATCTGAATGATTTATATAAGACGATGAAATATTTTATATCCAAGAAGATCACATGGAAAGATCATAGCCCCAAAATTGTTTTAAGCGTATATAAAGATGTATGTGTATGTGTTCATGCGTGCATGCATGCTCTTTAAAAACCATACAGCAGCGCTTCTTTAGGGGTAGAATACCAGTTCTGCAGATGTTTACTGGTATTTTGTAGAAAATGGTTTCGTGATCAAATGAATTTGGGAAACACTAAACAGTTAATAAGTTTCTTAACTATAGGTCCTCTCAAAGACTTTAATAATCCATACTCATTGTGAATTTCCAAAAGGGAGAACTCACCTCTCTCCCCAAGCATATATTACACATATCATTCATTCATTCATTCATTTTTGCAGAGCAGACTATGAAATTCACTTTGAAAATACTGCTTACATCAGAAGGACTCTGAGGGTGCTAGTTCTGAAGGGTGTGAAGGAAGAAATGGCCAAAGAGAAAAAGACATAAAACTGGGTGGTCTGTTAATCTGTATCATTTTATAAGTCAAAGACTGCTTATAACACTTTCTTTGAATTGAAATAATTTTTTTATTAACAGTAATTATACCTAATATTTATTGAGCATTTACTAGGTGCTGGGCATTGTACTAAGTACTTTATATTCATTTTCTTATTTAGTCCTAAAAATAACCCTATGAGGTAGGAAATATTGCCACCATTTTTACCAGTGAGGAAAATGAGCCTTAGAATTATAATTCTCCCATGGTTACACATTTAGTAAATGGAAAAAGCTGGGAGCTGAACCCAATTCAAGCTGATTTCTAGGGCTCAAGCCCTATGGCCATAATATTATATAGTTAAAAAAAATTTTTTTTTGGAGGGGGGAAGGTTCAGTTTTCCTTACAATATTTTAGAAAGTGGGTTGGGACACTTTTCATTATGTCATTTCATAGTGCCTTTAAAAAACTAGAACTACAATCCATGCTGGTCCATCAACTAGATTTGTTAGTATTTAAAGCATTTTAAAAACAGTGATTATAGAGTGGATTGAAAACCTGGTGGAGTTAGATGGTATGCACACCTTTGAAAAGAGTACAAACATCCTAAGAAGATAATTTTTCTAAAATTGAAATCAGCCCACATGCTCATTTACTGCAAATCAGAGTATTCTGTAGTGTTAAAATAACATGCTAATAACAACACTCATGATATACTGAATGTAAAATTATTTTATCTAACACCACACGAAATACAATTTTTTAGACACAGAAAATTAAATTTCCATTTATTTAAAGGAATTCCCTATTTGTAGAAAACGACTTTTAGATTTAGTTATTTTCAAGAGAAATGCCTACAGATTTCTTCTGTGTGTTTGAATATTGCTATGACAAGCTGAATTTAAGAATCTAGTACTGTTTCGGCATTTAAATGTAAGCTAACATTTTTTTCAATAAACTAGTAATTCAATTTTCTTCTGAAAATACCTAGTTCTATTTTCTCAGTGGGTCAAAGTGCCATAAAAAAGAATTAAAGAAAGGCAGCATTTGTTTATATAATGTGATCATGTCCTGAATTATCAACATCGCACTATGAAACAAACATGATAGCAAGTTACTTATGCTGTTTTTTAAGTCAGGAATAGGAATTATATAAAAATTATACATAACATATAATAGTAAAGTACATGCAGAAAATCACTTCAACTTCTAAAAACTTCACCAAAAAAACAAAAACAAAAAACAAGCCCGTTGCCATCAAGTAGATTCCAACTCATAGCGACCCTGTAGGACAGAGTAGAACTGCCCCATAGGATTTCCAAGGATCGAATTGCTGACCTTCTGATCAGAACAAGAGAAATCCGGTGGTATCTCCCAGCTGGAGTTATTAGGTTTAAAGGTGAAGAGTAAGTGGAAGCTAAGACAGACCGTCTCTATGGATATCTGTTATTTTTATAATCTCCAGGGAGAAGCAGAAAAAAAGCACCTGATCCCAAATGAATCTTCAGTACCCCTTCAGCCTAGCCCCTGAGTGTGACAGCAGTAAGGGTCAGTACAGCAAGCATTACAGTTCCTTGCAATATTTTCTAGTTTCTTTATCAGAGGGTGGGGGAAGGGGTAGGTAGTGATAAAGAAGGAAATGAAGGTAACACAGACGCAGCGGAAGTCCTGAAGTCAACAATATTAACAAAGTGCTGAAAAGGGTGTCTTGGGTCTTCCATGATCCAAAAGGCAATTTGATCTACCCCAAAATACTCATGTCTGGCTGGCTCGGAGCGTGGCTTTCAGTAGCAACTCTTATATTTCCAGATGGGGTTATAGATTCCTCACAGACTCAGCTTTGAAGGCTCAGAGTCATCAAAACTTCAGAGCTGGGAAGCGTAATTATTTTTAAGGGTAAATTGATAAAACGTGTGGATAGTTTGTGTAGGCTCAATGACCTGTACATTTTATTACTTGGGGGTGGAATGAGGGCCTCTTATAAGTTGATGGCTGGATGAATGAATTCCTTTATAGTTCAAGGCCTCTATTTCTGGCCTGGAATCAGCATGCTAATGATACCTGTGCTCAGGCTGAAGGTAATATGGCCCACTGATACACAATGTGATACAAGGATTCTGGCCTCAATTTTTTATATTATGTTTCCAAAGTCCTCTTTTGGGCAACAGGACCCACTGTGAAGGGCTATAATTTCTTGGCTATGTTTTTAGTGGGTCATTAAACTGCAAGGTACCTTTATATGTTATCAGACAAGAGAGTCAGTGGGCAATCCCAAGGGGTAGTGGATAGACTGATCTTCTAACAGAAGAGAAGTACAAGAAAAACTAGCTTTAAATCTAGAGAAGGGTATGTGACAAGGCCAAGAAACTCTGAGGATGATGGGCAATCTGGGGCCTGCACTTTATTTCAAGGTGTGCTCTGAGGCCCACCAATGAGGAAGGTTGTAAAATCTACAGCTTACTGATATAGTAAGGACGGCCACTCAGCTACTCCCTCAAATAGCTGGTTTGACCGCCGACAACTCTATTTGAATACTTCAAATGATCCTTTAACTGGGTGCCTGGTGGATTCGAATTGCCAACCTTTTGGTTAGCAGCCGTAGCACTTAACCACTATGCCACCAGGGTTTCCTTTAACTGGGTACAGTATAAAATTTCAAATTCTTTGACCGTACATTAAAGTCCACCACAATTAAGCTTTTAACTACCTCTCCTATTGAGCATTATTACTGCAGAAGAGGCCTCTGTTCCAACAGAACTCACTATATTCAGAACCTTCTGTGTATAGTCCCACCTCTGTGTGTTACCCTAGAACAGTGTTCTCCAACATTTTGGTCTCAGAATCCCTTTTTTTTTTTTAAGAATACCAGTCAACTTTACTTTGAGGTCAACAGGAAGTTATAGTGTATTATTTACATCATCTTTTCCCCTTAAAATGGGCATCAGTTTTATTATGTGAAACTTTAATAATTACAAACACTGTATACCCATCTCCCCAGATTGTCTATTGACGTCATGATCTGTTTGCTTCCTCGTTTTTTTTTTTTTAATAACTTTTATTAAGCTTCAAGTGAATGTTTACAAATCCAATCAGTCTGTCACATATAAGTTTACATACATCTCACTCCCTACTCCCACTTGCTCTCCCCCTCTTGAGTCAGCCCTTTCAGTCTCTCCTTTCTTGACAATTTTGCCGGCTTCCCTCTCTCTCTATCCTCCCATTCCCCCTCCAGACAAGAGTTGCCAACACAATCTCAAGTGTCCACCTGATATAATTAGCTCACTCTTCATCAGCATCTCTCTCCCACCCACTGACCAGTCCCTTTCATGTCTGATGAGTTGTCTTCGGGGATGGTTCCTGTCCTGGGTCAACTGAAGGTCTGGGGAGCATGGCCGCCGGGATTCCTCTAGTCTCAGTCAGACCATTAAGTTTGGTCTTTTTATGAGGATTTGGGGTCTGTATCCCACTGATCTCCTGCTCCCTCAGGGGTCCTCTGCTGTGCTCCCTGTCAGGGCAGTCATTGATTGTGGCCGGGCACCAACTAGTTCTTCTGGTCTCAGGATGATGTAGGTCTCTGGTTCATGTGGCCCTTTCTGTCTCTTGGGCTCTTAGTTGTCGTGTGGCCTTGGTGTTCTTCATTTTCCTTTGCTCCAGGTGGGTTGAGACCAATTGATGCATCTTAGATGGCCGCTTGTTAGCATTTAAGACCCCAGACGCCACATTTCAAAGTGGGATGCAGAATGATTTCATAATAGAATTATTTTGCCAATTGACTTAGAAGTCCCCGCAAACCATGTTCCCCAGACCCCCGCGCTTGCTCTGCTGACCTTTGAAGCATTCATTTTATCCCAGAAACTTCTTTGCTTTTGGTCCAGTCCAATTGAGCTGAGCTTCCACGTATTGAGTGTTGTCTTTCCCTTCACCTAAAGCAGTTCTTATCTACTGATTAATCAATAAAAAACTCTCTCCCACCCTCCCTCCCTCCACCCCTCGTAACCACAAAAGTATGTGTTCTTCTCAGGTTTACTATTTCTCAAGATCTTATAATAGTGGTCTTATACAATATTTGTCCTTTTGCCTCTGACTAATTTCGCTCAGCATAATGCCTTCCAGGTTCCTCCATATTATGAAATGTTTCACAGATTCGTCACTGTTCTTTATCGATGCGTAGTATTCCATTGTGTGAATATACCACAATTTATTTACCCATTCATCCGTTGATGGACACCTTGGTTGCTTCCAGCTTTTTGCTATTGTAAACAGAGCTGCAATAAACATGGGTGTGCATATATCTGTTTGTGTGAAGGGTCTTGTATCTCTAGGGTATATTCCCAGGAGTGGGATTTCTGGGTTGTATGGTAGTTCTATTTCTAACTGTTTAAGATAACGCCAGATAGATTTCCAAAGTGGTTGTACCATTTTACATTCCCACCAGCAGTGTATGAGAGTTCCAATCTCTCCGCAGCCTCTCCAACATTTATTATTTTGTGTTTTTTGGATTAATGCCAGCCTTGCTGGTGTGAGGTGGAATCTCATCGTAGTTTTAATTTGCATTTCTCTAATGGCTAATGATCGGGAGCATTTTCTCATGTATCTGTTGGCTGCCTGAATATCTTCTTTAGTGAAATGTGTGTTCATATCCTTTGCCCACTTTTGATTGGGTTGTTTGTCTTTTTGTGGTTGAGTTTTGACAGAATCATGTAGATTTTAGAGATCAGGCGCTGGTCGGAGATGTCATAGCTGAAAATTCTTTCCCAATCTGTAGGTGGTCTTTTTACTCTTTTGGAGAAGTCTTTAGATGAGCATAGGTGTTTGATTTTTAGGAGCTCCCAGGTATCTGGTTTCTCTTCATCATTTTTGGTAATGTTTTGTATTCTGTTTATACCTTGTATTAGGGCTCCTAGGGTTGTCCCAATTTTTTCTTCCATGATCTTTATCGTTTTAGTCTTTATGTTTAGGTCTTTGATCCACTTGGAGTTAGTTTTTGTGCATGGTGTGAGGTATGGGTCCTGTTTCATTCTTTTGCAAATGGATATCCAGTTATGCCAGCACCATTTGTTAAAAAGGCTATCTTTTCCCCAATTAATTGACACTGGTCCTTTGTCAAATATCAGCTGCTCGTACGTGGATGTATCTATGTCTGGGTTCTCAATTCTGTTCCATGGGTCTATGTGCCTGTTGTTGTACCAGTACCAGGCTGTTTTGACTACTGTGGCTGTATAATAGGTTCTGAAGTCAGGTAAAGTGAGGCCTCCCACTTTCTTCTTCTTTTTCAGTAGTGCTTTGCTTATCCGGGGCTTCTTTCCCTTCCATATGAAATTGGTGATTTGTTTCTCTATCCCCTTAAAATATGACATTGGAATTTGGATCGGAAGTGCGTTAAATGTATAGATGGCTTTTGGTAGAATAGACATTTTTACTATGTTAAGTCTTCCTATCCATGAGCAGGGTATGTTTTTCCACTTAAGTATGTCCTTTTGAATTTCTTGTAGTAGAGCTTTGTAGTTTTCTTTGTATAGGTCTTTTACATCCTTGGTAAGATTTATTCCTAAGTATCTTATCTTCTTGGGGGCTACTGTGAATGGTATTGATTTGGTTATTTCCTCTTCGGTGTTCTTTTTGTTGATGTAGAGGAATCCAAGTGATTTTTGTATGTTTATTTTATAACCTGAGACTCTGCCAAACTCTTCTATTAGTTTCAGTAGTTTTCTGGAGGATTCCTTAGGGTTTTCTGTGTATATAATCATGTCATCTGCAAATAGTGATAACTTTACTTCTTCCTTGCCAATCCGGATACCTTTTATTTCTTTGTCTAGCCTAACTGCCCTGGCTAGGACTTCCAGCACGATGTTGAATAAGAGCGGTGATAAAGGGCATCCTTGTCTGGTTCCCGTTCTCAAGGGAAATGCTTTCAGGTTCTCTCCATTTAGAGTGATATTGGCTGTTGGCTTTGCATAGATGCCCTTTATTATGTTGAGGAATTTTCCTTCAATTCCTATTTTGGTAAGAGTTTTTATCATAAATGGGTGTTGGACTTTGTCAAATGCCTTTTCTGCATCAATTGATAAGATCATGTAGTTTTTGTCTTGTTTTATTTATGTGATGGATTACATTAATGGTTTTTCTGATATTAAACCAGCCTTGCATACCTGGTATAAATCCCACTTGATCAGGGTGAATTATTTTTTTGATGTGTTGTTGGATTCTATTGGCTAGAATTTTGTTGAGGATTTTTGCATCAATGTTCATGAGGGATATAGGTCTATAATTTTCTTTTTTTGTAATATCTTTACCTGGTTTTGGTATCAGGGAGATGGTGGCTTCATAGAATGAGTTGGGTAGTATTCCGTCATTTTCTATGCTTTGGAATACCTTTAGTAGTAGTGGTGTTAACTCTTCTCTGAAAGTTTGGTAGAACTCTGCTGTGAAGCCATCCGGGCCAGGGCTTTTTTTTGTTGGGAGTTTTTTGATTACCGTTTCAATCTCTTTTTTTGTTATGGGTCTATTTAGTTGTTCTACTTCTGAATGTGTTAGTTTAGGTAGGTAGTGTTTTTCCAGGAATTCATCCATTTCTTCTACGTTTTCAAATTTGTTAGAGTACAATTTTTCATAATAATCTGAATTGATTCTTTTAATTTCATTTGGTTCTGTTGTGACGTGGTCCTTCTCGTTTCTTATTCAGGTTATTTGTTTCCTTTCCTGTATTTCTTTAGTCAGTTTAGCCAATGGTTTATCAATTTTGTTAATTTTTTCAAAGAACCAGCTTTTGGCTTTGTTTATTCTTTCAATTGTTTTTCTGTTCTCTAATTCATTTAGTTCAGCTCTAATTTTTATTATTTGTTTTCTTCTGGTGCCTGATGGATTCTTTTGTTGCTCAGTTTCTATTTGTTCAAGTTGTAGGGACAGTTCTCTGATTTTGGCTCTTCTTTTTGTATGTGTGCATTTATCGATATAAATTGGCCTCTGAGCACTGCTTTTGCTGTGTCCCAGAGGTTTTGATAGGAAGTATTTTCATTCTTGTTGCTTTCTATGAATTTCCTTATTCCCTCCTTGATGTCTTCTATAACCCAGTCTTTTTTCAGGAAGGTATTGTTCATTTTCCAAGTATTTGATTTCTTTTCCCTAGTTTTTCTGTTATTGATCTCTAGTTTTATTGCCTTGTGGTCTGAGAAGATGCTTTGTAATATTTCGATGTTTTGGACTCTGCAAAGGTTTGTTTTATGACCTAATATGTGGTCTATTCTAGAGAATGTTCCATGTGCGCTAGAAAAAAAAGTGTATTTTGCAGCAGTTGGGTGGAGAGTTCTGTATAAGTCAATGAGGTCAAGTTGGTTGATTGTTGTAATTAGATCTTCCGTGTCTCTATTGAGCTTCTTACTGGATGTCCTGTCCTTCTCTGAAAGTGGTGTGTTGAAGTCTCCTACTATAATTGTGGAGGTATCTATCTCATTTTCAATTCTGTTAAAATTTGATTTATGTATCTTGCAGCCCTGTCACTGGGTGCATAAATATTTAATATGGTTATGTCTTCCTGATCAATTGTCCCTTTTATCATTATATAGTGTCCTTCTTTATCCTTTGTGGTGGATTTAAGTCTAAAGTCTATTTTGTCAGAAATTAATATTGCTACTCCTCTTCTTTTTTGCTTATTGTTTGCTTGATATATTTTTTTCCATCCTTTGAGTTTTAGTTTGTTTGTGTCTCTAAGTCTAAGGTGTGTCTCTTGTAGGCAGCATATAGATGGATCGTGTTTCTTTATCCAGTCTGTGACTCTCTGTCTCTTCATTGGTGCATTTAGTCCATTTACATTCAGGGTAATTATAGATAAATAAGTTTTTAGTGCTGTCATTTTGATGCCTTTTTATGTGTGTTGTTGACAATTTCATTTTTCCACATACTTTTTTGTGCTGAGGCGTTTTTCTTAGTAAATTGTGAGATCCTCATTTTCATAGTGTTTGACCTTATGTTAGTTGAGTCGTTACGTTTTTCTTGGCTTTTATCTTGAGTTATAGAGTTGTTATACCTTTTTGTGGTTACCTTATTATTTACCCCTATTTTTCTAAGTAAAAACCTAACTTGTATTGTTCTATATCGCCTTGTATCACTCTCCATATGGCAATTCAATGCCTCCTGTATTTAGTCCCTCTTTTTGATTATTGTGATCTTTTACCTATTGACTTCCATGATTCCCTGTTATGTGTATTTTTTTTTTTAATTAATCTTAATTTGTTTGTTTTTGTGATTTCCCTATTTGAGTTGATATCAGGACGTTCTGTTTTGTGACCTTGTGTTGTGCTGATATCTGATATTATTGGTTCTCTGACCAAACAATATCCTTTAGTATTTCTTGTAGCTTTGGTTTGGTTTTTGCAAATTCTCTAAACTTGTGTTTGTCTGTAAATATCTTAATTTCGCCTTCATATTTCAGAGAGAGTTTTGCTGGATATATGATCCTTGGCTGGCAGTTTTTCTCCTTCAGTGTTCTGTATATGTCGTCCCATTCCCTTCTTGCCTGCATGGTTTCTGCTGAGTAGTCTGAACTTATTCTTATTGATTCTCCCTTGAAGGAAACCTTTCTTTTCTCCCTGGCTGCTTTTAAAATTTTCTGTTTATCTTTGGTTTTGGTGAGTTTGATGATAATATGTCTTGGTGTTTTTCTTTTTGGATCAATCTTAAATGGGGTTCGATGAGCATCTTGGATAGATATCCTTTCGTCTTTCATGATGTCAGGGAAGTTTTCTGTCAGGAGTTCTTCAACTATTTTCTCTGTGTTTTCTGTCCCCCCTCCCTGTTCTAGGACTCCAATCACCCGCAGGTTATCCTTCTTGATAGAGTCCCACATAATTCTTAGGGTTTCTCCATTTTTTTAAATTCTTTTATCTGATTTTTTTTCAGCTATGTTGGTGTTGATTCCCTGGTCCTCCAGATGTCCCAGTCTGCATTCTAATTGCTTGAGTCTGCTCCTCTGACTTCCTAGTGCGTTGTCTAATTCTGTAATTTTATTGTTAATCTTTTGGATTTCTACATGCTGTCTCTCTATGGATTCTTGCAACTTATTAATTTTTCCACTATGTTCTTGAATAATCTTTTTGAGTTCTTCAACAGTTTTATCGGTGTTTTCCTTGGCTTTTTCTGCAGTTATCCTAATTTCATTTGTGATATCTTTAAGCATTCTGTAAATTAGTTTTTTATATTCTGTATCTGATAATTCCAGGACTGTATCTTCATTTGGGAAAGATTTTGATTCTTTTGTTTGGGGGGTTGGAGAAGCTGTCATGGTCTGCTTCTTTAAGTGGTTTGATATGGATTGTTGTCTCCGAGCCATCACTGGGAAACTAGTTTTTCCAGAAAGTCCGCTAAAAAAAAAAATGCAGTCAGATCCCTATCAGAGTTCTCCCTCTGGCTCAGGCTATTCGGATGTTAATGAAGCCGCCTGGGGAGGGTTGGGGAGGGAACAGAGAGATAGGAGAGTAGCACCTCAGAATATAGCCAGAGTTGCTTGTCTTGCTTGGAATGACTATTATATCTGAGATTCCCGCGGGTGCGTCGCCTATGTGTGCTGGCTGTGTGGAAATTGCCCCCGGGGGGTCTGGCCCGCTGGAGTCATGGTCAGATCCTCCGCTTCCAGCCCCACGCCCAGCGTCAAGCCTCCCCTACTGGGACGGTGCACTCTCGACTCCAAAATCAGTCGCTGCCTCCTGGGGACTTCTCGTCCCTCCAGCCGCGTGGCTGTGACGCCCCCGCGAACCAGGTGGGCCCCCTCCCGTGGTTAGTTCAGACGGGTGGAGCAGCTCCCCGTGCTTGTGCCGTGACCGAGTGTCCTGGCTGGGATGCTGTTCTCCCCGCTCCAATACCAGTCGCTGCCTCCCGGGGACTTCTCCTACCGGCTGCGTCCCACGCCGCCCGCGCGACCCGGCTGGGCCCCTTCCGGGGGTTAGTTCAGGGGGGTGGAGCAGCTCTCTGTGTTTATGCCGTACCTGTGTCCAGTCCAAATCCCGGCGAGATGGTTCCCCGGCTGGGATGCTGCTCTTCCTGCTCCAAGACCAGTCACTGCCTCCCGGGGACTTCTCCTACCGGCTGCGTCCCACGCCGCCCGCGGAACCGGCTGGTCTCCCTCCTGGGGTTAGTTCAGGGGGGTGGAGCAGCTCTCTGTGCTTGTGCCGTACCTGACTGGTACGCTGGCTCCAGGCTCTGGAAACAATCACTGCTTCCCCGTATTAGTTCGTTCTCCGTCTCTAAATCTGTGTTTGTTGTTCAGGGTTCGTAGATTGTTATGTATGTGATCGATTCACTTGTTTTTCCGTGTCTTTGTTGTAAGAGGGATCCGAGGTAGCATCTGCCTAGTCCTCCATCTTGGCTCCGCCCCCTCAGAATCCCTTTTAATTTTTAAATATTACTAAGCTCCCCAAAAAGCTTTTTACCATATTTTGAAATTGCCATATTAGGAATTAAAGCTGAGACACTTTAAAAGTACTTTCAATTAATTTAAAATAATAAACCCACTATATCTTAATGTAAATAACATATTGTAATGAAAATACAAGTGTTAATTTCCAAAATAAAATAAATTTAGTGATAAGAGTGGCAATCTCTTTAATGCCTGCATTTACTCTGTTGCAATACTTTATTTTGGCTAAATTACAGGAAGAAAAATGCAGCCTCACTCAGACAGCTGGAAAAGAGAAAACTACTTTGGAAACTTTCTCCGATAACTGTGAATATTCTTTGATAATACATCAGAACTTGACAAGTGGTAGTTTCTTAAAGGTTAACTGCAATGTTGAATATGAAACCTTAGTGAACTTTTCATACTGCGTGATATTAAAATCCACTGCAGTATCATGTCCTTTGAATTGATCTTTGAATGAATGATTTTATAACTGTATACGTTAGTCATCTGTGAAATGTTGGTTTACTGAGTTAGGGATCTCTTCCAAATGTTGATACATTTCACTATATAATACCTTCCTTCTCCCCAACAAAATCAAATTTATTAATATTACCACTGTCTCATCAGAAAAATCTTTTAAGTATTGGGAAGCTGTCAAGTTCACAGTAGCAGATAAAAGTTTTTTGAAACTGTAATTTTTGCTTGAGATTTTATTATTGGCAACAAATACTGTCATTTCTCCCCTTGAAGTGTCAGGCGTGCTTCATTCATTTTTGAGAAAATGTCTGCCACACACTCAAGTCTGAGTCCAAAGTTTGTCTATCAGTTGTCATTACAAGAAAAAAAAAAATGGTGCTGCAGGAAAAAAGCAGCCAATTCAGCTTGCAACTCAGTCTCACAAGTACTCTTCCTGGAGATGACCAATGTACTTCGGTATGCTGCACAAGCGCTTTATGAATACTTTCCATTTCGTCACATAGAATATGAAAAAGTCATGTACTCAATGGTGAGGAATTAATAAAATCAATACTTTGTATTGCTTCATCAAGGACATTCTTAAGGGAATCTGTTTTTTCCCTCCAAGGGTTCATGGTGCTGAAAACTATAATGAGTAACTGCACAGTTTGGTATGCCTTTATTCATGCTAAGCAGAAAAAAAAAAAAAAAAAAGCAAACCGATTGCCACCGCGTTGATTCCAACTCATAGGGACTCTAAAAGACAGCACAGAACTGTCCCATAGGGTTTCTATGGCTGTAATCTTTACCAAAGCAGACTGCCACATCTTTCTCTTCCTGAGCAGGCTAGTGAGTTCGAACTGCCGACCTATTGGTTAGCAGCTGAGCACTTAACCACTGTGCCACTAGGGCTCCTATTCATGCTACCAAAAAAAGCCCACTGCCATCGAGTCAACTTCTACTCATAGCGATCCTACAGGACAGAGGAGAACTGCCCCAGAGAGTTTCCAAGGAGCACCCGGTATATTCTAACTGCTGACCTTTTGGTTAGCAGCTGTATCTCTAAACCTCTATACCACCAGGATTTCCTATTCATGCTAAGGCACCAAAAATTTTACCTACCACGGCTCTTACACAATCAGTGCAAAATCCGATACAGTGGAGAAGGTGCTCAGTATTATTATGAAAATAGTTCTTACCTCATAAACTCGCTGACAAAGTCTTGGGCACTGCCAGCAATCTAGTGGCTTCCACTCCACTAACGGCAGTGGTTCATCAAGGTGTGAGGGAAGTAGGACATACCTCCCCCAAAGCACTTCGGAACCAACCCACTTAACAATGCTCTCTCTTCTGGCACTTACCTATATTGTGTTTTTCTACCTAAACCTCTATAAGCTCCTTCAAGGCAGCAGCCTTATTTACTTATACTCTGTTGTTGTTAAGTGTCGTCGAGTCGGCTTCCACTCATAGCGACCCTGTGTAAAACAGAGCGAAAACACTGCCCAGTCCTGCGCCATCTGCACAAATTGTTGCTATGCTTGAGCCCATTGTTGCAGCCTGTGTCAATCCACCTCACTGAGGGTCTTCCTCTTTTTCGATGACCCCTTTTCAGACAATGTTCCATGGCTATTCATAAGGTTTTCACTGGACAATTTTTTTTTATAAGGAGACCACCACATGCTTCTTCCTAGTCTGTCTTAGTCTGGAAGCTCACCTAAAACTTGTCTACCATGTGTGATCCTGCTGGTATTTGAAATACTGGTGGCATAGCTTATAGCATCATGGCAACATGCAAGCCACCACAATATGACAAACTGACAGATGAGTGGTGGTATTTATATTTAAATACACTAAAAAGTATCTTTAAGTATACATACAACATTTGTTATAATAAGAATAATTCATAGGAAAGGATGCAGGCTCTCAGAGCCAGATAGCCTGAGTTCAGATCCTCACAGTGCCACTTACTGGTTATGTAACCTTGGACAAGTTCCTTAATCTCTCTGTGCCTCAGTTTCTTCAGCTATAAAAGTGGAATAATACTACCTATTCACAGGGTGCTTGTGCTAATTCAGTGATTAATACATATAAAGCACTACAAATGATGCTTGGCAGTACAGAGTAAGTGCTCAAAGACATTAGTTTCACTGTTATTACCATTAATAGATATTTATCCTGTGTTGTTGTTGTTAGGTGCCGTTGAGTCAGTTCTGACTCATAGCGACCCTATGTACAACAGAAGAAAACACTGCCTGGTCCTGAGCAATCCTTACAACCATTGTTATGCTTGAGCTCACTGTTGCGTCACTGTGTCAATCCACCTCATTGAGGGTCTTCCTCTTTTCTGCTGACCCTGTACTTTGCCAAGCATGATGTCCTTCTCCAGAGACTGATCCCTCCTGACAACATGTTCAAAGTATGTAAGACGCAGTCTCGCCATCCTTGCTTCTAAGGAGTATTCTGGTTGTGCTTCTTCTAAGACAGATTTGTTCGTTCTTTTGGCAGTCCGTGGTATATTCAATATTCTTCGCCAACACCACAATTCAAAGGCATCAATTCTTCTTCAGTCTTCCTTATTCGTTGTCCAGCTTTCACATGCATATGATGCGATTGAAAATACCATGGCTTGGGTCAGGCCCACCTTAGTCCTCAAAGTGACATCTTTGCTCTTCAACACTTTCAAGAGGTCCTTTGGAGCAGATTTACCCAATGCAATGCGTCTTTTGATTTCCTGACTGCTGCTTCCATGGCTGTTGATTGTGGATCCAAGTAAAAGGAAATCCTTGACAACTTCAATCTTTTCTCCGTTTATCATGATGTTGCTTATTGGTCCAGTTGTGAGGATTTTTGTTTTCTTTATGTTGAGGTGTAATCCATACTGAAGGCTGTGGTCTTTGATCTTCATCACTAAGTGCTTCAAGTCCTCTTCACTTTCAGCAAGCAAGGTTGTGTCACCTGCATAATGCAGGTTGTTAATGAGTCTTCCTCCAATCTTGATGCCCCGTTCTTCTTCATATAGTCCAGCTCCTTGGATTATTTGCTCAGCATACAGATTGAATAGGTATGATGAAAGGATACAACCCTGATGCACACCTTTCCTGGCTTTAAACCACATAGTATCCCCTTGTTCTTTTCAAATGACTGCCTCTTGATCTATGTACAGGTTCCTCATGAGCACAGTTAAGTGTCCTGGACTGACATATTACCACTAATCAACCAGGGATGCTTAACTATGCCTTTATATGCTTTTTTCATTCAAAAGCATTTACTAAACATTCATTAGAGGTGATAAGAAAGAGGATAAGTAATAGTTCCTGCCCTCAAGAAAACTATAATTCAATAGTACAATCCAATAACTTCAACAATAGTTAAGATTTGTAAACAAACCTCATATTTGAAGATATTCACCAAAGCTTGTCTACTTCAAATGCTTTGGTTATTGATGCCTGCTGGCATTTGGAAAAATATCTAAACCTATAGGAACTGAGGTCCTTTCTTCTCCGCAGGCAGACTCAGTGATCATCAAGCCTCTGCAGGCCTGGGAGGTAGACCACTAACTGCTGCTTCTTTTGCTAATGCATGCTATGGGGCCAAAAGACTGTCAAAACAAGCTCTCAAGAGCAGAAGAAGCGTTTCAAAAATATAAATCCCAGATTTCATTACTTATTTCCCATTTTTGTATGAGAAGTCCTTTCTTTTTGTTCTGTCCATCAAGATAAGACCATCCAACACAAACAAAATCTACACTAAAATGTGGCCATAGCACACGGTAAAAAACAGCACAAATACATGGCATCAATTGGGACAACTGCTTTAAACCTTGGTGGCGTAGTGGTTAAGTGCTACAGCTGCTAACCAAAGGTTGGCAGTTCGAATCCACCAGGCGCTCCTTGGAAACTCCATGGGGTAGTTCTACTCTGTGCTATAGGGTCGCTAGGAGTCAAAATCGACTCGGCCGCAATGGGCTTTTAAGACGGTTAAAAGCAATTATCTTACAGAATTATTCAAAGAAGTAATTCCGAAAGCATTTCTAATTTATTCTCACTACAACCCTGTAGTCAGGGAGGCACTGTTAGCCTCACTTAAGAGATAAGGAAACTGAAACTTGGGAAGTAAAATGACTCATTCAAGACAGAGTTAACAACAGGAACGACGTAGCCTTTGACTTTGACTCTCTTCTCCTTATTTTACTCATCCAATCAGCTGTGAAATCCTGTATATTCTACCTTCATAATTTTTCTTGAATTCATTCTCTCCTCCACATAACCACTACAGTACCTCAGCTCAGAACCTTGTTATCAACTCCACGCATAAGATTCTTCCCTAACCAGTCTCCCTGCTTCTCTGCTTATCTTGTGTATGGCTACAAAAGATTGGTTTTCTGGAAACACAACTCTGACCACTTCACTTCCTTACTCAAAACCCTTCAAAAAAGTCTACATTTCTCAGCCTGGCACTCAAACGCTCTTCCTAATCTATACTCAGGTGACCTTATTCCCTGTATGTCTCCACCACACACCCAAAGCATCAGTCAAATGGAAAAACATGCTTTTGTCCAAAGACATTTCGACCTTCATCTTTGTTTTTGCTTTGAGAACTGCCTGTAACTCTCTGCACCAGCATCTGCATCTTCAAATTCGAATCACTTGTAATACAAGACCCAGATCAAAGCCATCTCCACTGAGAAGCCTCCACTTCTCTCCTCATAACTCCCATAGTACATCTGTACTTTGTTCCATTTTTTTCCCAAGAAATATTTACTGAGTAACTATTAAGTGCCAGGCACTATGGTAAGTCATGGAAAGCAAAGCCGAACAGTTTAGTCAGAGACAAATGTGAACAAAAACATCACAAATTATAAGTGCTACAAAAAGTGATCAACTCAGGATTCTACTTGAGCTCAAATGAAGGATACTTAAATTTGGCTTTGCCTAGAAAGTCAAAGAAGGCTTCCCAGCAGAGACAACACCTGGACTAAGTGCAAAAAGATATGTAAGTGCTTGCATAGAGGACCAATGAGTATGTACCCCATCTTTTGTTGGTCTGGAGACGGGGAGGCAAAGAGAGAAGTATAGTGAAAGTATGGACTTAGAATTCCCCAACTGTAAAAACCCTAACATATTTTACAAACCACAAAAATACTGTTTGTAGAAGCAATTTTTAAAATGAAAAGTGCTATATAAATATAAGGTATCATTAATTTATAAATAACAATGCTTTCTATCCACTTTTTAAAAATTTTTATTGTGCTTTAAGTGAAAGTTTACAAATCAAGTCAGTCTCTCACACAAAAATTTATATACACCTTGCTATATACTCCTAGTTGCTCTCCCCCTAATGGGACAGACAGCACACTCCTCTCCGCTCTCCATTTTTGTGTCCATTCGGCCAACTTCTGACACCCTCTGCCCTCTCATTTCCCCTCCAGACAGGAGCTGCCCACATACTCTCATGTGTCTACTTGATCCAAGAAGCTCATTCCTCACCAGTATCATTTTCTATCCTACAGCCCAGTCCAATCCCTGTCTGAAGAGTTGGCTTTGAGAATGGTTCCTGTCTTCGGCTAACAGAAGGTCTGGGGACCATGACCTCTGGGGTCCTTCTAGTTTCAGTCAGACCATTAAGTCTGGTCTTTTTATGAGAATTTTGGGTCTGCATCCCACTGCTCTCCTGCTCCCTCAGGGGTTCTCCGTTGTGTCCCCTGTCAGGGCAGTCATCGGTTGTAGCTGGGCACCATCTAGTTCTTCTGGTCTCAGGCTGATGTAGTCTCTGTTCTATCTACTTTTTAATGTTCAGTCTATCTCTATATACAACCAGAAACACACACACCTACTTCCCAGAGAATTCACACTCACATTTACATTTAAAACATACACTTAAAAAATGTAAGAAGTGTCTCTCACCCAGAGCTTGCTAATAATTTCCTATTAGCCACTTGCTAAAATCATAGATGCTGTGCTATCTTTGTTTATTGGTCAACTCAAAGAATTTTCCATTTTCTCCTCAGCTATTTTTAGCACCAGTAAACTCACTATGTATACACATGTATTCCTATTTTTATTTCATTATTTCTTTAAGAAGTCAAATTGGTTGATATAATGCAAAATCATAGCATGAACAGTTTCTAACATGGATGATGAATGGAAGTCTTAACCCAGTGTATATTTACAGTAAGAGGCATAGCCTGCATTTGGTCACTGTCATCAGAAGCACACGATCCCGGGGTCTGAAACAGTGGGAAGTGGTGGCAATAAGGAAAAAAGAGAAAAAGAAACGGTCAGTGGTGAGAAGAAATACAGCAAGGATTTGTAAAATACTATGAAATAATTTAGGGAAGGGAATTCTGGCTATGGTGGCATGAACCATATAGTGGCCAATGACTACTCAGCTCAAAACAAAACAACAAGAAAACTGGACAAAATTGTCAAAACAGCCATTTCAGGGTTTAGGAAATCAATCAAAGACAGATAAACAAAAGTTTATTGAAAAATTCTAGATCTTTAAGACAAGGAGTCTAAGAACTTATTGCTTGGGGCTGCTCCAACCCCCTCCTTCCCTTCTCCCCTACCCAGGGTTGGCCATGAAAAGCAGCAGCTTTGCCTCTAGAAGGGGTTCACTTGACTTGGGTTGAGAGGGAAGGGGTTAGAAAGCACACAGCTTGGTCAGCTAAAAGTGACAAACTTACAGAAATCTACCAGGGAAAACCCGCAGTTCTCCTAGCTTGAGGTTGTAGTCTAACTGGGGTGAGTGGTGAACCAATAAAAAATTTGATGAGGAGATATGCTCTCCTCACATCCCTGGCTGAATAGAATGTAAAACTTACATGGATGAGCAGGGGAGACTTGAGAAGTCCTAACAGAAAGAAAAAGCCAAGGTAGACTTGAGAACTGGTTGAACTTTGAATGCGCTCCCTAACCAACACATAAGATGGATCGACAGACGGTGGATAGTTCAGATGCTTCAGGTACTTAAGCACAATCTCTCCCCAAATCACTGACTGACCACTGAGCTACAGAAACACAGGGGTGACTCCTAGCCAGGTTGTTGTTGTTAGCTGCTGCTGAGTTGGCCCCCAACTCATGGCAACCCCACGAGCAACAGCCAGGCTAAAAAAGTAAAAATAAAAATTAAAATCACTAAACAGAAACAGCCAGAATCCTCCTTAGAGGTAAGGATGACGAGACTGCATCTCACATACTCTGGACATGTTATCAGGAGGGATCAGTCTCTGGAGAAGGACATCATACTTGGTAAAGTAGAGGGTCAGTGAAAAAAAGGGAAGACCCTCAACAAGATGGATTGACACAGTGGCTGCAACAATGGTCTTAAGCATAACAATGATTGTGAGGATGGCACAGGACCAGACAGTGTTTCATTCTGTTGTACACAGGTTGCTGTGAGTCAGAATCAATTCAGTGGCACCTAACAACAACAAACAGAAAAATCAGTGGATGCACACTGTGAGTCAGATTTCTGCAAGTTAAATTCAGGCAAGTTACTTAAAACACATATGCATACCTGTTAGAAAAATAAATAACACTCCACAGTCACTGCAATAAATTATCTAAAATGTCCAATTTTCATGAAAAAATTACAAGACATTCCAAGGAACAGGAAAGTATGATCCAGACTCAGGAAGACAAATAGTAACTAAACAGACAAGAAATGGGCAAATAGATTTGGCAAACAACTTCAAAACAGCAATTAAAAATCTATTCAAGGAATTAAAGGGAAATCCGATAAGAAATCTCAATAGAATAACAGAAATTATAGATGGAAATTCTTAAAGGGAAAAGTAAAACAACCTAAATAAAAAATTTACTAGATAGGCTCAAAAGCAAATTTAAGATGCTAAAACAGATTGAGTGAACTGAAAGGGATCACCAGATATTCAATCTGAAAAAGAGAGGAAAAAATGTTGAAGAAAAATGTAAAGAACTTCAGTGACCTATGGGAGAACATCAAGTATCCCAATATATGTGTAATCTGAGTCCCAAAGGGATAAATATATGCGTAATTTGAGTCCCAAAGGGGAAAACTTCCCAAATCTGGTGAAAAACATTAATGTACAGACCCAAAAATCTCAACAGACCCCAAGTATGATAAAATCAAAGAGATCTACATCTAAACACATCATAATCAAACTGTTCAAAGCCAAAGACAAACAAAATCTTGAAAGCAGCTACAGAAAAGTAACTCATCACATACAGGGAACCAACAATATGATTAATGGTGGCTTCTCCTCAGAAACAGCAGGCTCTCATCATAGGTGAAACGGTAGTGGGAAGACATATTTAAAGTGCTAGGTGGGGTGGGCAGAACCGTCAACCAAGCATTCTGTAGCTAGCAAAACTGTCCTTCAAAAATAAAGACAAAAGATATTTCCAGATAAAGAAAAACAGAATTTGTTGCATGCAGACAACCCCCTACAGAAAACACTAAAGGAGTCATTTAGGATGAAAGGAAATGATACCAGACAAAAATCTGGATCCATAGAAGATCCGAAGATCACCAGAAATGATAAAACTTCTTTGAAAAAACTTAAGATTGTTGAAAGTAATAGCACTTTATTGTTGCATTTATAATATATGTAGATGTAATGAAACCCTGGTGGCACAGTGGTTTAAGGGCCTGGTTGCTAACCAAAAAGACAGCAGTTAGAATCCACCAGTCACTCCTTGGAAACACTACTACTCCCCATTGTATAGGGTCACTGTGAGTTGAATCTTCGCAATGGTAATGGGTTTGGTAGATGTAATATACACGACAATAACTCAAAGAAGGGTGGGAAATGGAATTATACTGGAGCAAAGAAGCTATATTTTACCAGAGTAACTCACATAACCAATCCTCATAGGTGTGCTAAGTCTAAGATAGTATCTAGACCAACTACTAAGAAAATACAAGAAGAAGCTTTAAAATATAACAAAGGAATCAAAATGGTACAGTAAAAATTATTTAACACAAATCAGTGAAGGAACAGAGGAACAAAATAAGACATGAGATATATAGAAAACAAACCATAAAATGGCAGACATAAATTCACCCATATTAATAATTACATTAAATATGGACTAAATGTTCCAATAAAAAGGCAGAAATGGTTAGACTGGATAAAAGATCTAGTGGTATGTTTCTTTTACAAGAGACACACTTTAGGTGCAGTGAGGCTGAAAGCAAAATGATTAAAAAAAAAAAAAAAAGATATGTCATTTAACACAGTAGCCCAAACAGAGCTGGAGTGGCTATATTAATATCAGATAAAATAGACGTAACACAAGAAATATCAATAGAGACAAAGAGGGCTATTTCATATTGATAAAAGAGTCAATGTACTAGGAAGATTCTGTAGGACAGACCAGATGCTAGGCTATAAAACAAGTCTCAATAAATTTAAAAAGATTGAAGTCATAAAAAATTATGTTCTCTGACCACAGTGTAATTAAATTGTAAGCCAACAAAAGAAAGAAATCTGGGAAACTCTCAACATTTGGTAATTAAACAAAACACTTCTAATGTAACCCAGGATCGAAGAAGAAATCATAAGGAAAACTTTAGAAATATCATGAATTGAGTGAAAATGAAAACACAATACGCCACATTTTATGGGATACAGCTAAGGGGAAATTTTATAACTTTAAACATATACCAGAAAGAAGAAATGTCTAAAATCAACTATCTGAGCTTCCAACTCAAGGAGCTAGAAATATAAGACCAAATCAAACTCAAATCAAATAAAAGGAAGGAAATAATAAAGAACAGAGTAGAAATCAACAAAATAGAAAAAAGAATTAGTAAAACTCCATGAAACCAAAAGTTGGTTTCTTGAGAAGATCTGCAAAATTAATGAACCTTAGCTAGACTCACCAAGAAAAAAAAGAGACATCAATAGGGACATTACTACAGATTATGCTGGATTATTACAAATAGTTTTATACCAACAAATTAGGCAATTTAGATGAAATGGACAAATTCCTAGAAAGACACCAATTCTCAGCTGACTTAACAAGGAACAGGAAATTTTAATCAACTAATAACTAGTAAAGAAATTGATTTCCTAATTAAATTACCTTAAAAAGGCTCAGAGTTACGTTTTATTTCTTCTTTTTCACTCTTGTTCAAACAGTTATTCTGGTAGGTCTGTAAATTCATCATCATTTGGAAGTTATTTGGAAATGCAGCCAATACACCAGCCTGCATATTCATGATTCTGGAACAAATGTTACGGAAAGCCTCATTTGTTGTCCAAATCATGACTAGACTCTTCAAATAAATTCTCTACTGTAGTGCACTATTCATGAACTATAAAATTATGTGCCTACATATAACTGACCAACACTGAAAGGATAACTTTTTTTTTTTTTTTTTCCTAAGGAAAGAAGGGCTTTCTTGGTAGTCCAATATCTAGCAAAAGAAAATGGAAAGTATTTGCAGGTTAAATCCATCTTCATGCAACAAAAGCTTCCACTATAAGGGTCTTTACTAGAAAGTAAATCTTATCAAGTGGCTTACAGGCTGCATAAAGCTCTCCTTTTGATAATCCGATATGGGAAAGGCAGAAAAAAAAATCTAAAAACTAGCCATAGGTTTTTGTTGTTGTTAGGTGCTACTGAGTCAGTTCCTACTCATAGTGACCCTATGTACAACCGAACAAAACACTGCCCGGTCCTGTGCCAATCTCACAATCATTGTTATACTTAAGCCCATTGTTGCAGCAACGGTGTCAATCCATCTCGTTGATAGTCTTCCTCTATTTTTGCTGTCCCTCTACTTTACCAAGCATGATGTCCTTCTCTAGGGAATGATCCCTCCTGATTATGTGTCCAAAGTACGTGATACAAAGTCTTGACATCCTTGCTTCTAAGGAGCACCCTGGCTGTACCTCTTCCAAGACATATTTGTTCGTTCTTTTGACAGTCCATTACATATTCGATATTCTTCGCCAATACCACAATTCAAAGGTGTCAATTCTTCTTCAGTCTTCCTTACTAATTGCCCAGCTTTCACATGCATATGAGGTGACTGAAAAAACCATTGCTTGGGTCAGGCACATCCTGGTCTTCCAGGTGACATCTTTGCTTTTTTAACATTTTAAAAAGGATTTTTGCAGTAGATTTGCCCAATGCAATATATCATTTATTTCTTGGCTGCTGTTTCCATGGGCGTTGATTGTGGATCCATGTAAAATGAAACCCTTGACAACTTGAATCTTTTCTCCGTTTATCATGATATTGCTTATTGTTCTGTGCATACTAGAGAACATTTTTATCTTTGGAAACATACCACACAATTCCAGAGACAATATGGTTTCCTATATGTCAATATGCACGTGATACATAAACCTACTGTCAATTTATAATGACTACTTTAGCAAGTCAGTAGTCAGAAGTGAGGTCAAAGAGGTAGGCTGGGGCCAGGGACTAGCGAACCAAGTAAAGAGTGTGGGTTTTAGTCTAACCATATTAGGAAACCATAGAAGTTAAGCAAGAAAATAGAATAATTTGCATGAAAATAAAAACACCACCTTGGCTGCTTTGTAGAGGATGAATAAGTTAGGCAGTAGTAACACCGGAAAGTGACGTGGTTTGAACTACAGTGGTGACAACGATGATTAAAAAAACCACACATGCACACACGCATAAAACAGCTGCTGTCAAACTGATTCTGACTCATAGCCACCCCATGTATTGCGGGGTACATCTGTGCTCCCTAAGATTTTTAAGGGTGTGGTATTTTGGAGGCAGACTGCCAGGCCTTTTTTCCAAGGTGCCTCTGGGTGGGTTCAAACTGCCAACCTTTCAGTTAGTAGCCAAGCACTTAACTGTCTGCACCACCCAGGGACTCTATGATGACGACTGCCGTTGTGTGTCGTAAGTCAACTCTGACTCATAGTGACCCCATGCGATAAGAGTAGAACTGCCCCATAGGGTTTTCTAGGCTATAATTTTTATAGGAGTAGATTGCCAGGTCTTTCTTCTGTGGAACTGCTGGGTGGGTTTGAACCACCAACCTGTAGGTTAGCAGGCGAGTGCTTAAGCACCTTTAAATCTCATAAAAACCCCATATGAGCAAGCCAAGACAGAGATTAAAAAACTTGTCTAAGATTATACTGGCAAATAGGGGTCAAACAGGACTCAAACCCAAGCAATCTGGCAGAAGGGCCGAGCTCGTAACCAGGTACAATATCCAGCTGTAGTACTAAAGATGAAAAGAAGACGAGGCGGTAGGAAAACGTTTCCGAGTGTGGCTGCCAAGGCTTGCTAATGAACTGGATGGAGAGACGAGGGAAATGAACGAATGTCTCCTAGGTTTTGCTTGAGCAACTAGTGAATTTACCAGTATCATTTAAGAAGATGAGAAAGATTAAGAGAGAAATATATTTTGGGGAGAAAATTCAAGGTAGTTTTAGACCTATCAAGTTTAAAATGCCTGGCAGACATCCTGGGGGAGATGTCAAGTTGCCAGTTGGATTATTGAGTCTGGGATTTCAGGAAAAAGTTCGGACTAAAAACATAAATTTGAGGGACATCTGCATGTGCTAGGGGAGCAATGAGATGATACACAGAGAGGAGACAGAATAGAAGGAAAGGGGTCTCAAGACCCAATCCCGGGGTACTCCAACATTCAGAAGTTGAACAGAGGAGGATTGAGCAAAGGAGACTAAGAAAGCACAGCCAGTGCTTAGGAGGAAAATCAGCAGAGTGCGGTGTCACGAAAGCCAAGAGACTAAGTATTTCAAAAGGAGAAGCCAGGAGGCATGTGTGCTGCTAAGAGGTTGGGAAAGATGAGAACAGAGAAGGAACCATGGGATTTTGCAATGTGGAGGTTTCCTGGTGAAGTTGGAAAGAATAGCATCCTCCTGTTTCCTTCTACCACTGCACTTACCTTGTTATACTGTCTGTCTCATTTCCACACTTTAAGCTCCTAGGCAGTGACAGTGAGTTTTAATTCTAAATCTCTATCTTCCAATCACAATGCTTCAAGTCAAACTGTACTTATATAAATGCTAAATTAATTCAAAGGGTGTTGTAGTCTTATGAGTAAGGCAAAGATTTCCACATGATGCCACGCGGCCTTCCATTTCCCACCTTCTAATCCACATACCGTAAGAGATCCATTCTGTGTGCTGGGTGAGTTGCTACTCTGCTCGCCGTGGGCTTGTGTACTTCCGTAGAGTGTCAGGTTATGCTCACTGGTCTGGCCGGCATAGTCCTGAGTGTGTGGCACTCCATACTCTGTGGGAATTCCATTCTGTGGAGGTGGTGGAAATGGGATGGTAGTAAAAGGCTGAACCATTGCATCAGGAGTTGTTGTTGGCTCCTGGTTACCCTAAAACAAATAGTGAGAAAGAGAGAAACAGGAGAAAAAGTGGCTTTAAATTCTCATTACACAATTACTTTTAAGATGAACATACAGAATTCTCTGAATATTCTGTCACTGCTCAGGTAAAACACGACACTTATTGCTCCGTGATTGAGGAAAATATTGTTACACACACACACACACATACACACACACACACACACACCCGATGTCAATTGGTGGTTACTAGACAGGTCCAAAATCATATTAAAGCTGGCTAAAATGCCAAAGAGTCAAAGCTTTCCCTGTAAACCAAGTTTAAAAAAAAAAAGGCAGCAAATTTCTCAAACAAGATACATTATAAAATTACTGTAGAGTTCAAACTAGTTTGAGCTCCTAGTATTTTCTTTAGAATACTCTATATTCTTTTAGTGATTCCCAAGAGGAAACCAAAGGGAAACTAATCAATTTAAAAATTATAATTCATAGTAATAGGCAGAATGACATTACAAATTAAAGTCTCAAAACCAGACAACATAGACCTCTAGATTTTTAGAGCACAGAGTTCAGGAGAAGTATATTACTAAAAAATTTAATCTTTGAATTTCAAGGTAGAAATTTACATGAACTTGGCTACCAGGTTAATAAAACAAGAGAAAAAAAAACTTTCCTTTAGTTGGAAATGTCAGAAATACAGAAAAATTTCCCAAGACAAAAAATCAGAGACAGTGTTTTTCGAAATTACTGCCAGATTATAAGGCTTTCAGCACAGCAGAACTCCCCTCCAGCTGATGTCATTCCCAGATGCTTATCTGGGATCCAGTGTGACATTTGAAATGTCAATAAAGAATATACATTTGCTACAGAAAATTATTAGAGGTTATTTTGGCTCTATGGAAACCCTGGTGGCAGAGAGGTTAAGAGCTCAGCTGCTAACCAAAAAGTCCAGCAGTTTGAACCCACCAGGCGCTCCTTGGAAACCCTGTGGAGCAGTTCTACTCTGTTCTGTAGGGTTGCTATGAGTCAGAATTGACTTGACGGCAATGGGTTTGGTTTGGTTTGGATTTTAGCTCTATAGTTCCTCTCTCACGTCTGTCTTCAAGTTCAGGTGCAATGGAGGAGTTTATATCAGGTGTAACACATATTGAGAAGCCTCCACCTTCCCTTCTCAATGACTGACCTCCTCACCTCCCATTTTATTTCACAAAAAGCAAAACCATTATTTTACTGAAGATCCAAGTCAGCAAGCTCTTGAGACACTATCTTGGATGCAGATGGCAGAGATGGCTAAAGGCTTTAAATGTTTGCACTTACATATAAGCTTTCCTCCCTTGTTTTAGACATCAAAACTTTAGAGGTGAAAAGCTGAAAATCTGGGTTTATGTCCTTTATTTCTCCCAGTGATGAACATCATTTCTTTCAAAACCCCCTTTCTCAGCCTCAATTATCCTTTCTACTCAGTGTGAGAGGAGATCCTCTACTCACTGAGACTCCTGGGAACTTTCAGCAGCATTTTCTAAGTATCATCTCAGACTTTCAACATTACCTTGACAGCCATTAAACTGGATATTATCTTATAAAAAAAAAAAATTCCAAGGCTGCCTAAATGAAATCAGGTATCAGGGAAGGACATAAGTCTAGTTACATCTTTAAGTCACTATTTAACCTTTAAGAAAATCTCTCAATTCTGTCATTTGATTTTCTTCAAATTTATGATGTTCTGCTATGATTTAGTAAAAAGAGAAGTGTAGTTAGAACTGCAAGACTTGACTTTGAATTCCAGCTCTGCCATACACAGATCCTGTCACTCTGGGCAAGCCATTTTACCATTCTGTAGTTTGATAGATAAACAAAGTAAGGGTTAAGGAGCCCTGGTGGCACAACGATTAAGCACTCAGCTGCTAACCAAAAGGTGGGCAGTTCAACCTTTTCAGCCACTCCATGGGAGAAAACACCTGGTGATCTGCTCCTGTAAAGATTCAGCCTAGGGAACCCTGTGGGACAGTTCTGCTCTGTCCTATAGGGTCATTATGAGTCAGAATTGACTCGGGGGCACACAACAACAACGTAGATTTGAACAAGCTTTTTGTCATACTTAATATGAATTCACAGATTTTACATACTTGTCCAGTGCCCATGGAAAAATAGTCAATCACCTAAATTACTCCAAAGAAAACACTGACAAATCCCTCAAAACAGATATTTTTACAAACCACATTCATGAGCTATTCTTTAGTAAGATTAAGAATCAGTGACCAAAAATTGTAACCATGTGGAAATTAAGAAACACTGTTCTAAATAACATCTGGACCAAAGAATAAATAAAAAGTGAAACTATGAGCAATTAAAAAAAATAACTGCCATGGATTGAATTGTGTCCCCCCGCCCCCAAACAGCTGTCAACTTAGCTGGGCCATTAATTCCACTATTGTGTGACTGTCCACCATTTTATGTGATTTTCCTGTATGTTGTAAATCCTATCGCTATGATGTTAAGGAGATGGATTAGTGGCAGTTATATTGATAAGATCTACAAGGTTAGATAGTGTCTTAAGCCATATTGCTAAGACAAATTAAAGAAGACCTAAATAATGGAGAAATATGTGATCAGGGAATGGAAGACTCAATAGTGTTAAGATTACCATGCACCCCAATTCCACAAAGGCAATAAAAATTCCAGCAGGCATTTTTACAGAAACTGACCACTTCATGTTAAAATTTATACAGAAATGCAAAGAACCTAAAATAGCCAAAACAATTTTGAAAAAGGACAAAATTAAAGGGCTTAAACCACCTGATTTCAAGACTTACTATGAAGCTACAGTAACTAAAACAGTGTGGTATTGACTTAAGGACAAAAAAACAGATCAATGAAATAGAAAAGATCCAAAAATAGACACAATTGTTTTTGAACAAGGCATCAAGTCAATTCAATAGGGAAAGGAAAGGCTTTTAAACAAACGAACAGCTGAGTACCTGCTGGAAAAATAAATGTCAACTCTTATGCAAAAATTAACTTGACAGAGAAAACAGATCTAAACATAAAAGCTAAATATCTAGAGGCAAACATGAAAATCTTCACAATTTTGTGATAGTCAAAAAAAAAAAATCTTAGGACACAAAAAAACAAGAACCATTAAAGAAAAAATTTATAAACTGGACTTGATCAAAATCATAAACCACTGCTCTTTGAAGGACATCATTAAGATAATAAAAAGACAAGAAGGAGACTGGGAGATAATATTCATAATACGCGTATATGACAAAGGACATTTATACAGATTCTATAGCTGTTTATACTATATGGAATAATTCTGTAAAGGACTGTTACAAATCATAATTAAAATAACTAACCAAAACTTTTTCTAATGAGCTAAAGACTTGACCAGATACTTCCCACAAAAAGATACATAAATGGACAGAAAATACATGAAACGGTGGTTCAACATTAGTCATCAGGAATGTGAAATTAAACCAGAACGAGATACTATTTCACACCCACTAGGCTGGCTAAAATAAAAGACTGAAAACACCAAATGTTAAAAAGAATGTGGAATATCCAGAATTTTCCATACGTTGCTTGTAGAAATGTAAAATAGCATAAGCACTTTGCAGAACTGTTTTACAGTTTTACTTTTTTATAAAGTTAAATACTCTTTGTATTTACCTTCCCCCAAATGAAAGCATATCTACAAAAAGACTTGCACAAGAATGTTCATGGAAACCTTCTTCTTAATGGCCCAAATGGAAAAGAACTATACATCAATAGGGGAATGGATAAACAAATTGTAGTCTATTAACAAAACGGAATGCTATTCAGGAAAAAGAAAAAAAAAAAAAAAATGAACTCCTGGAATTTGCAATAACATGGATCAATCTTAAAACTGTGTTGAACGAAAGAAGCCAGACATAGGAAATACATACCATATGATTCCAATTATACAAAGTACAGGAAAATGAAAAACTAATAAATGGGGGCAGAAGTCAGAATGTAATTACCTTTCGGGTGGGGAGAAAGTGTTGACTGAAATTTGGCACGAAGGAACACTCTAGGGCAATGGAAATGTTATATATCTAGTTATGAGAGGTGGATACATAGATTTATTAAATTGTTAAAACTCATTAACTTGGACACTTCGTAAGTGTCAAGGATTGAACTGTATCCCCCCAAAATATTTGTGAACTTGGCTAGGCCATGATTCCCAGTATTGTACGGCTGTCCTCCATTTTGTGATCTGATGTTAACCATCCTATGTGTTGTAAATCCTAACCTCTGTCTGTGGTTAATGAGGCAAGATTAGGTTATTTTAAAGAAGATCAGGGTGGGATGCAACACTTTACTCAGGTCACAGCTCTGATCCTATGGGAGGGGAGTTTTCCTGGGGTATGGTCAGTATCACCTTTTATCTTACAAGAGATAAAAGGAGAGAAAAGTGAGCAGAGAGAGAGGGAGCGACTACCACCAAGAAAGAAGAGCTGAGGGCAGAGAATGTCCTTTGTACCTGGGATCCCTGCACTGAGAACCTCCTAGACTCAGGAGGTTGACAAGAAGACACATGGAAATTTCCAAGGAAATATGGGCCCAGAGATGTTGAAAGGAGACAAGGACATTCCCTCCAAGCCAACAGAAAGAGAAAGCCTTCCCCTACAGCTGAATTCTGACTTCTAGCCTCCTAAACTGTGGAAGAATAAATTTGTTTATTAAAGCCACTTGCTTGCGGTATTTCTGCTATAGCAGCACTAGGTAACTAAGACAGTAAGTATGTTATTATATGTTAATTATACCAAAAGAAAAGGAAAAAAAAAAAAAAGGCAATAAAAAGACCATCAGCAAATATCATAAACTATAAAATACTAATGTCTGTTATTAAAAATCAAAAGACAATTGCATCCATCACTATCATGCATTCTACACACAGTAAGACAGTAAGTGACATGGAGATAAATATCATAAAAAGAAACCAACTATCTTTACAAATATGATTATACACTTAAAAAAGCCAAAAGAATTAACTACAAACTAGTGAACCTAGTAATAAAAATCTGTAAGATTTATATATAATTACTGTAAATCTAGCAATAACTAGTTACTCAAAATGACGACAAATTCCAATATAAAACATACAGTACGTAGTATAAAATAAGATCTGAATAACTGGAAAGACATATTTTGTTTCTGAAGAAATACTTAAAATAAAAATGTTAATTCTTCTCAAATAATACGTTGCTTAACGTCATTTCCAATCAGAAGCAAATGGTGCCTAGGGGAGGAAACAGGATTAAATGTGTTTATAATTTGTATTCGAACAACTACTAAGAAAGTCGGGAAAAGGAAAAAACTATGACGTGGGCACATGCTCTACATTATATTAAAACTTGCCTAAAACTACTGTAATTAAACAGAAAGAATATACAAAGTGATCAATGGAACAATGATAATTCTAAAACCGATTCACATTTATATGGAAGCTTAATAAAAGATAAAGGTGACATTTCAATTCAGTGGGAGAAAGAATGATTTGTTTATCATATAGTATTTGTAAAAAGCTGCCTACTATCAGAAAGAAAATAAAATTAGTCCCTCAGCTCACATGCCATAACAACAACAACAACAAAAAAAACCTGAGAAAGAATACAGCCTAATTTAACAACTAAAATGATGAAAATATAAGAAAGCTTGGAAGTAACCAGAGGTGGGAGATCCCTAAGCAAGATGGAAACCTAAAAATCGGGGGGGACACGATGACAGATTTGGCTCCATTAGGAAGGAAAAGAAGGGAAGGATGGTGAGAGGAAGGGGGGGAAAAGGCAGGAAGAAAGGGGGGAAAAGGCAGGAAGAAAGGGGGGGATATGCTTCAGAGTCAAAAGAAAAATTAACTAGGAGAAAATATCTGCAACAGACGAGACGGATGGACTCTGGATTGTCATCACTCATGCAAGAAGGGGTTAAACAAATTGGTAAGAAACACACACAACTGACAGGCAGGGAAGGATATAACTGAACAATTCACAGAAGATGAAATACAAATAGTTACTCTAACAAAAATGCTCAACCTCACTAGCAGCCATGGAAATGCATATGAACAGCAATAAGTCCAATTTTTTAGTCCTCAACTCAGCAAAATAAAAACAAACAGCTTTTTGGAGGTATAACTGAAATACAATAAACTGCACTTATTTAGAGTGTACAATTTGGGAAGTTTTGACATATATACGCCCATTTGAAAAAAAGAAAAGAAAAAAGACCTGGTGATCTTGCTCCTGTAAAGATTACAGCCTAGGAAAGCTTATGGGTGCTACTGTGTCACGTAGGGTTGCTGTGAGTTGGAATCGACCTGACAGTACCCAACATCACCACCCAAAGTGCCATCACCACAATCAAGATAGTGAACATATCTATCCAAAATCCCAGGTTTCCTCTTCCCCTAAAAATAAAACTTATAAAGTATAAATACTTTTTAATGTATAAAGAATGATGAGAAAATATAATCAATAAGGGGAAGCCAATATGAACTGAATCACTGAGTTATTGTACCGCTCGTAGCAGTAGTGACATCTAGACAAAAATTCTTAACTGTCTTTCATTTTAAAGTTATACAGCATCAAAATTCAGCTGTCTCCAGTGTCCACAGATCATTCCTACTTGGTACTAAGGACTGCTTTACATAAAAATCTTGCCTTTGTCCAGTTCTTGGAATTATGGTATGAAAACCTTAAGTTTGTTTTTGCCCATAATTGTTCAGGGAAAAAGCCTGTTCTCTGTTGCCTATCGTACCCTTCCATTACCTCTAGGTCTGGGTATTGTGTATGATGTCTCCTGTGCTACTGGGGAGGAGGAAACCCTGGTGGCATAGTGGTTAAATGCTACGGCTGCTAACCAAAAGGTCAGCAGTTTGAATTCACCAGGCACTCTTTGGAAACTCTATGGGGCAGTTCTACTCTGTCCTATAGAGTCACTATGAGTCGGAATCAACTCAACGGCAATGGGTTTGGTTTGGATCTGGTATTGGGAAGGAGGGGGAATGGACCCTAATAGGGAAATAATTTTCTCTCTCCTCCTTCAGTCTTTTGGTGCTGAGTGCACCACTTCAGGGGACCTCACAGGATTTACTGGCCTGGAGACACATTTGAAAGAGAAAAGACTTCAAATTCAGGTGAATTGGTGAACAAAAATAATGGCACCAAAGATCTCTATAGATCTACATTCCAACGCCAGGCATAAATACAATCTTACAGGAATCCACCGGAAGGGTCTACTAAATAATTGGTAAATCTTAGCTAGAGACCCTGTTTCCCGGTTTAGATTACCATGGCAAAGAGGACTTTTCCAATGCTCGGACTTCGCTGCTCTCAAACTCATCTCTTTTACCTCAGCCTCCATTCTCCATCTCACCCTGCTGGGGATGATACTGTGGCACCAAAGTACACAATGTTACCCCCCCACAGGGCTGGTCTTGACAGAGCCAGCAGAGTCAACTGAACAAACACCAATTAGCAGTGGGAGATGGAGAAAGCTAGATAAAAACATTCTGTACGGTCCACTTGCAGTCTTTCCGAAGCCTGCGTGTTTCGCAGAAATGCAAGACAGGCGGAGTCAAAATTGTTTCCCTGACAGAGAAGAGAAATGTAAACCTCTGCTAAGAGGTCAGGAAGAAATTTTTGGTGGATTGTTTTGTTCTTTATACAAATGCTTTTTATTTTTGTTTAAAATAACAACCCAACAACTATTACATCTACATACTAAGGGGATGAAATTGGGATAGGAAGGATTTTCACATTTTACTTCACACACATCTGCAATGTTTAACTTTTTACCCAAGTATATATTATTATTTTAAAAAAGTTCCATATTTCCATTAAACTTCCAGGACACATCTCAAAGTTACAAGTCCAAAAAAGAAGTACAATAGTCCCCAGACAAACTACAATACTGCACATGGTTATTTCTAGGCATAAATTTACATCTATGTTTATATGAAAATGCTCTGTTTTAATACCAGAAAGCTAAGCAACTTAAGTATATCTCACCTGAGAAAAAGAATTAACTTTCTTTGGTTGCCAACAAAACTAGACACAATTGTTCTTTTTAATTCAGTAGTCTGTAAACTTTTTCTTTCACAACACATATGCACAATAAGAAGGACCAAAAAAACCAAACTCGTTGCCTTGAAGCCAATTCCGACTCATAGTGACCCTATAGAACAGAGTAGATGGAACTGTCCCATAGAGTTTCCAAGGCTGTAAATCTTTACAGAAGCAGGCTGCCACATCTTTCTTTCGTGGAACAGCTGCTGGGTTCGAACCACCGACCTTTTGGTTAGCAGCTGAGTGTTTTAACCACTATGCCACCAGGACTCCAATATTTCTACCTCGCCTAATGAGAATCTAATGGAAGATTTACTACACATCCTTTGTTTCCTAGCATATAAATTATGACTTTAAGGGAAAGGTGATAGGAAAATAAACCGTAGATACCTTTCAGTACTTATCAGTGTATCCCACTAAATGACAGTTCACTGAAACCAGAACTGTTTAATTCTTCCTTGTACCCCTCCAGTGCTCAGCACGGTCCTGTGCCATGGGTACTCCAATCTTTGTTATCCTGCACGCCTTGCTCATGCCTTTGCTCAAATGTCAACTACCCTGACCACTCTATTTTAAATTTCAGCCCCCATGTCTCCTCATCCTTACGTAGAACTATGCCTGGAATATAAAAACCAAAAAAAACCAAACCTGTTGCCGTCAAGTCAATTACAACTCACAGTGACCCTATAGTACAGAGCAGGACTACCCCATAGGGTTTCCAAGGAGCAGCTGGTGGATTTGAACTGCCAACCTTTTAGTTAGCAGGCGTAGCTCTTAGCCACTGCACTAAATACTTGTTGAATAAATTAATGAAAGGGGCATAGGTAACCATGTCTTTTGTTTTAATTCCTACAAAGTTTCATGTGAATTAGCAAAGTATTACTTAAGGATTTCAGGCATCAGAAGAATGATAAAACAGAATATCTAAAATAAAAGGTGTCCTTATGTTACAGAAAGCTAATTGTGAGGGCAAAGAGCAAGCTGCATCTAATCTTCCTCGTATCTCCATGAATTCACTACAGGGAATTGGCAGGAAATTATAAACAAAGCATTTCTTTGGTTAATTGCCTTCCTATCAGCAACATCATTTACAACTACACTAACAAGTCAGGTCATCCCAATTTCCTGAAAAGCTATCTACATTTAAAAAAAAAAAAAAATGCTCCGGTTTAAAAAGAAGGCATGAATGACTGACAAAGTTTTTTCTAAATAGTTATTTTTGATTATGGCCTCCTAACCCATTAAAATAACCTGAAGAGAGCTACATATAATAGACAAATCTGGGTATGGCATTATTTGATAATATTCCAATAATTAGTCAACAAATCAATTTTATGCCCTACCAGCTCATCACTATACCTATCCAAAGCTTCAAGAGGCAAAATTAATACTAGAGGAAAAACAGAGTATCTTATTCCACAAAGATGGTGACCCCTTGCAACTTAACAACTTTAGGGATGCAATTTTATGGATAACATTCTTTTACAAAGAATGGGAATTCCAGAGCACTTAATTGTGCTCATGAGGAACCTGTACTTGGAGCAAGAGGCAGTCATTTGAACAGACGAAGAGGATACTGCGTGGTTTAAAGCCAGGAAAGGTGTGCAACAGGGTTGTATCCTTTCACCATACTTATTCAATCTGTATAACCCAGTGCCGTCGAGTTGATTCCGACTCATAGCAACCCTACAGGACAGAGTAGAACTGCCTCACAGAGTTTCCAAGGAGCGCCTGGTGGATTCGAACTGCGGACCCTTTGGTTAGCAGCTGTAGCATTTAACCACTGCGCCACCAGGGTTTCCTTCAATCTGTATACTGAGCAAATAATCCAAGAAACTGGAGTATATGAAGAACACGGCATCAGGATTGGAGAAGACTCATTAACAACCTGCGTTATGCAGATGACAAAACCTTGCTTACTGCAAGTGAAGAGGACTTGAAGAACTTACTGATGAAGACCAAAGACCACAGCCTTCAGTATGGACTACACCTCAACACAGGGATAACAAAAATCCTCGCAACTGAAATAAGCAGTATCATGATAAAAGGAGAAAAAACTGAAGTTGTCAAGAACTTCATTCTACTTGCATTCACAACCAAAGCCCATGGAAACACAATCAAGAAATCAAACAAGATGCACTGAGAAAATCTGCAAAAGACCTCTTTAAAGTGTTAAAAAGCAAAGATGTCACTTTTTAAGGACTAAGTACCTTACCCAAGCTATGGTGTTTTCAATCGCCTCATATGCATGCAAAAGCTGGGCAGTGAATAAGGAAGACAGGGAATTGATGCCTTTGAATTATGGTGCTGGCGAAGAATACCGAACATACCATGGACAGCCAGAAGAACGAACAAATATGTCTTGGAGAAAGTACAACCGGAATATTCTTTGGAAGTAAAGGTGGTGAGACTTTGTCTCACATACTTTGGGCATGTTATCAGGAGGGATCAGTCCCTGGAGAAGGACATCATACTTGGTAAAGCAGAGGGTCAGTGAAAAAGTAGATGACCCTCAACAAGATGGATTGATACAGTGGCTGCAACAATGGGTTCAAACGTAACAAAGACCATGAGGATGGCGCAGGACCAGGCAGTGTTCTATTCTGTGGTACTGAGGTAGCTGTGAGTCAACGCCGACTCGACAGCACCTGACAACATCATCTTTGGTTCAGAGTCCCTGGGTGGTACAGTTAATGTGCTTGGCTGCTAACCAAAAGGTTTAGTGTTTGAGTCCATCAGATGCTCCCTGGAAGAAAGGCCGGGTGATTTACTTCCAGAAAAACCAGCCATTGAAAACTCTGTGGAGCACAGTTCTACTCTGACACACACGGGGCTGCCAGGAGTCAGAGTCGAGTGAACTGCAACTGAGTTTAGCTTTGGTTAAGGCTAAAGATGATACCTACATAGGAAAAGAATGTACAGATTATAAAGACTGGTAACAATTTTTAAAAATGTCTTATTCCTCAATACAAGCAAATTTGTTTATTCCACAACTTAGACTACTTGAGTACGAAATAAGTGATGCAAACAAAGGTCCCACATTGCCAACCAAATACATCCCGAACTCCTCTGCCAGTTATTCTAGACTCTTCTTCACTATCACTTAGTGAACGCTCATTACGGTCCTAGCAGCACACTAAGCACTTTACATGTTGTTGTGTATCGTCCCATCAGTTCCGACTCACAGCGACCCTATGGGACAGAGCAGAACTGCTCACAGGGCTTCCTACGCGGCAGTCTTTGTGTGAGCAGATCAACAGGTCTTTTCTTCCCTGGGTGGGTTAGAATCGCAGCCAAGCACTTAACCACTGACCCTCCAGTGCTTTCCATACATTAACTTATTTAATTCTCACAACCCTGTAAGGTAGGTATTCTTTTACAGATAAGGAAAACGAAGTTTAAAAAGGTTAAGTATCGTATTTAAAATCACTAGGCTAATAACTGGCAAAGACTCCAACCCAAACCAAGGCCAATTCTAAAGCTGGTGTTTCTGGTCACTGTGCCACGTGGCATCTCCGGCGGAGTCCTCAACCATTTCTTCCCAGTCATGTCATATGCTATTCCTGACTGTCATTCTTTGTTGCAACGAATCCTGGCTATTCAGTAGCCTCCAAATACGGTGCTTTTCCAGGTCAGAGACAGACTGCTACAGAAGTGATCAGTATCTTTCTCCATCTTGTAGCCTCTATCAAGAATATTCGTGGACAATGAAAAACTTCGTTGGCCATAAAGGGCCAATGCAAATAACCCTTTCTTCACGAAGCCACTCCTAGAAAGGAAGTACGGTATAAAGCAAAGGTCAGCAAGCTCTTCCTGTAAAGGGCCAGATAGGAAACATTTTAGGATCTGCGGGCCCTGTGGTCTCTGTCACAACTGCTGGCAACTACTAGCAACTACTCTACTCTGCTGTTACACAGCATGAAAGCAGCCAGAGACAATATGTAGATAAAAATGATTATGTTATAAACTTCATTTATAACACTGAAAGATAAATTTCATATCTCAAATATTATTCTCTGCTTTTTTTTTTTTTAACCTAAAATTTAAAAATGTTAAAACCATTCTCAGTTTGCTGGTCATAATAAAAATAGGCAGTGGGCCAGATTTGGCCTGCAGACCATGGTTCATTGGCTACTGGTATAAATAAGATTAAGCTTTAGAACCAAATAAGCCTGGGTTCACAAATCCTGACTCTGTAACCTTTTAGTTCTGTGAGTCTGGTCAAGAAGCTAAGCCACAGCATTTTCAGTTGCAAAACGAATCTAACAGCTACCTATTGGGAATATCACAGTGACCCAATAGGACAGAGTGGAACTGCCCCACACAGGGTTTCTAAGGAGTGGATTCGAACTGCTCACCTTTTGGTTAGCTGCCACCTGAATAGATTTGACAGCAATGGGTTTTTTTTTATTGGGAGTATTGGGGGACACTGCTGGTTCAGTGGCAGAATTCTTGACGTCCACGCGAGAAACTCAGGTTAGATCTCTTGCAAATGTGTTTCATGAGCAGCTACCGCTAGCCTGTCAGTTGAGGCTTGTGTGTTGCTATGATACTGAACAGGTCTCAGCGGGGCTTCCAGACTAAGACAGACTGAAAAAAAAAAAAAACTAAACCCATTACCGTTGAGTTGATTCCAACTCATAGTAACCCTTCAAGACAGAGTAGAATTGCCCCATAGGGTTTTCAAGAAGCACCTGGTAGATTTGAACTCTTAACCATTATGCCCCCAGGGTTTCCAAGATAGACTAGGAAGAAAGTAAAAATCAGGCAGTGAAAACCCTATGGAGCACAGTTCTTCTCTGACTCACAACATCACCATGAGTCAGAATTGACTCTATGGCAACTGGCTTTTATTGTGAAGCTGAGATGAGATAAAGAATTAAAAATGAGTCCCTGAGTGGTACAAATAGTTAAAACCCTATGAAGTAGTTCTATTCTGCACACATAAGGTCACCATGAGTCAGAATCGCTCGACGGCAACTAACAAAGGCAACAAGTACAGTGCCTAATATAGCAAACTTCCAGCTAATGTTCGCATTCCCTATTTCCAGTTAGAAGTGATTACTTCCTCTCCATTGCAGTTAGCCTGCAACACTAATATGTATGAGGCATTTACACTCAAAGTCTTATACTTATCCTCTTAGCGATGCTGATTGAGTCGACCACCTTCCTAATCACCGTGAATTACCTGAAACCTCTTCCTTACCCCTATCCCAAATCAGTTACGTACTGATGCATTCAGCTGCTATTTCTTGCCAACAAGGAACCACTGAAAGAGGGGAACAGCAGAATCATAGCTGTGTAATGGTAACAGTGTGAAGAATACACTAGAGGAGGGACAATCAAGGGCAGAAAATGGAGGCTTCTGCAACATACTGGAGAAGACAGGTGGACTCAAACAAGTGTAGTGGGGCAGAGGAAATTCATTCAAGGGAGTTTGTGTGGTGGAATTGAAAGAATCTGGCAACCAATCAGTTACAGGGAAAAAGGCAGAACAGATGATTTTTTTAAGCTTTACTGCTGCAGACTCACAATTCAGGACTTATTAGCCTACTCACTTTTAAAGATACTTCAAATAAAAGTTCCCTCATTATTTACAAATCATACTCCTTAGTCTGTTTATTGTTCCTTAATCATATTCTGTTCCCAGGAATTATTCTGCATATTATTTTAATCAATTATTTAATGACATTTAAGCATCTTTAAGACGCTGGTTTTTAACATGGGAAGGTGGTGAGGGTAAAAATAAAATTCTTGCCTTTGTAGGACTAAATTGAGAAGGTGAGAAAGGCATGTCAACTAATAACGACAGCAATGTTATTTGTGCTATAAATAAAGCTATTATGCATAGTTAGACTACTACAGGAGAGCGTAGGAGGAATGGCCCCCGAATATAACTGTCTTCACTTTTCTAGGGCAATTAGTCTATATAAGATTAAATAGAGAGGGTAATTTTGTTTGTTTTTATCTTCCCATTTATTTTCCAACTTTGTTCTAATTTTTTCAGTTTGGTAATCCTGAGTCCCACTTGTATACCTAATCTGCTATTGTGCTGCTTCCAAGCAATGGGCTGTAGATCCCATTTGAAGAGAAAAGCCTTCTAATTCCCATATTACATACAAGATCATAATGGATCCAATCAGATCAATATTAATTTTATTTACACTATCATAAAAAGAATCATTTCATTATTTAAGGACAACATATTGCCACCAGTTGATCACCACTGCTAATGTCACTAATCATTTTTTCTAACGCTTTATATAAAAGGAAATTAATTCTCTAGTTTATAGTGGAAAGAAAGTATTTTTGCCTTTAAGCATTTTATAAATTGAATCATTCTATTCCCTGCAATTTGCTTAGGTTGGTTCAGATCTCAAACTTCACCTGCCTTTGTGAAAAAGAGTTTACAAAAAAGCTCTCAGTTGACAGTGCCTAACCAAAAGCCCATCATTCTTCTCAGATATGGTGACTTGTCCCCAGATGTTTGTGACGAGAGCAAAAAAAAAAAGGTAATTATTGAACTGTTATCTTAGAAAGATGAACACTAAACACTGGGTTTAAAACCAACTACGATCAATTAAAATTAAAAAAAAAAAAAAGAGCAAAAAAAAACCACCTTAGAAGAATGATAAACGAAGAAAAAAATTATGAGTGACAAAATGAATGAATAAGCTCTAAAAAGCCAAAATAATGCCCAGTTACTAGACATAAGGCAAAATCCATCCTAGAGTTTTATCGAAACACTTGAATTGAACAGTGCCACTTCCTCGAATTTCCCATATCAACTTCCTTTGGTATCTGACATATTCTGCATTCAAAACAAACATACAAAAAAACTCCTCAAAATTTAAAACCAGCTGTTACCTATTGTATTACTGTTGTCTTTCATTTTTCTTCAAATGACCATAATTACCTAGAAGGAGAACTATTTAGAAAAGAGCATTTTCCTTTTCTCATATCAACAAAATTCATCATCTGCATACCCAGAGCAGGAAGTATTAGTGTTTAAAGGTCCTGAAAATATACCTGAAAGCATAAGTTAGATAAAACTAATGCACTTTCTTTTTCACAATGAATATGAAGTAAACCCAGGGCCATAAGATGTCATACAGCCTGCCTGTAGGTAGTAATACAAGTTTGAAATTGAGAAGAAAAATCTACATTGACTCTCCATAGTCTCCAATTTGTATATTCAGTTTGAATTCTAAGAATACATTTTTCATTTGGTTGTCTGGAACTTGGTGGGTGGCTGGGATTCCAAACATGCTCACAAAAACGGATTTAAAGATCATATGATAATGATTACAGTAATAAAAAAGCCACTCACCACTTGAAAGATCAAATTAAGGGAAAGTGTTGTCTAATTCCAAGCAAGGAGCCCAGGGACTCATCCGTTTCTGCTGCCTTCTCAATATCAGGTCTCCAACCTCATACAGTCAGGACCTACCTTCTACCATACGTAGCCTCTCACAGGCACAAACTCATCTTTTACCTGGTTCCTTTAGCAAGGTGTTCCACACCTTACGTATTTAACAGTCACTTGGGGAATATGTTTAACAACAACACAAATACCAAGATATTTTCCCTATAGATTATGATTCGGTGAGTTGGAAGGAGCCCTGGTACCTTTTGGTATAGGTGGTTTGAGTACCACATTCTGCAAAAAAAAAAAAAAACAAAAAAAAACACAAACTGCTTTGCAGGCTTTGGCTGAGTAAAATGAGAGATAATTATGGTAGCTAGCAGCATGCTTCCAGAAAATGTCCTAAAGCATTTATACACCTAGAAGAAGGGCAGAGATGAGGAAGGGTGTAGGTCACTGGAAGAAGGTAATAATCGTGGCCATAAATAGAGGATTATCTTGTATGAAACCTACAGATGAGAGAATAAACACGAGTTGTTGCTTTTGTTTATTTTTTCCTAAACAAAACAGAAACGCAAGCCTACAGAAATGCAGGCCTAACAATGGATTCTAGAGTGGGTGTAATCAAAGAGCCAGGACCCAAAGGAGGTGTATGCTACAGTCACGGTAAGGGAAGACGGGTGCAGGAGGGGGACAAAGTGGAATCCGGAGCTCTTGCAAACAGATAATGAATAAAATAAAGATACAACAGGCAATACAATACACTCTATGTCTATGCTTAGAATAAAAATGAATGACAGAAGATAGCATATGCAAGTCTAAGGGGAGGTACAGGCTTGGCCAACAAGCATACTGCAAACTTGTCTTGAAAAAAAAGAAACCCACACACACTTTTGAATTACTCAGAGAGAAAAACCGATCTACCTTTCCCCTGAGGCTGAGTTCTGCCATCTCACAGCAATGAATATTTAAACAGGAAAATAAATATTTCATAAAGAAGTCATTCAAACCCATAGTCTATTAGGTTAAAAGTGACAAACCCTGTAATAGTCTTAATGTCTCCAACCTCTTAAAAGCTCTTTCTTCCGTTTCTCCTTAAAGCAGTATTTAGAACCTCAGACCTCCATGAATCATGTCTTCCACTGGCAAGATGAGACCACAGGAGACACTCTGGGTCCGTAATCTGCTTCCTTGGAAAAGGAAGCCCCTTGCACAGAATTAATGGTTGGTTGTCCATTCTATTCAATGTAATGGGTGATTTACACACAGCCCACGAATGATTATTCTTTATCTTGAGCCAAACTTTTCACAATTTACTCTTTATTTTGTCTTCATGGACAATGAAGTTTGCATCTTCTATATGTTAAACTGAAATATCCTTGAAAACAATCACAGCTCTGGTTCAGAATAAAACACTGACAAGATTTTGTAGTGTCTTCTGAATCACAAAATGTTTAATTATGCTTTACAGATTTTCTGTTGGATATTCTATTATAGTCCACTTCTTTAAAATGCAAATGCACGTGACATACATACAGTAATAGACAAAATTTTCCCCTACCTCCTTTCCAGAACAAAATTCCATTTTGTCTATAACCACAGTGACATGATGGCTTCTATTTCCTCCAATCATCTTGCAAGGAAAGTCCTTAAGTAGACCAGGAGCTGAATCATATACTTCTTTACTATAATTTCCTCTCCAAATGAAGCTGAGCTTTAGAAAATGTTTGCTAAATTGAATTAACCAGAACACCCCAGGTTCTGAAAGATATGTCTGCAAAAAAGACCAGAACTCTTCTCTCAATACCATTAGCAACTCTGCAGGCAGCTTACCACAATAGAAATAATCTCTCAAAAATATTTACCACAAAAAATGAGTTATTACAGTTCTATTGAATACATGTAATAACTGAATGGCTACATGGCAGTACCGTGGGGATTGAAAAGGAAACACAGAGTCTTTGCTCTCATCAAGTATTACCCAGGTTATTCCCAGAATCTTCCTTTTAACAGCTCTCCTTTTCTTCTTAGCCTCAAGCTAATCAATCTTCCAAGCAGCTACCAGAATGATCTTTCTAAAACAAAATCGTAACTGATAACTTTACTTAATTCTCTTCTTAAAACTTTAAGCTTCCCAATGCCATCAGTCTCAAGCCCAAATCCCTTTGTATGGCAGGACTCCATGAGCTAGTCCTTGCATACTTCACCTTTTCACCTTCGATTCTTACCATTGACTACTTATTGAGCAGCTACCATACATTTAGGCACTTTGTTCTAGATACTGGGGACACATCGGTGGCTTTAAAAACAAAGGCTCCATTGAATCAGCAAATGTTTTTTTTTTTAAATATATTTCACCAAAATTAAAAAAAAAAAATTTTTTTTTTTTTTTTAAAAAAAGACAAAGGCCCTCCCCTTATGGAGCTTATATTTTAGTGGGGAGCCATAAATAATAAACAGGTAGACAGAATGATAAACAGATGCTGTGTTATAAAGAAAAATAAACCAAGACAGAGGGAAGAGAAGTTCTGGGGTTGGAGGCATGGGGCACTGCTCTGCTATACAGGGCAGCCAGGGAAGGTAACATCTGAGCAGACACCTAAAGAAATTAAGGTAGCAAGTCATGTGTGTATATCTGAGGGAAGAACACTACAGACAAAGGGAACACAAATGCAAAGTCCCAGAGGCAAAAAGGTGCTCAGCTTATCCTAGGAACAAGGAGGCCTGTGTGATGGAATCGGGAGAAGCAATGAACTTGAGAGAGGCCCGTGCTGAAGTGCGAAGGGCGACAGGAGGGCAAAAATGATGATTGGCAGCAGTCATGTAAAGCTTATGGCCACTGCAGAGATTTCTGACTTTTACTCTGAGTGAAAGATGACAGCGGCTCAGCTCAGGTGGTGCTGTCTTATGTTGTGTATCAAATCCTGGAACATGTCTTCTGCTGTTGCATCCTCCAGTTTCTCTGCACCTGCTGTTCTTTCTGCTTAGAAAGCCTGTCTCCTTTCTACTCCTCTGGCTAACTCCTACACAATCTTTAATACGTAGCTCAAGCATCTAATCTCTCCAGAGGTGTCTCTGATTCATCCAAATGGGAGGCGAGGGGGAACACAAAAAAAATTCCTTCCTTTTAGGCCCCTGAACCTGATATTTAACTCTATTCTGGCGCTTATATTCCAATTATTTGTCTACCTGTCTGTTGCCTCTACAGAACGTGGAGTCTTTGAGGGCAGGTAATTATCTAGGTCTAACGCATCTTTGGAAACCCTGGTGGCTAGTGATTAAGAGCTACAGCTGCTAACCAAAAGGTCGGCAGCTTGAATCCACCAGCCACTCCTTGGAAGCCCTATGGGGCAGCTCTACCCTGTCTTTTAGGGTTTATGGGTTGGAATCGACTCAACAGCAATGGGTTTTTTGTTTGTTTGTTTGTTTTTAAATGCACCTTTAGGAGCCCTGGTGGAGAGCAATGGTCAAGAGTTCGGCTGTTAACCGAAAGGTTGGTAGTTCAAATCCACCAGCCACTCCTTGGAAGCCCTACGGGGCAGTTCTGTACTGTCTGATAGGGTTGCTGTGAGTTGGAATCCACTTGAAGGCACTGGGTTTGCTTTTGTTTTTTTGTAATGCATCTTTAAGGAGCCCTGGTGAAGCAAACAGATAAGTGCTCAGCTGCTAACCAAAAAGCTGGCATTTCAAACCCACCCAACTGCACCCAGTGAGAAAAATCTGGCAATCTGCTTCCGTAAAGATTACAGCCAAGAAAATGCTATGGGGCAGCTCTACTCTGTCACATGAGGTCACTATGAGTTGAAACAGACTCAACGGCACCTAACAGTAACGATGATGTATTTCTGTATCCACTCAACAAGGATTTATTAAAGGAATAAACAGAGCCCCTGAGTGGTGCAAAAGGTGAACACGCTTGGCTGCTAATTGAAAGGTTGGAGGTTCAAGTCCACCCACCCAGAGGCACCTTAGAAGAAAGGCCTAGTGATCTACTTCCAAAAAACCAGCCACTGAAAACTCTGGAGAACAGTTCTACTCTGACACACATAGGGTCACCACTGAGTTGGAGCTGGCTTGACAGCAACTAGAAAGGAATAAAAGAAAAGTGACAACCTAGTAGAATATAAGCTTTGTTATTTTCTAGAAGTTATAACCAAAATGATATCGGCTTACAGGAAGAGACCAAAACCCAACATGCAGGGACAAAGGCAAAATGAGGAAAAGAAGATACGGAGAGCAGTTAGAAGGCTATGACAAACTCTGAAGGGACTTATAAGAAGGCTGTGAACAACAGTTGTGGCAGAGGGATGTAGATTAGGGAACAACTGCTAGAAACAATCCAAGGCAGAATCAGCAGAACTCGGCAACGGGCACAAAGGAGGAGTATGAGACTCCCAGATTTCAGTCCTAGGTGATCATACAGTAATGGGGAGTAAGGCACGGACGGGTGGGGAAGGAGAAAGGATCAATTCTAGAAATCAAATTTTCTTTAAGAAGATTATCCTGATATAAACTACTAACTAGATTTTATCTTTCACTATTTGAAGTTCACTCTTTTTTCAAATACATTCTAAAAGGTCTTTGAAAGTGTTTTTCTAGGGTATTTTTTGTAATTTATTTTTCCCTTTAAAATTTGATTTTCTCAAATTAGTTAGTACATTTACACGATGTCAACCGGCTACTGAAGAGTATACAATGAAAAGCAGTCTCCTGCCCCTTTCCTTTGTTAGCCCTCTGGGGAGTGACCTTTAACAGTTTTTTAAAAGGAGGAGGTTCCAAGGTCAGTGGCTTCCATTAGGGGTAGGTCTGGTCTCCCTGTGAGACCACTGAAGGGGTCAAGTGAGTTATTTGCTTGTATGGTAAACTTTAACCAAAACTGGGCAGGAGCAGGAGATGGAAAGAAATCAGCCGATAAAGAACCTCTCCACACCTCCCTCTGGATGGACTGCCAGAGAAGCCATAGTTATACACCGCCTCTCTGAAGACTTCCTGTAAAACCAAGCAATCGGCAATGTTTATTACAAAGTTTTGGGCAGCCTTGCTCTTGTTTCACTCCCCTTTCCCGAGACTGTATTATTCCCTGGCACAGTGCTAGCAGGTAAGCTTTGTTGTCAGGCTGTGTTTTCTAGGGAACACGGGCTCAGGAAATCATCTCTGCCTTATCTCCTGGATTCTCCATCCGAGCTCTACATTTGCGGAGATGCCTTCATTCTACGTTCCTATCCTTCTACTGTACGTTTCCCTTTAACTATTGTGTTCTTCATCTCCACCCCCCTTCTGCATTCTCTAATTGTTCTCTTTTCATTATACCCAGTACTTGTTTTATGAATGCGCTATCTTCTTGAATCTCTCAGTATATAAATTAGAATGTTTCTTTAAAGTTCTCTTCTGTTCCCCCAATTATCTATTTCCCATAGGATCCGGTTTCCTTTTTTCTTTTTAATGATCTTTTTCATGTTGAAAGTTCCCCTCATATGTCTAGTGACCTTTATGCACCAGTCACCCAGGCTTAAGGACTTTGATTAGTTTGTGTGGATTTTCTCTGCTACCGTATAAGTAAGTCTGTTTTCTGAATAGGTGTCTCCTGGAACCGGAATTCTACCCAGGAACTCAGGATGGGAACAGGGAAGAGCATGTCAGCTGGCACGCTTCGTTCTGGGGTAAGCTGCTAGGAGCGTAGAACACCCTCGGCCCTCTCCCACCAGGATATCAGACTTGGTTCGGGGCGGGGGGGCGCAATATCTAATACAAAAAGACTTAAATTTCCACAAACATTTTCATTAACTTCTTTGGAAACAAATGGTTAGGGACTTTGTCTGTTTCCTTTTTGTTGTGCTGGAGAAAGGGGGTAGCACAATACATGCTCGCTGCTTCCATGTGGCACGGGTCGGGAAAGAAGGCGGCCATGCCGGGTGGCCGCGTTATCCCCTTTACACACATCAAGCCCCTCTGTTTTCTGTGCCTTCTTCATTCTCACTCTGAGCCCCTTCGGGGATCTTCAGGGCAGACAGACTTGACCACCACCAGTCGCCACCTTGTAATAACTGCCAGGCTTTAGCTTCTCCTCCATTTCATCTGCCAATTGGTTTCCAATTACTGTTAACTTTTCCACACACTTGTTTAAATCCATTGTTTATTAGTAATATCACCCCTCGCCCTCTTCCCTTTGGCGTTGCTGACTTATACCTTTTTGTATTTCTACATTGTCCTTTCAGTGGAGTCTTATGAGGGATGGGAGGCTTGACTCAGAAGTCATAATTTATATTCTGCAAAACAAGGTTTCAATCAGAAAAGTAAGCTCCAAGATTCCGGGTTCTTTTTTTAAATTTGAGAAGACATGAGTATGTAAAATCCTTAAAATAACCCTTTAACAACACTTAAATTTATTAAAAACAAATTGAAACGGTTACAAGGAAATGGAAAATGGAAAATGTTTACTGTTGTTGCTGGGTGCTGTTGAGTCGATTCTGACTCAATGACCCAATGTGACAGAGCAGAACTGCCCCCTAGGGTTTCCTAGGGAGCAGAATGCCAGGTCTTTTCTCCCACTGAGTGGCTGGTGGGTTGAACGACTGACCTTTCAGTGAGCAGCCAAGAGCTTAACCAATGTGCTGCCAGGGCTCCTTTTAAATGTTTACTACAATCCCTGAAACAGCCATTGTACTTATTAGACATATTTAGATTACTGGTAGCAAAGCAACTCAGAGAAGTATCTGAACTAAATGTGTCCTACATGTCATATTCCAAGTGCCATCTACAAGCACACCTAGTATCTGGTGCTAAACCTTATTCTAAGTCCTGACAAATACAAAAGACTTCCAAGGGTCTAATCGTTCTCAAAAAACAAAACAAAACAAAAAATCAAGTATTTCCCAGTAGAATGTCGAACTCTTCACCTCCCTCCCTCCTCCTTCATGAACGTGACAATGGCCAAGACCAGAATGCAGTCTAAGTGGGGAACACATCTCCCTTACTCCATTGATTTTTAAGACATGGATCAATAAGTCTTGCCATGGATTCTGATCCTTTTGTCAGGAATGTGACTGAAATAGAAACCAGTGACTGCAATATTTTAACCCTTTATTACAATGAGACAAACCCAGAGAAAAAATCAGAGCCTATGCTGAAAGAAGTCATCAAAATTAAAAAAAAAAAAAAAAAAAAAGCAATCATAAAGAAGCTCTTATTAGCTGAACAGGAAAAGTTATCTCAGGTAAGGGAGGATATTCGACTTAAGAAGGTGGCCTCCAGAAAACTGAGACATGGCCATCCCCCAAGTAAGAGCATCATCAAAAAGCCATTTACCTTCATTAGCTTCTTAGTAATGAAAATATTCCCAGGTTTCACTTTCCTATTTTTCCATTTCAAGTGAACGCTCAAAAAAGAAACATACAAAAAAGCATCCTCAGTGTATCAAGCATATTAAAAAAAAAACTAGGGGCTATAGCAATTCCTTGTGCCCACTTAAAATCTTCCTCACCTAGAATTTCATTATCATCATTCCCATCAACTAGAGTACCCAGTTTCATTTAAGAATAATTTTCCAACAAATGGAAGCCCAAGATACTTTAGTTTAACTCTTTACTAATTTCATGATTTTCCCCTTCAGGGATGAGGGGCATAAGGGCTGGGTATTTTAGACTCTACAGCTAAACATTTTTTGTTAAAAGTCTGAACTTCTAGGAGGATGTTCTGACAGTAGAAAAAACACCAGACAGAGACTATTAAAAAAAAAGAAGAGAGAGTTCTAGCCCTAGTTCTGCTATCATCTTGCTATATGACCCTGGAGAAGTCATTTCCTTTCTGGATCCATATTCTGATTTTTAAAATAAAGTCTACACTAGCTTTAAGAATCTATGGTTCTGTGATAAGGAGTGTCTCCCAAGGGACAGAATGTAGAAAGAAAGAAGAAATATTAGATATATTACCATATGCAACTAAATATCTTCATCTGTAACCCAGACACAACAAAATATCATTAAGTACTTTATCTGCCTCCCTCCCCGAAGTAGCTAAGATCTACCCTAGAGAGCTAACACTTTGATTTTGCTCTTGGCCTGTACAAATGCTGCCATATCAAATGCTGAACCATTAAACTGTAAAACCTCTCTGCTGAGATAAAATTTCAGGAAACTAAAGCTGTGTATGGAATAGTCAAACTCATCAATTGCTGTACCTATTCCAGAGGAACCTTAGGCTCCAGGAAAATTAGCAGACATTTCTCAATGTTTTTTGCCCAAAGGTGGTTTATAGAGATCTGGTAGGGGAAGGTAGAGCTCATGTAGATAAAAGTGACATTAAAAATCAAGGTCTGCATTCTTTATACTGAGGGCCCAGGAGGCGAACAGTTTGTGCTCGACTTCTAACCTAAAGGTTAGACGTGTGAACCCGCCCAGCAACACAGTGGGAGAAATGCCTAGCCATCTGCTTCCGTAAAGGTCACAGCCAAGAAAACCCTCTGAAGCAGTTCTACTCTGGAACACAAGGGGTCATCGTGATTCAGAATCAACTAATGGCAATGGGTACTATTATTATTACTATATTATTCTTTATATTATACTTAATGTAATGCCTGTCACCAACAAGATAGAAAGAGCATAACCTTTGGAATCAGTTAAACATGGGTCCAAATCAAGACTCTTCATGTACTAGTTACGTGACCTTGGACAAGTCACTTAACCTCTCAATGGCTCAAGTTTTTCATCTGTAAAGTGAAAAGAAGAATTGCTACCTAAGGGGGTATCTAAGGGAGCTCTGGTGGCGCAGTGGTTAAGAGCTCAGGTGCTAACCAAAACTTCAGCAGTTTCAATCCACCAGCTGCTCCTTGGAAACCTTATGGGCCAGTTCTACTCTGTCCTATAGGGTTACTATGAGTTGGAATTGCCTTGATGGGAACAACATTTTTTGTTTTGGGGCATCTATGAGAATTAACTGAGATCGTGTATACAAAGTGTTTTGCTTCTGCTTGGGGAAAGAAGGTTGTAGAAATAATAAGCATTATTGTGAAGGAAGAAAAGGGCGAAGGGTCCGTAGTCCAAAATATAGGTACTGACAGCTGAGTTACAACCTCAAAGTTCTCCGTGTTCTTTTTCACATAAACAGTCACATCAATAGAAACATGGCGGGGGGCGGGGGATCACATTGTTATCTAATAAAGGCTTTATATAAACCATAGGCTAAGTGAAATTAAACAAAATACATGTATTCTCAGCCTCCCCAAAATGTCACCTGATTCCTCAAGACAGAAAACTTTAAAGCATATACTTAGATGAATTTTTGGTCATAGTTTCTATACTAGCAAGTAACAGTCCAACAACGATTTTAAGAGTAGTTCAGGAAGCTCCAAACAGTGCCAACCACGTTTTTAATATATAGTAACTTGTTTACTTCCATAGCCCTGCACAATCCAATTTCTAGAAGAACTGATTACCATTTCAATAGCAATAAGAGTCTAAATACTGAGAGGCTTTCTAGGAGCCCTGGTGGCACAGTGGTTAAGAGCTTAGCTGCTAACCAACAGGTCTGCAGTTCAAATCCACCAACCACTCATTAGAAACTCTATGCGGCAGTTCTACGCTGTCCTACAGGCTTGCTATGGGTTGGAATCGAGTTGACAGCAATGGGTTTTTTGGGTTTTGAGGCTTTCTAAGGTTCCACGAAAGTCTGGAACAATGATCATCATTTTCACAGCCCAAAGTACACTTACCTTCTCCACTGTTTAAATGAATGAATGGTACTCTGAATTTTCTCCCTGTCTATTCTGCTAGAATTGCAATGCCTGCTAACCCATAGGAGAAAAGGATCCTTCTCCTTTCCCACAACAGGCCCCAAGTCATGCTGCACTACAAAAACACAGAAACCCTATTTTTCCTGCCATCTTATTCATGTACTTCTACTAAAGAACTAGTTTTACCTTTGATTGTATTAGTCCTAGACTCTCCTTCAAACTTATCTACTGCTAAGCCTCACTCAATACTAGGGATTTGGCTTCATATTCAGATAAAGTAATTTCTTGTATAACTTACACACTCATGTGCACATGTGCACACACACACTCCTCAATACATGCCATAACCTTTCCTATAGTCCTTTCAACCTCCTGCCAAACCTCCCAAACTAATTCTTTCCTCATCTGAACTTATAATGGACTTTACTGACCTCATAGTAATGTAACTTACCAAATTCTACCTTGTATTATATTAATGCATCTTAGAAATTCTTTCCTACTAGACACTCCTTAAAATTACTTGTTCAATGGATTTTTGTTCATATTTTAAGAATATATTAAATGATATCACTTAAATTTTATTTAAAAATAAGTGTTCTGACGTCTGCTTCCAATCAAGATGGAGTAACAAGGACCAGATTTATCCTTCAGCCTCTAACAACTTAAAAAAAGAAAAACAAAGACACAAGTGTACACAAAACACACACAAAATGTATGAAATAACAGCATGAAGACAAAGTACATCAGGCAAAGAAGGACAATGATCTCTGAGACAGGAAACAATCAGGTGAGCGCTACCACTGTCCCAGCTTACGGTCTGGAGAAAATGTCTAGGCTGTGGCGAAGCCAAGGAAGCTAGAGTCCACAGGACAGACGACGGAGAGGAGAAAGCTGCCCAGAGCGGGAACGCTGAATATCTGCAGAGGGCCTCTCTCAAGCACTCAGCTCAGTAATGATCTCCATATGTGTGTGAGGCAACTACCTGAGACTGGGGAAAGAATTAAAGGGAATAGTGCTAGGAGCTCACACAGTGCCAGAAATGGAGTCTGCTCCCAACAACCAGAGTGGAAAACCTAATAATTTAGGGAGCCCTGGATAGAATACTAAGAAGAGTCTGGCCTCAGTAGTGGAGAAAAATTAACTGGAGACTTTACACAGTTCTGGTCCAGTCTAACAAAGCTTAAAACCAAAACCTGTAAGGACCAAATTATTTTTAAGAAACAGCCATGGTGCAGACAAAGCTGAAGATTATTTATAAAAATAAAAAAACATCTAGCAACCAACAAGGTAAAAATGAAAATGTCTGGCATTACTAGGCATGCAAAGAGGCAGGAAAATACAACACATAATGAGGACAGAAAAAAAAAGCAAAACCAAAAACCATGAGTCAGTCACAACTGACCCAGAACTAATGTTGAGATTAGCAGACAAGGACATTGAAACAGTTAAGATGTCTGTATTTCATATGATCAAGAAGCTAGAAGAAAAACTGAGCACGTTAAGAAGGGACACGGAAGGTAAAAAAAAAGACCCAAATCAAAATTCTAGAAAGAAGAGCTATAATGTCTGAAATAAAAATCAGACTGAGTGATGAGAGTAATGGCAATTTAAACACTGAGGAAGAAAAGACTGGTAAACCTGACAACACAACAACAAAAACTATCCTAAAGGAATCATAACTGAAAGAAAAAAAGACTGAGGAAACAATGAGCAGAGCATCACTGAGTTGTTGGACAACTTCAAGGAGCCAAATATATGGATAATCAGAGTCTCCAAATAGGGAGGATGGAAAAAATATTTGAGGAAACAATGGCTGAAGTTTTCCCAAATTTGATGAACTACAAACCCAAGATCTAAAGAAGCTCAAGAAACATGAAGAAAACTACATAGGATACATCAGAATCAAATTATTTAAAACCACTTGCGATAAAGGAAAAAATCTTAAAAGCAGTCAGAGAAAAAAAGGCACATTATATACAGTGGAAGAGATAAGAAAATCAAAGATTTCTTGTCAGAAACAATGCAAAAAAAAAAAAAAAAACTTATCAAGCTAGAATTATTTAGCCAGTGAAAATATCTTACAAAAACTAAGTGAAATAAAGATCCTTTCGGATATATAAAAGCTGAAGGAATTCATACTACCAGACCCTCACTACAAGGAATGTTATAAGAAGCCTTTTAAGCGTTAGGAAAACAATATCGGACAGAAAAGAGTACCAGAAACGGTGACTACAGGTGTAAACATAAAGATATTTTTCTTATTATTTAAATTAAAAATTACTCTTACGTTAAATAGTCAGTAATAACTGCATCGTGAGGTTTACGACACATGTAATAGCAAAATTTATTAAAATAATAACTAAGGCTACGAGAGGAAAATGGGAGTATATTATTATAAGGCTCTTATACATGAAGTAGTATAATATTACTTCAAAGAAGTACTGTGATATGTTACAGAAGTATACTATAAACCCTAAAACAACTACTTAACTAACAAAACTAATTTGTTGGTGAATACGCCAGAACGGGAGACAAAATGGAATCTAAAAACACTCAATTCAAAAGAAGGGGGGAAAAAAAGAAAAAGAAACAAAGGATAGAATGCCCTCAGAACAACACAGCATTACTATTCTTAAATAAATTCTAAAATACCAATTAAAGCAAATCCTTGAGTTTATTACCTCTTCACACGGAGCCCTTCGAAAAATTAGTCCATTTTTCTATTCCTAAGTTCAGTACTTCGAAAAAATACAATGTAAATTTTGAAACGTTATTTAATTGTATGCTGATCTTACTATGCATTTCTTCCTTAGGATTCGGTCTAAACATTCTTTATACTTAAGCCCTGACTAAACAAAATGTATTTAATGAAATGAGAGTTCAAGGACCAAATCAATAGTTCCCACTGACATTTGCTCTTCCTCCATCTATTATAAACCTTATTTAAAATGCCTAATTGCAAGCAAAACTGAGCAAACAGCCCAACTGAGTGCACTAAGATCACATCATAAACATATATCCTTCATTTAAGAGACAGCAAAATTATACTGTCTATCTAATCGACTTGATGGCATTGGATTTTTAAAAATATTTATCTACTCTAATAATTAGTAACGGAGTTGATTAGAATGGATCGATTCTTTTAGGAGCTCTGTCTTTAATCCAGATATAACTTATCGAACAAGACTTACAAAGCTGTAACAACATATGAAATATTTTAGAATGCTTGGAGCTGAACCAGATAAAACATACTGGACCTAAAGAAAATACACTGAAACAAAAATGAAAGATGTTTAAGCACAAGCTGATTGACAGTGAGCCTTGAAAATGACAAGGAATGGTTATGGTTTGATACCTGTCTGGGGTTGGCAGCTTTTCAAAAGTAGTATGTAAAGAGTGTAACTCCTGGCCATCTTGAGTAGAAGGAAAGGGAGAAAGGGAGACGGCTGTAGTCAATACACCATTTTTGGTATACTTACTATGGACTGCCAACTCCTAAAATTTCATTGTCACCTTTGCACTTCTCTTTGCCATTCCCTTTCCCTACTTGTCCGAGCTGTGTTTTACTTTACTCTTTCCTGAGTCCTAGCAGGTGAGTGCTCCTATGCCACCTACCCCCCTGCTATCCTGTGGGTATTAGCAGCCTTCCTTGAGAACACCCACAAGAGATCTGGGTGACCTCAAACATAGCTGTATATTCGAAATTCTCCATCTCATCCAGCTGAATAAAGCATCTATTTCCAAAACTACATTATATTTTAAGTATTCACTGATTTAAGCAATATGCAGTAGGATATGATTACCCAATTTAACTGTCCTGTTTGCATTTCAAAAGAAAATCCTGTCAATGAATTAACAAATTAATTCATTAATTAATTCAAGAAATAGTTACTGGATATTAAATTGAGCCAGATATGTAACACTGGTACAGTTTCCTGAAAGAAACTGCAGTCTAATGGAAGAAACAGACAAACGTACTCACAGTGACAGTACCATATAACATGGGCTGAGAGTGCAGTTCATACAGAGTGCTATGAACGGAGCACAAAGGAGGGACAACTCATTACAAGACAGGGCAAGCTTTCTGAAGGAGGGGAAGTCTACGCTGAATCTTTAAGTACAAGAAATTTATCATGTGGGAGAAGAGGTATTCTGGACCAAGATAATAACAGATGAAAAAGTAAGAAGGTAGAAAGCAATATGGCATATCTGGAGAATTGCTAGTAGTTTTTTAACTGGGGGCAAGGCAGAGGGAAAAGGGAGGTAAGGAGAGTCCTCATATTTTCTGGGGAAGGGGAAGAAAGATATGGAGAATGAGTCAGGGATCTAAGATGCCCCATAAAAACTGTTAGAAACTCTTTCCTGTCATGAAGCTATATCGGAAAACCTACCTTAAAAATGTAGGGAGAATCTGTACCATTCTAAGTCAGGACAGCAGACTATGGCCGGTGGGCCAAAGCTGATCCACCACCTTATTTCCTACAGCCTACAAGCTAAGTACAGATTTTACATTTTTAAATGGTTAAAAAAAAAAAATCAAAAGGATAATAGTATTTAATGACACACAAACACTACATAAAATTCAAACTTCCGTGTCCATAAATAAAATTTTCCTGAAACACAGCCATACTCATTTGTTCATATATTATCTATGGCCGATCTGTGCTACAACTGCAGAGTTGAGTAATTACGACAGAGACAGCCTGGCTCTGTAAAGCCAGAAACATTTACTGCCTGGCCCTTTGGAGAAAAAGTTTGCAGATACCTGCTCTAAGGTAGGAATCTTTCAAAACCTCACCTCTTTAAGTCTCTGTCTGTCTCTTCAAAATTTCTTACAAGGAACCTCATAATTAACATTAGATAAAAATTATATACTTATGTAACTTGTAGATATGGAAGTATTTATTCATTTATAATTTCATAAAATAATGACTGATTTCCATTAACATTTTATGCTTAAATATACCCTTACAGATAAAATATCAAATCTTGGTTACAGAACTTTATCCTGTAATTCTGAAAGAATTTAATATCTCCAGCTACAGGATTTCAAGTTACAATGGGGGGGGGGGGAGGGAAGCCTGTATTTCCTTGCGTTAATAGCAGCCTAACTATAATTATTTCCTGAGCCATTAGTTAAATAAGAAATGTTATCATTCTAATATTCTGAAACTAACAGCCCTTTGAAAAAAATTCAAGAGGCATGATTAAGAGAATAATAGGCCAAAATAAACTAATCTAGGAATATCTCTATGATATTTGATTTATAATTGAGTATTATTAAATCAGAGCCTTTTTCATGGGTATAATTTGATTTTTTTTTGTTATGTCTTATTTCTAATTTTCAGTAGAAAATCAGATGATGGTTTACTCTTGCTACCAATCTAAAAAGCCCTATAATTCCCAATTTTGGCTTTTCAACACTCTTTTTTGATATGATTTCAACATCTCAAGGGAATGATAAAATTTACTTTTGCTGATTTTTAATGTCATTTGTCGATTCAACTTGCAACTTAAGAGTATTTCTAATAAATAAATTAAAAAATGAAAATTCCTGAGAGTAACCTTTGAGGGATCAGGGCAAGATCCAAAGGTTAGAAGACAGGGAGGTTCTTGCCAATCAGCTGACAGCATGCTTTATAATGGAGTAGAAAAATATTATTCTACTCAAGATGTCACTTTAAGGACATCTTGTACCTGATCCAAGCCATGGTGTTTTCAATCACCTCATATGCACATGAAAGCTGTACAATGAAAATAAGACTGAAGAAGAACCACTGCCTTTGAATTGTGTGATGGCAAAGAATACTGAATATAACATGAACTGCCAGAAGAATGAACAAATCTATCTTGGAAGTACAGACAGAACGCTCATGAGAAGTTGAGGATGGCAAGACTCCGTCTCACACACTTTGAACATGTTATCAGGAGGGACCAGTCCTTGGGGAAGGACATCATGCTTGGTAGAGCAGAGGGTCATCAAAAAAGATGAAGACCCTCAATAAGATGGATTGACACAGTGGATACCACAATGGGATCAAGCATAACAATTGTGAGGATGACACAGGACTGGGCAGTGTACAGGGCTCTGTTGTGTAGGGGGCCACTATGAGTTGGAACCTACTCAATGGCACCTAACAACAACAACAACTTTAGAATTGAGGGTAATACAACTTTATTTTTTAAGTTGTAAAACTGGTAACAATACTACATGATTAATAAACTATGAACTGAGTAAAGCCAAATGTGCTATAGTAAAATAAAGCTTATAACAAAGATATGAAACTTAATAATTGATACTGGTACTTAGTAATTAGACATAAATAATAAATGAGCCATACAAATTAATGACTTAGTCCAGGACAGTAAGAACTTTGGAAACCATATGTTTCCATAGCTATGAGGTATAAATCAAGGAAGTAGGAATGATGAGCAAAGAGAACAGAAAATGTAAGGGGACACTTAGCAGTATCTTCAAATTTGTTAGTTTGTTTTTTAAAAGAGACATTAAAACCACTCTATTCAGCTCCAGGTGGTAGAACTAGCAAGAGTGAGAAGACAATAATGAAAATACATGTTAGCTCATCATAAGGAAAACTTGTCTACTTTTTAAAGGCCAACAATGGAACTCTTTATGTCATGAGGCTGGTAGCATAATGCAAGAGCATGAGAATTTGAAGTTAAATAGATCTCAGGTTTGAAATCCATCTCTGTCCATACCCAGACGTATCACCAGGTTGCCTGACCTCTCAAATCTCAAAGTCTCATGTAAAAAATGGTGAAAACACCACCTATCTCAACACATGATTAATGAGTGATACATGACATGAATGTAATATATGTATATAAATTTGATGTGTATACAAAATTTACTGGTGCAAAGTAGGTATGCAAAAAAAAAAAGAAAAGAAAAAGAAGTTACTTCAATATACCAGTCATGATTAATGGTGGTTCAGAGCAGGAATTCTGGAGCCAAACTCCTTGGGTTTAGATCCTGGCTTTGCCACTTCTGGCAAGGTATTTAACTCTCTGTACCTGTTTCCTAATTTTTACAATACGGATATTAACAGTACTTATTTCGTAAGGTTGTTGGGAGGAGTAAATGATTTAATATATGTAAGACACTTGCAGGGCAATGGGTTTCTCTTTATGTATGGCCTTTCTGGCCCTGGGTTTGTAGTTCTGCCAAAATTTGCCAGACCATGATATCGTGAAGGGATTGGACAGTTCACTATGCAAGTTAAGGTTCTTGTGGCCTACGAAGCAGATTGGTCAGTTTGTGGTCTTGATGGGAGGAGTGGGCTTCTAAAAGGGCTAATCCAACACAGGTTGAGGAAAACCTCACTACAATCAAAAACAACCAGGAGTGGAGTGCATCCTTTGGACCCAGGTTCCCCTCACTGAGAACCTCCTAGACCCAGGAGAGAGTGCAAGAGAGAGCTGTTAACACTGAAGATGGTGAGAAGTTGCCCAGAGATGGCGGTGCCCAGCAGAAGGTTCAAGGGAAGGGCCTGTCCACTGGTGCAGCTGAGAAGGAGCTGAGAGGCGTCTTGACTGGAAGCTGTCCTGACTGAAGAACTGTATCCTGTCTTCCTGAGTTGTAACCAGTTATTTCCAAGATGATTCTGTTCCCGAGTTGTTACTTCCCTAATAACCCACATAATCATGGAAGTGGTCTGTGAGTTCTGTGTGGTCGCTGCAACGAATTATCAAGCCGAATAGAGTGTACCATGGGGAGGATGGCTGGTGTGAGAATTGGTAAAAAAAAAAAAAAATCGGAGGTACGTCTGACCTACACTTTATAGGAATCAGCTTGGGCTAATGGTGGTTCTCATTCTTCCCCCTGAAGTTAGTTACAGCACTTACAACAGTGCCTAATGGACAGTATGCACTCTTATAATGTTGTTATTGTTGTTAGGTGCTATCAAGTTGGCTCTGACCACCTTATGTGTAACTGTGCAAAATGTTGCTTGGTCCTATGCCATCTTTATGATTCTTTATATTTTATGTAGTACTATAATAATCAACTTATTTTATTCAACAGTAATTCCCTATTATTTTAAGTGTTCCATCAAAGCCTTGAAACAAGTCAGAGTTGAAAATCCCCAAAGGGAATCTGAGAATCTGAAGTAAATTCATTGACAACTCACAACTCTTTATTGAGTATCAACTACCTACAAGAGGTATGAGAACACAGTGGTTAACAGCCTAGATTCCAAAGCCAATCTACCCAAATATGAATCCCCAAACCTTCTCTTAGTAGCTGTATGATCTCAGGGAAGCTACCTAATCATTATTTGCCTCAGTTTCCTCTTTTGTTAAAACTGGGATAATTACAGAGTTATTGAGTGGATCATATGAGTTAACGTAGATAAAGAGCTTAGAACAGTGCCTGATATTAATGTCATAAACATATATAAAGATCAATCAGCTACTATTATTATGAGTCTGTGCCAAGCCCTGTTCTAGACACTGGGAATACAATAGACTATCGACAATAGTATATTCTTTGGGGGAGGGAGGAGGGAAAAGAGACAAATACCAGATAAACAATTAAATGTGTAACATAATATTGAGCAATGATAAATGCTAAAATCAGCGATAAGTGAAGAAAAAGCAGACTGAGGGGACAGGGAGTGATGAGGGAGTGCTAGTTTAGAAAAGATGGTGAAGAAAGGACTCTCCTTGTGAGATAACATTTGAGTAGAGCAAGCGGTATGGATATATGGGGGAAGATCATTTCAGACACAGAGAGAAGCAGAGGGAAAGCCCCTCAGTAGGAAGCTGCAAGGTGTGTTAAGGGACCAGCAAAGAGGCTAGTGTCACTGGAGCAAAATAAGGAAGAGAAGGGCAACAGGACATGAGGACAGAGAGACACGCAGGTTCCTGATCATTCAGGGTCTTATAGCAGGGACACTGGACTATTTTGAATTTGAAGGGAAACAACTAGAAGGCTTTATGCACAGGAGTGCCAAAATCAGATCTACAGTTTAAATCATTCACTCTGGCAATGACCTCTAATGAATCGTCTCCAACATTCCCTGAAATATCCTAATAGAGTAATAGAGGAACATTTAAAAGTCTAGAAAATGGAAACAATACCATGATGGCAGACTACAGCATTTTTGACTGTGGCATAGTGGTTAAGAGCTATGGCTGCTAACCAAAAAGGTTAGCAAAGTTCGAATCGAATCTACCAGGCATTCCTTGGAAACCCTATTGGGCAGTTCTATAGTGTCCTATAGGGTCGCTGAGTCAGAATCGACTCCACGGCAATGGTTTTGGGCTTTTTTTTTGTTTGTTTAGAACACTTAAGTTGCTACAATAAAAACAGCAAAGCATTTACTGCAGGGGAACATTCCATTTGTGCTTGCTGAAGTTCAGAGATGAAGTGTCGTGAAGAAGTGTTCCAGTTAAGGTTGACTCATGGACTCCAGATTTCCAGGAGTCATGAAGGTTGTCCGAACCCCTGAAACAACTGCCCTGAGATAATCTTTAAGCCTTAAACCAAATATATCCCCAGAAAAAACCAAAACCCAAACCCAGTGCCGTCGAATTGATTCTGACACATAGCGACCCTATAGGACAGAGTAGAATTGCCCCATTGAGTTTCCAAGGAGTGCCTGGTGGATTCAAACTGCCGACCCTTTGGTTAGCAGCTGGAGCACTTAACTACTACGCCACCAGGGTTTCCATAGCCCCTAAAGTCTTCTTAAAATCAAACAATAGTTTAACTAGTAAAAAATGTCTGCCTTAAGCATGTGCTCTTTTAAGAACTATCTACATGGGATCAAATTGACAACAGTAACTGGAAAGATTAAATAAGAACCATAGAGGTCAGTGAATTTATACTAATGGAGGAGGAATAACTCAGAAAAGGAGGATGAGAATAGTTACACAACTTGAAGAATGTAATCAATGTCACTAAATGGTACATATGTAGAAATTGTTGGATTGGTGTATGTTCTGCTGTGTATATTCTCAACAACAACTAAATAAATAAAACCACAGAGGGAGAGAGGAAACCCTGGTGGTGTAATGGTTAAGAGCTACGGCTGCTAACCATGAAGGTTGGTGGTTTGAATCCACCAGGGGCTCCTCGGAAACCCTACGAGGCAGTTCTACTCTGTCCTACAGGGTTACTATGAGTCGGAATAGGGTTACTATGAGTCGGAATCGACAGCAACAGGTTTATATTATATATATATATATATATATATATATATATATATATATATATATATATATATAAATAAATAAAATAAAGAATTGACAGTTGTTTTGGATGCTGGAAGAAAATTTTGTGGCAGAAATGCTTGAAACAGGGTAGAATGGGATACCACTAGTCTCATATTCCAGAGAGGAATGGCGCAGGAGGAGGAGACTGGGATGGGCGTAAGGGGGCATAAGGGAGCACCAGGGAGCGTGTTATCGGTATGACTGGTCCCCAGCAACCATCTGTGGGAAAACTGAATAGAGATGTCCAAGAAACAACCCAAGGTAAAGTATTACATAAAGAGAGGGTAAATTTGAATAGCCCATGAACCCTAAGTCAAAAGAGAGATGAAATTGTTCCCATATGGCAACCTGTGTAGATGTGACTTTGGAAGTTTTCAAGGAAGAAGAGAATACTGGAGAAACAAGACTAGGAATTTCAGCTAACTGACACAGCAGCTGCAACTATGGGCTCAAACATCGCAACGATTGTGAGGAGGTGCAGGACCAGGCAGTGTATCGTTCTGTTGTACATAGGGTCACTATGTGTTGGACGACAGCACTTAACAACAACTTCCCTATCATTAACAGGGATGAGGAATGTCAATTACCTTGCAACATGGAGGGGTCCTCTGTAGCAATACGGACTTGAGTAGCAGATTATCTAACACTAAGCTTACCTAGTCTCAGATGCAAAACTAAGGAGAAAAAGAAAGAAATAGAGGGAAGGGACAAAAAAAGGTGTGTGGTTGGAAAGTGACTGGGAAGAAGAACCACTTAAAACCAAAAACCCGTTGAAGAACCACTTAGTGAGTACAAATTGCTCAGATTTAATCATATTTTCACTTATGGAATTTGGGGTATCTTTTCAGCAAAGCAAAATAATTTTTAGACTAGCAATGTTTTTCAAGAGCCAGTCTTGGCCTTGGCAAGGAAATGGTTATAACTTAAGATATGGAGCAGTGTAGAAGAATTCAGAAAGAAACCAAATCTCTGGAAAAAGTGAAGCTGCTTTGGGTTCTTCGTAAAGGAACATAAATTAGTCTCCAACCCACAATTCCCAGCTACCCCCCAACTTCTCTGAGTCCTGTGCAGCCCATATAAAGTGGAAAGTGTGCCAAAATAAACAGTGTGGGCTGAAGCTCTGTGGATGAGGGGTGGGATGAGGTTTGGGTGGAAGGGGAGGATGACTGGCAGCAACCGAATGGAATCACTTTAAAGCAATGCCACAAAATGGAGACTAAAGAGTCACCGAGGGCTTTCAGAAATCACAGAAAATAGGGTATGCTTACCCAAATCACAGGATACAGCCTCTATGCCAATTCATTTCAAAATAAAAACAAAACCAGATAAAAACATAAAGGAAAAAATGAAACAAAGCAAAACCTACCTGCTCTCTTATGTCTTTCATTAAAACATAAGATACCCTCCCCACCTCTCTCTTCCTAACCACCCAGGAACAGAATAGCAAACTGGCAGCAGCTCAGGTGAAAGACTTCAGCCTTCAAGCTACAAAGGGGGGAGATAGCAGACAATGGAACTGGTGATTCATTACAAAAGAATACACTCCACAGCGGCCTGCTGCCACATGGGCTCACTGCACTATTTAAAGGAACAGCAACCCCCTTTTCAACCTCCCTTTTTCTTAACACCTTCCCTCTTCTTTTTTTTTTTTTTCCCCTCTTCTTGGGCCTGATGGAAAACAGATTTTGAAGAAAATGCCAGCAAAGCACTGAGCTGTCCAAGAAGGGGAGGGCTTTGTGTTCCATAGAAACAGGCAGTTACTCCATAGTACACAAATTTTCGTTCCCATCCATACTGTATAATCTTTTCCTTTCTGCCTTGTATATTTTCCTTCTCGACAGCAAACAGTATTATTGAGTCTGAGTCTGTGTACATTTTTTTCCACTAACTAGAGCTGAAGTCATTTGCAATTTTGTTTTTCTAATTCTACATAAATTATGAGAATAATTTCTCCACTTTTGCTTCTTTTTATTCCACAGTTATTTTTACAGACATGAGGCAATACAATAATTTGGCTCACGTTCTCAGAAACGAAGGGATCTCAGTGACATACACCTACAGCATATACATGGACAATAGGCAAACCCAAAACTATACATATTTTTATAAAAGTCATATAAGCATGTCCACTATCTTAGAATTTTGTGATTAAACTGCCATCTGCTTTTTTTTTTTTTTAAGCAAAGCACTGATTACTCATTGTAAATGACAGAGCAGTTTGCCAATTAAAACAAAAAGTAGGCCTTATAAACCTAGAGGCACGTGTAATAATAGAGCACACACACTGTACCTTCTTCCACTGAGTGGAAGCAATGATAAGATCTAAAGATGCAAAGAAACTACATGGCATAACGGTGAAAATATATACATTTATACCTCCCTTAACATACCAGCCAAGACACTAAATATCATAATAAATCATTTAACTTTGATAACCTAGCCCTAACCAGCGTAGACATTTTATATCAGAAAGGTTATGCGACAAGTCATTATCAAATACTGGGATTGGGTATCTGGCTAAAATAGAGAAAAAAAAAAATTTGAAGAACAGATTAAAGATTTGGCCTATCTGGCTATTTCCATTATTTTCTAGATTACTAACCATTGTGTATGTCACACAGACATAGATACTGTATAAACAAAAAACAAAAAACCAAACCCAGTGCCGTCGAGTCGATTCCGACTCATAGCGACCCTACCAAAACAAATAAATGTGGACACTGCAAATTCACAAATTTGACATTGTGTACTTTCCAGTTGTATAAATTCAGGATGGGAAAAAAACTAGTCACTTCTTTCCTTCATTATTCAGCATCATCCATGATGCTTTTCTCTATCAGAATCCCAAGCCACCAAAAAAAAAAAATCCCTCTTCCTAGTTTCCATTTTTCTCTTCTGCTTCATTCCAAAAATAAGTTTCTTGAAATGCTGATTATTAAGACCACAATATGAGGTGTGCATAAAATGTACATTCTAGCATGCTTACACAGACTTACCAGCTACTCTAGAAATTAAGGGTAAATGTTCCAAGAGGCCACGGGAAACCTCCGATTACAGAAATTCTTAGTTCTCTTAACTCTTTTGGCTGAATTGAAAGTATATATAATGAAAAGTCAAGAAGCTGAAAAGTCTTCAGTAGTTGCTGAGAAAGGAGAGCTTCTACCCTCCAATACTGCCAGTTAATGAAAATTGAATGAGGGCTCCAAGGTTAACGAGTGTCATCTCCCAAGCAACAAAGAGAATCCAGAAACAGGTTTTCTCTTTCATAGAAATTTAAAAAAAAAATAAAGCAGTATTTCAAATGAGTTAATTAAACTGATGATGAGGGGATAAGAAGTTGAAAATATTTCAAGGGTTTTCTCCACTCTCTAAAATAGGGAGGGGTTTCTTGATAATCACTAAACTCAGATCTGGTGAAAAATCACTTTGGAATGATATATTCTCTGCAACTTCCCTTTCTTCTGGGTCATGTTGGGAAAATATCCCTAAAGGTTTCCCTCCTTCCAAAGGGCACTGCGGGGCATTATATAACATTTAACGGAACAGGGTTCCAGCTCCCTAAAACGTTGCGGCTACACTGATGGCTAGCCCACTCTCTCGCCCTCCGGTGGTGACTTGGAGAGGAAAAGAGAAGACAAAATACAAAAAAGGGCAACCTCCTTAAAAGGAAAGCACTGTCCAGTGATGAAATCTCCCTATTGAGTATAAAAGCCTAGAGTAAAACCGATCCTGACCAGGGACTAAAGGGCATGAAAGTTCTATAATGCCAATGATTCTCATTGATAAATCACAGCCTTATCATTTCCTCTCAACCTATAAATAAAAAAGGGTAAAAAAGGTCCACACAGAAGGGTGCCAACATGAAAAACAGCACTGCCTGGGGAAACCACAGAAGAGTATTCACCTTTCCATTTGTCAGGAATGACTTGCTAAAATGTAGATTCGATATTGCCCAGCATAACCAAAGAGAGGCACTGAGAGACTTCTTCCATTTCCTACTCCTTCTCCTTCAAACGCCTTTTAATGCCTGTGTGATTGTCATTTATACATTCAGACTCTTTCTACAGCTAGGGAGGGCTCTATCTGCCTCTGCTACACCTGGATGCTCAGCCGTTCCCACTGAAAACATTCTTCGCCAGGAACAAAGCCATCGAAATGAAACATTCTTTCCTAGCCTTCATTTTTCATAAGCCATTTGGAGCAAAGGCAGCAAAGCTGCAATCCCTGAGAAACCAGTGAATGAGGAATCAGATTTTCCTATAACACAAATTCTTCTGCAATTCTTAAAAGGAAGTCAATCCCTCTCCTCTCTCTTTGGCAGTCTACAAGAATCCCTTCCTACCTCTGCAGTCTTTCTCTCCCTCCCTCTTCTCAGAACCAAGACAAAGAGGTAGACAAATCCCCACAGGGTCTTTCCTGAGCTACAGCTGCACAGTACAGGAAACAGGAATCTGCCATGAAGCTGAGGGAGGGAGGGGAGAAAAAGGAGACGGATACATAACACACACACGGACTCCAAACAGACACAGACCAGCACTTTACAGCGGGTAACAACAAAGCCAGCCTTTTCTAAGAAGAAAATAATAACTGATATTCTGCTTACTATACAGTACCCCCAAACCTTTAATTAGATCCCAGAGACAAAACACACACACACACACACACACACACGCACACCCCAAGGAAGCACAAATCTTACCTGAGTTACCATTTTCTTTTTCTCCATAAAACGAACGGGACAGACAACCCCTCGAATCAGTCACGCTGGGGCACACCTCCAGAGCTTGCCTTTCCACCCCCCGCCCCCCCAGTCTAACTGTGTAAGGGGACGTAATTTCTCTCCCTGTATCCCGTTCTTCTTCCCTTTTCTTTCTAGTGTTTCTTCCTTTCTTTTCTCTTCCTCTCTGGCAGTCTCTCCCCCTCCTTCGTTCTCCAGCTCCCTCCCATATCTCAGGCAGATGGCTGAAGGAAGCCCCACCCCTGAATGCCTAAGGTAATTAATCAGAGCAGAGCCCCACCTCTTCCTCCTCCCCCCACCCCTCCCGGCAGGCTGACATCTCCCAGCTCCAGAAACAGGCCTGCGGGAGAATGGCAGTTTGGTGTGCAGGCTGTGCGCACGCGTGTGTGTGTCTGTGCGTGTGTGTGTGTGTGTGTCTGTGTGTAGGGGGATGGAGGGAAGGAAGGGGAAAGAGAGGGAGGGGCAGGCGCCATGTGCAGGCTTATTTTAAAGAGTGAATATCTGTGATGGTGGCATTCATTATATAGCACTGGAAACATTCAGAGAGGCTTACCATAGTTAATACAGATTTTATAGATTCCAGCTGTGAATATCCAATAATGAATGAGAAATCATACAAAAATTAAAAATTTTTTTTCACTCATGCACAGTTTATAAATCTAGTGAATTTAATGAAAGATTTGAAGCGAAAGCTGCTGGATGACCACTCAATGGAAGGTTCTTAAAGAATGGGAATACACAAGAACTTGTTTGTCCTGGACGACCAAACCAGGCTAATGGCTACAGATGACTTAATGGGAGGAGGCGGGTCATTTCAGAGCTTATTTTTTTCTACTTTGAAAAACCCGGAGATTTTGAAAAAGGTGTATACATATATCATTGTTTAAGAAAAGAGGCTTTGAGTTTCACTAAAAATTTTGGTTAACTGAGAAGTTACTCTTTGTGTTCCCCCACCCTTCTGTGTTTCAGCCTTTACTGAAAAAAAAGTAGGGTTTTCTTGGCTGTTATCTTTACAGAAGCAGATTGCCAGGGCTTTCTTCTGAGATACCCTTGAGTGGGCTGGAACTGCCAACCTTTTGGTTAGTAGTCAAGCACAAAGCCTTTGCACCTCCCAGGGACCTTTTTGGTTCATGGTAGATACTCAGTAAATATTTGTTCAGTGAACAAAGGAAAGGGCACTCTTCTAGTTGTCTAAATTCCTTCACCCTTTCCCCAATGTGTCGTGCAATCCCCAGGATCCAGCTTCCTTTCCCCCAAGTAACTCAACTGGCATCTTACTGAAGTCACCAAAGACCTCCCTATCCCCAAATCTGACGGACACTTCACACCTTCTTTGACTTGTCTGTGACGTTTAGCACTCCCTCCTTTAGGAACTCTTCAGATGATACCAGCCTTTCCTGATTTTCCTCTTTCCCTGGCCACACCCTCCCAGGTCTTACTCTTCTTTCTCTGCCCAGCCTCTAAATATTCATGTTGCCTGAGCTGGCATCCTCAGGCATTTTTACTTCATACCTGAGATTCTTAACCCAAGGTGCATAGTTCCTCACACAGGCACCCGGGAGAAAATTTGTTTTCTTATGTGCATTTCTGTGCAGGGAGGATTCACAGTATTCATCCCATTCTCAAAACAGTCTACAACACTTTCTTTGGGTGATCAAATCCACTCTCACTGCTTCAATTAGCACCCATTCCCTGCCGACTCCACATTTTAACTCCAATTGTGTGTTTCCTACCGTGCTTTCCTGAACTCTACATACAGACATACAACTGTCAAATACATAATGGTCAACTCCATTTATATACCTGTAAATTTCCCTAATTTAAAAGCCCAAAACTAAATTCTCAAAATTGAATCGTTAATTCACTCAACAAATATTTGAGCACCTACCACGCGCCAGGTACTGTCCTAAAACTGTCCTAGGCACTGTAAAAACAGTAACGGACAAAGAGATAAAAACCCCTATATGTATCCAGCTTGGATTCGAGTACTCATTCTTGTTGTTGTTAGGTGCCCTCGAGTCAGCTCTGACTCATAGTGACCCTATGCACAACAGAATGAAACACTGCCCAGTCCTGTGCCATCTTTACAGTCATGTTTCAGCCCATTGTTGCAGCCACTGTGTCAATCCACCTCCTTGGTGGTCTTCCTCTTTTCCGCTGACCCTGTACTTTGCCAAGCATGATGTCCTTCTCCAGAGACTGATCCCTTCTGACATGTCCAAAGTATGTAAGACACAGTCTCGCCATCCCTGCCTCTAAGGAGTATTCTGGTTGTACTTCTTCCAAAACAGATTTATTCATTCTTCTGGCAGTCCACCGTATACTCAACATTGTTCGCCAACACAATTCAAAGGCATCAATTCTTCTTCAGTCTTCCTTATTCACTGTCCAGCTTTCACAGGCATATGATGCGATTGAAAATACCATGGCTTGGGTCAGGCGCACCTTAGTTTTCAAGGTGACATCTTTGCTCTTCAACACTTTCAAGATGTCCTTTGCAGTAGATTTCCCCAATGCAATGTTATTTGATTTCTTGACTGCTTCTTCCACAGGTGTTAACTGTGGATCCAAGTAAAAGGAAATCCTTGACAACTTCAATCTTTGCTCCATTTATCATGATGTTGCTTATTGGTCCAGTTGTGAGGATTTTTCTTTTCTTTATGTTGAGGTGCAATCCATACTGAAGGCTGTGGTCTTTGATCTTCATTAGTAAGTGCTTCAAGTCCTCTTCACTTTCAGCAAGCAAGGTTGTGTCATCTGCATATTGCAGGTTGTTAGCGAGTCTTCCTCCAATCCTGATGCCCCGTTCTTCCTGATATAGTCCAGCTCCTCGGATTATTTGCTCAGCATACAGATTGAATAGGTATGGTGAAAGAATACAACCCTGACACACACCTTTCCTGACTTTAAACCAATTAGTATCCCCTTGTCCTGTCTGAAAAACTGCCTCTTGATCCATGTAAAGGTTCCTCATGAGCACAATTAAGTGTTCTGGGAATTCCATTCTTCGTAACGTTATCCATAATTTGTTATGATCCACACAGTTGAATGCCTTTGCATAGTCAATAAAACACAGGCAAACATCATTCTGCTATTCTCTACTTTGAGCCAGGATCCATGTGACATCAGCAGTGATATCCCTGGTTCCACGTCCTCTTCTGAATCCAGTCTGAATTTCTCACAGTTCCCTGTCGATATACTGCTGCAGCCGTTTTTGAATGATCTTCAGCAAAATTTTGCTTGCATGTGATATTAATGATATCGTTGTATAATTTCCACATTCGGTTGGATCACCTTTCTTGGGAATAGGCATAAATATGGATCTCTTCCAGTCAGTTGGCCAGGAAGCTGTCTTCCATATTTCTTGGCATAGACAAGTGAGCATCTCCAGCGCTGCATCCGTTTGTTGAAACACCTCAATTGATATTTCATCAATTCCTGGAGCCTTGTTTTTTGCCAATGCCTTCAGAGCAGCTTGGACTTCTTCCTTCAGTACCATCGGTTCCTGATCATATATGCCACCTCTTGAAATGGCTGAACATCGACTAATTTGGTATAATGACTCTGTGTATTCCTTCCACCTTCTTTTGATGATTCCTGCGTCATTTAATATTTTTCCCACGGAATCCTTCGCTATTCCAACTCGAGGCTTGAATTTTTTCTTCAGTTCTTTCAGCTTGAGAAACGCCGAGTGTGTTCTTCCATTTTGGTTTTCCATCTCCAGCTCTTTGCACACGTCATTATAATATTTTACTTTGTCTTCTCGAGCCATCCTTTGAAATCTTCTGTTCAGTTCTTTTACTTCATCAATTCTTCCTTTTGCTTTAGCTGCTTGATGTTGGAGAGCAAGTTTCAGAGTCTCCTCCAACATCCATCTTGGTCTTTTCTTTCTTTCCTGTCTTTTCAATGAACTCTTGCTTTCTTCATGTATGATGTCCTTGATGTCATTCCACAACTTGTCCGGTCTTCGGTCACCAGTGCTCAACGCATCATATCTATTCTTCAGATGGTCTCTAAATTCAGGAGGGATATACTCAAGGTCATATTTTGGCTCTCGTGGACTTGCTCTGATTTTCTTCAGTTTCAGCTTGAACTTACATATGAGCAATTGATGGTCTCTTCCACAGTCGGCCCCTGGCCTTGTTCTGACTGATGATATTGAGCTCTCCCATCGTCTCTTTCCACAGACGTAGTCAATTTGATTTCTGTGTGCTCCATCTGGCGAGGTCCACATGTATAGTTACCATTTATGTTGGTGAAAGAAGGTATTTGCAATGAAGAAATTGATGGTCTTGGAAAATTCTATCATGCAATCTCCAGCATTGTTTCTATCACCAAGGCCATATTTTCCAACTACTGATCCTTCTTCTTTGTTTCCAACTTTTGCATTAAAATCACCAGTAATTATTCATGCATCTTGCTTGCATGTTTGATGAATTTCAGACTGCAGCAGCTGATAAAAATCTTCTGCTTCTTCATCTTTGGCCCTAGTGGTTGGTGCATATATTTGAATAATAGTCGTATGAACTGGTCTTCCTTGTAGGCATATGGATATTATCCCATCACTGACAGCATCGTACTTCAGGATAGATCTTGAAACGTTCTTTTTGACGATGAATGCAACACCATTCCTCTTCAAGTTGTCATTCCCAGCATAGTAGACTATATGATTGTCCGATTCAAAATGGCCAATACCAGTCCATTTCAGTTCACTAATGCCCAGGATATCAATGTTTATGCGTTCCATTTCATTTTTGATGATTTCTAATTTTCCTAGATTCATTCTACGATGTTTGATTTCTCGGTGAACAGTTAAATTTCATAAAAGGTAAATGCGTACCATTTCCTTAGCACTAACTCTGTGGTGGCTTCTTATCAGGCAACCACATACATAAGCTCATTTTCATCCCCATGACAATGATGAGATATTTCCACCTCCTTTTTAGAGATGAGGGAACTAAAGCTAGGAAAGGCGAAGTAGCTTGCACAAAGTCAAGCTAGCAAGGTGCAGAGACCAGATTCAAATCCAAATCTGAGGGAATGTCTGGGCTCATTCCAAGACTCCTCCTCCTCCTCACTCAACACCACACCAAATCACAAGGAAGTCCTTTTGATTTCTCTGGAATTTGCCACCTCCTTTCCCCCACTGGTGGCACCGTAGTTAACAGCTCGCTGCCAACCAAAAGGCTGGCAGTTGGAATTCACCAGCCAGTCCTTGGAAACCCTATGGGGCTGTTCTACTCTGTCCTATACAGTTGCTGTGAGTTGGAATTGACTCAATAGCAAAGGGTTTTGTTTTGTTTTTTTGGTTCCCCCCCAATACCATCACAAATTCCATTCTAACCTTCATTATTTTTTGTCTAGCTTCCTTATTTGTCTTTCTGACACTTATCTGCCACTCTGCCATAGGCATCTCTCTAAATGCAAATCTCATCGTGCCATTTCGCTGATTAAAATCCTCAACTATGCCCCACAGCCTACAGGAAAAAAAGAAAATCCTAATTCCCAGATAGGCACCTAAAACATACTCTGGCTTCAGCACAGCAATCAGGAGTCGCTTCTTGCACCTCTCCCCGCCCCCACCCCCAACCCGCCCCAGCTCTTCTATGCTGTTGCCACAATGAACTACTTGCAGCTTCTCAATGACACCATGTTTCTGTTCTTCGCTGTTTTCTGTCCTTACTCCCTTGAATACGGCCTTCTACTGTCTGGCTAATTTATCCTTCAAAGCTCATTCTGGGGATTCCCTGCTCCAGAAAGGCCTTCCTGATCCTACCTCCTCCCACATTTCGGTTAGCCAACCAGTAACCGGTTGCTGTCCATTCCAACTCATGGCGACCCATGTGTGTCAGAGTAGAACCGTGCACCATAGAGTTTTCAATGCCTGATTTTTCGTAAATAGATCACCAGGCTTTTCTTCCAAGATGCCTCTGGGTGGACTTGAACCACCAAACTTTTCATTAGCAGCGACATTTAGCTTAAGTCCCCCTTATTCCTCTGTATACTTTACCTTACCACCTAATCCATGATTCGTAACTGCTGGGGTTACTGTTTCTCTCTGTGAGTCAACTGAGAGCAATATGAGGGTAGGAATTTTATGTTCCCCACCATTCCCTCAGTTCCTAACCCAGTGGGTGAATACAAGAGAACCCGTTGCTGTCGAGTTGATTACAACCCACAGCAACCCTACAGGACAGAGTAGAACTGCTCCATAGAACTTCCAAGGAGTGGCTGGTGGATTCAAACTGCCGATCTTTTGGTTAGCAGCCAAGCTCTTAACCACTGCACCACCAGGGCTCCACACAGTAGGTACTCAATAAATATTCGTTGAAATCAAACACCAATGTCTTGAGTTCTATCTCTAGCCATTTATTTATTCATACATGGGTACATAAGAATGAGAAAGAATATTTATGTGGTTATCGACATATTATAAAAACGTTCTTTTCTTCCAAGAGAGTAGTGCTTGGAAATACCTTCAAATTTATAAATTTAGTTCTCTATCTTCACAATTTCTAAAAATTTGAAGGTGAAAGGAAGATGTACAAAAAGAGCAGGAAGGAGGCTTTACTTTTTTAGTTTATTTTAACAGTTCAGATTCAAGGCCAAATAATACCCATTGATTTAAAAACAAAAACAAAAAAACCTCCCAACTTTAGGTGTTCTTGCTCTTCACAATTTTACATAGATGTGACTCAACTTCCCTGCCTTCCTTCCACCCACACACCAGCAGTGCTATAAAAGCCGATCCAAGAGTCCCTGACTAGAAGGCACGGCTTGTTCACACTTTCCCAGGCTGCCGCTGACACCCAAGTGAAAATCAGCATGAAAGGGAGAGCATTTCCTGCAATAATAAAAACTGGTTAGTATAAAAGCTCTTCACAGGACGCCCCCACACAATAACCCCAACCAAGTGTAAACAATAATTTACACCTAATAGATATTAAATACCTTCCCAGAAGCATCTTTAGCACAATACCACTTTCTATCCTTTGCCCCAACATTTCTTTAATACAAATAATGCCAAATTATAGTCGCTATGAGTAGGAATCGACTCGACGGCACTGGGCTATTATTTTTCTAGCTTCTTTTCTCTACTTTTGGCAGAGGTTCAGTTACACAGAACCCATTCTAGAAAAAAAGATGAGAGTAGAATTTGAAATCAACTGCTTTAAACCTTGCCACAGTACCAACTGCCATCTAGTCAGTTGCAACCCATGGTCACCCCATGTGTTTCAGAGAAGAACTGTGCTCCACAGGGTTTTCATGGCTTGCGACCTTTTGGAAGGAGATCACCAGGCCTTTCTTCTGAGGTGCCTCTGGATGAGTTCAAGCTGCTAGCCTTCTGGTTAGCGACCAGTGCTTAGCCATTTATGCCACCCAGGAACTCTTTTTCAGACCCTACATGCTTAAAAAACACACACAATCTCCATATTTAATTTTTGCCCCCAAAACCAAACTGGAAACCCTGGTGGCATAGTAGTTAAGTGTTATAGCTGCTAACCAAAAGGTCGGCAGTTCAAATCCACCAGGTGCTCCTGGGAAACACTATGGGCAGTTCTACTCTGTCCTACACCATCACTATGAGTCGAAGTTGACTCGACGGCAATGGGTCTGGTTTGGTTTTGGTTAAAATCAAACCTTTAGTACAAAACCAGAAATAATATATAGTAAAAAAAAAAAAATTTTTTTTTTTTTTATTTTAAAACAGGCGAGACCACACAACTTAGAAAATATTACTTCATAAATTAATATCTGGCTTTGAGTAACTTGCTAATATCTTTAAGACATACCACACTCTGGACAACTAGAGTTTTAGATACAATTGAAATAATGTATAAATTCTCTGTATTCTGTAAAAGATTAAAGAAAACATTCTCAGAAAAATATTAAGGGCGAACGATGGAAAAAAATTATCAACAACCAGATTATCGAAAAATAAGAGACGATTAACCTTTGAGAACTGAAGCGTGGCTGCTTCCCCAATATTAAAACATACCTTGCCTCTATTATTCAATTCTAGGAGACTGCTGTCTTGTTTACCACTATATTTTTGTGCCTGGTAGAGTATCTGATACACAGTAGGTACTAAAAAATATATGATGTTCATTTGCTACCCAAACTTTTATCCTAACTATGATCATAAAGGAAACTCTGGTGACGTAGTGGTTAAGAGCTACGGCTGCTAACCAAAGGGTCAGCAGTTTGAATCTGCCAGGTGCTCCTTGGAAACTCTATGGGGCAGTTCTACAGGGTCGCTATGAGTCGGAATCGACTCGATGGCACTGGGTTTGGTATGATCATAAAATGTTCTTCTTACCTTCTGTGATATTCTCATACCTAATTAATCTGAAATAGTTCACTGAAATGAATAATTCAGAATGAGAGATCAAAGCATACATATACCTCCTACATCAAGGCCATCTTTCCACACATAACAGACAGCTGTATGGGCTAATTCACTCTACAGCATTTTGCAAACTCAAGCATACTCTAGGCAAGAGTACTAGGTAGCTTTCAGTCTCTCAATATTCCAGGTACCTAGTGCCCTTAAAGAGCCCCGCTGTCGCAGTGGGTAAGAGCTCAGCTGCTAGCCAAAAGATCAAATCCACCAGCTAGTCTTTGGAAGCCCTAGGAGACGTTCTACTCTGGTCTACAGGGTCACCAGGAGTTGGAATCAATCCGAGGGCAGCAGGTTCAGTTAGGATAGTATCCTTAAGCTATCCCTGGCTGTTTTAAACCTTCAACTTGGACACTTAGCTACACTCACAATAATTTATGACCCTGTCTCCTCTTCCTTCAATTGCCCCATTCTCCCTCAAAATGATAATGACTGCCAAAGGGGTCAATGGGTGACAGGTTAAGTAAAACTGCCTAAGGAAAAACTGATAAAGGCAACACCTCTAATTTGCAACAACAGTTACATTTTAACCATCCAAACAGAGGAAGCAAATGTTTAACCCAAGAGTGTATATACGGATAATTTCAGGAACATTTCTCAAATAAATTTTTCTGGACAGGGAGACTATACTCATTGTTCCTTAAATCACATTTGGCAAGCCACTATCTACTCACTCTGCCTATATTTTAAGGCCATTTGATCCAGATTTGGTTCTGCAAAAATTAAAATAATCTATCTCAATCACACACTTTAAAAAAAAAAAACCTGAAATAACTTTTATTATATTACTAAGTTTCTGAAGTACCAACATTGTTATGAATTTTCCACCTGGAAAAACATTTGATTCTTTTTTTTTACTGTCGTAAAATATATACAACAAAAAAGTTGCCATTTCAACCATTAAAAAAGTGTACAATTGAGTGACATTCATTACATTTACCACGTTGTGCAACCTCTCACTATTCATTTTCCAATTTTTCCATCACCCTTAATAGAAATTCAGCGTCCCTTACGCTTTTAAGACAGGTATGGTTTTATTAACAATAAAAACACTGAAAGGTCAAAACCAAAAAAACCAAGCCCACTGCCATCGAGTCAATTCCGACTCATAGCGACCCTGTAGGACAGAGTAGAACTGCCCCATAGAGTTTCCAAGGAGTGCCTGGCGGATTTGAACTGCTGATCTCTTGGTTAGCAGCTGTAGCACTTAACCACTACGCCACCAGGGTTTCCACTGAAAGGTCAAGTACCTAAAATATTTTATTGCCTTACGTTGATGAGAATTCATTCTGTTTCATTATCTCAACACTAGCAATTCTAGAAATACTTACTAAAAAAAAAAAAGTACAAAACCTTTAATTAAAAAAAGTACTATTCAATCATGTCCTCAATAATTTCCAACTACATACGAACTGGTACACAACCATGAGTATTATGCAATGAGGAGCTTTGATTTAACTAGGTGTCGTGGGGGAATGGAGAATGCATCCTTAAATTTTAACATTCTATTACCTGCATTTCTAAGTTAAATGCCAGGAAAACATAGTTTCAAATACTGGACACTATATTTATCAGGACTGTCTCTCAAGGACCAAAAAGATTTGGGCTAGCAAATTCAATTTACTTAGAACAAATAAAATTTTACAGCAAAAGACTCTATCAAACTATGTCATAATTTCTGAACAGGAGCTCTTTAATCTACCTCACAATTTTGGGGGGGGTGGTGGCCAGTTTTCTACCTCAAAAAATTCATTGATGTATTATGATTATTTTTTCATTTATTTAATACCTCCATCCTCTTTGGGAACACCTTCACTTTCTTAGCTTTTTCCTGAGACAATTTTACTCAGTTATTATAAGCTTACTGACTTTGCTAATTGGGTCTCAGAAATTTACTGTTTACAGATGTTTCTCTCCAAAAGCACATCAATATTGACCTGTAAGAAGCTTTACTTCTAACCTAGACTATGACACTTCCAGCCTTACGCTGTTACCTAGACCAATCTATTGTTTTATGTCGGGAAGGAAATGGTTCATAGATAAATGAAATCCACAAATATATGACCCTAATTAACGGAAACCCTGGTGGTGTAGTGGTTAAGAGCTATGGCTGCTAACCAAAAGGTCGGCAGTTCGAATCCACCAGGCGCTCCTTGGAAACCCTACAGAGCAGTTCTACTCTGTCCTATAGGGTCGCTATGAGTCAGAACCAACTCAGTGGCAATGGGTTTGGTTTTGGTTTTTATAAAGGGAAATATAATATACTCTTAATTTGAATAATCCAAATAATAGAACCAATTACACAGATAATGTACATACAGTAAAAACTAATGTATTAGAATAGAAAGGAAAACATAACCACGTCCCGTCCCATATAGTTCAAATAATACTGGTAGCTTTATACTTCAATGAGACCTGTGGGTTTACTCTGCAGAGCCTACCCAGCAGGCCCAATTGAAAATACTTTGGTTTAGCTTTTAGGCCCAAAATTCCTAATAAGATGTCCTGGTTAGTTTTTTACTTCCTTTAACCCTATGGACAGTCATGTGTCACTTGCTTCATGTCCACGATACACTCTATGAAGTAGGACGTTATTTGATTTGGACGTTGTGGGAACAGCATATTACACACTTGGCAAAGCTATATGGGATACATTTTGTTTTACTTCTAAATCGATACTTCTCCTATGCCTCCTGCTGCTGCTATCGCTAGCATGGTTTTGCTGTGTTTGGGAGCCACGATGCGCTACACAATATTTTCAAAAGAAAATTAAACAGCACTACAACACTTAAGAGACATGCAATACGAATGCCATTGCCTAAGAGTTGAAGCATACACTGTATTATGGTAAACATTTTTATTTGTAAGTATAGAAGGTTCACATTAAAATAATGAAAGTACGGTACAGTACATAAACCAGTAACACAGGTGTTTATTATGACTATCAAGATATACGTTATAGGTTATACACGTACTGTACCATTATATACCTGACAGTGCAATCGCTTTGTATACGAGAGACATGAGATTCACTTTTTGCACGCGGGAAGCAGTTACGTCCGTTACATCCCATTCTCCAACTGGGATTTCTGAGCTCTGTTATAACATTTGGGACCACCGACGTATCACGTGGTCAGACGTTGTTCCAGTGGACATTATGTGGAGCGTGACTGTACTCCTGTCCAACCGACAGCTTAGGTGACACTTATTAGAGAAATGACCATTTGAAGGAAAAAAAAGAACGGCCATGAAAAAAAGATAAACTAACCTAGTATCTATAATTCAGGAACAATTGTAGTAACCATTTTTTTCTATTCTAGATTTTCAGCACAACCAATTAGTATTTCAAAAAATCACAACATATGAGAGATCGTCTAGTCCAATCCTTTGATTTTACATTCAAGGGAACTGAAGTCAGGAAAAATGAAACTACTTGAGCACGAACATGGACGTGGTTCACACTATAGCGGAAGCCAGAATTCAGAACTCACTGTACTGCTACTAATTTAAATGCTAATAAATATTTAGGAATCAGCTTGACAATAGCCTAACACTTTCCGATTCTACATTACAACACTTAATAGTTAAAATGCCACTAACCCCATTAGAAGACAGTCCAAAAGGTTCAGTATGGACAGAGTGCCATCTACTGTATGTAACCTTTCTGGAAATACAGCAACAACTGGAAACTGACATCTGTTCCTCTTATTTATCCAAAATGAAGCCTAAAGTTTGTTATGATAATGTGGTTTTGTTAAGTTATATTTATATTGTCCAGCCCCACCTTGTTTAAACACACACATACAGGAATCCCTCTGAAATTTCAGAACCTCTATAGTTGAAGGCCAACCACCCTTGCGGGGACTCAATACTGCAAAACTCAAAACCCCTACTACAGCTAATGAGCAAAAGAACCTGGGCAATCAATCTAGTCTCTGAATGGTACCAGGTTAAGAGACAGAAAGCTTGCCAGCATTTCATTCCACCATAAAACCTTGACTTTAACCTAAGAGTATCCAGAAAACAAGTTATAACCTTTAGCTTACCTGGACAACTGGATATTGATAATCCATACAATATACACCATACATAGCAAAGGGGGAAAAATCTTCAGATAAAGACAGTACAAAAAGTATCACGTTTTTGCCTTGTTTGATCTGGCTGTCCTGTTGAAAGGAACTAGATGGCACCCAGAAAAAAAAAAAAAAAAAATCCTTGGCTCAGACTTCCAGTCTATGCAGATAGGTATGTTGGCTCAGCTGATGAAGTTACAGCTTAGTTCAGACCAGGCCTCCACCCCAATGGGACTCAGCACTACTCAGAAGAGATGTTCAGAGAAAAGAAAATTGCTCCAACCAAGTTACAGGCTGAAAGCTACACTAGAGATTTGCTCTTACTGTTGGTTTTAAACTGACAACTCCACCAGCAACTCAAGAAGCAAAGAATGATAGCCAGGGAAGGGAACACAGGCTCCTTAAAGGAGCACACATAAAATGGTAGGAAGCACACAGAAACCAAGGGCCCAAATGATATATATGTTCCAGGCTTTAAGTGCGTCAGAGGGAACACTCCCAATCCAGGACGTGGAAAGGCAGATGCGACTGGTATTACTATTTCTCTATTCCTTTTTGGGCGTTAGCGTGCGCGCGCGCGCACACACACACTCATCCTTCTCGCTGTCTCCGGCAGAGACAGGTGTTAGGATTAACAGTATAAAATCCTTCTGCCATGGAAAGGAAGGGGAGAAAAGAAGTCACACTGACACATGCAGTAAAGGGATCCCTTTCATGACACTGTATGTTTTTGTATCATTTAACACCTCTCTCACTGGGCTCTAACAGAGGCTAGGACAGCTGGCAGGATCAGCACTAGAAAAGAGGAAGGCGGCCCCAACTCTGAAGCAACATGAGTCCACTAGAGGCCTTCAGATATGCAGGGTACACTCTCTCAGCTGTTCCAGTCAAACTTGGAAGGATTAACTCTGGCTGCCTGCAAAAAGGTGGGGGTGGAAAGGTCTTTTCAGAAAGCCAGTTGCCTTTCTCCTTTTAGGAAGCTGATACATACACCCTACCATTATATACAAACACACATGTGCACGCATATTTCTATATTAGATATTAAAAGCAGTAACAAACATGGACAGATGCTAAGTTAGTGTGACAAGGCACAGCAGGTTAAAGGGTTGGCTTTTGACCTAAACAGCCCATCTATAACCAGAGAACTGCTAAATAATTCTTAGAAAATATGACATAGAGTGAGCAGAAAGTGAAAATAAACTCTCAGTAAGAGACACACATCCTCTACTTGGGGCAGGCATTCAAAAGTTCAAAATGATCAATGACTCTAAATTAGTTTCAGAAGCTATGACCTCCCTAACCTTGGAGAGCCAGTAATATTATAACACGCTTTAGTGAGATTAAACTGTGAGGACTCAATGCGACGGGGACGGCATTTGGGAGAGTTTATGTATTACCACGCCCACCACTCCCCCTTAAGTGCAATTTTTCTCCTTTTATGGTCACTGCAGTTTATTTTAGGATTGTCTAGAAGAACTTGTTTTATAAGAGTCAAAATGGCCTCGGTATGTCTAAACATTAAACATTTACCTTTCAACAGTTTTTAAGTGGCTAGGAAGACCACTACACATATAGTGGGTGATCTTCAGATTGCTGGTAATGATTATATGTATCTTACACATAAGGGGAAATAATAAATTCAGTATAATTAAAAATAACATTCACTGAGCATCTATTACAGACAAGTCACCGTGTTAAGCCCTGGAGAAATGAACAGACGACCAGACGCAGTTCTGTGATCAAGGACTTTACAGTTTATGGGAGAAAAAGATATAGGTACAAAGGTAAAACCTATGTAAACCTAAGTAAGCTAAAACAGTGCTACAGCACAAAGCCAAACCCTGTAAACAACTTCTCATACGTGGAATAACCTTTTTTAAAAGCTGCTCTTAAGAGTGTCACTTTCCCACCAGTAGAACTAAAAAAAAACTAGGAGACCCTTTTTTGTCAATTCTTAAGAGACTGGCAGAGCCTCATGACATTTTAGATCCGATTCCTTAAACCTTAAGAGCCACACCTGTCCTCTGTATAGCTATTAAGCTGGTAATTAAGAAATAACAAATGGAATGTTTCTGTAATAAAATCTTACACTAAAACTTCCTCTTCTGCTAATCAGATAATGCTCCGCCCCTTCTTCCTCACTTACACTCTGCCTCTCCCCCTTCACCCCCCTTCACGCACAGCAGTCAGCAATGCTGGCCCCATGTGCACGTACAAACTAGCACCTTAGATCACTGCAACATCTTCTACCGCTCCTCTTGATATGAAGTGTGGGAAATAATGATACCGCTCATAAACCACAGAAGTCAGTGATAATGAACTACAGCCGACAATCTTAAACTTCATGAGTTAACCCAGCCCTTCCAATGTCTGGTGAATTAACTAGAGGAGATGAAATTCACAGATGGGCTTATATTTAAGATGATAGACTATAATACGATCCTTGAACAACTGAGATAATTTGAGCCTGAAACTGCTCCCCAAATATGTTACTGAGGGCCTAGTAAATTTCTGGAGATTTAAATTCTCCTTGAAGATAGATCTGTAAATACAAGGTTAAAAGGTATGGCTGATTCATTGTTAAGTGAAAAAAATTAAGTTCTTAAACAACATGTGGAGTATAATTCCATATTTATAAATGAAATTATATGAGGGCATGCATTTATGTATCTTATCTGTATGTCGACCAATAAATTACATATGTAATTTGTAAGTTTTAGATATGGTATATGTATGCTAACCAAAAGGTCAGCAGTTGAAATCCACCAGGTACTCCTTGGTAACTCTACGGGGCAGTTCTACTTTGCCCTATAGGGTCACTATGAGTTGGAATCAACTCGACGGCAGTGGGTTTTTGGATATGTATGTGTTATATATGAAAACTTATGTTGACATATACATCACTATATGCCATATATACATGTATATATATACATACGACGGCACTGGGTTTCTGGGATGTAGATATATAGTTTTCAGGGTAGCATCTAGACTAAGACTGACTAAGGGGAAAGGCCTGGTAATCTACTTCCAAAACAAAACCCTACAGATCACAGCAGTCTGAATCTATCGTGCACAGACAGGGTTGCCAAGAATCAGGGACTTGACAGCAGCTAACAAGAACACAGCCATCAGACAAAACCAATACATCTAGGGGGTGAGATGGGGAAGTGGTTAGTTTCCATTTATTATTTTAGAGAGAAACTTCTATTTTGTTCAAGTACATTAAAATTAGCAATTAGTGCTATGATTTATATATATATACATATTAAATTTATATTTTAAAAGTTTAAGTAAACCAAACAGATTTTACTTTCAGTACTAAACCAAAAAAAACCCAAACCTGTTGCCGTCGAGTCGATTTCGACTCATAGTGACCCTATAGGACAGAGTAGACCTGCCCCATATGATTTCCAGCGAGCGCCTGGTGGATTCAAACTGCTGACCTTTTGGTTAGCAGTTGTAGCTCTTAACCACTATGCTACTAGGGTTTCCGACTACTACTTCAAAAATCAGTAATTCTCTGAGTCTCTAATTTATACGGCCACATTTGCTTTACCTAACATGATGGCATAACTATAAACTCCCATGTAAGACTCACAAATAGAGACTACAAGCAATTTTAATCATATACCTACCAAGATACTGCCCAAACTATGCCCAGGTCTGGTGTAAATAATCAGAAAAGTGGCAAAATAATTTAATATTTGAGCTATAACTCCCTGTACTTCATCTTCCCTTTTTACCCACCTCTCTGTGAAAAACTTTTACACTGTTATGATTTAAAGACCAGTAATTTAATCAAAATAAAATTCTAAAAAAAGCACTTATACAAAGAGGCAAATCTTTTGCATGGAAGACAAAGCACACTACAAGAGATCAAATTACAAACGCAGGGTTGAAGGGCCTCTCTCCTTGCCTGACATATGGTCTTTCTGCAGAAATCATGTAGTCTTGGTTATTAACAGAAAGAGACTCCATGCATGAGGTCAGAAACTCCACGTCACTGTTTCAGTTTTTTCCTATTATCAAAGTAATTTAAAAAACAGAAACCAAAAATGAAAATAGTTTCAGCCCAGAAATTACTACTAAATGCCCCTTCCTCCACCACCAGGAACAGGTTGGGTATTTCCTCTAAATTTCAAATATTATCATATTCATTCAAATAATTCCAGAAATAGGAACACTGATTTTCCACAATAAGCTCAGAGTTATTTGCTGACAATTAAAATTTATACCACTGGAAAAAGTATACACTCTGCGCCATTATGAATGCTCTGGTAGTATCAATATCCTTGTGTACTGATGGATTACAAACACCAACACAGAAAATGGCCTTGCTGTATATCTCTACACATCTTCTCCGCAGAGACAGGCATACTAGTTTATTTTTCAACATAAATTTCAACACTCAGTACACCTAAGACATGTCTCTTTGTTAGCATGTATGGACATCGGAGAGAAAAGAGACCTAATGGATTTTAAGAGTGGGATATCTAGAAATTACCTTGAGATTGGAGCAATTAAAGTTTTGCTAGGGTTGCTGTGTTGGAATCGACTCAACGACTACAGGCTTTTTTTTTTTTAAGGATAAAATAGACGATCTACCACATTGTCCCATGCCAGAGGACACGGCTGGGGAGACTACCATATCCTACACAACCCTTGGGATCCAAGACAGCAAGACTGGATAAGTTTAGTCAATCAAATTAACCAGAAAATATCTGAGATTCCTCTCTTTCTCTACTCTCCCACCCATTTTCTTTGTTCCTTTTCCTTCGCTTCTATGTCATAATCCTGCCAAGAGTGTTCAAGGACACTGTTTAGGTTTTATGGTAGAATGCTTTAGAAACATTGCAGAGACTTTTGCTCTAAGGTATAAATTTGTTTTCAGTAGCAATGTTCTTAGAAGGTTCCAAAAATTGCTATGTACTTCACAAAAAGACAGGGCTTCAGCTAGACAGACGAGGGTGGAGGGAATGGGGGTGGAGAAAATATATACGCAGGCAAAATACATACTAGTTAGAAATATGCAAGATTCATTTAGGGATCAGTGTGACTAGTCTACTTCTTGACTGTGGCTGAACAGTGGCAAATGACAAGAAAGGTAGGTTGGAATCACTGTGGAGGACCTAGGACATCAAGCTATATGTTTCTGACTTTAAAGAGTTTTCAAAAGGGAAAGAATGCTACAAAAATAATGTTTTGTGAAAACTGCTTTTGTGGCAACAGGAAGAACAGAAAGGGAGAACAATTAGAGGCTACTATTACAATATCCCTAGGTGGTGCAAAAGGTTCACGTGCTTGGCTGCTAACCAAAAGGTTGGCATTTCAAGTCTGAAAGCACCTCAGAAGAAAGGCCTGGCAATCTGCTTCTGAAAAAACACCCACTGGAAACCTTATGGAGCCCAGTTCTGCTCTGACACACATGGGGTTGCCATGAGTCATTAATAACTCGACAGCAACTTTCTTTCTCAATTACAATGTTTTATAGACCCTTGATGTATAAACCACATATAAAGAAGGTATACATATAGGAGACATTTCAAAGGCAGCATTCACTGTCCACATACAGAAACAAGAGAAAGGGTTCTAACTGACTGACCAAGTAAGGATAACACTGCTAAAATGGGGAAATAAGGAGCATGAACTGGTTTCAAGCCACAGCAGGACATCCGGTTGAATTGTCTAACAGGCACTGAGAGGTGTAGGTGGCAGCCCCTAGGAGAGAGGCCAGGCTTAGAGATGAAGACCCAAGGGGAGTACAGGAGGAACAGCTAAGGCCAGAGTGTGGTTGAGGTTTTTCTCCCCCACCAACTTAGTCCACAACACTCAATGAGCATCAACCATGTATTTCCAAAAAGAAAAGAAAGATAGAGGTGAAAAAAAGAAAAGGAGAAATAAATAGAAAGCAAAAGAGGCTTAAAAAAAAAACCTTAAGGAATACTCACTTCTAGAAAGCAGAAATAGCAACAAAGGATAAAGAGATTAAGCAGGATACTGTAATATTCACAAAAGCCAGGAAATAGGGGACATCTGTTACTGTTCTTCTATCCTGAATCCCTTATACCAGGGCAAGTATTTGATAAATTGGTACCAGAGATGAGTATATAACAAAGTCAAAGAGAAATACAGAAGGGTTAAGGAGAATGAGAACTTAGGAAAATAGCTGAATTTAGCAAATAAGAGGCTGAGAAGTTTTGAGAGAACTGTTTGAATAATTTGACTGATAAGATGACAGCAAAATTGATGAACTCATGGTCACAATGAAAAATAGGCACAATGACTGCATATGAATTTTAACAAACCTTTCTATCTTGGGATATTTCTTGGTCTCTCAATGGGTAATAAAGTACAAAAACAACTATCCATATGTTCAACTACCTACTGTTGCCTTTATCAAGGTGGATTTTTATTTTGTTTAGTTTCTTGCCTCTGTGCCTTTCATCCCATTGCTTCCCAGCCCATCTCAAAATGTCCAAATCTTAAAATGGACCCCCTCCAAGTAAAGGCCATCTGCTCCACAAAGCTCTTACTGATTACTTCTAGCTAGACGTTCTCTCTCCTCCGAACTTACATGGTGCTTCATCTCTAGCTGACTTATAGCACTTACCGTTTTATATTTGTTTTTATGCATATGGATTTTATCTGTTAGGTCATTTCTTTAAGGGTAGGACCATCCATCTTTGTTTTTCTCTCAAAGAATTAAGCCAATACCATTTGCACAGTATATGCCCATCAGTGAAATAGGAGGGTCTGCAATGACATGAAACTACAAATCAGAGGCAAACGAATTAGTCACCACAAACAGGCCATCCCTAATTTATTCTTCCAGGCAACGCTCATTCACTCAGCCAAGATACCCCAAACATTTTGTGAGGTCCCAGAAATAGAATCAGCCCTCACAGAGCTCACAGTATAGGGGAGTAAAGTAGAAAATAATAAACATCAAAATGCTATTTGATAAATGCCCTATTCCAACATCGCTTGGAAGAAAATAAATAAAGCAGTAACTGCTGCTGCGGTAACTGCCACGACTACCTCATGTCCTAGAGTGAGGGCAATGGGGACTACTTCACAAGAAACTAATGCTTAAAATGAATTGTGAAGAATTAGTAAGAGGTCAGATGGGCTGGGCTGGGTGTGGGATGAAAGCGCTGAGGCAGTGAAACAGTGTTCCAAATGTATTAAAAAGCATGGCATAAGCAAAGCCATACTTAGGGTACTTACAGAAAGGTAGGCGGGGGATACACCCCCCCAAACCAGAAGCCTATTCGAAACTATTCATTTAAGGGTTCCTTATTGATTCTAAGGTACAGTGAGAATTCCTGAATTTTCTACATCAGTGGAACAGCTTTAAATTATACCTACCAGAGAACAGCAAATCACAGTGAAGTGCAGAAACACTTCTTTGTGTGACATGTGGTACAAAAGGAATTATGGGTAACAAGAGGGTAAGCCATGATATGGTTGCCAAGCATTTATTCTACTTTGGAGTGAGAGACATGGCATGCAAACTGTGAGGCAAGGAACTGACATTTTTGTTAGAAGTGTCTTTCATTCTAAATGAGTACCCCAACTTAAGATGTATTCAAGTTACAAGGAACTGGACTTAGGACTGTCCGTTGGTTTTGTTTTGTTTTTTTTTGGTACATCTTATTGTTGGTAACATGTACGAGATATAATGTTGTGGCATGTAATTAGCTGATGTTATCATTCTCAGATGTTAACTCACAGGTGTTCAATTTTATGATTTATTGTTCAAACACTGTTGTATAGATTTAGTTTTCTAAACGAAATCAGGGAAGGGCTTCGGCTGCTTGAAAACATGGACCCAAATGCTAATTGCTTTGCTAAAGTCAACAGGCAGATTTAGGAAGCACTGACATGTTACCACGAATATCTGAAGAAAAAGAGAAAAGGACCACACAGACAACTCTCACTGATTTTCTGACTAGAAATGTCGTCCCCATTCCCAGGGATACTACAGATGATCCAGAACCTTCCAAAAGTGGGGTTATTACCACCACTGACAAAATACCAACTCTTCTTCATCACTAGAGTAAACTCTTCTTCATCACTGGAGTAAATTTTTATGATTTGTGGATTTTTTTTATGTATGTACTTATATAAGTATTAAAATATATCTGTAAGTTTATATGTAACGTTTTTTCCAACCCCCAAAGACAAATAAAGATCGGATTTATAAAGATACTGATAATAAAAGGCAGTAACAATGAAAACTTAAACAAAACAAAACAAAAAAACGGTATTTAACATATGTTAGAACCGACTTATGATGGAGTCGTCTGAATGGAACCCTGTTTTAAGTTGGAGACTACGTGTACTAAGAAATAAACTGTATCCATAATCAATGGGACAATAAAAACTTGCTGCTGTAAAGTTGATTCCAACTCATAGCAACACTATAGGACAGAGTAGAACTGCTCCCACAGGGTCTCCAGGGAGCGGCTGGTGGATTTGAAGTACCGACCTTTTGGTTAGCCGCTGAAATCTTAACCACTGCACCACCAGAAAGGACAACAGACACTTTAAACCAGAAATACAAATGATTAACAAAGGGTAAGGATAAACACGTAACTTTTAAAACAGAAAAGAATTGTAAATATTCTAATATTTTAGGGGACTATTTTTTTATGTCTACAAATGATTTCACATACATTATCTTATATAATAGAGTCTTCTCCCCTCCACAGAAACTTCTGTTTCGACCAATTCATAATATCTGTGTGGTAAATTGCAAAATAGCCATAATATTTCCCAGTTCCTCCACCCTTTCAATCTGGGCTTGGCCTTGGGACTTGTGTCGGCCATCGGGACATTACTAAATGTGGTACAAGCAGTGTCTTGATAGGTGCTAGTTCAGTGGGGCTTGGCCTCTGTTGCTGCCCTCTGGAACCTTGAGACTGCCATGTGAAGAAGCCTGAAGGATGAGAGACCAAGTGAAAACAGATGACCTGTCACAATTGAGCACCCCCCAGACATGACAGTGAGGTCATCCTAGACCATCCAGGTCCAGCCCACTTAGGCAAGACTAAAAAATCCTGACTCATAAAATTGTAAGCAAATAAATGATTAACACTGTTTTAAGCCATTAAGTTTTGGGGAGTATTGTTATGCAGTAAAATCTGACTCATCTCATTCAATACATTAAGATAATGCACCTCAATATTGACACTTAACACTATCTTGATTAAACCAAAGCCATATCCACGGCTGTCTAGTCGATTCCAACTCATAGCAACCCCACAGGGTTTCCAAGGCTGTAAATCTTACAGAAGCAGATGGTTCCATCTCTCTCCCATGAAGCAGGTGGTGGGTTCGAACTGCCAACGTTTTGGTTATCAGCCAAGCACTTAACCACTGTACCACCAGGGCTTGATTACTGTATCTTAAATTAGGTAGTGTTAGTAGTCCAACTTGGTTGTTCTTTTCCAAAGTTGTTTTAGCTACTCTAGGTCCTTGGTGTTTCCATATGAATTTCAGAATCAGCTTGTTAATTTAAAAAATCCTGCTGGGGGGTTTTATTGGGATTGTATTAAATCTATAGATCACTTTCGGGAGAACTGACATCCTAAGAATATTGAGTCTTCCGGCCCAGGAACATAATATATTCTTTCCACTTCATTTCACTATTCAGATAAAGGATTTTAAAGATTATGACGACCTTTTTTCTAGGCATGTACTGAAATGCTATACCTGAGGTTTGTAATATCTCATTATCACTTTACCAAAGTCTGCTAGATCCCATAAGACTCACATCCCTACAAGACAGTGTGGTATTGCTGCCAAGACAGAAAAATAGATCAGTGAACTAGAGTAGAAAGTCAAGAAATAGATCCACATATATACAGACAACTGATTTTCACCAAGCAAAGGTGCAAAGGCAATTCAGTGGAGAAAGGACAGTCTTTTCAGCAAACGGTACTGAAGCAACAAAATATCCATATGGAAAAGAATGAACCTGTACCCATAACTTGTACCATACACAAAATTTAACTTAAAATGGACCATAGATCCTCAATGTAAACCACAAAACCTCTAGAGAAAATCTCTGTGACCCTGGGTTAGGCAAAGATTTCTAAGATATGACACCAAAAACACAATTAAAAAAAGATGAAATTAATAAACTGGACTTCATTAAAATTAAAAACTTCTGCTCTTCAAAGACACTGTGAGGAGAACAAAAAGACAAGCCACACTGAGAGAAAGCATTTGTAAAGCCTACATCTGATAAAGGACTTGTATTTAGAATAAAGAATTCTCAAAACTCAACAATAAGAAAACAACGTAATTTTTAAAACATGGACATATGGCTTCAACAGACATTTCACCAAATAAGATATAGGGATGGAAAACAGCCACAGGAAAAGACACTCAAAATCATTAGTCAAAAGGGAAATGAACATTAAAAGTATTACACAACTACCATATTTTTACTCAAATAACGTGTACCTTCCACGTTTGTTTGCCAACTGCACCTTCCCCTTACAAGGTATTTTCTTAAGTGCCACTATGCCATTTTTTTTTTTACATGTTGCTGTAAAAAAAATTAGCATAGCATGCTTACGAAAATACATCACAGGGCGGCACAGTTGGCAAACAAACATAGAAGACGCATGTTATCTGTGTAAAAATATGGTATATATCTATTAGAATGGCTAAAATTAAAAAGACTAACAATACCAAGTGTTGACAAGGCTATGGAAGAACTGAAAGGCTATGGAAGAACTGCAAGACTCATATACCATGGGTAGCAATGTAAAATAGCATAACCACTGCGCAAACAGTTTTGAGATTTCTTAAAAAGTTAGATATACTCCTACCATATGATCTAGGCATTCCTCTAAGACTGCCCAAGAGAAATTAAAACATAATTCATATAAAGACATGTGCATGAGTATTTATAGCAGCTCTGTCATAGCCTAAAACTGGAAACAATCCAAATGTCTGGTAACAGCTGAATGACGAACAAATCAAGGTACATCCACAAAGGAGTGCTAATTATCAATAAAAATGAATGAACCATTGGTACACCCAAGAACGTTGATGTATCTTAAGATAATTACGCTGGATGAAAGAAATCAGGCAAAAAAGAGTATTTGCTGTGTGATTCCATTTTTAAAAATACTAGAAAATGAAAGCTAATCTACAGTGACTGAAAACAGGTTAGAGGTTGCCTGGAGATGTGTGGGGGTGGGAGATACTGGGAAGGGTAAGAAAGGGGTACGAGGAAATTTCTGGAGATGATTAATATGTTCATTATCTTGACTGCAGTGATGGCTTCCTGGGTGTATACTTATCAAATCTTATAAATATGTGCAGTTTATTGTATATCAATTAAACCTCAATAAAAGACCAAACCAAATCCGTTACCACTGAGTCGATTCCAACTCATAGCGACCCTATAGGACAGAATAGAACTGCCCCATAGAGTTTCCAAGAAGTGCCTGATGGATTCAAACTGCCGACCTTTTGGTTAGCAGCTGTAGCGCTAACCACTGCACATCAGGGTTTCCTATACCTCAATAGAGCTGTTCAAAACTTAATATAATGCATTCCTGTCCCACTTACTAATACAGGTTTGTAGAGGTTTTGTTCTTTCTGCCCTAAAACACTACAAAGAAAGTCTTATGAAAAGGAAGATTAGATATACAGTGTAAATCAGGTATGAGATTTAGGCCGAAGTAAAAAGACAGTTTTCTGAAAATTACTTCTGAATAGATGAGGTTAGATCCTGCTACATACCTCCTTGGCACTTGCACGTATCCTTTTTAACTGGTCTTACACTTAATTTCTGTCTCTGCCACCAGGAGGGCAGGGACTCTACGGTCCTATTTCTCAAAAGCCTTCCTAACAAAGAATGAAGAAAACCAAAGCCATGAGGGAAAGATTAGTCCAAAGGACTAATGGACCACAACTATCACAGCCTCCACCAGACTGAGTCCAGAACAACTAGATGGTGCCCGGCTATCACCACTGACTGTTCTGACAGAGATCACAACAGAGGGTCCCAGGCAGAGCTGGAGAAAAATGTAGAGCAAAATTCTAACTCACAATAAAAAACGACTTACTAGCCTGATGGAGACTGGTGAAACCCTGGAGTATGGCCCCCAGACACCCTCCTAGCTCAGTAATGAAGTCACTCCTGAGGTTCACCCTTCAGCCAAAGATTAGACAGGGTCATAAAACAAAACGAGGCTGAAGGGGCCCCCAGCCTAGGGGCAAGGACTAGAAGGTAGGAGGGGGACAGGAAAGCTAGTAATAGGGAACCCAAGGTCGAGAAGGGAGAGTGTTGGCACGTCATGGGGTTGGTAACTAATGTCACAAAACAATATGCGTACTAATTGTTTAATGAGAAGCTAGTTTGTTCTGTAAAACTTCACCTAAAATCCAAAAAAAAAAAAATCTTCCTAACACCTAGCAGAGTGTCTTGCTGGTGGACATAAGCAACACAGCACATGGTTAAGAGTCCAGGGCTCTGAAGCCAGCACACTTGCATTAAAATCTTAGCTCCATCACTCCTTAGCTGTGTAACCCTGAAAAAGTTATCTCACATCTCTCTGCCTCAGGTTCTTCGTCTGCAGAAGGAAGACAATAATAGTATCTAATAGTATCTACCTCATAGTGTTATTGTGGTGTGATTACATGAGTCAGTATATGCACAGGCCCGGTACAGAGCGAATATTAAGTTACAGCTTTTACTATCATCATTGTTGTCACTCACTATCTCCAATAATTTAAGAATGACCTATAAAGGAGGTTCAGAGTTAATCTGAATTAAAGTCAGATCTATGTTTTAGGAATAACTAGCCTCAACAACAGACAAAGTATGTAAAGAGCTATGTAATTGTGTCAGAAGGAGGAAAGGCAGCAAGGGGGGAGAAAGGAAGAGGAAACTCCTACACATATCTGACATAGGGCAATAAACTTCTGTTGGGTTAATCAAGTGGGAAGGCCATGCTTGACCAGGAAAGGAATATTAATATGTAAAGGAGCAGAGAAGTAGGAGTGATTTTTACAGCTAAGGAAATCTCAAGTGCAAAGCAGGCAACATATTCTCTCTTTGTATCTAATGGAACCGGAAAAGCAAGGAGAAACTATTCCCTTGTTTACAAAATAAAAAGCTAGGCAAAAGGCGAGGCCAGGGGTCTTGAATGTGTACCTGCCTCTCTTTTTGGATGTGCTCACCAGGCTCCTGCCTGACAGACGAAGGGTCAGGCATCTAACAGCTTCCTGGACTCATCCCTGCTGGGGACAGGGACAGAGCTCTGAGAGCGCCATGCAGCAGTGTGAGAATCCCTGGGCTGGCTCCAGCCCCTGCTCAACTCAGACCTGTAATCTCATCTGACTTTGATTTAATGTAGCAATTACTGGTAATGTGGTTTGAAGGAGATAAATGCCCAGTGCTAGCTGGCTGTCGCTAACTCTGCTCATGATGCAAGAACATTTTTTAATTAAAATTCCCTTTATGATAAAGGAGCTGCATCACAGAATGTTTCTGTGCAGCCCTGATAGGCAGCTTCCCCCCAAGCGGATTCCACGTGAACGCTGCCCCTCCTCACTTCTGGCAACGTAAGGATATACACAATCACTCTATCACCTGAAGTGAGTTCCTTAACCCTAACTTTTCCCCATTTATGTAACTGGATCCTGGTAACAACTTTTCTCAACCACAGTGTCAGCATTATAGGATTATCAACAATGAAGACTCACCTCCTTTTTTGCAATGAAGTTTCCTTAATTTTCTTTTAAATAGCAAATATGCAAAGTAAACGCTGATAAACAAACATGCATAAAAAGACTCTCTACCCATTACATTTGGAAAATATAAAGGATAACTGAATATAAAATATCAATACTTTATTTTAATTCATAATCTAATGGTGTGGCATACCATTTATATCTAGGAATTCTTGAATAATTAAGTCATAAGTAAAATAAACTTGGAGGGCTTAATATAGCATGTACCAGGGTTTTTTTTTTTCCCCACAACAAAAAACCATCATGTTTTAGCAATTTAAGGAAGGCTACATTAGGTAAGCCAAGTCGAAACTGGATAATGTTAAACTAGTTAAAAACAACAGCAAGAACCACCCAGCTAAGCTAGAGAAAGGACAGTAATTACATGGAGTCTCAAGAGACAGCAAACTACATTTGGCACAGCTTCACTGGTTCCTAAATCAATCAGTAAAACTTTTCATCCAACTATAGAACCTCCCACCCCTAAAAACAGAAATAAGAAAATAATAATAATAATTTATCATTAATCAAGAACTATCACTTTGATTGCTTGGAGAGGATGGCCATTGACAACTGTCCTTTAAAAAAACAGAACAAAGAGCACAAGGTCCAAGTCAATTATATTTTACAAAGCAGAGGCAGGAACCCAAGACCAAATGTGCATTCTCTTTCCCCATAAGTTTCCTAAGGCATACAACACAATTTCAACGCGCAGGTCAAAAGTTAACAACTAATTTTCTGTTCTACAGCAGAGGAGTGGTATCTCAGTTACAATTAACTCAAAATATTAACAATAACTAAAAGCCTCTAAAGCTGGACAATGAATAAGGAAGACTGAAGAAGAACTGATGCCTTTGAATTATGGTGTTGGCGAAGAATATTGAATATACCACGGACCGTCAGAAGAAAGAACAAATCTGTCTTGGAAGAAGTACAGCCAGAATGCTCCTTAGAAGCAAGAATGGCGAGGCTTCATCTCACATACTTTGGACAAGCTATCGGGAGGGATCAGTCCCTGGGGAAGGACATCATGCTTGGTAAAGCAGAAGGTCAGCGAAAAAGAGCAAGCCCCTCAATGAAATGGACTGACACAGTGGCTGCAACAATGGGCTCAAGCATAACAATGATCGTGAGGATGGTGCAGGACCAGGCAGTGTTTCGTTCTGTTGTACAAAGGGTCACTGTGAGTTGGAATTGACTCAATGACACCTAACAACAACACCAAGAACCTCTTAACACAAATAACATCCAACCTTCAGAAGAGTGTCATGTGCCGTCTCATGAAATGCAAGACTAAGACTGGATTCCCTCTCAGGAGTCTTGCTAAGGCCTACTTTAATCTTAGGTGCAAGAATACAGAAGTGATGTCATCCTTGCTATACCAATGCTACTCTGGAGAAGAAGTGGTTCTATGGCTCTTTGTGAGAAAACCGATCTTCTCTGTCAAAGAGAGAGAGAGAGATTACTTTGGAGAAACAACTATATGAATATATACACCGTGGCTCTTGGGAAAATGGTCTGGGATCATTAACAAGATTAAAGAGGGATTTAGGATAAAGAAGATGAAAGTTAGTCTGATCCTTCCAGGATTAAACCTGAAATCCTAATATGAATTCAATGATGTTTAAGATCAACACCATATAACAGGATTAAATCAATAGCAGCTTTTGTTTTCATATCAGAAACAATCACGGTTGGCAAATCCAGGTATTTAATACCACCTCTGCAGTTAAACAGTGGGAAGTTCAGGGCTAAATAGAAGGGCCTTTACTCTGACTTGGTTTGCTGACTGCCCTACCTACACAGGTCCAAGATCCCTTACCTGTAATTCCAAAGTCCAAAAAGTTTGAAAAACTAAAATTTTCCTCTTTCTTCCCTGCTTCTTTTCTTGTCTTTCTTTTTTGTGATGACGATACATTGTGCTGAGTCAATTTCAACTCATAGTGACCCTACAGGACAGAGCAGAACTGCCCCATAGGGTTTCCAAGGAGCAGCTGGTGGATTCGAACTGCTGACCTTTTGGTTAGCAGCCAAGCTCTTAATCACCATGCCACCAGGATTCTGTGGCAGTGATAGGAGGCCTCATTTCATGATGACATAGATACAGGCTATTATGTTGTGAATATTCAAAAACACTTAGCTGCAACTATATGAATGAGTGTGATTACAAGGTGCTGCCCCACATTCTAACTAGTGGTGTTACCTAATATAGATTATATTACTGCATGTGCTCTCTAAAATATAAAAGATCCCAAATTATGAAATATACCTGCCTCCAAGGGTTTCAGACCTCTATTAACTTTGCAAATTTGTACTTCTTTAGCTTAAAAAAGGTAGCCATGGCATGAACAACGGCAAATTGGGAAAACAAATTAAAACTGCTGACACAATAAACAACAACATGCCAAATAACAGCTGTCCAACAGTAGCCAGTGTGTCTGAGATAGACATGCACTGGTGATAAATGAGAAGAGACAGAAGCCCAGCTGGAAACAGATATGATACAGATTGATAATTACATTTTAATAATGGACAGAAAAGCATGATATTTTAAGGAAAATTCCTCAAAAGCCTGGCTTAGGATAAGTTTTTAAAATTTGCCATGAATAAAAAATAATAATAGTAACTGGTGGGGGGGGGGGGGCGGGGATACCAGAAAAGACACCATGAAGGTACTATTTAAACGGCATTAATTACACAAATACAATTTCTTAAAAACCTTCAGAGCTCTGTGATTCTCAGAATCTTAATTCCTAATAAAAACACACAACAGGTAATTTAGAAGACAGTATGCATATCATTTATTTCTCTTGGAATATTTATATTAACAAATTAGTTTTTCAAATTCACATTTATATTTGTAAATTCATTTTCAAACACCATGTATTTCTCCTTGAACAGTTACATTTACACATTAATCTACATACACATTTTGTCTTTGACAGATACACCATTCCATTAACATAAAAAAAAAACCTAAGGATTTCTGCTTCCAGAAAGATGTAGTACACCTACTGTATTTTTCCACAAATGCCCACATAGATAACATGCCCACCCATATCACGCTTACAAAAACAGCATGGGGGTGAGGGGGGTTTGCACAGTTGGCAAAAAACATATGGCATGTGCGTTATTTGTGTAAAAACAGAGTACATTTTCCTTATTCCTCCCATTAAATACAATTTAAAATCCTAGGCATTTTCTATATCAAACAAACATAAACCTCTTAAAGTTAGAAAGAAGAAGGCAGACCAGCTAGGGACCTCAGGATCCAACAAACAACATGGTTATGAGTTGCCTGGGTTCTCTTTTTGTGTCATATAGCTCAGACTTAGAGCTTGAGAAGGTGGCAACCCAGAAATGCCAACAGGCACAGACCAAAAAAAAAAAAAAAAGAGGCCTCAACAAAAGCCTTCTCTCTATAGCCAAAGGGCAAAAAAAAGGTACAGCCTAGCAACACAGAAAACTTTTAGAGAGCACTAATCTAACTTATAAAAAAGGGAAGGAAACCGTGGCCTCACCTACTCCCATGCCAGCAAAGGCCAAATGGGAAGCCTAGATTTCCAATCTCACCAGGCTGTAACTAGGTGCTCCAACACCCACACCCAGGGAATGTTACAAAGGCAGAGTAGGGAACCGCTACATTCATCCCCATGGGGCAGTGACAAGACCACCCCCACCTCCTAGAGCAAGTGGAGACCTAACCCAGAACCCAGTGCCGTCGAGTCAATTTCGACTCATAGCGACCCTACAGGATGGAGTAGAATTGCCGCATAGAGTTTCCAAGGATAGTGGAAAGTCAGAACTTTCACCACTGCTCAGGAGAAAATGTGGCCACTCCCCTTCCCACATGATGCCTGTAGAGGTCACTTGGGAAGAGTATCAAGGCACTCTTACCCTCCCAGCCAGGGAGGTATCAATAAAGCCTACTGAGGAAGCCAGCAGTAACAAGAAGACTGGGTGCCAATGGAGGCTGAGTGAGAAACCTGGACTTCTCTAACTCCACCTGACAGTAACAACGCACTACCACCCCACTCCCTTGCCAATGCAGTGTCAAAGCAGATCAGCTAAAAGAGAAGGTTTAAATAAGACACAGAGGCTTATAACACCCAAAGTGTCCACGTTTCAATAAAAATAAAATCACTCATCACAGAAAGAACTAGGAAGATCTCAAACTGACTGAAAAAAGACAATAAATGCCAACTGTGAGATGTTAGAACTATTTCACAAACATTTTAAAACAGCTATCATAAAAATGCTTTGAGCAATTATAAATACACTTAAACAAATGAAAAAAAAAGGAACATCTCAGCAAAGAAACAGATGATATAAAGAACCAGTTGGAGATTTAACCCACTGCCCTCGAATCAATTCCGACTCATAGCAACCCTATAGAACAGAAATGCCACATAGGGCTTCTAAGGAGTGCCCGGTGGATTCGAACTGCCAATCTTTTTGTTAGCAGCCGAACTCTTAACCACTACGCCACTGTGGCTTGCAAAAATTGGAGATTTAGGAACTGAAAAATGTAAGTTTAATTAAAAAATTCAATAGATGGGCTCAACTGTAGAATGGAAGGCCCAAAGGAAATGAACAGAGAACTAGAAAGTAAAACAATAAAAATTACCCTTCTAAACAAAAGAGAGAAAATAAACTAAAAATTTTTTCTTAATGAACTGAGTTTTAGGAACCTGTAGAACTATAAAAGGGCTAACATTTGTGCCACTGGAGTCCAGGAAACAGAGTAGAAAGGGTAGGCTGAGAAAGTACCTTAAAGATGACTAAAAACATAATGCTGTATTTTCCTTCTCAGCGCTGCTCTAGCTGTGTCCCTATAAATTTTGATATGTTGTATTTTCATTTTTATTCAGTTCAATGAATATAATTTTTTATTTCCCTTTAGACTTCCTCTTTGACCCATGGATTATTTAGAAGTATGCTGTTTAGTTTCCAAGTGTTTGGAGATTTTCCTGTTATCTTATTTCCATTGATTTCTAATTTGATTCCATTTTGATCAGAAAATATACTATGTATGTTTCAGTTCTTCAAATTGGTTGATGTTTCCTTTTTGTCTTAGGGTGTAACTTATCTTGATGTCTGTTCCATGCGCACTTGAAAAGAATGTACATTCTATCATTGGATATTCTATATTCCTATTAGATACTATTGATTCTGGTGTTGTTGAGCTCATCTGTATCTCTGCTGATTTTCTGTCTAGTTATTCTGTCCATTCTTGAAAGAGAGGCATTGGAATCTCCAACTATTACTGTGGATTTGTCTTATTTCTCCTTTCAGTTCCATCAGTTTTTGTTTTACTGTTTTTTTTTTTTTTTTTTTAAGCTCTGTTGTTTGGTGCAAACATATTCAGGAATGCTATGTCTTCCTGGTGGATTGACCTTTTTATCATTAAATAATGTCTCTCTCTGGGTCTTATAATTCTCATTGCTCTGAAGTGTACTTTATCTGATATTAATACAGCCACTTCTGCTTTCTTTGGTCAATATATCCTTTGCATGATATATGTTTTTATACCTTTTTGCTTCCTTGTATCGGAAGAGTTTCTTGTATGTGCCCGCCTTCCTTTTTTTAACCTCCCTGGTCTCTGATGAGAAATCTGCTATCATTCAATTCCTCATTCCACTATAAATAATGCGTTTTTTCTCTCTTGCTGCTTTCAAGACTTTTTTCTTTGCCTTTAGTTTTTAAAGGTTTGACTATGATATGTCTTGGTGGAGATTTCTTTGGATTTATACTGTTTGGGGTTTGCTCACCTTGATTTTCTCATATGCTTGTGTCTTTTGCCAAAAGGAAAATACAACATATCAAAATTTATAGGGACACAGCTAGAGCAGTGTTGAGAAGGAAAGTATAGCACTAATATATACATTAGAAAAGAGGAAAAGTCTCAAATCAATAATGTAAGGTTTCATCTCGAGAACCTAAAAAACAAGAAAGAAATAAACCCAAAGCTAAGGAGAAAGGAGAAACTAGCAGAAATCATTAAAACTTAAAACAGAAAAATGAGAGAAAATTAATTCTTAAAAAGATCAATAAGACTGACAAACTTATAGCAAAACTGACAAAGATAAAAACAGAGAAGACATAAATCACTAGTCTCAGGAATGAAAGAGTGGCTATCACCAAGACCCTCCCCACTCCCCAAGACCCTCCCCACTCCCCAAGACCCTCCCCACTCCCCAAGACCCTCCCCACTCCCCAAGACCCTCCCCACTCCCCAAGACCCTCCCCACTCCCCAAGACCCTCCCCACTCCCCAAGACCCTAGAGGCATCAAAAAGAGGAACACCACCACCAATTCTATGATTTGTGTTTTTGAGATATTCATCCATTTCATCTAAACCATCAAATTTTGAAAATGAAGAATAAGGTTGGAGGAATCAATCTACCTGATTTCAAACATTATATAGTTGCAATAATCAATTAACCGTGTGTTACTGACAGAGAGACAGACTCATTGACCAGAGGAACAAAGAATCCAAAAAGAAGCCTATGCCCAACTGATATCTGACAAAGATGCAGAAGTAATTCAATGGAGGAATCAAAGCCTTTTCAACAAATTGTGCTGCCGCAGTTAATACATTCACAGGCAATAAATAAATAAATAAACAAACAAATAAATCCTGGACTGAGTCTTACACATTCTACAAAAATTAACTCAAAATGGATAATGGATTTAAATGTAAGATGCAAAACTATAAAATTTTTGGAAAGGGACATAAGAAAAAATCTTCAGGATCTACTGTTGTAAGTGCTTCTAGCATTGCATCTGTTTGTTGAAATACCTCAATTCATCATCAGCCACAAAAAGGCCAAAGGCCACCTGTGGAAGAGACTGTCAGTTGCTCACAGACAAGTTCAAGATGAAGCTGAAGAAAGTTAGAAACAAGTCTATGAAAGCCAAAGCATTATCTTGAGTATATCCCACCTGAATTTAAAGAGCATCTCAAGAATAGATTTGACGCACTGAGCACTAATGACCACAGATCAGACGAGTTGTGGGATGACATCAAGGACATCACACATTAAGAAAGCAAAAGGCCACTAAAAAGACAGGAAAAAAGAAAAGGCCAAAATGAATACCAGAAGAGACTCTGAAACTTGCTCTTGGGCATACAGTAGCTAAAGTGAATGGAAGAAACGATGAAGTAAAAGAGGCAAACAGAAAATTTCAAAGGGCAGCTCAAGAAGACAAAGCAAAGTATTATAATGAAATGTGCAAAGACATGGTGTTAGAAAATCAAAAGCAAATAACTCGCTCAGCATTCTGAAGCTGAAAGAACCGGAAAAGAAACTCAAGCTTCGAGTTGTAATGTACAAAAAACTGAATGACACAGGATAGGGTCACTATGAGTCAGAATCGACTCGATGGCTGTTTTTTTAAGGAAGCATCAAAAGACGATAGAAAGAATGCAGAGTAACTGTACGAAAAAAATGGTCGACATTCAAATATTTCAGGAGGTAGCACATGATCAAAAACCAATGATACTGAAGGAAGAAGTCCAAACTGAAGGCACTGGCAAAAAACAAGACTCCAGGAATTGACAGAATACCAATTGAGATGTTTCAATAAACAGAGGCAACACTAGAAGCACTCACACTTCAGAATCTATGGCTAGGCAAAGACACCAAAACATGACAACACGACTGACAAAAGGAAAAACGAAAAGTTGGACTTCTTCAAAATTAAAAACTTTTCCTCTGTGAAAGGATCTGTTAAGATAATGAAAAGACAAGTTACAGAGTAGAAGAAAATATTTGCAGGCCACATATCTGACAAAGGATTAGTATCTAGGATATATAAAAAGGAACTCTAAAAATTCAACTGTGAAAAAATAAAAATTCAATTAGAACATAGCCAAAAGATATTAACAGATATTTAAGATATACAGATAATACATAATATATAAAAAGATGCCCAACATCATTAGCCATTAGGAAATTCGATTAAAACTACAATGAAACACCACAACGCACCAATCAGAATGACTAAAATAAGAAATAGTGACCGCACTAAATGCTGGTGAGGATGCAGAGAAATGGAATACCTCATACAATACTGGTGGGAATGCAAAATGGCACAGCTACTCTAGAAAACAATTTAGCAGCCTCTTAAAAAAGTAAACTTGCAACTACAATAGGACCCAGCAATAGCACTCCTGGCCATTTCTCCCACAAAAATGAAAACTTACGTCCACATAAAAAAATCTGTACATGCATATTTATAAAAACAACCCAGGTGTCTTTCAATGGCTGCATGTTTAAATAAACTGTGGTCATTCATACCATGGAATGCCACTCAGCAATAAAAAGGAATGCTCTATTGATACACGCAACAACCTTGATGAATCCCAGAGTATAATTCTGGGTATAAAAAGGCAATTCCAAATGGTTACATGCTGTATGATTCTAACATTCTTGAAAAGACAAAATTACAGAATGAAGAGCACATTACTTAACAAAGGCATGGGGTGGCGGCGGGGTGCGGGGGGGGACATGAGTGTACCTATAAATGGGTACGTGAGGGTCCTTATTGGTGATGAAAGTGTTCTGTATCTTTCCTGTATCAATGTCAATATCCTGGTTGTGGTCTTACATCATAGTTTTGCAAGATGTTACCACTGGGGGAAACTGGGTAGAGAGTACAGGGATCTCTTTGTATTATTTCTTATAACTATATGCAAATCCACGATTGTATCAAACTTAAAAATTTAATGAAAAAAAGGTCTGTGGCTATAAAGGACATTATTGAAACAACTGTGGACTGCAGATTATAGTATCCGTATTATATATCTATATTAAATTTCCTGAATGTGATAGCTATACTGTGGTTATGCGACAAAACATCCTTATTTTGGAAATATGGAGTTATTTTGAGCTAACGGGACATGATATATATATATATTTTTAATTTACTCTCAACTGTCCAGAAAAACATGAATAGCGAGAGAGAAAAAAGTAAAGCAAATGGTAGCAAAATGTTACGGAAAATAACTTTTGGGAGTGATGGCTATATTCATTATCACGGCACAATCACAGGTACTTTACCTACGGCAGAACTTCACCAGATGTCATACACTAAACAAAGGCAGTGAATCTATGATTATCTCGAAATGAAAAGTTTAATTAAAAAAAACAAAACTACTAGCCCTATAATCCAGAATAATCTGAGCACATATGTTAAGCAGCTTTATATTTTGATGTCGCCGAGAACGACACAAAATAATTGTGCCTGATGTTTTTAATTATGTCATGTGTTTCTTCCTATGGACTTACTAAAAACTTCAATGGACTTTACCATGTATTCTTTGTGTTCACTAGATACGTAATTGCCCACATCGTAAGGCAAAATCAGTATGCAGACACCTCTTCATGAGAATCTTCTATTTCTTACTCATGTTTCTTAAACACATTGAAGGTTGTTGATCTGGTAAGAGCTTAAGAGATTTTTCCTCAATTCATATATTTTATTAATTTTTTATTAGCATTCTTTAAGAATTATTTTATGAAGAGAAAAAAATAAGGACTCACACTTTCCATTTAATCGCCAGGGTTTCAGAGTTAAAAATTTTTTTCTTTATTAAGTTCCCTTGTATCAGCATAGTCAAAAATAAAATATAAACATCAAACAAAAAGCACAAATATTTTAATATATGATTTTATCTTACTAATGAAATATCCAATAATGCATAACACACCACTTTTTAAAAACTAGTTTTTATATTACCTATTTGAAGTACTAAAGAGCCCTGGTGGCACAGTAGTTAAGCATCAAAAGGTAAGCGGTTCCCATACAACCCAGAAATCCCACTCCTCGGAATATACCCTAAAGAAACAAAAGCCTTCACACAAACAGACATATGCACACCCATGTTTATTGCAGCTCTGTTTACAAGGTAGCAAAAAGCTGGAAGCAACCAAGGTGTCCATCAACGGATGAATGGGTAAATAAACGATGGAATACTACGCATCGATAAAGAACAGTGACGAATCTGTGAAACATTTCATAACATGGAGGAACCTGGAAGGCATTATGCTGAGCGAAATTAGTCAGAGGCAAAAGGACAAATATTGTATAAGACCTCTATTATAAGATCTTGAGAAATAGTAAAAACTTAGAAGAACACATACTTTTGTGGTTACGAAGGGGGGAGGGAGGGAGAGGGTTTTTTATTGATTAATTAGTAGACAAGAACTGCTTTAGGTGAAGGGAAAGACAACACTCAATACATGGAAGGTCAGCTCAATTGGACTGGACCAAAAGCAAAGAAGTTTCCGGGATAAAATGAATGCTTCAAAGGTCAGCGGAGCAAGGGCGGGGGTTTGGGGACCATGGTTTGAGGGGACTTCTAAGTCAATTGGCAAAATAATTCTATTATGAAAACATTCTGCATCCCACTTTGGAATGTGGTGTCTGGGGTCTTAAATGCTAACAAGCGGCCATCTAAGATGCATCAATTGGTCTCAACCCACCTGGAGCAAAGGAGAATGAAGAACATCAAGGTCACACGACAACTAAGAGCCCAAGAGACAGAAAGGGCCACATGAACCAGAGACCTACATCATCCTGAGACCAGAAGAACTAGTTGGTGCCCGGCCACAATCGATGACTGCCCTGACAGGGAGCACAGCAGAGAACCCCTGAGGGAGCAGGAGATCAGTGGGATGCAGACCCCAAATTCTCATAAAAAGACCTGACTTAATGGTCTGACTGAGACTAGGGGAATCCCGGCGGCCATGCTCCCCAGACCTTCTGTTGGCACAGGACAGGAACCATCCCCGAAGACAACTCATCAGACATGAAAGGAACTGGACAGTGGTGGGGGGAGAAATGCTGATGAAGAGTGAGCTAACTATATCAGGTGGACACTTGAGATTGTGTTGGCATCTCATGTCTGGAGGGGGGATGGGAGGATAGAGAGAGTGGGAAGCTGGCAAAATTGTCATGAAAGGAGAGACTGGAAGGGCTGACTCATTAGGGGGAGAGCAAGTGGGAGTACGGAGTAAGATGTATGTAAACTTATATGTGACAGACTGACTTGATTTGTAAACGTTCACTTGAAGCTCAATAAAAGTTAATTAAAAAAAAAAAAAAGGTAAGTTGTTCCAACTCACCAGTCCACGGGATAAAGATGTGGCACTCTGCTTCCATAAAGATTTCAGCCTTGGAAACCACATGCAGCGGTTCTAGCCTGTCCTACAGGGTTCGCTATGGAGTTGGAATCAACTCCAGGGCAATGAATTTTTTTTATTTGAACTACTAAAATTAAACTTTAGAAAAAGAAGAAAAATTAAAATAGAAGTTGCAATTCAAATCAATAAGGACCAATATTAATCTGTAGAATCTTTCTAGAAAGTCTGGGTTAATACTACAGTACTTGTTACTTCCCATTTACAACAACAACAACGGGAATTGATCCATCACAGATGATAATTTGGAATCATCTCTCTTCAAAATAAGATAAAATGCACATGATTCCTGAGAAAATGGTAATCAAAACCATGTTTCTCAAGAAGCTGTATCAAAAAGTGATATAATTCACTGCCCAAAACAAAAGAATATAGGAAAATCAATCCCAAAACTCTGAAATATTTGTGATGGCAGTAACATTTATTTGCTCTCAGAATTGTCCTGCTCCCTCTCTCCTTCCTATCATTCCAACCAGGTTGTTTCACTCACACTCTGGTAAGCTTCAGGCTAACGTGTTTATGGATTTACTCCGACATTCACCAGAAACATATAAAAGTGGTTCTGAGATGAGGCAATGGACTGGTTCAGTATCTAAATAATGCCTGCTGCGTAACCCCAGCACCTACAACATTAGCTTTGCATGGTGGGTATGCAAAAAGTACTTAACTGAATAAAAGAAAATAAATGAAGAAATAAACGGTATCCAAAACCTGTTTACTTGAGAGGCCTTACTCATGTATCTTACTCAAGAATCTCATCCCTAAAATATTGTCTGTTTGCCTCAGTCTCAAACATCACCTCCCTAGATAGTCTTCTTAGATTCCAGACTCTGGCCTACTGACCTTTAATACTGCCTGACCTTTTAGTTCTTACTCAGCCTCAGTGAGTAAGCCACTCTGGCTCTACCTTGTTCTTACACATACAGGCCTGCACTCCAAGTACATTACCTGGATTCAGTCTGCTAACTCCAATTTACCACAAGCTCCCATATTCTGAAACACCCAATTTCACATTAGCCTCTGAGGTCTTGGTTTCCTGTCTTGTACTTCTACACTACCTGTGGTTTAGTGTGGAAATTATGTACAGAAGGGTGGGAATCATTTTGCATGCTTTTCAGGATCCTACAATTCAGTTTGCTAGCAGTATCCTTTTATGATGTGTCCTTTCATACAGCAGGATGACTGACCTGCCCAGAGTCACAACATATGACAACATCTGGCCAGCTGATTTTCTAGGATCTTCTATTCAGCACATTACATATTTTATACCTCAGCTATAACAATCATCTTCAATTAAAAACAAAAAAGGCACTGAATAAAAATACTTGAAAAGAAATTAAATTCTTTAAAATCCAGATTCTAGTATCATCTGGCACAAGAAAACAGTTCTATGTGCACATACATTTTTGCCTTGAATTTAATCCATTCTTCAGCCATTTCTCAAGCTACATTAACCATCTTTTAGCCTCCAAGTATTTCCTGTGGTACCAAATTCACCATATTTTGGCTAAGCCTGGGCAGTAACAGATGACAGAAGAGTTAATGGGCTCTTAATATGGTAGGGCTTCATGGGTTAAAAAAAACGAAAAACCAAACCTGTTGCCGTGAAGTTGATTCCAACTCCTAGTGCCACCAGGGCTCCATGGGATCCATGATCACTTTAAAAACTGTGTGCAAAATGCTGTAAATAAGTACACTTTTCTGGGGAACTGGTCCAGAGTTTTCAACAGATTCTCAAGAAGGATCAAGACCCAAAAGAAATAAAGAACCAACAGGTGAATTAACAGAGTTATAAGGTAATTCCTTCCTTAAGGATCCGCTTCATTCAAACACTCCTACTTTTCTTTAGCAGACAACTAATGTCTCCAGTTTGTTTCTCCAAAGCTCACATCTAATCCTACCTCTCCTTATTTTTTTTCCTTTAATTAGAGAACCTTTACCTCCATTTCTAACCCTCGTCTCAGTTCACAAAACCCCAATTCCTGCCTTGCTAAGCACTAGACAAAATACCCAAATCCTAGCCCACCCCTACTGGGATGCTTTCAAGTCAGGGAACACCTGACACGAAACATTCCAGCACCAACATTCCAACTATCTTATTAAGGGCCTAGTTCACTAGTTTGTGTTGCTGCTGCTATTATTTTTTAAACAGTTGTTTAAGTCAATCTGGCTTCCGACCCTCAAAGAAAAATCTAGAGTCAAGAATATGTTACTTCCATCAAGTCGGCTCCGACCATGGCAGACAACCTGATATATTGCAGGATGAAATGTTGCCCAGTCCTGCACCATCTTCAAAGTCACTGGTACATCTGAGCCCATCATTACAGGCACCGTGTCAACACATCTCACTGAGGGTCTCTGCCCCTTTATGGTCATGTCTGAATTTTTCTCAAGTTGTCCCACAGTTTTTAATCTGAACAAGCACTAATACCATACTTCTACTGCAGACTTACCGAAGTGCAAATTCTTATAGTCACTCTGAGAAATCAGAGACTCTAACCAGTGTTTCTTAACCATTGTTGGACAAGACTCTCTCACTTTTATCTTCTGAATCTTTCATCAGCCAAGAACAGCATGTACAGCTCTACGTTCTGAAATGTTTATTTTGACTGCTTAGAGATTTGTTTTTGTTAGGTGCAGTAGAGTTGCTTCCGACTCATATGACCCTATGTACAACAGAATGAAATACTTTCCAGTCCTGAGCCATCTTTACAATACTTGCTATGCTTGAGCTCACTGTTGCAGCCACTGTGTCAATTCAGCTTGTTGAGGGTTTTCCTCTTTTTCATTGATCCTCTACTTTAACCAAACATGCTATCCTTTGCCAGGGACTGGTCCCTCCAGATGATATGTCCAAAGTACAAGAGGTGAAGCCTCGCCATTCTCGCTTCTAAGGAGCATTCCAGCTGTACTTCTTCCAAGACACATGTGTTCATTCTTCGGGCAGTCCATGGTATATTCAATATCCTTCACCAATACCATAATTCAAAGGTGTCAATTCTTCTTCAGTCTTCCCTATTCATGTCCAGCTTTCGCATGCTTATGAGGCAACTGAAAAATACCATGGCTTGGGTCAGGCCCACCTTAGTCCACAAAGTCATATCTTTGCTTTTGAACACTTCGGAGGTCTTTTGCAGCAGATTTGTCCAATGCAATACGTCATTTGGTTTCTTGACTGCTGCTTCCATGGACACTGATTGATGATCCAAGTAAAATGAAATCCTTGGCAACTTCTACCTTTCCTCCATTTATCATGTTGCTTATTGTCCAGCTGTGAGGATTTTTGTTTTACGCTGAGGTACAATCCATACTGAAGGCTGCAGTCTTTAATCTTCATCAGTAAATACTTCAAGCAAGGTTGTATCATCTGCATATTGCAGGTTGTTAATGAGTCTTCCTCCAATTCTGATATTCTGTTCTTCTTCATATAGTCCAGCCTCTTGGATTATCTGCTCAGCATTCAGATTGAATACATATGGTGAAAGGATACAACCCTGACTTTAAACCACAAAGTATTCCCTTGTTCTGTTCAAACAAGTGCCTCTTAGTCTATGTACAGGTTCTGCATGAACACTATTTACTGTTCTGGAATTCCCATTCTTCCCAATGTTATCCATAATTTGATATGATCCACACAGTTGAATGCCTTTGCATAGTCAATAAAACACAGGTAAACATCTTTCTGGTGTTCTCTGCTTTCAGCCAAGATCCACATGACATCAACAATGACATCCCTTGTTCCATGTCCTTACCAGAATCCAGTTTGCATTTCTGTCGATGTACTGCTGCAACGGCTTTTTAATGATCTTCAGCAAAATTTTACTTACGTGTGATATTAATGATATTGCCCAATAAGTTTCGCATTCTACTGGATCACCTTTCTTTGGAATGAGCACAACTATGGACCTCTTCCAGTCTGTTGGTCAGGTAGCTGTCTTCTAAATTTCTTGGCATAGATGAGTGAGTGCTTTCGGCACTGCATCTGTTTGTTGAAACATCTGAACTGATATTCTGTCAATTCCTGGAACCTTGTTTTTCATCAATGCCTCCAGTGCAGCTTGAACTTCTTCCTTCGGCACCATCAGTTCTTGATCATACGCTGACTCCTGAAGTGGCTGAATGTCAACCAATACTATTTGGTACACTGACTCTGTGTACTCCTTCTATCTTCTTTTGATGCTCCCCTGAATTGTTCAATGTGTTGCCCAAAGAATCCTTCAGTATTGCAACTCAAGGCTTGAATTTTCTCTTCAGTTCTTTGAGCTTGAGAAATGAACATGTTCTTCCCTTTTGGTTTTCTAACTCCAGGACTTTGCACATTTCATTATAGTGCTTTATTCTGTCTTCTCAAGCCACTGTTTGAAATCTTCTGTTCAGCTCTTTTACGTCATCATTTCTTCCTTTTGCGTTAGTACTCTATATTCAAGAGCAAGTTTCAGAGTTTCTTCTGACATCCATTTTGGTCTTTCCTTTTTAGACATTCCTTTTTTCAACTAAACAGGTGTCTCTCACCCCAACCCTAACATTCTGACTTAGACCTACCAGTCATCCCGAGTTGAGATTATGACTCTAAACACGCAGATTGTAAATATACCTTTTTGTGGAAAAGTCTCTTCGAAGAGTTCAAAACAGAAGCATATATGCAAAAGGATACAGATAAGAAAAGAGAGGTTTTAAGTCACTGATATGTCCTAAGAGAAACAATAAAGTTTAATAAAAAGCAGGAGTTCCTGATTTAGTAAGAACTGTCATAGGTGAGAATCAGTACAACAGAACTCTACTGGAAATATCTGGGTCACAGTATGAGCAGCAACTGTATCACAGAGTACAGGCAGACAGTGTAGGAGGCTTGGCTGGATTTACACAGAGCATGTTGTTTCAGTTGTTTTTTTTTTTTTTTTTAGTTTTTATAAATGGCTAATAAAAACACCTCAATTTGATTACAGTTACTTGAAATTTCAAGATTTGTTCGGAGGCAACAGCAGGAGTTTAATGAACTATATTCCTCTAACCTTTTATTCAAAGATGGCTAAAAAAAGGTAATATAGTCCACTTACCAATGCATTAAGAGACATGATTATAGAGAATATGTAATTTAAAGAAAACCTGGAGCTTTCAATGTATTCTATGATCGTCTTTTTCTTTTTCCGCCCAATCTTTTCCACATTAGAATCAGCACCACTTCCCCTATCTCTCTTTTCTGTTTCCATTTAGTTTTGAATTTTGAAGCTGCTAGTCTTAAAGGTTTACTCTTCTTGATCTTTTCTTCATGCCAGTTGGCTTCCCTCAACAGCAGCCTTGGGGAGCTGGTATGTTGGCTGTGTCCCTTGAATGCTATTCTAAAAGGGCAGTATTTTCTTTTGTGTTAAGTACTTGGGGAGAGACAGACGAAGGCAAACTGAACTTTGGTAGCACATCAACATGTTTCCAAGACTCACACTCTGATATGAGGGGATTTGGCTAAGTAATGTGTGTTGTATGGTTGGAGGAGAGGGGGAGAAAAGAAATGTGCAGGTAAGAGAGGGAATAAAGAAAAGGAAGAAATTATGAAGAAGGCCCAGTGCAGAAGCAAAGGAATTTTGAACAATAAATAGTAAGAGGAGTTTCAGATTGAGTATAACATTAATATGCAGCAACAGAAATAAAAGGAAATGATGATGTCCTGGAAGCATGAAAGTATTAAGTTAAAATAAAGGCTGGTCAAGATAGAAACTGGGAAAAAACTGATCTCAAAACGACGTCAAGGCCCAAATGATCAAGTCTTAAGGATATATCAGACTACACTAATCTGAGCTGTTCTTATTGAAAGGGTACACTGTGAGGGGGCAGAGCAAGATCACACTTTTCCTAGTCATGCAGAAAGAAAAACCATCAAGCTCAAAGCAAGAGTAAAGAATCAAAATCTAATAAGCTCAAAAGAGGGAACTGGGAAAAAACGGTTGAGGGAGTCCTTTGTTAACTGAATTGGGGTTCAGAGTTGGTCTCAAGTAATAACACGTCCTAGGTACCACCACACAGAGAGGAAAAAGACCAGACAAGTATATGAAATAATCTAAAAGGGCTAGATAGGGAAACAGGCTAATGTTTAAGCTCTATTCCACCCCTGGCACACGCGTAATGAAGCATCAGACTATTTAAAGGCTGTGCTGATTAGTGAGAAAGTAGCTCCTTAAAATCCTAACAAAGGCCAAGCTAAACTCTAATTCAGAGTAAAGAGAATTGAACCTGCAAGCTTTGAGTATCCACAGCTGAGCAGAGCAAAGGCAGGCAGGGACTAATAATTCTAAGCAAGATAGTGGGCTAGAGTACAAGACAACTCAATATCTACTGAGTACCTCGTATGTGTCTAGCACTGTGCTACATGATGGAACATTAGAGAATTCATCCCTGCCTTCGAAGAGTTTACAGGAGAATGCAAAATCCCTGTCCATGGCCACTTACCATGGAGTCAATGTGTTAATGTACGCATAACTTTTACTACAATGCCTGGCAGATAGTGGCCACTCAAAAATAGGTAGCTGCTAATTAACATCTACCATTATCAGAATACCTATTACAGTACTTTAGGGATTACGAATTTTTAAGTTCTAGAAGAAACAGCTTTAAACTGTGCACAGATAAGGATTTATATTAAAACTAGGACAAGTCTTCTTCCCACTTGGGATCTAGTTCCTACAATAGTCCTAGAGACGCTGTTCCTGGCAAACTGTCTCCATCAGTCATGCCAATGTTAGCATCAATGCAGTCTCACACCCCGTGCTGCCCAAACTTTTAGATCCTGTGAAGTTGACTTCATAGTTTATTGTTGACATTCACAAAAGAAGAAAAGCCACTGAGACTGCAAAGCAACTGCTTTCCAATGTCACACCTCAAAAGGGAGACATGAGAAGAAATATAGCACACGGTGTTTCCTTCCCTCAGAAGTGAAAAATACCAAACATCATCATCAATTCATACTTATTGATCTCCCATAATAAATCAGATGCTTTAGTAAAAGCATACAGAAAAACAATATCCCTAGCCTCCTCAGGCTGAATTCTAAAAAAAAAAAAAGTGTGAGGAAACTTTCCTAGCTATGGGTAGTAGCTGACTGGATGAAAACAAACCAAGTATGTTCTCAAGCGACAAAAACACAATTCAGTTTAGAGTAAGCTAGCTAAAAGGTTTTTTCAGTATGCTTAAAAGACAAATATAAAATCCTACTTCTCAACCTTCTAAAAAGCTAATAAATACAGTAAATTTTTAAGTTCTTAGAAAATATATCCAGTTCAGGGCTGGGGTAGATGAGAGGAAGTAAAAGAACAGAAGACATAAAAACATGCAAAGAAATAAAAGGGGAGAAAAGAAGGGTAAAAATTGACAGGAAATTTAATACAAAAAATCATCAATTTTTTATATTAAAATAGAAGAGATAACAGAGGGATATGAAAATGGAGCTAATATTTGAGCTAGAAGGGATCACAGCTATCAACTGGTTCAATACCTCTGTTTTACCGACAAGGAAATTGTGGCCTAGCAAGGCTGAGTAATGTCCTAGGTCTATATGAAGGTGGTTAAACCAAAAAAGTCTGTTGCCGTCAAGTCAGTTCCAACCCACAGCGATTCTATAGGACAGAGTAGAACTGCCCTATAGGGATTTCAAGGTTGTAATCTTTATGGAAGCAGACTGCCACAACTTTCTCCTGTGGAGAAGCTGGTGGGTTCGAACTGCCAATCTTTTTGGTTACCAGCTAGGCACTTAACCATTGTGCCACCAGCCTACTATCAAGGTGGTCAGCACATAGTAAATACTCAAATTTTTGATAAATTAAAAAACAAGCACTGAAGTCTTCTGGAATCACTAACTACATATAAAAATGTTCCAAGGTGTGTGTGTGTGTGGGTGTGTGTGTGTGTGTGTTTTGCAGTCCATACTATAAAGAAGTAGACTGCCATTTTAAGAATCTGGCCAAGTTTCCATTTATGTTCCACTGTGTTTATACCCATTACTGCACAAGTAAAACCAATCTAAATGACCTCTTTCAATTTGCCTGCTCTCCTAACCCCTTTACCCCCTTATAAGTTTATGCCTTTATATTTTAAAACATATATTTTATTGGCAACACAAAGATGAATTTTTACTAGAAAAAAAAATTAAGAGATCTTCCTTACATGCATTTTTTATTTTGTGAAATAGTAAAAATAGTCTTATTGCCCAACTCTAATCCAAATTTAAAAAGTGATAGTGAAATTTTAGTTTAGCTCTCAGTGAAAGAGGTAAATCTTAAGGGTGCAAAGGAAAATAAAATTTACTGGGCGGGGGGGGGACACAAATTACCAATATATAAAAGTAGAAATCTAGCACTTTAAATTGTTTTATAGTACTGTCTAGTCCCAGGATATTCTCTTGTAATTAGCATGGATTTAATCTGGGTTTTGGGTAATAACCGATGAGTGAATGGGTTAAATCTGTAATAGGAAAAGAACCCAGAGTTTTAGTATCTTAATTGTCTTAAATTTGTGAATGAAATATGCCTGAGGGGAGATTAAAAAAAGATTGTAAGAAGAAAAGGAAGCAAAAAGAATATTGTTCTCCTTGTAACATTCATTAGGAAACAGACAGCAGATAACGTGGTCATGCCACAGCTCATTTTACAAATGCAAGGCCCTTAAAAACTAAAAGTAAACCCCCTGAAATGGACAACCAGATGGATCCACCCACTCTGCTCTCAAAAGGATATCATAGCGGTTATACAATCTGCCTAAAATTTGCAAAATGTGTCAGATTCTAAAAATTCATTTTTATTCCACTTGTTTGGAACTCTGATCACATTCCCACATTAAAAGAAGCTCGTATGAACATATGTGTGCGTGTGCACACACACAAGACACACACATACGAGACACACACACACACACAGGTTTCTAAGTGGTAGCTGGGTTTCCAGACAAGACCGCAAAAATCTAGTAATGTAATCGGAGGGAAATGTTTGAGTCCACTGAACCCATAATGTACCAGAACTAGCAGTACACATGTGAGATAAACAGAAAACAAGATAGTTAAAATAAAAATGCCAATTAAATAAAAATGATTTTTTAAGAATTGTAGTGCAGTGTGATAGAAGACAAATTTAATTTACTGACTGAGAAAGTGGAGACTTCTATGGAGATTTAGAGAACGGATCAGGAGTAACTGCAAGGGTTTTAGTGACCGATGCAACTTAAAAAAATTATTTCAATTTTATTTCAACATCTGCAACATTTCCATTTTCTCTGAAACAAATGTACTTCTTGTCAATCAACCACATGGAAAGTAATTCACTGTTACTATTTTGTAAATGAAACGAAGAAATGGAGACAAGGTCAAGGGAACAGCAAGACCTAGAACAGACTAGGGAATGGAAAAGGAAGCACTGAAATACTTGTCGAAAGGAAGGGAGGAAAGAAAAAAGGAGAAGGGAAGAATGTGAATATCCAAAAGAGTGCTGAAAGTGGAAATAACCGAAGTTGAAATAATAAAAGAGGGAATATGGAAGGGAGGGGTAGAAAGAAGGACCCAACACACCCACAATATTTTTAAAGCGGGAAGAAAAGAGGTGGTAAGAAGGGACCTGAATCCAGCAGTTCTCAGTACTGCCACTCAGGAGTATAGCTAGCTCAGAACAGCTAGGATGGGTTTCGAAAGGTGATAATCATAGTAACTAATATATATATTGAACATTTCTATATACTAAGAATAGTTCTGAGAGCTTTACATGTCTCATAAAACAACCCTGTAAAGTAGACACTATTTTTGTTCTCATTTTATAAATGAGATAGATAGCAAATTGCTCAATTTCATTCAGACAAATGCAGGAGAGCCAGGTTTGGAGCCCAGGCAGTCTGCTTCCAAAGCCTGCACCATTAAGCACTACTGCCTTTACAGTGGAGCCCTGGTGGCACCGTGGTTAAGTGCTATGGCTGTTAACGAAAAGGTCAGCAGTTTGAATCTGCCAGCCACTCCTTGAAACCCCTATGGGTCAGTTCTACTCTGCCTCTATAGTACAAACCATCTCTTTCTCTCTCTAATGTGCACGTGCGCGTGTGCGTGTGCGCACACACACACACACACAGACAACTGGTCCCTGGTAAAGTGGAGAGAATGACAACTACAAAGAGAATTCCACCACTATAAATTCCTATGGTTACTAAGTATTCCCTTGTTAAAGGAAAGTAACAAGCAGAAAACCCCTGGAATTTAGCACCTGTTAGACAAATATTCATTGAACATCATTCACTATTCTAGACACTAGGGACAGAGCAGTGAACAAACCTGAAAAAAGTCTCTACAAGAGGAGACGGGTAGTAAAAGAAGATAAAAATGTTTTTATAAATGTTAGGTGATGGCAGGTGCTATGGAGAATTTAAAATACGACGGCTATTAAAAGGCCTTACTGAGAAGGTAACATTTCAGCAAAAAACTTGAAATAGATGAAGAAGTGAGGATTGAGGATATCTGGAGGGAAGAATTACAGACACAGAAAACAACCACAAAGTCCTGGCCAGTGTGAGGAACAGTAGGACGGCCAGCATAGCTGGAAAAAAGCTGGAGGAGAGTGAGAAATGGGAAGAATAGGAGGGGAAGCCAGAGAGGCACCTAGAAGCCAGCTTAGCCAGGGCCTTGTAGGGGCTTTGGCTTTCTGTCTGAGCGAAACACATGAAAAGATTTCAAGCAGAGAAGTTACATGATCAGATTTATACTTTTGAAGAATCATGTCAAATGTTATGTTCAGAATAAATTATTCAGAGACAATACTGAATGCCAGAAGACCAGGTAGGAAACTATTACAAAAACCCAGGTGAGAGAGGACAATGTACTAAAACAGGATGGAAGTAACAGAGCTAGCGAGACAGGGTTAGATTTAGGTTATTTTTGAAAGGTAGAGCCTAAAGGATTTATTTGCTGATGAACAGGACAGGAGGGAGAAAGAAGAATCCAGGGTTGGGGTTTATTTATTTTTTTTTTTTCCTGGCCCAAGAGAAAGATGTTGTTATGAGTTCAACTGTGTCCCCAGAAAAGATATGCTAAAGTCCTACCTCCCTGGACCTGTAAATGTGACCTTATTTGCAAACAGTCTTTCCCTACGTAGTTACTTAAGTTAACCATACTAGAGTATGACTGGCATCCTTATAAAAGGAGGAGAGGAGGCACATAGAGACACACAGGGCAGAACATCATGTGAAGACAGAGGTAGAGACGGGCGTTGTGCTGCCACAAACCAAGGAATACCTTGTTATTGTGTGCCATCGAGTCAATGCCCACCCATAGCGACCTTATTGGACAGAGGAGAACTGCACCACAGGGTTTCTAAGGCTGTAATCTTTAGGGAAGCAGACTGCCACATCTCTCTCCTGCAGAGTGGCTAGTGGGTTTGAACTGTTGACCTTTCATTTAACAGCTGAGCACTTTAACCACTATACCACCAGAGCTCCTAAAGGAATACCTGGGGCTACCAGAAGCTGGAAGAGACAAGGAAGGATCTTCCCCTTGAGCCTTAGGTGAGAACATGACCCTGCCAGCTCCCTGAATTTGGACGACTAGCCTCTAGAGCTGTGAGAGAATAAATTTCTGTTCTTTAAGCCACCCAGTTTGTGGTACTTTGTTAGCGCAGACCAAGGAAACTAAGACAGATGTCATTATCTAAGAAGGGGAAAACTGGGTAGAGCAGGTTTGAAGGCAGGGGAAGGCAAGTAAAGACCAGTTCAGTTTTAGACATGTTAAGTTTGAGGCAACTATTAAAATACAGAAATGTCAAGTAGGCAGTTGGATATAAGCTTCCAGGGAGAGGTCTGGCCTGAAGATAAACATTTGAGACTCTTTCGCATGTAAAAAAAAAAAAAAAAAAAATTTTTTTTTTTATAAGTAGTATTTAACCCTCAAAAAAAAAAATTTTTTTTTTTTTTTTTTAATTCCATCAGTATCCACTAGGCCCAATTTTTCTTTTTTTGAACAATCTTGTGAGTAAAGGGAGCCCTGGTGGTGCAGTGGCCAAGAGCTACGGTTGCTAACCAAAAGGTAAGGAGTTCGAATCTACCAGCTGCTCCTTGGAAACCCTATGGGGCAGTTCTATGCTGTCCTATAGGGTCACTATGAGTCCGAATGGGCTCGATGGCAACAGGTTATTAGCAAGTATTTCTATTTTATGACTTTAGTTCTTTCTTTTTAAATTTCTCTGTAATCCAAAAGACAATAAGAAATGTTACTTTAATAAAAAACAAACTTATTCTATCTTGCAATTAACATGCAGATTCCCTGGACTCTTTTACAAACCTAAGATGCTTTATAGAATCTTAGGAATCTTATTTGTCCCATGTCTTGAAACATTCTGATTTTCATCAGCCTTTAATCAAAAACCAAACTCACCGTCGTTAAGTCAATTCCAACTCCTAGTGACTCTACAGGACAGAGTAGACCTGGCTATAAATCTTTATGACAGCAGACTGCCACATCCTTCTCCCACAGAGCAGCCAGTGGATTCGAATCACTGACTTTTCAGTTAGTAGTCAAGCGTTTAACCACTGTGCACCAGGGCTCCTTACTCATCAATTATTTGCAATCTTTCTTTAAAAAAAATGGCCTACTCACTTAGCAGAATGATGTAATAGTCAAATAAATCATCACTAATCATTCTTCAATTTTCTTACTGCAATGTGCAAAGCACTGCATCAACTTTGAAGACTACAGGAGACACTATCTTTACAGTATGCTTTTAGTTTTCACTGAACACAGTTGAGAATTCAGTTTTTCATTTTCCACCATAACGGCAAAGAGAAGAAAACAGAGAAAAATGTTTCACAATTATTAGATGAATCAGAAGATAAATGCAAAGACAGACAGCAGCCCTATAGACTATGCCTGAAATTCAAGCCAGGTTCAGAAAAGGATGTGGATTCAGGGATATCACTGCTGATGTCAGATGGATCCTGGCTGAAAGCAGAAAGTGCTAGAAAGATGTTTACCTGTGTTTTACTGACTATGCAAAGGCATTCAACTGTGTGGATCTTAACAAATTATGGATTACTACACTGTCAAGAATGGGAATTCCAGAACACTTCATTGTGCTTATGAGGAACCTGTACATAAATCAAGAGGCAGTCATTCAAACAGAACAAGGGAATATTGCATGGTTTAAAGTCAGGAAAGGTGTGCATCAGGGTTGTATCCTTTCACCATTATCTATCCAATCTGTATGCTAAGCAAATAATCCGAGGAGCTGGACTATATGAAGAGGAACGGGGCATCCAGATCGGAGGAAGACTCATTAACAACCTGTGTTATGCAGATGACACAACCTTGCTTGCTGAAACAGAAGAAGACTTGAAGCACTTACTGATGAAGATCAAAGACCTCAGCCTTCAGTTTGAATTACACCTCAACATAAAGACAACAAAAATCCTCACAACTGGACCAATAAGCAACATCATGATAAATGTAGAAAAGATTGAAGTTGTCAAGGATTTCATTTTACTTGGATTCACAATCAACACTCATGGAAGCAGCAGTCAAGAAATCAAACGACACATTGCACTGAGCAAATGTACTGCAAAAGGCCTCTTTAAAGTGCTGAAAGGCAAAGATGTCACCTTGAAGACTAAAGCGCACCTGACCTAAGCCACAGTGTTTTTAATTGCCTCATACACATGTGAAAGCTGAATGATGAATAAGGAAGACTGAAGAATTGATGCCTTTGAATTGTGGTGCTGGAGAAGAATACTGAATATACCACGGACTGACAAAAGAACAAACAAATATGCCTTGAAAGAAGTACAGCGAGAATGCTCCTTAGGAGCAAGGATAGCGAGACTACGTCTCACATACTTTGGACATGTTATCAGGAGGGATCAGTCCCTGGAGAAGGGCATCATGCTTGATAAAGTAGAAGGTCAGCAAAAAAGAGGAAGACCCTCAATGAGATAGACTGACACGGTGGCTGCGACAATAGGCTCAAGCATACCAATGATTGTGAGGATGGCACAGCACCGGGCAGTGTTTTGTTTTATTGCACATAACATAGCTGTGAGTCAGAACCAACTTGATGGCACCTAACCACAACAACTGTCTCTAAAGATGATGGCAAAATTTGATCATATAAGGAAAATCTCAAGACTATGAATCTTCAGATGACAATATCCTAACCTAGATGAATTTTTTCAAACTCAAGAATCAATAAGTGAACAATATGGCTGTAAGGACAAAAAGGAAACATGGTATTCTCATCCAGTTCAAAAGAAAGGATTTCTTTACATGGTATTTGCAACAATAACTCAGACCACTCTCTTTTGCTAAAGAACATGTTACACTATTCTTTCATCTTCTATGTTTGTGTGACAAAATTTACTTGATACAGTTCATAAGTAACCAAATGCCAAAAGCAGGTATATATGCAAGGGAACTGAAAAGGAAACAGAAGTGTGGAAATGAAGGAAAAAAAAAATTCTTTGGATTCATCATTCTAAATGTTTATAAATCTAAATATTTTCCAATTGTAGAGCAAAGATAATAAATGTCTTCCTGTAAAAATGGTGTGGAGGCATCATACTTCCTGCTTAACTTCGCTAGGGGGCAGGACAGCTACCATTGACATTCCAAGGCTTATTCCTATGAGGTGCAAGTTAAACATACCTCCACCCTCCAACCTTCTTGCCAGTTCTGACTCCAGCCGTCTCTCCCACAGCACTCTGTACTTCTCTGTTGAGTTCAGTGATTCACTGCAATGGCCATACAGAACCCATAAACCATACTCACAGTTATGGAGTTCATCAGGGAAGTAACAGGTTACAATTCAGAATAAGTAAATCAGTTCTTTGATTAGGACAGCTTCTTCTCTGCCACCAAGCCCTCTTACCCTCAGCCTGGGCTCTTGCCCTCAACCTGGGGCAAGTGTAATAAAACTCTTTAGTTCTGCAGATAAGTGTCTAGAAGCATCGCACTCTGCAAGCAAGTCTTGGCCCAAAGGTGCTCAGCTCTCTTGCTCAGCGGGTCAGTGAGTCCAGCTCTGCCAGTAAGTGCCCAAAGACACCCCACTCTGCCAGCAAGCCTCCAACTGAAGGCGCTTAGCTCTCCTGCTCTGTGTATGGACATACCCACTGTAGCTGCCTCGTTCTGTGGGCCAGGAAGCCCACCACGCCATCCAGCACTGGTCTCCTGGTTCTGCTGCCACTGTTTCTCTGTTGCCACTTCTTGCCATCTCACGCCATCTTCAGTGTCACAGCTGTCTGTCTCCTGAGTCTAGGAAGTTCTCGGTGCAGGAACCCTGGGTTCAAATGGCATGCTCTGCTCCCAGTTCTTCTTCTTGGTGATAGAGAATTTCCCTCTCTGCTTCTGGGGTTGGCTCTCTTTAAGCCTAGCTGGATGGCAAACTGCTTAGGGTTCCACACGGACCTTATTTACATTATTAGCAGGTTGTCCAATTTCCTTGGTAGGCCACAAACGCCTTATTTGCATAGTTCCACCCAACCATTCTGTGGGAGTCAGAAGACTGTGTATGCATGGCTAAAAGGGCCAAATTAAGTAATTCGTTGCATCGCACATCCCTCAACAAAATTATGTACTGTCAAATATTTCAAAAAATTCTTCAAAAATTACATTTATTCTATGTAAGTGCAAGAAGAAGAACCAGAAGCAATGATAAACTAGAACTATTAGAGATACACCTGAAATCTGCAATCAGAATTTATGAGCTGGATATGTTCCATGTTGATGCATGACAGTTCATGACCAATTAATTACATTCAAAGGAAGTTGTCTATTTGGTGTGTGTGTGTGTGTATCTGAAACCAAGAAAATAGGGAATAAAAACTAGGTTTGTATGTATCGATGAAACATCAGATGTTAGGAAGATTTATATCTACCTAGGTGTTTTTACGTGTAATCCAGAAAAGAGACAAGACCAAAAAGAAGGGTTAAAAGTAGTATAAACATTGTCATAAAAACACAAAACTTCTGGCATAAATATAGCTTGGGACAATTTTAGAATAAGTTTAGAATTTGCTTGACTACTACTCACCAAAAAACTTGCCTTAGTTTGCATTATTAGGGACAACAGGGTTTAACTTCAATGTATTTTCACAAATGGAAAATGAGAAAAGTTAGGAGCATATTATTTGGATTTCAAAAAGATTTGAAAATTCTTTCATTCTGTTCTAAGAAAAACTATGTAATCACTCTTGTCAGTTCAATGTATTCTCACCTATCAATGGATTAAAAAAAACCCTATTTAAAAAAAAAACTGCAATGATCTTGTTTTATAACAAGGCTAAAGGAAGGGGTAGACAAATTGATAAGATGGTCAGAATCTGTACTTGCAAAAGGATGGCTTGAGGAGAGCCTATTCTACGGCAGGGTTGACATTAGTACAGTTAATGCTTTCATTTGATCAGAGAGGCTTCAATTACATGACTGTAAATTAATGAGACAGTTCTGCACACATAGAAGGAATAAATTTGCAGGAATAACAGAGCGAGAGAGGAAGTATCTACTCTTTCAATCATAAGCACGGGCTTCAGAAAATAGAAAGGTGTTCCTTGTAACGTATTTTTAAAAAAGAATAGAAAAATATAAACTGCTGCAAAAAGGATGGAAAAACCGTGAATTGTTTAAGTAACTACATTTGCCCAAAGCATTCAAATGGGATTGGTAGTCATTGTAAGACTAGGGTTCAAAGTGACTGTGGCTTTCATCATGGTGCTCTGCCCTCTCTAGTTCTCTCTATGTTACATGCTTCTTATTCTTTATCCCACACTTATCAAATTATGGTAAGTATAACAAAAGGGATACAAAAAGCTGTATGATGAATACGGTATATCTTTGAATATTCTTTTTTCCCTCAAAATCGTTCAGTAAAATTAAGTTTAAATTAGTAAATAATAAACAGAGAATATAATGTAAAATTCTATCAACTTTTAAGACAAGCCTCCTGAATTCAAAAGAAAAGTTGGCTGCACTTGCCTAGAGTACATATATCTTTATTCCTCTTTACCATTAGTGTTACCTTCAACGAAAAGTTTTAGACACTCTGACTTAATGCTTTATAAACAGTATACGCTTGCTAAAGTACAGGGTCAATGGAAAAGTGGAAGACCGTCAACGAGATGGGTTGCCACAGTGACTGCAACAATTGGCTCAAGCACAACAACGACTGTAAGGATGGCACGGGACCGGGCAGTGTTTCGTTCTGTGGTACAGAGGGTCACTACAAGTCGGAACCGACTCAACGGCACCTAACCACAACAACAACAAAGAGTATGTGTACCAGGCAGTGTTTCGTTCCATTCCACATAGGGTCGCTTGAATCGGAACCAACTTGATAGCACCTAACAACAACAACTAGTATACAATGAATGACTCAGAAGATGATCTAAAGATGCTTAAGCTATTAAGTGTTGTCTCTGGTGAATTAAAAATCAAAGCAATCCATTTGGGGAGGGGATCCACGGACAAAACAGAGATAGGTTTGGAGGTTTGTATTACTTTGCTTTGATTTTGGAGGAAATAGAGGCAAGAGTTTAACATATGTAACTTAGAGTAAGGAAAGAAAATGAACTTGAGAGCCAAAAAGGCCTTTAATTCAATCTTTACTCTCTTCCTTCTAGTTGTCTGACATGGTCAAAAACTTCAATATCCCCATCTGTAGCTAAATAAGGAACATGAAATAAGATAAGAGTTGTGAAAGCATCTGACCCAGTGCCTCATATATAGGTGCCAACTGGGAATTTCTGTTCCCTTCTCCCTTCTAATCCAATTGTCCTTAAGAATTCTGAAAATGTTCTGGTAACAGATGTTATCTACAAATAAACTCTTACTTGTTAAACATGAATACTACTGAATCAATGTAGCTTTGGTAGAAAAATAACATATTGTCCATGAACTTGATCAATCTAACATAATGCTTTTACAAAAGTTACTAAGAATATGCTGTTTACCTCATTAGTCCAGGAAATTTACATTGGATAAAATTTAATAAAATTAAACAAGAAACAAAAATAAACGTTGACAATTAATGAACTACAGCACAGGGGAATACACATACAACAGCATTTGTTCCGCCCCGTGGGACATGCCTCCTCTGGCATTTGTCTATAAACGGTACTGTCCAGCGAGACTTTCAGTCTAATCTTGGCCAAAAAAAGCAAAACCAAATCCATTGTCATTGAGCCAATTCTGACTCTTAGCGACCCTGTAAGACAGATTAGAACTGCCCTGCTCTGGGCAGTTTCCAAGCAGCTGCTGGTGGATTTGAACCGTCGGCCTTTTAGTTAGTAGCTAAGCTCTTAATCATTATGCCACCAGGGCACCAATCTTGACACTTCCCTCCCCAAAAAATGCTTTTCACCTAACTGCCAATTAAAAGTACAATAAACAGAATACACTACTCATCAAGGATGTTTCTATTTAGTACGCCCGTGTCCACTACAGCACTATTCACAATAGCCAAAAGGTGGAAACAACCTAAATGCCCACCAACAGATGAATGGATAAACAAATGTGGTACATACATACAATGGAATACTACTCAGCCAGTAGGAGAAACGAAATCCCGATACATGCTACAATATGGATGGAAAGAGGGAATTAACAGTGATGGGAATACTATACTGATTAAAGGTAAGGTTGCAGAGCTGATTATTATAACTGTTGTCAAGAAGTTGTACACCTGTAAAAAGATGAATTGGCAAAACTTGTGTGACAGATATAGTTACAACAATGGCAAAAAAAAAAAAAAAGAGTAGCTGCTAAGGCTGATTATGTACACCCAAAAACCTCATGGGATTTGGTTCCTTGGTTCGGAGGTTTAGGGTCATGGTTTCATGGGACATCCCAGATAAACGGCCTAATAACATGCTTAGTGTCTCTGTTCTACCTCCTAGTTCGATGCGTAGTGCTTGGGGTCTTAAAAGCTTGCCAACGGCCATCAAGGCACAATAACTTGTCTCTGTTCACCTGGAACAACAGAAGGAGGAGGATCAGGAACAGGAGGAAGACCTGGAACATGTGGCTAACTGCCTCCATGAACAACTGCCTCCTTTGCCATGAGACCAGAAAAAACCGGATGGTGCCCGGCTACTATTACTGAACGTTTTGATCAAAGATTCCGTAGAAGAATCTTTATCAAAAGGGGGGAATGCAGAACAGAATTTCAAATTCTCATGGGCTCTAGACTTCTTGGGAGTCACGAAGGTTGGATGAATCCCCTGAAACTATTGCCCTGAGATCATCTCTAAACCTTAAACCAGAAATATCCCCTAAAGTCTTCTTAAACCCATAGTTTAGTTTCACTAGTAAAAAAAAAAAAAAAAAAAAAGGCCTGCCTTGAGCATTATGCCTTTTTAAGAACTATCCACCATATTTTTGGACAGACAACATGCACCCTCTGAGCCTCCCCTCACAAAGTGTTTTCATAAGCATGATACGTTCATTTTTTTTTTTACAGCAACACGTGGAAGAGGACCGGTACACTGGCGCTTTTGAGGGTGCCTCTTGTGAGGAGGGCGTGGCCAGCAAACAAATGAAGAGGATACACATTATTTGCATAAAAATATGGTATATGGGATCAAATCAACAACAGCAATTTGAAAGGTCAGACAGGAACCTTAGGCACCAGTGAATTTATGTTAATGGAAAGGAAGAACTCAGAAATGAAGGGTGAGAACGGTTACACAACTCGAAGAATGTAATCAATGGCACTGAATGGTGCATACAGAAACTGTTCAGTTGGTGTACGTTTTGCTGTATATATTCTCAACAACAACAAAATAAATAAAATCACGTTTAAAAAATAGAAAGTTTCTATTTAGACGTCCGTTTATCGGAGAAAAGCATTCAGCAATGCCAATGCGAAGTAACACCATCTCCATTTTACAGATGAGACACAGGAACGCGAAGATCACGTGATCTGTGTATAACCACAGCACCAGGAACAGACTGTAGCCAGCATATGATGCAATACACAATGACGCCGTAATCAGTTATTAGTTATCACTCATTTTCCCAGGTATGGGAACCTGGCTAAAGAGACATTAATGACAATCAGTGATTAAGGCTTTACCTCACACTCAGGAAAAATTACTTGGACAGTTATTTAAAAGTATGCAGGCTTGTTGTTGTTGTGTGCCGTGGAGTTGATTCCCACTCATAGCGACCCTACAGGACAGGACAGAACTGTCTCATAGGGCTCCCTAGGCTGAAATCTTTACATGAGCAGATTGCCAGGTTTTTCCTCCCGTGGAGCGGCTAGTGGTTTCAAACCATCCATCTTTTGGTTAGTAGCCTAGCACTTAAACATTTGTGCCTCCAGGGCTCCTTCTGATTTATTTAACCTCTCAATTAACAGTCTAGCTTCAAATAAGCAAGAAAAACACTATATAAATTAATATCCAAATAGGATATTACAGAACCTACAGATTTCAGTTAAGTGGTATCCAAACCCAGTATTTTAACCAGACACTTTACTACACAGACAGTTCATTATACCAAGAACATCTAATTAACCTTTCAAGCAATTTTTCTGGAGTGCCTACTCTATGCTGGCCTGCTACTACGAGCAATATATGTTATCTCATGTAATAACAGCAATGGGTGCTGAAAAAGCATTTGTGAAGAGGACCAGCAAGCTCGCATTTGGAGAAGAATGTCAATTCTAAACGAGAATGCAGCACCTTAAAGTGATCACGAGCCTTAAAAGCAACACGTATTTCAAAAACCAAGAAGGGGAAAAGAGAGTTGGTGAAGGAAAACTATAGCTCCTAAAAGATATGTTCTTTGTCAGAGGAAAAAAAAAAAAAAAAAGGACCTGAGGAAATGTATCTTGGGAGTTGCAGTCCTTTTCACCTTCCCTCCCCTCAATGGTATGTGTGCTGTGACCTCGCTGATTTTCTACCCCTTCGAAGGTACAATTTAGAATCTACAAAAACAAGTCTTCATTTAATTGGTTCCAAATTTATTCCCTGACTTATAAAGTTTACAACAACAAAATAAAATCCAAATTCTGGTCCGAAGAATGACAAAAGATACTTGTTTAAGCTTAAACACCATATTAAAACAAGTAGTAAAAGCAGCTTTTTCTTACATACCAAGAAGCTTGCCATCTTTTAGGATTCATAAGGCTTTTACCTCTAACTATTTAAAGATTCTATTCTCACTGCCCAACCCTGATCCCAAGGCCTTCATACCCCATATCTGAACAGCTATAGCAATAATTCATCTCCCTGACTCCAGTCCCCCCCAAACCATCCTATTCACGGAGCTCAATTACAAAGCAATATTTCCAGAAAGTTAAATATTGCTGTACTCCAAAGTTTCCTCTACGGAATAAAGTGATCTACTACTCAAGAGCCTCCAGTTTCTCCTTCGAACCATCTCTTCCACCCTATCCCTTCCAATGAAATTGGTCCTTAAGTCATTCCCCAAACTTTCCTTCTTCCCTTTTCACTTAAGAAATGTTGAATCAGTGCCTACTGTGTGTCAGGGACCTTTCTAGACACAGGATACAGCAGTGCCTTCAGGGAGCTTACCTTCTAGTGGAGGATGGAAGAAAGACAATAAACAAATATATAGCACGTACGATGGTGGTAGGTGCTATGGAAAAAATGAAGACGGGGAAAGGGGGATAGGAAATGTTAGGCAAAGGGCAGGGAGTTTCCATTTATATAGGGTTTCAAGTCAGGTACCAATGATAACATGGCATTTGAGTAGAGATCTAATACAAGAAAGAAAGGGAGACATACTAATATCTGGAGGGAAGGCAGCCTATGGGCCCTGGGGCAAGGGTGTGTTTGATATGTTTAAAAAATGGCCAGGAGGCCAGTATGATTCCAGTGAAGTGGAGGGAGGGAGAACAGTAGAAGAAAACGAGGCCAAAGATCTAACCAGGAGAGCAAATCATACAGGGTCTTATAGGCCAGTATAGGGCAACTGACTTTTACGCTGAGTGAGATATGAAAGGGAACAATATAATCTGACACTTTAAAGGATCACTCTGACAGATGGAGGAGGGGGGAGAAGCAGGGAGGCCAGCTAGATTATCAGAATAAAGGCAAGAGATAATGGTGGCTTGTGCCAGGATGAAAGTAATAAGGTTCATGAGAAGTGATCAGTTTTGTGTTCATTCTTGACATCATATCTTTGCTTATGGCCACTTCTCCATCCGGCTCATCTCCATTTCCAGTAGTTCTGCCGGAATCTAGCTTAAATTATGCCTCCCCCAAGAAACCTTTCCCGACCAATCAGCCTTCAGTGACTGTCCATTTCTCTGAACTCCTGTTGACAAATGCCCATACCAGTTATTGACTGCCATATAGCCTTTCCTACAACGTACGGTTATTTAGCTACCCAACCTCTACGTCCTTTTACCCCACTGTCCTTGAAGAAGAAAATGCTTTACGCCTTTTTGTATTCTCATTATGCTGCCTAAAACAGATACTCAACAAACGTTCACTGATAATCAAACTAAATCACTTAGAAATTATTATCCCCTCAAAAAAATTATCACATGAGCCAACAACACATGAAAAGATGCTCAATGTCATTCACCATTGGAGAGATGCAAATCAAAACGACGACGAGATACCATCTTAGCCCTGCTAAAATGGCAATGATAAAAAAAATTTTTTTTTTTAAATCAGAAAACAACAAATGTTGAGTGAGAATGTGGGAATTGGAATCCTCATCCACTGCTGGTAGAAATATAAAATGGTACAACTGCTATGGAAAACAATATGACAATTCCTCAAAAATTATGATTCAGCTACCTCATGATTCAGTATTTCCACTCCTTGGTATATACCCTAGAGATCCGATAGAAGAGACACAAACAGCCACATGCACACCTATGTCAACTGCACTACTATTCACAATAGCCAAAAGACGAAACGACCTGAGTGCCCATAACAGATGAACGGATAAATAAAATATGGTACATACATATGATGGAATACTACACGATCATAAAGAATGATGGGTTCCTGAAACATTTTGGAACATGGATGAACCTAGAGGACATTAAGCTGGGCAAAATAAGTCAATTACATGAGAACAAATATCATATGATCTCACTTCTATAAAATGACAAGAACAGCTGTATGTACAGAGACCGATGTTCACTGTGGTTCCCAGGAGTGGGGAGGTGTGGGAGGGAGTGATAGATGCTATAGACAGTAGTCACTTTTTACTTATGGCAATGGAAAAGGTAGCACCGAATATGGGAGAAGTGTGCACAGTTTAACCAAGATAACTGATGCTGCTAGGCTGTATATACACACACACAGAGGATGTGTAGGCAAATGCTATGTTATATATAATTTTGCAACAACCAAAATACATGTGTGTGTTTATATGTATACACACTTGTGTGTGTGTGTGACAGAAACTGATACATCTTAGATATAACTAATCACTTCAGGGATTAGCTTTCTTGGTTTGAAGATTTAGGGTCATAGTCTCATGGGACAACTCGGCGAACTGGCATAATATAATTCGTAAAGTTTATGTTCCACATCCTACTCTGGTGAGTAGTGTCTGGGGGCCTTAAAAGCTTGTGAGCAGTCATCTAAGATATAATTATTGGTCTCTGCTCATCTGGAACAAAAGAGATAGAAGGAAACCCAAGACTCAGAAAAGGAACCAACAACAGGACTAATCTACATGAACCACAGCCTCCTCTACCCTAAGACCATAAGAACTAGATGGTGCCTGGCTATCAACACTGAACATTCTGGTCAGGACCATAAAAGATGAATCCTGATAGAAAAATGTGGAGAACTTCAAAGTTTCAAAAATTCCAGTCTTACTGGACCCACTAAGACAGGAGGAATCCCTAAGACTATTACCTTGAGATATTCTTAAGCCCTGAACTAAAACTATCCCCTTGTAATGGACTGAACTGTGTCCCCCAAAAATATACATCAGCCTGGTTAGGCCATGTGTGGGTGTCCTCTATTTTGTGATTTTCCTACGTGTTATAAATCATAATCTCTGCCTGTGGTTAAAAAGGATCAGGGTAGGATATAACACCCTTGCTCAGGCCACGTCCCCTGATCCAATAAAAAAGGAGTTTCCCTGGGGTGTGGCCTGTACCACCTTTTATCTCTCAAGAGATAAAAGGAAAGGGAAGAAAGTAGAGAGATGGGGACCTCATACCACCAAGAAAGCAGTGCCGGGAGCAGAGGGCGTCCTTTGGACCTGAGGTTCCTGCGCTGAGATGCTCCCAGACCAAAGGAAGATTGATGCATCATGAGGACCTCCCTCCAGACCCGACAGAGAAAGCCTTACCCTGGAGTTGGCACCCTGAATTTGGGCTTGTAACCTACTAGACTGTAAAAGAATACATTTCTCTTTGTTAAAGTCATCCATTTGTGGTATTTCTGTTATAGCAGCACTAGATGACTAAGACACCCCTCAAGTCACCTTTTAGCTAAATAGCAGTTTAGTCCATAAAGCAGCAAGTATTACCCTTGAGCACTGCACTCTTTTAAAAAAAACATCTATATGAGACCAGATGGTCAGCAAATACTCTAAAGCATAGATGAAAAGGTTGGGGGGCTCTGAGACTAGGTTAATGGGAACTGAACAACTAGAATGGAAATAACATGAACGTTGATACTATGTAAAGAAGGTAACCAATGTCACTGAACAATATGTGTAGAAATTGTTGAATGGGAAACTGCTTTGCAGCGCATGCTTCAACCAAAATTGCAAAAAATAATATTTAAAAAAATTATCATATGCTTACTCCCTCCCTAAACTGCCAAAGTCCAAGAGATGCCCCACATAGCTGTCCCCAAGGGCAACCTCTGCCCATCACCCAGGTCCACACATCATCTCTAGCTACAGTTCACAACACTTGCTTATTAACCTCAACTAGTTTCTCTAGATCAGTGGTTTCCAAAGTGTGGTTTTCAACCCACCTGGAGCAAAGAAGAATGAAGAACATCAAAGACACAAGGAAAATACGAGCCCAAGAGACAGAATGGGCTACGTAAACCAGAGACTACATAGGCCTGAGATAAGAACTAGATGATGCCCGGCTACCACCAATGACCATCCTGACAGGGAACACAACAGAGAGTCCCTGATGGAGGAGAGAAGTGGGTACAGAACTCAAATTCTAGTAAAAAGACCAGACTTAATGGTCTGACTGAGACTGGAGGGACCCCAGAAGACATGGCCCCCAGACTTTCTGTTAGCCCAAAACTAAAACCACTCCCAAAGCCAGCTCTTCAGACAAAGATCAGACTGGACTATAAAACATAAAATGATAGTCGTGAAGAGTGTGCTTCTTAGTTCTAGTAAATACATGAGACTAAATGGGCAGCTCCTGTCTGGAGGCGAGATGAGAAGGCAGAAAGGGACAGGAGCTGGTTGAAAAGACACAGGAAATACAGGGTGGAAAGGAGGAGTGTGCTGTCACATTACAGGAACAGCAAATAGGGTCACATAACAATGTGTGTATAAATTTTTGTATAAGAAACTAACTTGAACTGTACGCTTTCACTTGAAGCACAATAAAAAAATAAAATAACAACACAGTGTGGTTTTTGGGGTCAACTAAGTTTGAGAATCTCTGCTCTGGCTAAAAGATTTAACTAATTACCCAGTTTTTCTAAGAGATTTCCTGAACAATTCTATCCTGGCTCACATCCTCATTCACCTCAATCATGATCAGAAGTCCAAGCCTCCCAGATGGCTCACCCCTACAGCTCTGTATACCTGCTCTTGTGATCCCATCTCCTGCTCCTCCTTGCTCTCCCAAGCCCTGAAGGTCATGTGCTGTTCTCAGCAAACTCCTCTGTATACTTGTCCTACCTTCTGTGATGCTCCTTCACCCTTTTGCTCTAAATGAGACCTGACTGACCCTGGGAATACTGCTTCTTTCGGCAGTAAAAGCTTTACTCCTCCCCATCACATACCTCATAAGGGACAAGCATCCTCCTTGCTCCCCATTACCATATTGGGCGGGACCTTGAAGGTACCCTCCTTGTTTCCCAATACAACTTCCATATAACTTCCCTTCCCGCCTCCAAAACCACAGAGTCTTTGAAACACCTGCTGATCTCCTGAACTCTTAGCACAGGGCTTCCTGTTTTCACCTCCATCATTAGTCTTAACATTCTTGATGACTTCCAACATTCACATACATGATTCACCCAATACTTCAGCCTCCTACATTTTCTGCCTTGTCTTGTTTTTTAATCTCTTGAGCATCAATTATATTGATGTATTTTGCTTACTACTTCACCTAAGCCACCCACTAGCATCATATGCTAGCACTGTTTTCACCAATAACAATAAACCAAAAACTAAACCCACTGCCATCGAGTCAATTCTGACTTATAGCAATCTTATAAGACAGAACAGAACTGCCCCATTGGGTTTCCAAGACTGTAATCTTTACAGACGCAGACTGCCAATCTTCTCCCATAGAGGGGCTGGCAGGTTTGAACCACAGACCTTTCAGCTAGCGGCCAGGTGTTTAACCACTGCTCCACCAGGGCTCCTTCCAATAACAATACCACTTCCAAAAATATCCTGCTTAAAATCTATCAGGGCTCCTTATTGGAAAAAACAAACAAACAACAACAACAAAAATCAAACTCTAGATAATCTGGCCACCATAATTTTCAGTTCCCATCTACCATGCCACTCACCCCATGCACACCAGCCACATGGAACTACACACGGTTCCCCACAGACATAAACTGTTTTGCCAATCTACGTTTTTCGGAAAACCAATTTCCCTTTCTACCCCTCACCCACTCTACTTGTCTATTACTGCCTCTGTAAAGACTTCTTTGAACTGCCAAATGCTGTTAGCTGTTCTGTCCTCTACCTGCTCTCCCTCCTCCTAAAGCCAATCCCAAGAAGCCCTGGTAGCACAGTGGGTAAGCTACGCGGCTACCCTAAAGGTTGGTGGTTTGAGCCCACCAGCTGCTATGCAGGAGAAAGATGTAGCAATCTGCTTCTCTAAAGATTATAGCTTTGGAAACCTGTCATGGATTGTGTCCCCCGAAAATATGGGTCAACTTGGGTAGGCCATGATTCCCAGTATTATGTGGTTGTCCCCCATTTTATGATTGATATAATTTTCCTATGCATTTTAAATACTAATCTCTGCCTGTGGTTAATGAGACAAGATTAGTTTATGTTAAAGAGGATTAGGGTGGGATGTAACACCCTTGCTCAGGTCACACCCCTGATCCAATGTACAGTTTTCTGTTAAATCTATTCAATACATGAGAATTTAGAAAGATCAGGTGCCAAAACACCCAGCACAATACTTGGATATTTTTAGTATTATACCCATTGCTGTCGAGTTGATTCCAACTCTTACTAACCCTACAGAACACAGGAGAACTGCCCCACAGAATTTCCAAGGAGTGCCTGGTAGATTCGAACTGCTGACCTTTTGATTAGCAGCCATAGCACTTAACCACTACGCTACCAGGGTTAAAAATTCCAGGAACTATGAACACTCTAGGCATTGTGTGGTTTATTCCTTTAGTCGTTTCCAACAGTGAAGGGAGGGCCTATACAGTTATCTGCCTGCTCACTTTTTGTTTACATCGTCCACATTCGTACCAGTATACATCAGGTTTGCGAAACCACTGATTTTTGGTGGGTTTTTATCAATTCTTACAGTGATTATTTAATGTCTTTCTACAAATTTCGCTTTGTGCTTTTATGGAAAAATTTTCACTTGGAAAAGTCTGCACCACACAGAAGCACACATCCTTAATGTCTCCAAGACAAAACAAAACACAAAAGCCTTACGATTAATTTAATGTCTACACTTTACACTTTAGGGTGCAACTTAACAGGCAGGGCCTGAAAAAAGAAAGAAAGGGAGCTATTAAATATTTTTACTCAAATGTTACCTCTATCTTATACAGAACATGTAAAATATGCTTTTTAATTTAGTAAAAAAAAAAAAAAAATTTTAAGGTAGAGATGCTTTGTTACTGTATGTAAAACAATTCTTAATCATGTAATTTCTGAAACTCTTGTCATTTTTTTCCGTATCAATTGGAAGTTGTTTACCAACTTATTTTTGCTTGAGGTGTGATTTTTTTTTCCCTTTTCTTTCCAACATCTGTTCCAAAAAAAAAAAGGGTTTCTGCTAATGAATTGAGCACACTCTAATTTTTATATGCCTTCTCACCTGCATAACTTAATATGTGGATACTTGATAATTGTTTTATTATGTAATTGGTAAAATGGAGTGTGTGTTAATGTAAGTTCAACCATATATTTATACTGTCTGGGAATGTGTGGTTATAGTTTGAGAAACAATCTGTCATTGTTCACAACCTTGTAAAAACCGACTTGCGAGAGCTCGAACATCTAAATAAATGATGAAATGTCTTTTTAAAAAATCCTTTAATAGCTTTTTACTGTCAAGCACTTATTCACAGTATCTGGCCTCAAAAATTATCTGAACTGAACGGTTTCTACATTTTGTGATAACTCAAATTACTATCAAGTCTAGTTCTCTAATTGTGTAGCCCAATTAGAAATTTCAAGAGGGATAAAAAGGGAGCATTAAAAAATTAACCTGACTGTAATCTAGATAACAAGTGGTTGCTATTATTACATTTGCTTAGGACAAAATAGCTTCCAAAAAAACTTCCACCTATATTATCTCAATAACCTGTCAGGTATTAGTAGTCCCATTTTAAACACTAGGAAACTAAAACTCAGAAAGGTCATACCATGAGAAATGGCGCAACCCAGACTAAAAACCAGATCTTTTGACTCAAAGTCCATAATTCCCTTGTCTTATGACAAAGCCATCAGTCGCTCACTAACTTATTTTTAAAATGGCTGATATATTTTTCTAAGATTACCTCATTGACAGTCCCAAGAATTATCACACCCTTTTACAACCTGGACAATCAAGGTATATTCAGTTAAGTAACTTGTCTCAAGGAATTAATGGAGATAAAAACAGAATTCGGGTTTTATTCATGCTCATTTCTCTACTCAGCTTTGTGTTATGCTCAAAAGCAGTAGTGATAAACTCCAATCAACAAAATCAAATCTATTGCCACTGAGTCAGTTCAATTCTGACTCACGGGGACCCTGTAGGGCAGAGCAGAACTGCCTACAGGGTTTCCAAGGCTGTAAACTTTACAGAAGGAGACTGCCAAATCTTTCTCCCAGAGATAAACTAGGTACTATTGAACAAACGGTACAGTAAACTTCTGGGTTAGGGTTCAAATCCTAATTCTGCCAATTCTAAATTGTGTCACTTTGGCAAGTTACTGAGTTTTAGCTACCTCATCTGTATAATGAAGATAATGGCTACCTGCCAGGTGGACTGAGGATTAAATTAGGTACATGCCTAACATATATGTTAAATATAAATAATGTTATGATACAATAAAATAAAAAATAAAAACAAAAAACAAAACAGTTTAAAAATACCAAGAGGGCAATGTGAAAAGAAATAGGAGCCATAGAGTTAAAAAAAAAAAAAAAGATGGGACTGAGTTTCCAGCTCTGCCATTCACCTATTATGTCCTCACTCGGTTTCTCTCCTCACTTGTACAACGAAGATATTCATCTGTATACACACTTGCTCTACTACTGTTATAAATTCTTTAAAGCCATGACATGTCTTTAATCATCTTTGTTACAGCGGCTAATCCAGTCCTCTATCCATTATGTTGTTGTTGTTAGGTGCCATCAAGTCAATTCTGACTCATAGTGACCCTACAGGACAGAGGAGAACTGCCCCACATAGTTCCCAAGAAGCGCCTGGTGGATTCCAACTGCTGACCTTTTGGTTAACAGCCGTAGCTCTTAACCAGTTCGCCACCAGGGTTTCCAACCCTACATACAACAGAACAAAACACTGCCCGGTCCTGTGCCACCCCGACAATTATTGCTATGTTTGAACCCATTGCTGCAGCCACTGTGTCAATCCTTCTTGCCGAGGGTCTTCCTCATTTTCACTGACCCCCTACTTTACCATGCATGATGTCCTTCTCCAGGGACTGGTCCCTCCTGATAACCTGTCCAGAGTACATGAGACAAAGTCCTGTCATCCTGGCTTCTAAGGAGTATTCTGGCTGTAATTCTTCCAAGACAGATTTGTTCGTTCTTCTGGGAGCCCATGGTATATTCGATATTCTTCGCCAACACCATGTTTCAAATGCATCAATTCTTCTTCTGTCTTCCTTAATCACTGTCTAGTTTTCGTACACGTATGAGTTGACTGAAAACATCATGGCTTGGGTCAGGCACACCTTAGTCCTCAAAGTGACATCTTTGCCTTTTAACACTTTAAAGAGGTCTTTTGCAGCAGATTTGCCCAATGCCATAAGTCATTTAATTTTTCGACTGCTGCTTCCATAGGCATTGATTGTGGATCCATTACAGGTACCATTATAGGTATTCATTAAACGTTGGTTGAACTGGTTTATTAAAAAGACAGAATAGAACAACAGTCAATATGAAATCCAGAAATTCTTTCATATAGAATATGAGAAAGAGAAAGCCTGGTGTCAGCATAGCTAAGATCAGTTCAGACAGACAGAACATGTTCTGCCTTCCGGGCTATAATTTTGTTTGTTGTTGAGTTGTCGTTAGGTGCCATTGGGTCGGCTCCAATTCATAGTGACCCTATAGGACACAGCAGACTGCCCCATAGGGTTTCCTAGGTTGCAGTCTTTATGGGAACAGATCGCCAGATCTTTTCTCCCACAGAGCCACTGGGGGGGTTCAAACTGCCGACCCTTCAATTAGCAGCCAAGTGCTTAACCACTGTGCCACCAGGGATCCTTATAATTTTGTTTACTGGTTATAAACTGCATAATCATCAAACTAGTATGTTCCTTCAGAACAAGAATTCCGTCTGTTGTTTGTCTGCCCCACTCCATCCCCCATTCGATTTGGAATATGAAGAGGAGAAAGGAAGAATAAATGACATAATGAACGCTCAATATTACTGCACCCCCTAAACCCCCCCAAAAAAGCTTAGAAAAAACAAGGGAGACTTTCTTCATCAGCAGGCAACCTTAAAATACCAATTACGGGGGAAAATATTTTACATAAAACTAGTTTGTATTTATCAAAGTTGTCCCAATATAAATTGAAAACAGCCTCAACATGATAGCGAAAACACTGAGTGGTGAGCACTCTATCTCTGCAAATGCTCAAAGCCAAAAGCGGGCTGCACTAATTATTCTTTACAGAGCATCTACATGTGCCACATTAAGCACGTGTCATAGATTATTTAAAATTTCACACCAATCTAGAATGGAAGGTATTATTTTCCCTATGTGACAAATGAAGAAACCGATGTTCAGAATTGGTTAAACAACTTGCTCATGGCCACATAACTGGAAATGGCAGAGGTGGGGTTAGATCCACTGAAGTTTGTCTCTAAAATTCATATTCTTTGCACCATACCACGCTGCCCATTGATGTTACCAAATTCACTAAAAAGGAGGGTCGCTCAAGAGGAAAGTGGGCAAACAATCTGGCAAAGAGACATATATAAAGCCCAAGGCAGCACTCCATCTCAGAATTCTAGATGTACAGGAGCAAATTAATGAACCACATCTAACTACAAAACTAAATGCTTAGATGAACTGGAACTTTCATTCTTCAGCTTCTATGAATGCCGACACCACTGAGAGCTCAGTAATTTTTCTAGAATACTCAGAAACTTAGCCTTTAACTCACTTTTGGTATCAAACTAAGAAGGCAAAGGAGGTGATGTAAGTTTCACAGTTTTCTTCCATTCACCAAACCTAAACAATTCTTGCATAATTGGGTCTCTTTTTAGCATACCTACTGCTATATAAAATTCACTTCACCGAATTTTAGAACAGATTTGGGTCAATTCTATCTTACCGTGTGGAAACTGAGGTTCAGACAGTTAAATAACTACCAAAGGTCATACGGCTGGCTAAGCCTAGACTGAAATGCAGATCTCCTATTCTTAGTCCAGTAAGTTTGCTCCACTGCATCTCAGCGCCTCCCACCTAAAGCCTGACCACCTGGCTTTCCTTCTCTTTATCTGGGTGTTACACAACTATAGCTCCTTCCGGACACCTTCATTCAATTCAAGAAATGTGTGGGGCACTGGGCTAGGCAACGCAGAGAACAAAAAGATAGGGCTGACATGCTCTTTGCCCTCTAGATGGTGCTACCCAAATTTTCTGATGTCATGACACACACATACACATATAAAATGACACAAAGTGACAAACAAACGAGGTTACACACAAGTGGCCAGGGAGTCCCAGCTCCACCTGGCTGCTCCAAAGGTTGATGGGAATACATGTTTTGGCATATAATCCAAGATGTGGCACACTGGTTGGGAAGCTCTGTCCTGGAAGCTAGAAAGTAAAGCGGGTTGAAACAAATATACAAATAACTACAATAAGAGTACAAACGGAATAACTGAACAGAATGTCACTGCCTGTATTCATCAAACACATTGTTGTTGTCGTTGTTGTTAGGTGTCATCGAGTCAGTTCTGACTCAAAGCGACCCTATATACAACACAATGAAACACTGCCCAATCCTGCACCATCCTCACAACCATTGCTATGTTTGAGCTATTGTTGGAGCCACTGTGTCAATCTAGCTCGTCAACGGTCTTCCTCTTTTTTGCTGACCCTCTACTAAGCGTGATGTCTTTCTCCTGGGATTGGTCCCTCCTGTTAACATGTCCAAAGTATGTGAGACCAAGTCTCGCCATCCTTGCTTCTAAGGGGCATTCAGGCTGCATTTCTTCCAAGACAGATTTGTTAGTTCTTCTGGCAGTCCATGGTATGTTCAACATTCTTCGCCAACACCATAATTCAAAGGCATCAATTCTTCTTCGGTCTTCCTTATTCACTGTACAGCTTTCCCATGCATATGAGGCAACTGAAAATACCATGGCTTAGCTCAGGGGCATCTCGGTCCTGAAGGTGACATCTTTGCTTTTTAACACTTTAAAGAAGTCTTTTGCAGCAGATTTGCCCAATGCAATGCGTCTTTTGATTTCTTGACTGCTGCTTCCATGGGCATTGATTGTGGATCCAAGTAAACTGAAATCTTTGACAACTTCAATCTTTTCTCCATTTATCATGATGTTGCTTATTGTTCCAGACTTGAGGATTTTTGTTTTCAAATAAACAAAAATCAAACATAAATGAGAAGAAATGAGATTAATTCAAGTTGCCTCCTTAACTCCTCTTCCAAACAAATCAAAGGCAGAACAGCCCATCCTTCTGATGACAGTGCTGATCGGTCCCCCTACAGGGCTGCAAGGAGCCTAGACACTGATGACTGATGAGTACACCCAACCCAAACGCCAAACCTGCTGCCAGCGAGTCGATTCTGACTCCTAGTGGCCCTACAGGACAGAGCAGAACTGCCCCATAGAGCTTCCAAGGAGCACCTGGTGGATTTGAACTGCGAAGCTTTCGGTTAGCAGCATAGCATTTAAACACTACACCACCGGGGTTTCCGATGAGTACACAGGGAGGTGAAAACTACTTGAAGCACATCAGTGTGTCAGAAAAGTTCTTTAAGTTCTTAGAAATACTGTAAAAATAAATCAATCCAGGGGAGGAGATTCACATTCCAAGGTCATATTCAAATATGAAGGGAGGAACAGGAAAACAAGCCCTCTTCCCCCAACACACATACTCCTCCCTGTGACCAAGCTCCAACTCTGTTGTTGTTAGTTAAAATTTTGCCTTCTAATATTTATAAATTTAGCCTGTGTGAGCCAAATAGGTTTCCTATAATTCCAGACATCTGGGCCGAAGGGCAAAGGGCAAAGTGAACTTTCAAAAACTGGCTAGTAGCCACTGGCATCACATGTAGTAAGCTGCCTTAGCAACACACAACAGCTGTCTGCTTAAGAAAGGATATCACCATCTTTGCAAGAGGCAAAGACGTTCTTGTTTGCACAACTAAAAGCAGAGGGTTTTTTCTGGATTATTTTCCCTGCTCTAAAAGTGATCACATTTCATAGTTTAAAAATGTCTCTCTTCCCAGTAAATGTCCCTCCATCCCAAGTTACAATGCCACAGTTAACAATAAATTAATAAGCAATAAACGTAAGGTATAAGTTCTTGGCAAATAAAAATATAAAATGCTTTATAATATCTAGTTATTAATTACTATTCTAGCTGCTACAGACGAGGTATCTAACGATGGGCAAGTCACTCTTTGTGATTTAATTACTTCCCGCATAAAATTTTAATAACAACAGTGACCTACTTCACAAGACTATTGTGAAGGACAAAAAAATTATTAGATAAAAACTTCTTCCTAATTAAGAATCATGCCACCTACTGGCTCTCAATATCCAAAGAAATGGCTTGATTATCACGGTCAGTGCCCCCCACCCCCCGCCCCCCCCCAAAAAAAACAGGTCTATCCTGCCCCACCAGGAAGACGGCGGCTCCTGAAGCAACCAGCTCATTTCACCTACCCCACTTGCCTTCTCCAAACCAACCAGGCCCAGGGGATGGCACAGTGCCCTTGAGCTCAGCCCTTGGGCCTAAGTCTAACAAGATAAACAACATTTAAAAAAAAAAGTCACAATCACTGTAGGTTTTGAAAACCTGACACCTGTGAGCAGGGAAGGGGACGTGGCCGCCTGTGCTCTGTGGGGAAGGCCATTCGTGCAAGAGCAGAATCTCACAGCTTTCCATTCCTTATATGTGCAAGTGCAAACCCTCACCCACAGTACTCTGTACTCACCCAGAGGTACATCATGTCAGAGCCGGCTGCTCAAACTCAGTGCTCAGTTGATCCTGGACTGCAAAAAGGCACTTCAAGTGAACCGGAGGAAAAGAGGTGCCAGAATGGGGGCAACGGTTCGGGGTAGGGAGAACCCCCCCCCAAATCACTTGAGCTTAAAAATACTAAAAAAAGGATCAGTCTCCTCCCCCCTCTTCTCCAGCTGACTGTTCTGTTGTTCTCTCTCCTCCCTCTCACCCTCCCTTCCTCCCTCCCTGTGTGTGCGCGCTCTCTCTCTCTCTCTGGGAGTTCCCAGCCCCATGTGTCTGAACTGATGAGTACAGCACACTCTCTCTGTATTTGCCTTAAGGGAATCTCTCTGTCATTCTACTTCTAGAAACACAATCACCACCTCAAAAAGATTACTGCAAAAGGCAGGGATGGGTGGCGCCAGTAACAAACCACCAGTACCAGCTTCTAATGCTAGACCTAAGCTAGTTTAAGAGGGGTTCTTTAAACATGAATGAAGCAATCCAAAAACTCTGCCCTCCAAGATTGAGGAGAGTGAGCCAAGCTTCCCCTCTGCTCCAATTCTTCTGGAGTCCCTGGCAGAGGCCAAGCATGAGCACAGAACCTGCTCAGAGCCTGTGTTCCCTTCCTACAAGGTCAGCGTTAGGCCGCTATTCTTCATTTAGTTTCATCACTGATAAGTCTCAAATCTTATAAGGTTTTAAAACACAGAAAAATTATGTATAAACGCAACCAAGTTTTTCGTCTTTTTATTACTACTCCCCTAGTTCAGATCAGCATAGCCTCCCTTCTGGAAGTGGAAAGGATGAGGGTTCTAGAGTCAAGTGGATCTTGAACACTTTGATAGACAGGGAAACAAGGCCTGGTTTGAATTCTGGGTCTACAGTTGCCATCACTGTGGCCTGAGGACAGTGATTTGACCTCTTGCAGCGCGGTGGAGGCGTCTGCTTCCTCATCCATAAATGAGTATAATACTCCTTGTGGACTTGCTGTAATTAGATCCAATGATCTAACCATGCAAACTATCAGCATGCGCCTGGTAACCACATTTTCTAACTTCACTTCAGACATTTATACAGTGACTCCTATATGCCAGGCAAGGAAACCCGAGTAGGGTCGTGGTTAAGAGTCAGCAGTTTGAATCCACAAGGCATTCCTTGGAAACTCTATGGGGCAGTTCTACTCTGCCTTACAGGGTTACTACGAGTTGGAATCAATTGGACGGCAATGGGTATAAGCCAGGTAAAGCTTTTATACGTTATCTCTAGTGGTGAACAAGTATTATCAAATCACCTGTCTTAGTGGCTTTTATTCGGAAAACAATGTCCACTGTGTTCTCCTACATACCTAAAAAAGCCACCTTCTGGCCTTTACTCATAGCATTTCTTACCTGCCTGAATGCCCAGGGTACTCTCCTCACTTCCCAGGCCCATTTCTCCATGTTCAAATCCAAAAGCTCATCCCAGCTATAAGTGAGCTCTCCCTGCAATTGTACTGTAGCGTTCATCACTTCTCTAGTTACTAGTACAAGTACTTGTGTACCAATCTTACGCCTTTTATCCACAGCTTTCAGGCTGGAGACCTAAGATCTAGTCTATGTTCATCTGTTTTTGGCCATGGAGTCTCTTTTAAATTACCTAGCACACAGTAGGTACACAATAAATTCTCAAAGGGTTATATGTTTTGAGGAATATTTCGCTCCTTTGCTTCATTAAAGGAAAAAAACAAAAACAAGGGCCTACCTCCTTCCAGCAGCCTCAGAGTTCTGCTCCCCTCAAACATGTTGAAACAGCTCTCTCCTGCTATAAAATCTCCAAGCGAGGTCTGCAAGTCTCAGGCACTCAAGGCAGGCCCTTTGCCAGTGTTAGGTACATTCACCCTCCCTAATTCGGGCTCTGGTGTTCTGATCTTAGTTACCTGCTAAAGTGGAGTTTCTTTTTCCTCTCAGAGTAGAAGTCAAGTCACTTTTCCTTTTCTTCCACACTAAATATCCACCTTCCCAAGGAGAGTTTATAATCCGTTTTCTCTCCTCCCACCTTAAACTCCAGCTCATTTTAACTTGGGAGAGGTGGGGCAGGTATTCTTAGCCTCACCCAAACTTTTTCTTCATGTAGAACCTCTCTGCTTCCTCTGAAGGCAGGACTATCTCATTTCCAGTACAAAAGAGGATAAAAACTTCCAAGACTACAACTGAGATACTAAAGAAAAAAAAGGAAAACTAGCCTTGACTTTCTATAAACTGTTACCTGAACTCTTTGCGGTATACTAAAGGTACTCATACCTGTTCTGTCAGTATCTTACACATTCATACTCAACTTTATATGCAATTTTCCTCTCTACTCCCACAGCCCATAACCTAAGTCTTAAGTCACGGGGCCTTCCTATATCCATTCTAAATAACCAGATTAAAATCACACTGTTACAGATTACAGTCTTTTCAAACTCTTTGAAGATACAATTATTAATACTCTCATTCGTTCTTAACCAATAAAATGAATCCAGTAAGTTTTCACATATTCATGCTATTTACTTTATGGTGTTGTCTTGTCATCATGTTTGGGATGGGATTAAGATAAAGGCACAGCTGGCACAAAGAAGGAAAAAAATAACTATACAGAGAAAAGAGATTCTCAAAAATGAAACAGTAGAAGTTTAAATATGCCAAAGAAACTCTGGAAACTACTTCCAAAACTACCATGGCAGAACCATTTCCAACTTTAGGGCTTGTAAAAGCTATTCTAAATACATCTCTTACTTTTTCTCATCATAACTTTTAAAAATTGGGTGGATAGTCTGGTCAGAAATCAAACTCTTCTGAGTGATTCCTCCAAAAAAAGAAAAAGAAGGGGGGAAAAAAACCACACAGGCAAGCTAGGTGAATCTTTTTCATGCATGCTCCTGCATGTCCACATTTCCCTACCTTATAAAAAAGGGATGGAAGGAAACAAAGAGGCCGGAGAAAAACTTTTTTCTTTCAAACCGTCAGAGTCAAATAAGGAAGCCTATGCTCTCTAGCTATGTAGGACTCAGATCACAAGACAAACAGGTATAATAACTTACACGATGAAGAGGACCACAGTCTTCTGCACAGAGACAAAGACGCACACAGACTTCATTCTATGAGAACATTTCTCAGACTTCGTGACTACCCTGAAGCTTCTCAGACCCTACGTTAGTTCAGAGGAGAGAATGTGTGAATTTGAGCAACGAGAAGGAACTCTTTCAGGGAGGGTCCACAGAGGAAGTCTCTGGGATGCTTGCTTCCAGGAAAGAAAAATCAGGTTGTCTGAGACAACAATATGGGTGCTGCCAGTAACTCTAAACTTAAAATGCATCCTGAATCCCTGTTCTGAAAGTGCTAGATTGTGTCATGTGAAGAGTCTGGTGAGCAGAAAGTATCTGAAGCCACATTCTAGGCTCTCCGCCTCCAAAGTCAACATCTTCTGGTATATCCTTGCCTTCGTCAGCTGCGAAGAGGAGGAGGCCTTGCTGCTGGCTCGCCATGCGGAGGGGTGCTGGCTCGCCATGCGGAAGGGTGCTGCCTGAGACCCTGCCCCTGGCATGGCAGTGCCACCCATATCTCCCCCTCCTCTGGTCCTAGGTGCTGCCTGGGGTGAAGGGTGCCCTCTCCGACCCATACGTACACCACGGACACTCCCGTGAGGACCAGTGTGGCCACGCATGGCCTCTTGTAGCCCTCTCGCTCCCGCCCAGAGTGACAGGCAGGGTGTCTGTGCCACTTCCAGCCCCTCAGTGTTGTATGAGCCTTGCCTGTCAGCCCTGCCCAAGGTCTGGGGCAACACCAGGTCCCAAGGAAAAGGGATTGAGCCAAGGAAGAAGGGTGCATGTCTCCCTTCCTGTCCCGGCTCTCCAGCCTGGCAGAGTCTCCCCCCTCTCCTCCCACCCCCATCCTGGAATGCCGCTGTCTCTGGCAAGATGTTCAAGGATGTTCAAGAGGCTTCCTGTTTTATGCAAGATTCTCTGTGGGTGTAAAGGCCAGTGGCGGAAAGCTCATCCATTTGGGAAGCCAACAAAATTTCTCAAAAGCATACTTGAGAAATCAGGCACTAATTTTTTTCAAAAGAAATCCCAGGCAACCCTCTGTCTGTATGTATATAATTTATACTCCTTTCACTTTTCGGGACTGGTGGAGACAATACAGACTCATCACAACACTGAGCCATAGAAATGAGCTGTATGAGAGCCAACTGAATTTGACTTATAAAAAAAAGTTGAAAGAATGGGGCCCTTTTTACCTCATTTCCTCTCAGCTTAAAATAGCCAGGATTCCTAAGGGCAGTTCTCTAACAGAATTTTGCTACTCAAAATGTGGCCCATGAGCCAGTATCAGCAGCATCAACTGGAACCTTCATAGCAATGAATAATCTCAGCCCCACCTTAGATTTACAGAATCAAAATTAATATTTTAACGAAATTCCCAGGTGATTCACACACATATTAACGTCTGAGAAACTGATCTAGATAGAGCACTGTCCTCACAAAGCAGCCCAGGCTCAGGAGAAAAAGGGTTGACATGGTTGCTATTTTCAAGTTAAACCAAAAAACCCGTTGCTATCAAGTCAATTCCAACTCATAGAGGCCGTAAGAGTCAGAGTAGAACTGCCCCACAGAGTTTCCAAGGAGCGCCTGGTGGATTCGAACTGCTGGCCTTTTGGTTAGCAGCCGTAGCACTTAACCACTATGCCACCAGGCTTTCCATTTTCCAGTTAGGGAATGTGAATCACTCTGGAAGACTAGCTAGTGAGTATCCCACCCCTGCCTGCTGATTTCAATACCATAATGACGACAACAACAACAACAACAACGCCAACTACTATGCATTAAAAAAAAAAAAAATGCATTACTCAGGACATATTACGTGCCAGCTGCATGTATTACCCCATTGTATATTCACCAACATTTCTGTAAGGTAGGCCCTATTATCCTTTTTGCACATATAAAAGAGACCAAGCCTCAAAGTTGTTAATAATTTGTCCATGGTTACACAGCTCGTGAGTACAGGAGCCAAAAGGTAAACAAAAGTCTGTAAGACTCTAAGCCCTCCACCTTTTCCGCTACACCACACTTATACACTGATCAAATCAAATCAAGACTGCCAAAATCACCGGAAAATTTACCATGGATTACCCTGCCCATTACCAAGATTAAAACAATGAAAAAAGAAAAAAGAAGAACTGATACATTTGAATTGTGGTGTTGGCAAAAAATATTGAATATACCATAGATGGCCAAAAGAATGAACAAATCAGTCTGTGACGGTTAAAACTGAGTGTCAACATGGCTGGGGCATGATTCTCAGTCAGCAGCTGTATAATGATGTGATCACCTCCCTGTTGAAATGGGATGTGTGATCACCCCCGTGACGGAATCTGCTGAGTGGTACTAGCAGGGGTGGGGCCTATGGCAGCTCAAGGCCCCCTCAGCCTTCCACCACCTACTTCCTTCCTGCTCTCCTTGCAAAGGCTGTTGGCTTGTTCTGGATCCAGCAGCTGTCTCTTGTCTAACCTCTGGTTCGTGGGACTTGAGCTAGCAGCTTACCTGTCCATCCTGGGATCTGTCGAACTTCACAGCCTGCAAGCAAGAGTCCTGCTTCCTGACCAGCCTATCTTAGGTTCACCAGCCCCTGCAGAAGCCTTGCAGTCTTGCCTGCTGACCTTGGGGATTCCTTGACCTTCATACCCTGTGAGCGGGAGCCCTGCTCTCTGACCTGCTCATCTTGGGTTCACCGGCTTCTGTGGCTCCATGAATTGGGAAAGGCCTCTATCCTGATCCAAGGACTTGGGACATTGCAACTCTTACAATCACATAAGCTGTTTCCTTGATATAAATCTCTCTATACATACCTATATCCTTTACTGGTTTTGCTTCTCTGGGGAACCCAGCCTAAGACACAGTCTTAGAGGAAATACAACCAGAATGACCCTCAGAAGCGAGGATGGCAAGACTTTGTCTTGCTTACTTTGGACACATCATCAGAAATGACTGATTATTAGAGAAGGACAACATGTTTGATAAGGAAGAGGGTCAGCAAAAACAAGGAAAACCCTTGATTAGATGGACTGACACAATAGCCTTAACAATGGGATCAACCATCAACAATTATGGAGATGGTGCAGGACTAGGCAACATCTCACAGTATTAAACCATGAGCTGGAACCAACTTAACAGCAACTAAGAACACAGTGGCTGTAACTACGAGCTCAAGCATAGTAACGATTCTGAGGATGGCGCAGGACCGGGCAGTGTTTTGTTCTTTTGTGCATAAGGTCGCTATGTGTCGGAACCGACTTGACAGCACCTAACAACAACAACAAAACAACAAAGGAGAGAGATCAGGTGCACACACAGTCTACCTGAGTTTCCAAAGGCTATGCGGTGCTGCCAAGCACTGCTGCTACTACTGATATCTTTAAGAGAATGGCCCCAGAAACCTCCTGTGAACTGTGGTTACCTTGTGTGGTATATACAAAGTAAGCTCCACATGTATGCCTGGAGAAAGACCATCTCAAAGCTGGCCTTTTAGGAAAGTTCCAGGAAAACAGATGAGTTGTTAGAGCTCTTGTACCCTAGTTTTGAGGGAACCCAGAACCATACCCCTAAAGCAGGAAAATGCAGTGTCTTAAGAGCTTTGTTTTTCCTTATTCTGTTTCTATCATGCTCTCAGATCCCCTCCTATCCTCTGACTTACTCTGGTATCGTGCCCTACTCTACAATTTTTGGATCTCATGAAATTCTCCCATTCTAACCGCTCTTTCATTATCCATCCACTCCAGTCCTGTCTTGCACTCCCTCCTTTGTCCAAGTTTGATTCCACAGTCCATAATTACAATCCCTCCCTTGAGAACACCCTCAATCATTTGTTTCTCCATCATTACCAACCAGCAAAACTCCAATCCTGGTTAAATACAATTATCTACCTTCTCTAGGCCTATGCCCAATCGGCTGGATGCTGCTGAAGAAAATCATTTAACCAAGTTGACTGACCTCACTATATGTTCATAATCACAAACCGCAAGCGGGCAATCAACAATGCCAAGCAATCCTACCAAAGCTGCCCTTGTAAGCTTTCCTACTTCCAAAATCATTATTTCTTACCTTCTCTCAAATCTGCCTCACTCTCCTGCCACGACCCTCTCTTAGCTGATGCTCTATGCAAATACTACATTTTAAAACAGAAGCATTCGTGCAGTATCTTCTTTTCCCACCTTTCCCGAGTGGTGCAAATGACTAATGCGCTTATCTGCTAACCTGAAAGTTGGCCGTTTGAGCTACCCAGGGGCACCTCAGAAAAAAAGGTCTGGTGATCTACTTGCAAAAAATCGGTCACTGAAAACCCTATAGGGCACCGTTCTACTCTCACACACACAGAGTCACCATGAATCAGAGTCCTCTTGAAGGCAAGTAGTTTTTGTTTTGTTTCACCTAGAAATGCATGCATTTTCTCCTTCCCACATTCTATTACGATGAAGGCAGTATCCCTCCCACCAAAGGCCCATCTAGCTCTAGACCTCCATCCTCTCCTGCATCACTGATCTCTCCCCTCTCTACTGTCACTGCCACACCAGCAATAAAACACATCTCTCATCTTCAGAAAACCTCCCCTCTGCACTCATACATTGAGGGAGAAAGTGTAAATTTGTACTGCCGCTTTCGAAGTCAGTTTGACAATAAGCTATTAAGTGTTTCAATGTGCATAGCCTATGACCCAGCAATTCCACCTCCAAGGAACCTGTCTTAGAAAACCCCCAAATGTGTAGAAGGAAGTTCACTGTAGTCATCTGTAAGAGCATAAAAAATTTTAAGCATAAGTGTCCAATAATATGTTGTTGTAGTTAATGACTAAAGCATGGTTTAAAACCAGGACCCTTCACCTCCCCCCAGATGCCTACCATTTCCCTGCTCGCGGTAAAACTTGTCAAAAAAGTTGTCTATACCTCCTTCACTTTTTCACCTCTCATTTCTTCTTCAATCTACTCAAAATCAAGTTTCCAAGTTCTCTAAATCATAAAACCACCTTTTAAAGTCAGCTACCTCCATGTTGTTTAATCCAGTAGACATTTTGTTGTCCTCAACTTACCTAACCTCTTAGCAGGATTCAACAAAGGTGACAACCTTCTTAAAACATTCTCTTCCTCCAGCACAACTAGATGGTGTCCAGCTACCACCACTGACAGCTCTGACAGGGATCACAACAGAAGGTCCCTGTCAGGGCTGGAGAAAAATGCAGAACAAAGATTCTAACTAACACACACAAACAAAAGAACAGACTTAATGGTCTGATAGAAACTGGAGAAACCCCAAGAGTATGGCCCCTGGACATACTTTTAACTCAGTATTGAAGTCACTCCTGAGGTTCACCCTTCAGTCAAAGATTAGACAGACCCATAAAACAAAATGAGACTAAATGGGCACACCAGCTTAGAGGCAGGGACGAGAAGGCAGGAGGGGACAGGAAAGCTGGCTAATGGGGAACCCAAGGTCAAGAAGGGGAGAGTGTTGACATGTTGTGGGGTTGGCAACCAATGTCACAAAATAATATGTGTATGAATTGTTTAATGAGAAGCTAATTTGTTCTGTAAACCTTCATCTAACACAATTTTAAAAAGGAGGGAAAAAAATTCTCTTCTTCTAGCTGCTGAGATACTACAACCCTGGTTTTATTCATCCATTACCGATTACTCCTTATCAATACCTTTTTCTGGCTTCTCCCTCAACAGACCTCTAAAATGCGTTTCTTCGGGCTCGATCCCGGGACATTCTCTTCTCTAAAGTGTCTCTTCTACTCTCATTGCTTAAAACACCATCAACATGCTAATAAGTACCAAGTTCTATCCCTAGCCTAGAACTCTCTCCATTCTCCAGTCTACTTAGCTGTCTTGCAGATACGTCAAACATAATGTGCCCAAAACTGGGATCTTAATTCTCCATCACCACCACCCTTGATATCTGATGTACCTTTAGTGTTCTCTACCTCACTAAGTTGCCCTGCCTGGCAATTATGAAAGACAAAGATTCTCCCCCGCATCCCGCACAACCTTTGAGCCAGTACTATATCTCTAACTTTTCTTAATCTCCATTACCACCGGCTTAACCTAAGCTACCTTCATCTCTCTCCTGGACATCACAACAGTCTCTCTACCTCCATTCTTGCTCTCCTTTAAAACATCCATCACACAGCAGTCAGAGGGGCTTTAAAAACAAAAATCCAATCACATCAATCCCCTAATTCTATAGTTTCAGACTGCCCTTAAATTTTTTTTCTATCCAAACTCCTCCTAACGGCCTTTAAGGTCCTGTATGATCCGGCAGATGCCCACCTCTCCTATCCATTTCGTACCATTATCTCCCTCACGATCACTGTGCTTTAAATACATTGAAGATATATCAGTTCCTGGCCTAGAGCAAGTCCATCCCTCTCCCAGCCACCCCTTCATTTGCTATTCCCTCTTCTGGGACTCCTCCCTCACACCATCTCCATTATTTGCAAGGCTGACTCCTTCTTAGCCTCCACATCTCAGCTTAAATGTTACTTCCTCAAATAAAACTCACCAGACCACTCCATCTAGCTGGAGGTCCTCCTCCACAACTCCATATTCTCTATTACTGTGCCCTGTTTATTTTTTTCTAGCAGTTATCAAAACCTATAATTGATTGATTGATGCATTTGTTGTTTGTTATAGATTTCCCCATTAGAAAGTAATATTTTGGTTATATCAGATATTACTGAGATCTTCTACTATGGAACACTTTATCCCTTGACTTTTGTTAGGGAAGGTCAAAGTTATTTGTAGGCGTTTCTGGCACTCGGGCAACTGTCTAACCAAGTCCTATAAATAAAGTTAGAGTGCTACTAATTTCACCCTAGTTACCAAAAGCTTTACCAGAGCTACACACCACAAGTACATGCTGGCATCAATAGCTTGAGAATGTTACAGTTTAAAATAATCATAATATGAAAAAGCAATTCCAATTTAACCATTTACTTTAAGATAATGTGAACATAGACACTCCAACTGCCTCCCTTCCAATAACAGATTTATTCTTCCCAGCACAATAAAATAATAGTATCTCAATCCAAACTTCACTATAATCAAGCTTGCTATATAGAAGTTAATTACACGGAGTCTAGACTGCACCATCCAACGCAGTAGCCACTAATCACATATATAAGGTAGTTAAAATTAATTACAATAAACATTTCAGTTTCTCAGTCACACTAGCCACATGTCAAGTGCTCAACAGCCATATGTGGCTAGTGGTTATCATATTGGACAGGGCAGATACAAAAACATTTCCATCATCACACAAAGTTCTATTGGACAGAGCTGTCCTAGAACATGGCCAATAACCAGCAAGCAAAAAGGACCTCCAAGTACCCAGAATATCAAAACGTTCATACACTTTCATCAGCAAGAAAGCTCCGTCAGGCCCTCTCTCTGAATCTACTTATTTTTATTTTAGAAATATTTGTCCTGATTATATGGCTACCTGCCCACCCAAAATTTAAAAAGCAAATTAGGAAAGGGAGCTGGGAAGCAGTAGGAAGTAAGTATCAGAGGAAAGAGGAACCTTATGTTAGAGGCAGCCACATGAGGAGCAAGGAGAGATCAAGAGAAAAAAAGTCTGAAAAGCTGATGAGCATCTGAATTACCACTGCTTTACAGTCCTAAACAATCATGGATGCTGACAACCATTATAAATGCATTTAAGAGGAGTGTGTACTATTATACTGCTAAGAAGAAATAAAGTATATAATTACATAACACATTTAGGAAGAACTTATTTCCAAAATGACTATATTTTAAACATCTTGGGGTTAGAGAAGGGAAAATCATCTCAACTAAGAGGAATATTCAACCACCAAAAGTAACTCATTTCTAAAATATTCTGCACATAGTCAAATTAAACTCAAGAGTTCAAGATAACCAATATTAACATGGTGCTTACAAAGCAGGTAAAGATGTGGGAAAAAAACAAGAGTCTTTTGCTTAATGAACTATGGTTCATCCAGACAATGGAACACTATGCAGCCTCCAAAAGGGGGAAGGATGAGAAAGCTATTAAAATACATATGTGAAATATTGCTATGGAATACGCTAACATATAACAAAGTGAAAAAAGAAAGAAAGGTGAAGAACAACATATAGCACAATGCCATTTGTGGTTTGTTTGTTTGTTTTTTTTTTTAAGAATGAATTATATACAAGAAGGTGAAAACACCTACTGTCTCTAGGAAAAAGACACTAGATGACAAGATCAGGGCAGCAACTTCTTGCTATATGACCGTTTTGCACCTTTTGCATACTGAGCCATGTAAATGAGGTTACTTATTCAAAAAACAATAAGAATCTTAAATAATAATTTAAAAAAAGGCAAGGTCTCTATTCCCCAAAAATACATAATCTAAAGGCTCATCCAGGCCTTGAAAAACTGAAGGAAGAAATTATACTTTTTCCTTTGCCAGTGAACAGACACTTAAGTACCTGATACACATTTCATTCTTACTGAAAAGCTCACTCTGTGCTACACAAGGAGGCCTGGTGGCACAGTGGTTAAAAGCTCAGCAGTCAGAATCCACCAGCTGTTCCCTGGAAATCCTATGAGGCAGATCTGCTCTGTCCTACTGGGTCACTATGAATCAAAACCAACCACACAGCAATGCGTTTGGGGTTTTTGTTTGTTTGTTTTTTAATACTATACAAGTGCCCAATAAAACAATTGATTTCAAAAAACTCAAAAGTTGGACTTAAAATGGAAACTGCAATAAGCCTTATTATCTTGCCTTACTTAACTTTTAAAAATTCTTGCATAAAGATGTATATACCTTTCAAAAAGCAATCATCTTATTGGATAATACCACAGAAACTGGTGGAAAATCTCCCAGGAAAGCCAGAGAATGGTCTTCTGAACCAAGTGGGAGGCAAGGTCAGGTCACTCTTGACAGTCCCAAAGGCTGAGAATGCTAATGGCTTGCCAACAGCCTTTCTTGCCTTCTTTCATAGTAACAAAATCTGTTTTCATTCCAGCACATTACCATACACACACACCCCAAAAAAGACTACATCTCCCAACCTCCACTGCAGTCATATGTGGCCCTTAGGCTAAGTTCTGACCCATGGGACATAAGCAGAAATGTGTGGGACTTCCTCAAAGTCTCCTCAAGTGGAGGAGGGGCACCCCTCTTTCCCTTCTCCACACTGATTTGTGGCAATGCAGGAATTATGGCTGGAGCTGTAGGAAGCAGATGGGCCACATCCTACAGACTAAGAAGCAAAGAGCAGTAGGGATCCTAGATCCTTGATAACCATGGAGCACTACCTCAGGCCTAGACTGGCAACTTTAAGACTTCTTTTTCATGTAAGATAAATAAACCTCTCTCGTTTAAATCATTTTAGGGGAGTTTCTGTTATATGTAAAAAAAAAAAAAAATCACACTCACTGCCATCTAGCTGTTATATGCAGCTGAACTTTAAGTGCTGCTTTCAACAATAAATTACTTCACTATAACTTACAAATCAAAATTCAATTTCATTTGAAACAAGAGAAAGCCCTATACACATTAACAATGAGCAGGTCCTATACACATTAACAGTGAGCAGGTCCTATACACATTAACAGTGAGCAGGCCCTATACACATTAACAGTGAGCAGGTCTGATGACTAGGACAGAGATTATCAAAGAATCTTGAAATGTCTAGGAGAAATTCTAGGTAAAGAAGTCAACCAGTCTAACCCCCTAACATGCTGTCCCTAACCAAAGTGAGAGAAATAAAATTATATATATATATATCAAAAAAAACAAAACCAAACCCAGTGCCATCAAGTCGATTCCGACTCATAGCGACCCTATAGGACAGAGTAGAACTGCCCCATGGAGTTTCCAAGGAGCGCCTGGTGGATTCGAACTGCCAATCCTTTCGTTGGCAGCCGTAGCACGTAACCACTACGCCACCAGGGTTTCCATATAAATATATATGCTCTCTCATTTTATCCATCTGTACAATGGGGATAATAATGCCTACATATAGGGATGCTGATAGAATATGTTAAACCAATCTGTAAACAGAGTCTTATATAGTACCGTTACCCTTACGACTACCACTACAGAAGCCAATTGGTAAATGTGAGTCACAAAACAAAAAATACTAGATGAAAACAATTAAATTGGCAGAAACTTGGGCTTGGGACCCAAGGAATTCAGTGAACTTGTCAAATCTCTTTCACCAACTTCCCAACTCTTTATTTTTCAGAAAAAATATTACATCAGGAACTTTAGTTTCCTTCTTTAAAGCACTGGGAAAAAGAAGGGACTTGAGTGGTTGAAAGAGAAGAAAAAAAACAACAGTAGTAAAAGGTTTAAAGCAATTATTGATTATGATATATTTCAAATACATAATTCTATTTTAACATTCCACAAGCTGTCAACAGGGAATATGTTGCTAGAAATATTTTTCTTCTAAATTTTAGTCATTCAAAAAGAAAAATACTAAACACACATACATACTATCTGCTTAGTATGCATAACCTATTATTAAAAAGTGGGATACCATCTTTGAGAAATCAGGGTAACATGTGAGGTTCTCTGACACAGGAAGTCAATTTTTAACCTGGGCACTAAGGCACAGGCAGTATATATGTAGTCTACATTGGTGACTGATGATTACGTTATAAATATTCATTTCAACAATGTGATTCTTTCTTGCTCTTAAAACAAAAATGGCTAAAAAAATTAACCTCTTTAATTTCTATATTATAAATTATTTAACTTCTTTAAAATACGTTTTAAAGTTTGAAAAAAGCAAATTAATCCATTTCTTGATGCCATAAACTTGTCTTTCGGACCATTTCTATTGGCTACTTAATAGCTCATATTGGTGTTGTGTGGTTCAATTCATTAGATTCTGAAAAGTATTCAACGGTCAAAGAGCTTGGCAATTTTACTATTTACCCAATTTCAGGTTTTCAAAGTTTTCTCATAGGATGCTAAAATTAATAGATGCTTTTTACAAATTTCACATGTACTCATAGGAAGAAAACAAGCTATCCAGGGGTGTCAGCGATTAGCTGACAAGCAGACAGATGTCAAGAATGTGCTGCACAATTTAAAAGGCTACAATCAAGATAAAGGGAGTGTGAGAAGCAGACTCAGACAGCTTGAGGGCTTTTGTTCCTGAGAAGGGATACCAAGGATACTGCCGATTTATTAACCCTTCCTCTTCATATCCAAGAAGCTCTAACATGTAAGGTTTATAAGCTCTAACATGTGAGGTTTATGGCAAATTAGAACTGCCCTTTCTTTCTGTCGGTGGAGGTTTGTGCGCTGCTATGATGCTGAACAGGTTCCTGCAGAGCTTCTAGACGAACAAGAGCTATGAAGAAAGGCCTGGAGATCTACTTCCAAAAATCAGCCAAAGAAAACCCAATGGGTCACAATGGTCTAACCCACTATCGATCAGGGGGACGCCACAGGACCAGGCAGCATTCTGTTCCACGGTCCATGAAGTCACCATGAGTTGGGGGCCACGTCAAAGACAGCTAACAACAACCTTTCCTAGACAATACACTTGTTTTATAGTTATCAATTTATAAGCCTGAATACACGACAAGTGGGATTGGGGGTCTCGAGAACTAGCTGAATAAGTGAAATAAAATTATCTTCCAAGAAAGTAGTCTATCTCGTTCCTAGTAGACTGGGCCTGGCCATTCTATGCCAGATCTAACCAATGGTTTCAATATCAAACTTTTCCCAAAAGTTAGCACATGCCAAACTCTATATACTTATTTTCAGGCTATGACTATACTTTTAACAAAATAAGTGAGTTCAGTGGGACTTTAATTATTTCTGAAACACAGTTTATTTTTAGTAAATATAATAGTCCTCCACATGGGAAGTTACAACCATGCCAAAAATTTTCTGTGAGGAGATAAAATCCTATTTATAGACCTATCAGTTGCTCCTTGCTTAGGTTGTAACATAGTTTCCACTTTAAGACTGATATGACCTCCCCTGACTTCTCTGGTCTCTAATGCTCCTTTCATCCTGAAGTTTCTCACATTTATCTTTGTCTCCACAGGGTACTTAAGCTACCACAGGGGTAAGGGGAAGAATCTCCTTTCCCTGAGTCTTCTCCCACAGGAAGTTTTAGGTGAATTTCAGGAATTTAAATAGGAGATGGGAGTTCCTTTGGTGGACTTTTAGGGAGGGAGCTTCCTAAATATTCAGCAATCATCAAGAACACTGCTACACAAGTAAGTCATGCTTACGGCAGATGGGGATGACAACAGGGCCTATTAATGTCTTTATCTGTGGATGATTTAGCTTAAAGTTTTCCATCTTTTAAAACTCATAAAGAATAACACATCAAGACATTTTTAATATAGAGAATATTACACTCAAAAGCTAATCAGGGGAATCAAAAGATAAATGGAAAAGACGTATTAAATGAATCCTAAAAAATCGTGATCTCCTCAGGATTAGGTTTTTATACACTGACTGCTGGCATTCCTTATATTCCCCATTTACAATGTGAATTGATGGAAACTTCCTCCCCCAGTCTCTGGATATGACTCTATCAACAATTCTAAACAGCTTAAGTATCTTATCCTAATCCACTGAGCCATTTTCTCTGTTTCCTTTCACCAGCAGTGGCATGACTCATACCCCATCTCATCCAGGCCCTGCCCCACCCCATATGACCTAGATGAAGTCGTTACTGCTCTGGCAAACTGCAGCCTCTTTCATCTCTGAACACCAGTAGCATCTGCTGTCCCTGGTTCACTTGGGTTTTTTGTTGTTCTTCTTTCTGTTTGTTTTTGCACTTTTAAGCATATGCTGCCTTTTGTTGTTCATTCCATGTTTGTAGGTCTTTTCTCCCCGAATGAGACTGCAAATTCCCCTCAACTATAAGCTCCTGGAGGGCAATGATCAGGTCTTATTTATCTCAGTATAATCGATGTCATGCCAAGTGGTTGGGATATAACAGGCACACAGTAAACAGTGTTGAAGTAGTTGTTGATCTGACTTGGATGGCAGAGACTAAGTATAGTAAGTATACTATATAAATCTCTAATGGCACATGACTGGGAAAGCCCAGTATACAGCTGGCCATCCATATCTGTGCGTTCAGCATCCGCGGATTCAACCAACTGTGGATCGAAAATATTAATAAAAAAAAAAGAAAGAAAGAAAGCTCCAAAAGCAAAACTTGAATTTGCCACATGCCAAGCACTACACTGAATCCGCTCAAATGAACGGAATGAAGGGATGTGCAGCGTCCCCTGCTGTAGCCTCCCGTCATTTCACAGTTCCTCAGTCTCTCCGGCACTCATTGTTTGAGCACTGCCTTGCATCTCATTCGTTAGCTACTTGTGTGCACCCTTTGTTTCTGTGAAGAAAAAAAAAAAAAGCTCCTAAAAAGCAAAGAAGTTATCAAAGCTATCTCTAAAAGGCTAGGTGTGAAGGGTTGAGGAGAGCAAGAGGAAGGAGTGGCAGGCTAGTAAGGGATGCCTGGCTATGTAAAGTGCTACAGTCTCAAGAACTTCAAGACCACAGGTGAGTCTACATTGGCTGATGCCCAGGCAGAATCAGCGTTCCCAGAAGAGCTCCAGAAACTCATAGGAGAGACAGGCTACCTCCCAGAGCAAGTCTTCAATTGTGATTAAATAACTATTTACAGAGCATTTACATAGTATTGGAGCCCTAGTGCCGCAGTGGTTAAGAACTTGGCTGCTAACCAAAAGGTCTGCCGTTCGAATTCACCAACTGCTCCTTGGAAACCCTATGGGGCAGTTCTACTCTGTACTATAGGGTTACTGTGACTCAGAATTGACTCAAGGACAAGTTTCTGTTTTGTTTTGTTTTACATTGTATTAGGTATTATAACTAACGTAGAGATGACTTAAAGTATACAGGAGGATGTTTGCAGGTTATATGCAAAGACTATGCCATTTGATATAAGGGACTTCAGCATCCTCGGATTTTGGTGTCTGTGGGGGTCCTGGAACCAATCCCCCTGGGATACTAAGGAATGACTATAGTTGTAGAACTGAATCACAAGCAATTCCTGAAAGCAGAAAGGGAAAGGCTTATGGCCATTAAGTAATACCGATGCACCTTTCACTGCATTCTCAGCCCCATTCTCAGGGGCTCAAAGAGATGGTGAAGGCACAATGTATCAAATGATGGGGCCAATAATAACATTTCCTTACCACAAAAAGCTTTTTATCTGTGCACTTATATTTTACTCATCCTTTAAGGTCTACCTCTTCCTGCCCATCAAAATCCACAGTGAAACCCCTAATTCTTCAACTACCTGTCGATGAGGAGCTAGCTATTTTAACATTTTCACTCAGAACAAGAAGGGACAGATTTAAATTTCAGTAAAAATAATTAAAAGTAAACATTAGTAAGTTACCTGACTATAAAAGTTAGCAAATAACTCTTTCGATTATGAAGTTTATCATATAAAACATTATTTCCCTTTAAAAAGAAGATATGCCGGTTTTCTGGGATGATCAGAGCTGAGGCATGGGCTTGGGTGATTTTCCAGAGGTAACATGGTAACATGGTACTGTAGAAGGAACTTGAGTTTGGAAGTGAAAAAGACCTGGAGTCAAATTGCTGAATCACTGCTCACTAGCTGTGACCCTGAACAAGTAATTTAACCTCTCTGGGGCTTTGTTTCTTCATCTATAAATGCAGGGTTATTATGAATATTAGCAATAATGTACATAAAGCACCCACATCAATGTCTGACTTAATGAATTAAAATTATTAAGACATTGGCTACTATGATTTTTCTTAGCCCCCAACAAAAGACATTTTAGGGCTACTACAGTATTATTATTTTTTTTAATTTAAAAGTAACATCTGCAGCCCTGAAGTCTTCTTAAAAATAAACAATAGTTTAACTAGTAAAAAAGGTCTGCCTTCGGCATTATGCTCTTTTAAGAACTATCTATATGGAATCAAAGTGACAACAGCAACTCAAAAGATTAGACAGGAGCCTTAGAGGGCAGAGAGTTTATGTTAACAAGGGAGGAACAACTCAGAAAAGGAGAGTGAGAATGGTCGACAACTTGAAGGATGTAATCAATGTCAATGAATTGTTCCGTAGAAACAGTTGAATTGGTCTGTGTTTTACTGTGTATATCCTCAACAGCAACAAAATAAAAATTTAAAAACAAAGTAACATCAGCAGAAGGAAAAACAAAGTTTCACTGGGCAGGTGTCCCTATTAATCTAGATGGCTAGGGTAATTTATAAGGGACTGCGGTGAAAAACAAAGCTCAAAAAAAACTTTTACATAAAAGGGAAGCTTCCAAAAGAAAGTATATATATCATTAAAGATTCTAGGTAGGGATAGACCTGACACTGTTATATCTATGTCTTAGAAAAGGTATTGGTAAAGGGGATTTAAAACAAAAACTCCTCAAAACCCACCCTTCCCTTCAATTACCTGACAAATCACAAACAGAAGGCAAAGAGAAAAGGAAATCTCTGCATCTGCATGAGAAGGAGGGGTGTGCTGCGGGGGTCGGGAGTGTTGGCTAAGAAGGATGAGAACCTCTGTGGAGGAAGGACAAAAGTGCTTGCTGCACCACTTTCTTTTGCTTTCAGAAGATGGAAGGGATGTCTAAGTCATTCACTTGCTCTAGTAACAGGGCCGTGAAAGAGGAGCCAGGACTATACTCCTATTAAGGAGTTAAAGTACTTAGAGTATTAGAGTGAAATGTGGGAAGGACTTTCAGGCTTTTCCAGCCAGCCCAGTGAAATGGAAGAAAGTCTGGGCAGTAGAGCCAGATGAGCCTTTTGAGCTATGTGACCTTGGGCAAGTTGGACAGCCTCTCTAGCCTTCTACTCTTGTCATCTATAAAACTGGGTGAACAGCATTTGCCCTGCAGAGTTGTGAAATTTTAATGAGGTAACAAATAAAAAGCAACTGCTTCGGAATAAACACTCAATACAGGTTAAATGACTTTCCCCCAAGCCTCAGGCTAGCCATACCTAAATGTTCATTCTCTCCCTTTTCTCTCCTCTTTATTTTGCAAAGAAGAAGTCCAAGTAGGAAATGTTAACTTTCCCAAGGTTACACTGCTGGTTACTGGCAGAATTAGGGTTTAAAACTATGGTCTCAAGTTCAATGCACTGTAGCTTGCCTCATTAGGACCATCCTCCACTGGGGATCACAGCAACCATGATCTAACATTATTTACGTGGGCTCAGAGAGTTGCTGCAAATAAGAGAGCAAGCTAGCTGCAATGTCGGCGGTTACCTGTGATCCAGGCACCCAGGAGTTAAACACTCAGCCTCAGCTAAGGCTAGGGACAACTGTGGTTGGGCAGTCTCCTTATGGGAGGAGGCTAGAGAGGTACTGAAATCCATTCCTCTGTGTGATTGGTTGGTTTCCGAAGGGGTGGGGAAGAGGAAAAGGGAGAAGAATGTCATCCGATCCCCATGGGTAAACAACAGCAGGGGCATTTGCTCAGGTTTTCAGCTAAATCTCTAAGACTTTTCAGAGCACTAGACTGCTACACTCAGAAGGCTGTAACCTCTGACCTGCATCAAAAAGAGAGCCCTTGTTCTTTAATGACCAGATTCTTAGTCATACATTTTGGTTGAACGAATGCAAACAGACAGTTTAATATTTCTCTAACACAAAATTAGTACTTAGCGCTTGAGCTCTAGGTACTAGAAAATCCACACCATCCTTCCTGGTCCCTGGCATTAGAGGCCTGAGCCTGCTTCCTACCTGTCTACCATTTTTCTCGAGCTGCCATTTCAAAAACATGACAGGACTACACAGCCACATTCTCTCCTCTGTGTCGCCACCCTCTTTTAGAGGAGCCCTCTCCTTTTTTTAAATAAGGATATCTTATTACAAGATGCAACCTCTCGGTAATTACATTAGCACACATATGCAGAGCAGCAGGGGCGGGGGGGAGCATTGGGGAGAGAGAAACCCAAAACGTTGTCAAATCCTTTGGGAAGTCTGCCCAAGTTATTAATCCAGGATGGGGCCGCTTAAAAGAATTAGCTGAAGCAATGCTCTTCAATCCTGGCTACGTTCTTTCCCCTGGTGAGAATACAAGCAGGGTCTGTCTCCTCAAAATCTTACTGCCCCCAGCAACTTAGTTCCTCAAACATTTCTCTCTTCCATTCCAGAGACAGCAACATACATACATACAAAGTATTTCAGTTTTGAGCAGAAAATTAGAGAGGCAGCCCCTCTCCCCCAACACACTACAAGGACACCACAAGTCTGAACACAAGCACAGCTGCTGAAAAGCTGTGTTCTCTTTGTTCTTATGCATAGCCACAGCTAAATTCTGCTGCCCCAATCATTTAAATCCAGGGTCAGGAATCAAGAACTAGAAGTAAAATTGAAGAGAAAGCCTCCTACTGAGTGACTAAAACCTGAGGACCTTTAAGAAACCAAGTCAGAACAGGAATGAACTTGGGGTCACTCTAGGATGACACCCAGGAACCAGGTATAACTACAGACCCTCCCTAAACAATCTGGAATTGCTGGACAGAAACATCGCTCAGGAACAGTGTGGATTAGAAATGACCATAAACCACTCTGGACCCAAAAAGCAAAGATTCTTCGACTCCGGGTCAAAAGCAAATCAGCTTCAGAGAGTAAGTGGCAAAGGCTCCTTATGAGTCCCGCCGTCTCTCGGTTCTGTAATCCCAAAGCCAAATTTAATCTAAACTATGCTACCAATGCCATTTGCTGACACAGATGTCTCATTTTTAAATCCCGGAGAAGGTAAGTGACTCAGCTCTCATTCACATGAATGTTCAGCAAAGTAACTAATCACGGAGGTTCAGTGTTGGTATTAAGAACACAAGCTTCAGAGGCAGGCAGGCCTAGGTTTAAATACCTGTTCCACTGCTTTTTAGCTCTCTGACATAAACCTTCCTAAATCTGTTTCTTTATCTGTAAAATATGGTTTCTACCATCTGCCTTATACACAGAGTGTTTGTTACAAATGAGGAACTGAGAGCGTCCGTGTGTATGTGCGTGTACTTAGCACAATACTTGATGCACAGTAAGAATTCAATCCTCCACATGTCTGTCAGTTTGTCGTACTCTGGGGGCTTGCATGTTGCTGTGATGCTGAAAGCTACGTCACCAGTATACAAATATCAGCAGGGTCACCCATGGTGGACAGGTTTCAGCTGAGCTTCCAGACTAAGACAGAAGGACCCAGCGGTCTACTTCTGAAAAGAATCAGCCAGTAAAAATCTTAGGAATAGCAGCAGAACATTGTCTGATATAGTGCCAGAAGATGAGACCCCCAGGTTGGAAGGCACTCAAAAGATGACTGGGGAAGAGCCGCCTCCTCAGAGTACAGTCGACCTTAATGACGTGGATGGAGTCAAGCTTTCGGGTCCTTCATTTGCTGATGTGTCATGACTCAAAATGAGAAGAAACAGCTGCAAACATCATTTAATAATCAGAGCCTGGAATGTACGAAGTATGAATCTAGGAAAATTGGAAATCATCAAAAATGAAATGGAACGCATAAACATCACTATCCTAAGCATTAGTGAGCTGAAATGGACTGGTATTGGCCATTTTGAATCTGACAATCACACGGTCTACTATGCTGGGAATGACAATTTGAAGAGGAACGGTGTTGCATTCATCGTCAAAAAGAACATTTCAAGATCTATCATGAAGTACAAAGCTGTCAGTGATAGGATAATATCCATACGCCTACAAGGAAGACCAGTTAATATGACTATTATTCAAATTTATGTACCAACCACTAAGGCCAAAGATTAGGAAATTGAAGATTTTTACCGACTTCTGCAGTCTGAAATTGATCACACATGCAATCAGGATGCATTGATAATTAATTACTGGTGATTGGAATCCAAAAGCTGGAACCAAAGAAGAAGGATCGTAGTTGGAAAATAAGGCCTTGGTGATAGAAATGATGCCGGAGATCACATGATAGAATTTTGCAAGAGCAAGAACTTTATTGCAAACCTTTTTCAACAACATCAACAGCGAACATACACACGAACCTCACCAGATGGAATACACAGGAATCAAACTGACTACGTCTGTGGGAAGAGACAATGAAAAAGCTCGATATCACCAGTCAGGACAAGGCCCGGGGCCAACTTTAGAACAGACCATCAATTGCTCATATGCAAGTTCATGCTGAAGATAAAGAAAATTAGAACAAGTCCACGAAAGCCAAAGGATGACCCTGAGTATATCCTAACTGAATTTACAGACCATCTCAAGAATACATTTGACGTGTTGAACACTAATGACCGAAGATCAGACGAGTTGTTGGAAGGACATCATACATGAAGAAAGCAAGAGGTCATAAAAAAGACAGGAAAGAAAGAAAAGACCAAAATGGATGCCACAAGAGACTCTGAATCTTGCTCTTGAACGTTGAGTAGCTAAAGCAAAAGGAAGAAATTATGAAGAGCTGAACAGAAGATTCAAAGGGCAGCTCGAGAAACAAAGTAAAGTATTACAATGACACATGCAAAGAGCTGGGGGCAGAAAGTCAAAAGGGAAGAACACGCTTAGCATTTCTCACGCTGAAAGAACTGAAAAAAAACTTCAAGTCGTAAGTTGCAACAGTGAAGGATTCTACGGGGAAAATATTAAACGATGCAGGAAGCATCAAAAGAAGATAGAAGGAATACACAGAGTCATCACACCAAAAAGAACTGGTCGACATACAACCATTTCAGGAGGTAATATATGATCAGGAACCAATGGTACTGAAGGAGTAAGTCCAAAGTTGCCCTGAAGGCAATGACAAAAAACAGGGCTCCAGGAATTGACATGATATCAACTGAGATGTTTCAACAACCAGATGCAGCACTGGAAGAACTCACTTGTCTATGCCAAGAAATTTGGAAGACAGCTACCTGGCCATCTGACTGGAAGAGATCCATATTTATGCCTATTCCCGTGAAAGGTGATCCAAAAGAATACGGAAATTATCGAACAATATCATTAACATCACACGCAAGTAAAATTTTGCTGAAGACGATTCAAAAGTAGCTGCAGCAGTATATCAACAGGGAACTGCCAGAAATTCAGGCCAGATTCAGAAGAGGATGTGGAACCAGGGACATCATTGCTGATGTCAGATGGATCCCGGCTGAAAGCAGAGACTACCAGAAAGACGTTTACATGTTTTTTACTGACTGCGCAAACGCACTTGACTGTGTGGATCATAACAAATTACAGATAACATTGGGAAGAATGGGAATTCCAGAACACTTAATTGTGCTCACGGGGAACTTGTACACAGACTAAGTGGCAGTCATTCGAACAGAACAAGGGAATACTGTGTAGTTTAAAGTCAGGAAAGGTGTGCATCAGGGCTGTATCCCTTCTCCATACCTATTCGATCTGTATGCTGAGCAAATAATATGAGAAGCTGGACTCTATGAAGAACAGGGCATCAAGACTGGAGGAAGACTCATTAACAACCTACCTTACGCTGATGACACAACCTTGCTTGCTGAAAGTGAAGAGGACTTGAAGCACTTACTGATGAAGATTAAAGACTACAGCCTTTAGTATGGATTCTACCTCAACATAAAGAAAACAAAAATCCTCACAACTGGAACAATAAGCAACATCATGATAAATGGAGAAAATATTGAAGTTGTCAAGGATTTCATTTTACTTGGATCCATAATCAACACCCATGTAAGCAGCAGTCAAAAGATGCACTGCATTGGGGAAATCTGCAAAAGACTTCTTTATAAAGTGTTGAAAAGCAAAGATGTCACCTTGAACACTTGGGTGCACCTGACCCGAGTCAGGTGTTTTCAATCACCTCATATGCATGTGAAAGCTGGACAATGACTAGGGAAGACTGAAGAATTGACACCTTTGAATTACCGCGCTGGCGAAGAATACTGAATATACCATGGGCTGCCAAAAGGACGAACAAATCAGCCAGAATGCTCCTTAGAGGCAACAATGGCAAGACTACATCTCAACATACTCTGGACATGTTAACAGGAGGGATCAGTCCCTGGAGAAGGACATCATACTTGGTAAAATAGATGGTCAGGGAAAAAGAGGAAGACCCTCAACGAGATGGACTGACACAGTGGCTGCAACAATGGGCTCAAGCATAACCACAATTGTCCAGATAGCACAGGACTGGGCAGTGTTTCATTCTGTTTACAACATATGGTTGCTATGAGTCGGAACCAATTGGACGGCACCTAAAAACAACAACAACAGGTATTCAACAAATAGTAGCTACTATAAATTTTTTTTTTTTATGGAGGACTATAAAACAACTCTTATAAAAGAATAACACTGCCAGATGAAAACTATATTACCATTCCTGCACTTTATACATCCCATCATAGAGTGGTAAATAGCATGAAAATGCCTAAGATTGTTATTTAAGGACCATGCATTGAGCAATAAGCTAGGTGCTGGGGAGGAGAGTGAATGACAGGACACCTACCTTTAAAGGAGCTCAGGCATTGGCAGGGAGGACACAAAAGGAAGGAAGCAATGAGAGGGGGAGGAGAGTCTCAGTATGGAACTACTACTTGCCTTTCTGTTCTACTATGAAGGAAAAGGGGCTGAGTTCAAATCTAGTCCCAGCAGTGAAACTGATGTTGAATAGACCTATTAGGGTCACCGGCAGGGGAGTGTTGGAAAAAGAGGCCCATTTTGGGGTTCAGTACACTAAGAGTTAGGGGAGAAGACAGTGGGAACATGTAGAGTAGGAAAAGGATTTTGGTCATTTCTCCTCAAATTTACCAAGCAAAAGTTATACCAGGAATGAAGTTGGCAGCCATGGGCAAGTATTTTCAAGGAGGCACTATAAGATTACTGTTTGCTGGGTTAATTCAACAATACATATATTAACAAATAGACATGGGGCCATGTTCTTCATATAGTCTAGCTTCTCAAATTATCTGCTCAGCATACAGACTGAATAAATATGGTGAAAGGATACAACCTTGATGCACACCATTCCTGACTTTAAACCACACAGTATCCCCTTGTTCTGTTCAAACAACTGCCTCTTGGTCTATGTACAGTTTCCTCATGAGAACAACTAAGTGTTCTAGAATTCCCATTCTTCACAGTATTATCCATAATTTACCATGATCCACACAGTTGAATGCCTTTGCATAGTCAATAAAACACAGGTAAACATCTTCCTGGTGTTCTCTGCTTTCAGCCAAGATCCATCTGACATCAAATGATATCCGTTGTTCCATGTCCTCTTCTGAATCCAGCTTGAATTTCTGGCAGTTCCCTGTCGATGTACTGCTGCAACCATTTTTGAATTATCTTCAGCAAAATTTTATTTACATCTGACATTCACAATACTATTCAATAATTTCCACATTCTGTTGGATCACCTTTCTTTGCAACAGGCACAAATATGGATCTCTTCCAGTCAGTTGGCCAGATAGCTGTCTTCCAAAATTCTTGGCATAGATAAGTAAGAGCTTCCAGTGCTGCATCCATTTGTTGAAACATCTCAATTGGTGTTCCATCAATTCCAAGGCATTACAATTGGAGGAAGACTCACTAACAACCTGGGATATGCAGATGACACAAGGTTGCTTGCTGAAAGCAATGAGGACTTGAAGTACTTATTGGTCAAGATTAAACACTACAGCCTTCAATATGGGTTATACCTCAACATAAAGAAAAGAAAAATCCTTACAACTGGACCAATAAGCAACATCATAATAAATGAAGAAAAGATGTAAGTTGTCAAGGATTTCATTTTACTTGGATCCACAACCAATACCCATGGAAGCAGCAGTTAAGAATTCAAAGGACGTATTGCATCGGGCAAATCTGCTGCAGAAGGCCTCTTTAAAGTGCTATAAAGATGTTATAGCACTTTAAAGAGGTCTTCTGCAGCAGATTTGCCCGATGCAATACGTCCTTGAACACTAAGGTGCGCCTGACCCAAGCCATGGTATTTTCAATCACCTCATTTGCATGCCAAAGAAGAATTGATGCCTTTGAATTATGGTGCTGGTGAAGAACATTGGGTATACCATGAGCTGCCAGAAGAAAGAACAAATTTGTCCTGGAAGAAGTACAGCCAGAATGCTCCTTAGAAGCAAGGATGGCAAGACTTTACCTCATGTAGTTTTTGGATGCTATCAGGAGGGCCCAGTCCCTGAAGAAGGGCATTATGCTTGGTAAAGTAGAGGGTCAGAGAAAAAGAGAAAGACCCTCAACAAGATGGATTAACACAGTGGCTGCAACAATGGGCTCGAACACAGCAACAATTGTGAGGATTCCACAGGACTGGGCAGTGTTTCATTCTGTTATACATAGGGTCGCTAGGAGTCGGAACTGACTCGACAGCACCTGACGACAACAGACATGGCGCCCTCAAGGAATTACAGTTGTCTTTTTTTAATCAAAAACACATATACTCACTGGAACTGGTTCACCCAGGGTGAGGGGCGGGGCAGGATGAACTGCATTCTATTAGTCAATGGCGCTAAAACTCAGAAGCCAGTGCCCTTTTTCTCCTCTCATCTTACAAACGTTCCTCATCATCTCCCCATCTGTCAAACTCTCACACACATACCTTAAAGCCATCACTGCTGATGGGGTGGAGTACAGCTTGGCGACGCCTTGGTCATGGGAGTACCCATCCATCATGAAACAGCATTATGTTGGGAAAAGGTAATGAACTGAGAATGAGGGCTCTATACCATAGACCTAGTTTTATCACTAGCAAGAGCTACAAGAATATAAGACTACCGCCTTGGGTCAGTCATCTAACCTCTTGGGGACTCAGTTTCCCCATCTGCAAAACAAGGGCAATATGAGTAAATCCAGCTCTGACATTCAATGATTTAGGGCCTGAGAGCAATGTTGGTGTCTCCTACACTGGGTTCTTGTTTCAGTGTTACAGCAAACGTGCCACAGATTAGTCAGGGAATTAAGACAAGTGATTACAATTCACTCTCTAAACTAGACAAGACCAGGCACAGTAGAAAGCCAGCCAGATTACTAGACTACAAACTAAAAGATTCTGGGACTTAGAGTACTGGCCCAGGCCATTCATTTTATGAAGGTTAGGACTCTCTGTTTCTTGGATATTAAACCTGGAAAGAAAGCAACAGGAAGCAATTGGACAACTGTCAGTTACCTGGCACCTGGAAGAGTACATTGTTTGCTTCCTGAAGAAGCCCTCCAAACCCTACAGCTGAGAGAGACATACAGGAGCCTTAGAGTTAGCATTTATTCCAAAAACTCAGAAATGTTGGTTATTTCTTGCCAAAGAATCAGGACCTGAAAGATGGGTTTAATCTTCACTGGACAAATCGTATACTCAAACACTCCTGCAACTGTCAGGGCGAACAAGCTGGCGGCTCAGTAAAGAGGACTCTCTGGGGACCCAGAGCTGTAGTGACCAGGGGAAAGGTATCCAGATTAGATCAGCAAAGGCCTCTCCGGTTCCACATGAAGTTTTATAGGGGGCAATGGTGCTGGCCAACACGCAAGATTTACACAATGAGCTCCCTGAATGCTGCACGTGTCCATGTCAGAAGAGCTGCCGCCCTATACAAACTATTCATGAAGCAACAGGTGCCAGCTATCTCATTTGCCTATGCCATTAGTTGCAATGCCTCAAGAGGATCACACAGGTTTACCACAGTGGTCTCTCATTCCTCTATTTTAACTTAGGAAGAAAAATTCTAATTCATTGTCCCAATGCCTACACCTTTCTCTTCCCAACATAAAAACCTGCCTTAATGAATTTCTTTTTTTAATGAATAAGATATATTCTATCCATGCAATGGAATATTATTTGGCAACTAAAAATGAAATATTGATACACGCTACAACATGGATGGATCTTGAAAATACTATGCTAAGCAAAAGAAGTCAGTCATACAAAAAAAAAAAAACAAAAAAAAAAGGTTTTTTTGTGGGACCGACTTCTTTTGCTTAGCATAGTATTTTCAAAAGAAGTCAGTCATAAAGGCCCACATATTAGATGAGTTCATTTATGTGAAAGTACAAGCAAATCTGTAGAGATGGAAAGTAGTTAGTGGTTGCCTAGGGCTTGGGGGTTGCAGATGGGTAGATTAATTGGGAAATGACAGCTAATTGTGATTGGCAGGGCAGGGTTTCTTTTTGGGATGATGAAAACATTCTAAAATTGACTGTGGTGATGGTTGCTCAACTCTGTGACCATACTAAAAGCCACTGAAATACACATTTTACATGGGTGAATTGTATGAGAATTATATCTCAAAAAAGCTGTTAAAAAATAACTTGAGGGAATTACAACCCCCTTTGAGAAGAGAAATCTAACGAGGGAGATTTGACTCCTCGCAGTGGTTGAGAGCTATGGCAAGCTAAAGCTGCTAAACAAACGATCGGCAGTTCAAATCTACCAGCCGCTCCTTGGAACGCTATGGACCAGTTCTACTTTGTCCTGTTGAGTCGCTAGGAGTAAGAATAGACTAGATGGCAATGGGTTTGGTTTTTTGGTTTTTTTAGCCATCCTTTGCTTCCAAATGTCTATCCTTGCTCTTTCCTATCATCTACTCACTTTGCTGTTCACATCCTCTGTTCTGCTGCAGCATCCAGCTCAGGCTTGCACTTTTCCCAAGATAACAACTCAATTAGATGTTAAGCTTTGTTGGGGTCCTGAAGTCTATCCCTGCTCAGTCTTGACTTTAGTTTCCTTCTTTACACAGTTTCCTCTGTCCCTGCAGAGATGATGTAATCACCTGTACCCCTAAAGCAATGACTAATGACTTGCCATACCATGAAAAAGGAACGAAAATAAATGACACTATAAAATCTGGGTTCCAATCAAAACTCTACACCCTCGGGCAAGTTGCTTGAACTCACAATCTTAGTTTACACATCTGTAAAATGGGGAAAACGCCACCTAATGCACCTAATGCATGTGGCTGTTACGAAAATTAAATGGAAAAATGTATGTAGATGAATACAATGCCTGGCACAGAAAAGTACTCAGTATATAATCATTATTTACGAAAGCTTTACGCGTGGTTTTTCTCGTGCTGTCATCCAGCAGGTCAGCCTCTATGTCAAACAGCCATCAGGAAAGGCAAGCCTCTGACGCTCTCAAATTGTTCACGATCCGTCTCCCGAACTATATGCTCCAACCCGTCTCACTTACAAACCTCAAGCCCGTTCTTGACGCCTCTGGCCTCTTTATTTCAGTCTGTCTTCCTGTTTCTGGACTCACTTTACCTCAAACGTGACACGAGTGTTGCTTCTCTAGCGCCACATTCCCTCCTCAACCACAATCTGTATTTATTACCTTAATCATAAAGCTCCCAATCACTCTGGGTGAATTTCTTACCCAGAACACCATAGCACTCAGAATCCCAGTCCTCCTAAAAGCTCATCGTGAAATCAAATCAAATGAAGACAGAATTTGGGAAGAATTGTGGTGTAACCCTACAACGGAATATTATGCAGCTATGAAAAATGATGCTGTAAAATAATTTATGGTATAAAAAGATGTTTACAACAGAGTAAAACGAAATCTTATAAGACAGAGTAGAACTGCTAACAGGGTTTCCAAGGAGCAGCTGGTGAATTCGAACTGCTGACCTTTCAGTTAACGGCTGAACTCTTAACCACTGCGCCACCAGAGCTCCCTACGACAGAGTCGGTGGGGGGTGCAATATACTGAGGTTTTGTAAGAAATTTTAAAATTTATGTATATGCAAATACAGCTGCAGAAACAAGGCTAAAACAACAAAAAACAAAATGTTAAGATAAAGTTAAATGTATTAAGGCAATTTTTATTTTATTCTTTTGGTCAGCTATATTTTCTAAATTTTCTTTGATAAATGTGTATTACTTTTATCTTAAAAAAAAACTTAAGGATTTTTTTTATTAAGAATGAATTTAAATAATGCAATGCTTCTTAGCATTTTCTTAGCAAACAATATAGTAAGGATCAGGAGAGTTCAAATCCCTCTCTGCCGCCACTTATTACACACATGGCTTTAGGCAAATCACTTTATCCTTTTAGCCTTGGTATTCTCATCTGGAAAACGAAGATGAAACTCCTAGCAGGACGCCTGGCACATGGTCTCCTGTAAATACTAGTATCCTTACCCCCAACCCCATCCCTTTACTCTGTGGCTGTAGTTCTCAACTTTAATGTGCCTCAGATCACTTGGAGAACTTGTTGCAACAGATTGCTGGGCCTCATCCCCAGAATTTCTGATTCAGTAGGTCTGAATGAGGCCATGGGTTTGCACAAGTTCCCGGGTGATACTGACCCTGCTGATCCAGGGACCACACTCTGAGGGCCACTGCTCTAGGTAATGAGAACAAAATCTCATTACAATACGCTACATCAATATTAAGTGCTCCTTCATATCAATAATATTTTGGGAACTTGCTCACTGCATACTGAATTAAATTAGAGCCTGATACTGTACATGCGCCCAAAAGCCCAGACTTTACAAAATGGTATAATGCAACACAGGACACTGTAATTGAACTGGTTTTCCATTTAAAGTAGTCAGCAAATAACAATTATTAGGACTGCATTTAGAATAGTCTTACTTCAGCGTGTGAAGAAAAAGTCTAAAACCGTGGACACTGATCAAACAAAACTCAAGAGATAGGGTGACTTCACGGCAAGTTACTCTGTGCCTGTCTGGTACAGGCATCCTGTAGGTAAGAGCGGACTCTGCAGTGTCACTGAGCACTCGCTTTGCTCTGGGTGCCCTCTGCTGACTGAGTCTGACACGGACACCCTCTGCGCTGCTCCCTCCCCTCCCCCACTCCAAGAGAGTCAAGAGCCTAGTGTGACTCAGGCCTGAGGAGAGGCTTCCAGTTAGGAAAGTTTTCCCGACCCATACGTAGGCAGAATAGACCTCTTCTTCCTCCAGCTTTCCAACTCCTCTTCAGTTTCTATCTGCAGCTTATCTCCAACTAGGTGAGCTGTTTCAGGATTACAGAATGGTATTTAGCCTCATGGTATGTGGAATTTAAATCACAATTACATTTCACTTCAGAAATGGCTGGCATTAGCACAGGGGGAAATAAACTGCTTTTGTAAACAGTCCCCAACATAATGTGAAACACTGTTGGTTTTGAAAAACTACCTGGTAATGTACTTAGAATTTCTATAGATTAAATTTGCATAATAGAACCATTCCAGGCACTAAAAGTAGAACAAGAGGATTTTTTTTAATGTACTTAGAATTTCTATAGATGAAATTTGCTTAATAGAACCATTCTAGGCACTAAAAGTAGAACAAGAGGATTTTAGAGCAAGAAAAGATCTCCAATACAATCGTCTCCAATTTCTTCATTTGTATGAGAAAGCTGAGGGGCTCAGAGAGGTAAAGTGACATGTATAAAGTTACAAAATGAGTAACTAAGCCAAGTTTCCTGACTCCCAGACTCATGGTCTTTCCACTCACTATATTACCCAGTCTTAGAAAACCTGCTCATTTACTCATGACCGAGACAAGGATAACTGCATTTTAACTGCTTTATATATGAGTTGAAATTGACTCCACAGCAACGGGTTTGGTATGGGCTTTTATAGGAGGGTAAAGAAACTAATGAACATGGAACAATCCCTGAGAGGAGAGGGGGACAAAAATTCTACCTTTTTCTATTGTTAAAATTAAGCCTTTCCTAATTTTTTAATACCAATACTTCCTTAATATTGTTGTTTTTGTTGTTAGGTGCCATCGAGTTGGGTCCGACTCATAGCGACCCTATGTACAACAGAACGAAACACTGCCCGGTCCTGAGCCATCCTCACAATCGTTGTTATGCTTGGGCTCATTGTTGCAGCCACTGTGTCAAGCCGCCTCATTGAGGGTCTTCCTCTTTTCCGCGGACACTGTACTACTTCCTTAATAGCAATCATTTTTAAAATTAAATTACTTCTCACAGGGTCAAAAACTGCCCTATCAACAAGAAATGTCTAAACTGGGGGACAACAAAATGGTCTGTGGGTTAATTCCAGCCCATTGTTGGTTTACGCACAACCCATGTACACACCACAAGCTAAAAGCGGTATGGTTCTTACATTTTCAACAAGCCCTGGTGGCACAGTGGTTGGCATTTTGAATCCACCAGCCACTGCAGAAGAGAAAGATGTGGCCACCTGCTTCTTATCAAGATTCCAGCCTTGAAAACCCTATGGGTAGTTCTACTCTGTCCTATAGAGAGTTGCTATGAAACAGCAATGGGTTCTCTTTTATTTTACATTTTTTAATAACTGGGGAAAAAAATCAAAAGAAGCATATTTTGTGACATGAAAAAATTATATAAAATTAAAATATCAGTCCCACAATAGAGTTTTATTAGAATACAGCCATGCTCATTCATTTATATTTTGTCTATGGTTGCTTTCATGCTACATACAGTGAGTGGCACTTGAGTAGTTGCAACAGAGGCTGTATGATCCAAAAAGCTTAAAATATTCATTCTTTGACCCTTCACAGAAAACATTTACCCATTCTGTTCTAAACTACAGATAAAAAGCAACATCTGAACTTTCGGTCAAGTCCTAAATATGCTGGACTATATGTTCTTTGTGGGCCCAGGCCTCAGCAGAGCTCCCCACACCACTGAACAGGAATCCAGCACAGGGGGTGTGGCCAACACACAGCCTGACAGACTACTCTGTCCTCCAAAACAGCCAGTGACCGGGCCTGGTAACTGGTGTCGTTTGGTTAATATTTATCAAAAATCCTATAAAAGCACACCCATTTTACAAATAAAGAATTTGAACCCAAGTCTGTCTGACACCAAAGTTCTCTCATGATCTCTAGTGGTTTTCAAACTGTTCCAGCCAGCTGAGGGGCCTCATGGGCAAAAGCAAGGCTACAAGGTAGGGATCCAGGCCACCCACCTCTTTTCTACTAGGACTACCCAATTTACCTTTTTTGTAACTTGTGTCCATGTAATTTGTTTGAAAAAGAGAATTTACTGCTAAAAAATTTTAAGCATTTTCTTTTTTAAATCTGAAGGCCACTGCACCTCACCAAAACATGACACTCTATGCCACTTATTACCACCTCAAGCAAGTCTCTCACAAACCTGGAAATCTTAATTTCCTCATCTGACAGTGGAGATTAAAATCCTGCCCCTTGCATGCAGATCTCACCAGGGTCTCATCAACAACAAATGAGAACAGATATGGAAGCAATATGTAAAGGACACAGGACTATAGAAATGAAATACAGAATTATCAGCCCCTTAGTAAAGGGCCAAAGGAGCCCAGGTGGTCCAGTGGTTAAGGGCTCATCTGCTAACTGAAAGGTCGGCAGTTTGAACCCACGAGCCTCTCCATAGGAAAAAGATGTGGCAGTCTACTTCTGTGAAGATTCCAGGCTCGGAAACACTATAGGGCAGCTCTACTCTGTCCTAATGGGTCGCTCACTATAAGCCAGAATTGATTCAGTGGCAACAGGTTTGGTTTTTTTGTTGCTTAGTAAAGGGCCTGAGGAGTCCTTGGCTGGTGCAAACGGTAAAGTACTTGGCTACTACTGAGAAGGTTCCCGGTTCCAACGCACCCAGAGATCCCTCAGAAGAAAGGTCACAGCCTTGAAAACTATGGAGCACGGTTGTACTCTGCACACATGAGGTCCCATGAGTCAGAACTGACTCAATGACAAGTGGTTTGTTTTTTCTGTTTGTTTTAGTAAAGAACTGGGAGCAAAGCAAATGGGGAAATAACAGTGTTCGCTGCTGACTAAAGAAAAATTACACATGCGAGTAAAATGTAAAAAGATTAAACCTTTGAGTAAAAATAAATAAAGACATGTGCCCAATAGGAATTCCATAGCTTTGAAGTTTAATACAATTAGATATACAACTCAGCTTCGCTAATTAACAGCTACATAGCCTTGGGCAATGACTTACTTTCTTTGAGCCTTGGCCTTGGTTTCTTCACCTGCAAATAGGATTAAATAAAATCATACCTGCTAAGTGCTTTAAACTGGGGCTGGACCATAGCTAGTGCTCAACACATGTTAGCTTTTCATGGGGACCTCCACTTATTACTCTGAAATTAAGACACATCTGCTAGAATGAATTCATGGGTTCCCTGTACCAGTAATGAACTAATGGAACTGAGTTAGAAGCATCTTTCTCTTAGATGTATCTATGAGCCACATGACACCACAAAGCTTGTGAGAGCGCTGGCTGAAGGTGCACTAAAGGAACAATAGGAGAAACACAGGCAGGCCCCCATCGAAGAACTGTACTAACTGAATAAGGATATCTACTGAGTGTTTTAAGGGCATTCTATGGCTCCATAAAATGACAGATTTACATTTAATATCCACTTGGCCAAACCCATTAAACTTGTAAGAGGCACTCTCTTGCTGAAGATCAGATATCTAGCTTCTTAAGTGTAATTTTTCATATTGCTCTGACAAAGCAAAGGCAATGAAAACCTGGCAAAAATCTGACCAACAGTTTTTTTTTTTTTTTTTTTCCTTTGTCCATGGGAGAAAATCCCAACAGAGTAAGTCTCTGTATTTCAAGGCTGAAAATGAGTTTACTTAATTTATTCCTTTATCAAATTCTTAGTGGGCACTTACTTTGTGCAAAGTACTCAACAACACTGAGAAGTATGACAGGATTCTTGCCCTCACAGAACTCAGTTCCATATGGGTCATCAACCTATCCACCAGAACACAAGAGGCAGTGATAAAGTGCTACTACAAAGTGGAAAGAATGTGTCTTGGGAGTTCAGCGGGTATTAAGAGTCTGCTCCCAAACAAATATATCAAGCAAGACTTCGTGGAGGAGGTAGTATTTGAAGTGGGATTTAAAGGATATCCTGTTATGTAAACATAGAGAATACTCTGCATTTTTATTTGGGGGGAGAAGAGACAGCATGTACAAAGACATGTAATTCTATACACTACTAGTTATGAAGGCTAACTGCAGACCAGTCCCCGTGCTAAAGCCTATAGAAATAGCTTGTTTAATCCTCATAGCAACCCTATGGTAGACAGCACTCATCTCATTTAGAGATGAGAAAATAAAGATCTTAAAAAATTAAAGAATTTGCCAAAGGTCATAATATCATAAGTAAAGAAATTATAATTCAAGCCCCTATCTGATTCCAAGGAAACCCTGGTGGCGTACTAGTTAAGTGCTACAGCTGCTAGCCAAAGGATCGGCACTTCGAATCCACCAGGTGCTCCTTGGAAACTCTATGGGGCAGTTCTACTCTGTCCTATAGGGTCGCTATGAGTCGGAATCAACTCGGCGGCACTGGGTTTGGTTTTGGGTTTTATTTGATTCCAAAGTTATACTGGCCTACCCCATAGTGTGGCTAGAACAGGAAACAGGAAACAGAAAGAAAAGACTGGGGCCAGATCATGGAAGGCCTACAGTATCATGCTAAAGCCTATGTGGCAGATAAAAGCTAGGCAAACTAATGACACAATCAGAGAAGTGCTTTTGTTTAAACGGATGATTACACAGAACTTGCTGAAATTATTTTCTGATGGCACCAAAATCTCCCTGCCTCCAATAAAGCTTAATTCAGTTCCGTACGACAGACTACACACAGCTAATGTTCTAAGAAAATCAAAATATTTAATATATAATTGAAAACACACAGCTATTTTGTCCACTAGCTATGAGGCCTTTTGCCTTATCTTATATTTAACTAGTCAGTTTCATTCTAACTCATCAGCCAATGATTTTCTGCTGGAGAACAAAGGGTTGAACAGATATATCCAACTTCTTAAAAGTAACTCACAAAATGGTAGCCAGGGTTGGTTGTGAGAAGACCACCTGCTTGCTTGGTGGTATTAACCGCTATGACAAGAACATGCCTACTAACTGCCTGGCTGCCCTAGGCAATTCTAGAGAGATGAATTTCCCAGATTTGAAAATTGCTAATTAAGGAGATTCTATGATTCCCTGTTGTAAATAATCCTACCCACTGCCATCAAGTCAATTCCGACTCAAAGCGACCCTAGAGGACAGTGTAGAGCTGCCCTATAGGGTTTCCAAGGCTGTAAACTTTATGGAGGAAGCCCTGGTAATGTAGCAGTTAAGTGCTACGGCTGCTAACCAAAAGGTCAGCAGTTCAAATCCACCAGGCACTCCTTGGGAAACCCTATGAGGTAGTTCTACCCTGGTCCTATAGGGTCACTATGAGTCGGAATCAATTCGGCAGCAATGGGTTTGGGTTTTTTATATTATTATTATCTTTATGGAAGCAGGCTGCCGCATCTTTCTCCTATGGAGTGACTGGTAGACTCGGACCACCAACCTTTCCGTTAGCAGTGGAGCACTTTAACCACTGTGCCGCCAGGGCTCCACTAGTCATATTAGACCTGACTGAAAACCAACTGCCTAGATACAAAGTAGGAGGTCAATGTACTAAAAAGCCAAGCAGTGAAGTTATGATCCATCCGTCCATTTACAAAATACTTAAAAAGCAATTGGGTCAAGAGAGTCAAGTACAACTGTTTTGGCGCCCAACAATCACGGCAAAACTAAACCGAGCAAAAATAGGCAAAAGATAAGGGGGGAAGTCAAACTATGGCATAAAAGAAAGGATATCACAAAGAAACCAGGTACAGAGAAATACAAATAAGAACCAGCTATATTTTCCATGTTTCTGGCCCAAGTTACTCATTTATCCACAGATCCACTGATGGATTCATGCGATAAGAAGAACTTAAGCCATAAAAAATTCTCATGGTTTACCCTAAGTGCCATTATGAAGCACCACAAAAGCAAATCTGTTAGAACCAATGGAGACCTTAGAGAAAAAGGAAGAAACCTAGGCAACGAGTTGAGAAGAGACTTTCTAGATCACATGGAAAGTCAAAGGCAGAGCGTTGTGTAACCTGCTTTCACCAGTACCAACCTATAGGTCACTGCTGACGTTGGAAATTTTTAAAAATGTAATCCTTACAACTATTCTACAAAAATAAGTACTATTACTGCCACTTTCACAGATGAGAAAAATGAGCCTTAGAGAAGTTAAAGAATACACTCACAGTCTTACAGTGTTTCCCAGACTCACTTGATCCGATCTTTATGGAAATGCTCATATAGACAATGTATTAAGTGAGTTGAAAGGCTCACAGGTAATGAGGAAAGATGTCATAAAGCAGGTTAGGTTGTGATCAGGGATCCTGAAGTATACTTAGGATTCTGCTGGATAAAGGAGAAACATCTCAAACAAAAGACATCAGGAAGAAATAAATGTCCAAGATCGATATTTGAAGGTCTGTGAGGACACATCTGAAGCAGAAGAAATACATGGACAGTGTAACAATGACAAATAGGGTTGGAAAGGTATACTGGGACCAAATCGTAGAGAGCTTTAAAGTCTGGCTGAGTTTGGACTAGATTCTGTTTGAGTCATAATACGAAGTCTGAAAAATGGCTCCTTCTTCCTACTCATATGCCAAAATTCATATAAAAGGTTAAAAAAAACTTATGCAGATTTCATTTTCCTCATAAGAACCTTTTGTTTTTGTTTTTTAGAGATAGGGCAAAACCATGTTCCTGACCTAGACATCTGAAATCTGCAGACATAATTCATTTCACATAGTGATAACTCAGAATCAAAAGAAAATGAGAAAACAGACTTAAATCAGAGAGTGTGAGAACTAATCATTTCCTTATAAAGTTTTCCTAGGTCTGTTTTTCATAAAATAAGTGAGAAAAATGGTTTACTGACCCTATTACATGCCCAGGAAACTGACATATATTATCGAATCCTCACAACAACCTTGCAGGGTAGATACTATTCCTGTTTTATAAGATGAAGAAACTGAGGCTCAGAGAAAGAAAATAATGTGCCCAAAGTCATATAGCCTGTAATGGCAGAGCTGATATTTAAACCCACAGCCAAGGTGTAGAAGTGTATGTGTTTGTCTACAGACGAATTTTCATGAAACAGTCTTACACAGAAGCTACACTGTCTTGGGAGAAAAAACGCCAGGGAATCTGGCTGATCCCCTGCTACACTGCTATACGACATCCCCTAGGACATGCAGAAAACAGAATAAATTTTCTTCCCTTCATGAAAAGCTTTACTTGCCCAAACATGCCTGCTACTAAAGGATGGAGAAGGTTGTATCAGCCAAGCACAAAGCCATGATAAACCTGCCAATCTTCCTTGGAGCAATCACCTGGCCTGAGCAGAGATAGTTAAATGCCTGTTTTCATGATCTCTTACATAAGATAGTTACATAGAATTTAATCCAAATTTAGCAAATAACGATGAAAACAAAGTTATGTTTTATTAAGGAAAGGGGAAATATTTGTCTTGTAAAATCTCCTGAGAGAAAATATTTGCAAATTGTAAATCTGATAAAGGACTTGTATCCAGAATATATAAAGAACTCTTACAACTCAATCATAAGACTACAAACAGCCCTAATAAAAAATGAGCAAAAGACTTGAATAGACATTTTACCAAAGGGAAACACATGAATGGCTAATGTGCACATGAAAAGGTAGGTGCTCCACACCCTTAATCATTAGGGAAATGCAAATTAAAACCACCTGAGATACCTCTACACACCCACTATCCAAAAAAACCAAGCCTACTGCTGTTGAGTCCATTCTGACTCACAGCGACCCTACAGGACAAAACAGAACCGCCCCATAGGGTTTCCAAGGAGCGACTGGCAGATTCAAACTGCTGACCTTTTGGTTAGCAGCCAAGGTCTTAATCACTGTGCCACTAGCGCTCCACACACCCACTAAAAGGGCTATAATCAAAAATGCAGTCCCTGGGTTACAAACAAGATCCATCCCTACGCCTGTCTTTAAGTCAAATTGGTAGGTAAGTCAAACAGGTACATTTGAGTCTTATTTAGCATCAGTTACTCCAATGTTTTGTCTTAGTATACAGCATACAGTTTACCTTTCAATGCATATAAAACACTTAAACACTTTCAAATGTTTTCAAGAGCGTCACAGAGTAGTGCTTGCATTCGTTATTATGAACCATTGTATTTAACTCAAATGTTTAATACGTAGGCTTTATGGCAGTTCATTCTTAAGTAAAAACCCAAGGAATTATTATATGCAAATATTGATAGCAGCATTACTCGTAACAGCCAAAAACTGGAAACAACTCAAATACTCGTCAACTGGTGAATGGACAAACAAGATGTGGTACATTCATACGATGGAATACTATTCAGCGATAAAAAAAAAAAACTAACAGTGATACACACTACAATATGGATGAACTTCCAAAACGTAACGCTAAGTGAAAGAAGTCAGAGCCAAAAGATGACATACATATCATGATTCTACTTATATGAAATGTCCAAAAAAGGTAAAATTATAGAGTCAGAAAGCAGATCAATGGTTGCCTGGCACTGGGGTGGGAACAAGGATTGAATGCAAACAGGGACTCAAGAAAATTTAAGGGGGATGATGGAAATGTACTAAAACAGGGTTGTGGTGATGGTGGCACAACTCTATAACTAAAAATCACGGAACACTACACACTTACTACGGATGAATTTTATGATATGTAAATTACATCTCAACAGAGCTTTTTTCAAAGCAATTACCAAATGCACATACACACACGCTCCAAGGAAAACAAAAAAGTACATAAGAAAGGGAATCTAATCATAATATTTTATGACTCAGCTATAAAAAATTATTTACATAGTCATAATAATGTAATTAGATGTAAAATCATAAATCAATAATACTGATTTAACAACAAAAAAAGGCTATTAGAAGGAAGGAGAGAGTAACTGTCTATGAAACTGCTAATTTTTCATCTTCAACAATAGGAAGCCAAATGATAATGACTGAAGTTGATAAATCGATAGCAAAATAAACATGTTTTTTAGATACATCAAAGTACGCAGCAGAAGAAATAAAATGGTCTTTCTCTGGAGAAAAAAGCTCACGAACTCTCTGCAGAATGAAATGGTCCAAAATGCAAAAAGGTGAAGTCTGAAGGTGATTATATGGTTTGAGAAAAGTGCTAGAACACCAGGCTGCAGCATTCCCCAGCCCATCATCCACTAGAGGGTGTAAGGACAACATCACAGAAGGACTTAAGGCATTGAGGGGGTGGTGACCTGAAGTCAGATATTGGGGAGAAGCAACCATTTGAAAAAACTTGCACAAAGGCTGAAAACATAGATTCCATACTTCCTGGATGTAAACTCATTTTTAAGGGGCGGGGGGGGGAGGACCAAAAAGAAAATTATTATAGATTGTGAAATACAGAAAGAATATTAAACAGTTTACTTTTGAATCAAGTCATTTCCATCCAGTCTCCAACTGGGATAAGATTTTCTTATTGAGCAATTAAGTTCTAGCCAGAATTGATATTAAATGCAGCAAACATAAAGCTGTTGTCCAGAGTATCTAACGTTGTATCTTTTAAGGACAACAGTGTTTAGAATAGCATTTTTCAAACTACAAGTTGCAATCCATTAGTGGGTCCAGAAAATCAATTTTGGTCAAACATCTGTTGGTCACAACCAACAATTTTTTTTTTTTAATTTTTATTGTGCTTTAAGTGGAAGTTTACAAATTGAGTCAGTCTCTCACACAAAAATTTATATACACCTTGCTATGTACTCCTAGCTGCTCTCCCCTAATGAGACAGCACTCTCCTCCTCTCCACCCTGTATTTCTGTGTCCATTCAGCCAGCTCCTGTCCCCCTCTGCCTTCTCATCTTCCCTCCAGACAGGAGCTGCCCACATAGTCTCATGTGTCTACTTGATCCAAGAAGCTCACTCCTCACCAGTATCATTTTCTATCTTATATTCCAGTCCAATCCCCGTCTGAAGAGTTGGCTTTGGGAATGGTTCCTGTCTTGAGCTAACAAAAGGTGTGGGGACCATGACCACGGGGGGCCGTCTAGTCTCAGTCAGACCATTAAGTCTAGTCTTTTCATGAGAATTTGAGGTCTGTATCCCACTGCTCTCCTGCTCCTTCAGGGGTTCTCAGTTGTGTTTCCTGTCACGGCAGTCATCGGTTGTAGCCGGGCACCATCTAGTTCTTCTGGTCTCAGACTGATGTAGTCTCTGATTTACGTGGCCCTTTCTATCTCTTGGGCTCATAATTACCCTGTGTCCTTGGTGTTCTTCATTCTCCTTTGCTCCAGATGGGATGAGACCAATTGATACATCTTAGATGGCTGCTTACTAGCATTTAGGACACCAGGCACCACGCTCCAAAGTGGGATGCAGAATGTTTTCTTGGTAGATTTTATTATGCCAATTGACCTAGATGTCCCCCTGAAACCATGGTCCCCAAGCCCCCTCCCCTGCTACACTGTCCTTCAAAACATTCAGTTTATTCAAGAAACTTCTTTGCTTTTGGTTTAGTCCAGTTGTGCTGTTCTCTCCTGTATTGTGTTGTCTTTCCCTTCATCTACATTAGTTCTTATCTACTATCTAAATAGTGAACACCCCTCTCCTTCCCTCCCTCCCCACTCTCGTAACCATCAAAGAATATTTTCTTCTCTGTGTAAACTATTTCTTAAGTTCTTATAACAGTGGTCTCATACAATATTCGTCCTTTTGCAACTAATTTCACTCAGCATAATGCCTTCCAGATTCCTCCATATTATGAAATGTTTCACAGATTCATCATTGTTTTTTATCGACATGTAGTATTCCATTGTGTGAATATACCATAATTTATTCATCCGTTCATCTGTTTATGGGCATCTTGGTTGCTTCCATCTTTTTGCTATTGTAAACAGTGCTGCGATGAACATGGGTGTGCATATATCTGTTCATGTAAAGACTCTTATTTCTCTAGGATATATTCCAAGGAGTGGGATTGTTGGATCATATGGTAGTTCTATTTCTAGCTTAAGGAAGCGCCAAATCAATTTCCAAAGTGGTTGTACCATTTGACATTTCCACCAGCAGTGTATAAGTCTCTCCACAACCTCTCCAACACTTATTATTTTGTGTTTTTTGGATTAATGCCAGCCTTGTTGGAGTGTGATGGAATCTCATTGTAGTTTTGATTTGCATTTCTCTAATGGCTAATGATTGTGAGCATTTCCTCATGTATCTGTTAGCTACCTGAATGTCTTCTTTAGTGAAGTGTCTGTCCATATCCTTTGACCATTTTTTAACTGGGTTATTTGTCTTTTTGTAGATTTCAGAGAGCAGATGCTGATTGGAAGTGTCATAGCTAAAAACTTTTTCCCATCTAGGTAATCTTTTTATTCTTTCGGTGAAGTCTTTGGATGAGCATAGGTGTTTGATTTTTAGGAGCTCCCAGTTATCTTGTTTCTCTTCTGGTGTTTGTGCATTGTTGGTAATGCAGAGACAACAATTTTTTAATGAAATGGAAAATGTCACAGTGAATACAGGACACAGTAAGGGTTAAGAATTATTTGGCAAAACCAATTCATGCATGTGTGTGTACTGGGTATGTAAAAGGTATTGCTTACTAGAGGCTGTGGTCTTTTTTAAACTTGAAAGCACTTTTTTAAGCTTAAAAGAACTTGAACACCCTTACCACGTCCTTCACGGCACCAACTCTCCCCGAGAGAAAAGAAGTACTCATCGGTGCAAATGAGTACGACAGATGATGCCTGTGCTGCTGTGCACAGCTCCCAATAAAAATAACTACAGGCTCTGAAAGTTCATTTGCAAAAATTGGACTAAAACAAAGCTTGTTCTAGGGACAAAAGTGAGAACTGGCTAAAAAAGGAAGGAGGACAGTCTTCAGAAGAAAGAAATGCTTTTTCTAAAACACTGTTATGTGAGTTTTAATCTACCCTCTAAACTAAAAGGCTGCTACTTAGAATTTAAACCTAAGTCACATGTGTCAAATTAAACATTTCCTTTGATTTTCCCACTCATTTCTGCGAATCACTTGTACAACGTGGCTTTTCAACAAAACCTTAGAAAATTGAAGGAGAAAATTTTTGAAGAGCCACTGACAAGCATTTCAAATATCAGGTAAACAGCTCAGCCCATTAACATGCCATCTCATTAAAATTTTTCCTTATATTTCAAATACAAAAAGATAAATCCTGGACCACAACAAACAAAACGGGAAGAAAGTTGGACACAAGTTAGTTATTCCAGGGCCGTCCAGGTTGTACGACGATTTTTCATGCTGCTGCACTTTCCAAAGATTCCATACAATCTCGTCACACCAGCAAGAGAACATCGGCACTCAAAGACGTAAGACCACTAACAGGAAAACACTAGACATGAAGACTGAAAACCCAGGGTTCATGTCCAATTCTGCAACTTACCACCTACTTGACATTGGGAAACTCATTTTAAAATTTCTGTGCCTTAGTTTTCTTATCCATAAAACAAGGATAATAAAGTCCAACTTACCTGGTAGAGCTATTGTGAAGATCAAACTTAAATGTACATGAAAGTGCTTTCTAAATTGTAAAGTACTTCACAAATGTTAGAGTTTATATTTACTATTATATTCCCAATACCACAGTTGAGTCAACACCTGAACACAATCAAGTGAACGTGAATGGCGATGTTTCATTCCCACACAGATCAAGTGTTAGGCAATGCAATGTGCCATAATTTAAGTGAGGCTTCAAACTGGTTCATTCTGATTCGAACCCCTGCTGAGAATTTGCTTTTCCTCTCCAGATGTACTGATTCAGAATCTACATTTTAACAAGACCCGCAGATGCTTCTTCTGTACAATAAATTTTGAGAACTGTGGCTCTAATAGTGGTTCTCAGAACTGGTCTCTAACCAGCATTAGCATCGCCTGGGAACCTGCTAGAAATGCAAATTATCGGCAGGGGTTTGAACCAGTGTGCAGCCCTGGCAGGCGCGCGCGCACACACACGACCACGTTTTTCTTAGGGGAAATCAATAAGCCCCAGTATAAAGAGCCCTCAATTAAATAGAAGACAAATTTCTGTTGTTATTCAGCTACTAACTTGCACTGTTAACTCAGACGAGTCATTTCACCTGTGTGTGCCTCAGTTTCCTTATCTTTCCCAAGGGACTATTTGCCTCATCTACTTAAAAAAGCCCAATGCCACTGAGTCAACTCCAACTCACTGCGACGCTATAGGACAGAGTAGAACTGCCCCATAGAGTTTCTGAGGAGCGCTTGGTGGATTTGAACTGCCGACCTTTTAGTTAGCAGCTGTAGCACTTACTACGCCACCAGGGTTTCCATTAGAAGCTGATAAAAATCCTGGCTGAGGATGGTTCCTATCTGTTTAGTAAGGAACAGCAAAAGAATATGGAAAGCAATAAAGACACACAATTAAAATTCACCTTCACCTGATTCGTGGCTCCTGGGTTTGCTGAGCCAGACAACACTGGGGAGATGTAAAGATCACAAGCTTAGTTTCTGCCCAGCTCAAGCTGTTCAGTGACTAGTGTTTCACTCTGATAAATGCCTCCCAAATCTCAAAGCACAAAGTGAGAGTTCACAAGGTTAGGCGCATTAATTAGCAGTACTCATTTAGATTCTGCATTCATCAAATACAACAAGCAGCTATTCAATATTTGCCTATTTGCACTACTCTAAGATCTCTAATTCAAAAGTGCAGCCAGAGAACAAAATAAGTCCAAGAAAATAAACTAAAATAAACCTGTCACCATCAGAATGGGCCTCAAAGTAAATTAGCAGCTTTAAACCATGGCCAAGGGTCTGCCCAGGCCTACAGCAGAGAGAGTATGAGTCAATGAATGAGCAGGCTACAGAAGTGGGTCCCGCAGCAAGAGAAAGGAAAATAAAGTAGTTGCAAGCAAAAAGACTACTTTAAGAAATTCCTCTTAACTCCTTTTACTTAGCTTTTTATTGATCTGCAGTCCCTACAGGAACAAGTTTTATACAGTACCCTTCCAAATTCTTTAGAACGCCATAAATCTATTCTCATATTTTACTTCAATTAACTTTACCTTCCCATATCCAAAATAAGCAACACTTCTGTAAATAATGAAATATGTGCATTTGTGTGAAAGACTAGATGAAGACACTGAGTACATTCCCTCATATATTATGCATCGTAGGTGGAAAAAACAGAGGATGAAACAGAAAAGGTCACTCCTTTAAAAGCAAGCCACAGAACCGCAGTTCTCACCCGACTGCACAGCAGAATCACCTGCAGGGATTTCTAAGTATCTGAGTGGAGGAGCTCAATCACAGACCTACTCAACCAGAGCCTCTAAAGGTTCGATCTCCAGGCAGCAGTGTTTTTTCTGATGTATGGCCACGATATAGAACTACTGTCAAAGGGTACAGATTTCACAGCTTACAGAAAGAAGCTCTAGGGGAAATCAAAAATAAATAATAAATAACAGCTCTATATTCTCTTCGGATTTGGAGTAAATGACTATCCTTCCCAAAAAGCTTTCATGGAGACAATCTTCAATTACATCTGCTTTGCTCTGACATTCCAACGGTGATGACCACACTGGGAGATGAACACAGAGATGAACAACGTTTTTTCTCCCCTCCTTCTCCATGTCCTACCTGAGGCCAGTCTGATGTCAACCCGCCATCAAGAGTGCTTTGAGTGACCCAAGAGAATTGGGCAAATAATCTCAAATCTGGAAGGCCCCAAATAGATGACTATTGGTTATGGGGACCCTCCTACTTTTTAAGATCAGTTGTAGGAGATTTAATGAGATTAAACTGACTTCTGGAGAAGAGGAACTATGTCAACCCCTTGGTTTAGAACTCTTGATGATTCATGTCCCTTAGACAAACCTAAAAATGGTGAACTTCTTTTGAACTTTTTTGAATGCCTACCTAATGAACAGTAGGTAGGCATTCAAAGATATTTCCAGAGGCTACCCTTTCAAATTTCCTGAACAATGTCAGTGTTCCCAAGCAGCAAGGAGCCAAATCTCAGATACTAGGTGACTCGACCCCCACCATTTTTCCAAGAGGAAATCTGGCCTGTTCTTCTACCTTAACTCTGGTACAGTCTCATCTGTTCAAGGCTTTAAATAGCAAAAAGACAAAGGAGGCATTACACTTGCCTAAACCAGAGAGAGAATGTCTCATAAGAAGCAGTTCTGCTCTGACCCACAATAGGACCTGGCCTTGTTCTAATCATCCCTCCATCTTTCAGAGAAAGTCAGCAGAAACTTCCCCCTCTCTTGGGCAAGGCTTCCCTAATTAAAGCCATAAGGCTGAACTCCTCCAGGGAACAGAATGGAATTTTTTGCTGCAGATTATTGCAAGGACTCAAACAATCTGTACAGTGAGGGCCTAAGTGGCAGGCAACAGACAAGCTCAGCATTTAGAACTATGAGACATCAAGGAAATCAGATTTAAAAATTACTTTATAGCCTGGAGAAGAAAACATAAAAGTAATCATGACTGTGATTGCGTGATTTGCTCCCCCCTCACAACAGCCACAATTTAAATAACATGATTATACTACTTTTAGAACTAAAAAAATATACTTAATTTATATGTCTAAAAGTAATTTTATTCCTGCAGCAAGCCATACCACTCTCCAAAATAAATAATCTCAGGGGATACTCTTTATCATAATATCCTTAGATAAAACACATACAGACACACACACATCATCTGAGTTATAAACAGCAGATACCAACCTGGTTGTCCCGTGCCGGGAATCCATGATAACCTGGGGTCAGAGGCTCGTTCTAAGAGAAAGAAAAGAAAAGTCTAACTATAAAAGGAAGAAATTAGAAAGAATAATTAAAATCAAGTGCAAATTAGTGAGTATAAATTCTTGCCCTGGTTCCTATGGAGTTCCATTGCTGTATTCTACTCTAACTACACGCATCTTTCAGTTCAACCACCACCATGCAAAAACAAATGCAAACAAAAAACAGTATTTGCTTAGGAACACTGTTCTTAAACACTCCTTTCTTCCTTGTGCAGCTAAACCTGTTCCCTTCACAGTACATCCCAACCAAGGTGCTACTGGGACTTGAGACAGAACGATTCCTAACTTCACACTGCAGACCTCAGCGTGCTTTGCCGCTACCCCTAAAAAAGCCAGCAGCACTCCTAAAAACCAGGACAACCAAAACTTTCCACACATTTCCAAAGAGCCACTGCCGGGAAAGGGGACTACATCTCAGTTAAGAACTGCCTCTTGACCTGAAAACGTCTTAAACTCTCCCCTTTATCAATCTGCTTTCCTTTGGCTCTTCTCAGCCTAGATGAAATTCTACCTCTGTTCAAGCCTTTCCCTTGCCAACCTACATCACCTGATGGACTCCAAGTGATTCCTTCCAACATGTAGGTATGTTGAAGTTTAGTTAGGTTATTCATGCAGTTTACTTTTCATATTATTTATTATTCTAGTTAATCTTACTTTTGTAAAGTTGTATCATATTGAATGCCTGCCTCATTTTCACATTCGACTACAAGAGCCTCAAGGAAAAGAATGATAGCTAATAAAAGCTATGTAAGCCTTAATTTAATATAAGGTCATACAACACGAGCACTCATTTATGGTTTACTTATTTAACCTATCAACCATTCAGTCAACATATATTGACTATCTAATTATTTTCAAAGTACTGTTAGATGATAGAGTAAGAAAAATGAATAAAACAAGGCCCTTGCCTTCAAGGGAACTTTTAAATGGGAGGAGATATATCTGCACACAGAGGGCTAAATGAAAACATATGGTGCTTTTGCAATTTTCAAAATGTTCAGCCCAGCTACCTTAAAGGTATTCATTCTCTTCTTTTTGTACTTTCATTCCTACCAGCAAAATAACATGTTTAAAGGAATTCCCATCGATGGGACTTTCAACTCTGACAGGAGAGTAAACTTTCTACCTAATGGTATGCCTGCTTTGATTATTTTCATGTCTTTGATAATCAAAGGTCCACATTTCCTCCCAAAACATGAAAGCTCACTGTATTGTTCATTATACTTTCCGGAGATCTGGCACAACGTCTAAAACATGGTGAACACCCAAAAGAATGTGTAAATAGAGTTTAAAAAAAAAAAAACCCCAATTCATTCATAGGTTCATAGGCAATCCAAGTTCTCCTTTTCCATTCCCAAGTCCCTATTATGGACATTTTAAAATTTACAAATTAGTCTCCCCAAAGAAATGACATCCAGACACTAAAGATTATTCCCAGAAACACACACATACACGCACAAATTATGGATGCCAAAATAATCTTGAGAAAGGGGAACAAAGGACTCACACTTCCCAGTTTCAAGCTTACTACAAAGCTAAAATAACCAAGATGGTGTGACACTGGCATAAGGACAGATACACAGGTCAACAGAAAAGAATGAACAGTCCAGAAATAAACCTCTACTGTTAGGATCAAGATTTTTGACAAGAATGTCAAGAGAAATCAATGGGAAAAGAATAGTCTTTTCAACAAATGGTGCTAGAACAACCAAACAGCCACGAAACAATGAAGCTGGATCCTACCTCGTACCATACAGAAAAATTAACTCAAACAGATCATAAATCTAAAACTATGAAACTCTTAGAAGAAAATATAGGAGTAAATCTTCATGAACTTGGGGTAGTTTCTTCAATCTAAACACCAAAAGCACAAGTAACAAAGGAAAAAAAACAGATAAACCGGACTTCATCAAAATTAACTTCTGTGCTTCACAGAACACCATCAAGTAAAAGACAACCCACATAATGGTGCAAAAATATTTTCAAATCATATATGCGATAAGGGACTTGTATCCAGCAACATATAAAGAACTCTTACACCTCAACAATAAAAAGACACAGAACTCAGTTTTAAAAATGGTAAAGGATTTGAAAACATTTCTCCAAAGAAGACATAAAAATCCATCGAATTGATTCCGACTTATAGCAACCCTACAGGGCAGAGTAGAACTGCCTAATACAGTTTCCAAGGAGCACTTGTGGATTCAAACTGCCAGCCTTTTGGTTAGCAGCCATAGCACTTACCACTACGCCACCAGGGTTTCCTCAACATCATTAGGCATTCCAAAACCCACTGCCACTAAGTCAACTCCAACTTACAGCGGTCCCGTAGGGTTTCCAAGGCTATAAACCTTGACAGAAACAGACTCCCACATCTTTCTCCCGCAGCGCCACTGGTGGTTTCAAGCAGCCAACTCTTTGGTTAGCAGTCGACTGCTTTAACCACTGTGCCACAAGGGCTCCTTCACTAGTCGTTAGGAAATGGCAAATCAAAATCACCATGAGATACCACTTCATACCGCTAGGATGGCTATAACTAAAAAGATGGACAATAGCAAGGATGCAGAGCAATTGGAATTCTCATACACTGCTGATGGGAAAGTAAAATGATACTGTTGCTTTGGAAAACAGTTTGGCTGTTCCTCAAAATGTAAAACATAGTTACCGTACGACCCGGCAATTGCCCTCTAGGTATACTGAAAATGTAAGTGCACATGAACATTCATAGCAGTATCATTTCATAACAGCCAAAATGTGGAAACAACCCAATGTCCACCAAAAAGGAATGGATAAACAAACTGTGGTATATCCATACAATGGAATATTATCTGGCAATAAAAAGAAATGAAGTAACTGACACAATACGGGTGGATCTTGAAAACATCATATGAAGTGAAAAAAACTTGACACAAAAGGCCACATATTATTAATTCCATTTATATAAAATTTCCAAAAACAGAAAGTAGATTAGTGGTTGCCAGAGGCAGGGGAGAAGAAGGAATGACAACTGACAGCTAACGAGTGTGGAATTTCTTTTTGGGGTAATGAAGATGTTTTGGAATTGGTAGTGGTGATGGATGTACAACTCTATGAATATACTAAAAATCACTGAATCGTACACTTTAATTGTACACAAAAGTAAAGTGAACTTGTGGCCTATGAATTATATCTCAATAAATCTGTTATTAAAAATTATTATTATTGTGGGTAACAATGACTATTTTTCACGTTGATTTTTATAAGGTAGACATATACAGCTTTTTTTGTGTTTTTTTTTTTTAGACATAAACAGTTTAGATTATAACAAAGAACAGGTTGTCACTGTGAAGTGGACTCCAACTCATGGTGACCTGACGTAGGTCAGAACAAAGCGCTGCCGGGTCCTGCGCCAGCTCCGCGATCGCTGGCATGTTTGAGTCCACTGTTGTGGCTACTGTGTCAATCCACCTCACTGAGTGTTGCCCTCATTTTCACTGACTCTACCAAACATGATATCCTTTTCTAGTAATTGGTCTTTCCCGATGACACGTCCAAAGTAAACGAAGTGAAGTCTCACCATCCTTGCATCTAAGGGGTATTCCGGTTATATTTCTTCTATGACTGATTTGTTTGCTCTTCTGGTAGTCCACGGTATATTCAAAATTCTTCACCAACACCACAATTCAAATGTGTCAATTCGTCTTCTGTCTTCCTTTTTCATCACCCAGCTTTCACGTGCACATAGGGCGATTGAAAAGACCACAGCTTGGGTCAGACACTTCAGTCATCAAAGTGACTGCTTTTAAAAACTTTAAAGAGGTCTTTTGCAGAAGATTGTCCTAATGTAATACGGTCATTTCATTTCTTGACTCCTGCTTCCATGGATACTGACTGTTGATCCAAATAGAAAGAATCACTGACAACTTCAATTTTGTCTCCATTTATCATGATGTTGTTTACCAGTCCAGTTGAGAGGATCTTCATTTTCTTCATATTTAGGCATAATCCATACTGAAAGCTGTAGTCTTTCACCTTCAACAGTAAGTGTTTCATCTTCATTTTCAGCTGGCAAAGTTGTATCATCTGCATATCACAGGTTGTTAATGAGTCTTCCTCCAATCCTGATGCCTCATTCTTCTTCACATAATCCAGTTGCTCAGATTATGTTTAGAATACAGATTGAAAAAGGTAAAAGAATATAACCCTACCGCACACCTTTTCCAATTTTAAACCAATGCAGTATGCCCTTGTTCTGTTCAAATGACTGCTTTATGATCCATGTACAGGTTCCTCATGATCACAATTAAGTGCTCTAGAATTCCCATTCTTCACAATATTATCCATAATTTATTATGATCCACACAATTGAATGCCCTTGCATAGTCAATAAAACAAAGGTAAACATCTTTTTGGTATTCTCTGCTTTCAGCCAAGACCCATCTGACATCAGCAGTGATATCCCTCGTTCCATGATCTCTTCTGAATTCAGCTTGAACCTCTAGCAGTTCCATTTCGATGTATGGCTGCAATCATTTTTGAATTACCTTCAGCAGAATTTTGCTAGCATGTGATATTAGCAACACTGTTCAATAATTTTCATATTCTGTTTGATCACCTTTCTTTGGAATGGGCACAAATATGGATTTCTTCCAGTCAGCTGACCAGATGCTCTCCTCCAAATGTCTTTACACAGACGAGTAGGTGCGTCCGGCCCTGCACTCCGCTGCTGAAGAATCTCAGCGGTACCACTGCACCCGCTCCTGGAGCCTACTGTCGCCAACGCTTTTGGTGCTGCTTGAACTTCTTTCTTCAGTACCAGTGGTTCTTGATCATATGCCACCTCTGAAGTGGTTGACTATCAACCGATACTTTTTGGTACAGTGACACTGTATGTATTCCTTCCATTTTCTTTTGAAATTTCCTGTGTCACTCAATTTTTTGCCCATAAAATCCTTCAGTAATGTAACTTGAGGCTCGAATTTTCTCTTCAGTTCCTTCAGCTTGAGAAATGCCAAGCACACTCTTCCCTTTTGGTTTTCTAACTCCAGGTCTCCGCCCATTTCATCGTAATACTTTACCCTGTCATCTTGAGCCACGCTTTGAAATCTTCTGCTCAGCTCTCTTAACTTCGTCATCATTTCTTCCGTTCACTTCAGCTACTTCGCGCTTAACAGCAGGTTTCAGAGTCTCTTCTGACATTTATTTTGATCTTTTCCTTCTTTCCTGTCTTTTTAATGACCTTTCACTTTCTTCACGTGTGATATCTTTGATGTCTTCCCACAACTCTTTTAGTCTTCGGTCATTAGTGTTCAGTGCATTAAATCTAGTCTTGAGATGGCACCTAAATTCAGGAGGATATATTCAACGTCGTACTTTGGCTCTCATGGATTTACTTTTATTTTCTTCAGCTTGAACCTGAACTTTCACACGAGTAATTGATAGTGTGTTCCACAGGTGGTCCCCGACATTGTCTCCACTGATGGTCTTGAACTTCTCCATCATCTCTTTCCACAGACGTAGTCGATTTGATTACTGTGTGATTCCTCTGGCGAGGAGCTCCACATGTATACCCACTGATTATGTGCTGAATAAGTCCTTTGTCTTGCAGAATTCTACCATGCTATCTCTACCACCAAGTCCGTATTTTCTAACTACTGATCCTTCTTCGTTTCCAACTTTTGTGCTGCAATCACCAGTAATCATCAATGCGTCTTGATTGCACACTCAATCAATGTCAGACTGCAGCATGTTGTAAAAATTTTCAATTTCTTTATCTTTGACATTCATGGTTGGTGCACAAATTTGAATAATAGTATTAACTGGTTTTCCTTGTAGTAGACATATTACCGACTGCATTGAACTTTAGGACAGAGCTTAAAATATTCTTCTGAACAATGAATGCAATGCCATTCCTCTTCAATTTACTGTTCCCGGCATAGTAGACTATATGACTGTTTGATTCAAAATGCCCAATACCAGTCCATTTCAGCTCACTATCCTCTAGGATATTGATCTTCAAGCTATCCATTTCATTTTTGACGATTTCCAACTTTCCTTGATTCATACTTCACAAATTCCACATTCCAATTACTAATGGATATTACAGCTGTTACGTCTCATTTCGATTCATGCCACATCAGCAGATGAAGGTCCCAAAGACTTTACTCCAACCTCATCATTAAGGTCGACTCTACTTTGAGGAGGCAACTCTTCCCTAGGCATATTGTAAGGGCCTTCCAACGTGAGGAGCTCATCTTCCAGCACTATATTGGACAATATTCTGTTATTATCTATAAGGTTTTTCTTGGCTGTTTTCACAAGCAGATCACCGGGCCGTTCTTCCTAGTCTGTTTTAGTCTGGAATTTCTGCTGAAACCTGTCCACCATGGGTGATCCTGCTAGTATTTTGAAATACTGTTGACATAGCTTTCAGCATCATAGCAACACAGGAACCACCACAGTACAACAAACTGACAGGTGAGTAAAAGAACAGGGCTTTTCTGAGATCCACAACACCCTTGCTTGTTCTGGATTCTATGAATTTACTTCAACACCATTTCCTATAGATTTTAACAATGTTGATGACAAAGATGATAGATACCACAAGATATTGAGCAACTGAAAAAAAACAAACCCACTGCTGTCAAGTCAATTCCGACTCATAGCGACTCTATAGGACAGAGAACCGCCCCATAGGGTTTCCAAGGAGCGGCTGATAGATTCGAACTGCTGACTTTTTGGTAAGCAGCTGAGCTCTTAACCACTACACCACTGGGGATTCATTGAGCAACTAATCAGGTAGAATTTCAGGATGGAGGGAAGGAGGAAGAGAAAGAATGGAGATGAGATAATAGAGAAATACATAAAAATGTACCTCCTATCATCCAGAAAACTCATAGAAAGCAAGTAATTGACCCCAAAACACACAACTATTAAGTGGGAAAGCCAAAGTTCAACCTAGGTCTGTTGGACTCCAAAGTCCCTGTTCTTTTCATTTTACCAATTTCTGTTCTCTAATAAGCATTTCATATTGTCTGAGAAAGTAATTATATGATTAAGAAAGTAATGGAAAACCCCCATAAGCATATTAGCAGAGATTCCCAGAGAACATCCTACATATAAACTATATTCTAAGACATCCTAAAGTTTGACAATGCATAATACTTTTTAGGAAAACGTCATGTTCTTACAAGCCAGTATTATCAAAAAATCTTTAATACCAAAGATGGATGCAACAGGTTGCAAAAAGCCATGTCAGAGGAAATAGATTTACTCCCCAGACCTAACTTCTTTTCTTTTTTCTCCACTCCTTGCTATGTGGAACTTTCCAAACCAAAAAACAAAAACCAAATCCGTTGTCGCTGAGTCGCTTCTGACTCATAGGAACCATATAGAATAGAGTAGAACTGCCCTATAGAGTTTCCAAGGAGCGCCTGGTGGATTCGAACTGCTGACCTTTTGGCTAGCAGCCATAGCACTTAACCACTACGCCACCAGGGTTTCCTGGAACTTCCCAGCCCTTGGAAATTCCCTGTCCGAGACTGGCCTATACTTAATGGTAAAAGGGTTACTTTTCAAGTTTATATGTATCTATCCCCCCAAAATGTATTAATTTTATATGTTTTTCAGTGTTATAGAAATGGATTCTACTATATGTACTGTTTGCGGTTTTTTGTTTGTTTTTGCATAATACTATGTGAACTCACCTCTGCTAATGCATGTAATTATATTTCACTAATTTTGACTGCTGTTTAGTATGCTATCTTATGAGTATGTCAATTTATCCGTCCTATTTTCCTGTTAATGGATATTTAAGTTGTCTCCAATTATACTTTGTTTGTTTGTTTGCACTCACAAACCATGCTGCTGATAAACATTCTCTCAGATTGGAGATACCATTTTTCACTCATCAGACTGGCAAAAATTAAAATGATAGTTCAGTGGTAGAATTCTCTCCTTCCATGAGGGAGACCCAGGTTCCACTCCCAGCAAAGTGCAACCACCACCCATCGTCACTGGAGGCTTGCATATTGCTGTGATGCTAAACAGGTTTCAGCAGAGCTTCCAAATGAAGACACACTAGAAGAAAGGCCTGGCAATCTACTTCAAAAAATCAGCCAGTGAAAACCCTATGGATCACAACAGTCCATTACAAATGGGGTCACCATGAGTTGGGGGCTGACTTGACAGCAGCTAATACTATTAAATGCATATATCTTTCTTGTAATTTCACATCTCTGTATCTAGAGAATCACTAGGGCATGTGTTCAAAGACTCGTGTAAAAATTTTCAGCACAGTGCTGTCTGTACTAGTGAAAAACTACAAACTACCTCAATTTCCATCAATGATAGCAATTTTGCTTTCAATTACCATATTATTACAATATCCTAAGTGCAAGCTTTAAAAAATATAAGGTAAAATCTATATAAAAGATCTCAGGTCATATTAAATGACAGTAGAACAGTCAGTGCGCTATTTTTAAAAACACACTATAGAAATGGGTATTTCTGCATGCAGATAAAAAAGAAAATAAGTGCATAAAAATCTAGAAGGCCAGTGGTTACCTCTAGGGAGGAGAATAAGATTTGTGGAAAGTGGAGGGGCCATTTTTTAAAATCTGAATTGGTACAATTTTACAAGATGTAAATCTCATATTGACTTACAAAGAGTATTTAAAAAAATGAAGTCACTACTATTAGTGCTTCATAATGCCTTATAACTTACAAAAACACCTTCATATAATCTTATTTAGTCCTCGCAATGCAAAAAATAGGTTTTATACAGAGGGCACAGTTATGGAAACTTCCCAAACATAACCAAACACCTCACAGGGCTGTGCTACTGTACTTGAAGTCTAAGAACCATAGTCTCGGGGGTCATCTAGGTCAAGTCGCATAACTCAGTTCATAAAGATAATATTCTGCATCCTAGTCTGGTGAGTAGCGTTTGGGGTCTTAAAAGCTCACGAGTGGCCATCAATGGGGCAATTACTGGTCTCTTCCCGTCTGGAGCAAAAGAAAACTAAAGATTCAAGGAAGCAATTAATCCAAGGGACTAATGGCCCACATGAACCACAGCCTCCTCTAATCTGAGACCAGAACTAGATGGTGCCTGGCTACCACTACTGACCACGCTGACCTGTTTCACAATAAAAGATCCTGGTTAGAACGGGTGAAAAATGTAGAACAAAACTTGAATTCATAAAAAAAAAAAAAAAGCCAGATTTACTGGTCTGATAAATAATGGAGGAACCTCCAAGACTATTACCCTAAGATAACCTTCTAACTGGAAACCAAAGACACACCCGGGGGCCACCTCTCACCCAAATAATTGTCTGGCCTATAAAATAAACAATAACACCTGTAAGGAATGTGTGCCTTAGAATAATTTACTACAGGAGACCAAAAGGGCAGCATTTACCCAAAAGCAAAACTGAGAAGGCAGGGAGGGGCAGGGAGACCAAAGGAATGGAAACGAGGAACTCGGGGAGGAAATGGGGAGAGTGCTGACACATTGCAGGGGTTGCAACCAACGTCACAGAACAATTTGTGTATGAAATATTAATGGGAAAACTAATTTGCTACGTAAATTTTCACCTAAAGCACAATAAAATGTTCAAAAACAAAACAGGTTTTATAACCCTCACTTAACAGATGACAAAACTGAATTTCAGAAAGATTAAGGGATTTACTCAAGGCCAAACAGATATAGTGGCTGAGCCGCTTTCAAACTTAGGCCTTGGCTCTATACCCAATATTCCCGCTAATTCATGACAATTACCTAGTTTTCCTTTAAAAAAAAAAAAAAAAAAATCACTACCCTGGTCGGGCCAGGGACAATTTTGATTGTCTAGAGATCTGCAAGTCTAAGTTTTTAATCAGTGTAAGATTCATAACTGACATTTACAGCAGAGATGGAATTACCAGGAAAGCTAATGGAACAGCTAGGACAGAGATAAGATTTGCTAAACTAGAGACGGGGCCTAACAGATATGCACCTATAATCAAGTTATCGTCCTAGTAAGCAAGACTGAAAGGCCTAGAAACAGACTCAATCTAGGCACAGAGGCTGCTCAAAAATAAAAAGAAATTAAAGAAACAAAAATTCAACCATAAGAATCCTTATTAACTACAGGTCGACAATTAAGCCTTCTGCTTAGAAGGTTCTGGTAAGTGGGCATGTGAAAGTGCAACAGAAGGAATCCTTAAGCACCTGTGAAATGGAGCAACAGCAATGGCTCATGTACAGCAGACTCTGAGAGAAGTGACACACAGCAAGAAAAACATCGCCTGACTTTTGTATGCTTCTCTGACTGCTGGAAAGCTCCCAGAAGCACCTGAGTTTGAAGAATTCACGTAAGCAGAAGAATCCTTCAGTTAGTCAGTAGAAGTGGACTGAACAATCCAAACACAGTGCTTGCTGGTGTCTTTGCCCTTGAGGAACTCGCAGTCAGAACAATGACAACATAATAAGACTGATACCATAAGTAAAGTCTATAAAAAGAACTACAGGATTCCAGATCTTATTTTAAAAATTTTTAAAAAGTGTACTGGGGGGAAGGTCAGCTCAACTGGACTGGACCAAAAGCAAAGAAGTTTCCGGGATAAACTGAATGCTTCAGAGGTCAGCGGAGGAAGGGCAGGGGTTTGGGGACTATGGCTTAAGGGGACTTCTAAGTCAATTGGCATAATAAACTCTATTATGATAACATTCTGCATCCCACTTAGAAGTGTGGTGTCTGGGGTCTTAAATGCTAACAAGCGGCCATCTAAGAGGCATCAATTGGTCTCAACCCATCTGGGTCAAAGGAGAATGAAGAACACCAAGGTCACACGATAACTATGAGCCCGAGACAGAAAGGGCCACATGAACTAGACACTTACATCCTCCTGAGACCAGAAGAACTAGATGGTGCCCGGCCACAACCGATGACTGCCCTGACAGGGAACACAACAGAGAACTCCTGAGGGAGCAGGAGAACAGTGGGATGCAGACCCCAAATTCTCATAAAAAGACCGGACTTAATGGTCTCACTGAGACTAGAGGAATCCCGGCAGTCATGGTCCCCAAACTTTCTGTTGGCCCAGGACAGGAACCATTTCCAAAGACTACTCATCAGACATAGAAGGGACTGGACAATGGGCTGGAGAGAGATGCTGATGAAGAGTGAGCTACTTGTATCAGGTGGACACTTGAGACTGTATTGGCATCTCCTGTCTGGAGGGGAGAGGGGAGGGTAGAGAGGGTTAAAAAAAAAAAAATTAGAAACTGGCAAAAGGGTCACGAAAGGAGAGACTGGAAGAAGGGAGCGGGCTGACTCATTAGGGGGAGAGTAAATGGGAGTATGTAGTAAGGTGTATATAAGCTTACATGTGACAGACTGACTTGATTTGTAAACTTTCACTTACAGCCATAAAAATTATTACAAAAAAAAAAAAGTGTACTGGGGCCGAGAGGAGAGAAATAACGCCTCAGTACCTCCAACGCTGTGATGGACTGACAAATGCTGAAAGACATAATGTTGTTTTCAAAGCCACTTTTCTAAATGCATTCTGAAAATCATCATTATCATTTCTGAATGATTACCCAAATTAAAATTACCCAGAATAATGCACCTGAGGAAGAAAAGAAAGGTACGATTAAGCATTTCTGAAATAGCTAAAAGAGGGGCTAAGTGAACTTTAACAACGACAATAAAAAAAAGTCCGGCTTTTCAGTACAAAATTATAGTTGTGAAGTAATATACTAGCCACAAATCCTAGCAATGATCAATAAAACATTAACTAAAATGAAGTCAGCCGGGAAGCATAATAAGGAAGACGCCACTCTGCCAGTCTTCCCTGGTTTCACCTGTTGGGCACTCAGAGGCTTATTACAAGTTTATTTCTTACTGGCTTCTATCACTATAGGGTCCCTATCAGTTAGAATCAACTCGATTTTTTTTGGTGGCCTATCACTGACAAGAAAGATGTGGCAGTCTGCTTCCGTAAAGATTTACAGCTTGGTAAACGCTATGGGGCAGTTCTACTCTGTCCTACAGGATCACTGTGAGTTGGAATCGATTCGATGGCAGTGGGTAGGTCTATAACTGACAAGGATTTGGCTAGGGACAACAGAGTGCAGAACACTGGAAATGCACCGTGAAGTTAAACAAAGCAATTTAAAAAACAAACGACAACAACAGCCGCCTTTCTTTTCTAACATAATCAAACCCATTTCACCAAATGGAAGGGGAAGAAAGTACAGAGACTGGAACAAATTAAATTCTTGCCATCCTGCAATATTGGAAGCGGCAAGTACAAGGAATCAAAGGAAGGTAAGAAATTAAGCTGTCCTCTATAAACACAACTTTGGCAAATATTAAAAGCCCACATTTTTCATTGACTTACTCCCCAGTTGAAAATGAATTTCACATTACCTTGCTCACATTTAACAATGGCAAAAAGACTGATCTAGATCATAATGGCTGAAGAAAAGGGCAAATCAAGTTGACCCAGAGAGTTCACTGCCTTGCTTGCAACCAGACTATTTTTCAAGTATTATGCCCGTTTTTTAATCGGGACACAAAAGGAAACACCATAGAATATGAAGACGTACTTAAGTTCTATACACCAGTACATGCAAAAACCAATCGCAGCAACTAGACCTCCGGCTCAGAAGAGAGATTGCTAGGCAAACACCAGGGTATCACTGTGTGCCACACCATACAGAGAGTTCAAGGTACTCAGAGATAAGATGAAGGATCATAAAAGATATGGATCTGGTAGCATCTAACAACATGGTCCTAACAAATGATCCAATTAATAGCTGTCTATTTTCATGTCTAGTGTCACGTTCTTTAGGAACATGTGCCAAATAGCCATCAGGATCACTGAAGATATTAAAAAGCTCGATAAAAACTAATGATGTTGCAAATCTATTTCAGCATTCAATGACAGACTGAATAAGATTACCTCTAACTCAACTGGAGACCCTGGGGGCGTACTGGCTGAGAGTTCAGCTGCTAGCTAAAAGGTCCGCAGTTCGAATCTACCAGGTGTTTCTTGGAAACTATGGGGCAGTTCTACTCTGTCCTACAGGGTTTCTATGAGTCGGGATCCACTCGACAGCAACGGGTTTGGTTTTGAGTTTTCTAAAGTGACCACAGCAACTTTGACTTTTGTGACATTTATCTGCTTCATACAGCAAAGGCAGTCCACCTTGCTGACATTAGTCAATGCTTGGGTATCATCCTCAGTTCTTTAAATTTCCTTTACAAATCCACTTTGTTCTTATTTTCAAGGTCCCTCTGATTTCTATCCATTTGCCATATTACTCCTGGTTTCTGGGGACCTGGAAATTAAATATCCATTCTACTCATGTCCTGGTTATTAATTTACTGACTCAAAAGGAGAGGAAACAGCTGAAAACATTCATTAATAATTGAAACGTGGAATGTATGAAGTACAAATCTAGGAAAATTGGAAGTGGTAAAAAATGGAACACTTGAAGACTGATTTCCTAGGCATTAGTGGGCTGAAATAGACTGGTATTGGCCATTTTAAATCAGACATTCGGAAGGTCTACTATGCCAGGAATGGCAAATTGAAGAGGACCGGCGTTGCATTCACTGTCAGAAAGAATATTTCAAGATCCATCCTGAAGTACAACACCATTGCTGATAGAATAATATCCATACACCTACAAGAAAGACCATTATTCAAATTTCCGCACCAACCACTAAAGCCAAAGATGAAGAAATTAAAGATTTTCACCAACTTCTGCAGCCTGAAATTGATCAAACATGCAATCAAAATGCATTGATAATGACTAGTGATTGCAATGTGAAAGTTGGAAACAAAGAAGGATCACTAGTTCGAAAATACGGTGTTGGTGAAAAAAACGACGCCAGAAATCACATGACAGGTTTTTATGAGACCAACGACCCATTCATTGGAAATACGGTTTTTCAACAACACAAACAGTGACTATACACATGGGACATTGCCAGATGAAATACACAGAAATCAAACTGACTACAGCCGTGGAAAGAGACAATGGGGACGCTCAATATCATCAGTCAGAACAAGGCCGGGGCCAACTGTGGAATAGGCCAATCAATGGTTCACATGCAAATTCAAGTTGAAGCTGCAGAAACAAATCCATAAGTGCCAAAGTATGACCCTGGGTATATCCCACCTGAATTTGGTAACCATCTCAAGAAGAGATTTGACACAGTGAGCACTAATAAAGACCAGATGAGATGTGGGATAACATCAAGGATATAATACATGGAGAAAGTAAAAGGTCATTAAAAAGACAGGAAAGAAAGAAAAAAACAAAATAGATGTCAGAAGAGACCTGGAAACTTGTTAATGCACACAGAGCAGCTAAAGCAAATGGAAGAAATGAAGTAAAGACCTAAGCAAAAGATATCAAAGGGTGGCTCGCAAAGACAAAGTAAAGTATTATAATGACAAGTGCAAAGACCTGGAGTTAGAAAACCAAAAGGGGAGAACACACTTGGCATTTCTCAAACTGAAAGAACTGAAGGAAAAATTCAAGCCTCAAGTTGTAATACTGAAGGATTCTATGGGTGAAAAATTGAACACAGGAAGCATCAAAAGAAGATGGAAGGAATACACAAAGCCACTGTACCAAAAAGAACTGGTCAGTGTTCAACCATTTCGGAGCGAGCACACGATCAAGAACTGATGATACTGAAGGAAGAAGTCCAAGCCGCACTGAAGGCATTGGCGAAACATAGGCTCTAGGAATTAATGGAATGACAATTGAGATATTTCAACAAACAGATACAGCACTGGAAGTGCTCACTCGTCTATGCCAAGAAATTTGGAAGACAGCTTCCTGGCCAACTAACTGGAGGAGACCTGTTTGTGCCAATTTCAAAGAAAGGTGATTCAACAGAGTACAGAAATTATCAAAAGACATCATTAATATCACATGCGAGTAAAATTCTGCTGAAGATAATTCAAAAACAGTTGCAGCAGTATATCAACAGGGAATTGCCAGAAATTCAAGCCAGATTCAGAAGAGGGCGTGGAATGAGGGATACCAATGCTGATGTCAGATGGATCTTGGTGTTATGCAGATGACACAACCTTGCTTGCTGAAAGCAAAGACTTGAAGCACTTACTGATGAACGTCAAAGACCACAGTCTTCAGAACGGATTACACCTCAACATAAAGAAAACAAAAATCCTCACAGATGGACCAATAAGCAACAACATGATAAACGGAGAAAAGACTGAAGTTGCCAAGGATTTCATTTTACTCAGATCCATAATCAATGCCCATGTAAGAAGCAGTCAAGAAATCAAATGATGTACTGCATCGGGCAAATCTGCTGCAAAAGACCTCTTTAAAGTGTTAAGAAGCAACGACGTCACTCTGAAGACTAAGGTGCACCTGACCCAAGCCATGGCATTTTCATTCACCTCCTGTGCATGTGAAAGCTGGATGATGAATAAGGAAGATCGAAGAAGAACTGATACCTTTGAATTATGGTGTTGGTGAAGACTACTGAATATAGCATGGACTGCCAGAAAAATGAACAAGTCTGTCTTGGAGGATGTACAGTCTGAATGTTCCTTAGAAGCAGGGATGGCAAGGCTTGTTCTCACACACTGTGGACATGTTATCAGGAGGGAGACATATTACCAGTCCTCGGAGAAGGACAACATGCTTGTTAAAGTGGAGGGTCAGCAAAAAAGAAGACCCTCGACAAAATGGACTGACACAGTGGCTGCAACAATGGGTTCAATGCATTCAGTAGCCAACTCTGAAAATCCTACTCAGGCTATTAGACAGCAGAGTGCTGCTAATAAGACAACTCCCCGTGCACAGCTTTCCCCAGCACCTTGTTGCTGCTGCTGCTATTTGCCATCGAGTGGCTTCTGACTCATGGAGGCCCCATGTGCGCAGAGCAGAACTGCTCCATAGGGTTTTCAAGGGTGTAACCTTTCAGAAGCAGATCACTAGGCCTGTCTTCCAAGACACCCCTAGGAGGATTCAAACCTCCAACCTTTCAGCTACTAGTCAACTGCTTAACTGTTTTGTGCCACCCTAGAGGATGGATTTCTGGCCAGTTAAAAATGGCAGATTTCCAGGAAGTTCTGCAAGTGTAGCACCACATGGACTAACTTCTCTGCCATTCAGTGAGCCCCAGCCATGCCCTCTCCACCAAGGTCTGGATCTCAGTACCATGAGAACTGAAGGGAAGACAACTCTTCTTTGAGTACTATATCTCAGCCCTGGAAGTAGCTGCTATTATATATTAATTAAATTATATCATAGGCAATCATACCATTACATTATTATATCCGCTATTAGATTACATCTGCTATTCCTATATTCTTTAGAGTTCTCTTTTTACAAGCCAATCCCCCATTACTTCAATCTCTTGTTTCAGTAAATAATTCTTTATATTAAATTCCATTTAAATCACTGTGCAGTTTCTCTCTCCTGATTGGACCCAGATTGATACAGTGAAATGTAACAACCACTTACCATATACAGGACAGACATTATGCTTAATGTTTTATATACATTATTGCTTTTTATTCCCACAGTAACTCCTGTGATAAAGTATATCATTCCATTGTAAAGAAACTGGGGCTCAGGAAAACTATGCAACTTGCTCACCATAATACAAATCCACTTCCCTGACCTTCACTTCTTAGTCTGTTTACCACTTAAAATAGATTAAGCGGTGATATACTTTCTCTCTGAGCTAAATTTCATTCTTAGTGCAGAGGTGATGCTAAATAAATATTTAATAAGTCCATCAGGCAAAACCGGACATATAAAACTCTAATAAACTCAAAGGCTACACATATTTTCTCTGTACTTTCCCAGTCTTATTGTGTTCTTCATTAAAAATAAACTGACTAGTGGTCCTTAGAACAATCATCTATATGGGACCAAAAGGGCAATATTTGCCCAAAAACAAAGATGAAAAGGCAGGGAGGGGCAGGAAAACCAGACAAATGCGAATGGGGAACGCACGGTGGCAATGGAAAGAGTGCCGACATTGTGGGAACTGAAACCAATGTCACAGAACAATGTGTATATAAATTATTGAAATGGAAACTAATTTGCTCTGTAAACCATCATCTAAAGCACAATAAAATGTTCAAAAAATAAAAGGACAAGACTTCATACACTGCCTGTGAGAATGAAAAAATGGTGCAGCTACTGTGGAAAACAGTTTGGTGGTTCCTCAAAAACTTAAACATAGTTATCATATGACCCAGCAATTTCACTCCTAGGTATACAACCAAAAGAACTGAAAACAGGTATGCAAACAAATACTTGTATACTTATGTTCACAGCAGCGCTATTCACGATTGCCAAATGGTGAAAATAACTCAAATGTCCATCAATGGATGAATGGATAAACAAAGTGTGATATACACATGCAATGGAATATTATTCAGTCATAAAAAAGAAGTACTGAGACAGGGTACAATGTGGATGAACCCTGAAAACATTATGTTAAGAAGCTAGACACAAAAGATCAGATACTGCATGATTCCAATTATATGAAATATCCATAATACTAAGTAAATCCATGAAGACGGAGACTAGATTGGTGGTTTCCATGAAATGAAAGGAGAGGGAGTGGGCAGTAACTGCTTAATCGGTACAAGGTTTCCTTTGGGGGTAATGAAATTGTTTTGGAATGAGAAACAGGCAATGGTTGCACAGCACTGTAAATATACTAAATCCCACTGAATTATCTGCTTTAAAATGGTTAATCTTCTGTTACACGAATTTCAGATAATCAGGAAAGCCCCAGCAAAAAAAGGAAATGCAAAGAAAAAAACCAGTCTTCCTAACGTATGTATGTACACATAAATATTTTAAGTGAACACTGCCTGTTTCATCAACATCCCTAAAAGTTTGTCTATGTAACTTGGCCCAACCTTTCAATAAAGGCATATACATACTTCTTTAAGTCTGGAAGGATATATCCCAAAATGTTTACAGTGATTCTATGTCTTGGTGTTAAGTTCGGATTTTACTGTTGTTGTTCCTAGGTGCCCTCAAGTCAATCCCTACTCACAACGGTCCCAAGTGCTACAGAACAAAACAGTGCCCAGTCCGGTGCCATGCTCACAACTGCTGTTACGCCTGAACCCACAGCTGCAGCAGCCACTGTGTTGATCTATCTCGTTGAGAGCCTTCCTCCTTTCTGCTGACGCTGTACTTTACCAAGCATGACGTCCTTCTCCAGAGACTGATCCCTCCTGACAACACGTCCAAAGTATGTAAGATGCAGTCTCGCCATCCTTGCTTCTAAGGGGCATTGGGGTAGTACTCCTTTCAGGACAGATTTGCTCATTCTTTGGCATTCATGGTATACTCAATATTCTTTGCCAACGCCACAGTTCAAAGGAGTCAATTCTTCTTCAGTCTTCTTTATTCATTGTCCACCTTTCGCATGCATATGATCCAACTGAAAATACCATGGCTTGGGTTAGGCGTACCTTAGTCTTCAAGGTGACATCTTTGCTTTTCAACACTTTAAAGGGGTCTTTTGCAACAGATATGCCCAACGCAATGTGTCTTTTGATTTCCTAACTGCTGCTTCCATGGGTGTTGATTGTAGATCCAAGTAAAATGAAATATTTGATGATTTTAATCTTTCCTCCATTTATCATATGTTGCTTATTGGCCCAGTCGTGAGGATTTTGGTTTTCTTTATGTTGAGGTGTAATCCATACTAACGTTGTGATCTTTAATCTTCACCAGGAGGCATTTCAAGTCCTCTTCACTTTCAGCAAGCAAGGTTCTGTCATCTGCACATCGCAGGTTGTTAATGAGTCTTCCTCCAATCCTGATGCCCCGTTCTTCTTCATGTAGTCCACCCCTGACACATACCCTTCCTGACGTTAAACCACGCAGTAGCCCCTTGTTCCGTCCGAACAAGTGCCTCTTGATCTATGTAAAGGTTCCTCATGAGCGCAGTTAAGTGTTCTGGAATTCCCGTTCTCCGCAATGTTATCCATAATTTGTTATGATCCACACAGTCGAATGCCTTTGCATAGTCAATGAAACACAGGTAAACATCTTTCTGGTATTCTCAGCTTTCAGCCAGGATCCATCTGACATCAGCAATGATATCCCTGGTTCCACATCCTCTTCTGAATCCGGCCTGAATTTCTGGCAGTTTGGATTTAGGAGTGACATATTTTCTTTCTTTTGGCTACCTGTATTTTAAAATTTTTCAACACTGAATATTTATTATTTTTACTTAGCCATAAAAACATGGAGATAATAACAGTACGTACCTCACAACAATGCTGTGAAGATTAAATGTGGTAATACAAATAAAGTCCTTAACACAGTGCTCAACACATGGTAAGTACACAATCAATGTTCAGCATGGGTATCATTATTATTATTCTATGTTACTGTTTTTGTAAATATACCCCAGGATATATGTGTTTCATTACCTATGGCAAAACCATTCGCTTTAATCCCGGCCTGGGTCACCTTAATTTTAAGTTATTCAGCTAGCTCTTAGCTAGTCCAGTAGCCTCTGCCCACCCCTTCCCAACTTTCTAACCAGGGCCAGGGTTCATTATGAAAAACACCACTCACATCACTCCCATGCTAATGACCCACCACTGATTACAGATAAAGTTCCAAATATCTTAAAACGGGCCTCGCCTGGCCATTTCCTCTTTTTCCGTAAGAATTTACTCATTGATTCTTATGTGTCCGCTGCTGTGGTAAGAATACAAAGACAAATAAGTTGTGTATTCTTCTCTCAAGGAATTTAGTCTAGTAAGGGAAAGGCATACAAACAAATATAACATGAACCATGAAATAAAATGTAAACATAAGGTCCAGAAGGACAAGCATACATGGTTGATAACGGAGCAAGACAGACTTGAAGAAATCACAATTAAGGAATTTACAAGGAGGCAAGATTTGAATGAGGTTTGGAAGATAACCTCAAACAGCTAATTTCCAGATATAAACTTCACTCAATTTACTTCTCAACACCCCAGAGGTGTTCTCCCATATCAACTCAAGTAAAACCTAGCAAGGTCCTGTCTCCCTCCACGATGCAGGCATTACAACTTTGATCCAGTAGTTTTCCAAGTGTGGGGCAAAACACATTTGTGAGTTGTAGACATCTAACCATCATTTGGTGCTGTGGTGGTGCAGTGGTGAAGCGTTTAGCTGCTAACCAAAAAGACTGGCAGCTCGAATCCACTGCTCCTTGGAAAGCCTATGGGGCCGTTGTACTCTGTCCTATAGGGTCGCTACTCATCAGTTTGGTTTGGTTTGGAAACATTATTTAAAAAAAAAAAAAAAAAGGATTACTGCAGTAGTTGTCAAATGCTTCCGTCTCAGAAACCCTTAAACATTATTAAAGATACCAGAGAACTTTTGTTTGTGTGGGTTACAGCTACTGATATTTACCTATTAGAAAATAAAACTGAGAAACTTAAAAAATACTTTAAATCATTTAAAAGTATCAATTACAAACAATTAAATGTTAACCATAAAAATACTTTTTATGAAAAATACATTCTCTAAAACAAAAATAAATTTAGTGAGGCAAGTATCACTGTTTTACATTTTGCCAAATAACTTTAATGTCCGACTTAACAAAATTGCTGCTGCAATTCAATCTATTGCAAAGTATTATTTTGCTTGAAGTATACAAGGAAAATCAGGCCGGCATTTCTCAAGCTGAAAGAATGGAATAAAAATTCAAACCTCGAGTTGCAATACTGAAGGATTCTATGGGGAAAATATTAAACGTCTCAGGAAGCACCAAAAGATGGAAGGAATACAGAGAGTCACTATACCAAAAAGAACCGGTCAACGTTCAACCATTTCACGAGGCAGCTTAAGATCACGAACCAATGGTACTGAAAGAAGAGGTCCAAGATGCACTGAAGACACTGGCGAAAAACAGGGCCTCAGGAATTGACAGAACACCAATTGAAATGTTTCAACAAATGGATGCAGTGCTAGAGGGGCTACCTGGCCAGCCGACTAGAAGAGATCCGTATTTATGCCTATTCCCAAGAAAGGGATCCAAAAGAACGGGGAAATTATTGAACAATATCATTAATATCACATGCAAGTAAAATTTTGCTGAAGACCATTCAAAACTAGTTGCAGCACTACATCGACAGGGAACTGCTAGAAATCCAAGTCGGATTCAGAAGAGGACATGGAATGAGGGATACCCACTGCTGACGTCAGACGGATGCTGGCTGAAAGCAGAGAATACCAGAAGGATGTTTACCTGTGTTTTACTGACTATCCAAAGGCATTCAACTGTATAGATCAGAACAAATTATGGATAACATTGTGAAGAACGGAAATTCCAAAACACTTAATTGTGCTCACGCAGAACCTGTACAGAGATTAAGAGGCAGTCGTTTGAACAGAACAAGGGAATACTGCATGGTTTAAAATCAGGAAAGGTGTGCATTAGGTTTGTATCCTTTCACCATACTTAATCAGTCTGTATGCTGAGCAAATAATCTGAGAAGCTGGACTATATAAGAAGAACAAGCATGAAGATTGTAAGAAGACTCATTAACAACCAGCATTGTGCAGATGACACAACCTTGCTCGCTGAAAGTAAAGAGGACTAGAAGCACTTACTGATGAAGATTAAAGACTACAGCCTTCAGTGTAGGTTGCACCTCAACATAAAGAAAACAAAAATCCTCACAACTGGACCAATAAGCAGCATCATGATAAATGTAGAGAAGACTGAAGTTGTCAAAGATTTTGTTTAACTTGGATCCACAATCAACACCCACGGAAGCAGCAGTCAAGAAATCAAACGGCACATTGCATCAGGCAAATCTGCTGCAAAAGACCTCTTTAAAGTTATAAAGCAAAGATGTCACCTTGAAGACTAAAGTGCACCTGGCCCAACCCATGGTGTTTTCCATTGTCTCATGTGCATGCAAAAGCTGGACAATGAATAAGGAAGACCAAAGAAGAACTGATACCTTTGAATTACTGTGCTGGCAAAGAATATTGACTGCCAAAAGAACAAACAAATCCATCTTGGAAGATGTGTACCCAGAATGCTCCTTAGAAGCAAGGATGGCGAGACTACGTCTCACATACTTTGGACATGCTATCAGGAGGGATCAGTCTGTAAAGAAGGAAGTCATGCTTAGTAAAGTAGAGGGTCATCGAGAAAGAGGAAGACCCTCAACGAGATGGACTGACACAGTGGCCACAACAATAGGCTCAATCGTAGCAACAACTGTGAGGATGATACAGTACTGGGCAGTGTTTCATTCTGTTGTACACAGGGTTGCTATGAATTGGAATCAACTTGACAGACCCTAACGACAACAGCAACACAGATATCTATTTGGACATAGTAATCCATCGCTTTCAAGTTGATTCCCACTCATAAGGGACCCTATGGGGTATTTTATTGGCCTTTTCAGATATCTACGGATATTCTCCTTTGTTGCTGTACTAAAACTTTATAAGAGGCAGTTTCTTAAGAGTTAACTGTTCTGTGGCATCTGAAACCACAATAATTTTTTCATACTGTTATATTAAAATCCATTGGTCTCTCTTACAGTTTGAATAGATTTTTTGCTTATGCATGATTCTGTAACATTATGCACACTTGTAAAATACCGGTTCACTAAGCTATGCATATCTAAATCACATTCATTAATATCACCATCAATCTCATCAGAAAAGTCTGTGAGTATTGGAACTGTTAAACTCATAGTCCAGGATACAAGTTTTCCAAAACTCTAATATTTGCTTGAAAGGTCAAGTCCAATCATTGGCAGCAAATACTGTCATTGTTTTCCCTAAACAAGAGGTTCACTTCACTCATTTTTAAGAAAATATCCATCAAATACCAATGTCTTAATAACCATAGTTTGTCTCTCAGTTGATCTTTCAAGTAAAAATGGTTATTCCATTTAAAAAAAAAAAAAGTGGCTAGTTCAGCTGGCAACTCAAACACACGAGTGCTTTTCCTTGAGATGTATATCCAGTATGCTGCACAAGTGCTTTACGTGTACCACCCATTTCGTCACACAGAATATTTAAAAGATGAGTAAAAAGATGCATAACCAAGAATGGAGATTTAATAATTATAATTTCTATTCCTTCATCAAAGGCATTACTATGTGAAACTTTTTTTTTCTTAATTCCTAGGGTGTGGCAGTGAAGAATATAAGGATCACTGGGGCCCTGATGGTGCAGTGAGTGTGATCTCGGGCTGCTAACCAAAAAAGGTCAGCATTTGAATCTACCAGCTGCTCCTTGGAAATTCTATGGGGCAGTTCTACTCTGACCTATACGGTCTCAACGAGTCAGAATGGACTCAACAGCAATGCGTTATGGGTAGTACATTTTGGTGTCACTGCCTTGGTTCATGCTAGGGTACCAGGAGTTTTACCCATGGTTTGCTTTTGCAACATCAGTGAAAAGGGCTAATTACATCTTGGTGTTATTGTCAAAGTAGTTTTTACCTTGCTGACACTATGAAAGTGTCTCAGAGATTCCCAGGGGTCCATGGACCACACTTTGAGAATCACTGTATTAGACAACAATAGAATTTTTTAAAAGAAAGAAAGAATCAAGTACCTCATCTACATTTAGGCTAAGTATTATTTCGTGAACCTTTTGTTTCAGTCCTATATATACAGAAAAATATTTTACTATATGCTAGGTTGTCATATAAAATGGAGTTCTTACCATGTATCCTGGTTAAAAAGTTTGCAAAACATTCCTCTAGCCCATACCAATCGCCTCCTTGTTAAACTACTATAATGTTTACTAAACACTTGAGTCTACTTTTCCATGAGACACTGAATTATAAATATGTATATTGCTTTTATTTCCAAATATATCATAAGTTCTCAAGCTACATTTCTGTATATCCCCCCAATGATACCAGATGTATAACAGGTTCTCAAAAAAAATTATTGAACGTCCTCATTGCTATGTAATGGGTCTAATCTTATATATAGAAAACCCCAAAGAGTCCACAAGAAAACTGCTGGAGCCAACAGAGGAATTTAGCAGTTGGAGGACAGAAGGTCAACAAACGAAAATCAGTTGGCTTTCTATACCCCAGCAATGAGAAATCCGAAAGTGAAATGTGGGCAAAAATTCCGTTTACAATAGCATCTAAGAGAGTAAAATTCTTAGAATAAATCTAACCAGAGACAAGAAGGTCTCATACAGTGAAAACTACATATTCTTCACTAATACCATAATTCAAAGGCATCAATTCTCCAGTCTTCGTTATTCATTGCCCAGTTTTCGCATGCATATGAGGCAACTGAAAACACCATGGCTTGGGTGAGATGCACCTTAGTCCTCAAAATGACATCTTTGCTTTTCAACACTTTGAAGAGTTCTTTTGCAGCAGATTTGCCCAATGTAATATGTCATTTGATTTCTTGACTGCTGCTTCCATGGGTGTTGATTGTGGATCCAAGTAAAATGAAATCCTTGACAACTTCAATCTTTTCTCCGTTTATCATGATGTTGCTTATTGGTCCAGTTGTGAGGTTTTTTGTTTTCTTTATGTTGAGGTGTAATCCATACTGAAGGCTATAGTCTTTGATTTTCATCAGCAAGTGCCTCAAGTCCTCTTTGCTTTCAGCCAACAAGTCTGTGTCATCTGCATAATACAGTTTATAGTTTAGCTTAACTAGGAATAAATGTCTGCCCTGAGCATTACCCTCTTTCAAGAACTATCTATGTGGGATCAGACTGACAACAGCAATTCAACAGATTAGACAGGAAGCTAAGGGGGCAGTGAGTTTATGTTAATAGGGGAGGAACAACTCAGAAAAGGAGGGCGAGAATAGTTAAATAACTCAAAGAATGTAATCAATGTCACTAAATGGTACTTGTAGAAACTGTTGAACTAGTATGATTTACTGTGTATATTCCAGGACTTTGAACCAGTTCATTCTTGTTTGAACCTCTGCTGAGAATCTGCCTTTCTACTCCAGATATCCTAAATGAGAATTTACATTTAAACAAGATCCCCCAGATGATTCTTACGTATAACAAATTTTAAGAGCCACTGCTCTTCTAGCGGTTCTCAGAACTGGCCCCTAACCGGGAGCATTAGCATTGCCTGGGAACTTGTTAGAAATGAAAATTCTCAGCAGGGTTTCAAACCTGACCGAACTCATTCAAAGCCCTGATATATTCTCAACAGCAACAAGTAAATAAAATTATATTTAAAAAAAATTATACACACACACACGGGGCCCAGGTGATGCAATGGTTAAAGAGCTCAGCTGCTAACCGAAAGGTCAGCAGTTCAACACTACCAGCTGCTCCATAAAGACATGGCAGTCTGTTCCCATAAAGATTTACAGCCTCAGAAACGCTATGGGGCAGTTCTACTCCATCCTGAGGGTCGCTATGAATGGGAATCGTGGGTTTTTTAAGTTTGTAAATACTTTCTAGTTTTGACATGTCACATGCATAATGAAGTTGTTGGAATCATACTGATCTGAAATAGTCTTTGGCACTTAGTAGCTCCATGACTGTGGGAAGATTTATATAACTGAGTAAAAATGGGACCTTTCTATTCCCTACTCCTGCTTGTTTCTTCCAATGCCCTACTGTCTGCAACTGCCAAACCTAAGCTCTGTGCCATCTACTTCTGGTATTCCCAGAGCAAAACCCTAAACTTCCTCCCATTGCATTAATTCTCTCATCAGCAGGAAGAGTGTCTCATTATTGATCAAAGTCAATGATCTTCTGATAATTAACATGTCAATTCTTATTTGGAATCACTCTAAAAGGCTTCAAAATAAACCATCTGATGGCTTTTTTTTTTTTTTTTTTTAAATAAAAACTTCCTTTTTTTAAAACATGTGATCAAACTACTAGGAATTCATAAAAGAGCTGCCTTGATCCTGTAGCAGTGTAACTATCCAGCTCCTGTAGTCCTTCCTCTTCCAGCCTTCCTGGATAGACAAGAGTCTTCATTAAGTTAAGGGCATTTTGTAGAAAGACGAAAAGGCAGAGCAAACTTTGAGTGCAGTTTTCAGTAAGTACAGTCAGGTGCTCGAGATACCTGGGAGGACGGCAAGAGGCAAGGAATCTACACACAGACAGGATGGCACCGAGACTGAACTGGTGGCCCTTTCTGAAGAGACAGAACTCCTATACAGGTTATCAGTGAAAAGAAGGGAAAGACTAACACACACAGGCAACGCAACATGCAAGAAAATTTCTGTTCATCATTTCATCAAATACATGCGTGTGTGTGTGTGTATGCCAAAAAAACGCACTGCCGTTGAGTCGATTCCGACTCATAGGGACCCTACAGAACAGAGCAGAACTGCCCCACAAAGCTTCCAAGGAGTGTCTGGTAGATTCCAACTGCTGACCTCTATGGTTAGCAGCTGTAGCACTTAAGCATTACACCACCAGGGTTTCCCGTGTGTGTATAGTACATGCAAAAGCTGGACAATGAAACAAGACAAAACAAGAACTGGTGCATCTGAACTGTGGTGTTGGTGGAGAATATTGAATATACCAAAGACTGCCAGAGGAACAAACAAATCAGTCTTAGAAGAAATACAACCGGAATGCTTCTTCGAAGAGAGGCTGGCAAAACTTCGTGTCACTTACTTTGGACACGTCATCAGAAAAGACCAATTGCTAGAGAAGGACATAATGTTTGGTAAAGCAGAGGGTCGGCAAAAACGAGGAAAACCCTCCAAGGGATGGACTGACACAATAGCCTCAACAACGGATTCAAACATATTAAAGATGATGGAGACGGCGCGGGGCCAGGCGATGTTCCGTTCTGCTATACATAAGGTCACCGTGAGTCGGAGACAACTCAACAGCAGCAACAACAATGAAGGTGTTATTTCCATTGTTAGATGAGACTGAGACTCAGTGAAGTTAAATGACTGGACCTAACCAAGCAACCAGTAAGTGGTAGAGTCAGGGCCACAATTGTAACTCTGTTCTTGTAATTACGTGGTACACAGTAGCTTAGCCCAGAAAAGCACTTTTCCTGAGGCCAAACAATAGGGAAAACAAGCACAAGCTCGTCACACCAGCTTGGCCAGACCGCTTCTCTTCTGCAGTTGCTGTTGAATTATTCCCACTGGTAGAGGAAATGCAGTGCTCTTGAACTTCAATGTGCATACAGGACAGTGGGGATCTTGTTAAAAAGCAGACTCTGACTCAGTGGGCTTGGGGAGGCCCCTGAGATTATGCTGTTCCAAACAAGCTTCCGGGACGTCATAAAGCTTCTGGTCCTTGGGCCAAAGGGATTAGACTCGGTGGCTCCCAAACCTAGCTGATCGTCGGAATCATCCGGGGGTCATTTAAAGATGACAGAACCCTAGACAACTCCCTCCTGGACATTCAGTGGGTGTCGGGACGGGGTCCGGGTTGATTCTAATACAGAAGTGGGATCCACTGGGCTCAACTATCCCCAGGGACTTTCTACCTCATAATTCTGTAATTCAAAGAAATGTAGTATTACTAATGACAAGAACCACAGCAAGCACTTAGTGAGAACATACCACTGTCAGACATTATTCTGGGTGCTTTACATATTAGCTTACTTAATCTTCACAACCACACCATATAGCTGGTGTTCATCGAATTCCCATTTTACAGATGAAGAAACCAAGGCGCCAAAGGCTCAGTTGGCTCCCCAAGGTCAGTTAGTGAGTAGGGGAACATGGGTTCAGACTTGGTTTAATCTGATTGCAAAGAGCCTGTATTTTCAGAAACACCACATAACACTGCTTCCCACAGTACCAAACGGTAATATCACCGATCTTAGCACATACGCTTGAACGAGCAAGCCCAAATGGGTCACTTCAGAAGACGTCACCCCAAGAAGCCTATGCCCTTATTCCTCAGATGCTACCATTATTAAAAACATTGTCCCTGATTAAATAAATCAGCTAGGTGCTCTTGATCTGAAAATACCTACAGAATCTAAACCTATGGCTTTAAATATCTGTAACTGTGATAAAAATTCACCGTTTAAACATAAATGTGATTCTGACAACAACCCCAAACCAGGAAAAGCCAATTCAAAAAACACCTAGTATCCAATCAAGCTAGGTACTACATTTTTTTAAATAAAACATTCGGTGTAAAGTACTGACAATGTTTTCTTCGTCATTCATCTCTGAAGCCGATTCCAAACGAGATTTCTTTATGTTTTGCGCAGTGGCTGTATCACCAGAGCCAGCTCTACAGCCTTCCCCAAGGTGACTATTTTGAAGGGCAATACTCATTGGGATGCACAGGTTCTGTTATATTTGCATTTTTTTTTTTTAACAGAAGACCAGCCTTTTAGTCATAACCAGAAGAAGCATATTTGCCCTTCGCTATCAACACAAGAATGAAGGCATGCAGTTTGCCTTTCTGTTAAATATCTGCTGCGAAAGCAACTGCTTTGATTTGCTTTTCAGGTTTTTGTTTATAAAAAATGTGTTTTATGTATTTATACACACTACCCATATAAAGCTAAATATAATCAGTCATTAATGAAGCATCTGCATGCAGCACCATAAAAGGCATTGGACAAAAGCAACTAACTATATCCAAAATATGCGCACAAATACCCTCACACACGGGGGAAAGGCACACACAAATACCACAGGGATAGAACCATAAAAAGATATTAGGTTTCTACATCTAGACGACCTCCTTTGTTCAATGAAGATGTCCTTCATCAACAAAGAAAATATTCTGCAAATTCAGAATGATTTATAGGTTTTTTTTTTTTTTAACCAGGCATTAATGCAGATCAGCACAATTCCACACAACCAACCTCTCTGCTTGAACTGGACTCCCACACCTTACTGAAGCCACCATTCCCCTGCACAGACTCCCACTCCACCACCCCCCACGCACACCCAACTCCCCACCAACCTCACAGGGGTTCCTGGGCTGGTCCATGGAATCTGATGACATCACTCTCTCTTCCTTCCTGGAATTCTAAACCCTGCTGCTCTCCCCTTGCACACAGCTACCATCTCCATGGCAACCTCACCTCCTCCTGCTTCCCTATTGGCTTCATGGAGCAGGATACACAAAAAGGTTTTCCGTTCTCCCCCCACCACCCGCCCCCCCAAAAAAAAGATGCTTTCAACAGGAACCTGGGCTAAATTTAGCTACTTGGGATTCAGAGTCCTATGACTAAGAAAACACAGAGAAATGTCCGCCTTCCTACATTCCACCCTCCGCTCAACCCCACCCCAAAGTAGCTGCTTTACCTCCTCCTCTCTGGCCCCCAACTCAAAAGCAAGTGGCGCTATCTGCTAAGCATTAAAAGCCGCAGGACTGCCCCCCTTATAAGGTTGGCACACAGAAAATTCTCATAGAGACCTCCTCCCAACAAGAGAGGAAAAAAGAGAGCAAAAAATAAAAGTATGCACTGGTCAGGGAAGTAGTTGGGACATTTCACGTGCTGAACATCAATGACTCTTCTGCTGCTCCCTTCCATCCCAAGCCAAGGACCGGGGACTCCATGCTGAAAGGCCAACAGTCTCTAACCTCTTAGAAGACCTTATTCTCCTTGCTCTTTGCTTGCTAGTATTTCCTCCATGGTAGGAAGAAAACATGAGGAGGGAGGTGAGCTAGGGAGACTGCGTACCTCCTCTATGACCAGGTGCTCGAAGCCTAGAACCCCAAATTGTAGGTCCAATTTTCCATCCCAGGGACTGACCTACTATGTAAATTGGAGCAAGTTCTTACATACCTCATCTAAAGAGCAGCTCCCAAGAAAGGATGTTATAAGAATCACTGACAAAATTAATGTAAAGTAAGCCAAAGGGACTAAACGAATAGAGAGTAAGTTGACATCATTATTAGTGAAATTCCTTTGGATATTAGCAGAAATTAATAATCCCAGAGGAAGAAGATCAACTTCTAGAAAATCATACTGTCATAATCATAGATATACCTCAAACTATGTACACTTTCTTGAACAACAGACAATTCCCAAGAAGTTTTTTGCCTCTGGTAAAATCCAGCCGATTTGAGACTAGTACTAAATTTTCTTTGGCCCATTTTTCTTCGCTTAATCTAAACTCTGATTTTGAAATTGATACTCTCTCTCCCTAAATGATGACTGATGATGGACCAGGGCTTCGTTTTCCAGCTCAGCTGCCCACTTCCCACTTTAGGAAATTAATTCTTTCTCAGAGCCACATTTGATAGCTGAACACTGGATCAACCCACTGGTTATGTCCTATATGACTCTGAAGGACAAGGCACCAATTGTAACCAAGCAGGAAAGACTCCAAGCAGGTCAGAGCCTTGTAGTACGAAAGGGAGTGGATTAAAATAAGACACACCCAAGAAAACTGTATTTTTGGTTTGCAAGCCAGAGGCTCAGCTCTAGCACACCAACTCTCCAGCAAAAAAAGACATGAAAGGACAATGATTTAGTTTAATAAGAAACAGTCATCTATCCCAAACAATTCAAATAATTTGGAACAGTTAGCAAAGTCAAAATGACCACCTAGTTAACACACAGGCATACAAAATAAGCTTCACAACTGCTGATGAAAACAGCCAAAGATGCAGTACGTGCTAATAAACAACTGAAACTTGCATTCCAGTGGGAAGAGGGTGCGGAGCAGAGAGGAACTCAGTATGATCAGCCCATCTCTGAGATACTTGCTTTCTTATCTCACTTCTTGTTTGCTCCTAATAAGTCACTCTGTGTGAAATCTTTCCTGTGCACACCATGGTTCCACAGCCTAACTATGATGAACACTATTCTAAAGCAGCTACTTAACACTCTTTAAAAACACAGATGACCACTTTATTCTACAATGGCAAAACTGAGGCATAGCTTCCAAAGTTGCCCATCAAGTCTATTACTGAGCATGCCTCGTGTTATCAGAATGAAATCTGCCAGCAATGGTCTGGAGTAAGCAGACGGCAGCAAATAAAGCTTCATTTAGTCTGTACCTTCACTCGAACGTGCTTCAACTTATTACGCACTAGGTGTTTTAGATGCACTGTCACTAATTCTCAAAGACAAAACAAAAATCAAGTTACGTCTAGTCTTAACTCCACTCTGCAAATGGAGAAACACTTCCAGAGATGTCAACGCGACCAAGGTTGCACAACTCATTAATTTTTTTAAAAAGTCAGGTCTCTAATCCAGATCGGTTTGGACTCCAAAGCCTGTGCTTTTTCTACCTGGCCTCCCACGTACAGTCAGAACTGGAAGGAAGCATCTAAAAATCATTCTGTATCTGTTTTCTCATGTCACCAAATATAGGCTGCTTGACATCAAGGTCAATGCTATACTTTCTATGTATTATTAACAGCACTAAACCCTAAGCAGCCACTCAATACTTATTTAGTCTAATCCTATTATTCAAAACTTCTGGACAAATGGCAATGATTCTACTCAGATCTTTTAAAATTAAAATCAGCTTGAGAAATTACATGCTGAAGTGAAATGACAAAACTTCAGATAACATATACTGGAATTTAACTTTATAATTTTTTGAGATGCCAAAAATGATCACAGTCATAATGCCTACACTGGCCCAGTCATAATGTTATAATGCTTACACAGTCTTACATGCTGGTTTTAACCCATCAACTCTAATGTGGAAAGGATATGTATTAGATTTATCATTTCTAAATTCTGTATATGGAACCAGGGCGTTTCAAAGTATTTCTCCTGGGATTCCACTAAAATTAAATCAGCTGATTAGAGGACCATGCTAAAGAGGCCAAGGTCATATGTCTGATACCCATATGAAACAGTTAGCATCACTCCCTTCCACAGCCACTATACACACCCTATTGTAAATACACATCCCTGGTTTTCCTGAGAAATTAATGTAAGCGTATCACTTTTTCTGGAAAAAAAATTAAAACATATCTACTGATGTCCAATATTATAATTTTATTCTTTAGAAAACAGCTATTGTCTTTTAGAAATAGTACCCAATAATTCATTCTTCCTTTCAATATTTACTGAACACCTACTGCCAATTGATAATCTCAAAAGGCTAGGATTGGAGAACAAATAAGCACAGCTCTGTGTGAGATGTGATACAGCAGAGGTATACAGAGACACAGAGAGAGTAACAAAAAAGGGAAGGGCTGACCCTAGGAAGGTGTCATGGAGAAGGAGCAGGAGTTCAGTTTGGTAAATGAGGCCACTAAGGCCATTGAGAAAGAGATAGCAAAGACTTATGAAGGTATGGTCATAATATAAAATGGCAAATTTAGAGAACTTCCAAGTAGCTTACTAAGGCCAGGTTGAGAATTGAGAGATATGGCCAGTTGACAGAGGCAAGGTGGTATCTTTTAACTTTTCTATCTCATCCAGAGTAGAGTTCTCCAAAATACTTTACTTTGAGTTAGATTTCCATGGAGTAAGGGGCGGGGCGGGGGGAACTTTTCAACTACTATCTGGAGATTTCTTCTCTTTAAAGTCTCTTTGATAAGAATAAAGAACAAAATGAGGTGCATCCTTCTGAAAATAAAGCCTTTAGTGGCTGAGCACCTTCAATGAGGAGACTAGATTTCATTTCTTCTGTCTGTAGAGCAAAATCCAAATTTGCTGCCCTGAGAAGCGGACTGAACATTTCAGTATTCTCAGAGAATTGATTAAAAAAATGATCAGTGGAATTAATATCCAGTTTTCCTTTCCTACAATCCAGTTGTCATCAAGCAGACTCCAACTCATAGCGACCCCATGTGTGTCAGAGTTGAACTATGCTCCCTAGGGTTTTTATTGGACAATTTTCTGAAAGTAGATGGCCAGGCCTTTCTTTCGAGGTACCTCTGGGCAGACTCAAACCACCAGCCTTTCAGTTAGTAGTTAAGCACATTAACCACAGTTAAAACATGTAGCCAGTTAACATGGTCAAGGATATCTTTCATCCTAACATTCTGTAACTATAAAGCCCATCATGTATTATCATTCTTTTAACTCAATGATTTGGAAAAATATTTCAGGCAGAACATTTGTCCACCTCAATTCCACAACGGGGCATAGGCTCGCTTCAATTATTAGTTGTCAATGAGTAGACTCTGACTCATGGAGATCCCAGGTGTGTCAGAGAAGAACTGTGCTCCACAGGGTTTTCAGTAGCCGATTTTTCCAAAGTACCTGGACAGGCCTTTCTTCCAAGGCGTCAGTGGGTAGACTCAAACCAGCTGTGTCTAGTGTTTAAATGAAACTTGCTGAGGATTTTGACAACAGAGTCCAAAAAGAATAAAGTAATCCTCTACTATCCTTGGCTTATTTAATTACAAAAAAATAATAAATTTACTTTATTTAAAAATAAAGTAAAAACACTAATCCTCCACTACCCTTGGCTCTCCGAGCAAATTTCCACTTCAGTAAGAAACAGCAGGACAAAGGTGTTACTTGATTGCCACTACTGCTTCTTCAATACACACATCTAAAAAACACATCTTTTATCACTTTTCATAAGAGTACACCAAAAATCTTACAGAAGCAACAGCCACAAATCCAGCATGTATCTGCTGATCCAACTACCTAAAAGAAATCCAGAAAGTACGCAATTTTTCTCAGAATGAAAAAATATCACTTTAGCAGGAAAAAAGATGGGGAAAAGAAAACATAGCTGTGTGTGTGTGTATATATATATATGCTCCCACACACCCACACAGCCCTACGATTTTTTCCCTCAAGTTTTCCAATTTTCTTCCCCATAATCTTTATCCCTTTCTTCCTCGTCTCACCACCCACCTGTCAGTTTGTCGCACTGCGGCTTGCAGGTTGCTGTGACGATGGAAGCTATGCCACTGGTCATTCACACACCAGCACAGTCACCGATAGCGGCCGTGTTTCAGCAGGGCTTACAGACGAAGACAGTCCAGGAAGAAAGACCTCACAATCCATTTCCAACTGAAAGTCCCATGGATTACAACAAAACACTACTCAACTCATGTGCTTTAGGTATATCATCTGGTAGGAGCAACCACTGGAGGAGGACATGGTGTTAGGTGAAGTAGCAGGCCAGTGAGTGTGAAGGAGACCCTCGGTGAGACAGATTAGCACAACGGCCACAACCATGGACTTGAACATGCTGGCAACTGTGAGGAGAATGCAGGACCGGACAATGTTTCATTTTATTGTACAAAGGTTGCCCTGAGTCAGAGTCAACTTGACAGCAGCTATCTATCTATCTATCTCTTCCTACTCTTAGGGAGAAAGTTTACTTAAAAAAAAGAAAAGAAGAATAACCAAGCTTAAGAAAGGGTCTCAACAAGTTAGGAATCAAATATATAATGACCTGTTTAAAAAAGATATTATTTGAGAAAGGTCAATTCTGGGATCAGAAGTTGAAAAGGGTTAAAGAAACAGAATGAGGAGCCCTGGTGGTGCAGTCAGTAAGCACTCAGTTGCTAATTGAAAGGTAGGTGGTTCAAACCCACCAGCCGCTCCATGGGAGAAAGATGGGGCAGTCTGCTCCCGTAAAGATCACAGCCTTGGAAACCCTATGGAACAGTTCTAGTCTGTCCTATAGTGTCGCTATGAGTTGGAATCAACTCAACGGCAATGGGTGGGTTAAAGAAAAAGAATAGTCATTAAAACCAATTTAGACGAGCAGAGAGTTTTTAAAGCAAAGTCATAGAGTTTTCTTTATTCTCCTGTTGTAGCAAGCCTCAAAATAGAATTGTGTTCCTCTTCTGAAGACGAAGAACAGGAGGGAAGAGAACAAGTCTGGTAATTTTAGAGGTCAAGGTGGGCGAGATGCTTCACAGCCTGGACTTCTAGACCTTAAGCATATCTTCTGAAGTAAAGCGAGAATCCCCCAGCAGAGCTTAAAGAATGACCTCAAACTGGGGTAGTAAACACCAAGAAAAGAAAATAAGCTTATGGAATTAAAACTCTTTCATCAAGAAAATTTTTAAAGCCAGTACTCTAACCAAAAATAGGAAGGTAGACAAAGGCGTGGCCAGTCCTTAAGGATTAAACTCTTCAACAGGAACCATAAATTTCCACGGTGTTCATTCATTCAACAAACTTTTGGGATAATACAGTTACCATGTCCCCATGTGGGGTACTGGTGGGCCAGTGGCAAAACCCTCACCCAGGTTTAATTCCTAGCCAGTGCAGCCACCACCCATCTGTCAGTGGACACTTGCGTGTTGCTATGATGCATTCAGCAGAGCTTTCAGACTAGGAAGAAAGGCCTGGCCATCAACTTCTGAAAATCAGCCAACGAAAACCCTATGGATCACAACTGCCCGATCATGGGGGTGATGCATGACTTGTCGGCATTTCATTCTGTTGGGCACGGGTCACCATTAGCAGGGAGGTGACTCAATGACAGGAAACAACAACATGTTCCCATAGTGCTAGGAGCCATGTATACAATGTAGAAAACCGACAAATCCCTGCTGTAATGAAGTTTAGTCAAATTGGGGAAAAAGTCATTCCACCAAGTAAATAAATAGATAGTTACAAACTGTGATAAGTGTTCAAGCAAATAGGGTAAACCTACCTTAGGTAAAAGATGACCTCCCTAAGAAGATGACATTTAAGCTAATGGAAAAACAATGCAAGGTGTCTTCAGAGTAAACCCAACTAAAGATACCTAGCTGATTCGTGCCTATCAATTCCAACTGTTTTCTTCCAAGGTCTACTATTGTTTCCACCCCAACCTACCCTTACATTCTGAACGTTGCCTGTGCTCAAGCAAATCTGTATGATTTCATGGTCTGGCCTGATTTAGGAACTGCAAGTGGGTGTCTCTTGCAAAACAGCACTTACAGTATTTGACAAGAATGCATCCCAAGTGACAAGTACACAGCAGAGAGCTGTAAGGTGAAGTGGGGGTCTCAAGAGCTTGAGAATAAGGAGAGGCTGGCTGTCTGCCTCAAGATCAGAACCTCTGTCTTCCTGCCCTTTCAAAAGCAGCCTTTGTACAACTGCATGTGAATCTACAATTATCCCAATAAAAGATTCAATTAAAAAAAGAAAACAGCTGTTGGAGCCTCGAAGCCTGTCTACAGTGACTAAATGGCTCACCTCCTTCCTCCTTCCAGTCTTAGCTTTCTATATACCAAAGGCGTGAAGTCAGCATGCCTAAAAAGGGAACCAGATGACAATAAAAATTAGTTAAATATGATTTTTAGAAGATTTTTTTAAATCGCTACATTCTCCGAAAAATTTCTTTTTTGGGAAAGCTTTACACCAAAAAAAAAAAACAAAACCATTGCTGTCCAGTCAATTCCACCTCATAGCGACCCTATAGGACAGAGCAGGACTGCCCATAGGGTTTCCAAAACTGTAAATCTTTACAGAAGCAGACTGTCACATCTTCTTCCTGCAGAGCAGCCAGTGGGTTTGAACCACTGACCTTTCAGTTAACAGCCAAGTGCTTTAACCACTGTGTCACCAGGGCTCCAGGAAGGCACTAGAACTTACACATAACTCAGAGTCTATATCACCTTTGGACCCAGAAAATAATTGGTGGAGCCTGTCTCTCTGGCACTTAATAGCTGTGTGACACTAGGCAAGTACAGTTTCCTCATCTGCAAACAGAAATGATACCACTTATCCTCCCATCTCTGGTAAATAAAAGGAGAGGAGTCTGATGCATGGCCAATGACAGTCATTCGAAAATGAATAAATAACCTTAGCTGCCTTCTCTTCTCCACAGCTATTCAAAGATGAGTTTTAAAAAATAAAGATCATAGAACCTATTATACCACCACAGTAGTCAAAACAGCCTGGTACTGGTAAAACAACAGACACGTAGACCAATGGTACAGAACTGAGAATCCAGACATAAATCCATCCACATATGAGCAGTTGATATTTGACAAAGGCCCAAAGCCAGTTAAATGGGGAAAAGACAGTCTTTTCAACAAATGGTGCTGGCGTAACTGGATATCCACCTACAAAAAAAAATGAAACAAGACCCATACCACAAAAATGAACTCAAAATGGATCAAAGACCTAAATATAAAATCTAAAACGATAAAGATCATGGAAGAAAAAATAGGGACAACACTAGGAGTCTTAATACATGGCATAAACAGTACACAAAACATTACTAACACTGGAGAAGAGAAACTATATAACTGGGAGCTCCTAAAAATTAAACACCTATGCTCATCCAAAGATTTCGCCAAAAGAGTAAAGATTACCTACAGACTGGGAAAAAGTTTTTAGTTATGACATTTCCGATCAGCGCCTGATCTCTAAAATCTGCATGATACTGCAAAAGCTCAACTACAAAAAGACAAATAACCCAATTAAAAAATGGGCAAAACACATGAACAGGCACTTCACTAAAGAAGACATTCAGGTAATTAACAGATATACGAGGAAATGCTCCCGATCATTAGCGATTAGAGAAATGCAAATCAAAACTACAATGAGATTCCATCTCACTCCAACAAGGCTGGCATTAATCCAAAAAACACAAAATAATAAACATTGGAGAGGTTGTGGAGAGACTGGAACACTTATACACTGCTGGTGGGAATGTAAAATGACACAACTACTTTGCAAATTGATTTGGCACTTCCTTAAAAAGCTAGAAATAGAACTGCTATATGATCCAGCAATCCCACGCCTTGGAATATATCCTAGAGAAATAAGAGCCTTTACACGAACAGATACATGCACGCCCATATTCACTGCAGCACTGTTTACAATAGCAAAAAGACAGAAACAACCAAGGTGCCCATCAATGGATGAATGGATAAATAAATTAGGGTATATTCACACAATGGAAGGCTATGCATTGATAAAGAACAGTGACGAATCAGTGAAACATTTCATAACATGGAGGAATCTGGAAGGCATTATGCTGAGTGAAATTAGTCAGTTCCAAAAGAATAAATATTGTATGAGGCCACTATTATAAGAACTTGAGAATAGCTTAAACAGAGAAGAAAATACTCTTTGATGGCTACGAGAGGCAGGAGGGAGGAAGAGACGGAAAGGGGTATTAACTAATTAGACAGTAGATAAGAACTATTTTAGGTAAAGGGAAAGATAACACACAATACAGGAGAGGTCAGCACAACTGGACTAAACCAAAAGCAAAAAAGTTTCCTGAATAAACTGACTACTTCGAAGGCCAGCGCAGCAGGAGCGGGGGTTTAGGGACCATGGTTTCAGGGAACATCTAAGTCAACTGGTATAATAAAAGCTATTAAGAAAACATTCTGCATCCCACTTTGGAGAGTGGCATCTGGGGTCTTAAGCGCTAGCAAGTGGCCATCTAAGATGCATCCATTGGTCTCAACCCACCTGGAGCAAAGGAGAATGAAGAACACCAAAGACACAAGGTAAATATGAGCCCAAGAGACAGAAAGGGCCACATAAACCACAGACTACATCAGCCTGAGACCAGAAGAACTAGATGGTGCCCGGCTACAACCCATGACTGCCCTGACAGGGAACACAACAGAGAACCCCTGAGGGAGTAGGAAAGCAGTGGGATGCAGACCCCAAATTCTCATAAAAGGACCAGACTTAATGGGGTCTGACTGAGATTAGAAGGACCCCGGTGGTCATGGCCCCCAGACCTTCTGTTAGCCCAAGATAGGAACCATTCCCAAAGCCAACTCTTTAGACAGCGATTAGGCTGGACTATGGGATAGAAAATGATATTGGTGAAGAATGAGCTTCTTGAATCAAGTAAACACATGAGACTATGTTGGCATCTCCTAACTGGAGGGGAGATGAGAGGGCGGGGGGGTCAGAAGCTGCCAGAATGGACATGAAAATAGAGAGTGGAGGGAAGGAGTGTGCTGCCTCATTAGGGGGAGAATAATCAGGAGCATACAGCAAGGTGTATACAAATTTTTGTATGAGACTGACTTGATTTGTAAACTTTCACTTAAAGCACAATAAAAATATAAAAATAAAAAATAAAGATGAGAAAGAAGATCCAGCTGGTAAACTGAGAACATTATTGCAAGCATCTAATGGTCATAAATACTAAGTAATTCTTCATGGTGGTGGTTCAGTGATACAATTCTCACCTTCATGTATAAGCTCCGGGTTCGATTCCCAGCCAATGCACCTCATACGCAGCCACCACCACGCATTCATCATTTGAGGCTTATATGTTGTTATGAGGCTGAACGGATTTCAGCAGAGCTTCCTGCCTCGAGCAGACTAGGAAGAGAGGCCTAGCAATCTACCTCCAAATATCAGCCAATGAAAACTCTACGGATCACAAGAGTTAGATCTACAACAATCATGGGGATGGCACAGGGCCAGGAAGCATTTCATTCCATTGTGCATAGGGTCACTATGAATCGGGGGCCAATGTGACAGTAGCTAACAACACAACTCTCCATTTGTTCCAATGTTATTATTACTAGGACTCACTCTTAAGACACGTGACCTGTTTTAAGAAATTCCAATTTCAAATACTCAGATTCATTATTCCCACTAATATCAAAATATCTCAGAAATTCATATATTTCAGCTTCCAAACTATGTCTCCTAGACAACCTCACTACTAAGAAACAGCACAAAATTTTTCATCAAACAATATATTCCCAGTTTGGTTCAAGAAAAATGTGATCATCACACCTACAAGAGGACAAAGGGGACATTAAAAGTATGGGCAGATCAGGAAAACAAAGCAATGCTGCTAACAGATTTGTGCTTACATAGTGTATTTTTACATATTCTATACCAATAAATTCACGTTTATGCAATAACATCAATACAACAGCCAAATGAATTAGGATGAACTTCGGAATCGACTCGATGGCAGTGGTTTTTTTTTTTTTTTTTGGCTAAGGCCCGGATGAACCCCTGGGACTACAGAGTTTCTGCAATCATCAGCTAGATTCAGAAAACAAAGTCAATTACCACACATACCCTCAGGTCTAACTGGCATCTCAACCAAAATAGAAAATCGAGGTTTATACATAAAGTATATCCCTGAGTGAAGTCTGGAGGACCCCTATTCATAGTGCTGTGGCTGAAGGTCAGCACAAATCCTCTTTTAACCTGTGCAGGGCGCCCGAGATGCTGCAGCAGTTGAGAAGGCAGCCACAGTACAGTCCCCGTCAGAGCACAGCAGAGCAGACGTGCCCCCTGGCTACCATGCTACGTGGGATGTGAGTGCACAATACCTTCCCACCTCTGCTGGGTTTAAAGTCACTGCCAAACTGGCCCTTTAGCATCACAGCCAGACAAGGCCAGGGATACTCAGTTTACAATGCAAATAAACCATCCCCACACAATATTCTGAATCCTTTGATAAGGGTTCCCCAATCAAAACAAAGTTACGGGCGGCTTGCTTTACCAAGTCTGCTTCACATTCTCATGTTTCCAATACCCACTTCCAGCAAAGCCTCCCAGGTCCAGGAAAAAAATCTTTCTTAAAATTCAGCATCTGCTTATAATTTGGCCATTCCTTCCTCGTTCCTCCTTTGCCCCTCTGCTCCCCATCCCACAAGGAACAGAACACAAAAATATATCATTTTTTTTTTTTTCCTGAAAACAACTGGAGAAGAGATCAGAGAGGAAAGGGGGTGGTAAGCTGGCCGGGGAAAGGGCAGTTCGCAGATGCAGCACAAAGCGGACACTAGATGGCTGCTCTCGCTCTCTCGCTGGCTCCCGCAGCAAGGGCTGTTTCTGATTAGGTGAGCACAATTGCAGGGCTGCACAGGAAGTGCTCAGGGGGCCCTCTTGGTCAGCCCCATCCCATACACACTGAAAACCTTTGTACTGTGGCAGGCCCATCTGGAATCAGTTAGGACGAGGCTCCTAGCAGGCCTTTCCTTTAAAAAAACACACACTCTCTCTCTCTCTCTCTCAAACCACTAGGCTGAGCTTTCCCGCCTGCCAACCGGCTCTTCCCTTCCCCTCAAATCACCCTTCAGAGCGCATTTCTCCCTATCCCCTACTGGGGTCACCACAAACAAAAGAGTCATGTGAGTACATAAAGCAGAGAGCTAGGATTCTCCCAAGGCCCAGGAACCCCCTGAAAATTACGGCATTCATGCAACCAAAAACCCTTTTTAAATGACTTGTTTTTTTTAAATATGCTACTTTTAGAAATTTGAAGTGGCCTACTTTTTTTCTTTAAGGATTTAAATGCAGCATAACCTTTAAGAAACTTTCTTCATTTTCTTCTCGCTTCTAAAGTATACAAAAAGTAGAAAAAGAGACGGATTGGCACAGTTATCACTCAAATTCCTAAGTTTAAATTGTCAATATTCATTTCTGCAGGAAATTCATTTTTACTGACACTTTCTATAAACAATTAACAACCAAAAAAGGGACTTCTCTGGTGATGTGGTAAATACCAGGCCTAAGACTCAGGATACCAGGAGAATAGTCTTGGCGGCCATTAATTTAGCCATATGGCTAGGAATAAGTTACTTAACCTTTCTAGGTCTCTATATTTTCACCAAGGAGTTCTGGTGGCAGTGTTTAAACGTTCAGCTGCTAACGGAAAGGTTGTCGGTTTGAATCTCCTGGCCACTCTGAGGGAGACTGAAGGGGCAATCTGCTTCTGTATAAAAATTACAGCCTCGGAAGAAACTCCATGGGGCAGTTATGCCCTGTCCTATAGGGTCACTATGAGTCGGAATCGAGTTGAAGGCAACGGATTTGGGTTTTTTGGTTTTTTGTTTGTTTTTTTAAATTGGGTTGCTAAGAGTTGGAATTGACTACACGGCACAATACAGCAACATGTTCACCGGTAAAATGTGGGAGTCAGGCAGATTCTGTAAGATTCTTTCCAGTACCACTACCCACTCAAATTCCACCTAACAACACAGGAGAACACACACATAACTCATCTCCAGCTTCACCTAGGACTCAACACCTTAGGGCACTGTTCTCACTGCCCCCAAGACTGTACACAAAGGAGTCATGTGCATGATGGAGGGAGCGGGGAAGATGTGCAAAGCCTGTCAGCTAGTACAACTATTCTATGAGCCATATTCTCTGGCCTTGTGCTGCTTAAGAGACATCGTAGCTAAGGCAGGGGGATAAAATGTTTAAGAAAAAGTACCAGGCTAGCCACCTGGGCTCAGCAACCTGATCAGAGAAACACAGCACAAAGACCTAGAGAATTAAATACACAAATAAGCTAGTGAAATATAACTCCGTCCTTTGTACTCAGTTTAGAAGCTTCTTATTTAGTTAATTGATCTCAACAAATTTTATTGAATTTACCAAGAGGGCCAGGTTCTCTGGGGAATACAAAAAAGACTAAGAAGCTGCCCTATCCTCAAGGAGCTTAAAATCTACAGGAGAGACACAGAGATGTTCGAATGTAAATTTTTTTTTTCAGTAATGTTTTATTGTGCTTTCGGTGAAGGTTTACACAGCAGTTTAGTCTCCCGTTCAACATTTGCTACACAAGTTGTTCAGTGACATTGGTTACATTCTGTACAATGGGTGAGCATTCTCATTATTTCGCTTTTGCTTGTTCTGTTTCCACTAATCTAGTTTCCCTGCTCCTTACATTCTCTTCTTTGTTTTAAAGTATTGTTGGCCATTCAAATGTAATATTAATTCAAGGCTTGATAATGATGAGGGTAATTACAAAATACTGGAGGAGTCTCCTGACTGCTTTCTCCATGAGCCCTTCTTAAGGAGAGCTTTTTCAGAGCTTTTTTTTTTTTTTTAAACTTTTTTGGAACTTCTTTGTCTTCTTCTGTTAAACTGTTAAGAGGGTTCTCATCTGAAACTTGTTTTACCATGAAGTTTAAAGGCTGGTATTTGCATTTACTGAGCTCTCCGAGAAGTTTAGGCAGTTTTTTTGTTTTTTTTTTAAGTTTATATCCACAAAGAAAGGGGCACACTTAAATAAACCATGTCCCAAGCCACAGCTGTCACCAGGGCAGGGGCACCCAGTCCCAACAGTTATACCTACGGCAGTCTGTAAACAATTCTTGACCCCAGGCTGGGTTCTAGGGATCAAGAACCAGTCAAGCAAGTTAAAGGTTTGAGATTAGAACTGGCTGGCACCCTTGCCTCTGGCAGGAATTGTCACAGATCACATGTAAGGTTTTTGGGCAAGAGGTCAATCATTCTACACAATATTTGTCCCCATCTCTAATCAATATGACCAATGTTTTCCCTTACAACTAAAGTTGGTCAAGCAAGGGTCTAGCTCTTACAGGGTCTGTGTGGCCATTTCTTGTCTGAAGAAGAGAAAGAAAAAATTAATCCTATAGAGTCTGAGACCTCTTGATCTCATATCCTAGGTAACCTGAAGGTTGAGTAGACTCCTTTTCTTTGGCTCCTTTTCTTTTTCCTTGGGGAAGCACCCTAAAAACATTCTCTTCAGTGACTTAAACTTCTCCCCTCCCTAAACAGGCAAGGCTTCTAACATTCAGAAAGAAGCAAAAATCTATGATATGGGAAGGCGCAGATAAAGCAATAAGCACGGTATGCACAGGCTTAATCGTGCTTACTTACAAATCTGTAGTGCACAATTTCACGTGAGTTTCACCTGGTCTTCACATCTTTCATGTGGTGAAACCCATGTGAAATTGTACACTACAGATTCGTAAGTATGCGCAATCAAGCCCACGTGTACCTTGCTTATTGCATATTCCATCCCTAGATGGGGTTCCAGAAGCAGTAGGGTCACATTTCCTCCTGGAACCTGGAGAGCTGAAATGCAGGAGGCACATACGAGGAATCTGGCCCACTCCCTAAACATTAATACATCTCAAATCAGGTGCAGAGAATTTGGCAGGTTGGCCAACTCGCAAACCAGCTCTGAATAAAACTGGACTGGTCAGTATTCTTCATGGCAAACAGCACTAGACTAGGCCAATCAAAACTCTTGGACCTGCCAAAGAACTGCAGCCTTTTCCTTAAAGGGAAAACACTTCAAGGTGTGTGTTCATGTGTGTGTGCATTTGTGGGGCAAAGAAAAGGAGTTTTAAGATTTTCCTAATTCCCATCGTTAGTTAACTTTATTTCTATAAATTCCTTTTCCCATTTTTATTGTCCTCTATAACACCACCTGCACTGCTGCTGAGTGTAACAAAGAGCAGACTAGGGGTACAGAAAGGTGACACAATCCAAATACATTTGAGTAAAGGAGGGAGAGCGTTTCCTCTCATCTTCCGAGGAAACTGGAATTCTCCCTTTCTTCTACCACTTACCAGCAAAGTTTGCAGAGAGGCTCCTCTCAAAGATTCTTTCCCTAGATCCTGCCCTTTCCCTACTGCCTCTGCCTGTTTCTCCAGCCCTCTCTCCTGCCATTCAGAACTTACAGCAGCTAAAGTAAACTGCATGTAATAGCGCAAAAGCAGAGAGGCAGCACGGCACAGAGTAGGGTTTCTCTAACTGCGATGAGTAATCTTTTTTTATTATTATTTGCGGTGAGTACTCTTTTTTTATTATTATTATTTCCAATCCATCGAGGATGGGTACTTTTATAAAATGCAATAAAATGAATTACTAGAAAAATGAACTTTAGAAAAGTAAAGATATACAAAATACAAGCCCAAACTTGTTGTATTTTTAACATTCATCAAATTACTCTGTCAAATTGCTATTAACTCATTGCTGTCAAGTCGATTCCCACTCACAGTGACTCTATAGGACTGAGTAGAACTACCCCCACGGGGTTTAACAAGGCTGTAAATCTTTACAGAAACTGACTGCCACATTTCTCTCCCACTAGCAGCTGGTGGGTTCAAACCACTAACCTCTCAGCTAAAATTAACCACTGTGCCACCAGGGCTCCTCCTCAAATTGCTATAGAAGTTTATAAGTGCTTACAATAAATTTCTGTACCTATCTTATAGTAAATCAGTAATAAACAGTTGCTGGACTAACACCATTCTACAAACCACACCTTGATTAGCACTGACACAGTGGAAGGAGAATAAACTTCGACACCACACAGTCCTAGGAGTGAATCACAGCTCAGTTACTTACTAGTTGTGTGGCCTTGAGCATAGCGTTTCTCTTAATCTCAATTTCTGCATCTATAAAATAGGAATGTGATGTCATCACATACTTTGCAGGGTTATAGAAGGGTTAGGAAAATGTAATGGCAAGGTGCCTAGCACAGTCCCTGATTTAGACTAATCCAACCACAAAACCCAGTGCCGTCAAGTCGATTCCGACTCATAGCGAAGACTAGGATTCCAATAAAATAACTATTATTATCAGGTTTTTCCAGGTATTTCCTTTCATCATTCTCATTTAAACCAAAGGCAACTTCAATTTCAGTAAATCCTAACCCTGGGAGTTAGTATTTTCACAGGTAATTGTAGCCAGCAAAATCCAGATCTTTCATTGTCTTGAGTGTCCTTTCTCTTTTGGTCTCAAGAAGGACCAAACTTTCTTGTTGTGTCAAAAATGCATTCCATTTTACTTCTAGTATCTTCTGCTTGACCCAAGATATATTCTAATTTGATTTCAAGTCAAATTACTAGTTCATTCGCTAATTCTGCTATCACATCAGTTTTTGCTGTTTTACAATATATAAGAAGATTTATTAATTATGTGAAGGGTATAAAGAATAACAAAAACATACATCACTCCAGCTTAGAGTTTGAGTTTTTCCCCCATCTCAGCACACACTCTCTCTCTCTCTCTGACATGTTGCTGAGGCACTGCTTCACAACTGTTCAAGATCTGAACTTAAGTTCCAACTCGGCCATTTCATGACCCATATAATCCTCAACAAGTTATTTGCTGTTGCTGTTTGGTACTGCCGAGTTAGTTCCGGCTCACAGCGACCCTATGTACAACAGAAGGAAACACTGCCCAGTCCTGCACAATCCTCACAATCATTGTCATGCTTGAGCCCACTGTCGCAGCCACTGTGTCAATCTATCTCATTGAGGGTTTTCCTCTTTTTCGCTAACCCTCTATTTTACCAAGCATCATGTCCTTCTCCAGGAACTGATCCCTCCTGATAACATGTCCAAACTATGTCAGATGAAGTTTTGCCATCCCTGCCTCTAAGGAGCATTCTGGTCATACCTCTTCCAACACAGATTTGTTCGTTATTCTGGAAGTCCATGATACATCCGACATTTTTTGCCAACACCACAATTCAAAGGCATTGATTCTTCAGTCTCCCTTATTCATTGTCCAGGTTCCACATGTACATGAGGCAACTAAAAACACCATGGCTTGGGTCAGACACACCTTAGTTCTCAAAGTGACAAGTTATATCCTCTACATAAACCTCAATTTCTTACATACCAAATGAAGAGGCTGAACAACATGGCTGCTAACATTCTTTTCAGCTCCCTGTTTGCCTTAATCTGGGTTCAATACTTTCAATGCATTCCATAGTAAATCTCCCTGGCTCTTGCCACGTTCCTTACCTTTCTATTTTAGGCAATTCTAGCAGCCATTCGCCCACTCCTGAATTTGCTGTACTAAATCTTCCCATCAAAGACTCTGGCCCAGCCCCTCCTTTATTTTTCCCTCAGCCCTTCCTTTTCTCAATCAGTACCCTTTAGTCACTAAAAAACCTTTAGTCACTAGGGAGAAGCAATTCCACCTAACTCTTAAAGATTTCCACCTCCCCCAAGCCTAGATCTATCTCCTTACAAATATTTTTCTTGGGTATCCAGGCATAAGAGCTATAGGGAAAGTCCCAAAGAATCCAATCCAACATGTTCATACACTAAAGAAGCTATATCTATAATTTACAGTAAGAACAAAATGGGAGAAAATATTTGCAAACACGTATCTGTTAAGGGACTAGCAACCAGAATGTATAACGAACTCTCAAAATTCAATTAGGGGGAGAGCAGCTAGGAGATCATAGCAAGGTGTGCATAAAGTTTTTGTATGAGAGATGGACTTGATTTGTAAACTTTCACTTAAAGCACAATTAAAAAAAAAAAAGACCTCAATTAGGAAACAAATAACCCAAAGAAAGGAGCCCTGGAGCCATAACAGTTAAAAGTTTGGCTGCTGACCAAAAAATTGGAGTTGGAACCCACCCATTGGCTCTGTGGGAGAAAGACCTGGCAATCTACTCCATAAAGATCACAACTAGAAAACCCTATGAGGCAGTTCTACTCTGTCACATGGGGTCACTAGAAGTCAAAATCAACTTGATAGCACCTAACAAAAACATCATCATCAAAAGAGATTTAAATAGTACATAAACAAATGAAAAGATGCTCAACATCATTCCAAAAAAAACACCAAACCTTTTGCTGTTGAGTCGATTCCAACTCACAGAGACCCTGTAAAACAGAGAACTGCTCTATAGGGTTTCCAGGGAGCAGCTAATGTATTCAAACTGCCGAACTACTGACTGGCAGTCAAACTCTTAACCACTGCGTCACCAGGGCTCAATATCATTAGTAATTAGAAAAGTACAGTTTAAAACCACAAAAAGATACCATTACATACCAACTGGAATGACTCAACTTTTTTTAAATCTGGCAATACCAGGTAACAGCAAACAGGTGGAGCAACTGGAATGCTCTCATACAGGGCTAAGAAGAATGCAAAACAATAACCACTTTGGAAAACCATTTGGCAGTTTCTTATAATGTTAAACATACACTTACCGTATGATTACTAAATCTTACTCCTAGGTATTTACCCAAGAAAAACGAGAACATTTACTCATAATTCTCAAAAGCTGGAAACAACCCAAATGTTCATCACCTGGTATCTTAGTCATCTAGTGCTGCTGTAACAGAAATACCACAAATGGATGGTTTTAACAAACAGAAGTTTATTCTCTCACAGTCCAGTAGGCTAGAAGTCCGAATTCAGGGCACCAGCTCCAGGGGAAAGCTTTCTCTTTCTGCAAGCTCTGGAGGAAGGTCCTTGTCATCAGTCTTCTCTTGGTGAGGAGCATCTCAGTGCAGGAACCTCAGGTCCAAAGGACACGTTCTGCTCCTAGCACTGCTTTCTTGGTGCTATGAGATCCCCCTGTTTCTCTGTTTGCTTCTCTCTTTTTATACCTCAAAAGAGCTTGGCTTAAAATACTATCTAATAACTTTCACTAAGCCATCTCATTACATCACAGTGATAGGATTTACAACACATTAGGAAATCATATCAGATGACAAAACGGCAAACAATCATACAATACTGGAAATCATCACCTAGCCAAGCTGACAGATATTTTCGGGGGACACAACTCAATCCATGACACCTGGTAAACAAATAAACAGTGGCACGTGCAAAGAATAAAAAAGGACTTAGATTCACCCCAACAAAGCTGGCATTAATCCAAAAAATACAAAATAATAAATGTGGGAGAGGTTGTAGAGAGACAGAAACACTTACATACTGCTGGTGGGAATGTAAAATGGTACAACCACTTTGGAGATCGATTTGGCACTTCCCTAAAAAGCTAGAAATAGAACTACCATACGATCCAGCAATCCCACTCCTCTGAATGTATCCTAGAGAAATAAGAACCTTCGCACGAACAGATACATGCACACCCATGTTCACTGCAGCACTGTTTACAATAGCAAAAAGATGGAAGCAATCAAGGTGCCCATCAACAGACGAATGGTTAAATAAATTACAGTATATTCACACAATGGAATACTATGCATCGATCAAGAACAATGCTGAATCTGTGAAACATTTCATAACATGGAAGAATCTGGAAGGCATTATGCTGAGTAAAATTAGTCAGTTGCAAAAGGACAAATATTGTAAGAGACCACTATTATAAGAACTCAAGAAATAGTTTAAACACAGAAGAAAATATTCTTTGCTGGTTAGGAGGGTGGGGAGGGAAGGAGGAGGTGGTATTCATTAATTAGATAGTAGACAAGAACTATTTTAGATGAAGGGAAAAGACAGCACACAATACAGGAGAAGTCAGCACAACTGGACTAAACCAAAAGCAGTTTCCTGAATAAACCCTCTGTCTGCTGAGATCACCTAGAGACAATGATACTCCAATAGCAATGTGTATTAGCTAGCACCCAGATCTTGGTTTTTTAATTACCTTCCTCCATTTAAAAAAACCAGGGTTCCTTGGAAATAACTGATTTGAGGGCTAGGGCAGGAAAAGAACAAACCTGGAATATCTTCTTGTGCCAGAAAATCAGGAAATGTTCAATGAATGTTGGGGACAAGTCTAAAGGGCATAGGACCCGGCATAAAGTACGCCCCCTGGCCAAACTTGGTGGTAACAATGTGAGAATCAAAATAATTACAGCAATGAATCACACAATTCATTACATGAAACGAGAATCCATGAGTCTATAACAGAAATAAATAAATGAGAAAGGAAAAGTCTTCTTTATAGCAAATGCCAATGATAGAAATACAGCATCACCACCTGGCAACTATCATAGAAGTGGATGACTCAGCAAGGAGTCATCGATGGACACTCAGGTTGTTGGGCAGAGGTTTGTATAATCTCAGAATATCTTTCCACAAGATAATAATCAATTACAAAAGAAAATGGTGAATTTAATGTGGAGAAACCTGGCAGACACCAGCTTAACCAGGTGATCAAGGTTAACATGACTGGTGGTGGGATAGCATTTTCTCTGATGCACTGAGAAAAGCACTGCATCAATGTCTTAGACTGGGTTCTCTGGAGGAGCAAAACTAGTGAAGCATATACAGAAAGAGACAGATTTATCTGAAGGAAATGGCTTACACGTTTGTGGAGCTGGCAAGTCTCCAATCTGTGGGTCTGACATCAGGCTAGAGGGTCCTCCTGTTTGCAGGGGCTGACAAACTCAAAATCATCAGGTCAGGGGGAAGGCCGGTGGCTCACGTTCCAAGAACCCAAGGTCAGAGGATGACAAGTCAGATACGGAATCCAGAGAGAGCTTTGCCAAAACATCCATATATATTGGATGCAGGCCACAGCCCCAAGGAAACTGATTGGCTTTCAACTGATTGACTTTTCAACTGATTGGATGCTCACATCAGATTGCAAAATGGAGGATGATTACATAATATGTACCAAACCACTGAGAATCATGGCCCAGCCAAGATGACACAAACCTTAACCATCACAATCCACTCTGGCACATTCCTGCCAAAAACGACATGACTGTTATGAAGAAACAAATTAGCTCAGAACTATACTCTTCAAAAAATGTCAAAGGCATAAAAAAAAAAGCAAAAACTGAGGAACTGTTCCAAACTGAAGTCTGAGGAGACATGACAACTAGATGCACCTCAAATACCTGGACAACATCCTGGGCCAAAAAAGGAAAAGGAGACATTACTGGGACAGCTGGCAAAATGTTAATGGGGTCTGTGGATTGATGGTAATGTTGTACAAACACCGATTTCCTGATTTGAAGAGTTGTATGCTGGTTACGTATCGGAATCGACTCGACGGCACTGGGTTTGGTTTTGGTTTTTTTTTTTTTTTTTTTTATGCTGGTTATGTAGGAAAGCCCTTCTTTTGGGGACTACAGACTGGAGTGATTAGGGATGAAGGAGTATCATATCTGTACCCTGCTCTCAAAAGGTTCAAAAAAAGGACTAATGATAAAGGATATGCATGTACACACACACAACCCCGCACACAAAGGGTGTGAACAACAGAGCAAATAGAATAAAAATATTAACAATTGCAAAGTGGAAGCGAAGACAATACGGGAGCTTTGTTTTGTTTTTTAAACTATTCTGGCAACTTTTCTCTAATTGTGCAATTATGTCAAAATAGACTATTAAAAAAATAGTAACAGCCACCCACTGCCAGGAATTGTGCAAGGGACATCTTCTAGCTCCTTAACAAAAGCAAATCCTAAAGTTCAGAAAGGCTAGAAAGTGTCCACAGTCCGCCAGCCAACAAGGGCTAGGACCATCCTAACTCAGCTACATCAAACTCCACAGCCTGCAATTTTCTGTCGTGACAAGCTGCCTCATTTAACCATTACGTACTGAGGGACATGCCAGCATCTGTGCTGATCACTGAGAGTAGAAAATGAATACCGCAGATTCAGTATGGCCCATGAGAGGGCTGAAGATAACTTTCGAGGTTATATAGGACAAACAGACCAATGGCCACAATGGAATTCCCTCAAATCACGTAAGGGAAAGGTCCCCACCCTATCTGACCAACACACTCACACTTCTCCAAGGTTTGAAGAGCATGGCCCTAAGGGGAAAAAGTGGGGAGAGGGGATATAAGCATATTTGAGAGGCCTCACACTTTTTCCCTTAGGTTTTCATCTGCCCCAAAGGTACCCTGTGTTTTGTCTAAAGGGGTCATTTTCTAAAGAGCAGTGGCTGTGGTAGGATTAGAATTGTCTGGCCAATTACTAAACTGGATTATTGCCAGACGTCATACCCTGGGAAGCCACTCAGATGAAAAACAACTCTTGAGTATAAAAGAGAACAAGTCTCAATCGCTACCAAAGCACCAAGAGTCAGGTTTACTGGCCTCCCTGCTTCGATGACTTTGAAAGCCAAATTTACTCCCAGAGGAAGCGGGCTTTACCATCAATTATGTGCAAGTTGAGTGGTTTTCTTCTGGTTATAAATCCATTGAGGACATAGGAGGTGCTGTGCCCCTTGGTGCTGCCCTGAGTTTTCCGAGCAGCTTGGGCACAGGCCCTACATCATTTCAGTGAAGGAGGAACGCACAGGCTACACACTTGGTAACACAATAGTAAACATGACAGTTACTGCCTCAAAGAACTTAAGAGTTTAGTAGGGGAGACAGAAAGTAAAAAGGGTGCCATGGAAATATCTAGAAAAGACACTTTTCCAAATAGGGGTGGGACTAGGGTTGGAAAGGCTTCCTTGAAAAGGAACTCCCATTTAGCTGAGACCTAAGGAACAACACCGCATTAACCTGAGCTTGCCAGGTTTGTATGTTTGTGTGTGTGTTTTATTTTGTGGGGGATTTTGTGAGTGGGCAGGCAAAAACCAATACAAGACAAACTATATACAAAGGCAATGAAAGGGAAGAAACAGCCAGTGATTCCATCTTGCTGAGACACAAATACCAAGAAGGGAGCCTGTGAAGGCCTTTTACTAGTGGAATAATAAACATTTAATCATCACAACAACTCAACAGTAGTTGTTATTAGCTTCATTTTACTAATGAGAAAACTGAGGCTTAAGAAAAGCTAAGTATGGTAGATGTCCACACAACACATACATGGCAGGCTGACTATAAACCCCATCCTCTCTCTGTTCCATTCCCTCAGAGTTTCACCCAGTTCCTCTGATTCCACAAACAAAATCATCTTTTCCCTGATAATCAACTCACAGTATTTAACACTTTAAGAATCAAACATTCCCCAGAGTTAATTTTGGTTCCATTTGAGGGTCAATCCTCCAGTAAGATCTAGTATACCCATTTTTAATTTCACGCATCTGGATTTCAACATAAAAACACATTTTTCCTTACGCTGCAGAGGCCCCAAAAGCTTAAGGCAGCAGTAAGAAGGCAGCCCACACAGAGTTCACTGTATGCTCTGTAATGCATAACACGTCAGCGTCTATTTTATCTGGCAGCAGGAAGAGATATAAGTTAGGACCCCACAATTATCCCTGTAGAGAGGCACACCAAAGGGAATGCAGGCATAACAGCTACAATAATGCTAACACAAATAGCCATTTGTACTTACAGCCAGTCATGCCAGGAGCTTTTAAACACCCACATCCCTAATGTCTTCCTCTCCCCCCCAATGCAGGTGGGCCAATTCCTTTCCATTCTTTTCCAACCCACGTAATTCCAGAGGAAGAGAAATTTGCTGCCAGGAGTGGGAAGCAAAGAAAGCTGCTGTACTTCTGGATATAAAAAATCAAAAAGGAAGGGGCCTAACTCCTCACCCTAAACCCAGCCCTATGTTCTAGCTATTAAACCAGTATTTTCCTATTTCTCCTACTGTACATCCCACAAGAATGTAGCTCCCGTTAGATCCACCAGGTCCGTCTCCCTGACATCCACCCTGCCCCAGCGTGACTAGGTACCCTCTCCCCCATCTCACCATTTGCTCATCTGTGTCACAGCGCTTATCACATTATACGTCTGCTCGGTACTGGTCTCCCCTACTGTACTGTGAGGTCCTGGGGACAGGAACTGACTCTCTCTTTGCCTCCCTCCACATTGTCAATAGCCAGCACAGTGCAGGACACACAGGTGCTGAATGAATAGGAAAGTGGCTAGTGGAAAAGGAGACAAAGGTTGGGTGGCAATTTGAAGTCTGAGGTTCCAGAACATCTAAGTGAAAACCGTGCCAAAGTCTCTACTCTGGAAAAATATGCTAGCTACAACATTTGTATATGAAATCATTCTGTAATAGTCCGTAGTAGAGACATTCAGAACAAGATGAAGCTGATAGTATCATTTATTCAAAAAAAAAAACAAAGGTATCTATTAGTGTTAATTCGCAAAAGCAAAACAGTAGCAAGAGGGTGTAGCCTACAACACTGCCAGAGCTCTCCCACAATTCCCAGCAGGTCTGCAGGGCTACCTTTCTTGGGTAGCTTTTTTTTGCCCACTGCTTCCCTTTATCCTCTCTGCCCTCCCCTTCCTCCCAGAACCCACCAAAGATGATGATGAATACAACACCCAAGAATCCTCAGAAAGACATTTCACCCCCATTCGCCTAAATTTAGTATCCCGAAAGCTGCCAGCAAGATAAGAAATTTGTTCCCAATTACAGCAGATGTCATCTGGGTGATGAATGCGGTCAGCAACTCCTCAACAAGGTGTTGAAAACAATAGAACATCTAAAAAACGTAGTTTAGTGATACACTTTCCCAACTTGCCTTTGGCTCTGCAACCATGAGGTTGTCCTCAGGCTCTTCTTTTGCTCCACACCACCAGTGACTGCGTCCCCTAGGGACATCTACTCTTGACATAGTCAAAGTCAAATAGAATCTGATAGAAAGGTAAGACAGGGGAAGAGTTTGATAAGGTCCTAGAATATTTTCAGTTTTAAACCCTTTTGCTGTACTTTTTCTTGGATTTTTTTTCCACTGAAGAAAACTGCAATAATTACTTGGGGGGGAGGGTAAGCTGATTTTTACTAGATTTTACTTGGAATCATTGTAATAAGATGTCAGAGATGAAAGCAGCCTCAGAAATAACCTGAGAAAGGCCCAGAGAAGAACTGCCTAACTACAGATACACAAAAGAATTCCTGAGGTTGTCAAATCCTAAATGGCAAGAGATTTACGTAATTCATCTCTAGTGTCCAGCACAGTGTTCAGCATTTGATAAACGGATGGTGAACTGAACTAAATGAACATAACTGATTAGTGGGAAATTTAAGACTATGACCCATAATGCTTTCCTTCAAGTACAGCATTTTTTCATTGTATATGACTAGAATGCTAGGGCCTCTGGGTGATATTCACATGTACAGCAGGCTCCATGGAACTCTGGCTGACTCCCTCTTTGCTCCAGGCACACTCCCTTGATCTCTGACACCATCTAGATTTCCAAACTTATGTTCCAACTGCTCTGAAAATCATATACTTCTAAACTGATTTCATGAAAATATCCCTCCTCTTCTACCCAGATACTGTAACACTTCTCCTCAATTAACAAATCTTCTTAATTACTGTCCTCTTCAGGGATTCCTCCCTGCACCTCAACAACTTACAACAACCTGCAGCAACCTGTATTCTTTCCCTTGTTTATGTCTCCCTAAGCCAATGGCTCTCAACCTTGGCTGTATATTGGAATCACCCAGGAGACTTTAAAGAACTACTGATTCCTGGGTCCCACCCCCAGAGTTCCTGATTAAGTGGTCTGGGTAGGGTCTGATCTAAGCTTTGAAATTTTTAAAAGCTCCCAGGTGATTCTAATGCACAGCCAAGGTTGAAAACATCTGTCCTAAACCCTTGGAAATTCACCACCTGGGCCATTATATACTCTAAAAATAACTACCGTCAATCACTCTGGACTTAGAAACCATAAGACTGCTCTGCACCAAGGCAGAGTGTATTGTTAGACTGAAGGCACAAGAGAACCCCACCCTTGTTTCACCATCTGTCATATAATAATACTTGGATAAATACATCGGTAAAGGTTTATAAATCATTAACGGTAATAAATGGCCAGAATCCTACTAAAAGACTGCAGTAGGGGTGGGGTGCGGAGGCCTGTAATGGGGCTTTTGGGCTCAGAAACGCATTTAGTTTCTGATTTTTTTTTTTTTTTTTTTTTTTTTTACCAAGGATGCCCCATTAAAAAACCCATTGCCGTCAAGTCAATTCCAACTCATAACAACTCTATAGGACAGAGTAGAACTGCCCTGTAGAGTTTCCAAGGAGCGGCTGGTGGATTTGAACTGCCGATCTTTTGGTTAGCAGATGTAGCACTTAACCACTACACCACCAGGGTTTCCACCAAGGATCCAGAGTCCTTCAAATCTATATGGTCCTTCTGTGGCAAAAACAGTTTTTTGTGGCACATGAACTAACCCTACCCCAAAAAAGCACAAAAATATATCATGGATTTTCACACCTCAGTAGCACAGACAGGCACTTGACTACTAGCCAAAAGGCTGGTGGAGGCAACTTGGAAGACAGGCCTGGCAATCTACTTCTGAAAGGTCACAGCCTTGAAAACACTATGGAGCAGTTCGACTCCATACACGTAGGGGCACCTGAGTCCAAATGGACTCAAAGGCAGCTAACAACATGCCTCTGTTCATACCAATCTCTTTGTCAAGAACAGCCTTTCCAAATCTGCACGGAGAACTCCTACTCATCTTTCAAAGCCCAGTTCAAATCCTCCTTTAGTCATTCAATAAATATTGTGATTCTACTAAATGTCAGGTATTTTTCCAGCCATTGGAAAGAAAATGTTGAACAAGATATAGTCCTCAGATTCACAGTGCTTATATTCTAGTTGAGAAGCCAAACAGTAAATGAGACAAATTAAAATAATTCCAGAAGAAAACAACATAATCTTTCATTTATGTGACACAGTAATGGTGGGTGGTGACTTTCCCCAAAGGCGGACTCATTTGGTCACTCTCAACCAAATCAAGATAAGGAGGCTTCACTATACTTCTTTTTACACTCCCAGCGCATACACTTAGTACAAACACAGTGAATAGTTCGGATGAATAAAGAATACAAAAAAGAAAAAAAATACAGAAATAATAATAATTAGCTAAGGGTATAAATGAATCCTCACCTAAGTTATTCTCGCTATCTACAAGATTTGGGGCAAATCTCTTCCCTTCTGCTGTGAAATAAGTGGGGTGGATTAGACTGGAATTGTAACGCTCACCAGGGCAGACAGCGGTGTAGAGTACTGGGGCAAAACGGCCACTGCTAAAAGGAAGAGCCGTGCTTCAGCTCCCGCGGCCTGCCGCCATGCAGGAATGTGGGTCCAGCATTGCCAAGAGGAGCCAGAAATCTGGATTTCATGTGAGCTCTCCCAATTTTTAAATGTTAAGTCCCAATGTCTTTATATTCAGTTAGCCAAACAAACACCCCCTTCCCTCTCCCAGTGCAGGAGCCAGACCACAGTCCCACAGTTTGCAACCTCTGGACCAGATCGTCTCTAAGTCCTTCCTATTTCTAAGAGCCCACGGCTCTAGAATGAAGTATCTTCTCAAAGAAAAACACTAGAGACAACAAAATTAGAGAACAAAAAGAGGAAAACACAGTCTCCTTCCCAAATGTTCAAATTGTCTTCCTCACAATTCATCAGGCAGCAAACCCCTGTCTTCCTGGAAGAAAACCTTGTATCCTGGACAATAAAAAAGGCTGATGCCAACCTTTCCTTCAGACTATAAGAGCAGCAAAGCCCACTATATTTGTAATGATCTGGAGCTAACTGTTGTGCGTATGCCCACATGCGCTTAATGAATTTCCCTCTCCTAGACAATCAGCAGACCTGGTGGTACAGTGGTTAAGAGCTCAGCTGCTAACCAAAAGGTTGGCGGTTTGAAAGATGTGCAGGCTGCTTCCTTAAAGATTATCAGCCTAGGAAACCCTACGGGACAGTTTTACTCTGTCCTACAAGGTCGCTGTGAGTCAGAATCAACTCAACAGCAATGAGTTCAGTTTTGAGTTTTAGACAATCGAGAATGCTTAAGCACAGGCACAATGTGCATGCGCTCCCATACGCACACACATGTGCGCACGCACACACACACACACACACACAAAGCCCAGAGCAAGGAAACTGATTATACTGAAGACTGGCAAGATGCCCCAAAGACACAGCAGGAATTTGATACGAACAGCAGGATGAGGAAGGAGAATGAATAACTCAGACTCCCTGACTCACTTAACAAAGTCCCGTCAAGCACAAGCTGAGACCCATGGCTTGTGGGCTGAGCACCCTTGGCTGAAAGGCAACGCGAGCCCACTTTCTGAATGGAAAGCCAACAGGGCCTGCTCTGGAGGTGGGAGAAGGAAGAAACCAAAAACTTGCACCTAGAAAAACTCAAGTTGTTTTTCCTGAGAGCCAAGTCATCATAATAGACCTAACTTGAAAGCAGGCAATGTTTTCATACTGTCATTAGCAAAGGAAAATTATCATGCATATTTTATTTATGCCTACCCTTTTTAAGAAGGCTTCCATTGGACTAGCAAGCCAAAGTAAACAAGATAATGGCAAAGGCAAAAGAAAGAAGTATCTAGAATAGCTAAAAGTACACAGACATCTTCTCAAGCCCTACCCTCCCACCCTCAAGGTTCAAGGAAATTATTAACATTATCTTCAAGCTAGCAATGATGGGGGTAGATTTATGATGATTTATCAACTGCTTAAATCAATTCCCACATGATTTTTAGACAGAAGTATCATGAAAAAAGATCCAGATCTCTTGTTTATGATGAAGCTTTTAAGCAATCATCATAAATTCTTAGTTCACTGGAAACTAGGGCTTAGTATAAAGATTAAAAAACTTCTACATAAATGACCTAGGGAAGAAAAAGAAAAGAAAATGGTCCAACCTGCTTTCGTGTGTCTCTATGCAGGCTTGCTGTTTTGTCTTCCATTTTTGCTTGTTTCTTAACAACAGGAGTAAAATATTTGTAATCATTTAGCATTTAAATCTCTCAAACCTGTGATGAGTGATTTTCAGTCTTGCATTTGTGAAATGTTATTTATGAACAACACACCAAGAATGTATTAACCTCTGAAAACCACAGTACTGAAACCATCTTGGTTCAAACATCAAAGGAAAGGGACAAATTTGGGGTGCTTCTCAAATCCTTCTAAGGCTGTGAAGACACAGAAGTTCTATGCAATGAACAGATCCTAAATATTATGCTAGCTGAGAAGAATGCAGCTTTTACCACAAATAAATGCAATCACAGTGAGCTCACACCATTAAAAACCCATTTGCAAAATTAATCTCATTCCTCAAAGTAAGTTACCACAAGTGACAAACAACTCCTCAAAATTCGAATGGCTAAACAGGAGACATTCCAGCTCTAAAAATAAAGAAGAAATGGCATTAAAATTGAAAAGTAATTAAATAACAACCTGCTCCTCCTGGTGATAATAACCAAATTTTTCTATTTACATCAGGTCAGCCCCTAGGGATTTAATCTGTCAGCCCACCATGAAGAGGCGTGTGACACAAGAGCAGTGAGTCAAACCAGAGACCCTGTTAGAGACAGCAACTATACCAGATGGAAACTTTTTGCTCACATTCCGTAGTACAGCTCATGATCCCAGAGCTCACAAGGAAAGTTCACAAGGGTCACAGACAGAAAAGGGCTCCTAATTTCTTACTGCTTAAAGGTTATGGCTTCTAGAAATGAGATACTATGAAGTCTTACCTGCCATCTCTTTTGTCAAAGAACAGGAAGATGGCTGTTGATCAATTTTAACAAGTTGGGGAAGGGATGACAATCTTCCCAGAACAAGAATAAAAACTATTCTCTAATTTATTTGGTGAGTCTGAGGCAACAGTATCTTTGTTTGTTTGTTTGTTTTTTTAAGACCCCCAGATGATGCTAATGGGCAACCAGGATTGGGAACCACCAGTCCAACAAGCCTTAAAACTAGAAAGGCTTAACTAGTGAAATCAGGGGCAACACTAAAAACTTTTAACTAAAAGACTTTAACCTTTGAATATGACTTTTTAAAAAAATGATTATCTCTAACAAAAGAACCAAATACCACACAGTGAATCGTTCACCCTGAAAATCTGGAACACATATTCCATAGAGATAAAGTTATTTCTGTTCTAAAACCCTATACTCTATCCAACCATTACCATCCAATGAATATTTATTTATTGGCCTATTATATATGTGAAGAGAAAACCTGGTGGCATAGTGCTTAAGTGCTATGGCTGCCAACCAAAAATTTGGCAGAATGAATCCACCAGGCACTCCTTAGAAACTCTATGGGGCAGTTCTACTCCATCCTATAGGGTCGCTATGAGTAGGAATTGACTCAACGGCAATGGGTTTGGTTTTCTTCTTAATATGTCAGGCACTGTTACATGCTGGAAATTTATAAAGAAAAAAAAAAAAGATTGCAACATAGTCCCTACCTCAAGGAGCTTACAGTTTGGTAGGAGAAAAATAAAAGTAAGCAGGCACTTACAGTGAGATAAATGCTAGGCAGGGAAAAGTACAAGGTGCTATGTGACAGCATTCAGGGAGGTCCTCACCCAGACTGAGAAATTCAGCAAAAGGTTCCCAAAGAAAACTGACCTGTAAACCCGAGATCAGGGACAAGTGTCAGTGCAGTAAAACAGGGAAGGAGGAAAGTCACAAAGGGAACTTCAGGTAGAGGTGCACAGTGTCCACATGAGTGGATCAAAAGTTGAAAGATGAAGTAGGAACCAGAGCACCAACACTGTTTAATGGGAAGCCACTAAAGGAGAATGATATATGATATATAATATGATACGATACATGACACGTGACATGACATATGAGCAGAGTTGTTTCAGAAGGATCACTCTAAGAAAGATTACTGCAATGCAGTGAAGTGGAACGGGAGGGTCAAGACAAAAGGCAGATCATTCAGGCGCCTATGGCAGTAGACCTCAACACCCGTCACTGAGTTCACAAGAAGGGCAGAGTTTTGCAAGAAGAGCGGACGAGGGGAGGGTAGTTTTAGACATGCTGGGTTTGCGGTAACCATGAAGTATCCAGGTGAAGATGCACACTAAGCAGGTGGACACAGACATCTGAAGTGCCAGAAGGAGATCTAGGCTAGAGATAGCAATTTGCAAGTTGTCAGCATATAAATGATAAAAACCTTGGGAACAGATTAGCTTGCCCAAAGAGAGCATGTATAATAAAAAGAGAAAAAGGCCTAGAGTAGAACCCTGAATAATACCAACTTTTAAGTGGTGACCTGAGGAGTGGACTGTGACAGGACACTGGCATTCAGAGAGAGATTTTTAAAAGGATGGTACCAGAGAAGCCACATGACAAAAAAAAGGGAAAAAGACAATCACTGGATTTAACCATAGGGATACTGGGGGAAAGGGTTTCAACGTGGGCGTTGAGGAATAAAGCAGATTGCAATGGGTTCAAAGGACGTAGGCAATTATTTCAACAAGTTGGTTTGTAGAAGGGAGAAAAGTAAAAGGGTGTTGGAGTGTGACGAAGACTAAATGTGCTGGATTTATTTATTTCTAATGAGCGAAACACGTTTAAAGCTGATGAAAAAAGTCAACACAGAAAGGCAGATTAAAAATCTAGGAACGGCTTGAAGAATGTAATCGATGCCACTGAACCATATATGTAGAGTTTGTTGAATTGGTGTACGTTCTGCTGTGTATATTCTCAACAACAAAAAATAAATTATAAAAAAAAAAAGTCTAGGAAAGGGATCCAAGTAGAATTCATCGTAGAAAGGAAGATACATCCTTCACTACAACAGATGGAGGTTTTAAGTTTGGTAGCAGTAAAAGTTAAAAGTTCCAATCTCACGACTTCTATTTCATCCATAAATTAAGAGGCAAGACTTACTGTAAGTGAAGGGAAAGTGAATGTAGGGCAAAAACGAACATGTGAAACAGCCAATATGGCAAATCCCGAAGAGAGGTCACTTAAAAAGAGAAAGACTGCCAGGCAGGATCCAGAAGAGGTTAGAAACCGTGAAGGCACAGTTGGATTGATCTCAATCTGCAGTTTTGCTAGATAGATAAAATAAAAACAAAGGCTACTAACAAGGTGCTGTTTAAGCAAAGGACCATGATATCTCAGCAAAAGAGGGAAGGAAGCAAAGCCAGGTGAGCACTGGAGAGTGAACAGAAAGGGAGAGTACAGGGAGGACGGACAGACTGACCGCTCAATGGCAGATGCAGCGGAGGCACTAAACGAGAGAGCTGCACGAGTCTTCACTAGAAAATGAGGTGTTGGTCTTTAAATCTTCAGAAAAGAAGCAGCTCCAGATGTCACAAGAGTCAGGGTGTGGCCTTAGAGTAAGTGGTGAAAGTGAGACAAAAGCCAGAGGGGTTGATTAGTTAAAGAACTGAGGGGCAGGGGACTAGTTAAGGTGCTAGATCAGTTCATCCACACAGACACTGGAGTCTACTAAGATAACGGCAGTTCTTACAGTAGGAAGAAAACCCATTATCTAGGTGTCAAAAGTGTTCTGATTTTTCTTTTTTTAATGAGGAGGAGAGACAAAGCAATCAATAAATGACACAATGAGTAAAAGAGGGTAGAGTAGCCAGATTACATGAGCTTTAAGGAACAGAAGATTTCACCCAAGGGTAGAAGGACCATGAATTCAATATGAGTATTAAAGAGGGAGAGAGAGAACAAGACACTGACTTCCCTAATGTAGGAGAACAAGAAAACACCCACTAGGAAAAGGGACATGGTGTTCTTGGAAAGAACCAATTTAGTTAAGAGAAAAGGGTAGAAATGACACGCAGTTAAGAGGCTGAGGATGAAGGAAATAAATGTGTTCACTATGCAATAGGGGCTCCAGACGGCCAAGCAGGATAGCCTATGAGGGAAGGAGCCACTGGAAGGTCAGGTCAAGTGAAAAAGAACACAGTTCAGCCTGAGATCACACGAGCATACAGAAGGCCAGAGGCGATTCATTCTGGATGGTAACCAAGGAGCACAGTTGAAGGAGTTTGGTTACTGTAAGGTTTCTATCACAGATTAGTCCCAAAACACCCTGATGAAAAACTGGAGGGGGGCAGAACAACTTGGGCCTTTCAACAGCAGTCAGCATCGGCCTGGCTGAGTGTGCCTCTGGAGGAGTCATAGTCCAAGGGGCAGCCCAAAACAAGGCTATCTGAACCTCCTGTGGCCTACCATGGAGCCCTGGTGGCACAGTGGTTAAGAACTTGGCTGCTGACCAAAGGTTGGCAGTTCGAATCCACCAGCCAATCCTTGGAAATCCTGTGGGGCAGTTCTACTCTGTCTATGGGGTCAGTGGGCTTTGAATTGACATGATGGCAATTAGTTTGCCTTTTTTTTTTTTTTGTGGCCTACCATACACTGAAACAATGGCATACTTTGGTCTCTGGGACAGGTGGCAACCTGAGTCTGACAGGGGACATCTCTGAAAGAATGTAACCATGGCCTAGCTTAACTATTTTGCCGTGCAAACAAGAAAACTCCCTGGGTGGAGTCACTAATGATCCGGACCAATTCCAGTTGAGAAGAACAGACACTAGATTCAGGCTTCTGGCACCTCCAGTAATAATGATTGATCAATAAATAATGAGAGGCTCAAGATATAAGAATTTTGATGTTTCTGATCCTAAATAAAAATTAATAAACAATTATTAACAAATCTAACATATGTGACTGCACCTGTGCTAAGTGCTTTTACTTGCAGTATCTCCATTCTTACAACTCTGAGGTGAAAACTATTATTAACCCCATTTTACAGATGAAAGAACTGAGCCTCAGAGAAATTAAGAAACTTGCCCAAGGTTATAAAGCTATTAAGCATCGAGTCAGCAGGACTCTAAAGCCCAAACACTTAACCACTGAGCTCTTTACCTGACTCTCATCTCCAATTCTGTAAGAAAACCTTACCACACCACTGGATATTGACACTATATCTGAATACATATCCTCTTGAACATACAACTGAAAATAAAATTATTATTAGGAAGAACACAAAGAAATAAAAGCATCGTCCTTGAGAAAATTAAGTCCGGCTAGAGAAAGGAGATAACCACAAAAAAAGGAAAGCAGCAATTCAAAACTATATACAAGCACCAAAATGATGACAAAGATAACAAGGGTTTAGAAGACACCTAGATTCAGTATCTTTAATTCTCTGCCCAAGGCAACAAACTTTCTAACAACCCATTCATCTAAGCTTTCCGACTTCGCAAACTGAAAAGATAAAGTTAAATTCCTTAGGAAATATTTAAGTAATATCGAGTAATAGATACCAGGTACCAGGAATAAATGAAGTCAAGTGGTTTGGGTTGGATACTTGTTCTCTTGAACCTTGAATCCTATCCTAACCAACCACTTTCCCCTTGTATACCTAGTTTCCTTGCACTAAAGCTCCATTTTGATCCAGAGCAGACAGAAATTTACCCTAATGGATTTACATCTGCTGGGTCATTTATCCTATAGGGCTTGCTTTTTTGCCTCAATCTAGACTTCTGAAGTTTGAGACTAAGCCAAAAATAAACCAGCTAGAAGGCAGAGAGGCATGGATGAACCCATCTTTGGTAACTCAGCAGTATTATTTACACGTTTATTTATATGGTATCTTAGCTCCCATACTACATTTTAAAGTCTCTGAGAGCAACTTCTGTCTCTGTCTTTTACTCTTCTATCTCCCTCACAACACATTTCACTCGGCCTCATGTGTAACAAGCCCTCAGCAATATTTACTAAATGAACTCACTTTCTTTCCCTACTTGTAGAGTAGAAAACAGGATACCTCGCTTCACCTTCAAATCTCAGAGTTAGAATGAGAGAATGGTTCTTAAGGACTCTGAATCTTAATTAAGAGAAATATACTGTAAAAGTATGTAATACACTACTATCGTTATCCATTGGCTTAAACGTGTTTACCAGGTAATGTCCAAACAGTCTTATTCCACTATTAAGAATCAACTGAGGAACAGATAGGACATCTACAAATACATGTACATATCAGCGTTTAATGCCAGAGCAAAACTAAATTCACCTTTGCCCCCCACAAAAAGGGCTATTTTGGCTATAGGTCAGAGTTTGCATTCTCAAAATGAGTAGAACTGTTCAAAATAATACTGCTGAAGTAGCAGATCAAAGTAAAATTATGATGATGTTCTGACCGTCATCAGAGACAGTAAAATACAGGTATGCTAATGGAAAGGAAAAGAAAAAAACAGATGACGTAGGAGTCCCTGGGTGATGCAAATAGTTACACAATCAGCTACGAATTGACAGGCTGGTGGTTTGAGTCCATCCAGAGGCACCTCAGAAGAAAGGCCTGGAGATCTACTTCTGAAAGATCATGGCTATTGAAAACCCTATGGAACACAGTCCTACTCTGAAACACATGGGGTTCCATGAGTTGGAATTAAGAGCAATTGGTTTGGTTTTTTTGGTCGTTTTAAAATAAGTACACAAATTCTTTGATACTACTCCCCTCGAAAAGTAAAGCCTAATTCTCCTCCTCTTGAAAAAGGGCTAGGCTTGGACACTTGCTTCTGAAACGTAGAATAAAGCAGAAGTGACAGTATTGACTTAAGGGGCTAGGTCATAAAAGGCACGACAATATCCACCTTACTCACCTTCTCTTTCACTCTGCGGGAAGCTAAGTGTCATGTCAGGAAGACATCCAAGGAGACTACCAACAGCCAGTGAGGAGCTGAGACCTCCTGCCAACGGCCATGTGAATAAGGCATTTTAGAAGCAGATCCTCCAGCCCCAGTCAAGCCTTCAGATGAATGTAGCCTCAGCCAACAGCTGGACTGAAACCTGATGAGCCAGAACCACAGCTAAGTTTTTTCCAAATTTCTGATACACAAAAACTGTGAGATAAGTGTTCGCTGTTTTAAGTCACTAAGTTTCAGGTTAGTTTGTTGCACAGCAACAGACAACTAATATAGAGGGCATGCTGTAGCACACTGGGTTGTGAATACCCAAGTAACCATTAAAGGCCCTCCAGGTTCTGCAAACAGACCCAACCAAAGAGAAGAACACCAGTACTGCAATGCCCTTCTCTCTGTTTAGAGCAGAAATATGATGGGAGTCAGAAACATGAGCTACACGTGTAATTTTAAATTTTCCAGCAGCCACATTAAAAAAGGTAAAAAGAAACAGGTGAGATTATTTTTAATAATATATTTTATTGAATCCAATACATCTAAACATTAGCATTTTGGCAAGACAACAGAAAAAGTCAATATAAAAAACAATGAAATATTTTATATTCTTTCTTCATACCTAGTTTTCAAAATCTGGTGTGTATTTGACCCAGCACAACTTAATTCAGACCAGCGACATTTCATGCACTCAAAAGTCACATGTGGCTACTGTATTAAACAGTGCAAGCCAAGATTTCTTCTGAAGCTTGTTATCTTAGAAACACGAGCCTAGAGCCCAAAGAGGTAAAAGTAAAGAACGTTTTAAATATCTAAAGGATCCTTTTATTTATTTATTTGATTTGCTGACATATCTCAATTGTATAGATTAAAAAGCTGGGGAAGGGCAGGTGGAAAAAATGAAGAAACTAGCTCTCACAAAACATCAAAACCAAGACTCAGAGTGAATGCAGAAAGCAGCATTTATGTGTTCACTGACAGCTGTTTCAGCACCATCTATCCATTTCCTACCCAGTCCTACATTCATTTGAAAAGGCAAGTCGCAGTTTGTTCTGCAGTGGAAGGTTTGGGAGGAAATTAAAAAAAAAAAAAGGAGAGAAAAAGAATATTTAGCTTAGTAGGAAAAACACTTTCTCAAATGAACACATTTGCCTCTTCCTCCCCCAGCGATGTTATCTTCCAGGATCACTGCTTGAAAAGAAATCAAACCCAGAGGCCTTCAGGAGACAGTGATCCCAACAAAAACATCTACTCCAGTGCAGCCAAAGTCGCCCTTTTCCTCCTAGTCCTGTATCTTGAGAAGCTAGAGTCAGATCATTATGGACCAAAGCCCAGCTGTGTGAGTCACTGCAGCCATCCCAAGGGGCCTGGGCAAAATCCAGAGGACAGCTGGAAACAGCTGTTGTGAGATCAACTGCAACTAGGAGGGAAGAAGGAAAAGAGGATGAATTCATAGTTTATTACACATGATCCCATTCTGGTCTCAGAAAAGCTGGTTCTTATTTTCTCTCCCAAACAGTTTCTTCTCCCTTCTCACTTAAGATTCTTCTCCTAATAACAGATTTAACACCAAACCTAAAGATCTCCTGAGACTATTATCCAACATGGGAAACTACTCCCAGCATGTGTCTCCCACAATATGGTGAGGGAAGAATTACTTAAAAATAGCTGTAAAGGCAAGACAACTTTGACTTGAATAAAACCCTTTAAACAACAGCAGCAAAAAGTCATCAGGAAATATGAGACTGCTGAAATCTAAAGGAGAAATAGTCCCTGGGGAGGAGGGGTGCCTCTCTGGTTCCTTACAAGATAATGATGCTATAAACACTTCGTAGATTAAGGAAAAAGGAAGAGTAACAGAAGAGTGTTTTCTGTGAACAACTAGAAGGCAACCAACCTTTGGACTTCTAATATACCTTCTACCAGCCAAAAGGATACAAATCCTCAGACATCAATCCCTAAAATCCTGGAGAAGAGGTGGCCGACTCCTGGCACAGACTTCTAAAATGAAAAGCAGTGCAATAAACAGTACATTTCCTAAATAAGAATGTCTCAGAATTTGATAGGTAAGGGAAGTATAGGAATTTATTGACATCCACACACGCTAATGTTGATTTAATGGGCTCTTAGTCATATAAGCCACAGGGAAGTAATGAGAATTCTTTTTTATCCCGTCTAGGACATCCAGGCATCCACCCTTCAAAACCGCTGGCCCACTGTCATTGAGACATTCAGATGCGGAGAAGTAGTATTAACCAAAACTAAACCCGTTACCATTGAGTCGATTCCAACTCACAGCAACCCAACAAGACAGAGTAGAAATGCCCTATAGGGTTTCCAAGGAGCAGCTGGTGGATTCAAACTGCCAACCTTTTCGCTAGCTGCCAAGTTCCTAACCACTGCGCCAACAGGGCTCCAGAAGCAGTATGAACTCCTCAAATCCACTAGCCAAACCATCAGCGAGAAAAGAGTGCTGCCTCCAGAAGAGTTCTACAGACACCCTTTCAACACTCCCTGTTGCCTACCTGCCATGAATAACAGTTCCTAAAGATCTGAGTATTCAAAATACCTCTATACATTCCTTTCTCCTGTATATCGTCTTTTCACTGTAGAATTTCATTTATTCCTTCCACAAATATTTTTAAGTAGTATATTACATCATGTGTAGAACTTCTCGCAATTAATTTCCAAAGAGAGTCGTCAGAGACCCTGTGAACAGTGAGAGGAACCAAGACTGTGCGGCAGCACAGAGGAAAGTCTGAGTCTACTTCCAGGGCCAGAGGAAAGTTTCCCGTGGCCTCCCAGGTTTAAGATCAAAATAAATAATGACAGCTTCATTAAAAAGAATGTAAAAGTCACAAAAACTTTTCCAGTTGTCTTAGCTTACATTTCGAATCCTTTTTTTTCCTTCATGCTTCTCCTTTGCTAGTGTACAGAAAATCTAGAAAAACAATTGTGATACAACTTTGCATAAAAATTGGTCTTTCTCACCAAAAAATTAAAACTATGTAATACTTTCCATCATCAACTTGACCTGGTGTTGAATTTAGGCTGAGTTTATACCTCATCTACCGAAATAGACCAGAAGTCCCTACAGAACATCCCCTACCCACACTACCTCACACAGAGTAGAACCTCAAACCTCTCAGTTAGGTTTGATACAAAACGAATACAGGGGTGAGAATGAAAAACTGGATCGAAAAGGGACAAAAAAATGAGGAAGCAACAAAGGTGAAATTCTTTCCAAATGGAGCCACCTTCCAAAAGTGGGGAAGGAGATAGCTGCCGATCTGTCAGTAACACCACTACGCTGCCAAAGCCACTTGCCCTTCTGTACCGTTTTTTGGTATGTACTTCTCATGACCATAATAACGGTCTTTCCAATCATCCCACAGTGACAGCCATTACCATGGTAACCAGCAATGATTTTTAATAAGTCTAGTTTATCTGTTTTCAAGGGCACCTTTAAGAAGCCAACAGATGAGAATGTCTTAGGCCAGCTCAGCGGGGTCCATGAGGTTGAAAAGTGAAAAGCTGTTTGTGAGAGGAAATTACCATCAGCTTTAAAAGGTCAGAGTGTATAGAACTCAAATGCGTGTATAGGATTTTTTTTTTAAGGTTTTCTTTTTAATTTTTTTTCCCTCAGCCACAACAAAACAAAACAAAAAAGTCATAATTAGGGCCTAGGGCAAAGTACAAATTGATTTTTAAAAAAATAAATGATACTTTTGGGGTGATAGAAATGTTCTAAAATTGGATTGTGGTAATGGTTGGACAACTGAAAATTTTTTTAAATCATTGATTTGTACACTTAAATAAGTGTCAAAAAAAATCAAATATAGTATTACCCTTTAGAGAGACTTGTCATGTAAGAGTTTTGGTTAACTATACATTGTTGGGTGGCCACTATTATCAATGCTTAGCAGACAGAGAAGGAAAGAACTGAAACATCTCAGCTGAAAGATTCACAGAAGACCAGTATCCAAAGACAGGCCACATTTTTTTTTTTACTGTGCTTTAAGTGAAAGTTTACAACTCAAGTCAGTTTCTCACACAAAATCTTATACACACTGTTATGTGACCCTAGTTGCTCTCCCTACAATGTAACAGCACGCTCCTTCTCTCCAACCTGTATTTCTCGTGTCCATTCAACTAGCTGCCTTCTCATCTCGCCTCCAGACAGGAGCTGCCCACACAGTCTCATGTGTATACTTGAGCTAAGAAGCACACTCCTCACCAGTATCATTTTATGTCTTACAGTCCAGTCTAATCTTTGTCTCAAGAGTTGACTTGGTAAACGGTTTTAGTTTTGGGCTAACAGAGAATCCAGGGACCATGACCTCCGGGGACCCTCCAGTCTCAGTCAGACCATTAAGTGTGGTCTTTTTACTTGAATTGAAGGTCTGCATTCCACTCTTCCCCTACTCCATCAGGGATTCTCTGTTGTGTGTTTCCTGTCATGGAACTGACTTGAATTGTAAACTTTCACATAAAGCACAATAAAAAGAAAAAAATCTGGTCTGTCTTTGGACACCATCTAGTTCTTCTACAGACCAGATTTCTCGAAGGCGTAATTTATGGGGAGAATTTTTGTCTTAGACGTGAAATATGAAACATGTTATTCTTGTTAGGCACCTTTGAGTTGATTTCAACTCATAGCAACCCTGTGTGCAACAGAACAAAACACTGCTCAGTCCCACGCCATTCTCACAATTATTGTTATGCTTGAGCTCACTGCTGCAGCCACTGTTTGTCAGTCCACCCCATCAAGGGTCTTCCTCTTTTTTGCTGACCCCCTACTTTACCAAGCATGAGGTCCTTTTCCAGGAACTGGTCCCTCCTGATAACATGTCCAAAGTATGTGAGACACAGTCTTGCCATCCTTGCTTCTAAGGAGCATTCTGGTTGTACTTCTTCCAAGACAGATTTGGTCATTCTTCTGGCAGTCCATGGCATATTCGATATTCTTCGCTAACACCGTAATTCAAAGGCATCAGTTCACTGGTCTTTCTCATTCATTTCCCAGCTTTCACATATATATGAGGCAACTGAAAACACCATAGCTTGGGTCTCGTGCACCTTAGTCCTTAAAGTGACATCTTTGCTTTTTAACACTTAAAAGAGCTCTTTTGCAGATTTGCCCAATGCAATGTGTCCTTTGATTCCTTGACTGCTGCTTCCATGGGCACTGATTGTGGATCCAAGTAAAATGAAATCCTTGACAACTTGAACCATTTCTCCATTTATCGTGTTACTTATTGGTCACTTGTGAGGATTTTTGTTTTCTTTATGTTGAGGTGTAATCCATACTGAAGGCTGTGATCTTTGATGTTCATCAGTAAGTGCTTCAAGCCCTCTTCCCTTTCAGCAAGGAAGGCTGTGTCATCTGCATAACACAGGTGTTAATGAGTGTTCCTCCAATCCCAACGCCACATTCTTCTTCATATTGTCCAGCTTCTCAGATTATTTGCTTAGCATAAGTATGCTGAAAGGATACAACCCTGACACATACCCTTCTTAACTTTAAAACACCTAGTATCCCCTTGTTCTGTTCAAATGACTGCCTCTTGGTCTAAGTACAGGTTCCTCATAAGCACAATTAAGTGTTCTGGAATTCCCTTCTTTGCAATGTCACCAGTAACTTGTTATGATCCACACAGTCAAATGCCTTTGCATAGTCAATAAAACACAGGTAAACATCCTTCTGGTGTTCTCAGCTTTCAGCCAGGATCCATCTGGTATCAGCAGTGATACCTCTTGTTCCATGTTCTCTTCTGAAGATAGCTTGAATTTCTGGCAGTTCCCTGTCGATGTACTGCTACAACTGTTTTTGACTGATCTTCAGCAAAATTTTACTTGCACATGATATTAATGATACTGTTCATTGATTTCTGCATTCTGTTGGATCGCCTTTCTTTGGAATGGGCACAAATATGGATCTGTTTCAGTTGTTTGGCCAGGTAGCTGTCTTCCAAATTTCTTGGCAAAGACCAGTGAGCACTTCTAGCACTGAATCCATTTGTTGAAACATCTCAACTGGTATTTTGTCAATTCTTGGAGCCTTGTTTTCTGACAACGCCGTCAGTGCAACTTGGATCTCTTTCTTCAGTACCATCGGTTCCTGATCATATGTCACCTCCTGAAATGGTTGAACGTTGACAAATTCTTTTTGGTACAGTGACTCTGTGTATTCCTTTCATCTTCTTTTGAGGCTTCCTCTATCGTTTAATATTTTCCCCACAGGATCCTTCAATATTGCAACTCAAGGCTTGAATTTTTTCTTCGGTTCTTTCAGCTTGAGAAATGCAGAGTGTGTTCTCGCTTTTGGTTTTCTGTCTTTAGGTCTTTGCACATTTCATTACAATACTTTACTCTGTCTTCTCAAGCCGTCCTTTGAAATCTTCTGTTCAGGTCTTTTACAACATTCTTTCTTTTGTTTTAGCTACTCGATGTTTAGAGTCTTGTCTAGCATCTATTTTGATCTCTTCTTTCTTTCCTGTCTTTTTAACGACCCTTGTTTTCTTCATGTATGATGTCCTTGATGTCATTCCACAACTCATCTGATCTTCAGTGCTTCAAACCTATTCTTGAGATGGTCTCTAAATTGAGGTAGGATATGCTCAAGGTCACACTTTGGCTCTTGTGGACTTGTTCGTATTTTCTTCAGCTGTGACTTGAACTTGCATATGAGCAACCGTTCCCCAGTCGACCCCTTGCCTTTTTCCGAAGGACGATGCTGAGCTTTTCCATCGTCTCTTTCCACAACTGTAGTCAATTTGATTCCTGTGTATTCCATCTAGCGAGGTCCACGTGTATAGTCACTGTTCACAGTGTTGAAAAAAGGTATCCTCAATGATGAAGTCCTTGGTCTTGTAAAATTCTATCATGCGATCTCCTGCGTCATTTCTATCACCAAGGTCATGTTTTCCAACTACCAATCCTTCTTCTTCGTTTCCAACTTCCACATTCCAATTACCAGTAATTATCAATGCGTCTTGACTGCATGTTTAATAAATTTTGGACTTTAGAAGTTGGTAAAAAATCTTCAATTTCTTCATCTTTGGGCTTAGTAGTTGGTGCGTAAATCTGAATAACAGTCGTATTAACTGGCCTTCCTTGAAGGCATATGGATATTATGTCACTGAAAGCATTGTACTTCAGGATAGAACTTGAGAAATGTTTTTGATGATGAAAGTGACACCATTCCTCTTCAATTTGTCATTCCCAGCATAGTAGGCCAAATGACTGCCTGATTCAAAATGGCCAATATCAGTCCATTTCAGCTCACGAATGCCTGGGATATCAATGTTTATGCATTCCATTTCATTTTTGACAATTTCTAATTTTCCTAGGTTTATACTTTGTACATTACACGTTCCAATTATTAATGGACGTTTGCAGCTGTTTCTTTTCATTTTGAGTTGTGGCACATCACAAATGAAGGTCCCAAAAGCTTGACTCCATCCATGTCATTAAGGTCAACTCTACTTTGAGAAGGAATGCATTATTAACTTTATGTGTTTTATATCTGAAGCAGGAAATGTAAAAGTTATAGTCCTTAGAATGCTAAAACACATACACTCTATTTAAACACAGAATTTTACAGCTGGAAGAGACTGTTAGACAGTAAATCAATCTAGCAGCAATTCCAACACACACTCATGGCCAAGGAACTCAAAGTACTAGACTTCAAATGCTATATGTGCAGCATGAATAGGACTCTGAAGTCTTACCTTTTGCATTTTATGATTTATGCTGATTTACAACCTTTGCATTACACTCAAAGGCAGCTAACAACAACATATCTATACATACATACATGTACAGAATTTCCCAGTATAAAAGAAACTGGGAGGTTTCTATCACACCAACACTCCTAAAGGAACTTTAGGACTCTTCTAGTTCTAAAAAGCTCCTATATTAGTAAGTTCTTCCTAATTACCAACCTGCAATAACCCTCTCCAAAAGTCTCATTCTCTACTACCTCCCCCTGAACCCTTAAGCCCTGTACAGTGAGGATCTCTATTCCTTCTCAACTCTTTGTTTGCCCTTCTACCAGCTCATTCGACTGGACTCTCTGGTATCCCCCTTAAACCGTGAATAGGCACCCCTAACTGCTTTGAATTTTTCTTCACTCTTTCAGTACTTCATCCACATCCTGACATGAATTCATTTTTTCCATAAACATACCTCACAGCCTTCCAAAGCCTATAGGCTATTTGCAGGAGTTGGCACTTTTTGCTCCCCTTTAACTGCTTTTCTGTTGATTCGTACATTATTCAGCAGACATTAGAGTGACTACTGTGTATATCATATATTATGACAGAGATCAAAAAGAGAAGCCTAACGTCTGGTCCCTGTCTAAAAAAACTTGCAGCCTCGGACGAATTTTCGAAATTAAACCTCTGAGCCAAGCGTGTAAGAGAGGGAGAAGAAACTGGACACTGGGCAGGCAGCCTTCAAACTGATGGCACCAGGTACCTCCAGCGAAGGAACAGAGATTGGAGGTGGCAGTCAAAGTGGCCACTGCTTTTACATATTTATCATTTTTTTATTTGTAAGAATATATTTGCATATTAATTTGCAGTTTAAAATAAACCTTACAAAGAGGTGATATCCAATTAATCTTTATATTCCTAATGTCTACCTAGTATGGTTCCTTACACATATATGAAGGTCCCTAAATGGTCACTAAATTAAAGAATAAATGGATTTGCAGAGTTCTACAGAGCAGAGTGGAGGGGTAAGGGAACAATTATATTCTGTCGCTGTTACTCAGTAGCTTTTCTTTGTAAAGGCGGAGTTTCTCAACCTCAGCACTACTGACATTTTGGGCCCAAAACCCTCTACTGTTTTGTACACTGTAGAATGTTTAGCAGCATTCCCGCCCTCTACCCAGTAGATGCCAACAGCACCTTACGGCAATCTAAAATGTCTTCAAATAGCAAAAAGATAGAAGCAACCAAGGTGCCCATCAACGGATGAATGGATAAAGTATGGCATATTCACACAATGGAATACTACGCATCTAGCGAGAACAATGATGAATCCGTGAAACATTTCATAATATGGAGGAATCTGGAAGGCATTATGCTGAGTGAAATTAGTCAGTTCCAAAAGAACAAATATCGTATGAGACCACTATTATAAGAACTCGAGAAACAGTTTAAACAGAGAAGAAAATATTCTTTGATGGTTACGAGAGCGGGGAGGGAGGGAGGGAGAGGGGTATTCACTAATTGGATAGTAGACAAGAACCATTTCAGGTGAAGGGAAAGACAACACACAATACAGGAGAGGTCAGCACAACTGGACTAAACCAAAAGCAAAGAAGTTTCCTGAATAAACTGAATGCTTCGAAGGCCAGTGTAGGAGGGGCAGGGGCTTGGGGACCATGGTTTCAGGGGACATCTAGGTCAACTGGCATAATAAAATCTATTAAGAAAACATTCTGCATCCCACTTTGGAGAGTGGCATCTGAGGTCTTAAATGCTAGTCATCAGCCATCTAAGATGCATCAACTGGTCTCAACCCACCTGGAGCAAAGGAGAATGAAGAATGCCAAAGACACAAGGTAATTATGAGCCCAAGAGACAGAAAGGGCCACATAACCACAGACTACATCAGGCTGAGACCAGAAGAACTAGATGGTGCCCTGCTACCACCAATGACCGCCCTGACAGGGAACATAACAGAGAACCCCTGAGGGAGCAGGAGAACAGTGGGAAGCAGACCTCCAATTTTCGTAAAAAGACCAGATTTAATGGTCTGATTGAGACTAGAAGGACCCTGGAGGTCATGGCTCCTAGGCCTTCTGTTAGCCCAAGATAGGAACCATTCCCAAAGCCAACTTTTCAGACAGGGACTGAACTGGACTATTGGATAGAAAATGACACTGGTGAAGAGTGAGCTTCCTGGATCAAGTAAACACATGAGACTCTGTGGGCAGCTCCTGTCTGGAGGAGAGTTGAGAGAGCAGAGGGGGTCAGAAGCTGGCTGAATGGACACAGAAACAGAGAGCAGAGAGAAGGAGTATGCTGTCTCATTACGGGGAGAGCAACTAATATAGCAAGGTGTATATAAATTTTTGTATGAGAGACTGACTTGATTTGTAAGCTTTCACTTAAAAGCACAATAAAAATTAAAAAAGAAATTTTATGTTCTACACATGCACCCAGACAGATGTTAGCTTTAATTACAATAATTGTTAAGGATAAAATCTGGTTCGTATTAAAAAATAAAATAAAATGTCCTCGGACATTGTCAAATGTCCCCTGGGGGGCAAAACTGACTCAGTTAAGAACCACTGAGTTCATGCTTATGCATCATCCCTCCACTTCCTTAACCTTCGTGACTTTTTTTCAACTTTCTCAATAATTTCATCAATAGGAGCCCTGGTGTTGCAGTGGTGAAGAGCCTGGCCACTAACCAAAAGGTCAGTAGTTCGAATCCACTAGCCACTCCCTGGAAACCCTACGGGGCAATTCTACTTTGTCCTATAGCATCACTAAACTTGATGGCAGTTGAGTGAGTAAGTGCACGAGCGAATCTTCAATTATTTCAACATTCAAATTGACAACCTTTTCAAAATTTGGACTCTAAATTCTCTAGCCTACTATTTCCACAGGGCTCTGCCTCCACCACAAGTACCCATTGGATAGCTATGCCGTAGACATCATCAATACCCAACTCTTCTAACATCAAGATCTCAAACTTGTATCACAAGCTTCTGTCCTTTGCTCTCACTCTCTTATTCCTTCTGGACCTGTCCTTCCCCGTTTATCAATGCTCAGCCTCAGGTAATGTGAATTTGAGTACACTCCTGGCCTTCTAAGCACTGTTTGATAAAGTTAAGAAACCACCAGAACCATCGCAATCCAAGACGACACTTAACTGAGACTCAGCAATCCTTTTATTCCACTTCTTAATGAATCCTTATTACACCGGAACAGCAGTTACCTCTAAAACTTCCCTAATTCTCCTCACGACATCACCACCACTCTTGCCTGCAGACTACCATTGCTCCCTAAGTGACAGAAGGCTGACGTCCTCTAACGAGGGCTCGGTCAACTTCCATTATCATTACCTTGTATACATTAGGTGTTCAATAAATATTTCTTAAATTCGGGAAGGAAAAACGTCATGGTTTAACATTGTATTTAAAGGAGTGGTTTTGTGGGGGGAAAAAAACCTCTAAATTTCATTGTTTCAAGATTTAATTTTACAATACTAAGTAACCTTAAGAAAAGTCAACATGCCTCTCTAGTGTCTCAAGGCCACCATAACCAACCAATGGCACAGCCTGCTGCTACAAAGGGATCCTCTGAATAATTATTATGTATGTTGAGGCTGGAGCCATCGTGGCACCGTGGTTAAGTATTCAGCTGCTAACCAAAAGACTGGCAGTTCAAATCCACCAGCCACTCCCTGGAAGTCCTATGGGGCAGTTCTACTCTTACTGAGTTGCTATGAGTCGGAATTGACTCGATGGCAAGGGGGTGGGTGGGTGGTGATATTGAGGTTTCAGAAGGAAATATAAATTCCAACAATGACAGACGTACTACAAATAAAAAGTGCTGCCCATAAATGTGATTACTAATTCCACAATTTAATGAGGTGCAAGAAGACTGAATGCAGAGAGGTACTTTCATAGGATGAGAGCACATGGATGTCAATTCCACATGCTGAAGAGCCATCACTTGGCACTCTGTAAACCAAAACCAAAACCAAACCCAGTGCCATCGAGTCGATTCCAACTCATAGTGACCCTACAGGACAGAGGAGAACTGCCCCACAGAGTTTCCAAGCAGCACCTGGCAGATTCGAACTGCCGACCCTTTGGTTAGCAGTCGTAGCACTTAACCACTACGCCACCAGGGCACTCTGTACAGACTGACAAATACTTCCTGAGAGCACAAATTGCTTTGCAACAGGTGATACGTGCTTTAACTAGTTAACTGATACAGGCAATTGTACGAAATCTTTAGAACGATATGGCCCATTTTCACCTTGCCCAGTGCCTTCCACAGGTACAAGTTTATTGTCAGGAGGGACAGGCAGCATACACATTCCAGTTAAAGAATCTCTAAGTCCCCACTAAGTCTAAGGCTAACACTTTCCACCAGCTTTTATCTCGTGAGTTAATTATGGAATAAGAAGTCTGGCAAAAGCTTTCACAAAATAGAGCCAATCATTTCTCAAAAAGCGTTCGAAGTTTTTTTTCTTGACCTTTAGCTTATGGTAGCTTAGGCAAGTATTCTTTAAAAGCATTTCTGGGCAGCCATTTTTGGTAACTTGTGAGCAAAATTATTTTTAGCTGAAAAAGTTTATTTCAATCCCTCCCATAACTCAGAAGTATCTGAGCAGGTTTAGTCCAAGTTTTCCAGCACAGTTTGTCTCTGAGTGGATTCAAGGCACAGAACCGTTCAGCTTCAAAGGAGAAACTTTCTCCTTAACAGGCATGACCAACCAACATGTGCTAATATACATGCAATGAGAAGAAACGTCATTTGCCTACCTCATCTACCCCGGTAAACTGTGGAGATTAAGCACTTAAATGTTCACAAGATTTTCTGAAAGCCTCTGATGGACACCACATTATTGTTACAGCATTCCATGCCGTGGAGAGCAAAACACATGCCCATGTGGTAGAAAGTGCTTCACACAAATTCAAGAATAATGACATGGAACATAAGGTTCAAATTGTTTCCATGAGGCACTCAAACGGTGGGAAAGTGTCTTCCAGGATGAAGACAGCTGAGAAAAAAAGCAAAATAAGTAATTCTGCATGAAGGCAGCAGAACTATGTATGTACAACGTAACCAAACACGGGCTTTCATTTTTCCTCTTTTTAGTGAACACAGACAGGGCCACTTCTCTACCTGCCGCTATGAGGACGTGTTCCTTGAGCAACCGGGTAACCCAACTGCCACCATCCAATAGGCTCTGTTAACAATGGTACAAGATTACAAGGAGATAGTCTCTGAATAAACTAACTACCAAAGACACTCAGGAAAACCCCCTCCAACCCCTCTATTACCACTCTCTTATCTCATGTCCTCCATTCCAACCCTACGGAACCGCCTGAAGTTTCTCCCATGCTCCGTATTTTTACCTGCTGCTTCTTCTGCCTAGAATGGCCTGCCTTCCCCTCTGACTGCCTCACCCCTGCTCACTCCCTCAGTATACAGCAGAGTCTCCTGCAGAGCAGTTTCCCAGTACACACCCCACCCCAGCTGGGACAAGAGCCCAGCATGCTCCCGCAGAAACAGTGTACTCACTCCCGTCAGGGCACAGGAACTCCCCTTTTTACTGAAAGGTTAGGTTCTAGGATGAAAGACTGCTCCTAAATCCATTTGTTCATAAAATTTCAATGTCAAAAACACCCAAGTAACCCCTGGGTGCACATCTAGTTAGGGCTATGTTTCTTAAGAAAGCTGCAGAGGCTTAAGGCAGCGGTTCTGACTCTCTTTGTTTCTTCTCAACTCACTTTATGATCTGCACATGACCCTTTATTAATTGTTTGTACTGCTGAACAGTTCAGCCCTTACACACATGCAACATTCATCATATTTTCTAACACTACTTTCATTTTTAATCATCTCTACATTTGAGGATGGTGCAGGACCAGGCAGCATTTCATTCTGTTGTATATATGGCCGCTATGAGTCAGAACCAACTCGACAGCACCTAACAACAGCAATTACATTTATCCACCCCTTCATATCAACATTTTCAATGTAATTGGAGGGTTCGCGCTTACTGAATAAGACACAGTTAAGAATAAATGTAATAAAACACAGTGTTAACTGTTAGTGCTCGGCTGCTAACTGAAAGATTGGCGGTTTGAATCCACCAGCTGCTCCAAGGTACAAAGAGGTCACAGTCTGCTTCTGTAAAGATTATAGCCTTGGAAATCTCATAGGGCAGTTTTACTCTGCCCCACAGGGTCACTATTGAGTCTGAATCAACTCAAAGACAACAGGTTTTGGGAGTTTTAACAAATTATTTTAGAACAAGTAGTACACACACATAATACAAAATCCAAAAGGAAAAAAGGTGTACAATCAAAATTAAATCTTCCAGAAAGGACCACAGAAACCAGAGACTCTAAAAGCCTGAGACCAGAAGAACTAGATGGTGCCCGGCTACAACTGATGACTGCCCTGACAGGGAACACAACAGAGTACCCCTGAGGGAGCAGGAGAGCAGCAGGACGCAGACCTCAAATTCTCCTAAGAAGACCAGACTTAATGGTTTGACTGAGACTAGAAGGACCCCAGAGGTCATGGTCCCCAGGCCTCCTGTTAGCCCAAGACAGAAACCATTCCCACAGCCAACTCTTCAGACAGGGACTGGACTGAACTGTGGGACAGAAAATGATACCGGTGAAGAATTAGCTTCTTGGATCAAGTAGACACGTAGGACTGTGTTGGCAACTCCTGCCTGGAGGGGAGGTGAGAGGGCAGAGGGGGCCAAAAGCTGACCGAATGGACTTGGAAATGGAGAGTGGGGGGAAGGAGTGTGCTGTCTTATTAGGGGGAGAGCAATGAGGAGTATATAGCAAGGTGTATATAAATCTTTGTATGAGAAACTGACTTGATTTGTAAACTTTCACTTAAAGCACAATAAAAATTAATTTAAAAAAAAGTTAAGTCTTCCCCTGTACCCCTAATTCCTCCATCATTCAGTATCCCTCCCCAGAGGCAACCACTGTTACCAGTGTTGTGTTTCCTGGCAAACAGAGGCTATGTGTACATGTATATAGTCTTTCTTTCATTACACAAATAATAGCAAACTATACACTTTTTTGCACCTTGATTTTTACACTTCCTATATTTTGGAGGGGAGACCCTGGTGGCGCAGTGGTTAAGTGCTACAGCTGCTAAACAAGAGGTCGGTCGTTCGAATCCACCAGGCATTCATTGGAAACTCTATCAGGCAGTTCTACTCTGTCCTATAAGGTCGCTATGAGTCAGAATCGACTTGACAGCAATGGGTTTGGTTGTTGGTGGGTATATTCTGGAGAGTATTTTATCCCCATTCATATCCTGTTGCCATCAAGTCGACTCCAACTCATAGTGACCCTATAGGACAGAGCAGAACTGCCCCATAGGGTTTCCAAGGCTGTAATCTTTACAGAAGCAGACTGCCACATCTTTCTGCTGTAGAACAGCTGGTGGGTTCAAAGCACCAACCTTTCAGTTAGCAGGCAAGAGCTTAACCACTGCACCAGCAGGGCTCCTTTGATACAAATCTATTGCCTCGATACAATATAGAAGCTCAATCTACTGAAAAGCCAAGCAGTGAAGTTATGATCCATCCATCCTAATTCTTTTTAATGGCTACATGATATTCCACTGCATAACTGTACCTTATTTTATCTAACAGATTGCCTATCAAAGAGCATTTTGGTTGGTTTCAACCTTTTTTCATTTCAAATAACACTGCAACATATGGTCTTATACATAGGTCATTATGCGTGGGTGTGAACGTTTCCATAGGGTTGGGTGTGAACGTTTCCATAGGGTTCTAGAGATGGAACTACTGGATAAAAGAATACGTACGTCTTACATTTTAACAGATTTTGCTACATAGCTGTCTGTGGAGGTTGTGCCACTTTTCACTCCCACCAGAAATATGAGTGCCTATTTCCCTAACTGCATCCTAATCAATACATTGTGTTATCAAACTTATTCTGGTGTATAGTTATCCCACAAACCTCTCCCAATAAACCTCAAGATTCAAAAGAACGAACAGTCCTTTAGCTCTGTAAGCAGAGTTCTAGCACAGTGGTTAGCACACCACAGCATTCAAATGCTGTTTAATGAATGAAATACCAAGCAAAAGGACAACGGCTTCTATATAAAACATTTAATATAAAGAACAATGAAAGTGATAACACATTAGTGTTTTTCCCTCTTAGAGAGGGAGAGAGGAAGAGGGAAGCAAGAAAGGATGGATAGACTGACAGATTCTGATCTAAAAAGATTTCTCCTAGAAGTCTTTAAAACCCAGGGAACACTGATACTTTTCTGAAATAGGTATTGTCCTACCTTAAAGTAAGGCCTAATCTCTCTTTACCTACTTAGTGGTGCGTCCTTTGGCTAAACTACTTAATCCATCTGTGCCTCTGTTTTTCATCTGTAAAACAGGAATGATAATAATTTCTAGCTCACAAAGTTGCTGTGAGTATTAAATGAGTTAATACAGTAAATATAAAGTGCTTAGAAGAGTGCCTGGCCCCTGGTAAGTGCTATAAAAGTTGTTACGATGGTCGTTATAGCACAAAGGAGCTATGGCACCACAGACCATAGCGAGAACCTACTGACCACCGGTGGTGCAGTTCAGTATTTAGAGATGTACAGTTTATCTTCAAAATGCCAAGAAAGCTGAAAGGCCCCAATACAACTCCCGAAAGAACGGCAAGGTCCTTCTCTAAAACATACCAAAGCTTCTGGGATACGGAAGCTTCTCACATCGATACTCTTTTTATACAACTTTCCAAAACACTGCCTCTCATCATGCACCGTACACCATCACGTGGTCGGTTAACATTTCACTCGTTCATCTGCACAGACACAACAGCAGTAATGCTTCTGTAGAGTACGTGGCAGAGTAAGTGCTCAAAATCTTTCAGCGACAACAATAAATGCTGAATGCTATACCGCCACTGGTCAGCATACACTTGCCCTGGTCTCTGGTACCCCTCCTTTATGCTAAAACAACCTCCATAACTTATACAGCACGTAACAGGGGCTAGAAATTCTTCCAAGCACCTTATATTCACTGTATTAACTCGTTTAATACTCACAACAGCCTTGTGAGGCAAAAACTATTATTATCTCCATTTTATGGATCAAAAACTGAAGCACAGAGAGGTTAAGTAACTTTCTCAAAGGACACAGAGCTAAGTAGGTATAGTGACAGAATCCGAATCCAGGCACTGTGATGCCAGAATGGGCCCTCTTTAACCCAGTGTTCTATTACTGTGTGATAACAGCTCTGGTAGAGGTATTCACAGTACGTTACCAAAGCACTACGCTTTAACGCATGTTCTGTGTATACCTCCTACAAAGCAATTATCACACAACATGAAAATTATCTAGGTACACATCTACTTCTCCGCTACAAACTTGAGTGTTATCCATCACTGTGCCTAACACCCAGCACTGCAGGACTCAATAAATTCCTCAGCTGGGCTCTAGGTTAAGAGGTGGAATAAGAAAATATCATTTCTGTTCTTCAGGTTTGCACCTTACATTTCCTTTGCTGGTGCTGGTTTCACTGCTGTGTGCCAACAGTTTGGAAGCCCCAACTCCTCTAAGGCAAGATCTGCATCTCAAAAGAGCACTGTTTTCCTGGACATCCTGACCAGACTTCCCAAACTGCCTTGGATACATACTGGAGTCCTGCTATACCGCAGAGACCCACGCCACCATTCCTGCCGGGTAGGGCCCCGGCAGTCCATCTCCTACCCCCCGCAGCAAGCAGCATGGACCAGCCACTCTTACCAGGAAGTTGGTGTAACTTGAGCCACTTGCCAAACCATCTCTCGACTGCTATGACAGGCGCTTTCTGCTATCAGGTTGCACAAACACCTAGAAACCTTATACCTGGTGTGAAGGAAGAAGCAATAGAGGAATCAACACAGCAGCTGGTGGCCTGTCTGCCTCCCTTTACTCCTTGGGGAAGGAGCACTAAGCTGTGAGACTCAGGCCACAGAGACTGAGTGGGCCTAATTCACCCACCATTGAGCCTTGCGACCGTAAAGATGGTCTGCTGAGATTAAGGACTGAGTGGAAGTCAGCATTCACCTACAGCATGAGGCACGTCCCCTCCAGCCTCACGCTCGTTCTCCAAGCTGCTGGACTGCTACCCCCTCCATAATGCTCTTGTGAAGACAAACGTCCACGACAGAGGCCAACTCTGAAAGCACAATTTTATTTCATATATTTAAACACAGAAGTCTGTAAAGGTTAACTCACCAGAGTCAACCCTGAGCTTGAAATCCTTAATTCTATGTCCGAGTCAGAATCCCTTACTGTCAAGCGAAATATTCCCTGTTTGTTGAACCTTATCTACTTATTTCCCCTCAAGTCACAGTGGCAGAGAGGCCATATTCCAGGGAAGAAGAGAATTCACTCAACCCTGGGGCTTTCCACAAACACAGGCGTTAAGTGAGACGAATGGCAATAACGGCCACCAAGATGCAAACACCTATTGGGAACTAAACCTTCCCTTCATCACAATTCACCACCAAACTTGGTTCACTGAACAGCCTCCTGACAACAATGACATTCAATCAGGATGAACCTGGGTATTTTGGGTATGTCTGGTATAAAAGATGTCATACTGAATAAAATCACACTGCAGTTAGAGTCTTATATGCCATGACTCAAGGCAGATCTTCAGTATCATTACTAACTCAATGACAAATAGGTTATCTGACCCAAAATGTGCCCTGGGAGCATAAAAGAGGACCAAGAGCAGCTGACCGGGGCAAGCGGAGAACTGAGGATGCCTATCTTTTACTCAAACCTCCCTAAAAGGTAGCATCAGTGAGGGATTTGTAGGGTGTTCGCATGAAAGAATAGAGACAGAGCTTAGCTCTCTCAATGCTCTCTGACCCTGTGATCCCATAAAACACAGAATCATACTACATGCAACCCTGTACTAATCAGAGTCATCCCTACCACAGACATTTAGACATGGCTTCGGTTCAACTGCAACAAGCTTTTGTTCTGTCGGGGTTTTTGTTGCTGCTGCTGTTGTTGCTGTTTTTATCCTAGTAGACCAGACTACTCTTAATAGCAGAAAGCGAAAAATACGGGAGAAAAAAAAACTACGAACTGATATTAAATGATCTCCAAATATATTGAAGGGGAAAAAAAGCAAAGTGCAGCACAGTATGTATATTACCATTTGAGTTTTTAAAAGAGAACGGGGGAAATATTACATAGGAATGAACTACCTCTGGAAGGATATCCAGATAACTAACCACACTGGTTATCTCCAAAGAGGAAATCTACGTAGCTGGAAAAAGGCTGACTGTTTACTCTTCAACTTTTGCATATTTTTAATCATTAACCATGTCAATATATTATGTTTAAAAAAATAAATTTAAAAGAAAGGGGGGAGAGGGGGAATTCCATACAAGAGACTCAGAGAAACCACAGCGCACACCCCAGTAAAACATACTAAGAAATGAAAGGTTCTACTAAGCCCTAAAGCCAAAAGTTTGAGCATACTGCTTGTTTTCGTTTCCACCCTCTCTCTCTCTGAGCCTGAGATATCTTGTACCTAAAAATGAGTATACCAACTATTTTACCTGACTGAAGCAAAGGCTTGGTCCAGATAATTTCTAGATGTCTTCAGCACTGATAATTTTATACTACCCACCATTATCAACCTTCCATTACCTGGTCCACAATAACATTAGAGAAGGGATAACTCTGAAGAAGAAAAAAAAACAAACAACAACAAAAATACTACACACAGCAACCAATTACCCCACTTAACTTTCCCTAGATATAAACTACAGGAAAGTGAGATACACGTAAAACCCCTAGTACCATGCTTCGCACATGGAATTTCACAATAAATTTTAGCAAAATCTCAATTCAAAACACATGTAAGATCCGAATTATTGAAGAAAGAAACTGGGGTTCAATGTTGACTTCAAGTTCTACATGAATCAGTTGTCAAGTACTGGGTAAACTTTTTCAGTGGTAAATATGTAACATGCAAAGACAAGGAAGTACATCTTCACTCCATTCCCCAACAATCACACCCTTTGGTTTGGAGGGCCATGAGCCACAGGGAAAAGGCACTGGATGCAGGGTCACAAGATCTGGGCAAGCTTCAGCTTTGCCACTCCCTAGGCGTGAGGCTCAGAGAGGTTTGTTTTCACCATCTGAAAAATGGAAAGAAAACTCACCTATCTTGTGGGGTTGTTGTAGGGAATAAATAAGGATCTGTGGGACTACATTTTATAAAACGTAAAATATAAATTTAATTATTACTATGTGCAATTTTGGTCACTATGTATCAAATCCAGAGGTGGTGGTTACAGAAAAAGCAACAAAAATTATTAAGGGATTTAAAAAAAAAAAAATAGGTTGTATAAGGTTAATTTAGTCTTTTCAACGAACATTTACTAAATTCTTATAATATATCCCTGACACAGAGGGAGAGGTCAAGGATACAATGATTAAGAGACTCTGCCTTTAAAGAACACAAAAAGCACTGAGGTGAAAGAAAAAAGGGTTGGGAAACAAAAACAGCTATTCTATGTTGAACACCTACTATGTGTGAGGCTCTGAACTAAGCACATTACATACATTAGCTCTCATAATCCCTACACTAATCCTATCACATATTTCACAAAAGGAAAAGCTGAGGCTTAGAAAAGTTAAGTAACTTAAGATAACAGCTGTGAAGTGCAAAAGCTGAGACCCCCAACTCAGGTATGTCTGTCTGCAAGCCCATCCTAGTTTTTATAATCTTGGAGTAGAAAAGAGATTTTCTAAGCATGACATAAAAAACAGGAACCATCTTTAAAAAGCTGGTATATATTATTACATTAAAAAGTAACCTCTGATAGAATAAATGAAAAAAAAGCAAAGTGCAGACAAATGTGTGGAGTATGTTAGTGTTTGTGTAAAAAAGTCAGTGAGGAGTAACACAAGAAATGAATAACAGTGGTTGCTTGTTTGGTGAAGGGGGTACTGGGCAGACGGGGAACAGAAATGAGGGATTGTTTCACTAAACAAACTTTCCTGAATTGAGAGTTAGGAATGAACTAAGAGGTAAGAAACCTGGGCACAAATACTGGTTTGGGGAAGTAAGTTTGGAAAACACTGCACAGTACCTTGGAGTCACAACGTCTGCATAACATAAAAAGTAAAATGCAATAGTTAAGAAAAAATATAATTTAGTTTAACTCTAACTTCCAAACTTACTTAGCTTTTTTTTTTTTTCCTGACACAATGATACCTACTATCATTTCTCAAAAAGCAAGGGAGAACAGCTTGGGAGACACCAATTTAGAAAATTTTCCTTGTTTAAAACAGGATGCTGGACCAGTCAAGTTCTTGAGTTTTCTTCAAGTTCTGGGATACTATTAAACCAAAAAAATATTTACCACCCACCTAAAACTAACACTGCAGAAAATAATTCCTACTGAAGTTAAAAATGCAGAGAAGGGAAATGATCCCCACACCAAGCTCAAAAGAAAAAAGAAATAGTCATTCTTGAAACAGGCTTCCCAGGATTGAAAAACAAAGCCTACAGGGTAACACTTACTCCAAACTGCTCCCAGAGAGAGAAGTGCAAGGTAAGCATAAAGGCAAAGTGTGCACGCGTGCACACACATGCACACACGCACGCACACGCGCGCGTGTGCACACACACGGTTATCTATTAATCCCAGCGTTTTATGCAGCTGACAAGAATCGCTAATGGCCCCTGATAAGCACAAACGTTAATGCTTCAGTCTGAAGGTAGGTAATGTCTCTGACATTGTAATGTCTCCAACATTGTAACGTCTCCAACACTGTAAAACACAGTCAGCTCAAAGACAACATGTTGCAACAAAAAGATCTATTTAGTATCACAAAGGCAGCTAAAGACCCATAACAGAAAGCTGGGGGTAGGGGAAGGTATGTCTTTAAGGCATAATGAGCAGCAGCTGGGGAGGGGGAGAGGTAGCCAGCGGAAATGCTTATTTCCAAACCCAGGTACAGACTCTTTGACCAAGACCAGCATTACCTCAAAGTCTTAGGTGATATCAAAATAAGCCACACCAGCCTATCAAGAGTCATGAATCAAACTACAGCTTCAAGTACGAATACAACATACAAATCAAGCTGCAGAATCTGTACTGAAAACACAGGCGTCCATGAAATGGACCCCCTAAGTAATACCTGTACAGCATTCCTCCGCCTTGTTAAAACAAGCCTGCCTCTCTCACAGAAAGCTGTGCAGCATAAAACCAGAATGATGCTTTCAAAACCAAGTACTACCAACTCCCGTAAGCTCTGCCAAAGCTCCCACTGTGAGAGGCAGCCACTGTGGAAACTTCCTGAAGTTCCAACAAAGTCCTCAAACCCACTGTGCCAGCCACTGACAGTGACAGTGTTCCTGGAAGCTTGTATGAGGTGCAAACCAATGAGTTAAGCTTTGTGGGTGCTAGGAGCCACCACAAAACATCCTCCGATTTTGCCAGTTCTTGCTTTGAAATCACACAATCCTACTATCCCAGCCCCTAGAAACCAAGAAATGGCAGGTGAAAGCTGTTGAAGCCACATATTCAGACCGAGTAGGGATAAGTGACCTCATTTGCAGACCTCATTTACAAAGGTGGTGGTAAGTAAGAAGGGGGAGAAAGATCTGCAATTCTTGCCTTTTATCCGAAATTATCACCCACCCTCTGCAGAATTTTTGTGGAGCACTGAACTGCAGGAGGAAAAGAAAATTTAAGGCTGTGAATGTGACTGTACAAAAATCCCCAAGAGAGGATGCTATGAAACTAAGTTCCACGCAACAAGGGCTAACTATGAAGCTGCTTTTCTACTTGCCAGATAATCCAAGATAAATAAAGTAGGGCCATCAAGAGGCCTCAGCAACCTCCAGGAAAATGGAGCCAAAGCTCTCAAGTACATACCCCTGAAATGCAACCCTAAATGAAATCCATACAGGTCTGCTTTGGAAATCATTCTGGCCAACAAGAATTAACACCCCCTCCTCTGAACGGCTGCCAATTTTCAGAGGCAAAAGCTGCTCAAAATAAAGCAATTGGAAGAACTTCCCAAGAGCTTCTGTTCCAACTCAAGCAGTACCTGGGGCCCACATCAGACCCCACAGTGCCCCTGGCCCCGTCTGCAGTTCCTCTAGCTCTATTAGTATAGCTTCTGCCCCTGCCCTAACCCCCAGAGCCGGGAGAGCCCCAAAGCCATGCCACCCAACCCCCACAATAAATCATGTTTGCCTGTGGTATTTCCAATTGGGATCGCACAAAATCAGTGCAGCCAGAAAGAAAAATAAATAGTATGCCTCCTCACAAACCACAGGCCTAGAATACTCCACATCCAGTACGAAATCTCTCTTCCTCAGCAAAGTAAAACCAAGGAACCAGCCTCAAAGTAGGAAAAAATTCCCACATACCAGGGAGTTTTCTGGGGACTTAGGCTCCTAAAAAACCCAAGGATTATGGTGGAACACACCCATGTAGAAGTCTAAACCTCAAAGGCTCTGTTTCCAGTCTTGGGAAAATAGGTTTCGAAGCAGTTACTCAACCATTATCATTTGGCAATTCAAGAATGGCATCTGCTTTGTAAGTGGTGTTTATCATGTGGCCTGTGCTTTGAATCCTCAGCTGAAATGTCTAGATGCCACGTATGTGCAGTACACGTCAAAACGAAGTGATATTACTGGCTGCTCTCTCTCATTCCCTCCTTAGAACCTGCTTTATTCCTTCAGAATCCAAAAAGCCAAAGGCAGTGCAAAGTATCCCCATTCGCCTTTTAGGAGGCCTCACCAGATGAGCAAGGGAAGTCTCCCGGCTGGAGAACTGACGAGGATACAGGGGAGCCTAAACCAGAAACAAGAAGTGAAGGGAGAGGGGAGAGTAAGGACCAGAAAGAGCTGGTTATTCTAAAATATTTTTATGAATCTATCTCCAAAGCTGAGGTTTAATAAAACTGAATCAAGCTTCCTCATTTTCAAACATACGAAGCGATCTGAAAAACAGCATGTATTTTGCAAAGTGTCTCAACTTGGTATTTTTCCTAGATTCATTAAAAACAAGCTATAATAGCTGATGCGATTCACTGGTTGAGAAGGGCAAAGTTAGGGTCCACAGTTTGATAAAATGGTTCTCACCCCAAATGGTGGTATTCTATACTGGAGCTGCAACACTCCAGGATCCCTCAGCACCCCTCTAAAAGGAAGATCAACAGACCGCTCCACTGAGCTGGAACAGGTTGGCTCTAATTGCCCCGCTCATTTGTGTGGTTCCTCTCCTTCCTCACCCATGCTGTCACAAAGGAGCTTTTTATACATACACACGTGCACTCAATTAATATCTGGGCGCAGGAAACTAAATATCAGGTTGCCATGCCACCCAACACATTCGGCAGTTAAAATTCCCTCCGGCTTCTGTTTTCAGAGACCCCTCTCTCACCCTTAACCCTGATATCAATGGAAAGAGCAGGTAACATTCAAATATCATACAACACCGAGCCTTCACCTAAGCTGTAAAGCAGAGCAAGGGCCTGATTCCCCAGGGAAAAGCTGGAGAAGCAATTAAAAGACATCTGCAGGCCCCAACAGAGGAGCAGGAAGACAAAGTTCGATTCAACAAGGATATTTTCTGGGCTACTCGGGGCCAGGCACACTGCTAAATCCTAGGGATCCCTTGAGAATCTCACAAGGGGCGGGGCGGGGGGGCAGACATTTAAACAAATGTTAACCTACAGAGTACATTCCTTAACAGAGCTATGGGGCAAGTACTGGAAAACAGCAGGAGAGTGGAAGGGTTTAGAGCAGTCACAGAAGGCATCAGAGGGGAGACTCTATCCCAACTGATTCTTGAAGATGCAGCCTTAGGAGTGAGAAAGAGAGATACGAGGCAGCAATCTCAGGCAGAAGGGACACAAACAAAGCAGAGGTATGAATCTGCCTGTATGCAAAGTATGCTGGGAAACTTTAAGTCCCCAGACAAGGACTTGGAGGGGAAGTGTAGAAAGAGAAGAGGTCAGAAAAGTAGACAAAAGTCAGGCCAGAAGGGCCTGGTAGGCTAAATTAGAGAATGGGCTTTACCCTGGGGTGAAGGGCAAGCTATCCAATAATTTCAAGCAAGGCCTAACAGTCAGATTTGCTCTTTTAGATTATTCCGTCAAATGGATCTTGGCTGAAAGCAGAGAACAGCAAAAAGATGTTTACCTGTGTTTTATTGATTACACAAAGGCATGCTACCGTGTGGATCATAACAAATTACAAATAACATTGCGAAGAATGGAAATTCCAGGACACTTAATTGTGCTCATGCTGAACTTGTACACAGACAAAGAGGCAGTTGTTCAAACAGAACAAGGGGACACTGCATGTTTTAAAATCAGAAAGGTGTGTGTCAGGGTTGTATCCTTTCACCATACTTATTCAATCTGCATGCTGAGCAAATAATCTGAGAAGCTGGACTATATGAAGAAGAACATGGCATCAAGGTTGGAGGAAGACTCATTCACAACCTGCGTTACACAGATGACACACCCTTGCTTGCTGAAAGCGAAGTGGACTTGAAGCACTTACTGATGAAGATCAAAGACCACAGCCTTCAGTACGGATTACACCTCAGCATAAAGAAAACAAAAACCCTCACAACTGGACCAACAAGCAACACCATAAATGGAGAAAATATTTTAGTTGTCAAGGATTTCCTTTTACTTGAATCCACAATCAACACCCATGGTAGCAGCAGTCAAGAAATTAAACGACATATTGCACTGAGCAAATCTGCTGCAAAAGACCTCCTTAAATGTTAAAAAGCAAAGATGTCACCTTAAAGACTAAGGTGTGCCTGACCCAATCCATGGTGTTTTCAGTCGCCTCATATGCACATTAAAGCTGGATAATGAAAAAGGAAGACCGAAGAATTATTGATGCCTTTGAATTACGGTGTTGGCAAAGAATATTGACTATACCATGGACTGCCAGAAAAACAAACAAATCTGTCTTAGAAGTACAGCCAGAATGCTCATCAGAAGTAAGGATGGCGAGACTTCATCTCACATACTTTGGCCACAGTATCAGGAGGCCATTGTGCTTGGTAAAGTAGACGGTCAATGAAAAACATGAAGACCGTCAACAAAATGCATCGACACAGTGGCTGCAACAATGGGCTCAAACCTGGCAATGATTGAGACTGCTGCAGGATCAGACAGTGTTTCATTCTGTTGCACATGTGGGTCACTATGAGTTGGAATCAACTCGATGGCACCAAACAACAACTGTTAGTAGCCTGGGCAGCAAGTTTGAAGAGACTGGAATGAAACGATAGGCATTACAAAGAAATCCAGCTCAATTTCCATAAATCAAACTAAGAATAAAAAGTGCCCATCTATTTAATGCAATGGATTTTACCAATAAACTCCAGAAATCTTGAAACACAACATTTCCACTGCTCCCACATCCCATGTACCAATAAAACAGCCGGTGCACCTGTCACCCACGCTCCCAGTAGAGATCCCTCAGGTTCTATGACACGTCCGCATCTCCAATGAAGGTACTGTGATACACCAGGAGTCCTTTTGTTGTTGTTGTTGTTGTTGTTGTTGTTGTTGGTTGCCGTCAAGTCAATTCCAACTCGTGGTGACCCCATGTGCGCAGAGTAGAACTGCTCCATAGCGTTTTCAAGGCTGTAATCTTTCGGAAGCAGATCACCAGGCCTGTCTTCCAAGGTACCTCTGGGGGTTTTGAACTGCCAAACTTTTGACTAGCAGTCAAGTGCTGAACAATTTGTGCCACTCAGGGACTCCTGCAGTCCTTTCGGTCCTTAGCAAAGAATTAAACAAATGTCTCCCGCCTCTAACAAGGGAGGGCAGTGACTAGGAAAGCATGGCTTATTCCCCTCCTCCACCCTGGATGATGAGCAAATTGGGCTTCCCCTTTTCATACACTGCTCATCTCTAGTAGTTATCAACACTTAATCAGTTGGAAGCACCCTAACCACTCCGTGCTGATCAAGCAGTGAACAGGACCTTATTGAGTGCTGTATAGCAGGACACAAGGAAGGCAAGAAATAAACATTAATTGCTGGGTTCCATTATATGCACTTTAAATAATCTCAGGTACTTATTATAGTAGCTCATTAGCATATGTATTAATCCTCCCAGTTCACAGATGCGTGAGCAGGACCTCAGAGATGTTAATTACCTTGCCAGAGATCATTCACAAACTACAGTGTTCATTCACTACACCATACTTTAAGCATATACAGATAACAAATATGATTACATATTTAAGGTTGGTAATAATAGTAATCATATCTCCCCTTCACGCACTGGAAAAACTGAGAGGGGACCCATATCTTACAGTCTAGAATTAAGAGATCATTCAGAGAAATTGCAAGTGATCACAGCTGAAAACTCCAAATGCTACTAAAAAACGTCACTCCTGGGCATTTGTGAGCAAAAAATGCTCAAACTCAAATAATCCAAGCCACTTTGCTATACTCCAGAGAAATACGTAAAATCCCCCATATACTTCCCTCCCAGAGTCCCTAAGACAACACTGGAAAAAAACTTGTGGCTGATTGCTCACTCGCTCTTTCTTGAGTAACTGATTTCCCAAACTATTTCACCCATCTAAATTAGAGAAATATGTCCAGGATTGACATGGCAGTTCTGATCCGATTTGTCCCAATCCTGGCTCAAGCGGCTTTGTACTACCCTCCTAACTAGATCAGCGCCAGCCAATGGGTTTATTCCAGCTGATCTGTGATGGATTAGATAATGAAACCTTAGCCATGTAAGCTGCCTGCTTGTACTGGGGCTGCAGGAGAGAAGAATAAGAAACTCAATACTCTTAGGGGCCACCTAAAACACCAAGTACATTGGCCATCCCTCACTCCATCTGTTTGCTCATGCTCCAGTTACTGCCATTTCCTTTCCATCATCTCTGCTGCTCTTCCCTCCTAGCTTTGAAGGAAGGGCACATGTGTCCCAGAATAAATATGCTCATGTGCTTTCCAAACATACAAAAATGCAAACAAATCCACTCACTAAAATGACTGTCTTTATTGTTTCTAGAAATTAATGCCTGACATCAAACCGAAGGCCTGAGAGATGTCAAACAAGCGCTTCACTGGCAAACATTCTTGTTTACACTAATATAGCGAATTTCTCCTTCCCCACCGTCCTGTAATCTTGAGGCCTGTCTTCACCAGTCTGCTTTATAACAAAGTGAAAGTTAAATCTCTAGTGAGCTTCTGTTTTGTTCACATGTCAGTGTAAGAGAGGAAAAAAAATGACAAGGTGGTTAGAAGATGGGAGATGGAGCTGGAAGACAAATTCAGCTCAGGCTAATCTCCGGCATCACCCTGAAGAAAAATTCTACTTTGAATTCAATCTGACTTCTTCTCAAAGACATTCCCAGTTTTACACTCGCAGCCTTCCTTGTGAGGATTAAAATAGTCGGTGATATTTACAGGGTTGTGCCTCAGTTTCTTTCATCCACAGTAAATTTATCAATCTCCAATGTACCTACCCCACAGGGGCAGAAATGAAAACTTCAATCATTTTAGTGAGATGTTGCCCATGAAACTGCTTGGAAGGAATGTGTGTTATTTTTATATCTCTACTCAAACGGTAGCACCATGTTCAATTTCAACACCGAATACTCAAACATGGGTCCAAAGAGACTTCCACCTAGGAGGAAATAAACCCAGAAAAAAGCTAACAGGGTGATTAATAGTTAAAGAACTACAGCATTCACACAGCAATGACAGGCTACCCAGAACTCTCTGAGACCAGGTAGAAAGTCAGCCTATTACTGGAGCCAACCACGAACATGAACAAGTACTCAACCCACCTGGCTAAATTGGATTTATGACTGTATGGTCAGAAGCAGTTACTAGACCATGTATGTAATAATCGCATGCCAACATTTCACTGCCATAAAAAAATCTGCTGAAAGCTCTAAGTAACAATTAAGGTACACCTTGCCTTCTACAGCAGCTAAGTTCCTAGAAAGTTGCACAAAAATTGAATTTTTGTTAATCCAATTGTTTATATTTACTAGAAAAGCTGACCAAAGGAATTCAATTCCCGATATGTTTTGTAAACCCCCAGTTTCACATACATCAGGCCTGTTAAACCTCTAATATCGACACATTTAACTCACGTAGCTTTCCACCAGGTTACAGGATATTGTTTTCACCAGCTCCCTTTAACAACTAACTACTTTTTTTCAAACCACATTTCAATTTTTCAAACTGAATTTGTCTCTTCCCTCCCATTCCACATTTCAGGTTTCCTTATTTTTATCCTGTTTCCAGGCCTGTGCTGACTACCTCTTCCACTCACATAAAGCTGAACACTGCCATTGAAGGCACCAACCCCTCCCCTCTTCCCTGAACATCACCCACTCTCTGGAGTCCCCTATGCTCTACTTCAGGAAGTAACGATTTACTCCAAAAGCTTAGTGGCTGTAACTCAAAAGGGCTCAGCTTTGGAATCTGAAGCTTAAACTCGTAGCTCCAGTTAGTAAGCAATGTTGGGGAAGTAGCCCAGTGAAAGACTTTATTCTAGAAAAAGGGGTTAATTCTTTGATATTCAAAAGGGGTGGGGAATTTCATGACGGTACCCTCACCCCTGAATTTCATGATTTTTCTATTCCTTAACTATTTGTAAAAAGTAAACTTCAACTTCAATTTAACAGGCACTGAACACTTACCATGTACCCAAAACTGTTAGTATGAAGAAGGACAAGCACAAAGAAAATACAGTTCCTGTCTGCTAAAAAAAAAAAAAAAAAAAAAACCACCCGTTGCCATGGAGTCGATTCCAGCTTATAGCGACCAAATGCGACAGAGTAGAACTGCTTTACAGGGTTTCCAAGGAGTGGCTGGTGGATTCAAACTGTAGACCTTTTGGTTAGCAGCCGTAGCTCTTAACCACTTCACCACCAGGGCTCCTCCTGTCTTCTAGGCACTTACAATCTTACGAGGGAAACAAGACTAATAAAACACCGAAAGGACATTACAAAATGATGCAGAATTAAGCACCACTATAACAGGAGGATAAGTAGGGTCTGACTGATGTGGGCTAAAGATGTCAGGGCAGGAGCCTTGGTGGTGCAATGGTAAAGCACTCAGCTGCTAACAGAATGGTTAATGGTTAAACCCACCCAGCAGCTCCACGGGAGAAAGACCTGGCAATACGCTCTTATAAAGATTAGACTAGAAAACCCATAGGGCGGTTCTACCATGTCACATGGATTCACTATGAGTCGAAAACTGACTCAAAGGCACCTAACAACAACAGCTGTCAGGGAAGGCTTCATGCAAGAAGCTATAGCTTCAGGAAAAAACTTCTATATTAACACATAAGTAAAAAACACATACTTTAAGACATATCCATACACCAAACAGATCGGCTACACTAAAATTTTCTAAATGTATATTTACACAGGACCAGACCCTTGGTGGCACAGTGGTTAAGAGTTCTGCTGCTAACCAAAAGGTCGGCAGCTCGCATCCACCAGCTGCTCCCTGGAAACCCTATGGGGCAGTCCTACTCTGCCCTCTAGGGTTGCTGAAGCCCTGGTGGCAAAGTGGTAGAGAGCTTGCCTGTTAACCAAAAGGTCAGCACTTTGAATCCACCAACTGCTCCTTGGAAACTCTATGGAGCAGTTCTACTCTGTCCTGTAGGGTCTCTATGAGTCAGAATCGACTCGATGACAATGGGTATAGGGTCGCTATGTGTTGGAATTGACTCAACAGCAACCTGTTTGGGTTTTTTTTTTTTTTTAATGGATATCTGTAAGGTCTCTAGGTGGCGCAATCAGTTTGCGCTCAATTGGGAACCCAAAGGTTGACAGTTCAAATCCACTCAGTGGTACTGCAGAAGGAGAGGCGTGATGATCTGCTTCTGCTAAGATTATAGCCAAGAAAACCCTATGGAGCAGCTCTACTCTGCAACACGTGCGGTCATCATGAGTAAGAATCAACGCAACAGTAACCAACAACAACACAGGCATCTCCAGGCCTGAGCCGCACAAATTGTTAAGTGCTTGGCTGCTAAACCAAAAGGCTGGTAGTTCAAGTCCACCAAGCGGCACCTCAGAAGAAAGGCCTGGCAATCTATTTCTCAAGGTCACAGCCATTGAAAACCCTATGGAGTGCAGTTCTACTCTCATATATCCGGGGTTGTCGTAAGTCAGAATCGACTCAATAGCAACATGTTTACAGGCATCTGTACACCACTACCATCTAAAACTCCCGACTCTTGCTCATTCTGCCCCAGCTACACTGACTTCTTGTTCTCAAACTCACCAAGCACACTACTTTCTCAATGCCCACAGTTCTTCAAATATCTTCCCTCACTTCACCCAAAGGTCACCTAGTAAGGAGGCCTTCCCTGACCATCTTCTTCATCACTGGTAATAGTCCATTTCTTTATTGCCTGTCTCTTCCCATTAGAATATCAGTTTCTTGAGAATAGGGTCTTTATTTTGTTCACCGCTATATCCCCTAGGGCTGAAACCTTGCCTGGCACAGGGCAGCTGCTCAGTAAACATTAGCTGGACGAATCTTAATTATTCCATCATTATTGTCAGCACGATACCAGAAAGTCCTAGAGCTATAGGTCCTCTAGGCTAAGTATCATCTTTTCACGAACACAATTTCTCCTTTACTCCCAATTACACCTTAAATTTCAACCTTCCCATAAAGCCTTCCTTGACCAATTCGGTAAGAATGACCATCTCCTTCTTCTGGACCCAGGGGCACAAGTCCTCTGTACACTGTGGCTCTAAATTATGCAATGCCTTGTGACATATACCTACTTTGTGGTATTTCTACTCCTGTTCCTCCGGAACTTAAATAAAAAAATCATACACACACAAAAAACACATTTTTTAAAAAAAAAACTTTTCACCCATTGTGTCTCCCCATCTAGACTGAATTATGATAAGGACATGAAACTAAACTTGTGTGTTTTTAGTAGGTAACTCAGAAATCATACTATACAAACACTTTATTTTACAACTAAGGAAACTGAGGTCCAAAAAGAAGGGATTTTTCAAAAACCATACGGCAAGGTGCTCTATCGATGATGATGTGAACACCTGTGTGACATGGTACAATGGGAGCACAACAGTGAGAATGGACACAGTGAAAAACTAAACAAAGAATATCCATAAACACACAACAACAACAAAAAAAAGGGATTCTCTGTGGGACAGTTCTAAGTCACCCATTTATACCCAAAGGACCTAACCCACTCCTTCCTCTGCATGTCCCCTAATCCCAAAACCCTGTTCCATTTCCAAACACTCCTGTCCTTAGTCAATTTGAAGGCAGTCAGCAAATAATAGGCCCCAGGAGGGAAGGAGGGAAAGGGGAATCTGACTATTAACTGGTAGAAACAATAAATGAATACACACACACAGGCACACATTAGGTAGAACATGCTCACTAGCACCCACAACCTGTCTCCCCTCCTTACCATCCAATGCTAACCCACTTCACCTGAAGTCTCTCCATATTCCTCTAAATTTTCTCCATGGCCCTGAGCTTCTACTTCTCATAATCCCTCTGCCTGACAAACTTCGAATGGAGAGTAAGAGCAGGCAAACACAAAAGAATTCCAAAACAAACAAGAGGGTCACTTTACCCAAACCAACAGAAGTAACAGAGTGGCCTCTGCAAAGGAGACCGAGAAGCATACAGCAAACATGCCAGGCTGAAGTACAGCTCCTCTGTCTCCCACACAGGAAGTCATGCAGGGCCTTGAAAAGCAGGGAGCACGGCACAGGAAGTCTTTTAGCTTTGCACAGATTTCCAAGGGTAGTGTAATGGACAGACCACAGGAATAGGAATTACAAGACCAGGCTTCTAGTTCTAGTTTTACTACCAGCTACCTGGTCGGTCTTAGGAAAGTCAGTAGTCATCTCTGGACTTCTGATTTGCCATCTGTAAGATGAGATGGTTAAAACAACTTGGGAACTGCATCTCCTCAAAAAAAAAAAAAAGATGAAAGCTACTGACTCTCCCTCAAAAATAGTGCACATACACTATTTTGCGTAAGAAGCCTCTAAACCGATCCAAGTGCAAAAGCCCAGGAAAAGATGTCTCTGGTCCTTTCTATCTTTTAACATTCTATGATTTTCAGAGGATTAGGCAGATGTCCGAACTGCTGGTAAGTGAGCCCCACCATTTCATTGCAAGTATTTTCTGAACAGAGACGAAACCCTAAAGCCTACCAAGATTTCAAGCTCTTCATCTAACTACAAAGACATTGACAGCATCCCTACATTTCCCATTCCCCATCCAAATCAACCAGCTTCTCCTGAAGTCCACAACCCACAATCCAGTCTCCTAATAGTCCTATAAATTTTCTTATGCCCCAGGACATTAAAAAGGTATTCGGTGTCCTGGCTATGTAGGATGCAATCGGCAAAGTACAGGAGGGACAGTTCTTGTATCTCTTCAGACTCATTAGCATGCTTCACAAAGTTAATGAGACTGAGCGCCACGGTGTCCCTACACTACCAAACTCCCTAGACTTCTCACCCTCCTGGGTAACTGATTTAACCCACAATCTAAGCCACATCCCCTTTCGGCTCTCTCTAGGAGTTCGCTGGCTTTTCCTCCTCTCCTTCCTTTGCCCATCCCAGCGTGTGTCGAGGGCTGCTGAAAAGGCACTGCTCCTTCCTCTTGGGAGCTTTCCCACCACCACCGCCCCTCATCCTCGACCCAGCCCAGCGGCTCGCCTCTAGGCAATACACCCAGAAATTCCCGGCTTCCACTCCACCCCCAGGAACTAAGAACGGGTTAGAGGGAATGGAATCCATCTCAACCGTGTACAATTTCCCCCCATAAACCTACTCACGTGCGTCCTGGTCCCCTCAGGCGTCAGGACCCTCTTGGCGCCCCAGATCCTCCTGCACCCTTCGCCGCCCAGCCAGAGCCCGCCCCACCTTCCAACCAGGCCCCGACCGGCCCCCTCCCACCTCCGATCCAGGACCCCCGCCCGCCCTCCTCCTCTCCAAGCCGGGAAGCCCGGGGCCGACCCTCCCGGCCCCCGCGAAAACGGGGCGCCCCTGCCGCGCGGTCACCTGCATCCCGCCGCCGTCGGCCGTCGCCTCCTCGGTGCGCGGCCGCTTGCTCAGGCCGGGCTCGGCTCCGTCTCCTCCCCCTCCGGGCACCGGCAGCTCCAGCTCCGACTCCCGCTTCATCCCCCGGGCAGCGGCGCCGGGCCCGAGCTGAGGTGGCTGCTGCGGCTGGGCGCCTTCCGCCATCCGCCCGCGCCCGCCTCGCCTCCGGGAGCCGGGCGACCCGCGACAGGCCACCTCCCCCTGGGCCTCGGCCCCGACTGTCGCGACAGGCGGGCGCGCGCCTGCCCCCGCCCCCCCGCGTGCGTGCGTGCGTGCGCGCGCGCGCGGGCTCGGCGCCCCTCGGCGGCCGGCGGTCGCAGCTCCTGGCTGGCGGGAGCCTCGGCTCGCTCCCCGCGCCCCGTCCGGGGCCGCCGCCGGGTCGCCACAGGCGCTCGCTCGCTCGCTCGCACCCCCCGCTCGCACACACACCCCAGCGCCGGCCTGCGCGCCGCCCCGCCTCTCACGCTCCCGGAGCTCGCCTGCCGGCCGCGCTCGCCCTCTCCCACTCTCCCTCACACGCCGCGCGGAGGGAGGAAGGGGGCGGTCCGGCTCCCGAGCTCTGGGGAGGGGGGCTTATTAGGGGGGAGGAGGGGCTCGTGGCTGGGACGAGCTGACTGGCCGGGATCCTCCGACCCGCCACTGTGGCAGCACCGGGAAGGCGGGGAGAGAGAAAGGAGGAGGGAGGGACCGGGATCTGGAACTCCAGCCCGCGCGGGAGGCTGTGGCGAGGGGGCGGTGGCGGCGGCGGCGGCGGCGGCCCGGCCCGTCGAGGGGCGGGGCCGAGCCCCTCGGCAATCTCCGCCGCCTGGGCTCGGGGCGCCCGAGGGAAGCCGGGAAGAGATCGGGGAAGTTCGGGAATCTCCGATCCGAACGAGGAATTGTCCTGGAGGTAGAGCCGGGCTGGAGTTCCAGGAGGCGCGGAGGGGGCGGAGTCTGGTTTTCTTTAGGGGTGGGGCCAAAGCCTAAGGCAGGCAGGGCTTGGGACGCCCGAGAGCAGGGTAGCAGCCCCCGCTTGGAAGGCTTATACACCCATCTGGCAGCGTTGGTTCCCAGGGCGTGAAGAGGCACTGTGGGAGGGGCTCGTTGCCTGCTTCCTCTCTAGCCGAGGAATAGGGAATCTCAAGTTGGAAGGTCCAGGAATAAGGCCAATCCTACATGGGTTCTGAGAGCTTTTATTCTAATAGTGATTATTATCACATATGAGTCGGAATCAACTCGACAGCAACGGCTTTGGGTTTTCTTTTTTTTAATCATCATAATAATACCTGGTGCTTTTAAGAGATTTATAGTGTCCACAAGGCATTCACAGACCCGTTTTGAGGCAGGTAACACAGGCAGAGTGGATGCCATGATCTCCGTTTCACTGATAATGAACCTGAAGCTTGGTTAAGTCCGACAGCTAAAAAGTGATAAATTCAGATCTCAGGATACAAATCACATTGTCTTTCTCTACACCTTGCTGCCTGAGTAAAACTTTATTGCGTGTCGACTTTGTGCCCTTAGAGATAGTTGCAATAGCTTTTCTCTCCCACCGAATAGCTGGTGGGCACGTGCTTACTCAGGGTTCCATAATGTGCCTCATACATTGCAGGGATACAGTGATGTTGCATAAACGGCATGGCTTTTAGTCTTTGCCCTGCTAACTAGCTTAGACAGTCTATTTCATCTCTTGGGACAGCAGCTCCATCATTTGTAAAATGAGGAAATGATTTAGATCAGTGGTGCTCAAACCAAGTAAGGGGAAAGGAAGGATTTTCCCCACACCCCAACATTTGTTAATATCTGGAGACATTTTTGATGGTTACAACTGGAAGGTGCCGCTGGCATCTAGTGGATAGAGGTCAGGAATGTTGCCCAGCATCCTACAATGCACAGGACAGTCCCCACAACAAAGCATTAACCAACCCAGAATGTCAGTAGTGATGAGGTTGAGAAACCCTGGGTTAGATGATTTCTAAGGTAATTTCCAAATGTGTCCATGATTTGGCCTTTGAACTTGGGTTTAACCTAGCCGGCGTTAAACAGTACAGTGGTAAAGACTCCTGCTTTGGAGTCAGACCAACTCAGGTTTGAACCCAGGCTTTATCACACCATGTGGTGTTGGACCAGTGGTAACAAGAATTTCTGTATAGAAGGGTGTTAGGGGTCCTTGTTAGGGAGAAATGGAAGACTTGTTTTGAAGTTGAATTTTCATAGTGAGCATATTGTTTTTACTTAGTCTGTGTCATAGATCACTAAAAATAGCCACGTTTTAGTTCTGGCATTTATAAGCCATGAAGCCTTATGAAGGTTACTTAACCTCTCTATGCCTCAATTTCTTCATCTGAAAATTAGGATAATAATAGAACTTCTGGAAAGGATTATCATAGAATTAAGTGAGGATTAAGAACTTCAAAAAGCCTGTGGCCAATGGTAAGCACTCAATACATGTTTTTTTAAAAAAAAAAAAACTCATTGCCATTAAGCCAATTCCAACTCATAGTGACCCTATAGGACAGAGTAGAACTGCTCCATAGGGTTTCCAAGGCTGTAAATCTTTACAGAAGCAGACTGCCACATTTTTCTCCTGTGGAGCAGCTGGTGGGTTTGAACCACCAACCTTTCACATAGCAGCTAGCGCTTAACCACTGAGCCATGTTAGCTGTTATTATTACTGTTATGATTTTATTTGTGCTTTATATAAGAGTGGAAAAAAGCCCACTGTCAAGATCAAAGAATATCATTATCATTATTACTTTTATCATTATTATTATATACGGTGGCTTGGGTTGGGCCTCTGGAAATTAGAGTGGAGGCTCTGCAACTCACACCTTGATGCAACACTGTTGGGCAAATTATTTATTTTCAATAAGCCTTACATTCCTTGTCTGTAAGGTAACAATAGTAACAGTCACAGTGTTGTTCTAAGGATTAAATGAGACAAAATAAGTAAAGTGTTCACCACAGTCCCTAACATATAGTGACTACCTAATAAATGGTAATTGTTTATTATTTTATTTAGTGATAGTAAGCTGCTCGCCAGATGCTTATAAGGCTGGAAAAAGAAGCCTCAGCGTCTCTTAATACAGCCATTTAGATCATCAAGTTGGAAGTCCAATTGCCTGCAAGCTTATTCTTAAGCTGAATTAGACAGCCCCAACCTAATCAGGGGGCTCTAGTTAGCAGTACCCCACAGCATATGGGGCTTGATCCCATATAACCAAGCAGTTCAGCTTTGAAGAAACATCAGAATGTTTCCTGGTGGCCTGTGGAACAAAGATGGCTTAAAAAAAAAAAAAAAAAAAAACCTAAGGACATCAGTAATTGGTTTTATGAAACGTTTACTTATTGAACTGGTGTCTTAAGAATTCTTCCTCCCTCCCCACCTTCCTTGCCAATATACTGAAATCTAAATGACACTAGGTCCTTTTGGGGCTGCCCCATGACCCAGCAAGAAATGAGATTTGGTATCAGGGCTGCCTGTGACTCAGATTATTATATTATTCATGTAACTCTCAAATCCCTGAGAAATAGAGCAATGCAGTATAGGAATGTTTGATTTACCAGGCAGAACAAAGAGAAATTGGACCCTGCCCTGTAAACAAGCATTAAGCAATTAGGGAGAGAGAAGAGAATCCAAAAACCAAACCCACTGCTTTCGAGTCGATTCAGACTTATAGCAACCCTATAGGACAGAGTAGAACTGCCCAGTAGAGTTTTCAAGGCTGTAAATCTTTATGGAAGCAGACTACCATATCTTTCTCCTAGGGAGCAGCTAGTGGGTTCAAAATGCTGACCTTTGGGTTAGCAGCTGAGCATTTTAGCCACTGTACTACCAGGGCTCCTCGAGAGGAGAATAGAATCCTACAAATATTAGAATAGGCCGAATGTACCCGTGGCAGCACAACAACTAATATAATTTCTTTTATTTAAATCTGCAGCTATCTGTTTGAAGACAGGTGGTTACAAAACACATCGAAGAGGACAATTAAAGACTGTTTTCCTAGAAAGAATTTTTAGCTGCCAAAACTACTGCAGCCCTAACATTTATCCATTTTTCTATTCAAAAAACTGTGGACAAGTGCCTGGGATACCAAGATGAATAAAATTTATTCCTGGTACCAAGGAAGTCACAGCCTGGAGGGGAGAAGGGATGAGCAAATAAAAAGACAATTGCAATGAATCATCATAAGGTCATCTCTAGTGGTCAGGAACATGGACTCGGGTGCCAAGTAGATACGGATTTGAGTCTGACTATGCCATATACGTGACCTAGACTCATTAAAAACCCAGTGCCGTCGAGTCGATTCCAACTCGTAGCAACCCTATAGGACAGAGTAGAACTGCCCCATAGAGTTTCCAAGGAGCACCTGGCGGATTTGAACTGCCAACCCTTTGGTTAGCAGCCATAGCACTTAACCACTATGCTGCCAGGGTTTCCCTAGACTCATTAACTACCTGCAATATGCAGATGACACAACCTTGCTTGCTGAAAGCAGAGAGGACTTGAGGCACTTACTGATGAAGATCAAAGGCTAAGGTGTCCAGCATGGATTACACCTCGACATAAAGAAAACAAAAATCCTCACATCTTGGCCAATAAGCAACATCATGATAAACGGAGAAAAGGTTAAGGTTGCAAAGGTCAAAGTTTCATTTTACTTGGATCCACAATCAACACCCATGGAAGCAGCAGTCAAGAAATCGATGCATTGTGCTGGGCAGATCTGCTGCAAAGGAGCTCTTTTAAAGTGTTAAAAAGTAAAGATGTCACTTTAAGGACTAAGGTGTACATGACACAAGCCATGGTGTTTTCAGTTGCCTCCTATGCACGTGAAAGCTGGACACTGAATAAGGAAGACTGAAGAAGAATTGACACCTTCAAATTATGGTATTGGTAAATAATATTGAATATACCCTGGACTGCCAAAAGAATGAACAAATCTGTCTTGGAGGAAGTACAGCCAGAATGCTCCTTAGAATTGAGGGTGGCAAGACTTCTTCCCAAGTACTTTGGACATATTATCCGGAAGGATCAGTCCCTGGAGGAGGACATCATACTTGGTAAAGTGGAGGGTCACTGAAAAAGAAGAAGACCGTTAATGAAATGGATCGACACTGCAGGTACAACAATGGGCTCAAGCATAGCAACCATCATGAGGATGGCGCAGGACCAAGCAGCATTTCATTCTGTTTACACGGGGTCACTATGAGTCAGAACTGCCTTGACGGCACCTAACAACAACAACATGCCATATACCTGACCTTGGACAAGATCCTTAGCACCTTGTCCTCAGCTTAGACAAAACGGTTCAGTGTCTTCATTTGTGTGACAGGCAGTGGCAGCTGCCAATGCAATATACATTCTCTTCTTATTCCTTATTAGCAGCACCCCAGTTTGGTTCAGGGCAGCTGTTATGGATTGATTTGTCTCCCACCCACCCCCAAAAAATACATATGTTGGAAGCCTAACCCCTATACCTGTGGAGGAGCCCTGGTGAGGTAATGGTTAAGAGCTTAGCTGCTAACCAAAAGGTCAGCATTTCAAATCTACCAGCTGCTACTTGGAAACCCTATGGGGCAACTCTATTCTGCCCGATACAGTTGCTATGAGCCGGAACCAACTCTAATGCAACAAGCATACCTGTGGATATAATCCAGTTTGGGAATAGGGTTTTCTTTGTATGTTAAGGGGGTTGTATCAGTGTAGGGTTGTCCTAAACCTAATCATTTTTGAATTATAAAAATTACAGATTAGACACAGAAGCAACCACACACAGGGGAAGACAGATGCTATCTTCTGATGACGGAAGCAGGTGAATCTACAAGCCGAGAAACTCCAAGGATTGCTGGCTACTACAAGATGACATAAACAAAGAAGGACCTCCCCTGAGAGCTTGTGCCCTCAATTCCAACTTCCAGCCTCCTGAACTGTGAGAAAATAAATTTCTGTTTTCTAAAGCTACCCAGTTGTGGTATTTCTGCTACAGCAGCACTAGCTAACTAAGACAGCAGCCATCTGCTCAGCTTTAAAAAAAAAAAAAGAAAAAAATTAATTCTGAGGCTCCCTGGCAACTAAGGGAAGCTATGTAACACAGCTCCGGCCAGCAAGATGTAAGTAGACATCCCCTGGGGATGGCATCCCTTCCTGATGAATAAGACAAAACCACAGGAAGAAAGGCTCTTTGCCCTTTGCCCTTCCTCCTGCCTGGAACACAGATTGGAATAACAGCAGATATCTTGTCTCCACCAGGGTAAAAGCTACAAGCTAAGAATGGTACCGCGGAGCCACCGTACCAGCCCTAGCCTGCCTACCTTTAATTTATTGTTACTTGAAAAAAATAAGCTCCCATTTAGTTAAACCGCTGTAAACAGGTTTCTACATGCAGCCCAACCCAACTCCTAACTGATAGAATCTGTAAACCCAGGATAAGAATAGTATCTCTCCCTGGGTTTTTTTTAAGAAATCAGTAATGCGTGTAAAGCACTTAACATGACTTAACATGACACCTGGCTCATAGAAACACTCAATAAATGGTAACTTTTGACCTCTTGACTGCTATTGTTATTCTTTTTATCCTTTTTTTTTAATATGATTATCATATATGCCAAATATGATTATTATATGAGCACACATGAAGATATTACTCACCCTGCCTGGAGGAGAAAGAACAAGTTTTACCGAGAATGTTGACATGGGTCTTCAGGCAAGGGGAGAAGTTTTCCAGTGTTGTGGATTGAATCGTGTCCCCCAAAAATATGTGCTTCAATTTGGCTTAGCCGTGATTCCCAGTATTGTATGATTGTCTGACATTTTGTCATCCGATGTGTTTTCCTATGTGTTGTAAACCCTATCTCTGTGATGTTAATGAGATGCGATTAGTGGCAGTTATGTTAATGAGGCAGGACTCAATCTACAAGGTTAGACTGTGTCTTAAACCAATCAGTTTTGAGATAGAGAAGTGAGCAGAGAGATGGGGACCTCCTACGAACAAGAAAGCAATGCCAGGAGCAGAGCATGTTTTGAGAAGCTCCTTGGCCAGAGGAAGGTTGATGACAAGGACCTTCCTCCAGAGCCAACAGAAAGAGAAAGCCTTCCCTTGGAACTGACACCCTGAATTCGGACTTCTAGCCTACTAGACTGGGGGAGTATAAATTTCTCTTTGTTAAAGCTGCCCACTTGTGGTATTTCTGTTATAGCAGTACTAGTTGACTAAGACACCCAGGATATGGTTTCTGGATAAAAAGTGAGTAAACTCTTGTATAAGGAGCCCTGGAGACACAACACTGAAGCACTCAGCTGCTAACCCAAAGGCTGTTGATTTGAAACCACCCAGCGGCTCTATGGGAGAAAGACCTGGCGATCTGGTTCTGTAAAGGCTACAGCCTAGAAAACCCTATAGGGCATTCTACTCTGTCGCATGGGACCGATATGAGTTGGAATCAACTCAATGGCATCCAACAACAGCAACAAAATTCTTGTGTGCTGCAAGAGCTTAGGAGGTGTTCAGTGCTGTTCACTGGGCTGCCAGTAGGAGATATGGGTTAGGAGGTAACAACACTGGGCTTGAAGTCAGAGTACCAGGAGTGGAGACAGGACCACTAGTTGTGCTTCTCAACTAAATTCAGGCTGAGAGAGGTAAGTAGTCTGCCTGTAAAATGGGGGGTGGGGAACGCTGGTGCATAGTGGTTAAGTGCTACGGCTGCTAACCAAGAGGTTGACAGTTCAAATCTGCCAGGCGCTCCTTGGAAACTCTATGGGGCAGTTCTGTTGGAAACTCTACGGGGCAGTTCTACTCCATTCTATAGGGTTGCTATGAGTTGGAATTGACTCGACGGCAGTGGGTTTGGTTTGGTTTGGTTTTTTTTTGTAAAATGGGGACCAGATAATCTATCCACAGGGCTATCTAAGGTCCATAGGAGTTAAGGCTTATGAAAGATCTATTTAAAGTCCAGTTATTATTAACCCAGTAGTCTAGTTACTGGCAGCCATAGAACAACCTGGTGGTGTAAATCTCTTTACTTATGCTCTTTGAAAATAGGAACCATTTCAGAATCCCTTTCTTAATTTCTGTGTCTTTAGCACCTAACAAGGTCCCTGAATGGCTCAAGTGGTTTATGCTCAACTATTCCAAAAAAAAATTGGGGGGGGGCGGTTTTTATTAACCTAAAGGTTGGTGATTTGAACCCATTCAGCAGCACCTTGGGAGAAAGGCCTGGTGATCTGCTTCCATAAAGATTATAGCCAAGAAAACCCTATGGAGTAGTTCTATTCTGCAACACATGAGGTCACTATGAGTCGAAATCGACTAGACAGCAATGGGTTTGGTTTGGTTTAGCACTTAACGCTGAACCTGATGCGTAATAAGTGGGCATCAAATGTATATTTAACAAAAATCCTGAAAATATTCAAAAGCCCAGCTCTAGACCTAACATCCCCTTAGAAGAACAGCTAAAAATTCCAGAGCAGAGCAGACAATTTTAGTATACTGTCTTTGCCATGTTGTTGTTAGTCACCATCGAGTCGGCTCTGACTCATAATGACCCCATGTACAACGGAAGAAAACATTGGCCTGTCCTGCACCATTGTTGGTATGCTCTAGTCCATTGCTGTGTCCACTGTGTATTTTGAATGCCTTCCAATCTAGGGGGCTCATCTTCCAGCACTATGTCAGACAAATATTCTGTTGTGATCCGTAGGGTTTTCATGGGCTTAACCATGCGCTCCTCTAAAAAAAGACAGGGCCCTCAGGACCCAAGAGTCCTTTCCCCAAATTTATCACCTCTTTAATCAGAGAAAGAAGAGTAGATATAAATAGCAGATACCATTTTCTACTCCAAAGTTTTCTTTTTCCAAAAAAAGAGAAAGGCAGAGAATACCCTTGATAATTGATCGGCAAGAGGAAGGGGAAGGGACTCCTGCCATGTGGCTGGCTGATTTGGGAGCAGATACAGAGCCTAATGAGAAAGTGAGCTGAGCAAAAGAGAAAAGTGTGATGTTTCAGACTTTGACCTCACTTCCCTACCTCCCTCTGCTCATGATCATGGCGTTGAAGCTGGGTTTTTCCTGTAGGCCAAAACCCTGCCAACCCTTTTGCCCTTCACATAATGTGTTTGTCTGGTTTCTATTTCTGTAGTTTGATTAAGGATGATAGCAGGGTATGGAGTCGTTGTTTTTCATTTCATGCAGCCACCACCCTCACCCTGCCCACCCACCCCACCCCTCTCTCAAGTCATGTTTTCATTGTGTTGTGCTTTGCCCTAGGTTTTTATTGCTTCCTTGCAGAAGGGGGGAAGGTTTTATTTTATTTTCCAGGCACTGGTATATATAACTTCATGTACCCATCTTTCCTGCAAAGAATTATGGTGTTTTGAAATGGAAAATGACCACAGAAGTGAAAGGCAGGGAAAGCTCAGATATTCACCAAGCCCACAGTATGTGGCAGGCCCTGAACTAGGTGCTTTTTTTGCATTTAATCCTCACAACATGCCCGTGAAGCAGGTAGTATTACATCTCATTTTACAGATGAGAAAATGTAGACCCTAAGTGACAAGAAACTCCTGTTTCCTTACTCCATGTCCACGGCTCCTTCCAGTGCCTCACCCCGTCTTTGTGTACTTTGTGGGGTGTTTTAGTTTGCGTAGGTGCAAGTCTCATAGCAAAAGCGGACAAAGAAAGTTTAACTTTTTGTTCTCTGAAACAAAACTCATTCCTAGATCCTGCATGCCACTTGAGGCATAAATTAAGTCACTTTAAGGCAAATTCCATTTCCTCGAAGCGCCTAGACTTTTGTTGCATCAAGGCAGCGAGGTGGGTGTTCACGGTCTTCACTGTCCCTGTCGGCACTATTCAGGTATGTCCCTCTGGTTCCCTGTCAGGCTGTCAGCATCCACCCAGGCTGCCTTCCACTGAGCTGTCCTGTCTGATCATCAGTTGTTCATCTACCAGATTGCAGCTGGGTTATTCCTGGATTCTTTACCCAGGGCTTCTCCCGGAAAGCACCGTCTTATCTGCATCATGCCCCGGTCAAGGGCATGGGAAATGGCTGCTCTCACTCTTCCAGAGCCTTGGGAATCTCTGAGAAGCTGTCTCCGGTCCCCACTGCGTAGGCACACTGAGGAGGCATTGCTATCCTCATACATCACGCCCGGGGAGGGTGGCAGACACTTCAAGTCGACTGCCTCCCGGGGCCTCCAATGGGAAGTGAGACAGAAGTCTCCTTTACTTTCAAGATCCCAACCAAACCAAAAAACCAAACCCCTTGCCATCGAGCAGATGATTCCAACACTGATCTATGTTAAAACAAAACAAAACAAAACAAACAAAAAACTTGCCTTTGAATTGACTCTGACTCAAGCAACTCCATGTGTGTCAGAGTAGAACGGTGCTCTAAAGGGTTATCAATGGTGACTTTTTTTTCTGGTAGATCACCAGGCCTCTCTTCCAAGGCACCTCTGGATCGACTTGAACTTCCAGTCTTTCAGTTAACAGTCAAACTGGTTAAACATTAGCACCACCGAGGGACTCCGTAAGCCCAAAGCTCTATTTCTCCCTCTCTCTTCCCTGAGGCTCCGTCTAGGTGGGAGAAGGAAACAGGGATCCTCCCAGGGACTCACATCAGTCTTCGGCTCTCTTGTTCTCCTCTCCAACTCACCTCTTCTCTCTCCTCAGCCCCTGCCATGTTAGCCCCTCCCAGGGTTAGGGTGTGTCTTAGTTATGTAGTGCAGCTATAACAGAAATACCACAGATGGGTGGCTTTGACAAATTTTTTCTGTCGCAGTTTAGGAGGCTAGAAGTCCAAATTCAGGGTGCTGACTCTACGGGGGAAACCCTGGTGGCATAGTGGTTAAGCGCTACGGCTGCTAACCAAAGGGTCGACAGTTCATATCCACCAGGCACTCCTTGGAAACCCTATGAGACAGTTCTACTCTGTCCTATAAGGTCGCTATGAGTCAGAATCAACTCAATGGCAATGGGTTTTTAACTGTAGGGGAAGTCTTTCTCTCTCTGTCAGCTCTGGAAGAAGGTCTTTTTCTTTTTTTTGAGTTTCTGTTCCTGGGCTACCTTCATGTGGCTTGGCATCTCTCTTGCCCCATCTTGCCTCTGCTCCCTTGCTTGTTGAATCTCTTTTATACTTCAAAAGAGATTGACTTAAGACACATCCCACACTAATCCTGCCATATTAATGTAACAAAGACAACCCATTCCCAAGTTGGATTATAACCACAGGCATAGAGGTTAGGATTTACAACACATATTTTTGGAGGACACAATTCAATCCATAACATTCCACCCTTTGCCCCCTCGCAAAATTCATGTCCTTGCCACATGCAAAACGAATTCACCCCATCACATCATCCCAAAAGTCTTAAATCAACTCCGAGTCCAAAATCTGATCTTCTGAATCATTTCAATCAAACATGGGTGAGATTTTAGGCGTATTTCATCCTGGGGCAAAATTCCTCTTCATCTGTGAACGTGTGAAATCTAGACTACAAGTTATCTGTTTCCAAAATACAGTGGTAGAGCAGGCACAAGGTAGACATTTCCATGTCATCATTTGGTTTAGACAAGATTGGATTCCAGATGAAACGTTGTTAGTTGCTGTCCCGGTCCATTCTGAAATGTAAGGAGGGCTTAGTTACTTTATCACATCATGTGAAGGGATTCCAGTTTTTTTTTTTTTTCATTCCCCTACCCCAGAGGACTCCTGTGGCCCTGGGACTTTCAGGGCAGGAGATCAGATGATCTGAAACAGGCCAATTTCCACAGGTGGATCAACTGAGTTCACACATTAATCAGCTAAACAGCTAAGTACTTAGAATCCAGGAATATTGCACTGCTGTGATTGTTGTTGTTAGGTGCCATCAATTCAATTCTGACTCATAGCCATCCTAGGGACACCAAAATGAAATGCTGCTCAGTCCTGTGCCATCCCCACAATCACTGCTATGTTTGAGCCCATTATTGGAGCCACTGTGTCAATCCATCTCATCAAGGGTCTTCCTCTTTTTCATTGACCCTCTACCTTACCAAGGAGGCCCTTCTCCAGGGACTGGTCCCTCCTGATGACATACCCAAACTACATGGCACAGAGTCTCACCATCCTCACTTCCAAGGAGCACTCTGACTGTACTTCCAAAGTGGACTTGTTTGTTCTTTTGCCAGTCCACGGTATATTCAATATTCTTTGCCAACATCATAATTCGAAGGCATCAATTCTTCCTTGGTCTTCTTTATTCACAGTCCAGCTTTCAAATGCATATGAGGCTATTGAAAATACCATGGCTTGGATCAGGCACATCTTAGTCCCCAAAGTGACATCTTTGCTTCGTAATGCTTTGAAGAGGCCTTTTGCAGCTGATTTGCCCAATGCAATAATGTCATTTGATTTCTTGACTGCTGCTTCCATGGGTGTCAACTATGGATCCAAATGAAATGAAATCTTTTACGATTTTAATCTTTTCTCTGTTTAGCATGATGTTGCTTCATCAGTAAGTGCTTCAAGTTCTCTGGCTTTCAGCAAGCAAAGTTGTGTCATCTGCATATTGCAGGTTGTTAATGAGTCTTCCTCCAATACTGATGCCCCTTTCTTCTTCATATAGTCCAGCTTCTCAGGTTATTTGCTCAGCATGCAGACTGAATAAGTATGGTGAAAGGATACAACCATGACGCACACCTTTCCTGATTTTGAACCACGCATTATCCCCTTGTTCTGTTCAAACGACTGCATCTCGGTCCATGTACAGGTTCCTCATGAGCACGATTAAGAGTTCTGGAATTCTCATTCTTCACAATGTTATCCATAATTTATTATGATCCACACAGTCGAATGCCTTTGCATAGTCAATAAAACACAGGTAAGCATCTTTCTGGCATTCTCTGTTTTCAGCCAAGATACATCTGACATCAGCAATGATATCCCTTGTTCCACATCCTCCTCTGAATCCAGCTTGAATTTCTAGCAGTTCTCTGTCAATGTACTGCTACAACCATTTTTCAATTATCTTCAGCAAAATTTCACTTGTGTGTAATATTAATGATATTGCTCAATAATTTCTGCATTCTGTTGGATTGCCCTTCTTTGGAATGGGCACAAATATGAATCTCTTCCAGTAAGCTGGCCAGGTAGCTGTCTTCCAAATTTCTTTGCATAGATGAGTGAGTGCTTCCAGCATTGCATCTGTTCGTTTGTCGAAACATCTCAACTGGTGTTCAGTCAATTCTTGGAGCCTAGTCTTTTGGCACTGTCTTCAGTGCGTCTTGGACTTCTTCCTTCAATATTATTGGTTCTTGATCATATGCTACCTCCTGAAATGGTTGAACCTCAACCATTTTTTCTTTTTGGCATGGTGACTCTGTGTATTCCTTCCATCGACTTTTGATGCTTTCCACTTCGTTCAGTACTTGCCCATAGAATCCTTAAAAATTGCAACTTGAGGCTTGGATTTTTTTCTTCAGTTTTTTCCACTTGAGTAATGCTGTGTGTGTTCTTCCCTTTTGATCTTTGAGCATGTCATCATGGTACTTTACTTTGACTTCCTGAGCCATCCTTTGAAATCTTCTGTTCAGCTCTTTTACCTCATCATTTCTTCCATTTGCTTGGCTACCCTACATTCAAGAGTGAGTTTCAGAGTCTCTTCTGACATCCATTTTGGCCTTTTCTTTCTTTCCTATCTTTTTAATAACATTTTTCTTTGTTCATGTTTGACGTCCTTAATGTCATTCTACAACTCATCTGGTCTTCAGTCATTAGTGTTTAATGGGTCAAATCTATTCTTGAGATGGTCTCTACATTCAGGTGGAATATTCTCAAGATCATATTTTGCTTCTTGTGGACTTGTTTTAATTTTCTTCAACTTCAACTTGCATGTGAGTAATTGGTGGTTTGTTCCGTAGTCAGCCCCTGGCCTTGTCCTGACTGATGTTATTGAGCTTTTGTGTCATCTCTTTCCACAGATGTAGTCGATTTTATTCCTGTGTATTCCATCTGGTGAAGTCCTCATGTATTGTCGCTGTTTATGTTGTTGAAAAAAGGTATTTGCAATGAAGAAGTCATTGGTCTTGCAAAATTCTATCATGTAACCTCCGGCATTTTTTCTATCACCAAGACCATATTTTCCAACAACAGATTCTTCTTCTTTGTCTCCAGCTTTTGCATTCAAATCACCAGTAATTATCAATGCATCTTGATTGCATGTTTGATCAATTTCAGACTGGCATTAGTGGTTGGTGTGTAAATTTGAATAATAGCCGTATTAACTAGTCTTCTTTGTAGGCTTATGGATATTATCCTATCACTGACAGCATGATTAGAACTGTGGATGTTAGCACTGGAAGCACTCCAAGCCACCACCCAGGGTCTAGACTTCTAGTCCCACAGTCTCAGTTTGCAGAGGAGGAAACTGAGTTGCAAAGTGACCTACCTAAGCTTGCATGGCTCTCTGGCCCTAGGCCTTGTCTCCTCCCTGCTTTCTCTGGCCAGGCTCAGATTGGAGCCATATGTACTCATGTCTCCCCATTCTTAAGCCAGCAACCAGTCTTTGTTGGACACACCAAAAAATGTCATAAAGCCCTCCCAATTGGTGAGCGGTATGGACTGCAAACTCTTCTTGAACTAACACCACCTCTGCTATTCTGAAAGGGTTTCTCCAGAAACAGAATTAGTTTGAACATAAATATTCTACCACCAGGACCCCAGAAGTCATCTGTGGGATGTGATTCAAGGAGAGACATTGGGACTTTGCTTTTTTTTTTTCTCATTTTTTAGAATTTATTTATTTATTTTTGGTAGCAAGATACACAACCAAACATACATTCGTTCACATTTTCTACATGAACAGTTCAATGCCATTGGTTACGTATTTCACATTGTGTCTACTATTCTCAGCATCTCTACCCACATTGTTTTAGACTCTCTGCCCCTTAAAATTCTCATCTGTGTTTTAGATTAACTGTCGTCAGTTTGAACTCATATAGATACTTCTTTTAAAGAGTGCGATGTTCAAGGCAAACATCCTTTGTTAATTGGCTAAACTGTTGTTTAGCTTAATGATAGCATCATCGGATAGTTTTGGTTCAAGGTTTAAAGACTATTTCCAGGCAATCGATTCAGGGGTTCCCCCAGTCTCGGTGGATTCAGCAAGTCTGGTTTCCATATGAATTTGAAGTTATGTTCCACAAATTTCCTCCTTTTCATCAGGATCCATCTTTTTTTATATCACCTACAGTGCCTAGCAGAGGGCTTTCTATGTAGTAGACACTAAGCAAATGTTTGTTGAGTAGAAAATATGTATTGAGTGCCAACTATGAGCCAGACATTGTTCTAAACCAGCAGTTCTCAAAGTGTGGTCTGGAGTCACCTGAGTCCCTTTCAGAGCGTCCTCAAGGTCAGAAATATTTTTGTAACAATGTTAAGCATTATTTACCTTTTTCACTCTCATTTCCTCATGAGTGTGCAGTGGAGTTTTCCAGAAGCTACATGAAAGCTGATGACTAATAATACTTCTATTTCATTGTGTAGAAGTATACAATGTGTACTTGTGGCTTTTGTGTTTTGAAAATTTCAAAGTTTTAATCTCTAATTTGGTAAATGTTAATAGGTATAAGTTGACATAACAAAAACTCTTTTAGGCCTTCAATAATATTTAAGAATATAAGGGTTTTTTGCGGGGGGGGATCAAGAAGTATGAGATCCACTACACCTTCTCCTCACTTGTCGACTATTTCAGTATCCAACATTTTGCATTTATAACAATAGTAAAAAATCTACCACCTGACTATTTTGCACATCAACGACATATATCTGGCTACCGAACGTCGAGATGCTAGGCAAGAGTAACACTGGCTATGATGGTTAAGTTTATGTGTCTGTTTGGCTGGGCATTGATTCTCAGAGGTTTGGCAGTTATGTAATGATATAACTTGGTCGTTATGGAATGATGTAGTCATCCTCCATTTTTTTATGTGATGTGGTTAGCCACCATTTTTGCATAGCGCCAATTTCGCCTAACTACCTGGTCTTTGCAAACTAACCACATTGATAAGTGAGGAGAAGGGTATATTCTAGAGGATATAAGAAGCTAATAACCAAAACCAAGAAAAACCGAAACCATTGCCATTGAGTTGATTCCAACTCATAGCTACCCTATAGGACAGAGTAGAACTGCTCAATAGGGTTTCCAAGGCTGTAATCTTTACGGAAGCAGACTGCCACATCTTTTCTCCCATGGAGTGGCTGGTGGGTTCAAACTTCTGACATTTTGCTTAGCAACTGAGTGCTTAACCACTGTGCTACCAGGGCTTCTTAGAAGCTAATAAGTACTATGGAAAAAAGAAACAGTAGAAATAGGGAAAAGGGAATTAGAAGAACCAGGGTGCTGGGGATGAAAGGGGGCTGATGAAGGGGAAAGAAAGCTCGCAGGATTAAACAGTGTGGTAAGAGTTGGCTTTACTGGGAAGTAAACCTATACATCAAATATCTGATATCTCTGAGTTGTCATTTAAAATCCTTTCATTTATTCTAAATTTAAAATTTTTATGTGAATTGAATCGTGAATACGTAAGAATCTATAACTCTGTTAATACAGTTTTAAAAATTTGGTTAAGAATTAAGAATATTTCTGCTACTTTAAAATTCCACTGTGAGCATCTCCAAGATAGCATTACTCTCTCTCTTCACAAAGGTTACTCCTACTCTGATTTTTGAGCTAAGTATTCCCTTACATTTCTTTGCAGTTTTACCATCTATGTATGTATCCATCAACAATATATTATTTAGTTTTGGAAAACTGAAAAGCAAGCTCAAACCATCATAAGGAAGGGACAATACTGCTACTAATAGATGAAGTCTCCCAGGAGAAAACAAACTGAATGGAGTGTGGGATCATAGTCTGGCTTCAACTGTTCACAGAGCTCCTTCTGGGGAAGTCTGTATATATGGCCAGGGCATCTGGCGAGGCAAAGCCACGTGCTGCAGCCCAGCAGAAATACGTTCATGGGGAAGAGGTTGCTGCGGTTTGAGGTTTTGTTGTTTTTTTTCTTTCTTGTAAGTCAAATCTAGAATAGAATCACAGCTCTGCTTATCTGGGCATTCTCTTCCTTGAACTATGATCTTGTTGATAATGCCCAAAAAACATCTCTATATGCTGAGTCACAAGACTCCATTCTGGACTAGTTGAACTGGTTGCCCTCTGAGTCTGGGGCACAGTTGTCACTTCCACGTGTTTGATCTTCAGTTGGCTAAATCCACATCTTCCTATTTTTTGATTCACACTGTTTTATTTTGGTGGAGCTTATCCTTCAGTAGCTTTCTTAAAAAGGCCGCTTTTTGTTGTTGTTGTTGTTAGGTGCTGTCGTGCCAGTTCCGATTCATAGTGACCCTATGTACAACAGAACGAAACACTGCCTGGTCCCGCGCCATCCTCACAATTGTTGCTATGTTTGAGCCCATTGTTGCAGCCACTCTGTCAATCCATCTTGTTGAAGGTCTTTTTTGTTGACCCTCTACTTTACCAAGCATGATATCTTTCTCCAGAATGTCCTGATGACATTCTGAGGCACATTTTGGCTGTACTTCCTCCAAGACAGATTTGTTTGTTCTTCTGACAGTCCATGGTATATTTGATATTCTTCACCAACACTACAATTTGAATTGCATCAATTCTTCTTCAGTCTTCATTTTTCATTGTCCAGCTTTTGCATGCATATGAGGTGATTGAAAATACCACTGTAGCTTGGGTTAGGTGCACCTTAGTCATCAAAAGGCTACATGAGAAATTATTTTGGGATCTTGGGTGTGTGAAAATATTTTTTCCAACCTTCATACCTAATCGATACCTTCGCTGAGAACAGAATTCTAGATTACAAATCATTTTCATTCAGACTTTTGAAGGCATTGGGTTATGTTTTTCTATCCCTCAGTGTTGCTATGAGAACTCTGAAGCTCTTCTGATTCTGTTTTTTGTCTCTGGAAGCTTGTAGAATCTTCCCCTTTTCCCAATGTCTTTAATTTCACGGTGATGTACCTTAATTTCGGTCTATTTTTATCCATCATGCTGTGCACTTGCTGGACCTGCTCAGTTTGGAAACTGCATTTTGTAGAATTTTGAGTTTGTCATTACTGATTCCTCTCTTCCATTTTCTCTGCTCTCTTCCAAACTCCTGTTATTCTAATGTTGGATCTCCTGGACTGGTCTTCTAATTTTTTTTTCTTCTTTCCTTTTTTCAATCTCTTGTCTCTTTACTCTACTTTCTAAGGCATTTCTTCAACTTGATCTTCCAGCCCTTGTATTGATTTTTTTTAATTTCAACTATCATATCTTTAATTTCTAAAGATCTTTTTAAATCTTTGTTTTCTGATGGTATCCTGTTTTTGTTTCAGGGATGCAATAATCTTTTCTCATCTCTCTGAAGACATAATGCTTTTTTATCCTTCTCCTCCCTGCCTAATCTGTTTCTTCCAAGTTGTTTTTATCCAGTTTAGTTTGTTTTTGTCTCTTTCTTCCATGTTTGAGATTTTCCTTGGATATGAGATATTCCTTAGTTGTCTGCTCAAGGGAGCACCAAAAAAGTGGAGGACTAAAAAGCTAATTGGAAGCTCTGATTGCATGGTGGGGTTGCTCACTTGGAGCTTGACAGCAGGGTAATCTGGGTGGCTATTTGTGAGGAAATCCCCTATGCCACTGTTTTTAAGTCTTTCTTTTAAGCTAGTCATCTTCCAACCAAGCCCCTCCCTGGAGAGTAAGAGTTTGGTTGCCAGAGTTCCAGGAATCAAGCAGAGGGAGAGGGACAGGGTGGTGGGGGTGTGGGTGGCTACATTCAGCATTAAAATATGTGTAGCTCCTTTTTGCCCAGTTTTCTGTGTAATACCCATGTCCTCAACTGTGCCTGGTGTCCCCCAGGTCAGAGAAGCTCTGTTACCCTCACCCAAGAATAACCCTCCACACTTCTTCTGGAGTGGGGGAGGATCAGTTGAGGTGTGTAGGGGTGTATGGAGCAAGAGAGGAGATCTAGAAGATCTAATGTCTTCTCAAATAGCACCTCCCAGTCCTTGTATTTTAGGGAGCCTGGTGCTGCCAGTCTCCTTGTGTTTGGCAGAGCCTGTTGTGTAAATCACGTCAGCACTCAGTCTTCCCACAGCCGCCTTGGACTCTGCTTTCTCATGTCTGCTAAATCACTCTCCACTGTCCTTCCCCTCCTGTGGCTGTGGTTTCCCATCCTGTTTTTCTCAACATTGTGGGTTTACGTCTTTTTTTTTTTAAATCTCTCCTACAGAGGCTTTAGTGGGGTTGCAGGAAGGAGCAAAATTAGATGTATATGTTCATTCTATTGTTGTAACCTGAACCAAAAACTAAACCAAACCTGTTGCCTTCGAGTCAATTCTGATTCATAGCAATCCTGTAGGACAGAGTAGATCAGCACCATAGGGTTTCCAAGGCTGTAATCTTTACAGAAGCAGGCTCCTACATCTTTCTCCCCCAGAAAGGCTGGTGGGTTCAAATCATCAACTTTTCAGTTAGCAGCTGAGTGCTTAACCACTGCGCCACCAGGGTTTCCTGTAACCTGGATATTACCCTAAAATTCTGAAATCCAATTTGCTCCTTAAAATGCATTGTGGGAGTTCTCCACACAGCTATGGAGAATTCATAAATTGAACTTATCCCATAGAATTTGCTGGAACCCGAGAACACAGATGTGACTAGGACATGGTATCCATCCTCATGAATATCAGTTTAGCAGAAGAGATGGACAGACTCAAGAGAACATAATATAAATCCACAATCCTTTACCCAAACCCTTAGGGTCAAAGGGGTTTTGGGTTTCAGAGTTTATTAGATTTTAGAAAGTTAATATGGGCCATATACCATAATTCCCACAGCACCACAGTACAATCTATTGTAATATCTGATAATTAAACACATTAATATTGGTGCAGTAAACTATATGGATATTCACACTAAATAGAAAGAACATTTATCCAGGGCAGGTTTTAAAACCAAATGAATTAACAAATTAAGTGCATTTTTCAAGTTTGAGGTTTCTGAGTTGTTGATAAGGCTCTGCGAGGGATCTGTGCAACGTATTAAGTTCTACAAATGAGGTTGTAGTGCTGGGGGCCCAGACTGGAAGGAGAGGGGAAGGCTTCATGGAGGAGGCGATATTTGAGCTAGATCTTGAAAAATAAATGGGACTTCACCAGAAAGGAAAGGGAGCTCTAGGCACAGGAAGCAGCATGTGCAAAGGCCCAGAGTTTTGAAGCACAAAAGAATGTTGAATCGTTTCCTGCTTCTGAACAAAATTAGCAATGAGGCAGTTTGTTTTTGGTTACAGAGTCAGGTCTCTTTCCCCACATGATGAGTCCATTCTTTCCAGCTGAAGCATCAACTTCAGCAGGGATGGAATGATTGGCAGGGCAGATCAAGGAGAGATGTCTGGGCCACATCAAGAAGTTTGGACTCACCCTGTACGGCAGCAGTTCTCAAAGTGTGATCCATGAATCCCTGGGGTTCTCAAATCTTTTCATGGAGACTAAGAGGCCAAAACTATTTTCATAATAATGCTAACATGTTATTTTCTTTTTTCACTGTGTTGACTTTTGCAGTGATGGTACAAAAGCAATGGTGAGTAAAACTGCTGACACCTTAGCAGGAACCAAGGTACCAAACTTTGCTAGCAGTCATTGTATTCTTCACCACTGGGCACTCACAGTTGTTAAAGAAAGAAAGAAAGAAAGCCTTCTTTTGCTTAAGCATGTCCTTGATGAAACAGTAAAATTATTGACCCTGAGAACATGCCTTTTTAATATTCTGTTTGATAAAATGGGAAGCACACATAAAGTGATTTTATTGCACACAGAAGTACCACGGTTGTCTTGAGGAAAATTGCTCACATAATTGTTTAAGTGGCAGGTAAAACTAGCCATTTTTTCATGGAACACCATTTTGACTTGAAAGAACAACTACAATAAAAATTACGGTTATTCTGACTTGAGTATTCCCCCCAAACCTTGGAGCCATTAAATCCAGAGCACATCCTGTCAGTCCCACCCCGGGAATATTTCCATAATCGACCACTTCTCACCACATCCAGTGCTTCCTCAAGTCTAAAAGTAGATGGAAATGATGCAGGTGTGAGAGAAGCAATGGGTGGAGTGGGGTGGGGGGAGTAGGAGGAATAATCCCATTAGCTCATCTCACCCTTCTTTCTTTTAGGAGATCCTGTGTTGCCTTTTAGAATTGGCTGACTAATGGGCAAAGAAGCCTCGGTGCCACAGTGGTTAAGCACTTGGTTGCTAAAGGAAAGGTCAGTAGTTCGAACCCACCAGCCACTCCATGGAAGAAAGATGTGTCAGTCTGCTCCTATAAGGATTACAGCCTTGGAAATCCTATGGGGAAGTTTTACTCTGTTCTATGGAGTCACTATGAGTCGGAATCACCTCAACGGCAATTGGTTTATTTTGGTTTTGGTCTAATGGGCGTTAAGTTTAATGTGTCCCAAAATGGCCTCTTGATTTCCCCCAACTCAAACCTGCTCCTTACAGTGTTCTTTATCTTAGTAAGTAACAACTCCATTCTTCTAGTTCCTTGGCCCAAAACCTTGGGGCCATTAAATCTAGAGAATATCGTGTCAGCGGCATCTTGGAAATATTTCCATAATCCCACCACTTCTCACCACCTCCACTGCCTTCTCTCTGATCCAAGCCATGGTAATCTCTTGCATGAACAAGAGATGCCCAACGGGTCCCCCTGCTGCCCTCTTGCCTCCCTGCACTCTATGCTTCACATAGCAGCAGTAGGATCTCTAAAGGAGCCCTGGGTGGCTTAGTGGTTAAAAGCTCAGCTACTAGTCAAAAGGCAGTTGAACTCGCCAGCCATTCCTTGAAAACCCCATGGGGCAGTTCTACTCTGTCCTATTGGGTCCTTATGTGTCGGAATCGACTTGACAGCAACTGGTCTTTTGGTTGGTAACACAGTGGTTAAGACCTTGGCTGCTAACCAAAAGGCTGGTGCTTCAAATCCACCAACGGCTTGTTGGAAACCCTATGGGGCAGTTCTACTCCGCCATGTAGGGTCGCTATGAGTTAAAAACAACTTGATGACAAGAGGTTTGGTTTTTTGGTTTAGGATCTTAAAAATGTTAGGTAGGCTCCAAACCCTCTAAGGGTTTCCCATCTCAACAACATCATTACAATGGCTTACAAGGCCTGTGGTGGATTATTACATTAATGGCCCCCAAGGAACCAAGGCTAGTATTCATACCTTCGTGCAGTCCCCTTCCATACTGATTCTGAGTGGGGCCACATGCTTTAATTTGGCCAATGGAACATCATCAAGCATGATGAAAGCAGAGGCTTGGTAAGTGCTTGTACATGGGACTGGTCTATGAGAACACTGCCACGCCATGTAAGAAACCAGTTTATTCTGCTAGAGAGGTAACATGGAGGATCCCCTTCCTGACAGACCCGGCTAACTGCTAAAAGTGTGAATGAAACCATCTAGCATGAATTGAGTCACCACTGAAGCCATATTAATGGTTCTAGGCTGAACCATCCAGCTGAGCCCAGCCTAAATTGCAGAATCTTTAAGCAAATAACTGTTGTTTTCAGCCACTACATTTTGGGGTGGTTTGCTGTGCAGCAATAGATATTATAAGGTTCCACACCATCTGGCCCTTGACTACCTCTCTGGACTTTTTCCCTACTACTGTCTCCTTTGCAAACTCCCATGGACATGCTGGCCTTTTGCTGATCCTTGACCATGCTAAGCACAGTCCAATTGTAGGACCATTGCACAGGCTCTTCCCTCTGCCTGGTTTGGTCTTCCTCTGATACCCACACAGCTCACTTGCTTACTTGCTTGAGATCTCTGTTCAAATGTCTCCTTCTCAGAGAGGCCTTTCCTGAGCTCACATATAAATTGCATCTGCATCTCTTTGTAGCCCCCTTTACCCTGATTTACTCTTCTGTTTAGCCCTTATCATCACCTGGAATGTTATGGATTTACTTATTTTGTTTGTATAGTTTCTGCTTCCCTTCACTAACGTGTAAACTCACTGAGAGCAGAGATACGTGAAGCCTGTATGCCCAGCAAGAATGAGTCCTGCCCAGCACAGGTACTCAATATGTATTTGTTGAACAAATTAATAAATGAATGATTTGACATCTACATAAACTTTTGTTTGAAAAAATAATTTTCCTGGACAATCTGTGTCTAACACAATCTCTGATGGTACCTGAATACAATAGCTAACATTTATTGTACAATTTATTATATAATAGTAATATTTATTACTATGTACAATTTATTATATAATAGTATTATTTATTACTACGTACTAGGCACTATCTTTTTCATGACCTTTTGCCTTCTTCATGTATGGTGTGCTTGATGTCATCCCACAACTCATCTGGTCTTCAGTTATTAGTGTTCAGTGTGTCAAATCTATTCTTTTTTGGTTGTTGTTCTTGTGCTTTAGGTGGAAGTTTACAGAGCAAGTTAGTTTCTCATCAAATAATTAATACACATACAGTTTTGTGACATTGGTTGCCAACTCTGTGACATATCAACACTCTCCCCTTCTTAACCTAGAGTTCTGCTTCTCCATTTGTCCAGCTTTCCTGTACCCACCGCCTTCTCGTCCTTGCACCTGGGCTGGTGTGCCCATTTAGTCTCGTATACATGGTTGAACTACCTGTGATGTTTGTTTTATAGGCCTGCCTAATCTTTGGCTGAAGGGTGAACCCCAAGAGTGGTTTCAGCACTGAGTCAAAAGGGCATTTGGAGGTCATACTCTCAGGGTTTCTCCAGTCTCTGTCAGACCAGTAAGTCTGGTCTTCTTTGTAAGTTTGAATTTTGTTCTACATTTTTCTCCCACTCTGTCTGGGACCCTCTACTGTGATCCTTGTCAGAGCAGTCAGAAGTGGTAGTTGGGCACCATCTAGCTGTGCTAGGCTTAGTCTGGTGGAGCCTCAAAATCTATTGAGATTGTCTCTAATTTCAGGTGGGATGCACTCAAGGTTATACTTTGGCTCTCATGGACCTGTTTTAATTTTCTTCAGCTTCAACTTGAACTTGTATATGAGCAATTGATGGTCTGTTCCACAGTAGGCCCCTGATCTTGTTCTGACTGATAATATTGAGCTTCTCCATCGTCTCTTTCTACAGATGCAATCTATTTGATTCCTATGTATTCCATTCGGCGAGGTCCATGTGTGTAGCCACCATTTCTGTTGTTGAAAAAAGAAAGCAAAAGGTCATAAAAAGGCAGAAAAAAAGACCAAAATGGATGTCTGAAGAGACTCTGAAACTTGCCCTTGAACATGGAGTAGCTAAAGCAAATAAAAGAAATGATGAAGAAAAAGAGCTGAATAGAAGATTTCAAAGGGTGGCTCAAAAAGACAAAAAAAAATATTGCGTTATAATGAAATGTGCAAAGTCCTGGAGTTAGAAAACTAAAAGGGAAGAACACATTCAGAAATTCTCAGGCTGAAAGAACTGAAGAAAAAATGCAAGCCTTGAGTTGTCATTTGGGAGGTTCTATGAGCAAAATATTGAACAACACAGGAAGCATCAAAACAAGATGGAAGGAATTCAGAGTCATGGTACCAAAAAGAGTTGGTCAACATTCACCCATTTCAGGAGGTAGCATATGATCAAGAATTGATGGTACTGAAGGAAGAAGTCCAAGCTTCACTGGAGACATTGGCAAAAAACAAGACTACAAGAATTGACTGAATACCAGTTGAGATGTTTCAACAAGCAAACATGTAATGCTGGAAGCACTCATTCAGCTACGCAAAGAAATTTGAAATACAGCTACCTGGCCAACCGACTGGAAGAGCTTCATATCTGTGCCCATTCCAAAGAAAAGTGATCCAACAGAATGCAGAAATTATTGAACAATATCATTAACATCACACACAAGTAAAATTTTGCTGAAGATAATTCAAAAAAAGGTTGCAGCAGTACACTGACAGGGAACTGCCAGAAATTCAAGCTGGATTCAGAAGAGGTTATGGAATGAGGAATATCATTGCTGATGTCCGATGGCTCTTGGCCGAATACAGAGAATATCAGAAAGATGCTTACCTGTGTTTTATTGACTATGCAAAGGCATTCAACTATGTGGATCATAATTATGGATAACATTGTGAAGAATCGGAATTCCAGAACACTGAATTGTGCTCATGAGGAACCTGTACATAGACCAAGAGGCAGTCATTCGAACAGAACAAGCTGATAGTGCACGGTTTAAAATCAGGAAAGGTGTGTGTCAGTGTTGTGTCCTTTCACTATACTTATTCAATCTGTATGCTGAGCAAGTAATCTGAGAAACTGGACTATATGAAGAAGAACAAGGCATCGGAATTGGAGGAGGAGTCATTAACAACCTGCAATATGCAAATGACACAACCTTGCTTCCTGAAAGTGAAGAGGACTTGAAGCACTTACTGAAGAAGATCAAAGACCACAGCCTTCAGTATGGATTGCACCTCAGCATAATGAAAACAAAAATCTTCACAACTGGACCAATAAGCAACACCATGATAAATGGAGAACATACTGAAGTGGTCAAGGATTTCATCTTACTTGGATTCACAATCAACACCCATGGAAGCAGCAGTCAAGAAATCAATGACATATTGTGTTGGGCAAATCTGCTACTAAAGACCTCTTTAAAGTGTTAAAAAGCAAATATGTCACGTTGAGGACTAAGGTGCACCTGACCCAGGCCATGGCATTTTTGATCAACTCATATGCATGCAAAAGCTGGACAGTAAATAAGGAAGATCAAAGAAGAATTGATGCCTTTGAATTATGGTATTGGTAAAGAATACTGAATATACCATGGACTGCCAGAAGAATGGAAACCCTGGTTGTGTAGTGGTTAAGAGCTACGACTGCTAACAAAAGGGTCAGCAGTTTGAATTTACCAGGAGCTCCTCGGAAATCCTATGGTGCAGTTCTGCTCTGTCCTCTAGGGTCATTATGAGATGGAATTGACTCGAAACCAGTGAGTTTAATGGGCCAGAAGAATGAAAAAATGTGTCTTGGAAGAAGTATAACCAGAATGCTCCTAGAAGCAAGGATAAGGAGACTTCATCTCATGTATTTTGGATATGTAATCAGGAGGGCACTGGGTAATCAGGAGGGACCAATCCCTGGAGAAGTACATCGTGCTTGGTTAGGTAGAGGTTCAACAAAAAAAGAGGAAGACCCTTAAGGAGATGGATTTACACTGTGGCTGCAATAATGGGCTCAAGCATAACAACGATCGTGAGGATGACGCAAGACTGAACAGTGTTCTGTTCTGTTGTACGTGGGTTGCTGTGAATTAGAACTGACTCAATGGCACCTAACAACAACAACAGGCACTAGTAGGTATAACTCTTCCTAGCAACCTGTGCAATAGACACCTGTCTTGATTATCTAGTGCTGCTATAGCAGAAATACCACAAGTGGATGGCTTTAACGAAGAGAAATTTATTCTCTCACAGTCTAGGAGGCTAGAAGGCCAAATTCAAGGGGCCAGCTCCTGGAGAAGGCTTTCTCTCTCTGACGGCTCTGGGGGAAGGTTCTTGTTATCAATCTTCCCCAGCTGAGCAGCTTCTCAGTGCAGGAACTCCATGCCCAAATGACGTGCTATTCTCCTTCCTCTTGTTTCTTGGTGGTATTAGGTCCCCACGTCTCTCTGCTCACGTCTGTCTTTTATATCTCAAAAGAGATGGACTTACAACACAACCTAATCTTATACATTGAGTCCTGCCTCATTAACCTAAATGCCTCTAATCCCACCTCATTAACACCATGTTGTTGCTGTTAGGTGCTGTGGAATCAGTTCCAACTCATAGCAACCCTATACACAACAGAATGAAACACTGCCCTTTCCTGCGCCATCCTTACACTCGTTGTTATGCTTGAGCTCATTGTTGCAGCCACTGTGTCAATCCACCTCGTCGAGGGTCTTCCTCTTTTCCACTGACCCGGTACTCTGCCAAGCATGATGTCCTTCTCCAGGGACTGATCCCTCCCGACAACATGTCCAGAGTATGTAAGACGCAGTCTCGCCATCCTTGCTTCTAAGGAGCATCCTGGTTGCACTTTTTCCAAGACAGATTTGTTCGTTCTTTTGGCAGTCCATAGTATATTCAATATTTTTCACCAACACCACAATTCAAAGGCGTCAACTCTTCTTAGGTCTTCCTCATTCACTGTCCAGCTTTCACATGCATGTGATACGATTGAAAATACCATGGCTTGGGTCACGCACATCTTAGTCTTCAAGGGGACACCTTTGCTTTTCAAAACTTTAAAGAGTTCCTTTGTGGCAGATTTGCCCAATGCAATGCATCTTTTGATTTCTTGACTGCTGCTTCCATGGGTATTGATTGTGGATCCAAGTAAAATGAAATCCTTTACAACTTCAATCTTTTCTCCATTTGTCATGATGTTGCTTATTGGTCCGGTTGTGAGGATTTTTATTTTCTTTATGTTGAGGTGCAATCCATACTGAAGGCTGTGGTCTTTGATCTTCATCAATAACATTAACACCATAGATGTAGGATTTACAACACATACGAAAATCACATCGGATGACAAAATGATAGACAATCACAAAATACTGGGGATTGTGGACAAGCCAAGCTGACCCACATTTGTGGGGGGGGACACAATTCAATCCATAACAACACCATTATCTCCATTTTACAGATCAGAAAATTGAGGCAGAGAGAGGTTAAACAATTTGCCCAAGGCCACACGTCTAGTTAGTGCCAGAGCAAAAACAGCTTGGCCCTAGAGTCCACATTCTTAACCACTTACCACAATGGATCTGGGAGGACCTTAAACATCTAATATGAACGGGTTCGGCCTTGATCTTTAAGGTACTTCCATGGGTCTATGGGCTCAGAGATTTGACCTATCTAGAATATTAATCCCCCACGTGTCTGTCAGTGTGTCGTACTGTGGGGGCTTCTGTGTTGCTGTGATGCTGGAAGCTGTGCCACTGGTATTCAGATATCAGCAGGGTCACCCATGGAGGACAGGTTTCAGCTGAGCTTCCAGACTAAGACAGACTAGGAAGAAGGACCCGGCAGTCTACTTCTGAAAATCATTAGCCAGTGAAAACGTTATGAATAGCAGCAGAACACTGTCTGATATAGTGCTGGAAGATGAGCCCCCCAGGTTGGAAGGCACTCAAAAGACATCTGGGGAAGAGCTGCCTCCTCAGTGTATAGTTGACCTTAATGACGTGAATGGAGTAAAGCTTTCGGGACCTTCCTTTTGCTGATGTGGCACCACTCAAAATGAGAAGAAATAGCTGCAAACATCCATTAATAATTGGAATGTGGAAGGTACGAGGTATGAATCTAGGAAAATTGGAAATGGTCAAAAATGAAATGAAATGCATAAACATTGATATCCTAGGCATTAGTAAGCTGAAATGGACTGGTATTGGCCATTCTGAATTGGACAATCACATAGTCTACTATACCGGGAATGACAACTTGAAGAGGAATGGTGTTCCATTCATGGTCAAAAAGAACATTTCAGGATCTATCCTGAAGTACAATGCTGTCAGTGATAGGATAATATCCATATGCCTACAAGGAAGAACAGTTAATACAACTATTATTCAAATTTACACACCAACTACTAGGGCCAAAGATGAAGAAATAGAAGATTTTTTATCAGCTTCTGCAGTCTGAAATTAATTGAACATACAATCAGGGTGCATTGATAATTACTCGTGACTGGAATGAAAAGGAAACCCTGGTGGAGTAGTGGTTAAGCACTACAGCTGCTAACCAAGAGGTCGGCAGTTTGAATCCACCAGACGCTCCTTGGAAACTCTGTGGGGCAGTTCTACTCTGTCCTATAGGGTCGCTATGAGTCGGAATGGACTCAACGGTAGTGGGTTTGGCTTTTTTTTTTTTGGGGAATGCAAAAGTTGGAAACGAAGAAGGATCAGTAGTTGGAAAATATGGCCCTGGTGATAGAAACAATGCCAGAGAGCGAATGATAGAATTTTGCAAGACTAATGACTTCTTCATTGCAAATACCTTTTTTCACCAACATAAACGGCAACTACACACATGGACCTCCCCAGGTAGAACACACAGGAATCAAATTGACTACATCTGTGGAAAGAGACTATGGAAAAGCTCACTATCATCAGTCAGAACAAGGCCAGGGGCCGACTGTGGAACAGATCATCAATTGCTCATATGCAAGTTCAAGGTGAAACTGAAGAAAATCAGAGCAAGTCCATGAGAGCCCAAATACGACCTTGAGTATATCTCACTTGAATTTAGAGAACACCTCAAGAATAGGTTTCACACATTGAACACTAATGACCAAAGACCAGACGAGTTGTAGAATGACATCAAGGATATCATACATGAAGAAAGCAAGAGGTCACTGAAAACACAGGAAAGAAAGAAAAGACCAAGACAGGTGTCAGAGGAGACTCTGAAACTTGCTCTTAAACGTTGAGCAGCTAAAGCAAAAGGAAGAAATGATGAAGTGAAAGAACTGAACAGAAGACTTCAAGGGGCGGCTCAAGAAGACAAAGTAAAATATTATAATGACGTGTGCAAAGAGCTGGGGATAGAAAACCGAAAGGGAAGAACATGCTTGGCATTTCTCAAGCTGAAAGAACTGAAGAAAGAATTCAAGCCTTGAGTTAAAATAGTGAAGGATTCTATGGTGAAAATTTTAAACGATGCAGGAAGCATCAAAAGAAGATGGAAGGAATACAAAAGTCATTATAAAAAAAACAATTAGTCAACATTAAAACATTTCAAGAGGTAGCATAAGGTCAGGAACCAATGGTACTAAAGGAAGAAGTCCAACCTGCACTGAAGGGATTGGTGAAAAACGAGGCTCCATGAACTGACAGAATATCAACTGAAATGTTTCAAGAACCAGATGCAGCGCTGGAGGTGCTCACTCATCTATGCCAAGAAATATGGAAGAGAGCTTCCCGGCCAAATGACTGGATAAGATCCGTATTTATGCCTATATTCCCAAGAAAGGTAGTCCAACTGAATGTGGAAATTATAGAACAATATCACTAATATCACTCTCAAGCAAAATTTTGCTGGAGATCATTCAAAAGCAGCTGCAGCAGTATACCGACAGGGAACTGCCAGAAATTCAGGCTGGATTCAGAAGAGGACGTGGAACCAGGGATATCATTGCTGATGTCGGATGGATCCTGGCTGAAAGCAGAGAATACCAGGAGGGTATTTACCTGTGTTTTGTTGACTATTTGAAGGCATCCGACTGTGTGGATCATAACAAATTATGGATAATACTGTGAAGAATGGGAATTCCAGAACACTTAATTGTGCTCATGAGGAACCTTTACACAAAGAGGCAGTTGTTCAGATGGAACAAGGAGATACTGATTGGTTTAAAGTCAAGGAAAGTGTGCATCAGCGTTGTATCCTTTCACCATACCTATTCAATCTGTATACTGAGCAAATAATCCGAGAAGCTGAACTATATGAAGAAGAATGGGGCATCAGGATTGGAAGAAGACTCATTAACAACCTGTGTTATGCAGATGACACAACCTTGCTTGCTGAAACCAAAGAGGACTTGAAGCACTTACTGATGAAGATCAAAGACCACAGCCTTCAGTATGGATTACACCTCAACATAAAGAAAACAAAAATCCTCACAACTGGACCAATAAGCAACATCATGACAAATGGAGAAAAGATTGAAGTTGTAAAGGATTTCATTTTACTTGGATCCACAATCTATAGCCATGGAAGCAGCAGTCAAGAAATCAAAAGACACGTTGCATTGGGTAAATCTGCCACAAAGAACCTCTTTAAAGTGTTGAAAAGGAAAGATGTCACCTTGAAAACTAAGATGTGCGTGACCCAAGCCATGGTATTTTCAATCGTATCATATGCATGTGAAAGCTGGACAGTGAATAAGGAAGACCGAAGAAGAACTGATGCCTTTGAATTGTGGTGTTGGCGAAGAATGTTGAATATACCGTGGACTGCCAAAAGAATGAACAAATCTGTCTTGAAAAAAGCGCAACCAGAATACTCCTTAGAAGCAAGGATGGGAAGATTTCATCTTGCATACTTTGTCAGGAGGGATCAGTCCCTGGAGAAGGACATCATGCTTGGTAAAGTACAGGGTCAGCAGAAAAGAGGAAGACCCTTAATGAATTGGGTTGACACAGAGGCTGCAACAATGGGCTCAAGCATAACGACGTTTGTAAGGATGGCGCAGGACAGGGCAGTGTTCTGTTCTGTTGTGCATAGGGTTACTATGAGCCAGAGCTGACTAGAGGGCACCTAAAAACAAACAACAACAAGAATATTAATGGACTAGTTAGCTGATTCATTTATTCAACAGGTATCTATTGGCTGTCTACCACGTACTAAATTCTATGCCAGGCAGTTCACATACATGTTCTTTAATCCAAAGAGGTATTATGATACCCATTTTATAGATGTGGAAACTGAGGCTTGAAAAACTTATGAATTTATCCAGGGTTGTAGTGTAAATATTTACAGAAACAAGATTTGAACCCTAGTCTCAAGTTGGCTTGTTACCAAAATTCAAGCTTCTTCCCTGATCCTCACCTGTCTCTCTGGGATGTTGGAGGGAGTCATTGGGGCACGACTTGCATGAGGTCCTGAGAAACTCATTGATACCCCTGGTGGGGCAGGGGAGAGCAGCTGCCTCTTGATCTCCCAGACAGGGCTCCAGAGTCTGGGGCAGTGCTTGGTCCAGAAACCCTGGCTGAGAATTAGTAAAGAGGGAAAAACAAAGCCCCTTGAGGTGTCACTTTTGTCCTGCTCCTCCCCATTCCTGCCAGCCTGCTCTGGTCAGTGTCAGCCACTCTCACATAGATTATGCCTCAGTTAGCAGAGGTCAGGCCCCTGGGTCCCCAGGTAGTTTTACCACACTGTCCTTTCACCAAGTACCATGCCGAATGGACAGGGCTGTTTTCTAATCCCGCATCTCGGAGTAGTCTGCAGAGGCTCCTGAGGCCTCCTGCAGCTACCTCAGGGATAAGGAGACATGCTTATTCGGGGTGAAAATGAGGAGGAGGAGATGCAACAAGCCTTGCCCCCAGGAACGGCTGGAAACAAGACCAGTCATGTGACCAGTGTCGGGGCGGGGATGTCAGTGTAAATGAAGTCACGGCCATATTAATAGTCCAAATTACAAATTCTCGAGGTCCCCACCTATGTCTTTACAGGAAGTTCAGTGATTGCCTAGGATTTTCCAAGAACGCCCAGGGGTGTGGACTTGTCAGTGGTCCTCAGCCTCGGTGCCTGCGATTGGAGCAGCAGCTCAGTGGCACCCCCTGGAGGCAGGTCAGTTGCTGGCTCTTTACTTGTGAAGGAAAAGATGTTCCGTGCCTTCGCCTGTTCAGAGACCTGTAATAGCCCAGCAACCTCTTCTGAAGTGAGAGGGAAAAGAAAACTCTTTCCCTTTGTGTTATCCTTTGTCCCACAGCAAAATTGCCAAGGTCCCAAACTGTTACAGCTTTTACTTCACATATCACAGTAGATACATAAAAAGGTAGATAGGTCATATCTTCCATCATAGCCACCATCAAATGACCTCTGATGACCTTATGTACAACAGACTTTATGTAGAAGGACTCATGGAAACCATACATACGTACAACAGAAAGAAACACTGCCTGGTCCTGCGTCATCCTCACAATCATCGGCATGTTTGACTCCATCGTTGTGGCTATTGTGCCAATCCATCTCACTGAGGGTCTCCCTTAGCCCACATTGACCCTCTCCTTCACCAGATACAATGTTCTCCTCCAGCCATTGATCTTTCCTGATGATGTGTCCAAAGCAAGCAAGATGGACAATTTTCTGTTGTGATCCATAAGACTGTTGTTAGCTACATTTAGAAGTAGATGACCAGACCCTTCTTCCCAGCCTGTCTTAGTCTGGAAGGTCTGCTGAAACCTGTCCACCATGGGTGACCCTGCTGGTATTTGAAATACCGACGGCATAGCTTCCAGCATCACAGCAACGTGCAAGCCACCGCAACATGAGACACTGAGTAGTGGTGGTCACACTCGGTAATTTCCCTCTGTTTCCTCTAGGGAGGGCACATGGACTCATCGCCAGGAATAGTTTTGGGGTCAGCTACTCATGGGGTCTCTATGAGTCGGAATTCATGCCACGGCAACGGGTTTGATTTTTTTTTTTGGCTTTTGCCCATGGGCTTAAATGTCTCTTTTCCACCCAGACTTAGCCTTCCCTGGGGATGAGCTTAGAGCAGGGAGATAATAGAACCTCCCCTTAAAAAAAAAAAAAAAAAACCCTTAAGGCTAGAGATTTAAGACCATAAGACCCTAGAGTCCCTGCACCCAGCTTGGGGAGGGAGCAGAATGCGAGACAATATTTACTGAACCTTCTTTGTCAGCCACTGTCCTAAGCACTTTTTACACGTTTTTGCCTATTTAACCCTCACAACAAGGTCCCCGTGTGGTCAAGTGGTTTGCACTCAGCTACTAACCTAAAGATTGGCAGTTTGAACCCACCCACTGGTGCATCAGAAGAAAGACCTAGCAATCTGCTTCGGTAAAGATCACAGCCAAGAAAATCCTACAGAGTTGGAATCAACTCGACAGCAGCAGGTAATCCTCACGGCAGCCCTATAATTGAGTACTTTTTATTATTCCCATTTTACAGTCGAGGAAACTGAGGCATAGGGAGGCTAAGCAAGTTGCCCAGCATCTTACAGCTAGTGCCTAGTAGAGCAGGATTCGAATCCAGGCCCCCTGGCCATGGAGCCCATGCTCCTCCCCACTACCGTGTGCTGGGCTGAGACCAGGAAGATGGGCCTGAGATATTCCAGAATAGGGGAGGAAGCAGAGATATCTGGATTAGTGACTGAGGTGGTCAGCTTTATGGGTCAGTTTTGGCTAGGCTGTGTTGTTAGCTGCCATCAAGCCAGCTCTGACTCATGATGAACTTACGTGTAACTGAACAGAACGCTGCCTGGTCTCGTGCCACTTTCACGTTGGTATGTTTGAGTCCGCTGTTGCAGGTATTGTGCAGTGCCTTCCAGCCTAGGGGGCTCATCTTCCGGTACGATACTGCACAATATTCTGTTGGGATCCATAAGGTTTTCGTTGTCTGATTTTCAGAAGTAGATGACCAGGCCTTCCTTCCTAGTCTGTCTTAGTTTGGAAGCTCCACTGAAACCTGTTTGCCATGGGTGACCCTGCTGGTATTTGGAACATCGGTGGCATAGCTTCCAGTATCACAGCAACATGCAAGCCTTCACAATACGACAAAATAACAGTTCGGTCGATTTGGCTGCACTATGTATGACTTGGAATCGACTCTACAGCAATGGGTTTGGTTTTGTTTTTTTTTTATAGTCCCCGGTAGGTCCCTAGGGAGCATAAATGGCTAAGAACTGGACTACTAACTGAAAGATTGGCAGTTCAAACCACACAGAGGTGCCTCAGAAGTAAGGCCTGGCAATCTGCTTCTGAACAATCCAGTCTTGAAAATCCTATGAAGCAGTTCTACTCTGTACACTTAGGTTGCCATGAGTAGGAATTAATTCAATGGAAGCTAACAACAACAACACTAACCAAAAGTTTGGCAGTTTGAATCCACCAACTGGTACCATGGAAGAAAGGCCTGGCAACCTATTTCTGAAAGAGTACCCACCCACTGCCATTGACTTGATTCTGACTCACAGTGACCCTATAGGACAGAGTATAACTTCCCCACAGGGTTTCCAAAGCTGTAATCTTTTTCCCGTGGAGCAGCTGATGGGTTCAAACACTGACCTTTCCACTAGCAACCAAGAGCTTAACCACTGTGGCACCATTGAAAACCCTATGGAGCATAGTTCTACCTTGAAACGTGGGGTTGCCATGAGTCAGAATCAACTCATGGCAACAGGTTTTATAGTCCCCAATTATTCAATCGAACACTAATCCAGGTGTTGCCATGAAGGTATTTTGTAAATGTAATGAAAGTCTATAATCAGCTTACTTAGATAAAGACGATTATCCTAGATGATCTGGGTGGACCAGATTTAATCAGTTGAGAGGCCCTAAAAGCAGAATGGAGGCTCCCCTGAAGAAGAGGACGTTCTGCAGCTTCAGCTTGTGCCTGAGAGATCCAGCCTGCTCTTCCTGGCCTACCCTAAGAATTTCAGACTTGCTTAGACAGCTTCCACAATCACATAAACCAGTTCTTTGCAATAAATCTCCTTATATGTACAGGCAGTTCCTGGGTTACAAATATCCAACTTACAGACAACTCATACTTGCCCTTTAATGTTATGTAAAAGAAAATGGAAGGAATACACAGAGTCACCGTACCAAAAAGAATTGGTTGACGTTTCAACCATTTTAGGAGGTAGCATATGATCAAGAACTGACTGTACTGAAGGAAGGAGTCCAAGCTGCACTGAAGGCATTGGCGAAAAACAAGGCTCCAGGAACTGACGAAATACCAATGGAGATGTTTCAACAAGCAGATGTAGCACTGGAGGTGCTCACCTGTCTATGCCAAGAAATTTGGAAGACAGCTACCTGGCCAACTGACAAGAGGAGATCCATATTTGTGCCTGTTCCAGAGAAAGGCAATCCAACAGAATGCAAAAATTATCAAACAATATCATTAATATCACACACAAGTAAAATTTTGCTGAAGATCATTCAAACGCAGTTGCAGCAGTACATCGACAGAGAACTGCCAGGAATTCAGGCCAGATTCAGAAGAGGATGTGGAACAATGAATATCATTGTTGATGTCAGATGAATCTTGGCTGAAAGCAGAGAACACTAGAAGCATGTTTACCTGTGTTTTATTGACTATGCAAAGGCATTCGACTGTGTGAATCATAGCAAATTATGCATAACATTGTGAAGAATGGAAATTCCAGAACACTTAATTGTGCACATGAGGAACCTGTACATAAACCAACAGGCAGTTGTTTGAACAGAACAAGGGGATACTGCATGGTTTAAAATCAGGAAAGGCATGTGTCAGGGTTGTATCCTTTCATCATACCTATTCAATCTGTATGCTGAGCAAATAATCCAAGAAGTCGGACTATCTGAAGAAGAAGGGGGCATCAGGATTGGAGGAAGACTCATTAACAACCTGCGTTATGCAGATGACACAACCTTGCTTGCTGAAAGTGAAGAGGACTTGAAGCACTTACTGATGAAGATCAAAGACCACAGCCTTCAGTATGGATCACACCTCAACATAAAGAAAACAAAAATCCTCACAACTGGACCAATAAGCAACATCATGACAAATGGAGAAAAGTTTGAAGTTGTAAAGGATTTCATTTTACTTGGATCGGCAATCAACAGCCATGGAAGCAGCAGTCAATAAATCAAATGATGTATTGCAGTGGGCACATCTGCTGCAAAAGACCTCTTTAAAGTATTAAAAATCAAAGATGTCACTTTGAGGATTAAGGTGTGCCTGACCCAAGCCAAGGTATTTTCAATTGCCTCCTATGTATGCAAAACTGGACAATGAATAAGAAAGACCGAAGAAAAATTGATGCCTCTGAATTATGGTGTTGGCAAAGAATATTGAATATACCATGGACTTCCAGAAGAACAAAAAAATCTGTCTTGGAAGAAATACAGCCAGAAAGCTCCTCAGAATTGAGGATGGCGAGACTTTTTCTCAAGTACTTTGGACACTCACGTTATCAGGGACCAGCCTTGAAGGAGGACATCATGCTTGGTAGATATTCAGCAGAAAAGAGGAAGACTTTTGTCTTAGTTATCTAGTGCTGCTATAACAGAAATACCACAAGTAAATGGCTTTAAGAAAGAGAAATTTATTCTCTCACATTCCAGTAGGCTACGAGTCCAAATTCAGAGCGTCGATTCCAGGGGAAGGCTTTCTTTGTCAGCTTTGGAGGAAGTTCCTTGCCATAAAACTTCCCCTGAACTAGGAGCTTCTCCGTGCAGGAACCCCAGGTCCAAAGGATGCGCTTTGCTCCTGGCACTGCTTTATTGGTGGTATGAGGTCCCCATGTCTCTCTGCTGGCTTTACTCTTTTGTGTCTCAAAATAGATTGGCGTAAGACACTATCTAGTCTTGTAGATCTCATCAATATAACTGTCACTAATCTATCTCATTACATAGGGATAGGATTTACAACACAAAGGGAATTCACATCAGATGACAAAATGGTAGACAGTCATAAAATACTTGGAATCATGACTTCTTCAAGTTGACAGATATTTGGGGGGGACACAATTCAATCTATGACAACTTTCAACAAGATGGATTGACACAGTGATTGCAACAGTGGGCTCAAACATAGCAACGATTGTGAGAATGGTACAGTACTGGGTGGTGTTTAGTTCTGTTGTACATAGGGTCACTATGAGTCAGAAGCAATGCATCAGCACCTATCAACAACAGCAAATTTACCCTCACTTTAAAATGATTGAACCAACCCCTACTCACAACAAATTCTTCATCACAGTCACCTTCACTTGCTGCATGTGCAGCTTTTAAATCATCGAAAAGGCTTTTCTTGCACTAAAAACCAAAATAAACCTGTTGGGGTTGAGTAGATTCTGACTCATAGCAACCCCATAGGATGAAGTAGAACTGCCCCATAGAATTTCCAAGGAGCGGCTGGTGGGTTCAAACTGCTGACCTTTTGGTTAGCAGCCGAGCTCTTAACCATGTAGCCACCAGGGCTCCCAAGTAAGGCTAAATGAGAACTGTATGCACCTGTTCCAACTTTTCTTCAAATTCTTAAAGACACAGTTAGGAATGGATCTAGTTCATGATCCGAGGACTGCGTTTTTACACAAATAGCTCGTGCCTTCTATGTTTGTTTACCTACTGTACCCTCCCACGAGAAGTATTTCTGTAAGCATGTTATGCTTAATTTTTTTTTTTTTACAGCAACATGTGGAAAAAAAAAAAAAAGGCATAGCAGCACTTACAAAAATACCTCACACAGGGAGTGCACAGCTGGCAAAAAAACATACAAAGCATGCGCTATTTGTGTAAAAATATGGTGTGTACCCACGACCCATCTGTCAGTTTGTTGTACTGTGGTGGCTTGTGTGTTACTATGATACTGGAAGCTATGTCACCAGTGTTTCAAACACCAGTAGGGTCAACGTAGATCAACAGGTTTCAGTGAAGCTTTCAGACTAACACAGGCTAGGAAGAACAGCCTGGTGATCTACTTCTGAAAAAACAGCCAATGAAAATCCTATGGATCGCAACGAAATATTGTCCAAAATAGTACTGGAAGATGAGCCCGCTAGGTTGGAAGGCACTCAAAATACACAGGGGCTGCAACAATGGACTCATATCAAAGATCATGAAGATGGAACAGGACCAGCAAATATTTTGTTCTGTTATATATAAGGTTGCCCTTTTTTTCTGAGTTGGAACTGACTTGAAGCCAGCTAACAACAATACATCTACCTACTTTAGGGTGCTCCAGAAAGACAGAGACACAATAATCTAGCCAAGCCATAGTACTAACAGTAACCCATTGCAAAAATGGGAACAGTAGTAGCTACCTTATAGTAAGAGATGATCAGGTAGCAGGTATTGTGCTTCACTCACATGGTTTAACTCAATCCTTACAACAACCTGGTGAGGAAGGGTGGTTATTAGTCCCATTTACCAAAGAGGAACTGAGACCTGGGAAGATGAAACGACTGCCCCTGTGTTCTCTAGCTGGCTCGTGAGAGTTCTGACCCAGCCTGTTGGCCTCGAAAGCTGTACTTCAACATCTACGCTGTACCGTGCTTATCTATGCCCAAATGACTGGAATTCCCCCTCTGATCCACCATTTTTCATTCAAAGTTGCCAGAGACTCTCAAATGTGCTCCTCAGCTGCCACCACAGCCCTCTTCTTCTGCCTGCTGGCATTTGTCCTGTGTCCTTTGATGACCCCAGGGCTCACTAGGAAGTCTCTATGTCAGTGTCTCTGCTCCAAGCTGTTTATGTCACTGCTGGATCATTCCTTCAGCCCCACTGGACTCCAACAGTCCTACCCTGTGGTCTTCCTCCTTCTTCCTGCCTGGCAAAGATCACCTCCACCATACCAAAAACTAAAACTGCTGCTGTCTTATTGATTCCAACTCATGGCAACCCCATGTTTTACAAAGTAGATCTGCTCCATAGAGTTTTCTTGGCTATAATCTTTACAGAAGTAGATTGCCAGGCTTTGCTTCCACAGCGCTGCTAGGTGAGGTTGAATTGCCAACCTTTACGTCAGTAGCCGAGTGCAAACCATTTCAGCCACCCAGGGACCTTCACTTTCCACCACAGAGGCTGAAAATGCCAACTACTCAATTTCTCAGATTTTTCTGTATAGTTAAAAGTGGACATGTGACTCTGTTCTGACCAATGAGCTGTAGAGGAAGCCTTCTGGAGGACATCTGGGAAAGATTGTTTTTCCTGGCTAAAATAAAGAAATAGAGAGAGAGGGAGAGGAAGGCAGGGAAGGAACAAGTGAAGGAGGGAGGGAAGAAGGAGAAAGAGAGGAAGAGGTAGAGGTAGGAACAGAGGGAAAGAGAAAGAGATAAGTTCTCTTGCTATTCTAGCTACCCCTTTCTTTCCTAGCTTTGGATGCAACTGTATGACAGTGTGATGTCCAGGGCTGTGGCAGCCATCTTGCAACCACGAAGTGACAAGCCCGAAGATGAAAAGGCAGCATATTCTGGGTGGCAAAGTGGGAGGATAGAAAAACTTGGATTCTTGATGATATAGTAGAGCTACGAAAGTTTAGTGCTGGAACTGCCTACTTAGAGCCTTCCTGTCATATGAGGTAATTGAATATTTTTATTGCTTAAGCCACTTAGACAACTTGACAGTCTGTTGCTTGTAGCCAAAAGCATTTTTGACTGTCATGCTGCCACACTGGAGCTGGGGAAAATACCTCCTCCCAAAAGAGTTAAAATCTTTATCGTGCTACGAAACAGAGCTGAGGCTCCATAGAAGAGTGAAAAGAGTATAGGTTTGTGTTCAAATCCCACCTCCACAATTTAATAGTCATGTGACTTTGAGAAATAGCTTAACTCCTCTGAGTCTCAGTCTCCTCATATGAACAGTGCCTTGTACACATAAATAACCATTGACTGATATGTTCTTGTTGTTTGGTGCCATGGTGGCAATTTCAACTCATAGTGTCCCTGTGTGACAGAGTAGAACTGCCCCATAGGGTTTTCTGGGCTGTACTCTTTATGGAAAGAGATTGCTAGACCTTTCTCCCTCAGAGCCATGAGTGAATTCCAACCGCTAATCTTTCAGTTAGCAGCTGAGCGCTTGACCATTGCATTGCCAGGGCTTCATGACTGATACGTAAAATGGAAATAATAATACTTTTTTCCCATGGGTTAGTTTTGAATATTAAGTGCAAAAGCACATACACGGTTACTGACTCAGTATCAAAAAACAAAAAACCCATTGATGTCAAGTCAGTTCCAGCTCATGGCAACCCCACGTATTACAGAGTAGAACTGCTCCATGGGGTTTTCTTGGCTGTAATCTCCATGGAAGCAGTTCACCAGGGCTTTCTTCCGCAGTGCCCCGGGTAGGTTTGAACTGCGAGTCTTTAGATTGGTAGCTGATCAGAACTGCTTGAGCCACCCTAGGATCCTACTGACTCAGTAATGTTCAAAAATGCTAGGTCATCCAAATACATTCAGTTATACTGCTTGTTCATCTGACTTAGTTTTTTCCTCATGACTGCCATCCTCTCCCTAGGAACCTGGTAAAAGACCCTGGGCTGGAGCTGGAGCTGGGCTGAAAGGCAATTTAACAGCATTGCCCTGATCTGCCTTAAATCCCTCCGCCCATCTAAGCCTGACCCATCTTCTCTATCGATCTGGGGGAAACTGTCCCTCCAGGGGAGCTCTTCCCTCTGATACCTGCCCAAGAGGTTTAGCTCATCCATTAATCAGGGTTCTTCACTGCAAGCAACAGAAACACACTCAGGCTGATTTAGCAGAAAAGGAGCTCATTAAAAGGATATTGACTCACAGAATTGCTGGAGGGGCTGGAGAACCTGGCTTGAGGCAAAGCTTCCAAGATCAGTGCCCTAAAATAGCCAGAGAAACAGCCTGATGAGCAAACAGCCACCTTTGCTAGGATATTTCTGCACCAAGAATTTGACCTTGCAGCCACGGTCACTAGAAAGCTCAAAGCCCTATCTCTACCCTCCTTCCTCACATTCTGTCTTCCATATCGAAGCCTCACGTGGGTGAGTCTGATTGGTGGAACCTGGGTCACATGCTCATGCCTTAAGTGCAAGGGATTCTGGGAAGTCAACCTTTTTGTGTTCCACCATGGGAAGATGGGACTCATAAAGGTGGACATGTCTCAAATACAGCAACGTGTCGGAAATGTGCTGGGCGTACGGAAACCATCATAAATAGCAGATAAAGTATTTTTTATCCCTCAGTTGTTTGAAGGACCAAATGGCAGCCCTAATTCACTCAACATTGTCTCTCTCATGAGGCAACTTGGGCCTTCTGTAAACAGAGACTAAGCCTGGCCAGCTCTGGTTTTTCACTCCTAAGAACCTCTATATCTGCCTCTCTCCCACACATGTAGGCCTGGTGGACTGTCACTTGTGAAGGTCCTCCTCCCTCCCAGTTAAAGAGTGGGTAAGTAACCCAGACTGAACCAACCACTGTATTCCATTTCCTTAACAATGATTGGTCCAGAGGTGGGTTGTCTTAGGTTGGATTCTCTAGAGAAGCAAAAACAGTGAAATATGTATACATATATATTTATGAAGAGAGAGATTTATCTCAAGGAAATAGCTCACATGGTTGTAGAGGCTGGCAAGTCCCAAGTTCGTGGATCAGGCATTGATTGTTCCGGAGGCTTCTTCTGATTCATGGAGCTGTAGGGGCTGATGAACCCAAGATCAGCAGGTAATATGGCAGCTGCTGGCTCAGAGGCTGTGGGGGCTAACAACTTCCAGGACTGGCAGGCAATACAACAGACTGCTGGCTCAAAGCCCAAGAACTGAGGTCAGATGATGATGAGCCAGACACAAGAACTAGATCCGATAGAGAAAGGCTTCCCCTAGAGCCAGTGCTCTGAATTCAGACTTCTAGACTCCTAAACTGTGAGAAGATGAATTTCTGTTTGTTAAAGCCACCCACTTGTGGTATTTCTGTTATAGCAGCACTAGATGACTAACACAGAATATGGCACCGGAAGAGTAGGGTGCTGCTCTAACAGATACCTAAAATGTGGAAGCAGTTTTGGAACTGGGTAATAGGTAGAGGCTGGAAGCGTTTTAAGGTGCCTAATAGTAAAAGCTGCTATTCATAAGGTTTTCACTGGCTAATGCTTTTCAGAAGTAGACTGCCGGGTCCTTCTTCCTAGTCTGTCTTAGTCTGGAAGCTCAGCTGAAACCTGTCCTCCATGGGTGACCCTGCTGGTATCTGAATACCGGTGGCATAGCTTCCAGCATCACAGCAACACACCAGCCTCCACAGTATGACAAACTGACAGACACATGGGGGAACCTTATGAATAGCAGCGGAACATTGTCTGATATAGTGCTGGAAGATGAGCCCCCAGGTTGGAAGGCACTCAAAAGATGACTGGGGAAGAGCTGCCTCCTCAAAGTAGAGTCGACCTTAATGATGTGGATGGAGTCAAGCTTTCAGAACCTTCCTTTGCTGATGTGGCACGACTCAAAATGAGAAGAAACAGCTGCAAACATCCATTAATAATCGAAACCTGGAATGTATGAAGTATGAATCTAGGAAAATTGGAAATTGTCAAAAATGAAATGGAACACATAAACATTGATATCCTAGGCATTAGTGAGCTGAAATGGACTGGCATTGGCCATTTTGAATCAGACAATCATATAGTCTACCATGCTTGGAATGACAACTCGAAGAGGAATGGTGTTGCATTCATCATCAAAAAGAACGTTTCAAGATCTATCCTGAAGTACAATGCTGTCAGTGATAGGATAATATCCATACACCTACAAGGAAGACCAGTTCATACGACTATTATTCAAATTTATGCACCAACCACTAGGACCAAAGATGAAGAAACAGAAAGGTTTTTATCAGCTGCTGCAGTCTGAAATTGATTGAACATGCAATCAACATGCATTGATAATTACTGGTGATTGGAATGGGAAAGTTGGAAACAAAGAAGAAGGATCAGTAGTTGCAAAATATGGCCTTGGTGATAGAAACAATGCTGGAGATCGAATGATAGAATTTTGCAAGACCAACAATTTCTTCATTGCAAATACCTTCTTTCACCAACATAAATGGCGACTATACACATGGACCTCCCCAGATGGAACACACGGAAATCAAATTGACTACATCCGTGGAAAGAGACAATGGAAAAGCTCAATATCATCAGTCAGAACAAGGCCAGGGGCCGACTGTGGAACAGACCATCAATTGTTTATATGCAAGTTCAAGGTGAAACTGAAGAAAATCAGAGCAAGTCCACGAGAGCCAAAATATGACCTTGAATATATCCCACCTGAGTTTAGAGACCGTCTCAAGAATAGATTTGACACACTGAACACTAGTGACCAAAGACCAGACGAGTTGTGGAATGACATCAAGGACATCATCCATGAAAAAAGAAAGAGGTCACTGAAAAGACAGGAAAGAAAGAAAAGACCAAGGTGCCAAGGTGGAGGTCAGAGGAGACTCTGAAACTTACTCTTGATCGTCGAGCAGCTAAAGCAAAAGGAAGAATTGAGGAAGTAAAAGAATTGAACAGAAGATTTCAAAGGGCCTCTCGAGAATACAAAGTAAAGTATTATAATGACATGCACAAAGAGCTGGAGATGGAAAACCAAAAGGGAAGAACACACTCGGTGTTTCTCAAGCTGAAAGAACTGAAGAAAAAATTCAAGCCTCGAGTTGCACTAGTGAAGGATTCCATGGGGAAAATATTAAATGACACAGGAATCATCAAAATAAGATAGAAGGAATAGAGTCCTCATACGAAAAAGAATTAGTCGATATTCAACCATTTCAAGAGGTGGCATATGATCAGGAACCGATGGTACCAAAGGAAGAAGTTTAAGCTGCTCTGAAGGCACTGGCGAAAAACCAGGCTCCAGAAATTGATGGAATATCAATTGAGATGTTTCAACAAACAGATGCAGTGCTGGAGGTGCTCACTCGTCTATGCCAAGAAATATGGAAGACAGCTTCCTGGCCAACTGACTGGAAGAGATCCATATTTATGCCTATTCCCAAGAAAGGTGATCCAACCAAATGTGGAAATTACAGAACAATGTCATTCATATCACATGCAAGCAAAATTTTGCTGAAGATCATTCAAAAACAGCTGCAGCAGTATATCAACAGGGAACTGTCAGAAATTCAGGCTGGATTCAGAAGAGGACATGGAACCAGGGATATCGTTGCTGATGTCAGATGGATCCTGGCTGAAAGCAGAGAATACCACAAGGATGTTTACCTGTGTTTTATTGACTACGCAAAGGCATTCGACTGTGTGGATCATAACAAATTATGGGTAACATTGCAAAGAATGGGAATTCCAGAACACTTAATTGTGCTCATGAGGAACCTTTACATAGATCAAGAGGCAGTTGTTTGGACAGAACAAGGGGATACTGATGGGTTTAAAGTCAGGAAAGGTGTGTGTCAGGGTTATATTCTTTCACCATACGTATTTAATCCGTACGCTGAACAAATAATACGAGAAGCTGAACTATATGAAGAAGAACAGGGCATCAGGATTGAAGGAAGACTCATTAACAACCTGCGATACGCAGATGACACAACCTTGCTTGCTGAAAGTGAAGAGTACTTGAAGCACTTACTAATGAAGATCAAAGACCACAGCCTTCAGTATGGATTACACCTCAACATAAAGAAAACAAAAATCCTCACAACTGGACCAATAAGCAACATCATGACAAATGGAGAAAAGATTGAAGTTGTCAAGGATTTCATTTTACTTGGATCCACAATCTATAGCCATGGAAGCAGCAGTCAAGAAATCAAAAGACACATTGCATTGGGCAAATCTGCTGCAAAGGACCTCTTTAAAGTGTTGAAGAGCAAAGATGTCACCCTGAGGACTAAGGTGCGCCTGACCCAAGACATGGTATTTTCCATTGCATCATATGCATGTGAAAACTGGACAATGAATAAGGAAGACCAAAGAAGAATTGACACCTTTGAATTGTGGTGTTGGCGAAGAATATTGAATATACCACGGACTGCCAAAAGAACAAACAAATCTGTCTTGGAAGAAGTGCAGCCAGAATGCTCCTTAGAGGCAAGGATGGCGAAACTGCGTCTTACATACTTTGGACATGTTGCCAGGAGGGATCAGTCCCTGGAGAAGGACATCATGCTTGGCAGAGTACAGGGTCAGCAGAAAAGAGGAAGATCCTCAACGAGGTGGATTGACACAGTGGCTGCAACAATGAGCTCAAGCATAACAACGACTGTAAGGATGGCGCAGGACCAGGCAATGTTTTGTTCTGTTGTGCATAGGGTCGCTATGAGTCTGAACCGACTCAACAGCACCTAAGAACAAGAACAACAATAGTAAAAGCCTAGATTGTCTTGAAGAGACTGTTGGTAGAATTATGGACTTCAAAGGCAGTTCTGGTGAGGGGTCAGAAGGAAGTAAGAAGAGCCATAGAGAAAGGCTTTATTGTCTCAAGAATACATATGGTGCCAGCAACAGAATGTTACTAAAAATATGGGCATTAAATGTGCTTCTGGTAAGGCGTCAAAAGAAAATGATGAACGGTGATTGGATAATGAAGGAAGGGCCGTGCTTTTTTATTTTATTTTAAATTTTTATTGTGCTTTAAGTGAAAGTTTACAAATCAAGTCAGTCTCTCATACAAAAATTTATTTACACCTTTCTATTTTTATATACTCCTAGTTGTTCTCCCCCTGATGAGACAGCTCACTCCTTCTCTCCACTGTCTATTTCTGTGTCCATTCAGCCAGCTTCTGACCCCCTCTGCTTTCTCATCTCCCCTCCAGACAGAAGCTGCTCACATAATCTCATGTGTCCACTTGATCCAAGAAGCTCACTCCTCACCAGTATCGTTTTCTGTCCTATAGTCCCGTCCAATCCCTGTCTGAAGAGGTGGCTTTGGGAATGGTTCCTGTCTTGGGCTAACAGAAGTCTGGGGACCATGACTTTCAGGGGCCATGCTTTTAATGTAGTGGCAAAAAACTTGTCTGAATTATGTTCAAATGTTTGGTGGAAAGTAGAATTAGTAAGTGATGAACTTAGTTACCTGGCTGATGAGATTTCTCAGCAAGATCTTAAAGGGAATGTGTGGTTTCTCCTTGCCACTGACAGTAAATGTGAGAGGAAAAGAGATGGACTTAAAAACAAAGTGTACAAAATGAAAACAGAACTTAAAGATTTGGAAAATTCTGTTACACAAACTAAGAACGCGTGTCCTAGAATATTCACCAAGGCCGTGGCTACACAATCTTTGTTTGGTTAAAGAGATTAAGCCCGTAACTGATGGATCTAACCAACTACCACAGCAGAGAAGTGAGCAGAGATGGGATAAGACAGATGCCAAGACACATGGAGGTCTTCAAGGAGCCAGGAAGTAGAAGCTGAAGAGACAAGGACCTTCCTCCAGAACCCACAGAGAGAGAAAGCCTTTCCCTAGAGTGGGGACTCTGAATTCGGACATCTAGCTTTCTAATCTGGGAGAAAATAAATTTCTGTTTGTTAAAGCCATCCACTTATGGTATTTCTGTTACAGTAGCAGTAGATAACAAAGACATGAAGCCATGACCAAAAGAAGGCCAATCAGAATTTTCCCTGGGATTGATATACTGATGTGAGGGAAGAGAAGCTCCTTTTTGTCCTGGGGTTAGTAAGCTGGGAGGATGTTTATTTATTGTAGCTGGTGGCCATATTCCCTGGCCATATGTAAGAAACTACATGCAGTAAGAGAAAATTAGGTCAGCCTAGAGTGAAGCAGAGATGAAAGATGGTGAGATAGCCAGGAAAATATGGCTTCATCTCCTGGACCCAGCTAAGCCTGATGCTGTTTCATCTCTGGTTTTTAATTACATGAGCCAATACATTCCTTTATAAGCTTCAGCTAGTTTGAGTTGAGTTTCTCTCACTTAGAACTGAAAGAGTCTTATTAATAAGCCACCCACTCCTTAGTGTGAAACCCTGGTGGTGTAGTTCAAATCCCCCAGTTGCTCTTTTGAAACCCTATGGGGCAGTTCTACCCTGTCCTATAAGATTGCTGTGAGTTGCAATTGACTTGATGGCAGTGGGTTTGGTTTTTTTTTTTTTGGTCTCCTTAGTGGGAAATTTACTAGGAGGCACTTTTCTAGCCATTATCTCGTTTGATAGTGGATTTGAAAGTAAGGAGGGAACTTTAATAATAAAAATAATGAGTATTATTATCCCAGTGTTATATAGAAGAAAATTGGGCTCAGAGGGGTTAAGAGACTTGCCCAAGGCCACACAGCTAGTTAATGGCCTGGTTTGAATTTGAACTCAGTTCTGCCCACCTTCAAGTCCAACACTTGTTCTAAAATTCTATGAAAAAAAAAAAAATTTTTTTTTTTTTTTTAAATTCTATAGTCAAGTTTTATTTTCAGAACTAATTGTATTCCTCATCATCTTCCTCAATCCTTGGTAAACTCAGGCCTTTCAAAGCCAGTTCTCAGTTCCTAAAATCATAGTTTACAGCGCTATTTCTTCTAAGGTGTTTTCACATTCTAATCATGCGTGGACAAGAAAGCCAAGGCAGCATCCAAGCTCAATTGGTAATGTCTGTCCTGTAGCATGGAGGTCAGATTTCTGCCCTTCCTGGCTACAAGGCAGACCTTTTGCATCATTAACCCCAAGTTCTCACAACAGCCTGTTGTTATTAGGTGCCATGGAGTCTCTTCCAGCTCATAGCGACCCTATATACAACAGAACAAAACGTTGCCCAGCCCCGCGCCATCCTCACAGTCATTGCTGTGCTTGAGCCCATTGTTGCAACCACTGTGTCAATCCATCTTGTTGAGGGTCTTCCTCATTTTTGCTGACCCTCTACTTTACAAACATGATGTCCTTCTCCAGGGACCGATCCCGCCTGATAACATGTCCAAAGTATGTGAGACGTAGTCTCACCATCCTTGAGTCTAAGGAGCATTCTGGTTGTACTTCTTCCAAGACAGGTTTGTTTCTTCTTCTGGCAGTCTGTGGTATATTCAATATTCTTCTCCAACACCACAAATCAGAGGCATCAATTCTTCTTCGGTCTTCCTTATTCATTGTCCAGCTCACTAAAGCCTAGGATAGTGACGTTTATGTTCCATTTCAGTTGTGATGATTTCCAGTTTTCCTAGATTCATTCTTCATACAGTCCACGTTCCAATTATTAATGGATATTTGCAGCTGTTTCCTCTCATTTTTAGTCATGCCACATCAGCAAATGGGGGTCCCGAAAGCTTGACCCCATCCACGTCATTAAGGTCGACTCTACTTTGGGGAGGCGGCTCTTTCCCATATTTTGAGTGCCTTCCAACCTGAGGGGGCTTATCTTCAGGCACTATATCAGACAATGTCCCACTGCCATTCATAAGGTTTTCACTGGCTAATTCTTTTCAGAAGTAGACCGCCGGGCCCTTCTTTCTAGCCTGCCTTAGTCTGGAAGCTCAGCTGAAACCTGTCTGCCTTGGGTGACCCTGTTGGTATTTGAATACCAGTGGCATAGCTCCCAGCATCACAGCAACGTGCAAGCCTCTACAGTATGAAAAACTGACAGACACTTGGAGGCACAACAGCTTAGGAGGTGGGAATTACTAGTCTTATTTTCCAGAGGAGGAAACTGAGGTTTAGAGAGGATGTTACTTGACTCTTGTGAAAACTGTTAGGTAGATGAGTCTTTAATCAATCAATAAATAAGATACCTAACACACCACCACCACAGCACAGCAATGCTACTCACCATTTACTGTGTGCTTTCTGCATGGGACACTGTGATAAGCCTGTTGTATATGTTATCTTAGTTCTATTTCTAGAAGCTTGTTGAGGTAGACAAATTCACTGCCTAAGTTCCTAGGGGTGCTGTAACAAAATACCACAAATTGGGTGGCTTATAAGAACAGAAGTTGATTGTCTCAAAGTTCTGGAGGCTAGGAGTCCAAATTCAAGGTGATATGCAGGGCCATGTTCTCTCCAAAGACTGTAAGGGAAGATTCTTTCTTCTCTCTTCAGCTTCTAGTAGCTCTGGGCATTCTTTGGCTTGTAGATGCATCTACATATGGTTGTCCTTTGTCTGTCTGTCTGTCTGTGTCTCTTCTTTTCTTTATAAGGATATCACTCAGCTGGAACTAGGACCCACCCTGCTTCAGTATGAACTCATGTCAATTTACCTGATAACATCTTTAGGATCCTATTTCCACACAAGGCCACACTACCATGAGTTTGGACTTCAATATGTCTTTTTGGGGGACAAGTCAATCTATAATATTCTCCATTATACAGATGAAGAAACTGAAGATCTGAGAATCCATCTGTCTTGTCCTGGGTCATCAGCCAATGAGAAGCAGAGCTGAGGAGGAAGCCAGGCATGTCTGGCTGTAGGGCCTAGAGTCCTAACTGGTACTTTATTGGTTTATTTTCACCAGGAGTTGCTGCAATAGTTGGGGGAGGAGAGTTCTGAGAAAGTAATGAGCTAAAATACGATGATATTGACAAAAACTGGTTTCAGCACTTTTGCCAAGGCCTTCTAATAAATACCTTATGTGAGGAACATAATCCTATTGAAGGATGATGAACCTCCCTGCCAACTGGTGTTTCTACACATCAGGCTTGTTCACAGCAGACTGGCCAGAAGCCCCTCTTGAGCTATGTGAACCCCAACCCCCAGCAGGGGTCACTTTTCTCTCAGCCCCACCCAGCCCTTGCCTTCCCCTCTGAGTGAGTCAGATGCACACAGAACTCTCTGTCCCAAGAAGAGAGATCTAGGCCTTGGGAAAAATCCACAATTGTTTTGTATCCAAAATACAAGGCAGCTTGGAGCTGTGACAAGAGTTTTGCCAGTGCTCCGGGCTGGGTGACCTTGAGCTTGACCTTAAGGTTTCCTCATCTGGAAAGGAAGATGGATGGCCTAAGTGACGTCTAAGTGACTCATTTGCTCTTAATGTGTGTGAAATGCCTGAGCCCATGGACTCTGTGGTCTCTCAGGCTATTCTGTATGTTTCTTTGACGTTCTCAAATCCCACAAGCTGTAAGTCACTGCGATGCTTTCACAATACGTATCTATAATCACTCATAATATGAACTTAGAAATATGGCTAACTTTGTGCACCTCTCTAACATTTCCTATAAATCATTAGAAAGTTATTTAGAAAACTTGTGAACTTAGCTATAGAAGCATGTGAAGAATGCAGTAAGCTTTGACCTGGCATGCTGTGATAATAGAAGATATAACATAGTTAAATTTTGTAAACTAGCCTTGAGACATAAGTCTAAACAACCTCCCTAATATCTAACCTTGAAGAAAAAATGTGACATTCAGCTAATCTCTTACCCTGTAGAAAAGACATAACATACAAGTCTTTGATGTTACACTGGCCCTTATCGTGTGAGATCAAGGTGAGAATTTCACATATAAACCCTGAATTTCTGCTCACTTACAGAGAGAAGCCAGAGGCAAAGGGCCCTTTCTCTAGTCTCTTACTCTCTCTGAAGACCGAGAGCCTGCTGAGACTCTGCCTACTGCTGCCAACCTCAAACCCTAGCTATGAGGGACCTCCGCTAAGTTTGAGCCATGGTTAAACTTTCCTCCCGAGACCTCTCGTAAAAAGTAAAAGCCTTATTTCTACAAATTTGGACTCTGACCATTGAACTAATATTGTAACTATAATTGTTAATTCTGATTCTCTAGTTCTAAAGGAGTGTTGTGAGGCCTTATTGCGTGCCTTGCCATGACTACCTTGCAATAAACTAAATGAATTTATGCATGACAAAATCTGAGTGACTCTCTACTAATTTTCTGAGAATAAGTCCTATACAACACAGGCCCTGATTCTGTCTCTCAGCTAGTAATTTCTCTCCCAAACTTTCATTTTATTATGAGAGTTTTCAAACAAACAGCAAAGTTAAATGAATTTTACAATATGCACTCATATACCCACCAGCTAGATCCCACCTGGTTCCTTTTTCAGTTAGTTTCCCTGGTGGCCACTGAGGGAGAAAGCCCCCAAACACATTGCCCTGAGGGGCACTCAGGGTGGAATTCTCCGCTGGTAGCTATCTTTCCTGACCTACAAATGTCCACCTGCTGCTGCCTGACCCCAATCAGCCACCATGTAATGTTTCTCTCATAGGACGTTGGAGAGGAAAGGAGCTTTGCCAGGATGGAGGGAGGGGGTGGGCGCAGGACACTCAAGCTTCTCATGAGGGTACTTTGTGTCAAGTACTAGCCATGCACCGTTATTTTTATAACACTTCTTCCGCAGAAATGTGAAATAATACATTGTCATTGTAGAAAAGTTGGGAAATGACACAAAAGCCTAATGAAAAACTGAAAATCATCCTTGAACACCACCTACAGACAGCAATGGTCATTGTTGTTTGCTGCCATGGAGTTGGCCCCTTACTCATGGTGACCCCAGGCACGATGGAATGAAACGTTGCCTAGCCCTGCACCTTCCCCACGATTGGCTGTGGATTGGACTATTATGATTCACAGGATTTTCACTGGCTAATTTTCAGAAGTAGATTGTCAGGCCGTTCTTCCTAGTCCATCTTAGTCTGGAAGCTCTGCTGAAACCTTTTTAGCATCATAACAACACACAAGCCTCCATTGGCATACAGGTGGTGGCTGCACATGGGGCACATTGGCCAGAAATCAAACCTGGACCTCCCACATGGAAGGAGAGAATTCCACCACTGAACCACCACTGCCTCACAGGAGCAATAGCTAGCATTATTGAGCACCTACTATGTGCCGGGCTTTGTGCTTGTTACATGTATCTCCTCAGTTACCATATGCAGTACATGTTGTTTTTAGGTGACGTTGAGTCAGTTCCGACTTATAGCGACCCTACGCACAGCAGAACAAAACACTGCCCAGTCCTGTGCCATCCTCACAATCATTGTTATGCTTGAGCTCATTGTTGCAGCCACTGTGTCAGTCCACCTTGTTGAGGGTCTTCTTCTTTTCTGCTGACATTGTACTTTGCCAAACATAACGTCCTTCTCCAGGGACTGATCCCTCCTGACAACATGTCCAAAGTATGTAAGACGCAGTCTCGCCATCCTTGCCTCTAAGGAGCGTTCTGGTTGCACTTCTTCCAAGATAGATTTGTTCATTCTTTTGGCAGTCTGTGGTATATTCAATATGCTTCGCCAACACCACAATTCAAAGGTGTCAATTCTTCTTCGGTCTTCCTTATTCAGTCCAGCTTACATATGCATATGATGCAATTGAAAATACCACTCATGTCTTGGGTCAGGCGCACCTTAGTCTTCAAGGTGACATCTTTGCTTTTCAACACTTTAAAGAGGTCCTTTGCAGCAGATTTGCCCAGTGCAATGCGTCATTTGATTTCTTGACTGCTGCTTCCACGGCTGTTGATTGTGGGTCCAAGTAAAGTGAAATCCTTGACAACTTCAATCTTTTCTCCATTTATCATGATGTTGCTCGTTGGTCCAGTTGTGAGGATTTTTGTTTTCTTATGTTGAAGTGCAATCCACACTGAAGGCTGGGGTCTTTGATCTTCATCAGTAAGTGCTTCAAGAACTCTTCACTTTCAGCAAGCAAGGTTGTGTCATCTGCATAACGCAGGTCATTAATGAGTCTTCCTCCAATCCTGATGCCCCGTGCTTCTTCAGATAGTCCGACTTCTTGGATTATTTGCTCAGCATACAGATTGAATAGGTATGATGAAAGGATACAACCCTGGCGCACACCTTTCCTGACTTTAAACCAATCAGTGTCCCCTTGTTCTGTCGGAACAACTGCCTCTTGATCTATGTAAAGGTTCCTCATGAGCACAATTAAGTGTTCTGGAATCTCCATTCTTCCCAATGTTATCCATAATTTGTTATGATCCACACAGTCGAATGCCTTTGCATGGTCAATAAAACACAAGTAAACATCCTTCTGGTATTCTCTGCATTCAGTCAGGATCCATAGGTACTTATTTTTATCTCCAATTTCCAGCGGAGGAAACTGACGTACAGAGAAGTTAGGCAATTTACTCAAGTTCACACAGCTAGGAAGGGGTAGAACTGGGATTTACACCCAGTTCTTCCAGTGTATGCTTTTAATTACTATTCTCCACTGTTTCCCTGACTCCTGTAATAATTGTTTCAGACATTTCCTGGGCAGTAGCATTTGAGCATATACAAATATATTTATTTCTGTATAATTGTTATTTTGTAACCCACTTTCTTTCACTTAAAATGTTTAGTAATGATTTCTATTCACATTTAAGTCCTCAGAAGAACCCTGTGAGGTAGGTATATAGTTTACATTTACAGATGAGAAAGCTGAAGGCTACAGAATTAAAGACTGGACAATGGAAGTGCAGAGAGGAACCACTCACCCAAGAGACTTGATAAGTGGGGAGGTTAGGATTCAAACGTTTGACTCTAAAGTTGGTACAAACCTTCCTGCCCCCACTGCCCCTCTGCCTCCCACACCCAGGAAGTGGGACGGTTGAGCCCCTGGGATAGAGAAGGCAAGAGTTAAGTCATTGTATTCCCAACCCGTTGCTATTGACTTGATTCCGCCTCGAGTTGACTGCAGCTTATGGCAACCACATGTGCTTCAGGGTAGAAGTGTGTTCCACAGGGTTTTCAAGGGCTGATTTTTCAGAAGTAGGTCACTAGGGCTTTCTTCCAAGGCACCTTTCGCTGGACTTGGACTGCCAATCTTTGGTTAGCAGCCAGGTGCTTAACTGCTTCACCATCCAGGGACATCATTAAGAATTATCTATCACAGCAATTATTGAACAGTTTCTAACTGACGACTGTGGTTTAGAGATCCAACAAAATCAGTAGTAATAAAAAAAAAAAATAGTAGTAATAACTAATAATAATAACATTTATACAGTGCTTACTAAGTGCCAGACAGTGTTCTAAGTGCTTTATGTATATTAGGTAATTACAATCTTTACAGTGACCCTAGGAGGAAGGTACTCATTACCTCTATTTTACAGAAGAGGAAACTGAAGCACAAAGAGATGAAGTAACTTGCTCAAGGTCACACAGCTAAGAAGTGGCAGAGCTCATAAACAAAGCCAAGCAGTCTGGCTCCAAAGTCTGGGCTCTTTAGCTACTGGGTAGTACTGCCTTTTCTTATATCATTGTTTATTTTTCTATCATGGCTAATGTTTATGAGCACCTTCATAAACACCATCTAATTTGATGGACAACATTTGTGAGGAAGACATGCCAAGAACAGGGTATTAGTTATCTTTTGATACATAAAAAAATTACTCTCAAAACAACAACACCCATGTCTTGTCTCACAGTTATTTTAAGTCAGGAACCAGGGCTCAGCTCAGCTCACAGTGCTGCAATCAAGGCATCAGCTAGGACCACAGTCATCTCATGACTTTTCTGGAGCAGGATCTGCTTTCAAGCTCATTCAGCGGCTGTTGGCAAGGTTCAGTACCTTGTGGGCTGTTGGTTGAGGGCCTCGGTTCCTTGACACGAGAGCCTCTCCATAGGCCAGCTCGCAATATAGCAGCTGGCTTCATCAAAATGAGCAAGTGAGAGAGAGCAAGGGAGTGCCAGCAGGGCAGAAGTCACAGCCTTTTATAACCTGATCTTAGAAATGACATTCCACCATTTTTTTCTACATTCTGTTTATGAGGAACAAGTCACTAGGCCCAGCCTACACTCAAGGGGAGGGGACTACACAAGGGTGTAAACACCAGGAGGCAGGGATCACTGGGAGCCATTTTACATGACTGTCTGGGCCTCACAGAGAATAAATGTAAGACCGCAATATTAACGGGATTGGCACCATCATGTACAGTAGTGGCGAATATATGCACTTTGTAGCCTGAAAGATCTGGGTTCAGTTCCTGAATCCTTGTTTTCTCAACTTGAGCAGTTACTTGATCTTTAGCAAGTTACTGAACTCTGAGCCTTGGTTTTCTCATGTGTTAAATGGGAACCAAAAATACCTACCTCAAAAGAATTAGATGAAATAATGCATTCTATTTTTTTATACACTGTATAAATTCAATAGATGGTATCTACTAATCACCATCATCATCATCATCACCCTCACCATCATTATCATTATCCTCACCATCAGGGCAATAACAAAACTAATTTAGCTCTTTGTAGTTTTCCCTGAGAGTGTCTTTATAAGAACCACCACCAGGTGGCAGCTGTCTTCAGACTGGGTATTTACCTCTTGGTACAAAGCAAAGATCTGTGTGCAGCAATCTCTAAGGGTTATCTCTGGAAGGAAGAGCATATGAAAAAATAATCCCACAACCCCTATATTGAGCTTCAGCTATTAAGTCACCCTCCCCTGCTCCAACTTCCATGAGTGCATGTTCTGTTCCCCTGCTGCCAGGAGCCTGTCCATGGCTCCTACAGGGGGGCATACCCTTCCCCACCCACTCCTGGCCTGACTGGCTCCTGCCAGCCTTTTCAGCTTCAACTCTAGCAGCCATCCCTGACCCTTGCCTCCCACTGCGAGCAGTTCAATAAGCTCTCTCAGGCCTCCCTGTATTTGCTTAAGCTGTTCTCCCCGCTTGCATTCTACCTGTCAGCCCTCACCTATTCTAGAAGCCTTTCCCGCCCTCCCCACCCAGACCCCAGCTAGGGTAGGGTCCAGTATCCATGCTGTTCCCTATCATAGTCCTTGACTTTACCCCCTTTAGACTCTGATCTCCGAGTGGGCACAGGGACTGGCACCCAATAAGACTGGGGGCTGATAGTCACTCAGTAAATATTTCTTGTGCTCCCTCTATGTGCCAGCCATTGTGTTATGCACTAGGGACCTGATGGCAAGCTTTCTTTGAATAAACAAACCAGAACCCTGAAAAAGCCTCCACAAAGGAGATTATTAGCTTTTGGACCATCAGGAGGACCAGCCCCCTCTTCAGTTCTTTGTAGGGTTGCCAGATAAAATACAGGATGCCTGGTTAGGTTTGAAGGGACGTTGGTGGCTCAGTGGTAGAATTCTCACCGTCCATACCAGAGACCTGGGTTCAATTCTCGGCCAATGTACCTCACGCACAGTCACCACCTGTCTGTCAGCGTAGGCTTCCATGTTGCTGTGATGCTGAACAGGTTTCAGCAAAGCTTTCAGACTAAGAAGAAAGGCCTGGCAATCTACTTCTGAAAATGAGCCAGTGAAAACCCTGTGGATCCCAATGGTCTGATCTGCAACCAATCACAGGGATGGTGCAGGACTGGGCAACATTTCACTCTGTTGTATGTGAAGTTGCCACAAGTCAGGGGCCGACTAGATGAAGGCTTGCAACAGCCACAGGTTAAATTTGAATTTCAGATAAAGAATACTTTTTTACCATTAGTATATCCCATGCAATATTTAGAAATACTAATAAAGTGTAAATTATTTTTCTGTTTAGCTGAAATTCAAATTTATTTGAGCATCCTGGGTTTTTGATGTGGTTTGGTTTAGATTTTGCTAAATCCGGCAAAAGGTCTTGTTTACACTGTGGAATGAAACATGGCAGTGTGATCCCCTCTTCATGAAGGGCCCCAGGAAGCACAAGCCTACTCCTTTGGAGGATCACAGGTATTTTCAAGCTTAATGGGCTATCGTTTTTTAACCAGAAATCTCTTTCCCCTTGATCATATTTTTTCTGACTTTCTTGCTAGACCACTACTTATAATTTAAACTCTTATCCCAGAAACATTTGGTGTGATTTTTTTTTTTAATTGTACTTTAGATGAAGGTTTACAGAACAAACTAGTTTCTCACCAAACAGTTAGTACACACGTTGTTCTATGACATTAGTTAACAAACCCATGACATGTCAACACTCCCCCTTCTCAATCCTGGGTTCCCTATTACCAGCTTTCCTGTTCCCTCCTGCCTTCCAGTCCCTGCCCCAGGGCTGGTGTGCACCTTTAGTCTTGTTTTGTTCCGTGGGTCTGTTCAATCTTTGGCTGAAAGGTGATCCTCAGGAGTGACCTCATTACTGAGCTGAAGGCATGTCCGGGGGCCCATATGGCGTGATTTACGGAAAAACTTTGGTCTTAAAGCAGAGTTATGGTGGGGAGTGAGGGCATGGGGTGTGGGGAGGGAGATGAGGGAGAAGGTTGTTTCTTTTGTTACCCTTGTTGTCAGCTGCCACGGAGTTAGCCCCCATCTCGTTGTGTTGGGGTAATATGCATAGAGTAGTGTATGTGCTATGGACTGAATTGTGTCCCTCCAAAATATGTGTTAGAATCCCAACCCTTATACCTGTGGATGTGATCTAGGGTAATTGCCTTGCATCTAGTGTAGAGTAGTGTAGTATAGACAGTGTAGTGTAGTATAGTGTAGAGTAGCGTAGTGTAATGTAGTGTAGAGTAGTGTTGTGTAGTGTAGAGTAGTGTTAGCATAGTGTAGTATAGTGTAGAGTAGTGTTAGCGTAGTGCAGTGTAGGGTAGCGTAGTATAGAATAGACTCCATGCTAGGTACTGAGGTATGAATAATGCTAATGAGACACTCCTCTGAGCTGAAAGTTCCAGAAGTTAAGTGACATCAAGCAACTCATTTGACCTCTTTGAGCCTCCATTTCCAAATCTATACAACAGGGATAATAATATGGATCCGCAATCTCTTACCTAAAACCCTGGGGACTGTATGTGATCCTAACTCAGAATTTTTCAGTTTTAGTTTTTAGAGAGATAATATAATGTATATATATCATGTATTACATAATACATAATCACAACATATACCTGGCAAAACATGACTATTCACACTGTGTGGGGTAAAGTTCCCCCTCCAGGTATGTGCTTGATACTCCTCCCATGAAGACGGGGTGTCTATTTTCCCTTCCTTTGAATCTAGGCTGACCACATGACTGCTTTGACCAATAGAATATGCTGGAAGTGATGCTATGCTAGTTCCAGGCTCAGCCTTTAAAAATTTGCTGCTTCTGCCTTTCTCCCTTGGAGTTGACATGTGCTATGGACTGAATTGTGTCCCTCCAAAATATGTGTTAGAATCCTAACCCTTTTACCTGTGGATGTGATCTAGGGTAATTGCCTTACACCTAGTGTAGAGTAGTATAGTATAGAGAGTGTAGTGTTGTGTAGAGTAGTGTAGGATAGTGTAGTGTACTGTAGTGTAGTATATAGTGTAGTGTAGAGTAGTGTAGTGTAGTGTAGAGTAGTGTAGTACAGAATAGTATAGTGCAGTGTAGAGTAGTGTAGTATACAGTAGTATAGTGTAGAGTAGTGTAGTGTAGTGTTGAGTAGAGTAGTGTAGTGTAGTGTTGAGTAGAGTAGTGTAGAGTAGTGTTGCATAGTATGGTGTAGTATAGTATAGTGTAGTATAGATTAGTGTAGTGTAGAGTAGTGTAGTGTAGTGTAGTGTAGAGTAATATGGTATAAAGTATTGTAGTGTAGTATAGTGTAGAGTAATACGGTGAAGAGTAGTGTAGTGTAGTATAGAGTAGTATAGTGTAGAGTTGTGTAGTGTAGTATAGTGTAGAATTTTGTAGAGTAGTGTAGTGTAGAGTAGTATACTGTAGAGTAGCATAGAGTAGTGTAGTGTAGTATAGAGTAACGCAGTGTAGTGTAGAGCAGTATAGTGTTGTGTGGTGTAGAGTAGTGCAGAGTAGTGTAGTGTGGCATAGAGTAGTGTAGTATAGAAGAGTGCAGAGTAGTGTAGTGTAGCGTAGTATAGCGTAGAGTAGTATAGTGTAGTATTGTGTAGTGTAGTGTAGAGTAGGGCAGAATAGTGTAGTGTAGTGTACTATAGTGTAGGGTACTGTAGTGTAGTGTACAGTAGTATAGTGTAGTGTAGTTTAATGTGTAGTAGTGTAGTGTACAGTAGTATAATGTAGAGTAGTGTAGTGTAGATTGTGTAGTGAAGAGTAGTGTAATGTAGAGTAGTGCAGAGTAGTGTAGTGTAGAGTAGGGTAGTGTATAGAGTACTGTAGAGTATTATAGTGTAGTGCAGAGTAATGTGTAGTAGTATATTACAGTGTGGCTTAGAGTAGTGTACAGTAGGGTAGTGTAGAGCAGGAGAGTGTAGTGTAGTATAGAGTAATGTAGTATATAGTGTAGAGTAGTAGTATAGTGTAGAGTAGGGTAATATAGTGTAGTATATAGTAGTATAGTGTAGAATAGTGTAGTTAGTGTTGACTAGTATAGTATCAAGTAGTGTAGTGTAGAGTAGTGCAGTGTAGCTTAGAGTATTATAGTGTAGAGTAGCATAGTGTAGTATACAGTAATGTACACTAGTATTGTGTGATGTAGTTTAGTGTATAGTAGTGTAGTGTATAGTACTATAGTGTTGAGTAGCATAGTGTAGTGTAGAGTAGTATAGTGCAGTGTAGTTAGTGTATAGTAGTGCAGAGCAGTGTAATGTAGTGTATAGTAGTATAGTGTAGTGTAGGTTAGTGTATAGTAGTGTAGTGTAGAGTAGTATAGTGTAGAGTACAGTAGTGTAGTGTAGCATACTATAAAGTACTGTACTGTAGAGTAGTGTAGTCTAGTGTAATGTGATCACCTTCCATAACAGCTAATCTAACTTGGTTCTATAAGTCGATCAGTTGAGAACATGCCAGTGTGGAGTGGATCCTAGACCTGGTCACTTCTGAGTTACGTGAAGAGCAGCATACACACACGCACACACACACACACGTGGACAGACAGGTGCCATGTGACAATTGCCAAGAAACTAAGGAATGCCCAAAGCTACCTCCAAAGAAGGAATCAATGTGGCTGAGTCCCAGAGTTGAACTTTTAGCCTCCAGAACTGTGAAAAAATGAATTTCTGGTCTTCAAAGCCAACCACTTGTGGTGTTTGTGTTAAAATAGCAGTAGTTAAGTAAGACTACCATGCTAGAGACTATGTGGAGAGGCTCTGAGACTACATGGAGAGCCTGTGCTGAGCCCAGCCATCCCCATGTCCTCATCAAGGCATCAGACATGTAAATGAAGCCTTGTCTAGACCAGCCCAGCCACCAGCTGAATACCACTAAGTAACTGCAGTTGATGCCACGTGGAGTAGAAGAATCGCCCAGCTGAGCCCTGCCCAAATTCCTGACCCAAAATATCATGAGATATAGTAAAATAGTTGTTGTTTTAAGCCTGTAAGTTTTGGGGTAGTCTGTTACACTGCAATAGAAAACCAGAATTTCCTGACAGCTGATACCCTGGAGCCTGGTCAGAAGCACTAGAAAGAGCCAGAAAGGCAGCAGGAAGGAGAGGAATAGTATAAGGATCCAAAGAACATTACTAGAGTTAAAAATGAATATGCCCTTTAACTCACGATTTCGTTTCTAGGAATCCATCCTACTAAAATACTTGTACAAGTGTGCCAGGATGCACAAGCAAGAATGTTCAACACAGTGGTGAACAATTGGAGGAAGCCTACATATCCACCAATAGAAGAAGGATTAAATGAAGCAAGGTGCATCCAAATAATGGAATAGCGTGTAAGTATTTAAAAAGAACAAGGTAGACCTATGTGTACTAATAAGGAATGCACAGCAGGGTAGTCAGACTTGTGTCAATATATCCTTGCTTTTATATTGTTAGGGAATATATAGTGAAACAAAGTAAGTTACAGAATAGTATATTGTTGTAAAATAAAGATGTTTGTGTCTATATGCAGATGTATTTATTCTATCTCCATACATCTGTCTTAATTATCTAGTGCTGCTATAACAGAAATACCACAAATAGATGGCTTTAGCAAAGAGAAATTTATTCTCTCACAGTCTAGGAGGCTAGAAGTCCAAATTCAGGGCATTGACTCCAGGGGAAGGCTTTCTCTCTCTGTGGGCTCTGGAGGAAAGTCCTTGTAATGCATCAGTCTTCTCTAGGTTTGGGAGCATCTCAGCGGAGGAACCTCAGGTCCCAGCACTGCTTTCTTGGTGGTATGAGGTTTCCATGTCTCTCTGCTCACTTCTCTCTTTTATATCTCAAAAGAAATTGGCTTAAGACACTACCTAATCTCATAGAGCTCAACAAAATAACTGCCGCTAATCCATCTTATTACATCATAGTGATAAGATTTACAACATACAGGGAAATCATATCAGAAGATAAAGTGGTAGACAATCATACAATTATACAAGGGAATCATGACCTAGTCAAGTTGACAGACATTTTTGGGGGACACAATTCAGCTAATGACATCTATATCTATGTCTACATCTATACCTGACACAGCTCTCTATCTAATCTATCCATCCATCTACTCACCCATCCAGCCACCATCTATCTATTGACCTATCTATCTATCTATCTAACCTATCCATGCATCCACTCACCCACCCAACCACCATCTATCTATCTGGAAGGATACTACAGAGAACATTTTTTGTTTCCTACTTGTTCAGAGACAAGCATTCCTGGTTCTTCTGGAAATAACACCCAGATTTCATTTTGGAAACCATTTCTTCTCCACATTCTGTCCACATGGTTTGAGTAGGACTCTATTTGTCCCACTGCCTCCCAAGTCTGGCCAATCAGGGCATCAACTTTTCTCAGCCACAGTGGTTGGTTCTGGACAACCAGGCTTGTGAATCCCAGGCCTGTATGAGCAGGCAGAGAAGAGCCTCTGCCCCTCCCGGAGCTGACTCTGCGGTGCAGTGCTTCCATGATCCAGGACAAGTGATTAGAGCTGCTTCTTGCAGACCAGCTTCTGACCTTGGACTCTAGGATATCAGGAAATCTTGCCGCTTCTGAGCCCTGATCACAGATTGAGCAACCCCACACCCTTCCGATGAGCTGCATTGCTGCTTACACTTGTCAGAGCTGGTATCTTTGCTTGAAACCAAAGCACTCTAATAGGTACAGAGGCTCATACCATTCTAATCGTGGTTACCCCTGAGAATTGAAGGTGGGGGCTTTTAATTCTGTCTCTAATTTATTTATAATTTTAAATTAACATGTACTACTTTTATAATTTAAAAGTATGTTTTTAAGGAACTGGACTGTGAATGTCTTCTTTGGTTTATACCAACTCTTTCATTTCCTGTAGTCCTGGCTTCCTTTAAATGGTTCTCTTTGGTTACAAGTTGTGTAAACCAAATCAAGATGGACTATACATGTTAAAATAACAGCTGTCATGGATTTAAGTGTGTCCCTCAAAAACACATGTATCAATTTGGCTAGGCCATGGTTCCCAGTATTAAATGATTGTCCACCATGTTGTCATCTGATGTGACTTTCCTATGTGTTGTAAATTCTATTTCTATGAAGTTAATGAGATGGGATTAGTGGCAGTTATGTTAATGAGGCAGGACTCAACCTACAAGATTAGATAGTGTCTTAAACCAATCTCTTTCGGGATATAAAAGAGAGAAGTGAGCAGAGAGACATAGGGACCTCATACCGCCAAGAAAGTAGCACCGGGAGCACAGCGTGTCCTTTGGATCCAGGGTTCCTGCACTGAGAATTTTCTAGTCCGGGGGAAGATTGATGACAAGGAACTTCCTCCAGAGCTGATAGAGAGAGAAAGACTTCCTCTGGAGTCGATGCCCTGAATTTGGACTTCTAGCCTCCTAGACTGTGAGAGAAGAAATTTCTCTTTGTCAAAGCCATCCACTTTTGGTATTTCTGTTACAGCAGCATTAGATAACTACGACAGCAGCTTTATTGAGATATAATCTGCATACCATAAAATGTGTCCTTTTAAAGTGTACAATTCAGTGGTTTTTAGTATAGTCACAAAGCTGTGCAACCATTACCACTGTCTAATTCCAGAACATATCATCACCCTAAAAAGAAGCCCTGTACCCATTAGCAGCCATTCCCCCTTCCTCCCTGCCCCCAGCCCCAGGCAACCACTAATTACTTTCTGTCTCTATGAATCTGTCCATTTTGAGCATTTCATATGAATGTTGCTGTTGTTAGGTGCCCTCGAGTCGGTTCGGACTCACAGTGACCCTATGTACAACAGAACGAAACACTGCCCGGTCCTGCGCCATCCTCACAATCATTGCTATGCTTGAGCCCATTGTTGCGGCCACTGTGTCAATCCTTCTCGTTGCGGGTCTTCCACTTTTTCACTGACCCTCCACCAAGCATGATGTCCTTCTCCAGGGACTGATCCCTCCTGATAACATGTCCAGAGTATGTGAGACGTAGTCTCACCCTCTTTGCTTCTAAGGAGCAGTCTGGTTGTGCTTCTTCCAAGACAGATATGTTTGGAATTGTACAAGAGGTGACCTTTGTGACTGTCTTATTTTACTTAGCATGATGTTTTTCAGGTTCATCCATGTTGTGGCATGTATCAGTACTTCATTCCTTTCCATTGTCAAATAATATTCCACTGTACGGATATACCACAGTTTGCTTATCCATTCATCAGTTCATGGGCATTTGGGTTGTTCTAATTTTTTTGGCTACTATGAATAATGCTGCTATGGACATTCACATACACGTTTTTGTGTGGACATATGTTCCTTGCTCTTGGGCAGTCACCTATGAGTGACATTGCTGGGTCATATGGTAACGCCGAGGGCAGTGGGCATTCAGTGGTAGGATTCTTGCCTTTTAGGCAGAAGACCCCAGTTCAATTCTGGCCAATACACCTCATGCACAGCCACCCCATCTGTCAGTGGAGAGTGCATGTTGCTATGATGCCGAACAGGTTTTAGCAGAGTTTCTAGGCTAAGACTAGGAAGAAAAGCCTGGTGATCTACTTCTAAAAATCAGCCAATGAAAACCCTATGGATCAAAATGGCTTGATGCCGTTGTGTATGGAGTCACCATGACTTGGGGGTGGGCTCTACAGCAGCTAAGAACAACAGCATGGTAACTGTCATGGATTGAACTATGTCCCCCCAGACATATGTGTACCAACTTGGTTAGGCCATGACTCCCGGCATTGTGTGCTTGTCCTCCATTTTGTGATTGTAATTTTATGTTAAAGAGGATTAGGGTGGGACTGTAATGCCCTTACTAGGTCACATCCCTAATCCAATGTAAAGGGAATTTCCCCGGGGTGTGGCCTGCACCACCTTTTATGTCTCAAGAGATAAAAAGGCAAGGGAAGCAAGCAGAGAGTTGGGGACCTCATACCACCAAGAAAGCAGCTCTGGGAGCAGAACTAGTCCTTTGGACCTGAGGTTCTCGCTCCAAGATGCTCCCAGACCAAGGGAAGACTGATGACAAGGACCTTCTTCCAGAGCTGACTGAGAGAGAAAGCTTTCCCCTGGAGCTGGCGCCCTGAACTTGGACTTCTAACCTACTAGACTGTAAGAAAATAAATTTCTTTTTTTAAAGCCATCCACTTGTGATATTTCTTACAGCAGCACTAGATGACTAAGATAGTGACTCTACGTTTAACATTTTGAGAAATTGCCAAACTGTTTTCCAAAGTGGCTGCAACATTTTACCCTTCCATCAGCAATGCAGAAGCCCTAAGAGGTAAGAACGACTATTAGTTCCATTTTTCAGATGGGGCATCAAGTCACAGGGAGGGGAAGCATCTTGCTCAAGGACTCACAGCAGGTGAGGGGTGGAGTTGGGATTCTAACCTGGGCATTCTTGCTCTTAACCACTATACTGAACTGCCTTTCCAAGGTATCATTACTTCTCAACCCTTATTAACCAGTAAAGGCCCAGAGATGAACAAATAAATAGGACGTATTCAGAGGACAGTGGGGAGAACAATAGAGCAGAACTGGGGGATTAGGATTGGCGATAATGCGAGACAAGTGAAAATTAGTTTGGAAGGTGGGGTTCACATGACAGTAATAACATGTGGCCTAAGTACAGTTTTTAAGTACAGTTTTCAGAGTTTATAAAACATGTCTGCATGCCCATTTTATATTTCACCTGATCCTGAGAGCAATACTTTGAGAGTGGATTAAAGGGAATCTTTGTCCTTGAGTTTTACAGATGATCAGCCTGATGCTCAGAGAGGTCAAGTGACTTACCCAAGGTCACACAGCCAAGAAACGGCAGAGCAGGCACTTGGAACACAGAGCTATCTGACTGTTGGCACAAATAACTGGAACGAAAGGTGCTAAGTGGGACCACAGCATGTCAGTTAGTGCTTCAGCAATACTTGTTGGCCGATTTTCTGCAGTTATAAAACATGCCATTTCTATTAACATACCTGCTGTTCGACTTCTGGAAAGAGACTGGTAGTATTTTTTGTTAGGGTTTCACAAGGGCAGGCTTTCCTCTCCCTCCCACTCAAGTCCAATCGCTGTTGCCCATGCAGCTGCTCTCCCCACTCCTCAATAATCCAGGTTTGAAACAGAGACTGGGCAGGAGAAGAGGGAGAGAAAGGAAGGAGCAAAGAATCAGGGGAGTGGTCTTTAAAGAACTTTGATTTTCCGTAACGCAGGAGTGATTTCCACTCCATTTCACCAGATATTTTTAAGATACACTACATCTTCTTTCAATTACCTGGAGGGAAGGGTAGGCAGGCAGGAGAGAAGGACTATATGGCTCTCTCAGATGGGTTGGAAACCAAGACAGGAGTGCTCCTTGATGTCTTCAAACACAGTGCAGGAGACTTGTATTTTCCCAGAGATGTTGCTGGAAAGACAAATAGTGGCCCACAGCCCGCTGGAGCCAGAAAGCCAGCACCCAGGGCGTAACTTTGTCTTTGTTCATCTCTTGATTATGGGTCAAGGACCCTGGGAAGAAGGGCAGCCTGGGAGGCCAGGCCCCAGCACTGCCCTGGCAAGTCCCCAGGGAGGCCAAGCAGCTCCCCAGCTTCCCTGCCCCACGTTCCTTCTGACCCTGTGGAAAGTCCCTCCGACTACCATTTTCTGAGTGTTCAGTCCATGCCTAGCCCTGGGGAGGCAAAGATGGATAACACCCAGTCCTTGTCCTTCAGACTGTTGCTCTCTGATGAAGGGCCCGGCGTGCACCGCACACCTGTATCCGCCTGCTGTTGAGTTAACTCTGACCCATGGCAACTGCATGTGTGTCAGAGTAGAGCTCCACGGGGTTTTCAATGGCTGCTTTTTGGGAAGTGGATCACCAGGTCTTTCTTCTGAGGGGCCCCTGCGTGGACTTGAACCTCCAACCTCTCCGTTAGCATTTGAGTAGTTGTTAACCATTTGCACCACCCAGGGACTCCCTCACATCTCTAAACCAGATAAAATGTGTGAAGTAGGAAGCAGGGGGCCACAGGGCCATGTTGGGGCACAAGGAGATAGTGCAGGGCTATGAGACAAAGACTTCTGGCTTTGGTGCCAGACAGGCTGCTGCTGGAATCGTGTTTCCAGACCTTCGTAGCCATACATACGACCCAGGAAAAATGCTCTCAGACCCCCTGTTATAACACGGGAATGTAGCAATACTTGCCTGGCAGGGCTGTTGAGAGGTGGAGTGACAGTGTAGGGACAGGGCTTGTGCGGTGAAGCTGTTTACTAACTCGTCTGGGCCATTATTATCACTATTCAGAGCAGAAAGCGTGAGCTTTGGAGGGAAGGGTGGCCTGGGAGCCTGAGGAGGTGGCAGTGCAGAGAGGAGGGCTGAGATCCTGGTGGAGGAGAGAGGGAAGGGTTAAGCAGACAGAAGAGGCCCTGAGAGGCCCTGAGGGGCCCTGCGGGGTGGGAGGAGGAGGGGCAGGGAAGATGTGGGGGCAGCTGCTAGGGAGATGCTGGGAGCTGGAGGAAAGGAAAGGGCTAGAGAAGAGACAGGATAGGCCTAGAGGGAGGAGGGGCATGCTGGTGAGCCTGTGGACCCTCCTGGGACCCAAACTACCCTCCCACCTCTCTGCCCAGGCAGGCAGCCCAGGTTGGAAAATTGCTTTTGCCTGGAAATGTTCTGCTTGGGGGTGGTATTTTGGAGGCAGGTTCAGCGTTAAGAATCTCCAATTCCCAGCAATCCTGAAACAGACCCAGAGGAGGCAGGCATGGATTCCGCAGCCTCCAGTGGAATGGTGGTCCACACAGAGAGCCCTGTCCTAAACTAGTGTTTTACTGCAGGACAGAGAGAGCCAGCCACTGGCCACTGTCCCTCAGTGAGCTACCTGGAGACCCCAGGGTCTTCCTGTAAGCAGACACATCGCGTTGGTGGCACTTCCTAGACTCACAAAAATGCCAACCAATAGGACAGAGACCTTGTCTTTCCCATTTTCCCAATGTAGAAATTTAGGCTCAGAGAGGCTAGGTGACCTCACCAAGGTCACAGCCTTACGTAGCTTCCTAAACCCAGACCATCCTACCCCAGGGATTCCGCTCAGCCCACTGGCTCAGGGCAGCTCTCTGAGGATTCTTACCATGCTCCAGCCTTATAGATTTTGCTGTCTTTTAAAAGCAACTGATGTCCCAGCAGGCCCCTGAGAACGTCACTTTAGGGCTCCAGGTGCCAACTTCTGTGCCCTCCCTGGGATTTCAGCTCTCCTTTATGTCGCAGCAGTGCCCAGGTGGATCGATTTAGGTTAAAACAGCAAGTTTACATAACCCCTCATGATTTGGAAAATGAGCTCTGGCTCTGTGGTTGCAGACCTGGGTTTGAGTCCTGTCTTTGCCTCTCGATCATGGGTGACCTTGGCCAGGCCAATTAAAATATGCATGTTTTTGACCAGTTAATACAAATCTATGTTACAAAATTCAAATGTGCATAAAATGAAAACTAATCTCTCTCCCAGCCTTGCTTCTTAGACCTTTCCCACAGGCACCTACTTTTTAATTTCTTGTGTCTTCCAGTACTCAATGAATATGGGTATTTCGTGCTCATTTGTAAGATGAAGGTGCTATGGGTTGTCATGGACTGAATTGCGTCCCCCCAAAATACCTGTCAACTTGGTTGGGCCATGATTCCCAGTATTGTGTGATTGTCCACCATTTAGTCACTTGATGTGATTTTCCTGTGTGTTGTAAATCCTATCTCTGATATGTTGATGAGGTGGGACTAGCGGCAGTTATGTTAATGATGCAGGACTCAACGTACAAGATTAGGCTGTGTCTTAAACCAACCTCTTTTGAGATATAAAAGAAAAGCGTGCAGAGAAACAGGAGGACCTCATACTACCAAGAAAGCAGCACCAGGAGCAGAGTGCATCCTTTGGGCCCAGGATTCCTGCGTGGATAATGTCATAGACCAAGGGAAGATTGATGACAAGGACCTTCTCCAGAGCCAAAGACGGAAAAGGCCCTCCCCATAGCTGGAGCCCTGAATTCAGACTTCTAGCCTACTAGGCTGAAAGAATAAACCTCCGTTTTCTAAAGCCATCCAATGCGGTATTTCTGTTATAGCAGCGCTAGATAACTAAGACATGGGTTGAATTGTGTTTCCCCAAAATATGTCTTGGAATACTAACCCTTTTATTTGTGGATGTAATCCCATTTGGGAATAGGGTTTTCTTTGTTATAGTAACAAGCCCATACTAGTGTAAGGTGTGCCTTAAACCCAATGACTTTTGAGATATAAAAAGAGCAGATGAGACAGAGAGAAGCAAGTACAAATGAGGAAAGATAGATGCCTGTGGTATTCACCAAGGAACTAAGGAACTCCAGGCTAGTTAAGCTGAGACAAAGATTCTCCCCCAAAATGGACAGAGGGGGAGCCTCCCTCTACAGTCGACACCCTGAATTCATATTTCTAGCCTCCTGAACTCTGAGAAAATAAATCCCTGTTTGTGAAAGCCTCCTACTTGTGGAATTTTGTTACAGCATAGGAAACTTAGACGGAAGGACAGAGCTATTTTAAGGAGTAAGACCCAGGTGAGATCTAGGTTTCACACGTACAGGTGAAGAAAGAAAAGCTGCAAACCCTCAGGTCTTTATTCTATCGCCCCCTCCTTGCCTTCCAACTCTTGAGATGCTGGAAGAGAAGGTGTGGAGGGGGAAGTCCAAAGAAGCCCATCAGCAATTTCCCCCTTTCCTGAAGGTGCACCTTGCTCCACCCATCAAGAGGCAGAGTCAATTTCCCCTCTCTTTGCACCTGGTGGCCTTGTTACTTGCTTTGACCAATCAAACGCAGCAGAATCACCGCTGGGCCGGTTCTAACCTAGCCCTTAAGAGCCTGGCAGCCTCTGCTTTTGCTGTATTGGAACTAAGGAATTGCAGGCCATCCTGATGGAGCCAGAGGCCATGCAGAGAGTGGGGAGAGAGCCCTGGAGGGAGGCACACTCTGTGGGGACAGAGTCCACATGGAGAAGAATAGAGGCGCCCTAACAGCAGCCAGCACCAATACCCCAATCATGTAGAGAGGGACCTTTTTGGACCTTCCAGCTCAACTTCCAGCTGAATGCAGCTGAAAAGTGACCCCAACTGACTGCTCCAATTCTTACCCACAGAATCATGAGAGAGTATAAACTGTTGTTTTAAGCCACTGAGTTTTGGGATAGTTTGTGACGCAGCAGTAGCTAACCGATGCACAGTTATCCATGAGAGAAGCCTAACTATCCTAACCTTGAGATATGCCTTGCTACAAATTTGGGTTGGGACCTGTTAAAGAAAAACAGAAATTCCAAAGCTTCTTTTTGATCTAACCTAATTTTGTTAGAACTCCCATTTTGTTTAAAAAGCCATGCTCCTTTTAGGGACTGCTTGATTCAGAGAAGGCAGCCCACAGCTCCAGCCCCAGGAGATGAAAATGGATGACCCTAAAGCATCATGGAATTTCATTACTCTTGCCAGTGATTGGTTTATGAGCCATGTAACCAAATTATGCTAATGAGATGTAAGTCTGCCATGGGGAGGGGTATTTCTGGGATGAGTTTCTTAGTTCTTTAAGAGAGACCCAAGGAAGAGAATCACTTTTTCTGCCTCTGGACATTGGTCTGTGAGGCTGATCATTGGGGAAAATGTCTGCAACTATTTTGTGGTCAGGACCGGAGTAGCAACAACCAGGATGGCAAGAATGTTTTTAGGTGCCATGGAGCTTTTTCTGACTCATAGTGACCCTACATACAACAGAACGAAATACTGCTTGGTCCTGCGCCATTCTCACAATCTTTCCAATGTTTGAGCCCATCGTTGCAGCCACTGTGTCAAGCCACCTCACTGAGGACCTTGCTCTTTTTTGCTGACCTTCTACTTTAACAAGCATGATGTCCTTCTCCAGGGACTGATCCCTCCTGATAACATGTCCAAAGGACATGAGATGAAGCCTTGCCATCCTTGCTTCTAAGGAGTATTCTGGCTGTACTTCTTCCAAGACAGATATGTTCATTCTTCTGGCAGTCCATGATGTATTCAATATTCTTCATCAATACCATAATTCAAAGGCATCAATTCTTCTTCCGTCTTCCTTATTCATCTTTCAGCTTTCACATGCTTCTGAGATGATTGAAAATACCATGGCTTGTGCCTTATGCCTCAAAGTGACATCTTTGCTGCTGAATCAACCAACCTGGAGCTGCTGTACCTGGGAACTTCTAATTTTGTGAGATAATAAATCCCTTTATTGATTAAGCCATTTGAGTTGCAGTTACTTGATACGTACATACTTGTTAATTTTTTCCAGGCCAGCATTCATTTCTTCTTCTGCTAAAATAACCTATATTTTCCATAGGGAATCACCCCACCCCTACTCTCATTCTATGTAGTTCAGTTGAGCTCACTCTATTCCTGACGTTAGGCTCCTGAACTGAGCCTGGCCAATCAGAGAATCAAATTTCCCTGAGCACAGAGAATGGTTCGTGATTGACACAAGACCCAGATCTGGCCAATATGCATATTTCACCCACCTTCCTCAGCTCCCAGTTGGAGAGATTGGTTTGGAGATGAACTAATGGCCCAAGAAGGACCAGTGCAATCTAATTCTGGGAATTTTTTGGAACTGTTGGATGGAGAGAATGTCTTCTTTTTTTGTTGGTGCAAAACCTGAATGAATATAAGCCTGGAAGCCAATATAGAAAGAGGCAGTGTTGAGAGACAGATAGATAGATATCTGGCCTTGAGGATATTTTCTAAGACCCTGGATCTAGTGGCTCCTGAAGAAGACTTTATGCTTACCTAGGCCTATTCAGTTATATGAACAAATAAATTCCCTTTTCGGATTAAGCTGGTGTAAATAAAAAAAAAAAGAGAGAATGGGTCCTGGTGAATTTGTCTCTATACACATAACAAGGCTGGATTGTCCAATAACGAAGGTATGCATGGGTAAAATTGTGCCTTCCCACCAATCTACAGTGCACAATTTCACCTGTCCCCCACCACATCAAAGATGTGGTAAAACCCATGTTATATTGCTCACCACAGATTAGCAAGTAAACACAATTAAGCCCATGCATACCTTGTTCAATGCAAGTCAGTGCATACCATGTTTACTGGTTATTCTGCCCCTGCACATACATGTGTATCTTTGTGTCCCTGTCAAAGTTTCTAAAGTGATTGTGAATTTCTTTTACAATCAGAAATAAATAGATTTTAAAAGGCACCTCCTGCTTTAACTTTCTGAGATTCTATGATTCAAGTGCTGTTGTCCCAGGGAGGATGATAACCAGAGGCAGGAAAACTTCTCTGGCAATTTTTCACCCTGATGAGAAAATTGGATTTTCCCAGTGCCTTGTTTTTTTTTTTTTTTTTTTTTGAGGAGGCCAAGTTAGCAGGATCAGGACCCCATAGACATTCTTCTGCAGAAAAGAGCCCTGCTGTATCCAGAGCAGAGTGAGCCATGTTATTAATTTCCTCTGTGGTGTGTAGTGAGATTCTGCCAACCTTCCATGGGAGTCCGCATTCCCAGGAGATACATCTTTGGAGGAAGCCTGAATCCAGGCAGACTTGTTCTAGGTGCTCAGTGTTCTTGAGTTATTGTTTCAAACACCCACTGCATCTCCAAGGCATAAAACATGTTGCCATTGAGTCGACTCCAACTCATACCGACCCCACAAGACAAAGTAGAACTGCCCCATAGGGTTTCCAAGGAGTGGCTGGTGGATTTAAACTGCTGGCCTTTGGTTAGCGGCCATGGCTCTTAACCACTGCATGACCAGAGCTCCCCAAGGCATAAAGCCATAGGTATTTATTCTTTCATAGCGATGGGTCAGCTGGGAATTGGCTGATCTAGGCTGTACTTGGAGTTCCCAGGTGGTGCAAAAGATTAAGTTCTTGAATGCTAAGCGAAAAGTTGGAGGTTCAAGTTCATCCAGAGGTGTCTTAGAAGACAGACCTGGTGATCTACTTCAAAAAAATCAGCCATTGAAAACCCTGTGGGGCACAGTTCTATTCTGACACACATGAGTTCGCCATGAGTCAGAAACGGCTCAATGGCACCTGGTTCAGCATAGGCTTGGCTGAGGGGCTCTGCTTTGTGTGTGTTTTTCCCAGGGCCCAGGCTGAAGGAGCAGCAGCCACCTGGGGAAAGCTCTCATGGTGTTGAGAGAAGGAAGTTCAAAGAGAAAAGTAAAGGCACATGAGCCTTTTAGGGCCCAGCCCAGCTGGAGCTTGGAGTCAGGCATGGTGAACTTAACTGAACCACATAGAATGAGAGTAGAGAAGGGCTATCGATTGCATTGTTGGCCCCAACTCCCCACCTCCCTCCCCAACCACATCCTTTGCCACAGGAATTTATGCATCCTCCCACTAAAGGGCCAAATTGCGTTTCTCTGCCTAAGGGCAAATTATCTGATAGGCAAGGTAAGCACAGTGCTTACCTTGCTTACCAGATCCTCCATAGTGACACCCACACGGTGGTTTTACGGTGAAACCCACGTGAAATTGTTCACTACAGATCAGTAAGTAAGCACAAGTAAGCCTATGCTTACCTTGCTTACTGGGTCATCTGCCCCTGTCAGGGATTGTAGATTTGAAAAGAGGCTTTGATTCTGTAGAAAGGCACTGTGGGGTTGGGAGAGAGCCATACCTAGAAGCAGAGTCTTTGATGTGGTGAAAAAATGTGAAATCGTTCACTACAGATGGTCTGGTAAGCAAGGGAAGGACTGTGCTTACCGTGCCTATTGGATAATCCACCCTTGTCTCTGCCCCTTGATGCTAATGTAGGTATCTCCTGCCACACACAAAAGAGCGGGTTTGATTAAGCTGGGAGTGATCGTTAGGCAGGGCTGCAGAGAGGGAGGAGAATCACAGTGAAGAACGCAGGAGGGAAAACAGTTTTGGTAACCACGATGGTCCCATAGTGGCCCTGTAGATACTCAAGACAGCTGGTGACATTGAGCAGTGTTCCAAAGAACGCCAGGAGTCAGAGCTGGACCAAGACTGGGGTCTGAGAGATACCCCCATCCCCTCTGCCTGCTCCTGCCCCAGCTTAGCACTGCCTGGACTGACAGATCCTCAGCCTCAACAAGCCCCCCACCCTAAGTTTGGCTTGAGCTCATCCAGCTTGCACGGACCTCCCCCGGGCCTGGAGCAGTAACTCGGCTGCAGTAGCTGAGTCTGGTAGCACAGAGGAGGGTCTGATGGGGGGGGATCAGAGAAGGAGGCCACAGAGGGAAGTGCAGACCTGCATGTGGTGCAAGGGGACGAGTGGGGAGACTGGGCTCTAGTCCACACTACTTAGGGTAGTGTTTCAGCTCTGCCACTACTAGTGGTGTGACTTGCGGGGAGTAAGGCCATCTCTTTGCACTTCACTGGAAATGGAATTCTAATGGTAGTCTACCCATGCAAGTTATCGTGGGGCCCATGGACTGCCAGAAGGACGAACAAACCTGTCTTGAAAGAAGAATAGCCAAAATGCTTCTTATAAGCAAGGATAGCAAGACTTCATTTCACATACTTTGGACAGGTTATCAGGAGGGATCAGTCCCTGGAGAAGGACATCATGCTCGGTAAAGTAGAGGGTCAGCAAAAAAGAGGAAGACCCTCAATGAGATGGATTGACACAGTGGCTGCAACAATGGGCTCGAACATAGCAAAGATGGCGAGGATGGCACAGGACCAAGCAGTATTTCGTTCTGTTGTATGTAGGGTCACCACGAGTCAGAACCGACTCAACAGCACCTAACAAGAACAACAACAGAGATAATGAAGCAGATAGCTGGTGCTCAGTACATGAATCAGCTGCATTGCTGATAATCAAGTCCATGACAGTTTTTCCACGACATGTTTTTTGCCCTTATTTCTTAGGATTCCATCCATTTCAGCTACAATGTACTGCGACATCTCCTGTTGGGGTCTGAGTAAATGCATTGTGGCCCTCCCAAAGGATGGAATATAGCATGCAGTCATTAAAGAGAAAGCGGTAAATAAAGTTGATGCCCAGGTATGTCATTGATTGGGTGAGGCAAGGTGCAGAACCTATGTAAAGTAGGATGCTTTTTTTTTTTTATTAACTTTTATTGAGCTACAAGTGAACGTTTACAAATCAAGTCAGACTGTCACATATAAGTTTATATACACCTTACTCCGTACTCCCACTTACTCTCCCCCTAATGAGTCAGCCCTTCCAGTCTCTCCTTTCGTGACAATTTTGCCAGCTTCCAACTCACTCTATCCTCCCATCCCCCCTCCAGACAGGAGATGCCAACACAGTCTCAAGTGTCCACCTGATATAATTAGCTCGTTCTTCATCAGCATCTCTCTCCAGTAGGATGCTTTTAATGCCATATTTAAAAAGGCATTCCAACCCAAGTGTCCATTCTCAGGTGAATGGATAAACAGACATGCTATATCATTCAGCGGAATATTATTCGATCATAAGGAGAAATGAGGTTCTGATATGTGCTAAAATATGGATGAATTTGAAAATGTTATGCTGAGTAAAATCAGTCAGACACAAAAGGACAAATATTGTATGACCTCGATTATATGAGATACCTAGAATAGGAAACACAGAGACATCAAAGCTTGTTAGTGTGATCGGGGCGGGCAAGAGAGTGATGTGGGGAGGTGTTGCTGAAGGGGCACTGAGTTTCTATTAAAGGTGATTAAAAGATTAGAAATGGATAGCGGTGATGATCATACAACATGGGGAATGTAATTAGCGTTACTGAATTGTACATGTAAAAATGGTTGAAATGGCACAAGTTTTGTTTTATATATTTCACCACTATATATATATATATATTTTTTTTTTTTAAGGGTACTACTCACCACATAACATATGTGCTGCTGCACGCAGGGTTATTTTCCTGTAAGGATGCATGGGGGCTCCTGACAGTGATTCCTTTTGAGGAAAGGACCCAGTGGAGCAGGTAGGCTTTTGCTCTCCTGTTTATTCCTTTCTGTGGAATATACTTTGGCCAAGTTATCAGGAGGCACCCGTCCCTGGAGAAGGACATCATGCTTGGTAAAGTAGAGGGTCAGCGAAAAAGAGGAAGACCCTCTATGAGATGGACTGACACTGTGGCTGCAGCAATGGGCTCAAGCATAGCAATGATTGTGAGGATGGCGCAGGACCGGGCAGTGTTCCCTTCTGTTATACATGGGGTCGCTGTGAGTCGGAACCAACTGGAGAGCATTTAACAATGACAACAACAACCAGCACTAACTCGGGGCATTCTGCAGCAGGCCCTGGTCACTCTGCCTTTAATAGGGGAACACCACCTCATGCCACCACCATGAGGCAGGTCCCATTGTTATCCCCACTTTACAGGTAAGGGACAGAGAGTTGAAGTACCTTGCTTAGAGATACACTGCAAGTAAGGGTGGAGCTTGGATTCAGACTCAGACAGTAGGGTCTAGAGCCTCCATTTTTAGCTATTAGGCAACACTGTCTCCCAATGTATTATTATTTTTTTTAATCTATTTAAAGAATTCACAGCAGTTTTCTGTGTTACAGGGCATTTTACACACACACACACACACACACACACACACACTAATAAAAAATTAAAAACAAACAAAAAAACAGTTGCTGTCAGGTCAGTTCCTACTCATGGCAGCCCTGTGTGTTGCAGAGTAGAACTGCTCCGTAAGGTTTTCCTGGCTATGGCCTTTTGGAAGCAGATCACCAGGCCTTCCTTCTGCAGCTCCTCTGAGTGGGTTCTAACCACCAGCCTCCTTCAGGTTAGTAGTCAAGTGACTAAATATTTGCAGCACCCAGGCAACTGATATATACTAACGTTGTTGTTACTGTTAGGTTTCAAGTTGATTCCAACTTGTAGCAACCCTATGTGACAGAACAGAACTGTCCCGTAGGGTTTCCTAGGCTGTAATCTTTCTGGAAGTAGATCCCCAAGTCTTTCTCCCTCAGAGCCATTGAGTGGGTTCCAACCGCCAACCATCCAGTTAGCAGCCGAGCCCTTAACCACTGTGCCAGCTGGGCTCATTATACATACTAAAAGAAACAACATATGACCTATATATGATCAATTGTTTCAATCTCTGTGATTCTTATTGTCCGTTGGTTGCTTCCATCTTTTTCTGATGACAGCCTGATGGAAGACACAGGTAAAGGAGGAACACAGATTTGGGAGTCAGGTGACCCCCATTCTAATCCCAGCTCAGTGCCAACTTGCAACATGACCTTGACGCTTCCCTGGTCCTCAGCCCCCATCTGCAGAGTGAGGACGTTGGAGCCCATGACCTCCACGGGCCTTACTATGCAAGGATTCTCAGGCTGTGTCTGGTCTATTTTTGCCTGACATCTCTCCCCCGGGCCGTGGGCCTGAGCTAATTTCCCTGGCTGGCCCCGATCCAGGCAGCTCAGGTGGAGAACGCCAAGCTAATGAGGCCAAGGTCATGGGCCAGTTAGCATCTCATCCCTCAGAGGAAAGCTTGGCTTTGCAGCTGGACTGTGGCTCCCCCACCAGTCCTTGGGCTCAGGCACAGGCAGGTCCTGGTGGAATGGTTGAGAGTAGGGCTGGCTCTGCAAGCCATCACTCCCAGCAGGAGCAACCCAGGTCCCAGCTAACCTTTGAGACTGTAGCGCAGCGTGTCCCTGAGTCAGGTTCACATACCAGGGGGGTGGGAGAGAACCAGAATGGTTCCTTAAGCACTTCCTCCTGCCTACCAGCAGACCCACACTCAGTCAAGCCGGAAGATGAGAGAGAATTTGACTTTACAGCTAAAGCAGATGACACATCCACATTCAGGTGACCCACTGCTGGTGGCTAAAAAATGGTTGAGACCTTCACTAGATGAATGGTTAAGCAAATTGTATATCCACACCATCGAATACTGCATAGCAATATAAAGGAACAAACTATTGATACACAAAACCATCTGAATGAATCGCTGGAGGATTATGGTGGCATAAAAAGCCAATCATACCTACTGTATGATTCCATTTATATAACATTCTTGAAAGGGTAAAATTATAGAAATGGAAACGGATTAGCTGTTGCCAGGGTTAAAGACTAGAGGGGGCAGGTAGGAAGTGGGTGTAGCTATAAAAGGGCCAAAGGAGGTATCCTTGTGGTGATAGAAACGTTCTGTATCAATATCAATATTCTGGTTGAGATATTGTACTACAGTTTTGCAAGATGTTACCATTGGGGGACAATGGGTAAAGGGTACATAGAATCTGACTGTAAGTATTTTATTTCTGTGTTGTTAGTTACTGTCAAATTGATTCTAACTCATGGCGACCCCATGTGTGACAGAGTAGAACCACTTCGAAGAGTTTTCTTGGCTATAATCTTTTTGAAAAAATTTCTCTAACATTTATCTTTTTTTTTTTTGTACTTTAGATGAAGGTTTACAGAATAAACTAGATTCTCATTAAACAATTAGTACACATTTTTTTTGTGACATTGGTTACCAACCCCACAACATGTCAACACTCCCCCTTCTCCACCTTGGGTTCCCTATTACCAGCTTTCCTGTCCCCTCCTGCCTTCTAGTCCTTGCCTCTGGGCTGGTGTACCCCTTTTATCTCATTTTGTTTTATGGGCCTGTCTAATCTTTGGCTGAAGAGTGAACCTCAGGAGTGACTTCGTTACTGAGCTAAAAGTGCCCAGGAGCCATACTCTCTTGGTTTCTCCAGTCTCTGTCAGGCCACTAGGTCTGGTGTTTTTTTGTGAGTTAGAATTTTGTTTTACATTTTTCTCCAGCTCTATCTGGGATCCTCTATTGTGATCCCCATCAGAGCAGGCAGTGGTAGCAGCCAGGCACCATTTAGTTGCGGTGGACTCAGTCTGGTGGAGGCTGTGGTAGTTGTGGTCCGTTAGGCCTTTGGACTAATCTTCCCCTTGTGTCTTTGGTTTTCTTCATTCTCCCTTGCTCCCAACAGGGTGAGACCGGTAGAGTATCTTACATGGCTGCTCACAAGTTTTAAGGCTCCAGATGCTACTCACCAAAGTAGAATATAGAACGTGTTCTTTTGATAATTTTTATTGTGCTTGAAGTGAAAGTTTACAAATCAAGTCAGTCTCTCACATATAAACTTATATACACCTTACTACATACTCCCATTTACTCTCCCCCTAATGAGTCAGCCCACTCCCTCCTTCCAGTCTCTCCTTTCATGACCATTTTGCCAGTTTCTAACCCCCTCTACCCTCCCATCTCCCCTCCAGGCAGGAGATGCCAACATAGTCTCAAGTGTCCACCTGATGCAAGTAGCTCACTCCTCATCAGCATCTCTCTCCAACCCATTGTCCAGTCCAATCCATGTCTGATGAGTAGAACATTTTCTTTATAAACTATGTTATGCCAGTTGAGTTAGATGTTCCACAAGACCACGGTCCCCATATCTTGGCTGTAATCTTTACAAAATCAGATATCCAGGTCTTATCCTCCAGGGCACCTCTGGGTGAGTTTGAACAGCCAACCATTAGGTTAGCATTCGAGCGCAAATTGTTTGTGTCACCTAGGAACCTTATCTTATTTCTCACAAGTGTAAAATAAAAAGTTAAAAAAAAATTAAGTATGCCCCTGCCCTGAACAGATAGCAACAGAACATTGCCTGATATTGTGCCAGAAAATGAGCCCCTCAGGTTGAAAATACAACTGGGGAACAGCTGCCTCCTTAAAGTAGAGCCGATCTTAATGAAGTGGATGCAGTCAAGCTTTCAAGACCTTTATATGCTGATGTGGCACAACCCAAAATTAGAAGAAACAGCTGCAAACTTTCATTAATAATCAGAACATTGAATGTACAAAGTAGGAATCAAGAAAAACTGGAAGTCATCAAAAATAAAACGGAAAGTTTAAAGATATCCTAGACATGAGTGAGCTGAAATTGAGTGGTATTGGCCATTTTGAATCAGATATAATCATATGGCCTACTCTGCAGGGAATGACAAATTGAAGAGGAATGGTGTTGCATTCACCGTCAAAAAGAACATTTCAAAATCTATCCAGAGATACAACGTTGTCAGTAATAGGATAATACCCATATTCCCACAAAGAAGACCAGTGAACACAACTATGATTCAAATTTATGCACCAACCACTAATGCCAAAGATGAGGAAATTGAAGATTTTTACCAACTTCTGCAGTTTGAAATTGATCACACATGCAATCATGATGCATTGATAATTACTGGTGAATGGGATGGGAAAGATGGAAACAAAGAAGAATTGGTAGTTCAAAAATATGGCCTTGGTGATAGAAACAACACTGGAGATCGCATGACAGAATTTTGCAAGATGAATGACTTCTTCATTGCACACGCCTTTTTTAAACAACATAAACAGCAACTATACACATGAACCTTGCCAGGTGGAATATACAGGAATCAAATCGACTATATCTGTGGAAAGAGACAATGGAGGAGCTCAATGTAACATTCAGAACAAGGCTGGGGTCAGCTGTGGAACAGACCATCATTGCTCATATGCCAAGTTCAAGCTAAAGTTAAAGAAAATTAAAACAAGTCCTTAAGAGTCAAAATACGACCATGAGTATATTCCACCCGCATTTGGAGAACACCTCAAGAACAGGTTGGACGCATTGAACACTAATTACTGGAGATCAGATGAGTTGTGAGATGATATCAAGGACATCAAACATGAAGAAAGCTAGAGGCCATTAGAAAGACAGTAAAGAAAGAAAAGACCAAAATGAATGTCACAAGACACTCTAAAGCTTGCTCTTGAACAAAGAGTAGCTAAAGGAAATGGAAGCACGATGAAGTAAAAGAGCTAAACAAAAAATTTCAAAGGGTCACTTGAAAGGTAAAGTATTATAATAAAATGTGCAAAGACCTGGAGTTAGAAAACCAAAAAGGAAGAAAATGCTCAGCATTACTCCAGTCTTGAGTCGCAATATTGAAAGGCAAAAAATTGAATGACACAGGAAGCATCAAAAGAAGACGGAAGGAATACGCAGAGTCACTGTACCAAAAGAACTGGTAGATGCTCAATTATTACAGAAGGTGGCATATGATCAAGAACAGATGGTACTGAAGGAAGAGGTCCAAGCTGCACTGAAAGTATTGGCAAAAAACAAAGCTCCAGGAATTGACAGAATATGAATTGAGATGCTTCAACGAACACATACAACACTGGAAGACTCCTCATCTATGCCAAGAAATTTTGAAGACGGCTACCTGGCCAATCAACTGGAAGAGATCCATATAAGCGCCTATTCCAAAGAAGGGTGATCCAAAAGAATGCAGAAATTATCAAACGATATCATTATTATAACATGAAAGTAAAATTATGCTGAAGATAATTCAAAAATGGTTGCAGCAGTGCATTGATAGGGAACTGCCAAAAATTCAAGCCGGATTCAAAAGAGGATGTGGAATGAAAGATACCATTACTGATGTTAGATGGATCTTGTCTGAAAACAGAGAATACCAGAAAGATGTTTACCTGTATTTTATTGACTATGCAAAGGCTGTGTAGATCATAACAAATTATGGATAACATTGTGAAGAATGGGAATTCCAGAACACTTACTTATGCTCAAGCTGAACCTATACATAGACCAAGAGGCAGCCATTTGACCAGAACAAGGAGATGCCATGTGGTTTAAAATCAGAAAAGGTGTGTGTCAGGGTTGTATCCTTTCACTATACTTATTCACCTGTATGCTGAGCAAATATTCCAAGAACCTGGACTATATGAAAAACGGGGCATCAGGATTGGAGAAAGACTCATTAACAACCTGCAGAATGCAGATGACACAAACTTGCTTGCTCAAAGTGAAGGGGACTTGACACACTTACTGATTAAGATCAAAGACTATGGCCTTCAGTATGGATTACACCCTAACATAAAGAAAATAAAAATCCTCCCAAATGGACCAACGAGCAACATCACAATAAATGGAGAAAAGACTGAAGTTGTCAAGGATTTCATCTTACTTGGATTCACGGTCAACACCCATGAAAGCAGTAATCGAGAAATCAAATGATGCATTACATTGGACAAATCTATTGCAAGAGGCCTCTTTCAAGTATTGAAAGACAAAGATGTCACTTTGAGGACTAAGGTGAACCTGATAGAAGCCAGGGTTTTTTTTTTTTAGTTTCTTCTGAGTTTTGTTATACAATACAATAAGTTGCATTGAAAGGATAATTCAAGAGGACTCACTTCTTTTTAATCTTATTGTGGTGAAAATACACATAATATACACTATCTCAACAATTTCTACCTGTACAGTTCAGGGACATTGATTACATTCTTCAAGATGTGCAACCATTCTCACTACCCTTTTCCAAATCATTCCACCACCTTTAACATAATCTCAGTGCCCCCTAAGCGAAAGCTTCCCCTCCCTCCTTCCTCTTCCACTTCTAGAAACCACTAATAATCTCTGGTTTCTGTGTGTTTGCTTATTTTATATAAGTGAGATCATATACTGTTTGTCCTTTGCCACTTACTTGTTTTGCTCAGCATGATGTTTTCAAGGTTCATCCACGTTGTGGCATGCGTCAGGGCCTCATTTTTCTTTATGGCTGGGCAGGATTTATTCTTTTTTTTTTTTAATTGTGTTTTAGGTGAAGGTTTACAGTGCATGTTTGTTTCTTATTCAAAAATTTATATGAAAATTGCTTTGTGACATTGGTTGCCATCCCTGCACTGTGTCAGCACTCTCCCCCTTTCCCTTTACACCGTGCGTTCCTCATGTCCATTCATCCAGGTTTGTCCCTTCCTACCTTCTTGTCTTTTCTTTTGGGCAGGTGTTGCCCAATTGGTCTTGTATACTTGATTGAACTAAGGGGTATATTCCTCAAGTGTGTTATTGTTTTATAGGCCTGTTTAGTCTTTGGCTGAAAGGTGGACTTTGGGAGTGGCTTAAAAAAAAAAAAATTTTTTTTTTTTTTAATTCTAAGTTGGTGGACATAGTCTTGGGGGTTTCTCCAGTCTCTGTCAGACCAGTAAGTCTCGTCTTTTTCTATGAATCTGAATTTTTTCCTACATTTTTCTCCCACTCTGTCCGGGACCGTCTACTGTGATCCCTGTCAGAGTGCTTGGTGGTGGTAGCCACGCACCACCTAGTTCTTTTGGGCTGTGCCTGATGGAGGTTGTTGTTCATGTGGTCCATTAATCCTTTGGACTGATATTTTCCTTGTGTCTTTGGTTCTATTCATTCTCCTTTGCTCCGAATGTGCTGGGACCAATAGATGTGTTTTAAATGGCCTCTACCAAGCTTTTAAGACTCAAGACACTACTCACCGAGGCAGGACATGGAATGTTTTCTTTGTGAACTATGCTATGCCAATTGACCTACATGTCCCCTGAGACCAAGGTCATGGTATTTTTAATTACCTCATGTGCATGCGAAACCTGGACAATGTATAAAGAAGACCAAAGAAGAATTGATGGCTTTGAATTATGGTGTTGGCAAAGAATACTGAACATACCATGGACCGCCAGAAGAATGAACAAATGTGTCTTGGAAGAAGTACAGTCAAAGTGCTCCTTAGGAACAAGAATGGCAGGACTTTGTCTCACATTTTTGGACCTGTTATCACGAGGGACCAGTCCATGGAGAAGGACATCGTGCTTGGTAGTGTGTCAGCAAAAAATAGGAAGACCATCAATGAGATGGACTGACACAGTGGCTGCAACAACGGGCTCAAATATGGGAAAAAATTGTGAGGACAGCACAGGACCAGGCAGTGTTTCGTTCTTTTGTAGGGTGGATTGCTACGAGTTGAAACGGACTCGACAGCACCTAACCACAACAACTGCCCTCAAGGACCTTGTGTCTAAGGAAAGAGGGTCCATATAACCAGATCATTTCCACACATCGTGGTGACAGAGGGGAGCCCAGCCTGGCGGCACAGGGAGGGCTTCTGATGTCATGACAGTTGAGCGGAATTATCGAAGGTGAGCAGGTTTGGAGTCTGATGAGGGCTTCTAAGGCATGGGGACCACGTGGGTAAATGGGGCCTTTGGAGTCTTCTTTCCCCCACTGCAGAAAATACATATACAACTTTGTCCCAATTTCTTCATAAACATTTTAAGTGATAAACGGAATTATCTCTTTAAATTTTTATTAGCCCTTTGGTGCCTGCTGCTTCCTGTCTTGCAGACAGCCCCATAGGAGAAGAAAATGAAGTTCCCGTTGTCAAACAACACACCAGTTAGCAAGTGTCTTTGTTCAGCCTGTCTGGACCAACTTTCACATTCCATTTAGTGAAAAGGTAGATGTTGATGTTTTTCCTGTTAAGAGAGAATTTCTTTTTTAAATGTATTTTTGTTTTTTTTTCTTTATGTGCCTAGTCCTGCTTTATATATAATGACAGCTTAATGGTGGAACACTGGAGGACTTTGGAGTCAGGGATCCCCGTGTCTGAATCTCCGTTCCACCACTTACTGGCTATCAGCATGACCCTTAATCTCCCTGAGCCTCAGTCCCTTGATCTGTACACTGAGACTATTAATACTAAACAGGACAGTAATACCAAATTCATAGGTCTATGGTGGAGATTAGTGAGAAAACACTTGCCGAAGACCGTAGTATAATGCCTGACTTGTAATTAGTGCTCAGTAATTGATACTCATTATTGTTAATAATAACCTTAGTTTTGTATTAGGAATTTAAAATATGCACCCTTTCACAGTAGGGGGCAGTGGTGGTTCAGTGATAGAATTCTTGCCTTAGAAGAGGGAGAACCTGAAACCAAACCAAACTCACTGCCATCGAGTTGATTCCAACTCATAGTGACCTATAGAAAAGAGTAGAATTGTACCAGAGGACTTCCACGGCTGTCATCTTTACAGAAGCAGACTGGCACATCCTTTTCCCATGGAGCAGCTGATGGGTTTGAACCACCAACCGTCTGGCCCTCAGCCAAATGCTTAAACACTGTGCTACCAGGGCTCCTATCCATGAGGGAGACCCAGGTTCAACTCCTGACCAATGCACCTCAAGTACGGCCACGATTCGTCAGTGGAAGCTTGCATGTTTCTATGATGCTGAACAGGTTTCGGCAGAACGTCCAGACTAAGTCAGACTAGGAAGAAGCCCTGGTAATCTACTGAAAAGTCAGCTAATGAAAATCCTATGGATCACAGGGGTCTGATTGTGTTGTACATGGGGCCACTGTGAGTTAGGGCCCACTCAACAGCAGCTAACAACAATACCTTTCACATTACTTTGCAATTAGGGGGTTTGCTTAGCGGCAGCACAGAAGAAAGGCTCGGTGATCTGCTTCTGTAAAGATTAAAACCAAAAAACCCCAACCCATTGTCGGTTCCAACTCATAGTGACCCTATAGGACAGAGTAGAACTGCCCTATAGGGTTTCCAAGGCTGTAATCCTTACAGGAGCAGACTGCCACATCTTTCTCCCTTGGAGCAGTTGCGTACCTAACCAGTGCTCCTCCATAAAGATTATAGCCAAGAAAACCCTATGGAGTACAGTTCTAGTCTATAACACATGGGGTTGCCAAGAGTCAGAATCAACTCGAAGGTAACAGGTTTGTTTTGGTTTGCGTGTATCAGCCAGGTTATGTATAGGCTAGATTATGCTGCAGTAACAACCAACCACAAAAACCCAGTGGCTTCCAACAACAAAGCTTATTTCTTGCTCACACTACACGTCCATCATGGGTCAGCTACAGTTTTGCTCCTTATTTTCCCATCTGGACCTGGGATGATGGAATAGCCAGTCTTTGGAACATTGTTGGTTGTTGTGACAGAGCAAAAGGGCTTTACATCAGCATTAAGTGCTACGGCTTAAAAATGACACGTACTATTTGCATTCAAAACTCATTGGTCAGATGAGGCAGTTCTACTCTGTCCTATAGGGTCAATATAGGATCACAACGTGTTGGAAGCACTTGATAGCAGCAAGTTTTTTAGTCCCTGGGTGGTGCAAATGGATAATACACCCGGCTGCTAACCAAAAGATTGAAGGTTTGAGTGCACTAGAGGCGCCTCAAAAGAGAAGCCTGGTGATCTACTTCCAAAAAATCAGCCCCTGAAAACTCTATGGAGCACAGTTCTACTTTGGCACACATGGGGTCACCATGAGTCAGAACCAACTTGACAGCAACTGGACTGGATCTCCTAGGATAGGTCTGTTATGGCTTGAACTGTGCCCCGCAAAAATATGTATCGTAAATCCTAAACCCCTATACCTGTGGATGTAATCCCTTCTGGACAAGGATTTTATTACATTAATGAGACCATATCAGTGTAGGGTGAGTCTTGAGCAGATTTGGCACAGAGAAGGAGCACACACAGAGGAACCAAGAAACTGAGGAACAAAGCTGGAAAGAGACAAGGACCTTCCCTCAGAGCCGACAGAGCTAGAGCCTTCCCCTGAATTTGAACTTCTCACCTCCTAAGCTGTAAGAAAATTAATTTCTTTTAGTTAAAAACAAAAAACAAACTCATTGGTCAGAATTGGCTACACAGTCTTACCCAGGCATCAGAAGGCTGGGAAAAAATAACCCCACCATGTGCCTGGAAGTAGGGAGAACTAGAAAACGTGGCTGATAGTTGTGATGACTACCACAATACTTTTGGAAACCGCAGCCCTGACCAGAGGGATAGAGGCTCAGCTAGATGGCGGGAGGAAGGCAGGAGCCAGAGGGAAGGAGGAGGAGAGAATGGGGCCCGGTATGGAGTGTGATCCTAGGTCAGTGTGCAGCCCTGAGGCCAGAGGGACCCTGGGGGCCTTTCTTATCCGGACACCGGACCGTTCTGTTCTACAGACAAAGGAGCCAGCCCCGGAAGGAGGTGGGAGTCAAGAGCACTCGACATGCATGGTGACGCTGTATGTAACCCGTGTTTCCCTGGCGCTCCAGTTTATGGGCAAAACAGAGTCACACAGCAGCATTGATCTGGCTGCCTGCCTCCTGCTCTGTGGGCTTCCAGGACTTCTGCAATTTTTTTTTTTTTTAAAGGACTTATCCAATTTTTGGAAACCCTGGTGGCGTAATAGTTAAATACTATGGCTGCTAACCAAGAGGTTGGCAGTTCGAACCTGCCAGGCGCTCCTTGGAAACTCTAGGGGGCAGTTCTACTCTGTTCTGTAGAATCGCTCTGAGTCGGAATCAACTCGACAGCAGTGGGTTTGTGCTTTTTTGGGTTTACCCAATTTTTGTAAATGGCTTGAGCAGCCCCCAGCAGTGTCTCTGGTGTGCTCTCACCCGGGCCTGTCGGCTCCTCCCTGGGGCAGCTGTGTGCCTCTCCCGCTCCAGCATCTCAGGTTACCACTGACGTCAAAAGCAGTCGCTCAGCCAGCACAGTCCTCAAAGATCCCCCAGGGCTGCCGCTGTGTACCGATGTCTGGGCCAACATCGCCACCTCCCGTGCCTGCTGAGGCTGCTGTTCACGGCCAATGCTCTCACTGCCCAGATGGCCCACTGCCGCCCTTGCCGGGGATTCAGCGTAAGCCCAAGGGGCTGAATGGCTGGCAGTGCAGTCTGATCGGCTTCCGTTTGGATCCATGCTGGCCTTCTTTCAGGTTCTAGATCCCATGTTTTCTTTAGAACTCCTTCCCAGCCACAAAATCTGTGCATATGCAGATTCCCCTGCTCGGAATACACTTACCACCTCATTTCTTCCTCATCCTCTTTATCTATTTAGCCTTCTGTCGGCCTTCAAAAGGAGTCCCTAGGTGGTACAAACATTTAACTACACTTGGCTACTAACCAACAGGCTGCTGGTTCAAGCCCATCCGGAGGTGCCTCAGAGGAAAGGCCTGGAGATCTACTTCTGAAAAACCAGCTATTATAAACCCTATGGAGCACACTTCTACTCTGACGCGTGTGGGTCACCAAGTGTCAGAACCAACTCGATGGCAGCTGGTTTTTCATGGGGGCAGTTGCAATTCAGTGGTAGAATTGTCGACTTCCATGTGGAAGACCCAGGTTCAATTCCTGGTCAGTGTACCTCATGGGCAAGCCACCACCTGTCTCTCAGTGGAGGCTTGTCTGTTGCTATGGTGCTGAACAAGTAGCAGTGGAACTTTCCAGATAGGTTAGGAATAAAGGCCTGGAGATCTACTTCTGAAAATCAGCCAGTGAAAACCTTATGGAGCACAGCTCTACTCTGACACACATGGGGCCCCATGACTTGGAATCGATTCCATGGTGGCAACTGGTTGTTTTCAACCTTCAAATCTTAGCTCAAATGGCACTTCCTCTGGGAAGATTTCCTTGACTCCTCAGACTAGGTCAAAAACCAAAACCAAACCCACTGCCATCAAGTCAATTCCAACTCATAGTGACCCCACAGGACAGAGTAGAACTGCCCCATGGGGTCTCCAAGGAGCAGCTGGTGGATTCAAACTGCCGATCTTTTGGTTAGCAGCCAAGTTCTTAACCACTATGCCACCAGGGCTCCCAAGCTAGGTCAGGTTTCCTGTTATAAGGCCTTTCCCCAACATGCTGGATTGGCAGGTAACGATGGCGGATCCAGAAGAAGGAACATCCACTGGCCAAAACTGCTTTCAAATAGCAAACAGCTTCTGCAGAATCCTCATGAGGATGGCCTCCTCACCCCTGACAAGCTGCTCACACATCCTTAGCGCTCTCCAGATGAAAGAGGCAGGGCTGTCTATCATGACCTTGGTGATGAATGCTTGTGTGAGTTTCTGCTTTGCCCCAGTGAGCTGATATAGTTAAGTACAATCTTGACCCAAGTGGCCAGGAAAGTAGGCAGCCTTAAGGGGGGTAGGTTCCTGGGGGCAGGTCTGGCCCAGGCTACATTATGTCCCCATGCCCATCCCCATGGGGCCAGTCTACTTGGAGAAAGGGCCAGGGCTCTGGTCTTCAATGTCTCACCTCCAAGAAGGCTACGTCTTGGATCTGGCTTTAACTTTGAAGAAAATGGTTTCGATAAAAATCAAAAGCTCTCCAGGACCTACATCTTGAAGAAAAAATCAGGAACCCCAGGGCGTAAGGTTGCAAAGCATCAAGTGTTCGTGGTGCCAGGTCTGAATGCTGGTGGAGGTTTAACTTTGTAAGCAGTTTTGTCGGGATCATTATTGTTTCAGCTGGTGCTCCACTTACAAAGTCCTGTAGGTTTGAGAGGTCTGTCTCAATCTAAGGAGTCCTGGTGATGCAGTGGTTAAGCACTCAGCTGCTAACCAGAAGGTTAGCGGTTTGAACCCACCAGCCACTCCAAGGGAGAAAGATGTGGCAGTCTGCTTATGTAAAGATTACAGCCATGGAAACCCTATGGGGCAGCTCTACCCTGCCCTATAGGGTCTCTGTAAGTCAGTGTCAACTCAATGGCAACAGGTTTGTTTTTTTTTCCCCTACTTAGCTTCCTTGGCCTTGATGGCGAAGTGGTTAAGAGCTCAGCTGCTAACCAAAAGGTCGGCAGTTTGTATCCACCAACCACTCCTCGGAAACCCTATGGGGCAGTTCTACTGTGTCCTGTGGGATTGCTTTGAGTCAGAATTGACTCAAAGGCAACGAGTTACCTTCCTTATAAGCTCTGTTAGCTGTGAGTATGCTCTTGCAGAGCGTACGGCTTTAGGAACACATGAATGATATGAGACCAGAGACGCCTCTTCTGACTGTTGTTGATTCCATGTGCCTACCTGTGTGCATGTAGGTGTTTATGTCACTCCCTCTTCCGGAATGTCTTAGTTTCCTAGTGCTGCTGTAACACAAATACCACAAGTGGGTAGATTTCAAGAATAGAAATTTATTTTCTCACAGTTGTAAAGGCTGAAAGCTCAAATCAGGGTCTGCATAGTCCTAGGCATTCTTCGATTCCTTGGCTTTTTTGGCTGGTAGACAATCCTCCCATGTGTATGTTTCTGTGTCTATTCTGCTTTTTTATAACTGTGAAGTAATTAGGTTTAAGAACCACCCTACTCTGGTAGTAGAGGGTCAGCTAAAGAGAGGAAGACCCTCAACAAGAAGGATTGACATAGTGGCTGCAACAGTGGGCTCGAGCATAACAATGACTGTGAGGATGGTACAGGAGTGGGCACTGTTTTGTTCTGTTGTACACAGGGTCGCTACAAGTTGGAACAGATTCAACAGCACCTAACAACAACAACTATTCTGGTATGACCTCACTGACATAACAAAAGAAAATCCTCGTTCCTAACAGGATCACATCACAGGTACAAGGATCAGAAATTCAGCACATATTTGGGGGGATGCAATTTATTCCACAATATGGGAACACTTGGTTCTAACAGTTGGAAAAATTCAGGTTATCCTCCAAAGCCCAAATCAGGCAAAACCTCCCCCTGAGAAACCCTCCAGGCTCCTCCCTAGCAGAGCTCACTGCCCCAGCTTAGTGCCTCCATGGCACTTTGTGAGTGTTTCAACCTACCCACATGCCTCTTCTCTTGTCTGTCCTCCTATATTAGAAGATGATGGCTGAGCTGTGGGTTTCTCCAGTGCAGGGGCCAAACTCTATTCATTTTTGTCCCCGGTGCCCTGTACAAGACCTGGGTTTGAAGACGCAAAAGTGAATGGCTTTTGAATTGAGGAGATGTTAAGACCATTGTTGTTGTTGTTAGGTGCCTTCAAGCCGATTACGACTCATACCGACCTTATGTACAACAGAATGAAACACTGCCCAGTCCTGAACCATCCTCACAATCATCGTTATATTTGATCCCATTTTTGCAGCCACTGTGTCAGTCCATCTCTTTGAGGGTCTTCCTCTTTTTTGCTGACCCTCTACTTTACCAAGCATCATGTCCTCCAGGGACTGGTCTCTTCTGATAATATATTCAAAATATACGAGACTTAGTCTTGCCATCCTTGCTTCTATGGAGCATTCTGGCTTTAATTCTTCCAAGACAGGTTTGTTTGTTCTTCTGGCGGTCCATGGCAGTCCAATATTCTTCACCAACACCATAATTCAAAAATGCCAATTCTTCTTCAGTCTTCCTTATTCATTGTCTAGCTTTCACAGTCATATGAGGTGACTGATAATGTCATTACTTGGGTCAGGCACACCTTAGTCCTCAAAGTGACATCTTTGCTTTTTAACACTTTAAAGAGGTCTTTTGCAGCAGATTTGCCCCATGCAATACGTCATTTGATTTCCTAACTGCTGCTTCCATGGGCATTGATTGTGGGTTCAAGTAAAATGAAATCCTTGACAATGTCAATCTTTTGACCATTTGTCATGATTTTGCTTATTGGTCCAGCTGTGAGGATTTTTGTTTTCTTTATGCTGAGGTTTATTCCATACTGAAGGCTGTAGTCTTTGATATTCACCGGTGAGTGCTTCAAGTCCTCTTCACTTTCAGCAAGCAAGGTTGTGTCATCTGTGTATCACAGGTTATTAATGAGTCTTCCTCCAATCCTGGTGCATGCCACATTCTTCTTCATATAGTCCAGCTTCTCAGATCATTTGCTCAGTGTACAGATTGAATAAGCATGGCGAAAGGATGCATTAGTTGGTGAAGAGTATTAGTTGTTGAATAATGATGCTTGGAAGGGCACAGAAGTCTGGGAGGAGCCCGTTTACAGAAATCTTGTATTTTCTGTAGCAGCTTATCTCTTTCTGCTTGCCTTCACATCCTTTCTCTTGCAACAGAGGAACCTGAGGGAGTAGCAAGTATTACAGCACCTCAGAAGGGACTGAGGAAGGAAAACAAGCTGTTTCCTGTTTGGTGGCTGTTAAGAGCAGCTATCAACTGTTGAGGATTTACTGTGTTGAGCTCTTTGAAAACTATTTTCTTTTTTAATTCTCAGGTTGAGTCTAGGAGGAAGGGACACATTTTTATAAATGAAAAAAATCAACTCACCCAAGACTTCACAGATACAGGGGAAAATAGAAATCCAGGGCTGCCTCCAAAGTTGGTAATCTTCTTTTCTGTTTTACTCCCAAGAATTAAGGGATTGAAGCAGGCTAGAATACAGAAGTCCAATTTTACCTGTTTCACTAGGGTAAATGTCTTTGGGGTATCCTGGACTCTCACCAGCCTGTGAAGGTTGGGCAAAAAAAGGGATGAGTATCATTATTTCAGAAGGGCACACTACAGTTTGCAATGCATTTACTTCTTTGGCATCTCATTTGAGCCTTATTACCACTCTACAAGGTGGGATAGAATTATTATCTCACTGTATGAGTAGAGGCAAAGGGAGGAGGAGAGTGGCTTATTCAAGATCACGCAGCAAGTCACTGAATGATCTAAGGCTCAAAACCAGGTCAAGGTAAGCTCCTAACAAACTGAGTCTCCTGTAGAAAACCATACACTCTAGAGAAAACACAAAAAAAAACAACAACAAAAACCCCCAAAACCCAGCTACCTCAGGGTTTGGGTTAATAAACAAAAGCAAGCAGATTTTGGAGGGGAATTAAAATTTTGAGGAAATTATGTTACAGGGTGAGGGTAGCTGTAGTCATGGCACAGCCTGAGGTGGTTGATATTCTGACAGAAAGCCTGCCATCTCTATATCTGAGAAAACCAAGGGACAGAGCCCAGAGTAACCTTGACTGATGGAGAGTGAGCGGGATCCTGTAAAGAGGAGAGCCAAAGATGGGAAACTCCAAATTCTGTGTGTAATTTCTACTGCAGTGTTTGACTGTCCTTGAACCATGCATACATGATGCCAACTTAAAGCAATTTGAAGTGAAATCTTAGCTACCCCCCATTACAGATAGAACAGAGTCTGCAATTTAAATCTCACCAAATTAACTGTACACTAAAGCACAAACATCAACATCTTTGGAGTAATATAACAGAATCTATGGTCTCCTCAACATAGCATCTATAATATCCAGGATGTAATCCAGAATTACTTGACATAGAAAGAAAAAGAAAAATATAGCCCATTTTCAAAAGAAAAGATAATCATCAGAGGTAAACCCTGAGATGATCCAGATGTCGGAATTATCAGATGAGAACTTTAAAGTACCTATGATAACTATGCTTGATTTGGTAAAGAAAAATACCCTTGTAATGCATGAAAAGATAGGAATCTCAGCAGAAAAAACATAAAATACAAAAATTATTGAACGAAAATTTTATTACCAAAAGATACAATATCTGAAAATTTAAAAATTGAATGAGTGCAATTCAGAGCAAAATGGAGATATTAGAAGAAAGAATGAACTTGAACATAGATTTTTTAGAAATTATTCAATCTGAAGAAACAGAGACAAAAATTAAAAGAAATAAACAGAGTCTAAGGGACCTGTGGGAATATATCAAAAGATCTAAGGGTAATGAGTAATTGGAGAATTGGAATCCTAGTAGGAGAGAAGAAAGAATGGGATGAGAAAAATATTTGAAGAAATAATGGCTGAAATTTTCCCGAATTTGCTGAAAGAGATACATTTGCATGTTCAAGAAGCTCTGTGAACCCCAAACTGAATAAATATAAGAAAATCCCACTTAGGTGCATTATAGTAAAATTATGGAAAATTAAGGATAAAGAGAAAATCTTGAAGCCAGCCAGAGAAAAATATATTACACACAGGGGAACAATGATGCAAGTGACAAAGAACTTCACATCAGAAACTATGGAGGCCAGAAGACAGTGGAAAAACATCTTTAAAGAACCGAAAGAAAAAAAACTCACATGGAATTCTATATCCAGAAAAAAATGCCTTTCAAGAATGAAAGCAGGGTGGAACCAAGATGGTGGAGTAGTCAGATGCTTCTGTTGATCCCTCTTACAACAAAGACCCCCCCAAAAAAAAACAAGTGAAATGATTTTATATATGACAAGCTGGGAGCCCTGAACATCAAAGGCAAGGCGAGGATATTGGACTGGGCGATAGGGGGAGTGAAAGATAGTTCAGAAGTGGCAAAGAGTTGCCAGACCTGACTCAGTGGGAACTGGCACCCCTGAGGCACAATCCCCTGGTATGACTGTGGTGGGGCTGGCAGTTTTCGGGGCATGAGTTCCTCAGGGAGTAACAGCAAGCTAAACGGTCTACTCATGCCTCTGGAATCAGAAAACAGCAATCTTGGCAAAAGCTAAGTACTTGCGTCTAATTTACCATGTCCCCAGCCCCTAAGTCAGCTTCAGTGGCTGTCGATTTCCCTGGGTCTGAGATAGGTCCTACTGTGCACGCTGAGCCATTCTTCTGGCCTGGAGAAAGAATAAATTAACAATTGGGGGAAAAGATAATCTGCCTGTTCCCCTAAGCTGGGGAGCTCAGGACAGAAGCGGCTCCTGTCCAGGCACAAACAGTCTGTGGACTTTAGATACCTTTCACCCTTGTATGGACGTGTGTGGGCCCATTTCAGGAGCTTAGGCCCTTGTTGGCAGACTGCAACAGTGTATGTGCTTGAGATCTGACTTCAACTGTTTCAGCTGTGCAGAGGAGTGGTGGGTTTTTTTTTTTTATGTGAAATTATATTTATTTATTTATAGATAGATACCTGTATTTTTTTTTTAATTTTTATTGAGCTTAAAGTGAACGTTTACAAATCAAGTCAGTCTGTCACATATAAGTTTATATACACCTTACTCCATACTCCCACTTGCTCTCCCCCTAATGAGTCAACTCTTGCAGTCTCTCCTTTCGTGACAATTTTGCCAGCTTCCAACTCTCTCTATCCTCACATCCCCCCTCCAGACAGGAGATGCCAACACAGTCTTAAGTGTCCACCTGATACAAGTAGCTCACTCTTCATCAGCATCTCTCTCCTACCCCCTGTCCAGTCCCTTCCATGTCTGATGAGTTGTCTTTGGGAATGGTTCCTGTCCTGTGCCAACAGAAGGTTTGGGGACCATGACCGCCAGGATTCCTCTAGTCTCAGTCAGACCATTAAGTATGGTCTTTTTGTGAGAATTTGGGGTCTGCATCCCACTGATCTCCAGCTCCCTCAGGGGTTCTCTGTTGTGCTCCCTGTCAGGGCAGTCATCAGTTGTGGCCGGGCACAGGATGATGTAAGTCTCTGGTTCATGTGGCCCTTTCTGTCTCTTGGGCTCATAGTTGTCATGTGACCTTGGTGTTCTTCATTCTCCTTTGATCCAGGTGGGTTGAGACCAATTGATGCATCTTAGATGGCCACTTGTTAGCATTTAAGACCCCAGACGCCACATTTCAAAGTGGGGTGCAGAATGTTTTCATAATAGAATTATTTTGCCAATTGACTTAGAAGTCGAGTGGTGGGTTTTTGATGTTTGACACTGCTTTGCCATTTGAAAAGAGTCCTCAACTACCGACATCTGGGGCCTGAGGACTGGTGGCTCCACCCATGTCACTTAGCAATCTGTGACAGGGGTCCAAGGATACTTGGTGCCACCCAGTCCTAACAACCAAAAGCATTGGGTGCCCATGGTCTGGCTGCAGAGCCCACCCACCTGTGCATTCTAGGGAACAGGGATGTGCTTCCTCACAGACACATGTGGGACAGTTGTCAGTCCTCTGCCTTGTTCAGAGCATGACCTCCTGCTGCAACCAGATGCCAGTACCTACACCAATCACCCCTGCCCCTCTAAGACTGTAGGACAGAGGCTGCACCACACACTTGATGACCGACTACCTGGATACCTGAGCTGAATCGATACAAGAAAAATGAATGCATTCCTAGACTCATATACCTGGTAACAGCTCTAGCTTTCTGGCGACAGGATGTTAGAGCTTCAAAGGCAAAAAAAATCAGGCTAGCTCACTCAAGCACCCTATCTGAGCATATCAAAACAAAGCAGGAAGCTAGAATACAGTAAGCAAACATAAATTTAATTAGTACAATAACTTGTAGATGGCTTGGCAGCAACAGTCAATATCAATCACATAAAGAAGCAGACCATGATTGCTTCAACAAGCTCTCAAAACAAAGAACCGAGGAATCCTCCAGATGAAAAGGTATTCCTGGAATTACCAGAGGTAGAATACAAAAGATAAATATACAGAACTCTTTAAGAAATCAAGAAGGAGATCAGGCAAAATGCAGAAAAAGTCAAGGAACACACAGATAAAGCAGTTCAGGAAATTAAGAAGGTTATTCAGGAACATAATGAAAAATTTAATAGGGTGCAAGAATCCATAGAGAGACAGCAATCAGAAATTCAAAAGATTAACAATAAAATTTCATAATAACAACTCAATAGAAAGTCAGAGGAGAAGAAATGAGGAAATGGAAGTCAGAACTGGTGAGACTGAAGATAAAACACCTGGCACCAATATATTTGAAGAGAAATCTGATAAAAGAATTTTAAGAAATGAAGAAAACCTAGGAATCATGTGGGACTCTATCAAGAGAAATAACCTATAAGTGATTGGAGTACCAGAACAGGGAGGGAAAATACAGACAGAATTGTTAAAGATTTGTTGGCAGAAAACTTCCCTGATATTGTGCAAGGTGAGAAGATATCTATCCAAGATGCTCATTGAACCCCACATAAGGTAGATCTCAAAAGAAACTCACCAAGACATATTATAATCAAACTCGCCAAATCCAAAGATAGAGAATTTTAAGAGCAGCTCGGGATAAACAAAAAGTCACCTACAAAGGAGGGTCAATACGAATAAGCTCGGACTACTCGGCAGAAACCATGCAGGCAACAAGGCAATGGGATGACATATATAAAGCATTAAAGGAAAAATTTTGCCAGCCAAGAATCACATATCCTGCAAAACCGTCTCTCAAAAATGAAGTCAAAATTAAGATATTTCCAGATAAACAGAAGTTTAGGCAGTTTGTAAAAACCAAACCAAAGCTACAAGAAATACTAAAGGGAGTTCTTTGGTTAGAAAATCGATAATATCAGGTATCAACCCAAGACTAGAACACAGGACAAAACAACCAGATGTCAACTCAGATGGGGAAATCACAAAAAATAAATCAAGATTAAAAAACACTCAAAACAGAGATGTCGTTATGTAAAAGATGACAGCATTAAATCAATAAAGAGACCTTTAAAAATGTAGTCATAGATTTTTCACATGGAGAAGAAGTCAAGGTGATATAAAGAACTAAGGTACAGTTTAAACTTAGAAAAATAGGGGTAAATATTAAGGTAACCACAAAGGAGACTAACAATACTACACATCAAAATAAAATACAAGAAAAACATAAAGACTCAGCAAAAACAAAATCGACAACAATGAAAAAGAGGAAAAGACAATATATTAAAAAAAAAAAACTACTCAGCACAAAAAATTAAGTGGGAAAAAGAAACTGTCAACAACACACAAAAAAAGACATCAAAATGACAGCACTAAACTCATACCTATCCATAATTATGCTGAATATAAATGGACTAAATGCACCAATAAAGAAACAGAGGGGGCAGAATGGATTAAAAAAAAAAACAAAAAACCACTATCCGTCTATATGCTGCCTACAAGAGACACACTTTAGACTTAAAGACACAAACAAAGTAAAAAAGGATGGGAAAAAGTATATCAAGCAAACAATAATATAAAAAGAGCAGGAGTGGCAATATTAATTTCTGACAAAATAAACTTTAAAGTTAAATCCACCGCAAAGAGTAAGGAAGGACACTATATAATGAATAAAGGGACAATACACCAGGAGGATGTTACTGCATTAAATATTTACACACCCAATGACAGGGCTTCAAAATACATAAAAAAAACTCTAACAGTATTGAAAAATGAGATAGGCAGCTCCACAATTATAGTAGGAGACTTCAACACACCACTTTCAGTGAAGGACAGAATATCCAAAAAGAAGCTCATTAAAGACAGAGAATATCTAAATCCCACAGTCAGCCAACTTGACCTCATAGACACATACAGAACACTCCTCCCAACAGTGGCCAAGTATACTACCTTTTCCAATTCACATGGAACATTCTGTAGAATAGATCACATATTAGGTCATAAAGCAAGATTTAATAGAATCCAAAACATCAAAATATTACAAAACATCTTCTCTGATGATAAAGTCATAAAAGTAGAAATCAATAACAGAAAAAGCAGGGAAAAGAAATCAAACACATGGAAACCGAACAACACCCTGCTCAAAAATGACCGTGCTATAGAAGAAATTAAGGATGGAATAAAGACATTTATAGAATCCAATGAGAATAAAAACACTTCCTATCAGAGCCTTTCAGACACAGCTAAAACAGTGCTCAGAGGTCAATTTATAGCAATAAATGCACATATCCAAAAAGTAGACAGGGCCAAAATCAAAGAATTATCCCTACAACTTGAACAAATAGAATGAGAGTAACAAAAGAAACCCTCAGGCACCAGAAGAAAGCAAATAATAAAAGTGAGAGCAGAATTAAATGAAATAGAGAACAGAAAAACAATTGAAAGAATTAGCAAGACCAAAAGCTGGTTCTTTGAGAAAATTAACAAAATTGATAAACCATGTACCAGGTATGCAGGAATGGGTCAACATTAGAAAAATAATCAATGTAATACATCGTATAAATAAAAGACAAGAACCACATGATCTTATCCACTGATGCAGAAAAGGCCTTTGACGAAGACCAACACCCATTTATGATAAAAACTCTCAGCAAAATAGGAATAGAAGGAAAATTCCACAACATAATAAAGAGCATTTATACAAAGCCAACAGTCAACATCATCCTAAATGGAGACTGAAAGCATTCCTCTTGAGAATGGGAACCAGACAAGGATGCCCTTTATCACCACTCTTATTTGACATAGTGCTGGAGGTCATAGCCAGAGCTATTAGGCTAGAAAAAGAAATAAAGGCCATCCAGATTGGTAAGGAAGAAGTAAAAGTATCTCTTTTTGCAGATGCCATGATCTTATACACAGAAAAGCCTAAAGAATCCTCAAGAAAACTAGTGAAACTAATAGAAGAGTTCAGCAGAGTATCAGGATACAAGATAAGCATACAAAAATCAGCTGGATTCCTCTACAGCAACAAAAAGACTGTCAAAGAGGAAATCGCCAAATCAATACAATCTACAATAGCCACCAAAAAGATAAAATACTTAGGAATAAATCTATCCAGAGATGTAAAAGACCTATTCAAAGAGAATTACAAGATACTACCACAAGAAACCAAAAGAGACCTACGTAAGTGGAAAGACATACCTTATCCATAAAAAAAAAAAAAAATTCTTTTTTTTTTTTATTCATGGATAGGAATACTCAACATTGTAAAAATGTCTATTCTACCAAAAGTGATCTATAGATACGATGCAATTCCGATCCAAATTCCAATGACATTTTTTAATGAGTTGAAGAAACAAATCATCCAGTTCATATGGGAGGAAAAGAGGCTCCAGATAAGTAAAGCCTACTGAAAAGAAGAACAAAGTGAGAGGCCTCACACTACCTGATTTTAGAGCCTATTATACCACCATAGTAGTCAAAACAGCCTGGTACTGGTACAACAACAGATACATAGACCAATGGAACAGAATTGAGAATCCAGACATAAATCCATTCACATATGAGCAGCTGATATTTGACAAAGGCCCAAAGTCTGTCAAATTGGGAAAAGACAGTCTCTTTAAAAAATGGTGCTGGCATAACTGGATATCCATCTGCAAAAAAATAAAACAAGACCCATACCACACACCATGCACAAAAACTAACTCAAAATGGATCAAAGACCTAAACAGAAAACAAAAAATGGTAAAGATCATGAAAGGAAAAAGTAGGGACAATGCTAGGAGCCCTGATACATGGCATGAATAGCATACAAAACATTACTAACAATGCACAAACACCAGAAGAGAAGCTAGATAACTAGGAGCTCCTACAAGTCAAACACATATGCTCATCCAAAGGCTTCATCAAAACAGTAAAAAGATTACCTATAGACTGGGAAAAATTTTTAGCTATGACATTTCTGATCAGCGTCCAATCTCTAAAATCTATATGATACTGCAAACACTCAACAACAAAAAGACAAATAACCCAATTTAAAAAATGGACAAAGGATTAAGAGACAGAAAGGGCCACATAAATCAGAGACTACATCAGCCTGAGACCAGAAGAACTAGATGGTGCCCAGCTACAACCAATGACTGCCCTGACAGGGAACACAACAGAGAATATCTAATGGAGCAGGAGAACAGTGGGATACAGATCTCAAATTCTCGTAAAAAGACCAGACTTAATCATCTGACTGAGAGTAGAAGGACCCTGGCGGTCTGGGTCCTCAGGCCTTCTGTTAGCCCAAGAATGGAACCATTCCCAAAGCCAACTCTTCAGGTATGGATTGGACTGGACTATAAGATAGAAAATGATACTGGTGAGGAGTGAGCTTCTTGGCTCAAGTACACACATGAGACTATGTGGGCCGCTCCTGTCTGGAGGGGAGATGAGAAGGCAGAGGGGGACAGGAGCTGTCTGAATGGACACAGGGAATACAGGGTGGAGAGAAGGAGAGTGCTGTCTCATTAGAGGGAGAGCAAGTAGGAGAACATAGCAAGGTATACATAAATTTTTTTGTATGAGAGACTAACTTGATCTGTAAACTTTCACTTAAAGAACAATAAAAATAAAAAATGGGCAAAGGATACGAACAGGAACTTCACCAAAGAAGGTATTCAGGCAGCTAACAGGTACATGAGGAAATGCTCACGATCATTAGCCATTAGAGAAATGCAAATTAAAACTACAATGAGATACCATCTCTCTCCAACAATGCTGGCATTAATCCAAAAAACACAAAATAATAAATGTTGGAGAGGTTTTGGAGAGACTGGAACACTTACATACTGCTGGTGGGAATGTAAAATGGTACAACCACTGTGGAGATCAATTTGGCACTTGCTTAAAAATCTAGAAACAGGACTACCATAAAAAAAATACAATCCAGAAATCCCACTTCTTGGAGTATATCCTAGAAAAATAAGAGCCTGTACACGAACAGATATATGCACACCCATGTTCATTGCAGCACTATTTACAGTAGCAAAAAGATAGAAGCAACCAAGGTGCCCAACAACAGATGAATGGATAAATAAATTATGGTATATTCACACAATGGAATATGACACAATGATAAAGAACAATGATGAATCCATGAAACATCTCATAACATGGAGGAATCTGGAAGGCATTACGCTGAGTGAAATTAGTCAGTTGCAAAATGACAAATACTGTATGAGACCACTATTATAAGAACTCAAGAAATAGTTTAAACACAGAAGAAGATATTCTTTGATGGTTATGAGGGTGTGGAGGGAGTGAGGGAGAGGGGTATTCACTAATTAGATAGCAGACCAAACCAAAAAACCAAACCCAGTGCCGTCGAGTCAATTAAGACTCACAGCGACCATACAGGACAGAGTAGAACTGCCCTACAGAGTTTCCAAGGAGTGCCTGGTGGATTCGAACTGCCAACCTTTGTGGTTAGCAGTAGTAGCACTTAACCACTACGCCACCAGGTTTCCCAGATAGCAGACAAGAACTATTTTAGGTGAAGGGAAAGACAACACACAATACAGGGGCAGTTAGGACAACTGGACTAAACCAAAAGCAGAGAAGCTTCCTGAATAAACCGAACGCTTCGAAGGCCAGAGTAGCAGGGGCAGGGTTCTGGGGACCATGGTTTCAGGGGACATGTAGATCAACTGGCATAACAAAATGTATTAAGAAAACATTCTGCATCCCACTTTGGTGAGTGGCATCTAGGGTCTTAAATGCTAGCAAGTGGCCACCTAAGATGCATCAATTGGTATCGACCCACCTATATCAAAGAAGAATGGTGAACACCAAAGACACAAGGTAATTGTGAGCCCAAGAGACAGAAAGGGCCACATGAATCAGAGACTACATCAGCCTGACACCAGAAGAACTAGATGGTGCCTGGCTACAACCCATGACTGCCCTGACAGGGAACACAACAGAGAATCCCTGATGGAGCAGGACAACAGTGGGATTCAGACCTCAAATTCTCATAAAAAGACCAGACTTAATGCTCTGGCTGAGACTAGAAGGACTCTGGAGGTCATGGTCCCCAGAACTTCTGTTAGCCCAAGAATGGAACCATACCCAAAGCCAAAGAGATTGGACTGGACTATAAGACAGAAAATGATACTGATGAAGAGTGAGCTTCTTGGCTCAAATACACACATGAGACTATGTGGGCAGCTCCTGTCTGGAGGGGAGATGAGGAGGCAGAGGGGGACAGAAGCTCACTGAATGGAAATGAGGAATACAGGGTAGAGAGGAGGAGTGTCCTGTCTCATTAGGGTGAGAGCAACTAGGAGTACATAGCAAGGTGTATATAAATTTTTGTATGAGAGACTGACTTGATTTGTAAACTTTTACTTAAAGCATAATAAAAAAAAAAGAATGAAAGCAAAATAAAGACATTTCTAGACAAAGGAAAGGTAGAAGAATGCATTGCCTTTGGAAATATATTATGAGAAATGCAAAAGGAAATTCCTCAGACTAAAGAGAAATACTACCAAAGGGGAATCAATTTTCAGGAACAAATGAAGATCAGAAATTATAAGCGTCTGAAAAGAGTATTTTTTCCCTTAATTTCTTTAAAATGCTTGTGACTCTTTTTGTTTGTTTTATGTTTATTTTTTTATTTATTCACTTTTTTGTTGTTGAGATTATACACAGCAAAACATACATCAATCCAAGAGTTTCTATATGTACAATTCAGTGACATTGATTACATTCTTCAAGTTGTGTGACCATTCTCACCCTCCTTTTCTGAGTTGTTCCTTCCACATTAACATAAACTTACTACCCCCTAAAGTTCCTATCTAATCTTTCGAGTTGCTGTTGTCAATTTGATCCCATATAGTCTTAAAAGAGCACAGTGACCACTCAAGTAGACATTCTTTACTAGTTAAGCTAAACTACTATTTGGTTTTAAGAAGACTCTAGGGGATATTTTCAGTTTAAGGTTTAAAGATTATCTCAGGGCAATAGTTTGAGGACCCTCCATGGCTCCAGAAATGTCTGAAGTCCATGAGAATTTGAAGTTCTGTTCTGCATTTCCCTTGCCTGTGACTGTTCAAAGCAAAATTAAAGTGCTGTCTTGTGGGGTTCATAGTGTATGTACATGTGACAACAACAACATGAAGGATGGAAGGAGATGGTAAATGGAACTATACAACCGCAAGTGGTAAAAGAGTAACTCTAAGTAAAAAGTTAAGGATGTATGTTGTAATCTCTAGAGCACCAGTAAAAATAGACTTCATGATAAAGTGCGATACCAAAGATAACAAAGACTTTTTAAAATGATGAAAAGATCAATTCATTAGAAAGATACAATAATTTTCAAAATGTATGAACATCTGTATTAGTTTCCTAGGGCTGCTGTGACAAAGTCCCACAAGCTGAGTGACATAAAACAACAAAATTTATTCTCCCACAGTTCTACTCTGACACACATGGGGTCTCCATGAGTCAGAGTCAACTCAGTGGCAACTTTTTTTTTTTTCTTTTAATCTATTTCTGCTTGGCAATACCCAATACTTCTAACATGAAGGCCCTGAATCTCTGTCTGAGTGCTCTAAGCTCTGAGGAACGCAGCAGAGAATTTGCAATTTACAGTTTTGGTCTGTAACAGGATAGATAAATGGTGTGGGAGTCAAAACTTGTTCCACTAACCAAGGATTAGAAAGCTTGAATAACAATACTGCACCAGTTAAGAAAATGGCTGCGAATCAAAAGTTTGGCAGTTTGGATCCACCAGCCACTCCTTGGAAACCCTATGGGGCAGTTTTACTCTGTCCTGGAAAGTTGCTATGAGTCAGAATTGGCTAGCAGGCAGTGGGTTGGGTTTTGAGCTATTAACTGTTTTGAGTAGAGCCTTAATTAGAACCAGACAAGTCTCTCTCACTACCATCAGATGCCTGCCTTGGCCCCTCCTCCATCTGCTGCAGCCTCACTTAGAGCCCTGGGAATCCCTCGTTGTTCCCTGCTTCCCAGTCCTAGCCCATGGGTGCATATTTTCCCATCTAAGATGGGCTCCAGTATGCGAGGGACTCTAGGTGGGGCTTTGAGGCTTGAATTCCACCAGCTACCCCACCTCCCTTCCTGGATTTCCTGTGTGGTCACTAGCCACACAAGAACAATAAGTACAACTAAACATAAAATCTAAAATGATAAAAATCATGGGAGAAAAAATAGGAGCAATGCCAGGGGCCCTAATACGTGGAAAAATACAATACAAGCCATAATTAACAACGCACAAAACACTACAAAAATAATCTTGATAAGTGGGAGCTCCTAGAAATTAAACACTTATGCTTATCAAAGGACTTCACCAAAAGTGCAAAAAGAGGAACTACAGACTAGGGGAAAATTTTTGGCTACGACATATCTGACAAGGGTCTAATCTCTAAAATCTGCAAAATGCTTCAACACCTCAAAACAAAAAGACAAATAATCCAATTAAAGAATGGGCAAAGGACACAGAAATCTGGGGTGGAAAGGAGGAGTCTGCTGTCACATTATAGGCAGAACATCAAAGGTCACATAAAAATTCGTGTATAAATTTTTGTATGAGAAACTAACAATAAATGTTCGAGAGGTTTCGGGGAGATTGGAATTCTTATGAACTGCTGATGGGAATGTAAAGTGGTACAACCACTACGGAACATGATATGGTGCCTTCTTAAAAAGCTAGACATAGAAATACCATAGAATCCAGCGATCCCACTCCTAGGAATATATGATAGAGAAAGAAGAGCCCTCATACAAATAAACATATACACACTCATGTTCATTGCAGCACTATTCGCAACAGCAAAAAGATAGAAACAACGTAAGTGCCCATCAACAGATGAATGGATAAACAAATTATGGCACATACACACAATGGAATACTACACAACAATGAAGAACAACGATGAATCCATGAAATATCTGACAACGTGGATGAACCTGGAGGGCATTATGCTGAGTGAAATAAGTCAATCACAAAAGGACAAGTATTGTATGAGACCACTATTATAAAAACTCAAGAAAAGGTTTACACAGAGAAGAAAACAACCTTTGATGGTTACAAGGGAGGAAACAGATGGGGAAGGGAAATCAGTAACTATATAGTTGTTGTTGTTGTTAGGTGCTGTCAAGCCATAGCAACTCTATGTACCACAGAACGAAACACTGCCTGGTCCTGCGCCATCCTTATAATCGTTGTTATGCTTGAGCCCATTGTTGTAGCCACTGTGTCAATCCATCTTGTTGAGGGTCTTCCTCTTTTCTGCTGACCCTGTACTTTACCAAGGATGATGTCCTTCTCCAGGGACTGATCCCTCCTGACAACACGTCCAAAGTATATAAGATGCAGTCTTGCCATCCTTGTTTCTAAGGAGCACTCTGGTTGTACTTCTTCCAAGACAGACTTTTTTCATTCTTTTGGCAGTCCATGGTATATTCAATATTCTCCTCCAACACTGCAATTCAAAGGAGTCAGTTCTTCTTCTGTCTTCCTTATTCATTGTTCAGCTTTCACATGCATATGATGCGATTGAAAACACCATGGCTTGGGTCAGGCACACCTTAGTCTTCAAGGTGACATGTTTGTTTTTCAACACTTTAAAGTGGTCCTTCGCAGCAGATTTGCCCAATGCAATACGTCTTTTGATTTCTTGACTGCTGCTTCTGTGGGCATTGATTGTGGATCCAAGTAAAATGAAATCCTCGACAACTTCAATCTTTTCTCTGTTTATCATGATGCGGCTTATTGGTCCAGTTGTGAGGGTGTTTGTTGTCTTTATGTTGAGGAGTAATCCATACTGAAGGCTGTGGTCTTTGATCTTCATCAGTGCTTCAGTTCCTCTTCGCTTCCAGCAAGCAAGATTGTGTCATCTGCATAAAGCAGGTTGTTAGTGAGTCTTCCTCCAATTCTGGTGCCCCTTTCTTCTTCATATAGTCCAGCTTCTTCGATTATTTGCTCAGCACCAGTATGCAGACACCAGCAGGGTCACCCGTGGAGGACAGGTTTCAGCTCAGCTTCCAGACTAAGACAGACTAGGAAGAAGGACCTGGCAGTCTACTTTTGAAAAGAATTAGCCAGTGAAAACCTTATGAATAGCAGTGGAATATTGTCTGATATAGTACCAGAAGATGAGCCCCCCAGGATGGAAGACACTTAAAAGATGACTGGGGAAGAGCTGCCTCCTCAAAGTAAAGTCGACCTTAATGACGTGGATGGAGTAAAGCTTTCGCGACCTTCATTTGCTGATGTGGCATGACTCAAAATGGGAAGAAACAGCTGCAAACATCCATTTATAATTGGAACTTGGAATGTACGAAGTATGAATCTAGGAAAATTGGAAATCATCAAAAATGAAATGGAACACATAAAGATCAATATCCTAGGCATTAGTGAGCTGAAATGGACTGGTATTGTCCATTTTGAATCAGACAATCATATAGTCTACTATACCAGAAATGACAACATGAAGAGGAATGGTGTTGCATTCACGGTCAAAAAGAACATTTCAAGATCTATCCTGAAGTACAAAGCTTTCAGTGATAGGATAATATTCATTCGCCTACAGGGAAGACCAATTAATATGACTATTATTCAAATTTGTGCACCAACCACTAAGGCCAAAGATGAAGAAATTGAAGATTTTTATCAGCTTCTGCAGTCTGAAATTGATTGAACATGCAATCAAGATGCATTGATAATTGCTGGTGTTTGGAATGTGAAAATTGGAAACAAAAAAGAAGGACCAGTGGTTGGAAAATACGGCCTTGGTGATAGAAACAATGCCGGAAATCGAATGATAGAATTTTGCAAGACCAACGACTTCTTCATTGCAAATACCTTTTTTCACCAACGTAAATGGTGAATATACACATGGACCTCTCCAGATGGAATAAAGGAATCGAATTGATTACATCTGTGGAAAGAGACGACGGAAAAGCTCAATACCATCAGTCAGAACAAGGCCAGGGGCCGACTGTGGAACAGACCATCTACTGCTCCCACGCAAGTTCAAGCTGAAACTGAAGAAAATCAGAGCAAGTCCACAAGAGCCAAAGTACGACCTTGAGTATGTAACACCTGAATTTAGAGACCATCTCAAGAATAGATTTGCCACTTTGAACACTAGTGACTGTAGACCAGACGAGCTGTGGAATGACATAAAGGACATCATACATGAAAAAAGCAAGAGGTTATTGAAGAGGCAGAAAAGACCAGAATGGATATCAGAGGAGATGCTGAAACTTGCTCTCAAACATAGAGCAGCTAAAGCAGAAGGAAGAATTGATGAAGTGAAAGAACTGAACAGAAGATTTCAAAGGGCAGATCAAGAAGACAGATTAAAGTATTATAATGACATGGACAAAGAGCTAGAGATAGAAAACCAAAAGGGAAGAATACACTTGGCATTTCTCAAGCTGAAAGAACTGAAGAAAAAATTCAAGCCTAGAGTTGCAGTAGTGAAGGATTCCATGGGGAAAATATTACACGATGCAGGAAGCATCAAAAGAAGATAGAAGGAATACACAGAGTCATTATACGAAAAAGAATTAGTCTATGTTCAACGATTTCATTAAGTAGCATATGATCAGGAACCAACGACACTAGAAGGAAGAAGTCCAAGCTGCAGAAAAGGCATGTGCGAAAAACAAGGCTCCAGGAATTGATGGAATGTCAGTTGAGATGTTTCAACAAATGGATGCAGCGCTGGAGGTGCTCACTTGTCTACGCCAAGAAATGTGGAAGACAGCTTCCTGGCCAACTGACTGGAAGAGATCCATATTTATACCTGTTGCCAAGAAAGGTGATCCAGCTGAATGCGGAAATTATCGAACGATGTCATTAATATCACTCACAAGCAAAATTTTGCTGAAGATCATTCAAGAGCAGTTGCAGCAGTATATTGACAAAGAACTGCCAGAAATTCAGGCTGGATTCAGAAGAGGATGTGGAACCAGGGATATCATTGCTGATGTCAGATGGATCCTGGCTGAAAGCAGAGAATACCAGAAGGATGTTTACCTGTGTTTTATTGACTATGCAAAGGCATTTGACTGTGTGGATCATAACAAATTATGGATAACATTGCAAAAAATGAGAATTTCGGAACACTTAATTGTGCTTACGAGGTATCTGTACATGGATCAAAGGCAGTAGTTTGAACAGAACAAGGGGATACTGCGTGGTTTAAAGTCAGGAAAGGTGTGTGTCAGGGTTGTATCCTTTCACCATACCTGTTCAATCTGTATGCTGAGCAGATAATTTGAGAAGCTCGACTCTATGGAGAAGAATGGGGCGTTGGGATCAGAGAAAGACTCATTAACAATCTAAGTTATGCAGATGACACAACCTTCCTTGCTGAAAATGAAGAGGACTTGAAGCACTTACTGATGAAAATCAAAGACCATAGCCCTCAGTATGAATCACACCTCAACATAAAGAAAACAAAAACCCTCACAACTGGGCCAATAAGCAACATCATGATAAATGGAGAAAAGATTGAAGTTGTCAAAGATTTCATTTTACTTGGATTCACAATAAACACCCATGGAGGCAGCAGTAAAGAAATCAGAAGGCACATTGCATTGGGAAAATCTGTTGCAAAAGACCTCTTTTAAAGTGTTGAAAAGCAAACATGTCACCTTGAAGACCATGGTGTGCCTGAACCAAGTCGTGATATTTTCGATCGCCTCACATGGATGCGAAAGCTGGATAATGAATAAGGAAGACAGAGGATGAATTGATGCCTTTGAATTGTGGTGTTGGAGAAGAATATTGAATATACCATGGACTGCCAAAAGAATGAACAAATCTGTCTTGAAAGAGGTACAACCAGAATGCTCCTTAGAAGCAAAGATGGTGAGACTATGTCTCACATACTTTGGACATGTTTTCAGGAGGGATCAGTCCCTGGAGAAGGACATCATGTTTGGTAAAATAGAGGGTCAGCAAAAAAAAGGAAGACCCTCAGTGAGATGGATTGACACAGTGACTACAACAATGGGCTCAAGCATGTGAGGATGGTGCAGAACCGGGCAGCGTTTCGTTCTGTTGCACGTAGGGTCGCTATGAGTCGGAACCGACTTGATGGCACCTGACAACAACAACAGGGAGAGAGGTGGTTTAGGGGTGAAAGCTCCTATTCCTCTGCTGCACCAACAAGGATGAGGAGGAAGCCCCTGCAAAGGGATGGATTAGGATGGTAATCAACAATTGCCCCTGGTGCCATGCCCCTTAGATACTGTGTCCCGGAGCCATGGATGATGGCTATAAGGGCTCCCTTGGGCCAACCAGAATCTCTCCCCAGGAAATGTGAAACCAGAATGAAAACTCTCCCAGGCAGAATGTAGCGAACCTGAGGCCTGGAGGGAAGCTGAGCTTCTGCTGCCGAGATCCCTAAAGCTTTCCAGGTCCCTGCCCTTCCCAAAGCCTGTTTTTGAAAGTGTGTGCCTGCGTCAGTGTGAGCGTGCATGCCTCTGTGTGTGTGTGTGTGTGTGTGCATACGTGTGCATTCATAATTATTTAATTCCATGAGCTTTCTCTCTGGATCATTCCAATAACCACCTCTATTCTTGAGTTAGCCATAGGATATTTTGCTTTTGTTCTAGTATTTGCTCTTGTCTTTTTTTTGTTGTTGTTATTGTTGCTTTGGTCACAAACAAAGGATTTTAATTAATAGAGAAATTGGCGCTGAAGAGTTGGCTGCAGACAGCAGACCCTCAAGAGGATTTGTACACTAGGAATTGATTTTCTGGTGTAGGCGTGGGACAAGGCAGTGGTGAAACCCCTTTCCTCAGCTTTCTGGGTAGCAGGGGCTGTCAAGCAGTGAAAAGGGGATGAGGAATGCTGGGACAGGAGTAGGATGGTTGCTTCTAAGGCTACTGACAAACGTTTGGCTGAAATCTTCAAAATTTTCCTCAAGACATGAAATAAATTCTGGCTGTTTATGTTTTCAGCTGAAAGACTCTCGTATAAAAACAAGATTCAGAGATTGATCCTGCAGATTTCTGATTGACATGACGAAGTCAGCCTTCACTAGACCTGTTAAGCGAAAATTAGGGCACTGATGGGGAAGGAGTATTGGCTTCCTATTAGTGGTTAAGGGTTATGGCTGCTAAACAAAAAGGTCGCAGTTCAAATCCACCAGGAGCTCCTTGGAAACTCTATGGGGCAGTTCTACTCTGTCCTTTAGGGTCACTATGAGTCGGAATCCAATTGATGGCAACGGGTTTGGTTTTTGGTTTTATTGCAGCTGTAAGAATTACCACAGACTTTGTTGTTGTTGTTGCTAGCTGCCATCAAGTTGGCCCTGACTCATGGCAATCCCTACACGATGGAACAAAACACTGCCCAGTTCTGCACCATTGCCATGATTGGTTGGGTATGTGACTGCTGTGATCCATAGGGTTTTTATTGGCTGATTCTCTGAAACAGAGGGCCAGGCCTTTCTTCCTAGTCTGTCTTAGTTTGGAAGCACCACTGAAACCCATTCAGCATCATAGCAACACACAAGCCTCTACTGATAGACGGGGTGCTGGCTGCACATGAGATGCATTGGCTGGGAATCCAACCCAGGTCTCCCACATGCAAGGGTCTTATACCACAACCTTAGTGACTTAAAACAACACAAATTTATTCTTTTATACTTCTAGAGGCCGAAAGTCCTAAAATTAAGGTATTTGCAGGACTGCGTTCCTTTTGGAGACTCTAGGGGAGAATGTCTTTCCTTGCTCTTTCCAGATGCTAGAGGCCACCCACATTCCTTAGCTTATAGTACTTTCCTCCATCCTGTAGTATAGAATCTTCCAACCTCTCTGCTTCCATCATCATCTCACTGTATCTTTACTCTGACCCTCCTGCTTCCTTCTTACAAGGACCCTGTGATTACATTGGACCCATCTTGATAATCCTGGATAATTTCTTCATCTCAAGATTCGTAATTTAGTCCCTTTTGCCGTGTAAAGTAACATAATCACAGGTTCTGGGGATTAAGACCTGGACATCTTTGGGGAGCCACTATTCAGTATACAAATTGTGCCTCCAGAGCCCCTTTTGTTTCTTGTAGTTATATATATATATATATACACACACACACATATATACATACATGTATGTGTGTGTGTGTGTATAGATATATAGATATACAGCAATGGGTTTTTTTATATGCAAAATATCAAGACATGAGCCTAATGGAGCAAAAGTAAAATTGACATCATGCTGACGGCCCATCACTCTATGACATGATTTCAGGATTGTGGTAGTTAAGATTGTGTGTCAACTGGACTAGGCCACGATTCTCAGTGGTTTGGCAGTCATATAGTGTTGTGATCACTTCCATGTTGAGATCTGCTGTGAGAGCCAATCAGTTGAAAGAGAGTTTCTTAGGGCGTGTGGCCTGTGTCGAATATAAGGAGACATTCTGGCAAGGCTGAAGGTCTTTTTGCTCGTGTTAGATCCTGTAGCTGGCTTCTCTTCGTCTGATCTCTGGTTCTTGGGACTTGAGCTAACAGCTTACCTGTGGTCTTGCTGGCCGTTTTTGGGATTCATCAGTCTTTGCAGCCTGTGAGCAAGAGCCCTGCTCTCTGACCTGCCGATCTTGGGTTTGCCAGTTCTGGTGCCTATGTGCATCAGGAGAAGCCTCTATCCTGACCCACGGACTTGGGGTGTTCCAGCCTCTACAATTGAGTGACCCATTTCCTTGATATAAATATTTCTTGCAGTCTCTATATATTTACACACTTTACTGGTTTTGGGAAAGTGGTAGTGCATTTGCCATTGTAAATGGGGTAGTTCAATCCAAGACAGGTTAAGGAGTCTGATTTTTGTTTGTATGAGAAGAAGGGTGCATGGAAGCCAAGAGGTGGACTACGTGTAAACCATAACCCATTGCCATTGAGTCGATCCTGACTTGTAGCAACCGTGTGGGACAGAGCAGAACTTCCCCATGGGGATTCCAAGGAGCACCTGGTGGATTCAAACTGCTGAACTTTTTGGTTGGCAGCTGTAGCACTTAACCACTGTGCCATCAGGATTTCCATGGACTACCTATAAAAGTACAAATTCCGGTGGCTTCTTGACCTGAGACTTTCCCCTCAGGGTTTATGTTCCTATTATCCATTCCTCTTCCTGGTCCTTGGCCTGACTGATTGATCCAAGAATATAGTCAACTGACCCAAGCTATTCTATCTCCTGGGAATTTGAAATTTTAATCAGAGACACTGGGATTCAAGTTTGACTCGAGGTGTTTGGATGTAGGCCAACTTATGGGAGGGCAAATGAGGGGCAGACCATATGTTTCTGATGTTAGACCTGCCCTGGTTCCTGTCCTTCCCAAGTTGTGTAGATTTAGTGCTTCTTTCCTTTCTTTGAACTATCCTTGTTCCTTTCCAATGTGTTCTGTTTTTTTGCCTTTGTTAGCCAGGCTGAGCTTCTGTTGCTTGCAGCCAAAAGAATCTCAACTGATGGATGTATTACAGTAGAATAGCATCAAAATACACATTTAGCACCATGGAATTCAACTGTAAAGGTTTAGTGGGAAAAGGATTCATGGATTTCTAAATGACTCAATTACTAATTGCTCAGTGCCTGCAACTATCAATGCCCAGGTGAAATCTATGGAAGAATGTGACTTATCAAAGGATTGATGAAGAACTGACAAAGAATTGCACATCGTTAGGTGATCAGGCAAGTGGGTGGCCATGGCTCTGTTGACTTCTCCAGGAAGAAATTTCAGAAACATTTGAAGGCTTCAGGAAAACATCTCCTGATAGAGAGTTAAAGGGACTGAGAAAAATCCTCTGCAGAATCTACAGACAGAAGGGAATAAGCAATTGCTGAAATGGCAAATTTTTGCTTCATGTATATTCACCACGATCAAAACAGGACAAATAAGGCACTGGATGCACTTCGTGAGCGACTTAGATTTTACAGGATGATTTTGCATGGCCTGTGTCTCTTACTTCCTGCCCTGGGCTCCAGTCATGGGAATCCACTCAGCACTCACATGCTCCACAACATGGAAATACAGAGCATCAAACACTCACAAAAATCCATCACTGAACAGTCCATTCCAACTCATAGCAACCCTATAGGGCAAAGTAGAACTAACTCATAAGGTTTCCAAGGCTGTAAATCTTTATGGAACCAAGCTGACTACCACATCTTTCTCTCACAGAGCGGCTAGTGTTTTTGAATCGCCAGCCTTTTGATAAGCAGCCAAGCGCTTTAACCACTATACCACCAGGGCTCCTCAAGTACCCACATGGGTAACAAAATCAAGAACATATCCTTCAATTAACATTCCCTCTTTCCCTGCTTCAAGTCCTCAGCCCCTCACACCTGCATCCAGGGATCACTTCCCAAATAAACCATCTGCATGTGAGCCTTACCTCCGGCTCTGCCTTCTGGGGAACACAAACTACAACTGGCTACTTAAGGCTCATGGAGGCTTATGAGTTTCTGTGCAAAGGCTAATGGAAAACCACTGAAGAGGTGGAGGCAGATACTTGACGAGATCTATATTCTTAAGGGTCGTTCTGGCCCAGAGTGGAGAATGGGCAGGGGGCAGGGACGGTGCCACGTGTGTAATCACAGGAAGACTATTCTAGAAGCTCTTATAAGAGTCTAGGGAAACGTGACGGTATCCTGGATGAGGATGTTTGCTGTCTGGCTGTCTCTGTCCTTCCATCTCTGACCCTCCCCGACACATGCGCACAGGTCTTTCTGATTCCTAATTAGATTCACGCTCTGCATGTCGAGCCTGGGCCATGACTGCTGAATCAGAAACACACCTGTAGTCAGCCCAAGCCAGACATGCACAAGCTTCTCCAGGGTCTGTTGGGTGCCGGGCCTCAGGGAAATGACTAGGTGGGAGAATGGGAGCCCAGGAAGCAAGCAGGAACAGCATGGGGGACTTGCTCCCTGAGATCCCGGAAGGTAGGCTCTTGGGGAAGGGAAGTCAGGCATCTAGAGCCCAAGTGAGGAAATCAGTCAACACAGCAAGAGCTCAGGGCATCAATCAGTATTTATTGAACCAAAGTCTATAGAAGCCAAGATGTGGAGAGCCAGAAGGATCTGAAATCGTATCTTCTCCAACCCTCCTTCTCTCAACTTATGAGGAAATTGAGGCTCAGAGAGGTTGTGTATCTTGATTCCAAGCCAGCTGATCTCCACGACATACTACAAGGTTCCCTGGCATATTCCTGGCATCTACTTTCACATTTTCTTCAAATTAACCACTGTTCCAACGTAGCATTTTGAGTTTCTTTGGAACTTCATTGGTCCTTCAGTACAATCTCACCCCCAAAAGGGCTGGTGACTTGCCAAATGCTCCACTTACTCTGTTGTCATTACCACCACCACCGTCATCATCATGATCAAGAAGTCACTGCCTGACTGAGACAGACCTGCTGAAAGACAAGGGCGAGTAGATACTGGAAAGATAGGGCTAGAGACCACAACCTGTGAGCCTTCACACTTGCTAGGACATCAAAGCATCAGGAGGGTCAATAATAACCCACTGCTACCTCTCCTATTTTTTACACCTCTCCTATACTCCAACAATTCTAACTCTGGCTTTCTCCCATTTCCAACTCCTTCATTTTCTCATTGTTTGTTCCCGCATGCCTTCCTCTTCACTCATGCGCCCAATGTCTTCTTTAGTCCAAAATAAACTGTTTCTTACCTTCCGCTCACTCTCTAGCCCCCCTCTCCTCTCTTATTTCAGCTGCAGCTTACTGGCCTTGTCTTTTTTTTTTTTAATTTTTGTTGTTGTTGAGAATATACACAGCAAAACATACACCAATCCAACAGTTTCTACACGTAGAATTCAGTGATATTAATTATATTCTTCAAGTTGTGCAACCATTCTCACTTTGCTTTTCTGAGTTGTCCCTCCCCCATTGACAGAAACTCTCTGTCACCTATGGTTCCTGTCTAATCTTTCGAGTTACTACTGTCATTTTGATCCCATATAAAAAAAAATAGATAGACCTTAAAAGAGCACATTGCCCAAGGCAGACATTCTTTAATAGTGAAGCTAAACTATTGTATGGTTTTAAGAAGACTTGAGGGACTATTTTTGGTTTAAGACTTAAAGATAATTTCAGCACAATAATTTTGAGGGTTCATCCAGCACCTTGGCTCCATTTTCTGCCTTGTCTTGAACCTGCTTTCCATCTGTATTAACCCTTCCCTTGCTGTACTCAGATATAGAAAGGCCAAACTCCTTAATACTCAGTTGCATAAACTATCTCTCCCTCTTTTTCCCTCAAATAAAATGCTTCCACACTGGTGACAGCCTCCCCTGCTCCCAGCACTGCAGATTCTTATGGACCGGGGTGAGCTCCTCTAACTTCCTCTCCAGCTCCCTTTGAGCCTGCTTCCTCAGCTTTACAGCTGACTCCACCTTCACCCACTCATGCAAGTGCTTTGACTCTTGCACAAGATTGACCACGCCCACCAGAAGGAAGATACCTGCACTGGCCATACCCATGATCCCGGCTCCTTCAGTCATTGCCACAGTGGTGCCTGCAAAGGTTTTTTGCACCTGCTTACCTTCTGGATCAAGTAGTTCCCAGTTTTCATGATACACCTGCCAATGGCTTCTGTGAATTTGGCCAGCTTGATGTCACAGTTTTCTTCCTGATGTTTGATGAGACTTGGTTGCAACTCTTTGTGATAGAAACGCATGGTGGAAGCACAGCCTTCACAACACCTTCACAATCACCAGTTGACACCAGCTTCCTAGCTTTGGCTCTTGCTGACAACCTGGTTGAGTGGCCCACAATCCTGGTGGAAACACTGGTTATAGCAGCGGATGCTCCCAGCCCCACCCCAGTTGCCCAGATTGCCAGACTGTCCCCTACTGTCACAGGTGCCAGAGCCAAGCCAAGGATGGCCAGGCTGCCAGAGACGGTGCTGGCAGATTTGGCTACCACATGGGAGATGATGCAGTCCCTGGGTATCTTGTCAACCTTGTCTGCTAGGTGGTGAAGCTCTCTTATACATTCCTCAAGCTCCATTTTCACCTGAGGAAACTCATCCAAAAACCTGCCTCTATCCTGCTGTTCTTTTTGAAGCATGTCTTTGTCTTCTGCGGCTGTGTCTATTCTGAGCTTGTTCAGAGCTTCATGTAGTACATCTGCCTCATCCCTGTAACAACGAAGATCAAGTAATTAAGAAAGACAGTTTGCTTAGCTGTAAAATGGGCATGATAAGATCTATCCTCCAAAAATCATAGAGCTTTTACTATAAATCAAATGGAAAAGAATTCTACAACTGCAAAGAATTTTTCTTTCAATGTCAGCACATATTTTGTGCATTATTTTTTTAGATGCTCCATTGTACATGTTCAATAAGGGAACGAATAGGTAGAAATCATCTTAAGATGCTGCTTCGTGGTACGCAAAGATGTTTTTTTCACTGTAGGGCAGGTCAACACCTTTGTGAAAGGGTCAGTCCCAGCACCGCCTGCCGCCTTTCCTGTGACCCATAAATGGACCTTGTGATTAGGACCAGCTGTGTTGGCCTGGCTTTTTGGACGAGATGAGAGTGTGGGCTGACACTTTTTCTGGGTCGTTTTTATCCACACACATCCCATAGCAGATAATGGCCTATTAACACATTGGTCCCCTCCTGCCCTGAACTCATGTTAACTTTCCCAGGAACAGCTTAGCTAAGTGTGCGCATTATATGGCACCCAGCCGACCCCACTGCTCTATCTGTTCCAGGTGGGGAAGAAACGGGGTCATTCTCCTACATCACAAGGGGGTGCCTGCAGACCATCTCCTTGTGTTAGCTGAGGAGAGAGACCCACTGGTTGCGGGGGACCGACGCCCACTATGGAAGCTGACCTTGCTCTGTCTCTTCTCCGTGTGAGTAAAGTGTTGTTCCAGACAGTACCTGTGTGTGAGGCATGTCTCTCTTGGAAACCCCAACACCTGCACTGTCCCAATAGACTGGGAAGCAAGAGCCTGAGCTATGAACCCTGTCTCAGCTCTGACTCTGCACCCCACCTTTACTGACTTCTGAGCAGCAGCCAGCACCCCCAACCTTCAGGGCCTTACTCTCAGATGCCACTAGCCTAACTCACACCTTATCTGATGGTGGCTTAACACGTGTGAACTCTAAGGCAATGAGCAATTTTATAGAACCTCGTAAAGACTCCAGAGACTTGAAGAACAAACTACATGGAATGTTAAGCCTGCAAAGACCTGCATTTGGACAAACTGGAGGTGAAGATATTTTCCTCTCTGATGGGGACTTGCGAGGACAAGTAGGGGTAAAGTCCCTCAAATTACAAAAATTTGGAAGCCACCCCCTCTGACTTTGGAAGTCATCACAAAGACATACTGCTTTCCTGTTGGTCAGGGGCTACCCTACATCAAATAGAACCAAACCCATTTTCATTGAGCCGATTCCGACACATAGCAATGCTATTGGACAGACTAGAACTACCCCATAGGATTTCCAAAACTGTAATCTTTACAAAAACAGACTGCCACATCTTTCTCCCATGGAGCAGCTGGTGAGGGTGAACTGCCAAACTTTTTGTTAGCAGCCAGGCACTTGACCACTGTGCCACCGGGTCTCCTTACATCCAGTCAAAGAGGGTCCCAAATGGCAGTCGAAAGCTCCCAAGCTCCCAGGCAGAGTGTGAAGGAAACAATCACCCACAGCCCTCAAAGTCCACCACTGATGGCATCAAGCCAGGGAGGGAGAAATGTCCCCTCCCACTCAACTGTCCTCTGCCAGGCCCACAGCCTCCTTAGGTTCCTGCCCTAGACACCTCACTCACCTCGCCCCAGCCTGGCCCTGCTGCCCCAAGCCTTCTTACCTCTCCTCCATCCCTGGCTTTGACCCTGTGTCCAGGCCTCCCTGGGCCTTTGGACAGGATGAACCGAGGTTCCCCAGCTTTGACCTGCCATTCACTCCAAGCCTTCACCAAAATCCTATAAGACTGATTCGTAGTCCCATTGAACAATGACAAATCCAAGTCTCTAAGATACAACATAACTCGTCCAGAGCTACAGAGCTGGGTGGGGCCAGAGTCAGGATCCCACCCTGCCCTGTCCAACTCCGCTCCAGCCTCTCTGCCTTGTGGCCCAGGAGAAGGATTCTGTAGTGTCTTTATAATGGCTTGGATGGGGAGAAACAGAAGTCTAGCCTGACCTCCCAGGAACACAAGTTGATCGTGTCAGAATTTTTCTCAGTTGCCCCAGAGGAAGTCATGCTTGACTCTTTCATTGTGGAAGAAGATCGTAGGGACCTGTCTCTTCCCAGCAACTTTGTAATTGAGCATGTACTATGTGTGAGTCATTAACGCTGAGCACTTTACATGCATTATCTTATTCTCCTCACAATCAAGCTCAACAGATAAAGAAACTGGTGGACAGTGGTGAAGTCTCTTGCTCAATGTCACACAACACTCAGATGGCAGAAATTATCCAGCTCCATGCAGGTTTCATCTCTTCTCAAGCCAAGGCCCTTCACTGCCAGTGAATACCAAACCAAACCAAGCCCATTGGCGTCGAGTCAATTCCTACCCGTAGCAACCCTACAGGACAGAGTAGAACTGCCCCATAGGGTTTACATAGAGCGGCTGGTGGATTTGAACTGCCAACCAACCTTTCAGTTAGCAGCCCTATCACTTAACCACTGAGCCACCAGGGCTCCGTCAGTGAATGGCATGGAGGAAACATCCCTCATGGATTGTTGAGAAGGGATATCTTCAACCCCAACCACAGGAGATTGCCTGGAGGACGTGTGCCTGCCAGGAGGCAACTAGCCTAGCAGGAAGATTGGGGTGCCATTCCTGGGGCACCATGGAGGTTACCTGGACAAGTCCGCCTCAACCAGGAATCTCTCCCAGGTTTGGTCTTTAGCCAGCAGGAGTTGCAGCTCCTCCTTGGCTCAAACTGTTCTTGAGATATTCAGTATCATCCTCACTGATGCCTTGGCTCTCTAGTTGGAAAGAAACAGAATATGGTTAGAGGAAATGGTGGCATATCATAAATTGCATTATTATAAGGTGTTAAACGTACATCTTCCTGAGCAGCTGTCACCTGGGGTAATTTTGATAGTCACCTGGGAAGTGTCTTGGCACTTTGTAAAGGAACCAGTCATTGTCAGCTCAGCGTAATCAGAAAACAAGCCTTCCAGCCTTCTGAAAGTGGGGGATTTCCACTGATAGCTTCCATTTACCACGTGCCTATTGTGTGGCAAGTGCTTTATATCAGTGTTTGCAAAGTGTGAGTTGCAACCTATTAGCGGGTCATGAAATCAGTTTATTGGGTCAAGGGCAGCATTTTACAAAGAAAATGGAAAGGAAAATATCAACGTTTTGAACATAGTAAGGACATGTGAACTATTTCATATATAATGTATTGTTGTTGTATTGTGCCATCCAGGCAATTCCGGGTCATGATGACCCCCATGTGTTACAGACTAGAACCTGGCTGTAATCTTTACAGAAGCAGTTCACCAGGCCTTTCTTCCACAGTGCCACTCTGTGGGTTTGAACTGCTCATAACCTTTCTGTTACAAGCCCAGCACAAATGGTTTGCACCACCCGGGGGCCTTATATGTGTATATATACGTACGTGTGTGTGTGTGTGTGTGTGTGTGTGTGTGTAACACGGGTCTAGGCAACACCTTATAATTAAACACATTAATATTTAATTAATTCAGTAGGGAAAAGGATATTCACACTAAACCAAAAAACCAATCCGTTACTGTCAAGTCATTTCTGACTCATAGTGACCCTATAGGACAGAGTAGAAGTGCCCCTTGGGTTTCCAAGGCTACAATCTTTACGGAAGGAGACTGCCTCATCTTTCTCTCTCAGAGCAGCTGGTGGTTTCAAATCATCCACCTTTCAATTAGCAGCTAGCTAGCTGAAACACAGGGACAAATACAGTAACCAATACAAGTAGTCTGAGGGTAGTTCAGGTCAGGATTTCTGTCCAAATGAGCCACCAAAGAGATGTGTGGTTTTTCAAGGTTTGGGGAATTATGGAATTGCAGATAAGGGACTGGGGCCAGTGGCATCGCTAGGGAGGTGCAGGGGTGCAGAGCTCATGGGGTGACACTGTCAGAGGGGATGACACCAAAATGACTGTCTATAAAATGTTTGTGCAGTGTTTCAGCAGAAATTTATTACTTTTTATGAAAATATCCCTGAAGCAAGTTATAACAAAACGTTTTGTCATAAGCCCAGCTTCCATGCATCAAAATACCTAAAAGGCTGGAACTCTATTCTAATTTATTTTTTTAACCTTCTAATACACTCCAGTCAGAGGTGTCATTACGACCCAATTACAATGAGGCTTCGAATCGTGTGGTTTCGTCTGCATGTGCTACAATCACACGCTGTTGTTTTTGTTGCTTCCGGTGGTTTTTTTAATTGTACATTAGATGAAGATTTACAGAGCAAACTAATTTCTCATTAAACGATTAATACACGTATTGTTTTATGACATTGGTTGCCAACCCCACGACACGTCAACACTCTCCCCTTCTCCACCTTGGGTTCCCCGTTACCAGCTTTCCTGTCCCCTCCTGCCTTCTGGGCCTTGTCCCTGGGCTGGTGTGCCCATTTAGTCTGGTTTCATTCATGGGCCTGTCTAATCTATGGCTGAAGGGTGAACTTCAGGAGTGTTTGCTGCCGGTGGTTTTACGGTATTGATTTTGTCAAAAATTCTGTTGTTTTAGCTACAATATTGTAGTAATTAGCATGCTTGAGGGGGGTGAGTGACACCAACCCTAGTGACACCACTGACTGGGGACCGTATATATGTATGTGTGTGCTGACACATCTATAAAATGTGTTGCCTACTATGTTCACACAAGCCAGGGACTGTTCTTATTTCCCAGAAGAAGAAGGTGAGATACAGAGAAGAAAAGCCTGTCACCAGAGCCAGCAAGCAAAGGGCTTCGGATTGGAATCCCGGGCTGCCTGGCAGGCATTTCTCTGACATGACTTTGAAACCTTATGCTTTAAAATTTCCTGTGATTTCTGCATTCAGTTCTATAGAGCACCTGTGGGGTTTTTACTTTAAAAGAAGATTTCAAACTACATACCATTGAGGACAGCCACCATACAAGGAGATCTTCCCGCTGACCATGTGTGGCCCCTGAAGGATGGCGTATGGGAAGGGCAGTCCCTCCTTTAATAAAAGCAAATCTGGAAGTTCCTAGATGGACAGTGGCATGAGTTTTCAGGTTGGAGTTGTGGGCTGGACCCTCGACCCTGATCCTTGTGATCTTTCCATATTACCCCTCTCTCCTCCAGGCTGGTCTTGGGGACACTGTTCCCCATGGGCACCTAGGAACCCAAGTGCCCCACAAGGTTTAAACCCGGCTTTATTCAACAAGAGATCACCTTGTTTCCACCAGTGAGAAAACAGTTGCCATCGAATCAATTCCGACTCAAGGTGACCCCAATATGTATCAGAATAAAACTGTGCTCCATACGGTTTTCAATGGCTGATTCTTTGGAAGTAGATTGCCAAGCTTTTCTTCTAAGGCACCTCTGGGTGTACATGAACTGTCAACCTTTTGATTAGCAGCCAAGTTGATTCTCAGGAAATCCCCAGCCCTAGCCCTTCATCAAGGATCCCAGGGAGGTCTGGGTAGCTCCTGGCTCCTAATCTTTCCACCCTTTCCTTATTCTTTAACATAACTAAATGAAACACAATTTGCTCTCGATGGAGGTTCCTGAGAGAATCTGATTTGTTGCCAAGGCAGTTCAGTGAGGGGGAGGAAAGCAGTCCTAAGGAAACAGGCCCAGGAAACCTCATGTTGATTTGGGGATGAGGGGCTGTTTTGTTGTTTCTTTTTGCTGCTTCACTGAAGGGAGAGAGGAAATCCGGGCTTAGACTGAGGGAACCCATATCACTGTATCTGTGTATTTATTGAGTGGCTGAGGGTAGGGAGAAATAGCTGAGAGCCAAGTCTCCACAGGGGGTGGGATCATTTGAGATTATTAGGATGAGACCTTACCCAAGGATTTCACACTTGGCAAACAGGTGCTTGTAATTGGGAGCACAGGGCAGGTGGGCTAACACAGCCATGCTGATGTTGCAGGGGGTGGGGGTAGGGGGTGGGGAGGAGGTTTCCCACCTGGAATATCAGGTTCCAAGCAGAGGGAATGGGAACCAGCACTTAGGGAGGACCTATTGTGTGGCAGGCACTGCCCTGAGCCATGTGCACATATCGTACTTGATCTTCATAGAAGAACAGGGAAAGATTATTGTCATTTGACAGGTGAGGTTAGGTAAGGAGCTCCAGGTGACGTACATGGAATGTGGCTTTGCCAGTTGAGTGGATTCTGAGTCCCTGTTTCTGCGGACCCAGCCACGCAGAGAGGTTGGGCTGGCAGCAGGGCAAGAGCTGGAGGAGGCGGCCTGTTTGTAAAGTCCACGGTCAGCCAAGAGCGGAGAGAGAGGTTGCCCTGAATGGAAGCTTACAGTGGGTGAGAGGATAGGAGACGCTCGGGGTTGCTGGTCTACCTCCTCTCCCGTCCCCTATTGCCTCCCCTTCCTGTTGCCTCCTGGGCTGTCCTCACCTCACTTCTGAATCATTTGATGAGCAGCAGGAATAGGCAGAAAGTGAACACATTGGCCAGGCCACCCTTAGGAGAGAAACAGGAAGGAGATGCCCCCACAGACTGTGGCGAGGCTCCACTTGGTCTCTCCTGGGACTCAGAGGCACACTTGTCCAAGCCCCTTCTCAATCCTTGATTCCTCTGTAGGTCACCTCAGCTTTGAAAGTGCTGCCCTCAAGGACTACCTGAGCTCAATGCGTGGTGTTCTAGGTTCATGGTGCCAGCAGTGGACTCTTGAGTTTTTTTCTTACAGCTGACCAGTCTGCTTCCAGGCTGGAAGGAGGCTTCACTTTACCCTTAGGAAGGAAAAGAACAACTTAAAGGATGGAATGTGAGCCAGGCGTGGAAACAGGGACCAGCGAGGGGCCAAGTCTCCATGGATTCCCTCCAGAATGACAGCAAGTCTAGAAATGAAACCGACTTGACCCACATTGTTTGCCTATGGAGAGCGGCCAGGTACTATTTTAAAAAGTTCCTCAGCTTCTTTCCAGCTCCCTCTGCCCTCCCCAGTCAAGTTAGCGAGTCCTGCTGGGGTAAAAGAAAATATTCAGACCCCGTGTGTTTCAGAGACTCACATCCCTAGATGCTGCAGGACAGAGGTTCTCAGCAAAGCATCTCCCTCTAGATGTCTGGAGGTCACGTTCCTTGGGCAGGGTAAAGAGGTTTGGATAGTGTGTTCCTGTCAAGTAATCTTTAATGACCTCCCAGGACCAAGTTCAAGGAGCCCTGGTGGTGCAACGAACGAACAGTTAAGCACTGGACTGCTAACAGAAAGGTCAGTACTTCCAACCCACCAGCCATTCCAGGGGAGAAAAGACCTGGCAATCTCTCCTATAAGATTATAGCCCAGAAAACCCTATAAGGCAGTTCTACTCTGTCACATTGGATCACTATGAACTGGCATCGACTCAGCAGCACCTAACGACAACAGGACTAAGTTGAAACTCGTGAGCCTGGCCACAGGCCCCCTGACCTACTCCATTTCCTCTCTTCCCCACCTTAATCACTCACAACTCTCTGATTCCTCCTACACCGGTGCCAGTCACAGTCGAGGACTCCCCGCCTCCTTGCACCCATAGTTGCCTTTGCTCCTGCTGTTTCCTCCACCAGGAACACCTTCATCACCTTCCTTGCCATGTGGAAACTCACCCAATCTTAGAGGGACAGCACAAAAACACCTCCTCCCCTGTTGGCTTTCCCGAGCCCTGTTCCCGTTGCCTGTGGTGCTTTCCTGGCTGTGGTCCTTTCTGTTTTATGGTTCTGGAGGTGTCTGTCTCCTCCATTAGACTCTGAGCAACCCGGGGCAGGGCCTGTCATATTTTCTTTTGCACCCCCTGTACTGGTCTCTACCAACGTAGCCCCCACCCACCCAAGCATTGCCTGAAATCAGAGGCTTGGGAAGCATTAACCAGTCGCCGTCAAGTTGACTCTGACCCGTGGTGACCCCACGTGTTTCAGGGCAGAACTGTGCTCCAGAGGGTTTTCAGTGGCTGGTTTTTCAGAATTAGATCGCCAGGCCTTTCTTCTGAGGCACCTCTAGGTGGACTCGAATCTCTGACCTTTCGGTTAGCAGCCGAGCTCGTTCACTGTTTGTACCACCCAGGGGTTCTGTAGGAGGCATTACTTGGACACAAAAGCAGGCAGCCTCTCCAAGACACAGCACAACCCCAGCGTTCCTCACTGTGGGTCAATTCCAGTTGTTTCTCTTTTCTATCTTGATGAAAAGTTCTTTCCGTCAGAGAATAGACAAGACTACGATCAGAATCCAAACAAATTACCTCACCTCATTGATCTAGTGTACCTTTTTTTAAATAAACTGATCTAATGTATTTTTTTATAATACACTTTATTTTTGGTTGTTGCTGTTGTTTAGAACATACACAGCAAAACATATACCAATCCAACAGTTTCTACGTGTACAATTCAGTGACGTTGATTACATTCCTGGAGTTGTGCAACCAATCTCACTCTCCTTTCTGAGTTGTTCCTCCCCCATGGACATAAACTCACTGCCTCTTAAGTTTCCTATCTAATCTTTCCAGTTGCTGTGGTCAGTTTGGTCCCATACATATAGTTCTTAAAATAGCACAATGCTTAAGGCAGACAACCTTTACTAGTTAAGCTAAACTATTATATGGTTTGGAAACCCCAGTGGCAGAGTGATTAAGAGCTATGGCTGCCAACCAAAGGGTCACCAGTTCAAATCCACCAGGTGCTCCTTGGAAACTCTGTGGGGCAGTTCTACTCTGTCCTATACGTTTGCTGTAAGTCGGAGTAGAATTGACGACAACAGGTTTGCTTTTTTGGTTTGTTGTATGGTTTCAAGAAGACTTAACGGTTTATTTTTGGGTTTACGTTTTAAAGATTATCTCAGGGAAATAGTTCTGGTTCATTCAGCCTCCATGGCTCCAGAAAATCTGGATTCCATGAGAATTTTCAAAAACATTTTATTGTGTTTTAGGTGAAAGTTTACAGAGCAAATTAGTTTCTCTTTAACAGTTTTTATACAAACTGTTCCGTGACATTGGTTACAATTTTTACAATGTGTCAACATTGTCATTACTTTCATTCTATTTGTTCTGTTTCCATTGATATAGCCTCCTTCCCCATTGTCATGGATTGAATTGTGTCCCCAAAAATATATATAAACTTGGTTAGGCCACAATTCCCAGTATTGTGTGACCGTCCACCATTTTGTGACCTGATATGATTTTCCTACATGTTGTAAATCCTACCACTATGATGTCGATGAGGTGGGATTAGTGGCAGTTATGTTAATGAGTCAAGACTCAGTCTACAAGATTAGGTTGTGCCTTGAGTCAATCTCTTATGAGATACAAAAGAGAATATCACAAAGCCAGGATCGTGCTGTGTATACCGTTTCACAACGTGCCCTCCTCACATCCTATGTCTGGGCCGTCTTTTAATTCCAGACACACGGGACTTCCTCTCTCTTCTCCCATCATCCTGCAGTCCTGAACAGGTGTCTGGTGGGGTTCAGGGGCTGGAGTCTTGCCATCTCTCTGCTTAGCCTCTGTCATGTAGGCAAGGTACTCTGGCCCAGTCACTGCCCTCTTAGGGCCTCATTTTCTGCCAAAGAGCCAGGCACAGAGCTGGTTCTCAGACAGGTGGGTAGAACAACCTCTGGATTCCTCGTACCTCCAAAGAAGTCCTTTGCCCCCATCGGCCTCAGCAGCAGCAAGCTGGGAACAGCCTCAGGGCTTGGCTCACCACCCCTTTTCCACCTCTTCTGCTTCCTCCAAAATGCCCAAAGGGTTGGATGCACCAACATCTGCCATTGTTCTGGTGTCCCCTGGCCAGGTATTAGTCAGTTGAAAACCCATGCTGAGCCCAGGGGAGCCCTGTAACCCATCTTAGCCATCCTCCATCCACCACTGCTCAGAGGCCCAGAGGAAGGGAAGAGGCAGACAAACCTGGGTTCAAATTCAGAAGATACCACGACTTAGCTGTGTGACCTTGGACCCTTCACCTAGCCTCTCTGAGTTCTGATTTTTCCTTCTCTATAAAAGGGTGACGATAATCCTTTTCTCACAGTATTGTTGTGAGGATGAGATGGGAGGTCATAACCCTCCACCTCTCACTCTACCCTCGACTTACCAAGGAATTGTCCCCTTGCCAAATGTAAGAGCCAGCTGTTCTTAGGTATGTGGACCCGGATACCAGCCTGAGGGCCCAAGCGCTTGTGCAGTCACAAGGCACATCCTCTCGGCCTCCAGATAAACTTGGGAATCAGAAAAGGAAACTGAAAGCCCACCCTCAGAGCAACTCAGGACAAACAAGCACATGAGAAAGGAGGCCTACCAGCATCACTACCCTCAGCTCAGTCCCAGCTCCTCTTGGTTGCTGACCACTGAGAGGAGCAAACCCAGGCCTGACATTCCAGGCACTTCCGGACTCAGCCCGTCCCGCCTCGCTTGTTGGGGATCTGAAGGTCTTTGGGAAGGAGTGGCGCTCCGGAGCCAGCCCCAACCTTGCCACTAACTGGCTGTGCAGGCTGCAGCAAATGATTCCCCCTGCCCTCTGTGGACTCATCCCCAGCCCCACCCTCCTGCGCCCCTCCCCCAGCATCCCTGCCAATTCACCTCTGGGTCACCAGCACTCAGCACCATCCCACACATACCAGGTGCTCCCTACATTCCTGTTGGATTGCTGTCGTTGAACGTCATGCCCCTATGGCTCATAGACATTTGTGAACACAGGTCCATCTGCCAGGTGTACCTGCCTCTCTTGCTGTTAGTTACTATCTAGTCCGTTCTGACTCATGGAGACCCCCTGTGTGCAGAGTAAAACTGCTCCATAGTGTCTTCAAGGGTGTGACCTTTCAGAAGCAGATCACCAGGCCTGTCTTGTAAGAAGCCTCTAGGTAGGTTTGAGCCACCAGTGTTTCAGCTAGTAGTCAAGTGCTTAATGCTGTGTACCACCCAGGACTCCTAAAGCCTGGAAAAGCCATGCCCATCCTTGAAAGCCCAGTCAGGCATCACCCCCTCTGAGAAGTCCTCCAGCTTTCTCCCTGTCACTCTGCACCATGGCACCCTGGGGGGACACTTTAAGTCCAGCTGCATGGACTGTGTCCTGCCCCTAACCCTTTAAGCCATGTGTCTCTCTAGACTAGTTCTTGATGGCAGGGACCACATCTGGTTCCCAAGGCCCATCTTTGGTGGTCAAGCAGTTTGGATGGATGCAGAAATGTGTGGGTATGTCCACAGAGAAAACTGCTGTTTTCTCTCCCAGCTCATTTCCACTTGACAACAGAGCTTCTTCACACCAACGGAAGGAAGGCTGACCGTGAGCCGGGCACTGTGCAGGCCCATTACAAGCATTTTCCTGTTTAACGCTCACATCAGTTCTAGGAGTTATCCCCATTTTACAGACAATGAAACGTTGAGGAAGAGGTCCATGGCTAATAAGTCATGGAGCTGGAATTGCTGTCTGACTTCTCTGCTTTGTCCAGCAAAGAGGCAAAGGCCACCCCCCAGGGTGGATTTCTCAATAAGCAAGGTAAGCACTAGCTTACTTGTGCTTACTTACAAATCTACAGTAAACAGGAAACCCTGGTGGCATAGTGGTTAAGTGCTACGGCTGCTAACCAAAGGGTCGGCAGTTCAAATCCGCCAGGTCCTTGGAAACTCTATGGGGCAGTTCTACTCTGTCCTGTAGGGTTGCTACGAGTCAGAATTGACTCGACGGCACTGGGTATACTGAACAGTTTCAAATTTTCTCACCTCATCAAAGGTTCTGTTTCTAGGTAGGGCTGTCATCTGTCTCTCTCCCAACCCTGCAGCACCTTCCTACAGATTCAAAGCCTCTTTTCAAAAACAATACCTGACATGGATAGATTACCCAGTGAGTCAAGGTAAGTAGCAACCACGTTTGTCATACTGTGGTGGCTTTCAAGCTGTGACACTAGAAGTTATGCCACAGATATTTCAAAAACCAGCAGTGTCATCCATGGTGGACAGGTTTCAGTGAGCTTCTGGACTAAGACAGACTAGGAAGAAGGACCTGGCAGTCTACTTCTGAAAAAATTGGCCAGTGAAATCCTCATGAATAGCAGCAGAACACTGTCTGATGTAGTGTTGAAAGAGGAGCCCCTCCGGTTGGAAGGCATTCAAAAGATGACTAGGGAAGAGCTGCCTCCTCAAAGGGGAGTCGACCTTAATGACATGGACAGAGTCGAGCTTTCAGAACCTTCGTGTGCTGATGCGGCACGACTCAAAATAAGAAGACACAGCTGCAAACACCCATTAATAATCTGAATGTGGAATGTACAAAGTATGAATCTAGGAAAATTGGAATTCCTCAGAAATTAAATGAAACCCATAAACATTGATATCCTAGGCATTAGTGAGCTGAAACGGACTGGTATTATCCATTCTGAATCAGACAATTATATAGTATACTATCCAGGGAATGGTGAATTGAAGAGGAATGGTGTCGCATTCAACATCAAAAAGAACATTTCAGGATCCATCCTGAAGTACAATGCTGCCAATGGTAGGGTTGGTAGGGTGATATCCATACACCTACAAGGAAGGCCAGTTAATACGACTATGATTCAAATTTACCCACCAACCACTAAGGCCAAAGATGAAGAAATTGAAGACTTTTACCACCTTCTGCAGTCTGAAGTTGATCAAACATGCAATAAGGATGCATTGATAATTATTGGTGATTGGAATGACAAAGTTGGAACAAAGAAGGATCCATAGTTGGAAAACATGGCCTTGGTGACAGAAAGATGCCAGAGATCACATGATAGAATTTTGCAAGACCAATGACTTTTTCAATGCAAATACCTTTTTTCAACAACATAAACGGTGACTGGACACATGGACCTCACCAGATGAAATACACAGGAATCAAATCGACTACATCTGTGGAAAGAGACGGTGGAAAGGCTGAATATTGTCAGTCAGAACATGGCCAGGGGCTGACTGTGGAACAGACCATCAGTTGCTCGTATACAAGTTCAAGCTGAACCTGAAGAAAATTACAGCAAGTCCATGAGAGCCAAAGTACAGCCTTAAGTATATCCAGACATAATTTAGAGACCATCTCCAGAACAGGTTTGATGCATTCAACACAATGACTGAAGACCAGAGGAGTTGTGAAATGACAAGGACAGCATACGTGAAGAAAGCAAGGGGTTATGAAAAAGACAGGAAAGAAAGAAAAGAGCAAAATGGATGTCAGAAGAGACTCAAAGTTGCTCTAGAACAAGGAGTATCTAAAGCGAATGTAAAAAATGATGAAATAAAAGAACTGAACAGAAGATTTCGAAGGGCAGCTCAAAAAGACAAAGTATTCTGGAAGGAGGGAGTGGGCTGACTCATTAGGTGGAGAGTAAGTGGGAGTATGGTGTAAGGTGTATATAAGCTTATATGTGACAGACTGACTTGTAAACTTTCACTTAAAGCACAATAGAAAATTATTAAAAAAAGACAAAGTACTATAATGAAATGTGCAAAGACCTGGAGATAGAAAACTGAAAGGGAAGAATACACCTGGCTTTTCTCAAGCTGAAAGAACTGAAGAAAAAAATTCAAGCCTTGAGTTGCAATACTGGAAGAATCTCTGGGGAAAATATTATATGACCAGGAAACATCAAAAGAAGATGGAAGGAATACACAGAGTCACTGTACCAAAAAGAATTGGTCGACATCCAACCATTTCAGGAGGTAGTACGTGGCCAACAACCTATGGTACTGAAGGAAGAGGTCCAAGCTGCACTGAAGGCGTTGGCAAAAAACAATCCTCCAGGAATTGGTGGAATACCAGTTGAGATATTTCAACACATGGATGCAGCACTGATAGTGCTCACTCATCTATACCAAGAAATTTGGAAGGCAGCTACCTGGCCAACTGGCTGGAAGAGATCCATATTTGTACCCATTCCAAAGAAAGGTGATCCAACAGAATAAGGGAACTATTAAACAATATCGTTAATGTCACACACAAGTAAAATTTTGATGAAGATCATTCAAAAGAAGTTCCAGCAGTACATCGACACGGAACTGCCAGAAATTCAAGCTGACTTCAGAAGGGTGTGTGGAACAAGGGATATTATTGCTGATGTTGATGGATTCTTGCTGAGCAGAGAATACCATAAAGATGTTACCTGTGTATTATTGACTGTGCAAAGGATCATAACAAATTATGGATAACATTGCAAAGAACAAAGGAATTCCAGAACGCTTATTTGTCGTCCTGAGGAACCTGTACATGGACCAAGAGGCAGTTGTTTGAACAGAACAATAGGATACTGATTGGTTTAAAATCGTGAAAGGTTTGTATTAGGGCTATATCCTTTCACCAGACTCATTCAATCTGTATACTGAACCAATTACTCAAGAAACTGGACTATATGAAGAAGAATGTGGCTTCAAGATTGGAGGAAGGCCTTGGAATATGCCCTAGAGAAAGAAGAGCCTTCACATGAACAGGTATATGCACACCCATATTCATTGCAGCACTGTTTACAATGGCAAAAAGATGGAAGCAACCAAGATGTCTATCAACAGATGAATGGATAAATAAATTATGGTATATTCACACAATGGAATACTACACATCAATAAAGAGCAATGATGAATCCCTGAAACATTTCATAACATGGAGGAATCTGGAAGGCATTATGTCGAGTGAGATTGGTCAGTTGCAAAAGGACAAATATTGTATGAGACCACTATTATAAGAACCCAAGAAATAGTAAAAACAGAGAAAAAAATATTCTTTGATGGTTACAAGAGTAGGGAGGGAGGGAGGGAGGGGGTATTCACTAATTAGGTAGCAGACAAGAACTATTTTAGGTGAAGGGAAAGACAACACACAATACAGGAAAGGTGAGCACAACTGGACTAAACCAAAAGCAAAGAAGTTTCCTGAATAAATCGGACGCTTTGAAGGCCAGAGAAGCAGGGGCAAGGGTTCTGGGGACCATAGTTTCAGGGGACATAGAGGTTGATTGGCATAATAAAATCTACTAAGAAAACATTCTGCATCCCACTTTGGTGAGTGGCACGTGAGGTCTTAAATGCTAGCAAGCAACCATCTAAGATGCATCAATTGGTCTCAATCTACCTGGAGCAAAGGATAATGAAGAACACCAAAGACACAAGGTAATTATGAGCCCAAAAGACAGAAAGGGCCACATAAATCAGAGACTGCATCAGCCTGAGACCAGAAGAACTAGATGGTGCCTGGCTACAACTGATGACCACCATGACAGGGAACACAACAGAGAAACCCTGATGAAGCAGGAGATCAGTAGGATGCAGGCCTCAAATTCTCATAAAAAGAATAGACTTAACGGTCTGACTGAGACTAGGAGGACTCTTGAGGTCATGGTCCCCAGACTTTCTGTTAGCCCATGACTGCAACCATTCCGGAAGCCAACTCTTCAGACGGGGATTGGACTGGACTATGAGATAGAAAATGATACTGGTGAGGAGTGAGCTTCTTGGCTCAAGTAGACACATGAGACTATGTGGGCATCTCTTGTCTGGAGGGGAGATGAGAAGGCCAAGGGGGACAGAAGACTGGCTGAACGGACACAGGAGTGCAGGGTGGAGAAAAGGAGTGTGCTGTCTCATTGGGGGAGAGCAACTAGGAGTACATAGCAAGGTATATATATAAATTTTTGTATGAGAGACTGACTTGATTTGTGAACTTTCACTTAAAGCACAATACAAATTTTTAAAAATTTTTAAAAACTGGAGGAAGGCTCATTAACAACCTGTATAATGCAGATCACACAACCTTTCTTGCTGAAAGTGAAGATAGCCTGAAGCACTTACTATGAAGATCAAAGACTACAGCTTTCAGTCTGTATTGCACCTCAGTATAAAGAAAACAAAAATCTTCACAACTGGACCAATTAGCAGCATCATGATAAATGGAGAAAAGATTGAAGTTGTCAAGGATTTCATCTTAAGCAGCCTTTAGGAAATCAAACACAGTATTGCACTGGGCAAATGTGCTGCAAAAGTTCTCTTTAATGTGTTAAAAAGGAAGATGTCACGCTGAGGACTAAGGAGTGTCTGACCTAAGCCATGGCATTTTCAATCACCTCATATGCATGGGAAAACTGGACAAAGAATAAAGAAGAGCGACAAAGAATTGATGCCTTTGAATTATGCTGTTGGTGAAGAATATTGAATATACCTTGGACTGCCAGAAGAATGAACAAATCTGCCTTGGAAGAAGTACAGCCAGAATGCTTCTTAGAAGCAAGGATGGCAAGATTTCATCTCGTATACTTTGGACATGTTATCAGGAGAAGGACATCATGCTTAGTAGAGGGTCAGTGAGAAAGAGGAAAACCCTCAATGAAATGAATTGACACAGTGGCTGCAACAATGGGCTCAAACATAGCAATGATTGTGAGGATAGCATAGGGCCTGGCGATGTTTTATTCTGTTGTATGTAGGGTCACTATGCGTCAGAACCAACTCAACGGCACCTTAACAACAACCAACACCAAAGATTTCCAGGTGTCTACCACCTGAAAACCCTATGGCCATTGAGGTGGAAATGATGGGAAGTGACTGAATCACACGTCTGGGCCCATGTATTCAGAACAGGGAGCATTTAGGGCAGCAGAAGCTTGGAGCCAGCTGTGGCTGGAAGGCCCTAAGATCATCTGAGAATGTGCAGACATCTTGGGGAGGGCATTGACTTCCCACCAGTAGGGAGTAGGGGGATGGGTTTCAACCAGTCTTGTCTGTATGCTAAAGGGCCACAGACACCGGGTTATGTGACACAGCAGGCATTGTGCTGGCTGTGTGGCTCACACTGGCCCCACACTGTCTGTCACTGTCCTGGGCTCTGTGCGCCCTCCCCACCCCACTCCCTCACAGTGTAAGCCCCTCTGCACCAAAGGCCTGAAAAGGAATTGGGAGTTATTGATATACGAACCAGTACAGTGGTGGACTGCAGAAGCACAAAGAGCTGTGCCAAAGACAGAGCAGCCTTTTCCGGGGTTCCCCACTGGCTCTGGGGCCGAGAGTCTAACACAAACCACAGGCTCAGGCAGGGCTCTGGGGAACATTCTTGGTGGCTAAGGATGGTCAAGATGGTGGCAAAATGCTTCAAGGTCATCTAGAGGAGCTTATTAAAACACAAGTGCGGATTCAGAGGATTTGGGGTGGGGCCCAAAATTGTTTCTAACCAGCTCTCGTGGGCAACCGATGCTGCTGGTTCAGGGACCACGCTTTGAGTAGTCAGGGTCTAGTATACTTTAGCTTGACAGATAGGGATGCTGGCCAGAGAGGCAGTGATGTGTCCAGGGTGACAGAGCAAGGAGGACCACATTAAGCTAGTGGTCCACAGGGCACATGTCTCATTGTTTTCCTATATGATGTCATTTAGGTTATTTTTGTTGAAATGTAATTTTATGCCTGTGAATCTAAAAAGAAAAAAAAAAAATGTGGCCTTGTGGAAAAAAAAAAAAAGCTGGGCAGCCAAGGTCCCAAAAAGTGAAGGCAGCTGTCCCTCTGCACCAGCACAGTTCACAGTGATGGGGAGACCCCCAGTGGATGGTGAGACATTGAGGAAAGGGGAAAGTTCTTAAAGGTGCACTACAGCACTTTTGTAGCCAGAAAACCGCAGGTAACATGAAAAGGGAGAAGCACACAGCCCTCCAGTGCCTGGCCCCACCTACCTCTCCTGTGGCTCCCTTCCCAGGGGCTGAAGTGGAACCTGCTCAGAGGCTGGCCACGGTCACTGCTGGAGGCCTAGGGTGCACTGGAAAACCTGTGTCTCACCTAGGGGGGTACAACGGTCCCTAGAAGCCAGGCAGGGCAAATGAGGTGGCCTGGGGCACAGGCACAGAGCCTGCTGTTCCCATGCACTCCTTAACTCAGGTGGACGCCACACCCCTTCTCAGAGAAAAACCTTCCCTCCCTCCCCTCCTTCTGGCCCCTGCAGGATACCTGTCTTCTACTGCCTTGTACTCTCAGTGCCTGGCAAAGGGCCTAGTTTATGCTCAGCACATATGAAAGGGATGACTGAATAAACAAAAGCTTTGGCAGCTGTGTGAAGAGCCCCAGCTCCAATAGTCACTAGCTCCCTCATTCCTTCTTCTATAGCATTCGGGACACGCATCCACAGGGCAGGTGTTGCATTGTTTAAAGATTAAAGGAACCTCCTGGAAGCCAGTGCTTGGGTCTCACTGGTGTCTCCATCCCTAGTCCCAGCTCAATGTCAAGCACGTAGCAGGTGCTCAATAACTGAACTAAACCAAGATGTTTATGTAAGAAGCAATTGTTGTTATATAACGACCCCATCTGACAGAATAGAGCTATTCCATAGGGTTTTATAGAAGCAGATCATCAGGTCTTTTCTCCCACAGATCCACTGGGTGGGTTCGAACAGCTAGCTTTGGTTTCCAGCTGAGTGCTTAACCTCTGCACCACCAGGGCTTCACAGTAGGTTCGTGGAAAGAAATAAAAGGTTAACCTTGGGAAGTATCCACTGAATTCTAAGAACAAAAAAAAAATTTTTTTTTTTTCTTTGACCCCAGTACAGGAATTCTCTGGTCCTCAATTCTGAAGCAAAAACCAGGCCTGGAAGCTAGGCCAGGCTTCTCTTTCCCTCCTCTAGAATCTAAATGTCTGGGTTGGTCGAGCCAAAGACAACCATTTACCAAACCAGCCATGGGGCAAGTGGGGTCAGCCAGCCTCGCCCAGCTAGGCAAGCGAACAGAGAAGTCAGCATGAGAGGAGCCAGGGAAGAATCGGGAAGAACTGAAATTCTATGGGTGTCTGGGAATGAAATGAAGGGAGACTCTCAGGAGCTCTTGGTAGGGAAGAGGAGACCTTGATTCACTTGTCTATCCACAAGGTGGGGAAGAGGAGGGAGTCTGGGCTTTTGAGTGAAACACACTGTAAAACATCACTCACTAGTAAAACTCGATCCTACTTGACTTCAGGGGCCGACCAAGTAGGTTCACAGCTCCTCCTCCCATAAGGAGATACTAGGAAGGGAAGTTGTCCAGGAGTGAAAGCTTCTACTCCTCTGCTGCTTCCCATGGGGATGAGAAGGAAGCCCTACAAAGGTCTCCATTAGGATCCTAATTGGCAATTTGCCCTGATGCCATGCCCCTTACATACCCTTTCCTTGAGCCAGGGATACTGGCTATAATGGCCCCCTCGGGCCAATCAGAGTCTCTTTCCCAGGAAATATGAAACTGGAATGAAACCTCCTCCAGGCAGAACACTGTGGATCTGAGGCATGGAGGGGTGCTGAGCTCCTGCTGCTGAGATCCCGAAAGCTTTCCAGGCCCCTGCCCGTCCCAAAGCCTATTCTTAAGTGTGTGTGCATGTGTGTGTATGTGTGCATGTGTGTGTATGTGTGCATGCACATACATGTGTATTCGTAATTCTTTAATTCTGCAAGCTTTCTCTTTTGATCATTTCAATAACTACCTCTATTCTTGAATTAGCCATAGTGTTGCCCTTTTAGGGTCCGTGCCCTGGAGCAGTCGAGCCAATGGGAACGTACTCCAAGTCAGAAAGAGAGAGAAAGTTTATTAAGAGGAGACAGCAATGGGCCATCCAATAGCAACTTTGGCTGTCTTCATGGAGTCCTGAAAGGCATTTTCTACAACAGAGCTTATATATCATTTTTGCAAAGGTTACATAGCGTCTCAGGCATGTCGCCCACAGGTGGTCAGATTGTATACATCACAAGACAATTAAGAGAAACTCTTTCTCAGACTAAAGATATACATACCAGACATCTGAACTCTAATCTTTATGTTTATAAGTCAGAAGTTACAGATGGCCAAACTGTACAAAACAAAGTCATTAATAAAAGCATACAGAAAGGCGAAGACATGCAAAACAAAACAAAGTATACAGGCAGAAAAAGACTTATAGGTTACTTAGAGTATCTTTATGGTGTTAGTTATGTCAAGCTCTCAATTACCCTTTTTGAAAGGAGAAAACGTGTTGCGGAGTATTAGGGTCACATATTCCCCCCCTTCTGCAGCTTGAGTGGCTATATACACCTATCCCAAGTTTCAATCTAGTCCCTTAAATCAGGGTATTTCACGTGAAAGGATTGGGCCATCTGTCTGCGACAGGTTGAGGCATCTACTGAATTGTCTGATTGGGGATGGAGAATGTCATCCCGCATATAGGCATGAATTGGAGACAGCAACTGATTAACAGACCCATAACAACCACTCTGATTCCACTCATGAGTAAGGTCTTTAGCCAGGAAAGATTGGGCAGCTAAGAGGTCAGCCATGAAAAGTCAAATCCTTCATGAATCTTTACTTTTTGTAGCTCATTTTTTACATAATTCACCTTTTGCTCAATGAGTTTGGAGTTATCAGTAAGGCCGAAACAACACATTCCTTTGAACTTCTGACACCCGTGGTTCTGTCGCAGAAGCAGGTAGTCTAAGGTGGCTCTATTTTCTAAAATGGCTTCCCTGACATAATAGTCCTAGCTAATAGTATCTATTGCTTGCAATGTGGCATTCGGCGATTTTGTAGTGAGGCAAGCCAGATGTTCTATTTTTCGATAAGCCCCAATCTTTAAACCTGGTGTCATGGATTGAACTGTGTCCTCAAAAAATGTCTGTCAGCTTAGCTGGGCCATGAGTCCCAGTACTGTGTGATTGTCCACCATTTTAAGTGATTTCCTATGTGTTGTAAATCCTATCACTATGATGAAATGAAATGGATTAGTGGCGGTTATATTGACGAGGTCTACAGGATTAGGTAGTGTCTTAAGCCAATCTCTTTTGAGATATAAAAGAGAGAAGCAAGCAGAGAGACAGCGGGACCTCATACCACCAAGAAAGCAGTGCCAGGAGCAGTGTGTGTCCTTTGGATCTGAGATTCCTGCACTGAGATGCTCCCAGACCAAGAGAAGAGTGATGACAAGAACCTTCCTCCAGAGCTGAAGTAAGAGAAAGCCTTCCCCTGGAGCTGGTGCCCTGACTTCGGACTTCTAGCCTACTGGACTGTGAGAGAACACACTTGTCTTTGTTAAAGCCATCTGCCTGTGGTATTTCTGTTAAACCTGCACTAGGCGACTAGGATACTGGGAATACCAACCAAGAGTGCAATATCGGAGATACATTCAGCTTCACTTAACAAGTGTAGACTATCGGTACAGGTTGCATCTAGGACAAGTTCTCTAGTGACCCTCTTTTGAAGGAATCTCTTTTGAGGCAAGTTCATAGCCAAAGGCCACATTGAACAGGGCCCATTGATAGCATTAGCAGGGACGTAAGAATAAGCAGTATTTCCGCAGAGTAAGAACCAAACTGAAAGGGGCTTGACATGAGCAGTTGCATATGTCACTCTGTCAATGAAACCACAATTCATATGGTTGTTTCTTCCTAAAACAACAGTGTGTTTGACATTTTGAAAACCTCACAAAGTTAGAGGCATTAGCTACCAAGGAAACCTGAAAAGTAGACATCTCTCCGTCTCTGAATCTTGTAACAGGCTCCCAACTATAAATATCAGAAGATTGTAACTCTTTCTTTATGTGTTTAAAAATGGTGAAATTCCTGAAAGCCACTAGAGGAGTACACACCCCAATGAGACAGGACCCGAGGACAGAGTAAGTGTATCACCCCCGACCAGACAGAAGTCAGTAATGTTTAACACTTCTCTAACAATATAGATGCAAAAATTTTCGTACTTTAACAAGGGATCGGGGGCGTGTCTGCTTCAAGGATAGGGATTCACCAGGCAGCAGTCTTTCTGGTACCTAATAGTAATCCCATACAAGCTAGTATCACAGACATTTTTACCTTTGACCCTAGAAAGTCTTAACTTCAGGCCGTCAATAGGTTGGGCTTTCCACTCTGTGTCACTATAGGCTGGACAGGGCTCGACTCAGGAATGATGAATCCATGGTTTAACTCCTCCAAGTTTCATGGCTGTATGAGTGCTGAGTGGTACGGTGAAATGGTGAAAGGCCCAGTATTTAGGCTATAAAGGGAGATCCTTCCACGTCCAGAGAAGCACCTGATCGGTGGGCTGGAAAGAGTACGCAGCTGTCTCATGAGTGAAATTCTGCCAGATCCACACTGCCTGATGCAACTGGGAAAGAATTTTGATTAGAGAAAGCAAATATTTACACATCACTACATTAGGGGGCAGGGTGGATGACTGCGGGGGGAGTTGGTTGAGACAATATGGTCTGTCATAAATTATTTCAAAAGGACTGATTTTAAGTTTTCTCTGGGGTGCAATACAGACTCAGAGGAGGGCCAGTGACAGAACACCTGTCCAGGGCAGCCTGGTCTCTTGACACAGTTTACTAAGATGATGTTTTGTAGACTGATTCATTCATTCAACCTTTCCACTAGATTGGGGTCGCCATGCTGTGTGGAGTTTCCACTTCATTCATAAAGTAGTTGAAACCTGTTGTACCACTGCAGATTCAAATGGATGCCATTGTCACTACTGAGACCTCTTGGAAGCCCAAAGTGGGGGATGATTTCTTTCAGAAGGGCCTTGGTTACCTCTCTAGCCATCTCGGTCCAGCAGGGACAAGCTTCTATCCATCCTGAAAAAGAATCCACATACGCCAGTAAATATTTCAACCAAAGTTTAGTTTTGAACACTTCACAAAAGTCAATTTGCCATATTCCACCTGGAAAGGGTCTTATTCCTTGAGGGTCAGACATCTTGGGCCCATGAGTCTTTGGGTTATTGACAGTACAATTTAAGCAAGTATCAACCACATCGTGAATGGCTGTAATGAGCTTTTCTCCCAAGACATGTTTCTTTCCCAAAATGTGAAGCCTGATATAAAGGGAAAATTAAGTTAAAAACTTGATTTGCTGGGATGAAGATCTTACCTTCAGGGGTGTGTTTCCAGCCCTGACTCTTTTGGATGGCACCCCAGTCTTGAGCTCTCTGTAGATCTTCCTGAGTATATTGGGGAGGTTCGTCCAACTTGGGGATAGTTGGAAGGTGAGCACAAATTAGCCGGACACTAGCAACCACTTGCTTTAACTTCATGGTCAGCCCCATGGTTTCCTTGGATTATTGTGGTATTCCCTTTTTGGTAAACACCTCTTGCACTACTGCCACCTGTTGGGGTTTTAGGACAGCACCCAAAATTTGCAACAGTTCTGTTCCATACATAATAATTTTACCTCCTGCATTCAGGAGACCCCTTTCTTTTCCATGAGTCTACATGTGCATGCAGGGCCTTGATACAAAACTAGAGTCATTGTATGTGTTGACCCTCTTATCTTCTGCCAGTTCCAAAGCTCTTATCATGGCAACGAGTTCGGCCTTCTGGGCCCAAGTGCCTGCCACTAAGGATTTGCTTTCAATGGCAGCTGATAAAGAGACAATCATATACCCTGTACACCAGACTCCCCTTTGCACGAAACTGCTACCATCAGCAACCAGGTATCATCTGGGTCGAGCAGGAGTTCATCCTGCAGATCAGGCCATCTTGAATAAACAATATCAAGAACCTTGAGACAGTCATGAATATTTTCTTCACAGGGGTTGAGTGGCAGCAGAGAGGCTGGGATTAGCCACAACCCAACCTGCAAAGTCAAATTTGATTCCCCCCAAACCTCGGTTTGATTTAGTGCTTGCTGACTAGGTGGGCCACAAGTATCCTTCTGTTGTAGTACTACAGTTACCACATGTCATGGATTGAATTATTTCCCCCAAGACATATGTGTATCAGTTGGTCTGGGCCATGATTCCCGGTATTGTGTGATTTTCCTATATGTTGTAAATTCTGCCTCTATGCTGTTAATGAGGGAGGATGGGCAGAGGTTTGTTAGTGAGGCAGGACTCAACCTATAGGATTGGATTGTGTCTTAAGGCAATCTCTTGAGATATAAAAGATAGAAGCAAGCAGAGAGACTGGGGGACCTCATACCACCAAGAAAGAAGCACCGGGAGGAGAGCTCATCCTTTAGACCCAGGGTTCCTGCACAGAGAAGCTCCTGGTCCAGGGGAAGATTGACAAGAAATACCTTCCTCCAGAGCTGACAGAGAGAGGAAGCCTTCCCCTTGAGCTGATGCCCTGAATTTGGACTTTTAGCCTGCTTTACTGTGAGAAAATGAATTTCTCTTTGTTAAAGCCGTCCACTTGTGATATTCCTGTTATGGCAGCACTAATTGACTATAACATTGCGTGAGGACAAATGCAATTGTAGCATGTTCCAAAGTAAATTTGTTAGCCTCTTTTATGATAATGCTAGCTGCAGCAACTGCTCAAAGGCAGGCCGGCCAGCCTTGTCAGATAGTGTCCAGATTTTTAGAGAAATAGGTGACAGGGTGTCTCCATGGTTTCAACCACTGTGTTAATACAACAATGACCACTATACTCTATATAATTCAAAGGGTTTTTGATAATCTGGCTCAGGCCTTAATCAACTGAGATTTTAAGTCACTAAAGGCCCATTGACACTCGGGAGTCCATTAGAAGAGATCTCTCTGTGCCTGATAGAGAGGTTGTGCCAAGACTCCAAAATTAGGAACCCAGATTCAACTGAAACCCTCCATTCCTAGTGCCACGGATTGAATTAAGTCCCCCCCCCCCACCAAATGTGTGTATCAATTTGGCTGGGCCATGATTTCCAGTATTGTGTGGTTGCCCTCAATTCTGTCATTGTAATTTTATGTTAAAGAGGATTAGGGTGGGATTGTAACAACCTTACTAAGGTCACATTCCTGATCCAACGTAAAGTGAGTTTCCCTAAGATGTGGCCTGGACCACCTTTTATCTTACAAGAGATAAAAGGAAAGGCAAGCAAGCAGAGAGTGGGGTGCCTCCAGGGACTTATCAATGGAGCCGACTCATGGAGCAAGGGAGATGAGTGCCTGTTTGCAGGAGACTTCCTGGCAGAGTAGGGTGCCTCCAGGCACTTATGGGTGGAGATACAGTGCTTTGAAACACTTGCCCCAACAGGGCAGTTGTGGGTGTGGGGCCCCAAGAGCCTAGAGGCCAAGAAACCAGGAAGCAGAAGCTGAAGAGAAAAGGAATGCAAGAAGCCAAGCTGCCTCAGTCTCAAAAGGTATGGCCAGGACCTCTAGGGTGGAGCCATAGCATCTGGTGTTTCTAAGGGTGAAGTTGCCACTCAAAAGGACTAGGAGAATGGTGCACCTAAAGCTGAGGGAACAGGGTTGCTGTCCCAGTGGGCCTAGAAGGCAGAGCTGAAGCCCAGGGCGGAGGGGCCTCCACTCAGAATCTGGAGAGTGTGGCCGAAACCTAGAGTCTGGAGAGCAGGGCCGTTGCGTAAATTGTCTCAGAGAGCAAAGGATTATTTGGAAAGCCTTGAGGGCTAATGTAATGTGTTCTGCTGACTTGCTTGGTGTCTGTTATCCCCTCTTTCCCTCCAGCTTCTCCCATTTGTAACGGAAATATCTACCTTGTGGCTGTTGCACCATTGTACTTTGGAAGCAGATAACTTGTATTCTAGATTTCACAGATGACGAGGAATTTTTGGATTTTTTACTTGGAGTTGATTTAAGACTTTTGCTATCATATGATGGAATGAATATGTTTTGCACGTCACATAGATGTGATTTTTGGGGGGCCAAAGGGTGGAATGTCATGGATTGAATTATGTTCCCCCAAAAATGTGTGTATCAATTTGGCTGGGTCATGATTCCCAGCATTGTGTGGTTATCCTCCATTTTGTGATTGTAATTTATGCTAAAGAGTATTAGGTTGTGATTGTAACACCCTTACTAAGCTCACATCCCTGATCCAATGTAAGAAGAATTTCCCTGAGGTGTGGCCTGCACCGCTTTTTATCTTACAAGAGATAAAAGGAAATGGAAGCAAGCAGGAGACTTCGTGCCACCAAGAAAGAAGCACCGAGAGCAGAACGCAACCTTTGGACCCAGGGTTCCTGCACAGAAAAGCTCCCAGTCCAGGGGAAATTGATGAGAAGGACCTTCCTCCAGAGCCAAAAGAGAGAGAAAGACTTCCTCTGGAGCGGATGCCCTGAATTTGGACTTCTAGCCTTCTAGATGTGAGATAATAAATTTCTCTTTGTTAAAGCCATCCACTTGTGGTAGTTCTATTATAGCAGCACTAGATGACTAAGACACCTAGGAATCCTCTGAGTTGTCTACATATCCAAAGACGGACTAGGGGGCAGATGGTTTCTATCCTTCCAGGTAGTAAGTGCCTTTGTCCTTGGGAGATGAAGAAACACAAGTATTTTACCTCGGTGAGGTTAACTTGTAACTTTCTTAGGGAAGACGCAGTATCCAGCTTCAGCCAAGAAATTTAAGACAGTCACAGTATTTTTAAGAGTCATCTTCAGACTGTCTTACTGTTAGGAGGTCATCCACATATGGCAGGACCACCCCTCAGTTGAGGGGAGGTAACCACTTTAGATCTTGTGCCAACGCTGTTCCAAAAATAGTAGGGGAGTTCTTAAACCTTGGGTTAGCACTGTCCAACAAAGCTGTTTCTTTCCTTTTTCCCCATCCCATTTGAAAGGAAAGATCAGCTGGCTCTCAGTGGTCAGTGGGATACAAAAGAAAGCATCATTCAAGTCTAAAACAGCAAAATGAGTACAGGAAAGTGGGAGGGCTGATAGTAAGTTATACGGGTTCAGGACTACCAGGTGTAGGGTCTTCACAACTTTATTAAGAGCCCGCAGATCTTCAACAAAATGGTACTCACTGGCTGATGCCTTCTTCACTGGCAGAACAGGAGTGTTAGATGGGGATGGGCACTCTCACAACAAGCCCCACTCCATGTATCGAGTGGTTAGTCAGTGCAGTCCAGACAAGCCTCAACTCTTAGTGGATACTGTTTAATCCAAGGAGGCATGACATTTGGTAATAGCTCCACGACCAAAGGGATGACAGTCCAAGCCCATCCTGGTCAACTACTGGCCCAAACTCACAAGGGCTATGGCATCAACCATGCTTTGAACCATGGGTAAGACAGACGCCGGGAGTGGCACCAGTTGGTTGAGGGCTAAGAGAGCTACTTGCACTTTCCAGGTGCTTGCTGGCGGCACTGTCAGTGACAAGCCTTTTTCGCCAAAAGAGATTTCGACATGAACTTTACTCAGAAAACCCCATCCCAAGACGGGGACCAGGCATTCCTGCATGCATAGAAACTAGTGGGATAGCTTAATTTCTCCTATTTCACAGTACATTTGTGGTAACAGAAAAAAAAAAAAAAAAAGGCCTAGTCACCTCTTTTCCAGTTACCCCGACAACGTGTGTACTGTTGGTTGAGGAAGTCCCTTTAGGCTTTCGGGTAAGTACAAAGAATGTTGTCCCAGCATCAGTTTAAAAGTCTATTGGTGTCCTTCTATCATAACTTTTAACAGGGGATCAGCAGGAGGAAATTTAAAACTTGTCTCCCCCTGTCCCCGTCATTCAGAGCCCTCCTCCTGCTCTTTCATAACTCCTTGAAAAATCTTCTCCCCTCTTTCGGTCTTGCCTGGCCTTTATCCATTCTTTCTTTTGGGGCACTCATTTTTCCATTTCCCTTCTCCTTACCAAATCACATTGGTTTTTCTTTAGGCAGGGCCCATTCTTACCTTGGTCACTTCATCTTCCTCTAGATGATCCTAGAGCAATGGCTAACAGATTGGCCTGTTTCTTCATATCTTGGTCTTTTTCTTTCTTTTTCTCAGCTTCTTTTACCTCCTCTCTGTTGGTGAAGACCTTAAATGCAATTTCAACTAGTTGAGCTACAGATAGAGTCCCTAGTCCCCACTCTATCTTCTGTAATTTTCTTCAGATGTCAGGAGCACTCTGCCCAATAAAAGTCATACTGATCAGAGGACCTTTCTGGGGGCATTTCAGGATGAGTGCTTGTATACTTATGGAATCCCATCTTGAGTGGTTCCAGAAAGGCTGATGGGTTTTCTTCCACCACCAAACAATCTCTTTGATCTTACTAAACTTTTTCTGTCTAGGTGCCCCAAGTTTTAGCCCATACGGGAGGAACCCTCGGTAAGCTATGACTCTCTGTCTGCCTGCCACTGTACTCAGGTCCCATATTGTCTCCTTAGCTTCTACCACTTTGTCTTGGTCATCTAGTGCTGCTGTAATAGAAATACCACAAGTGCATGGCTTCAACAAAGAGAAGTATAATCTCTCACGGTTGGGTAGGCTACAAGTCCAAATTCAGGGCGTTAGCTCCTGGGAAAGGCTTTCTCTCTCTGTTGGCTCTGGAGGAAGATCTTTGTGATGCATCAGTCTTCCTGTCACCTGGAAGCATCTCAGCGCAGGAACCTCAGGTCCAAAGGATGCGCTTTTCTCCTGGCACTGCTTTCTTGGTGATACGAGGTCCCCACTCTCTGCTAGCTTCTCTTTCCTTTTATCTCTTGAGAGATAAAAGGTGGTGCAGGCCACACCCCAGGGAAACTCCCTTTACAATGGATCTGGGGGGAGACCTGAACAAGAGTGTTACAACCCACCCTAATCTTTTTAACCACAGGCAGAGATTATGATTTATAACACATAGGAAAATCACAAAATGGAGGACAACCACACATGGCCTAACCAAGTTGACACATATTTTTAGGGGACACAATTCAATCCGTTACATGCTTCATCCACTGCTACTCCATCTGCAATCCCTTCTTCACTGTATTTTTCTTCTGTCTCTTCTTGTCTTTTGCTGAGACCGTCCATCTTCCCTCGGCTGTGAAGAGTGCATCTAATAATGTATGACAATCAGCCCGTGTAGGATGATGAAAAGAAAAAATGTGGAAACAATGCTCAGTCATGGCATGTGGGCCTGACCAATATTCCAGAAGGTTTTGCTTCCAATTATACAAATCAGAAGCTGGGATTGGATTATGGACCCACATTATCCGAGGTGGCCTTTCTGCAGGGACTGGCAACTCCTGGAGTGTGTAAAGCCTTCCTGAGTGGACTGGGCTGAATTGTACCCCACTCCTAGTATGGAGTGGGGAAACCATATCTGTCCCCCTCCCCTACACCCCTTCAACTCTTTCCCATCCTCATCCTCTGATACCACTATGAAGGGGTCACCAAAAAGTGCTTAGGGGGCTTTTCGACCTGGGAGAATAAGAAGAATATCCAACGGTTCTTCATCCCTTTCTTCATCTTCATCTTTGATCTGCATAAGAGGGGCTAAAACAGAAGCTTTATCCTTTTTCTCATGCCATAATGTCATAAAACATTCTACATACAGCTTTTCATCCCACTTGTTAGTTTGAGTACAATACAGATCAAGCTGCAGAATAGTGCCAAAATCCCAGGAACCACTCATAGGCCATCTGACCCCATCTGGGAGTTGGTACTGAGGCCACACTTGATTACACAAAATTTTAAGATTTCTCTTGGTGAGGGGATCCCCTCCAAAATAAGTCCAGTTAAAAACAATAAGGAATAGTGGACTCTCGGCCAGAATCTAACTTCCCTGTGTACCCATTGGCAAGGGGAACCTCACCAGCCTCTTGTCCAACTTCACGGGACCTATTCACCCGTTCCTGCATGGAGGATATGAGAACTGATGCTTCTACAGGTTTTACAGGGGATCCTATACCCAAAGCCAAAACACCTACCGTAACATGACTGAACTTTCTCCCTAAATCTGAAGCTCGCTGCCGTGGAGTCCTCTCCTGTCACGGGACCTCCAGGCCACCACAAGTTGAGAGACCACCACAACCTGAGGAGGGGTGCACCTTCTCTCTTCCCGGATCCTTTCCAGGGACTTGGTCCTTAGGAAGATGGAACCAGGGCCAGAGTAATTTCAGCCCCACATTGAGGGACAAAATTTGTTGCCCAATTAGAGTCTGTGCCCTGGAGCAGTAGAGCCAATGAAACGTACTCCAAGGCAGAAACAAAGAGAAAAGTTTTATTAGGAGGTGACACCAATGGGCAGTCCAATAGCAATGTTGACTATCCTCACGGAGTCCCGAAAGGCAATTTCTACATCAGAGTTTATATATCATTTTTGCAGAGGTTACGTAGCATTTCAGGCACATAGTCCATAGATTGTTAGATGAGTATACATCACAAGACAGTTAAAAGAAACTCGTTATCAGACTAAAGATATGTATGCCGGACATCTGCACTCTGATCTTTATGTTTGGATATCAGAAGTTACAGATGGCCAAAATGTACAAAACAAAGTCATTAATAAAAGCATACAGGAAGGAGAAGACAGGCAAAACAACAACAACAAAAAATTTTACAGGCCAAAAAAAAACCTTATAGATTACTTAGGGTATGAAGATGGCATTAGTTATGTCAAGCTCTCAATGCCCATTTTGAAAAGGAGAAAACATGTCGCAGAGTATTAGGGTCACAATAGGATGTTGTGTTTTGTTCTAGCATTTGCTTATGTTTTTGTTTTATTTTGTTATTGTTCCTTTGCTTACAACCAAAAGATCTTAATTAACAGAGAAATTGGCACTGAAGAGTTGGCTGCAGACAACAGACCCTGAAGAGGATTTATATACTAGGTGGGGGACAAGTCAGTGGTGAAACCCCTTTTCTCAGCTTTCTGGGTAGTGGGGCTGTTGAGCAGTGAAAAGGGAATGAGAACCTAGGGAAACTGGAAGTCATCAAAAATGAAATGGAATGCACAAACATCAATATCCTAGGCATTAATGAGCTGAAATGGACTGGCATTAGCTATTTTGAATCAGACAATCACATGGTCTACTATGCCAGGAATAACAAACTGAAGAGGAATGGTGTCACTTTCATTGTCAAAAAGGACATTTCAAGATCCGTCCTGTCAGTGATAGGATAATGTCTATACCCCTACAAGGAAGACCAGTTAATATGACTATTATTCAAGTTTACGCATCAACTGCTAAGGCCAAAGATAATGAAATTGAAGATTTTTACCTGTATGTGCAGTCTCAAATTGATCAAACATGCAATCACAATGCACTGATAATTACTGGTGATAGGAATAAGAAATTTGGGAACAAAGATGGATCCAGAGTAGGAAAACACGGTCTTGGTGATAGAAATGATGCCGGAGATCCATGATAGATTTTTGCAAGACCAATGACTTGTTCATTGCAAATATCTTCTTTCAACAACATAAATAGTGACTATACACGTAGACCTCGCCAAGTGGACTACACAGGAATCAAATGAACCACATCTGTGGAAACAGACAACAGAAAAGCTCAATATCATCAGTCAGAACAAGGGCAGGGGCTGACTGTGGAAAAGAACATCAATTGCTCATATACAAGTTCAAGTGGAATCTGAAGAAAATTAGAACAAGTCCACCAGAGCCAAAGTACAACCTTGAGTATTTCCCACCTGAATTTAGGATAGATTTGAATCATTGAATACTAATGACTTAAGACCAGACAAGTTGTGGGATGACATCAAGGATATTGCACATGAAGAAAGAAAAAGATTATGAAAAAGACATGAAAGAAAGAAAGGACCAAAATGGATGTCAGAAGAGACTCTGAAATTTCCTCTAGAACATAGAGTAGCTAAAGCTAATGGAAGAAATGATGAAGTAAAAGAGCTGAACAGAAGATTTCAAAGGGCGATTGGAAAAGACAAAGTAAAATGTTATAATAAATGTGCAAAGATCTGGAAATAGAAAACCAAAAGGGTAGAACACACTCCATATTTCTTAAGCTGAAAGTCTGAAGAAAAAAATTCAAGCTTTGTGTTGCAATATTGAAAGATTCTATGGGAAAAATATTAAACAACAAAGGAAACATAGAAAGAAGATGGAAGGAATACACACAGAGTTACCATACCAAAAAGAATTGGTCAACATTCAACCATTTAGGAGGTAGCATATAATCAAGAACCGATGGCACCAAAGGAAGCAGTCCAAGCTACACTGAAGGCATTGGCGAAAATAAGGCTCCACCAACTGGCAGAATACCAGTTGAGATATTTCAACAAATGTATGCAGTGCCAGAAGCACTCACTCATCTATGCCAAGAAATTTGAAAGACAGCTACCTGGCCAGATGATTGGAGGACATCCATATCTATACCCATTAAAAAAGTTAATCTAACCGAATGCAGAAATTATCAAACAATATCATTAAAATCATACACAAGTAAAATTTTGGCAAAGATCATTCAAAACCAGCTCCAGCAGTACATCGATAGGGAATTGCCAGAAATTCAAGGTGGATTCAGAAGAGTATGTGGAACAAGGAATATCAGTGCCGATACCAGATGGATCTTGGCTGAAGACAGAGAATACCAGAAAGATATTTACCTGTGTTTTATTAACTACGCAAAGGCATTCCTCTGTGTGGGTCATAACAAATTATGGATAATGTTTCAAAGGATGGGAACTCCAGAACACTTAACTGTGCTCATGAGGAATCTCTACATACACCAAGAGGCAGTTGTTCGAACAGAACAAGGGGATACTGCATGGTTTAAAGTCAGGAAAGGTGTGCATCACGGTCATAGCGTTTCACCATACTTACTCAATCTGTATGCTGAGCAAATAATCTGAGAAGCAGGACTATATGAAGAAGAACCTGGCATCAGGATTGAAGGAAGACTCATTAAAAACCTTCAATATGTAGATGACACAACCTTGCTTGCTGAAAGAGAAGAGGACTTGAAGCACCAACTGATGAAGGTCAAAGACTACTGCCTTCACAATGGATTACATCTCAACATAAACTAAACAAAAATCCTCACGACTGGACCAATAAGCAACATCATTAACAAACAGAGAAAAGATTGAAGTTGTCAAGGATTTCATTTGACCTGGATTCACAATCAATGCCCATATAAGCAGCTGTTAGGAAATGAAACGCTGTATTGCACTGGGCAAATCTGCCTCAAAAGACCTCTTTAAAGTGTTAAAAAGCAAAGATGTCATCTTGAGGGCTAAGGTGCGCCTGACCCAAGCCATGGTATTTTCAGTCACCTCATATGCATGCAAAATCTGGACAACGAATAAAGGAGACCGAAGAAGAATTGATGTCTTTGAATTATGGTGTTGGTGAACAATATTGAATATACCATGGACTGTCTGAAAAAAGAGCAAATCTGTCTTGGACGAAGTACAGCCAGAATGCTCCTTAGAAGCAAGGATGGCAAGACTTCATCTCATGTACATTGGACGTGTTATCTAGAGGGCTGACAGAAAAGAGGAAGACCCTCAATGAGGTGAGTTGACACAGTGGCTGCAACAATGGTTTTTAGCATAGCAACAATTGTGACGATGGTGCAGGACCCTGCAGTATTTTGTTCCATTGTACATAGGCTTGCTACGAGTCAGAACTGACTGGAGAACACCCAACAACAACCATCACCTAAGTCTTCCCAGGTGTCTGCCACCTGAAAACCCTATGTCCGTTGGAGTGAAAATGAGGGGAAGTGACTGAATCATACACCCGGCCCATGTATTCTGAACAGGGAGAGTTTGGGGCAGCAGGAGCTTGGAGACAGCTATGGCTGGGAGGACCCAAGACCACCTGAGAACCTGCAGACGTCTTGGGGAGGATACTGACTTCCCACCAATAGTGAATAGAGGGATGGGTTTCAGCCAGTCTTGTCTGTATCTTAAAGGACCATAGACAGCGGGTTATGTGACACAGCAGGCATTGTGCTGGCTGTGTGGCTCACACTGGCCCCACACTGTTTGTCACTGTCCTGGGCTCTGTGTGTCCTCCCCACCCCACTACCTCACAGTGTGAGCACCTCTGCACCGAAGGTCTGAGGGGGAGTTGGGAGAATTTGCTACGCAAACCATCCCTCGGTACAACAGTGGACTGCAGAGGCACAAAGAGCTGTCCCAAAGACAGAGCAGCCCCTCCTCGGGTTCCCCACTGGCTCCGGGGCGGAGAGCCTAACACAAACAATAGTCTCAGGCAGGCCCGTGTGGAACTTTCTTGGGGGCTGAGGATGGTCAGGATGCTGGTAAATGCTTCAAGGTCATCTGGGTGATCTTGTTAAAATACAAGTACTGATTCACACGGCTTGGGGTTGGGCCCAAAACTGTTTCTAACCAGCTCCCACAGGCAGCTGATGCTACTGGTTCAGGGACCACAGTTTGAGTAGAGAGGGCCTAGTGTACATTACTTGCTGGCTAGGGAAGCTGGCCAGAGAGTTAGTGCGGTGCAATGAATTATTTAATATGGCCTTTCTAGCCATGGTTTTTGTGACTCACACACAGTGATTTAGTAGGCCGATGTGAATAAGGTATATGGAACTTGTGACGGTTGGGGTTACGTGTCGACATGGCTAGGCCATGATTCTCAGTATTATGTGGTTGTCCTCCATTTTCATGTTGTGGATCCTGACCTCTGTATATTGATGAGGCAGGATTGGTGTAGGATGTGACTTGGGTTGCAGTCTTGCAGGAGGGTGTGACTCAAGCCCCACTCTTACTAAAGTTACACCCTTCCCTGGGGTGTAGCCTGCATCTAAGACAGATACGTGTGCCCTGGCGAGGCTCTTTCTCTCTGCATCCTGTACCTGGTTCATTATCAGTTGACCTCCCCAGAGGTCTGCTGTCTGCCCTGCAAATTCTGGGATTTGTTGGCCTCCACATCCACTTGGGCAGGAGTCCTATCAGGTGACCTAATTCAGGTTGTTAATGAGTGAGCCTAGTGAGCCAGCATCCTGCAGTCTGAACTGCGGGTTTTGGATTCATCAGCTCCTGCAGCCACGTGGGTCAGGAGAAGCCTCTGCCTGATGCATGAATTTGAGACTTGTCAGCCTCCACAGCCTCATGAGTCAATTCCTTTATTTGTGAGTTCTGTGAGAAGTTGCAGCAAATTAGGGAACCTAAAAATGGAAGGGAGAGTGCTCAGAGGGCAGGGAGTAGTTGATATTAGAGATGATGGAGTAGTACAGTAGCTTGGAAAAGTTGGACATTTGGGACATCTTTAACCTGTGTCTCCTAGGAACCAGCTTTGTGCTGATCCTTATAAAAGACATTATTTGTTTAGGTAGTGACTTGTTCTGGGTGACAGCAAGGAGGCCCATTTTAAGCTAATAGTCCACGGGGTACATGTGCAATTGTTTTGCCAAAAATGGACCCCATTCTTAAGCTGGTTCCCAGGCAGACCACATCCCCTGCTGCAGGCTCCCACTGCTGCTGTCCTCCCCCCTCAGGACACGGAGACACTGAGAGGACAAGACATGAGGAGCAAATATCCTTCCTTGTTTTGTCACTTAACAAATCATGGTTAGTTGCTGTCAAGACAGGTCCACTCGCTGTGACCTTATATATAACAGAACTAAAGTTGCCCAATCCTGTGTCATTTCCACCATCATTGGTACATTTGAGTCCATCGTTGTGGATATTGTGTAGCGCCTTCCATTCTTGGGGGCTGTTCTTCCAGCACTATATTGGATGATGTTCTGTACTGACCCACATGTTTTTGAAAAGCTGGACTATGTGAAGATGAATGGGGCATCAGGACTGGAGGAAGACTCATTAACAACCTGCGTTATGCAGATGACACAACCTTGCTTGCTGAAAGTGAAGAGGACTCGAAGCACTTACCGATGAAAATCAAAGACCACAGCCTTCTGTATGGATTACACCTCAACAAAAGAAAACAAAAATTTTCACAACTGGACCAACAGGCAACATCGTGATAAATGGAGAAAAGATCGAGGTTGTCAAGGATTTCATTTTATTTGGATCCACAATCAACAGCCATGGAAGCAGCAGTCGGGAAATCAAATGACGCATTGCATTGGGCAAATCTGCTGCAAAAGACTTCTTTGAAGTGTTGAAAAGCAAAGAAGTCACCTTGAAGACTAAGGTGCACCTGAACCAAGCCATGGTATTTTTAATCACATTATATGCATGTGAAAGCTGTAAAATGAATAAGACCGAAGAAGAATCAATGCCTTTGAATTTGTGGTTTTGTCGAAGAATATTGAACATACCATGGACTGCCAAAAGGATGAGCAAATCTGTCTTGGAAGAAATACAACCAGAATGCTCCTTGGAAACAAGAATGGTGAGACTACATCTTACGTACTTTAGACATGTTGTCACGAGAGATCAGTCCCTGGAGAAAGACATCATGCTTGGTAAAGTACAGGGCCAGCAGAAAAGAGGAAGACTCTCAATGAGATGGATTGAAACAGTGACTGCAACAATGGGCTCACGTGTAACAAAGATTGTGAGAATGGTGCAGGACTGGCAGTGTTTCATTCTGTGGTAGTGACTTGTTCTGGGTGACAGCAAGGAGGCCCATTTTAAGCTAATGGCATCTGCATAACGCAGGTTGTTAATGAGTCTTCCTCCAGTCCTGATGCCCCATTCATCTTCACATAGTCCAGCTTTTCAAAAACATGTGGGTCAGTACAGAACATTGTCCAATATAGTGCTGGAAGAACAGCCCCCAAGAATGGAAGGCACTACACAATATCCACATGGGGCCACTATGAATTGGAACTGACTCAATGGCACCTAACAACAACAACAGCAATTTTTGAAAGTGGATCACCAGGCTTTTCTTCCTAGCCTCTTAGTCTGGAAGTGATAGCAACACAAAAGCCATCACAGTACAACACACAGATGAGGGGTGGACTTAACAAGTTATGTAATAATAAATACCTGTTGAGAGGTTTGCAGCTGGCTTTTTTTTCCAGCCAGCTCTGCCTCCATTCTCCCACTCAACTTGAGGAGGTGACAGGGCCAGGATCATTATATAGGTAACATGGTATCAGCCCTTTTGTGCACCAGACACCCTGCTGGGTGCTTCACCCTTGTCACCCACTCCTCCCCACAACCTAAGCGGCAGTTGCTATTTTTCCGTTTTACACATACAATAGTGAGGCAGAGGGTGGGCAACTTGTCCAAGTCCACCTGGGAGGACAGAGAGCTGGCATTCTAGCTTTTGGGTCTCTGAGCCTGTCCCCTATCCTCGGACCCTGCTGAGGAATACGCCCAGAGAAGCAATGCCCTTGCCCAAACGAACACAAACAAATTTGGATTCATAGAGACCCTATAGGACAGAGTACAACTGCCCCGTAGTGTTTCCAAAGAGCAGCTGGTGGATTTGAACTGACAACCTTTTGGTTAGCAGCCAAGGTCTCAACCACCATGCCACCATCGCTCCCCCGTTGCCCAAGGACACAGAAAATGGCAGAGCTGGGACCCAGGCCAGGAGCGCCTGATGGCTCCTTGTCATGTATGTATGAATGCACGGACGGATGTATGGGTGGATTGGCTGGAATGGAGGGTTAAGAGACAGCTGTGTGTTAACAATAATTTTACAGTATAAATTGCTGGAACACGTTACCAATGAGACATTTAAGATGCATTTTGGAAAGGATACCTAAGTGTTAAAAATGAATATGCTGACTTCACGGAAATTGTTCTAAAATCTCTTCTATTTCTGTAGACACATTGTACTTAGTAGTGACACTCTACTACGGATGTTACTAAAACAAAACAAAGAAACAATTTAGAGATACGTTGTCTCCTATAAGTGGCATCGTTATCAGTCCAAACCGAATTCGTTAGTTAAAAACATTAATGTTGACATACACGGTTATAGTCTAAGTGTCCACCTAGGCATTTAATAAAGGGAATCATTCTTTTCCTCCTAATTTCATTTAGTCACAATTGCGGAAAGACAAAAAGTTGAGTGTATGGCAATTCTCTATGTTAATCATCTATTTGGGTGGTTATAGACATGTTGTCAGGAGGGATCAGTCCCTGGAGAAAGGGATCATGCTAGGGAGAGTACAGGGTCAGTGGAAAAGAGGAAGACCCTCAACGATGTGGATTGACACAGTGGCTGCAACCATGAGCTCAAGCATAACAACGATTGTAAGGATGGCACAGGACCGGGCAGTGTTTTGTTCTGTTGTGCATAGGGTCGCTATGAGTCAGAACCGACTCGATGGCACCTAACAACAACAACAAATAGGCATATTCAGTGAGTATGCAGTTTTTGTATTTTTTTCTATACAATGTTGGTTATTTTTATTGAAATGCAATTTTATGCCTGTGAATCTGAAAAGGAAAGAAAAAGTGGGCTTGTAAAAAAAAAACACACACACACACACACTGCTGAGTGGCCACTGTCCCAAAAGATGAAGGCAGCTGTCCCTCTGCACCAGCACAGTTCACAGTGATGGGGAGACCCACAGTGGATGGTGAGACATTGAGGAAAGGGGAAAGTTCCTGAAGATGCACTACAGCACTTTTGTAGCCAGAAAACCCTAGGTGACATGAAAAGGGAGAAGCACACAGCCCTCCAGTGCCCGGCCCCACCTATCTTTCTAGGGGCTGAAGTGGAACCTGCTCAGAGACGGCCCAGGGTTGCTGTTGGAGGCCTGGGGTGCACTGGAGAAGCTCTGTCCTGCCGGGGGGTATGATAGTCCCTAGAAACCTTGACGGCCAAATGAGGCAGCCCAGGGGCACCCGCGTGCAGCCTGCTGTTCCCGTGCACTCCTTAATTCAGGTGGACGCCACATCCCTTCTCAGAGAAAAGCCTTCCCTCCGTCCCCTCCTTCTGGCCTCTGCAGAACACCTGTCTTCTACTGCCTTGTACTCTCAGCATCTGGCAAGGGGCCTGGTTTAAGCTCGGCACTTGGGAAAGGGATAATTGAATAAACAAAAGCTTTGGCAGCTGTGTGAAGTGCCTCCCACTCCAGCAGTCACTGACTCCCTCCTTCCTGCTTCTACAGCACTCGGGGGGCAACTCCACAGGGCAGGCATTGCATTGTTTGATGATTAAGGGAGCTCCTGGAAGTCAATGCTTGGAACTCACTAGTGTCTCTATCCCTAGTGCCAGCTCAACGTCGAACACATAGTAGGTGCTCCATAATGGATCTAAACCAAGAGGTTTACTTAAGACACTCTTGTTATATAGTGACCCCACCTGACAGTGTAGAGCCATTCCTAGGGTTTTCTAAGCTGTATCTTTACAGAAGCAGATCATCAGGTCTTTTCTCCCACAGAGCTGCTGGGTAGGCTCGAACCGCCAGCCTTTGGTTAGCAGCTCAGCGCTTAACTACTGTGCCACCAGGGCTCCACAATAGGCACATGGAAAGAAATACAAGGCTAGGTTACTAATGTTGGGGAAAAGAAAGGGACTATAGTGTGGTAGCTGTCCACTTTCGAGTGGTGCCCGCAGAACCATCCGTAAACCAGGCCCAGGTTTTCTCTTCTTCAGTCAACTGATCATAAAGAACTCTCCATGAGGCTATAGGTCCAGAGTGGGTGATGGAGGGTAATGTGACAGGAGTGGAGACCATGGGCATTTGGGCCACTTCTTCGTTCAACTAACTTGTGCCTTCAGGTCCGGCTCAGGCCCGATCTCATATATACCACTTCCATTTAATGACGGAGTGCTGCTGTGCACGTCCAAATTTATGACTCTGGGGGTCAGACAACGCCCAGTTCATGATGGCCAGTTCAGGCCAAATAGTGGCTTGGTGGCCCAAGGTTAAGCACTGAGTCTCTACTAAGGCCCAGTAACAAGCCAAAAGCTGTTTCTCAAAAGAAGAGTAGTTATCTGCAGAGGATGGCAGGGCTTTGCTCCAGAATCCTAAGGGTCTGGGCTGTGATTCACCAACAGGGTCCTGCCAAAGACTCCAAACAGCATCTCTATCTGCCACTGACACTTCAAGCACCATTGGATCAGCCAGATCATGTGGCCCAAGTGGCAGAGCGGCTTGCACAGCACGCTGAACCTGTTGTAGAGCCTTCTCTTGTGCTGGGCTCCACTCAAAATTAGCATTAGCAACTTTTCAAGTCTCTTGATAAATAAGCTGGAGTAGCACACCCAAATGAGGAGTATGTTGCCTCTAAAATCCGAAGAGGCCTCGCAGACGTCGTGCCTCCTTTTTAGTTGTGGAAGCAGCCAGATGCAATAACGTATCCTTCACTTTAGAAGGAATATCTCGACATGCCCCACACCACTGGACCCCTAGAAATTTCCCTGAGGTGGAAGATGCCTGAATTCTTGTGGGATTAATTTCCCATTGTCTACCACGAAAATGTTTTACCAATAAGCCCAGAGTCCTTGACACTTCTTCCTTACTAGGTCCAATCAGCATAATGTCATCTATGTAATGGACCAGTGTGACATCTTGTGGAAGGAAAAAGTGACCAAGGTCCCTTCAGACTAAATTATGACATAGGGCTAGAGTTGATGTAGCCCTGAGACAGGCAAGTGAAGGTACATGGCTGGCCTTGCCAGCTGAAGGCAAACTGCTTTTGATGGTCCTTCAAAACAGGTGAGGAGAAAAAGCCATTAGCCAGATTGATAGCTGCACACCAGGTACCAGGAGATGTGTTAATTTGCTCAAACAAAGAAACCACATCTGGAACAACAGCTGCAGTTGGAGTCGCCACCTGGTTAAGTTTTTGATAATTCACAGTCATGCTCCAAGATCCATCTGTTTTTTGCACAGGCCAAATAGACCAGTTGAGTGGGGATGTGGTGGGAATCACCACCCCTGCATCCTTCATGTCCTTAACGGTGACAGTAATCTCTGCAATCCCTCCAGGAATGTGGTATTGCTTTGGTTTACTATTTTCCTAGGTCTAATGGCTTCCTCTTGGCTTTTCCTACCATAATAGCCCTTACTCTATTTGTCAGGGATCCAATGTGGGGGCTCTGCCAGTTGCTGAGTGTATCTACTCCGATTATGCTTTCTGGAACTGGGGAAATCACTATAGGACGGATTCAGGGACCCACTGGACCTGCTGTGAGATGGACATGAGCCAAGACTCCATTAATAGCCTGATCTCCATATGCACCCACTCTGAGTGGTGGGCCACAGTGAAGTTTTGGGTCTCCTGGAATTAGTGTCAGTTCAGGGCCCGTATTCAGTAATCCCCCAAATTCTGATTATTTTCTTTTCACCAGTGAACAGTCACTCTCGTAAAAGGCCATACATCCCTTTGGGGAAGGTGGAGAGAAAGATTAACAGTAAAAAATTTTTGACCATATATTGGAGTTTTTCCTCAAGTGGACCCAGCCTCCCCTTCATTCAAGGGGTTGTGAGTCTTTAAACTTGATTAGATCTGGGAATTGATTGAGGGACCCTGACTCTGTTCTGGCGATTCAAGTTAGGCTGCTGCTCACCTGACCCAGAATTCATCCCTTTGTACAGATCAAGTAAATATTTAGTAGATTTCCTATCTATTTCACTCTTAGGGACACCATGACTAAGTAGCAAAGGCCATAAGTCCATACGAGTAAGACTACTCTGATTACTGCTTTGACTCCGTGGTCCATTACTGTAACCACACCCACCTTGTCTTTGTCGATTGAGTGCAGCCACTTGGCCCCCTACTACCAAGGAGTCCAATCAGCCCCATTGTAGTTAGGTGTCTTAATTCAGTTAGGGCAGTTCCCACTGTCAAATTGCATTTACATAAAATAGCAATCACAGCTGTCTTCAAGGATGCTGCAGCTCCCTTCACAAATTTCTTCCTCACAGTTGTGGTAAAAGGTGTGTCCTCTGGGCTCCATGTGTGGGTCTGTGGGTCTAACCTGATAAATCCACTCTAGGATGCAATTTCCCTAAGCCTTTGGATACCTTCTACAGTACACCAAGGCAGGTCTGGTACTTCAACTTGATTTAGTGTAGGCCACCTCTTAATCCATGCTTCAGCAACCCAACCAAGTAAACTATTAGATCCTTTCCTAACTTCTCAAGCTGAAACACTGAATGAAGAATCTGTGCTAAGTGGACCCATATCAGTAAGCTCAGACTGATCATCCATCTTTATGTTCCTTTTACCATTACCCAACACACATAATAGCCATCCCCACACATGTTCCCCAGGTTTCTGTTTGTACATATTAGAAAAGTCAAGCAGTTTTTGGAGTGTAGCATACCTCCTCCTGGGTCACACTTTGTACTTCACCTTTTTGGGCTTGCTAGGACTTAAGTCTAGTTATAGGTCTAGAAGCCAGAATCGGCAGTGCGGAATTGTTTTGAGAACATTCAGCATTGTCTTGTAAAACATCAGCCCCAGGCAATGCCCCAGGCAGTGACTCAGGCAAGGGCTCTTTAAGGCAGCTGGGCTGGGGCTAATCTCATTAGATGGGAGTGGAGGGGCTAATGGTTTTTCTGAGAGCGTGATTTAGCAGACAAACATGAAGTAATCTCTTCAGATGGGAGTGGTTCTTCTGGCAGGAGTGATTCAACAGAATTTGGGGGCCCAATGTCTCCAGCTTTCTGATTATCTGTCCATATGTCCCCATCCCAAGTTTCAGAATCAACTTCTTCCCAATCAATGCCCTTACTTTAACTTCAGATGCCTCTCGAGGCTAGCAATTCAGCTGGCATTGTGAATCAACCACTCTTACAATAATGCTCTGGGTTTGGTTTTCAGCAATTTCAGCTCCGTTACCAGAAGAAATAAGGCTTTCTTTCAAAGCAGAAGTGGAAGCCTTAAGGTTGTTTATGCAGAACTTGCGCTTTGACTCTGAAGCCCTGAGCTCATCACTTTCGTTCACCAGTTTGTCTAGCGAAAGTAGGACCAACCAACCAGCTTCCTCATACTTCTCATTCTGGCAAAACTGTAAAAAGATATCACACATGTGTTCACCCAGAGCCTCACCTTTCACCAATACCTGATCTACTGGTGGTGATATTTTTCGTAACTGTATCACCACCTCATGCCATGGATTAGCAGGGCCCTCTTTACTGCTGGAAGCAGCATCGTCAACATCTTTAAGACTAACCAGATTGAGTACCAATTTCAAAAACTCATCTTTATGATTTTGTTTCTCTAGAACCACTCTAGGTTTCAAATATCTTAGGCTGGGTTCTCTAGAGAAGCAAAACCAGTAAAGCGTGTAAATATATACATAGAGAGAGATTTATATCAAGGAAACGGCTCATGCGATTGTAGAGGTTGGAATGTCCTAAGTCCTTGGATCATGATACAGGCTTCTCTTGATTCACGTAGCCTCAGGGGTTGGCGAACCCAAGATCTGCATGTCAGAGAGCAGGGCTCCTGCTCTCAGGCCTTGAAGATGGATGAATTCCAATATCTGCCAATAAGCTTATAACTCAAGTCCCAAGAGCCAGGGATCAGACGAACAGGAGGCAGCTGCAAGATCCAAACTCAAGATCTGCAGATAAGCTGATAGCTCAAGTTCCAAGAGCCAGAGGTCAGACAAAGAGGAGGCAGCTGCAGGATCCAGAGTAAGCAAAAAAGCCAGAACGTCTACTTGTATTTGGATTCAGGCCACACCCTCAAGGAAGCTCCCTTCAACTGATTGGCTGCTCATGGGAGTAATCACATATAAACAGTGAGAATTATGACCCAACCAAGTTGACATACAATCTTAACCATCACAGTAGGCAAGGGGAAGCTTTGATCTACTTGTCTATTCACAAGGTGGGTTTGAGGAGGAAGTCTGGGATTTTGAGAAAAACATACTATGAAATACCACTCACTAGTAAAACTCAGCCCTCCTTGACTTCAGGGGCCGACCCAGTAGGTTCCCGGCTCCTCCTCCCATAAGGAGATACTAGGAAGGAAGGTGATCTGGGGTGAAAGCTCTTACTCCTCCCCTGACCCCCATGGGGATGAGGAGAAACCCCTCGCAAAGGCCTCGATGAGGATCCTCATTGACAATTCTCCCTGGTGCCATGCCCCTTATGTACTCGGGCCCTGAGACATGGATGATGGCTATGAGGCCCCACTTGGACTAATCAGAATTTTTCCTCAGAGACTGTGAATCCAGAAGTAAAACTCTCCCAGGCAGAACACTGTGGATTTGAGGCCTGGAGGGATGTTTGGCACCTGCTGCTAAGCTCCCTAATATTTTCCAGACCCCTGACCTTCCCAAAGTCTGTTCTTAAAAGTAGGTGTGCACACGTGTGTGTGTGTGCACGTGCACGCATGTGTGCACACATGTATTTGTAATTATTTAGTTCCGTGAGGTTTCTCTCTGGATCATTCTAACAACTACCTGTATTCTTGAATTAACCATAGTGTTGCCTGATTAGTGTCTGTGCCCTGGAACAGTCAAGCCAATGAAACGTACTCCAAGTCAGAAAGAGAAACTTTATTAGGAAGTGACACCAATGGGCCGTCCAACAGTAATGTTGACCGTCTTCCTGGAGTCCTGAAAAGCAATTTCTACATCACAGCTCATATATCATTTTTGCAAAGTTTACATATTGTCTTCAGGTACGTAGCCCACAGATGGTCAGATGAGTATACATCACAAGACAATTAAAAGAAACTTTTTATCAGACTGAAGATATGCATGCTGGACATCTGGACTCCAATCTTTATAAATCAGAAGTTACAGATGTCTGAACTGTACAAAACAAAGTCATTAATAAAAGCATACAGAAAGGAGAAGACAGGTAAAACAAAACAGAAAACTTACAGAGGCAAAAATAAATAAATAACCAATAATCTCATAGGTTACTTATACTATCATTATGGAGTTAGTTATGTCGAGCTCTCAATCACCCGTTTTGAAAAGGAGAAAACATGTTGCAGAGTATTAGAGTCACAATAGGATGTTTTGTTTTTGTTCTAATATTTGCTTTTGTTTTTGTTTTATTTTCTTATTGTTGCTTTGCTCACACCAAAGGATCTTAACAGAGAAATTGGCACCAAAGAGTTGGCTGCAGACAACAGAACCTCAAGAGGATTTGTACACTAGGAATTGATTTTCTGTTGGAGGTGCAGGGCAAGGCAGTGGTTAAACCCCTTTCCTCAGCTTTCTGGGTAGCAGGGGCTGTTAAGCAGTGAAAAGGGAATAAGGAATGCTGGGATGGGAGTAGGATGGTTCCTTCTAAGGCTGCTGACAAATGCTTGGCTGAAATCCTCAAAATTCCCCTCAAGACATGAAATAAATTCTGGCTGTTTAGGTTTTCAGCTGAAAGACTCTCCTATAAAAACCAGATTTAGAGATCGATGAACTCAGCCTTCACTAGATCTGTTAAGTGAAAATTAGGGCACTGATGGGGAAGGATTATTCATTTCCTATTGCAGCTATAACAAATTACCACAAACTTTTTTTGTTGTTGTTGTTGTTGTTGTTGTAGCTGTTACCAAAAAACCCCAAACTCGTTGCTGTCGAGTCAATTCTGACTCATAGTGACCCTATAGGACAGGGTATAACTGCCCCATAGTTGTAGTTAGCTGCCACTAAGCTGGCCCCAACTCATAAAAAAAATAGCAATCCCATAAACAATGAAACAAAATGCTGCCCGGTCCTGCACCATACCCATGACTGGTTAGGAATGTGACCACTGTGATCCACAGGGTTTTCATTGGCTGATTCACTGAAGCAGAGTGCCAGGCCTTTCTTCCTAGTCTGTCTTAGCCTGTCTTCCTAGTCTGTGTGGAAGCTCCACTGAAACCTTTTCAGCATTGTAGCAACACACAAGCCTTTACTGATACGGGGCGGTGACTGCACATGAGATGCACTGGCTGGGAATCCAACCCACGTCTCGCACATGGAAGGGGAGAATTCTGCCACTCAACCACCAATGCCTTATTCCACAAACTTAGTGGCTTAAGACAACACAGATTTATCCTTTTATACTCCTAGAGGCCAAAAGTCCTAAAATTAAGGTATTTGCAGGACTGTGTTCCTTCTGGAGATTGTATGGGGAGAATGCCTTTTCTTGCCCTTTCCAGCTTCTAGAGGCCACCATATTCTTTGGCTTGTGGTACTTTCCTCCATCTTCAAAGCCTCTGCTTCCATCACCACATTTCCCTTTCTTTACTCTGACCTTCCCATTTCCTTCTTACAAGGACCCTGTGATTACGTTGGGTTCATCTGGATAATTCTGAAGAGTCTCTCCATCTCAAAATTCTTAGTTTAGTCTCTTTTTCCATGTAAGATAACATAACTACAGGTTCTGAGGATTCAGACCTGGGCATCTTTGGGGAACCATTATTCAGTGTAGAATTGCACCACAAGGGCAAAATATGTGCAAAATATCAAGACAGGAGCCTAATGGAACAAAAGTAAAATTGACATCATGCTGAGGACCTTTCACTCTATGACATAATTTTAGGACTGTGATGGTTAAGATTGTGTGTCATCTTGGCTAGGCCATGGTTCTCAGTGTTTTGGCAAGTGTATAATGTTGTGATCGCTTCCATGTTGAGATCTGATATGTCATCGCCCACATGATGAGATCTGCCTCAAGTATCCAATTAGCTGAAAGGGATTTTCCTTGGTTTTTTATACGGCCTGCATCAAATATAAGTAGACATTCTGGCAATATTCAGGGTCTTTTTGCTCAAGCCGTGTCCTATAGCTGGCTCCTGTTTGTCTGAACTCCAGTTCTTGGGACTTGCCCTACCAACTTACTTGTGGTCTTGCAGGGCAGTCTTGGCATTCATTCTGCAGTCTTCCCAGCCTGTGAGCAAAAGCCCTGTTCTCTGACCTGCCATTCTTGGGTTCCCCAGCCCCTGCAGCTACGTAAATCAGGAGAAACCTCTATCCTGACCCACAGACTTGGGCTGTTCCAGCCTTTACAATCGAGTGAGCCATTTCCTTGATATAATTCTCTCTCTCTCTCTCTCTATATTTATACGCTTTACTGATTTTGCTTCTCTAGAGCACCCAGTCTAACACAAGGATTTAGTTGAAGGGAAATATTTGGATTTGACTTGAGTTGGGAAAGTTATGAGCACATTTGCCATTGTAAATGGGGCAGCTGAATCTAAGACAGGTTAAGGAGACTCATTTTTGTTTCTATGAGAAGAATGGTGCATAGCAGCAAGTACAAATTCAGGTGGCTACTTGAACTGAGACTTTCCCCTCAGGGTTTATGTTCCTATTATCCATTCCTCTTCCTGGTCCTTGGCCTGGCTGATTGGTCCAAGAATATAATCAACTGACCCAAGCTATTCTATCTCCTGGGAATTTGAAATTTTAATCAAATACAGTGAGATTCAAGGTGGATTCAATGTGTTTGAACGTAGGCCAAATTATGGCAGGGCACTTGAGAGGCAGACTGTATGTTCCTGATGTTGGATCTGCCCTGGTTCCTGTCCTTCCCCAGTTGTGTAGATTTAGTGCTTCCTTCCACTCTCTGCAATATCCTTGCTCCATTCCAATATATTCCATCTTTTGCCTGTGTTAGCCAGACTCACTCTCTGTTGCTTGCGGACAAAAGAATCTCAGTTGATGAAAGAATTGCAGTAGAATAGTGTCAAATACACTTTTAGCAGCATGAAATTCAACTCTAGAGATTCAGAGGGGGAAAGGATTCATGGATTACTAAACAACTCAGTTACTAATTGCTCAGTGCCTGAAACTCTCAACGCCCAGGTAAAATCTATGAAAGGATGTTGCTTATCAAAGGATTGATGAAGAACTGACAAAGAAGTAAGGCACATTTTTCAGGTGATCAGGCAAGTGGATGGCCATGGCTATGTTGACTTCTTCAGGAAGAAATTGAAGAAATGTTCGAAGGCTTCAGGGAAACATCTACTGATAGAGAGCTAGAGGGACTGAGAAAAGTCCTCCAAAGGATTCCATAGACAAAAGGGAATAAACGATTACTGAAATGGCAAATTTCTGTTACAATTATATTTACCACAATCGAAACAGGACAAAATAAGGTACCGAATGCGCTTTATGAGTGGCTTAGATTCTCCAGGATGATTTTGCATGGCTTGTGTCTCTTTTGTCCTGCCCTGGGCTCCAGAAATGGGAATCGACTCAGCACCCACGTGCTCCACAACATAGAAATACAGAGCATTAATGCCCATTGGAGGTGGGAGCAATGGTTAAATGCTTTCTCTTTCCTCGCTGGAGAGGACAATTTTGAGGACATCCTCAGAAGGTCCTGACAGACTCAGGCACCAATCGCCCACAAAATCCCACTGCTGTCCAGTCAATTTCAACTCACAGCAAACCTACAGACAGAGTAGAACTGTCCCATAGGGTTTCCAAGGCTGTAAATCTTTATGGAAGCAAGGGAATTGCCACATCTCTGTCCCACAGAGAGGCTAGTGGGTTCAAATCACGAACCTTTTGGTTAGCAGCCAAGTGCTTTAACCACTGTGCCACCAGAGCTCCTCAATCACCCACATGGGTAACCAAATCAAGAACACATCCTTCCAGTAACATCCCTTTTTTCTTCCTTCACTTCCTCAACCCCTCACTCTTGCATCCAGGGATCACTTCCCAAATAAACCAGCCTTACCTCTGGCTCTGCCTCCTAGGAAACACAGACTACAACTGGATACTTTAGGCTCAGGAAGGCTTATGGGTTTCTGTGAAAAGGCTAATGGGAAACCATTGAAGAGGTGGAGAGAGGTGCTTGATGAGATCTGCATTATTTAAGGGTCATTCTGACCCAGTGTGGACAATGAGTATCAGGCAGGGATGGTGACATTGTGTAATTACAGGAATACTATTCTAGAAGCTCTTAAAGGGTCTAGGTGAAATGTAAGCATAGACTGGTTGAGGATATTTGCTGTCTGGCTGTCTTTCTCTGTCCTTCCATCTCTGACCCTACCTCACACGTGCACACAGACCCTTCTGATTCCTCATTAGACTCACGTGCTGTGTGCCCTGACTGCTGGACTAAAAACAAGCCTGTGTTCAGCCCAAGTCAGACATGCACAAGTCTCTCCAGTGTCCCACAGTGAAGCCTGCTGAATGCCAGGACCTGAAGGAAATGACTGGGTGGGAGACTGGGAGCCCACGGTGCTAACAGGAGCAGCATGGAGTGCTTGCTCCCTGAGTTCCTAGAAGGCAGGCTCATGGGGAAGGGAAGCCAGGCAACCAGAGCCCAAGTGAGGCAATCAGTCAAACACAAAAGAGCTCAGGGCATCCATGAATAATTATTGAACCAAAGTCTGTAGAAGCCAAGATGGGGAGAGCAGGAAGGGTCTGAGACAGTGTCTTCTCCAACCCTGCTGCTCCCATCTGATGAAGAAATTGAGGCTCTGAGAGGCTGTTTATCTTGATTGCAAGCTGGTTGATCTCCATGACATACTACAAGGCTCCTTGGCAAGTTCATGGCACCTACTTTCACATTCTTTTCAAATCAACCACTATTCCAACATAGCATTTTGAATTTCTTTGTAACTTCATTGGTCCTTTCAGTACACTCTTGCCCCCAAAAGGGCTGGTGACTTGCCAAATGCTCCACTCACTCTGTTGTCACTACCACCACCATCATCATTATCATCATCATGATCAAGAAGTCCCTGCCTGACTGAGATAAACCTGCTGAAAGACAAGGGGAGTTGATACTGGAAAGATAGGGCTAGAGACCACCACCTGCGAGCCTTCACACTTGCTAGGACATGAAACCATCAGGAGGGTCAATAATAAACCACTGCTACCTCTCCTATATTCCAACAATTCTAACTCTGGCTTTCTCCCATTTCCAACTCTTTAATTTTCTCATTGTTTGTTCCTGCACATCTCCCTCTCCACTCATGCGCCCAGTGTTTTCTTTAGTCCAAAATACACTGTTTCTTCCCATTCGCCTCACTGTCTAGTCCCCTCTCCTCTCTTATTTCAGCTGTAGCTTACTTGCCTTAACTTCTTTTTAAATGTTTATTATTTCTGTTGTTGAGAATATACACAGCAGACCATACACCAGTCCAACAGTTTCTACACGTAGAATTCAATGACATTGATTATATTCTTCGAGTTGTGCACCCATCCTCACCTCCCTTTTCCGAGTTGTTCCTCCCCCACTGACATAAACTCACTGCCCCCTAAAGTTCCTATCTAATCGTTTGAGTTACTACTGTCAATTTGATCCCATGTAGATAGATCTTAAAAGAGCACAATGCTTAAGGCAGACAACCTTTACTAGTTAAGCTAAACTATTGGATGGTTTTAATGAGACTTGAGGGGATATTTTTGCTTTAAGGTTTAAAGATCATCTAAGGGCAGTAATTCTGAGGGTTCATCCAGCCTCCATGGCTCCATTTTCTGCCTTGTCTCGAACCCACTTTCCATCTGCATTAACACTTCTCTTGCTGTACTCAGACACAGAAAGGCCAAATTCCTCAATACTCAGTTGCATAAACTATCTCTCCCTCTTTTTCTTTTGAATAAAATGCTTCCACACTGGTGACAGCTTCCGCTGCTCCCAACACTGTTAGGGGGCATTGAGTCAGCCCCTACTGCAGATTCTGATGGATCTGGGTGAGTTTCTCTAACTTCCTCTCCAGATCCTGAGCCTGCTTCCTCAGCTCTTCAGCTGACTCCACCTTCGCCCCCTCGTGTAACTGCTTTGACTCTTGCACAAGGCTGACCACATCCACCAGAAGGGAGACACCTGTGGTGGTCATACCTATGACCCGGGCTCCTTCAGTCATTGCCACAGCTGTTCCTACAAAGATTTTTCACACCTGCTTCCCCTTCTTGATCAAGGGGCAAACGGCTTTCATGACACAGATGGGAATGGCTACTGTGAATTCGAATACATTGGTTTTCTGCTTCCTGGTGTATGACAAGACTTTGTTGCAAATCTTTCTGATAGAAACATGTGGTGGAAGCACAGCCTTCACACCACCTACACAATCGCCAGTTGACACCAGTTTGCTGGCTTTGGCTTCTGCTGATAACCTGGTTGAGTGGTCCACAATGCTGGTGGAAATATCGCTGATAGCAGCCGATGCTCCCAGCCCCACTCCAGTTGCCCAGACTGCCAGACTGGCCCCTGCTGTTACAGGTGCCAGAGCCAAGCCAAGGATAGTCAGGACACCAGAGACAATGCAGGTGGAATTGGCCATCACGTGGGAGATGGTGCAATCCCTGTGTATCTTGTCAACCTTGTCTGCTAGGCGGTAAAGCTCTCTTATACACTCCTCAAGCTCCATTTTCACCTGAGAAAATTCACCCAAAAAACTTGTCTCTATTCTGCTGTTCTTTTTGAAGCATGTCTTTGTCTTCTGTGGCTGTGTGTATTCTGAGCTTGTTCAGAGCTTCATGTAGTACATCTGCCTCATCCCTGTAACAACGAAGATCAAGTAATTAAGAAAGACAGTTTGCTTAGCTGTAAAATGGGCTTGATAAGATCTATCCTCACTAAATCATAGAGCTTTTACTATAAATCAAACTGAAAAGAATTCTACAAATGCAAAGAATTTTTCTTTCAATGTTAACACATGTTTTGTACATCACAGATGCTCCATAGTACGTATTCAATAAGGGAGCAAATAAGTAGAAATCATCTTAAGATGCTGCTTCATTGTACGCAAAGATTTTTTTTCACTCTAGGGCAGGTCAACACCTTTGTGAAAGGGTCAGTCCCAGCACTGCCTGCCGCCTTTCCTGTAACCCATGAATAGACCTTGTGATTAGGACCAGCTGTGTTGGCCTGGCTTTTTGGATGAGATGAGAGTGTGGGCTGACACCTTTTCTGGGTCATTTCGATCCACACACATCCCATAGCAGATAATGGCCTATTAACACATTGGTCCCCTCCTGCCCTGAACTCATGTTAAAATTCCCAGGAACAGCTTAGCTAAGTGTATAGGTTATATGGCACCTGGCAACCCCATTGCTTCCTTGGGAAGAAACGGGATCGTTCTCTTGCATCACAAGAGGGCTGCATGCAGACCATCATCTCCTTGTGTCAGCTGAGGGTTGAGACCCACTGGTCATGGAGCATCGATGCCCACTATGGAAGCTGACACTGCTCCGCCTCTTCTCCGTGTGAGTGAAGTGTTATTCCATCCTGTGTGTGAGGCATGTCTCTCTTGGAAACCCCAACACCTGTATTGCCCCAATTGACTGGGAAGCAGGAGCCCAAGCTATGAACCCTGTCTCCATTCTGACTCTGCACCCCAACTTTATTGACTCCTGAGCCAGAAGCCAGCACCCCCAACCTTCAGGGCCTTACTCTCAGATGCCGCTAGCCTAACTCACACCTTACCTGATGGTGGCTTAACACATGTGCACTCCAAGGCAAGGAGCAATTTTATAGAACCTCTTAAACACGCCAGAAACTTGAAGAGCCAAATACATGGATTGTTTAGCCTGCAAAGACCTGCATTTGGACAAAGTGGAGGAGGAAGTATTTTCCTCTCTGCTGGGGACTTGAGAGAACGAGTAGAGGCAAGCCCCTCAAACTACAAAAATTTGGTAACCCACCACTGTGACTTTGGAAGTCATCACAAAAACATACTGCCTCCCTGCTGATTGGGGCTACCTTATGTCAAATAGAACCAAATCCATTTTCATTGAGCCAATTCCGACACATAACAACCCTATAGGACAGACTAGAGCTGTCCCATAGGATTTCCAAAGCTGTAATCTTTACAAAAACAGACAGCCACATCTTTCTCCCATGGAGCAGCTGATGAGTGTGAACTGCCAACCTTTTTGTTAGCAGGCAAGCACTTAACAATAGTGTCAACAGGTCTCCTTACATCCAATAGAAGAGGGTCCCAAATGGCAGTCGAGAACCCCTCAGCTCCCAGAAGAGTGTGAAGGAAACAACCACCCACAGCCCTCGAAGTCAAATCAGGGAGGGGAGAAATGTTCCCTCCCACTCAACTGTCCTCTGCCAGGCCCACAGCCTCCTTAAGTTTGTGCCCTAGACACCTCACTCACATTGCCCTGGACCCGCCCTGCTGCCCAAGCCTTCTTACCCCTCCTACACCCCCGGCTTTGACCCTGTGTCCAGGCCTCCCTGGGCCTTTGGACAGGATGAACCGAGGTTCCCCAACTTTGACCTGCCATTCACTCCAAGCCTTCACCAAAATCCTATAAGACTGATTCCTATTCCCATTGCACAGTAACAAATCCAAGTCTCTAAGAAACAACATAACTTGTCCAGGGCTACAGAGCTGGGTGGGGCCAGAGTCAGGATCCCACCCTGCTCTGTCCAACTCTGCCCCAGCCTCTCTGCCTTGTGGCCCAGGAGAAGGATCCTGTAGTGTCTTTATAATGGCTTGGATGGGGAGAAACAGAAGTCTAGCCTGACCTCCCAGGAACACAAGTTGATCATGTCAGAATTTTTCTCAGTTGCCCCAGAGGAAGTCATGCTTGACTCTTTCATTGTGGAAGAAGATCGTAGGGACCTGTCTCTTCCCAGCAACTTTGTAATTGAGCATGTACTATGTGTGAGTCATTATCCTGAGCACTTTACATGTATTGTCTTATTCTCCTCACAATCAAGCTCAGCAGATAAAGAAATTGGTGGATAGTGGTGAAGTCTCTTGCCCAATGTCACACAACACTCAGATGGCAGAAATTATCCAGCTCCATGCAGGTTTCATCTCTTCTCAAGCCGAGACCCTTCACTGCCAGTGAATACCAAACTAAACCAAGGCTGTTGCCGTCGAGTCGATTCTGACCTATAGCAACCCTACAGGACAGAGTAGAACTGCCCCATAGGGTTTCCAAAGAGCAGCTGGTGGATTTGAACTGCCAACAGAACTTTTGATTAGCAGCTCTATCACTTAACCACTGAGTCATCAGGGCTGTGCCGGTGAATGGCACGGAGGAAATGGTCCTCATGGATTGCTGAGAAGGGATATCTTCAACCCCAACCACAGGAGATTGCCTGGAGGATGTGTGTCTGCCAGGAGGCAACAAGCCCAGCAGAAAGATCGGGGTGCCATTCCTTGGACACTGTGCAGGTTACCTGGACAAGTCTGCCTCAACCAGGAATCTCTCCCAGGCTCGGTCTTCAGCCAGCAGGAGTTGCAGCTCCTCCTTGGCTCAAACTGTTCTTGAGATATTCAATATCATCCTCACTGATGCCTTGGCTCTCTAGTTGGAAAGAAACAGAATATGGTTAGAGGAAATGGTGGCATATCATAAATTGCATTATTATAAGGTGTTAAACGTACATCTTTCAGAGTAGCTGTCACCTGGGGTAATTTTGATAGTCACCTGGGAAGTGTCTTGGCACTTTGTAAAGGAACCAGTCATTGTCAACTCAGAGTAATCCGAAAACAAGCCTTCCAGCCTTCTGAAAGTGGGGGAATTCCACTGATAGCTTCCATTTACCATGTGCCTATTGTGTGGCAAGTGCTTTATATCAGTGTTTTCAAAATGTGAGTGGCAACCTATTAGTGGGTCATGAAATCAGTTTATTGGGTCAAGGGCAGCATTTTACAAAGAAAATGGAATGGTGAATATCAATGTTTTGAACATAGTAAGGACATGTGTTGTTTTGTGAAATATTTCATATATAATGTGTTGTTGTTGTTGTTGTTGTCTTGTGCCATCCAGTCGATTCCGGCTCATGGTGACCCCCATGTGTTACAGACTAGAACTTGGCTGTAATCATAACAAAAGCAGTTCACCAGGCCTTTCTTCCACAGTGTCACTCTGCAGATTTGAAATGCTCCTACCCTTTCTGTTATGAGTCCAGCACAAATGGTTTGTACCACCCAGGGACCTTATATGTGTATATATATGTATGTGTGTGTGTTTATAAAACGGGTCTCAGCAGCACCCTATAATTAAACACATTACTATTTAATTAATTAATTCAGTAGGGAGAGGAATATTCACACTAAAGCGCAAAATCAAATCCGTTCCTGTCAAGTCAATTCTGACTCATAGTGACTATACAGGACAGAGTAGGACTGCCCCATTGTGTTTCCAAGGCTGCAATCTTTCCAGAAGCAGACTGCTGCATCTTTTTCCCTCAGAGCAGCTGGTGGTTTCCAGTCCTCCACCTTCCGATTAGCAGTGAGCTATAAACTACTGGGACAAATACTGTAATGAGTAGAAGTAGTCTGAGGTTAGTTCAGGTCAGGATTTCTGTCCAAATGAGCCACCAAAGAGATGTGTGGTTTTTCAAGGTTTGGGGAATTACGGAATTGCAGGTAAGGGACTGGGGCCAGTGGTGTCACTAGGGAGGTGCGGGGAGCGGGGGGGAGAACCCATGGCATGACACCGTCAGAGGGGATGACACCAAAATGAAAAACGTTTGTGCAATGTTTCAGCAGAAATTTATTACCTTTTATAAAAATATCCCTGAAGTAATATAACAACAAAACATTTTTATGTAAGCCCAGCTTAAGTGCATCAATATACCTAAAAGGCTGGAACTCTATTCTAACTTACTTTTTTAACCTTCTAATATGCTCCAGTCAGAGGTGTCGTTACGACCCAATTACAATGAGGCTTCGAATCGTGTGGTTTTGTTTGCATGTGCTACAATCACACGTTGTTGTTTTTGTTGCTTCCAGTGTTTTTTTTTTTTTTATTGTACATTAGAAGATTTACAGAGCAAACTAATTTCTCATTAAATAATTAATACACATATTGTTTTATGACATTGGTTGCCAACCCCACAACATCTCAACACTCTCCCCTTCTCCACCTTGGGTTCCCCGTTACCAGCTTTCCTGTCCCCTCCTGCCTTCTGGGCCTTGTCCCTGGGCTGGTGTGCCCATTTAGTCTGGTTTTATTTACCAGCCTGTCTAATCTATGGTTGAAGGGTGAACTTCAGGAGTGTTTGCTGCCGGTGGTTTTACAGTATTGATTTTGTCAAAATTCCTGGTGTTTTAGCTACAATATTGTAGTAATTAGCATGCGCGAGGGGGGTGAGTGACACCAACCCTAGTGACACCTCTGACTGGGGACCATATATATGCATGTGTGTGCTGACACCTCTATAAAACGTGTTGCCTACTATGTTCGCACAAGCCAGGTGCTGTTCTTATTTCCCAGAAGAAGAAGGTGAGACACAGAGAGGGAAAGCCTGCGACCAGAGCCAGCAAGCAGAGGGCTTCGGATTGGAATCCCGGCTGCCTGGCAGGCATTTCTTTGACATGACTTTGAAGTGTTATGTTTTAAATTTTCCTGTGATTTCTTCATTCAGCTCTGTAGTGTACCTGTGGGGTTTTTACTTTAAAACAACATTTCAAACTACACACCATTGAGGACAACCACAAAACAAGTTGATCCTCCCGCTGACCATGTGTGGCCCCTGCAGGATGGCATATGGGAAGGGCGGTCCCTCCTTTAATAAAAGCAAATCCAAAAGTTCCGAGATGGGCGGTGGAGGGAGATTTCAGGTTGGGGTTGTGGACTGGACCCTTGACCCTGATCCGTGTAATCTCTCCATATTACCTCTCTCTCCTCCAGGCTGGTCTTGGGGAAAATGAGTGACCTACAAGGTTTAAACCAGGCTTTATGCAACAAGAGATCATCTTGTTTCCACCAGTGATAAAACAGTTGCCATCGAGTCGATTCCAACTCAAGGCAACCACAATACATGTCAGAAAACTGTGCTCCATAGGGTTTTCAAAGACTGATTCTTTGGAAGTAGATTGCCAGGCTTTCCTTCCAAGGAACCTCTGGGTGTACTTGAACTGTCAACCTTTTGGTCAGCAGCCAAGCACATTAACTGTTGATTCTCAGGAATCTGCCATTCCTAACCCTTCGTCAAGGATCCCAGGGATATCTGGGGAACTCCAGGCTCCTTATCTTTCTACCCCTTTCTTATTCTTCAGCCTAACTAAATGAAACACAAATTGTAGTTCCTGAGAGAATTTGATTTGTTTCCAAGGCAGTTCAGTGATGGGGAGGAAAACAGTCCTAAGGAAACAGGAGCAGGAGACCTCATGTCGATTTGGGGATGAGGGGCTGTTTTGTTGTTTCTTTCTGCTGCTTCACTGGAGAGAGGAAATCGGGGCTTAGACTGAGGGAACCACATCTCTGTATCTGTGTATTTCTAGGTGAGAGCCAAGGATCGCTTCCCAAATAAACCACCTGCATATGAGCCTTGCCTCCAGCTCTGCCTTCTGGGAAACAGACTACAACTGGCTACTTTAGACTCATGGAGGCTTATGGCTTTCTGTGTAAAGGGTAATCATAAACCATTGAAGAGGTGGAGGCAGGTGCTTGATGAGACCTATGTTCTTTAAGGGTCATTCTGGCCCAGTGTGGAGAATGGGCAGTGGGCAGAGACAGTAATCACCTTACAAGAGTCTAGGTGAAATGTGAGGGTAGCCTAGATGAGAATGTTTGCGGTCTGGCTGTTTCTCTCAGTCCTTCCATCTCTGACCCTCTCTCACATGTGCACACAGGCCCATCTAATTCCTGATTAGACTCATATGCTGTGTGTTGATCCTGGGCCATGACTGTTGGACCAAAAGCACACCTGTGTTCAGCCCAAGTCAGACATGCACAAGCTTCTCCAGGGTCTCCCAGTGGGGCCTGCTGGGTACTGGGGCCTGAGAGAAATGACTGGGTGGGAGAATGGGAGCCCAAGGGCAAGCAGGAACAGCATGGGGAACTTGCTCCCTGAGACCCTGGAAGGCAGGCTCTTGGGGAAGGGAAGTCAGGCATTCAGGGGCCAAGTGAGGAAATCAGTCAACACAGCAAGAGCTCAGGGCATCAATCAATATTTATTGATCCAAAGTCTATAGAAGCCAAGATGGGGAGAGCCAGAAGGATGTGAAATCCTGTTTTCTCCAACCCTCCCTCCCCCAACTTATGAGGAAATTGAGGTTCAGAGAGGTTGTGTATCTTGATTCCAAGCCGGTTAATCTCCATGACATGCTTCAAGGTTCCTTGGCATACTCTGGCAACTACTTTCACATTTTTTTCAAATCAACCACTGTTCCAACGCAGCACTTGGCATATCTCTGGAGCTTCATTGGTCCCTCGGTGCACTCTTGCCCCCAAAAGGGCTGGTGACTTGCCAAATGCTCCACTCACTCTGTTGTCACCACCACCACCATCATCATCACCATCATCATCCCCATGATCAAGAAGTCACTGCCTGACTAAGATAAAGCTACTGAAAGACAAGGATGAGTTGATACTGGAAAGATAGGCCTAGAGACTACCACCTGGGAAAGTCTTCACTCCTCCCAGGACATCAGACCATGGGCATCATCAGTAATGGAGCCACTGCTACTTCTCCTGTGTTCCAACAGTTCAACTCTGGTTTTCTCCCATGTCCTACTCTTTCATTTTCTCATTGCTTGTTCCTGCATGCCGCCCTCCCACTCATGCTCCCGATGTCTTCTTTAGTACAAAATGAACTGTTTCTTACTATTCTTTCTCTCTAGTCCCTTCTCCTCTCTTATTTCAGCCCCAGCTTACCTGTCTTCTCTTTTTTAAATTTTTATTGTTTTTGTTGTTATTGAGAATATACACAGCAAAACACACACCAATCCAACAGTTCCTATCTACATATAGAATTCAGTGACATTGATTACATTCTTGGAGTTGTGCAAACATTCTCCCCTTCCTTTTTCTGAGTTGTTCCTCCCCCATTGACATAAACTCACTGCCCCATATGTTTCCTATCTAATCTTTCAAGTTACTATTGTCATTTTGATCCCATGTAGATAGATCTTACAAGAGCACAATGCTCAAGGCAGACAACCTTTACGAGTTAAGCTAAGCTATTACATGGTTTTAAGAAGAATTGAGGGGATATGTTTGGTTTAAGGTTTAAAGATTATCTTAGGGCAATAATTTTGGGGCTTCATCTAGCCTTCATGGGTCCATTTCCTGCCTTGTCTTAAACCCACAATCCATCTGCATTAACCCTTCCCTTGCCATATTCAGCTACGGAGAGGCCAAATTCCTTAATACTCAGTTGCATAAACTATCTCTCTCTCTTTGTCCCTTGAATAAAATGCTTCCACACTGGTGACAGCCTTCCCTGCTCTCAGCACTGCTCTGGGGGTCCTTGAGTCAGTCCCTACTAAAGACTTATAGATCTGGGTGACCTCCTCTAACTTCCCCTCCAGCTCCCAAGTGTGCATCCTTATCTCTTCAGCTGACTGTTTTCGCCCCCTCATACAAGTGCTTTGAGTCTTTCACCAGGTTGACCGCACCCAACGGAAGGAAGACGTCTCTGGAGGCCCTACCCATGACTTGGGCTCCTGCCTTCACGAGATGCCTGGCATTGGCTACTGGCTGAGGGTTGCCCAGCCTGATGTCAAGGATAGCTCTCCCAATGTTTGCTAAGACTTCCATGCTAATCTCTGTGATGGGAACAGATGGTAGCCTAGGCTTCACAATACCTTCACAAACATCAGTTGACATCAGCTTGCTTGCTTTGGCTATTGCCGATGACTCAGCTGAGCTTTCCATGAAGCTGGTGGAAACACTAGTGATAGCAGCCACTGTTCCGAGCCCCACTGCTGCTGGAAGTGCCAGACTGGCCCCTGTTGTTGCGGGTGCCAAAGCCAAGCCAAGCAAGCCCAGGATGCTAGAGAAGATGCCGGTGAAACTGGCCACCACCTGGAAGATGGTGCAGTCTCTGTGTTCCCTCTCACTGTTGTCTACAATTCTATGAAGCTCTTCTATATGCTCCTCAAGCTCCATTTTCACCCAAGGAAACTCATCCAAAAACCTCTCTATATCCTGCTATTCTTTGTCTTCTGCAGCTATGTCTATCCTGAGCTTGTTCAGAGCTTAATGTAGTACAACTCCCTCATTCCTGTAACAATGAAGAGCAAGTAATTAAGAAAAACAGTTTCCTTAGCTGTAAAATGGATTTGGTAAGATCTATCCTCCACAAATCATACAGCTTTTACTATAAATCAAATGGAAAGAATTCTACAATGCAAAGATTTTTCTTTCAATGTTACTCATGTTTGAACATCATAGATGCTCCATAGTACTTATTCCATAAGGGAATAAATAAGCAAAAATCATCTTAAGATGCTGTTTCATGGTAGGTTAAGGTGTTTTCTCACTCAAGGATGGGTGACCACCTTTTTGAAAGGGTCAGTCCCAGCACAGCCTGTTCCCTTTCCCTGTGTCACATGAATGGACCTTGTAATTAGGACCAGCTGTGTTGGCCTGGCTTTTTGGATGAGACGAGAATATGGGCTAATTCCTTTTCTGGGCCATCTTGACGCAAACACTTCCCATACCAGACAATGGCCTAATAACACATTGGTCCGCTCCTGCCCTGAACTCGTGTTAATATTCCCAGGAACGACATCAGCTAGGTGTGTGCATTACCTAGCACCTGGCCAACCCCACTGCTCCATCTGTTCCCTGTGGGGAAGAAACCGGATCCTTCTCCTGCATCACAGGAGGGGTGCATGCAGATCAGCTCCTTGTGTCAGCTGAGCAGAGAGATGCACTGACCATGAGCGACCGATGCCCATTATGGAAGCTGACGTTGTTCTGTCTTTTTTCTATGTGAGTAAAGTGTTGTCCCATCCAGTGCCTGTGGGGGAGGCTTGTCTTCCTTGGAAACATGCCCCTACTGACGGGCATTCAGGAGCCCCGGCAATGAACCCTGGCTCTACTCTGACTCTGTACCCCACCTATACTGACTCCCAAGCCCCCAGCCAGTACCCTCAACGCTCAGGGCCTACTCTCAGATGCCACTAGGCTCACGCCTTAGCTGGTGATTGCTTAACATGTGTGCACTCCAAAGCAATGAGCAATTTTATAGAACCTCTTAAAGATGCCAGAGACTTGAAGAACCAAATACATGAATCGTTAAGCCTACAAAGACCTGCATTTGGACAGACTTGAGAAGGAGGTATTTTTGTCTCCAGTGGGAACTTGGGAGGACAAGTAGGGGCGAGTTCCTCAAATTACAAAAGTTTGGTAGCCACCCACTCGGACTTGTTACAAAATCATACTGACTTCCTGTTCATCAGGGGTGACTGTATGTCGAATAGAACCAAACCCATTTCCATCAAGCTAATTTTGACTCATAGTGACCCTACAGGACAGAGTAGAACTGCCCCACAGGGTTTCCAAAGAGCAGCTGGTGGATTTGAACTGATGACCGACCTTTTGGTTAGCAGCCGTATCACTTAACCACTGAATTCATCTGGGCTCCGCCAGTGAATGGCATGGAGGAAATGTCCCTCATGGATTGCTGAGAAGGGATATCCTCAACCCCACAGGAGATTGCCTGGAGGATGCGTGTCTGCCAGGAGGCAACTGGCCCAGCGGGAAGAATGGGGTGCCGTTCCTGGGGCACCGTGGAGGTTACCTGGACAAGCCCGCCTTATTCAGGAATCTCTCCCAGGCTTGGTCTTCAGCCAGCAGGAGTTGCAGCTCCTCTTGCCTCAAACTGTTCTCTAGATACTCAATGACTTCCTCAATGAAGCCTTGGCTCTCTAGTTGGAAAGAAACAGAACATGGTTAGAGGAAATGGTGGCAGATCATAAATTGCATTGATTATATAAGGTGGTTATATATACATCTTCCTGAGTAGCTGTCACTTGGGGTACTTCTGATAAAGTCACCTGGGAAGTGTCTTGGAACTTTGTGGACAAAAGAATCATTGTCAGCTCAGGGCAATCAGAAAACGAGCCTTCCAGCACCAGAAAGTGAGACAATTCCACTGATAGTTCCCATTTACCCTGTCCCTATTGTGTGCCAAGCACTTTATATCAGTGTCTTCAAAATGTGAGTTGCAGAGAGGCGGAGCCAAGATGGCGGACTAGACAGATGCTTCCAGCGAGCCCTCTTTACAACAAAGACCCCCAAAAACAAGTGAAACGAGTATATTTGTGACAAGCTGGGAGCCCTGAGCTTCAAAGGCAAGCTTAGAAAATGAACTGAGTGGGAGGGGGAGGAAGAGACCGTTCAGAAATGGAGAGGAGTTACTGGACCTGAATAGCAGGGAGCCCTCAGGCACCATTCCCAAAGCAGTGGCTGGTGGGCTGGTACTAGCATTCCGCTGCAATTTCCTCAGGGAGAAGCAGCCAGCCACACAGCACACTCACACCTCCGGGAACCTGAGGAGAATGGTGCTCTTGGCAAAAGCTAAGTACTTGCATATGTTTTAACGCCCCCCCCACCCCCAAACCGGCTTCTGCAGCTGAATTCTCTGGGCTTGAGATAAGCTCTGTTGAGCACCTAGAGCCATCGTCCCAGCCTTGGAAAGGAAAAAAATTGCATTTAGGGGAAAAGATAACTTGCTAGCTCCACTAACTGGGGGAGCTCAGGACAGAAGCGGCTCCTGTCCAGGCATGGACCATCCATGGACCTTGAGCACCTTTCCGTTCTGCATGGACCTGTGTGGGCCTGTTTCGGGAGAATAGGCCCTTGTTGGCAAACTCCAACCATTTAGGCTGTGCCGCAAAGAGGTGGGTGTTTGATGTTTGACATTGCTTTCCCTATTAAACAAGGTCCTCACCTACCCACATCAGGGACCTAAGGACTGGTAGCTCCAAGCAGGTCACCCAGCCACCCGCAACAGGGGTCCAAAGAAAACTGGTACCTCCCAGTCCTTACAACCAAAAACTTTGGGTGCCCATGGTCCCTCTGCAGAACCCATCCACCTGCATGCTCTAGAGAACAGGGACACACTTTCCTCAGAGACACTCAGGGGTCGGTTCTAAGCCCCCTGCCTTGTTCAGAGTGTGACCTCCTACTGCAATCAGATACCAGTATATACGCCAACCACCCCTGCCCCCCTAAGACTGTAGGACAGAGCCTGTACCACACACTTGATCATCAGCTACCTGGAAACCTGAGCTGAATTCATACGAGAAAATTGAATGCACTCCTAGACTGATATACCTGATAACAGCTCTAGACATCTGGGGACAGGACACCAGAGCTCCAAAGGCAAAAATAATCAAGCAACCTCACTCAAGCAACCCATAGGGGTATAACAAAACAAAACAAAGCGAGAAGCTATGACACAGTAAGCAAGCATAAACTAATACAATAACTTATAGATGGCTTGGAGACAACAGTCAATATCAAGTCACATAAAGAAACAGACCATAATCACCTCAATGGGCTCTCAAAGCAAAGAATCCAGGGATCTTCTAGATGAAAGTGCATTCCTGGAATTACCAGATGCAGAATACAAAAGTTTCATGTACAGAACCCTTCAAGACATCAGGAAGAAAATGAGACAATACACAGAACAAACCAAGGAACACACAGATAAAGTAATTGAAGAAATTAGAAAGATTATTCAGGAATATAATGAAAAATTTGATAAGCTGGAAAAATCCATAGACAGACAGCAATCAGAAATTCAGAAGATTAACAATAAAATTACAGAATTAGATAACTCAATAGAAAGTCAGAGGAGCAGAACTGAGCAATCAGAAGCTAGAATTTCTGACCTCAAAGATAAATCACTTGGCACTAATATATTTGAAGAAAAATCAGATAAAAGAATTTAAAAAAATGAAGGAAACTTAAGAATCAAGTGGGACTCTATTAAGAGAAATAACCTACAAGTGATTGGAGTACCAGAACAGGGAGGCATAACAGAAAATACAGAGAGAATTGTTGAAGATTTGTTGGCAGAAAACTTCCCTGATATTCTGAAAGATAAGATATCTATCCAAAATGCTCATTGAACTCCACACAAGGTAGATGTTAAAAGAAAGTCACCAAGACATATTATAATCAAACTTGCCAAAACCAAAGATAAAGAGAGAATTATAAGAGCAGCAAGAGAGAAATGAAAAGTCAGCTACAAAGGAAAGCCGATAAGAATAAGCTCGGACTACTTGGTAGAAACCATGAACGCAAGAAGGCAATGGGATGACATATTTTAAAAATTGAAGGAAACAAAAATGCCTGCCAAGAATCATATATCCATCAAAACCGTCTCTTAAATATGAAGGTGAAATTAAGACATTTCCAGATAAATACAAGTTGAGGGAGTTCATAAAAACCAAACCGAAACGACAAGAAATGCTAAAGGGAGTTCTTGGGTTACAAAATCAATAATATCAGATATCAACCCAGGACTAGAACACTGGGCAGGGCAACCAGAAGTCAACCCAGACAGGGAAGTCCAAAAAAACAAAGCAAGATTTAAAAAAAAAAAAAAAAAAAAAGCTCAAAACAGGGTAACAGTGATGTTATTATATAAAAGAAGACATTAGAATAATAAAGAGGGACTAAGAAATGTAAACATACACCTTCCATATGGAGAGGAAGATATGGCAATACAAAGAAATAAAAGTTAGGTTTAAATTTGGAAAAATAGGGGTAAATAATAAGGTAACCACAAAGGAGACAAACTATCCTACTCATCAAAATAAAATATAAGAAAAAAATAGAGACTCAGCAGAAACAAAATCAACAACAACAAATATGAGGAAAGGACAATATATAAAGATAATCTACTCAGCACATAAAATTAAGTGGGAAAAAGAAACTGTCAACAACACACCAAAAAAGACATCAAAATGATAGCACTAAATTCATACCTATCCATAACTACCCTGAATGTAAATGGGCTAAATGCACCAATGAAGAGACAGAGAGTGGCAGAATGGATTAAAAAACAAGATCCGTCCATCTGCTGCTTACAAGAGACACACCTTAGACTTAGAGACACAAACAAACTAAAACTCAAAGGGTGGAAAAAAATATATCAAGCAAACAACAATCAAAAAAGAGCAGGAGTGGCAATATTAATTTCTGACAAAATAGACTTTAAAGTTAAATCCATCAGAAAGGATAAGGAAGGACACTATATAATGATTAAAGGGATGATACACCAAGAAGATATAACCATATTAAATATTTATGCACCCAGCGACAGGGCTGCAAGATACATAAAACAAACTCTACCAGCATTGAAAAGTGAGATAGACGGCTCCACAATAATAGTAGGAGACTTCAACACACCACTTTCGGGGAGCAACAGGACATCCAGAAAGAAGCTCAATAAAGACACGGAAGATCTAAATGCCACAATCAACCAACCTGACATCATAGACGTATACAGAACACTCCACCCAACAGCAACCAAGTATACTTTCTTTTCTAGTGCACACGGAACATTCTCTAGAATAGACCATGTATTAGGTCATAAAGCAAGCCTTAGCAGAATCCAAAACATTGAAATATTACAAAGCATCTTCTCTGACCATAGGGCCATAAAAGTGGAAATCAATAATAGGAAAAGCAGGGAAAAGAAATCAAACACTTGGAAACTGAACAATACCCTGCTCAAAAAAGACTGGATTATATAGATGACATTAAGGATGGAATAAAGAAATTCAGAGACTCCAATGAGAATGAAAACACTTCCTATCAGAACCTTTGGGACACAGCAAAAGCAGTGCTCAGAGGCCAATTTATATCAATAAATGCACACATCCAAAAAAGGAGAAAGGGCCAAAATCAAAGAATTATCCCTACGACTTGAACAAATAGAAAGAGAGCAACGAAAGAAACCCACAGGCACCAGAAGAAAACAAATAATAAAAATTAGAACTGAACTAAATGAAATAGGAAACAGAAAAAGAATTGAAAGAGTTAACAAGACCATAAGCTGGTTTTTTGAAAAAATCAACAAAATTGATAAACCACTGGCCAAACTGACAAAAAGTGTGAGTTGCAACCTATCAGCAGGTCAGGAAATGAGTTTATTGGATCAAGGGCAGCATTTTACAAAGAGAATGGAATGGAAAATATCAATGTTTTGAATATAATAAGGACGAGTATGGTTTTTGTGAATGATTTCATACGTAATTTGTCGTTGTTGTCTTGTACCATCGAGTAGATTCTGCTACATGTTGATCCCCACATGTTACAGAGGAGAACTTGGCTATAATCTGTAAGGAAGCAGTTCACCGGGCCTTTCTTCTGCAGTGCCCTGTGTGGGTTTGAACCGCCAACCTTTTGGTTACCAGCCCAGCACAAGTGGTTTACATATGCACATATATGTACATATGTGTGCATGTGTGTGGGTGTGTATGTCTATAATGGTTGTAAGGAGCATCCTGTAATCATACACATTTTTAATTTATTAAATTAATTAATTCGGCAGTGAAACCAATATTCACGCTAAATCAAAAAAACGAATCCATTACTGTCAAATCAATTTCAACTCATAGCGACCCTATAGGACAGAGTAGGACTGCCCCATGCGGTTTCCAAGGCTACAATCTTTATGGAAGCAGACTGCCACATCTTTCTCCCTCAGAGTAGCTGGTGGTTTCAAATCGTCCACCTTCCTATTAGCAGGGAGCTCTAAACCACTGGGGCAAATACTGTAAGGAACAGAAGTGGTCCGAGGTTAGTTCAGGTCAGGATTTCTGTCCAAGCGAGCCACCAAAGACATATACAGTTTTTAAAGGTTTGGGGGATTACGGAATCGCAAACAAGCGACAGGGGCCAGTGACGTCACTAGGGAGGTATGGGGGTTCAGACCCCACGGGGTGACAATGTCAGAAGGGATGACACAAAAACGACTGTTTATAAAAATTTTTGTGCAGTGTTTCAGCAGAGATTTATTGCATTGTATACGAATATCCCTGCCATTATTATAACAACAAAACATTTTTTCGTAAAGCCAGTTTACATGAATCAATATACCTAAAGGGTAAGAATTCTATGCAGATTTACTTTGCTAACCTTCTAAAATGCTCTGGTCGGGGCTGTCATTTTAACCCAATTACAATGATGCTTCGAATCATGTGGTTTCATGTGCACGCACGCTCATCCAACTCCCTTCTCAATTCTTGATTCCTCTGTAGGTTAACTCAGCTTTGGAGGGCCAATCTCAACTGCACGTCCTAGGAAAAGGAAGGACTACCTGAGCTGAGTCCATCGGGTTCTGGGTTCATGGTGCCAGCAGTGGTCTCTCGGAGTTTCTCCTTACAGCTGACCAGTCTGTGTCCAGGCTGGAAGGAGGCTTTGCTTTACCCTTGGGAGCGCGGGGAGAAAACAACTTATAGGATGGAATGTGAGCCAGCCATGGCAACAGGGATCACCGAGGGGTCAGATCTCCAGCAATTCCCTCCAGGATGGCAGCGATCCCCTCCAAGAGATAGAAATGAAACGGACTTGAGCCAAAGTGTTTGTCTACAGGGCTTGGCCAGGTGCTATTTAAAAAAAACTTACTCAGCCTCATTCCAGCTCCCTGCCCTCCCAAGCCAAGTCAGCGAGTCCTGTTGGGGTACAAGAAGATACTGAGACCCCATGTGTTTCCCCAGATGCCACAGGACAGGATCCCAGCAAAGCCTCTCCCTCTAGATGTCTGGAGGTCATGTTCCTCAGGCAGGGTAAAGAGGTTTGGATAGTGTGTTCCTACCAAGTAATCGTTAATGACCTCCCAGGACCAAGTTCAAGGAGCCCTGATGGTGCAACGGTTAAGCACTGGCCTGCTAATGGAAAGATCGGCACTTCCAACCCACTAGCCGCTCCATGGGAGAAAAGACCTGACAATCTCTCCTGTAAAGATTACAGCCTAGAAGACTCTATGGGGCAGTCGATTCCGTCTCATTGGGTAACTATGAGTTGGAATCGACTCAGCGGACCTAACAACAACGACGGGACCGAGCTCAAACTCATTAGCCTGGCCACAGGCCCCCCTGACCTGGTTCCACCTCCTCTCTTGCCCACCTTATCACTCACCACTCCCTGTCTCCACCTACGTCTGGTGCCAGTCACATTCGAGGACTCGCAGTCCCCTTGCACCTTTAGATGCCTTTGCTCCGGCTGTTTCCTCCACCTGGAACGCTTTCATCACCTTCCCTACCGTGTGGAAGCTCACCAAATCTTAGAGGGACAGTGCAAAACACCTCCTCCCTTGCTGGCTTTCCCCAGCCCTGTCCCACCGCCTGTGGTGCTCTCCTGGCTGTGGTCCTATCTGTGTTATGGTTCTGGAGGCGTCAACCACCTCCATCAGACTCTGAGCATCCCAGGGCAGGGCCTGCTGTATTTTCTGCTGCATCCCCTGTGCTGGTGTCCACTGAGTACCCCCCACACACCCCAGTGTAGCCAGGTAAAATCAGAAGGGTAGGAGGCATTAAACAGTTGCCATCAAGTTGACTCCGACTCATGGTGACCCCAGGTGTTTCAGGGTAGAACTGTGCTCCATAGGGCTCTCAATGGCTGCTTGTCCTGAAGTAGATCACCAGGCCTTTTTTTCCAAAGCACCTCTGGGTAGACTCGAATCCCTGACCTTCCGGTTAGTAGCTGAGCTCTTGAAGTAGATCACCAGGCCTTTTTTCTGAAATACCTCTGGGTGTGCTCGAATCTCTGACCTTTCGGTTAGCAGCCGAGCTCACTGATTGTTGCACCACCCAGAGGTTCCATGGAAGGCATTACTTGGACACAAAAGCTGGCCGCCTCTCCGAGACACAGCACAGCCCCAGTGTTACTCCCTGTGGGTTTATTCCAGCTGTTTTAGTTTTCTACCTTGATGAAAAGTTCTTTCTGTCAGAAAACAGATAAGACTGTGAGAATCCATACAAATTATCTCGCCTCACTTATCTAATGTACTTTTTTTTTTTAATAAACTGATCTAATGTATTCTTTTTTGTATATTTTATTTTTGGTTATTGCTGTTGTTGAGAATATATACAGCAAAACATACACCAATCCAACAGTTTCTACATGTACAATTCAGTGACAATGATTACATTCTTGGAGTTGTGCAACCATTCTCGCTCTCCTTTTCTGAGTTGTTCCTCCCCCATTGATATAAACTCACTGCCCCCTGTTTCCTATCTAATCTTTCCAGTTGCAGTTGTTAGTTTGATCCTATATAAACAGATTTTAAAAGAGCAAGATGCTCAAGGCAGACAACCTTTACTAGTTAAGCTAAACTATTGCATGGTTTGGAAAACCTGACGGTGTAGTGGTTAAGAGCTATGGCTGCTAACTGAAAGGTCAGCAGTTAGAAGCCACCGGGCACTCCTTGGAAACTGTGGGGCAGTTCTACCCTGTCCTATAGGCTTGCTATGAGTCAGAATTGACTCAATGACAACAGGTTTGGTTTTTTGGTTTATTGTATGGTTTCAGGAAGACTTGAGGATTATTTTTAGTTTAAGGTTTAAAGATTATCTCAGGGACATAGTTTTGGTTCATCCAGCCTCTGTGGCTCAAGAAAATCTGGGTTTCATAAGAATTTCTAAAAAGATTTTATTGTGTTTTCAGTGAAAGCTTACAGAGCAAATTACATTCCCCTTTAACAATTTTTATACAAATTCTTCTGTGACATTGGTTACAATTTTTACAATGTGTCAGGATTGTCATTATTTTCATTCTGTTTGTTCTGTTTCCATCCATCTAGCTTCTCTTCCGCTCTGTCAGGGATTGAGTCATGTTCCCCCCAAAATATCTGTCAACTTGGTTAGTCCTTGATTTCCAGTATTGTGTGATTGTCTACCATTTCGTGATCTAATGTGATTATCCTATGTGTTGTAGATCCTACCTCTATGATGTTCATGAGGTGGGATTAGAGGCAGTTATGTGAATGAGTCAGGACTCAGTCGACAAGATTATCTGGAGTCAATCCTCTTGAGATATAAAAGAAAAAAGCAAGCAGAGACACAGGAGGACCTCATACAACCACGAAAGCAGAGCCAGGAGCACATGTCCTTTGGACCTGGGGTCCCTGTGCGGAGAAGCTTCTAGAGTAGGGGAAGATTGACTGAAAAGGACCTTCATCCAGAGCCAGCAGACAGAGAAAGCCTTCCCTTGGAGCTGGCACCCTGAATTTGGACTTCTAGCCTCCTAGACTGTGAGGGAATAAATTTCTGTTTGTTAAAGCCATCTACTTGTGGTATTTCTTTTATAGCACCACTAAATAACTAAGACACCCTCCATGCCTTCTCATCTTTGCTTTCGGCTAAACGTTGACCATTTGGTCTCATGTAGTTCATTGTCTAAAGGAGCACATTACTCATGGATGATACTGTTCATTTTATAAGCCAATCTATTATTTCGCTGTAAGGTGCATTCATCGTCAAAAAGAGCATTTCAAGATCTATCATAAACGATGCGTTGCCAGTGATAGTATAATATCCATACACCCACAAGGAAGAACAGTTAATACGACTATTATTTGAGTTTATGCACCAACCACTAAATCCAAAGATGAAGCAAATGAAGTTTTTTACCAACTTCTGCAGTCCGAAATTGATAGAATGTGTGATCAGGACACACTGATAATCACCGGTAATTAAAACATGAAAGTTGGAAACGAAGAAGGATTGGTAGTTGGGAAATATGGCTTTGGTGATAGAATGATGCTAGAGATTGCATGACTGAATTTTCCAAGACCAAAGACTTCTTTATTGTAAATACCTTTTTTCACCAACATAAACGGCACCTATACAGATGGTGTACTGATGCAGTACACAGGAATCAAATCAATTACATATGTGGAAAGAGAAAATGGAAAAGCTCAATATTATCAATCATAAGGAGGCCAGGGTGCACTGCAGATCAGACCATCAATTACTCATATGCAAGTTCAAGTTGAAACTGAAGAAAATTAGAACAAGTCCATGAGAGTCAGTGTGAAACTTTGAGTATATACCACCTGAATTTAGATACCTTGTCAAGGATAGATTTTGACGCAGTGAACACTAATGACCTAAGACCAGACAAGTTGTGGAATGACATCAAGGGCATCATACATGGAGAAAGCAAGAGGTCATTAAAAAGACAGGAGAGAAAGAAAAGACCTAAATGGATGTCAGAAGAGACTCTGAAATTGCTATTGAATGTCAAGTAGCTAGAGCAAACGGAAAAAATGATAAAGTAAAAAGCTGAACACAAGATTTCAAAGGGCGGCTCAAGAAGACAAAGTATTATGATGACACGTGCAAAGACCTGGAGATAGAAAACCAAAAGAGAAGGAATCGCTCAGCATTTCTCAAGCTGAAAAAATTCAAGCTTTGAGTTGGAATACTGAAGGAGTCTACCAGGCAAATATTAAACGACATAGGAAGCATCAAAAGAAGATGGAAGAACACACAGAACCACTGTACCAAAAAGAATTCGTCGACACTCAACCATTTCAAGAGGTTCCATATAATCAGGAACCAATGGTATTGAAGGAAGAAGTCCAAGCTGCGCTTGTGGCACTGGTGATAAGCAAGGCTCCAGGAATTGACAGAATACCAATTCAGGTGTTTCACCAAATGGATGGCACACTGGAAGTGCTCACTCATCTATGCGAAGAAATTTGGAAGACTGCTACCTGGCCGACCGACTGGAAGAGACCCATATTTATGTCTATTCCCAAGGAAGGTGAGCAATCTAATTCAGAAATTATTGAACAATATCATTAATATAACTCACAAGTAAAATTTTGCTGAAGATCATTCAAAAATGGCTGCAGCAGTATATGGACAGGGAACTGCCAGAAATTCAAGACAGATTTAGAAGAGGATGTGGAACCAGGGATATCATTGCTGATGTCAGATGGATCCTGGCTGAAAGCAGAGACTACCAGAAAAATGTTTACCTGCGTTTTATTGACTATGCGAAGGCATCAGACTGTGTGGATTATAACAAATTATGGATAAGATTGTGAAGAATGGGAATTCCAGAACACTTAATTGTGTTCATGAGGAATCTGTACATGGATCAGGAGGCAGTCATTCGAATAGAACAAGGGGAAGCTGCACAGTTTAAAGTCAGGTAAGGTGTGCATCAGGGTTGATTCCTTTCACCATGCCTATTCAATCTGTATGCTGAGTGAATAGTCCAAGAAGTTGGACTATATGAAGAAGAACAGGGCATCAGGATTGGAGGAAAACTCATTAACAACCTGCGTTAGGCAGATGACACAACCTTGTTTGCTGAAAGTGAAGAGAACTTGAAGCTCTTACTGTTGATAATCAAAGACCACAGTCTTCAGCATGGATTACACCTCAACATAAAGAAAACAAAAATCCTCACAACTGGACCAATAAATAACGCCCTGATAGATGAAAAAAGATTGAGCTTGTCAAGGAATTCATTTTATTTGTATCCACAATCACCAGCCATGGAAGCAGCAGTCAAGAAATCAAAAGACACATTGCACTGGGCAAATGGGCTGCAAAAGACCTCTTAAAGTGTTGAAAGCAAAGATATCACCTTGAGGACTAAGGTGGGCCTGACCCAAGCTTTAGTGTTTTCAATCTCTTCTTATGCCTGGGAAAACTGGACAATGAATAAGGAAGAGAGAAGAAGTTTGACACCTTTGAACTCTGGTGTTGGCGAAGAATATTGAATATACCACGGACTGCCAAAAGAACGAATAAACCTGTCTTGGAAGAAGTGCAAACAGAATGCTCCTTAGAAGCAACGATGGGGAGACTATGTCTCACATACTTTGAACATGTTATCTGGAGGCAGCAGTCCCTGGAATAGGACATCACGCTTGGTAAAATAGAGAGTCTGCGGAAAGAGGAAGACCCTCAACCAGGTGGATTGACCAGCGGCTGCAGCAATGGGCTCAAGAATAGCAACAATTATGAGGATGGCTCAGGACCTGGCAGTGTTTCGTTCTGTTGTGTATAGGATCGCCATGAGTCAGAACCGACTAACAACGGCAACAACAAAAAGATGCGTGAAGTCCAACCGGCGAGGGTGTGTGTGCACTCCCTCATTACTTGTAAACAGAAGTGTAAAATGTTTCAGAGTTTTGGAGGACAACCTGGCAATGGCCCAATATCCTAACACCTGCCTATTCTCTGCTCCAGCAACCCACTCCTAGGTCTCTAAGCTACAGAGACCATAGGCTACCGGTGCCAGCACATGGATTCTAGGATGTTTAGTGCAGCATTGTATTTAGCACCAAAAGTGAGAGAAATAACTAAGTGCCCATTCCTAAGGGAGTAGATGAGGAACGCTGGTGGTACAATGCTTGTGCACTGGGTGGCTGAGCCAAAAGTCAGTGGTTCAAACCCACCAGCCGCTCCACAGCAGAAAGATGTGGCAGCCTGTTTCCCTAAAGATTACCGCCTAGGAAACCCTATGGGGTAGTTCCACTCTGTCATATAGAGCCACTGTGAGTCAAAATTGGCTAGAAGACACACGGCAACAGGCAACAGATAGGTACATTAGGGTCCAATCATACTAGGGAATACTCTGAGACATGAAAAAGAATGAGGAGGAAAAAGAAGCTGCATATAATAAGATACCCTTAGTAGCCTGTAGGAGTCCCCGGGTGGTGCAAATGGTTAAAAGCTCAGCTGCTAACCGAAAAGATTGGAGGTTCAAGTCAACACAGAGGTCCCTCATAAGAAAGACCTGTTACTCTACAAATGAAAAATCAGCCATGGAAAACCCTACGGAGTCCAGTTCTACAGTGATACACGTGGGGTTGCCCTAAGTCACTATCAGCTCTAGGGCATGTGGACACTGGGAATAGCCTGTAACAGGGAAGTGAAAATGCAAGACTTCACAGAGTTAGGCCTCTCCATTGGGTCGTGGGTGGGAGGAGAGGAGCAAGGGAGGAAGGTGGGCAGAAGGAGGGGAAGACAAGGGAGCCCTATGCAATGTTTAAATTTTTTTATTCGGTGTCAATATTTAAAACTTAGAAACTTTTATACCAAATAATCTATAATTCTGAGACTCTCTTAAAATGAGAGATCTGGTAAATTAGGCCCACGCTTCACCCAGCAACCCTCACCTGGATCTGAGGGTGCTTCCAGTTCACCCCAGTCCACCATGACCTCTACTTCCCCCTCACTCCCACTGCCCAGGCATTACCAGAAATCTGCTACAGGGTCAACAGAGCAGAGAACTCTAACCTCATTTATCAGGTGAAGAAACTGAGGCCCAGAGAGGGAAAGTGATTTACCCAGGCTCGCACAGCTCTCAGTGGACTGAGTGGAGGCCCCCACCAGGCCTTCTGACTTTAAGATTTAAGACAAAATTTCTAAAGATGAAAGTGAAGGCCTATTCTATCCCCACAGACACCATTACCTCTGATAACAGCTTAGACTGTGCCTTCCGGGTTTGTCTCTGCTTCTACAAACACACAGATCTAAGCACACACTCCAAAGGTTATATACTCACACACATGCAGTTTTGTCTTTTTATTGAAAGATCACAAAGCCGGAATGGTGCTGGGGATACCATTCCACAACATGACCCCCTCACTTCTTATGTCTGGGCCATCTTTTGATTCCGGACACACCGGGCTTCCTCTCTCTTCTCCCATCATCCTGCAGTCCTGAATAGGAAGCCAGTGGAGTACAGGGTCTGGAGTCCTGCCATCTCCCTGCACCGCCTCTCATCAAGTGGGCAAGGAACTCTGGCCCAGTCACTACCCTCTCAGGGCCTCAGTTTCCCCCAAAGAGCCATTCACAGAGCAGGCTCTCAGATAGGATAGGTGGTACAACCTTTGGACTCCTTGTATTTCCAAAGGAGTCTTTTGCCCCCATCAGGCCTCAGCAGCAGCACACTGGGGGCATCCTCAGGGCTTGGCTCACCACACCTTCTCCACCTCCTCTGCTTCTCCAAAGTTCCCAAAAAGGTCAGACATGTCACCACCTACCTTCCATCTGGGGTCACTTGGCCAGGTATCAGGCAGATGGGAACTCTTGCTGAGCCCAAGGGAACTTTGTAATCCATCTGAGCCATCCTTCACCACTGCTCAGGTGCACAGGGGGAAGGAGGGGGAAGACAAACCTGAGTTCAAATCCAGAAGGTGCCACAACTTAGCTGTGTGACCTCAGGCCCATTACCTCTCTGAGTTTTGATTTTTTCCTCCTTTATAAATGCACCCACATGTTTGTCAGTTTGTCGTACTGTGGGGGCTTGTGTGTTGCTGTGATGCTGGAAGCTATGCCACCGGTATTCAGATATCAGCAGGGTCACCCATGGAGGACAGGTCTCAGCTGAGCTTCCAGATTAAGACAGACTAGGAAGAAGGAACCATCAGCCTACCTCTGAAAAGCATTCATTGTCAAAAAGAATGTCTCAAGATCTATCCTGAAGTACGACACTGTCAGTGATAGGATAATATCCATACACCTACAAGGAAGACCAGTTAATACAACTATGATTCAAATTTATGCACCAACCACTAGCGCCAAAGGTGAAGAAATAGAAGACTTTTATCAGCTGCTGTAGTCTGAAATTGATCAAACGTGCAATCAAGATGCATTGATAATTACTGGCATTTGGAATGCAAAAGTTGGAAACAAAGAAGGATCAGTAGTTGGAAAATATGGCCTTAGTGATAGAAACAATGCCGGAAATCGAATGATAGAATTTTGCAAGACCAACGACTTCTTCATGGCAAATACCTTCTTTCACCAACATAAACGGCGACCATACACATGGACCTCGCCAGATGGAACACAGAGAAATCAAAACGACTACATCTGTGGAAAGAGACGATGGAAAAGCTCAATATCATCAGTCAGAACAAGGCCAACGGCCGACTGTGGAACGGACCATCAATTGCTCATATGCAAGTTCAAGCTGAAACTGAAGAAAATCAGAGCAAGTCCACGAGAGCCAAAATATGACCATGAGTTTATCCCACCTGAATTTAGAGACCATCTCAAGAATAGATTTGATGCATTGAACACTAGGGACCGAAGACCAGACAAGTTGTGGAATGACATCAAGGACAACATCCATGAAGAAAGCAAGAGGTCACTGAAAAGACAGGAAAGAAAGAAAAGACCAAGATGGATGTCAGAGGAGACTCTGAAACTTGCTTTTGAGTGTCGAGCAGCTAAAGCAAAAGGAAGAATCGATGAAGTAAAAAAACTAAAGAGAAGATTTCAAAGGGCCTCTCGAGAATACAAAGTAAAGTATTATAACGACATGTGCAGAGAGCTGGAGATGGAAAACCAAAAGGGAAGAACACGCTCGGCATTTCTCAAGCTGAAAGAACTGAAGAAAAAATTCAAGCCTCGAGTTGCAATAGTGAAGGATTCCATGGGGAAAATATTAAGTGACACAGGAAGCATCAAAAGAAGATGGAAGAAATACTCAGAGTCATGATACCAAAAAGAATTAGTCAATATTCAACCGTTTCAAGAGGTGGCATATGACCAGGAACCGATGGTACTGAAAGAAGAAGTCCAAGCTGCTCTGAAGGCATTGGGGAAAAACAAGGCTCCTGGAATTGATGGAATATCAATTGAGATGTTTCAACAAACAGATGCAGCTCTGGAGGCACTCACTCGTCTATGCCAAGAAATATGGAAGACAACTTCCTGGCCAACTGACTGGAAGAGATCCATACTTATGCCTATTCCCAAGAAAGGTGATCCAACTGAATGTGGAAATTATAGAACAATATCATTAATATCACACACAAGCAAAATTTTGCTGAAGATCATTCAAAAACGGCTGTGGCAGTATATCAACAGGGAACTGCCAGAAATTCGGGCTGGTTTAAGAAGAGGACATAGAACTAGGGATATCATTGCTGATGTCAGATGGATCCCGGCTGAAAGCAGAGAGTACCAGAAGGATGTTTACCTGTGTTTTATTGACTATGCAAAGGCATTCGACTGTGTGGATCATAACAAACTATGGATAACCCTGTGAAGAATGGGAATTCCAACACTTAATTGTGCTCATGAAGAACCTTTACATGGATCAAGAGGCAGTTGTTTGGACAGAACAAGGGGATACTGATTGGTTTAAAGTCAGGAAAGGTGTGCATCAGGGTTGTATTCTTTCACCATACCTATTTAATCTGTATGCTGAACAAATAATATGAGAAGCTGGAGTATATGAAGAAGAATGGGGCATCGGGATTGGAGGAAGACTCATTAAGAACCTGCCTTATGCAGATGACACAACCTTGCTTGCTCAAAGTGAAGAGGACCTGAAGCACTTACTAATGAAGATGAAAGACCACAGCTTTCAGTATGGATTACACCGCAACATAAAGAAAACAAAAATCCTCACAACTGGACCAATGAGCAACATCGTGATAAACGGAGAAAAGATTGAAGTTGTCAAGGATTTCATTTTACTTGGATCCACAATCACCAGCCATGGAAGCAGCAGTCAAGAAATCAAAAGATGCATTGCATTGGGCAAATCTGCTGCAAAGGACCTGTTCAAAGTGTTGAAGAGCAAAAATGTCACCCTGAAGACTAAGGTGCGCCTGACCCAAGCCATGGTATTTTCAATCACATCATATACATGTGAAAGCTCGACAATGAATGAGGAAGACCTAAGAAGAGTTGACGCCTTTGAATTGTGGTGTTGGCGAAGAATATTGAATATACCATAGACTGCCAAAAGAAAGAACAAATCTGTCTTGGAAGAAGTGCAGCCAGAAAGCTCCTTAGAGGCAAGAATGGCAAGACTGCGTCTTACATACTTTGGACATGTTGTCAGAAGGGATCAGTCCCTGGAGAAGGACATCATGCTTGGCAGAGTACAGGGCCAGCAGAAAAGAGGAAGATCCTTGACGGGGGGGATTGAGACATTGGCTGCAACAATGAGCTCAAGCATAACAACCATTGTAAGGATGGCGCAGGACCGGGCAGTGTTTCATTCTGTTGTGCATAGCGTCGCTATGAGTCAGAACCAACTCGACAGCACCTAACAACAAGAACAACATAAAAGGATGATGATAATCCTTTTCTTACAGAGTTGTTGTAAGGGTTAGATAGGGGGCCATAAACCTCCCCTTTCACCCTAACCCCAACTTACCAAGGAATCGTCCCCTTGCCAAAAGTAAGATCCGGCTGTTCTTGGGTGTGTAGGCCCGAACGCTAGCCTGAGGGCCCGAGTGCTGGTGCAATCACCAGGCACATTCTCTCTGCTTCCATACATACTGGCGAACCGGAAAAGGAAACTGAAAGCCACAACCTCAGAGCAGCTCAGCAAAAACAAACATATTAAAAACATGCCTTTCAAACATTCTGCATCCCACTTTGGAGAGTGGCCTCTGGGGTCTTAAACACTAGCAAGCGGCTATCTAAGATGCATCAATGAGTCTCAACACACCTGGATCAAAGGAGAGGGAAGAACACCAAGGACACAAGGTTATTACGAGCCCAAGAGACAGAAAGGGCCACATGAACCAGAGACTACATCAGCCTGAGACCAGAAGAACTAGATGGTGCCTGGCTACAACCCATGACTGCCGTGACAGGGAACACAACAGAGAACCCCTGAGGGAGCAGGAGAGCAGTGGGATGCAGACCCCAAATTCTCATAAAAAGACCAGACTTAATGGTCTGACTGAGACTGGAAGGACCCCAGTGGCCATGGCCCCCAGACCTTCTGTTGGCCCAAGACAGGAACCATTCCCGTAGCCAACTCTTCAGACATGGATTGGACTGGTTAATGGGTTGGAGAGGGATGCTGGTGAGGAGTGAGCTTCTTGGATCAGGTGGACACTTGAGACTATGTTGGTTATCTCCTGCCTGGAGGGGAGATGGGAGGGTAGAGCGAGTTAGAAGCTGGCGAAATGGATATGAAAGGAGAGAATGGAGGAAGGGAGGGAGCGGGCTATCTCATTGGGGGGAGAGTAATTGGGAGTATGTAGCAAGGTATATATGAGTTTTTGTGTGAGAGATTGACTTGATATGTAACTTTTCACTTAAAGCACAATAAAAACTATTTAAAAAAAAAAAAAAAACACCTGTCAGCAGCACTACCCTCAGCCCAGCACTACCCCCTTGGCTGACCACTGAGAGGAGCAAACCCAGGCCTGACATTCCAGGCCCTTCTAGACTCAGCCCATCCTGCTTGGCTTCCTGGGAATCTGTGGGTCTTCCGGAAGGAGCGGCACTCCTGAGCAAGGCCCAACTTGCCACTAACTGGCTGTGCAGGCCACAGCAAATGACTCCCCTGCCCCTTGTGGACTCATGCCCAGCCCTACTCTCCTGCGCCCCTTCACCAGCATCCCTGCCTCTTCACATCTTGGTCACAAGCTCTCAGCACCATCCCGCACATACATACCAGATGCTCCCTGCGTTCATGTTGGATTGCTGCCATGCCCCTGAAAAAAAGCTTCTAGATATTTGTGAAGTCCATCTGCAGGAGTACCTGTTTCTCTTGCTGTTAGTTACCATTGAGTCAACTGCGACTCATGGAGACCCTGTTTGTGCAGAGTAGACCTGCCCCATAGGCTTTTCAAAGGTGTCACCTTTCAGAAGCAGATCATGAGGCTGTCTTCTGAGCTGCCTCTGAGTGGATTTCAACTGCCAGCCTTTCAGCTAGTACTCAAGCACTTAACCGTGTGCACCACCCAAGGACTCCCGCAGCCTATAAAACCATGCCAATCCTTCTAAGCCCAGACAGGCATCACCTCCTCTGAGAAGACCTCCAACATCCTCCCTGGCAGAGTCCACTGCCAGAGGATCTCCCTTTATCTTTTACCCTCAAACTCTGACTTCTGGTTTTTGTCTCCGGTGAGGGATTCAGCCTCAAGAACCATAAGACCTGGTGTTGGTCTATGGTGAGGGGCCCGGCCCCAACATGTGTGAGACCTGTTAAATCAGGAGTGCTTAATAGACACTCTTCAAAGATTGAGTTGAAATGCCGCTGCCTGGACCTGCACAATCCAGGAGTCTCACGAATGGAGTGATTCCCCCTCGATTGAGACCTGGTATAGTCTGCAGTGAGGGACTTAACCCCATCACCCGTGAGACTTGGTGTAGTCTGCGGACCTGGTAATTGGTTTTTCTTTCTTCTCTTTCTTCTTCTCTAGTTCACTTCCCTCTCCATCTTATTTTCCTTTTGATTAAGTACCGGCTGGTGGGTGAGGGCCCTGGTGTTTTGTCCAGTTAGTGCATCTCTAATGTCCCATTATTTTTTCCTTCCTGTGTCCCCACTTATGAGGGCCCCAAGTTTCTGATTACTTTTGTAGGGTTTCAAATTTTAACTGTCACCCAGTTCAGTCCCATTATTGCATTTGTGATCGCAAGGAAGGACTCTTGGTGACTATAGAATTTGGACAGATGTATGAGTGTGTGGTGGCTATCATTTTTGTGTGTCTGGATGTTGCCTGTCTCTGGTTGGTGCACCCTGCTTCTGGGGAGTGGATGTAGACATCTCTGTGTGTTTAGACTGGGAGATAGAAGCCCCTCCGTCTGGTACTGGGGATAGGAGGTATCTGGAGGACTGAAGTGGAGACTCAGATATTGCTAGTAATGTGTTAGACCTCACTAAGATAATCTTCTTTCACCATACCTATTCAATCTGTATGCTGAACAGATAACACGAGAAGCTGGACTACGTGAAGAAGCACGGGGCATCAGGATTGGGGGAAGACTCATTAACAACCTGCGTTATGCAGATGACACAGCCTTGCTTGCTGAAAGTGAAAAGGACTTGAAGCACTTACTAATGAAGATCAAAGACCACAGCTTTCAGTATGGATTACACCGCAACATAAAGAAAACAAAAATCCTCACAACTGGACTAATGAGCAACATCATGATAAACGGAGAAATGATTGAAGTTGTCAAGGATTTCATTTTACTTGGATCCACAATCACCAGCCATGGAAGCAGCAGTCAAGCAATCAAAAGATGCATTGCATTGGGTAAAACTGCTGCAAAGGACCTCTTTAACGTGTTGAAGTGCAAAGATGTCATCTTGAAGGCTAAGGTGCACCTGACCCAAGCCATGGTATTTTCAATCACATCATATGCATGTGAAAGCTGGACAATGAATAAGGAAGACCGAAGAAGAATTGATGCCTTTGAATTGTGGTGTTGGCGAAGAATATTGAATATACCATGGACTGCCAGAAGAACAAACAAATCTGTCTTAGAAAAAGTGCAACCAGAATGCTCCTTAGAAGCAAGGATGGTGAGAATGCATCTTACATACTTTGGACATGTTGTCAGGAGGGATCAGTCCCTGGAGAAGGACATCATGCTTGGTCAGCAGAAAAGAGGAAGACCTTCAATAAAGTGGATTGACACAGTGGCTGCAACAATGAGCTCAAGTGTAACAATGATTGTAAGGATGGCGCAGGGCTGGACAGTGTTTTGTTCTGTTGTCCATAGGGTCATTATGAGTCGGAACTGGCTCGACGGCACCTAACAACAACAACAAGAAGATCGTCTTCATTCCTCCTTTCCCTTTCTGGCTTGTCTGGTCTGAGTGCTCTCGGTTTGTCTGTACCTCTTATGTGTGACTGGGACTGTCTGGGAGGCTGAGACTGCAAGATTATCTCCATTGCCTCTGTGGCTTACGTGTAATTTATGTGTAATGCATAGAAATTAATTGGTGAAAAGTAATTCAGGTTAAATTGGAACATACTTATACAGACTCCTGAGAATTTACTGATTGGGCTGAAGAAAGAGATGCACAGGGAGAGCAGATTTTCACTCTAGACTGGGCTTTGAATCACAATACAGAGAACACTCCAAGCAGAGTGTTAAGACTTTAAAAAGGGGTTCTCTCCCAGAGCTGAGAAAACTCTTGGCTGCAGGGTGAAAGACAAACTCCTCTTGCACTAAAAGAAAGAGCCAGTGGTATCGACTACCCATAAAAATAAACAGCCAGGTTCTTAGGAAGAGTTCAATTGGACACAACGAAAAATCAAGGGAACATATCAGGAGAGTCACCCCTAGGGTGCATTCTTAAACATTGGCAATTCTTATGATCAATTTAAGAAATAAAAAAAACTTCAGAAAAAGAAGGAAGTATAGGGTTAAAAAAAACCTCTCGGCTAATCAAACTGACCGGCCAAGTTTACTCTGAGGTTCAAAAAAAAAAGAAAAAAAAGACTTACAGACCTAACTGCAGCCTTGCAGGCTAAAGGCCATCCCCCAAGAAAACAAAGAAAAAGAGGGTGATCAAGGCCACCTTTTTTTTTTTTTTTTTTCAAGGCCACAGGAACTAAGAAGGCTCCACACCCCTTTAGAAAGAAAGAGACCAGTGCAGCCGGTGTAAAGAAAAAAAGTTAATTTTGTCTTAAGGTAAAAGTTACAGTTCCAAGAACAGTAAAAGGGAAAGAAATCAGTTATCTTCTGTCTTTCAAAAATGTCTAATTAAACTTTAATGATTTAATTTTATGAGATTTTTAAGAGCTTTAATGTTAAATAGCATGTAAAAGAAAGAATTAGGTTTCTTGCTGTTAAAATAACAAAAATTTCTTTAATTACTGAGTTGAAGGGTTAATCTCTTCTTTGTGTAATCTGGCTTCAAAAAGAGATGTTTGGTCTGTCATTAGAAGGAGATTCCTGAGTCAGAAACCAAGCCACGTGGCTTCAGAAAAAAAGAAAAAAAAAACTAAGGTTTTTACTTTAAGACTTTTGGTTAAATAACTAAAGTATTGTTTCTTGGTAACTTATGATAAACTTCTGACAAGTTGGGAAACCACAAAATTTTTATAAAGGAAAAGTGCTAAAAAGATTTACTTAGCGTGTTATACATCACATGGAATGTGTTGTTAAAATCAAGAGGAGTGACTGATTCTTTCTCTTTGGGTTAAAATTTGCATGTTAGTATTTCCTTTTGTGTTTTTGCCTAATATTAGACAGCAAACACATAATATTATGTCATAATTTTATTACTATTTATTGCTAACTTAGTTGCAAATTTACTTGTTTTGACTCTAACATCATTAAAGCCTATGGTTTCCTTAGGAATTCACATCATTTACCTATAAAGTTATTTTTATTACTCTTCAGGCATTTAGAGGCTTAATAATCTTGGTATATTCTTAATACGTCCTGACTATATAATATTATGTCTCAAAATTATAATGTATTATATCTAAAGCTCTTTAAAAATATGGTTAACACTCTTTTGTGGTTATGAGACGGGGGAGAGAGGGAGGGTGAGAAAGGGGTATTCACTAATTAGATAGTAGATAAGAACTACATTAGGTGAAAGGAAAGACAACACACAATACACACAGTACAGGGGAGGTCAGCACAACTGGACTAAACCAAAAGCAAAGAAGTTTTCTGAATAAACTGAATGCTTCGAAGACCAGCGTAGCAGGAGCAGGGGTTTGGGGACCATGGTTTCAGGGGACATCTAAGTCAATTGGCATAATAAAATCTATTAAGAAAACATTCTGAATCCTACTTTGGAGCGTGGTGTCTGGGGTCTTAAATGCTAGCAAGTGACCATCTAAGATGCATCCATTAGTCTTAACCCACCTAGAGCAAAGGAGAATGAAGAACACCAAGGACATATGGTAAAGATGAGCCCAAGAGACAGAAAAGGCCACGTATACCAGAGACTCCATCGGCCTGAGACCAGAAGAACTAGATGGTGCCCGGCTACAACTGATGACTGCCCTGACAGGGAACACAACAGAGAAACTCTGAGGGAGGAGGAGAACAGTGGGATGCAGATCCCAAATTCTCAAAAAAAGACCAGACTTAATGGTCTGACTGAGACTGGAGGTACCCTGGAGGTCATGGCCCCCAGACCTTCTGTTAGCCCAAGACAGGAACCATTCCCAAAGCCAACTCTTCAGACATGGATTGGGCTGGACAATGGGTTGGAGATAGATGCTGATGAGGAGTGAGCCTCTTGGATCAGGTGAACACTTGAGACTATGTTGGCATCTCCTGCCTGCAGGGGAGATGGGAGGGTAGAGGGGGTTAGAAGCTGGTGAAGTAGACACAAAAAGAGAGTGGATGGAGGGAGCGGGCTGTGTCATTAGGGGGAGAGTAATTGGGAGTATGTAGCAAGGTGTATATAAGCTTTTGTGTGAGAGACTGACTTGATCTGTAAACTTTCACTTAAAGCACAATAAAATTATTTTTAAAAATATGGTTAATGATTATATTTAGAAATATTTTTACCTAAAGCTTTTTTTAACTGATTTTATTTGGCCTTTACATTATGCTTGTAATTAATTTCTATCAGGTCTTTCTCTTTTAAGAGTTATGTTTATAAATTAATTATGGCCATATTAAGTTTTGTCATCTGCAGATAAGTTTTCATTTTACCGATTTTCTAAAAACATTTGACCAGAATATCTCAACAAAAAGGATGAACTATATTGGACTTAGGAAAGGGACCATGGCTAGACTCAATCAAGATTTCCAGAAGTGCTATGCAGAAGTCAATGGGTTCGCAGACTGCGATCAATCCAGAATCACCTGGGACAAAAATTAACTACGTGAAACCGAGTGAAAGAAAAGATACTATGAGTTTTATGTGAGAATATTGCTAATGTTTTAAAGCCTTTCATTCTAAAAATGAGAAATGCTTTAAGGTCCTACTTTCTAAATATGAGAAACCATTTTCCTCCTTTTTTTTATGTGGTTAGGATCCATGCCCTGGAGCAGTGGAGCCAATGAAATGTACTCTAAATCAGAAAGAGTGAAAAGGTTTGTTTAGGAGATGCGTACATCACCTGGGACCCAGCAGCAGCACAGGCTGTCTCTGTGGAGTCCAGGGAATGATTTTGCATTAGAGCTTATTGGGGTTCTATAAGAGTTAGAAATGTCTTTGTAGCCTCCAGATGGCTGGAAGAGTTTTTCATGGCAGAATAGTGACAAGAGACTCTTTTTCAGACTGAAAAGACACATGCCAGAACATCTGTTTATCAGGCTAAGGGCAGGCATATCAGACACCTGGGCTCTAATCTCCATGTGGGGGGTTGTAAGTCACAGGCAGACAGAACAAAACAAAGTTGTTTGCATTAGACTGAAACAAAGAACAAAGTGGTTAACCGGGGCATGTGAAGGAGGAGGCCGGCAGAGGAAAAGGAACAACTTATAGGCTTATCATGGCCTTAGTTATGTCAGCCTCTCAGTTCCCCATTTTGGGAAAAAAAAAATGCTGGGGAGTATTAGGGTCACACTCCTTTCTCCTAAATTAGCTAACTACTGGGTTTAGATGTTGTAACTCTTAAATTAGAAGTTCCTGTTGGTAAACTTAACAAAGTTATAAATCTCATCACCAGAGAAGTGTCTGATATTTAAGCTATGATTTTACAAATTAGAATAGCATTAGATTTCCTATTAACTCTCTCAAGAAATAGTTTGTGCCTTAATAGATAAACATTGATTATCTTGCTAATCATGTATTCTTTAATTAAAACTTGTTTGTCACATGTAAATTTTTCTGTACGTTCTGTTTTCTCTAAGGCAAACTTTGTGTGCCTTATGGATTTATGTTTTTTGTGTGTGTCATAGATTCAACTAAACTAATTTAGATGATCCTCTTCCAACTGACAGTTAATTCACGTGAGTAATATCCTTTTCAGAGTTCTGACAAATGCGTGAGACAATGCACTTTGAGAACCTTAAGGTTACCTTTACATATTCATAGTAATGATGCTAGTAAATATCAAAAAGGGAATGCAAAATTGTCACTCACTGAAAAACTAGAGTCAGAAGAAAGCCCATTGGTCCAATGCTCAGAGTGTGGTTGGTATTTTAATCCCTACTTATAATATAGTTGAGAGTTGAATTAAAAAAAAAATGTTTAACAAATATCCCAATTAAAAAATGGGCAAAGGATATGAATAGGCATTTCACTAAAGAAGACATTCAGGCAGCTATCAGATACATTAAGAAATGCTCACGATCATTAACCGTTAGAGAAATGCAAATCAAAACTGCAGTGAGATTCCATCTCATTCCAACAAGGCTGGCATTAATCCAAAACACACAAAATAATAAATGTGGGAGAGGCTGTGGAGAGACAGGAACACTTATATACTGCTGGTGGGAATGTAAAATGGTACAACCACTTTGGAAATCCAGTTGGCACTTCCTCAAAAAGCTAGAAATAGAACTACCATACGATCCAGTAATCCTACTTCTTGGAATATATCCTAGAGAAGTAAGAGCCTTTACTCGAACAGATATATGCACACCCATGTTCATTGCACCAGTGTTTACAATAGCAAAAAGGTGGAAGCAACCAAGGTGCCCATCAATGGATGAATGGATGAATAAATTATGGTATAGTCACACAATGGAATACTACACATCAATAAAGAACAAGGATGAATCCGTGAAGCATTTCATAACACGGAGGAATCTGGAAGGCATTATGCTGAGTGAAATCAGTCAGTTGCAAAAGGACAAATATTGTATGAGACCAGAATTATAAGAACTCAAGAAATAGTTTAAACAGAAGAATTTATTCTTTGATGGTTACGAGAGTGGGGAGGTAGGAAGGGAGGGAGACAGGTATTCACTAATTAAATAGTAGACAAGAACTATTTTAGGTGAAGGGAAAGGCAACACACAATATGGGAGAGGTCAGCACAGCTGGACTAAACCAAAAGCAAAGAAGTTTTCTGAGTACAACCGAACACTTCGACTTCAAAGGCAAGAGTAGCAGGTGTGGGGATCTGGCGACCATGGTTTCAGGGGACATCTAGGTCAATTGCCATAACAAAATGTATTAAGAAAACATTCTGCATCCCGCTTTGGTGAGTGGCTTCTGGGTCTTAAATGCTAGCAAGCGGCCATCTTGTTGTTGTTGTTGTTAGGTGCCATCGAGTCGTTTCCGATGCATAGTGACCCTGTGCACAACAGAACGAAACACTGCCTGGTCCTGCGCCATCCTTACAATCGTTGTTATGCTTGAGCTCATTGTTGCAGCCGCTGTGTCAATCCACCTCGCTGAGGGTCTTCCTCTTTTCCACTGACCCTGTACTCTATCAAGCATCATGTCCTTCTCCAGGGACTGATCCCTTCTGACAACATGCCCGAAGTATGTAAGACGCAGTCTCGCCATCCTTGCCTCTAAGGAGCATTCTGGCTGCACTTCTTCCAAGACAAATTTGTTCGTTCTTTTACCAGTCTTTTACCAGTCCATGGTATATTCAATATTCTTCACCAACACCACAATTCAAAGGCATCAACTCTTCTTCAGTCTTCCTTATTCATGGTCCAGCTTTCACATGCATATGATGTGATTGAAAATACCATGGCTTGGGTCAGGTGCACCTTACTCCTCAGGGTGACATCTTTGCCCTTCAACACTTTGAAGAGGTCCTTTGCAGCAGATTTGCCCAATGCAATGCATCTTTTGATTTCTTGACTGATGCTTCCATGGCTGTTGATTGTGGATCCAAGTAAAATGAAATCCTTGACAACTTCAATCTTTTCTCTGTTTATCTTGATGTTGCTCATTGGTCCAGTTGTGAGGATTTTTGTTTTCTTTACGTTGCGGTGTAATCCATACTGAAGGCTGTGGTCTTTCATCTTCATTAGTAAGTGCTTCAGGTCCTCTTCACTTTGAGCAAGGAAGGTTGTGTCATCTGCATATCCCAGGTTGTTAATGAGTCTTCCTCCAATCCTGATGCCCCATTCTTCTTCATATACTCCAGCTTCTCGTGTTATCTGTTCAGCATACAGGTTGAATAGGTATGGGGAAAGAATACAACCCCGACGCACACCTTTCCTGACTTTAAACCAATCAGTATCCCCTTGTTCTGTCCGAACAACTGCCTCTTGATCCATGTAAAGGTTCTTCATGAGCACTAGTAAGTGTTCTGGAATTCCCATTCTTTGCATTGTTATCCATAGTTTGTTATGATCCACACAGTTGAATGCCTTTGCATAATCAATAAAAGACAGGTAAACATCCTTGTGGTATTCTCTGCTTTCAGCCAGGATCCATCTGACATCAGCAATGATATCCCTAGTTCCATGTCCTCTTCTTAAACCAGCCCGAATTTCTGGCAGTTCCCGGTCGATATACTGCTACAGCCGTTTTTGAATGATCTTCAGCAAAATTTTGCTTGCATGTGATATTAATGATACTGTTCTACAATTTCCACATTCAGTTGGATCACCTTTCTTGGGAATAGGCATAAATATGGATCTCTTCCAGTCAGTTGGCCAGGAAGCTGTCTTCCATATTTCTTGGCATAGACGAGTGAGTGCCTCCAGAGCTGCATCTGTTTGTTGAAACATCTCAATTGATATTCCATCAATTCCAGGAGCCTTGTTTTTCGCCAATGCCTTCAGAGCAGCTTGGACTTCTTCTTTCAGTACCATCGATTCCTGATCATATGCCACCTCTTGAAATGGCTGAATATCGACTAATTCTTTTTGGTATAATGCCTCTGTGTATTCTTTCCATCTTCTTTTGTTGCTTCCTGCGTCGTTTAATATTTTCCCCATGGAATCCTTCACTATTGCAACTCGAGGCTTGAATTTTTTCTTCAGTTCTTTCAGCTTGAGAAACACCGAGCGTGTTCTTCCATTTTGGTTTTCCATCTCCAGCTCTTTGCACATGTCATTATAATACTTTGTCTTCTCGGGAGACTCTTTGAAATCTTCTGTTCAGTTCTTTTACTTCCTCAATTCTTCCTTTTGCTTTAGCTGCTCGATGCTCAAGAGCAAGTTTCAGAATCTCCTCTGACATCCATCTTGGTCTTTTCTTTCTTTCCTGTCTTTTCAGTGACCTCTTGCTTTCTTCATGGATGATGTCCTTGATGTCATTCCACAACTCGTCTGGTCTTCAGTCACTAGTGTCCAGTGCATCAAATCTATTCTCGAGATGGTCTCTAAATTCAGGTGGGGTAAACTCAATGTCATATTTTGGCTCTCGTGGACTTGCTCTGATTTTCTTCAGTTTCAGCTTGAACTTACATATGAGCAATTGATGGTCTGTTCCACGGTCAGCCCCTGGCCTTGTTCTGACTGATGATATTGAGCTTTTCCATCATCTCTTTCCACAGATGTGGTCAATTTGATTTCTGTGTGTTCCATCTGGTGAGGTGCATGTGTATAGTCGCTGTTTATGTTGGTGAAAGAAGGTATTTGCAATGAAGAAGTCGTTGGTCTTGCAAAGTTCTATCATTCGATCCCCACCATTGTTTCTATCACCAAGGCCATATTTTCCAACTACTGATCCTTCTTCTTTGTTTCCAACTTTCGCATTCCAATCACCAGTAATTATCAATGCATCTTGATGGCATGTTCGATCAATTTCAGACTGCAGCAGCTGATAAAAATCTTCTACTCCTTCATCTTTGGCCGTAGTGGTTGGCGTGTAAATTTGAATAATAGTCATATTAACTGGTCTTCCTTGTAGGCGTATGGATATTATTCTATCACTGACAGTGTTGTACTTCAGGATAGATCTTGAAACGTTCTTTTTGATGATGAATGCAACACCATTCCTCTTCGAGTTGTCATTCCCAGCATAGTAGACTGTATGATTGTCTGACTCAAAATGGCCAATACCAGTCCATTTCAGCTCACTAATGCCTAGGATATCGATGTTTATGCGTTCCATTTCATTTTTAACGATTTCCAATTTTCCTAGATTCATACTTTGCACATTCCAGGTTTGATTATTAATGGATGTTTGCAGCTGTTTCTTCTCATTTTGGGTCATGCCACATCAGCAAATGAAGGTACCGAAAGCTTTACTTCATCCACGTCATTAAGGTTGACTCTACTTTGAGGAGACAGCTCTTCCCCAGTCATCTAAGATGCATCAATTGGTCTCAACCCACCTGGAGCAAAGGAAAATGAAGAATACCAAAGACACAAGCTAATATGAGCCCAAGAGACAGAAAGGGCCACATAAACCAGAGACTACATCAGCCTGAACCTGGAAGTACTAAATGGTGCCCAGCTACAAAGAATGACTCCCTGACAGGAGCAGGAGAACAGTGGGATGCAGACTTCAAATTCTTGTAAAAATACCAGACGTATTGGTCTGACTGAGACTGGAAAGACCCTGGAGGTCATGTTCCCTGGACCTTCTGTAAGCCCAAGACTGAAACCATTCTCAAAACTGGCTCTTCGGATAGGGTTTGGACTGGACTATAAGACAGAAAATGATACTGGTGAGGAGTGAGCTTTTTGGCTCAAGCAGACACATGAGACTATGTGGGCAGCTCCTGTCTGAAGGTGAGATGAAAAGGCAGAGGAGGACAGGAGCTGGCTGAATGGACACGGGGAATAAAGGGTGGAGAGGACGAGTGTGCTGTCTCATTAGGGGGAGAGCAGCTAGGAGTACATAGTAAGGTGTATATAAGTTTTTGTATGAGAGACTGACTTGATTTGTACTTTCACTTAAAGTACAATTTAAAAAATTTTAAAAAGACAAAACGAAAAAACCGCTTAAATACACATTGTCTCCAGTAAGTGGCATTGTTCTTGGTCCAAACTGAATTTGTTAGTTACAAGCATTAATGCTGACATACATGGATATATTCCAAGTGTCCACATAGGCATTTTACATGGGGAATCATTCTTTACCTCCTAACTTCGTTTAGTCAGAATTGTAGAAAGACACAAAGTTGAGTGTATGGCAATTCTCTATATTAATCATCTACAGGCATATTTAGTGAGCATGCAGTTTTTGTGGTTTTTTCCCTATATGATGTCATTTTGGTTATTTGTTGAAATCTAAAAAGCAAAGAAAAAGTGTGCTTGTAAAAGAAAAAAAAAAACAACTGAGTGGCCAATGTCCCAAAACATGAAGGCAGCTGTCCCTCTGCACCAGCACAGTTCACAGTGATGGGGAGACCCCGAGTGGATGGCGAGACATTGAGGAAAGAGGAAAGTTCCTAAAACGCACTACAGCACTTTTGTAGCCAGAAAACCCCAAGTGACATGAGAAGGGAGAAGCACACAGCCCTCCAGTGCCCAGCCCCACCAACCTCTCCTGTGGCTACCTTCCCAGGGACTGAAGTGGAACCTGCTCAGAGGCGGACCAGGGTCTCTGTTTGAGGCCTGGGGTGCACTGGAGAAGCTGTGTCTCACCTAGGGGGGTGCAGTGGTCCCCAGAAACCTTGCCGGCCAAAAGAGGTGGCCTGAGACCGAGTGCAGCCCGCTGTTCCCCTGCACTCCTTAGTACAGGTGAACACCACACCCCTTCTCAGAGAGAAGCCTAGTGATAGCAGCCACTGTTCCGAGCCCCACTGCTGCTGGAAGTGCCAGACTGGCCCCTGCTGTCACGGGTGCCAAAGCCAAGCCAAGCAAGCCCAGGATGCTAGAGAAGATGCCGGTGAAACTGGCCACCACCTGGAAGATGGTGCAGTCTCTGTGTTCCCTCTCACTGTTGTCTACAATTCTATGAAGCTCTTCTATATGCTCCTCAAGCTCCATTTTCACCCAAGGAAACTCATCCAAAAACCTCTCTATATCCTGCTATTCTTTGTCTTCTGCAGCTATGTCTATCCTGAGCTTGTTCAGAGCTTAATGTAGTACAACTCCCTCATTCCTGTAACAATGAAGAGCAAGTAATTAAGAAAAACAGTTTCCTTAGCTGTAAAATGGATTTGGTAAGATCTATCCTCCACAAATCATACAGCTTTTACTATAAATCAAATGGAAAGAATTCTACAATGCAAAGATTTTTCTTTCAATGTTACTCATGTTTGAACATCATAGATGCTCCATAGTACTTATTCCATAAGGGAATAAATAAGCAAAAATCATCTTAAGATGCTGTTTCATGGTAGGTTAAGGTGTTTTCTCACTCAAGGATGGGTGACCACCTTTTTGAAAGGGTCAGTCCCAGCACAGCCTGTTCCCTTTCCCTGTGTCACATGAATGGACCTTGTAATTAGGACCAGCTGTGTTGGCCTGGCTTTTTGGATGAGACGAGAATATGGGCTAATTCCTTTTCTGGGCCATCTTGACGCAAACACTTCCCATACCAGACAATGGCCTAATAACACATTGGTCCGCTCCTGCCCTGAACTCGTGTTAATATTCCCAGGAACGACATCAGCTAGGTGTGTGCATTACCTAGCACCTGGCCAACCCCACTGCTCCATCTGTTCCCTGTGGGGAAGAAACCGGATCCTTCTCCTGCATCACAGGAGGGGTGCATGCAGATCAGCTCCTTGTGTCAGCTGAGCAGAGAGATGCACTGACCATGAGCGACCGATGCCCATTATGGAAGCTGACGTTGTTCTGTCTTTTTTCTATGTGAGTAAAGTGTTGTCCCATCCAGTGCCTGTGGGGGAGGCTTGTCTTCCTTGGAAACATGCCCCTACTGACGGGCATTCAGGAGCCCCGGCAATGAACCCTGGCTCTACTCTGACTCTGTACCCCACCTATACTGACTCCCAAGCCCCCAGCCAGTACCCTCAACGCTCAGGGCCTACTCTCAGATGCCACTAGGCTCACGCCTTAGCTGGTGATTGCTTAACATGTGTGCACTCCAAAGCAATGAGCAATTTTATAGAACCTCTTAAAGATGCCAGAGACTTGAAGAACCAAATACATGAATCGTTAAGCCTACAAAGACCTGCATTTGGACAGACTTGAGAAGGAGGTATTTTTGTCTCCAGTGGGAACTTGGGAGGACAAGTAGGGGCGAGTTCCTCAAATTACAAAAGTTTGGTAGCCACCCACTCGGACTTGTTACAAAATCATACTGACTTCCTGTTCATCAGGGGTGACTGTATGTCGAATAGAACCAAACCCATTTCCATCAAGCTAATTTTGACTCATAGTGACCCTACAGGACAGAGTAGAACTGCCCCACAGGGTTTCCAAAGAGCAGCTGGTGGATTTGAACTGATGACCGACCTTTTGGTTAGCAGCCGTATCACTTAACCACTGAATTCATCTGGGCTCCGCCAGTGAATGGCATGGAGGAAATGTCCCTCATGGATTGCTGAGAAGGGATATCCTCAACCCCACAGGAGATTGCCTGGAGGATGCGTGTCTGCCAGGAGGCAACTGGCCCAGCGGGAAGAATGGGGTGCCGTTCCTGGGGCACCGTGGAGGTTACCTGGACAAGCCCGCCTTATTCAGGAATCTCTCCCAGGCTTGGTCTTCAGCCAGCAGGAGTTGCAGCTCCTCTTGCCTCAAACTGTTCTCTAGATACTCAATGACTTCCTCAATGAAGCCTTGGCTCTCTAGTTGGAAAGAAACAGAACATGGTTAGAGGAAATGGTGGCAGATCATAAATTGCATTGATTATATAAGGTGGTTATATATACATCTTCCTGAGTAGCTGTCACTTGGGGTACTTCTGATAAAGTCACCTGGGAAGTGTCTTGGAACTTTGTGGACAAAAGAATCATTGTCAGCTCAGGGCAATCAGAAAACGAGCCTTCCAGCACCAGAAAGTGAGACAATTCCACTGATAGTTCCCATTTACCCTGTCCCTATTGTGTGCCAAGCACTTTATATCAGTGTCTTCAAAATGTGAGTTGCAGAGAGGCGGAGCCAAGATGGCGGACTAGACAGATGCTTCCAGCGAGCCCTCTTTACAACAAAGACCCCAAAAAACAAGTGAAACGAGTATATTTGTGACAAGCTGGGAGCCCTGAGCTTCAAAGGCAAGCTTAGAAAATGAACTGAGTGGGAGGGGGAGGAAGAGACCGTTCAGAAATGGAGAGGAGTTACTGGACCTGAATAGCAGGGAGCCCTCAGGCACCATTCCCAAAGCAGTGGCTGGTGGGCTGGTACTAGCATTCCGCTGCAATTTCCTCAGGGAGAAGCAGCCAGCCACACAGCACACTCACACCTCCGGGAACCTGAGGAGAATGGTGCTCTTGGCAAAAGCTAAGTACCTGCATATGTTTTAACGTGCCCCCCCCACCCCCAAACCGGCTTCTGCAGCTGAATTCTCTGGGCTTCAGATAAGCTCTGTTGAGCACCTAGAGCCATCGTCCCAGCCTTGGAAAGGAAAAAAATTGCATTTAGGGGAAAAGATAACTTGCTAGCTCCACTAACTGGGGGAGCTCAGGACAGAAGCGGCTCCTGTCCAGGCATGAACCATCCATGGACCTTGAGCACCTTTCCGTTCTGCATGGACCTGTGTGGGCCTATTTCGGGAGAATAGGCCCTTGTTGGCAAACTCCAACCATTTAGGCTGTGCCGCAAAGAGGTGGGTGTTTGATGTTTGACATTGCTTTCCCTATTAAACAAGGTCCTCACCTACCCACATCAGGGACCTAAGGACTGGTAGCTCCAAGCAGGTCACCCAGCCACCCGCAACAGGGGTCCAAAGAAAACTGGTACCTCCCAGTCCTTACAACCAAAAACTTTGGGTGCCCATGGTCCCTCTGCAGAACCCATCCACCTGCATGCTCTAGAGAACAGGGACACACTTTCCTCAGAGACACTCAGGGGTCGGTTCTAAGCCCCCTGCCTTGTTCAGAGTGTGACCTCCTACTGCAATCAGATACCAGTATATACGCCAACCACCCCTGCCCCCCTAAGACTGTAGGACAGAGCCTGTACCACACACTTGATCATCAGCTACCTGGAAACCTGAGCTGAATTCATACGAGAAAAATTGAATACACTCCTAGACTGATATACCTGATAACAGCTCTAGACATCTGGGGACAGGACACCAGAGCTCCAAAGGCAAAAATAATCAAGCAACCTCACTCAAGCAACCCATAGGGGTATAACAAAACAAAACAAAGCAAGAAGCTATGACACAGTAAGCAAGCATAAACTAATACAATAACTTATAGATGGCTTGGAGACAACAGTCAATATCAAGTCACATAAAGAAACAGACCATAATCACCTCAATGGGCTCTCAAAGCAAAGAATCCAGGGATCTTCTAGATGAAAGTGCATTCCTGGAATTACCAGATGCAGAATACAAAAGTTTCATGTACAGAACCCTTCAAGACATCAGGAAGAAAATGAGACAATACACAGAACAAACCAAGGAACACACAGATAAAGTAATTGAAGAAATTAGAAAGACTATTCAGGAATATAATGAAAAATTTGATAAGCTGGAAAAATCCATAGACAGACAGCAATCAGAAATTCAGAAGATTAACAATAAAATTACAGAATTAGATAACTCAATAGAAAGTCAGAGGAGCAGAACTGAGCAATCAGAAGCTAGAATTTCTGACCTCAAAGATAAATCACTTGGCACTAATATATTTGAAGAAAAATCAGATAAAAGAATTTAAAAAAATGAAGGAAACTTAAGAATCAAGTGGGACTCTATTAAGAGAAATAACCTACAAGTGATTGGAGTACCAGAACAGGGAGGCATAACAGAAAATACAGAGAGAATTGTTGAAGATTTGTTGGCAGAAAACTTCCCTGATATTCTGAAAGATAAGATATCTATCCAAAATGCTCATTGAACTCCACACAAGGTAGATGTTAAAAGAAAGTCACCAAGACATATTATAATCAAACTTGCCAAAACCAAAGATAAAGAGAGAATTATAAGAGCAGCAAGAGAGAAATGAAAAGTCGGCTACAAAGGAAAGCCGATAAGAATAAGCTCGGACTACTTGGTAGAAACCATGAACGCAAGAAGGCAATGGGATGACATATTTTAAAAATTGAAGGAAACAAAAATGCCTGCCAAGAATCATATATCCATCAAAACCGTCTCTTAAATATGAAGGTGAAATTAAGACATTTCCAGATAAATACAAGTTGAGGGAGTTCATAAAAACCAAACCGAAACGACAAGAAATGCTAAAGGGAGTTCTTGGGTTACAAAATCAATAATATCAGATATCAACCCAGGACTAGAACACTGGGCAGGGCAACCAGAAGTCAACCCAGACAGGGAAGTCCAAAAAAACAAAGCAAGATTTAAAAAAAAAAAAAAAAAAAAAGCTCAAAACAGGGTAACAGTGATGTTATTATATAAAAGAAGACATTAGAATAATAAAGAGGGACTAAGAAATGTAAACATACACCTTCCATATGGAGAGGAAGATATGGCAATACAAAGAAATAAAAGTTAGGTTTAAATTTGGAAAAATAGGGGTAAATAATAAGGTAACCACAAAGGAGACAAACTATCCTACTCATCAAAATAAAATATAAGAAAAAAATAGAGACTCAGCAGAAACAAAATCAACAACAACAAATATGAGGAAAGGACAATATATAAAGATAATCTACTCAGCACATAAAATTAAGTGGGAAAAAGAAACTGTCAACAACACACCAAAAAAGACATCAAAATGATAGCACTAAATTCATACCTATCCATAACTACCCTGAATGTAAATGGACTAAATGCACCAATGAAGAGACAGAGAGTGGCAGAATGGATTAAAAAACAAGATCCGTCCATCTGCTGCTTACAAGAGACACACCTTAGACTTAGAGACACAAACAAACTAAAACTCAAAGGGTGGAAAAAAATATATCAAGCAAACAACAATCAAAAAAGAGCAGGAGTGGCAATATTAATTTCTGACAAAATAGACTTTAAAGTTAAATCCATCAGAAAGGATAAGGAAGGACACTATATAATGATTAAAGGGATGATACACCAAGAAGATATAACCATATTAAATATTTATGCACCCAGCGACAGGGCTGCAAGATACATAAAACAAACTCTACCAGCATTGAAAAGTGAGATAGACGGCTCCACAATAATAGTAGGAGACTTCAACACACCACTTTCGGGGAGCAACAGGACATCCAGAAAGAAGCTCAATAAAGACACGGAAGATCTAAATGCCACAATCAACCAACCTGACATCATAGACGTATACAGAACACTCCACCCAACAGCAACCAAGTATACTTTCTTTTCTAGTGCACACGGAACATTCTCTAGAATAGACCATGTATTAGGTCATAAAGCAAGCCTTAGCAGAATCCAAAACATTGAAATATTACAAAGCATCTTCTCTGACCATAAGGCCATAAAAGTGGAAATCAATAATAGGAAAAGCAGGGAAAAGAAATCAAACACTTGGAAACTGAACAATACCCTGCTCAAAAAAGACTGGATTATATAGATGACATTAAGGATGGAATAAAGAAATTCAGAGACTCCAATGAGAATGAAAACACTTCCTATCAGAACCTTTGGGACACAGCAAAAGCAGTGCTCAGAGGCCAATTTATATCAATAAATGCACACATCCAAAAAAGGAGAAAGGGCCAAAATCAAAGAATTATCCCTACGACTTGAACAAATAGAAAGAGAGCAACGAAAGAAACCCACAGGCACCAGAAGAAAACAAATAATAAAAATTAGAACTGAACTAAATGAAATAGGAAACAGAAAAAGAATTGAAAGAGTTAACAAGACCATAAGCTGGTTTTTTGAAAAAATCAACAAAATTGATAAACCACTGGCCAAACTGACAAAAAGTGTGAGTTGCAACCTATCAGCAGGTCAGGAAATGAGTTTATTGGATCAAGGGCAGCATTTTACAAAGAGAATGGAATGGAAAATATCAATGTTTTGAATATAATAAGGACGAGTATGGTTTTTGTGAATGATTTCATACGTAATTTGTCGTTGTTGTCTTGTACCATCGAGTAGATTCTGCTACATGTTGATCCCCACATGTTACAGAGGAGAACTTGGCTATAATCTGTAAGGAAGCAGTTCACCGGGCCTTTCTTCTGCAGTGCCCTGTGTGGGTTTGAACCGCCAACCTTTTGGTTACCAGCCCAGCACAAGTGGTTTACATATGCACATATATGTACATATGTGTGCATGTGTGTGGGTGTGTATGTCTATAATGGTTGTAAGGAGCATCCTGTAATCATACACATTTTTAATTTATTAAATTAATTAATTCGGCAGTGAAACCAATATTCACGCTAAATCAAAAAAACGAATCCATTACTGTCAAATCAATTTCAACTCATAGCGACCCTATAGGACAGAGTAGGACTGCCCCATGCGGTTTCCAAGGCTACAATCTTTATGGAAGCAGACTGCCACATCTTTCTCCCTCAGAGTAGCTGGTGGTTTCAAATCGTCCACCTTCCTATTAGCAGGGAGCTCTAAACCACTGGGGCAAATACTGTAAGGAACAGAAGTGGTCCGAGGTTAGTTCAGGTCAGGATTTCTGTCCAAGCGAGCCACCAAAGACATATACAGTTTTTAAAGGTTTGGGGGATTACGGAATCGCAAACAAGCGACAGGGGCCAGTGACGTCACTAGGGAGGTATGGGGGTTCAGACCCCACGGGGTGACAATGTCAGAAGGGATGACACAAAAACGACTGTTTATAAAAATTTTTGTGCAGTGTTTCAGCAGAGATTTATTGCATTGTATACGAATATCCCTGCCATTATTATAACAACAAAACATTTTTTCGTAAAGCCAGTTTACATGAATCAATATACCTAAAGGGTAAGAATTCTATGCAGATTTACTTTGCTAACCTTCTAAAATGCTCTGGTCGGGGCTGTCATTTTAACCCAATTACAATGATGCTTCGAATCATGTGGTTTCATGTGCACGCACGCTCATCCAACTCCCTTCTCAATTCTTGATTCCTCTGTAGGTTAACTCAGCTTTGGAGGGCCAATCTCAACTGCACGTCCTAGGAAAAGGAAGGACTACCTGAGCTGAGTCCATCGGGTTCTGGGTTCATGGTGCCAGCAGTGGTCTCTCGGAGTTTCTCCTTACAGCTGACCAGTCTGTGTCCAGGCTGGAAGGAGGCTTTGCTTTACCCTTGGGAGCGCGGGGAGAAAACAACTTATAGGATGGAATGTGAGCCAGCCATGGCAACAGGGATCACCGAGGGGCCAGATCTCCAGCAATTCCCTCCAGGATGGCAGCGATCCCCTCCAAGAGATAGAAATGAAACGGACTTGAGCCAAAGTGTTTGTCTACAGGGCTTGGCCAGGTGCTATTTAAAAAAAACTTACTCAGCCTCATTCCAGCTCCCTGCCCTCCCAAGCCAAGTCAGCGAGTCCTGTTGGGGTACAAGAAGATACTGAGACCCCATGTGTTTCCCCAGATGCCACAGGACAGGATCCCAGCAAAGCCTCTCCCTCTAGATGTCTGGAGGTCATGTTCCTCAGGCAGGGTAAAGAGGTTTGGATAGTGTGTTCCTACCAAGTAATCGTTAATGACCTCCCAGGACCAAGTTCAAGGAGCCCTGATGGTGCAACGGTTAAGCACTGGCCTGCTAATGGAAAGATCGGCACTTCCAACCCACTAGCCGCTCCATGGGAGAAAAGACCTGACAATCTCTCCTGTAAAGATTACAGCCTAGAAGACTCTATGGGGCAGTCGATTCCGTCTCATTGGGTAACTATGAGTTGGAATCGACTCAGCGGACCTAACAACAACGACGGGACCGAGCTCAAACTCATTAGCCTGGCCACAGGCCCCCCTGACCTGGTTCCACCTCCTCTCTTGCCCACCTTATCACTCACCACTCCCTGTCTCCACCTACGTCTGGTGCCAGTCACATTCGAGGACTCGCAGTCCCCTTGCACCTTTAGATGCCTTTGCTCCGGCTGTTTCCTCCACCTGGAACGCTTTCATCACCTTCCCTACCGTGTGGAAGCTCACCAAATCTTAGAGGGACAGTGCAAAACACCTCCTCCCTTGCTGGCTTTCCCCAGCCCTGTCCCACCGCCTGTGGTGCTCTCCTGGCTGTGGTCCTATCTGTGTTATGGTTCTGGAGGCGTCAACCACCTCCATCAGACTCTGAGCATCCCAGGGCAGGGCCTGCTGTATTTTCTGCTGCATCCCCTGTGCTGGTGTCCACTGAGTACCCCCCACACACCCCAGTGTAGCCAGGTAAAATCAGAAGGGTAGGAGGCATTAAACAGTTGCCATCAAGTTGACTCCGACTCATGGTGACCCCAGGTGTTTCAGGGTAGAACTGTGCTCCATAGGGCTCTCAATGGCTGCTTGTCCTGAAGTAGATCACCAGGCCTTTTTTTCCAAAGCACCTCTGGGTAGACTCGAATCCCTGACCTTCCGGTTAGTAGCTGAGCTCTTGAAGTAGATCACCAGGCCTTTTTTCTGAAATACCTCTGGGTGTGCTCGAATCTCTGACCTTTCGGTTAGCAGCCGAGCTCACTGATTGTTGCACCACCCAGAGGTTCCATGGAAGGCATTACTTGGACACAAAAGCTGGCCGCCTCTCCGAGACACAGCACAGCCCCAGTGTTACTCCCTGTGGGTTTATTCCAGCTGTTTTAGTTTTCTACCTTGATGAAAAGTTCTTTCTGTCAGAAAACAGATAAGACTGTGAGAATCCATACAAATTATCTCGCCTCACTTATCTAATGTACTTTTTTTTTTTAATAAACTGATCTAATGTATTCTTTTTTGTATATTTTATTTTTGGTTATTGCTGTTGTTGAGAATATATACAGCAAAACATACACCAATCCAACAGTTTCTACATGTACAATTCAGTGACAATGATTACATTCTTGGAGTTGTGCAACCATTCTCGCTCTCCTTTTCTGAGTTGTTCCTCCCCCATTGATATAAACTCACTGCCCCCTGTTTCCTATCTAATCTTTCCAGTTGCAGTTGTTAGTTTGATCCTATATAAACAGATTTTAAAAGAGCAAGATGCTCAAGGCAGACAACCTTTACTAGTTAAGCTAAACTATTGCATGGTTTGGAAAACCTGACGGTGTAGTGGTTAAGAGCTATGGCTGCTAACTGAAAGGTCAGCAGTTAGAAGCCACCGGGCACTCCTTGGAAACTGTGGGGCAGTTCTACCCTGTCCTATAGGCTTGCTATGAGTCAGAATTGACTCAATGACAACAGGTTTGGTTTTTTGGTTTATTGTATGGTTTCAGGAAGACTTGAGGATTATTTTTAGTTTAAGGTTTAAAGATTATCTCAGGGACATAGTTTTGGTTCATCCAGCCTCTGTGGCTCAAGAAAATCTGGGTTTCATAAGAATTTCTAAAAAGATTTTATTGTGTTTTCAGTGAAAGCTTACAGAGCAAATTACATTCCCCTTTAACAATTTTTATACAAATTCTTCTGTGACATTGGTTACAATTTTTACAATGTGTCAGGATTGTCATTATTTTCATTCTGTTTGTTCTGTTTCCATCCATCTAGCTTCTCTTCCGCTCTGTCAGGGATTGAGTCATGTTCCCCCCAAAATATCTGTCAACTTGGTTAGTCCTTGATTTCCAGTATTGTGTGATTGTCTACCATTTCGTGATCTAATGTGATTATCCTATGTGTTGTAGATCCTACCTCTATGATGTTCATGAGGTGGGATTAGAGGCAGTTATGTGAATGAGTCAGGACTCAGTCGACAAGATTATCTGGAGTCAATCCTCTTGAGATATAAAAGAAAAAAGCAAGCAGAGACACAGGAGGACCTCATACAACCACGAAAGCAGAGCCAGGAGCACATGTCCTTTGGACCTGGGGTCCCTGTGCGGAGAAGCTTCTAGAGTAGGGGAAGATTGACTGAAAAGGACCTTCGTCCAGAGCCAGCAGACAGAGAAAGCCTTCCCTTGGAGCTGGCACCCTGAATTTGGACTTCTAGCCTCCTAGACTGTGAGGGAATAAATTTCTGTTTGTTAAAGCCATCTACTTGTGGTATTTCTTTTATAGCACCACTAAATAACTAAGACACCCTCCATGCCTTCTCATCTTTGCTTTCGGCTAAACGTTGACCATTTGGTCTCATGTAGTTCATTGTCTAAAGGAGCACATTACTCATGGATGATACTGTTCATTTTATAAGCCAATCTATTATTTCGCTGTAAGGTGCATTCATCGTCAAAAAGAGCATTTCAAGATCTATCATAAACGATGCGTTGCCAGTGATAGTATAATATCCATACACCCACAAGGAAGAACAGTTAATACGACTATTATTTGAGTTTATGCACCAACCACTAAATCCAAAGATGAAGCAAATGAAGTTTTTTACCAACTTCTGCAGTCCGAAATTGATAGAATGTGTGATCAGGACACACTGATAATCACCGGTAATTAAAACATGAAAGTTGGAAACGAAGAAGGATTGGTAGTTGGGAAATATGGCTTTGGTGATAGAATGATGCTAGAGATTGCATGACTGAATTTTCCAAGACCAAAGACTTCTTTATTGTAAATACCTTTTTTCACCAACATAAACGGCACCTATACAGATGGTGTACTGATGCAGTACACAGGAATCAAATCAATTACATATGTGGAAAGAGAAAATGGAAAAGCTCAATATTATCAATCATAAGGAGGCCAGGGTGCACTGCAGATCAGACCATCAATTACTCATATGCAAGTTCAAGTTGAAACTGAAGAAAATTAGAACAAGTCCATGAGAGTCAGTGTGAAACTTTGAGTATATACCACCTGAATTTAGATACCTTGTCAAGGATAGATTTTGACGCAGTGAACACTAATGACCTAAGACCAGACAAGTTGTGGAATGACATCAAGGGCATCATACATGGAGAAAGCAAGAGGTCATTAAAAAGACAGGAGAGAAAGAAAAGACCTAAATGGATGTCAGAAGAGACTCTGAAATTGCTATTGAATGTCAAGTAGCTAGAGCAAACGGAAAAAATGATAAAGTAAAAAGCTGAACACAAGATTTCAAAGGGCGGCTCAAGAAGACAAAGTATTATGATGACACGTGCAAAGACCTGGAGATAGAAAACCAAAAGAGAAGGAATCGCTCAGCATTTCTCAAGCTGAAAAAATTCAAGCTTTGAGTTGGAATACTGAAGGAGTCTACCAGGCAAATATTAAACGACATAGGAAGCATCAAAAGAAGATGGAAGAACACACAGAACCACTGTACCAAAAAGAATTCGTCGACACTCAACCATTTCAAGAGGTTCCATATAATCAGGAACCAATGGTATTGAAGGAAGAAGTCCAAGCTGCGCTTGTGGCACTGGTGATAAGCAAGGCTCCAGGAATTGACAGAATACCAATTCAGGTGTTTCACCAAATGGATGGCACACTGGAAGTGCTCACTCATCTATGCGAAGAAATTTGGAAGACTGCTACCTGGCCGACCGACTGGAAGAGACCCATATTTATGTCTATTCCCAAGGAAGGTGAGCAATCTAATTCAGAAATTATTGAACAATATCATTAATATAACTCACAAGTAAAATTTTGCTGAAGATCATTCAAAAATGGCTGCAGCAGTATATGGACAGGGAACTGCCAGAAATTCAAGACAGATTTAGAAGAGGATGTGGAACCAGGGATATCATTGCTGATGTCAGATGGATCCTGGCTGAAAGCAGAGACTACCAGAAAAATGTTTACCTGCGTTTTATTGACTATGCGAAGGCATCAGACTGTGTGGATTATAACAAATTATGGATAAGATTGTGAAGAATGGGAATTCCAGAACACTTAATTGTGTTCATGAGGAATCTGTACATGGATCAGGAGGCAGTCATTCGAATAGAACAAGGGGAAGCTGCACAGTTTAAAGTCAGGTAAGGTGTGCATCAGGGTTGATTCCTTTCACCATGCCTATTCAATCTGTATGCTGAGTGAATAGTCCAAGAAGTTGGACTATATGAAGAAGAACAGGGCATCAGGATTGGAGGAAAACTCATTAACAACCTGCGTTAGGCAGATGACACAACCTTGTTTGCTGAAAGTGAAGAGAACTTGAAGCTCTTACTGTTGATAATCAAAGACCACAGTCTTCAGCATGGATTACACCTCAACATAAAGAAAACAAAAATCCTCACAACTGGACCAATAAATAACGCCCTGATAGATGAAAAAAGATTGAGCTTGTCAAGGAATTCATTTTATTTGTATCCACAATCACCAGCCATGGAAGCAGCAGTCAAGAAATCAAAAGACACATTGCACTGGGCAAATGGGCTGCAAAAGACCTCTTAAAGTGTTGAAAGCAAAGATATCACCTTGAGGACTAAGGTGGGCCTGACCCAAGCTTTAGTGTTTTCAATCTCTTCTTATGCCTGGGAAAACTGGACAATGAATAAGGAAGAGAGAAGAAGTTTGACACCTTTGAACTCTGGTGTTGGCGAAGAATATTGAATATACCACGGACTGCCAAAAGAACGAATAAACCTGTCTTGGAAGAAGTGCAAACAGAATGCTCCTTAGAAGCAACGATGGGGAGACTATGTCTCACATACTTTGAACATGTTATCTGGAGGCAGCAGTCCCTGGAATAGGACATCACGCTTGGTAAAATAGAGAGTCTGCGGAAAGAGGAAGACCCTCAACCAGGTGGATTGACCAGCGGCTGCAGCAATGGGCTCAAGAATAGCAACAATTATGAGGATGGCTCAGGACCTGGCAGTGTTTCGTTCTGTTGTGTATAGGATCGCCATGAGTCAGAACCGACTAACAACGGCAACAACAAAAAGATGCGTGAAGTCCAACCGGCGAGGGTGTGTGTGCACTCCCTCATTACTTGTAAACAGAAGTGTAAAATGTTTCAGAGTTTTGGAGGACAACCTGGCAATGGCCCAATATCCTAACACCTGCCTATTCTCTGCTCCAGCAACCCACTCCTAGGTCTCTAAGCTACAGAGACCATAGGCTACCGGTGCCAGCACATGGATTCTAGGATGTTTAGTGCAGCATTGTATTTAGCACCAAAAGTGAGAGAAATAACTAAGTGCCCATTCCTAAGGGAGTAGATGAGGAACGCTGGTGGTACAATGCTTGTGCACTGGGTGGCTGAGCCAAAAGTCAGTGGTTCAAACCCACCAGCCGCTCCACAGCAGAAAGATGTGGCAGCCTGTTTCCCTAAAGATTACCGCCTAGGAAACCCTATGGGGTAGTTCCACTCTGTCATATAGAGCCACTGTGAGTCAAAATTGGCTAGAAGACACACGGCAACAGGCAACAGATAGGTACATTAGGGTCCAATCATACTAGGGAATACTCTGAGACATGAAAAAGAATGAGGAGGAAAAAGAAGCTGCATATAATAAGATACCCTTAGTAGCCTGTAGGAGTCCCCGGGTGGTGCAAATGGTTAAAAGCTCAGCTGCTAACCGAAAAGATTGGAGGTTCAAGTCAACACAGAGGTCCCTCATAAGAAAGACCTGTTACTCTACAAATGAAAAATCAGCCATGGAAAACCCTACGGAGTCCAGTTCTACAGTGATACACGTGGGGTTGCCCTAAGTCACTATCAGCTCTAGGGCATGTGGACACTGGGAATAGCCTGTAACAGGGAAGTGAAAATGCAAGACTTCACAGAGTTAGGCCTCTCCATTGGGTCGTGGGTGGGAGGAGAGGAGCAAGGGAGGAAGGTGGGCAGAAGGAGGGGAAGACAAGGGAGCCCTATGCAATGTTTAAATTTTTTTATTCGGTGTCAATATTTAAAACTTAGAAACTTTTATACCAAATAATCTATAATTCTGAGACTCTCTTAAAATGAGAGATCTGGTAAATTAGGCCCACGCTTCACCCAGCAACCCTCACCTGGATCTGAGGGTGCTTCCAGTTCACCCCAGTCCACCATGACCTCTACTTCCCCCTCACTCCCACTGCCCAGGCATTACCAGAAATCTGCTACAGGGTCAACAGAGCAGAGAACTCTAACCTCATTTATCAGGTGAAGAAACTGAGGCCCAGAGAGGGAAAGTGATTTACCCAGGCTCGCACAGCTCTCAGTGGACTGAGTGGAGGCCCCCACCAGGCCTTCTGACTTTAAGATTTAAGACAAAATTTCTAAAGATGAAAGTGAAGGCCTATTCTATCCCCACAGACACCATTACCTCTGATAACAGCTTAGACTGTGCCTTCCGGGTTTGTCTCTGCTTCTACAAACACACAGATCTAAGCACACACTCCAAAGGTTATATACTCACACACATGCAGTTTTGTCTTTTTATTGAAAGATCACAAAGCCGGAATGGTGCTGGGGATACCATTCCACAACATGACCCCCTCACTTCTTATGTCTGGGCCATCTTTTGATTCCGGACACACCGGGCTTCCTCTCTCTTCTCCCATCATCCTGCAGTCCTGAATAGGAAGCCAGTGGAGTACAGGGTCTGGAGTCCTGCCATCTCCCTGCGCCGCCTCTCATCAAGTGGGCAAGGAACTCTGGCCCAGTCACTACCCTCTCAGGGCCTCAGTTTCCCCCAAAGAGCCATTCACAGAGCAGGCTCTCAGATAGGATAGGTGGTACAACCTTTGGACTCCTTGTATTTCCAAAGGAGTCTTTTGCCCCCATCAGGCCTCAGCAGCAGCACACTGGGGGCATCCTCAGGGCTTGGCTCACCACACCTTCTCCACCTCCTCTGCTTCTCCAAAGTTCCCAAAAAGGTCAGACACGTCACCACCTACCTTCGATCTGCGGTCACCCGGCCAGGTATCAGGCAGGTGGGAACTCTTGCTGAGCCCAAGGGAACTTTGTAATCCATCTGAGCCATCCTTCACCACTGCTCAGGTGCACAGGGGGAAGGAGGGGGAAGACAAACCTGAGTTCAAATCCAGAAGGTGCCACAACTTAGCTGTGTGACCTCAGGCCCATTACCTCTCTGAGTTTTGATTTTTTCCTCCTTTATAAATGCCCCCACATGTCTGTCAGTTTGTCGTACTGTGGGGGCTTGTGTGTTGCTGTGATGCTGGAAGCTATGCCACCGGTATTCAGATACCAGCAGGGTCACCCATGGAGGACAGGTCTCAGCTGAGCTTCCAGATTAAGACAGACTAGGAAGAAGGAACCATCATTCTACTTCTGAAAAGCATTCATTGTCAAAAAGAATGTCTCAAGATCTATCCTGAAGTATGACACTGTCAGTGATAGGATAATATCTATACACCTACAAGGAAGACCAGTTAATACAACTATGATTCAAATTTATGCACCAACCACTAGGTCCAAAGATGAAGAAATAGAAGACTTTTATCAGCTGCTGCAGTCTGAAATTGATCGAATGTGCAATCAAGGTGCATTGATAATTATTGGCATTTGGAATGCAAAAGTTGGAAACAAAGAAGGATCAGTAGTTGGAAAATATGGCCTTGGTGATAGAAACAATGCCGGAAATCGAATGACAGAATTTTGCAAGACCAACGACTTCTTCATTGCAAATACCTTCTTTCACCAACATAAACGGCGACCATACACATGGACCTCGCCAGATGGAACACACAGAAATCAAAATGACTACATCTGTGGAAAGAGACGATGGAAAAGCTCAATATCATCAGTCAGAACAAGGCCAACGGCTGACTGTGGAACAGACCATCAATTGCTCATATGTAAGTTCAAACTGAAACTGAAGAAAATCAGAGCAAGTCCACGAGAGCCAAAATATGACCATGAGTTTATCCCACCTGAATTTAGAGACCATCTCAAGAATAGATTTGATGCATTGAACACTAGGGACCGAAGACCAGACAAGTTGTGGAATGACATCAAGGACATCATCCATGAAGAAAGCAAGAGGTCACTGAAAAGACAGGAAAGAAAGAAAAGACCAAGATGGATGTCAGAGGAGACTCTGAAACTTGCTTTTGAGTGTCGAGTAGCTAAAGCAAAAGGAAGAATCGAAGAAGTAAAAAAACTAAAGAGAGGATTTCAAAGGGCCTCTCGAGAATACAAAGTAAAGTATTATAATGACACGTGCAGAGAGCTGGAGATGGAAAACCAAAAGGGAAGAACACGCTCGGCATTTCTCAAGCTGAAAGAACTGAAGAAAAAATTCAAGCCTCGAGTTGCAATAGTGAAGGATTCCATGGGGAAAATATTAAGTGACACAGGAAGCATCAAAAGAAGATGGAAGAAATACTCAGAGTCATGATACCAAAAAGAATTAGTCAATATTCAACCATTTCAAGAGGTGGCATATGATCAGGAACCGATGGTACTGAAGGAAGAAGTCCAAGCTGCTCTGAAGGCATTGGCGAAAAACAAGGCTCCAGGAATTGACGGAATATCAATTGAGATGTTTAAACAAACAGATGCAGCTCTGGAGGCACTCACTCGTCTATGCCAAGAAATATGGAAGACAACTTCCTGGCCAACTGACTGGAAGAGGTCCATACTTATGCCTATCCCCAAGAAAGGTGATCCAACTGAATGTGGACATTATAGAACAATATCATTAATATCACACACAAGCAAAATTTTGCTGAAGATCATTCAAAAACGGCTGTGGCAGTATATCAACAGGGAACTGCCAGAAATTCGGGCTGGTTTAAGAAGAGGACATGGAACTAGGAATATCATTGCTGATGTCAGATGGATCCCGGCTGAAAGCAGAGAGTACCAGAAGGATGTTTACCTGTGTTTTATTGACTATGCAAAGGCATTCGACTGTGTGGATCATAACAAACTATGGATAACCCTGTGAAGAATGGGAATTCCAACACTTAATTGTGCTCATGAAGAACCTTTACATGGATCAAGAGGCAGTTGTTCGGACAGAACAAGGGGATACTGATTGGTTTAAAGTCAGGAAAGGTGTGCATCAGGGTTGTATTCTTTCACCATACCTACTTAAACTGTATGGTGAACAAATAATATGAGAAGCTGGAGTATATGAAGAAGAGTGGGGCATCAGGATTGGAGGAAGACTCATTAAGAACCTGCCTTATGCAGATGACACAACCTTCCTTGCTCAAAGTGAAGAGGACCTGAAGCACTTACTAATGAAGATGAAAGACCACAGCTTTCAGTATGGATTACACCGCAACATAAAGAAAACAAAAATCCTCACAACTGGACCAATGAGCAACATCATGATAAACGGAGAAAAGATTGAGGTTGTCAAGGATTTCATTTTACTTGGATCCACAAGCATCAGCCATGGAAGCATCAGTCAAGAAATCAAAAGATGCATTGCCTTGGGCAAATCTGCTGCAAAGGACCTCTTCAAAGTGTTGAAGAGCAAAGATGTCACCCTGAAGACTAAGGTGCGCCTGACCCAAGCCATGGTATTTTCAATCACATCATATACATGTGAAAGCTCGACAATGAATAAGGAAGACCTAAGAAGAGTTGACGCCTTTGAATTGTGGTGTTGGCGAAGAATATTGAATATACCATAGACTGCCAAAAGAAAGAACAAATCTGTCTTGGAAGAAGTGCAGCCAGAATGCTCCTTAGAGGCAAGAATGGCAAGACTGCGTCTTACATACTTTGGACATGTTGTCAGAAGGGATCAGTCCCTGGAGAAGGACATCATGCTTGGCAGAGTACAGAGTCACCAGAAAAGAGGAAGACCCTTGACGGGGGGGATTGACACATTGGCTGCAACAATGAGCTCAAGCATAACAACGATTGTAAGGATGGCGCAGGACCGGGCAGTGTTTCATTCTGTTGTGCATAGGGTCACTATGAGTCAGAACCGACTCGACAGCACCTAACAACAAGAACAACATAAAAGGATGATGATAATCCTTTTCTTACAGAGTTGTTGTAAGGGTTAGATAGGGGGCCATAAACCTCCCCTCTCACCCTAACCCCAACTTACCAAGGAATCATCCCCTTGCCAAAAGTAAGATCCGGCTGTTCTTGGGTGTGTAGGCCCGAACGCTAGCCTGAGGGCCCAAGTGCTGGTGCAATCACCAGGCACATTCTCTCTGCTTCCATACATACTGGCGAACCGGAAAAGGAAACTGAAAGCCACAACCTCAGAGCAGCTCAGCAAAAACAAACATATTAAAAACACGCCTTTCAAACATTCTGCATCCCACTTTGGAGAGTGGCCTCTGGGGTCTTAAACACTAGCAAGCGGCTATCTAAGATGCATCAATGAGTCTCAACACACCTGGATCAAAGGAGAGGGAAGAACACCAAGGACACAAGGTTATTACGAGCCCAAGAGACAGAAAGGGCCACATGAACCAGAGACTACATCAGCCTGAGACCAGAAGAACTAGATGGTGCCTGGCTACTACCCATGACTGCCCTGACAGGGAACACAACAGAGAACCCCTGAGGGAGCAGGAGAGCAGTGGGACGCAGACCCCAAATTCTCATAAAAAGACCAGACTTAATGATCTGACTGAGACTGGAAGGACCCCAGTGGCCATGGCCCCCAGACCTTCTGTTGGCCCAAGACAGGAACCATTCCCGTAGCCAACTCTTCAGACATGGATTGGACTGGTTAATGGGTTGGAGAGGGATGCTGGTGAGGAGTGAGCTTCTTGGATCAGGTGGACACTTGAGACTATGTTGGTTATCTCCTGCCTGGAGGGGAGATGGGAGGGTAGAGCGAGTTAGAAGCTGGCGAAATGGATATGAAAGGAGAGAGTGGAGGGAGGGAGGGAGCGGGCTGTCTCATTGGGGGGAGAGTAATTGGGAGTATGTAGCAAGGTATATATGAGTTTTTATGTGAGAGACTGACTTGATTTGTAACCTTTCACTTAAAGCACAATAAAAACTATTTAAAAAAAAAAAAAACACCTGTCAGCAGCACTAACCTCAGCCCAGCACTACCCCCTTGGCTGACCACTGAGAGGAGCAAACCCAGGCCTGACATTCCAGGCCCTTCTAGACTCAGCCCATCCTGCTTGGCTTCCTGGGAATCTGTGGGTCTTCCGGAAGGAGCGGCACTCCGGAGCTAGGCCCAACTTGCCACTAACTGGCTGTGCAGGCCACAGCACATGACTCCCCTGCCCCTTGTGGACTCATGCCCAGCCCTACTCTCCTGCGCCCCTTCACCAGCATCCCCGCCTCTTCACATCTTGGTCACAAGCTCTCAGCACCATCCCGCACATACATACCAGATGCTCCCTGCGTTCATGTTGGATTGCTGCCATGCCCCTGAAAAAAAGCTTCTAGATATTTGTGAAGTCCATCTGCAGGAGTACCTGTTTCTCTTGCTGTTAGTTACCATTGAGTCAACTGCGACTCATGGAGACCCTGTTTGTGCAGAGTAGACCTGCCCCATAGGCTTTTCAAGGGTGTCACCTTTCAGAAGCAGATCATGAGGCTGTCTTCTGAGCTGCCTCTGAGTGGATTTCAACTGCCAGCCTTTCAGCTAGTACTCAAGCACTTAACCGTGTGCACCACCCAAGGACTCCTGCAGCCTATAAAACCATGCCAATCCTTCTAAGCCCAGACAGGCATCACCTCCTCTGAGAAGTCCTCCAACATCCTCCCTGGCAGAGTCCACTGCCAGAGGATCTCCCTTTATCTTTTACCCTCAAACTCTGACTTCTGGTTTTTGTCTCCGGTGAGGGATTCAGCCTCAAGAACCATAAGACCTGGTGTTGGTCTATGGTGAGGGGCCCGGCCCCAACATGTGTGAGACCTGTTAAATCAGGAGTGCTTAATAGACACTCTTCAAAGATTGAGTTGAAATGCCACTGCCTGGACCTGCACAATCCAGGAGTCTCACGAAAGGAGTGATTCCCCCTTGATTGAGACCTGGTATAGTCTGTGGTGAGGGACTTGGCCCCATGACCCATGAGACTTGGTGTAGTCTGCGGACCTGGTAATTGGTTTTTCTTTCTTCTCTCTCTTCTTCTCTAGTTCACTTCCCTCTCCATCTTATTTTCCTTTTGATTAAGTACCGGCTGGTGGGTGAGGGCCCTGGTGTTTTACCCAGTTAGTGCATCTCTAATCTCCCATTATTTTTTCCTTCCTGTGTCCCCACTTATGAGGGCCCCAAGCTTCTGATTACTTTTGTAGGGTTTCAAATTTTAACTGTCACCCGGTTCAGTCCCATTATTGCATTTGTGATCGCAAGGAAGGACTCTTGGTGACAGTAGAATTTGGACAGATGTATGAGTGTGTGGTGGCTATCATTTTTGTGTGTCTGGATGTTGCCTGTCTCTGGTTGGTGTACCCTGCTTCTGGGGAGTGGATGTAGACATCTCTGTCTGTTTAGACCGGGAGATAGAAGCCCCTCCGTCTGGTACTGGGGATAGGAGGTATCTGGAGGACTGAAGTGGAGATTCAGATATTGCTAGTAATGTGTTAGACCTCACTAAGATAATCTTCTTTCACCATACCTATTCAATCTGTATGCTGAGCAGATAACACGAGAAGCTGGACTACGTGAAGAAGCACGGGGCATCAGGATTGGAGGAAGACTCATTAACAACCTGCGTTATGCAGATGACACAGCCTTGCTTGCTGAAAGTGAAAAGGACTTGAAGCGCTTACTAATGAAGATCAAAGACCACAGCTTTCAGTATGGATTACACCGCAACATAAAGAAAACAAAAATCCTCACAACTGGACCAATGAGCAACACCATGATAAACGGAGAAACGATTGAAGTTGTCAAGGATTTCATTTTACTTGGATCCACAATCAACAGCCATGGGAGCAGCAGTCAAGAAATCAAAAGATGCATTGCATTGGGCAAATCTGCTGCAAAGGACCTCTTTAAAGTGTTGAAGAGCAAAGATGTCATCTTGAAGGCTAAGGTGCACCTGACCCAAGCCGTGGTATTTTCAATCACATCATATGCATGTGAAAGCTGGACAATGAATAAGGAAGACTGAAGAAGAATTGATGCCTTTGAATTGTGGTGTTGGTGAAGAATATTGAATATACCATGGACTGCCAAAAGAACGAACAAACCTGTCTTAGAAGAAGTGCAACCAGAATGCTCCTTAGAAGCAAGGATGGTGAGAATGCATCTTACATACTTTGGACATGTTGTCAGGAGGGATCAGTCCCTGGAGAAGGACATCATGCTTGGCAGAGTACAGGGTCAGCAGAAAAGAGGAAGACCTTCAATAAAGTGGATTGACACAGTGGCTGCAACAATGAGCTCAAGTGTAACAATGATTGTAAGGATGGCGCAGGGCTGGACAGTGTTTTGTTCTGTTGTGCATAGGGTCACTATGAGTCGGAACCGGCTCGATGGCACCTAACAACAACAACAACAAGATGGTCTTCATTCCTCCTTTCCGTTTCTGGCTTGTCTGGTCTGAGCGCTCTCGGTTTGTCTGTTCCTCTTATGTGTGACTGGGACTGTCTGGGAGGCTGAGACTGCAAGATTATCTGCATTGCCTCTGTGGCTTACGTGTAATTTATGTGTAATGCATAGAAATTAATTGGTGAAAAGTAATTCAGGTTAAATTGGAACATACTTATACAGACTCCTGAGAATTTATTGATTGGTTTGAAGAAAGATGCACAGGGAGAGCAGATTTTCACTCTAGACTGGGCTTTGAATCACAACACAGAGAACACTCCAAGCAGAGTGTTAAGACTTTAAAAAGGGGTTCTCTCCCAGAGCTGAGAAAACTCTTGGCTGCAGGGTGAAAGACAAACTCCTGTTGGACTAAAAGAAAGAGCCAGTGGTATCGACTACCCATAAAAATAAACAGCCAGGTTCTTAGGAACAGTTAAATTGGACACAACGAAAAATCAAGGGAACGTATCAGGAGAGTCACCCCTAGGGTGCATTCTTAAACATTGGCAATTCTTATGATCAATTTAAGAAATAAAAAAAACTTCAGAAAAAGAAGGAAGTATAGGGTTAAAAAAAACCTCTCGGCTAATCAAACTGACCGGCCAAGTTTACTCTGAGGTTCAAAAAAAAAAGAAAAAAAAGACTTACAGACCTAACTGCAGCCTTGCGGGCTAAAGGCCATCCCCCAAGAAAACAAAGAAAAAGAGGGTGATCAAGGCCACAGGAACCAAGAAGGCTCCACACCCCTTTAGAAAGAAAGAGACCAGTGCAGCCGGTGTAAAGAAAAAAAGTTGATTTTGTCTTAAGGTAAAAGTTACAGTTCCAAGAACAGTAAAAGGGAAAGAAATCAGTTATCTTCTGTCTTTCAAAAATGTCTAATTAAACTTTAATGATTTAATTTTACGAGATTTTTAAGAGCTTTAATGTTAAATAGCATGTAAAAGAAAGAATTAGATTTCTTGCTGTTAAAATAACAAAAATTTCTTTAATTACTGAGTTGAAGGGTTAATCTCTTCTTTGTGTAATCTGGCTTCAAAAAGAGATGTTTGGTCTGTCATTAGAATGAGATTCCTGAGTCAGAAACCAAGCCACATGGCTTCAGAAAAAAAGAAAAAAAAAAACTAAGGTTTTTACTTTTAGACTTTTGGTTAAATAACTAAAGTATTGTTTCTTGGTAACTTATGATAAACTTCTGACAAGTTGGGAAACCACAAAATTTTTATAAAGGAAAAGTGCTAAAAAGGTTTACTTAGCGTGTTATAAATCACATGGAATGTGTTGTTAAAATCAAGAGGAGTGACTGATTCTTTCTCTTTGGGTTAAAATTTGCATGTTAGTATTTCCTTTTGTGTTTTTGCCTAATATTAGATAGCAAACACATAATATTATGTCATAATTTTATTACTATTTATTGCTAACTTAGTTGCAAATTTACTTCTTTTGACTCTAACTTCATTAAAGCCAATGGTTTGATTAGGAATTCACATCATTTACCTATAAAGTTATTTTTATTACTCTTCAGGTATTTAGAGGCTTAATAATCTTGGTATATTCTTAATACGTCCTGACTATATAATATTATGTCTCAAAATTATAATGTATTATATCTAAAGCTCTTTAAAAATATGGTTAACACTCTTTTGTGGTTATGAGAGGGGGGAGAGAGGGAGGGTGAGAAAGGGGTATTCACTAATTAGATAGTAGATAAGAACTACATTAGGTGAAACGAAAGACAACACACAATACACACAATACAGGGGAGGTCAGCACAACTGGACTAAGCCAAAAGCAAAGAAGTTTTCTGAATAAACTGAATGCTTCGAAGATCAGCGTAGCAGGAGCAGGGGTTTGGGGACCACGGTTTCAGGGGGCATCTAAGTCAATTGGCGTAATAAAATCTATTAAGAAAACATTCTGAATTCTACTTTGGAGAGTGGTGTCTGGGGTCTTAAATGCTAGCAAGTGACCATCTAAGATGCATCCATTAGTCTTAACCCACCTAGAGCAAAGGAGAATGAAGAACACCAAGGACATATGGTCTGACTGAGACTGGAGGTACCCTGGAGGTCATGGCCCCCAGACCTTCTGTTAGCCCAAGACAGGAACCATTCCCAAAGCCAACTCTTCAGACATGGATTGGGCTGGACAATGGGTTGGAGATGGATGCTGGTGAGGAGTGAGCCTCTTGGATCAGGTGAACACTTGAGACTATGTTGGCATCTCCTGCCTGCAGGGGAGATGGGAGGGTAGAGGGGGTTAGAAGCTGGTGAAGTAGACACAAAAAGAGAGAGTGGATGGAGGGAGCGGGCTGTGTCATTAGGGGGAGAGTAATTGGGAGTATGTAGCAAGGTGTATATAAGCTTTTGTGTGAGAGACTAACTTGATCTGTAAACTTTCACTTAAAGCACAATAAAATTATTTTTAAAAATATGGTTAATGATTATATTTAGAAATATTTTTACCTAAAGCTTTTTTTAACTGATTTTATTTGGCCTTTACATTATGCTTGTAATTAATTTCTATCAGGTCTTTCTCTTTTAAGAGTTATGTTTATAAATTAATTATGGCCATATTAAGTTTTGTCATCTGCAGATAAGTTTTCATTTTACCGATTTTCTAAAAACATTTGACCAGAATATCTCAACAAAAAGGATGAACTATATTGGACTTATGAAAGGGACCATGGCTAGACTCAATCAAGATTTCCAGAAGTGCTATGCAGAAGTCAATGGGTTCGCAGACTGCGATCAATCCAGAATCACCTGGGACAGAAATTAACTACGTGAAACCGAGTGAACGAAAAGATACTATGAGTTTTATGTGAGAATATTGCTAATGTTTTAAAGCCTTTCATTCTAAAAATGAGAAATGCTTTAAGGTCCTACTTTCTAAATATGAGAAACCATTTTCCTCCTTTTTTTTATGTGGTTAGGATCCAGGCCCTGGAGCAGTGGAGCCAATGAAATGTACTCTAAATCAGAAAGAGTGAAAAGGTTTGTTTAGGAGATGCGTACATCACCTGGGACCCAGCAGCAGCACAGGCTGTCTCTGTGGAGTCCAGGAAACGATTTTGCATTAGAGCTTATTGGGGTTCTATAAGAGTTAGAAATGTCTTTGTAGCCTCCAGATGGCTGGAAGAGTTTTTCATGGCAGAATAGTGACAAGAGACTCTTTTTCGGACTGAAAAAACACATGCCAGAACATCTCTTTTTCAGGCTAAGGGCAGGCATATCAGACACCTAGGCTCTAATCTCCACATGGGGGGTTGTAAGTCACAGGCAGACAGAACAAAACAAAGTTGTTTGCATCAGACTGAAACAAAGAACAAAGTCATTAACCAGGGCATGTGAAGGAGGAGGCGGGCAGAGGAAAAGGAAAAACTTACAGGCTTATCATGGCCTTAGTTATGTCAGCCTCTCAGTTCCCCATTTTGGGGAAAAAAAAAATGCTAGGGAGTATTAGAGTCACACTCCTTTCTCCTAAATTAGCTAACTACTGGGTTTAGATGTTGTAACTCTTAAATTAGAAGTTCCTGTTGGTAAACTTAACAAAGTTATAAATCTCATCACCAGAGAAGTGTCTGAAATTTAAGCTATGATTTTACAAATTAGAATAGCATTAGATTTCCTATTAACTCTCTCAAGAAATAGTTTGTGCCTTAATAGATAAACATTGATTATCTTGCTAATCATGTATTCTTTAATTAAAACTTATTTGTCACATGTAAATTTTTAGGTACGTTCTGTTTTCTCTAAGGCAAACTTTGTGTGCCTTATGGATTTATGTTTTTTGTGTGTGTGATAGATTCAACTAAACTAATTTAGATGATCCTCTTCCAACTGACAGTTAATTCACGTGAGTAATATCCTTTTTAGAGTTCTGACAAATGTGTGAGACAATGCACTTTGAGAACCTTAAGATTACCTTTACATATTCATAGTAATGATGCTAGTAAATATCAAAAAGGGAATGCAAAATTGTCACCCACTGAAAAACTAGTCAGAAGAAAGCCCATTGGTCCAATGCTCAGAGTGCGGTTGGTATTTTAATCCCTACTTATAATATAGTTCAATTGAAAAAAAAAAAAATCTTTAACAAATATCCCAATTAAAAAATGGGCAAAGGATATGAATAGGCACTTCACTAAAGAAGACATTCAGGCAGCTAACAGATACATTAAGAAATGCTCACAATCATTAACCGTTAGAGAAATGCAAATCAAAACTGCAATGAGATTCCATCTCATTCCAACAAGGCTGGCATTAATCCAAAAAACACAAAATAATAAATGTTGGAGAGGCTGTGGAGAGACAGGAACACTTATATACTGCTGGTGGGAATGTAAAATGGTACAACCACTTTGGAAATCCAGTTGGCACTTCCTCAAAAAACTAGAAATAGAACTACCATGCGATCCAGTAATCCTACTTCTTGGAATATATCCTAGAGAAGTAAGAGCCTTTACTCGAACAGATATATGCACACCCATGTTCATTGCACCAGTGTTTACAATAGCAAAAAGATGGAAGCAACCAAGGTGCCCATCAATGGATGAATGGATAAATAAATTATGGTATATTCACAGAATGGAATACTACGCATCAATAAAGAACAAGGATGAATCCGTGAAGCACTTCATAACTTGGAGGAATCTGGAAGGCATTATGCTGAGTGAAATCAGTCAGTTGCAAAAGGACAAATATTGTATGAGACCAGAATTATAAGAACTCAAGAAATAGTTTAAACCGAAGAAAATATTCTTTGATGGTTACGAGAGTAGGGAGGTAGGAAGGGAGGGAGACAGGTATTCACTAATTAAATAGTAGACAAGAACTATTTTAGGTGAAGGGAAAGGCAACACACAATATGGGAGAGGTCAGCACAGCTGGACTAAACCAAAAGCAAAGAAGTTTTCTGAGTACAACCGAACACTTCGACTTCAAAGGCAAGAGTAGCAGGTGTGGGGATCTGGCGACCATGGTTTCAGGGGACATCTAGGTCAATTGCCATAACAAAATGTATGAAGAAAACGTTCTGCATCCCACTTTGGTGAGTGGCTTCTGGGTCTTAAACGCTAGCAAGCGGCCATCTTGTTGTTGTTGTTGTTAGGTGCCATCGAGTCATTTCCGATGCATAGTGAACCTGTGCACAACAGAACGAAACACTGCCTGGTCCTGCGCCATCCTTACAATCGTTGTTATGCTTGAGCTCATTGTTGCAGCCGCTGTGTCAATCCACCTCGTTGAGGGTCTTCCTCTTTTCCGCTGACCCTGTTCTCTGTCAAGCATCATGTCCTTCTCCAGGGACTGATCCCTTCTGACAACATGTCCGAAGTATGTAAGATGCAGTCTCGCCATCCTTGCCTCTAAGGAGCATTCTGGCTGCACTGCTTCCAAGACAAATTTGTTCGTTCTTTTACCAGTCTTTTACCAGTCCATGGTATGTTCAATATTCTTCACCAACACCACAATTCAAAGGTGTCAACTCTTCTTCGGTCTTCCTTATTCATCATCCAGCTTTCACATGCATATGATGTGATTGAAAATACCATGGCTTGGGTCAGGTGCACCTTAGTCTTCAGGGTGACATCTTTGCCCTTCAACACTTTGAAGAGGTCCTTTGCAGCAGATTTGCCCAATGCAATGCATCTTTTGATGTCTTGACTGATGCTTCCATGGCTGGTGATTGTGGATCCAAGTAAAATGAAATCCTTGACAACCTCAATCTTTTCTCCGTTTATCATGATGTTGCTCATTGGTCCAGTTGCGAGGATTTTTGTTTTCTTTATGTTGAGGTGCAATCCATACTGAAGGCTGTGGTCTTTCATCTTCATTAGTAAGTGCTTCAGGTCCTCTTCACTTTCAGCAAGGAAGGTTGTGTCATCTGCATATCCCAGGTTGTTAATGAGTCTTCCTCCAATCCTGATGCCCCATTCTTCTTCATATGGTCCAGCTTCTCGTGTTATCTGCTCAGCATACAGGTTGAATAGGTATGGGGAAAGAATACAACCCTGACGCACGCCTTTCCTGACTTTAAACCAATCGGTATCCCCTTGTTCTGTCCGAACAACTGCCTCTTGATCCATGTAAAGCTTCCTCATGAGCACAGCTGAGGAATTGGAAAGAAGTGAAACTCTATGGCTGTCTGGGAATGAAAAGAAGGGAGAAAGGAAGACTCTCAGGAGCTCTTGGTAGGGAAGGGGAGACCTTGATCCACTTGTCTATCTACAAGATGGGGATGAGTAGGGAGACTAGGCTTTTGAGTAAAACACACTGTAAAATACCACCTGCTAGTAAAACTCACCCCTCCTTGACTTCAGGGGCTGACCAAGGAGGCTTGCTGCTCCTCCTCCCAAAAAGAGATACTAGGAAGGGAGGTGGTCCAGGGGTTAAAGGTCCTACTCCTCTGCTGCCCCCCACGGGGATGAGCAGGAAGGACCTGCAAAGACCTCGATTAGGACCCTAATCGACAATTCCGCCTGGTGCCATGCCCCTTATGTACCCTGTCCCCAAGCCATGGATGATGGCTGTAAGGCCCCCCTTGGACCAATCAGAGTCTCTCCCCAGGAAATGTGAAATCAGAATGAAAACTCTCCCCCAGGCAGAATGCCATGGATCTGAGGCCTGGAGGGATGCTCGGCTCCTGCTGCTGAGATCCCTAATGCTTTCAAGGCCCCTGCCCTTCCCAAAGCCTGTTCTTAAAAGTGTGTGTGCATATGTGCACACACAAGTGTGTGTATTCATAATTCTTTAATTCTGTGAGCTTTCTTTCTGGATCATTCCAATACCCAAAACTACCCCTATTCTTGAATCAGCCATAGTGTTGCCCAATTAGGGTCTGTACCCTGGAGTGGATGAGCCAATGAAACGTACTCCAACTCAGAGAGAGAAAGTTTATTAGGAGGTGACACCAACGGGATGTCCAACGGAAACGGGCTGTCTTCATGGAGTCCCAAAAGGCAATTTCTATATCAGAGCTCATATGTCATCTTTGCAAAGGTTACATAGTGTCTTCAGGCACATAGCCCACAGATGGTTGGATGAGTATACATCACAAGACATTTAAAAGAAACTCTTTACAAGACTGAAGATATGCATGCCAGACATCTGGACTCTAATCTTTATGTTTGTATGTCAGAAGTTACAGATGGATGAACTGAACAAAACAAAGGCTTTAATAAAAGCATATGGAAAGGAGAAGACCGGCAGAAAAAAAGAAAAAACAACTTATACAGGCAAAAAAAAAAAAAAACTTATAGGTTACTTAGATTATCATTATGGCATTTGTTATGTGAAGCTCTCAATCGCCCATTTTGAAAAGGAGAAAATATGTCAAGGAATATTAGGGTCACATATTCCCCCCTTTTGAAGCTCTGATGACCACATACGTCTATCCCGAGTTTACACCTAGTCCCTTAGATCAGAATATTTCAAGCAAAAGGATTGGGCCTTCTGTCTGTGACAGGTTTGAGCCATCCGCTGGATGGTCTGATTCGGGAGGGAGAATGCCATCCCGCATGTAGGCATGAACTGGAGACAGCAACAGATTAATAGGTCTATAACAACCACTCCAATTCCGCTAATGAATAAGGTCCTTAGCCAAGAAAGATTGGGCAGCCAAGAGGTCAGACAAGAAAAATCAAATCTTTCATGAATCTTTATTTTTTGTAGCTCATTTTGTATATAATTCGCCATTTGCTCAATGAGTTCAGAGTTATCACCAAGGTAGAAATGACACATTCCTTTGAATTCCTGACACCTGTGGTTGTGTCATAGAAGCAGGTAGTCCAAGGTGGCTCTACTTTCTAAAACAGCTTTCCTGACTTGTCCTAGTGCCTGGGTAATAGCATTTATGGCTTGTGATGTGGCATTCCACAATTTTGTAGTGAGGCAAGCCAGATATTCTACTAAACCTGGGATACCAACCAAGAGTGCACTATAGGAGATATATTCAACTTCACTTAAAAAGCACAGATTGTCATGACAGGCTGCATCTAAGACAAGTTTCGTAGTGATCCTCTTTTGAAGGAATCTCTTTTTTTTTTTTTTTTTTTAATTTTTATTAAGCTTCAAGTGAACATTTACCATTCCAATCAGTCTGTCATATGTAGGTTTACATACATCTTACTCCCTTCTCCCACTTGCTCTCCCCCTATTGAGTCAGCCCTTACAGTCTCTCGTTTCGTGCCAATTTTACCTTCTTCCCTCTCTCTCTATCTTCCCATCCCCCCTCCAGTCAAGAGTTGCCAACACACTCTCCTGTGTCCACCTGATTTAATTAGCTCACTCTTCATCAGTATCTCTCTCCCCCCCACTGACCAGTCCTTTTCATGCCTGATGATTTGTCTTCGGGGATGGTTCCTGTCCTGTGCCATCAGAAGTTCTGGGGAGCATTGTCTCTGGGATTCCTCTAGTCGCAATCATACCATTAGGTGTGGTCTTTTAATGAGAATTTGGGGTCTGCATCCCATTGGTCTCCTGCTCCCTCAGGAGTTGTCTGTTGTGTTCCCTGACAGGGCAGACATCGATTGTGGCCGGGCACCAACTAGTTCTTCTGGTCTCAGGATATTGTAGGTCTCTGGTTCAAGTGGCCCTTTCTGTCTCTTGGGTTCTTAGTTGTCGTGTGACCTTGGTGTTCTTCCTTTGCCTTTGCTCCCGGTGGGTTGAGACCAATGAATGTATTTTAGATGGCTGCTTGTTGGCATTTAGGACCCCAGGTGCCACAATTCAAAGTGGGATGCAGAGTGTTTTCATAATAGAATTGTTTTGCCCATTGATTTAGAAGTCCTCTCAAACCAAGTTCCCCAGACCCCAGCCCCTGCTTCGCTGACCTTTGAAGCTTTCATTTTATCTCGGAAACCTCTTTACTTTTAATCCTGTCCAATTAGGCTGACCTTCCATGTTTTGAGTGTTGTCTTTCCCTTCACCCAAAGCAGTTCCCATCTACAGATTGATCAATAAAAAGCCCTCTCCCTCCCTCCCTCCCTCCCTCCCCCCTTTGTAACCACAAAAGTATGTGTTCTTTTCCGTTTTTTCTATTTCTCAAGATCTTATAATAGTGGTCTTATACAATATTTGTCCTTTTGCAACTGACTCATTTCGCTCAGCATAATGCCTTCCAGATTCCTCCATGTTATGAAGTGTTTCAGAGATTCGTCACTGTTCTTTATCGATGCGTAGTATTCCATTGTGTGAATATACCACAATTTATTTACCCATTCGTCCGTTGATGGACATCTTGGTTGCTTCCAGCTTTTTGCTATTGTAAACAGAGCTGCAATAAACATGGGTGTGCATATATCTGTTTGTGTGAAGGGTCTTGTATTTTTAGGGTATATTCCGAGGAGTGGGATTTCTGGGTTGTATGGTAGTTCTATTTCTAACTGTTTAAGATAACGCCAGATGGATTTCCAAAGTGGTTGTACCATTTTACAACCCCACCAGCAGTGTATGAGAGTTCCAGTCTCTCCGCAGCCTCTCCAACATTTATTATTTTGTGTTTTTTGAATTAATGCCAGTCTAGTTGGTGTCAGATGGAATCTCATCGTAGTTTTAATTTGCATTTCTCTAATGACTAATGATCGAGAGCATTTTCGCATGTATCTGTTGGCTGCCTGAATATCTTCCTTAGTGAAATGTGTGTTCATATCCTTTGCCCACTTCTTGATTGGGTTGTTTGTCTTTTTGTGGTTGAGTTTTGACAGAATCATGTAGATTTTAGAGATCAGGCGCTGGTCTGAGATGTCATAGCTGAATATTCTTTCCCAGTCTGTAGGTGGTCTTTTTACTCTTTTGGTGAAGTCTTTAGATGAGCATAGGTGTTTGATTTTTAGGAGCTCCCAGTTATCTGGTTTCTCTTCATCATTTTTGGCAATGTTTTGTATTCTGTTTATGCCCTGTATTAGGGCTCCTAGGGTAGATCCTATTTTTTCTTCCATGATTTTTATCGTTCTAGTCTTTATGTTTAGGTCTTTGATCCACTTGGAGTTAGTTTTTGTGCATGGTGTGAGGTATGGGTCCTGTTTCATTCTTTTGCAAATGGATATCCAGTTATGCCAGCACCATTTGTTAAAAAGACTATTATTTCCCCAATTGACTGACACTGGTCCTTTGTCAAATATCAGCTGCTCATAAATGGATGGATTTATATCTGGATTCTCAATTCTGTTCCATTGGTCTATGTGCCTGTTGTTGTACCAGTACCAGGCTGTTTTGACTACTGTAGCTATATAATAGGTTCTGAAATCAGGTAGGGTGAGGCCTCCCACTTTCTTCTTCTTTTTCAGTAATGTTTTGCTTATCCGGGGGTTCTTTCCTTTCCATATGAAATTAGTGATTTGTTTCTCTATTCCCTTAAAGTATGACATTGGTATTTGGATTGGAAGTGCGTTGTATGTATAAATGGCTTTTGGTAGAATAGACATTTTTACTATGTTAAGTCTTCCTATCCATGAGCAGGGTATGTTTTTCCATTTAAGTGTGTCCTTTTGAATTTCTTGTAGCAGAGTTTTATAGTTTTCTTTGTATAGGTCTTTTACATCCTTGGTAAGATTTATTCCTAAGTATTTTATCTTCTTGGGGGCTACTGTGAATGGTATTGATTTGGTTATTTCCTCTTCGGTGTTCTTTTTGTTGATGTAGAGGAATCCAAGTGATTTTTGTATGTTTATTTTATATCCTGAGACTCTTCCAAACTCTTCTATTAGTTTCAGTAGTTTTCTGGAGGATTTCTTAGGGTTTTCCATGTATACGATCATGTCATCTGCAAATAGTGATAGCTTTACTTCCTCCTTACCAATCTGGATACCCTTTATTTCTTTGTCTAGCCTAATTTCTCTGGCTAGGACTTCAAGTACGATGTTGAATAAGAGTGGTGATAAAGGGCATCCTTGTCTGGTTCCCGTTCTCAAGGGAAATGCTTTCAGGTTCTCTCCATTTAGAGTGATATTGGCCGTCGGCTTTGCATAGATGCCCTTTATTATGTTGAGGAATTTTCCTTCAATTCCTATTTTGGTGAGAGTTTTTATCATAAATGGGTGTTGGACTTTGTCAAATGCCTTTTCTGCATCAATTGATAAGATCATGTGGTTTTTGTCTTTTGTTTTATTTATGTGATGGATTACATTAATGGTTTTTCTGATATTAAACCAGCCTTGCATACCTGGTATAAATCCCACTTGATCAGGGTGAATTATTTTTTTGATGTGTTGTTGGATTCTATTGGCTAGAATTTTATTAAGGATTTTTGCATCTATGTTCATGAGGGATATAGGTCTAAAATTTTCTTTTTTTGTAATGTCTTTACCTGGTTTTGGTATCAGGGAGATGGTAGCTTCATAGAATGAGTTGGGTAGTATTGCGTCTTTTTCTATACTTTGAAATACCTTCAATAGTAATGGTGTTAAGTCTTCCCTGAAGGTTTGGTAGAACTCTGCAGTGAAGCCATCTGGGCCAGGACTTTTTTTTGTTGGGAGTTTTTTGATTACCGTTTCAATCTCTTTTTTTGTTATGGGTCTATTTAGTTGTTCTACTTCTGAATGTGTTAGTTTAGGTAAGTAGTATTGTTCCAAGAATTTATCCATTTCTTCTAGGTTTTCAAATTTGTTAGAGTACAATTTTATGTAGTAATCTGATATGATTCTTTTGATTTCATTTGGTTCTGTTGTGATGTGGTCCTTCTCGTTTCTTATTCGGGTTATTTGTTTCCTTTCCTGTTTTTCTTTAGTCAGTCTAGCCAATGGTTTATCAATTTTGTTAATTTTTTCAAAGAACCAGCTTTTGGCTTTGTTAATTCTTTCAATTGTTTTTCTGTTCTCTAATTCATTTAGTTCAGCTCTAATTTTTATTATTTGTTTTCTTCGGGTGCCTGATGGATTCTTTTGTTGCTCACTTTCTATTTGCTCAAGTTGTCGGGACAGTTCTCTGATTTTGTCTCTTTCTTCTTTTTGTATGTGTGCATTTATCGATATAAATTGGCCTCTGAGCACTGCTTTTGCTGTGTCCCAGAGGTTTTGATAGGAAGTATTTTCATTCTCGTTGCTTTCTAAGAATTTCCTTATTCCCTCCTTGATGTCTTCTATAACCCAGTCTTTTTTCAGGAGGGTATTGTTCATTTTCCAAGTATTTGATTTCTTTTCCCTAGTTTTTCTGTTATTGATTTCTAGCTTCATTGCCTTGTGGTCTGAGAAGATGCTTTGTAATATTTCGATGTTTTGGATTCTGGAAAGATTTGTTTTATGCCCTAATATGTGGTCTATTCTAGAGAATGTTCCATGTGCGCTAGAAAAAAAAGTATATTTTGCAGCAGTTGGGTGGAGAGTTCTGTATAAGTCAATGAGGTCAAGTTGGTTGATTGTTGTAAGTAGGTCTTCCGTGTCTCTATTGAGCTTCTTACTGGATGTCCTGTCCTTCTCCGAAAGTGGTGTGTTGAAGTCTCCTACTATATATGTGGAGGTGTCTATCTCACTTTTCAATTCTGCTAAAATTTGATTTATGTATCTTGCAGCCCTGTCATTAGGTGCGTAAATATTTAATATGGTTATGTCTTCCTGATCAATTGTCCCTTTTATCATTATATAGTGTCCTTCTTTATCCTTTGTGGCGGATTTAAGTCTAAAGTCTATTTTGTCAGAAATTAATATTGCTACTCCTCTTCTTTTTTGCTTATTGTTTGCTTGATATATTTTTTTCCATCCTTTGAGTTTTAGTTTGTTTGTGTCTCTAAGTCTAAGGTGTGTCTCTTGTAGGCAGCATATAGATGGATCGTGTTTTTTTATCCAGTCCGTGACTCTCTGTCTCTTTATTGGTGCATTTAGTCCATTTACATTCAGCGTAATTATAGATAAGTAAGTTTTTAGTGCTGTCATTTTGATGCCTTTTCATGTGTGTTGTTGGCCATTTCATTTTTCCACATGCTTTTTTGTGCTGAGACGTTTTTCTTAGTAGCTTGTGAGATCCTCATTTTCATAATGTTTAACTTTGTGTTTATTGAGTCGTTACGTTTTTCTTGGCTTTTTTCTTGAGTTATGGGATTGATATTCCTTTTTGTGGTTACCTTTTTATTTACCCCTATTTTTCTAAGTAAAAACCTAACTTGTATCCTTCTATTTCGCCTTGTATCACTCTCCATCTGGCAGTTCAATGCCTCCTATATTTAGTCCCTCTTTTTGATTATTTTGATCGTTTATCTATTGTTTTCCATGATTTCCTGTTGTGTGTATTATTTTGTTTATTTATTTATTTTTTAGAATTAGTCTTAATTTGTTTGTTTTTGTGCTTTCCCTGTTTGAGTTGCGTTGATATCAGTACGTTCTGTTTTGTGACCTTGTATTGTGCTGGTACCTGATATTATTGGTCATCCGGCCAAACAATCTCCTTTAGCATTTCTTGCAGTCTTGGTTTAGTTTTTGCAAATTCTCTAAACTTGTGTTTATCTGTAAATATCTTAATTTCTCCTTCATATTTCAGAGAGAGTTTTGCTGGATATATGATCCTTGGTTGGCAGTTTTTCTCGTTTAGTGCTCTGTATATGTCGTCCCATTCCCTTCTTGCCTGCATGGTTTCTGCTGAGTAGTCTGAACTTATTCTTATTGATTCTCCCTTGAAGGAAACCTTTCTTTTCTCCCTGGCTGCTTTTAAAATTTTCTGTTTGTCTTTGGTTTTGGCAAGTTTGATGATGATGTGTCTTGGTGTTTTTCTTTTTGGATCAATCTTAAATGGGGTTCGATGAGCATCTTGGATAGATATCCTTTCTTCTTTCATGACGTCAGGGAAGTTTTGTGTCAGGAGTTCTTCAACTATTTTCTCTGTGTTTTCTGTCCCCCCTCCCTGTTCTGGGACTCCAATTACTCGCAAGTTATCCTTCTTGATAGAGTCCCACATGATTCTTAGGGTTTCTTCATTTTTTTTAATTCTTTTATCTGATTTTTTTTCAGCTATGTTGGTGTTGTTTCCCTGGTCCTCCAGAAGTCCCAGTCTACATTCTAATTGCTCGAGTCTGCTCCTCTGACTTTCTATTGCGTTGTCAAATTCTGTAATTTTATTGTTAATCTTTTGGATTTCTACATGCTGTCTCTCTATGGATTCTTGCAACTTGTTAATTTTTCCACTATGTTCTTGAATAATCTTTTTGAGTTCTTCAACAGTTTTATCAGTGTGTTCCTTGGCTTTTTCTGCATTTATCCTAATTTCATTTGTGATATCTTTAAGCATTCTGTAAATTAGTTTTTTATATTCTGTATCTGATAATTCCAGGATTGTATCTTCATTTGGGAAAGATTTTGATTCTTTTGTTTGGGGGGTTGGAGAAGCCGTCATGGTCTGTTTCTTTATGTGGTTTGATATGGACTGCTGTCTCCGAGCCATCACTGGGAAACTAGATTTTCCAAGTAGTCAGCTGGTGCGCTGGCTCCTAGTTCTGAAAACAGTCGCTGTCTGCCCGTATTTGTTCGTTTTCCGTCTCTAAGTCTGTGCTTGTTGTTCAGAGTTCGTAGATTGTTATGTATGTGATCGATTCCCTTGTTTTTCCGAGTCTTTGTTGCAAGAGGGATCCGCGGTAGCGTCCACCTAGTCCGCCATCTTGGCCCCCCGCCAGGAATCTCTTTTGAGGTGAGGTCATACCTAAGGGCCCCATTGAACAGGGCCCATTGGTAGCATTAGCACAGATACGAGAATACACATAGTTCTGTAGAGTAGGAACCAACCCGAAGGGAGCTTAACTTCAGCAGTTGCATACGTCACTCTGTCAATGAAACCACAATTCATATGGTTGTTTTCCTTAATCAATAGCTTGACACCTCAAGAACATCACACAATTACAGGCATTAGTTACAAGGAAACCTGAACAGTATACATCTCTCTGTCTCTGAATCTTCTAACAAGCCTCCAACTACAAATATCAGAATATTGTAACTCTTTCTTTATGTGTTTAAAAATGGTGATATTTCTCAAAGTCTCTACAGGAATACAAACCCTATTGAGACAGAATCTGAGGGCAGAGTTGGCATGTAATCTCCCATCCAGACAGAAATCTGTAATGTTTAACACTTCTCTAGCAATATAGATCCAAAAACTTCATTCTTTAAACAAGGGATCAGGGGGAGTGTCTATTTCAGGCATAGGGATTCTCTGTGTGGAAGTCTCTCCAGTACCTAATAGTAATCCCAACCAAGCTAGTATCACAGACATTTTTACTTCTTAACCCTAGAAAGTCTTAACTTCAGGCCATTGATGGGTTGGGCTTTCCACTCCCTCTTGTCACTATAGGTTGGATAAGGCTTGAGTCAGGAATGATAGATCCACAGGCACCTCAGCCCAGAAGGCCAAACTCGTTGCCATGATAAGAGCCTTGGAACTGGCAGAAGGTAAGAGAATCATGGCCATATGAGTGGTGAGTAGTAGGTTGTAAAGGGAGGCCCTTCCATGTCTGAAAAAGCACCTGATCACTGGGCTGGTCCAAAGTAAATTTGTCAGCCTCTTTTAAGATAATGCTAGCTGTGGCAACCACTCAAAGGTAGGCCTGCCAGACTTTTGAGACTGTGTCCAGATTTTTAGAGAAATAGGTGACAGGGCATCTCCATGGTCCCAACAACTGTGATGATACAACAATGGCTACTCATCTTCTTTCATCAACGTATAATTCAAAGGGTTTTTGATAATCGGGTGGCCCTAGGGCTGGGGCCTTCATCAACTGGGATTTTAAGTCACTAACGGCTCATTGACAGTCAGAAGTCCATTAGAAAGGATCTCTCTCTGCGCCCTGAGTAGCCTGATAGAAAGGTTGTGCCAAGACTCCAAATGTAGAAATCGAGATGCTACAGAAACCCTCCATTCCTAGAAATCCGCTGAGTAGTTTACATGTCTTAGGAGGGGCTAGGTGGCAGATGGTTTCTATCCTTTCAGGTAGTAAGTGCCTTTGTACTTGGCAGATGAAGACTCACTTCCTATTAGGAGGTCATCCATGTATTGCAGGACCACCCCTTGGTTGAGGAAAGGTAGCTACTCTAGGTCTTGGGCCAGTGCTGGTGCAAAAATAGTGGGGGAATTCTTAAGCCCCTGGAGTAGCACAGTCCAACAGAACTGTTTCTTTCCTTTTTCCATGTCCCATTTGAAAACAAAGATCAGCTGGCTCTCAGCAGCCAGTGGGATACAAAAGAAAGCATCTTTCAAGTCCAAAACAGTCAAGTGAGTACAGGAAGGTGGGAGGGTCGTTAGTAAGTTATATGGGTTTGGAACTAGTAGGTGTAGGGTCTTTACAACTTTGTTAACAGCCCACAGATCCTGAACAAAATGATACTTACCAGTTGACACCTTCTTCACTGGCAGAACAGGAGTGTTGAATGCAGACTGACACTCTTGCAACAGGCCTCACTCCATGTATCAAGTGATTACTCCCTGCAGTCCCAGATGAGCGTCAACTCTAAGCAGATACTGTTTAATCCAAGGAGGCATGACATTTGGTAACAGCCCCACGACCACAGGGATGACAGTCCAAGCCCATCCTGGTCGAATACTGGCCCAAACCCACCGGGCTACAGCATCAACCGCTCTTTGAATCATGGGTGAGACAGACGGTGGGGGTAGCACCAGCTGGTTGAGGGCTAAGAGAGCTGCTTGCACCTTCCAGGCATTTGCTGGCGGCGCTGTCAGGAAAAAGCCTTTTTCATCAAAACAGATTTCGACATGCCCTTTACTCAGAAAATCCCGTCCCAAGAGGGTGACCAGGCATTCTGGCATGTATAGAAACAGATGGAAAAGCTTAGTTTCACCTATTTCACAGTCTATTTGTTGTTAAAAAAAAGGTTGAGTCACCTCTTTTCCAGTTACCTTGACAGCTTGTGTACTGCTGGTCGAGGAAGTCCCTTTAGGCTTCCAGGTAAGTACCGAGAATGCTGCCCAGATATCAATTAAAAAGTCTACTGGTTGTCCTTGTACCATAACTTTTACCAGGGGATCAGTATGAGGGAAGTTACAAGTTGTCTCCACGGTCCCTGTCATTCAGAGTCTTCTTCCTGGTCTTTCATAACTCCTTGAAAAATCTCCCCCCACCCCTTTAAATCTAGCCAGGCCCTTTTCCATCCTTTCTTTTGGGGCACTCATTTTTCCAGTGTCCCTCCTCAGAAAACGCACATTGGTTTTTCTTTAGTTGGGGCCCATCTTTACTTTGCTCTCGTCATCTTCTTCTAGACCATCCGAGAGCAGTGGCTAACAGATTGGCTCATTTCTTCGTATCTTGGCCTTTTGCTTTCTTTTTCTCAGCTTTTTTAACCTGATCTCTGTTGATGAAGACCTGAAATGCAATTTCAACTAGTTGAGTTTGAGATAGGATCTCTAGTCCTCCTCCCACCTTCTGTAATTTTCTTCAGGTGTCAGGAACACTCTGCCCAATAAAAGTCATACTGATCAGATGACCATTCTGGGGCATTTCAGGATCAGCATTTGTATCCATACAGAATCCCACCATGAGCTGTTCCAGAAAGGCCGATGGGTTTTCTTCTACCGCTGAATGATCTCTTTGATCTTACTGAAGTTCATCTGTCTAGGTGCCCCATGTTTTAGCCCATACTGAAGGAATCCTCAGTAAGCTATGAGGCTCTGTCTGTCTGCCGCTATATTCTTGTCCCACACTGGCTCCTTAGCCAGTACCGTTTCATGCCCTGGTGTATTTTCTTCTTCACTGTATATTCTTCTGTCTTTTCTTTTGCTTTTTCTGAGACCATCCATCTTTATTCGGGTGCAAGGGGTGCATCTAATAAAGCCTGACAATCTGCCCATGTAGGACGGTGGGTAGAAAAAATGTGAAAAAAAAATGTTCAGTCACAGCATGTGGCTCTCTGACTGATACTCTGGAAGGTTGTGTTTCCAACGTTACAAATTCAAAGCCGGGAACAGATTATGGACCCACATCATCTGAGGCGGCCCTTCTGCAGCAGAGACTGGCACCTTCTAGAGTACATAAAGCCCTCCTGGTGGGCCTAGGCTGAATTGTACCACACTCCTAGTATGGAGTGAGTGGAGAGACCTTATCTGTCCCACCTCCTTGACCCTCCTTCAATGCCTTCCCATTCTCATCCTCTGATACCTACTGGGGAGGGATCACGAATACGTGCAAAGGGGGCTTTTTGAGGTGGGGGAATAAGAAGAGCATCCAATGGTTATTCATCCCTTTATTCATCTTCATCTTTGGTCTGCATAAGAGAGGCTAAATCAGAAGATTTATCCTTTTTATCATGCCATAACATCGTAAAACCTTCTAAATACAGCTTTTCATCTCACTTGTTAGATCAAGTACAAAACAGATCGAACTGCAGAATAGTGTCCAAATCCTGGGAACTATTCATAGGCCATCTGATCCCATCAAGGAGTTGGTACTGAGGCCACACTTGATTACACAAAATTTTAAGACATCTCTTGGTTAAGAGGTCCCCTCCAAAATAAGTCCAGTTAGAAAGAATAAGGCCTAGTGAACTCTCGGCTACAATCTTACTTCCCTGGGTACTCACTGGCAATAGGAGCCACACGGGACTCTCAACCAACCTCACGGGTCCTAGTCACCCATTCTTGGATGGAGTCTATGGGAGCCAACACCCCTATGGCTTTTATAGATGATCTTATACCTGAAGCCCAAACAACTACCATAACACAGCTGAACTTTCTCCCTCTGTCCAGAGCTTGCCGCTGTGGAGTCATCTCCTGTCACTGGACATCCAGGCCACCACAGGTTGAGAGACCTCCACAATCCAAGGAAGGGTACATCTTGTCTCTTCCCAGGTCCTTCCTGGGAGCTCAGTCCTTAGGGAGATGGAACCAGGAGCACGGTAATTCCAGCTCCACACTGGGCACCAAAATTTGTTACCCAATTAGGGTCCATGCCCTGGAGCTCTTGAGCCAATGAAACATACTCTAAGTCAGAAAGAGAGAGAAAGTTTCTTAGGAGGTGACACCAAGGGACCATCCAACAGCAACATTGGCTGTCTTCATGAAGTCCTGAAAAGCAATTTCTACATCAAAGCTTATATATCATCTTTGCAAAGGTTACATAGTGTCTTCAGGCACAGAGCCCACAGATGGTCGGATGAGTATACATCACAAGACAATTACAAGAAACTCTTTATCAGACTAATGATATGCATGCCAGACATCTGCACTCTAACCTTTATGTCTGTACATCGAAAATTACAGATGACCGAACTGTATAAAACAAAGTCATTAATAAAAGCATATGGAAAGCAGAAGACGGGCAAAAAAAAAAAAAACTTATACAAGCAAAAAAATAAGTAAATAACTTATAGGTTACCTAGAGTATCATTTTGGCATTAGTCATGTCAAGTTCTCAATCACCCATTTTGAAAAGGAAAAAATCTGTCACAGAATATTAGGGTCACAATAGGATGTTTTGGTTTTTTCTAGTATTTGCTCTTGTCTTTGTTTTATTTTGTAATTGTTGATTTGCTCACAACCAAAGGATCATAATTAACAGAGAAATTGGCACCGAAGAGTCGGCTCCAGACGACAGACCCTCAAGAGAATTTGTATACTATGAATTGATTTTCTGGCAGAGGTGCAGGACAAGGCAGTGGTGAAACTCCTTTCCTCAGCTTTCTGGGTAGCAGGGGCTGTCAAGCAGTGAAAAGGGAATGAGGAGCGCTGGGACAGGAGTAAGATGGTTGCTTCTAGGGCTATTAACAAATGCCTGGCTGAAATCTTCAAAATTCCCGTCAAGACATGGAATACATTCTGGCTGTTTATGTTTTCAGCTGAAAGACTCCCCTATAAAAACCGGATTCAGAAATTGATTCACATGATGAACTCAGCCTTCACTAGACCTGTTAAGTGAAAATTAGGGCACTGATGGGGAAGGAGTATTCATTTCCTATTGCAGCTATAACAAATTACCACAAACTTTTTTGTTGTTGTTGTTAGCTGCCATCAAGTCATCGCCGAGTCATAACGATCCCATACAAAATGGAACAAAGTGCTGCCCAGTCCTGCATCATTCCCATGATTAGTTGGGGATGTGACCGCTCTGATCCATAGGGTTTTCACTGGCTGATTTTCTGAAACAGAGTCCCAGGCCTTTCTTCCGAGTCTGTCTTAGTCTGGAAGCCCCACTGAAACCCATTCAGCATCGTAGCAACACACAAGCCTCTACTGATAGACGGGGTGGTGACTGCACATGAGATGTGTTGGCTGGGAATCCAACCCAGGCCTCCAACAAGAAAGGGAAAAATTCTACCATTGAACAACCAATGCCTTATACCACAAACTTAGTGACTTAAAACAACACAAATTGATTCTTTTAGGCTTCTAGAGGCCCAAAGTCCTAAAATTAAGGTATTTGCAGGACTGTGTTCCTTCTGGAGACTCTAGAGAAGAATGTCTTTCCTTGCCCTTTCCAGCTTATAAAGGCCACCCACATTCCTTAGCTTGTGGTACCTTCCTCCATCCCGTAGCATGGCATCTACCAACCTCTCTTCTTCCATCTTCACCTTACCTTATCCAGTCGATTGTAACTTATAGCAACCCTACAGGACAGAGTAGAACTGCCCAATAGGGTTTCCAAGGCTGTAACTCTTTAGGGAAGCAAGCCAACTACCACATCTTTCTCCCACAGAGCGACTAGTGGGTTTGAACTGCTGGCCTTTTGGTTAGCAGCCGAACACTCCAACCACTGTGCCACCAGGACTCCTCAATCACCCACGGGGGGAGCCAAATCAAGAACATGTCCTTGTTTTAACATTCCTCTTTCACTACTTCAATTCCTCAGCCCTTCACTCCTGCATCCAGGGATCACTTCCCAAATAAACCATCTGCATGTGAGCCTTACTTCCAGCTCTGCCCTCTGGGAAACACAGACTACAACTGGCTATTTCAGGCTCATGGAGGCTTATGGGTTTCTGTGCAAAGGCTAATGGGAAACCATTGAAGAGGTGGAGGCAGGTGCTTGATGAGATCTATATTCTTTAAGGGTCATTCTGGTCCAGTGTGGAGAATGGGCAGCAGGCAGGGATGGTCCCAAGTGTGTAATCACAGGGAGGCTATTCTAGAAGCTCTGAAAAGAGTCTAGGTGAAATGTGAGTGTAGCCTGGATGAGGATATTTGCTGCCTGGCTGTCTCTCTCTATCCCTTCATCTTTGACCCTCCCTCACACGTGCACACAGGCTATTTGGATTCCTAATTAGACTCATGTGCTGTGTGTGTCGATCCTGGGCCCTGACTGCTGGACCAAAAACACACCTGTAGTCAGCCCAAGTCAGACATGCACAAGCTTCTCCAGGGTCCCCCAGTGGGGCTTGCTGGGTGCTGGGCCTGAGGGAAATGACTGGATGGGAGAGTGGAAACCCAGGGAGTGAGCAGGAGCAGCATGGAGGACTTGCTCCCTGAGATCATGGAAGGCAGGCTCATGGGGAAAGAAAGTCAGGCATCCAGGGCCCAAGTGGAGCAATCAATCAACAGAGCAAGAGATCAGCACATTTGCCAATATTTATTGAACCAAAGTCTATAGAAGCCAAGATGGGGAGAGCCAGAAGGATCTGAAATCGTGTCTTCTCCAAACCTCCTCCTCACAACTGATGAGGAAATTGAGGCTTAGAGAGATTGTGTATCTTCATTCCAAGCTGGCTGTTCTACATGACATACCACAAGGTTCCTTGGAATGCTCCTGTCATCTATGTTCACACTTTTTTTTAAAAACAACCATTGTCCCAACATAGCATTTGGAGTTTCTTTGGAACTTCATTGGTTCTTCAGGGCATTCTTGCCCCAAAAAGTGTTCGTGACTTGACAAATGCTCCACTCACTCTGTTGTCACCACCACCATCACCATCATCATTATCATCATGATCAAGAAGTCACTGCCTGACTGAGATAAACCCCCAGAAAGACAAGTGTGAGTAGATACTGGAAAGATAGGGCTAGAGACCACCACCTGGGAAAGTCTTCACTCTTGCTAGGACATCAAACCATGGGGAGGGTCAATAATGGAGCCACGCTACCTCTCTATATTCCAACAATTCTAACTCTGGCTTTCTCCCATTTCCAACTCTTTAATTTTCTCATTGCTTGTTCCCTCATGTCTCCCTCTCCACTCATGCTCCCGATGTCTCTTGTAGTACAAAATAAACTTTTTCTTACCATTCCTCTCACTCTATAGTCCCCTCTCCTCTCTTATTTCTGCCACAGCTTACACGCCTTCTCTTTTTTTATTATTATTATTTTTGTTGTTGTTGAGAATATACCCAGCAAAATATACACCAATCCAACAATTTCTACATGTAGAATTTGGTGGCATTGATTACATTCTTCAAGTTGTGCAACGATTCTCGCCTTCCTTTTCCGAGTTGTTCCTCCCCCACTGGCATAAACTCACTGCCCCCTAAGGTTCCTGTCTAATCTTTTGAGTTACTGTTATCTATTTGATCCCATATACATTTTTTTTTTTTTTTTTTACATAGATCTTAAAAGAGCACAATGCTTAAGGCAGACAACCTTTACTAGTTAAGCTAAACTATTGTGTGGTTTTAAGAAGACTTGAGGGAATATTTTTTGGTTTGAGGTTTAAAGATTATTTCAGGGCAATAATTTTGGGGCTTCATTCAGCCTCCATGGCTCCATTTCCTGCCTTGTCTTGAACCTACTTTCCATCTGCATTAACACTTCCCTTGCTGTACTCAGCTACAGAAAGGCCAAATTCCTTAACACTCAGTTGTGTAAAAAATCTCTCCCTCTTTTTCCCTTGAACAAAATGCTTGCACACTGGTGACAGCCTCCCCTGCTCCCAGCACTGTTAAGGGGGCATTGGGTCAGTCCCTACTGCAGATTCTTATGGATCTGGGTGAGCTTTTCTAACTTCCTCTCCAGATCCTGAGCCTGCTTCCTCAGCTCTTCAGCTGACTCCGCCTTCGCCCCCTCGTGTAAGTGCTTTGACTCTTGCACAAGGCTGACCACATCCATCAGAAGGGAGACACCTGTGGTGGCCATACCCATGACCCGGGCTCCTTTGGTCATTGCCAGAGTGGTGCCTCCAAAGGCTTTCTGCACCTGCTTACTCCTCCAGATCGAGATGTTCCCAGTGGTCATTAGAAGCCTGGCACTGGCTACTAGGCGAGGGTTGGCTTTGGCTAGCTTTATGGCACGGACAGTCTTCCCGATGTTTGACAGTACTTCGATGCAATGCTTCGTGATGGAAACAAATGGTGGTAGCACACCTTTCACAAGATCTGCACAATCGCCAGTTGCCACCAGTTTCCTGGCTTTGGCTTTTGCTGAGAAACTGTTTGAGTAGTCCACGATGCTGGTGGAAGCACTGGTGATAGCAGCCGCTGTTCCAAGCCCCATCCCGGTTGCTGAGAGTGCCAGACTGACCCCTGCTGTTACGGGTGCCAGGCCGAAGCCAATGAAGGTCAGGATGCCAGAGATGATGCCGGTGGAATTTGCCACCACATGGGAGATGGTGCAGTCTCTGTGTATCTTGTCAACCTTGTCTGCAAGGGCGTGAAGCTGTCTTATACGTGACTCAAGCTCCATTTTCACCTGAGGAAACTTGTCCAAAAACCTGTCTCTATCCTGCTGTTCTTTTTGAAGCATGTCTTTGTCTTCTGTGGCTTTGTCTATTCTGAGCTTGTTCAGAGCTTCATATAGTGCATCTGCCTCATCCCTGCAACAACGAAGATCACATAATTAAGACAGTTTGCTTAGCTGTAAAATGCGTATGATAAGATCTATCCTCCATAAATCATAGAGATTTTACTAAAAATCAAATGGAAAAGAATTCTACAACTGCAAAGAATTTTTCTTCCAATTGTAGCGCATGTTTTGTACGTCATAGGTGCTCCATAGAATGTATTCAATAACGGAATGAATAAGCAGATATCATCTTTGGATGCTGTGGCAGAGTAGGTAAAGATGTTTTCTCACTCAAAGGCAGGTCAAAACCTTTGTGAAAGGGTCAGTCCCAGCACCGCCTGCCGCCTTTCCTGTGACCCATGAATGGACCTTGTGATTAGGACCAGCTGTGTTGGCCTGGCTTTTTGGATGAGATGAGAGTGTGGGCTGACACCTTTTCTGGGTCGTTTTGATCCACACACATCCCACAGCAGGTAATGGCCTATTAACACATTGGTCTCCTCCTGCCCTGAACTCATGTTAACTTTCCCAGGAACAGCTTAGCTAAGTGTGTGCATTATATGGCACCTGGCCGACCCCACTGCTCTATCTGTTCCCTGTGGGGAAGAAACGGGGTCATTCTCCTACATCACAAGGGGGTGCCTGCAGACCATCTCCTTGTGTTAGCTGAGGAAAGAGACCCTCTGGCCATGGGGGACCAACACCCACTATGGAAGCTGACCTTGCTCTGTCTCTTCTCTACATGAGTAAAATATTGTTCCATCCAGTGCCCGTGTGGGAGACATGTCTTCCTTGGAAACCCCAACACCTGCATTGTACCTGTTGACAAGGAAGCGGAAGCCCGGGCTATGAACCATCAGGGCCTTACTCTCAGATGCCACCAGCCTCACACCCTAACTGATGACTGCTTAACACGTGTGCACTCCAAGGTAATGAACAATTTTGAGGAACTTTCAACAATGCCAGAGACTTGAAAAGCCAAATACATGAATTCTTCAGCCTACAAAAACCTGCATTTGGACAAACTGGAGGAGGAAATATTTTCCTCTCAGGTGGGAACTTACAAGGACAAGTAGGGGCAAGTGTCTCAAATTACCAAAATTTGTAAGCTGCCCACTCTGAAAGTTGTCACAAAGTCATACTGCCTTACTGCTGGTCAGGGTCTACCCTATGTCTGGTAGAACCAAACCCATTTCCATTGAGCTGATTCCGACTCACAGTGACTGCATAGTACAGATAGAACTGCCCCACAGGGTTTCTAGCCATGGAGTTCACCTGGACAAGTCCGCCTCGATCAGGAATCTCTCCCAGGCTTGGTCTTCAGCCGGCAGGAGTTGCAGCTCCTCCTGGCTCAGACTGTTCTTGAGATACTCAATGGCATCCTCAATGAAGCCTTGGCTCTCTAGATGGAAAGAAACAGAATATGGTTAGAGGAAATGGTAGCAGAACATAAATCATCCTGAGCAGCTGTCACCTGGGGTACTTTCGATAGAGTCACCTGGGAAGTATCTTGGCACTTTGTGGATGAACCAGTCATTGTCAGCTCAGAGCAATCAGAAAACAAGACTTCCAGCCTTCTGAAAATGCAAGAATTCCACTGATAGCTTCCATTTACCTTGTGCCTACTGTGTGGCAAGCGCTTTATATCAGTGTCTTCCAAATGTGAGTTGCAACCTATCAGTGGGTCATGAAATTAGTTTACCGGGTCAAGGGCAGCATTTTACAAAGAAAATGGAATGAAAATTATCAATATTTTGACTAAAAGGTCAGCAGTTCGAATCCCCCAGGCGCTCCTTGGAAACTCTATGGGGCAGTTCTACTCTGTCCTATAGGGTCACTGTGAGTTGGAATCGACTCCACGGCAGTGAGTGGGTTAAGGAGAAGTATTGTTTTTGTGAATTATTTCATATGTAATTTGTTGTTGTTGTCTTGCACTTTCGAGTTGTTTCTGACTCATGGTGACACCCATGTGTTACAGAGTAAAACTCGGCTGTAATCAGTATGGAAGCAGTTCACCAGGCCTTTCCTCTGCAGTGCCACTGTGTGGGTTTGAACTGTCAACATTTCAGTTACCAGCCAAACACAAATGGCTTACACCACCCAGGGACCTTATATGTGTATACGTGTGTGTGTGTGTAATGGGTCTAAGCAGCACCCTATAGTCAAACACATTAATGTTTAATTAATTAATTCAGCAGTGAAACAAATATTCACTAAACCAAAAAAACAAATCCGTTACTGTCCATTCCGAATCACAGTGACCCTGTAGGACAGATTAGGACTGCCCCATAGCATTTCCAAGGCTATAATCTGTACAGAAGCAGACTGCCACATCTTTCTCCCCCAGAGCAACTGGTGGTTTCAAATTATCGACCTTTTGATTAGCAGCGAGCTCTTCTAAACCACTGGAGCAAACACTGTAATGAATAGAAGTAGCCTGAGGTTAGTTCCGGTCAGGAGATTCGTCCAAATGAGCCACCACAGAGATGTCTGGTTTTTCAAGCTTTGGGGGATTACGGAATTGCAGATAAGGGACTGGGGCCAGAGGCACACTAAGGAGGTGCAGGGCTGCAGGCTGCACAGGGTGACACCGTGAGAGCGAATGACACCAAAATGATTGTTTATGAAATTTTTGTGCAGTGTTTCAGCAGAAATTAATTACTTTTTATAAAAATGTCCCTGCAGCTAGTTATAACAAAACATTTTTCGTAAAGCCAGCTTACATGCATCAGTATACCTAAAAGGATAGAATTCTACGCAAACTTACTTTTCTAACCTTCTAATATGCTCTGGTCAGAGCTGTCATTACAACCCAACTACACTGACGCTTTGAATCACGTGGTTTCATCTGCATGTGCTATGAACACATGCTGTTGTTTCATTGCTGCTGGTGGGTATTTTTTGTTTTGTGGGGGGGTTTTCTTTGCACTTTAGATAAAAGTTAACAGAGCAACCTAGTTTCTCATTAAACAATTAGCACACATATTGTTTTGTGACATTGGTTGCCACCCCCAGGACATGTCAACACTCTCCCTTCTCCACCTTGGGTTCCACATTACCAGCTGTCTTAGTCATCTAGTCCTGCTGTAACAGAAATACCACAAGTGGATGGCTTTAACAAAGGGAAATTTATTCTCTCACAGTCTAGTCGGTTAGAAGTCCAAATTCAGGGCATCAGCTCCAGGGCAAGGCTTTCTCTCTCTGTCGCCTCTGGAGGAAGGTCCCTCTCGTCAATCTTTCCCTGGACTAGGAGCTTCTCCAAGCAGGAACTCTGGGTCCAAAGGACATGCTCTGCTCCTGGTGCTTCTTTCTCGGTAGTATGATTTCCTAACTCTCTGCTTGCTTCCCCTTTCTCCTTTTTTTTTTTTTTTTTTTAATTTGTATTGTGTTTTTAAGTGAAAGTTTACAAATCAAGTCAGTCTCTCATACAAAAATTTATATACACCTTGCTATATACTCCTAATTGCTCTCCCCCTAATGAGACAGCCCGCTCCTTCCCTCCACTGTCTCTTTTCGTGACCATTCCGCCAGCTTCTGACTGCCTCAGCCATCTCATCTCCCTTCCAGATAGGAGATGCCAACATAGTCTCAAGTGTCTACTTGATCCAAGAGACTCATTCTTCACCAGCATCTTTTTCTATCCCATTGTCCAGTCTAATCCCTGCCTGAAGAGTTGGTTTTGGGAATGGTTCCTTTCTTGGGCTAACAGAAGCCCTGGGGGCATGACCACCAGAGTCCTTCTAGTCTCAGTCAGACCATTAACTCTGGTCTTTTTTACAAGAATTTGGGGTCTGCATCCCACTGCTCTCCTGCTCCCTCATGGGTTCTCTCTTGTGTTCCCTGTCAGGGCAGTCATCAGTTGTAGCCGGGCACCATCTAGTTCTTCTGGTCTCAGGCTGATGGAGTTTCCGGTATATGTGGCTTTTCCTGTCCCTTGGGCTCATCTTTACCACTTGTCTTTGGTGTTCTTCATTCTCCTTTGCTCCAGGTGGGTTAAGACGAATTGATGCATCTTAGATGGTCACTTGCTAGCATTTAAGACCCCAGACACCACTCTCCAAAGTAGGATTCAGAATGTTTTCTTAATAGATTTTATTATGCCAATTGACTTAGATGTCCCCAGAAACCATGGTCCGCAAACTCCCGCCACTCCTACACTGGATTTCAAAGCATTCAGTTTATTCTGGAAACTTCTTTGCTTTTGGTTTAGTCCAGTTGTGCTGACCTCTCCTGTATTGTGAGTTGGCTTTCCCTTCACCTAAAGTAGTTCTTATCTACTATCTAATTAGTAAATATCCCTCTCCCTTCCTCCCTCCCTCCCCACCTCGTAACCATCAAAGCATATTTTCTTCTCTGTTTAAACTATTTCTCGAGTTCTTATAACAGTGGTCTTATTCGATATTTATCTTTCTACATCTGACTAGTTTCACTCAGCATAATCCCTTCCAGATTCTTCCATGTTATGAAATGTTTCACAGATTCATCACTGTTCTTTATTGATGGGTAGTATTCTATTGTATGAATATACCATAATTTATTTATCCATTTGTCTGTTGATGGGCACCTTGGTTGCTTCCATCTTTTTGCTATTGTAAATAGTGCTGCATATATCTGTTCGTGTAAAGGCTCTTATTTCTCTAGGATATATTCCAAGGAGTAGGGTTACTGGATCATATGGTAGTTCTACTTCTAGCTTTTTAAGGAAGTGCCAAATCGATTTCCAAAGTGGTTCTATCTTTCCTTTTATCTCTTGTAAGATAAAAGGTGGTGGAGCCCACACTCCAGAAAAACTCCCTTTACGTTGCATCAGGGATGTGACCTTAGTAAAAAAGGGTGTTACAATTCCACCCTAATCCTCTTTAACGTAAAATTACAATCACAAAATGGAGGATAACCACACAATACTGGAAATCATGGCCCAGCCAAATTGTTACACACGTTTTTGGGGGGACACACTTCAATCCATGACATCAGCTTTCCTATCCCCTCCTTCTTGCCCCTGGGCTGGTGTGACCATTTAGTCTCATTTTGTTTTATGGGCCTGACTAAACTTTGGCTCCCCTGCATGTGTGTCAATTTGTTGTACTGTGGGAGCTTGCATGTTGCTGTGGTGCTGGAACCTATGCCACCGGTAGGTGTTCAGATACCAGCAAGGTCACCCAAGGAGAACAGGTTGCAGCTGACCTTCCAGACTAAGACATACCAGGAAGAAGGACCTGGCAGTCTACTTCTGAAATAAACTAGCCAGTGAAAACCTTAGGAATAGCAGTAGAACATTGTCTGATAGTGCCAGAAGATGAGCCCCGATGTTGGAAGGCACTCAAAAGATGACTAAGGAAGAGTTGCCTCCTCAAAGTAGATTTGGCCTTTACGTCATGGATGGAGTCAAGCTTTCGGGACCTTCATCTGTTGATGTGGCATGACTCAAAATGAGAAGAAACAGCTGCAAACATCCATTAATAATTGGAACCTGGAATGTACAAAGTATGAATCTAGGAAAATTGGAAACCATCAGAAACAAACTGGAATGCATAAACATTGATATCCTAGACATTAGTGAACTGAAATGGACTGGTATTGGCCATTTTGAATCAGACAATCATATAGTCTACTATGCCAGGAATGACAACTTGAACAGGAATGGTGTAGCATTCATTGTCAAAAAGAACGTTTCAAGATCTATCTTGAAGTACAACGCTGTCAGCGATGGGATAATGTCCATATGCTTACAAGGAAGACCAGTTAATATGACTATGATTCAAATTTATGAACCAACCACCAAGGCCAAAGGTAAAGAAATTGAAGATTTTTACCAGCTTCTGCAGTCTGAAATTGATGGAACATGCAATCAGGATGCATTGATAATGACTGGTGATTGGAATGCAAAAGTTGGAAACAGTGAAGAAGGCTCGGTAGTTGGAAAATATGGCCTTGGTGATAGAAACAATGCTGGAGATGGCATGATAGAATTTTGCAAGACCATCAATTTCTTCATTGCAAATACCCTTTTTCACCAACATAAACAGCGACTACACATGGACCTCATCAGATGGAACACACAGGAATCAAACCCACTACATCTGTGGAAAGAGATGATGGAAAAACTCAAATCATCAGTCAGAACAAGGCCAGGGGCCGACCGTGGAACAGACCATCAAATGCGCATATGCACGTTCAAGCTGAAACTGAAGAAAATCAGAGCAAGTCCACAAGAGCCAAAATACGAACTTGAGTATATCCCACCTGAATTTAGAGACCATCTCAAGAATATATTTGATGTTTTGAACACTAATAACCAAAGACCAGACAAATTGTGCAATGACATCAAGTACATCATACCTGAAGAAAGAGGTCATTGAAAACACAGGAAAGAAAGAAAAGACCAAGGCGGATATCAGAGGAGACTATGAAACTTGCTCTTGAACATCGAGCAGCTAAAGCAAAAGGATGAAATGATAAAGTAAAAGAACTGAACAGAAGAGTTGAAAGGGCGGCTAGAGAAGACAAAGTAAAGTACTATAATGACATGTGCAAAGAGCTGGAGATAGAAAACAAAAATGGAAGAACATGCTCGGTGTTTCTCAAGCTGAAAGAACTGAAGAAAAAATTCAAGCCTCGAGTTGCAATAGTGAAGGATTCTATGGGGAAAATATTAAATGACGGAGGAAACATCAAAAGAACTGGAAGGAATATACAGAGTCATCATACCTAAAAGAGTTAGTCAATGTTCAACCATTTCAAGAGGCAGCACATGATCAGGAACCGATGGTACCGAAGGAAGAAGTCCAAGCTGCACTGAAGGCACGGCAGAAAAGGCTCCAGGAACTGACGGACTATCACCTGAAATGTTTCAACAAACAGATGTAGCACTGGAAGTGTTCACTCATCTACGCCAAGAAATATGGAAGGCAGCTTCCTGGCCAACAGACTGGAAGAGATCCATATTTATGCCTATTCCCAAGAAAGGTGATCCAACCCAATACGGATATTATTGAACAAACTCATTAATATCTCACGCAAGCAAAATTTTGCAGAAGATCATTCAAAAGCCACCTGTAGCTGTATATCGACAGGGAACTGCAAGAAATTCAGGCAGGATTCAGAAGAGGACGTGGAACCAGAGATATCGTTGCTGATGTCAGATGGATCCTGGCTGAAAGCAGAGAATACCACAAGGATGTTTACCTGTGTTTTATTGACTGTGCAAAGGCATCCGACTGTGTGGATCATAACAAATTATGGATAACATTGAAAAGAATGGGAATTTCAGAACACTTAATTGTGCTCATGAGGAACCTGTACATAGATCAAGAGGGAATTGTTCAGACAGAACAAGGGGATACTGAGTGGTTTAAAGTCAGGAAAGGTGTGTGTCAGGGTTGTGTCCTTTCACCATATCTAATTAATCTGTATGCTGAGCAAATAATCCGAGAAGCTGGGCTATATGAAGAAGAATGAGGCATCAGGATTGGAGGAAGACTCATTAACAACCTGCGATATGCAGATGACACAACCTTGCTTGCTGAAAGTGAAGAGGACTTGAAGCACTTACTGATGAAGATCAAAGACCACAGCCTTCGGTATGGATTACACCTCAACATAAAGAAAACAAAAATCCTCACAACTGGTGTCACGGATTGAATTATGTCCTCCCCCAAAAAACATATGTATCATCTTGGTTAGGTCATGATTCCCAGTATTGTGTGGTTGTCCTCCATTTTTTTTATTGTAATTTTATGTAAAGAGGATTAGGGTTGGATTGTAAGGCCACCATTGCTCAGGTCACCTCCCTGATGCAACGTAAAGGGAGTTTCCCAGGGGTGTGTCCTGCACCACCTTTTATCTTAAGAAATAAAAGGAAAGAGAAGAAAGCAGAGAGTTGGGGGCCTCATACCGCCAAGAAAGAAGCACCAGGAGCAGACCTGGGGTCTCTGCGCCTGAGGATCTCATCGACCATGGGAAGATTAAGGACAAGGACCTTCTTCCAGAGCCAACAGAGATAGAAAGCCTTCCCCTGGAGCTGACCCCTTGAATTTGAACTTTTACCTACTTTACCGTGAGGAAATAAATTTCTCTTTGTTAAAGCCACCCACTTGTGGTATTTCTGTTATAGCAGCACTAGAGGGCAAAGACAACTGGACCAATAAACAACATCATGATAAACAGAGAAAAGATTGAAGTTGTCAAGGATTTCATTTTACTTGGATCCACAATCAACACCCATGGAAGCAGCAGTCAAGAAATCGAAAGACTCATCGCGTTGGGCAAATCTGCTGCAGAGGACCTCTTTAAAGCATTGGAAAGCAAAGATGTCATCTTGAAGACTAAGGTGCGCCTGACCCAAGCCATGGTATTTTCAATCGTATCATACGCATGTGAAAGCTGGACAATGAATAAGGAGGACTGAAGATGAACCGATGCCTTTGAATTTGGTGTTGGCGAAGAATATTGACTATACCATGGACTGCCAAAAGAATGAACAAATCTGCCTTGGAGAAGTACGACCAGAATGCTCCTTAGATGCAAGGATTACATACTTTGGACATGTTGTCAGGAGGGATCAGTCCCTGGAGAAGGACATCGTGCTTGGTAAAATACAGGGTCAGTGGAAAAGAGGAAAACCCTCAACAAGATGGATTGACACAGTGGCTGAAACAATGGGCTCAAGCATAACAATGACTGTAAGGATGGTGCAGGACGGGTCAGGGTTTCATTCTGTTGTGCATAGGGTTGCTATGAGTAGGAAGCAATTTGACATCACCTAACAACAACACATCAACAGCAGCAACAACACAATCTTTGGCTAAAGGGTGAACTTCAGGAGTGTTTACTGGCGGTGTTTTTACAGTGCTGTTTTTGTCAAAACTTCTGGTGTTTTAGCTACAATATTGTAGTAATTAGCATGCAGGGAGGAGGGCTGACATCATGAGTTACCGCACTGGGAGTTACTGCACTGGGTGACACCAACCCTAGTGACACCTCTGACTGGGGACCATATATATGTATGTGTGTGCTGACACATCTATAAAATGTGTTGCCTACTATGTTCACACAACCCAGACGCTATTCTTATTTCACAGAAAAAGAATGTGAGACACAGAGAGAGAAAGCCAGTGCCCAGAGCCAGCAAGCAGAGGGCTTCAGATTGGAATCCAAGGCTGCCTGGCAAGCATTTCTTTGACGTGACTTTGAAGTCTTATGTTTTAAAATTTCCTGGGATTTCTACATTCACCTCTATAGTGTAGCTGTGGAGTTTTTATTTTAAACAACATTTCAAACTACACATGATTGAGGACAACCACCATACAAGGAGATACTACCACTGACCATGTGTGGCCCTGAAGGATGGTATATGGGGAGGGCAGTCCCTCCTTCAATAAAAGCAAATCTGAAAGTTCCTAGATGGGCATTAGAGGGAGTTTTCAGGTTAGGGTTGTGGACTGGACCCTCGACCCTGATCTTTTTCATCTCTCCATATTACCTCTCTCTCCTCCAGGCAGGCTCGGGGACACTGTTCCCCATAAGCACCTAGGAACCCAAGTGGCCCACAAGGTTTAAACCAGGCTTTATGCAACAAGAGATCATCTTGTTTCCACCAGTGAAAAAAGTTGCCATCAAGTCAGTTCTGACTCAAGGCAACCCCAATATGTATCAGAATAGAACTGCGCTCCATAGGGTTTCAATGGCTGATTCTTTGGGAGTAGATTGCAAACCTTTTGGTTAGCAGCTGAGCACATTAACTGTTGATTCTCAGCCAGCCCTTGTCTTTCGTCAAGGATCCCAGGGACGTCTGGGGAGCTCCTGGCTCCTAATCTTTCCACCCCTCCCTTATTCTTCAACATAACTGAGACACAGTTTGCTCTAAAGAGCAGTTCCTGAGAGAATCTGATTTGGTGCCAAGGCAGTTCGGGGAGGGGGAGGAAAGCAGTCCTAAAGAAACAGGCTTGAGGAACTTCATGCTGACTTGGGAATCAGGAGTGGTTTTCTTGTTTCTTTTTCCTGCTTTATTGAAGGGAGAGAGGAAATTAGGGCTCAGATGAAAGGAACCCACATCTCTGTATCTGTGTATTTATAGGCGAGAGCCAAGTCTCTGCGGGGGGTGGAATCATTTGAGATTATTAGGATGAGACCTTACCCAAGGATTTCACACCTGGGAAACAGGTGCTTGTAATTGGGAGCACAGGGCAGGTGTCCTAACACAGCCACACTGATGTTGGGGGTGGTTCCCACCTGGAATAACAGGTTCCAAGTAGAGGGGACAGGAACGAGCACTTAGTGAGGACCTATTGTGTGGCAGGCACTGCCCCAGGCCGTGGGCACACATCGTACTTGATCTTCAGAGAAGAACAGGGAAAGATTATTGTCATTTGACAGGTGAGGTTAGGTAAGGAGCTCCAGATAACATCAATGGAATGTGGTTTTGCCAGTTGAGTGGATTCCGAGTCCCTCACTGTTCCTGCGGACCCACCCACACAGAGAAGTTGGGCTGGCAGCAGGGCAAGAGCTGGAGGAGACGGCCTCTGTTTGTAAAGTCCACGGTCAGCCACGAGCAGAGAGAGAGGTTGCCATGAATGGAAGCTTAGGCTAGGTGAGAGGGCAGAAGGCGCTCGAGGTTGCTGGTCTACCTCATCTCCTCTCCCCTATTGCCTCCCCCACCCACTTCCTTGTGGGCTGTCCTTACCTTGCTTTGATGGGTGGCTGGAATAGGGAGAAAGTGAGCACCTTGGCCAGGCCACCCTTAGGAGAGGACCAGGAAGGAGATGCCCCCACAGACTGTGGCGAGGCTCCACTTGGTCTCTCCTGGGACTCAGAGGCAAGCTCATCCAAGCCCCTTCTTAATTTTGATTTCTCTGTAGGTTAACTCACCTTTGGAGGTGCCACCCTCAATTCCAGGTGCCAAGAAGAGGAAAAATGCCTACCTGAGCTGAGTCCATGGGGTTCTGGTTTCATGGTGGCAGCAGTGGACTCTGAGTTTTTCTTACAGCTGACCAGTCTGTGTCCAGGCTGGAAGGAGGCTTCGCTTTACCCTTGGGGAGGAGAAAACAACTTAAAGGATGGAATGTGAGCCAGCCTTGGCAACAGGGACCAGTGAGGGGCCAAGTCTCCAGCGATTTCCTTTGGGATGGCAGCAAGTGTAGAAGTAAAACCGAATTGACCACAAGTGTTTGTCTACAGGGCTCAGCCAGGTGCTATTTAAAGTAAGTTAGTCAGCCTCATTCCAGCTCCCTCTGCCCTCCCAAGCCAAGTCAGTGAGTCCTGTTGGGTTACAAGGAGAAGATACTCAGATTCCATGTGTGTCAGAGATTCACATCCCCAGATGCCACAGAGCAGAGGTTCTCAGCGAAGCATCTCCCACCAGATGTCTGGAGGTCATGTTCCTCAGGCAGGGTAAAGAGGTTAAGATAGTGTGTTCCTGCCAAGTAATCTTTAGTGACCTCCCAGGACCAAGTTCAAGGAACCCTGGTGGTGCAACAGTTAAGCGCTGGGCTGTAGTTTGAACCCACCAACTATACCAGGGGAGAAAAGACCTGACAATCTGCTCTCATAAAGATTACTGCCTAGAAAACCATTTAGGGCAGCTCTACTTTGTCATATTGGGTCATTATGAGTCATAATTGACCTGTCAGCACCTAAAAACAATGACGGGACCAAGTATAAACTCATTAGCCTGGCCACAGGCCCTCCTGACCTGTTCCACCTCCTCTCTTCCCCACCTTATCTAGACTCCCCACCTCCTTGCACCTGTAGATGCCTTTGCTCCTGCTGTTTCCTCCACCTCGAATGCCTTCATCACCTTTCCTGCCATGTGGAAGCTCACCCAGTCTTAGAGGGACAGCACAAAAGCACCTCCTTCCCTTCTGGCTTTCCCCAGCCCTGTTCCCACTGCGTGTGGTGCTCTCCTAGTTGTAGTCCTATCTGTGTAATGGTTCTGGAGGCGACAATCTCCTCCATTCAACTCTGAGCATCCCAGGACAGGGCCTGCTGTATTTTCTGCTGCACCCTCCTGTGCCGGTGTCTACCGAGGTACCCCCACCCACCCAACCATTACCTGGGTAAAAATCACATGGGTGGGAATCATTAACTAGTTTCCTCCATCAAGTTGACTCTGACTCATCATGACCCCATGTGTTTCAGAGTAGAACTGTGCTCCATAAGGTTTTCAATGGCTGGCTTTTCAGAAGTAGATCACCAGGCCTTTCTTCCAAAGCACCTCTAGATGGACTCGAATCTCGACCTTTTGGTTATCAGCCAAGATTGTTGACTGCACTACCCAGAGGTTCCATGGGAGGCATTACTTGGACACAAAAGCAGACAGCCTCTCCACGACACAGCACAACCCCAGTGTGACTCACTGTGGATTAATTCCAATGGTTTTCCTTTTCTATCTTGACAAGATATTTCTGTCAGAGAACAGGTAAGACTATGACTCAGAATCCATACAAATTACCTCACCTCACTGATCTAATGTACTTTTTTTATACACTGATGTAATGTATTCTTTTTTTATAAAATAGTTTTGTTGTTTTTATTGAGAATATATACAGCAAAACATACACCAATCCACTGGTTCTACATGTACAATTCAGTGACGCTGATTACATTCTTGCTCTGCTTTTCTGAGTTGTTCCTCCCCCATTGACATAAACTCACTGCCCCCTAAGTTTCCTATTTAATCTTTAAAGTTGCTCTTATCAGTTTGATCCCATACACATAGATCTTAAAAGAGCACAGTGCTCAAGGAGGAGAACCTGTACTAGTTAAGCTGAACTATTGCATGCTTTTAAGAATAGTCGAGGGGATATTTTTGGTTTAAGATTTAAAGATTTTCTCAGGGAAATATTTTTGGTTTGTCCAGCCTCCATGGCTCCAGAAAATCTGGATTCCCTGAGAAATTTTTTTTTTTATATTTTTTTGTGAGGCGGAGCCAAGATGGTGGAGTAGTCAGATGCTTCCAGTGATCCCTCTTACAACAAAGACCTGGAAAAACAAGTGAAATGATTATATTTAGGACAAGCTAGGAGCCCTGAACATCAAAGGCAAAGTTAGAAAATGGACTGGTTGGCAGGGGGAGGGAGAGACAGCTTAGAAACAGAGAGAAGTTGCTGGCCCTGAAGTGCAGGGAACTCTCAGGCACCATTCCCTGAACCAACCACGGCAGGGCTGGTGGTAGCGTTTTGGACTCAGTTTCCTCAGGGAGAAACAGCCAGACACACAGCCTTCTCAAACCTCTGGAACCAAAGAAGAACGACGCTCTCAGCAAAAGCTAAATACTTGCGTGTATTTTACCACGCCTCCAGCTCCCAAACCAGCTTCAGTGGCTGTTGATTTCCCTGGACCTGAGATTGGGCCTGCTGAGCGTCCTGAGCCATTCTGCCGGCCTTGGAGAAGGAATAAATTCACAGCTGGGAGAAAAAAATAATCTGCCAGATCCACTAAGTTGGGGAGCTCAGGACAGAAGCGGCTCCTGCCCAGACATAAACAGTCCATGGTCTTTGAGTACTTTTCCCCCTGCATGGACCTGAGTGGGCCTATTTCAGGGGAATAGGCCCTTGTTGGCAGACTGCAACTGTTTCAGCTGTGCAGTGGAGAGAGGGGTGTTTGATGTTTGACACCACTTTTCCTATTAAAAAGTGTTCTCACCTACCCCCATCAGGGGCCTTAGGACCGGTGGCTCCACCCACATCACCTAGCCACCTGCGACAGGGGTCCAAGGATGAGTGATGCCTCCCAGTCCTTACAACCAAAATCATTGGGTGCCCACGGCCCATCTGCAGAACCCACCTACCTGTGCGCTATAGGGAACAGGGACTCACTTTCCTCACAGACACTCGGGGGACAGTTGTCTGACCCTGCCTTGTTCACACTGTGACTGTCTGCTGCTACCAGATACCTGTGCCTACACCAATCACCTTGCCCCTCTAGGACTGTACAACATAGCCTGTACCACACACTTACTGACCAACTACCTGGACACCTGAGCTGATTCCATACAAGAAAAGTGAATGGACTCCTAGGTTCATATACCTGATAATAGCTCTAGCCTTCTGGTGACAGGACGTTAGAGCTTCAAAGTCAAAAGTAATCAAACTAGCTCACTCAAGCAGCCTATTTGGGCATATCAAAACAAAACCAAGCAAGAAGCTAGGATACAGTAAGCAAACAAAATAAACTAATAACTTATAGATGGCTAAGAGACAACAGTCAATATCCAATGACATAAAGAAGCAGACAATGATCACTTCAACAAGCTCTCAAAACAAAGAGTCAAGAGATCTTCTGGATGAAGATGTCTTCCTGGAATTACCAGATGCAGAATACAAAAGATTAATATACAGAACTCTTCAAGACATCAGGAACGAGATCAAGAAGAAGATCAGGCAATATGCAGAACAATCCAAGAAACTCAAAGATAAAGCAATTGAAGAAATTTAAAGGGTTATTCAAGAACATAATGAAAAATTTAATAAGCTGCAAGAATCCATAAAGAGACAGCAATCAGAAATTCAGAAGATTAACAACAAAATTACAGAATTAGACAACTCAATAGAAAGTCAGAGGAGCAGGATTGAGCAAGTAGAAGGCAGAACTGGGGAGATTGAAGACAAAGCAATTGGCACCAATATATTTGAGAAAAAATCAGATAAAAGAATTAAAAAAATGAAGAAACCTTAAGAATCATGTGGGACTCTATCAAGAGAAATAACCTATGAGTGATTGGAGTACCAGAACAGGGAGGGATAATAGAAAATAGAGAATTGTTGAAGATTTGTTGGCAGAAAATTTCCCTGATATGAAAGATGAGAAGATATCTATCCAAGATGCTCACCGAACTCCACGTAAGGTAGATTTTTAAAAGAAAGTCACCAAGACATATTATAATGAAACTTGCCAAAACCAAAGATAGAGAATTTTAAGAGCAGCTAGGGTTAAACAAAAAGTCACCTACAAAGGACAGTCAATAAGAATAAGTTCAGACTACTCGGCAGAAACCTTGCAAGCAAGAAGGCAATAGGATGACTTACATAAAGCATTGAAGGAGAAAAATTGCAAGCCAAGAATCATATATCCAGCAATACTCTCTCTCAAATATGAAGGCTAAATTAGGACATTTCCAGATAAACAGAAGTTTAGGGAATTCATAAAAACCAAACCAAAACTCCAAGAAATACTAAAGGGAGTTCTCTGGTTAGAAAATCAGTAATATCAGCAATCAACCCAAGACTAGAACACAGGACAGAGCAACCAGATGTCAACCCAGATAGGGAAATCACAAAAATAAATCAAGATTAAAAAAACGCTCAAACTAGGGAAACAGCGATGCATCACGTAAAAGAAGACAACATTAAAACAACAAAGAGGGTCTAAGAAATGTAGTTACAGATCTTTCATATGGAGAGGAAGACAAAGTGATATAAAGAAATAAAAGTGAGGTTTAAACTTAGAAAAATAGGGGTAAATATTAAGGTAACCACAAAGGAGACTAACAATCCTACTCACTAAAATAAAATACAGGAAAAAAATTAAAATATTTTATTGTGTTTTAGGTGAAAGTTTACAGAGCAAATTAGGTTTCCCGCTAACAATTTTTATACAAATCGTCCCATGACATTGGTTACAATTTTTACAATGTGTCAGCATTGTCAAGATTTTCGTTCTGTTTGTTCTGTTTCCATTGATCTAGCTTCTCTTCTCCTCTGTCATGGATTGAATTGTTGCCCTGAAAATACGTGTCAAATTGTTAGTCCATGATTCCAGGTATTGTGTGATTGTCCACCATTTTGTGATCTAATGTGGTAAATCCTACCTCTACGATGTTGATGAGGTGGGACGAATGGCAGTTATGTTAATGAGTCAGGACTCAGTCTAAAAGATAAGGTTGTACCTTGAGTCAATCTCTTTTGAGATATAAAAGAGAGAAGTAAGCAGAGGGACAGGAGGACCTCATACGACCAAGAATGTAGAACCAGGAGCACTGTCCTTTGGACCTGGGGTCCCTGTGCTGAGAAGCTCCTAGAGCAGGGGAATATTGATGACAGGGACCTTTCCCAAGAGCCGACAGAGAGAGAAAGGCTTCCCCTGGAACTAGCACCACGAACTCAGACTTCTAGCCTTCTAGACTGTGAAAGAGTAAGTCGCTCTCTGGTAAACCCATCCACTTGTGGTATTTCTGTTATAGCAGCACTAGAAAACTAAGACACGCTCCTTGGTTCTCTGCTTTTGGCTAAATGTTGACCATTTGGTCTCATGTAGTTTGTTGTCTAACGGAGCACATTACTCGTGGGTGATACTGTTTATTTTATAAGCCAATCTATTATTTCGCTGAAGGGTGACTCACTGAAATAGCTGCAATTCCAAGTTCAAAAGTTATCTTAGGGCGATACTCTCAGGGGTTTCTCTCTCTAGTCTCTATCAATTCAGTAGATCTGGCCTTTTTAAGGAATTTGAGTTTTGTCCTATTTTTTAATTCTATTCTACTGGGGACCTTCTATACTGTTCCTCATCAGAATGGTAGGTATTGGTAGCTAGGCACCATCTAGTTCTTCTGGTCCCCTGTTTGAAAAGGTTGTGGTTCACATGGGATATTAGTCCTGTGGATTAGTTTCTTCTTTGAACCTTTGATTTCCATCTTATTCTTTTGCTCCACTACAGTAAGGACCAACAGTTGTGTCTTAGGTGGCCAGCCGGTCACAAGCTTTTAAAACCCCACATGCTACCCACAAAACTCAGTTGTAGAATATTATCTTTGGGAAGTATGTTATGCCCATTGACTAACTGTTCACAGAGAGTATGGTCCCAAGGCCCTTCAGCCAGTAAACTAATCCTGTGAGTTGTTTGGATATGACTAGGAAGACTCCGCAACTGTGCCCCCATGTGGTTTGCTATAAATGTATGGATTCTATGAGAATTTGAAATTCTGTTCTGAATTTTCCCCCTGGATCTAATGTACTTTTTATTTTCTTTTTATTATTGTACTTTAGATGAAGGTTTACAGAAAAAACTAGCTTCTCATTAAGCACTTAGTACACATATTGTTTTATGACATTGATTACCAACCCCACGACATGTCAACACTCTCCCCTTCTCCACCTTGGGTTCCCTATTACAAGCTTTCCTGTTCCCTCCTGAGTTTTAGTCCTTGCCCCTGGGCTGGTGTGCCCCTTTAGTTTTGTTTTGTTTTGTTTTATGGGCCTGTCTAATCTTTGGCTGAAGAGTGAACCTCTGGAGTAACTTCTCTACTGAGCTAAAAGGGTGTCCGGGGCCATACTCTTGGGTTTCTCCAGTCTCTGTCAGTCTTTTTTTGTGAGTTAGAATTTCGTTCTACATTTTTCCCAGCTCTGTCCAGGACCCTCTATTGCGATCCCTGTCAGAGCAGTCAGTGGTGGTAACCGGGCACCAGCGAGCTGTGCTGGACTCAGTCTGTGGTACTTGTGGTCCATTAGTCCTTTGGACTAATCTTTCCCTGTGTCTTTGGTTTCCTTCATTCTCCCTTGCTCCAGACAAGACGAGACCAGTGGAATATCTTAGATGGTCACTCACAAGCTTTTAAGACCCCAGATGCTACTCACCAAAGTAGAACGTAGAGTGTTTTCCTTATAAACTATGTTATGCCAATTGAGCTAGAAGTTCCCCAAGACCATGGTCCCCACAGCCTCAGCCCAGTAATTTGGTCCCTCAGGGACTTTGGATATGTCTATGGAGTTTCCGTGACCTTGCCTTGGACAAGTTATGCTGGCTTCCCCAGTATTGCATACTGTCTTATCCTTCACCAAAGTTACCACTTATCTGTCATCTATTTAGTGTTTTTCCATCCTCACCTCTCCCCTCCCTCGTGACCATCAAAGATTGTTTCTTTTTGTGTGTAAACCTTTTCATCAGTTTTTATAGTAGTGGTCTCATACAATGTTTGTCCGTTTGTGACTGACTTATTTCACTCAGCATAATGCCCTCCAGATTCATCCGTGTTGTGAGATGCTTCGAAGATTCATCATTGTTCCTTATCATTGTGTATGGACCATAGTTTGTTTATCCATTCATCTGTTGATGCGCATCTGGGTTGTTACCATCTTTTTGCTATTGTGAACAATACTGCAATGAACATGGGTGTGCATATCTATTCGTGTGACATCTCTTATTTCTCTAGGATATAGTCCCAAGAGTGGGTTTGCTGGATCATATGGTATTTCTATTTCTAGCTTTCTAAGGAAGCACCATATATGGTTTTCCAAAATAGTTGTACCATTTTACATGCCCACCAGCAGTGCATAAGAGTTCCAATCTCCCCACAGCCTCTCCAAAATTTGTTATTTTCTGTTGTTTTGATTCGTGCCAGTAATGCCAGAGTAAGATGGGATCTCATTGTGGTTTCAATTTGCATTTCTCTAATGGCTAGTGATGGCAAGAATCTCCTAATGTGTCTGTTAGCCGCTTGAATATCTTCTTTGGTGAAGTGTCTCTTCGTTTTCCTTGCCCATTTTTTAGTTGGATTGTTTGTCTTTTTGTTGTAGAGGTGTTGGATTTTCCTGTAGGCTTTAGAGATTAGACCTTCGTTGGATTTGCCATAGCCCCAAATTTTTTCCCAGTTTGTAGGTTCTCTGTGTACTCTTTTGGTGAAGTCTTTTGATGAGCACAAGTGTTTAATTTTTAGAAAATCCCAATTATCTAGCTTATCTTCTGGTGTTTGTGTGTTGTTAGTTATGGTTTGTATCCTGTTAATGCCATGTATTAGGGTCTCTGACATTGATTCTATTTTTTCTTCTATGATCTTTATAGTTTTCATTTCATATTTAGGTCTTTGATCCATTTTGAATTTGCTTTTGTGTATGGTGTGAGGTACGAGTCCCTTTTTTTTTTTTTTTGCAGATGGACATCCAGTTTTGCCACCACCATTTGTTAAAAAGACCATCTTTTCCCCATTTGAAGGACTTTGGGCCCTTGTGGAAGATCAGGTGACTTAAGTGGTGGATTTACATCTGGGTTCTCAATTCTGTTCCATTGGTCAATGTATCTGTCGTCGTACCAGTACCAGGCTGTTTTGACTACCATAGCTATATACCTCAGTAGTCAGCCGAGGTCAGGCAGTGCGAGTCCTCCTACTTTACACTTCTTCTTCAGTAGTGCTTTACTTATCCAGGGCCTCTTCCCTTTCCGCTCTAATGTACTTTTTAGAGTTCTATCATGAGTCACTATAACTCAGACTCAACTCCCTGGCAACCAACAACAGACGACATTTTTTTCTGAGTGTTTTTTCATTTGTTTCCTTGTGTCTCCTTCCTCCAGCCGTAATATTTTTATATCAGGAGGAAGAGGAAGAGAGAATTGTGGAAAGACAGGGGTCTCAGCTAAAATTTGAATATTCAAATATTCCAAAGCCTCACTGAAGCCTTAGAGCCCAGGTCCAGGTGGGGACTTGGGCCCCTTCAGTCTCATTCCATTCTCCGTCACTAATTGCTTGCAGGAACTTTTTGAGGGAGAGGGTGGAAATCCTTTCCTACTGCACTGGAGGCTCCTTTGAAGGCATGAAACAAGTCTTGTTCCTTTTTGGTTCCAGTAGGTGCTCACTAAATATGTCCTATATTAAAAAAAAAAAAAAACTTCTACTAGAAAGAATTAAAGGGATTCAAGATTGAAACATAAACCAGAAAGAAAAAGCTTACAAATGTGCTGGAAGAAACAATAAAAATAATGTTGAGTTGGGAAAACATTTCTAATCAAGGCACAAATCCCACAAGCCATAAACGGAAAGTGTGACAGATCTGAGCTCTTCAAAATAAAAATTGCAAAGGATACCATAAACAAAACCAGAATACAATAAACTAAGAGAAAACACTGGCAATACTCATAGTAGACTCTACGCAACCAAAACCAAACCCGCTGCCGTCGTGTCGATTCCGACGCATAGCAACCCTATAGGACAGAGTAGAACTGCCCCCGTAGAGTTTCCAAGGAGCCTCTGGTGGATTTAAACCGCCGACCTTTTGGTTAGCAGCCATATCTCTTAACCACTATGCCACCAGGTTTTCCAATCTGTGCAAAGATCCTGCAAATCAACATGGCAAAAACTGATACCAATTTTTAAAAAGCAGGTAAGAGATATAAATTGAAAATTCTCAGAAGAAACACAAATGAATACTAAACATAGGAATATGCATTTCCACTTGAAATTCAAAAAACACAAGTTAATACAGACACATTTTTGAAACCTAAAAGGACTCACGATATCCAGTTGGCAAGGGGGTAGGTGGCACTCCCTCAGCCCGTGTAGACGGGAGTGTAAAATGTTTCAGAGTTTTGGAGGATAGCCTAGCAATGCCCAAAAATCCTACTCTCTGGCCCAACAACCCACCCCCCTCCCCCGGTCTCTAAGCTACAGAGACCACAGGCTAAGTGTGCCCGCACATGGATTTTAGGATGTTTAGTGCAACATTGTATTTAGCACCAAAAGAGAGGGAAATAACTAAAAGCCCATTCCTAAGGGAACAGATGAGGAACGCTGGTGGTGAAATGCTTAAGCACTGGGCTGCTAAACCAAAGGTTGGCGGTTCAAATCCACCAGCCACTCAGCAGGAGAAAGATGCGGCAGTCTGTTTCCCTAAAGATGACAGCCTAGGAAACCCTATGCGGCAGTTCCTCTCTGTCATATAGGGCCACTGTGAGTCGGAATCGGCTAGAGGATACACGGCAACAAGGTACATTAGGGGCCATTCATACTAGGGAAAACTCTGAGCCATTGAAAAGAATGAGGAGGAAAAAGAAGCTACACATAATAAGATTCCCTTAGTAGTCTGCAGGAGGCCCTGGGTAGCACAAATGATTAAATGCTCAGCTGCTGGCCGAAAGGTTGGAGGTTCAAGCCAACACAGAGGTGCCTTCGAAGAAAAGCCTGGTGATCTACCTCTGAAAAACCAGCCATTGAAGACTCTACAGAGCACAGTTCTACTCTGACACACATGGGGTTACCCTAAGTCAGTATCAACTCAAGGGCAAGTGGAAACCGGGAGCAGCCTGACACAGAGAGGTGAAAATTCTAGACTCCACAGAGCTAGGTCTCCCCAGTGGGGTATGGGAGGAGGAGAGGGGCAGAGAAGTGAGAGGGGGAGGGGGAGGGGAGGTGAAGGGGAGCCATATGCAAGGTTTAAGTTTTTTTATTTCGTTGTCAACATTTAAAACTTAGAAATATTTATATCAAATAATCTATGATTTTAAGAATCTCTTAAAATGAGAGATCTGGTAAATTAGGCCCACACTTTACCCAGCAACCCTTATCGGATTTGAGGGTGCTTCCATTTCACCCCAGGTCCCCATAAACCCTGATTTCCCCTCACTCCCACTGCCCAGGCATTGCCAGAAGTCTCCTGGGGGGTCACCAGAGCACAGAACTCTAACCCCATTTATAAGGTGAAGAAACTGAGGCCCAGAGAGGGAAAGTGATTCACCCACGCTCACACAGCTCTTGGTGGCCTGAATGGAAGGCCAACACCAGGCCTTCTGACTCCGGGATTTAAGACAAATTTTCTAAAGACGAAAGTGAAAGTTTATTCCACCCTCACAGAGGTCCTTACCTCTGGTAACAGCTTGGTCTCTGCCTTCCGGGTTTGTCTCTGCTTCTACAAACACACAGATCTAAGCACACACTCCAAAGGTTATACTCACTCATGTGGAGTTTGGTCTTTGATTTAAAGGTCACAAAGACGGGATCGCACTGGGGATACCATTCCACAGCACGCGCTCCTCACATCCTATGTCTGGGCTGTCTTTTGAATTCGGACACGCAGGACTTCCTCTCTCTTCTCCCGTCATCCTGCAGTCCTGAACAGGGGGCTGGTGGGGTTCAGGAGCTGGAGTCCTGCCATTTCTCTGCTTAGCCTCTATCATGTAGGCAAGGCACCCTGGCCCAGTCACTGCCCTCTCAGGGCCTCAGTTTCCCCTAAAGAGCCAGGCACAGAGCAGGTTCTCAGACAGTGTAGGTGGAACAACCTCCGGATTCCTTGTACCTCCAAAGAAGTCCTTTGCCCCCACCAGGCCTCAGTAGCAGCACGCTGGGGGCAGCCTCAGGGCTTAGCTCACCACCCCTTTTCCACCTCCTCTGCTTGCTCCAAAGTGCCCAAAGGGTCAAACACACCAGCACCTACCTTCATCCTGTGGTCACCTGGCCATGTCTCAGGCAGCTAGGAACACATGCTAAGAGCCCAGGAGAGCTTTGTAACCCATCTAAGCCATCCTTCCCCGCTCCCCCCACTGCTCAGGGACATAGAGGGCAGGAGGGGGGCAGACAAACCTGGGTTCAAATCCAGATGTTGCTAGGACTTAGCTGTGTGACCTTGGGCCCTTTCCCTAGCCTCTATGAGCTTTGGTTTTTCCTTCTCTATAAAAGGATGAAGATAATCCTTTTCTTATGGAGTTGTTGTGAGGATGAGATGGGGGGCTATAACCCTCACCCTCTCACCCTACCCCCAACTTACCAAGGAATCTTCCTATTGTCAAATAAATACGAGTAAGATCAAGCTGTTCTTAGGTGTGTGGACCCGGATGCCAGCCTGAGGGCCAGAGTAGTTGTGTAGTCACCAGACACATCCTCTCTGCCTCCAGATATACTCGAGAATCCAAAAATGAAACCAAAAGCCACACCCTCAGAGCAGCTCAGGACAAACAAACACATTAGAAAGCAAACCTGCGGGTAACACCGCCTTCAACCCAGGCCTGACATTGCAGGCCCTTCCAGACTCAGCCCATTCTGCCTTGCTTCCTGGGGATCTGTGAGGTTTTCAGGAAGGAGCGACACCCTGGAGCCAGGCCCAGCCTTGCCACTAACTGGCTGTGCTGGCTGTAGCAAATGACTCTCCCTGCCCCCTGTGGACTCACCCCCAGCCCCACCCTCCTGCACCCCTCACTCAGCATCCCTGCCTATTCAGCTCTGGGTCACCAGCGCTCAGCACCGTCCCGCACATACCAGGTGCTCCCTACATTCCTGTTGGATTGCTGTCCTTGAATGCCATGGCCCTGAAGCTCCGAGATGTTTGTAAATGCAGGTCCCACCTGCCAGGAGTACCTACTTTTGGTTAGTTACCATCGAGTCAATTTCAATGCTTGGAGACCCCGTGCGTGCAGAGTAGAACTGCCCTATAAGGTTTTCAAGGGTGTGGCCTTTCAGAAGGAGATCACCAGGCCTGTCTTCTGAGATGCCTTTTGGTAGGTTTAAACCACCAACCTAATGGCTAGTAGTTGAGCACTTAACCCTATGCAACACCCAGGGCCTCCTCCAGCCTGGAAAAACCATGCCCATCCTTCAAAGCCCAGTCAGGCATCACCTCCTCTGAAAAGTCCTCCAGCACCCTCCCTGTCACTCTGCACCATGGCACCCTGGGGGGACACTTTAAGTCCAGCTTCATGGACTGTGTCCTGCACCTAACCCTTTAAGTCACGTGTCTCTCTAGACTAGTTCTTGATGGCAGGGACCACATCTGGTTCCCAAGGCACATCCTGGGTGGTCAAGCAGTTTGGATGGACCCAGAAATGTGTGGGTATATCCACAGAGAAAACTGCTGTTTTCTGTCCCGGTTCATTTCCACTTGACAACAGAGCTTCTTCACACCAACAGAGATGCTTTACAGGAAGGTCATTTTCCTAGCAATTCAGACAGTCCTGAAAGCATCAAACAAACCTGTCTTCTTGCCTGGTTCCCACTGACAGAGGGCTAACTGTGAGCAGGGCCCCGTGCAGGCCCATTACAAGCATTTTCTTGTTTAATGCTCACACCAATGCTAGGAGTTATCCCCATTTTACAATCAATGAAATTGAGAAGAAGAGGTCCATGGCTAATAAATCATGAAGGTGGAATTGCTATCTGACTTCTCTGCTTTGTCCAGCAAAGAGGCAAAGTCCACCCCCCAGGGTGGATTTCTCAACAAGCAAGGTTAAGCACGGGCTTACTTGTGCTTACTTACTAATCTATAGTGAACAATTTCACATTTTTCACCTCATCAAAGATTCTGCTTCTAGGTATGACTGGCATCTGTCTCTCTCCCAGCCCCACAGCACCTTCCTACAGATTCAAAGCCTCTTTTCAAACACGATACCTGACATGGATAGATTACCCCGTGAGCCAAGCTAAGTACCAACCACTTATCTGTCAGCTTGTCATACTGTGGTGGCTTTCATGTTGTGACACTGGAAGCTATGCCACTGATATTTCAAATACCAGCAGGGTCATCCATGGTGGACAGGTTTCAGAGAGCTTCCAGGCTAAGACAGACTGGGAAGAAAAGCCTGGCAGTCTACTTCTGAAAAAACTGGCCAGTGAAACCTTACGAATAGTGGCAGAACACTGTCTGATATCGTGCCAGGAGAAGAGCCCAAAAGATGACCAGGGAAGAGCTGCTTCCTCAAAGGAGGGTTAAACTTAATGATATGGGTAGGGTCAAGCTTTCAGAACCTTCATCTGCTGTTGTGGCAAGACTCAAAATAAGAAGAGACAGCTACAAACATCCACTAATGATCTAAACGCGGAATGTACAAAGTATGAATCTAGGAAAATTGGAAGTCCTCAAAAATGAAATGAAACCCATAAGCATTGATATCCTAGGCATTAGTGAGCTGAAATGGACTGGTAACATCCATTTTGAATCAGACAATCATACGGTCTACTATCCCGGGAATGACGAATTGAAGAGGGATGGTGTTGCATTCATCGTCAAAAAGAACATTTCAAGACCTATCCTGAAGTACAGCGTTGTCAGTGATAGGATAATATCCATACTTTACAAGGAAGACCAGTTAATATGATCACTATTCAAATTTACACACCAACCACTAAGGCCAAAGATGAAGAAATTGAAGCTTTTCACCAACTTCTGCAGTCTGAAGTTGATTAACCATGCAATAAAGATGCATTGATAATTGCTGGTGATTGGAACGTGAATGTTGGAAGAGAGGAAAACCCATAGATGGAAAACATGGCCTTGGTGATAGAAAGACACCAGAGGTCACATGATAGAATTTTGCAAGACCAACAACTTCTTCATTGCAAATACCTTTTTCAACAATGTAAACAGTGACTACACATGTGGACCTCGCCAGTAGGAATACACAGGAATCAAATCAACTACATCTGTGGAAAGAGATGATGGAAAGGCTCAATATTATCAGTCAGAACATGGTCAGGGGCCAACTGTGGAACAGACCATCAATTGCTCATATATAATTTCAAGCTGAAGCTGAAGAAAATTAGAGCAAGTCCATGAGAGCCAAAGTACGACCTTGACCCAATTGAATTTAGAGACCATCTCCGGAATAGATTTGATGCAATGAACACTAATGACTGAAGACTAGATGAGTTGTGGAATGACAACAAGGACATCATATATGAAGAAAGCAAGAGGTCATTAAAAAGACAGGAAAGAAAGAAAAGAGCAAAATCGATGTCGGAAGAGACTCAAAGTTGCTCTAGAACAAGGAGTATCTAAAGCGAATGTAAAAAATGATGAAATAAAAGAGCTGAAGAGAAGATTTCAAAGGGCAGCTCAAAAAAGACAAAGTATTATAATGAAATGTGCAAAGACCTGGAGATAGAAAACTGAAAGGGAAGAATACACTTGGCTTTTCTCAAGCTGAAAGAACTGAAGAAATACTGGAAGAATCTACAGGGAAAATATTATATGACCAGGAAGCATCAAAAGAAAATGGAAAGAATACACAGTCACTGTACCAAAAAGAATTGGTTGACATTCAACCATTTCAGGAAGTAGCATGTGATCAACAACCAATGGTACTGAACGAAGCGGTCCAAGCTACACAGAAGGCATTGGCGAAAAAAACCCTCCAGGGATTGACCGACTACCAACTGAGGTATTTCAACAAACGGATCCAGCGCCGAAAGCACTCACTCATCTATGCCAAGAAATTTGGAAGGCAGCTACCTGGCTGACAGACTGGAAGAGATCCATATTTGTGCCCATTCCGAAGAAAGGTGATCCAACGAAATGAGGAAATCATTAAACGATATCATTAATATCACACACAAGTAAAATTTTGCTGAAGATCATTCAAAAGCATTTCCAGCAGTACATTGACAGGGAGCTGCCAGAAATTCAGGCCAGTTTCAGAAGAGGACGTGGAACCAGGATATCGTTGCTGATGTCAGATGGATCCTGGCTGAAAGCAGAGAATACCAGAAGGATGTTTACCTGTGTTTCACTGACTATGCAAAGGCATCCGACTGTGTGGATCATAATGAATTATGAAGAACATCATGAAGAACGGGAATTCCAGAACACTGAATTGTGCTCGTGAGGAACCTGTACATGGACCAAGAGGAAGTCAGTTAAACAGAACAAGGGGATACTGATTGGTTTAAAATCATGACATGTGTGCGTCAGGGTTGTATCCTTTCACCATACTTACTCAATCTGTATGCTGAGCCAATTACCCGAGAAGCTGGACTGTATGAAGAACAGGGCATCAGGATTAGAGGAAGACTCATTAACAACCTGCATAATGCAGATGACACCACCTTGCTTGCCGAAAGTAAAGAGAACCTGACGCACTTATGATGAAGTTCAAAGACTACGGCTTTCAGTCTGCATTGGACCTCAACATAAACAAAAATCCTCGCAACTGGACCAATTAGCAACATCATAATAAATGGAGAAAAGATTGAAGTTGTCAAGGATTTCATTTTACTAGGCCCTACAATCAACACCCATATAAGTAGCTGTTAGGAAATCAAACTTCATGTTGCAGTGGGCAGATGTGCTGCAAAAGTCCTCTTTAAAGTGTTAAAAAGCAAAGATATCACCTTGAGGACTAAGGTGTGTCTAACCTAAGCCATCATATTTTCAATTGCCTCATATGCATGGGAAAACCGGACAATGAAAAAAGAAGACTGAAGAATTGATGCCTTTGAATTATGGTGTTGGTGACAAATATTGAATATACCTTGGGCTGTCAGAAGAATGAACAAATCTGTATTGGAAGAAGTACAGCCAGAATGTTCCTTAAAAGCGAGGATGGCAAGACATCACCTCACATACTTTGGACATGTTATCAGGAGAAGGAGGACATGTTTAGTATAGTACAGGGTCAGCGAAAAAGAGGAAACCCCTCAACGAGATGAGCTGACACAGTGGCTGCAACAATGGGCTCCAACATAGCAATGATTGTGAGGATGGCACAGGACTGGGCAATGTTTCATTCTGTTGTTCGTAGGGTCACTATGCGTCAGAACCAACTCACCTACATGTGTACCACCGAAAACTCTATGTCCATTGAGGTGGAAACGAGGGGAAGGGACTGAATTGCACACCTGGGCCCCCGTGTTTGGAACAGGGAGCATTTAGGGCAGCAAGAGCTTGGAGCTGACTGTGCCTGGGAGGACCTAAGACCACCTGAGAATGCTCAAACATCTTGGGGGAGGCATTGACTTCCCACCAGTAGCAAGTAGGAGGATGGGTTTCAGCCGGTCTTGTCTGTATCCTAAAGGGCCACAGACACCGGGCTATGTGACACAGCAGGCATTGTGCTGGCTGGGTGGCTGACGCTGGCCCCACAGTCTGTCACTGTCCTGGGCACTGCCCCACAGTGTAAACCCCTCTGCACCAATCTGAGGAGCAGTCAGGAGGAGTTGCTACATCAACCATCCCTGGGTACAATGGTGGACTGCAGAGGCACAAAGAGCTGTGCCAAAGACAGAGCAGCCTCTCCTGGGGTTCCCCACTGGCTCTGGGGCCAAGAGTCTAGCACAAACCATAGGTTTGGGCAGGCCCCTAGGGAACATTCTTGGGGGCTGAGGATGGTCAAGATGGTGGCAAAATGCTTTAAGGTCATCTAGGGGATCTTGTTAAAACACAAGTGCAGATTCAGAGGGCTTGGGGTGGGGCCCCAAATTGTTTCTAACCAGCTCTCACAGGCAGCCGATGCTGCTGGTCCAGGCACCACACTTGGAGTAGCCAGGGTCTAGTGCACTTTACCTGACAGATAAGGAAGCTGGCCAGAGAGACAGTGACGTGTCCAGGGTGACAGGGCAAGGAGGACCACATTAAGCAAATGGTCCCCGGGGCACGTGTCTAATTGTTTTGCCAAAAGTGGACCCCCTTCTTAAGCTGGTCCCCAGAAAAACCACTCCCGCTCCCCTGGGCTCCCACCGCTGCTGTCCTCGGTCCTCAGGACAAAGGAGTTTCTCACTCCATGGAGACAATGAGTGGACAAGACATGAAGAGTGTACATTCCTCCTTGTCTTGCTACTTTTCAGATCGTGGTAGTTGCTGTCGAGTCAGATGCGCTCATCCCGACTTTATAACAGAACTAAAGCTGCTCGGTCCTGTGTTATTTCCATGACCACCGGTACATTTGGGTCCACTGCTGTGGCTATTGTGTGATGCCTTGCACCCTAGGGTGCTCACCTTCCAGCACTGTATTGGACAATGTTCTGTTATGATCCATATGGTTTTCATTGGCTAATTTTTGGCAGCAGAGCACCAGGCCTTTCTTCCTAGTCTGGAAGTCTGCTGAAACCTGCCTACCATGAATGACCCTGCTGGTATTTGAAATACAGGGCATAGCTTCCAGCATCATAGCAACACGCAAGCCACCACAGTGTGACACACCGACGGGTGGTGGGCTCAACAAATCACATAGTGACAAATACTTGTGGAGAGTTTTGCAGCTGGCATTTTTTTCAGCCAGCTCTGCCTCTATCCTCCCAATGAACCTGAGGAGGTAGCAGGGCCAGGATCATTATATAGGTAACATGGTATGGGTATGGGCCCCTTTGGGTACCAGGCACCAGGCTGGGTGCTTCGTTCGCCCTTGTCACCTACTCCTCCCCACAACCTAAGTGACAGCTGCTCTTTTCCCATCTTACACATACAGTAGTGAGACAGAGGGTGGGCAACTTGTCCAAGTCCACCTGGGAGGACAGAGAGCCGGCATTCCAGCTTCAGGGTCCCTGAGCCTCTCCCTTAACCTTGGACCCTGCTGAGGAATATACTCAGAGAAGCAATGCCCTTGCCCAAACACAAATTCCAACTCATAGCGACCCTAAAGGTCAGAATAAAACTGCCCCGTGCTGTTTCCAAGGAGCAGCTGGTGAACTTGAAGTGCAAGCTCTCAACCACTGCGCCACCATCGCTCCCCCCTTGCCCAAGGAAGGACACAGAAAATGGCAGAGGTGGGACCCAGGCCAGGAGCGCCTGATGGCTGCTTATTACGTATGTACGTGTGAATGCTCGGACGGATGTATGGGTGGACTGGCTGGGAGGGAGGGTTAAGAGACAGCTGTGTGTTAACAAGAATTTTAGTGTATAAATTGCTGGAACATGTTACCAATGAGAGATTTAAGATGCATTTTGGAAAGGATGCACCAGTTAGTTCTCTAAATTAAAAATGAATACGCTGAGTTTGCTGAAATTGTTTGAAAATGTCTTCTGTTTCTGAAATCGTACCTCTGGGACACTCTACTAAGGATGTTATTAAAACAAAAGTTTCGATATACGTTGTCTCCAGTAAGTGACACTGTTATCGGTGTAAACTGAATTCATTAGTTAAAAACATTAATCTTGACATACACGGATATATTCCAAGTGTCCACACTGCATTTAATATAGGGAATCACTCTTTTCCTCATAACTTCGTTTAAGTTCAATTGTGGAAAGACAAAAAGTTGAATGTATGGCAGTTATATCAATCATGTGGCGCAGTAGTCAAGAGCTACAGCTGCTAACAAAAGGTCAGCAGTTCGAATCCACCAAGCACTCCCTGTGGGGCAGCTCTCCTCTGCCCTTCCTGTAGAGTCACCAGGACTCCAAAGCAACAGGTCTGGGTTTTTTAGTTTATAGGCATATTCAGTGAGCACGTGGTTTTTTTTTTTCCCTATATGATGATGTTTTGGTTATTTTTGTTGAAATGTAATTTTTTGCCTGTGAATCTAAAACGGAAAGAAAAACTGGGCTTGTGAAACAACAAACAGCTGGGTGGCCAATGTCCCAAAAGATGAAGGCAGCTGTCCCTCTGCACCAGCACAGTTCACAGTGATGGGGAGACCCACAGTGGATGGTGAGACATTGAGAAAAGGGGAAAGTTCTTCAAAAGGCACTATGGCACTTTTCTAGCCAGAAAACCCTAAGTGACATGAAAAGGGAGAAGCACACAGCCCTCCAGTGCCCGGCCCCACCTATCTTTCTAGGGGCTGAAGTGGAACCTGCTCAGAGGCGGCCCAGGGTTGCTGTTGGAGGCCTGGGGTGCACTGGAGAAGCTCTGTCCTGCCAGGGGGATGTGATAGTCCCTAGAAACCTTGACGGCCAAATGAGGCAGCCCAGGGGCACCCACATGCAGCCTGCTGTTCCCGAGCACTCCTTAATTCAGGTGGACGACACATCCCTTCTCAGAGAAAGGTCTTCCCTCCCTCCCCTCCTTCTGGCCTCTGCAGAACACCTGTCTTCTACTGCCTTGTACTCTCAGCATCTGGCAAGGGGCCTGGTTTAAGCTCGGCACTTGGGAAAGGGATAATTGAATAAACAAAAGCTTTGGCAGCTGTGTGAAGTGCCTCCCACTCCAGCAGTCACTGACTCCCTCCTTCCTGCTTCTACAGCACTGGGGAAGCACCTCCACAGGGCAGGCATTGCATTGTTTGATGATTAAGGGAGCTCCTGGAAGTCAATACTTGGAAATCACTAGCGTCTCTATCCCTAGTGCCAGCTCAATGTCGAACACATAGTAGGTGCTCCATAATGGAACTAAACCAAGAGGTTTACTTAAGACACTCTTGTTATATAGTGACCCCACCTGACAGTGTAGAGCTATTCCTAGGGTTTTCTAAGCTGTATCTTTACAGAAGCAGATCATCAGGTCTTTTCTCCCACAGAGCTGCTGGGTAGGCTCGAACCGCCAGCCTTTGGTTAGCAGCTCAGCGCTTAACTACTGTGCCACCAGGGCTCCACAATAGGCACATGGAAAGAAATACAAGGCTAGGTTACTAATGTTGGGGAAAAGAAAGGGACTATAGTGTGGTAGCTGTCCACTTTCGAGTGGTGCCTGCAGAGCCATCCCTAAACCAGGCCCAGGTTTTCTCTTCTTCAGTCAACATAAAGAACTCTCCATGAGGCTATAGGTCCAGACTGGGTGATGGAGGGTAATGTGACAGGAGTGGAGACCATGGGCATTTGGGCCACTTCTTCGTTCAACTGACTTGTGCCTTCAGGTCCGGCTCAGGCCCGATCTCATATATACCACTTCCATTTAATGACGGAGTGCTGCTGCGCACGTCCAAATTTATGACTCTGGGGGTCAGACAACGCCCAGTTCATGATGGCCAGTTCAGGCCAAATAGTGACTTGGTGGCCCAAGGTTAAGCACTGAGTCTCTACTAAGGCCCAGTAACAAGCCAAAAGCTGTTTCTCAAAAGAAGAGTAGTTATCTGCAGAGGATGGCAGGGCTTTGCTCCAGAATCCTAAGGGTCTGGGCTGTGATTCACCAACAGGGTCCTGCCAAAGACTCCAAACAGCATCTCTATCTGCCACTGACACTTCAAGCACCATTGGATCAGCCGGATCATGTGGCCCAAGTGGCAGAGCGGCTTGCACAGCACCCTGAACCGGTTGTAGAGCCTTCTCTTTTGCTGGGCTCCACTCAAAATTAGCGTTAGCAACTTTTCAAGTCTCTTGATAAATAAGCTGGAGTAGCACACCCAAATGAGGAGTATGTTGCCTCTAAAATCCAAAGAGTCCTCGCAGATGTCGTGCCTCCTTTTTAGTTGTGGGAGCAGCCAGATGCAATAACGTATCCTTCCCTTTAGAAGGAATATCTCGACATGCCCCACACCACTGGACCCCTAGAAATTTCCCTGAGGTGGAAGATGCCTGAATTCTTGTGGGATTAATTTCCCATTGTCTACCACAAAAATGTTTTACCAATAAGCCCAGAGTCCTTGACACTTCTTCCTTACTAGGTCCAATCAGCATAATGTCATCTATGTAATGGACCAGTGTGACATCTTGTGGAAGGAAAAAGTGATCAAGGTCCCTTCAGACTAAATTATGACATAGGGCTAGAGTTGATGTAGCCCTGAGACAGGCAAGTGAAGGTACATGGCTGGCCTTGCCAGCTGAAGGCAAACTGCTTTTGATGGTCCTTCAAAACAGGTGAGGAGAAAAAGCCATTAGCCAGATTGATAGCTGCACACCAGGTACCAGGAGATGTGTTAATTTGCTCAAACAATGAAACCACATCTGGAACAACAGCTGCAGTTGGAGTCGCCACCTGGTTAAGTTTTTGATCAGCCGTGGTCATTCTCCAAGATCCATCTGTTTTTTGCACAGGCCAAATAGACCAGTTGAGTGGGGATATGGTGGGAATCACCACCCCTGCATCCTTCGTGTCCTTAACTGTGACAGTAATCTCTGCAATCCCTCCAGGAATGTGGTATTGCTTTGGTTTACTATTTTCCTAGGTCTAATGGCTTCCTCTTGGCTTTTCCTACCATAATAGCCCTTACTCTATTTGTCAGGGATCCAATGTGGGGGCTCTGCCAGTTGCTGAGTGTATCTATTCCGATTATGCTTTCTGGAACTGGGGAAATCACTACAGGATGGATTCACGGACCCACTGGACCTGCTGTGAGATGGACATGAGCCAAGACTCCATTAATAGCCTGACCTCCATATGCACCCACTCTGAGTGGTGGGCCACAGTGATGTTTTGGGTCTCCTAGAATTAGTGTCAGTTCAGGGCCCGTATTCAGTAATCCCCCAAATTCTGATTATTTCCTTTTCACCAGTGAACAGTCACTCTCGTAAAAGGCCATACATCCCTTTGGGGAAGGTGGGGAGAAAGATTAAGAGTCAAAAATTTTGGCCATATATTGGAGTTTTTCCTCAAGTGGACCCAGCCTCCCCTTCATTCAAGGGGTTGTGAGTCTTTAAACTTGATTAGATCTGGGAATTGATTGAGGGACCCTGACTCTGTTCTGGCGATTCAAGTTAGGCTGCTGCTCACCTGACCCAGAATTCATCCCTTTGTACAGATCAAGTAAATATTTAGTAGATTTCCTATCTATTTCACTCTTAGGGACACCATGACTAAGTAGCAAAGGCCATAAGTCCATACGAGTAAGACTACTCTGATTACTGCTTTGACTCCGTGGTCCATTACTGTAACCACACCCACCTTGTCTTTGTCGATTGAGTGCAGCCACTTGGCCCCCTACTACCAAGGAGTCCAATCAGCCCCATTGTAGTTAGGTGTCTTAATTCAGTTAGGGCAGTTCCCACTGTCAAATTTCATTTACATAAAATAGCAATCACAGCTGTCTTCAAGGATGCTGCAGCTCCCTTCACAAATTTCTTCCTCACAGTTGTGGTAAAAGGTGTGTCCTCTGGGCTCCATGTGTGGGTCTGTGGGTCTAACCTGATAAATCCACTCTAGGATGCAATTTCCCTAAGCCTTTGGATACCTTCTACAGTACACCAAGGCAGGTCTGGTACTTCAACTTGATTTAGTGTAGGCCACCTCTTAATCCATGCTTCAGCAACCCAACCAAGTAAACTATTAGATCCTTTCCTAACTTCTCAAGCTGAAACACTGAATGAAGAATCTGTGCTTAGTGGACCCATATCAGTAAGCTCAGACTGATCATCCATCTTTATGTTCCTTTTACCATTACCCAACACACATAATAGCCATCCCCACACATGTTCCCCAGGTTTCTGTTTGTACATATTAGAAAAGTCAAGCAGTTTTTGGAGTGTAGCATACCTCCTCCTGGGTCACACTTTGTACTTCACCTTTTTGGGCTTGCTAGGACTTAAGTCTAGTTATAGGTCTAGAAGCCAGAATCGGCAGTGCGGAATTGTTTTGAGAACATTCAGCATTGTCTTGTAAAACATCAGCCCCAGGCAATGCCCCAGGCAGTGACTCAGGCAAGGGCTCTTTAAGGCAGCTGGGCTGGGGCTAATCTCATTAGATGGGAGTGGAGGGGCTAATGGTTTTTCTGAGAGGGTGATTTAGCAGACAAACATGAAGTAACCTCTTCAGATGGGAGTGGTTCTTCTGGCAGGAGTGATTCAACAGAATTTAGGGGCCCAATGTCTCCAGCTTTCTGATTATCTCTCCATATGTCCCCATCCCAAGTTTCAGAATCAACTTCTTCCCAATCAATGCCCTTATTTTAACTTCAGATGCCTCTCGAGGCTAGCAATTCAGCTGGCATTGTGAATCAACCACTCTTACAATAATGCTCTGGGTTTGGTTTTCAGCAATTTCAGCTCCGTTACCAGAAGAAATAAGGCTTTCTTTCAAAGCACAAGTGGAAGCCTTAAGGTTGTTTATGCAGAACTTGAGCTTTGACTCTGAAGCCCTGAGCTCATCACTTTCGTTCACCAGTTTGTCTAGCGAAAGTAGGACCAACCAACCGGCCTCCTCATACTTCTCATTCTGGCAAAACTGTAAAAAGATATCACACATGTGTTCACCCAGAGCCTCACCTTTCACCAATACCTGATCTACTGGTGGTGATATTTTTCGTAATTGTATCACCACCTCATGCCATGGATTAGCAGGGCCCTCTTTACTGCTGGAAGCAGCATCGTCAACATCTTTAAGACTAACCAGATTGAGTACCAATTTCAAAAACTCAACTTTATGATTTTGTTTCTCTAGAACCACTCTAGGTTTCAAATATCTTAGGCTGGGTTCTCTAGAGAAGCAAAACCAGTAAAGCGTGTAAATATATACATAGAGAGAGATTTATATCAAGGAAACGGCTCATGCGATTGTAGAGGTTGGAATGTCCTAAGTCCTTGGATCATGATACAGGCTTCTCTTGATTCACGTAGCCTCAGGGGTTGGCGAACCCAAGATCTGCATGTCAGAGAGCAGGGCTCCTGCTCTCAGGCCTTGAAGATGGATGAATTCCAATATCTGCCAATAAGCTTATAACTCAAGTCCCAAGAGCCAGGGATCAGACGAACAGGAGGCAGCTGCAAGATCCAAGCTCAAGATCTGCAGATAAGCTGATAGCTCAAGTTCCAAGAGCCAGAGGTCAGACAAAGAGGAGGCAGCTGCAGGATCCAGAGTAAGCAAAAAAGCCAGAACGTCTACTTGTATTTGGATGCAGGCCACACCCTCAAGGAAGCTCCCTTCAACTGATTGGCTGCTCATGGGAGTAATCACATATAAACAGTGAGAATTATGACCCAACCAAGTTGACATACAATCTTAACCATCACAGTAGGCAAGGGGAAGCTTTGATCTACTTGTCTATTCACAAGGTGGGTTTGAGGAGGAAGTCTGGGATTTTGAGAAAAACATACTATGAAATACCACTCACTAGTAAAACTCAGCCCTCCATGACTTCAGGGGCCGACCCAGTAGGTTCCCGGCTCCTCCTCCCATAAGGAGATACTAGGAAGGAAGGTGATCCAGGGTGAAAGCTCTTACTCCTCCACTGACCCCCATGGGGATGAGGAGAAACCCCTTGCAAAGGCCTCGATGAGGATCCTCATTGACAATTCTCCCTAGTGCCATGCCCCTTATGTACTTGGGCCCTGAGACATGGATGATGGCTATGAGGCCCCACTTGGACCAATCAGAATTTTTCCTCAGAGACTGTGAATCCAGAAGTAAAACTCTTCCAGGCAGAACACTGTGGATTTGAGGCCTGGAGGGATGTTTGGCACCTGCTGCTAAGCTCCCTAATAGTTTCCAGACCCCTGACCTTCCCAAAGTCTGTTCTTAAAAGTAGGTGTGCACACGTGTGTGTGTGTGCACATGCACGCATGTGTGCACACATGTATTTGTAATTATTTAGTTCCGTGAGGTTTCTCTCTGGATCATTCTAACAACTACCTGTATTCTTGAATTAACCATAGTGTTGCCTGATTAGGGTCTGTGCCCTGGAACAGTCAAGCCAATGAAACGTACTCCAAGTCAGAAAGAGAAACTTTATTAGGAAGTGACACCAATGGGCTGTCCAACAGTAATGTTGACCGTCTTCCTGGAGTCCTGAAAAGCAATTTCTACATCACAGCTCATATATCATTTTTGCAAAGTTTACATATTGTCTTCAGGTACGTAGCCCACAGATGGTCAGATGAGTATAGATCACAAGACAATTAAAAGAAACTTTTTATCAGACTGAAGATATGCATGCTGGACATCTGGACTCCAATCTTTATAAATCAGAAGTTACAGATGTCTGAACTGTACAAAACAAAGTCATTAATAAAAGCATACAGAAAGGAGAAGACAGGTAAAACAAAACAGAAAACTTATAGAGGCAAAAATAAATAAATAACCAATAATCTCATAGGTTACTTATACTATCATTATGGAGTTAGTTATGTCGAGCTCTCAATCACCCGTTTTGAAAAGGAGAAAACATGTTGCAGAGTATTAGAGTCACAATAGGATGTTTTGTTTTTGTTCTAATATTTGCTTTTGTTTTTGTTTTATTTTCTTATTGTTGCTTTGCTCACACCAAAGGATCTTAACAGAGAAATTGGCACCAAAGAGTTGGCTGCAGACAACAGAACCTCAAGAGGATTTGTACACTAGGAATTGATTTTCTGTTGGAGGTGCAGGGCAAGGCAGTGGTTAAACCCCTTTCCTCAGCTTTCTGGGTAGCAGGGGCTGTTAAGCAGTGAAAAGGGAATAAGGAATGCTGGGATGGGAGTAGGATGGTTCCTTCTAAGGCTGCTGACAAATGCTTGGCTGAAATCCTCAAAATTCCCCTCAAGACATGAAATAAATTCTGGCTGTTTAGGTTTTCAGCTGAAAGACTCTCCTATAAAAACCAGATTTAGAGATCGATGAACTCAGCCTTCACTAGATCTGTTAAGTGAAAATTAGGGCACTGATGGGGAAGGATTATTCATTTCCTATTGCAGCTATAACAAATTACCACAAACTTTGTTTTTTTTTTTTTGTTGTTGTTGTAGCTGTTACCAAAAAACCCCAAACTCGTTGCTGTCGAGTCGATTCTGACTCATAGTGACCCTATAGGACAGGGTATAACTGCCCCATAGTTGTAGTTAGCTGCCACTAAGCTGGCCCCAACTCACAGCAATCCCATAAACAATGAAACAAAACGCTGCCCGGTCCTGCACCATACCCATGACTGGTTAGGAATGTGACCACTGTGATCCACAGGGTTTTCATTGGCTGATTCACTGAAGCAGAGTGCCAGGCCTTTCTTCCTAGTCTGTCTTAGCCTGTCTTCCTAGTCTGTGTGGAAGCTCCACTGAAACCTGTTCAGCATTGTAGCAACACACAAGCCTTTACTGATACGGGGCGGTGACTGCACATGAGATGCACTGGCTGGGAATCCAACCCAGGTCTCGCACATGGAAGGGGAGAATTCTGCCACTCAACCACCAATGCCTTATTCCACAAACTTAGTGGCTTAAGACAACATAAATTTATCCTTTTATACTCCTAGAGGCCAAAAGTCCTAAAATTAAGGTATTTGCAGGACTGTGTTCCTTCTGGAGTTTGTATGGGGAGAATGCCTTTTCTTGCCCTTTCCAGCTTCTAGAGGCCACCATATTCTTTGGCTTGTGGTACTTTCCTCCATCTTCAAAGCCTCTGCTTCCATCACCACATTTCCCTTTCTTTACTCTGACCTTCCCATTTCCTTCTTACAAGGACCCTGTGATTACATTGGATTCATCTGGATAATTCCTAAGAGTCTCTCCATCTCAAAATTCTTAGTTTAGTCTCTTTTTCCATGTAAGATAACATAACTACAGGTTCTGAGGATTCAGACCTGGGCATCTTTGGGGAACCATTATTCAGTATAGAATTGCACCACAAGGGCAAAATATGTGCAAAATATCAAGACAGGAGCCTAATGGAACAAAAGTAAAATTGACATCATGCTGAGGACCTTTCACTCTATGACATAATTTTAGGACTGTGATGGTTAAGATTGTGTGTCATCTTGGCTAGGCCATGGTTCTCAGTGTTTTGGCAAGTGTATAATGTTGTGATCGCTTCCATGTTGAGATCTGATATGTCATCGCCCACATGATGAGATCTGCCTCAAGTATCCAATTAGCTGAAAGGGATTTTCCTTGGTTTTTTATATGGTCTGCATCAAATATAAGTAGACATTCTGGCAATATTCAGGGTCTTTTTGCTCAAGCTGCGTCCTATAGCTGGCTCCTGTTTGTCTGAACTCCAGTTCTTGGGACTTGCCCTACCAACTTACTTGTGGTCTTGCAGGGCAGTCTTGGCATTCATTCTGCAGTCTTCCCAGCCTGTGAGCAAAAGCCCTGTTCTCTGACCTGCCATTCTTGGGTTCCCCAGCCCCTGCAGCTACGTAAATCAGGAGAAACCTCTATCCTGACCCACAGACTTGGGTTGTTCCAGCCTTTACAATCGAGTGAGCCATTTCCTTGATATAATTCTCTCTCTCTCTATATATATATATATATTTATACGCTTTACTGATTTTGCTTCTCTAGAGCACCCAGTCTAACACAAGGATTTAGTTGAAGGGGAATATTTGGATTTGACTTGAGTTGGGAAAGTTATGAGCACATTTGCTATTGTAAATGGGGCAGTTGAATCTAAGACAGGTTAAGGAGACTCATTTTTGTTTCTACGAGAAGAATGGTGCATAGCAGCATATAGTAAGTACAAATTCAGGTGGCTACTTGAACTGAGACTTTCCCCTCAGGGTTTATGTTCCTATTATCCATTCCTCTTCCTGGTCCTTGGCCTGGCTGATTGGCCCAAGAATATAATCAACTGACCCAAGCTATTCTATCTCCTGGGAATTTGAAATTTTAATCAAATACACTAAGATTCAAGGTGGATTCAATGTGTTTGAACGTAGGCCAAATTATGGCAGGGCACTTGAGAGGCAGACTGTATGTTCCTGATGTTGGATCTGCCCTGGTTCCTGTCCTTCCCCAGTTGTGTAGATTTAGTGCTTCCTTCCACTCTCTGCAATATCCTTGCTCCATTCCAATATATTCCATTTTTTGCCTGTGTTAGCCAGACTCACTCTCTGTTGCTTGCGGACAAAAGAATCTCAGCTGATGGAAGAATTGCAGTAGAATAGTGTCAAATACACTTTCAGCAGCATGAAATTCAACTCTAGAGATTCAGAGGGGGAAAGGATTCATGGATTACTAAACAACTCAGTTACTAATTGCTCAGTGCCTGAAACTCTCAAGGCCCAGGTAAAATCTATGAAAGGATGTTGCTTATCAAAGGATTGATGAAGAATTGACAAAGAAGTAAGGCACATTTTTCAGGTGATCAGGCAAGTGGATGGCCATGGCTATGTTGACTTCTTCAGGAAGAAATTAAAGAAATTTTCGAAGGCTTCAGGGAAACATCTACTGATAGAGAGCTAGAGGGACTGAGAAAAGTCCTCCAAAGGATTCCACAGACAAAAGGGAATAAACGATTACTGAAATGGCAAATTTCTGTTACAATTATATTTACCACAATCGAAACAGGACAAAATAAGGCACCAAATGCACTTTATGAGTGGCTTAGATTCTCCAGGACGATTTTGCATGGCTTGTGTCTCTTTTGTCCTGCCCTGGGCTCCAGAAATGGGAATCGACTCAGCACCCACATGCTCCACAACATAGAAATACAGAGCATTAATGCCCGTTGGAGGTGGGAGCAGTGGTTAAATGCTTCCTCTTTCCTCGCTGGAGAGGACAATTCTGAGGACATCCTCAGAAGGTCCTGACAGACTCAGGCACCAATCGCCCACAAAATCCCACTGCTGTCCAGTCAATTTCAACTCACAGCAAACCTACCGACAGAGTAGAACTGTCCCATAGGGTTTCCAAGGCTGTAAATCTTTATGGAAGCAAGGGAATTGCCACATCTCTGTCCCACAGAGAGGCTAGTGGGTTCAAATCACGAACCTTTTGGTTAGCAGCCAAGTGCTTTAACCACTGTGCCACCAGAGCTCCTCAATCACCCACATGGGTAACCAAATCAAGAACATATCCTTGCAGTAACATCCCTTTTTTCTTGCTTCGCTTCCTCAACCTCTCACTCCTGCATCCAGGGATCACTTCCCAAATAAACCAGCCTTACCTCTGGCTCTGCCTTCTAGGAAACACAGACTACAACTGGCTACTTTAGGCTCAGGAAGTCTTATGGGTTTCTGTGAAAAGGCTAATGGGAAACCATTGAAGAGGTGGAGAGAGGTGCTTGATGAGATCTGCATTCTTTAAGGGTCATTCTGACCCAGTGTGGACAATGAGTATCAGGCAGGGATGGTGACATTGTGTAATCACAGGAATACTATTCTAGAAGCTCTTAAAGGGTCTAGGTGAAATGTAAGCATAGCCTGGTTGAGGATATTTGCTGTCTGGCTGTCTTTCTCTGTCCTTCCATCTCTGACCCTACCTCACACGTGCACACAGACCCTTCTGATTCCTCTGTAGACTCACGTGCTGTGTGCCCTGACTGCTGGACTAAAAACAAGCCTGTGTTCAGCCCAAGTCAGACATGCACAAGTCTCTCCAGTGTCCCACAGTGAGGCCTGCTGAATGCCAGGACCTGAAGAAAATGACTGGGTGGGAGACTGGGAGCCCACGGTGCTAACAGGAGCAGCATGGGGTGCTTGCTCCCTGAGTTCCTAGAAGGCAGGCTCGTGGGGAAGGGAAGCCAGGCAACCAGAGCCCAAGTGAGGCAATCAGTCAAACACGAAAGAGCTCAGGGCATCCATGAATAATTATTGAACCAAAGTCTGTAGAAGCCAAGATGGGGAGAGCAGGAAGGGTCTGAGACAGTGTCTTCTCCAACCCTGCTGCTCCCAACTGATGAAGAAATTGAGGCTCTGAGAGGCTGTTTATCTTGATTGCAAGCTGGTTGATCTCCATGACATACTACAAGGCTCCTTGGCATGTTCATGGCACCTACTTTCACATTCTTTTCAAATCAACCGCTATTCCAACATAGCATTTTGAATTTCTTTGTAACTTTATTGGTCCTTTCAGTACACTCTTGCCCCAAAAAGGGCTGGTGACTTGCCAAATGCTCCACTCACTCTGTTGTCACTACCACCACCATCATCATTATCATCATCATGATCAAAAAGTCCCTGCCTGACTGAGATAAACCTGCTGAAAGACAAGGGGAGTTGATACTGGAAAGATAGGGCTAGAGACCACCACCTGGGAGCCTTCACACTTGCTAGGACATGAAACCATCAGGAGGGTCAATAATAAACCACTGCTACCTCTCCTATATTCCAACAATTCTAACTCTGGCTTTCTCCCATTTCCAACTCTTTAATTTTCTCATTGTTTGTTCCTGCACGTCTCCCTCTCCACTCAGGCGCCCAATGTTTTCTTTAGTCCAAAATACACTGTTTCTTCCCATTCGCCTCACTGTCTAGTCCCCTCTCCTCTCTTATTTCAGCTGTAGCTTACTTGCCTTAACTTCTTTTTAAATGTTTATTATTTCTGTTGTTGAGAATATACACAGCAGACCATACACCAGTCCAACAGTTTCTACACGTAGAATTCAATGACATTGATTATATTCTTCGAGTTGTGCACCCATCCTCACCTCCCTTTTCCGAGTTGTTCCTCCCCCACTGACATAAATTCACTGCCCCCTAAAGTTCCTATCTAATCATTTGAGTTACGACTGTCAGTCTGATCCCATGTAGATAGATCTTAAAAGAGCACAATGCTTAAGGCAGACAACCTTTACTAGTTAAGCTAAACTATTGGATGGTTTTAATGAGACTTGAGGGGATATTTTTGCTTTAAGGTTTAAAGATCATCTAAGGGCAGTAATTCTGAGGGTTCATTCAGCCTCCATGGCTCCATTTCCTGCCTTGTCTCGAACCCACTTTCCATCTGCATTAACACTTCTCTTGCTGTACTCAGACACAGAAAGGCCAAATTCCTCAATACTCAGTTGCATAAACTATCTCTCCCTCTTTTTCTTTTGAATAAAATGCTTCCACACTGGTGACAGCTTCCGCTGCTCCCAACACTGTTAGGGGGCATTGAGTCAGCCCCTACTACAGATTCTTATGGATCTGGGTGAGTTTCTCTAACTTCCTCTCCAGATCCTGAGCCTGCTTCCTCAGCTCTTCAGCTGACTCCACCTTCACCCCCTCGTTTAACTGCTTTGACTCTTGCACAAGGCTGACCACATCCACCAGAAGGGAGACACCTGTGGTGGTCATACCTATGACCCGGGCTCCTTCAGTCATTGCCACAGCTGTTCCTACAAAGATTTTTCACACCTGCTTACCCTTCTTGATCAAGGGGCAAACGGCTTTCATGACACAGATGGGAATGGCTACTGTGAATTCGAATACATTGGTTTTCTGCTTCCTGGTGTATGACAAGACTTTGTTGCAAATCTTTCTGATAGAAACATGTGGTGGAAGCACAGCCTTCACACCACCTACACAATCACCAGTTGACACCAGTTTGCTGGCTTTGGCTTCTGCTGACAACCTGGTTGAGTGGTCCACAATGCTGGTGGAAATACCGCTGATAGCAGCCGATGCTCCCAGCCCCACTCCAGTTGCCCAGACTGCCAGACTGGCCCCTGCTGTTACAGGTGCCAGAGCCAAGCCAAGGATAGTCAGGACACCAGAGACAATGCAGGTGGAATTGGCCATCACGTGGGAGATGGTGCAATCCCTGTGTATCTTGTCGACCTTGTCTGCTAGGCAGTGAAGCTCTCTTATACACTCCTCAAGCTCCATTTTCACCTGAGAAAATTCACCCAAAAACTTGTCTCTATTCTGCTGTTCTTTTTGAAGCGTGTCTTTGTCTTCCATGGCTGTGTGTATTCTGAGCTTGTTCAGAGCTTCATGTAGTACATCTGCCTCATCCCTGTAACAACGAAGATCAAGTAATTAAGAAAGACAGTTTGCTTAGCTGTAAAATGGGTTTGATAAGATCTACCCTCACTAAATCATAGAGCTTTTACTATAAATCAAACTGAAAAGAATTCTACAAATGCAAAGAATTTTTCTTTCAAAGTTAACACATGTTTTGTACATCACAGATGCTCCATAGTACGTATTCAATAAGGGAACAAATAAGTAGAAATCATCTTAAGATGCTGCTTCATTGTAGGCAAAGATGTTTTTTCCACTCTAGGGCAGGTCAACACCTTTGTGAAAGGGTCAGTCCCAGCACTGCCTGCAGCCTTTCCTGTAACCCGTCAATAGACCTTGTGATTAGGACCAGCTGTGTTGGCCTGGCTTTTTGGATGAGATGAGAGTGTGGGCTGACACCTTTTCTGGGTCATTTTGATCCACACACATCCCATAGCAGATAATGGCCTATTAACACATTGGTCCCCTCCTGCCCTGAACTCATGTTAAAATTCCCAGGAACAGCTTAGCTAAGTGTATAGGTTATATGGCACCTGGCAACCCCATTGCTTCCTTGGGAAGAAACGGGATCGTTCTCTTGCATCACAAGAGGGCTGCGTGCAGACCATCATCTCCTTGTGTCAGCTGAGGGTTGAGACCCACTGGTCATGGAGCATCGATGCCCACTATGGAAGCTGACACTGCTCCGCCTCTTCTCCGTGTGAGTGAAGTGTTATTCCATCCTGTGTGTGAGGCATGTCTCTCTTGGAAACCCCAACACCTGTATTGCCCCAATTGACTGGGAAGCAGGAGCCCAAGCTATGAACCCTGTCTCCATTCTGACTCTGCACCCCAACTTTATCGACTCCTGAGCCAGAAGCCAGCACCCCCAACCTTCAGGGCCTTACTCTCAGATGCCGCTAGCCTAACTCACACCTTACCTGATGGTGGCTTAACACATGTGCACTCCAAGGCAAGGAGCAATTTTATAGAACCTCTTAAACACGCCAGAAACTTGAAGAGCCAAATACATGGATTGTTTAGCCTGCAAAGACCTGCATTTGGACAAAGAGGAGGAGGAAGTATTTTCCTCTCTGCTGGGGACTTGAGAGAACGAGTAGAGGCAAGCCCCTCAAACTACAAAAATTTGGTAACCAACCACTCTGACTTTGGAAGTCATCACAAAAACATACTGCCTCCCTGCTGGTCAGGGGCTACCTTATGTCAAATAGAACCAAATCCATTTTCATTGAGCCAATTCCGACACATAACAACCCTATAGGACAGACTAGAGCTGTCCCATAGGATTTCCAAAGCTGTAATCTTTACAAAAACAGACAGCCACATCTTTCTCCCATGGAGCAGCTGATGAGTGTGAACTGCCAACCTTTTTGTTAGCAGGCAAGCACTTAACAATAGTGTCAACAGGTCTCCTTACATCCAATAGAAGAGGGTCCCAAATGGCAGTCGAGAACCCCTCAGCTCCCAGAAGAGTGTGAAGGAAACAACCACCCACAGCCCTCGAAGTCAAATCAGGGAGGGGAGAAATGTTCCCTCCCACTCAACTGTCCTCTGCCAGGCCCACAGCCTCCTTAAGTTTGTGCCCTAGACACCTCACTCACATTGCCCTGGACCCGCCCTGCTGCCCAAGCCTTCTTACCCCTCCTACACCCCCGGCTTTGACCCTGTGTCCAGGCCTCCCTGGGCCTTTGGACAGGATGAACCGAGGTTCCCCAACTTTGACCTGCCATTCACTCCAAGCCTTCACCAAAATCCTATAAGACTGATTCCTATTCCCATTGCACAGTAACAAATCCAAGTCTCTAAGATACAACATAACTTGTCCAGAGCTACAGAGCTGGGTGGGGCCAGAGTCAGGATCCCACCCTGCTCTGTCCAACTCTGCCCCAGCCTCTCTGCCTTGTGGCCCAGGAGAAGGATCCTGTAGTGTCTTTATAATGGCTTGGATGGGGAGAAACAGAAGTCTAGCCTGACCTCCCAGGAACACAAGTTGATCATGTCAGAATTTTTCTCAGTTGCCCCAGAGGAAGTCATGCTTGACTCTTTCATTGTGGAAGAAGATCGTAGGGACCTGTCTCTTCCCAGCAACTTTGTAATTGAGCATGTACTATGTGTGAGTCATTATCCTGAGCACTTTACATGTATTATCTTATTCTCCTCACAATCAAGCTCAGCAGATAAAGAAATTGGTGGATAGTGGTGAAGTCTCTTGCCCAATGTCACACAACACTCAGATGGCGGAAATGATCCAGCTCCACGCAGGTTTCATCTCTTCTCAAGCCGAGACCCTTCACTGCCAGTGAATACCAAACCAAACCAAGGCTGTTGCCGTCGAGTTGATTCTGACCTATAGCAACCCTACAGGACAGAGTAGAACTGCCCCATAGGGTTTCCAAAGAGCAGCTGGTGGATTTGAACTGCCAACAGAACTTTTGATTAGCAGCTCTATCACTTAACCACTGAGTCATCAGGGCTGTGCCGGTGAATGGCACGGAGGAAATGGTCCTCATGGATTGCTGAGAAGGGATATCTTCAACCCCAACCACAGGAGATTGCCTGGAGGATGTGTGTCTGCCAGGAGGCAACAAGCCCAGCAGAAAGATCGGGGTGCCATTCCTTGGACACTGTGCAGGTTACCTGGACAAGTCTGCCTCAACCAGGAATCTCTCCCAGGCTCGGTCTTCAGCCAGCAGGAGTTGCAGCTCCTCCTTGTCTCAAACTGTTCTTGAGATATTCAATATCATCCTCACTGATGCCTTGGCTCTCTAGTTGGAAAGAAACAGAATATGGTTAGAGGAAATGGTGGCATATCATAAATTGCATTATTATAAGGTGTTAAACGTACATCTTTCAGAGTAGCTGTCACCTGGGGTAATTTTGATAGTTACCTGGGAAGTGTCTTGGCACTTTGTAAAGGAACCAGTCATTGTCAACTCAGAGTAATCCGAAAACAAGCCTTCCAGCCTTCTGAAAGTGGGGGAATTCCACTGATAGCTTCCATTTACCACGTGCCTATTGTGTGGCAAGTGCTTTATATCAGTGTTTTCAAAATGTGAGTGGCAACCTATTAGTGGGTCATGAAATCAGTTTATTGGGTCAAGGGCAGCATTTTACAAAGAAAATGGAATGGTGAATATCAATGTTTTGAACATAGTAAGGACATGTGTTGTTTTGTGAAATATTTCATATATAATGTGTTGTTGTTGTTGTTGTTGTCTTGTGCCATCCAGTCGATTCCGGCTCATGGTGACCCCCATGTGTTACAGACTAGAACTTGGCTGTAATCATAACAAAAGCAGTTCACCAGGCCTTTCTTCCACAGTGCCACTCTGCAGGTTTGAAATGCTCCTACCCTTTCTGTTATGAGTCCAGCACAAACGGTTTGTACCACCCAGGGACCTTATATATGTATATATATGTAAGTGTGTGTGTGTTTGTGTGTGTATAAAATGGGTCTAAGCAGCACCCTATAATTAAACACATTACTATTTAATTAATTAATTCAGTAGGGAGAGGAATATTCACACTAAAGCACAAAACCAAATCCGTTCCTGTCAAGTCAATTCTGACTCATAGTGACTATACAGGATGGAGTAGGACTGCCCCATTGTGTTTCCAAGGCTGCAATCTTTCCGGAAGCAGACCGCTGCATCTTTTTCCCTCAGAGCAGCTGGTGGTTTCCAGTCGTCCACCTTCCGATTAGCAGTGAGCTATAAACTACTGGGACAAATACTGTAATGAGTAGAAGTAGTCTGAGGTTAGTTCAGTTCAGGATTTCTGTCCAAATGAGCCACCAAAGAGATGTGTGGTTTTTCAAGGTTTGGGGAATTACGGAATTGCAGGTAAGGGACTGGGGCCAGTGGTGTCACTAGGGAGGTGCGGGGAGCGGGGGGGAGAACCCATGGCATGACACCGTCAGAGGGGATGACACCAAAATGAAAAACGTTTGTGCAATGTTTCAGCAGAAATTTATTACCTTTTATAAAAATATCCCTGAAGCAATATAACAACAAAACATTTTTATGTAAGCCCAGCTTAAGTGCATCAATATACCTAAAAGGCTGGAACTCTATTCTGATTTACTTTTTTAACCTTCTAATATGCTCTGGTCAGAGGTGTCGTTAGGACCCAATTACAATGAGGCTTCGAATCGTGTGGTTTTGTTTGCATGTGCTACAATCACACGTTGTTGTTTTTGTTGCTTCCGGTGTTTTTTTTTTTTTTATTGTACATTAGAAGAAGATTTACAGAGCAAACTAATTTCTCATTAAACCATTAATACACGTATTGTTTTATGACATTGGTTGCCAACCCCACGACACGTCAACACTCTCCCCTTCTCCACCTTGGGTTCCCCGTTACCAGCTTTCCTGTCCCCTCCTGCCTTCTGGGCCTTGTCCCTGGGCTGGTGTGCCCATTTAGTCTGGTTTCATTCATGGGCCTGTCTAATCTATGGCTGAAGGGTGAACTTCAGGAGTGTTTGCTGCCGGTGGTTTTACGGTATTGATTTTGTCAAAATTCCTGGTGTTTTAGCTACAATATCGTAGTAATTAGCATGCGTGAGGGGGGTGAGTGACACCAACCCTAGTGACTCCACTGACTGGGGACCATATATATGCATGTGTGTGCTGACACCTCTATAAAATGTGCTGCCTACTATGTTCGCACAAGCCAGGTGCTGTTCTTATTTCCCAGAAGAAGAAGGTGAGACACAGAGAGGGAAAGCCTGCGACCAGAGCCAGCAAGCAGAGGGCTTCGGATTGGAATCCCGGCTGCCTGGCAGGCATTTTTCTGACATGACTTTGAAACCTTATGTTTTAAATTTTCCTGTGATTTCTTCATTCAGCTCTGTAGTGTACCTGTGGGGTTTTTACTTTAAAACAACATTTCAAACTACACACCATTGAGGACAACCACAATACAAGGAGATCCTCCCGCTGACCATGTGTGGCCCCTGCAGGATGGCATAGGGGAAGGGCGGTCCCTCCTTTAATAAAAGCAAATCCAAAAGTTCCGAGATGGGCGGTGGAGGGAGATTTCAGGTTGGGGTTGTGGACTGGACCCTTGACCCTGATCCGTGTAATCTCTCCATATTACCTCTCTCTCCTCCAGGCTGGTCTTGGGGACACTGAGTGACCCACAAGGTTTAAACCAGGCTTTATGCAACAAGAGATCATCTTGTTTCCACCAGTGATAAAACAGTTGCCATCGAGTCGATTCCAACTCAAGGCAACCACAATACGTGTCAGAAAACTGTGCTCCATAGGGTTTTCAAAGACTGATTCTTTGGAAGTAGATTGCCAGGCTTTTCTTCCAAGGCACCTCTGGGTGTACTTGAACTGTCAACCTTTTGGTCAGCAGCCAAGCATACTAACTGTTGATTCTCAGGAATCTGCCATTCCTAACCCTTCGTCAAGGATCCCAGGGATATCTGGGGAACTCCAGGCTCCTAATCTTTCTACCCCTTCCTTATTCTTCAACCTAACTAAATGAAACACAAATTGTGGTTCCTGAGAGAATTTGATTTGTTTCCAAGGCAGTTCAGTGATGGGGAGGAAAACAGTCCTAAGGAAACAGGAGCAGGAGACCTCATGTCGATTTGGGGATGAGGGGCTGTTTTGTTGTTTCTTTCTGCTGCTTCACTGGAGAGAGGAAATCAGGGCTTAGACGGGAGGAAACCACATCTCTGTATCTGTGTATTTCTAGGTGAGAGCCAAGGATCGCTTCCCAAATAAACCACCTGCATATGAGCCTTGCCTCCAGCTCTGCCTTCTGGGAAACAGACTACAACTGGCTACTTTAGACTCATGGAGGCTTATGGCTTTCTGTGCAAAGGGTGACGGCAAACCATTGAAGAGGTGGAGGCAGGTGCTTGATGAGATCTATGTTCTTTAAGGGTCATTCTGGCCCATTGTGGAGAATGGGCAGTGGGCAGAGACAGTGATCACCTTACAAGAGTCTAGGTAAAATGTGAGGGTAGCCTAGATGAGACTGTTTGCTATCTGGCTGTTTCTCTCAGTCCTTCCATCTCTGACCCTCTCTCACATGTGCACACAGGCCCATCTAATTCCTGATTAGACTCATATGCTGTGTGTTGATCCTGGGCCATGACTGTTGGACCAAAAGCACACCTGTGTTCAGCCCAAGTCAAACATGCACAAGCTTCTCCAGGGTCTCCCAGTGGGGCCTGCTGGGTACTGGGGCCTGAGGGAAATGACTGGGTGGGAGACTGGGAGCCCAAGGGCAAGCAGGAACAGTATGGGGAACTTGCTCCCTGAGACCCTGGAAGGCAGGCTCTTGGGGAAGGGAAATCAGGCATTCGGGGGCCAAGTGAGGAAATCAGTCAACACAGCAAGAGCTCAGGGCATCAATCAATATCTATTGATCCAAAGTCTATAGAAGCCAAGGCGGAGCCAAGATGGCGGACTAGGCAGACACTACCTCGGATCCCTCTTACAACAAAGACACGGAAAAACAAGTGAATCGATCACATACATAACAATCTACGAACCCTGAACAACAAACACAGATTTAGAGATGGAGAACGAACTAATACGGGGAAGCAGCGATTGTTTCCAGAGCCTGGAGCCAGCGTACCAGTCAGGTACGGCACAAGCACAGAGAGCTGCTCCACCACCCTGAACTAACCCCGGGAGGGGGACCAGCCGGTTCCACGGGCGGCGTGGGACGCAGCCGGTAGGAGAAGTCCCCGGGAGGCAGTGACTGGTCTTGGAGCAGGAAGAGCAGCGTCCCAGCCGGGGAACCGTCCTGCAGGGATTTGGACTGGACGCAGGTACAGCATAAACACGGAGAGTTGCTCCACCCCCCTGAACTAACCCCGGGAAGGGGACCAGCCGGGTCGCGCGGGCGGCGTGGGACGCAGCCGGTAGGAGAAGTTCCCGGGAGGCAGCGACTGGTATTCAAGCGGGGAGAACAGCGTCCCAGCCAGGACACTCGGTCACGGCACAAGCACGGGGAGCTGCTCCACCCATCTGAACTAACCCCGGGAGGAGGCCCAACTGGCTCTCAGGTGCGGCACGGCCACGCGGCTGGAGGGACGAGAAGTCCCCGGGAGGCAGCGACTGATTTTGGAGTCGAGAGTGCACCGTCCCAGTAGGAGAGCCTTGACGCTGGGCATGGGGCTGGAAGCGGAGGATCTGACCGTGACTCCAGCGGGCCAGACCCCCCGGGGGCAATCTCCACACAGCCAGCACACATAGGCGACGCGCCCCGCGGGAATCTCAGATATAATAGTCATTCCAAGCAAGACAAGCAACTCTGGCTATATTCTGAGGTGCTACTCTCCTATCTCTCTGTTCCCTCCCCCACCCTCCCCAGGCGGCTTCATTAACATCTGAATAGCCTGAGCCAGAGGGAGAACTCTGATAGGGATCTGACTGCATTTTTTTTTAGCGGATTTTCTGGAAAAACTAGTTTCCCAGTGATGGCTCAGAGACAGCAGTCCATATCAAACCACTTAAAGAAGCAGACCATGACAGCTTCTCCAACCCCCCAAACAAAAGAATCAAAATCTTTCCCAAATGAAGATACAATCTTGGAATTATCAGATACAGAATATAAAAAACTAATTTACAGAATGCTTAATGATATCACAAATGAAATTAGGATAACTGCAGAAAAAGCCAAGGAACACACTGATAAAACTATTGAAGAACTCAAAAAGATTATTCAAGAACATACTGGAAAAATTAATAAGTTGCAAGAATCCATAGAGAGACAACATGTAGAAATCCAAAAGATTAACAATAAAATTACAGAATTAGACAATGCACTAGGAAGTCAGAGGAGCAGACTCGAGCAATTAGAATGCAGACTGGGACATCTGGAGGACCAGGGAATCAACACCAACATAGCTGAAAAAAAATCAGATAAAAGAATTTAAAAAAATGAAAAAACCCTAAGAATTATGTGGGACTCTATCAAGAAGGATAACCTGCGGGTGATTGGAGTCCCAGAACAGGGAGGGGGGACAGAAAACACAGAGAAAATAGTTGAAGAACTCCTGACAGAAAACTTCCCTGACATCATGAAAGACGAAAGGATATCTATCCAAGATGCTCATCGAACCCCATTTAAGATTGATACAAAAAGAAAAACACCAAGACACATTATCATCAAACTCACCAAAACCAAAGATAAACAGAAAATTTTAAAAGCAGCCAGGGAGAATAGAAAGGTTTCCTTCAAGGGAGAATCAATAAGAATATGTTCTGACTACTCAGCAGAAACCATGCAGGCAAGAAGGGAATGGGACGACATATACAGAACACTGAAGGAGAAAAACTGCCAGCCAAGGATCATATATCCAGCAAAACTCGCTCTGAAATATGAAGGCGAAATTAAGATATTTACAGACAAACACAAGTTTAGAGAATTTGCAAAAACCAAACCAAAGCTACAAGAAATACTAAAGGATATTGTTTGGTCAGAGAGCCAATAATATCAGATATCAGCACAACACAAGGTCACAAAACAGAACGTCCTGATATCAACTCAAATAGGGAAATCACAAAAACAAACAAATTAAGATTAATTAAAAAAAAAAATACACATAACAGGGAATCATGGAAGTCAATAGGTAAAAGATCACAATAATCAAAAAGAGGGACTAAATACAGGAGGCATTGAACTGCCATATGGAGAGTGATACAAGGCGATATGGAACAATACAAGTTAGGTTTTTACTTAGAAAAATAGGGGTAAATAATAAGGTAACCACAAAAAGGTATAACAACTCTATAGCTCAAGATAAAAGCCAAGAAAAACGTAACGACTCAACTAACAAAAGGTCAAACACTATGAAAATGAGGATCTCACAATTTACTAAGAAAAACGCCTCAGCACAAAAAAGTATGCAGAAAAATGAAATTGTCAACAACACACATAAAAAGGCATCAAAATGACAGCACTAAAAACTTATTTATCTATAATTACCCTGAATGTAAATGGACTAAATGCACCAATAAAGAGACAGAGAGTCACAGACTGGATAAAGAAACACGATCCATCTATATGCTGCCTACAAGAGACACACCTTAGACTTAGAGACACAAACAAACTAAAACTCAAAGGATGGAAAAAAGTATATCAAGCAAACAATAAGCAAAAAAGAAGAGGAGTAGCAATATTAATTTCTGACAAAATAGACTTTAGACTTAAATCCACCACAAAGGATAAAGAAGGACACTATATAATGATAAAAGGGACAATTGATCAGGAAGACATAACCATATTAAATATTTATGCACCCCATGACAGGGCTGCAAGATACATAAATCAAATTTTAACAGAATTGAAAAGTGAGATAGATACCTCCACAATTATAGTAGGAGACTTCAACACACCACTTTCGGAGAAGGACAGGACATCCAGTAAGAAGCTCAACAGAGACACGGAAGATCTAATTACAACAATCAACCAACTTGACCTCATTGACTTATACAGAACTCTCCACCCAACTGCTGCAAAGTATACTTTTTTTTCTAGCACGCATGGAACATTCTCTAGAATAGACCACATATTAGGTCATAAAACAAACCTTTGCAGAGTCCAAAACATCGAAATATTACAAAGCATCTTCTCAAAGTCTATAGAAGCCAAGATGGGGAGAGCCAGAAGGATGTGAAATCCTGTTTTCTCCAACACTCCCTCTCCCAACTTATGAGGAAATTGAGGCTCAGAGAGGTTGTGTATCTTGATTCCAAGCCGGTTGATCTCCATGACATGCTTCAAGGTTCCTTGGCATACTCCGGCAACTACTTTCACATTTTTTTCAAATCAACCACTGCTCCAACACAGCACTTGGCATTTCTCTGGAGCTTCATCGGTCCTTCGGTGCACTCTTGCCCCCAAAAGGGCTGGTGACTTGCCAAATGCTCCACTCACTCTGTTGTCACCACCACCACCATCATCATCACCATCATCATCCCCATGATCAAGAAGTCACTGCCTGACTAACATAAAGCTACTGAAAGACAAGGATGAGTTGATACTGGAAAGATAGGGCTAGAGACTACCACCTGGGAAAGTCTTCACTCTTCCCAGGACATCAGACCATGGGCATCATCAGTAATGGAGCCACTGCTACTTCTCCTGTGTTCCAACAGTTCAACTCTGGTTTTCTCCCATGTCCTACTCTTTCATTTTCTCATTGCTTGTTCCTGCATGCCGCCCTCCCACTCATGCTCCCGATGTCTTCTTTAGTACAAAATGAACTGTTTCTTACTATTCTTTCTCTCTAGTCCCTTCTCCTTTCTTATTTCAGCCCCAGCTTACCTGTCTTCTCTTTTTTAAATTTTTATTGTTTTTGTTGTTATTGAGAATATACGCAGCAAAACACACACCAATCCAACAGTTCCTATCTACATATAGAATTCAGTGACATTGATTACATTCTTGGAGTTGTGCAAACATTCTCCCCTTCCTTTTTCTGAGTTGTTCCTCCCCCATTGACATAAACTCACTGCCCCATATGTTTCCTATCTAATCTTTCAAGTTACTATTGTCATTTTGATCCCATGTAGATAGATCTTAAAAGAGCACAATGCTCAAGGCAGACAACCTTTACGAGTTAAGCTAAGCTATTACATGGTTTTAAGAAGAATTGAGGGGATATGTTTGGTTTAAGGTTTAAAGATTATCTTAGGGCAATAATTTTGGGGCTTCATCTAGCCTTCATGGGTCCATTTCCTGCCTTGTCTTAAACCCACAATCCATCTGCATTAACCCTTCCCTTGCCATATTCAGCTACAGAGAGGCCAAATTCCTTAATACTCAGTTGCATAAACTATCTCTCTCTCTTTGTCCCTTGAATAAAATGCTTCCACACTGGTGACAGCCTTCCCTGCTCTCAGCACTGCTCTGGGGGTCCTTGAGTCAGTCCCTACTAAAGACTTATAGATCTGGGTGAGCTCCTCTAACTTCCCCTCCAGCTCCCAAGTGTGCATCCTTATCTCTTCAGCTGACTGTTTTCGCCCCCTCATACAAGTGCTTTGAGTCTTTCACCAGGTTGACCGCACCCAACGGAAGGAAGACGTCTCTGGAGGCCCTACCCATGACTTGGGCTCCTGTCTTCACGAGATGCCTGGCATTGGCTACTGGCTGAGGGTTGCCCAGCCTGATGTCAAGGATAGCTCTCCCAATGTTTGCTAAGACTTCCATGCTAATCTCTGTGATGGGAACAGATGGTAGCCTAGGCTTCACAATACCTTCACAAACATCAGTTGACATCAGCTTGCTTGCTTTGGCTATTGCCGATGACTCAGCTGAGCTTTCCATGAAGCTGGTGGAAACACTAGTGATAGCAGCCACTGTTCCGAGCCCCACTGCTGCTGGAAGTGCCAGACTGGCCCCTGTTGTTGCGGGTGCCAAAGCCAAGCCAAGCAAGCCCAGGATGCTAGAGAAGATGCCGGTGAAACTGGCCACCACCTGGAAGATGGTGCAGTCTCTGTGTTCCCTCTCACTGTTGTCTACAATTCTATGAAGCTCTTCTATATGCTCCTCAAGCTCCATTTTCACCCAAGGAAATTCATCCAAAAACCTCTCTATATCCTGCTATTCTTTGTCTTCTGCAGCTATGTCTATCCTGAGCTTGTTCAGAGCTTACTGTAGTACAACTCCCTCATTCCTGTAACAATGAAGAGCAAGTAATTAAGAAAAACAGTTTCCTTAGCTGTAAAATGGATTTGGTAAGATCTATCCTCCACAAATCATACAGCTTTTACTATAAATCAAATGGAAAGAATTCTACAATGCAAAGATTTTTCTTTCAATGTTACTCATGTTTGAACATTATAGATGCTCCATAGTACTTATTCAATAAGGGAATAAATAGGCAAAAATCATCTTAAGATGCTGTTTCATGGTAGGTTAAGATGTTTTCTCACTCAGGGTGGGTGACCACCTCTTTGAAAGGGTCAGTCCCAGCACAGCCTGTTCCCTTTCCCTGTGTCACATGAATGGACCTTGTAATTAGGACCAGCTGTGCTGGCCTGGCTTTTTGGATGAGACGAGAATATGGGCTAATTCCTTTTCTGGGCCATCTTGACGCAAACACTTCCCATACCAGATAATGGCCTAATAACGCATTGGTCCGCTCCTGCCCTGAACTCATGTTAATATTCCCAGGAACGACATCAGCTAGGTGTGTGCATTACATAGCACCTGGCCAACCCCACTGCTCCATCTGTTCCCTGTGGGGAAGAAACCGGATCCTTCTCCTGCATCACAGGAGGGGTGCATGCAGATCAGCTCCTTGTGTCAGCTGAGCAGAGAGATGCACTGACCATGAGCGACCGATGCCCATTATGGAAGCTGACGTTGTTCTGTCTTTTTTCTATGTGAGTAAAGTGTTGTCCCATCCAGTGCCTGTGGGGGAGGCTTGTCTTCCTTGGAAACATGCCCCTACTGACGGGCATTCAGGAGCCCCGGCAATGAACCCTGGCTCTACTCTGACTCTGTACCCCACCTATACTGACTCCCAAGCCACCAGCCAGTACCCTCAACGTTCAGGGCCTACTCTCAGATGCCACTAGGCTCACACCTTAGCTGGTGATGGCTTAACACGTGTGCACTCCAAAGCAATGAGCAATTTTATAGAACCTCTTAAAGATGCCAGAGACTTGAAGAACCAAATACATGAATCGTTAAGCCTACAAAGACCTGCATTTGGACAGACTTGAGAAGGAGGTATTTTTGTCTCCAGTGGGAACTTGGGAGGACAAGTAGGGGCGAGTTCCTCAAATTACAAAAGTTTGGTAGCCACCCACTCGGACTTGTTACAAAATCATACTGACTTCCTGTTCATCAGGGGTGACTGTATGTCGAATAGAACCAAACCCATTTCCATCAAGCTAATTTTGACTCATAGTGACCCTACAGGACAGAGTAGAACTGCCCCACAGGGTTTCCAAAGAGCAGCTGGTGGATTTGAACTGATGACCGACCTTTTGGTTAGCAGCCGTATCACTTAACCACTGAATTCATCAGGGCTCCGCCAGTGAATGGCATGGAGGAAATGTCCCTCATGGATTGCTGAGAAGGGATATCCTCAACCCCACAGGAGATTGCCTGGAGGATGCGTGTCTGCCAGGAGGCAACTGGCCCAGCGGGAAGAATGGGGTGCCGTTCCTGGGGCACCGTGGAGGTTACCTGGACAAGCCAGCCTTATTCAGGAATCTCTCCCAGGCTTGGTCTTCAGCCAGCAGGAGTTGCAGCTCCTCTTGCCTCAAACTGTTCTCTAGATACTCAATGACTTCCTCAATGAAGCCTTGGCTCTCTAGTTGGAAAGAAACAGAACATGGTTAGAGGAAATGGTGGCAGATCATAAATTGCATTGATTATATAAGGTGGTTATATATACATCTTCCTGAGTAGCTGTCACTTGGGGTACTTCTGATAAAGTCACCTGGGAAGTGTCTTGGAACTTTGTGGACAAAAGAATCATTGTCAGCTCAGGGCAATCAGAAAACGAGCCTTCCAGCACCAGAAAGTGAGAGAATTCCACTGATAGTTCCCATTTACCCTGTCCCTATTGTGTGGCAAGCACTTTATATCAGTGTCTTCAAAATGTGAGTTGCAGAGAGGCGGAGCCAAGATGGCGGACTAGACAGATGCTTCCAGCGTGCCCTCTTTACAACAAAGACCCCAAAAAACAAGTGAAACGAGTATATTTGTGACAAGCTGGGAGCCCTGAGCTTCAAAGGCAAGCTTAGAAAATGAACTGAGTGGGAGGGGGAGGAAGAGACCATTCAGAAATGGAGAGGAGTTACTGGACCTGAATAGCAGGGAGCCCTCAGGCACCATTCCCAAAGCAGTGGCTGGTGGGCTGGTACTAGCATTCCGCTGCAATTTCCTCAGGGAGAAGCAGCCAGCCACACAGCACACTCACACCTCCGGGAACCTGAGGAGAATGGTGCTCTTGGCAAAAGCTAAGTACTTGCATATGTTTTAACGCCCCCCCCACCCCCAAACGGGCTTCTGCAGCTGAATTCTCTGGGCTTGAGATAAGCTCTGTTGAGCGCCTAGAGCCATCGTCCCAGCCTTGGAAAGGAAAATAATTGCATTTAGGGGAAAAGATAACTTGCTAGCTCCACTAACTGGGGGAGCTCAGGACAGAAGCGGCTCCTGTCCAGGCATGAACCGCCTGTGGACCTTGAGCACCTTTCCCTTCTGCATGGACCTGTGTGGGCCTATTTCGGGAGAATAGGCCCTTGTTGGCAAACTCCAACCATTTAGGCTGTGCCGCAAAGAGGTGGGTGTTTGATGTTTGACATTGCTTTCCCTATTAAACAAGGTCCTCACCTACCCACATCAGGGACCTAAGGACTGGTAGCTCCAAGCAGGTCACCCAGCCACCTGCAACAGGGGTCCAAAGAAAACTGGTACCTCCCAGTCCTTACAACCAAAAACTTTGGGTGCCCATGGTCCCTCTGCAGAACCCATCCACCTGCATGCTCTAGAGAACAGGGACACACTTTCCTCAGAGACACTCAGGGGTCGGTTCTAAGCCCCCTGCCTTGTTCAGAGTGTGACCTCCTACTGCAATCAGATACCAGTATATACGCCAACCACCCCTGCCCCCCTAAGACTGTAGGACAGAGCCTGTACCACACACTTGATCATCAGCTACCTGGAAACCTGAGCTGAATTCATACGAGAAAATTGAGTGCACTCCTAGACTGATATACCTGATAACAGCTCTAGACATCTGGGGACAGGACACCAGAGCTCCAAAGGCAAAAATAATCAAGCAACCTCACTCAAGCTACCCGTAGGGGTATAACAAAACAAAACAAAGCGAGAAGCTATGACACAGTAAGCAAGCATAAACTAATACAATAACTTATAGATGGCTTGGAGACAACAGTCAATATCGAGTCACATAAAGAAACAGACCATAATCACCTCAATGGGCTCTCGAAGCAAAGAATCCAGGGATCTTCTAGATGAAAGTGCATTCCTGGAATTACCAGATGCAGAATACAAAAGTTTAATGTACAGAACCCTTCAAGACATCAGGAAGAAAATGAGACAATACACAGAACAAACCAAGGAACACACAGATAAAGTAATTGAAGAAATTAGAAAGACTATTCAGGAATATAATGAAAAATTTGATAAGCTGGAAAAATCCATAGACAGACAGCAATAAGAAATTCAGAAGATTAACAATAAAATTACAGAATTAGATAACTCAATAGAAAGTCAGAGGAGCAGAATTCAGCAAGCAGAAGCTAGAATTTCTGAACTCAAAGATAAATCACTTGGCACTAATATATTTCAAGAAAAATCAGGTAAAAGAATTTAAAAAAATGAAGGAAACTTAAGAATCAAGTGGGACTCTATTAAGAGAAATAACCTACAAGTGATTGGAGTACCAGAACAGGGAGGCATAACAGAAAATACAGAGAGAATTGTTGAAGATTTGTTGGCAGAAAACTTCCCTGATATTCTGAAAGATAAGATATCTATCCCAGATGCTCATTGAACTCCACACAAGGTAGATGTTAAAAGAAAGTCTGTTAAAAGAAAGTCACCAAGACATATTATAATCAAACTTGCCAAAACCAAAGATAAAGAGAGAATTATAAGAGCAGCAAGAGAGAAATGAAAAGTCAGCTACAAAGAAAAGCCGATAAGAATAAGCTCAGACTACTCGGTAGAAACCATGAAGGCAAGAAGGCAATGGGATGACATATTTTAAAAATTGAAGGAAAAAAAAATGCCTGCCAAGAATCATATATCCATCAAAACTGTCTCTTAAATATGAAGGTGAAATTAAGACATTTCCAGATAAATACAAGTTGAGGGAATTCATAAAAACCAAACCAAAATGACAAGAAATGCTAAAGGGAGTTCTTTGGTTAGAAAATCAATAATATCAGATATCAACCCAGGACTAGAACACTGGGCAGGGCAACCAGAAGTCAACCCAGACAGGGAAATCCAAACAAACAAAGCAAGATTTAAAAAAAAAAAAAAAAAAAAGCTCAAAACAGGGTAACAGTGATGTTATTATATAAAAGAAGACATTAGAATAAGAAAGAGGGACTAAGAAATGTAAACATACACCTTCCATATGGAGAGGAAGATATGGCAATACAAAGAAATAAAAGTTCGGTTTAAATTTGGAAAAATAGGGGTAAATAATAAGGTAACCACAAAGGAGACAAACTATCCTACTCATCAAAATAAAATACAAGAAAAAAATAGAGACTCAGCAGAAACAAAATCAACAACAACAAATATGAGGAAAGGACAATATATAAAGATAATTACTCAGCACATAAAATTAAGTGGGAAAAAGAAACTGTCAACAACACACCAAAAAAGACATCAAAATGATAGCACTAAATTCATACCTATCCATAACTACCCTGAATGTAAATGGACTAAATGCACCAATGAAGAGACAGAGAGTGGCAGAATGGATTAAAAAACAAGATCCGTCCATCTGCTGCTTACAAGAGACACACCTTAGACTTAGAGACACAAACAAACTAAAACTCAAAGGGTGGAAAAAAATATATCAAGCAAACCACAATCAAAAAAGAGCAGGAGTGGCAATATTAATTTCTGACAAAATAGACTTTAAAGTTAAATCCATCAGAAAGGATAAGGAAGGACACTATATAATGATTAAAGGGATGATACACCAAGAAGATATAACCATATTAAATATTTATGCACCCAGCGACAGGGCTGCAAGATACATAAAACAAACTCTACCAGCATTGAAAAGTGAGATAGACGGCTCCACAATAATAGTAGGAGACTTCAACACACCACTTTCGGTGAGCGACAGGACATCCAGAAAGAAGCTCAATAAAGACACGGAAGATCTAAATGCCACAATCAACCAACTTGACATCATAGACATATACAGAACACTCCACCCAACAGCAACCAAGTATACTTTCTTTTCTAGTGCACACGGAACATTCTCTAGAATAGACCATGTATTAGGTCATAAAGCAAGCCTTAGCAGAATCCAAAACATTGAAATATTACAAAGCATCTTCTCTGACCATAAGGCCATAAAAGTGGAAATCAATAATAGGAAAAGCAGGGAAAAGAAATCAAACACTTGGAAACTGAACAATACCCTGCTCAAAAAAGACTGGATTATATAGATGACATTAAGGATGGAATAAAGAAATTCATAGACTCCAATGAGAATGAAAACACTTCCTATCAGAACCTTTGGGACGCAGCAAAAGCAGTGCTCAGAGGCCAATTTATATCAATAAATGCACACATCCAAAAAAGGAGAAAGGGCCAAAATCAAAGAATTATCCCTACGACTTGAACAAATAGAAAGAGAGCAACGAAAGAAACCCACAGGCACCAGAAGAAAATATATAATAAAAATTAGAACTGAACTAAATGAAATAGGAAACAGAAAAAGAATTGAAAGAGTTAACAAGACCAAAAGCTGGTTTTTTGAAAAAATCAACAAAATTGATAAACCACTGGCCAAACTGACAAAAAGTGTGAGTTGCAACCTATCAGCAGGTCAGGAAATGAGTTTATTGGATCAAGGGCAGCATTTTACAAAGAGAATGGAATGGAAAATATCAATGTTTTGAATATAATAAGGACGAGTATGGTTTTTGTGAATGATTTCATACGTAATTTGTCGTTGTTGTCTTGTATCATCGAGTAGATTCTGCTACATATTGATCCCCACATGTTACAGAGGAGAACTTGGCTATAATCTGTAAGGAAGCAGTTCACCGGGCCTTTCTTCTGCAGTGCCCTGTGTGGGTTTGAACCGCCAACCTTTTGGTTACCAGCCCAGCACAAGTGGTTTACATATGCACATATATGTACATATGTGTGCATGTGTGTGGGTGTGTATGTCTATAATTGTTGTAAGGAGCATCCTGTAATCATACACATTTTTAATTTATTAAATTAATTAATTCGGCAGTGAAACCAATATTCACACTAAATCAAAAAACCGAATCCATAACTGTCAAATCAATTTCAACTCATAGCGACCCTATAGGACAGAGTAGGACTGCCCCATGCGGTTTCCAAGGCTACAATCTTTATGGAAGCAGACTGCCACGTGTTTCTCCCTCAGAGTAGCTGGTGGTTTCGAATCATCCACCTTCCTATTAGCAGGGAGCTCTAAACCACTGGGGCAAATACTGTAAGGAACAGAAGTGGTCCAAGGTTAGTTCAGGTCAGTGTTTCTGTCCAAGCGAGCCACCAAAGACATGCACAGTTTTTAAAGGTTTGGGGGATTATGGAATCGCAAACAAGCGACAGGGGCCAGTGACGTCACTAGAGAGGTATGGGGGTTCAGACCCCACGGGGTGACAATGTCAGAAGGGATGACACAAAAACGACTGTTTATAAAAATTTTTGTGCAGTGTTTCAGCAGAGATTTATTGCATTGTATACGAATATCCCTGCCATTATTATAACAACAAAACATTTTTTCGTAAAGCCAGTTTACATGAATCAATATACATAAAGGGTAAGAATTCTATGCAGATTTACTTTGCTAACCTTCTAAAATGCTCTGGTCGGGGCTGTCATTTTAACCCAATTACAATGATGCTTCGAATCATGTGGTTTCATGTGCATGCACGCTCATCCAACTCCCTTCTCAATTCTTGATTCCTCTGTAGGTTAACTCAGCTTTGGAGGGCCAATCTCAACTGCACGTCCTAGGAAAAGGAAGGACTACCTGAGCTGAGTCCATCGGGTTCTGGGTTCATGGTGCCAGCAGTGGTCTCTCGGAGTTTCTCCTTACAGCTGACCAGTCTGTGTCCAGGCTGGAAGGAGGCTTTGCTTTACCCTTGGGAGTGCGAGGAGAAAACAACTTATAGGATGGAATGTGAGCCAGCCATGGCAACAGGGATCACCTAGGGGCCAGATCTCCAGCAATTCCCTCCAGGATGGCAGCGATCCCCTCCAAGAGATAGAAATGAAACGGACTTGAGCCAAAGTGTTTGTCTACAGGGCTTGGCCAGGTGCTATTTAAAAAAACTTACTTAGCCTCATTCCAGCTCCCTGCCCTCCCAAGCCAAGTCAGCGAGTCCTGTTGGGGTACAAGAAGATACTCAGACCCCATGTGTTTCCCCAGATGCCACAGGACAGGATCCCAGCAAAGCCTCTCCCTCTAGATGTCTGGAGGTCATGTTCCTCAGGCAGGGTAAAGAGGTTTGGATAGTGTGTTCCTACCAAGTAATCGTTAATGACCTCCCAGGACCAAGTTCAAGGAGCCCTGATGGTGCAACGGTTAAGCACTGGCCTCCTAATGGAAAGATCGGCACTTCCAACCCACTAGCCGCTCCATGGGAGAAAAGACCTGACAATCTCTCCTGTAAAGATTACAGCCTAGAAAACTCTATGGGGCAGTCGATTCTGTCTCATTGGGTAACTATGAGTCGGAATCGACTCAGCGGACCTAACAACAACGACGGGACCGAGCTCAAACTCATTAGCCTGGCCACAGGCCCCCTGACCTGGTTCCACCTCCTCTCTTGCCCACCTTATCACTCACCACTCCCTGTCTCCACCTACGCCTGGTGCCAGTCACATTCGAGGACTCTCAGTCCCCTTGCACCTTTAGATGCCTTTGCTCCCGCTGTTTCCTAAGACCAGACAAGTTGTGGAATGACATCAAGGGCATCATACATGGAGAAAGCAAGAGGTCATTAAAAAGACAGGAGAGAAAGAAAAGACCTAAATGGATGTCAAAAGAGACTCTGAAATTGCTATTGAATGTCAAGTAGCTAGAGCAAAAGGAAAAAATGATAAAGTAAAAAGCTGAACACAGGATTTCAAAGGGCGGCTCAAGAAGACAAAGTATTATGATGACACGTGCAAAGACCTGGAGATAGAAAACCAAAAGAGAAGGAATCGCTCAGCATTTCTCAAGCTGAAAAAATTCAAGCTTTGAGTTGGAATACTGAAGGAGTCTACCAGGCAAATATTAAACGACATAGGAAGCATCAAAAGAAGATGGAAGAACACACAGAACCACTGTACCAAAAAGAATTCGTCGACACTCAACCATTTCAAGAGGTTCCATATAATCAGGAACCAATGGTATTGAAGGAAGAAGTCCAAGCTGCACTTGTGGCACTGGCGATAAGCAAGGCTCCAGGACTTGACAGAATACCAATTCAGGTGTTTCACCAAATGGATGGCACACTGGAAGTGCTCACTCATCTATGCGAAGAAATTTGGAAGACTGCTACCGGGCCGACCGACTGGAAGAGATCCATATTTATGTCTATTCCCAAGGAAGGTGAGCAATCTAATTCAGAAATTATTGAACAATATCATTAATATCACTCACAAGTAAAATTTTGCTGAAGATCATTCAAAAATGGCTGCAGCAGTATATGGACAGGGAACTGCCAGAAATTCAAGACAGATTTAGAAGAGGATGTGGAACCAGGGATATCATTGCTGATGTCAGATGGATCCTGGCTGAAAGCAGAGACTACCAGAAAAATGTTTACCTGCGTTTTATTGACTATGCGAAGGCATCAGACTGTGTGGATTATAACAAATTATGGATAAGATTGTGAAGAATGGGAATTCCAGAACACTTAATTGTGTTCATGAGGAATCTGTACATGGATCAGGAGGCAGTCATTCGAATAGAACAAGGGGAAACTGCACAGTTTAAAGTCAGGAAAGGTGTGCATCAGGGTTGATTCCTTTCACCACACCTATTCAATCTGTATACTGAGTGAATAGTCCAAGAAGTTGGACTATATGAAGAAGAACAGGGCATCAGGATTGGAGGAAAACTCATTAACAACCTGCGTTAGGCAGATGACACAACCTTGTTTGCTGAAAGTGAAGAGGACTTGAAGCTCTTACTGTTGATAATCAAAGACCACAGTCTTCAGCATGGATTACACCTCAACATAAAGAAAACAAAAATCCTCACAACTGGACCAATAAATAACGCCCTGATAGATGAAAAAAGATTGAGCTTGTCAAGGAATTCATTTTATTTGTATCCACAATCATCAGCCATGGAAGCAGCAGTCAAGAAATCAAAAGGCTCATTGCACTGGGCAAATGGGCTGCAAAAGACCTCTTAAAGTGTTGAAAAGCAAAGATATCACCTTGAGGACTAAGGTGGGCCTGACCCAAGCTTTAGTGTTTTCAATCTCTTCTTATGCCTGGGAAAACTGGACAATGAATAAGGAAGAGAGAAGAAGTTTGACACCTTTGAACTCTGGTGTTGGCGAAGAATATTGAATATACCACGGACTGCCAAAAGAATGAATAAACCTGTCTTGGAAGAAGTGCAACCAGAATGCTCCTTAGAAGCAAGGATGGGGAGACTATGTCTCACATACTTTGAACATGTTATCTGGAGGCAGCAGTCCCTGGAATAGGACATCACGCTTGGTAAAATAGAGAGTCTGCGGAAAAGAGGAAGACCCTCAACCAGGTGGATTGACCAGCGGCTGCAGCAATGGGCTCAAGAATAGCAACAATTATGAGGATGGCTCAGGACCTGGCAGTGTTTCGTTCTGTTGTGTATAGGATCGCCATGAGTCAGAACCGGCTAACAACGGCAACAACAAAAAGATGCGTGATGTCCAACCGGCGAGGGTGTGTGTGCACTCCCTCATTACTTGTAAACAGAAGTGTAAAATGTTTCAGAGTTTTGGAGGACAACCTGGCAATGGTCCAATATCCTAACACCTGCCTATTCTCTGCTCCAGCAACCCACTCCTAGGTCTCTAAGCTACAGAGACCATAGCCTACCGGTGCCAGCACATGGATTCTAGGATGTTTAGTGCAGCATTGTATTTAGCACCAAAACTGAGAGAAATAAGTAAGTGCCCATTCCTAAGGGAGTAGATGAGGAACGCTGGTGGTACAATGCTTGTGCACTGGGTGGCTGAGCCAAAAGTCAGTGGTTCAAACCCACCAGCCGCTCCACAGCAGAAAGATGCGGCAGCCTGTTTCCCTAAAGATTACCACCTAGGAAACCCTATGGGGTAGTTCCACTCTGTCATATAGAGCCACTGTGAGTCGAAATTGGCTAGAAGACACACGGCAACAGGCAACAGATAGGTACATTAGGGTCCATTCATACTAGGGAATACTCTGAGACATTAAAAAGAATGAGGAGGAAAAAGAAGCTGCATATAATAAGATACCCTTAGTAGCCTGTAGGAGTCCCCGGGTGGTGCAAATGGTTAAAACCTCAGCTGCTAACCGAAAAGGTTGGAGGTTCAAGTCAACACAGAGGTCCCTCATAAGAAAGACCTGTTACTCTACAAATGAAAAATCAGCCATGGAAAACCCTATGGAGTCCAGTTCTACAGTGATACACGTGGGGTTGCCCTAAGTCACTATCAGCTCTAGGGCATGTGGACACTGGGAATAGCCTGTAACAGGGAAGTGAAAATACAAGACTTCACAGAGTTAGGCCTCTCCAGTGGGTCGTGGGTGGGAGGAGAAGAGCAAGGGAGGAAGGTGGGCAGAAGGAGGGGAAGACAAGGGAGCCCTATGCAATGTTTAAATTTTTTTATTCGGTGTCAATATTTAAAACTTAGAAACTTTTATACCAAATAATCTATAATTCTGAGACTCTCTTAAAATGAGAGATCTGGTAAATTAGGCCCACACTTCACCCAGCAACCCTCACCTGGATCTGAGGGTGCTTCCAGTTCACCCCAGTCCACCATGACCTCTACTTCCCCCTCACTCCCACTGCCCAGGCATTACCAGAAATCTGCTACAGGGTCAACAGAGCAGAGAACTCTAACCTCATTTATCAGGTGAAGAAACTGAGGCCCAGAGAGGGAAAGTGATTTACCCAGGCTCGCACAGCTCTCAGTGGACTGAGTGGAGGCCCCCACCAGGCCTTCTGACTCTAAGATTTAAGACAAAATTTCTAAAGATGAAAGTGAAGGCCTATTCTATCCCCACAGACACCATTACCTCTGATAACAGCTTAGACTGTGCCTTCCGGGTTTGACTCTGCTTCTACAAACACACAAATCTAAGCACACATTCCAAAGGTTATATACTCACACACATGCAGTTTTGTCTTTTTATTGAAAGATCACAAAGCCAGGATGGTGCTGGGGATACCATTCCACAACATGACCCCCTCACTTCTTATGTCTGGACCATCTTTTGCTTCCGGAGACACCGGGCTTCCTCTCTCTTCTCCCATCATCCTGCAGTCCTGAATAGGAAGCCAGTGGAGTGCAGGGTCTGGAGTCCTGCCATCTCCCTGCGCCGCCTCTCATCATGTGGGCAAGGAACTCTGGCCCAGTCACTACCCTCTCAGGGCCTCAGTTTCCCCCAAAGAGCCATTCACAGAGCAGGTTCTCCGATAGGATAGGTGGTACAACCTCTGGACTCCTTGTACTTCCAATGAAGTCCTTTGCCCCATCAGGCCTCAGCAGCAGCACACTGGGGGCATCCTCAGGGCTTGGCTCACCACACCTTCTCCACCTTCTCTGCTTCCTCCAAAGTTCCCAAAAAGGTCAGACACGTCACCACCTACCTTCCATCTGGGGTCACCTGGCCAGGTATCAGGCAGGTGGGAACTCTTGCTGAGCCCAAGGGAACTTTGTAATCCATCTGAGCCATCCTTCACCACTGCTCAGGTGCACAGGGGGAAGGAGGGAGAAGACAAACCTGAGTTCAAATCCAGAAGGTGCCACAACTTAGCTGTGTGACCTCAGGCCCATTATCTCTCTGAGTTTTGATTTTTTCCTCCTTTATAAATGCACCCACATGTCTGTCAGTTTGTCGTACTGTGGGGGCTTGTGTGTTGCTGTGATGCTGGAAGCTATGCCACCGGTATTCAGATATCAGCAGGGTCACCCATGGAGGACAGGTCTCAGCTGAGCTTCCAGATTAAGACAGACTAGGAAGAAGGAACCATCAGTCTACCTCTGAAAAGCATTCATTGTCAAAAAGAATGTCTCAAGATCTATCCTGAAGTACGACACTGTCAGTGATAGGATAATATCCATACACCTACAAGGAAGACCAGTTAATACGACTATGATTCAAATTTATGCAACCACTAGCGCCAAAGGTGAAGAAATAGAAGACTTTTATCAGCTGCTGTAGTCTGAAATTGATCAAACGTGCAATCAAGATGCATTGATAATTACTGGCATTTGGAATGCAAAAGTTGGAAACAAAGAAGGATCAGTAGTTGGAAAATATGGCCTTAGTGATAGAAACAATGCCGGAAATCGAATGATAGAATTTTGCAAGACCAACGACTTCATGGCAAATACCTTCTTTCACCAACATAAACGGCAACCATACACATGGACCTCGCCAGATGGAACATAGAGAAATCAAAACGACTACATCTGTGGAAAGAGACGATGGAAAAGCTCAATATCATCAGTCAGAACAAGGCCAGGGGCCGACTGTGGAACAGACCATCAATTGCTCATATGCAAGTTCAAGCCGAAACTGAAGAAAATCAGAGCAAGTCCACGAGAGCCAAAATATGACCATGAGTTTATCCCACCTGAATTTAGAGACCATCTCAAGAATAGATTTGATGCATTGAACACTAGGGACCGAAGACCAGATAAGTTGTGGAATGACATCAAGGACAACATCCATGAAGAAAGCAAGAGGTCACTGAAAAGACAGGAAAGAAAGAAAAGACCAAGATGGATGTCAGAGGAGATTCTGAAACTTGCTTTTGAGTGTCGAGCAGCTAAAGCAAAAGGAAGAATCGATGAAGTAAAAAAACTAAAGAGAAGATTTCAAAGGGCCTCTCGAGAATACAAAGTAAAGTATTATAATGACACGTGCAGAGAGCTGGAGATGGAAAACCAAAAGGGAAGAACACGCTCGGCATTTCTCAAGCTGAAAGAACTGAAGAAAAAATTCAAGCCTCGAGTTGCAATAGTGAAGGATTCCATGGGGAAAATATTAAGTGACACAGGAAGCATCAAAAGAAGATGGAAGAAATACTCAGAGTCATGATACCAAAAAGAATTAGTCAATATTCAACCGTTTCAAGAGGTGGCACATAACCAGGAACCGATGGTACTGAAGGAAGAAGTCCAAGCTGCTCTGAAGGCATTGGAGAAAAACAAGGCTCTAGGAATTGATGGAACGTCAATTGAGATGTTTCAACAAACAGATGCAGCACTGGAGGTGCTCACTCGTCTATGCCAAGAAATATGGAAGACAACTTCCTGGCCAACTGACTGGAAGAGATCCATACTTATGCCTATTCCCAAGAAAGGTGATCCAACTGAATGTGGAAATTATAGAACAATATCATTAATATCACACACAAGCAAAATTTTGCTGAAGATCATTCAAAAACGGCTGTGGCAGTATATCAACAGGGAACTGCCAGAAATTCGGGCTGTTTTAAGAAGAGGACATGGAACTAGGGATATCATTGCTGATGTCAGATGGATCCCGGCTGAAAGCAGAGAGTACCAGAAGGATGTTTACCTGTGTTTTATTGACTATGCAAAGGCATTCGACTGTGTGGATCATAACAAACTATGGATAACCCTGTGAAGAATGGGAATTCCAACACTTAATTGTGCTCATGAAGAACCTTTACATGGATCAAGAGGCAGTTGTTTGGACAGAAAAAGGGGATACTGATTGGTTTAAAGTCAGGAAAGGTGTGCATCAGGGTTGTATTCTTTCACCATACCTATTTAATCTGTATGCTGAACAAATAATATGACAAGATGGAGTATATGAAGAAGAATGGGGCATCGGGATTGGAGGAAGACTCATTAACAACCTGCCTTATGCAGATGACACAACCTTGCTTGCTCAAAGTGAAGAGGACCTGAAGCACTTACTAATGAAGATGAAAGACCACAGCTTTCAGTATGGATTACACCGCAACATAAAGAAAACAAAAATCCTCACAACTGGACCAATGAGCAACATCATGATAAACAGAGAAAAGACTGAAGTTGTCAAGGATTTCATTTTACTTGGATCCACAATCACCAGCCACGGAAGCAGCAGTCAAGAAATCAAAAGATGCATTGCATTGGGCAAATCTGCTGCAAAGGACCTCTTCAAAGTGTTGAAGAGCAAAGATGTCACCCTGAAGACTAAGGTGCGCCTGACCCAAGCCATGGTATTTTCAATCACATCATATACATGTGAAAGCTGGACAATGAATAAGGAAGACCTAAGAAGAGTTGACGCCTTTGAATTGTGGTGTTGGCGAAGAATATTGAATATACCATAGACTGCCAAAAAAAGAACAAATCTGTCTTGGAAGAAGTGCAGCCAGAATGCTCCTTAGAGGCAAGAATGGCAAGACTGCGTCTTACATACTTTGGACATGTTGTCAGAAGGGATCAGTCCCTGGAGAAGGACATCATGCTTGGCAGAGTACAGGGTCAGCAGAAAAGAGGAAGATCCTTGACGGGGGGGATTGACACAGTGGCTGCAACAATGAGCTCAAGCATAACAACCATTGTAAGGATGGCGCAGGACCGGGCAGTGTTTCATTCTGTTGTGCATAGCGTCGCTATGAGTCAGAACCAACTCGACAGCACCTAACAACAAGAACAACATAAAAGGATGATGATAATCCTTTTCTTACAGAGTTGTTGTAAGGGTTAGATAGGGGGCCATAAACCTCCCCTCTCACCCTAACCCCAACTTACCAAGGAATCGTCCCCTTGCCAAAAGTAAGATCCGGCTGTTCCTGGGTGTGTAGGCCCGAACGCTAGCCTGAGGGCCCGAGTGCTGGTGCAATCACCAGGCACATTCTCTCTGCTTCCATACATACTGGCGAACCGGAAAAGGAAACTGAAAGCCACAACCTCAGAGCAGCTCAGCAAAAACAAACATATTAAAAACACGCCTTTCAAACATTCTGCATCCCACTTTGGAGAGTGGCCTCTGGGGTCTTAAACACTAGCAAGCGGCTATCTAAGATGCATCAATGAGTCTCAACACACCTGGATCAAAGGAGAGGGAAGAACACCAAGGACACAAGGTTATTACGAGCCCAAGAGACAGAAAGGGCCACATGAACCAGAGACTACATCAGCCTGAGACCAGAAGAACTAGATGGTGCCTGGCTACTACCCATGACTGCCGTGACAGGGAACACAACAGAGAACCCCTGAGGGAGCAGGAGAGCAGTGGGATGCAGACCCCAAATTCTCATAAAAAGACCAGACTTAATGGTCTGACTGAGACTGGAAGTACTCCAGTGGTCATGGCCCCCAGACCTTCTGTTGGCCCAAGACAGGAACCATTCCCGTAGCCAACTCTTCAGACATGGATTGGACTGGTTAATGGGTTGGAGAGGGATGCTGGTGAGGAGTGAGCTTCTTGGATCAGGTGGACACTTGAGACTATGTTGGTTATCTCCTGCCTGGAGGGGAGATGGGAGGGTAGAGCGAGTTAGAAGCTGGCGAAATGGATATGAAAGGAGAGAATGGAGGAAGGGAGGGAGCGGGCTGTCTCATTGAGGGGAGAGTAATTGGGAGTATGTAGCAAGGTATATATGAGTTTTTGTGTGAGAGATTGACTTGATTTGTAACCTTTCACTTAAAGCACAATAAAAACTATTTAAGAAAAAGAAAAAACACCTGTCAGCAGCACTACCCTCAGCCCAGCACTACCCCCTTGCCTGACCACTGAGAGGAGCAAACCCAGGCCTGACATTCCAGGCCCTTCTAGACTCAGCCCATCCTGCTTGGCTTCCTGGGAATCTGTGGGTCTTCCGGAAGGAGCGGCACTCCGGAGCTAGGCCCAACTTGCCACTAACTGGCTGTGCAGGCTGTAGCAAATGACTCCCCTGCCCCTTGTGGACTCATCCCCAGTCCCACTCGCCTGCGCCCCTTCACCAGCATCCCTGCCTATTCACATCTTGGTCACAAGCTCTCAGCACCATCCCGCACATACATACCAGATGCTCCCTGCGTTCATGTTGGATTGCTGCCATGCCCCTGAAAAAAAGCTTCTAAATATTTGTGAAGTCCATCTGCAGGAGTATCTGTTTCTCTTGCTGTTAGTTACCATTGAGTCAACTGCGACTCATGGAGACCCTGTTTGTGCAGAGTAGACCTGCCCCATAGGCTTTTCAAAGGTGTCACCTTTCAGAAGCAGATCATGAGGCTGTCTTCTGAGCTGCCTCTGAGTGGATTTCAACTGCCAGCCTTTCAGCTAGTACTCAAGCACTTAACCGTGTGCACCACCCAAGGACTCCTGCAGCCTATAAAACCATGCCAATCCTTCTAAGCCCAGACAGGCATCACCTCCTCTGAGAAGTCCTCCAACATCCTCCCTGGCAGAGTCCACTGCCAGAGGATCTCCCTTTATCTTTTACCCTCAAACTCTGACTTCTGATTTTTGTCTCCGGTGAGGGATTCAGCCTCAAGAACCATAAGACCTGGTGTTGGTCTATGGTGAGGGGCCCGGCCCCAACATGTGTGAGACCTGTTAAATCAGGAGTGCTTAATAGACACTCTTCAAAGATTGAGTTGAAATGCCACTGCCTGGACCTGCACAATCCAGGAGTCTCACGAATGGAGTGATTCCCCCTCGATTGAGACCTGGTATAGTCTGCAGTGAGGGACTTAACCCCATCACCCGTGAGACTTGGTGTAGTCTGTGGACCTGGTAATTGGTTTTTCTTTCTTCTCTCTCTTCTTCTCTAGTTCACTTCCCTCTCCATCTTATTTTCCCTTTGATTAAGTACCGGCTGGTGGGTGAGGGCCCTGGTGTTTTGCCCAGTTAGTGCATCTCTAATCTCCCATTATTTTTTCCTTCCTGTGTCCCCACTTATGAGGGCCCCAAGTCTGTGATTACTTTTGTAGGGTTTCAAATTTTAACTGTCACCCAGTTCAGTCCCATTATTGCATTTGTGATCACAAGGAAAGACTCTTGGTGACTATATAATTTGGACAGATGTATGAGTGTGTGGTGGCTATCATTTTTGTGTGTCTGGATGTTGCCTGTCTCTGGTTGGTGCACCCTGCTTCTGGGGAGTGGATGTAGACATCTCTGTGTGTTTAGACTGGGAGATAGAAGCCCCTCCGTCTGGTACTGGGGATAGGAGATATCTGGAGGACTGAAGTGGAGATTCAGATATTGCTAGTAATGTGTTAGACCTCACTAAGATAATCTTCTTTCACCATACCTATTCAAACTGTATGCTGAGCAGATAACACGAGAAGCTGGACTACGTGAAGAAGAACGGGGCATCAGGATTGGAGGAAGACTCATTAACAACCTGCGTTATGCAGATGACACACCCTTGCTTGCTGAAAGTGAAAAGGACTTGAAGCACTTACTAATGAAGATCAAAGACCACAGCTTTCAGTATGGATTACACCGCAACATAAAGAAAACAAAAATCCTCACAACTGGACCAATGAGCAACATCATGATAAACGGAGAAATGATTGAAGTTGTCAAGGATTTCATTTTACTTGGATCCACAATCAACAGCCATGGAAGCAGCAGTCAAGCAATCAAAAGATGCATTGCATTGGGCAAATCTGCTGCAAAGGACCTCTTTAAAGTGTTGAAGTGCAAAGATGTCATCTTGAAGGCTAAGGTGCACCTGACCCAAGCCATGGTATTTTCAATCACATCATATGCATGTGAAAGCTGGACAGTGAATAAGGAAGACCGAAGAAGAATTGATGCCTTTGAATTGTGGTGTTGGTGAAGAATATTGAATATACCATGGACTGCCAGAAGGAAAAAGTGCAACCAGAATGCTCCTTAGAAGCAAGGATGGTGAGAATGCATCTTACATACTTTGGACATGTTGTCAGGAGGGATCAGTCCCTGGAGAAGGACATCATGCTTGGCAGAGTATAGGGTCAGCAGAAAAGAGGAAGACCTTCAATAAAGTGGATTGACACAGTGGCTGCAACAATGAGCTCAAGTGTAACAATGATTGTAAGGATGGTGCGGGGCTGGACAGTGTTTTGTTCTGTTGTGCATAGGGTCACTATGAGTCGGAACTGGCTCGACGGCACCTAACAACAACAACAAGAAGATCGTCTTCATTCCTCCTTTCCCTTTCTGGCTTGTCTGGTCTGAGCGCTCTCGGTTTGTCTGTACCTCTTATGTGTGACTGGGACTGTCTGGGAGGCTGAGACTGCAAGATTATCTCCATTGCCTCTGTGGCTTACGTGTAATTTATGTGTAATGCATAGAAATTAATTGGTGAAAAGTAATTCAGGTTAAATTGGAACATACTTATACAGACTCCTGAGAATTTATTGATTGGGCTGAAGAAAGAGATGCACAGGGAGAGCAGATTTTCACTCTAGACTGGGCTTTGAATCACAATACAGAGAACACTCCAAGCAGAGTGTTAAGACTTTAAAAAGGGGTTCTCTCCCAGAGCTGAGAAAACTCTTGGCTGCAGGGTGAAAGACAAACTCCTCTTGCACTAAAAGAAAGAGCCAGTGGTATCGACTACCCATAAAAATAAACAGCCAGGTTCTTAGGAACAGTTAAATTGGACACAACGAAAAATCAAGGGAACGTATCAGGAGAGTCACCCCTAGGGTGCATTCTTAAACATTGGCAATTCTTATGATCAATTTAAGAAATAAAAAAAACTTCAGAAAAAGGAGGAAGTATAGGGTTAAAAAAAACCTCTCGGCTAATCAAACTGACCTGCCAAGTTTACTCTGAGGTTCAAGAAAAAAAAGACTTACAGACCTAACTGCAGCCTTGCAGGCTAAAGGCCATCCCCCAAGAAAACAAAGAAAAAGAGGGTGATCAAGGCCACAGGAACCAAGAAGGCTCCACACCCCTTAGAAAGAAAGAGACCAGTGCAGCCAGTGTAAAGAAAAAAAGTTAATTTTGTCTTAAGGTAAAAGTTACAGTTCCAAGAACAGTAAAAGGGAAAGAAATCAGTTATCTTCTGTCTTTCAAAAATGTCTGATTAAACTTTAATGATTTAATTTTACGAGATTTTTAAGAGCTTTAATGTTAAATTGCATGTAAAAGAAAGAATAAGGTTTCTTGCTGTTAAAATAACAAAAATTTCTTTAATTACTGAGTTGAAGGGTTAGTCTCTTCTTTGTGTAATCTGGCTTCAAAAAGAGATGTTTGGTCTGTCATTAGAATGAGATTCCTGAGTCAGAAACCAAGCCACGTGGCTTCAGAAAAAAAGAAAAAAAAAAACTAAGGTTTTTACTTTAAGACTTTTGGTTAAATAACTAAAGTATTGTTTCTTGGTAACTTATGATAAACTTCTGACAAGTTGGGAAACCACAAAATTTTTATAAAGGAAAAGTGCTAAAAAGATTTACTTAGCGTGTTATAAATCACATGGAATGTGTTGTTAAAACCAAGAGGAGTGACTGATTCTTTCTCTTTGGGTTAAAATTTGTATGTTAGTATTTCCTTTTGTGTTTTTGCCTAATATTAGACAGCAAACACATAATATTATGTCATAATTTTATTACTATTTATTGATAACTTAGTTGCAAATTTACTTGTTTTGACTCTAACATCATTAAAGCCAATGGTTTGATTAGGAATTCACATCATTTACCTATAAAGTTATTTTTATTACTCTTCAGGTATTTAGAGACTTAATAATCTTGGTATATTCTTAATATGTCCTGACTATATAATATTATGTCTCAAAATTATAATGTATTATATCTAAAGCTCTTTAAAAATATGGTTAACACTCTTTTGTGGTTATGAGAGGGGGGAGAGAGGGAGGGTGAGAAAGGGGTATTCACTAATTAGATAGTAGATAAGAACTACTTTAGATGAAGGGAAAGACAACACACAATACACACAATACAGGGGAGGTCAGCACAACTGGACTAAACCAAAAGCAAAGAAGTTTTCTGAATAAACTGAATGCTTCGAAGACCAGCGTAGCAGGAGCAGGGGTTTGGGGACCATGGTTTCAGGGGACATCTAAGTCAATTGGCATAATAAAATCTATTAAGAAAACATTCTGAATCCTACTTTGGAGAGTGGTGTCTGGGGTCTTAAATGCTAGCAAGTGACCATCTAAGATGCATCCATTAGTCTTAACCCACCTAGAGCAAAGGAGAATGAAGAACACCAAGGACATATGGTAAAGATGAGCCCAAGAGACAGAAAAGGCCACATATACCAGAGACTCCATCAGCCTGAGACCAGAAGAACTAGATGGTGCCCGGCTACAACTGATGACTGCCCTGACAGAGAACACAACAGAGAAACTCTGAGGGAGGAGGAGAACAGTGGGATGCAGATCCCAAATTCTCAAAAAAAGACCAGACTTAATGGTCTGACTGAGACTGGAGGTACCCTGGAGGTCATGGCGCCCAGACCTTCTGTTAGCCCAAGACAGGAACCATTCCCAAAGCCAACTCTTCAGACATGGATTGGGCTGGACAATGGGTTGGAGATGGATGCTGGTGAGGAGTGAGCCTCTTGGATCAGGTGAACACTTGAGACTATGTTGGCATCTCCTGCCTGCAGGGGAGATGGGAGGGTAGAGGGGGTTAGAAGCTGGTGAAGTAGACACAAAAAGAGAGAGTGGATGGAGGGAGCGGGCTGTGTCATTAGGGGGAGAGTAATTGGGAGTATGTAGCAAGGTGTATATAAGCTTTTGTGTGAGAGACTGACTTGATCTGTAAACTTTCACTTAAAGCACAATAAAATTATTTTTAAAAATATGGTTAATGATTATATTTAGAAATATTTTTACCTAAAGCTTTTTTTAACTGATTTTATTTGGCCTTTACATTATGCTTGTAGTTAATTTCTATCAGGTCTTTCTCTTTTAAGAGTTATGTTTATAAATTAATTATGGCCATATTAAGTTTTGTCATCTGCAGATAAGTTTTCATTTTACCGATTTTCTAAAAACATTTGACCAGAATATCTCAACAAAAAGGATGAACTATATTGGACTTATGAAAGGGACCATGGCTAGACTCAATCAAGATTTCCAGAACTGCTATGCAGAAGTCAATGGGTTCGCAGACTGCGATCGATCCAGAATCACCTGGGACAGAAATTAACTACGTGAAACCGAGTGAACGAAAAGATACTATGAGTTTTATGTGAGAATATTGCTAATGTTTTAAAGCCTTTCATTCTAAAAATGAGAAATGCTTTAAGGTCCTACTTTCTAAATATGAGAAACCATTTTCCTCCTTTTTTTTATGTGGTTAGGATCCATGCCCTGGAGCAGTGGAGCCAATGAAATGTACTCTAAATCAGAAAGAGTGAAAAGGTTTGTTTAGGAGATGCGTACATCACCTGGGACCCAGCAGCAGCACAGGCTGTCTCTGTGGAGTCCAGGGAACGATTTTGCATTAGAGCTTATTGGGGTTCTATAAGAGTTAGAAATGTCTTTGTAGCCTCCAGATGGCTGGAAGAGTTTTTCATGGCAGAATAGTGACAAGAGACTCTTTTTCGGACTGAAAAAACACATGCCAGAACATCTCTTTTTCAGGCTAAGGGCAGGAATATCAGACACCTAGGCTCTAATCTCCACTTGGGGGGTTGTAAGTCACAGGCAGACAGAACAAAACAAAGTTGTTTGCATCAGACTGAAACAAAGAACAAAGTCATTAACCAGGGCATGTGAAGGAGGAGGCGGGCAGAGGAAAAGGAAAAACTTACAGGCTTATCATGGCCTTAGTTATGTCAGCCTCTCAGTTCCCCATTTGGGGGAAAAAAAAAATGCTGGGGAGTATTAGAGTCACACTCCTTTCTCCTAAATTAGCTAACTACTGGGTTTAGATGTTGTAACTCTTAAATTAGAAGTTCCTGCTGGTAAACTTAACAAAGTTATAAATCTCATCACCAGAGAAGTGTCTGAAATTTAAGCTATGATTTTACAAATTAGAATAGCATTAGATTTCCTATTAACTCTCTCAAGAAATAGTTTGTGCCTTAATAGATAAACATTGATTATCTTGCTAATCATGTATTCTTTAATTAAAACTTATTTGTCACATGTAAATTTTTAGGTACGTTCTGTTTTCTCTAAGGCAAACTTTGTGTGCCTTATGGATTTATGTTTTTTGTGTGTGTGATAGATTCAACTAAACTAATTTAGATGATCCTTTTCCAACTGACAGTTAATTCACGTGAGTAATATCTTTTTTAGAGTTCTGACAAATGTGTGAGACAATGCACTTTGAGAACCTTAAGATTACCTTTACATATTCATAGTAATGATGCTAGTAAATATCAAAAAGGGAATGCAAAATTCTCGCCCACTGAAAAACTAGTCAGAAGAAAGCCCATTGGTCCAATGCTCAGAGTGCGGTTGGTATTTTAATCCCTACTTATAATATAGTTCAATTGAAAAAAAAAAATCTTTAACAAATATCCCAATTAAAAAATGGGCAAAGGATATGAATAGGCACTTCACTAAAGAAGACATTCAGGCAGCTAACAGATACATTAAGAAATGCTCACAATCATTAACCGTTAGAGAAATGCAAATCAAAACTGCAATGAGATTCCATCTCATTCCAACAAGGCTGGCATTAATCCAAAAAACACAAAATAATAAATGTTGGAGAGGCTGTGGAGAGACAGGAACACTTATATACTGCTGGTGGGAATGTAAAATGGTACAACCACTTTGGAAATCCAGTTGGCACTTCCTCAAAAAACTAGAAATAGAACTACCATGCGATCCAGTAATCCTACTTCTTGGAATATATCCTAGAGAAGTAAGAGCCTTTACTCGAACAGATATATGCACACCCATGTTCATTGCACCAGTGTTTACAATAGCAAAAAGGTGGAAGCAACCAAGGTGCCCATCAATGGATGAATGGATAAATAAATTATGGTATATTCACAGAATGGAATACTACGCATCAATAAAGAACAAGGATGAATCCGTGAAGCATTTCATAACTTGGAGGAATCTGGAAGGCATTATGCTGAGTGAAATCAGTCAGTTGCAAAAGGACAAATATTGTATGAGACCACTATTATAAGAACTCAAGAAATAGTTTAAACAGAAGAAAATATTCTTTGATGGTTACGAGAGTAGGGAGGTAGGAAGGGAGGGAGACAGGTATTCACTAATTAAATAGTAGACAAGAACTATTTTAGGTGAAGGGAAAGGCAACACACAATATGGGAGAGGTCAGCACAGCTGGACTAAACCAAAAGCAAAGAGTACAACCGAACACTTCGACTTCAAAGGCAAGAGTAGCAGGTGTGGGGATCTGGCGACCATGGTTTCAGGGGACATCTAGGTCAATTGCCATAACAAAATGTATGAAGAAAACGTTCTGCATCCCACTTTGGTGAGTGGCTTCTGGGTCTTAAACGCTAGCAAGCGACCATCTTGTTGTTGTTGTTGTTAGGTGCCATCGAGTCATTTCCGATGCATAGTGAACCTGTGCACAACAGAACGAAACACTGCCTGGTCCTGCGCCATCCTTACAATCGTTATGCTTGAGCTCATTGTTGCAGCCGCTGTGTCAATCCACCTCGTTGAGGGTCTTCCTCTTTTCCGCTGACCCTGTTCTCTGTCAAGCATCATGTCCTTCTCCAGGGACTGATGCCTTCTGACAACATGTCCGAAGTATGTAAGATGCAGTCTCGCCATCCTTGCCTCTAAGGAGCATTCTGGCTGCACTGCTTCCAAGACAAATTTGTTCGTTCTTTTACCAGTCTTTTACCAGTCCATGGTATGTTCAATATTCTTCACCAACACCACAATTCAAAGGTGTCAACTCTTCTTCGGTCTTCCTTATTCATCATCCAGCTTTCACATGCATATGATGTGATTGAAAATACCATGGCTTGGGTCAGGTGCACCTTAGTCTTCAGGGTGACATCTTTGCCCTTCAACACTTTGAAGAGGTCCTTTGCAGCAGATTTGCCCAATGCAATGCATCTTTTGATGTCTTGACTGATGCTTCCATGGCTGGTGATTGTGGATCCAAGTAAAATGAAATCCTTGACAACCTCAATCTTTTCTCCGTTTATCATGATGTTGCTCATTGGTCCAGTTGCGAGGATTTTTGTTTTCTTTATGTTGAGGTGCAATCCATACTGAAGGCTGTGGTCTTTCATCTTCATTAGTAAGTGCTTCAGGTCCTCTTCACTTTCAGCAAGGAAGGTTGTGTCATCTGCATATCCCAGGTTGTTAATGAGTCTTCCTCCAATCCTGATGCCCCATTCTTCTTCATATAGTCCAGCTTCTCGTGTTATCTGCTCAGCATACAGGTTGAATAGGTATGGGGAAAGAATACAACCCTGACGCACGCCTTTCCTGACTTTAAACCAATCGGTATCCCCTTGTTCTGTCCGAACAACTGCCTCTTGATCCATGTAAAGCTTCCTCATGAGCACAGCTGAGGAATTGGAAAGAAGTGAAACTCTATGGCTGTCTGGGAATGAAAAGAAGGGAGAAAGGAAGACTCTCAGGAGCTCTTGGTAGGGAAGGGGAGACCTTGATCCACTTGTCTATCTACAAGATGGGGATGAGTAGGGAGACTAGGCTTTTGAGTAAAACACGCTGTAAAATACCACCTACTAGTAAAACTCATCCCTCCTTGACTTCAGGGGCTGACCAAGGAGGCTTGCTGCTCCTCCTCCCAAAAAGAGATACTAGGAAGGGAGGTGGTCCAGGGGTTAAAGCTCCTACTCCTCTGCTGCCCCCCACGGGGATGAGCAGGAAGGACCTGCAAAGACCTCGATTAGGACCCTAATCGACAATTCCGCCTGGTGCCATGCCCCTTATGTACCCTGTCCCCAAGCCATGGATGATGGCTGTAAGGCCCCCCTTGGACCAATCAGAGTCTCTCCCCAGGAAATGTGAAATCAGAATGAAAACTCTCCCCCAGGCAGAATGCCATGGATCTGAGGCCTGGAGGGATGCTCGGCTCCTGCTGCTGAGATCCCTAATGCTTTCAAGGCCCCTGCCCTTCCCAAAGCCTGTTCTTAAAAGTGTGTGTGCATATGTGCACACACAAGTGTGTGTATTCATAATTCTTTAATTCTGTGAGCTTTCTTTCTGGATCATTCCAATACCCAAAACTACCCCTATTCTTGAATCAGCCATAGTGTTGCCCAATTAGGGTCTGTACCCTGGAGTGGATGAGCCAATGAAACGTACTCCAACTCAGAGAGAGAAAGTTTATTAGGAGGTGACACCAACGGGATGTCCAACGGAAACGGGCTGTCTTCATGGAGTCCCAAAAGGCAATTTCTATATCAGAGCTCATATGTCATCTTTGCAAAGGTTACATAGTGTCTTCAGGCACATAGCCCACAGATGGTTGGATGAGTATACATCACAAGACATTTAAAAGAAGCTGTTTACAAGACTGAAGATATGCATGCCAGACATCTGGACTCTAATCTTTATGTTTGTATGTCAGAAGTTACAGATGGATGAACTGAACAAAACAAAGGCTTTAATAAAAGCATATGGAAAGGAGAAGACCGGCAGAAAAAAAGAAAAAACAACTTATACAGGCAAAAAAAAAAAAAAAAACTTATAGGTTACTTAGATTATCATTACGGCATTTGTTATGTGAAGCTCTCAATCGCCCATTTTGAAAAGGAGAAAATATGTCAAGGAATATTAGGGTCACATATTCCCCCCTTTTGAAGCTCTGATGACCACATACATCTATCCCGAGTTTACACCTAGTCCCTTAGATCAGAATATTTCAAGCAAAAGGATTGGGCCTTCTGTCTGTGACAGGTTTGAGCCATCCGCTGGATGGTCTGATTCGGGAGGGAGAATGCCATCCCGCATGTAGGCATGAACTGGAGACAGCAACAGATTAATAGGTCTATAACAACCACTCCAATTCCGCTAATGAATAAGGTCCTTAGCCAAGAAAGATTGGGCAGCCAAGAGGTCAGACAAGAAAAATCAAATCTTTCATGAATCTTTATTTTTTGTAGCTCATTTTGTATATAATTCGCCATTTGCTCAATGAGTTCAGAGTTATCACCAAGGTAGAAATGACACATTCCTTTGAATTCCTGACACCTGTGGTTGTGTCATAGAAGCAGGTAGTCCAAGGTGGCTCTATTTTCTAAAACAGCTTTCCTGACTTGTCCTAGTGCCTGGGTAATAGCATCTATGGCTTGTGATGTGGCATTCCACAATTTTGTAGTGAGGCAAGCCAGATATTCTACTAAACCTGGGATACCAACCAAGAGTGCACTATAGGAGATATATTCAACTTCACTTAAAAAGCACAGATTGTCATGACAGGTTGCATCTAAGACAAGTTTCGTAGTGATCCTGTTTTGAAGGAATCTCTTTTGAGGTGAGGTCATACCTAAGGGCCCCATTGAACAGGGCCCATTGGTAGCATTAGCACAGATATGAGAATACGCATAGTTCTGTAGAGTAGGAACCAACCCGAAGGGAGCTTAACATCAGCAGTTGCATACGTCACTCTGTCAACGAAACCACAATTCATATGGTTGTTTTCCTTAATCAATAGCTTGACACCTCAAGAACATCACACAATTAGAGGCATTAGTTACAAGGAAACCTGAACAGTATACATCTCTCTGTCTCTGAATCTTGTAACAAGCCTCCAACTACAAATATCAGAATATTGTAACTCTTTCTTTATGTGTTTAAAAATGGTGAAATTTCTCAAAGTCTCTACAGGAATACAAACCCTATTGAGACAGAATCTGAGGGCAGAGTTGGCATGTAATCTCCCATCCAGACAGAAATCTGTAATGTTTAACACTTCTCTAGCAATATAGATCCAAAAACTTCATTCTTTAAACAAGGGATCAGGGGGAGTGTCTATTTCAGGCATAGGGATTCCCTGTGTGGAAGTCTCTCTAGTACCTAATAGTAATCCCATCCAAGCTAGTATCACAGACATTTTTACTTCTTAACCTTAGAAAGTCTTAACTTCAGGCCATCGATGGGTTGGGCTTTCCACTCCCTCTTGTCACTATAGGTTGGATAAGGCTTGAGTCAGGAATGATAGATCCACAGGCACCTCAGCCCAGAAGGCCAAACTCGTTGCCATGATAAGAGCCTTGGAACTGGCAGAAGGTAAGAGAATCATGGCCATATGAGTGGTGAGTAGTAGGTTGTAAAGGGAGGCCCTTCCATGTCTGAAAAAGCACCTGATCACTGGGCTGGTCCAAAGTAAATTTGTCAGCCTCTTTTAAGATAATGCTAGCTGTGGCAACCACTCAAAGGTAGGCCTGCCAGACTTTTGAGACTGTGTCCAGATTTTTAGAGAAATAGGTGACAGGGCATCTCCATGGTCCCAACAACTGTGATGATACAACAATGGCTACTCATCTTCTTTCATCAACGTATAATTCAAAGGGTTTTTGATAATCGGGTGGCACTAGGGCTGGGGCCTTCATCAACTGGGATTTTAAGTCACTAACGGCTCATTGACAGTCAGGAGTCCATTAGAAAGGATCTCTCTCTGCGCCCTGAGTAGCCTGATAGAAAGGTTGTGCCAAGACTCCAAATGTAGAAATCGAGATGCTACAGAAACCCTCCATTCCTAGAAATCCGCTGAGTAGTTTACATGTCTTAGGAGGGGCTAGGTGGCAGATGGTTTCTATCCTTTCAGGTAGTAAGTGCCTTTGTACTTGGCAGATGAAGACTCACTTCCTATTAGGAGGTCATCCATGTATTGCAGGACCACCCCTTGGTTGAGGAAAGGTAGCTACTCTAGGTCTTGGGCCAGTGCTGGTGCAAAAATAGTGGGGGAATTCTTAAGCCCTTGGAGTAGCACAGTCCAACAGAACTGTTTCTTTCCTTTTTCCATATCCCATTTGAAAACAAAGATCAGCTGGCTCTCAGCAGCCAGTGGGATACAAAAGAAAGCATCTTTCAAGTCCAAAACAGTCAAGTGAGTACAGGAAGGTGGGAGGGTCGTTAGTAAGTTATATGGGTTTGGAACTAGTAGGTGTAGGGTCTTTACAACTTTGTTAACAGCCCACAGATCATGAACAAAATGATACTTACCAGTTGACACCTTCTTCACTGGCAGAACAGGAGTGTTGAATGCAGACTGACACTCTTGCAACAGGCCTCACTCCATGTATCAAGTGATTACTCCCTGCAGTCCCAGAAGAGCGTCAACTCTAAGCAGATACTGTTTAATCCAAGGAGGCATGACATTTGGTAACAGCCCCACGACCACAGGGATGACAGACCAAGCCCATCCTGGTCGAATACTGGCCCAAACCCACCGGGCTACAGCATCAACCACTCTTTGAATCATGGGTGAGACAGACGGTGGGGGTAGCACCAGCTGGTTGAGGGCTAAGAGAGCTGCTTGCACCTTCCAGGCATTTGCTGGCCGCGCTGTCAGGAAAAAGCCTTTTTCATCAAAACAGATTTCGACATGTCCTTTACTCAGAAAATCCCGTCCCAAGAGGGCGACCAGGCATTCTGGCATGTATAGAAACAGATGGAAAAGCTTAGTTTCACCTATTTCACAGTCTATTTGTTGTTAAAAAAAAAGGTTGAGTCACCTCTTTTCCAGTTACCTTGACAGCTTGTGTACTGCTGGTCGAGGAAGTCCCTTTAGGCTTCCAGGTAAGTACCGAGAATGCTGCCCAAATATCAATTAAAAAGTCTACTGGTTGTCCTTGTACCATAACTTTTACCAGGGGATCAGTATGAGGGAAGTTACAAGTTGTCTCCACGGTCCCTGTCATTCAGAGTCTTCTTCCTGGTCTTTCATAACTCCTTGAAAAATCTCCCCCCACCCCTTTAAATCTAGCCAGGCCCTTTTCCATCCTTTCTTTTGGGGCACTCATTTTTCCAGTGTCCCTCCTCAGAAAACGCACATTGGTTTTTCTTTAGTTGGGGCCCATCTTTACTTTGCTCTCGTCATCTTCTTCTAGACCATCCGAGAGCAGTGGCTAACAGATTGGCTCATTTCTTCGTATCTTGGCCTTTTGCTTTCTTTTTCTCAGCTTTTTTAACCTGATCTCTGTTGATGAAGACCTGAAATGCAATTTCAACTAGTTGAGTTCGAGATAGGATCTCTAGTCCTCCTCCCACCTTCTGTAATTTTCTTCAGGTGTCAGGAACACTCTGCCCAATAAAAGTCATACTGATCAGATGACCATTCTGGGGCATTTCAGGATCAGCATTTGTATCCATACAGAATCCCACCATGAGCTGTTCCAGAAAGGCCGATGGGTTTTCTTCTACCGCTGAATGATCTCTTTGATCTTACTGAAGTTCATCTGTCTAGGTGCCCCATGTTTTAGCCCATACTGAAGGAATCCTCAGTAAGCTATGAGGCTCTGTCTGTCTGCCGCTGTATTCTTGTCCCACACTGGCTCCTTAGCCAGTACCGTTTCATGCCCTGGTGTATTTTCTTCTTCACTGTATATTCTTCTGTCTTTTCTTTTGCTTTTTCTGAGACCATCCATCTTTATTTGGGCGCAAGGCATGCATCTAATAAAGCCTGACAATCTGCCCATGTAGGACGGTGGGTAGAAAAAATGTGAAAAAAAAATGTTCAGTCACAGCATGTGGCTCTCTGACTGATACTCTGGAAGGTTGTGTTTCCAACGTTACAAATTCAAAGCCGGGAACAGATTATGGACCCACATCATCTGAGGTGGCCCTTCTGCAGCAGAGACTGGCACCTTCTAGAGGACATAAAGCCCTCCTGGTGGGCCTAGGCTGAATTGTACCACAATCCTAGTATAGAGTGAGTGGAGAGACCTTATCTGTCCCACCTCCTTGACCCTCCTTCAATGCCTTCCCATTCTCATCCTCTGATACCTACTGGGGAGGGATCACGAATACGTGCAAAGGGGGCTTTTTGAGGTGGGGGAATAAGAAGAGCATCCAATGGTTATTCATCCCTTTATTCATCTTCATCTTTGGTCTGCATAAGAGAGGCTAAATCAGAAGATTTATCCTTTTTATCATGCCATAACATCGTAAAACCTTCTAAATACAGCTTTTCATCTCACTTGTTAGTTCAAGTACAAAACAGATCAAACTGCAGAATAGTGTCCAAATCCTGGGAACCATTCATAGGCCATCTGATCCCATCAGGGAGTTGGTACTGAGGCCACACTTGATTACACAAAATTTTAAGACGTCTCTTGGTTAAGAGATCCCCTCCAAAATAAGTCCAGTTAGAAAGAATAAGGCCTAGTGAACTCTCGGCTACAATCTTACTTCCCTGGGTACTCACTGGCAATAGGAGCCACACGGGACTCTCAACCAACCTCACGGGTCCTAGTCACCCATTCTTGGATGGAGTCTATGGGAGCCAACACCCCTATGGCTTTTATAGATGATCTTATACCCGAAGCCCAAACAACTACCATAACACAGCTGAACTTTCTCCCTCTGTCCAGAGCTTGCCGCTGTGGAGTCATCTCCTGTCACTGGACATCCAGGCCACCACAGGTTGCGAGACCTCCACAATCCAAGGAAGGGTACATCTTGTCTCTTCCCAGGTCCTTCCTGGGGACTCTGTCCTTAGGGAGATGGAACCAGGAGCACAGTAATTCCAGCTCCACACTGGGCACCAAAATTTGTTACCCAATTAGGGTCCATGCCCTGGAGCTCTTGAGCCAATGAAACATACGCCAAGTCAGAAAGAGAGAGAAAGTTTATTAGGAGGTGACACCAAAGGACCATCCAACAGCAACATTGGCTGTCTTTATGAAGTCCTGAAAAGCAATTTCTACATCAAAGCTTATATATCATCTTTGCAAAGGTTACATAGTGTCTTCAGGCACATAGCCCACAGATGGTCAGATGAGTATACATCACAAGACAATTACAAGAAACTCTTTATCAGACTAATGATATGCATGCCAGACATCTGCACTCTAACCTTTATGTCTGTACATCGGAAATTACAGATGACCGAACTGTATAAAACAAAGTCATTAATAAAAGCATACGGAAAGCAGAAGACGGGCAAAAAAAAAAAAAAAACTTATACAAGCAAAAAAATAAGTAAATAACTTATAGGTTACCTAGAGTATCATTTTGGCATTAGTCATGTCAAGTTCTCAATCACCCATTTTGAAAAGGAAAAAATCTGTCACAGAATATTAGGGTCACAATAGGATGTTTTGGTTTTTTCTAGTATTTGCTCTTGTCTTTGTTTTATTTTGTAATTGTTGATTTGCTCACAACCAAAGGATCATAATTAACAGAGAAATTGGCACCGAAGAGTTGGCTCCAGACGACAGACCCTCAAGAGAATTTGTATACTATGAATTGATTTTCTGGCAGAGGTGCAGGACAAGGCAGTGGTGAAACTCCTTTCCTCAGCTTTCTGGGTAGCGGCCAAGCAGTGAAAAGGGAATGAGGAGCGCTGGGACAGGAGTAAGATGGTTGCTTCTAGGGCTATTAACAAATGCCTGGCTGAAATCTTCAAAATTCCAGTCAAGACATGGAATAAATTCTGGCTGCTCATGTTTTCAGCTGAAAGACTCCCCTGTAAAAACCAGATTCAGAGATTGATTCACATGATGAACTCAGCCTTCACTAGACCTGTTAAGTGAAAATTAGGGCACTGATGGGGAAGGAGTATTCACTTCCTATTGCAGCTATAACAAATTACCACAAACTTTTTTGTTGTTGTTGTTACCTGCCATCAAGTCATCGCCGAGTGATAACGATCCCATACAAAATGGAACAAAGTGCTGCCCAGTCCTGCATCATTCCCATGATTAGTTGGGGATGTGACCGCTCTGATCCATAGGGTTTTCATTGGCTGATTTTCTGAAACAGAGTGCCAGGCCTTTCTTCCGAGTCTGTATTAGTCTGGAAGCCCCACTGAAACCCATTCAGCATCGTAGCAACACACAAGCCTCTACTGATAGACGGGGTGGTGACTGCACATGAGATGTGTTGGCTGGGAATCCAACCCAGGCCTCCAACAAGAAAGGGAAAAATTCTACCATTGAACAACCAATACCTCATACCACAAACTTAGTGACTTAAAACAACACAAATTGATTCTTTTAGGCTTCTAGAGGCCCAAAGTCCTAAAATTAAGGTATTTGCAGGACTGTGTTCCTTCTGGAGACTCTAGAGAAGAATGTCTTTCCTTGCCCTTTCCAGCTTATAAAGGCCACCCACATTCCTTAGCTTGTGGTACCTTCCTCCATCCCGTAGCATGGCATCTACCAACCTCTCTTCTTCCATCTTCACCTTACCTTATCCAGTCGATCGTAACTTATAGCAACCCTACAGGACAGAGTAGAACTGCCCAATAGGGTTTCCAAGGCTGTAACTCTTTAGGGAAGCAAGCCAACTACCACATCTTTCTTCCACAGAGCGACTAGTGGGTTTGAACTGCTGGCCTTTTGGTTAGCAGCCGAACACTCCAACCACTGTGCCACCAGGACTCCTCAATCACCCACAGGGGGAGCCAAATCAAGAACATGTCCTTGTTTTAACATTCCTCTTTCACTACTTCAATTCCTCAGCCCTTCACTCCTGCATCCAGGGATCACTTCCCAAATAAACCATCTGCATGTGAGCCTTACTTCCAGCTCTGCCCTCTGGGAAACACAGACTACAACTGGCTATTTTAGGCTCATGGAGACTTATGGGTTTCTGTGCAAAGGCTAATGGGAAACCATTGAAGAGGTGGAGGCAGGTGCTTGATGAGATCTATATTCTTTAACGGTCATTCTGGCCCAGTGTGGAGAATGGGCAGCAGGCAGGGATGGTCCCAAGTGTGTAATCACAGGAAGGCTATTCTAGAAGCTCTGAAAAGAGTCTAGGTGAAATGTGAGAGTAGCCTGGATGAGGATATTTGCTGCCTGGCTGTCTCTCTCTATCCCTGCATCTTTGACCCTCCCTCACACGTGCACACAGGCCATTTGGATTCCTAATTAGACTCATGTGCTGTGTGTGTGGATCCTGGGCCCTGACTGCTGGGCCAAAAACACACCTGTAGTCAGCCCAAGTCAGACATGCACAAGCTTCTCCAGGGTCCCCCAGTGGGGCTTGCTGGGTGCTGGGCCTGAGGGAAATGACTGGATGGGAGAGTGGAAACCCAGGGAGTGAGCAGGAACAGCATGGAGGACTTGCTCCCTGAGATCATGGAAGGCAGGCTCATGGGGAAAGAAAGTCAGGCATCCAGGGCCCAAGTGGAGCAATCAATCAACAGAGCAAGAGATCAGCACATTTGCCAATATTTATTGAACCAAAGTCTATAGAAGCCAAGATGGGGAGAGCCAGAAGGATCTGAAATCGTGTCTTCTCCAAACCTCCTCCTCACAACTGATGAGGAAATTGAGGCTTAGAGAGATTGTGTATCTTCATTCCAAGCTGGCTGTTCTACATGACATACCACAAGGTTCCTTGGAATGCTCCTGTCATCTATGTTCACACTTTTTTTTAAAAACAACCATTGTCCCAACATAGCATTTGGAGTTTCTTTGGAACTTCATTGGTTCTTCAGGGCATTCTTGCCCCAAAAAGTGTTCGTGACTTGACAAATGCTCCACTCACTCTGTTGTCACCACCACCATCACCATCATCATTATCATCATGATCAAGAAGTCACTGCCTGACTGAGATAAACCCCCAGAAAGACAAGTGTGAGTAGATACTGGAAAGATAGGGCTAGAGACCACCACCTGGGAAAGTCTTCACTCTTGCTAGGACATCAAACCATGGGGAGGGTCAATAATGGAGCCACACTACCTCTCTATATTCCAACAATTCTAACTCTGGCTTTCTCCCATTTCCAACTCTTTAGTTTTCTCATTGCTTGTTCCCTCATGTCTCCCTCTCCACTCATGCTCCCGATGTCTCTTTTAGTACAAAATAAACTTTTTCTTACCATTCCTCTCACTCTATAGTCCCCTCTCCTCTCTTATTTTTGCCACAGCTTACACGCCTTCTCTTTTTTATTATTATTATTTTTGTTGTTGTTGAGAATATACCCAGCAAAATATACACCAATCCAACAATTTCTACATGTAGAATTTGGTGGCATTGATTACATTCTTCAAGTTGTGCAACCATTCTCGCCTTCCTTTTCCGAGTTGTTCCTCCCCCACTGGCATAGACTCACTGCCCCCTAAGGTTCCTGTCTAATCTTTTGAGTTACTGTTATCTATTTGATCCCATATACATAGATCTTAAAAGAGCACAATGCTTAAGGCAGACAACCTTTACTAGTTAAGCTAAACTATTGTGTGGTTTTAAGAAGACTTGAGGGAATATTTTTTGGTTTGAGGTTTAAAGATTATTTCAGGGCAATAATTTTGGGGCTTCATTCAGCCTCCATGGCTCCATTTCCTGCCTTGTCTTGAACCTACTTTCCATCTGCATTAACACTTCCCTTGCTGTACTCAGCTACAGAAAGGCCAAATTCCTTAACACTCAGTTGTGTAAAAAATCTCTCCCTCTTTTTCCCTTGAACAAAATGCTTGCACACTGGTGACAGCCTCCCCTGCTCCCAGCACTGTTAAGGGTGCACTGAGTCAGTCCCTACTGCAGATTCTTATGGATCTGGGTGAGCTCTTCTAACTTCCTCTCCAGATCCCGAGCCTGCTTCCTCAGCTCTTCGGCTGACTCCGTCTTCACCCCCTCGTGTAAGTGCTTTGACTCTTGCACAAGGCTGACCACATCCATCAGAAGGGAGACACCTGTGGTGGCCATACCCATGACCCGGGCTCCTTTGGTCATTGCCAGAGTGGTGCCTCCAAAGGCTTTCTGCACCTGCTTACTCCTCCGGATCGAGATATTCCCAGTGGTCATTAGACGTCTGGCACTGGCTACTAGGCGAGGGTTGGCTTTGGCTCGCTTGATGGCACGGACAGTCTTCCCAATGTTTGGCAGTACTTCGACGCAATGCTTCGTGATGGAAACAAATGGTGGTAGCATACCTTTCACAAGATCTGCACAATCGCCAGTTGCCACCAGTTCCCTTGCTTTGGCTTTTGCTGAGAAACTGTTTGAGTAGTCCACGATGCTGGTGGAAACACTGGTGATAGCAGCCGCTGTTCCAAGCCCCATCCCAGTTGCTGAGAGTGCCAGACTGACCCCTGCTGTTATGGGTGCCAGGCCGAAGCCAAGGAAGGTCAGGATGCCAGAGATGATGCCGGTGGAATTTGCCACCACATGGGAGATGGTGCAGTCTCTGTGTATCTTGTCAACCTTGTCTGCAAGGGCGTGAAGCTGTCTTATACGTGACTCAAGCTCCATTTTCACTTGAGGAAACTTGTCCAAAAACCTGTCTCTATCCTGCTGTTCTTTTTGAAGCATGTCTTTGTCTTCTGTGGCTTTGTCTATTCTGAGCTTGTTCAGAGCTTCATATAGTGCATCTGCCTCATCCCTGCAACAATGAAGATCACATAATTAAGACAGTTTGCTTAGCTGTAAAATGCGTATGATAAGATCTATCCTCCATAAATCATAGAGATTTTACTAAAAATCAAATGGAAAAGAATTCTACAACTGCAAAGAATTTTTCTTCCAATTGTAGCGCATGTTTTGTACGTCATAGGTGCTCCATAGAATGTATTCAATAAAGGAATGAATAAGCAGATATCATCTTTGGATGCTGTGGCAGAGTAGGTAAAGATGTTTTCTCACTCAAAGGCAGGTCAAAACCTTTGTGAAAGGGTCAGTCCCAGCACCGCCTGCCGCCTTTCCTGTGACCCATGAATGGACCTTGTGATTAGGACCAGCTGTGTTGGCCCGGCTTTTTGGATGAGATGAGAGTGTGGGCTGACACCTTTTCTGGGTCGTTTTGATCCACACACATCCCACAGCAGATAATGGCCTATTAACACATTGGTCTCCTCCTGCCCTGAACTCATGTTAACTTTCCCAGGAACAGCTTAGCTAAGTGTGTGCATTATATGGCACCTGGCCGACCCCACTGCTCTATCTGTTCCCTGTGGGGAGAAACGGGGTCATTCTCCTACATCACAAGGGGGTGCCTGCAGACCATCTCCTTGTGGTAGCTGAGGAAAGAGACCCTCTGGCCATGGGGGACCGACACCCACTATGGAAGCTGACCTTGCTCTGTCTCTTCTCTACATGAGTAAAATATTGTTCCATCCAGTGCCCGTGTGGGAGACATGTTTTCCTTGGAAACCCCAACACCTGCATTGTACCTGTTGACAAGGAAGCGGAAGCCCGGGCTATGAACCATCAGGGCCTTACTCTCAGATGCCACCAGCCTCACACCCTAACTGATGACTGCTTAACACGTGTGCACTCCAAGGTAATGAACAATTTTGAGGAACTTTCAACAATGCCAGAGACTTGAAAAGCCAAATACATGAATTCTTAAGCCTACAAAAACTTGCATTTGGACAAACTGGAGGAGGAAATATTTTCCTCTCAGGTGGGAACTTACAAGGACAAGTAGGGGCAAGTGTCTCAAATTACCAAAATTTGTAAGCCGCCCACTCTGAAGGTTGTCACAAAGTCATACTGCCTTACTGCTGGTCAGGGTCTACCCTATGTCTGATAGAACCAAACCCATTTCCATCAAGCTGATTCCGACTCACAGTGACTGCATAGTACGGATAGAACTGCCCCACAGGTTTTCTAGCCATGGAGTTCACCTGGACAAGTCCGCCTCGATCAGGAATCTCTCCCAGGCTTGGTCTTCAGCCAGCAGGAGTTGCAGCTCCTCCTGGCTCAGACTGTTCTTGAGATACTCAATGGCATCCTCAATGAAGCCTTGGCTCTCTAGATGGAAAGAAACAGAATATGGTTAGAGGAAATGGTGGCAGAACATAAATCTTCCTGAGCAGCTGTCGCCTGGGGTACTTTCTATAGAGTCACCTGGAAAGTATCTTGGCACTTTGTGGATGAACCAGTCATTGTCAGCTCAGAGCAATCAGAAAACAAGACTTCCAGCCTTCTGAAAATGCAAGAATTCCACTGATAGCTTCCATTTACCATGTGCCTACTGTGTGGCAAGGGCTTTATATCAGTGTCTTCAAAATGTGAGTTGCAACCTATCAGTGGGTCATGAAATTAGTTTACCGGGTCAAGGGTAGCATTTTACAAAGTAAATGGAATGAAAATTATCAATATTTTGACTAAAAGGTCAGCAGTTCGAATCCCCCAGGCGCTCCTTGGAAACTCTATGGCGCAGTTCTACTCTGTCCTATAGGGTCACTGTGAGTTGGAATCGACTCCACAGCAGTGAGTGGGTTAAGGAAAAGTATTGTTTTTGTGAATTATTTCATATGTAATTTGTTGTTGTTGTCTTGCACCTTCGAGTTGTTTCTGACTCATGGTGACACCCATGTGTTACAGAGTAAAACTCAGTTGTAATCGGTATAGAAGCAGTTCACCAGGCCTTTCCTCTGCAGTGCCACTGTGTGGGTTTGAACTGTCAACATTTCAGTTACCAGCCAAACACAAATAGCTTACACCACCCAGGGACCTTATATGTGTGTATGTGTGTGTGTGTGTGTAATGGGTCTAAGCAGCACCCTATAGTCAAACACATTAATGTTTAATTAATTAATTCAGCAGTGAAACAAATATTCACTAAACCAAAAAAACAAATCCGTTACTGTCCATTCCGAATCACAGTGACCCTGTAGGACAGACTAGGACTGCCCCATAGGGTTTCCAAGGCTATAATCTTTACAGAAGCAGACTGCCACATCTTTCTCCCCCAGAGCAACTGGTGGTTTCAAATTATCGACCTTTTGATTAGCAGCGAGCTCTTCTAAACCACTGGAGCAAACACTGTAATGAATAGAAGTAGCCTGAGGTTAGTTCCGGTCAGGAGATTTGTCCAAATGAGCCACCACAGAGATGTCTGGTTTTTCAAGGTTTGGGGGATTACAGAATTGCAGATAAGGGACTGGGGCCAGCCGCACACTAAGGAGATGCAGGGCTGCAGGCTGCACAGGGTGACACCGTGAGAGCGAATGACACCAAAATGATTGTTTATGAAATTTTTGTGCAGTGTTTCAGCAGAAATTAATTACTTTTTATAAAAATATCCCTGCAGCTAGTTATAACAAAACATTTTTCGTAAAGCCAGCTTACATGCATCAGTATACCTAAAAGGATAGAATTCTATGCAAACTTACTTTTCTAACCTTCTAATATGCTCTGGTCAGAGCTGTCATTACAACCCAACTACACTGACGCTTTGAATCACGTGGTTTCATCTGCATGTGCTATGAACACATGCTGTTGTTTCATTGCTGCTGGTGGGTATTTTTTGTTTTGTGGGGGGGTTTTCTTTGCACTTTAGATAAAAGTTTACAGAGCAACCTAGTTTCTCATTAAACAATTAGCACACATATTGTTTTGTGACATTGGTTGCCACCCCCAGGACATGTCAACCTTCTCCCTTCTCCACCTTGGGTTCCATATTACCAGCTGTCTTAGTCATCTAGTCCTGCTATAACAGAAATACCACAAGTGGATGGCTTTAACAAAGGGAAATTTATTCTCTCACAGTCTAGTAGGCTAGAAGTCCAAATTCAGGGCGTCGGCTCCAGGGGAAGGCTTTCTCTCTCTATCGCCTCTGGAGGAAGGTCTCTCTCGTCAATCTTTCCCTGGACTAGGAGCTTCTCCAAGCAGGAACCCTGGATCCAAAGGACATGCTCTGCTCCTGGTGCTTCTTTCTCGGTGGTATGATTTCCTAACTCTCTGCTTGCTTCCCCTTTCTCCTTTTTTTTTTTTTTTTTAATTTGTATTGTGCTTTAAGTGAAAATTTACAAATCAAGTCAGTCTCTCATACAAAAATTTATATAAAACCTTGCTATATACTCCTAGTTGCTCTCCCCCTAATGAGACAGCCCGCTCCTTCCCTCCACTGTCTCTTTTCGTGACCATTCCGACTGCTTCTGACTGCCTCTGCCCTCTCATCTCCCTTCCAGATAGGAGATGCCAACATAGTCTCAAGGGTCTACTTGATCCAAGAAACTCATTCTTCACCAGCATCTTTTTCTATCCCATTGTCCAGTCTAATCCCTGCCTGAAGAGTTGGTTTTGGGAATGGTTCCTGTCTTGGGCTAACAGAAGGCCTGGGGTCCATGACCACCAGGGTCCTTCTAGTCTCAGTCAGACCATTAAATTTGGTCTTATTTACAAGAATTTGGGATCTGCATCCCACTGCTCTCCTGCTCCCTCAGGGGTTCTCTGTTGTGTTCCCTGTCAGGGCAGTCATCAGTTGTAGCCGGGCACCATCTAGTTCTTCTGGTCTCAGGCTGATGGAGTCTCTGGTATATGTGGCTTTTTCTGTCCCTTGGGCTCATCTTTACCACTTGTCTTTGGTGTTCTTCATTCTCCTTTGCTCCAGGTGGGTTAAGACGAATTGATGCATCTTAGATGGTCACTTGCTAGCATTTAAGACCCCAGACACCACTCTCCAAAGTAGGATTCAGGATGTTTTCTTAATAGATTTTATTACGCCAATTGACTTAGATGTCCCCAGAAACCATGGTCCCTAAACTCCCGCCACTCCTACGCTGGATTTCAAAGCATTCAGTTTATTCTGGAAACTTCTTTGCTTTTGGTTTAGTCCAGTTGTGCTGACCTCTCCTGTATTGTGAGTTGGCTTTCCCTTCACCTAAAGTAGTTCTTACCTACTATCTAATTAGTAAATACCCCTCTCCCTTCCTCCCTCCCTCCCCACCTCGTAACCATCAAAGCATATTTTCTTCTCTGTTTAAACTATTTCTCGAGTTCTTATAACAGTGGTCTTATTCGATATTTATCTTTCTACATCTGACTAGTTTCACTCAGCATAATCCCTTCCAGATTCTTCCATGTTATGAAATCTTTCACAGATTCATCACTGTTCTTTATCGATGGATAGTATTCCATTGTATGAATATACCATAATTTATTTATCCATTTGTCTGTTGATGGGCACCTTGGTTGCTTCCATCTTTTTGCTATTGTGAACAGTGCTGCATATATCTGTTCGTGGAAAGGCTCTTATTTCTCTAGGATATATTCCAAGGAGTAGGGTTACTGGATCATATGGTAGTTCTACTTCTAGCTTTTTAAGAAAGTGCCAATTCGATTTCCAAAGTGGTTCTATCTTTCCTTTTATCTCTTGTAAGATAAAAGGTGGTGGTGCCCACACTCCAGAAAAACTCCCTTTACGTTGCATCAGGGATGTGACCTTAGTAAGGGTGTTACAATTCCACCCTAATCCTCTTTAACATAAAATTACAATCACAAAATGGAGGACAACCACACAATACTGGAAATCATGGCCCAGCCAAATTGTTACACACGTTTTTGGGGGGACACACTTCAATCCATGACATCAGCTTTCCTATCCCCTCCTTCTTGCCCCTGGGCTGGTGTGACCATTTAGTCTCATTTTGTTTTATGGGCCTGACTAAACGTTGGCTCCCCTGCATGTGTGTCAATTTGTTGTACTGCGGGAGCTTGCATGTTGCTGTGGTGCTGGAACCTATGCCACCGGTAGGTGTTCAGATACCAGCAAGGTCACCCATGGAGAACAGGTTGCAGCTGACCTTCCAGACTAAGACATACCAGGAAGAAGGACCTGGCAGTCTACTTCTGAAATGAACTAGCCAGTGAAAACCTTAGGAATAGCAGTAGAACATTGTCTGATAGTGCCAGAAGATGAGCCCCGATGTTGGAAGGCACTCAAAAGATGACTAAGGAAGAGTTGCCTCCTCAAGGTAGATTTGGCCTTTACATCATGGATGGAGTAAAGCTTTCGGGACCTTCATCTGTTGATGTGGCATGACTCAAAATGAGAAGAAACAGCTGCAAAACATCCATTAATAATTGGAACCTGGAATGTACAAAGTATGAATCTAGGAAAATTGGAAACCATCAGAAACAAACTGGAATGCATAAACGTTGACATCCTAGACATTAGTGAACTGAAATGGACTGGTATTGGCCATTTTGAATCAGACAATCATATAGTCTACTATGCCAGGAATGACAACTTGAACAGGAATGGTGTAGCATTCATTGTCAAAAAGAACGTTTCAAGATCTATCTTGAAATATAACGCTGTCAGTGATGGGATAATATCCATATGCTTACAAGGAAGACCAGTTAATATGACTATGATTCAAATTTACGAACCAACCACCAAGGCCAAAGGTAAAGAAATTGAAGATTTTTACCAGCTTCTGCAGTCTGAAATTGATGGAACATGCAATCAGGATGCATTGATAATGACTGGTGATTGGAACGCAAAAGTTGGAAACAGTGAAGAAGGCTCGGTAGTTGGAAAATATGGCCTCGGTGATAGAAACAATGCTGGAGATTGCATGACAGAATTTTGCAAGACCATCAATTTCTTCATTGCAAATACCCTTTTTCACCAACATAAACAGCGACTATACACATGGACCTCATCAGATGGAACACACAGGAATCAAACCCACTACATCTGTGGAAAGAGATGATGGAAAAGCTCAAATCATCAGTCAGAACAAGGCCAGGGGCCGACCGTGGAACAGACCATCAAATGCGCATATGCACGTTCAAGCTGAAACTGAAGAAAATCAGAGCAAGTCCACAAGAGCCAAAATACGAACTTGAGTATATCCCACCTGAATTTAGAGACCATCTCAAGAATATATTTGATGTTTTGAACACTAATAACCAAAGACCAGACAAATTGTGCAATGACATCAAGTACATCATACCTGAAGAAAGAGGTCATTGAAAACACAGGAAAGAAAGAAAAGACCAAGGCGGATATCAGAGGAGACTATGAAACTTGCTCTTGAACATCGAGCAGCTAAAGCAAAAGGATGAAATGATAAAGTAAAAGAACTGAACAGAAGAGTTGAAAGGGCGGCTAGAGAAGACAAAGTAAAGTACTATAATGACATGTGCAAAGAGCTGGAGATAGAAAACAAAAATGGAAGAACATGCTCGGTGTTTCTCAAGCTGAAAGAACTGAAGAAAAAATTCAAGCCTCGAGTTGCAATAGTGAAGGATTCTATGGGGAAAATATTAAATGACGGAGGAAACATCAAAAGAACTGGAAGGAATATACAGAGTCATCATACCTAAAAGAGTTAGTCAATGTTCAACCATTTCAAGAGGCAGCATATGATCAGGAACCGATGGTACCGAAGGAAGAAGTTCAAGCTGCACTGAAAGCACTGCAGAAAAGGCTCCAGGAACTGACGGACTATCACCTGAAACGTTTCAACAAACAGATGTAGCACTGGAAGTGTTCACTCATCTATGCCAAGAAATATGGAAGGCAGCTTCCTGGCCAACAGACTGGAAGAGATCCATATTTATGCCTATTCCCAAGAAAGGTGATCCAACCCAATACGGATATTATTGAACAAAATCATTAATATCACACACAAGCAAAATTTTGCAGAAGATCATTCAAAAGCCACCTGCAGCTGTATATCGACAGGGAACTGCCAGAAATTCAAGCTGGATTCAGAAGAGGACGTGGAACCAGAGATATCATTGCTGATGTCAGATGGATCCTGGCTGAAAGCAGAGAATACCAGAAGGGTGTTTACCTGTGTTTTATTGACTACGCAAAGGCATCCGACTGTGTGGATCATAACAAATTATGGATAACATTGAAAAGAATGGGAATTTCAGAACACTTAATTGTGCTCGTGAGGAACCTGTACATAGATCAAGAGGGAATTGTTCGGACAGAACAAGGGGATACTGAGTGGTTTAAAGTCAGGAAAGGTGTGCGTCAGGGTTGTGTCCTTTCACCGTATCTAATCAATCTGTATGCTGAGCAAATAATCCGAGAAGCTGGGCTATATGAAGAAGAATGAGGCATTGGTATTGGAGGAAGACTTGTTAACAACTTGTGTTATGCAGATAACACAACCTTGCTTGCTGAAAGTGAAGAGGACTTGAAGCACTTACTCATGAAGATTAAAGACCACAGCCTTTGGTATGGATTACACCTCAACATAAAGAAAACAAAAATCCTCACAACTGGTGTCACGGATTGAATTATGTCCTCCCCCAAAAAACATGTGTATCATCTTGGTTATGTCATGATTCCCAGTATTGTGTGGTTGTCCTCCATTTTTTTTATTGTAATTTTATGTTAAGAGGATTAGGTTTGGATTGTAAGGCCACCATTGCTCAGGTCACCTCCCTGATGCAACATAAAGGGAGTTTCCCAGGAGTGTGTCCTGCACCACCTTTTATCTTAAGAAATAAAAGGAAAGAGAAGAAAGCAGAGAGTTGGGGGCCTCATACCGCCAAGAAAGCAGCACCAGGAGCAGACCTGGGGTCTCTGCACCTGAGGATCTCATCGACCATGGGAAGATTAAGGACAAGGACCTTCTTCCAGAGCCAACAGAGATAGAAAGCCTTCCCCTGGAGCTGACCCCTTGAATTTGAACGTTTAGCCTACTTTACCGTGAGGAAATAAATTTCTCTATGTTAAAGCCACCCACTTGTGGTATTTCTGTTATAGCAGCACTAGAGGGCAAAGACAACTGGACCAATAAACAACATCATGATAAACAGAGAAAAGATTGAAGTTGTCAAGGATTTCATTTTACTTGGATCCACAATCAACACCCATGGAAGCAGCAGTCAAGAAATCGAAAGACTCATCGCGTTGGGCAAATCTGCTGCAAAGGACCTCTTTAAAGCATGGAAAAGCAAAGATGTCACCTTGAAGACTAAGGTGCACCTGACCCAAGCCATGGTATTTTCAATCGTATCATATGCATGTGAAAGCTGGACAATGAATAAGGAGGACTGAAGACGAACTGATGCCTTTGAATTTGGTGTTGGCGAAGAATATTGACTATACCATGGACTGCCAAAAGAATGAACAAATCTGCCTTGGAGAAGTATGACCAGAATGCTCCTTAGATGCAAGGATTACATACTTTGGACATGTTGTCAGGAGGGATCAGTCCCTGGAGAAGGACATCGTGCTTGGTAAAGTACAGGGTCAGTGGAAAAGAGGAAAACCCTCAACAAGATGGATTGACACAGTGGCTGCAACAATGGGCTCAAGCATAACAAAGACTGTAAGGATGGTGCAGGACGGGTCAGGGTTTCATTCTGTTGTGCATAGGGTTGCTATGACTAGGAAGCAATTTGACATCACCTAACAACAACACAACAACAGCAGCAACAACACAATCTTTGGCTAAAGGGTGAACTTCAGGAGTGTTTACTGGCGGTGTTTTTACAGTGCTGTTTTTGTCAAAACTTCTGGTGTTTTAGCTACAATATTGTAGTAATTAGCATGCAGGGAGGGGGGGTGACATCATGAGTTACCGCACTGGGAGTTACTGCACTGGGTGACACCAACCCTAGTGACACCTCTGACTGGAGACCATATATATGTATGTGTGTGCTGACACATCTATAAAATGTGTTGCCTACTATGTTCACACAAGCCAGGGACTGTTCTTATTTCACAGAAAAAGAATGTGAGACACAGAGAGAGAAAGCCAGTGTCCAGAGCCAGCAAGCAGAGGGCTTCAGATTGGAATCCAAGGCTGCCTGGCAAGCATTTCTTTGACGTGACTTTGAAGTCTTATGTTTTAAAATTTCCTGGGATTTCTTCATTCACCTCTATAGTGTAGCTGTGGAGTTTTTATTTTAAACAACATTTCAAACTACACATGATTGAGGACAACCACCATACAAGGAGATACTACCACTGACCATGTGTGCCCCTGAAGGATGGTATATGGGGAGGGCAGTCCCTCCTTCAATAAAAGCAAATCTGAAAGTTCCTAGATGGGCATTAGAGGGAGTTTTCAGGTTAGGGTTGTGGACTGGACCCTCGACCCTGATCTTTTTGATCTCTCCATATTACCTCTCTCTCCTCCAGGCAGGCTCGGGGACACTGTTCCCCATAAGCACCTAGGAACCCAAGTGGCCCACAAGGTTTAAACCAGGCTTTATGCAACAAGAGATCATCTTGTTTCCACCAGTGAAAAAAGTTGCCATCAAGTCAGTTCTGACTCAAGGCAACCCCAATATGTATCAGAATAGAACTGCGCTCCATAGGGTTTCAATGGCTGATTCTTTGGGAGTAGATTGCCAGGCTTTTCTTCTAAGGCACCTCTGGGTGAACTCAAACTACCAACCTTTTGGTTAGCAGCTGAGCACATTAACTGTTGATTCTCAGCCAGCCCTTGTCTTTCATCAAGGATCCCAGGGATGTCTGGGGAGCTCCTGGCTCCTAATCTTTCCACCCCTCCCTTATTCTTCAACATAACTAAGTGAGACACAGTTTGCTCTAAAGAGCAGTTCCTGAGAGAATCTGATTTGGTGCCAAGGCAGTTCGGGGAGGGGGAGGAAAGCAGTCCTAAAGAAACAGGCTTGAGGAACCTCATGTTGACTTGGGAATGAGGACTGGTTTTCTTGTTTCTTTTTCCTGCTTTATTGAAGGGAGAGAGGAAATTAGGGCTCAGATGAGAGGAACCCACATCTCTGTATCTGTGTATTTATAGGCGAGAGCCAAGTCTCTGCGGGGGGTGGAATCATTTGAGATTATTAGGATGAGACCTTACCCAAGGATTTCACACCTGGGAAACAGGTGTTTGTAATTGGGAGCACAGGGCAGGTGTCCTAACACAGCCACACTGATGTTGGGGGTGGTTCCCACCTGGAATAACAGGTTCCAAGTAGAGGGGACAGGAACGAGCACTTAGTGAGGACCTATTGTGTGGCAGGCACTGCCCCAGGCCGTGGGCACACATCGTACTTGATCTTCAGAGAAGAACAGGGAAAGATTATTGTCATTTGACAGGTGAGGTTAGGTAAGGAGCTCCAGGTAACATAAATGGAATGTGGTTTTGCCAGTTGAGTGGATTCCGAGTCCCTCACTGTTCCTGCGGACCCACCCACACAGAGAAGTTGGGCTGGCAGCAGGGCAAGAGCTGGAGGAGACGGCCTCTGTTTGTAAAGTCCACAGTCAGCCAAGAGCAGAGAGAGAGGTTGCCATGAATGGAAGCTTAGGCTAGGTGAGAGGGCAGAAGGCGCTCGAGGTTGCTGGTCTACCTCATCTCCTCTCCCCTATTGCCTCCCCTACCCACTTCCTTGTGGGCTGTCCTTACCTTGCTTTGATGGGTGGCTGGAATAGGGAGAAAGTGAGCACCTTGGCCAGGCCACCCTTAGGAGAGGACCAGGAAGGAGATGCCCCCACAGACTGTGGCGAGGCTCCACTTGGTCTCTCTTGGGACTCAGAGGCAAGCTCATCCAAGCCCCTTCTTAATTTTGATTTCTCTGTAGGTTAACTCACCTTTGGAGGTGCCACCCTCAATTCCAGGTGCCAAGAAAAGGAAAAATGCCTACCTGAGCTGAGTCCATGGGGTTCTAGTTTCATGGTGGCAGCAGTGGACTCTGAGTTTTTTCTTACAGCTGACCAGTCTGTGTCCAGGCTGGAAGGAGGCTTCGCTTTACCCTTGGGGAGGAGAAAACAACTTAAAGGATGGAATGTGAGCCAGCCTTGGCAACAGGGACCAGTGAGGGGCCAAGTCTCCAGCGATTTCCTTTGGGATGGCAGCAAGTGTAGAAGTAAAACCGAATTGACCACAAGTGTTTGTCTACAGGGCTCAGCCAGGTGCTATTTAAAGTAAGTTAGTCAGCCTCATTCCAGCTCCCTCTGCCCTCCCAAGCCAAGTCAGTAAGTCCTGCTGGGTTACAAGGAGAAGATACTCAGATTCCATGTGTGTCAGAGATTCACATCCGCAGATGCCACAGAGCAGAGGTTCTCAGCGAAGCATCTCCCACCAGATGTCTGGAGGTCATGTTCCTCAGGCAGGGTAAAGAGGTTAAGATAGTGTGTTCCTGCCAAGTAATCTTTAATGACCTCCCAGGACCAAGTTCAAGGAACCCTGGTGGTGCAACAGTTAAGCACTGGGCTATAGTTTGAACCCACCAACTATACCAGGGGAGAAAAGACCTGACAATCTGCTCTCGTAAAGATTACTGCCTAGAAAACCATTTAGGGCAGCTCTACTTTGTCATATTGGGTCACTATGAGTCATAATTGAGTTGTCAGCACCTAAGAACAATGACGGGACCAAGTATAAACTCATTAGCCTGGCCACAGGCCCTCCTGACCTGTTCCACCTCCTCTCTTCCCCACCTTATCACTCACCACTCCCTGATTCCACCTATGCCTGCCAACAGTCACATTCAAGGACTCCCCACCTCCTTGCACCCGTAGATGCCTTTGCTCCTGCTGTTTCCTCCACCTCGAACGCCTTCATCACCTTTCCTGCCATGTGGAAGCTCACCCAGTCTTAGAGGGACAGCACAAAAGCACCTCCTTCCCTGCTGGCTTTCCCCAGCCCTGTTCCCACTGCGTATGGTACTCTCCTGGTTGTAGTCCTATCTGTGTAATGGTTCTGGAGGCGACAATCTCCTCCATTCAACTCTGAGCATCCCAGAACAGGGCCTGCTGTATTTTCTGCTGCACCCTCCTGTGCCGGTGTCTACCGAGGTAAAAAAAAAAAAACCATTACCTGGGTAAAATCAGATGGATGGGAGGCATTAACTAGTTTCCTCCATCAAGTTGACTCTGACTCATCATGACCCCATGTGTTTCAGAGTAGAACTGTGCTCCATAAGGTTTTCAATGGCTGGCTTTTCAGAAGTAGATCACCAGGCCCTTCTTCCAAAGCACCTCTGGATGGACTCGAATCTCCGACCTTTTGGTTATCAGCCAAGATTGTTGGCTGTTTGCACCACCCAGAGGTTCCATGGGAGGCATTACTTGGACACAAAAGCAGACAGCCTCTCCACGACACAGCGCAACCCCAGTGTGACTCACTGTGGATTAATTCCAATGGTTTTCCTTTTCTATCTTGACAAGATATTTCTGTCAGAGAACAGGTAAGACTATGACTCAGAATCCATACAAATTACCTCACCTCACTGATCTAATGTACTTTTTTTATACACTGATGTAATGTATTCTTTTTTTATAAAATATTTTTGTTGTTTTTACTGAGAATATATACAGCAAAACATACACCAATCCACTGGTTCTACATGTACAATTCAGTGACGCTGATTACATTCTTGCTCTGCTTTTCTGAGTTGTTCCTCCCCCATTGACATAAACTCACTGCCCCCTCAGTTTCCTATTTAATCTTTCAAGTTGCTCTTATCAGTTTGATCCCATACACATAGATCTTAAAAGAGCACAGTGCTCAAGGAGGAGAACCTGTACTAGTTAAGCTGAACTATTGTATGCTTTTAAGAATAGTCGAGGGGATATTTTTGGTTTAAGATTTAAAGATTTTCTCAGGGAAATATTTTTGGTTTGTCCAGCCTCCATGGCTCCAGAAAATCTGGATTCCCTGAGAAATTTTTTTTTTTTATTTTTTTTTGTGAGGCGGAGCCAAGATGGTGGAGTAGTCAGATGCTTCCAGTGATCCCTCTTACAACAAAGACCTGGAAAAACAAGTGAAATGATTATATTTAGGACAAGCTAGGAGCCCTGAACATCAAAGGTAAAGTTCGAAAATGGACTGGGTGGCAGGGGGAGGGAGAGACAGCTTAGAAACAGAGAGAAGTTGCTGGCCCTGAAGTGCAGGGAACTCTCAGGCACCATTCCCTGAACCAACCACGGCAGGGCTGGTGGTAGCGTTTTGGACTCAGTTTCCTCAGGGGGAAACAGCCAGACACACAGCCTTCTCAAACCTCTGGAACCAAAGAAGAACGACGCTCTCAGCAAAAGCTAAATACTTGTGTGTATTTTACCACGCCTCCAGCTCCCAAACCAGCTTCAGTGGCTGTTGATTTCCCTGGGCCTGAGATGGGGCCTGCTGAGCGTCCTGAGCCATTCTGCCGGCCTTGGAGAAGGAATAAATTCACAACTGGGAGAAAAAGATAATCTGCCAGATCCACTAAGTTGGGGAGCTCAGGACAGAAGCGGCTCCTGCCCAGACATAAACAGTCCATGGTCTTTGAGTACTTTTCCCCCTGCATGGACCTGGGTGGGCCTATTTCAGGGGAATAGGCCCTTGTTGGCAGACTGCAACTGTTTCAGCTGTGCAGTGGAGAGAGGGGTGTTTGATGTTTGACACCACTTTTCCTATTAAAAAGGGTTCTCACCTACCCCCATCAGGGGCCTTAGGACCGGTGGCTCCACCCACATCACCTAGCCACCTGCGACAGGGGTCCAAGGATGAGTGATGCCTCCCAGTCCTTACAACCAAAATCATTGGGTGCCCACGGCCCATCTGCAGAACCCACCTACCTGTGCGCTATAGGGAACAGGGACTCACTTTCCTCACAGACACTCGGGGGACAGTTGTCTGACCCTGCCTTGTTCACACTGTGACTGCCTGCTGCTACCAGATACCTGTGCCTACACCAATCACCTTGCCCCTCTAAGACTGTACAACATAGCCTGTACCACACACTTACTGACCAACTACCTGGACATCTGAGCTGATTCCATACAAGAAAAGTGAATGGACTCCTAGGTTCATATACCTGATAATAGCTCTAGCCTTCTGGTGACAGGACGTTAGAGCTTCAAAGTCAAAAGTAATCAAACTAGCTCACTCAAGCAGCCTATTTGGGCATATCAAAACAAAACCAAGCAAGAAGCTAGGATACAGTAAGCAAACAAAATAAACTAATAACTTATAGATGGCTCAGAGAAAACAGTCAATATCCAATGACATAAAGAAGCAGACAATGATCACTTCAACAAGCTCTCAAAACAAAGAGTCAAGAGATCTTCTGGATGAAGATGTCTTCCTGGAATTACCAGATGCAGAATACAAAAGATTAATATACAGAACTCTTCAAGACATCAGGAACGAGATCAAGAAGAAGATCAGGCAATATGCAGAACAATCCAAGAAACTCAAAGATAAAGCAATTGAAGAAATTTAAAGGGTTATTCAAGAACATAATGAAAAATTTAATAAGCTGCAAGAATCCATAAAGAGACAGCAATCAGAAATTCAGAAGATTAACAACAAAATTACAGAATTAGACAACTCAATAGAAAGTCAGAGGAGCAGGATTGAGCAAGTAGAAGGCAGAACTGGGGAGATTGAAGACAAAGCAGTTGGCACCAATATATTTGAGGAAAAATCAGATAAAAGAATTTAAAAAAATGAAGAAACCTTAAGAATCATGTGGGACTCTATCAAGAGAAATAACCTATGAGTGATTGGAGTACCAGAACAGGGAGGGATAATAGAAAATAGAGAATTGTTAAAGATTTGTTGGCAGAAAATTTCCCTGATATCATGAAAGATGAGAAGATATCTATCCAAGATGCTCACCAAACTCCACGTAAGGTAGATTTTAAAAAGAAAGTCACCAAGACATATTATAATGAAACTTGCCAAAACCAAAGATAGAGAATTTTAAGAGCAGCTAGGGTTAAACAAAAAGTCACCTACAAAGGACAGTCAATAAGAATAAGTTCAGACTACTCAGCAGAAACCTTGCAAGCAAGAAGGCAACAGGATGACTTACATAATGCATTGAAGGAAAAAAATTGCAAGCCAAGAATCATATATCCAGCAATACTGTCTCTCAAATATGAAGGCTAAATTAGGACATTTCCAGATAAACAGAAGTTTAGGGAATTCATAAAAACCAAACCAAAACTCTAAGAAATACTAAAGGGAGTTCTCTGGTTAGAAAATCAATAATATCAGAAATCAACCCAAGACTAGAACACAGGACAGAGCAACCAGATGTCAACCCAGATAGGGAAATCACAAAAATAAATCAAGATTAAAAAAACGCTCAAACTAGGGAAACAGCGATGCATTACGTAAAAGAAAAAAAAAGAAGACAACATTAAAACAACAAAGAGGGTCTAAGAAATGTAGTAATAGATCTTTCATATGGAGAGGAAGACAAAGTGATATAAAGAAATAAAAGTGAGGTTTAAACTTAGAAAAATAGGGGTAAATATTAAGGTAACCACAAAGGAGACTAACAATCCTACTCACTAAAATAAAATACAGGAAAAAAATTAAAATATTTTATTGTGTTTTAGGTGAAAGTTTACAGAGCAAATTAGGTTTCCCGCTAACAATTTTTATACAAATCGTCCCATGACATTGGTTACAATTTTTACAATGTGTCAGCATTGTCAAGATTTTCGTTCTGTTTGTTCTGTTTCCATTGATCTAGCTTCTCTTCTCCTCTGTCATGGATTGAATTGTTGCCCTGAAAATACGTGCCAAATTGTTAGTCCATGATTCCAGGTATTGTGTGATTGTCCACCATTTTGTGATCTAATGTGGTAAATCCTACCTCTACGATGTTGATGAGGTGGGATGAATGGCAGTTATGTTAATGAGTCAGGACTCAGTCTAAAAGATAAGGTTGTACCTTGAGTCAATCTCTTTTGAGATATAAAAGAGAGAAGTAAGCAGAGGGACAGGAGGACCTCATACGACCAAGAATGTAGAACCAGGAGCACTGTCCTTTGGACCTGGGGTCCCTGTGCTGAGAAGCTCCTAGAGCAGGGGAATATTGATGACAGGGACCTTTCCCAAGAGCCAACAGAGAGAGAAAGGCTTCCCCTGGAACTAGCACCACGAACTCAGACTTCTAGCCTTCTAGACTGTGAAAGAGTAAGTCGCTCTCTGGTAAACCCATCCACTTGTGGTATTTCTGTTATAGCAGCACTAGAAAACTAAGACACGCTCCTTGGTTCTCTGCTTTTGGCTAAATGTTGACCATTTGGTCTCATGTAGTTTGTTGTCTAACGGAGCACATTACTCGTGGGTGATACTGTTTATTTTATAAGCCAATCTATTATTTCGCTGAAGGGTGACTCACTGAAATAGCTGCAATTCCAAGTTCAAAAGTTATCTTAGGGCGATACTCTCAGGGGTTTCTCTCTCTAGTCTCTATCAATTCAGTAGATCTGGCCTTTTTAAGGAATTTGAGTTTTGTCCTATTTTTTAATTCTATTCTACTGGGGACCTTCTATACTGTTCCTCATCAGAATGGTAGGTATTGGTAGCTAGGCACCATCTAGTTCTTCTGGTCCCCTGTTTGAAAAGGTTGTGGTTCACATGGGATATTAGTCCTGTGGATTAGTTTCTTCTTTGAACCTTTGATTTCCATCTTATTCTTTTGCTCCACTACAGTAAGGACCAACAGTTGTGGCCGGCCGGTCACAAGCTTTTAAAACCCCACATGCTACCCACAAAACTCAGTTGTAGAATATTATCTTTGGGAACTATGTTATGCCCATTGACTAACTGTTCACAGAGAGTATGGTCCCAAGGCCCTTCAGCCAGTAAACTAATCCTGTGAGTTGTTTGGATATGACCAGGAAGACTCCGCAACTGTGCCCCCGATGTGGTTTGCTATAAATGTATGGATTCTATGAGAATTTGAAATTCTGTTCTGAATTTTCCCCCTGGATCTAATGTACTTTTTATTTTCTTCTTATTATTGTACTTTAGATGAAGGTTTCCAGAAAAAACTAGCTTCTCATTAAGCACTTAGTACACATATTGTTTTATGACATTGATTACCAACCTCATGACATGTCAACACTCTCCCCTTCTCCACCTTGGGTTCCCTATTACAAGCTTTCCTGTCCCCTCCTGAGTTTTAGTCCTTGCCCCTGGGCTGGTGTGCCCCTTTAGTTTTGTTTTGTTTTTGGCTGAAGAGTGAACCTCTGGAGTAACTTCTCTACTGAGCTAAAAGGGTGTCCGGGGCCATACTCTTGGGTTTCTCCAGTCTCTGTCAGTCTTTTTTTGTGAGTTAGAATTTCGTTCTACATTTTTCCCAGCTCTGTCCAGGACCCTCTATTGCGATCCCTGTCAGAGCAGTCAGTGGTGGTAACCGGGCACCAGCGAGCTGTGCTGGACTCAGTCTGTGGTACTTGTGGTCCATTAGTCCTTTGGACTAATCTTTCCCTGTGTCTTTGGTTTCCTTCATTCTCCCTTGCTCCAGACAAGACGAGACCAGTGGAATATCTTAGATGGTCACTCACAAGCGTTTAAGACCCCAGATGCTACTCACCAAAGTAGAACGTAGAGTGTTTTCCTTATAAACTATGTTATGCCAATTGAGCTAGAAGTTCCCCAAGACCATGGTCCCCACAGCCTCAGCCCAGTAATTTGGTCCCTCAGGGACTTTGGATATGTCTATGGAGTTTCCGTGACCTTGCCTTGGACAAGTTATGCTGGCTTCCCCAGTATTGCGTACTGTCTTATCCTTCACCAAAGTTACCACTTATCTGTCGTCTATTTAGTGTTTTTCCATCCTCACCTCTCCCCTCCCTCGTGACCATCAAAGATTGTTTCTTTTTGTGTGTAAACCTTTTCATCAGTTTTTATAGTAGTGGTCTCATACAATGTTTGTCCGTTTGTGACTGACTTATTTCACTCAGCATAATGCCCTCCAGATTCATCCGTGTTGTGAGATGCTTCGAAGATTCATCATTGTTCCTTATCATTGTGTATGGACCATAGTTTGTTTATCCATTCATCTGTTGATGCGCATCTGGGTTGTTACCATCTTTTTGCTATTGTGAACAATACTGCAATGAACATGGGTGTGCATATCTATTCGTGTGACATCTCTTATTTCTCTAGGATATAGTCCCAAGAGTGGGTTTGCTGGATCATATGGTATTTCTATTTCTAGCTTTCTAAGGAAGCACCATATATGGTTTTCCAAAATAGTTGTACCATTTTACATGCCCACCAGCAGTGCATAAGAGTTCCAATCTCCCCACAGCCTCTCCAAAATTTGTTATTTTCTGTTGTTTTGATTCGTGCCAGTAATGCCAGAGTAAGATGGGATCTCATTGTGGTTTCAATTTGCATTTCTCTAATGGCTAGTGATGGCAAGAATCTCCTAATGTGTCTGTTAGCCGCTTGAATATCTTCTTTGGTGAAGTGTCTCTTCGTTTTCCTTGCCCATTTTTTAGTTGGATTGTTTGTCTTTTTGTTGTAGAGGTGTTGGATTTTCCTGTAGGCTTTAGAGATTAGACCTTCGTTGGATTTGCCATAGCCCCAAATTTTTTCCCAGTTTGTAGGTTCTCTGTGTACTCTTTTGGTGAAGTCTTTTGATGAGCACAAGTGTTTAATTTTTAGAAAATCCCAATTATCTAGCTTATCTTCTGGTGTTTGTGTGTTGTTAGTTATGGTTTGTATCCTGTTAATGCCATGTATTAGGGTCTCTGACATTGATCCTATTTTTTCTTCTATGATCTTTATAGTTTTCATTTCATATTTAGGTCTTTGATCCATTTTGAATTTGCTTTTGTGTATGGTGTGAGGTACGAGTCCCTTTTTTTTTTTTTTTTTTTTTGCAGATGGACATCCAGTTTTGCCACCACCATTTGTTAAAAAGACCATCTTTTCCCCATTTGAAGGACTTTGGGCCCTTGTGGAAGATCAGGTGACTTAAGTGGTGGATTTACATCTGGGTTCTCAATTCTGTTCCATTGGTCAACGTATCTGTCGTCGTACCAGTACCAGGCTGTTTTGACTACCATAGCTATAGAGTAGTCAGCCGAGGTCAGGCAGTGCGAGTCCTCCTACTTTACACTTCTTCTTCAGTAGTGCTTTACTTATCCAGGGCCTCTTCCCTTTCCGTTCTAATGTACTTTTTAGAGTTCTATCATGAGTCACTATAACTCAGAATCAACTCCCTGGCAACCAACAACAGACGACATTTTTTTCTGAGTGTTTTTTCATTTGTTTCCTTGTGTCTCCTTCCTCCAGCCGTAATATTTTTATATCAGGAGGAAGAGAGAATTGTGGAAAGACAGGGGTCTCAGCTAAAATTTGAATATTCAAATATTCCAAAGCCTCACTGAAGCCTTAGAGCCCAGGTCCAGGTGGGGACTTGGGCCCCTTCAGTCTCATTCCATTCTCCTTCACTAATTGCTTGCAGGAACTTTTTGAGGGAGAGGGTGGAAATCCTTTCCTACTGCACTGGAGGCTCCTTTGAAGGCATGAAACAAGTCTTGTTCCTTTTTGGTTCCAGTAGGTGCTCACTAAATATGTCTTATATTAAAAAAAAAAAAAAAAAACCTTCTACTAGAAAGAATTAAAGGGATTCAAGATTGAAACATAAACCAGAAAGAAAAAGCTTACAAATGTACTGGAAGAAACAATAAAAATAATGTTGAGTTGGGAAAACATTTCTCATCAAGGCACAAATCCCACAAGCCATAAACGGAAAGTGTGACAGATCTGAGCTCTTCAAAATAAAAATTGCAAAGGATACCATAAACAAAACCAGAATACAATAAACTAAGAGAAAACACTGGCAATACTCATAGTAGACTCTACGCAACCAAAACCAAACCCACTGCCGTCGTGTCGATTCCAACGCATAGCGACCCTATAGGACAGAGTAGAACTGCCCCCGTAGAGTTTCCAAGGAGCCTCTGGTGGATTTAAACCGCCGACCTTTTGGTTAGCAGCCATATCTCTTAACGAAAGTCTATTCTACCCTCACAGGCGTCCTTATCTCTGGTAACAGCTTGGTCTCTGCCTTCCGGGTTTGTCTCTGCTTCTACAAACACACAGATCTAAGCACACACTCCAAAGGTTATACTCACTCATGTGGAGTTTGGTCTTTGATTTAAAGGTCACAAAGACGGGATCGCACTGTGGATACCATTCCACAACACGCCCTCCTCACATCCTATGTCTGGGCTGTCTTTTGAGTTCAGACACACAGGACTTCCTCTCTCTTCTCCTGTCATCCTGCAGTCCCGAACAGGGGGCTGGTGGGGTTCAGGAGCTGGAGTCCTGCCATCTCCCTGCTTAGCCTCTATCATGTAGGCAAGGCACCCTGGCCCAGTCACTGCCCTCTCAGGGCCTCAGTTTCCCCTGAAGAGCCAGGCACAGAGCAGGTTCTCAGACAGTGTAGGTGGAACAACCTCCGGATTCTTTGTACCTCCAAAGAAGTCCTTTGCCCCCAACAGGCCTCAGTAGCAGCATGCTGGGGGCAGCCTCAGGGCTTAGCTCACCACCCCTTTTCCACCTCCTCTGCTTGCTCCAAAGTGCCCAAAGGGTCAAACACACCAGCACCTACCTTCATCCTGTGGTCACCTGGCCATGTCTCAGGCAGCTAGGAACACATGCTAAGAGCCCAGGAGAGCTTTGTAACCCATTTAAGCCATCCTTCCCCCTTCCCCCCACTGCTCAGGGACAGGAGGGGGCAGACAAACCTGGGTTCAAATCCAGATGTTGCTAGGACTTAGCTGTGTGACCTTGGGCCCTTTACCTAGCCTCTCTGAGCTTTGATTTTTCCTTCTCTATAAAAGGATGAAGATAATCCTTTTCGTATGGAGTTGTTGTGAGAATGAGATGGGGGCTATAACCCTCGCCCTCTCACCCTACCCCCAACTTACCAAGGAATCTTCCTGTTGTCAAATAAATATGAGTAAGATCAAGCTGTTCTTAGGTGTGTGGACCCGGACGCCTGAGGGCCGAAGTAGTTGTGTAGTCACCAGACACATCCTCTCTGCCTCCAGATATACTCGAGAATCCAAAAATGAAACCAAAAGCCACACCCTCAGAGCAGCTCAGGACAAACACATTAGAAAGCAAACCTGCGGGCAGCACCACCTTCAACCCAGTCCTGACATTCCAGGCCCTTGCAGACTCAGCCCATTCTGCCTTGCTTCCTGGAGATCTGTGAGGTCTTCAGGAAGGAGCGGTGCCCCGGAGCCAGGCCCAGCCTTGCCACTAACTGGCTGTGCTGGCTGTAGCAAATGACTCCCACTGCCCCCTGTGGACTCACCGCACCCCACCCTCCTGCGCCCCTCACCCAGCATCCCTGCCTATTCAGCTCTGGGTCACCAGCGCTCAGCACCGTCCCGCACATACCAGGTGCTCCCTACATTCCTGTTGGATTGCTGTCCTTGAATATCATGGCCCTGAAGCTCCGAGATGTTTGTAAATGCAGGTCCCACCTGCCAGGAGTACCTACTTTTATTTAGTTACCGTCGAGTCAATTTCAATGTGTGGAGACCCCATGCGTGCAGAGTAGAACTGCCCTATAAGGTTTTCAAGGGTGTGGCCTTTCAGAAGGAGATCACCAGGCCTGTCTTCTGAGATGCCTTTTGGTAGGTTTGAACCACCAACCTTACGGCTAGTAGTTGAGCACTTAACCCTATGCAACACCCAGGGAGGGCCTCCTCCAGCCTGGAAGAACCATGCCCATCCCTCAAAGCCCAGTCAGGCATCACCTCTTCTGAGAAGTCCTCCAGCATCCTCCCTGTCACTCTGCACCATGGCACTCTGGGGGGACACTTTAAGTCCAGCTTTATCGACTGTGTCCTGCACCTAACCCTTTAAGTCACTTGTCTCCCTAGACTAGTTCTTGATGGCAGGGACCACATCTGGTTCCCAAGGCACATCCTGGGTGGTCAAGCAGTTTGGATGGACCCAGAAATGTGTGGGTATAACCACAGAGAAAACTTCTGTTTTCTGTCCCCGTTCATTTCCACTTGACAACAGAGCTTCTTCACACCAACGGAGATGCTTTACAGGAAGGTCATTTTCCTAGCAATTCAGACAGTCCTGAAAGCATCAAACAAACCTGTCTTCTTGCCTGGTTCACACTGACAGAGGGCTAACTGTGAGCAGGGCCCCGTGCAGGCCCATTACAAGCATTTTCTTGTTTAATGCTCACACCAATGCTAGGAGTTATCCCCATTTTACAATCAATGAAATTGAGAAGAAGAGGTCCATGGCTAATAAATCATGAAGGTGGAATTGCTATCTGACTTCTCTGCTTTGTCCAGCAAAGAGGCAAAGTCCACCCCCCAGGGTGGATTTCTCAATAAGCAAGGTTAAGCACGGGCTTACTTGTGCTTACTTACTAATCTATAGTGAACAATTTCACATTTTTCACCTCATCAAAGATTCTGCTTCTAGGTATGACCGGCATCTGTCTCTCTCCCAGCCCCACAGCCCCTTCCTACGATTCAAAGCCTCTTTTCAAACACAATACCTGATATGGATAGATTACCCCGTGAGCCAAGCTAAGTACCAACCACTTATCTGTCAGCTTGTCATACTGTGGTGGCTTTCATGTTGTGACACTGGAAGCTATGCCACTGATATTTCAAATACCAGCAGGGTCATCCATGGTGGACAGGTTTCAGTGAGCTTCCAGGCTAAGACAGACTAGGAAGAAAAGCCTGGCAGTCTACTTCTGAAAAAACTGGCCAGTGAAACCTTATGAATAGTGGCAGAACACTGTCTGATATAGTGCCAGGAGAAGAGCCCAAAAGATGACCAGGGAAGAGCTGCTTCCTCAAAGGAGGGTTAACCTTAATGATATGGGTAGGGTCAAGCTTTCAGAACCTTCATCTGCTGATGTGGCAAGACTCAAAATAAGAAGAGACAGCTACAAACATCCACTAATAATCTAAACGTGGAATGTACAAAGTATGAATCTAGGAAAATTGGAAGTCCTCAAAAATGAAATGAAACACATAAACATTGATATCCTAGGCATTAGTGAGCTGAAATGGACTGGTAACATCCATTTTGAATCAGATAATCATACGGTCTACTATCCCGGGAATGATGAATTGAAGAGGGATGGTGTTGCATTCATCGTCAAAAAGAACATTTCAAGACCTGTCCTGAAGTACAGCGTTGTCAGTGATAGGATAACATCCATACTTTACAAGGAAGACCAGTTAATATGATCACTATTCAAATTTACACACCAACCACTAAGGCCAAAGATGAAGAAATTGAAGCTTTTCACCAACTTCTGCAGTCTGAAGTTGATTAACCATGCAATAAAGATGCATTGATAATTGCTGGTGATTGGAATGTGAATGTTGGAAGAGAGGAAAACCCATAGATGGAAAACATGGCCTTGGTGATAGAAAGACACCAGAGGTCACATGATAGAATTTTGCAAGACCAACAACTTCTTCACTGCAAATACCTTTTTCAACAATGTAAACAGTGACTACACATGTGGACCTCGCCAGTAGGAATACACAGGAATCAAATCAACTACATCTGTGGAAAGAGATGATGGAAAGGTTCAACATCATCAGTCAGAACATGGTCAGGGGCCAACTGTGGAACAGACCATCAATTGCTCATATATAATTTCAAGCTGAAGCTGAAAAAAATTAGAGCAAGTCCATGAGAGCCAAAGTACGACCTTGACCCAACTGAATTTAGAGACCATCTCCAGAATAGATTTGATGCAATGAACACTAAGGACTGAAGACTAGATGAGTTGTGGAATGACAACAAGGACATCATATATGAAGAAAGCAAGAGGTCATTAAAAAGACAGGAAAGAAAGAAGAGAGCAAAATGGATGTCGGAAGAGACTCAAAGTTGCTCTAGAACACAGAGTATCTAAAGCGAATGTAAAAAATGATGAAATAAAAGAGCTGAAGAGAAGATTTCAAAGGGCAGCTCAAAAAAGACAAAGTATTATAATGAAATGTGCAAAGACCTGGAGATAGAAAACTGAAAGGGAAGAATACACTTGGCTTTTCTCAAGCTGAAAGAACTGAAGAAATACTGGAAGAATCTACAGGGAAAATATTATATGACCAGGAAGCATCAAAAGAAAATGGAAAGGAGGCGGAGCCAAGATGGCAGACTAGGCAGACGCTACCTCGGATCCCTCTTACAACAAAGACACGGAAAAACAAGTGAATCAATCACATACATAACCATTTACGAACCCTGAACAACAAACACAGATTTAGAGACGGAGAACGAACTAATACGGGGAAGCAGCGATTGTTTCCAGAGCCTGGAGCCAGCGTACCAGTCAGGTACGGCACGAGCACAGAGAGCTGCTCCACCACCCTGAACTAACCCCGGGAGGGGGACCAGCCGGTTCCACGGGCGGCGTGGGACGCAGCCGGTAGGAGAAGTCCCCGGGAGGCAGTGACTGGTCTTGGAGCAGAAAGAGCAGCGTCCGAGCCGGGGAACCGTCCCGCAGGGATTTGGACTGGACACAGGTACAGCATAAACACGGAGAGTTGCTCCACCCCCCTGAACTAACCCCGGGAAGGGGACCAGCCGGGTCGCGCGGGCGGCGTGGGACACAGCCGGTAAGAGAAGTCCCTGGGAGGCAGCGACTGGTATTGGAGTGGGGAGAACAGCGTCCCTGCCAGGACACTCGGTCACGGCACAAGCACAGGGAGCTGCTCCACCCATCTGAACTAACCCCGGGAGGAGGCCCAACTGGTTCTCTGAGGAGGCACGGCTACGCGGCTGGAGGGATGAGAAGTCCCCAGGAGGCAGCGACTGATTTCGGAGTCGAGAGTGCACCATCCCAGTAGGGGAGCCTTGACGCTGGGCATGGGGCTGGAAGCGGAGGATCTGACCGTGACTCCAGCGGGCCAGACCCCCCAGGGGCAATCTCCACACAGCCAGCACACATAGGCGACGCGCCCCGCGGGAATCTCAGATATAATAGTCATTCCAAGCAAGACAAGCAACTCTGGCTATATTCTGAGGTGCTACTCTCCTATCTCTCTGTTCCCTCCCCCACCCTCCCCAGGCAGCTTCATTAACATCTGAATAGCCTGAACCAGAGGGAGAACTCTGATAGGGATCTGACTGCATTTTTTTTTAGCGGATTTTCTGGAAAAACTAGTTTCCCAGTGATGGCTCGGAGACAACAATCCATATCAAACCACTTAAAGAAGCAGACCATGACAGCTTCTCCAACCCCCCAAACAAAAGAATCAAAATCTTCCCCAAATGAAGACACAATTTTGGAATTATCAGATACAGAATATAAAAAACTAATTTACAGAATGCTTAATGATATCACAAATGAAATTAGGATAACTGCAGAAAAAGCCAAGGAACACACTGATAAAACTGTTGAAGAACTCAAAAAGATTATTCAAGAACATACTGGAAAAATTAATAAGTTGCAAGAATCCATAGAGAGACAGAATGTAGAAATCCAAAAGATTAACAATAAAATAACAGAATTAGACAACGCACTAGGAAGTCAGAGGAGCAGACTCGAGCAATTAGAATGTAGACTGGGACATCTGGAGGACCAGGGAATCAACACCAACATAGCTGAAAAAAAATCAGATAAAAGAATTTAAAAAAATGAAGAAACCCTAAGAATTATGTGGGACTCTATCAAGAAGGATAACCTGTGGGTGATTGGAGTCCCAGAACAGGGAGGGGGGGACAGAAAACACAGAGAAAATAGTTGAAGAACTCCTGACAGAAAACTTCCCTGACATCATGAAAGACGAAAGGATATCTATCCAAGATGCTCATCGAACCCCATTTAAGATTGATACAAAAAGAAAAACACCAAGACATATTATCATCAAACTCACCAAAACCAAAGATAAACAGAAAATTTTAAAAGCAGCCAGGGAGAAAAGAAAGGTTTCCTTCAAGGGAGAATCAATAAGAATATGTTCTGACTACTCAGCAGAAACCATGCAGGCAAGAAGGGAATGGGACAACATACACAGAACACTGAAGGAGAAAAACTGCCAGCCAAGGATCATATATCCAGCAAAACTCGCTCTGAAATATGAAGGCGAAATTAAGATATTTACAGACAAACACAAGTTTAGAGAATTTGCAAAAGCCAAACCAAAACTACAAGAAATACTAAAGGATATTGTTTGGTCAGAGAACCAATAATATCAGATATCAGCACAACACAAGGTCACAAAACAGAACGTCCTGATATCAACTCAAATAGGGAAATCACAAAAACAAACAAATTAAGATTAATTAAAAAAAAAATACACATAACAGGGAATCATGGAAGTCAATAGGTAAAAGATCACAATAATCAAAAAGAGGGACTAAATACAGGAGGCATTGAACTGCCATATGGAGAGTGATACAAGGCGATATAGAACAATACGAGTTAGGTTTTTACTTAGAAAAATAGGGGTAAATAAGGTAACCACAAAAATGTATAACAACTCTATAACTCAAGATAAAAACCAAGAAAAACATAACGACTCAACTAACATAAAGTCAAGCACTATGAAAATGAGGATCTCACAATTTACTAAGAAAAACACCTCAGCACAAAAAAGTATGTGGAAAAATGAAATTGTCAACAATACACATAAAAAGGCATCAAAATGACAGCACTAAAAACTTATTTATCTATAATTACCCTGAATGTAAATGGACTAAATGCACCAATAAAGAGACAGAGAGTCACAGACTGGATAAAGAAACATTATCCATCTATATGCTGCCTACAAGAGACACACCTTAGACTTAGAGACACAAACAAACTAAAACTCAAAGGATGGAAAAAAATATATCAAGCAAACAATAAGCAAAAAAGAAGAGGAGTAGCAATATTAATTTCTGACAAAATAGACTTTAGACTTAAATCCACCACAAAGGATAAAGAAGGACACTATATAATGATAAAAGGGACAATTGATCAGGAAGACATAACCATATTAAATATTTATGCACCCAATGACAGGGCTGCAAGATACATAAATCAAATTTTAACAGAATTGAAAAGTGAGATAGATACCTCCACAATTATAGTAGGAGACTTCAACACACCACTTTCGGAGAAGGACAGGACATCCAGTAAGAAGCTCAACAGAGACACGGAAGATCTAATTACAACAATCAACCAACTTGACCTCATTGACTTATACAGAACTCTCCACCCAACTGCTGCAAAATATACTTTTTTTTCTAGCGCACATGGAACATTCTCTAGAATAGACCACATATTAGGTCATAAAACAAACCTTTGCAGAGTCCAAAACGTCGAAATATTACAAAGCATCTTCTCAGACCACAAGGCAATAAAACTAGAGATCAATAACAGAAAAACTAGGGAAAAGAAATCAAATACTTGGAAAATGAACAATACCCTCCTGAAAAAAGACTGGATAATAGAAGACATCAAGGAGGGAATAAGGAAATTCATAGAAAGCAACGAGAATGAAAATACTTCCTATCAAAACCTCTGGGACACAGCAAAAGCAGTGCTCAGAGGCCAATTTATATCAATAAATGCACACATACAAAAAGAAGAAAGAGCCAAAATCAGAGAACTGTCCCGACAACTTGAACAAATAGAAAGTGAGCAACAAAAGAATCCATCAGGCACCAGAAGAAAACAAATAATAAAAATTAGAGCTGAACTAAATGAATTAGAGAACAGAAAAACAATTGAAAGAATTAACAAAGCCAAAAGCTGGTTCTTTGAAAAAATTAACAAAATTGATAAACCATTGGCTAGACTGACTAAAGAAATACAGGAAAGGAAACAAATAACCCGAATAAGAAATGAGAAGGACCACATCACAACAGACCCAAATGAAATTAAAAGAATCATTTCAGATTATTATGAAAAATTGTACTCTAACAAATTTGCAAACCTAGAAGAAATGGATGAATTCCTGGAAAAACACTACCTACCTAAACTAACACATTCAGAAGTAGAACAACTAAATAGACCCATAACAAAAAAAGAGATTGAAACAGTAATCAAAAAACTCCCAACAAAAAAAAGCCCTGGCCCAGACGGCTTCACTGCAGAGTTCTACCAAACTTTCAGAGAAGAGTTAACACCACTACTACTAAAGGTATTCCAAAGCATAGAAAATGACGGAATACTACCCAACTCATTCTATGAAGCCACCATCTCCCTGATACCAAAACCAGGTAAAGACATTACAAAAAAAGAAAATTATAGACCTATATCCCTCATGAACATTGACGCAAAAATCCTCAACAAAATTCTAGCCAATAGAATCCAACAACACATCAAAAAAATAATTCACCCTAATCAAGTGGGATTTATACCAGGTATGCAAGGCTGGTTTAAAATCAGAAAAATCATTAATGTAATCCACCACATAAATAAAACAAAAGACAAAAACCACATGATCTTATCAATTGATGCAGAAAAGGCATTTGACAAAGTCCAACACCCATTCATGATAAAAACTCTTACCAAAATAGGAATTGAAGGAAAATTCCTCAACATAATAAAGGGCATCTATGCAAAGCCAACAGCCAATATCACTCTAAATGGAGAGAACCTGAAAGCATTTCCCTGGAGAACGGGAACCAGACAAGGATGCCCTTTATCACCGCTCTTATTCAACATCGTGGTGGAAGTCTTAGCCAGGGCAATTAGGCTAGACAAAGAAATAAAAGGTATCCGGATTGGCAAGGAAGAAGTAAAGTTATCACTATTTGCAGATGACATGATTATATACACAGAAAACCCTAAGGAATCCTCCAGAAAACTACTGAAACTAATAGAAGAGTTTGGCAGAGTCTCAGGTTATAAAATAAACATACAAAAATCACTTGGATTCCTCTACATCAACAAAAAGAACACCGAAGAGGAAATAACCAAATCAATACCATTCACAGTAGCCCCCAAGAAGATAAGATACTTAGGAATAAATCTTACCAAGGATGTAAAAGACCTATACAAAGAAAACTACAAAGCTCTACTACAAGAAATTCAAAAGGACATACTTAAGTGGAAAAACATACCCTGCTCATGGATAGGAAGACTTAACATAGTAAAAATGTCTATTCTACCAAAAGCCATCTATACATTTAACGCACTTCCGATCCAAATTCCAATGTCATATTTTAAGGGGATAGAGAAACAAATCACCAATTTCATATGGAAGGGAAAGAAGCCCCGGATAAGCAAAGCACTACTGAAAAAGAAGAAGAAAGTGGGAGGCCTCACCTTACCTGACTTCAGAACCTATTATACAGCCACAGTAGTCAAAACAGCCTGGTATTGGTACAACAACAGACACATAGACCAATGGAACAGAATTGAGAACCCAGACATAGATCCATCCACGTATGAGCAGCTGATATTTGACAAAGGACCAGTGTCAATTAATTGGGGAAAAGATAGCCTTTTTAACAAATGGTGCTGGCATAACTGGATATCCATTTGCAAAAAAATGAAACAGGACCCATACCTCACACCATGCACAAAAACTAACTCCAAGTGGATCAAAGACCTAAACATAAAGACTAAAACGATAAAGATCATGGAAGAAAAAATTGGGACAACCCTAGGAGCCCTAATACAAGGTATAAACAGAATACAAAACATTACCAAAAATGATGAAGAGAAACCAGATACCTGGGAGCTCCTAAAAATCAAACACCTATGCTCATCTAGAGACTTCTCCAAAAGAGTAAAAAGACCACCTACAGATTGGGAAAGAATTTTCAGCTATGACATCTCCGACCAGCGCCTGATCTCTAAAATCTACATGATTCTGTCAAAACTCAACCACAAAAAGACAAACAACCCAATCAAGAAGTGGGCAAAGGATATGAACACACATTTCACTAAAGAAGATATTCAGGCAGCCAACAGATACATGAGAAAATGCTCTCGATCATTAGCCATTAGAGAAATGCAAATTCAAACTACGATGAGATTCCATCTCACACCAGCAAGGCTGGCATTAATCCAAAAAACACAAAATAATAAATGTTGGAGAGGCTGCGGAGAGATTGGAACTCTCATACACTGCTGGTGGGAATGTAAAATGGTACAACCACTTTGGAAATCTATCTGGCGTTATCTTAAACAGTTAGAAATAGAACTACCATACAACCCAGAAATCCCACTCCTCGGAATATACCCTAGAGATACAAGAGCCTTCATACAAACAGATATATGCACACCCATGTTTATTGCAGCTCTGTTTACAATAGCAAAAAGTTCGAAGCAACCAAGGTGTCCATCAACGGATGAATGGGTAAATAAATTGTGGTATATTCACACAATGGAATACTACGCATCGATAAAGAACAGTGACGAATCTGTGAAACATTTCATAACATGGAGGAACCTGGAAGGCATTATGCTGAGCGAAATCAGTCAGAGGCAAAAGGACAAATATTGTATAAGACCACTATTATAAGATCTTGAGAAATAGTAAACCTGAGAAGAACACATACTTTTGTGGTTACGAGAGGGGGAGGAAGGGAGGGTGGGAAAGGGTTTTTTATTGATTAATCAGTAGATAAGAACTGCTTTAGGTGAAGGGAAAGACAACACTCAATACATGGAAGGTCAGCTCAATTGGACTGGACCAAAAGCAAAGAAGTTTCCGGGATAAAATGAATGCTTCAAAGGTCAGGGGAGCAAGGGCGGGGGTCTGGGGAACATGGTTTGCGGGGACTTCTAAGTCAATTGGCAAAATAATTCTATTATGAAATCATTCTGCATCCCACTTTGAAATGTGGCGTCTGGGGTCTTAAATGCTAACAAGCGGCCATCTAAGATGCAGCAATTGGTCTCAACCCACCTGGAGCAAAGGAAAATGAAGAACACCAAGGCCACACGACAACTAAGAGCCCAAGAGACAGAAAGGGCCACATGAAGCAGAGACCTACATCATCCTGAGACCAGAAGAACTAGTTGGTGCCCGGCCACAATCAATGACTGCCCTGACAGAGAGCACAGCAGAGGACCCCTGAGGGAGCAGGAGATCAGTGGCATACAGACCCCAAATTCTCATAAAAAGACCAAACTTAATGGTCTGACTGAGACTAGAGGAATCCTGGCGGCCATGCTCCCCAGACCTTCAGTTGACACAGAACAGGAACCATCCCCGAAGACAACTCATCAGAAATGAAAGGGACTGGTCAGTGGGTGGGAGAGAGACGCTGATGAAGAGTGAGCTAATTATATCAGGTGGACACTTGAGATTGTGTTGGCAACTCTTGTCTGGAGGGGGGATGGGAGGATAGAGAGAGAGGGAAGCCAGCAAAATTGTCAAGAAAGGAGAGACTGAAAGGGCTGACTCAAGAGGGGGAGAGCAAGTGGGAGTAGGGAGTGAGATGTATGTAAACTTATATGTGACAGACTGATTGGATTTGTAAACGTTCACTTGAAGCTTAATAAAAGTTATTAAAAATAAAAAGAAAAAATAAAAAAAGAAAATGGAAAGAATACACAGTCACTGTACCAAAAAGAATTGGTTGACATTCAACCATTTCAGGAAGTAGCATGTGATCAACAACCAATGGTACTGAAGGAAGCGGTCCAAGCTACACAGAAGGCATTGGCGAAAAAAACCCTCCAGGGATTGACCGACTACCAACTGAGGTATTTCAACAAACGGATCCAGCGCCGAAAGCACTCACTCATCTATGCCAAGAAATTTGGAAGGCAGCTACCTGGCTAACAGACTGGAAGAGATCCATATTTGTGCCCATTCCGAAGAAAGGTGATCCAACGAAATGAGGAAATCATTAAACGATATCATTATTATCACACACAAGTAAAATTTTGCTGAAGATCATTCAAAAGCATTTCCAGCAGTACATTGACAGGGAGCTGCCAGAAATTCAGGCCAGTTTCAGAAGAGGACGTGGAACCAGGATATCGTTGCTGATGTCAGATGGATCCTGGCTGAAAGCAGAGAATACCAGAAGGATGTTTACCTGTGTTTTACTGACTGTGCAAAGGCATCCGACTATGTGGATCATAACGAATTATGAAGAACATCATGAAGAACGGGAATTCCAGAACACTGAATTGTGCTCGTGAGGAACCTGTACATGGACCGAGAGGAAGTCATTTAGACAGAACAAGGGGATACTGATTGGTTTAAAATCATGACATGTGTGCGTCAGGGTTGTATCCTTTCACCATACTTACTCAATCTGTATGCTGAGCCACTTACCCGAGAAGCTGGACTCTATGAAGAACAGGGCATCAGGATTAGAGGAAGACTCATTAACAACCTGCATAATGCAGATGACACCACCTTGCTTGCCGAAAGTAAAGAGAACCTGACGCACTTATGATGAAGTTCAAAGACTACGGCTTTCAGTCTGCATTGGACCTCAACATAAACAAAAATCCTCGCAACTGGACCAATTAGCAACATCATAATAAACGGAGAAAAGATTGAAGTTGTCAAGGATTTCATTTTACTTGGCCCTACAATCAACGCCCATATAAGTAGCTGTTAGGAAATCAAACTTCATGTTGCGGTGGGCAGGTGTGCTGCAAAAGTCCTCTTTAAAGTGTTAAAAAGCAAAGGTATCACCTTGAGGACTAAGGTGTGTCTAACCTAAGCCATCATATTTTCAATTGCCTCATATGCATGGGAAAACCGGACAACGAAAAAGGAAGACTGAAGAATTGATGCCTTTGAATTATGGTGTTGGTGACAAATATTGAATATACCTTGGGCTGTCAGAAGAATGAACAAATCTGTATTGGAAGAAGTACAGCCAGAATGTTCCTTAAAAGCGAGGATGGCAAGACATCACCTCACATACTTTGGACATGTTATCAGGAGAAGGAGGACATGTTTAGTAAAGTACAGGGTCAGCGAAAAAGAGGAAACCCCTCAACGAGATGAGTTGACACAGTGGCTGCAACAATGGGCTCCAACATAGCAATGATTGTGAGGATGGCACAGGACTGGGCAATGTTTCATTCTGTTGTTCGTAGGGTCACTATGCGTCAGAACCAACTCACCTACATGCGTACCACCTGAAAACTCTATGTCCATTGAGGTGGAAACGAGGGGAAGGGACTGAATTGCACACCTGGGCCCACGTGTTTGCAACAGGGAGCATTTAGGGCAGCAAGAGCTTGGAGCTGACTGTGCCTGGGAGGACCTAAGACCACCTGAGAATGCTCAAACATCTTGGGGGAGGCATTGACTTCCCACCAGTAGCAAGTAGGAGGATGGGTTTCAGCCGGTCTTGTCTGTATCCTAAAGGGCCACAGACACCGGGCTATGTGACACAGCAGGCATTGTGCTGGCTGGGTGGCTGACGCTGGCCCCACAGTCTGTCACTGTCCTGGGCACTGCCCCACAGTGTAAACCCCTCTGCACCAATCTGAGGAGCAGTCAGGAGGAGTTGCTACATCAACCATCCCTGGGTACAATGGTGGACTGCAGAGGCACAAAGAGCTGTGCCAAAGACAGAGCAGCCTCTCCTGGGGTTCCCCACTGGCTCTGGGGCCAAGAGTCTAGCACAAACCATAGGTTTGGGCAGGCCCCTAGGGAACATTCTTGGGGGCTGAGGATGGTCAAGATGGTGGCAAAATGCTTTAAGGTCATCTAGGGGATCTTGTTAAAACACAAGTGCAGATTCAGAGGGCTTGGGGTGGGGCCCCAAATTGTTTCTAACCAGCTCTCACAGGCAGCCGATGCTGCTGGTCCAGGCACCACACTTGGAGTAGCCAGGGTCTAGTGCACTTTACCTGACAGATAAGGAAGCTGGCCAGAGAGACAGTGACGTGTCCAGGGTGACAGGGCAAGGAGGACCACATTAAGCAAATGGTCCCCGGGGCACGTGTCTAATTGTTTTGCCAAAAGTGGACCCCCTTCTTAAGCTGGTCCCCAGAAAAACCACTCCCGCTCCCCTGGGCTCCCACCGCTGCTGTCCTCGGTCCTCAGGACAAAGGAGTTTCTCACTCCATGGAGACAATGAGTGGACAAGACATGAAGAGTGTACATTCCTCCTTGTCTTGCTACTTTTCAGATCGTGGTAGTTGCTGTCGAGTCAGATGCGCTCATCCCGACTTTATAACAGAACTAAAGCTGCTCGGTCCTGTGTTATTTCCATGACCACCGGTACATTTGGGTCCACTGCTGTGGCTATTGTGTGATGCCTTGCACCCTAGGGTGCTCACCTTCCAGCACTGTATTGGACAATGTTCTGTTATGACCCATATGGTTTTCATTGGCTAATTTTTGGCAGCAGAGCACCAGGCCTTTCTTCCTAGTCTGGAAGTCTGCTGAAACCTGCCTACCATGAATGACCCTGCTGGTATTTGAAATACAGGGCATAGCTTCCAGCATCATAGCAACACGCAAGCCACCACAGTGTGACACACCGACGGGTGGTGGGCTCAACAAATCACATAGTGACAAATACTTGTGGAGAGTTTTGCAGCTGGCATTTTTTTCAGCCAGCTCTGCCTCTATCCTCCCAATGAACCTGAGGAGGTAGCAGGGCCAGGATCATTATATAGGTAACATGGTATGGGTATGGGCCCCTTTGGGTACCAGGCACCAGGCTGGGTGCTTCGTTTGCCCTTGTCACCTACTCCCCCCCACAACCTAAGTGACAGCTGCTATTTTCCCATTTTACACATACAGTAGTGAGACAGAGGGTGGGCAACTTGTCCAAGTCCACCTGGGAGGACAGAGAGCTGGCATTCCAGCTTCAGGGTCCCTGAGCCTCTCCCTTAACCTTGGACCCTGCTGAGGAATATACTCAGAGAAGCAATGCCCTTGCCCAAACACAAATTCCAACTCATAGCGACCCTAAAGGACAGAGTAAAACTGCCCCGTGGTGTTTCCAAAGAGCAGCTGGTGAACTTGAACTGCAAGCTCTCAACCACTGCGCCACCATCGCTCCCCCCTTGCCCAAGGACGGACACAGAAAATGGCAGAGGTGGGACCCAGGCCAGGAGCGCCTGATGGCTGCTTATTACGTATGTACGTGTGAATGCTCGGACGGATGTATGGGTGGACTGGCTGGGAGGGAGGGTTAAGAGACAGCTGTGTGTTAACAAGAATTTTAGTGTATAAATTGCTGGAACATGTTACCAATGAGAGATTTAAGATGCATTTTGGAAAGGATGCACCAGTTAGTTCTCTAAATTAAAAATGAATACGCTGAGTTTGCTGAAATTGTTTGAAAATGTCTTCTGTTTCTGAAATCGTACCTCTGGGACACTCTACTAAGGATATTATTAAAACAAAAGTTTCGATATACATTGTCTCCAGTAAGTGGCACTGTTATTGGTGTAAACTGAATTCATTAGTTAAAAACATTAATCTTGACATACACGGATATATTCTAAGTGTCCACACTGCATTTAATATAGGGAATCACTCTTTTCCTCATAACTTCGTTTAAGTTCAATTGTGGAAAGACAAAAAGTTGAATGTATGGCAATTATATCAATCATGTGGCGCAGTAGTCAAGAGCTACAGCTGCTAACAAAAGGTCAGCAGTTCGAATCCACCAAGCACTCCCTGTGGGGCAGCTCTCCTCTGCCCTTCCTGTAGAGTCACCAGGACTCCAAAGCAACAGGTCTGGGTTTTTTAGTTTATAGGCATATTCAGTGAGCATGTGGTTTTTTTTTTCCTATATGATGATGTTTTGGTTATTTTTGTTGAAACGTAATCTTTTGCCTGTGAATCTAAAACGGGAAGAAAAACTGGGCTTGTGAAACAACAGCTGGGTGGCCAATGTCCCAAAAGATGAAGGCAGCTGTCCCTCTGCACCAGCACAGTTCACAGTGATGGGGAGACCCACAGTGGATGGTGAGACATTGAGGAAAGGGGAAAGTTCTTCAAAAGGCACTATGGCACTTTTCTAGCCAGAAAACCCTAAGTGACATGAAAAGGGAGAAGCACACAGCCCTCCAGTGCCCGGCCCCACCTATCTTTCTAGGGGCTGAAGTGGAACCTGCTCAGAGGCGGCCCAGGGTTGCTGTTGGAGGCCTGAGGTGCACTGGAGAAGCTCTGTCCTGCCAGGGGGATGTGATAGTCCCTAGAAACCTTGACGGCCAAATGAGGCAGCCCAGGGGCACCCGCGTGCAGCCTGCTGTTCCCATGCACTCCTTAATTCAGGTGGACGACACATCCCTTCTCAGAGAAAGGTCTTCCCTCCCTCCCCTCCTTCTGGCCTCTGCAGAACACCTGTCTTCTACTGCCTTGTACTCTCAGCATCTGGCAAGGGGCCTGGTTTAAGCTCGGCACTTGGGAAAGGATGATTGAATAAACAAAAGCTTTGGCAGCTGTGTGAAGTGCCTCCCACTCCAGCAGTCACTGACTCCCTCCTTCCTGCTTCTACAGCACTCGGGGGGCAACTCCACAGGACAGGCATTGCATTGTTTGATGATTAAGGGAGCTCCTGGAAGTCAGTGCTTGGGTCTCATTGACCTCTCTATCCCTAGTGCCAGCTCAATGTCAAGCACATAGTAGGTGCCCAATAACTGAACTTAACCAAGACGTTTATGTAAAACACTCTCGCTGTTATATACGGACCACATCTGACAGAGCAGAGATATGCCATAGGGTTTTCTAGGCTATAATCTCTATAGAAGCAGATCACCAGGTCTTTTCTTCTGCAGAGCCACTAGGTGGGTTCAAATCGCCAGCCTTTGGTTAGCAGCTGAGTGTTTAACCATTGTGCCACCAGGGCTCCTAGCATCCTTAAATCTGGCCAGCCTTTCTGTCTCTTCCACGTGACTGGCCAACCCCACCCGAGCCAATGCCCCAGCCACATGGAAGGTACTGGAAGCACCTGGACGCTGCACCGTGTCGGGGCCTGCTGCAGAAGCAAGGCGCGGCCCCTTGCAGGCCTGCCCCCTCCGCAGACGGACAATGGGACACGCGCGCATAGCAGATGGTACTCTTTATTGTGACGCTCAGTGGGAAACATCTGTAAACCAGCTTACTGTAGCAGTGAGAGCTGCAACTCATGCTAAGGCACTTTCATTATATAAAAAAATGGGGGGGTGGGAGTGCCATTCACTCCTTGTGACAGCAACTGGGACCTGAATTCAGAGCTTTGTAGGCATTTGTAGCTTTCCTGTATCTTCATGATTCATTGTTTCTTTTTTTTTTTTTTAGAAAAAAAAAAAAAATGCCTTCTTTGCCATAGTTAAGTCTAAATGCAGCATATACAACAACAGTTAAGAATACAGGTAAGTTCAGCGACCAGTGTAGACCAGCGTAGGACAAGCTACTCTCTTCTAAACATGGTTCCAAAGGAAAGGCAGTGATCAAGACTTGGAATTTTATCATTTATGACCAGAGGAGGGAGGAAAGAAAACCCCTTTTTATTTTTCCTTTTAAAATAGATCTGTGCAGATAGACGACAGGCTTTTGAACTACACTGAGTCAATGGTGCAGGTCAGCTGCCTCAGCCCAGTCCTGGAGCAGGTACGAAGCTGCGGGAGGGCCCGCTGGCCCTCGCTACCGCTCTGGCTGTCAGACTCGGGACAAGTCCCTTAACCATTAAATATATTTGGTCCCCGAGAGTACTGGGAAAAGCCGCCGGAAGGCTGCTGGCCGTCCCAACTGGGCCCCGATGCCCTGTCTGCTCGGCCCCACAGCCCGGCTGTGGCATGGACAGGCTGTTCTCGGCAAAGGCAGGGATCATCATTGCACTTGAGACATTTTGGAATCAGGAAGGGAGCAGAGGACAGTGGCGCTGCCTGGGAGGAGTTCGCCACCTCCCCCACCCCAGCATTCCGTGCCCGGCACAGAAGTGGAGCCCCCGAGGCCTACTCTTGCTGAACCACCCAGAACCCCCTGGAGTGGGGGGGCCCGAAGAGGCAGCAGGTGTGTGAGGTCACCACGTGTGATTGCCAACAGCAGAGAGGAGAGGAAGACGGGGAGCGGAAGGTGTCAACTCTAACGGGGTGTCAGGCTATCAAAACTCCTTTAGTCAGAAGAAAAATAGATTCATAGAAAACGCTCTGGCCCATCCCCAGGGGCCTGCCCTCCTTGACTCGCCATCTTGTGCCTTTTGGCAAGAGAGGGTTGGAGAGCCTGCTGGTCACTCTTTCCCAGGCCTGGGCCCTGGACCCTGGACCCTGACTCTTTGGTATAAGATTCTGAGAGGAGGGGCAGGAGGGGAGCTGAAGGAACTGCAGCAAAAAAAACCAAATGCCCTCGACAGGCCAGGGGGCAGGCGGGCGGACATCTGCAGGCCTGAGGTCTCCTGGCCTGGTAGGGACTGGGAGTTTAGGGGGGGCACGGTCACAGTAGTCCCCAGAAGATGGAGAGGGGGTGCTGCGGGGTGAAGAAGGGGAGGCGAAGTCGTCTGTCTGTCCATTTCGGCAGCAGGAAGAGAGGAGGCTTATTCAGCAGCTTTGGACTCGCCCCCATCGGCTTTGCCATCCAGCTCCTCGTCCGAGCAATCACCAGTACCCTTCCGGGCCATTCGGCGGGGCACGACGAAAGGCAGGTCCCCACGCCTGGAGGAACAGGAGCCGAGGGTCAGCAGGGTTAGGTGGGGTGGGAGTCAGGGGTGGGTGTACAACACGGCGCACACATTGCAAAGTGAGTTTGGGACAGAAACTAGGCACCTAACTTCTCCCCAGAGGGAGATGCGACATTGAGCCTCTGGGGAAAGCAGATAACCAAATTTCCTGCAAAACATCCAGGGATCAGACGTTTTAACACAAAACACTAGCATCAGAACAGTCAAGAAAACAGCATTGAATCAAAGGGGGAAAGTCACAAGGGTAGAGCGTTGCCTTCTGCAAATGCTGTCTTCTGCTCACACTTATTACTAAACAGCTGACGGCAAGAGAGACCAGGCACAGCAGTCTATACGGTGCACAAGGATTAACAGTAAATACTGACCACAATGTCTGGTCTTGTTGCTTTATGCTAAAAAAAAAAAAAAAAAAAAAGACTCCTGTGCAAATGAGGTAAGAAATGAGAATTCCAGAGAAAAAGGCACTCTGCCTCATCTTGGGCTACACTTCGGAAACCCTAACGCCCCCTTCAGCAATACGAAGATGCCTGTTAGTTTTTACAAGCGTTCCAAGATTACACTTGCATATTTACTAGCCACCAGGGGCTATATAACCAAAAGGTCGGCAGTTCGAATCCACTAAGTGCTCCTTAAAAACTCTATGGGGCAGTTCTACTCTGTCTTATAGGGTCACTGTGAGTTAGAACTGACTCAACAGCAACAGGTTTGCATTTTTTTGGTTTAGGGGCTATGTGCCAGGGGCTGGACCAGGTTGCCTTCATCAACTTCTAATTCAAAACACCCAGCATTGAAAAGTACTCATCACGCTTAGAGCAGTGACAGGAACAGACTTTTAAGATAGGCTGGGAATACAGGCAGTCCCCGGATTACTAACAAGTTCCAATCCTAAATCTGTCTTTAAGTTGAATTTGTACGTATGTCGGAGCAGTTAGATATGGTTTGTATCTAACGTCATTTAGTCAAATGTTCCTCCTAGCATATAGTCTACAGTGTATCTTTCTACGAATACAATGAAGTACTTCCAGGTACACTAGAACAGCTTTAACATAATGATACAATAGTGATAATAACAATATTATGACGCCCATCGCAAAGTAGCGCCTGTTTGCTATTACAGACCATTGTACATACCCAGAATTTTTAATATACTCAGCTTTATGGGGGCTGGTTTGTAACTAGAGGTTAGACATAAGCCTGAAGAAGTTCATAACCCGGGGACTGCCTGTAATTACCGACAGAGTTTACTGTTTACTGAAAAGCTGGGCTAAGGCCCAGGAGGGCGTCCAAGTCATGCAAGGCAGAAGCCCCGATGAAGGGGTCCAGATGGCTCTGTGGCCGACATTCTGTCACTGCCTTCCCCACCGGCACCTGGCTTAGAGAAGACGCCCGTCACAGGTGCTGAAGGTCCTGGTGTGCTTTTCGGAACAAATGAGCTTTTTAAGGGGAAATCATAAGGCAAAGGGGCCAAAGAGAGGCTGAATGTCAAGGTCGGGCAGGCTCACCTGAGCTTGTTCTTGAGGGAGCTGACCTCGCGGTTCATGGCATCGGCCGTCTCAGTGGCATCCTCCAGCTCGCGCTGCAGTTTCCGGCGGGAGGCATTGGCCCGCTGGGCCTCCTCCTCAGCTTCCTCCAGCTGCCGCTTGAGCTGCTTCAGGCGGGTGGACGCCTTGTCAGCCTGCAGAGACACGTGGCCATTGGCCCTCGTTAGAGGCTCTGGGTGGGCCCCTCTCCCACTGCCGGGAGGTGGGTCCCCACAGCTCAGCCCTCGAGCACACCTGGTCCTTGAACTGCTCGGCGTTCCTCCGTTCGTCATCCACCTGCAGCATGACGTCCTTTAGCTTCTTCTCCGCCCGACGCACCTGTTTGCAGGCCGCTTGGCGCTCCCTGTGCAGCAGACACGGCGCTCAGAGGGCACACAACTTCCAGACCCTCCTGCAGGAGTCCTGCCTACAAGTCCTAAGCTGGACCACCCATTACCCAGGGGCCTTGATGTGAAGGGTGACAGTCTTTACTGAACACCCACTATGTGCTTTGAAAATCTATTGTGTGCTTTCGCTCTTAGCAGAGGCACTGCGATTCTTCCCATTTTACAGAGGACGAAACTGGGGCTCAGGGAAGGGAAGTGGCACCTCGCAAGGAGCATAAGCTCAGAAAAGGGAAAGCTGAGATTTGGGAAACTTCAGTCTTGCTGGGCCCATAAGATTGCTGCCCACCTAGGCAGAAACCCTTACCCCCCTTGACTCAGCCCTCACAGCTAGTCACCAAACTTCCCAGCTTTCGGGTGGGCTGTGGGGTCCTATTCAAACCCCATAGGGTCCCCCTGAGGGCCCTGTCAGGATGGAGGGAAACAGCCACTTGGACTCAGGCTGGTTTCTGTCCTGGCTCCTGACCTAGCTCTGGGGACAGCATCCCAGCAGGGCCCGAGGGTGGGTCCAGGCCCTGGGCATCTATAGCTTGGGTGGGCTGGGGTAGGGGCATATACTTGGTCTCGTTGTCCAGCTGCTCCTCCAGCTGTGTGATCTTGGCCTCTAGGGCGGCGATGGCGGCCTTGTACTTGGACTTGACGGTGCCCTCCATCTCCTGCAGCTTGACCTTGAGCTCCTTGTTCTGGCGCTCCATCTGCTGCCGTGCGTTTTCATTCTTCTGGGCTTGGCTGCGCTCCAGGTTCAGGTCGGTGTTAAGCTGATCGATCTGCACAAAGGAGGGCCCGTGACTCCAGGAAGACCGGCTGGAGATAGCCGGGACACAGCTGGAGGGCATGAAGATGGCAGTAGGGTCCCAAGAGCTAGATAACACCATGTGCTAGATAACACCAGGCCCAGGGGTGAAAGTCCCGGCTCTCCCAGAAAAAGATGCTACCCTTACTAAGGATCCGGCAACTCAACTCCTGAGAGAGAAACTGTGGAGGACCTTTAAAGGTACCAGGACATCTTACCCTTAAGCCATCAGCGAGCAGCTGGCACTCAGGCCTCTACTTGTGCCAGCTGCTGTCTGTGAGGCCTACCCCCATCTCAGAAGTGGGCCTGGGCCCCATGTGAGAGGAGGCTGGCTAGCCTGGTTCCCTACCTGCAGGTTCGTCTTCTTCAGCCGGTCGTTCACCAGCTCCGTGTTACTCTGCTCCTCGTCTAGCTCCTCCTCCAGCTGGGCAATGCGGGCCTCCAGGCGCCGCTTCTCCTCCAACGCCAGGGCTCTGGGCAGGGGGAAGACGTGTGAGGGCCTGTCCGGCAGTGGGTGCTGCCCCCACCACCCACCTCTGTATTCAGAAGCACATGCCGTCCACGGCTCACCCTTTGCCACTGCTGTTGGCGATCTCGTCAGCCAGCTCGTCCCGCTCCTGCTGGGCCTGGCGCTTGGCACGCTCAGCAGCTGCCAGTTCCTGCCAAGAGGACCCAGAGTGTGATGGTCAGGACAGCCCACTGCCCCAAGAGCCGTTCTCCTGAATCCTGGCCCTCTCCTCTCAGACCCCTTCCTTTCCAGGCCTGCCTCCCCAACGCCAAGCTGTCCTCATGAACCCCCTTGGCTGACAGGGATAATTCTTCCCTCAGAATTCATAGCTTAGGCACCACATGTTTGCAAAGACCCCTGTATCTGAGTGCCAAGCAAGCCAGGAGCCAGGAATGCAGAGATGAGAAAGAAATGGCCCTGGGGATATGGCATGGACAGAGACACCCTGCCTACTGGTCCCTCTGTGTTCCGGGTAGACCCAAAGTTGAGAGGGACAGCGGCGTGAGGGCTTTGGAAGCCTGAGCAAACACTCCGCAGCCATTAGGGCCACCCTGTAGAAGAGACCTTTAAGCCTCAGGACATGTTCTCAAGATGTGTGGTGAGAGACCAAGGTGGCCAGGAGATTCCCTGTGTGACCATCTGTGGAAGGAGGCCCCCTGGCGGGCAGGGACCACACAGCAGGGGGTGGAGATTACCACAAAACCTTGTTTTAGGCCAGGAGTCCATTTCAGGCCAGGAATCCTGAGTCCATTCCCAAACAGTCACATTTTAATTCACACACACATTTTAATCACACCAGGAAGCCATGCTACTTAATGAAACCCTGGAGGCAACTCCTCTGTAAAGCAGTAACCACTCTCTGCCAACTCATTTCTGGAGTCTGGCTAGTCTGTTAGGAGCCCTGCCCGGGGCTCAGGCTGGCTGGCTGGAGACCTTGAGTGCCACCTGCTGGCCAAAGGGAGGCCAACCCTGAGCTACCTCCCGCAGACCTGAACACCCCTTCTGGAGATTCTAAGCCTCCTCCTGCAGCCCTAAGCCCCTTCCTACAGCCCCTGACCCCCCTCCTGCAGACCCTGTGACCCAATTCTGTAGCTCTGAACACCCTCCTGAGCACCTTCTCCTGTAGCCCCTGGCCCCCAATTCTGTACCCTTGAACCCTCTCCTCAGCACCTCCTCCTGTAGCCCCTGGCCCACCTCCTGCAGCTGAATCATCTCGGCCTCCATGCTCTTCAGCTTCTTCTCGTTCTCCTTGGCCTGCGCCAGGATCTCCTCCCGGGAGGCACGCGTGTCCTCCAGCTCACGCATGTAGTCCTTCATCTGGGCCTGGGGGTGGGGGACAGCTTGCCACCACCACCCGTGTCCACCCGCTCCACGGCCCCCCCGACCCATCCCGGAGCAAAGGGGGCACGGGGACGCCTTGCCAACAGGAACATGCAGCTGGTTTTTCGCCTGACGCTGTATTTCACCAGCTTAACAAAAATAGTAACTAAAGACAAAACACCTTTTTACCCTGTACCATCGTCAGGCTCTTTTTCATCATTGGGATTCATGAAGCGTACTTCTGACAGTCTAACCAGTGAGTACGTGTGCGTATTACCCCAAACTGCTTTTTGTCTTTAACTCCCTACACCTCCCTCTGATGTGAATACAGTAGCCGGTGCTGCTCCCAACGCACACCTGCTACTCCAAGGCCACGCTCCACAGCAGCAAATATGTTCCTTTTCTTAGTTTCCTGCTTAACTCTGAAGAGCTTTGTCAAACGTTTTTTTTATTTTTTATTTTTGCAGCCACGGTGCACCAGTTACAAAATGCCATTAGCAATTAGGTATCTATGGCCCTGCAATCTTGTACACAATACATTTTTAAATTTATCCCACTTGTTGCCGGTGTAGTGGTTACAATGTGACACCTCAGGACCGGCTGTTAGTCTTCAATTTTGCATGAGGCAGAAATGTCCCCAGTGTGCGTTCCAGGCTCTCTGCTACATCCCCAGGGAACCACCGATTCAGTCATTTGTCCAGGAAGGCTGGACCGTGTCCTACTGGCCTGGGTCACCACCTGATTTATTCTGGAAGTCTGCCAGTTAAGTGACCATCTTCTCTGACTCCATGGCATTCCTGGTTCTATATTTATTTGTTTGTCTATTTAATGTACTCAGAGTCATCAATCTTACTGCAAACCTTATTGTAATCTTATTGCAGAAAACCTGCATATCTTGTTTCCACTCAATCTGTGGGCCTCTGAGTCCTCCATTTGTGAAGCGGGGCTAAGGACACCCAAGATCTTCCTCAGAGAGGGGAAAGTGGGCAATCCCAGCACACACCAGTCACCGACTGGTGTCCAAGCCCAGGGCTGACCCAGCACCTCCTGTGGGCAGCTAGACCCAGTCTGGTCCAGCCTGATCTCACCTGCAGCTTCCGAAGCTGCTTGATGGCTTCATCTCGGTTCTTGTTGGCTGAGTCAATGTGGGCCTCCAGGTCCTTCAAGTCCATCTCCAGCTTCTTCCGCGCAGCCATGGCCATTGACCGCTGCTTCCTCTCATCCTCCAGCTCTGCCTCCATCTCGCGCACCTGTGGAGAAAGGCCAACGGCTCAGGAGGCTGGGCTCAGCCCAGGCCTTGAGGTTCATAGGGCCTCTAAAAGCCAAGGAAGGTGACTGACCATAAAAGCCTCAGTACAGCCAGTGGCTGACGCCCCTGGGACAGAGAAAGGGGAAGAAACAGTATGTGTACAACAAGGCATGTAGAAGCAGGAGAGGAAAGGATGCCCACCAGGATCCAGCGACAGGGAAGGCCTGTCCAAGGGCAGCACGCACCTGTCGAATCAGCTGCTTCTTCTTCTCCTCGCTCTGCTCGTCGCGGCCCTGGAGGTCCCGCTCGAACTGGGCCTTCATGGCCTGCAGGTTCACCTCCAGCCGCAGCTTGGCATCCTCTGTGGCCTGCAGCTCGTCCTCCAGCTCCTCCAGCTGGGTCTTCATTTCCTCCACCTGCTGCTCCAGGGCCCGCTTGGACTTCTCCAGTTCATGGACCTGCCACCAAGAACACGGTCAGACCAGAGGGACTGGCAGGTACCCGAGGTCCACTCACACCTCTCGGTCCCCACTCCCCAACCAAGCTGGACACTCACGCTCTTGCCGACATCGTCCTTGGAGCTCATGAGGTCCTCCATCTCTGTGCGGAACTGCTTGTTGAGCCGCTCCAGCTCCGCCTTCTGCTCTGAGGTCTCCTCCAGGGCCCGGGCCAGCGACAGCGCCTTGGTCTCCTTCTCTCGGGCCTCTGCCTCGGCCCGGTCACGCTCCTCTGCATACTTGGCAGAGATGGTCTTCTCCTCTGCCAGGAGCTGGGACACAGGTGGGATGCTGTTATGGACTGAACTGTGTCCCCCCAAAATATGTACTGAAATCCGAACCCCTTCCTGTGGATGTGCTCTTGTTTGTGTAGGGTGGGTCTTAAACCTAATGTCTTCTGAGTTACAAAAAGGTCAGAAGAGACAGAGACACACACACGGGAAGACAGACACACAGAAAGATATATCTACAAACCCAAAGGCTCTAAAGATTGCCAGCAGCTACTAGAAGCAGAAATAGACCAACAAGGACCTCCCCCTAGAACCACATCCTAAATTCAGACTTCTCACCCTCTGAACTGAGAAAATAAATTTCTGTTCCTTAAAGCCATCCACTTGTGGATGTTACGGCCACTCTAGCTTACAAAGACAGGTGCCAGGAGGCTCAGAGCAATGGATTCTTAGAAAGAGCTGAGCCTGCCAACCACAGGCAGCATGAAGGGCTGATCCACCCCGACTTGGGAATGAGGACTCCCCCCACCAATGCTGGGACTGAGAGGAGGAGGACCCAAAGAGAAGCCCAAGCTGCCTGGGTGGCTTGACGGCACACACTGGTTCAAAAAATGGCACACACTGTCCAGTGTGTTCCGTGACCAGTCAGGGGTAGGGACTTTCTCCACGACGTCATAGTAAAGTCAGTTTAATTTCTGTCGATGAATAATAACATCGTATGTCACACAGCCCCCCTTCCACGAGGGCCTGGAGGAAGCGTTTCTCTGGCTCTCAGAGCCTAGAAATGCTGTGGATCTCCTGAACAACTGGCTGGTGTTTATCCTGAAGACAGCGTGAATTCACTGCTTAGGAGCCCATTCTCATCGGTGGCCCTCCTCTAACGTTGGCTTGAAATTCCTCTGGTGTCCATCCTCTGCATGGGCCCACCCCTGGCTGTACCTTCTTTTTACACCTTTTCAGGCCCTTTGCCCCAATGTTTCAATTATTACGGGTTGGCAGGCTTTTTCTTCAAGCACCCAATAGTAAGTATTTTAGGATTTGCAGGCCTTACGGACTCTGCAGCAACTACTCAGCTCGGCCACTGCAGCACAAAAGCTGCCGCAGACAACAGGTGAACAAAGGAACACAGCTGTGTTCCAATAAAGCTTGACAAAAAGGGCTTTGGCCTGCAGGCTGTAGTTTGCCCACCCCTGATTTATTCTTTTTCTATCCTGCCCCTGTCTGTGTCCCTGGGAGCTGCTTCAGATCTTCCGGAATAAGGAAGAGGTATAAACAAACAGAAAGATGTAATAATGCTAAAACGGGTTCATTATAGAAAATATTAAAAAAAAAAAAAAAAAAAATCAGGGAAAAAGTCACTCCTAAGGCTAGCAAATTAAAATGCCCTATTCCAGAAGAAGGAACTAGACTCCAGGTCTAATGGCCTCCATGAACTACTGACTCCTTTGCCATGCAACCAGAACTGAATGGTGCCTGGCTACCATTACTGAATGGTTTGATCAAGGACTCAGTAGCTGGAGCCTGATCGAAATAGGAAAAAAGGTGGGAGAGAATTTCAGATTCTTATGGAAACCAGACTTAACTGGGTCCAGTGAGACTAGAGGACCCCCGAGATAATCTTTAAACCTTGAACTGAAACTATTCTCTGAAATCATCTTTAAACCAAACAACAGTTTAGCTCAATTAGTATAGAATGTTTACCCTGAGCACTGCACTCTTTTAAGAATTATCTGTATTTCATCAAACTGACCACAGCAACTCTAAAGTATGGATGAGAAGTCTGGAGGCAATGACTCTGAGTTAATGGTGGTGAAACAATCTGGGAAGAGGAAGCAAGAATGGCGACACGACATGCAGAATGTAACCAGTGTCCCTGAATTGTACGTGTAGAAACTTAAACGAGTGTATGTTTTGCTATGTATATCTTCACCAAAACAGACAAACAAAAAAGATGCCCTATTCCCACTGCTTTCCTTCCAGGCCCCCAACAAGCAGGACAGCAAGGGGACCTTTGAGAGCCAAGTCCCCCCAAAGCCTCCCCACTGGGCTAGGTCTGCCGCGGCAAACCCCAGGCTCCACTCCTCTTACGGTGGCCTCTGCCTTAGGCCGCGTCACTACAAAGGAGGGGAGAGGAGAAGGACAGAGCTGAGCCACCACGCACCTGGTCAAACTTCTTCTGCTTCTTCTCCAGGTTGGAGACACTCTGCCGCTGGTGGTCTAGGTCCACCAGCAGGTCGTCCAGCTCCTGCTGCAGCCGTGTCTTGGTCTTCTCCAGCTTGTCATAGGCGGCCACCTTCTCCTCGAAACGCTGGCTCAGGCCCTCCAGGTCCTTCTGGAGCTTCCTCTTGGCTTCCTCTGCAGTCTCCAGGCACCCCACACCATCCTCCATCTTCTTCTTCATGTCGGTCACCTGGGAAAGGAGACACCCAAGATGGCACCTGTTCAGGTAACACGCCCGTCCCTGGAGGCTGGCTTCCTACACTGTGAAGAGGGGACCAGGGTGCTGGCCCAGTTATGGCAATGACTCCCCGAGTCACTTCCCTCTTCAATGAGGAGCAGGAAAACGAAGCTTCTGCAAAGGGGCATCTACCTCACACACGGAGCCCAGGGAAAGGCTCCAGTCGTGGGTCAGTTTTGGAAGGACTGTCAGTAATAATCCACACCAAGCCTCTCATTTTATAAAGACTGAGGCCCAGAGATGGGGGCCACCTCCCTTACTGTTCCCCAGGAAGCAGGGATGGGGCTCCCCCGGGATGCTTGTCTGCTGCAGGCAGGAGAAGACCACAGGTATCCATCCTGCAGCCCCTTCTTGTACCTGGAGAAAAACCTACACCCTCGTGGACATGCTGGTTATGCCTATGGAGCCTTTGAACGGACTGTTAACCCATCCTGAGTGGGTTCAGATCCTCTGACCTGACACATTGAAGTCCCAAGTTAGGATCTTAATATTGATCTTTTGACAGGCTTCTCCTCCCAATAACATCACAATATGCATAAAGGATATACGATCAGAGTCCCGAGTGGTACAGAAAGGGTTAAATGCTCAACCACTAGCCTAAAGGTTGGCAATTCGTACCCACCCGGGAGGGCCTCAGAAGACAGGCCTGGCAATCTGCTTCCAAAAGGTCACAGCCCCATGGAGCAGTTCTATTCTGCACACATGGGGTCACCATGAGTCAGAATTGATTTGACTGCCAACTAACAACAACGACATGCAAGATTCCCATGTAAATCAATTCTAGAAAAATGCAGTTGTCACAGTATTTTAACAACACTATGGCACAGTGATCTACATGCTTCTTCAGGAACAAATCTTATCATGAGCTCAGCAACAGGTTGGGGGAGGACAGTTCTGAAGCAGTGACACACAGGGATGTTCCCACAGCCCTGACGTAACAGTGACCGGTGACTTCTGCTGACGACAGGTACTGTTGCTACTCCATAGCTTACATCCACAATGGAGACAACGCTGAGCTGCAGCAAGTTAGTGAGTCCCTGAACTCTACCTGTGGGCCCAGGCTAAGAGGCCCTGATCTGCAAGCACAAGGCTGCACTCTTGTGAGGAGGTGCCCAGCCAGAGGGAAGCATGGTGGTCCCGATGGACAGGGAGATGCCTCCGGTGCCTGGGCTAGCAGCCAGCTGGAAGCTCCCAGCCTGCAGTCCCTGACCCATTTCCTGAGCCCCCAGGCCGACAGACCCTGGGGCGTGTCATGGGGTAGCACCGCACCTGGGCGTGCAGGGTGGCGATCTGCTTCTCGAGGTTCTGCTTGGCCTCCTCCTCCTCCTCCAGCTGTTCCTTGAAGGAGTTCTTCTCGTCCTCCATCTGCTTCAGCTTGGTGCTGAGGCTCAGCTTCTGCCGGTTCTCCTCCTGCAGCAGCTCCTACTCCCAAGACGAGAGGAGGCGTGGATGCTCAGGGGACACTGGGTTGGGGGACACAATGTCAAAGCCCCACAGCACTCACGCCCTCAGCAGGAGGAAAGAGCAAGTCTGCTCTGATTTAGGGAAAAGCCTCACAAAGGCCTGGCAGGGAGCCACCCAGAGACCCTGGATGAGGAGGGAGGTCATGAGATGAGCTGTCATGGAAACCTGGGGTCTGGCAACTGAGGCCAGAGCACAGGGTCCCCCAGGAAAGGCCCAGCAGAGGGCATCCAGCACTGCCCTGTACCTGAGTGTCCTGTAGCTGGGACTCCAGAGCAGAGAAGTCCTTCGTCAGCTTGCTAGACTTGCTGTCGGACTGGTTGAGAAGGCCTGTGACATTGTCCAGCTCAACCTGCACAGGAGCGGGAGAGACACAGGACCATGAACTTGACCATAACTGCATCTGGCCTCACCTCAGCAAAGTGGGCCTAAGTCACTAGCTGAAGCACAAGGCCTCATCTGAGTTGGAGGCAAGAGAGAAAGCAAGAGGCAGCCCTGGAGATCTGGGCCAGGTCAGGGGAGCTGCTGAGGGGCTGCACCCAGCCTGGGTCCCGGTGGAGCCTTACCTGCAGCTTGGAGACCTTGTCGGCCAGCTCCATGCGCACTCTCTCGCCCTCGTTGAACTTCACCTGGAGCTCCTGCAGCTGGGCCTCCACTTTCTTCCGCTTGTGCTCGGAGTCCCCTTTGCCCTGCATCAGGACCTTCACCTCGTTGGCCAGCTCCCCTCGCTCATTCTCCAGGGTCTGCTTCGCCTTCTCAAGGTTGGCTTTCACCTGGTGGGGAAGGAAGCCAGGAGGTAGAAAAGAGACCTGTGCCCTGATACGAGGCTGGCCCTTCTAATGGCACTGGAAGAACAGCCATGTTCAGATCCAGAAACTGCTATCTGCCAACGGCAAGATCGATGTTGGGCATGTTCAAGGGATGGTGTGGTTCCAAAGAGCTGTGGACTTGGAGGGCTCGGCCTGACCTGCACTCTCAGCCACTGACCTCCCCACCTCTAAAATAACCCCTGCCCAAGCCTCCCCTGCTGGGGCGGGGCGGGGAGTGGAAATTTTCCAGTGTAAGACTGTTTGGGATTGAACAGTGTCCCCACAAAATATGTACTGAAAATCTTAATCCCTATACCTGTGGATATAATCCCATTTGGGAACGGGGCTTTTTTCCATTATATTAGTGAGGCCTTATCAGTGTAAGTCGTGTCTTAAACCAATCACTCTTGAGATATGAGAACAACAGATTAGGTAAGAAGCCAGGGAGCACAGACAGGAAGACAGATGCCGTGCCACATGAAGACTGTCAAGGACCAGAGGAATAGAAGCTGAAAGAGACAAGGACCCTCTTCCCTAGAGTAGTGCTCTGAAGTTGGACTTCTAGCCTCCTAAATCTGTGAGAAAATAAATTTCTGTTCACTCAAGCCACCCATCTGTGGTATTTGTTATAGCAGCGAGCTCCAAGAAACTAAGACAAAGGCGTTGTTGCTGATGTTATGACTTTAGTAGTATTAACATAGGATGAGGGAAATGATAACTGTTTTGGGCTTCTAGTAAAGCCTCTGAATGTTCTCTTCAAAGTAATGATGTAATGTGCTCTCAAAAACAAAACAGAATTTACAAAACAAATGCAATAATCCCATTCTAGTCTGCACTGATGAAGCCACAGGGTCACTGACAAGGTAAACTGGACCCTGAGTGAACAGAAAAGCACACGGGCTGAAAACAGCTGAAGAACAAAGGCAGGCTTTAACCTCCACAGAAGAAGACTGATATCAAAGGGAGACAAATAGACAAGGCATGTTTCTAAAGATATTCTATAGGTTGCCATATGGGAGCAGCTGCTAACAACCATGGCTGTGAGTTGGACGCCCCGAGGAGGCAGAACTTGTCCTGTCAAGGGATTCCTCACTATCAGCTGCCTGAGTGAGAAACCAGCTGGGATGCCACCAGGGCTTTCCAAGAAGACCCTGGTCAACCACTTGTTGGGGTGTTCTAGAGAAATCCCAGGCTTCAGAAAAGGGACCACTACGGCCCTCTGACACTTAGTTTCAGGGTTGCTCTGATTCCTTGAAACTTTCTGGTCTAGCAGGTTGAAAACAATAATAATGATAATAATCATATATTAACAACTTATGAAACCCTTATAATCTAACCGGTTTATATGTATTGTCAACTCATCTAATCCTCACCTAATGATATGAGCTAGAACCATCATTATCCTCTTTTACAGATGGGGAAACTGAGGCACAAGTTGCCCAAGTCACAGAGTCGCTAAGGGGTGAGGCCGGGACTCAGACCCAGACGGACTGATGCTGGAGCTGCTCTGCTCTCCAGGGCTTATAAAAAGTCCACACGGCCCTCAGGGGGACCCTCCCCTTAAAGCAGCCCAGCCCTCCCTGCAGCCACGGAGCAGTTCACGCACCCGTTTCGTCTGTTCCAACTGCTCTGCCAGCTCCTCCACGGCCTGTGAGTGCTTCTGCCTCATCTCCTGGATCTGGGCCTCGTGGGTCTTGGCCTCCTCCTCGAGGGTCTTCTTCAGGATGTTCACTTCCTGTTCACGTTTAGACCTGGACAGAGACATGCCCTCAAAATGGAGGCCAAAGACCCTGGAGTGATGCTGCCCCCCAGGGCTCTTCCCTGGCTGCACGGACAGGTACAGCAAGGGGTATGGGCTGCCCCAGGAAGCTTTTCTGCCCATTGGCCTCCCTCCTCAGCTATTATGCTACACTCCAAGTTCAAGTACTTTGTGGAGGCCTTCGGTATCCTTTCAACATTAAATCCCACATTTGTCGCACCCCAAGCTGTGAAGTGGGTTTGTAACCGGGTCTCCTACTCAGTAGAGAGAAGCTACTGAGGAACCATCACATTCCACGTTCTCTCTTACATAACAGTAATGCCACTGTGTGTGTGGTCCAGGCCAAGGCCTCCCCTTTCCTGGACCACGCCCTCCACAAACCATCCTCTGTGATTTGGCCAGTCAAGCCCATGACATACCTGAGCTCCTGCTGGGCAGCGGTGGAATCCAAGGTGTCCTCTAACTCTGTTTTCAGAGCCTCCAACTCTTCCCCAAGGTCCCGCTTCTGCTTCTCGGCTTTGTTCCTAGAAGCACGCTCAGACTCTAGGTCTTCCTGGAGTTCAGAAATCTGAGATTCCAGCTCCCTAATCTTCTTCAGGGCCATGTTCTTCTGGGCAGCTTCTTCCTCCACTCTGTCAAAAAGATCAACAACATCAGTATGAGGCCATTTTTACCTTGAAGAGCAGCATTTGCAGAAGGCTGTTAGAGAGGTACAGCCAAACCTGCTTCAAGTAGGCATAATCATAGCACTTAGGAGCTCCTCTCAGCAAAAACACCTGAAGCATCCAAAATACTTAAGGGCAATACCACTTGAAGAACTGGGAAACTTCATAGAGGAATCAATTTATTCTCCAAAGTAAGATTCAGAATTTTCAACATCAAAAGTAATTCCAATGTGAAATGAGAAAAAAAGGGGGGCAGGAAATACAATGCTATGGTCTGTGATGACGGCAACCAAGTAAAAATATAAATGTAGACCTATAGTCAAGAAATTTAAAAAGCCAAAAAGTGAATTCTTCCAGGAAAGGAAAGGGGTGTCGTGGTTGGGTGATACAGTTTTGGATGACTTTTTTAATTACAAACAATTAAATATGCAAAGACAAAGGAGCCCTAGGTTGTGTTTTTAATGGATAAGAAATGTTTTGCCATGAACGTGGCTTTCAAGGCAGTAACAAAGTGTGCTTGCAGCTCGCTGACACACCAAGAACCACAGCATGAACCACGTGTGGTAATACCACACCTGCTGGCCACCTCACCACTGGCTGGTGGTCTGGCCCCTCACCTGGCCAGGGCAGCCTGGAGCTCCTCCTCTTTCTTAGCCAGCTGCATCTTGAGCTCGGCAATCTGAGCCTGGAGCTCAGCAATCTGGTCATTGAGGTCCGTGGAGTCTCCCTCCAGCTTCCGGCGGGTCTTCTCCAGCTCTTGACGCTGCTTCTCTTCTCTTCGAAGGCGCTCTGAGAAGGAAGGAGGGAAAAAAGATGGGAGAGTTTAGTTTTTAATCATTTATATAAAATATTAAGTATACCACTACTGTACAACATGTAAGATATAAAAAAATGAGATACATAAACACTCATACCCAACACCTAAAATAAGGAAAACAACATCACCATTAACTTCCAAGTCCTGTATCTCTCTTCAAGTCTCCCCTTGACCTTGCCTGTGTTTCAGAAGGCCAGTTCCTGCCCATCACCCGCTTACCTTCCAAGTCAGTAATCATCGCCTCGTGTTTGTTCTTCAGCTTGGCGAGGCTCTTTGATTTTTCCTCCTCCTCTGTAAGGTTGGTGGTGAACTCAGCTATTCTGTCTTCCAGCAACTTTTTCTCCTGGGGGGGTTGGAAGAGATAAGAGTTTAGCATTAATTGAGCAAAGAACACCACAACTCTCCTCAAAGCATGGTACTCCCAGAAATTTAGAATTGAACGGAGAGGCAGGGCCTGAAACACTTGATCCAGTTCATTAGGATTTCCTGGACCAAAAGGGTAATTTTGAAAGAGCACTGCTGCTAGCTGCCGTCAAGTCGGCCTGACTCATGGCGACCCCACACACAACAAACCAAAATGCTGCCCAGTCCTGCACCATATTCATGATTGGTTGTGGATTGGACTGTTGTGATTCACACAGTTTTTACTGGCTGACTTTTGGAAGTAGATCAGAAGGCCTTTGTTCCTGGTTTATCTTAGTCTGGAAGCTCTGCTGAAACCTGTTCAGCATCACAGCAACACACAAGACTCCACTAACGGATGAGTGGTAATTGCACCTGAGGTGCACTGGCTGAGAATTAAACCAGGGCCTTCTGCATGGAAGGTGAGAATCTCACAACTAAGCCAGCAACGCCCCCTCAGAAGACGGCTAGCTCTCCTGAAATAACCAGATAAGCTTCCTTAGGATCTGAACACAGTTAAGGCCCAAATAGACAAAGCCTTCCCTTGACCTGTATTGTTACCCTATGGGCTCAGGTGAGAAAGACTTCAGGGTGCCAGCTAGCGCTGGTGAGGGAATTCTGGCACTGTCCCTTTATGAGGCACCACAATGGTGCTTACTTGTGTTACCTCCCACTCATCCACCATGTTAGCTGTGACTCCTCCCCATTCCTCACGCCCTTGAAACGCCCTCCAAAGAGTCCCCTGGGCTATTCTTCTCACTTTGTGGAGTCCTTGCTCAGTAGGGCCCCCCCATGACACCTACCACACAGCTAGCCTATGAAGAATCACACTACCACCTCACGGCATCCTCAGACGGGCATCATTCCAACCTCCTCGCCCTCTGGAGATCCAGGACAGCATCTTGGCCCTGTCCTTCCTTCTCCTCCAACATGTCTCTTTTATCTGCTCACTGGGCCAGATGCTGACAGGATACAACCCAGTCCCCAGAAGAAACAGCCAGTCACCTCAGAGATGGCTAAAGGAGCACTACACAATCAGCACCAAGCCATCACGGTTCCTGGTGAGCACCACTGGTGCCTGGCACGTACAACGCCACAGGTGGCTGATGGTAACGGCTGAGGCGTGGCTCTAGAAAGTCTCAGGTCTCAAAAAGTTCTTGAAAGTCTTTACCACAGAGGAGAAACATCAAAACCTTTCCCTTACACCTCATTCATTTATGAGAAAAAAAAAAAAACCCAAACTAGTTGCTGTCCAGTTGGTTCTCTCATGGCGACCCCATCTGTTTCAGAGTAGAACTGAGCTCCCTACGGTTTTCAATGGCTGTGACCTTTTGGAAGCAGTCTGCCAGAGCTTTCTCCTCAGGAAGCCCTGGGTAGACTTGAATCTTCAACCTTTCTGTTAATAACCAAGCATTTAATCATTCACGCCACCCAGGGCCTCCATTTATGAGAAACAATCCTTCAAATAGGACCCCAGTTCTCAGAAGCCATGGGACCCCCAGGAAGAAGAGCCTGCTACAGAGCAGGCAACTCAGTGCTGTGGACAGAAGAGCCCGGAAGGTCCAGCCGTGAGCCTGAAGCACGACACTGCAGGGTAACCACTCAATTCCCACCATGCATCTCATACCACTGCGAGCACTGCCCTGACCTCCCACCACCAGGCAGCAGTGCACTCAGGGCCCCACCTTGGCCAGTTTGCAGTTCTGGTCTTCCATGATGATCTGGTCTTCTTCCAGCTTCTTCAGCTTGGCCTCGGTGGTCACCTTCTCCAGCTGCAGCTTCTGGCGGGCACTCTCCTCCTCCTCCAGCTGCTCCTCCAGTTCCTACCCCCAAACCAGAGACACTGTGAGGAACGGCAGGCTCCCAACCCAGAGGCCTGGATGAAATGTGGCCCAGTCGCTACTTCTGGAACCAGGTATTTAAAATCAGGGTCCGAAGGGACAAGACCCCTGGTCCACTTTCTGGTCACTTGTTCTGAAGGGCTTCCTTAACGAGATTCCCACCAGTGACATGGGCAGGGAGCAGAGCCCAGCCCAGCCCCTTGCTGACTGCCTCCCACTCTCCAGGCCAGCCAGAGCGCGGACTGACAGGAGGGAGGTTAAACAAGTTGCGATGCTCCATGGGGCAGTGCTCATCTGAGGTGTACATGTCAGAAATAAGCACCAAAACAAGAGACCCGCAAGTGGACAAAAAGATGAGGAGCTGGCTCACTAGGAAAACCTTGACTTCTGTGTTCTCTGGCTCTGGTGCCCCCTCGACCATTTCCGTGGTACCCGGCCCTGCCCTGGGGTTACCTGGATGTTCTGCTGCATCTTCTTCTTCTCCACCTGCAGGTGCTGGCAGCGCTCCTCCTCCTCCTCCACCCTGGCCTCGAGGTCATGGCAAATCTCTTCTAGCTCCTGCTTCTTGGCCGTCAGGCGGGCCCGGAGCTCCTCAGCCTCGGCACACAGCTCTGTCTCTGCCTGGAGCTGCTCCTGCAGCTGCAGCTTCTCTGCCATGAGCTACAAGGACACACGGAAAATGCCAGCTCCTCGTCACCACCGCACACCACCCCAGGACTGACCTCCCTAGCTCAGGGCCCTGCTGGGAGAGGAACGTGCTGACCAACAGATGAAGGCTGACTTCCACCTAGAGAGGGCCTAAGCTCCCAGGTACTTTCTAAACATCGTGTCCTTTATCTGTCACAACTGCCCCAGAAGCAACATGGTCCTTAGGAAATGGGCTGATAGAGATCAAGTGGGATGGCTCGGGCTTGAAACCAAGACTCATGATCTTTCCATCCCATCTCCCAACAGGGTCTGTAAAATTAATGACTGATTTCCTAGACTTATCAGTCGAAACATTTCCTTCAACTCCAGAGATGCCTTGCTCTTTGATGCCCGGCAGGTGGCAGCACTAGGAGCAGCAGCACAGAAACCCACCTGGGACTGGAGTGTCTCCATCTCAGTGAGTCTGTTCTCGGCTGCCAGCTGCTTCTCTCGGACCTTTACCAGCTCCTCCTCCTTGGCCATCATCTCCTCCTCCTGCCGGCTCACCTGCAGCAGCGGCTTGACCTAGAAGATGGGACGAAGGTTGAGGTGTTGGCTGGAAGACGCCCGTCCCCGCTGTGAGGCTTCACCCCACCTCTGGAAAAACAAGGTCACAACAGGGATGGGGCAGAGAGGTTCACTGTGGGCAGCAGGCGCAAACTGGCACAGTCTTTCTGGATATCTATTTGGTGGTGTGTGCTACAGGCCTCTGACCCACTGATGACACCTCGGGGAAACTATCCCGACACGTGACAACGTTCCAAAGATTCAGCAATGACTTAAAGACCCATCGCTGGAAAAACAGCCACGTACATGATGAACCATTCTCTAGAGAACAACACATGGTGACTTTTAAGAAATGATGTGTGTGAAGGAATTTTAAACAGAAAGTGCAGAACCCAAGACTGTTTATACAAGTGAGATCTCAGCTGCCTGAGCATGTATGTGGTTTATACAGCTGAGATTTAGAGGCAGCGGGGGAAAAAAAAGGTTAGGAATAAATATTGGAACATCTACTGCTGTCAGCTTGGGGTGAAAGGATTATAGGTGAATTTTTTCTTTTCTTTTTTTTTTTTTTTTTATGCTTTTGCTAGCCTAACTTTTTGAAATAACTCCAAGAACAGCCTGAACCTTAGTAATAGATTTTTTTTTTTTTAAGGCCAGGGAGGACCCTCCAGCCATGTGCAGACTACGAACCAGTGTCTCACGGCTTCTTGGAGGCCCATGCTGCTGCCCTATGTGAGGCTGCAGTGTACTGGGCCTTGACATCTAGGGAACTGCTCCCTGAGCCATGCCCACCACAGCCCAAGAGCAGGCACGGCCTGTCTACCCAGAACAAATGCCACAGTTCCCAGCCCTCCTGATGGCTAGGGGGCAGGGCAATTGTGGGCTGAGCATGACTGGCCGGGACAGGCCAAGGCAGGGTGCCCACCCCGAGGGCAGCAGACCCCACACCGAGGCGAGTCCGAGGCCTGCCCATCCCCAACTGGGGACAGCTGAGAGCATGCAGACCCCCTGGCTGGACAGGACAAAGACAGGCCCTGCCAGGACCTACCTTGGTGAAGAGCCGCCACCACTGCCAGTTCCGCAGCTTGAGGTAGGCAGCACAGTTTCTCTGTAGGACCTTCATGGCCGTCAGCTGCTGCTGCCGCTTGGCAAAGGCCCTGCGGGGACGGGGGAGGAAGGCAAGCTTAGCGCCTGGTGGGGGTGGCAAGGGGCTCTCAACTCACTGAAAAGACTCTCCAGGGGACCTGCTCTTGGCTGTGGCAATTCAAGAAAGAAGTGCAGGGGCAGGAGGCTGGCCTTGGGTTCAAGTGCTGCTCTTCCCACTTAGGAACTGTGTGACCCCGAGCAACCTGCTGACTCTCAGAGGGAGACAGGCCTAGGCCTCCCACACCACTGGGCTTCACTAGTGGCTAGTCCACAGCATGAGGCCTTTGTGAGCACACGGCAGAGCCTTAACAAGTGTGAGGAGCAATTACCATTACCAGGCCTTTAGTCGATCTAGGTGCAAGGCAACTTTTGACTCCAGCGTCCCAACCTTCATGCCATTCACTAACTGATGTTTTGCAAAAGGGGGTGTTATGGACTGAATTGTGTTCCCTCACCCCAAAAAATGTGTTGTAAATCACTGCCCCTAAACCTGTGGCTGTCATCCCATTTAGGGACAAGGTTTCCTTGTTATCCTAATGAGGCCACAACAGCATAGGTTGTGCCTTAAACCAATCACTTTTGATATACAAAAGAGCAGATTAGGCCCGGAAGAAAGCAAGTAAGAAAGGGAGAAGACAGATGCCCCCGGAGAAGAATGCTACAAGAAGCTAAGACAAGAATCTTCCCCCAGTGCTAACAGAGAAGTCTTCCCCTGGAGCCAACACCCTGAATTCAGACTTCTAGCCTCCTGAACTGTGAGAAAATTAATTCCTACTCTTTAATGCCACCACGAGTGGTATTTCTTTTACAGCAGCACTAAGACACTAAGATGGTGGGTGTTTAGGAACCAGTAGGGGGGGGTTTTGGATACACGTGGGCTCATGCTGTCTCCCAGGGCTCATGCTCTGTCTCCCACCGCGACTGCCATCCTACAGCAGGTGAGCCCGACTCCCAAGGGTACTGCCCGGAGCTGGAGGATGGCACCCTGCCCCAGGAGCAAGGACACTTTGGGCACAGCCAGGGTCGGGTGCTGTCCCCACACAAGGCACACAGTGAGGAGCACTCTGCGATGGCACTACCCACACTCCCTCCCAGCCATCACTTTAAACCTGTCGGAAATGCTGGTTTATATCCCTTAGAGGCACAAATACAGGAAGCAGAGGGGACAAGAGGAGCCGCAGGGCCTTCTTCAGGCAGATACCTGCCGGGCATTCAGGTTTCCCAGACCTCAGCCTCCCAGGTGCTCTCAGGCCAGGAGGGTGGAGGATGGAGACAAGCAGGGCTACCTCGGGAACTCACTTTCTGGCCAGGTATCCCCTACAGCAGGCCTGGAAGCCAATGATGACATCCGTGATCTTCAGGTCCCGCTCCTCCTCCAGGTGGGCCAACACGCCAGCCCGGAAGAAGACTTTGCTCTGGCCGATGCGGTACAGGTTGCTGTCCAGCTCCAAGGCCTTGATCTAGGTGGGAGGACAGCAGGCTGTTGGCCACGCACCACTATGGGGGCCTCAAGAAGAAGCATCCAAGAAGTGGGCTCCAGCCAGGGGGAGTGGGGAGATGGCTCGAGTGGGTTTTCATTCCGCCTTGGCCAGTGAGTCACTGTGCAGCCCTCATTCATTCTCTGAGCATTCAGAGTACCTACTGTCTGCCCAGCACACACTAGGGCTGGGAGGAGGAGAGAGAGAGATGCAGACCCCAGGGGCTCTGGGCCAGCCTCCTGTGCTGCTGCAAGCCGCCCTGCCGACCACACTGTAGTGTGCAGAGGAGACATGAGCAAGAAGGCACTACGAGGCTCCACGGGGCCACGGCTCTGGTCTCCTGCACATGGCCCAGGGCCCACATGCCACCCACACTGTATGGCACCTGAGAGAGCAGCCTCAAGGCAGCATCAGAGTCAGAGCTGGAGCACTGAAAGGGGCCACACAGCACCAATCAAAACGGCATGCATCCAATTACACAGACAAGGGCCACCCAACCAGAGAGGGCGAGACGGCCACCCCACTTACCATAAGCACGCATGCCTGCTTCCCGTCCATGAAGCCCTTAGGGATGGAATTCGGAGTCAGGATCTCGTATCTGAGGAAGAAGAGAGAAGCCTGGTCATTGCGCCCCTGGCTTACCTTGCATCGTGAAAGCCCCATGTTGCCTGGAATGTATGTAAGCAATTCGGATCATCCATCCAGTGCTATGAATGGAGAAGCCTTTTCACAAATTCCCCTAAGGGGAAAAGCCATTCGGCAAATCCCACCCAGCTCTCTTCCTGGTTAGATGGCACGAGGAACGCTTGGTATCTCCCGGAAAATGAACAGAAGCTCCTGTTGGACTGGTTATATCACTCAAGGGGGAGCTTTACGTTGGGCTCTAAAAGAAACACAAACTGGTACCCAGGAGTCCATTCTGACTCATGGAGATGCCATGTGTGTCAGAGCAGAACTGTGCTCCATAGGGTTTTCAGTGGCTTATTTTTTGGAAGTAGATCACCAGGCCCTTCTTCCGAGGTGCCTCTAGATAGGCTCGAACTGCAACCTCTCGCTTAGCAGCCAAACATGGTAACTAACCATTTGTACCACCCAAACCAAAAATAAAGAAAGAAAGAAAGCTCTGCCGTTGTGTTGATTTTGACTCCTAGTGACAGAGCAGAACTGCCCCAAAGGGTTTCCAAGGAGCGACTGGTGGATTCAAACAGCCAACTTTTTGGTTAGCAGCCAAGCCCTTAATCACTGTACCACCAGGGCTCCTAATTGCCCAGGAGTCTCCTCTGCAACCTGTGATGGTCACATTCACATTCTCCCTGGGAGCCTCAGGGAGCTGCTTACCAATGAGAGGTCTACAAAATAAAGGGCTGCACCGTGACAGCAACCGGCACCACACACAGTCACCAGACAAATAGGACAGTGTCCCCAACATCTCTGCAGCCATGGCAAGACCTGCCGTGTTTTGCACCCTCAGTGCCCATAAGCTCCCTTAGCGCTCAAGTCTCTGGCTGATTTTTTTAAATTTCTCTTCATAGCTCCTCTACCGCAGCAAATACACCAGGCCCTCGCTGTCACTAGGAGTGAAAGCCAATTGCGATTATCTTCGTTGCAACAGGGAAACCCCTTCTCATGCAGAGGGTGGGGCAGAGAAGAAGGGAGGGAAGGGCCAGCCAGACATCGGCTCGTGAGGACCGGGGAAACAGCCACCTCATCCCAAGTCACTGGCAGGATCCGCCACCTCGGAGCCCCCGCCACGCGCAGCCGGTCCCAGAAGGGGCAGCTGCAGCTTGGGCTCACCTCTGCCGGAATTCCTGGAAAACTACTCTGTTGGGGAAGCCCTGGCGGCAGATCCGGATGCCCTCCAGGACCCCATTGCAGCGCAGCTGGTCCAGCACGAGATGGGGGTCTAGCTTGCCAGCCTAAAGGGGAGAGAACGCATGCATGGTGTCTCATTCTTGGGCCCACAAATCGATAGAGACAGGCAAAAGCCAAAGGGAGCCACTGCAGCCACAGGGTTAGGTCTGGGAGAGGCTACATATGAGACAACGGAACCAACCGCAAACCCACAGCCTATCTGCTGAGAGAGCCATCAGCCAGCACGGAGGGACTTAACGCTGGGCTCTTGTGTGCAGCGGGAGAAGAATCATTTCTGCTTGGGGGGACGGGCAAGACCCAAACACCACCGTGCGGGCCCTACCTTCTTCTCATGGTTGGGGATGATGCAGCGGACGAAGTTGGGGTTGGTGTTCCTCAACGTGGCCATCAGCTTGGCCAGCTGCTCCTTGTACAGCTGCCCCACTGTGCGGAACATGCCCTTCCGTGTCTTGAAGGCCCCGGGCAGCGCCGTCTCCGACATGCCGGCCACCTGGTCCAGGCCGATGATGCGGTCCACTGCAGAGACGACAAAGAAGCATGTGAGCACCAGCTCACCCAGCGCAGGGCAGAGCAGGCGGGAGGGACAGACGGACATGTGGACAGGAAAAGAGGAGAGACAGTACAGAACAGCAGGACCCTTTCTGCTTGAACTCTACACACATGCTAAGATCACCCCCAAATGTTGAGCAAATCTGACCATATGAGCAGGACTCCAGAAAGGGGGAAAGACTGCAAAGCCACCAAGGCTTGTTTCAAAGGGGGCAGTGTATCTGGGAAGGCTAACTTCCCAGCCTGACAGCTAACTCCAGCCCACTTTGGAAGCTCCTATTCCCAAAGAGATACAATCAAGCCAACAATATGCTTTGGAATAGACAACAGTTCCACTAGCCTGGCTTTGACCCCCCCGCAAAAAAAAAAGAAACCCAACCCACTACTGTCAATTATGACTCATGGTGACCCCAAGTGTGTTGGAGTAGAGCTGTGTTCCATACAGTTTTCAATGGCTGTGGCCTTTTGGAAGTGAATTGCCAGGGCTTTCTTCTGCAGTCCATCTGGGTAGGTTCAAACTGCCAACCTTTAGGTTGGTGGTCGAGTGTAAACCATTTGTACAATCAGGACTCCCCAGCCCTGACTCTGAAGTGTGAAAACTTGACTACAGAATTATGCTATAGTCCTATGGTCCCAGGTGGAAAAAAAATCAGTATCCTGAATTCATACCAGCTTTTTCCTAAGAACACTGGGCTAGGAGTCAGAAGGTGGGAGCACTAAAGCTACCTTGTGATTGTCTACAGGACTCTGGACACTTCTCCCTCTAGCTGGACTCACCCCAGGCAGCAGCCATCTCTAAATGTTGTTAGAAATAGAGAGCACCCAAGAACTGCTCCTGGCAACAAACATCCCAGAGCTGAAGACGTCGTCACACTCCTGCGTGTTGCTTCCTCTCCTAGCTCACAGGTCTGCAGCATCCACACCAACCCATAAAGGGAGCAGCCCCATCACTCTGGCTTGTGTCCAGCAGCAATGAAACAGAGGGCCTCCTCCAAGGCAAAAGCCAGCAAGCAAACAAAACCAATGAAGGCAGCAATTTGAGACCAGTTTTAAGCCAGAACTAACATTAAGTTTGAAGCCTTCCCCTGTTGGTGGTAAAGTTAAAGAATTCTGTGACAAAGCCTGTTTCCCATCCTTGTGACCAGACCCCTACGGCTAATTTTAAGGCAGCAAAACAGGCAGAAGCTCGAAGTGGGGATGGAAGCTCTGAGCCAGCCAATTAAAATGTGAGATATTTTGGACCTCACACGCCCACCACCCGGCTAATCCAAACTGGCTCCCCAAGATTCCTGGGAGTGGGTAGCTCAGGTGGGAAGGTTGAAGGTGGTCCCGTGATAACCGGTCATTTTAGGTGAGCACGTCCTACACCCAGGAGGTGTGGCCCAGTCACAGCAGGCCCTTGCTGAGAGCTTGCTTAGTTAACGCACAAACGCAGGTTTAGCTTTTAGGCGCACATACAGATGGCAGTTTGCACGACATCTAAATCTCATGCCAAGACATTGTGCCATTCGAGCAGTGAGACACCACCTTCAGAGGACAGAGCTCTGAGGAGGACGTGGGCTTTGAAACAATTTCTTTCCTTATAAGACACACAGCACGAAGTCCCCAAATATCCAAACACAGCCCCCCCATTTTCCTGTTTTTTGTAGGCCTGCAATGGGTACAGCAGGGAGGAGCCTGCCCCAAAGCCCAGGGGCAGATCAGGGAGGAGGGGCAGTCAGGCAGGGGAGATGGGGTGCAGGGGGAAGGGGGGGCCTCAGCAGAAGCGATTCTTGCACAGCTCAGGATGCACCACACACGCGAGACCCCACTGGGGGCGGCCAGTCACCTGATTCTAGGTGGAGAATAGGAAAGCGCTGATAGAAATAGGCTCTCTGAGTGCTCTGCATCTCTGCAACAGAGAGGTTAAAGCAAAACCAGGCAAAGAAAAGGAGAAACCGACAGAAACCATTAAAAAGAAAAACTCCAAAGCGACCAGCTTGCCAAGGGGTAGAAGGTGGAAATGCAAGAAAGCCCATGGACCGGAAACCTGAGCAGAGGGCTCCGGCCACCTGGTCACGTCCCACACTGGGGAAGGGCCACGGGGTCTGCAGCCGGGCCAGTGGAAAGGGCTGCTGTGCACATCCTCAGGGCCCTGCCTCCCCCCGCTTTTTGGTTCAAGGAGCCTTCCTCTCTCGTGGGAGTGACTAAGGACAGTCACCACCTGGCTTGTTTGAAATGAGAAGCAGGCAAGAGGGGCGCCCCTTGCTCTGTGGCTAGACCCACAGCCGAGGTGGGGAGGCAGAGGGCAAAGGGCGTACCATCCTTCCACAGCTCCGAGACGAACTTGTCGGAGGACTGGTGGAGCAGCGTGGCAACGTTGTCATTCAGGGGGTCCATGTTCTTCATCAGCCACTCGTCAGCCTTGTAGTCCACCTGGAAGAGCCCGAGGGGTGAGCCGGGGCTACCCTGGAGATGGACACTCTCACGAGCCGACCCCGCGAGCAGAAAAGTTAACAAACATGAACACTCTTGGAAATGATGCACGGTACAGGCACCGGCGTATCAACAAGCACGTTCTCTGAGGTGTGACATATGAAAGCCAAACGTTAAAAACAACCCGATAACCCAAGAATAGGGGCCTGACTAAGTAAAGGGATTTGTGGCTATACAATATAGTGCTCCGTTTTTATTTATTCACTTCTATTTTAAGTAGTATAAATGCAAACAAAAATCCTAGAAGGACAGGTACTAAAATATTAATATTTCCTTTAGAGTAACAGAATATAAGTCATTTTTGCCTCTCTCATTTCAGAACGTCCAAGTTTTCTCTAATGAGAACATATTATTATCTTTTTTAAAATATATTCTTAATAACATGAGTAATACCACTTTACGTCTTCATTATAAAAGGTCCCAAAACAATACAAACAGAGCAGCAGGCCCCCTGGACTCCTTTTCCTAACCCAAACCGCAGCCCAGAAGTAACCAGCACTCAGAGCCAGCCGGCCGGAGTCTTCCAGCCCCTTTCTGTACATTTACATACATGTGGCACTGCTGTTCATAACGAAGCATGTAATGCTGGTTTCTTTTCCCTAGAGCCAGAGTATGCCTGATGTGAAATGAAAAGCCCACAGAGCTGTGTGCTCCTTCTGCTTCAAACAGCAGCCGCTCCTTGTCCCTTTGCGTCGTGGCATCGCGGTCTGGTATGTGGAGACCCCATAGCAAATTTCATCACACATTCCCCACTATGGGCTTTTAGGGCGTTTCCAGTTTTCTGCCGCTATAAACGGACTACGATAAAAACCCTCACATGAGCGTCTGTGCATGTGTATTTCTCAAAGATGGAAGCGGAGCTGCAGGCTCACATGGTAATACATCAGATAATTGTGTAAACAGTCTGTGTTATTATTGTTTTAATGGGTGGATGCTATGGGCTGAATTATGTCCCCTCAACAGATACGCTGGGGTCTTAATCCCAGATACCCATGAATGCGACCTTGTTTGGAAATGGGGTCTTTGCAGACGTTATCAAATTAAGATTAGGCCCTAATCCAATGACGAGTGTCCTTATAAATAGGGAAATTTGGGAGCGGAGGGACAGAGGGAGAAGGCCACGTGACAACGGAGGCAGAGACTAGAATGAGACAGCTACAAGGAACGCCAGCAACCATCAGAGGGTGGAAGAGACGAGGAAGGATCTTCCTTAGGGCCTTCGGACTCCCAGCCTCCAGAGCTGTGACGGAATAAATGTTGTTTTCAGCCACCCAGTCTGTGGCACTTTGTCACAGCCAACGTGGGAAACTAACGGATTTGTTTTGTGTCGAGAGGTGCTTCAGCGGCTGGGTTGAGTACAAGACCGGGCAGTGCGGGGACACTGCACAGGGGCACTGGGCAGGGACTGTGGGGTGGCTTTGACCACCATGGACCCAGGAGACTGGGCCCCGCCCTGGCTAGCACATGTTCAGCTGCAATTAATTGTTAGGTACTTCACTTAAGGCACACAGAATGTGCTGCAAAAAACCAGCTTAAACCAAGTGTGTGTCTCTACGGTCCTGGGACACCTGCTCAGTTAAGCTAACACCCCAGGAACAAGCAGGCTGGGCAGATGTGTGCAGTCAAGTGCTGAGAGCAGTTCTACCACTCTCTGGCCGTGTGACCTTGGCATTAACAGCTAACACCTAGAGCAGTGGCTCCAAACGGGGCTGACTATACCCCCTCCCATAGGGAACATGTGGCAACGTCTGGAGACATTTTTGGTTGTCACAACTAGGGAGTGGGGCGCTACTGGCACCTGGCTGGTAAAGCCCAGGGATGCTGCTGACCATCACACACTGCACAGGACAGCCCCCACCACAAAGAATTAACTGGCCCATAATGTCAGTAATGCTGAGGTTGAGTAGTGCTGTCCCAGACCACTGACACAGGCCAAGCACTGGGCCCCACAGCTCATTTAGTACATGTCAACCTGTGAAGTGGAGGTGGAGTCACCCCATTTTCCAGGAAGGTTAACTAACTGGCTCAAGGCCACACAACCCGTGAGTAGTGGAGCTCTAACTCCAGAGCTCGTGCCTTCAGTACAGATCTCACTTCCACCAACAGTAACACAACTCCACAACAGCCGGACTGACCATGGTGGAGAGCTGTTGGAAGCATCTAACAAAACGTAGTATGTGAAGGTGCTTCACAAGGTGCAGGAGCTGTCATTACTGTCACTCGCCACATTAGGAGATGAATCACTGGGCAAGAAGAGCGCTTGGCCACACCCTCCCGGGTCGCCTGGCTCTGTCCTGGAGAGAATCAACTCCACCATTCCTCACCTTGCCAGCATAGTGAATGATGCAGAAATCGGCTTTGTCCTTCAGCTGCTTGGGCTTCTGGAACTTGGGGTGGGTGCCCTGCTCCTGCACCACCTTCTCCACGAAGCTCTTGTCGGTGGCTTTGGGGAACCAGCACTCCTCATCCAGCAGGGCCAGGATGCCTGGGGGGCCTGCCTAGAAGAAGCAAAGCATCAGGACCGGGTGAGCATGCCACGGGAACCACTCCCCTGCCCACTTAAGGAAGTTGAAGCTGGCTTAACCAGACAATCAGAAGGTGGTGGGCTGCATTCGCCCCCAAGATAAAAAGACGCACTCTGGAAAACACTCAATGTAAGAATTCTAGTTTAAAAAGAAGCCTCTTCGGTCTAAACTGTGGCTGATACACACTTGACCCAATGGCCCACAGCATGGTTCTCCACCCAGTGGCCCAACATAGTGACGGTTCTCTACTCAATGGTCCAACACAGCGGGGTTCTCCACCCAATGGCCCAACACAGCAGGCTTCTCCACTCAATGATCCAACACAGTAAGGTTCTCCACCCAATGACCCAACACAATGGGGTTCTAAACTCAATGACCCAGCACAGCAGAATCTCCACCTTTAGTGAACTGAAAATCACCTGGTGGGTCTAATGGCAAGTGCAGATACACTGGCCCGCACAGGCGTGTCTGGGGTCTGCCCAGGAAGCTGCCCTCAACAGGTATCCCCAACATAGGAGCCCAGTGCCTCACTCTGAAGACATTGCCCTCCACCCTCCAAGCCTGCACAGCTATATGATGAAAAATGAGATTTAGAACAAGCCTCCTGAGGAGAAGAAAGAGCCCAAAGACCTTCGGTACCCAGAACGTGTAAGACGAGAAAGTCAATTCAGACACTGCGGCCAGACTGTCTGACAACACTTGAAGCCAGATGGGCTCCTGTTTGTTGGAAAGGTCAATTGATTAAAAAAAAAAAAATCCCAAAAGTACATCGTCTCATAGTGAGATTTTGGATCATTTCAACCACCACCCTCTTCTTCGTAAAACTCTCACAAGGAACAAACTTTTTCCTAGACCTACTGATTAATTAACATTTTGATGCAGCTCTGGCGTATACATTCTCAAGCAGCTCAGGATCCTGGGAAGAACATGAGTTCAGTGCAATTAACTATAATCAAGAGGGAAATCAGAAATAAAAACAGCTCAAAACAAAAAAAACCAAACCCACTGCCATTGAGTCAATTTCAACTCACAGCAACCCCTATAGGCCACAGGAGAGCTGCCCCATAGGGTTTCCAAGGAGTGGCCAGTGGATTCAAACTGCCAACCTTTTGGTTAGCAGCCAAGCTCTTAACCAATGCACCTCTAGGGCTCCAGAAACAGCTCAAAGGAAAGAAAAAAAACAGCTCAGGCTCCATTAAAGAACAGCCCCCCAAACTTAAGGCACACACAGGTGACCCAAACGCCACCTGGCAAGAGCTTTAAATGTGAACTGACAAGCAAATGGGAAAGAATTTCTGGCTACAGCCACCCTCAAAGAGCTAATGCTGGGGGGACAGAGGCTCCAATGACTTGGTCATCCTGAGAGGGAACAGCTGAGCTTTGAAAGGTACACCTGGGAGACAGCCAACCTCAAGGCCACACAACACACAGTCTCCGCTACAGAGCAAGAGTCTGGGGACAGGACTTTACTATATAATATCATGCCTGTTTCTTTAGGACAAAGCATGCTTATGGAGGCCAACCTCAGGCAGATGCCAAGTGGTCCCTGCTCAGCCACTGCCACATGCCACCTGGTTGGCAGCTGGGCCAGGCCAGCCTGCAGCTGCAGCCCAGCGTGTCTCCTCTGAGGGGCTGCCAGGCCCCCCAGGCACCAGATCTAAGCTCCTGAGCCAACTCCTCCAGGTGGCACCGGACAGGAGGAGGAACTAGACAGAGCCAGTGCTGAGGAGTGGGATCCCCAGGAAGGAAGCGCGAGAGGCCGGGGCTGGCGCCCTGGCGAGCTTGGCTCTTACTGGCTTCTCAATGAGGTCGATGCAGGGCTGCAGGTCCAGCCCGAAGTCGATGAAGTTCCACTCGATGCCCTCGCGCTGGTACTCCTCCTGCTCCAGGATGAACATGGTGTGGTTGAAGAGCTGCTGCAGCTTCTCGTTGGTGTAGTTGATGCAGAGCTGCTCGAAGGAGTTCAGCTGGGAGGAGAAGAAACCATGTCAGAGAGACACCAACCCTCCAGGTAAGAGGCCAGGAGCCCCAGGGGAAGGGGAGTGGGGCAGGTGTTCAAGGGCCACCTGGGGCACTTCTGACCCTGGGTGGTGGGGCGGCCATCCCTCATCACAACCAGCTGCAAGGGCTCTTCGCTGTTCGGGGCCGTGGACTTCTCTAGCAATCTGGGAAGGCCTTTCTCAGAACAATGTTTTTAAATGTATAAGGTATAGATGATAAAGGAAAGGAGCAATACTGAAATACAACTATCAAAATACCAGGCTCTTTATTAACAAGAACAGCGAACTTATTAACTTCCATAGTTCCCAGGATGGGAAGAAGTGATGTGGCAAGACCACTGCACAGACTGGAATGTGACAGGAAAGATCTGAGTTCTTTCCTATCACTGCTGGGACAACTGTGGTCTGCTGCAGCTTGCTCGCTTCACAATTGAAAGAAATGCTAAGTTTCAGTCCGAGGTTAGTGAAAAAAATGAAGACATAAATTTTCTTCCAACCAAGTTCATGGGTGATTCCTCTGAAATCTACAGGGGGCCCAGGTTAAGAACCTCGGGTCTACGGTAATTACCAGGTATTCCCACCAGACCTCAAAGTCCTTGTGGGCAGGGATGGTGCCTTGTCCCAGTGCACGAGAACTATTTGCTGGAAGAATTAATAAATGGGAGTCTCTCCCCCATGAAGCCTCTAAGAACATGAACTACAAGGGGCCATTCTCTGCAGCATTTCTGGTTGGCAACCTGCACTCTTGTTTAGCTTAAAATAATACACCCAGTGGATGTCTCCACCCGCAAAAGCAGATGGCCGACTCTGAGTGCTGCGGGACCGGGGACGAGAGAGGACGCCCGGCCCCAGGAGAAGGCAGCAAGAGGCTCAGGAGGCGGCCAAGGTGGGTTGCAAAGGGAGGAGGCTCACATCGAAGATCTCGAAGCCGGCGATGTCCAGGATTCCGATGAACGAGGCGCCCTGCCTCTTGGTCTTGTCCAGAGCCTTGTTGATGCGCAGCACCAGCCAACGGAACATCCGCTCGTAGGTGGCCTTGGCCAAGGCCTCGATGGCAAAGTCAGCCTGGGGAGCAGGAACACCAGCGGGAGGGAGGCAGGGGGATCAGATACAAACAGCCTTCCTTAAAACTCTCCTGCCTTTTATCCATAACCATCATTTCCCTTTTGGGGCCCTTCCCAGAGAAACAACCCCAGATATGGGAAAAAAGCTTCATGCACAAATATGTTCACTACAGTGAACTGAAACAAACTAAATATCCAATAATATGGGTGTAGTAAACTTGTAGACAGCTGCGAAGATCTTTTTTTTTCTTTTAAATAAAATGGCTGGACATCCTGAAGTGTTTACAGAATAAATGATAAGACGTCTGAGATTTGCTTCAAAAAAATCAAATCAGTTGCCACCGGGTCAATTCCAACTTATGGAGACCCCATGTGTTTCAGGGTAGAACTGTACCCCACAGAGTTTTCAATGGCTGTGACCTTTCAGGAGTAGCCAGGCCCTCCTTCCAAGGCACCTCTGAGTGGATGTGAACCACCAACCTTTCAGTTGGTAGCTGAGTGCTTAACCATTTACACTACTCAAGATGAAAGATGGACGACACTGGCTATGAGCTGACAACTGTTGAAGCAGCACGGTGGGGAGATGAGGTTTGTGACACCAGTCTCTCCACTTCTGTTTTATATGCGTTTGAAAAAGCTCCCTAATATAAAACCAGGGTGATGCTTAAGTTATTAAAAAAAGAAAAAAGTACCTATAGAAAAAAAGGACTTGCAGAAAACAGAAAAGTTGCCCAAAAATAATCACTCCCAAATAAGACTGTGGCAATTTTTTTCCTTCTCTAATTTCCACATTTTCTGAATTTTCTTAAGTACGTATGAACTATTTTCATAATGAAAAATTAAATATTCTTTCATTATTAAAAAAATGAGCAGTCGAAGACTAGTATACCTGCTGTCTTCTGAAGACAGTGGTCTTGTCTTCTGTGGGGGTGGGTCTGCACCCAGCCACCTGCAGGCTCTCAGCCACCCAGTGTATGGTGTGCGGATGTTATTCATTAGAAAAAGGATTAATCGACGTGAAGTTCAAAATGTTTTTAAGTGCTAGGACTGGCGCCTTAAAAACTCCTATCACCCGTGTCACATAGGAGACCAGAAACTCCCAACAACAGAGGGGGAAATCGGTCAGCAGCGCAGGTAGGGGCCCCAGCTGTGGCAGAGGGGGGTCGCGTTAGTCTGGCACAAATGAGGCAAAGCCTTCAGCTTCTCTCACCACATGCGACAGGACAGCAGGTGGTGAGGAACAGCCGCTTTGCAGGGCTTTGAAGATGACAGGCCGCTGACCTGGCACCAGAACGAGACGTGCTGTTAGAAAGACCAAGCTCTCGCCTCATCCCACTCCCTCAATGACAATCAGTGCAAGGCGGCCTAGAGACGTCCTTATCGTTCTGCCACTGGCACTTCCTAGACACATGGACTAAGCCCCGTGACTTTTCGGGGGCTCAATTTCATCATTCAGATGGTTAAAAGTCCTTGGATAGTGCAAACAGTTAACACGCTGGGCTGCTAACCAAAAGGCTGGAGGCACCTTGGAAGAAAGGCCTGGCGATCTACTTCTAAAAAAATCAGTCACTGAAAACCCTACGTATGGAGCACAGTGCTATTCTGACACACACACAGGGTCGCCATAAGTCAGAAATGGCAACTGGTTAAACACCACCTAGCTGCCTGGGAAAAGGAGCCCTGGTGGCACAGTGGTTAAGTGCTTGGCTGCTAACTGAAAAGTCACTAGTTCGAACCCACCAGTCACTCTGTGGAAAAAAAATGTGGCAGTCTGCTTGTGTGAAGATTACAGCCTTAGAAACGCTAAGGGGCAGTCCGCTCTGTCCTAAAGGAATTGACTCAACGGCAACAGGTTTGGTTTTATAGCAGTCTGGGTTGTTGTGAGGACTGACGAAGGAAACCCAGATGAAAGCGCCTAACACAGGTGTGGCACAGAGCAGCCTCAACCCCCGCTGTACCCCTCGTTAAAGGAGTCTCCCCAACCCCACCCACGCTGGCCACAGGGCACACCAACCTGTTCTTTTGTTTGTGCCTTCTGGACATAATCCCTTCCCACCTTGATGCGCGGGGTGAGAATTCCTCGGGTGAAATCAGTCACATTGATGCCCAAAAGGTGGGACACTTTTTGGGCAGCTAGTATTTTTCAAAAGAGGAGAAATTTTCATTAAAAACTAGAGAACAAGCCCTCTGCTCACCTGGGAGCAGAGGAAGAACACTGGACACTCACTCCCAGGACAGCTGAATCCAGGTCCCTCTCAACAGGGCCATGGAAGACCAGACATGCCCCAAACCCAGGGCTGGGTGCAGGTTAGCAGGTGTGGTGGCCTCCACCTCCCCTGAGCCCCAAGGGACAGAGAGGAAAGCACTCTACCTGAAGGCTCTGCATCAGCTGTTCTGCACACCCTCGGCCACATACTAATGGGGTCCCCACCCAAAGACAGGGCTGAGAGGAGACACCCCATCCCTATCAGGGGGTGCAACAGTACATGGCCCCAAAGGAACATCTCTTACAACCATACACCACACATTAATTTTCTTTGAAAGATCGTAAGAAGGGATCGTAAGGTGGGAACAGCTTAAATGAGGTCATTCACTCCACCAAGGAAATAGTAGCGGCCAAGTCAGATGCAGGAAAGAAAGTATTTCACGGCCCCAAAGTACCCATGGCAAAACTTGCACTAAGTTGGAAACACAGCAGAAATCGTTGCCTAAGAGGAGTGGTTTGGTCTCAGAATGAACGAGGGAACCCTGGTACATATACGACCATGAGTTTTTCTAATTCATTTCAACATTTATGCTGTAAGAAAAGCAGGGCTGTGTTTATGTGTGCTTTACATCTGTACAAAAAATACAGAACAATATGTAGCTATAAAAACACATAAAATTAAAGGAGGGGGCGAGGGTCCCTCTTTTATCAGAGCATCTGGGGTTTCCTAAGCAAACCAAAGCCCAGGTTCCTGTCCCACATCAGAGATGAGAAGACGCCGGGAGGTACCTGTGTTGTCGGGCATGGATGCCTGGTCGGTGTTGCGCTCCTTCTTGAAGGCGATGTTGCCAAGCTGAAGAACCCCTGAGATCACACGCAGCAAGCCTTTGGGGAGCAAGCAGGGGCAGCTCAGAACCAGACTCAGGGTGGAATGTCCCCTGGGTGGGGCTGGTCACTTACCCAGGCAGTCCTTGAGCAAGCCAAACCAAGTGAGACTCCCATACTCCCCGGAGCCATGGGGGTACCAGGGTCTTGGTCTAATGGCACACTCTGCCAGCTGGGCATCTCACTCCTGGGCCCCTGGTAGACCTCAGCTTGGACAGTCCCGCCACTTAGGCACGAGCTGTTAACACTCCCAAGTCTATACCAACGATGCGACTCTAGCCTAGAAGTCTACTGCCTATTTTGTAAATAAAGTTTTATTAGAACACAGCCACACCCATTCATTTACACGTTGTCTATGGCTGCTTTTGTACTACAAGAGCAGACTTGAGCAATCAGGACAGAGACCTTATGGCTTGCAAAGCCTAAATATACTGTCTGGCCCTTTACAGAAAAAGTTTACCGACCCTGCCAACCAGGCAAGTCACACTGCTCCAATTTGGCTACCCATTCACAGTAAACAGCTTGCTGGTTTGCTGAATGAGAAGCCCGTGTTTAGTGGGTGTCAGAAGGGACGTAGTCATGGGGAGGATATGGTCCCCACACTGTAAGACCTTCATAGTCTAGGAGGATGTATAGACATATAAGCAGAACATGGGCAGATGACTGCTACTGTAGGTCAGCCGAGGAAGATAAAGTAAGATCAAAACCACTAGTGCCCATGAACCTGACCTCACAGGCTGGTACCACCAACTGGCTGGGAATGGCCCTAGGAGCGCTGACTTAGCCAAAGCAGGGTGGTGCAAATACCTCCCTCTTTGATGCAACAACCTGTAGCCCAGATGTCAGACCCAGAATTGAGACAAGGCCAGTGTCTTCACCCCACCCAGTATGGCTCCATCTCTAAGCCTCACTCCACTCTATGTCCCCTGCCCCACAGGAGAGACAGAGAACAAGCTATACTCTCTCTACCCCCCAATCTCTTCTGGCCAAAACTTAAAGTGGGCTCCAGAATACCAACCCCTCTTCAACCCCCTCTAGGGCATGGTCCCCACTGCCATTCATTTCAGAGTTCCCCAACACAAAGAACCCAGCCCAGTCCCTTCCACATGCGGGACACAGAACAAATTCTCCACTGCAGCAAAGAGCTAGGATTATAATGGCAGATCCAAACCCTGGAGAGGCTGCTGGTCCCTGGCAGGTAAGTGCCTGTCCTTTGGTGCCTTCTGTGTAGATGCCTGTGGGACCACCAGGACTAATAACCCTGAAACTCATACTCAAGGCCTTCTTCCCGGCCTCTACAGGGGCTCCCCCAGAGTCAGGGCCAACACAAAGTTCTCCCCAGGCCCGTCAGCTGCCCTGATGGCCCCGATGGGGAATGACCCACCTCCCGCCCCTCACCCACAGGAGGGCCAGCCCTGTACCCATTTGCTCGTCTTCCGGGATGCCCATGATCCTCATGGCCTCCATGGTCTCCTGGAACATGTCCTTGTCCTGCTGCCCGGGGATGGTGACATGCCCATTGGACAGGAAGCGGTATTTGTTATACGGCTCCAACAGGAGGTCAGCTGTAAGGGGTGGAGGGCAGGAGTGGGTCAGTGGGATGTCAAAACCAGAGGCCACAGGCAACACTGACCTCAAAGGTTTGGGACACTAGGAAATAGGTCCCACACCCTCAGGTACCCTAGAAAGTGTGCTGACTTTCCTTCACGGGTGAAAATCTAACACTCAGGTCGACAGAAGAGCGTCAAGGTGAGACATGTCTACACATGAGACTCACTTTCTTGGGCACGGTCAGAAGCAAGACCAAGTCCTTAGGATGGCACGCAGAACAGAAGACCTTTATGCTTCTCCTCCCCAAGCCCGAGGCCCAAGTTTCCATTTCCCAAACAGAGTTCATGGCCCAGTTCTGGCAGGAGCCCTGGCACCTGGCAACCTGAGCGTCCAGCTGCTGGGACAGCTACTCACTCTTCAGGTGCTCTCCAGCCCCAGAGAGGAGATAGTAGAAGATGTGGAAGGTGCGCTCCTCCTTGGCCTGGCGGATGGCACGGGATTTCTCCAAAAGATCTTTGCAAACATTAAGGAGTTGTACACACTGGTGAAAAGGAACCCTGTCCACTGTCTTCTTAGCCCTGGCTACAGGAACTGAACCTCATCGGGGAGAAAGAACAGCACAATGTGGCAAACAGAGCAAAATCTGATGACCTTGGTCCTCTCCTCTAAGCGGTATCGCTTATCCAAGCAAGAAGCTAGTCTGTTTACAGGGCCGCCTTCTACAAGGGAATACAGATGAGACTGTGCATACAAGCATAAGCCTACGATGCTGGCCTTAGGGGGAATAAAGCCACATCTACCTAACCCCCACCCCCCTTTGAGAAACCCTATTGGACAATCTTCAGTAGTTCCGTCATGTTCTAAGCAGAATCTTATGCTACTAATAAAGAAAGACCCAAACCCTGAGCTAGTCTTCAATGAGCTTATGCTGGGAATCTTTCCCACTCCACAGGCAAGGTGTCCTAACAGGCCATAAAGGGGAAATTGTTGAAATTAGGAAGTAGCTTCTTCTCCACCAAGCCCACTTCCTTCTCCTCCAGACCCAGACTCATTAGAATCAACCACAAGGATACAGGTCTCAATGTTGGCTCCCACGATGTAGCCATTGACATCAAAGTTGATACGAATGAATTTGCCCTAAAAAGATAGAAAGATTAGAAGCCCCCTGCATTAGGGACCAAAGAAGAAGTTAGCAACCCCTACCTCCAGCAGGTACAGCGTGTCAGTCAGGGGTCCCATTTCCCCACCCTGCACTGGCAGCCAGGACATAGAGGTGCTATGCTGCTTGGACCCTGGAGACAAGGATGAGCACAAGGCTGCCTCAGTTCCTCCATGGAGAGGAAGGAGGGGAAAGCCAGTTATCTGGAAGTGTTCCTCACTGCCTGATCTGATCCTGGGTACCAAGTGGCTATTGATTACAATGGAACAATCAGGGGTACAGTCAGAACACTCCTGCTCCCTTTTACAAAGGAGGTTGAGGAAGCTACTTAGGCCACCTTCATTAAGAGGAGGAGGGCAGGTCCACACCTCCTGGGACCAACCCAGCCTACCCCACACCACAGGACCAAGTACCTTGGATGAGAGCACCCAGCTCTGGCCCCGCCGCCCACTACTCACAAAGCGTGAGGAGTTGTCGTTCTTCACGGTCTTGGCATTCCCAAAGGCCTCCAGGATGGGGTTGGCCTGCAGCAGCTGCCGCTCCAGCTCACCCTAGAGAGGAACCCAGGGGGCAGTGAAGGTGGGACAGTGGCCTGGGCAGTGGCCTGGCCTCACCAGGTGCAGGCATGGCGGCAGAGCCATCTATACGTCCAGCATGCCAGGAACACAAGCTTCCAGACTGCGCTCTGGCAGCCCACCACGCCAAACCCAACCTGTCCCTGTACCACTCAAGAATGACCTCTACACTGGACCTTTGGAGACCTCAACTGGTTTGAACTTATTGACATGGACTTCACCAACCTCAGGAGGAAACGGAGAGAACTCACGAGGCTCTAGGCAGTCTGGAAGCAGAGGGTCAGACCTGACCTTTGAGGACTGCATTTTAAAGCAGCACACGAGCTAAGAACAAGTATGTGGCACCATTGTTTCTCTGGGACAGGTTCTGCGTGCAGGGTACCCTGGCCTCCCTCCACCCATCTGCCTCTCATCTCCACTACAGCCCCCCGCCCTTTTCATAGGACAAGAAGAGGGACCCAATCCACAGAAGACATAAGCACCTCTGGCTTCATTTTCCTTATGGGCTCCTGCCTGCCACCCCTCCCCTCAACCTACCCTACCACATCAGGGAGGTGAGCATGGATCAACAAAGCCCACTCCCGGTTCATAGGTATCTATTGCTAACACCAACCCATCCTACTTGTGGTCTCACGGCGCTCTGTGCTTTTCAAAACACACTTGTGGGCCTTCTTGTCCTGGATCCTGACGAAACTCGGAGAAGGCCAAAGTAGCCCCATTTCACAGATGAGGAAACTGAGGTTGAAGGAGGGTAAATGATTTGCCCACGGTCATCCAGCTATCAACCAGCAGAGTGGGCCGTCGAATCCAGGTCTTCTAACTAAGCCTCTCATCACTGATACAACCCCCCAGCCCTACCTGGGGGTTCTACCTTGTAGGGTTAGATCAAATTTGGGAGTAGCCACCAACCACCTCACTGGGCCAGGTACTGATCCTGGCTGAGGAAAACATGGGTCTCGTTCGTCTCAAAACCTGGGCGCCCTCTGGGAGAAAGAATATCTCACCAGGACCAGGCGGGGCTTTGTATTTACTAGCAAGGCTGGAACGGAGCCAGGGTTTTATGGGAATAAAGGCTGCTCAGAGTGATGGAAAGGAAAACTGGTAGCAGCAGGAGGTCCTGGGACAGTCCAGACTACAGCCTTCCACACCCTGCTCAGATAAGACCTGTCTGCAGACACCAAGGACACAATGAGTCTAATGAGCAGAAGGGCCCAGGCAATGAGCAGAAGGGCCCAGGCAAACCCTCCTCCCTAACAGCCTCGAGGCCAGGGCTCCTTCCAGAGCCAGAGAAACCTTCCATTCCCAGATGAGACAGCTAAATGCAGGAGCTTCTCTGGTGCCCTGGCCCTGGACGAGCATCAGCAGGGCCAGGCCAAGAGACAGGGCCAACCCACAGTGTAGGGCTCTCTGTGGGCACTTGGCACGGTGGAAGCAGAACACCAGGCTCCCACCCACGGCTTCGGGCGGGCCTGGGATGGCTGCCTGAAGCAGCCCATGGAGCCCAATTTGGATGAGCGCTGCTCTCTCCCGCCCCCAGAATGTTCCCCTTAAAGCACAGGCCAGGCTGCCAGATTGGCCGCACCACTTCCATTTCCGCAGACAGAGCATGGTCCCCACCAAACCCTGCCGCCAGCCTCTCTCTACTCAGGAGCAACCATTCAGAGTCCCAGGCCTCGCTCCCTGCTGACGACAGGGATGGCTACCTGGAAGGTTTTCTTTATGGAAATCTCACTAACAGAGAAGAGACTTCTATTTTTCAACGAATTTTGCATAACATGAAGTGATGAGGTTTGGAATCACCCATCCAATTTCTGGAGGGCTTTGCTGGGTAGTGCTTCTGCCAATGGGCTCCAACAAATGCATAAAAAACAGAACTTGGAGTAAGAAAAAGGCTCAAAGGGCATTATCCAGATGACGAAGGTCTAACTGGAAAGTCCCTTCAACCAAGCCCACAGGCCCCAAGTCCCGAAGCTCTGCTTCACTGACATGCAGCCCCGGTTGAAGCCTAGCCTCCCCACAGCAAGGCAGGGTTTGGAACTTCCTGCACGGAGGTCTTGGGATGAGGAGCTGGGTCACAGCAAGTGAGAGGGCAAGCTCTCACCTACAGTATGCCACAACAAGCTTCAGAATAGTCAATTAATCTGTTGCCATTGAGTCCATTCCGACTCATGGCAACCCCATGTGTGTCTGAGTAGAACTGTGCTCCACAGGGTTATCAATGGCTGTGGTCCTTTGGAATTAGATCCCCAGGCCTTTCTTTCTTTGGGGTAGGTCCAAACCACCAATCTTTTGGTGATTAGCCAAGTGCTTAACTATTTGCACCATCCAGGAACTCCCTGGTAAACCAAGTTCAAGAGTGTTTTTCTGCCCCAGCTACATATGGAAAATCACAGGACAGCTTCAGGTGAGGAAATCAATGAGACTGGTCAATGGCCTTCAAAACCGAGGGCCTGGACAGTAATTTGGAAGCCAAAGGCAATGTAGCCAATCACTCTAGTTGGACTTAGAGGCAGGGGCAATGTGCCCGTAATATACCTTAGTCTGAGAAAGAGTGACAAGTTTGCTCCTTGCACCCACCCCTACATGACATCATCGCTGAGTGCTCGGGGCTGCCTCTCCCTCTACGCTGGACCCCCAGACATACAGCACATGGGTCTATTTTACTGTTCCGTAACTATGGTCCTGTCTCCTATCCTCCAGGGCAAGGAATCCAATGTTACCCACCAGACAACCAGGCTCATATTCAGCATTCGATGAGTAGTTGGAAAATTAAATTTACTGTAAACTCGAGAAGTGGAAAACCACAGCTACAGAACTACTAACCTCACAGCTCTGTTTTAAAAATAAATCTCCTAAAAAGAATGGAAAATGAGGGATGTGAGGAGAGAGGGAAAAGGAAACGTTATTAGTTTCTAAATACAGGAAGTCCCAGGATTACAAATGAGTTCCATTCCTAGGTCTGTCTTTAAGTCAAATTTGTACCTAAGTCGGAGCAGTTAGGTTCAGTTCGGATCTAATGTCAGTTAGTCAAACGTTTGTCTTAGTGCACAGTATACAGTGTACCTTTCCATGCACACAAAGCATTGGAGAAACACTTCCGGATACACTAAAACATCTAACGGAACAATACAGTAGCGATAGAATAACAATGTTTTGCTGCGTGCCGCCAAGTATGCCTGTTTATTATTACAAACCATTGTGTGTACCTGGAATTTTTAACATAATAGGTTTTACAGGGGTTGATTTGTAAGTACAGGTCAGACATTCGTAACCCAGGGACTGCCTATATTACTCCCAACGCCCCATGGAAAAAGATTCCGGATGCCCTGTGAAGTTTGGCCCAGGAAAAGTTACTCTTGGTTCCATTCCAGAAGACTGGGCTCATTAGGACAGTCTGCAGGACACACCCAGATCAGCATGCAAAGAGACACACACCCTACTTACTTAGAGACGCTGCACACAGCAAGCCAGTAAGGTGGAGCCACCCTGATGGCTGGAGGGGACCCCACTGGCACTTAGATTTCATACCAAGAATCCAGTGCCGTCAAAGTTTAAAAGTATGTGCTTGAGAGAAAGAGAGAGGGTACCACACCATCATGCTTAAGACTGGTCATCCTCAGTTGCAGGGAAGCCCAATGTGGGCCCTCCCAGCACATCTGCTGACCAGCACAGGATGGCAGGTGAGAGGCAGGCAGCCTTCTGTCTCTGGTCTGGAACTCTGAGCCTTTGGGGCTCCAGAAGAGCCCACCTCCATCCCACCACGCCGAGGTCAGGTTCCCTGTGTGCGGTGGGAAATTCTGGCCACGGCCGGGTTTCTGAGAACAGCTAGGTGGTGAGGCCACACAGAGATTTTGCAGTAGTTGTCATTTCAGAGTGCACGATAGGTCACTGTGTGTCACACCCAGCCCCTTTCAAGAGAGTGAGCTGAGCCTACAGGAAGAATTCTAGCTGCAGAAAGTGACAATGGTGGAGTGAAAAGCTGCTCAGGAAAAAATAACCAACTCAAGGGCACACGATGGGCAGAACACGCATTCCCGGTGCAGAACGTGCAGTAAACGTGCAGCTCACCTAGCGAGGACACTGCTGAGGCCGACAATCCACCAAGAGGGAGAGGGAGAAAAATGGACATGAGACAACTTTCCAGCTGCCCCTTCTCTCTGCCCTGGGGGCTGTCCACCCAGAGACACTGCAGAGCAGGGAAAGGAAGCAGGGAGTCACACGCAGGCCCGCTGAGGCCCTGCAAGTCTCCATCAACTGGAGAACCAAGTCTTCGAATCTCTTCTTCTGGCTTCCCAGGTAGACACCGATACTGCACACACAGCAAACTCCCGAGTGCTGCCATGCAAACCCTGGGTTGGGTCATCTCCGGTTTCCATGGCAACTCCAAAATTTAGGAGGCCAGGGGAAAAATGGGCTTGCTACCACTGACTCCCTCTGGAGACAGCCAAGCTGCAGCCTTGACGGAAGTGGGCCCAGGCTGCTTCATTCCCCAGAGCACGTTCATTTTAACCCGAAGCCATGAATCATTAAACGCTCTTCCTCACGCAGCTCAGACACTTCCTAGATTATCCCACCGAAGGTCCAGAGAGCAATGGTGGGGAGGAAGGCCCGGGCACTCACCTGGTCCTTCTTGCTCTTGTGTGAGGAGGCCACATAAGCCAGGTACTGAATGACCTTCTTGGTGTTCTCTGTCTTGCCAGCTCCAGACTCACCCCTGCCAAGAGATTTCCAGAAAGTTCCCAGATTATTCCAATTCTTTAGATCTGTCCCTTTCCACTGCACACTCTACTGCCCGCCATTCTGCAGGGCACCAACAAGGAGCCCAACACCCAGTGGCAGAAAGGGGGGCAGCCAAAGGAATGCTAAGCTCTGGAACCCTCTGTGGGTATGTTTCCCATGGCCCTCCAGAGGCCTGACAGAAGTGAACTTTTATCCACTGTTGCCCTGGTCACTTGGCAGCCTTTGCATCCAAGTGTTTTAGGAATCAGTTGTAAGCAGCTGTTGACTTAGGGGTCAAAGGCACTGATACATGTTCCCTTGAAGCTTCACTTGGAGGAATGTTCACACCACTAATGCCCTCAGCCATGGGGTTTATGTGTCTTCTTGTACAGTTCAGAGGGTGAGGGGGACAGGACCCAGTATTGACATGAGACCAGGTAAAGAAAGCCACTATTCAGAGTCAGGAGGAATGCATTCTACTCAGGAGTTACAGAACGGCCAATCCACTCCCAAATGGGCTTAGCTGCGAAGACTCTGGGTTTTCTCTCTGCTGTAAATCCCACCCCCATCTCCCCACAGGCTCCTTTGAGGAAGCCGGATTAAATCTTTGGCCATGAAATAAAGCTGGTCCGTCTGCGGGGCCCAGTGAGCAACAAACATGTAACCTTAAGTCCTGTCCCTTGGGGAAGGGGAGGGGGGTCTTGGACCTGGGACTGGAAGTTGCTACCCAGGTGTCACTAGGAGCCTCAAGAATAAGAACAGACCAGGGTGAAGCGAGGTCCCATCATCCAGACGTTAAAGAGACACTTACGTGCACAAAATGGACTGATCCTCTCGGTCTGAAACAAAAGAAACATCAGGGAGGCATTAAAATTAACTCCAGCCAGATACAAAAGCCTTCCCCCCTTTTGGCTTCTGATGAGAAAGCGGACCATTTCCCGAGAGAGAGAAGGACAAAGCCTCGAACGCTGCCCTGTGGGGAACCCGCACAAGCCCGGTCAGCCCACACGCCATCAAGCAAGGAGGGGCTGCCCCCAGGCCCAAGGCTCAGACAGCCCCCCTTGCTGCCACCCCGCCCCCATAAAGCCTGTCCCAGCACTACCACTCCCGCCTTAGAGAAGACTGATCTATGGAAAACTCCCCAGGAGCCTACTTTACCGAGAATTAAGATGAGGCCTGCCCTGGCGTTAACAACTGGGGGTGCCGGCTTTAGAAATACGGCGTGAGGCAGCTGTTTTAAATATTGCACCCCAGTAAAGAAGAAGCACTGTTTAAGAAGCTGGTGGGAAGGATGGTGTAGACAAGGCCTGGGGTAAAATGCTGGCTCCAGGTTGCACGAGCTGTGTGAGACCTTGGACAGTCTTCTCTGAGCCTCGGTCTCCTCCTCCGTGATATGGGGTAACAACCAAGCCAACTGACGTCCAGTCGACTCAGACTCATGGTGGTCCCATGTGTGTCCGAGTAGAACTATGTGCCATAGAGTTTCCAATGGCTGACTTTTCAGCAGTAAAGGGCCAGGCCTTTCTTCTGAGGCATATGTTAGCTGAGCACTTAGCCATTTGCACCACCCAGAAAAACCCAAACCAAACCCATTTCCGTGAGTTGATTCCGACTCATAGTGACCCTATAGGACAGAAGAGAACTGCCTTGTGGGGTTTCCAGGGTGCCGCTGGTGGATTTGAAATGCTGACCTTTTGGTTAGCAGCCAGGCTCTTAACCGCTGCACCACCAGAGCTGCAGGCATCACCCAGAGACCCATGTAGATAACACATGTGAAGCACGGTGCCTTGCACATAGAAGATGCTCAGAAATGAGGCAGCTTGAAAAGAACAGAAGCTCGTCCGGATGACAGATTTTGACTAGCTTCTGTGACACCTCGGTCTCTAAACAGGTCAGAAACGTCCAGCAACGACCCCAACTGTGGGGCCAGAGTAAGAACATGAACAGCCTGCTTCCCTTGGGTGTGGGGCGGAACGTATGCCCCACACTTTGAAAGCTAACCCCAGTGGGATCACTCTGATGCTCTGGCCTGACTCAGTTCAGTGCTGGGGATCCAATTATAAGCCACAGCTGAAAACACAAATTCTTTTTCTCTTTTCATTCCACCCCACATACCGCTTGTTGCCGCACATCTCACCGGCCTCCAAAGTCCTATCGGCCTGCCTCCGGAACCAGCCTATTTACTGACGTTTGGAGTTTCGGCGATACGTTTGATTCTTCAGTGTCAGCTTCCTTATCCACGAAGCAGATAGGCTGCTAACTCCCTTGCAGGTTTAGTTTGAAGAATAAAAATGGTACATGAAGTGGACCTGGCATGGAACCCCGTCAAAAGACTGCAGCACCCCACCCATGATGATGCTGTCTGCTCATGTCCCCATCAGGGGCGCTGTCCTTGCGTGGAGAACTATTGTTGTGTGTTATCGAGTCATTCTGACTGTTAGTGACCCCAGGTGAGAGTAGAACTGCCCCCCATAGGGTTTCCTACGCTGTAACCTTTATGGAAGCAGATTGAAGACAGGTCTTTCTCCTGCAGAGCCACTGGGTAGGTTTGAACTGTCAACCTTTCAATTAGCAGCTGAGCTCATAACCACCGTGCCACCAGGGCTCCTGGAGGACCATGAGTAGTTGGCAATAGTAGTAGTATTAGCAGTGGACAGAAACACGGACATAGCGGGTTCTGAGGGACACAGGCTGGCTCCCACTGGCCAGCCTCAGCCTATAGGACTGGCCACTGGGAGAAGGAGTCGGGAGGGTGAGGAATGGCTTTCCTGTGAGCATGGCCTGGGGAGACATTCAATACCAGCAGACTCTGAGTGGTTAGGTCACCTGCCTCTTCACAGGTGAGTTTCTCAGGGCACCTGAGCTCAGCCACAGGCAGGGCTGGGCATTTATCTCACCCTGATCCCTGCCCTGGTCTGCCCTGTCTGCAGCCTCCCGCCCATGGAATAAATATCAATAAGGTGGGTAAGGTGCAGAGGGTGTGGTGACACATGTTCACACAAACACACCCCGAAGCTGCTCACCAATGGTGGAGCCAGTCAGAGAGCAGGCCCTTGAGGGCAGCCTTCCTTGTCTTGTCTCATCTTTCAAGGCTGCCCAGCACAGGCTGAGATCGAAGCTGAGAGGAGCCTCGATAAGATAGGCAGTGCTTGGAGGCAAGGCTGGGGAAGGCAGAAAGCAACTTCCATCCCTCTTGGGAATGTGCAGCAACCAATAAGTGCTGGGAACACTCCTGTAACCCAGGCCCTCGCCCTCCCCTCCTGCTTCCCTCTGTGTCTCCCAGCTGTGGGCATGTTTAGTCACGGTAGCCGGCAAGAATGTACCTGTGTGCGGGCAAGGCCAGGCCAGGCCAGTCGGGAGGCAGCACTGGGCCAGCACTACCATAAAAGGAAGCGTTCCCCGTCCCTCCCAGAGCTTCCCTGAGCCCAGGCCTGGGATGGCTGGAATTCCTCTGACTGTGTGAGGAGGAGTCAGATGCTGCTGAACAACAGGAAGCAGAGCCCCCAGACACATGCACAGGCACACACACAGCCACGCATGGACATGCACGTATATACAGGCTCGTACACGCCAATGCATATGGACACAGGCATGCGTACACAGACACGTGCACACAGCTGCATGTACGTGGACACACACAGGCACGTGCATGCACGCACACCTGCATCTACACACACAGATACACATTTACATGAGTGCAGAGGAGTGCGTACACAGGCACATGCGTGCACACAGGCATGTGCAATACAGACATGCACAGACATATCTGGATATACACGCAAACACGTATGTGTAAACGTGCACGCACATAGGTACACAACAAGCACACACACTGGAGTACAGACCTGCACACACTCCAAATTCCCAAATTCCAGACCCAAACTCACTATCTAGCCTCCATGTTACCCCAGCTCCCAGCTCCTTCACTCCTCTGACCTTTCACCTCTAGCGCCCGAAGTGGGGTCACCACTGCCAATCCGTTGCTGTTGAGTCGATTCTAACTCACAGCGACCCTATAGGACAGAGAACTGCCCCATAGGGTTTCCAAGGATGTAAATCTTTAGGGAAGCAGACTGCCACCAGCCTTTTGGTTGGCAGCCCAGCGCTTAACCATTGCACCATCCTAAAAGAAACACCCAGAAACTGTAATGTTCCACTAGAAAGAAACCTGCATTTGCTTTGGCAGAAAACACTCATATGGGCAAATGCTTTTGGGGAGGAAAACTGATGAGAGGCCCTTCTCATTTTTTGTGTGCCATCCCCCTCCCCCGCCACTTACCGCCCCACATCCACCTGGCTGGAACAAATGACCAGTAAAGGCCTCTTCAATTCTTACAGCCAGACTTAGTCCGTTATCTTGTGCTGGCTTCACACTAACCTTACAAGACAGGTAAGGCAGGTGTTACTACCCCTGTTTTGCATATGTCCCTTCTCAGGGCAGCTCTTCCAGGTTTGTTCCTGAGCTCAGAAGCACCTCTTTTGGGTGTGGCCCGCTGAGAAGTCTCAGAAACCCGTCAGCTCTCTGTCTGACTCAGTTTACTCCCTATTCCAGTGCATTCTGGGAGGGACGCTCTTTAACACTCTTGCCATAAGCCCTTCAGCACACTTTTTCATCCCCAAGAATGAGGACACACCTGGAAGTCCAGCCCAATCTACCTGTTTTGATTCAAGTCCGTATTTGGGCCTATATGGACCACAGGCTTATTTGAAAACGCCCTTCCTTCCTCCACACTAGAGTAGACAGAAACAGGCAGACACACAAACGCACACACACACCCTATGACCCAGAGCCTGGGGAGTGCAGAGCCAAGAGGAACCCTGTCCTGAGAACCTGGTTCCCTGCTGTGAAGCTAACTTGGGGTCTCGAGCCCCTTCTGCCCCTGTGGTAGAGGTGGGGCAGGAGCAGACTTCTGCAATTCCCCCTCGGTGATTTTCAAGCTTTTTTAAAAAGCAGCAGCACCCCTTCTCAGAAAAAACTTCCCCAAATTCCCAACATGAAAAACAAGATAAAAACCAGAGCTGCCTGAGGAGGGGATGAAGGAAACAGGGCTCCTTGGGGCACAGTGTGAAAACCACTGGTCCCACCTTATGTGTGTGGAGCAGCCACATAGATGAGAAAGGCACTGGCTGCAGGCTCTGAAGCCCCACTTCCCCTCGGGACGCCTGGAGCACTCGCCTCTCTGGGACTCAGAGTCCTGTTTGTAAAATGAAAGGGGGAGGCCGCTCCCTCACAGGCTAGCTCTGAGGTTTAGATGAAATGATGGACGAGAAAACACTTGGCAGCAGGGGCACCTGGGAAATGCCTGTCCGTACTTACAGAGCCCAGACACCCCACCACCCCACCCCCACCCCACAACCCCCACCCCCAGCACTCCACTTTGCACACCTCCCTGAGAACAACAACAAAAACAGTTACATATTCCATGAAGATGAATCCTTGGGTGGCGCAAACGTTAACTGCACTCGGCTGCTAACCGAAAGGTTTGATGGAGGTTCATGTCCACCCGGAGGCACCTCGAAAGAAAGGTCTAACAATCTACTTCCAAAAAACCAGCCATTGAAAACCCTATGGAGCACAGTTCTCTGACACACAGGAGGTTGCCATGAGTAGGACCTGATTCAATGTGGCAGCTGCTTTTTTTTTTACTCAGTGACAGAGGATTCTCTCCCGATTTTTTTTAAAACTCAAGAACAGCCCGGAGGCTGTGCCCAGGTGGTGAGGCAGGGACAGAAACAACCTCCCCGAGTTGAGGCGGGCAGCCCAGAGTGGACAGGTGTTTCCAGCCACTTTGAAGGCCCCGGCTCGGTGGGCAGAGGGGGACCCCTGCACACACGTATTCCATCCCATTAGAGACTTATGCTATGGGCCTTATCGCTCACTTCCTCTGTGAGCAAAGCTGCAGGCTGAGTCTTGTCCATAAAAGGCCACGCTGCTCACACAGGGGTGACATCAGCCCCAAGAGGAAGTGCAGGGAGAAGAGAACCGGCCAGCAGCTGCCGCTGGCTGGGACTGAGTCATCAGAACCCTCGCTGAGACAGCACCTCCCCCAGGGGCTAGCTCAGAGCTGCTCTACAAGGGCACACCTGGAAGGGCACTCTGCCCGTGGGATTCGTCTCCAGGGAATCCAGTTTCTTGACAACCGACCAAGACATGGATATGGATCAAGAGAAAAAAAAGGAAAGGGCAGTGTTTCAGGTTGGGCAAGATGCCCTTGTGGGGTGAGAGAAACTGGATGATCCGTGACAAACGGGCCCCAAATGTGCCACTACCAAGAGGCCCATGCAACTGATTTTCCACGTACATTCCAGAACAGACCACGGGAGGGGCTCGCTGTACGGAGCTGCTCCGCCTCGGCCCCCAGTCAGCACACTGAACGCCTGCTCCTTGTTGCCTGGGATATGGAGTCTCGGGCTGCCTTGGGCAAACTTCCAGGCTCCAAAGCTACCTCTCCCCATGGCCCTCCTGGGGGCAGCATAAGGGTCTCAATGGGCCCAAGTGCAAATGCTGCAACATCTACGGGGTCCAAGCTCAGAACTCAAGGGCTGGGAAGGCCTTAGAGGGCACCTGGCTTGATCATCTCGCTTCATAGCAAGATGCTGTGATTGGGAGAAACCCAATGATGTGATCAAAGTCACACAAGCTGGGCTGAAACTGCAGGCCTCTGGCATCTTAGTCCTTCCTCAAAGGCTCCCCTTCAAGAGCTCCTTAGGGGCAGGCACTGAGGACCCCCGCAGTTCTACTCTGTGCTGCAAAGGAAGGGGCATCACATCCTCACTTAAATCCACAGGGACCCTCTCAAGCTCATCTCTTTGTTTCTCCCAAAGCCAGCCCGATTCACAAGCATGAGTCATAAGCTCTTGAGAAGGAACAGAAGAAGGGAGCAAAAAAAGGTGCAAGGTCCTGGTGGTGTCAGCAGAGGCTGCAGATGGAGGCTGAGCCAAGCGTGTGCCTTTGATGTCACGAAGCCCCCTGCAGCTTGCGAGCCAGCCTGGCAGTTGGTGGGCAAAGGACGTCCCTGCTCATGGTGCCCAAACACAATGTGGTAATCAGCAAATGTTCTTTCCGAGACACCAAGGTAGTCCCAGTCTCAGGAGACACTCAACTGGCAGCAAACTGTGCCCACAGCCCCCATACACCCTCAGTAACACCCTGGTTTGAACTGCACCGAGGCAGCCCAGGTCCCCAGTTACGGGAGGGAGAGAATGAGAAGCCCTTCCTACCAGGAACCCCTGATAATAGGACTGCTCTTCACTCTCATTATGTCAGAGAACAAGGGAGAACCCAGACAAGTTCTCTCTTCACCAAAATGCATCCAGCAGAATACAGGTAAGCTTCCAGCACACAGGTAAAAGCTTCCAGCACACAGGTAAGCTTTCAGCACACAGGTAAGCTTTCAGCACGCAGGCAAACCTGCCAGAGCAGCCACTGGCTGTTCAGATCTCCTGTTCCCATGGGTGGGGCCAGGAGAGAGAACGTTCTCCTGCTGAGAGGCAGCTCGAACAGGTTCGTCAGGCTGGAGGGAAAGGCAAAAGTCACAGAGGTGTCCACCTGTGACCACTGACCACCCAGGGCAAATGTCGCCAGGACTCTCCAGGGACTCAGCGTCCAGGATCCATTCTGCCTTGCCCTCACTAACATTCCCCTTGGGGGAAGGAAAGGCAGGGGCAGGATGAGGTCCTTGCCAAATCCTGAAGGAGAACTGCTCAGATAGGGAATAAGCCACAGTCACAGTTCTATAGAGGGCTGGGCACGCAGGGAGCAAGTGAGGGGAGGAAGAAGAGGAAAGGACAAGGGAACAAAAACAGAAAGCAAGATGGACACAGCCAGGCCACACTCATGACAAACCTGGTAGGAGCACAAACAGCCCTGCAAGGGCAGCAACTGGCCTGTGAAGCTCCCCTTCAGATGGGATAATCACGCTTGTTCGAGAAAAATGGGACCGTCAAACACCAAGAAACGAACAGTAGATGCTTTGCTGAAGAACCCAGTGGTTCCCAATGAAAGGCACACGTTAGCGACTTTTAGGCCAGAACCTGCTTGGCTCACTCTCCCTTGGCTTTCAGGTCGACCTTTTCCCCGCCATATTGTGGACTAGCTTCCGTTTGAGAAACAAGATCATCGAGTCACGATGCCTGACTAGAACGGCATCCCGGGCCCCCAGTCAGTCCCAGATTTTATTATAAAGGTCAACACTGAGCCAACAGCCTTGGTCAAGACCAAAGGAATGTTCCCGGAGCCACCTACAGAATCTTGACCTTTATACCTGAAAACCATCAGCTCTTTTTCTCTCTCTTTAGTTTTAGGGAATTTCTTTTGCTTTCACCTAATAGCTGAATTCCAGAAATCAGGAAGGTGAAGGAAAGCAATCCTTTTCTCTGAACGTATCAGTATTCAGCTCTGACATGGGAACACAGTCCTATTGGAGCCTCAGAGCCAGAACTTGAGAGAACATGACAAACTGGGTGGTGAGCAGCCTCACTAAGCAGCCAAAGGGGAATTGAAACCCAAACCCATTGCCATCTAGTTGATTGTGAATCATAGCAACCCTATAGGACAGAGCAGAACTGCCCCATAGGGTTTCCAAGGCTGTAATCTTTACAGAAGCAGGCTGTCACATCCTTGTCCCATGGAGCAGCTGGTGGATTTGAACCACTGACCAGTGGTTAAGCAGCAGAGCGCTTAACCACTACACCACCAGGGCAAAGGTTAGAAGCCCAGAGGGGCTTAGTGATGAGGGACTTTACAGGTCAGTCTTGGCTGTTAATCTGTTTGTTTGTTTGGGGTGGTGACACAGAGACGGTGGGCCACGTTGTCAGTCACCCCTAAAGTTTCAGGTCCCAGGGAGCACTTCTTTCTTATCTCTCATTTCAACCAGCAGAGCAGAGTATGCTAGGCCTGTGGGGTTCGATTAAAAAAAAAAACACAAGCCTAAAACTGAATCCTTGGAAAGGATCCACTACCCACACAGTCCTCTTCTAGAAGGAACATTTTATAGAAATGAGACTGTCTCAGTTATCCAGCACTGCTCTAACAGAAATACCACAAGGGGGTGGCTTTAACACAGAGAAATTTATTTTCTCCAAGTTTAGGTGGCTAGAAGTCTGAATTCAGAGCACTGGCTCTAGGGCAAGGCTTTCTCTCTTTGTTGGCTTTGGAGAAAGGTCCTTGTCTCTTCAGTTTCTGCTTCCTGGTATCTTAAAGATCTCCATGTGTCCTGGCACTTATCTTACCCCATCTCTCCTCTGCTGGCTTGTTTAATATCTTTTGTATCTCAAAAAAGATAGACTCAAGATACACTCCTGCCTCATTAACATAGCAAAGACAACCCATTCCCAAATGGGATGATGACCACAGTCATAGAGGTTAGGATTTACAACACATATTTTAGGGGGACACAATTCAACCCATAACAGAAACTGGCAGGCGCAGCCACACTATAATCAAGCAGCCTCATTCTAGGGCCAAGCTGGCCTTCGGAGTGGCAGAGCAGAGCAGCCTTCTCGGACCAGATGGAAGGTAGTCTCCCTCATTCCCTGCTCCAGTGTCTGGGTGGTGGCCCCAGGCTCCCCCTGCACAACAAGACTGGACTGTTGTGATGCACAGGATTTTCATTGGCTGATGTTTGAAGGTAGGTTGCCAGGCCTTTCTTCCTAGTTCATCTTAGTCCAGAATCTCTGCTGAAACCTGTTCAGCAGCACAGCAACACACAAGCCTCCACCAACAGACAGGTGGTAGCTGTGCACTGGCCAGCAATCGAACCCAGGTCTCCCTCATAGAAGGCAAGAATCCTACCACTGAACCACCACTACCCCTATCACCAGTATAAACCCCAGTGCTGTCGAGTCGATTCAACAGAAAGTCAGCAAAGTGTTGTTGAAGGCCCTTTTCCGGAGCATCCATGAACCGAGGCCAAGTTTCCCAGAGCCCTCAGTACTACCTGCTCCGGCTCCCCGGACAAGACCAGACAAGTCGGAGCTGTGTGCTCTGCAGTGGTGGCTGCAGGGGAAGATGGCTTTGACACGCTGCTTCCTGTGTGTGCTGCTACTGAGAGCTTAGCTCCTGGAGCACTCTTTGCTAAGATTAAAAAGCCCGGCTGGAGGAAGCATTTGGTTCTCACCTTCATTAAACAAGGGGAAGCAAGGATGAAAGAAATGAGTGAATTTGAAGTTACACGTTAGGCAGGGCCAGTTAAGTCAAGAAATGAAGTTCTCAGGCTCCTTTTGTTACGTCCTAAAGAGCACTGATCACAAGCTAGCAGTGAATTGCCTCTCGTTTAATTCTTACAATAACTCTGCAAGGTAAATTCTATCACGCCCAAAATGCAGACGAGAAAAGGCACAGTCAGACTACGTGGCCTTGCTCCACCCACATCACAGTTAGTGACAGAGCCCAGATTCCAACTCAAGCTCGTCCAAACCCAGCACTCACTCCTGCAAACCACACTTGTTCACAAAGCAAGATTCCCCTAAAGCTAAGGCTGAGATATGCCCAGAAATCCCCATTTCTCGTAACCATCACCACTATTTATTTCTAAAACTTTTTCATCACCCCAATAGAAACTCTGTACCCCTTAAGGCAAACCTCCCCGTTTTCCCCTCGCTCCAGCCCTGGGCGACGATGCATCTACCCTCTGTCTCTCTACATATGCTTCTCTATTTTACACAAAGGGATCCTACAGTATCTGTCCTGTGGTGTCCGCCTCCAACAAATGACCTATGTAGTAAATGCAACGCCATTTCAGAAAGCCCCTTCCCTACCTGAGCAGCCCCTAGCTCCTGGGGTGTCCCTTCTGTGCGCTGGCAGTCTTAGGTACCGCCCTCTCTATACTAGGCAGCAAGTGACCACCTCCAGGCAGGGCCATCACGTGCTGCCTTTATCCTCTCTGCAGAGTGCCTGGCACACAGTAGGCGCTCAGCAAGTGCAGGGGCATAGCTGTGTGCAGCAACAGAGCCCATGCCCCCCTTAGTGAGCGCCACCAGCCCCACAGACACACGCAGCACACGCAGGGCCGGCCTCCGGTGCAGACAGTAGGGCCCCCACGTGCATGGCTGGCTGGCAGGCCTCCACAGCCTCCTGGCGGCACGTTCCGGCTTAAGTGGAGCCATCACATCTGTGGCTTCCTGCTGCTCTCGTTCCTCCTCGCCTGCCCTGGTTTCTGCTCAAAATCACACTTGACTCTTGCCTTGAAGCACTTCCCTAGAGTCTGACCAACAGGGTGCCTCAGCGTGACATCTAGCCAGGGAGGGGGACCTGGGTGGGGGGCTGGGAAGGGGCCCTGTCTGCCCCTACTCTCCACCTAACCATCTAGCCAGAGAGAAGAATGCCTTCAAAACTCAGCCAGGGGCTGTTCATGGTGCTGGAATGACTTGGAAAAGGACAGAGAGAATGGGTCCACAACTTGAAGAGTGTTGTCAACGTCACTGAATTGTATGTGTAGAAACTTTTGAGGTGGCAGATGCTTTGGTAGGTCTGTTTTCCACACAATTAAAAAAAATTTTTTTTTTCTTTAAATACCCAGAGGGGACACTCTGCTTCTGTTCACTTAAGGGTGATGGTTGAACAACATAATGAACATAGTTCATGTCACTGAGCGACATATGAAGATTGCTGAAACTGCAAATATTTGGTTACGTATATATTTTCCACAATCAAAAATTAATTTAAAAACCACCCAGGGAAAACGAGGGGAAGCAGTAGCCTGTGGACCACGCCCCTGGGGTGGGCACACGGTGGGGGAGGGTCAGGAGATCCCAGCTTCTGGACCAATTCCCTGAGTGCCCTGGGACAGGTCAGGTAGCATTTCTGGGCCTGTCCCTTTGTCTGTGAATTAGAGGAACCATGACAGATGTGAGGACAAGTGCTAACATTAGACCCCTAACTGTTTACCCTGAAAGGTTAGTCAACCACTGAGAGAAGTGTGGACACTCACTGGCCACTGTGAGCAACAGCTCACAACCAACCACTTCTCCTCAAGCTTCCGCTGAGCAGCAGGGGGGAAAGGAGGAGGGGAACAGCACAGAGCATAGAGTTAAATAGTTCTTGGATTAGTTGAGACCCGGAATGAAAGCAGACCCTGCCCCCCTCCCTCAGAAATGCTGGGAGCTCATTAAAATACCAGAAACTCACTGTGAGTGAACAAAACCTGGCATTCTAACTAATTAACATAGAAGGGTTTTTTTCCACTCTTGCTGGGGAGATAGCTGTGCTCAAGCTAGATTCTTCGACTTGTAGGTTCTCCTGTTAAAATACACACCCTTTTACCCACAGGGGAGATCCAGAGGTCCTGCCCCCTGAGGAAACCAGGGGTGCCATTTTCCAACCCAGTCACACCCCTCATAGACCATAAGCCCCTTCTGCCTGAATTCCCCAAGGCAGCTCCTTGTACCTGAGACCCGTCCCTTCCCCTAAAAGCTGACGTCTGCCTAGCAAAGGTCAGCACAGAGGAAGCTCATCCTGCCCGGGCTCAGAGAGTTCCAAGTCTTCGGCGCCTTCACAGCATTCCAAGCACCAGCCCAATGCCCAAGGCAGGAAGACCCACTCCCAGCCACGACGACAAAAAATTAACCAAACGGGAAAGCTAGGGCTGGAAGGATGAACGGACTATGTCACCACAACTTTAATTAAACCCAAGGCTGGGGATTAAAACAACAAACAAAACTGTGCTGGGCACGTCTGGGCTGCGCCGTAACCATTTATTGACAAATACCTGCCAGCCTTTCCAAAAACACTCTACCTCCACAGTGCCTGCCCCAGCCACCCCAGGCCTCGCGGCCACATGTTCCTCTGAACTCCCAAGACACGTGCCATCTGTTCCACTCATGCTGGCCCCAGGTGTAGGTAAAAACCTGTGCTGTTATGTAGCTACAGCCACAGGTCTGTCTCCTAACATGTCTGTCCACCTGGACCGCCAGGGTCTCCAGTGCCAGGGAAAGACACCAAACCTCTCAGTATTCTGGCACTTTCTATCTCTTACTGCCATGGCCTAATGGGGGAGGGGGGGCACCGCATGCTGCCACACCCTATCCTGTGCCAGATGGCACTAATCTATCCCAGCATTCTTTGGCACTGAGTCTCAAATCTTTGCCGACACAGGGCTCCAGGCTGCCACTACTGGGCAATGAAGATTGACATTCAGAGTAAAATCAATCTGCAGTGCTTAGTCCAGTGGTTCTCAGCTGGGGACAATTTTGCCCCCCAAATAACACATGGCAAAGTCTGGAGACATTTGTGGCATCTAGTGGGTGGAGGCCAAGATGCTGCTAACCATCCCACAACGCACAAGGCAGCTCCCTAAGAACAAGGAATGATCGGACGCTCAATGTCAAAAGTCAGAGGGTCGCCAAGAGTAGGAATCAACTCAACGGCAACAGGTTTGCTTTGTTTTTTTAATGTCGAAACTCTGGCTTAGTCTGACATATAGACAATGTGATCATACAGATAATTCATCATGCAAACAGGAATGCATTTGAAAGTGAAAGAGAAACACTATTAATAACTCCAGGACAAGAGGCATACATCAGGGCTGTACGGGCAAACCAGGCATTCAAGAGAAGAAAGACAAAGGGTCAAAGAGCCCATCTCACACGAGTTCCCAGACAAAGCCACCCACACGCCACCTGGGAGAATAAGTGCTGCTATGGCATAAGCCACAGGCAGCTCAGTAAGGAAGTCTTTTTCTAGTTCTTGGTTAAAGAAAAGGTAGAAAAGGAACTACCTGGCTGTGCCTTTTAAGATGTGAGTGACAGAGACCAAACCCATTTCCCCCAAAACAGGTGGGCAGCCTTCACTCGACAGAGAGGAGCTGATTTCAACAGCCTGCAAACCCCAGGACTTCACTGGCAATACCAGACTCAGGGCAAGAACCAAAGGCTCCTTATGGGGGCTCTCTTTCCTGGTGAACCATCTTGTTATATGATGGGCAGCATCCCTTATCAACGTCTTCCCTGTACCCAAAACGAGAAACTTGCTGCTAACTGCTTTGCAGGTCCACTGGGTATAAGAAGGAACTTCTCAACAGCTTACAAATGTCCTCCGTCCATCAACATGGGCCTAAAGAGCTGCAACAAGTCCAACAAGAAGCCAAAGGCGAAGTGAGACTCTCTCACACTGAGGGGCAGAAAGCATGTGGACCCTTTGCCTACGTAAACTGGTAAAAAGAAAGAGCGAGGACTTCAGGTTCCCCATGCCCACAAATGGGAAACTCTGGTCTCCAAAAGAGGAAAACGCCTACCCATTTGCCCTTATAATTTGGGGCAGCTCCTCAGCTCCAATCAAGGCCTTTGTGTTCCAGCCAAGGCTTCTTGGTCAATGCAGTGGAAACCTCCAGCCCTCTACACAATCGGTTTTGTTCAGTTATCCCCACTCTATGGAGCTGACTTTGCCCCCGCCCTCCAATTCTGTTGTTGTTGTTGAACAAATAATGGACAAATCTCTTTGGAAAGGAGTCCCACGCTCGTCTGAAGAAAGACTGGAAGTTTAGTTCCAAAGACTCTACCTCCTGTGCTCTGCTTTTTGTCATTATTCTTGTCATAATAGCATACCTAACATTGAAAAGGAAACCCTGGTGGCGTAGTGGCTAAGAGCTACGGCTGCTAACCAAAACGTCGGCAGTTGGAACCCACCAGGTATTCCTTGGAAACCCTATGGGGCAGTTCTACTCTGTCCTTTAGTGTTGCTATGAGTCAAAATTGACTTGATGGCAGCAGCTTTGGTTTGGTTTTTGGAACGGTAAAGAAAGCCCACTTTCTTGAAAAATTGCTTGCTAGAAAATTGTTCCAATCCAGGATCCAAGTGTGGGAACATGCCCTTATTCAGTAGTTCAGATTTCAAGAAGACTCCAGGGTGCACTTCTTGCACTAGGCCAATTAAGAGCCAGGAGAAAACTGATGCATAACCTCTAGAGACACAGACTCAGACTGCTCTGGAATCTCATGGAATGTTCTTCCACCAGACTGCTGTAGCCAGCACTTTGAAATAGATTTCCAACTTTAAAACTAAAGGGCTGGCTTCCTCAAGGAATTCTGATAGACATAACCATAAGCCAAAGGTTAGGCCCAACTTCTATATCCGACATACATCATCAAGCTTGACAATGAAATACCTTTTCCACAGCATGTGCAGATGGGATGGGACAGACCACATGTAGTTGGCCATTTCAAACCACTAAACGGGGGTAAAGTTGTGAATACAACAAGATGCATTACCTACACTGCCTAGAATAAACGCCTAGATCGACTACGAAGTTTAAAGAAAAAAGGATGCATGTGTAATAGGTCATGAAAACCCACTACTAATACAAGATATGAGAATATGGCCCTGCATGGAAGTTGGATTTGAGTTAGAATTACATTAAATGTTGACCATATGCCAGGTACCAAGCTAAGCCCTAAGAATATAAAAACAACATGGGCCCTGTCCCTATCTACGTGACAACAAACACGTAAACACCAAAGTCAAACAAAGCATCGCTAGAGCGCTGATGGAAATCTGGCTCAGTTACTCTCCCTTGAGGACAGTGATGCTTCAGTCTTTAAAAAAAGAGGCCACTTATGAAATTTTTTTATGCTGCTAGGGAGTTTAAGTGTCATCCTGGTGGCAATGGGAAGCCTTTTCAAGATTTTTCAAGATTTCATACCAGGGGTTTGATCAGATTTACATTCCAGAAAGATGATCCTCTGGTGGAAGTAGGGGGGAGGGGGGCTCCATTAAAAGTGAAGGTTAAGAAGCCATTAAAAAAAAAAAAAAAAACCGCTGCCATCAAGTCGATTCCGACTTACAGCAACCCTATAGGACACAGCAGAACTGCCCCATAGGGTTTCCAAGAAGTGGCTGGTGGTTTCGAACTGCCAACCTTTTGGTTAGCAGCCAGAGCCCTTAACCACTGTGCCACCAGGGCTTCAAAGCAATAGTGCAGGCAAAGAAATTGTGGAGGCTGAAACTAAGGCCATGGTTGTGGGGTCAAAAAGCGGGGGATCGGAAATACTGAAAGGGATAAAATCTACAGGAAGTGTCGACTGACTTGGGGAAAGGGGAGAGAGGAGTAGAAGTTGGCCCTTGGCTTCCAGGCCTGGTGGCTGGGTGAGTGGAGAAAAGGCAGCATGGGGGAGGCAGCTGCGAGTGAATGGCTGGCGGCTATCAGCTGAGGGTGCTGGTCACAGCCTGAAAGCGATGGTGAAGTACTACAAGTGCGTAAGGCCACTGTCCCGAAGAATACTCAAGGAGTCCCTGAGTGATGCGATCGGTTGAGCACAGCTGAAAGGTCGGTTGTTCAAACCCACCCAGAGGCAACTCCGAAGACAGGCCTTGCAATCTGCTTCTGCAAGGCCACAGCCTTGAGAGCCCTGTGCCACAGTTCTACTCTGTACACATGAGGTAGCTGTGAGTCGGGATAACTCAAAAGCAGCTAATGACCACAACAGCAGCCAGGTCCTAGAATACAACAGACAACATCAGGGGAATACTCAGAGAGGACCAGCGGGCTGAGGACGAGACACCAAGGGCACCAACAGGTGGGGCAGGGAGGGTGCTAAGAGAGCCAAGTAGTTGGGGAAGAGAGAGATTAGAGGAACCAGAGAGAGGGCCCCAGGAAGTAAAGAGTTTCAGAAGGGAGTGGTCAAGATTGTCCAATGCTGGAGAGAGGTTAGGTAAGATGAGCACTCAGGAGTACAAATGTACCAAGAAGGAAGTGAGGGGTGACCTTTGCCTGACAGTCTGGAGAAGTGGGTGGGCCAGATACGCAGGGCCAGGAGCGGTGCTGGCAGGCAGAAGGGAGGGGGTGAGCACACTCTTCCTCCAAAAAGCTTCACTGTCATGGGACAGAGTGAGCACAGAGACAAGGCAGAGGGAGATGAGTGCCCAGGAGAGGTTCTGTGCTCATTTCTTAAAGGTGGAAAACTCAAGCATGTTTCCAGTCAATGAGGAAGGAGCAAGAGAGGGAGAGGTGAAAACAATGGAGGAAGGGGAGCAACTGGTAGAGGAAGAGACTGGGGAGAGAGTAGGGAGGGCTGGCATGAGAAACTGGGAAAATAGGAAGTGTATTTTTTAAAGCTTCTAGAACCATCTATCAACACACAAACATACCCTTTGGGTAGCCATTGGCTTTGGCTCTCATAACAACAGTTTCAGACCTCCATGGTGCACCCCATCACCAGGGCTATCAGGGCTGACCCAGCCACTAGATCAACATGACACTGAGAGTGAATCAGCCCCTACTGAGGGCCCAATGAGGCCACAGGAAGCAGGTGAACGAGGCATGGTGAAGACTCAGACAACTAGGAGGGCCTCTGCCCCAGGACACTCACCTTGCATCATACTCCTGTAGGCAGTGTCTGTGATGGCGTAGATGTGGGGGGGCATCTCATGCCTCTTCTTGCCCTTGTACATTTCCACGATCTCTTCGGAGTAGATGGGCAGGTTCTTGTAAGGATTGATGACCACACAGAACAGGCCTGAGTAGGTCTAAAGAAAAGAGTGGCAAAGAGGAAGGGATTAGGAAGTCTGATTCTCAACGGTGTGAAAACTAGGTGGCGAAGTCCCTGCAGCTTCAAAGTCCCTCGACTCAGCCTGAGCACGGAAGCACTGCCAGGCCCCCTCGTTGTCTCTGGCCCTGCTCCAGCAGACCTGCTGCAGGTGAGGGGCACACCAGCATCATCTCTCTGTCCTTTCCATTCAGGCCCTCCCTCAGCTGCACTGCGTGTGTGTCGATGGGGGGTGAGCCTCGGGCAAGACCTGGTGCAGGCTTCGAGTACAGTACAAGTCCAGTTACAAAGCTGGTATCCAAGGACAACGAGAGACGTGTTTGTCACCGTGAGAGAGGCACAAAGAGAAAAGGATGCAGCTACAGCACAGCGGACCGTGCAGAAACCCAGATTATTCTGCACCGAACGATTCTCAGAGACGTTGGACCCGAAACCATTCTAGCCTTGGGAAAACCCACTGTGCCCCGAAAGCAGTCCTATCTTTTATGGGCTAGACGAACACTGACAGAACATTTCCTCTCTGGAACCTTTTAAAGTCATTCACATGAAAAGCTTTCAAAAACTTAAAAGACCACTTTCATGTCCCCCCGCCACTCAAGCCTTCTCCAAGGCTCCTCTCTGGAGGGCACCCAATCAGTCAATATCCTTAACATGAAGCACCCTAAAAGATACCCACTACTCCAAGTCTGACTTGACCAAGTTAAAATCAGACCCTAGAGTCAGACGCCCTGGGTTCAAATCCCAGAGAAGGCAAGTTTCTTAGCCTCTCTCTCCCTCCATTTCTCAATCTATACAATGGAACAGGCAAGTCTCTAACTCACTGAGCAGCTGTGAGGATTAAAGAAGATAAAGTGCTTGACACAGCACCCAGCCAGCCTTGAAGAGCAGCTAGAAGAGCCCAACCTATTGCCACTGAGTCAATTCTCACTCACAGCGACCCTATAGGGCAGAAAACTGCCTCACAGGGTTTCCAAGGCTGCAATCTTTACTGGAGGAGAGCGCTATATCTTTCTCCCACGGAGCAGCTGGTGAGTTCAAATCACTGACTATTTGGTTAGCAGCCAAGTGTTTTAACTACTATGCCACCAAGGCTCCTTCCAAGAAGGCCAGGAAAGCATTTTCTAAAGGCAACAGTTTATACGGAGGTCAGTCCACATTAAGGCAAAATCTACATTAACTTGGGGCTACTTATTCTTTTTCTGCTATTTTTTTTTCATGATCCACCTCACCTACCAAAAAATAACTTTTTTTTTAATAGCTGGGAGAGACCTCCAAGACTACCCATGCTGGTGATAGGGGCTCATTTGGGGGCGCAGCCCTCTTTAAGTACCTGGACTGAGCCAAGCGCGCTTCCCGGGAAAGCGTGCCACAGGCCCAGAAGTCTGGCTAGGTGAGGCTTCGCCACTCCACAAGTCACACACACTTGCATTTCTCAGTCTGTTAAGTGACAGCTGAAGGTCCCAAGGCAGACAATGGCAGAGCTGGGGGGGCCCAGACCCACGTCTCATGACCTCCAATCCAGACCTCCTTGCTCATGGAGGCCAGTTCTCAGAGTTCATTACAGCCTTTTGTTTTCCTCACTGGAGTCCCTGGTGGCGCAAACAGTGAAGTGCTTGGCTGCTAACCAAATGGTTGGAGGTTCGAGTCCATCCAGAGGTACCTCGGAAGAAAGGCCTGATGATCTACTTCCAAAAAATCAGCCACTGAAAACTCTGTGGAGCACAGTTCTACTCTGACACACGTGAGGTCACCATTTGTCAAAGTCAACTCGGTGGTAACTGGTTTTACCCCCTCACTGTTGACTGTTTTCCCCATAGCAGCAAATATCTAATCCACAGATATCTGAGGGGCTACGCCAGGGTGCCAACTCAGCCCCTTCTAACCCTGCCCCTCTACTCCCACCAAAACTGAGGATGGGTCTTCTGGTTGAACCCAGAGACAAGGTCCACGCAGGGACCAATCACAAAGACTGAGACCCTCCCCAGGCGACAGCCACAGGCCCCAGCACTCGGAATTTACAAGCAGAAGTTAGACTGAAGGCAGAATTTCTGAGGGACTCCCATACCACATACAGGTCTGCATTCCAAAGACCAGCTGAGGTTGGAAATGAACAAGTGTGTCTGGCTGCCTCTTCTGTTTGGAGGAGAGGATGCAGGGCCTTCGATTTCCTTTATTCCTGGGTTAACCAGTCATTTGTTTTCCCTCCAACTACTCTTTTCACCAGGGACCAGGGAAGCTCTGAAGCAGAGGTCCAAATGCGGTATTGCCAACCTGCAGGCTCAGGCAGGAAGACAGGAGCAAAGCAGGAGGCTTTTCTGGTCTTTCCTCCACGTGAGTGTCAGTCGAGTGGGGGAGACAAGATAGCAGGCCAGGGAGCAGTGAGGTCATCCCAGGAGCTTGAAAACAACCGAGCTTTGTTCCTGAAGTTTGAGAAAACCCACACTCCAGGAAATTCAGCCCAATAAAAGCAAAGGACACCAGGCCACACATTTATGAAGGGCCACAGAGCCAGATGTTTTGAAACAGCTGTCAGTGACAACAGAGGGCATGAGGGGTTGGGACAAGTCTCTCTAACAGCTGAGGGGACAGACGGTCCCTCAAAGGGCTCTACGTGGGGTTCAGGATTCCTTGGCTAATGCCATCAGAGCAGGGAATTTGATTACAGGAAGGCCTGTGGAATCAGTCCTGCAGCCCACGTGGGCTCTGCGGCCGCTCTCGCGGAACAGTCTCAGAGGCCCAGACACACAGCAAGCAGCTCTGCTCCCACGCGCCACGTTAGGGCGCTGCTCCATTCACAGGCCACAGAGGCTCTTTGTGCCCAGCCGCCCCCTCGCCCAGGGCCGCACCCCTGCAGAAAAGGACAGACCAGCTGCTGCACAGAATCAGCCACGCCGCCCACCACGCCAGGCAGACGCTGCACACAAAAGCTCCATCCAAGGTGGCAACTGGAACCTCTGTGTGCAAAGAAGAGGCCCCGGGTGGTGCAAAGAATTAACGCGCTTGCTGGTAACTGAAATGTTGGAGGTTCGAGTCAAGCCAGAGGCGCCTCAGGGGAAAGGCCTGGCAATCTGCTGCTCAAAAATCGGCCATCGGAAACCCCATGGAGCACAGCTCCACTGACACACACTGGGTCAACATGAGTTGGAGCCGATTTGACAGCAACTGGGGAGCTGGGGGTGTGCAAACAGGGTGACAGGGAGTGAGATGGCCTGTCAGTCAGCCGAAGCTTTAACCTTATCCCAACTCTGCACCTGCTGGGGCTCCATGAGGATCATTCAGAGACCATCAACTTCCCCACCTCAGGAGCTGGCCGGAGGCAGGGGAAACTGCACACGGAAGATTACAGCAAAAGAGCAAAACCAGGAGCTAATGCCTCCAGCTAGAGCTCTGGAGAGAAAACTCAAGGACTACCCAGCGGCCCTGCCTATGGAGTAAACCCTCCACGTGTTGCCTTCAGAGGAAAGAGGAAGCAACTACCGTGGAATGCACTTTAATAACTAATATCCCCTCTCTGTGTGGGGGGATGACCGTTTGCAGCTGGCTAACAGAGTTAAATGCGTGTCATTCGTATGCTCAGTGAGCCTCTATAGGACCACATTGAACAGAGACCGGTGAACGGCCGAGCAGAGACACAGGGGTTACCTTAGACTTGTAATAAAGAGCAGCGGCTACATGAGTGAGCAGCAGAGCTGGGATTTAAGCCAAGTCTCGAAGGCTCCAGCTTCCAGGCCCTGAATCACTCTGCTTTCCTGGGCAGAGACCGTCCTAGCTTAGTGGCAGCACAGCAGAATAGGTATAACATGAGCTATAAAGCCAGCCAAGAGGAGCGTCCTGCTCCCAGACAACAGGACTGTGGCTCCCATCTCACCCCTGCAGGCAGGCATGCTTCCTTAAAGGCCCTTTGTTTTACTGCAAGTCACTTACTCTGCATTTCCATGGTTAATACTCCCAGGGATGGGGGTTTTTCCTTGGGTCCAGTACACTAGTCTCATCAGGAAACACAGAGACTGGGTTGAGAGTTAGGAAATCCAAATTCCAGGCTCAGCCCGGTCATCATCTAGCTGTGTGACCCTGGGTGAATGCCTTGCCATCTCTGGGCCTTAATTCTTCCCACTTGGCATGTTGGAAGTCTGAACTAAGCTAGTCTCTAAGAGTCTGGGTAGCCTGTTCCACCTATCTACTTGTTACTGGGTCCTTGGCTAATCAGCCTCATCCTCAAAAGGTGGTCATCAACAGCAGGAAAGAGAGGACCTGTTATCGTGGACTGATTCAGCATGAGCGAGGTAACGCAGCCCTCACACATAGCCTGGCCCACTCAGGGCTTCTGGGCAATCCAAAATGGCACATGGCTCAACAAAGGGCTTCAGCAGAATGCAGGGCACTCAGAAACACCAGGTCCATGGAATAAGGTAAGTGTCCTGAGCAATTGTGTATGGAAGTCACTCCAAAGCTGTAGAGAAAATGGAATGGCAGACCCTTTGAGAACTGCTCACCATCCCCGAAACGGGATGAGCCCAGTTTCTCCTTATATTACACATGTGACCACGAGCAAACCCCTGAGTCTGAGACCTGGCCTTCCCAACTGTAAAATGAAAGGACTGCAACAAATAATCACTCAGGGTTTTTTTTTTTCCCCTCCAGCTCAGAAAAAAATTTCAAAAACTGTTTATCCAGCCCCAAGACTAAGAAGTCCAAGATGGATATAACAGCATATTTGAATAAATAGCTATTTTAGGAATAATAAAAGCCAGTTATTTCTTCCCTACAAGGGACAGAACTAGAAGGAAATATCTTTGAATTGAACGGAAGGACTCTGGGGTCGGCAGTAGAAAGAGCTTTTTCTGCCCAGAGGGCCAAAGAGCTTGGAGCCTATTACGGGGGTAAGGGTGAATGCCCGCTTCCTAATGGTTTCCAAAACGGCGATGAGCTGTCTTCCTACTACATAGCTCCTGTCCTGGACCTTTGTACACACTGTCCTCTGGACTCTAAATACACTTTCCTTTTTCAAGCCTGCATGGAACTGCCACCAAAGAGCTGGATGGATTGACTCCAGTCTTACTCCTGGTGCTCATCTCTGCTTAAATCATACTTCCCAGGAATGCAAGTCTCTATGAAGAACAAGATGGCAGAGACACCAAAAAGGGATAAGGCAAAGTGGTGAGCAGAGACCAGGTGGTGCAGAAGGAACAAGGTGGGAACCCAGGAAATGGCATCCCCTACTTTATAAGGAATCTACCACACTGGCCTGAACCTTCATATCTCGCCCATGATTCAAGGTGGAGACCAAGGCCAGCTGGTGGGCATCCCTAGACATGTCATGCTTGTCTCCCTACGCTGGGTTTACAACAGGCTTCCTGTTCACTACCACAGTAAAACCTGCGAAAGCCGGAACCTATGTACGGTGGAAACCTGTCAGAAGGAAAACTCAAATATTTTCCACTAAAACAAGTGATAGAAAAGTAACAAGACTGCACCCTGACAAGGCTGGAAAACTTGTGAGACCGGGAAAAACAAGGCAGTCCCTGTCGAGTTTCGGCTCTCACAGGTTTCACTGTATCCCGTGCTTTTCGCTATGCAGGGAACAAAAGTAATGCTATGCAGGGCATTCCACCATGGTGCTCAGGCACCAAAGTTCAAGGATGTCACCCAGCATTGCTTAAAGCCTCCTTCTCCACCAGAGAGCCGGGGCCCAGGGGGAGAGCCCCTTGTTGGCGAGGGAGCCACTTACGTAGATGAGCCCTGAGTAGTAGCGTTCCTTGAGGTTGTGCAGCACCGAGGCCTCGTTGAGGCACGTGAGCTCCGCCATGTCCTCCACTTTGGAGAACTTGGGTGGGTTCATCTTCTGGATGTCATCCTTGTTCACCTTCACCTTCTTCCCATTCTCCACCAGCTCCACAATGGCCTCCTCGCCTACCTCCTCCTTGAGGCTGGCGGGCTCAAAGCCACTCTTGTCGGAAGGCACCCACACCAGCTTCTTGGCAGCCCAGTCGGCCTGGGCCAGTGGGTTATTGATTAAGTTTTTATCCACATAGAGATACTTATCAGCAGCTTGCTGCGCCATGGTGACTTACAGCCAGGTCCTAAGGGAGAAGAAAAGGAAAGAGGCATTAGATACAACTCCATCAGCCACACAAGAACTGCTGACGCCCCCATCTCCGCACGTGGTACAGCATCACAGTACAGTAAGACTACATAACCAGCCCGCACAAGCTGCCAGCATTTTCCTGCTTCCCACTTTTGGGAGGAAGATGTAACTCACTGAAACAATACATTAATACCAGGGATTTTGTCTTTAAGAAATGACTGGTAAGGTATACCCTAGGATCAACACACAACTGAGCGAATGTATAAACTATTGTGCCAAATCATAAGCAGAATACAGTCTCAAAGACAGATGGAATTATAGTCACCAGGTTAACTGCTAAGGCAGAAAAGTGAACCAGACAAATTGAGGAAGACTTTCAATAAAAACAGGTTTCTAATTCACCAAAAAACACAACTGACTACCACCATACATCATGGGAGTTTCCGGTTTTAAAAACATTGTCTCATTTCATGGAGTCAACTAAGACATGAGAAGAAACAAAACACCAATCTATGCGCCAGCTGCCACCAGATTGAAATTCCATCTTGATAATATAGTTCAAAGAGAACAGGCAAGGAAGTCAGGCTGCCGAGGCCACCCCTGAGTACAGTAAGAGTGCTCCACTTCCAGAGCACTAACGTGAAAAGGCAACCCTCACAATTTGTGGGCCGCCCGCACAGAAGCCCATGTGCGTTTCCGTTTTTCAAAACTTGTTTACAGAATAATGATGATGAAATAATAATCTCTTACATCTGTGGGGTTTTATAGCTTCTGAAATGCCATCACACACATTTCGCTATCTCAAAAGAGCTTCGCGTAGCCACCCTGTAAGGTAGGAAAGGTGTGTATTGTCCCCATTTTACAGATGAGGGAACAGAGTTCCTAGAGCTAAGGGACTTGTCCGCAGCCACCCAGGAAGAAGAGCGGGGCCAGGACTGTGGCCTTTCCATTGGCACGGTCGTTCTCACTCAGGAGGTTCTTCTGAGGCTGCCACGGCCTGAAAACGCTGCTGCTTTGAGCGAACCAACAGGAGGGCTTAGAAAGCCTGGTCTCAGACCCGGCCAGGCCACCAGCCACCAGAGGAACCAACTGGACACTCACCGCCCAGCTCACGCACAGAAAGGCTTTACCCAGGTGAGGTCAGGCTCCCCGATAAGCCACCCCCTCGCCCCCAGGAAACCATGAGGGTCCCAGGTCCAAATCCAGTGCCACCCAGGCTTCCAGATTCCAACGGGGACAAAAATGCCAAGGAGACAGGTGGCCTGGGAGGAAAATAACAAAAGGAAAAGTCTAATCAGCCAGAGGAGGGGCTGCCCAGGCCTTCTCTGGGCTCATTAAATGGCTTCCAGATCACGCTGAGGGGTGCCTCTGGCTTCACTCCAGGAGGGGCTGTTTTCCAGGAAACCTGCTGGCTCCTCCAGACAGGAGGGAGAGCGAGGCCCAGGAGCACAGCAGCCTCACCAGCGCCCCCAGCTGGTGGCTTGGTTTGCACTCCCAGCACAAACAAGCCCCGCAGGCCCTCATAGGGTGGGGGCCTCAGAGCATCCTCCAGCTCTGCCAGGACCACCCCCTGGGAGGGGGCGGGCCCCAAAGTTGTCCACAAGAACCAAGGCAGAAGCCCATGGCTGCGAACCACTATGACTAGTCACCATCTTTCATGTGGGTCTAGCAAAGGGCAGTACCCAGGGCCCAGCCAGCTCGGCTTCAGCTGTCCTCACTTCCACTCTGGCTTGTCCAATCACACAAATCAAAGGCTTCTCCTCCACCCAAGTAAATGCTCAGTGTCCTCTGCCTCCCTGCCACCCATGTGATTCCCATGCAGTCAGCCTCCCCGAAGTCCCAGCAGCCAGGTTCCCACGAGACCAGCCTTCCCAACATGAGACCAGCCTTCCCAACACGTTGCTCCTCTGCTCAACAGCCTGCAACGATCACAGTACAGGATCTCCCAGGCTGCTGCTTTTGCAGACTCCAAACCCGTCCAGGGTAATAAATAAGACAACTCTCCGTCAGTACATAGAGGGAGATTCACTTGAACCCCATACCCCAAAAGGCTACCTGCTCTGGTGAAGAGTCCCACTGAGCCAGTGAAGACACCCAAGGATACCACATGCCCTTTAGAAGACCCAGACCAAGAGAAGGAGGGGTAGGGGACAGTTATGAACACCTGCCTCTGAACATCACGCTCAGTTAATTTACAATCGCATTTGACTATCAATCGCCCAGGAAAATAGGTTTTCCTATCCCCAACTTATAAATAAGCCAGAATGCTCCTTAGAAGTGAGGACAGTGAGACTACGTCTTGCGTACTTTGGACTTGTTATCAGGAGGGATCAGTCCCTGGAGAAGGACATCATGCTTGGTAGAGGGTCAGATATAAAGAGGAAAACCCTCAACAGGATGAATTGACACAGTGACTGCAACAATGGGCTCAAGCATAGCAACAATTGTGAGAATGGTGCAGGACCGGGAAGCTTTTCGTTCTGTTGTACACAGGGTCGCTATGAGCCAGAGCCAACTCAACTGCACCTAAGGACAAGAACAACAACTTGAAAATGAGGAAGCAGCCTCAGAGAGGCAAGTCGCTTGCCCAGAGCCGCCCAGCCCCGTTGAGGAGTGGGCATTCTCACTCAGATCCATGCCTGGACTCCTCCAGCACACATACGCCTGGGTCCCTCAGAGAAGTCAGGCTGGCGTTGGAGCTGGGCAGTAAGTGCTGAGAAGCCAAGGCATGGGGATAGCGGGCGGTGCGGTCCAGAGCATTCAACAAATATTCACTGTGTCTTATCTGCCAGAGAGGGAGGCTGGGGCATGGAGTGCTCCCAGCTGTGACTGCAAAGCCTGTTGCGCTCAATGCTCCCTCCCTCCACCTCTACCGTCACCAACAAGCAGCCCACCAGCGATGGCAGAACAACTTCTGCCCTAACCAGAAATATCCCCTGAAGTCTTCTTTAAACCAAACACCATTCTAGCAACACCAAGCCCAGCACAACCAATAGCAAGACTTGCTTCTGTCTGAAGTGAACCTATCTGGGAGCTGGTTCCACAGCCACACACGGGCCTCCTTCAGGCTGCAAGACCAGGCACTCTGCCCATCCCAGAAATCTGGGTAAACGCCAGCCCTTTCACCCATGGCTCCCTTCACCCATGGTTCCCTTCACCAACGGCTCCCTTCACCCATGGCTCGGGTGTTCAGGGCCACAAACATCACAGTGGCTAGCAGGGAAAGGGGAGAATTCCGCCCACCCACAGCCCTCGACTGTAGGCCTAGGTGGGAGGCGAAGGCAGTTACAAGCCGGCACTGTCCACTCCTGATGGCTACAGAGCCTGGTGACCAAGCTAGGCTCTGTATTTAAGAAGAGGGAGCACACTGCATCCCCCTAAGGGCCTCTCTGCCTCCAAAGACCAGGGGAGCCAAGGCTCCCTCAGAAGCAGGCCTGTGAGGAGGCCCCACAGCCTCTGCACCCACCTCCAGGAAGACTTCTCATTAGACGAGGCTGGGCCTGCCTTGCCAGGCCAAGGACGCAGCTATTTGGTTTCAGGACCTATGCTGGAATGACGTGGGCTAGCAGCAGTGCCAAGATCAATACATGGGTTAGGTCGGTGGGGAGAGCCGCAGAGGTCATGCTAAACAATGGGATTTCTACTAAAGCCTCCCTCCCCCGCCCCAGACTGGACAAGAACATCCACATTCAGTGATTCAGGGGCCACAGGGCTCAGCTGAGCTCGTTGCCACCTGTGTCAGGAAAGCAGGCTCCTGGGACCCTGGCAGCTGCTGAAGTGGGCAGAAGCAGGCAGGTTAATGCTTACCTTTCAAGGCTACAGGTGGGTTCAGCCACCACTGAAGAGAGCTAAGAGCATACTCAAAAGGATACTAGGGGAGTCATGGAGGCTGAATGAACCCCCAAACCAAAACGACAGTTTAGCTTAATTAGTAAACAATGTCTGCTTTAAGTATTGTGGGTTTTTTTCTTAATTGTACTTTAGATGAAGGTTTACACAACAAACTAGCTTCTCATTAAACAGTTAGTGCACATATTGTTTTACGACATTGGTTACCAACCCAACAAGACGTCAACACTTTCCCTTCTGGACCTTGGGTTCCCAATCTACCAGCTTTCCTGTCCCCTTCTGTCTTCTAGTCCTTGCCTCTGGGCTGGTGTGCCCCTTTAGTCTCATTCTGTTTTATGGGCATGTCTAATCTATGGCTGAGGGGTGAACCTCAGGAGTGACTTCATTACTCAGCTGAAAGGGTGTCTGGGGGCCATACTCTCAGGGTTTCTCCAGTCTCTGTCAGGCCAGTAAGTTTGGTCTTTTTTTGAGTTAGAATTTTGTTCTACATTTTTCTCCAGTTGAGCACTGTGCTCTTTTAAAGAACTATATGGGATCAAACAGACATCAACTCGAAAGGTTAGATAGGAAGCTTAGGGGGCATGAGTTTATGTGAATGGTGGTCGAACAATTGGGAAAAGGAGGGCGAGAATGGTTGCCCAACCTGAAGAATGTAATCAGTGCCACTGAACCGTACAAGCAGAAATTGTTGAATTGGTGTATGTTTTGCTGTGTATATCTTCAACAACAATAAAAAGATTAAAAAAAAAAAAAACATAAAACAAAGTAACTGCACAATAAAAAATTTAAATAAGGGGAACTATCAAAAGGATATTAGGAATGCCTTGAAGGTCAGCGGAACAAGGGCGGGGGTTTGGGGACCATGAGTTAAGGGGACTTCTAAGTCAATTGGCAAAATAATTCTACTATGAAAACATTCTGCATCCCACTTTGAAATGTGGCGTCTGGGGTCTTAAATGCTAACAAGAGGCCATCTAAGATGCATCAATTGGTCTCAACCCACCTGGATCAAAGGAGAATGAAGAACACCAAGGTCACATGACAACTATGAGCCCAAGAGACAGAAAGGGCCACATGAACCAGAGACCTACATCAACCTGAGACCAGAAGAACTAGATGGTGCCCGGCCACAATCGACGACTGCCCTGACACGGAGCGCAACAGAGAACCCCTGAAGGAGCAGGAGATAGTGGGATGCAGACCCCAAATTCTCACAAAAAGACCATACTTAATGGTCTGACTGAGACTAGAGGAATCCCGGTGGTCATGGTCCCCAAACCTTCTGTTGGCACAGGACAGGAACCATACCCCAAGACAACTCATCAGACATGGAAGGGACTGGACGGTGGGTAGGAGAGAGATGCTGATGAAGAGTGAGCTATTTATATCAGGTGGACACTCGAGACTGTGTTGGCATCGCCTGTCTGGAGGGGGGATGGGAGGGTAGAGAGGGTTGGAAGATGGCAAAATTGTCACGAAAGGAGAGACTGGAAGGGCTGACTCATTAGGGGGAGAGAAAGTGGGAGTATGGAGTAAGGTGTATATAAACTTATATGTGACAGACTGACTTGATTTGTAAACGTTCACTTGAAGCTCAATAAAAATAAAAAAATAAAAAAAGGACATTAGGGAGGCAACCTGCTAAACGCAACAGCTGCGTCTCCTGCCCTGTCCTGGGACCACGCTAAACAGGCTTTTGGAAAGGTTTTTAAACTGCACATAATATAAAGCATTTCAAAGTGAAAGAAAAATATCTCCCTAGATTCCTGACATCTCCCCCCCACAAAAAAATCAAGCTTTTCCTTCTAGTCCTGGTTCGTAGAAACACATGATCTTTATTACATGCAGCGTGCAGTTCCACATGTTGTATCTTCCCAACTTGCTGTGACCCTTTCCCCCAGTGCTATAGCCTGATGATCATTTTCAATGGCTACATAATACTCCAAAGAGGTTTTTTAAATCCACACTTATTGGGTTTTTTTCCTCTTATCAGGTTTTTTTCACTTTTCATTTAGAGTACAGTCATGCATCGTTTAACATTCACGATACGTTCTGTGAAATAGGACATTATGGGATTTGGACAGTATGTGAAACACCATGTTATATACAGCTAGTCCCCAGATTACGAATGAGTTCCATTCCTAAATCTGTTTTTAAATCGAATTTGTATGTTAAGTCGGAACAGTTAGGTACAGTTCATACCCAATGTCGGTTAGTCAAATGTTTGTCTTAATACATAGATACTTTTCTATGCATAAAAAACATTAAAGAAACACTTCCAGATATACGAAAATCTCTTTAACATACTAACACAGTAATAATAATAATGTTTTGATGCACGTGGCAAAGCAGCGCCTGTTTGTTATTAGGAACCAGCGTATGTACCTCAAATTTTTAATATAATAGGCTTTAGGGGGGGTTGGTTCGTAACTAAGCATCAGACACTCTTAACCTGGGGGCTGCCTGTACTTGGCAAAGCTATATGCGATACTGTAGTGTATCTATATTGACTAAACAGCCACCGGGAAGCTGCTGCATTTGCTACCTCCAGTTACATCCATTAGGTCCTGTTCTTCAATTGAGATTTCTGAAGTCTATTATAACCCTATGAGACCACAGACGTGTGTACGATCGAAAGGTGCCTCAACGGACGTTATGCGGCACATGATGGTACCACCTTGAGATAAATTCCCAGAACCTGGGTTACTGGTACAAAGGGACATTCCAACATTTGTATGGCCCTGATGTGGATTACCAAACGGTTTTCCAAAGGGGTGGATCCAGTGTCCGCTGCCATTTGAGCAGGGTATACAAGTGACAGCTTGGTGCAACTACACCAGAGCCCTGCATCATTTTACAAATTTATTAAATAATTTAACAACTATGAAATTACAACCATTTCACTTTTTTTTTTAACTACTGTTGTTGCTGTCAGTTGCCATCACGTCCATTCCGACTCATGGTGAGCCCATGTGTGCAGGGTAGAATGCCTCTACAGGGTTTTCAAGGCTGTGACCCTTCAAAAGCAAATCACCAAGCTTGTCTTCCAAGGCGCCTTTGGGTGGATTTGAACTGCCAACCTTTCGGTTAGTAGTTGAGCACTTAACCGTTTGTGCCATGAGGGAAAGTCACCTTTCTAAAACAACATATAGTTATCTATGTTTGTAAGAAAGACTTTTATTTTATGGCTCAGATCTGGGAACCATACAAAGTCCTGGGAGTCTGCAGGGCATCAACAGGCAAGCAAGGAGTTAACTTTCTCCCTAAGGAGAAGGAAACCCGCTTAACCCCATGGTGATTGGACTAGGGCCCAGGCTGTCCGCAGCCCTTCCACGCCCTGCTTCCTGCTGTGCCATTCCAACTCCAGGAAACCCAAGTAGTTGCCTTTTTAGGCCATAATCGAGCAGGACACAACTGGAGGCTAAATTAGGACTCTCAGGAAATGATGAAATTGAAAGTAAATAGGTTGACCAAAAACCTCTGCTTCAACCCAAAAAATCATTCCTCGATTATTTGCCTTCTCCCCTTGCACCCAAGCATCCACGGGGACCTTTTACTCCTCCCTGTTTTCCCAAAGAGTCCTCTCCCTCCCTCCTTTTCTCTTTTTATTGTTTGTGTGTCTGTTTGGAAAACAAACTGCTGGCCTCTTAAAGCAGACTACATCCCACTAAGATGGATCACTGGCCCCAAAACCATGAGCCTCTCCATTCCTCGACAACTAGCGTTCAAGTAGAGCCTCCCAGGGCCAAGTTTTAGACCAGGCGTCTTCAAGTCATCACCCTCAAAGAGCTCTCCCATCCTGAGGGCCTGTTAATTCTCACTCAACCCTCACAATAATTTTATAATGTCTATATCACCACATTCACTTTATAGACGAGGGAAATGAGGCTCAGGCAGGCACACGGGCCAGGTTCAAACTCAGACTCAAGTGGCTTCCACTTAACTGCCTTTCCCACGAGCTATGGGAAGAAAACCAATTGAGAACCTCCTAGTTAAACAGATGATGCTTACGCCAACCCAAGGCCATACACCCCGTCTCCTCGGCCTGGCTCTCACGAGGCAATCTGCACATTTCCACCTTAAATCGCTGAAGCTACAGGAAAGGTGAGTGTTTGAGCACCACCTCAGCCAGGTGGAACAATGAGACAGCTGTTAATGTCTCTGAGCCTGGGCTGCCAGGAGTTGGACAAACCAATCACCAACAGCCCTCATCGCGCCCAGGTTCCAGCTCAGCGATCTTGGCAGCCACAACCCTGACGCCGGAAGCCCTGTTCCAGCTGAACCACTGATGTATGGGGGCAGGCCCCTCTCTTTCTATTATTCCATCCCCACCCCCACCCCAGAGAACACATAAACATGTCTCTTGCCTTTCCCCCCACAGCCATTGGCTCTGAACAAATGAAAACTATCAAGGTGCCTGAATTCCACTGTAAAGGAAGGTTCTGTGAAATGAGGGGAGTCCCTGGTGGCACCAAAGGTTAGGTGCTGAGCTACTAATCGAAACGTTGATGGTTCGAATCCACCCAGAGGTTCCTTAGAAGAAAGGCGTGGAGATCTGTATCTGAAAGGACACTGCCGTGAAAACTCTATGGCGTGCAGTTCTACTCTGAAACACATGGGGTCGCTAGGAGTCAGAACTGACTCCACAGCAACTGGCAGATACAGTATATATATATGAAAAGCAGTGAAAGCAGCTGCTATAATAATACAGAAATTTTCAAACCCATGACATCGATCTATTCAACCAACTGGTACACATCGAGGATCTACGTGCCAAAGTTCGTGGCAAAGGCATAAAGGACCCAAGGAGTTTATAACACAGTGGGGTGACGGGACAGACACACATACAACTAGTGAGAGTGCCAATCGGGACAATATGGCGCAGAGTGGACAGAAAGCAAGCTCCTCGGTTGGCTTCTGTCCTGTGCACTGCTGTATCCCACACCCACAGAGTAGCCCCTCGATAGACAGACTTGCCGTCTGAATGCATGAAGAGCAATCACCTGCCCTGTGACCCTGGGCACACGCCACCTCTTTGGGCCTCAGCTGTAAATGCACATATTTCATGGCACCCTCTTTATCTCACAGGGCTGTTAAAGTCAACATATACTCACTATATGAATAACCCAGCTCCGAAAGGCTGACGTGCGTAATGACAACTCAGGACATCTGTCATTGTGGAAGGTTCACTGCAATGGGGAAGACCCGTGTAAACAACCATTTTAACTCCAGACCCCATGAAGGAAGCCTGGGGAGGAACAGGCAACCTGCTACAGGACCAAAGAGGAAGAAACATTCGGATGAAAACTTGGAAGCTCCAGGGTAAGTTTCATGGTGGAGGTGACACTTAATCTGGGTAGATGTTGATGAGGCAGGGAAGAGATGGTGGAAAAGTATTCCAGACCAAGGGAGGAAAGTGAAAGCTGAGATGTGGAAAGAGGGTGCGATATTTCATCAACTGTAAAATGATACAGTCAATTAAGGCAAGGTTTCTCAGCCTCGCCACTACTGACATCTTGGGCTGGATAATTTCTTAGTTGTGGGGCTGTCCTGTGCATTGTAGGATGTTTAGCAGCATCCCAGGCCTCTACCCACGAGATGCCAGTAGCATCCCCCCAAGTTGTAACAATCAAAATACCTCTAGACACTGCCAAATGTCCCCTGTTGTTGTTGGGTGCCACTGGGTCTCACAGCAACCCCATGTGACAGAGTAGAACTGCCCTACAGGGTTCTCTTGGCTGTAACCTTTACAGAAGCAGATCACCAGGTCTTTCTCCTGCGGGGTCACTGGGTGAGTTCGAACCTTTTGGTTAGTGCTGAGCTAACAGCTGTTTGCGCCACAATGTCGCCTGGGAGACAAACAGCCCCTCAGTTGAGAATCACTGATTTCAGGGATTAGGATGAGCAAGTGTGAGTGAACATACCACGGGCTGCCAGAAGAACGAACAAATCTGTCTTGGCAGAAGTACAGCCCGAATGCTCCTTAGAACCAAGGATGACAAGAAGTCCAACATACTTTGGACGTGTTATCAGGAGGGACCAGTCCCTGGAGAAGGACATCATGCTTGGTAGAGCGTCAGCAAAAAAGAGGAAGACCCTCACTGAGATGGATTGACACAGTGGCTGCAACAGTGGGCTCAAGCATAACGATTGTGAGGGTGGCGCAGGACCCAGCAGTGTTTAGTTCTGTTGTACGCATGGTCACTATGAGTCGGAACTGAGTCGACAGCACCTAACAACATGAGTAAGTATGGCACCATGAAAGCAGACTTCTGCTACATAAATTCTATCCCAACTTTGAGGGGCACGGGCCAAATCTCCTTCATAAAACTTAAAGTCCCCAGGGCAAAAAGATATCCCGGACCCAAATAATGTCCCACTTATGGCACTGTCACCAAGGAATGACTTTCCCTTGCAATATGCTGTATTTTAAGGGCTCTGACCTGTACTCATCTGCTTGCTTGTGAAGATGCCTAAATGTTAAATTGAAACAAATCAACAAAAATCGGGCAAAGGATTTAGGCAGGGCATGAATCTCCTTCAGAGCCTCCAGCATGCAGTTCCAAACATGATTCATAAGCAAAATTCACCAGCAGCAAAAGGACCAGTGATAAGACAGGTGGCAGCCACATCTCAGAGGTGGCTCCTTGCCTGTGCGAGTTCACCCCATACTGGGAAGTCCATCAAATGCTGTTTACTGAGTAGTTCTGGCGAATCAGGTTTAGACCCAGGAATAGATGGTTTTCACCAACGTGGCGGCCAAGCCCAGGTCTCTCCCCTGAATGCCCTCATATACATACCAGCACCTACCTGACGACTAGACAGCTCCACCTGGTGGGCCCACAAGCACCATCAAACTTGAGCCCCCAGCCCCCATCTCCCCGAACCTGCATCCTCTTCTGGGTCTCCAACTCTGGGAAAGACACTGTCCATCTGGTCACCCAAGGTAGTCACTCTAAGCTCCTCCTCAATTGATTTCAACCCTATCACCAGTGCCCTCCTCCAGTCCAGGCCCACGTCACCTCCTCCCTGGGGTACTACAACTGCCTGCTTACTAGACCCCCTGCCTCTTTCACCTCCTTCAAATCAATCCTCCTCACTGCCCTCAGGGTTACCCAGCAGCTCAAATATGTGTTCACACTACTTCCTACGTTATTGGCAACACTTGCCAGCTCACAATGTCTCACTGGCTCCACACCTTCTCCAGAATAATATCTGACATCTTTGCGTGGTAAGCAGACTCCTTGGGACCCCACCCCTTCGTCTCCTGCTACCCTCCCTTTCGGCCAGTTGTTCCGAACTACTCACGATTCCCTGTCCACATTCCATTCTACTCACACCTCCAGCTGTGCAGAGAAGCCGGTGTCATCTGTACCAGGAGCCCGCTCTCAAATCTAAGCTCAAACATTACCTCCTCTGCGAAAAAACCAAACCTGATCCCGTCGAGTCAATTCCGACTCATAGCAACCCTATAGGACTGAGCAGAACTGCACCATGGGGTTTCCAAGGAGCAGCTGGTGGATTCGAACTGCTGACCTTATTAGTTAGCTGACAAGCTCTGAACTACTGCGCCACCAGGGCTCCTCTGCAAAAAAAGCCCTCCCTAATTGCCACAAAGAGACTTCCCGTATATCCCTGTCCTCTGTGCTCTGTACTGTCTCCACAGCAGTAACCAAAGAGTTGGCCTGTAATTATCTGTAGTTTTATTTGTGGGCATGGACCAGGTTTCATTTATCTCAATTGCAAATGTCTAGCACAATGCCTGACCCAGAGCAGATGTTCACCTGAAGAACAAATGAATGAAGAACAAGGCAAAGATAAGGAAGACACAATGAAGAAGCTTTCAAAGAGACTGAAAATCCTCTTGAGCTGTGCAGAGGGCCAGAGTTGGAGAGCTGAAGTGAACAGGGAGACCCAAGTCAAAAGCAAGCACTAGGGTCACAGCCAACTAATTTGTTATGAAAACCATGCCATTCCTGGACTAATTTTCATATTTCCAAAACGAAGATCATTTAATGGCCCCCAAGAAGCTAAATAAACAGTTGAATAAACCATCTCAGTTTTCTGGAACCTTCCAGTGCCCTATGATTAACCAAAGTGGAGGCACTTACCTCCACGGCCAGATCAAAACATCAGAAGGGACCCAGGCTGGCGTGGCCTTTGCCCTGGTTGGAATGCCACAAAAAGGCCAGGGGTCCCCCTTCCTGCCTCTCCCGGAGCACTTGGTCTGTATCTGCTAAACAAGTGCTGGAGACACCATCTCAGAATGGAAAGGGAGGACTTGGGAAAGCCACAGCCACTGGGGGCACCAATCCTGAAAATCTCAAGATAAATGCTTGTAATTCACCATGATGGAATGTAACAGACTCGGCTTTGGAGTCAGACAGACCAGGGTTTGAATCCCACATCCTCCCACTAATGATCGTAGAATCTTGAAGCTGCTAGCACCTCAATGTCTGATCTTTGAAATAAGGAAGAATACCACCATCAGAGAAGTTGGCACTCAAGTTCCCGGGAAAGAACCCAACACTTAATACTGGTCTCCCATGCACTATCTTATCCTCCTGACCTAACTCCCCTCCTTCCTACGAATGACACCTGGGGCCTATGAAAAGTTCCCAGAAGTAGAGTGACTTTCTGCGGGTTACACCAGTCCACAGAGGACAAAATATCACAGTACAGCAACCCCGACTACACTGACACGCAGGGGGGAAGGGGTTTCATAGCCTAGGAAGCCTGGACACGCTGCCTACCCCGCCACCTCCTGCAGAGCCACAAAGCACACCAAAGGTTCTGTGAAGCCTTCACTAAGGAAATCTGCTTTTTGTCAGCTGCCATCAAGTCCATTCCAACTCATGGAGACCCCACGTGTGCTGAGAACTTTCGGAAACAGATCACCAGGCCTGCGTTCCTAGGTACCTCTAAGTGGTTCTGAACCAACCTTTCAGCTAGTAGTCAAATGCTTAACTGTTTGCACCACCCAGGGACACCCCAGTTAGCCTTTGTTGTTGTTGTCAGGTGCCATCGAGTCAGTTCCAACTCACAGCGACTCTACATACAACGGAATGAAAAACTGCCCAGTCCTGCGCCATCCTCACAACTGTTGCTATGCTTGAGCCCACTGTTGCAGCCACTGTGTCAATCCATCTCATTGAGCGCCTTCCTCTTTTTCGCTGACCCTCTACTATACCAAGCATGAGGTCCTTCTCCAGGTACTGGTTCCTCCTGGTAACATGTCCAAAGTACATGAGACAACTCTTACCATCCTTGCTTCTAAGGAGCATTCTGGTTGTACTTCTTTCAAGGCCGATTTGTTCATTCTTCTAGCAATTCATGTGCAATTAGCCATAGTGCCCATGAATATCCTGCAAGAAGCATTTCTTGAATGCTGGTCTAAAACATGCCAGTGATGTGGGAGGTCCCAGACGTGGGGCAGAACCAGCTGTGTAACCCTGCAGAAGGCACCCAACCTCCCTGGACCTCAGCTTCCCCACCTGCAAGCTGTCTACCAGCTCGGCTGGGGCTGCTATCAGGTGCAAACAAGATGATGGACATGCACTCCAGCCTCCCTGAACGAACAGGAGGATGACTAGAGCAGTTATCTACAGTGAAGGTCATCAAAGTGGCCACTCTGCCACCCAAGGCCAACCTTCCCGCAGGCTGGAAACAGCCCCCCACCATGGGCACTTACATGCTCCAGGCTATGAGGAAGGGGGACTCTCCCAGCTGCCCAGACCCAGAAGGTATGAAGCTGCTAAGGAATGAGAAGACAGTGAAGGTCCCCCTCCCCCCACCTCAGGAATGCTGTTTGCTTGCAGAAGAAGCTGGGACTTGTTTCCATTAGCACTGTTCCAACCCAGGCCTGTGTTGATGCTTAGCAGATAAGAAAACCAGACCAGGGAAAGGCCAGAAAGGAATTTAGCACCAGAGTCCCAGGACCCACCCCCTCAGCCTTTCCCTCCCCACAAGGCCACACAAGGGGCTTCCCAGGGCTCCTGTGAGCAGAGGGAGTGCTGTGAGATGTTCACATTGCCAAGGCAGAGCCTGTCGCCCTTTCGGCTTGGCCTTGTACCCAACAGACCCAGGCCATCAAATATGACCCAGAATCTTGTGCAAGCTTTCCTGGGCACAGACATGTATAAGGAATGGGGGACAGGTAGCAAAGGGGGCAGCTCTGAGATGAGACAGGCAGCTGATCGGGATCTTATCTGCCAAGTATAGGAATGTGGACTTTATTCCAGGGACAAGGGGAAGCCACTAGAGGGTTGGGGGAGGGTGGATGACATCATCAGATGTGTATTTTAACAAAATCACCCTTCCTGACCTCAACTGAAGGGGCAAATTTGACTGAGGAGTCAGTGGTTGCAAGGTACCCAGGACCAGCAACGCAGAAGCACCCTACCTGGGAGGAAGGAAGGCTCCATGCCTGGAGGAGGTAGCGTGCCTAGACAGCCCAAGAGAGGGACAGATGAAACCACACATTCACCCTCTGATCTACTGCAACAGCTGGCTCGGGGAAAGTCTTGGGGTGCACAGTTCTCCTGTAGTCATTTCCTCCCCAAGGAGTGGCCAGCAATCCAGAGCCCCAGGGCCGGTGTTTCCAAGGCGTCTGGGCACAGCTCTCACACACCGTGAGTCACACAGACTACCCCACAGACTACTCAGTAGACTGTCGGACTGGGTTCCCTCCACCGATACACCATCCCGACGACCTCAGGGCTACAGAGACGGGGGCTTTGGGGCCTCAGCTCAGAAAGTTTCTTAATGAGTTAATGAGTCAGTCAACCAGTCACTCAGAACGGAGGGTGAGTAGAACCTGAAGGCAGCCCATCGGCTGCAAGGTGGGCACGCAAAGCGCAGCCTAGAGAGATGCACAAGCCCCCACAGCTTTTAGACCCAAGTCCTCCAGCCAATGCCTCCCAACTCTCTTTCCAGCCCCACCTCTCTATCTCCAGGCCAGACACCCTTGCTCCAGCCTCTCGCAAGTCTGCTCCCCCTTTGTTCGAGCTATCTCCCCAGGAGACAGGCCAGGAATTCCTTTGTTCCATTCCCTACTGACAGAGCCTCCAAACCAGACAGGAGCCACCCCAAGCAGGAAGCCTTTCCAAACACCTTGGTGTCAATTACTCACCTCCCTCTTCTCCCCACTAGGCAGACTACAACACTACCTGCCTTAGCCAGAACCACTGCTTATCCACTGCCTATCTCCCCCCTTGTCCCCACAACCCTTTGGAGGCAGGAACAGCGCCCCTACCCCTTACTCAAGGGCCGACTGAGCCCAGGGTATTGCATGGAGAGGGCCTCCAATTGATGCCTGTGGAAATGCACTCAACTGTTCGACATGGTCACATTGCACATTGCATCTTCTGGGTAACCCGGATGTCCCAAGATCTAACCATTTGAGAGGCAACCCTCTAACGCCCTTCGTATACTAGGGAAAGAAGGAAGGGAGGCAGGACACAACAGCAGCAGGGCTAATTAGCTCTCATGCTGCGGTAAAAGGCCTGGCAGGCAGTGGTGGACCCTTGACTTTGCTTTCAATTGGTTCACTATTTGCATAGTGAGATCACACCTGTGTCTCACCTACTTGGTAATGCACTTTGACACTGCCACCCAGAAGAAACTGCAAAAGGAAACAAGTCATTTCAGGTATGGGGGCATCACCTCCCAAACAGCAAGGCACACTGTCCCCTCAGACGCCACCCCAGGTTTGACAAGACTGACAAGAGCACCCTTTGGCTACTTTTGTTTGGAACTGTGCACGGCGCACACCAACCGTGCCCTCCCCCAGATACCAACCATCTCCTGAACCTGCTAGAAGCTATACACACTCACACAACACGCACACACACACGCACGCACACACACGTCAACCTTCAGATGCCTGCAGCGAAGTTATTCGTTCCCTTTGGTTCTGCTGATAGAACGGTTTTCCTTTCCTCAGGCATTTGAGCATAGTCTGCTGAAACCCAAAGGAGAAAAATAACCATGCTCAGAAGCTTTAATTACACGGCCGCTGTCTCCGTGGGAAAGTGCAGCATGCTGGTTTTCTGAGTCCACATCGCGACTGTTGAGAAACGCAACCCGAGAGGAGAAATTGAAGGCAGCTCTCGAAGGCCACGCAGCCCAGAACCCACCAGGTCTTCAGCAGCTTGTTATTCTCGGAGTGACATTAAAAAAAAAAACACGTAGCCACTTTCACCAACAGCCATCCCAGCTCTATTCCTGCTGGGCTGAGAGCTGTAAGGCAGAGATGATCCCAGCCCATCGCTGGGATCTCACCACCTGGCATACAACCAGTTGCCCTGGAGTCAGCTCCAAGTCATGGCAGCCCCATGCGTCAGAGCAGAACTGTGCTCCATAGGGCTTTCACGGCTGTGACCATTCAGAAGCAGACGGCCAGGCCTTTCTTCCGAGGTGCCTCTGGATGGACTCAAACCTCCAACCTTTCAGTTAGCAGCAGATCACATTAGTCACCTCCATCCCCAGGGACTCCTGCCTGGCACGTCAGGAACCCAAACCAAACCTGCTGCCGTCAAGTTGATTACGACTCATATTTAATTAAAAAAAAAAAAAAAAAATCAAACCCATTGCCACTGAGTCGGTTCCGACTCATACAGTAGGGGCTAAACAAATACCTGGTGACCTAAAGTAACAGGGGACATTCCAGTTTTTTAAAAGGTCCAAAGCCCAGGGATCGAATCCAATAAAATCCCTACCACCCGTTCTCAAGTGCCTAATGTTCAGTCCAATAATTACACATCTTATTTTCCAAACATGAGTATAACTATCGTGTGGTTTGTTTCCCTCTTCAGTAGGCAAGATGGAAAAGGCCTGGAAAGTTCCAAGGCTTCTCTGTTGCTGCCCAGGATCGATATCACTGGCTCAGTCCTCTCACCCCAAGGCCCCTGCATGACCAACTCCTCTCCTCAGTGCCGGCTACACCTGACGTACACATTTTTATATCATTTTTATGAGCCACGGGACTGGCCAGAGGTGAACAGCAATCTCCCGGCATTGATCAAGTGGTCATTTAAGTTGGCTTCGACAATGAGCCTCGTGTTGAAAGAGAGGGAGACCCTCCAAATGGCGATAACTTATTCATGACTTTAAGAAAAAGCATCTTAGAAAGAGCCAGGTGGACTGGAGATGGAATTCCAGACCCACCACTTAACTCAGGAACTCCGCCAGGTTACTCAGCCTCGGAGTGTCGGTTTCCCCAGTCACACAATGGAGATGACACTGGCTCCCTCACAGGACAGCTGTGAGGTGAGTGAGAGGAAGACTGTCGCACAGCCCCCGGCAGGTCTAGCTGACAGCCCCAGCTCTATCCACAGCAGCTTTCCAGTCCGGGCCCCAGCTCTGCAATGTGGCTCTTTAATGCGGCCCTCACTCTGTAATGGAGCTCCGGCTCTGTAATGCGCTCAGAGCACTAAGGCTCACAGGACCATTGAGAGGATAAAAATGAGCCAACTCAGGAGCAGCACTTGGTGGCCCCCTCCCCCAACAGTCCTTCCTCTTCCCTCAAGAAGGTCTGTGCCGCCACTGGCCTCATAATGAGTCAGGCACAAACGTGGCCCTCACACAGCTCAATTCGGGGGTTTGAAGTCACATCCTGCCTAGTCGAACTCAACATGATTTATTCCACTCCAGGAATGCGGCTCATTTCCCAGAATTTTGTAAAGAACTTTGGTTAAAGAGTTTGATCTTGCAACAGGCTCCATTTACAGGCCTGGCTGGAAGGGCTGAAGAGACCTAGCTCTGCTTGGCCCTGGAAGTGGGAACCACACAAATTCAAGGCTGAAAGAGGCCTCCAGGGCATCTCTTCTTGGGCGCTCAAACTTTTTTTTAATTTCAAACTACAGTTAAAAAAAATTAAAAAGCTTTTCACAATCTAGTATACAAACAGACAGGAGTAAGTCCAACAAAAAAACCTTCTCGAAATGATACATTTGAGCAACTTTATTTCATTTCTAAACATATTGGTCACAACTTATTAAGTTTCACCGCCTGCCAATTAATTTTCATGGATAGTTTGAAAAACACCACCTGACCCAACACTCATTAGGTGGATAAGGCTCAGACCAGGTCAGCAACTTGCCCAGGATCACACAGCTAGTTAAGCCAAGGAGACACTCAGGTCCAAACAAAGAGAGGGTCTAGGGGAGAGTCCAACTTCAGGCAGGTAAAACAGGAGCCGTAGCATCCCACACACCTGATATTTGTAAGACACATTCACCTCACACCCTTTCCAGCATTTAATCCTGACAACCTTGACCAAGCCGAGATTGCCCCCCAAAACTGCCCCCCCCAGAGAAACACAGTTGCCGGTGAGTTGATCCCGACTCGCGCCAATGCCATGTGTGACAGAGTACAACTGTGCTCCATAGGGGTTTCAGTGGCTATGATCTTTCACAAGTAAATCACCAGGCCTTTCTTCCAAGGTGCCTCTGTTGTTGTTAGGTGCCAGCCAACCCCACGTACGACAGAGGGAAACGCTGCTAAGCCCTGCACCATCCTCGCAATCTGTTATGTCTGAGCCCAGTGTTGCAGCCACTGTGCCTCAGGGGGATTCAAATCACCAGCCTTATAGTTAAAGCCAAGCACGCAGGGCTTCTCAGACCCCTCTTAAAAAAGAGAACAAATCAGAGGCTCAGAGACGTAAAGTGGCTTGCCTAAAGATGGGGGCTTAGACAACATCCTTAGAGGACCAGGAGTCCAGATGGACAAGCACAAGGACAGAAAGAAGATGCCAGTTTCCTCAGTATCCAAAATCAAATCCAGCTCCAATGGAAACACTGCCACTCAAGTCTTCACCCCCAGTGCCACATCAAAGAGACACTCAAGATGTGATATTAAAGGTTTATTACAAGAAAGGTCAGATGGGAGAGGAAGGTCGTTACCCTGCACTGCCAGGATCAGGGAAGATGCTCTCCAGGTATTTAAATCTGTGGGGTATAACCCAATCTCTACAGTAAACAGACCCTCCGGCTGATCATAGTCCAGACTCCATATCTGCTTACACACACACCTACACACACACACTCTTTCGCTCAACAAGAAATCCAGGGTTTCTATTTCTCTAGATCAGCAGCTCTTAACCTACTTTCGGCCATCAAAGAGCCCTCTGAGAATTTGATGAAGACTGTGAATGAACCCTTTGGAGTCCCTGGGTGGTGAAAATGGTTCACGTGCTCGGCCCCGAACCAAAAGGTTGGAGGTTCAACCTCTTCAGAGGTGCCTCAGAATAAAGGCCTGGTGATCTAAACAAACAAACAAAAAAAAGAACCCTACGGCGCACAGTCCTACTGTGATGTACGCGGGGTCACCATAAGTTAGAACTGGCTCAACAGCAGCTGGTTTTCCGGTCAACCCTTTGCCTATCATTTTAGGGGGTCTGAAGTCTAGCTCATAGACTTTTTAGGAGACCCCTGATTACAAACATAAACTCCAGACCTAGAAAAAAAAAGGTAAGTGGCCTTCTCCACCAAGGCAACAGGAACGAAAACTTGAAGAGGATTCTCTTCCATAATTACCCTCCCAGGGATTAAGCAGGAACTAAGGGAGAGGTGTGGAGCCCTGGTGGCGCACTGGTTAAGAGCTACGGCTGCTAACCAAGAGGTAGGCAGTTCAAATCTGTCCTACAGGGTCACTCTGTGTCGGAATTGATTCAACGTCAACAGGTTTGGCGGTTTTTTGCTTGTTTAAGGGAAAGGTTTAGGAAGCAAAGCTTTGGTTAGGCCAATCCAACTGTGAGAGTCTGCATGGTACAGGGAGGATTCCGGACGGTGGGAATGGAGAGGCCATTTCCACTGGCTGCTTTGGATTACCCTGGACTCCAGGAACAAGTAAACTTAAACCGAAGGACTAGTGAATGGAAAAGTCTCTCTCCCTCTGTTTCCATCGCTTGGTCCTGTTCTAAATTAAGTCAGCACCGTGCCAGTCCTGGGCAGCAGGCTGTGTGGGGGCAGAGCCAAGCTTCTCAGAGATGCTGGGGTAAACAAGCAGCGCCCCCAGAGCCTCTTGCCTCCCCAAGAAAAATAACCCAAATACAAGCCCTGAAGTGAAGATAAATCCCACTTATTTCACACTTTAAAGAAAAACTGGCTTGCAGTTCCTGGAGCAGGTTGCAGTAGCACCCTGGACAGGAATGCTGGCTGGCCCCGGCTGTCCTTGAGCGGGGAGCCTGGCCAGGAGGGATGACCTCACCCCGTCCTTCCCCAGAAACCTGGCCTCTGCTTACTTTACCACCTGCCAAGAATTGCTCCTTTGGCCGAGCCACAGTGTGGTTCCAAAGTGGCCAGGGCTGAGCCTACAGGTGTAAGAAGAGAAGACGCAGCGGCCCCTGTCCTGGCGAGCTGCCAGGTTTGGGCCATATCGCCCACCCTGGGCTGAGCCACACACATATGCACACACAGAAGCCTGCACACACACACCAGAGGACGCTGGGATCACGGTGGAAGGTCACACAGGCATCAGGCTGCCCTGGATGTTAGTGCTGAACTCACCACTCACTGGCTGAGGGAATCTGGGTGAGTTACTTAAACGTTCTGAACCTCCCTTCCTTCATCTGTAAAATGGGAATTACAAAGCCCATCTACAGGGCTGTTATGACAATGAAATAATAACCAGTTCTTGGCTGCTAACCAAAAGGTCAACAGATTGAATCCATCAGCTGCTCCTTGGAAACCCTCTGGGGCAGTTCTACTCCATCCCGTAGGGTCGCTGGGAGTCAGAATCGACTCAATGGCAATGGGTTAACGTGTAAAAGCTAGTTCTGAGTGCTTTTCATGTATGATCTTACTTAACCCACACAACAACCCTAAGATAGGCTCTATCTGTATCCTGTTTTCCAGATGAGGAAACTGAGGCCCAGAATGTTAAGTGACTTGCTCAATGGCACAAAGGTAGCAGCTGTTGGTGTCTGTACCCTGGGGGTCTCACCCCAGCTCCAGGGTCTTTGCACCTAACCATTGGACTTCCCTGCCTATGAAGATACGAGGCAGCAAATGCACAGTAAATATCTACCAATATTCACAAGAGACCCTGATAAGCAGCAGTTATCAATACGATCAGGAAGGGAAAAGATGGAGGTAACCTAAGATCTCCCTGTCACAATAGTTGAAGTAGTAAAACTGCCCACCACCCCCAGGTCAGTCTTACCTTCCCTTCCAGACTCCTTTTAACCTGAGTTCTCTAAAGAAGTGAGGAAGAGGTAAAGGAGTGGTTTGTCTCCTGCCCTCACCCTTCCCAGTTGTCCTGGGTTCAAACTGAACAGCCAGGAATGTAATGAGCCTGTGGCTGTCAGTGACTCCCAGCCACAACCAATGTGGAATGTCCCAGGTCCACAAGCACAAAGGCTAGCGGTAAGGCCCCCGGAAGAAACCTTGAATCCTGCCCCCAGCCTCCCCCTCATCATTGCTAATGTCCCCAGTAGAGTGTCACATTCTTCAGATTCTTGTCTGAAGCCAGAAGGAAGGAAGGGGGGAGGGGACAATGAAAGCCTTGGGCTTGCTTTAAAGGGTTAGAGAGCCATTCTTGTCCACTCTTTTGTGCGCTGGTCCTCCCAGGTGCATGTCAGCGCGAAGGTTCGCTCTACCACCCAGAAGCACCCGCCCCCCAGTGTCCCCAGAGTGGAGTCTCCTCACTTTGAGAACACCAAGTCATCAGGAAACACCACCTCTCCCGTGTCACACAGCTGGGAAGGAGGAGGGGGAAGGCTCGTTGATAGAGCTCCAGTCTCAACATCAGAGACCACTATCTCTTTCTCCCTCTCTGACAGGAGGCTTTAAGCACTGGCCAGAGACACAGCAGATGGCCTAGGTAGAGTTGGCAGAAGGCACAGAGAGAGTTGGAGGTGAGAAGGCACAGGTGTGAATGCCATGGACTGCAGAGTGCATAATTCATCACATTGTGAGGCATTTTTCCTCAGCACTTGGCAAGGTACATCCCACCTCCTCCTCACCCTGGCAAATGCGGCCAACAGTCAGTGGGCGGCCGGCTCTGGACAGAAGGCAGCTGAGAATGCTGGTGGGCTACAGAAGAAAAAGGCGGTGTTGGGAGGCTGAGGAGGGAAGAAAAGCGCAGGCTCCCCATAGGAGCCAGGCTGAGCAGAGATCTCAGATCTATCACCACCCACATGCCCGCCCTCATCTCCTGGCGACGTCTCCATAGGACCAAATCAAGAAAACCCAAACCCACTGCCGAATGGTCAATTCCAACTCATAGCAACCCTATAGGACAGAGTAGAGCTACCCCACAGTTGCCAAGGAATGCCTGGTGGATTCGAACTGCTGACCTCTTGGTTAGGAGCTGTAGCACTTAACCACTATGCCACCAGGGTTTCTTTCCATAGGATGGGGGGGCTATATATATGTATGTGCTGTTGTTACCCAAGTAAACAACCATAGTCACTTGGCAAAGGACTCGGGTAATGATTACTACATACACTTGTCTTGGTGTTTCAGGGTCTTTCCTCCACGGCACCCAGCCTCTACTCAGTCAACGTCTTCTTGGTTTGAGAAACAGGTTCAGGTCCAGAAAGTGGACTAGGTATCCTAACTACTTTGGGGAGGCGGGGGTATTTTATGTCTGGCACAATAAAGCCAGCGAGGCACTGGGGCCTCAACAACCACTGCTGCTTTAAGGTTATGTACAAAGGCTACAAAACCGCCATTTCATAAATCTTACCCACATAATGGTTTGGGCGGGATGAGAAAGCAGGAGAAGCAGTGGTAGCAGAGATGGAACAGACTGGCCTGAAAATCAAAGAGCTTGCTACTTGGGGCAAGTCACACTCGGGTTTTTGGAGTCTCAATTTTCCCAGCTATAAAATGGGGACACACATACCGTGCCCTCACTTGATTGTGAGACTTTAATTGCCATAGCTTGAATGTAACTTCCGACTTTCCAAAGGGGTGGAAAAAACAGATTAAAGTAGATTTTTTAAATAGATAAAAAAATAGACTAGGTATCGTAACTACTTTGGGGAGGTGGGGAAAGACTGGATAACCATATATAAATAACACAGCTAAACTTTATTAGTGCCAGAATCTTCCATGGTAGCTTCTATTATTTTACTTCTCTTATTTTCCTCAAACCAAAGATGAGGAAACTGAGGCACAGAAAGGTAGCATGCTTTGCTTAAGGTCAAAGAACTGGCAAATGGGAGAATCAAGATCAGGAGAGACAGTCTGCTTTCAGTGTCCTTGCCTATTTACGTCAGCCCCCGACTCACGGCAATCCCAGGCACAATGGGACTGGATTGCTGCGATCCATAGGGGATGTGATCCATACGGTTTTCAATGGCTGATTTTTTGGAAGTAGATAACCAGGACTTTCTTCCTAGTGTGTCTTAGTCTGGAAGCTCTGCTGAAACCTGTTCAGTATCATAGCAACATGCAAGCCTCCACTGAGAGATGGAGGACTGAGCATGACGTGCACTGGCTGGGAATTGAACCCACATCTTCTGTATGGAGAGCACGAATTCTACCACCAAATCACCACTGTCCCTCGTTTATGTAAGTACTTGGGTCATCCACATCACCATGGCCAATCCTCAGAACCCAAAGAAATAAATCACCGACCTAAGATCTCACAGAGCTAAGTGAGGTGCTGGATGCTAAACCCAGGTGTGTTCAATCTCGTGTGTTTTGGAGGCATTCAGGTCTGAAGGCATTCACCCATCTCTCAAGCATTCACTAAGTGCCCACCATGGGCAAGGCATAGGTGCAAGGGTCCCGGTCGCAACCCTGCACAGAGAAGTGCTCAGGCAGGACCAGCGTAGAGTGGGAGTGCGGGCACAGCCAAGCACTCAGCAAAGCAAGCTTCAAGTAGCTGCCATCCATCACCTTAGCCAGGAACTGGGACTGCAAGTTCATAGTCTTGCACAAGTAGTCTACAACTGTTGCTCCCTGTTAGTGTACACGAGCCCTGGTGGTGCAGCAGGAATAAGAGCTCGGCTGCTAACCAAAATGTTGGCAGCCTGAATCCACCAGCCACTCCCTGGAAAGCCAATGGGGCAGTTCTACTCTGTCCTATAGGGTCGCTATGAGTCAGAACTGACTCGATGGCAATGGGTTTGGTTTTTGGATTTTGGTCAGTGTATAAACAACACTGACAGCTCCTCAGAGGGGAGAAGCCAACTCTAAGAACACCTGGGCCATGACAAAAACATGCCGACACTGGGCAGGTATGCAATCATCCCTGGAGGAAGACAGATAACTGGAGCTGGAAGCAGCCAGGCACCCCCGTTACTGGGCGGCTCCAAGTGCCAGTTACTAAGGTGCTTTGATCAGAAGCAAAACTGAAACTCGGGAGCAGAAACAATGAAAGTGGGGGAAGGAAAAGGGGCTCTGGTGAACCAGGGGCAGGAAGGGGAGCAGACAGGGGGCGGGGCGGGGGGAACCTGGTGATTAACTCCTGTTGGGGGTCCACCGTGAACTCAGCACTGTACTCAGGGCCTGCCATACCTTATCTCCTCAAAGAACACTGAGAAAACTACTGACCACTCTGACAGGGATCACAATAGAGGGTCCCAGGCAGAGCAGGAGAAAAACGCAGAACAAAAATCAAATTCACAAAAAAAGGCCAGACTTACTGGTCTGAGGGTGGTGACTAGAGGAACCTCTGAGGCTATGGCTTCCCAGACACCCTGCTAACTCAGAACAGAAGCCACTCCTGAAGTCCACCTTTCAGCCAAAGATTAGACAGGTCTATAAAACAAACGGTAACACATTCTTGTTTATTCTTAGTTCAATCAAGTATGCAAGACCAATTGGGCAACACCTGCTCAAAAGCAAAGACAACGAGGCAGGAAGGAACAGAAAAACTGGATGAATGGACACTGAGAACCCAGGGTGAAAAGAGAAAGGGGGAGAGTGTTGACACATTGCAGGGATTGCAACTAATGTCACAATGCAATTTGTGTATAAATTCTTTAATGAAAAACTAATTTGCACCATAAACTTTCCCCTAAAATGCAATAAATTTAAAAAAAAAGAACACCAAGACATGAATTTTATAAACCATCTTTTATAGATGAGGTAACTGGGGCTTAAAGTGGTTAAGCGACAGCTGGTGACCCAGAGAAGCACCCTGGAGGGCTGGGCCCATTCCCTCGGTTCCTTTGAGTCTCCTACAAGATGTCCCTGGATCACAGAGACCTTCACTGACCCTGCTCCCCACTTCCTTCTCCCCTTGTCCCTTGTTCTGGTCTCCAGAGTGCTCGCCACCATCTTGACTGAACACAGTGAACTTGTTTGTTTGATGGCTGCCTGGCCCCCTGACTAGAACGTAAACTGCAGGCGCTTTGGTCTGTTTTTACCCAGTGATGGAGCCTAGCACCTGGAACAGTCTCGAGCACGCAGCCAGCATCTGATACATATCTAACGAACAAATAAACTGAGTGAAAACAGGATTTAAACCCAGCAGCTGCTTCCAAAGTCACCCACTCCCATCCCCACACCCTGCTTCCTCCTTCTGCTTTTTATCTCTCTATTCCTACCACCTTCTCCAATATGACAGTAAAGGATTAAAAAAGTGTAAATTGAAAGATAATCTCTAGCTTATAATCACCACCAAACTGTACTGTATGCAAACAAGGTGACAGGAGACATAAAAAAAAAAAAACACAAAAGGTCTCACCTTCACACCCATGAGCGCTATAATCCAAGTGCTAGAACCCCAGAACTAGGACTTGGGAGGATTACTAATTTTAAGTCAGTACATAAAAAAAAAAAAAACAAAACAAGGTTTAGGGTTTTTTTTTTTTTTTTTTTGGCATGTATATTTAATTGGGGGTGCAGATTAGGGCCATGTTAAAAGCTCTCCTAGTCAAACTTCAAGCCTAAGAAGCCTGGAACCGATCTAAACGCCAGCTGCTGGCTGGAGAGGGGAAGCAACCAGGTGGCAAAACCAGAAACTCACACAGGACCATTAAAGTGTCCCAGGGACCAAGCCTGTGGCCCCGCCCCCAGCCTTCTCCAGTCCCACAGTGGGTGTGTGGGTGGGTGGGTGACAACAAGCCTCTGTCTCCTTCTCCAACAACAAACTACTTGACTTCTGCTCTCTAGGAAGACAACAAGTTGGGGTCAGAGTCACTTGATTGGAGAGCTGGGGCTGGGGGAAGAGGGAGAAGTCAGGGCACCCCAGTGAACAAACAGGAAGTGGTTGATGTGGAATGAAAGAAAATACAAGAGCCAAGACAGCTCCTGCATGCCTTGAGGACCATCCATCTCCTCCTCCCATGTCCACCCAGCCCACCACCAAATATATGGCCTTCTAAAAATGCCCATCTGCACTAAAGCAGCCACAGGACTCCTGAAGATTCCTCTTGGCAACAAAAGTAAACTGTTGCTACAATTCACTCCCTACCTTGGGGGAGGAGGGAGACACAGCAAAGCCCCAGTGGCCTGCTGCCAGGGGCCCTGGGACATCTGAAGACCACCTCTTCCCCCCACACCCTCACCCACCTCCCTGTTGACAGTGTTCCCTGGGATCTTTGTCCCTTACTTCCTCCCAGCACGTTTTCTGGCTCAGGCCTTGTAGCTGCGGGGGGAAGAGGGGACAGAAAAAAATAGACCCCTGGCTGGCACATATATTTGGGAGTGCGTGTAAAGGGTGGCGGGGGAGGGGGCTGGGGTGAAGGGTGGGAAACAACCCAGCAGGGGGAAGACTTTCCTCCAAAGGGACATCTCCCAGTTCTATGCTAGGTTCCTAGGTTTTATCACCTCTAATGACAAAGCAGTTTTACCTGTTTCCCAACAACTCAAATCGGGCAACTGAGCTGCCACTAGCTCTGCAGCCCATCTCTGTCACAACCCATGGCACCAAAGGGAGGGGATTTTTTCCTGAGCCGAGACTGTGCACTCTTGGGAGCAGGGCCTGCAGCATCTCATTTACCTGTATCCTGACCACCTAGCCCAGCACAGGTGCTCAGGATGTATTTGCTGGATGAATTTCCAGAAGACTCCACAAAGCTCGTGGAACTTTCTGGCAACATAAACAGTGGTTCTTCTCTCAGTGAAGGAGCCCTGTTGGCTCAGTGGTTAAGCACTCAACTGCAAACCAAAAGGTCTGCAGTTTGAACCCACTAGCCGCTCTGCGGAAGAAAGATGTGGCAGTCTGCTTCCGTAGAGATTACAGCCTTGGAAATTCTCATGAGGCAGTTCTACTCTGTTCTATAGGGTCGCTATGAGTCCGACTCGATGGCAAAGAATCTTGATTTCTCCTCAGTGGACCATAACATGGCCATTTAAACAACTGTAGAAGCTGTTGCAACAGAGAAAAGTTGATAGCGCTAAGTCAGAATCCACATCAATCTCTGTGGCCTGCTTACAATTGTGTAAAATATGCATGTATATGGACAGGAGGAAACCCTGGTAGCATAGTGGTTCAGAGCTACGGCTGCTAACCAAAAACATCAGCGGTTTGAATCCACCAGGCGCTCCTTGGAAACCATATGGGGCAGTTCTACTCTGTCCTATAGGGTCACTATAGGGTCGCTATGAGTCGGAATCGACTTGACGGCAACAGGTTCTGGTATGGATGGCAAACCCGGAAAAATGCAAACAGTAGACGGGGAGCAGGGCACGTCGGCTTCTTGCTGGTTTTGTTGCTATAATGTTTGCTCTATAAATGAGCCCTTTTTTTTTTTCCTTTACTTTAAAAGGAGAACTGATTCCAGTAGCCATTTTGCCTCTCCATGCTCCATGAACAATCTCATCCCAAGTCCCTTAGCTGGGACAACTTGCTGACCACACAACCAGAGCCACGGGAAGACCCGCCAGCAGCCATGGAGGGGTAATGATCTGGGGATTCTGCACTCCCACATCTCCCAGGACGTGGCACAGGGAAGCAGGCCTGGCTGGGCTATCACCATGTATGAGGCTGGGCTGGGAGCTTCTAAGGAGGAAAGGAAATCCCTCACCAGCCCTGGGTGACTCAGGGGCCCTGGCAGCCCTGAATCACCACTGAACAAAGCTCCCACTGGAGCCTAGGTAGCTGAGCAAGGCCCCAGCCCTGTTCCCTGGACCCACAGTGCCACACCCCTACATTGTGATTTGCTTGGGTGCCGCCTCCTCCAGGGAGCCTGCTCAGACTGCCCTGTACTTCCAGCACTCTGTATCTGGTGGGACATCATCGGCTCCTGGAGACCAGGACCCCATTTCCTTCACCTCAATATTCCCAATACTTGGCCCAGTGCCTGGCACATAAAGTAAGCTCTGGCAGTGGTTAATGAGAGGCTAAGGATTTGATGGATGGGCGGATGCAGGGAGAAATGTAAGTGGGTTGTTCTGGAGAAGAGCCCACCAGTCAGGATGGAGGCAGGCCCTCGTCTGGCTGGCTGGCTCCCCAGGGAATGCTGCCCACAGCAGGCAGGCTCAGTGAGGGCCTGGACTAAGGCCTGTCTGGCCTCGGTCTCTTCACCTGCCCTCCTTCATGGTCAACATGTGAAAAACGGCCCGTTGGGGCCAAAGGTGAAGTCAGTAGCCAAGGCAACACTATCGAACTGGCAACCTCGCTCCCAGTAGCCAAAAACACTGTGGAGCGTGAGGCCCTGTTCTGCCGAGGCCCAAAGCTCTGCTCTTTTAATTAATTCTTGGCCACTGGTAAGCAAAAGGCTTCAGGGCCAGCCTAGTCCCTCAGTGCCAAGTGAAGAAACACAAGTCCAGTAGGGAAAAGCACCTACAAGGTCACCCAAGGGTTCTGAGTCACAGTGCCCAAGCCTAAATCCTAGCTCAGTATTCTTATCTGTAAAATGGGGAAAATTTCCTGCCTCATGGGAATGTGGTAAGAACTAAATGAGATAATTCATGCAGAAACACCAGCAGTGTCTGGTACTTAGCAAGCACTCAATAAAATGTAACTATTATTATTATTGTTGCTTTTACTGTTACTATTATCATCAGTAGGGCTGCGATTTCATCCCAGACCTCCTGATTCCCAGAACAATGTCCTTCTACCAGAGCGTCTTCCTTCCTTCCTCACTCACCTCCCCTGTCTTCCCTCTTTCTCCTCCCAGGCAATTCTAGCCAACAGGGGCCTGGCTCAAGAAGTCCCCAGTCACTCAGGTACAGGGGCCTGCCTCATGTCACAAGTCTTTCTCTCGATGTCCCAATTCCCTGCTCAGACAGGGTTTTTGGAGGACAGGGACCAACTCTCTGCCATCCCTGCTGAACTCCCACAGTGCTCAGCACTGTACAGACCACAAACCAGGAGGCTCAGGAAGTCTTTGTTGACTTCATGAGGAAATCTGGGGGCAATTCCCTCATACCCAGGAGCTCTGGTGACACAGTAGTTAAGCGTTCAGCTGCTAACCATAAGGTCAGTGGTTCAAACACACCAGCCGCTCTGCAGGAGGAAGAGGTGCCAGTCTGCTTCCATAAAGATTTACAGCCTTGGGAACTCTATGGGGCAGTACTACTCTATCCTACAGGGTCACTATGAGTTGGATTCAGCTTGATCCCAATGGGTTTCATTTGGTTTAGTTTGGTTCCCTCGTACCCAGTAGTTAGTTCTTAAACGTTAAAAAAAAAATAAAAATAAAAATTTTAATATGCCTCCCTATCACCACCTTTTTCAACATGGAGATTTCAAGACAAGTACCCAGCACCAGTTTCTTGTAAGTTGGAGAGATCCCCAAAAGACAGTCAAAAACTTTTGGCTATCGGGGTTCCAATTCCTCAGACTCAGATGGAAAAGTAAGTACCAGACCCAAACCCCATTCGTACAACCAGGACAAACAGCTGTGCTAGGCAAGGACCAGGCTGGGGCTGGGGACACAGTGATGAAAAAGGCCCCGCCTCTGCCCTCCAGCTCCTTGCAGTCCAGGGAGCTCTAAAATCTTCTCCTCCATTCCGGCCCAGTTAGATTAGGTCACCCAAACTGTTCCAAATGCCTCGTTCTTTATGTTTATCAGACAGGAAGCTGCCTTCTCCAGTCCAGTGACTTAATGCAAAACACAGGAAACACGGCGGCTTTTGAATATAGACAATGCTAAATAAAGGCGCCTCCACTGCTTTGTAACAACCTTTTTTTTAAATGCTTGAACCAGTTCAGATCACTGCAACAAGTCGAACTGTGTTGTATGGTGAGGAGCATGCAAAATGTGCAGGTCTCAGAAACCCCAGTGTCGATGCCCGGGGAGCCTTCTGGCAGGTTCCTCAGTCAACTTAGTCATTGACCTTATTATCAACGGACAGGCTTGCTGAACAAATTTAGACTCTTTAAAATTTGGACATAAATCTCCTACCACCTGAGGACAGATGATGTAGATAACGTGAAGTCGAGGACGAAGCAGCAGAAGCGGAAGAGGAGGAGGAAGGCTGGACTACTGTACACACATTTATAATCCTCACAACCATCCTAAAAAGGCAGGCATCTCCATGTTGTAGATGAGGAAACTGAGGTTCAAAGAGGCACATTACTCGGCCTAGAGCCTAACGGATCCGCTCTGCCTGATCCCAGCGCCCTTGGTGTGCTTCCTCTACTGAGGAGTTTTGTATAGAAAATGCAGTCACTCAAGGGAGACCCGCTCAGGAGTGTCCAGCTAGTTAGCACCCCAGGTAAGTTACATGACTTAAAGTTACTAGACATCAGGCCTGGCTAAATGGCAGTGGAGAGCCAGGGTAGCTTTCTAAATGGCCCTCCATGTTCCCTGGCACTTCCCCATGTGAAATACTGATTGCTGAACTGTGGGAACCTTCAGCCTAAGTGGCCCTGTCCAACTGGAAGACATTCAGAAAAGCCAAAAACACCTCCCTCCCCATTCCTTAACCCTGTGCCTCCCCCAACTCCCCCTAAAAAGAAAAAGACAAAGGGAGTAGAAGAATAGACTCTTGAGGAAAGATCAGAGGCGCTGAGTATGTGTTGCTTGGCTAAACTGTACATAAAGGCGAAGAAAGGGGTGATAACAGTTTAAAAACATTTTAAATAAGGCCACAGGATTTAGAGAAAGGCGTGGCGTTGAGTGAAACCAGGGACCAGCACACTTTCTACCAACTCACAGCATATGTTTGGGCAAACCACTCCTATTCTAACTGGAAAAAAAGGAAACAAAAAGTATCCCGAAGAGTCCTTCCAGTTCAGGCATTCTATAATCCTAAATCAATTCAGTAAGGAGTTTTTTGGTGGTGGTGTTTATTTTCCTATTATGTGGGGCATCATTTAGAATTAAGGTTAAAAATGAAAGGGGAAAGGAAAAAAAAACCAACCCTAAGGCTCAAGTTCTCAAAATGTAAATGTCCTTGTGATTAATGACAAGTTGTAAAAACAAAGAGATTAGATTATAGCTCCCTCAGCACATTAAAAAGTGCACAGAATAAGTCAGTTACAAAAACGGCAAATGCTGTAGGATCCCACTTACATGAAATGTCTAGAGTAGGCAAGTGTATACAGACAAAAGCTTATTGGTGGTTACCAGGGGCAGGAGCAAAGAGGAACTGACTGCTTAGGGGACACTGAGCTTCTGTTAAGGGTGATGAGAAAATGTGGAAAAGGATAATGCTGATGGCTGAACAACATGAAGAATGCAATGAATGTCACCGAACTGTACATGTGAAGAATGTTGAAATGGCATGTTTTGTTACACAGATATTTACCACAATACAAAAAATTGATTTTTTTAAAGTCCGCAGAGATAACATGCTGGCCCATGGGGCAAGAGGGACCTGCCTGAGAGAGGCCCCTTCCTCCTCTGAGTAAAAACCAAAAAAAATTTTTAAAAACCCATTGACATCGAGTCGATTCCGACTCCTAGAGATCCCACAGGACAGGGCAGAACTGCCCCATAGGGTTTCCAAGGAGCTGCTGGTGGATTCAAACTGCCGACCTTTTGGTTAGCAGCCAAACTCTTAACCACTGCACCACCAGGGCTGAAAAAGCACCCTGGTAAATACCAGTCCTCTGACAAGTACCAAGGAAGTGACTTGTAAATGGGAAAGATCGGCTCCACTACAGCTTCTCTACAGGCCTCGGCCCAACCTGTGCTGGCAGGAAGCCACACCCTTTGGCAGCAACTTCCGGAAGGTGCCACAAGCCTACCTCAAGCCACAGCATGCAGGTTCCTGGGCGATGAGAAGCAAATGGGGCTAGAGATGGAGACAGCTGCTACAGGCACAACTTACAAACTGGGAGGTCAGACTGGGGAGAAACTCAGGAATCGCCTCAACCTCAGCCAAAGGCCAAGTGAGGGCTCCTCTGGGCCTACATGCCCAGGCGCAGTGAGCTCTGTCCCATTCCGGGCACTGAATCATCTCTGGCTTGAGAAACTAGTCCTCAGAATGGGGGCCTGAGTAATTCCAGCAGAGGCTGACCTTACATCTTGAAGAGACACACATCAGACCCAAGAGGGCAGCTCTCCTTGTTCCCCCCAAGTAGCTGTTGCCGTCTGAGCATAAAGGACGAGTGCTGGCAGAGGGACAGGTACAAGTTGGGCACCCAGCCTTCCAACCATCCCCCCATGTGGTAGCAGGCTCAGTTCAGACCCTGACTCGTGTTATCACTCCTGATTCATGACATTCCTCCCAGAGGCCCCGAGGCTGCCTTGCAGGGACCCCGCCAGGGTCTCTGACCAGATCTTCCTTCTAGTTGACGTGGACAACGCAGGAAAGGACAGTGGGTGGTTTGGAGCCAGGGGGATTGAGGGAAGCCTGACAAAAGGGTATCACGAAATAACTTTCCAGACCCACATGAAAGCTTCCTTTCTCTTACACAAAGTTGCTATTGAGTTGACTCCAACTCATGGCAAACTCAGGTGTGCAAAGTAGAACTGCTCCATAAGGTTTTCATGGCTGTGACCTTTCAGGAGCAAATTGCCAGGCCTTTCTTCCAAGGCACCTCTGGGTAAATTTCAACCACCAATCTTTTCGTTAGTAGCCAAGCACTTAACTGTTTGCACAACCCAGGTATTCCTTCCCAGTTTCATAAAGAAAACCAAATGAAATTATCTACCATTTCCTAGGATATGAGGGAAAGGAACAGAAGATGTTTAAGGGTCACTCTGGTGATGCTGTGATGTCAGGGAGAAGAGCACTCCAATCACAAGAAGCCAGTTGAGCCCATTTTTAAGACCCTCCTTCTGTGCACACAGCAGGCATTAGATACACAGCCAGTGAGAGAGGAAAGAAATCTGAAACCTAGAGCAAAGCATTTTAGAGTTGAGATCTCCCAGATTAGCCAACCAGTCCCCTTATACAGATAAGAAATTTAAATTTTTTTAAATATATGACCATCTAAAGGCAATACATATGGAAGAGAATATAGTGAAAAGTAACCCTCACCCCCAACCCTGCCCCCTGGGCCCTGGTTTCTAGATGCACCCCTTATTACCAGCGTCTCAGAATCTTTCCAGAAATATTCCATGCACAGATGCAGAGGTGATATACCCAGTTTTACACAGAAGGAAGCATAGCATAACCATAAACTTAACTTTAAACCTAGACCTAGCCCTAACTGTAACCCTAGACCTAACACGAGCAGTAGTTTTAGGCTCACGGTTTTTGGGTTTTTTTTTTTATTATTATTTAGTATTTTTCACTCATAACATATCATGGAGTGCATGCCCTATTGGTAGGCATAGATTGGCCTCAGTTTTTTAATGGTTGCAAGGATTGCCACTGTACCGTGATTTTTTTTTTGCCTCTTCTGATGGACAGTTAGCTTGTCTCCTGCCTTTTGCCATGACAAGCAATAGTCTCACATATTTCTTTCCTTTTGCACATTTGCATTTATCCATGAGGTAAATTCCTAAAATGCCATCACGAGAGATATGCTTTAACAGATATTGCCAAACCACCTTCTAAAAAGAGCCATACAATTTAAACACCCACCAATAAGGTACAAGAGTGCTTGAGAAACTGGGCAGCTCGACAAACTAAAAATTAGCTCATTTTTCAGTTTCCCAGGCACACTCATACGTAACTGAGGGCACATAAGCTGGTGTGTATATATATACATATCTTTGTAGGGCGATATGGCACTTTCTACTAAAATCAAACTTTCCCTCGACCATAGCCAAAGCTGGAAGCCAGGTCTCTAGACGCTCAAGAACAGTGTTCTTTTTCACACCACCCCTTGGCCATTCATTGTCTAGATCACAAGAAACCACGTTTGAGAACACAAACTGCAGTCAGTTTGCACACAGTCTGCCCTGGGCCGAGGGCCTGTACTGAGGCTACTCGGCACAGCTCATCACCAAGCACATTCAACAGCGCCAGCAAATGGGCCCAAGGACCATTTATGTTTTTACCACTTTGGCTTCACAGCCCACGAGCACTGCACACACACATACACACGCACACACACAAGCACACCTTTTTAGAAGGAGAAAGAGCATTGAGCCAGAAGCCAGAAAACGAGTTTGCATTACTCCTCTCTGGGACCCCATTTCCTCACCTTGACAACCCCCGGTTCATCCAAGAGTTGTTACTGGTGTTTTTAAAATCACTTTTGCATAGCCACTGTATATCATGCTCTTTACATACACTGTAGTCCCTGGGCAGTACAAACTGTTAACGTGCTTGGCTACTAACTGAGCGGTAGAAGTTCAAAGGCCTAGCCATCTACTTCTAAAAAATCAGCCAGTGAAAACCCTATGGAGCACCGTTCTACTCTGATACACATGAGCTTGCCATGAGACGGAGGTGACTTTTAAGCAACTGGTTTACCTTATTTCTTTTAACTGAAGCTCAGGAGGTTATATGACTTGCTTGAGGCCACAAAAGTGGCCAGGTCAGGATTTGAACTCAGGTCAGCCTATTACCAAAGCTCGCAATCTTTCCACAACCTCCTCCCCTCTACTTCCCAGCTCTAAAAATGGGATTCTGTAAGCCACCAGGACTACTTCCCAGGGGGCAGCCAGGGCTTCCTTCTGTTGTCATTGGAGGACTTGAGCCCAGGGGCTCAGCGCACCAAGGGTTAAGGCCGAGAGGCAGTGGCTCTCTGGAGTTGCACAAAGGGAAAATGCACTTCCTGCCCCGGGCAGAGATGCTGTTTTATGCTCAGCAAATTAGGATGTTTGTTTAATTAAGAGGACACACAGATTTTGTTCTTCTAAATATTTTTGGAACATGATGCTTGGGAAGAAGCTGTCAAGGCATGGATTTTTTTTTTCCTCCCCTTTGCTTTGGGTTTCTGTTTCTCCTCCTCCAAGGGCAGGGGCTGGGCTCAGAGGAAAACTACGGCCAACCCCTCCTCTCCTTTTGAAATAAAGATGTCAAGCTGGTCAAGCCTGCCTTAAGTACTTTACTGGAGGATTAGTGAGAAGAGGAAGTGAAGAAAGCTGGGCCATCCTGGCTTCTAGCAATACCCTACCAAGCGATACAACAATGGTGCTTTTTTTTTTTTTTTTTTTTGAGTGTGTTTCGCCAGTTGAAGAGCTAACAGATCCTTGTTTTGTTTTTTCTAGAGCAAGCGCAGGCAAAAGACAAGCTACATCAACATGTGCCCTTCATCCTACAAGAGAGAGGTTGTAGCCCCTCAGGTTAAAAAGTTTAAAAATAAAAAACAAGAAAGGCAGGGCCCCAACCCTCTCAAACAAGCAGACCTCCAAATAATGTGCCTCTCTGGCTGCCTTTCTACCACAGGCTGGAGAACTCCCCAGACAGAACCCGCCAACCTTGGCTCTCGGGCACCTGGATCTGCCCACAGGTGCTGCCAGGACTTGCTGAGCATGGAGAATGGACCGCTTCAGTGTCACTGGGCCTGGCCATCCTGGAGCATGGAGGCTCTCAAATTACACTGAGCAATGCTGACATTTTTAATTACCTCCCAACTATCCACTAAATGACTCCTCACTTTCCAACACCACATGCGTGCCTCAGTTTGCCAATCCTGCGATGTGTTTCTGGCTCGCAGCAGCTTCCCAGCTCCCAGACAGAAGTGGCTCCTCTCCGCCTTGGAATTCCTCGAGTCCTTTGTCTATGGCATTCTTGGGACACTGATCACAGGCTGGCTTTGTATTTCAGTCATCCTTCCACTGTTTCCACCCAAGACTGTAAGTGTCCCAAGGGCAGAGGCCTCCTCCAGGGGCCCCCAAGATCTCTGCTAGGTGGGCTGGCTCCCTCTCCCACTTCCATGACTCACAGTACCTTTCTGGGGTCCCTGTCATCTCTGCCTCATATTAAAGTCATCGACAGATTTATCCCATGTGCTAAAGGAAGGGGCCAGGTCTTACTCAACCTTGCACCCCCACCACCTGGCAGAGTCCTTGGCACAAAGAAGCCACTTAAATATTTGCTCCATTACACATCTGTGTACCCTCCCCCCCACCATAGCATCCTCACATGTAAACTGACTAATATTAATCGAGTGATTACCTAAACAGGCCTTAAAGCAGCCTTCCTCCTTACCAAGAAGGGACTAAGCCATCCAGTGAGGTTAGCACATCGGGCTTAGACAGTGAGCCAGAAAAGGCCGCAGTGTTGCGCCGAGAAGGAGCTAAGGCTCATCCTCGTCAACAGTTACTTTGAAATCCTGTTAAACCCAGAACAGGATGCAGTGAACCGACAAGAGGCTGGGCCTCTCAGATGCCCCGCGGAGCAGGACCTGGGACTTCCCAGGAGCCTTCTCCCCACGCCCCTGGGTGGGGTCACAGGCTCAGCCCTGGCACTCACCCTGCCCCCAACCTGGAGGCAGCCTGCAAGCTAGTCCTGGAGGTGACTCTGTCTCAGCGTTAAACCACGAGGCTCTCCAGAGGGTCGGGGGCTCGCGAACCTGCCCTGGACGTGGCCCAGGGACAGAATGCGTGAGGATCCCTGCACCGGGAACGAGGGGAGTTAGGAACCCCTGGACTGGCCCACACAGAAAAGATGCGCTAGCCCGGGCCTAGTCCCAAAGCAGCAGGTTCCAGCCCCGGCCCCTGGTCAGGCGGGGTGCCGCGTGCGCAATCAGGTGCACGCCTGGGAGGCCCCGACAGCTGCAGGCATTCTCAGGTAACAGAGTCAAAAGAGAGGGGCTGGAGGGGCGGCCTTTCCTGCGTCGCGGCCCTGTCCCGCCAGGTCCCCTTTTGCACGCACCTCTTCCCACCCTCCTCGCCCGCAGACTCCGCCGGGCGAATGAGGAAGTCAGGAGCGAGGGCGGAAACCAAGCCGAGTGCAATGTCTGCGGCAGGAATTGTCCCATTCTGACTCAGGAGGCCGCCTTGACAGCTGCCAAACGGTCCCCGCCTGCCCGTTACCTCTGTTTCGAAAACGCCTGGAAACTTCCAAAAGAGCCTCTGCCAGAAGTCCACGCTGCCCCGAGCCCCCCGCCTCACTCGCGCTCGCTCGGCTGGGTCCGAGGTGCAGGGCTCCTCCGAAGGGGTTAAAAAGTTTGGCCGACTTGGGCACTTAGGAGGCGCGGACAGGGCGCGCGCCCCCGCAGCCAGGGAGGTCGGGGCTTCCCGCGCGCCCCGTCCGGGGAATGTGCCCAGGCGGGTAGGGGACAGGGTGCCCGGAGCCCCGGCCCCGAAGCCTTCGCCCGCCCCCGGAAGCCTCGCCGTCCCGAGCGCCCGCGCAGGGGTCCCGTGCCCCTCCGGGGAGGATGCGGTGCCCGGGCCTGGGGCCCGCGGAGATGCCGCCCGCCCGCGCCGCTCGCCGGCCGCGCCGAGGCCGAGAACCACACGCTGGCCCGCTCGCCCCTGACGCGGCGCGTCCCGTCGCCGCCGCCCCCGCCCGCCAGTCCGCCTGCCCGGGGCGGGACCTGCCGGTGGGGCGAGCTCACCTGAACCTGGATCTGCCCCGGGGAACAAGCGCTGCTGCTTCTGAGAGGGCTTTTTTGAGCGCTCGAGCGGCGGCGGGTGGGGCGAGCGTGCCAGGCGGGAGCGGCAGCAGGTCAGCCTCGTTCAGCCTTCCGTGCCCTGCCCAGGAACCGCGGTGATCTGCGCGCCTCACCGCACCCAGCTCTGCTCCTCGCCGCCTTCCCGCCCCGCCCTCGCAGCCGCCTGTTCCTGGTCTTGATGGACGGACAGCTTGGCCTATGGGAAGAGGGGTGGGCGGGGCCAGGGGAGCCAGGGGGCGGGCATTCGTCCTCTTCATCCGCCTCCACCTCCACCCGCTGCACCTTCCCCCGCGCTTCCTAGGCGGGAGCCCCGCCCAGAGGGCGGGTCCAGCTGCAAACAGGTTTGGGAGGAGGAGGATTGACGTAGCCAAGGTCCAATCAAGAGGAGGAGGCTCGGGCGCGGAGGACTTGGCCTGGGTTTGGTGCATTGCCTATGCTGGGGCGAGGCCGGCGGGAGCGGGCAGGGAAGGTTGGGGGTGTTGACACCGGCCCCGCGAGCTGTGTTTTTCCTATCCCATGTCATCCTGCCAGAAAAACAGATATTAAAGACCATATATGGGAAAAATGCTGTTTTACATAATTATGGGGGCGGGCGTGGACTCAGCCCCGGATTCCGTTGCGGGCGTCCTGAGTTCGATTCCTGGCCCTATCTATTTTCAGCCGGCTTCACTTCTGTGAGCCTCCCGACCTTTGCTCAGGCAGGAAATGCCCTTCCAAGACCCTTTTTACCTGATTTTAACTCGCACACATTCCTTCAGGTGCTTGTTACAAATACTTTGGTTTTTTTTTTAGGTAGGCAAGTCATGCTTTTTTTAGGGGGAGGGGAGTTACTGACACTACAAGAAGATAAAGTCACTTTTTATTTCTTTTTGTTAATTTTTTTTATTTCTTATACATATCTTTTAATCCATCTGGAATTTATTTTGATTTTGGAATGAGGAAGAAATGCATTTTTTTAATAGCCAGTTCTCCAAACACCATTTTCTCCGCTAATTTCAGGTACCACCTTCATTATATACTAAATTCATATATACCTGAAGCTGATTTTAAATTTTATCTATTGATCTTTCTGTATATTCCCATGCTAGTTACACAATGCTTTTAATGATGGTACCTTTATAATATAGTTTATATCCGAGAGGGCGAATTTCTCCTCATTATTCTTTCTTTTTGGAATTCCCTTACTATTTGCATTAAACTGGTCTTCCAAAAGAACTTAAAGGAAAAAAACGTATTCTAAAGGCTAAAGAAAACTGGAAAAACATTTTGCAACTCTGTGACAAAGAATAACTATCAATAATAGGTAGAGAGCTCTCTCCAGTCAATGAGAAAGCCCCCAAATAAAATACACCCAAATTAAAATGGGCAGAAACAGGACCAAGCTATTAAAAAAAAAAAATGTGCATTTATGTGTCCCCAACAATTATGAAAAAATTAATCAAAAGAACAAAAACAGCACGGAGTGACATTTGTCACCTATGAAATTAGAAAGAAAAAAGATAAAAATGCCCACTGTTGGCCAGGTTTGAAGATACAGGCCAGAAAGTAAATTGATCAAAAATTCTGAGAATACATCCTAAGAAAATAATGGAAGAAGTGCACAGACTGGGTTAAAAAGTTCTTCATTGCAACATTGTTTATAGTCACTATTAGAAATAACTTAAATGTCCAATAATAAAACATTGATTCAATGAATTCTGATATACCCATATGTTGAAAAACACTCAGCAAGTCATTAAAATTCTTGGTTTTAAAATGTATTGGTTTTGTGACAGACTGATTGGAATGGTAAATGTTCACTTGAAGCTTAATAAAAATTAATTAAAAAAAAATGTATTGGTTTAAGTGAGGAAGAATAAATTAGACAATGCTATTGTAGCAGGATTTCATTCATTTTTGTGTGATGTTTGTATGTGTGTGTTGTATGAGTGTGTATCTCGGGTGTGTGTGTGTGTCAGAGAGAATGAAGTTTAAAAGGCATTATAACAAAGTGTAAACAGATGTTATGTCTTGGTAGCAGAATTATAGCTGATTTTTTCTTTTGCTTATCTGTATTTCTAACGCATATATCACTTGCATAATTAAAAAGAAGAAGACTCATTTCAATGTCACCTCTTCAAAGATGCCTTTCCTGACCCTCCACGTTAGGTTAGATGCCCTCCTGTATGTTCTCACACCAACTTTCATTTACTTCTCACATAGCAGGTACACACTAGATTTTAATTGTCCATTTACTTGTTTCCTCTGTCCAGGCTAAAGCTGCCGGAGGGTTCTGGCTTATTTGGCTCCTTGGACCCAGAGCTAACACAAGGCCTGGCATAAAATGGTCTTCTGTGAATGCTGGAGCTAGACTCAGTGAGAGTGAGCCTGTTTCCTTATCTGTAAAATGGGTATAATCAGGGGGCTTTGCCTAACCCACTGGACTGTTGAAAGGAGCGTAGGAGACCATGGACCTGAAAACATTTTGCAAATTGCTAAGTAGTGTGCACTTACAACAGAGCATTCTTGATAATAATCATTTCCGTTTTCCTCAGGCCCACATCTAACTAAGGAAGTCCTCTGCCTTGCTATTCAGCCTAACACTATCATCTATCACCCAGCAACTTGCACCCTTCACCGTTTTCACTCATGGAATATTTTAGAAAAACATTTCATCTATTTTGTCTGAGTCTTAAAATAATACTGTTTGGAATAGAAAATACTAAAAAGAAAGAAAAGAAAAATCACCCATAATCTCCCCTGCCATAGCGACTATTAACAAACCTTTTTCCTTCCTTCAAATACACTCTCAGGAGTATGCATATACACACTTACTGATGTATATATTTTTTAGTAAAATTAAAAGATCCACACATATATAACCCACTACCGTCGAGTCGTTTCCGACTCATAGTGACCCTACAGGACAAAGTAGAACTGCCCCATAGAGTTTCCAAGGAGCGCCTGGCGGATTTGAACTGCCAACCTCTTGGTTAGCAGCCACAGCACTTAACCACTACGCCACCAGGGTTTCCCCACACATATATAGCCACCTGATTTATTACAAAGGTGCGACTGCAAATAGGTGGAGAAAAGATGGTCTTTTTTAATAAATGGTATAGGTCAGTTGAAGAAAATGAATCTTGACCCTCTACCTCACACCCAACATGAAAGTAATTTAGAATTGACCAAAGACCTAAATGTGAAAAGTAAACAAAACTTCTAGAAGAAAGCGTAGGAGAATATCTTCATGATCACGAAGTAGGCAAAAGCTTCTTAAGCAAGATATGAAAAGCACTAAACATAAGAAAAGATGGTTAAATTGAACTTCAATAAAATTAAGAACTTCTGTTCATCAAGAGACACATTTAAGAGAGTGAAAAGTCAAATCACAGACTGAAAGAAAACAGTTGCAATACACATACCTAACAACAAAACCCCGTCCCCACAAAAAAAAAAACCAAACCCATTGCCTTCGAGTCAATTCAGACTTATAGTAACCCTATGGAATAGAGGTTATAGGGTTTCCAAGGAGCACCTGGTGAATTCGAACTGCTGAACTTTTGGTTAGAACTCGTAGCTCTTAACCACTATGCCACCAGGGACATGTACACAGAATTTATCAAGAACATCTATTTTAAGAGAAATATACCAATTTTTCTTTGAACAGGTAAAAGATTCAAATGGGTACACCATAAAAGAGGATATCCAAATAAGCAATAAGCATATGAAAAAGTGGTCAACATCATTAACCCACCCAACCCAGTGCCGTCAAGTCGATTCCGACTCATAGCGACCCTATAGGACAGAGTAGAACTGGCGTAGTGGTTAAGTGCTATGGCTGCTAACCAAAGGGTCAGCAGTTCAAATCCGCCAGGCGCTCTTGGAAACTGAACATCATTAGTCATCATGAAATGCAAATTAAACCACAATAAGATACTGCTGTCTCCCTACCCCCACCAAAGTGACTCAAATTAAAACACCAAGTGTTGTCAAGGATGAGGAGCAACTACTCTCATACATTGCTTGTGGGAGTGTAAATTGGTGCAACCACTTTGGAAAAAGTGCTTGGCTCTATCTACTCAAGTGCATATTACGTGTATACCCCATGACTCAGCAATGCCATTCTTGGATATATGCCCAACAGAAATGAGTGCTTAGATCCAACAAAGACGTGTACTGAAATGTTCATAGCTGCTTAAAATGGCCAAAAAGTAGGGGAGTGGGGTGCAGGGAGTCCACCAACGCAGAATGGTTAATTGACTATACGCCTACAGGGGAATATTACACAGCAATAAAACAAGCAAACGATTATTGCATGTTCAGACTCAGATTGACCAAATGTTCATCACCTGATGATTGGATAAACAAAATGTGGCACGTTCATGTAATGGAATGATGGAATGTTATTTGGCAATAGAAAGGAATAAAGTACTGATGTGTGCTACACTATGGATGAACCTCAAACACAAGCGAGAGAAGCCAGTTAAAAAAGGCCATGTATTGTATGATCCCATTTGTCTAAAATATCCAGAACAGGACGATCCACAGGACAGAGTAGATTAGTGGTTGTCAGGCACTGAGGGGAATGGAAAGGGGGAAGTGACTGCTGATGGGTGCAAGTTTTTGGGGAGGTGATGAAAATGTTCTGGAATTAGACAGTGGTGGTAGTTGCACAACTCTGTGAATAACTTAAAATCATTGAATTTTGTATTTTAAAAGGGTGAACTTTATGGTACATGAATTACATCTCAGTAAAACTGTTAGAGGAAAAAAAAGGTTGAATCTAACAGATATACTGTGTTGAGTAAAAGAGTTTAAAAACATGTCTTCATTATCTAGTGCTGCTATAACAGAAATACCACAAGTGGATGGCTTTAACAAAGGGAAATTTATTTCCTCACAGTAAAGTAGGCTAGAAGTCAAAATTCAGGATGTCAGCTGCAGCGGAAAGCTTTCACTCTCAGTGGGCTGTGGAGGAATGACCTTACGATGCCTCAGTCTTCCCTTGGTCTGGGAGCATCTCAGTACAGGAACTTCAGGTCCAAAGGACACGCTCTGCTCCCAGCACTGCTTTCTTGGTGGTATGAGGTCCCTCCGTCTCTTTGCTCACTTCTCTCTTTTATATCCCAAAAGAAACAGGCTCAAGACACAATCCAAGCCTATAAGTTGAGCCCTGCCTCATCAACAAAACTGCCGCCCATCCCCCTCATTAACATCGTAAAGGCAGGATCTACAAAAGATTGGAAAATCACTTTTGTCAGAAGAGGAAATGGTGGACAATCACCCAATACTGGGAATCAAGACCCAGACAAATTGATAACACACATTTTTGGGGGACGCAATTCAATCCATGACAACACAAAAATGTAGGTGCTGAAAAGACCAGGCTTAATGGTCTGACTGAGACTGGAAGGACCCTGGAGTTCATGGTCCCTGGACCATTTGTTAGCCCAACTCTCCAGACAGGGATTGGACAGGACTATAAGATAGATAATGATACGGGTGAGGAACGAGCTTCTTGACTCAAGTAGACACATGAGACTATGTGGGCAACTCCCGTCTGGAGGAGAGATGAGAAGAAAGAGGGGGACAGAAGCTGGTTGAATGGTCACGGGGAATACAGGGTAGAGAGGAGGAGTGTGCTGTCTCATTAGTAGGAGAGTACCTAGGAGTACACAGCAAGGTGTGTACAACTTTTTGTATGAGGGACTGACTTGATTTGTAAACTTTCACTTAAAGCACAATAAATGAATGAATTTTTTTTTTTTAAAGGGTAGTTACTGTATGATTCCATTTAACTGAAGTTCTAGCATCGGCAAGACCAGTCTCTAGCGACAGAAGTCAGAGAACATTCCCTCTGAAGGGAATTACTGATTGGGAGAGAGCCCAAGGGAGTCTTCTGGGGCGCTGGGAATGTTTTAGATCTTGATGCAGTTGGTGGTTATACCGGGTCTACACATATGTTTAACTTCCTTGAATTGTGCAATTAAAATTTGTGTGTTCTACTTACTGTAACTTATATTTTAATTTAAAAAAGCAAAACCCATTGCCATCAAGTCCATATCAACTCACAGAGACCCATAAGAACTGCCCCATAAGGTTTCCAACACTGTAATCTTTTCAGAAGCAGATTGCCACATTTTTCTCCCAAAGAATGGCTGGTGAGTTAGAACCACCGATCTTTTGGGTAGCAGCCAAGCACTTTGACCATCAGGATTCCTTCTTCAATAGAAAAGGAAAATGATAAAAATTGGAGCAAAATGTAAATTATTGATAAAGACAGATAAACAGGTGTATGGGAGTCCTTTGTACTGTTCTTGGAATTTTCTGTAAGTTTATAATTGCATAAAAATAAAAAGTTACAAATAACATAAACAAAGAAATAAAACTGAGATTACATTGTATATACAGTTTGTATTCCTGCCAATCATTTATCTCTGCAAGATGTTGGCAGCTCAATCTGTTTACAAATGTACTTTGGATTTCCCCTTCTTAAAAACAAACAAGCCGGTACTTTCTGACCCTGCTGTAGCTACAACTCTGGTCCTTCTTCCCTTCCCCAGATTTCTCCAGAAAGTGGTCTGCATTCAGGCCCTCAGAATTGCTCCCTCAGAGGTCAGCAAGCCAAATGCCTTTCTCAGGTCTAAGTTTTCTAGATGGCATTTGAAACAGCTCAACATTTCCCTTCCCCAGACTTTGGAGAAACTCCCCACAGGACCAGTCACCTTCCTTGTTCTCCCTTCACTGATTGCTCCCCAGGCCCGGGCCAAGGTGGTCAGCTGGAACACACAGGTTCAGCAACACCAGTTCCTTACAGGTGGTGTTCCTTCTGACTGGCCAGGGCCCTGCTACACCTGTTGTTAAATATTTTTAATATTTATTAAAGGCTCACATCTATTGAGTATCTTACCATGTGGCAGGCAGTGTGCTAAGTGCTTTATTTAAGCATTATCTCATTTAACCCTCACAATGACTCTGTGAGGATAAACCAAAACCCAACGCCATCGAGTCCATTACGACTCATAGCAACCCTATAGGACAGAGTAGAACTGCCCCATAGAGTTTGCAAGGGGAGCCTGGTGGATTCGAACTGCCGACCTATTTTTTTAGCAGCCATAACACTTAACCACTACGCCAACCAGGGTTTCCACTATAGATATGAAAATTATCCCCATTTTACAGGTGAGGAAACTGAGGCTCACAGAGGTTACGTGACCTGCCAAGTGCACACATCTACTAAAAGTGGCACAGCTAGAGCTCAAACGAGGTCTGCAGAACATTAGAGTCCATGTGCTAACTATTACACCATACTGCCCACCAATCCCAGCTCTCTTCTCTTCTCAGTCTGTACCTTCCTTCTTGGTTTTCTAGTCTGCTTCCCGGCTTTCATCTATTACACCCATGTGAATGACTTCCAGACCATATCTCTATCCCCAGCCTCATCCTGACCTTCAGGCTTTTTTTTTTTTAACCCACGTAAATTTTTAATGCAAAAATAATACGTCCTAGACTAGACTTAGAATATCTTTGGAAGACTGTATAAGAAAGCAATAATGCTGGTGTTCTCTTAGGAGGAGAACTGTGTGGCTGGAGTATAGGGGTAGGAAGGAAAGTTTTTATCGATATATCGCTTAAATTTAGACTCATGTGAATGTGTTATTTATTTAAAATAAATTAAATTTAAATATAAAAATACATGGTACAAATTAAATATAAAAAATAGACGTAAAATAATACTCATTTTTATATTAGAAAATGCAAGAAGGCATGAAGAAAAACATCTAAATCACCTATAGTCCTGTTACCTAAGTCCAAGATTTTTTGCATGTTTCCCCCATTACTGAAGTTCCACCTTCTCTGACCCAGCACACAATGTCTAGTGCTGAACTGCCCAGCGTCCCGGTTCTTACCAAACCTGTCCGTGTATACACCTGACTTCCTGCTCTGCTTATGTTTCCATCTTCTCCATGCAGCCAGGCTCAAGCCCAGAGGCCTCCCTTCTCCTCCCTCTCCCCTGGCTCCCAAGAGCCATCATTCCTTCCCACCACCATCTTGCCCAGCCTTCTTCTCCTCCCCTGCACATTCATCCCCCTCTGGCCCACGCCCTCACCCCCTCTCCTTCCTCCAGACCACAAACTTGCTTCCCAATGAGACTTCCTGCCCACCCCCGTCTCTTCCCACTCTCATCCATATTGCCAGCAACCCAAGAAGAATCGTCCTGAGACCCAGCTTTGCGCATCAGCTCAACACAGACTTCTTGAGCCCTTATTATGAGCCAGGCATGGTGCTAAGCACTTGCCATACAACACCTTGTTACAGCCTGGTAACAGTCCGTTGATGTGGCTGCTATTATTCTTCCCCATTTTACAGACGAGGAAACTGAGGCTCACACTAGGTCTGTCGAATTCTAATGACAACAATATTATTAACGGTTTATTACTCTCAACCCAATTCTTATCATTACTTTTATTCATTTTACAGATGCAAAAACTGAAGCGCAGAGTTAAGTAACTTGTTCCAGGGTATTCATTAAACAGGGGTAAGGATGGATTTTGAACCCAGATATTCTGGCTCCAAAAATTCCAAAAACCTCTCACTCTGTTGCACTATCTGAGCAGACCTGCCCTGGCCCTCAAAAAGCTTACGGTACCTTCTGCCTTTCACCTACCCGAGAATCTTTCCACTGCCTTCTGGGTGAAGACCAAACTCCTACTTGGTATCCCCCACCTCCATGCAATCATCTCCGATCCCCTGTTAAATTGTATCTCCCCCAGGTCAGGGACCTATATCCCAAACCCTTGTCTCTGAACCTACCCTTTCTGCGATGTGGCTGCAGTCACACCCCTGCTTACACACCCTCTCTGACATCTCCCCACTGGACTCCTACTCATCCTTGAATACCCTGAACCCACTGTTGTTGTTAGTTGTCGTGTAATCTGCTCTGACTCGTAAGGACATTATGTACAATAGAAAGAATGGTTGCTGGTCCTGCACCATCCTCACAACAGTTGGTATGTCTGAGCCCATTGCTGCAGCTTCTATCAATCCATTTCATTGAGGATCTCCCTCTTTTTTGCTGACCCTCTATTTTACCAAATGATTGGTCCTTCCCAATGATGTGTTCAAAGTTAGCAGATGAAGCCTCCCCAAGCTCATTTCTAAGGAGCATTCTGGCTGTACGTCCTCTGAGACTGATTCGTTTCTTCTTTGGGCCGTCCACTATATATTCAATATTCTTCGCCGACACCACAATTCAAATGTGTCAGCTCTTTGGCCTTTTTTTGTTGTCCACTAGAAAGTGATTTCTCCTCTAGTCAACATGTTTTTGGTTCTCTCAGACACCACCTCTCCTATTCTGCCCTGTGTCTGTCTTGGGCTGCCTGGATCAAAATCCGGACTCTGCCCCTTGCTGAACCTGTGTGCCTCAGTCTCCTCATTTATCAAATGGCGATGATGACAGCCCTTGCAAAGCTGGGTTGTTGTGAAGATTAAACGACTTAATAAACGCCAAGCACCGACGACAGTGCCTGGCACAGAGTAAGTGCTGGGTCTGTGTTGGCTATTAAGATGGTGATTACGCACCTTCCTATCTTATCTCCTCTAACAGGTTCATTTTTCATCCCCCAAGCAATGCCTGTGGGCTTACGATTTGCCAGTGTCTGTGGTAGGTGCTGGGATTCAGAAGCAGACAATCTGCAGTGTCTGCTCTGACGATGTTCAAGTGGGTACTAACAGAGCAGCCTGGTAAGTGCCACAGAGGTAGAAACACAGGGGCTGTAGGGGCGGGGGGTGGGGGGGCAAGTGAACGAGGAGGATAAGCACGTTCCAGGAAGAAACACCTGGGTGCAAGGCCCAGAGGAGCAGGAGACAACCTGGAGGGAATATGAGCAGCTCAGGGTCAGGGTGGGGAGCGTCAAGAAGGCAGAAGGCATAGGAAGGGGCAAGGACCAGCTGTGGGACATGCAGTCAGTCCTCAGACTAGCAGCATCGACCTCACCTGGGAGCTTGTCAGATATGAGGAGCCTCAAGACCCAGTGCAGCCCCTCTGATTCAGAATCTGCATTTTAGCAAGATCCCCAGGGAGTGCTCACCATATTAAAACCTGAAAAGCACTGGGCTACATCACCAGGAGGAGTCCTGGGTGGTGTAGATGGTTAATGTGCTGGGCTGCTAACCAAGAGGTTGGAGGTTCAAGTTCACCCAGAGGTGCCTAGAGAAAGCCCTGACAATCTACTCCCAAAATAAGAGCCATTGAAAACCCTATGGAACCTATTTCTACTCCAACACACATGTGGTCACCATGAGTCGGAATCAACTCAACGGCAGATGGCTTTAGATCATGAGGGGTCCTGTGGTCAAACCGAGGAGTTTCCACTCTAGTCAAGGGTCTCAGCTTGGGCTGCACATTAGAATCCCTGGGAGATTTTAATTAAATCAGAATCTCAGGTGGTGGGTCCTGACCACAGGTATTTGATACCACTTATTATTCATCATTGAGCATCAGTTATGTCCTCTATTGCAGGGACCAGGCCTGGAAGGGCATTCAGGGTCCCTCTCTCTAGCATAGACTCAACGAACACTCCATGAATCTAGTGCAATGTCCCCATTCCCAGTGGTCCCCGTCCAGGCCATAGCTCAAAGATTCACACTGCTACCTTTTTCTTGAGGCTTTGCATGTGGTAACTTCTTCAGGAAGGCTTTCTGGATCCTCCCACCTGATACAGAAGCTCCTCTGTGCTCTGTTTCACCCTAGGCTAACGTCTGTTATAACCCTTCTCATGCCATTAGCATACCTGCCTCCAGGGAAGGAGGCCCCTAGTAAGGACAAATCAGTGTTTTGTTTGTGCTTATGTTGCCGGTACCGGGCATGGAGCCTGGCACTTTGTAAGACCCTGAATGAATGTTTACAGAGTGAATGAACAAATGAGCTAATGAAAATTAAAATGAGAATGGAAGTGAAAACACTATACCAACGCAAGGGAAAGCGATCTTTGTGTGCCCCGTGGTATCTTACCACAGATGGATGCTGGAGAATAAATTAACAACCATCTTTTTTTTTTTTTTTAACAGCCTTATTGAGATATAACACACTTACCAGAAATCTCACCCTTTTAAAGTGTACAGTTCAGGAGTTTTTAGTATATTCACAAAATTTTGCAACTATCACCAGTTGCTGTCAAGTCGGCTCTGACTCATAGCGACCCCACGTGTGTCAGAGTAGAACTGTGCTTCATAGCGTTCTCAATAGTTGATTTTTCAAAAGTAGATCACCAGGTCTTTCTTCCAAGGCAATCTGGGTAGACTCGAATGGCCAACCTTTCAGTTAGCAGCTGAGCACGTTAACCACTCACACCACTCAGGGATTCTGTGCAAGCATTGCCACTATCTAATTCTAGAACATTTTCACCACCCCAAAAAAGAAACCCTGTACCAATTATTCCCCATTTTATCCTCCCCCCCAGCCCAGGGTGACCAGTAATCTACTTTTTGTGTCTATAGGTTTACCTATTCTAGGCATTTCATGTAAGTGGAATTATACAATATGTGGCCTTTTGTGTCTGGATTCTTTCACTTAGCATGATGTTTTCAAGGTTCATGCATGTTGCCACATGTATCAGCACTTCATTCTTTTTGTTTGCCAAGCAAAATACCACACTTACCCATTCGTGAAATGATAATAACCCATGGCCACGGAGTGGATTCCAACTCATAGCAACCCTGTAGAACAGAGTAGAACTGTCCCACAGAGTTTCCAAGGCTGTAATCTTTACAGAAGCAGACTGCCACATCTTTCTCCTGCAGAGCGGCTGGTGGGTTCGAACTGCTAACCTCTCGGTTAGCAGCCGAGCACTTTCACTACTGTGCCACCATGGCTTCTTCAGATGATAATGGCCATCCTTCTTCCAGGTACATAACATATAAACTTTGCAACAGCATTTTCACACCAGATCACATACCCTTAATGCTTACTGTGTGAGGAGGGTTGTGTTTATCTTCATTTTGCAGGTGAGTAATCTGAGGCTAAGACTGAGCAGTTGTGACTTGCTGGAGATCACGGAGTGGTTAATTGGCAGAGTCACAATTCCAAGCCATTTCTCTGCACTATCCTGCCTCCCTCCCCGATTCGGTTGTTGTCACATATCTCTTTCCCCCTCATAAACCCTATCTTTATGAGCCTTTTCTAGTGTCCCAGTGCCCTATTACCACCTGGCCTTGGACACACAGAGGCTTGGGTATGTGTTCAGGGAGGATGTCAAGACTTTAATTGATCTAAATTTACAAACCAGAAGTCTGCCTTCGTTTCAGTCTCAGTGCAGATGGGTCATTCCTGGGTCTTGGACGTGGGTGAGTGAGGGAGTAGCTAAGAGGAAACCCACAGTCCAGGAATCCATGGCCTCACTGTCCACCCTACAGAAAAGTGGCTCTCCCCCTGCCCCAGTGCCACTCAGACTTTCCTGTGGCCACTTCCTACTGCCCAACCCATCTTACCACACTCCTTCCTCTCCAACCACAGAAAACTTTAACCACACTTCTATTATAGCACTTGTCACACTGGGGCACACTTGTTTGTTTATACATCTGGTCCCCCAAACCTATGCACTGCAGACGTTAGGGGTCTCAACAACAACATCACCAAGATCCCAACCCAGATAGAGAAATCTAAAAGTAAAATAAAGCTACAGAACTCAAAACAGGGAACCAGAGATGCCAAGCAGTATGCAACAACTTCAAAACAAAAAGGGAGAACACATGGTACAGACATAGAACTTCTATGTGGAGAGAAAGTCAAGGCAATATCAAGAAATAAAGACTGTTTTAAACTTAGAAAGATAAAGGTAAACGTGAGAGTGACCAAAAAAGAAAGTTAATAAACCTACTCACTAAAATAAAGAAGAAAACCATAAAGACTCATCAACAATGAAGGAAATGAAAAGAAAATATATAAACAAGAAGAACTCAACACAGAAAATTAAGCAGAACAAAGAAAACATCAACACCACGACAAAAAGCATAACAAAGCGACAACAGTAAATTTGTACCTGTCAATAATCACACTAAATGTAAATGATTTAAATGTATCAGTCAAGAGACAGAGAGTGGCAGAATGGATACAAAAAACATGACCCATCAATACGTTGCTTACAAGAGACACAACTTAGACAGAAAGACATAAATAGGTTAAAAATCAAAGGATGGAAAAAAATATATCATGTAAACAGTAACCAAAAAAGAGCAGGAGTGGCAATATTAATCTCTAATAAAATAAACTTTAACTCAAAATCCACCATAAGAGACAAGGAGGAGCATCATATAATGATTAAAGGGACAATCCACCAAGAAGACATAACCATAATAAATATCTACACACCCAATGACAGAGCTCCAAAATACATAAAACCAACTCTAACAGCACTGAAAAGAGAAATGGACAATTTCATAGTAATAGTAGGAGACTTTAACACACCACCTTTGACGAAAGGCAGAACAAATCAAAAGAAAAACAAAGCTATAGAGGATCTAAATAACATGACTAACCAACTTGACTTCATAGGCGTATATAGAACATTCCACCCAACAGCAGCACAGTATACGCTCATCTCCAACATACATGGATCATACTCCAGAATAGACCATATTTTAAGCCTCAAAGCAAGCCTCATTAAATTAAAAAACATTGAAACAATACATAGCACCTTCTCTGACCACAATGTTGTAAAAACAGAAATCGATAACAGGAAGAACAGGGGGAAAAAATCAAATACATGGAAACTGAATAACACCTTGCTTAAAAACCATTGGGTAATAGAAGAAATTAAAAATGAAATTAAAACATTCCTAGAATCAAATGAGAATGAAAACATAACATACCAAAACCTGTGGGACACAGCAAAGAGCAGTGCTCAGATGAGAATTCATAGCAATAAACGCACACACCAAAAAAGAAGAAAGGACCAAAATCAATAGCTTAACCCTACAACTCAAACAAATAAAAAAAGAGCCTTGTAAGAAGCCCACGGTCACCAGAAAAAGGAAATAATGAAGATTAGAGCAGAAATGAATGAAATAGAAAACAGAAAAACAATAGAAAGAATCAACAAGACTAGAAGTTGGTTCTTTCGAGAAGATCAATAAAATAGACAAGCCACTGGCCAAACTGACAGAGGAAAAGGATGAGAACATGCAAATAACCAAAATAACAAGTGAGATGGGTGACATTACAACAGAACCTACTGAAGTAAAATGGATCATAACAGAATACTATGAAAAACTATATTCCAACAACTTTGAAAACTTTAAAAAAGAGACAGATTTCTGGAAATACCCTACCTCCCTAAAGTAACAAAAACTGAATTAGATAATTTAAACAGACCCATAACAAAAGAAGAAATTGAAGCAATCATAAAAAAACTCCCAACAAAAAAAGCCCCAGCCAAGACAGCTTCACCATAACCCATATCATACAGAAAAACTAACTCAAGATGGATCAAAGACCTAAACGTAAAATCTAAAACCATAAACATTCACAGAAGGGTTGACACCAATGCTACTCAAACTATTTTACAACATAAAAAAGAAAGGAATAGTCCCAACTTCTTTCTTTGCATGAAGCCAGAATAACCCTGATATCAAAAGTAGGGGAAGACACCACCAAAAAAGAAAATTATAGACTAATAGCTCTCGTGAATATAGACGCAAAAATTCTCAACATAATCTTAGCCAACAGAATTCAACAATATATCAAAAAAATAATACAACATGACAAAGTATGATTCATACCCATTATGCAAGGATGGTTTACCAGTAGAAAATCAATCAATGTAATTCATCACATAAATAAAACAAAGGAAAAGAATCATATGATCATCTTGATTGATGCAGAAAAGGCATTTGATAAAGCCCAACACCTATTCTTCTTTTTTTGTGTGTGTGTGCTTTAGGTAAAAGCTTACAGCTCAAGTTAATTCCTCATAAAAAATTTATATATATATTGTTATGTGACCCCCATAACGTGACAGCACATTCCCCCTTTCCACCCTGCATTTCCCGTGTCTGTTCAACCAGCTCATATCCCTTTCTGCCTTCTCATCCCACCTCCGGACAGAAGCTGTCCATTTAGTCTCATGTATCTATTTGAACTAAGAAGCACATTCTTCACAAGTATTATTTCATGTTTTATAGTCCAGTCTAATCTTTGTCTGAAGAGTTGGCTTCGGGAATGGTTTTAGTTCTGGGTTAACAGAGAGTCCAGGGGCCATGTCTTCTGGGCTTCCTCTAGTCTCAGTCAGACCATTAAGTCTGGTCTTTTCACATGAATTTGAGTTCTTCACCACACTTTTCTCCTGCTCCAACAGGGACTGTCTGTTGTGTTCTTTGTCAGGGTGGTCATCGGTGGTAGCCAGGCACGATCTAGTTCTTCTGGTCTCAGGCTGATGGGTCTCTGGTTTATATGGCCCTTTTGTCTCTTGGGCTAACACTTTCCTTGTGTCTTTGGTGTTCTTCATTCTCCTTTGTTCCATCCAGATAGGTTGGGACCAATTGATGCATCTTAGATGGCCACTCAAGAGCTTTTAAGACCCCAGGTGCCACTCTCCAAAGTGGGATGAGCAACACTTTTTAATAAATTTTGTTGCGCCAATTGATCTAGATGTCCCCTGACTCCTACCCCTGCTAGTCTGTCCCTCAAAGTGTTTGGCTGTGTTCAGGAGCTTTTGGGTTAATCCAGTTGTGCTGACTTCCCCTGTTTTGCCAATGCCCATTCCTGATTCAAAAAAAAAAAAAACTCAGCAAAATATGAATAGAAGAGACATCCCTAAACATAATTAAGGGCACATATACAAAACCAACAGCAAACATTATCTCTCATTATTCTCAAGCAAGCATTCTCCTCAAGAATGGGAACTGGACAAGGATGCCCTTTATCACCACTTTTATTCAATATTGTATTGAAGTCCTAGCTAGAGCAATAACTCAAGATAGGGAAATAAAGTTTATTCGAATTGTTAAGGAAGAAGTAAAACTATCCCTATTTGCAGATGACATGATCCTATACATAGAAAATCCCAGAGATTCCAAAAGAAAGCTACTGGAGCTGGTAGAAGGATTTAGCAAAGTGGTGGGGTATAAGATTAACATACAAAAATCAGTCGGATTCTTCTACACCAACCAAGAGAACTCCAAAAAGAAAATCAAGGCAGTTAGACCTTAGGGTGGCTCCTGGTGGCCATGGCCTTTACCCTGTACTCGCTGCTGCAGGCAGCCCTGCTCTGCGTCAATGCCATCGCCGTGTTGCACGAGGAGCGCTTCCTCAAGAACATAGGCTGGGGAACAGACCAGGGAATTGGGGGCTTCGGAGAAGAGCCAGGAATTAAATCTCAGCTAATGAACCTTATTCGATCTGTAAGAACCGTGATGAGAGTGCCACTGATACTAGTAAACTCAATTGTAATTTTATTACTTTTGTTATTTGGATGAAGACCAATGGGGGAAATGGAGACTGAGAAGAAGAGATGCCAGCAGAAGTTATTACTTCGGTCATTATTGGAAAATAGATATCTTAGCTGGCCAACCTTGCACTTGACAAAAACGTAACGCTGACAATAAAACAAGAGTTCTTGTTTATCTGATTTTTTTTTAATGTTGCACTTGTAGTTTCATTACAAAAAGATCAGATTAATATAACAAAGACGGTAACTACCCAGGATTGAAATACATTTGATAGCTGATTGTTAATAATAATAGTCCATGCTGTGGTAAAGGCTGGAAAGGTGCAAGACTGTCACATCTAAGTTTGCAGAGATTTTTCTATCTCATTACTCAGGGATGAATTTTTTTTTCAAATTTTTAAAGTTCCTTATGACTTAGCTGTGATGTAAGAGTGATTATCCCTGAGATACAGTTTAAAGGCATTTTTAAAAGTAATTACTACATACAAAATGATAAATAAGTAATTTAGATAATTTTATTTTGAAATTTTTGGTTAAATATTTTGAGTATAGCCTCAGCTATGAAAAATTTAAATTTACTATAACTGTTAGGGAGAAATACTCCCTGATTTCAGGGAGAATTCTAATTTTCTAAGTCAGTACGTCACATAATTTGATGATTGTGTTTTTGTTTTAAGTTCTTTTCATGAATTTATTAATTTTCCTGAATGATGAGATTAAACCAACATCTACATATTTTCACTGGTAGAAAAACCTGTGTAGAAAAGTCTGTGCCCTTTTACAATGATGACGTATTTTTTAAAGTCAGCATAAGTGTTAGCCCACAAGAGCAATCCTAAACAATCACAATTAAACTATGCTGTATAGGAAGATAATATTTATTGTGAAGCATTGACTTCCAAAAAAATTATCCCATGTTTCCATTTCTTGGTGGAGTAAGATATTATGGTGTGATTCTTAATTTTTCATTCTGCATGATAAAAGAGCATTTGTGCTGGATAAATTGTTTTTTTGCTTTATTTTTATGTCTTAGACCATCCTGTGAGGTTATTTGCTCATTCCATAATACAGTTTTATGAAAAAAGTTAAAACTATGTAAATAGTTTTTGTGGAAATCATCAGTTACAGTATTTTGAACAGCTGGAATGACATCTTTGTTTATAGGAGAACATTTATAAATAAAGTTGAATTTCCAAGTCAAGCATTTGTTTTTATATCTTAGTATATACCTGTCAGTGTTGATTGAATTAATCTCCGTTTTGTAACACATCTTATTTTTCTTTGCTATAAAATCTCTGAGCATATATTTAATGAAAAAAAGAAAAGAAAATCAGGAAAATGACACCATTTATAATAGCCCCTCAAAAGACAAAATACTTAGGAATAAGCCTAACTAAGATTGCTATGAGTCAGAATTGACTTGACAGCAACAAGTTAACAGGAGGGACGCAAAAGACATATACAAAGAAAATCACAAAAAGCTACTGCAAGAAACCAAACCAAAAAAAAAAAAAAAAACCCATTGCCATCAAGTCGATTCTGACTCATAGCGACTCTATAGGACAGAGTAGAACTGCCCCACAGAGTTTCCAAGAAGCACCTGGCAGATTTGAACTGCCAACCCTTTGGTTAGCAGTCGTAGCACTTAACCACTACGCCACCAGGGTTTCCTAAAGAGACCTACATAAATGGAAAAGCATACCATGTTCATGGATAGAAAGACTTAACTTGGTGAAAATGACAATATTACCCAAAGCGATCTACAGATATAATGCAATCCTGATCCAAAATCCAACAACATTCTTTAACAGGAAAAACTAATCATAAACTCTATATGGGAAGGAAAGAGACCCTGGGTAAGTAAAGCATTACTGAAGAACGAAGTTTGAGGCCTCACACTCACCAATCTCAGAACCTACTATACAGCCAGGGTAGTCAAAATAGCCTGGTACTGGAACAACAATACACACATAAACTACTGGAACAGAACTGAGAACCCAAAAATAAAACCATCCACCTATGGACAGTTAATCTTCAACACAGGGTCAAAATTCATTAAATAAGGAAGAGGTAGTCTCTTTAACAAATGGTGCTGGCAAAACTGGATATCCATTTGCAGAAAAATGAAATGGATCCATAACTCACACCACATACAAAAACTAACTCAAGATGGGTCAAAGACCTAAATGTAAAACCTAAAACCCCAAATATCATAGAAGAAAAACTATGGGCAAACCTAGGACCCATAATTTATTACATAAATAGACTATCAAACTTAAGCAAAAAAAGCACAAACAACAGAAGATAAACTAGATGATTGGGACCTTCTGAAAATCAAATACTTATGCTCATCAAAAGACTTCTCCAAAAGAGTAAGAAGAAAACCCACAGACTTGGGAAGAAGTTTTGGCTATGATATTTTTGTATCACAGGAACTGACGTTTAATAGGAGCTCAGCATTAGTGGAATGAATGGGTCTTCTTATGTTTTGATAACAGTGCCTACTATTTATTGCATGCTTTTTTTTTTTTAAGTACAAGCCATTTTATGCTGACAACAGCCCTGTGGTGTGGTGTCTAATTTCCGCTCACAGAGGAAGAATGCAAGGCTCAGAAAGGTAAAGTCCAGAAGCTCAAGGCCTCATGAACAGTAGGAGACAAAGCTGGGATTTAAAGATTTAAATCTAGATCTATCTGCCTCCCAAGATGCTGTTCTTCACCATGGGAGAAATTTAGAAACAGGCTTTTGGGAGTGAATCATTAAAAAAAAAAAAGAGAGCCCAAAGCTTCTCAAACTCTACTCTCCTGCGATCTCTATTATTAGGTCCCGCCTCAGGCCTCAAGAGAGAAAACCAGCTCAGAGAGGTTACGTGGCTCTCAAGGACACATAGCTTAGCAGAAAGAGCTGTATTCAAGGCCAGACCAGCTTGTTTCCAAGGCCAACCTTGCCTCAGTACCCCATATCACTGTATATTTATTCTACTCTGCATTGCCCAAATGGAAGATTCAATTTCTACTGAGAAGTTTTAAAAAAGTAAATGAATAAATAAAAGTGGTAGAGAAATTGGAACCATCATACATTGCTGGTGGGATTGTAAAACGTTACAGTCACAAAAACAGTTTGGTAGTTCCTCATAATATTAAACATAGAGTTACCATCTGACCCAGCAATTCCACTCCAAGTCATATACCAAGAGAAATGAAAACATAATGTGCACACAGAAACTTGTACATGAGTGTTCCTAGCAACATCATTAATAATAGCCAGAAATTAAAAAACCTATGGAAACTACCCAAAAGTCCCTTAACTGATGAATGAATAAATAATGCATGGTGTATATGTACAGTTGAATGCCCTTGCATAGTCGAAGGATATATACCTTGCTTGCTGAAAGTGAAGAGGACTTGGAGCAATTACTGATGAAGATCAAACACTACAGCCTGCAGGATGGATTACACCTCGACATAAAGAAAACAGAAATCCTCACAGCTGGACCAATAAGCAACACCATGATAAATGGAGAAAAGATTGAAGTTGTCAAGGATTTCATTCTCCTTGGGTCCACGATCAATGTCCACAGAAGCAGCACTCAAGAAATCAAACGAAGCATTGCATTAGGCAAACCTGCTGCAAAAGACGTCTTTAAAAAGTGTTAAAAAGCAAAGATGTCGCTTTAAAGACTAAGATGTGCGTGTCCTGAGCCATGGTATTTTCAATTGCCTCATAGGCACGCAAAAGCTGGACAATGAATAAGGAAGATCAAAGAAAAATTGACACATTGGAATTATGATGTTGGTGAAGAATATCGAATATACCTTGGATTGCCAGAAGAACAAATAAATCTATCTTGGAAGAAGTACAACAAGAATGCTCCTTAGAAACGAGGATGGCAAGACTTTGTCTCACATACTTTGAACACATTATCAGGAGGGACCGTTTCCTGGAGAAGGACATCATGCTTGGTAAAGTAAAAAAAAATAGTGAAAAAGAGATAGGTTGACACCATGGCTGTAACAATGGGGCTCAAGCATAGGACTGATTGTGAGGATGGCACAGGACCAGGCAATGTTTCATTCTTTTGTACACAGGGTCACTATGAGTTGGAACTGACTTAACGGCACATAACTACGACAATGTATGTATGTGTACAGTGGGATATTATTTGACAATAAGAGGGAGTGAAGGACTTATACATGCTGTAATACGGATGAATCTTTAAAATATGCTAAGTGATAGAAGCCAGTCAGAAAAGGTCATATATTGTATGATTCCATTTATAGGAAATGTCCAGAATGGGCAAATCCGCAGAGACAGAAAGTAGATTAGTGGTTGCCTGGGGCTGGGGGAAGGGGAGAATGGGGAGCAACTGCTCATGGATGTGGGGTTTCTTTTTGGGGCAATGAAAACGCTCTAGAATTAGATAGTGGTGATGGTCACACAATTCTGAAACCATAAGAAAACCACTGAATTTTATGTACTTTTTTTCTTGGTAATATTTTTTGTTTTTGGTGAAAGTTTATACAGCAAATTAGGTTCTCATTTAACGATTTCTGTATGTATTGTTCAGTGACATTGGTTACATTTTTCACAATGTACCGGCAATGACAACATTCTCATTGTTTCTATTCCGGTTGTTCTGTTTCCCTTAACCTAGCTTTCCTTTTACCTTCTCATATTTGGTCTAGGGAAAAATGCTTACGGTTTGGTTTCATTTAGAGGAGCACAGTACTCACAGGTGACACTTATTTATAGGCCAATCTGTCTTTTGGCTGAAAGGTGACCTCTGGGAGTAGTTTAAGCTCCAAGTTTTAAGGGTATCCCAGGGTAATAATCTTGGGGTTTCATCCAGTTTCTACTGGTCCAGTAAGTCTGGCGTTTTTTTTTTTTAGGAATTTAAGTTTCGTTCTTCATTTCTCTCCCATGCTATCTGGGGTTATTTATTGAGTTCCTGGTCAGAACGGTCGGTAGCAGTAGCAGGTCACCATCTAGTTCTTCTGATCTCAAAGTAGGCAAGGCCATTTGTACGTACATTTTAAATGAGTGAACTTTATGGCATGTGAATTATATCTCAGTAAAGTTGTTATAAAAAGAACAAAATGGAATGACCATTGCCTTTTTCAGCTTTCTGGAAGCAAGTATTTAAGGTGAGAGCCACCAGTCCGCTCATCCCATGCCTACACTGTGACAAGAGCCTGGCCTCCTCTCATGGTGTCCAACATGGCTTCTGCACCCAAGTGTGCACGTTTGGGGTGTCTCTCAGCCTCTCTTCCCCTTTGAGGTTGCATCTTTTAACATTTGGCTTCATATTACTTCTGTGTGGCAAAGAACTTCTGGTCATAATGTAACCCTTGCTGGGGTAGGGCCAGGCAGTGTGAAGTCCATTCCCACAGAAGAAAGTCACTGTCCAAAGCCATCTTAGCCAAGCCGGTGGCGATGGAGTCAGGTGACGTCACAGGATTTGAACGATTTGGAATCAGTACAGCTTCATCCCCAGTGCAAAGTGGCCAAGACAAGAGGCAAGCACCCTGCATCTGGTGTCCAAACTCCTGAGTTTGAAACTTAGTTCCGCCACGTACTAGCAGGGCAGTCTTGAGCAGTCTCTTAACCACCTGGAGCCTCCATTTGCTCATCTGAAAAAATGGGCGTGATGATTCCTCCCTCACAGGACTGTTGAGAAGCTCCTGACTGTTCAAACTGTAGTCCACCCACCCAACAGCATTACCTGGGTGCTCGTTTGAAATGCAGACTCTCAGGCCCCACCATAGACCTGCCAATCAGAATCTGCACTTTAATGTGATCCCAGGAGATTCAGTATGCACAGTAAAGTTTGAAATGCACTGGTGAAAACTAAATGAGATTGTTATTGTTGTTAACGGCCCTCAAGTTGGCCCCCAACTCATAGCAACCCCGTGCACAGCAGAACAGAACGCTGCCCAGTTCTGCCCCATCTCCATGATCTGTAGATCAGACCATTGGGATACACAGGGTTTTTAGTAGTCGATTTTCAGAATTAGATCACCAGGCCTTTCTTCCTAGTGCTTCTTAGTCTGGAAGCTCACCTGAAACCCACTCAGCATCTTAGTAATAAACAAGCTTCCACTGACAGATAGGTGGTGGCTGTGCTTAACGTGCATTTGGTTGGAAATTGAACTGAGGTCCCCTACGTGGAAGGCAAGACTTCACACACTGAACCCCTGAACCTGGCACAATGCCTGGCACATAATAGGTGCTAGACACATGGATGTTAAGGCGTTTTATTGTTACATAGAACAAAGTGCTGGGCTGGAGTCCTAATTCCACCACTTCCTGGCTGTGTGACCTTAGGCTAGTCACTTGACCATGCTGGCCCTCCTTTCTCCTCATCTGTTAAAAGGCAAAAAGGAGAAATGCCTTGTCTCTCTGACAAGATTGGTTTCATGAGGCTTATCTGATAAAACGTGGGGGAAAACACTTTACCAACAAGAGGGACCTCTATGTACAGGGTTATCTTGGCCAGTGGGGAGAGAGAGTGACTTGCAAGATTCGATGATTAAGGAAGGTCTGAGCATGGCCGAGGCACTAGACTGAGGGGCAAAGCCCACGGCAAGCTGAAGAGAGTGATTGGGGAAGCACTCCTCTTGCCCAAGAGGAGCCCCTCATCTCAAAGTCATTTAACCAAAGGAAATGAAGACAAAACCACAAAGTGCTGTTGGGCAAGATAGGGAGGTACCCAAACATGAGGCAAGAGTTGGCAGCTGAGCGCCTCCTTGTAAACAGAGGGCAAAAGCACCAAGCTGCTGGTAGCAAGGTTGCAGGGCAGAGGCGTCCCTCCTGTGAATGCCAATATCCAGGTTTAAGGTGGTCTCCTGGAGGCCGGAAATTCCTCCTCTGCTTATGGTCCGTCCATCAGTGGCTCCACAGCCTTCAGGAGGACAGGAGCAGCTGACTTTGATATAGCACGTAGGATGTGCCCGGTGCTTTCTGACATTTCCATATTTAATTCCTATAATCCTCACAACAGCCCTACAAGATCAGTCCCCTTTTATTCCTCATGTTACAAATGAGGCCACTGAAGCACAGAGAGGTTTAGTGACTTGCCCAAAATTGTAGTGCTAATAAGTGGCAGGGCCAGGCTTGGAGACCAGGCCATCTGGCTCCAGGGTCCAGCTTCTTAGCGACCCCTCTACTGCCTTGTATCCTGATGATAGAGGCAGTCGGAGCCTGGCCTGAGGGCCATATTGCAGAGGGGTTGGGGCAGGGTATAGTTAGTCACCTAGGGCTTTAACAATAAATAATAATAACAGTAGTATAAGAATGACTAACCCAGCAGTGCTTGTTAATGGCATCAGCCTAGCATGGGCACTGAAGGTCCGAGGGCCCAGGGCTCTCAGCTCTCAGCGCTGTCTGCCATTACCAGGACCATATCTTGCTGCCCTCCAGGGCTCTCTGGGCCCCTCCACGACTCCAGCAAGAGCCTGAAGACTCCCTCCTCGCAGAGCATGAGCTGCCACGCTTTCAGCAGAGTGGTCTCACACTGAAAGAATTACTGAGGACCTTGCAGGAAAGCTCAGACTAACTATGGCCACCTTATGTCCAGGTCTCACTGAGCAATTCCATGTTTGCTGCCCAATGGCTGCATCCCAAGAGGGACCCCCAGCACAAATGGCTCGGTGCCAGACTCTGCAGCTGGGGCTTTGCTCACGGAAGAGTCAAAGACAGCATTTTTCAAACATTTCTTTTCGACCCCAACCCACTCTAGAAAGAAAAGAAACAAAACTGTTGCCATTGAGTCTGTTCCAACTCACAGGCCATGACTTGCCAGGTCTTTCTTCCTAGTCTATCTTAGTCTGGAAGCTCTGCTGAAATCTCTTTAGCTACCTGGAGCCGTGCATGAGGTGCATTGGCCAGAAATTGAACCCAGGTGCCAGACATGGCAGGTGAGAATTCTGCCACTGAATTACCAATGCCCCAGTGTCACTCCCTGGGGTAACTTCTTTCCCTTGTTTTAATTTGCTTTACACCCTTGTCACCACCTGACAAATAATCCACAGTGTTGGTTTATCTATTTACTCTCTGTCTTCATTAAAATGTAAATTCCATGAGGGCCGAAAGTTATAAAGTTGGCTCCCTACTCTATCCTCAGTCCTAGAACAGTGGCTAGCACAAAGCAGGTGCTTAATAAATGTTTGTTGAATCAATAAATGACACTGGACAAAGGCCGTGGAGCTGTGCAGATTCTGACAAGTGCCATGGAAGTACAGAGGAGACAGATCAATTCTGACTGTGAATCAGGGACAGCTTCCTGGAGGAGGTGGCCTCTGCGTGATCCCTGAAGGCTGGGTAGAATTTCAAAGGTGGAGCTGCAAGGAAAGAGAGCATCCCTTACGGAGGGGATGGGGATGGTGAGGGGAAAAGTAGTTTGGGCACAGAGATCAAGCTACCTGGCTGTAGCTTTGGGCTCAGGGTTGAGGGGCAGGTGGGAAAGAGGGAAGGGCGGGTTGCAGAGGGCTTTCAATGCCAGGCTCAGAAGTCTGGAGTTTATCCTAGTCTCTGAGAGTGGTGTAAGAAGAACTATGCATGTATGTATATATTGTGGTTGTTAGTTGCTGTCAAGTCGGCTCTGACTCATGGTGACCTTATGTATAACAGAACAAAACGTTGCCAGGGACTACGCCATTTCATGATTGTTGGTATGTTTGAGTCCATTATTGTGGCTATTGTGTAATCAATTTCACTAAGGGTTTCCCTTGTTTTCGCTGACCCTCTACCAACCATCATACCCTTTTCTAGTGATTGGTATGTACGTGTGTGCATCCAAACCCAGACCCACTGCTGCGGAGCCAATTCCAACTCATAGCCACCCTACAGGACCGAGTAGAATTACCCACAGGGTATCCAAGGCTGTAGTTTTAAATCTTTATTGAAACAGATTGCCACATCTTTCTCCCGCACAGCGGCTGGTGGGTTCGAACTGCCAACCTTTTGCTTAGCAGCCAAATGCTTAAGCACTGCGCCACCAGGGCTCCTTGTGTACGCGTGCATATTATACATATTTATGTTTACATAAATTTTATTTGCTCATAAAAGGTTTACGATGAAAATCTCCGCCCCACTGTGTTTTGGCGCCTTGTTCCCACGGATTCTCACTCACTGGGCGGATGTGAGTGCTGGGGGCGCTTCGTGCCCTCTGAGCCGCAAGCCGCGAGTCCCGCGTCGCTCGGCGCAGCCAGGTGGCCCTTCCAACCCCCTGCCCGGAAGCCCCGCGCGCTCCGCCGGCGGACAGGTGCGTTGGATCGAGCCCGCCCACTTCCCTTCCCCGAGCCAATCGAGCATGTTATGCAAATCGCGCCTACTACGACAACCAATGGTTGGGCAGGTGCAACAAGTCGGCCAAGTTGTCATTGTGATTGAGCTCGGAGAGCCCTGCGTGCAACGTTTTCCGTGGCCCACGTGGGCGAAAGGAATCTCGAACCTGCGGGAGCTGGAGAAAAGAGGATGGTCGTAACGCAATGCTGCAGTGAGACCGGCGTCCCTGGGGTAACAGAAATTGAGGTCTGAAGGTTTGTTGGAGGTCGTTTCGCCCCAGCTCTGGACTGGGCCTCGTCTTCCCTCTGCATTATTCCTGATATGAGCTCATAGAGTCTTTGGTGAACACAGAGAAATCACTTCCTGAAGACGTGCCCCAGGTGACGAGGAAAAAGGACAGGGCTTCATCAGAAGGAGGAGATCCGAGATCTGGCCACCGGGCTAGGGAGGAAGCTTCGCTGAGAATCCAAAGTCGCTTCAAGTCCTGCCTCGACCTCTTGCTAGTTTGGGCAATCCACCTCAGCCTTCTAAGCCTCAGTTTCCTCAACTGGAAATGGAAACACTATCCTCCTAGGTATAGTGGGAGGATCGGTGGGATACCCATTGCCGTCGAGTTGATTCCGACTCATAGCGACCCTATAGGACAGAGTAGAACTGCCCCATATGGTTTCCAAGGAGTGCCTGGTGGATTCGAACTGCAGACCTTTTGGTTAGCAGCTGTAGCTCTTAACCATTATGCCACCAGGGTTTCCATCAGTGGGATACTCAAATAGAAAACAAAAGATTTCCATCTTTGCAAGCCGTAAGGCTTGACATAGAGTATCCCTTTGGGATTAGGTTCAAATCCTAGTTGTACCAGCTGTGGTGCACCCATAGGCAAGCCATTTACTCCTCTGAACCTCCCTTTCCTCAACTGTAAAATAACGGATTGTTCAGTTTAAACAAGGTTTACAAGGCACTTGGCACAGTGCTAGACCCACATGTGGTAGCTAGAGCCTTCGGACCACTCAGAACCTCAGTTTCATCATCTGTTATCTAGATACAACAATAATGTCTGCCCTGCCTGCCTCACAGAATTGTTATGAGTCTTAAATGACTTGTGACACATATTTTTAAATGGAAAAGCACTACACCACTGTTAATTAGGGATATCACCTGGCAGCCAGCAACTCAAAACATGACTTTGCTCTGGCTCTGCCTTTCATTTGCTGTGTGAACTTGGGCAAACTATTTTACTTCTCTGAGGTTGTTTCCTTCCCTGTAATATATTATCATCTTTATAGGATCATTGTGGACCATTGGTTAAATGGTGTATGTAAAAGCACCTGTTATACTTCCAGGACACAGCAGACTTCAATAAATGGTGCCTGTTATTACTAGGAAAAATTGGTGGTTTAGTGGTAGAATTCCCGCCTTCCATGCAGGAGACCTAGGTTTGATTCCCAGCCAATGGACCTCATGTATGGCCACTACCTGTCTGTCAGCGGAGGCTTCCATGTTGCTACGATGCTGAACAGGTTTCTGCAGAGCTGAAGATGAACTCGGAAGAAAGGCCTGGTAATCTACTTCTGAAAATTAACCAATGGAAATACTGTGGATCACAATGGTCAGAACCCCAACTGATTATGGGGATGGGGCAGGACCAGGGCAGCATACTACTCGTTGTTGACAGGTTGCCATGTGTCAGGGGCTGACTCAACCGCAGCTAAAAACAATGGCATTATCACTAGAAAAGTTTTTCTTTAAATTGCCTTGAATTCTCTTTCTTTTATAGCTTCTACTCATCCATACTAAGATTCTACTTCAACCCACATTTAGAAGACAGGATGATATAGGAAAACCTTCACCCTATGTCCGTTCAACTAGAAATATTCATTCAGCACTTACTGTGTGCCAGGTACTTTATCCCAGTGACTATCGGGATACATCTTTCGGAAAGAAAAAGAAAAAGGAATCCTTCAATTATTTTAGCTTTATAGTATATTTTAATATCTAAGAAGAAATCTCCCCTCTCATTAATCTTTTAGAATTTTCATTCTTGCAAATGAACTTCGAAATAATTTTGTCAAATTCTCCAAGTTTGGAAAGTGGGGAGAATATATACTAGATATAAACCAAAAAGGTTAGTGTCAGTAATATACAAAGCCTTCTTCCAAATCAATGAGAGAAAAAAAAAATACCCCATTTTAAAAAATGGGCTAAGGACATGAATGGACAACCTATGAATTTTAATCAAAGTGAACTAAAAATGACTTCATTATTTCATTAATTGGGTACCCTGAGAAAATTTGCAAACTCTCAGAATCTTGTAAAAACTCAAATGTTGCTGTTGCTATCATTTGTGACCTCCTTGCCCAAGGGAACATCCAGCTATCCTGACCACTGAAAGTCACAGAAAAAATTTATGGACATTGAGTAAATATGCAATATATAAATATTTTAAAAAACTTTTTTTTTTTTTTTATATAGTGTATGTATAAATCAGGGGTCAGCAAACCATAGGCCACAGGCCAAATCCAGTCTGCCACTTGTTTGTGTATAGCCCATGAGCAAAGAATCATTTTTATTTTTTTAAATGGTTAAAGAAAATGATATGAAATTCAGACGTCAGTGTCCTTGAATAGTTTCGTTGAAATACAGCCATGCTCATTAACTTACGTATTGACTCTGAAATTATAATGACAAAGCTGAGTACATGCGACAGAGGAGACCGTGTAGCCTACAAAGCCTGAAATATTTACTCCCTGGTCTTTAGCGGATATGTTTGCCGACCACTGGTATAGATTATCACTGGCATGATATATATATAAGAGACTCGGAGTTAACTCGAAGGGGTAGAGTCGAGAGGCTGGAGAACAAGAAGACTTACTTCTCATTGTATGTATATCTTTGTATCTTTTGAATTTCATATTATGGGAATGTTTTACCTTTTAAATAAATAAAATTCAAAATATAATTTAAATATAATAAAGTATATAAAATATAACAAACCGTAAGAAATAAAATCATGAAAATATAATGAGTAATAAAAATAAAATGTTAAAATAGCTTTTAATCTCCTGGGTAGAGGTCTTGCCTGGTGTCAGTTCAAATGCAAAGGGATAACCTGCTGTGCCCACATGCCCCAATTTACTGGGGAAAGTCAGAGTCACAGTTGTTTTCTAAGATCAACCAGGAAAATTTCCAAACCCCAAAGGTCACCTCTAGAAGGAATGGCCACCATTGGTGAAAACATTCTCAAAGCCACTCTGAAGTCATGGACTCTGGAAGGAGATGACCTGGGCTTAGAAGGTCTGGGATGGATTTCCCTCAGCCTCAGAGGTATTCTCGGACTCTGGGTGAGTCACTCCTCCCTATTGGGCTTGCCCTCCAACTCCCATGAGGACAAACACCTTATTAAGGAAGAACGACTCTCCCCGACCCTCATGCCTTACATGGGTATCCACCAGCCTGGGGCTGTCCAGCCATCTGACTCCCAGACTCCTCCATCTGACCATGGACACCCAGTCCTGCTCCTCCCCCAGAGTCTGGCCACCACCACTCTGTACTGGAGTCTCCCACCCAGTTGGAGAAGGAGAGAGAGAAGGGCATCCAGGTCCTACCGCACCTTCTGTCTTGTGTCCATAGTCACATCTGTTGGTTGTGACAGTGACCCCCCGGCTCAGGTTCTGCCTCCCAATCATCACAAGGCAGAGGGGAGAGACTGAAGTTTTGCACAGGGGAGCTGAGCAGCCTCATCTTGGGAGAGATGCACTTCGCTTTCACCACATCTCATTGGCCAGACTAGGCGTGTCCCGCCCAGTGAAAAGGGCCAGAGAAGGGCAGGGAAGTGGGTGGACTGTGAGCGAGCATGGCAGTGTTTGCCGAAATCTCTGTTCGGCCTTTCAGCCTACATTAGTTACTCTAGAACCAGAGGACAGCAGTGAGAGGGACCTTGGGAGTCATCTCAGCCAGTGAATTGCAAACGTAGAAACCCATCGGACTCCTCTGGGGTTGTCAAAAATGTAGAGTCCTTGGCCCCACCCAAACCTACCGAATCAGAACATCTAGAGCAGGGCTGTCTTAGTTCCCTGGTGCTGCCGTAACCGAAATATCACAAGTGCAGAAATTTATTTTCTCAAAGTTCTGGAGGCTAAAAGTCCAAATCCAGGTCTCGGCCATGTGAATTCCTTCTGTGAGCCTTTGTTCCTTGGTGTTCCTTGGCATTTGACTTCGTGTGCTTGTGTCTGTGTTTATTCTGGTCTCTTTATAATTCAGAAGTGATCAGATTTAGATTTAATTGCAAATTAAATCACAGGCCAATAGATTCAAACATGTGATTAAATTATAACAGCATATGGCTAGCATGAGAAGGTATGATTTAATCATAACAGCGACTGGACTAGTGCTTAGCCAAACGACCAGAAACCATAGCCTAGCCAAGTTGACACATAAAATTAACCATCACAAGGATCAAGGAATCTACATTTTTAAAAGCTGGCCATTGGTGAGTGGTGTCTGGTGTCTTAAACGCTAGCAAGTGGCCATCTAAAAGGCATCAATTGGTCTCAACCCACCTGGAGCAAAGGAGAATGAAGAATACCAAAGACACAAGGTAAATCTAAGCCCAAGAGACAGACAGGGCCACATAACCCAGAGACTACATCATCCTGAGATCAGAAGAACTAGACGGTCTCCGGCTATCACCTATGACTGCCCTGACAGGGAACACAACAGAGAGTCCCTGATGGAGCAGGAGAACAGTGGGATGCAGACCTCAAATTCTCGTAAAAAGCCCAGAGTTAATGGTCTGATCAAAACTGGAGGGACCCCAGGAGTCATGGCCCCCGGACCCTCTGTTAGCCCAAGACTGGAATCATTCCCAAAACCAACTCCTCAAACAGGGATTGGACTGGACTATAAGACAAAACGATACTGGTGAAGAGTGAGCTTCTTGGCTCAAGTAGACGCATGAGACTATGGGGGCAGCTCCTGTATGGAGGTGAGATGAGAAGGCGGGACGGGGGGACAGGAGCTGGTTGAATAAAAAAAAAAAAAAATGGACACGGGGAATAGAGAGTAGAGAGGAGGAGTGTGCTGGCACTTTAGGGGGAAAGCAGCTGGGGTTACACAGCAAGGTGTGTTTAGTTTTTATATGAGAGACTGACTTGATTTGTAAACTTTCACTGAAAGCACAATTAAAAAAAAAAAAAAAAACCTGGCCAGAGGATTCTAGGAAACCACTGATGGAGTCAAATTCCTTTCTGCACAGGAGGAAACTAAGGCCTAGAAAGGGACGGTGACTTCTTCAAGGCCATACTTGGAACATGGATCAGAATTCAGGCTTCCTGACCAGGGCTCTGAATACCTGTAGCTGTCACCTGTCCAGCATCAGATCCCTGCCTTCTGAAACAGCACCTCAATTTTCTTCCAGGTTTTTAGTCTCTTTCCCCATGTTCCAACAAACTAGACACCAGACTTTCCATGACTCAAGCCACAGGGTGGACTAATGGAAAAGACAAAAGTGTCACAGTCAGCCAGCCAAGGGTTTCACTCAGTCCCTCCCTGTGCTGCTGTGTGACTTTGGGCCACTGAGTTTGTCTCTCTGTGCCAGAGCTCCTCATATGTGGATACTCTCCTATCTGTCTCACAGGTGTGACTGAGGAGAAGGAGAAGGAATGGAAGTGAAAGGGCCTGTCTTAGTTCTCTAGTGCTCCTATAACAGAAATACCGCAAGTGGATGGCTTTAACAAAGAGAAGTTTATCCTCTCATTGTCTAGGAGGCTAGAAGTCCAGCTCCAGGGGAAGGCTTTCTTTCTCTACTGGCTCTGGGGGAAGGTCCTTGTCATCAATCTTTCCTTGGGTCTAGGAGTTTCTCAGTGCAGGGACCCTGGGTCCAAGGGACGTGCTCTGTTCCCAGCTCTTCTTCCTTGGTGGTATGAGGTCCTCCTCCTCTCTGCTCAGTTCTCTCTTTTATATCTCAAAAGAGATTGACCCAAAATACAACTTAATCCTGTAGCTCGAGTCCTGCCTCATTGACCTAACTGCCTCTAATCCAGTCTCATTAACATCATAGAGGTAAGATTGACAACACATAGGATAATCACATCAGATCACAAAATCGTGGACAACCAGACAATACTTGGAATCATAGGCTAGCCAAGTTGACACGCATTTTGGGGGGACACAATTCAATCCATAACAGGGCCTGACCCTCAGTAGGTACCCCATATATACTCGTTCTTCTCTTCTTCCATTAAGCCATGGCAGGGGCTGGGTGGTTGGTTCATACTTCCCAGGTCGTTACTGGTTTGAAAAGGACCAGAGAAACATAGTTGTCTAGGACTGGTGCTTCAGTTCATGTGACCAGGATGCAAGTCGTTAAGAAAAGGACACCCTCCCTTCAGTGTTTGTGGAAGGGCCTTTGCCCTCCTCTCTGGGCCTTGGGTGGAGGTCAGAGAGATGCCCAGAATGATAAATAAAGAAGGAAGAAAAAGAAAGCCAAGAAAGTGTTTACACTGAGATGAAAGTACATTGCTGAACGCTAACCACAAGGGCTTGTGTACAGAAACCACATGTCTGGGGATGCTCTGGAATGTTCCAAACTGCAAGGGTAAGAAAAGGCCCCTGGGCAGGGGCAGGCTGGGCTGAGCCCCCAGGAGGCAAGCCCAAGACTGTGACCCGAGGCAGCCCTCTCAGGCACCTTCATGTCCGTGGTCCCTCACACGGCCACTCCAAGTTGGTGGGCCTCCTGCCCACCCACTAACCCTGCCTTTCCGCTCTCTCTACAGGGTCCCCACTCATCTGGAGCACCACTGCCCACCCCATCCCCCACCTTTGTCTCACTAACTCCAACTCATCATATAAAACTGTGTTTAGACATCACCTCCCCTGGGAGTCCTTCGCTGACCCCACCCCACCACTCGGGATCTCAGAATCCCCTGCATTCATCTCTATGGCTGCAATTCCAAAAGGCATTGCAATTGTTTGAGTACTTGCTTGTCTCCGCTACAAAACTTCAAATGCTTGACGGCAGTATAGTGTAAGTGGTTAGGAGTCCCTGGGTGGCACACACAGTTAAGAGCTCGACTGCTAGCTGAAAGGTTGGCTGTTCGAACCCACCCAGAGATGACTCAGAAGAAAGGTGATTTGCTTCCAAAAGCTTACAGCTTTGAAAATCCTATGGGGCGCAGTCCCATGAGTTGGAGCTGACTCAAAGGCAACTATCAACCGTATAATGGTGACGGGCGTGGACTTAGGAGTCAAACTGCTGAGGTTTGAATCCTCGTTTCCCAGCTGTGTGTCTTTGGCTAAGTTAATTAGCCTCCTGTGCCTCAGCTGGCCTCTCTGTAAAATGGCGATGATGATAATAGTATCTGTCTCATGGAGATCCTGCCACACGCTGAGTATGTCTTTCCAATTATGCATTCCAGAGCTGGGGAAATAACCAGAAGATGGGGTTGGCCCACAGTGAAACAGACCTAAGCTAAAACTTCATTGATCACCTGACCTCCATAAGCCCCTTCTCTGACATTTTGGGTCTCCAGGAATTTCTGACAACTCAGAGCCAGTGTCCAGGAATCCCTGAGAAGCCTCTTTCCCTAATGCACAATCACCCTGGTAAATGACCATAGATTTCTTTGGAAAAAGTTGGCAGAAAGATTAACAGTGTAAAATTTTGACAGTTTAATAGGGTCGTTCCTCAAGGTGAACTGGCCTCCCCTCCTTCATTCAAGGGCTCTAATGGTTCTGGGTCTGTAAGCTGGCTTAAGTCTGGGAATGAATTTAGGGATCACGACTCTCTGTTCTAGTCATTCAAGTTAGACTTCTGTTCATTCAACCTAAAACTCCTCCACGTATACAGATCAAGTAAGTTGTTGACTAGCCAAGGCCATAAGTCTCTGCAAGTTTAAAACAAAAAAAAACCTGTTGCCATCGAGTCGATTCTGACTCATAGCAACCCTATAGGACCGGATAGAACAGTCCCTTAGGACTTCCAAGGGTGTAATCTTTATGGAAGCGGACTGCCACATCTTTCTCCTGTGGAGCAGCTGGTGGGAGGAAACACCGCCCTTTCAGTAGCAGCCAAGCAAGTTTACCACTGTGCTACCAGCACTCCTTTCTGCAAGTTTAAATGGATTTAAATAGACTGATCTATGTAAAGCATAGAGGGTAGCAGTGGTTCAGTGGTAGAATTCTCACCTTCTATGTGGGAGACCCAGGTTTGATTCCTGGCCCAGGTACCACACGCATAGCCACCACCTGTCTGTCAATGCAGACAGACTGTTTGTTGCTATGATGCTGAACAGGTTTCGGGGGGAGCTTCCAGACTGAGATGGAAGAGGAAGGAAGCCCCGGTGATCTGCTTCCAAAAATCAGCCAATGAAAACCCTTCGGAGCACGAAGAATAGCGCCTGGCACACAGCGAGCTCAGCATAAGTGCTTTCACCATTATCATTTTTCTTTCTACCCCTAGGACCTGACAGCAAGCAGACTCAAGAAAGGATTCCAAAGTGAGTGAATGAGCAGGCCCGTGATTTAGGAGCACCCGGGTCTCCACTGGAGACAAGCCACGTCCACCCTGTGGTTCACACAAGACTCATAATGCTGGGATATCCAACGTGGGCCTGTCCGAAGGGGGCTGAGGAGCTTGCTGACAAATAACTCTCCAGAAGGTAGAAGAGGGTCCAAGCCTGGAAGGCTGGTTTGAAGCCACTGAGCCAAGGCCAAAGGAGAGAATTCTGAGCACAGAGCAGAGCAGCCTGGGGTGTGATACTCAGTTTATCAACACTGGGCTTAGTCATTTGTTTGTCAGTCTATTTATTGGTTCTAATTTAGCTTCTAGGAGCCCTGGTGGCGCAGTTGTTAAGCTCTTGGCTGCTAACCCAAAGGTTGGCAGTCTGCTTCTGTAAAGATTACAGCCTCGGAAACCCATGGGGCAGTTCAACTCTGTCCTACATGGTCACTGTGAGTCAGAATTGACTCTACAGTAGTGGTTTTTTTTTGGTGGTTAAGGTCTAAGGACCTCCAGGTGCATGGAGTTGAGTTAGCATACCCTTAAAAAAAAACAGTTGCCGTTGAGTTGACTCCAACTCATGGTGACCCCTGTGTGTCAGAGTAAAACTGCTTCAGAGGGTTTCCAATGCTGATTTTTTGGAAGTAGATTGCCAGGCCTTTCTTCCAAGGCAACCCAGGATGGACTTGAACCTCCAACCTTTCTGTTAGCAGCTGAGTGATTAACCATTTACACCACCCACCAACAACCTTCACAGCATAGCAAGTTATCTTTGACTGCTTATGCAACACCCCTTATTATTTATGTTTCTCTTTTACCTGACTCTCGTTTGCCCTCTTCTCCCCAAATATGTGTGAATCTTGTAAAAAGTTTTCTCTTCAAGATTTCTTGTGTGTGTTATAATTTTCAGAAATTAAATCTCATCCTGGTTACTGCTTTGAGAGCTGTTTTCTACACATTTATATAGTTTGTTGTTTCTTGTTGCTGCTCTGAATTCCCTCCCATGGGTCCACTACATTTTGCCACCAACAACACTACAATGAACATCTTTGGCCATGTTCCCTCATGGATTTTTGTGAGAATTTCTCTGGGATGATTACTCAGGAGTGGGATTTCTTGGCCACAAGGCATGTCCAGACTTCATTTTGCCAAATACCACCCAACTGCTTTCCAGAATGTCTGTACCAATTCCTATGTCTATAGCAGCGAACGTCGAGCAGCTAAAGCAAAAGGAAGAATTAATGAAGTAAAAGAACTGAACAGAAGATTTCAAAGGGCAGCTCGAGAAGAAAAAGTAAAGCATTATAATGACATGTACAAAGAGCTGGAGATAGAAAACCAAAAGGGAAGAACACGCTCGGCGTTTCTCAAGCTGAAAGAACTGAAGAAAAAATTCAAGCCTCGAGTTGCAATAGTGAAGGATTCTGTGGGGAAAATATTAAATGACACAGGAAGCATCAAAAGAAGATGGAAGGAATACACAGAGTCATTATACCAAAAAGAATTAGTCGATGTTCAACCATTTCAAGAAGTAGCATATGATCAGGAACCGATGGTACTGAAGGAAGAAGTCCAAGCTGCTCTGAAGGCTTTGGCGAAAAACAAGGCTCCAGGAATTGATGGAATATCAATTGAGATGTTTCAACAAACGGATGCAGCACTGGAGGTGCTCACTTGTCTATGCCAAGAAATGTGGAAGAGAGCTTCCTGGCCAACTAACTGGAAGAGATCCATATTTATACCTGTTGCCAAGAAAGGTGATCCAACTGAATGTGGAAATTATAGAACAATATCATTAATATCACATGCAAGCAAAATTTTGCTGCAGATGATTCAAAAACGGCTGCAGCAGTATATCGACAGGGAACTGCCAGAAATTCAGGCTGGTTTAAGAAGAGGACATGGAACTAGGGATATCATTGCTGATGTCAGATGGATCCTGGCTGAAAGCAGAGAATACCAGAAGGATGTTTACCTGTGCTTTATTGATTATGCAAAGGCATTCAACTGTGTGGATCATAACAAACTATGGATAACACTGCGAAGAATGGGAATTCCAGAACACTTACTAGTGCTCATGAAGAACCTTTACATGGATCAAGAGGCAGTTGTTCAGACAGAACAAGGGGATACTGATTGGTTTAAAGTCAGGAAAGGTGTGCGTCGGGGTTTTATTCTTTCACCATACCTATTCAACCTGTATGCTGAACAGATAACACAAGAAGCTGGACTATATGAAGAAGAATGGGGCATCAGGATTGGAGGAAGACTCATTAACAACCTGTGTTATGCAGATGACACAACCTTGCTTGCCGAAAGTGAAGAGGACTTGAAGCACTTACTAATGAAGATCAAAGACCACAGCCTTCAGTATGGATTACACCTCAACATAAAGAAAACAAAAATCTTCACAACTGGACCAATGAGCAACATCATGATAAACGGAGAAAAGATTAAACTTGTCAAGGATTTGATTTTACTTGGATCCACAATCAACAGCCATGGAAGCAGCAGTCAAGAAATCAAAAGACACATTGCATTGGGTACATCTGCTGCAAAGGACCTCTTTAAAGTGTCGAAAAGCAAAGATGTCACGTTGAAGACTAAGGTGCGCCTGACCCAAGCCCTGGTATTTTCAATCGCATCATATGCATGTGAAAGCTGGACAATGAATAAGGAAGACCGAAGAAGAATTGATGCCTTTGAATTGTGGTGTTGGCAAAGAATATTGAATATACCATGGACCGCCAGAAGAATGAACAAATCTGTCTTGGAAGAAGTACAACCAGAATGTTCCTTAGAAGCAAGGATGGCGAGACTGCGTCTTACATACTTTGGACATGTTGTCAGGAGGGATCAGTCTCTGGAGAAAGATATTATGCTTGGCAAAGTACAGGGTCAGCAGAAAAGAGGAAGACCCTCAGCAAGGTGGATTGACACAGTGGCTTCAACAATGGGCTCAGGCACAACAACGATTGTAAGGATGGCGCAGGACTGGGCAGTGTTTCGTTCTGTCGTGCATAGGGTCGCTATGAGTCGGAACCAACTCGACGGCACCTAACAACAACAACAACAGCAGTGACTGAGGCTTTCCATCTGCCCACATTGTCACCAACACTTGGGAGTATCTACCTTTCTAATCTGTAATGGGCAGGAAGAGATATGTCATTGTTTTAACTGTTCAACATCTGTGTTTCCTACTGAATTGTAAGGTCCATGATGGCAGCAGGTCCGTGCTGAAGACATAGCTGTGTCCTCAGTGTACTGTTCAGGGCCTGCCACAAAGTTGTTGTTGTTAGGTGCCATCAAATGGATTTCAACTCATAGTGACCCGATGTGATAGAGTAGAACTGCCCCATAGCGTTTTCTAGGCTGTAATCTTTATGGGAGCAGATCACCAGCTTTTTCTCCTGGGGAGACACTGGGTGGGTTTATATCACCAACCTTTTGATTAGCAGATGAGTGCCTAACTGTTGCACAACCAGGGCTCCTTGCCACATAGTTATTGTTGTTGTTAGTCACTGTCGCGTCAGCTCTAACTCATGGTGACCTTACACACAACAGAATGATAACGCTGCCCGGTCCTGCCATTCTTGCAATCATTGCTATGTTGGAGCCCACTGTTGCAGCCACTGTGTCAGTCCCTCTCATTGAGGGTCTTCCAGTAGGTGCCTCAATGTATACCTTTGAAGGAATGAATGATTCACTTGCAGGAGCAGCTTTCAGAGCTCAACTCTACTTCCTGGGGAGAGGAGATGCTGTCGCAAGTGAGTCAAAGCAGGAAGAGCTATTGCACTGAGGTCTCAGGAAGCCACTGACCAGGAGAAAAATCTCTAGGGACTCCTGGGAGCTGCTGGAGGGAATGTGACAGGGGGGACATTCCCACGGAGCCAGGGGAACACCACTTGGTTGCAGAGACTGGTGTCTGTGTTCATCTAGAAAACACGAGCTATGGTGGAGTCAGGGCAGATCTTTGACAGTGGGACCAGGCAGACTTCCCACGGGCAGATTTGAATACCAAGAGATCAGGGGACAGCTGCTGTTGTTGGTGTGTGCCATCGAGTCAATTCCAACTTAGAGCGACTTTCCAGGACAGAATAAAACTGCCCCATAGGGTTTCCAAGGCTGTGATCTTTACGGAAGCAGGCTGCCACAGCTTTCTCCCACAGAGCGGCTGGTGGGCTCAAACCTCAGACCTTTCAGTTAGCAGCCAAGTACTTAACAACTGTGCCACCAGGGCTCCTTGTATTATTATTATTGTTGTTGTTAAAATTTGGGATAAAATGGAAGCCATGTGGCTCTGGACCAAGCCTGTCAAAACTCTCACAGCAGGGCTTTACACAGAACCTTCACTGTCAAGGGTCTTGGAAAAGCTTGTCTGCTGGAAGTACGACAGGAGCGGAAACCATAGTGGTTAGGGACAGCCTGAGTTTGTGCCTTCTGGGTAAGTTACTTCACTTCTCAGCATCTCAGTTTTCTCATCTTTCATATAGAACTTCATAGTTTTCCCTCACAGAACTTAGCATGGTTTGAACATGTTGGGCCCTTAAGTTTTAACCCCTGCCTCCTACTTTCCCCTCTCTACCTCATTCCAATCACCTTGGCCTTCAATTCATTCCTCCAACATGTCAGCATTTTTCCTGCCTCTGGGCCTTTGCACAAGGTCTTCACTCCACCTGGCATAGTTTTCCCACCACTCTTCCAGGGTGACTACTTCTCTTCATTTAGATTTCAGCTTAAATGTCACCACTGCCAAGGGATATCTCTGATTAATGTATTTAAATTAGGTACAGCTTCCTCCCTGTCTCTCTTATCTGTTATTCTGTATCATTGCACCCAGAATGTTTCCTTCACAGCAGTGATTACAATTTGTAATTTTTTATCCATTTGTTTGCTTATTTGTCTCCTGAAGTAGACCTTTTAGTTCACAAGGGCGGAGACTGTGTCCCATTAATCATTGTTAGTTCCAAAAAAAAAAAAAAAAACCCATTGCCCTCAAGTCAGTTTTGACCCGTAGTTACCCCTTGTATTACAGAGCAGAGCTGCTCCACAGGGTTTTCTTTACTGTAATCTTCACAGAAGCAGATGGCCGGGCCTTCCTTCCATGATGCCGCAAGATGGGTTCAAAGTGTCAACTCTGAGGTTAGTAGTGAGTGCAAACCATCCCTAGTGCATAGTGGGCACTCAATAAGTATTTGTTGAATAAAAGCATGAATTGAAAAAAGCACCGGTCCTAACTTATGAGCCCAATTTTATTCTGATGGTAAAAATCACACAAAAACAGCATACACACACACACACACAAAGAAAACTATAGATAAATATCTCTCAAAAATACAAGCTGCGGGGAGACTGAAACTCTTTCGCATTGCTGATGGGAATGCAAAATGGTACAACCATTTTGGAAAACGATATGGCACTTCCTTAAAAAGCTAGAAATAGAAATACCATATGATCCAGCACTACTTCTAGGAATATATCCTAGAGAAATCAGAGCTGTCACACAAATAGGCATATGCACACTTGTGTTCATTGCAGCATTACCCACAAAAGCAAAAAGATGGAAACAACCTCAGTGCCCATCAATAGACAAATGGGTAAACAAACTGTGGTACATACATACATGAAATACTACACAATGATAAAGAACATTGATGAACCTTGGAAACATCTCAAAACATGGATAAGTCTGAAGGGCATTATGCTGAGTGAAATTAGATAAGTGGTAAGTGTGGTGAAGGGTAAGACAGTACACAATACTGGGGAAGCCAATACCACGTGACCAAGGCAAGGTCATGGAAGCTTCATAGACACATCCAAACTCCCTGAGGGACCAAATTACTGGGCTGAGGGCTGTGGGGATCATGGTCTAGGGGAACATCTAGCTCAATTGGCATAATGCAGTTTATAAAGATAAATGTTCTACATCCTACTTTGGTGAGCTGTGTCTGGGGTCTTAAAACCTTGTGAACAAATATCTAAGATACTCCACTGGTCTCACCCTGACTGGAGCAAGAGAGAATGAAGAAAACCAAAGACACAAGGGAAAGATTAGTCCAAAGGACTAATGGACCACAACTACCACAACCTCCACCAGACTGAGTCCAGCACAACTAGATGGTGCCTGGCTACCACCACCAACTGCTCTGACAGGGATCACAATAGAGGGTCCTGGACAGAGCTGGAGAAAAATGTAGAACAAAATTCTAACTCACACACACACACACAAAAGACCAGGCTTACTGGCCTGACAGAGACTGAGAAATCCCGAGAACATGGCCCCCGGACTCCCTTTTAACTCAGTAATGAAGTTACTCCTGAGGCTCACCCTTCAGCCAAAGATTAGACAGGTCCATAAAACAAAATGAGGCTAAATGAGAACACCAGCCCAGGAGCAAGGATGAGAAGGCAGGAGGGGACAGGAAAACTGATAATGGCTACCTAAGGTGGAAAAGGGGAGAGTGTTGACATGTCATGGGGGTGGCAACCAACGTCATAAAACAATACGTGTGTTAATTGTTTAATGAGAAACTAATTTGCTCTGTAAATCCTCATCAAAAAAAAAAAAAATTCGTAAAAATCTTTAACAAGGTATTGTTGTTTTTGTTAGGTATCATTGAGTCAATTCCAACTCATAGCAACGCTGTATACCACAGAATGAAACACTGCCCGGTCCTGCACCATGCTCACAACCGTTGTTATGCTTGAGCCCATTAATCCAGCCACTATATCATTCCATCTCATTGAGGGTCATCCTCTTTTCCACTGACCCTGTACTTTACCAAGCATGATGCTCTTCTCTAGGGACTGATCCCTCCTGACAACATATCCAAAGTGTATAAGACGTAGCCTCGCCATCTTTCCCTCTAAGGAGCGTTCTGGTTGTACTTCTTCCAAGACAGATTTGTTCATTCTTTTGGCAGTCCATGGTATATTCAATATTCTTTGCCAGCACCACAATTCAAAGGGGTCAATTCTTTGGTCTTCCTTATTCATAGTCTCCCTTTCGCACACATATGAGGTGATTGAAAATATTATGGCTTGGGTCAGGCACACCTTAGTCTTCAAGGTGACATCTTTGATTTTCAACACTTTAAAGAGGTCTTTTGCAGCAGATTTGCCCAGTACAATGCATCCTTTGATTTCTTAACTGCTGCTCCCATGGGTGTTGATTGTAGATCCAAGTAAAATGAAATCCTTGACAACTTCAATCTTTTCTCCATTTATCATTATGTTGCTTATTGGTCCAATTACAAAGATTTTTGTTTTCTTTATGTTGATGTATAATCCATAATGAAGGCTGTAGTCTTTGATCTTCATCAGTAAGTGCTTCAAGTCCTCTTCACTTTCAGCAAGCAAGGTTTATGAGTCTTCCTCCAATCCTAATGCCCCGTTCATCTTCATATAGTCCAGCTTCTTGGATTATTTGCTCAGCATACAGATTGAATAGGTGTGGTGAAAAGATACATCCCTGACACACACCTTTCCTGACTTTAAACCACTCAGTATCCACTTGTTCTGTCCGAACAACTGCCTCTTGATCTACGTACAGGTTTCTCATGAGCACAACTAAGTGTTCTGGAATTCCCATTCGTTGCAATGTTATCTGTAATTTGTTGTGATCTTCCCAGTTGAATGCCTTTGCATAGTCAATAAAACACAGGTAAACATCCTCCTGGTATTCTCTGCTTTCAGCCAGGATCCATCTGACATCAGCAATGATAGCCCTGGTTCCACGACCCCTTCTGAATCTGGCCTGAATTTCTGGCAGTTCTTTGTTCATATACTGCTGTAGCTGCTTTTGAATGATCTTCAGCAAAATTTTGCTTACGTGTGATATTAATGATATCATTTGATTATTTCCACATTCTGTTTGATCACCTTTCTTGGGAATAGGCATAAATATGGGTCTCTTCCAGTCAGTTTGCCAGGTAGCTGTCTTCCAAATTTCTTAGCAGAGACAAGTGAGCACTCCCAGTGCTGCATCCATTTTTTGAAACATCTCAATTGATATTCCATCAGTTCATGGAGCCTTGTTTTTCGCCAATGCCTTCAGAGCAGCTTGGACTTCTTCCTTCAGTACCATCGGTTCCTGATCATACGCCACCTCTTGAAATGGTTGAATGTCAGCCAATTCTTTTTGGTATAATGACTCTGTGCATTCCTTCCATTTTCTTTCTTTCTTTCTTTTTTTTTTTTTATTAACTTTTATTGCCTTCCATTTTCTTTTATTGCTTCCTGGATCTTTTAATATTTTTCCCATAGAATCCTTCACTATTGCAACTCCAGGTTTGAATTTTTTTCTTCAGTTCTTTCAGCCTGAGAAACGCCGAGTGCGTTCTTCCCTTTTGGTTTGCTATCTCTAGCTCTTTGCGCATGTCATTATAATTTTTTGTTTTCTTGAGCCGCCCTTTGAAATCTTCTGTTCAGTTCTTTTACTTCATCATTTTTTTCCTTTTGCTTTAGCTACTCAACATTCAAGAGTAAGATTCAGAGTCTCTTCTGACATCCATTTTTGTCTTTTCTTTCTTTCCTGTCTTTTTTAATGACCTCTTGCTTTCTTCAGGGTTGATGTCTTTGATGTCATTCCACAACTCATTTGGTCTTTGGTCATTAGTGTTAAATGAGTCAAATCTATTCCGGAGATGGTCGCTAAATTCAGATGGAGTATACTCAAGGTCATACTTTGGCTCTCATCAACTTTTTCTAATTTTCTTCACTTTCAACTTGAACTTGCATATGAGCAATTGATGGTCTGTTCCATAGTTCGCTCCTGGCCTTGAGCTTTTCCATTGTCTCTTTCCACAGACGTAGTCAATTTGATTCCTGTGTATTCCATCTGAGGAGATCCATGTGTACGCTGCCATTTATGTTGGTCAGAAAAGGTATTTGCAATGAAGTAGTTGGTCTTGAAAAATTCTGTCATGCCATCTCCTGCATCATTTCTATTACCAAGGCCATATTTTCCAACTACTGATCCTTCTTTGTTTCTGACTTTTGCATTCCAATCACCAGTAATTATCAATCCATCCTGATTGCATGTTCAATCAATTTCAGACTACAGAAGCTGGTAAACATCTTCAATTTCTTCATCTTTGGCCTTAGTGGTTGGCGTGTAACTTTGAGTAATAGTCATATTAACTGGTCTTCCTCGTAGGTGTATGGATATTATCCCATCACTGACAGCGTTGTACTTCAGGATAGACCTTGAAATGTTCTTTTTTTGCCGGGCCATTCCTTTTCAAGTTGTCATTCCGAGCAATAAAGTATTAGCATATAAAATCCAACAAAATATTTTAAAAATATAATAAGCCACAATTGAGGCTTATTCCAGACATATAGAGCCAGTTCAATATTAAAAATCAATCAGTATAATCCACTGCATCAACATACTAAATAAGAAAAACCATGTGATCATATCAATTAAGACAGAAAAATGTGTTTAACAAAATTTGACACCCATCTATGATAAAAAAAAAAACTCTTCACACTAGAATAGAGGGAAATCTTTTTTCAGCCTCACAAAGAACATTTACAAAAAGACTAGAAAAAATATTTAACGGCAAAAAAAAAAAAAAAAAAAACTGAATGCTTTCCCTGTAAGATTGGGAACAAGCCAAGAATGTCCACTCTTGGTGCTCTCATTCACCATAGTGCTGGAAGTCCCAGCCACAGCAATAAGGCAAAAACAAGAAACAAAAGGCATACGGATGACAAAGGAAGAAATAAAACTGTGTCCATTTGACGATTACATGATTGCCTATGTAGGAACTTCCAAGGAATCTATTTTTAAAAAATTGAGAACTACTAGAACTAATAATAAGTTCAATAAGGTCAAATTATGTAAGACCAACACATACAACTCGATTGTTTTTCTATTTGTTGACAATTAACAAGTGGAAACTAAAATTTAAAATATACTACCATCAAAATTACTCCAAAGCTCATGGACTACAGATTTTCTGGAGCCAAGGGGGCTGGATGAACCCCTGAAACTTGCCCTGAGATAACCTTTAAACCTTAAACTAAAAATATCCCCTTGAGTCTTCTTAATATCAAATGATAGTTTAGCTTAGCTGGTCAACTCTCTGCTGTGAGCATTGTACTCTTTTAATAACTATCTATGTAGCATCAAACTGACAACAGCAACTTGAAAGATTAGACAGAAAACTTAGGGGCCAGGGAGTTTATGTTAATGTGGGAGGAACACCTCAGAAAATGAGAGTGAGGATGGTTACACAACTCAAAGAAAGTAATCCATGTGACTGAATTGTTCAGGTAGCAACTGTTGAGTTGGTATATGTTTTGCTGTGTATATTCTCAACAACAACTACAAAATAAAACTTAAAAAAAAGAATTACTCCACAGAAAATGAAAAAGGTACAAATCTAATAAAACATTTACAAGATCTGTACTTTTTTTTAATTTTTATTGTGCTTTAAGTGAAAGTTTACAAATCAAGTCAGTCTCTCACACAAAAACTTATATACACACCTTGCTACTTACTCCTAATTGCTCTCCCCCTAATGAGACAGCCCGCTAGGATCTGTATGTTTTGAAAATTACAAAATGCTGGTAGAAGAAATCAAAGAAGACCTAAATTCTTGTAGAGACAGACAGCAAATGTCACTGTTCCCAGAATTTCTAATAAAGTCTCAGCAGTGTTTTTGAAGATGTAGACAAACTTATTCTACATGAAAAAGAACATGACATCAGGATTAGAGGAAAATTCATTAACACCCTGCAATATGCAGATGACAGTATGTTGCTTGCTGAAAGCCAAGAGGACTTGAAGCACTTACTGATGAAGATCAAAGACCACAGCCATCAGTATGGATTACATCTCAACATAAAGAAAACAAAAATCCTCACAACTGGAACAATAAGCAACATTATGATAAACAGAGAAAATAACAAAGTTGTCAAGGACTTCATTTTACTTGAATCACCATCAAGAAGCAACAGTCAGGAAATGAAACAATGTGTTACATTGGGCAAATCTGCTGCCACAGACCTCTTTAAGTGTTAAAAAGCAAAGATGTCGTTTTGAGGACTAAGGTGCGCCTGACCTAAGCCACGGTATTTTCAATTGTCTTATATGAATGTGAAAGCTGGACAATGAATAAGGAAGACCATAGAAAAGTTGATGTCTTGGAATTACGGAGGTGGCAAAGAATATTGACTATGCATGGTGTTCCAGAAGAATGAACAAATCTTGGAAGAAGTACAGCCAGAATGCTCATTAGAAGTGAGAATGGCAAGAGTTCATCTCACATACTTTGAACATATTATCAGGTGGGACCAGGCCCTGGAGAAGGACATCATGCTTGGCAAAGTAGAGGGTCAGTGAAAAAGAGGAAGACCCTCAGTGAGATGGGTTGACACAGTGGCTGTAACAATGGGCTGGAACATAGCAACAATTGTGAGGATGGTGCAGGACCCGGCCATGCTTCGTTACTTTGTACACAGGGTTACTATGAGTCAGAACTAACTCAGCAGCACCTAACAACAGCAACAACATTCTAAAATGTATATGGAAAGGAAAATGCTACCGAATTACCAAAACAATTTTGAAAAAGAATTAGAGTGGGAGGAATCATTCTTTCCAGTGTTACGGCTTGCCATATAGCTACAATATTTCAAGATAGTGTGGTATTGGCAGAGAGCTAGACATATAAATTAGTGAAACAGAGTAAAGAACTCAGAAATAGATTCACACAAATATGCCAATTAATTTTTGATAAAGGATCAAAAGAAATTCAATGGAAGATTGATAGCCTTTTCAACGAATTGTGCTGCAGCAGCTGGACACACATAGGCAAAAAAATGAACCTCACAATTTGTACAAAAATTAACTCATAATAGATCATGGACTTAAATGAAAAACTCTGAAGCACACAGTTTTTGAGTTTAGTGGCTTAAGCAGCACAAATTTGTTATCCTATAGGCCTGGGAGTCAAAAATCCAAGATTGTTCTCACTGGGTAAAATCAAGGTGTTAATTAGAGCTATGTTCCTTTCTGTAGGCTCTGGGTAGGATCCCTTACTTTGCTTTTAGGGGCCAAGTGCATTGTTTACCTCATGGCCTTCTTCCATCTCAAAAAAAAAAAAGGTGTAGCTAATTGCCTCCATGAACAACTGCCTCCCTTGCCATGAGACAAGAAGAACTGGATGGTGCCTGGCTACCATTACTGAACATTTTGATCAAAGATTCTATAGGAGAATCCTGATCAAAAGGGGAAAATGAAGAACAGAACTTAAAATTCTCACGAACTCCATACTTAACTGTAGCCATGGAGGCAGGATGAACCCCTAAAACTATTGCCCTGAAATAATCTTTGAACCTTAAACCACATGGACGCATGTGAAAGCTGGGCAATGAATGAGTAAGATGGAAGAAGAATTGATGCCTTTGAATTATGGTGTTGGCAAAGAATGTAGAATATACCATGGACTGCCAAAAGAATGAACCAATCTGTCTTAGAAGAACTACAACCAGAATGCTCATTCAAAGCAAGAAGGACATCATGCTTGGTCAGTGAAAAAGAGTAAGACCCTTGATGAGATGAATTGACACAGTGGCTGCAACAATAGGGAGAAGCATAACAATGGCTGTGAGGATGGTGCAGGATCGGGCAGTGTTTGTACACTGGGTAGCTATGAGTTGGAGCTAACTCGATGGCACCTAACAACAACAACAGTAAAAATAGCCTGCCTTGAGATAAAGCTCTTTTAAGAACTATCTATATGGAATGAAACTGACAACAGCAATTTGAAAGATTAGATAGGAATCTTAGGGGACAGTGAATTAATGTTAATGGGGGAGGAACAAGTCCAAAAAGGAGGGTAAAAATGGTTGGTTGTGCAACTCAAAGAATGCAATCAATGTCACTGAACTGTACATTTAGAAATTGTTGAATTGGTGTGTTTTCCTATGTATATTCTCAACAACTACAACAAAATAAATACAAATTTTTTAAAAAAAGCAAAGGTGGACTGAGTCATTTTCACATTGCATCACTCTGACCACTCTTCTGCAGTCGCATCTCCCTCTGACCACAGTTAGGAAAGGTTTTCTGATTTTAAGGACCCATGTGATCACTTTGGGCCCACCCAGATAATCGAGTATAATCTCCCCATCTCAAAATCTTTAACTTAGTCACATTTGCAAAGTCTCCTTGGCCATGTAAAGTAATCTGTGAGTATTCACAGAACCTGGGGATTAGGACAGGAACATCTTTACGGACCATTATTTTAACCTACCGCAGTGCAGAAACTTGAACACAAATATTTATAGCAGCTTTATTTGTAATAGCCAAAAACTGGAGACAGGTCAAATGTCCTTCAGTGGGTGAATGGTTAAACAAACTAGGATAAATCCATACTTCAGAAAACTTCTTAGCAATAAAAAGGAACAAACTATTGGTACACATGACTTGGATGAACCTCAAGATGCATGATTCTATTTACATAATACTTAGGAAACAACATAATTATAGAGATGGGGAACAGATCAGCTAGGGGTTAGGGATGGGGGTACGGTAGCTATAAAGGGGTAGCACAAGGGAGCATTGGGTTTACTTAATGATACAGTTAAGTGTCTTGATTGTGGTGGTGGTTACATGAAGCTCCACACGTGGTAGATTGGCATACATAAACACATGAATGTAGACATAACTGTTGAAATCTGAGTAATATCTAAGGATGGTACCAATGTCAATATCCTAGTTTTGGTATGTACTACAGTTATGCAAGATGGTAACATTGGGGCAGGCTGCGTGAAGGGTGCGTGAGACCTCCCTGTACCTTTCTTTGCAACTTCCTCTGAATCTATGTTGTTGTTGTTAGGTGCTGTCGAGGCATTTCCAACTCAGTGACCCTGTGTGCAACAGAACAAAAATCTGTCCAGTCCTGCGCCATCTTCACAATCATTGCTATGTTCCAGCCCATTTCTACTGCTATTTATGAGGTTTTCGCTGGCCACTTATTAAAAAAAAGTAGATTGCCAAGTCCTTCTCTCTAGCCTGTCTCACTCTGGAAGCTCCACTGGAGCCTGTCCACCGTGGGTGACCCTACAGGTATTTGAAATACTGGTGGCTTCACACACCAGCATCACAGAAACAGGCACTCCACCGCAGTATGACAAACTGACAGACGAGTGGCGGTGAATCTATAGTTATTGCAAAATTTAAAAAAGTTTTAAATAAGAGAGTACTGGACTCCCAGACTGGAGACTGGTTGCTGGGCTCTAGTGCTGGTTCTCACCTTATCTAGCTGGTAAGCCTGAGGCAAATCCCTTGCCATCTCTAGGGCTCTACCAGCCCATGTGAGGGCTTTGGTTTATGCCAGGAGTTTTCAGTTTTTAGGTTTAACAGTGAAACCCTTTGTTAAAAAAAAAAAAAAAATCTTACACTGAAGCTGACATGGTAGGTACCCCACCCATAATCCCTGGGCACTTACCTTTTTTTGTGAACCCCGACTTGGGCTTCCTACTCCAGGCACCTGAGACCCTTTGCTGGTGGGCTCTCTGACTGCAGAAGCCTGCTGTACCTGAGCTCAGGGAAGCCTGGAAGAGCTGGGAAATTAACACTCCCTGGGAGAGGATCTCGACAATGTCTGATGGGAGTTGGTGGTTAAACACCCCGGCTCCCTTGCCCCTTGGGCTGGATAACTGTAGGTGCGTCTTCTACACTGGTTCCCAGAGTTCCCGGGCAGGATAAGCTCTGGTGCCAACAGTGGAAACTTGCTCGATAGCACAGGTTTTATCTTTTACATCCTTTCCCTGTCTACTCTTCCACTCTCTAAATTCCCTGGGATCACAATCCAAATAAACTACTTGTATTTGAATACTTGTCTCAGAATTTGTTTCTGGGGAAACCCAAACTAAGCTAGAGGCCCAAATTGCAAAAACAACTTGACTCCAGGAGACAGAAGGATCAGTGAAAGCTGTATTATGCAGGGAGCCTTCCTGAAGAGGGAACCTCATGAACCAAGACGCTAAGAGGTGGGACCCTGACATGATAGACCTGCAGCTTAGTTCTTAGTTCCCTGCCCCATCCTCCACGCTGATCAAGCCACTCAGTGGCAGTTCTTCCCATATCTTCCCTTTTCACCCAAGACTACGTTCCTCTTTTGACCAAGAAAGTGGCCCAAAAAGGAATGTGGTCACTTTCTTATCAGGCATGTGGTGGAAGCAGAAGACACACATCCTATGGCCCCAAGTGACTCTCCAAGGAGGACTCCCCAGCTGTACAGGGGCCACCATAGGTTGCTCTCACAAAGTCAGAGCTAGACAGGAAAGAAGCCCCAGGCAGTGTCCTGACGTTAGGACATGGTGCAAGCTGGCCAGCGTGATGCCAGGAGAGAGCACTGGGAATGGAGTCCAGCTGTCAACTTATAGTGTGATGGGGAAGTGACAACATCCACACCCCAAATGGTTGCGATGATCGTGGAACAGGAGGTACGAAAGGGCTTCAGAAACCATAAATAGTCATGCTGTTCAGCTTTGAGTTATCATTCCAATGAGCTCTGGAGGGCAAGGTTCTGTCCTTCTTCCACATTGTGTCCCCAGGCCTGGTGAATAATAAGGGCTCAGTAAATGAATGAAAGTTTGGTTACAGCACCTAGTACAATAATTCAGTCCTAACAAAGGGCTTACTATGTGCCAGGAGCTACAACAGGCACTTAGAAAAACCAAAAATAACAAGATTCCTTACTCCCAAGAGTTTAAGAAGTCTTCCCTGAACACCCTCAGTATAATGGGTGTAATTGTCCTATGGGGATATCTTTTCAAGATCCATTTATCTACTTCTGCATATGCCCTGCCCATTCTGACTTGAATCTCAACTCTAAGTCACTGCTCATGCTCTAGTGGATGGATTCTATGGTGGACTCATGATCCCCACCTTCTAATAATGTTCACTGCCTTGTGTAGTTCCCTTTTCTGGAGTATGGGCAGGACCATGACTTGCTTCCAGCCAACAAAATATGACAAAGATGTAGGAATGTATGTGATCGCATCACACAGATTGTAACATTCTTCTTGTGAGGACTCTCTGTCTACTTTGCTGGCTTTGATGAAGTAGGCAGCCATATAGGGGAGCTCACATGGCAAGTGTTCTGGAATTTCCATTCTTTGCAAACTCCAGAACACTTAATTGTGCTCATGAGGAACCTGTACCTAGACCAAGAGGCACTCGTTAGAACAGAACAAGAGGATACTGCATGGTTTCAAATAGGAAAAGGTATGTGTCAGGGTCGTATCCTTTCACCTACTTAGTTAATCTGTATGTTGACCTAAAAATCCGAGAAGCTGAGCTATGTGAAGAAGCATGCAGCATCAGATTGGAGGAAGACTCATTAACAACTTGTGATATGCAGATGACACAACCTTACTTGCTGAAATTGAAGAGGACTTGAAGCACTTACTGACGAAAATCAACGACTACAGCCTTCAGTATGGATTACACCTCAACATGAAGAGAACAAAAATCCTCACAACTGGACCAATAAGCAATATCATGATAAACGGAGAAAAGACTGAAGTTGTCAAGGATTTTATTTTACTTGGATCCACAATCAACACCCAGGAAAACAGCAGTCAAGAAATGAAACAATGTATTGCATTGGGCAAATCTTCTGCAAAAGGCCTTTTTAAAGTGTTAAAAAGTAAAGATGTCACTTTGTAGACTAAGGTGCTCCTGATGGAATCCATGGTGTTTTCAATCGCCACATATGTATGTGAAAGCTGGACAATGAATAAGGAAGACCAAAGAAGAATTGACAGATTTGAATGATGGTGTTGGTGAAGAACACTGAATATACCACGGGCTGCCAGAAGAATGAACAAATCTGTCTTGGAAGAAGTGCAGCCAGAATGCTCCTTAGAAGTGAGGATGGTAAGACTTAGTCTCACGTACATTGAATGGGACATGTTATCAGGAGGGACCAATCCCTGGAGAAAGCCATCATACTTGGTAGAAGGTGAGCAAAAAAGAGGAAGGCCCTCAACGACATGGATTGACACAGTGGCTGCAAAAATGGACTCAAACACCAAAGATTGTGAGCATGGTGCAGGATGGGGCAATGTTTCGTTCTGTTGTACATAAGGTTGCTATGAGTTAGAAACAACTCAATGGCCCACAACAACGAGGAATTCCAAATGGCACCAGCAGCAAGAAACAGAATTCCGCCAACAGCTGATCTGGCCTCAGATGAGATGCAGCCCACACAACACTTTGTCATCTTGTGAGACCCTGAAGCAGAAGACTCAGCTAAATTGTGCCCAGATTCCTGACCCCCAGAAAGTGTGAGAGACTAAATATGTGGTTTTCTTTTTTTTTTTTCAGTTGACATACAAAAAACATTTTTGTTCCCTTTTATTGTGGTTTAGGTGAAGGTTTACAGAAAAAACCAGCTTCTCATTAAACAGTACACGTATTGTTTTATGACATTGGTTAACAACCCACGACCTGTCAACTCTCTCCCTTCTCAACCTTGGGTTCCCTATTACCAGCTTTCCTGTTCCTTCTTGCCTTCTAGTCCCTGCCCCTGGGCTGGTGCGCCCCTTTAGTCTTGTCTTGTTTTGTGACCAAAACCTTTTTTTTTTAATTGTGGTAAATACACAGGTAACATTTGCCATTTCTATAGTCTTCACGTGTACAGTTTAGTGCCATTTATTATGTTCATCATGTTGTTCAACCATCACCATTAACCATTAGCCATTAGTGGATGTTGTCTTATGCCCTAAATTTATGGGTCATTTGTCACACAGCAACAGGTAATTAATATATTGTTTCTTCCTCCTGAAATGCCCTCCTCCCTCTTTACCATGGAAACCCTGGTGGCATAGTGGTTAAGTACTAGGGCTGCTGACAGAAGGTTCGGCGGTTCGAATCCACCAGGTGCTCCTTGGAAACTCTATGGGGCAGTTCTACTCCGTCCTATAGGGTCGCTATGAGTCAGAATCGACAACGGGTTTGGTTTGGTTTTCTCTTCACTGCCTGATCAAGTCTTCTTTGGTGGCGTAGACTTGTGTTGTTTTTTGCCTTCCCAGCATCCCATTTCTCTTTCTCTGGCAATACAATCCAATCTCCATGTGCTTAACCACACCTCCCCACTGTTGGTCCATTTCCTTCCTCTGGGGTTGACTCCACCCTATGGCCTCAAGGGGAGGTCACATGACCCTGGATTCAGCCAATCAGAATTCTGTATTCCTGTGGTCATTGATGATAGGTTCAGGGATGAGCATGGGACCTAAGCTGGTGCAGTGGGAGTTAACTGTGGACTCTTCCTAAATTTGCTAAACTGATGGAATATAATCTGTAGCTCTGGGGCTATTTGTGCCACTGGACTGGGAGATCCAAGGAGCCTTGGTGACACAGTGGTTAAAGAACTGGGCTGCTAACCAAAAGATTGGCAGTTCGAACCCACCAGCTGCTCTGCAGGAGAAAGATGTGGTAGTTTGCTTCCATAAGGATTTACAGCCTTGGAAACCCGATGGGGCAGTTCTACTCCGTCCTATAGGGTCACTATGAGTCAGAATTGACTCAAGGGCACTGGGTTTGGTTTTTTGGGTTTGGTAGGGAGATCCTGCCTCAGAGAGAGACCAACAGGAGGAAAGCAAGATTGCGACATGGGTGGAGACAAAGGCTCCTGACATCACTCACTTGAGCACCTGGCTCCAGCATGCCTGAAAATAGAGAACTACCCTGGACACCACACTGATGTGAGCCAAGAAATTCCACTGTTCACTTAAGCCAGTTGATTCAGGTTTCTGTCACTTGCAAAAGAGAAAAAGTTCTGATTAATGTACTCATCACTGTAGATATAATTCAAGCCCTCCCCGCTCAGGGATGTCTTCCGAGAACACCCTCAGTGGCTTCTCTCTGATACAGCACTTTGCCCAAGTAGCACTTGCTTTTATCCTCTCCTATTGTTTTCGGGTTGCACGAACCTTTTGCGCTTGGCTGCTAACCAAAAGATCAGCAGTTCTAACCCACTTGGTAAAGCCATGGAGGAAAGGCCTGGCAATTTGCTTCCATAAAGCCAAACCCTATGGAGCAGTTCTTCTCTGTAACACATGGGGTTGCTATGAGTTAGAATTAACTAGAGGGCAACTTTTGATGTTGTTCTCTAGCACCTTGAGTGTGAGATATGAAACTCCAACAAGATTGGAAGTACTTTTTTAAAACCTGCCCCCACGCATGCAGTATGCAACAAAACCAAATCAAAAAACCTTTTTGAATCAAAATGGAATATCTTAAGAGGGTAGCTAAAAGAAAAGAAGTATGCTAGTACTTACAGGACACCTAGGATGTGTCAGGAACTCTCAAATATGCTGTCCTATTAATTACCCGGAGTCCCTGAGTGGCACACACAGTTAATACACTCGGTTGCAAATGAAGAGGTTGGAGGTTTGCGTCTCCATGAGTTAGAGTTGACTTAAGGGTAATTGATTGGTTTTATTTGACATGTGATAGGGGAAAATTATTTTATATTTACAACCCCTCAATTCCAAATAAACGGGCAGATTTTAAAGGGGGGTCCTTTGTTGACTTTAAAAAAAAAAAACAAAACTGTTGCCATCTAGTCAATTCCGACTCACAGCAACCCTATAGGACAGAGTAAAATTTGCCCCATAGGGCTTCCAAAGAGCACCTGATGGATTCGAACGGCCGACCTTTTGGTTAGCAGCCGTAGCACTTAACCACTATGCCACCAGAGCTCCTCAGTCACACTAGGGATACACAAAATGGGACCTCATTTGCCCAAGGTCATTTAGAAGTAGATATTAGAGTCTGGATTTGAACTCAGGAGAGCCTACCGTCAAAGCCCCAATTCTTTCCACTCTAAAGTGTGCGTGACTGACGTAAATTCTTCCATGCTCTCTTGAGAAATCTCTCTGACCCAGAGGCATAAACTGAGGTCCTCAAGAAATTCTGAATGTGCTTGGGGAAGGGTGGGAGGGGGATTTTCCTCAGAGTCTGGCACAAGTCAAGGCCCCAGGAGGATGAGAATGGCCTAGAGAGCTGGCCATTCCCGGCCTGGACCCAGCTTCCTCCAGGTTCAGGTGGCTGAGTGATCCCAACCAGGTTTTCAGCGTCCATGGCTGCAGTGTTTGGTGGCCGGTTCTCCTGGAGTCATGGCAGAGACACACAGACAAACTGAAAGAAAGTCTGTGAGGTCCAGGGGCCACGAGTATTTTCTGCGGGTCTCTCTGGAGCATCCCTCTCTCCTTCTCTCTGGGTCTCTGCCTGATGCCGTATCTCTGTTTCTCCAAGTCTATGTTGTTGTTAGATGCTATTGAGTCAATTCTGACTCATGGTGTCTTAGTTATCTAGTGCTGCTATAACAGAAATACCAGAAGTGGATGGCCTTAACAAACAGAAATTCATTCTCTCACAGTCTAGGAGGTTAGAAGTTCAAATTCAGGCCATCAGCTCCAGGCGAAGGCTTTCGGCTCTTGGGGGAAGGCTCTTGTCATCAATCTTTCCTGGCTGAGGAGCTTCTCGGTGCAGGGACCAGGGGTCCAAAGGACGCTCTATTCTCCTGGCTCTTGTTTCTTAGTGGTATGAGGTCCCCCTGTCTCTCTTCTCGATTATCTCTTTTATATCTCAAAAGAGACTGACTTAAGACACAACCTAATCTTGCGGAGTTCTACCTAATTAACATAACTACCACTAATCCCACCTCATCAACATCATAGGGGTAGGATTTACAACACATAGGAAAATCACATCAGATGACAAAACAGTAGACAATCACGCAATACTGCCTAGTCAAGTTGACAGATGTTTTGGGGGGACACAATGCAATCTCTGACACATGGCGACCCCACGTGTGCAGAGTAGAACTGCTCCATAGGCTTTTCAAGGCCTCGACATTTCAGAAGCAGATTGCCAGTTCTATCTTCCAAGGTGCCTCTGGGTGGGATTGAACTATCAACTATTTGTGCCACTCGGGGACTCCCAACTTTTCTATACCTCTGTCTTTTTCTCACTCCCTTTTCTCTGTATCTCTGTGTCTCTAACTTGCTGGTCCTCTCCTGTCTCTATCTTTTCTCCTGCCTCTTCCTCTATGTGTCTGATCTTCTCTGTTTTTCTGTTACCTTCTGTCTCTGGCTTTCTCCTCTCTGTCTCTCCCAACTCCCTCTGCCTCGCTTCCCCTTTCCCTCGTCCTTCCTTCTGTCTCTGCCCTCCTCCCCTGCCCCTCTGACTCCCTCTTCCTCCTCTTCCTCCCCTTCTCCCCTCTCTACCACCCCTTTCCCTGCCCTCTCTAACCCTGGAGCCTGACCAACACAGCGACCTAGCTGGCCTCTCTGAGAGCCATGACTCCCCCAGGGCCCAGCAGGAAGTTCAGTGTCCTCTCTGACCCTCTCAGCTGGCTGTGGGGGGGAGTGGGGGTGAAGCTTCTCTCCCACCTCCCATCCCTGTCCAGCCAGGCGGCCAGTGCAGGCTCCCTAGGGCTTAGAGCCAAGTGGAGAGTCTCACTTTGGAGAGTCTTTGAGGGAGGACGGCCTTTCCGGGGGGGGGCCTTGCTAGGCGGGGAGTAGGGGCTGGGCTGTGGCTGGTGAGCAAGGAGATAGGACCCCAAGTCTACGGAGCACCTCCTGGGAGTCAGCCCTGCACCAAGCCTGGAAGAGGGAGCATCAAAGGCTATAGTCCCTTTTCTGGAAGACAGAAGGGTGCACAGGGCCTGAAGCTGGGGGTGCAGGAGTAGGGGTGGCAGGAACTGAAGCTTGGGGGGAAAAGACAGGTTTTTGCAGAGGCAGGGGCTTCCGGGCCAGCGGGGGGGAGGATAAGAACCACCCCCACACATTTGCACACGGTTCTTAGTATTTCGTATGTTTTTACATTCGCTGGAAGACCATAAAGAGAGGTGGGGTGGGGTGTTAGAAAGCATCTGGGAGTCAGAATCAGAGGCCCACTTCAAATTCCATTCAACCTTGCTGTGTGTGTGACCCTGAACTTGTCACATGACCTCTCCCAGCCTGTTCCTTCCAGTGTAAATTACGTATAAAAGGCCCACTTCCCGAGGGTTATAGAGTGCATGGGAGATTAAAGGAGCTAGAGATAGGGAAGAGAGCCAGCATCTACTGAGACCCTGTGAGTTAATTTCCCGTCACTTCTGTAACAGGTTGCCACACGTGGGGGTTTAAGACAACACGAACGTGTTCTGTTTACAGTTCTGGAGGCCAGATGTCGGACACGGTCTCGCTGGCCTAAAATCAAGGTGTCAGCAGGGTTGCACTTCTTCTGGTGGCTCTGGGGGAGGATCCTCCTCCTTGCTCTTTCCAGCTTCCGGAGGCTGCCCACATCCCTTGGCTTTTGGCCCTTCCTCCATCTTCAAAGCCAGCAACCACGGTCTGAGTTCTCACCTCTCATCACTCTGACTTCCTCTTCTGTCTCCTGCATCCAACCCAATAATCTGGGATAATCTCTCTATTTTAAGGTCAGCTAATTATAGAGTCACTATGAGTTGGAATGGACTCGATGGCAACAGGTCCAATTAGCAACCTTAGTCCCTGGGTGGTGCAAACTGTTAAGCACTCCGCTACTAACTGAAAGGTTGGCAGTTCAAATCCACCCAGAGGCACCTTGGAAAAAACGCCTGGCAATCTGCTTCTGAAAGCAGGACAGAGGATAATAAAGCCTGCTGGGCCTTCTGGGTTTGTGTGAGGATCAGATCTGATTAGGTATCTGAATACGGATTTTGTAGGTTGGAAAGAGCCATTCAGATACAAGGATTCATCTTTTTTGTTCTCTCATAAACTATCTGCAGAATGAGGCCATCAGTGTGCGGCTAGGATGCAGTGCTCTGGATGGACAGGATGGGTGCGGTTGTCTGACATCATAGCACTCAGGTGGTGTGCCCAGGGCCATGCGGGTCATTGCTTGCAGGGAGAGACACTCCAGCCCAGTGCCCCTGTTGCTCCTCCAGTCCGTCCCATTCCACTTCAGGGCTAAACTGAGCAACTAGAACTCCCCACTCAGAGCAGACTGGGCACCTGGTTCTTCAATGTATTTATTAGCACCAAACTGTTTCTCCAAAGTATATCCTATTTGGAACCCCAGTAGACAGGATGCAAGAAAGTGGAAACTCCATACTGTGGCCTCTGGGCCTCACCCAACTGATCCACGTGGCCTGCTTCCCCGTGTCTCGTCTCCCTTTTTATTAAGGACACCAGTCATATCAGATTAGGGCTGATCCTATTCAGGGCTCTGTGTTAACCGATAACATCCTCAAAGACCCTATTTCCAGACCAGGTTATATTCACAGGCACCGGGGTTAAGACTTCAACGTGTCTTTTTGGGGGATGTAATTCAATCCATAACACCCTTCATCTGTGATATAGGGGTATGATGTTAGTGCCTCCCTTGGCCCACGTATCTGGTTACAGCAGCTGGACCTGGTTCCCCAAGGCCCCCCGCCCACCCCACACTCTGTCTCTGCTTATCTCTGCTCTCTGCCTCGCTCCCTGCCCACTCAGTAAACCTGTGTGGAGTGCCTCCTCAGGGCCAGGCAGGTAGCTCAGCACAAAGAGACGACAGGAGCCAGGCAGCCCTCTGAGTAACTCCGAAGAGCCCAGCCTCCGGGCAGTGAGAAGCACCAGTAACTTGCTCTCTGACATTCTGGGGCTCCCTAGGTCCTCTTTCCCTCCAGCCTGAAGGGGTCAGGCCCCACCTTGCCAGCCTGCAGGCAGCGCTCTGTAGTCACAAGGGGCTGTGTGCTGGGCACAGCTGGGGGGCAGTGGGGGCTAAGGGAACTGGGGGCTTGGGACAGGCTGTCTGGGCTCACGCTTAACTTTGCTCCTCTGGGTTTGCCCCTCTGCAGAGCAGGAAGGAAGGCCCCTGGCACTCTTTAACTCTGGAATGTTGAGCACTTCTTACCACCACCAAGAAGGAAGAGACGGAGGTCTTCTCTAGAAGGATCCAAATTGTTTGCTAAACCACAGCCCTGGAGAGTCTGAGGGGAAACTGGTCTGGAGACGGAAGGGGCAGGTGGGGGGGACAGAGATCCCAACTCTGATTACTGTTTGTGGGAAGGGAAGTTATTCAGGGGGTGAATGAATGGACGGATGGACGGACGGATGGAGGCAGGAAAAGAACTCTTCAGCCTACGTACACAGTGCTGGCCCCAGTGCTGTCCCAGGGTGAGGGGCGGGCTGGCCCTTCCCCTCTTCCCGTCTCTCCTCCTCCCTTAGGTCCAGTCCAGATCACTCTAGGTCCTTCCTTATCCTGGCTTCCTACTCCCCACACTCCTCATTCCCAGACTTATTTGTCAAATCTCATTTGAGCACCTCTGGTTGGAAATGCTGGTGGTGCAGTGGTTAAGAGCTATGGGTGCTAATCAAAAGGTTGGCAGTTTGAATCCACCAGCTGCTCCTTGGAAACTCTATGGGGCAGTTCTACTCTGTCCTATAGGGTCATTATGAGTTGGAATCTGCTTCACGGCAACAGGTTTGGGTTTTTTTTGTTTTTTAATATGCCAAACAGGAGCCGTGGTGGCACAGTGGTTAAGCACTTGGCTGCTAACTGAAAGGTCAGTGGTTGAAACCCACTAGTCATTCCATGGGAGAAAGATGTGGCAGTCTGCTTCCATAAAGATTACAGCCTTGGAAACGCTATGGGACAGTTCTACTTTGTGTCCTTTAGGGTCGCTGTGAGCCCAAATTGACTCAGTGGCAATGGGTTTATATGCCAGGCATGGGTAGGCCAGTGTTGCAAACAACTCTCATTCAACTATTAATTCAGGGTTGGCGGTTCTAACTCACCCAGTGGTGCCAGGGAAGAAAGGCCTGGCAATCTGTTTCCATAAAGATGATAGCTAAGAAAACCCTATGAAGCAGTTCTACTCTAACACATGGGGGTCACAGGAGTGGGAATTGACCCGACAGCAAAGGGTTTACATGCCAGGCTGGCTCCGGGAAGCACTGCTGTTCAGACTCTCCACCCAAGGGACTGAGTGCTCCATAAAAGCAGGGCCTGAGTCTTACCATCTCCTCCAGTGTCCTCGGGCCCAGCCTGGCCTGCAACTGGTCAGTCAACTGGTCACATGATTCACTCGTCAGGGCCACCTGGCTTTTCCAACACCTCTCGGCCCACTCTTTTCCCCAGCAACCTCACCCTGTGTCCCAGTGCTCCAGGCTCTGCCCCTCCACCCTCTCCCAGCCCACTCCCCAGCTCTGCTGCCTCCCCATCCCCGCCCCCCTCAGCTCTCTATAGCCAGGCCCCTCCTCCCCCTTCACCCCTGTTTGCTCAGCTGCTGCACTCCACCTCTGCCCCGCCCACAGCCAAGGTCTCTGGGCCAGCCTCGGTCCCTGCAGACGTGGGCACCCGACCTTGCAGGCTGTTCTGGGCTGACTCTCCTTTGCCCACCACAGCCCCAAATCAGGCTAGCCCCTGTATCTGTGGGGGTTCAGGTGGAGAAACCAAATCAGTAGGATATATATATTAAGAGATTCAGTCCAAGGAACTGGCTTATGGGATTGTGGGGGCTGGCTAGGCCAGTTTGAAATCCTTAGGGCAGATACACAGGCACAGGCTAAAGCTACCGTCCACAGGCAGAATCTCTTCCCATCTCTCAACAGCGTTAGTTTCATCACAGCTGCAAAACTCCTCTGCCACATAAAGCAACATAGTCACAGGTCCTGGGAATTAGGACGGGGCATCTTGGGGGTGGGGGCATCATTCTGTCCACCACAGGCCCCAAGGGCCCACCACGTTTTTCCGTGCCTTCATTCATTCACTCACTTTTTTGTGCAGGGTCACCTGCCCGGCTAGGCCTGTGCTGCGGGCTGGGGACACAGACCACAGACGGAGTTGGCCCAAGGCCTGCCCTTGAAGAAGGCCACATTCTAGTGGGCTAGAGGTGGGGGCAACCACAGAAACAGATGAGAGGATTGTGATGCAGAGAGGGGACAAAATAGAGGTGGGGACAGACAACTTGGGTGACAGGGAGTGGGGAGCGGGATCTGAGAAAGGAGGAAGGAGAGCGTCCCTGTGACTCCCCACCCTGAAGACCCCTCACCCCGTCCGTGGGTAAGTGCAGGAAGTACAGGCTAGGAAAGGTACCTCCCAGCATCGGGTCTGACTCCAGCCCTCTATGGGCAGTTGGGAAAGAGTTGTGCTCTATTAAAGCAAATATGGATCTATCAGGGAGTGGACTGTAAAATTCACAAGGTTTCTTAAGAAAACAATGAAACCTGAAGGATTTGTTGAGTATGCTTTGGGCTCCTTTCCTTGACCATCTCCCCGTTCCCTCCCACCCACTCCTTTTGCACCTGGGCACCTGGGTACCTGGGTGGGTTTGAGAGCCCAGATTGGAATGGAAAGACTGGTACCTTTGCTCATGCATTCATCTCACACACAGTTGCAGGAGAAAGGCCCAGCCAGGTTCCTTCTGCCAAGGGGCACACCTGAGGGAGGAGCCCAGCTGAGGACCAGCCAGATGACCCAGTGGGGCTGGGCCTAAGGGGTGGGTGAGGGCCCATAAAAGGCCTCTCCTTTCACCGACCTTCTCAATGGGCCTCCCAGGCTTGCCTTCAGGGCCTTCCCCTAACTTCTATTCTTCACAGCTTTAGCCACTGGCAAGCTTTGGATTCCTTGAGCTCCTACTATGTGCTAGGCTCGCTAAGTGCTGGGGATGCCAGAGACAACCAGGGTGGGCAGGAAAAGCAGAGCCTGGGTTTGAACGCTGACTCCACCACTCACTAGCTGACTGACCTGGGGCAAGTTTCTGAACTTCCTTTCCTAGTCTGTCAAATTAGGGTAATTCCCCACCCCCATCCCTGGTGGGTGGAGTTGAGAAAAGCTTTTCAAGTCATCATCTTGGGCTCTGGAGAAATCCAGCCCACAGTTACAAAGCCCCAGTTACTTAACCCCCTGTGGCAATTAACCACACCCTCAGCCCTTCCAGAAAAATCTCCAGAAATAGTAGCGACTTTTATACCTGCCTGGGTCGTCACTAGTCCCTGGTGCCTCTGTGCCTTTCACAGCATCTGGCACTTGGTTGTTGTCCTTAGCTGCTGTTGAGTCAGCCCCCCGACTGGTGGCAACCCCATGCACAACAGAATAGGACCATTGTGATTCACAGGGTTTTCACTGGCTGGTTTTCAGAAGTAGAGCACCAGGCCTGTCTTCGTAGTCCATCTTAGTCTGGAAGCTCTGTTGAAACCTGTTCAGTATCATAGCAACCTGTAAACCGCCATTGACAGAAGAATGGTGGCTACGCATGAAGTGCATTGGCCGGGAATCAAACCAGTCCTCCTGCAGGAAAAGCAAGAATTTTACCACTGAATCACCAATGCCCCCAAACATGGTAAAACTAAAAAAAACTCTGTTGCTGTCAAGTCGATTCCAACTTACAATGACCCTACAGGACAGAGTAGAACTGCCCCATAGGGTTTCCAAGGAGCGGCGGGTGAATTCAACTGCTGGCCTTTTGGTTAGCAACCGTAGCTCAGATACCCCTGTTCCTTCTACAGTATCACAGGCAGGCACTAGGCTGAGACTTAGGTGTACTTTTTCCCATTTTATAGCTGAAGAAAGAGAAACTCAGAGAGGTTAAATGACTTGCCCAAGGTCACACAGCAGGTTAAGTGGCTGAACTGAAGTTTGAACCTAGTTCTACTTGAGTTTTTCCACTTGACCCAAAGCACGTGCAAAGGTGTGGAGGCAAGAAAAGGGGGTGGCCTGCTGGGGTGACAACAAGAAGAACAGCAGGAGGTAGGGACAAATGGGCTAGGGCTGGGTCATGAAGGGCATGGAAAGTCATGTGAGGGATAAGTGGCCCTGGAAGTTTTTTCAAGCTTTGGGCCCTTGTAATACTAAAGTGGCCACAGGTTGAAGTCTTGTCACAGGACTCAATTCTCTCACTCCAAAAAGTGTCAAGAATCTGTTGAAAAACACTAATAATCCCAGGAGAATGAGTTTGAGCCTTGGAGTCAAACATCTCTGGATTAAAATCTCAATGCTGCCACTTCCTGGTTTGGGGATGTTGGCAAATAAGGAAACTACTGACCCCTTCTGAGCCTCAGTGTTCTGCTCTGGAAAATGGGATTGATCAGATCCATCATGAAGGGCTGTAGTAAGGCTCAAAAGGGACAAATTACATTAAGCACCCAGCACAGTTCAAGCGCCCCCAGTGGGAACTGCCATTATTATTATTATCACTCTTAACTGGGCCTTCTGGGATCAGACCCAGCGCTGAATACCCTCCAGCCTGGGAGCAGGACACAGGGAGAAGCCTCTCCACACAAGAAAACCTGGAGCACTTTGCTTCTGATTTCCTGAGTACCTGTGCTGCCTGCTGCCAAAGCTCACACTGCGGAGAGTTGCCACGGACCCCATGAGCAAATCACACTGAGGACCATGAGAAAATGACAGGCGGAGAGACAGGAGTCCTAGGGCCCAGGGCAGTTCTGCCCCTGACTTGCTTGCTGTGTGATCAAGATCGAGTCATCACCCTCTCTGGGCCTCAAACAAGGGAGTAGACTGGATGATTCTAAGGGCCCTTCATTTCTAAAAACGAAACCAAAAGCCATTTGTTATCTAGTTGATTCGAACTCATGGCAGCCCCATCCCCGTGTGTCACAGAGTAGAACAGCTCCATAGGTATTTTTTGGCTGTCATCTTTACAGAAGTAGATTGCCAGGCCTTTCTTCCACGGTGCCACTGGGTTAGTAGTTGAGGGCAAACCATTTATGCCACCCAGGAACCTTGGTCTCAGTAACTGAGGCCTGGAGGTGGAAATTCAGCCCTGGGGCCCCAACCCTGGTACCTGCAGGATCCAGTTCAGAGTAAGGGCAGGGACAGATGCCTGCCAGGTCCAGCCACCTGATTCCCAAAGCCCCCAAAGACTTCATTGTAAGGAGTTCCCATGTAATGCAGCTACAGCCACCAGATTCAGCAAACGAGAATACAGGATGGTCAGATAAATTTCAATTTCATACAAACAACAAATAATTTTTTTAGTAGAAGGGTGTGTACCGAATGGTGTTCCTGGGGGGTGCAAATGGTGAACACACTTGGCTGCTGAGAAGCTGGGAATTTGAGTCCACCCAGAGGTGCCTGGGAATAAAGGCCAGGTGGTCTACTTCTGAAAAATCAGCCAGAGAGATTCCTACGGAGCACAGTTCTAGTCTGACACACATGGGGTCACTGTGAGTCAGAGTCGACCCCATGGTAAGTAGTTAATGCCCCATATATTGCATGGGACAGACTTCTACTAAAAAAGCTGTTTGTTGTTTATTTGAAGTTCAAATAATTCGAATTTCACTGGGCGTCCTGTGTTTTATCTGGCAAGCTGATATGCAGTCAAAGAAAAAAGCAAATATGAAATATTCTCAAAGAACTATTAAGAGAAAAAGCAAAGTGAAAAAGAGTATGGGAAACATGTTTCTTCTGTGTGTTAAAAAGGACAGAAAAGAACGGGAAGAATGAACACAGAAGCCACTGGAAACATGGGTTGCTTCGAGGAGGGGCCCGGGTGGGGAGCAGGAAGAAGAGAGGGGAAGAATTTGTTTTGTGAACTGCGTGAATGTTTTATCCAGGCAAAAATAAATGACTAGCATAATTAGGCCGTTTCATCCTGACCTACCTCCCCAGACCCTTAACCCCCTGCATTCTAGAAATACTCCAGGGCTTGTCTTATCCTTATCAAAATTCCTTGAGACTTTTGACTCCTGAGTCAGCCGTCTGCGGCATCCCCCAGCCTGCAGGGGTGGGGTGAGTCACAGCCACCCCCAGCCAGCTGTTTGCCATCTGCAGGCCTTCCTGGGAAAGAGCCCCTTCCAGCTGTGGCCTCTTCTCTGGAGGATGCTGCCCCTTTCATCTCCCCTTAGGCTGTAACTCAAGTGAAGCTGACTCACGCTTATTGAGTGTGTCAGGCACTGTGCCTGAAACAGTGAAAACCTCCCAGCAATCTGAAAGAGAGAGATTACCAGGGAGAGGGGAGAAGGATGGGGCTGGGGGGGGGGGTCATTCCATGTGTGTGTCTGCGGGGAGGTGTCATCTGGGAAGGGTTCCTGGAGGAGGTGGCACCTGAGACCTGAGGAGAGGAGGAACAGCACTTCAGGGAGCAAAGACCCAGAAGAGAGCCAAGAAGAGAGATGGCTGGAAAAGTGCCTGACACCAGATTTCCTGGGACTCCAAGACCAGTAGTGTGGAGCAGAATCAGTAGTGGGAAGGGGGTGAACTCTAAGGGGTGTGAGCAGAGGCGCTGTCTTCTAGAAAGTTTGCTCTGTGACCTCCTTGAGGCTTCTCTTGCTGGGCCCATGGTGGCTGGGGCTCAGACAGTGGTGTCTGAATACCTGGAGTTGAAAGAAAATTGCCTTCCTGGGCAAATCCAGGTTCTTCGTGAATTTATCAGAGGTCTTTATTGAATAAACCCGTTGCCATTGAGTCGATTCCCACTCATAGCGACCCTATAGGACAGAGTAGAACTGCCCCATAGGGTTTCCAAGGAGCGGCTGGTGGAGGCAAACTGCTGACCTTTTGGTTAGCAGCCAAGCTCTTAACCACTGAGCCACCAGGGTTCCCACTGAAGACAAGGGGTGTAAGTCAGAGGTAGAGGCAGGGCAGAAGGACCCAACAAAGAGACCCAACCACAGGAGCCTGCGCTCAAAGATCTTACAGTCATGCAGGAGAGAAAACCTCCACATCTCATAGGAGGCCTCTTCATCACTATACCCAGGGGTCCAGGGGACTGTCATACCAGGCGAAAGTGGGCAGGGCCTTCACACAGCCTTCCATCCCACCCTCATTTTCCAGGTGAGGTTTCAGGCCCAGAGAGGGACAGAGAATTGTCCAGGTCACACAGCAAGTCAGTGGCAAAACCAGGGCCAGGCTCCAGACCCTTGACTCCCAGGCCAGTGCTCTCTCCACACCCCCCAGCCATCTCCTCCAGGAGTGGGAGTTCAGGGCAGGCATCAGAATGGCTTCCAGGAGCTGATTTTTGCCAGGCACTCTGATCCTAGGCAGTCCTTCGGCAGGAGCTGGCCCAGGAGGGGGAAAGGTTCCCCTGTGCATCCTGCCCACTTTGTAACCTGGGGGGACACTGTCCTGGCTGGGCTCAGCTCATGGCAGCCTCCTAGGGTGATTTGTGAAGGAGGGGGCCACCTGATAGGGGCTATCTCATGTGATCCTCCCAACGAAACTGGGATGTAGGAATTATGCCCATTTTCGTGGTAAGAAAACTAAGGCTGTGACCTGCCCAGGGTCCCATAGGCAGTGGTGGCCAAGCCATAGCAGTTGCCTGTGCTGTTTCCATTCTGCCGGCACTGGAGAAGTCCATAGTCCTTCAAAACACACACACATCTCCTTTAGACAGTCCTGACGAGGTGCCTAAAATCCCGCTATTCGCTCTCTTCCTTCCTAGTTACCAGGAACAAAGCCCTGGTGGGGGCAGGTAACCCCTGGAGCCATTGTCAGCCATTGATACGGAGGAGGACAGGTGAGGAGGGAGAGGCCCCAGGACTTGGGCTGTGCCCTGGGGGTGACTGGATGGGGCTTCCTCGAAAGGACCTGGGCCCTGGGTCCAGGTGATGCTTTGAAGGAAGTATCCGGGGGTGGAGGCTCCTGGTGAGGTGGAAAGACCACAGGCTTTAGCCTGGGTGCCTGGTTTCCAGGCCAAGCCCTACCACCTCCCACCTGGGTGACCTCAGACAAATCACTCACCTCCCTGAGCCTCACCTGTGAAATGGGGATAATGCTACAGTCTATCTATCTTGCACGTTAGAGAGCTTCTCAAACTTGAGGGTGCATTGGAATCCCCTAGGGGGTCCAGTTTGCTGGGAATGATCCCTAGAGTTTCTGAGTCCCTTGGTCTGGGGAGGGACCCCAGAATGTGCGTTCCCAACAAACGTCCTAGCAAGTTCCTAGCTAGTGCTGATACCGCCTGTCCTGGGACCACTCGGCTATAAAAACAAGAGGATCTCTGTAAAAAGCTGGGTTGGTTCTATGGTAGGATTCTCTTCTTCCACGCAGGAGACCGTGGTTAGATTCCCAGCCAATGTACCTCATGTACAGCCACCACCCCTCTATCAGGGGAGGCTTGCATGTTGCTACGATGCTGAACAGGTTTCAGTGGAGCTTCCAGGCTAAGATGGACTAGGAAGAAAGGCCTGGCAATCTGCTTCTGAAAATTAACTGGTGAAAACTCTACGGATCACAACAGTCTGATCTCCAAGTCTGATCATAGGTATAGCACAGGACAGGGCAGCAGTTTGTTCCACTATGCACCGCGTGTTGTTATCGTTCATTGCCATGGAGTTGACTCCCACTCGTGGCAACCCTATGGGTGCAGAGTAGAACTGCTCCATAGGGTTTTCAAGGCTGTGACCTTTTGGAAGCAGATCACCAGGATTTCTTCAGAGGCACCTCCGGGTGGGTTCGAAACACCAACCTTTTGGCTAGCGGTCGAGTGCTTAACCATCTGTGCCTCCCAGGGACTCCAACAACAACATAAAAAAGCTAGGAGAGCTGGGAAGGGGGCAGAGCAGAGCCTAGAAAGAACACTGAATACAAACTTCACATTTTGCAGTCAACTCACTCTCCCATGACCGGGATTGGACAGCGGGTGCCCTGAAGGAAGAGAAGAGGTGGAAGACAGGAACCAAGTGTCAATGGCCAGAGCTCTGAGCTCTGTCCAATAACCACTCCCGTTAATGCTGGAGTCTCCCGTTAACTGCCCGATGTCAGGTGCTTTTTTTATGCCAGGCACTATGCCGAGTGCTTCAGCTGAATTATTTTACCTAATCTTCCCCACAAGTCTATGAAATGTGTTATTCAGGCCCCCATTTTATAGAGGAAGAACCTGTGGTAGATGAGACTCGTGGCCCATCAAAGATAACCATATTCCAATCCCCAGAACCTATGAATATGTAGCCTGACATGGCCAGTGGGACTTTATAGGTAGGATTAATTTAAGAATCTTGAGATGGGAGATTATCCTGGATTATCCGGGTGAGCCTAAGTGATTACAAAGGTCTTTACAAAAGGGAGGAGGGAGGAAAAACTGTTTAGTGGTTCCTCAAAAATTTAAATATAAAATTACGCTACTCAGTAAAATTACCCTATGACCAGGCAATTCCGCTCCTGGGTATATACCCCAAAGAATTGAAAACAGGAACCAAAACAGACAATGTTTATTGAAACATTATTCACAATAGCAAAATGGTGGGAACAATTCAAAACCCGATGTCGTTGAGTCAATTTTCACTCATAGCAACCCTACAGGACAGAGTAGAACTGCCCCACAGAGTTTCCAAGGAGCGCCTGGTGGATTCGAACTGCTGACCTTTTGGTTAGCAGCCATAGCTCTAAACCACTGCGCCACCAGGGGGAAACAACTCAAGTGCCCGTCAAAAGATGAGGAATTTTTAAAAAATGTGATATATATATATATGTTGTTATTGTTAGTTGCCATCAAGTTGATTCTCACTTATAACAACCCTATAGGACAGAGTAGAGGTGCCCCATAGGTTTTACTAGGCTGTACTCTTTACAGGGAAAGGAGCCCTGGTGGTGCCGTTGTTAAAGTCCCCAGCTGCTAACCAAAAGATCGACAGTTGGAACTGCTCAGTGGGAGAAAGATGTGGCAGTCTGCTTCTGTAAAGATTTACAGCCTTGGAAACCCTGTGGGGCAATTGTACTCTGCCTTATATGGTCGCTATGAGTCAGAATGGACTCGATGGGAAGAGAGTTGGAATTTTTTGGTTTAATCTTTACAGGAGCAGATCACCAGGTTTTTTCTCCAATAGAGCCACTGTGTGGGTTTGAACTGCAAAGATTCCAGTTAACAGCAGATTGCTTAAACATTTGTCATCAGGGATCTTTGAATATACATATAGTAGAATATATATATGTACAAAAAACAAAAACGAATGAAATGGTGATACATACTCTAACTATACTGAACCTTGAAAACATTTTGCTAAGTGAAATAAACCGGACACAAAAAGGCAAATTTTTTATGAGTCCACTTATGTAAGATATCTAGAATAGGCAAATTCAGAAAGTAGACTAATGGTTACTGGGGGCTGTGGGAAGGCAGAAGGCGGAGTTATTGCTTAATAGGTACAGAGTTTCTGTTTGGGGTAATAAAAAATCTTTGGAAATAGTGGCAATGGTTTCACAATATTGTGAGTGTAATTAGCAATCCCACTGAATTCTATGGTTTAAAGGGCAAAATTTATGTTATATATACTTTACCACAATAAAAAGAAAAAAGAAGGAGGCAGAGAGTGAGAAAAGAGATGTGATCAGGGAAGCAGAGATTGGAGTAATGCTCTTTCTTTAAAGATGGAGGAAGGGACCATGGACCAAGGCATGCAGGTGGCTTCTGGAAGCTGGAAAAGACAGGGAAACAAATTCTCCATAGAGCCTCCAGAAGGACCCAGCCCTGTTGACACCTTGATTTTAGCCCTGTAAGACTCCTTTTGGTATTCTAACCTCCAGAACTGTAAGATAATAAATGTGTGCTGTCTTACGTCACCAAATGTGTGGTAATTTGTTACTGCAGCAACAGTAAGCTCATACAGAACTGGAGGCTCAGAAAGGTACATTGGCAGGGAGGGAACTGCCTTCATCTTTCTGCAGAACTGTGCTCAAAGTCTTCTAACCACCAAGTTGACCTCACAGCCCACCAGGATCAGGATTTGAAAGCACCAGGCAATTTAGTTAGCTGGAGAAGAAATGACCCTGGGGGTAGGGTGGGAGAATGCTGTTGTTTTTAAATGTCAGAAGGATTGTTTTGGGAATGAGGAATGTTTTGGGCCAGGCACAGCAAAGAGCTTCCAATTGATGGGAATTGGCTGCCCGGAGCTCCGTGAAGAGCAGAACCTTGAGGCTGAGCCCAGGCTCCGAGGGAACTTGTGCTGGGAATCAATTTGACACTGCCTGCCGCCGGCTGGCGATGGGAAGGAACTGCGGGGTAGGCTAGGCTGATCTGGACTGGGTGAGCTCCCCCAGGGCTGGCACTGGGTCTGTGTCTTTTTATTCCCAGGGCCCAGCAGTGCCTGAAACAGCAAGAGCTTGATAAATGTTTGAGGGAGGGAGGGAAAGAAGAAAGAGGGGAGAGAGAGGGGAAAATGGCAAGAAATTTGGACTGGAGTACCTCCTTCCTTTGAGGATCTGCCTCATTCCATTTGGACTCGGCTGGGTGCCACTTCCAGGGTCCTGCTGCCCCAACCCAGCCTAGGCAACCCCACTCTTTCCCGGAATTTGAACACTGGCCAGAGACAGGGAGGGAGGGCAACGGGAGTTACAGTATCTAGTGGCCGCCTGCCAGAAGAGGTGTTCTAAAACTATAGCCACTGAAGAGGAAGTGGTAGAGCTGAGACCCAACCCAGGTCTCAGTGACTCCCAGACTGCTCAGACCCTCCTAACCTTACATTCTTCTCAACAGCTGGCCACAGGACCAAGAGTTGAAGGCACAGAGACCACTTAGCCTAGAGAAAGAAATGTCCTTGAGTATTGCTGCTCTCTGAGGTCCAGGCTTTGGGCCCTTCCTCTATTCCACCAGCTAAGCCAGTTACATTCCAATAAATCATCCCACCTCCATTTTTTTGCCCTGCTTAATTATTCGGAGTTGGTTTCCTTGGCTTGAAATTGAAGAACCACCATCAATACTACTCAGTCTCACTAGACGGAGAGGCCCCTAACAATCAGAGCCGCTCAACTTTGGAAAATCTCTTTAGTCAGGGACTTGGGAAAAGAGGGTTCGGGTGTCTCTTTGGCAGGAAGGTTGAGTCAGCAGGGGGCTGGGGAGAAGGTCAATAGCTCTGTAGCCAGTGAGACCTATTTGATTCCTTCGCCTCTGGCTATATGACCTGGGCTAAAACCCATTGTCCCCAAGTTGATTCTGACTCACAGCAACCTTATAAAATAGAGTAGAACTGCCCCCATAGGGTTTCCTAGGCTGTAAATGTTTACAGGAGCAGACTGCCACATCTTTCTCCCATGAAGTGGCTGGTGGGTTTGAACCGCTGACCTTTCAGTTGGCAACAGAGCACTTTAACCACTGTGCCACCAAGGCCTCACGACCTGGGCAAGCCTTTTCATCTCTGAGCCTCAATGTCCTCATCTGTGAAACGGGGCAATGAGCATATTATCTCATGAGTTTCCCACAAGGCACATTGGGATGAGTGGCGCAAACGTTTAATGCACTTGGCTGCTAACAGAAGGGAAGGTTGGAAGTTCAAGTCCACCCAGAAGCACCTTGATAAAAAGGCCTGGCGATCTATTTCCGAAATAATCAACCATCGAAAACCCAGTGGAGCACTGTTCTACTCTGACCACATGGGATCGCCGTGAGTCAGAGTCAACTTAATGGCAACTTTTTTTTTTTTTAATTTTTAGGTAGAGCACTTAGCACAGTTCTGTGACTCCTCTCCAGGGCTGCTTGCAGCACGTGAGGTCAAACTAGATTAATATTTCCATGCAACACATTTTCACTGAGTGCCTGCTTTTTGCCAGCCATAGCCATGGAGTGTTACGTAGAGTCCTTCGTTTAATCTTCAAACTGGTCACGATTATCCCCAACCCAAGATGAGGAGTCAGAGGCATAAAGAGGTTAAATAAGGCCACCTGGCTGGCCTTCAGGGGGCTGGGGTGTGAGCCCAGGCACTTCCCTTCTAAAGCCCCCAGATCTTAACCAGGACTCCCACTGCCTCCCCTGAGGAGATGCCCAAGTCCCTCCCTACTGCAAGATGCCCTGATGGCAGACGTAGAATTTTGCCCCTGCTCCAAGAAGCTGTAGGTTCAGTTGGAGACACCCACATGGAAAAACAAATGTGATTGAGAAGCCAAGCCTAGATTGAGGGCCCAAGGAGCCCAGATGACTCAGGGAGGAGGGTGCACCTCTGCCTGCATTTCAGGCCATATCCAGTGTCTCCAGAAAGAAAGGCCTAGAAGCCACCGCCCTAATCCTGAGGCTCCCCTCACCCCCTCCCCCCACAGCAGCAAGTTCCTGGGAGAAAACAGGTTCCCACAGGTTTTATCCTCCCCTCGTCCCTCCTCCAGGCAGCTCAAGCTCAGGGAGAGGAGGAAGAGGAAGGCTCCTCTTAGCATGGAGTGGGGGAGGGAGCCCCCCAAGAGTAGAGGGGGGCACAGGCTTCGAGCCAGAAGGGCTCTAGGACATCACCTGCTCCCACCCCTCATTTCGCAGCCCTAATAGGACAGTGGCTCTGGTAGGGCCACAGAAAGTAGGTGGCAGAAGCACAGCCAGGACGCAGGGCTCCCAAGCTGGGGTCTTTGTAAGCACAGGACTTGGCTTCTCCCAGAAAGAACGCTTCTCCCAGAAAGAACATTTCTCCAGGACTGTTTCTCCAATCCCCTCCCCCTTTCCACGGACCCCCAACAACGAGAAGAAAGAGCCCTGAATTTAGAGTCAGGAGACCTGAGTGCTCACTCTGAGACTGACTCCCGCATAGTCTTTGGTCAATCCACTCCCTTCTCTGTGCCTCAGTTGCCACATCAGGAAACCAAAGAGGAGAGTGTGGCCCCCATACACCTTTTTAGCTCAGTAATGAAGTCGCTCCTGAGGCTTACCCTTCAGCCAAAGATTGGACAGGCCCATAAAATAAAACGAGATTAAAGGGGCACATCAGGCCTGGGGCAAGGACTAGAAGGCAGTAGGGGACAGGAAAGCTGGTAATAGGGAACCCAAGGTTGAGAAGGGAGAGTGTTGACATGCAGTGGGGTTGTTAACCAACGCCATAAAACAATATGTGCAGTAACTGTTTAATGCGAAACTAGTTTGTTCTGTAAACCTTCATCTAAAGTACAATTAAGAAAAAAAAAAAAGAAAACCAGCAGGTGGAATCCATTTCCAAGGTCCCCTCTGGCTCCACTGTTCTAAGAGTTAAAGATATGCATGGGGGATCCCCCCAAGAGGTTTTCCCCCATCTCCTTCAGGGACCCGAAATGGAGGAGGAAATAGGAGAGGGGCTTGAATGGGGGAAGGAGGGGCCTGACTCTTGTATCCACCCTCTGCTAAGCAAAACTGAAGCCACAGGCAAGAGTCATCCCCTATCAGGGGAGGGGAGGATTGACCCCTGGTGTCAGAACAGAAGCCAGACCCAGCTGGGCCTCAACCACCCATCTTCTCAGAGGGGAATTCTAGTGGGGGGAAGTAGAGGGGGAGAGGGAGGAAGTGTCCTGGCTGCTCCAGACCCCCCTGGGAGCCAAATTTGCAGCCATGGGGTCAACTGATGAGGGGGTATGAGTGTGGCATGTTGAGAGGGGGAGGCTAGTGGACCTGCCCTCACCCTCCTAGGCTGCTTTGCAAGTTAAAATAGCTATGGACTGAAGGGCTGTGTCCTAGAATCCCAAAACTAAGCACACTTTATAAAGCAGAAGGGATCTCTCAGACTGTTAGGCTTGGAGCTGGAAGGCCTGTCGTTGTTGTTGGTAGTGGTGTTAGGTGTTGGTGTTAGGTAGCGACCCTAATATGCACAACAGAATGAAACACTGCCCGGTCCTGTGCCATCCTCACAGTCGTTGCTATGTTTGCCTCGGTTTCCGCATCAACAAAATGAGGGGGGCAGACTCCATTTCCAAAGACTCTTAACCTCAGTGTTTTTCAAACTGCAGGTCTTAACCCACTGGTGGATCTTGAAATTGATTTAGAGTCATAATAACGATAACGACGGTGATAAAATAGAAGAGAAAACATCAGAGCGCATCACAGGTGGGAAGAGTGCATTATCTTGGGAAACTCAAGTTTCAGTTTTGGGTGTGGTACCAGGTTGTGATGTAACGTATTTCTTACTCCTGCTCACAGCCGAAAACCTTGAAAAGCCACTGCCTTAGACCTTGCATCTAACCACCTTGTTCATCAGCAGGGAAAGCGAGCGGGCGGGCAAGGCCCTTCCCATCTGGCCACAACTCACCTTCTGAGCCTGGGCTCCCAGCCCGCACCCTGCCATGTGCTCCCGCCACACCCAGCTGCGTGCCCCACCCCAGAGGCTGCACAGTTCACACCCCAGTGATTCCTGATTTCCTCCTCTCAGCCTGATGCCCAGGCCTCTTTCGCCCAAAGGGGCCTTGTTCAAATGTCACCTCCTCTGCCAGTCAGTCCCAGAGGGGCCAGGCAAGATGACCGCTTCATTGTCGCCAGTCCCGGATCTGATCCCTGCTGCAGCACAGTGCCCACCCTGCAAGTCACTTGGTCCCTTCTGGGTCTGGCAGCCCGAGGGGTAGCTTGGCACAGACTGGTCGAATGGACGAATGAGGACAATGAATGAATGAAGGTTGAATTGCTCTGGGGGCAGGGGGCCTGGTGCAGAGGCTTTGCTGCTTTAATAATGGCTGTGCACCTACAGGGTCTCTATGAGTCAGAATCAACTTATTGGCAAGGGTTGTTTTTGTTTTTTTGTGTGTGTGTCTGTGTGCACCTACTAGGCGCCTTACACCCTACAAGCTACTGGGGACACTAGACCAGCTGGAGCAAAGCACTCTCCGTGATGAGCTCAGGGTCAAATGTGGGAGACAGGTATGGAAATAACCACCCTGGTGTGATAAGAGCCACAATAAAGGTATATGCAAGGGAGACTGTGCAGGGGATAAGAGGATGACCACAGCCACCAAGCGAAAGGCTAGATCAGGGCGCATGGGGGTGGGGAGCTTCCAGGCAGAAGGCAAAAACTCTTCTGGTACCCTGAAATTCCCTTACAGAGGGCAATGGTTACGTGCTCGGCTGCTAACCAAAAGGTTGTTGGTTTGAACCTACCCAGCTGCTCTGCGGGAGAAAGAAAGACCTGGCTATCTGCTCCCTTAAAAGTTACGGCTAGGAAATCCTAGGAGGCAGTTCTACTCTGTCACATGGGATCGCCGTGAGTTGAAAATCGATTTGATGGCACCTAACAACAACAAATTTCCCTTATAACACATACATTTAAAACATTTTTACTCTTACTTATTTAACTCTCTTGAACCAGAAAAGGCCAGGTAATACCCAGTGAGGGGGACCAGGGAGGGTCCCAGATGCCATGGCCCCAATCCTGACACCGTCACCATCATCACCACTTGCCATGGAGACAATTTCAACTCACGGTGACCCCATGTGTGTCAAAGTAGAACGGTGCTCCATAGTGTTTTCAGTGGCTGATTTTTTGGGAGTAGATCATCAGGCCTGTCTTCGGAGGCACCTCTGGGTGGACTTGAACCTCCAGCCTTTTGGTTAACAGCCAAATAGTTTAACTGTTTGCACCACCCAGGGACTCCACTTTAACTCCCTCCTAGACTGTAAACTCCAGGAGGGAGGATGTGAATCACGCCTATTGTGCTTACCAGACATTGCCATTGCCCAGAATGGTTCCTGGGGCAGCACCCTATGTATTAAATGCTTTCTGAATATTCAGGAAACGGCAAACGGCTCAGGATGGCCTGAGAGTAAAGTGTAAGGAGGTGGGAGGAAAAGGGCTTGAGAGTTCTGTGGACCGCCACAGAGAGCACTATGCCCTGCTAGCAGCTGGGTCTTTATCTTGCAGGCACTAGGAAGCCCTTCAAAGAGTTTGAACCGGAAAGAGACAGGTAGTAAGATCCTTGGTTTAGAAATTCCTCTGTTCTAGTGTGTGGGGTGGAGGTCTGGGGACCAGGTAAGCAGCGAGAAAGCCAGCGCAGTAACAACCCAGGCGAGGAGACTTGGCAAGGAATGGTGCTATCCGGTGCGGAGGAATTTGCCTGAAGCAGGTGTGCGTCCCTGAGGTGGAGCTGCACTCCTGTGGCCAAGGGCTCAGCCTCTTCCCTCCATGTGGCCTCCCCTGCCCACACCTGTAGATGGAAGGGGAGAAGCTCCTCATTCATTCATTCATTCATTCATCCTACATAGCATAGCCCCGGACGATGCGTGCCATACCTCAGTCAGTTCTGTTAGCATGCTCAGCAGTTTTGCCCTTGCACCCCTTTTACTTTTGTTTTCTTTGAATCAGCTCACTTTTAAAACACATTTATATATTTAAAAAATGAACACTAAATGCGTATAGGAAGAGGTCATTATACTATTCTCTCTACTCTTGTGTACGCTATTTTCATTCTAAAAAAAGTTAAGTGAACGTTGTGTCACTATCACCATGGAAAGCTAAGGGCCCATAGAAAGTAATTCTAAACTTTCAATGGAAGCTCTAAAGTCATTAAAAAACAGAGTCCTATTATTAAATTTATCTAGCTTTTGTGGTCCTGTCCAATGTCGCAGTATGAGGCCTGCCTTTTCTTTGTTATAAAGAGAGATTGTTAAGAAGGTGTTAGAGACATCCTGGGGTCTCTGGCTAGTCCAAATGGCTAAGCATTCCGCTGGCTGCTAACTAAATGGTTGGTGGGTAGAGTCCACCCAGAGGTGCCTTGGAAGAAAGGCCTGGCCATCTACTCCTGAAAAATCAGCCACTGAAAACCCTGTGGAGCACAGTTGTACTCTGACACACAGGGTGTTGCCCTGAGTTGGAACGGACTTGGCAACAGTTTTTTTTTTTGTTAGAGACATCCTAGCAGCAGACTTTCTTGTTGGCCCTAATCAGGACTGACTGAAATGTGAAACACACTTACCTGCCTGTTTTTCAAAGCTGCGCCTATCCTCCATAACATTGGCAAGCAAGACCAGGGGCCACGCGGCGCTCACAGTCACAGGCCCGGATTCGGATCTCACCTCTGCCCCTTGGGGACATGGCTCTACAGTGATCAATTATTTATTCATCAAGGACTCCCCCAAGCAACTCTGAAAACTTCTGAAAAATGCTAACTTCTAACACCTTGTAAGCTCACCACAACCCTGAGATATATGAGCCATTCTCATCACCATTTCACAGATGAGAAAACTGAGGCACAGAAAAACTAGGAATCTTGCCCACAGTTCACAAAGCCAGTTAGCAAACTAGGAAGATTTGAACCTAGGCATTGAGGTCTAGCTTTTTGCTCTTACTAAGCCATAGCTCTCAGCTTGGTGTAGGCGTACGTTTTTTTTTTTTTTTTTTTTTTTTTTAACTATTTCGTTTTATTTTTGGTGAAAATGTACACAGCAAAACCCACTCCCATGCAAGTTTCTAGTCATAATGACCTGTGACAGTGGTTACATTCTTCACGCTGTGTTAACATTCTCGCCATTTCTGTTCTAGCTGTTTCACTCCCGTTGACTTCAACTCCCTAACCCCCAACATTCTCATCTATATTTCAAAGTAACCTTGTTCATTTGGTCTTCTATAGATCTTTTTTTTAAAGAACGCAATACTCAGGGGTGACAATCCTTACTTTTTGAACTAAACTGTTACTTAGTTTAAAGGTGACTTCAGGGTAATAGTTTGAAGAGTAACTCAAGGCAATACTCCAGCCTCAGTGGGTGCAGTACAGACTTTTTTTAAAAAGGTGTTTTTTTTTAAGGTGGGTTAAATGCAGACACTTAGTAGGCGCTGTGGAACGGGCTGTCCTGGACAGAGGCGGAGAGTCTTAAATACTCCCCATATAGTAGCTCAGGCCCCACCCCGCTTTTAACCAACAACCCCTCCCTCTTCGCTGCACAGCTCCAAGGCGCCTGCGCACGCAGGAGGGAGGGGACTCAGGTGCGCGGGGCCGCACCCGGGCTGGGCGTGGTCCGGGCTTGCGCGCGTCGGGACGGGAGCCGGCGCCGGAGGGCGGTGTTCCCCGGGGCGGCGGGGCGGGGCGAGGCGGCGCGAGGCGGTGCTTCCCGGCAGGAAGGCGTTGGGGGCGTGGCCTTGGAAAGGTGCCCCGACCGGCCAGCGGGTGGGCGGGCAGGCGCAGGTGACGACAGCCGCTCCATGAGGGGCACTGGCGCTGCGCTCGCCTTATTTGGGCAGGCGCTGCGCGAGAGCGAGTGGCGTGGGCGTGGCAGCCCCCCGACGCCCCGCCCCGTCTCTGGGGGAATTTTTCTCTGAAAGGGCAGGACCTTTCCAGTGACGCCCCCAGGTCTCCCGAGGCAGTTTCTGGGGACCCCAGTCTGAAACCCGCACCGGATCCCGCCTTTTGGGGGCTCACAAGCCTGAACGCTGGGGCCTGGCTTTTCCAAACCCCGCCAGGGCACTAATTGGCCCTGTGACTGTGGGCGGGTTACTTCCTTCGCCCCACCGTGGTGGCTGGTCCTCACTAGGTGACTGGGGGAGGAGGCACACTTAAGTGAAGCTTTCTCTGCGTTGTCCACCTTGGAGCACTGGATTAGGAGCCTTAGGGTCAGATGGCGAGCCTTCCTCTACCTCGTCTGCCCTAGTGGGTGCCTTCTGTGTGGCACAGAACCCCAGGCTCAGCCCAGGGCCTGACTAAACATGAGCCATTGCGCCACCTGCAGTGTTGGTTGACTGAACCCTTCTTGGCGGGATAGGATTTGTGTCCACCGTGAGCCTGAAGACTGGTCCCCCTGTCTCCCTGTCTTCCAAACTCTCAGCCAAGATCCTTTTAAACCAGTTCTGTCTAATCGCTCCTCTGCTTCCACTCCCCTCCTTAAAGCCTTGCAGTTACCTACAGCATAAGGATTCAGCCCTCAGCTCAGCACACAAGGCCCTCTATGGACTTGCAGTACCTTCCATACATCATGCTGTCCCTTGCTTCCCAACCTTCACACATGCTGCTTCACCCTAAAAAGCCCTTCTATGCCCAGCGCCCACAGACACATGCTCAGCTTTCAAAAGCATATCTCGTAGCATCTTCTTCCTGACTTTTTTTTTACTGATTAATCTTTCTGAGCCTCAATTTCTTCATCAAAATGGAGAGAAATTAATCTCCACCTCACTGTGTTATTGTGAGGGTCCAATGAGTTAATGTGTGTAAAACACTGCAGACAGTGCTTGGCACATAGTAGCTAGCTGTTCATGAAATATTTGTGTGGGCACATTCATCTCGTTAGCTGCCTTTGCGTTAGCCCCACAAGCCTGAACGTTATGTGAGCCCCTAAAAGGTGGGATCCGGCACGGGTTTCAGCCTGGGGTCCCCAGAAAGTGCCTCGGGAGACCGGGGGGCCTCACTGGAAAGGTCCTGCCCTTTCAGAGAAAAATTCCCCCAGAGACTGGGCTGGGCCTCAGGGCTGGGCCTCAGGGCGGGGCCAGGTGCGCTCACACTCTCTCTCTCTAATGCCTTTCCGTTAGCCCCAGACATACAATGGAACAAAATCAGACTGTGGTGATCCATAGAGTTTTCATTGGCTGATTTTCAGAAGTAGATCACCAGGCCTCTCTTAGTCAGGAAGCTCTGCTGAAACCTGTTCAGCATCAGAGCATCGCGCAAGCCTCCACGGACAGAGGGATGGTGGGCGTGCATGAGGTACATTGACCAGGAATCAAACTGGAGTCTCCTTCAAGGAAGGTGCGAACTCTGCCACTTAAACCACCAAAGCTTCAAAATCATCTTCCTGTGCTCTAATTAAGGAGCACTGATGGCAAAGTGGTTAAAGCGACTGACTGCCAACCAGAAGGTCAGCGGTTCAAAACCAACACTGGCTCCTTGGGAGAAATACCTGGCAGTCAGGTTCCATAGAGATTTATGGCCTTGGAAATCGTATGGGGTGCTATGAATTGGAATCAACTTGATGGCAGCGGGTTGCGGTTTTGGGTGTTCTAATTACCCACATGACTGTGAGTTCCATGAGGACCGGGTTGTTCCATTTCCACTTGTGTAAACCCAGTGCCTGGCACATAGTAAGTGCTGAACCAGTGTTTGTGGGTGATGACGGAATTTCTGGCAGTGGGTGGGAGAAGGGCCCTCACCATGAAGGCCACCACCGCACAATGAGAAAGTAGCTCTCGCATCTGTTGGAATGTACGCTTTCCCTATGCAGCTGCCAGGGAGCTTCCTGACAACCAGGAGGGGCACAGGATAGGTATTGAGATAAACCAAGTTCCATGTCCCAGGACCCCCCTCAGCCTTAGGCAAACTGAGATGGTTGAAGACCCAAGCCCTAGTCTTTCAGGACCCCCTCAGTGCATCTCCCTACTCTCCGCCCTACTCTGGGGCCTGCCCCCCCTCTTCCAAAGCTTTTACTGAGTTTCCGGACAGGGAGACAATGCTCTCCAGCCTAGAAGGTCTGGGAAGCTAAAAGTAACTCTCTATCCCACTCCCCAAAAAGTCAGACTCACAGCAGAGCAGAGGTAGGGTTGGGGACGGGGGACAAGACCATTAGAAGGTCACAGGCCTGGGAGCTAAGAGTCCAACTGGACACAGACTCATGGGCTGCTCCTGGGTAGGGCCATCTGCTTGGCACTTGGAATTGAGAGGAGGTCTCATCCCCACCCTCTAGGGCTCCCAGGTTGGTGGGGCAGGCAGATGTGTGAACACAGTACCAACAGCCTGGTTCATGGGCAGCTGGAGAAGGGAGTGATGAACTCGGCTCTGGGAGGGCCAGGCAAGAAGGACTTCTGGAGGCTTCCATGCCTCAGCGGGTTTTTCCGAAGAGTCCTCCCCTGGCTTGGCCACTTACCAGCTGACCCCAGGCCTCTCCCCTCCCCTCTGTGAGCCTGGGTTTCATTCAGGGACTTGGAGCCGGTCTCTGAGGGCTTTCTGGGCCTGAGGTTCATGACTGGGGGACAGCTGAGTTCTGGGAAAGGGGCCTCGGGAGAGCAGGCCTCAGAGGTCAAGCCTGAGTGAGTGAGCCCGGGCCTCACGTGCTCGAACCACAGCCTCATCTTCCCAGGCTGCCTCATCCTGAGCAAACCCAGCTCCTGCCCACCCACCATTCCTGCTGGGCCACTGTCCAGGGAAGCTGGCCTCTCTGCCTGCACTCTGCAGCCCGTGGGGCCTGGGACTGGTCCAGCAGAGCCAGCCCTCCTCCCCTCTCACTGAGGAGGAAGCTCCTGCTCTTGTGGCCTGGCCGTGGCCCAGCGGTCAGGGCCAAGTGCTGAGCAAACACTGGTGCCCACTGGGCAGCCAGTGCCCCACCTGTGGCCACCTTAAAGTCATTGTGGGCCGCATGCGACGCCCAGCTGGGCAAACAAGTGCAGGCACGGAATGAGGGCCTTTCCTGGGGTTGGCAAGGAACCCTGGTGGCTCAAAGGTTAAGTACTTGGCTGCTCACTGAAAGGTTGACTGTTCAAACCCATCCAGCGACTCCGCAGGAGAAAGACCTGGCGATCTGATCCCGTAAAGATTACAGCCTAGAAAACCCTATGGGGCAGTTCTACTCTATTACACCAGCTCGCTATGAGTCAGAATCAACTTAAGGGCACCTAACAACAACAACAAAGGTTGGCAGGGGAAAGGGACCCTTTGGGGGATGTTATGGATTGAATTGCGTCCCCCCACAATGTGTGTCAACTTGGCTAGGCCATGATTCCCAGTATCGTGTGGTTGTCCTCCATTTTGTACTCTGATGTAATTACCCGTATGTTGTAAAGCCCACCTTTATGACGTTAATTGGAGCCCTGGTGGTACAATGGTTAAAAGCTATGGCGAGCTACAGCTGCTAACCAAAAGGATGGCACTTTGAATCCACCAGCCACTGCTTGGAAACCCTATGGGGCAGTTCTACTCTGTCCTATAGGGTTGCTATGAGTTGGAATGGACTCCACAGGCAATGGGTTTATGACGTTAATGAGGCAGAATTAGAGGCAGTTAGGTTAATGAGGCAGGACAAGTCTATAGGATTAGGTTGTATCTTGAGTCAATCTCTTTTGAGATGTAAGAGAGAAGTGAGCAGAGAGGAGAGGGACCTCACACCACCAAGAATGGAGTGCTAGGAGCACAGCATGTCCTCTGGACCCAGGGTCCCTGTGCTGAGAAGCTCCTAGATCAGGGGAAGATTGATGACGGGGACCTTCCCCCAGAGCTGACAGAGAGAGAAAGCCTGCCCCTACAGCTGGTACCCCGAATTTAAACTTCCAGCCTCCTAGACTGTGAGAGAATAGATTTCTGTTTGTTAAACACATCCACTTGTGGTATTTCTGTTACAGCAGCACTAGATAACTAAGACAGGGGATGTGGTGGTGAAGGTCGTGTGTCAACTCGCTGGGCCATGATTCTCAGTGGTCTGGCAGCTATGTAATGCTGTAGTTTGGCCATAACGTAAGGATGTGATCTGCCAATCAGTTGTAAGGGGAGTTTCCTCAGGGTGTGGCCTGCATCTAGTATATGTGGATGTTCCGGCAAAGCTCACTGGCTTTTGTTCGCTCTGGATCCTGCATCCAGCTCATCATCATCTGACCTCTGGTTGCTGGGACTTGAGCCAGCAAGCAGCTTACCGTATTGCCTGCCAATCTTGGGATTCACTGACCTCTGCAGCCTGTGAGCCAGCAGCCTGCTGTCTGACCTGCCGATCCTGGATCTGTCAGCTCCTGCAGCTATGCGAGTCAGGAGAAGCCTCCAAACTGATGCCTGATCCATGGACTTGGGATTTGTCAGCCTCTACAACTTCCTGAGCCATTTGCTTGAGATAAATCTCTCTCTCTCTCTCTCTATGCAAACACACACACACACACCCCCACTGGTTTTCTTCTCTTGAGAACCTGTGTAAGACAAGAGACTAGTTCCTGCCCCTTCTCCCTTCAGAAAGAATTTCTCCCCCTCAAACTCCCTGGCAGCCTCAGTCAAGAACAACAACCCCAGGCCTGGCAGTGGGGGCTCAGAGCCACCTCTTCATTTTCTTTTGTTTCCTGGTTGACCCCTGGCAAGGCCCCAACCTCTCCTGGTCTGGACTTGGTGGCTCCTTCCTGTTGTCCCTTGCCCAGGTGTGAAAAGGCACCACAGGGAAATAATGACCGACATTCCTAGACCCCTCTACTGAATAAAGACACACTTATGTCCCTTATCTCATGTGCCTGTTTCACGGGGGAGGACACTGTGGCTCAGAGACACGAAGCAGAGAGGCCAAAGTCACACAGGAAATAGTAGAGGTGCTGGGGCCCAGCTGGCCTTCTCGGTGAAAGAGCTAAAACACCAAACCCGTTGCCATCAAGTTGATTCTGACTCATGGCGACCGCACATGTGTCAGAGTAGAGCTGCTCCATGGGGTTCTCAAGGCTGTGACCTTTTGAAAGCAGATTGCCAGGCCTGTCTTCTGAGGTGCTTCTGGGTGCCTTTTGGTTAGTAGTAGAACGTTTAACAGATTGGTGAGGAGAGGGGGGCCTCTGTAGTGGGGTCTCTGCTGTTGATAAGGATGGGGACCAAAAAGGCACAGGGCCTGGCATGGAACAGCACCCTGGTAAAGTCACACACTTCATTTATTCATTCTGGGGACCCCTGTGCTCCTCCTTTGTGCTTGACCCTGTGGGAAGGGTCAGGACATGGAAGGGTATTCCAGGAAGAGGTGGTACAGGGTGGGTTTGGAGAGGGCTGTGTTCTCAGGAACTGAGTTTTCTCAAAGTGTAGTCCAGGCTCCCCTGCATCAGAAGCACCATGGCTTTTAAAATGCACATTCCCAGGTCCTACCCCCACCCAAAATAAAATAAAACCCATTGCCTTCCAGTCAATTCCAACTTATAGCAATCCTATAGGACAGAGAAGAACTGCCCCATAGGGTTTCCAAGGAGCAGCTGGTGAATTTGAACTGCTGACCTTCTGGTTAGCAGCTGTAGTTCTTAACCACTGCTCCACCAGGGCTCCCACCCACCCAGTGACCCAGGATTTCTCCAGGTGCAGTCCAGGCATCTGCATCTTTAACAGGCACTGCCAGGGAGCCTTATGTGAACCCTTGCTCTGGAGTTGGGGTCTCAGAAATGCCAAAATTTGGGGCCTGGAACTTTCTAAAGCAGAAGCAGCCAGGAGAAAGAGGGTGGCTGGATGTGGTGCAGAGCCAGGGTGGAGGACATTCCTGCTGCTCAGCCTTCCCTCCCCCAAAGTAAACAGGCAGGTGGGAAGTGCAGGTGCTCAGGAGGGGGCTCAGCTCCGGTTTCAGGCCTCTGGGGACACTCCTTCCATACTCTCAGGGCCAATAAAACATTCCCTTTGCCCTGGGACTCCCACTTCTATAAAATCCCAAAGAAGAAACGAGCTCTATGTTCAAACGAATGGGAAAACATTAACTGAAAAAAAAACACTTAAATATCCGACAATGGGGGAAAGGTTCACGGTGACCGAGTTGAGTGGCGTTCCTGGTCTGAGAAGTGGGGATACACTAAAGGGGGGGTCATGGGAACACAGTGAGCTGTGGTCATGAGTGGTGGTCAGGCTGTAAGTGGGTGGGGGCGGGGGAGAGTGAGAGAGGAGCAGAGGCTCGGAGCCAGAATGTTTGGGTTCAAATCCTGGCTCTCCCACTTCCTAGTTGTGTGGCTGGGGCAATAACCTACAGCCCTTTGTGCCTCAGTTTCCTCATTGGTGAGCGGGAGCTGATAATAAGACCTATCTCATATGGTGGTATGAGCATTTTCCAGTTGCTGTTGAGTCGATTCTGACTCATGGCGACCTCACGTGTTGCAGAGTAGAACTGCATTCCAAACGGTTTTCATGGCTGTGCCTGTTCAGAAGCAGATTGCCAGGCCTTTCTTCCAAGGCACCTCTGAGTGGGTTTGACCCTCCAACCTTCGGGTTAGTAACGGAGAGATTAACCATTTACACCACCCAGGGACTAGATGAGTTTATATACACAAAGTGTTTATTTAGCACAGTGCCTGGCACTTCTGCGTGTTAGCCGTTATTAGTGAACGGTGTAATATGCCTAACACACAATAATAACAAAAACTCTTGATAGGGAGCTCTGGTGGGTCGAATAGCGTGTCCCCCTAAATGCACGCCCATCCAGAACCTCAAAACGTGGCTTCCTTTGGAAACAGGCCCTTTGCAGAGGGAACTAAGGTAAGAATAGACATGAGATCATACTAGATTGGGGGGGCCCTACATCCAATGGAGTGCCCTTATAAGACACAGAAAGGCCACACAGAGACGTAAGGGAGAAGTCACATGATGATGGAGGCAGGGATTGGGGTGATCAACTATAAGCCAAGGAACGCCAAGGATTGCCGGCAGCCACCCGAAGAAAGGAAGAGGCAACGTAGGACTCTTCCCTAGATCCTTCAGAGGGAGGATGGCCCTGCTGACACCTTGATTTCAGACTTCTGGCCTCCAGGACTGTGAGAGAAAAAACTTGTTTTTTAAGCGACCAAGTTTGTGGTCATTTGTTATGACAGAGTTGACAGCCCTAAGAAAGGAATACCAGTATTTACCACATAACACCCTATGTGCAAACACTACATTTATTATCTCCTATCAATCTCACAACTATGAGGAAGGCACTATCCTCCCATTTCAGAGATAAGAAAACTGAGGCTTGGCCAGTCAAAGGGTGGGCTAAGATTAGAAACAGTTCTGTGTGACGGGAAGGCTGTGTTCAAACACAGCCTTCCTCCTCCTCAGTGGGACCCCATTTGGCCCCCTGCACCCTAGCCTCCCTCGAGTAGATCGTGTACTTCCTACCTCTGTGCCTTTGCACATGCTGTTCCCGCTGTCTGGAATGCTCTTCCCACTGCTTGGTTCTCTGGCAATTCTTCACAACCCTTCTCAGTGTCACCTCTCTGGGGTCTACCTGACAGCCCCTTGCAGATTTGTTCTTCAGGGCTCCCCTCTGTGCTCATGTTGGTAAGCTTGTTCCTACTGCAGCATCTATACTGTAGGTTGTAACAATGTGTTTACTGCAAGCTCCATGAGGGAGCCTCGCATTCCCAATTCCTAGAGCCCCCCAGGCCCCATAGGCACTTACCCACGCTTGTTGGGCAGAGGGTAAAGGGTAAGGTCACTGTGTTTGGACTGGAGAACCTTCTGACCATAGGGGAAAATCTCGAGCAAAGGGAACTCCCTGCCTCCTGTGTGGGGTGTGGACAGGGATAAAAGAGAGAGGCTCAAAGTCCCCACTCCTGACATGAAAGAGGTGTCTTTTGATCCTCCTGGGGTAGCAGTGTGGCCAAGGGGGAGGGGCAGGGGCTTGGGCCAGGCTATTTTCCAGGGTGTGGCCTTGACCACATTATACTACCTCTCTGGACCTCAGTTTCCTCATATGTGAAATGGGAGCAACACTCCCTGCCTCACGTGGTTTTTGGGGGATCAGAGAAAACATGGGTGAGGCACATGGCAGTACAAGGCCCACAGGGACCAATACCAGATCGCCTCCTTGCTGGGAGGTTGAGAGGGGCAGCAGATGAGAGATAGACGGCCACTTGCCTATGGTCGCCAGCTCACCTCCAACTAATAATTAGCAGCTGTGTGGCAAGGTTGCCTAGCTGTGCTCCTGTCCATGGCTGCGCTTAGCAGGCTGGCATGGAGGCGTGAGTGAGAGAGCAGTTAGAAGTGGCTGGGAGGCAGGAGAACAGAAGCGTAGACTCAGGGTGAATTCCAGTGTGCATTCTCCAGGAGTGAGGTCACCACCTTCAGCTCTCTGGGGTTGCCCAAGCCACAGGCACCCTGAGCAGCTCTGGAGCAGGAGGCGATGGTGGCAGGGGTCAGGGCTAGGACGTAGGGCCCTGTAAGCTCCACGCCTGGTACAGCGACAGCCTCTGCCATGGTGGGCACTGGGGCAACCTGTGTTACTTCGGGCAACCTGGTGTTTCCCGTTTAAGAAGTGGCTTTTTAGCAGGGGAAAAGCGAAGCAACTACACTGTAATGCTTCTTGAACTCCCGCCAGGTGCTGGCGCGCTTCCCTGTGCCCCCCAACCCCACACTTAATCTGTACGATGACCTCACTTGGTAGGGACTGCGATTAGCCCCAACTTGCAGATGGTGTAACTGAGGCTCAAAATGGTGAAAAACCTTGCCCAAAAGGGAAAGCAGTACAGCTAAGAGACGTTGGAATCAAACACATCTCAGTTCAAATCCAAGCTCCGACACCCATGGATTCCAAGTTCCTTAGCTCTCTGGGACCCAGTGGTAAAATGGGGATAGCAATAGTCCCTACCTCCTTGGCTTGTTAAAAAGACTCAGTGAGACGTGCCTAGAACAGGGCCTAGGATGTTATTATCCCCGTTTCACTGAGGTGAAACCTGAGCCTCCGAACAGTGAAGTCATTTGCCCGAGGTTACACAGCTGTTGTTGTTCGGTGCCGGGGAGTCGGTTCTACTTCATAGTGACCGTGTGTATAACAGAATAGGACACTGCCCGGTCCTGCCCTGGTCCTGCGCCATCCTCACAATTGTTGCTGTGCTTGAGCCCACCGTTGCAGCCACTGTGTCAATCCATCTCGTTGAAGGTCTTCCTCCTTTTCACTGACCCTCTACTTTCCTAAGCATGACGTCCTTCTCCAGGGACTGGTCCCTCCTGATAACATGTCCAAAATACGTGAAAGTGTCGCCGTTGTTGCTTCTAAGGAGCATTCTGGCTGTACTTTTTTTTTTTTTTAATAAGTTTTATTGTGCTTTAAGTGAAAGTTTACAAATCAAGTCAGTCTCTCACACAAAAACCCATACACACCTTGCTACGCACTCCCAATTACTCTCCCCCTAATGAGACAGCCCACTCTCTCCCGCCACTCTCTCTTTTTGTGTCCATTTCGCCAGCTTCTAACCCCCTCCACCCTCTCATTTCCCATTTCCCCTCTAGGCAGGAAATGCCAACATAGTCTCAAGTGTCCCCCCGATCCAAGAAGCCCACTCCTCACCAGCATCCCCCTCCAACCCACCATCCAGTCCAATCCACGTCCGAAGAGTTGGCCTTGGGAATGGCTCCTGTCCTGGGCCAACAGAAGGTCTGGGGGCCGTGACCACAGGGGTCCTTCTAGTCTCAGTCAGACCATTAAGTCTGGTCTTTTTATGAGAATTTGGGGTCTGCATCCCACTGCTCTTCTGCTTCCTCAGGGGTTCTCTGTTGTGTTCCCTGTCAGGGGTGTCATCGGTTGCAGCTGGGCACCATCTAGTTCTTCTGGTCTCAGGATGATGTAGTCGCTGGTTCATGTGGCCCTTTCTGTCTCTTGGGCTCGTAATCACCTTGTGTCCTTGGTGCTCTTCATTCTCCTTTGATCCAGGTGGGTTGAGACCAATTGACGCATCTTAGATGGCTACTTGCTAGCATTTAAGACCCCAGATGCCACTCTTCAAAGTGGGATGCAGAATGTTTTCTTAATAGATTTTATTATCTGGCTGTACTTCTTCCAAGACAGATTTGCTCATTCTTCTGGGAGTCCATGGCATATTCAAAAGGTTAGACAGCTAGTAGGTGGCAAAGCCAGAGTTTGAACCCAAATCTGACTGTTCTTGCTCCACTTACGCCACTGTGGAGCGGTTGATGGTGGCCCCAGCCAGGGGGTGGCTGGTGAGGCAAGGCTGCTTGGAACAGCCAGCGCCCAGATTTCCTGTGGAGCCACGGAGCCAGCCCTGGGGACCTGGGGATGGCAGTGTGGGGTCACTCCTGTAAGGTGTTCCGGGCAGCAGGGAGGAACTGTTGCAGCTTGCCTGGAAGCCTTGCTTGTCCTGCAGCATCCTGTCTGCCGTGGACACGGCCCCAACATTGTTTCTGGTCCTTCCAGCCTACGTTAGGGATTTCCGGCAGCCTGGCCAGAACCACCTTCATCTTTCAGAGAAGCTGGCACAGGCGGCTGGGGTGGGGACAGAGCTGGACTCAGTCCCTCACTCTGGGCAGGGCTTGCTGGGAAGGGACTGGTGGCCAGCACTGTCAACATCCTCTTGACCTGACAGGCCCCTCCTCAGAGATGCAGCTGCCCTCCTCACTCACCTCTTCGGAAGCTGAGGGAAGAAAAGGCCTTGACTTATTTTCACTTTAGGGCTGGCTGAAGTTGGGGCACTCGACAGCAAACACGCTGTGACCTTGGCAAGTTGCCGCCAGCACACCTGCACCTCTGTGCCTCAGGCCCTTGTGAGGGAGGCTGGCTGAGCCCGAGGGCCCCTCATGCTGGGATGCGAGCTCAGGAACAACCACCAACTCCTGTGCTCAGGGACCTTTGGAGTGTAAAGTTTTTGAGATTGGTGTTTCCCTTCTGTCTTCTGAAAGGAAGGGGCCCAGGCTAGTGACCACGAAACGTTTGTTCCAAATGCCTCCAGACATGATAATGCTCTTTGATGGCGAGCCATTCCTGTTTGGAATGGTGTCTCAGCAACTCCCCTGCGCTCAGTCTCCTCATCTGTAAAATGGGGATAATGCCTGCCTGGTAGGGTACTGTGAGGGTTACACAAGAAATCAGCCAGCTCAGCAAGCCCGTTTCCATCCCTTCTGAGGGCCTGGACAAACCCAAGGCAACTGGACAAACTCTATGCCAGGAAAACAGATGTGTAGAAGCTGCGCCCTGGGACCTCTGGGCTGGGGGAGCCTGTGGCCTCACCTCCCTTTCCTGGGTGCCCTGCCTGCTTGTTGAAGACTCTCCAAACTAAAACAAAACCAAACCCATTGCCAACGAGTCAATTCTGACTCATAGCGACCCTGTAGGACAGCGTCGAACTGCCCTATAGGGTTTCCAAGGAGCGCCTGGTGGATTTGAACTGGTGACCTTTTGGTTAGCAGCTGTATCTCTTAACCACTACAAGCAGGTGTTTATGCTTCACAGAGGCTGGTCAGGTCTCCTTTATTCCCAGCAGGTGCGGCTGCACAGCCAACCCCTCTTCCACAGGCCCAGGAGCCAACAAGGCACCCAGGGGTGACAGCAGCAGCTGCAGGCACATAGCCAGCAGCGTTCCTGGTGAGGTCAGCGCCCGGAATTAGTCAAACAGGCTCACCCCGAGGACCTGTGCTCACAGCCAGTGACTCACAGCCATGCACAGCCCCGGGCAGAGCCTGCCAGCCGGGCCGCAGAGGTAGCACCACCGCACCCCTTTTAAGGAGAAGGAGCTGCGGCAGGGCCCCGCTGGCCCTCGAGGAGTCCGCCAGCCCTCCTCCACACCCATCCAGGGCAGAGAGGTCAAAAGCCCACCTGGGCTCACACTTGGCATTGTCACTTTTTAGACTTGACCTTGGGCAAGTCGATGTCTCTGAACCAGTTTCTTCACTTGTGATATGGAAATAATTCTTGCCTCACAAGAGAGGAATTGAATGAGGTCATGTGTGTAGAAGTGCTTGGCAAACGGCACCTTTTAAGGAGTGGCGGTGGGTGCAGTAGAAAGGGTGGAAGGGCTGGGGAGTCAGGGTGCTCGGTTCTGCCCCAGCTGCAGCCCTTCTAGCTGTGTCCGAAACAGTTACTCAGCCTCTACACACGGTCCTCGCAGTAAAGCCGTCTGTGGATCCAGGGGACACTGCCGGCCTGCTGAAGATTAGAGTATACACACCACATTTTACTACATGGCTTTGAGGGGCAGTGAGGGCAGGCCTTAGGAGCTGGCTTCATGTGTAAAATGGGAAGGATGACAATGATAGCGCCTGCCTTGCAGGGTTGCTGGGATTAGGGCAAGCCTGGCACCCAGGAAGTGCTGACTGTCTCGACTCATCTTACAGCTCCTGGCTTTGGGGAGTGCTCGCTGGACAAGCTCCCTCTCTAACAAGACCAGGTGCTGGGGCTGTCTCCCTCCAAGGACGTGCCTCTGGCAGACCCTGGCCACCACCTCTGAACCAGCCCTAGGCTCCTGTATCACGCACGGCGGCTTCCCTAAGCAGGGTGCCCCTCAGACCCCAGGACAACTCAGGCAGCTCTACAGGGATACGGTGGGAACAAGGCACATACAGGGCCCACCAACCCAGGCCTGAGGGGAGGGGGCCGGGACTCCTGCTGTCAGTACTCGAGGCTCCCAGGAAGCTGTGCCTCAGCTCAGCCCCCAGGGCGGCAGAGGGAGGGCCTTCTCAGCAGGCAGGCCTGGTTTGCCTGGCACACTCCCCCATGGCTAAGGGGCTGGGAACAAGAAGGGGTGGAGTTTGCTGCCGAGGCCCCGGAGTCCCTGTGGGCACACACAGGAAGGACAGCTCCTGCTGGAGCGGCCAGGAGTGGCAGGGAAAAAGGACGACTCAGAAGGATCAAGGGGGCTAGCTGTCAAGAGCTCAGGTTTCAGGGACAACCCTACCTCTGCCACCAGAGCCCCGGGGTCCTCATCTGTACCACAGGGACAACACCCTCCCACCCTGCCAGGAATGAGGGCTGTGTTTGAAGCAGGTACCCCCAAACAGCAGCCACCACAGACAGCAGGGTTAGTAAGGGGACGGGATGGCTAAGTGGAAGACGGTGGTGGAAGTTAAAGGAAGAAACGGGACAGCAGCCCAGCCTGAGGGAGGGTCCCTCATGCTCTTGCAGCCCGAACGAAACGGAAGCTGTCAACAGTACAAACCCTCGTTTTATTGGTCTGATTTGTTCACAGTTCAGCCGCCTGCTCAGAGACCTGAAGGGCCAGCAAATGGGTAGGTGGTACCTGGAACCTTCCAGAACCATGAGTCTGCAGGTCCCCCAGCCCATGACTTGCTTTCAGCCCTCATGCCTGGAAGGGAGGGTGGGAGGAGAAGGAGGTGGCCTTTGGGGGGCGGTGGTGACTGGGTAATTTCAGAGTGAGGCCCAGGGTCTGTTCTTCACAGAAGGCAGAAGGGACCATAAAGCTCTTTATTATAGACCTACAAAAAATCAGAGAATTATATATATATATTACTCTCGCTTATTTGGATTTCTGGTTTCCTTCTTTTTCTTTTTACAAAGCAGTAGCAGGAGAGAAAAAGGCAGGAGGCAGACGAGCCAGGGTTGGGTTCAGATCCTAAGGGGCCAAGCAGATGAAGACCAGGGTGTTCCGGCCCCAAGGGTCACGTGCAGGCCACCCCACCCCACCACAGCCAGGGTGGCTCCCTGCCTCTTGAGGGGACTGCCCCAGCCCTGGAAGGAGTAGACACAGAGGGAGTGGACAGGAAGATGGCTGTCCCAGGTCAGCAGCAGCACCTCCCCTGACAGCCACCCCGTGGCCTGGCAGCACTCTTGCCTCTCATTTCTGGAGGCCTGGTCTCCTAAGCACAGGCCTCCAGGGGACAGGCAGAGGGAGACAGTAGGAGGGGCACCACAGAAGGGCTGGGATTTCTGTCAGGGCCCCCTCCCTGGGACCATGCGGTCCCAGGTGGGTAGGGCAGTCAGGACACTTCCCTGCTGGTCAGCCAATCAGCTTCTTCAGGAATGCCTCCAGCTGGTCCTCGTCCTTGATGCCCACAAACTTGTCCACCACGTCCCCATTCTTGATGGCCAGCACGGTGGGCACAGCGGACACCTGGGAGGAGGGAGGCAGAGTTACTCACAAGGACAGCTCTCCTCAACCGCTATTCCTAAGACTCTGTGGAAAGGGAGTAGTAGCCCACAGCCACGGGTGGGCCCGGAGGCTTTCCCACTGGAGCTGGAGATGTTTCTTCCATTTTGGCTCCCAGCAGTTCCCTTCCCCCGCAACTGCTCGCCTGACTCACTGGCCCAGTGGTTTGGCTGCAATGACAGGACAGATGAAAATAACCTGTGCAGCTGCAGGCCAGGGCTAAGGGCTCGGTACAGGGAAGAGACTGGGAAGTCTGGCTTTGCCGCTCATTCGCTGGGGGCCTTGGCCAGCTCACATCACCTTCCTGGGCCTCAGTGCCTCTTCCACAGCAAGAACGATAATACCTGCTCTGAGCATTTGGGACGAGGATTAAAGATTTGTACACAGAGCTGAGTGGCGAGGCGCTTAGGCCCTGGAGCTGCAGACATGATCCTGGGGCTCCAGCTCCCTCCAGTGGGGCAATCATGCCATTACTCTAAGTCTCAGTGTTCTCATCCACCAAATGAAGTCACCAACGGTCCCTGGGGGGTGCAAGCGGTTAACAGGCTCGCAAGAAAGGCCTGGCGGTCCACTTCTGAAACATCAGCCACTGAAGACCCTATGGAGCCCAGTACTGCTGTGATACGCAGCGGGTGGCCACAGGGAGTCGATGGCAACGGTAGTTTTATCAGAGGGCACGAGGACTGGATGACACGATGCGTGTGGAGTGTCAGCCAGCGCCCCGTACACGGTAAGGCTGCCAGTAAGTGCTGAACCTGGCACGGTGCCTGGCACGCAGCAGGCACTCACTAAATGGTAGCTACAGAGGGTGTATCTAACGCAGGCCCCCCTCCCACACCCATTAGAGCCACTTTAGCTTAAAGCCGTGAACGGCTGAGAGGATCCAGAAACTGACTCACGCTGGATGGAGGGTGTGGCGGAGGGGGTCAGCAGATCCCATCTAACACCTATGTGTTTAGGAGGGGCTGGAAGCAGACGGGAAAGGCGATGTTCCTGGCCTCTGAGTCACTTACTCAGGGTCCCCCAGGGGACTGGTACAGATTACATGGTATGTCAGTGAGGCCCATGGCTGCACGGCACCCATTTTCCCACCCAGGCCCCTGCCTGGCAGTCACAAGCACTTGAAAAACCATGTGAACAACGAGATGATTTCTCTTGTACACGAGTTAACGACAGAGTCACAACAGCAATGTACACAGACGTACCAGCCCTTGCCCCCACGTGTCTGTCAGTTTTTCGTACTGTGGGGGCTTGTGTGTTGCTGTGATGCTGGAAGCTATGCCACTGGTATTCAGATGCCAGCAGGGTCACCCACAGAGGAGAGGTTTCAGCTGAGCTTCCAGACTAAGACAGACTAGGAAGAAGGACCCGGCAGTCTACTTCCAAAAAGCATTAGCCAGTGAAAGCCTTATGAATAGCAGCGGAACATTGTCTGATATAGTGCTGGAAGATGAGCCCCCCAGGTTGGAAGGCACTCAAAAGATGACTGGGGAAGAGCTGCCTCCTCAAAGTAGAGTCGACCTTAATGACGTGGATGGAGTAAAGCTTTTGGGACCTTCATTTGCTGATGTGGCACAACTCAAAATGAGAAGATAAAGCTGCAAACATCCGTTAATAACTGGAACCTGGAATATACGAAGAATGAATCTAGGAAAATTGGAAATCGTCAAAAATGAAACGGAACACATAAACATCAATATCCTAGGCACTAGTGAGCTGAAATAGACTGATATTGGCCATTTTGAATAGGACAGTCATATAGTCTGCTATGCTGGGAATGACAACTTGAAGAGGAATGGTGTTGCATTCATCGTCAAAAAGAACGTTTCAAGGTCTATCCTGAAGTACAACGCTGTCAGTGATAGGATAATATCCATACGCCTACAAGGAAGACCAGTTAATACAACTACTATTCAAATTTACACGCCAACCACTAGGGCCAAAGATGAAGAAATAGAAGATTTTTATCAGCTGCTGCAGTCTGAAATTGATTGAACATGCAATCAAGATGCACTGATAATTACTGGCGATTAGAATGTGAAAGTTGGAAACAAAGAAGAAGGATCAGTAGTTGGAAAATATGGCCTTGGTGATAGAAACAATGCTGGAGATCGAATGATAGAATTTTGCAAGACCAAAGACTTCTTCATTGCAAATACCTTCTTTCACCAACATAAACGGCGACTATATACATGGACCTCGCCAGATGGAACACACAGAAATCAAAACGACTACAACTATGGAAAGAGACGATGGAAAAGCTCAATATCATCAGTCAGAACAAGGCCAGGGGCCGACTGTGGAACAGACCATCAATTGCTCATATACAAGTTCAAGCTGAAACTGAAGAAAATCAGAGCAAGTCCACGAGAGCCAAAATATGACCTTGAGTATATCCTACCTGAATTTAGAGACCATCTCAAGAATAGATTTGATGCATTGAATACTAGTGACCGAAGACCAGACGAGTTGTGGAATGATATCAAGGACATCATGCATGAAGAAAGCAAGAGGTCACTGAAAAGATAGGAAAGAAAGAAAAGACCAAGATGGATATCAGAGGGGATTCTGAAACTTGCTCTTGAGCATCGAGCAGCTAAACCAAAAGGAAGAATTGAGGAAGTAAAAGAACTCAAGATTTCAAAGGGCCTCTCGAGAAGGCAAAATAAAGTATTATAATGACATGTGCAAAGAGCTGGAAATGGAAAACCAAAAGGGAAGAACATGCTCGGCGTTTCTCAAGCTGAAAGAACTGAAGAAAAAATTCAAGCCTCGAGTTGCAATAGTGAAGGATTCCATGGGGAAAATATTAAACGATGCAGGAAGCATCAAAAGAAGATGGAAGGAATACACGGAGTCATTATACCAAAAAGAATTAGTCAATATTCAACCATTTCAAGAGGTGGCATATGATCAGGAACCGATGGTACTGAAGGAAGAAGTCCAAGCTGCTCTGAAGGCATTGGAGAAAAACAAGGCTCCAGGAATTGATGGAATATCAATTGAGATGTTTCAACAAACAGATGCAGCACTGGAGGTGCTCACTCGTCAATGCCAAGGAATATGGAAGACAGCTTCCTGGCCAACTGACTGGAAGAGATCCATATTTATGCCTATTCCCAAGAAAGGTGATCCAACCGAACGTGGAAATTTTAGAACAAACAATATCATTAATATCACATGCAAGCAAAATTTCGCTGAAGATCATTTAAAAACGGCTGCAGCAGTATATCGACAGGGAACTGCCAGAAATTCAGGCCAGTTTCAGAAGAGGACATGGAACCAGGGATATCATTGCTGATGTCAGATGGATCCTAGCTGAAAGCAGAGAATACCAGAAGGGTGTTTACATGTGTTTTATTGACTGTGCAAAGGCATTCGACTGTGTGGATCATAACAAACTAAGGATAACATTGCAAAGAACGGGAATTCCAGAACACTTAATTGTGCTCATGCGGAACCTTTACACAGATCAGGAGGCAGTTGTTCGGACAGAACAAGCGGATACTGACTGATTTAAAGTCAGGAAAGGTGTGCGTCAGGGTTGTATTCTTTCACCATACCTATTTAATCTGTATGCTGAACAAATAATATGAAAAGCTGTACTATATGCAGAAGAACGGGGCATCGAGATTGGAGGAAGACTCATTAACAACCTGCGTTATGCAGATGACACAAGCTGGCTTGCTGAAAGTGAAGAGGACTTGAAGCACTTACTAATGAAGATCAAAGATCACAACCTTCAGTATGGATTACACCTCAACATAAAGATAACAAAAATTCTCACAATTGGACCAATGAGCAACATCATGATAAACGGAGAAAAGATTGAACTTGTCAAGGATTTCATTTTACTTGGATCCACAATCAACAGCCATGGAAGCAGCAGTTAAGAAATCAAAAGACACATTGCATTGGGTACATCTGCTGCAAAGGACCTCTTCAAAGTGTTGAAGAGCAAAGATGTCACCCTGAAGACTAAGGTGCGCCTGACCCAAGCCATATTTTCAATCACATGATATGCATGTGAAAGCTAGACAATGAATAAGGAAGACCGAAGAAGAGCTGACGCCTTTGAATTGTGGTGTTGGCGAAGAATATTGATTATACCATGGACTGCCAAAAGAACGAACAAATCTGTCTTAGAAGAAGTATGGCCAGAATGCTCCTAAAAGGCAAGGATGGCGAGACTGCGTCTTACATACTTTGGACATGTCATCAGGAGAGGTCAGTCCCTGGAGAAGGATGTCAAGCTTGGCAGAGTACAGGGTCAGTGGAAAAGAGGAAGACCCTCAACAAGGTGGATTCACAGTGGCTGCAACAATGAGCTCAAGGATAATAACAATTGTAAGGATGGCGCAGGACCGGGCAGTGTTTCATTCTGTTGTGCATAGGGTTGCTATGAGTCGGAACCGACTTGATGGCACCTAACAACCACCTAACACCAGCCCTTGACTGCTGCCCTGCCCAGGAGCCTGGTGAAGCCAGACTGAAGATCCAGAACGTTCAAATTGTGCGTGTTAGTTAAAAAAGGGAGAAGCATGTGCCAGGCCTGGACACGCCAAGTCTCAGCAGGCCACCACCCACCTACTGACCTCACCTTACGGCCCCTGTACCCACTCACAGATGAGATGGTCCAGGCCCTGTCCATGCCAGTGGCTCCAGGCTGCTGCTGAGCTGTCCTGGGGTGGTGTGGGTGACAGCTGACACACTTCTCAGGGGGTATGTGCTGGCTGGCTGACTGGTGTTGGGCAGGTCACATGTCACTGCTCATGGTCTCCACTGAGGGGTCCTGTCTTTGTCATTCTTGACTCTTGTGTGGGTGGGGGTACGAGGCACCAAGGGCCCAGCACAGACTCGCATTAACTGTGGGCTGTGGCAACGCCTTCAGTGTTTTATTCGCTTGCACCCTCTAGTGGTCAGTGAAGGCAGCTAGGCGCCTCATCCCGGCAATTCTCAACTGGGGCACAAAGCTAACTACTAGGCATTTAATTTATCACTTTTTGGACACGACCCTGTCCTCTGTTTAATTAAAACAAAAGCTTCATTTCATTATGCATGAAGTGGTCTAATTTTTTTTCACGTGTGTGAATTCTCTAGCAGGACTCTAAGCTCACTGAGGTGGCTACAGCCAAACCTGAGTTTTCCTCAAGAACGACAGGCGATGCCCCGTCATGATGGCATTTGTGTACAGACACATGCCTGTACACGCGTGAACCGCGCCGCAGAGCAGACTTCAGTTAGGCAGACTGCAGACACGACGGATGTATTTTCATGACGACCAAGGTCTGGTCGTTACTACCAAGGGGATTCTGTGAAGTCTGGATTTACAACAGGCACACAGACACAGAGTAGGAACCCTGCAGGCAGCTGGCTTTTCCAGGACACTGCAGGGACACCTGGGCTGTGACTAAGGAGCCGGTGGCTGCGGCTATGCTGGTGCCGAGTTTGGCTCACAATGAGGGGCTGGTGCTTGTAAACATGCCCTGAAATGAAGTGCACGGATTGCCGCCACATCCTTCTGGAATGGTGATACAGGTGGGAGGGGCAGGGTGGACCAAGGACTCGGGTTCTCTCTCAGTTCTGGCAAGATCCTGCCTATGGCCCCACTCCAAAGGGAACCGAGGGCCAGAGAAAAGCTAAGATGGGCTGCACGGCCTCCTGTGCTCCAGCAGACACTGAGAACTCAGGACAGGTGTGGGCAGGTGCAAAGTCTCTCCCCACTCACCCCCCACCTGCAACACCACTGAGCTCAATGTACCTGCCAGGCTGCTCTCTCGCCATAGTTTCATCCACTTGTGAGTTCTGGTAGCGACCTAGCAAGGGAAAGGCATAGCTAGGTACCACAGGAGCCGTGCTGGGTGCCTGGTGACCTCCTCCTCAGCTAAGCACAGAACCAGTGCAAAGGAGAAGACAGCTGGGACCCCGCTGCCACACATTGGAGGCTTCCTGAGTGTCAAGCATGCCGCTGAGCAATTCTCGCCTGAAGTAGGGCCATTTTACAGATGAGAAGTCTGAGGTTCCAAGGCTGAGTTCCAAGGTTAAGTGGCAAGTTAAGTGGTAAAGCTGGGATTTGAAACCAGATTTGTCTGACTTTGCTGCCACGACAAACGATGCTGTGCCTCTGGCCAAGAGCGAGGAATCGGAGGTAAGTGCTGAACCCCAGCGGGATGAGGGAGATTACGTGGGGAGCAATTCACGTGAGCAACTCCAAAGGTCTTGTAAGAGCATCTGGATACAAGAGGGTTCTTGGAAAAGCTATTACTGAGAAAACCAAATCACCTGTGGACACTATTCACCCCTTGACTCAAGGCCCCTGCCTCTCCCTACCTGAGGTACGCAGAAAGTGCCACGACTTAGACGAGCTACAGGGGGACTGTTTGGCTCAAAATAACCAAGGATGGAAAGGGTTGCCACGTGAGAGAACCAGAAGTTGGATGACCACCAGGATGTGAAGTGTAGCGGGAACTTGGGCTGATAACTGGCGTTAGGAGGGTGGCAGAGGGTCAGGGGCTATGCTGGGTGACCTTTAAGGTTACTTCTGCCTCAGGGCTTCTAAGACTAGATTCCATGAAGGGGCCAGGAAAGGATACCTAGCCCCGTACCACCTACACAACTGAGGGCATACTGCCCCTACACACCAGTTTGCAAAGTGCTTTCCCTGAATTTGGAGTCCCTGGATGGTGCAAATATTAACAGACATGGGTGCTAACTGAAAAGTCGGAGGTTCAAGTCCACCCAGAGGAGCCTCAGAAGAAAGGCCTGGCAATCTACTGCTGAAAAACCAGCCATTCTACTCTGATGCATGGGGGTTGCCGTGAGTCAGCAACTCGATGGCCACTGGTGGTCCTCTAAATTCAAAGGCAGTTCCCAGAACTGACTTCACAGAAGACGGAAGTGTTTCTAAGCCTCTTTCCTCCAAGAGGCAGAGGACAAAGGTTTACTCACATGGTTACAAGGTTAGCGGGGACTGTGCGTGTTTGCGGGGGGCGTGGGGTAGGGAGGAGGTGTGGACCGCAACAACAAAGAGGGTCTGTTTCCTGCTCCCCAAGCTGCAGAAAGCCCATGAACAGCCTGTGCTGAGGACGGCAGGTGAGATAAGGGCTTTAAAAGAGCACCCCTGCTCTAGGCCAGCCCAGGGCTTTTAGAATCTTCGTTTCTCAGTGTTGGTCTAGGACCACCAACAGCACAAGCATCATCTAGGAGCTTGTTAGAAATGCAGAATCCTCGGGCTTTCCTGGCCCTGCTAAATCATAATCTGGTTTTTAATAGCAGCCCGCGTCACTCACTTGTATACACATTCAAGCCTGACAGGTACTGATCAAGAGAGAGTGCTTTCAAGGGAGGGAGACATGGGAATGATCAAAATACTCTACATTCCAATTATCTAACATTATGCATTCAATAGCCTCAGGAAATACATCACATTTAAAAACACAGCACGCAAGTTTACTTACACAAGCGTACATACAGAACATTAAAAAGAAAAAAATTCAAATAAAAAACTCCAACGGATCACCCAATTTGTTAATAGTGGTTGTATCTGAACGGTAAGGTCACAGGTGACTTTTTCCCGCTTATTTTTACTTGCCAGTATTTTCAAATTAAGGAGCCCTGGTGGCACAATGGTTAAACGCTCAGCTGCTAGGCGAAAGGCTGGCAGTTCGAAGCCATCCAGCAGGAGGAAGGCCTGGCGGTTTGCTCCCATGAAGATTATAGCCTAGAAAGCCCTACGGGGCAGTTCTACTCTGTCACATAGGGTCACTATGAGTCGGAATTGACTCAACATCTCCTAACATTTTGTTTGTTTTTTTATAACTTATTTATTTTGTTGTTGCTGAGAATATACACAGCGGATTCAACAATCTTACATGTGCAACTCAGTGGCCCTGATTATATTCTTGGAGTTGTAACCATTCCCATCCCCTTTTCTGAGTTGGTCCTCCTCCATTAGCCTAACAACATTTTCAAATTGATTTTTCAGAAGCACTCCCTTCTTTGAAAATACTAGAAAATAAAAGGCTAACACCTCTGAGCGTGAGGCCAGAAGTAGAGCTCCAGAGGAGAGCACAAGGGACCGAGGGACACAACCTGAGTCACTCTTCCCCCTCCTGGCCCCAAACAGCTGGCAGGGGCTGAGTGGCTGGGGAAGGCTGAGCCCTTCAGCAGCAGACCAGGAGGCAAGGAGAGCAGGAAAGGACTGGAACACACATTCCTAGGCCCTGAGGACTTTCCCTTCCCCTCCCTGGGGGGACAGTGGAGTTCTAGGGTAGGCAATGGCTTTAGACCTGAAAAGGACTGTACAGTAGGTGGGGTGAGGTGACAGGGGAGCTTGGGGAGGATCTAAGTTAATGCGGTTTCTCTAACAAGTTGACCCAACATTCAGAAAAGGACCTGAGGCTGAGAAGGAAGTGACCAGGGGATACTGTGGATCTCTTAGCTCAACCCTCTTCCCCAGGCCACAACAAAAGAACAGGTGTGAAGGAAGGAAGGGGGTGGGGGGCAGGGGCCAGGAAGAACCTTCCTCAGAGCTTCCTGAGCCCTGCAGGGATGTCAGCCCAGACTGGGCAAGACAGGGAGGTGGGGCCTGGGGCCAGCAGCCTGGGGGCCCTTCTGCGTGACCAGCACACTATCTGGAAGGTGACAGAGGGAGAAGAGCAGAGATCCATCTCAGAGCGGCACCCCCTTCCCAGGCTCAATCCCAGGACTTCCGTGCCCATCCCTACATCACGGGGCACCCTGGCAGGGAGGTGGGGGTGGTCCTAGGAACCCCGCCCCCCCACCGTTATGACTGCCTTTGGAAGGATTTTGGCAAGATTCTTTGCATCCCTGCCTGTTACCACTGTTCCTGGCACATGGTTGGCATTCAGGATGTGTCTGCTGAGAGAAGACATTGGTGGTCGGCAGTGCCGGGAGGAAGCCCAACATCCCAAGCAGGCCCATAACCCGGTGGAAGGCCCTAGCAGCTCCAGCCCTAAGCTCACATCAGGAGGCCACACCCTCACTCCCAGAGCTGCCACAGGCCTCAAGTGAGTGACCAAGAACCATGGGACGGAGAGGGGTGTCTGATGGTCTAACAAGGCCCCCTTGACTGAGGGAGCAGTGGGAGAGCTTTTGAAAAGCTAGCAGCTCACCCGTCCACATAAGCCTCACCAAGTCCCATGGAGAGTCTATTTCATCAATTCTTCTCTGACCACCTGCAGTTGTTAGCCAGTGGCTCTGCCTGCCCCGCGGGTATTTCCCCTGCACCTGGTAAGAGACCCTGACTTTCCTCTGGGTATACTTCCCACCCTAGCTCAGGGGGCAGCCAGTCTATTCCCCCTCCCCACCCCTTTTCCTGCCACGGGACTGGGTGAAGGATGGGCATCTGTCCTTGAGCTGGTATACTGAGAGTTTAGCCTGGACTTCCAAGCTCGGAGGAAGAACAATGTGACCTCTCTCAGCAGGGTTTGCTAAGTTGGGAGGCTGTAAGCCACAGCCAAAGGGGACTGTGTCTGCTACCGGCTGGGGGGAGCCTGAAACCAAAGCTGACCCAGAAAAGAGCCAACAGATGGTAACAGATCCTGCAGACACTGCCTGAGCCTCTGGACCAAGCTGTGCCTGAAGCTAACATCCTTGGGTTTCTGTGGCCTGTGAGAGAGTCCTGGCTCATGCCCCCTGGTCATCTTGTCTTTGGCCACTGCTTTGGTCCTGAGGGTTGGCACTGGCCTCCTGGCTTGTTTCCTTCCTCCAGTCTTCATCCTCTTCAGACCTCTACTTCAGCTGCTGCCACAGGCAGCTTTCTGAGACTCACACGGGATCACATCATACCCAGTTTAGAACCGTCTCATGGTCCCCACCACGGAGACAGCTGTCTGCAAGGAACAGGATTGCTGTTGGGGGCTTGGGCAGGGACTCTGGTGAACTGGAGCTCGCCTCAGCCACCTGTTACCAGGAGTGAGGGCTCCCTCTGGCCAGACCCAGGTTTTCCGAGAGAACCAGGAATCTTCATTCCACCCCCGGCCCACATCCTTCTGAGTTTTAAATACTGGCACCAGGTAGGGCTTTTTTTTTTTTAAAACACTTCAAGGGCCAGACCAGTCGTGCCCTTCACTTAGGCCACCCAGCTACAATGAACTTGTCCCTTTCTCCAACAGCTGTGGTCTCCAAAGCCCAAGAGACCTCCCATATCCATCACCCCCTGCTACTCTTTCTCCAGCATGCTCTGCTCCAGGCACATGGGACCCCTGTTCTGTGAACAGACCAGGCTTGCACTATCTCAGGGCCTTTGCATTTCTTCTGCCTGAATTGCTCTTTCCCATAGTACTGCATGGCCCACTCCCTTACTGCTCAAACGTCAGCTTCTCAGCCAGGCCTTCCCTAGCCCACCCTCTTAAAATTAAACCCTCTCCCAACCGCACAGACAGCCCTCTCATGTCCTCTCCTGATTGATTTTTCTCTGGAGCGCTTCTCATGACCTGAAACAGGGGGCCACAACCTACAGCCCAGATCCTGCCCACTGCCTGTTTCTGCAAATAAAGTTTTATTTACAACCACGCCCATAGTTACATATTGTCTAGGGCTGTTTTCTGCTACAACAGAAGAGCTGAGTAGCTGCAGCAGAGGCCAGTGCCCCGCAGGGCCTACAAGATTTACCACCTGCTCATTAGAGAAAAAAAACTGCGGCTCCCTGATCTGAAACATGGGGCCCTGGTGGCATAGCGGTTAAGAGCTATGGCTGCTAACCAAAAGGTTGGCAGTTTGAATCCACCAGCCACTCCTTGGAAACCCTAGGGGGCGGCTCTACTCAGTCCTATAGGGTCGCTAGGAGTCGGAATCAACTCAATGGCAACGGGTTTGGTTTTTTTTTTTTTTTGATCTGGACACTAGAATGTAGGCTCCATGAAGGGAGGGGCTGTCAGTTTTGTTCACTGCTGGACCCTCAGCACCATGAAACAGAGGCTGGCTCGAAGGAACTCACCATGAGTGTCTGTTGAATGAACGCACAAACCACCACAGCAGATTGCGCCAAGTCTCCGTGTGTGCTGCCCACCCTGCCTTCCTCCTCTGTGCGTCCTTCACAGCCCTGCTCAGAGGGCCCACCCCCTTCCTCTGAACATCCCCTCCCTCAGCACCCTACACTGAAATGACCCATCCACCTGCTGTTGGCTCCCGCTATACTAAGAGCTACTTGGGACAAGGGTCCCATCTTATGCCTTCAGAACCATGAATGCCAGGCACACAGTAGGGCTCCCAAGTGACTGGACTGATCATGTGGACAAACGAATGGAGGAAGGACAGAATGAATTCATCAGTGTAACAAGTCTCAGAGGACTGGTGCCATGGGCCACACATGTATTAAATACCCCCAACCCCTGTTCAGACTGAACTCTTAACCCTTCACAGAAAACAGAAACTAATGATAAAGACAGTTCTGGGAAGTTTAAATAATTAGATAAGCCATAACTGGTCTATGGAATGCAGATATGCAAACTTAAAGCCATCCAAGCTGCCTCCTAAGTGAATGACAACCAATCCTTAAATTTCCCTTTTAGGGAAACAGTCTGTACTGTATAGAAGCTGATCAAAATTGTAATGTGACAAGCTCTTCTCTCTGGAGGGGTGCTCCCTATCTGCAAAGTTTTTCCTGCCCAATAAAACCTTTTAGCTCTATCAATCAGATTTTTTCTTTTGACACAGTCCACTGCCAAAAGCCTGTGGAGAAGAGAGACAAGTGGTTCCAAAGATCCATGGAGTCATATCTGCAGAGTGAGCTGAGCTCCTAAGAGCATTAGAGAAAGACCAAGACATCCCCATACCAGCTGGCCTGTGGTCCCCAAGATATCCCCCACACTGGCTACCCAGTGGTCCCAAGACACCCTGACACCAGCTAGCTAATGGTTCCCAAAACATCCCTCACACTAGCTGCCCTGTGGTCCCCAATATACCCCGATATCAGCTACCCAATGGTCCCCAAGTTGCCCCGACATGAGCTGCCCAATGGTCCCCAAGACATCCCACACACTGGCTGCCCTGTGGTCCCCAAGTTACCTCGGTATCAGCTACCCAATGGTCCCCAAGACACCCCGACATGAGCTACCCAATGGTCCCTAAGACATCCCACACACTGGCTGCCCTGTGGCCCCCAAGATATCCCCCACACTGGCTGCCCCATGGACCCCAAGACATCTCCCACCTTGGCTGCCCCATGGACCCCAAGACATCCCCCATGCTGGATGCCCTGTGGCCTCCAAGACACCCCCTACCCTGCCTGTGCTGTGGCGACCCCCCACCAGCCATACCTCATACTCAATGGCGAGATCTGTGTGGTCATCAATATCCACCTTGGCCATCACGACCTTCCCGTGCTGCTTGGCCACCATCTTCTCTAACCTCGGCCCCAGGATCTTGCAGGGGCCACACCACCTCGGAGGGGAGGAGAGAAGCATCCAGTCTGTAAGAAGCACTTACCACGTGATCTACTGTCTCCCCAGAACCGCCTCTGGCCCACATCCTTCTTCCTGAGGTACTGCTGCCCTCACATTGCTCTGTTTGCAGTGTTTGAACATTAACCTGTGGTGTTCACATGCCAACTGATTACGCCAGCAGGCTCTGCAACTGGGCCATTTCCCCAGGTTCCAGGCTTCTAAAACACAGGCCTCTTCATGAGACTCTCATAGAAGTTATTTCACTTATTTCGATATATGTCATCTAGAAGAATACTAGATCTGAAGTTAAAAGGTCTGAGTTCAAAGATAGGCTCTTTACCAGCCAGTGACCTGTTCTGGGGCCTTGGCTTCCTCATGTGAACAGACACGATGCCTCTCCACGTTGTCATGAGGAATTGGCTAAGGCAAACGTGGACAAACATGCTTTGTAAGCTGTCGTTATTTCAAATGTCACGTGGATGCAGGACTAAGGGAAGAGAACCAAAGGCCAGGGAGTGTCTGTAATGTGCCAGTCACTGTGCTGGACATGTTCCCAGCTGGTTTTTTTTTTCCTATTTTGATACATATGTATGTAACAAAACATTAAGGCACCCTGGTGATGCAATGGTTAAGAGCTCGGCTGCTAACCGAAAGATTGGCGGTTCGAACCCATCAGCTGCTCTGCGGGAGAAAAGACCTGTCGATCTGATCCCGTAAAGATTATAGCCTAGGAAACATGGTGGGGCAGTTCTACTCTGTCCTACAGGGTAGCTATGAGCTGGAATCGACTCAAGAGCACAGCACCACCACCACCACCACCACAACAAAACATTTGCTATTTCAACATTTTTAACGTGTAGAACTTAGTGATGTTAATTGTGGTCATCATGTTGTGCAATCATCAGTATTACCCGCTTCCAATTTTTCCTATAACACTTAACAGAAGCTCACGGCTCCTAAGCAAAGTCTCCTTAAGCCTCTCCCTCCCATCTGCCCCGATAACCACTAATACTCTTAGCTCTGTAAACACTGACCTGTTCTAGATCTTTCACGTAAGTGTAATTATACAGTATTTGTCCATGTTCCCAGCTCTTACTGCACAGAACTCTCAATCTCTCAAGGGAGGAGGAAGCATCCTCTGGAGGAACTGAGGCCCATACAAGTTTAAAAACATGCCCAATCCAAGAGACAGAAAGGGCCACATGAACCAGCGACTACATCATCCTGAGACCAGAAGAACTGGATGGTGCCCGGCTACAACCGATGACTGCCCTGACAGGGAACACAACAGAGAACTCCTGAGGGAGCAGGAGAGCAGTGGGATGCAGACCCCAAATTCTCAGAAGACCAGACTTCATGGTCTGACTGAGGCTGGAAGAACCCCGGTGGTCATGGTCCCCAGACCTTCTGTTGGCCCAGGACAAGAACCATTCCCAAAGCCAACTCTTCAGACATGGACGGGACCAGACAATGGGTTGGAGAGGGATGCTGGTGAGGAGTGGGCTTCTTGGATCAGGTGGACACTTGAGACTATGTTGGCACTTCCTGCCTGGAGGGGAGATGAGAGGGTGGACGGGGTTAGAAGCTGGCGAAAGGGACACGAAAAGAGAGAGTGAAGGGAGAGAGCAGGCTGTCTCATTAGGGGGAGAGTGATTGGGAGTGTGTAGCAAGGTGTATATGGGTTTTTGTGTGAGAGACTGACTTCGTTTGTAAACTTCCACTTAAAGCACAATAACAATTATTTAAAAAAAAAAAAAAAGCCCAAGATCACAGGGCTAGTAAGAAGTACAGCTGGGATCGCCACCCGAGGTTGCCTTCAAAGTCTGTTCTCTCAGCCCCAGGTCACTCTGTAGCCCTATAGCCCGTGCATCCACTCTGTCATTGCCCTGGTCACACTGGACACAGGTACTGCACTCCGGGTGAGAAGCTCTTTGGGACAGGCACTCTACTGCCTTCTCTACGCACATGGCACCAAAGACAGTGCCTGGTCTTGAATGAAAAAATGCACATCTGCTTATCACTCATTTTGCAAGCCCTCTCTAGAGGGCTCATCACATGCCAGAAGGACCTCTAGAGATTTTAATGCATAAACACACATCGCCTAAAAATCCATCTTGCTAGACCCTGTCTCCTAAGGCACAAGGACATCAACTGGCCTCCCCAAGGCCACGCGGTGAGTCAGAGAAAGATCCGAAAGCAGAGCAAAAGAATCTGCCAGAGATTTGCCTAGAATGCCTCCCTGCTTCTAATTCAGGCCACACTGGCTCCTCTCGGGATGGTTCATTTGGAGGGGCTTCTCCAGCATTTTTTGTAGCCAGGCCACAAAGGTCTGTAAATGAAAAAGGCCAGGCTAAAAACCAGGTCACAGGCATTTAACCCATTGCTGTCGAGTTGACACCAACTGATAGCGACTCTATAGGACAGAGAACTGCCCCATAGATTTTCCAAGGCTGTAACCTTTACGGAAACAGACTGTCACATCTTTCTCCTGCACAGCAGCCGGTAGGTTCGAACCGCCTACCTTTTAGTTAGCAGACAAGTACTTAAATACTGCACCACCAGGACTCCTCCACCGGCATTTAAAAATCCCTAAAACAAACTTGTACCATAGAAAAGAAATGCCTGCCCATCCCTGCGAGCTCAGGCACACTGTGGTATCATGATAGCTTTTTGCCAGACAATGCTCTAGTCCTATCTTTCCTGCTCTGGGCCAAGCTGAAGAAGATTCTGAGACATTCGGGCAGTCAGATACAGAACTTATGCTTGTCCTGGCACTAACCACACTGAGAGTTAAACCGTTTACTAGTTTGTTTCCCAGGGATAATGGTGATTTAGTGGTAGAATTTTCGCCTTCCCTGTTGGAGACCAGGGTTCGATTCCTGGCCAATCTACCTTGAGTGCAGCCACCACCTATCTGTAAACGGAAGCTTGATGTTGCTAAGGTGCTGAACAGGTTTCAGCAGAGCTTCCAGACTAAAACAGACCAGGAAGAAAGGCCTGGTGATCTACAACCAAAAATTATCCAATGAAAGCCCCACGGATTACAATGGTCTGATCTGCAACTGGTCATGGGGACAGCATGTTTTATTGCCACGAGTAGGGGGCCAATCTGACAACAGCTAACAACAACAACGGTCTGTCTCCTACCAGACTGCACTCTCCTGAGAGCAGGATATGTCCAGCCAGTCAAGCACGGTACCGGCACAGGAGGTGCTCAGTAAATATCTGAACAAGCGAAACCCCAGTCTTCCACTGCCCCCTCAGGACTCACTGTGCGTGGAAATCCACAACCACTGGTGTGTTACTGTTGACAACTCGGTCTTGAAAGTCGGGCCCATCCTGGATGTTAAAGGTTGTGGTACAGGCTCTGGTGGTGTGTACTGTCCGGGCTGGGCTGAGTGTTGCTGCCAGGCCACCAGGATGGTACTGTGGGATCTGTAGGGCCCCAGATGTGAGCGGTGCCCATCGACCTTGAGGGGGATTCCTGGAGATGGCCAAGGCCAGGAACCTCCTCAGGAGAAGTCGCTGAGCCATCTGTGAGGGGAAGAGGAAGGAAGAGCAGGGGCAGAAGTCAACATGCAGAAAAAGAAAGGGATTTGTTTGGGAGTACTGGGGGCACAAAGACATGCAGGGAAACACAACAAAAATAACCCATACGATTTCTGGAACAGAGGTGAGAAAGGGTGAGAATCAAAGGGAAGAAGTGGCAAGCCAGAAAGACAGGAAAAATTGGGTTGACAACGACAATGAAATCAGGATATAAATGGAAGAGTGGGGGGAGGAACCAATATTTACCAAGCATCTGCTCAGGATCAAGTGCCTTACTTAAGTGATTAGTTCTCCCTGAGCAAAAGAACTGGCAGAGGTTTGCCTAGAAGGCCTCCCAGCTTTTAACTCAGGCTCCCCTGGCTCCCCTCCATATGCCCAGGATAACTTCAGAAACTGCTCTATTGCCCATTTTAAAGATAAAGAATCTGAGGCTCAGGTAGGTTAAGTGACATAACGAAGGTAACCCAACTATTAAAAGAGTTAACACGGGCACACGAGGATGTCTGCAAGGTCAAGGTCCTTGTTCTAACGATGATTTTTTATTATGAAGTGTTTGTCCAATTGCTAGGAAAGGGGAACCGCAACGATTCAAGGCGGAACTAAAGAGCACAGAAATAGGAGTGTGGGGGAACTAAAAGGAAAGGACATGTGCGTGGAGAGGACTGGGGAATACGACGCCACCAGGGACCCCGGCTGGCCCTAGGTCCCCCCACCCGGGGCCTCCGCTCGCTCGGCCGCCGGCCCGCGCAGCAACGCGCCCGCAGCGCGACTCAGGGGCGACACCACCTGGAGCCACCCCCCACACTGGCCGCCTACCTCCCTGCAGCACAAGCGGAGGGATGCACAGCCCGGCCCTCCCCGCCCGTCAAGGGCACTCCTGCTGTCACTTCCTCAGGGGAGGGCCTTTCTAGCTTCACTTCCGGGGACAGGCTATCAGGAGCGCGTGTCTCCGCGCCCTGAGGGGTGGCTCGGATTTTCTGCCAAAGGTGACAGCGGGAGAAAGCACAGCTAAAGCACTCCGGCCTATAAGCGGGACCGGAAGAGAGGCGGGTCCTCGGGGAGGGACCAGAAGAGGCGGTCCGGCCCGAGAGGAGGGACCGGAAGGGTGGGCGGGCCAGAGAGAAGGAACCGGAAGAGGCGGGCGGGCCCAAGAGGAGGGACCGGAAGAGGGGGCGGGCCCAAGAGGAAGGACCGGAAGAGGTGGTGGAAGGAGGCGGGGCAGCGGGGAAGGATCCGTAAAGGAGAAGGGGACGGCAGGAGGCGTGGCTATATCCCCGGCCTTTGCAAACAGCTGTCGTTTTTACTGCTCGAGGAGAAGCGCGTACTCCTGCCTCACTTTCTTCCAGTGGCTTCTAGAAGTACTAGAAGGTTCTCCCCATTTTACAAATGACGGGGCTAAGCTCCTCAAAAGTGTGCTCTTTAGAGGGTAAGAAGAGCTTGGCAGAGAGTCAAGAGGCCTGTTGGCGACCGCTGCCTGTCACATTCAGTTGTATGACCTCGTCATCTCGACCTGCCCCTCGTGGCTCAGTTTCACAGTATGTGATATAAAGGACTAGGTTTGTCGTGGAGGAGTTATTAGGGAGCTGGGCCTGGGCAAGGTCCACGGTGATGGTGGTGATACTTGGGGACCTTCCTTTGAGCCCCCAGGTAAGGTATGGTGATCTGTGAATCTGCATTGGCATGGGGCCTCCGTTTCACACCCATTGCCAGTTGTCAAAAATTGCTTTGTTGTTGTTAGGTGCTGTCAACTCGGTTCCGAGCCATAGCGACCCTATGTACAACAGAACGAAATACCACCCAGTCTGGCGCCGTTCTCACAATCGTTATTTTTGAGCCTTGCAGCCACTGTGTCAGTCCATTATGTTGAGGGTCTTCCTCTTTTTCGCTGACCCTCTTCTTTACCAAGCATGATGTCATTCTCCAGGGACTGATCCCTCCTGACAACATGTCCAAAGTATGTAAGATGCAGTCTCGCCATCCTTGCCTCTAAGGAGCATTCTGGCCGCACTTCTTCCAAGACGGATTTGTTCGTTCTTTTGGCACTCCATGGTATATTCAATAGGCATCAACTCTTCTTCGGTCTTCCTTATTCATTGTCCAGCTTTCACATGCATATGATGCGACTGAAAATACCATGGCTTGGGTCAGGCGCACCTTAGTCTTCAAGGTGACATTTTTGCTCTTCAACATTTTAAAGAGGTCCTTTGCAGCAGATTTGCCCAATGCAATGCATCCTTTGATTTCTTGACTGCTGCTTCCACGGGTAGTGATTGTGGATCCGAGTAAAATGAAATCCCTGACAACTTCAATCTTTTCTGCATTTATCAGGATGTGGCTTATTGGTCCAGTTGTGAGGATTTTCATTTTCTTTATGTTGAAGTGTAATCCATACTGAAGGCTGTGGCTTTGATCTTCATCAGTAAGTGCTTCAAGTCCTCTTCACTTTCAGCAAGCAAGGTTGTGTCATCTGCGTAACGCAGGTTGTTAATGAGTCTTCCTATAATCCTGATGCCCTGTTCTTCATATAGTCCAGTATCTTGGATTATTTGCTCAGCATACAGATTGAATAGGTATGGTGAAAAGATACAAACCTGACGCACACATCTCCTGACTTTAAACCGTGCAGTATCCCTTGGTTCTGTTTGAACGACTGCCTTTTGATCTATGTAAAGGCTCCTCATGAGCACAGTGAAGTGTTCTGGAATTCCCATTCTTCACAATATTATCCATAATTTGTTATGATCCACACAGTCGAATGCCTTTGCATAGTCAATAAAATACAGGTAAACATCCTTCTGGTGTTCTCTGCTTTCAGCCAGGATCCATCTGACATCAGCAATGATATCCCTGGTTCCATGTCCTCTTCTGAATCTGGCTTGAATTTCTGGAAGCTCCCTGTCTATATACTGCTGCAGCCGCTTTTGAATGATCTTCAGCAAAATTTTACTCGTGTGTAATATTAATGATATTGTTCGATAATTTCTGCATTTGGTTGGATCACCTTTCTTGGGAATAGGCATAAATATGGATCTCTTCCAGTCAGTTGGCCAGGCAGCTGGACAGTGTTAATAACGGCTAGGAAGACTTTATTCAGAAAGGATTGAGAGGATTAAGGGCAGGGAGGGGAGCAAAGGAAATTGCAGTGGTAAAGATGGGGACCATCACAATGGAGAGAGAGGCCAGCTTCTATGCTGAAACAGAGTACTGAGAGCCCTTTAAAAGAATGTTAGGGGGATTGACGTCTGGGATGATAAATCCATGTGGATCCTGAGAGACCCCGGGAGAGGGAGAGGGACACAAGGATTGGGGGAGATTAGGAAGGGAAACACCTAAAGTTATTTAAACAGAGTGGATTATTAAATCCATTTCCTCAGTTGTTTACGGTAAACTTTCTCCAGAACACACAAAAAAGCGAGGGGTTTTCTTTAACAAAGGGATGGAGAAAAATTCAGCTTTGTCACACTGTCACAGACACTGGTGTCACAGCCACCTCCTGCCTCTCCTGCACCCTGGACTGAGCATTCTAGCCTCTCAGGTCCTCTTGCAGTCCTATGAACACACCAGTGTCCTTTCTTCCTCCGTGCCTTTACGCACACATATTGACATGCTTTGCTCTCTCTCCATCTGGTAGACCACCTCATCCTTTCTGGGCCAAATAATTGCCACCTCTTCTCTGAGCAGCATTAATTGCTTCCATCTCTCTAGTGCTTTGTTCATAACACTTACACAGCACATTGTAGCATGTCTGTCTCTTCTGCTGAACTGTGCTTTTTGAGAGTAGAATTTGTGTTTTTGATTTATTTTCATATTTCCTCCAACCCCAGTCAACTTGGTACCAGCTCATAGAGGATCCACAATAAACTGAACCAAACCAAATCCGTTGCTGGTGAGTGGATTCCGATTCATAGTGACCCTACAGGACGGAGTAGAACCGTCTCTCAGAGTTTCCAGGGCTGTAATCTTTACGGGAGCAGATCTCCAAGTCTTTCTTTCAGAGAGTGGCTGGTGAGTTCTACCGACCACCTTTCAGTTAGCAGCTGAGTGCTTAATCATTTCCTTGGATGTTCCATACCAAAAAAACCAAACCCGTTGCCCTCAAGTCAGTTTCCACTCAAAGCAACCCTATAGGACAGAGTAGAACTGCCTCAAAGGGTTTTCAAGGATGAATATTCAATAGGTGCCCATTAAACTGAATATCTTTGGGTATCTCAGGGAGTGGTTTACAATTGAGAGCTTATGTGACTTGTCTGAGGTCACAAAGCAGGTAAATGGCAGAACTGAACTTCCACCTCCATTTCTCACTCTACACTCCAGTCCGTGGAGTCACAGTTCCAGAGTTTGCTTTAATGTCTCTCATCTCTGCACTTTGTGGTTGCTGCTCCCTGTGACATGAAGGCCCTTCCCTCCCCTCTCCATCTGGGAAAATGCTACCAATCCTTGCTGCCGGATTAGGCATCTTCTCTGGAGACCCCCCACCAGCCCCATCAAGAGGGGTAGACGTGCTCCTCTGTGCATCTATCAATCAGAATACCCTATTGTGATGGTCTGTTTCTTTCTTCCCCACTCCTCACTGTACTGTGAGCCTGGAGGGTCCACCTGTCTCTCCATTGTTTACCTCAGGACTCGGAACATCACAGTAGGTGCTCAGGGATGATTTGTTGGGTGGAGGGTAGGCACCCAAATAGAATCATGACTCCAACCCATCACATTTCATGGCCCCACTGCCTCTTCCAAATCATTACCATGTTTTCTTCCAGTTCATCTTGGCCACGCCGTATTATTTGTCCTCTGTCCAATTGGCAGGTCCACCTCCTTACTCCTTGGAAGCAGGGCTACAACCATAGCTGGGCAGGGACCTCCTCGGGAGTGGGGCTGAGGGAATCCTTGGAACAGGTCCACATCCCCTGGCCACCAGCATCCAAGTCAGCCTTCCACTTAATAAATACCCTTGTCTGTCATGGCATGAGATTAGGTGAGGGCAGGGGCAGGCATGGCCTTCCCATCCTGCCTGACATCTTGCTTCAGCCTCTGCCCTGAGTAGGGCTGGAGCCAACAGCAGTGATCCACACTGGCTGCTGGCTGCTCCCTGGCCCCTCCCGAGGTCAGCATACCCCCATGCAGCTGTCCCTGCTTGTGCCAGCCACCGTCTGGCAGGGGTGCTCCCACTCTGCTTATTTTCATTTCTACTTTGTCTCCAGCACTTTCTCTTCCAGAGCCACCTATTAATCCTATTCAGCATTTCCACAGCGTTTTCTGGAAAGCCAATTTCCCTGGTTAAGTCACAGCCTGAATTCCGAAGGAGGACCAGTCCTGTTTATTCCTATTCCACAGTCGCTTCATACCTGTTGGCCTCTGGCGTCTCATCTGAGAAACGGGGAGAAGGATGCCTTCTTCACAGAGGGGCTGTGAGCTGTCTGATAAAAGTGTCTCCTTCCCCCAACGAACAGACAGCCTGGGAGACGCACAGAAAAGGTTAAGCTCAGGGCAGGCGACGAAGGGGGCCCTCAGCTGTAAGTGGCCCCTCTGCCAAGCTCTCCTTCAGGGTCTAGATCAGTCCCAAGGTTGGCTCAGGGCACAGGAATGAGAGGAAGGGAGGAAGCTGGGACTGGCAGCCTGGGTTAAGAGTAAAGCTACTGCCACTTCCTACTGCCATTCATTTCAGACTACAGGGTGTGGGCAGAGACAGAGACAGGCAGAGGCAGAGGCAGAGACAGAGACAGGCAGAGGCAGAGGCAGAGACAGAGACAGGCAGAGGCAGAGGCAGAGACAGAGACAGAGAGGCAGAGGCAGAGACAGAGACAGGCAGAGGCAGAGACAGACACAGACAGAGGCACCAACAGTGGGTGTGAAATCAGTTTAGTGGTTTGTGATCAGCATTAAAACAACATGAGAACAGATTGACACCAGCAATCTGAAAAGTTAGATGGGAAGGGAGCGTAGGGGGCAGTGAGTTTAAGTCAGTGGTGGTGGAACAATTTGGAGAAGGGTGGGAATGGTTGCACAACTTGAAGAATGCAATCAGTGTCACTGAGCTGTACATGAAGAAATTGTTGAAATGGGGTATGACTGCATGTTTTCACCAAAAGTAAAAAAAGGAAAACAACAACAACAACATAATGGGAAATATCAGAATGTGTTGTTGTTGTAAGGGTAAGTATTGTTTTGTGGAACATTTTTTGTTATACGAATATGTATACATGTCTGCATGTCCTCTGCAGTGATATAAAATATACTTCTTACTGTGGGTCGTGGTTAAAGAGTTTGAAGGTACCAGTATACTGAGTAGTTGCCAAACCCCTGGGACTGTTCTAAGCACCCTGCATGTATTATCTCCTTGAATCCTCACAACTTTATAAGGTTGGTAGGGACAATTATGCCAGGATCAGTTGCTGTTGAGGTGACCCCATGGGTGTCAGAGTAGAACTGTGCTCTGTAAGATTTTCAATGGCCGATTTTTCCGAAATAGATCGCCAGGTCTTTCTTCCAAGGTGTCTCTAAGTGGACTCGAACCTCTTACAGAGGAGGAACCTGAGGCACATACAGGTTAAGTAGCTTGTCCAGAGTCACCCAGAGTAGGAGGTGGAGTTGAGACAGGCTCCAAAGCTGAAGGTGCTGTACTGTCCCTAGCAAGGATCTGATTTGACTTCCGACAGCTGCCTCCTCCCTCAGACCCAGGGAGAAGGCAATGCCAGGCCATCAGGGGGCAGGATGGGCAGTGCAGCCGTGGGCAGGCCGGCAGCCACCGTTCTCAGCAGAAGCTGTGAGCAGAGGTGCCACACGGTGGCAGTGTGGTCCTCACAGCCTCTTGGCCGCGGGCAGGGGGCTGGGCACAGGGCTGCATCTCACTGAGCCTGTGTCCAAAGACTTCATGGCTGGGAGGGAGCACTTGGACAAAATAGACAGACACACACACACAGAGAGCGGTGGTGGGGCCACAGTCTGAGCCGACAGTGACTTGTTCTCCAAGGATGGGGATCCTAGCGGATCTTTGTGTTCAGTTTTCATCTTATTGGCAATTTTGTGATTTTTATGCTGTTGCAGAACAGTTAGAACTGTGACTTCTGTTTCGCAATTCAAGAAGCTGGCTTCACGTTCTGCTGTGATTCACGTTCTGTCACGGTTCCAGCAGTCACACCATGTCCCCTCACCCCTTTCTGAAACATACAAACTTGACACTGAACAGCAGCATAAGCCGTAGCTCACAGTGGTCACTGCTCCCTCCTGGGACGGCAGACCTCGGGGGTCCTGGCTGTGACTGGCTGTGACAGAGGTGGCATGTGCCGCCATCCTCACTTAACCTCAGTGCCAGGCCAGTGCCCTCTGCAGACACACACAGCCTGGGCACCAGGGATAATCCGGACCCGCCCACTGGTGGGGTGAGGGGCGGATCCCACCCGGTCAGGACTGGGTGCAGTTTTGGCAGCTGCAGGGGCTGGGGAAGGGGGGCAGGGATAGGCATTTCCTTTTTGCTTCTCTTGCTTTCATCACCCTTGGGCAGCGCCCTGCTGCCTATCCATGCACAGGAGGCAGCTGCGGGGTGGAGAATGGAGCCCTGGGCCCAGGCTTCACCCTGACCTGGGAGACCTTGGGCAAATGGTTAGGAACATTGTAGTCCTTAGCTGTTTTTGAGTTGGCCCTGATTCATGGTGACCCCATGCACAAGGGAACAAACTACTGCCTAGTCCTGCACCATCCCCGTGATAGGGTTTTTTTCATGGGCTGATTTTCAGAAGTGGGTCACCAGGCGTTTCTTCCTAGTCTGTCTTTAATCTGGAAGCTCCACTGAAACCTGTTCAGCATCATAGCAACATGGAAGTCTCCATCCACTGACAGATGGGTGGTGGCTGCACACGAGGTGCACTGGCTGGGAACTGGACCCAGGTCTTCTGCATGGAAGGTGAGAATTCTACCACTGAATCACAGTGGCCTCACTCTCCAGCCTTGAGGCTTTGCGTATTCGTGTATTATTTCACTGTCTCTGTTTATTTTCAACAAACAGCCCAAGCAACCAAAACCTGTTGCCGTTGAGTCAATTTGGACTCATAGTGACCCTATAGGACAGAGAAGAACTGCCCCCCCATAGGGTGTCTAAGGAGCCACCGGTGAATTCAAAGTACCTACCTTTTGGTTAGCAGCAGTAGCTCTGAACCACTGCGCCACCAGAACTCCAGCAGCCAGATGGTAATATTCTGCATGAGAAGGAAGCACATGGCTTTGTGTGTGACATAGAGGACGGACCCCACAGAGGAACCGTAACAGCGTGGGGAGCATCCAGGAGACTTCCTCTGTGCACATGCTTTCGAGTCAGACAGCCCGGGTTCAAATCCCAGCTCCACTTATTGGCTGTGTGACTTTGTGCCAATGACTTTAGCTTCCTGAGCTTTTGCTTCCTGATGAGTAAAATTGAACTAATAATAATTGTTCCCAACCTCCTAGGGTTATTGGGAGGGCTTAAGTGGGATAATGCAAGTGAAGTGTTTGCATAGTTCAGGGCTCAGAGTAAATGCTCTTAGATTTCAGTCTCTATGTCTTTACTGATTTTTTTTTTTTGATCTAGCTATCCTATCAACTGTTGAAAGAAGGATGTTAGAATAAGCTATGGTCATGAATTGATCTATTTCTCCCTTCAAGTCTGCCCATTTTTGCCTCATCTATTTTGAAGCTCCGTTATTAGGCTCCTATACATCTGTGATTGCTATGTCTTGCCGAGGCATTGACCCTCTTTCGCTATGAAACGCCTCTCTTTTTCTCTGGTAGTACTCTTTGTCTTAAAGTCTACTTTACCTGACACTTACGGGGCCACTCCAATCTTCTTATGATTACTATTTGTCTGGTATATCTTTTTCAACCTTTTTTCTATCAGTCTATTTATGTCTTCATGTATCAAGTGCAACTCTTGTAATAGCATATAGTTCAGTCATGCTTTTTTATACCTTTTGACAAGCTTTGCCTTCTAATTGGAATGTTTAGTTCATCAATTAGCATAATTATTTATATGTTTGGATTTAGGGTTATTATCTTACTCTGTTTTCTTTTTAGCCAGTGTTTATGTAGAAAAACCACCAAATATGGCTGTAGCTCACTTTCCATCTCTCTGGCATTCCTGAACACTTTCCTCTGGTTATTCAAACCAGCAGGGTTGTGGGTTTCTATCCGTGTTTGAAGAGCCCTGATGGCACAGTGGTTAAGCGCTTGGCTGCTAGTGGAAAGGTCAGTGTTTGAACTCATCAGCTTCTCCGCGGGAGAAAGACGTGGCAGTCTGCTTCCATAAAGATGACAGCCTTGGAAACCCTCTGAGTCAGCACCACTGTGTTCTGTAGGGTCACTAGGAGTCGGAATTGACTTGAGGGCAATGCTATCCACGTGTGAGGCATGACCTACAGCTGATCATGGGGATGGCACAGAATGAGGCAGCTTTTGATCCTATTGTGCATGGGGCCGCCATGAGTCGGGGCTGACTTGACAGCAACTAACCACCACACCTGAGATTTAACTGCCCAGTGGGTGTCACCTGGTGGCCATGCTCATGGCAAAAGCTTTAACCCTTTGGTAGCCCAATTATTTTCTGCTTTGAATTTTTTTTTTCCATACTGCAAGAACAGCTTGGGGGCAATTCCTGACCTCCTCCAACCCCCAAAAGGGGAAAGAGGACCAAGATCATCAGTGCAAGGCTGACTCCCATGAGGCAGAGGCCAGGCAAGCCTCCTCTCTCCATCATCTTTACTAATTCTAACACCAGGCGTCCCTCCCACAGCACTCTACTTCTCTGCTGGGTTCGATAATTTATTGCGATGGTCCCACAAACTCAAAGACCATACTCACGATTATGGGGTTTATTATAAGGGAAATAACAGTTATAATTCCGGCTCAGGAACAGTCAGGATACAGTTCCTCCAGCAGGAGAGCCTCTCCTGAGCCATGCTCACAGGTACACCTCTCCCTGGCCCTTAGTCTCTGCCCAGTGGCACTCAGTTTCCTCTCTCCGTGGGCTGGGAAGCCCACTATGCCACCATCTCTTGCTGCTGGGTCTCTGCGGCTGGTTTCGCCTTCCTTGGTGGTGGTAAGCTCCTCTTCTCTGCTCTGGAATTGGCTCTCTTTTCAGGCAACACTGACCAGTCCCCTTGGTGGGCCACCATTACCCTATCACACTGTCCTGCCCAATCACCTGGGTGGTAGTTACAAGACCATGACTAGAAAGGCCACACAAATGTAATCAATCACACCGCAGATACCGTGTGTTTTCATTAATGGAAGCATGCTGAATTGTTGACTGCGTCTGAATTTTTGCTAGGTAGTATGGATTTTTTTTCCTTGCCCCCTCTCACAAGCCTACCCTAAGTGTTTAGTGGTACATATGATTATACCCCAGAGTGCCCACCGGGGTCTATTGGCACATATGTGTAACAAATAAAAAATTTCAAAATTTTTATTTTTCCTGCCAAAAAGTCAGACACCTCATACAATTGTTGTTGTTAGGTGCCATCGAGTTGGTTCCAACTCATAGTGACCTTATGTACAACAGAATGAAACACTGCCTGGTCCTCTGCCATTCTCACAGTCATTGCTATGTTCAAGCCCACTGTTGTAGCCACTGTGCCAATCCACCTCATTGAGGGTATACCCTGTAAAAACAGTAATTTGTGGGGCACGACCATTTCTTCAGTTTCAGACAGTCATAAAGGCCCCTGCCTTGTGGGAGCACATGTTGTCAGTGGTACAGCAGCTTCCCAATAAGCCCTAGAGGCTGAAAAGTTTCGCGGTCCCTATATGTACCACTGGGCATGAAAGGGTTAAAAAGTGGAAAAACGTACCCAAAGCCACTTCCTTCTTCAAAGTGCCAACTGTCCTCTAGTTCCTGCCTACTCGGGCCTACTCTCCAGTGCCTTCGGGTAATTTAAAAAATACGTACATAGAGTTGTTATGTGAGAGGTCTGATAGGGGCTCCTTCCGCCATTTTCAGAACTGGAGGCGGAAGTGCTTGTGAGTGCTTGCTGTGATTATGAGTGTGCTGTTGTTAACTACCATCGTCAAGTCAACACCTGGCTCATGGTGACCCCATGCACAACGGGACAAAACGCTACCCAGTCCTGTACCATCCCCATGATTGGTAGTGGATTGGACCATTCTGATCTGTTGGCTGATTTTTGGAAATAGATTGCCAGGCCTTTCTTCCTAGTCTGTCTTAGTCTGGAGGCTCTGCTGAAACCTGTTCAACATCATAGCAACACGCAGTCCTCCACCGACAGACAGGCAGTGGCCGTGCAGGAGGTACACTGGCCGGGAACTGAACCCGGTCTCCCTCCTGGAAGGTGAGAACTCTATCCCTGAGCCCCACCACTGCCTCGTGGTTTTCAGAGTCAGTTTTCAGTACCTACTGAGTGTCCAGAGAACCCGCTACCTGGAGTGTGCACTCGGGGGCTGTGCGCGATGCTGACGCCCAGCTCAGTGCCCTGGGAAGCAGAAGTTGGGAACAGGTTTCATGCTGTTTCTCTGTGCCCTTTAGTTTTACTTCCTGTTCACTTACACGTTCATGACCGCTGTTACCTCTGCTTTATTCCTCCTGAAACTCACAACTTAAAGGAACAAACTGTTCTTTCTTGGAACTTGATGAACTGTTTTGGTGTTTGGAAAAATAGTGATTTTTCTTCGTTTATAGCTGTTCCCAGGCTTCCTGTCTGGATCTAGGTTGAAGCCAGCCTCTGTGTTGGGCTCAAGCCTATGCGCTGGTAAGATTGGAAGGGACAGCTGCTTTGGGGGAGTTCAGGGACCTACAGAGTTGAAGTAAACCACTTCTCTCTGCCTGTAACGACGACTAGCATTGTCAAAGGAACCAATGATCTGCTTTTAAGGAAGCCATTTTACTTCTATTTAGAGTCCAAGGCTTGGTCCAGTTGTTCTCATCATCCACCATGAAGGTTTATTGATGGCCTAAGCACCACTTGGAGCCCTGGTGGCATAGTGGTTAAGCGTTCAGCTGTTAAACAAAAGGTCGGCACTTCGAATCCACCAACTGCCCATTGGAAACCTTATGGGGCAGTTCTACTCTGTCCTATAGGGTCACTGAGTCCGAATTGACTCGACAGCAACGGGCTTGTTTTTTTTTGTTAACTACCACTCGTCTGTCAGTTTGTTGTACTCTGGTGTGATGCTGGAACCTATGCCACCGGTATTTCAAATACCAGCAGGGTCACCCATGGTGGACAGGTTTCAGTGGAGCTTCCAGATTAAGACACACTAGGAAGAAGGACCTGGCGATCTACTTCCAAAAATAATTGACCAGTGAAAACCTTATGGAGAGCAGGGGAATCTTGTATGATACAGTGCTGGAAGATGAGCCCTTCAGGTTGAAGACACTACGGCAGTGGGTTTGGAGTGGTTTACCTAAAGGTTGGTGGTTTGAACCTACCACACAGTGCCTTGGAAGAAAGGCCTGGAGATCAGCTTCCTTAAAGATTATAGCCAAGAAAACCCTATGGAGCAGTTCTACTCTGTAACACATTGGGTCGCCATGAGTCAGAACTGATTGGATGACAGTAAGTCTGTTTTTTAAATCAGGCAGAACAATCCTTCTGAGAAACCCCCTTACTTCACAATGGCCATTGCTGGGAGACATGGCCACCAAAAACAGGCAAAAGGGGATGAATTAAGCCACTCAAGAGTTCATTCTCTAGAGCTGGGCCCACCTGCCCTGAACTCTACTTGCCAGCACACACTGTAAACAACATCTGGAAGCTGCAAGCGAGGAAGAAGTAGGGGAATGGCTACTGGGAAGATCGCTGCTGTTAGTCATGTCCAATAACCTTTCCATTTGCCTTATAGCTTCTGGATCAGTTGATGTCTCGCCAAGTTGACAGTCTTTGCGCTGGGCCAATTTAATTTTGTCTGGGTGAAAATCCCTTTTAAGTGCAAAGTGTGTGATCTAGGTGAGACAGCAGTCCTCCTGTTGACTCGTGTGTGCCTACGCTAGCTGGCAGGCTACTTGCGGTTTCACTGAAGGGAAGACAGAAATCACACCAGTGAGTTTCCATCAGTCGTTTTCAGGCAACCACATAACACGTACCAACTGAGTCTCCAGGCATTCGCTTGCTTTGTTGAACTTGCTCATGCTTCTCTTCCTTTTCTTTTTAATTGATCCCTCAGTGTAGGTGCACCAAATGGCCCAACGCCATAGCTGTATTCACTTCGAGTTCCTTGATGGATGTGTCCTGAGATCACCTTTCAATCTGCTTCATTATTAACAATTGCTAAGAGAAATATTATACCTGTTCTTACACGTTCAGCTTCAGTGTAGAAACCTGTTGCTGCTGAGCTGACTCAAGCTCACGGTCACCTCATATTTGGTTGTCAGAACGGAACTGTAATTCACGAGGTTTGTTGTTGTTGTGGTTGCTAGTTGCCACAGAGTTGGCTTCAACCCACAGTGACCCCGTGTGCGCAGAGCAGAATGGCACTCCGTGGGCTTTTCAAGGCTGTGACCTTTTGGAAGCAGATCAGCAGGGTTGTCTTCTGAGGCACCTCTGGATGGACTCTTACCTCCAACCTTTTAGTTAGCAGCCAGGTATGTTAACTGTTGGCACCGTTCAGGAACTCCATCTTCTCTGTAAACCCAAAAAACCCAACCTCATGCTTTTGACTCATAGCCGCCCTATAGGACAGAGTAGAACTGCCTCAGAGGGTTTCCAAGACTGTATAAATCGTTACAGAAGCAGACTAACACATCTTTCTCCTGTGGAGCGGCTGGTGGGTTTGAACAACCGACCTTTTGGTTAGTAGTCGAGCACTTTAACCACTGTGTTACCACGGCTCCTTCCTTCTCTGTAGGCCACCTTTATATTCTGCCCGATGGTGCCTGTCCCTGTCATCTGTTGCTGTGCAGAAAACTTAGTGGCTTAGAACAACAATTGTGTATTTTGCTCACCCATCGCGGAAATTTGGGCAGTGATCAGCAGACGTGGCTCATCTCTGCTCCACAGGGTGTCAACTGGGGGTAGGGAATCCACTTCCAAGATGGTGCACTTACATGGCTGGAAAGCTGGTACTGGCTGTCAGCTCAATTCCTCTCCACGTGGATCTCCCTATGGGGACCCTCTCAGTGTGGTGGCTGTCAGCTCAATTCCTCTCCACGTGGGTCTCCCCAGTGGGCGCTCCCTCAGTGTGGTGGCTGAGTTCCAAGAGTAAGTGTCCCAAGAAAGGCAGTCGAAGCTGCCGGCCTCTTAGGGGTTGTGCCCAGAAAGTGGGATAGCATCACTTCTACCATATTCTCCTGGTCAAAACAGTCCCAGAGCCCAGCCTGACTCAATAGGAGGAGGCACAGATCCCACGTCTTGATAGAAGGTTTCACAGAATTTTTGGTCACCTTTTTTTTTTTTTAATCTGCCACAGAGCCCTGGTGGCGTGGTGGTTAAGAGCCTGGCTGCTAAGCAAAAGGTCGGCAGTTTGAATTCACCAGCTGCTCCTTGGAAACCCTCTGGGGCAGTTCTATTCTGTCCCGTAGGGTCACTATGAATTGAGATTGACTTGATGGCAATGGGTGTGGTTTTTAACCTGCCACAGTTCCTTACAGTGGAGGCTCCTGGGCACCTCTTTATTTCCTGACAGACTGACTTATTTAAAACTTCAACGTGCTTGGTTTTAAGGGGATCATTTCATACACTTCTGTAGTTTTGTATTTTAAAACTACAATGACAACACACTGTGGGCATTTTGAGATATTTCACTGTCATTTTTTTTTCTGTTGGTGGGGCTTCTGCATCTTGTTAGCTTCTCAGGATTCGGAGCACATTGGGAGACTGGCCTGAGATGGTAAGATCTCAAAGAGAATAAAAAAGCAGGTGATGGATTTTTGAAAGATTTTGCAGTGAGGCCCAAGTTTGGGGGCTTTCTCCCGAAGAGAAGGCAAATCAGTCTTATTTATGGCAAACTGAGCAAGGAGCGAGACAGGATAGCCTGTGGTTGCTTTCTTCCCTGCTTCAGTCCATCTGCCATGGGCTAGTTTTTACTTCAGTGTTGATGGATTGGTCGTGTGATACACTTGGATTCAATACTTGGGCTGAAGCATCTTATATATATATTTGCCCATCAACTTCACTTTGTAGCAGATTTACGTTCCGTCTGGAATGCCAGATTGAATTAAATGCTTTTTTTAAAGCCTGCAATCTGACAAAAATCTTTCTCCAGTCAGCACTTTGACCATATTTTAAAAAGAAGCATCTGCAATGTAATGATGCAGCCGACAGTTCATTTTCTAGGGAAGAATCCAATTTGGCTTTTGGGGCTGATGCTGTAATCGGTCAGGGAACTTAGGTCCCTGAGGATGGAACTCGGTACTACAGATGCCAGGGCTTCCCTCCTCCCATCTTGAGTGCTCCCACCCTGCTCGTACCACCGGAAGTCTGCTGTGATGGAGTAGACTAATACTTTCCTCCAGGGCACCTCTGTGTAGTCAACATTTCATTGTAAAATCTTTGCCCTTCTTGGGACCACACCCTTTCCTAAGTGTGAGGATTGTTTGGTCTCAATATCTTGTCACTCAGTGTTCACATAAAGGAAACTCATAAGGAGGTGTGAAGAGATGGCTGGCCTTAGTGATTGGATAAGGAGCCCTAGTGGCACAACATTTAAGCACTCAGCTGCTACCTGAAAAGTTGCCAGTTCGAACCTACCCAGCAGCTCTGCAGGAGTAAGACCTGGTGATCTGCTCCTGTAAAGATTAGAGCTTAGAAAACCCTATGCGGAAGTTCTACTCTGTCATGTGGGGTCACTATGAGTTAAAAATCAACTCAATGGCACCTAACAATAACAACAAAAGTGACTGGACTTTTAGAGGGTAGCTTGAGGGAGGTGAATTTTCCAAAGCTCCACCCCACTGTCTTGCTATGTAATTGTTCTCAGCCTCAGGCTCCTCATCTGTAAAATGGGGATAGTAATATCCGCCTCATAGAGTTGTGGGGGTAATTAAATTACGTAAGTTATTTAGTGCATGTCTTAGTTTTCTATTGCTGTGTAATAAGTCATCCCCCAAGCTTGTTGTTGCTGTTGTAAGGTGCCGTCTCATGGCGATCCTACATACAACACAATGAACCACCACCCTGTCCTGAGACATCTTCACAATCATCGTAATGCTTGTGGAGCCCACTCTTGCAGCCACTGTGTCAATCACCTCATTGAGGGTCTTTCTCTCTTTTGATGTCCCTCTACTTTACCAAGCATGATGTCCTTCTCCAGGGAACAGCCACTCCTGATAACATGTCCAAAGTATGTTCTCCCTTCCAAGGAGCATTCTGGCTGTACTTCTTCCAAGATAGATTTGCTCATTTTTCTGGCAATCCATGGTATGTTTAATATTCTTCGCCAACACCATAATTCAAAGGCATATATTCTTCTTCGGTCTTTCTTATTGTCTAGCTTTCGCATGCATATGAGGTGACTGAAAACACCATGGCTTGGGTCAGGTGCACCTTAGTCTTCAAGGTGACATCTTTGCTTTTTAACACATTAAAGAGATCTTTGGCAGCAGATTTGCCCAAATGCAATATCTTTTGATTTCCTGATACCAACCGTAGCAACTTAAAAGGACAAATACTGATTATCTCAGTGTCTGTGGGTGAGAAATCGCAGCAGCTGAGCTGGGTGCTTCTGGCTCAGGTCTCTCATGAGGCTGCGCTTGAGGTGTTGTTGGCTGGGGCTGTGGTCACCTGGAGGCTTGACTGGGGTGGGATCTGATGCCACCACCATTCACATGGCTGTTGGCAGGTCTCAGTTCCTCACCACAAAGCCTCTCCATTCCTGCCTAAACGTCCTCGTACCATGACAGGTGACCTCCTCCAGAGTAAGTGATTCAAGGAGCAAGCATTTTCTCTCTGTGGATGAGTGCCACAGCCTTTTTATAACCTCATCTTGAAAAGGACACCCTATCGCTTCTGTTGTATTCTATTTGCTAGAAGGGAATCACTAAGTGCAGCCCACACTCAACAGGAGGGGGATTAAGCTCTTCCTCTTTGGGGGAGAAGTATCAAAGAATCTGAGGACACATCCTTCAAACCACCAAAGTGCAGTTCTGGGCATACAGTAACACAAAAACCAAACCAGGTGCCATGGAGTAACTCTGACTCATGGCAACCCATGTGCGTCACAGTAGAACTGTGCTCCACAGGGTTTTCAGTGGCCGATTTTTCATTAGTAGATAGCTAGGCCTTTCTTCTGAGTTGCTTCTGGGTGGACTCAAACCACCACCTTTTCAGTTAGTAGCTGAGCGCATTAGCCATTTGCACCACCCTGGGACTCTGGTCACACAACAATAAATGATTAGATGTTGTTATTAACTTAGCAGACAAATTTGCTTCTTGGTGAGTATATTTTTAGGCAGACTTTAGAGACACCCGAATTTTATCAGGCAAGAGAGATTCTGGACTCTACAATGGATTGGAGACTACACACAGAAGACCCCACTAAATGACGGTTTTCTCCTTCACTTTCTATAACATCGAAGGCACAATTCCTCTGGCGTCCCTCTGTTACACTGGGTCGATTGTCAAAGACTCCAATGAGATGAGCGGGCGCCGTTCTCTAGTCTGAAAACGTTTTCTCCCCCGACACTTGGTTGTCTCTCAACTGGGGAGACGGACATGATTCCCTCCAATGGGACAATATCATGGGTGTCACCTGGACCAAGGAAGCAGATAAAGCCCTCTGGGAAGGAAGGAGTCCCAGGTCTGCTCCCCACAGCAGTTTTATATTTCAAAAACAGCGAGATTATTTCTAAAAAAATAAATGCCTTCATTTCTCCATAGACTATAACCTCCAATTTGGACAAAAGAGGGGGGAAAAAAAAAAGCTACACCCACATAACTAATACAAGCACTGCTGACATTCTGTGACACTTCCTAATTTCCCTGTACATGGTTCTATATTTTGATACAGTTACGAGTTGCACAACTACAATTCTGTATCCTGCTTCTTTTCACTACCGTTATTACAGATGTATTTGTATCCCACGGTCCTTTCCACAGTCATTTTTAAGGGATGTATAATATTCCGTTGGGCGAATCTATCACAGTTTATCTAACTATTCTTCAGTTATTTGTTTACTATTAATGTGACATTTTCTTGAATGTTTATTTTTTCATGATTAAATTCATGTAAACTTATTTTATGTCCTTGTCCATTTATTTTGAGTCTTATTATTTTCTCATTTATTTGTATTGGTCCTTTGTGCGTGTTGTATTTTGCTATAGTTATTTTATTATGCCCATGGTGTTTTCCCTTCTGTTTTTATCACCCCCTTTCATTACAGAGGGACTAGATGTGTGTGCCTGGAAACAGGCAACCTTTGCCTCAGGGGGATTACCCAGTTGCTTCTAAACTCTGAAATTACTTCCTTTTATTCTACTTCCCCTCCTCACCTCTGGTTTCTATGTGGCTTTTAAAAAATCCATTTGGAATTAATTTTGAAGAATTGTATGAAATAGGAGACTAAAATGAGATTTTCTTTTCCAAATTACTAACGGGTTGATCCAACATTAAGGAGCCTGGTGTTGCAGTGGTTAAAATACTTGGCTGCTAACTAAAAGGTTGCTGTTTTGAATCCACCAGCTGCTCCACGGGACAAATATGTGGCAGTCTGCTTCCACAGATTACAGCCTTGGAAACCCTATGGGCCAGTTCTACTCTGTCCTATAAAGTCACTATGCATCGGAATTGACTCTACGGCAACAGGTTTTTGGTCTAACATTATGACCTGGCACAATCTTTTTCACTGATGTGTGATTATTTTTCAAACCACCTCCTTCTTACTTAGAAAAGGGTCTACTTCTGACCTATTGCTTCACTGGTTTGTCTATTTTGTACCAGTAACTTTATAATAAAAGGAGCCCTGGTGGTACGATGGATGGTTCAGCACTTGACTGCTAACCAGAAGGCTGGGGGTTCAAACCCACCAGCAGCTCTGCAGGAGAAAGGCCTGGCGATCTGCTTCTGTACAGATTACAGCCTAGAAAACCCTATGGAGCAGTTCTACTCTGTCACATGGCACCCAACAACTTTATAATATTAAAAACGGAGGAAATCTTGAAGTTGGTCCTCAGCGAGAAGAGGAACTTGGTCCAGCTGGAAACAATGCGATCTGTCAAAATTTGACAAAAAAAGGAACTGACACAGTAAAGTAGAAACTGTGAATTCCTACAACATAGCAAGACCTGCCCCCAAAGTTGGCATGCCTACGGCAATGGGCACTGGAGGCCTGGCCTTCGAAAAATTGGTCGGGGGTCAAGATGGCTGTTGCTGTTGTCAGGTGCCATCGAGTCGGTTCCAACCCATAGTGACCCTACGTACCACAGAACAAAATGCTGCCGGGTCCTGTGCCATCCTTACGATCATTGTTATGCTTGAGTCTGTGGTTGCGGCGACTGTGTCAGTCCATCTCATTGAGGGTCTTCCTCTTTTCTGCTGACCCTGTACTCTGCCAAGCATGATGTCCTCCTCCAGGGACTGATCCCTCCTGACAACATGTCCAAAGTATCTAAGATGCAGTTTCGCCATCCTTGCTTCTAAGGAGCGTTCTGGTTGTATTTCTTCCAAGACAGATTTGTTCGTTGTTTTGGCAGTCCTTGGTCTATTCAATATTCTTAACCAACACCACAGTTCAAAGGTGTCAATTCTTCTTTGGTCTTCCTTATTCATTGTCTAGCTTTCACATGTAAATGATGCGATTGAAAATATCATGGCTTGGGTCAGGTGCACCTTAGTCTTCAAGGTGACATCTTTGCTTTTCAACACTTTAAAGAGGTCCTTTGCAGCACATTTGCCCAATGCAATGCATCTTTTGATTTCTTGACTTCCATAGGTGTTGATTGTGATCCAAGTAAAACAAAATCCTTGACAACTTCAATCTTTTGTCCATTTATCAGGATGTGGCTTATTGGTCAGGTTGTGAGGATTTTTATTTTCTTTACGTTGAGGTGTAATCCATACTGAAGGCTGTGGTCTTTGATCTTCATCAGTAAGTGCTTCAAGTCCTCTTAACTTTCAGCAGGCAAGGTTGTGTCATCTGCATAACGCAGGTTGTTAATGAGTCTTCCTCCAATCCTGTTGCCCTGTTCTTCTTCATATAGTCCAGCTTCCTGGATTATCTGCTCAGCGTACAGACTGAATAGATATGGTGAAAGGATACAACCCTGATGTACATCTCTCCTGACTTTAAACCAATCAGTATCCCCTTGTTCTGTCTGAACAACTGCCTCTTGATTTATGTACAAACTTCTCATGAGCACAATTAAATGTTCTGGAATTCCCATTCTTTGCAATGTTATCCATAGTTTGTTATGATCCGCAAAGTCAAATGCCTTTGCATAGTCAATAGAACACAGGTAAACATCCTTCTGGTATTCTCTGCTTTCAGCCAGGATCCATCTGACATCAGCAATGATATTCCTGGTCCCACGTCCTCTTCTGAATCGTGCCTGAATTTCTGGCAGTTCCCTGTCGATATACTGCTGCAGCTGTTTTTGAATGATCTTCAGCAAAATTTTGCTTGTGTGTGACATTAATGATATTGCTCTATTATTGCCATATTCGGTTGGATCACCTTTCTTGGGAATAGGCACAAATATGGATCTCTTCCAGTTGGTTGGCCAGGTCTTCCAAATTTTTTGGCATAGATGAGTGGGCACTTCCAGTGCTGCATCTGTTTGTTAAAACATCTCAGTTGTTTTTCGTCCAATGCCTTCAGTGCAGCTTGTACCTATTCCTTCAGTACCATATGCTCCCTCTTGAAATGGCGGAATGTCAACTGATTTTTTTTGGTATAATGACTCTGTGTATTCCTTCCCTCTTCTTTTGATGGTTCCTGTGTTGTTTAGTATTTTCCCCATAGAATGGCTACGAGGGTGGAATAGCTAAGGAAAAAAGCCAGCAAACACAGCAAATGGTCTTCACAGGAAAAAAGTAGCTCTGCTTGAAACCAACTGCTCATTTACAAAAAAAAATTTAAAAAACCTAAAAAACAACAGGAAAGATATCTAAGCAGCTGAGCCAGAAGAGAATCAGGTCTCATTAAAAACAGACAAGCTGACATTTTGATTGAATTAACAACTTGGCAGATGCGGGGGGTGGGGTTGGTGGGGGGGGGGGAAGCAGCAGATGTCGCATATTTAGGCATTGACGAACTTATGTGTCACCACCCCGTGAATTTTTATTCGAACAAGGGGCTCAGCCAGTCTTCCATAATCAGGTAGGCCAGATGTGTGTAACATGATTCAGTACTATGGGTATAACCCTAATTACAAGATTTATTTTTTAAAAAAGACTTTGGGAAGGGTGTGTGTGTGTGTAGGGAGGTGGGTGGGCTGAGGGGACCCTATTTTGGTTTGCCTGTAATCTGTAGAAGACACTGTAAGTCCAAACCCTGGGATTAGGGAGAAACTCTTAATTTAAAAGTTCTGACCGTGCAAGTTATTGCAAATATTGTCATTGCTTCCTGACGGGTGAGGCTGTTGGGGTTTCACTGCTGTAACTCTGCACAGACCAGCAAGGCCGGTCATCTGTGGTGAAGGGATCTGGCACCTAGCGCAGAGGGGACAGGGGCCATGTCCCCAGGGAAGGGCTGGATCCAGAAAGCCAGTGTCCCTCTCACTCTGAGTGGATACATGAAGAACTGGTAAGAAACAGCAGGAAAACAGTCACCTAGGATCCTGGGGGGTAGGGAGGGCTAATGGTTGGCACAAATGGTTAAGCCTTAGACTACTAGCTAAAAGGTTGGCAGTTCAAAACCACCCAGAGGAGCCTGGTGACTTACTTCTGAAAGGTCCCAGCCTTGAAAACCCTATGGAGCAGTCCTATTCTGCAGACATGGGGTCACAGAGTTGTCTAGTTGGAATTAACTAGATGGCAACTAACAACACCATCCTGGGCGCGGGAAAACCACTGTCATTATTTTATGTACAAATGCTTTCCGACGGCTTTCTAACTGGGATGAAAAAGCTAAGGAGAGTGGGAAGTGAGCAGACTCCTTTTGAGGAAGGACGATGAAGAGGTGCTGGGAACGAACTCATCATCGTTTTCATAAAAAAGCAAATGGCTCTTGCACTTGGCATGGGGGGCTCTGAAGAGATGCTGGGTGAGTCACCACCCAAAGAGGGCCTGACATGAGTTACAAAACTTGACCAGGCAAAGGTGTTGTTCGGGATGCCCACAGCCAGGTGGAAGGTAAGGAGTAGGGAGAAATGGAAGTTGGAGATTAGTCAGGGAGCAGAATTCTGGGGAGAGAGTGGCTCGGTTCTACTCAGTTCTGCTGCTCAGGGCCCAAACCTAACTAGATAAAATGGCTTTGCAGGGAGCTGTCCTATCTCTGCCTTGACGACAGCCCCAGGCCTATAGTGATAAGCCACACTGGCACCCATGGATCCTGCAGCCCAGCCCAACCCTGCTAAAAACAGAGGGAGACAGGAGGCAGCCTGGTGTGGTGGGAAGAGTGTACCAGGCTTCAGGCCAGACAGACCGGGCCTGCCAGCTGAGTGACCTCAGGAGTCACCGAATCTCTCTGAGCTGGTGTCTTCATCTGCAAACTGAGGACCACCATTCCACCCACCCTATGTGACTGCAGAGAAAATAAGCCCTTTTGTTTGAAACACACTGCGGGCCATGCAAACCTGTCCCCCTGTGAGATGCGCACTGGAAGTCCAGGCCTACCTTGGGAGTGGACAGCGGAGGAGAAGAGCAGACAGGCACTGAGAGGGACAGCACTGAGGCCACCCGGGGCTCAGCGAGAGTGTGCAGACATGCCCGGCTGTGGAGGGCAGCTCAGGCCTTGCAGATGGTGCTCTTTACCTGACCCCAACCCCCAGGTATCCCGGGACCGGAGCAGGAGGGTAGGAGACCACAGCATCCCCACACTCCAGCCCTGCATGCCCTCCAAGTTGCTTCGTGCATTCGTGATGACCATCTGCGTGTCTCTGGCAATCACACACCGGGGAGGGGGCCTGAGGTGGGAGATGGGCATCCTAGCTGTGGCTGGGTGCTGGGGCATGGCCACTGTGTCCATGGCCTGGGGGCACTCAGAGCTCACGCTTCTTGTTATCCAGGGGCTGGACTGTAGGTCCTGGAGCTAGGGGGTGACTCGCTGGCTCCTGGTTGCCAGGCTGCCGGCTCATGGTGGTGTAGTACCGCAGGAGCCCGCTCTCCACCCCGTGCCGCCGGAGGTACTCCGTCCCCACAAGCCCCTGCATTCTCAGGTAGCCCTGCTGGCAAAAGGGTGGCAGCTTCTGGCGCGTCAGGGTGAACAGGAAGCAGGACTCTACACAAAAACAACAGAGGGAGAAATCAGTCGGGCTGGGGGGATGTGGGGAAAGGCACAGAAGGAGGGTGCTGATGCCCCAGGGGCTCACTGGAACCCTGAAGCCGACATTCCCAGGCTCCTCACATCCGACCCAAGTGGCTGTGGATCTTGTCCTTCCTTGAGGTGCCAAGTACAGGAGGCTGCCTGGACGATCTGGAAGACATGGCTCAGCTCCCACAGATTAGGACAGAGTGTCACGATCTGATGAGGCCAGGCCAGGGTGGGGGCTCCATCACTCGTGAATGGACCTTCAGCCGTCTCTTCTGGAAGAGTGCTCCTAGTCCCAAGTTGCTTAGCTTGGGCTCTATGAATTAATTCTCAGTATCTACAAGTTTTTAGATTATTAGTTTTGACTGTTATTTTCTGTCATCTCCCATAACACATACAGTTTTTAATTCAAAGTGGACCAAAGACATCACCTGGGATGAAATAAGAATACTTGCTCTCTGACATGTAGGACAAGGACTATCTCTCACCTGATTTGAGAGGACTAGGGTCTGATATAGAGTCCCAGGATGGCAAAAATGGTTAAGCGCTTGACTACTAGCAGAGGGGCTGTTGGTTTAAACCCACCCAGAGGTGGTGTGGAAGACAGGCCTGGCGATCTACCTTCGAAAGGTCAAAGCCTTGAAAACCCCGTGGTGCAGTTCTACTCTGTACACGTGGAGCCACCATGAATCGGAATGGGCTCAATGGCAACAAACAACAGCAACAACAGTGTCTGATACACAACAGTCAACAAATATCTGCTGAATAACAGTAACACCAACAGGAATGGATGATCCTAGGCATTCAGGGGATTAAAAAAAAAAAAAAATTGGCTTGCTTCAATCCGTTCCCCCTCTGAATCATTTGGCTTCTCTCCCCAAGTCCCTCTGTGGGTGTGGCTGTCAGATGTATCTTCCAGTTTACTAATTCTCTTTTCATCTCTGTCTAAAGTACTACTACACCTTTACACTGAATTTGTAACTTAATTTTTTATTTCCAGAAGTTCTACTTGGATCTTTTTCAGAACTGCTCAGTTTTGGTAGTCTCTAATCCATCATACTATGAGTAACCTATTTTAAAAAATGTCTTTACATACATTCTTTATATTCTACTTATTTACTGTGTTGCTGTTAGTTGCGGCTGAGTTGGCTCCGACTCATGGCAATCCTACGTGTGCAGAGTAAAACTGCCCCATAGGGTTTTCAAGGCTGCGACTGTTTGGAAGCAGATCATCAGGTCAGTCTTCAGAGGCACCTCTAGGTGGGTTCGAACTGCCAAGTTTTTGGCTAGTAGTCAGGTGCTTAGCTATTTGTGCCACCCAGCTGCCTACTTACTTATTGATCCATACTTTATATTCTATATCTGATTATTCCAGTATCTGCAGTTTTTGTAGGCTCGATCCTCTAGATTGTTGTTTTTGCTACCATTCCCTCACGGTGGTTTGTGTCCTTATGTGTTAGCTGACTTTTAATTGGGAGTTCATAGTCCTTGGAACTCAATCTATTGGAATTCCTTGAGCCTTAAAGTGTGTTCCTCCAGAAAAGATCTACATCTGCTTTCATAAGACACTTAGGATTCCTGCGCCACGATGGTAATATGAAGTAGAGCTCCAAACTCATGTGAGTGGGGCCAAAAAAAAAAAAAAAAAAAAAAACTCAACAAAAACTCATTGCAGTCGAGTTGATTCTGACTCACAGCAACCCTATAAAACAGAATAGAACTGCCCCATAGGGTTTCCAAGGCTGTAAATCTTTATAGAAGCAGGCTGCCACATCTTTCTCCTGCAAAGCCACTGGCGGGTTTGAACCACTGACCTTTCAGTTAGCAGCCAAGTGCTTAACTACTGTGCTACCAGGGCCTAGTGGTTGGAAATTCTCAGGGGAGATTTTTTTCCCACTCTTCCCAGAGCCAAAGCCAAGGTAAACATGAGTTCCTTTTATCTACTCCTTTGGAGGGTTTTTCACCTCCCAGATTATCCACTGAGATCCAAACTTTATTTGAGGGTCTCTAAACAGATCTCCTACCCTGCCCAGCTTCACCTTCCCATCCCCAAGTGCTGGTCAGTTAAAACCTCAGCTCTAGGCTACTGATGGTCAGCAGATATCCCAGGCCCAGCAGTGGATGTGTGGTTTCTTATAGCATCTGGCCTCTGGGGAGTTCCCTTGTTTTCCTGCTGGTTCTTTACAAAAGACATTTTGTACAGTGATTTTTATTTTCATTCCTGGAAGACAACGTTCCACTGCTATTCATAAGGTTTTCACTGGCTAATTCTTTTCACAAGTAGACTGCCGGGTCCTTCTTCCTAGTCTTTCTTGGTCTGGAAGCTCAGCTGAAACCTGTCCACCGTGGGTGACCCTGCTGGTAAGTGAATACTGGTGGCATAGCTTCCAGCATCACAGCAACACGCAAACTCCGACAGTACAACCGACAGACACGTGGGGGAACTGTGGTGTTGGTGAAGAATACTGAATATATCGTGGACTGCCAAAAGAATGAACAAATCTGTCTTGGAAGAAGCACAACCAGAATGTGCCTTTGAAGCAAGGATGGCTTCTTACATGTCCCAAGTATGCGTCTTACACACTTTAGACATGTTGTCAGGAGGGCTCAGTCCCTGGAGAAGGATATCATGCTTGGTAAAGTACAGGGTCTGCAGAAAAGAGGAAGACCCTCAACAAGCTGGACTGACACAGTGGCTGCAACAATGGGCTCAAGCATAACAACGATTGTGAGCATGGTGAAGGACCGGGCAGTGTTTCTTTCCGTGGTACCTAGGGTCGCTATGAGTCGGAACCGACTCGATAGTACCCAACAACAACGTTATTCCTGGAAGGGGTTTCTGTGAGTACCTGGTCTATCATATTGCAGGAAACGGAAGTCTCAAGTTTGCATTTCTACATGTGGGTCCTGAAATCCCGCAGGACACAGAATTAGTCTTTCTTTGGCCTCTATCTCAGTCCCTTTGTCCTTCTGGGAACTTAAGTTACCTGCATAGAAGTTGCGCAAATCGGTGTCCAAACAGTTCTCTAGGAAGCGCCTCAGAGGCAGAATGTGTCCGACTGGGGCAGTCCAGTCTGTCAGGAAGTCTTCCACGATGTGATGGATGGCTGTGGGCCGAGGCAGCAGCCAGTCTGCAGGGCGGAACCTCACCTCCTGCTCTGTGGGAGGAAGAGGGGGAGCCGCGTCGAAGTGAGAGGCTAAGATTTCCATTCTGGAGCTGACACAGTGGTGGTTCCTGCACATCCCAAATGCCCCCCTTATTCATACTTGGCTTTCCTGATCCACCTCTGCAGGGCCTCTGGTCAGCTTATTCAATGGCCGTCTGCAAATATTTGAAAAGCTGATGTGTGGAAGAGGGACAAGACTTGTCCCTTATAGTGAGGGTGGAACTAAGACTGATGACTTGGTGTTTTCCTAAGACTAACGTGGACTGAAGGTCCTATTGTGGCTGCTTCAAAACTGGTGTTTTGAGTAGACTCAGAGGCCCTGTGTTAAAAGGGGTCTTAGATTAAGGTCATCTAGTCCAGCTTCCCACCTGTTGTGGAATCCCTTCTGTGATGTCCAAGTCAGATGGTCACTGAGCCAAAACTTTACCAGCCCCGGATTGTGCAACTCCATCCTAGGAGGCAACCCATCCCACTGCTGGACAGCTTGAACTTATACTGGATATAAACCTGCTTCCCGGTCACTTCTACATGTTGATACTACCTCTGCCCTTTGGATCACCCATACGTAGACCACCCTCTTCCACATGACAGTCCTTCAAGTTGTGATGCAAGAGTCGTGTTCCCAAGGGGCTCATTTACTGGTAGCTGCTCTGGGCTAGGCACTGTGCTGGGCATTCTGTGCATATTATCTCATTTACTCTCATATGACCCTACATGGAAGGTACTATTGTTATCCCCATTTGACAGATTAGGAAACTGAGGCTCAGACAGGTTAAGTGATGGCCCAAGGTCACACAGTGAGGAAAGGACAGGCCTGGAATTTTCACCCAGGCCTTGCTGTACTCCTGTTTTGAAAGACCACCTCCAGTTCCTCTCCCCGTTCCTTCTAACACTTGGTCTCCAGATTCTATCCCCTCCCCGCTCCACCAGGGCAGCCTCCTTTGAATGCGTGATAGCACGACAATTTTCCTCTTACTATTTTTTTTTTTTTTATGGGGTACCTGCAGGAGGTTATGACACCCCAGGTGTGGCCTGCCCAGGTCATGGAATGTTCCAGAACCTGGGAATATCAATGGCCATCCTCTGGCCTTCTGCTCCTTCCTTGTCTCTGGGTAGAGTCCCCCAGCGGTGCCCCTTGTCAGGTGAGAGTGTCAGGTGTGAGGGCTTGATGGTGACAACTCTATAGACCATGGTGTCCCACCTCAAGAAAGCTCCCGCTCGGGGTGAGGGCAGAGCCGCAGCTCACCGGTGGGGAGATGTCTGTAGTAGTAGATGACGGGGTGGAGGAAGTTAGACTGCCACGCGTCTTTCATGTGCCCCACCGACCGGTCATAGAAGAAGACGTCCTTGTCGGGTCCAGAGTAATTCCTGCCGTACTCCATGTTGATGACAAAGAGCCCGTGCCTTGCCTGTCTTCCTGTGAGAGCCTCCAGCTGGGCCAGCATCTGCATGGGGAACTCCTCCAGGTACTCAAATGCAGTGGCATTCCTGGGTATAATGGCAACATGGGATGGACGACCCTTAGTATTACGGCAGAGGGGAGAGGGGCATGTGCACGCCTGCGTGTCTCCCTCCAGGAAGCTTCAAGCTAACGGTGGAAAAGCCTCTGCTCAGCTCCACACACCTCACCTTAATATTGCTGTGACAGCTGAGCCCTGACTTACACATGGGATAGAGTCCAGAAAACTTTGTGTAACCTGAAATGGATACGAGAGAACAGTAATGGGAAAGCCCTGAGGAGGGAGTGAAGCCTGGTTGAGTGTGAGGAACAGGAAGGAGGTGGCTGGAGTGGAGTGAATGAAGGGAGGGTATGGAAGAGGGCTGGAGAGTAGGCAGGGACCAGGTCATGGGGGCTGTAGGCATGAGGAGAACTCAGGATTGCACCTGGGGTGCAAAGGGAAGCCATCGGCCCCTGGAGGTACTGAGCAGAGGTGAGATTACTGTGACTCAGGTTCTAGAAGGCTCACTCTGGCTGCTCTGCTGAAGGCAAACCATGGGGCAAAGGTGGGCAGAGGCCCACTGGGAGGCTGTGGTACTGGTAGAGGGGAGAGATGTAGTGGCCTGGACTAGGTGGTAGTTGCGGAGCTGGTGAGAGGCCCTCAGAGTCTAGATCAAATCTGAAGGCAGGGCTGACAGGGTTTGCCTGTGCTGTGGTTACAGGGTGGGAACGAGTGGAGTCGGGGATGAAAGCAGAGTCCACCTGAGCACTGCTGCGCCTCATGCGTGTCCCAGAACTCCATGTGCCATTGGTCTCCCTGATCAGGCTCTTCCCTGACTGCAGGTGTCTCCCCCGCCACCGGCCCCCCGCCCCTTGAGTGCCCTCCCAACCCTCTGGCTCCGGTCCTCCTCCCCTCAGTGCTCTGCATTGCTTCCTTCTCAGGAGCTGTCCTCTGTGATCTGCCGCTCATCGCTAGGCTGAGAAGGAGCTAGCACAGTCCTGGCCCGAGGGAACTCGTAAATTCCCACCCCTGGCACCTCTGAGCTGTGGTTCATTGCTCAGCCACTTAGTGCCAGGTACTTGCTGTACTCGGGTAAGGCAGGCATGATTATCCCCATTTTACAGATGAGGAGAGAAAGGTTCAGAGAGGCTAACTCACTTGCCTAAGGCCACACAGCTGGGATTCACCCCCAGGTCTGTCTTGCTGTCTGCCGAGCTTGTGATGTTGGTGTCACTAATTTTTACCCAGCATAAATCTTCCCTCCCCCCGCCATGGGCTTGAGGAACCAGAGTTGCTCCACCCCTGAGGTAGGGAGAGCAGAGCCAGGGCAGGGTGTGGGGGTGAAGCTGACTTGAGGGGGGGTGGGGTGAGCAGGGGGTGAGGCTGAGTGGAGGGGAGGGTGGGGTGGGCAGGGGGTGAGGCTGAGTGGAGGGGAAGGTGGGGTGGGCAGGGGGTGAGGCTGAGTGGAGGGGAGGGTGGGGTGGGCACAGGCTACTCACTCCTTCAGCAGGACGACGTCGGCCAGCACACTGAACATCTGGTAGAGCCCAGATGCCTCGTTCACACGCCGGATGATAGCGCTGGTCAGCTGGGTGATGGGGCGCTCGGTGGAGGGCCAGGCGATACCGTGGTGGCGATGCTCCAGGAGCCGGTGGACAGCACGTACTGCAACAGGCAGACAGCGTGTGGCATGTGGCACCCCAGATTTGATCTCTCGCCCCCAGTGGGGAAGTGGAGTCCTCGTCCACTTCTATGGACTTGGTCCACACTTGTGCACATGGCTCAGCGCAGACATGTGGGTGGTGAGAGCACGAGCAGGGAGGCAGGAGATACCTTGGGAGCAGGGGTCAGCACACGTTCTCTGTAAGGGGCCAGATGGCCAATATTTGTGGCCTTGTGGGCCATACAGTCTCTGCTGCAGCTACTCGACTCTGCCCCTAATGCTCAAATGCAGCCAGAGACAACGGTTAAAGCAGCAGGCATGGCTGGGCTGGGTGCACAGGCGTTAGACTGCCTGCATGTGGACGTCGACCATCATCGTCACCTCACGGGTGACCTCAGACCAAACGCACGAACTCAAAGAATGTAATCAATGTCACTGAGTTGTACATGTAGAAACTGTTGGGTTGGTGTATGTTTTGCTGTGTATGTTCTCAACAACAACAAAAATTATAAAAAACAACAAAATAAAAACAACCAAACACAGGGGCTTCTCTGGAACCTTCCCCTTCTCACAGTCCCCAGTTCTAGCAGGACTCCCATGTGGAAATCCTCTGATGGCCTCTTCTCATTCAGGGCGTAAATCCAATCTGCCACTAACTTCTAGTTTCAGAAGCTTTGTATATTTATGGAAGGACATGAAAACAACTGCTGCGGAATACGACAGGGAGACATGCGAGTGGACGTCTGGGGCTGTGGTGTATGGCTGTGGAGTGGCGCCTGCTCGAGGGGTGTGAGGGGTGACATCCTGCCTGCATTCCTCTCGCCAGCCAAATCGTGTGCCCTGTGTGCCCAGAGGAAAGGGCACAAGCTCTACAAGGCCTGGCGGTGATCCCAAGGATACCCTTTGGTAGCTTTAGAATCTCAACCACGTGAATGGGAGCCTGTTATAGGTTGAATTGTGTCCCCCCAAAATTATGGGTTGTAAATCTTAACCTCTATGCCTGTGGTTACAGTCCCATTCGGGGATGGGCTGTTCTTGCTATGTTAACACGGCAAGATTAATGTAGGGTACGTCTTGAGTCAAATCTCTTTTGAGATATAAAAGAGATTAAACAAGCAAGCAGAGCAGGGATGGGGTAATATAGACGCCAACATACATGGAGACCTCCAAGGAAGCAGAAAGCAGAAGCTGAGCAGATAAGGGCCTTCCCTCAGAGCTGACAGAGAGAGAAAAAGCCTTCCCCTAGAGCCGGCGCTCTGAATTGGGACGTCTAGCCTCCTAAACTCTCAGAAAATAAATTTCTGTTTGTTAAAGCCATCCATTTGTGGTATTTCTGTTATAGCAGCACTAGATAACTAAGACAGAGCCCTTCAGGAGAAAAAAAACGTTGTAAGGTTGTTAAAAAAAACACCTGAGAAAACACGAGACCGTCTGGCTTCTGGATGGGACCTTCCTTCCGAGCTTGGAAACAACAGGAGAAATCATAAGCAGAACACTAAGAGATCCGACCACATAAAAATGTCTGCGTTTAAAAAATAGGAAGATTAAGACCAAGCTGGGCTAGAGGACATATTTTACAATAAACATGACAAAAGATTTATGGTCTTCGTAGGTCAAGAACGCTTCCAAGTTAATGAACAAAACACAAACATCTGAGAAGGCAAGGATGCACACAGAATTCATGTGGAAGGGAACTCAGCCAGTCGACAAGCATCGGAAGAGCTGTTCAGCCTCACTGACAATCTGGCTCTCTGGAGGGAGTGAGGATTAGACTGAGTTTTCCAAGAGTTTAGAAATTACACAGCTGGAGAAGCTTGGGAATGGTGCCCTGGACAGAGGGAACAAACTACAAAGAGAAATGAAATCTTGAGAGAGTTTGGCACCTTTGAAGAAGCAGGGTTGGCATGGAGAAGCGTGCCCCTGGGTGGTGCAAACAGTTAATATGTTCCTGCTTAATGAAAGGTTGGAGGTTCGAGTCCACCCAGGGCCACCTTGAAAGAAAGGCCTGGTGATCTATTTCTGAAAAATCAGCCATTGAAAACTCTATGGAGCATGGGATCACCATGAGTCTGGATCAACTCCACGTCAACTGGTTTAGGAGTCCTTGGGTGGTGCGAATGGTTAAGTCCTTGGCCTCTAACCAAATGGTTAGTGGTTTGAATCTACCTTTGGAAGAAAGGCCTGGTGACCTACTTCCAAAAAATCAGCCATTGAACACCCTATGGAGCATAGTTCTACTCTGAAACACATGGGGTCGCCATGAGTCAGGATTGACTTGAGGGCAACTGGGTCTGCCATGGAGAAGGGGCGAGGGGTGGGGTGGGACTGGACGGGTGAGTGGGTGCTGACCTGGGACAAGCTCTAGATATCCTGCTGAAAGCTGGACTCTCCTGAGGCAGACAGGAGCCTCTGCAGAATTGTAGGCAAAGGGAGAACACGATATTTTTCTTGAAAAAAAGGTTGTGTTCGTGGGTGCCCTGGAGGCTGGAGGGGAAGCAGGGAGGCCAGTGAGGAGAGAGGAAGAGGCCCGGGCTCAGGTGAAAGCGAGGCACGGATGGACTGGGAGCTATGCAGGAAGGAGGCGGCAGGGCTTCCAGCTGGTCTTACCCCCCACAGCACTTAGTGTCTGTACCCCCACTGTTTATCTTGTGTTACTTCACTGTTTCTACTTGCTTCCCTTGGGATCTGTTTCTTGGCTGAAAGACGAACAACTGAAGGCTCAGGCCCAGACAGATCTTACTCTGTATGTCCTCACTACTCAGTGACCACAGCAATAGAACGCCTGTACCCCAGAAGTGTTTCCCATTTGCCTGGAGAAGAGCAGCATAGCCTAGTGGTTAGCTGTGGCCTTTAGAGTCAGATGGATGTGGATTCAAATTCCACCTCTGCCACCCACTAGCTGGGTGACTTTGGCCAAGTTACTTCTCTGTGTTCCAGCTTCCTCATCTGTAAAATGGAGTTCAAATATTTGGACCTACACCTCATGGGGCTGTTGTGAGGATACATTATATGATCTGAGGAGAAGATGGGATAGAAGAAAGCAAGAGAGATGAGGCAGCATCTGCCAGGGCGGATACGCGGGACGGCAACAGGCGCGGGAAGGACGACCAGGGCTTCTTTTTGGGGAAACAGCTGAATAGACAGACACTTTTAATTCCATATGTATATATGCATTCCATATTCATATATATATTCAATTTGCAAATATTCTGGCTTACAGACAGCTAAAAACCTCTCCCCCGTTTCCTTCCCTGACAGCATGCATGAGGTATTAAAATATATCATCTGGAAGTCAACAGCAAGACACAATTCTCTTTCCCTGTCAAACTGAAAGGAGAGTGAAATGCAAAAACTAGCATTAGGGTAACGTGAGGCAGCGAATTAAATACAGAAATGGGGATGAAGGACCCTATGGTTTTCATGGCCCGTGTAACTTGACCAGGCCACAATGCACCCATCCAACAGCCTTCTGCCACCGTTTACGGAAGCTGGGGGGCTGTGGGTGGAGCCTTCCATCTTCACCCCCCTGATTCCAGAGACAGGCTTGGGTTCAGGAGGCTTGGGCATCTATCTGATTTCCAGAGCTAGCTTGAAGGAGTTCAAGCATAACAGAAACACAACAACAACATAACAACAACAGGAGTCAGAAACTGTCCTTCTCAAGCAACAGCCGGCAATGACAGCAGAAGCTTGACAGTACCATGTCCGTTCTAACTACACTAGGTGGCTGAGGCAGCTCCCCTACCTAGAGAAATACACCTGTATTTCTGTAACGTCTGAATTTCGTATAAATGCCTTACCTTTTATTTTACACACACACACAAAAAAATAAATAAATAAAAAATTCAAGTTTAAGGAAAAAAAAGGAAGTTAGAAAAAAAGAAAAGAACAATCAGAATGTCAGTGGTGGTGCTCTCTGAGTGACATGATTATAGCAAATTTTATTGTTTTCTTTGTATTATTTTTTATTTTTCAAAATTTCTATGAATACGAGTTACTTTTTACGATCCAATAGGGACAGATGTAACGATATTTAGAAAAAATATTAACATCGAATGTCCTTGGTGATAGAAGACAGGGGTTCCATTGCCCATTCTTCGTATTTTTCAGATTTCCTATTTTCCACCCATACCTAACCTGCTGCGACTGAGTCGATTCTGGCTTATAGCAACCCTACAGGAAAGAAGTACAGCCAGAGTGTGCCTTGGAAGCAAGGATGGCGAGACTGTCTCATGTACTTTGGACATGGTATCAGGCAGGACCAGTCCCTGGAGAAGGACAGCATGCTTGGTAAGGTAAAGGATCAGTGAAAAAGACAAAGACCCTTGATGAGATGGTTTGACACGGTCGCTGCAACAACGGGCTCAAGCATAACAACGATTATGCGGATGGTGCAGGACCGGGCAGTGTTTCTTTCTGTTGTGCACAGGGTCACTATGAGTTGGAATTGACTTGATGGCACCTAACAACAACAACAACAGGACACAGTAGAACTGTCCCATAGGGTTTCCAAGGCTGTAAATCTTTAAGAGAGCAGACTGCCACATCTTTCTCCTGCGGCGTGGCTGGTGGGTTTGAACTGCTGACCTTTCGGTTAGCAGCTGAGCGCTTAACCACTGTGTCACCAGGGCTCCTTCTCCAACTATCAGCTCTAAGCTTATCAGGGCTCCATTCTTTCAGATGGAATCACCTCACTGAACTTGGGGTATCTAAGTAAGTTTCAACAAGATCTGTGTCCTCCTTCCCAGAAGATGAAAGGTAGGAAACAGCACGTCTAATATCCAGTCTCTCCTTGAACATACTCTCTACGGGGAGGGTGCTGGTTTGCCTTCTACAGCAGAAGAGAAAAGCCTTGAAGAAAGTCTCTTCTGAGAAAGAGCCTGGGGCTTGGAGTTCAAATCTTGTGACAGCAAGGAAGTCACTGAAACTCTGAGTGTCAGGATCTCTTTGAAAAACGACAATTTCACACCCACCTCACAGAACGTGGGCGACACTAATAGAGACACAAATGTTCAAAGTGCCTGGCCTGCTGACCGTACTTAACATGTGGGAATTCATTTCTCTCTGTTTGATAGAAAGAGTTTCTATTTCACATTTATCCTTAAACTCTCAAAGCAGCGATTTCTGGGTAGGGATAATTTCATACAATAAACAGAATTATTTTTTAAAAATTAGCATTTTATATGCAAACATTCTCAAGTTGGCAGAAACTTAGGCCCTCAGTATCAAGAGTTTTGAAAAAGAATATGATCCAACTGAATTTTTTTACTGAAATTTGTCGGCAACAGGAGAGTCTATGTGTGCGTGATACTTTACAGCTGTATAACCAGTTACTGACGAGCTGGGCCCAGCTCAGGGAGAATCCATGAGTATCAGAGTACAACTACGCTCCATTGAGTTTTCTTTTCCTCATAAGATTTTTTTTTTTAATTTAATTTTGTTGAGAATATACAACATATACCAATTGGATGGCTTCTACGTTTAACATTTAGTGACACTGATTATATTTTTGAGTTGTGTAATGACTGTCACCCTCCTTCTCTGAGTTGTTCCTCCCCCATTAACATAAATTCACTGCCTCCTAAGGTTCTTATCTAATATTTCAAGCTGCTGTGGTCAATTTGATCCCATACAGTTTTTAAAAAGAGCTTAATGCTCAAGGCAGACCTTTTTTTTTACTAGTTAAACTAAACAATCGTTCGGTTCTAAGATAACTTCAGGGATATTTTTGGTTTAAGGTTTAAAGATTATCTCAGGGTAATAGTTTCAGGGGTGCATCCACCTTCATGGCTCCAGGAAGTCTGGAGTCCATGAGAATTTGAAATTCTGTTCTGCATTTTCCTTCTTTTGATCAGGATTCTTCTACACAATCTTTGATCAAAATGTTCAGTAATAGTAGTGGGGCACCATCCAGTTCTTCTGGTCTCATGGCATAGGAGGAAGTTGTTCATGGAGGCAGTTAGCCACAAACGCCATATCCTCCTCCTATTCCCGACATTCCTTCTTCCTCTGTTGCTGCAGGCGAATAGAGGCCAACTGTCGTGCCTTAGATGGCTGCATGCAAGCTTTTGAGACCCCAGGCACTACACAATGAACTAGGAGGTAGAACAGAAGCACTGAACATGTTATTAACTGGGGTATTCCATGGAACCATGACCCTAGCCCTCCAAACCAAGGCATCAAATCCCATGATGTTTTTGGTTATACATAAGCAGCCTCAGTAGCTACTCTTTTTTTTTTAATGTCGTTGTTGTAAATACATCTATCGCACAACTTTTGCCGATTCATTTTTTTATAGTGTGCAACTTACTGACAGCAATTACATCAATTGGCTGTGCAATCCTACCCTTAATCAAAGCATTATTTCCATCGCCGTTAACCACCCCTTGACCCCTTCCCCTCTGGCCCCTGGTAACCACTTATAAACTTTGTTCTCTGTGCATTTGGCTTTTCTTGTCTTTTTATATAAATGAAGTCATACAGTATTTGTTATTTTATGGCTGACTTATTTCACTTGGCATAATGTCTTCCCGCTCCATCCATACTGTAGCATGTGTCAAGACTTCATTTCTCCTACGGGCTGAGTAGTTTTCCACTGTATATAACGCATTTTGTCTATCCATTCATCTGTTGATGGGCGTTTAGGTTGTCCCATAGGGCGCAGTGGTTAAGTGTTTGGCTGCTAACCAAAAGGTGGGCAGTTCGAATACACCAGCTGCTCCTTAGAAACCCTATGGGGCAGTTCCACTCTGTCCTATAGGGTCACTATGAGTCAGGATCAACTCAACTACAATGGGTTTTGTTTCGTTTTTATAGGGTTTTCAATGGCTGATTTTTTGGAAGTAGATCACCAGTCTTGTTTTCCAAGGTGCCCCTGGGTGGACTTGAACCTCCAACCTTTTTGTTAGCAGCCAAGCATGTTAACTGTTTGTACCAACCAGGTATTACCTTATTCAGCCCTCATACAGGTCCCATGAGGGTAAGAGAGTTCACCTCTGTGGGAGGCACAATAATGTCCCCCTCCAAAGATGTCCATGTTTCAAGCCCCAGAACCCATGAATATGTTGCCTTATATGGCAAAGGAGACTTTGCATGTGTGATTAAGTTAAGGATTTTGAAGATGGGAAGATTGTTCTGGATTACTCAGGTGGGCCCAGTGTAATCACAAGGGTGTGTATAAGTGAAATAGGGAGGCAGGAGGGCCAGGGTAGGGGAGAGACTTGAAAATGCTATGCCACTGGGTTTGAAGATGGAGGAAGGGGCTAGAGCCAAGAAATGGAGGTGGCCTCTAGAAGCTGGAAAAGGCAAGGAAATGGATTCTCTTTGAGCCTCCAGAATAATGCAGCCCTGCCGACACCTTGATTTTACCCCATTGAAACCCATTTTGGACTTTTGACTTGCAGAGCTGTAAGATAATAAATGTGTGCTGCTTTAAGCAACCAGGTTTGTGGAAATTTGTTATAGCAGCAATTGGAAGCTAATACAACCTTGTTTACATTTCTGACATCAAGGATGTCCAGCGGAACCTTAGAGAAGTTATGGGACTTCACTTCTAACATCATCCAGCTGGCCAGGAACCCACGTTAGCATTCTCTTAAGCTCAGCGTTCTTGCCAGTGCATGGTGCTTAACCCGTAGGAGGCTTAAACATGTAACAGGCACCCCCAGATGTACCGAATTTTACACTTTATCTGATGCTTCTCTAGACATATCCTCAGACCACAAAATTGTTTCCACAATCTGCCTCAGACAGGGGATTTATGACAACCAACTACTGATAAAAAAATCCCTTTACTAAGATCTATCTATATGGGATCAGTGGTTAAGAGCTTGGCTGCTAATCAAAAGGTCGGCAGTTCGAATCCACCAGCAGTTCTGCTCTTCCTATAGGGTTTCTATGAGTTGGAATCGACTAGATGGCAACGGGTTTGGTTTTTGGTTTTGGTATATGGGATTGAACAGACAACAGAAACTTGAAGGATTAGATAGGAAACTTAGGGGGCCATGAGTTTATGTGAATGCAAGAGGAAAAACTCAGAAAAGGAGGGTGAGAATGGTTGCACAACTTAAAGAATGTTATCAATGTCACTGCCTTTACATGCAGAAACTGCTGAATTGGTAAATGTTCTGCTTTCTACATTTTCAACAACAGCAATGACAAAACAAAACAAATTACTGAAAAAAAAAAAAAGGAATCCCTTCATGCTTCTGAAAATCAGGAGTGTGTTTATAAACCCTGGGGGTCCTGACGGTGGCTCTGTCTGGGGACAGCTGGCGCTCTCGGCCGGGCTCACCTGTGTATCGGAATCCATGGATGAAGCCCCCCGCGGATTTCCGGTAGTCCACAGAGTGACTGGCGGTGCCCAGGACAAACAGACCCCGGCTTCCTTTGGACTCGTAGCTAGCTTTGATCAGTGGGTACTTCTTGCTGAATGTACCCCCTGAGGAAAGCCTGAGGGAGCTGTGAGTGGAAAGAGATGTGACATAAAAACAGCTACTCTGTTTGAAGGACTTATTACCCACCTGGCACAGACCCAGGTGATTTACTTTTCTTATCTCATTTAAACCTCAGCTGGACCCTAGGAGGCGGGTATAATTATTCCCATTTAACAGATGAAAGTGACTAAGGCTTAGGTTAAGCACTTGGCAGGTCAGGGACAGAGGCAGGATTCAAACCCAGGACTTAAACCTGGGGCTCTGGACTGAGACCAGGTACTGTTGAGATCTGAGGGAAAGGAGGATTCGATATAGGCCCCCCACAACTCCCCCTTGTCCTCTTGTGCCTTGGCCAGAAGAAAAGTGAGAGACTGGGTGGATTCTTTGATACCAAGCCTCACAAGGTATCAGGGCAGCAATGTCTAAAGACTGCTGTTATTGTGTGACGTAGAGTTGATTCTGACTCATAGCAATCTCATGCGACAGGGGAGAATTGCCCTAGAGTCTTCTAGGCTGTAATCTTTACAGGGGAGCCCTGGTGGTGCAGTGGTTAAGAGCTCGGCTGCTAACCAAAAGGTCGGCCATTTGAATCCACCAGTTGCTCCTAGGAAACCCTACGGGGCAGTTCTACTTTGTCCTATAGGGTTGTTATGAGTCGGAACTGACTCCACAGCAGTGGGTTTGGGTTGGTTTGGTTTAATCTTTATAGGACCAGAGAGCCAGGCTTTTCTCCTGTGGAGCTGCTGGGTGAGTCTGAACTGCCAACTTCTTGGTTAGAGGCTGAGTGCTTAAGAGTTAAGCCACCAGAGCTCTGTCCAAACACTAGGATCCATAATACAGTTCTTCAAAATAAATGATAAATATTAATTTTAATAGCAGCTAACATCCTATTGAGCACATAGTATATGACAAGGGCTTTTCTACATTGTATCTCATAATAGCCCTGTAAGAAAGTAACCATTAGCCCATTTTAGCTACAAAGAGACTGGGGCACAGAGGGGTTAAGTAACTGTCTCAAAATAAAATTACAAGTAATAATTTTAGCAGCTAATATTTTACTGAGCAATTATGCCAAGCATTTTCCTACCTTAATCCTCACGACAACCCTGTGAGAAAGAAACCCTTACCCCATGTTAGAGATGACTAAAGGGGGCAGAGATGGCTCTCTGGTAGAGGTCTTGCCTTCTATGCAGGTTCGATTCCCGGCCAATGCGCCTCACGCACACCACCACCCGTCTGTCAGTGGACGTTTGTGTGTTGCTATGATGCTGAACAGTTTTCAGCAGAACTTCCAGACTAAGATGGACTAGGAAGAAAGGCCTGGTGATCTGCTTCCGAAAACCAGTGAAAACCCTACAGATCACAACAGTCTGACCCACAACCGGTCAGGGGGATGGCCCAGGACGGGGCAGCAATTCCTTCCGCTGCACGTGGGGTCGCCGTGAGCTGGGGCCTACTTGGCGGCAGCCAACAACAACAAAACTGGGGCAGCGACGTTAAGCTGCTTTCCAGAGTTTGTACAGTTGGTAAGTGGAGATCCCAGGCTGATGTCAGAGACCATGCGCCCAGCCCACGGGCTGCACTGCCTTTCCACAATGTCACCTCCTTTTTCTGCCTGTGCTTGCTCTCCTGCCTCTCAGAGGAAGATCTGCAGCTGCTTGCTCCATGGGTGGAGGGCCTCAGGGCCACTTGGGGGCCCACAGTGGACACAGAGCTCCTGTCCTAGGTGGGAAGCCAGTCAGTCGACAGTGGGTCAGCCCCGTTGTGTAATTACCTGGAAGCCCTGTCACTGGCCACTAAACAGTGACTCTGTTCCCCAGGCAGGGTCAGATGGGTTTGCAAAGAGCTTCCACCTCCTCCCTTTGGGACTCACCTGTTGAAGATGGAGAAGTTGAAGTTCCAGCCCAGGCAGCCGATGACCCGGTCGTAGGCCACACGCAGTGCAAAGTTGTCATTGTCGTCCTGGGGGAGAGTGATGGCCTCGGTGCTCTGGTTGGCTTCCTCCGTGAGGAACTTCAGAGTGATGTGAAGCTTGCCCTCACGGTCTTTCACAATGGCCAGGTCCTCCAGGTCAGACTCAAGCAGCCCATCCAGGGACTTAAGCTGGTAGGTGTCCAGGAGGCCATTGTTGATGGCTCTAGGGCCCAAAGAGAATGCAAGCAGCACCAGTCAAGGAGGGGGTGAAGGGACCCAGACACTGCACTGCATGGGCTGTGAACTGCCATGCTGTCTCCATGAACGCACTGTTGTTGTTGTGTGCCATCGAGTTGATTCCGACTCACAGTGACCCCCTATGACAGAGTAAAACTGCCCCACAGTGCTTTCTAGGCTATAACCTTTAGGGGAACAGATCTCCAGGCCTTCCTCCACGGAGCTACTGGGTGGGTTCGAACTGCCAACCGTTTGGTTAGCAGCCGAGTGCTTAGCCTTTGTGCCACCAGGGCTCCTGGGTACCAATAAATCCCATCCAGCATCCTTCCAGGGCCCCAAAGCCCTTCATGATCTGCCCCACCTTTCACTCTAGCCTCATCTCTCCCCGGTCCTGCCAGAGCTCACTACACTAAAGCTACTCTGGCCTTTTTTCAAATCTTCAAACCCGCTAATCTCATGTCTCAAGGCCTCTGCATGGCCCAAGCTCCACATCCTTTCACCTGGTGTCTCCTGCTTATCTTCAGACCTTCCCTAAATGCTGCCCCTCTTCACATGCCCTTGTAGGCCTTCCCCTTTTGTACCCCTATGATATCTTGCACTTCTCCTTTATAGTACCTACCATACTTGAAATTATTTCATTCTGTATTGTTACTATTACTGCTGCTGTATGCCCAGCACCCTAACATGCCCGTGGATTGACACAGTAGCTGCAACAATGGGCTAAAAGAGCAATGGTTGTGAGGATGGCACAGAGCCGGGCAACATTTCGTCCCACATAAGGTCACTATGAATTGGAGCCAACTCAACGGCACCTAACAACAACAACAACAGTTATGCCTAACATATACAGTAGGTGGGCAATAGTTGTTTTGCGATTGATGACTAACTGGTCAGTTAGAACCTTAAAAGCTTATTAGCCAGGAGAAGTTATACTTTTAAACTGGGGACTTCTTTCCTTCCTTCTTGCCTGCCAAGCTACCTATCTACTTACAGACCTGCTTATCTGTTTATTTTTCAACATTTAATGAGCCCCTCCCTTGTATCTAGCAACATGCTGAGTGCTGGGCATTCAAAGATGGATAAGACAGAGTTTCTGCCCTTAGGGAGCCCACTCGCCCAGAGGGAGAGAGGCATGTGAACGTGCTGTGAAAGTGGTATGGACGGGCGACAGGAGGCTTGGAGGAAGGAGTGGGTAATCCAGCTGGGCTCAGGAAAGGCTTTGAGAGAGGGTTCTCCTCAGATTTTGGGCTCATGGCACAGAATTAGGGGGCAGTTTTGGTTCAGTGGTAGAATTCTTGCCTTCCACGTGGAAGACCCAGGTTCGATTCCCAGCCAGTGCACCTCACGCACAGCCACCACTCATCTGTCAGTGGAGGCCTGCATGTTGCTGTGATGCTGAATACGTTTCAGTGGAGCTTCCAGACTAAGAAAGACTAGGAAGAAAGGCCTGGTGATCTACTTCTGAGTATCAGCCAATGATAAGACCCGATGGATCTCAACAGCCCAATCTGCCACTGACCATGGGGATGGCGCAGGACTGGGCAGTGTTTTGTTTCACTGTGCATGGGGTTACCACGAGTTTGGGGGTTGACTTGATAGCAGGTGACAACAACAATAACAAGTACAGAACAGAAAAGCAGGTATGTAGCATACCTGAGGTCTCCAACATAGTGAGTGGCCCAGGAGAGCCGGACCCGGGAGCGGCTCAGCATGTGGATGAAGTTGGTGACACCCAAGATGTTCTCTGCTGTCTCAAAGGCTGAGTTCCCACGGCCCAGGATCAGCACGTTCTGACCCTCAAAGTCCTCGGGGTCAGTGGACACCGACTCATAGCCCTCCACATATTCGGAGCCAGGGAAGTCAACCTGGTTGGGGACTGACAAACCAGTGGCGACAAGAAGGACACTGCAGGTGGGAGACAGAAGATGACTTAGTCTCTTAACCCTAAGACCAAATAAAACAAAAAAAACTAAACCCACTGCCATCGAGCCGATTTCAACTCACAGCAACCCCATAGGGTTTCCAAGTCTTTAAATATCTATGGAAGGAGACTGCCACATCTTTCTCCCATAGAGTTGCTGATGGTTTCGAGCCATCAACCTTTCGGTTAGCAGTGGATTGCTTTAACCAGTGCGCCACCAGGGCTCACCCTAAGACCACGAAGTGAAAAACCACCATCTGAACCTGCCCAGCTGGCTTGTCTGCCTCCCCCAGACTGCTGGTTCCTAAGAAAAAACAGGAGAACATTTATTCATTTGTTTATCCTTATACTAACCTATCCCGGTGTACCTGAGAGACTGTGCCCGTCCCTCCACTGAACCCAGTCCGTTGCTATGTGCTGTTGAGTTGATTCTGATTCATAGCAACCCTAAAGGACAGAGTAGAACTACCCTATAGGGTTTTCCAGGCTGTAATCTTTATGGGGAACCCCAGTGGCTGAGTGGTTACGCGCTTGGCTGCTAACCAAAAGGTCAGCGGTTCGAATCCACCAGTAGCTCTGTGGCAGAATGATGTGGCAGTCTGTTCCCGTAAAGATTCATAGCCTTGGAAACCCTATGGGGCAGTTCTACTCTCTCCTATAGGGTCGCTACGAGTTGGAATTGACTTGATGGCAATGGGTTTTTAATCTTTAGAGGAGCAAATCCCTAGGTCTTATCTCTCACGGAGCCGCTGGTGGGTTCAAACTTCCCATCTTTTGGTTAGCAGCTGAGCACTTAACCATGTACTGGATACATCTCCCTTAAGGCTGTACTGTGATTCTACCAAGATAAAGGAATTAATTTTACTCTCTGACTGAGGAGAAGGTGGCTATATGAGAAATCAAGCAATTCACCTAATTTTCAACACAGCAATCAGAGGAAGTAGCACCCTCAGTGATGAAAACAAAACTTGAGGTTCTTCTTTCCCCTTTTGGCCTGCCTGGCGGATTCGGATATTTGCCAGGCAGTTATCTGTAGCAGGCTGTGTACTAAGTGTTTTCTATGCTTCATCTTAATCCTCAGAGCGACCTGGAGTTGGTACTATCTGTTCTGTTTTACAGATGAGGAGACATAGGCCTTGAGGCCTCAAACCTCCTAAGAGCATCAGAGTAGAACCTGAACACGTTATCAGCCTGATTCCAAGGTCCTGCTCTTTATCTGGTGGGATTACAACCCAGTGATGGGCAGCGGCTGGACAGCGGGGTCCTGCAGGCCTGCAGAACAGTGTGACCGTGGAGTAGGTTATGGAATGGGACCAGATGGCCCTCAGGAAGGGCACACGCAGCTCTTTCTGCTCCTTGGCCTCTGATCTTCGTCCACTTTACTCATATCTCTGCTTCCTCTGGAAGCCTGGTGGCGCAGTGATTAAGTGATCGGTTGCTAACCAAAAGGTCAGCAGTTCGAAGCCACCAGCTGCTCCTCGGAAACCCTATGGGGCAGTTCTAGTCTGTCCTATAGGGTCACTATGAGTCGGAATCAACTCCAAGGCAACAGGTTTCGTTTTTTTGGTGCTTCTGCTACACAGCTGCCTGAAGCAAGCAGTTCAAATTGGCATAGCCCTTCTTCCCCTGGGTGTAACAAGGAAAAGGCCTCTGGGAAAGGCATGAAAGATGAATTCCAAATGAGCCCTTGCCTGGAGCCAAGCACTAGGCTAGTGGCTAGGAAGGGAGTGGCAGAGCGTGGTTCAGTGGGAAGAACACAGGCTTTGGAGTCGGAAAGATAGCAGCTGAAGTTGCAGCTCTACCACTCCTTAGCTGTGTGATACAGCAGAAGTTACCCGAGGTCTCTGAGGCTCAGTTCTTCATCTTAAAGTGGGGATGAGTAAACCTCCCCCATAGGGTCCTTGTGAAGATGAAACAAGTGTGGTACAGTAAACAAGTGGGCTTGTTTACACAATATTAAGCTGTCTCCAAGGCAAAGAAAGCCCAAACTGAATGCTAGTAGCAGTGCCCATCAGGCTTCCCACTACTGCTTCTGCTCAGAAATCTCAATGAGCTTGTCTAGTACTTGCATTTCCCCTAAATGGACTCCAGGAACACCAGTTCCGGGTGATGCTCTACCCACTGAAAGGGTTTTGTGGATACATGAGCTTAGACGGTGCTGAACACTTAACCCGACAAACAGTGCATCACAGTGAACGTGAAAATATTAAAGACTGACGAATCCTGGAGGATTGGACCACTTGGGGAAATGATGGTTGAGATGGTTGAGCACCGAATTTCAGGCAAGGAAGGAATGGCAGAAATGCACCGTTTCTCCCATGGCCACCACACCTTACTGGCTAACCAAGGTCCTTCCGGAAGGAACCTGGCTTCAGCAGGTCAGCTGTGGGCCGCGTTCCTTACCTGCATTGGTATGCCTGGCCCTTCTGGTCAGTCAGGATGAAGTAGTGGCTATTCCAGGCCTGCCCGTCCTTGTCCAGTGTTACATGGCCAATGGTTGTGTTGTACAGTACGTGGAGCCTCAGCTTATCTGCGAAGTCGCCCAGGTAGCGCACCATGTCACCAGCATCGGGGAAGTAGGCCCGGGAGTAGTGTCTGAAGAGCAGCCTGGGGTCATGGCTCAGCAGGGAGTTCCAGTCGTGGCGGAGGTTGAACTCCGCATTGGCCTTGCCCGTGTACCTCTTGTTGATGCTGATCAGCTTGCGGTGCCGTGGGTAGCGCGCGAAGAAGCTGCCGGGACGAGAGCTGCGCTCGAACACCACGTAGTCGCGCCCAGCACGCTGCAGGAAGTAGGCCATCTGCAGGCCAGCGGGCCCGGCGCCCAGCACGCAGTAGTCCCGCTGTGGGCGCAGGGCGAGGGCCGGGTGCAGGGCCAGGGCCAGGAGCAGCCCCGGGGGGCTCCAGAGCGGGGCTGCGGCGGAGAGGCCCATCCTGTGACAGACCAGAGGGGAGGCTGGGGGATCACCGACGTTCCACGGAGACAAGGGCCAATCCTGTCCCTCACAGACGGAGGCCCAGAGAGACAATCTGGGGTGGAGCCAGGCACAGAACTCAAGGGCCTCTGGGATCACTTGCCTCAACCCCATCTTTTCCAACTGGGATCTGGGGCTCCCTCTCAGGAGTCCTGAACCTCTCCATGTCCTGGGCCTCCTCTCCCATGGGCACCAGCCCACCTCTTATTGCCATGGCAACCTCCAGGGTGCTTCGATCCCGGGGGAGGGGGAGTGTTCTCCCAATTTCCCCTAATTTGATGGGTGCCCAACACCCCTCTGGGGCCCTCCCCAGGCTAGACCCCTGAGAGGCAATGATTCTCTTTGGCCACGCCCCCGCCCGCTGGCTGTAACCTAGAGGAGGTGTGGCCTGGAGGACTCCGCCCCCTGACAGGTTCTGGGCGCCCGCCCTCTTCGGCCACGTGACGAGGGCGTCCCAGCACACCTGCGGCCACGCGACGCGAAGCCGCCCTCCCGCCGGCGCGCGCTTTCCCGGCGCCGGCTCCCCGCGCGTGCGCAGTACCTGCGCCCGCGTCTCCCGTCCCCCCGCCCACCGCTCCACCCCCCAGCGGAGAGTTCGAACCTCCCAGCCGCTCCGGAGGCAGCCCGCAGTCAATTGAGGCCAGGCTCGGCTCGCTCGCGCGCCGCGGCGGCGGCGGCGGCCCCGCCCCTCCCGCCCGGGCCAATGGCAGCGGGCGGGGTCACGTGCGCGGCGCGCGGCACGCCGGGATGGGCGGCCGCCTGTGGGCTCCGGCCAGGGCGCGGGACAGGGGCGCAGGTGCTGCGTGCTGCTCTGCGGGGCTGGAGGAGAGGGGGCTGCAGGTGGCCACACCGGGAGAGACTGGAGGGGCGGGAGGACAGGTGAGGGCTGGGGCACGGGGCTCTTCTTTCTAAAGTGTGCCTCTGCACGTGTGAGGGGTGGGATTGTGGGAGATGATCGCTGGAGCCCCAGCTCTTACACCCCGCTGCAAGGTAGCCAGAGACCGGCTAGTTGGCCTGTCCGATTTTGTGAGACAGGAAACCAGGGTGGGGAAGCCATGGACAGATCAGCCAGTTAACAATCACTACGGTAATTCAGTTTATTCTTTACTAAGGAGCATACAGGACGGACTTGATTGTTCATCAGCCAGAAGTGGTAACATTTTGTAACTGACTGGCCAAATGGAGGGTTAAAAGTTAATTGCTCATACAATTAAGTGGATACTGCAATTAAAAAATACTCTCTTTACTCCAAATTAAGAACTCTTTCCAAAAAGACTTTTATTGGTTTATGAATCTAATCATGCTTTATGTGCTTGCTAACGTTTAAACAAAGTAGCTGGCGTAAGGGCTCTTAAACCTAAACCCACTGGTAAGGTGCAGAAGTGCGGCAGAAATGTTAGAGGCCACATGGAGAATGAGAAGAGGGACACTGTGTGAGCTGGGTGATCAAAGCTGGCTTCCCAGAGATGGAATGGGGACCCTGTGTGAGAGTTACGAGGGCAGATAGTGCCTTTATGAGGGAAGTACAGACAGGAACCTTGACTGGGCTTCAAGGAGCCCAGTGAGCTGGGGCTGAGGTTCTTTATTTTTGAACCTTTTGTTGTGATTTGGGTGAAAGTTTACGAAACTATTTTCCCATTCAACTATTCATCCACATTTTGTTTCATGACATTAGTTGCAATCCCCTCAGTGTAACAGCACTGTACCCACTGCCTCCCTGGGTTCCCTGTTTCCACCTGTCTTCCTGCCCTCTCATCTTTGCTTTTGTGCAGATGCTGCCCTTTTGGTCTCCTAGGGTTGACTGTTCTGAGGAGCACATTGAGGCTAAGGGTTCTTGTGGGCAGAACTGTACAGCCTTCCAGCTCTGCATTGCTGGCTCCGTCTTGTCATTAAGATGTGTAGCTTGGGCTCTGTAGAAAAGCCTTTCCTGGCCTCAGGCCAAAGTGTCTTACTAGGGAATTCCCTGTTTTCTTCCCAGCCTGTATCAGTCTCAGAGAAAAGCTCCATGATAGTGGAAACTCTGACTGTGGTGATCTGGTGCTTTCTCCAGGATCTCGCATACAGGAGGCCCTTAGTGAGCATTTGTTGAATAAACACTGGAACCAGAGAGGCTGAGGCATAAGACTTCACCAAATGGAACCTCTTGTCTGTTAACAGGGATGCCTACTTCTTAGTGACTGTGAAGATGATGAGGATGGGCACTGGCAAATAGCTACCTAGAACAGTTGCTGGTATCATTTAGTGAGTAGTAGAAAAGTTAGGCAGGGCCTCACAAGGTGAGATTGTGGGATGCAGGATGTTACTGAAGATTTCTGAGCACAGCATTGCTTTTAGTTATCGGCTTGGCCCCATGCAGGTCAGATGAAAGTGGGGCAGAACGGAGAAATGAAGCCTGTGGAAGTTGATGAAAAATGTTTTTAGAGGAGCTTGAAACTAACCTGCCCTTTCCCTGCCCTGAATCCCACTGGGCTGGGTAATGGCTTGGTGAGGACTGTCAGTCCAACCTTGAGACCTTGTGGCACCTGAAGCACCACTTTGGTGTGTATTTTCTAACATTCCACCTACGCTGACAAGGCCCCAGGAAGCACATTTTATGCTCTGACAAAGAAGTCCAATAGACTTGCTTGCTTTCTGAGGCTAATTATTTTGATGAAAATTGTAACTTTAGGGATGTTACTCAAAAGCTGAGCATCTTTCCCCATCTGTACAATGGTATTCCACCTGTATCCTAGTTTTCTATGAAACTCAGATATTTATAGAAAGCTTACCATTATATCTGATAGGACAAATACGTCATAAATAATACCAAGAACAGAACACCACTGACTTATGAAAGCTCATGTGTTCTGAACACCCATAGCTCTGATGTGTCCATGACACACTGCTTTGTGGGTGCTGGTCCGAGATTCTGTCACCAGCCCAAGCCAAGCCTGAGAACAATTTACAAACGATTACCATCACCACCCAGCGGGACATCCACCAAAATCTGAGACAGTATCCTTCATGAGTAGCAAACTCACATCAACCACCGAAGGCTGTGCCCTGCTCCATCTTTTACTAGTCACCGTGTCCCTTACACAGCTGGGTCTTACACAGTCAGCAGGTGCTCATGCTTGTGCAAATGGATTCCTTATGGGGACAAGGCTCCTCATGGAAGAATAATTTCAAGGGGTTCCAGGAACAAAATGTTCTAGGGCAGTCACCCTCTAACAGGAACATAAAACCCAAAATGCTCGAGAGCAAGATTATGAGCTCCAGATAGAAACTGGTGTACCTCACAAGGGCTACATGGTAGGGAAGGAGTAAGGGCTGTACTGTCACTGATCTTGGCATACAATGAAGTAAAGAGACTATACAGACTGAGACTTTATTCCTTCTGCAAACTGGAGAGAGCAGAGTCGGGCAAACATCCCCTTAAGGATCAAAGGCCCTTCCAGGCTCTGTGGAATTACAGCTCCAGGTCCACATCACCATCTGGTTTAAGCTTCTTCCTCTGAAAGAGACAAAATAGTTTGAGAAATGAGCCACTTCATGTGAGGCCACATTCACTGCCTTTCTGAACCTCTGGTGAACAAACTTTTTCAGCTCAGGAGTTAAGCCTCTTAGATCCTCACAGGGTGAACAGATTTTTCCCTCAGTCACCAGCTGGTGAAGCAGGAAAGAGAATGCTTTGGGCCATGCAGCCGTGTAGCTAACCTGGAGCAGATCTCTTTTCTCTCACAATACTGGCTGCTCATCAGGGACTCTCACTGCCTTTCTCCAGATGCTTCTTCCTCACCCCAGAAACTTCTCTAAAAGTCCACTGTCCTCCCCAAGGCCCCCTCTGATCTAAAGCCTCTTGAAGAAGCTCTTCCAGAGCCAGAGGGAATGGTACTCCACTTGCAAGTCTCTGGGAACTCTCAAAAACTTTAAGTCAGAGTTAGAGATGACAGTGGCTATAGAGCTCGCTCCCTTACCAACCCAGAGATCTCTACAGACTTCACAAAGGCTTGCTACCAACCTTCTTCTTCCTCTTCCTCCTCCTCCTCTTCATCGTCCTCATCAGAGCTGAAGGTGCCGTCCGGCAGGCTGTAGACACGGATGACCTGCTTGTTGGGGTCCTTGAGGATAAGGTACTTGCCCTCCTCCAGCTTCATGCAGATGTCAATGACGCAGCGCAGGATGCCCCAGGCGTTCTCTATACTCAGGTTGATCTGGCTGGCAAACTCATTGGGCTTGAACTGCTGGGTACCCAGGATCACGTGGCGTGAGGAGTCTTTCACATGGTACCGGGACACGTAGCTAGCGGGGGCAAGGGGACATTAGTGGTGGGGCAGGCTGGCCCTGAGAGACAGTCACGCTTGTGGTCAGAGTGACACTTGGTCTGATGCTTTTCTTAAGGAAAAGGGGAAAAGGTCAGCCTTCATCTCCCCACCCCCAGTCTCCTTTCAGAAGGTCAGTCACAACTCCTGGACAGAAGCCTCACCCAAGCTTGAGGTACTCGGATCCGGCCAGCAAAGCACAGCAGGTCCACCGGGCCAGCTTGTAGCTGTTGTTCTTCAGCTCTGTGGCAATGACGGCGCCTCTCTGCGAGTCTAGTTTCTGACGCCAGTCAACGCCGTTACAGTGCTGCAAAAGGAGAGCCCATTGCAGGAGTGAAGGCCGAGAAGAGACTTCCTAGCCTGCCTGATTACAAAGTCAGTGAGTATGCACGTAGGACCGCACGACATGTGCGTGTGTGCACACACACAGAAATGGTTAAAAAAAAAAAAAAAGTGCCACGTAACCTGCAAGGGCAAATGTTCACTATGTGTTGGGTGGTAAGGAAGGGTTTCAGAGAGGAAGCCTAACAGTTAACTTGGTGGAGAATACCAGCAGAAGCTGCAAATGGAGACAGAAGGGCCCGACCTGAAAGGCATGGTGGGAGACGGGCGGGGTTGGCCGGGGGTGGGGGCAGAGGCCAAGGAGCTCAGAGGCTGATGGTACTGACACAGACAGACAAGCAGAGATTACCTTCTCCAACCACCTCATCTACACACGAGGGAAGAAGTGACTGGCTGAATGTCATATGGCAGAGGTTCAAAAAACTTTCTGGGTTCATGGCAACCCTAGGCAAGAACAAAAACTAACCACCAAAGAATTCCTGTGTTTTCAGAAAAGTATTGGAATGCATGTTTACTAATTGAGTGTGTTTAAATTTTGGGTTGGTAATAGAGATTTTGAGAAGTATGATCTGGTAATATAAGCCACCAACAAGGTGAGGGGCACTGTGACACCATGGATCTGTGGTATGACCATATACCAGTGAGAGCTAGATAAGGAATCGATTGCAGGTACCTTTCCAGTAGATTACATCGGGAATCTCTGGTTTTCCAAACATGACACAGAAAAACCAAAACAAACCCATTAGGGCTCCCTAACTATCACACAGGAAAGCCATAATTATGCTTGCAAACCTTATCTCACAGAAATAAAGGAAAAAAAGGCAAAAGTTTATAAAACTAACACTTGCGGGAAACATCACCTAACAGAAAGCTCAACCTACAAAACAAGGAGGCTACTACTCCAGTCTGCTGAGCTTCACACATTTCAGAAGGAACCCGCCTGGACGCTAAATGCATCAGAACCAGGATGATGCCTTACCTCTGAGGTCCAGAGGCAAAAACAGTGGCTGGCAAACCATTTATGCCAAACACCTTACGAGCAGACTCTGACAGATGTTGCTGTGTGTGCTTCCCGCAGGCGTTCTAATACGCTGCAGTGCCCCTGTGAGCGTGCGGTGGGCATTTAAGAGCCCTCCACCAACCTGTGCTGCCTGACAGCAGCGGTGGTTTGGACAATTGGCAGAGATGAACGGGGGAGCAGGTAGGAGTTAGAGGTCGGTCTGGAGATGAATGCAAACAGGCATAATGAATAGGGTCCTAAACGAGGGTGATGATGTCGCCAGTGAAAGCCAAGACAGAGCAAGCAGACAGGCTGTACCTGGCAGCAAAGGAGGAGTCAGGGATGTCCCAGGCTTTGAGCTTAGGTGGGCGGGAGAAAGATAAAGCTGATGGATGGCCAAGCCAGAGGCAACAAGAGAAATGAGGACGTTGGGAGGGGCAGGTGTTTCAGCAAAAAAAAAAAAGTGGGAGCCAAGCCAGAGTAGATTTTAGAAGTCATTTGTATGGTGCTCATGGTTGGGGCTTGGGGTGGGCAGAACTCTAAGAGCCTCACCTTCCAGAGTCTCCTCCCCTTGAGCAGGGGCAGAACGTGTGCCTATGAAACATCACCCCCATGATTATGCTACTTTATGTGGCAGAAGGGACCCTAGATGTAAGGAAGTTCCCAGTCAGTTACGTGAAGCTAGGGAGACTATCCGGGTGGGCCTGATCTAATCATGAGGCTCTGAAATTTGGGCACAGAGGTCAGAGAGAAGTCAGAGACGGGAAGCATGAGAAGGATTTGATGTGCAGTCGCTGAAGATGGCGGGGGCCACGTGGAAAGGAATGCGGGTAGCTTCTAGGAGCTGAGAGGCTGACAGGTGGCATGGGAACCAGGACCTCAGTCCTACAAATGCAGGGAACTGAATTCTGCAACAACTTGAACGGGCTTGGAAGCGAATTTCCCCCCAGGACTCCAGATGAGAACTCAGCTCCATCGACACCTTCATTTCAGCCGTGTGATACTCAGACCACAGCCACGCTGTGGTGGACTTCTGACCTACAGAACTGTGAGTAGTAAACAGACGTTGTTTCAAGCCACTAACTTTGTGTTTTCACAAGGCAGAAGAAAACGAATACAGGGCTATACAAAGGTGTAATTATGGCAAAAAGAGCCCTTAGAGAAGGCTCCACTGGGAGTCAAAAAGGAGAAGACTTAGCAAAGAAAGTGTGAAGGAGCAGAAGAGTCATGTGTAACACTAAGGGCAGCGCTACAGACGCAACAATGCCACATGCTACAGAAAAGCCACGGTGGAAATTCGAAGGCCCAGAGCCAAGGTCACAGCAAACCTTCCAGCGTGCTATTTCAGCAGCTGGTGGAGGCGAAGGAGCACTTGGGGATGAGAGTCAGCGGCAGCCTGAAAATGAGGGACGAAAACAGAGGAGGGGCAGGTCCTCAGAAGCTTTTTCAGCATGAGCTGGGCCTTGGAGCTGTCCTTCCCCACCGAGCTCTATTGGCTGACGTGTGTCTGATCCGCAGCACCCAAAACTGCCACCCACTTCAAACTCAGACACAGCCCATGAGCCTGGGTGGCCTCAGAAAGAGTAATGCCCCAACAGTCATGGAACACCAGATGAGAGGGGATGGAAAGAGGAGGAAAAATGGAGAAAACACCTTTCTTTTGAGGCGCCTCTTAAGGGCCAATTCTCTGCTAGATCTGAGAATCTTGGCGTTCAGTACGTGAAGAAGGAGTCCAAAAGCTGAAAAGAAGGCAGTGGCTGCAGTAAATGAAAGGACAGGTCAAAAAGAAGAGCTGTCGGGCTTACGGGAAACCGGCCAACCCAGAAGATAAGGAGAGATCAAAGTCAGAGGCCCCACAGAGCAGAAGCCAATAGGAGATCAGAAATGGAAAGAGCGGGACGAAGTGCTGGAAGAAGGCAGTTACTGGCTTCCATGTGCAAAATAAGCAGAAAAGTTCTTAAGACTTTATCGACATTCTACACCCACACACACAGACCGAGGAACTGGGTGGAGGGAAAAACTCAGACCTCCCACCCACCCCCCCAAAATTCTAGATAGCTCTGTTAAGTAATGAAATAGAGAAAAAGAAAAGCTCACGAAAGCCAGACTGAGTGACAACGTGCACTGTAGGAACAGCTACGGGTGTGACGAGGAGGGTGGCAGGGCTGTGCCTCACCCTGGAATCCCACTCATTGAGGGTCTTGATGTTGAGGAAGGACACCTCCCCGTTGGCTCCGGTCATGACGCCATCATGCTCGCAGCGGACAATCAGGTCAATGTCGTCACCAAGTTTCCACCTGCGGTAACTGCAAGGAAGAGACTCACTTGGTCTCTTGAGATCCTACATCTCAGACATACCATCCCAAACAGGACAGGATCTGCGCCCCAATCTGGTCACCCAGCTGGGGTGCTCCCCGCCAGAGGTGACATACCGGTATGCAACAGAGGCGATTTCATTCTTATCCATGTCATCCTCTACAAACGGGTTCGGGTTGGGGAAGTTGTATCGTTCCTTCCCCTGCAAAAAACACCAGCAGTGTCACAAGCCAGTCCTAACCTTGTCACCAAGGCCAATCAAGCAGATCCAGCACCTCTGTCTACCCCTTCTGACTGTAAAGTGCCCCATGCATTACAAGACACGCAAGAGCTGGCATTTACTGAATGTCCCTCCCCTGCTTCCTTTTCTCCCCAGCAGTGATCACCATTTGACATAACACATTTATTTGGTGATGGTTGTCTTTCTCCCTCTACTATAATGAAGCTTCATAAGGACAGGGACTTTGTCTTGTTTGTTGACTGCTGTATCCCCAGCACCTAAAACCATGTCTGTGAAATAATGAAAGGAATCCTCACTATGTGTCGGAAACAATTACTATCAGTATTCTAATTTTACAGACATAAAACATGCCCAGAACCACAAAGCTATTAAGTGTTGGGTCTGTGGTTCAAAGTTAGGCAGTCTGACCTCCAACCCCCAGCTCGTACCATGTCCGTCCTGCTCAGTGCCACGACCCCAGAGCTTGGTGCAAAGCAGACACTCAATGGTAGCTGACCAACTAAAAAGGACTCAATCCCAAGACCCCTGTTTCCTCACCATTCTCAAGCACTGCTGGGAGAAATTGTGGTTGATATAGGTTGCTTCCATAGCCAGGTTGCGGGGTGAGTTGAAGGAATTGCCTTCATCCTGAGGGGGCTCGTTGGCTGTCTCACTCACTGTCAGGAGGTCTGCAAAAGTGGTGGCATGGTCACCCACCCATAGAACCAAGAGTCACCAAACGCAAGTGATGTACATGGCACTGAGAGGAGATATCTACGACAGAGGCCCTTCCAAGACCTGCCACCTACTAGTGAGGATCTCCCAAGCGTCGGACATGTTTGGTGGAGGGAAGGGCTCCTGGATAATTTTAGATGCTGCCTAACATCATAAGGTCACTGTGAGTCAGAAGTGACTTGATGGCAGTGTGTTTGATTTTGGCATTTAGTTATTTAACATTAAATAACATTCAATCACACAGTAATAACAATATTATTTTTGTAATTTTTCAAGATCCTCAAAAAAAAAAAAAAAATTGATTTTGTTCCTATTACATCTTTTAACATCAAATGCTTACTACTCTACTTTTTTAACCAAAAGAAAGCCTCAGACCTCAGACTTCTGAGAGAAGGCCTCAGGCTCAGAATATTGTTTTGTTTCCTTTGCTGTTATTTTTTCGAGTGACCTGGTTTTCTTTCACGGTGCTCAGGTATACGTATGGTACAAAATACATGCATGTGTGTTTTCCCCTTATAAATACGTTAAAGTCATCAATTTAAAGAAAAATACTGAATGCTAAAGATAGTACACAGAGATGGCAGAAGGCAGGAAAGTGCTGCTCAAATAAGTACTGTTTGGGAGCAGAGCACAGGGAGCTGTGGGGAATCAGAAAGCCGAGGCCTCAAGGAGACACGGCAGGGACAGAAAACCCTTCTCCGTGTCTGTGAGGAGGCAGGGAGGGATGTGGACGTTGCTGTCCACACTGGTTGGGGAAACAGACCATTTCCTACCTGTTCTTCAGTACTCATTGCCCCAAAACAATGAAAATACCCAAGGCCTTTGTGTGTTCTCAGACAGGCTTCTTACCAAAGTCAGAGTTGTCTCTCTTGTCAAAGAAGAGCTTGGAGCCAACCCTCTGGACGACGATGTCCCAGGAATACACTGAGCGGGTGCAGCTCATCAGTGTGGCCAGGATGGCATCAGTGGCAAACACGTTCCCCTGAGTTTTTGCCAACTACAAGGAGGACGAGAGAGACGGGTGTGAGGACACTCTCTGGTTAATGGCCTATCTAGAGGGAAAGGACTCCTGTGCCAGCCACAAAATCCCTTAGGAACGAGGTGCCCTTTCACAGAAGCACGTCTCCCAGTTGCAGAGGGTCCTGAGCAGAGCTGCCTGGATGAGGATGTCACCGTCCTGGGCTGCAGCTCACAGAGCACTCACTAGATTCCAGGAAAGTGCCTTATGACAGTTTCATCCTCAGCCCGATGGCACGTGGGAAGTACATTTACTAAGGCTCCAGAGAGGGGAAGCTAGGAAGCAGTCAGGTATGGCAGAGCTAGGATTCAAGTTCAGGTCTGCTTAACACCAAATTTAAGGCCTAGCCAGCAAAGTGCTTTTATTTTCATCCACTAGCAGGTCTGATTCAGAAGAGCCTTTTCTAAGGGAGTTTCTAAGGCCCAAACTATATATATGGATCTCTGTGATCTGTTCTTTCTGAGAGGCCTCCTCTGGCAGCATTCCTAAAGGGTGGGAAGGGGCAAAGAGGGGATGGGTACCTTTCTGATGACAGGGTCGTCCGTGGTGGTGACAGTGTGGAAGATGCGTTTGATGCTCCGCAGTGGCTTCTCATTCCTCGTGGTGATGCGGTCAAAGGCTTTATCATAGTACTCCAGGGCCCCGCAACACTCGCTGAGGGGAGGGCGGGTGAGACACGGTCAAAGGCTTTATCATAGTACTCCAGGGCCCCGCAACGCTCGCTGAGGGGAGGGCAGGTGAGACAGGGTCAAAGGCTTTATCATAGTACTCCAGGGCCCCGCAATGCTTGCTGAGGGAAGGGCAGGTGAGACACGGTCAAAGGCTTTTTCATAGTATCCCAGGGCCCTGCAACGCTTGGTGAGGGCCAAGCGGGTGACACATGCCAAGTATAGGGAAGACCTACTTAAGAGCAAGACCCTTGTTCTCAACCAAGGCTGCATGGCGGAACCACCCAGAAGCTTTAAAAATGCCACTGTGGGGTGACCACCCCAGATCTGGGCATCCTATAGTTTCTAAAGCTTCTCAGGTGATTCTGACGTGCCCCCTGAGTAATCCAATATTTATTACTTTTTCCTTTTAAGTCATGAAGTCAGAAGTCTTACATGTAAAAAGGATGGAAATAGTTTCTCTGACTAGAACAGGTGATGAATTCCGAGTGCTCGCCCAGTTCCCTGAGCCCTCAGCTCCTGATGTGGCTCCACAGACAGAGAACACAACTAATCCAGCCCAACCTCTCCATTTTAAAGATTGGGAGACTGAGGCCAAGACAGGGAGATGACAAGGTACAGAGGCACCCAGGTGGTCTGTCTGTCACTGTAGCGTCTCCTCAAGGCATCAGCTTTCCGAGGAAAATACTGTATTTCTTTCTGCCAAAAGGGCTACATAACTTAATCTTATTTCCTTTTTGCTCAGGACGTCAGGAAGCTGCAAGAAATCTGATGTTTAATACCAGTACACTTCTTTTTGCTTTTCCTCCCTTGGCCTTGAGTTTTTAAACACATCTGTACATCTTACTATCTTTTGGGATTAAGTGGCCTCAAATCCTTTTTGGAAATACTAGGGCTTAACAGTCAGCACCATCCGGTCCCACACACAGGAGCGTGGTGAGAGGTTGTGAAAGATCCTACTTACATGTCCTGTGGCTCTGAAACTTCCAAGTAGCGCATCTTCATTAACTGAGGAAAGTCCATTTCCTCTTTTACTTCCCAGTCACTGCGCACTTCGACTGAAGAATCTCGGGGCTTCTGTAGCGAAAAACCATCCGATGGAAAACATTACAGCCAGTGCAAAAGAGCAAAACAAATAAACTACAGCCAATGCAAAAAGGGAAGCAAACGACAGACGGGCAGCATGAAGAAGGGCTTCAGTAAACACACACTGAGCATTTATAAGCACTGGCTGTTCCTGAAGGAGCCCTCAACGTTGAGGAGTTACAATGTAGAAGAGGATGGAAGGGACTGGGCTTTCAAAAGCAAATGGAACTCCCTTCCTAGGTAGCTGCCCAGGAGAGATGAAAATACACGTAAACAACAACTCGTACACAGATGTTACGGAAGCATTATCCGTAACAGCCCCAAAGTGGAAACAACCCAGATGTTCATGAGTTAGATGGATAAATAAAATGTGCTGTATCCACACACTGGAATATTACTCAGCCATCAACACAAACAGTGACATCTGTAACAGAGACGAGCTGTGAAAACATTTTGCTAAGTGAAAGAACCATGTCAAAGACCACATATTGTATGATTCCATTTATAAGAAATGGTCAGAATAGGCAAATCCATAGTGACAGAATGTAGACTAGTGATTGCCGAGGGCTGAGAGCAGGGCAGGGATGGGGAGGCTGCAGGATGGCTGCGAAAGGTTATGGGGCTTCTTTCTGGGGTGATGAAGATGTTCTAAAATTGATAGTGATAATAGCTGTACGACTCTGAATATACTAAAGATCACTGTACATTTCAAATGGGTGAATCGTATAGTACGTGAGTTATTATGTCAGTAAAGCTGGTACGCGAGCAAACAAAACAGATGGAATTCCTAGACAGAATTCTGGTACAGATACGCTACCTGTGATTTTTGGTCCCATTTTTGCCTCACTCCAAACTGCTTCTGGAATTTCTTCTGCAGTCGTATGCGCTCTCTGGCAAGACAGAAAAACTGTGATCTCAGAACAGGGCTTTAAGTTGGTGGCTTCTTCAAAAGGCAGAAGCTGCCATTCTCTCCAGCTGATCTCAACACCACCACTATCTTCTCTGAGCTATAGAAAATGCGGTCTTAGTAGGAATGAATAGGCCAATAGTGTGTGGTGCACACCAGAGATGCCAGAAGGGGCATGCCTGCCCCCAGTATTGACCAGGTCTAATTTATTCCATCCAGAGACTGACTGCCCACTGGCAGCCCCCAACTTAGGCAGGGCTGATGCACTACACAGCCCCAGGTGGCTTAGAGAACACCACAGTGTGAACTACGCCTAGGTAGGCTACAAGGGCTCTCCTGATTGAAGTGACTTTGCTTTCCTTCAGTGCTCATGTCCACCACCAAGTAGACTTCTGCTCATTCTGTCTGCCAGGAACTGACCTTTGGAGAACGGTGCGAGGGCTAAAAAGGTAGCTTAATCTACTTTAGGAATTAAAAAATCTGCAATGGTGGGGAAAGCAACTATCCTCTTGCTTTGGCCCAGTGATCCCAATGATTCAGTCTGGGAAGAATAGCCTGTTCTGGCAGGATGGGCATCTTACCTTTCCTTCTGCTTGGCACTCTTAGGCAGGGTCTGCAGGTTGAACTGCAGCATGTTCCGTCGATCTTTGTCTCTGCGGAGATTACGCTGGGAACCAGGAAAAAAAATTATGTTATAAGCTAGGAGACTTGGCTTACAAAAGGCAGTGCTAAAGGGAAGTGTGGAAACCCTGATGGTGTAGTGGTTAAGAGCTACAGCTGCTAACCAAAAGGTCGGCAGTTTGAATCCACCAGGCACTCCCTGGAAACTCTATGGGGCAGTTCTACTCTGTCTTATAGGGTTGCTCTGAGCTGGAATCGACTCAACGGCAATGGGTTTTTAAAGGGAAGTGTAGGAGGCAAAATGCCATGTTTTGCATTCTACTCTGCTTTCACTCTACAGAATCAAGTCTGGAGGTTTTAGTGGGGCATGGAGTTGGAACTAGCTTGGACTTATATTCCCACAACATATTTTCTACTGAAGGAAGTTTACTAGGTCTTTATTAGAGTTTCTGAGTTTGCTTCTTTATGTAATAAGATGTAGGCTGACTGGACCATCTACGCAATAAAGCCCACATACAACAATTAAGTGAGGCCACAGGCACAGATGCACCTTTTTATCTGACAGAGGCAGACAGCTGCTAGGTAAAAAATCTTTTCTTAGCACAGGATGGGTATGACGTCCTAACTACTGACTATCAGAAATTTAAACTATTTAAATGTATTACTGAACCCAGTACAAGTTTACTTTAGCACAATTTGTCAGGAACACAGGCCAGTACCCATGTACTGAACAGTTCCTCGGGAATTGACCAGAGACCCATGATAACGTGCTCTCCTTATCGTAAGTACTCACAAGCTGGCGTTTTTAGCAGCATGTGCCAGCCAACAGTAACAGCCCCAAGATGGACAGGCTCCTGTCTTGGCCTACCTGTGCGAACCTCATCCGGTTCCGCTGGTAGGCAGTCTTCTGCGTGCGTGCTGTATCCACCAGCTGGAAGCTAGTTTCATCCTCCTCGTGGAAATAAGCATATTGACTTCCACCACCAAACTGAGAGGAATACTTATCTGGAGAAAGAGGCGACCGTCTGTAATCACTGCTACCTCCAGACCTTACTGTAAACTGCCTTGCCATTTAAAGTGTGGCTTGGGCCTGTAGCACTGGCCGGGAGCCTGTTAGAAATGCAGACTCTCAGGCCCCACCCTAGGCCTCATGAATCAGAATCAGCATTTTAACAAGGTCCCCAGGTGATTTACACGCACATTCAAGCCTGAAAGGCTCAGGTACCACCATTCTCATCATGTGGTGGCCAGGAGAGACCTGTCTAATGGATCGTAATACACTTTCTTGCCAACCTCAGCCTCAGGTAATCTTAAGCCGGTGCTCCATGCAGCTACCTCCAACTACCTTATTTGGCAGAAAGAAAAACCTTACGTACCTTACTGGGATCTTAAAACCAGAGGTTTTAAACCTGGCGTCTATTGATGGGCTTCAGAAGTTCAGAAAATCCCAAGCAATGGAATGCAAAATGGGAATGTGGTCAGCAGATTTTTAAAAGGGTCTGTGGTTCCCCCAACAATGGGAGAAACCCTCACTCCCCTAATAAGCTAAACTGCTTCTAATTTCCATTTAAGCCTTTTTAGTGAAGCTTTAAGTTTTGGGGCTATTTCATGTGCACAGTCCAGGGTATGCTCCTAAAACCTACAAATTATTGTCAGCATTTCCTTCCCACTCTAGAAAGCTTTCAGATGGACTAGAACAAGTATCAATTCTCCCAGGGTCCTGATTTGGCAGTCAGTTTAAGAATACTTACTTGTGTACCTCTTATCCTGGTATGTGGCACCTGTCCAATCTGCCACCTATTAAGAGCAACAAGGAAAGACAGAGAATGCACAGGTCAACCAGGCAAGTTGCTGTTGACCCAGAAACCCCTGAAAAAGTTACAGGAGGAAACAGTGTGATAAAGTCTCAGAAGAACTGGATCACAATGCCTTTGTAAGTACGCAGCTCTCCTGTGACTACTTCCAGAGGTCAGAGCCTTTCTCAGCTGGTATCACTATAAGGAACGCAGGGGTTATGCTTTTGAGAGAATAAAATGCAAACAGGAACTCCTGGGGAGTAACAGCCACAGCTTGAAAGACGCAGAGTCCTGCTGACAGGCAAGTACCTTTCCTAGCCGGTCTCCTTTGCTGAACGGCTGGTAGGGCATATCCCGAAACTGCTCGGGAACTGCACACGGGCCCCAGCCTGAGGGATTATCTTGGATCACGGGTGTCATGAACTTCGCCATCTTCTAAAACCTTAAAGACACAAATAAGGTGAGTAGCTGCGGGAAGAAAGGCCTCACAGTACAAAAAGTCCTCCATTTGAGGTAGGCCCAGACAGAAATGATAAAAATTCAAAAAGCAACACACAAAATGCAACTCTGAACTACTGAGCTACTGACGAGATGCTTTCTTATAAGTGACACTGTGAATAAAGCTCATTAGATTGATAACCAAATTGATTCACTGTATTTCATTAGTTCTGTGACACTTTTTCAGCTGTGACATCTTTGAAATGAAGCTACAACTTATGTTTGATGGTGTACCACAGCTTAATTGGCAGTTTTTCTCGGCGTTACATAAGATAGTGGTGCTTCTTAACATCAGTGTGTCTCACAAATTTGATGAAATCTGGTAACCCTTCTGCAACTGTAATAACCACATTCTGTTCTTAGAAGCCCCTTCACCCAGGCATACGATTCCTCCCTAAGCCCCCGTCTCCCCATCTGTAAAATAAATAGAATCCTTGCTTTATCTTGTACTACGAGATCACCGTGGAAGTCCTGGTCAACACACATGAAAATGCCTCCTTTGTAAAATGCCACATAATTACTACCCAGCCTTGCAAAATACATTTATGCCCAAAGAGTGGTGAGAAAAAAGAATCCGTAAGTTATGTCAGAAAATTTGACTTTCCTTTCTTGTTCTTCCAATTTTCTATCACCAATGCAAATCCTGTGTGCAGAGCAAGTGGACATAGCCAGGCAAAGGCCTGCCAGAAGGCTGATGTCACCATAAACCTTAGGCCAAAAGCTACCATACATCAAATATTATGGATACCACGTACTGTTTTCAGTGCTAACCATATATGAATTCGCTAAATCCTCCCAACAATCCTGTGAGGTGGGGACCAGTATTATTCCCACTTTCAGATAATAAAACTGAGGCACAGTGAAGTTAAGAAATTACCCAAAGTCTCAATGGTAGTTGATAAGGAATTTGAATCCAGGCAGTCTGGCTCCAGAGTCCACTCTCTGCACAACGCTTTAACTCCTCTCAGGAGTATATGGGCCTGGGGTTCCAACGCAGATGCTTGCCTGACAGTCCCTACCAAAAATTATGCGTTTACCATCCATTTCAGCACTCTGAAAGTGCTCACAACCTTCGTTCCCTGAGAAAAACTCATGACACAAGCATTTCCTGGAACCTGAAGAGCAAATCGAAAAGCAGAGATATACTGAACTCAGTAAACTCTCCTCATTGTCCAAAATGGGGAGATTGAGGCTTCCTACAGAGATGACACTAGAATGACAGCAACAGGGAATGAACCTAGGAGCTTCATCCTCCAACTCTGAACTTAAGCTATGCTAGCAAAGAGGACAGAGGGAAGGGGCGGTAATCTCAACAATTCACATTCAATAAATATCTATTGAGCTGTATGTACGAGGCGGAAACCCTGGTAGCATAGTGGTTAAGAGCTACAGCTGCTAACCCAAAGGTCAGCAGTTTGAATCCACCAGGTGCTCCTCGGAAACCGTGTGGGGCAGTTCTATTATGCCCAATAGGGTCGCTATGAGTCCGAATCGACTCGATGGCAACGGGTTCGGGTTTTGGATGGACGAGGCATCATACTAGATACTTTAACACCACTACCTCCCTCCCGATTTTAGAGATAAAAATCTGAAGCTCAGCCACATCAAGCGGTTGACCTGTCCATGGTTTCTGAACTGATTCGATTTACAGGGCAGTCTGCCGTAAGTCCGACACTCTCTTCATCCCATTAGAGCTGGGCGGCAGTCTGAAAAACTCTGGGACTTTCAGACCATACTTAACAACGCAATAAGAATGTCTGCAAATACACTGTTCTTTCAGTTTAGTCGTTCTGTTAGAAGCTCAAGAAGGAAACCGGCCCAAGGCTTGACACGCACTTTTCCAGCCCAAGTAAAACAGAGCGAGCAGAATGGAACCAGTAGGGGAAATGGAGTCGTTCGGGGAAAATGGACAGTGACAGCTGTACTGGCCACAGTGTTGTGTAGATATTGTCGAGGCCATCGCAGATCGCACCCATCAACCCCTGGGCGAAGAGAGACTTCCGATCAGGTCAATTCTCCATCCTAACCTCTCATGTCAAAGAAAAGGAAAAGAAACATTTGAGCTGCGCATTCCTCAGGGCAGGGGTCGAACATCGCTCAGCTTACCACCCTCAATAACCCACTCGTAGAAAAAACTCAGGAAGCCTCCAGCCACTTTAGAAACACCTTGAGACCCAGCTGAGTTAAGTGACAACCAAATACGCTTAAACCGTGGCCAAGAAGCGAGCTTAAAGCCAGAGACTTCACCAACTGGGCCGGATCCCGCACCCCAAGGGGTGCTGGGCTCGGAGCCTCCAAAAGTGGCTCTCTGCCCCGCCCGGCTGAGGAACTGTGGCAGCAGGAGGGCACGTACAGGAGGTCTCTTCCGGGAGGCCCCTGAAGGCAGGATCCAGCCCAACCGGCTCCGGAAGCCCTCAGGACCCCACACAACACGCCGCTCACCTGCAACGGCCTCGGCCCTCCCCGATGGCGGGAGATGGTCGGGGCAAGAAACGCGAGTCACCAGAAGCACTCGGAGAACAGGGAAAAGGGAGAACATGCGCGCGCAGCAGCCGGCGCCGTAAACACGACCGGCGCTGTCGTAAACTGCTCGCCAGCTTCTTCCGAGTTCGGTGGTAAGACGCACGAGCCGTAAAGCTAAGGTAACCCGGAAAGTCGTTACTGCTCTTTGCGAGGTGTGAGCCGAAGCCTCCCAGACTTCAAGACGCAAGAGGTGTGATTATAGTTACGTCAGGCAGCACTGAAACGTAGCGGCCGTGCAATCGAGGCTGGGGGCCGGGAGAGGCTGAGATCCACTCAGTATCCCAGAATGCTTCACGGGACCCTTCCGCCCCTCTGTATCCCACAATGACCCGCGGCTCCCCCGCTCTCTTTAACCAATCATGTCATTTGATTCTTACAGCAAGGGGTGGGGCGAGTGTTTTAGGCCCGGTTCGTAATTATCACCGGTTTCCTTTTTACAGTAATTAGCACCCGTTTCCTTTTTACAGTAGCGGAAGCTGACGTGTAAAATGACCTGCTTAGTTTAGAGTGCTAGTTTAGGAGTGTCTACCAGTGTCCAAATCCTACTTAAAAACTATTCAAACTTGACTGTACGGCAAAGATTACTGGAGCTCTACTTTAAAAGAATGCAGATTACGAATCTCGCTCCCACAGATAGTTATTCAAATCTGCCTAAAGAGGAGTCCAGGAATTTGCATTTAAATTGGCAACTGTGCTTCTGAAGTGGGGGGACTCAGAACCACTTTGCTACGTTGGGCAACAATGCTGTCCTCTCTGCAACTCTCGGCGTAGGGATTTTCGCCTGGAGTCTTTACCAGAGAAATTTCAAAACGTTGATCAGAAGGAGCACCAGAAAATCGAACCTGTTGTGGACGAGTCAATTCCGGCGTGATTTACTCAAAGTCAGATCCTTTTCTACTTGGTCTCCTAGGTTTCCTTCGTCTCCCAGCCTGTCTCCTTTATTGGAAAATACATCTATTATTAGACAAATCTGGGATCTAGTTTGGACTCTGCCATTTTCTGGCGGAGTGGTGTCACCTCTCTGGCCCTCAGTTTCCATATCTGGCAGTGCCAGAGCTTCTCTGCTAGCCAAAAGGTCAGCAATTCGAATCCACCGGCCCCTCCTTGGAAACCCTTTGGAGCAGTTCTACTCTGCCCTGTAGGGGCGCTATGAGTAGGAAACGACTCCAGGGCAACAGGTTTTTTTTGTGTGTGTGTGATTGTAAAAATAAAGAATGCATGTTATAACAAAGAAACCCTTTGCCATAGAGTCGATTCCGACTCATTGCGACCCTATAGGACAGAGTAGAACTGCCCTGTAGGGTTTCCAAGGGGGGGCTGGTGAATTCCAACTGCTGACCTGCTGGTTAGCAGACAAACCCTTTAACCATTGCACCACCGGGGTTCCGTGTATGTTAAAGTACTTAGTAATTCCTTTTAAATTCCGTTTAAAGTACTTAGTAATTCCATGTTTACCCATGTCCATGGATGAACACGGACAGATTATTCAACCTCTTTAAACCTACTTACTCATCTGTAAAATGAGAATGTTAATAGCACCTTCTTCCATAAGATCTCTTTCAATTGGCTCATTTTTCAAGTTTTCCTCAAAAATTTTTTTTAACAACAATGAAAACACGTCCATCTCAGCAGGGCCTCTGCACTTGTGTTCATTCTGCATGACACACTCTTCTCCCACATCTACTCATAGTTGGCTTGGTCCCATCATCCAAATCTCTGCTCAAGAGTTATCTCCTCAAAGAGGTCTTCCTAAAATAGTTCCTTCTCTCTCCATCCCTCCTTGCCTTCTTACCCTGCTTTGTTTTTTTCATAGTTCTCATCACTACCTGGAATATTATTTGTTTCTTTGTTTAGAGTTCGTCTCCCCCTCTAGAGTGTAAGCTCCATGAAGATAGGAGCTTTGTCTACCTAGAACATTACATATTTGTTGACGTGTTGAATGAATGGATAGAGGTTTTGTGAGAATTACATGAAAAAATGAATTTAGCACATTACTCTAGCACATAGATAAGCAGTCAATAAATGTTATTGTTGTGTGCTATGGAGTTGATTCTGACTCATGGTAACCCTATAGGACAGAGTAGAACTGCCTCATACGGTTTCCAAGGCTATAATCTTTATGGGAGCAGGTCTTTTCTCCCATGGAACCGCTAGGTGGGTTCAAACCACCAACCTTTTGGTTAGCAGCTGAATGCTTAACCATTGCACCACAGTGGCTCCTTCAGTAAATGTTCCGAAAACCCAGTGCTGTCAAGTCAATTCTGACTGATAGCGACCCTATAGGACAAGAGTAGAGCTGCCCCATAGAGTTTCCAAGGAGCGCCTGGAGGATTCAAACTGCCGACCCTTTGGCTGGCAACTGTAGCACTTAACCACTACGCCACCAGGGTTTCCGTCAATAAATGTTAGTGTAATTAATATCCATAATAAATTGTCCTTGTTCTAAACCATAAGGGAAAATGTATTTTTGCTGAACTGCTTTGATCATGGACTCACAGGCCATCTGCTGCATCCTCCCTCCATGACTCATGTCAGAGAACTGAATCATCTTTCCCAGATTTTGGCCTAGACATCCTTGCCCACCCAGATGGAGATGGATTTGGACTGTCCAGTCTCATTCCTAATAGTGGGTCCCTGGGCTTAGGTGGGAGATCTTGCTTCCATTCCTCCTCCCAACTGACACCCCTGTTGCCATTTTCCTGCTATCTGCTGTCCATTCTCCATGCAGCAGCAGAATGCCCCTGCTTTACACTAAGTCAGCACATGCTCACCCCACCCCTACCCTTAAAACCCTTTAGATGCTTACCGTTACCCTGAGGATAAAATCCTAAACTCCATTCCATAGTCTGCCAGTTGCTGTCATGTTGATCCTGACTCTCGGTGACCCCACGTGTGTCAGAATAGAACTGTGCTCTATAGGGTTTGCGATGGCTGATTTTTCGGTCGTAGGTCACAAGGGCTTTCTTCTAAGGCACCTCTGGGTGAACTCCAACCTCCAACCTTTAGGTTAGCAGCCTAGCTTTTAACCGTTGACACCACCCAGGGAGTCCCCTGAGGGGGAAGGAATGGCAGAATCCAGGAGCTGAAATGAATGTGGGCAGACCGGAAAAGACTAGTGCCAACTCAAAGAAGATGACCAAAGCAACGCAAGAGGGAAGGAGCATCTTTGCCCCGGTACACTGCAGGCTATGAGAGGGTGGAGGTGCTCAGGTGGGGCAGAGAAGGTAGAGTAGAGGGAACTTGTGGACATGAAGGGAGGCCTATAAAAGGCCAAAAAGCACCCAAAACAGGAGGGTGGAACTGAGCAGGGGATGGTGGCGGGGGGAGGTGCCAATGACAGTTGTTCCCAGACTGGAGGAGGAGAGAAGAGCAATTTTGGAGATGGCCATTTTGTTAGAATTCTGACACAAAAAAAGGCATGAGGGAGTGGGGGGTGTGGGACACCAAGAAATAGACAAAGGAACTGGAAACGCTGACCAGAAAAGAGTCTCAAGAAGGCACAGTAGCATTAGCAGAGTAGTGAGCTCCCTGGCACTGGGGACATCCAAGAGGAGGTGATGGCAACCAGCCAGAGGTGTGACAAGGAGATTCCTCTCCAGAGTGAATGCTGGACTGGATGGCCAAGAGGTTCCCTTCCCATCCCAGCATGCGAGAACTCATCCTTCCCTCCTTGGAAGGGCACGTGTGGGAACAAAAAAGGCTGTTCCTGACGCAGGGCTATTTCCCCAGCAGGACACCCCCCCGCCCCCCACCAGGTCTACCCTGGTCAAAAACCCACTGCCGTTGAGTCGATTTCTGACTCATAGTGACCCTATAGGACAGAGTAGAACTGCCCCATAGAGTTTCCAAGGAGTGCCTGGTGGATTTGAACTGCTGACATCTTGCTTTGCAGCCATAGCACTCAACCACTACGCCACCAGGGTTTTCCTACCCTGGCCAGCTCCCTCTAATCCTCCAGTCTTGGCTCAGGTGTCACCTCCTCTTCCATCACCTCCACTTCCACAGAAAGTCTCCCCTGAACTCCTGCCGTAGAGTTGCTGCACCCAAATCGCTTTCCAATACACAGCCCCATGACAGGGTCTTCACCTACTTATCACGTCTTTTTGTACGAGTGCCCATTTTCAACCTCCCCCCACTAACAGGCACCCCCTGAGAGCAGGGTCCCCAACTTTTGTCTTCCTGCTGCAGCCTCCACACTTAGTTCTATATCAGGCACATAGTAGGTACTCCATCAATGTTTGTTGAATGAATAAATACATGAAATTCCAGCTCTGCCTCTTACTAGCTGCCTGTGACCTTGGTTAGTGACCTTGCCCTCTGAGCCTCATTTTACTATCATAAAATTGACATTGAAATACTGCATTCATGAGGCTCAAAGGAAATAAAAGACTTTGTCACTTATAAACTGCTGTGCTAACATTAGCCATTATTAGCAATAATGAAAAGTTAGTTATTAAATTGCCCAGAAAAGGACAATGTGCATCTCCACGCTGGAAAGATGCCATGAAAACTCCTTTGAGAAAAGGGCACTGTTATGGATTGATTTGTGTTCTCCAAAACTGTGTGTGGTATTTGTCTGGTGTGATTATTGACAGTGGCACTCTTCTCTCTCAAAAGTACCCCAATTTTGATGGTGAATTATATGGCCCCCCTACATTTGGCCAAGTTCTCACAGTGTACTTCAGACCCTGGCAACACCCTTCACCTCACAGGCTAGAATGAGATACATGAGTGCCTCACACATAAAGAGCATTCCAGAAATCCTTTCCTCTATGATTCTGTTCTTTCTGGGTACTCAGGAATAGCTTTGCCAAGAGATGGCTTAAGGAGAAGTTTCAGCCCCCTCACAATTTCCAAGTGCCTTCCCCAGTAAACTTAAGATCAGGGAGTTGGAAAGGGCTCAGCTGGGTGTTTCTGGCTCAGAGTCTCTCATGCTGCTGTAGTTAGATGGAGCCGGAACAGCTGGGGACTGGCCAGACATCTCTCTTTTGCTATCTTTATTTAGTCTCAGGGTGTCTTTATGTGGCGTCTCCACATGGGCTAGTCTGGGCTTCCTCACAACATGGCAGCCCTGGGGCAGTTAGACTGCATTCAAGGAAGCTGAAAACTTCAAGAGCAGGTTTGACAGGCTAGAAGCTGCATCCCTTCTGTGAGCTAGCTTCAGAAGATATGTGGCATCACTTTCCCCTTCGGTTGGGCACAAGTGAGTCATAACCCAACCTAGAGTCAAGAGAAGAGGACAGAGACTCAACCTCTTGATGGATAAAGTGCTACAAGCACGTGGAAAGCAGGAAATATTGTTGTGGCTACTAGTTGCTGTTGAGTCGACTCTAGCTCATGGCAGCCCCATGCGTGTCCGAGGAAATCTGTGCCCCACAGGGTCTGCAGTGGCTGATTTTTTTGAAGTAGATCACCAGACCTCTTTTCTGAGGCACCTCTGTGTGGACTCAAACTGCCAACATTTCATCAGCTGAGTGCTTAGCCATTTGCACCACCTTGGAAGACACTAATTAGTTGCCTGCCAACATATGACTGAAGTTTGGGACATGTCAGATGCCAGCCAAAGTTTCTGAGGACATCTGGCTGGGAGGAGGCCTGGAATGTGATCACAGTTTATCAGGGGAAGTCTGCTCAGTTACCTTGTAGCCTCTTTGGAGAGATCGAGGAGCCAGTTAGCAGAGGAAATACAGAAGGGGAGAGCCCTGGAGGCAGAGCCCCAGCCCCACTTCCTGGGCAAGGCTGTCCCCTCAGGAGAGAGGGGGCCTTAAGCTGTTTCAGCTGATAAATGCTTCCTAAGACTAACTCCTGCTGTTTGTCCTGACTCCCCCTATCACACAGCCCTGTGAGATCCTGGAGCTTTATGGAGCTTTCACTCCAGGGAAGTGTGTGCTAGTCAGGCAGACTGAGCTGGAGCTGCTGGCAGCTGTATTTTTCCTGCTTTCCATTAATAACTGCAAATTCTGTTTCTAGGGCCCTGGGTGGTATAAGCTGTTTGAAATTGGCTGCTAACCTAGAGGTTGGCAGTTCAAACTCGCCCAGTTGTGCTGTGGAAGAAAGGCCTGGAGATCTCCTTCTGTAAAGATCACAGCCAAGAAAACCCTATGCAGCAGTTCTACTCTGTAACACATGGGGTCACTGTGAGTCGGAATCGACTTGATGGCAACAGGTTTAGTTTTTTATTCTGTTTCTGCATCAGTCTTACAAGCTTGGTTAAAGGAAGTCTGCCCTTGCCCTGTGTGCAAATATACCCCATGGTGTGATGGAGCCACCAAGGTCACCTCCAGGCTCCTGTCAGTGTGGCCAGCCCCCTCCCAGTGCAGCAACCCCACATCTCCTGGGTGCCTCCTAAGAACCACCACAGGGAGTATCACTCCCATTTTACAGATGATGAAACTGAGGTGCAGAGACGTGGAATGTCTTGCCCAAGGTCAACCAGCTGGTAAAGGTGCAACTGGAATGAAGACTCATGTGTGCTTGAAACCAAAGCTGACACGCCTCATACACAATTCCAAAATCCAAAAAGCTCTGAAAACCAAAGGTTTTTCCATGAGGTAGGGGCAAGCTTTTGACATTTGACTGCAAACCTGGTGTGAATTGGATGTGAGGTGGTTTATAGTCTTTATTTTCTCTCACTTAGTGTGAATATTTATACACTTTGCTGCAGAAAAATTGAAGTGATTGTGGGCTGCTGCCTCAGAGCTGGCTGGGCATATTATGTAACGTACAATAAGGACATTGTAGATCCTTCTGAATTCTAAAGAATTCTAGGTTATAAAGCACATGGAGCCCTAAGGGGTTCAGATGCAGGACTGTGGACCCGTACCAAAGTTTTGTTTCAATGAGGCAAAGATCACTATCCCCATTTTACAGATGAGAAAGACTGAGGGACATCTTGGTGTTGCAGTCAGACTCCCTGGGAGAACTGCAGCATTTCATCATCCTCTTGGAGGGTGAGGTGGTAGGAAGGGAAGCCTTTGAGTCACCAGCTCACCCCAGCTTCCCAAGAGCTTTGTTGCCCCAGAAAATTTTAAAAATAGAAAACCTGAAAGGATTAAACGAATGCTCCAAGTCCCCCAGAAGAAAGGAGGCTGGCGGTGCATTCCGATGTTCAGTATTCAAAATGCCTTTTTATTTCAGCTGGACGCACACTCACCCGTCACAGGACCGCTTCTCAGAATAGATAGGTACCTGTTGAATCATCCACCCCACTTCCTGCCTCAGGCGGGCATCTCTCCAAGTGCTGAGCCATCCACTTCTCAACTGAGGTCTGAGATATATCAGGATTTGTAGCCCTGGTGACAGGAGACAAAATAGATTCCTATTTCCTTCGGAACCATTTAGTTAGTTTAGAGAGCGCTTGACTGTTTCAATGGGATGGGCAATAACTAGGTCTCTCCTTGGCTCCTGTCTGCCCCACGCGTCTGCAATTTGATGGTCCTGGGCCAGAGATGAACACTGATTTTGGCCTGACCTTGGTGTGCAGCGTGGGCCGGGAGGTGCTCCACTCTGAAGCCCAGGCCCACTTTCTGCAGCACAGCATTGTTCTTGTCTCTGTTTGTGCCACATGCCCTGGCTCTCACTGTCCCTTAGGACTGGAAATCGTGCCTGGCAAGTGGCTGGAGAGCCTGTTGGTGAGGGCCAAGTGACTGCAGCTGCTACTGAAAGGAATGATTTGTGGGCGTCCCATGGGGCCGCAGGGCATCATGGCAGTGCAAGCAGACACCTGTGGGATCAGACTGCCTAGATTTGAGTCCTAGATTTACCACTAGCTGTGGTACGTGGTATGTGGACCTCAGGCATGGCCTATGACTACCTGAGCCTTGACTTCCCTATCTGTAAAATGGATGAAATCATAGTATCTACCGCTTAGGGCTGCTTCCGTGGACGTTGATTGTGGATCCCAATAAAATCAAATGACGCATTTCATTGGGAAAATCTGCTGCAAAAGACCTTTTTAAAATGTTAAGAGGCGAAGATGTCACTTTGAGGACTAAGATGCGCCTGACCCAAGCCATGGTATTTTTAATCGCCTCATATGCATTTTTTTTTTCATATGCATGGGAAAGCTGGACACGGAGTAAGGAAGACCGAAGAAGAATTGATGCCTTTGAATTACGGTATCGGCAAAGAATATTGAATATACCGTGAACTGCCAGAAGAACAAACAAATCTGTCTTGGAGGAAGTACAGCCAGAATGCTTCTTAGAAGTGAGGATGGCAAGAGTATGTCTCACATACTTTGGACATGTTGTCAGGAGGGATCAGTCCCTGGAGAAGGATGCCATACTTGGTAAAGTAGAGGGTCAGCAAAAAAGAGGAAGACCCTCAATGAGGTGGATTGACACAGCGGCTGCAACAATGAGCTCAAGCATAACGACGATTGTGAGGATGACTCAGGACCGGGCAGTGTTTCATTCTGTTGTATGTGGGATAGCTATGAGTCTGAGGCGACTTGATGGCACCTAACGACAACCACCACTTAGGGAGTATATTAGTTTCCTAGTGCTGCAGTATCAAAGAACCACAAACCGGATCACTTAAAATATTAGAAATTTATTCTCTCACAGCTCTGGAGGCCATACGTTTGAAATCAAGGTGTCGGCAATGCCATGCTCCCTCTGAAGGCTCTAGGGAATGTTCTTCCTTGCCTCTTCTAGCTTCTGGTGGCTGCTGGCATTTCTTGGCTGTCCTTGGATTGTAGATTCTGTCTCCATCTTTGCATGGCCTTCTCTCCCGTGTCTCTGGGTCTCCTTTTCTGAAAAGGATACCAGTCATTGGATTTAGGGTGCAGTGGTTAAGCACTCCGCTGCTAATGGAAAGGTCAGTGGTTCTAACCCACCAGCTGCTCCACAGGAGAAAGATGTAGCAGTCTGCTTCTGTAAAGATTATAGCCTTGGAAACCTTATGGGGCAGTTTTACTCTGTCGTATAGGGTTGCCATGAGTTGGAATCGACTCAACAGCAATGGGTTTGGTTTGGTTTTCTAATACAATATGATCTCATCTTAACCTGACTAATTACATCTACAATGACCTTATTTTCAATCGAGGTCACATTCAAGGTACCAGAGGTTAGGATTTCAATATATCTTTTTTTAGGGGACACGGCTAAGTGGGAGCTACTCCTTGGGCAGGGATTCTCTACTTTGCCACAGTCCCCACTACTCCCTATTGTATTATACCTAACCTTCTTCATGTTCGTGTGCCTGGCCCTGTGGGAGTTTGCAGATAAACTGCAATGCAATGCTGTGAGTGCTGGGGGAGCACCTGGGATGAGAACTCAGCCTTGGACAGTCAGGAAAACTTCCTAGGAGAGGCGAAGTCACAGCTGCTTCTCTATAAAACCTGTGGATACTGCAGAACACTGTCATCTTTATGGCTCAAGGACACAAAAAGAAGACATAAAGTCAGAGCTGTCATGGACCCTAGAAGTCTGCCATAAAGCCACCTGCCAGGCATGATTTCCAGTCCTAAGGAAAGGGACAGAGGCTCAGGGAGGCTCAGTAACTTGTCTGAGGTCACACAGCCAGCCGATGGAAGAACTGGGGCTAGAACCAGGACTGTCAGCCAGAAACAATTCTCAGCTACCCCATCTCCTCTGTCCCCAGGGTTCCTTGGGAGTCAGCAGAATTTGTCCTCTGGAGTCTTGGACTTGAGTCCTGATTCTGCTATTTACCTGCAGTGTGACCTTGGATAGTTGGCTTCATGTCCTTGAGCCTCAGTTTCCTTATCTGTAGAGTGGGGCTAGTGACTCTGACCTTAATGGAGCACTTGGAGGGCCAAATAATGAGAAAATGGACAGGAGGGCACTTGATGTGCTCTAGAGGATTCTGGACATGTGAGGGCTGTTACGCTTGCTGAAAAACAGCCACCCCCCCCCAGCAGATTCTGGCACCATCTGTTGGACAGAGGCTTTGAAGGAGGCCAGCTCTGCCGACCTGCCTGGATAGCCCCTTGTGGGAATGCGTGTGGCCTTTAGTCAGGCTTGAACCAGGAGGGGCAATGTTTTGGATTCTCTGCCCTTGGCTGTGAACAGGAAGGGCCCTGGGAACAGGGCCCAAGGGCTCCCCTCTTCCAGGACTCTCAAAGGGGGTGCCAGGATAGAGATGGAGAGGAAGCTGTTGATTCCGACTCATAACGATCCCATGTGACAGAGTGGAACTGCCCCATAGGTCTTTTTTCTAGGCTGTAATCTCTATACCAATTGACAGAATACCAACGGAGATGTTTCAACAAATGGATGCAGCACTGGAAGTGCTTACTCGTCTACGCCAAGAAATTTGGAAGACAGCTGCCTGGCCAACCGACTGGAAGAGATTCTATTTATGCCTATTCCCAAGAAAGGTGATGCAACCGAATGTGAAAATTATAGAGCAATATCATTAATATCACACGCAAGCAAACTTTTGCCGAAGATCATCCAAAAGCGGCTGCAGCAGTGTATCGACAGGGAACTGCCAGAAATTCAGGCCAGACATAGAAGAGGACGTGGAACCAGGCATAGTCTTGCTATTTTCAGATGGATCCTGGCTGGAAGCAGAGAATACCAGAAAGATGTTTACCTGAGTTTTTTCGACTGTGTGGATCATAACAAATTATGGATAACATTGGGGAGAATGGGAATTCCAGAACACTTAATTGTGCTCATGAGGAATCTGTACATGTACCAAGAGGCAGTCATTCGAACAGAACAAAGGGCTACTGCATGGTTTAAAGTAAGGAAAGGTGTGCGTCAGGGTTGTATCCTTTCACCATACTTATTCAATCTGTATGCTAAGCAAATAATCCAAGAAGCTGGACTGTATGAAGAAGACTGGGACATCAGGATTGGAGGAAGACTCACTAACAACCTGTGTTATACAGATGACACAACCTTGCTTGCTGAAAGTGAAGAGGACTTGAAGCGCTTACTGATGAAGATCAGAGACCACAGCCTTCAGTGTGGATTACACCTCAGCATAAAGAAAAAAATCCTCACAACTGGACCAATGAGCAACATCATGATAAGCAGAAAAAAGATTGAAGTTGTCAAGGATTTCATTTTGCTTGGATCACGATCAACACCCAAGGAAGCAGCAGTCAAGAAATCAAAAGACTCATTGCTTTGGGCAAAGCAGCTGCAAGAGATCCCTTTAAAGTGTTAAAAAGCAAAGATGTCCCCTTGAAGACTAAGGTGCGCCTGACCCAAGCCATGGTGTTTTCAATCACCTCATATGCGGGCGAAAACTGGACAATGAATAAGGAAGACCGAAGAAGAATTTTGATGGCTTTGAATTGTGACGTTGGAGAAGACTATTGGATATACCATGGACTGCCAAAAGAATGTATAAATCTGCCTTGGAAGAAGTGCAACCAGAGTGCTCTGCTCCTTAGAAGCAAGGGTGGTGAGACTACGTCTCACATACTTTGAATGTGTTATCAGGAGGGATCGGTCCTTGGAGAAGGACATCATGCTTGGTAAAGTAGAGGGTCAGCAAAAAAGAGGAAGACCCTCTACGAGATGGATTGACACAGTGGCTGCAACAATGGGCTCAAGCATAACAACAGTTGTGAGGATGGTGCAGGACTAGGCAGTGTTTCATTCTGTTGTACATGGGGTCACTATGAGTCGGAACAGCCTCGACGGTACCTAACAACAGCAACAACAATCTTCATAGCAGCAGATTGCTAGATCTTTCTCCTGTGAAGGTACTGGGTGGATTCAAACCACCGATCCTTCAGCTAGCAGCCAAGTACTTAACCGTTTACACCACCTGGGAACTCCTTGCTCCCTTTATGTCCCTGTTCAGTGGCTAGAACTGTTGAGACCATATAGCACTGTGGGTGACTGTCCCTGTTTGGAGGTTCCCCTGTCCTGAGTTCCAGTTGTGGCTTTTTTCTTTATTAGTTGATTGTGACTTTGGGAAAACTTAATCTCTGTAAACCTGAATGTCCTTATCTGTAAGACAGGCTTCTTAAAAGTTCCTATTCTTTTGGGCTTTGTTAGAATTAAATGAGATTATGCACATTTTATAGGGTTTAGCACAGTGGGAAAAGCTCAATAAATGCCAGGTATTACTAATATCGGGAATATTAAAGATAACCATCGATCACGTTTGTAAAGCACGTTACCAGCTATAAACTAGTACTTTTGTTATCCTGTTTGACCTTCACAACAATTTGTTGAAGTGGTGGATGCAGAGATTATAACCTAATCATACAGATGAGAAAACTGGAGCCCAGAGAGGGCAATGATCTGATCAAGGTCATGCAGCCTGTGAGTGGCAGAGCCAGGTCCAATTGTTCTTAGATGAAGAATGAACTGTGGCTTCTGCAGGGCCTGGCCAGACTGCCCGAATATGTGATTGGGCTGCTCCCTCGGCACCTGGATTCTTGGGAAGACGAATAATCCCAGTATTGCTTCAAGCCCTCTTTGCACCTTTGTACCCCCTCTAGAGGTGAAGAAATTTATTCTTGTTCATGGTATCAGACTGATTTTTCTTTGCATTTGCCCTAAAATGACCTCTGCCAGGTTCCCAACAGCCACTTCCCCGCCTAGTCCCTGGAGCTGCTTACCAGAAGGTCTGTTTATTCTGAGTTCTGGCCACACGATGGCGCTGCTTCCCAAATCATGAAAAGTCATGACGCGCGCCTGACCGGCATTTCGATGCATCAAATATCAGTTAAATGCCTACTACGTGCAAGTCACTGTGGCTGCTGAGCAGAGGGGCTCAGTTACTCATTACTGTTATATTAATATACATACAAACAACAGAAATAACATCGGTGCAGGGCGTCACAGTTTATTGAGCAATTTACAGAGAGCATCTGGTTCTCCCTGCTGAACAACTCTGCTATCGGACGGTGTGGATCTTTCCACTTCCTCTGAGGAGGAAACTGAGGCACAGAGCTGAGTGGCACTAGTAGGTGCTCAATAAGTCATCAGTGGTGGACTGAATGGGGCAGACCCAGGCATCTGTCTCCACTGCCATTCTTTGTCTTTGAGGGCAGGGACTGTGTCTTACTCATCTTGCTGTCCCTACTCTGAGCCCAGTGCCTGGTCGAGGGCTTCAGTCAATCCTTGCAGAACTCTGTAGCAGGGAGAGGGGAGAAAGGGGGCTCCCTGCAGGCAGCTCAGCTCCCCGAGGCTGCAGTGCAGAGCAGCGTGCCAGCTGCAGCTCCCAGGCCAGGCCTGGAAGACTCTCTGGGTGCCCTCAGCCTCAGAGGTGCAGACTCTGGGCTAGAGCTGGTGGCAGAGACTGCAAAGAGAGGAGGTCACCACTCTTGCCATGTGGCATTTGCAGGGCATGAGTGACTCACCATAATTTGGCCCCTGGAGGCTGCCAGGTGGCTGAATGGTCAGAAGTGAGTCATTCATTAACCCATTTATTCATTCAACAAACACTTCCTGAGTTTACTAGGGATGAAAACCCCACCCCCCCTACCCCAGGGCTCCTAGAATGGTGGGAGGAGGACAAGACAGTAGGTAAATCGCTACCAACACAATTTGTTATGTGCGACTGAGAGGTTTGTGCCAAGCGCCATGGGGGTGCCTGAGTCTACTGGGGTGGTGGGAAGGCTGCAAGAGGAGGGAACCGTGTACAGGAGCTTGAAGGATGAGATGAGTTTGTGGATTGCCAGGCCAGGAAGGGAACACGAGGTTGGAAGAAAAGAAAGTGTCAGGGGTGTACACACGGGGGCGGAGGTGTCCAAGGGTATTGTGCATTGGAGGATGGCTAAGATGTGCAGGGGCCAGCCAGGGAGGGGCCTTGAATACCACCCTGAAGACTGTGAATTGTATCCCGTAGACTCTAGGGAGCATTGCACATCAGGAGCTGTCCTAAGCTCTGGGATCCGTAGCTGAATATTGTGGTTCTTGTTGGCAAGGAGCTCAGAGTTTTGTGGGGAAGATGGGCAAAGAGAAGAAGGTCATAACTCACATTTACTGAGCCCTGACTCTTTGCCAGAGCCCCGGTGGTGCAGAGGTTAAGAGCTATGGCTGCTTATCAAAAGCCAGCAGTTCTAATCCACCATCTGCTCATTGGAAACTTGTGGGGCAGTTCTTCTCAGAATAGACTCGATGGCAACGGGTTTTTGGGTTTTTTTTGACTGTTTGCCATGCAGAGTGCTAAGTGCTTCCTGAGTACTCATCCATCACCTACCTTATAAGACAGGCACCTTATAATGTCCCATTTTATAGATGTGTAAACTGAGGTTTGGACTACTTATAGAAGTTGTCCCAGGTCACAGAACTAGTAATGGTGGAGCCAGAACTTGTTTGTTGGTTTTTGCTTTTTAATGGTTGTAGTTACTAAGGCCAATCCATTAATTTTACATAGATTTTTCAGGCACATAATACAAAATTCAAAGGATTGGGAAGGTGCCCCGTGATGTTGACCACCCTTACCAGTGTCTTGTGTTTTCTTCCAGAGATGTCCATCCAGGCACAAGCACCAATGGTAAGAAAAAACAAGCACATGTTAACTACAGCATGGGTGTGGGAACCACCTGCAGGGGCTTGAATCCTGACGTTTTTGTGAGCTTGAAGAGCATTACCACTAAATTATGTTTTGAGCAAGGGGCAGGGGAGCTTAGAGGGTGGGGAGAGGAGTAAGGTGGGAAACGTCAGGGGTGCGTGTGCAGGTGTGTGATGGAGCAGGCCTGGGGTGGGGGTGATGGGATGGAGATGAGGAAGAGTGGACCAGTGGGGCCTGGTGAGAGAATGAGTGGGGGCCAGGAGGACAAGAGAGGCTACAGGCGGGTTCTCATAGCAAGCAGGTGTTTGGTGGGGCTGGAGGTGCACTAAGAGGGTGAGAGATGGCCCACGAGGCTGGGACAGTATCTGTATGAAGCCTCACGCAGACTCCTGGAGCCGTTCTGACCCCTCAGGCCTCACATGGAGCTGAGCCAATGGAGCTGGGCTGAGAGGCAGCAGGGGAGGCTGTGGGCTCTGGAGTCCTGGAGGTTGGACGTGAGCACCCAAGGGTCCTGGGCAAGTCATTTCTCTGCTTGACTCAGTGCCAGCCAGAGCTTCACAGAGGTTCATTGTTCTTCTTCACTGTGGAGGACAGGTAGGGTGTTGGGAGCTGGAAGGGCCTGGGGTGGGGGTTAGAACCTTTCCCCGCAGGTAGCCAGGGCCGTTTCAGAACAAGTGTCTGCAGCGTGCAGAGCTCTGCTTGGCCTTATATACACATAATATATGATACATCTCATATGCTATGTATTATTTTGCTTGATTCTTAGCTCTCCTTTTTAACAGCCCATTTTCAGATTAATGTATTGGTTCTTTAATGTCCTCCCATTCTTTTTTGTTTGTTTATTTTCCTCCCATTCTTTTTGATGCTTGAATGGCCTCATCTCCGGCCTTTGGGAGCCCTTTCTGGTTGGCTACTGAGCCTCATGAACCAGCCCAGGTAGTCTCTGATAACTTCCTTGCTTCCTGGAAGAACAAGATGTTTCCGTCTCATCTTGTACTTTCCCTGCCCCAGACCTGGAACCAGCCATTCCTCCAAGGGGCCCTGGTTCCCTTCCATAAGAAATGCTGTTTGGAGGCCACAGTCTGGTGGGGGAAATGGAGGGAAGCAGCAAGCTGTGGGAGAAGATGCCCTGATCTGGGCAGCCCCTTAGCTCTGGTGTCTTTGGCCATGTCGCTTTGCCTCCTTTGGAGGTGGTGGATCAAGGGCCAGTTAAGGTCCTTTCCAGACTTGGGACTTGGGAAACATTTATGCCATGTTCTTCTGGGCTGAGATGGCACAGTGAAAGCTCACAGACCTGGTTTTAAGTGCAGCTCTGCCACTGTGTGGCTGCGTGACTCTGGGCATGTTACTTAACCTCTCTGAGCCTCAGTGCCCTCATCTGTGAGATGGGGGTAATAACGCCTACCTGCAGGACATTCATGAGACTGACATGAGACAACACGTGTAGATCCCTGACATGCCTGGCCTAGAGCAAGGGCTCAATGGATGCTAAATCTCTTCTTCCCCTCCTCAATCATCTAACCTCAGACTCCGGAAGGTAAGGACTGAGTTATTGGGTGGTTTGGGGTAGGGGAAGAGAGTGAGTCAGGGAAAAGGAAGAAATTGGCAAATAGAAGGCCATGGGCAAATAAAGTGGGTGGGGGAGCTTAGTTAAAAATAGGGAAGACAATTTTAATCATCAAAGCTGCCCAACAAGGGAAGGCTCTGGCTGCTTGGGGGAGGTTGAGAGCCTCCTGTCGCTGGAGGTATTCAAGCAAAGGCTGAGAGACTGTGTGCCATAGAGATGTTTTTTGAGGACTCCCGTATTGGCTGGGAGGTTGATTCATTCACTCGACAAACGTTTGGAGCAGGCTGTCCTTGACCGGCCCTATGACGGGACAGGAGATGCTAAAGTGAATGGGTCAGCATCCCTGGCCCCAAGGAGCACTCAGTCCAGGGGCTGAGCTGAGCGCTGAGGCTCCTTCTACTCTGCGGCTCCGTGCTTTAGAGGTCCAGGCCTTGGAGGGAGTTGGCTGAGGAATTTCAATGTGTGCCTTTTGGTATTGATCCACTGAAGTTGAAGCTGGCTGGGGAGTGGCAGGAAGACGCCGCAGTGTTATTAGTGCAGAGGACACGCTGTAATCTGTCAGTGTCACCCTGGTCGCAGCTGGCCAGGGAGCCATTCTGCTGTTAACTCCTCTCTTTCCAGCAGCCGCCGAGCGCACAACTTGTACAGCACCCTCTCCTGTGTCTCCACTCTTCTCTGTAGGAGGGAAAGCGTAGTTGTTTACTCTTTTCCTACTTCTCCCAGGCGTGAGCCCTCTGCCCTAATCACACGGATTTATTCAGTGTTTCCCAAACACACCTTGGTCATTCCTACCTCTGTGCCTTTCGTTACGAGACTTCCCTACCGGGTATGGTCACCTGATGCAATCCTATTTACCCATCCACCATCTATCCATCCATCCATCTTGACATCCAAACACCCAATCATTTTTCCATTTATCCAATTAAACAGCCACCCACCTTACCATCTAATCATCTATCCATCCCATTTTTCTCTCTCCATCTGTTTGTCCGTCCATCCATCCACCCACCCACCCACCAATCCATCCATCCATCCATCCATCCATCCATCCATCCATCCATCCATCCATCCATCCAACCAACCAACATCCATCTATCCCTCCATTCAACCTTGCAATTTAATTCAGTTCAATTCAACTCAACTCAGTTCCATTCCATTCCACTTATTCCATTCCATTCCATTCACCTTTATTCAATTTACAAGATAGATCATTGAGCCCTGTCATGTGTCAAGCAAATGTTAAGTGAGTCCTTCCCTGCTCTCAAGGAGTCCGTGGAAAGGATCTGCCCCATCCTTTATGGTCAGCTTTGAGTCTCATCTCCTTGAACCCTTTGTCAGTCCTTCAGCAGAAGCACTGGATCTATAGGACTGTCTTTGTGGAAGAAAGTTTAGTCTGGTTTTCACGAGCTCCACAGAACAGACCTAATACAGGGGGAGAGGCCAAGGGTAGACAAGAGGTGAGCGTGAAGAGAGCCAATGGGACAGGGAATTTGGTTCTGTGGAGCAGGGAGCTTCCTAATCACCCAGCTGAAACACTCTAGCAGTGTCTGAGTAGGCATGTATTGAGGGGTGAATAAAAAGAGAAGGGAGTGAGGAGATCACCATTAGAGAGCCAGGCTAGTACAGAGTGCTCTGGAGCCATGTAGACTGCCTGGCTTCATGTCCCAGCTCCACTATATTAGTGCTGTATGACCTTGGGCATGTATCTTACTCTCTCTCAGCCTCAATGTCCTCATTTCTAAAATGAGATAATAATAGGATCTATGTCATAATGTTTCTGTTAGCATCGACATGTGAAGTGCTTAAAATAAAGCCTGGCACAAAGGGAGAGGCCTGTAGATTTTAGCTGTAGTAATTTTTACTTTGTTGAGCATTAGGACATTCAGGCGCTGTGCTAGGTGCTTTCACATTCAATGTCTCCTCCAAGCATCTCAGCTGTTAATCCTATGTAGGGATTATTGAACCCATTTAACAGTTAAGGAAGGCTCAGAGAGGCTGTATCTTGCTCACATCATATAGCTAGCAAAGGACGGAGCTGGCTTCAAATACAGGCCTTTCTAACTCTACTGCCAGTGATCTCCTGCCCTCCCTTTCATAATGCCTCTCAAGGGTGAGTGCTCTGAGATGCAAGGATTCTAAGATTTTCATCTTGCGTTCTGACTGCAGCATTCTTTTAGTCTTCCCTTTGTTCAGCCTTGTGTCGTCTATTGCTGTTTTATGTATGTTTTCTCTCTTCCCCAAAGATCATGAAATTAAAATTTTTTTTTCTTTTCTCCATTGACTGAAGTGTTTACTTTGACAATAGGTTTATGATGTTTCCCTTTTTGTCTCACTTGCCAGGAAGCTTGGATGTGTCATATTGCTTACTTCCCCTTTCCATGGTTCTGATTTTCTACATTTAACAGCTTTTTTTATTTATGTGTCTTTTACCGTAAGCTGTTCCACTCATAGAAGGAGTGGAATAAATAGAGGTTGAACTGAATAGAGGAAATGCTGGTGCCATAGTGGTTAAGTGCTATGGCTGCTGACCAAAGGTTTGAATCTACCAGGTGCTCCTTGGAAACTCTATGGGGAGTTCTACTCTGTCCTATAGGGTTGCTGTCAGTCAGAATTGACTCCACGGCAGCGGGCTTGGTTTGGTTGGTTTTGAATTGAATAGAAAAGGGCAGGTTGCAAATTACAAGTAAATAATTAAAAAAAAACTGCCAGATTCAGGAAAGGAATTGTGCCTTATTCGTATCTGTGTCCTCACCCCCACCAGTGTCTAGCCCTGGGCCTGCGTGGGTGAATTTTTTTTTAATGTTCAATTAAAAAAAAAATTTTTTTTTAAAAAATTGTACTCTAGATGAAGGTTTATAAGGCAAAGTAGTTTCTCATTAAACAATTAATACACATATTGTTTTGTGACATTGTTTGCCAATGCCACGACAAGTCAACATTCTCCCCTTCTTGACGTTGGGTTCCTGTTACCTGGCTGAGTGAATTTTGCATGGAAAGCTCAGGGGTGATTTTTTTTTTTTTTAAATAATTTTTATTGTGCTTTAAGTGAAAGTTTACAAATCAAGTCAGTCTGTCACATGTAAGCTTATATACACCTTACTACATACTCCCATTTACTCTCACCCTAATGAGTCAGCCCGCTGCCTTCTTCCAGTCTCTCCTTTTGTGACCCTTTTGTCAGTTTCTAATCCTCTCTACCCTCCCATCTCCCCTCCAGACAGGAGATGCCAATACAGTCTCAAGTGTCCACCTGATACAAGTAGCTCACTCTTCATCAGCATCTCTCTCCAGCCAATTGTCCAGTCCCTTCCATGTCTGATGAGTAGTCTTCGGGAATGGTTCCTGTCCTGGGCCAACAGAAGGTTTAGGGACCACGACCACCGGGATTCTTCTAGTCTCAGTCAGACCATTAAGTCTGGTCTTTTTATGAGAATTTGGGGTCTGCATCCCACTGTTCTCCTGCTCCCTCAGAAGTTCTCTGTTGTGTTCTCTGTCAGGGAAGTGATCAGTTGTGGCCGGCCATCATCTAGTTCTTCTGGTCTCAGGATGATGTAAGTCTCTAGTTCGTGTGGCTCAGGGGTAATTTTTTCTGTCACGTCTGATTAGTGGCTCTCTTTCACCACATCTCTTGTCATTTGCTCACTTGCTCACCCTGCATGACGACTCAGGTCATCTTTTAGATTTACTCACTAGCCAAGTTCTTTCCTGCAGGAAAAGAGGCTTTGCACATGCTATTCCGTCTGCCTGGAACCTTTCCCCCTCTCTCATACCCTGCTTTTGTCTGGTTTACCCTCCTCACTCTTTAAATTTTGGCTTAAAATCATCATCTCAGAGAAGCCTCCCCTGACTGCTCTATCTCAAGGCAGTGTGGTAGCTGGTCTTCAAAGACGACTCCCAGTGTGTCCTCACCTCTCATGGGCGTGCCGCTACTCTCATCAGGAGTACTCAAGGACTCCATTTCTTCTCCTCTTGAGACTAGGCTAAGCCTTGGGTCTCGCTTTGGCCAATGAATTTGGTGGAGGTGACTTGTGGAGACTTCTAAGGCTTGGCATTCAGATGACTGGCAGCTTCCACTTTCTGCCATTTGGAACTCAGCCGCCATATTGTGAGATGCCTAAGCCACATGGAGAGGCTACGGGGAAGAGAAATGAGGTCCTTTGGTGAACCCCAGCTCAGCCAACAGTCAGCATCACCTACAGCCTCGTGCATGAGCCATCTTGTTATTCCAGCCCAGTCACATCTCCAGATGACTGCAGACAACTGTGAGCAGAAGAATTGCCCAGCTGAGCCCATGGAATTATAGAGCTAATAAGGTGGTTATTATTGTTTTAAGCCACTAAATTTTAGATAACCAAAAGAGAGGTCAACCCCTATTATTTTTGAAATCATTGCCCAATGCACTTACTCCACAGAACTCACGAAAAGTTGTAATAATAGGATTATTTGATCCTTAACTTGCTAATTTTCTCTCTTCCTCTCTGGAACACAAGTTATAGGAGGCAGGGACCATGCCTGTGTTGATTGCTGCTATCCCCAGCATTGAGCACAGTAAATGGTAGGCGATAGGAGTGCAATGAATGAATGAACGAAAGGCATCAGAGTGGTCATGCAGCATCCTGAGAGCCAGTGCCACTCTCTGTGGCTGAAGCCAGGCTGAGGGAGCACCAGGAAGGAGGTGGACATGGCCCAAGTTTCAGTGGCTTTCATGACTCAGAACTGTGAAGTCTTTCCTGACACCCCCTTCACATCCCCAGCCTTCCGTGCCGCTGCCAGGGAGAAGTCATTCTCCCTCTCATTGCCACCCCATCCCCTGTTCTGCCTTCCATTGAAACGCCCATGAGGTCTACGTGTGTAGACAAGGCAGACAGGATAGAGTAGTGGGTGAGAATGAGACCCCTATGTTTGAAGCCCAGCCCTGCCACATTCTGACTATGTCCTGGTGGCATGGCTGCATTTACCGAGCAGCTGCATTACAGGAAGTGCTATGTGAGTGGGAGCTTGTTTTGCCATCACTATGTGTCATGCACTGTCCTAACACTTCTAATTCATTTAATCCACACGGCAACATTATGAGGCAGGTGGTATTATTATTATTCCCCTTTTACAGATGAGGAAACCAAGGCATAGATAACTTGCCCAAGCTTGTGCTGCTAGGGAGTGGCTAGAGTCAGCATTTGAACTCTGGCAATGTGGCTCCAGAGCCCACCCTCTTTACTCCCATACCATTCTGCCTCTCTGAGCCTGTTTCCATACCTGCTTAACAGGGCTATAATAATATATGATTCACAGTGCCTGGCATACTGTAGAGTCTCAATAAATCCCAGTTTGCTATGGCAGGACGGATAAACAGGGTCCCAATCAGGGAAGGTTTTGAAGGTTTTACTATAAGGGCACTAGGGAACCATTGAAGATTTTTGAGTGAGGGAGTGACATGGAGAGACTGGTTTAGCTCAAGTTCTACCCTTTCCTTTCCCCACCCATCTGCCCGACTAGGAGTCACCCTCTGAGAACTGTCTCCAGCCTGCCTGATGTTGGTATGTCAGTTTCACGTCTCCATGTCTTATCTCCCTTGTGAGATTTTGAGCTGTTTGAGGACTGTGACAGTCCAGCCCAGATTCCCTGGATTGAATGGGATGGGGAGGGATGCTTCTCCTTCTCCTCCTCATGGCAGACGTTGCAGGTCTTGTCTCAGAGGGCTAAAGCCCGTCCCTGGCCCTGTCTCCTTCTCCTCTCCTCGCAGTAGGGGCTGAGGGAGGTGCCTAGGTTTGTCTTGCCATTTACTTTTTACTCCCCTTGGAGTTGTGCCACAGCAACGGGAGGGGGATGAGACCAAGAAGGTCAGGAGGTGGGAGAGGGAGGAGGTGGAGAAGACGTGGGAGAGAGCGAGGGAGCAAGAGAAAGAGTGAGACAGAGAAAGTGAGACTGAGAGAGTGAGAGAGAGATGAGAGAGAGATGAGAGAGAGTGAGAGACAAAGACTGAAAAGAGAAGGGCTGAGAGAGAGAGAGAGAGAGAAAGAAAAGAGTGAGAATGAGGGCGCAAGAAACAGAGGGAGAGAGGAAAAGAGAGAGACTGAGATAGAGAGAAAGAAATTGAAAAGAGAAAGATCGAGAGAGAGACAGAGAGAGGAGTGAGAGAGGAGAGAGGGAAGTGGAGAGAGAGAAAGAGAAAGAAGAGACAGAGGAGAGAGACAGAGAGAGGAGAATGAGAGAGAAAGGAGAGACAGAGAGGGAAGAGGAGAGAGAGAGAGGAGACAAAGGAGAGAGACAGAGAGAGATGGAGAGAGAGGAAAGAGAGGACAGTGAGAGAGGAGAGAGAGAGAGAGAAGGAAGGCTGGGCTCAGTGCTTCAGTGTCCACTGTGCCTGGTGACAAAAATGGGCCCTTTGACCTACTGTTGTGTTCTTTTGTTCTGACAGATATTTTGAGTGTATGTATACACACACACACACACACGCGCTCCATATAGATGCATGCACCTGTAACCTAGTGTGCACACCCCCACACTTACTTGTGCTTACTGACACGTAGATGTGTGAACACCTGTAGAGTAAGTCTGTGGAGAAATAGGTGTGGTGGGCCTGCCGTGTCAGCTCCAGCCTCACCTCCTCTCTGCGCCCTGCCCTGGGTTAGTTCACCCCCCTCTTGACACCTCTATGGCAGCATTAACACACTTCTCTGTTCACCTGTCCGTGTCCCTGTCTCTAGTGGGAGCTTCCTGCAGGAAGGTCCGTGTTCTTGTCACCTCCGTACCCTTGAGTCAAAGATTAGGATCTGGTAGCGGGAATGTGGTCTACGAATGCTGACTGGCTGAAGGAATATGTTTGTGTAAGCGGATCTAGTTGCAGAAGTGTGTGTGCGTGAGTGTGTGAATGCGCATGCGTGCACACACAGGAATACATGCGTGGACATGCACTGTGGATGTGTGTGTCTCTCTAAGGTGTACATGAGTGAGCCTGCATGCACATACCATGCCCATTGCCGTTGAGTCGTTTCTGACTCCTAGAGATCCTATAGGACAGAGTACAACTGCCCCACAGGGTTTCCAAGGCTGTAATCTTTACGGAAGCAGACTGCCACACCTTTCTCCTGTGGAGAGGCTGGTGGCCTCAAACTGCTGACCTTTCAGTTAGCGGCTGAGCGCTTAACCACTGTGCCATGAGGGCTCCTTGCACACACCAGACGTACAGGTTTATGTGGTGCTGTGCTGGTAAATGTTTTAACAACTGGCTTCTTGTTTTTTTAAAAAAAAAAAGTGCTAATTTGTAGCATTTGCCTATTTCCATGGTGTAAATACTCCCACTGTGGCTCATCTCAAGTTGCCAACGTGGCGTCACTGATCACGAATTTGGGAATTGATGCACACAGTTGGCTCATGGGTTTATGTCTGGGACAGCCCATGGCAGGGAAAGCAGGCAGGGGAGGGTTTCTCTGACTGGGAGAAGTGTTTATAAGCTGACCCAGAGACATGTCTTCTGAAAGCCTGGGCACAAGGGAGTAGGCAGTCATTGGCTCCCCACCAGCTTTGTCAGCGTGGCTTGGAAGCCAGTCCAAACTGATGCTCCTTGTTAGGCAGGTCTAGACACTCACAGAGACAGCCGCCTTCCCCCTCCCCCTAGAGACACTCCCAGGGTTTTTGGAGTTTGGCGAGGTCAGCACTACTGCAGGGAGGAAAGCAGAAAAGGAGGAAGGAGAAGAAATGCTGCAGCGGGTAGCTGAGGGCTGCGGAGGAGTCTGCTTGAAATCAATTTGCTGTTCAAGTATGGACAAGTGGCCTGCCCTCTCTGGGCTTCAATTGTGCCTCCCCCTTTTTTTTTTCCTGTGAAGGGATAGGACCTCCCAGCTCCCTGGCCCCTAATCTGACCATCTGGAAGTCAGGGCCCTTAGGTTGGCCCTGAGGGTTGAAGTCTACGTTCACAGGCCAGAGGGTCAGTGCTGCCCTGCCTCGGGCCCTGGGCTTTAGGGACCCTGTCTGGCCTCCCTCAGACCATGCCCCTCCCCATTGTAGGAGGGTTCCACAGGCTAAGGGGACACGCTCACCCTGAGCCTCTCCCCTCTTGGAGGTCTTACTCTGATACCTGCCATTCTACACTTCTTGCCCAAAGCACCCCGAGCCTGAGTCCAGGGCATGTGTCTTTCCATGGTTCGTCCTCCTGAGGGGGGCTGGGTTACCCCTAGGCTCAAGGGTAGCCAAGAAGTGGCTGATCTGGTGGCTCTAGATAGAACTTGGATTGGCAGGCCTGTGTGGGGACAGACCCTCCTGTGTGCACTGGAGCTGGAGGTGGGAGGGGAGGGCGGGCTGTGGGCTGGGAGCTAGGGTCGAGGGCTTCAGGGTGGGCTGACCCCAGGCTACCACTTCCAGGTGCAGAATTTGAGGAGGTTGAGAATTCTAAACTAGAGTCTACCATTTTCGATCATTATGAAAATGTGTTTGCCAGGAGAGACTGAATATATTTTTAAGTTTGTTAGTCTGATTTTTAGCTGTTAAATATTTAGACACACGGTATGTGGGCCTCTGTTTGTACTTTTGCCCTGGGCCCTTCAAATGTTAGGGGTGAGCCTAGAGAGGGAAATGCTTGAGATTTACGTGCGACTTGGTGGTATGGCACCCAGGGACTTGGGCAGTATCAAGCACAGAGTTCTGAACCCTGGTCAGTTTTAGAGGGCAGTTTTCTGGGGACCTCATGGTGTGGGGCTGACCTTGCTCTTAGGTCTGCGTGTCCTTCAGTTTCATTTGCACGTCACCTCTTTTTCTCTTGAGCCCCAGGGAGGGCTGAACAAGTTCTTCCTCCAGTCTTAGTGTGTTCTCTCCCCAAATCTCCATTTCATAAAGGACCCCTGGTTTGCATCAGGATTGGAGTCTCTGGATGGAGGAAATGGCTAATGCATTTGGTTGCTAACCGAGCGGTTGGAGATTTGAGACTACCCAGAGGTACCTGGTGATCTACTTCCAAAAAATCAGCCACTGAAAACCCTGTGGAGTATAGTTCTACGCTGACACACATGGGGTCACACAGGTATATGGGTTGGAATTGACTCGACGGCAACCAGTGGCGGTGGTGGTGTCAGGATTGGGGCCTTGGTATCTGGGACCCTCCCTAGTCCACCATCACTGCGCGTTATCATGGCTATTTCAAAGGTGACTCGTGCTCCTCATAGATCACTCCTCTGGCTCTCCCTGTGAAAATATGAAAACCACCAGGCCAGTAAATCCCAGTCATTTTAAGGAATGAGATCCCAGTGTGTATTTGGTATGCCATGATGGATATCAGTAGGTGGGGTGAGAGCTTTTTCTTTTTTCAGAGAAATGTATCATAATGCCTTCATTTTAACAAGCTCTGGTCCTGCTTTCCCTTTGTCTTACTTGTCATGGCATCAGTTATGAGCTTATACCTGCCCTTCTGGGTCAAGGACATAGGGAAGGGGGGTATAGGAAGGCATCAGAGGGAGGAGAAGAGGAAGCATTTTACCATTTGCTAATCAATGAGTACTTTTGGTTTGCTTTTTAAATCTTGATTTGACCTTGAAATACCTGCTTTTCTCCCATCCTATTTGGTATCTGTTATGGAGTGAATCGTGTTTCCCAAAAAGTACGTGTTGAACTCTTGGCCCCTGTACCTGTGGTTGGGACCCAGCTCGGAAACAGGATATTTCTTTGTAATGTTAATGAGATCATACCACAGTGGGGTGGGTCCTAAACCTAATCACTTCTGAGCTATAAAAAGAGCAGAATAGACATAGAGACACATGCAGGGCAAAGACGGACACCACCTGAGGGCTTGGCTACAAGCAAAGGAGCACCAAGGATCTCCGGCAGAGGCCAGAAACTAGGAGTGAGGCCATGGAAGGAACCAGCACAGCTGAAACCCTGATTTGGACTTTCAGCCTCCAGAACAGTGAGGAAATAAATTTCTGTACTTCGAAGTCACCCACCTGTAGTATTTCTGTTAGGACAGCACTGAGTACCAAAGACAGGATGATAGTTGTAAAACATTAATGGGAACTACATTAAATGTGTTTAATGCATTCCGAGAGGCATTTACAGCCCTCCTGCTCGTGGTGGGCCCTTCAGTTTGTTCAGACCAGGGCTGGACTGCCCTCAGATGGAGCCTTTCTCCTTTGTCCAGAGTCAGACCCTCTGTTAACATTCCATCTTGCCCTTCCCATCTCTTCAAGTTAAGAGAGTCCCAGGGGCCCTGGATAGAGCTTCCCCACTCATCTCCCAGCACACAGTCCCCTCTGAGGAGGAACCCGCTGCAGAGAGTCCTCTGAGTACACACCACAGGGTCATGTCCATTCCAGCCTGCATACTTTCACGGGAAAATTGAAACCCTGGAGTGTGATTGGGATGATGAAGGGTACCCAGCCCTTGGTCCTACAAATGAGTAGCGCTGGCCTATTTTAAGAGAGAAAACTCAAAGATGTCATGCTCACCATCTTCAAATACTGAAGGTGTCCCTGGAAGATGCAAACGGTTAACACACTTGGCTGCTAACCGACAGGCAGGAGGTTCGAGTCTACCCAGAAGCCCCTTGGAAGAAAGGCCTGGTGACTATTTCTGAAAATTCAGCCACTTAAAACCCTGTGGAGCACAGTTCTACTCTGACACACTTGGGGTCGCCATGATGGGAATTGACTTGATGGTAACTGGTTGTGCTGGAAAGAGAAGAGACTGTTCAGTGTTTCTGGATCACAAAGGAGAAAGTGGGTTGCTATTCAGTATACAGAGAAGGCTTTCGCCAAGGTGTGCTGCCCAGCAGGGTCCAGGCTACCTACGGCAGGGGTGAGCCCCTTGTCACTGGAGGTGTGTAAGTATCAGCAAGTAATATTGAAGAGGAAATTCATGACCTTGAGAGTAGGGACACTCTATTGCATGGCTTTCAAGCCCTGCTCCCCAGTTCTGAGAACCTGTAGCTTTCAGATTGTCTGAAATGGGATGCTGTGAGTTGGGAAAGCAATTTAAAAAATCCACCGAAGTGAGGACCAAGCTATAAAAAAAATCTTTATTTCATGTACCAGGATTTTTTTTTTTTTAGGTTTCTGCTTTTTAAAATTTTTTTCTGTTAACAGTCTGAAAAAAAAAAGAACCCACCAAGAAAATAAAATGGAGGTTGGTTTCTTGAACTGATTTGAGCTGGACGTGAGCAATCATCCACCCTGGGAAGCAGTGCCCTTGCTATCTCGGGCTGCCTCCATCCCTCAGGGCTCCCTAGCCCTTTCTCCGCCATGCTGGAGCTCACCCTGCACCCCGATGGCCTTCAAATGGACCCAGAACCCAGGCCTCACAACCTGGAAGGAAGCACAGTTGCATCCCAAATGCTCTGCCAGACTGAAAACTGAGGCTACTTTCATCTTTGGATAGTGCCCCGTTTGCTGTTTTCTCGGGGCCTCTCCCTTTTCTCCAGTCTGTGATTCATTCAGGTAGGAATCCAGAGGAGCAGTGGGTAAGGCTGGAGTGGGGGAAAGGATAGATTTCTGCCCAGAGTGCTCTGCCCTCAGCCTTGTGGCCCCGGGGACTTCCGGGCTGGGCTGGCTGATGTCCTGCCTTGTCGCTCAGGCTAGGTGTCAGTGCTCCAGCTGCTGCTGACCTGGGAAGAGAAATTTCCTTTCCCAGACCAAGGACACCGGGAAAGGTAGCGGGAATGAACAAAGCCAGGATCTCCCCAGAGAGCTGAACTTGAAAACCTCAGCAAGGCCAGGGTCCAGGATGGGCAAACCAAGAGAGAGATGCTGGTGGAGGCGGCCAAGGTGGTCACCTTCAGCTGAATGACACGCAGACTGGTCTGAACTTTCTAGCTTGGGGAAACTGTTGGAATTCTCTCAGTCTGAACTGGCCCTCTTCACCCTTGGAAAGAAGGGAGAGAAGTCCAGAACGCCCCAGACTTTAGTCTTTAGACTTTAGTCTGGGGTGTAACTTTAACTTTTAGGGTTGATCTTCACTCTGGAACTAAACTTTGCCAAAACTCTCCTTTCTGTCCCCTCAGCCTTAATCACTCCCAAGCTTACATTGGGATCCCCTCTTTCTTTGACCCCAAAGACAGTGGGAGATGCCTGGTGGGGGACCTTTAATCTCATGGAGGTCTCTTTCACTATGACTGGGCTATGACATTAAAGAAAGGGGAAAGGAAATGAAAGTAGCTTTGGAGACCTCTGATGTCTTTTCCCTCTTTGCTTGAACAGCAGGATACATTCGCTCACGTGAGTGTATTTTTGCTTTGACACTGGATGTAGGGGCAGGGGCTAGGGAGCACAGTGAGGAGGCATATGGGATGTGTGTGTGTGTGTGTGTGTGTGTGTATCTGAGAGGCTGAATGACCATGTGGGAATGTTCTCAGTGTCTAGGGGCTAGATGGCAGGGGTGTTGGTCATCCTTGCATTTCTCCCCGGCAGGTGACAAATCTTAGAAGTCATAGACACAGAACAAGACCTGGCCTTTGGAGTTCATCTGGGTCCATCCACAAGTTTACACAGGGGGAAACTGAGGCCCAGAATGGCCATGTAGCAAAGAATTGTAGGATCTAGTCCTGGGTTCAAGACTGGTGCCCTGTCTGTGCAGGCGAGCATGGAGCGTGTGTGTGTGTGTGTGTGTGTGTGTATGCACGTGGTGTGGGGAGGGTACAAGTAAGCACGAAGGCCAATATGGAGTTGTTGTCCATGGCTTTGCAGAGTGTGGGTAAGTTTTCTTTGAACCATGCCTCTGTAAGGGAATGGAAGGGCTTTGAGCGGGAGTGTATCCCTGTGAGTGACTGTAGCACTAGGCTGAGAGGACTCTGTGCGTGAGTGAGTGCATGTTTATGTAAGTGTGTATATGTGTGTGTGTGTGTTTGTGTGTGTGTGAGTTGGGGTACGTGGTCTCCTTCATGTAGACCTGAGTCTCTGTGGTGATTCCCTCTCTCTTCCACGTTAGCAGCACCTTCCTTGTATAAGGAAGAGATGTTCCCATCACAGAAAACTCCCTTCTGCTGGCTGGGGCCTTTTCTCCTCTCCCTCCTGCTTTGAGCCCAGCTCTGATCTCTCACAATGGTTTTTTATTTTTTATTTAAATGGATTTGTATATTTGTTTTCTCTTTTTTTTTTCTTTACAGGTTCCCTGCTAAATTTTTAGTCCCCCACCCCACCCCATTTTTTTTTTCACAGTTTAAAGCTGGAAAAGAATTAAAATAAAAATACTATCTGGTTTTCTTGCAAGTAAGTCCACTTATATATTTACATTTATTTATACTCTGTGGTTTTTTTATTAAAAAAAAAATCACCACTTGTTTTTCCTTTTTCTTTTGTAAAAAGAAACCTTTTTGCTGTGTCATTGTTGGACCCGCAGGGCCCCAAGAGGGCATCCGCGAGTCCAAGGACCCCCAAAGGGTCAGAGAACCCCCTTCCCAGGGGACCTGGGGGCCTGTGAGTCTGGGGGTCCACAATCGCCCCAGGGTCACTGGGTGGCCCTGAGGTGAGGGGTGAGGAGGGAGAGCTGCTTTATGCCCCCTGGGGGGGGTGGGTGTCTCCTGACCCCAAGGACAGGGACTTGGGGACGGTGACCTCAAGAGGCTCACCCTGAGGATTTCGGGGGTTTCCGGGCATCTCGGTAAGCCACCAGCAGCCATCCCCTCTCCTTCCCTTCCCTCAAGGCCTAGGAAGTCATCACAGTGGGTTAAGGACCATTAAGGACTGGGAAGCTAGGGGCTGGGCAAGCCCCAAGTGTACCCCCTCCAGGCACCTTAGGGACAGGAGGGACCAAGGACTCTTGGGTCACCTGGAGGCCTACAACGCCCCATCAATGCTACGTGGAGCCGGCTCGGGAGCCACTGCTCATGCCCAGCGTTCCTGGGGCACCCACCCCGGGCTCTAGGGACCTGGCAGTGACCAGAGGCCCACCTGACCCCAGCGCCCCTGAGTCTCCACCCCCCCACTCTCCCAGGGAGGCAGAGCCCGCTTGGGGTTAAAGAGAACAGAAAAGTAATTCTCCCCACATTGAAAAAAAACCCCAAAACCCCAAAGCAATAGTAACAGAAAACCCTGATAAATACAAAGAACGTCTCTCTTTCTTTCTGTTCCTTCTCATTTTTTTTCTTTTTTTTGCTTTAACGTTATCTTAGTTCCCTTTTATTTTTTCATTTAAATTGGTTTTTATTAAATGTTAAAATAATGGTACATGGGAAATCATGCATTTTCTTTTAGATTTATTTTCTATTTTTAATTTTTTTTATCCCTCTGGCTTTTTTTTAAGTTTGTTTTTCTTCCCTCGTTTGTTTATTTTTTTCACACCTCCTGTCGTTGTTTTGCTTCTTTGTTCCTCTTATATTTTGTTCTTTATTTTTTTTTTAATTTACTTGTTATGTTTTTCTCTTTTTTTTTTTTGCTTTTTTTTTTGCTTTTGGAAGGTTTGCCCGTGGATGGTTTGGTTTCCCCCTTCCCCGCCGTCCCCCCCACCCTCTGGCCTCCCTCCCCGCAGGCCACGCGCCTCCTCCCCGGCTCAGCCCGGGCCACCACCCGGAGGGCGCGGGGCCACCACCCGGAGGGCGCGGGCGCGGGCGCGGCACCGGCGGGGCAGCGGGCGGGCTTCATACGGGGGTGGTCCGGCGGTTGGCTGTGTTAGTGTGGAGAGAGTCCTTGTTCTCCTTCTGGATACAGTTGTGAACTTGGAGGAAGCTGTTATCCCTGTCGGAGTTGTAGGTGGCCGTGGGCGTGGTGGCGGCCTTCAGGGGGTCCCTGCTGAGGGTGTACATGGAGATCTCCGTGGACGGCAGGGTGTTGAAGCCCTTGATGCCCACGGGGGAGGCATCCCTGGAGTGTGAGGGCTCGGTGGAGCGGGAGCTGGAGCGGCTGCGGCGCTGGTAGCGGTAGCGGTAGCTGGGGATGCGGGTGATGGCGGAGGCCTGGAGGTAGTCCGTGGCGCGGGCGGTGGCCCGCAGCTGTTTGTGCCGATCGATAAACATGTGGACGGCCAGCACTCCGACCATCTCGGCGATGATGAAAGACAGGGCCCCGAAGTAGAAGGACCAGCCGTACGAGTAACTGTTCTTTTTGGAGTCGCTCTTGGAGGGGTCCCCGGCATTGGCAGATATGTACACTATAATGCCGATGATGTTACTCAGACCTGCGAGGCACAAGGTGGGCACGGAGGGTAGGGGGAGGGAGGGGAGAAGGCCGGTTAGCGTCTGGGGAGGACACCAGGCACTGGGCGGGGCCAAGGGGTGGGGGAGCAATGGGCCTTCCCTGTCCAGTGTGCTCATGGTGAACAGAAGGGCTGGCACAGAGCCGCAGGGACATGCCTCACCTTCAATTTATTTTACCGTTTCATTTAGAGGGAGCCACAAAGGGAAGAGGGGAGAGAGGAGAGAGGCATTCTACAATGTACTGAGTAGTAATAGGCATGTCAAGGAAAAATGATAATAGCTATTATTTATTGAGGAGTGCTGGTGGTGTAACGGTTAAGCGCTTGGCTGCTAACTGAAAGGTTGGTGGTTTGAACCCACCAGCCGATCCTCGGGAGAAAAGACTTGGCAATCATTTCTCATAAAGATTAAAAACAAACAAACAAAAAACCCAAACCCACTGCCGTTGAGTCAATTCCAACTCATAGTGACTCTATAGGGTTGACAAGGAGGTAAATCTTTACGGAATCAGACTGCCAAGTTTTTCTCCCACAGAGCCTTGGGTGGTGTTGAACCACTGACCTTTTGCTTTGCAGTTGAGCGCTTTAACCACTGTGCCACCAGGGCCTAGGAAACCCTATGGAGCAGTTCTGCTCTGTCCTATGGGGTCGTTGTGAGTCAGAGCTGACTCAATGGCACACAACAACAACATTGTTTATTAAGCATTTGCTCTCTGCCTTCACTGTGCTGAGTGCTTTTCAAGCAGCTTATAGAAGTGGAAACAGAAGCACAGAGAGGTTAAGTAACTTGCTCAAATTGCATAGGTGTTTGAACCTGGAGCCAAATCACCTGGATCCACCCTGTGACAGCTGTGTGTGTGTGTGTGTGTGTGTGTGTGTGTGGCCTTTGGCAAGTTAGCTTAGCCTCAGTCTGCATTTCCGGATCTGTAAAATGGGGATAATGTTAGGACTTACTCCTGTAGGGCCATAAAAAACCTGAAAACCCAAAAGCCCAAGTGCGTTGCTGTCAAGTCGATTTCGACTCATAGTGACCTTAAAGGACAGAGTACAACTGCCCCACAGGGTTTCCAAGGCAGTAATCTTTACGGAAGCACACTGCCACATCTTTCTCCTAAGAGGCAGCCGGTGGATTCCAACAGCCAACCTTTCGTTTAGCAGCAGCATGCTTTAACCACTATGCCACCAGGGCTCCTAGGCCAAAAAAAAAAAAAAAATTTTTTTTTTTTTTAAGGAGAGGGTTAAATGAGTGAATGCATGTGGATGCCCTGAGAGTCTGGGATGCTGTGAGGGTTACTTAAATGTTCGCCTTTCTTACTAAGTGACTCGTATTATATAGCCCATGTTCTTTTCTGACGTCTGAGGCAAGTGTGACTTGTCACGTAACTGGGATCAGAAATCTGGTTTTGGGTGCTGGCCTGCTCCTACCTGGGCGGGACAGTGCGGGGGAGAGCTCTTCCTTGGTTTCTAGGGTGGAGCCAGGCATCTCAAAGGGGCCCACCTGGCTGTCCCTGCTCTGAGTTTCCCCTTGCAGCCGCTTTGTAGGTTTCCTCTTCCTTGGAGGGAGAGGGAAGGTGGGGATGGGCCCGAGAAGGACCTACGATTTTGGCCCTTTTCCAAGTGGTGGGAGGAAGATGGGACGTTGGGCCAAGGGCTGGGGTCAGGAGTGTTCCTGAAGTGGGGGGCTCAGTGCGGCTATGGGGAGGATCCCGAACACCCCCTTCCTCCCGGGCATGACCTGTTGGGAGGCCTGGAGCTTCCCCTTCTCCCTGCCCTTCTTTCGCCCTCTGCCGGTCCTCCCGGCCACTGAGCTCCCTGTGCCCATTACCTGCGGACACGAAGAAGATGCCGGCACTCAGGATGATGTTGTGTCGAGTCTTGTAGAACTCGCTGGCTGCGATGCAGAGTCCACCCATGAAAAGCAGAATCACGCTCAGGATAGGGAAGATGCTCGAGGCCCTCACGGCCCCTGCGGAACACGGAGGGTCGGGGGAGAGAGAACAGCATGGCCGTGAGCCTGGAGGGTGCAGGGGGAGGTGAGAGAGCAGTCCAGGGGAGAGGGGCTTTTGTGGACACAGGCTCAGGGTTGGGTTGCTTCACAATAATACTAAAGATGGGGGAGGGGCGAGAGCAAGCCACTGCCCAGTTCACAGCCCTCCAGGGGCTCCCCACTGCCTTCAGGACCAAACCCAAACACCTGCCCTTGGCACACAGGCCCTGTGTGACTTGGCCCCTGCCTGCCTGCCAGCCTCATGCGCTTGTTCTCCATGCCCCCCTCACTCCACAGGCAACTCCCCATGACATAGAAGCACCTCCTTTCATGCTCTGGCTTTTGGCATACGGAGCTTTCTTACTGGAATGTCTTTCCTGCACTTCTTTACTCAGCAAACTTCTATCCATCCATCAAAGCCCATCTCGAAGTCCCCCACTTCTGTGGAGCCTTCTCTGACTTCCCTAGGCAAAGCTATTAGCTCCCCTTTCTGCACTTTGGGGCACTCGGGGTGCACTGAGAGGTGATGTGCCACATATAGTGCTGTCGTGGAGCTCCGTTGCCTGGATTTGAATCTGGCTCTGGCATTCATTAGCTGTGTAAGTTTGAGTGAGTTATATCACCTCTCTGTGCCTCAGCTTCCTCATCTAACACAGGGATGGGCATAGTGCCTGCTTCCTAGGGTGCTGGTGAGGGCTAAACGCGTTGATTTAGGCAATGCACTCAGATCAGTTTCTGGGGCACTGAGTAAACAGCCAATTAGTGATGGTTATTACAACAAATATCTGTCTATACGGTTGCTTCCATCCACCATGAGGGGGTCCTGTGAGGGCAAGGACTGTGGCTTCTCCTTCTTCTTTTTTTAATTCTTCCTCTTCGTTCCCTCCATCCCCAACATTGCCATCCCCAGCCAAGGACAAGGACATAGTAGGTCCCTGATATGAGGTCGTTGAGCAATAAATGTGGCAAGGTGGTCCAGGGAGAGGAAGCAGACACATTGGAAAGAAAAGAGAAAGGAAAACAAAATGAAACACAAACCAAAACAAAACCCCTCAGGAAGAGATAAGAAAGAACCGACAACATGGCAGGAAAAGAAAAGTGTAATTTCATGAAAAGGGTGAGGGTGGTGGCTCCTGTGGGCAGGCAGGCGGGAGGGGGCACGGCTGGCTGAGGGCAGAGGGCAGGTGGCACCGGGGGTGGTGGGCCCAGTGGGGCTGGAGGCATGTGTGTGGGTGTGTGGAGGAAGCTGCCTCGGAACGAGGACCCAGAGGATAAAACAAGTGTCTCTGGAAAGTGAAATATTTTTTTTCTGTCCAAATTAGAATAGGCAGTGAAGGACCACAAAATCCCAACCTCATTTCCTGGGAGCTGTGAGCAGGGTGAAGCAGTGCATGCCGAGGCCAGTGCGAGGGAAAAGAAGGCTCTCTTTAACTGTCTTGGTTGCTTAACAACTCCTAAGGAAGCTGAGTCCTGTCACCAAAGGGCTTGTGGGCGAGCACAGGGACTGGCGGAGGCTGTGTTTAGGGGTGAAGGCCCTCCTTGTAGAGCTCCCTTCACGGGAGACATTACTGAAGATTCGCAGAGGGCACTTGCCGCTTTTGGTGGGCCTGCAGCTGAGAAGGATCTGTGAAGAGGAGACTTTCCTGAGAGGACTCTAGGCAGTTTGCTGTGACATGTGTGATGTAAGCACCCTTCCTCTGTCCCCTCCATGAAACTTCCATCAAGTCTACACGCTCACTAATGCCATTGCACTCGGGGGTCATGTGGGGGCGACTTGAAGAAAGGCTGAACTTTGTATCTAGGTGGGCACGGGGCAGAACCAAGCTGCTCCGATGGAAGCAGGAGCCAGAAGAGGAGGCGGTGGGAGACAGCTGGGTCCCTCTGTAATCTCAGCACCCCTCTCTCTCCGGCCCTGGGCAGGAATGGGGCACAGTGTCCACCAAGGTGTTGCTACTGCCCCAGACCTGAGTGAGGGTGTTCACTCCTTGCAAATCATTTCCTAAGATAACGCAAAGTATCTCCAACTCAATCCTCCAGCCCAACACACCCACATCCATGCACACTCACACACGTACACAGGCACACACACTCCTGCGTGCTTATGCACACACAGTGCACTCGCATATGTACACACGTGTGTACATACACACACACATCCACATTTATGCTTATATGTGCACAGATGCATACACTTACATTCATGCAGGCTCAGTGTGCACACACACATGCACACACGCACACACCCTCACCCATGCACACACGTGCACACACATGCATGTACATGCACACTACACACTACCTTAACTCTCTCTTTCTAGGCACATGGAGATGGTGAAGGCTTATTAAAGACCCAGGAGAAGAGACATAATACTTTGTTAAGCGCTCTGTGCCGCGTGTTGAGAGGGTGCCCAACATACATTATATAATTTAAACCTTGTAACAGCCCTGCTGGTGTGTGGTTTTTTGTCCCATTTTACAGATGAGAAAACTGAGGTTCAGAGAGGTGAAGTAAGTTGCCCAAGGCCACCCAGCTAGTGAGTCGGGATTCAAAACCAGAGTGGCCCCACTTTTGGGCCACCCTGTACTCTCCCTGGAGCCCTGATGGTGGAGTGGCTAAGAGTTCGGCTGCTAATCAGAAGATCGACAGTTTGAATCCACCAGCTGCTCTTTGGAAACCCTTTGGGGCAGCTCTACTTTGTCCTATAACGTCACTATGAGTCAGAATTGACGGCAACGGGTTTGGTTTTGGATTGGTACTCTCCCTACGTGGCTTCTGGGAAGGGTGCTGCAGGGTCCGAAGAGGTGGCTTTGGGTCCCAGCTGTGTCGTTCACTTGCTGTGTGGCCAAGGTAGATGCCATGCCCTCTCTGGTCCTTGGTACTCCCTTGTGTAAAATGGAGGTGCGTGGACCATTAGATGATTTCTAATGGTCTGCCCTTTATCTGTGGGTAGGATTCCTGGCCAGCTGGAAAGGGGAAGGATAGTGTAAAGAAAGAGAACAGAGATGGTGGCTTCTGAGGGGCAGTGGCGGCTGCTCGAATGACCAGAGCAAAGACTCTTGTTGTCTCTCTCCAAGAAAGTGGGCTCTTCCTGCCCACTGGATGACTGCATCTGGGGCTGGACTGCACTGCCTCTCCCTGGGGTGCCCTCAAAGCAAGTAGCCTCACGGGGGCCCAGTTTGCTGTGGGAGCCCAGATGCCCCAACTCAGCCTTCCTGCCAGCAGAAGGAAGAGGAGTGCTAACTGTGGAGGAGCTGGGATGCTGTGTGTGTGCACGTGTCCACATGTGTATGCGCATGTGTATGCACATGTATGAGCACATGTATGTGTGTACCTGTGCATGTGTGTGTGCCAAAGAGCTCAGACATGTACAGACAAGATGGAGGGAGACAGGAGGGAGAGGTCTGCTGAGTTGCAGCCAGCACAGAGCAATGTGGAGGCAACAGAACCACTTCAGAAGATCCTGGAACAGCTTATGATATGCTCTAAATAACGGCAGCCAGCAGGGAATTCCAGCAGAAGCCTCTCAGCCCAGCAGAGCCAACCCAAATACCAGCCTCCCTAGGAAGAGGCCTCTTTGCCCAGAAAGAAGGGGATGGGGGCAGGCGGTAAACGTAGCAATCTACCTAGGACGGTTGGACTTTGGCGGGCCCAGATCCGGTCTGGGAAGGAAGCTGCGTTAATAGTGAGTGGGACCCCTTCTGCATTCAAGAAGTCTCACAAAGGAGATCTTTCTAGCTGGACAGTCTCACAGACAGAATGGGGACTGTAGTTAGTCACACCTGAGTTTGAATCCTAACTGTCGCTCACTCACTGTATGACCTTGGGCAAGGGTCTTTTTCTCTGAGTCTCAGTTTTTCCATCCTGTAAAATGGGAACAGTAATAATTATTTCCAACTCTTGAAAATGTCATAAAGCCTTACTGCTCGAAGTGCAGCCCCCGGACTGGCTGCATTGGCTTCACCTGGGAGCTTGTTAGAAATGCAGGTTCTCAGGCCCCACCCAGACCCACCGCATCAGAACCTGCATTTTAATTTACATCTCCAGGTGATCTGTGTTCACATGAAAGCTTGAGAAGTACTGTTGTAAGGATTAAATTGATTACTGTCTGTACTGTGCCTGACAGTGTTCAATGAAAGGTAGCAATTATTATTTCTGACGTCCTCTCACCCTGCAGTCTAGCCACAACTTCCCCATGAATTCTTCAGGCCTCCCACTCATCCTGGTGTGGTCTTAGTGCTAAAATCCACGAGGAGCAGGACATTACTGATTGACTGAACATGTAGCCATTAAACAAATACTTGTCAATCTCCTGTGGTAGTATGCTGCCATCAAGTCGGCCCCTGACTCATGGCGACCCCATGTGCAATGGAACAAAACACTGCCCGGTCCTGCACCGTCCTTGCGATCAGTGCAGATCGAACCATTGTGATCCAAAGAACTTTCACTGGCTAATTTTTGGAAGTAGATCTCCAGGCCTTTCTTCCTAGTCTTTCTCAATCTGGAAGCTCTGCTGAAACCTGTTCAACACACAAGCTTCCACTGACAGATGGTTAGTGGCCATACATGAGGTACGTTGGCTGGGAATTGAACCTGGGTCTCCCATATGGAAGGTAAGACTTCTACTACTGAACTATTGCTGCCTTTGTATGGAAGGAACTACATCACACTTATGAGCATGCATGCCAGATCCGATTTGAAGGGTTTTACAGGGAATTCTTTTCATCTTCATACCAATCCCATAAAGCTGTGGGCCTTGGCTTCAAGGAGCTTACAAATACCTAGAGCAGGGATTGGCCAATTTTTTCTGTAAAAGGACAGATAGTAAATATTTTTGACTTTGCGGACCTGCCACAACTACTCAACTTTGCTGTTGTAATGGGAAGTCAGCTGTGGCCAGTATGTGAACAAATAAGCATGGTTGGGTTCCAATAAAACTTTACTCACAAAAACAGCCCACGGGTTGTACTTGGCCTGCTGGCTATAGCCCACTGTGTTGGGGAAATGCCATAAGATCCAGAGTGGGGAGATGCTTTCCTACTGACTAGCTGTGAGACCAATGAGCAAACAGACTGAATTCTCGCTATTGTGAAATGTTCCAGATAGGGTATGGGAGATAGAAAATAACCAAACAACAACAACAAAAACAAAAACCAAAAAAACCCCAGCTAAACCAAACCAAACCATTTGCTGTCGAGTTGATTCCGGCTCATGGCGACCCCATGTGTGTCAGAGAAGAACTGTGCTCCATAGGGTTCTCCATGGCTGCTTTTTCAGAAGTAGCTCACCAGGCCTTTCTTCTGAGGTGCCTCTGGGTGGACTCGAACTGCCAACCTTTTGGTTATTAGGTGAGTGCATTAGCCATTTGCACCACACAGGGCTTCCATGGGAGATATAAGGGGTGCAAAACCAGGCCTGGTCCATGTCTTTATAGAGCTTAAGCTCTCACGAGGGAGATACATATTATCAGATAATAACACAAATAAATGTGTAGTTACCAACCAGGACTAAGTGCTAGGAAGGAAAGGTGTCCACGTGGTACCATGAATGCAGCTGACAAGCTAATGTCATGTATAGATGGTTAATGTCTGTCTTTGTGTATGTTGGGTGCTGTTCTAAGCGCTGTACAAATATTAATTCTCCTTACAACTCTATGAGGTAAGTACTTTAATTACCCCCATTATACAGAGACTAATACCGAGGCACAGAGAAATAGTCTTTTGCCTAAGGTCATTCCCATTGAGGAAATGGAGGACCTGGGTTTGTGAACACAGGCAGACTGGCTCTAGCCCGAGTGTCTAACTAAGGCACTCCCCTGCTTCCAGGCCGTATACTTCACTACCTCCCACGAGCACCTAACCTTGTGTGAGGGTCAGGGAAACCATCCAGGAGGAAGTGATGTTGGAGCTAACATCTTACGGCTAAGGAGAAGACGTTGATTAGGCAGAATAGAGGCAAGAGAGAAAGAGCGTCTCAGATGAGCAAAGGCTGAAGGAAGCATAGCTTGGTCAGGAAATGGGAGAAGGCAAGGAGCTGGTGGAAGGGCTAAGGAGGCACTAAGGAAGATGAGGCAAGCAGGGGCCAGGCCACGCCAGGCCTCATGGGCCTCACGGGTCACTCTTAAGGAGCTTACCTTTATCCTAAGACAGATGGGAAACATTAAAGGGGCTGAAGCAGGAAGGGGTGCCATGATCTGATTTGCATCTTAAAAAGCAAATGGATTGGAGGGGTCAAGGGTGGCCACAAAGAGGATGGTGGTTTGGGGCCTGGACAGAGGTGGGTGGGTTTGACACATGTGCAGGAGGTGAAACAGTACTTGATGACAGGTGGATATGGGTGGGGAAGAGGGTGGCATCAAGGATAACTTCTAGGTTTCATACTTGCTGGTTGGCTGGACAAAGCCATTTATGGAGACTGGAGAGGACTGAGGCTAAGGGGCAGGGACGAGGGAGGAAGATGAAGGTTTGATTTGGGACACGTTAAGTATGAGATGCTTTGGAGATAAGCAAGTGGAGTGCACAGGGGGCCATTTGATGTGCAGGTTTAGAGCACAGATGTGTGGTCTGGCTGAAGCTATAAATGTGGGAGTCATAGACCCCGAGTTGGGCATAGAAGAGCTCACCCAGAGAATAGTAGAGTGCTTAGGCCCTGAGGCTTGGGGAGCCCCAATGTTCAGACAGTCACTGGCTTGAGAGGACCTTGGGCAAGTCACTTAGTTTTCCTGGACCTCCACTTCCTTGTTTGTAAAATGGGCATGAAAATCCTGCCTTGGTCTTCCTTACAGGGTTGCAGTGATTCAGTAAGAAGAACGTGGAAGCTTTTGATTCTGCAGTGTGTTGGTAAACTGTGAGAAATTCATTATTTCCTATGCTAGTGACAGAAACAAAGAGTGTCATAGGTACCCAGGAGGGAGGTGATGGCTTGCTGAGGTGACCAGGAAAGGTCTTCTGGAGGGGGCAGCCTGTAATGGAAATTCCTTGCTAATGTTCTTCTTGACCAAGCTCTGTAGATGAGTCATTTCATGCTCTGGTCCCCATTGGGCCCAGCACCTGTGGCCAATCATGTCCTTCCCCTTCTCTGGGCCTCAGATCTGTTCTCTGATGGGGTTGGACGAGATGATCTCTAAGGTCCCATCCATCTGTGTCAGTCCACTGCTCCCCAGCACCTTCCCTGGGGGCCTACTCAGGAAGTCCAGGTCAACACCTTGCCCCTTCCATGCTCTCGTAAAAAGGTCTTTAATTAGCATAGTCGTCATAATCAGGTACACTGAAGGAAGCCTCCTTATTTTCTGGGCACAGTGCTAAGCTCTTTATGTATGTTATCTCATTTGGGATTTGATTCATTCTAATGGAACAGAGTCACAGATATGCTGGGATGGGAGGAGCTTCTAGGCTTGTGGGCATCTCTCCCCTCATCCTTCTTCCACACTGTGCTCGATACACCAAAGACCCGTGAAAAAGGGTTGGACTGCAAAAAACGCATGTGTGAATGTGAGTGTGGGGAAGGAGGGGAGGGAAAGAGGGATGGAGAGAACAGAGGAGAGAGAGTGTGTGTGTGTGTGTGTGTCCATGTGAGAAAGAAAGAGAGAGGGAATGTGTGTGTGTGTGTTTGTGTGAAAGAGAGAGTGTGTGCGTGCATGTATGCACGAGAGAGAGAGAGGAAGTGTGTGTGTGTGTGTGAAAGCGAGAGAAAGGAGAGAACAGAGGAGAGAGAGAGTATGTGTGTGTGTGTCTGTGCATAAGACAGAGAGAACAGGAGAGAGCGTGTACATGAGAGAGAGAGAAGACAGAACAGAGGAGAGAGAAAGTGTGTGTATAAGTGTGTGTGACAGAGAGGGAGAGAGGGAGAGTGTGTGTGTGTGTGAGAGAGAGAGAGAGAAAGAGAGACAGAGAGAGAGAATGGGAGGAGAAGGGGGAGGAGGAGAAAGAGGGAGAAGGTGTTACTGGAGAAGAAAGATTTCGACGAAGAAAGTGACGGAGGAAAAAGAAGGTGGTAGACAAGAGGACAAGAGCGAAGTCAAGCGTGGTGCTTAGGAACGCGGGCTGCAGGTGCAGACTGCCTGGGCCCCCATCCTGGCTCCCATGGACTGGCTGTGTGGCCTCTGTGCCTCGCCTTCCCCACCTGTGCAATGAGAGCACTGGCAGTGCCTACTTCACTGGGCTGTTGTGAAGATTCAAGTAGGAATTGTCAGGCCTGACACAGTGTAAACGCAGTGTCTCAGAAAGTGTACTGCGCTGGGCTAAGTCATTCTCCCTCTCTGGGCCTCAGTTTCCTCATCTGTAAAATGGGAGGGTGAGGCTGTGTGACCTCAAGGACTCATCTAACCCCAGCAGCTCAGGAGCTGGGATGATGTATCCTTGCAGTCCTACAACTCTAGCTGTCAAGCATTCACTAATGTTTGCTGTCTGTAAGGATATACAAAAAGAATCTTGGAGCCCAGGGAGCTGCCTTTGGGAGCATCGTTGTGCACGGTGCTGGGTGTGTCCCCACTTCCTGCTGCCTATAGGACTGGTGATCGTTTGACAAGTCAGGGGAGAGACTGGCCGGGTGCATCCTGTGCCACCCTACCTCTCTGTGCCTCAGTTTCCTCCTCTGCCATCTGGAGGTAATAGGCGCCCCTAGCTCATAGGACTACTCTGAGGGACGACTGGGTAAACACATTTTAATTAAGCAACGAGAGCAGTGGCTTCACCCAGTGAGCACCCAGAAAGGTTAGTGATCATCCCAGCAGAGCAGATTGCTGCCGCCCCTCCCAGGGCCTTGGGTTACCTAGATTCGTGTTTATTAAAGTGCCGGCTGTGACGCATTCCTAGGTCATCAAATCAGTACAGTGGTTGCCACCAGCACTTTAAAAAAACAGAAAGAAAGAAATAGAATGGAGCAGAAACTGGATGACTGCGGCGTCCACTAAGGGCAGGCACAGTTGGGTAAACGTTTGCTTTGGTGACATGGGTGTGACTGAGTTGGAGCTCAGGATGTTTCCTTACCGTAGGGTGTGGTCACACAGCTTTAGCCACACTGACGTGATGATCGCTGCGTGGAAATGTCTCTCAGAACCACCCCTTGGGACAATTTTGCTGGAAAGGAGTCTCCTACCTGGTCTCTCTGCTCCTGCCCAGTCAGCTCTCAGCAGGAGCCAGAGTGGGCACAGCCAGCATGTCCGTCAGATCACACCCCGTCCCCGCTCAATACCCTCCCGTGGCCTCATCTCAGAGTAAGGCTCCAGGGCTGGGCTTCTATCCACCTGCTCACTTGCTCCTGAGCATGCCAACCTCAGAGATTTTGCACTGGCTGTTCCCTCTGCCTGAAATGCTCTTCCCAGGATATCCTTCCTGCTCCTTCACCTACTTCTGGTCTCGGCTCAAATTCTACCTTTGCAGGGAGCACGTTTCTGACCACCCTATTGAAAAGTTCATAGCCAAAAGGTTGGTGATTTGAACCCACCCAGAGGCACCTCAGAAGACAGGCCTGGCAATCTGCTTCCAAAGGATCACAGTCCTGGAAACCCTATGGAGCAGCTCTACCCTGCATAGATGGGGTCACCATGAGTCAGAATGGACTCCACTTCACCACAACTAACAACAAGCAATACTGAAAACCAAAGCCCTCCTCTGAGTGCTGCCTCTATCCCCTCCTGCTTCAGCTTAAACCTGTGCACTTTTCGCTGTGTAACTTACTAGGCAACAACAAGCAACAATTGTAGCTAAGGCCCACTGAGTGCTTAGTGGGCTTCAGGCCTGGTACAAAGGACAACTGGTCTTCCACTGACTTACTTCAGCCTCATCACAACCCGAGGGGGCTAACAATGACTATCCTCCCTGTGATGAGGAAACGGGTATCCATTAAAGTTAACTAGGAGGGGGCAGAGCCATACTTGAACCCGGGCAGCATGTGCCAAAGCCCGCCATCCCGTTCTCCTGCCTCCTACTGGCGGCTGAATTCTGTAAATTTACCCCCAAGGAACCCGCACGTGGGTCCTCGGCCCTTGCCTGCTTTCCTGATAGGTGTGTGTCTGCTGCCTGTTCTTCCTCTTGGGTGACCAGTGAATCTCTGTGACAGTGTCAGCTCCTAGTTCGAGAGTCATCAAGGGTGGCCTCTCTACTGGGGGAATGGCCCTGTCCAGAGTCCCCCCCTCCTTCCCTTTCTGTTCACGGCTGGCTCTGGGGGAAGGGTGTGGTCTGGGGAGTGTGTGTGTCTGTGTGTCTGTGTGTGTGACATGCAGATGCCAGTCCCCTCCCCCTCCTCAGAGGAAAGCAGCCAGCCCTGGACCCACCCACCCAACCTCCAGCTCCAGGCTCCAAATGTGGAGTGGAGAGCACCTGACCCACTCTGCAGTCCTGGATGCTGAGTGGCTGCAATGCAGGGGATTTTGGGGTCTAGCACACAGTAGGTACACAATAAATGTCTGTGGAAGGGAACTAAATTTTTCTGACTCTTCTTCCCACCTGCCAAATCACAATGGGACATCTGGGAGATACTGACCCCTATCTCTTGGACACAACAAACACAGACACACAAATACACACGTGCAACACACAGAGACCTACATACACACAGACATGTGCAAACTCACAGGTGCTTACACCTTCATATGGACAGACGCATGGACACACAGGTACCAGAAGACATGACACAACACAGACTCATGCTGTCGTGCACAAAGACAGATACGCAGACACACTGACACACACTGACATTCATTCGAAGTCACACTCTGGTCACCACCTCCTCCATTCTTCACCATACTCCTCACACTTTGGCAATGAGGGATGAGGACACAGAGGCCGCCGCAGGAGACACAGCAGGTGGGCTTACAGCACTGGTTGGGAAAAACAGTTCCCATCACCATTCATTGCCAGGTAATGATAGAAGGGGCAAGGTCCCTACTAGCCATACCTTAAGGGGGCCCAGATGTTGGGAAGCCCTGGGTGGTGACCAGGGGCTGTATAGGCTGTTCTCCTTGTCACTAGGGAGCTCTCTGGACTCTATGATTCAGGAGAGGCTGCAGGATTCCTCGGATACTCATGGGGATTTGGGAGTAAAAGCATTCACTCATTCATTCCATCGGATATTATTTGGGTGCCTTCTCTATGCCAGGCCCTCCAAGAGGTTCTGGACAAACCTGAAGCTTGGCCTGCGGGCTTGAGAGCAAATGACTCTCACCTCCTGTGCCACCTCAGCCGATGAGCTCTGGACCCTTGTCCAACCAGACCCTTGTGGCATTTTCTCTCCTCCCTCTGTGCTCTAGATCGGCAGCCCAGCTGGTGTAAAAAGGATGGCAGGAGTTGCTCAGGCCACCTCACTCGCCACTCCTCCACAGCCTCCTTTCCTGGTGCCTCCTCCTCTTCCTGGCCTCTAAGCCAGGGTGTCCTGGGGCTCAGGTCCTAGGTCCAGGAACTCTTTTTCTCTCTTTGCAATCTGCTCCCTTGGTGATTGCATTGAGTCTTGTGGCTTTAAATGTCATTACATGCTGACAACTTGCCAACTTGTATCTCTGGCCAGGGCCTCTCCTGTGAACCCCAGTCCCCGACTGAGCACTCCTGTCTCCCCCAGGAAGTCTGTGGGCATTTCCAACATAATGTGGTCCACACTGACCTTCAGATCCTCCTCCAACCCCTACCTGCTCCTCCCACAGCCACAAACCTTGGAATCAACCTTGATTCCTTCCTTTCTCTCCAAATCTACAAGCAAATGCAGCCCTTCGGGAAATCTAGTACACAGTCCCCTCCCTTTGAAATATATTCAGTCCTACCCCTTCCCACCACCTCCACTGCTCCCACCCTTGTCCCAGCTGCCATCACCTCTCGTCTGGATTATTGCAACAGGTTCCTAATTAACTGTTTTGTCTGCTTCTGCCCTTGTCCTCTTTCAGTCTATTGTCAGCATAGCAAAGAGAGGGCCCTCACTCTTGCCGAGGCCCTGAGCACCCGTGAGATGTTTTATGTTTGCCTGTTTGTTTATTTATTATCTGTCGCCCTTCATAGGGCATAGGTTTGGTCTGCTTTGTTGACTCCTCAACCTCCAGCACCTGGAACAGTGCCTGGCACACAGTAGGGCCCAGTCAACGTGTGTTGACTCAATGAAAGAGTAAATGGATGCATATGGAAAGTTTATAACCTGCTGTTGTTGCTGGTTACTATAATCTGTTCCCAAGCAGTCTTTCCAAGTTGATGTCAGATGTACAAGTGGGGGGAAAGGGGGGGGGAGAGGAGGAATGGGTGTTTTGACCCTGTAACAGGCCCTTGAGCTGCTGTTGTTATGAGCTGCCATCACCCCTGACTCCTGCGACTGCATGCACAATGAAACAAAATGATGCCCCTCCTGTGCTGTCCCCATGATTGGTTTCTGATCAGATCTTTGTCAGAGTAGAATTGTGATCCACAGGATTTTCACTGGCTGATTTTTGGAAGTAGATTGCCAGACCTTTCTTCCTAGTCTGTGTTAGTCTGAAAGCTCCGCTGAAACCTGTTTAGCGTCATAGCAACACACAAGCCTCCTCTGACAGTTGGTAGCTGTGGATGAGGTGCACTGGCCAGGAATCGAACCCGGTCTCCCACACAGCAGGTAAGAATTCTACCCCTGCACCACCACTGCCTCCATCCTTGGCCCGCCGGATCTCCTGTGTTCTCACAATGGTACTATTTGGTAGGTATTGATTCCCCCCATTTTTACAGACTGGGAGACTAGGGTTTACAGCACAAGTGACAGGCACAAAGTATACCAGGTGGCTGACCTAACACTTGAAACCAGGTCTGCTGGACACTGAAAGGGACCCACAGCCACTGGGCAGCTCAGACCTCTTCTGCCCTTCTGGTTACCAGTGGTGCTCATCCCCAAAGAGCCAAGGAAAGGACACCAGAGGGTCTCTTGGGAGCTATGGCACTGCCTGGCAAGGCCCCTATCCCACGCTATACAGGCTCGGGGCTCTGTTCATTCCAGAGGTGTGCCAGCTCTGTGCCAGGCTCTGTGCTGGGCAGTGAGAGTCAGAGTTGTGCAGAGTCCAGTGGCTGGGCCCCCAACCATGGTGATAGCAGTGGCTCCTGCTGCTTTTCAGGAGCCCACCCTGCTCCCCTTAGAGGCCAGCTGAGCATGCAAGGTCAAATCCAGAGGGGCCTGATCTGCACAGACAGGGCCCTGGTACCTCTCTTTCCTGAGCCCCTTTCCACCCTGGCTCTCCATCACCCCAGAGGGACCTTCACTGTCCTCTAGAAACCTAATGCCACACCCTCTGCCTGCCCCACTGCCAGCAGTGACAGCAATGCCCGGCCCCAGAGCCCATCCAGTCACCTGCCACCTCCTGCTCCCATCCCCTCTGCCTCCCAAACAGCTCCTCATCTCACCGTTGCCGTGGCTAACACTTTGGTTCCAGCCTCCATCAGCTCTCACCTGGACGATTGCAACAGCCTCCAACTGGCCTCCCTGCCTCTGTCCTTACTCTTTTGTGATCAGTCCTTCCCATACAGCAGCCAGACTTTCCACCTCAGCGTCTCCGGCTTCTGGTTTCCATCACGTGGATACCAGATCTGCTTTTTTCCGTGGTCCCCAGCCCGATGTGACAGGGCTCCTCTGTTATGTCTCCAACCTCCTGCTGCAGACGCCCCCTTCATTCACTCCCCATGCTTGAGCCAGACCCCCCCTTCCCTGATCCTCAAACATCCTACTGTGTTCCTGCCTTGAGGCCTTTGCTCTGGTCCCTCAGCCAGGAGCACCCTCTTGCTCAGAAGTCCACTTCTCCCACTCCCGTCTCTGCCCATCTCTACCGTCACTCCCTGACTCTTCACTTTGCTTTATCTTCACAGCCCTCTCTGAAACAGTCACAGAGGGCTGTGTGTTCACTTGCTTATTGCTTGTTTCCTCTGCTTGTTTCATGAAGGCACTGACTCCTTTTGTTCACACCATCCCTTGTACCTAGAACAGTGCTTGGCACTTAGTGGGTGCTCAGTAAATATCTGATGAATGAGTGGATGAATCCTTTTAGAGTCAAAGTCTCAGCTCCATTGGCACCTCCTCCAGGGAGCCCTTCCAGAATTACCTCCTCTGTTCTGGGTTAGAAGCCAGCCTCCTTCACACCCCCGCTTCTTTCTATCCCTGTCTATGGCCTGAACATTATGTTCAAGGGTCTGTCCCTTCTCTCCAACCCGACATCCCTCGCCTCTCTCCCTGCCCCGCCTCGACCCCCATCCGGGTTAGCCTGTAAAGCTTCAGGGGCACCGCCTCAGGAGCTGCCTCGTAGTAGGTGTGCTGCCAAGTCTGTCTGACACCTGAAAATGGAGCTGACTCAGGCTCCTCCCACCTCCTTGGGCCCCCGCAGCCCCACCCACCTCCCTGGCCTACAGCTCCTCCCACCTCTGCTTGAAGCTCCGCCCACCTCCCTGGGCTGAAGCTCCTCCCGCCTCCGGGCACAACTGAGCCTGTCTCCCTGAGGTTGGTGGGAGGCTCGTCCTCTGGCCGCCCACAGAGCGTGCGCTGTTCTCTGCGGCACTTGGCCACAGAAAATGATAGGAGCATATGTCTTTCATCTTTAGAAAGTTACTCTTGTTGTCTAACCCAGGACTAACATATTATAGATCAGGGGTCAGCATACGTTGCAAAATCCAGCCTGCTGCCTGTTACTGTAAAGACAATTTCATTGAAACACAGCCACACCCATTTGTTTTCATGTCTGCTACAACAGCAAACTTTAGTAAGAGACCATATGGCTAGTCAAATGAGTAACCGATTTCTACCAAGTCAATTCCAACTCCAGGCGACCCCGTACACGTCAGAGCAGAACTGTGCTCCACGCGGTTTTCAATGAGTTGTTTTTGGAAGCAGATCACCAGGCCTTTCTTCTGAGTACCTCTGGTTGAACTCAAACTTCTAACCTTTCAGTTAGCAGCTGAGCACATTGTTTGCACCACCCGGGTCCTCCCATGGCCTACAAAGCCTACAATAGTCACTATTTGGTCCTTAACAGGAAAAGTTTGCTGACCCCTGTTACGGGTTTTCGAAAAATACTGTTAGATTAAATCAACTCTAACCAGACCCTCAGAACCCTATGCTGCTAATGCAAGTTCAAGTCCCAAACCAAAAACCAAACCCGTTGCCCTCAAGTTGATTTCGACTCATAGCAATCCTACAGGAGAGAGTAGAACTTCACCATGGAGCTTCCAAGGAGCGGTTGGCGGATTCGACCTGCCAACCTTTTGGTTAGCAGCCGAGCTCTTAACCGTTGCACCATCAGGGCTCCGAAATGAACCATACATGCTTCTGCCTTTAAAACTGAGGGAATGGAGGCATACAGTAGACAGGAATAGCCACTGAGGAAGCCTCTATTTTCCTTTATTTAGCAAACAGCATTTACTGAGCACCTGCTGTATTCCAGGAGCTGTGCTAAGTACAGCCGTTAATGAGACGAAATTCCTGCCCCAAGGAGCTTCCCGCCCAGCTGACGAAGTACTACCCCATCGCTGTGCTCTACTGGGTGACAGCTGTGCCCAGGAGGGTGGCTCCCCGTGTGGCAGCTCAGCCTTGATCACCCCCTTCCACCTTACCATCCAGCCTCCCCCCTGCCACACCGTTTCTCCCAGGACGAGCTGGGGCTCCGCAGGGCCTCCCCTCACAGGCTGTGGACTCCCTGGCTTATGTCTCACTCACCCATCTTGGCCTCCCCAGCATCAAGCACAGGCTCTGGCATACAAAAGGTGTTCAGTCCACGCTTCCAGGACTGCCAGCTGTTGCGGCCTTAAGAACAGCCTTGGCACAAGCCCCAGACAGGGTAACAGGTAAGGACAACCAAATGGCCCTTTAGGAATTTCATTTAAGAACTGCATCTTGAGGGAATTCATACAAGGAAACGACGAGCATTGTAAAATATTTTTCTCTTTTAAAAGAATCTAGAAACTGCACCGTGTGCCCTTCTTCTTTCTTTCCAACTGCCTGGTTGACTTCACGTTGCATGGGCTTCCCAACGAAACCTAGATTCCAGGCCGACCTGAGAGCTGGGTTTGATGTGGGGAGTAATTATGGCAAGAGGCAGGGGAGAGCTGTGTAATAAAATGCCTCCTACATTTTTCATAAACGTGGTCCGAGGGTGATGCTAGCTACTCGGCAGAGGAGGAGGGGAAGGAGGCTTTGGTCGGCCTCCCCGGGGCCCAGAAGGGCACCCAAGGGCAGCAGTGGGGGGTGCTTCTGGGAGGAGAACAAACCTCCTCGGGAAGAGAGCCTTGAAGCAGAGCCTTCAACCACTCCTGCTCGTGGCTCTGCTGTCCTGGGCGTCAAGGACCCTCAGCCCCTCTCCTGGAAATCCCTTTCTCAGGGAACACATTGCCTTGTTAGCTTTTGCTGATTCCTGAGGCTTTTCCTTTGGGCCTCAAAATGCTTCCTCTTGATAATAATGTCTCAGGTGGATTTAAGGTTGCAGCTGTTACACCATGATTTAACTTTGAACTTGTGGAGGAAGAAAAAAAAAATACCATTTTTATTTTCAGTATAAGTTGCAATCTGGCACTGCCCGAGGAGCTGCTTCATCCAGCTATTCAAGAAATATTTATGAAGTGCTTATTATTTTTTTATTATGTGCCTGGCACTGGGCTGGGAATATAGTGGTGAGCAAGAGAGGTAAGTCCCTGCCCTAGGAGAGAAGAGATGACAGAATGGTAAGGGAGTGGTCCTGCAAATAGACAAGGACCCCTATGGCCTGATAAAGGTGCTGTGCTCTGGGAACCCGTGCAGGAGGCAGAGAGGACTTCCTGGAGGAGGTGATGTTTCAGCTGAGACTTGGGAGGATGAGTAGGAGTTTGCTGGACAAAGACAGGAGGGAAGGGTGTTGCAGGAAGAGGAAACAGCATGATTAAGTTTCGGTCTCCAGAAAGGAGGGTAAAAGGGAGGCTCTGCTTTTTTCTGCTCTCTGCTGTTAAAGGAAGCTCTCAATAGGCTTAGTTTTTGGTTCTCTGAAGGATAAACGGGCAGGACCCACCACTGGGAGGGAGATAAAAAATTGTGTGCACTCACGGAGGAAATATTCTGCTGTGTCAGCTTCGTAATCTGCATCCTCTGGGAAGTGATCGATTTGCTTGCACAGACCTTTGAAGTTCCCTGCAAAACAAGAAGAGAAGAAGCACATGAGACATCAGAGCTTCCGGGGCTCCTCGTCCCCCTGCCTCTGCTTGACTTCTCACTCTTCTGAAGCTCACGCAGCCCTTTCCCCCGCCCCCGGAAGGAAGGCATTGCTTTGTCTGTTTGGACATCTGCCTGGTGAATCAAAACACATGCACCTGCCGTGCAGGGAAGATCTAAGTTATCACACTTCAAAACCCTGCTTTCTATCCCTGAACCGAGGCTTCTGAAGAGCAGCTAAAGTTTGGTGAGCTGCGGAGGTTTGATTCTGGCTGGGGACTGCCCCCCAGGAGGCTGATGAAGCAGCTGCACACCATGTGCCCCAGCTCTGCTGGGAGTCACCCCGTATTTTGCATTGAGAAAGCAGCAGATTGCTGTCCAAAGGAGGCAGACCCCAGACTGATGCTGACAGACATTCCCACAACCCTTTAGAAGAGTTTGCAAAGCACTTTTCCATTTGCAATTGCATGGAATTTACCACCTCCAAAGTTTTTTAACCCCCAACAGCTCTGAAATATTCCCAGGGTTGAGCCCCTCCTGGGTACTGGGCAGTCTGGCAGACTCTTGAAGAACTATAGCTCACTTAGCTCCCCCACGGGCTGTGAAAGGGCTACTCTCATTCCCATTTTACAGAAGAAGAAACTGAGGCTCAGGGAGGCTGTTGTGTTGTTCTTAGGTGCCGTCAAATCGGTTCCAACTCATAGCCACCCCATGTACAACAACAGAACGAAACACTGCCCAGTCCTGCACTATCCTCACAATGGTTGTGTTTGAGCCCATTGTTGCAGCCACTGTGTCAATCCATCTTGTTAAGGGTCTTCCTCTTTTTCCATGACCCTCTACCTTACCAAGCATGATGTCCTTCTCCAGGGACTAGTCCTTCTTGATAACATGTCCAAAGTATGTGAGATGAAGTCTCACCATCAGCACTTCCAAGGAGCCCTCTGGCTGTACTTCTTCCAAGACAGACATGTTGGTTCTTCTGGCAGTCCATGGGTATATTCAATATTCTTTGCCATCACCTTAATTCAAAGGCGTCAATTCTTCGGTCTTCCTTATTCATTGTTCAACTATTCTGTGCATATGAGGTGATTGAAAATATCATGGCTTGGGTCAGGTGCACCTTAGTCTTAAATGACATCTTTGTTTTTCAACACTTCAAAGAGGTCTTTTTGCAGCAGATTTGCCCAATGCAATGTCATTTGATTTCTCGACTGCTGCTTCCATGAGCATTGATTATCCAAGTAAAATGAAATCCTTGACAACTTCATTATTTTCTCCATTTATCATGATGTTGCTTATTGATCCAGTTGTGGGGATATTTGTTTTCTTTATCTTGAGGTGTAATCCATACTGAAGGCTGTATGTAGTCTTTGATTTTCATCAGTAAGTGCTTCAAGTCCTCTTCACTTTCAGCAAGCAAGGTTGTGTCATCTGCATATTGCAGGTTGTTAATGAGTCTTCCTCCCATCCTGATGCTGTGTTCTTCATATAGTCCAGCTTCTTGGATTATTTGCTCAGCAATAGGATTGAATAAGTATGGTGAAATGATACAACCCTGATGCACACTTTTCCTGATCTTAAACCTTGCAGTAGTTCCTTGTTTTGTTTAAATGATTGCCTCTTGGTCTGAGGACAGGTTCTGCATGAGCACAATTAAGTGTTCAGGAATTCCCATTCATTGCAATGTCATCCATAATTTGATACAATCCACGCAGTTGAGTACCTTTGCATAGTCAATAAAACACAGGTAACGTCTTTATGGTAGTCTCTGCTTTCAGCCAAGGTCCATCTGACATCAGCAATGATATCCCTTGTTCTACATCCTCTTCTGAATCTGCCTTGAATTTCTGGCAGTTCCTTGCCAATGAACTGCTGCAACTGTTTTTGAATTATCTTCAGCAGAATTTTACTTGCGTGTGATATTAATGATATCATTAGATAATTTCCGAATTCTGTTGGATCACCTTTCTTTGGAATGAGCACAAATATGGATCCAGTCAGTTGGCCAGGTAGCTATCTTCCAAATTTCTTGGCATAGACGAGTGAGCACTTCCAATGCTACATCCATTTGCTGAAACATCTCAATTGGTAGTCTGTCAATTCCTGGAGCCTTGTTTTTAGACAATGCCCCCAGTGCAGCTTGGACTTCTTCCTTCACTACCATGAGTTCTTGATCATACGCTACCGTCTAAAATGGTTGAATGTGGACCAATTCTTTTTGGTACAGCGACTCCGTGTATTCCATCTTCTTTTGATTTTTACTGCGTTGTCTAGTCGTTTAGTATTTTCCCTGCAGAATTCTTCAATATTGCAACTTGAGGCTTGAGTTTTTTCTTCAGTTCTTTCGGCTTGAGAAATGCTGAGCGTGTTCTTCTTTTCCAGCTTTCTAACTCCAGGTCTTTGCACATGTCATTATAATACTTTATCTTCTCAAGCTGCTCTTTGAAATTTTCTGTGCTGCTCTTTTACTTCATCATTTCTTCCATTCGCCTTAGCTACTCTGTTCAGAGCAAGTTTCAGTCTCCTCTGACATCATTTTGTTTTTTTCTTTCTTTCCTCTCTTTTTAATGACCTTTTGCTTTCTTTATGTATGATGCCCTTGATGTTACCCCATGACTTGTCTGGTCTTCAGCCGTTAGTGTTCAATGCATCAAATCCTTCTTGAAATGGTCTCCAAATTCAGGTGGGATACAGTCAAGGTTGTATTTTGGCTCTTGTGGACTTATTTCAATTTTCTTCATCTTCAGCTTGAACTTTCATATGTGCAATTGATGATCTGTTCCGCAGTTGGCCCCTAGCCTTTTACTGACTGATGATATTGAGCTTCTCCATCGTCTCTTTCTACAAATGTAGTTGATTTGATTCCTGTGTTTTCCATCTGGTGAGGTCCACATGTATAGTCGCCATTCATGTTGTTGAAAAAAAAGGAATTTGCAACGAAGAAGACTTTGGTCTTTCAAAATTCTGTCATGTGATCTCTGGCATTGTCTCTATCACCAAGGCCATGTTTTCCAATCCTTCTTCTTTGTTTCCAAATTTCGCATTCCAATCACCTCGACTGCATGTTTGATTAATTTCAGGTTTCAGAAGTTGATAACAATCTTCAATTTCCTCATCCTTGGCATTAGTAGTTGGTAAGTAAATTTGAATAATAGTCACATTAACTAGGCTTCCTTGTAGGCATCGCCATTCCTCTTCAAGTTGTCATTCCCAGCATAGTAGACCATATGATTGTCTGATTCAAAACAGCCAATACCAGTCCATTTCAGTTCGCTAATGCCTAGGATGTTGATCTTTATGCTTCCATTTCATTTTTGACTGCTTCCAATTTTTCTAGATTCATATTTTGTATATTCCACATTCCAATTATTAATGGATGCTTACATCTGCTTCAGACAATGTTCCGCTGCTATTCATAAGGCTTTCACTGGCTAATGCTTTTCAGAAGTAGACTGCTGGGTCCTTCTTCCTAGTCTGTCTTAGTCTGGAAGCTCAGCTGAAAACTGTCCTCCATGGGTGACCCTGCTGGTATCTGAATAGCGGTGGCATAGTTTCCAGCATCACAGCAACACACAAGCCCCCACAGTACAACAAAACCCAATGGGAAGAACACGCTTGGCGTTTCTCAAGCTGAAAGAACTGAAGAAAAAATTCAAGCCTCGAGTTGCAATAGTGAAGGATTCCATGGGGAAAATATTAAAAGACTCAGGAAGCATCAAAAGAAAATGGAAGGAATACACAGAGTCATTATACCAAAAAGAATTAGTTGATATTTAACCATTTCAAGAGGTGGCGTATGATCAGGAACTGATGGTACTGAAGGAAGAAGTCCAAGCTGCTCTGAAGGCATTGGCGAAAAACAAGGCTCTAGGAATTGATGGAATATCAATTGAGATGTTTCAACAAACAGATGCAGCGCTGGAGGTGCTCACTCGTCTATGCCAAGAAATATGGAAGACAGCTTCTTGGCCAACTGACTGGAAGAGATCCATATTTATGCCTATTCCCAAGAAAGGTGATCCAACTGAATGTGGAAATTATAGAACAATATCATTAATATCACACACAAGCAAAATTTTGCTGAAGATCATTCAAAAATGGCTGCAGCATTATATTGACAGGGAACTGCCAGAAATTCAGGCTGGTTTCAGAAGAGGGCTTGGAACCAGGGATATCATTGCTGATGTTAGGTGGATCCTGGCTGAAAGCAGAGAATACCAGAAGGATGTTTATGTGTGTTTTATTGACTATGCAAAGGCATTCGACTGTGTGGATCATAACAAACTATGGATAACACTGCAAAGAATGGGAATTCCAGAGCACTTAATTGTGCTCATGAGGAACCTTTACATAGATCAAGAGGCAGTTGTTCGGACAGAACAAGGGAATACTGATTGGTTTAAAGTCAGGAAAGGTGTGCGTCAGGGTTGTTTTCTTTCACCAGACCTATTTAATCTGTATGCTGAGCAAATAATCCGAGAAGCTGGACTATATGAAGAAGAACGGGGCATCAGGATTGGAGGAAGACTGATTAACAACCTGCATTATGCAGATGACACAACCTTGCTTGCTGAAAGTGAAGAGGACCTGAAGCACTTACTAATGAAGATCGAAGACGACAGCCTATGTGGATTACACCTCAACATAAAGAAAACAAAAATCCTCCCAACTGGACAAATGAGCAACATCATGATAAACAGAGAAAAGACTGAAGTTGTCAAGGTTTTCATTTTCCTTGGATCCACAATCAACAGCCATGGAAGCAGCAGTCAAGAAATCAAGAGACGCATTGCATTGGGCAAATCTGCTGCAAAGGACCTCTTCAAAGTGTTGAAGAGCAAAGATTTCACCCTGAAGACTCTAAGGTGCGCCTGACCCAAGCCATGGTATTTTCAATCACATCATATGCATGTGAAAGCTGGACAATGAATAAGGAAGACTGAAGAAGAGTTGACGCTTTTGAATTGTGGTTTTGGCGAAGAATATTGAATATACCATGGACTGCCAAAAGAACGAACAAATCTGTCTTGGAGGAAGCGCGGCCGGAATGCTCCTTTGAGGCAAGGATGGCGAAACTGCGTCTTACATACTTTGGACATATTGTCAGGAGGGATCAGTCCCTGGAGAAGGACATGATGCCTGACAGAGTACCGGGTCAGTGGAAAAGAGGAAGACCCTTGACGAGGTGGATTGACACAGTGGCTGCAACAATGAGCTGAAGCATAACAACGATTATATGGATGGCGCAGGACCGGGCAGTGTTTCGTTCTGTTGTGCATAGGGTCACTATGAGTCAGAACCGACTCGACAGCACCTAACAACAACATCTGTTTCCTTTCATTTTGAATCGTGCCATGTCAGCAAATGAAGGTCCTGAAGGCTTTATTCCATGTCTTTGAGGTCAGCTCTTTCCCTGTGGCATTTTGAGTGCCTTCCATCCTGAGGGGTTCATCTTCCGGCACTTTATCAGACAATGTTCTGCTATTCATGAGGTTTTCACTGGCCGATTTTTTCAGAAGTAGACTGCCATGTCCTTCTTCCTAGTCTATCTTAGTCTGGAAGCCCCACTGAAACCTGCCCGCCATGGGTGACCCTGATGGTGTCTGAAATACTGGTGGCATAGCTTCCAGCATCATAGCAACATGCCGAAGACCACAGTAGGATAAGCTGACAGATGCTCGGTGGTTAGGAAGCCTAGCTGATCTGGATAAGTATTCGTAGCTAAGAAGTGATGGAATTGGGGCTCAGACTAAGGCCTTTTGATTCTAAGTATGTTCTTTGTGATTGCTGAGAGTGTAAGAACCAGCAGAGGTAAAACCCATAGCACAATGGCACAGCAGGTACCCACCAACATTCACTGAGCGAATGAATGAGCTATTGTGTGCAACCTTCATAAAAACTGATGATTAGAATAGAATTTACAAGCACCAGAGAGTCAGCTTCCTGACAGCAGAGACCTCTGTTTCATTCACCGTCATATCCCCAGCACCAATATAAACACAACAAACGTGTACTTTCTCTGAATGAATAAATAATTGACCATATGCTGGAAACTATGACAGGGTGGATAAGATGCAGGTTCTGTAGCTAGACTGCCTGGGTTCAGTGTAGCTTCATTAAGTTGCCTCAGTTTCCCCATCTGAAAGTAGGACTCATAAGAATTCTTACCTCCCAAATTGATTTAGGGATTAAATGAGTGCCCAGCACATTAATCAGTCCTTGGGGACACTTATGTGAGAGAGAAATGAACTTCGACTGTGTTCAGCCACTAAGATTTTGGGGTTTTCTGTGGTCATAGATAGTATTAGGATTCCCTGGGTGGTGCAAAGAGTTAATGGACTCAGTTGCAACCCGTAAGGTTGGAGGCTCCAGTCCACACAGGGGAGGCTTGGAAGAAAGGCCTGGCAATCTAATTCCAAAAAAATCAGCCATTGAAAACCCTATGGAGCAGTACAGTTCTATTCTGACACACATGGGGGTTACCATTAGTCAGAGTTGACCGGATGGCAACTGGTTGAGCTAGTATCACCTAATAATACAGTCCTCAATACACATTAGCTATTAATTTTCTTACAGAATCCAGAGACATCTATCCCATAAGGTAAGAGTGGGTTTTATTATATAATACAGATATTATTTAGGAATTTTGAGGCATTATTATGTAGACCTGTATGTGTTATATACACCTGTGTACTTATGTACTATGTAGAAATGTAAGTATTTTAGGTACTTTTATCTATTTTTATAAGGTCCCTGGGTGGCACAAATGGTTTGTGTTAGATTACTAAGTAAATGTTGGCAGCTTGAATCCACCCAGTTGTGCCATGGAAGAAAGACCTGGCGATCTACATCTGATTACAGCCATTGAAAACCCTATGGATCCCAGTTCTAGTCGGAAACATGCGGGGTAACTGTGAGTCACCATGGTTTTTGTTTTAGCCGTTATTATGTACTACATATTATCGAGAAAATGATTGAGCCTGCCATCCATATGTGGGCTATCTCTGTACTAAATTCACCTCTTCTGGCTTCTGCAAGAATTCCGATTTCCCAGAGCAATGTGGAACTTCTGGTTATTTTACTAAACTTTGTGGGGTCTCGAGAGCATACCATCTCACTTACAACAGTCTCGTTGGGTAGGCCTCTTCTCTAAGGGTTTTGCGTTTTCCGTCTTCTTGCTCTCCCCCACCTTGCTTCATTTTCTCCCCTCTTCTCTATCACCCCGAGTGCGTCACCCCTCTATCCTCAGGGGCTAGAACTCATGTGTCTTGGTGCATTAACAAGAAGTCTTGACCTCGCCCTAGTAGCTTATCAAAAAGCGTTTCGTCTAACTACACACACTTCTCTCCTGGGAAGAATCTTCCAACTGGCTGTGAGGAGGATAAAAAATTCTCCCTATTGTTAAAATTACAAACCAGTGTATATTTGAAAAGCACTTTGCAAAGCACGTTCATTTTCTTTCAATTCAATTTGACAAATATGTTGGCAGCACCAGCTCGGGGCCAGGCATCTTCATAAGGAATCCAGGCAGGAGGTGAGGTTGGGAGAGCAGTACTGACATGCCCCCAGGCTCCTTACAAGCGGGGCAGCTCTCAGCCTGGAGCCAAGGGCTCCTCAGTGGTGCCTCCACCTCTCTCTTCTAAGGGCCCCACATCCATACCTGCTCCTGACGCTGTCTGGCAGCTCCTCGGGCACACAGCCTGTGTTCACTCATCCTGTGTCCTTAGCACTTAGCATAGTGCCTGGCACCGAAGAAGGAGCTGAACTAACTAGTCAACAGCCCAAATCTCTCCACTGAGGTCCAGACCTGGGTATCCAACTGCCTATTTGGTGTCTCCTTGTGGATGTTTTAGGTTCCTGGATGGTGCAAATGGTTTGCACTTGACTACTAACCTAAAAGAAGCCCTGGTGATGCAGTCGTTAAGAGCTAGGCTGCTAACCAAACAGTTGACAGTTCGAATCCACCAGCTCCGCCTTGGAAACCCTATGGGGCAGTTCTACTCTGTCCTATAGGGTCACTATAAGTTGGAATCGACTTGACAGCAACAGGTTTTTTTTTTTTCTTGTGGTTTGCTAACCTAGAGTGGTCAGTGGTTTGAATCCACCCAATGGCACAAGGAGGAAAGGCGGTCTGCTGCCTTAAAGATTAGATCACAGCAAAGAAAACCCTATGGAGCAGCTCTACTCTGTAACACATGGGGTTGCCATGACTTGGCGGCAACAAGTTTGGTGTTTGTGGTTTTCACGGATGTTTTAAAAGCATCGTGCACTCAGCAGACCCAAACCTGACCTCACGATCTTTCCCTCCAGCCTGATCCTCTGGAGGCTTCAGCTAGCTCGGTGAATACCTTCCCCTCGCTCCCTCATGCAGGCCCGAAGCCCAGCTGTCATGGCGCATGCCTCCTCCTCCTCACTGCGGATTCCATCCATAACGAAGTCCTGACCGTATCAGCGCTTCAGTATCCCTCAAACCGGTCTGTCCCTTCCATCCTTGCACAGCACTGCTGCCATGCCTGCTTCCCTGGGTGACTGCTGGAGCCTCCCCACTGGTCATTTTGCACTCACTCTTGTCCCTTTCTGATTTTTTTTTCCTACAGATAACCAGAGTGATCCTTTGAAAATGCACATCGGAGCATGTTACCTCCGGCTTAAAACACCCAAGGGCTTCCCAGTGGTCTCAGGAAAAAGATCAACATCTTTAACAGGACCTGGCCCCAACCTTAGTCTCTGGCCTCACTTCTCACCCACCTCTTCCCACCCTGTGCACCTGCCACCTCAGCCTTCTTTCAACCACGCTCCCTCCTACCACAGGGCCTTTGCGCGAGCTGATCTCTCTGCCTGAACCCCCACCGCATCCTTTGCTGTATCCTTCCCCCAACCTCCTGCTCTGCACTGTGCTTGTGGGGTGTCTCCCGCTATGCTGGCTGCTGTGTGTGTGTGTGTATGTTAAGGCATGCGTGATGGTGGTGGAAACGTTCTAGTCAGGAGGGAAGAATTGACGATCCAGGAGAGGGGATGGAGCAATATAGGAGTAACATGAGAGGGGATGGGACACGAGTGTAAGGGTGGCTTCAGGAGTGGATGATGGCACATCCACAGTACTAGGAGGGAAGGCAGCTGTAGGCGCAGGTGCGGGTGGGCGGACATGGTGGTGGGAGCTTATCGCTCTTGTCTTCTAGTTGATTCTATTGGCGAAATGGGAAGCAGGATCCTCACTTATCCAGCAGAAGAGAGGGGAGAGAGGAAGAGGAGTAAACTTCTCTCCAGGAGAGTGGGAGGGCCTGAGACATGAAGTAGGTGTGTTGGTGTCTTGAAGGCCTCTCTCGAAGTTCATGGTCATGATGTAACATGAAACCATCTAGCCTGGTGCCGTGGTTTTCTCTGGCCACTGTCAGGGGGCAGGCACAGTATAGCTGGCAAGTTGCTTTCCACCAGGATGGCGGTTTGTGGGATGGGTGCGGGAGAAGGAGGGGAAAGGGAGTGATTATGAAGATGGATCATGGGCTGTAACCTGGATAAAGGGGGAAATGAGGGCCTGAGGAGCAGACGAGGCAGTGAAAAGGTGGTTCGGTCAATGCATTGGAAACCCAGGGCACGGGCCAAAGAATTGCTAGAGCCAGAGGTTCCTGAGAGTGAGGAGGAAGGGTGGGACACAGTGGTCACAGAGTGGGATACACGAGATTGAGATTGTAGGGGGGTGCGGTCAAGGGCAATGCCAAGGTCAAGGCCACCATGAAGGTGGGTGGTGCAGGTCAAGTGGAGGTCGGGGTGACAGTCAAACTATTTGCGAACTGGAAAGGTCATGCAAATTAATATATCAGGAACACTAAAGTGTCCTCGCTTTTATCTTCTGTATAAACCAAGTATTTAATGTGGAACTCCTCGCCAAGGTAAAAGCTGAAGTGCAAATGAGTCACCAAATTATTCTAACAAGCCCCAAATCATTGGCTGATAGTTTGGAGAAATTATGGGTGAGATCTTTTGAGGATGAGCCTGTTATGAACTAAATGATGCCTCGTGATGTGCCATAGGGAACCCCATCAGAGGCTTTCAACCCTTCCATGAGGACAGGATGTTCTCGGCAGCCTGGGAGGGTGGGGGGTGGGGAGTATGTGAGCGATGGTGGTGGGACTGTAGAGTGTGTGGGGGTGCGAGGCGGAGAGTGGAAGCCTCAGAAACAGCGCTGTCATCGGCAGTGGTAGGAGCCCAGCCTGAGCCTTCTACTTCAGGGCCAGTGAGAGGGTTCTGTTTCCTCTGTCCCTCCCTGTGCGCTTGCCCACCGCCTGCAGAGCCCGATGTGGCTGGGCTGGGCCTCGGAGATTGTGTGGCTACAGGGCCTGAGACCCAGAGCTCTCCCCTCATCTGGCCTTCTCCTTGAAGAGTGAGGAGAGGAGGACGGGGGGAGGTCTCAATGCCAGCCCCTGCCTTCTCTCTGCCTGCCACAACCCAGGAGCACTCTTGTCCCTTATCCTCTTCCCTACAGTTCATGGGACTGACTAATACAAATATATCTCGATATTTAACGACCAGTGAGGCAGGACTGGTTCACACCTGCTGGCCAGGTTCAAGATCCTTGGGAAGAGAGGGGTCAAAGCCAGATACTGGAAGGATTGTCTGCTGATTGTGAAATCTCCAAGAATGGCGATAGGGGTAGCACTGGAGAAAGAGGTGATGAGCCAGTACTAAACTCCCTAGAGAAAGAGGGGGTGACCTGGGCGCCTGTGAATGCTGGCAATCAAGAGGGAGTCAGGGATGGGATGGATGAGCATCAGAGAAGCAGGGAGTTTAGGGAGGAAAAAAATCAAAGCCAATTGCCATGGAATCAATTCCAGCTCTGCACAGATGACAATTCCATGTGTGCAGCATAGAACTTCACTCCATAGGGTTTTCATGACTGTGACCTTCTGGAAGTGGATTGCCAGGCCTTTCTTCTGAGGCACCTATGGGTGGGTTTGAACCGCCGAGCTTTTAGTTAGCAGCCGAATGCTTAACCATTTGCACCACCCAGGGACCTTGTTCAGGGAGGAGGAAGAGGAAATGACTTGCAAACAGGAACGAGGCCCAGGAGTGTGGGCAATAAACCCCCTCATGAAAGGGGTTGCAGGGGTGTTGGGGTCCTCAGGAGAGAGCCAGGCTTCTGTCAGAGCAAGAAGAGAAGAGGTTGAGAATATGGGGGATTTTGCTGACATTGGGACACACATTTCAGAGGGCCCAGGAAAGGGACATGAAGGGCTGGAGGAGTGGGAGATTGAGTCAGGGTAGGGGATGAAGGGAGCTCGAGGGACAAGGGACTAGTAGTGAGGAGTGACTGAGGTTAACTGGGATGCAGGGCATCATGGAATTGATAATGGTGGTGCTGAAGCTCATGAAGGGGCGATGGTACTGGCACTTAATTACTATTCTGGAATTAAAATTTTTAGAACATCCATGCCTGTAGACATGACTATAGTCAGTAAAGAGTGGCTTTGATATCTTGTTTTCCCACTGTTAGCCTCATGCTCCACTGTCTTTCTTTCTGGTTGGTGGTAATCAAGCCCAGGGATGTGAGACAGCTTCAGGCACAGCTGGATCCAGGTGCTCAAAAATCTGGGTATCTCTCTTCATCTCTCACTTAGGCTTTCCTCTCGGTTGACTTCATTCTCAGGCAGACTCCCCAGAGTGGAAACTAAGGGCTAAGTGCCCGGCACTGGAGTGAGGGAGGTGAATTTAACCTGATCTCTGCTCTCCAGGGACTCACAGGGGGAAAGACAGAAAGTACGAAATTTACTAGGGTGTAACGTCTCAATACTGTATGAGAGGGAAGTACAAGGCCTTGTGGGAACAGAGTCGTTTGACTAACATTACTATAGCGCCGACTGTATGCCATGTTCTGTGCAAAGGGCAGTCTCCGAGATGCTTTGGTGCAGCGGCATATAGGTTGTGACAGGAAAGCGGTGCCTGGGAGCACACAGGAGGGGCGCGTATTCCAGGAGGTGAGTGTGCAGGCTTAATGCAGGTCTCCTGAGCAGAAGGTGGCTGAGTGGATGTGGACGATGAAGGAGTTAGCCGGATGTGTGTGTGTGTAGTGCGTTGAAGAAATGGTGGAAGGGAGAGAAGGGCTTTCTAAGAAGAGAGGCCAGCAAGAGCAGAGGCAAGGAAGTGCTGGACACACAGGAGGGAATGAACTAGTCTGTTCCAGGGAGTCAAGGAAGGTTTCTTAGAGCAGAGTGGGAGTAGCAGAGGTTGAAGGGCTGAGGGGTTGAGTGGTGCGCTGGGCCCGGCTTGCACTAGCTCCTGGGAGCTGATTGCCAACATCTCTTCCTAACTCATGTCAGTTGCTTGAAATCAGCTATTAAAAAAAAGAAAACAAAAACAAACCCATTGCCGTCGAGTCGATTCTGACTCATAGCAACCATACAGGACAGAGTAAAACTGCCCCATAGGGTTTCCGAGGCTGTAATCTTTATGGACGCCGACTGCCACAACTTTCTCCTATGGAGGGGCTGATGGATTCAAACCACTGACCTTTCAGTTAGCAGCCAAGCACTTAACCACTGTGCCACCAGTGTATTTATACCATACCAAACCCATTGCTGTTGAGTAGGTTCTGCCTCATAGCGACCCATAGAACAGACTAGAACTGCCCATGGAGTTTCCAAGGAGTGACTGGTGGATTCCAACTGCCGACCTTTTGGAGGTCTTAACCACTGTACCACCCGGGCTCTTTACTTACACCATAAAAAAAACAAAAAACAAAAAACATAGGAATTGGCAAATACTACAAATGAAAGTCTCCACCCCACACCCTGAAAACAAGTTGTTAACCATTTACCAGCACACTATTGGGCGAAGGGCAATCCTGTGTGAGGGATCAGCTGGTACAGACATGCCATCTTAGTGGGACTGGAGATTTGCAAAAAGATTGGTCCCACTTAGAGAGCTGTGGGGTGAGAGCGAGGGCAGGAGATAGTGGAGAGGTGGGTAAGAGCCAGATCCCACAGGGGCTTATGGTCCAGCCTAAGCTGAGGAGAGGGCATCTCTCTGCCTCCTCCCATAGGCATTGGCTTTGAGCCCTACATGGGGGATGTTAGGGATTGAATTGTGTCTCTCCCCACCCCATATATGTGCTGGAATCCTAACCCCCACATCTATGGGTACAATCCTGTTTGGGAATAGGATTTTCTTTGTTATGTTAATAAGACCCTATCAGCATAGCAAACCAAAACCAAACCCATTGCCATCGAGGCCATTCCGAGGCCATTCCAACTCATGAAAACCCTATAGGACAGGGTAAAACTGCCCCATAGGGTTTCCAAGGCTGGAATTTTTACAGAAGCTGATGCCACATCTTTCTTCTGTGGAGCGGCTGGGGGGTTTGAGCTGCCAACCTTTGGGTTAGCAGCCGAGCACTTTAACCGCTGCAGCACCAGGGCTCCTTTATCAGTGTAGACTGTGTCCTAAACCTAATCACTTTTGAGATATAAGGAGCAGCACAGACACAGGGACAAGGAAGCACTAACGGAGGAAGACAGATGCCACGTTAGGATTGCCAAGGAACCAAGAATGCAGGGGCAACAGAAGCTGGAAGAGACGAGCAGCGGTGTCACCAGGGTCGGTGTCGCCCAGTGGGGTAATTCATGGAGTCACCCGCCATGGACCTCCTCCCATACCAGACCATACAGAATCCTCAGCCGTGCTTTTTGTACTAATGTTACTTGTTTATTGTAATCCCTGCATATCACTCCTTCTTTTCCTTCATTCTCAAAAAAGTTACTGATATAGGTCCACAAATACTAATTACCACAGTATTGTAGCTAAAATACCAGAAAATTTGACAAAATCAGTGACCCAAAAAACACCTGCAGCAACGAAAACAACAGCGCGTGCTTGTAGCGGGTGCAGACGAAACCACGGAATTCTAAGCGTGATTGTAATTGGGTCATAAAGACAGCTCTGACCTGAGTGCATTAGAAGGTTCAAAGAGTAAATTAGCATAGAGTTTTAGCCTTGCAGGTATATTGACACATGTAAGCTGGGTTTACGAAAAATGTTTTTGTTGTTATAACTAACTGTACAAAAAAAAAAAAAACCCAAAAAACAAAAAAAAAAACCAAACCTGTTGCCATCAAGTTGATTCCTACTCATAGCGACTCTATAGGACAGAGTAGAACTGACCCATAGACTTCCCAAGGAGCACCTGGTAGATTTGAACTGCTAACCTTCTGGTTAGCAGCCGTAGCACTTAACCACTACACCACCAAGGTTTCCGATAACTAACTATAGGGATATTTTTATAGACAGTCATTTTGGTGTCACCCCCTCTGAAATGTCACCCAGTGTGTTCTGCACCCCCACATCCTCCTAGAGAATGCCACTGGAGACAAGGACCATCCCACAGAGCCAACAGAGAGAGAGCCTCCCCTAGAGCTGGCATCCTGAATTCAGGCTTGTAACCTCCTCAACGGTTCTTTAAAACCATCCACTTGTGTTTTTGTTACAGCAGCACTAGGAAACTAAGACAGGGGTGCAGGGGGCCTCCCCCATCGCGAACTATAAAGGATTATTCAGCCAAGGGGCCTGACATCTTCCCGGAACTGCACCCTTCCCTGCAAACCTGAAGCCCAGGGACTTTCAGGCTCAGCCGAGGCAGGAAGACCCCAGAGCTGCGCGTCAGGCTGCAGCAGCCCCGCTTCCAGGGTGGATATTTCAGCTTGCAGGTATTAAGTAGTTTAAAAGGCGGTTTCATCAGCTTTATAAAAAGCACATTAATATCTCACAACACCAACTGCTGTCTTGTTTCTTTGAGACGCAATAAGCTCCTCATAAACCTGGTCATTAGGGGCTGAACAGACGCTCTTTTATTTTCCACGTATTCATGAAGGAGCCTCCCAGGAGCCAGGAGGGCGCGGGATGGAGCAGCGGCGGCGTGGGGAGGAGGCCGCCTAAGTAATTTTTTAAGTGAAGCAAATGAAGGGTTTGGTGGAAACCGCTTGCTCTGTGTTTTAACCGTTTTCTGCTTGTGGCTTTTTGCTTCCGTGGGTGGGCCCTCCCTGACGGCAGGGATTTGGGAGACCTGGGGCGGGTTGGTGGGCAAGTGCCTGGCTCAGTCCTTGCTGAAACCAGCCCCAGCTCAGCAGTGGCACCAACCGGCGTGGCATGGTTTGAGGATAACAGCCTATGTGGAGGCCCAGGAATTTGCTTATTCATTCATTCAATGGATTTTTTCTGTGTCTCCCTGGTGGCGAAGTAATTAAGAGCTCAGCTGCTAACCAAGAGGTGAGCAGTTTGACTCCACCAGCTGCTCCTTGGAAACCCTATGGGGCAGTTCTACTCCGCCCTGTAGGGTCACTATGAGTCAGGGCCCACATGATGGTAATGGGTTTGGGTTTTTTTTGGTTACTACCCCTAGCTCTACATTACCAAGCATGATGTCCTTCTCCAGGGACTGGTCCTTGCTGATAACATGTCCAAAGTAAGTGAGATGAAGTCTCACTATCCTCGCTTCTAAGGAGCATTCTGGCAGTACTGCCTCAAAGACAGATTTGATAATTCTTCTGGAAGTTCATGGTATATGTTTAACATGCTCCACAACACCACAATTCAAATGCATCATTTCTTCTTTGGTCTTCCTTTTTCATTGTCCAGCTTTTGCACGGGCATAGAGGCAATCGAAAATATCATGGCTTGGGTCCTTGAAAAATAGGAGGACCTTCAAGAAGATAAGGAAACCCTGGTGGCGTAGTGGTTAAGTGCTATGGCTGCTAACCAAAGGGTCAGCAGTTTGAATCCGCCAGGCGCTCCTTGGAAACTCTATGGGGCAGTTCTACTCTGTCCTATAGGGTTGCCACGAGTCGGAATCGACTCAACGGCACTGGGTTTGGTTTTTTTTTTGTTTTCAGGAAGATGGATTGACACAGTGGTTGCAACAACGGACTCAAACACGCCTACTATTGTGAGGATGCTGCAGGACGGGGTGAAGTTTCGTTCTGTTCTACACATGGTTGCTACGAGTTGGAGCCAACTCATGGGCACCAAACAATGCTACCACTACCACCTGTCTGTCAGTTTGTCATACTGTGGTGGCTTGCATGTTGCTGTGATGCTGGAAGCTATGCCACTGGTATTTCCAATATCAGCAGGGTCATCCGTGGTGGATAGGCTTCAGCAGAGCTTCCAGACTAAGACCGACTAGGAGAAAAGAGCTGGTGATCTATTCAGAAAAATTAGCCAATGACAACCCTATGGATAACAACAGGATCTTGTCCAGTACAGTGCTGGAAGATGAGCCCACTATGTTGGAAGGTACTCAGAACACACAGTGGCTGCAACAATGGACTTGAGCGTATGAATCATCATGAAGATGGTGTAGGGTCAGCCAGTGTTTCTTTCATTCTGTTGCACATGGAGTCACCACGAGTCAGAGGCAGTACGATGACAGCTAACAACACTGTGGGCTCAGTTCTGTGCAGGCACTGGGTCAGGATTAGAACGGGGTTCGAAGTCATTCTGGCTGCCTGCCTTCTTTCTTTGGGTTGGCTGTGAGCTGTCACCTCTCAGAAGTCCTGAGCACTTGGGCTCTGAACCACAACACTGAACGCTTGATCATACAATCTCTAGTTGTCCTGATTCTTGTCTCCTTAGCAACTTCTTTGGTTCTTTCCATGTGATGCAGGGAAGGACACTGGGCTCCGGACTCAGGAAGACCTGGCTTCTAAGCCTGGCTCTATCAGCTCTTAGCTGTGTGACCTTGGGCAAGTTATGTGACCTCTCTGTATCTCAGGTTCCTTAGCTGTTGTTGTTGTTATGTGCCACCCAGTTGATTCCGACTCATAGTGGCGCTATGTATAACAGAATGAAACATTGCCCGGTCCTATGTCATCCTCACAATCGTTTGTATGCTTGAGCCCATTGTTGCAGCCACTGTGTCAATCTATCTTGTTGAGGGTCTTTGTATTTTTTGCTGGCCCTCTACTTTACCAAGCATGATGTCCTCCTTAGCTGTAAGAAAGGGATATTAATCCCTGCTCCAGCAGGGCGATTCTGAGGACTCAAAGAGATAACAGGAGTGAAGACCCCAGCACAGTTCTTGACCCAGAGCAGGCACTCTGAATGTAGTTCTTCCTTCTCTTTCTCCTTCAAATGACTCCTCTTTCAGGAAGCCTCTCTTGATTGCCCGCAGCTGGAAAGACTCTTCCCCCCCTCCACTTCTATGCAGGGACTTTGATGTGCAACAGAAATCACCTGGGGAACTTGTTAACATGCAGATTCCAGTCCAGCAGGTCTGGGGCGGGGCCTGTGAGTCTGCATTTTTAATCTGCTCCCAGGTGATGCCTATGCCGCTGGTCCAGGGACTACACCTTAGGAAGAGAAGTGAGCCAGAGCTTTGAACCAGTTCAAACCAGTTCAGTCACCGCTGATGAAGCGAAACCGGGACAGACCTGAACTGTACAATGTGGGTGACCTGGAACAACTGGGACAGGAAAAATTACGGGTTGAAGCCCTGGAATGGGAGGCTCAGAAGAGGTGTAGCGTGCCCTTTCAAAAGCCTAACGCACGAGATTGGTTTTTTGACAGGATTGTGGAGAGTGACACATATGCAAAGTGGCGTGGTTGGCTGCCATCTTTGAGCAGGGCAATGCTGTTTCTGACAGTGCTCAAAATCCCGCAGGCAAGAGATTTGGTTGCTATGCAATGCATATGCTGCCCTTGTTTTCTAAGAAAGAGATTAAGTTTCTAGCAGGGCTTGACCCATAATTTTTGCTGTTCCGGTTATTGTTCTGGTTCACCCAAATTTAAAAAATTTGAGTCTGTTCTGGTTTCGCTTCCTTGGCCATAATGGAACCAGGAAGAACCAGTTCAAAGCCCTGTACAGAGCACTCTGTATTTGCTTTGATTAGCTTCTGTGTTCTGTTATCATTGCTTGGGGACAAATACCTCAGTGTCTATAAACTCCTCAAGGGCCTAATTTCTTCTAGGGAGTCTCCTGAACATGTCTGCTTGACTCTAAGATGCTTGCATGCTTTATTCACATTTTAATGTTTCTGAAATTGAGATGTGTCTTATGATGGATAGGTTTATTTACCACAGTGTGCCTCTTTTCTCCTGAAAAGTCATTATTGCGCTGATGGTATGTCGTCTAATGAATGATAATGGGTATCTGATAAATGTTTATTGAATGGATGAGTGAATAGATGAATGGATCTGTGGGTGTGTGCATACATGTGTGTACACGTGTGTGGGCAGGAGTGTAGTACACGTTTCCATTCTCCTAGATAGGTGAGTGTCATGCCAACTATTAGGCTCTCTGGAACATCAGGATCTTTGCCATCATATTAAATGTCTCTTTGGCAATATAAAAATGTGTGCATATCCCATCATCCAGCAATTTCTCTATTAGAAATGTGTCTGCTAGAAACCCTTGCATGTACGCACAAGGAGGTGTGTATGAGAATGTTCATAACAGTACTGTTTGTCACAGCAAAAAACCAAGAACAACCCACATGCTTATTGTCAGAAGAGTGGCTAGTACTTTGTAGCCTATTAATATAATGAGATATTGTACAGCTGTGAAAGGAAGTGGATTATAGCTACACATGTCAACACAGGTTGATTCGAAATGCCGGCCTCTTGGTTAGCAGCCTGAGCTCTTAACCGTTATGCCACCAGGGCTCCTAATATGGAAGAAGAGTCCCTGAATGGTGCAAACAGTTAGGTGCTCGACTACTAGTAAAAGATTGGTGGTTCCAACTCAACCAGAGGCACCTCAGAAGACAGGCCTGGCAATCTGCTTCTGAAAGGTCACAGCCTTGAAAACCCTATGGAGTGGTTCTACTCTGAGACACGTGGGGTCATCATGGGTTGGAATCAACTTGATGGCAACTGACAACAATAACACTACTGAACAACAACAACACAGAAATCAAGCTGCAGGAAAATACATGTGGTATGATTCCATTGGAAACCCTGGTGGCGTAGTGGTTAAGTGCTATGGCTGCTAGCCAAAAGGTCAGCAGTTCAAATCCACCAGGCACTCCTTGGAAACTCTATGCGGAAGTTCTACTCTGTCCTATAGGGTAGCTATGAATCGGACCCAACTCGACGGCAATGGGTTACAGGGTTATGATTCCAATTACACAAGGTCAAAAACATGTACACTAGACTATAGATTGTTCATAAATAATCTACATGTGGGAAAATTGTGAAGTCAAACAAGGAAATAATAAACACAAAATTCAAGAGAGTGTTTACCTGAGGTGGGAAGGGCAGGGATGGGAGCAGGGTGGGTGCATGGCTGCCCAGAGTACTGGGAATGTTCTCCTCCTTAACCTGGTCACGGTGACTGCATAGGTACTCATTCTGTTGTTATTCTTTATACCTTTCTGTGGCCAAGCCTACTGGTTGTTTGCTAATATCCTGTTCTCCTCAAGTTTGGCTTGGGCATATGGCTTCCCAGAATATAGACATTAGTTCCCAGACTCCCTTGCTGCTAAAGATGGCCACATGACCAAGTTCTGACCAATGGAATGTAAGTGGAAGTGGTGCGAGCGACTTTTGAGAAGTATCCTCCAAGGGATGGGGCATGCCCTTTTTCTGCTCTTTCCTCTTTGAATGTAGAACCTTCCCAAAATACATTCTGATTCAGTTTAACTCCTACTACTATGGAGAGAGTGAAGCTCAGTGGTTAGTCTCACAGAGTCTGGAGGTCGGCTATGTGGGTTCATATCCCGGTTATATCACTTACCAGCTTTGTGACCTTAGGTAAGTTACGGAATCCCTCTGAGCCTCAGTCTCCTCATCTGTAAAATGCAGAGATAGTGCAACCTACCTCAAAGGATTGTTGTAGGGATTGCCTAAAATACTGCCTGGAGAGGACTGAGCACAGTGCCTGGTACCAACTAGATGAGTGACAAATGGCAGGTATTTTTGTCCAACGCTGGGTCCCATGCTGGGGGGCACAGATGGGTCACACACAGTCCCTATCCTCAAGAAGCTCACAGACTAATTCGGGGGAGACCAGTGATTACAATTCATTGTGTCAAGACAACTTCCTGGTGGAGGCACGCCCAGGGAGTTATGAGAACCTTATACTCTGAGATCTCTTGAACAGATTCCCTCAAATGACACCATCAGCCCCAGAGCGCCAGACAATGAGTAAACACTGTCATGTGTCAACAGCTCCAAATTCATCTTAAGAGGCCTTGTAGTGTAGTGGAAAGAGCGTAGTGTCACTCAGCAAGGGAGCTGGAATTTGAGAACTCTTTCTGCCACTTATTAATCACATGACCTTGGGCAGGCTGTTCATTTTTCAATTCATTTATTTGTTCATTCTTTCATTCAGTATTTCAGCTAGTCCTCCAATTTTTATTGAGTGCTTTCTGGGTGTTGTCATTGAGCTAGGCACTGGGACTGAGAGCAGGAAAGTGTAGAAGGATCCACTGCTGCCCAGAAGTAGTAGTTGAGTGAGGCATCTGGACAAATAATCAACTTATAAAAAAACCCCAAACCTCTTGCTGTCAAGTTGGTTAGACTCACAGTGACCCTGTAGGACAGAGTAGAAGTGCCTCATAGGGTTTCCAAGGAGTACCTGGTGGATTCGAACTGCTGACCTTTTGGTTAGCAGCTGAACTCTTAATCACGATGCTACCAGCAGTTCCTTGCAATGGGAGGTGCACCCCACAATACACCAGGAATGCACATACCCTACTTGGCTAAATTCTTTGAGGACAAGGTCTGTCTCTTTTTCATAGCTGTATTGTCAGCACCTGCACAGGACCTGGCACAGGTAAGCCTTCACCTGATGGCTGCCCAGTCAGCACTCCCCCCTACCCCGTGTTCCCCCCTGTGCACACTTCCCAGCGGGGCTTCCATTGTCACTACAGCAGAAGCATTTTCATCCCTTCTATTAGCATCACTGGACACTTGTTTAACACTTTCCGCCAGCTTTTTCTCACCTCCTTTAAGGATATGAGAGAAGAAATGATTATATTCACTTCACTGGAGGCACCTTAAGTCCAGCAATGGCAACCATCATGAAGGCTGGCATTTGTGGAAAGCTGGACACTGAGCTAAGCACTTCACATTTAATCCTTAAAAAATTTTTTTGAGGTGGGCACTATTCTTTCCTTCCCTTTAAAGGAAACCGAGGCACAGAGAGATGAAAGAGTGCACCTAAGGATTCAATGCTAGTGTGAGTGATAAGGCTGGAATTTGATCCCAGCAGTGGGGCTCCAGGGAACCGCTATGCTAAACAGTTACAACAGAACCCAGGGTGCTGACGGGTGGATGAGAGGGCACAGGGCTCAGTCTGGGCAGTGAGAGGTTGTCAGGAAGGCTTTCTGGAGCCGTCCCAGGAAGGATAAGTAGAAACTGGCAGATGAGAGAGGTGAAGGCAGAGAGGTGCTAGGAAGAAGAGCAAGTGTTGACACAGAGAGGACAGGAGCACCTGAGACCAAGAGCATCTGTCTATTTGAAGGACTGAACCAGTTGGTTGTACTGGAGATGTGTGTATGTATGAGTGTATGAGTGAATATGTGTGCACATGTGTGTGCACATGAGTGTGTGATTATAAGTGTATGTGTGTGAGTGAGAGAAACCGGTTGGAAGAGGTAGTAGCAATGGTCAGATTGGTTAGATTATTCAGGTTTTTTTTTAATAAACCATACATGTCTCTGGGTGGCATCTCATATGCACACGAAAGCTGGACAATGAATAAGGAAAACCAAAGAATTGATGCCTTTGAATTGTGTTGGAGAAGAATATTGAATATACCATGGACTGCCAAATGAAGGAATAAATCTGTCTTGGAAGAAGTACAACCAGAATGCTCCTTAGAAGCAAGGATGGCGAGACTTCGTCTCACATACTTTGGACATGTTATCGGGAGGGTTCAGTCACTGGAGAAGGACATCATGCTTGGTAAAGTAGAGGGTCAGCGAAAAAAGAGGGAGACCCTCAATGAGATGAATTGACACAGTGGCTGCAACAATGGGCTCAAGCATAACAACAATTGTGAGGATGGCGCGGGACTGGGCAGTGTTTTGTTCTATTTTACATAGGGTTGCTATGAGTTGGGACCGACTCGATGGCACCTAATAACGATAACATACACACATTCTCCACCCCCTTGACAAATAGCTACTCTAAAACTCCTTAGTTGTGTGACTTTGGCAAGTCACTTCCTCTCCCCAAACCTCTGTCTTCTCCTTTGTAAAATGGGGGTGGGGTTGTTGTAAAGATGAACAAGAGAGGAGTCTGGGTTGCGCAACTGGTTTATGATCAGCTGCTAACCTAAAGGTTGGTGATTTGAACCCACTCAGTGGCTCTGTGGAAGAAAAAGCCTGGTGAACTGCTTTCGTAAAGATCATCATTGTTGTTGGGTGCCATCAAGTCATTTTTGACTCATAGAGACCCCATGGGAGAGAATAGAACTGCCCCCTTGATTTTCTTGGCTGTAATTTTTACAAAAGTAGATCTCCAGGTCTTTCTCCTGTGGAGCCACAGGATGGGTTTGAGCCTCCAACTTTTTGGTTGGTAGCCGAGTACCCAACCGTTGCACAACCAGGGCTACAGCCATGAAAACCCTATGGAGCATTTCTACTCTGTAACACATGGAATCATCCTGAGTTGGGAGCCAACTCTACAACAGCTAATAACAAGAACAATGTGCAAAAAGTGCTGTACACCAGATCTGGCACATAATAAATGTTCAGTAAATTCCGGGGAAATAAAAATCTCTAGTTGACAGTGTCTCTTCCCCTGTTCCGTGCACAAAGATCATGAGGCCTGGCTACAGGACAGCGTTTTCCAGGCATTGTCATCTGAAAGACACTCTTTCCTGCTAGCAGGTCATGGAAGTCTTCGCTATGTTGCCCAGATACCTCCATGGAGTGAGAAAATGCCAGTGGCCTTTCCTGCTTTGCAAACTCCACCTGGGTTCTCTGACCACTGGTTTTCTTCTCCTTGGTTCATTTTCATCTGCTAGGGCACGTTCATTTTCTTGGCAGAGAACCAGGTCACAGTGGTCAGACACCACCTACACCACAGACCCATGAGGGCAGAAAAATCTCTTGCAATGAGGAGCCATAGACCTGTGGATGCCCATCTAGTTGAACTCAAGCCCAAGATTTCTGGCTCAGAAATCTTCAAGACTCCCACTGCCCGCAGGACAAAGGACAGGGTTCTTAAGAATCAGACATTCCTGGCTGTGTGTCCAGTCTGGTCCACCTTATCAGCTCTGACCATTCTAGCCCAGCAACACTGATCTCAGAAAAGTGCTTGACCTTTCTTTGTTCCTCACCTTTGCTCATGATCTTTCTGCCAGTTGAATCAAGCTCTCTCCTCTTCTCCATCTAAAACAACGTCCATTTGTTTTTATGCCAGAGGGAAGCGCTAGGAGCCATGGGTGGGAATACATGGGCAGGGCTGGGACTGGGGTTGGGCAATCAAGAGCCGTGCAAGTGCACCTCGCTTGCCTTACCTTAGTCTTGGCCCAGTGTAGGGGAGGAGATGTCAGGTCAGTACCTGGGTGAGTGTTGTGTTTGCTACCTGAGTGACCTGTCGCTAGTGGGGGTTGTTAGGGATAGAATTGTGTCCCTCCAAAACCTGTGTTGGAATCCTAACCCCTATACCTGTAGATGCAATCTGGTTTGGAAATAAGGTTTTCTTTGTTATATTAATTAGACTATACCTGAGTAGGGTGGGTTCTAAATCTAATCACTTCTGAGTTATAAAAAGAGCAAAACGGACACAGACACATGGACAGGGAAGACAGATGCCATGTGAGGATCATCTCCAAGCCAAGGGAACACCAAGGAGACAAGAATGCCTGGGGCTACTGACAAGGAGGGAATCAAAGGGGCTTAGACCCTGATTTGAACTTTTAGCTTCTAGAACTGTGAGAAAATAAATTCCTGTTCTTTAAAGCAACCCAATTGTGGTATTTGTGTTACAGCAGCACTAGGAGGCTAAAACAGGGGTCTAGCAGGAGGTGGTTGAACGCTGAAGAGGGAATATCTATAGTAGCTGGAGGGGTAGTAGATGGATTCCGAGGTTCTTCCGTCCCTAAGGTGTTAGAATCCTAAGGAGACTTTCCTGAACCCCATAGCCCAGAGCTGCCGCTCCCTCCTTTCAACTCCAAGTTTACCTCCAAGATCATTCATCTGCAATTAACCACACTGCCTTGTGACAGCTCTTGTATTGCTGTCTTGTCTTATTATTTCAAATTTCATGAGTTTATGTCTCATTTTCCTAATAGAATCCCATATGCCTTGAGGACAGGGACTAAACTGTCTTCTTTCTTGTCTCTCTCTCTCACAGTGGGTGTGGAAGATTCTCTAATATTTATTAAAAATCCTTTCTGTGGCAGTACATTGCATGCCACCTGATTTAATGATCACATCAACCTCTTGGGTAGGTTCTGTTAAAGAGCCCATTTATAGACGAGGAACTGGCGGTTCGCTGAGGTTGACAAATGTCAGCTATTATTTTAACAGAGACTGGGATGCTATCAGAATCCCTGGGTGTGTGGCCTTGGGCAAGCTGCTTAACCTCTTTGAGCCTCAGTTTCCTTACTGTAAAGTGGGGATGGTAATATTATCTACTTGGCTGGTTCTTGTGAGGATGAAACAAGTTAATACAACACAAAGATCTTAGAACAGTATGTGAAGTGAGCTCTATTATTATTAATCATTATTTATTTTATTTATTATCATTGTTGCTATCAACAGAGTGGTAGGACTTGCCAAATTTAGAAAAAAGAATGATCAGAGCGTGAGTCTTAGCATTTCCAGGGGTCATGGACTGAATGTGCCCCCCAAAATATATGTTGGCTCTTAATCCCTGTGCCTGGGGATGTGAGCCTTTTTGGAAACGGGAGTTTTCTTTTGTTATGTTAATGATATCCTACCTAATGGGTGTAAAAACTAAATCAAATTTATTGCTGTGGAGTTGATTCCGACTCATAGTGACCTTATAGGATGGGATAGATCTGCCCTATAGGGTTTCCAAGGCTGAAATCTTTTTGGAAGCAGACTGCCACATCTTCCTCCAGCAGAGCAGCTGGTGGGTTCAAACCACCAACCTTCCAGTTAGCAGCCAGGTGCTTACCCTAATCCCTTCTGAGTGGTGTCTTATATAGGTGAGTATAGACCCAGAGACACACACACAGGGGAAGACAGGCACCATGTGAAGATCCCTCTACAAGTCAAGGAATGCCAAAGAATGCCTGGGGCTACTGACAAGGAGGGAACTTCCCCTAGAACAGATGCACTGATTTGGACTTCTAGCCCCCAAAACTTGAGGCAATAAATTCCTGTTCTTTAAAGCCACCCACTTGTGGTATTTTTTGTTATGGTGGCAGTAGATAACTAAGAAACCAGATGCTTAGAAAGATTGCAATGGGTCATCGGGCGGGGTGGAGGGGGGACAAAAGCCACTAACCTTCAGAGCTTCTGGTTTCCTCAGTATTGTCCCTCCTCCCAGGACCGGGAATCCTGGTTCATGAACCATTTATATAAATGCGGACGTGGGCCTCTTATGAGTCTAATTGGCAGGGCTCAGCCCCCCTGCCAAGTGCAAAGAGAGTTCTCCAAACTTCAAAGCTGAAGGCCAGACTCAGTCATTGATGATTGATTAATTAGTTAGTTAATTAAATGCAATTTGCCAGCCTTCTCTGGGCCACGCACTGGGCTAGGAAAGCAGATAAGGATGGAAATGTGAGAATCTTTGCTCTGAAATAGCTCACAGTCTGGGAAGAGGGGCAGACATGTAAACCCAGGACTATAGTGCAGGCTGAAGTTCCTGAGAGGTGCAAATGGCTAATGCACTTGGCTGCTAACTGAAAGGTTGGTAGTTCAAGCCCATCCAGATGTGCCTCGGAAGAAAGGCCTGGTGATCTACTTTCAAAAGATCAGTCACTGAAAACCCTGTGGAGCACAGTGGTACTCTGACACACAGGGAGTTATCATGAGTTGGAACTGACTGGATGGCAGCTGGTTACAGTGTGGTGTGATAAGCTGGGGATGGGGGGAGGAAACCAGTGAGTCCCAAAGCCAGCCTGTACTCAGGGAGGAGTAGGGGAGACAGCCAAGCTGCCTCTGCCTCTCCACCAAAACCCTGGGAGGAAAGGGATTCTTGAGGGATGAGGAAAATTACCCAGAGAAGTTGCTGCTGACCCAGACAGCTCAGAGAGTAAAAAAAAAGCAGGAGGCCAAGTGGGCTGCACCAGTTTTGCTGTGTGTGTAGAGGAGAAGGACACAGACTCCTGGGGAGGCCTCCAAGGCCTCTGCCACCCTCACTGAGGAAGAGTGGGGTCTAGAAAGACGTGGCTGCCTGTGCCTCTGGCCTGCAGTCAGCTGTTAAGAGCAGTCCTTCATTGCTACTGGAAAGGCTAACTGTTTACATTTCTGTCATTTACAATGATATGGTGTTGTGACACTCTGGAATCTGGAGATAAATGTTTTATAAAAGGACTCGATTTGATATGGTGTTGGAATTTAATTAGCTCCGCAATGCACAGAGGGCTTTGTGGGCCCTTCAATTAGAAGTTACTTAAGGGTCTTGTGTGTGGGGGATCTCCAGTGCTATTAAGGGGCTGCGGGGACTGAGATGGCACCTCTACCTCCAGGCCTGCCCTCTGCAGATTCTGGTTCAAGGGCATTGCTTTTGGCAGTTCTGGCAGGCTGTGGAGAATCCTGATCCATTCTGTAATTGGAGTTCTGCATTTGCTAGGATTGGGGCTGCAGTATGTGATTGTAGAAGAATGCAAATGAACTTGGCCTCCCTGAGGCTCAAAGCCAGGACCACAAGTCAGTTGAGGACTCCTCGGAGGAGGCCAGTCTTGGACAGGGGAGCTGTCTTTAAGTCCACTTAGCCCTGGCCCCAGGGGCATTGAAGATCAGGGCTGCTAGAAACTGGTAAACAACCATGTCTGCAAATGGTTAACGCACTTTGCTGCTACCCAAAAGGTTGGTGGTTTAGGTCCACCCAGAGGTGCCTTGGAAGAAAGACCCGGCTATCTACTTCTGAAAATCAGCCATTGAAAACCAAACGGAGCACAGTTCTATTCTGACACACATGGGGTCACCATGAGTCAGAATCGGCTCAATAGCAAGTAGTTTGGTTTACGATACCAGCCAGGACTGATATTCCACAGTTATGTACCGAGAGGGCTATACCAGTTACCAAGTGTGGATTGATAAAATGCCTGCTATGGAAGCACTCCCAAATACCCCTCCGCGCACTGCCCTGGCCACTCTGGCCCATCCTCTGGGATCTCCTGGACCTCACCAGCAACTAAAGGGTTGAAGCCTGGCAAGAAGAGAGCCCCCAGGATGCTATTTCAGCACCATGGTCAGCAGCCACCCTGCCTTGTCAGGGCCCGAGCATCAGCAGCAGTTGAAATATGTCAGATATCGCCTCAATTCCAGCCTGTAAAAATGACAGCGGTCTGGGCAGTAAGAGAGTATAAACCTGGGAGTGTGAGCTTTGGGGTCATATCCCCCCGCCTCCCTAGTTCAAGAGCCTGAGTACTGACCACTCTGAGCTGTGTTAATACTCTGAGCCTCATCTGTAAATGGAGTTAATAACACCTATGTCAACACATTGATGTGAGGATTAAAGAACATAAATAGTGTGGGTATTGTCAAGGTGTAAAAGTTAGCACGTTGGTTCAGACTCTAGCAATCCAAGTTCAAGAATCGGTGGGACTTTTTAATGGGTGTAGAATGTAGTTTTTAAAAGTATAATATCTGGAGCCGGATTGCCTGGGCTCTAATCTTAGCTCTGCCACTTACTAGATATGACCTTGGGCATCAAATGTCACTGCTCAGTGTCTCAGTTTTTTTAATCTGAAAAATGTGATAATAAATATCTACTTTGTTGGGTTATTTGGAGAGTAAATAAGCTAACATTTATAATGGATTTAGAATAGCACCCGGCACATAGTAAAAAACCAGTTGCCACTGAGTTGATTCTGACTCATGGTGACTCCATAGTTGTCAGAGTAGAACTGTGCCCCACAGGGTTTTCAATGGCTAAATTTTTGGAAGTAGATCGCCAGGCTTTTCTTTGAGGTGCCTCAGGGTGGACTTGAACCATCAACCTTTTGGTTAACAGCTAAGCATGTTAATTGTTTGCATCACCCAAGGACTCCTGGCACATAGTAGGTATTCAGTAAATGTTAGTCATTACTGTATCATCCTTAGGTAAACTTCCTGGCACATAACCAAAAACCAAACCAAACCCGGTGCCATCAAGTCGATTCCGACTCATAGCAACCCTATAGGGCAGAGTAGAACTGCCCCTTAGAGTTTCCAAGGAGCGCCTGGCGGGTATGAACTGCCGACTCTTTGGTTAGCAGACGTAGCACTTAACCACTACGCCACCAGGGTTTCCAGCTGGCACATAGTGTTTAATAAATGGTAACAACTACAGCCACTTTGAGAGTGGTCTTCCACTCTGCCCAAGTCCCTGGAACCCTTACCAACACTCTTTGTTGCCTTTCTCATTCAATGTTTCCCAGACTGTTTTCTGCTCCCACAACCTCGTAACTTGTTGGGAAGGGAAGGCCATCTCCTGGCAATGCTTCCCCCCTCATCTTTTCTGATTGGCCAGCCCCTGCCTGGTTATTTGGCTAACCATATTCTCCAACACAAGCATACAACGCAGGTCCAAAGAATGCCCTCCCCAGGTCTCCTTGATCCTTGTTTCCCCAAATGTAGCACCTACACCACCCTCTAGCCTATACCGCTACTTAGCAGGCACACAATAAATTTTAAATCAATGAATAAATGGGGGAACCTAGACCAGGGAAGCCTTTGTCATAAGCCTGGGATAGGATGCTTTTTACCGATGGCTAACTGGCTGTAGACATTTCACTAGTTATATACACCCCCTTTCATTAATACTGTGATTCCCAGAGATGCCAACCCTGAGAGTAGCCAACTGAGGCTACACCATAAAAGGGTTCCATTGTCAAAGAAGCTTGGATAATACTGGGTTAAATGAAATTAAACAGGTTTCCTTACCGCAGGGCTTTTCAGAGACTTAAACATGCTAATTGTATTGCCAAGCTCTTAATGTGGTAATATAGTGCCTTTTCAAAACTCCATTTCATTACAGGCTGTGTGTCCATGTGTGTCTGTCTCGCATCTCACAGGGCTAGATTTTTTGGATCATCTTTTGGAAAACACTGTATTAAATGATTCTTGGAATTCACACCTGTGCTTTCATGTAGAGTAGAGGGTAATGAAGATGTAGGGTTCAAAGATTTCCCAACACCTCTTTTCCCTTGAGTACTAATGGGGAGGCATTTCTGCACATATCTGTTGAGTTCGGTGACCCTTTCCCTTGGCATCTGTGATCCCACGGTCGATTGGTTTTCTTTCTGCTCAGTTTCAGACTCCCTTGCAAGCTCCTTTTCCTTTGATTCTCTTGTAAGCTTGGTGCCCTTGGGGCTTTTCCCTTCTCCCTCTTCTCCTTTCACTCTGTATACATTCCTTGGAGAACCTCGTTTCAAGACTTCAATTTTCATCTATGTACCGATGGCTCCAAATCTTTATCTTCAACCCAGACCTGTGTTCTTACCCCTGATTTTACAGTGTACGGGCTGACCCCCTCATCAATATCCCACAGACATCTGAACCTCAACCTGAACTCATTGCTTATTTCCCCAAACTGTTTGTCCTCCCACATGCTCTATCTGAATAAACTATGCCTTTGTTCACCTGGTTTCCCAAGTTCCAGACCTGGGACTCATCCTTGATACCTGCCTCTGTTATACCCTGCCTCCCCCCATCTAATGGCCAATTCTTTAATGTGTCTTGAGTCATCCATGCCTTAGTCCAGACCACCATCAACCTTTGTCTGCATTATTATAGCACCCTCTAACCCACAACTAGCCTCCCTGTTTCCATCTTTTTGTTGTTGTTAGCCGTGTGGAGACGGCCCCTGTCTCATGGTGATCCCATGCACAATGGAACTAAATGCTGCCTGGTCTTGCACCATCCCCATGGTCAGTTGTGAATTGGACTGTTGTGATCCAGAGGGTTTTCACTGGCTGATTTTTGGAAGTAGATTGCCAGCCCTTTCTTCCTAGCTTGTCTTAGTCTGGAAGCTCAGCTGAAACCTGTTTAGCATCATAGCAACATGGAAGCCTCCACTGACAGGCGGTGGCTGCGCGTGGGGTACGTTGCCTGGGACTCGAACTTGGGTCTCCCGCATGGAAGGTGAGAATTCTATTAACCCACTCTAATATACTCTGCAGTCTGCAGCCATTGTGATTTTAAAAGGTGAAATCAAACCTGTCTCTCTCATGCTTCAAGGCCCTTGATGCCTGCCTACTCCTACAGGATACGGTCCAAACTCTTTGACAAGAACTCTAGGATTCGTCACCATCAGACTGCTGCTTAGACCTCCAGCCTCATTACCCTTCTACCACTGTGCTAAGCTGCTCTAAGACCCATAATTCACCATACTGTCTCCCACCTCTGCTGTGCTTTCTGCGTGTACTTCCCTTCCCACTTCCCTACAACTCCTTCCTCTTCACCCATGGTCTGGATATCTCCTATTGGTTTTTCAGCTCTCAGTTTACACATAATTTCCTCTAGGAAGCCTTCCTTGAGGAATAGCCCTTCCCTTATATCACTCCAAAGCCCAGGCTGGGTACCCCTCCTCTGTTTCCCACAGCACCCCCTGCTTGCCCATTTTGTAACACTTCCCATAGAACAGCCTGTTGGCCTGTTTCCTTACTCTTCTTCTCCTTTACTGGAATGGAAACTTCTTTAAGAGTGCTATGCTTATCGATATGTCCTTAAGCACAAGGTAGCCAGCTTCCTGTCTCCAGATTCTCCCCAGCACCATCTCGGCCTCATCAGCACTGCCACCTGTGAGTGGGCAAGGCAGCAGGAGCAACAAGTAATGGGGACGATAATGTCATAATCAATTTTGCTAGGTTTAGTGTAGCTAGTGAATGGTTTGTGGAGGGAAGATATTGCACCTATTGACCCAAATGAGGTTTTGGATTTTCTGTGGTTTGCAATGATCCATTTGCCCATTACCAGCTGTGATCTGGCAGCACTGGCATATGGCCAGGACCTACTGCAAGGAAAGAGGAGGCTTTGAGTCTGGAGGCAGAATCGGTTTCTCTTTTTCCAATCCTCCTGTGCATTCCATCATCTCTTGAACTGTGCTAGACGGTAAGGGCTTTTTTTACTGGGTCCCGTGACTAGACTTACTTCCGGTTTCCCTCACTAGAGGATGCTCACTTTTGGAACAGGAACTGTGTGCATTTAGTTTGCAATATATCTCATAGCCTAGCATGGGGCTTGGCCCACACCAGGTGCTCAGTTAATGTCTGTGGAATGACTGAATGCATTGGCAGCCACATGCCCACTACTACATATAAGGCCACATGTGATTGGTTAGGAGGAGAAGTGGGTGGAGTCACACTTAGGGAAGACCAGAGAGCAAATTACATGAATTGCTGCTAAGTGTATACATTTTGTGTATCTCACAGGCACCACGTCTACAAGGTCCTACTTGATTTAGCCTGTGATGATCGCTACACTTGATTGCCACTCTCCTCCATTCACTCTGCTCCAACCACTGTGGCTTCCTGTTATTTCTTAAACACACCAAACAGTCTCCCTTTCAGGGCCTTTGCACTTGTGGCTCCTCCTGTCTGGAATGCTTTTGCCCATATCCACATCTGCCTCCCTCATTTCATTCAGGTCTCTGGTCAGAAATCATCTAACCATCATTCTCTAGTCCCTTAGCCAGCTTTATTTTTCTTCTTATCACTAGCTGAGTTTGATCATATTTTTGTTTTATATCTTTACTGTTTGTTTCCCCTATTAGAACGGAAGCTCCATGAGGGCAGGGACTTTGCTTTATTCATTATTGCAGCCCCAGTCCTTAAAACAGTGCCTGGCACAGAGCAGGTAGGTGCTCAATACGTATTCGTGACATGCATAAGTGAGGTCTGAATGGCGATTTATTGTTTTCCCTGTCTCATTTAGATCTGCATTCCATTGGTAATTAATTTTTTCTGTATGGCGAAAGGTAGGGCTTGAGATACATCCCTCCCCATATGGATGTCCAATTGTCACAACCCCATTTGTCCTGCTTGTTTGGCTCAGGAGGTTCTCTCTGCTTGATTTCCATCTCCCTTCTCATGATCCATTCGAGTCTTCCCTGTTCTTCAAGGCACAAGTAAAATCTCTCTGCCTCCATTAAGTCTTTCCTGACCAATTAATTATTCGTTTATTTCTTCATGATCTATTTATTTTCCACTTTGTGTCAGGCATTGTGATAGACACTGGGAATTCTATGCACTGGGGAGAGAACGGTGAATGAATCAGGTACCATTCCTGTCCTCAAGGGGTAGACAGTCTAGTGGGAGATACAGGCATTGGGCAAGTTATGGTGATGTGTTGGGAAGGAGAAGTTATGGGGATCCTGGAGATGTGTAATAGGGAACCTAACCTATCCTGGTCTTCCATAAAGCCTTTCCTGAGAAATCTGTGTTGAGGCTGAGACCTTGAGGATGATTTGAAGTCAGTTAGGGAAAGGCCTTGGGGGTGGGGAGATTGATATTTCTGCACCTTTCAGTCTCCTAGAGTGTTGGTAGATTTAGCACAATATTTAGTTTTCATATCTTGTCTATGTATCTGGATGGCTGTTCCCTGGGGACTAGGAGAAGAAGCAATTATATATATATATTTTAAATCCATTACAAAACCTAGTATGGGGTGAAAACAAACTAGGTGGTCAATGAGAATTAGTTGATGGTAGGTAAAATCATCATATGAATCTAGTCGTGGTGTAATCTGATTCAGCTCCAAAGGGGAGGTATCTGGGGGGTGGGAAGTGCTTTGGGAACAGACAGATCTGGTGTGAATCTCTGCTTTGCCACTTACCATCTAGTTGAGCAAATTACCCAATTTGTTTAAGTCTCAGTTTTCTTATCAGAAAAAAGATGTATAATCATATATTCCTCATAGAATTCTTATGATGATAAAAAGAAGAAATCAATGGAGAATCCCTATACCCGGCACCTAGTAAGTGTTCAATAAAACCAGGGCTTTGAAGTGATTCGGAATAGGCCAGTAATTGCTGATCGAAGTGAGGGCAGTGTATGTGCTGCATAGCAACCAAATCTGTTTCCTGTTGGTTTTTGACCCAAGTAGGAAACAAATAGTGGCGCCTCGCTCAAAGATGGTAGCAGACTAAGCCGCTTTGTATGTCTGTCCTGCCAATAATCCAGTCTCCTGCATGGATCTTAAAAGTTTCAGGAGCCTGATGGGGGAGAGTGACACACATTCAAAGCAGCTTGGCTGGCTGTTTGTTATCTTTGAGTGGGCATCGCTGTTTATTTTCTAACCAAAACCAAACCTATGGTCGTTGAGTCAATTCTGACTCATGGCTACCCTATAAGACAGAGTAGAACTGCCTCATAGGGTTTCCAAGGAGTGGCTTGGTGGATTTGAACTGCCGACCTTTTGGTTAGCAGGAGACTCTTGTTAAAATCTGACAAGCAACGAGTTGGTTGCTATGTAGCGCATACGCTGCCCTTGTTTACGTTGGCAATTACTCAACTGTTGGGAACCAGTTCGAAGCCATGAATAAAACATCAGTCTCCTTCCCCACTCTTAAATTTGAAAGGCAATGTGGTGTGGTGGGATGGATATGGGATTTGGAATCAGACAATCCAAAGACTGAACTCTGACTTTATCACCTTTCTGCTTAACCTATCTGAGCCTGTTTGTTCACCTGTGGAATGAGATAATAACTCCTGCTTTTAAGGATTTTTAGGAGAATTAACTGAGATAATTTATCTCCAGCACCTGCCACGTTCTAGGGGCTGGTAACTCTATTAGCCATCAACCTGAAATTTAAAAGCCCTCCATGTTCCAGCTGCTTGCTCAGAGTATAAACATGAGGGCTTCATGGTGTCTACCTGGTTATAAAGCTGACCAATAAACATGTGTCAAACGGCTCTCTTTGATTTTACACAGCTACATGTCATCCTTGGTAGAGGTGGAGACCGGAGGGTGGGGGGCAGGTAATGAATTCCCATTTGTGTGCTGGTGACACCTGGGGGCTTTTGGGTGGGCTCCAGAATTGTAAGACTGGGACATTGCCAGCTTCTTCTCTGTGGCTTTGCTTCCTTGGGTGTTGGTAGGACCGGCCTCCCCTTTCTTTCCAAAGAGGAGCTTGCTGCCATATGGTTGCGTCTTCAGCTGGACTGGAACCTGGGTGAAACCCAGAGAAAAGCAGCCAAGTGTGCCTGCAGGGGCCCCTTGGAGGCAGCTGCTCTGCTGTCACATCCCAGGCCACAGGGGCTGCCCCAATCTGCTGCCAGGTCTGCTCGCTGCCCTCACATGAGTGACTGGCTGTCCCCTACCTGGGGAGACAGGTGGCATCTGTATGTGCCCCTCTATCTCTCTGCCTTCCTGCTGACCATGAGGGCTTGCCTGACCCTAATCCTGATAAATCAGAAAGAACAAAACCAACATGGTCAGGGAGTACCTGTTACTGATATTGGATGTCACTGTTAACACTGGCAGCTTTGAAAAGGAAGAAGAGAGGCAGCAGGATGGCATGCAGATCAGGACAAAACTTGAGAAAAGGGCAAGCAATTAACTTTCGGTGAGTACCTAATACGTGCCTGTCACTTTCGGTAAATGATCTTCAATTCTCACACCCATTTTGTGAGGAAAGTGCTATTATTCCCATTCTTCAGATGAGGAAACTGAGGCCCAAAGAGGTTAAGAGATTGCCCAACATCATGCAGTGGATATGTGGCAGAGCCAGGATTTAAACTCAGTTCTATCGGGCTCCCAATTCTATGCTTTTTTCACTGCATTAGTGTTTCCTAAACTTGAGTACCGTAGGGGTGTAGTAACTGAATATAATTCTCACAGCTCCCCAGGATGACAGATTTAAAAAAAATTTTAATATTTAAAATGTAAAAAGATAGCATGAGGCATAGACTTCTTATGCTTACTGTTCTTATACAATTGTAAAATTCAAACCAAATTACCAAGGAAATACAGAGCTGAAATACAAATAGGCTTCAAGTGAACAGCATTGATTTAATGCAATGAATGATGTTGTTTGTTGAAGCAAAGTCTCTCTTGAGTTCACTGTGCATTGGCTGGTATAGATCAAGTGATGGCTCTGTTTTTCCGCCATTTCTTTTTTTTTTTTTGGTTTGAATGATCTCAAAACCCTCATATATAAAGATCATCATGATACCATTTGGCTTTAGTTGACAGAGCCTACCAGCCACATTTGCCTCTGCTCTTTGCTCATTAGTCTGTGACAATTTAAGTGGTACATTTCTTGCCCCGTGATGTTGTTTTGTGACATAAAGTCTCAATTTATCAAATAATTTAAGAAACAAAAAGCGCTATCCTGTGACTCTCTCTTTTTATTGCCACAGACTGCAAGGGAGAAGTTTGGTCTTTATAGCTGGTAAAAGATTTCAACCTGAGGGCCGATTGTTGTCACTTGGGAACTGGACATACATGCCACTTGAATGGCAGCTGGATGTGTTTATCAACTTGTTAGAAGTTAAATGCTGTCACTTGGGGTCATCGCTTTGTGTAAACACAAAGGCAAACTCCCATGATGAAATGGTGCAGTGGTGCTGGGCCGGAGGTGCCTCTGCACAGCCTCATAAGCCAGTTATGCTTAGCTGCATTTTAAAAGATTTATCATCAACGAGAAAACACAAGTCTGTGCATACCAGGGCTTCCAACCGGTTTGTTCTAGTTTGACCATCTGCTGAGAATTTGCATTTCCACCTCAGATGCAGTATCCTGAATCGGAATCTACATTTTAACAATATCCCCAGATGTAAGAATCACCTGGGGATACCTCAGAATCACCTGGGGATCTTGTTAAAATGCTGATTATGATTCACTATATCTGGGGTAAAAATGCAAATTCTCAGCAGGGGTGCAATACCCTAAATCAGCAGCCCTCAAATGTTAATGTGTAGCAGAATCTCCTAGAGGGTTCGTTAAAATGCAGATTACTGGGCCCCGCCCCCAGAGTTTCGGATTTGGTAGGCCTGGGTGAATCCTGAGAATCTGCATTTTTAATAAGTTTCCCAAGGGGTGCTGATGGTCCGTGGGCCACACTTTTTGAGAGCCACTGCTCTCAATCTTACTTTTTTGTCCTTAGGACAGAAGAGAGTTCAGGAACGTACGTAGGGTGGGGACAAGGGCAAAAAAACACACAGTGAAAGCAGACATTCTGTTCCAGAACTCCAGGAGAAGGAAATGAACAATTATTGTTGTTGTTATTAGGTGCTCATGGCTCGACTTTTGACTCATTGTGACCTCACGTGACAGAACAAAACTGCCTCATAGGGTTTTCCAGGCTGTAATTTTTATGGGAACGGATTGCCAGGTCTTTTCTCCCACGGAGCTGCTGGGTGGGTTTGAGCCACCAACCTTTGGGTTAGCAATTGAGCACTTAACTGTTGTACGGCCAGGGCTCCTGAACGATTGTACCTACTATATGCCAGGAGTTTCTGGAGAGTGCAAAAGGTTAACATGCTTGGCTGCTAACTGAAAGGTTGGAGGTTCGAGTCCACCCAATGCACCTTGTAAAAAAGGCTTGGTGATTTACTTCTTAAAAATCAGCCATTGAAAACCCTACGGAACAGAGTTCTACCCTAACACACATGGGGTTGCCGTGATTCAGTTCTAACTCAATGGCAGTTGTTTGGTTACTATATGTTAGCTCTGCTCTGACACTAAATTACTTCAGAGACAAGGCAAGGTGTCTTCTTTACTCAGTCTTCAGAAGTTGAAGTATTGGAGGCATAACTTTGCGGAAGGTTTTGAAGTCTTAAGAGACAGCATAGTATTTGGCATGCCTACGCTAGAACCAAAGGAGCCCTGGTGTGCGATGGTTGAACGCTCAGCTGCTAACCAAAAGGTTGGCAGTTTGAACCTACCAGCTGCTCCGAGGGAGAAAGACGTGGCAGTTTGCTTCTGGAAAGATTTACAGCCTTGGAAACCCTATGCGGCAGTTCTACCCTGTCCTACAGCGTCACTTTGAGTCAGAATTGACTCGATAGCAGTGGGTTTGGTTTTTGGTTTTTATGCTAGAGTCCAACCGCTTTGGTAAGACCATAGCTCTCCCTCGTCTGGTGGTGTAATCTCGAGCACGTGCCTTAATTGCTCTTTGCTCAGTTTTCCTACCTGGGAAATGGGGTAACAGGAATATCTACCTTATAATGTTCACTGTGAGGATCAAGTGAGTTAGCACAAGGAGTGCCTGGCTCAGAGTCTGCCCTCAGTGACTTTGTTAACTGTTAATATAATACAGAGAAACTGAGTCTGGAGGAGTGAGGTTCATGCCGCTGAATAGGAACTGGATGGAGAGTCTGGGGAATTGCCTAAAAACTGATGATAATGACTGTGACGGTGGCAGTGATGATGATAATACGAATGGCTATGGGCACCATTCATTGAGATATTTGTGTGCGAGTCATTGCGTAAGCTACTCTGCCGCAACACTTCACTGCACCCTTTCAATAATCCTGGTTAGTATTGCTGTTGGAATGAGAAGACTGAGGCTTTACCTGGTTAACTCTGTGAATGCTCTGTGTGGCCTTGGGCAAATTGTTCTTTCTGGGCCTCCAAGAGGGGGTCGGCCTTGAAGCTGTCTAAGGGCCTTTCTGCCTGCAGGTTTGGGGCTGTGCTGCTCTTGCCTGGAGACTCCCCACTCCCACATCACTAAGACCTGTCAGTTCTTAAAGCCTTGGGGATTCCCAAAAGGGGGAGCTTTCTCCCTTGAGTTTCAGGTGTCAAGGGTCTAGGCTCCCTGGATTTCGTGATTTGGAATTCTACCTAGACACCTCAAGGTTCATTTCCAAACCATGCAGCACCTGTGCACACTGACTGGCAGGTTGTGTGGGAGGCCAGTGGGATTGGCCCGGGGCAGAGCCGTGAACCAGGCAGAGGTTTTCCCAGCACCTCCTGGGCCCGCTCCTGGTGGTGAGAGCAGTGGCTCTCAGTTACCCAACAGCTAAGCTCTCTGGGCCCCTTACATCATCCCCTTTGGTTCCCTCAGCCCTCGAAGCACACCGTTGAGAAGATGCCTGGTTTCCCTTCTACAGCCCGGGAAGCCAGCCTGCTCACCCAAAGCCACTCAGCTCAAGGGATTCCCAGTCGTCCCTTCACCCTGCAGCCCCTCTCCAAACCTGCTCGTAGTGTCCTGGGAAGGGCTGATAAAGGCCTTCAGGGGAACTTACTGTTAGCACCATCCAGTCGTGCCTCCCACCCCCGTGGCGACCCTATGGCTGACGGAATGAAACGCTACCTGGCCCTGTGCTGTCTTCATGATGGGTTGGGGATTGAACTATTGGGATCCATAGGGTTTTCATTGGCTGATTTTTGGCAGTAGATTTCCTGGCCTTTCTCCCTAGCCTGTCTTAGTCTGGAAGCTCTGCTGAACCTTATTCAGCATCATAGCAACATGCAAAAGCCTCTACCGATAGATGGGTGGCGGCTCTGCACCAGGTGCGTTAGCCCGTAATCAAAGCCAGGTCCCCTGTATGGGAGACGAAAATCCGACCACGTCAGAGACTTCAGAGACTCTGATTCCGTGGGTATGGGGTGACGTGCCCCCTTGATTAAGAACCACAGGGCCAGATGATTGGTGGGTCCCTTCCAGATCTAACATTCTTTGAAGCGAGAGTCCTGACATGTTGAAAAGGGATATCCATAGCTGTATTTGGCTTTGCAAAACCCAGGCATAGGACTATGGCACGTTTCAAACATTAAACTAAAGTTGATTCTTTACACAGAGGAAAGAGCCCTGGGTATGCAGTCTGAAAACTCATCCTGGCACTCCCACTAACATGCTGTGTGACCTTGGTCAAGTCCCATGCCCCCTCTGGGCCTCATCTTCCTTATCTCTTCAATGAGGGGTTGGATGAGACCCTCTTTCTTGGCTCTATAACTTGGAGATCACATTCTGCCTTGGAGTTTGTGTGCCCCCATCCCTTGCTGGAGGGTCGGATCCTTCAGGGCACAGGCACCCCTGGTTCTCCTTAGTTGGGGTCCTCAGGGACTAGACAGCACCTCTCACAAGTACTGCTCAGCAAATACTGTCAAATGAATGAACGGTGCTTCCATGTATCTAGTAGGCTGCTCATTTCTGCAAAACGGAACGTATGACAGCCAGATAATCACCAGCGACAGCAGCTAACCTGGGTTTTTAAAAAGAAACTGTGTTCTGTTTTGTCCAACTTGATAAAATAGCTCAGCTTTGGGGGAAATCGTGTTTATCTGTAACAGCAGTTTTTTAAAAAAATTATTTTTCACAAAACCTTCTGGGGGTAGTTTGATTATGTTTTTTTCTACCTTTCGTCATTTTCTCGGGAGAAAACAAAAGCAAGAAGTGAAAACAAGTGCTAGTCGGTACCAAGCTGTGCTGCCTGGGAACTTAAAGGCACAGGCAGGAAACATGGAGCAGGTTGAGCTCGTGGCCTGAAAACCCGGCTGTACATTTGCATTGACACCTTGAAAACGAGCGTCACTTGCAGACTAATGATAAGCTCCAAATTCTAGTCCTATTTCTGATACTGACTTGTTTCAACCTCTAAACAAGTCACTTAAATGCTCAGCCCATCCTTGCTGCTCTGGCAAAGGATAGCAGTGCTGACCTACTTCATTCTTGCCTGCTTTTTGCTTTTTAAAAAGTCATTTGATTCATACCGTTCTTTCCCCATTTTTCTCCCAATCTCCTTCTTTCTCCTCCTTTTACTTATTATTTTTTATTGTGGTAAAAATATATCTATAACACCAAAACCAAAAAAACAAACCCGTTGCTGTCATGTCAATTCCAACTTGTGGCAAGCCCATGTGTTACAAAGGAGAGGTGCTCCATAGGATTTTCTTGGCTGTAATCTTTACAGAAGCAGATTGCCAGGTCTTTCTCCTGCTGAGCTGCAGGGTGGGTTCAAACCACTGACCTTTTGTGCCGCCCAGGGTGTAGGCATATACAACACAATATTTGGCAATTCAGTGTTTTTCACCGGTACAATTTACTGATACCAATTACATTTATAATGTGGTACAATTCTCATCAATGATCATTACCAAATTCCCATCACCACCAACAGAAACTCATTGCTTCCTAAACAATGACCCCCCCTTCCCCTGATAACCACTAACAAAACTCTGGTCTCTATACCTTTGCCTATTCTAGGTATTTCATGTAAATGACATCCTACAGTAATTGTCCTTCCATGACTGACTTATCTCATTCAACATGATGTTTTCAAGGTTCATTCGTGTCGTAGCATGTATTAAGACTTAATTTCTCTTTATGGCTGAGTAGTACTCCATTAAGGAGCTCTCATGGCACAATGGTTAAGCTCTCAGCTGCTAACCAAAAGGTCAGCAGCTGGAACCCACCAGCCACTCCACGGGAGAAAGATGTGGCGGTCTGCTTCATGAGGATTACAGCTTTGGAAACCCAGTGGGGCAGTTCTACTCTGTCCTAGAGGGTTGCTATGAGTTGGAATTGACTCGTTGGCAATGGGTTAGTATTCAATTGTATGTATGTACCATGTTTTGTTTATCCATCCATCTGTTGATGGACTCTACTTATTATTTTTCAGTTGGGCTATATGTGAGAGTAGAAAATAGAAACGCTCAGGGTTTTTGCTGGTTTGTTTCCTTCTTCAACAAAGACAATGTTTATGGAAGATCTTGGTGAATTTCACTGCAAAGGCAAGCCCAGAACCTCAAACAACCAGGGGAGGGCTTTCTTAAGAGTTGAGTATTATTTTCATTCTCGTCGATTCGATGCTTTGCTTTGGAAACCAGATTCCCAACCCTTTATGAGGACTCCTGATTCTAACATTAAAAGGTACTTCTTCATCCAGGCAGAAGTCTCCAGCTGATTAAGAGTTTGTAGGTTATGATTAAGGAAATTTGGGGATGGGGCTCAAATTTTATTCTAAATCTCTAGGTTTGGAGTACAACTAAGGCCCTTAAGATAGTCCATGAGCATATGATGACAGGCATTTATTTGGTGAAAGCTTTTGCTAACGATGACTTCATTTAACAATGGTATAATCCTACAAGATGGGCATCCTTATCTCCATTTTGCAGATGAGGAAACTGAGGTTCAGAAAGGTTAAGTGACTTGGTCAGGGCCACACAGATAGGAAGTGACACAGCCCTTCTGATGTCAAAATCTGTTTCTACCAAATTTGGTCTCTTTTCTGCTGAGCAATGGTGTCTTCCAGCAATCCACTTGGCGTGAGTGGGCAGGGGCCAGACAGGAAGAGGCTGGGGAATCAGGTGGAAGCCCCTCCCTGCCACCACCAGCCCAGGACTCAGGAGTGGGTGGGGATGGAGGGCTGTGCACCTGAAAAAGTGGGAGGTAGGAGTGGAAACATGCTCAGGGTGGGGACTCCTCTGTGTGCCCGAGTTTAGAGACAGAGAGGGAGGCAGAGGGAGAAGGAGAATCAGGGTAAATATATAATTGGGTATTGTTTGTTTCCAAAATGAAAATAGCATTATGGTTTATTTCTGATTTTAAAATCAAGGCATGCTCATGGTAACAAATTCAGTCTGTACAGAAAAGAATGATAAAGGACGTGAAAGCCGCCTGTAAGCCCACAGTCTAGAGGTAATTGTGATCCACAGCTGGGCTTCCAGTTCGGCATTCTCAGGTTTAACTACCTTAAACTCACCTCCATCTTGCCTGTTGGCAAGTTGCCATGGAGACCATTAACAGTTAATGTGAACGACTCAGTTTTCAGAATTTGGGACTTTCTTTTCACTTTGGGGTAGCCGTGTTGTTGACACCTGATAACTCCTTTGGATTTCTTTGATCTAAGATGGATTTTAAGGCTAACAAAATATAACCCATCAAAAATCACGTTTTCAAAGACTGAGGATACGGGAAAAATTTCAATATGATGTTAAGCAAAAAGGAGAACGTGTAACTGTGTATCCTATATGATCTGAGGAGCCCTGGTGGCACAGTGATTAAGCATTAGGCTGCTAACCAAAAGATTGGCAGTTTGAATCCACCAGCTGCTCCTTGAAAACCCTAGGGGACAGTTCTACTTGATCCTATAGGGTCCCCATGAGGCAGAATGGAGTTGATGGCAGTGGGTTTGTTTGTTTTTTAATATGATCTGAAAAGGAGCCCTGGTGGCACAATGGTTAAACACTTGGCTGCAGCTGAAAAGTTGGCAATTTGAACCCACCCAGTGGCTCCGTGGGAGAAAGACCCGGCAATCTGCTTCCATGAATATTACAGCTTAGAATACCCAAGGGGGGCAATTCTACCCCGTCCTATAGGGTTGCTATGAGTTGAAATTGACTCGACGGCACACAACAACAATAGGACCTGAATTTGATTAAGATATGTGTCTACATTTACAGAAAAAAAAAAAATACATATATATAGAGAGAGAGAGAGAAGACAAAGAACTTTCAGTATTTCTCCTAAAACGTTATGAATGTTTATTTCTGCGTGAGAATGTTAGAAATGATTTTAATGGTATTCTTCAATCTTTTCTGTACTGACTAAAGTTTTTGTAATGAGCACGTTTTGCTTTTGCACAATCAGAGAGTGATACATGCTCTTTTTATAAGAAGGATAGCTGTTTGGGGACGAGATGTTTTTGAAAGATATACAGTGACTTACACATGCAGAGACAAGGTGAAGCGGAGTACTCAGCAATTTCCCATTGACCGTAATCAACATTCTTGCCTGGATGGATGTTAGAGACAGGGGCAGGGAGAACCGGCAGAGGGAATGTTCGTTTGAGTTTCTGAAATACTCATTTCCTGCAAATGGCTCAACCCTGAGCCATCTTTTATGAATGGGAACACCAGCTAAAATGAGCCAGGGAAGGTTCCTCTCTGTAGGAGCCCCAGAAGTCCTCTCTTATTGATATGTAGGGTTTTGCTTTGCCAGTGCAAAGTGGTGGTTTTACCAATGGGCATCTGCCAGAAATCAAGCAGAAGGGCCAGGTAGGAGAAAATGGCCTGTCATTTTGTCTCTCTGGATGTGGGTCATATAGTAAATGTCCTCAGCTTGTTGTGGGTTTCTAGCATGAAGCTGTCAAGAACTCTCTTGAAAGTTCCAATTTTGTTTGGGTCCACTGGTGGGAAAATGTGAACCCTACAGTTTCCTCTTGGGTGTAACTGATAAGCCCCTCCCGCCTTCCCCTGCTCTGTCCTTTCGAAATGAGTGGTAAAGACAACAATAAAAACCAAGAATCCTTAAATCTCAGGGGAGAATGGAGAGGTGAAAGAGGGTCACCTTCAATGAAAAAGATTTACTTCTAAGTCATTTTCTCTTCTTTTTAGGAGTTAGACTGAAAGGATCCAGTAAACTAAACCCCAGAGAGAGCTTGGTATAAATAAAAAAAATCCTGCAACTGTCAAAACAAATAGCAACCAATCAGAAATACAATGTCGACAGAGGCCCCAGTTCTAATATAATTCAGAGAAGCCTGTTAACAGCAAGAGAAAGGGCTAAGAGGGATATTGGGAAGGAATTTCAGTGGCTCCAAAAATCTCAAACTTGGAGTCTGATTGAGTGAAATGAGTAATACGGGCCTCATTTTAATCTCTTTGAGAATAATCAAAGCTTTAAATATTAGTGAAGATTACATGAATTAATTTATTCAACAGATAGCCACCAAATGCTTTCCCTGGGCAGGTCTTGTGCTGGAGGATGGGGATGCAGAGCGGAGAGACACAGGGAGCTCAGAGCATGAGGGGAAGAGCCATAACTGTAATGCAGAGTGCTGCATGCAGCGATGGGAGTAAATGCTGGGGATTATTGTGGGGGGCATGGGGGCAGTAATGGTTCAGTGGTAGAATTCTTGCCTTCCATACGGAGGTCCAGGTTTGATTCCTGGCCAATGCACCTCATGTACAGCCACCGCCCCTCTGTCAGTGGAGGCTTGTATGTTGCTAGAATGCTGAACAGGTTTCAATGGAGCTTCCAGACTAAGACAAACTAGGAAGAAAGGTCTGGCAATCTACTGCCAAAAGAAAACCCTATGAATCACAGTGGTTTGATCCACAACTGATCATGGGGATGGAGCTGGACTGGGCAATGTTTTGTTCCAGTGTACATAGAGTTGCCATGCTTTGGGAGCCGACTCAACCACAGCAGACAACACAGCAACAACAAATTGTGGGAATACAGGAAGGGTAACTAGCTGTGTGTATGTGTGTGTGTGTGAGCTGATGGTTGGCAAAGCTGAGTTTGAAGGATACAAAGGAATTAGTCAGGTAAAGGGGGGCGGCTATGAGAAGGCATATAAGCCAGCCAGGTAGAATATTCATTTGTTCATTCGTTTGTTTGTTTGTTCCTTCCTTCCTTCTACACATATATTGAACTCCTTCCTACTTTGTTTTAGGCACTGTTCCAAGGACGAAGTGAACAAGATAGACAAGGTCCCTGCCTTCAGAGAGCTTATATTTGGGCGGGGGGCAGAAAATGAACAAGCAAACAAATCAATAAAGGAGAGGCTTTCCGATGGTGATGTGCTATGAGGAACATAAGAAGGGTAATGTGGTCAGAGGGAGTGGAGAGCAGTTGGGAAAGCCATCTGAGAGAGATGACCATCCCTGCTGCACAATGAGCCAGTAAGGCAAAGAGCTGGAGAAGCACATTTCAGGAGAAGGGATAGTAAGTATAAGGGCTTGGAGTTTTAAGGACCTGAGGAAAGGGCAGTGAGTGAGGGGGACAGTGGAAGGGGTGATGTGGTCAGAGAGGTAAGCAGGGCCCAGATCATGTAGTACTTTGTGAACCCTGGTGAATACATTCAGACTTGTTTGTTAAGGGGCAGGAGTGGGTAAGTAGACCAGTTGGTCAGCTGGTGTGGTAGAGCTGGTGGTAAGCAGTGGTGGCTTGGGCTGAGCTGGTCATAGTGAATATGAACAGAAGATGCCAGTTTGGGAATTTGTTCTGGAGGTAGAGTCAGCCTTAGCCACAGAAGGATTAGCTGTGATGGGAGGAGTAATCCAAGATGGCTCCCAGGAGTTTTGCCTGAGGAGCAGGTAGATGGTGGCCCTTCACTGAGATGGGAAAGAGGAGTTCTGTTTTATTTGGAGCAGGGGATGACTAGTGTTTGGGGATCTACAGAGAATTCAGTATGGAATAAGCCCAGATGCCTGTGGGGAGTGGGGGGAGATGGCTGGAGGGGCATGCAGAGGTCATGAAGGATCCTGCCAGCCCTGTCAGAGAGCTCAGACACTAGCCACGATGTATTGGAGAGCCAGTGATCCACAGTGGAAAAGCACTGTCAGGTTGCTTCCCTGGTATACATTTGGTCTTTCCTTTCCTCTTTCCTCATGGAACACTGTCATCCCCCCACCCCCAACTGTCCTCCACTCCACCTATATTCCTCAGGGGAAGCTGGCTCCTCCGCCAGCTCTGGGGATGGGCCTCTTGTCTAGGTAGGTAACCCAACCCTGGCCAATGATTAGTATGAGAATAGTCAGGTGACCCATTTGAGCCAATGAGATAGGAGGAGATGTTTTCTGGGGGCTTCTGGGAAAGCAGTTTCCTAGTTTTTATCGGACAGTGTGTGGAAGTGACCTTCTCTGGGCCTCTGGGTGTTGGCCTTTGTGGATGTGCAGCTCCAAACAGCTGTAGCTGTTTTGCTACGAGCCTGAGGGATATGAGAGAAACAGGCAAATATGCCGGAGGCACCTGGTCATGTGAGCAACACATTTTCTTATTATGAAGACAGTTTGAGTTTTGTTTTCTCTTACTTGCAGCCCAAAGCACCCAAAACATACAAGGGGCTGGTAGAATATACAGGCAGAGATTTGTATCTAGGCCTGGAGCTCAGGCTAGGACATGAGATGGAAAGCCCTAATGCCCACACTCTTTTAAGACTCAGTATCGATAGGAAAGTTTTCCTGTTTAAATAAGACTTTTTTTTTTAATGAAAAAGGAAGTGGTGTGATGAAAGGAAGAACTTCCTTGAAGGAAGTGAAATTCTGGTAAGATGGTGTATAGGGATGGATTATGGAACCTCTTTAATTAAATGCCCAATGGGCAGATGCTAATCATTAGAATGACTCAGACACTATTCAAAGAGAAGCCGAATGACATAGTTTCTGAGATTTTTTTTAAACAGTGGGAATTCATTTTATGTTGGTTGCCCCAGACAACCTCTAAGGGACAGGGACTAGCACAGAGCAAAGAAAATGGGAGCTTTGGGGTCTGGCACACATGAAGGCCAAGTCCAGCGTTCCCAATGATGAGCCCCACTAGCTCTCTGAGCCTGATTTGTAGAATGGAGAAAATAGCTGCCTCCCAAGGTGGTCCTGTGACTTAAATTGGAGAACTCATAATCAGAGCCTGTGCAGCACCTGGAAAATAGTAGATGAGAGAGAGAGAGAAAGAGAGAGAGGCTGGTCTATACTCACCCCTTCTCTCTCCTCCCATCCTCTTGAGCCTCCTCCCATCAAACTTTCCTCTTCTCTGCTCTTGTCTTCACTGTACTTGACCATTCAGCAGCATTTGATTTGAACTCCTTCTTCATCTACCTTTGGGCACTTATTGTTCTCTTCCTGCCTTACTGGCTGCTCTTTCTCAGTCTCTTTGCTGGTTCCTCCTCATCTTCCCAGCCTCTGAATGGTGGAGTATCTCAAGACTTGCTCCTTAAACCTCCTATCTTCTCTAGCTACACTCAGCCCTAAAGGCTCATTCTCTCAAAGTAAAGCCCAATGTCCTTATCATGGCCTATAAATTCCTACCTAATCTGTCCCCCTTCCCAGTCTTCCCTGTCACCTCTTCCCCTACATTCCCCCAGCTCACCTGATCTCCTCGCTCTTTCTGGAAAATGCCCAGCACATTAATGCTTCAAGTCTCTTCACTTATTATTCCCTCCACCTAGAGTCTCACCCTTTCTTTCAGATCTTTGCTCAAGTGTCTCTGTATCATCAAGACCCTCCCTGACCACCCTGTTTAACCTCATAACTCCCTACCTCATCACTATCTATCCTCGTTCCTCAACCTGTCTTTATAGCGCTCACCATCATTTATGTAATTATTTGTGTATTACCTCTTTCCCCCATAAGAATGTCAGCTCCATGGGGTAGGGGGCTTTGTTTTGGACACAATTACATTTCTAGCTTTTATAACAGTGCTTGGCACAAAGTAGGCTCTCAATAAATATTTGTTGAAGAACACATTCACTAAGGGTAACTGCTCTTTTTCTTACTAATGCTATTATTGTTTTTCAACTTTAAGGTTCTGTGGTTTATGTTTGCAAAGCTAGACCTCCTAAAAATCCATTATGGTTTTCTAAGCTCAGGATCTGTAGCACAGCAGATGCTCTGTAAGTTGCCTACTTGGAAACAGATCCAAACAGAATTACTGATGCTCAAGGACCTTGGGATCACCACGCTCCTGGACGTTCTAGACTTCCTAAAAAGCCAAGCTGAGTGATATGGTTAGACAACCATTTAGACATGTCGGTTTTGGAGGCAGTTTGACCTATGGTGAGAATGTCAAATGAAACAAAAACATTCTGACATTTTAAGAGCTTTAATTTACTCAAGATAAAAGCCATAGCATCTGAATATGTCAAGTTTATAAGGCATAGACTTCAGAACAGGAATCTGTGCCTACCTAATGTGAGGGCATGTCAGTGAGTTGGTTGGCTTGTTGAAGAAGTACACCAGAAACACATTTGGAAGAAATGGAGGCTGCATCTGCAAAATACATCTGAAACTTGGTTTAGGGTGAATCTGTCACTCTTAGTGCAGTTTGAGGTTGGCTACATGTGAAATTAAACAGTCGTCAAGGTGATTCAAATAGATGCCCTTCAGGAGCCCCAGAAGGACAGCACCCCAATTGTGGCTGTCAATCAGTAGGATGTAGTGAAAAAAGCACGGACTTAGAAATCATACAGACTTCAGTGTAAATGCTAGCTGTGGTGTATATAGGTTGACTAACACTGAGTAGTTACTTAACATCTCTGAGCTTCGGTTTCTACCTTTAGATGGCAGAGACTGCCATGAATTAGACTGCCATGAACTGTGCCCCTGGAGTGTAGCACAGAACCAGACTATGTTCCTCAACTTCCTGGCAGTTAGGTGTGACCATGTGACTAAGCTGTGGCAAACAGAACATGAATGAATGTGATGGGTGCCCCTTTCCAGCCTAGCCCTTCAGAAGCTCTCACAGGTAATTCACCAAGCTCTTTCTACTGCTGGCTTGAGGCAGAGGAGGATGGCAACTTCAGAAGATGTATGCTGAAGATGGTGCGGCCCCAAGATTGAAAGATGTAGGTCCCTGAATCAATTCTTGGAGGAGAGTTGTCCTTTTTGGACTTTCAGTGCATGAGAAACAAAAGCGAATGAGAAATAGATGAAAACGTATTAAGCCACTGGAATTTGGGAGTTTAGTTGTTATATCAGAGAGCATTACCCTAATACCTTTGTAAAATGCGGATACATTTTTTTTGGAGGGTAGAAATATATATTTTGTGTTTGAAGCTTCCAGAGCAGGCCTTGGTATGTAGCAGAGGTTTAGTAGATGTTAGTGCTTATCGTACTGCGTACTTAATTCAATCTACGAGCAGTCATTACACAGGTTTTGAATGGTTATCGAGAAGTATAAAACAAAATCCCAGCTCTCATATTCCAGGTCTGTATAATGGGGAAGACAATTACTCTTCATGTACATGTCTATCCTAAAATATCAGACTCTGAAGGACAAGAATGGATTGAGTATCTCTAGGATTAGCCATTAGAATTCAGAGGAAGAAGATCCCTTTGGTTGGGCTAGTTATGGAAGACATAATAAATCACCTGTATAGGTTCAGTGGTAGAATTCTCACCTTTACATGGGAGACCTGGGTTCAATTCCCCATCAATGTACCTTATGAATGGTCACCACCCATCTGACAGTGGAGGTTTGCATGTTTCTCTGATGCTGAACATATTTCAATGGAGCTTCCAGACTAAGATGGACTAGGAAGAAAGGTCTGGTGACCTACTTCCAAAAATCAGTCTGTGAAAACCCTATGGATCAGAACAGTCCAATTCACAACCAATCCAAGGGGATGGCACAGGACCAGGCAACTCAACAGAAGCTAACAACAATGATACTGGATGAGAGCAGCGAAATAGGTCATCACAAGTAATGGTCAATCAACAAAGAACTTCTATTTCATTTTGGGACACATAACATATTCATTCTCTTAGCAGATACCTATTTCTAACCTTATTACTTAGAAAATTAATCCAGAGTATGGTAAAAGATATAGATTAGGACAGGAATGCTCATTACCTAGCCATTTATAATGTCAAAATGTCAGAAACCACCCAAATGTCCAATAGTGGGAGGATGCTTAAGTAAATCATGGTACAGCCCTTTGATGTAATCTGTCCCTAGGAAATCACGCCAAAGCCCACAGCTTAAGTTACCACCTAGACATCAATGACACCCACATTTATGACTCTCACTCTGACTTCTCCAAACTCCATTTCCATATATTCAACTGCCTACAGGATGTCTCCACTTGGATGTCTCAAAAGTATCTCAAAGTCAACACTCTCAAACCTGAACTCATGATCCACACACACCTTTCCTATGCCACCTTCCAACATGGTCCTCTTCCAGCATTTCCTGCCTCACCATCTCAAGTTGTGTGAGTCGGGCTCCTGGGAGTTATCCTTGATGTTTTCGCCTCCCCTATTCCCATATGCAGTCCATTAGATACATCCTGTCATCTTCATCTCTGCTGCCACCTCTTTGGTCTAAGTGGCCATCTTCTTTTGCCTAGACAATATCTTAGCTTCCCGATAGTCCTGCATGCAAGCTAGCCTCTGTTCCCGTCTGTTCTCCACCCTGCATCCAAAGTGATCTTTTCAAGATCAAATCTGGGCAGAGCCAAGATGGCGGACTAGGCAGACGCTACCTCGGATCCCTCTTACAACAAAGACACGGAAAAACAAGTGAATCGATCACATACATAACAATCTACGAACCCTGAACAACAAACACAGATCTAGAGGCGGAGAACGAACTAATACGGGGAAGCAGCGATTGCTTCCAGAGCCTGGAGCCAGCGCACCAGTCAGGTACGGCACAAACACAGAGACCTGCTCCACCCCCCTGAACTAACCCCGGGAGGGGAACCAGCCGGTTCCACGGACGGCGTGGGACGCAGCCGGTAGGAGAAGTCCCCAGGAGGCAGTGACTGGTCTTGGAGCAGAAAGAGCAGCATCTGAGCCGGGGAACCGTCCCGCAGGGATTTGGACTGGACGCAGTGGATTTTCTGGAAAAACTAGTTTCCCAGTGATGGCTCGGAGACAACAATCCATATCAAACCACTTAAAGAAGCAGACCGGGACAGCTTCTCCAACCCCCCAAACAAAAGAATCAAAACCTTTCCCAAATGAAGATACAATCTTGGAATTATCAGATACAGAATATAAAAAACTAATTTACAGAATGCTTAATGATATCACAAATGAAATTAGGATAACTGCAGAAAAAGCCAAGGAACACACTGATAAAACTGTTGAAGAACTCAAAAAGATTATTCAAGAACATACTGGAAAAATTAATAAGTTGCAAGAATCCATAGAGAGACAACATGTAGAAATCCAAAAGATTAACAATAAAATAACAGAATTAGACAAAGCACTAGGAGGTCAGAGGAGCAGACTCGAGCAATTAGAATGCAGACTGGGACATCTGGAGGACCAGGGAATCAACACCAACATAGCTGAAAAAAAATCAGATAAAAGAATTAAAAAAAATGAAGAAACCCTAAGAATTATGTGGGACTCTATCAAGAAGGATAACCTGCGGGTGATTGGAGTCCCAGAACAGGGAGGGGGGACAGAAAACACAGAGAAAATAGTTGAAGAACTCCTGACAGAAAACTTCCCTGACATCATGAAAGACGAAAGGATGTCTATCCAAGATGCTCATCGAACCCCATTTAAGACTGATCCAAAAAGAAAAACACCAAGACATATTATCATTAAACTCACCAAAACCAAAGATAAACAGAAAATTTTAAAAGCAGCCAGGGAGAAAAGAAAGGTTTCCTTCAAGGGAGAATCAATAAGAATATGTTCTGACTACTCAGCAGAAACCATGCAGGCAAGAAGGGAATGGGACGACATATACAGAACACTGAAGGAGAAAAACTGCCAGCCAAGGATCATATATCCAGCAAAACTCTCTCTGAAATATGAAGGTGAAATTAAGATATTTACAGACAAACACAAGTTTAGAGAATTTGCAAAAACCAAACCAAAGCTACAAGAAATACTAAAGGATATTGTTTGGTCAGAGAACCAATAATATCAGATATCAGCACAACACAAGGTCACAAAACAGAACGTCCTGATATCAACTCAAATAGGGAAATCACAAAAACAAACAAATTAAGATTAATTAAAAAAAAAATACACATAACAGGGAATCATGGAAGTCAATAGGTAAAAGATCACAATAATCAAAAAGAGGGACTAAATACAGGAGGCATTGAACTGCCATATGGAGAGTGATACAAGGCGATATAGAACAATACAAGTTAGGTTTTTACTTAGAAAAATAGGGGTAAATAATAAGGTAACCACAAAAAGGTATAACAACTCTATAACTCAAGATAAAAACCAAGAAAAACGTAACGACTCAACTAACATAAAGTCAAGCACTATGAAAATGAGGATCTCACGATTTACTAAGAAAAACGCCTCAGCACAAAAAAGTATGTGGAAAAATGAAATTGTCAACAACACACATAAAAAGGCATCAAAATGACAGCACTAAAAACTTATTTATCTATAATTACGCTGAATGTAAATGGACTAAATGCACCACTAAAGAGACAGAGAGTCACAGACTGGATAAAGAAACATGATCCATCTATATGCTGCCTACAAGAGACACACCTTAGACTTAGAGACACAAACAAACTAAAACTCAAGGGATGGAAAAAAGTATATGAAGCAAACAATAAGCAAAAAAGAAGAGGAGTAGCAATATTAATTTCTGACAAAATAGACTTTAGACTTAAATCCACCACAAAGGCTAAAGAAGGACACTATATAATGATAAAAGGGACAATTGATCAGGAAGACATAACCATATTAAATATTTACGCACCCAATGACAGGGCTGCAAGATACATAAATCAAATTTTAACAGAATTGAAAAGCGAGATAGATACCTCCACAATTATAGTAGGAGACTTCAACACACCACTTTCGGAGAAGGACAGGACATCCAGTAAGAAGCTCAACAGAGACACGGAAGATCTAATTACAACAATCAACCAACTTGACCTCATTGACTTATACAGAACTCTCCACCCAACTGCTGCAAAATATACTTTTTTTTCTAGCGCACATGGAACATTCTCTAGAATAGACCACATATTGGGTCATAAAACAAACCTTTGCAGAGTCCAAAACATCGAAATATTACAAAACATCTTCTCAGACCACAAGGCAATAAAACTAGAGATCAATAACAGAAAAACTAGGGAAAAGAAATCAAATACTTGGAAACTGAACAATACCCTCCTGAAAAAAGACTGGGTTATAGAAGACATCAAGGAGGGAATAAGGAAATTCATAGAAAGCAACGAGAATGAAAATACTTCCTATCAAAACCTCTGGGACACAGCAAAAGCAGTGCTCAGAGGCCAATTTATATCAATAAATGCACACATACAGAAAGAAGAAAGAGCCAAAATCAGAGAACTGTCCCTACAACTTGAACAAATAGAAAGTGAGCAACAAAAGAATCCATCAGGCACCAGAAGAAAACAAATAATAAAAATTAGAGCTGAACTAAATGAATTAGAGAACAGAAAAACAATTGAAAGAATTAACAAAGCCAAAAGCTGGTTCTTCGAAAAAATTAACAAAATTGATAAATCATTGGCTAGACTGGCTAAAGAAATACAGGAAAGGAAACAAATAACCCGAATAAGAAATGAGAAGGACCACATCACAACAGAACCAAATGAAATTAAAAGAATCATTTCAGATTATTATGAAAAATTGTACTCTAACAAATTTGCAAACCTAGAAGAAATGGATGAATTCCTGGAAAAACACTACCTACCTAAACTAACACATTCAGAAGTAGAACAACTAAATAGACCCATAACAAAAAAAGAGATTGAAACGGTAATCAAAAAACTCCCAACAAAAAAAAGCCCTGGCCCGGACGGCTTCACTGCAGAGTTCTACCAAACTTTCAGAGGAGAGTTAACACCACTACTTCTGAAGGTATTCCAAAACATAGAAAATGACGGAATACTACCCAACTCATTCTATGAAGCCACCATCTCCCTGATACCAAAAACCAGGTAAAGACATTACAAAAAAAGAAAATTATAGACCTATATCCCTCATGAACATTGATGCAAAAATCCTCAACAAAATTCTAGCCAATAGAATCCAACAACACATCAAAAAAATAATTCACCCTGATCAAGTGGGATTTATACCAGGTATGCAAGGCTGGTTTAATATCAGAAAAACCATTAATGTAATCCATCACATAAATAAAACAAAAGACAAAAACCACATGATCTTATCAATTGATGCAGAAAAGGCATTTGACAAAGTCCAACACCCATTCATGATAAAAACTCTTACCAAAATAGGAATTGAAGGAAAATTCCTCAACATAATAAAGGGCATCTATGCAAAACCAACAGCCAATATCACTCTAAATGGAGAGAACCTGAAAGCATTTCCCTTGAGAATGGGAACCAGACAAGGATGCCCTTTATCACCGCTCTTATTCAACATCGTGTTGGAAGTCTTAGCCAGGGCAATTAGGCTAGACGAAGAAATAAAAGGTATCCGGATTGGCAAGGTAGAAGTAAAGTTATCACTATTTGCAGATGACATGCTTATATACACAGAAAACCCTAAGGAACCCTCCAGAAAACTACTGAAACTAATAGAAGAGTTTGGCAGAGTCTCAGGTTATAAAATAAACATACAAAAATCACTTGGATTCCTCTACATCAACAAAAAGAACACCGAAGAGGAAATAACCAAATCAATACCATTCACAGTAGCCCCCAAGAAGATAAGATACTTAGGAATAAATCTTACCAAGGATGTACAAGACCTATACAAAGAAAACTACAAAGCTGTACTACAAGAAATTCGAAAGGACATACTTAAGTGGAAAAACATACCTTGCTCATGGATAGGAAGACTTAACATAGTAAAAATGTCTATTCTACCAAAAGCCATCTATACATTTAATGCACTTCCGATCCAAATTCCAATGTCATATTTTAAGGGGATAGAGAAACAAATCACCAATTTCATATGGAAGGGAAAGAAGCCCCGGATAAGCAAAGCACTACTGAAAAAGAAGAAAGTGGGAGGCCTCACCTTACCTGACTTCAGAACCTATTATACAGCCACAGTAGTCAAAACAGCCTGGTATTGGTACAACAACAGATACATAGACCAATGGAACAGAATTGAGAACCCAGACATAGATCCATCCACGTATGAGCAGTTGATATTTGACAAAGGACCAGTGTCAATTAACTGGGGAAAAGATAGCCTTTTTAACAAATGGTGCTGGCATAACTGGATATCCATTTGCAAAAAAATGAAACAGGACCCATACCTCACACCATGCACAAAAACTAACTCCAAGTGGATCAAGGACCTAAACATAAAGACTAAAACGATAAAGATCATGGAAGAAAAAATTGGGACAACCCTAGGAGCCCTAATACAAGGTATAAACAGAATACAAAACATTACCAAAAATGATGAAGAGAAACCCGATAACTGGGAGCTCCTAAAAATCAAACACCTATGCTCATCTAAAGACTTCACCAAAAGAGTAAAAAGACCACCTACAGATTGGGAAAGAATATTCAGCTATGACATCTCCGACCAGCGCCTAATCTCTAAAATCTATATGATTCTGTCAAAACTCAACCACAAAAAGACAAACAACCCAATCAAGAAGTGGGCAAAGGATAGGAACACACATCTCACTAAAGAAGATATTCAGGCAGCCAACAGATACATGAGAAAATGCTCTCGATCATTAGCCATTAGAGAAATGCAAATTAAAACTACGATGAGATACCATCTCACACCAGCAAGGCTGGCATTAATCCAAAAAACACAAAATAATAAATGTTGGAGAGGCTGCGGAGAGATTGGAACTCTCATACACTGCTGGTGGGAATGTAAAATGGTACAACCACTTTGGAAATCTATCTGGCGTTATCTTAAACAGTTAGAAATAGAACTACCATACAACCCAGAAATCCCACTCCTAGGAATATACCCTAGAGATACAAGAGCCTTCATACAAACAGATATATGCACACCCAGGTTTATTGCAGCTCTGTTTACAATAGCAAAAAGTTGGAAGCAACCAAGGTGTCCATCAACGGATGAATGGGCAAATAAATTGTGGTATATTCACACAATGGAATACTACGCATCGATAAAGAACAGTGATGAATCTCTGAAACATTTCATAACATGGAGGAACCTGGAAGGCATTATGCTGAGCGAAATTAGTCAGAGGCAAAAGGACAAATATTGTATAAGACCACTATTATAAGATCTTGAGAAATAGTAAACCTGAGAAGAACACATACTTTTGTGGTTACGAGAGGGGGAGGGAGGGAGGGTGGGAGAGGGTTTTTTATCGATTAATCAGTAGATAAGAACTGCTTTAGGTGAAGGGAAAGACAACACTCAATACATGGAAGGTCAGCTCAATTGGACTGGACCAAAAGCAAAGAAGTTTCCGGGATAAAATGAATGCTTCAAAGGTCAGGGGAGCAAGCGCGGGGGTCTGGGGAACATGGTTTGCGGGGACTTCTAAGTCAATTGGCAAAATAATTCTATTATGAAATCATTCTGCATCCCACTTTGAAATGTGGCGTCTGGGGTCTTAAATGCTAACAAGCGGCCATCTACGACGCAGCAATTGGTCTCAACCCACCTGGAGCAAAGGAAAATGACGAACACCAAGGCCACACGACAACTAAGAGCCCAAGAGACAGAAAGGGCCACATGAACCAGAGACCTACATCATCCTGAGACCAGAAGAACTAGTTGGTGCCTGGCCACAATCGATGACTGCCCTGACAGGGAGCACAGCAGAGGACCCCTGAGGGAGCAGGAGATCAGTGGGATGCAGACCCCAAATTCTCATAAAAAGACCAAACTTAATGGTCTGACTGAGACTGGAGGAATCCCGGCGGCCATGCTCCCCAGACCTTCTGTTGACACAGGACAGGAACCATCCCCGAAGACAACTCATCAGAAATGAAAGGGACTGGTCAGCGGGTGGGAGAGAGACGCTGATGAAGAGTGAGCTAATTATATCAGGTGGACACTTGAGATTGTGTTGGCAACTCTTGTCTGGAGCGGGGCTGGGAGGATAGAGAGAGAGGGAAGCAGGCAAAATTGTCAAGAAAGGAGAGACTGAAAGGGCTGACTCAAGAGGGGGAGAGTAAGTGGGAGTAGGGAGTGAGATGTATGTAAACTTATATGTGACAGACTGATTGGATTTGTAAACGTTCACTTGAAGCTTAATAAAAGTTATATAAAAAAAAAAAAAGATCAAATCTGATCCTTTCACCCATGCTGTACCTCATGCCCAAAATCCTTCAATGACTTCCCACTGCTTTTAGAATAAAGACCAAAACTCTTAGCATGGCCCTCTGAGTACCTCATTGTCTGAGCCTTGCCTGTCTCTCCACCTTCATCTCATTCTATTCCTCTCCACCATCTAGCCACAGGACTTTGCACAGGTGTTTCCCTCCGCTTGGAATACTCTTTCCAAAGCCAGTCCTCCCCTTTCCAAATGTACTTTTGCCAGGTTCACGTTTACATATTCTCCAGATCTTATAGAATGAATCACCTCCAGGAAGCCCTCCATGAGCCTGCATCTAGGTCAGCTTCCTTATTTACATGTTTCCATAGGAAAAGAGGAAGACCCTCAATGAGGTGGTTTGACACAGTGGCTGCAACAATGAGCTCAAGCATAACAATGACTGTAAGGATGGCGCAGGACTGGGCAGTGTTTTGTTCTGTTGTGCATAGAGTTGTTATGAGTCAGAACTGACTTGACGGCACCCAACAACAACTACAATAGTTGACACAGAGATTGGACAAAGAAAAAGGTAGCTTGAGGGTGCTCTGTATGATGAGAAGACAGATATTTAAAAAAAAAAAAATTGTCACAGACAATGCAAGGTAGATATTCTACCATTAGGCCGCTGAGTGTTGAACCATATAGTATAGTTCTGATAATTGAATTTAGATCAGGGCTATTCATTTATGTTGTTGTTGTTAGGTGTCAGTGTCAACTCAGAGTGAACCCATATATATGACAGAGTAGAACTGCCCCATAGGGTTTGATTGCTATGAGTTGGGATCGACTCAACAGCAACGAATTTTTTTGTTTTTAATCTTTACAGAAGTAGATGACCAGGTCTTTCTTCTGTGGAGATGCTGGGTGGGTTTGAATTGCCAACTTTTTGATTAGCAGTGAAGTGCTTAGCTGTTGAGCCATGTACACCTACTACATGCCAGACAGACACTGTGCTATTTCTTCTACTCTTGTAGAGCTTACCGTTTATGGAACACAGGTTTCAAAAACCTAGGTACCAGGAAAGCAAATTTGTATTCCAGGAGCTCCTGTGAATGTGTTTTATTTCATTGAGTAAGACATTTAATTTTCTGGGTCTCAGTTGCAATCACAGTTCTTACTGACTACTCTACAGTGACTCGGGCTGGTGTTCACACTATTGAAATACTCAGAGATCTCCAGACTTGAAAATGATGCAGAGAAGTAGGGCTCTGAATCTGAGCAGTTAAAAGGGTGGCACTCCCAAGACCCTGCCTTGATTCCCCCAGAGATCTTGTGTTATTAAACCAGAGAACAGAGCAGGCCTGGCTGGTGAGGGCCCAGGGATTAATATCCAGGGTGTTAACATCATAATCGGGCCGATATTGCAGGTGGCAACAGCTGCTGAGTGAGGCTTTGATGCCAGTGCCCACCCTGCTCCTCCCATCCGGCCAGAACCTCCCTGTCTTGGGAGGCAGGCTGGGTGGTCTTAAGGCTTCACTTAGCATGTGCTCAATAGCCACTTCAGGTGCTGAAAAGCTCCCATTAAAAAAAACAAGAAATTGACCCATATCCTGGGCTTCTCAAGGAAAACAATGGAGGCCCCTGTGAGAAGCTTTGTGCCGGAAGGTGCCCAGGGACTGGTAATTGAGTTATCTGCAATAAAGTGATGAGAGGTTGTGGTCAGTGACAAGTGTTAGTGGCACGAGTTTGGCAGGCTGTTGCAAAAGCTTTTAGCAGACCAGTCTGCATTTTCTCATTGGCAGGGAGTATGTGCGAGTTAATTCTTTCATTAAAAATGTTGGCTAAGTGGGATCTTAAAAGCCTGTGAGCGGCCATCTAAGATACTCCACTGGTCTCACCCTTTCAGGAGCAAGGGAAAATGAAGAAAACTAAAGACACAAGGGAAAGATTAGTCCAAGGGACTAATAGACCACAACTACCACAGCCTCTACCAGACTGAGTCCAATGCTACTAGATGGTGCCCAGCTACCACCACTGACTGCTCTGACAGGGATCACAATAGAGGGTTCTGGACAGAGCTGGAGAAAAATGTAGAACAAAATTCTAACTCAAAAAACAAAACAAAACAAAACAAAAAAACAACAGACTTACTAGCCTGAAAGGGACTGGAGAAACCCCGAGAGTATGGCCCCAGGACATCCTTTTAGCTCAGTAATGAAGTCACTCCAGAGGTTTACCTTTTAGCCTAAGATTAGACAGATCCACAGAACAAAATGAGACTGAAGGGGCACACCAGCCCTGGGGGAAGGACTAGAAGGCAGGAGGAGACAGGAAAGCTGGTAATAGGGAACCCAATGTTGAGAGCAGAGAGTACTGACATGTTACAGGGTTGTTAATGAATGTCATAATATATGTACTAACTGTTTAATGAGAATCTAGTTTGTTCTGTAAACCTTCATCTAAAGTACAGTAAAAAAAAATGTCGACTAAGGCAATAGAGCCCAATGGTCCGGAGAGCAGCTCTGAAGTTAGACTACCCATGTCTGGAGGCAGTAGTAGGTGCTTATTTGTCAAGGGAGGGGTGCCACTCTCTGCATAGTCACATGTATTGTCTCAGCTAGTGACCACTTTCCTGGGAGGCCAGATCTCCTAGCCTCATTTTCCAGGTGAGGTAACCTAGGCTTCAAGAGGTTGGGTGACCTGCCTAAAACCATACAACCACAAAAAGATAGATCCTGTTTCCAAAGTCTATGTCCATGGTCATGTGTGGACATGAACAAGTTATGTCAATATTGTCTTCTGTAATCAGTATCCTGCCTCCAAAACAGATCACAAATCCATCCATTTCTCTTCATTGATAGTAGCCCACTCTGGCCCGGGTGCTCCCATCTGTACGACAACAATAGCCTCCTGGCCAGTCTCTCTGTCTCCTTGCTTCCTTCTATCATCCCACTGCCCACATTGAAGGAACAGATCTAAGCGTGTCACTTTCCTGCTTCACACCTTTCTAAGGTTCCTATTGCCATTGGGCTAAAATCCAAAATATTTAATGATCCCCATAATGCCCAGCATCTTCTGGCCCCTGCCTACTTCTCTAGCTCCATCTCCTTCTACTCCCGTTCCCCTCCCCTCTGCTTGTCCTGCCCTGAGGTCTTCTCATATACCATATGTTCTGCCTGGGATACTTTTCTCCCATTTTTTGCCTGGATGACTCATTGTTAGTTGCTGTCAAGTCAGTTCTGACTCATGGTGACCTTATGTGTAACAAAACAAAGTGTTACCTGCTCATGGGCCATCTCCATGATCCTTGATATGTTTGAGCCCATTGTTGAGGCTATTGTGTCAGTCTCTCTCATTGAGGGTTTCTCTCATATTTGTTGACCCTCTACTTTACCAAACATGATACCTTTTTCTAGCAATTGGTCTCTCTTGATGATGTGCCCAAAGTAAGCAAGATGAAATCTCATTTTCCTTGCTTCTAGGGAGCATTCCGGTTGTAATTCTTCTAAGACTGATTTGTTCATTCTTCTGCAGTCCACGGTATATTCAATATTCTTCACCAACACCACGGTTTGAATGCATCAATTCAAACGCAAGAGTTGATGGATGACTCCAATTCAACTTTAAATATTTCTTCCTCAGAGAACGTTCCTGGACCTCCCTGTCAAAACCATAGCCCTCTCCTTAGTATCCCACACTTTCCCATCATCACTCTTTAAGAGTTTGCAATTAACTTTTCATTTATGACATTGGTGGCTGTTTGTTTTGTTTTGTTTTTGGTCCTTCTCCCCCGCTGTTTTATGAGCAACTTGGGGTTAGGGACCAGGATGGTTCTGTTCACTGCAATATTCTGTGTCTAATTTTTTTTAATACACTGCCTGGCACACAATGGATTTTTGATAAGTGCTTTTTTATTTGTCAAATGAATAACTGGTTCTCAAGAACCATTGATCTTGCCTCTGACAATGTTAGTGCATGTGAGCGTATTTATAGGAGTCAGTTCATCCATTCATAACTCAGCATTCATCCATTTATTCACCAATTCTTCATTTCCATCAATATCTACTAAGCACCAACTGGGTGCTGAGGATGCAAAAGTGAACGAGAAGGAGTACCAGCCCTCCAGAAACTCAGTTGGGGGTGGGATAGGGGAGACATGGAAATGACTAAGGGCAAAGCCAGAGCTTTTGTGTCAGGCTGCTCCAGGTTCAGATCCCTGATCTTCCAGTTACTCAGCTGCGTGACCTTGGTCAAGTGTGACCTTGGGTCAGTCACTTGACTTCTCTGATCCCTGGTATTTCATCAGTAAAATGGAGATGATGATACTCATCACGCAGGGCTGTTCTGATGCTAAATTTAATGAGATAAAGCATATAAAAGCAAAGATCAATAAAGAGACGATGTTGCTGTTGAGTGGGGCATAAAGACAAGTTAGGGCAATTCTCCACCACCCATCTGTCAGTTCGTCTTACTGCGGTGGCTTGTGTGTTGCTGCGATGCTGGAAAGTATGCCGCTGGTATTTCAAATATCAGCAGTGCCACCCATGGTGGACAGCTTTCAGTGGAGCTTCTAGCCTAAGAGAGACTAGGAAGAAAGGACTGGTCATTAACTTCCAGAAATTAGCCAGTGAAAATCCTATGAATCACGGAATATTGCCCAAGACTTAGACTTGCTTACTCTGGTTTTTTTTTTTTTTTTTTTTTTTGGGTGAGCTGTTTGAGAGTGGTGTCTTTTCTGCCACTAGCTTTTTTTAAAAAAATCGTGATTTAGGTGAAAGTTTGCAGAGCAAATTAGTTTCTCATTCAACAATTCATACACAAATTGTTTTGTGACATTGGTTGCAATTCCTGGTAAGTGTCAACAGTTTCCCCTTCCCCACCCTGGGTTCCCCATTTCCCTCCATCCATTTTTCTTGTCCCTTCCTGTCTTCTTGTCTTTGCTTTTGAGCAGGTGTTGCCCATTTGGTCTCGTATAACATGATTGAACTAAGAAGCACGTTCCTCAAGTGTGTTACTGCTTATTTTATAGACCTAGCTAATCTTTGGCTGAAGGGTGTCGACTTGCTTACTTTGGATGCATCATCAGGAGGGTTCAGCTGCTGGAGAAGGACGTCATGCTTGGTAAAGCAGAGGGCCAGCAAAGGCGAGGGAAACCCTCATTGAGATGGATTGACGACAATAGTTGCAACAATGGACTCAGACATACCAACAACTGGCACAAGACCGGGCAATGTTTCTTTCTGTTATACAGGGGGTTGCCAGGAGTCAGAACTGACTCCACGGCAAAAAACAACAACACAAGGTCAACTCTACCTTCAGGCACAAGTTTGGGAAACTTATAAACGAGTAAGTGCTCTTGAGCAAGGCGGAAAAGGAGGGGGAGGCTTTTTGGGCAGAGGGAGCAGTGAGAGCAAAGAGGGATTTATGGGAGGATCTGAGATTGTACTTTGAAAATTTGTATTCCGTATTTCTCTCCTCTGTGGGAGGCACACATCACCTCTCTTCTTCCCAGGACAGTTCAGTTGGTTCTTTGGGAAGCCCCGACCCTGTCCACCCCACCTCCTCAATCTAGCCTCATCCCTGTTCCTGTTCTTGTCTTTCCCACATAAGCTTGTACCCCTCCGTATCCCTTTTCCCTTAAAACTGAAAAGGATGAAGGCTTGAAAACATCTCTGTCACCCATCAAACAAAATTGTTAGTTGGCAGACAAAATTTCATTACTGACTGCTCAACTGTTTTTTTTTTCCCCACATCTGGAAAACCTGTGCCTCAGGATGGACAAGCTGGTGACGCTCAGAGGCTTATCCACTCCTCAGAGATGGTTGGGATCCCTGAGGCCATCTGATCCAGCTTCTTCCCTGGGCAGGAAGCTCCTGTCAGCATCCTTGAGGAGGGGCCATTCAGCCCCTGCATGGACGCTCTCCGATTTTCCCCGAGTTCATGCCAGTGGGAAACAGTTTAAATGTGTATCAGTAGTGTGAGCCTCGGTTTCCCCATCTGTAAAATGGGCAGGATAGTAGTAGCTCCTTCGTGGAGCTGTTGTGAGTAATAATTGAAATGACACAAGAGCCCAGGAAACCCCCAGCCTCCAAAATTCTTCTTCTCTGAGAAGTAAAATTCCTTCACCAAGAAGTAGTACCTTTTGTCACATGATAACAGAGAAGCTTAGGGCAGAGCGAGAAACGCAAGGACTCTGCAATTGGGCAGCCTGTAGGACTCTGCTTGTTAAACATCTGGCCTTGGGTCATTGCCTACCCTTTCTACACCTCAGTTTTCTCACCTGCAGAAGGGGACCATAATACCCACATCAGGTCTGACTGTTTAGCATCAACTCCCCTGGTTCACTCCTGTCCAGGCTGCCTTCTTTTCTCTCTTCGTTCGCTTTCTGTCTCTATACTTTATTTTTCTGCATAGCACTTATCAGCACCTGACAAACATTCATGTATTTGTTAATTGCCTCTTTCTTCCCATTAGAACGTAGAGCCCATGAGGGGAAAGCCTTTGCCTTTTTGATCTCTGCTGTACCTCCAGTACCTAGAACAATGCCTGCTTCGGTGTAAACATTCAATAAATATGTTCTGAATGAATGAACAAATGCATAGTATGCAGTGAGGCTCAATGATGTTGGTGAAAATGTGTCTGGTCCATTGTGGGTATTTGATAAATGTGGGGTTTTAATCCTCTTATTATTAAACCAGAGAGTAATTTAAAAAGCAAATTCCCTTGGGAGGGGGAACATGTTGATTTAAATTCACACTGAATTCCTGTAAAAGGGAGGATCCAGTTGGGAGGGCAAAGGAAGGCAAGTCAGGGGCCCAGTAGACAGAGGTCACATGCTAGGCAATTTTGCCTCTGGCCAGCTCTGTTTATGTCTGTGTGTACGACGATTCTCCAGGCAATTGAATTGCATTACCATTTTCATTCTAATAATATGAACAGGATTCAGATGTGGTATTTGATGATGTCTTGTCTATTGAATGACTTCAGGCCTGCCTGGAACACCGCAGCAAATGACTGTCAACGTGAGAGCCACTGTGCCTCAGCCAAAGCACTGATATTTCCACGGAAAATCCTGGTCATTTAGAGTTTATGTCTCAAAAATGAATTTTGATTTCATTGGTTTAATCTTTAGAGTTATGAGAAACGTGTGTTTATTCCCAGGGAGACTTCAAAGGCAAGATTCTTTTAACAAGACCAGAGGTGGAAGGTTTCCTGGAGGGAGAGCAAGAAAAGTGTTCCCTGCTTGGGTGGAATTTCTGTGTGTAGGACCCCTGCTGAGCAAGAGGAGAGGGTAGACCAGGTTCCTTCCAAAAGTGGGAAGAGAAGCTGATTCCAGCTTGGGAGGGTGTTAAAATCAAGACTGATAGACCAAAAGGAGGAAGTGGGGGAGAGGGAAAGGTGTGTTTCCCAGTTCTTTGATGTTTACGTTGTTAGTTGCCATCAAGTGTGCACAATGGAATTAAATGTTGCCTGGTCCTGTGCCATTCCCATGACTGGTTGTGGATCAGATCATTGTGATCTGTAAGGCTTCCATTGGCTCATTTTTGGAAGTAGATTTCCAGGCCTTTCTTCCTAGTCCATCTTAGTCTGGAAGCTTTACCTGTTCAGCATAGCAACATGCAAACCTCCACCGACAGATGGGTGGTGTCTGCGCAGGAGGTGTATTGGGTGGGAACTGAAGCCAGGTCTCCTGCATGGAAGGTGAGGACTTTATTACTGAGCCTCCACTTCTTACTGTTCTTCTTAGAATCAAATTTTCTGGTAATCTGATGCATGTACAATTCCCTCGCTCTGGCACACAGTAAGCACTCAATAAATGTAAGTTGAAGTGGAGTTGAATTTAGCTGGTGAAGGTTTGGAGGTTGTGGGAGCTGTTGTTCTCTTATTCAACCAAGTCTCTTCCTGCTCCCAGCCCCCTAGGGCATTCATATTGCCTAATAATCTGCCACAAACACCGAGCAGCGTCAAAGCCTTCAGCTGTGTCACAGGGAAGGATCCAGCCCTTCCCAGGGGAATCTCCTGGCAGGGCTGTGGCACAGCTCTGCCCACACACTGGCTTTCTGAGTCAGAAGTGCATGTTTTTGCTGTGACTAATTTTACTACTGTTGTTTCCACAGCATTGGTAAAGCTCTGTTAGCTTTTTAGGGAAGGGGCCTGTACCAGCTGAGATCTCGAGATTAGTTGTCTTGATAATGAGGAATTTTCCTAACCAGCCTCCTACCCTGCTCCTTTATCTTCTGTCCTTCGATGATGAGGAAGGACAGACTGCACGGTGAGGAGTGTCATCACCAAAATGTCTCCTGTAGTTTGTCAGCTTGGAAAGGGATTGTGGAATCAGGGGCAATTAGTGAAGTGGTAGTGGCCAGCTAACACAGTGTCAAGGCAGAGCTACTGGGTTAGTGATTGTAGTAAGTCCACAGAAAGGGATTACTCTGAGCATTAGTTATGGGCAAGTGTGATAAGAATGATAGTCCAGTGGGCTTTGCAAAGCAGGCCATGAGAACATAGCAAGAAGTCAGCAAGGGAGGTCAATCTGTCTATCTGTCTATCTATCTATCATCTATCCATCTACCTACCTACCTGTTTATCTATATCTATCTATCCATCTATTACCTATTTACCTATCCATATCTATCTGTCTGTCCATTTATATCTATCTACCTAGTATCTATCTTTCATCTATCAATAATCTATTTACTCTTTATATCTATCTATAAATCACCTACCTACCTTTTTACACAATATTTACGCAATAAATATTTCGTAAGTCCTTATATACCTTGTACTGTTTCAGAACCTCAGAATAGAGCAATAAATAAAATACACAAATATCTTTGCTCAGTTGGGGTTTATATTCTAGTGATCTACTATCTTTCTTTCATCTCATGACTCAAACAAAAAAAGCACAAACAAAGTCAGGGTCAGATAATATGCCAATCAGGACCAGAGGAGAAGAGCAGAAAATAGGAATACTGATGGGTAGACCACTGGATCCTACAGAGTTGCTGCTGCCAAGTGAGAACTTTGGCCTCAAGCTGCTCAAAAGCCAAAGCAGAGAGGGAAGGTATACCAGTTACATGGATTTTGTTGTTCAGAAAGGGACATCTTTAATTTCTCTCTTTCTTCTCATAACAAGATCTATTATTTAATCATATTAATCTATTTGTTTTAGAACAACTCTGTGACTCAGTTACCATTTTTAGTTCCATTTTACAGATGGTACAATTAGGGTTTAGCAAGGTTGAATATCTTGTCTAAGGTCACATCTAGAAAGCGGCAGAGCTGAAATTAATTCTCAGGCAGTCTCATTTCAGAGACTGAGCTCTTGTCCACTCTACTGCCTCTGTTACAGGACAAACTGAGGTAATACATCAGTGGCCCCAGGGTGAATGCCTAACTGCCCTGGAAGATAGATTCCTGCCAGGGATCTGGGGCAAAAAGAAAAAGAAACAACAGAGGCCATCCTTATGTGATGGGAAAACTGGATGTAGAGTATAAAATTAATAATTTTTATGCCCAAGACACCCCAATAGCCCAAGAATGGGGGAAACGAGAGCTGTCATATCTCAGGCTAGGGATGACCTGGGCTAAACTGGTCTAACAACCCTGCACCCATTTTCTGTTACCATAAAGGCACAATCTTAATAAAGGAAAGGAGTAAAAAAAGTCCCCATTAGCTTGGCTTCTACTTATTTCCAGGCTTAACCCTTGATAATAGAATCTCACTTGGTCTATGAGAACTGCTGTATTGCCTGGGTAGGTACAGGTAGCTCCCAATTTACAATATATTCAAGTACAATGAACTGCACCTAAGACCTTCCTCGTGCTTTTTTTTTTTTTTTTTTTTGGTACAGCTTATTTTCAGTAACAGGTTCCAGCATGTGCTTTGCTGATGTTATTCTCAGACATTCACTTGAAGATGTTCAATTTTATGATTTGCTGTTCAAAACACTGCTGGATTTATAAAGATACTGACAATAAAAGGCAATAATAATGAAAACAAGGAAAAAAAAAAAGAGGTATTCATCTTACATCAGAAACGACTCACGATGGATTTGTCGGAACAAAACCCAGTGGTAAGCAGAGGACTACCGGTAGTTGGAGAGACGCTCTCCAAGGTGCTGAAAGAAGTGGCACTTGTTTTTCTTTTCAGATTGGCTTCTTGCCTCTGAGTCACTACTATAAAAACATTCTAGCAGGTTGAAAAATGAGACTACCTGCAGGACCAAGTTAAGGAAATGTGCCGACGTGTAAATGTTCAAGTTTATTAAAGGATAATGCCAACTCTGAGATAGCAAAGAGTAAATGTTATGGTATGAACTGGGGAGTCAGACTATGTTGGCTCACTTTCTCTCTAGCTGACTGACCTTGGGCAGATTTCTTAAACCTTCTATGCCTCAGTTGCCTTACTTGTAAAATGGAGATAGTAATAATAACCTCATAGAGTTGCCGTGAGGATCAAATGAGTTAATAGTTACTAAGTGCTTAAAATGAATAAGGAAGACCTTTGAATTACAGTGTTGGCGAAGACTATTGAATACGCCATGGACTGCCAGAAGGACAAACAAATATGTCTTGGAATAAGTACAGCCAGAATGTTCCTCAGAAGAGAGAATGGCAAGACTTCTTTGTCTCATGTACTTCGGACATGTTATCAGGAGGAAGCAGTTCTTGGAGAAAGACATCATGCTTGGTAAAGCAGAGGGTCAGCGAAAAAGAGGAAGACCCTCAATGAGAAGGATTGACAAAGTGGCCGCAATGATGGGCTCAAACATAGAAACAACTGTGAGGATGGTGCAGGACCAGGCAGTGTTTCGTTCTGTTGTACAAAGGGTCGCTATGAGTTGGAACCGACTGGAGGCACCTAACAATGACGACAACTGCTTAAAACAGTGCCTGGCAAATAATAAGCACTATATATGTGTTTGTTAAAAGAATTAGTTACATTCCTTAAGGCAAAATTGCTTGGTAATGGGGTCATCTCTAGGATGATGAACCAGACAGAATTACTTCGTGCCACAGAGGGTAAATCTAGCCTTAAGGGATGGAGCAATGGCAAACAACATAGAAGACAGTATCTTGCTCTCATACCTCTCACATTTACACGAAAAGTCAAGAAACCTTCACCAAATCCAGTTTTCTGTTGCACCTAAGAATTTTAAGTCCTTTGATAATTTTCTAAAACGTTGGATTTTGTTTGCCACACAGTTTTTGAACAACAGCTGTTCATCCTCCCCAGAGGTTACAGCAAGTCAGTGTTGGGGATTGCTCAGTGCATACCCACATCTCTTGGCTCTCTCACGGGATGTTAGGGGATCTAATTAATTACTGTTTGCAAAGCACTGAAAAACTCTCAAGTGAAAGTTGCTATAGAAACGCAAGCTGTTGTATTATCAGTACATGTGCTTGTAATTGTTTTCAAAGTCTACTTATTGGGCAGGGAAAGAGGGAGAATACCTTTTTTTTTTCCTTGATGGCAATGGGTAATGCTTTGTAAATTGGCATTTATGGATATGAAATCACTTTATGGAGACTTATTTTGTGTCTCCAGAGCGACAGGGGTCTCATAATGGGAAATGTACATAAAGGATTTCTTTTTTCACTTTCGCACCCCCTCCCTTATTCAACTCCTGTCTCCACAGTTAAACACATGTGAAAAGAAACATTATAAGAAGGAATCATATGTATCCAAACTTTAAAAAGCTCAAATGCATATTTCTAGATGAAATTTCCTGTGTAGAGTCAGATTTTTTGATAGAACACTTCTCGTATAATTTATGCTAAAGTTTTTTTTTTTAATCAACTTTCGGTTGAAATCAAATTTTGAAGCAGAAATAAAGGAAGTTAGAGATAGATGTGAGCTCCAAAAATTACAATTTTGTGTTAAATAATAAGACACAGTTATTTGGAATCCTTGGTAGCATAGTGGTTAAGAGCTACAGCTGCTAACCAAAAGGTTGGCAGTTTAAATCCACCAGGTGCTCCTTGGAAACCCTATGGGGCAGTTTTACTCTGTCCTATAGGGTCGCTATGAGTCAGAATTGGCTCGATGGCAATGGGTTTGGTTTTGGTTTGTATGCAACACATATAATTATAACAATTTTAGATAACATGTAATTATATATAAATGATAAAACACAAGATAACTATCAAAAATCTTGGCTTGGCTTGATTTTGTACAAATTTGTGTGAAATGACTAAGAGCAAGCCCACATCTGGGAAATATCTGTTCATGATGATATATGTATTTCTTTTTCCTTGACTATCATTTCCCCCTTCATTTTTATGGGTATAATTGACCATTACGAGATGGAATTTACCCGCTTTCTTTCCTTGGTGGTGCAGTGGCTAACAGCGCAGGTGCTAACCAAAAGGTTGACAGTTCAAACCCACCAGCTGCTCCTTGGAAACCCTGTGGGGCAGTTGTACTCTGTCTTATAGGGTCGCTATGAGTCAGAACCGACTTGATGGCAACAGGTCATGTGGGTAATTCCTAACTCAAGTTTGAGATGATGACATCAATCCTATCATACTAAAACACAAAAGTTCTTTGGAATGAAAACTTAGCACTACACAGGGGAAGAACACAGATCCTTGTTTGTGGGCTGTCCAGCTGGAGGTGGAATCTGAATCAGATAAGAATGCCATTGTTGCCACTATTAGCTGCCCATTAGCTAGTTAGTTTTACCTATAAAAAAAAAACTCTCAAAAATTGATTTGCAATCAGTTATGTATGTTTTTAAAAATTCCATAAAATCAAAGAGTCCTTTTTTTGTCTGTCAAATGCAGCAAATAATTGCCTTTTTTTTGTGTGAATAAAATGTAAAACCCATACCTGGAATCATGGCCATTCTCTTATTCCGCAACAGGTGCTCCAAGCTCTAGCTACACGACAGGCCTCCTAGACTTTCTGGTTTTGTGTTGTGTTCTTCAGTGCGGGATTCTCATCAACTCTCCCTACCTTTCCCTCCTCTCTCCCACCTCTCCTATAGGCAGACATTGATATTCTCTCCTCTGGGCTCCCATCATATCTTGTATGTTATGAGATTTCTCACATAATAGTAGATAAAAGAAAGAAAGAAAGAATGGGCTGGGTTTTACTCTATGAAGGTAAAAATCAATCAGCAATTGCTGTCGACTTGATTCCAACTCACGGCAACTCCCCGCGTGTCCGAGTAGAACGGTGCTGCACAGAGTTCTCAATGGCTGATTTTTCAGAAGTAGGTCGCCAGTCGTTTCTTCTGAGGCACCTCTGGGTGGACTTGAACCAACAATCTTTTGGTTAGCAGCCTAGCGCATTAACCATTTGTACCCCCCAGGAACTTCTTCAAGGGTTGTTGTTAGTTGCCATCAAGTTGATTTCAACTCAGGAAGTGTTATTTTCTATTTTCCTTTAGCTCTTGGTATGGTGCTTTGATCACAGGGGTGGGCAATATACTATTGATTCTAATTATCTGTCACTGACAGCTCACAACAGCTCTGGGTGGTTTTTGTTCATAGTGGGTTAACCATATTGTAAATGATCAATAAGTCAAATGACTGTGGCGTGTCTTGATTTTAAATTCTTACAGCTGTTATCACTTGCTTACCTGCATTCAGTCCTATTGATTTTACTTCTCAAATCCTTCCACTTCTTTCCCTCTCTACTCACCATCCTGGTCTGGGGCCACCATCATCTGTCATCTGGACAGCTGCAGTGGCTTCTCACAGGTCTGCCCTCAGTCATTCTTACTCCTTCTCTTTTTCTGCACCATAGCCAGAGGGATAATTTAGAATGCAAATCTTATCGTATTGATCCCATTTCTTAAGGTCCTTCACTAACTCCCATTGCTTTAAAGTTAAGAATAAACTCCACCTCAGTTTCACCTCCCAAAAGCTGCACTAGCCGCAATTTCACTTTGCACAGGGTCCTGTAAATGACGTGGCCAATCGCAGCAACCTGCTATGTATTTTACTAATTTGCTTACTTGTGCCTCTTATCACTAGAGAGTGAGGTCCATAAGGGCAGGGACATTCACCTCTTTGTCTATCACTGTAACCCCAGTGCCAAGAACAGAGTCTGGCATGTGGTAGAAGCTCAATAAATATTTGTTGAATAAATGAATTCACCTAGTTAAAGTAGTCAGAAGTCTGGGAGTCACTTCTCAACCTCTTCTGTGCTTCCATACTCAAATCCTATCCATTGTGTTTCTTAAATATATTTTGAATCTGTCCACTTCTTTCCATTTTCTTATCACCACTCTCAGCCAAACCACCTGCATGCAGTTGTCTCCTAACTAGTCTCTTAATCAACCTTGTAACTCTCTTCCTGGAGTCCCTGGGTGGTGCAAAAGTTTAATGTGCTCAGCTGCTAACCAAGAGGTTGCCAGTTTGAGTCTACCCAGAGATGCCTAGGAAGAAAGATCTAGTGATTTACCCCTGAAATATCAGTGAAGCACAGTCCTACTCTGACACACGTGGGGTTGCCATAGGTCTGAGTTGACTAGTAGAATATATATATATTTTAACTCTCTTCCTAACTGGTCTCCAAGTGTCCCCATATATGTTCCCTCCAAACGATTCTCCATAGTTACTGCCTTCTACCCATCAATCCCGGGATAAAGATCAAAGTCCTTAGATGGCCCCAAGTCCTGGTCAAGCTGGCTGGCCCCAGCCCACCTCTTCTGCCACATCCTGCCTTCTCTATCTTCCACGCAGTTTCGTCAGCCTTCTTTGGATTCTGCAAAGGTGCTGTGTTCCCTGCTCTTGCTTGGGCTGTCTCCTGTGCCTGGAACATCCCTCATCCCCTCTAACACATGCTCACCCTAGAACATCAGCCCCTTTCCTGAACCAGGCTTCCCCATTTGTCACTTTCACAGCAATTCCCATGTGCCTCTTTTCTGTAAGACGCATCATAGCAGTGACTGTACATTTATCAGGGAGCTTCTTCAGTTGATGTCTTTCTTGCCCACAGATTGTAAGGTCATAAGGGTAGGGACAAACCTCTGAGATCTTTGCCTCCCCATTGTCCAGCAAGCTGCAAACCAGCACATACCAGGTGCTCAGCCATGTTGCTTGGTTGAGTGCAAGTGTGGCATGGTACCCTGCTGAGCAATTAATTTAGGCCGGGTCTCCACTGGGTTTTCACACCTCACCCCAAGGAGGCAAGCCTCAGGGACATGTTCATGCTATCAGTCCTGTAGGGCCAAGATGAAAAGTTGCCAGGCATCAGAAGACAGTACCCATGCTGCAGGGCCTAGGCTGTACATGCTGGCAGAGATGGTTCTGTTTGGGAAGCAGAGAGTTGGCCCAAGTGGTATATATATGTGTATACGTATATATTAATATATAAAATATACATTAATTTGGATAAGTAGCTAACACTGAGAAATGGGAAGTTCCACAAAAAATATGCAATATTGTGTATCTTTTGAAAAATCAACAGATTCAGAAACCTTGGGCATGCAGTGTGTCAGTTGGCTGGAGCTTCCCTGGGGCTGCCTTGCCCTCAGTCCCCACCTGGAATGCTTCCTCCATTTAGGCTACTTGCCTGGCATCTCTGGACCAGTAGGCTGTGGTGCCCCACCTTGACTCACAGAGGCAATGGAGCTGGATCATCCAAAATGGGAAGGGCTCCAAGGGAGCCAACTGGAGAGGCCAGAGGGGTTTACAGACTCTAAAGGCTGGGTACTCTGTGGGGAACACTGGCACTGGGCTCCCAGTCTGGGCCCGTCCCCGTGCCCAAATCTGCCATGGAAGTATGGTGCTGCCCACCTTCAGGACCAGGAGGGTACGGACAAGATTCTCCAATGACTATAGAACTTTTCTTGGAGGTTCTTGATGGACTTCAAGATGGTGGTCTAAGACTGCAACGTTTCTTATATGATAAAACCCACTGCCGTCAATAGGGAGAAAAAGGAAAAAAAAAAAAATTTATTTATTTTTAAAAAGAGGCCCCTCAAAAACATGACAGGTGTTATACTTTTGACTACTCTGACAAGAACAATGCATGTATATGTGTGATAGTTTCAGAGTTAGATTTAATTTGTTTTAGAATAAAGCTATATAGCTCTCTTACATGCAAATGTATGATGTTTCCCATATTCTTAAAACAGAGTCAACCTTTCTCTTTTTGAGGAACAGTCTTTAAAGGATCTTTAATCTGTTGGTACTGATAAGTGAATTTGGGCATGTTCTGGTCTACATTTTCCCCCTTCTTCCTGTGATTTTAAAATCCACACTTAAAAGAAGTCCATTATGACACTGCTCATTGTTATACATATTTGGAGTGGCCATGGAAAAAGTCATATCCTTCAGACATCAAATGTCAAAAGCCAGAATAACAATCTATTGAGAAGCACTGTCTCGACTTCAGCCTTGTAAAATGTCTCAGTTTAATTTAGATTTGTTGTGGTGTTAGAAGGCGGGGAGGTCCTCGGAGTTGTCTTCATCTACAAGCGTTTCAAAAGGATTTCCTAGAACTTCAGGTTATCCAGCTTCTTCTTCATGTTGGGTAATCTAGTCAATCAAGAGAAGGATCTCAGATCTCTTAAGTAAATATGGTGGGAGTCACATCCTTGCTCTTCCCCACTCCAACTTAGCTTTTGCCAAATTGGTGTCTGAATCTTTGAAGTACAGAATCAGGAAAAGTGTTAAGACAGGCAGAAATAAAACGGAAAGGACTTAACGAGGATGTCCAAGTCCATCTTGACTAAAGCGTGATTGGGGAGGGAAGGAGAACAGAATGCTGAGGTTGGGGCAGGAGCATTTTGGTGTTTGGTAGAGGAGGCCATAGATTTCAACAAATAAAAAATGTTTCTGTGGGTTATGAATTGGGTCCTCTTTAATGTTCTTCTAGGATCACAAGTAGGGACTGGAATTCCTCTTTAATGGGTGGACTGAGTTCTTAATATGCGACTCTGCAGAGCTGAGCCACTTGGAGCCCTACTATTTATTAGGGTTACATTCCTTTAACCTACTGGATTTATGAAAAAAATAGTTCCTATAAGGAGAATATCAACTCTTCTACCTGAGGTCTTGATGAAGTTATTAAAGCTTGGATCAAGTGTCACCTCCATGTGTGAAGCCTTCTTCTATTCCTCCAGCAATTAGCAAGCTTCTTGATGTCCCCATACCAGTTTTTTTCATAGTGCTGTTCTAGTGCTCACCCTTCTTATAGCAATTTGTCTGTTTACATGTCTCACTTCCAAGCCACTGTGGCACTGAGGACCTGAAGGCCCCAGAGAGATTCGCTGAGACTGAAGACCGTGCGCAGACTCTGTGTTTTGGGGGATGAGCCTGTAGAGTTGTCATTTCTTTCTTTCTTTTTTTCATTTATTGTGCTTTCAGTGAAAATTTACAAATCAAGTCAGTCTCTCATACAAAAATTTACATACACCTTGCTATGTTCTCCTAGATGCTCTTTCCCTACTGAGTCAGCATACTCCTCCTCTCTACCCTGTGTTCCCTATGTCCATTCAGCCAGCTTCTGTCCCCCTGTGCCTTCTCATCTTCCCTCCAGACGGGAGCTGCCTACATAGTCTTATGTGTCTACTTGAGCCAAGAAGCTCACTCCTCACCAGTATCATTTTCTAGCTTATAGTCTAGTACAATCCCTGTCTGAAGAGCTGGCTTTGGGAATGGTTCCTGTCTTGGGCTAACAGAAGGTCTGGGGACCGTAACCTCCGGGGTCCGTCTAGTCTCAGTCAGACCATTAAGTCTGGTCTTTTTATGAGAATTTGAGGTCTGCATCCTACTGCTCTCCTGCTCCTTCAGGACACTCTGTTGTGTTCCCTGTCAGGGCAGTCATTGGGTGTAGCTGGGCACCATCTAGTTTTTCTGGTCTCAGGCTGACGTAGTCTCTGGTTTATGTGGCCCTTCCTGTCTCTCGGGCTCATAATTACCTTGTGTTTTTGGTGTTCTTCATTTTCCTTTGTTCCAGGTGGGTCGATAGGGTTGTTATTTCTAGGGCCCTGTCTAGCATGTCCCTCTAGGGTTGTCTAATTACGAAGTTTTACATCATGAACTGGTTTGCATCAGTGTGTCAGTGTGGTCCATGGGAATCCTTAAGAAACGAATCTAGGGCAAACAAATATGAATGAAGGCATCCCAAAGCCACAGGAATGAACACAAAATGGCCCATGAACTTGAGTGTGGCAGGTGTAAAAATTCTATAACCTTATTTGGAGGAAGCCAGGCCCTGAACTGTGAATTTCAAACCAGGACAAGAGCCCAAAGGTCAGGGCAGATTCCTCCCATAATAGTCACTGAAAGTGCTGCCCTTGCTGAAAAGGGCAAGAAAGTGCCGGGCCCCATAGCCAGGACTGGAGGAGACTGTTACCGGATCTGGGGTAGGCAGGACGAGCAGAAAGGAGCACTCACTATGTGCCAGGCCGTCCACATACAAGAGCTCCTGAAAGACCCCCTGGAATGCTTATTATTATTCTTCCCATTTTATACATGAGGAAAATGGGGCTCAGAAGTACATAATTTACTATCGCATGGCTATTAAGGGCTGGGCTGGGATTCAGAACTAAGCACGTCTTCCTCATCCATCTCTTCTTTAATTCCTTCCTTCCTCACTCATTGAGCACCTGTGAGCATCTACATGTAGCATCTACACACTGGGGGCACTGGACATCCTGCAGTGAGCAAAGAGGAAAAGTCCCAGCCCTCATGGAGGTTGTGGACAGTGAACAATCAATAACATAATCAGTTTGTGACAAGACTGGAACAAAATACAGGGTACAGTGATAGAGAAGGAATGTGAGGGGTGCTCTACTTAGGTTGGATGGTCCAGATGGTCTTTCTGTAGAGGCCGAAGATAAGATGGAGCCCAGCATGAAATGGGCTGGGCAGGGGGACAGCGGCTGCCTCCTGGGCAGAGGGAAGAGCAATGACCCCGGGGAGGGAAGGGGCTCGTATGCTATAGGAGCTGAGAGAAGAGAAGCAAGCTGAGGGGAGAGTGGCTCCAGAGATGTTTCTCCAAAGCCTTTTCACTCCAGCTTGTGGCTTTGCAAGAGCAGCATTCAAGTCTTTCTTTGCAAGAGTGACATTTGCAAGAAGAATTACCACTTCACATGGTGGGCAGGAAAACTATGGCCCTTGTGGGCTGAAAATAAATACCAACAACATCCGGATAGGTACAGATATAGTCCTGTGGAGAGATTCCTGATGTATTATTAAGGCCAGCTAGAAGGGCTTTGCTCTTTTGAGGGCGATGTCGTGGACAACACTCTGTCTTCCCACGGCACAAGCTCTGATCGCCCCCCCACCAACAAATAAAAAGAGCGTGGATTGAGCCAGGTGGGGGTGGGGAGGAAGGGGTCACATATGGGTGGAAGCTGGCCCGCCGTGGTGATTCAGTGTCATTTCCTACGGAGGAAGAGGGGAATTAACACTGGCCAAATACCTTCTCTGCAGCAAGCACTGTACTAACTGCTTCATGTGCCTTCTTTCATGTAGGCTTCTCATGGTCTACATCTTGCAAATGGGGAAATCGAGGCTCAGAGAGGTCAAGTAACTTGCCCAAGATCACTCAGGTAGTACGAGTGTGCTGTGTCTTCCTGATTCTAAAACCTATGTTCTTTCCTGGGAGCCAATAGGCTGAGTGGTAGCACATTACCTGACCCAGGGAAGGAATGAGACCAAGAAGCAGGACATGGGGTGGTGGTAGGGGAAGGAGGTGATGTAAAGGGTGGGACTGGGAGGGGAGGAAGTGAAGCGCAGGCAGAACTCTAGGTTACTTGGATGAGCTTTGTCTTTGGAATCAGACAGACCTGGATTCAAATTCTAGCTGGGCTGACTGCTAGAACCCAGCAGCTAGGTGGAACCCAACGTGAATATCCCAAATCCCCACACGGTGGTCTGGCTGGCTGCCCAGTGCCTGCCTCTCCCCCACCTTTGGAGAGGGGGCCCCACACCTCCTCTTGCCTCTGGCTGCCTGAGTAAGCAGTCCCCCGAAGGGCCTGACTCATTCCCCTTGGCTCCCTGCCACCTGAGCTGCAGGGAAGACAGTGGCCCAGTGGCCTGGTACTTCCCAGCTTGGTCTGACTGCCCAGTCTCCTCTGGGGGACAGCCAGGAACAATCCCACCTGACTCTGCTCCTGTTTCCTGCAGAAGCCTCTGCCTCTCAGATCACCCGTCACCTCCCAGCACAGCTGTGGCCCACTTCACTGCATTCATCATATGTCTGTGTGTCTCTGTCCCTTGCTCTGTTTTGAGCTCTTGGCAGGGCAGGGAGGCCTGAGTCATCTCATGTCCCCAGTGCCTGGCACAATGTAGGGGCTGCTCAGCAAATACTGGTTGAATTCTCTTCCTAATCACACAGGAAACCCTCCCCCCAACCTGTAAATGATCACCCATGGAGCCGGAGTCCTGTGACTGGGGCTCCCATGAGCTGGGTTCATGCTACTGCATGCAGATCACACAGGGGCATCTGTCCCATTTCCGCATTGTTTTTCTCCCCATGCTTTCAACTCCTGGTTTTATTCCAGCCCATTCTCACTTTCTGTCTTGGAAAATTGCGAGGGAACTCCACACTGCTCCTGGAATTCTTGCCAACGTGATTCAAGCAGAATAGAGCACATGGCACTGAGTTCCCACACAAACAAAGATGTTGCTGCTTTCAGCTCAGTGGCCTCCTTCCTTCTGCCTGCCTGGGCCCCCCACCTTGCTCAGAGAGGGGGACAGAGTGTGTGCCTGGCCAGTCCTTGTGAGAGTCACGAAGCTGGCCGGCTTGGCCTATTCTCACCCACAAGGTGCCTCATGGTGGGTGCTCCCAGGGCTCGGTGGTGTGGAGGAGTGACAATAAACATTGAATGGCAATAACCTGGCCACCCACATGACATCCCAGTCCCTACCGATTCCCTGAAACAAAAATTTCATTGCCGTTGAGTCAATTCGGACTCATAGTGACTCTATAGGACAGAATAAAACTGCCCCATAGGGTTTCCAAGGAGTGGTCAGTAGATTCAAACTGCCAGCCTTTTGGTTAGCAGCTGAGCTCTTAACCACTGTGTCACCAGGGCTCCACTACTCACCTGCAATTTCTAAATAGTAGCCTTTTTCCAGTTCCTTCCTAGCTGTGTGGCTTGGGGTAAATTACTCTCTCTGTGCCTCAGTTTCCTCATCTGGAAAATGGAGATGATAATGGCACAAGATCATTAGGAGGGTTAAATGAGATGTAAAATGCCCAGGGGCGGGGTGGTTTATTGGTAGGATTCTTGCCTTTCACTTGAGAGACCTGGGTTCTACTCCGGCCAATACACCTCATGTGCGGCCACCACCCACCTGTCAATGGAGGCCTGCGTGTTGCTATGATGGTGAACAGGGTTCAGTGAAGCTTCCAGACTAAGATAGACTAGGAAGAAAGGCCTGGTGATCTACTTTTGAAAATGAGCTAAAGAAAACCCTATGGATCACAATGGTCTGATCTTGTTGTGCAAGGGGTCGCCATGAATCTGGGGCCTAACAACAATAGCAGGTAAAGTGTCCTGCACAGTGTACAATGAACACCCAGTAACCATTGACTATGATGCTGATGACCTCTAACAGTATTAATATACTCTCTGAGCTCAGGTCTTCACCAGGCAGTATGTCCCTCAGTCATAAGCCCTGTTACCATGAAATCAATTACTTTAGTGCTCAGACTACCCCAGATGCTCTGTTTGCGAGCCATCTTGGATTAAATCTCCTATTTCCTCTGGTGTTAAGGAATGGTATGGTGAGCTGAGGCTGACATTTCTGTCAGGCACATTACTGGCCTAAGCATGGTACTGGATATGGCAAGTATGCCTCCCCGCAGGCTGGTGAGCAAAATTTAAATGCTGATTCCTGAGAACACATTTTAAACAGATACTCATTCCCTAATTAGTGGGAGATTATATGGCGAAGTGGAAAAAGTGAGGAGTTGATGCCTCCTTTGCCATGAGACCAGAAGAACTGGATGGTGCCTGACTGTTGTTACCGATCATTTTGATCAAAGGTTCTGTAGGAGATTCTGATCAAAAGTGGAGAAGAATGTGGAACAGAATTTCAATTTCTCACTGGAAGGCAGACTGTCTGAGGCCATTGAGGTTGGATGAATCCCTGAAACTATTGCTCTAAGATAACCTTTAAGCTTTAAACCACAATTAGTCCCAGAGATCTTCTTTGAACCAAAAAATAGTTTATCTTAATAAGCAAAGTATGTCTACTAGCATGATTCTCTTTTAAAGAATTATCTGTGTGGAAAAAAGAATGATAACAGCAACTCGAAAGGCTAGATGAGAAGTTTAGTGGGCAGTGAGTCTAAGTCAATGGTGGTGGAACAAGTCAGAGAAGGATGGCATGAATGTTTGCACAACTCGAAGAATATAATCAATGTCACTGAGTTGTACACGTAGAAATTGTTGAAATTGTGCATGACTGTGTGTATTTTCACACACAAAAAGTGAGGAGTTGGCATCCCACCTTTGTCCCTTCCTGGGACAAAGTGTCCTGGAACAAATCACTTCTTTCTTGCTCATGTGGCTGATAACTGCCCTTACCCAGGTGTCAGGAGGAGTCAGTGAAGTACTGGATGTAGGGGCCCAGCACAGAGCCTATGGAGCAACCAGCTGTGTGAAATTTATAACAGAGTTCTAGTATACCAATGTTCATTGCAGCACTATTCACAATAGCCAAAAGGTGGAAGCAACCTAAATGTCCATCAACAGATGAATGTCTAAACAAAATGTGATCTCTCCATACAATGGACTATCGCACAGCTATAAAGAGAAATGAAGCCCTGATACATGCTCCAACATGGATGAACCTACAAAACATTGTGCCGAGTGAAATAAGTCAGTCACAAAAGGACAAATATTGTATGATCCCACTTATGTGAAATAAACAAATGTATAAAACCAAAAAACCCAAACCCATTGCTGTCGAGTCAATTCCAACTCATACCAACACTGTAGAACAGAGTGGGCCTGCTCCCAGGGTTTCCAAAGCTGTACCTGTCACAGGTGCAGACTGTCACATCTCTCTCCTGCGGAGTGGCTTGTGGGTTTGAACTACCAACCTTCTGATTAGCAGCCGAGTGCTTTGGTTACCAGGGGCAAGAGCGAGGGAGAAAGGGAAGTCATTGCTTAGGGGATACCCAGTGTGTCACTAGGGAGGGTTGGTGTAACCCAGTGCGGAGACACACAGTGTCACCCCTCATGCTAATTACCATAATATTGTAGCTAAAGCACCAGAAAATTTGACAGACTCCGTGACTATAAAAACACTGGCAGCAACGAAAACAGCAGCACGTACTAGCGGTGCATGCAGACAAGACCACGTGATTTAAGCATCATTGTAACTGAGCAATAACGACAGCTCTCACCAGAGCGCATTAAAAGGCTCAAAAAGTAAATTAGCAGAGTTTCAGCCTTGTAGGTATATTGACACACGTAAGCTGGCCTTACAAAAAAAAAAAAATTGTTGTTATAGGGCCTCTATGAGTTGGAATTGACTCGACGGCACTGGGTTTTTTTGGGTAATGAACTATAGTAATATTTTTATAAAAAATAAGAAATTTCTACTGCGACACTACACAAAAATTTTATAGACAGTCATTTTGGTGTCACCCCCTCTGACGGTGTCATCTGGTGCGGGCCGCACCCGTCTGGACTTCTGTAGGGACTCCACTAGGGGCACTGAGCTTCTGTTAATGGTAGTGGAATAATTTGGAAATGGATAGCGGTGATGTTGCACAATACGATGAAGGCAAACAATGTCACTGAATAATGCATGTAAAAAACGTTGAATTGGCAAAAGTTTTGTCATATATATTTTTGCCACAAAAAACAAAACAGCAACAACACAGAGTTCTGTTCCCAAGAACAGCTACCCGAACAAGTGACCTCGTCATTCTCAAGTTGCTAACATTTCATCAGTGGCCTCTTCTGGCAAGGGCCACAGTGTCCCTGGTGGAAGGCAGAGTTGATTTCGTAGCCAGCTCCTCGCGTCTCGCCTGGTGGAGGAGACACCAAGACTGATGGTCCCCCAGCTCTGAGTGCCTGGCCCAGAACTTGCCACAGGACAAAACCTCAGAGATTAGGATTCTGAGAGGCAAAGTGGCCTGATGGGTTTGGTAGGCGAACTGACTATGAACAGTGTTTCTACCCTCACTCCCATGGGACCTTGGGCAAGTTCCTTAACTTTCCTGAGCCTCAGTTTCTTCATCTGGGATATGGGGATAATAATATCTCTCTTGCAGGTGTCTCTGTGAGGCTAAAGAATTAATAACTGCTTCCACTTCATATGTCCCTGGGTGCACAAACAGTTAAGCCCTTGGCTACTAACTGAAATGTTGGCTGTTCAAGTCCTCCTGGAGGTGTCTCTGAACAAAGGCCTGGTGATCTACTTCCCAAAGGTCACATCTACTGAAAACCCTGTGAAGTGCAGTTCTGCTCTGACACACGTGTGGTCATCATGAGTTGGAATCGACTCTGTGGCAACTGGTTTTTTTTTTTTTTTTTTCAGTTTTATGCTTCCTGGACCAGGCACAATTCCAGGCAACCTGTGGTGTGGTTACAACTATCATATCCTCATTTGACAGGTGGGGAAACTGAGGCACAGAGCAGTGTGTAATTTGCCTGGGGTCACTCACTTATCCCTGTTTCTGACCTGGTCCCTACTTCCTTCTCTACACTCATCTCCTACCCATCCACATGTTGGAATCATTGCTGAATCATCCACCTAGCTCTTCCAGGCCTCTATGCCTTAGCGTTTCCATTGCCTGGACTTCTTTCTCCTTGTCTCTGCCTGGCTCAGTCCTGTGGGTCCTTCAAGGCTCAGCTCAGGTGTCTCCTCCTCCAGGAAGCCTTCCCTTCTAGGCACCAGAGTTAGGCACGCTTTTAGTCTGGGCTCGCCCATACCCAAGCATGCCCCACCCTGGATGGTAATGATAATGGATTAAATTTCCTCAGCACCGTCTAGCTCCTGGGCCCTGTACTTGACCCCTTACACACACTCTCTCATTTAGTCCTCCCTACAGCTCTTCAGTGTAGAGGATGTTTTCCCCATTTCACCACTGAGGATTTGAACTCAAACAAATCTGACTTCAAAGTGTTTTAGTTCTCCATGTTACACCTGAGGATGCATTTCTTTTTATTTGTCTCTTTTACTGGAACTTGGCTTAGTTATTTCTGAATCCCCAGGGCCCTACGCCTTGTAGAGATGCAAACAATAGTTGTTAATGAATCCTGAGCACTCATGATATGTTTCTATAATAATAATAGTGGAAAAAAAAAAAAAAAGACAGATTTCAATCAAATACCCCAGCTTCCTATCCTTCTCTATGGCTAAGACAAGTTCTCTTTAGGAACATAAGCCTTCAGAGAGCAGACCCTTGCCTGAGTCATGTCAATGAGTGCTTATTCCAGTGCCTGGCACGGAGACGTGTTCAGAAAATATTGCGGAGTCCACACATAGGTGTGTTTCCTTTCACCTGTGATAACTGCTCCCTGTGAACCAAGTCTACTTTGGGATCCCCAGGATAAAAGGTTTTTTGTTTATGCCAAGGGTATCTTAGAGGAAAGAGCCATACCTACTTCCAAACCCAGGGAAATCGGATTTCCCTTGACCACTGCACACATAATGAGAGCAGGAATTCTTGCTTTCTGTGCAGAAGACCCAGGTCTGATTCTAGGCCAAGGCACCTTACATGCAGTCACCACCCATTTGTCAGTGATGATGTCGAACAGGTTTCACTGGAGCTTCCAGACTAAGACAGACTAGGAAGAAAGGCTTGACAATCTACTTCTGAAAATTAGCCAGTGAAAACCCTATGGATTGCAATGACCTGATCATGGGGATGGCACAGGACCAGGCAGTGTTTCGCTCCATTGTGTATACGGTCTCCATGAGTCGAGGGCCGACTTGATGGCAGCTAACAACAACTGCACACATAGGCAAGAAATGAGATGACAAAGCGAAACCAAAGTTAAGGCACTCAGAATACCCGTCTTCTCCTGGCATCCTGAAATTTTTTTTTTTTAAGAGCAAAACCCTGCAATATTAATAAACGACAGAGTGAAGGATAGACAAATATTTCTTTCTCTTTGACATGGCGAAGATCACAGGGACTAGAGAGACCTTTAATCTTTATTAATGCGCCGTGAGGGGGCCTCTCCCGCAAGCTGTGGGAAGCAGACATCCAAAGAGTTTGTATCGCTCACAGTCCCCAGCATCCCTGGGTGCCTCAGATGACTGCCTGACACTGTTCAGAGTCAAGCAGGACCACGTCACGGGGACACGCTGTGTCCCGGGCAAGAACAAGGCAGCCCTAACCCAGCTCCCATCTGCAGGGGGCTGGAAGACAAGGAGAATTCAGGACAGGGGCTTCAGTCACATGGGCCGGTCTCTAAGCAAGGGCACCGATGCCCTGAAGAGGTTCAGAAGGAACCGGGCTGTTGGCTGCAGGGACAAGAGCAAACTGCCTCAGAGGGACCACGCCTGAGTTCATTAAGAAGAGCATCCAATAACTAGCACCCTCATTTTTTTTTTTTTTTTGTGGCCACAGCTCTCCTTGTCCCTGCCTGGTAAAATGCTTCTTCCCACCCCTCCTTCCCTCTCACTGGGCATTGCATGAGGGTGGCCAAAAGCTCCGTAACTCGATCCCATGCGGACCTAATTCTACTGACTTAGTGAGTCAGGAGGGAGTCCTTGGGTGCGAACCATTAATACACTCAATGGCTGACGGAAAGCTTGGAGGCTCGAGTTCGCCCAGAGGCACCTCCGAAGAAAGGCCTGGCTATCTACTTCCAAAAAATCAGCCACTGGAAACTCTATGGGGCACAGTTCTACTCTGACACACAAGGAGTTGCTATAAGTCAGAGTCGACTTGACTGCGACCCGTAGTGATTTAGGAATTGCAAGGTAGGTCCAGGAGAACGCAGCAAAATCGAAAAGTTTTATAGTAAGGAGTTAAGCTGAGAAAGTTGCTGGGCCTCACACACACACACACACACACACACACACACACACACAGAATGAGAAATGGAGTGGCTTATTTTGACACTCATTCATTTATTTATTCAAACAATAATTATTGGTAACCTCCTTGGGGCCCTGGAGGCACAGTGGTTAAGCGTTTGGCTGCTAACCAAGCGGTCAGCAGTTTGAATCCACCAGCTGCTCCTTGGAAACGCTGTGGGGTGGTTCAGCTCTGTCCTTTAGCGTGACTATGAATCAGAATTGACTCAATGGCAGCGGTTTGATTTGGTTTTGGTTGCTTGGGGCTAAACACTGTCCTAGGCACTGGGGATTCAGCACTGTACAAGACAGTCAAGGTTCTTGTTCTCCTAGAGAACATTCTAGCTCTAGTGGGAGAACTCCAGGTGCCAGACCCATCACAGGGGCAACCTCACTAAAGCCACATTACCCTGTCCAGGGCTTAAGACATATTCCAGTTACGACAACCGCACTTAGGACCACCTGTTTTTGTACTACACACAATGTTGCAGTGAGTAATTTGCTGGTGTTATCATTCTCAGGTGTTCACTGGTAGATGTTTATATGTAATGTTTCCAACCCCCAAAGACAAATAAAGATTCGATTTATAAAGACACTGATAATAAAAGGCAATAACAATGAAAACTGGGAAAAAAAAGAGGTATTTCACTTAATGTCAGAACTGACTTACGATGAAGTTGGGGGCTACCTGTTATGCGCACTACCCTCATCTCCATTTTCCAGGCAAGGGGTCTCAGCTTCAGAGAGAGTTGGTGGCCTGTCCAGGGTCACACACGAGGTTGTGGACTCAGGGCTTGAACTTGGACTCAAGGCCCACTCTATTCACTACTCACAGCTAATTAACAAACCCTGAGCTGAGAGGGATGGTGGAATCGGGGAGGAATCTGGCTGAAGTACACACAAACAAGGCATCGCTTAATTTGATTATGTTTGCTCAACTGCAGTGTAATAAAACAGAGTTTTCTTATAAGCATCAGCTCCTAATGTTTATAGAACGAGAAAGCAAAATTAAGATGGGGATCCCCAAGGAAAAGAGTACGTATTTTAGGCTAAAATGTGAGGAGAGTAGACCCAGAAGAAACCGATCCTTGGTTTTATGGCTCAGCTCTAGTTATGGGATGCCTGATGCACTGGGAGGGGGAGATCCCATGGAAGGCCAGGCTGGTGCCCCAAGGGGCTGGCGAGGGCACGAGGTCCCACTAGAAGGAAACCAGAATGGGGAGCAGAGGCTGACAGGAGGAGACTGGTTAAAAGGCAGGAGAGTCGGACAAGGTAGGTGATGGTGAAGGCTTATATAGCCAGTTGGGTTTATTTCCAACACCACCTTACCCCTCTCCAAGCCTCCAGCTTGCCTTCCCAGTGTCTACCCTTCACGCGCAGAGTGATTTTTTCCGATGACAGTGTAGCCTGGTGATTAGCTTGTAGGCCTGGAGCCAAGCTGCCTATGTTCAAAGGATGACTCTGCCCCCTTCCTACACTGTGTGTCCCCGGGTAGGTCACCTAACCTTTCCAGACATCCATCTCCAAGTGAGGATTGAAATGGTGTCCAACTTGTAGGGCTGCCATGAGGATTGAAGGAGCCAAGGCACATGAAGTACTTAGGACAGTGCCTGGCACACTGTTCAATTAACATGAGCTGCTGCCATTATTTTAAATCTGCTCATACCACTCCCCTTTTTAAGACTCAGGAGTGGTGGCTCTTCATTGCCCTCCGAGAAAAATCACAGGTCCTAGCTTGGCATTCAAGGCCTTTTGCCATCTGGCCTCTGCTGGCTCTTCTAGTTTTCTGTATCACTGCTCCCTTTCTCGAAGCCTCCAGACTAAGACAGAGTAGGAAAAAAGGCCTGGTGGTCTACTGCTGAAAATCAGCCAATAAAAACTCTATGGTCTGATTCATAACCAATCACGGGGATGCCACATTTTGTTCCATTGTACACGGAGTCACCATGAGTCGGTGCCAACTCGTTGGCAGCTAACAACACTCCATCTCTCAGAGTCTGGGTGGTGCAAATGGTTAGTGCGCTTGGCTGCTAACCAAAAGGCTGGATGTTTGAGTCCACCCAGAGACACCTCGGAATAAAGGCCTGGTGACCTGCTTCTGAAGCACAATTCTACTCCGGTGAAAGTGGAGTCAGAATTGACTTGAAGGCAACTGGTTTTACCGCCTCTCTGAATTCCTGCATTCCCGCTGAGCCGACTAACTTTCAGCTCCTGCCGGCATCAGGCTTTTTCCCCACTCTGGGCCTTATTCTTAATGCTTCATCTGCAAGGACTTCCCTCACCCACCTATATGAGTCAGCTTTAACATTCTGCTCTTGCCAACTCCTTGGAGCAAACTTCCTAATCCCTTTGTCCACCCTGGAGCTCATTGCTCCCTCTTCTGTGCTGCCACTGAGCCCTCTATAGATTCTGGGCCCATCCCTCCCGAGCTTTGTTCTTAGCTGTTGACGTGATCATTTCCGCCTATACTTAGGGCCTGTGCCTACACCTTCCCACGGCCCAGAACTGCCCCGTAGTAAGCACAGTGCCTCTATCAGGGGCTGTTGAATGGGTCTGGCCATTAAAAAAGGAGAAAGTGCAGGCCAGAAACTCCTGCAATGTTTTTGTTATAAAGTTAGCAAATGGCGAGACGAGGGGGAAATAATCAGTCCACTTGGAGCCTTGGAAGGCTGTTCAGTTTATTTCCCTGGTTAAACACCCTCTTTTTTTTTTTTTTTTAAGACGAAGAGTGGTGGGAGGGAAGGAGGCCTTTTGCCTTCACATCGCCTCGGGAGCAGGGAGGGATAAAGCAAGGGTTCGTTCGTGCTTCTCCTTCAAGAAATTAGGTCACTGGGTGTTGTTAAGTGTGCCTTACAGAGCTATGCTAATCAGCTCTCTTCTGGCCTAAATATCTGGTAATTATCTTGGTTTTTTGCTTTGCCAGACTTGGCTTCCTAAAACAGTTCATCCACATGGTTACTTCTCGGCTCTAGATCCTCAAGGAGAATGTTAACAACCACCACCACCACTAGCAACAAGCACACCTAGCTCTTGCCACGAGCCGGGCACTGTTCTCAGCATTTACGTACATGGACTTGTTGAAATGCTCAACAATCTACGATGCAGGTGATACTATTATCCCCAGTTGACAGGGGAGGGAGCCGAGGCTCAGGCTTCCAGGCAGGGAGGATTAACCAGTAAGCAAGGCACGCACGGGTTTATTCGGTAATCCGTTCCTGCTTCCAGGCCTGTGGTGCTGAGTCCTGCAGCCTCCGCTGGGCTTTTGGACCTTACTCTCCCTCCTCACCCTTGTTTCCCACTCCCCACTCTCAGAGCTCAGTCTGCTTATGCAAAGAACGCTCTCTGGTCTTCCTGGGCTCTTTCGCACCCTGGACTACCCACCTGCCTCAAATCTCTATCAGCACCCCATCCTCAAAGGCGTGGCTCTACCCTTAGCTCTGCCAGAGAGTTCTTTTTGAACTTCTGCTGCACTCAGAGCCCAAACCACTTGCTTTAATGTTTGGCTGCCTAGTGGCTGTGTGTGTATGTGTGTGCATGCATGCATACGTGTGCATACAGATATATGTGCACGTGTGTACATGTGCACACATGTACACATGCATGCATGTGAAAGTACACGTGAGTATGTGTTCACACATGGATATGTGCATGTATGTACATGTGTGCATGGATGCATGTGTGCACATGTGAGCATGCATGCGTGTGTGCCTGTTTGATTTTTTCCCTCTATTTAGATGAAAAACTATTTGAATGCAGGGTTCAAGTCTGTATTTCTCTCTCAGCTTCTATGCAGCATCAATCTAATTGTAAGATCCTCCTTACAAATGTCATTCGTGAAAACAATCAACAGCAAACATTCATTAAACACCTACTGTGTGCTGGATACTGTGACTGGCACTAGTGTGCCAGGATAAACCCTGATTAACTATTGACGGAAGGGCAAACGTGGTAAGAGAATTAAGGAAAACCCTTAAATTAGAGCCAGTTCATCTTTTGAAATCCAAAGCTCCGTAGTTTCCAATTTTTGACCTGACCTACCAAATTACGCAGCCAAGGACAAAGAAAACGACATATAAAATGTTAATATGGATTACATCCAGTTGGTTTATTTGGAGGGATCTGTTTTTAAGCTCTTATATTTATAACCTGGATACCTTGCTGAGCTGCTAGGAGAATAACGATTATAATAATAGCCAAATAATTGAGTTTTTATAATGGGTTTTTCTTACAATTGTATGTCACGTCTAGAACTCCCTCTCAAGGCAGGCCTCATCATCTTTCTTTCTCTGGAGGGGAGACTGAGGCTTAGAGAGTTTAAGTCATTTGCCCAAAGACACACAGAGCAGACAGGGCAGCCAGGATTCCGGGCCGGATCCAAAGTCCATATTCTGTACCACACACCACTTTCCATTTCTCTCCTTCTGCAGTTCTAAAATTATAGAGAGGGAGAGAAATGTTTTGACCTTGTGGTAATACATTTTCTAGAAGGTCAGAAATAAATAAGTGAAAATTAATCTGACAATCTCCAGCCAGGCTGAAAAATACCCCTCTGCGTTCCCCTTGGATTTGACCCCCCATAATTGTTGCACTCATTGACAGCTGATCAGTTTAAATAATTCATACCCTTCCTCGAGGCCTATTGCTTTCAAATTGACATTTGCTTGATAAGGGCTGTGACTGACAGGCAATTACAGGCTGAAAGGTTCCACCGCCGCAAACAGAGAGAGGGTCAAAATTGTCACCTTGCCCAGCATCTTAAGAAGGGCTGAGGCAAGTCTATGTGTTCAGCTCTCACTCCTCTGTAAAGCACCAAGTCAGCAACAGACAACTTGGGGGATTCTGAACATATGTGTAGTCCTAGTATTCCTGCCAACCAAAGGGAGAGGGTTGACTGTTTTTCCTGGGACACCTGGAGGCCCCTGTGGTCTAAGCGGTAGGTCTGCCCCAAAGCTGCCTGAGCCAAGAGTCTGTGTGGAAGCTGCCTGCCTCCTCATCCCTTATGACAGTATCTCCCTCATCTTTTCAGGTCCATTGGGGACCTAGATCTTCTGTTTTTAAAGGGATGGTACTCAGCTATTAATCAAAAGGCTGATAGTTCGAACCCACCCACAGGCTCCTCAGAAGAAAGGCTTGGCAGCCCGCTTCCAAAAGATCACATCCACAAAAGTCCTAGGCAGCATAGTTCTAGTCTACGCACATGGGGTTGCTGTGAGTCCGAATCAACTCCATGGCAACTGGCTTGGTTTTTGGTTTCAGCACCTTGTCCAGGGAAAAAAACTTTAGCTAGTGGGCAAAGCTGCTAGCCTTTCTGAAGAGGAGGAAAGAGGCATATTCCGGGGGATAAGAGGTCGGGTTGCAGAGAGTGGACTGGAGGGGATAACACAGAGGTAACCTCAACAAGGATTCTTGCAAATGGTTAACACACTCAGCTGCTAACCAAAAGGTTGGAGGTTTGAGTCCACCCATAGATGCCTCAGAAGAAAGGCCTGGCAATCTACTTTTGGAAAATCAGCCACTGAAAACCCTGTGGAGCACACTTCTACTCTGACACACTTGGGGTGGCTGTGAGTTGGAAATGACTTAACGGGAAATAAGAGAGAGTGATGAGAAGAAAGAAATAAAGTCTCCAGGAAGGGTAAAACACATTTCATTGGATCCAAGGCAAGAGAGATAAAGGTGGCCACAGACCCTGAAGTGCCTGGATTGCCATTGTTACATATGTTGGGAAAGGCTGGAAGGGGAAGCCAGGAAGGGGCTACCTTCTTCTGAACAGGGGGAGGGATGGGCACAGATGAGGGGCAAAGAGGGGGAAGAGCCAGGGCAACCCCAGGCAAGAAGGTTTCTTCCACCACGCTGGCTTCAGTGAGGCTTTTTGCAGATAAAGAAAAAAATTTTTTTTTTTTTTTTTTTTTTTGATAGAGCCCCTCTAATTAGCCGGGTCTGTGGGAGAAAAGACCTGGCAATATGCTCCCATAAAGATTACAGCCTAGGAAACCCTATGAGGCAGCTCTGCTCTGTCACATACCGTTACTGTGAGTTGGAATCCACTTGACAGTACCCAACAACAACAACAAAAAAGGTTGTCTATGTGGGACACCCATTCCCAGCCAAGGCGCTTCATGCATAGCCACCACCCGTCTGTCAGTGGAGGTTTGCATGTTGCTAGGATGCTGAACAGGTTTCAGCCGAGCTTCTAGACTAAGACAGGCTAGGAAGAAAGGCCCGGAAATCTATGTCTGAAAAGCAGCCAACAAAAACCCTATGGATCACAACAGTCTGATCCGTTGTGCATGGGGTCACCATGAGTCGGGGACGAACTTCGCGGCAGCTAACAAAGAGAATGCTAGCTAGATTCCCCCAGCTTGTTGGGGTAACCTTATGCCAGAGGAGTGGGGATTCTCTGCTTGAATCTGGGAGCAGTTTTTCATTCTTTTCCAGTTCTCAGTGTTTTGTGGCCAGTCTGCCTCCTCTGTGCTCCTAGCAAACTATGCATCCCCCCCTGCCCCCCCCTTTGCCAGCATCATACATCATTGTACTTCCTTTAACTTCTTTGTTCACCATGGCAATGCCTCATCCTAGACCTGCTGAATGGAGTCTGTATTTCAATAGATCCCCAGGTGACTTGTGTGCACCTGGAAGTTCAAGAGGCAGACTTAAGGACTGTAAGCTTTGTGGGCTCAGAGCGGTATCCACCAAGCACAGGGCCAGACACAGGGTCTATTAACCCAAAACCCAGTGCCGTGGGATCTTAATAGATCTGTACGGAGCCCTGGTGGTGCAGTAGCTAAGCACTTGGCTGCTAACTGAAAGGCTGCCAGTTCGAACCCACCAGGTGCTCTTGTAAAGATTTACAGCCTTGGAAACCTTATGGGGGAATTCTACTGTGTCCTGTAGGGTTGCTATGAGTTGGAAGTGACTTGATGGCAAGTTTTTTTTTTTTTTTTTTTTTGGTTTAATAGGTATGAGTAGAAGGAATGAACAAAGGAATCTCAGACAGCTGTTGGGATTCTGAACATTTTTCCATTCCCAACACTCCTGCCAATCGAAGGGAGAAGGCTGACTGTGTTTCCTGGGACACCTGGAGGCCCCTGTGCTCTAAGTTGTAGGTCTGGCCCGAAACTGGGCGAGCCGAGTCTGTGTGGAGTCCCCACCCCCACTCCCTGCCTCCTGTCCTCTCTGACAGTGCCTCCAGCACCTTTTCAGGCCCATCGGGGACCCAGATCTTCTGCTCCTAATGGGAGACTCCAGGCCCTTAAAGTCCCTGGGTGGCGCAAATGGTTAAGTGCTCAGCTACTAACCAAGGCTGCTAAGCAAAGGCAACGGGGGTGGGGCGGGGCAGGGAGACCCACTGAAAGAAAGGAAGGGACCAATCCGAGTGGGCAGCAAGGATTAGGAGAGGATGGAAAAAAAGACGGAAGGCGAATTCTGTGAACTCTAATAATGTCAGAGCTGCTGGTAAAACTTTTATTTAGCCAGTAGCCTGCCCATGAAGGAAACAGCTTGTGGAACACACTCACTAATCTCTTTTCTGGGTTCTTAAACACTGCAGGAATGGCTTCTCTGTGGAGGGTCCGTTCCAGGGGAAGGACCACAGGAAGTCCCTGGAAGCTCTGGAGCAGATCAAGAGGCAGGTGAGGGGAAAGATGCCAAGGAGGCAGCTTGGGTCGCATGTGCTGGGAGAAAGCCAATGAAAGCTGGGGCTCTTAGGCTGCACGGTTGCTGAAAGGCAAGGGTCAGAGGAAGGTGTGCCGGGGAGGCAGATTTGACCTCTTTAACCAGAGGGTCCAGCCCTGATAGTAAGCCCTCAGGGGCGGTGCTTTGCAATATTCGAAGCACTCAAGTTTTCACATATGTTGTCTCTCCTTGTCACTTCTTGGGAGTGAAAATACACAGGCGGGTGGGAGAGGTGGCAGTGAGTGATGCAGCTCCTGCAGTTGGAAATCCTGTAGGTGAAGGGGACAGGGCCATTGGTAATGGGGTCTCCTGTGACCCTCTCACTATTGCACTTGACTGTGGGTGGGCCCTGGGGCATGGGGACAGCTGATGGCCATCCCTCCCTCTTGATCCAGTAAGAAACTGGCCAGGCAGTGCCTGAGCTTGGCATAGGCGATTGAAGAGATTGCCTGTTGGGGCCTCGGCTCTGCAGCCCTGGCTGATGGTGGGTGTGGGGAGCTCAAGCCCCGGGCTGCCATCCAGGCTCTGCTACCTCTGAGCTTCGGGCCCAGTCATCCTCACTTCATTCTTGAACCAAGCCTGTGAAGTGCATCCTTTTTGTCCCCATTTTACAGGTGAGGAGACTGAGGCCCAGTGCAAGGCACTGAAAGAGCTGCGTTTAATACAGGTGGTTTGAGTCCCTAGACTGTGTCCTTACCCACTGCGCCATGCTGCAGGGAAGGGAGGATGGGGAGAGCTGAGAGCAGGGACTGTGCAGCCAGATTGCTCCGACCTGAATCCCGGCTCTCCACTAATTATCTGTGCAGCTTTGACAAAGTTACTAAATCTTCCTAAGCCTCAGTTTCCTAGTCTGTAAAACAAGTTTAATAGTAGTACCTATCTCAAAGGGTTGTTGTGAGGGTTACAATGAAATCATACAAAGAAGGCACTTGGGACAATGGCGCATAGTGTGACACAATCGGTTAGGTGCTCAGCTCCAAACCCACCCAGAGGTTCCTTGGAAGAAAGGTCTGGTGGTCTGCTTCCAAGAGGTCACAGCCTTGAAAACCCTATGGAGCAGTTCTACTCTTCACCCAGGAGTCAAACCGACTTGACAGTAGTGGGTTTTGTTTGGTCTGGGTTCATACATAGTAAGTGCTCAATAAATTCTGAGTCTTATTAGCCGTAGGGTTGGTGGGAGGATCAAATAAGGTAAATGAGGAGGTGGGTGATTAATAAGTATTAGTCCTTCCCCACCCCTACCTTGCCCCTCTGCCTTCTTCCCTCTCTGGTCAGTCTCTAAAGCCAGGTGGGAGTGACTCCCCTCCTGCAATATATGCTCTGCCTTTTTATGTCGACTTTTTTTTTTCTTTTAAAGAGCTGGGAGTCCTTCCAAGATGGGGAGTCTCATTGTATGGATAACAGTCCTAGGAATTATGTCCCATTAAACAGCCACAGGGTCTGCCGGGTTACGTTAAATTTCCAAAGTCACCCGGCCTGTCGAAGGCATGGCCTGTCACCATGGTGTCGGGGCTTCAAAATGCCCGGCTCATGGTCCCCCCGCAGCTGTGCCTCCCTCCGGCCTGCACCTGTTGCCTTAGTGTTTTGGCATCCTCTGCTCTCATCCCTTGTCACATTCTGTATGGAGGACGCCTGCTGGTCATATTAGAGGAAGAGAGAGAGGAAGGAAAAGAAAGGCTGGTTTAATATTGTGTTAGTAATGCTGATGACAGTGACAATCAACAGTAATATCAAGATGACAGTGGCAGCCACTGCTCTTCTGGGCTCTGTAATAAGTGCCTGACTGTATTTAATCCTCGTAACAACAGTATGAGATCGGCACCGCTACCACCCCTAATTTATAGGAGGGGCAGAGGGGTGAAGTAGCTTTGTGCCCATGTGGCTGCTAAGTAAGGAGCCCGGCTGGCACAGTGGTTAAGCGCTCATCTGCTAGAGGAAAGGTCAGCTGTTCGAACTCACCAGCCACTCCGCAGGAGAAAGATGTGGCAATCTGCTGCCATAAAGATTACAGACTTGGAAACCCCATGGGGCAGCTCTACTTCGTCTTATGGGGTTGCTATGAGAAAGAGTCAACTCGATGGCAACGAGTTTGGCTCTGGTTTGGCTGCTAAGAGGTGGATGCTCCGAGTCACACCTGGCCTGTGTGTTATGAAAGCTGGCTGTGTGGTCCTGTCCCAGCCTCTTGGAGTGGGCTCCCCCAGGCTAGCTCCTAGAAAGGCCACACGCAGGACGTTTACTGCCCTCGCGTGAGTTTGCACAGACACATTCATTTTGCCCTCCTTGTAGCTGTAACAGGGAGGCCCTGGGTGGTGCATATGGTTAACGTGCTTGGCTGCTGAGAGGTTAGAGGTTTGAGTCCACCCAGACGTGCCTCGGAAGAAAGACTTGGGGATGTACTTCTGAAAAATCACAGCCATTGGGAGCCCTGTGGAGCACAGTTCTACTCTGACACACGTGGGGTCGCTACGAGTTGGGATCGACTTGAAGGGAACTGGAGGTAGCAGTGGTAGCTGTAAGCACGCCCCAGCGGCTTGCCCTTTGACCTTTCTTAAATAGCAATCGTCTTAGCAGTCCTTCCACACCTGAATCTTCCGGGCAGTAGAAGATCCTTTCTATGGTTGGGACCATAGCACTCCCTTTAAAAAAAAAAAAAAAAAATGTTTTTTTTTTTAAAAGGGAGTGCAGTATTTGCCACCTACTGTGTGTCAGGCATGTACCTCGATTCAGGATCTCGGTTCAACTGCAACATGACTCGTTTTGCAAATGAGTAACTTGGGGCTCAGAGAGGCTAAACAATTGGCCCAAGGTCACCCAGCTGAAAGCTATGAGACTGAATTCAAACCGAGTTTGGTCTGATATCAAAGCCATCCCTTTTTCCCGAAATTCCCTGCCTCCCACCACATTTAAAAATCTCGTTAGCCATCAGTAATAGGAACCAGTGTGTGCGTAGTACTTTGCAGTTTGTTTACTCCTACTTCAACTCATTCAGTTCTCAGAGCCATGCTGGCATTGGAGTGTCTATACTATCTCCCTTGTGGGGCTGCTATGAGGCTTGACTTGAGCTGATACATGGGAAAGGGCTTTGTAAGCTGGGGCTTAGTATTGAAAAGTTAGGTATTATTCCTTCGCTCTATTTCACAGGCAGAGGGCATTGGTGGCAGAATTCTCGCCTTCCACCTGGGAGACCTAGATTCGATTCCCCCGCTAATGCATCCATGTATGGCCACCACCCACCTGTCAGTGAAAGCTTTCGTGTTGTTATGATGCTGAACAGGTTTCAGTGGAGCTTCCAGATTAAGACAGACTAGGAAGAAAGATCTGGCCATCTACTTCTGAAAACCGTCCAACGAAAACCCAATGGACCACAACAGGGCAGTCTGCAACCACTCATGGGGATGGCGCAGGACTGAGCACCGTTCTGATTTGCTGTGCATGAGTCATGGGTCACCGTCAGTCAGGGGCCAACTCAACGGCAGCTAACAACAACAACAACCATTTTACAGAGGAGGAAACAGAGGCTCAGAGAGGTTAAGAGCCCCGACCAAGGTCACAATGCTTAGAAGTGGAGGAGGCAGGCAGCCTCCAGCCCGGATTCTCTCCCTCCACATCCACTGCCATTTCCGCTACCCCACCACCTGGGCGTATCTCCTGGGTCAACCTCAGTGAGTGCCCTGGAAAATGGCAGGGACCTACTTTACTGGGTGGAGGGTTTTCTCTCCTTCCGCTTCTTCTAATGTGATGTGTATGTGCGTGTGTGTATTAAAAATCTTTTGTCAGCACCAAATTAATCTGAAATTGCAGCAAGAATAATACTTCAGTGTCCTCTTTACTCTCTTTGGTTTTAACAGTCTTACAGTATCAAACAGCCTACGTTTCAGAGGGAAAATAATAATGAATGACTTAAAATAACTCTGCTGGAGAAACGAAGATCTGATTTGAATTGCAGAGGGAATGACTCCTTTGTAGCTCCTCTTTCTTTGTGTTTCCTGGTGAAGGCTTTCAGAAGCTGCGAGATCCTTCTGCATTCAAAGATTCCAAGAGTGAAAAGAAAAACCAGAACTAAATTATTGCTCTAAAAGTCTATTTGTCAGATAGCTATCCCTGTAATTCCAGGGTACCCCCAAATACCACCTTAAGAATAGGAAGAACTGAAGTTTCAGGCTCTCCTTTCCTTTCCGAGGAGCCCTGAGCGTTTTCCAGGCCACAGGGATTGATATTGTTCCCTTACTACTGGACTGCGGTGCAAACTGTTTGTGCTCGGCTACTAAGCGAAAGATTGGCAGTTTGAATCGACCCAGTGGCACCACGGAAGAAAGGCCTGGCGATCTGCTTCAGTGAAGATTATAGCCAAGAAAACCCTATAGAGTACAGTTCTACTCTGTAACATATGGGGTCACCATGAATCAGAATCAACTTGACGGCAACGGGTTTAACGGGGACTGCTTAGCTGTGCACCTCTCTCCAGGGTGGTGAGGGTGGTCTATATTCCACGGTAACCCCGTCACAAGCTCATCTCATTAATCACTGGGATCCGTGTCAACAGAGGGGAGTTCTCAGAGGAAGCCAAAGCACAGATTTACCCAGCGTGGCCTTATCAGTAGCGATTCATTATAACTCCGTATAGAAGTCCCAAGAGGAGAGGACAGGTCACAGGTGTACTGTACATTTCAATAGAAACCCCACTTAACCCACACAGGCACAAAGGAAGCTGAAATGACCAGAGAAATACATCCTGCCATGTGATGACCCCGTGGTGCTGTTCAATTGTAATAAAGTTCTGTGGGTTTAATAAATTTTCTCTGTTGAGTGTCACAGTAGACAGACTTGTGAATTGCGCACTCTGTTTTTACTTTGAGCATTGTCCTATTCAACCAGCTGGCCAATAGAAGCTGAGCCGATTAATAGAAGTACATTCCTTTTATGCATAATTTGGGATATTGTGGTTTGACTGCTCCACGATGCCTGGATCTGAACAAAGCCGGTTTGGAGGCTGCTGAAATGAACTTATTACGCAGCTTTTGTTTACAAAATGCATTTTGAGGCTCTAAGTCCTGCGGTGGTCATGTGAGGAGGCCAGTGGTCGGGAAGCAGAGGGCTGGCATTGAATTTGTCGGTGTGCTGAAACCCACGAGGAGGGCAGCTGCTCACCAGGCTTACATCGCAGGTATCATGAGGTCACAGAACGTTATTGGTTTGTTACCTCCCCAGATGCCAATCTGGATTGGCTTGCAAAGTGCTGAAGAATGAATTGTGACACCCAGTTGGGGGTGGGAGCAGGAAAGCCGACTTTAAATTCAATGCTGCATGAGGGGAGCTGGCAAGTCAATAGAACTGGAAGGAAATGACTCAGAGGCTCCATTTTTAACCCCTGTGTGGACTGGAGCTGCTGCTTCTTCCCCGTCCCGTCTGATCTTCGAGAATCAGCCCCTGCTCTGCACTTTCTACTACCCTCTTCCACACGTGTTCACATTTGACCCAATTCCCCCTTCTATCCAAAGACTCGACCCAATTCTCAAGTCTTCTCCCCCACAGTTCTGACCCAATTCTCTCATCATTTCCACAAAGACGTGACCCAATTTGCCTCCGTCCTTCCCCATGCACACGCGATAGCATCCCCCTACACCTCCCCCGACAGAGCTGACCTGATTTCCACCCCCATGCTAGCCATTCACACCTGTTCCCCCTCGGTGCCCCCATAGTGGACCAGAGCCAGAACGGTTACCGTCTCCTCCCCAAACCATGACACCACCCCGTTCTCTAAAAACTCTGAACACACAGCTCCACTCCTGCACAGTGAACTTCTCTCTCCCCAGCTACCTTCACAGGGATTTGACCTGATTCTCCCACTTTTCAAACCCAATCACGGGTCATCGATCTCGCCCCATGCCCTTTTCCCAAGGACACAGCAGTTCATGTCATTGCTGGAATGTCACCGCCTCTGACACAGGCAACATTCCCAATTAAAGTTCGCAGCACAACCCAAAGCAGGCAATTACGGCGGCACCTGGCATGGCCAGGGGAAACCACACAGCTGCCCCTGTCTTAATCTGATATTCTGCTATTAAGTTATTTTTTAAAAAATCATTTTGTTGGCAGCTTATCTGTCAGCATTTTGGATTTCCTTTTTCTGTTTTTGCAAATGGCATGTGATTTGTTCCGGTGATGTGTGGTGGCCTGACAGTCAGAGGTTAGAGTCTTTTGCATGAAAATGTGGAAAACAGCAAATCTACCATCCCCTGAACATCCCCGCCCTATGTCGGAATGACTCCTTAAGAGGTTATAGGAGATAGCTCTCCATGGACTCCTCGGTCTCAGCTGCTATCTAATTAAAAAATACATGCTTCAATTATCACAAAAGATTTTTATTTATCCACCAGGACCAGGCTACCATCATTTATGCATTTTAGAAAAGCTACTGAACAGTTGTCAAGTGACAAGGACCTTAAGTACTATCAATATTTGGGACAGATTTGGGTGAATAACCTTGAGGTGGGGCCAGCTGGTTGACGGAAGACTGGAGAGGGCTTTTGTAGCATTGTCCTAGTTTCTATAATTGTCCGTTTGTCCCTGTCTAACTGTCCATTTATGTGTGGGGGAGAAACAGAGTCCACCACAGGCCTCCTTTTCCTCTGAACTTGGCTGTTTTTAGAATGTTGGGTTCTCAGATTCAAGTAGAGGCTACTTGAATCTACAGCATTTGTCCACAACCATCCTCTTAGCACAGAGCCCTGGTGGTGCAGTAGTTAAGAGCTCGGCTGCTAACCAAAAGGTGGGCGGTTCAAATCCACGAGGTTCTCCTTGGAAACCCTATGGGGCAGCTCTACTCTGTCCTATAGAATCAACTCAACCGTAACGGGTTATCCTCTTAGCACAAAGGAAACAAAGCATTATCTGATCTGTGGTCTGAACAAAGGAAGGAGTGACAGGATGGGACTAGGATTAGAAATAGTTATTGTTTTGAAAAATCCAGCATTTTGCTGTGAACAAAGTTTTTCTTCTAAAATGAAGTAACGCAAGTTAGAGGGCTTTGAGTATTGTGAAGTACTGTCCCAAATGTTGGCTAGGCTGTTGGTGATGATTCCTGTTATTATCACAGCCATCAGCATCTCCAGCTCTGTCACCACCATCTTCAACACCAGACCTCCACTACTACCTTCATCATCATTCCTCCTTCATCACCACCACCCTCATCATCACCGCCTTCATCACCATCACCACTGCCACCTTCATCACTACCACGTGCATCACCGCCACCTCCATCACCATCAACACCTTTACCTTCTTTATCACTATACCACCACTACCATCTTTGCAGGACTTAGAACCGCTACATTTCGATTTGAACCCCTGCTAAGAGTTTGCACTTCTATCCAAGATATACCAGGACTTTGAACCAATTCATTCCATTTCCAACTCCTGCTGATATTTGCACTTCTAACAAGTTTCCAGGAAGTTATACATAACAATCACCTGGGGATCTTGTTAAAACATAGATTCTGATTCAGTATATCTGGGGTGGAAATGCAAATTCTCACCAGGGAACTTGTTAGAAATGCAAATTATTAGCAGGTTGTTCCAACCAGAATCAACCGGTTCCGAAGCCCTGGGATATACTGAATCAGAATCCAGATTTTAACAAGATCCCCAGGTGATTCTTATGTGTAACTTCTGGGGAGCCTTGTTAAAATGTGGATTCTGATTCAGTATATCTAGGGTGGAAATGCAAATTCTCTGCAGGAATTCGAACCAGAACGAATCTGTTAGAAGCCCTGCACCTTCATCGCCACCACTTTTAACATCACCATCACCTTCCTCACAATCCCCATCGCCTCCACCACTATAACCACCATCGCCGCCCCATTTAAACAACTCTGATCCTGGCCTTACCCCTTAAACTCTTTTCTTCTCCTGCCGACCTCTTTATTAATAAATTTATCTTTTATAAAGAATGAAAAATATAAAAAAAATTATTTGCAGCTTTTTATTGTTATTTTTAAGAATTTGTATTAGAGTTAAGTTAGAACTAAGAATGTATTTATTTATTTATGAAAAATAAAGCTTATTTATTTTTAGTTTCTCTCTATTTTTGAGTGCTTTTTTGTGACTCTTCCCTTTTTCTTTTCCTTCATTCCTCCATCTGAACTTTCACCTGGTCTGGCCCTTAGAGCCTAAAAGTCACTGATACAGCTTGGTAGAATAGAGAGGATGCACCCCATCAAGACTCAGCAAGGGAGAGAGACCAGATCTATCCTGTTTTGAAGCAGCACAGAGAAGAGCAACTAAATTATTTCACCTTTTTAAGGAAAAAGGAGGATATCCCTTTATTCGGATCTGGAAGTTTTTAAAAAGGAAGAAGGCAATAACTCTGAATCTTTGCCCAGCACCTCTTGCTTTAGCACAATGATTTGCATGTTGTCGACATCCAGTAAACACTTGTTGAATGAAACTGGATGGTCAGCTTTGGTGCTGGGAAGGAATGAAGTCCTGTAGTCCCCTGGACAGCCACCTTTATTCTAAATCTCTTTTCAAGTCATATCCCTCAACTCTCCCACTTCTTTCTTTTGTCTCATTAAAATGTGTGACATTGATGTTGAAGTAAAATTCATCATTAATTCTTGTAATCCATTGGGTGGTCCAGGGTTTAAATCACAACCAGCGGCCTTTGAGTTGATTCTGACTCATGGTGACCCCATGTGTGTCAGAGTAGAACTGTGCTCCATGGGGTTTTCAACGGCTGATTTTTCAGAAGTCGATTTCCAGGCCTTTTTTTTTTTTTTGAGTTGCCTCTGGGTGGACTCAAACCTCCAAGCTTTTAGTTAGCAGCTGTGTGTGTTAATTTAGCACCAGACTGCCCGTGACAAACCTCAAAAAAAAAGAAATCACTGCACCTCTTTTGGCCTTAGTTTTCTCATCTGTGCAATGGCAATCGCGGTCAAGCAGGGCTGTTGTGGAACTGAATAAACTAAGGTCTACGCCGTAGCTCCAGAGTGCCCAGCCATGGTAGGTGCATGCAGGATACCTGTGTGTTTCCTTGGAATATCACTTCCTCTCTCTCTACAATCTCTACTTCTGGCACAGCCAAAGGATCCGAGGCTGCCTGCTACGCTGGGGACAACTCTCTACCATCAGCCCATCTTTACGATGCTCAGCTGTTAGGAGGAGCTGATAATTGAATTAGGGAAATGTGGCATCGTGGGCAGTTGGGAGTGACAGACCAGGAGGCAGAATTCCCGTGTGAATGTGCTGCCCCCTCACTCACTGCAGGAACACTAGGAGACAGCCTAGCTCAAGAGATGGGGGTGGCTCCCGCAGCTTGCCTGACACTCAGCAGAGAAGATGCAGGGTTGGAAGCCCTGAGCTAGAGCGGAGAGACCAGGCACTTTGGCATCAGGAAGTCCAAGCCTAACTACCATCTCTGCACCTGTTAGCTGTATGACTTTGGGTAAGATCCTTAACCTCCTGACTCCTCAGTTTCCTCACTCGCAAAATGAGGATCCCCAAATAGGTCTTGCACGGTTGTTGTGAAGATAAAATAAGAAGGGTTGCCTCATAGCAACGTGCTCAAAAAGTGTTTTTCTTTCCTTCCTTCTCTATCTCTGCTCTCTTTCTTTTTGAAGACATCCTTTTCTTTGTATTTCCCCCTTCTTTCCAGATTTCTTGAGAAATGCTGCCTGCTCAAGGGTGGCTTGTATGAAACCGAAGTTCTTAGGTTCAAGCACTAGAAAATCCAGTAAGTGATAAATAGTTGATTACGTAAATCAGAATAACACCACCATTCTTTGGGATTATTATTAAATTGTGGAATCGATTGAAGCCGAAATAATAATACTTGCATTGAAAGTCAGTGGACAAGTATGCCCTCTCATTTGTTTGAAAATACTGCCCTAGCTTACTATTGGTGATGCTCAATAATGCCGTTATTAAAAAGAAGACCTCCAAACTGACAATAGTAATAATGGTGATAAATCTCCCAACGTTGAGGACTCCCACTTTATCTTAATTGAAGGGAAGCTATGGAAGTGTTTTCCCTCATTTAAAAAAAAAAAAAAAAAACTTCTTTTTTTTCTCAGGCCATCTGTCTGGCTATTAAAATCCCATCAACTTCATTGCGAGAGTGCTTGCTTCCCCTACGCCTGCCATCCCAAAGGGGGATCTTCAGAGCCAGCTAGTGCACAACAGTTCAAAACCAAAAACCAAACCCATTGCTGTCGAGTTGATTCCAACTCATAGTGACCCTATAGGACAGAGAAGAATTGCCCCATAGAGTTTCCAAAGAGCGCCTGGTGGATTTGAACTGCTGATCTTTTGGGTAGCAGCCATAGCACTTAACCACTACACCACCAGGGTTTCCACAACAGCTCAGGTCCCTCCAAAAGAAGCGGGTTTGCCTTCAGGTCTTGCTTTCAGTCATCCTATCTTTCCTGCCTGGCCTCTCGGTTCGTTGCTGCAGACAAGATACTCATGTGATTTATGTTCAGGACCCCACATTAATGCCCACAAATTAGTTTACATCCTTAATAATGTGTTGATTCGTTCAACTCTTGGAACTAACAATGTCTCTTCTCAGTAGTCCAGGCTCTAACAAGGCAGTGCTGGATCTTCACAATAAATGCACTTGGGTGAAGTGTTGCGTGCTTCCATTACAGATGAAGGGCTGAAGCCACGAAGCTAAGTGGTTGAGTTTGGACCAAGTGTAGGTGGGAAATATCTGCGTTCCTCTGCTCAGACTGAACGTCTAGATTCCTAACACCTGAGACCATCTTCTTGGCTTGTGTGTTGCATCCTTCCAAACCTCCCTGCTGTTGTTGTCAATTGCCATTGAGTTGGCTCCAACTCATGGCGACCTCACATCCAACAGAACAAAACATTGCCCAGTCCTGTGTCATCTTCACGATCATTGGTATACTTGAATCTATTGTTGTGGCCACTGTGTGGTTTGAGTGCCTTCCAACCTAGGGGGCTCATCTTCCAGCACTATATCAGATCATATTCTGTTGAGATCCATAAAGTTTTCATTGGCTAATTTTTGGAACTAGATCACCAGGCCTTTTTTCCCATGCTACCCTAAATCCTTTCTGTCATTATTGTTATGTAAGACAGTCATGGCTGTTATTACAAGGGTGCCTTTCCTCTCTCCCCTAGGCCTGTCTGGAGATGACCACTGTCATTACTGAGAAATCTTGTAGTTTCTTCCTAGCAAGCACCCCTTCATACTAGGGGAAGATCCCTCTACACTTGAAAAACTCTGTGGTGGGGGAAGCAATCCCTTCACCTCTACTAGATGGAGAGGAAAGAGCTAATTCCTCTTGCTCTGGTGGAGTCTGAGAGGAGTTGCCTTCTGAAGACCCTGCAGGAAGACAAAGGCAATTCTCCATCCAGCTCAAGCAAGTATATTAACAAGGGAGGGAGGATTACAACCTCTCTCTCCCTGGGCTGTGGTCCATACCACGGTCTTTTCTAGATGGAAGAATGAGTCAAATTGTATTAAGAGCTGAGCTCTTCCCATGCCCCAGAAAGGCTCTTGGAGTCCAAGTGATGGATTTCTGTGGATTGGCCTCTGACCTTCTTTTTAGCTTCTATCCTAGTGCCTCTTGATCACCTAAAGGAAAAAACTGATGAGTAAAAGGGATGGAGGGATACTAGTCTATCTTTTTCAAACCTGGTGGATGGTTTATTAGTCAGAACATTGTTTTTGCAAAGTGAGTGATGGGCCACCGTGGTATTTGAGATGGATTTAATTAGAATAGGAACAAACATTGTTATGGATTGGATTGTGTCTGCCAAAAAGATATGTTGAAGTCTAACAACTGCACCAGTGAACATGACCTTGTTTGGGGAAACAAGGATTTTCTCTGTAGATGTTATCAGTTAAATTAACGAAGTCATACCAGAGTAGGGTGGGTCCTAATCCTAATCCCTTCGAAATGGTGTTTTATAAAAAAGAACAGTCAGAAGGAAGACAGTATGTAAGGGGCCTTCTACAAGCCAAGGACCGCCAATAAATGCCTGGGGCTACTGAAGTAAAGGAAGAATCTTCCTCTAGAACTGACGCAGAGAGAGCATAACCCTGCTGATGTCCTGAATTTGGACCTCTAGTCTCCAGGACTGTAAGAAAATAAATTTCTCTTCTTTAAAGCCACCCACTTTGTGGCAAACTAAGACAAACATTAAAACAAATTTAAGCTGAGTATTTTTCATGTGTGTTAAAATACAGCTAGCACGACAAGACAGTGATTCCTTGGATATTATTGCTTAGGATGAGGCTGAACCAGTGGGTCCATTTAAAGATAAATGTTCAGTGTATATCAATGCAGGTGGTATCTGGATATGGCAAATACCACAAACGTGGGACCCAGGTGATTGGGGAATCTTGATTTAAATCATCATCTATCTTTCAAGCACCTACTTCTTGTGCAGGCCCTTGACATGGATTATCTTAATTTTCAAAACACACTGTTGACAAGCATGTTCACCCCTGCTTTCTGCGGCAGACAGGAAACAGCAGTTCATCGAGATTAAGCAACCCGCTTGGGGTTGCAGAACTGGTCGGCATTCCAACCCTAGGCCTGTCTGATGCCCAGACCCAGCTCTTTCTGCTGGATAAGAGCTGCCCAATCAATCTGGGAGAAACTAGGGCAGGAAGTGGCTGGGTTCTAGGGAAAATCTATTGGTTGAGGCCTGCTCTGGAGCGTGGTCCTGGTGTCTGAGGCTCTGGCCTGTAATCTTAGCTTGAGTCCTCACCACAGGCTTTGCGGCTTCCACTCATGAGCCAGGCCACAATATTTACTCCCCTGCCTGGTGTTTCTCTATGTTCTCTGTAGCTCCACAAGTAGCTCTCTTTCAGCTGATTGTCTGGGGCGGAAGGAGGTGTCTCTCGCTGCCTGGGGGTGGACAGGCCCCTTCCTGTGTTATGCTGCTGCTTCTCTTCTCTCTGACCAACTGCCATGGACCCTCCCAGCTCCAACATTCCATCTGCTCTGAGGAGGGACTGCCCCGTGCACAGACACCTTCCATCTCTCCAGGCAGGCCTCAGCCCATCCTTCACATGCTCTCCCCACTCTCACCCCTGCCACCTCTTTAAGCCGAGCTTCTGCCCCGTCACCCCTCTTCCCACCTCTGGCTCCTGTTGGTTCACGGCTAGAAAAACCACTGTCTTAGACATGGGGGCAGGGCGGGTTCCTTCCCTCTCATTCTTTCTCCCTCAAATCAGCCACCCCACGCATTCTGCCTCTGGCCATGTCCTTGCAACCCTGGCTCCAGGCACCCCTGAGGTCCACTGGGAGGCCGAAAGGCACGCTGTCCTCAAGCTGACAGAGGCCCTATCAAAAGGACTTTCCAGCAGATTCTGATGCTCTGCTGTGAACTCAGTCCTCGGGGAGGGACTCCATGATTTCGGGGTGGAGGCTGGGAAAGCCTGCAGCCCTCCCAGTGACTGCTGCTTCCACGGGAAGCCAAGACTCAAACCGATTTACTCCTCCTGTCCTCCGTCCCATCATTCTGTCCTTTCCTCCTTTCCTTCCTTCTTGCATTAACAATTTTGCTGAGGGCCTACTATGTGCCAGATGCTGTCTTAGCTCTTTCATCCCTGCTAACTGGCCAATCTCTTGTTTATTAACTGCATGCCCACTGGGGCCAGGCACTGTGCCAAGCAGCGGGGCGCAGAGGTAAAGCTGACACTGTCCCTGTCTGACGGGCCTTACCATCTGGCTGAGGAGACAAAGGCCTGAAAGCAGAGAAGCACAAGAGTGTACAGATCTTTGCCCACATCTGAACTGTGCAGAGCAGTGAACACCCAAGGATGGAGTTTCTTTGGCTTTGGCAGCCAGTAGGAGGAAGGTGAGAGCTGCCACAAGGCTCCTGGTCTTGATCAGCCCCCTTCCTTCACTACCAGTTGTTGTGGAGCTAACTCGGGCTCATGGTGGATGACTCCACCAGTGTCAGAGTAAAATTGTACTCCATTGGGTTTTCAATGGCTTATTTTTTGGGAGATGTTTGCCAGGCCTTTCTTCCGAGGTACCTCCAACCTTCTGGTTAGCAGCTGAGTGCATTAACCATTTCCATCGCCCAGGGACTCCTCATCCATCCCTGTACCATGTCAAGACAAACAGTGCCAAGACGCCAAGACAATAGACACAATTTCCTGCCACAGGCTGCCCCGGCTATAAAGTCTCACCTCTGAGTAGATGTCCCCATGTCATGGAGCAAATCTGGAATTGCTATTTCAGACTTCTCTTTTGCCAAATCTCGGTGTCCTTTCATGTGGAAGGGCCCTCAGATTTGATGACTGTGGGACAGAGAGAGGAGCTTGGGGCTCACCCAAGGGCTTAAGTAGAGATGCAAGTTGGGAGGAAGGGGGATAAAGAGACTCAGGAGCCCAGTGGGTCCCTGAAGGTGGGGATTGTGTCTGCCCTAAGAGAGGCAACACAAAGTGTGTGACCCAAAAGAAATGTCATGGTGTGGTGGAGTGACAGCTTCCATCCAGTTCCATAAGCATTTATTGAGCTCCTACTGTGTATCACCATTGTCCATCTATTAGTTTGCTGTACTGTGGTGGCTTGCTTGTTGCTGTGAGGCTAGAAGCTAACCCACTAGTATTTCAAATACCAGCAGGGTCACCCACGGTAGACAGGTTTCACTGAAGCTTCCAGAATAAGGTGGACTGGAAAGAAAGGACTGGCAATCTATTTCCAAAAATTAGCCAGTGAAAGCCCTATGGATCACAATAGAACATTGCCCAATATAGTCCTGGAAGATGAGCTCTGTAGGTTGGGAGGCACTCAAAATACACAGTGACTGCAACAGTGGACTCAAGCCTACCAATGATTTTGAGGATGGTGCGTGACTGGGCAATGTTTAATTCTGTTATATGTCAGGTCACCATGAATCAGAACCAATTCCATGGCAACTAACAACGGTACTATGTGCTACGCTTGGTGCCATGGGCTTGGGGCCCATGGGTTCTAGTCCCAGCATTGCTGCTTGTTGGTTCCGTGGCCCTGGCCCTTCCCTCCCTGGGCCTCAAGTTCTTTAATGATAACGTACAGATTTGGACTAGATGAGCTCTGTGGAGACACTGCTAGTTGCCGTCCCTCTTTCCTTTATCTTCATTTTCAGCTGGGCATGTGGCCACCTAGAATAAATATTTTATTTCCCAAACTTCCTACAGCTAAGTGTGGTCATGTACAAACTTCTGTCCAATGAGACTAAAGCAAAAATGTTATGTGATCTCTTCCCTAAAGCCTCCTTAAAAGCCAGGTGAATGATGCCCTTGCCTCTTTGTGCCATCCTCCACCTAGATGCCTGGAATATGAAGGTAGTGGCTGGAGCTCTGGTAACCACATTGGACCATGATGTCAAAGGCTACACTGGGATGGTGGAGCAGGAAACTGGTAGGAGACTATGTTGCTAACTAGTTAATGGAGCCTTTAGACCAGCCTCTAGATTGGTTTACTTTAGAGAGCGTAAACATTTTATCTAATTTAAACAACCATTAATTCTATTTTTCTGTTACTTATAGTCAAATTTAATCGTTTCTGATATAAGCTCTAACATTCCTTCTATGTGCACGATTCTGAGATTGTGTCTTTAGATGAATTCTTGAAGAATTTGCTTCCTGTGGGCAGAATAATGGCCTCCCAAACATTCCCAGCCAATGTACCTCATACACAGCCGCTACCCATCTCTCAGCGGAGGCTTGTGTGTTGTTAAGATGCTGACCAGTTTTCAAGAACTTCCAGGCTAAGATGGACTAGGAAGAAAGGCCTGGTGATTGACTTCCAAAAATCAGCCATTGAAAACTCTGTGGATCACAAAGTCCAATCCACAACTGATCATGGGGATAGTACAGGACTGGGCAACATTTCGCTCCATTCTGCACTGGGTCTCCATGAGGTGGGGGTTGACTCCAGGGCAGCTAGCAACAACAACAATAACAACAACAACGAAGAGGTCTACGTCCTAATTCCTGGAACCCATGAATATGCTCCATTACCTGGCAAAGGGGAATTAAGTTTGCACATGGAATTGAGGTTGCTAATCATCTGACCTTAAAATAGGGAGTTTATCCTGGATTACGCTCGGGGGGCCCAGTGTAATCACAAGGGTCCTTAAATGTGGAAGAGGGAGGCAGAAAAGAACCAGAGAGATGGCAGCAGGAGAAGGGCTCGGTCTGATGTTGCAGTTTTTGAAGATGGAGGAAGGGGCCACAAGTCAAGGAATGTGGGTGGCCTCTAGAAGCTGAAAAAGGCAAGGGAATGGACTCTCTCCCAGAGCCTCCAGGAAGAATGCAGTCCAACTGACATCTTGATTTTAGCTCAGTGACCCCACTTTTAGACTTCTGACCGCTAGAGCTGTAAGATAATAGAACTGTATTGTTTTAAGTCATTAAGGTTGTGATAATTTGTTATAGCGCAACAGGAGACTAAGACGCTCCCTCTGTTTTTTCACTGGTAAAACGAGGATCGTGATAACACCCATGTTACAGGGTGCTGTGCAGCATAATGAAGGTGGTATATATGTGGTGCTTAGGACAGGGCCCAGCACACAGGAGACATGCAAACGATATTAGCTCTCAGGAAAGTTATTCCTTCCTCTCATACCTCTGGTCACCACCATCAACCATCAATGATAATATTACCTGAAACATACTGACGCTATGTACTTGGGACTGAACTAATGACCTGACTGTTGTTTTGTGCTGTCAAATCAGTTTTGACCCATAGCGACTCCATGTGACAGAGTAGAGCTGCCCCATAGGGTTTTCTAGGCTGTAATCTTTATGGAAGCAGATTGCCAGGTCTTTCTCCTGCAAAGCTACTGGGTGGGTTGGAACCATCAACCTTTCGGTTAGCAGCCGAGCGCTTAATCATTGCACTACCAGGGCTCCATAATGGCTTTACGTAATGGCATTCGATCTGTGTTAATATTTGTTCAGTGCCTGGGAGGAAGGTCATTTTCCTCATTTTAAAGATGAGGAGACAGAGGCTCCATCCACCAGTAGCAGAGGTGGGATCTGAACCCACATCTACCAGGATCCACTGGCCATGCTTCAAAGCCCTGCTTCTCACAGTATGGTCCGCAGACCTGTGCAATTGCCCTCACCTGGGAGCCAGGAATGCACAGCCTCAGGCCCCACTCGGGCCCCTGAATCAGCATTTGCATTTCTTTCAGCTCCCCACATGGTCTTTGTGTGCATTAAAGTTTGGGGAGCAGTCTGTGTGTGCATTAAGGTTGGGGAGCACTGCTTTAGATCAAGTGCCTGCTCTCTCCCTGGTCTCACCCTTTTGGGGCAGCCTCAGGTGATTTCATTTCCTTCATTTGCTTTGGGCCTGTCTCTTCTGTTCTCCTTGGCAAACTCCCATTTATCCTCCAGCACGCACTGCAGAGGGAGCTTCCTTTAGGACCCATTTCCTGACCTCTCCAAATAGTTTCTCTCTCCTCGGGTCCTTTAACCGAAAACCAAACCCACTGCCGTCGAATCGACTCCACGTGTAACAGAGTAGAACTGCTCCATAAGGTTCTCTTGGCTGTTTTTTTTTAATCTTAGAGAAGCAGGTCACCAGGGCTTTATTCTGCAGCACTGCTGGGTGGGTTTGAACTGCCAACCTTTAGGTTCATAGTTAAGCACAAACCATCTGCGCCACCCAGAGTGTTCTCTCTGAACCTTGCACACAGTTTTATCAGCGCCTTGAGCTCACTGTCTGGTAATGATCTCCGTCTAGTCTCGGTTTCCTTCAGAGCAGTTACGTGTCTCTGTCATTCACCAAACGCTTACTAAGTACCTACTACCTGCCAGCTCCTGGTTTGGCCCTGGGGCCAGGACAGTGAACAAGACAGGCAGACTCTGGTCTCACAGAGCTATATTCTGGTTGGGACAGAAGTCATAGATGCTGTAAACAAATAAAATCAGAGAGCATTAAGTGCTATGAAGAAAATAAAATAAATAAGAGGGACAAGGAGGAGAGAGGTGATGTCAGCTGGGCGAGGGGGTCAGGGTAGGTCTCCCTCAGGATCTGACTTTACTTCTGTGCCCCTTGAACCAGCGTGGAGCCTGACTTACGTGAAGAATTCAAACATTGTTGAATTGGATCCGATCTGACCATTCTCCCAGATCAAACTCTATGTCTACAAGTTCATATCCTTTCCGGGCAGTTGCTGGGCAATTTTTTCCTACCCAGAAAGCTTCTGAAATTCCTTTCTTCTCTCTGAAGTCTTTGGAGGAGAAAGTTAGAAGTACGGGATCCCCTGGTTCTCCAGAGTACCCCCTCCCTTCTCCTAAGCTCTCTCGGCAGAAAGCACCGGCAATGTGGACCGTCTCCCTGGCACCTGGCATTTAGTTATTGAATAAAGCATACCACGTGGTCAACTTAACAGGGAGCAACTCCCGAACTGGGGTCAAGGTCAGAGATTGTCAGCCTCTGTAAAAGAGACTGAAGCTGATCAAAAACGTGTGAGAATAGCCTGCTTTAAAAGCAACAACTTAACTTAGAGATGATGTGCAAAGGGGAGTGGATGAAACCAGCCATCCATTCAAATCTTATCAGCAAGCACAGTTTGGTAATGTTGGATATTTATGTGTTTATTTGCAGATGCATGACTTTATTCACTCTTATTTCACTCAGAGGCTACACCCTGCCTGCACTGGTGTTGTTTTGCTGGCATTATCAGTTGTTGGAGTACAAAGACTCCACCGGTAATTTGGCACTGGTTTATAGAGGAGGGTTTGCAGACTCAGACGCCTACAGAGGCCAGATAACAGCCCCACAGGAGCGAAGCAGCTATGTTGCCAAACATTCGGGAGCGGTGGGGAATTGGGTGAACTGCAGAGCCCCTGCCACCTCTGAAGGGGGATCTGCCACCAGCTCCTGCTGATTGTCACCCAGTTACAAAATCTTGTCTCCCCCTCCCCCAAGAGGAGCCCAAAATATTGATTTTTATGGGAAAGTTTTCAATTTGTAGAATAATTGAGGGTCAAACATAACTCACTCTAGGCCACCATTTGGTTAAAAAACATTAAAAAATCAGTTGCCATTGAGTCGATGCTGACTCATGTGGCCCCGTGTGTGAGAGTGAAACTGTGCTCTGTAGGGTTTTCAGTGGCTGATTTTTCTGAAATTGATTGCCAGGCCTTTCTTTGGAGGTGCCTCTGGGAGAATTCAAACCTCTAACCTTTCAGTTAGCAGCTGAGTGTGTTAAACATTTGTACCACCAAGGGACTCCTGCCATTTGCTACTGCTAGTAAAATAAGTAACAAACACACTGCTGATAATGGCAGTTGTCGTTGTTGCTAGTTGCTGTCAGTCAGTTCTGACTCATGGTGACCCCATGTTTGCAGAGTAGAACTGCTCCATAGGGTTTTCAAGGTTGTGACCTTTCGGAAGCAGATACTCAGGCCTGTCTTCCCAGGCGCCTCTGACTGGGCTTGACCTACCAACCTTTGAGCCAATAGTGGAGTGCTTAACTGTTAGAGCCACCCAGGGACTCCTGGCATTTACTGAGTGCTCACTTAGTGCCAGGCAGTTTGGTGAGCACTTTGCATGGAGTATCTTATAAGAAACTTCACAACCAATTCATGAAGCAGATGCAATTATTTCCCTCATTTTACAAGTGAGAAAATTGATTGAGAGGCTAAATTCCTTGTCTAAGCTCACACAGCTGGTAAGTGATGGGGTTGGGATGTGAACCTAGGCTGTCTGGTACTATATCTGACATGAACTCCAGGCCTGGCTAGAATATACTGCAAGTTTTGATTATGATGATGATGGGTAAAATCTGAGACAAAATACGCATCAGAAGCTCAGATGCAAAACTTGGTTCTATGTCCTTTTTCACATATTCATTCATTCATTCAGCAAACATTGATTGAACACCTACTATATGCCAAGGACTGGGGACACAGGTGTGAAGTCACTCTATCCAAGAATAAAGGTACCATCTTCTCTGCAAATTTCTCCCGCTCACCCCGTCTCAGCAAAGGTGATTTCTGTCACTCCTTACGACAGCGACAGTCCCCAGGCCCCACCAGTCCTCTGGTGTTGGTTCCGTTTCTCTACCAGTCCACTGTCCCTGCCCTGGACCAGCTGCCTCTTCACTCGCTGGATCTGTTCCTCAGACTCTCTGCTCTGCCCACCTCTTCCTCCCATCTCTACTTCCCACAGCTTCTGGAGCCATCTTTCTAAAATATGACCATGCTATCCCTTTCTCAAAATTCTCCTCTTTGGCCCCTTTGCACATATAGCTGTCCGTTGGTGACACAGTCTCTGTCTAGGCTCATCCGTCATTACAAATAAGCCCTCCCGTGGTCCTCCAGCAATGGTGAGCCTCGTGTGGTCCCCTACACATTCCTCACTCCCTCCCACTTCTTTCTGGAACAGCCTCCCACCCCCATGTGTGCCTCTGTGACCCCATAGGACCATAAGCTCCTTGAGGGCAGAGCAGTTTTTTTTCCCTCTTTGCAAACCTGGAGCCTAGGATGGTGCCAGAGTCCCTGTGTGGCACAAGTGGTTAAGTGCTCAACTACCAGCCAAAGGTTGGTGATTCGAACCCACCCAGCGGTGCCTCAGAAGACAGGCCTGGTGACCTGCTTCTGAAAGGTCACAGCCTTGAAAACCCTTTGGAGCAGTTCTACTTAGCACATGTGGGGTCGCCATGAGTCAGAATGGACTAGACGGCAACTAACAAGAACAACAGGATGATACCTGGCACATAGTAGTTATTTAGTCAATTTCGTCGAAGAAATGGATGAAGGAACAGGTGGTTTAGAGGTGAAGACAAAAATGGGAGCAAGCACCATAGAACAAGGCCGATGCTGTGATGGAGGCATGCATGGGTTTTGTGCAGGGACAGAGGGAGGGACGGTAACCCATGTAGGAGCAGGGCCAGGGATGGCAAAAGTGCTGGAGGAAGTGACAACTTAGTTGAGTCCTGAAGGTGAGTAGGATGTAGCTGGGGAGGGGCCCTCTAAGCAGAGGGCAGAAGGGAGAGCATTTGTATTTATCCCCTGCCCCCCTGCACACCGCAAGGAGAGGGGCATCCTTGCATTTCGAGCTCTCCTCTGTTTTCAAAGCAGTGAGAACACATGGGGGCCCCCTCCCCCTCTTCCCCACTTTGCCTTGGGTAAGGAAGGAGCACATCCTAATTTTAAGCTTCAACATGGCAAAAATGTCTACATCATGCACGGGAGTACAAACAATATCTTCTGTTCAGCTTCGCCTGCAACTTCTCAAGGAGATTTATTTAGAGATTTGGGGGCCAGGGAAAAATCAGAGAATCAGTGTACCAGAAGGCTCTATGTAGTCTTTGAGGTTGGACAGGCTTGGGTTGGAATCCCAGCTCTGCCACTTACTGTGTGACCTTGGACAAGGGACTTAACTTCTCTGAGCCTCTGAAGATGGAGGCATTGGGGTCATGGCATACACCTTAAGAGTTGTGAAGATTAAATAAGAGGTAACCTCTGGACAGTATCTAGAACAGTGCTTAGTGCAAAGGAAACAGCAAATAATTAGCTGTTACTAGTATTCCCGTAGTTATTATTACTGCTGACGTGGATCCAGCAGAGTTGTTTTGCAGGGTTACCTTCTTTGCAAAATATAGCGGAGGGAAAGTAGACAGGAGAGTTCTCAGCTTTAGGAGAAATGCCAGAAGGATAAAGGATAAGACTTGGGCAGACGCAGATCAGGTGGGGAAAAGCGTATGGGATAGAAAAGAGCAAACGACCCTTAAAGCAGAGAAAGTGAGAAAGGAGGGCAATGGGGCAAAACTGGGATACAGAGAAGTCTAGGTGTCAGCAACAGCCAGGCACTGTGAGTTTTGCCTGATGGCAAGGCCCAAGGAAAGCTGGCAAGAGGATTATGTAAATTGCAGGGTGGTTGGTGGCGTAAAGCAATGGGCCGATTCCCCATACAGTAAGGCTCTGACAACCGTGCACCTGGGATCTTGTACCTAATCCTTGGCATTCTCGTTAGCAGCTGGAAGACTACTCAAGGTCGAGGAAGTTCAGGGCGGAGTGAATAAATATAATGTCAATAAGGAAAGGGGTGGCTGCTAAGTCGGTACCCCTGGGCCAGGCGATAACGAACAAGGATTTCCATGGAGTGGAAAGGAGACTGCGGCTCAGCAGGGAGCAGGCAGCGGCTTATGAGTTTCCCGAATCTTTAAGGCAAAGCTGTGACCCAGGGGCATCAGGAGAACCTCCCAGGTTGTGTGGTGCAGGGAAACACCTGCTTGTTTTCAGGTGTTTTTCAGAAGGTAGTTTCAGCTGGGCCTAGGAGAAAGGACTGCTCAAGAGGATGCTTGGGGTATCCACTCGAAAGCCCATTTCCCCCACTAGATGAGGAGCTTCTTGAGGGCAGGCATCCTTTCTTTATTCACTCTTTCAGCACGTGGCTCCTGAACACCCTCTCTGTGTCAAGCATTACACTAGGCTCTGGGCATATTGTCGGGGACAAGATAGACATAATACATGCCCTCCTGGACTTTTAAGGAAACACAGATTATAAATAAGTCAATGCTAAAAAAAGAAAGAAAAAGAAAAAGGTGAATGTTAAAGAAGGAACTAAATGAGATAACAGGCTGGTGGACTACTTGGAATGGGGTGGTCAGGGAGACTTCTTGAGAAGGGGACATTTAAGCAGAAGTTTTCTGTATCTTTATAACCCCAGGGTGCAGCACATAGTATGTGCTCAATAAATGCTTGTTAGACCAAACTACCGAGGGAGTGAGGGGGGGAAGGAATCGTGATGCCTCTGTTGTACATCACTTATAATCTTCTTGCTTCTCCCCCTCTTTACTACAGCTAACTTAGTCCAGGTTACCTGGTTACTGCAACAACTGCCTCACTGTGCCTCACCCCTGCCCAGTAAATCTCACCAGCACTGACTGGACCCCCATCCCATCCATTTGGCAGTCAATATCTAGTGATCTCACTAATGGGAAAAGCCAGTTGAGACCCTCCTTGCTTGAGTTGTTTCCCCCCAAAATATGAGTTGTAAATTCTACTATACTTGTGGTTATAATCCCACTTGGAAATGGGTTTTCATTGTTTTGTTAATGAGGAAGTATTAGTGTAGGGTATGTCTTAAGTCAATCTCTTTTGAGATTTAAAAGAGCAAATTAAGCAGGCATCTAGAAAGCAGTTGGGGGAAGATAGATACCACACCACGTGAAGATCACCTAGGAGTTAAGAAGTAGAAGCTGAAAAGAGGCAAGGACCTTCCCCTAGAGCCGACAGAGACAGAAAGCCTTTCTCTAGAGCCAGCTCCCTGAATTCGGACTTTTAGCCTCCTAAAATGTGAGATGATAAATTTCTCTTTGTTAAAGCCACCCACTTGTGGTATTTCTGTTCTAGCAGTACTACACAACTGAGACACTGCCTTTCTGGATCTCCCTTTTCTTTCATGCTGAAACAGAAACTTCTCCGTGAGCCATTTCTGTCCCTTTAGGATCTTGTCTCTGCTACCTCCCAGCCTCCCCACTCCCTGCCTTCTTCCTTCCAGCCCCTGTTTCTGCACCTGCTGCTCCTTCTGTCTGAAGGTCCCTTCTTCCCTTTTGCTTGCTAACCCCATCCTCCAGAACTCGGTCTTCCAAGGCATCCCCTCCTCCCCCAGACTCTGTGCTCCCAGAGTCCTCTGTACTGTCCTCATCGTCTGTTCACTGGAGTATCTTCTCTGGTAGACTATGAGTTCCTCCACGGAAGAGATTGAGCCTTTCAACTGTATCCTAGAGTCTCACGCAGTAGCTGGTGCTCAGGGATCAGCTGTTGAACAAAGAGTAACTACCACCCTTTTCCTTATTGAGAAAGTTGCTGGTAAGACCAATTCTTCCCCCTTCTTCTGCTTCCTGAGTCATGGGACAGATACCAGCTGAAAGCTGGAGAAATTCCTTGGGCTATCTCAGCACTTTGCCTACACTTTGCTAGCAAGATACCTTGCCATTTTTCTTTGATTGAAAAAAAAAATTATTGTGGTAGACATAAAATTCTATAAAACGTAATACATAATATGTGACTTTACCCATTTCTAAGTGTATAATTCAGTGACATTAATTACATTCACCATGTTGTGACACCATCACCGTTATCTATTTCCAAACCTTTTTCATCAGCCCAAACAGAAGCTCAAACTGTCTTTGATTTTAAAGCACACATTTTAATTCTCAAGGTTTCTGAAATTAGAGTGTGTTTCACAATTGATGTGTATGTTAAATTTGTTTGTCCCTGTCCTGAAAGCTGTTTTTAAAGAGATGGTTCATTTCATGATTGAGGCTGTCTTAGAGCTGCCAGAAGATGGACCAGGGAGAGTAAAACCTTTTTAGCCCCAGGAGAAGGATGGGGACACTGGCTAGGCTATAGTAGCTCAGCAGACATCCTATAGCCATCAACATGCACTTCTTGGCACGGGGGAGCAGAATCTCTCGATTCTTATTCCTATTCTGAAAATGTCTGGTTGAAAAAGTGGTTATAAGTGACCTCTTGTTTAAATCACAGCTCAGGTCTTCCATAATTCTAATTGTGAAAGATGCTAGGAAACTCTCTGAATTTGTGGAAGGGTAATAAGGAGAGGAGGCAACAGCTATGGGACTGTCTCAAATGTCTTGGATGAGATGGAATTGTTTTGTGAGATGCCTGTACTTTAGAGGGTTCTGGAATGCAGGTGTGAGGGCTTGCCCACCATTGTCTCCTTATGTTTACCATGGGTTGGCACCCAATGTCAGAGCCCTGGTGGTGCACTGGTTAAGAGCTATGCCTGCTAACCAAAAGGTCAACAGTTAGAACCCACCAGCTGCTCCTTGAATACCACATAGGGCAGCTCTACTTTGTCCTATAGTGTTGCTATGAGTTGAAATTGATTCAATGACAATGGGCATCCAGTGGCATCACCCTCATAAAGTAGCTTTTTAATTTACTTGATTGGCGTTGCATCAATTTAGTTCCTTGCTTCTCAGTACTGTCATAAGAAGTTTTGAGGCCAAAGAGACCACCACAATCAGACTGGGATGAAGTGGGGGGAGCACGGCAAAAAAGAGAAGGGAATAGCTGCTCTAACCTTCAAAACAATCTTAAAAAACTCATTACCCTGGAGTCTATTCTGACTCATAACAACCCTATAGGTCAGAGTAGAACTGCCCCATAGGTCTTCCAAGGCTATAGTCTTAACGGAAGCAGACTGCCACATCTTTCTCCTGCGGAGCAGCTGGTGGGTTCAAACCATTGAATTTTTGGTTAGCAGCCGAGTGCTTTAACCACTGCACCACCAGGGCTTCTTCAAAAACAACCTTAGGGGAGCTATTATCATCCGCGTATTATAACCTTCTTGCCATCGAGTTGATTCCAACTCATATTAACTCTGTATAGATGGTACCATTGAGGCACAGAGGTAGAACTGACTAGTGCAAGGTCACACAAGAAGCCAGAGGACAGAGAGCAAAAGTCTTTAATAAGACTGACAAGACCCTGCACCTTGGGACCTTAAACACTTCTGCACCCCCCTCCCACACCACCCGGCATCGGCTGCCTGTCGTTCTCCCAGTACTTGTCTCATTCCTTTCCTATGGGTCCCTGCACTTGCTGCCCTTCTACCTGAAATGTTCTTTCTTCCTCTTTTCGCCCAGTTAATTCGTACTCATCCTTCAGCTCTCCATTCACATCTCACCTCCTCAGGAAAGCTCTCCCTGATTAGATTTACTCCTGTATGGATTGAATAGTGTCCCCCAAGAGATACGTTGAAATCCCAACTTCTGTACATATGTATGAATGTGACCCTGTTTGGAAATAGGGTTTTTGAAGGTTAGCATGAAGTCACATTAGAGTAGGGTAGGCCCTAATCCTATATGACTCCTGTCCTTATAAGAGGAGAACAGATGCAGAGGAGAGAAGAAGAATGGCCATGTGACAATGGAGGCAGAGACACCGGCAAGCAATGAAAGGCCAATGACAGTCGGGAGCCACCAGGAGCTAGGAGAGAGGCGTGGGAGAGTTCCTCTCTGAGTCCTCAGAAGGAATCAACACGGCTGATATCCTAATTTGGACTTGTAGCCTACAGAACTGTGAGACAATAAAACTCCATTCTTTAAAACCAATCACTTTGTGGTATTTTGTTCTGGCAGTGGTAGAAAGCTAAGACAACTCCCAGTATTATAAACTGTCACAGCCTCCTGTGTCTCCCCCTGGTAGCACTTAACACAGCTGTAATTGATATATACTGGAGAGATTCTTCGATTGGGGTCTGTCTCTCCCACTGGACTCTAAAGTCCCTGAGGGCAGAGGCCTGAAAGATGCTGCCTCCCAAAGTGCCCCCAGCCTCTGGCCTAGTGCCTGGCGCTTTGAAGGGGCTCATTAAAGAGTTAACATGCACGATAGATAAACGAGGGAAGGAGATGCCTGATCCGTGGTTGTAAACTAACCTGGAAATTTAAAATGCATATTTCATTTGAATATGGGTTTTTGGCCAAAACACTCACACTTGGGGCTAAGAAGAGCCATTGAATTTTGATGCATTTTAAATCTCTTCCATTATCAGTCTGGATATATATTTTCTCCACCCCCCTGACCTGAAAGTGAACACTGAGGGGAAGCTTTCTGGGAGGAGCTCTGTGACAGAAGTTCTAGATGATGGGGAAGGAGGAAAATAAGGCCGGGATCTATTTAGAGGACTTTTGCCCCCAGCACTTCCTTCCCCGGCATCCACTCCCTCTCCAAGCACTTTCTTTTTTATTATCTTATTTTATTATTCTCCCCTGGGTTAAGCCTCTCTCTCTCCTCTGTGTTGAGTTCATTATTTTTTGGAATGTAAAAAAAAAAAAAAAAACCCAAAAAACAATACTTTTGTTACTGCTGCTGACTGTGCATGCTTTAAAGAACAACCTTTTTTTGATGATAGGAAGGGACTCCCATTTCTGAACGCCTACCACGTAGCAGGCAGTGTTCATTTGGTCATTCATCCACTAAGGTGGGCAGACATCTTGCACTGGTCGTAACTGCTGGGAATACAGCAGTGAGCAGAACAGACACCCTCCCTGCCCTCGAGGAGCTGGCAGTCCAGTGGTCGGAGGCAGACAATAAACAGAAGGAGCAAATTATTTAGTGTGCTAACCTCCTCCCTAAAAAAAATTAAACCCATTGCTGTCAAGTCGATTCTGACTCATAGCAACCCTATAGGACAGAGTAGAACTGCCCCATAGAGTTTCTAAGGATCGCCTGGTGGATTTGAACTGCCAACGTTTTGGTTAGCAGACGTAGCTCTTAACCACTCTGCCATGAGGGTTTCCAGTGTGCCAAAAAAAAAGTAGGTGGTAAATATTCTGTAAAATAAATAAATAAAACAGGGTAAGAGGGATGCATGAAGGGTTTGGGATAGGGTTGTTGATTAAGACTTTAGATAAGGCGAACAAGGAAGACCTCCATGAGAAGGGATAACCACCTATTCATTTAATTCCCTACAAGGAGACATGGACAAGATTATACCTCCTTTTTACCGAAAAGGAAACTAAGGATCAGAGAGGTTCAGTAACTTGCCCCAAATCTCACAGCTTGTAAAGCTGCAGTGCTTGAAGTGATCCCAGGTCTGTGTGACTGTGAAAGTCATTCAAGTTCACCACAAAGTGCCATCTGCAAACTCCGTGAGTTACGGGGAACATTGGTTATTCTCTGAAAAATGCTTGACAGCAAAAAACCAATGGAGAGTTTACATAGAGGACACTTCAAAACTGAAGGGGCAAGCTAAACAGACAACTGAGGGTTTGTCCTGAAGTTCGGTGTTAGAAGTCTGGTGTTGCACAGCCCGCCTCCTGCTCCCCAGCCTCCGCTAGTCAGCCCATGGTGGCGGAAGGGGTTAGGAACACAGTCATTGTCACCCCAGAAGGCGCAGAGAGGCTGGAGATGGCAGCTAGGAATAAGTAGCATGTTGGGGTGAGCTGGGTGGGTCAGAACTCAGGTTGAGACCCAGTGTTCAATACGGGAAGCTGAAACAGGCAGAATAGAAAGCAGTCCTAGTGGTGAACCTGAGCACAACCCACGACGGGCCAGGGTCCTGGCATAGAGCGTTCTGCAGGTTATTGGGGCACACGGGGCAGGGTGAAAATACAGTTCGATGAGTCACAAGAGGTCTGGTCTCAAGTTCTGCCTCTTCCATTTCTACCCATGTGAACTTGGCAGGCCTTTCCCTTCCACGAACCTCATTTTCATCATTTAGAAATCAATGGCATGGATAGGGGTGTGAACCAGCAGGGACTTGCAAAGCATTTTTTGTTGAAGGAGTTGAACTTGGTTAACAAGGTGAGATGGGGTGTCAGTGGCAAAGAATGCTGGGCCTGTCTCTATAGAAAACTGCTGATTAGAACCCAGGACCTTGGGGATAGGCTTTTGGGTCCTGGGACTTGGATGGGGAGGTTTGGTAAAGAGAATGTACTGGGGAAGCTAAGTGAGAATGAGCCTGTAATGCCTGCTCTCTGCCCAAAGGGGTCTATTCTGGCGAATATGAAGACCCAACTGAACTTCAGTATACTTTAAAAGCAGAAAAGGGAAAAAAATCCATTGGTGATTAGTTTTCTCGCCCATCTCGGCTTGTGTACTGGTCAATTTTCTCTACCTTCTTTTGAGTAGTTTGCTTTCACTTTAGCCAGTGAGGCGCTGTGCCTGTACAACCCAGTCACTGACTCCTCTTTGAGTTTTCTTCTTTTCTAATAACGAAATCATTATTCATTATTATTCTTTTAAAAAAGGAGTTCCAAGAAGAACAAACAAATCACCCTGCGTTCCCCACCTCCTTCTCCTTTTCTTTTTCTCTCTTGCTCCTTCCCTATCTCTCTTTCTCACTCTTGGTTACTTGATTATCACATGCCATTTATGGCATTTGCATTCATTTCAATAATTTTAAGAACTTCCAGATCTACCCATTAATGAATATTTGTTATGCACCTACTGTGTGTAAATACCAGAAGAAAGTCAAATTATCTTGGGAATTATGGAGCAATAACGTACTCAGTGTGAGGGCCCGTCCGTAACTTTCATACTCAGTTCATCCCCCACTTAAAGGCAAACGTGTGTAGGAAAGATTGGTGGCTTTCCTAAAACAAAATAAACAACATACACTTTCCAGAACAAGAGAGCCACGGCTGAACTGAGCCTGGCTCACTCTGCCACCTGGCAGGCAGAGCAAAGCCTATGCAATGACGAACTTGGAAAAGAGAATTTAGGAACATCGAGACCCTCCTGTGCTGCAAGAGAGCAAGGATGGAGGACGGCTGGCCGAGTCCCTGTGAGCGAACAGCATGTGGAGGGGAGGATAGGAGAAGCCACTGATGGAAGATTCAGCAGTGGGGATTTAAGAGACCGGGCAGAGAGAAAGATCTGTGCTTCCTGTGGCCCACAGCAAGGCTGTCCTCTCCCAAAGGGGCAAGAGAGGGAGAGAACAGAGGCAGCGTGGAGGGTTTGTTTCTGCCACAGACAGATTGTACCAGTGTCTGACTCTCCTCTGCAGGGCTGCAAATCCTCTGGGGGAGGCGTGGAGCCTGGGCAGAGGAAAGGAAGGCACAGGATAGAATGAACACAAAGAGTGAATTTCTTGCTGCCCCTGGAGACAAGGATTCTTTGCAGTGACAACAGAGGTTAACATCCTGAGGAGCAAGCCACCGTGCAGCCCAGAGACACCTCGCTTGAAACAAGCAGCTTTAGTGTCCTGTTCCCTGAAGGGACCAGTTCATCTTTCCATTCTCAGGCTGTTAACACAGCTTCCCTGAAAAGTTCAAGAACTTCTACCACTCTCTACCTCCCTGTTGGCCTGTGTAGCCCACCTCCCTCGCCAAATCCTAAGGAATCCAGCCTGCTAGGAAATGCAAGTACACACACAGAGACTTTGCCATTACTCTGCAGAGGGTTAGGAACACAGTCAGCAGTTTCTTCTTGATCCCCCTTCCCCTCTCCCTGTCTCTGCCCCTAACAGGTGGTCATGTCCCTTCTAATTCTTCAGCAGACTAGTTTCAAAAGCTGCCGTAGAGGCAAGGATATAGTTCTAATTCTTATTTTCATCAGGAGGTGAAAAAAAAAAAAAAGATCATCTCCAGAGACAAAAAGCCTTGATGAAAATGAGAGAGCAAAAAGAGATCAGAAGAAGACAAGGCAAGGTTATTTTTCATCTGGAGTCATTAGCAGCATCTGGGAAAGAAGATTTGAAATCTGTTCACAACTTCTCATGTACGAATAGAAAACACAAACCAAGAGATGATGGGCAGGAGCGGGGGGATTTTTTGTTATCTTTTTCAAAGTCCAGTTTATCACAGAAAACCCAGGCTGTGGGAACCAAAAGCACCAGCAATGTGATTTCTGAAAAGGTCGGCCCTATTTTGATGTTCAAAAGAGCAAACACATAAGCACCCTGTAAGAATCGCCTGTGCCTACCTTCGGAAATCAATGCACTTATAACCTTCAGCAACAAGGGTGATCTTTGGGGATACGTGATTTAAAATCTCTGAACCACTTCCTAAGTGTCCGAGACCCAACTTCCTAAGGTGATCCCAGGCCTGAAAGCCCCAGCTTGACGGAGGCGTTGGAAATTAATGGCCAGGTGAGACTGGGGCTTCGAGCAGCCACCCTGGCTACCAAGGCCTTGGCTACAAGTGGGAAGGGAACAGCAACCCTGATTGGGTCCTGGCCCAGCCTTCCCCTTACTGCCTGGATCTCTCACTGGGGAGAAGGTCCTGCCGGGCCAAACCCACAGCTTCTGTGCACACCCCACGACCCTTGGAAAGTGTTGCAATTCTAACCTTTTCCAACTGATTTAGGGAGAGTGAAGCTGGGCGGCTTGGAGAGAAAGTTAAAGGGGGTGGATAATACATTTGAGCACGTGGGCACCAAACAGATGGAATGTTAATGGAAATACTTAGGCCTTTTAATACACAAGTGATCTGAAGCTACCTCTAGTCCTCCTGTCTCCCGGGAATTATAAAATGTTGAAAATTGCACAGTCTTCAGAATTTGCAAATCAAACCCCGATACAAAAGCCTATTCGGAACAACTCCCAAATTTCTGGGCACATCTCCCCCAAAAGAGTGTCCTATCTTTTCCTCTCATCTCTTAGTGATTTATCTCCATCCGACTAACTAAAATCCAAGGGAGGCAAATTGCTACTCTGATCATTTCCCTAAAGCAACCCTCATTCACTTTTCTTCTCTTTTGGAATAAAAGTCTGTCATAAATGTTTAATTAAATGGAAGTCTTTCCACTGTTAATGACTAGCTGCATGAAAGGCTCTTCATTTTCTTTTCTTTTTTTTTTTTAAGGAGGGGTGTGTGTGTCAGTCTTTAAAACAGCCCCTATTAATTTTCTAATATTGATCCTCTGGCTGGGGAAGAGCATAGAGTAGTGAGCCTACGGCTCCTCTGCGGAGTATGTTAAAGGCAGCGGTTTGGATGGAGAAAGGGCACCAAATGCCGTATGCGTCAAATAGACCATGGCTCAACAAAGTCACTTAGCTATTCACAACATGTTCAGCCATCACTCAACCGTTTGCACCAAGAATGTGGGGGGTGGAGGGGGCACAGAATTTGTGCTCTTCCCTCAGACACAACCATTTCCCAAACAGCAGCTTTTGCTCACTTTGGGTTAGACTCTGGGGTCAGGTCAGTTTCTCCCTCTCTGGTCCCTTTCCCTCTCTTTTTCATCTCCTGGCTTCAACTCCCTGCATCACCATCCCATGTTGAGCTTAACAAACAACCCTGCAGTCCCCCGGCTTGGCTTCCCATTGCCTCAAAAGGCCTCTGGTATTGGTTCATAGCAGAAACAAAATACATAAAGCCTTTATTTCTACCCAGAAACGTATGCATCTCTCCGTGCAGGTCTTTCTATGCGTGGCTGTAGCTTATGCACACAAACATAGACAACGATTCAAAATGCAGTCCCTCAGATTAAAGTCTGTTGCTAAACGCAGGTTGTATGACCTGCAGGAGTTTTTTCTTTTTTTTTTTTTCTGTGCTGATTAACATGTCCCAGAGGCGCATGCCTTCATCCAAGCCCTAATCTTCCAGCTCTTGCACCGTGGCGGACCCTTTGCCTCCAATACGTGTACATGCACACACACCCTGACAGCCCTACAAAATAAAGGCAAGCTGCTGACACCCCCGCTCCACTGCTGCCCCCACTCCTCCCTCCAACCTCCCGGTGCCCTCACCTCCCTCCCTGCCTGCCTGCCTGCCTGCCTGCACAATGTCTGATTCTGAGCTGGCTGCAGTGCTGACTGTACTCGCTTCTGGAGATCAGACATGTCACTCTGCGCGCAAGTGAACTGCTTCTCAGCCTAACCTGCCTGTGAATTGCTGTTTATCAGAACTCGAGCTTGTTTCCTGTGAGAGACGTATGTATTTTTAGACTTCGTAAACGTTAAAACACACATACACACACGCAGCCAGCCACCTCGAACAATCTGGGTGGCTCATAGACATTACGAAATGCTCTTGAACTCAGCTTGAGATCCTGGAATAATTAGGATTTACCAAATAAAGATTCTTAGAAATAATAGATTTTTTCTTTTTTCTTTTAAAGAGGAGATTTGAAGATGATGACGTGTCTGGGACTTTTGGAGAGTAAGGGGAAGAATTTTTGAATTCTTCTTTATGAAAAGAGGAGCAGTGTTTGAGAGAAGCAGTTATTCCCCCTCATAGATGGCAACATTCAACCAAATGGCAAATCCTAATGATTCTGACTCAGGCAGAGCACATTTGACTTTTTAAGACAGTCTCTTGTTGTTTTCATTATATCATAGATTATTCCAATGAAGAGGTTTGGGGAATGGGGAGGGGGGGTGGCGGAGGCGAGAGAGTTGAGTATGGGTTTTGCTTACTGATTTTCTTGCCTCTGAAACTAACCCGACCAACCTTGATCGGCGATGGAAGGAATGAAGAAAATGGTGGAATGTAAAGGGGACTTATTTGGAGGCGGGTGGGGAGGGGGAGTGGGGGGGGAGGGAGTGGGGTGGAGAGGGGGGAGGAGATGGGAAATCAAATACCTTCTAGGCAGCAGGTTCTCCATAATCCAGAATGGGTCATAACTTCCTCGTTCTTTTTGCTGGTTTCATTCTCACTTACACTTTTTGTCTTGCAAACCCCTCTGGAGTAGAGCCAATAGTCGGTTCCCACAGCTATGGTCATCAGGCTGAAGGCAGCGAAAGCACCAACGGTGGTTAAAAGCATTTGAACACCTCGATCAAAGAGCCCCATAATTCTTCATTATATAAACACCCAACCGACTTCTGGTTCTCGGGAGAGTGTGTGAGGGTGCGAGTACTAAAGCAAAAATAAAAATAAAAATAATTCCACTACTAATAGAATGGGTATGTGTGTGAATACAGAATATGGAGAGATATCAAAAAAGGGAGGTAAGAAAGCTCACGAAAAGAGTGTAAATTATAAAGATCACACGGGAAGAGAGGCTTGCCTTTTGAGATCAGAAACTGTTCCAGTTGCAGTGTTTTTTTCTTAAAAAAAAAGAAAGAAAGAAAGAAAAAAAAGACACCCCCCACCCCCCCCAAGTGAGTTGCCTTAATCTCTTTTCCTAAAATTCTGGTCTCCAGTTTCCATATGTGATAGCTAATTTGGAGATGGCTTCCACAGTGAACCAGGGTATAGCCGCATTCTCAACACAATCTCTCATGGTTGGGACCTAGAGAGTTAGAGCTTGTAAGAGCCGAGATGCAACCTTCCGTCTTCGTGCTGGGCTCTGCGGCCTGCGCCATGAAAATCCTTGGCTTCCCCAGTTCTCTTCCTTGGGGGTCTCAGGCGCTTTCGTTTCAGACCAGACTTCCCAGTATTCTGTAAGCCCTTGATCTCAGCTGAACAGGTGCGGGGGTCTCGCCTTCCATGGTTTTGGCCAGCAGCAGCAGCGGCGGCAGCAGCAGGGCGGGCAGGCGCGGCGGCGGCGGCGGCGGCGGTGGCGGCAGGACGAGCAGCGGCGGCGGTTATTGTTGGTGGTGGCGGGGGTAGTGTTGGCGAAGTGGGGGTGGGAAGGGGTTTCTCCCGGAGAGTCGAGGCGGGTTTCCTTCCCCCTATCTGCAAAGCTCCTGGAAACAAGGGAGCCGGCGTCTTGCTGCAGGATGGGCCGCCCGCCTGCCCCCCCACTCCCTGCCTGCTCGGCCCCCGGTGGCGGCGCTCCCACCTACTGCATTACCGGGTGGTGCTGAACTGGACAGCTCCCTGCGCCGCCTGCTCCGCGCGCTCCCCGCTCTCGGGGCGGCCAGCCAGGCTGGGGGCGCGGGCCAGAGTCCTCCCTCCCTTCGGGCCAGCGAGGCCAGGGCAGAGCGGGGGCTGCCTTTCGTCTTTTTACCCCTCTCCCAAATCCTGAAACGAGCGCTCTTCTGGGCTCCCAAAGCTTAGAGGAAGGCGTAGCTAGAGATAGCTCGCTCCCTCTTCCTCTCTCTCACACTCTCTCTCCCCTTCCCTCCCCCCTTGGTGTTTCTTCCAGCCTCCTTCTCATTCCATCTCTACGTGCCCAGAGCTTCAAATACAACCCTCCCATCACAATCAGACGGGCACAAAACTTCAACCAGCGTTTTCCTGCCCGGAAGGCGATGAAAATATAACCTGGATGGGTAATTACAAACACGGTCTCTATGTGTTTTTCGAATAATCGTTTTCACTTTGCTGTTTGGGGGGTGGGGGGTGGGTTTGCTTTCTTTTACTGGTACATTAGATGCATCTCCTTTCGTTGTTCCTGTCTCATCTCTTTGTCTCTCTCTGGCTAACGGGGTGTGCACTGCACTGTCTGTAGTTTTCCGTGATATTCCAAATCTTGCTCCCACAAGCAGACATTTTGGACAGATTATTCATGGAAAAGGGTGTATGGGATGACTGGTGGCTGGGGTCTGGGAAATGATTTGTCTCGGGGATGAACATATTTGCAGAGGAAGTGGGTGAATTAAGAATCCTTGTAAGTTTCTTATGTCATTTATAAACTGCATGGGAAGAGATAAAAATCTCCCTGCTATGAACATCAAACCACATCACAGCCCTCCCTACTTCCTCAGCAGAGTCTATCCTGGGCTAATTACAGTGTCACGTCTTATTTCTTATGGGCAACTTTTTCTAAATGTGACCTTGGAAAAAAGAAGCATGTTTTCCTCTGATCAGTTGCTTAGTTTAGCGAGTGAGAGCATGTGGCACGGACGCACTGGTTTTAATTTTGTGTGTGTGTGGGGGGGGGTCTAGAGAGGGATGTGCATCTGATGGGTCACTTGGGAGGTTAAAAATATTTCAATTTCATAATCTAATCATTCTATCCTCTCTCCCTCCCTTTTCGTCTTGAGAGCCTGTACTTGGCTATTTTGTAGTGATCTGGTAATTATCAAAGAGTATATAAAAGATGACTGAATTAAAAACAGACTTTCTTTGGTGTAAAGCCGCTTGTCTAACTTCTTTCCCTTGGCTTGGAGTTAGTTTGCAGGTACAGCCCATGAATCCTTTTCGGCTTAGAAAAAACTACCCGTTTCTCCACCCTGTGTATAGCTTCCCTTCTACCAGTCTCTGTTCCCTTCTCAGGAGGGAGGATCTCCTACCTGGGGTCATTGCTAGGCTTCAGGAGCTGGGAGAGGCTTCTGGAGTCTGGAGGGCAGAGCCAAGATTCTAGCAACCTCTGCTAAGGACCTTTAGGGTACAGCAAGGGCCATGTTTGCAGACAGATTTCTCCACTTTGGTTTCTTGTCCTGAGAGGATGGGGATGGGGGAGGGATTTGATCTGCTGATCCTACCCAGCAGGGAACCTAGAAGCTCAGTTGGTGGTTCGGGTGGTTGATTTCTTGCCTGCTGTCCTTGAGGAAAAAGTGAAGAGCAGACACAGAGGCCTTTCAGATAGACTAGGCCTTTTTTGGGGGGGTGGGTGGGGGGAGAAGCTTGGATGTAGTTAAATGTGCCTGAGAGGTTTGCCCCCGCTTCCTCCTGTCACCTTGGTTGCCTTTTACCTGTCCAGAAGTCCCTTCAGACTGGAGATAGAGCCCTGCTTCTCATCCCCCTACCCTTTTCAGACCAACCCCTGAACCTTTTGCTCAAAAAGAATCAAGCAACAGAGGCTCAGAAGCTTCTGTTTGCCCACAGAAGCTGCTAACGTCTTAGCTGCTGACAGCGGCAGCAGCTTTAGCAGCATTTGATTAATCTTCTGGCCAGATAATCATTGAGAAAAGGAAAGAGAATGGGGGGAGGAAGGTGACAGCTTTTAGGCTGCCAGCATGGAGGGAACAGGGACTTTTGGAGACAGAACATCCTGGGGAAACAGCCTGACTCTGCTATTGGTAACCCCATGATTCTGCACAAGTCAGCTTCCTTGAGCATCAGTTTCACCATCTGTAAAATGGACATGTTAGTAACTGCCTGTCATTTCTGAAGTTGTTCCCAGCTGTTCCCTGCTGTGCATCATCTGCCATACAGGTCAGACCTCTATCACTGTATTTGTAGCACTTTACTGAGCTACAAAGTTGTCTCCCTTACCGATCTGTAAGCCCTTTGTGGTCAACAGCAGTGTCTTATTCACCACTGTATTTTTAGGACCTGGTGCAGGGCTTGATATGTACTAGGTGCCTGATAAACAATGGCTGAATGCTTATAAAAAACCTACTGCCAGTGAGCCAGTTCTGATTCCTAACAACCCTATAGGGCAAACAAAGTAGAATTGCCCCACAGTGTTTCCAAGACTGTAAATCTTTACAGAAGATACTGCTGTATCTTTTCACCACAGAAGGATTGGTGGGTTTGAACTACAGATCTTTCTTTCAATTAGCAACTGAGCACTTAACCACAGCACCACCTGAACTCCTTGAATTATTGTAAACCAAAACCAAAACGCCAAAGCGAACCCATTGCTGTCAAGTTGATTTGACTTGACCCTATAGGACAGCGCAGAACTGCCCCATAGGGTTTCCAAGCCTGTAAATCTTTATAGAAGGAGCCCTGGTGGCTTCAGTGGCTAAGTGCTCAGCTGCTAATTAAAATATTGGTGGTTTGAACCCACCAGTACCTCTGAGTGAGAAAGATGTGGCAGTCTGCTTTCATAAAGATTTACAGCATTGTAAACCCTATGGGGGCAGCTCTACTCTGTTGAACTCATAGGGTTGCTATGAGTTGGAATTCAACTGGACAGCAATGGGTAGATCTTTATGGAAGCAGACTGCCACATCTTTCTCCCTTGGAGGAGCTGGTGGGTTGGAACCCCAACCTTTCATTTTGCAGCTGAATTCTTTAACCATTGTGCCACTAGCGTTCCTGAATGATTATAAAAACAGAAAAAAAAAAACCAAACCCACTGCCATTGAGTCAATTCTGACTCACACCAACCCTGGAAGACAGTGAAGATTAAACGTTATGAGATAGGCGAAGTGCCTGGCATATAGTAGACATTCAATAAATGTGAGTTTCCTCATCTTTCCCCTACCCCTTTTACTGCTAGACTAGTCTCCAGCTCCTTCTCTCATCGAACTCATGCATCACTTTCCTCTCCCCTTCCCAGCCTAGCCCCACTCCTTAGGTCCATTTTGCAGACCGAGCAAGGCTGCCTGGGAAGAGGTGGCTCCATGTGAGCCCCTTTCAGATGGTTTGGCACACAAGGTTAGTAGCTGCTGAATGGATGTGCTTAGAAGTGCTGCTTTGTGTGCCTGCGGTTGGTTACATGCAAAGAGCTTAGAGGAAATTAGCTGAAATGCCACAGGCCTATTTTGAGCTCCCTCTTTGATGGAGTGGAAATAACATGGGATTTGGGTGCTGCAGACCTGGCCTTGAAACACAAAGCTGCCATTTCCTCATTGTTTGACCTTGGGCAGTCTCTTAACCTCTCTGGAAATCTGCCTCCTCCTCTGTCACAGGAACCATGGACATGAGCCTTACCATGTGGTTGTCAGTATTATATGGCAATAGCAGTGACAATAGCCAACAGTTACTAAGTATTTGCTAGGTACCAGGCACTGACCTAAACTGAATCCCACAAAAATCCTATGAAGTAGGTCCTATCATTATTCCCATTTTACAGATGAAGCAACCAAGCCATGTAATGACTTAAGTATCTGGTGTAAGTTTGCCTAGTCAGTGAGTGGACAAGCTGGGAGTTTAGTCCAGCAGCCCCGCTTGAGAGCCTGTGCTCTTAACCACTGTACCGTCTTTCTGAGTGCACAGAGCATATGAGGTTCCTGAGTACAGGGTATTACATCAAAGTTACTGACTTTTCATCCACAGATTTGGCCAGCATTTAGGGAGTAACTTCTAGGCGTCAGGCATTTCCACACAAATTCCCACACTTAACTCTCTAACAACCCTGCAAATGTGTATTAATACCTTTTCTGATAGCTGAGTAAACAGAGGCTCAGAGAAGTCATATATTAAGTCCCAAAATCACATATCAAGTAAGTGGAGTAACAGAGATGCAAACACTTTGATTTAAGTTCTTCTAGCTCAAGTCCCATAGTTTACTTTTTTGTTCATTTATTCATTCAACAAATTGAGCACCTACTATGTGCCAGGTATCATGCTAATTCCTGGCGATGTTAAGCAGGACAGATGTAAGCTTTGCCCCCAATGACTTGTAGACAAGTAGGAGGAGTGGACAGGTAAGGAACAGCCACGCTGAGTTGAGAAGAATGTTAGGTGAGGGATACTGTAAAGCCATGGAGCAGGGAGGCAGACATTTTGGTCCATTTTGCCCAGTTGTATTTCCAGAACTTAGCACAGCACCTAGCACATAGTGGAAGCTAAATAAAAACAAATTATGTTTTTGATATAAGAAACCAAATACATGTCTTCCCTGTGCCAGGCACTGTGCTGAGGTGCCAGGGATACGAGGAGACTCAAACACTGGTCCTGCCCTCAAAGGACTCGAGATTAGTGGGGGAAGATTGGCAAGGAGACGGCCAAGGCCAGGGCAGTGCAGCCCTGCCTAAGGGAGAGCTGTGGGTGTCTGGCATTCCCCAGCTCCATGCCTCTCCTCTTGTGGCACTTCTCTCTGTGTTTCAGAATTGCTGTTGAATTATCTGTGCTTGCCTGACACGTAGTAGGTCCACAATACATATTTGATGAGTGAATGAATGAACAAAGTGAAGAAATGTGCTATGGAAGTCCAAGGAAGGCAGCATTTATTTCTGTGTCAGTGTCTCAGAAGTCTTTGCTGACACGCGGGGCTCCCTGAAGCTGACCTTCAAAGGCCAGGGGAAACAGTCATAGCGGTCAAGGAGGAGAGGAGGTCAGTGCAAGTAATCAAGAGCGCTTGCAAAGGCAAAGAGGTCTGAAAGTGGATGAGGAACCTCAAGGGCAAAGATGGGTGATGGGGATGGGCAGGAAGGCTGGGGCTGAATCCAGAGAGACTCCTGTCCTACAGCTGAGGGGCCAGCAGTACTGTCCATGTGGACCTTGCCTGGGAGGAACAATGAGGCGGGAACAGGCTGTGGAGTCAGATGGGTTTGGGTTTGAATCCCAGCGCTGCTATTTACTCTCTGTGTGGCCTTAACGCCTCCAAGCCTCAGTTTCCTCCTCTGTAAATGGGGGTGATAGGTGCCTAGTTTGTTCCTACCTTGGTTCCTTTGCACTTGATGTTCCTTCTGTTGGAATGTTTCCTTCCCTGAAGGCCTGGTCCCCAGTTCATCATTCAGCTGAAATATCACCTCCAGAGGAGCCATTGTTGGCCACACAATCTAAAATGATCACTCTTTATGACATTGGCCTATTTAGGCTTCATCATTGTGCCTCTTGAAACCTGTCATCCTCTCGTTTATTCTTGGAAATCTCTCCCTACCCACCCACCTCCCTTCTCCTCTTGTGGCATCTCTCTCTGCATTTTGGAATTGTTCACTTATTAGACAGCATCTGTCTTGTTTGCTGCAGTATCCCCAGTGTTTACAAAGTGCCTGGAATATCATAGGTGCTCAGTGAATGTTTTTCAAATGAATGAATAAGGTTATGATTGTGGGGATTAAACAAGGGGAACCATATATGGAAAATAATAGGTTCTCCGGAAATGTCAGTTTCCTTGAAAGCAATGGTTGAGGCTTTGCCACTGAGAAGCAAGTCTCCAGAAGTCTTAGAGGAAATACAACTGGAAAGCTCCTTAGAAGCAAGAGTGACGTATCTTTGTCTTGCTTACCTTGGGCACATCTTCTGGAGAAACCAGTTACTAGAAAAAGACATTATGTATGGTAAAGCAGAGCGTCAGCAAATACGAGGGAAACCTTCAATGAGATGGACTGACACAATAACCTCAACAATAGGCTCAAACATCAAAGATCATGGACATAGTCCAGGACTGGGCAATAGTTTTTTCTGTTATACGTAAAGTTGACACGAGTAGAGCTATTTTGACAGCAACTAACAATAGAAACCTTGACCCTTGGTGGGAAAGGTGAGGGTGGCCCCCAGATGCTGGATGCTGTTGGGAGGACTGGGAGCATGCAGTGGGAGAAATGGTCTCCAGAGTCAGACTTGGGAAGGGCAGCATTGTCCTGGCTGATTCCACCTACCCTGCTCCTCCTGGCCTGCCCTGCTTTCTTGGCCCCCGCACCCAGCTCGCTGTGGAGGACCCACATGGGGGCATCTGCTGCAGAGTTGCCCAAATGGGGCTGTAGGTCCCAGGGCTGGGAGTGAAGAAGATGTTGGAACAGATGACAGCTTTTTCTCCTTGCAGTGCTGAGAGCTGCTGAGGAAGCCTCAGGGAGCCCCGCGTGACTGCTGCCCAAGGGGACCGGGACAGTGGGGCAGGGCCCCCCCAGCTCCTGACCTGGCATGTGTGTGTGGGGAATGGTTTGTTCTGAGTCTGACGAGAAACAGAAGCAGGATACACACGTGTAGAGGTGTCCACAACAAGACTTCCCAGAGAGGTCACTTTGCCAGGCAGGACTCTGCCTTCAGATCTCCCCCACGCTCGGCCAAAGCCCAGATCACTGCCCCCTAGGGTGGTGTGGGATTTCACCAGGAACCGAGTTATGGCAAGGATCACTATGATAGAAAATTAATTATAAAGTTGCAGAGTAAAACAATAAAAATATTCACAAATATGCAGAGAAGCAGCAAGAAAAAATTATAAAGGACAGATAGAACAGGGAAGAAAAGGACGTTGTCAGTGACCTTTGGGGGAAAGAGTCCAACGGTGGACACAGAAAGTGAGACGCAGGCTGTACTTGGGCCAACAGGTTTGGGAGGGTTCAGGGAATGGGTCTTGAATACCTGCATGTACATCTCTTACCCTCTCATTCTCTCCCTCCCCTCCAGACAAACCAGCCTCTTTCAGTTCCTAGACCCTGTGGTCCCGCACCCACCCCAGGGCCTTTGCATTACATGTTTCTCTGCCTGGGATTCCCATCTCCCGGTAGCTGGTCCATTCCCTCACTTTCCAAAGGTGTCTGGCCTACCCGGGCACCTGCTGTAAAAGCCTACTGGTCCCTCCCCACCCTGGCTCACTCTTTATGTGCTTAATTCTTCTCCTTAGCCCTTAGCAGCACCCCTCACCTCATCTGTGTATTTGTTATTTATGGAGTAAGGATCATGAGGACAGGAGCTTGGCCATGCTACTATTAGATTCCCTGCCTCTCACATGGTGTCTAGCACATAGTAGGTGCTCAACAAATATGTGTGGACTCAATGGCAAAATACCCGGGTCAGAGGGAGAGAAGTGGAAGCTCAAGCAGGTAAGAGGAGGAACAAGATGGGAACACCCAGTTGGGGTATCCAGGGAGACTTTAGCCTGGAGCTCTGCACAGGGAAGTCAACAGTATCTCCAGGTGGACGTCTTGGAAGTTTCTGAGAGAAATAGAGAGGATTTCAAAGGTTCCTGGGCAAAGTGGAACCTGGAGAGGTGACAAGCAGGAAATGAGAGGGAAGGTACTCCTTTCCACATGGATTTCAGGCAGAGCAAGATGGGGTGATTGCTGGGGTGGCAGGTCCGGAGGATACCCAGGCTGGGAAACAGACACCTCCTAGCAGTGTGGCCTTGGGAAAGCGACTGAGCTTTCCGAAGTCTCACCCGTCCTGTTTGGAAAGTGAGGATGGCATGGCCAGGTTCAAGGTGCTATTCTCATAATTAAATGAAATAATGTTGAAAAGGTGCTTGCAGTGCCTACGCCACAGTAAGGCCTAGCTAAATATTAGCTGCATGTTGAGCTCCTACTGGGTGTTACGTACCTCGGATAAAACACGAAGATGAGAGCGATGCGGTGCTTTTTCAGAAGCGGTCACAGTCAGGGGAGAGGGACCAGCAACAGGAGCTTGAGGTAATATGGGAGACAGGACGAGGGAGAAGGATGTGGGGGGCACACAGGGCATGCCAGGTAGACGGTTGTGACTCCTTCTGGGCATTAGGAGGGAGCTTCCATGAGTTGATGGCTGAGCTAAGGCTCGAAGGATGAGAGAGCGACAAGGAGGCAGAGAGGGCCAGGAAGGGTTTCTAGGTGAAGGGAACAGTAGGTCCACAGCTATAGATGTGACATAACCTTTCAATAGAGTGTGTTGAGCCCCTACTATGTGCACAGCACATCAGCCAACAAGACTGACAGGCCTGCCTCCATGAGCATATATTCCCAGGAGACACGAAATTATTGATTAGGTAATCGGTAGTTGAATGGCAATTATGGTAAGTGCCTATATGTGGGACCTACAGGTAATTTTGTTTTACCAAAGTGCTAGGAGGGGACTGGCAGGAGATGAGGCTGGAGAGGAAGGTGGGACCGCGTCAAGGAGGGTCTTGCATCCAGTTAACTGTGTGCCAAGCTCTGTGCAATGGATACAAAGATGAACAAAACAAAGTTTGTGCCGGTGATGAGGCAGGAACTAAAGGCTGAATTGTTGAGGAAAGTCCACGAGTGACAGGAAGTGAGTCAGGGAAGGCTTCATGGAGGAGGTGACCTTACTCCTGTTTCTCATCGCATAGCCGTTCCAAAGCCCACAGGCATGTCTTTCAGGAATGGAGCATTCCTCCCCTTGAGAGAAGTTCTGTTACATCTTTCATTGTACAAATGGAGAAACCCGAAGGACAGAGAGGTTAAGGAACTTACCCAAGGCCACACAGCTTATAAGTGATTTCAACTTTGAAGCTCGCACACTGTACAGCCTCATATTTGTGGGTTGCCTACAATGAGCTGGACACTTTCTCCTTTAATGCTGCAAAGACCGTGGGGAAACTGAGGCGCAGGGTGGTAAACATGCCAAATCAAACAGCCAGCAGACAACAGAGCCATGATTTGGTTGAAGCCCTGCAAGTCTACAAAGTCCTTGGTCATCACACAAAGCAGGTCCCAAGTGTGGAAAGGCTCTGCAAGTCGAATGCCTCCTCCTCTTCCGCTCGTAGCTGTGGGCGGAACCCTGGCTGTCTTCCCACGCCGGGACTGCGGGCCTCACGCCTAGGCCCAATCCTACCGTTAAGGGGCTTATATTTAGTTGTGGAAGCCAAACTGAGTGGGGTAGCGGAGTTTAGGGCCTGGAGTCAGAAGACTGGGTTAGCATCCCAGTGACCTTGAGAAGGCATTTCCCTGAGCCTCAATTTCTTCCTCTGGGAAATGGGACAAATAATAATAATAATAATAGCTTGGTTAAAAAACAAAAAACAAAACAAAACAAAAAACCAGTTACCATCAAGTTGATTCTGACTCGTGTGTGTCAGAGTAGAATGGTGCTTGATAGGGTTTTCAATGCCTGATTTTTCGAAAGTAGATCCCCAGGCTTTTCTTCTAAGTTACCTCTGGGTGAACTTGAACTACCAACCTTTCAGTTAGCAGCCGATTGCTTAATCATTTGTACCACCTGGGGACTCCCGTGACTCAGTTTAGTGTGGAGTGATTTCTGTCCAGCACCCAAGACTGTCTGGCACAGACACTGCTTAATAAAGGTGTGAGATTGTAGCAGTTTGAGAAGTCTGGCCCTGTCTCCTTCAGTCTCAGCCATCACCAGCCCCTCCATCAGCTTCCCACTTCCTGCCCCCTCTCTGCACACACCATGGAGTTCCGGCCACCCTCCTCTCCTTTCTCTGAACAGCCAGGCTGTTTCCTGCCCTTCACTCTCCAAAGTCTCATTTTGTCTCTATACAGAGACGCATGTGTAGGTAATTTGCAAAAGGGTGTCAATGTGATGACATTATGCACGGGAGTTCTTTTTCAGTCTGGTTTTGTTTTTGTTTGTTTCTTTCCCTCCTCCCTGCACACACATCACTCAACCATTCCCTCCAGACCCATGTTAACAACTTCTGTAGTTCCATGTGTTCATACAATGCTACACAAAATACACATGCAAATAATATTCATACATAAACATGTATCTGCACATTTGCATACATGCATCCACATACGGGCAGCTGGGTCGTCGTTTTACAAAATAGGATTGTATGAAGCAAGCTTTCTACATCTTGCTTTACTCATTCAAACAACATTCATGGGAATCTTGTCAAGGAAGCTGGTATAGTTCTAATGCATTCTTTTAATGGTGGCGTAATATTTCACAGTGAGGAAGCACTATAATTTCTTTATCCAGTCTTCTATTGACAGGTGTTCGTTTTATTTTCTGTGGGTTTTTTTTTTTTTTTTTTTGCCACTATAAAGTGCTGCAATAAACATCCTTCTACATGCATCTTTCCAACTAGAGCTTTTAGTTCCATGGAATAGATGCCCAGGAATGGGATTGCTCACTTGTAGGGTATATGTATTTTTTATTTTTGTCGATTTTGCCAGATTGCTTTCCAAAAATGCTATAGCATTTTACATGAGCCTATTATTTCCCTGCATCTACTGCAGCAATGGGTGTTAGCAGTATTTTTTAATTTTTGCCAGTATCATTGGGGCAAAATGAAATCTCATAGCTATTTGATTTCCGTTTCCTAAGCAACTAGTGAGTCTGTGTAGCTCTTTGGATGTTTGTTGACCATTTAGATTTGTGCTTGTGTCTTGCCTTTTCTCATCCTTTGCCAGACTCCAATCTTCCTCATTATTAGTTTGTAAGAAATCTTTGCATATTGTAGATTGTTGTTGTTGTTCAGTGCCGTCGAATCAGTTCCAACTCATAGTGACCCTATGCACCACAGAACAAAACACTACCTGGTCCTGTGCCATCCTCACAATTGTTGTTATGCTTGGGCCCATTGTTTCAGCCACTGTGTCAGTCCATCTTGTTGAGGGTCTCCCTCTTTTTTTGCTGACCACTTACTTTACCAAGCTTGATGTCCTTCTCCAGGGACTGGTTCCTCCTGATAACATGTCCAAAGTATGTGAGTATGTGAGTAAGTCTTGCCATCCTTGCTTCTAAGTAGCATTCTGGCTGTACTTCTTCCAAGAGAGATTTGTTTGTTCTTCTGGAAGTCCGTGGTGTATTTAACATTCTTTACCAACACCATAAATCAAAGGCATCAATTCTTTTTCGGTCTTCCTTATTCATTGTCCAGCTTCCACACACATATGAGGCGACTGAAAACACTATGACTTGGGCAGGCACACTTTCATCCCTAAAGTGGCATCTTTGCTTTTTAACACTCTAAAGAGGCCTTCTGCAGCAGATTTGCCCAATGCAATGTGTCTTTTGATTTCTGACAGCTGCTTCCATGGCTGTTGATTGTGGATCCAAGTAAGATGAAATCCTTGACAACTTCAATCTTTTCTCCGTTTATCATGATGTTGCTCACTGGTCCAGCTGTAAGGATTTTTGTTTTCTTTATGTTGAGGTGCAATCCATACTGAAGGCTGTGGTTTTTGATCTTCATTAGTAAGTGTTTCAAAGTCCTCTTCACTTTCAGCAAGCAAGGTTGTATCATCCAAAGGTTGTTAATGAGTCTTCCTCCAATCCTGACGCCCCATTCTTCTTCATATAGTCCAGCTTCTTGGATTATTTGCTCAGCATACAAATCGAATAAGTATGGTGAAAGGATAAACCCTGACGCACACCTTTCCTGATTTTAAACCAGACAATATCCCCTTGTTCTGTCCAAATCACTGACTGCTTCTTGGTCTATGTACAGGCTCCGCGTTAGCATGCTGGTTCTGGAATTCCCATTCTCTGCAATGTTATCCATAATTTGGTATGATCCACACAGTCAAATGCCTTTGCATAGTCAATGAAACACAGGTAAACATCTTTCTGGTATTCTCTGCTTTCAGCCAGGATCCATCGGACATCAGCAATGACACCCCTCGTTTCACGTTCTCTTCTAAATCTGGCTGGAATTTCTGGCAGTTCCCTGTCAATGTACTGCTACAGCTGCTTTTGAATGATCTTCAGCAAAATTTTACTTATATTACAGATATTAACCTTTTATTTGACATCTGTGTTGCAGATAGTTTTCTTCTCAAATCATTTGTTTTTATATTGGCTTTATGAATGATATCCCTTGCTGTAAGAGTAATTTTTCCTTAATAAATATGTCTTTTTTTGAATATCTTTCTTTTTTTGTGAACCTAGACTGTCCTAGTCATAGTCTAGATTTTCTTCAAAGATATTTATCTTAAGTTTTTTTTTTTTTTTTTACTGTTTACTTTTTAACCCATCTGGGGTTTATTTATGTTTATGATGCTAGGAGCTCTGGTAGTGCTATGGTTAAGCGCTCAGCTGCAAACCAAAAATTTGGAGGTTCGAATCCATCTGGTGACTCCACAGGAAAAAGAACTGGGGGTCTGCTTCTGTAAAGATTACAGCCTGGAAAGCCCTCTGAGACGGCTCTACTCTGTCACACGGGGTTGCTGTGAGTCGCAAGCGACTTGACTGCACCTAACAACAACGACATGATGGAAGATGGGTCCTCAACTTCCTTACAAAAGAGAATGGGTAGTGCTGGCATCATTAATTAAATAGTTGCTCCTTTTCCAGCTGAAATGAAATACCAGCTCTGCCACACATTAAATTCTCGTGTGTGCTTTGCTCTAGTCCTGATCTCTCTATTCAGTGGCACTGAGTCATGTATCGCTTCCTCAACAGCACCATTTCGATTTTATTATTGGGGCCTTAATGCATTTCAGGCTCTAGCAAGTTCCTCCTCGGTGTATATATATATATATATATATATATATATATTTTTTTTTTTTTCGTGTGCCCTAGTTGTTCCAGGGTCTTCATTCTTCTACGTGAACGTTGAGATTATTGTCTTCAACGGTGGTTTAGTCATCCCTGGGTCCCCAGTGCCTAACATGGGGTTGGGCATTCAGCAGGGGAGCAAAAGATACATGTTGAATGTTGTTGCTTCTCTTTTCCCTCGCTAACACCTCTCACCCCTCTATCCCCAGGACTATAAAAGGCTTTCAATGGTATTCAGACCACAAGTGCTTAACATGAGAATGTGTACAGAGTAAAGGAACCCAACTGAATAGAGAAAGCTTCAGAGGCTTTGAGACCCCAAGGGAGTTGTCACACTTGAGGCCCTTGAAGCAGAGATAAGTCATTCATTTATTCAGCATCTATTTGTTGAACCCCTGCTACATGCTAGGCCTTATTCTAGGGTCTGGGGATACAGTGATTGACAAGGCAGACAGAAGTTCAGTTTTAAGTTTGACTATGGTATTGTGTTAATTAGTTTTTGGTGTTTAAAATAAAGGGCCCCTATTGGAAACCCTGGTGGCGTAGTGGTTAAGTGCTACAGCTGCTAACCAAAGGGTCAGCAGTTCAAATCCGCCAGGTGTTCCTTGGAAACTCTATGGGACAGTTCTACTCTGTCCTATAGGGTCGCTAGGAGTCGGGATCGACTCAATGGCAGTGGGTTTGGGTTTGTTTTTTTTTGTCTTTTAGAGGAGCCCCTGAATGGTACAAACTAACATTCTTGGCTGCTAAACAAAAGGTTGGAGGTTCAAGTCCACCTGAGAAAACTTGGAAGAAAGGCCTGGTGATCTACTTCTGAAAAATTGGCCACTGGAAGCCTTATGGAGCACAGTTCTATTCTGACACACATGGCGTCTCTGTAAGTTGGAATTGACTGGTTGGCAACTGGTGTCTTTTAGAGATATATACTGAAATATTTATGGGTAAAATTATATGAAGTCTGAAATTTGCTTGTAAATAACTTGGATTGGGGGAAATGGATGGAAGTGTAGATGAAGCAAGATTGGTCAAGAATTGATAATTATTGAAGCTCAGTGACAGTTTAGTAGGTATGTATTATACTAGTCTTTCAACTTTTGTATATATTTAAATATTCCATATAAAATGTTTAAAAAAAATTGTACAGATCTTATTATGTGCCAGGCACTATTCTAATTGCTTTACATCCATTAATTCATCCTTTCTTACAATAGCTCTATGCTATTATTGTTGTTGTGTGCTGTTGAGTTGATTCTGACTCATAGTGACCCTATAGGACAGAGCAGACCTGCCCCATAGGATTTCCTAGGCTGTAATCTTTTTTTTTTAAATTTTTATTGTGCTTTAAGTGGAAGTTTACAAATCAAGTCAGTCTCTCACACAACAACTTATATACACCTTGCTACATACTCCCAGTTGCTCTCCCCCTAACGAGACAGCCCATTCCCTCCCTCCACTCTCTCTTTTCATGTCCATTTTGCCAGCTTCTAACCCCCTCTACTCTCTTATCTCCCCTCCAGGGAGGAGATGCCAACATAGTCTCAAGTGTCCACCTGATCCAAGAAGCTCACTCCTTACTGGCATCCCTCACCAACCCGTTGTCCAGGCTAATCCCTGTCTGAAGAGTTGGCTTTGGGAATGATTCCTGTCTTGGGCCAACAGAAGATCTGGGGACCACGACCACCGGGGTCCTTCTAGTCTCAGTCAGACCATTACGTCTGGTCTTTTTATGAGAATCTGGGGTCTGCATCCCACTGCTTTCCTGCTCCCTCAGGGGTTTTCTGTTGTGTTCCCTGTCAGGGTAGTCACCAGTAGTAGCCAGGTACCATCTAGCTTTTCTGGTCTCAGGGTGATGTAGTCTCTGGTTTATGTGGCCCTTTCTGTCTCTTGGGCTCATAATCGCCTTGTGTCCTTGGTGTTCTTCATTCTCCTTTGGTCCAAGTGGGTTGAGACCAATTGATGCATCTTAGATGGCCCCTCGCTAGCGTTTAAGACCCCAGATGCTAGGCTGTAATCTTTATGAGAGCAGATCACCAGGTCTCTTCTCCTGCAGAGAAGCTGGTGGATTGGATTGGTTAGCATCTGAGCACTTAACCATTGTGCCACCAAGGCTGAATATTATTCTCCCAGTTTCAGATGGGAAAAAAATGAGATATCTTGCCCAAGATCACCGTTAGTAAGTGGCAGAGCTGTTTGACCCTGTGGCCCTGCTTTCAAACTCTATGTCCTACTGGCTTTTACATCTACTATTTAATCTTAAAGTATGCCTGACCCAAGTTATGGCCATTTCAGTCACCTCATATGCATGTGAAAGCTGGACAATGAAAAAGGAAGATCGAAGAACTGATGCCATTTAAATTGTGCTGTTGGTGAAGAATGTTGAATATACCATGAACTTCCAGAAGAATGAACAAATCAAACTTGGAGGAAGTATAACCAGAATGCTCCTTGGAGGTGAGGATGGCAAGATTTCCTCTCACTATCTTTGCACACATCATCAGGAAAGACCAAGCATTAGAAAGGGACATCATGTTTGGTAAAGAAGGGGGTCAGTAAAAACAAGGGAAATCCTCAATGAAACAGGCTAACACAATAGCAACAAAAATGGACTCAAAACAGACCCACAATCATGCAGATGGCACAGGACTGAGCAATATTTCGTTCTCTTATGCATAAGGTTGCCATGAGTTGGAGCTGACTCAACGGAAACTAATAACCATGGCAAATTCATTCCAATGAATGTGAAGGGCTAGATATGATAAAATGTCCTAGCTACATCCTAGCTAATTGGCCTATTGTTCAGTGTTTCTGTTCTACTTCCTAGTTTGTTGCATAACGCCTAAGGTCTTAAAAGTTTGCAAGCAGCCATTCAAGGCAACAATTGATCTCTGTTTGCCTGGAGCAACAGAGGAAGGAGAGTCAGGAATAGAAGGAGGATATGGAATGCATGGCTAATTGCCCCCATGAACAACTGCCTCCTTTGCCATGAGACTAGAAAAACTGGATGGTGCCTGGCTACAGTTTGAGCAAAGATTCCGTAGAAGAATCCTGATCAAAAGGAGGGGAAATGGAGAACAGAATTTCAAATTCCCACAGACTCCAGAATTTCTGGAGACAAGGGGGCTGAATGAACACCTGAAACGATTGTCCTGAGATAATCTTTAAAACTTAAGCTAAAATATCCCCTGAAGTCTTCTTAAAACCAAACAATAGTTTAGCTTAACTAGTAAAAACGTCCTGCCTTGAGCATTATGCTCTTTTGAGAACTATCTATATGGGATCAAAGTGATGACAGCAACTCAAAAGATTAGATAGGAGCCTTAGGGGGCAGTAAGTTTATGTTGATGAGGGAGGAACAGCTCAGAAAAGGAGGGTGAGAATGGTTGCACAATTCAAAGATTGTGATCAATGTCACTGAATTGTACATATGGAAACAGTTGCATTGGTGAGTGTTCTGCTGTGTATATTCTCAACAAAAACAACAAAATAAAAAAAAAGATTAGGTCTTATAGTAGGAAGGGCTTTGAAAGATACAGAATAGGATGAAGGGGTAGTGGGAGAAGACGGGTCTGAGGATGAAGCGGTGGGGTCTTTCTTCAACCAGGGTGACCACAGAAGCCCCATCTAAGGATATGAGACCTGAAGGAAGATGAGGAGGCTGTGTGGGGATCTGGGAAAGATGTTTTGGCAGAGGGAATGGGAGGAGCAAAGGTTCTGAGACAGGAACAGAAAGAAGGGCTGCCTGGCAAGAGTGCAGCAGATGAGGACGAGGGCTGTATGAGAAACGTGGCTGGGACTGATCTTACTGCAGACCGTGATGAGACATTTATAGGTTAAAAAAGAGTGAGAACTAAGACATCTCAGTAAGATCATAGCGATGTATGGGTTTTATAAGCTCAATGATCATTTAAATACATTTTCCTACATTCTGCGGGGCTAAATTCATCTATAATAGAGGAATAACTTAATTCTGGAGCCAAATTAACTGCTCTTTGCCTTCTTGCAAAGTCACCCACTTTTTTCTTTCTTTTTTTTTTAGTATAACTTGATTCAATTTTTCCGCTCTTGCCACATTATCTCTAGCTCCTACATGGTTTTTTATGGTGGATATAATTCTATTGTCTTATTATTAGTCAGTAACCAGAGATCATTCTCTTTTCCAGTTGATCTATGCTGTTTAAAATGCCAAACCAACTAGAAGCATAGCCTCAGTGAATTCTGAGAGCCAGTGTAGAAAGACAGCTGTATGTGCGACAAGCTAGGGACCTGGTGTTGATGACCTCTGATGAGTTGAATTCTCCTATGGTCAGACAGTTCAAAGGTCAGATGAGGATCCAATATGAGGCAGGTTCTCAAGGATGCAGGGTGTGATAACTGTTTGCTTCAAACTCGTGTTGTGTGTACTTAATGTTTTACACAATCCTTTCTAGTTTTTATTTGTTCTAAGTAAGTATCTGACAATGTCAAGTTCAGTGAATTCTGTATATAAAATGTCCCCAAGCATAATGCCTTCCTTGAAAAACCAGCTGGCAATACATACACTTTTAAAGTGTATGCTTTCACACAAACCACACTTATTTGGATCAAGTGGGAATGTGTGCACCGCACAGTGTGCCCCCAAAACTCATGCCTACCTGGAACCTGTGACTATGACTTTATTTGGAAATAAAGTTTTTGCAAATGTGATCAAGTTAAGATGAGGTCATACTGGAGTAGGGTGGGCCCTAAATCCAATATGACTGGTGACTTTGTCATCTAGTGCTTCTAAAACAAATACCACAAGTGGATGGCTTTAACAAAGAGAAGTTTATTCTCTTGCAGTGAAGTAGGCTAAAAGTCCAAATTCAAGGTGTCAGCTCCAGGGGAAGGCTTTCTCCGTTGGCTGTGGAGGAAGGTCCTTGTCCTCAATCTTCCCGTGGTTGAGGAGCTTCTCAGGCTCAGGGACCCCAGGCCCAAAGGATGTGCTCTGCTCCAGGCATTGCTTTCTTGGTGGTATGAGGTCCCCAACTCTCTGCTTGCTTCCCTTTCCTTTTATCGCTTAAGAAATAAAAGGTAGTGCAGAGCACACCCGAGGGAAATTCCCTTTACACTGGACCAGGGATGTGACCCAGTAAGGGGGTTACAATCCCACCCTAATCCTCTTTAACGAAAATTACAATCACAAAATGGAGGACGACCACACAATACTGGGAATCATGGCCTGACTAAGTTGATACACATGGTTTTGGGGGGACATAATTCAACCCACGACATCTGGTGTCTTTGTAAGAAGAGGAAAATTTGGACATAGAGGCACAGATACACACGGAGGTAAGAAGGCCACGTGAAGATGGAGGCAGAGATTGGAGTGATGCATCTACAAGTGAAGGAACGCCAAGGATTGCTGCAACCACCAGAAGCTAGAGAGGCTAGGAAGGATCCACACCTAGAGCCTTCAGAGAGAGTATGGCCCTGCTGACACCTTGATTTCAAACTTCTAGCCTCCAAAGATATGAGAATAACTCTGTTGTTTTCAGCCACCGAGTTTGTAGTAATGTGTAATGGCAGCCATAGGAAAGGAGTACAAGGGCCAATAGAATTTCCTGTCATTTTGACTTAAGCGTGGTGAGCGTTCGCTGTAGATGAACGAGGTTTGGGGAATAGACAATGGTTTGGCTTACTTTAAGGTAGAATCTTCCCTGAAGCTGTGAGTTGAAAGAGAAGAGGATGAGGACAAACATTAAATGGACAAAAAGGTGAGACTCTAAAATAAAAACTTATTCTTTGGGTAAGTTGTTGCTGTTGTTGTTAGGTCCCGTCAAGTCAGTTCCAACTCATAGCGATCCTATGTACAACAGGCCCATCCTGTGCCATCTTCACAATTGTTATGCTTGAGCCCATTGTTGCAGCCACTGTGTCAATCCATCTCATTGAAGGTCTTCTTCTTTTTGCTGACCCTCTACTTTACCAAGCATGATGTCCTTTTTCAAGGACTGATCCTTCCTGATGACATGTCCAAAGTATGTGAGACATAGTCTTGCCATCCGTGCTTCTAAGGAGCATTCTGGCTATGCTTCTCTTAAGACAGATTTATTCATTCTTTTGGCAGCCCATGGTATATTCAACATTCTTCGCCAACACCATAATTCAAAGGCATCAATTTTTCTTTGGTCTTCTGTATTCATTGCCCAGCTCTCACATGCATATGAGGCGATTGAAAACACCATGGCCTGGGTCAGGGGGACCTTAGTCTTCAAGGTGACATCTTTGCTTTTTAACACTTTAAGGAGGTCCTTTGCAGCCAGTTTCCCCAATGCAACGCATCGTTTGGGTAAGTGAAAGCGGCTAAAAAGAACGAATTTATTCATGAATGACTGTTCCTGGCCTTTCCTTTCCTGCTGTCAATGAATGAGGTTTTGCTGATTCGAGGCTAGTTTTGTGGGGGCTTTGGGATGCAGAACCCTGAAGAAAGGGAAAGAAGAAAATGGACAAGAAGCTCCCTGTTTAGAGACTGAGAGGACTTTTTCAGAATGTTGGAGAGAGTGTGTGGAAGAAATTGTAGGGGTAATGGGAGGCACATGGGAATGGAAAGGTGAATTTTATGTGTACCCTTTATGAGGTTGAGAAACAAGATTATGGAGCTTGAGTTATTTTGAGATTTTTGGCTGCTGGGTGGTGATGCTTTGAGTGCCACATTTCTTTGTGGATCGGACCACGTGGGTCATGGCTTTAACAAGGTTAAGCCAGTAAACAATTGCCGTTGAGTCAACCCTGGCTCATGGCAACCCCCTGTGTATCAGAGTTGATCTGTGCTCTGTAGGGTTTTCAGTGGCTGATTTTTTGAAACCCTTTGTTTTGAGGCATCTCTGGGTGAACTTGAACTTTCAGCCTTTCGGTTAGCAGCTGAGCATGTTAACCATTTGCACCACCCAGGGAATCCTCAACAAGGGTATGCGGCAAAAGAACTGACCCCTAGAGGAAGCTGCATTGACAAGCTGGTAGATTGGCCAGAGATTTGGTGAAAGTACGTGTCAAACTAAATAATTAGGCATTAGAATTTATCTTTTGATTTTAAGTGTTAGGTAAAAAGAAGCCAGGAGAAATAATTAGCTCTAGAAGATAGAGAGTCAAGGGACCTACATATCTGTCCCTGCTTCACTAAATGAACTCTTCTTTCATTCCATATTATTGATCGAGCAGCCTTTATGCACCAGACCTGAGCTAGACGCCGGGCATACAAAGATTAACTATCGACCTTTCTGGGTAATTTTTCTTATTGTGGTAAAATACATATAACATAAAATTTACCATTTTGACCATTTTCAAGTATACAATGCAGTGGCATTACGTGTATTCACAGTGTTGTACAACCATCACTCCTATTTATTTTCACAATTTTTTCATCACCCCAAAAGGAAGCCTTGTGCCCATTAAGCAGCCACTCCCCATTCCACCCTCCCTCAGCCCCTGGCAACCTCTAGTCTACTTTCTGTCTCTACGCATTTGCCTGTTCTGGATATCTCATGTAAATGGCATGTAATATGTGATCTTTTGTGTCTGGCTTATTTCACTTAGCATGATGTTTTCAAGGTTCATCCATGTTGTAGCATGTATCAGTACTTCATTCCTTTTTATGATTGGATAATATTCCATTGTAGAATATATACTATATTTTGTGGATCAGTTCATCAGCTTGTGGACATTTAGGTTGTTTTCACCTTTGGGCTATTGTGACTAGTGCTATTATGAACATTGGTGTACAAGGATATGTTGGAGTCCTTGCTTTCAGTTCTTCTGGGTATATACCTGGGAGTGGAATTGCTGGGTCATTTGTTTTCTCTTTATAGTAGTTCTATGCTTAACTTTTTGAGGAACCACCAAACTGTTTTCCACAGTAGCTGCGCCATTTTGCATTCCCATGAGCAACGTGTGAGAGTTCCGATTTTACCACATCCTCACCAGCACTCGTTATTTTCTGTTGGATTGATTGTGGCCATCCTAGTGAGTGGGAACTGGCATCTCATTGTGGTTTCGATTTGCATTTCCCTAATGGCTATGAGGAAACCCTGGTGGCGTAGTGGTTAAGTGCTATGGCTGCTAAACAAAGGGTTGGCAGTTCAAACCTGCCAGGCCCTCCTTGGAAACTTTATGGGGCAGTTCTACTCTGTCCTATAGGATCGCTATGAGTCGGAATCGACTCGACGGCACTGGGTTTTTGGTTTTTTAATGGCTATGACTGAGCATCTTTTCATATGCGTGTTGGCCATTAGTATAATCTTTGGAGAATTATCTATTCAAATCCTTGCCTATTTTTAAATTGGATTGGTTGCCTTTTTGTTGATGAGTTATAAGAGTTCTTTATATATTCTGGAAATTAGGTCCTTATCAGATTCTGAATAATTTGGAGCTGTGTATTAAGGAGCTTATAGAAAGACAAAGGATGAAAGAGAATTTTAGGCAAAGGGAACAGGGTGTGCAAACACATGAAGATTTAAAGTGGCAAAGAGACTTCCAAAAACAGAGAGTCTACTGGGCCTCAAATCTAGGGTGCATGTGTTTGGAAAAAAATGTGATGAATTTCCCAATTGTTGGCATTTAAGATGTTTCCAATTTTCATGATTATAAATAATGGCAAGGTGAACATTTTAGGGCATAAAATGGTTTCTGGAATTTGCTTTTGGGCAAAAATCTCTAGAAATGAAAATCACAGTGGGTTTTAGGAAGCAGAGTAAGCTGGTGGGCTTTGCCATGTGACTCTGGCCAAGTCTTTGGTCCTTCTGGGTTTCCATTCCCTGTCTCTCAGAACCTGGATCCCAGGAACTCAAGTGGCCATTCTGGCTCTCACGTTCAAGCATCTGCTGGCATCCTCAAACCATATTTGGTCCAGGATTCCAGAGAGATCTAGATTCTTACTGGCTCAGGAACTTACTCATTATTATTACTACTTTATCTTGAGCAATTCACATCCCTCTTCTGTGTCTTGATTACTCAATTGGTGGGCAAGGATGCTAAAAGAGGCCTAAGACTTACAAAGTGGTGTTCACGAAGTTCTTTTAACAAAAGAATTCTTTGTCTCGGAGCAGAGAGACACCACTTGTTGTTGATAGTGCCGTTGAGTCAATTTCAACTTACGGCAACTCCATGTGTGCACAGTAGAGCTGTTCCATAGGGTTTTCATGGCTGTGGCCTTTTGGAAGCAGATCGCCAGGCCTTTCTTCTGAGGCACCTTCGGATGGATTCGAACCACCAAGCTTTCATCTAGTAGCCCAGTGCTTAACCATTTGTTCCACCACCGCCCCTTGTAAACAGCCTGTCTCCACCTCCTTTTCTTCCTCTCCTTGTCCCTCTGACCCATTGCCTCTTTCTCCCCTCCTTGAGGGCTAGATGAGTTTGCATTTTATGAGTGACATTTTACCAGATGGCCACAGGCTACCCCAATGTTCACCAACTGTTAAATTACCACTGATGCTGGCCCGCTGTGTCCTGAATGCTTCTCTGTGGAACCCACTCCCCAATCCTGCATCTCTTCTCTGGGAATAGTCTCCACAATTGGGGACTAATGATGGCAAAACCCCTTCTTTCACCTCACTTTGATCTTAGGATATTCACAATCTGATCAAACTCTGTCCTGAAGGTGCTATCTTCTGCTCACTTTGAACATAAACTGAATAGTTATTTACCATTTTTGTTTTGTTAACAAACTCTTGGAACTTGGTCTTCAAGGTCCCCAACCCCTACTCTATGACTGTAGGTTCTAAAACTAAAGTTTTGGGGTTAAAATTTTTGCTCTGTTACTGACTAGCTATGTGAATGTGTGAGTTATGAAATCTCCCTGTGCCTCTGTTTTCTCGTCTGTGGCTTATATGCCATTCTCACAATCATTGGTATGCTTGAGCCCATTGTTGGAGCCATTGTCAGTCCATCTCATTGAGGGTCTTCCTCTTTTTCGATGACCCTCTACTTTATCAAGCATGATGTTCTTCTTCAGGTAATGATCCTTCCGGACAACGTGTCCAAAGTATGTGAGACATAGTCTTGCCATCCCTGCTTCTAAGGAGCATTTTTGCTGTACTTCTTCCAAGACAGATTTGTTCGTTCTTTTGGCTGTCCATGGTGTATTCAATAATCTTCGCCAACACTATAATTCAGATAATACCTGTAGTAATATTAATATTGGCATTTCTATTAGTATTTGCACACGTCAGATGTTGTTAGTTGCTGTCAAGTTGATTTCAGCTCGTAGTGACCCCATGTGAGCAGAGCAGAATTGCTTTACGGGGTTTTCAAGGCTGTGACCTTTTGGCAGCAGATTGCCAGACCTATCTCCTGAGGCTTCTCTGGGTGGATTCCAATCACGAACTTTTGGCTAGTAGTCAAGTGCTTAATCATTTGTGCCACGCAGGGACTCCTCTTTTCAAAATACATACATTTACACTAAAGTATAAAGTATAAATGTCTGATAAGATAGTATAACACAGACCTAAAAATATTTATCTTTAACAGTAAACATTTAAGCAAACAGGGTGAATGCATAAGGATGGAGTTTTGAGAATCAGTAATATCTAGTGGCTAAGAAAGAGAGTTCTGGGGTTAGTCAAAATTGGATCAAAAGTCCAGCTTTGCCACTTTCTTGTTGAGTGACTGTGAGCCCGTTACTTATCCTCTCAGTGCCTTATAGGGTTGTTGTATGAATTTGATAGATAAGGTAAGTAAGGCATGTTATAGAGTATGTAGTACACAGTAAGTCCTCAATAAATGTTCGTGGTGCAAAAGGCTCGGAATTGGAGGAGGAGATGGCAGAAGTCTCTCGTAGAGCCCTGAACCTCACCAGTAGAATGTCAACTAACTTCACTCTCCCTCTGTCCATTGGTCCAGCCAACACATATTTATGGAGTATCTACTAGGTGCCAGGCACATGCTATTGAGCCACGTCTTCTGCTCAATCCATCCATTCTCATAGTTCACTTTCCTCACAGTAAATTCTATGGAACATCAGTTCCACAGGATGTTGATTTGTTGTTGTTAGCAACCGTTGAGTTGGCCCTGACTCATAGAGACTCCAGGCACAACGGAACAAAACGCTGCCTGGTTGTGAATTGGACAGTGTATGATTGTGATCCATAGGGTTTTCATTGGCTGATTTTTAGAAGTAGATTGCCAGGCTTCTCTTCCTATTTCTTCTTAGTCTGGAAGCTTCACTGATACTTGTTCAGCATCAGAACAAAATGCAAACCACCACTTGACAGATGGGTGTGGCTGTGTATGAGATGTGTTAGCCTAGAATGGAACCTGGGTCTCCACATGAAAGACAAGGATTCTACCACTGAACAACCAGTGTCCCTCTAGATGTTATTAGGGTTAAAAAAGGGTTACCACAATTAAAATGAAATGACAACAACAGGGTTACGCAGCAAATTAAGTTTGGAAACCTGCATTAAATAGTGCTTAACAGATTCCAAAAGCACCCTCGTGGCACAGTGGTTAACCCCTCATCTGCTGTCATGGATTGAATTATGTCCCCCCAAAAATATGTGTATAATTCTGCTGGGCCATGATTCCCAGTATTGTGTGGTCATCCTCCATTTTGTGATTGTAATTTTATGTTAAAGAGGATTAGGGTGGGATTGTAACACCCTTACCCAGGTCACATTCCTGATCCAATGTAAAGGGAGTTTCCCTGGGGTGTGGCCTGCACCACCTTTTATCTCTCAAGAGATAAAAAGGAAAGAGAAGCAAGTAGAGAGCCAGGGACTTCATACCATCAAGAAAGCAGCACCAGGAGCAGAGTGTGTCCTTTGGACCCAGGGTCCCCGAGCCTGAGAAGCTCCTTCACCAGGGGAAGGTTGAGAACAAGGACCTTCCTCCAGAGCCGACAGAGAGAGAAAGCCTTCCCCTGGAGCTGACACCCTGAATTTTAGCCTGCTTTACTGTGAGGAAATACATTTCTCTTTGTTAAAGCCATCCACTTGTAGTATTTCTGTTACAGCAGCACTAGGAAACTAAGACAGCTGCTAACCAAAAAGTCAGTGGTTTGAACCCACTAGTAGCTCCATGGGAGAAAGACATGGCAGTCTGCTTCCGTCCGTAAAGATTACAGCCCTGGAAACGCTATGGGGTAGTTCTTCTCTGTCCTGTAGGGTTACTATGAGTTGGAATTGACTGGATGGGACACAACAACAAAAACAACAGATTTTACCCCTGCAGGACTTTGAACCTTGCCAAGGCTCAGGTGTCCATTCTCAGGTGACCACAGAGCCCTTTTCATTGAACCGTCTGGGGCTGTGCCCTCAGGAAGCTGGCCTTGGAGAACTGCTGCCATTCCTGAACATCTCATGAGTGCTGGTCATCTCTGCTGCCGGCAGCACCTTGCTGACTGTGATGGTCCCCTGCCTGGTCACCAGCCACCAGCCTGTCCTTCGCTTGAAGCGTATACTATCCCCCACACGTGGTGTGGGGCCTCTGTCCCTGCTGTTGCCTTCACCTGGAAGGCCCCTCCTCCTCTGCCTGTGAACTTCTGCTCACCCGCCATGGCTCTGCTGTTTCAGGAGGTTCCTGCTCCTGGTCTGGGATTGGAGCCCCTTTCTTGGACCGTCAGCCTTTACAGCATTTTGCTCTCATGCCTAATCCTTCTACCTGCAGCTGTTTGCCTACTACATTCTCCTCCTCCTCGTATTTTGAGGGGTCTCATGGTGGGATGTGGACTGTATTGTAGCCCCGTGGTTAAGTTCACAGGCTCTACAGCCAGATCACTGGGGTTATAGCCCATGTGACTCTGGGTGAGTTATGCTACCTCTCTGTGCCTCACTCTCCTGCTCTGTGAAATAGGAATGACTGTAGCACCTCACAAGGTTGCTAATAGCAACCCTGTAGGAACCTACATGACCAAGTAGAACTGCCCTGTAGGGTTTCCTAGGCTGTAATCTTTGCAGGAGCAGATCTTTCCTCCCATGAAGTAGCTGATGGGTTTGAACCACCAACATTTCGGTTAGCAGCCGAGTGCTTGACCACTGGACCACCAGAGCTCCCTGCTATTAGAATGGGATGAATTAATATGCATAGTTTTTGGCACAAAGTCAGAGACCAATCAATGGTGATGCTCTGGTTATTACCATCTTTTGTGGGTTCCCACTGCCTAGCACAATGCCTGGCATTTAGGCTGGCCTAAGTGAATGTTCGTGGAATGAGTGCAAATTCTAAAAGCCAGTTCAAGTCTCTGCAGGGCTTTGAACAGGTTCATTACGGTTTGACCCCCTGCTGAGAGTTTGCATTTCCACTCCAGATATACTGAATCAGAACCTGCATTTTAACAAGATCTTATGTACACATAAAAATCACCTGAGGGATACATAAGAATCACTTGGGGGATCTTGTTAAAATGTAGATTCTGATTCAGTATATCTGGGTGGAAATGCAAATTCTCAGCAGGAGGACGAGCTGGAAAGAAGCCCTGGGGCAAATACATAAAAGCAACATTCTCCCAGGTTGGTCTCAGGGGGGCTCTTGTGTCCAAGCCTTCCAGATTGGGGTGTCCCATCCCCTCTCAGTCTGGCCTCTTGCCCCTGCTGGTGGGGCATACATACTTCCAAGAGTTTTGGGATGAGTGGAATTCGAGCAAATTATACCCAACCAGGGATGGATTACTCAATAAGCAAGGTATGCACGGGCTTACTTGTGCTTACTTACTAATCTGTAGAGCACAGTTTTGCCTATTTTTCACCACAGCAAAGATGTGGTGAAACTCATGTGAAATTGTGCACTGCAGATTAGTAAGTAAGCACAAGCAAGCCCGTGCATACCTTGCTTACTGTGAGCCTAGGGGTACCTTGCTTACTGGTTAATTGGCCCCTTCCCATGACCCATGGGCCCTCGCAGAGGGCAGGATGTTGATAGGTGCTGAGACCAGTTCTGGAGTTGGAGATCCTGTATGGAGAGAGTTGGATGAAGGGATTTCCCAAGCAATCATGAATGTAGCACGGAGGGACAATCGGCCCTCACTACTCCCCTCAACTGCACCTGCTCCCCTTATGGTGGGGGTCCTGTAGCAGAGTGTAATGGAAGGAGTTCAGGCCTGGAGCCTGGGTTTGAATCCCAGCTGAGCCTTAGTTGTCCTCTCTGGAAGACGGGGTGATTCTATTCTGCTTCACAGGGCCAAACAGAGGATTACCTGAGACACTGAATAGCTGACACACAGTAGGTGCTTAATAAATATTTAAAAAAAGATAATCACGTGGGCTTGCACACAATTGGTCCCACAGACCTGAAGTGTGTGACTCACTAGACTCCCCAAAAGCCAGAGTAGGGAGGGATCTTGGAGGACAGATTTGGAAACTAAGGCCCAGAGAGGGTTAGGACTCTCCCAAGGGCACACAGACCTAGGAGTTAGACAGTCTTGGATAAGAGTCCAGGTCCTTCTGACTCCAGTCCGGGGGAATGTTAGGCCCTCCAGGCTTGGTCTAAGGACATCTCAGGTTTAGAGAGCCTGTGGCCAGTTCACGGATTGTTCAAAACTACACAGATATCAAAGTAATGGGGGCATGACTACTTCTGGCAATGCCTGACACATACTAGTCTGATTTTAAATGGCTAAATAAATCATTTTAAGCGCACCGATTGTCCTGAGACCGGGAGTCCTGCCTTTGCTTCCAGTTTAGCCTCTGTGTACGTTTGTGGCCCATGTGTATGGCTGACACAGGTGTATGACGGGCATGCAAGGCTGAGTCCAGTGCAGGCAGCTCCTTTGGGCCTTGGACCTACCCAGCTTGGCCAAGCGTGGGTTGGGGAGGAGACCGGAGAGAAGTCACATTTGCTGGCCCTTCCCCTGGGCTGGATGTCATGCTCCATGCCTCCTCCACTCACCAGCTGGAGGTTAAGGGGGATCCCCTGCGGCTGTGTTTGAATCCTGGCACCCCCATGCCCAGCTGTGTGACCTTGGGGATATCACCTCACTCACCAGGTCTCAGTTTGCTCATCTGTAAAATGGGAGAACAATGGTATTTCCCTTAGAGCAGTATTGCAGGGATGGAATAAGATAATGTGCGCAAGGTACAGAGCAGAACAAATGTAACCATGATGATCATTACTATCTTATTTAACAACAATCCTGAAACTGGGGATCCAAGGCAGTGGCGTCACTAGGGTTGGTGTCACTCAGTGCAGTAACGCATGGTGTCATCCTCCCATGCTAATCACAATATTGTAGCTAAAAAGCCAGAAAATTTCACAAAATCAGTGGCTGTAAACACACCGGCAGCAACGAAAACAATACCACGTGTTCGTAGCACGTGCAGATGAAACCACGTGACTTGAAACGTCATTGTAATTGGGTAATAATGACAGCTCTGACTGGAGTGCCTTAGAAGGTTTACAAAGTAAATTAGCATCGAGGTTTAGCCTTATAGGTATATTGATGCATGTAACCTGGGCTTACAAAAAATATTTTTGCTGTTATAACTAGCTACAGGGATATTTTTTATAAAAATAATAAATTTCTGCTGAAACACTGCACAGAAATTTTATAGAAAGTCATTTTGGTTTCATCTCCTCTGACAGTGTCACCCGATAAGGTCCACATCTGCCGTGCCCCCTTAGTGATGCCACTGATCCAAGGTGCCCCAACATAGGGCAAGCCGACCTCATAGAGGGAATGGTCTTTTTTTTTTTAATTGTTCTTGAAAATATACACAGCAAAGCATGTACAAATACAACAATTTTTATGTGTTTAATTCAGTAACATTGATTACATTCTTTAAGTTGTGCAACCATTCTCACCCTGCCTTTCTGAATTGTTCCTCCCCCATTAACATAAACTCATTGCTCCCCTAACTTCCTATCTAACCTTTCTAGTTGCTGTTGCCAATTTGATCCCATATAGATAGTTCTTTAAAAGAACACAATGCTCAAGGCAGTCTTTACTGACTAAGCTAAACTACTGTTTGGTTTAAAGAAGACTTCAGGGGATATTTTTGATTTAAAGTTTAAAGACTATCTCAGGGCAATAGTTTCAGGGGTTTCATCCAGCCTCCATGGGTCCAGAAAGTCTAGATACCATGAGAATTTGAAATTCTGGGGAATGGTCATGTTACTCTCCCTTTGTGTCACTCTCCCAGGCCCAGCTTCTTGTTCCCACCCAGGGGCCTTCTTTTAGTATCAGGAAAGGCACAACCCCAGTTTGCAAAAGTGCTAGTACCTGAGTGAAGGTAGCATCTCACAGTTTACAAAGCCCTTCATTCTACACAATATAGACTGCACTTTACAGTTTATAAATCACAATGTGTCTGCTGTGGGGAAGATAAGAGGAGTCACACTCGGAGCCCAAGGTCACGGCTCTGGGGTGGCTCCAGGGGAGGGTCTGATTCCAAAGCTAATCCAGCTCCCTTTGGGCTCTCACTCACTGCACCTCCTCCACAGCCCGCACGAGATGAGCCTTCCCAAATGAAGCTTGGGAACGCTGCCACTGCTTAATGAGCTAATGGCGAAATTGGAAACTAAAGAGCTGGAGACAGAGGGGGAAAAAAAAGATAAGCTTTGATTCATGGGCAGGTGGATCCGTGAATGAGAATCTTTTCTGCAGTAATCAGAGGAAAAGTGTGAGTGTCATGGCCACTGGGGGCTCCTGTGAGCAAAGTCCCTCCCACAGAGGGGAAGGTCACACAGGACAGGGCAGGTGAAGGAGCACCCCCAGGCTCGGGGCAGATGGATCTGGGCTCAAATCCCAGCGCTGCCATGGGAGCAGCTCTCTGAGCCTCAGTTGAAGGGGAGTCATACTTATTATCAGGAGTCTCTCCTGGACAGGGTATGGAAAGCACCTGGTAGGAGCTGAGCACAAAGTAGGTGGTAACAAAACAAAGCAAAAACATGTTGTTGTTAGGTGCCCTCCAGTGGGATCTGACTCATAGTCACCCCATGTACAACAGAATGAAACACTGCCCAGTCCTGCACCATCTTTACAACCATTGCTATGCTTGAGCCCACTGTTGCAGCCACTGTGTCAATCCATCTTGTTGAGGGTCTTCCTCTTTTTTGCTGACCCTCTACTTTACCAAGCATAATGTCCTTCTTCAGGTACTAGACCCTCCTGATAACATGTCCGAAGTATGTGAGGAGTAGTCTCCCCATCCTTGCTTCTAAGGAGCTTTCTGGCTGTACTTCCAAGACAGATTTGTTCATTCTTTTGGCAGTCCATGGTATATTCAATATTCTTTGCCAACACCATAATTCAAAGGTATCAATTCTTATTTGGTCTTCCTTATTCATCATCCAGCTTTCGCATGCATATGAGGCGATTGAAAACACCATGCTTTCGGATCAGATGCGCCTTAGTCTTCAAGGTGACATCTTTGCTTTTTAACACTTCTGAGAGATCTTTCGCAGCAGATTTGCCCAATGCAATGTGTCGTTTCATTTCTTGGCTGCTGCTTCTATGAGTGTTGATTGTGGATCCAAGTAAAATGAAAACCTTGACAACTTCAATCTTTTCTCCGTTTATCATGATGTTGTTTATTGGTCCAGTTGTGAGAATTTTTGTTTTCTTTATGCTGGGGTGTAATCCATGCTGAAGGCTGTAGTCTTTGATCTTCATTAGTAAGTGCTTCAAGTCCTCTTCACTTTCAGCCAGCAAGGTTGTGTCATCTGCATAACACAGGTTGTTAATGAGTCTTCCTCCAATACTGATGCCCTGTTCTTTTTCATATAGTCCAGTTTCTCGGATTATCTGCTCAGCATACAGATTGAATAAGTATGGTGAAAAGGTGCAACCCTGACCCACACCTTTCCTGACTTTAGACCATGCAGTAGCCCCTTGTTCTGTTCGAATACCCTGAATAGTTTTAGAGTTTCTGCCAGACCCTGTAGACCAGTGAGCTCACCTGTAAACAGACTTCAGGAGACGAAAGCAATCAGGCTGCGGCATGAGAACATCAGCTCGCCAATTTTTTGGTTTCCACTTCAGATTCCCAAATGAACAGAGGTTTCCTCAGTGTATAGGGAGAATGCCAAGAAACCTTCCCAACCTGAAACGGGGCGATAATAGTAATTAATGCCGCCGATTTGCATGAGTCGCTCCGCGTGCGAGGTAAACAGGGAAAGGTTAGATTTTATTTTATTTTTTTCCTAATAACTGCTTCCCACTGTGTTCTGCTGAGCTTCGACTTCCTTGCTGGGTAGCTCATTTCCTTCAGGACATCTCAGGCTTGTTCCGTAACTTTCCAGGTAGTTTGTTATTAAAAAGAACCAGCTCATTTTTGTTATTAAGACTCAATCTTGTTCATTTTAAAATATCGGTTTCATATTAGACATGAAGCCTGCCTCTGGAGTTTGGAGCGCAACTGGTGTATGTGTGTGTCCATGTGTGCCTGTGAGTGTGTGCCTGTGAGTGTGTGCGTGTGTGTGTGCGTGTGTGTGTAAGGGAGTGCGCGTGTACGCATGTGTGTGTGAGTGTGTGCCTGTGAGTGTGTGCACGTGCGTGCATCGCGCATGCCTGTGTGAATGTATGAGAGCGTGTGTATATGTGCACAGGTGTACATGGGTATATTCATGCACATGCATGTGTTGTGTGTGTGTTTGCGAGTGTATGAGAGTGTGTGCATGTGTGTGAGTGCGTATATATGCATGTGTGTGCACTCTGTGGAGTCGGGTGAGGGAGAAGGATGCCTTGTCATGTGACTGCTCCTGGAGAGTGGGCTGTGCCCTCCTTGGCTGCGCCGACATCTGTCCCCTCCCTAGACGTCCTGGTCAGAGGTGAGCTTGCCCCCCCTCCCCCACACTGGTTTTGCCTGCATTTCTGTCTAGCACACAACAGCCATCAGGCCCCTCTGTGAGGCAGGTGTGTGCAGGCAGGTTCTCCACGGAGGAGGCATTTGTTGGTTCTTGGGAGCTTGGAAGATACAGCTCAGGCTCAAAAGATGCCTTCTTCTCTGTCCCCATGGGCGAAAAGGGGGCTGCCTCACAGCTTTTTCTCCCAGGGCTCCTGATCATGGGGATGGGGTGGGAAGCTAGCTTGAGTTCCGGGCACCTACTTTGACGTTGGCTCAGGTCATGGGAAACCCACATGTCCTTGCCACACCAAACAGTGGGCACCCTCCTGTCTGCTCGGCCACATCCTCTGCCCCTTCTCCAGGCTTGCTGAGATTGTCAGAAACCTGGTGACACCGGATGCCTCGAGGTGCAGCAACAGTCAGAGGTGACACGCTTAGGGGGGCCTGACTCAGGGAGGGACTGCTGGTGAGGGGCAGCTTGGGGTACTCTCAGTCTTGTAGAAAGGCAGCTGGACACAAACCCACATCCCTCCCCCAAACTCCTTTCCTGTATCTCTCCCTGCTAAATGCTGTCCAACCAATTTGTGTCTCTTGCCCAAGGGCGGATTATCCAATAAGCAAGGTAAGCACAAGCTTACTTGTGCTTACTTACTAATCTGCAGTGAACAATTTCATGTGAGTTTCATCACATCATATCAAAGTGATACTCATGTGGAATTGTTCACTATGGATTGGTAAGTAAGCACAAGTCAGTCCATGCTTACCTTGCTTACTGAATCATCTGCCCCTGTCAGGGATTGTAAATTTCAAAAGGATTTGATGCTATAGGAAGGTGCTGTGGGGATGGGAGAGAGACGGATGCCAGCTGTCATGGGTTGAATTATGTCCCTCAAAAATATGTGTCAACTTGGCTGGGCCGTGATTCTTAGTGGTTTGGCAGTTATGTAATGATGTAATCATCCCCCATGATGTGATCAGCCAATCAGTCGTAAGGAGATTAGGGTGGGATGCAACATCTTTACTCAGGTCACAGCCCTGATCTGATGTAAGGGGAGTTTCCCTGGGGGTGGCTTGCATCACTTTTTGTCTTACAAGAGATAACAGGAAAGAGAAGCAAGCAGAAAGGAGGGACCTACTACTACCAAGAAGAAGAGACAGGAGTGGAGCGTGTCATTTAGACCAGGGGTTCCTATGCTGAGAAACTCTTATCCAGTGGGAAGATTGATGTCAAGGACCTTCTTCCCCAGCCGAAACAGAGAGAAAGCCTTCCCCTGGAGCTGGCTTCAGTCTCCTAAACTGTGAGAGAAGAAATTTCTTTTTGTTAAAGCCATCCACTTGTGATATTTCTGTTATAGCAGCAATAGATAACTAAGACATCAGCCATACCTAGAAGCAGAATCCTTGATGTGGTGAAAAAAATGTGAAATTGCTCAGTACAGATTAGTGTGTAAGTATAAGTAAGCCTCTGCTTACCTTGCTTATTGGATAATCCACTCCTGCTCTTTCCCCTGGGGCGGTGGGAAGTCCTAGAGCTCCAAGAATCAGACCTTCTTTGGGGAGGACCTGGAGAGTTTAGGGTACTTTTGAAGCCTCTGTGGAGGTGTGGTGGGGCAGGAAAAGCCCTCAAGACCTCATGGCACCCATTACACTGTCTCCTATTTCTTGAAAACCTGACCATGCTGGGCTGTCAGGTACTTTACAAATATCTCCTGGATGCTTGTTGGTGCTTCTCTGAGCTTCACTGCTCACAGCATTTTTGCATCGTGCTTGGTCGGGTCTTGAGAAAACCAAGGCTCAGAGGCACAAAATGACTTGTTCAGGGTCACATGGGCAGCAAGGGGCAGAATGGAGATTCGAACCCTGGTCTGCCTGTCTTCAACGCCTAGGAGTAAAGAATGGCTGTTGCTTTTGAACCGCCCAGAATTGATTCCTCATTCTCCTATTTCTTTGGGGGCAATTACTTCTTGTCTATTGGGTTCAGTCTCGGGGAACTCTGTCAGTTAAGGCCCTCCCTTAGACAAGTGACCCAAGCCCAACATATCAGACTCTCTGTCCTGGACCTTAAATATATATAGAGAGAGTGACACTCATCCCCTATCACCACCAAAGAAAAGAAAAGAAAAGAAAAGAAAAGAAAAGAAAAGAAAAGAAAAGATAAGAAAGAAAAGAAAAGAAAAGAAAAGAAAAGAAAAGAAATAGACAAACAATAAACAACAGTCCGAGCTCACTCATTTAAGGCACTGGTCTGATGACGCTGTTGAGTAGCTCGGGCTTCCCAGACTCTGGAACTGCTGGTCTCATCCTTACTCAGAGCCTGGTTCTCCAGCTCTGCCACCCATTCAGTGAACTAGCCAACACTCTTCCAGTTCCACCCCCCCTCCCCCACCCCATGCCCCACTTAATTTGCTTCAGTCAGCCCCATTGTATGCTTCCATTGTTGGCAATCAAATTAGCCTGTCTGGTACCCGAAGCTGGTGTCAGAGGGGACCCCTGTATTCTCTGTGCATCAATAATACGCTGTGACATGGAAAGCACTGAGAACAGGACCTGGCACAGTCTGGCACTCAAATAACCATTGTCATTATTACTGTTGTTCTCCAGCAGGGATCCGGCTCACCTTGGGGTCCAGGTGGGGTACGTGACCACACCTGGCCCTCCCAGCCTCAGAGCTGTCTGGTGATGCCCGCATGGCCCAAGCTGATAGGTCTTGGTCCGGTTCCCACCAGGCAGATGCTCACGTCACATCAGATGTCTGCTCGCCACAGCTGGCACTAATGGACCATGGTACAGCGTGGCAGCAGGCTCTGGCAGTTGGCGGGTGGGTGGTGTTCGTGGGAAGCTGGCCCTACTGCCACCTGTGCTGAGTGCCAGGGGCCATAGCCTGAGGCTGTGCCTCGTGCCCCAAGGTTCTGCACGCTCTCACCAACAGGAAGGAAGGGCTAGACTCACCATCCTTCTCATCACCAGCATCATCCCAGGCATTGCGATTAAGAGTGACAATGGTTAGTATTCTGAGCACCTACTTTGTGCCAGGCCCTTTAATGATGATATGCACAACTCTAATAATAAAAGCAACGGTAACAAATGTCTTCACACTGATTCTTCCCAGCACTCTTATGGGGAGGCTTATGCTCATTTTATGGATGAGTAAGTCAAGGCAGAGGGACGTGGCTGGCAGGTCATGGCAGGTACTTGGGTGTCACTCGCTGTCTCTCCTTCAGCAATGGCTATGGCTGTTTCCTCTGGATTTGCTTCAAGGCAAACACAGAAGTATTTGCTTCTTCCAGAGACAGCACAGCTTGGTCTGCATGTGAAACACATACTCCTATTGATAGGACTTTGTCCTGCTCCTGCTTCACTCTACGAAGGGGGCCTTCTCCTCCTCCCTGGACCGTGTCTGAATTCTTGGGTATGAACTGTGTTATCTTCACAAATACTATCTGTACCTTTGGTATTCCCAAGTTTCTGTCTCCAGTCTGACCCCTTTCCTGTGCTCCAACGACCTTCTTGACATTTCCACTTGGATGTCTGATGTTGTTTTGACTGCTGCCGAGTCAATTCCAACCCATAGCAACCTCATGTGACAGAGTAGAACTGCTCCACAGGGTTTTCTAGGCTGTAATCTTCATGGTAGCAGATTGCCTGATCTTTCTCCTTAGAGCTGCTGGGTGGGTATGAATTGCTAAAATTTGCTATCAGCTGAGTGCTTAACCACTGCATCACCAGGATTCCTTGGATATCTGATAGACACCCCATACTCCATGCAGCTAAGTGCTAGGTCTCCTCCAGCCCTGAACCTGCTTCTCCTGCAGCTTCCTCCACCTTGGTTACTGGCAACTCCATCCTTCTTGTGCTCAGCCCAAAAGCCCTGGAGCTGTCCTTGATTCCTCTCTCGCATCCCAAGTCTAACCTATGAGGAAACCCTGCATTCAGAGCTGACCACCTCTCTCCTTCTACCATCCCTACCCTGATTCAAGCCACTGTCTGGCTTCGAGCCTGCGTTACTGCAATGGCTAACTGGTCTTCCTGCTCCTACGCCAGCCCCACCTCCATCCATTCCCAAGGCAGTAGCTGGAATGACCCTTGTAAAACCTAAATCAGGCCATGTCACCTCTCTGTTCAAACCTGGGTTGTGACTTCCCATGTCACTCAAGATAAAAGCCAAAGGGAGGCAGTGGTAGAAGTCTCGCCTTCCATGTGGGAGACCTGGGTTCGATTCCCAGCTGATGCACCTCAACTGCAGCCACCACCCATCTGTCTGTGGAGGCTTGTGTTGTTGCTATGACGATGAATGGGCATCAGTAGCACTTCCAGATGAGACGGACTAGGAAGAAAAGCCTGGGGACCTGCTTCAGAAAATCAGTCAATGAAAACCCAATGGATCCCAACGGGCCGATCTGCAACTGACCATGGGGTTGTCGCAGGACTGGGCAGTGTTTTGTTGTGTTGTGCCTGAGGTCACCATGAGTCAGAGGCAGACTCCGTGGCAGCTAGCAACAAAAACTAAGGGTTTACAAGCCCTTCCTGCTTGGGCCTCATCTCTCAGCCCCCCTCTGCTCACACTGGTCACCTTGCTGTCCCCACCACATCAGACACACTTGCGCTCACTCTCTCACCTCTTTCCAGGCTCTGCTCAATGGCGCCTCCTTCTGACCACACAGAGATTGTGTCATCCACACCCCACACCCCAAACTTGTCACCCCCTCACCTAGTCCTACTTTTTCTTTGTTTCATAGCAAGTATCACTCTTTGACATATTAAACAATTAAAAAAATTTTTACTTAATGATAATTATGATTGCTATTTCCTGACTCCTGCCACTAGCTAGTCAGCTCCTCCAGGATGGGGCTCTTTGACTGTTTTGTTTACCCAGGTGTCAGAAGCTTCTGGAACGCTGCCTGGTACACAGTGGACACTCTGTAAATGAATCCCCAATAGTGTTCTTCTGATCCTCAAATTTCTCCCTGATACTGGAGACAGGAGAGCATCCACTTATGCCACTGTGCTTGGTGCTGTTAAACCCTCCAGGAAACAAAGCGACCCTGCAGGGTAGGTTTGGCCCCTGTTGCCTCACTTTAAGCTCACCTCACTGTACTTTTGTTCTCATCTTAGGCTTCACAATGCCAGTGCCCTTGGAGGCCCCTGCTCTGACATATCTCAGGGCCTTTGCACATACCCAGGTGATTTTTGTCCAGTGAACTCCTAGATGTCACTCAAAGCCCTGGCTAGGTGTCACCTCTTCCCTGATGTCCTCCATGAGACTCTCACCCAGTCAGAGTTGGATTACCAGCAAGCATGGTATGCACCAGCTGGCAATGAGCAAGGTACCCATGAGCTTAACTGTATTTACTTGCTAATCTCTGATGAACAATTTCACACGGGTATCACCCTGTCTTTGACATGGTGGGGGACAGATGAAATTGTGCACTGCAGATTGATGGGAAGGCACGATTGTGCCCGTGTGTACCTTGGTTATTGGGTAACCTGGCCCACCCACCCCCTCAGTCCTCCTGCCTTCCTCTGTGTGACTACTGTGCTGTGTAAGCTTGCCCTTTTCATTGCTCAGCTGCCTTGTCTCCCGGGGCTCATCTCCACTCCCACTGCACCATCAGACTGTGAGCTCCCTAAGGGCGGAGGCTGTGCTGTGCTCTGTGTCCCAGGACTGGCCGAGCCTCTCTTCTCTTACAAAAGCACCCCACCCTCCCGCAGCTGTACTTCCCTCTGTGGTGGGGCCTTCACCTCTCCACGGTTGACTATACTCCAGACCCACTTCTTCAAGTTGGGGTAATCTTACTTCTGCCCCATCCCTCCACGAAAATTCTCTTAGCTACCTCTTTGTTAGTAAATACAGAGGACACTTTCAGACCTTATAGTATTTGAGCTCTGGGTGGCACTGGACATCTCAGCCCCTCTCCTCCTCTCTGACTCCTCTTTACTTGGCTTACGTGACACCACCCTTTCTGGTTCCCATCTGCCTTTCTTGCTTTCTCCTTCTCAGTTTCCCTTAGATGGCTCTTCCTCTATCCACCCCGTGAGCATCCATGCTCCCCAGGACTCCCTCCCTTGCCCTCTTCTCCACTCACCCTACACACTTTCCCTGAGCAACTCCCTATCCCTGTGCATGCAGTTGCCCCTGGGATTACTTAGGGTAGTTCTAGAAACAGATAAATCCCTGTCTTAGATTCCTAATGCTAAAAAACCCCCAAACCAAACCCACTCGCGTCAAGTCGATTCCGACTCATAGCGACCCTATAGGACAGAGTAGAACCGCCCCATAGAGTTTCCAAGGAGCGCCTGGTGGATTCGAACTGCTGACCTTTTGGTTAGCAGCCGTAGCACCTAACCACCAAACCACCAGGGTTTCCAATGCTATTGTCACCCAAATCCTGTAAATGCGTGGCTTTAAAGAACGGTAATTTATTTTTCTCAGAGCTCAGGAGGCTAGAAGTCCAAATTCAGTGCACTAACTCTAGGGGAAGCTCTCTCTCTCTTGGCTCTGGAGAAGGTCTCTCCTCCAGCTTCTGTAGCCCCTGCATCCCTTGGTTCCTTGGTGACCGTCATATGGCATCTGTCTTCTTCTAGTTTGTACTTCCTTGTCTCTGCATTTATGCTGCTCCTTATACCTCAGAAGTGATTAGGTTTAGGACACACACTACAATGACAGGGCTTCATTAACATAACAAAGAAACCCTATTCCTAAATGGAATTATATCCACAGGCATACCAGACCACCAGTTGCCATGAAGTCAGTTCTGACTCACGTGTGCAGAGTAGAACTGCTCTATAGGGTTTTCAAGGCTGTGACCTTTCAGAAGCAGATTGCCAGGCCTTTCTTTCGAGGTGCCTCTGGGTGGGTTCAAATCACCAGCCTTTCAGTTAGTGGCCAAGTGCTTAACCATTTGCTCCCCCCAGGGACTCCACCGACAGGTGTGAGCATCAGGATTCCAGCACATATTTTGGGGTGACGCAATTCAAATCACAACAAACCCCAAATCTCAGAAGATCAACACAGTACAAGTTTCTCTTTCAGATAAAGCTCACTGAGAAGCAAGGAGAGGACGGAAGGCTCTGTAGATGAGACCCTGTTTAGAAATAGTGTTTTTTCATATTGTTATATTAATGAGGTCATACCAGAGTAGGGTGGGTACTAAACCTAATCACTTCTGAGATATAAAAAGGCCGGAGAAGGCACAGAGTAATACACACAAGGGAAGACCGATGCCATATGAGGGCTGTCTACAAGCCAAGGAAAGCCAAAGAACCAAGGAACGCCCAGCCTGACCGAAAAGGAAGAATTGGCATGGCTGAGATCTTTTTTTTTTTACTTTACATGAAGGTTTACATAGCAAATGAATTTCTCATTAAACAGTTAATACACATATTGTTTTGTGACATTGGTTGCCAACCCCATGACATGTTAACACTCTCTCCTTCTCCATCTTGGGGTCCCCATTACCAGCTTTCCTTTGCCATCCTGCCTTCTTGTCCTTGTCCCTGGGCTAGAGTGCCCATTTAGTCTCATTTTGTTTTATAGGCCTGTCTAATCTTTGGCTGAAGGGCAAACCTCGGGAGTGACTTCATTACTGAGCTATAAGGGTGTCCGGGGGCCATACCCTGAGGGTTTCCTGAGTCTCTGTCAGGCCAGTAAGCCTGGTCCTTTTTATTGTGTGTGTGTGAGTTAGAATTTTGTTCCACATTTTTCTCCAGCTCTGTCTGGGACCCTCTATTGTGATCCCTGTCAGGGCAGTTGGTGGTGGTAGTTGGGTACCACCTGGTTGTGCTGGACTCAGTCTGGTGAAGGCTGTGGTAGTTGTGGTCCATTAGTCCTTTGGACCAATCTTTCCCTTGTGTCTTTGGTTATCTTTTTTCTCCCTTGCTCCAGACAGGGTGAGACCAGTGGAGTATCTTAGATGCCGCTCACAGGCTTTCAAGACCCTAGACAAAGTAGAATGTAGAACATTTTCTTTATAAACCATGTTATGCCTATTGAGCTAGATGTTTCCCGAGACCATGGTCCCCATAGCCCATGGCTGAGATCTTGATGTGCACTTTTAGCCTTCCAGAACCATGGGAAAATAAATTTCTGTTCTTCAAACCTACTCAATTAAGGGATTTGTGTTACAGTAGCACTAGGAGATTAAGACAACTTTCAACCAGGCAGTGTCTCTGTCTGGCCAGACACACTCAGAGGGACCTTTCTAAAGCACAGATCTGATTATATCCCTCCCCAGCTTGACATTCTTTAGTGGCTCCCCATTCACAAGGAGGAAGTCTGAGTGGCTTGGCAGTCCACGCAATTCCTCCCTCCCCTTCTTGCACCAAACACATGGCGTTAGTGTCAAGCTCGCCTTGTCCCTGAGTCCTTGAATCGGCTGTTCCCATGACCTGAAATGACTGTCCTGCTTCCCCTCCCCTCTTCTCTGCATTAAGCCTGTGTAACTCTCACCCTCCTGGTCCCCTGGAATGTCCTCTCTGGCCCCTCCCCCATATCACGGTGCCCACTCTCTTTCCTTCTTCCATAACCCCAGCCCTGCCCATTCACTGCACTATATTGTGCCCATCTGTTTTCTTGTCCTGCCCACTAGGTTCTGAAATCCTTGAAGGCAGGAACTGTGTCTTTTCACTATTGTGTTCTCACCACCTGGTCCAGGGCTTGACACATAGAAGCACTGAAGGAATATTTTACTGAATGAAAACATAAAAATCAAAACCCATGTAATGAAGAAACGAAAGAGTTGAACATTTACCTCCAGAAACCTACCATTAAGTGTCTACGATTCTGTATACAGGTTAGCACTGGGCCCCTGGATGCCAGGTCCAGGGACCACTTGGCTGTCACTGACCCTTGCTCTGTGTTCCCATAGGAATGTGCCTTGAACAAGGACAGGCGGAGGACTGTCAGGGAAGTGGGTGGGGTAAAGGGCAGGGTGAATCAGGTGGCTCTGGGTCCTGAACCCTGTCTGTCCACTTACCATCCCCCTGCCTCTCTGAGAATCCATTTCATGTGTCCAGAGGGGAGCATGCCACCCCTCTTCAGACTCTGTTGTGAGGTTTCACAAAAGCAGACTCATGGTAGTGCTTCTCTCATGTTCTTACATTTCTTAGGCCCAGGAAAGACCTGCCAATTGGAGGAGTCAGGGATGTTGTTGGAAAGAGATAGAATCGGGCACCATCACCAACTGTCCTCTCAGGATGGCCTTGCTGCTGGGGACTGTGTAGGGACACCCTGGCCCGAGGGCAGCTGTGCCATTGGATCCTCTACGGATGCGTGGCCAGAGTGTGGGAACTGGGCAGAGCACAGGCTCAGCTTCTGGCAGCCTTTCAGGGTTGAGCTGGGGGTGTGGCAGGGCTGGTTGTCAAATCCACCGCCCCTGACCAGTCTGCATGACAGCCAGCATCCGTCACTGACTCTTGAAGCCAGGCTGGAGCCTCAGTCCTCTCCAAAAGAAAGGAAAGCTGACCTTGACTGAGCACCTACTGTGTGCCAGACACCCTCCCAAGTGCTTTACATCCACGATCATTTAAAAACCTGTTGCTGTCAAGTGGATTGTGACTCGTGGTGACCCTATGTGTTGCAGAGTAGAACTGTGCTCCATAGGTTTCTCTTGGCTGTAATCTTTATGGAAGCAGATCGCCAGGCCTTTCTTCCACAGCTCCACTGGATGGTTTGAACCACCAAGCTTAAAGTTACTTGTTGTTAGTTGTTGTGAGGTGATTCCAATTCAGGGTGACCCCGTGTGTAGTCCAGCGAAAACCACTTGAGCAACCCAGGGGCTTCTCATGATCATTTAATTCTCACAACAGCCATGCAAGAGGGCTGGCGCATCGTCGCAGTCTCACAGATAAAGAAGCCAAGACTTAGAAAGCCGAAGTCCTTGAACATTTCAATAACAGCACAGTGAGGAGGAGGGTGCCCAAAGAGTACACATTTCAAATACACAGTGGCTTATTTTTTTTTAAATTGTGGTAAAATATAACTATAACTATATATAGCTGGACAATGAATAAGGAAGACCGAAAAAGAATTGATGCCTTTGAGTTGTGGTGTTGGTGAAGAATATTGAGTATACCACGGACCACCAGAAGAAGGAACAAATCCGTTTCAGAAGAACTACAACCAGAACGTTCCTTAAGGGCAAGGATGGCGAGACTGCATCTTACATACTTTGGACGTGTTGTCAGGAGGGATCAGTCCCTGGAGAAGGACATCATGCTTGGCAGAGTACAGGGTCAGCAGAAAAGAGGAAGACCCTCAACAAGGTGGATTGACACAGTGGCTGCAACAATGGGCTCAAGCATAACGATTGTGAGGATGGCGCAGGGCAGAGCAGTGTTTCGTTCTGTGGTACGTAGAACTCGAAGGCACCTGACAACAGTGACGACATATATAAGCAAACATTTGCTAATTCAAAATTGTTCTCCATGCACAATTCAGTGGACTGAACACATTCATCATGCTGCGTAAGCATTGCCACTATCCTTTTCCAAATTCTTTTACCGCCATTAACAGAAACTCAGTGCCCCTAAGCACCGACTCCCTCTTCCCCGCTCCCCGCCGCCTCTGCTAACCACTAATAAGCTTTGGTCTCTGTATATTTTCCTATTTGATATAAGTGACTGACTTCTTTCGCTCAGCATCATGTTTTCAAGGCTCATCCATGCTCTAATAATGGCTTATTTCTGAGCTCTCACTTGACCCACAACTTGAATTCTCCTAGGACCATAAGGCAGAAAGGGAGGAGGGATGGACTGGTAGCTGGAACACCTGGGCTCCAGAGTCCAGCACTTACTACATGAGTCGTGTTGTACAAGCCGTTTTAACCTCTTGAAGACTCAGTTTTCTCATCTGTCAAATGGTCACAATCATGCTGATCTCCTGGGGCACTGAGATAATACAAGTGAAAGGGCTTTGAAAACTATAAAGGTCTGAGTATTCTCTTTCTTTAAACTATTGTCATCTACTTAGATGTTTCTTAAAGGTCTTCTGTCTACTCTTGCATCTCTGAAACTTCTCTGCACAGCAGCCAGAGGGATTTTTTGAAACAGAAATCAGGTCATGTCACTTCCTTGCTTAAAGTCTTTAAATTGGTTCACGTGTGTTCCCAGTGCCCTGTGTGAGCTAGCTCTGCCCACCTCCCCAGGCGCCATCTCCTGCCCCTCCCTTTGCTTTCCGTCTTGAGACCCCTGGCCAGCTTTCAGTTCCTTCATGACATCATGCTCTCTTCTGCTCGGTCCTTTGCACATGCTCCTCCCACTGCCTGGAACATGCTGTTCACCTGGGCAACACCTGCTCCTCCTTCAGATCACAGCAGAAACATCACTTTCTCAGAGATGCCCCTTCTGCCCCCTCTCTGTAAATTAGTTTCCCTGGTGTTTCTCTCTTGCAGCACCCTATGTGTTTCCTTCAACCTGTACAGTTTGTCATTGTCATTTGACTTTTTTTTTTTTTTTTATGTCTGTCTCCATCCCGGGGGGCGTTGTTGGTTCAGCAGTAGAATTCCTACTTCCATGCAGGAGCCGCGGTTCAATTCCTGACCGAGGTACCTCACGTGCAGTCACCACCCATCAGTAGAGGCTCATGTGTTGCTATGATGTCTAGCAGGTTTTAGTGGAGCTTCTGGATTACGACAGACTAGGGAGAAAGGCCTGGTGGTCTGCTTCCCAAAACCAGCCAATGAAAACGCTATGGATCACAATGGTCCAATCTGCAATCAATCATGGGGATGGCGCAGGACTGGGCAGCATTTTTTCCCGTCTCTCATGGAGTCACTGAGTTGAGGGCTGACTCAACGGCATCTAACAACAATAACAACATAAGACAAGGTGGTGCAAATGGTTGACGTGCTTCTAATCCTACGCTAGAAAGCCTTGAGGAGAAGGGATCAGCCCCCAGACGCTATTGCCAACCCCTTAGTGCTAGGGTGCTTTTCACATCTCTGATCTCATTTAACCCTCACTGCATTTAAGCCTTGATTTCTTCATTTGTAAAATGGGAGTAACTGGGGCTGCCCTACAGGGTTGGAAGATTAGATGTGACACCATAAGGAAAGGCCTGTGCAATGGAAACATATTTTTTAAGGAATTTAATAAAATTCCCTTGATCCCTCTGTGGGCAATGTTTCTCCCATTTTACAGATGGGGACACTGAGGACCACAGCACTTAAGCAGTTTGCCTGCGAACCCAGTGGCAAAGCTGGGCACAAAACAGGGTTCTCTGCATTTGTATGAGCTGAGGCTACCTCTCCTGTGAGTTTGCAATCAGGGACCAGTCCCAAGATCCTCTCTGAAGGAGAAGTGGCCTCCAGGAGGCCCACCTGCTGCCCATGGCCCCAGGAGGCCCAGGAGGAGCACCTTCCTGGCCCAGCTCTCCGGTCCCAGAGGAGCAGTCTGCCCGTCCCTTTCCTGCCATTCCGGGTCTGCTCCGTGCAGCTTCCCGGAGTTGACTTGCAGCCATCTCTGCAGAGCTGGGCCCCAGATGCCAACGAGGTGCTCCTCTCACAGAGACCACTGGGACACTGCGCAGTAATGACCTATATTAATCGCAAGTGCTATTCGCTGTCTTGGTCCCCTCCCACTCGGCACGAGACCCCACCTGGCACAAACACCTCGATCCATCCAAGGACGTTGTAAAAATAAAAGATCACAGTGTGGTCCTCCGGGAACATCAGCTTTACAGGTTGTCCCGCTCTGAAGCGGACAGGACTCACAACCCAGTTTGAGGGAGAGCAGCAGACGAGAGGAGGAGAATCTGCAGGGAGGAGTCTGGGGAGCGGAAGGGAGTGAGGCAGACACTCAAGAATTTGACGGAGTTGGGGAGGATGAGATAAGGAAGATGAGGAAGAAAGGGGCAAGGAAGAGGAGAGAGACCACAAACAGGAAGAGAAGAAAAATTAACCAAAGAGACTCAGGGGAGCTAACAGAGGCAGAGACTACAACTCTAAAACGACAAATGGAAGCCTTATAAAGAACAATAAGCAGATGGGAACAGAGTAGAAAAAAGAGTCCTGGGAGAAAACTGGTGAGAAGGAAAGAACGGGCCGAATGGGGACAAAATAAACGAAAAGGAAATGAAAACAGGCTGCCCCCAAAATAGAATTTAGGCTGTTTGTTGAAACTAGAAACAGATAAAGTGAAATAATAGAAGCGTATACCAAGCTTAAAGGTTGGAGAGTGAGAACAGTGTGGTTCAGTGGTAGAATTCTCACCTTCCATGCAGGAGACTTGAGCACAATTCCTGGTCACTGCAAGCAACTCATTTATAGCCACCACTCATCTGTCAGTGGGGCATTCATGTTGCTATGATGCTGAACAGGTTCCAGTGGCACTTTTGGACTAAGACAGACTAGGAAGAAAGGCCTGGTGCTCTGCTTCTAAAAATCAGCCAGTGAAAACCCTATGGATCACAATGGTTCAGTCTGCAACCAATCATGGAGATGGCGTAGGACCAGGCAGCATTTCATTCCATTGTGCATGGAATCACCGTGAGTCAGGGCTGCTTGATGGCAGGTAACAATAAAGGTTGGAGAGTTGCGGTGGAAGAGTTGGTTGGTAAGACAGAAAGTAAGTTCAGCCGGGGGGCCCTGGCCAATGAGTGGACTGGCGTCTGAACACTCAGTGGGGTTCTAGTCCCACACCAGGTGTATGCAGCCCACTGAGAGCTTCCTTCTAGGTAGGACCTTTCCCAGACTTCACACCTGCCCTATCCTGCCCCGACGCCGCAGTCTAGGGAGCAAACTGCTTTCAGAGACCTCGGTCTAACCCATCGATGCTCTCTCTTCATCAGCTTCACACAGGGAGGATCTCGTGTAGCTAAGTGTTCTGTCTGCCTGTTTGTAGTCTCTCCTGGTTCTGTTTTGGATTTTGCCTGCAAATGTGCATTAAAAATCTCAGTATACCCAGTATTACAGTCCTGCCCTGCCCCTTTCTTTCATTTATTCATCATTTAACAAGTATTTATTGAGCACCAACTATGTGCCTGGGCTTTTCAGTGAACAAGGGAGACAAAATCTCTGCCTTGTGGCAGTTAGAATCCGTTCTTTCTTCTTTCCTCCTTCCTCTCATTTTTGCTTCTTTCCATTGCCCCACTTTTCAAAAATTATTTTATTGTGTTTTAGGTGAAAGTTTACGTAGCAACCCCTGTAACAAATTTTTTATACACCTTGATCCATGACATTGATTACATTTTTTGCAGCGTGTCGACATTCTCATTATTTCCATCCTTTTTGTTCCGTTTTTATTAACCTAGCTTCCCTGCCCCTCCTTAGCTTCTCATCTTTGCTTTAGGGTAAAATGTTGACCTTCTGGTCTCATATAATTTATTTAAGGGAGCACAGTATTCACGGGTGATGTTGTTTATAAGCCAATCTACTGTTTGGATGAAAGGTGACCTTCGGGAGTGGCTTCAGTTCTAAGTTCAAAGGGTATTTTAGGGTGATAGTCTCAGGGGTTTCTCTAGTCTCTACGAGTCCAGTAAGTCTGGCCTTTTTTTAGGAATTTGAGTTTTGTTCTGCAGGTGTTTTTCCCTTTCTGTCCGGGACTGTCTATTGTTTCCCCGGTCAGAACGGTTGGTGGTGGTAGCCAGGCACCCTCTAGTTCTTCTGGCCTCAGGCTACATGCGGCTGTGGTTTACGTGGCTATTAGTCTTGTGGACCAGTTTCTTCTCTGAGTCCTTTGTTTCCTTCATTGTCTTTTGCTGCAGACGAGTAGACCAATAGTTCTATATCTTAGATGGCATAAGCGTTTAAAATTCCAGACTTTACTCACCAAACTAGGGTGTGGAACATTATGAACTATGTTGTGCCAACTGACCAAGTTGTCCCGTGAGACTGTTGTCCCAAGCCTTCAAACCCAGTAATTCAATCCTGTGAGGTGTTTGGCTATGTCTAGGAAGTATCTGTAACTATTGCGTTTTTGAATATATATGGAGCGCACACAAACACGTGCATACATATGCCTATAGATACACCTGTACCTGCACACCCGTACATTCATACATAACTTCCTATAGACATGTATGCATGCATGCCTACCTATGTAGCCACACACATTTTTTTTGGTTATTATTGTTGTTGCAAAATTATGTTTCTGAAGCATTTACCAAAATTGTCCCTTATTCTTGTGTACTTCTTAGTGTCTTCATTTACCTTGGACAAGTTGTGCTGAGTTCACTCATATTGGGAATTGCCTTTCTATCACCAAAAATAACAAGTGTTTAGTATCTTTTTTTTTTTTTTTTAAAGTGATTTTTCTTTCCTCCCCTTCTTATCCCTGGTAACCTTCAAAGAACGTTGCTTTCTGTCGTATACCTATTCTCGACTTTTTATAAAAGAGTGACCATACAATATTTGTCCTTTTGTGATTGACTTATTTCACTCAGCATAATGTCCTCCAGATCCGTGTGTGTTATGTTTTGCAGACCCTGCATTATTCTTTATCGTTGCGTGGTTTTCCATTGCATGTATGTACTACAATTTGTTTACCCATTCATCTGTCGATGGGCACTTAGGTTGTTTCCATCTTTTTGCTGTTGTGAATAGTGCTGCAATGAACAGAGGTGTGCATATGTCTATTATATGTGCTCCTATAGCTGTAGGATATATATATATATATATATATATATATATATATATACACCTAGGAGTGGGATTGCTGGATCATATGGTATATCTATTTCTAGCTTTTTGTGGAAGCGCCATATTGTTTTCCCTAGTGGTTGTACCATTTTACAATCCCACTAGCAACGTATGAGTTCAGATTCCCCCACAACCTCGCCCACATTTGTTGTTTTCTGCTTTTTCAATCATTGCCATTTTTGCAGGAGTGAGGTGGTATCTCATTGTAGTTTTGATTTGCATCTCTTTACCGGCTAATGGTCGTGAGCATCTTTTCACGTATTTGTTGGCAGCCTGAATGTCCTCTTTGTTGAAGTGTCTGTTCGTGTCCTTTGTCCATTTTTTTGATTGGATTGTTTCTCTTTTTGTTGTTGAAGTTTTCTATGTATTTTAGAGATTAGACCCTTATCAGATGTGTCCTTGCCAAAGATTTTTTCCCAATCTGTAGATTCTCTTTTTACTCTCTTGGTAAAGTCTTTTGATGAGCTTAAGTATTTAATTTTTAGGAGGTCCCAGGTATCCAATTTATCCTCGGCCATTTGTGCATTTTTAGTTTTATTTGACAGACTGGTTATGCAGAAAATTAGGTCCCCTAGTTCTGACCCTATGTTATCTTCCAGGAACTTTTTTGGTTTAGCTTTAATATTTAGGTCTTTGATCCATTTTGAGGCTTTTTTTGTTTGTTTTGTTTTTGCATGGTGTGAGATATGGATCCTGATTCATTTTTCTGCATATGGATATTCAGTTTTGCCAGCACCATTTGTTAAAGAGACTGTTTTCTTCCCCATTGAATGGACCCTGACCCTTGGTCGAAGACCATCTGCTTGTAGATGGATGGATTTACTTCTGGGTTCTCAATTTTATTCCATTGGCCTATGTTTCTGCCATTGTACCAGTACCAGGCTGTTCTGATTGCCGTGGCTGTATAGTAAGCTTTGAGATTGGGAAGTGAGAAGCCTCCTATTTCGTTCTTCTTCCATATTGCTTTAGTTATTTGGAGCCTCCTTCCTTTCCATGGGGAACCCTGGTGGAGTAGTGGTTAAGAGCTACAGCTGCTAACCAAAAGTCAGCAGTTTGAATCCACCAGGAGCTCCTTGGAAACTCTATGGGCAGTTCTACCCTGTACTATAGGGTCACTATGAGTCAGAATCAACTTGACGGCAATGGGTTTGGTTTTGGTTTGGTCCTTTCCATGTAAAGTTAGAGATTAGTTTTTCCATTTCATTGAAGAAAGTTGTTGGGATTTGGATTGACATTTCACAATGTTAATTCTCCCAGTCCATGAGCATGGAATGTTCTTCCATTTATGTAGATCTGTTTTAGTTTCTTGCAGTAATGTTTTATAGTTTTCCTCGTGTAAGTCATTTATGTCCCTTGTTAGGTTTATTCCTAGGTATTTCATCCTTTTGAGTGCTATTGTAAACGGTATTGATTTCCTTTTCAGGCTCCTCCTTGTTAGTGTAGAGGAACCCAACTGTTTTTTGTGTGTTGATCTTGTACCTACCACTTTGCTGAATCCTTCTATTAGTTCCAGTAACGTTCTTGTGGAGTCTCTGGGATCTTCTTTTTATAGGATCATGTCGTCTGCAAATAAGGATAGTTTCAATTCTTCCTCTCCAATTTGAATACGCTTTATTTCCCTTTCTTGCCTTATTGCTCTAGCTAGAACTTTCAGGACAATATTGAATAAGAGTGGCCATAAAGGCCATCCTTGTCTTGTTCCCTTTCTCAAGAGGAATTCTCTCAATCTTTCTCCATTGAGAATAACGTGCTATTGGTTTTGCACATAGGCACTTAACTGGGTCGAGAAATTCCCCTTCTGTTTCTATTTTGATGAGTTTTTTTTTTTTTTTTAATCAGGAAAGGGTGTTGAATTTTATGAAATGCCTTTTCTCCATCGATTGAGATGATCGTGTGATTCTTTTATTTGTATGAATTAGGTTGATTTTCTAATGTTGAACCATCCTTGCACCCCTGGTATAAATCCCATGTGATCATGATGTATTATTTTTTTGATATGCTGTTACAGTTGAATTCTATGGCTAGAATTTTGTTGAGAATTTTTGCATCCATATTCATGAGGGATATTAATCTGTAATTTTCATTGCCTGGCTTTGGTATCAGGGTAACGCTGGTGGCCTCATAGAATGAATTAGGAAATATTCCTTCCTTTCTAGTTCTGGAATAGTTTGGGTAGAATTGGTGGCAACTTTCTTTGAATGTTTGGTAGAATTCTCCAGTGAAGCTGACTGAGCTGGGTTTTTTTTGTTGTTGTTGGGAGTTTTTTCTTTTTCTTTTTTTTTTATGACATCTTCAATTTATTCTTTTGCGATGGGCCTGTGCAAAATTTCTACCTCTATTTGTTTTAGTTTAGGTAGGTAATGTGTTTCTAGAAATTTGTTCATTTCTTCCAGGTTTTCAAATTTTTTGGAGTACAATTTTTCATAATATTCTGTTATAATCCTTTTTATCTCAGTTGATTCTCTTGTAATGTTGCCCATCTCTTTTCTTGGTTTGGTTACTTGCATCTTCTCATTTTTTTCCTTTGTCAAATTGGCCAGTAGTTTGTCAATTTTATTGATTCAAAGAACCAACTTCTAGTCTTGTTGATTCTTTCTATTGTTTTTCTGTTTTCTATCGCATTTCTTTCTGCTCTGATCTTTATCATCGCCTTTTTTCTGGTGACTATGGACTTCTTTTGGTGCTCCTTTTCTATTTGTTCAAGTTGTAGGGTTAAGCTATTGATTTTGGCCTTTTTTTTTTTTTTTTTTTTTGACGTGTACAGTTATTGCTACAAATTCTCCTTTGAGCACTGCTTTTGCTGTGTCCCAAAGGTTTTGGTAGGTTATATTTTCATTCTCATTTGATTCTAAGTGTTTTTTAATTTCGCTTTTAATTTCTTCTATTACCCAATAGTTTTTAAATAAGGTGTTACTCAGTTTCCATGTATTTTTTCCCTTGCTCTTTCTGCTATTGATTTCTTGTTTTATGGTATTATGATCAGAGAAGATGCTCTGTATTATTTCGATGTTTTCTAATTTATTGAGGCTTGCTTTGTGGCCTAATATATGGTCTATTTTGGAGAATGCTCAATGTGTGTTGGGAAAAAACGTGTACCGTGCTACTGTTGGGTGGTATGTTTTGTATATGTCTAGGAGCTCGAGCGGAACTTTGGTGGTGCAGTGGTTAAGAGCTTGGCTGCTAACTAAAAAAGGTCAGCAGTTTGAATTCACCAGCCACTCCTTGGAAACCCTATTGTGCAGTGCTACTCTGTCCTATAGAATCACTATGAGTTGGACTCAACTGGACAGTAATAGGTATGTGGTTGATTGTGTTATTTAGATCATCTCTATCTTTGTTAGGAGCTCTGGTGGTGCAGTGGTTAAGCACTCAGCTGCTAACCAAAAGGTCAGCAGTTCGAACCCACCAACCACTCCATGGGAGGAAGCTGTGGCAGTCTGCTTCCATAAAGATTTACAGCCTTGGAAATCCAATGGGACAGTTCTACTCTGTCCTATATATAGGGTTGCTATGAGTTGGGATCAACACCACAGCAGTGGGTTGGTTTGGTATCTTTGTTGAGTTTCTTTCTAGTTGTTCTGTCCATCATTGAAAGTGGTGTGTTAAAGTCTCCTACTATTATTGTGCAACTGTCTATTTCTCTTTTCAATTCTGCTAGAGTTTATTTTATGTATTTTGGAGCTCTGTCATTGTGTGCATAAATATTTATTATGGTTATGTCCTCTTGGTGGATGGATCCTTTAATCATTATATAATGTCCTTCCTTGTCTCTAATAATGGATTTTGAATGAAAGCCTATTTTGTCAGAGATTATTATTGCCACTCCTGCTCTCTTTTGGTTACTGTTTGCATGATATATTTTTTTCCATCCTTTGATTTTTAATCTATTTATGTCTCGTAGGCAACATATTTGTGGGTAATTTTTTTTTTTTTTTTTAATTCATTCCACCGCTCTGTCTCTTGACTGGTGCATTTAAACCATTTACATTCAGTGTGATTATCAATAGGTACGAATTTACTGCTGCTATTATTTTTTATTTTGTTATGCTTTTTATGGTGATGTTAACAGTTTCTTTGTTCCACTTAATTTTCTGTGCTGAGTTCTTTTTGTTTTTGAATTTTCTTTCCATTTCCTATTTTGTTGTTGATTTTATGTTTGCTGAGTCTTTCTGATTTTCTTGTTTATTTTGGTGAGTAAATTTATTCATTTTCTTTGTGGTTACTCTAAAATTTACTCTAAATTTAAAACAGTCTGTTATTTGTTGATATAGCCTTGACCTCCCCTCCATATGGAAGTTCTATAACTACGCCACTTATTTCCCCTTTTTGTTGAAGTTGTCATCATTTACAGATTGACATCTCCTGTTCCCTGTTTTCAGTTTTACAGCATTATTTTGCTTTTGAGAATTCTTTATCTGGGTTGATATCTGCGTGATTCCATTACGTGTCTTCATTTTGGGTTGTTGTCTGATGTTGTTGGTTCTCTGTCTGAAGGACTCCCTTTAATGTTTCTTGTAAGGTTGGTCTGGTTTTCACAAATTCCCTTAATTTCTGTTTCTCTGAGAATGTCTTAGTTTCACAACCATATTTGAAAGACAATTTTCCTGGATATATGATTCTTGGTTGGCAGTTCTTTTCTTTCATGTCATCTCATTACCTTCTTGCCCGCGTGGTTTCTGCCAGGAAATCAGAGCTTAGTCTTATCAGTGTCCCTTTGTAGGTGATATTACGATTTTCATGAGCTGCTCTTAGGATACTTTCTTTGTCTTTGGAAAGTTTGATTATGATATGTCTTGGTGACTTTCTTTTGGGGTCTATCCTATATGGGGTTTGTTGAGCTTCTTGGATGGAAACCTTTTTGTCTTTCATGATACTAGGGAAATTTTCTGCCAATAAATCTTCAACGATTCTCTCTGTACTTTTTTTCTTCCCTTCTCCTGTTGTGGAATTTCAATTACGTGTAAATTATTCCTCTTGATACTGTCCCACATAACTCCTAGGTTTTCTTCATTCTTTTCTCTGATTGTTCCTTAAACAAATTAGTATCAAGGAATTTGTCCTCTATTTTATCAAGTCTTTCTTCCACTGACTCAATTCTACTTCTATATCCTTCTATTGAGTTATCTATTTCTAATATTTTATTGTTAATCTTCTGGATTTCTAGTTGTTGTTTTTGTGTGGTTTTTAATTGTCTGTTTATTTTGTCATTTTGTTCTTGTATTGTTTCCAGAATTCTTCTAGGGTTTTGTCTGTGTTTTCCTTGATCTCTTTGAGGATTCTATGCATAACTCTTTTGAATTCCTTTTCAGGTACTTCTAGTACCATTTCTTCCTTAGGAAGGCTTTCTGCCCCTTTACTTTGCTCACTCGTTTGAGCTATTGTATCCTGTTTCTTCATGTTGTTGTTTTTAGGTGTCGGAGAGTCGGTTCCTACTCATAGTGACCCTGTGTACAATAGAATGAAGCACTGCCTGGTCCTGCACCATCCCGACAATAGTTGTCATGCTTGAGCCCATTGTTACAGCCACTGTGTCAATCCATCTCATTGATGGTCTTGCTCTTTTTTGCTGGCCCTCTACTTTACCAAGCATGATGTCCTCCTCCAGGGACTGATGCCTCCTGATGATATGTAGTCTTGCTATCCTTGCTTCTAAGGAGTATTCTGGCTGTACTTCTTCCAAGAGAGATTTGTTCATTCTTTTGGCAGCCCATGGTACATTCAAAATTCTTTGCCAATACCGTAATTCAAAGGTGTCAATTCTTCTTCAGTCTTCCTTATTCATTGTCCAGCTTTCATGTGCATATGAGGTGATTAAAAACACCATGGCTTGGGTCAGGTGCACCTTAGTCTTCAAGGTGATATCTTTGCTTTTTAACACTTTAAAGAGGTCTTTTACAATAGATTTGCCCAGTGCAATGTGTCGTTCAATTTCTAGACTACTGCTTCCATGGGTATTGATTGTGGATCGAAGTAAAATGAAATCCTTAACAACTTCAATCTTTTCTCCACTTATCTTGATGTTGCTTATTGGTCCAGTTGTGAGGATTTTTGTTTTCTTTATGTTGAGGTATAATCCATACCGAAGGCTGTGTTTCTTCATATGATTTCTTAAATTGTCTGCTGTCTCCAAGGCATTAAGTTTGGTGCTAGCAGTTAGTGCATTCTCTGGAAGTCAGGGCAGGATGTCCCTGTATCTGCCGTGAGGGAGTGCTGCCCAGATGGACAGGGTATGCTCACTGTGCATGCGTGATTTAGTGGTGAGGCTGGGCATACACGAATTGGTGGTGAGGTTTCAAGGGGTTTCAGTGCAAGTGCAGATGGCCTGTAGGAACTTTTTGGGTGTGGGATGTGTGCTGTTGTAGCCAGGTGGATGTTTAGATGAAGACATTAGGGTTTCCAGTTAGTCATTTGGCAGAGGTATAGCTGCCACCTGTCAGGATGTGATTGACTTTGCTGGTAAGATGATGTGTCTGTCTGTCTGGCCACCTGAGTGTGGGAGCAGGGAGCGTTCTTGCTGGTCACTGGGTTGGGCGCTGTGCGTGTGTACTGCATTGTCGGTTACTGGGTGATTAGGGAGAGGGTACACTGTTGGGTGGGTGACATGGGAACTTGTACCACTGGTTGTTGGGTGGGCAGGGCGGAACAGGGATGGTAGGAGCAAGCGAGCACGAGGCTCTGATTCCATGTCCGACAGCATGTGAGCATGTGCTGCAGATTGCCAGTGGGCATGGCTATGCAGGGGTGGGTGGGGTAGCTGTGGACCTCTGGTTGCAGGTCCACTGGTGCAGTAGTGCACACACTGTGGATCACTGGGTAGGGGAGAGAGGGGCTCACTGCTTGTCACCAGGAGGAGGGAAGCATGTTCCCCCAGTCTCTGGAGTAAGTGCCAGGGCATGAGTGCTGGGGCACTCCCCACAGAGTGCAGCCAGCTGTCAGGACCCAGCCCCAATCAAATGTGAGGAGAGAGGGCTGTCCAGAGTCCAGTGAGGTGGGGGGTCTCTAGCCACCACTCCAAGAATCCTCTGCTTCACCAGTGCTACCCACCCAAATGATCAGGGACTGCCTTTAGTTGAGTAGTTCTGCCCCTATTTTCTGGCTCCCTTCCTGGTCTATGGTCATCTGGATCCCTAGGGCTCTTGCCTGCCTTCCTACATTTTCCCTCCCTAGATCCAGTCCATATTCTGCTCACCTTGCTTCACTCTGGGTTTGTCTACAAAGTACCTCTGCCTCCTATCGGGTCCTCCATGAAGTTGCTTTCCTGTACTCCTCACCTGGGAACACTGCTTGCTTATCTCAAGATGGTCATGCTGTGCTGGGTCAGCTGATAGGGCGCCTAGCATTGATAAGTTTCCCCGTTTGCTGTTTTCACTCAGTTTCTGCTTCCGTTTGGTGTTTGATCTAATTCTTCATATTTCTGTTTGCTGTTCTGAGTGCCCAGATTGTCATCTGTATCTGTTTCATTTGGTTTCTCAGTTCTTTGTTGCAGGGGTGTCTTAGTCATCTAGTGCTGCTGTAACAGAAATACCACAAGTGGATGGCTTTAACAAACAGAAATCTATTCCTTTACAGTCTAGTAGGCTAGAAGTCCAAATTCAGGGCATCAGCTCCAGGAGAAGGCTTTCTGTCAGCTCTGGAGGAAGGTCTTTGTCATCAATCTTCCCCTGGACTAGGAGCTTCTCTGCACAGGAACCCTGGGTCCAAAGGACACACTCTGCTCCCTGTGCTGTTTCCTGGTGGTATGAGGTCCTCCTGTCTCTCTGCTCCCTTCTATCTTTTATATCTCAAAAGAGATTGGCTCAAGACACAATCCAATCTTATAGATTGGATTGTGTCATTAACATAACTGCCACCTATCTCACCTCATTAACATCATGGAGGTAGTATTTATAACACATAGGAAAGTCACATCAGATAACAAAATTGTGGACAATCACACCATACTGGAATCATGGCCTCGCTAAATTGATACACATATTTTTTGGGGGACACAATTCAATCCATGACAAAGGGGATGGCAAGGCATGTGTGACTAAGCTGCCATCTTGGGCCATCTCTTCCTTCCTTCCCTCTTGACCTTATTCTCTTATTCACCCAGGTGTACTGGTTATCTACGCTGTGTTACAAACCACCCCAAACCTAATCGGGATAAAACAACAATCATTTATTATTATGGTTATCTCCAATGGTTCTGGGGGTTGATGGCTCGGTTTCATAGTTCTCACCCAGGGTCTGTCATGTGATTGCAGTTAGACAGTAGCTGGGGCTACAGTCATTTTTGAAGCTTTCTCACTTACTAGCCAGCTGGCTGGGACCTTCGCTGCAGCTGAAAACTGAAACACTTACACTTGGCCTCTCCATATGGTTAGGGCTTCCTTACAACATGGCGATGGGCCTAAAAAACTGTTTCACCTTTTATGCATGAGTTTCAGAAGTCACATGTGTCACTTCTGCTGTAGTCTGTTGGTCAAGGCAGTCACGAAGGTCCAACCAGATTAAAGGGAGGAGACATAGTCCGGACCTCTTTATAAGGGAGTGGCAAGGTCACATTGTAAGAAGAGAACGTGGGAGCATCTTTTTTAAGTAAATCTGCCACTGTTTGCCCTCTGACCACAGTGATTCACAATTCATATCCCCCCACATGCAAAATATGTTCATTCTCTTCTCCCAAGGCCTCTCTTTATGGCATCAGCTCAAAGTCCAGAATCTTGCCATCAAAATCAGATGCAGGTAAGGGTTATATTCCTAAGATGGAGTTCCTTGAGTACAGCTCCTTGAGTACCGTTTCTCTCAGTAAGAAGATCTGTGAACAAAAGAAATAAGTCATCTGCCCCCTCTCATCCCAACATACTATAGCAGGATAGGCATAGGATAACCACCATAGACACTCCCATACTAAAAGGGAGAAAATGGCAGCCAGTGGTCCATAAAGCTCTGAAATACACCTGGGTACATGCTGCCAGTTCCTTGATTGGTACCCATTCCTATTGCTCGAGTGTGATTGTCCATGGCTGTTGGCTCTCCCCTCTGGGTCATCCTTGTATTTCCGTAAGAAATAACCAGTTTGAAGTTGAGTGGTTTTTCTTAGCTTCTTGCCCATAGTGATTTGAGGGTCCAAAAGCCTCTCTTTTCATTTGCTGCTTTCTCTGTTTCTTTCATTCAAAGCCAAAACAATTCCTTTGAAAGTTTAGTGGGTTTATTATGAATAAATTTATAATCCGTCTCATTAGGCAAAAACCACACCCACTGTGAACTTTAAGGTTGTATGTCAGCCTGGTTGGGCCATAATTCTCAGTGGTTTGGTAGGTATATTGTAGTTTGGCAGTTGTATGATGATGTGATCACTTCCATGATGAGATTTGATATAATGTGATCACCTCCATGATGGGATCTGCTGTGAGTAGCCAATCAGGTGAAAGGGAGTTTCCTTGGGGGTGTGGCCTGCATTGAATAGAAGTGGACTCTCTCTTGTCTCTGGCAAGGCTCTCGGGCTTTTGCTTGCATTGGATCCTGCAGCTGGTGCTTGTTCATCTGACCTCCAGTTCTTGGGACTTGAGCTAGCAGCTTACCTGTGGCCTTGCCTGCTCATCTTGGGATTCCTCTGCCTTTGCAGCCTGTGAGCAAGAGCTCTGCTGTCTGACCTGCTGATCTTGGATTCGCCAGCCCCTGTGGCTGTGTGAATCAGGAGAAGTCTCCAGCCTGACTTACAAATTTAGGATGTTCCAGCCTCTACAGCTGCATGAGGCATTTCCTTTATAGAAATCTATATAGATATTTATATGCATTACTGGTTTTGCTTCTGTAGAGAACCCAGCCTAAGACACCCACGAATCTCTTTTTTTTACCTTGGGCTGTTGGTAAGGCTGCTGTGGAACAATGGCCTTACAATTCTTAGAAGCTCTACTGTTTAACAGAAGGGGTCTTCAAGATAGTCCGTTAATATCCTTAGAGGGCCTTTGTCTGTTTGAGAGGGTTGATAAGGCACCACCTTAAATCTTTCTGAAGCCTTAACAAAAAGCTTAACAGTCACACCATTGCATTAATCTATAAACCACTTTCCTGATAGCACCCCTGACTTTGATCTTTACCTGGTAATCATTTCTTAATTTCAGAATTGTCTGTCATGTGGATAGACTGGGAATATGAGAAAGTTTTCTAACCCAGCAAGTCCTGGCTCCTTTATATTCAATACTTTGTCCTTTATTAATAGAGGTAGGATTTGAATCCAGGACCATCTATCCTCAAAGTCCGAACACTTTCTGATAGACACTATTACTTCTCTGCATAGTGGAGCAAACAGAGACTTCATTAAGTCTTGAAGAAAGGGTGGGTTTTAAGCAGGTGGGAAGACTTAAGCAAGGGAGGCTTGCCAGGCAGGGGGTACCACATGGATAAAGGTACAGAAATAGAGGGAAATACAAGGTGTGTTTAGGGGCCAGCAAAGCAACCAAGAGCACAGCACATTTCTATTTCTCTCTTCCCTGCCTTATTCTTCATACATCCAGTTCTTACTTTCCAATCCCTTGTGACCTATTTTTATGTCTCTTTTGCCTCACAAGCCCTATTATCTCTTACATACTTGATGCCACTCTTTAATTTGTTGGCTCACATAGGTCCCATCTTCCCTAAAAATGCCCTTCCTCATCTTGCCCACTTGGAGAGTGCCTTCCTTATTTGTCAAGGCTAAGATGAATGTCACCTCCTCAAGGAAGCCCTCTGTATTAGTCCAGGAATGCTTATTGTAAAAAACAACCCCCAAACCTCAGTGGATTAACACAACAAGAATATTTCTCACTCAGAACACAATTAAATGAAAGTTGGCTGAGGTGAGTTAGGTAGTCTTTGTTCCACACAGTTGTACAGGGGCTCAGGCTCCTTTCCAATGGCTCCATCATCTTTTAGAACAGGCACTGGCAAACTATGACCTGCTTTTGTCAATAAAGTTTTATTAGAACACAGTCATGCCCATTCAGTTACATACGGTCTATAACTGCTTTAGCACTCCAAGGGCAGAGTTGAGGAGTTGTGAAAAAGACCGTACGGCCTGTGAAGTGTAAAATATTTACTCTGTGGCCTTTACAGAAAAAGTGTGCTGACCCCTGTTGTAGGGCTCTGTAGACCTAAGAAGAGAGAGTGGAGGATTGATGGGAGGTTTCTTTGGGCCAGGCCTGGAAGTGGTGTCCATCACTTCCTCTCACATCCCTTTGGTGAAGCTAGTCATGTGATCCCACTGACCTGCAGGAAGGCTGGGAAATGTAGTCTCCCTGGTGCTCAGGAGGAAATGAAGCAGTTTGGTCCATACAGAGCCTTGCTGCTCCACACCTTTTGTCCTTGAGTTTGTTTCTCTTTTCCCAGGTCCTCTTCTCCACCACACTCCTTCACTAATGCCCCTATGGGATGGACAGTTCCGTAAAGGCAGAGACTGCTCCCATTTCGTTTATCCCTGCCTGCCCATGCGCAACACAGAATAGATATTGCAAAAATAATTACTGAAGAAAGGAATTAATTGGTCTTTCATCTATGCTCCTGGAGTACTTCGTAAATACTTTTTATCTGGAATTTTCCTCATTGCGTTATACTCACTTCGTGCCTGCTTCACCCACTAGTCCTCAGATTCCTCTCTTCGCTCCACTGTATTCTTTTCAGGCACCTTACCTTCCATGCTCTAACACCGTGTTAGGTCTGCAGACCAAAACAGCCTAGTTTGCGTCCTCAGGAAGCTTGCAGTCCAGTGAGAGACACAGGCAATAAGCAAAGAATTGCAATCATGCAAATACATTTAAAGTGGCAATGGTGATTAAATGCTCTGGAAGTAAGGGGCAGAGTAGGTGCTCTAAGCATGTATAAGGGAGATAAAACCCATTGCCGTAGAGTCGATCTCGACTCAGGGTGGCCCTATAGGGAGATGCCTGATCTGATCCAGTGGTTCAGGGAAAGCTTCCCTGAGGAGGTGTTTTTCGGGCTGGGAGCTGAAGCATAAACAGACCTTAACCCTGTGGAGGGAGAATGGGCAGAGAGAGTATGCCAGGCAGTGGGAACAGCCTGGGTAAAGGCCCTGGGGTGTGAGGAAGCATAAAAAAACTCAAAACCAAACCCATTACTGTCCAGTCAATTCCGACTCATAGCTACCCCATGTGTTACAGAATAGAACTCCCCCATAGGGTTTTCTTGGCTGTAATCTTTACAGAAGCTGATCGCCAGACCTTTCTTTCACAAGACGACAAACGCACATACCAGACATACACACACACCCCCCCACACATAAACACACCACACACACAAACATGTGTGTGTACACATACACCACACACCACACATATACACACACACACACAAATACCGCATACACACACCACACCACATACCCCACAATACACACCATTTACCACACACGCACCACACAAACTACACACACACCACACAAGCTACACACACACATGCCACACAAACATACACACACACCACACAAACACCACGTGAATACAAACACATACACACGGCCTGCCTTTGCCCCTCCCTCCCTACAACCCCTCTCCTGCCCTCCTTGAACACAGAGTCCACCCCAGGACCTCTGTCTGGCAGGGGCTGCGGGCCGGCAGCTGCAGTAGGAAGGCCAGCCAGGCCTCCTGAGCCAAGCAGGCCTGGGAGGCAAGCACGTGGCCAGCTGGGTGCTGGCTGTTTCTGCCCCAGTGCCCAGCACCCGCCTTCCCACCAGAGCAGATGGCCTTGTGAGTGAGTGCCACTGAATGGGGTCAGGAGGGTCTGCCCCACCTTCTCCTCTGCCTTGCTGGGCTCCATTGCCCTTGCCTGCTTGCCTGGAGGGGCCAGCAAGCTCTGTGTGGTGTAGTATGGCATGGCGTGGCGTGGCACAGGGCTCTGGCAGTGTAGGGCACACCTGGGACATGGATGGGGGGCTGGCACTGCTGAGGAGGGACTGGAGGTGTGGAGGGGAGCAAGGGAGGGGGAGTGGGATGGTCACCCTGCATTGCCTCGGTAAGCCCCTGACTATGTGCAGTAAGCCTCTCCTTGGGTGACTCATGGCAGGGGTGGGGCCTTCAGTGGGTCCCCACAGAGGAGGGGTAAGGGACTTGCACATGCTGAGGGTCTACCCTGTGCCCAGCCCTCTGTGTGTTCTTACCTGCCCCTCCCCAACTAACTCCACCCTCCTGGGGGGCTCTTCCTCAGTCCCCCAGCCTGGGGCTCCAGCTCCCCAAAGTCACTGTGTTCACTATGCTGTTTTTATTTCACCTCTGTGAAATGTCTTCCAGGACAGCTGCCTCCCAGCAGGTCCATCCCAAATGTTTCTACCGTCCTTCCTGGGTACCTGCTTGCCTCCCTGGGCTGCTTCTTTGTAACTCAATGAGCATAGGTACTAAGCAGGTCCTACTCCTTTCATGAACTTGAGTAATTGGCTTCACTCTCTGAGCCTCAGTTTCCTTGTCTGTAAAACGGGCAAAATCATGCCCACCTGGAAGGGTATTGTGAGGGTTAAGAGAGACAAAGGATGTAAGATGTCTGGGGGCTCAGCTGCCTTCCCTCAGTTTGCTGTGTGGCCGGGAAGTCCCTCCACCTCTCTGAGCCTTAGGTCCCTCAGCCCTGCAATGGGGATGATAAGAACAGTTGTCTGTCACAGGGAGGGGATAGGCAGGGGAGAAGGAAAGGCGAAGCGGTGTGTGAGCTGAAGGGCTGTGCATGGGACATCTCAGCCTGGATTTTCTCACCCACTTTTTTTCAGGAGAGGTTTGGGAGCTGAAGGCGCCGCCCCACCAGCTGGCTCTGACAGCCCAGGGTCTCTGAGCCACTCCTGACCCCTGCCTGAGTAGCTCTCACTCCGTCTCTGCCCTCTGAGGGTGGGGGAGGCCTCCTTCAGGCCTTAGCTCTGGTTTTGCAGCCCATGGGCAGGTCTGGGGCTGGGTCAGTCCTGCATGGGGCCCTGGGGCTGCCGAGGTTGGATGGGCGAAAGCTGGGACTCCCACCTTAGCTTGAGGCTTAGCCATGGGGAGCTCCTCACATCCTGGTGTCTGCTACTCTGAGTGGGGGTGTCTCAAAGCCTCAAGAAGAAGGGGCGTGTGCAAACCCCAGGAGAGTCAGGGCAGGGGAAGGGGCTCTGTGGAGGTCTCCTGCAGAGGCATTGGGGCTGCTACAGAGCACCATCTCCCAGAATCGCAGCCAGAGCAGCCGCACTGGCCGGGTCCCCACTGTGTGCCCGCACACTCCACGGCAGCTCTCACCCTCATTCCAGCCCAGCAAGGAGGAACGATCATCTTATTTTAGAGGTGAGGAAGGAAACTGAGGTTCAGACAGGCTTGGCCAAGGAAAGCCCCAAGTGTGTCTGGCTCCTTCCTTCATTCCAGAGGAAGCGAACTGGTGCCCAGGCAGGCTGGTTTAAGTGGCAGTGGTGGAGCTGGGCTCAAAGCAGTTTCCTTCCTCTGCTCATCCCTGCCCTCCTTTCCACTAGAGATGTTTGGGGACCTTCTCTTTGGGCAGGCACTAACCCTGAGGGTTTCTGTGAAGGTCCAGTGAGAGGAAACTCGCTTGAGAGGACCTTGCAGAGACCTGGGCACAACGAGGGGCTCGCTGGGGTTCAGTACCCCTACCATGCCTTCCACTCAACTCCTGGGCCCTCAACATTCTGAGGAAGGAAGCTACTGTTGGAGGCAAAGGATGGGGAACAAAAAGGGTTCCCAGATGCCGAGAGGGCAGCCTGAGGTCATGGAAAGGGGCCTGAGTCAGAGGGAAGCCAAGTTCAAATCTGGATTCCTACTAGGTGGGTGAGTCACTTTACCTGTGTAGGGCTCAGTCTGCTCTTCTGTGATTGGATGCAAAACACCCATTTCAAGGAGATGTAATTGAAGATAGAATTGAGATAAGATGTGTGAGCTGCTGATATGTGCGTGCATGTGAGTCCCTGTGTGTGTGTATATACGTTGTTGTTAGGTTCTGTTGAGTTGATTCCAACATATAGCAACCCAGTGTGACAGAGTGGAACTGCCCCATAGGGAGCATATTGCCAGGTCTTTTCTCCCAAAGAGCTGCTGGTAGGTTTGAACCGCCAAACTTTAAGTTAGCAGCCGAGCACGTAACAATTCCACCACCAGGGCTCCTATATCCATCTGTATCTATATAGCGACCCTAAAGGACAGAGGAGAACTGCCCTGTAAGGTTTCCAAGGAGTGGCTAGTGGATTTGAACTGCTGACCTCTTGGTTAGCAGCAGAGCTCCTAACCACTGTGCCATCAGAGCTCCATATATGTATGTATGTGTGTGTGTGTGTGTGTGTGTACACTTATTTACTTTATAATAGGATACAAGAAACTGTTTATGAAACTGCTTCTCTATCTTTGCTTGTAAACTTCCTTTTATACCAGCAAGAATCCACCATGACCTGGGTCCTGTATGCTCTTTACTTAAATACCATCTTATGAATGTCATGGCACCTGAAGGACTTCGGGATCTGCACCATGGACTCAGCGCGGTCCTCCTGCTAGGATATCCGATGCTCACTGTTGGAATGGCATTGTCCATTGAAGAGTGGATAACTGTTACCCTTGGACTTGTTCTTCTTTGGCGACTTGTACTCAAGCGCAACTGTGACTGTGATAGAGCAACACTGGAGAGGGCAAGTCAAAGCCAAGCAAGGCATGTGGTGTCCACCACAGAACGAGCCTCCTACCTCCCCAGGCTGCAGAAACCAGAACAGCCTGCTCGCCATTGCTGTGAGGTGTATGTGCGTAGCTGGGCCTAAAATGTATCTTAATTTCATTTACTGTTCTGAAACCTGAAATAAATTTCAGTTTTTAAGCTGTAGCAAAAAATAAATATATAAATAATATATGCTGTTGTTGTTAGGTACTGTTGAACCAGCTCCAACTCATAGTGATCCTACGTATAACAGAACGAAACACTGCCCGGTCCTGTGCCATAATAAATGTAATATATTATTATACATGGTACATGTGCATATAATAATCATATATATTATTATGTATAATTATTATTAATATGTTACTAGTATTTACCCTGGCATTGCAACAGTTAAGGCCTTGGCTGCTAACCTAAAGGGGCTCCTACGGGAGAAAAGGCCTGGTGATCTGCTTCAGTAAAGATTGCAGCCTGGAAAACCCTATGGGGCACTCCTACTCTGTCACCTCGGGTCACTATGAGTCAGAATCGACTTGAGGGCACACAACAACAACAACAATAATAAACAAGGTGGGTTCCTACCATGAGTTGTCCTCCCTCTCAGCTCTCCTCTCACTGCTCTTAACAGAACTCAAGAACAGAGAGCACCTGGTCTTGGTGGTGGAGATCCAGACCCCGAGTCCGATCCAATAACCCTCAGAACCTGGTGCCCTGGACTGTGGGTGCAGTGGACGAAGCTCTTCCCCAGGATTTTAGAAAAACAAACCTTGGAGCACAGCTGGGCTGCAGTATTTCTTTCCTCTTTTGCCTTCAGCCATGGCAGCTCGCTCCTGATTTCTCTGGAAAGGCAGCTCCTAATTAGAATGGATCGAAGAGCCTGCTCCAGCTTTGTTCTCGGTCTCGACTGAATCACTGCTTTAGGACTTAAGTGGGTTGCAGTCATGGGGGGCTGGGGTTCTCAGGGGCTCAGCTCAGGCAGCTGGCACCCTGGGACGACATTACTGGCTCCGCGCGCCATCCTGCACCCTCTCACTCCAGACTCCTCTTCCTGGTCTCTTAGTCTCCCCACCTGCTATCTCTCTCTTTAATTTCCTTTCATTAACAGCCCAAGGCTGTCCAGGGTGCCAGTCCTCTCAGCCCCTACTGGTGAGAATGTAAATTGGTATTATTTCTCGGGAGGGCAATTTGTCACATGCTATTAAAAGCTTTTAAAAAGTACATAGGCTGTGACCTGGAAAGTCCCCTTCTAGGAATTTGTCCTCTAGAAATAATGGGACAGGGGTCCACATTTCTGTGCCAAAGACTCTGCCCTCAGTGCTTTATAAGAGTGACAATTTGGGAATAACCTGGTATCTAGCAACAGGGGATCCTTAAAAATGATCATGTACCAAGCCAATCAAAAGGGAGCCCTGGTGGCACAGTGATCAAAGCGCTCGGCTGCTAACTGAAAGGTTGGCTGTTGGAACCTACCAGCTGGTCTGTGAAAGAAAGATGTGGCAGTCTTCTTGCATAAAGACTTATAGCCTTGGAAACGCCATGGGGCAGCTCTACTCTGTTCTATGGGGTGGCTATGAGTCGGAATCAACTAGATGGCAGTGGGTATGGGTTTTTTTTTTTTTGGAAGGGGGATTACCGAGCCAACCAAAAAAGAACCTTTTGGAATTAGTCGGGGAAATTGGAACGTAGACTGGTGTTGCTCTTGTTAGTTGTCGTTGAGTCGATTCTGACTCATGGTGACCCCACGTGTGCAGAGTAGAACTGCTTCATAGGGGTTTCAAGGCTGTGACCTTTAAGAAGCAGATCACAAGGTCTGTATTCCCAGGCGCCTCTGGGTGGGTTCGAACTAACAACCTTTTGGCTAGCTGCTGAGCGTTTAACAGTGTGTGGCACCCAGGGTGCTCCCTTAGGGATAATAGAAGAAAATGTTTTCTGGTCCTGTGCCACCTTCACGGTCGCTGCTAAGATTGGGTATTAGATGCGTCTAGGGAGTTACTGTCAGTTTTACTGGGTGTTCAAGTCTTGTGATTACTTGAGACATCTGATGTGAGGGTTGGTATTTGATTTAAAATATTGCAGCATTAGCAATAACAGAACGAGGGACTCAGAGGCAGCCAGTGTGGCAAAATCTTGAAAGTTCTGAATCTGGCTGACGGGTAAATCAGCGTTCATTTTGCTGTTCTATTTTTGTGTACGTTTTAAAATTTTCACAATTTAAAAAGAAATAAAGCGATTACGCAGATCTGTACTTTTTTCTGAGTAATGGTCACAAGATGTTAAGTAAAAAGTTGCGAAAGGTACAAACGGCATGATTGCATTTTTGCTTTTAAAATATTTTTATATGCAGGGGAATAAGGTTGGAAGTACACACACCAGAACGTTAATGGTTATCTCTGGGTGGATGGATTTGAGCAATTTCCTTTTTCTTTCCTATACTTTTCAGTAGTTTCTGATTTATTTTTTTCAATAAGCATATATTACTTTTATGCCAATAAAAAAGCAATAAAGTTACTGTGGAAAAATTGTAAGGCACCTACTATGCATTGAACATTTATTATATACCATGAGGTTTCACATATCTTATTTAGTCTCATCCCCCCCCAAAATATTGGTAAGGTTAGTGGTGTTATTTCTGTTTGATAAATGGGGAGGCAGGATCAGAGAGGGTGAGTACCCCACCTAAGGACACACAGCAGCAATTCTAATCCTGCTCTTCTGACATGAAGCCAGTGCTCTTTCCATTAAAACCCAGCTGCTTCTAGAAGACCTACGAGGAGTATAAGAAGTAGCCCCTACCCTCAAGAAATCAATGCTGTCCTTGCCTTTGGGGTCTCCTGCCACCTAGGATGCCACCTTGTGTATGTTGTTGTTGTTGTGCATCCCGGGGTCACTTCCTTCCCCCCAGGACCAGTTACATAATGGCTTTGGTGAAAAGGCACTTTTCCCCGCACATCACAGGTGAATCTCTAAAATAGTCCATTCAATATTTTCTCCTAATGAGCTTTCTCAGCCTTCTTGCCTTTTTAGGATGGAAGCAAGCTCTCCACTGCTGTCCTGTTCATATTTATCAGCTCTGTTTACTGGCAGAGCGGAAGAGCGAACGGGTATCGTATACATAAATATCATAAAATCCACAGAGAGCTGGCAAGCCTGAGTTCTTAATCCTGGCTCTATCACTAACAATTTGCAGCTCAAAGAAGTCTCTCTTGCTCTGTTTTCTCTGTCTCTAAAGTAAATAAAGGATAACACATTAAAAAAAAAATCATTTGGTGTTCTGAGGAAAAGGGGGGAGGATGACAACTCTAAGTTGGGCTGAAAATACATTTCCCACGTATTTGGCTCATGTTGGAGATGGATAAAGCTATGGCCTCGCCTCCACCTCACCCCCATCAGCTCTCAGCTGGAGTACTGCAATCGTCTTTTGCCTGGTCTCCCATTTCCAGAAACTTCCTCTCCACTCCATCTTCCAATTCCCCCAGGTCAATCTTTCTAAAGCAGAAATCCAGACAAGTCACTTCTGTTAAAACCCACCAATGGCTTCCACTTAGACAAAGTCCAACACCCCTTCTCTGTGTACCAAAAGCCCCAAGTTCTGACTTCATCCTCTCCAACTTCTTACCTGCTCCAACATCTCTCCCCAAACCCTGCATTACAAGTGCAACTCCCCAAAAGAACCCCAGCTTCGTGCCTCAGGGCCTGTCTTAGTCACCTAGTGGTACTATAACAGAAATGCCACAGGCGGATGGCTTTAATGAAGAGAAGTTTATTCTCTCACAGTGCAGTAGGCTAGAAGTCTGAAGGGTTCAGGGAGCCAGCTCCAGGGGAAGGCCTTCTCTCTCTGTCGGCTCTGGAGGAAGGTCCTTGTGATTTGTCAGTCTTCCCTTGGGCTGGGAGCATCTCAGCGCAGGAACCTCAGGTCCAAAGGACACGGTCTGCTCCCAGCACTGCTTTCTTGGTGGTATGAAGCCCCCATGTCTCTCTGCTGGCTTCTCTCTTTTATATCTCAAGAGATTGGCTTAAGACCCCATCTAATCTTGTAGATCTCATTAATATAACTGCCACGAATCCATCTCACTACATCATAGTGATAGGATTTACAACACATAAGGAAATCACATCAGATGACGAAATGGTGGACAATCACACAATACTAGGAATCATGGCCTTAACAAATTGACACATATTTTTGGGAGAGACAATCCAGTCCATGACAGGGCCTTTGAATGTGCTGTTCCCTTGGTCTGAAATACCCTTTGCCATGCAAGGTCCCTGGAAGTTGTCCCTGCCCACTGGACTGGGAGCTCCTTGGGGCATAGCCTCAGTCACCTCCAATCCCCAGTATGCAGCAGAGAGGACCAGAGGAATGGGAGGTGCAGGTGGAAAAGCAAGGCTTCTCTCTACATCTCCAGGATGAGCAAACACCCCCTGACAGATGTGGGGGTAGTACAGTCCTCAGTTCCCACCCAGGGCTCAGTGGATTCTATGCTTACTGCCTCCCCAGTTAGGGCCAACAAATTTTTAGTTTTGCTCCATTTTTTAAAAAAACAAACCTTTTAGCCCCCAAATGAATGCATTTGATTCACAGATGCTGCAGCAGGTTGCCTCCTGGCCCCGGGTCTCCTCGTGGAAGACAATTTAACAAACCCCACTACAAGCAATGTTACTGTGAACGCTTCCCTGCCCTGGTTCCAGAGAAGCCCCTCAGTGGGGGACTGTCTCCCACACCACCCACATCTGAATGGGGGAACCCTTCCTGTAGCCTAACCCCAACAAGGAACTCAGCCGGGAAAGGGCCTGGATGCCACTAAGGCATTTTTTTGAACTGAGGGAACCGTTTAATGTTTTTGAGCCAACCAGTTACTGTTGAGTTGACTGAGACTCATGGTGACCCCAAGTCTGTCAGAGTAGAACTGTGCTTCATAGGGTTTTCGATGGCTGATTTTTCGTAAGTAGATAGCCAGGTCTTTTATCTGAGGCACCTTCTGGTTAGCAGCTGAGCACGTTAACTGCTTGCAGCACCCAGAGACTCCTGGGTTTCTGAATGTCCACCCTAAAATGCAGCTGTGTGCTCCCCTCTCCACCTTACCCAGTTTCCCAGCCCTCCAGGTGGGTGAACCCAAGCAATGTCATCAGGAGCAAAGGATGCTGCAGAAGTGTCAGCTTCCCTGAGCTGGGGATGAGGACACACAGAGAGGCCAGCCCAGCCCCAGACCATGCTTCACAGGAAGAAGGAAGCTGTGGAGGAAATGAACAGAACCTTCCTCATCATCCCAAAGGAAGCAGAGGGGGAAGGGCTTGGTGCCCTGCCTCCCTGCATCATTTGGGGCTGGGGTACTGTTTGGGTTCACGTGGGTAGAGAAGTCAAGGGTTGGCTCATCTTTCTCTTCCGTGGATTACAGGCAATTCGAGGGTCCAAGTCCTGTTCAACTCGGGATCCCCCAAGTGCCCATACCACATCCTGTGCTCCTTTGACTAAGGCTGGTGTTGGGCTCTGGGGAAGGAGAGTGGACAATGGGCCAAAGACATCAAACACCATCTCTGAGGGGACCAATGAGCCAGCCATGCCTGGAGGCACCAGTCACCTCGACCTCTTTCAAAACTTGCTTGAATGTCATCTTCTCAGTGAGGTCTTCCCTGATCTCTCTACTGTATATTGCAACCCCCCCTTCCTGCACGCCCTCTGCCCTTCCTTGCTCTATTACCATCTGGCAAACTGTAGATTTTACCTGTTTAATTGAATATCTCTTCCACCCAACTAGAACGTAAGATCCCTGAGGATAGGGATTTCTGTCTGTTTTAGATAGATAGACAGATAGATAGTTGCCATTAAGTCGACTCCAATTCATGGTGACCTTATGCACAACTGAACAAAATGTTGCCCGGTCCTGCACCATCCTCCTCATCACCAGCATGATGAATCCATCGTTGCAGCTATTGGGCCAATCCATTTCACTGAGTGCTTCCCTTGCCCTTGTTGGCCCTTTTCTTCATCAAATACAATGTCCTCCTCCAGCTTTGATTCTTCATGATGACATGTCCAAAGCAAGTGAGTCGGGCATTGTTCTGTTGTAACCCATAAGATCTTCACTGGCTAATTTTCAGAAGTAGCTTGCCAACCCTATTTTCATAGTCTGTCTTAGTCTGGAACCTCCGCTAAAACCTGGCCACTATGGGTGACTCCGCTGGTATTTGAAATACCGGTGGCATAGCTTCCAGCATCACAGCAACACACAAGTCACTGTAGTACCACAAACTGATGACAGGTGGTGGTCATCTGTTTTACTCACTGGTAAATCTGCAGGACCTAGAACAGGGACTGGCACATAGTGACGCTCAATAAATGCCGTGGAATGAAAGAAATCTGCAGACACAGCATGTCTTAGGCAAGTGGAGTAGTTAATAACCGCTTACTGTGGTGTCCATCGAGCTGATTTTCAACTCACAGAGACTTCAGACGACAGAGTCGAACTGTCCCCTAGGGCTTTCTAGGCTGTAATCCTTACAGAAGCAGATTGCCAGGTCTCTCTACCACAGAACCACTGGGTGGGTTTAAACCACTAACATTTTGGTTAGCAGCCAAGTGCTTAACCGTGGTGCCACCATGGCTCCTAAACACTGACTAGCTGGGCTTTGAACCGGTTTGTTCTGGTTTGAACCCCTACTGAGAATTTGCATTTCTAACAAGTTTCCAGGAAGTTATATGTAAAATCACCTGGAGATCTTGCTACAATGTAAATCCCGATTTGGTATATCTGGGGTAGAAATGCAAATTCTCAACAGGGAACTTGTTAGAAATGCAAATTCTCAACAGGGGTTCGGACTGGAACGAACCCATTGGAAGCCCTGCTTACTAGGCTCCCAAACTAGTCCTGGGAGCTATGAGGATATACAAGCTAGGATGCCTGTCTTCCACTGGCTTCCTGCTGCCTTTGGAAAAAACCCAAATTCCTCCCAGCGTGGCCCCTGCCTACCTCACCTCCTGCTGCTTTTCCTGGCACACACCCGGCTACATCTTTACCAGCCCTAAGTTTCTCAGCGTTCTAAGCTTGTTTGTACCTCAGGGCCCTTGCACTTACTGCCTGGCTGGCTCTTCCCCCAGTCACGTGACCAGCTCTTTCATAACCTTCAGATCTCAGCTCAAATGCCCCTTCTCCTCAGAGTCCTTCCTTGCCCACCTTACCCACAAATCACCACCTACCCCAGCTCTGTTTTACTGTCTGAATTAGCACCGTCTGAAACAACTTTGATCATTAATTTACGGGTGGGGGCAGTTTACTGGGGAATCTCGACACAGTGGGCTACAAACCTGAACATTTTACTCTAATTGCTGCATTCTCTCACACTCTGCCAACTCCCCCTCCTGCTGGGCCCGTGTGACAGGTCCTCGGGTTACTAGAACTCACACCGGTCCAGCCCAGAACCCCAAAGCTTGTTCAAATCTCCTTCCTAGAGAGTGGGGAGGGGAGCAAGCCCTTTCTCTTCCTCATTCTGGGTGCCTTGGAATGGAGGGCCAGGGATGGGCCTCTGTGGTGCCCTAAAAGGCCCGGGGCTTGGTCTAGCTCCACCCGATGGAGTGGTGATTTTTGCTGCTTGTTGGGGACTGAGCCTCCTCTGATGCCCGTGAGCCAATCTCCCGTCAGGCCTGCAGGTGGGACAGTCCCAGTGCTTTTCCAGGTGGAGGGGGCAGCCTGCTGACTCCTCCCACGTGGAGTCACAGGCATCCATCCTGAGGCAAACCGAGGGTCACGAGGAACTAAAGTGGGACACCTGCATGACACCTTTCTGGGCACACTATGTGGCTGCCCTTGCTCTCCCTGCTGGCAGTGCAGGCTTCTCCCCAAGCCTCTCCACACTGAACCCTCTGGTTTTCATAGAAGGGGGCAGGCACTGCTCCCCCACGAACTCCCTGGCCACCCTGTGCCTGCAGTTGGCACCAGGCTCCAGCAGTTAAGTGAGTGGCCCGCCGGGGAGTGCAGTGCCAGCCTCCTTCCTTGGCAGCATCCTCAGACTCAGGGGGGCTCTCTTGGGGGTCTCCTTCGCTTAGTCCTGGGGGTGGAGCTGGGGAGGCAGGGACACACACCTCCCAACACTGCATCCCCCCTGCCCTCCCCTCCTCACTTTCCCACCTATTTTATCCTACAAACAGAACCCTGAGGAGCAAAGGGGTTGGGATGGGCGGTGGCAGCAGGCCAGTCCTGCCATCTCCTATTTAGCCCCGGGGAAGATATCTGGCCCCAACTTTTTGTGATCTCTTTTAGAAGTGGGTTACTTAGCATCTCTTTTTGTCCACAGCTGTGGGGCCCTAGTTACCAGTTCTAGGGCAACCGGAAACATCCCCTCCACGTCCGCTTGGCTGCGTATTGGAACATGTGACAGGCTGGCAGCTTAGCGTTGCTGACCGCCACGTCCCCAGTGCCTAGAACAATGCCCACGGTGAGGCCTTGGTCAATGTCTCCTGAAAGCATGGCTCAGTAAGACTGTTAGGGCCACGGTGAGTTTGTGTTGAGAAGTAACAGGAAGAGGACGAGGGAGTGCGGGCCGACAGCGAGGGCACAGTGTGCCAGGATGCTTCCATGTGCTATTTCACTTCTTATAGCACTGTGGAAGGCAGCCTCATCATGGCCCTTTGCAGATGATAAGGTCTCCCCCTGCTCTTGGCCAGGCTCTCCAGGAGGCAGAAGAGGGTGGTGGCCATGAGCTGAGCTCTGTGTCCATTATCCTGGCTCTGCCACCCTGTGCAGGAACTTGGCCAGGTTACTTAACCCTCAACCTCTGTTTCCTCATATGTAGAAGTGGGATCACAGACTCTACGTTTTGAGGATTAAATGAGCTCATACGCATCACGTGGCTAGCACATGCAGACCCGGCAGGTCAGACACGGGATCCCAAGTGATTCTGTTGCTATCGTTATCATGGGGACAAACCCAGGGGTCTGTCCCAAAGCTGGTGGTCCTTTCAGGACATCCCCACCCTCTGAGCAGGAGGCCTCTGGGGCCCCGGGGTTGGGGGAGCCAGCCCATGGGTAAGGGTGACAGTAGAGAAGGCCTCAGCTGCCAGGTGGCCTGCAGCCCTGACGGAAAGGTGGCAAGGAGCCTCCGTGGGTCTTTAATCAGGGAAAGCAAGGAGGAGTGGTGTTTTAGGAAGATTACTCTGGCAGCAGTGGACAGGATGGGACAGTGAAGCTCAGTGCAGAGTGACGACTCCTGCCAGGCTCGCCAGAGGACGGTCATTAAAGAGAGTGGTTCTTGGCCCCCTGTGTACCCAGGGTCCCCGGCAGCTGGGAGAGGCTGGGCCCCTCATTAAGAAAGCGGTGCCAGGGGGGCCGGCAGAGGGTGCTGTGTTGTCAGCGACAGTGGCCACCACAGGGGAGCTCTGGCATCTGGACAGTTAGCAGAAAGGAACCTGTCTGTTAGCGATGGGGAAAGGAGAGGGACATGGGCCCCATCTCAGCCATGGGGCAAGTTCCAAGCCGAGTATTTCATCTGTGGCAAACTGTAAGCAAAGGCTGCTCCAGGCCCTTGTAGGCCCGCTGCAGGATGTGCCTTGTCCGTGGAAGGCCCTGGGCAGTCCCAGCCCTTCAGGGAGCCCGGCCCACCCTGCGGTGGAGAGCGGGTAGGACCACCCACTCTAACAAGGAGACGGACTGTAGCACCAGCCCAGGGATGCTCCCCCCGAGGGCCTGTCCACACAGAATGTTCTAAGCCTGGCTCACGGGCTGTTCTGGACCCAGTTGTGCTGTAGCTGCCAAAGTGCAAACTGGAACCAGGGCTGCCCCAGCCAAGAATGGAAGGAGCTGCTGCTGCTACATTTCATCCAATTTTATTTAAAGCTGTCATGATGTATTGGAAGTACAGAAGCAATTCCATCTCCTCTCAGCTTCCAAGGAGACAGAGCCCCTGCCAGCTTCACAGTGGTCCCTGCTGCACCGTCACAAGGAACAAGGCGCTCAGCCCCTTCACACCAAGGCGTGGAAAACTTCCACCTTCTCCCGGTACAGGTGGAGGAACTGCTTGGCCAGACAGTGGAAAGGGGCCTCATAGTTTTCCATCTCCTTCTGTGGAGAGAAGTTTAAGAAGTGGGTTGTGTTATTTTTATCATCATCAAAGAAGGCCAGCTCTCGCCCAACGCTTCGCAGGTGCTACATGCAATTTGCCTCATTTCACCTTCATGACATCTGGGGCTCACGACTGTCATTAAGCTAATTTCACAAGAAGGAAACTGAGGTAGGGAGAGATTAAGTTAACTTGGTCTGTTTCTACAGGGCCTGTACTTTAATCACTCTCACTAGATGGGTGGCGCAATGTTAAAATGAGACTCTTCCTCGCTTAGTTTTAATTGAGGCCCCGAAGGCCAAAACAACAACGTAACAGATGGCAAGGGTCCCCTACATTGAAGGAGCAGCTCCAGACAAGAGTTAGCTCACCCCCCCCACCCCCATCAAGGGCATAAAGGGTGGGGGGTGAAGAGACCAGAGAGAATGTCTTTGAGAAAGTGGTTAGTGCTGTTTAGTGTGAGGGTGTCTTTCCCAGGGAGAGGCACCTCTCCCTCATCTTGAGCTCAGTAGAAGGGTTCAACAGAAAGCCTGAGGCCTGAGGGGCCCAGACGCAGCCCTGGCTGGAAAGAATGTGGAAGCCAGCCAGAAGAGGGCTGCTACCAGCGGCCTGCACTGCCCCTCTGTGTATCCCACTCAAAGGCTGCAGCCCTTGCCCAGCCCAGTCACTGGCCAAGTGGGAGCGCCAGCCTGGACCTCCCTTAAAGGGGCTTGGCGGCCAGCCTCCAAGAGGGTGATGGATCCCCACAGGTAGGACTGGAACCCAGGCTGCAGGAGGGGTGAGCTGAGGCCCAAGGAGGGATCACGTGCAACAGGGACACTGCACCTCTGAGGATATGCCATGAGTCCAGAGAGGCCAAAGCTGATCCCCACAAAAACACTGCACCCCTTGCTCCGCATCCCTCCCCTGCCCCTAGACCACAAGCTGGGGGAAAGAGGGTGGTGGAGAAATGCAGAAGCCAGCCTGGCCTGGCTTTTCCACAGCTGCAGGTTAGAGAGAGAAGCACCTCTGACTTTAAATCAAACTTGGAATTTTGACAATTACCCAGGACCAGGCACTTTAATAACTGAAATAATGAATTTTATGACTAAAGGTGCCCAAAGGACTTCTCGTTATCTGAGAGCAATCAGGAAAGTTAGGGAACTTGCCCTGGGTTTCATCTAGGGGGTGGCTGAGTAAGGACAGGGTGAGCAGGGACACGCTTAGGGTAAAGAAAATCCAGCGGCTCTCAATCTAACCGCTATTGTTCTCCCGTTCTCTGTGTATGCGTGTGCGTGTGTGTATTTAAATTGTGTTTTAAGAAATAAGTTGGCAGAAGGATGTGCTACTTTCAAGACAGAGCTCAAGCTCTGAATGGAAAAGAAACTGTTTTGAAATGATCTGTGGCAGCTGTGAAAGGGCAGCCCCGACAGGAGACAGAGAAATGTCCCCATGAACACAGAGCACTTTCCCAACTGAAGAAGGCCACGAAGCCATCAAGTTCAGCGCCTTCATTTCGCAGATGAGTAACCTGGGGCCCAAGCCCCTGAGTGGCACAAATGGTTAAGCACCCGACTACTAGCTGAAAGGTTGGAGGTTCGGACCCACCTAGCGGTATATGGACAGGCGGTCTTGGCGATTGGCTTCAGAAAGTTCACAGCCTTGAAAGCCCTGGGGAGCAGTATTACTCTGCACACACGGGGTCGCTGGGAGATGGAATCGACTTGATGGCAACTAACAACAACAAAAACAACCTGGGGACCAGAGGGCAAAGTGGCAGCGCGCCCAGCCTAGAATCCAGATCCCCCATTCAAGAAAAGCCAACCTTCTCACTCTGCCAGCCAGGAGGGTAGATAATGTGAAAGGAAACCTGTTCCTGGGGAGAAAATTACCTGAACTTTCCAACAAGAGAAACCCCAAGGCAAAGGAAACCAGCTGGCCAAGAGCAGAAACAGGTGTGGTAATGCTGACCCTGTGCTCAGGAGTGAGGGTCAGCTTATAGCTGAGAGCAGTATCTGTACAAGCTCACGACTGCAGAGGGCTTGAGACTGTTACCCTCCAGCCAGACATAAGGCGAGTCACTGTCCTTTCTGCCAGGCACTTGGGTTTGCAAGGGCATAATGCCCTCAGCAACACCAATGTCCAATGGTAAAAGGCTACATCAGTCGGAAGTACAGTTAAACGCTGAATGAAAAGAGAATGAGGCTTAAACAGCACGCACACGAAGATTTCTAATTGAATTCTAAAGCTCTTGAAAGCGAGATCTTGGTAGAATACAACATAAAAAGTAAGGGATTCAACGCAGGTGAGCCTCAGTATACCCCTAGGAGTGCTCCTGAAATAGCACATGCCAACTGAGCCATTTTCTAGATGCATTCAGAGGGCTTGCCAATCACAGGAACCCTTTTCTTCAAGAACTAAACGTAATCTCACCTGCATACTTTGGAAACCTCTAGAGGGGGTTTGCTCAGAGTGAGGTAAACTGAGAGCAGGCACAGATGAGCACTTGGACCAAACTAGAATTCTGTCCCTGAGTGTCTCAAAGTAGCTCTGTGGGAGGCCAGTGCTGTGCCCCCACCCCAGCGATGCCACCCAGAGCACCCCTTCCAGAAGGCCCAGGATCTGAAGCTGGGCAGGCCTGAGCTCCAGCCCCGGTTCTAACCCTCATCGGTTGTACAACCAGGGAAGGCAACATAACCTCTGGGACAGGAGCAGCTGCTTGGTAGGGCTGTAAGAGAAACAGACAATGCATGCAAAACACCTGGTGCACAGCTGGCACTCAGCACATGTTAGCTCCCTTCCCCCTCACCTCCCCGTGAGGAGAGTGAGCCATGTGGATTTTCCCTAAACTGGTTTGTATTTGTATTACCCAACTTCTTACAGTGAGGAACACTGTTTTACTTTATTAACTTTAACTGTTTCAAGAAATACTTTTTTTTTTTTTTTTTTTGCCCGAAATGTCCAAACAGCAAAGGGTTCGGAAGTTAGAGAGCCACACGGATACCTTCTCTAGGTGAGCATGAAGACTGCCTTTCTGCACTGAGTCAGAAGGGAGGAGATGGGCCTGGCATGGAGACTTGGCTGCGCCTCAAGCAGCATTTGGTTATATTTCCTTTTTAATTACAGCTTTCTTAACCGAGCTGCCAGTGGTGCTTCTGTTAGCACCAGCTCAGGGGGGACTAGTTAACTTGCACAGTTAATACCAAGTACTTAACTGCAGCCTCAGCCTTCTTGAGCATAATTTATACCTGCTCGTTTCAACAGCATAGCAACACCTGAGCAGGGTTCAAACACGCGGCCCGGAGGCCTGTGCTGACTGATGGGTTGGGCTGGGTTTTAATTCTCGAGTTCCATCAAGAGGGCTGGGAACTGTGGGATGTTGGGGTGAGGGGACAATTTCTCCAATATGAATGGAGGTAGAGGGAATACTGAAATCCTGTTGGCGGTGGTAGGAGGGCTTACTGCTTTGCTCAAAGGCGTACTGTATAAAAGATGAAGAATCCTCTCTACAGTAAAAGCTCACTAATTTGAAGTTCATCAATTTAGCGTTTGTGATAATTGGGCCAGAGGCAAGGGTGACATTTATCTTTGTACAGTCTATGAGTATTAAAAATAAGTAATAAGAGTACACCCAAAATCACTTGGGGGAGCATTTATACTTAAAAGAAAGCAAACGTTTGCTGTGCCCCAGGCTTTTTATATGCACCAGCTAGATGTTTTTCTATTGGCCATCTTATTTAATTCTCACATTTATTACTCAATGAGGGCTGTATTTTATTCTCCCCGTTTTACAGATGAGGAGCCTGAGGCACCAACAGGTTAAGCAACACGGTGAGGTCACAGAGCTGGTCCTGCTACTCACCATTGGAGGTCCAGCACTTGCTTTTAACCACTACACGCTCTTCTAAAGGAAGCACGCAGCTTTGAGGGGATTTAAAAAGTTCACATCCACGTTGGTATAGTTGTTGTTGCTAGTTGCCATCGAGTCAATTCCAACTCATGGTGACCCCCTGGGTTTTCAAGACTGTGACCTTTCAGAAGCATATTACCCCGCCTGTCTTCTGAGGTACCCCTGGACTGGTTCAAACCAGGGCTTTGAACTGGTTCATTCCAGTTTGAACCCCTGCCGAGGGTCTGCATTTCTACTCCAGATCTACTGAATCGGAATCTACATTTTAACAAGAATCTCAGGTGATCTTGCTACCTTACATATACATAAGAATCTTATGATATGTATACATGAGAATCACCTGAGATTCTTGTTAAAACATTCTGATTCAGTACATCTGGGGGTGGAAATGCATGTTCTCAGCAGGGGTCTGAATCGGAATGAATCAGTCTGAAGCCCTGGTTCAAACTATCAACCTTCTGCCTAGTTGTTGAGTGCCTAACCATCTGCGCCACCCAGGGACTCTATCACATGCATATAAGCAATTGGACAGCATCATCGGTCCAGGTTCGTAGCTGTGGCCACTGCAGAAGCCGCTGTAGCTGAAGGAGAGTTGAAGTCAAAAAGGCCCTCCAGGGTATTAGTTAGCCCACTAACTCTTCTGAAGGCCCGAGAACCAGGTCTGGAGGCCACAAAGCCAGGAGCAAGGGCCGTGTTACAACCACAGCCATTTCAGTGGAACAGGCCTGGCAGGTCATCCCAGCACCCCGGGGAGGGGCGCCCCGCTGCTTCTGCAGGGGCCAACCTTCGCTTGGCTGGCTTCCATGGTGCAGTCTCCCATGAGCACATCTGCTGGGTAGAGCCTGGGTTGCATGGCTGCACCCTGGCTTCAGGGAGGCTGGGACTTGACAACTCCAAACATAGGATCGTTAGCACTGGGCAGACAAAAATCGTGACATACATGTCCCTGGGTGGCGCGAACAGTTAAGCTCTTGGCTGCTAACTGAAAGGGTGGCGCTGAGTCCACCCAGAGGTGCCTTGGAAGAAAGTTCTCTTGATCAACTTCCAAATAATCAGCCACTGCAAACCCTACGGAGCACAGTCCTACTCTGACACACATGGGTCATCATGGGTCAGAATCGATTGACAACACGTTTGGTTTTTTGTTTTGGTGACAAATTCCTCTGATTTCTGCACTTCATGAAGTGTCCCACTGACTCTACTGGAGGGCATTCAGTGGCCTGGAGTCCCCTGGGGTAGCAGCAAGCTGGGGACAGGAGCCCCGGTGGGAATTAGAAAACATGGATCCTCGTCCTGGCTGCCCCCTTCACTGGCCACGTGACTGCGGGCAAGTCACTTGACCACCTCAACACTGAAGTGAGGATGATGGGGCCAACATCTGGTTCCAGGACTGATGTGGGGGTCCAATGAGATAAGGTTCAAACCCACCGTAGCCTATAATATCTCACGCCAATGCCAAGGGCTACTATAATTGAACACGATACACTCGCATTTCTTACTAATGGAGACAAACCTTCCCCAGGGCTGGCTGAATGAGCTGCATGTGTTGAGTGGCTCTTGCTATGTTGGGAAAATACCTTGGGCTAAGAACGTAAACACTGGTTCCAAAGGAAACATGGCAGATGCATGTGAGGTCGCGTGAAAAGCCACTGCCAGCAGAGGCCCACTCCAGACTTGGCACCGGAGCAAGTGGAGGTACTTACCACGGATGTTTCAAAACATTCCAGGCCTTGGCCCAGTGCCCACGCCTGGGCCTGTGACGACTCCACCACTCGTCTGCCGGCCAGGTCGGTTTTATTCCCCACTAAAACACCTACTCAAAAGAAACCACCGAAAGCATCACATTTAACTGTGGCAGTCTGGGGGTGCAGCTGGAGTGACAGAAGAGCAGGCACACGAGTTTTGGGGGCGCGAAGCATTAGGGGAGTGAAGCATCACGTGACATAGGCTATCTGATGCGAGGTGGACCCCATGCTGGCCCCCAAGGGCCACAGAGAGGACAGAGGGGCTGTGCTCTTAACACACAACTTTTTTGCTCAGCCTTTTTTCCAGACTTCACGTGTGCCTGTCTGCCTTGTCTCCTTCAGGCTGCAAGCTAGTGACAGCGAGGGCCCCCTTTCTGTGAGCATTTGCGGTAATTCCTAGCACATGGAGCAAACTTCAAAAATGGCCATTAGTACTAATCTGAGGCCTGGACTGAAAGTCAGGGACTCAGGAGACAATTTTGCTCTGCTCCCAGCTGCCTCAGCTGCAGCTAATTTTCTGTCTGTCTCTGGAGATCGAGTTCTCTGGTGGTAACGAGGAAAATTTGTTGATCGCACACGGGGATGAAAAAATAAACTGATTTAACGCATTCAGAAGTGACAACAGGACTTGAAGGTTTCCTTGTATCCCACACACATGAGAAAATGGGGAACTCTTCCCTGGGCCACTTTTCTGGAAGTAACTCAGATGATAGCACCTTCCCCCTCATTATCTTGAGACTCCCCTCAACCCTGCCAAGGTGGGTGGCATTATTCCCATTTTAGACTTGGAGACTTGTGGCAACTTGCTGAGGTTTGCGTGGCTCCTAAGATGCTAAGGCAGCGTATAACCCAGGCCATCACACTCAAAGCCTCGGATGCCCCGTTTTGCACCCACAGTGGCCTCTGCAATGACCTCTTGCTCTGGAAGGGCAGAGGTGCTACTGGGAAGCCCAGACATCCACAATGCCTACCTGGGAGGTAGCTGCCTGGGGCCTGTGACCGAGCCTTCTCCAGCCATTTGCTGCAGTTGTTGAAGGACTGCTCATTGGTCACATCATAGACGAGACACAAGACGTTGGGACTCTCCCACTGCACAGAAGGACAGGATGAGCGTGTGTCAGTAACAGTGACAGTGACTTCCAAGAAGAAAGACAATTTGGCCTTCCACAGGAAGGGGTACGTGGGTGGTAAAAAAAAAACTGTAAAGGGGCCATGAGTCAGCGAACTGAACCACACCCACAGATGTGAAGCAATTCAGCCCAAGGAGTGAATGGGAGGCCGGGCTCAGTAGTGGGAGGCTGGGTGCAGCTACATGAGGGTGCGAGCTCCGGTCTGCACCATGCACCAGGCTCTCTGCTGGGGGCTTCCATTCAGGAAGCTGTGAAACCTCACAACTTTGCAGTTAAAGATCTCTACTTTGTAGCTGAAGAAGCTGAGTGCAGAGAAGGTATCTAAACAAACAAAACAGAGACAGGGGTAGGACCTAGGCTCTTCTCTGCCCAGATTGCTTTCCTCTGCCGTTTGGTTTCACAAATTCACTCTTCCCTTCATTTTTGTTAAGAGCCTACTACAGTGCCGGGTGCTATGCTTTTCTGGTTTGCAGGCCTGAAAGATGATTCTTTCTTCCATTCCTCTGTCTTTGGGAGCTCCTTTGCTTGCGTCTTCTTAATAACAAAACCAACCGCTGCTGTCGAGTCGATTCTGACTCATAGCAACACTACAGGACAGAGTAGAACTGCCCCACAGGGTTGGATTTTCCTAACGCAAACAGCACTGCATGGCCTTCCTGTCGGGTCTGTGCTGCCCTAACCCAAACCAGACCAATTACCTCTGGCTACGCTCTCAGGGGCTGTTCTGCAGCTACCCAGGGGAGGTGGTGGGGCGGCAGAGGGGGGGGAGACCGCGCAGGCTGTGGTTGTTCACCTGATATCTGGGACTCCTCCTGGCCAGGCCCTGGTCTCTGGGCAGCCCCATCCCACACAATTAACGTGTGGCTTACTTCTGGGGTGTTGGTAACCTCCCAGACAGCCTTATGATCAGCTCCTAACTGAAAGGTTGGTGGTTCAACCCACCCAGCTGCGCCGTGGAAGAAAGGCCTGGTGAACTGCTTCCGTAAAGTTTACAGCCAAGAAAACCCGTATAATACCTGCTGTGGCCATGCGTCAGAATCACCTCGAAGACAGTGGGTTTCTTTTAGTTTTTTAGTAACTTCCCAGGGCGTGGGGAAGAGTCCTTTTCCTTCCAGTTGTCCCTGGAAGGCCAACCCAGGACTGGCTCTGGAGGGCTTGGTCCCCACCCACTCAAGTTACACTGGCTTCCAGAGAGTTCAGGAAGAGAAGCCGGGATTCAACCCCACACCTCACACTTCCCCGCCACAGCCACGCTGAACTCGTTTACTGCACACAGGAGGTGTCTTTGTGGGGCATAAAGCCAATGAGCCCCCCTTCTCCCACCCTGTGGAGAAGACCCAGGATTTGCCTGGGACCAAGCCAGGACCAGAGCAGGAAAGTCCAGAGACAGGCCAGCTGGAGGCAGGTATGAGCTGATGGGCAGTGGGGGCCCTTACTGCCCATCCACCCTCTCCCACTGGGCATGGCAGCACCTAGTGCCAGGCTGTGCACACAGTAGGCACTTTGTTATCATCATGAATCTACGCAGGAGGGCAAGCCCTGTGTGCAATGACCATGGTTAGAGCTATTTCTCTGAATGAGACAACAAGAAAGAGCAGAAAACAATTTCGATGCAAATGGAGTTCTTCTTGGAGAGGAGGGGCAGGCTCTGGAGAACTCAACCTTCTAATGAGCTCACCGCCCAGATTAGCCAGACTGTTCCCTTGGAAGGGACAGTACACTGGGTCCTGAGGTGGCTGGGCAGGAGGTGCGAGGACAAGGGCACGATGCGCCCTGGGCAGCACAGGGAGCATTTCCTGAGCAAGCCCGAGTGGGACGTCCCCATGGAAGCTCTGGTAACCCCAACCCAAGGGGTGGGCCAAGAAGTGAGCCTCATTACGGCACCTCTGGAGCACTCCTAGGAGTCCCTGGGTGGCCCAAACAGTTAGGTGCTCAGCAGCTAACCACAAGGTTGGAGGCTTGAATCTCCCCAGAGGTGCCTTGGAAGAAAGACCTGGTCTACTATGAAAAATGACCAATCGCAAACCCTTTGGAGCACAGTCCTACAGTGATACACATGGGGGTGCCATGAGTCAGGATCGACCTGACAGCACTGGTTGGGTGTTTTGGTTTAGCTGCTCCCGGAGGGGAAAGGACACTGGGTACTGTCCTAGGATGGTGCCGAAGGAGCACCATCAGAGGGGGTACTCAGAAGAGCAGCTCCAGACCGGGAGGGGGTGCAAGGCCTGAGCTCCGCAGCTTCCGGCATATTTGGAACCTGGCCATTCCAGACCTGGTGGCGGGGAGGGCTCATGTGCATAGCCACCCCTACTTGCCAAGCGGCCACCAGTCCCAAGGCTGGGAGCAATGCCCCTCCAGGAATCCTGCCATGGTAGCTTCTCTCGACTGCCACAGTGTAGGGACATTTCTCTGAGTGTATGGGGCACATGGCGGGAGGTGGGGAGAGGAGGTTAGGAAAAAGACTGTACGCTACTTGCCAGTTTATCCAGCATTTCAGAAAACAGCTCCTTGCCAGCAGAGTCAAAAATGAAGAGTTCCTGGAATCAGAAAGGCATGTCCCAGGGGAAGGAAAAACTTGGAGATGGACAGCGGTGATGGCTGCACAACACGACAAACATAATTAATGTAACTGAATTACACGTGTAAAAAGGCCGAAATGGCAAATGTTTTCTTATATATATACTTACCACAATAAGACAAAGTAAGGTTGCCAATACTATAAATATTGATCAAGAGTTTAAAAAGAGAAAAGGAAGACATGTCCCAAGAAAATCTACACATAGGGAAACCACTGGCTGCATTGTCATAACACTCTCATAGCAGACACACGTGTGTACACAGGCATGCAGGTGTGCACAGTTTCCCGACACTCTCTTTCCCCAAGGCATGGGAAAGATGATGGGGAAGGAATGAGCTCCAGAGTCTCTGCGGTGCAGCGATGGTCTCCCCCATAACCCAGCACCGTCCGAGGTGTCTCATCTCTCCTAACCCCGAGATCAGAATACCAGGAGCAGGCTGCCTTCCCACCTGGCAGAACAGAAGGCTCAACAGGCTGACAAGTGCTCTGGTTTCCAAAAGGTCATTTGGTACCTTGCTAACCAAATTGATTTTCAAATCTTAAAACCATTCTTTTTAAGGAGGTCAGCGCACAGGCCCAGGGAAGGTGGTTAAAGTAGGGCAGTCTGTCATCGTTCCAGGATGGCGGAGGGGTGGCCTGACAGAGGGCGCAGAAGCTCCTCCCTGCCCGTCCATGCCTTGCCAGCCCACGTGCAGGCCCCTCCTCGTCTTCCCTAATCTCACCCCTGAGTGCCCTCCCTGCCTGGGATTCCCTCTGCTGGTTTCTGACACTCAGACCCTGGGACACACTGTCTGAGCACCAGCTCCATGGTCTGCTTGGCACACTGGTCATCTGTGCCCTTGTCTTAACCCTTCTCAACACATCAGGGGGCTTAAATTTTCTTCATCACGGACCTCTTTAAGAATCTGGTGAAAGCTGTAAACTCTTCTCCAGGAAAGTACACACAAACATGCATCCTGCAAATCAATTTCAAGAGTTCCTGTATTCCTACCCACTTAAAAACCTTGATACCAGATGATAAGTTCCTTGAGGGCAAGGCCCCATCCTGGTCTGGTCTTCGTTATTTCTCCCCAACACCTGGCTCCTCCCTAGAATGCTCCCTGCGCTCAGTGACTCTGTTTCCAAACGCTCAGATTCATCTCAGTGAGTCCTTGTGCCACCTACCATAGGAGGATGATGGGACCATGGGGACCCTGGGGCCCAGCTGGAGTAGCACTGTGTTCCCGCAGGTGAGGGGCACCACTTACCACGCTGTCGCCTGTGTCAGGAACTGGCACCGTCTTTACCACCAAATCCACACCTGTTGTCTGCCGAGGAAAACCAGAGATTGGCCATCAGAGGGCTCCGAGGGGCGTTATAGGAGGGTACAGTAGACACTCCAGCCCTCAGGGGAGTAACCACAGCCTAAGCGTTTGTCTTCTACACCCACTTCTGATGAAAAGTAGCTCTGACTGCAGAAGTCAGAGAGCACCATCTAAGCTTGTCCTGCCCCTACCCACAGGAGAGTGGCCACATATGGTGACCACGTGTCGGGTACCAGTGGATGCGCCCTGCAGATAGTCCCCACATGGCTCACAGGAGAATGACCTCCTCTTGGCCATTCCAGCAGCCTCCTGGCCTCCCATCAGGTCTCTTAGGATTCTTCAAGGAATCCTGGGCCCTTCTCTGTAAGCCGAGACTAGGCCTACCAGCCCCAGATCTCACCAGGGTGTAGCTCTTCTGGAAATGGGCTCCGTCACTGCGGAAGATCTGTGCCAGGGCGGTCTTGCCCACCGTTGGGTCTCCTGCGAGGTCAAAGAAGAAGAGAACACGACATCAGTCCTGATCATACTGGAGACCCTCCCACTATAGCACACTGATCTAGAAACCAGTCACTTCAACAAGTTTACAGAGGAAACGGGCCTGGCTCTCACAGGAACATGCTCTGAGGTCACTGGCAGGGCAACGCATCTATGAGGCCGACCACGATGGCTGGAGCTGCATTTCTTCAAGGCTAATCCTTTCATCCAAAAGAATCGATCCAGAAGGTAACCAGAGCTTAAGGAGGGCTTTAGAGAGCTGGGAACAGAACTGACACTCGTAGGCTAAAGCACGCCCTGTGGCCTGCCACTTTTAACTTGAATTTACTTTGAAGTCTTGAAGGTGAAGAGGTATGACCAGGCATAGGCAGTTGGAGACTCACTTGATCAATTGAGGCAATATGAGTTTGGAGCTTCCACCAGAATATATATATTTTTGGGCGCGGAGGGGGGGAATGCTAAAGGGCTTGGGAAGGTTTCCAGTTCTGCACTTCTGGGAAGCAGTAAGTCAGAGGCTACATTCACCACCCTGAAATCCAGTTCCCAGCAGTGTTCTCCACCCGTACCTTGGTGAGCCCATCTATGACATGGAGAATGCGCCTTCCTAGTCCTCCTGGGGGCCTCTCCACCAACGCGACTTTTAATAGCGATTATTTCCTCCGAGCTCATCTTACACCTCCTGGGTTTATCTTCTCAGCTTCCCTTTGTTCCCGTAAAAAAACTTGTTGCTTTCAATTCTGACTCAGAGCAGCTGAGGAGAACTGCCCTACAGGGTCTCCAAAGAGTGGCTGGTGGATCTGAACTGCTGATCTTTTGGTTAGCAGTGGAGCTCCTAACCACCGTGCCACCAGGACTCCACTCATTTACACAGCCCCATAAATTAGTACCTCAAAACTAAAGGTTTAGGTCACAGTTTCCAGTCTGAGATCTGGACCTTTCAGAAGCCTGTCGGGAGGGAGTTTATCTGGGGTTCCTCCGGGGCCTCCCATCATAGACAGCGCTGGAGGTTCCCTGTGGCCATCTTTAAATCCCTGTGCCCTTCCTGCCTTGCTGCCGCAGGCTCGGCCTTCTTTGGATGCAATCTCTTTTCCACTTTGAGAGTCTTACGCTGATTTGCACTCATCAGTCGGCCCCCTGACAGCACGCCTGTTTTCTCTCCCACCCTCCGGGTCCTCAGCACAACCCCCCCGTTAGCTGCGTCCCTTCTCCTGGCATCACTGATACAAGTTCTTCACCTCCGCTCCCTATTTTACAGTCGGTGTCAACACTTCGCTTCCCTTGCCTTCTCGATAGTCTGCCACTCTGATCACTTGTCAGTTTTGACTTTTCCCACCCATCATTTTCTCTCGAGAACAATGATTTGGCTGCTCGCGGTATTTCATGGGATGTTAACTCCTCCAGGTCTGAGTGAGCCAGTTAGGTCTTGCTTTTCCATAGAAGGGAAGCTTCCCACCATCTCATTCATCCCTTCCCACACCACTTGCCTAAGGTCAGTATCATTAACCTTGTGTGACAGATGAAGAGACCGAGGTTCAGAGAAGCTGGGTGAGCTGCCGAGGGTTCCAGCATCATGCTCTCTCCCATCCCCTCCCAGAGCGCAGTGACCACTCTGGTTCACTTCCATTACTGCAGCCTCCTTGATATCTGGGGCCACCACAGCCTGACTTGGGCCGGGTGCACAGCTCTTGCAGGGCAAAAGGAGCACACGCTTTCCCTCTTGGTGCCATGACTACATCCACCCTCCTGACTTCAATTTTGCTGCTGAATCTGGTTGGCAACTGGCTCTTCCCACTTGTGAAATCCCCCACAAATTTGTTCTGGCTAATTTCATAAATCTTTTCTCTGACTGTCAGTCAGTGCCACCGACACTTACGGCAAACCTCCTGTGCTGGCTACAAGGAGTGAGCCGAGCACAGGGAGGCGAAATAACCGATAAACACGTTTGCGGAGCAACAAGATGACAAGTGCAAATTCAAATAGCACAAGCTGAGAACCCAAGCATCGGAGGGAGTGTTGAGGGAAAAAATGAACTGGCGGGAGGACCAGCATGGTAGACGCATCCCCAGGGACAGGGGCCGAACCCTGGGCTGACAGCAGAGGGGATGACGCCTGCACAAATATGATGCAGGAGGGTCAAGAGTGGCCTCATAATGGCCAAGTCCAACAGTCTCCTCCATTCTCATCCTCCCTGACTCTCTGAAGGCTGTGAGCCACCCTGGAACGGCCCACCTGCCTCAGCCCTCTGTCCCCGTGGCCACACAGCCTTGAGCTGGCCTGGCTCTCCAGTCACTCTGCCTGCTCCTCTTGCCGCCATGGATGGTAGGTACCTCATCCTTCTCTGCCTCCCAAATGTGGGCATTGCTGAGGGTCTGGCTTGGTCCCTTGTCCACACTCCTTGTTGCTGTTAGGTGCCGTTATATTGAATCTGACTCATCGCGACCCCATGTGACAGAGCAGAACTGCCCCATAGGACTTCCTAGGCTGTATCATTATGGGAGTAGATTGCCAGGTCTTTTCTCCTGCAGAGCTGCTGGTGGGTTTGAACTGTTGACTGTTCAGTTAGCTGCTGAGCGCTTAACTGTTGCACCACCAGGGCTCCTTGTTCCCACTCCACTCTGTCCCAATTTCCCTCATTACCTGGGCTGTTGCTTCTTGAGCCAGGCTCCCTTCCCAAGCTTTTTCCGTATTTCAACATCTGATGGACATTTCCACTGGTACGAAGGCCTTCACCCAAACTCGGTCTACAGAGGGCTCCTGCCGTGCCCAGTCCTAAGAGGTGCTGGCGACCTATCTCACCTTTCTAGTTCCTAACGCTGCCATCATTCTCCCTGATCCCGGACTTCAGGGACACGCTGCAGTCACCTCCGACCCTCTGACTGCTCCTTCTCCTTCCTGCCCAGATCCTCGGGTCTCCTTCCCATTCTTTATACCTCTGCTGTATCTCAAGCGTACAGCTCCTTCGTTCTCTCTGCTGACACTGCCTCAGACCCAGGGCTCTTTCTTAGCCCCAAACCCACTCCCTCTCTGCACTGCTTCACGACGCCAGGGCCAGGGTTTAGAAACTCAGTTTCTCCCTTGCCAGGGGCTTCCTGGTAGGCTCTGCCCATGGAGGTTCTAGAGGACGACCAGAAGGCTGGAAGGGGCAGGGGACTTGCTTCTTCCTGTTTGTTTGATGCTTCTCTTCCCGTTATCCTAGCTAAGGCCTTCACCTCACAGCAGCAATTGGTTTTTGTCTCTAGTTGTTTTTTTTTTTCCTTTTGCATTCCCAGGCTAGCCTTAAGGAGCCCTGGTGGTGCAGATGGTTAATTGCTTGGCTGCTAACTGAAAGGCTGGAGGTTAAAACCCACCCAGCAGCTCTGAGGGAGAAAGACCTGGCGATCTGCTCACGTAAAAGATTATAGCCAAGAAAACCTTATGGGGCGGTTCTACTCTGTCATATGTGGTTGCCATGAGTTGGAATCAACTCAATGGCACCCAACAAGACCAGCCTTATCATGCCTACTCACCAGGTAGGCAGTGTCCCCTTCTCAGAAATCTGTTTCTCAGCTTCTAGGTTCTGATAACCCCACCTGTTCCCTCTGTGGGGTGATACTCTTTCCTGCAGTTACTAACTGTGCTTGCTGTCTTAATGTCCCCTTTTGTCTCTTCAGTCCTCTAATACTTGCTTAATTAATACCTTGTATTCAATTCTCGCTGTTGAGATACCTAGTGTAGCTTCTGTTTTTCACCCGGACCCTGACTTATGCAGTACTTGGTCCCAGAAGTGGTCTTAAAATGCTGACCCTTGAAGAAGGTGTGGATTTGGAACACAGGGCTGAGCTTCCTGCCAGTGATCTGGGGCATGTGGTGGCATCACGTGCCAGGTCGCAGCTCCTGAGGTTCCAGCAGCAGCTGGCAGCACCAATCCTCAGAGGTATGGGTCCTGGCTCTGTGGGCTCTCCTCTAAGTTTTTGACATTGCCAACCTCCATCTACCCCTTCTGTGTCCTCTCAATGTTTCCTTCTTGCTTTTTTAGTTCTCCAACACCTGTTAGACCAATTCCACACACTAGACTTTCTCTGTTGAAATGACTAAAGCATTTTCTGCTTTCTTGACTGAGAAGACTTAGCTCTCTCTGCTCAATACCAGGTGGGCCTTCATAAAACAGTGCTTTCCCCCTGCCAGGCTCTCCCACAAACCCATCAACAATCCCTTCCATTGCCTGCCCCTTTCCACAGTCAACCGCAGCCCACCTTCCAACTCTCTCTCCAACTACCCCTTACTCAAAATCTGGGTGCTCCACTCCTATTCTCTCGGTCTTTGAAGATTCCTTGAGACCACCTCCTTCCAAGTCCAAATCTTGCGCATTCTCTGCCAGGCAAAGCCCAAACAGTGTCTGTCCTGCACAGCCTCTCTTCATCTTTGCCTTTACCTGTATGGCTGATGCGGCTCACTGCAGGTAGCATGACATTTGATGTCAGAGCTGTCTTACAAGGAGAAACCACTGTTATCCCCACGTATGCTGAGAAACCATATATCATAATACTTAAGGGCGCAGACTCTGGAGCCAGACTCCAGCTCCACCACTTACTAGCTGTGTGATTTAGCTAAGTTACTTAATCTCTCTGTGCCTCAGTTGCCACATCCATAAAATGGGGATAATAACAGCACAGATTTCGTAGAATTATTATGAAGATTTAAGGAGTTAATTTGTATCCCATTGCCATGGATTCAATGTCGACTCACTGCTGCCCCACAGGGTTTCCAAGGCTATAAATCTTTACAGAAGCAGACTGCCACATCTTTTTCCTGCAGAGTGGCTGGTGGGTTCCCACCGTTGACCATTCAGTTAGTAGCCAAGCGCTTAACCACTGCGCCTGGCATAAAAAAAAAAAAAAACCAAACCCATTGCTGTTGAGTTGATTTCAATTCCTAGAGACCCTATAGGACACAGAAGAACTGTCCCATAGTTTTTAAGGAGTGCCTGGTGGATTCAAACTGCCAGCCTTTTGGACAGCAGCCACAGCACTTACCCACTACGCCACCAGGGTTTCCGTATAGTAAGCACTATTTAGGTGTTTAAGGAGCCCTGGTGGCACAGTGGTGAAAGCATAGACTGCTAACCAAAAGGATGGCGGTTTGAACCTGTGGCTGTGCGGGAAAAATATATGGCAGTCTGCTTCTGTGAGATTTATGGCCTTGGAAACCCTATGGGGTCGCTATGAGTCAGAATCGACTGATGGCAGTGGGTTTGGTTTTGGCATTTAGGTGTTTATTAAGTAAATAAGACACAGACAAAGGTCAATTGTTTTCTTTCTTTAGCCAAACAATTAGCAGCTGTGCCTTGAGGTACTTGTCTGGTATCTGGCACACAAAGAGCACTCAATTCGTGTTTGCCACATTACAACTTACAACATACATCTCACCGCTTCCTTGCTTTAGCCTGGGCCCGTTCACCCTTGTATTCCCAGTGTGACTCACACAAAGCAAGTGCTCAATAAATGTGTGTTAAACGAACAAACATTTGAATATCAGGTTCCTCACGTGCTAGTTATGTGAGAGGAACGACAGACAGCTTAAACTCAATTTAAGCAGCAGGCCTGTGAGGGGTGGAAGGAAAAACACAATGAGTGGAGGGTGTGTGTGGTGGGGACAGTGTGGAGAACAAGCATTGGGACATGGGAGACGGAAGATGGTTGGGGCTGATGATCCGCTAGGCTGAGGTCTTTTGATCCCTGGAAACTTCCAAGAGGAGATGTCCTTGAGGCCTTGGAAAGAGGCTACAGACTGAGGAGCAAGCTGGAGTTCAAGAATCACCTACTCAGGCCGTGGCTGAAATCAGATGAAACACATACCCGAGGGAGTGGATGTAAAGAAGGGTAGGTTCCAGGCCAGTACACCATGGGGCTAAGAACAAAGCCCTGGAAATCCAGTCACCTGGCTCTGCATCCCAGCTCTGCTGTTTCTGTTTCTGGCTGTGTGACTGGCTGCAAGTGTCCTAACCTCTCTGGGCCTTAGACACCTCATCTGTAAACCCATAGGGCTGTCGTGAAGATTCAGTGAGGTGATCTGTGTCCAGAGTTTAACTGTTCAGTAAGTTAGCCCTATAGTGGAGAGCTGAATTAAAGAGAGCGAAGGAGAAGCCCATTTAAAAAAAAAAATCTAACTTCACAAATGAAAAGCTTTCCCACGTTATCTGTGAGGAAACTGAGGCTCCGAGAAGTGCTTTGTCCAAGATGACACAGCCAAGAAGAGAGACAGCTTGAAGAATTTCCGCTACACAATACTGCCTCCCCGCCCCCGCACTCTGCGAACTAGCGGTCTCCTGGGGCCCTTGAATTTCTTCTATTCCAATATGATCTGAGCTACTGCTGTCAGTCATCCTTCTGTGTGGCCCTTTTATTTTCACATTAGAAAAGTCATTAACAGTATTAGCATCTATTTTCAATCTGGAAGAGAGGACAATGCCAAAAAGCAGTCTCTTTTTCTCTACATGGCCTCTGGCTGCTGCTTTTACTGAGCTGGTCAAGAAACCCTACCTAGGTCACAGGTTTCAATATTAACTCGGGTGAAGAGTTTCGGAGTTAGGCAGATCTGAGGGTTGAAATCCTGACTCTGACCTTCACTAGTGGGTGACCCTGAGCAGGAGACTTCACATCTCAGTGCACCTATCCCAGCGTGCTATGGTGAAAGGGTTAAACGACATATATGTGTCTGGCGTGTATATGGCATGTATATGTCCATGTTCTGTGGTTATAAACCTATAATCCAGACAGCTGTGCAGAATGACAAAGCGGGGGAGGGGCATTACAAATGTGAATGGCATAGCCATTCATCCTACAAATATTTATTGAGCACCTACTATGTTCCAGGCATTGTTCTGGGTGCTTGGAATGTATCAATCAACAAAACAGAGAACTCTGCCCTTGGGGGACTCATTTCTGTCCTCTGAGAGTGGGGCAGCACTGTGTCTTTAAGTCGTAAAGGTAACATACACGAGCCTTTACCAAACACCCTGGTCGGCTCTACATTTCTGTCTCCTAACCCTGCTATTAGGAGTCCTTGGGTAGCACAAAAGGTTAAGTGCTCAACTACTAGCCAAAAGGTCACAGCCTTGAAAACCCTACGTAACAGTTCTACTCTGAACAGATGGGGTCACCGTGAGACAAAATCGACTGGACAGCAGCTAGTAACAACCACAATCCTGTCTATCAGAGGGGGCGGGGTTAGGAAAAATATCATAAGACTATCAAAGTCATTGGTGCCTAACTGTGGGTACAATAAGTCCCTGGGTGGTGCAAACGGTTGGTTAAGGGCTCAACTCCTAACCGAAGGGTTGGAGGTTCAAACCAACCCAGAGGCACCTCAGAAGAAAGGCCTGGCAATCTGTTCCCAAAAGTCACAGCCTTGAAAACGCTGGAATGCAGTTCTACTCTGCACACATGGGGTCGCCCTGAGAAGGAATCCACTCCACCCGTAACTGGATTTAGTTGAAGCATGCTTTATTCACTTAGCCTGATTTCTTAACAAGTCTGCTTCTCCTGAGGACAGCTCGAACTGGTGAAGGCGGTCTCCGCGTATGACGGGGACCAGGTGGATCTACTGGAGCGACACGTGTGCACTGGAAGCTAATTCTTCCATCCCTAATGGAATTGACTCCATCAGTAATTACATTAAGTCACGTTTGGGAGCGAGAAAAAGAAATGGGTAGACAATTACGTGAACAAAAGCTCTCGATACACGACGCAGCATGTAGACTCCGGAGATCACCGCAAGTTTTCTGACTCACCTGCCAGGATGCATTTGGCTGCTAGCTTCACCATGGTAACCAACCACCAACGACCAGACAAGGGAAGAGCGGCTGCTACAAGGGTTGGTGAGGTGGCTTCGAGGGCTTCGGGGCGACCAGACAAAGGGCAGGGGACAGAGCTGACTCAGAGGACCTGTGACTGCGGTGGGGATGGGGACAGATGGGGCCCGGACCTCCTGGCTGGGCTGGGGCGGCTATCGGGCGCTACGGTCCGGTGGGTGATATGGAGAAGGGGGCTAGAGATCCCGATGGGACCCAGTTCAATGCCTCGGAAGGCAGGGTGAAAGGTGCAAGGGAGGCGACGCGGCTCCGGCCCCCAGCCCAGCCCCTCAGCCCAAGCCCTGGCAGGGCAAAGGGGCAAAAGCCACCAAGCCGCCGCTCCCGCCCCAAGCACCGAGCCGGACGCGCCAGCCCGACTAGCGTCGCCCGCCTGCCCCGCCCCCTGGCCCTTGATTGGCTGCTACCAAAAGCTCCCACCCCCGATGGCCTCTAGGAGAGCCAGTGGGAGGAGGAGGGCGGGGCGTGCAGCCTTTTCTTGTGAGGCAATTCGTAGTGGTATCTGCTCTTCAAGCTCATCCCGCTTGACAAATGGTTGAAGGAGAGACATCAATCATTGTTCTCTCCCGCCCCCCCCCGCCGGAAAGTCCCGGGAAAAGAAGCTCTAACATCTCGCCGTCAGAAGCGGCGATAAAAGAAGTTTTCTGATTGGCTAGAGGCTGGCCTGCACCATCTTTCGGGAGGATTTGCCGCACCCCCCCCCCGCCCTATTGGAAATGGTTTCGCCTACGAGCGTGCCTGCCAGGCCCGCGGGACTCAGAAACCGCGCTTGTGCAGTAGAAACGAGACCGCAATTGCTAAAGCCGGGTCTTTGAGCCTCTTGACTTCACGGGGGGTTGTGTTGCTTCCCCAAGTGCCGGGCATCGCGGCTGTGAGGTGCCTCCAGAAATTCAGTCATTGTGCCGCATCTCAGCGAAATCTGATTTTAAAACTTAAGGATGATGTGAGCTCTTAAATCTAAAATATGAGAGCCTTTTAGAGTGGTGTCTGTGAACAAAGGGGAGAACTAAAGAAACTCTGATGAGGGTGGGTGAGCGATTGGACTCGGATTTGAAGTCATACTGCCTCTGAGCCCCTTTCCTCAGTGGTGAGATGGAGAGTGGTTTGTAGACTTCCTAGCCTATGAAAGCACGTGGCTGAGGACATCGGCTGTCCCAGAGAGAGTTCTAGAAAATACTCGTTAACTTTCGGGGGCGGGGGGGCCTCATCCTGACCTAGGGCAATCACCTTAAGACAGAGACCAGAGGTGCCCCCAAATCTGCAAACAAAGTAACATGAAATGGTCCAGGGCACAGAAACAAAGCCATTCCCCAGAACAACAGGGCAAGGTATCAGAAAATAGCCTGCAAACTTCTTTCAAGTTGTCTTTCAGAAGCAGCTGGAGAAAACCAGCCCGGGGATATGCACAGAACATCCAGCTGTGACGGCCCTGTGACCTTCCACCAGGGCTTGAGGGGCTGCTGGCAACAGCCAGGGAATCCAACCTGGGGTGGGAGAGACTGCCACGCACCTTAGTTAACATATCCCCACCTGTGCCTATGAATAAACATGAATCTTTTCCTGCCCAAGAACTTTTAAAAACCCAGGCCTATCTTTTGTTCTGTGAGACAGGGGGTATGCGTTTGCTTAGGCCCTCCTCATCTCTGCTTGCAAACCTCTTCGACAAAGCTTTGCTCATGTGGAAAATTGTGCACGCCTTTTTTTTTTTTTTTACCTGCTCATTCTTGACCAGTGAGAGGCAAGAACCTTTGTCTGGTAACAACCTTGTCCCTGAGCCCGTTTCTTCATCTTTAAAGATGGGCCTCAAAGAACCCACCTCATGGGCCGTTGTGAGGATTAAACAAGTGAGAGAATCTAAATGGCTGGGATAGAGTAGGGGTTCATTAGTTGATTGGTGAGTGGATGAATGAGAAGAAATTCATCTGGGCAGACTTTTGGTTTATCATCACGGTCTAGGTTGGCCAAACACAACCCCTTTTCTCACTCTGGAGTCCCTGGGTGGTGCAAACAGCTAGTGTGCGTGGCTGGTAACCTAAGGGTTAGAGGTTCGAGTCTACACAGAGACACCTTGGAAGAAAGGCCTGGTGATCTACTTCTGAAAGGTCAACCATTGAAAGCCATGCAGAGCACAGTTCTACTCTGACACACGTGGGGTTGCCAAGAGTCAAAATCTATTCCAGGACAAGTGGTTCTGATGGTTTCTCACTCTGTTGGGGCCCCTGAGATCTTTGCTGGCTGGTGCTGAGGAGGAAGAGCAGCCCTTCGACAAAGATGCCTGTGCTGGGGACCTCCCCTCACGTTCTCCTCAGTACCCGGAACATTCTGTCAATGTTCTGTGTCCTAGGGTGGCTACCAGCCTTGTGCAGGGGAGTGCATGCATGCATGTGCGTATGCACGCGCGTGCACGCGCGCACACACACACTCTGCTAATGGGTGTGAAGGTTGCAGACTCAATTCAAGTCTAGAATTTTCTTTCCTCGGGATTCATTCCTAGTATTACGGTTAAGACCTGCTTCTTCATTCCCCCACCTAGCTGACTTCTTAGGAGATATCATTCAAGTGTGTCTCAGACACCTCAGGCCTGAGTGAGTCAGAAAACCTCTGCCTCGTCTCCCTGCCTCCCTCCCTCCCACCCACCCAACCCCAGCCATTCTGTTCACTGTGACCCCATTAATCCCTTCAGAGACCCCTCTGAGTGAGTCACCCTCCTAAGGCAGCTCCGTGTAGCTGAGACACTGAGATGCATCTGCCGGTGGCCTCCTCGAGCCTCAGTTTCCTCATCTGCAAGTGGGGTAATGACTGCACCTCCCTCTTAGTCTCTTGGGAGGGAATCAGGGCACTGCATCCACTCTCTCCCTTGCCTTGCTGCTAAGCTGAGCAATTTTCGTCAGTACTGTTGTAACAGCCATTGGAGATGGTGCATTTTGCCCCTGTGCTCCTTCATATGTTCTTGATGACTAAATGACAGCCACGTGACTAAGAATCACTGGGCTTAAGGTGGCCAGAGAATTTTGGAGCCATGAGGGCCCTTGAAAATCCCCAGACTTTTTAAGCAACTGTAACTGTAAGAGGAGCCCTAGTGGTGCAGAGGTTAAAGCACTCGGCTGTTACCCGAAAGGTCAGTGATTGGAACTTAGCAGCCACTCTGTGGGAGAAAGATGTGACAGTCTGCTTCCATAAAGATTACAGCCTCGGAAACCCTGCGAGACAGTTCTATTCTGTCCTACAGGGTTGCTATGAGTAGGAATGGACTGGATGGCAATGGCTTTGTTTTTGTTTTTTTTTTTGGTAACATTAAGAGCTGGCCTATGTTGAACACATACTGTATACTGTCTTAAGTGCTTTAAAGGTTTAATTAATATTTGTGTTCATATTTGATATTCACAATAATCCCTGTGAAGCTTGTGTAATGCCCATTTGACAGGTGGCGAAGCCGAGGCCCAAATGAAGTTAAATTGAATACCCAAGGTCACACAGCTAGTGAATGGCAGAGCTGGGACATGAATGAAGGCAGCTATTAACCCCCTCGACTCCCCAGCCCTAACACAATCACCTGCCTGTCGGTTGGTTGTACCGTGGTGGCTTATATGTTGCTATGATACTGGAAACTATGCCACTCGTATTTCAAACACCAGCAGGGTCACCCATGGTGGATAGGATTCAGTGGAGCTTCCAGACTAAGACAGACTAGGAAGAAAGGCCTGGTGATTTATTTCAGAAAATCAGTCAATGAAAACCTTATGAACCCCAACAGACTATTGCCTGATATAGTGCTGGAAGGTGATCCCCCTAGGCTGTGCAACGGTGGACTCAATATTTCATTCTGTTATACATAAGGTGGCCGTGAGTCAGAGCTGACTCAACGGCAAGCAACAATAGCCCCGACAGGGATTGCTCCTGCCTCTAACTCCTCTCATATTTCTCCCCAACCAAGAGAGCAAACATCGACTGAGTTCCGTGCAGTAATAGCTCAATTGATTGAACATTATATGCCCGGCCCGTGTGAAGCCCTTCACCTCCTCTGTCTTGTTTGATGTGAGTCTGTGAGAAGTTGAAACTATCATGACTTCAATTTAATAGACAGGGAAACTGAGGTCCAGAGAGAGTCCAAGGTCATGCAAGTCAGGTAGCATCAGAACCAGCCACCAGGTCTCCTGACTCTTGGGACTGATGTTTCTTCCACCACCAGATGTAGTCTCTCTCTCTCTTTTTTAACCGGTGGCCATCAGATCGACTCTGACTTATGGCGACCCCACGTACGTCAGAGTAGAGCTTTGCTCCACAGGATTTTCAAGGGTTGATTTTTCAGAAGTAGATTGCCAGGACTTTCTTTCGAGGTGCCCTTGTGTAGACTCAACCTACCAATCTTTTGGCTAGTATCCGAGCACATTCAATGTTTGTACCACCCAGGGACTTCCTGGCTTCATTCACAAGCTTTTACTGAGTGCCTGCTATGGGTCAGGCATGGTGTTGGCTGCAGGGGCCACAGAAGAGAGGATAACAGAGTCCCAGGCCTGAGGACGTGGCTGCATGGGGATGCAGACCCAGTGTGGCAGGTCACTGACTTTTCTAGAGAAGCCAGGAATCTGTATTTTTTTTTTAAATTGTGCTCTAAGTGAAAGTTTACAATTCAAGCCAGTTTCTCATACAAAAACTTATACACACATTGTTATGTGACCCTAGTTGCTCTCCCTACAATGTGACAGCACACTCCTTCTCTCCACCCTGTATTTCCCGTATCCCTTCAGCCAGCTCCTGTCCCTCCTCTGTCTTCTCATCCTGCCTCCAGACAGGAGCTGTCCACGTTGTCTCATGTGTCTACTTGAGCCAAGAAGCACACTCCTCACCAGTATCATTTTATGTCTTATAGTCTAGTCTAATCTTTGTCTGAAGTGTTGGCTTCAGGAATGGTTTTATTTTTGAGCTAACAGAAAGTCCAGGGGCCATGACCTCTGGGGTCCCTCCAGTCTCAGTCAGACCATTGAGTCTGGTCTTTTTACTAGAATTTGAGGTCTGCATCCCACTTTTCTCCTGCTACATAAGGGATTCTCTGTTGTGTTCCCTGTCAGGGCAGTCATTGGTGGTTGCTGGGCACCATCTATTTCTTCTGGTCTCAGGTTGGTGGAGTCTCTGGTTTATGTGGCCCTTTCTGTCTCTTGGGCTCATATTTTCCATATGTCTTTGATGTTCTTCATTCTCCTTTGCTCCAGGTGGGTTGAGACCAATTAATCCATCTTAGACAGCTGCTTCCTAGCTTTTAAGACCCCAAGGAATCTGTATTTTTATGTGAAATTCCCTGACCTTCACATTTGGCAATGGATTGAAATTGAAAGCACCAGCCACACTAGAACACGTCTGTTAGTGGGTGCCATCTGGGGGCTGCCCACTTGTGAACTTCAGCTTGAAATGAGAGACAAATGTGTGAACATACCATGGGACATGAATAGAAACAGGACTCACGGCCCCTGAGGCGCCGTCTCCTAATTCTGGATGGGTAGAGGAGGAGTTGAGACAGATATGCTGGGGGAAAGCCTTAAAAAATGGTGTTACAGATTGAGTTATGTCCCCCAAAAATCTGTGTATCAATTTGGCTGGGCCATGAGTCCCATTATTGTGTGGTTTTCCTCCATTTTGTGATTGCAATTTCATTTTAAAGCAGATTAGGGTGGGATCATAACACCCTTACCCAGGTCCCATCCCTGATCTAATGTAAAGGGAGTTTCCCTGGGGTGTGGCCTGCACCACCTTTTATCTCTCAAGAGAGAAAAAGGAAAGGGAAGAAAGCAGAGAGGGGGGACCTCATATCACCAAGAAAGCAGAGCCCAGAGCAGAGCGTGTCCTTTGGACCTGAGGTTCCTGAGCTGAGATGCTCCCAGACCAAGGGAAGATTGATGACAAGGACCTTCCTCCAGAGCCAACAGAGAGAGAAAGCCTTCCCTTGGAGCTGGTGCCCTGAATTTGGACTTCTAGCCTACTAGACTATGGGAGAATAAACGTCTGTTTGTTAAAGCAATCCACTTGTGGTATTTCTGTTATAGCAGCACTAGATGACCACAGCAAGAATGGGTAGGAATTTGTGAGGAGGACACAGGCAAAAGAGCATTCTGGGTAGGGGGACCAGCACAGGCAAAGGCACGGAGTTGTAGGGGTGCATTGTGTATTAGGCATGTGGCAGGTGCCACTCTTTGCTTAGGTGTGAATGAGAAAGGTAAGAGATGGGTCTAGAAAAGTAAGTTTTGAACCAAGCATCTGCTTGGAGTGAAATAGAGGCAAAAGAAAGGGAGACAAGGCCCAGAACAGAATCCTTCTTTGAGGAATTCATTTATTCATTCAACAAATATTTTATTGAGTGCCTACATTGTTTTGTTGCTAGCTGTCATCGAGTTGGCTCCAACTCTGGGTGACCTTATGTACAGCAGAACAAATGTTGCCTTGTCCCGTGCCATCTTTGTGATCATTGACATGTTTGAGTCCATTGTTGTGGCTACTGGGTCAACCCATCTCATTGAGGGTTTGCCTCATTTTCACCGGCCCTCTACTTTACCGAACATGATGTCCTTTTCTAGAGACTGGTCATTCCTGATGATGTGTCCAAAGTAAGTGAGTCGCAGTCATGCCATCCTCACTTCTAAAGAACATTCTGGTTGTATGTCTTCTAAGCCTGATTTGGTTACTCTTTTGGCAGTCCACTGGCTACAGCTGCTGTTCTCGTGGAGCTTCGAGTCCAGCGGAGGAGGTAGGTGGTAAACAGCACTGATTATCCATGATGGCAGGTATTATCAAGTAGGAAAGAATTTGATGCGGTGAGAACAAGTACCCTACACTGTGGTCTCTGGACCAGCAGCATCAGCATCACCCATGAACTTGTTAGAAATACATACTCTCAGACCCTACCTGAGACCGACTGAATCAGAGACACTGGGAGTAGGTCTCCAACCTTCCATAAACTCTCCCGGTGATTCGGATTCATGCTCATGTGTGAGAATCACTGCTCTGAGGTAATGTCAAAGACCCTCCTTCATCTACTTTAACTGGTTGTTTTACTGTTTCTTGAACGCCCCAAGACCACTCCTACTTCAGGGCCTTTGTACTTACTGTTCCCAAACGGAGTGAACATGGCTGCATGGCAACTTCCTGACCTTCAGATTTCGGCTCAAATGTCATCTTGTCTGAGAGGCCCTCCCAAGCACTCCATTCAGAGAATCACTTCTCTCTGTCACTCTCAGTCTCCTTGCTTTACTTTGCTTTCTTCCTAGCACTCATTCCTAAGTGCCATTACATTCTGCATCTAGTTGTTTATTTGTATAGTGTCTGTCTCTATCCAATAGAAGGTAAGCTTCACAGGAACAGGGACTTGGTTTCTTTTGTTCTCCCATCATCTAGGTAGTGGCTAGCCTGGTGAGATACTCAGTAAATATTTTTGAATGGATGAATGAATCTTGTAGGATTTACCCTTCTGGTCATTCATTCATTCTTTCAATCAACAGGCAATTCTTGAACACCTCCTATGTGCTGGTCACAGGTTTATTGCTGGGAGGGGCGCAATGACCATTCAGATGGGGACAGCCTGATGCCTGTGTCTCCCACTCACCCCTGCCCCTAAAAAAAAAAAAAGAAAAAAGCCAAACCCATTGCCGTTAAGTCAATTCTGACTCCTAGCGACCCTATAGGAGAGAGTAGAACAGCCCCATAGGGTTTCCAAGGAGCGCCTGGTGGATTCAAACTGCTGACCTTTTGGTTAGCAGCCAAGCTCTTAGCCACTGTTTCACCAGGGCTCTCCCCTGCCCCTAACCCAAAAAACCAAACCCAGTGCCGTCGAGTCGATTCCAACTCATAGAGACCCTATAGGACAGAGTAGAATCGCCCCATAGAGTTTCCAAGGAGCGCCTGGCAGATTCAAACTGCTGACCCTCTGGTTAGCAGCTGTAGCACTTAACCACTACACCACCAGGGTTTCCCCCCTGCCCCTGGCTGGACCTAAATGGTTGGTGGAGGAGAAGGGGTTAACAGCCCTGCTCCCCAAAGCCAGCAACTGGGCTCTTTAGGCTTATCAAGAAGCAAGGGCTTGGGTGAGGAGCAGAGGGGCAGCTGCTGACAAGTGGTTCCCAGGGACTGTTCAGCCACCTGGGGCTGAATGCCTCCTGACAGCCCTGACAAGAAGCATGCTCACGAGCTGTGACTTAGTGCCGGGGACAGCCACAGTACTGTATGCATAGCACCAGGGTTGATGGTGCCCACTGCAGGGTGCCAGCCCCTCTGCCACCACACCGTGACAGCTGCGGAGGAGGGGTGTCTCCCTCTGCTGGGGCCTCTCCTCAGAGCCCCATCACCAGTAGGGTATATTAGCAGGATTGCTAGATGCAAAACCATCTGTTCGGGTAAATAAGAGATTTTAGGGGAATTTAGGGGGGAAAGACCTCTTGAGAATTATTTCGCTTGAGCCCTGGCGGGGGGGGAAACCTTTGCACATTAACACAGATTCATGCAAATGTCCTCATGTCAGAGGGTAGTTCAAAAAAGGGAGGGCTAGTAGATTGGTAATAATTTTACGTATTTCGATCAGGGTTTCTCCACCTTGGCACTATTGGGGTTTTGGACCAGGGAATTCCTCGTTACGGGTAGCTGTCCTCTGCATTGCAGGATGTTTAGGAGCACCACTGGCCTCTACCCACTAGACACCCTTCCCCAGACATTGTCTCCACACATTGCCAGTGGTCCCCTGGAGGACAAAATCACCCATGTGTGAGGATCACTGGTTTAGATGTATGAACTTAAAGAGTAAGGAATATTGAATTTAAAATTGAAATCTGCAGGGCCTTGGGACTCAGACTCCTGGGTTTGAATTTGGGCTTTGCCACTTAGCCTCTCTGTCTCAGATGGGTGCTGCAAAGATCGAACTAGTTAATGTGTGTAAAGGGTCTGGAACAGCGCCTGGCAAGTAAGTGGTAGGGATCGGTAAACGCCAGCTCTTATTAACAGCCATTGGGATCACGATGAATGCCCTGAGGATGACTTATAGCCCGGCGGTGGTGTTCTGTTTTATAATTTCCTACAAGGCAGTGCGGCATTGGGTACACCGCCTTCTCTGAGTCCAGACATGTGGTAATGATCTTTGCGGTTGGATTTTTCACTGTTCACGTGGGCCTGGTTGTTTATGCCTCCCCTCATGCAGTGCTTGGTGGTGGCCATCTCTATAGAGGGCAGAGGAAATATGACTGACTCACCTTCTGTGCGTCCGGAATACAAAGCAGAGCCCTGAGCCCTGAGCGGTGGCCTCTGAACTGCACAGAGGCTGTAATGTCCAGCCTCGGTCACCAGGGGGCAGTAGCCGACAGGAAAATGCCTGCTGCAGCGCGGGGAGCCAAGGGCTGGGGCCTGTTTGATTTACTTTGCTGCTGCCTTTATTTAAAGTTGAGCAAATCATCGCTCCAGAGCCATGGAGGCCTCCTTAAACAGCAGGGGAGCCCAGAGCTGCTTTTCCAGAACAATCCGTGTTCAGCATATCTCCACCCATTTGCTCAGCTGACTGAGAACAGAGCAGTGGGCAGGTGGGCTAATCACTTACCTGGCTCTCACCCCCAGAGGCTCAGTGCTTTGACTGACATCCCAGAGGTTGCAGTTCTTACCTTGGGGCCTGCCCAGAGTTTCCTGTCACTGTTCGCTTTCAGGGCCCTGTGCATAAAGCTCGTGTCACTGTATTTTAAGTAGGGGACAACCAATTCCAAACAGCTCAGTCCAAGCCTAGGTCAAATTCTGCTGGAGGCAAAGTGAATCCTGTTTCTGTCGCCCGGCTTCTCTTTCCCCCTTCTCTTCCCCCCACCCCACATAAAACCCCTGGAGCCTTTGTCCCGCGTGTCTGCAGGCCATCCTGCCCCAAGCAGCCTGCAATGTTCAGGCCCTGTCTTAGCTTGTTCTCCGTAACCCCCTCCCCCAACAGCTGCATAAAAACCTAACAGTCCAGAGTCTCTGTCCTCTCATTATTTCCCTGGATCCACTCTTGACCGCCTCCAATCCATTTTCCACTTGATAGCCAGTGTTCTCTTTCTAGAATTTTAATTTTGAATAAGCGATTTCCTCCCTAGGCTTCAGATTTGAAAAGTAGAAAAAAATATACAGAGAAACAGCTCCTCCCACCACTGACCCAGGCACGCAGTTCTCCTCCCCAAGGGCCACCACTCAACAGTATCCCGTATGCCCTTGCAGAGATATTTTGTCTACGTTCCAGCAAATTAATTGTGTGTGTGTGTGTTTGTGTGTGTGTATGTGTAGGGAGAGAGAGTAAAAGACCCTGAGTGGTGCAAATGGTGTTAACATGCTTGGCTGCTAAGCAAAAGGTTAGAGGTTTGAGTCTACCCAGAGGCAACTTGGAAGAAAGGCCTGGGGATCTACTTCCCAAAAAATCAGCCACTGAAAGCCTTATGGAGCACAGCTCTACTCTGACACACACGGGGTTGCCATAAGTCGGAGTTGGCTCAACAGCAATGATTATACGTGGTGGGGTTCCATTCATGTCAGTGACCAAAATGCCCCCACGCTTTTTTTTTAATGGCTGTGTTGTGCTCACTTGCAGAGGGTGATCTTTCTAGTCTTGTCATATTTCCATAGAAAAATCCCCCAGACTTCCTGCTGTCCTTGGGGTAGAGTCTGCCTTCTCCCCACCCACCCCTGGTCTCTAGCTTCATCTCACTTTCTAGGCCTCAGGCAAGCTGGCTTCCTGGGTCCCCAAGTCTGACCTGCCCTGTCCTGATTCAGGGCTTTTGCCCTGCTGTCTCCTTTACCTGGAAGGCCCTACCCTTTGAGCCTAGTTAGCGCCTCCTGTGTGTGTTGTCCCCAGCTCAAACATCACCAGCTCCAGTGGCCTCTACCACTGCTCCAGGGTCCTGCACATAACCGCGGTGACCACCGTTTGTAGTTACTGGCAGTACACGCAGTTTTTAAGTTATAGGCTCGAGAGCCAGATTCCCAGGGTTCAAATCTCCACTCTGCCAGTTCCTAGCTGTGTGGCCATACCTACCATACCTCTCTACCTCACCTTCCTCCTACATGGAGTGGGAGCAATAGTAGAACCTTCAACATTTTTTTAAAAAAAATTATTTTAATAGCAGTAAAATATATATAAAGTTAGCCATTTCGACTATTTTTAAGTGTACAATTCAGTGGCATTCATTATATTCACAGTGTTGTGCAGCTATCACCAGCATCGATTTCCAAAAAATTGTTCATCACCCCAAACAAACTCTGTACTCATGAAGCAAGGACTCCGTGCTCCCTTTCTCCCAGCCTGTTAGGGGTTGAATTGTGTACCCCAAAATATGTGTGGGGATCCTAACCCTTATACCCTGGATGTTATCCACTGGGGAATTGGGTTTCTTTGTTATGTTATTGTAGCCAGGTCCTATCAGCATGGGTTGTGTCCTCAACCTAAACACTCCTGAGTTATAAAGAGACTAAACACAGGAGCAAGCACAAAGGTGGAAAGGTAGAGGCCACGTGAAGATCACCAAGGAACTCAGGTAAGCTGAAAAAGACAAGGATCTTCCCCCAGAGCCCAGAGAGAGAGAGAGTGCTGGAGACTCCCTCTAGAGCTAGTGCCCTGAATTTGGACTTCTAGCTTCCACGGTGAGAAAATAAATGTCTGTTCTACAGAGCCGCCCACTTGTGGTATTTCTGTTACAGCAGCACTAGGAAGCTAAGACACAGGCCCTGTTGCTGTTAGGTGCTGTCGAGTTGATTCCGACTCCTAGCGACCCTGTATACACTGCTTGGTCCTGCCCCATCCTCACAATTGTTGCTATGTTTGAGCTCATTGTTACAGCCGCTGTGTCAGTCTATCTAGTTGAGCGTCTTCCTCTTTTTTGCTGACCCTCTACTTTACCAAGCATGATGTCCTTCTCCGGGAACTGGTCCCTCCTGATAACATGTCCGAAGTATGTGATATACTTCTAAGGAGCATTCTGGTTATACTTCTTCCAAGAGAGATTTGTTCGTTCTTTTGGCAGTCCATAGTATATTCAATATTCTTTGCCAACACTGTAATTCAAAGGCGTCAGTTCTTCTTTGGTCTTCCTTATTCATTGTCCAGCTTTCGCATGCATATGAGGTGATTGAAAATACAATGGCTTGGGTCAGGGGCACCTTAGTCCTTAAAGTGACATCTTTTTTTTTTTTTTCATTGTGCTTTAAATTAAGGTTTACAAATCAAGTGAGTCTCTCATACAAAAACTTATACACCTTGCTATGTACTCCTACCTGCTCTCCCCCTAATGAGACAGCACGTTCCTCCTCTCCACCTTGTATTCCCCGTGTCCATTCAGCCAGCTCCTGTCCCCTCTGCCTTCTCATCTCACCTCCAGACAGGAGCTGTCCACATAGTCTCATGTGTCTATTTGAACCAAGAAGCTCACTCCTCACCAGTATCATGTTCTGTTTTATGGTCCAGTCCAATCCCTATCTGAAGAGTTGGCTTCGGGAATGGTTGCAGCCTTGGGCTAACAAAGGGTCCAGGAACCACGACCTCTGGGGTCCCTCCAGTCTCAGTCAGACCATTATGTCAGGTCTTTTTACGAGAATTTGAGGTCTGCATCCCACTGTTCTCCTGCTCCACCAATTCTCTGTTGTGTTCCCTGTCAGGGCAGTGATTGGTTGTAGCCAGGTACTGCCTAGTTTTTCTGGTCTTAGGGTGATGTAGTCTTTCATTTATGTGGCCCTTTCTGTCTCTTGAGCTCATCTTTACCTTATGTCTTTGGTGTTCTTCATTCTCCTCTGCTCCAGGTGGGTTGAGACTAATTGATGCATCTTACGTGGCCACTTGCTAGCATTTAAGGCCCCAGAGGCCACTCACCAAAGAGGGATGCAGAACTTTTTCTTAATACATTTTGTTATGCCAATTGACCTGGATGTCCCCAGAAACCGTGGTCTCCAGACCCCCATCCCTGCTACTCTGGCCTTCAAAGCATCAGTTTATTCAGGAAACTTCTTTGCTTTTGGTTTAGTCCAGTTGTGCTGACCTTTCCCATATTGTGTGTTGTCTTTCCCCTCACCTAAAATAGTTCTTGTCTACTATCTACTTAGTGAATCTAAAGTGACATCTTTGCTTTTTAACACTTTAAAGAGGTCTTTTGTAGCAGACTCGCCCAATGCAATACATCGTTTGATTTCTTGACTGCTGCTTCAATGGGTGTTGATTGTGGATCCGAGTAAAATGAAACCCTTGATAACTTCAACACTTTTTCTGTTTATCATGATGTTTCTTATGGATCCAGTTGTGAGGAGTTTTGTTTTCTTAATTTACAATACTTGCACTTTTTTGAGTAGCTTGTTTCAGTTAGTGTAATATTTTCCACATTCATCCATGTTAATAGCATGTATTAGAATCTGTTCCTTTTCGTGGCGTATAATATTCCATTTTGTGTCTATACCACATTTTGTTTATCCATTCATTAGTTGATGAACACTTGGGTCGTTTCCGCCTTTTGGCTATTGTAAACAGTGCTGCAGTGGACATTGGTGTTCAAGCATCTGCTTGTGTCCCTTCTTTCAGTTCTTCTGGGTACATACCTAGGAGTGGAATTGCTGGGTCATATGATAGTGGTGAGGCATTGGTGGTTCAGTGGTAGAATCCCCGTTTTTCATGTGAGGGACCCAGGTTCGATTCCCAGCCAATTCACCTCGTGGGCAGCCACCACCTGTCCACCAATGGAGGCTTGGATATTGCTATGACGCTGACTAGGTTTCAGTGGAGCTTCCAGAATAGAAAGAAAAGCCTGGAGATCAACTTCTGAAAATCAGCCAATGAAAACCCTATGGATCACAACGATCCAGTTCGCAACTCATCGTGGGCATGGCACAGGACTGGGCAGTGTTTCATTCCGTTGTGCATGGGGGTCACCATGAGTCGGGGGCTGCTTGAGGGCATTAACAGCAACACTATTACTCTAGGCATGTTGTTGTTAAATGCATGAACAAATGAATGAATTAATAACTTCAATCTACTCCTCCCATCTACTGGGGCCAGGAAGCTTTTCTTGCAAGAAACTCAAGAAACGAAGGCAATTTTCTTTAGATGGAAATAAACGGCTGACTGAAGCAGTTTATTGTGGCGGAAGAATTGGGGCTCACTTCCTTTGTGTTATTCCCATTCTTGAAGAATCTTTCTAAAAGCAGAGAAAGGGCTGGCCCCAGAGAAGCCTTTCCACGGTGACCTCTGTGGCGATGCTGACAAGGTGGTGTTTTGTGATGACTAGGTAAGAAACCATCCACTAACTGACCCTCCGCCCCAGTGAAAAAACTTTGAATTTTGTAAAACTGCCCCGGCGTAGCAATTTCTCATCTGGTGCTGGCTGGCCCAGCAAGTTTCGCAGCCGTTCCAGAATCGTCTCAGAAGCACTCCACTGAACTGATTGCCCTCTGCACGCTTCTTGAGTTAGCAGACGTGAGCGTTAGAGGAGAGGGTGACAAGTGGCCCGAGACCTGGAGGAGCTGTGGTGGTGAGAGAGGAGCAGGCTTCTCGCTGAAGCACGGCCAAGTCACCTCACCATGTGGTGAGGAATACAGACCCATCAGGCAGGCCTTTTTCTGTCTCCATAGTGTGACATTCAAAAGCCTCCGTAATCAGGCGGCTCTTGGCTGGTCTCTTCTACACTGGTCTCTTGGCTGATACTTCCTGCTGCATCCAGCCTTTGGCTTTGGATAACAAAACAAAACTACACCCAAATCCACTACCATCAAGTTGATTTTGACTCATGGTGACCCCACGTGCTACGAGGGTTTTCTTGGCTCTAATCTTCATGGAAGTGGTTCGCCAGGACTGTCTTCCGCAGTGTTGCTGGGTGAGTTTGAACCACCAGCCTTAAGATTAGTTAACAAACGCAGACTGTTTGCGCCACTCAGGGATGTTTGGTTACAGAAAATGAGCTACTTTCTAATTTGTGTCCTGAATATGGGACGCACCTTGGGGTTGTTACACACATAACCCCACAGGGTAAAAGAGGAGTTTAATTGGGTAGTAGCGTGGGCCCTTGGGTCAAATAAACTTTGGGATGAATCCTGACCCCAATACTGTTTTGGTGTGGGGCTTCCCCAGAAGCAGACCCCAGGCAAGGCTTTGGGTACAAGTGGTTTATTTATTTATTTATTCCAGGAAGCACCTCTAGGGGAGTGGGGAAGTGAGACAGGGAATGAGAGAAGTCAGGAGGGTGCACTGTTAAGCCAACTATCACGTGGGCGACAGGAGCTCAGCCCTGCTGGGGAATGCCAGGAGACTGCATGGAACACAACTCAGTCACCCTGGGGGAGGGGCAAGGAAGCTGGCCTGTTCATATCCAACTCACCATCCGGCACTGGTTAAGGGCTGCCCAGGGCATTTACAACTGTCTCCGGAGTGCTCACAGACACTGGATTACCGAATGCAGGAACCAGCCTGGTTCACCCTCAGCTGGGGAATTTTTTGCAGTTCTGTGCGTGTGCACATTTGCAAATGACTGTGTAAGGGCCACTAGCATTTTTAGCAAATCAGCAAATTTGTGAACACAGGACCCACAGGTAACGAAGTTCAACACTAGGGTACTTCTGTCTAGCTCTGTACAGGGGCTGCGTGGGTAGCCACAGTCAGGAAACAAAAGCCCTTGGACAGCAAGTTGGGGGTCTTGACGGTGAATGAAGTATGAAGAGGTGAATGCTGGGAGCTTGGGGGAAGGATATCTTTGCCTCCCCTGGCCCCCACCCCAATCTGTTTCAACCACTCCTATAGCACTGTCGTTTAACTTCTCTCTGCCTCATTCTCCTGATCTGCTCGAATAGTGAGTGGTAGCCACCACACGGGCTTGCCATAGGGGTTGGAGGAGGGCTGTGTAAAGCACTCAGCAGAGTGCCCAAGATACAGGGAATGTTCAATAAAAGAGTTCCTGGGTGGTACAAATAATTAAGATCTCAGCTACTAACCTAAAGGTTGGTGGTTTGCATCCACTCACAGGTGCCTTGAAAGAAAGACCTGGCAATCTGCTTCCAAAAGATCACAGCCATTGCAAACCCCACGGAGCACAGTTTTCTACTCTGAAACACCTGGGGTCTCTGGGAGTCAAAACCGACTCCACAGCCACTAGTTTTGTTTTATTGCTTTGATAGTTTCCTACCCTTCCGCTTGGAAGGCCCTTCCCTTTTTTAACCCAAGAACCCCTATTTATCCTTGAAATGCCCAGCTTAAATCTTCTATGACACCTACTTTTCTGTGTGTATTAGCCTCCTAGAGCTGCTGTAACAAATGACCACAAACCAGATGGCTTAAAACAAGAGACATCTATTCTCTCATAGTTCTGGAGCCCAGAAGTCTGAAATCCAGGTGTTGGCAGGGCCACGCTCCCTCCGAAGGCTCTAGGGGAGGATCCTTCCTTGCCTCTGTGTTTCTGGTGAGTCCTGGCATCCCTTGGCTTGTAGACACATCACTCCTATCTCTGCCCCTGCCTTCACTGGCCTCCTTCCCTGTGCTTCTGTGTGTCTCCTCTTTTCTGTCCCTTATAAGGACACCTGTCATTGGATTTAGGGCTCACCTTAGCTCAGGATGAATTCTTCTCGAGATCTTTATACTTGCAGACCCTTATTCCAAAAAAGGTTACATTCTGAGTCTACGGTGGACATATCTTTTTGGGGAGCCTGTTCAACCCACTACTGCCTTATGTAAAGTTTCTTAGATCACTGTGGTATTAGTTAGAATTGTGTTTGCTTCATGTGCTAACCACAGCGACTTAACCAAATAGGCGTTTGTTTCTCCCCTGTCGAAAGCACTCCCAAAGTTGGCAGCTCCTGGGCTGGAATGACATCTTCAAGGAGTTACCAGGGACCCAGGCTTTTCCTAGCTTTGTAGTAGGGCCTTCATTAGCAGGTGTCTTTATTTCCATGGTTGCAAGATGGCAGCTCCATCTTTAGGTCCTGAGGCTGCATCCTAGAGTGAAGCCTTCCCCTAGGGTGGAGGGGGAAGGCAGAGGCCAACCGCTAAGGGGGTTGCTACCTCAGAAGCTTTCCTGGAAGCCCCATCCAGGGTTGTATGCTTATATCTCCTAGACCAAAACTGGGGTCCCTGGTCAGGCAAGTATTTTTCACAGGGTGCATTGCTGCCCTGCCCCTAAGTGGGGTTGTGATAGAAAGAGCTGAGGACGCGTGATGAGTAGGCTTGTGATGTACTGACCAAAGATGTGTGCTATAAATCCTATGGATTCAATCCCATCTGGGAACAGGACTTTCTTTGTTATGTCAGTGAGACCATATCTGTGTAGGGTGTATCTTAAATCAGTCACTTTTGACATATAAAAGGAGTAGATTAGGCACAAAAGCAAAAAAAAAAAAAACAAACAAAACCCCCCAAAATCCAAACCTGTTGCCATTGAGTCAATTCCGACTCACAGCGACCCTACTGGACAGAGTAGAGCTGCCCCATAGGGTTTCCAAGGCTGTAATCTTTATGGAAGCAGATCACCAGGTCCTTGGTCCCACGGAGGAGCTGGTAGGTTTGAACCACTGATCTTTCGGTTAGCAGCCACGTGCTTAACGACTGTGCCACCATGGCTTTTTGGCACAGCAGCAGGGAAGCACACGTGGGGAAAGACTGATGCCATGTGGAGATCATCGAGGAACAGAGGAAGACAAGCTGAAAGGGACAAGGATTTTCCCCCAGAATGTACAAAGCAAGCCTTCCCCTAGAGCCAGAGCCGTGAATTCAGATTCTAGCCTCCTAAACTCTGAGGAAATATATTTCTGTTTGTTAAAGCCGCACACTTGTGGTATTTCTGTTATAGCAGCCTCAAGAAACTAAGACAAGGAACTATCATAAATGTCACCTACGAAAAAGTTTCACCACTTGTCAGTTTGTCATACTGTGGTGGCTTTCATGTTGCCAGGATACTAGAAGCTATCCACTGGTATTTCAAAGACCAGCAGGGTCATCCACGGTGGATACATTTCACCAGAGCTTCCAAACTAACTCAGACTAGGAAGAAAAGCCTGGTGATCTACTTCCAAAAATCAGCCAGTGGAAATTCTATGGGTCACAACAGAATATTATCCAATACAGTGCTGGAAGATGAACCCCCTAGGTTGGAAGTCACTAGAAGAGCTGTAACGATGGACTCGAACATAGCAACAATGATAAAGATGGCTCAGGACCAGGCAACGTTCCACTCTGTCGTACATGGGGTCTCCATGAGTTGGAGTCAACTCAAAGGCAACTAACGACAACATGAGAAAATTCAAATTACGCATCACAGATATCTCCCTGTATTGCTGTAGAACACCCACAACGATTATTTTAAGGGACACACTATCGTTTATTTGTGGATGTCCCATAACTTCTCAACCTCATCCCTTCCGGAGTTGCGGCGGCCTCCATTCTGAGAGCGAGCGGGGCCTCGACGTAGGAATTAAAGGTGAGCCCAGTAAGCCAACGTAGGCACAGCAGGAACAGCAGCTGGAGCTGACGCTGCCAATAGGAGCCAGCGCGGAGCCAGGAGATGGTAAGCGCGCCTCAGGGACAGCCGAGGAGGAGAGCGCTGGCAGGAGGGAAATTAAATACAAACTAATCTCCTCTGAACCCGGGTGACATCAGCTTATCAGAGCCTTCCTGGGGCGGGAGCTCTGGACACTGGGTCAGGTCAGAAAGGAGAAAAGAAGAACAATCTGGAAACTTCTCTACCTCATTAGGACAGGGCACCATCTTTGTATCTATCCCTGTGACACCTGTGCTCAATACATATCTGGTAAGTGATTTAACAAGGTAGCAGGGAGCCAGCAGGAGTGCAAATGGAATTTTAATGGCCTGTAAGCTGGCTCAGATGGCAGATCTCAGAATTGGAGGGAAATTGCTGGCTAGGGGAACTCACCTGCTGATGTGTGGATTCCCTTGATGAGTTCCCTGGTCTCCATTTGCATGCCTCTTGTGACAGGAGGCTTACTGTCTCACAGGACAGGCCATCTAACTGCTCTAAAGGTAGACAGGTCTTCCCTAAGTTGAGTCAAGAGCGGCTGCTTTGTAAATCCCCCTTGTTGGTCCTGATTTTGTGTCCATGTAATGACACAAAAGAAACCTACTTCCTCTTCAGGCTGCAGTCCATGCCTTTAATTACGGAAAGGCTGACCATCCCCCTGATGCTGATGCATTGCTTTATTTTCTTCCTTGTGAATACGCTTCTCTTTGTTTAATGCATTTATTTCTCAGCAAAGATGTACCAAGAGCCTCCTTCGTGCCAGGGGCTGGGTTAGGTGCTGGGGTTACAATGGTGAGCCAGACAGCCATGATTCTGGCGGTGTTCACAACCAAACGGGGGAGAAAGATTATTCAGGAAGCAGTCAGCATAAAGTGGAGTGAGTGCTGAAGAGAGAACAAAACGGGAGTCCTGCAGAATGGAAGTGCCAGGAGAGCGGAAGCACCACTGTGCCTGGCACGTAGTAGGTGATCAATAAAGATTTGTTGAAAGTATGAATGAGCAACTAAACTTGGGGGTTCGGTGGGCGTGGAGAGGTAGCACCATTTAGGCCGAGGCCTGAGATTTTCCTAGGAGTTAGCCAGGAGGGGAGGGAATAGTGTTCCAGGCAGAAGGAACAGCCTATGCAAAGACCCAGAGAGGAGAGAGGACATGGCAGTTTTGAGAAAGGGTGCATTCTTTCTAGTTGGAACAAAGAATTCCAGGAATGTAAGGTTGGGGGATTAAGTGGGAGTGGGGAGGGAGGAGCATGCAGGCAGAACAGTGAGAAAGCACAATGTGGAAGCCGGAAGGGGCCAAACGCAAAGGTCCCTGTGGGCTGTTAAGGAGTTTGGGCCTTCCTGGGATGAGGAGGCACAAAGAATTGAAGAGCTCATGGCTGAGCACCTGCAGAGGATGTGGGAGAAGCAGAAGGAGATAAATGTGGGCTTAGGATCCAGGCTCCTCGCAGTGGTAATCCTGGCTCTGTTCTCTACCAGGCAGAAGAGTGGGGTCAAACAAATGGGCTCTGGGGTCTCAGCCAAGCTACTTAAGCTCCATTTCCTAATCTGCAAAATAGGAATAACGAGTCTTCTGGTTTGAGCGCCATAATGCATGGGGCAGCCTGCCCTGTGCCCATGTGGGTCCCCAAATCTGACCTGTATAAGGTCCCAAATGCAGACACATATTCCTCCACCACATCCGTGTAACGACTCCCCTGAGAAGGTCCCAGAAGAGTAGAAATTGAGGTCAGTCAGGTGAGGGCCCTTTGGGACATGGCTCAGGGTCCAGGTTGGCTGCCCAGGCCCTTCTCCAGCCGGGTGGATGGAAGGGGACACGGGGTGGGCAGGGAGCCCCAGGCTTCCATCCTATACGGGCTGAAGCTCTCCTTGTAAATAGCCTCAAGATTTCTGAATAAACCCGATTGTCAGATTCATCCAATTTGAACTTCCTGGAGTACCTGTCTCTAGGGTGGCAGCAGGGGCAGGGGGGTCTTTGCTGTGGGAGGCAGAGCCAGTAGCAGACTGAAGCTTTGGAAGACTTCTGCAGCTCCTATGACTATCTAATGAGGTAACACCTCTAAAGTGCTTAGCAGCACTCAAAAGTGCTTTGTTGGCAGAATGAATACATGTTTGCTATTTTCATTCTTGTTAGCTGTGTGCTTTGGACAAATCAACCTAACCTCTCTAAATCTTAAGGTTTTTTTTCTTGGTTCATTCTTTCCATTTGTAAAATAGACTGTTCTCTTCCTTGGAGGGCTGGATGAAGAGAAAGAGATACAGGTTTGCTATAAGTCAGAATTGAGTCAATGACACACAACAGCAGCAACATGTACAAAGGAGCCCTAGTGGCACAATGGTTCAGCACCCAGCTGCTGGTTCGAACCCACGCAGTGGCTCTAGAGAGATGGCCAGGAGAAAGACATGGCCATCTGCTTCTGCAAAGATTATAAACCAAGAAAACCTTATGGAGCAGTTCTACTCTGTCATATGGGGTAGCTTTGAGTCGGAATCAACTCAATGGCATCCAACAGCAACGATGACAGTACACAAAGTATTTGGCACACTGTAGATGCTCAAAAGAGGAAGAAGCAGAATTGAACCCAGGAGGCCCAAAGCTGAAGCCCAAATGGTCATCTTCTCCAAGCCCATGGCTGAGAGAGGACGAAGTTCCTAGTCCCAACTTTCCTGTCCAGCCAGCCCACCTCTGATCCTGTCCTGACTACCCTTTTACTTCCTGCCTCCCCTTCTCTACATACCCCTCTGCTCCAGGACACTGGGTCCACCTGGGGAGCCAGCAATTGATCATTCCTCACCTGGCCACCATGCTGCCACCTCAATGCTTATCAAAAGCCACTTAGGAAACGATTTGCCTGCTCCACCTCCCAGGCCTTCATCTCCCCTCCGGTGCCCAGCCTCTCCCAGACAGAAAGGGGACAGAGATAATGAGAGAGGCTCCTCTGAGCATAACAATGAGGAAGGTGAAGGCAAGGAGTCTTGTTCAGCTGGTGAGAAAACCAGGAGGGAGAGTGCAGAGCATGGTGGTGACACGGCTTTAGGGGTTAAGCAGCTGGGGTCAGCGGATGTTGGAGGTAGTGACAGAGCCGGCAAAGGGGGTGTTGGGCAGGAAAGGCTCGCCTCCTCCTGCACCCACCTCTGCCCTTGCCCCTCATTCCTTGTTGAGTTAGGTCTCTCTGGATGAGGCACTGCCCTGAGGGTAGGGAAACAGCAGAGTGGGCTCAAGTTCCCATTCTGCTCTGAGCTCTCTATGTAGCCATGAGTGGTCACTGGCCATGTTGGGCCTCAGTGGTCACATTTGTTTCATGATGGGTGGGCTCACCCCTCCCTACACTCTATGCATCTTGGTCTGCATGCATTGATTCTGCATCATTGTGTGTGACAGGCCCTGGGGATCCAGCCAGAGCCAGCAGACATGGCCATGCCCTCAGGCAGCTTAAAATCTGAGGAGAGGTGGACGTGATCAAGTCATCGCAAAAAATCTTAAAAAAAAAAAATCATTTTATTATTTCAACTGTGGTCTACACTGGCAAGGGTGTCCTCAGGTGCTCTGACTTGGCTGGGAGTGTCTACCAGGTGGTTTTGCTGAGGAGGGGTAGGATCGAACGAGGTGGAAGGGTCTGGGGAGGTCAGGAGAGCTGAATGGTCCACGATGAGGGACAGTGTGGAGGAAGCCTGGAGGGAGCACTGAGGGGCTGAGGAAGAGGGCCAAGATGGAGGGGAATGGGAAAGGGCCAAGAAGGAAGGGGATTGGGAAGGGCCATGATGGAGACAGATGGGAAAGGGCCATGATGGAGGGGGATGGGTGGGCCAAAGTAGAGGGGAATGGGGGAGGGCCAAGGTGGAGGAAGATGGGAGAGAACCAAGATGGAGGAGGATGGGGTGGGCCAAAGTGGATGGGGATGGAGGAGGGCCAAAGTGGAGGTGGTTGGGAGAGAGCCAAGATGGAGGGGGATGGGAAAGGGCCATGATGGAGGGGGGTGGGGGAGGGCCAAGGCGGAGGGGGATGAGGGAGGGCCACGATGGAGGAGGATGGGGAGAGCCATGATGGAGGGGTTTGGGAGAGATGCCGAGGCCTTCCCCACGGTGGGGAGGCTGAGCTCGGTCCAGGGCTTTATTCTATACAACAGGCAGCCACCGAATCATTTTAGGAAAGAGAGTGACGTGTGATCTGACCTAGGTTTTGGGGACAGGCCTCGGGCTGTGTGTGGGGAGTGAATTGGGGAGGGATGAGGGGCCAGGGGACTGGCTAGGGGGCAGCTGTGGGGATGTGTACAAGTATCTGAGGCCACCTCCATATGGTGAAGGTCCCAGTATATAAAACTGCCAAACCTGATTGTATGATTGCCTACCATTTTGTCATCTGATGTGATTTCCCTATGTGCTGTAAGTCCTATCACTATGATGTAATGAGGGGGATTAGCGGCAGTTGTATTGATGAGATCTACAAGATTAGATGGGGTCTTAAGCCAATCTCTTTTGAGACATAAAAGAGAGAAGCCAGCAGAGAGACACGGGGACCTCATACCACCAAGAAAACAGTGCTGGGAGTAGAACACACCCTTTGGACCTGGGGCTCCTGTGCTGAGATGCCCCAGACCAAGGGAGTATTGACAAAAGGACCTTCCTCCAGAGCCTAGAGAGAGAAAGCCTTTCTCTGGAGTTGGCTCCCTGAATTCAGACTTCTAGCCTACCCGACTGGAGAGAATAAACTCCTCTTTGTTAAAGCCATCCACTTGTGGTATTTCTGTTACAACAGAACTAAGACACTGAGTTACAGTGACTGGAGGTTTAGCCTCAATTGAAGAGATGCCCAAAGTCTGAATTTGAAGCTCTTCCTGCCTGTGAGACCCAGGCAACCTGGCCGTACCACGTCACGCCCCAACCTCTGCGTGTATGATGGGGCTCTGGGTTCAGGTAGAGGCAGAGAGGGCGGGAGAATGGCCAGACCAAGAACTGGGTAGGGGTCAGAGTACAGGGCGTGGCATATGACCACCGGTGTCCCCTTAGGTATCACCTGGTTATTACACCTTCCCTGACCACCACGGTCTTCTGTGCCTCAGGGAAAGGTGTCCCTCCTGTCACACCGTGGGGTGCACAGCAGCTGGTGAGGATCCTGACTCTCGGTCATTAGGCCCCGCATTTCATTCCAGCTCTGCCACTTACAGGCTGTGTGTCCCCAGAGGACCTTGGTTTTCTTATCTGTAAATCAAACCAGCTGCTGTTGAGCCAATTCTGACTCATGCTGATGGCACGTGTGACAGAGTAGAGTTGCTCTGTAGGGTTTGCTGAGATGTGATCTTACAGAAGCCGATCACCAGGACCTTCTTCCACCGCACCCCTGGGTGAGCTCAAACCGCCAACCTTTAAGGTAGTAGTCAAACGCAAATGTGTTCTGTAAAAGGGGGTGTCATGGATTGAATTGTGTGCCCCCCCAAAGTCTGTCAAGTTGGCTAGGTCATGATTCCCAGTATTGTATGATTGTCTACCATTTTGTCATCTGATTCGATATCCTTATGTGTTGTAAATCCTATCACTATGATGTTAGTGAGATGGATTAGTGGCAGTTATATTGGTGAGTCTACAAGATTAGATGGTGTCTTAAGCCAATCTCTTTTGAGATATAAAAGAGAGAAGTGAGCAGAAAGCCATGGGGACCTCATACCACAAAGAAAGCAGTGCCGGGAGAAGAGCACGTCCTTTGGGCCTGAGGTTCCTGCTCTGAGATGCTCCTAGTCCAGAGGAAGATTGACGACAAGGACCTTCCTTCAGAGCCAACAGAGGGAGAAAGCTTTCCCCTGGAGCTGATGCCTTAAATTTGGACTTGTAGCCTACTGGACTGTGGGAGAATAAATTTCTCTTTGTTAAAGCCATCCACTTGTGGTATTTCTGCTGTAGCAGCACTAGATGACCAAGACAAGGGGTAATAATTGTAACTACAACCATTGAGTCAACTCTGATTCATAGTGACCCCATATGTGTCAAAGTAGAACTGTGCTCTATAGTTCAATGGCTGTGATCTTTTGGAACTAGATTGCCAGGCCTTTTCTCTGAGGTGCCTCTGGGTGCACTCAAACCTCCAACTGTTTGGTCAGCAGAAGAGCTCCTTAACTATTTGCACCATCCAGGGACTCTACCTACTACCATCATGTTAGTTCCTGTGGAGTCAATCCTGGCTCACGGCAACCCCCTGTGTGCACAGTAGAGCTGTGTCTCACAGGGTTTCCAAGGCTGTGGCCTCTCAGAAGCAGATCACCAGGCCTATTTTCTGAGGTGGGTTTGAACCACCAACCTTCCAGTTAGTAATCAAGTGCTTAATCATTAGGGCCACTCGGGCGTCTCCACACAGTTGTTAAGAGAAGAAAATGAGATGGTATACTTTAAGACCTATTGTTGTTGAGTACATTCCCACTCACAGTGACTCTACAGGACAGAGTAGAATTGCCCTGTGGGGTTTCCAAGCTGTAATCTTTACAGAAGCAGCCTGCCACATCTTTTTCCCCTGGAGTGGCTGGCAGGTTTGAAGCTCTGACCTTTAGGTTAGCAGCCAAGCACTTAACTGCTGCGCAGGAGCCTCAGGCCTTTCCCTGTCAGCCAGGGGAAGCCATTTCTTCCTTGTCCTGCCCAGGTTCCAGGTAAATCCTTTTAAAACAAGGGCCCTGGGGCATTATCCTGAGTCCCCTAAAGGGGTCAAATGGTCCTGCTCTCAAACGCCTGGCTTGGCTGCTGCTGCACTGTTCGCTGCCCTGAGTCTGAATGTGTGGGCTGTCATTTGGGTATGGGGGCAGAGGTACTGTGGGCCCCTGAGGGTCACTCCAGGCCAGCAGGCAGTGGTAGCTGGTGTCCGGGCCTGCCTGTCCTGAATTCTGGATGGGATGTTCCTGGCCCCTGGCTTCTGCCCGTCCTTCTGTATTCCACATGGGCCCAGTTTAGGGCACACTCCAGGACACTCCAGGGCACACTTCATCTTCCCTACTCCCACCTGTCCTTGATGTCCAAAGTTGGGACCCCTCAAACCCCACATGAAAACCTGGGCCTGTCCTGACTGTTGTGAGCACACGTGCACGTGTCCTCATGCATGCATACAGGCACACATGATGAGGCATGCCATCTCTTGCTCATACACACTCACGCATTCCCACTCACCTGGCCCACTCCCACTCACTCTGGCTCACTTGCAGCCTTCAGGAGCAGGCTTTGGGAATGCTTGGCTGAGCCCACAGGAGGGTGGCCCTCCAGGGCCTTGCTGCTTTGGCCCAATTCCTGGTTCTGGTCCCAAGTCCCCTCTCAGGTCGGGGCCCTTGCCTGCTATGCCTGGCTGACATCCTGGTAGGTGGCCTGTCCATCCTGCACCTCAGCCTGGATCCTGCCCACGTGCTGCTCTCAGTGAAAACCTTCCCTGATAGCCTGCCCAGAGTGATACCTCAGAGCCCAGTGAAAGGGTTGGTGGCTTATAACATGAGAAAGAGAACACTGTGCCAGTTCCTACACCAGGGACTCTAAAATAACCCTTTCCCCAGGCCTGCCCAGCATCCTTCTAGCACTTTCTAACTTCCACTGGGATATGCCTCCCCGACTCCCAGACTGTGAGCTTGCTGTGTGACCCCGTCCACCTGTCCCTGCAGACGGGTACGATCCAGTCAGGGCTCCTATCCTTCTGGCCACCGTGATCGATTCAGGGAGGGCCACTGGCTCTGGGGTTGACCGCAAGGCTGTGTGTGACCCTGGGCAAACTATTTCACTTCTCAGTGTCATAGTTCCCTCGCCTGCGTGATGGGATAATAAGACTACCCAGTCCACAGAGCTGTTGTACACACAGAATCATGTAAAGGGTTTAGCACAGAGTTCGACACACAGTAAGTGGTCAATAAATGTTAGCTACTAAAATTCATGGAGGTAGTGGGAAAGAGAAGCTTTTTTCTTTTTTTTTTTTCCTGGTGTTGCTGAATGTACACGTTGAGCTGCTGGGGAAATCTTGCTATCATGAAGGGAGAGCCTGCCTGACAATGAACCCAGCACAAAAGAAAGCAGTGCTCAGAGATGCCCCCCGCACCACTTTCCTTTGCACTGACCCAGCTGTTCCTGTGACCTCAGCAGCAAGCCACACTCATTGCCGCCGAGTTGATTCTGACTCATGGCCACCTTATGCGTGACAGAGTAGGGTTGCTCCGTAGGGTTTTCTTGGCTGTAATCTTTATGGAAGCAGATCTCCAGACCTTTCTTCTGTGGGGCTGCTGGGTGGGTTCTAACCGCCAACTTTTAAGTTAGTCAAAAAACGAAAAACTCAAAAACAAACCTGTTGCTGTCGAGTCAATTCTGACTGATAGTGACCCTATAGGACAGAGTAGAACTGCCCTATGGGGTTTCCAAGGAGCAGCTGGTGGATTCAAATTGCCAACCTTTTGGTTAGCAGCCTGAGTTCTTAACCACTGTACCACCAGGGCTCTTTTAGGTCAGTAGTCCAGTGCAAATGGTTTGCACCGCTCAGGGACCTTCCTGAAGACCGACTCCTGGACTACTCAGGCACCTAAGCCAATTAATCCATTCTTTTATTGATTAAGTTACTTTGAATTGGGATTCTGTCATTTGTAACAAAAGAGTTTCAGCAAATATCCATTCACCCCCCCACCCCCCCACCCATCCACCCATCCACCCATCCACCCCCCCACCCATCCACCCATCCACCCATCCACCCCCCCACCCATCCACCCATCCACCCATCCACCCATCCACCCATCCACCCATCCACCCATCCACCCATCCACCCATCCACCCATCCACCCATCCACCCATCCACCCATCCATCCATCCATCCATCCATCCATCCATCCATCCATCCATCCATCCATCCATCCATCCATCCATCCACCCACCCCCCCATCCAGCCATCCAGCCATCCACAGGCCTGAGTTCAAGTCTCAGTTCCAAGTCCTAGCTGTGTGGCTTAGACGCAGCACTTTACCTAAGACTTAGAGTCTTTATCTGTAGAATGGGAGTTTCATTACCCACCTTATGGGATGGTTTCAAGGTTAAGTGGACAACCTGTACAGAGTATCACTATCACACTCAGGATCAAAATGCAGAAGAGGAGTTGGTAAATCCCACCCCCACCACCGTCTTTTCTGTCTGAATTCTGCCGCCCCTACCTACCCAGGTATGTCTGAGAAAACAAAGCCTATTGCCTTTTGAGCAGGCAGAGTCTGGTTGGTACAGCCTTTATTATTTCTCCAGCATTTTCCAGAAGAATGGTGTTATTTGAAGGCTGCAGGGGATGGGAGGAGTAAAAAATAACATAAACTGAACAGAACGCAGGAGGGCAGCAAGAGGGGCTGAGGTCAGCTGTTTGGGGCAGAAACGTGGAAGGCCAGGGCAGTCAGTGCCTCTTAGCATTCAGCCACCAGAGAGGAGAATTCTGCAAGAGAAAGTGACAAAGGAAGGTGAATCAGAGGTGGAGAGGTCAAAGGAGGCTGGTCACACTCCAAGTACACAGCTTTCTTTCGGTTCTTGTATCCGTTGCAGGAGGCCCGGGGTGACGGAGTGAGTGAGTGAGTGGGGGAATGAATGAATGAATGAAGTGAGATGGGAAATGGTGGGCCTACCATATCTTTTGCCTCATGATATCATACCACTCACAAACTATTATTCATAATAAACCTAAAAAAGTCCCATTGCCGTCAAGTCGATTCCGACTAATAGCGACCCTATAGGATAGAGTAGAACTGCCCCATGGAATTTCCAAGGCTGTAAATCCTTATGGAAGCAGATAACTACATCTTTCTCTCATGGGGCGGCTGGTGGGTTTGAACCGCTGACCTTTTGGTTAGTAGCTGAGTGCTTTAACCATTGCGCCACCAGGGCTCATCATATTATTCATAATAATAACAATAAAATTTTTGTGAATGTTTATCATACCCCAGGCACTATTCTAAGTACTTTATATACAGTATCTTACTTGACAGCAGCAATAATCCTGTAAGGTGCGTATTACCATTATTCCCATTCGGAAGCTGAGGCACCGAGTTCAGCAGTTTTTACAAGACCACACAGCTACTAAAAGGCAGAGCCAGGAGCCAAACCCAGGTCAGCCTGACTCTGGATCCGAGCTCTTTCTCAACTATTTGGCTAGTTGTTCCCAAACCACCCACCAGGATCAACTGCAGAATTTAAAAAGATGCAGATTCCCAAGCCCCCACCCTGGAATTTCTGATTTAGGAGGTCTGGGGTGAGAAGCAAGTTGCCATGATCCTGATGAGCAGTCAGGTTCAAAAGCCACCATGCTTGTCTTGCCACCTTCCTGGGAAGACCAAGCATGGCCCCTGCCCTGTAGAGTTTCCAAGGAGAAGCTGGTGGATTCGAACTGCTGACCTTTTGGTTAGCAGCCAAGCTCTAACCACTGCATGCTCCAGCATGACCCTAACCCAAAAAAACTTGTTGCTGTCGAGTCGATTCCGACTCAGAGCCAACCCTATAGGGCAGAGTAGAACTGCCCCACAGGGTTTCCAAGGAGTGCCTGGTGGATTCAAACTGCTGACTTTTGGTGAGCAGCTCTAGCACTTAACCACTATGCCACCAGGGTTTCCAGCGAGTCTAAACACGGGATCATCTCCACGAAGCACAGAGATGTGAACAGGTACAGGTCCTCGGAGTAAGCCGGGCTCTGCCTCTCATAGCTCCTTATTTAAACCCCACAAACACCTGGGAAACTGGGGTCTATTATTTCCATTTTACAGAAGGGAAAACTGAGCCCCAGAGAGAAGTGACTTTTCAGAGCTTCCAGGTCTAAGCCAGCATTCAAACTCCCCTGTCCAAGGTCCTCCTTCACCCCCATCACATCTGCTTACCTTCAAGTTTACCGTGGGCTCACCTGCCCTTCCCTCCTGGCAATGCCAGGCTTCCATGCTCCAAAAACCAAAAACAAACCCATCATGGTCGAGTCAACTCTGACTCCTAGCGACCCTATAGCACAGAGTAGAACTGCCCCATAGAGTTTCCAAGGAGCACCTGGTGGATTCAAACTGCCGACCTTTTGGTTAGCAGCTGTAGCACTTAACCACTAGGCCACCAGGGTTTTCCTCCATGCTTCTGCGGGTATTAATTATTGGTGTCAGTGACTGATGTCAGCACTAGGGGGCGATCAAAGGTCCCGCCATTGAATCCAATTCTACCGAAACTAACAAAAGGGCAGCCCCAAACAGGTGAAGGGAGACCCAAGGTGACAGAAGCTTCTGGTCAAGTTGGGAAACAAGACAGGCAAGAAGTGCTCTGTGTTGCCACTTTTTCTCTAAATCTCCAGCACGCAGGGGCATCTCCACCTGAGGCCTTTACACCTGCTGTTCTCTCCACCTGGCTCACTCAGCCGGCCCACGTTTTCTCACACTAGTTCCTTCTCACTCACCTGGTCTTGGCTCCACTGTCACTCCTCAAGTGGCCTTCTCTGGCCACCCTGGTGAAAGCAGTGATCCCCGTCCACCACTGTGATCCTCTTTGCTATCACCACGTCTTACTAGCTCCCCAGCACTGACCACCTCCAGAAGATTTTTGAGTTTATACTTGCTGACTTGTTTGTTTTCTGTGTTGGAGCATAAACGCCGGGGAGGGAGGCAGGGAGTCTGCTGTCTCCCTGCACGGGCGCAGTGCCTGACACTGAGGGGCAATAATGTCTGTGAAAGGATGAGAGAGGTACGAGGCTTCAAGTCTCAAAGGGAGAAGCGGTGTCTTCTATTTAAGGTAGCAGGAAAACCTTCAAGAGGGAAGGTGCCTCTGATTGAGCACTTTAGGAAGGGGCAGGAGTCCTACAGGAAAAAGCAGACGGAGGAAAAGGGATACCTCCAGTCAAAGCCTAGGAGGGCAGGAAACACCGGGGGTATTTGGGAAGACCCAGCAGCTGTGCTGGGCTAGAGTTGTGTATGATAGGACAAATACAGCCGAAGAGGCCTGGCCTCCAATCTGGCTCTACCGCTCATGGACTGTGTGACTTCAGATAAGGCACCTAACCTTTCTGAGCTCATTGTCATCATCCATAAAAGGAATAAAAGTTGGAGTCCTCGGGTGGTACAAACTGCTAATGTGCTCATCTGCTAAGTCAAAGGTTAGGGGTTTGAGTCCACCCAGAGATATCTCAAAAGAAAGGCCTGGTGTTCTCCTTCTAAAAAATCAGCCATTGAAACTCTATGGAGCACATAGGGTCACCATGAGTCAGAACCAACTTGAGGACTACTGGTTTGGTCAGCTTCCTGGAGTGGAGGTGGTCAAAAGAGATAACAGGTATGTCAGGTGCTTGGCACATGGAAGGTCCTTAGCCCCCACTGATTTCCATGCCCCTCAACTGTGAGGTCCTCCCTACAAGGGTCAAAAGGGGTATGGTTCAGCAGCCAAGACTTCAGCTTTCTCTGGAATAAAGGGGGTCCAGGGAATGTCTTCTCTGGCGTTTTTTTTCTCCAGATGAGAGCAGGCAAGAAGGAGTTTGCCACCATGTACCACCACGTGGTCCTGAGATGCCATGTCCCAGGCTGCCAGGGCATGCAGGACCCCAGGTCAGCCAGTCTCCATTGCCTCTAGGAAGTGGAGCATCGTGAGTGGGGAGGGCACAGGTTGGGGATCAAGGGTCAGGGGCTCCAGTCCTAGCCTGGCCCTATTTGCTGGAAAATGCCTCTCTGTGGGCTTCAGTTCCCTCGTCTGCCCCTGTGGTGAAGGGTGGTGAAGGGTGGGGGCACTAGTAATTCTCTCCAGGAGCAAATGAAGAACTGCATGTGAAATGGCTCCCAAAAGGCCAAAGCAAGCATCTGGGCTTCCTTGAGGTAAGCCCCACCCTTCCTGGACTTTATACGAAATGCAGATGTAAAAGCCTATCAACGTCATTCCTTAGTTTTCATAACTGTACCATTGTTACATGAGATATTACCATTTGCAGAAGCTGGGTGAGGGGTATATGGAACTCTCTGTACTACCTCTGCAATTCTTCTGTAAGGCTCAAATTGTATCAAAACACAAACTCAACAAGAAACAACAAAATCCAGGTGTGTTATCATCATGGAAATAACCTGGCACTGGTAGAGGGACACATACCTGGGCTCCTCACCTTTCTGGAGCTTGACCTGGGAAATGGACACTACCCTGTCCTGTCCCCAAGCTGTCCCTTGAGGACAAGAAAGACGGATGACCAGGATTTGGGGTCTGGGCAACCTTTCAAGGAGGCTGCAGGTAGGAGAGAGGGAGGGTCTACCACCTGGTCCTAAAAGCCCCCAGGCTCTCAGGCTGAGTACTAATAGTGAGTGACACGAGTGGAATCCCAAATAAATAACTGAGCAACAAACACCCTCAAAAAATCTCCCCCACCCATCAGGTATCAAAGCACTCACTTTCTCAGCCATGAGCCATGAGTCTCTACGGTCCTGCCCACCTTGGTGGGGAGATGACTCTTTTGAGAAGTCTTTTACTGTTAGTACTTTTATTAATATTGTCTGTTTATATAATTAGTAAAAAATAGTTGCTGTCAAGTCGATTCTGACTCATGGCAACCCCATGTGTGTCAGAATATAGCTGTACTCCATAGAGTTTTCGGCATCTGGTTTTTTGAAAGTAGGTCACCAGACCTCTTTTCCGAGACACCTCTGGGTGGACTCTAAACTTTCTGTTGGCAGCCGAGCACGTTAACCATTTGTCCCGCCCAGGGACTCCATATAGTAAGTAACTAACATTTATTGAATGCCTAGGTAAGAGAAATTTTGCATATATGATCTCGTTGAATTCTCATGACTATCCCATGGGGGAGATACCTTGGTCTGTATTTTACATGTGGGGAAACTGAGGCCCAAGAGTTAAATAGCTTGACCAAAGTCACACAGCGGGCATGACTCAAGCCACCCTCTTAGGTTGCCTTCTTTAACCTGGAGGTTTCTGACCTGTTGAGACCTAGGTATAAAGTGACATGTGTCCCAGCTTGAATGTCACTGCCCCATGACTCTGTCACGTTGGCCCTTTTTAATTTACTTCACAGTACTTAGCACTTTCTGAAATGATCTTATTTTTGTCAGTCTTCCCCCACTTGAATGTAAATCCAGGAGGGCAAGGAACTTTGTCTTGCTCACCACTCTTCTAGCAGCTAGAAAAGGCCTGGCACACAGCTGTTGTTAGGTGCCGTTGAGTTGGTTCCGACTCATAGTGACCCTATGCACAACAGAACGAAACACTGCCCGGTCCTGAGCAATCCTTACAGTTGTTATGCTTGAGCTCATTGCTGCAGCCACTGTGTCAATCCACCTCGTTGAGTGTCTTCCTCTTTTCCCCTGACCCTGCACTCTGCCAAGCATGATGTCCTTCTCCAGGGACTGATCCCTTGTGACAACATGTCTAAAGTATGTAAGACAAAGTCTCGCCATCCCTGCTTCTAAGGAGCATTCTGGTTGTACTTCTTCCGAGACAGATTTGTTCGTTCTTTTGGCAGTCCGTGGTATATTCAATATTCTTTGCCAACACCATAATTCAAAGGCGTCAATTCTTCTTCGGTCCTCCTTATTCATTGTCCAGCTTTTGCGTGCATATGAGGGGATTGAAAATACCACGGCTTGTTTTTTTGGGTCAGGCGCACCTCAGTCTTCAAGGTGACATCCCTGATTTTCAACACATTAAAGAGGTCCTTTGCAGCAGATCTACGCAATGCAATGCATCGTTTGATTTCTTGACTGCTGCTTCCATGGCTGTTGATTGTGGATCCAAGTAAAATGAAATCCTTGACAACTTCAATCTTTTCTCCGTTTATCATGATGTTGATCATAGGTCCAGTCGTGAGGATGTTTGTTTTCTTTATGTTGAGGTGTAATCCGTACTGAAGGCTATGGTTTTTGATCTTCATTAGTAAGTGCTCCAAGTCGTTTTCACTTCCAGCAACGAAGGTTGTGTCATCTGCATAACGCAGGTTGTTAATGAGTCTTCCTCCAATCCTGATGCCCCGTTCCTCTTCATATAGTCCAGCTTCTCAGATTATTTGCTCAGCATACAGATTGAATAGGTATGGTGAAAGGATACAGCCCTGATGCGCACCTTTCCTGACTTTAAACCAATCAGTATCCCCTTGTCCTGTCCGAACAACTGCCTCTTGATCTATGTAAAGGCTCCTCATGAGCACAATTTACTGTTCTGGAATTCCCATTCTTTGCAATGTTATCCATAATTTGTTATGATCCACACAGTCGAATGCCTTAGCATAGTCAATAAAACACAGGTAAACATCCTTCTGGTATTCTCTGCTTTCAGCCAGGATCCATCTGACATCAGCAATGATATTCCTGGTTCCACATCCTCTTCTGAAACTGGCCTGAATTTCTGGCAGTTCCCTGTTGATATACTGCTGCAGCCACTTTTGAATGATCTTCAGCAAAATTTTGCTTGCGTGTGATGTTAATGATATTGTTCTATAATTTCCACATTCTGTTGGATCACCTTTCTTGGGAATAGGCATAAATATGGATCTCTTCCAGTCAGTTGGCCAGGAAGCTGTCTTCCATATTTCTTGGCATAGACAAGTGAGCACCTCCAGTGCTGCATCTGTTTGTTGAAACATCTCAATTGATATTCCATCAACTCCTGGAGCCTTGTTTTTCGCCAATGCCCTCAGTGCAGCTTGGATCTCTTCCGTCAGTACCATTGGTTCCTGATAATATGCCACCTCTTGAAATGGTTGAATATTGACTAATTCTTTTTGATATAATGACTGTGTGTATTCCTTCCAGGAAGCATCAAAAGAAGATGGAAGGCACACAGCAGAAGCTAATAAATGAATGCCAAATGAATGAATGGCTCAAGGATCCTCCTTAGGATTCAGCAAGTACTAACTTAACTCACAGAATTCTCATGACAGCCCTGGGAGGTAAATGGGAAGATTCCCATTTTTATAGATGGGGACACAGAGGCCTGGAGAGGTGAAGTGTCAAGGTCATGTGGAAAATAAGAGGAAGAGCCAGGACTTGGCCCCTGGTCTCAAGAATTTCCCCTACCTGAATATGGAGAAGCAATTGCTGGTACGGACTCCCCCAAAAAACGAACAAATCTGTCTTGGAAGAAGTACAACCAGAACGCTCCTTAGAAGCAAGGATGGCGAGACTGTATCTTACATACTTTGGACACGTTGTCAGGAGGGATCAGTCCCTGGAGAAGGCCATCATGCTTGGTAGAGAGTCAGCCGAAAAGAGGAAGACCCTCAATGAGATGGATTGATACAGTGGCTGCAATGATGGGCACAAGCATAACAACGATTGGGAGCATGGCACAGGACCAGGCGGTGTTTCGCTCTGTGGTACACAGGGTACCGACTCAACAGCACCTAACAGCAACGTTCCTGGTAGGGCTGGAGTCCAGCTGGGGTGGAAGGTTGAACTCTCTCCAGCTTCAATCTGCCATTTAATTCCTGGTTTGGGCCCTGAGTTGCTCTGTCCTAGAATAAAGGAGGCCTGAGTCCTTCCTCCAAGGCCTGTACTTGCAGAGATGATCAATAGGGGACGCCAGTCTTTACTGCTTCCCATGCCACACCAACCTCTCTTCCTCCCTCCCCGGAAATGGACTCTCAGGCTGCTTATCGGGAACCAGCAGCCAGTTGCCACTGAGTCTACTCTGGCTCATGGCGACCCCATGTGTGTTAGCAGAATGGTGCTCCATAGGGTTTTCAACGGCTGTGACCTTTCAGAAGTAGATCACCCAGCCTTTCTTCTGAGGCGCCTCTGGGTGCATTCGAACTGCCAACCTTTCAGTCAGTAGTTGAATACCTAACTGTTTGTGGCACCCATGAGCAAAGAGCCTGTTAATCACCTTTACACCAGATGGGCCTGGGGGCAGTCGGTTGCGGAGGACCGTGAACGCCAGCTGAGGGTCTCTCCAGAAGCAGGAGGTCTGGCATTTTTTAGCCAAACTATGGGAGGTCTTTTCTTTCATTTGTCTATGTCAAGAAATTTGGAGGACAGCTGCCTGGCCAACCGATTGGAAGAGATCCATACGTGTACCCACTCCAGAGAAAGGCGGCCCAACAGAACGCAGAAATTATTGAACAATATCATTAATATCACATGCAAGTAAAATTATGCTGAAAATCATTCAAAAGTGGTTGCAGCAGTACCTCAACAGGGAACTGCCAGAAGTTCAAGCTGGATTCAGAAAAGGATGTAGAACGAGGGATAACACTGCTGATGTCAAATGGATCTTGGCTGAAAGCAGGGAATACCAGAAGGATGTTTACCTGTGTTTTACTGACTATGCTAAGGCATTCGACTGTGTGGATCATAACAAATTATGGATAACACTGCGAAGAATGGGAATTCCAGAATACTTAATTGTGCTCATGAGGAGCCTTTACATAGATCAAGAGGCAGTTGTTCGGAAAGAACAAGGGGATACTGATTGGTTTAAAGTCAGGAAAGGTGCGCATCAGGGCTGTACCCTTTCACCATACCTATTCATTCTGTATGCTGAGCAAATAATCTTAGAAGCTGGACTATATGAAGAAGAACGGGGCATCAGGATTGGGGGAAGACTCATCAACAACCCGCAATATACAGAGGACACCACCTTGCTTGCTGAAAGTGAAGAGGACTTGAAGTACTAACTAATGAACGATGAACATCAAAGCCCACAGCTTTCAGTATGGATTACTCCTCATTATAAAGAAAACAAAAATTCTTCCAACTGGACCCATAAGCAACGAGAAAAGATTGAAGCTGTCAAGGATTTCATTTTACTTAGATCCACAATCAACGCCCATGGAAGCAGCAGTCAGGAAATCAAACGATATATTGCATTAGGCAAATCTGCTGCAAAGAACCTCTCTAAAATGCTCAAAAGCAAAGATGTCACTTCGAGGACAAAGGTGTGCCTGACCCAAGCCACGGTATTTTCAATCGCCTCATATGCGTGTGAAAGCTGGACAATGAATAAGGAGGACTGAAGAAGAATTGATGCCTTTGAATTATGGTGTTGGTGAAGAATATTGAATATACCGTGGACTGCCAGAAGAACGAACAAATCTGTCTTGGGAGAAGTACAGCCAGAGAGATCCGTGGAAGCGAGAATGGCGAAGCTTCACCTCAAATACTTTGGACATGTTATCAAGAGGGACCAGTCTCTGGAGAAGGACATCCTGGTTGGTAAACTGGAGGGTCAGCGAAAAAGAGGAAGACCTTCAACCGAGATGGATTGACACAGTGCTGCAACAATGGGCTCAACATAGCAACGATTATAAGGATGGCGCAGGACTGGGCAGTGTTTCGTTCCATCGTACATGGGGTCGCTGTGAGTGAGAGCCAACTCGCTGGCCCTACCAACAACTATGGGAGGTATTTGGGACCTGCAGGGTTTTCCAGAGCTTGTCAGTCAGACCCCTGCTTGCTCTGGGGTCCGCTCTGAAGCAGCCAGGGCTTCACCATGGCCACGTGCCTGGCTTTTTGCAGAGAACACAGGATTCTAATTATCCTTTCAGAACCTTGAGAGGGCTCTTAGTAGACAAATAGAGGGCAGAGGCCGCCTCTCTGTGTCTTGTGGGTCTCGCTCAGGGCAGAACGCTTACGAACCAACCAATTAACCAACAGCCTCCTATCAAAAGGTCTCCTCTGAAATGTTCAGGGCTCTCCTTGAAGAAAAACAAACGAGCAAACAGAGACACTGTAAAGTCTGACTTTGTGGGAAGATCCTGATTGGGGGGTGGGGTGCAGAAGTTGGGGTACAAGTTTTGGTTCCACCAACCACTGTGTCCTTGGACAAGACACCTCACCCTTCCAGGTTTTGGTTTCTCTACCTTGCTGTGGCAAAGCCTAGAAAATTCCCTTCCAGCTCTCACACAGCGTTTGGAGCAACAGATAAGGGCTCAACCCCCAGCTCCCCAGCTTCTTGCTTCTGTGGCTTCGACTGGATACCTCACCTCATTGTGCTTGTTTCCTCTCTTGTAAAATGGAGCTCATGAGAGTACCTGCCTCCTCGGGGTGTCCTGAGGAACCAGCATTAAAGCCCTTGGCTTCGTCACAGAGCCTGACACATAGCACGCACTCAAGCAATTGGCAGCTGTTGTTATCAAGAGGCTTCTGGAAATCAATCCATTAAAGCCAAGCCTTGAAATGCCGGGCTACTGCCTGTGACTTAGCAGGGACTCTGTAGATGGCACTGGGACCTTTGTTATCATCACTGTTGCTGTTGTCATTGTTTGTCTCCGTTACCCCTACCGTTTCCTGCCTCTGCCCTGGCACCTGCCTACAACTTCTAGCAACTCTGGAGCTGGGTCGGAATCATGTGCCTTCATTTCCCGGCTAGTTGGCCTTAGGTCACTATTTTACCTCTCTAAGCCTCAGTTTTCTCATCTACAAAGTGGGTATAATAATGCCTACTTGCAAGGCTATCGGGAAGACCAGCAGAAAACATACAATTGAAATATCTCAGAACAGTGCCTGGCACATTATAGGTGGTCAATAAACACTAGTCCCACCTCCCTTGGATCTTCCCAGGGAAACTGACACGAACTGGAACTTTGAAATAACAACCACAAAGATTCTGAAACTAAGAAGCACAAGCAGGACATAAACAGACAGAGGAGACAGGAAGCCTAAATAGCAACCACCTGCCCCGATACAAATTTCCGGCTCTATCAGAACAATCCGGACCGGAATCCCACCTGCAGCATGCCCATCCGCGGGACCTCAGTCTCTGACCCTCAGTTTCCTCATCTGTAAAATAGGGATAGTGAGCGTATCTCCTCATAGGGTTATGGTGAGGTACGCTTGAGATAACGGACCAGAAGTGCCTAGTACAGTGCCTGGCACCAAGTGGGAGCTTAATTAAATCAACTCTTATTGCTGAGGTGTGAGGGAGAGTGCTGTTTTGGAAGGATTCAGAAAGTTCTTCCTCCAATAAGACGTGCAATTATAGCACTAACTTCTGAGTCTCAAGCCTCCCGGAAGGCCCTTTGAGGCTGGCTTGCTGATACCTTCAACGTTCATTCAGAAAGCGACCAGGCAGGCAGGGAAGGGTGGGGGCTGGGCAGGCAGCAGATGGAGATTCAGAGACTGGGAGGACGCTGGCCTCCTCGCCTTTAGGAAACTGAAATTAGCCTAATTAGGTCTGCCCAGTCCGGGCTGCTGTGGGGATTGGACAAATTTAGAAAGTATTGACAGGTGAGAACGGCACAGGCTGATAGCCTGAAGTGAAACCGAGAAGGACTTTGAGTCAGCAGCTGGAAGGCTCTCTCCTCCCCTCTGTTGTGATGACCAAGACGAAGGAACCGGCCTCCTGGTTTATCACCTTGCCCCTAAATAGATCCTGGGCTGGGTTTCTTAAAATTGGTATTGCAAACAAGGATCACGTTCCCATCCTAGAGAACGGAGGCAGAGTCATCCGGGGTCACGCCAGACAGCCGCGAGGAGGCAGCGTCAACAGTTCTGGGGGCCTGCTCTGTGCCAGGCACTGCCCTGTGTATTAGCCCATCTCATCCTCGAGCTTTCGTATCTCCATTTTACTTCCGGCAACACTGAGGCTGAAAGTCACTCAGTGAGGAAGATTCTAACTCAGGCACAGCTCACGCCAGAGTGGATCCCTTTCTCAAAGGATGGAGTTGAGTGGCCCTGCATTCTGACTCAGGAGTCCCTGCCTAGCGCAAATGGTTAAGTGCTTGACTACTAGCCGAAATGTTGGTGGTTCAAACCCACCTAGAGGCACCTCAGAGGACAGGCATGACGATCTGTTTCTTAAAGGTCACAGCCTTGAAAACCCTATGGAGCAGTTCTGCTCTGAGACACATGGGGTGGCCGTGAGTCAGAACTGACTTGACAGCGTTCTGACTCAAGCGATATCCTACAGACAGAAAAACCAGAACCAGTTACCACTGAGTCGACTCCGACTCGTGGCCACCCTATGTGTGTCAGAGTAGACCTGTGCTGCACAGGGTCTTCGGTGGCTGACTTTTTGGAAGTAGATTGCCAGGCCTTTCTTCTGAGGCACCTCAGACCTCCAACCTTTCTGTTAGCAGCCGAGCACATTAGCTGTTTGCACCACCCAGGGAGAAGAGGGATAAACGGAAAGTGAAGGTCTTTTTCTGCCCTGACTACTGCTCCTCTTTACTGAGGGCAATTATGTAAGTGCTGCCTCTGCTCCCTCTGCTCAATCTTATCTAGTGCAGCATAAGGCTGGAGTCAGGCGAGGTCCACCTGGGAATAAAAACGAGCAGCTTGCTAAGCACGGGAACCATTTATAACCTGGATATCTCCACGCAGCCTAGTTGGAGAGAGTACCGGAGTCAGGAGACCCAGGTTCCATTTCTGCCAAGGATTTGCTACATGACTTTGGCCACTTAATGTCCTCTGGGCCTCAGTTTCCACATCTTTCAAGTGGGGGTCACAGCCTCTGCCCGCCTGACCCTATTGGCTGATGTGAGCGTAATATGAGACGCGGACAAAGCAGTGTCCACCTTGGGGCCCGGCGGCCAGGACCTGGCCCTGGTACTCACGTCCTGCCTTCCTGGGAAATCAAATCCCACACTGGCTAAAAAAAAGGCTGGAATTACAGGGAGGCAGGTGAGAGTCTCCTTGAATCCTTCTCCCGTTTCTCCTGTCTTAGACTCGATTTCATATCATTTGAGGATTTGTTTCCCACTGCTTCCAAGGGGTTTTGAGGCGGCTAACAAATGAAATATAAAACCAAAAACTAAACCCATTGCCGTCTAGTCGATTCCCACTCATAGCGACCCTATAGGACAGAGTAGAACTGCCCCAAAGGGTTTCCAAGGAGTACCTGGTGGATTCGAACTGGTGACCTTTTGGTTAGCAGCCAAGCTCTTAACCACTGCACCACCAGGGTTTCCATAAACGAAATATACATTCTAATAAATATATAAAATAAGAGAGAAAAAAGTATCACTCAGTCATTTCCAGAACAATCTCACTTAATGTGAGCAACAACTCTGTTAGGTGACTGTTTTGATTCCCACTTTACAGATGAGGAAATGTGTGTCCAAAGAGAGGCAAAGGCTTGGGCACGCTCACAGCTGGCGAGTTCTATTTTCTGTCTGGGAGTCCCTGGGTGGCGCAAACAGTTAATGGTGCGCTCGGCTGCTAACCAAAAGATTGGCAGTTCAAGTCCACCCAGAGGTACCTCAGAAGAAAGGCCTGGGGATCTACTCAGAAAAACTCAGCAACTGAGCACAGTTCTACTCTGACACACATGGGGTCTCCATGAGTCTGGAGTTGACTTGACAGCAACGGGTTTAGTATTTTCTGTCTGACTTCAGGTGTGCTGTTATAGCCTGAGGACTTACTCCATCACTCCACCTCCCTTGCTAAATAGACTACCTAAGGATAAAAGAGAACAGATTTTGCCAGAAGGAAGCAGACAAGGCAAACGCCTTCAGGCAGGTGAGCGGAGACGGCAATGGTCAGGAAATAATTTTGACTGGAAATTTTGCAGCAAATGAAGGGGAAAAGCAAAGCGTGGGCTCTTGAGTTTGAACAGGTTGGAAGCATGGAAACTGGACCCATGGACGAGTTTCAGGAAACGCACTAGGATTGCATGTGTGTGTGGTGTGTATGTGGGTTGTATGTGTCTTATCCAAGTAAGTGGCGATGAGCGCAAACGTCTGGGTTCGAAGTGGGGCTCGAACACATATGAGCTGTGTGGTCTTGAGCAAGTTGCTCCACTTCTTTGGTCCTCAGTTTCCTCGTCTGCACAGTGAGGGTCACGGAGCTACTTTGGGGAACTGTTGTGAGGACTGAAAGAGCTATAGAAGTAAGGTCCATGTGCAGTACCAGGCACACAGGAAGTGCTGAATGGATGGTAACCACTATTTCTGCCAATCTGTAAGGTCCCAGCAAGCGTCACAGGTGGAGTGCCCCGGCCGGGGACACATGCCCATGTGACAGGCAGGAAGGCAGAGGGGATACAAGCCTGGCCAGACCACTGTGCCTCAATCCTGGCTCTGCCACCTGGCAGCTGAGTGAGGGCATTTTGCTTAACCTCTCAGTGCCTCTGTTTTCTTGTTTGTAAAATGGGGGTTGTAAAGCAGTGGTCCTCAGAGTGTTTTCCCCAGACCATCAGCATCACCTGAGAACTCGTTAGAAATGCAAAAGCTTGGAACCCATCCCAGGCCTAAGGAATCAGAAATCCTGGGGATGGGCCTGGCCACCAGTGCTTTCCTGAGCCCTCCAGGTCTCTCCAGTGCAAGCTCAAGTTTGAGGTCCACTGTTGGGAAGGCAAAGTGCTGGGAAAGGTACATGTCACGTAGTGAGTCCCATCTGCTGTGCGTCCTTGCATTTTGCAGTTGCAACTGGGATTTTGGCACCTACCTCCCTTTCTAGCTTCTCTCTCTTTTTCCCCCTTAAAACCCCCCTTGCCAGCATGGCACTGGTCTCCAACGATCAATCGACCACAGCTATAAAAGTCTTTGAGCTTCCTGGAAGGAGTTGTCCCAGAGACAGGAATGCAAAGGGTTATTATTAGAACTTTGTCTCTCGACTCTCCCCCTTCAAACTGGGATCTTAAAGAACTTGATGAATATCACCTTCAGAAGGACAAACAGAGCTGGGGACGGGGTGATACCTGCCTCTGGGCTCCCCCAGCCACTGCTGCATGCCAGCCTCCAGCCCACGCAGGTCTCCAGCCTTGGCCGGCAGACTGCCTCCCCCTACAGGCAGCCACTGTGCTTCCTCATCCCCGCACACATATATATTCATTCATTCATGTAATAAGCAAACATTTCTTGGGCCCCTACTATGTGCCAGTCCCCATTCCAGGTACTGGGGATTCACAAGTGGACAAAACAAAGTTTCTGCTCTCGTGCGGCTAACATCCTAGTGGGAGAGAGAAGCAAGCAATAAGTCAATCAGTGAAATAATCTTACCATAGATGCTCACTAGGCCTTGAATGAATGAATGATGGTGGCAGTACAGGGCATGTGCTTTGGAGCTCAGGTCTTGATCTTGTCTCTTCCTAACCATGGGACTTTAGCCAAACCCTTAGCTACTGTAAGCCTCCATGTTTTCAGCTCGAAAATGGGACACTCCTAGGATCCACCTCTAAGAGTAGTTAGGAAGATTACATGAGTGCAGTGCTAAGCACTGTGCCTCGCACACAATAGGGGCTCCATGAAGTAGGTGCTATCACCATCCTTATTCAAGGTCACACAGCTGAGCCCAAGTGCCAAGTTGGTCCTCTGTCGAGAGGTTTATCCACCGTGATATCTGTGGAGTCCTAGAGCTAGAAGGGATCCCAGTGATTGGCTAGTGATCGGATCCCTGATTGTACAGACCAGGCACATGAAGGTCAGAGAGGTTTTGTGATTTGCCCTAGATCATACGGGGAGTGGAAGGCATCCTCCCGCGGTGGGGGCAGGGCTGGGACCCGCTGGCAGTCAGAAGCAGCAGAGCACGTGAAACGGAACCTGCTGGGGCCTCATAAGGGGCTCTCCCTCCCACCTCACTGCCCTGTTGGGCATCATCACACCCACTCTTCCCAGCCCCCTCCAGAAGGCGTACGGGGCTTGGGCAGTGGGAGGCGGGAAGGTGTTGCATGGAGCGCAGTCGGCACTGGTTGCCCGTTTCATCTCTTCCCCCAACCATTGGCTCTGTCCTGACCTCAAAATTCCAGTGGGAGGCAGCACAGGTGGGAAAAGCCTGGATCCTGTGGTCAGATAGCCCTGGGTTTGAATCCTGTTTCTGGCACTTGGGGGCTGTGTGACCTCGGACCCCCTGAACTGCCCCTTCTGCATCTCTACCTATATCCACTATCATCCCAAGGTCAAATGAGGTGATATTTGTACGGAGCCCCGCACGGGGCTGGGCACATATTACACATCCCGGTAATACTTCTCTCTCTCCTCCTATTCCTGGCAAACCAATCTTGCTCTTTTCTAAACATGCCCTCAACTTTCCAGCCCCCGTGCCTTTGCTGATGCCAATGCCTGGGCCTGGACCTCCCCTTTCCGCTCGATTCCATGCTGTGTCCCTCCACACAGATCTCGGCCTCCACCTCTCTCTCTCTGCCTGATACGGTTCTTCACTTCTGTATAGATGCTTAGAACTGCAAGCAAGGCGTGGATAGACTACAAATAATATCGCAGCCGCCATTTATTGAGCACTTACTATGTGCTAGGCCCTGCGCTCAACATGCATGTACATTACGGCACAGAACCCTCACATAATCCCAGTGAGATACTTATTATCACGCCCAGTTCACAGATGAGGAAACTGAAGCTCAGAGTAAATGCGCCGCTGTTCAGAGTCACCCGGCCAGGAAATGGTGACACCAAGAGCTGGGCCTGATTCATCTTTTCTTATCCCCCACTGCTGGGCACGGACTTGCTACTCGGTAAATCTCTGCTGGTTTTATGGAAGAATTTAGCTCTTTAAGAGCCAAGTACGGCAGGGGGGAGGCAGGGAGGCAGGCGGGGAACCAGGCCAAAGCCTGCCCTGGTTTTCCTTCATCATTTAGGTTGTCGGTGAGCAGCCAGCCATGAAGACCCTGCCCAGAGCTTCTGAGCTATGGCATATTAGCCGCAAATAAAAATGGAGAGGCAAGCCAGAAGGCCTGGGTTGGGGTCACGGTAAGGACCAGGGCTTGGGATGCAGCTGACTGATAGGTGGCTCAGTGAGGATGGGGTGTGCGGAAGGACCTGCCGCCCACTGGAATCACCCAAGAAAAGCCACCAAGGTCTCTCTGACACTCTCCACTCGGCTCCTTTAAAACCACCTCCCCCTTCCCAGCCATGAGAAGGACAGCTGGCATCGAAGGCCAGGGGACTCGCTGTGTCTGACCTTGCTAGAGATGGCGCATTCTTGTCTCTGGCATAAAACTTTAATAAACCCAACTCCCATTTGCAGAGTCCTTGTAACTTCCCAAAGCAATTTGGTGTCTACAGCCACTTAATATTCACAATGAGCCCAAGCCAGTTTTAGGATAAAATTGTGCACTCCATTTGCCAACAAGAGGACCTAGGTATGGAAAGATGATATGACCAAGATCACAGCTGATGGGGACAGAGAGGGAAGCATGGCACGGGGGTCTGGGTTAATTAAGTGCCTGCTTTGTATCAGGTGGAGCCCTGGTGGGCCAGTGGTTAAGAGCTACAGCTGCTAACCAAAAGGTCAGCAGTTCGAATCCACAAGGCTCTCCTTGGAAACTCTATGGGGCAGTTCTACTCTGTTCTATAAGGTCAATATGAGTCAGAATTGACTCGACGGCAATGGATTTTTAGTTTTTTTTTTTTAGCTCCGGTGATGTAGTGATTTAGAGCTCGGTTGCTAACCATAAACATCGGCAGTTCAATCTACCAGCCATTCGTTGGAAACCTTATGGGGCAGTTCATAGGCTTGCTGTGAGTCAGAATCAACTTGACGGCAACGGGTCTGGTTTTTCTTTTTCTGATGTGCCAGACACTTTACATATTAACACATCTAATCCTCATGACAACCTTATGAGATAAAAACTATCAATACCTTCAGTTCATAGATGAGGAAACTGAGGTCCAGAGTAGTACCCTGAATTGCCCAGGGTCATACAACTAGAAAGTGGTATGTGGAGATTTGAATGTGGAGAGCCCAGGCCAAGCCCATGTACCTACAGACACAGGAGTGAATAATACAGCATAGCACACTGCAAAGAGGCCTGGTTTGGAGTTCTGCAGACTTGGCTGTAAATCCGTGCTCCACCACTTATGTCCTAGCTCTTTGAACTAAGTTAAGCCGCTTGAACCTCAGTTTGCACATCTGCAAAATGGAGATACTTCCCAAGGATGCTGTGATGTCTAGGAGAGCTAAACCTGTGACAGCACCGATGCTAAGATGTATTCCGTGACTACTAGTTGGATCTGAATGGAGGAGTGGGGCGGTGGCCTGCCAGTCACTTGCCTGTGATAAGATCACAGCTTGAAAAGTAAGGCAAGGCCAGATATTTCTTTTCCTGATTCCCACACGACACCCGGCTGGCTCTTTCCCTGGCTCTCCTGCAAAGCTGGAATGGTACGTCTGAATGAAACCAAGCACATTTTCTGGGACTCAAGGTTACGGAACACCAGGACGAGGTGCCGAGGAGGCTGGGAGGGAAGGAATTTCCATCCCTGGAATCTGAGCATGTGAGAGCTGGAAGGGTCCTTGGAGATCAGTTGGCCTCATCTCCTCGGGTTACAGATGGGAGACTGAGGCCCAGAGAAGGGGAGAGACTGCCCAAGGTCACACAGTGAGCTTGGGCAGAGCAGGGACTGGAACCCAGGGAAAAGTTCAGGAAAAGTTCCAGCAAAATCCCAAATTCTCCTGGGCTTCCTATCCAATAGGGGAAAAGAGAATCCATTCTTTCTGAGTTGTTTAAATTTAGTTAAATTTACCAGTTTTTTTTTTTTTTTTGGCCTGGCTCATGTGACCGAGCTCTCAGACCTAATGGATTGCCCCCCTGCCACCTTTTTTTCCTAATCTTGGGGTGTGACGGAGCCCCTTCTTCCCCTTCCCTGTAACCAGCATAGCTTTATGGATTTTTTTTTTTTTTTTTTTTTTGCTTTTCAACATCCCAACGATCCACACTGTGCCAGACCCTAGTCATAGTGACCCACCTTCGGCCCCAATTTTGCCGTCCCCATCCTTGTCTCCAGCAGCCAGCAGCATCTTGGTTTCTTTAGCAGTCAGGTCTCTGGCATCTGAGGAGAAGCCCTTTAGGATGAACCTGAGGGAGGAAAGGGTGAGAGCAGGGAGGGAGTCAGATGAGGTCACCTTGCTCCGAATGGCTGGTGGGCTGGCATCTGCACAGGGGACACATGCAGCTGGGACAGGCAGCACAGTGGGCATGTAATGCATGCAGCCATGCCAGGCCAGGCAGCCCGGGCTGGGCTATGCCTTTGTGGGTGAATGTGCAGGAAGGGCAGCTGGCCTCATCCAAGGGTTGACCCCACTTCAGCACCTACGTTTGTTGTTTTTTCAACCTGCATTAAGTGCCTTCTCTCTCCTGGCCTATACTGGATACTAGGGGATATAGAGAGGATCTTAGCAAACCTCCTAATAAGATTGGGGAGGAGGTCAAGGACTTAGAGAGAGAATGCACGGGGTGATGGATGCAACGACGGGGAGCAGAAAGGGGCGTAGAGAAGGTGCATTCATTCCACCTGAGGGAAGGGGAAGATCTCCGAAGGCTTCCTGGAGGAGGTGGTGACTGGAGCATGGGTAGAAGTTAGCCTGACTATGTGTGTGCAAGCACACTTGTGTGTGCATGTGTTGGCATGGCTGGGTAGAAGAAATTTCCAGATAAATAGAACCTTTGTGGGACGGTTTAGAGGAGAGACAGGATGGGTGGGTGGGGGGGTCCCCAGTTGAACAGCCCCTCCCCACACCCTCTCCTTCCTCCTTATGACAAAATTCAAGGCAGCTTTGGCTGGAGGGTGACATCAGACACAGCTGGGCCGGCATATGTGGGCCAGGGATTTATGATGGGAAGGTTCTTGGCCCACTCAGTTTGCCATTTTCCTGGTTATAGCCTTCTCCTCCTCTGCTTTGCTCCAAGGACTCCTGAACCCCTAAAGCTGGCTCTGCACCCCCTGAATTTCCCTGAACCATGTCTAGTCACCCTAGGACAGGAGTGGGAGTCTGCAGGATGGTGGAAGGTGCCTTTAAAAAACGTCCTCTGCCTTGCCTATGGTACAAGCCAACCAGAAAAAACTACCTCTTCATTTGTATTAAATTATTAAGTAGTAGCATTCCATTAGCAATATTAAGTGGCTGTAATTGAACCCAGTTAGTTGCGCTTTCTGCTGAGGGTTTTATTCTTCCGGAAGCAACAGCACCAGGGGCATTTCTCCCCTGGCTCCCCGGGTCTGAGCTCTGTGGTCACGCACGTTTATCCTCCATCTTCCGTGACGGGAGCAGAGATAAGGGCGGCGGGGGGGCGAGGGGGGGGTGCTGACGGGAACCTGGAAGCAAGAGTCCCAAGCCCACCTCCTCTCCCTGAGCCTCAGGATGGGCATCCCCCCAGGAGACTCAGTTTACCCCAGCTCCTCCTCCTCAATGAAGCCACTCTTGTCTTTGTCCAGAATGTGGAACACCTTCCTCACGTCATCCGGGGACTTCTTCTTCAGGCCCAGCATTTGGAAGAACCTTTTGTGGTCGAAGGAGTCGGTAGCTGTGGGGGAGGAGTGGGTTAAAATGAGGACACAGAAGAGGCGTAGGGAAGGGTGGGAGAATGGGGGCGGGCATCACATTGGCTGACTGACTCCCACCTGCCAGCCTTGGGAGGGGGACTCCAGGGAACGGGCCTCCACCTGAGGGCTGAGCCTAGGCGAGGTCACACAGCTGGTGGGGGAAGAGGTGGGGGGGCTCACACCCAGATCTTGCTAGCCCCCAAACCGGCCCCTCTATCCACTGCACCCTGTGCTGATGGTGGAGGCAAAGGGGGGCTTTCTGTAGAAGAAGCTCATCTTAGAACCCAACCAAGACTTTCGGTCCTATGAGAACCTTGTTTCTATGAAGAGGCGGTTGCTGAGGGGTGCCCAAGGGTGGTGAGAGGGATAACCAGAGTGTGTGTGGGGGGGGTGGTGAGGGAGGATAGCCCACCCTCTTTGTGGCCACAGATGGTGTTGCCAGGAAAATCAGCACAGAGAGGACAACTTTTCCTCTCAAGGTCACACAGTGGCTGGGAGGAGGCTGTGTGGAGGGCAGGACCCAAAAGTCCTGGCTTTGCCTCAGAAACCCATTCTTGTGCCAGTTGGGGAGGGCTGCCAGGCTCCTGAGGATCTCAGCTAAGTTTCTCCACAGAAGTAGCAAGGTGACTCAAGGTAAAGTGATCATTGCCTGCCCAGAGCTTCTCCGTGCCCAGGGGAGGGGACCCCAAGCAGAAACGAAATGGGAGCCTTCCAATTTTCTGTCTTAAGTTCCTCTCTTAGAACGCCCTGGAAAGGGTACAAAGTTAGACCAGGTAACCTGGGGCAGGAGGTGGGGGGTTGGACTGTCCTACTGGGAGTCGGGCTCCTTTCCTCTCCTCTGCCCAGGGCCAGAGGGAAGAAAAGTTGCTCCCTTTGACACTGGGGTGATGGACCAAGTCCTAGAGGTGCAGTGGGGACCCCAGTTCTAACCCCCTTCTGCCACATTTGGTGACCTTGGGCAAGTCCCTTGACCTCTCCGAGTCTCAGTTGGGGCAGCCAAGCGCTAAAGTCGGGGTGGCTCCGAGAGGTGAAGCTGCCGGCTCCCCTCCCTCCTGCAGCCCTCCCGCCGCCCTCTTGGGCTGGTAGTTGGAAGCTCCGGGGATGCTCCGCTCAAGGCTGGGCAGAGCGGAGCGCCAGCTCCGGGAAGGTCACCTCGCTTTCGGGTCCGCTGGAGGCGGGGGACGCTGAGCTATGGGAAGGGGCTCGGATAGACTGGGAGCCAGCAACGGCCGCCTCCGGGTGGGAAGAGTCCTGTGCACAGCCCGGGTTGGGGAAAGGGGTGAGAAGGCGTGCGCGCTTGCAGCCCCTCCATGTGCCTTGAAGGAGAAGTCCCGAGCGCGACCAGAGAACTCAGAGGTCCCGCCTCTGGCCCTGGACTTGGCCCTTGGCCCTGAACACCTGAGTCCTTGCAGCTCGTGGCCATCGGCCACAGCGCCGGCAAGTTTGGGTCGCTCAGGCGGGACGCCTGACCTCCCTGCCAGATGCCTGCGCCAAGCTCCGCCCGGACGGAGTTTGGGAAATGCCAAGGACCCCCGCCACCAGCGCCCCGCGGGATGAGTGGGCAGAGAAGTGCTGGGAGGACTGGCTTGCAGTGTGGCCCGCGGGGTACAGGGGAGAGGGTGGTGGATTAGGGAAGGAAATGCGCAGGGTAGCGCGCTGCTCACCGGCAAAGGCTCCCACTGCCTTCTTGATGTCCTCGGCGTTGAGCAAGTCTGCCATCGACATCCTGCAACTGTTTGAGCGGGCAGAGCAAGTGCGAAAAGATTAAAAAGTGCTTTTCTCATCATTTCTGCTCATATGACCAGCGCTGCAGTGCTGCGCGCCGGGCGAACGCCCGCCCGCCCTGGCACAGCGCCAGGGGGCGCCGGGCGGGGCGCGAGGCTAGAGCTACTCAGTGCAGCTGCGCCACCGAGCAGCTCGGCCGGCCCCGGACCGGCGCCCTCAGCTCCTGGACCGCCCCGCTGGGGTCCGAGAGATTCCAGGGGCTGTGGCCAGTGCGAGGGCAACGGGCGGCCTCTGGAATTTAGTGGGCGCTCGAGCTACTAGCCGGGTGGGGCGGAGTTCGCCAGCCGTCAAGGACATGCAGGAGGTGCGGGCTTGGTGCAGCACAGAAGCTTCGGCCTGTGCACCTGGAAAGCTGTAGGCCACTTTGACAGGATACTGAACCTGCAGAAGCCAGGCCTCTATCCCTGTGGCCCCTCAGCTCTATTCCTTCTCTCTCTTCGCCCCTACCTCAGCCTCGCCTCCTGTCTACCCTGGATGCAAATCTATGCTGCAAAATCTGAGCGTTGAGGTCTCCAAACCTGACCCAAGGACACAGTGAAGGGGTGGCTGGGACAGGCGGGCACTGCTTGGGCCCTTCGTGGGCACTCCATCTCACATCTGGCAAGGGATGTGCGCTTTGAAACCTGATTTTTGTTTTGTTTTTGCTAGCCTGGCTTTTCAAAGAGCTCTTCTCAGACCTCCCCCGCCCCTTGCTTCCCTGGTCCCCTTGTCGACTTGGTCCACCCTCTCTCTCTTCCCCACAAGCCTTTTGTGGGGGAGGATAGAGTGGAGGAGGCTACTTGGAACCTCTATGCACCTTCCCCCACTAGGAGACCAGGGGCCCTGTGTATGCATGGGAGAGAGGTGGCGCCTTGGGAGCACACTTTCTAGATAAGCTCCAGCTGGTTTTGTGCACCAAACTTCATGTGTTTGGAAACGTGACACTCCCTAATAAGTTGCAACCAGAGACCAGTTGCATCCTTTTCCACAGTCTCTCAAGGATCCAGGCTGTCACCAGCTGCCTGCAGGGCATGCAGAAGGAACACCGGGGTCAGGAGGCCTGGGCCCCAAATCTGAGGCTATGCTATCTCCTGTGTGACCTTGGGCTGTGTCCTCCCCCCTCTCTGGACTTTTGTCAGTGGAGTTGTATTGGATGGTGGTGGTGGTCCCTTCTGGTGGGGAGGGACTGGGGCTGGAGTGGCCCCTGGTAGTGTTGACCAGGGTGGGAGGAGGGCTGCCCAGCTGCCACTGGCTCAGATTCCCTCACACTCCCTGTCAACACTGTCTCCTGTGCTTGGCCCTGGACCCCTGCCTTTCCTGGAACCCTGAGGAAGCCACTGACTCCTGGGGCGCCCTCCCTGTGAGTTAGCTCCTTCAGGCCATACATAGCCCACCAGTTAGCTTAAAAGGGACCAAGGCTGCAGCTCCCAACCTGGTATCCCTTGGCTCGAGGTCTTTCCCCTGGACCTTCCTCAGATGCTGTGGTCCCTGCTGTCCCTGCTGCTGCCCCACCATTTCTGACCCCACCCCAGCTGGGCTGCTAACTCGGACCATCGGAGCTTCTATGCTATCCTGTTAGCCGCAGGCTCAGCCTAGTTGGAGAATCTGTTTTCCCAGCCAAAGGACACTTATGCTATCCTGGTGGGGAAACTGAGGCTGGAGAGAGTCAGCGAGTGGCCTAGGGACACACAGTGAGGAGTGGTCAAGCAGGGACCACTCAGGGTCTGCTAATTCGAGGTCACCAATTGCTCCAATGCCCCTCCCCAGTACCTGGGACCCAGCCTTATCAAGTCTCACACTCAGCCCTATCTGAGTCTCACATGTCTCCTGGAGCAAACCCAAGCACTGAACCCCAAGCTGAAGGCTGGAGCCTCAACAGGGGCCCACCCTTCTTCCTCTCCTTCCTCCATCTCTCCCTGACCAGCTAGATACCCTCTCTGGGCCCAGTCCTCCTGCTGGAGCATCAGCTGATTCCCTTTCAGCTCTGCCCTTGATATTGATCAACCCGTCCATCCTCCACACACCGTCCTGCCTCCTCTGCCCACTCGGGGGCCCCCTCTGGTGGCATTGCCAGAGGCTACAATATCTGGCTCCACCTCTCTTGTTCTATAGATGGGGAACCTGGGGCCCAGACAGGGGAGGGATTGGCGCAGGTCACCCCAGAAGGCAGGATGGAGAAAGAACGCAAAAGTCCATACTCCTACCTCTCAGCACCCCCACCCCACCCCCTGGGTGGCTGGGGGAAGGGGAGATGCTGTCCCTTCCAGCCGGCCCCTCCCTACTGCATCCCTCCAGCCCAGGAGCTACCACTCACCTGGTTAGGGGTGGAGGGCCAGAGCCTGTACTGAAAGATGGGGCTGGTGGGAGTCCTGTTGGAAAGTGAGCCTAGTGGTGGGATGGCCACCTATATAGGCTTCTGCGTTGGCTATTTTGGGAGGTGGCGCACCCCCCAGTCCCTGTCCCCCTCCCCTTCCAGCGTCAGGTACTTCCCAACCGTCTGTATCACATTCACTCTCCCTGAGCCCATTGAGCCAGGCCTATTAATAATCCTTGGCCCCTGCCTCCCTCTAACACCTGAAACTGAGTCCCAGGCAGGTCTCACCCTCTCCAGGAAGCCTTCCATGACCACCTCAGATGGCAGCAACATATCCTTTCTCCAAACTCCTGTCAAGAAAGGAAGAAAAAAGGCATGGAAGGGAATGGAGCAGGGATTGTCTTCTTAGGACTGGGCGAAGTTCATCTTTTTCCTACGACACTGCAACACAGGCACAGTCACCATACAGAGAAGGACACCAAGGCGCAAAGATGTTTTGTGACTTGCTGCTTAAAGCCACAGACGTGGGAAGTGGTAGAGCTGGCAGTGGCCCCAGCACTTTGATTTGATGATCTCATGCCTGGTGGAAAGGCACGCTCAGCATGTTCTCTGACAAGTCTCTTCCTCTCTTTGTGTCTCAAGTCTCCCTGTCAGTAAAACCATCTCCATCAGGGCCAACCTGTGCTCTGCAGATGGGCTGGGGGGACTAAAATCCCCCTGAAAATACACGCACAATGTCCCATGCAAATACCCTTTTGTGGAGCAAAGGGCCATAGGTTTCATGAGATTTGCATGACACCTGTCTTAGGCTGGAGATGACAGTACAATGGGTGTGTTTTTAAAAGCATGAATGAATGAATGAATTTAACAAATATTTATTGAGTGTCTAGTCTGAACAACATGAAAGGTCTCCCCCCGGCCCCATTCACCTTAAAAAGATCTCCAGGATGCTGAGGTTGTCAATATTAGATTTCAGTTCTTGACGGTGACATGAGGAGGCCCAGCTTCCATGCAAAGGTTGCTGGGAGGTTGACACTCTAGTTTTCTATTGCCCATTGGCTCTGAGGGTGAAAAGAGTGGAGGAGTGGGCCAGATGGGGGAGGCTGTAGCTGTAGCCTGGATGTGTAGTGCTGGGCCCGGACTAGGATAATGGTAGTGATGATAGAGAGGAATGTGTAGACAGGCGAGTATCTCAGACGTGGGGGCAAATCCAGCTTGGACAAATCCAAGTTGACTCCACATTTTCAAGCCTGGGTTGGTTGAAGAATGGTAGCACCGTTTGAAGGTGGTGAGTCTGGGAAGGTGAGGCCTCGATGGGGAGATGATTCAGCAGAATTGAGAACCCTAGGGCGTTAGGGCTGGGGCAGTCTCTGTAGTTAGCTACTGTAAGCTGCTCATTTGACAGGTGGAGGGACCAATGCCAAGGTGACCTGCCCCAAATCACTTAGCAGGTACTGGAGGAACCAGGGCCTTGAGTTGGGTCTGGGATGCCTAGGGGATGCCCTGGAGATGCCCGGAAGACCTGAATTCTGAGAGAAATCAGGGCCGGTGGTTACCGGGGAGGCTAAGGAGTTGAAGCATGAGAATGGTTGAGCTCAGAGAGAGGGAAATTGGTAGTCTTGGGGACCAGCCATTGAAGAAGATCCCTGGCTACAGGCTGGGAGAATAACCACGTTTGTTGAACACTGTGCTGGGTACTATCTACACACACAGCATCACGCTTTCATCCTTACGCCCCGTCTACAAGGTAGGTAGGCATTGCCATCCCCGTTTTACTGATGGGAGAACAAGGCTCAGAAAGGTTAGGTAACTTGCCAAAGGTCTCAGAGCATAGGTAGGATTTAAACTCAGGTCTCTCTGGCACGAACATCCTTTTTTCCTTTGTACTCCACTATCCTTTGTACCTCTCACATACCTTGGACATGGTTTCAGGAGGGATCAGTCCCTGGAGAAGGACATCATGCTTGGTAAAGTAGGGGGTCAGCCAAAAAAAAGAAGACCCCAATAAGATGACACAGTGGCTGCAACATTGGGCTCAAGCAGAACAACGATGGTGAGGATGGCGCAGGACTGGGCAGTGTTTTGTTCTGTTGTACACAGGGTTGCTCTGAGTCAGAGCCAACTCGAAAGCACCTAACGACCACCACTATCCTGCTTCTTGTGAAGATGGACAGAAGATATACATTGGGGGCAGGGCTCCCCATGAGTGAATTCTTGGGAACCAGGATGCCTCCTCGCTGTCCCCATGTCTTCTTCATGTATCTGCAATTAAGCAGGTCTAGAGGTCCTGGTCGCACAGTGGTTAAGAGCTCCAGGGAGCTATGGCTGCTAACCAAAAATGTCGGCAGTTCAAATTCACCAACCGCTCCTTGGAAACCCTGTGGGGCAGTTCTATTCTGTCCTGTAAGATTGCTATGAGTTGGAATGACTGGACGGCAATGGGTTTGGTTGGTTTTTTGAAATGGTCTGTGGGGATGCATTTATTGAGTGCCTACTGTGTGCCTGGTGCTTAATGAACATTATCTCATTTTACCCTCAGCCCTGGTGGCTCAGTGGTTGAGCGCTCAGCTTCTAACCAAAAGATTGTTGGTTCAAATCTACCAGCCGGTCCACTGAAAAAAGATGTGGCAGTCTGGTCCTGTAAAAAATTACAGCATTGGAAACTCCATGGGACAGTTCTACCCTGTCCTGTAGGGTCACTATGAGTCAGAATTGACTTGACAGCAATGTTTTTTTTTTTTTTAATAGCCCTCTTCTATTTGAAGAAATAGAATCTCAGAGAGGTTTAATGACTTGCCCAAGGTCACACAGCTAGTAAGTGGTGGAGCTGGGATTTAAACTCAGGCCTTTCGGATTCTGAAGCATTTTTTCCACAGCACTTGAACCAGGGTAAGGATGTCCTAAAGCCTGAGTAGGATGTCTTGAAACATTACCCAGTTCCTTTTGCTCTGAATCTGTGCCAATGAAGCAGCCTTCACTTTATGAATTTGGTTTTACAAGGGCCTTGATGTCAGAAATGGGTTATCTGTCAGGCCTGTTTAGATTGCAAGTGACAGAAAGCCTGACTCAGGCTGGCTTAAGACAAAAAGTGGAATTTACTGACTCATGCAACTGAAAAGCCAGGAGGGTTCAGGTGTGGCTTGATCCAGCTTCACTGGCTGGGATTAGCTCTGCTTGAGCATACATTCATCCCTGAACCAGGCTCTGTGGATCACAAGGGGAGCGCATGGGTTGCCTGGTCTAGTTCACAAGCCACCCTTACCTTAAACTGGGGGTGGGACGGGGTGTCAACACCAGTGGAGCTGCCTGGGCAGGGGCCTGTTGCTGGACAGAGGGAAGGGATTCTAGGCAGCCAAAGCCCATGGACAAAATCCCACATTATTCATTGAGGCGGGTCTCTGGGGTGCCCAAGCAGGCCAGGCACTGACTTCCTGGTGAACTTGATGAGAGCGTGCAGCTAACTTCTAGACAGTGATTCACTCTGGGGAACCAAAGTTGCCTTTCTTGGCTTAAGGTCTGCGTCCCACCCCTGTGGGGCCTAACAGGCAGCTTACTCCCAGCCCCCGAGACCTCTGTTTAAAGGCAGTAGCAGTGTCCACTGGGATTTTCCTCTGGCTTTGAGTTTTGTACTCTGAACAGGGACCAGGCATGTGGGTAGATGGATGGGTGTCACATTCCCACACTAACCCCCATTCTGTCTCCTGGGCCCCCAACACTGTACCTGGTCTCCAGCTAGACACTTCCACATATAGGCTACTGTGTTTTATCCATAGCTCCTGAAGTGGGTCCCATTATCCCCTTTTTACAGGTGAAGAAACTGAAGTTCAGAGATGTCAAGTCACTCGCCCAAGGTCACACAGCTAGCCTTGGTACCAAAGCCTGGTCTGCTGCCTCCACCCATGTTCAGAGCTCTCCTAAGTCTCACTCTGGCCTTCCAGCTGGTGGAGGGAGGAGGCCAGTGAGTGTGGGTCAGTAGTCTCCAGGTACTGTCTGCCAGGAGATAGGAATGCAGCTGTTAGCTTCGCTGGCAATATTTCATTAGTTCACACTATTTCCACCTGCTGCAGCCGGGAACAGGATACAGAGTTCCTCATGTCCAGGGCCCTGGTGGACTGGGTGGAGGCTGCGGGATCTAGTGATATTTATGAGGTCAGTCGTCTGGGATGCTGTGTATTAACTTGAAGGAATTTTGACCCCATTCCTGAGAGCCAGATCCTGAGCCTGTGGCCTTTCTTCCCCCTCCCTCCCCTCACCCAAACTGAAACACTATTTTACCACTGAGAGAGAGCCCAAAGGTGGTAAGGGCACGTAAGTAGACAGCTCTGGGGCCCAGCCCTGGCTCTGCCACTTACCCACTGTGTGACCTTGAGCCAGTGGCTTCACCTCTCTGGGCCTCAGTCTCTCCATCTGTGAGATGGAGCTGAAGAGGAAGCTGTGTGCATACTAAATGAGATCATGTCCCAGTAAGGGGCTGGAGGCTATGTAGCCCCACACAAATGATAATCAGGGTGGTTATCCTTCTGAGAAGCCCTGGTGGAGCTGTGGTTAAGAGCTCGGCTGCTAACCAAAAAGTTGGTGGTTCAAATACACCAACCACTCCTTGGAAACACTATGGGACAGTTCTACTCTGTCCTATAGGGTCGCTATGAGTTGGAATCGATGCAATGGGGTATCATTGTGAGAAACTTACCCTTGATCCTGCCCTGGCATGGAATGACAGGACTCCTGAGAATTGTTTTATGAATGGAAATTTGGAGACCCAAGGAGAGACGGCCCTGGCCACCACTTGCTTTAACACGGGGATGTCTGAGGCCAGGATTCAGTGCTCAGGCTGGGGGAATGTGGAGCTGGAGAATGGGAAAGGTGGATGGGGGTGGGACTGGAGTGGTCCTAGAAGGGGCTGGGATTCTGGAAAGTGAGTTGAGGTTGGGGCTGTATAAACCAAGGTAATTATGGCTCTTGCCCCCCTAGATTTATGTTCTTCTATCGAAAACCTCAGGGCCCGTAGTGGTTCAGTGGTAGAATTCTTGCCTTCCATGTTGGAGACCCAGGTTCCATTCCCGGCCACCGTCAGTGGAGGCTTGCTTGTTGCTATGATGATGAACAGGCTTCAGCGGAGCTTCCAGACTAAGACTAGAAGAAAGGTGTAGCCATATACTTCTGAAAATCAGCCAGTGAAAACCCTATGGATCGTAATGGTCCCATCTGCAACCGATCATGGGAATAGTACAGGACCAGGCAGCTTTTGTTCCATTGTGCCTGGGGTCACCATGAATCGGGGGCTGACTCAGTGGCCGCTAACAACACCATCCGCTCTCAGTGGAAACCAGGGACTGGGTTTGGCCCCTGTGTGGCCTGGATTTATAAAGGGGAGCAGGTCATCCCTGTCGTGGCTGTGGAAGCTAGAAGTTGGGGTTGATATTGGTAATGTGCAGTCTCTGGGATCCTCTCTCTTTGGGTTGTGCTGAGCAATGCGAGTGGAGAAGCAGTCAGAGGCCCAGCCTGCAGAGTCCTGGAGAATGCTCCTGGCTCCAGGAGGCCTGGTAGCCTCAGAGGGGCAGAGAGTGTGATGTCTGGAGCCCAGCTCAGATCGATAAGGTGTCCCTGGATTATAAAGGCAATGTCCTTTCTCACGTTATCATCTCTTGATCAGCCCACTTCTACCTCTGTCCCTTGCCCCCACCCCACCATAGCAGCCCACAGCCCACAGCAAAGTTAGGACACTCGTATGTGTGGTGGTTGTGCTGGTGGTGAGGAATTTCCATATTTTTTCAGGATCCCATGCAGTGCTCCTGACTTCTTGTTGGGGTGCCCAGTGCCCAGCACTTCACCCAGGTGGGCTGAGGTACCGTGATATCCCAGCCTGAGTTGTTGTTGGTGTCGGTGTCGTGTTGTCTCCACCTCCTGGTGACCTTATGTATAACACAACAAAAAGTTGCCTGGTCCAGTCTATCATCAAGACTGTTTGGTATGTTTGAGCCCATTTCCGGGCCTGAGTAGACCACTTATGTGTGCTCTCCAGCACCCAGCAAATTTGTATCAAAATTGGCAAGTACTAACATTCTGAACTCTCTCATAGCAATGAAGGGAAAGAAAGGATTTACCTCTAACCGCTTATCTGCACCAGCCACAGAGAGAGGCTGCCGGAGGAAGGAGAAGGGAAAGGTCTCCATTCCCATGATCACGACACAGACACAAAAACTCTGCAAATCCTTTGAAACAGTTATTCTTTTTATTTTTAAAAAATATTATTACAAAAATGACATATACTCTTGAAAGAAACAATATAAAATAGAAAGGTTAGAAGGGGGAGGGAGCCACCCATAACCATTGCTACCCAAGTACAAAAAAAAAAAAAATACAGTTGTTATCATTTACTTTCTGGAGACTTTTGGCCTTCTCACTCCTGCTGACCCTCCGCCTGCTGATCATCCTTCATGACTTAGCCTAGGCGTCACCTCTTACAAGAAGTCCTCCTTGGTTTCTTCCCTCTGACCTCATGCCCCTCCTAGCACCTTGCACTGGCCTTGATCACCGTCTTGTGGTCTTGGCCCCGTTACTCTGCTTGTTCTCTCTGTTTCCAGCTACCTTTCTAATTGGCAGTTTGAGGCACCAACGCCAGTGTCCAGCTTCTCTCCAGGAGGCACTCCAAGGAGAATAAATCAAACTGACAGCTTTATTTTTGGCTGCGTGTGTGCAGTGGTTGTTCTCGAAAACATTCTTGGATTCCTGCTTAGAATGCTGTCTACATCCATTTATTCACCTGTGTTTGAGGGGTAATTGCTAGTGTGTACTAAGTCTTTTGGAAACTGTGTCTTTCCTGGGGGTTAAAGCCACATATTACATACAGGCCTCTTTCTAATCCAAAATGGCAGCTCATATTCTGATAAGAGAGGTGCTTTGGGGAACAAGGAACTGAATATTTGAAACCAGGCTAAGTAAATCCGGAATGTGTGGTCACTCTACCTCTTGGTGGCCCTTCAGCCAATGCGAGAAAGACCTGGTACTTAGTGTAAAATTCCTAGGTGACACAACCAAATCGTTTTAAGGGAATGATTGAACCATTTTTCTTTCTCACAAATATTTATTGCTTTCATCTTGATTCTGGGTCAAATCCTATTGACGTTTTTTTCTTTTGAAATTACAGAACCTGGATCCGTTTGAAAACTTAATGGCTCCCATCTCACTTCGGTGTTGCAGTCTGGCCCACAGACCATGTTGGAGATTAGGACTGAGGTTTGAAGAGGGCCAATGGCTGAGAGTTGGGAAATAGACAAATAGGCAAAGTGAGGCGGAGAAGGGACGGGCTGAGAGAGCAGGACTGCCCTTTCTCTCCCCCACCCCTCTTTGGAGACTAGATTGCTCCTTTCCTTTCTGCCTCCTTGGCTGTCCTTTCTTCTCCTGGGTTCTCAGTCGTGAGTCCTTGTCTCACACCCCACCACCAGGTACTGTCGAATCAGTTTCGACTCACAGTGGCCCCATATGTGTCCGAGTAGAACTGTGCTTCATAGGGTTTTCGGTGGGTAATTTTTTTGGAAGTAGGTCACCAGGCCTTTCTTCCTAGGCACCCCTGGCTGGACTTGAACCGCCAACCTTTCAGTTAGCAGCTGACCATGTTAACCATTTGCACCACCAGGGACTCGCCTTGGTCTCATAGGTCTGCAGAGTTGGAGAGCTCTTAGAGGCCAATGAAACCATCTCATTTTACAGAGGAAAGCCTGAGGCACAGGGAGTCATACAGTGCCCAAGGAAGTGGCAGGGCCAAGTGGCAGAGCCAGGACTCACACCCAGGCCTGCGGATCCAATTTCTGGGCCCCTGAAAGTGGCTAGTTCATGTGTTAGGAAGACGGCGTGGGTGTGTGGGAGAGAGAGCCCAGGCCCGGGCATGAGAGGACGTGCCGTCTTTATAAGTGGTCTGGGCTCCGCTTTCAGGAACCGAAGTAGAAAAGGTATACAACATCAGGTGATGAGCGTTTTTACTGCTATAGTCATGGTTGCACTCAGAGGAGGAATTACCTTCAGTTTGCCTTGAAGGATGACACAGACCCCTGTAACAATGAATGACCTGTAGTAAAGCCTGGAAGTGGGAGTGGATGATCTTCTCCGGATATTTTCCAGCTGCAACTCCTGCAGGTCTGTGATTCCTCATCCCATATGATTTAGGTCAGGTACCACCTCTTTCCAGAAGCCCTCCTGGATTCCTTTCCCTGATTACACGCTCCTCCTGGTACCCTGCGTTTACTATGATCATTGCTGTGGGGCCATTAACCATTTACTTGTCTGCTCCCCAAATGGGAACTCGCTGAGGTCAGGGACTTAGTAGAGGCAGAAAGTGGAGAGGAAATTACATAGATCTTGGTGCCACGTGGACCTGAGTTTAAAACCTGGCTCTGCCAACACACTAGCTGTGTGACCTTGGGCAAGGTTCTTCCGTTTTAGCAACATCAGTTTTCACATCTGGAGAATAAAGATAATTATAGTTTCCTCACAGAGCTGTGCCAAAGCCATGTGGGATGTATAACTTCATCCCTTGTGGAACTGCTGAATTTTATTAAAAACCATGTGTTGTAAAGTCGATTTTGATTCACGGGGAACCCATGTGTATCGGAGTACAACTGTGCTCCACACAGTTTTCAATGGCTGATTTTTTTTGGAAGTAGATTCCCAGGCCTTTCTTCTGAGGCACCACTGGGTGGCCTTGATCCTCCAACCTTTCGGTTAGCAGCTGAGTGGGTTAGCCATTTGCACCACCCAGAGACTCCTTGACTTTTATACCTATTATTATTATATTGTTTTTGTTATTCCTGTAAGAGCAGCCCTTTCTGAATACTGTCTAACTTTCTTACTGACTCTACGGGCAATAGAATGGTCAGAAGACCTTGGCTGTGGGGCAACCTGGTGTCCGCTTGTGCAGGAGGCTGGGAGCTAAGGGAGCTGAGACAGAGAGGGGTTGAGTGTTTGGGGAGAATGAAGCCTGCTGTCTTTGCATGGTAGAGAGGAAAGGATATTTAGGCTCTAAAAGGTCCCTGGGTGGCCCAAACAATTTGCTCTCAGCTACTAACTGAGAAGTTGGCGGTTCAGACCCATCCTGTGACTCTGTGGAAGAAAAGCCCACCAATCTGCTTCCATAAAGATCACAGCCAGGAAAACCATATGGAACAACTTTACTCTGTCATATGGGCCATGCGTCAGAACCAACTCGAAGGCAATGGGTTTGATTTTTTCCTAGCTCTGAATCTCACTGTGGATGTGGCCAGAGTCTTGATTTCTCTGAGCCTCAGTTTCCTCTTCTGTAAATCAGGACTCATACAGGTGCTTCCCTTGAGTGTTGTAAGGGTGACATGAACACATGGATGGGACGACCTAAAGAGGAGATTGGTTCATTGGAAGCACTCAGTGACTATAAACATACCACCACAACTGTTAGCCTGTGTGATGCACGCTGTATGTGACGTAAATACAAATGTATTCAAATCTTTGCTGAATTCTGAACAGATTCCTCATTAAGTGAGCTTTCAAGGATACCAAATTGCTACCAAGATCCTTAAAATGATTTGAGAGCAAGCAAGAAAGGAGAATTCCAGTCCTGTTGACATGGCCACTGCTTGGTCTTACAGCCGAGGGGTGAGTGGGTTAGGGCTGGGGGAGGCTAGGGGCAGGAAGTGGTGTCCCCACTAGATTTCAGGCAGGCCTACAGACCATGGCCAAGACCCCTTCACTTTTAGTGGGAGAGAGGGAGAGGCCAGGAGAGTGACAAGGATTAATCTCCAGGGCCAAATTCCGTAGCTGTGTGGCCTTGAAGAAAGGAGGCTGGTGGGGGCCACACTCTCAGGCCAAGGAGGCCAGGGCAAGCAGCTTCCTGAGGACTTCAAAGTCCAGGGTGGGAGCAAAATTAAAGCAACTAAAAAAAAAACTCATCAAAACTTGGGCTGTTCCGGAATTCCGTCCTCTTGCTTCCCTCTTTCCTATTACGATGGGAGGAAAAGCACAGGCAGACACTAAACTACAAATTCTAACCTGCCTCCGAACTCCAGGAAATGCCCCAACCGCTGGAGCTCGGTTTTCTCATCTGTCAAAAGGGCGTAATCACACTCCCTTCAGCTGATTCCTGTCTGACGTCCAGTAGGTTAAGGCCGGACACGGGTCCTGGTACACACACGCTCAGACGATGCTGCTCCTTTTACTTTTCTCCCAGGCTTCCAACTGCTTTGGCCAGCTTTGAACCCCTGCTGAGAACTTGCATTCCTAACAAGTTCCCAGGCGATTCTAATACTTCTGGTTAGGGACCAATCTTAGCACCCCTAGTAGAGTCCCATTAACCCACTGCCTTCGAGTCGTTTCCGACTCATAGTGGCCCCTTTAGGACAGAGTAAAACTGCCCACAGAGTTTCCAAGGAGTGCCTGGTGGATTCTAACTGCCAACCTTTGGTTAGCAGATGTAGCACTTAACCACTACACCACCAGGGTTTCTGCTAGTAGAGCAGTGGGTCTCAAAATATCATACATAAGAATCACCTGGGGATCTTATTAAACTGTAGGTCCTGATTCAGTATATCTGGGGTGGAAATGCAAATTCTCAACAGGAGGTCTAACCAGAACGAACCAGTTCAAACGCCTGCTTCTCTCTCACACCTTGGGCGGAATCCTTTCTCTTCAGCCTCAGTTTCCTCATCTGGAAAATGGCAGAGGCTGAGGAAAGCCTGGGGGCTGCACGAGCAGCGGTGGGGCTCCTTAGCCATCTCTGAGCCTCAGGAGTGCCAAGTGCTGGGGGAGCGGCAGAGGTGTCCAGAGCAGCCTCACCCCTCCCTTGCTGCTCTCCTGGGTCTGCTCCCACTGCTCCTGGGCTTGCTAGCTCCAGGAAAACAAGAGATCCAAGCTCTGACTGAATCCTGGCCTGTCTCCTGTGAAGCTCCCCCAGAGGTCGGTGGGCTGCTAGCCCATCCCCGGCTGAAGAAAGGAGTCTTGGTCCTTCTCCAAGTCCACATTCACTGCGTTGGACACATGGGCAGAATACTCATTAAGCAGAGTAAGCATGGGCTTACGTATGCTTACTTACTAATCTGTAGTGACCAATTTCACATAGGTTTCACCACACTTTTGATATATAGTACATATAGATATCAGAAAACAAACTGAAAAAACCCCTCTGCTGTCAAGTCCAACCCACAGTGACCATTATAGGACAGAGTAGAACTGCCCTATAGGGTCTCCAAGGCTGCAAATCTTTACAGAAACAGATTGTCACACCTTTTCTCCATGGAGCAACTGGTGAATTCAAACTGCCAAACTTTTAGTTAGCAACCGAGCACTTAACCACTGTGCCACCAGAGCTCCACATGTAGATGGAGCGTATATAAATTTGTAGATGTGTTTAAACCTCCTAACTATATATAAGATAGTGTACAAAGTACTAGAATAGTAAAAAAAAATCTGTCGCCATTAAGTCCATTCCAACTCATGGAGACCCTATGTGTGTTAGAGTAGAGCCGTGCTCCACAGGGTTTTCAATGGCTGATTTTTTGGAAACAGATTGTTAATTCTCTCTTTTGAGGTGCCTCTGGGTGGACTTGAACCTCCAACCTTTTGGTTAGCAGCCAAGAGCATTAGCCTTTTGCTACCATTCAGGGACCCATTTGAATAGTAGATGCATTTAAGTATGTGCATATCTCCAAGTATTTGTTCACTAGGTCTGCAGGCTTTATTCCCCGTGACACTGCCCTAGTCCACTGTAATATCTTTTCTTGGACCATAATAGTAGTACTCATAGAGACATACACACACAAGAGGTGGTAACATTCTTATATGGTGCTAAACTCTGACATAATCCTAACCGCTACATACTGAAACTCATTTATTTTAAAAAAGCTCTTATAATCACTGCTTTACAGATAGGAATGCTAAGGCATCAGAAAAGTTAAGTAACTTGTCCAAGGTCACACAGCAGGTAAGTGGTAGAAATGGTATTTGAACCCAGGAAGTCTGGCTCCAACAGCAGACTGCTCACCTCTGATCGGTGCCCCTGCCTGCAGTCTTAGCCCGTCCAGCCACCCTCCGTGCACCCTGAATCCACCATTCTCCTACTTAGAACCTGCCAGGGGCCTCCTGTTGTTTCAGGGAGGGCAGCAAAACCCCTTGGGCTGGCTCTCTGACTTCCTCTAGATCAACCTCATGAGTGGCCCCTTTGTAACAAGCATTGTAGGTCAGAGGCTCTTAGTCTTTGTTAGCATAAAACATCTTCCAGGTATCAACATAATTTCCAACCAAACATGCCAATAGTTCTACTTTGGCTGTTGCTGTTGTGTGCCATGAAGTTGATTCTGACTCATAACAACCCTATAGGACAGAGCAGAAATGCCCCATAGGGTTTCCTAGGCTGTAAGCTTTTTTTTTTTTGTCCTTAATTGATTTTATTATGCCAATTGACCTAGATGTCCCATGAAACCATGGTCCCCAGACCCCTGTCCCTGTTACCCTAGCCTTGAAGTATTCGGTTTATTCAGGAAACTTCTTTGCTTTTGGTTTAGTCCAGTTGTGCTGTCCTCTCCTATATTGTGTGTTGTCTTTCCCTTCACCCAAAATAGTTTTTATCTACTATCTAGTGAATACCCCTCTCCCTCCCAACCCTTATAACCATCAAAGAATATTTTCTTCTCTCCAACATTTATTCTTGTGTTTTTTGGATTAATGACAGCCTTGTTGGGGTGAGATGGTATCTCATTGCAGTTTTGATTTGCATTTCTCTAATTGCTAATGATTGAGAACATTTCCTCATGTATCTGTTAGCTGCCTGAATGTCTTCTTTGGTGAAGTGTCTGTTCATATCCTTTGCCCATTTTTAAACTGGGTTATTTGTCTTTTTGTAGCTGAGTTTTTGCAGTATCATGTAGATTTTAGAGATCAGGTGCTGACGGGAAATATCATAGCTAAAAACTTTTTCCCAGTCTGTAGGTAATCTTTTTATTCTTTTGGTGAAGTCTTTGGAGGAGCATGGGTGTTTGATTTTTAGGCGGTCCCGGTTATCTAGTTTCTCTTCTGGTGTTTATGCATTGCTAGTAATGTTTTGTATACTGTTTATGGCATGTAATAGGGCTTCTAGCCTTGTCCCTATTTTTTTGTTCCATGATCTTTATCATTTTAGACTTTTTATTTAGGCCTTTGATCCATTTTGAGTTAGTTTTTGTGCATGCTGTGAGGTATGGGTCTTGTTTCATTTGTTTTTGCAGATGGATATCCAGTTATGCCAGCACCATTTGTTAAAGAGACTCTCTTTTCCCCATTTAACTGACTTTGGGCCTTTGTCAAATATCAGCTGCTCATATGTGGTTGGATTTATGTCTGGATTCCCAATTCTATTCCACTGACCTGTGTATCTGTTGTTGTGCCAGTACCAGGCTGCTTTGACTACTGTGGCAGTATAATATGTTCTAAAATCAGGGCCTGAGGCCTCCCACTTTGTTATTCTTTTTCAGTAATGCTGTACTTATCCGGGGCCTCTTTCCATTCCATATGAAGCTGGTGATTTGTTTCTCCATCTCATTAAAAAATGTCTTTGGAATTTGGATCGGAATTGCCTTGCACCTATAGACCACTTTTGGTAGAATAGACATTTTTATAATGTTAAGTCTTCCTATCCATGACCAAGGTATGTTTTTCCACTTATGTAGGTCTCTTTTGGTTTCTTGCAGCAGTGTCTTGTAGTTCTCTTTGTATAGGTCTTTTATGTTTCCAGTTAGATTTATTCCTAAGTGTTTTATCTTCTTTGGGGCTACTGCAAATGGTATTGATTTGGTGATTTCGTCTTCGATGTTCTCTTTGTTGGTGTAGAGGAATCCGACTAATTTTTGTATATTTTTCTTGAATCTTGATACTCTGCTGAACTCTTCTATTAGTTTCAGTAGTTTTCTTGAGGATTCCTTAGGGTTTTCTGTGTATAAGATCATGTCATCTGCAAATAGAGATACTTTTAGTTCTTTCTTACCAATCTGGATGCCCTTTATTTCTTTATCTAGCCTAATTGCTCTGACTAGGACCTCCAGCACAATGTTGAATAAGAGTGGTGATAAAGGGCATCCTCATCTGGTTCCCGTTCTCAAGGGGAATGCTTTCAGACTCACGCCATTTAGGATGATGTTGGCTGTTGGCTTTGTATAAATGCCCTTTATTATGTTGAGGGATTTTCCTATTTTGCTGAGAGTTTTTGTCATGAATTAGTGTTGGACTTTGTCAGATGCCTTTTCTGCATTAATTGATTAGATCATGAGGTTCTTGTCTTTTACATGATGGATTACATTGATTGTTTTTCTAATGTTGAACCATCCCTGCCTACCTGGTATAAATCCCATTTGGTCATGGTGAATTCTTTTTTTTGATATGTTGTTGGAATTCTATTGGCTAGAATTTTGTTGAGGATTTTTGCATCTAAGTTCATGAGGGATATAGGTCTGTAATTTTCTTTCTTTTTTTTTTTTTTTGTGGTGTCTTTACCTGATTTGGTATCAGGGATATGCTGGCTTCATAGAATGAGTCAGGGAGTATTCCATCCTTTTCTATGTTCTGAAATACCTTTAGTAGTCGTGGTGTTAACTCTTCTCTGAAAGTTTGGTAGAACTCTCCAGTGAAGCCTTCCAGGCCAGGGCTTTTTTCTTTGTTGGGAGTTTTTAAATTACGTTTTCAATCTCTTCTTTTGTTATGGGTCTATTTAGTTGGTCTACCTCCGTTTGTGTTAGTTTATGTAGGTAGTATATTTCTAGAAATTCATCCATTTCTTTTTGGTTTTCATATTTGTCAGAGTATAATTTTTCGTAGTAACCTGATATGAATTTTAAAATTTCAATTGGGTCTGTTGTAATATCATCCATCTCGTTTCTTACTTGGGTTATTGGCTTCCTCTCCTGTTTTCCTTTTGTCAGTTTGGCCAGTGGTTATCAATTTTGTTAATTTTTTTAAAAAACCAGCTTTTGGCTGGAAGCAACCAAGGTGTCCATTAACGGATGAATGGTTAAATAAATTGTGGTATATTCACACAATGGAATACTACGCATCGATAAAGAACAGTGATGAATCTGTGAAACATTTCATAACATGGAGGAACCTGGTAGGCATTATGCTGAGCAAAATTAGTCAGAGGCAAAAGGACAAATATTGTATAAGACCACTATTATAAGATCTTGAGAAATAGTATAAACTGAGAAGAACACATATTTTTGTGGTTACGGGGAGGGGAGGGAGGGAGGGTGGGAGAGGGTTTTTTACTGATTAATTAGTAGATAAGAACTGCTTTAGGTGAATGGAAGGACAATACTCAATACATGGAAGGTCAGCTCAACTGGACTGGACCAAAAGCAAAGAAGTTTCTGGGATAAAATAAATGCTTCAAAGTTCAGCAGAGCAAGGGCGGGGGTTTGGGGACCATGGTTTAAGGGGACTTCTAAGTCAATTGGCAAAATAATTCTATTATGAAAACATTCTGCATCCCACTTTGAAATGTGGCGTCTGGGGTCTTAAATGCTAACAAGCGGCCATCTAAGATGCATCAGTTGGTCTCAACCCACCTGGATCAAAGGAGAATGAAGAACACCAAGGTCACAGGACAACTAAGAGCCCAAGAGACAGAAAGGGCCACATGAACCAGAGACCTACATCATCCTGAGACCAGAAAAACTAGTTGGTCCCCGGCCACAATCGATGACTGCCCTGACAGGGAGCACAACAGAGAACCCCTGAGGGAGCAGGAGATCAGTGGGATGCAGACCCCAAATTCGCATAAAAAGACCATACTTAATGGTCTGACTGAGACTAGAGGAATCCCGGCGGTCAAGGTCCCCAAACCTTCTGTTGGCACAGGACAGGAACCATCCCCGAAGACAACTCATCAGACATGAAAGGGACTGGACAGTGGGTAGGTGAGAGATGCTGATGAAGAGTGAGCTATTTATATCAAGTGGTCACTTGAGACTGTGTTGGCATCTCCTGTCTGGAGGGGGGATGGGAGGATAGAGAGAGTTGGAAGCTGCCAAAATTGTCACGAAAGGAGAGACTGGAAGGGCTGACTCATTAGGGGGAGAGCAAGTGGGAGTACGGGGTAAGGTGTATATAAACTTATATGTGACAGTCTGACTTGATTTGTAAACGTTCACTTGAAGCTCAATAAAGGTTAATAAAAAAAAAACCAAAAACAAAACAAAAAAACCCAGCTTTTGGTCTTGTTAACTCTTTCAATTGTTTTTCTGTTCTCTCATTTAATTCTGCTCTGATTTTTATTATTTGCTTTCTTCTGGTGCCTGAGGGTTTCTTTTGTTGTTCTCTTTCTATTTGTTCAAGTTGTAGGGATAATTCTTTGATTTTGACCCTTTCTTCTTTTTGGATTTGTGCATTTATTCATATAAATTGACCTCTGAGCATTGGTTTCTCTGTGTGCCAAAGGTTCTAATAGGAAGTGTTTTCACTCTCATTGGATTCTATGGATTTCTTTATTCTGCCCTTAATTTTTTTTTTTTTTTAATTTCTTCTATAACCGAGTCATTTTTGAGCAGGGTATTGTTCAGTTTCCATGTATTTGGTTTCTTTTGCCTGCTTTTCCCGTTATTGATTTCTACTTTCACGGCCTTATGGTCAGGGAAGATGCTTTGTAATGTTTCCGATTCTGTGAAGGCTCGCTTTATGACCTAATATGTGGTCTATTCTACAGAATGTTCCATGTGTGCTGGAAAAGAAAGTATACTGGGCTGCTGTTGGGTGGAGTGTTCTGTATATGTCTATGAGGTCAAGTCGGTTGATGGTGACATTTAGCTCTTCTGTGTCTTTATTGAGCTTCTTTCTAGATGTTCTGTCCTTCACTGAAAGTGGCGCGTTGAAGTCTTCTACTATTATTGTGGAGCTGTCTACCTCACTTCTCAATGCTATCGGAGTTTGTTTTATGCATCTTGAAGCCCTGTCATTGGGTGCATAAATATTTAAAATGGTTATATCCTCCTGGTTTATTGTCCCTTTAATCATTATATCATCTCCTTTTTTATCCTTTCTGATGGATTTAACTTTAAAGTCTATTTGGTCAGAAATTAATATTGCCACTCCTGCTCTTTTCTGATTGTTGTTTGCCTGATATATTTTTTTCCCATCCTTTGAGTTTTAGCTTGTTTGTGTCTTTAAGCCTAATTGTGTCTCTTGTAGGCAGCACGTAGACGGATCGAGTTTTTTAATCCATTCTGCCACTCTCTGTCTCTTTATTGGTGCATTTAGTCCATTTGCACTCAGCGTAGTTATGGATAGGTATGAATTTAGTGCTGTCATTTTGATGTCTTTTTTTGTGTGTTGTTGACAGTTTCTTTTTCCCACTTAATTTTTTGTGCTGAGTAGTTTATCTTCATGTATTGTCTTTTCCTCTTATTCGTTGTTGTTGATTTTGTTTTTGCTGAGTCTTTATTTTTTTCTTGTATTTTATTTTGTTGAGTAGGATTGTTAGTCTCCTTTGTGGTTACCTTAATATTTACCCCTGTTTTTCTAAGTATAAACGTAACTTTATTTTCTTTATATCACCTTGAATTCCTCTCCATGTGAAAGATTTATGACTACGTTTTTAGTCCCTCTTCATTGTTTTAATGTTGTCATCTTTTACATAATGACATTACTGTTTCCCTGTTTTAAGCATTTTTTTATTGTGATTAATTTTTGTGATTTCCCTATCTGAGTTGACATCTGGTTGCTCTGTCCTGTGTTCTAGTCTTGGGTTGATGTTTGATATTATTGATTTTCTAACCAGAGAACTCACTTTAATATTTCCTGTAGTTTTGGTTTGATATTTACAAATTCCCTAAACTTCTGTTTATCTGGAAATATCCTAGTTTTGCCTTCATATTTGAGAGACATTTTTGCTGGATATATGATTCTTGGTTGGCAGCTTTTTTCCTTCAATGCTTTATATAAGTCACCCTGTTGCCTTCTTGCCTGCATGGTTTCTGCTGTGTAGTCTGAGCTTATTCTTATTGACTTTCTTTTGTAGGTGATTTTTTGTTTATCCCTAGCTGCTCTTAAAATTCTCTCTTTATCTTTGGTTTTGGCAAGTTTAAGTATGATATGCCTTGGTGACTTTCTTTTAAGATCTTCCTTATGTGGAGTTCGATGAGCATCTTGGATAGATATCTTCTCATCAATTCACAATATCAGGTATGTTTTCTGCCAACAAATCTTCCACAGTTCTCTCTGTGTTTTCTGCTACCCCTCCCTGTTCTGGTACTCCAATCACTCGTAGGTTATTTCTCTTGATAGAGTCCCACATGATTCTTAGGGTTTCTTCATTTTTTAATTCTTTTATCTGATTTTTCTTCAAATATGTTGGTGTCAAGTGTTTTATCTTCAGTCTCACTAATTCTGCCTTCAACTTGCTCAATTCTGCTCCTCTGACTTTCTATTGGGTTGTTTAATTCTGTAATTTTATTGTTAATCTTCTGAGTTTCTGATTGCTGTCTAAGGATCCTTAAAGCCTATTAAATTTTTCATTATATTCTTGAATAACCTTTTAATTTCTTCAACTGCTTTATCTGTGTGTTCCTTGGCTTGTTCTGCATTTTGTCTGATATCCTTCCTGATCTCTTGAAGAGTTCTGTAAATTAATCTTTTGTATTCTACAGCTGGTAATTCCAGGAATACACCTTCATCTGGAAGATTCCTTACTTCTTTTTTTTTTTGAGAGCTTGTTGGAGTGATCATGGTCTGCTTCTTTATGCATTTGATATTGACTGTTGGCTCCAACCAGCATATAAGTTATTATATTAATTTATATTTGCTTACTGTTATCCTAGCTTCTTGTTTGTTTTGTTTTGATATGCCCAAATAGGCTGCTTGAGTGAGCTAGATTGATTATTTTCACCTTTGAAGCTCTAACATCCTGTCACCAGATGGTTAGAGCTGTTACCAGTTATATGAGTCTAGGAGCTCATTTACTTTTCTTGTATGGATTCAGCTCAGGTGTGCAGGTGGTTGGTCATCAAGTGTGTGGTACAGGCTCTGACCTACAGTCTTAGAGGGCCAGGGGTGATTGGTGTAGGCGCAGGTATCAGGTTTCAGCAGGGGGTCACACTCTGAACAAGGCAGGGGGCTGACAACTGTCCCCTGAGTGTCTGTGAGGAAAGCACCTCCCTGTTCCCTATAGTGCACAGGTGGGTGGATTCTGCAGATGGACCATGGGCACCCAATGCTTTTGGTTGTAAGGTCTGGGAGGTACCACTTATCCTTAGACCCCTGTCAAGGGTGACTAAGTGACATGGGTGGAGCCACCAGTCTTTAGGCCCCTGATATGGGTAGGTGAGGGCTCTGTTTAATATGCAAAGCAGTGTCAAACATCAAAAACCTATCTCTCCACCACACAGCTGAAACAGTTATAGTCTGCCAACAAGGGCTGATTCTCCTGAACACGGCCCAGACAGGTCCACGCAGGGGTGAAAGGTATTTAAAGCCCACGGACTGTTTATGCCTGGACAGAAGCCACTTCTGTCCTGAGCTACCCAGCTTAGTGGAGCTAGCAGATTATCTTCTTCCCCAGTTGTGAATTTTTTCCTTCCGTAAGGCTGGGAGAATGGCTCAGCATGTGCAGCTTAACCTAGCTCAGGCCCAGGGAAATTGACAACCACTGAAGCCAGCTTGGTGGCTGGGGGCGTGGTAAAATAAACACAAGTACTTGGGTATTACCAAAAGCACCATTCTTCTCTAGTTCTGGAGGTGTGTGTAGGCTGTGCAGCTCACTGTCCCTCCCTGAGGAAACCATGTCCGGAATGCCCTTAGAGCCAGCACCCTGAATTTGGACTACTAGTCTCCTAACTGTGACGAAATAAATTTCTGTTTGTTAAAGCCACCCACTTGTGGTATTTCTGTTACAGCAGCACTAGATAACTAAGACACCCCTCAAGGGCAGGATCTAAGAAAAATTTATGCTGGTTTGCTCTCTTGCGTGGTCACATCCACAGAAAATATGCTCCTTGGGTGCATTCGACTTTCTGATGCTGGGAGTACCATTACTTCCTAACTGAAACCTTGAACTCTGCTGCCCCAAGTCACTTCAGCCATCCATATGTCCTTGAGATTTCTCATCATGTACCAGGCATCATCCCACTCGGCCATAATTATAAAGGTAACTGTGTCAACCTTTTCCATTGGTGTGCTTGGAGCTTCTTAAGCACTTCATGGTGGATTAATATGCAGAAATGGCCACCAAGAATTCTCCCTACCTGTATGTGCATGCTGTTCCTTTCATCAAGAGGTGGAGTCTATTCCTCCACCGCTTTGACGGGTAGAGATGAGCTTGTAACTTACTTTGACCAATACCACACCACACCACACCGCACTGCACCACACCGCACCGCACCACACCATACCGTAGCAGTTGCTATTGAGTTAATTCCAACTCATGGAACCTGCATGTGTGTCAGAGTAGAACTGTGCTCCATAGGATTTTCAATGGCTGATTTTTTGGAAGTAGATCACCAGGCCTTTCTTTCAAGGCATCTCTGAGTAGACCCAACCATCAACCTATTGGTTAGCAGCACCACACAAGGACTCCCTTTCATCAAGAGGTGGAGTCTCCTGCCCTTCTCCTTGCACATGGGCTGGTCCTGTGACTTGTTTTGACCAACACAACGTGCCAGAAAACTAGCCACCATGTTGACAAGTCTGACTACCCTGTAGGTGAGCGAGGCCACTTGGAGAGGGTGACACCAGAGGATGAAAGACAAGAAAGGGTGAGAGAGAATCCCAACCGCCCCCAGCCATTCCAGTCACTCTCATGAGATGCTAGACACATTATTATCAAAGCCATTTTGGATCCTCTAGCCCTAGCTGGACCAACTTAGCCAACGCTACGTGGAGTAGAGATGAGCCGCTCCCAGCCAAGTCTTGCCCAAGTTGCAGAATCATGAGCAAATAAATGGTTGTTGTTTTAAGACAACATTTAAAGCTTAATATTTGCTTGGCAATAGAAGACTAGGACAGAAGTTGGTAGCAGAAGTGGGATTTGAACCCGTGCATATATGGAATCTACTGGTGATATGTGCCTAGCTGGATCTCAGATTGCTCTGGACTAGTGACTGTTAGGAGCCCTGGTGGCACAGTGGTTAAAAGCTACAGCTGCTAAGCAAAAGGTCAGCAGTTTGAATCCACCAGCTGCTTCTTGGAAACCCTATTGGGTAGTTCTACTGTCTTCTATAGGGTTGCCATAAGTCTGAATCGACTCGACAGTAACGGGATTGGTTTTGATTTGGAGTGACTGTTATGTGTCTTCTGTTTTCTTCTTTGAATGGAAGTGTCCATTGCATTTATCTTCTCCCTGTTTCAACATAATATGCTGGGTTTGGGGAGGACAAATAAATTCTGTTTTTAACTCTTAGGTCTCCCTAAGAAGAGATGCACCCAAGGAAACTCATTTGCATCTGGACTTGATACAGTTAGGAGATACTGGATTTTGAGTAGAAACTGTAATTGGGTGATACTTTTAGGAGTCATGGGAGGGAGTGGGGCATAGTTTGCCTGTGGGAAAATTGTAAACTTTTATTGTCAGAGGACAGACTGTGGTGGATTATCTCTAAAGACGGCTATGAACAATTCCTCTATCCTTGTATGTATAAGTCCATATGGAGAGAGAGAGGCCCAGCCAGCCTCCAGCCCCTCCAGCCCACCTCACCTGGTATGCCAAAATTGAGAGTAAAGCCACCTTGGGCTTCTACCAACCAACCAACCCGTTGCCATCGAGTTGATTCCGACTCGTAGCGACCCTATAGGACAGAGTAGAACTGCCCCATAGGGTTTCCAAGGAGGGACAGGTGAATTCAAACTGCCAACCTTTTGGTTGGCAGACAAACTCTTAACCACTACACTACCAGGGCTCCTTGAGCTTCTAGTTGCAGCCAAAATCCCAGCTTGAATGCAGCCACATGAATAACCCCAGATGACACCACATGGTGGAAACCCTGGTGGTGTAGTGGTTAAGTGCTACAGCTGCTAACCAAAGGGTCAGCAGTTCGAATCTGCCAGGCATACCTTGGAAACTCTATGGGGCAGTTCTACTCTGTCCTATAGGGTCGCTATGAGTTGGAATCGACTCGACGGCACTGGGTTTGGTTGTTTTTTTTTTTTTGGACACTACATGGAGCAGAAGAACTGCTCAGCTGAGCCCAGCCAACCCAAAGAATCACGAGACATGACATATCGTTTGAGATTCAGTTTTGGAGTGGTTTTCTACTCCAAATATAATAGATAATTGAAACATATTCCAATGATTTCCCTTTGCAGATGGGGCTCATGGCACCCTTTGACTTCTCTGTCTCTCCAGCTTTAACCCTTTTATGCCTTCCAGTGGATGAAAAGCCAAGAGTCACCATTTTATGCTCTCTCATTCCCAAATCCAGAGTAAAGAGTCTAGAACAAGGGTTAGCAAATTGCAGGCTGTAGGCCAAGCCCAGCCAACCACTTGGGTTTTTTGTTTTGTTTTGTTTTTTGTGGGTTTGTTTGTTTACTTGTTTCTTTGTTTAGTTACAGCTGAGAGCTAAGAATGGTTTGAAAATTTTAAATGATTACATCTTAAATGGTTATATAAGTTCCTACATAATAGTCTTAATTTTGCCTCTTGGCCCACAAAGCCTGAAGTATTTCCTATCTGTCCCATTAAGAGAAAATTTGCGAGACCCTATAGAACGTGGGAGCAGTTGTTAGCTCTTGTATCGGGCCCTTAGCTAAAAGTTAGACAGAAATATATATATTTTAACATGCTACAAATTTTTTTTTGTAGTAGCATGTTAAAATATATATATATAAGGGTTTAATAAATAGGGCATTCCATGACCCTATAAATTTGAGAAACACACAATGGCAAAACAGAAGTTAAATAAGATTCTTTAATTGCAGCCTTTGCTCTGAGGGGGCAAGAAAAGGCCTACAGAATGCTGTTCCTAAAGCATCCTGGAACCCTTCCTCCTAGAGCACCTTATGTGACTGGTGTTCCACGGAACATATTTGGAAACTCTTGTTGCCTGATGCAAAAGATAGAGAACCTTCAGGAAAGCACAGTGGAGCCAGTCAGAAGGTCTGGACCCCGTTCCTTCTCTTTGACCTTTCTGCCCTCTTCCCTCCCTAGAGTTATCTGGCTGGCTGCCCATTGGTTGTAAGCAGTCTAATTCATACCAAGGTGTGAGGGTTTGAAGTTCCCTGGGGGAGGTGAGGCAGAGAGTTAGAAATTTAGCTTTTTAAGGATGACAGGTATACGAATTTTCCAGAGTAGCCAAAACAAACTATCATGAACCAGGTGGCCTAAAATAACAACAACAACAACAAAAGACATTCTCACAGTTCTGGAGGCTAGAAGCATGAAATCAAGGTGCCAGCAGGGCCGTGTTCCCTCCGAAGGTTCTAGGGAAGAACCCTCCTTCCTTGCTGCTTCTTAAATTCTGGTGGCCCCCAGCAATCCTTGGCGTGCCTTGCTTTGCAGCTCCATCACTCCTATCTCTGCCTCTGGCTTCACAAGGCCTCCTTCGTGTCTCCACACGATCTTCTTACAAGGACAGCAATCATTGGGTTTAGGGCTCATCCTGGTGGCACAATGGTTAAGTGCTCAGCTGCTAACAGAAAGGTTGACAGTTCAAACCCACCCAGTGGATCTGAAAGAGAAGACCTGGTGATCTGCTCCCATAAATGTTGCAGCCTACTGCAGGGATTGCAACCAATGTCACAAAATAATTGGTGTATAAATTTTTTAATGAAAAACTAATTTGCGCTGTAAATTTTTACCTAAAACACACCACACACACAAAGATGACAGGCTAGAAAACCCTACAGGGTAGTTCTACACATGGGGTCACTGAGTTGGAAATCAACTCCACAGAACCCAGGGGTGGAATGTCCAATAGGCAAGGTAAGCGCAGTGCTTTCCTCGCTTACCAAATCATTTTTTCACCATATCAAAGATTGTGCCTCTAGGTATGGCTGGCATCTGTGTCTCTCCCAACCCCACGGCACCACCCTACAGATTCAAAGCCTCCTGTCAAATTTACACATCCTGACAGGGAGGGATGACCCAGTAAGCAAGGTAAGCACAGGCTTACTTACTAATCTGTAGTGACCAATTTCACAGGGGTTTCGTCGCATACTTACTGGGTCATCCGACCCTGACAGCACCTAGCAACAACCACAGCATCAATTAATCCAGTATGACTTCATCTTATCACTCCTGGAAAGACCTAGTCCCAAACGAGGTCATATTCTGTGGTTCCGAGTGGACGTGAATTTTGAGGGGATGCTCTTCAACCCCCTGCAACAAGAAAGGGAAAGTTGAATCCAGGACTGTCCCCTTTCTCTCCTTTTTGTCACCATCGAGGTTGTGATTTGCTGCTCAGCTCCTGTGTTGTAACAGTTCTGTGGTTTCCTGGAGTTCTTTGTGATCAGATGGAGTATTTTCTACCAGAAGGAAGCAATCTGCTCAGACTTGCTGCTATGCCCCTGACAGGACAGGCTTTTCCGTGTCACTCGATGTTTCTACCTGGCTTCTCTGATTACATTCAGAACGTGCAGGCAGTGCTGAGCTATCCCCCCAGCTCCCAGAGGCTTCCCTCCATGTTTGCCATCACTCTTTGGAAAGAAAAAAACAAAAAAAATTCACTTGAAGTAGAAATGGTAAAAAAATGCTCTTTTCTCTTTGGAAAGTGAATTTTCATTTCGTTTGGAGGAAGGCTCATATGCGGTGTGTCTGGAGAAGCAGGAGCCGTGTCCGTTTGTTAATTGACCATCAAGTAGTGTTTGCTTACAGGACATTTGCAGACGCTCCCCTGGTAGGGAGGAGCCCTGGTGGTGCAGTGGTTAAAGTGCTCGGCGGCGAACAGAAAGGTGGGTAGTTCAAACCCACCAGCTGCTCCGCGGGAGAAAGATGTAGCAATCTGCTTCCCTAAAGATTTTCAGCCTTGGAACACCATGGGGCAGTTCTACTCTGTCCTATAGGGTCGCTATGAGTCGTCATTGACTTGACGACAATGGACTTGGGTTTTTTTTTTCTGGTCCCATGGTAGGACCTAGACATGAAGCTTTGGTGATTTATCCCAGAAAGGCAATAGCTTCTCTGACTGCCAAAATTTCTACCTATATTCTACCAATTAATTGGAACGCTGCAAATTACTGAGAGGCATTTTTAGTGAAATCTATACCGTCCTGTATGATCAGTGAAAGTCAGAATGAGGGTGGCGGGCCATGGTTATGTATGTGCAGAGTTTGCCGGCCCAGGTGCTCCTTAATGGCTGAATTTGGGGCTGAACAATAGAATAATGGGGAAATAGTCGGGCCTGGGGCCCTCACTCTGTAGAAATGGATCATGAGCAGGCTGTGTGTGTGTGTGTGTGTGTGTGTGTGTGTGTGTGTGTGTGAGTGTGTGTGAGAGAGAGAGAGGTTGTTGTCAATCCGGCAAACTGCAGCTGGGCTCCTCCTGTTTTGGGTGCAGTAGGGTGGTCCATGTCTCTCACCTGCTGTAGTGCTGACTCTGAGCCTGTACGGTGGCACTGAGAGGGAGCAGGGGAGGGAGCTGGTATCTCTCCAACCCTTGCTGTCCATCAGGTGTTCTGTAATTGTCCCTCCAGCGAACCTCCCAATAAGCTGGCCAAGGGCACACTTGGCTGAGCTTCGTGCATTGGCGAATGCAGCTCTGGAGCCGTTTGAGCTGAGGGCCGGCCCAGTCTGTGGTGTCTGCACCTGGAGGTCATCGCCAGCTGCTTCTGCCCCTCCCTCGGGGCCAGACCTGAGCAGCAGGGCCTCCACCTGGATACAGGGTCACAGCTGGACCCCATCAAGGATCTTGCTGGACCTGAGTCTCCATGGCGGGGGAGGGGGGTGGCTTTCTCTTTGTAGATGCGAGGGATGCAGGTTGGGGCCCAGCCAGACCTTCCCGCGTGGTGACTTTGTGCCCAGAGCAGGGAGGGCCTTGCCCACATCCCCAAGAGGTGACATGTACCTGGAACGCCGGCTGTGCCCACTGAAATCAGTCCCAGGAGCTGCTCTCAGGTGCTGAGGCACCATCATTGGAGTTTCCACATCGCTGCCACTCAGTGGCCCCTTCGCGTGCTGAGATTTTTATTTTAATTAAAAATTTTTTTTATTGAGGTGAAATTCACATAACATAAAATTAACCATTTTAAAGCAAACGAATCATGGCATTTAAGTCCATTCACAGTGTGTGTAACCACCAACTCGATCTCCTTCCCAGACGTTTTCCTCACCTCAAAAGGAAACTCCGTACCCATTAAGCAGTTGTTCTCCATCCCTCCCTCCCTGCAGCCCCTACAGCCACCAATCTGTGTTCTGTCTCTGTGAATTCACTGGTTTTGAGAGTTTCATACAAGGGGAACCTTTGGACATGTGGCTTTTTCTGTGTGGCTTCTATCACTGACTAATAGAATGTTTCCGAGGCCCGTCTGCCTTGCAGCCTGACTCAGTACTTGCTTTCTTTTCATGGCTGGATGCTATTCTCTTGTATGGCTATGCCTCAGTTTGTTTAGCCATCCTCAGTTGATGGAAATGCGCAAATGGCGTTCTGGCCTTTCGTGCCCAAAGGTTGCCACAGAGGAGCCCTGGTGGCGCGGTAGTTAAGCACTCGGCTGCTAACCGAAAAATCAGAGCTTCGAACCCACAGGAGAAAAGACGTGGCAATCTGCTCCTGTAAAGATTACAGCCTAGGAAACCCTATGGGACAGCTCTTTGTCACATGGGTCACTAGGAGTTGAAATCAACTCAAGGGCACCCAAGAACAACAGGCCACCACAGAAGGGGAACGTGAACTGAATCCACTTAAGATGGAGGTTAGGTCACTTTGCTCCCAATTCTCAGCACCCCCTTGGTTTCCCCCGCTCCCCTGGAACACAGTCCCAACCCCTTCCCAAGAACTACGAGGCTCTGTGACCCACCCCGCCCTGCTCTCTGACCTCCCTCCCACCCCTCCTCCTCTGCTGCACGCTCCAGTGGCCTGGTGTCCCTGCTCGTCCTGGGACACCCCAAGGATGTTCTCACCTCGGGGCCTTTACATCTGCTCCTCTCTCTGCCTGGAACCTGCTCCCCCCAGACATCCGCGTGGCTTCTGCGTGATGTTGCCGTCTTGGAGAGGCCTTCCTGGGACGCCATGTTTAAAGAGTCATCCACCCTTCCCCTCTACTTGTCTCTCTCTCTCTTTACCTGCTTCTTTGCTCATCACCTGTCTCCCCCATTGGAAAGGAAAGCGCACATATTTCCCAGCCCCCAGAACAAACCAACAAACCAGTCAATTCCGACTCATGGTGACCCCGTGCGTTACAGGGTAGAACTGCTCCACGGCGTTTTCTTAGCTGTAATCTTTACAGAAGCAGATCACCAGGTCTTTCTTCTCCGGCACCAGCGGTTAAGTTCGAATGGCCAGCCTTCAGGTTAATAGATAAATGTAAATCTTTCCCACCCTCTGGGGACCTTACCCCCAGAACAGCGCCTGGCAAGATGAAGCATCAGTAAACGCTTGCTGAGTAGAACAAATGCATGCTTGAGATGGCGGGACAGTGGTGTCTCTGAGTGAAGGAAGGTGTCGTTACTGTGGGATTCTGAGAGCAGGAGGGACAGCTTGACCCCCAGCACCAGGACAGATGGGGTGTGGCTGCTCCCACCACCTCTCCCCACCGAGAAACATATGATACGCTGTGTCCACAACTCCAAAGTTTAATTTAGCTGATGTCTTGGCTGCAAGCAACAGCTGGTAAATTTAGTTGGAGGATTAAGGAACGTTTAAGATGCACAGCTCCTTGAAAGGAGCTGGAGGCCGGGGGAGAACCACAGCGAAGTGCATCCTAGAGTTGCCTGTGAAAGGTGAGGCAGCAGCCCTCTCAGGCAGGTCAAGGGACCACTGAGTCTTCTGAGGGGGGTACCTCTGTGTGGGGGTGGCGGAGGGCAAGCCCAGGGAGATGGCCAGCTGGTAAGCCACGTGAAAAATCTCTCCCACCTACAAATGAGAAGAGGGACAGCTGTAAAGCCATGAGGACACCTAGAAACCATAAACAGATTGACAAAGGCCACTGTATGAAAACGTACAACTTCTACAAGGCAATACAACACCATCACAAAGTCAAAAGCAAACAATGGACTGGGAAGGAAACTATTTGATAGAAAAAGAGCTAGTGTTCTTGATTTACAGAGAGCTCATAAACAATGAGAAAAAGGTGAACAATTCAATTGAGAAAAGGGAGGCCAAGGGACATAGACCAGAGGAGAAGAGGAAAAGAAATACAAATGGCCAATAAGCATATGAAAATATGCTTGGGGTCGACCTCATCAAAATAACACCAATCAGAATGGGGTACTTGTTTAAGTCGTCAAGTGGGCAAAAATGGTGAGGTATGACCACATCCAGTGAGGTCAGTGGGGGAAGTTTGGTGATTTTTTAAATTGTGCTTTCAGTGACACTTTACAATTCAAATCAGTTTCTTATATAAAAACTTATGCATACGTGGCTATGTGACCCTAGTTGCTCTCCCCCTAATGAGACAGCACACTCCTCTTCTCTACCCTGTGTCCATCCGGCCAGCTCCTGTCCCCTCTGCCTTCTCATCTCACCTCCAGACAGGAGCTGCCCACTTAGTCTCATGTCTACTTGAGCTAAGAAGCACACTCCTCACCAGTATCATTTTATGTCTTATAGTCCAGTCTAATCTTTGTCTGAAGAGTTGGCTTTGGGAATGGTTTTAGTTTGGAGCTAATAGAGAGTCTGGGAGCCATGTCTTCTGGGGTCCCTCCATTCTCCATCAGACCATTAAGTCTGGTCTTCTTACTAGAATTTGAGTTCCGCACCCTACTTTTCTCCTGCTCCATCAGGGACTCTCTGTTGTGTTCCCTGTCAGGGCAGACATCGGTGGTAGCTGGGTACCATCTAGTTCTTCTGGTCTCAGGCTGATGGAGTCTCTGGTGTATGTGGTCTTTTCTGTCTCTTGGGTTCATATTTTCCTTGTGTCTTTGGTGTTCTTCATTCTCCTTTGCTCCGGGTGGGTTGGAGCCAATTGATGCATCTTATAGATGGCTCCTTGTTAGCTTTTAAGACCCCAGACTCCACTCAGGAAGTTTGGTGATTTTGATCCAAATTAAAAATGCTCATGCCAGTTGATATTTGACAAAGGCCCCAAAACAGTTAAATGGGGAAAAGACAGATGGTGCTGGCATAACTGGATATCCATCTGCAAAAAAATGAAACAAGACCCATACCTCACTCCATGCACAAAAACTAACTCAAAATGGATCAAAGACCTAAATATAAAATCTAAAACGATAAAGATCATGGAAGAAAAAACAGGGGCAACGTTAGGAGCCCTAATACGTGGCATAAACAGTATACAAAACATTACTAACAATGCAGAAGAAAAACTAGATAACCGGGAGCTCCTAAAAATCAAACACCTATGCTCATCCAAAAAAAAAAAAAAAAAAGACTTCACCAAAAGAGTAAAAAGGCTACCTACAGACTAGGAAAAAGTTTTTAGCTATGACATTTCTGATCAGGGCCTGATCTCTAAAATCTATATGATACTGCAAAAACTCAATTGCAAAAAGACAAATAACCCAATTAAAAAATGGGCAAAAGATATGAATAGACACTTCACTAAAGAAGACATTCAGGTAACTAACAGATATATGAGGAATTGTTCACGATCATTAGCCATTAGAGAAATGCAGATCAAAACTACAATGAGATTTCATCTCACTCCAACAAGGCTGGCATTAATCCAAAAAACACAAAATAATAAATGTTGGAGAGGCTGTGGAGAGATTGGAACACTTCTACACTGCTGGTGGGAATGTCAAATGGTACAACCACTTTGGAAATCTATTTGGCGCTTCCTTAAAAAGCTAGAAATAGAACTACCATACAATCCAGCAATCCCACTCCTCAGAATATATCCTGGAGAAATAAGAGCCTTTACACAAACAGATATATGCAAACCCATGTTTATTGCAGCACTGTTTACAATAGCAAAAAGATGGAAGCAACCAAGGTGCCCATCAACAGGTGAATGGATAAATAAATTATGGTATATTCACACAATGGAATACTACACATCGATAAAGAACAGTGAGGAACCTGTGAAACATTTCATAACATGGAGGAACCTGCAAGGCATTATGCTGAGTGAAATTAGTTGCAAAAGGACAAATATTGTATAAGACCACTATTATAAGAACTTGAGAAATAGTTTAAACAGAGAAGAAAACATTCTTTTGTGGTTACAAGAGGGGGGAGGGAGGGAGGGTGGGAGAGGGGCATTCCCTAATTAGCAGATAAGAACTACTTTAGGTGAAGGGAAAGACAGCACACAATACAGGGGAGGTCAGCACAATTGGACTAAACAAAAAGCGAAGAAGTTTCCTGAATAAACGGAATGCTTTGAAGGTCAGAGTAGCAGGGGCAGGGGTCTGGGGACCATGGTTTTCAGGGTACATGTAAGTCAATTGGCATAATAAAATCTATTAAGAAAGCATTCTGCATCCCACTTTGAAGAGTGGTGTCTGGGGTCTTAAAAGATAGCAAGCGGCCATCTAAGATTCATCAATTGGTCTCAGCCCACCTGGATCAAAGGAGAATGAAGAACACCAAGGACACAAGGTAACTACGAGCCCAAGAGACAGAAAGGGCCACATGAACCAGAGAGTACATCATCCTGAGACCAGAAGAACTAGATGGTGCCCGGCTACAACCAATGACTGCCCTGACAGGCAACACAACAGAGAACCCCTGAGGGAGGAGGAGAGCAGTGGAATGCAGACCCCAAATTCTCATAAGACCAAACTTAATGGTCTGACTGAGACTGGAAGGACCCCGGTGGTCATGGCCCCCAGACCTTCTGTTGCCCCAGGACAGGAACCATTCCCGAAGCCAACTCTTCAGACATGGATTGGACTGGACAATGGGTTGGAGAGGGATGCTAGTGAGGAGTGAGCTTCTTGGATCAGGTGGATACTTGAGATTATGTTGGCATCTCCTGCCTGGAGAGGAGATGAGAGGGCAGAGGGGGTTAGAAGCTGGCAAAATGGACACAAAAGGAGAGAGTGGAGGGAGAGAGTGGACTGACTAGTTAGGGGGAGAGTAACTGGGAGTGTGTAGCAAGGCATATATGGGTTTTTGTGTGAGAGACTGACTTGATTTGTAAACTTTCACTTAAAGCACAATAAAGATTATTTAAAAAAAAAAATTCATGCCCTTTGACACAGCGATTCTATTGCTAGGTGGTTACCTTTTAGATACTTAGGAATATTCTCTCAAAGAAATATTCATTTCAAAAGACTTTGGTAATAGCAAAAATTAAACTATGTTATTGTCGTTACCTGCTGTCGAGCCAGCCCCTAACTCATGGCAACCCCATGTGTTACAGAGTAGAACTACTCCATAGAGGTTTTTTTTTTTAGCTGTAATCTTTACAGAGGCAGTTTGCCAGGCCTCTCTTCCACAGAGCTTCTGGGTGAGTTCAAACTGCCAACCTTTAGGTTAGCAGCTGATTGCAAACCGCTTGTACCACGCAGGCTCCTAAAATAAATTATAAATAATACAAACTTCTAAGAATGGGAGACACTTACAGATAGCCATACAATGAAATGTACTGTGGAATTTGTTTTATCAGGTACGTGATAGATTTTCATTAAAAACAATGTTTATGGGGTGATCTGGGTTGTGGGGTGATTAACCCATTTTTCTTTTCTGCTGTAAAAAACAAAACCCTATTAAAATAATATAAAGCAAAATACAAAAAGCTTCAACTGGTGTTCGGCAAGCTGAATGCAGACAGGCAGTCTGAAGGGCCCACACAAATGCAGCCTCGCCACCCATTAAGTTGTGTTATGACTTAGGATAAGTCATTTAACTTCTCTGGACCTCAGTGGTTTTTATTTTTTTAAAACGAGAATAATGATTTCTCTTTTGTATTGTGAGTTTGGGCAAGTAATTTTACTTCCCTACGCCTCCAGGCTTTTTATCTATAAAATATGGATAATAATATTATTTACTTTATAGGATTGTTGTGGGGAGTAAATAAAAGAAGCAGGTAAAACCTTTAATACAGTCTCAATAAAAACCAGTCGCTGTGGAGCCAGTTCTGACTCAAGGTGACCCCACGTGTGTCTGAATAGAACTGTGCTCCATAGGGTTGTCAATGGCTGATTTTTCAGAAATAGATTGCCAGGCCTTTCTTCTGGGGCACTTCCGGGTGGACTGGAACTTCTAACCTTTCGGTTAGCAGCCAAGTGCATTAACTGTTTGTACCACCCAGGGACACCCATCTAAATAATTGTTCCCCAAGAAGTGATGATGAGGAGGAGAATGAGGATGATGGAAGAGGAGGAGGTAAGAAAGGGAAAACTAGGAGGGGAGCACCAAGACGAAGAGAAGGCAAAGGTGGGGAGAAAGAGAAAGACCAACTGGACGCCCACTGCATGCCAAGCACTTTGCATTTATTAGCCCGCTCCATTGTTCTAATTAAACCACAAGGTCTACATAGAAGGTGGCCGTCCCCATCTGCATTTTATGATGGAGGAAATAGAAGTCAATATGTGATGAATCAAGTATTGTGACTCTACAAGAATAGAGAGACAGCATTTGAACATTCAACTCTGAAAATTTATTTTTAGCTCCAAACTTCCCCATAGCACCCAAATTAGTGCTTGGCACATAATAGATGCATAATAAAAGTTAGATAAGCCAGAATTTCTTTCTAAAAGAGTATTTATCCCTTTAAATTATGCTTTGGGAGTTGCTCCAGGCCTGTGGCCCATTTCTTTGAAAGTCCCCACTGATAAATATTGTCTTCGTTCTGGGTAGAATCCCTAGGTAGTACAAAAAGTTAAGCGCTAGGCTACTAATAAAGGTTGGTAGTTCTAGACCACCCAGAGGTACCTTGGAAGAAAGGTCTGGTGATCTACTTCCAAAAAATTGGCCATCGACAACCCTAGGGAACACAGTTTTACTCTGATACTCATGGTGTTGCCATTAGATGGAACCGACTCAACTGCAGCTGGTTTGGTTTGGTTCCTTCTGGGTGTGCCAGTTATTTAGCTAACCCAGCCCCAAACCCAGCCTTCTGTGTTCTGCCCAGTGGTGCTGGGGCTGGGATTCCCCAGCCACATTTCTGCTCTGCCAGCTGGCTCCTGTGAGGCTCTGCCAATAGTGGGAGCTAGAGAGAGACTGTGAGGTGCTTTCCTTTCTGCTTGCTCTTCCTGTGAGTGCAGCTCCAGCTGGGCTTCTTCAGCCCAGCCTGGCCTTCACGCAGGTAGGAGCACTTGGCTCCAGTCTCCAGGTAGTTCTAGCACTCCCCAACCCAGACCCATCACATTCCCTCAGAATCCAGGACCGGCTGGGGAGTGCTCCCTCCTCAGCAGTCTGTGGGGTCCCTTCTCTGAACTTCTAGATTCTGGGAACTGCCACCTCTCCCTCTTTGTTCTGACAGCCCTGAGATTGTTCCTGAAGTTACTGTCTCCAGTTATCTAAGTGTTCTCTTTTGCCTTTTCAGTCCTCCAGGAACTGCTCAGTCAATTCCCTATAATCAATTCTCCCTGTTAAAGTGACTGGTACGCTTTCTGGTTTTTGACCGGACTTTGATTGACTCACAGGTCCCTGGGTGGTGCAAACAGTCTGTGCTTGGCTACTAACTGAGAAAGGTTGGCGGTTCGAATCCACCCTATGGTGCCAGGAAAGAAAGCCCTGATCTACTTCCATGAGATCACAGCCATTGAAAACTCTGTGGAGCACAGTTCTACTCCGATACACTTGAGGCCGCCATGACTCAGAATCAACTCAGTGGCAACGGGTTTTGAAAGATGCACAGATAAATTAGATTTTTGGCAGTAGCCATCCTTCAGACCCTACTTTTGGAGGGGAAACACACACACACACACACACACGGAGGATCAGGCTGTCTAGCACCATTCTATGTCAGACAAAAAGACTCGACCATGAAAAAGATAAGTCGAATTTTCTCATGTGACTCACATAGCTATTTCCTTCCTGTCTGTTTTTGTTTTCTCCTTTTACAATCATAACAGGAAAGGGTGTGATTATAATGAGATAAAGGTGGGCCCCAGTGGACAATGGAACATGCTTTTCTTTAGAGTCTGGATTTGACCCCTTTCGACACCTCTACCCAACCTTCGGGGCGAGGATGGGGACACTGCTATCCCTTTAATGTTTTGGCTCAACCAGTGCCACAAACTCCTTCTCAGATTTATTCTTAGAATGGCTGAATCAGACTGAAGCTGTCAAAAGACTTTACCAAACGCTACAGACCACAGGGAAGTAAACACAAAGAGGGCCCAGCAGGCCATTCAGTATTTAGAAACTTCTTGCAGCCTGTCCCTCAAGAGAATCCAAAAGGTTTTTTCCTGGGCCCCTGGCTGGCTAGCTCTAGGCCTTCTTCCCTTTGACCAGGACTATTCTGTCACCCACCCTCAGGCGTGTCTGCTTGACTTCCTGATCCTTCTAGTGACCAGGAAGATGATGGTAATAGCGAGTTAATTTGCATATTAGCTCATTTAATCCTTACGGCCACCTGTCAGACAGACACTATTCTTAGTCCCGTATACAGAAGATGAAACTGAGCCACAGAGAAGCTAAGTAACTTTCCACAAGTCACTCAGCTGGTAAGTAGCATACTAGGCTTTGAATCCAATCAGTCTGGACCCAGAGCTCCCCTCTTGCCCAAACCTCTCTGTTCTTCTTTCTCAGAGACACCCCTCTTTTCCAGGTGGTTCACTCTGCAGGGGTATGGCCTTCCTCTTTCATACCTCCGTTGACCAAGAGCTCAGTGCTTCACATGGCAGCTGGGATAGTTAGAAAATCCTTCACATTGAGCCGGCACTCCCTTCTAGTCACTTCTTCCCGTTTCTGGAATTTTCTCATAAAGACACACAGGATAAATCTGCTTTTCTTCAAAGCCAGCATGAGTCTCTTTCTGAATTTTCTCCTCTTCTTAGATTGCCTGGGTTCATCTGGTTCACCACTTACTAGCAGTGTGGTCTTGCACCAGTGGCTTACCACTCTTGGCCTCAGTTTCTTCATCTATAAAATGGGAATCATAGGTACTTTGCATGTAAAGCCCTAGAGCAGAGCTGGACACACAGAGCACATTCAATAAAGGTGGGCTACTTTTATTATTCATAAGGTTTTCACTGGCTAATGCTTTTCAGAAGTAGGTTGCCGGGTCCTTCTTCCTAGTCTGTCTTAGTCTGGAAGCTCAGCTGAAACCTGTCCTCCATAGGTGACCCTGCTGGTATCTGAATACCGGTGGCATAGGATCCAGCATCACAGCAACACGCAAGCTGCCACAGTACGACAAACTGACAGACACGTGGGGGGAAGTACAACCAGAATGCTCCTTAGAAGCAAGGATGGCAAGACTGCGTCTTACATACTTTGGACCTGTTGTCAGGAGGGATCAGTCCCTGGAAAAGGACATCATGCTTGGCAAAGTACAGGATCAGCGGAAAAGAGGAAGACCCTCAATGAGGTAGACTGACACAGTGGCTGCAACAATGAGCTCAAGCATAACAACGATTGAAAGGATGCAGCAGGACTGGGCAGTGTTTCGTTCTGTTGTGCATAGGGTTGCTATGAGTCGGAACCGGCGCAATGGCACCTAACAACAACAACAACAACTTTTATTATAGAAGTCCCTGAGTAGTACAAATGGTTAACATATTCATCTGCTAACCAAAAGGTTGGCAGCTCAAGTCTACCCAGAGGTGCCTTGAAAGAAAGGGCTGGTGATCTACTTCTGAAAAACAAGCCATTAAAAACCCTGTGGAGGAATGTGTGCACCTAGAAAAAGTTGAACTGGCAAAAGTTGTGTGATAATATATTTACAATGACAAAAAAAAGGAGTAGCTGTTGAAGCTGCTTATGTACAACCAAACACCTAATGGGATTTGGTTTCTTGGTTTAGAGGTTTAGAGTCATGGTTTCATTGGACATCCCAGTTAACTGGCCTAATATCATGTTTAGTGTTTCTGTTTTACCTCCTAGTCTGTTGCGTAGTGCCTGGCTCTTCAAACCTGCAAGGGGCCATCCCAGACACATCAATTGGTCTCTGCTCACCTGGAGCAACAGAGGAAGAAGGAGAGACAGGACTGAGAGGAAGAAATGGAATGTGCGGCTGATTGTCTCCATGAAAAACTGCCTCCTTTGCCATGAGACCAAAAGAACTGGATGGAGCCCAGCTACCATTACTGAACACTTTGATCAAAGATTCTATAGAAAATCCTGATCCAAAGGGAGAAAATCAAGGACAGAACTTCAAATTCTCAGGGACTCCAGACTTCTTGGAGCCATGAAGGCAGATGAATGCCCAAAACTATTGCCCAGAGATAATCTTTACAACTCAAACCAAAAATATCCCCTGAAGTCAGTCTTCTTAAAACCAAACAGTGGTTTAGCTTAATGAAGAATGTCTGCCTTGAGCATTGTGTTCTTTTAAGATCTATTTATTTGGGCTCAAACTGACCACGGCAACACAAAACATTAGATGGGAGACCTAGAGCGCGCAGTGAGTTTATGTTAATGGGGGAGGCGGAATTCGGAAAAGGAGGGTGAGAATTACATTGAATGTAATCGGTGTCACTGAATTGTACGTGTAGAAATTGTCGAATTGGTGTATGTTCTGCTGTGTATATTCTCAACAACAAAAATGAAATAAAATATAAAAAATAAAAAGAAAACCCTGGGGGGCACAGTTCTTCCCTGCCACACATGAGGTTGCCAGGAGCCAGAGCCGACCTGATGGCAACGGATTCACTTTTATTATTCTACGGTCTTATCGTTGCCAGTCTTTCAGATGGGGATGACTATTGTACCTTGCTCACTACATGGTGTAGTTGTGTAGACTCGGCTACTGATCCTGTGATCCTGCCTTCTGAGTGTCCGTCTCCCTGGCCACTCTCCTCAGAACTGATTAACCTTCCCTGGACGCAGGCTCAGCCCACCCTTCAGCCTACCAGCTCCAGTTTTGCCCTGCTCCAACTCATCTTCACTTTGGCTTCCCCAGCTCTCAGTTAAACACAAATCTGATCCCTCAGATCCCTTCTGTGATGCTCCTGACTTGTGTCCAGGTAAGGTTCCAGCTCCTTCGCTTAAGTGATAAGGCCCTCCTGCGTCTGTCGCCTCCTGAGCTCTCTGCCTCATCTCTCCTCCTTCTCTCTCCTGCTCTGTTTTCAGCAAACAAAGCAACTCCCAGGCCTCTGGCTGCACCTGACTTTGAGCTGGGCCTGCTTTCTCTCTGGTCCCCCAGGGCCTAGCACAGTGCCCGGCATACCGCAGGGGCTTTGTAAACCTTTTTGGGTATAGGCTCCAGTGGGATAATGCATGTCAGTGAGTGCTTGTGAGCCAGAGGCACTGATGTCATTTTTTAATGTGCTTACCAAACTGTTGTCTCAAAGGCTAATCCATTTTGCAAACCTATTTGGATGAAGGTCTCAGATGGCAAAACATGATTTTGCATGCCACCCCCATGCTGTTTGTTTAGTACATGCCGGGAAAGATAGGAGAGCAAGTTGGGAGCTCCATGTCCCCATCCTGAGCATGAGGGCCTCAGGGGTGAGGGGTCTTTAGGCAAAAGAGCCAGGCCAGATGGGTGTCCACAGTGGCATGTGGTGAGGGAGGCTTTCCAAGCCCTGTGGACAAAATCTGGAAAAAAATGGGTCACTCGAACCCTAGGCAGGCTTCAAAATAAAAGCGTTCAAATGGTGATGAGCTGGAGGTGGGTAGTACAGAGTAACAGGTCAAGGCCTGGGACGCTGGGGGCAGAGAGGAGGGGAGCAGCGCCCGGGAATGGCAAGAGAGCCTCTTGGGGACAAAGGCACTGCTGTCACAATTGCTAAAATGTTGACATGCTTCTGCACCAGTTGGTTAAAAAGCACAGTCGTCTCAATGCCTCTGCCTACCCCAGACCCTCCCCCTAGACCCCTAAAACCTCCTCATGATCCAGCAAATGAAGCCTTAATGCCTGGCACAGCAGGGGGCCTGTAGGACCCTGCTGTGGAACCTAACAATTGTGGTTGAAGATTTTGAATATGACCCCTGACTGTATAGAGAAAAAATATAAAAGGTAGAAGCCCACAACAACAAAGAGAATAGAAAACAAGCATCAACAGATGAGATATTTCAATGCATTTTGGAAAGGTGGGATTTGTTTGGAGAAATGGTAATATATCTAGAATGACAAAGAAACCATAAAACAGAGGGACACACCAGCAAGAAGAAAACTAATGCGCATCTAGAATCCTGACGAGGTGGGAGGGGTGATGGGGGTGAGTTGAAAGCCAGCAGCCAAGATTTTACCCTTGAGCTTCCTGCAAGAAGATTTTTCGTTAGAGACAGTGGAAGGGAAACACTCAGGGCACTAGGACACCTGCACAGTAGAGGGCAGGGACAGGGCACAGGGATAAAAAACAGGGTATTAATTGCAAGTCTGCATTTCCAATGGTCAGAACATTTCCTCATCCCTTCCCACCACCACAAATGCGCACCAGCGCCAGCCCCAGCCCCTTTCTATATCCTAAGCACAGCATGTCAACTGCCATACAAGTTACTGGAAAATTTACTACAGAAAAATACTTACACATCTTATCATTTGTGGGGGTTCCCAATAAATTGCTCCTTCCTGCCGGAACACCCAAATGGACACTTGTCAGTCCACAAGGTCTTACCCACACTTGTAGAGCTACTGATCAACTTAATTTATGTTAATCAACTATATTAAGGAACAACCAAAGTTCACTGGGCACATGAGGAAAGTCCTCAACATGAGAGACCAAAATAAAAAGGTAAAGAAAAAAACCTAAATAGAGATAAAGCAGGGAACAGGAAAAAGGTTTACAATTACTAAGTCTCACAAAGGCACAATATTGTGTCCACTTGGTATATTGAATTATGGTCTCAAATCTTCATTCCCCTGTAGCAGTAATATATCTTTGTTATGGCCTTATGATTGGCCGTGTTTACTTCCCCACTTGTTGACTTTGGGCTTGACCAAGTGACTTGCTTTGGCCAATGGGATGTGAGCAGATGTGACACAAGCAGAAGATTGAAATGTATTTTCATGACTAGGCTTGAAACATTGCCCTTCTGCCATTTCCACGGGAAAAATATACCCAGATAGTCACTGTTCCTCTGAATTGAACCTAAGAATGAGGCACTTAGAGCAACTCTTGCCAACCCACAGATATATGTGCAAGAATAAATTGCTTATTGTTGTTCGCCACAGTGGCTTTTGTGGTTGTTTGTTACTCAGTAAAAGAGCAAAAGCTGACTGATACAAACTGTAAAACAAGAGAAAAAAGAAAAATGCCATGAAACTGAACAATCAGAACAAGAAAGAGATCTTGGAAATTTAGTATAAGGTAGCTAAAGTAAGAATTTCAGTAACAGTTTTAGAAAATAAGTCACAGAAATCTCTTTAAAGATAGAACAGGAAGAAAAGGAGATGGAAAATACAAGAGGGGAAAAAACAGACTTAGAAAAATAATCCAGGAGGTTTAACATTTGATGTAGAAGAATTTTTTAAAGGGGAGGAAGAGAGAAAGAATAAAGAAAATTAAGAAGAGGAAATTATATACATATATATAAAAAACCAAAAACCTAATCCACTGCCGTTGAGTTGATTCCGACTCATAGTGACCCTATAGGATGGAGTAGAACTGCCCATACAGTTTCCAAGGAGTGCCTGGTGGATTTGAACTGCTGACCTCTTGGTTAGTAGCTGTAGCACTTAACCACTACACCACCAGGGTTTCCTATATATATGTATACACACGCACACACACAAATTTGAATAAAACTTACCGGAACTAAAGATCACAAGCTTGCACATTAAGGGTGCCTACAATGGAGTCCCTGGGTGGTACAAATGGTTAACATGCCGAACTGCCAGCTGAAAAGCTGGAGGTTTGAGTCCACCCAGAGGCAACTTGGAAGAAAATCCTGGTGACCTACTTATGAAAAATCAGTCACTGAACACCCTATGGGGCACAGTTCTACTCTGGCACACAGGGGTTGCCATGAGTTAGAGCTGACTTGACAGAGCTGGTTTTGGTTACAATGACTCTCTTAAATGAATAAGGAATCATCTGCCCCAACACACATCATCACGTAATTCCAGAAGACCAGGAATAAAGAGAAGGTCCCCAAAACTTCCAGAGACAGAGAGGGGAAGGTTTGACATAATTAAACAAGAATAAGAATGGGATTACTATTAGTATTTTTGGTTTTCGCAGTATCTACATAGGTTGCTACAAAGCAATAAAGATCTGACATCAAAATTCTGAGATAAATTATTTTCAGCAGATAAGTCGATACCCGGATGTTATTAATTGTGCCCTCCCCTTTTCCCCTAGCTCCCCAAATATGTGTTGAAATCCTAACTCTTGTACCTGTAAATATGCCTGTTGGGAAACAGAGGTTTCTATTATTATGTTAGTGAAGTCATACCAGGGTAGAGTGGGTCCTAAACCTAATCACTAAAAGGATAGAATAGACAGAGATGCACCGGGGGAGATACCATATGAAGAGACACACGCACAGTAGATGCATTTACAAGTGTAGGAACTCCAGGTATGGCCAGCTGCCTCAGAAGACAGGCCTGGAGATCTGCTTTCAGGTCTCCTCTGTGGAGCAGTTCTCCTCTGTACACACGGGGTCGCCATGAGTTGGAATTTTCTCAACAGCAACTAGCAACAACAACAGAGCCTGAAATAGACAAAGAAGTTCCTCCCCTTAGAGTCATGGCCTGAATTTGGACTTTTAGCCCCCTAAACTGTGAGGCAATACATTTCTGTTCTTTAAAGGCACCCACTTGTGGTATTTTATTTGTTTGTTTTTTGTTACAGTAGCACTAGGAGACTAAGACAGCAGCTAACCTCAACCAAGTGTGAGTGTAGAATAAAGACATTTTTAGACATGCAAGGACTCTGAATGTATTACCTCCAATGCATTCATTTTTAAAAAAAGTAATATTTCATTGTGTTTTTGGTGAAGGTTTACATAGCAAGTTAGGTTCCCATTCAACAATTTCTACACAAGCTGTTCAGTGACATTGGTTACGTTCCTCACTATGTGTGAACATTCTCATTATTTCTGTTCTGGTTGTTTTGTTTCAATGCATCCATTCTTAAGAAGATACCAGAGGGGGTGTTCCAGCAAAATGATGGCGTAGACCAAAAAAAGAGAAAGACATGGCATCCAGGAAACTATGAATCCAACTCAGAAGGATGAGAATGACTAAGAAAAGCCCACAAAAGGAGTGGGAAGGCCTACAGAACAACCAGTCAGGACTTGAGTTGGCAGCCAGAGGGCTTTGACAAAAAAGCATATTCAATACAGTAGACGATGTGCTAGGTAATGAGATGGAACATCTGGAAAGAATATTTAGAAGAACCATATATTTGGAACATTTGGGTAAGAAGTCAAAGGAATTATTAACTCATGGAAAAACAGAAGTTGCCCAAGAGAGGAAATTAATCATAATCCATATGATGATGGATTCAGAAGAAGATGTGGGACGAGGAATATCATTGCCAATGTCAGATGGGCCTCAGCTGAAAGCCAAGAAGTACAAGAAGAGGAAGAAGTACAACTGGAATGCTCCTCAGAAGGGAGGATGGAAAGACTTTGTCTCAGGTACTTTGGACATGTTATCAGGAGGGACCAGTCCCTGGAGAAGGATATCTTGTTTGGCAAAGTAAACGGTTAGTGGAAAAGAGAAAGACTTTCAATGAGATGGATTGACACACTGGCTGCAACAATAGGATCAAACATAGCAATGATTGTGATGATGGTACAGGACTGGGCAGTGTTTTCTTCTGTTGCATAGGGTCGGTATGAATCAGAACCAACTCTAGGGCACCTAACGACAACAGCAACGCATGATGACTCCTAAGTGAACAACATAAATGGTCATAAAAATGCACACTAGAATTATTGTTTTAACTAAAAGTAGTGATATATATATCTTGGAAAGATGGAAGATGGAGAAATATTGTTGTGTGTGTACGTATGTGGGTGAAAGAGTGTTCAGTTCTCATTTACCCTAATAGGAGGCCAATAAGATAATATCTAAAATGCAATCAATCAATCAAAAATGGGAAATGACAGAATGAGTTTAAGTAGCGCCTCTCGGAGGTGGCTCTGGGTGGCGAAGGGAGGGACAGGGGCTTTTCAGTACTCTTTTCCTATGAGTTAGTTATATTTAGGAAAGGCCTCCCTGGGGCCAGTCTGGATGACAGACCAGGGAGCTTACATAAGGCAGGAGGGGTAGACAGGCAGCTATTGAAATAGTTCGGACAAGAGACAAGAGAAGTCTGAATGAAGATGTGAGGTGTAGGAATAGAGAGAGGGCAGCAGATGTGAAGGTCCTAAAAAATGATGGATTGGATGTGGCAGGTGAAGGAGAAGGGGAAGATCAAGGTGACTCCCAGGTTTCTGGCTTTAGTGAACGATGGAGACAGGCAATGTATGAGGAGGAACCACTATGGAAGGAAAAGAACTGAAGGCTTGAGGGACTGTGGGCATCTGGGTGGGAGGTGGGGTGTCCAGGAGGCAGTCAGGACACACAGGAGCTAGGGGAGAGATTAGTTATTTAGTGCTGCTATAGCAGAAATAACACAAATGGATGGCTTTAACAAAGAGAAGTTTATTCTCTCACAGCCTAGCAGGCTACAAGTCCAAATTCAGGGTGTCAGCTCCAGGGGAAAGCTTTCTCTATCTGCCGGCTCTGGAGGAAGGTCCCTGTCATCAATCTTCCCGGTCAAGGAGATTTTCAGCTCAGGGACCCCAGGTCCAAGGGACACGTTATTCTCCTGGCTCTTGTTTCTTGGTGGTGTGAGATCCCCCTGTCTCTCTGCTCACTTCTCTCTTTTATATCTCAAAAAAAATTGGCTTAAGACACAATCTAACCTTGTAGATAGAGTCCCACTTCATTAACATAATTGCTGAAATTCCATCCCAGCATTGGAATTGCTTACTCTTCTATGCCAAGAAATTTGGAAGAGAGCTACCTGGCTAACCAGCTGAAGGAGGTCCATATTTATGCCTATTCCCAAGAAAGGTGATCCAACCAAATGTGGACATTATCGAACAATATCATTAATACCATATGCAAGCAAAATTTTGCTAAAGGTCATTCAAAAGCAGCTGCAGCAGTATATCAACAGGGAACAGCCAGAAATTCAAGCCAGATTTAGAAAGGGACCTGGAACCAGGGATATCATTGCCGATGTCAGACGGATCCTGGCTGAAAGCAGAGAATACCAGAAAGATGTTTGCCTGCGTTTTATTGACTATGCTAAGGCATTCAACTGTGTGGATCACAACAAATTATGGATAACACTGCAGAGAATGAGAATTCCAGAACACTCAATTGTACTCATGAGGAATCTGTACATGGATCCAGAGGCAGTCATTCAAACAGAACAAGGGGATACTACATGGTTTAAAGTCAGGAAAGGTATATGTCAGGGTTGTATCCTTTCACCACACCTATTCAATCTGTGTGCTGAGCAAATAACCTGAGAAGCTGGACTATATGAAGAAGAACGGGGCATCAGGATTGGAGGAAGACTCATTAACAACCTGCGTTACGCAGATGACTCAACCTTGCTTGCTGAAAGTGAAGAGGGCTTGAAGCACTTACTGATGAAGAGCAAAAACAACAGCCTTCAGTATGGATTACACCTCAACATGAAGAAAATAAAAGCCCTCACAAGTGGCCCAATAAGCCACATCGTGATAAATGGAGAGGAGATTGAGGTTCTCAAGGATTTCATTTTACTTGGGTCCACAATCAACAATGATGGGAGTGGCGGTCAGGAAATGGAACAACGTATCACATTGGGCACATCTGTTGCAAAAGACCTCTTTAAAGTGTTGAAAAGCAAGGATGTCACCTTGAAGACTAAGGTGCACCTGACCCAAGCTGTGGTATTTTCAATTGCCTCATATGCCTGTGAAAGCTGGACAATGAATAAGGAAGATCGAAGAAGAATTGACGCCTTTGAATTGTGGTGTTGGTGAAGAATATTGAATATACCATGGCTGCCGAAAGAACAAACACATCTGTCTTGGAAGAAGTACAACCACAATGTTCCTTAGAAGCAAGGATGGCAAGACTTGGTCTCACACACTTTGGACATATTGTCAGGAAGCATCAGTACTTGGAAAAGGACATCATACTTGGTAAAGTACTGGGTTAGCAAAATAGAGGAGGACCCTCAATGAGATGGATTGACACAGTGGCTACCACAATGGGTCTAAGCATAGAAACAATTGTGAGGATAGTGCAGGACCAGGCAGTGTTTCGTTCAGTTGTGCTTAGGGTCGCTATGAATTAGAGCCGACTTCATTTCATCTGACAGCAATAATCCCATCTCATTAACACCACAGAGATAGGATTTACAATACATACGAAAATCACATCAGATGACAAAATGGTGAACAATCACACAGTACTGGGAATCATGGCCTAGCCAAATTGAAATACATATTTTTTGGGGACACAATTCAATCCATGGCAATAGAATTCACGGAGTGGATGAAATCCATACTCAGAGAGAGTGCCCAGGGTGAGCAGAAAGTTGGCTGAGAAGCCTGTAAGGAAGCCAAGGAAGGAGCCATCAGACACATAGGAAGAGATGTAGGAGCAGGTGGTGCAGGGGGCAGGGACCTATCTGTGGAAAAGGACACCTATGTTATTAGTTTTAAATTGCTGAATGTTCTTTCGTAGCTGGTGATGGAAACTGTGATGGCCAATAGAAACTGCTCATTAGTGTCTTTCCTCAAGCAGCGCCCAGGGCACGCACCCTACCTGCCGTACCTTAGTTACACCTCTGGCTGGGGGAACTGAGAGAGTGTCCTGAGCAACAATAGAGGCTAGACTGGAGATCAGATATGCCAGGTGAGGGTTAGGAGTGGGGCAGTTCACTGAGGGCAGCATTAGGAGGCCACTAGTGACCCTGGCAAGAGAAGACTCAGGAGCTTGGTGATGGGGGACAGTTAGAGAATTTCTAAGACCCCTTGATGCAAAGCTCTGTGGTTTCTGGGTACAATTTGGGAGGGGCGGGGTCCTCTGGGCAGTTAAGATGTTGCCACATTGTAGGTGTGGATGAGAGGAAGCTCCTCCCTTAATGCAGAGGTTAGTGCTCACAAGGAGAAGGGAATGCATTAGCTCAGTTGTCAGGGCCCTGGCTTGGCCCAGCAATAGGGGTGCTTTGGGGACTGGGGGCCCAGGCTGAGGGTCTGCATGCCTGCCCACCTGCTTTCCTCCCTCCCTGAAATTAAACCTGCCTCAACCTCCCAGCCCCCACGCTAGCACAGCACTTCTGCCTTTAGTTGGAGCTTTTGTCTTGGTGTCAGAGTCCCCAGGCTGAGAAGTCCCTGACGGTGTGCCTGAGGCAGTGGTCAGGAGTGGCACTGTGGTGGGGCTAGCTGGTTATTGATCCACTGAGTCATATGTAGATACAATCTTAGCCCTAAAGATGCACTCGAGATCGGCTCTTCCATCCCTTTATTTTTCAGAACCTAGAGCCTATATATATAAAAAGAAACCAAACCCACTGCCGTCGAGTAGATTCCGACTCATAGTGACCCTATAGGACAGAGTAGAATTGCCCCACAGAGTTTCCAAGCAGTGCCTGGTGGATTTGAACTGCCAAACTTCTGGTTAGCAGCCATAGCACTTAACCACTACGCCACCAGGGTTTCCAGTAGAGTTGTGCAAAGTCACTCAGCAGCCTAGAGGCCAGCACCCAGGTCTATAGACTTTCATGTTGGGCTCTCTGCACACCCTGCTGGTCGTTGCCTAGGACTCTCCCCAGCGAGCAGGGTGATGTGCTGGCTGAGAGTTCATGCTCAGAGACGTGCAGACCTGCTCCACAGTTCCCAAAGTGTGCCTCTGGCAAGCTAGTTCTCTTCCCTGAGCCTCAAAAACTGTGTGTGCAAAATGGCCCACTCAGGACCCTGGGTAGAGAACACTGGCACTAGCACTGCTTGGGTGGGAGGAGGAGAGGACACTAGGCACGTCTGAGCTATGAACTCTACACATGAAGGATACCGGGGCTTCTCCAGGTAATCCGTGGGCCCAGGGATTATTGGCTCAGACAGGCTGCTATGGCTGAAGAGGGTGGGGAAAAGAAAGAGGATGGGAGTCCTTGCTGGAGTTGCAAATTGGTAGCTCACAGGCCAAAAGGGAACTGTGTAGGCGATCTGTTTACTCACCTGGAGTGTATTTATTTTAAAACTTGAATGACTGCACACCCATTAGAATAACTAAAATTAAAAAGACTGACAATACCAAATGTTGGTGAGAAAGTAAAGTAATTGGAACTCTCATCCAATGGCTAGTGAGAATGCAGAATAGTGTCACCACTTTTGAAAGTAGTTTTCTTATAAAGTTAATATGCATCTAACATATGACCTACCAATTCCATTCTTAGATCTTAACCCAAGAGAAATAAAAACATATGTTTACACAAGGACTTATCCTTGAATGTTTGTAGATGTTTTGTTCGTAATAACACCTAGCTGAAACAACCCTAAGACCCATCTGCTGGTGATTGGATGACAAATTGTGTTATAGCCACATAATAGGATGCTGTTGTGGTTAGTTGCCTACAAGTTGATTCTGGCTCATGTGATCCCATGTGTGCAGAGTAGAACTGCTCCATAGGGTTTTCAAGGCTGTGACCTTTGAGAAGCAGATCACCGGGCCTGTCTCCTGAGGCACCTCTGGGTGGATTCAAACCACCAACCTTTTGACTAGTAGTTGAGTGCTTAACCATTTGTGCCACACGGGGACTCCTCAATAAAATGCTAGTTGGCAATAAAAAGAATAAATTACTGATGTACACAACAACATTCATGAATTTTAGCTGCGTAATCACATGTACTCTAGGATTCCACTTATAAAAAATTTCAGAAATGGCCAAATAGAATGATAGAAAGCAGGTCAGTGGTTGCTAGGGTGTGGGTGTGGGAGAAGAAGACTGGCTATAAAGGAGAATTAGGAGCCTTTTTGGGATAATGGAAATGTCCTGTGTTGTGATTATGGTGGTGGTTGCACAATTGTATTCATTTGTCAAAACCTATTGATTTGCATACTTAAATATGGTTAATTTAATTGATCTAGATTATACCTTGATAAAGTTGATTCTAAAAAATTGAACTAGAATGCTGTTCAAAGGGGCATTTACTGCACTTGTTTTCAATGTCACCCTCCTATGTACCGCTTTCCAAACAACAAAGGCGTCTTTTAAAAACATCAATCAGGTTAAAACACTCCTTATTTAAAACATTCTAATATTTGGAAATCATGAAAAATGAAATGGAATGCATAAAGATCGATATCCTAGATGTTAGTGAGTTGAAATGGGCTGGTATTGGCCATTTTGAATCAGACAATCATGTGGTCTACTATGCCAGGAACGACAAATTGAAGAGGAATGGTGTCACATTCATCATCAAAAAGGACATTTCAAGATCTATCCTGAAGTACAATGCTGTCAGGGATAGGATAATATCCATACACCTTTTTTTTTTTTTTTTTTAAGGAAGACCAGTTAATATGACTATTACTCACATTTATGCACAAACCACTAATGACAAAAATGAAAAAAAATTGAAGATTTTTACCAACTTCTACAGTCTGAAATTGATCAATCATGCAATTGAGGTACATTGATAGCTATTGATGAGTGGAATGCAAAAGTTGGAAAGAAAGAAGAATTGATGGTTGAAAAATTTGGCCTTGGTGATAGAAATGACGCTGAAGATGGCAAGATAGAATTTTCTAAGACTAATGACTTATTTATAGGAAATACCTTTTTTCAACTACATAAATGATGACTATACAAATGTACCACAAAGCTGGAATACACATGAATCAAATTGACTATGTCGAAAGAGGTGATGGAGAAGCTCAATATCATCCGTTAGAACAAGGCCAGGGGTTGACTGTGTAACAGACCATCAACTGCTCAAATGAAAGTTCAAGCTGAAGCTGAAGAAAATTAAAACAAGTCCATAAGAGCTAAAGTACAACCCTGAGTTGTTCCACCTGAATTTAGAGACCATCTCAAGATTAGCTTTGATGCATTAAACGCTAATGACCTAAGGCCAGAAGAGTTGTAGGATGACATCAAGGACATCAAACATGAAGAAAGCAAAAGGTCACTGAAAGAAAGAAAAAACAAAAACGGATGTCAGAAGAGACTCTGAAAGTTCGCTCTTGAACACAGAGTAGCTAAAGTGAAATGAAGAAATGATGAAGTAAAAGAGCTGAAAGGAAGATGTTAAAGGGCGGCTCAAGAAGGTAAAGAAAAGTATTATAGTGAAATGTGGGAAGATTTGGAGTTAGAAAACCAAAAGGGAAGAACATACTCAGCATTTCTCAAGCTGAAAGAATGGAAGAAAAAAATTCAAGCCTTGAGTTGTGATATTGAAGGATTCTATAGAAAAAATATTGAATGATACAGGAAGCATCAAAAGATGATGGAAGGAATACACAGAATCAATATACAAAAAAAAGTTGTTGATGTTAAACCATTTCAGGAGGTAGCATATGATCAAAAACTGATAGTACTGAAGGAAGAAGCCCAAGCTGCACTGAAGGCATTGGTGAAAAACAAGGTTCCAAGAATTGACAGAATGCCAATAGTGATGCTTCAACAAACAGATGCAGTGCTGGAAGTGCTCACTAGTCTATGCCAAGAAATTCGGAAGACAGCTACCTGGCCAACTAACTGAAAGAGATTCATATTTGCACCCATTCCCAAGAAAGGTGCTTTAATAGAATGCAGAAATTATCGAACGATATCAATAATAATATAGGCAAGTAAAATTTTGCGGAAGATCATTCAAAAACAGTTGCAGCAGTACATAGACAGGGAACTGCTAGAAATTCCAGCTGGATTCAGAAGAGGAAATGCAAGGAGGGACATCATTGCTGATGTCAGATGGATGTTGGCTGAAAGCAGAGAATACCAGAAAGATGTTTACCTGTGTTTTCTTGACTGTGCGAAGGCATTCGACTGTTTGAATCATAACAAATTATGGATAACATTACAAAGAATGGAAATTCCAGAACACTTAATTGTGCTCATGCGGGAACCTGTACTTAGACCAATAGGCACTTGTTCGCACAGAACAAAGGGAAACCTGTGTGATTTAAAATCAGAAAAGGTGTGTGCCTTTTCTGATTTTATCCTTTCACCATACTTACTTAATCTGTATGCTGAGCAGATAATTTGAGAAGCTGGACCATATGAAGAAGAACTCAGCATCAGTACTGGATGAAGACTCATTAACAACCTGCAATATGCAGATGACACAACCTTGGTTGCTGAAAGTGAAAAGGACTTGAAGCACTTACTGATGAAGATCAAAGACTACAGCCTTCAGTGTGGATTACACCTCCACATAAAGAAAACAAAGATCCTTACAACTGACCAATAAGCAACATCATGATAAATGGAGAAAAGATTGAAGTTGATATTCTTTGCTAACATCGTAATTCAAAGGCATCAATTATTCTTTGGTCTTCCTTATTCATTGTCCAGCCTTCTCATGAATATGAAGCAAATACACTATGGACTGCCAGGAGAATGAACAAATCTGTCTTGGAAGTACAGCCAGAATGCTTTAGACATGTTATTCAGAGGGACATCATGGGGCCAAGATGGCGGACTAGGTAGACGCTACCTTGGATCCCTCTTGCAACAAAGACTCGGAAAAACAAGTGAATCGATCACATACATAACAATCTACGAACACTGAACAACAAACACAGATTTAGAGACGGAAAACGAACAAATACGGGGAAGCAGTGATTGTTTTCGGAGCCTGGAGCCAGCGTCCCAGTCAGGTAACCTTTGGCGCCCGATTTAGGGCAGGGCCCAGGGGAGCTGATGGCGCAAACAAGGGGTGCAGCCCTACCCCCCTGAACTCACCCCGGGAGGGGGCCCAGCCGGTCTGCGCGGGCGGCGTGGCGATGCACCCGGTGGGAGAAGTCCCCGGGAGGCAGTGACTGGTCTTGGAGCTGGGAGAGCAGCATCCTAGCCGAGGAATCTTGCCGCCGGGCTTTTGACTGGGCGCTGTCACGGTGCAAGCACGGAGAGCTGCTCCACTCCCCTGAACTAACCCCGGGAGGGGGCCCAGCCGGTCCGCGGAAGTGGCGCGACGACGCGGCGGGAGGGACGAGAAGTCTCCGGGAGGCAGCGACTGACTTTGGAGCCGGGAGGGCAGCGTCCCAGCCGGGGAATCTTGCCCCCGGGCATTTGACTGGGCACTGTCACGGCGCAAGCACGGAGAGCTGCTCCACTCCCCTGAACTAACCCCGGGAGGGGCCCAGCTGGTTCGCGGAGGCGGCGCGGCAACGCGGCTGGCAGGACGAGAAGTCCCTGGGAGGCAGCGACTGATTTTGGAGTCAGGAAAGCACCGTCCCAGCAGGGGAACCTTGACGTTGGGCGTGGGACTGGCAGCGGAGGATATGACTGCGGCTTCAGTCGGCCAGATCCCCGGGGGCAATCTCCATACAGCCAGCACACATAGGCGACACGCCCCTCGGGAATCTCAGATAAAATAGTCATTCCAAGCAAGACTAGCAACTCTGGCTATATTCTGAGGTGCTACTCTCCTATCTCTCTGATCCCTCCCCCACCCTCCCCAGGCGGCTTCATTAACATTGGAATTTCCTGAGCCAGAGGGAGAACGGCTCTGGCTCCGCAGCGGCTTTGCTTCCGCCCCCCTTTTTTTTCTTTTGGTCTTTTCCTAACCCACTCTTCCAGCCTGAGAGAAGGAAACACAAAAAACCCAGGGACCAAAAATCCACCCCTAATTGGACTAAAAACACAGAACCAGCTATAGCCAAGCATATATGATCCAAATCTCAGACTTTCATCCTTACAGGGAACAAGGTGGCGGTTATAATCCAAAGGCAGTTCTGATAGGGATCTGACTGCATTTTTTTTTTAGCGGATTTTCTGGAAAAACTAGTTTCCCAGTGATGGCTCGGAGACAGCAGTCCATATCAAACCACATAAAGAAGCAGACCATGACAGCTTCTACAACCCCCCCAAACAAAAGAATCAAAATCTTTCCCAAATGAAGATACAATTCTGGAATTATCAGATACAGAATATAAAAAACTAATTTACAGAATGCTTCAAGACATCACAAACGAAATAAGGCAAACTGCAGAAAAAGCCAAGGAACACACTGACAAAACGGTAGAAGAACTCAAAAAGATTATTCAAGAACATAGTGGAAAAATTAATAAGTTGCAAGAATCCATAGAGAGACAGCATGTAGAAATCCAAAAGATTAACAATAAAATTACAGAATTAGACAAAGCAATAGGAAGTCAGAGGAGCAGACTCAAGCAATTAGAATGCAGACTGGGACATCTGGAGGACCAGGGAATTAACACCAACATAGCTGAAAAAAAATCAGATAAAAGAATTAAAAAAAATGAAGAAATCCTAAGAATCATGTGGGACTCTATCAAGAAGGATAACTTGCTTGTGATTGGAGTCCCAGAACAGGGAGGGAGGACAGAAAACACAGGGAAAATAGTTGAAGATCTCCTGACAGAAAACTTCCCTGACATCATGAAAGACGAAAGGATATCTATCCAAGATGCTCATCGAACCCCATTTAAGATTGATCCAAAAAGAAAAACACCAAGACATATTATCATCAAACTCGCCAAAACCAAAGATAAAGAGAAAATTTTAAAAGCAGCCAGGGAGAAAAGAAAGGTTTCCTTCAAGGGAGAATCAATAAGAATAAGTTCAGACTACTCAGCAGAAACCATGCAGGCAAGAAGGGAATGGGACGACATATACAGAGCAGTGAAGGAGAAACACTGCCAGCCAAGGATCATATATCCAGCAAAACTCTCTCTGAAATATGAAGGCGAAATTAAGATATTTACAGATAAACACAAGTTTAGAGAATTTGCAAAAACCAAACCAAAGCTACAAGAAATACTAAAGGATATTGTTTGGTCAGAAAACCAATAATATCAGATACGAGCACAACACAAGGTCACAAAACAGAACATCCTGATATCAACTCAAATAGGGAAATCACAAAAACAAATTAAGATTAATTAAAAAAAATGCTCATAACAGGGAATCATTGAAGTCAATAGGTAAAAGATCACAATAATCAAAAAGAGGGACTAAATACAGGAGGCATAGAACTGCCATATGGAGAGTGATACAAGGCGACACAGAACAATACAAGGTAGGTTTTTACTTAGAAAAATAGGGGTAAATAATAAGGTAACCACAAAAAGGTATAACAACTCCATAACTCAAGATAAAAGCCAAGAAAAACGTAACGACTCAACATACATAAAGTCAAACACTACGAAAATGAGGTTCTCACAATTTACTAAGAAGAACGTCTCAGCACAAAAAAGTATGTGGAAAAATGAAATTGTCAACAACACACATAAAAAGGCATCAAAATGACAACACTAAACACTTATTTATCTATAATTACGCTGAATGTAAATGGACTAAATGCACCAATAAAGAGACAGAGAGTCTCGGACTGGATAAAGAAACACGATCCGTCTATATGCTGCCTACAAGAGACACACCTTAGACTTAGAGACACAAACAAACTAAAACTCAAAGGATGGAAAGAAATATATCAAGCAAATAATAAGCAAAAAAAGAGTGGCAATATTAATTTCTGACAAAATAGACTTCAGACTTAAATCCACAACAAAGGATAAAGAAGGACACTACATAATGATAAAAGGGACAATTGATCAGGAAGACATAACCATATTAAATATTTATGCACCCAATGACAGGGCTGCAAGATACATAAATCAAATTTTAACAGAACTGAAAAGTGAGATAGACACCTCCACAGTTATACTAGGAGACTTCAACACGCCACTTTCGGAGAAGGACAGGACATCCAGTAAGAAGCTCAATAGAGACACGGAAGACCTACTTACAACAATCAACCAACTTGACCTCATTGACTTATACAGAACTCTCCACCCAACTGCTGCAAAGTATACTTTTTTTTCTAGCACACATGGAACATTCTCTAGAATAGACCAAATATTAGGTCATAAAACAAACCTCTGCAGAATCCAAAACATCGAAATATTACAAAGCATCTTCTCAGACCACAAGGCAATAAAACTAGAAATCAATAACAGAAAAACGAGGGAAAAGAAATCAAATACTTGGAAACTGAACAATACCCTCCTGAAAAAAGACTGGGTTACAGAAGACATCAAGGAGGGAATAAGGAAATTCATAGAAAGCAACGAGAATGAAAATACTTCCTATCAAAACCTCTGGGACACAGCAAAAGCAGTGCTCAGAGGCCAATTTATATCAATAAATGTACACATACAAAAAGAAGAAAGAGCCAAAATCAGAGAACTGTCCCGACAACTTGAACAAATAGAAAGTGAGCAACAAAAGAATCCATCAGGCACCAGAAGAAAACAAATAATAAAAATTAGAGCTGAACTAAATGAATTAGAGAACAGAAAAACAATTGAAAGAATTAACAAAGCCAAAAGCTGGTTCTTTGAAAAAATTAACAAAATTGATAAACCATTGGCTAGACTGACTAAAAAAATACAGGAAAGGAAACAAATAACCCGAATAAGAAACGAGAAGGACCACATCACAACAGAACCAACTGAAATTAAAAGAATCATATCAGATTATTACAAAAAATTGTACTCTAACAAATTTGCAAACCTAGAAGAAATGGATGAATTCCTGGAAAAACACTACCTACCTAAACTAACACATTCAGAAGTAGAACAACTAAATAGACCCATAACAAAAAAAGAGATTGAAACGGTAATCCAAAAACTCCCAACAAAAAAAAGCCCTGGCCCGGACGGCTTCACTGCAGAGTTCTACCAAACTTTCAGAGAAGAGTTAACACCACTACTTCTGAAGGTATTTTAGAGCATAGAAAAGGATGGAATACTACCAAACTCATTCTATGAAGCCACCCATCTCCCTGATACCAAAACCAGGTAAAGACATTACAAAAAGAGAAAATTACAGACCTATATCCCTCATGAACATAGATGCAAAAATCCTCAACAAAATTCTAGCCAACAGAATTCAACAACATATCACAAAAAATAATTCACCATGATCAAGTGGGATTTATACCAGGTATGCAAGGCTGGTTTAATATCAGAAAAACCATTAATGTAATCCACCACATAAATAAAACAAAAGACAAAAACCACATGATCTTATCAATTGATGCAGAAAATGCATTTGACAAAGTCCAACACCCATTCATGATAAAAACTCTCACCAAAATAGGAATTGAAGGAAAATCCCTCAACATAATAAAGGGCATCTTTGCAAAGCCAACAGCCAACATCACTCTAAATGGAGGGAACCTGAAAGCATTTCCCTTGAGAACGGGAACCAGACAAGGATGCCCTTTATCACCGCTATTATTCAACATCGTGCTAGAAGTCCTAGCCAGGGCAATTAGGCTAGACAAAGAAATAAAAGGCATCCGGATTGGCAAGGAGGAAGTAAAATTATCTCTATTTGCAGATGACATGATCTTATACACAGAAAACCCTAAGGAATCCTCCAGAAAACTACTGAAACTAATAGAAGAGTTTGGCAGAGTCTCAGGTTATAAAATAAACATACAAAAATCACTTGGATTCCTCTACATCAACAAAAAGAACACCGAAGAGGAAATAACCAAATCAATACCATTCACAGTAGCCCCCAAGAAGATAAAATACTTAGGAATAAATCTTACCAAAAATGTAAAAGACCTATGCAAAGAAAACTACAAAGCTCTACTACAAGAAATTCAAAAGGACTTGCTTAAGTGGAAAAACATACCTTGCTCATGGATAGGAAGACTTAACATAGTAAAAATGTCTATTCTACCAAAAGCCATCTATACATACAATGCACTTCCGATCCAAATTCCAATGTCATTTTTTAAGGTGATAGAGAAACAAATCACCAACTTCATGTGCAAGGGAAAGAAGCCTCGGATAAGCAAAGCATTACTGAAAAAGAAGAAGAAAGTGGGAGGCCTCACTCTACCTGATTTCAGACCAATGGAACAGAATTGAGAACCCAGATATAAATGCATCCACGTATGAGCAGCTGATATTTGACAAAGGCCCAGTGTCAGTTAATTGGGGAAAAGATAGTCTTTTTAACAAATGGTGCTGGCATAACTGGATATCCATTTGCAAAAAAATGAAACAGGACCCATACCTCACACTATGCACAAAAACTAACTCCAAGTGGATCAAAGACCTAAACATAAAGACTAAAACGATAAAGATCATGGAAGAAAAAATAGGGACAATCTTAGGAGCCCTAATACAAGGCATAAACAGAATACAAAACATTACCAAAAATGACGAAGAGAAACCAGATAACTGGGAGCTCCTAAAAATCAAACACCTATGCTCATCTAAAGACTTCACCAAAAGAGTAAAAAGACCACCTACAGACTGGGAAAGAATTTTCAGCTATGACATCTCCGACCAGCGCCTGATCTCTAAAATCTACATGATTCTGTCAAAACTCAACCACAAAAAGACAAACAACCCAATCAAGAAGTGGGCAAAGGATATGAACACACACTTCACTAAAGAAGATATTCAGGCAGCTAACAGATACATGAGAAAATGCTCTCGATCATTAGCCATTAGAGAAATGCAGATTAAAAGTACGATGAGATTCCATCTCACTCCAACAAGGCTGGCATTAATCCAAAAAACACAAAATAATAAATGTTGGAGAGGCTGCGGAGAGATTGGAACTCTTATACACTGCTGGTGGGAATGTAAAATGGTACAACCACTTTGGAAATCTATCTGGCATTATCTTAAACAGTTAGAAATAGAACTACCATACAACCCAGAAATCCCACTCCTGGGAATATACCCTAGAGAAACAAGAGCCTTCACACAAACAGATATATGCACACCCATGTTTATTGCAGCTCTGTTTACAATAGCAAAAAGCTGGAAGCAACCACGGTGTCCATCAACGGATGAATGGGCAAATAAATTGTGGTATATTCACACAATGGAATACTACGCATCGATAAAGAACAGTGACGAATCTGTCAAACATTTCATAACATGGAGGAACCCGGAAGGCATTATGCTGAGCGAAATCAGTCAGAGGCAAAAGGACAAATATTGTATAAGACCACTATTATAAGATCTTGAGAAATAGTATAAACTGAGAAGAACACATACTTTTGTGGTTACAAGGGGGGGGGAGGGAGGGAGGGAGGGAGAGGTTTTTTTTACTGATTAATTAGCTGAAAAGAACTGCTTTAGGTGAAGGGAAGGACAACACTCAATACATGGAAGGTCAGCTCAACTGGACTGGACTGGACCAAAAGCAAAGAAGCTTCCGGGATAAACAGAATACTTCAAAGGTCAGCGGAGCAAGGGCAGGGGTTTGGGAACCACGGTTTAAGGGGACTTCTAAGTCAATTGGCAAAATAATTCTATTATGAAAACATTCTGCATCCCACTTTGAAATGTGGTGTCTGGGGTCTTAAAAGCTGACAAGTGGCCATCTAAGATGCATCAACTGGTCTCAACCCACCTGGAGCAAAGTAGAATGAAGAACACCAAGGTCACAGGACAACTAAGAGCCCAAGAGACAGAGAGGGCCACATGAACCAGAGACCTACATTATCCTGAGAACAGAAGAACTACTTGGTGCCTGGCCACAATCGATGACTGCCCTCACAGGGAGCACAATAGAGAACCCCTGAGGGAGCAGGAGATAAGTGGGATGCAGACCCCAAATTCTCATAAAAAGACCATACTTAATGGTCTGACTGAGACTAGGGGAATCCCGGCGGTCATGGTCCCCAAACCTTCTGTTGGCACAGGACGGGAACCATCCCCGAAGACAATTCATCAGACATGAAAGGGACTGGTCAGCGGGTGGGAGAGACGCTGATGAAGAGTGAGCTAATTATATCAGGTGGACGCTTGAGACTGTGTTGGCATCTCCTGTCTGGAGGGGGGATGGGAGGATAGAGAGAGTTGGAGGCTGCCAAAGTTTTCACGAAAGGAGAGACTGGAAGGGCTGACTCATTAGGGGGAGAGCAAGTGGGAGTAAGGAGTAAGGTGTATATTAACTTATATGTGACAGACTGACTTGATTTGTAAACGTTCACTTGAAGCTCAATAAAAGTTAATGAAAAAAAAAAAAAGAGGGACATCATGCTTGGTAAAGAAGAGGGTCAGTGAAAAAGAGAAAGACCCTCAATGAGATAGACTGACACAGTGGCTGCAGCGATGGGCTCAAGCATGGATGGATTGTGAGGATGGCACAAGATCAGACAGCGTTTCGTTCTGTTGTACGTAGGGTCGCAATGAGTTAGAACTGACTGGATGGCACCTAACAACAACAATAGCTTCTCTTTCCTCTTTGAATGGAATCCACAGAACCACTTTGACCTACTGATCTTTCTGCCTGGCTTACCCATGCCAACACTTGTGGGGCCTGGAGTCATAGAGCAAACGGAGGCCACACACCATGTATCTAATACGTAAAAGTTATAAATCAAGTCAATAAACTGCTAATAAAACAAGCTCTATCCTCCTACCTTGGCAAATATACCTTCATGATGACCTGGAAGGCCAGTCCAGTTCTTGAACTCCTTGGATTTCTGTGCCAGGAGGTGTTGGCATGGGGAGATACACCCTATCCCTTAGACTGCCTCCCCTTCCTTCCCACTCCTGACTCTGTCTGAAACTATGGGAATACCTGCCTGGCCCCTGGAGACATTTGTGTTTACAATCTCTAGGGACTGAAGACAGCCTTGGAGATGGAATCAAGGAAATTGGATTTTAAACATGTATCTTCTGATTTCTCCCTGCACTGTACTCAGTCTTGTATGCATGTGTGTGTGTGCATGTGTGTATGTATTCATGCATATTTGTGTGTGTGCCTCAACAAAGGTGCATGAGATCCTTGAGGGCAGCAACTGTGCCAGATTCACCTCTGCATCCTTTTTACTTGGTGCAGACCCAAACCAAACCCATTGGTGTGGAGCGGATTCCAACTCATAGCAACCCTACAGAACAGAGTATAACTGCCCCACAAGGTTTCCAAGGCTGCAATCTTTAGGTAAGCTGACTGCCGCATCTTCCTCCTGTGGATCAGCTAATGGGTTTGAATTGCCAACCTTTTAGTTAAAGACAAAGCACTTTAACCACTGCGCCACTAGGTCTTCCTACTTGGTGCAAAGTGGATGCTATAAGAGTGTTGTGGAATGAATAAGTGGATGAGTGGAGACCAGTATAGTGCAGTTATTAATAGTGTGGGTTTGGGAACCAGCTAGATTTGCCACCTAATCGCACAACATCTCGGTCTCCTCATATCCAGAATGTTGTTGTTGTTGTTAGGTGCTGTCTAGTCGGTTCTGACTCATAGCGACCCTATGTACAACAGAACAAAACACTGCCTGGTCCCACGCCATCCTCATGATTGTTGCTGTGTTTGAGCCCATTGTTGCAGCCACTGTATCAATCCATCTCTTTGAGGGTCTTCCTCTTTTTCACTGACCTTCTTCTTTATCAGGCATGATGTCCTTCTCCAGGAACGGGTCCCCCTAACAGGTACAAAGTACGTGAGATGAAGTCTCACCATCTTCACTTCCAAGGAGCACTCTGGCTGTATTTCTTCCAAGACAGACTTGTTTGTTCTTCTGGCAGTCCATGGGATATTCAGTATTCTTCACCAACACCGTAATTCACAATTGCTCTGACAGGGATCACCTTAGAGGGTCCTGGACCGAGCTGGAGAAAAACGTAGAACAAAATTCTAACTCAAAAAAGAAAGACCAGACTTGCTGGCCTGACAGAGAATGGAGAAACCCTGAGAGTATGGCCCCCGGACACCCTTTCAGCTCAGTAATGAAGTCCCTCCTGAGGTTCACCCTTCAGCCAAAGATTGGACAGGCTCATAAAACAAAATGAGACTAAAGAGGCTCACCAGCCCAGGGGCAAAGATTAGAAGGCAGGAGGGGACAGGAGAGCTGGTAATAGGGAACCCAAGGATGAGAAAGGAGAGTGTTGACAGGTCATGGGGTTGTTAACCAATGTCATAAAACAATGTGTGTAATAACTGTTTAATGAGAAACTAGTTTGTTCTGTAAACCTTCATCTAAAATACAATGAAAAGAAAAACGAAAAAGAAAATCACTGTACCTTAAGGCATCTATTCTTCTTTGGTCTTCCTTAATCCTTGTTCAGCTTTTGCGTGTATATGAGGCAATGGAAAATACCATGGCTTGGGTCAGGTGCACCTTAGTCCTCAAAGTGACATCTTTTCTTTTGAACGGTAAAGAGGCCTTTTGCAGCAGATTCAGCCAACGCAATACGTCATTTCATTTCCAGACTGCTGCTTCGTCTCGTCTCCAGAATAGGGATAAGAATAAAAAAAAAAAAATTTTTTTTTTTTAAGAATACGATCTATTTAATGGGGTGTTTAGGATTAAGTAACAACAAGCAGAGCCAACAAGTACTGAGGGCGGATTGTGGGTCAGCTCGTCTTCTAACAGCTTTTCTAGTGCTAACTCAGATGCTCCTTCCTGCAATTTTATGGCGTAGGGATGATGACACTGTAAACTCTTTGTGCATCTTGGGTTTTGGATTTATGGTCTGTGGAGACAGGGTTCAGGATCCTCAGCCCCTGGGGGCATCTTCCCCCTAGTCTTTCCGCTCAGATTCTAACTGATGGGGCCTTCTGGAGAGCGCAGTCGGACCCAGGAAGTAGCGCTCTGACTGTCCAGCTCACAATTTGACCTTCCGGTTGGAGGGGTCCTACTGTTGCAGTTTACGACATTCATCCTCTAGGTGGCGCTGCAGAGCGGTAGCAACATGGGTTGCCGAGACACGGCGCCCCCTGGTGGTCTATTCCCCTCAACATTTTGTATAAGCTTAGCGCTGTCTCTATGTGAAGTAAGTACAGTGCAATTCATGCCCCCTGAGAGGCGAACGGATGACAGAGATGGGGGAGAGGGCAAGTATTTAATGCAATGAGTTATATAATAGAGAAGAAGACTGTGTATACGGGGAGTTAAAGAAGGGAGGGACTAGCCATACCAGGGAAATTATCACTGATAACGACATAAACATCTGTAACTTAGTGACTACCTGCTATATGCCAGGTATTGTACTAAGCATTTAGCATCATTGCCTTATTTAACACACTTATAGAAGGTATGGGTCTTGAGAACAATGTCTTCGTTTCATGCAGAGCCTGGCACACAGTAGTTGCCTGACACGTAGTAGGTACTCAATGCATTTTGAACAACAAAAAATATACAGTAATCTAATGAGGAAAGTATTATCATCTCCAGCATAAAAAACAACAACAAGGAAACTGATGATCAGAGATGTTAAGTAACTTCCCCAAGATCACACAGCTAGTCCATAACAGAGCCAGGGCCACTGAGTTCCAGACCAGCTCTGCTGTGAGTCAGGCTGTAAGTGAAGGGCAGGTCCCTCTACCCTTGGGGAGCTTGCCATCTAAGTGGTCTCACTCACACCCTCTCTGCCTTCAAATACCACCCCCAAGGGCCTGCCAGGGGTTGCTATTTATGGCTCAGGAAGGAGGCTCAACGAAGCTCCCCTCATAAATTATAAAGAGAGACACATGTGGGTCAGGATTGGGGCATTCAGTGCTTGAGGGGTCCCCAGGCATCTTGCTTGCTCAACCTAATCTGGGATTTACCTTCTCCACCACAGGAGAGCTGCTGATTCAGGCAGCGGGCATGTGCTGAGCTCCCAGATTGAGTTCCCTGGGCCATCTCCTGGTCCCACAGAAGATGCTCATCTCCTCCCAGACCCTGTCTGCCACCTCCCTCCAGTTTCTGCAGCCAGAGCTCCTAGCCACGACCCGTGGCCACTTGTAAACTGGCTTCCTCCTGTCTAAGACAAGGGTTTCTATCTCATCTTGTACACCCCAGTGCCTGAATGGGGAAGGTTCAAGACCGGCTGTGCAGGTTGTGACTTTGACAGCCATTCTTTACTCAGGCCCCAGGGATCCCTCAGTGTGGTCTTGAGCGTACTAAACCTTTTCTTGGGGATGCGGCTATGAAGGGAATTAGTGAACTTGGGTAATACGTGGTCCCCTTCTCTGAAGGGCCTCTGGCATTTGTTTTTGAGAGCTCGAGTCTCTTTATCTCACCATCCCAGCCTCTTCATCGCTGTCAGGTTGTCACTGATGTCCTCTGCTTCTGACTGCCTCTAGCCGTTCTCTTCCGCCTCCTAATTTGCTGCTTCAAATATCGAGGTCGTTGAATTTGCATTTGCCCTCAAAGTAAGCTGGCAGAAAGTGAGAGCCCGACTGCTTTCTTCTATGAATAAAGTACGTGAGCTTTAATGCTTGGACTTTGCAATACCAATTCCGACTCTTCAACAGCTTTTGTGTTTCCTTCCAGGCTGTGGAGAGTCAGGCCTCCATTTTCAAGAGGTCACTTCAGGCGTTTCTTTGTCATCTACGTGGGGAAGGCTCAATGAGTATGTTCTTGCTCGAATGTGTGAAGACTTTGGCTCCTCTTCCAGGCTATTCCCCTGCCTGGTTCTCCCTATCTGCAGCAGCAGCCAGAGCCTGGGCGTAGGGGTGGGGTGGGCTCGAAGGACAGGAACCCTGGCAGCAGCAGCCACAGCAGTGGCCTCAGCACAGCACTCGGCGGCCTACTGCTGACACGGTGTCTGGCCTCAAATTATACCGTCTCAGAGCTCGGGCATAAAATTAGCAGCAGTGTTCTGTGTGTATGTGGAGCCCGAGAAGTAGCCCTATTCAGCAGAATCACAGGCGGGGAGAGAAGGAGGAGGGGAAGGGAAACCCCCCATCCCCTACCTGGGGCCCTCAGTGGCCACCCTGTTCCTTCTCTGCAGATGTGGCTGCCAGTGACTGTGTGGGGGCCATAGGAGGCTTCTTCTGGTGGCAGCGGTGGTGGTATGAGAAGGTAAGACCTGGAGAAACCTGGAAAGGTGAACTTGAGGGCTCAGCCTACCTGAACCAGCATGTACAGAACCTGTCACATCTCTCTCTCTCTCACACACACACACTGAAAACTCTAAACAAGAATAAGAACAAGAAATTCCCATGTACTAGGCACTTTTCATACACTTTCTCATTAGTTCTTACTAGAGCCCCATTAAAACAAACAAACAAACAAACAAAACACAACCAAACTTGTTGCTGCTGAGTCAATTCCATGCGTTAGGAATACCTATTTTACAGATGGTTCCTGGGTGGTGAAAACATTTAACACGCTCGGCTACTGAGAGAAATACTGGAGATTCGAGTCTACCTAGAGGCACCTCAGAGGAAGGGCCTGGTGGTTTACTTCTGAAAAATCTACCACTGAAAACCCTATGGAGCATATTTCTATCTGAAACCCATGGGGTTACCATGAGTTGGAATTGACTTGATGACAACTGGTGGTGGTAGTGGTTTTACAGAAGAGTAAAGAAAAGATCAAAGAGGACATACAGCTTGTCCGTATCCCCAAGTTCACGTGTTGTAAATGTATTCGTGCTTAACCTCATTATGTGTTCACTTGTAAGAGCACTAAATATATTCTTTTATAGTGTCACAACCCTGCACATCGCATACACATTTATAGACAAAATCATGAACACACACTTGTCTACATGTAGTTGTATGTGTTTAGATACATGTTTATATATACAAATATGTGTTTTCAATTATACGCGTATGATACGCTGCCCACAAAGTCACATGGCAGTACTGCAACACACTTTCTCACTTAAATTGTTGTGAGAAAGTGTGGCCAGGTGCTTGCACTTCTTGGTACATACCTGCCATGTCTAACACATTTAACCCTCTCCTTTAATTGCCCTTTACATTTTCATCCTCTGGAGTAGGAGCCTGGAGATACCAACAACCGGATTAGATTCCTCATCTCTATTATTTCTAGTTCTTCAGGTGTGAATTCTCCAGCGTATTGCATCTGTAAGCTGCCTTTCATAGTGTAGGCGTTCCTTACATGTTTTACAGTTTTGGTTTATAAGCTCATGGGGCAATTTTGTTGTTCCGCCTGTAGACTCACTGACTCCAGACTACTTTTGTGTAATGCTTCAGCTTGGGATTTCTGTACCACGTGGGTAGCTTATATCTGGGTCTCACACCAGTCCGTATTTCAGGTTCGAGGCTCTGATTGGGTGTGCATGTCCCTTGCTCCACCCATGGTCTGGGACAGCCCCTCAATTCCTGCAGTAACACCAGGCTGGCAGCTCAGAAATTCTATTCTAATCAGTTCTGACACCTGGCTTTACACCGAGAGCTCATATTTAACTCCCTGTTAACAGCAGGTCCCGTAGCCTGGACCTAGTCCCTAAGTATAGGCATTAAAATCTCAGCCCCTACAACTCATATCCACCCTTGGTTTCCCCATGAGCTGTGGGTTCTAGTCCCTCTCACTGATATGAGTTCCTGTCTACTCTCTTAGAACCGCAAATCACACTTTTTCACTTTTGAACTTGGCTCGGAATGTTCAAAATATTTAAACATGTATCTTTCAGCATTTTGATACGTTGGGAGCAGGATAGGAAAGTCAGCTTCTGACCACCCTCTTCTGTTCTTGATGTGTCTCCGTATCCCAAATGCCTTGCTCAATAAATAGCTGTTGATGGTCTCTCTCCATTGTTCCCTTTGCTTGTCCCCTCCTCTGTCTTGCACCATGCTCTGTCCCTACCTCCCACAGAGCCCATAGAGGATCCCGGGCTCTGAAGAGCTGCGACCTTGGCCCAGCTGGATAAAAGAAGGGAGATCCTCACTAGGCCGGGGCTCTGGGGCTGCGTCCAGAACATGTCCCATCCTCGGGACCCTGGATCCACCCCAAGCTCTATTTGGCGCAGAAGATCCTTTAGGGTGGCTGAGCGGAGCAGGGACAAGATTCTGAGGAAGGACCTGATCCTGTGGCCACTCTCCATTCTCCTCAGAGCCAGACAGGCCTAAGGATCCTGAGAATGGCTGCTGTTCCTGGTGCCATTTCTGGGAAGTCAGAGATCAGGGTGGGACCCCTGGCTCTAGGTTTCATCCAGCTGGCTCTTCCTTGTAGACCTTTGACCCAGTCCTGGGGGTTCTTAATGAGGCGTGAGCCTGTCAGAAAGGTCCATTGTCTCAGCGCCCATGGACTTGAAGGTGTGGTTGCCTCCTCATCATGTCCTTCCTCTGCTGTCTTTCTGTTTGCTTCTGCAAAGTGTGTATATGTGAGTCTGAGTGAGCGTGAACGTGTGAGCCTGTGAGTGTGATGAGTGTGAATATGTACGCATGTATAAGTGTAAGATGTGAGAGTGTGTGTGTATGTGTGTGGCCTGTTGGGGGTGACTGGGTATGGCTGTGCCCTCTTCCTTGTGGACTTCTCTTTGGGGAGCTCCCCTTGGAATCGAACAGCTGCATATATTAGGAGGAGCCACAGAAACACCAACTGGAAGCATTTTTTCGTTCATCAAATATCGGTTGAGTACTTGCATCGTGCCGGGCACTGCAGTAGCTGAGGGGTGGGGAGGGAGGGGCAGCCATTGAAAATATAAATGCACAAATAAATACGAAATTATAATAGTTATTCGTGCTCTGAAGTAAAAGTACAGGAATCTGTGAGAGAATATAACAGGGAGGGGTCGAGAAGGCCTCTGCAAAGAAGTGAGTTCCAAGCCGAGCCTTGAGAGAGGCAGGGAAGAGCATTCCAGCAGAGGGAACAGCGTGTGCGAAGGCCTTGAGGGGAAGGCATCTTAGAGCCTCCTAGAAACAGAAAGGAGGTAAGTGTGGGAAGGAGAGCACACAGGTGAGGAGGCTGGGGAAGCCAATAGGACCTTGGGGGCTTCGGGAGGCAGGCAGGGCGAGGGGTCTGGATTTCCTCCTAAGTGCAGGATGGAGCAGTGGAAGGGTTTAAAGCAAGGAGGGGTGTGATCAGGTGTGTACTGTGAGTTCACTCTGGTTGGCAGCCCAGTAGAGAAGATGGCTGTGCTGAGCCCACGCTGGGTACGGGGACCTAGGGATGAGGAAAGCATAGGCCACTGCTGTAGGGTAAGGGTAAAACCAAAAAAAAAAAAAATCAAACCCGGCACCTTTGAGTCGATTCCGACTCATAGCGACCCTATAGTACAGAGTAGAACTAGCCCCATAGAGTTTCCAAGGAGCACCTGGCAGATTCGAACCTGCCGACCCTTTGGTTAGCAGCACTTAACCACTACACCAGCAGTGTAAGGGTAAGATGGTAAAATCCAGCCTCCACACTCTCCTACGACGGAGGTGCCTGTGAGCACTAACTCTCCCAGAGCACTAACTGTCAAAGAGCCAGGGAGGCTTCCTTGAGGAGGTTGCATTTGCATGGAGCCATGAGGGATGGCAGGCAAGGAGGAGGCCGGCCTTCCAGGCCTAAGGAACAGCTTGCATGAAGGCTTGGCAGTAAGGGGGTGCAGGGTGGGCTTGGTGAGGAAGGGAAATGACCCGCCAAGGTCTCAGAGCCCCTTGGTGGCTGAGTCAACATGGGGACCCTATCTCTGATGGAGTAGGGCTTTCTGATACCCCACCGAGCCCTGGCACCAAGAAAGTAGCACCGAGAAAATCCCCAAAGCCCCAAAGTCAGTGGACTCCTGCAAACTCAGCTCCCAAGGGAGACACTTACCCAATTGTTGTGCAGCTGGGAGGTGGGGTAAGAGGAAGTGCTGGCCACAGGCTAGAACAGAGCCTGGAGGAGGAGCCCCTTCTCAAATTGAGAGACACGGGGGTGGGGCCTTCCCAAAGGCAGCTTCTGGGGACTCCCAGGACCACGGGTAAAGCCGCAGGGTGGCTGGAGGAAGTGAGAGGCTAACTCAGTCTGGGCCTGGGGGACGAGACCCTCTGCCACCTGTACCCCTGGACCCTGATCACCATGACCCAAGCCCAGCAGCTGCGGGCTGAGAGGTGAGTGCTGGATGCTGTCCTACTGGGGCTGCCTCACTGTTCCTGGCAGACTTAAGGGGCTCAGACAGGCCCTCCTGCAGTCCCTCATCAACATGAGATGGTGAAAGGTTGAGGGTGAGTCAGAACCCAAATACTCAGAAGTGCACACTCTTGGCTTTCAGGAACCTTTGAGGTGTGGCTCAACTCCCTTTGGCACAGATGAGAAAACTGAGGTCCAGAGAGGGGGCGTGATCTGTCCAGGTTCACATAATGGGTGGGCTGCCAAGTCTGGACAGGAACTCAGAGGTCCTGGGTCCCGGACCTTGGCTCCTGGGTCTACATTGTGGTCAGAAATGGTTTGTTGTCTTCTGTCTGAACAGAATCATGGAATGTGGCTTGTTCTTGCTCTTTATTCAGGGTTTAGCTCAAATGTCACTTCCTCTAGGAAGCCTTCCTAGATATCCCCAGCCCATCACACTCTGCCCCCTTGTGCTTTTTTGCTGTCCCTCTATAATCTTCATGTTACTGGCAACAGAAGCAAATACTTGGAATTGAGCATGGCCTTCCTGAGGCACAGAGGGTGGTGCTGGGGGCCCAGGTAAAGTCATCAGCCAGATCCCAGCCTCTCTTCCCCACAAGTTTTCATTAGAGACTAGGCCAGACATGCAACTGGAACCTTCGAGAGTCAGCAGCTGTTTGGGGTTTGTGGTACTTCCTGCTTCTTGGGGATCAGGGGTCAGTGGGATGACACCAAGAATGTTCCCTCTCAGTAGCCCCAATCCCTGTCCCTTTTTTGACCACCCTTGACCCTCAGAGGGGAAAGGCTGCCCTCCTCCCCTCCTTCATGGAGCCCTGGAGCAAGATCCTGAAGGTCACTTGGCCTTGCTGCCCCTCAAATGCCTTATCTGGAAATGGGCTGGAGATTTGTTCCACTCGAAGCCAGGTTTACATGGCAGGATTTCTAAAGGCTGAGGCATCCAAAGACACAAGGCGCTGCCACAGGGCTAGTGAGTTCAGTTCCAACAAGCATGTTTTGAGTAGAGCCTATGTGCCAGGTGCCAAGGAAACCTGAACTCGCTGCCCTCTGAGGGCCCTACCGACCCCAGCCTCCCGGAGTCTGGGCTGTAAGGGCAGACTCCGTGAACGGAACGAGTGAGCGTGTAATAAACCCGGAGCGTCCCGCCTGGTAGGGCCCCTGTGTTGACGTCAGTCTTCAAGGGAGAGGCTACCCCAGGGGGGCCTTCAGTCAGCTTTGGGGCACCCCCCCCCGCCCTGGTGCAGCAGCCTCAAGCTAGCCCCAGCAGGCAGCCAGGCCTTTCTCACACTGCCCTCAGAGGAAAAAAACAGTTGCCATTGAGTTGACTTTGATTCGTAGTGACCTCATGTATGTCTGAGTAGAACTGTGCTCCACAGAGTTTTCAGTGGCTAATTTTTTGGAAATAGATCATCTGACCTTTCTTTTGAGGTGTCTCTGGGTGAACTTGAACCTCCAACGTTTTGGTCAGCAGCTGAGCACTTCAATTGTTTGCACCACCTGGGGACTCTTTTCTCTAGAAAGAAGCTGCTGAAACATTAATAAAGGTGGCAGGCAGCCTTTTGCTGAGCACCAACTACGTGCTGGCACTGTCCTGGGCACGGGGGATGCGGCAGTGAACAAAGCCCCTGCTTCCGTGGAGATCTGAGGGCTACACTATATGAAGAGGTGTAGTGGTTAAGAGCTACGGCTGCTAACCACAAGGTTGGCAGTTCGAATCCACCAGGCGCTCCTTGAAAACCCTATGGGGCAGTTCTACTCTGTCCTTCAGGGTCATTATGAGTCAGAATCAACTGACAGCAATGGGTTTGGTTTTTGTTTGTTTTTTTCTATATGAAGAATAACAAGGCACCATGATTGCAGGAAGACTCATTGACCGCCTGTGTTATGCAGATGACACAATCTTGCTTGCTGAAAGTAAAGAGGCCTTGAAGCACTTACCAATGAAGATCAAAGACCACAGCCTTCAGTATGGATTACACCTCAACATAAAGAAAACAAAAATCCTCACAACTGGACCAATGAGCAACATCATGATAAACAGAAAAAATATTGAAGTTGTCGAAGATCACATTTTACTTGAATCTACAATCAACACCCACGGAAGCAGCAGTTAAGAAATCAAATGAGGTATTGCATTGGGCACATCTGTTGCAAAAGACTTCTTTAAAGTATTAAAAAGCAAAGATGTTGCATTAAGGACTAAGGTGCACCTGACCCCAAGCCATAGTGGTTTTGATCACCTCATATGCACGTGAAACCTGGACAATGAATAAGGAAGACCTAAGAAGAATTGATGCCTTTGAATTACAGTATTGGGGAAGAATATTGAATATACCATGGACTGCCAGAAAAACAAATAAATCTGTCTTGGAAGAAGTACAGCTCCTTAGAAGCAAAGATGGTGAGACTTTTTCTCGCATACTTTGGTCATGTTATCAGGAGGGACCAGTTCCTGGAGAGGGAAAATGCTTGGTAAAGTAGAGCATCAGTGAAAAAGAGGAAGACTCTTGAGGAGACGGATTGACACGGTGGCTGTAACAATGGGCTCAAACATAGCAACGATTGTGAGGATGGCATGGGACTGGGCAGTGTTTCGTTCTGCTGTAGATAGGGTCGCTATGTGTCGGATTCGACTCAATCGCACCTAACAACAACGTAAGGTTTACTATTATTGTTATTATTTCAGATGGGGAAACTGAGGCTGAGAAAGGCAGGAATTCATCCAGGTTCATACAGCAAGCTGTAGGGAGCCTCAGAACTAGTCTACCAGTGATGAGAGCAAAATGGTGGAGCCATTCTTCTTGGGTTCAAATCCCGACTTCCTTGGGCAGGTTAGTTAACTCCTCTGTGCCTCAGTTCCATCATCCATAAAAAGACGACACTGTCTTAGAAGAGGGCCTGGTGCAGAGTATACGCTGAGGAAATGTTAGCTGCCGTTATTACCCAATCTGCAGCCTCCCTGATCAGGGCATATCTACCCTCCTGTTCCTTCCTTCCCCACCCTCAACAAGCTGCAGAGAAACACGTGGCCTCAGGGGGAGGAAATGGGGGAGGGAGCTTCTTCTGAGGGTGTCATCACCAGGGCATGTATGAAAAGTGAGTGAGAAGGTTGTGGGGGGGTTGCTGAGGATGGTGGGGAGTTTCCTCTGCCTGTCCCCTGTCATCCTGAGTCACTGCCCAGTTGCAGCATCCTGAGGCCTGGCCCAGCCTGCCATCCTGGGTGGACCCTGGTCCTGTGGGGTGGTGTGGCCTGGGGCTGGAAGTGGGTGACATGGTTGAAGGCCTCAGACATGACAGTCCTGCCCCCGCCCAGTTTCCCAATCATTGCCACAGAGAAGTCGTAATTGCTTCTTGCTTCCTCATCTGTCTATTAGTGGCTGGACTCCACGTCCCTAGCTGTTCCTTCTCTGTCTCCCTGGCCATCTGTTTTCTCTTCCTCCGCCTGCCTCTCTTAGCACACTTCTCTTCTCTTCTTTGGGGGCCTTAACCACAGCCACAAGCAACCCATAACCCATTGCCATTGAGCTGATTCCAACTCATGGTGACCCTAGAGGACAGAGTAGAACAGCCCCATAGGATTTCTAAGGCTGTAATCTTTACAGAAGCAGACTGCAACATTTTTCTTCAGTGGAGTGATTGGTAGGTTTGAACCACCGACTCTCTGTTAGCAGCCATGCATTTAACCACTGCGCCACCAGGGCTCCTTCAGCCACAAGCTCTTACCTCTCCCACTCCAGCCGAGACGCCCCGCCGAGCTCCAGAGCTGTACACCTGTTTCCTGCAGGACATAGAGCTGAGGGCCCAGGAGGCCTCTCAAATTAGCACACCTGAAACTGAGCCTATCAACCCCACCCCCTCTCACCCACCCTGGTCAGAAATCTGGTTATCACTAGATACTGCTGTTTATTCCACCCCCACAGCCAAACAGTCCCCAAACCCTGCTGTTCTTATAAGTCAGAAAGCACTCACAATTTGGTTGTATGTCTATTGGAAATGCAATCAATGACACAACATAACTAGTCATTCTCTGTCCATCCAGGACCTGTGCTGACTTTGTTTACCCCTGTGACCAGTGCCTAGAACAGGGCCTGGCCTAGGAGGTGTCTGACAGCTACATTGTGCCTGAGGGGGGCTCATGCAGTCTCAAAGCAGTGTGTTAGATGATGACACAGGTATCGACGTGTGGTCCCCGTCTCCAAATCCCTCCACTCTCAGGGCCTGGGCTGTGCTCTGTTTATCTTGTGTCCCCAGTGACAGCCTGGCAGGGGAGGGATGTTGAACAAGGACACTAGGACAGACACTAGGTCGCTTTGCTCACCGCCTTGCCCACAGTTAGCCCCCTGAACACACCAGGGTACTAAGGGGATTGCTTTTCCTCCGGCCTCCCTCAGTGACTTTGAGCAGCTTCCTGATGACATCCCCATCTCAGCCAACATCGCCGACATCGAAGAGAAGAGAGGCTTCACCAGCCACTTTGTAAGTGACCCCTGGAGCTTCACCCTCTGACCTCTGAATCTCCATCCTGACCTTTGAGCCTTCACCCTCCGATCTCTGAGCATCCAACACTCTCACTTCTTAACCTGTATCCCAGTGGTTCTCAACCCGGGCAATTTTGTCCCTGCGAGATACTTGACTGGAAACATATTTGATTGTCACTACTTGCTACCAGCATCTAGTGGGTAGAGGGAGGCCAGGGATCCCACTAGACACCCTACAGTGCACAGAACATCCCACAACAAAGAGTTATTCAGCCCCAAATGTCAATAGTGCTGAGGCTGAGAAAGCCTGCTCCATCGCTATGACCTCTGAACCTACACCCTTCTGACCTCTGACCCTCTGCCCTCTGTCTTTTGCCCCTGGCCTCTGAGGCCCGTTCCTCTGGTCTCTGTCCTTTCTAGGTCTTTGTTATTGAGGTGAAGACGAAAGGGGGAGCCAAGTACCTCATCTACCGCCGCTACCGGCAGTTCTATGCCTTGCAGACCAAGCTGGAGGAGCGGTTCGGGCCAGAGAACAAGACCAGCCCCTTCACCTGCAGCCTCCCCACCCTCCCAGGTTGGCTGGCCAGCCGTGGAGCTGGCTTTTGCTGCCCCCAGGACAAAGCTGTGTCTGCCTCTCCTTCCAGCTCCGCCTGACACTGTTGGGTTCTTTAGCCCCATGTGAACACATTCGTTTAGTCCATGGCCCTTCTGACGGACACAGGCTGCCCCGCCCCTAGCTCTGTGGGTTACCCTGTCATCTTCACTTCTAGCACTCTGGCCTGGCACTCCTTAACCTCCTCAACTCTGATGACCTTCATGGCCACCCTGCTTCAGCCATCCCCCACCAAGGCCACAGTTTGGAGCCTGTCAGCACTTGGCCTTGCTCTCTTGGGACAGGAGTTCTGTGTCTCCCACTTTAAACATGACGACCCATCTTCCAGCCCTCCCCACTCCCTACCTTTTTCCTAAGACCCTCTCTCTAGCTTTGCAGTCTTAGCTGCCACCAGGCTCCTGTGGCCCTCCCTGTTCCCTAGGACACTGTGGGGCATTGCACCTCAGCTTCCAGACAGTTCCCTGGCTCCCTTGCCTCATCCCCAGCAAGGTCCTGACGTGCACTACAGACAGTTCCCAACCTCTGGCTTCTCAGCTCCTGCCACATCCCATAGAGGTATGGGCTCCCGGGGGGTGCAGGCCCAGCACACGCATGGGTAATCGCCCTTCCCCAAACCTCTCTTCTTCCTGCTCCAAACCCCACCTCAGGCTCCTTTACTTCTCTTTCTCAGCAAGTGAATGTGGTTGCTATTCTTTCATTCCCCACAAAGCAAACCCAAGCTGATCCCCGTGGCTTTCAGTTCTTGTTCCTGCCCTTGGGGTTAGTTTTGCTCACACCTGTCCATTCCTCCTTCCTTGGGCTGCAGGTGAAGGGCCATCTCTATTACTCTAAGCCAGCCTCTGTCCCTGAGCCTGGCTTCCAGAACAGCTCTTCCTTTGCCTCTCCTCAGCCAAAGTCTACGTGGGTGTGAAGCAGGAGATTGCCGAGATGCGGATACCTGCCCTGAATGCTTACATGAAGGTATCACGGGGGGGCACCTGGGGGGGCGTGGGCTGTGGGCAGGTAGGAGGCACCATTTCCAGGGAATGGCTTTGGGAACTGGGGCTCCAATGGGCTCCCTGCCTTCAAATCCATAAAGGTCAGGTGAGAGGAACAGGATGTGTTCTGAGGGGCCCTGCCCTTAAGGCTGTCTTCATCAATGCTGCAGAGTTTCTAGGACCTGGTGAGGCCACCCCGCCAAGCTCTGCACAGAGCAGACTCCCCTGGGAACACTGCGGTGGGCTTTGGATGCTGTAGCTCCGGAGGCACCCAGCCCCTGCAGAGAATCCCCAGAGGCAGCAGGACAGGGAAGGCCCAGGAAACTCCGTCCACAGGAATTGAGAATGGAGAGCCTGGGAGAGACCAGGCTGAGGGAGCTGGGTGAACTATTGTACCGGCAGGAGGCAGCTCAGAGGGGGCTTACGGGTATAGCCGTCTGAGCCGCACTGCTCCCGGGATTGAATCCCAGCTCTTGCACTCACCAGCTTGGTGACCCCGAGCAAGCAGCTGTCAAAGTACCCCCTTGAGGGGGGACACTGCCAGTGCTAGAGTCCACAGGGCATCTTTCCCTGTCTTCAGTGCCCACCACTGCTCAGAGCCCAGAACCCCTGCAGCCAATGGGGAGAGCAGGTCAGCCACCTCCTCTATCCCGCATCCACCCTCCTCCCATCTCCTCTGTGCTCCTCCTGGCCCTCCCCACCCCACTCCTACTCGGGGGCCAGGATCTCTCACATTCCTGGAGCAGGCTCACAGTTTACAAAACACTTTCCCATCCTTTTCTCAATAGATCCCAACTTTACTCCTGGGAGACCAGAGGTCTGTAGACACTCGTTCCCTTTCATAGGGGAGAGACCCAAGGACTAGAAAGGATGGGCAACTTGCCTCAAATCACCCAGCCAGTCAACATCATAGCCAAGTCTACAGAGACCTCTAGCTCCTTGCTCTCCAGCCATAAGCGCCAAAGAGGAGGTGGAGCCTTCAGCTGTCTATGTGGATGCCGCTTGGCAGTGAGGAGGGCTTTCCTCTCCAGCTTCTGGAAGGCTTAGCTTACATGCCTCTTGTGGTGGGGCACTCACTACCTCTTGAGGAATACTGTCCCTTTCTTGGATGGCTCTGATTGGTGGAAGGTGTTTCCTGACCACCCTCACTGCTCCTTCCTCTGTGTTCCCATCTCCCAGGGATGCATACAATTTGTAGGTTGGAGAATACACAAGGGTGCCTAGCCGAGGCCTGTGAGAGTGATGAAAATCTAGCCTGTCCCCTGGTGAGGGGCTGTGTTGGTCCCCAAGTAACCAATGCAGTAGAGTGAGGAGACTAGGGCTCAAGTCCCAGCCCCACCACTTCCTAGCTCTGCTACCCTGGGCAAGACACACCCTCTCTGAACCTCTGTTTCTTCAACTGTGATGTGAGATAAAGTATCAGGAAGCTGTAATACCACCAACTGGTATTAATTTGAGTTGTTTGGGGGACCCTCATTCCATTGTTGTTTCATCTTGAGTTAAGACAGCAGATGGCTCTGGGTGCCACTAACTCTGTTACTCACTAGCTGTGTGGCCTTGGGCAGGTCCCTTCACCTCTCTGACCCTAACTCACCAGGTCCTTGTGAGATGGGCGAGGTAACGCATGTGAGACACTTAGTGCCTGGTACACCCTTCGCTAGGTCACACTACCTGCTATACATCCTGTTTATTTCTGGAGACCTTTATGTCTTTTCTGAATGAACTGCTCAAGTTAGTTGTCCCCCTCCTGACCTTGGGCCCAAGAACAAACCTTGTGAAATGTTACCTTTGACATGCCGAGAGTAAAAAAAAATACACATCTTGTTTGTGTTATGGGGCCTGCGATGCCTTGGTAGGGAGAGGGGGCCAACACGAGCTGGGCTGGGCTGTGTAGATCTTTCTGCTGATCACCTTCACCCTACCCCCTCACCCAAACGCAGAACCTGCTCAGCCTGCCCGTCTGGGTGCTGATGGACGAGGATGTCCGGATCTTCTTTTACCAGTCACCCTACGACTCCGAGCAGGTGCCCCAGGCGCTCCGCCGGCTCCGCCCGCGCACCCGGAAGGTGTAAGTGTGCCAACCCGGCCTCACTCCGCTTGAGCCCTGGGCCACGTCCTTGCAACAAGGCCCCTGTTGGAAAGGCACCTCTTTACCCTGGAAGGAAAGGAGTGTGGGTCCGTTCTATTCCTGAGCAATCCAAGATGGTTTAGCTAATTGCGTGAGCTTGGAAAATCAAGAGCAGAGCCTGGAGGGGCAAAGGGAGGGCACGTTTTGATGTGTGACATTAAGGACTGGAGGACAGGTGCTGGGACATTGGCCAGTGAGGGTTTGGTGCCACAGCAACTCCTGGAATGACCTCGGGGCTCTGAGTGCCTGGAGAAGGCGGGGGCAGGGAGAGGAGGGAGGAGTCACTCAATCCGCGAACATTCCCTGAGACTCTCCCCGAATGCAGAGCCCCTGTTTTGTTTTTGTTCCCTGAGCGGCTGTGGCTCCCGCTGTATCACGCTGGCCCCTAGGGGCCGCTGTGCGCCCTTACGCCAAAGAACCCCCTTCCCTTCCTGCCTCCTTTAAGCAAGCTGATTCAGGGAACACTGAAAAACCGAGGTTTCCCCGGCTCAGAATTTCAGGAAAAGCAGGGAGAGTGTTCCCGCAACCCTGACCTCCCTTCCAGCTCCTCCCTCTCTTCCTCCAGGAGACATTTGTGGGCGTCCCCTGGACCTGGCAGTCTAGGGTGTCCAAGGCCAGGCAGGCTTCCACCTCAATGCAGAGGCAACTCTGAACGCCAGGGCAGCTGTGGGGCCTTGAACAAGTCATGCCAACCTCTACCCCGAGGGTCAGTTTTGCTCAGCTGAAAAACTAGGACACCGTCATCACAGTGACCTCGAAGGTTGTTTGTGGAGAGCAGAAAAACAAACAGAACGGTTTGGCAAGTTATAGGCACAAAACAAATTTGTATCCTCCTTCCTACCCCGTTTCTGAGTCTCTGCTTCCTCGTCCATAAAGCAGGGATAACAATTCCTGTCTCCACGGTGGCTGTGAGAGCTGTGTGGAGATTAGTGTAACATGCCCAGAGGGGCAGTTGTGGCTGAGTTTTCTAGTGTCTCCCCTCCCCTGCCTTTCTTTCCCTTGTGAGGGTCTCCTCTGGGCACAGAAGCCGAGGTCCAGGCCCTGAGAGAATCAAGTGGGCTGACAGGCCGCTCTTCTCTCTCTACAGCAAGAGCGTCTCCCCACAAGGCCCCAGCTTTGACGGCATGGCAGCCCCGCGAGCAGAGGTACCCCACCCAGGCCAAGCCTCCGGCTTCCCACCTCCTGACCACAGTCTCTGCTCTACCAGTCAACCATTAGCCCCTCCATGCTGGGCCCAGCTGTGTGCCTAGGATGATGCGGGGGGTGGCGGAAGTAAGGGACTAGAACTCAGCCTCTGCCAGTGAGGGCCCCCACCCCCACCCCAGTTTAGTGGAGGGAACATGACAGAAACACAGAGGCGGAGAGAAGACGTCCATCCATCCATTCATGCGGCAAGTTTTCATGGGCCTCCTCGGGGCCAGCCCCACTGTGGTGGGGACTGAAGCCTCAGAGATGAATCAGACAAGGGACCTGTCTCCAAGGAGTTCGCAGTCCCCAGGGACACAGACTTACAAAGGGGCAGTTCAAAATGAGTGTGGCTGGTGCCCCGGTAGAGAGGAGCTGGGGGCTATGCGAGCACTAGAGGCCCCCAGGGAGGCTGGAAGGAGTAGGGGAGGGGAAGGCAGGAAAGGCACATGGCCTAGAGAGTTCGCATCCTTTCCCCTCTGGCTCATCCCACCAGGCTTGGAAAGAGCACCATTCTGGTGTCAGGGAGACCTGGATTCAAATCCTAGCTCCTTCACTAACAAATGGCGGGGGGTGGGGAGCTTCAATAAGTCCCTCATCTTTGCTGAGCCTCAGTTTCCTTGTCTATAAAATGGCTTGTTCCCCCCCTCCCTCCTTACCCTACTCCTCCTCCTAGGCCCTGTTTGACTTCACTGGGAACAGCAAACTGGAGCTGAATTTCAAAGCCGGAGACGTGATTTTCCTCCTCAGTCGGATCAACAAGGATTGGCTGGAGGTGACGTGGATCTGGGTGCCTGTTGGGGTAGGGGCCAAGGAGGGTTGGGGAAGATCAGGTAAGAGATAGTCCTGGAGGTACGGGCATGGGGGTGGGAGTGGGGAACCTGAGGAAAGGTGTGTGGCAGGAGTAGAAGATTCCAGAGCTGACACACCTGTCTTCAATTCTAACTCCAACAAACAGGGCACTACGGGCCAGTCAATTAACCTACTGAGTTTAATTTCCTTGGTCGGTAACATGACTTCTCAGCCTTGGCACTATTGATACATAAAAAAAATGCTGGATAATTCTTTGTTGTGGGGTGCTGTCTGGTGTATTATAGGATGTTTAGCATCATCCCTGGTCTCAACCCACTAGATGCCAGGAGTAACCCCCCTCCTCAGTTTTATGAATCAAGTATGTCTCCAGACATTTGTCCCCCATTGAGAACCACTTGTTATAATGTGGGGATAACATTATGTACCTTGCAGGCAGCAATACCCTGTAGCCGTCGAGTCGATTCCGACTCATAGCAACCCTACAGGACAGAGTAGAACTGCCCCATAGGGTCTCCAAGGCTGTAATCTTCAAAGAAGCGGAATGCCACATCTTTCTCCAGAAGAGTGACCGGTGGGTTCGAATTAAGGACCTTTTGGTTAGCGTCTGAGTGCCTAACCACTGTACCACCAGGGCTCCCTGCAGGCAGCAATAAAAGATAGTAATTAAGAGCAGGAGTTCTGGAGTCTGCCTGTCTGGGGTCATATCCTAGCTCTGTTTTTAATGAGCTTTGCTACCTTGGGAAATTCATGCAACCCTGGTTTCCTTTTCTGTAAACGGAGATAACACCGACCGTTTCTTCATAGCCGGTTTCTCTAAAGGTTAACTGAGGTGGTGGAGGGGCAGGACTTGACCCATAGAGAGCGCTGGGTGCCTGGCATCTGGCCCGTTCGGGGACACAGACGAGACCCTCCACTGGGAGCTCTCCAAAGCTAGGGCCTGTCTGGGTCATTGCTTTGCCCACACTGACTCGGTGAATGGAGACAAGAGATCGGTGAATGGAGACAAGAGATCGGGGATTGGGACGCTCTAGCCCGCTGTGAGCCTCATATTAGGGCCTATTGTTAACAAGATTCCTTTTCCTCAGTGCTCCTCCTCAGACAGGGCCAGCACCCAGGGGCCCTGGGGCCATCAGGAGAAGGGTTAGGTCCTTGGTGTACAGGGACTGGAGGGAAGGAAAGGACCATTGGTCTAGCCAATCTAAAGCAATTTCGATTTTACCGCAGTCCTGGAGCTCTGTCTCAGGAACTCAGAAGCTCTTAAAGCCACCAGAGGGATATCTCTGGGCCATTCTTCAGAAACAGGAAATGTTTGTTGCCTTCCTGCTTTCTGGAAAGTGCTATGTATCAGTATGCTGGTTAAGGAGAGGGGCAGGGAGCAGGGAGAGGAACGCTTTGAGCCTCAGATTATACATCTATACAATTGGGAGTAAATAGTACGGCTCCCATAGGGTGGTTTAAGGATTAAGAGAAAATGTGCCCAAAGCACCAGCAGGGCTGGATTTTGGCCTGGAGCTAGGGAGAGAGGTTGGCTGAAGAAGTGGATTTCAGACTGCTTGGTCCAGAGTAGGTGCTTGCAGTATCCCTGAAATGAATGAATAAGTGGGAACCAACAGCAGGTCCTCCCCAACCCCTCACTCTCCTTCTCCCCTGTTCAGTTTTCCTCCTCAACGCCTACTCCATCTGTACAGTTCATGGGTTTCCCTGGCACTGTCTGTCTCCTTCCACCATATGGAAACCCCAAGAGGACAAGGACTTTTACTTTTGTTGTGTGCCCAGAGCCTGCCACATGGCTGGTTCTCACAAAGTCTTTGTTGGATGAGTAAATGAATGGGTGAGAATGAATGAGTGAGTTGAAAGCAGGTTTCTAGACAAATTCAAGTCCTGACCAATTTTATAACAGAAATGAAATTCTTGGGGTAAGCAACTTGGTCAGCTTGCTCACTTTTTCTCCTCCCTCTACATAAGGAGACCCAGACTCTGTCTGCCTTTCACCATCATTATCAAAGGGCCGGGTACTCAGAGGCCTGGCCCTGCTGCCCAGCCACATGCCAGCGGGTGGTCCCTTCTCTTTTTCCTCAGGGCACTCTCCGGGGAACCACGGGCATCTTCCCCCTGTCCTTCGTGAAGATCCTTAAGGACTTCCCTGAGGAAGACGACCTCACCAACTGGCTCCGTTGCTACTACTACAAAGACACAATCAGCACCATCAAGTTTGTGGCCTGCTGGGAGGGAGGCGCTGGTCCCCCCTCCTTGCCCATCCCTCTCTCTGCCCATCCCCCATCACTCCACTCCACTCTTCCCGCCCACCCCGCCCCCACCACCCCACGTCAGCTCTGAAACCCAAACTGATTCTTATTTTGTTCCTCCCCTGCTTGAAAGCCTGCAGTGGCCCCCACTGTCCTCCAGATAAGCCATAATGCTAAAGCAAGATGTGATGTCAAGGCCCAGCGTGGTGTGGCCAGCCCGACCCTCTACTTCACACCTGACACCCCCTCAGCCCTGTCTGTTGCCCCTTAGGGACATCGCGGTGGAAGAAGACCTCAGCAGCACTCCACTGTTCAAAGACCTGCTGGAGCTCATGAGGTGAGGGTGGCAGGGCTGGGGGCAGGGCCGGAGGGGTCAGATACTCTGGTGACAACAGAGGGAGAAATGCAATTTATTAAGGTCACATTTGCATGGTGACCCGATGCGTTACAGAGTAGAACTGGTCCATAAGGTTTTCTTTAAGAAAGCAGATCACCAGGCCATTCTTCCGCAGCACCACTGGGTGGGTTTGAACCACCAACTTTTAGGTTGGTAGTCAAGCACAAACTGGGTTGCCATGAGTCAGAACCAGCTTGACAGCAACAAGTTTGTGTTTTTCTGGTTTAGGTGTTTTGCATTTGTTTTATCCACACTCCAGCCCTGCTGGGCAGGTTTCATCATTTGTGTTAGAGGTGAGCTGTGGAGCTGACAAGAGATAAAAGGACTTAGTTAAGTCACGCAGTTTGTGGCGTAGATTTGCAGCCAGAGCCAAAGCCTCACCAGCTGAAAACTTTAGGCCTGGACCCTCTGCCAGCAGGGAACTCACGACCTCCCGTGATCAGCTCATCATTGGACAGTTATATTACAAAATGGAAGTAGTGTTGTTCCATTTCTTACTATAAAAGTAATACCTACTTGGCACAATGGTTAGAGCTTGGCTGCTAACCAAAAGGTCAGCAGTTCGAACCTACCAGCCGCTCCTTGGAAACCTTATGGGGCAGTTTTACTCTGTCCTGTAGGGTCACTGTGAGTCAGAATTGACCTGATGGCAACAGGTTTGGTTTGGATTCATTATAAAAAAAGGATGTCAGAAATCACAGAAAGGTATGAAGAAGAGAGATCACCCCATATTTTAACCCCTCTTATTATTTGGTGTCCATTCTGATTTCTTCCATGGACACATACAGATATTACTCTAGTTGGCTGCCAGGTACCAGTCTGTGAGTGTACTGGAACTAAGGCAGGCATCCCCTTTCGTTGGCCACTTAGGTTAGCTTTCTTTTCTTTTTTTCCCACTCTAAACAATGCTGGGGTCCCTGCCTGGTACAAATGGTTAACACACTCAGCTGTTAATCAAAAGGCTGGAGGTTCAAGTCCACTCAGAGGCATCTTGAAAGAAAGGCCTGGCAATCTACTTCCTAAAAATCAGCAATTGAAAATCCTATGGAGCATAGTTCTACCCTGATACACATAGGGTCACCATGCGTCAGGGCCGACTCAAGGGCAACTGGTTTGGTTTTCCTTTTTTTTTTTTTATAAACAATGCTGTGATGACCATCTTTGTTCACAAATTTGGTGAGTTGTCTGATTATTGCCTTAGGATAATGTTCTAGAAGTGGAATTTGGGGATCAAAGAATTTTTAAGTCTGCTAGACTTCTGATTCATTTTGCCAACTTACCTATAGGAAGGTTAGATTGATTTTTACTTTTTCTAGCCAACATAAGAATACCCACCTTCCTGCACCCCACATTAGACAGTTACAGTCCTTAAAAGAATTTTCCTCAATACCTGCACACAGGTATCTCCCATGGGGCTTTATTCTGCTCCACTCTGTAGGGACCCAGCCAAATCTACTTCTCTTGCCAAGTCAGGCCCTAGGACTCTCTCTGCCCCCTCACTTAGGCCCAAGTCCTCTGGCTTCTCCTCTTTACCTTTGATTAACCTTGTCTCCCTGACCTTTCCCACCCAGGCGGGAGTTCCAGAGGGAGGATATTGCCCTGAATTACCGGGACACAGAGGGAGATCTGGTTCGGCTGCTGTCGGACGAGGATGTGGCGCTCATGGTGAGGCAGGCCCAAGGCCTCCCCTCCCAGAAGCGCCTCTTCCCCTGGAAGCTGCATGTCACCCAGAAGGATGACTACAGGGTCTACAACACTGTCCCCTGAGTGAAGGTGTCCCTGGGACAGCTGGAGAAGAGCCTTCAGCCCTCAGAGGAGATTAGGACCTCCAGAAAAGGCTGGGAGTGGGGGACAGACGTCCTAGTCCAAATCTGATGGCCCCCACTGGGCTTGGCTCTCTCTCTTGCACTTTATTTTCACACTTAATCTCTGAATTCAATAAACCATTTCAACTCAAAGGGCAAGACTGAGGAAAGCAGTGTCTTTTGAGGGAAGAGAGGAGCGGAAGTAAGATACCATTGAATGAGCATCAACAGGGTCCATTTACAAATGCAAGGGGATTCCAGGCTTTGGGCCTCTAATCCAGCCATTCCATTCCCCTGCCCTATCCACATATGTGGAGAAACCCACATGGCACCCCTGCCCCTGCTGCCTGCTTCCCTTTTGCTCACTTTCCTTCCCCCTGCTCCCCTTTTCCTGGAATTAGCCACCTCCCTCACAGAAATAATTCACTCCCAGGTGCCCTCTGATGTCATGCCAGTGCCAAATCTCCCGCTGCGTGATGAGTATCTGAGCCTCTCCTCTGCCCTCCCATCTCTGCTGCTCTGTGGAGGGGATGGGGAGACTTGGGTCTTCATATTGGTTGTCCTGTAATTAGGGGGTTGTGGGGAGGACCCTGGTCCCATCCAGGAGGGGGGAGAAGCAGAATGATGTGATCTTCTTTTATAAGCCAGAGCTCCTCTCCTCATTTATAAAAATTTAAACAGGTGGGACTTCCAGGACAAAGGTATAAGGACGGTAGGGGACCCGTTCCTCAGAAAAACAGCCATTTAACTGGTAAAAATGATTTAAAAAAAAAGACAACCATTTCAAGTCTTTGGAAACTATCCTATGGGTATATAGCAGATGGAGAAACATTTGTTCAAGAAAATCTATTATATCTCAGTATGAAGAGTGAGCGTCTGTGGCATTTGAGCCCCAACATGCTCCCATCCCCTACTGCCAACTCTATGTGATGAAAACTAAGCATTCTACTCTGGGTAGGTGTGGCCAAGAAGATGGGGCTCCCTCTCCCCTCAGCTCCTAGTCTAGCCTAATGGTTTAAGCTGGGGGAGGGGGCCAGGTTGACAGTATCTCTTATCCTTCACAGCCCTGTGTTGTGGAAATGCTATTCTAGGCAATCATGTCTAGCTCCCAGTAGTAGGCTCTGCCCCAGGTGTAATAGGTCAAGAATACACTGCCCCAGGTGTGACAGGTCAATAATTGCTTTTGACTGGGCTCATCTGTAGGGAGAGGTTCCATACTGGGAAGGGCAAGATGAGAAGATCTGGGGATGCCACCCCCAAGAGCCCACTCATAGAAGAACCTAACTATGGTGCAGTGAGATAGAAGTTCTGCCCAGAGGACAGACAGACCAAAGGACAGCTTTGCCTGAGGGGACTTGCTTTTTTTGGAATGGAGCCTGAAAAAGTTCATGCCTAGGAGTATTATACAAAACAAATCAATGAATTAGTGGAGATCTTGGTGGCCAGAAATTAAGAGGGGGCTGGTAGCTCCATGCTCTTAGTAGCAACAAGTGGAAGGGCAGGCTATCCAGAAATTTAACAGAACCAGGGAAAGAGACAGCCAAAAATAACTCTCCTGGGATCACACTCATCCTTGGGGGTCTGGAAAACTGTGAGCGTGCTAGGCTGCACCCACTCAGGAGCAATCAGAGTAGAACATGGAGCAGAACCGAAAGCATTCCCTAAGCCACACACAGATTCATCAGCAATGCAGAAATGTTACTGGATCAAGGGGCCTAAGCTAACTTCTGACAAAATAATGGCAGAACAATGAACTACTCTGGCCCAGAGAGGACTTCCAGAAAGTCCTCAGGCTTAAAAATAGCATCACACTCATCCTCGTGGCCTGGAAGGCTGTGTGCATGCCCAAGACTGCTCCCTCTCAGAAGTGAATGAAATGAAAAATTCGTTAGAGGGACTCAACTGTAGATTTGAGTTGGCTGAAGAAAGAACCTACAAACTTGAAGCTAGGTCAATAGAGATTTTGCAATCTGAAGAAAAAAGAATGAAGAAAAACAAACAGAGTCTTAGAGAAATGCAGACATCATTAAGTACGCTGACATACACATAGCTGTTGTTGTTTTTAGATGCCATCAAATTGGTTCTGACTTCCAGCAACCCTGTGTACAAAGAATGAAACACTACCTAGTCCTACACCATCCTCACAATCATTGCTATGCTTAAGCCCATTGTTGTAGCCACTGTGTCAATCCATCTCACTGAGGGTCTTCCTCTTTTTTGCTGATGCTGTACTTTACCAAGCATGACGTCCTTCTCCAGGGACTGATTCTTCCTGACAATATGTCCAACGTATGTGAGACGTAGTCTCACCATCCTTGCTTCTAAGGAGCATCCAGGTTGTACTTCTTCCAAGACAGATTTGTTCAGTGTTTTGGCAGTCCGTGGTATATTCAATACTCTCCAACATCACAACTGAAAGGCATCAATTCTTCTTTGGTCTTCCTTATTCATCATCCGGCTTTCACATGCATAAGAGACCATTGGAAACATCATAGCTTGGGTCAGATGCACCCTAGTCTTCAAGGTGGCAGGCTTGCTTTTCAATACTTTAAAGAGGTCTTTTGCAGAAGATTTGCTTAATGCAATGTGTCTTTTGATTTCTTAACTGCTGCTTCCATGGCTGTTGATTGTGGATTCAAGTAAAATGAAATCCTTGACTTCACATAATACATAACTGGAGTACCATAAAAAGGAAAGAGAAAATGACAGAAAAATATTTGAAGGAATAATGGCTGGAAACTTCCCCAAATGTTATGAAAAACACCAAACTACACATCCAAAATCTCAATAAGCTCCAAGTAGAATAAATGAAGAGATCCACACTCAGACACATTGTGATCAAAATGTTGAAAGTCAAAGAAAATCTTGAAAACAGAAAGAGGAAAATGGTTCATCATGTACAAGAGACTCAGAATAAGATTAATAGCTGACTTCTTAACAGAAACAGTTGAGACCAGAAGGCAGTGAAATGACATATTCAAAGTATTACTAAAAAAAAGAAAAGAAGCAAGCTGTCAACGAACAATCCTATACATAGAAAGCTATCTTTAAAAAATAAAGGTAAATTAAAGACCTACTCAGATAAACAAAAACTGAGAGAATTCATTGCTAAGCAGACTTGCCTTACAAAAAATACTGAAAGAAGTTCTTCAGGATGAAAGAAATTTACACCAGACACTAATTCCAATTCTACACACAAAAAAAATTTTTTAAATGTCAATAAAGGTAATTATGTAGGAGCCCTGGTGGCACAATGGTTAAGTGGTTGGCTGCTAACCAAAATGCCAGTGGTTCAAACCCACCAGCCACTCTGTGGGAGAAAAGACCTGGAAAGCTGCTCCCTTAAAGATTACAGCCCAGAAAACCCTATGGGGCAGTTCTACTCTGTCCTATATGGTCAGTATGTGTTGGAATCAACTTGATAACACACAAGAACAACATGTAGGTAATGATAAAAGACAACACAATTATGTGTTTCTTTTTATTTTCTCTCATAACTGATTTAAAAAGCAATTGCCTAAAACAGATCTGTAAAATTCTATTTAGGAGCAAAAGAGAAACAGCAGTCAACTTACTATTTATTTATTTTGGTTCAGGATATGAGATGCTGTTGCCACTCATGCATATTGTTGCTTATCTGCTGGCTCATCTCATTCGTGTGCAACAGTAGTCAGGTCTCCAGCCCCAGCAACTCTTGTGGATTCTCCTCCAGCTTCTGTAGCTGCTGGGTCAGGGGTGTGTTTAGCTTCATGACAACGGGTACCAGATTCTCCTGTAGGTCACTTCTATTGGAGGCTTGGAGATTATGAGAGCCTGACGTAGTTTCAATCTGTCTTCACAGTTCCTGTTTGTCCTTGCTTCCCTCAATTCATATCCATCTTCTATTCCTGACTATCTGCCCAGATGGAACAGTATCACATAAGCATGACACAGTTAAGGAAGATCAAACCCTCAAAACAAATCTCATGATATCTTTCCTAGTGATTCTGCTTCTCAGATCAAACTGACTGACACACATGGATATAAATTCAAAGAAACACTGTCAGCACAAAATAATTATAGCATCTAATTTATAGGGTTTTTAGAAAAGGACAGAATTAAGGCATCAGATAATAATAGTATGTATGTTGGCAGAGGTGGTTCTAAGGTATTCTGAGCTGTTAATGCTAGTCATAAGGAACATTAAAAAATGTTTAACATTCGACTTTGCCACACTAAATATACACTGGTAAAATTTCAAAGAAAGTCATTGGAAGAATAGAATCAGAGCATACAAGTTCCATAGTATTTAAATAAAAATGGATAATGACAAAGGAAATCAATCAAAAAGAGTCAAGAGATTCCTTAGGTGGGGCCAAGATGGCGGAGTAGTCAGACGCTTCGGTGGTCCCTCTTACAACAAAGACTCAAAAAGACAAGTGAATCAATTATATATATGACAAGCTAGGAACCCTAACCATCAAAGACAAAGTTAAGAAATTGGACTGAGTGACAAGGGGAGGGAGAGATGGTGCAGAAGCAGTGAGGAGTTGCCAAGTTGGTGACAGCACTTCAGCCCTGATTCCCTGGCACCACTGCGGCAGAGCTGCTGGTAGTGTTTAGGGACACGGCTGCTTCAGTGAAAGAAGGCAAGTGAAGTGGCACACCCCTGAGTCCCTGGCATGACTGCGGCAGGGTTGGCGGTGGTGTTTAGGGTGCAGCTGCTTCAGCAAAAAAGGCAAGGGAGGTGGCACAGCCTGACCTCCTGGCGCAACTGCGGCAGGGGCTGAGCCAGTGCACACAATCTACATACGCCTCTGGAATCTGAGACAAAACGGCGCTCTCAGCAAAAGGTAAGTGATTTTGTCTAATTTACTGTGTGGATCTAATCACTCCTCCTTTTGAAAGAACTCTCTCCTATCTATCTGATCCCTCCTCCCTCTGCCCTAGTCAGCTTCATTAACAGTTGACTTCCCTGGGCCTGAGATAGGTCCTGCTGCACTTTCTGAGCTATTCCCCTGGCCTTGGAGAAGAAACAAATTAACCAACAGGGGGAAATACTCTGCCGACTCCCCTAATCTGGAAACTCAGAGCAGAAGCGGCTCCAGTCCAGACACAAGCAGTTCACAAACTTTGTCTTTCACCCCTGCATGGATCCAGGTGGCCCCATTACTGCAGATGGGATCTGGCTGTTATATTGCAAGGGTGAATCTGTTTGAGGTCTGACTGTAACTGTTTCAGCTGTGTGGTGGAGAGGCATGTTTTTGATGTTTGACACTGCTCTTCCTATTAAACAGGGCCCTCACCTACCCTTGGCAGAGGCCTGAGGACTGCAGGCTTCACCCATGCAGCCTAGCCACCTGCCACAGGCGTCCCAGGATAAGTGGTGCCTGCCAGTCCTTACCGTTAAAAGCATTGGGTGCCTATGGTACGGCTGCAGAGCCCATGTACCAGAGGGTCCTAGAGAACAGGGGTGTGACTTCCTCACAGACACCTGAAACCTGTGCATACACCAATCACCTCTGCTCCCCTAAGATCGTAGGTAAGAACCTTTACCACACACTAGGTGACTGACTACTGGGACACCTGAGCTGAATCCATACAAGAATAGTGAATGGACTCCTAGACTCATATACCTGGTAACAGCTCCAGTCAACTGGTAACAGGACATTAGTGCTTCAAAGGCTCCAATAATCAAGTCAGCTCACTCTAGTAGCCTATTTGGGTATATCAAAACAAAACAAAGCAAGAAGCTAGGACACAGTGAGCAAACATAAAATAAATTAATACAATAATTTATAGATGGCTCGGAGACAACAGTCAATATCAAATTACATAAAGAAGCAGACCATGATTTCTCTAACAAACTCCCAAAACAAAGAAACAAGGACTCTTCTGTATGAAGATGTATTCCTGGAATTACCAGATGCGGAAAACAAAAGATTATCATACAGGATTCTTCAAAACATCAGGAAGGATATCAGGCAAAATGCAGAACAAGCCAAGGAGCACACAGATAAAGCAGTTGAGGAAATTAAGATTATTCATGAACATAATGAAAAATTTAATAGACTGCGAGTATCCATAGAGAGAACAGCAATCAGAAATTCAGAAGATTAACAATAAAATTGCAGAATTAGACACTCAGTAGAAAGTCAGTGGAACAGAATTCAGGAAATGAAATTCAGAATTAGCGAGATTGAAGATAAAACACTTGGCAACAACATATTCAAAGAAAAAACAGATAAAAGAATTTTAAAAAATGAAGAAACTAAGAATCATGTGGGATTCTATCAAGAATAATAACCTATGAGTGATTGGAGTACCAGAACAGGGAGGGATAACAGAAAGTACAGAGAGGATTGTTGAAGATTTGTTGGCAGAAAACTTCCCTGACTTCATGAAAGATGAGAGGATATCTATCCAAGATGCTCATTGAACCCCATACAATGTACATCTCAAAAGCAAGTCACCAAGACCTGTTATAATAAAACTTGCCAAAACCAAAGATAAAGAGAAAATTTTAAGAGCAGCCAGGGATAAGCAAAAAGTCACCTACAAAGGAGAACGAATAAGAATAAGCTTGGACTACTCGGCAGAAACCATACAGGCAAGAAAGCAATGGGATGACAGATATAAAGCTTTGAAGGAGAAAAATTGCCAGCCAAGAATCAGATATCCAGCAAAACTGTCTCTCAAATATGAAGGCAAAATTAGGACATTTCCAGATAAACAGAAGCTTAGGGATTTGCAAAAACCAAACCAAAACTACAAGAAATACTAAAAAGAATTCTCTGGTTAGGAAATCAATAATATCAGAAATCAATCCACGACTAGAACACTGGATGGAGCAACCAGATATCAACCGAGATAGGGAAATCACAAAAATAAATCAAGATTAAAAAAAAACACTCAAAACAGGGAATCAGTGATGTCATTATGTAAAAGATGACAACATTAAATCAATAAAGAGGGACTAAATAAAGTAGTCATAGATCTTCCACATGGAAAGGAGATATAGGGAGACACAAGTTGGGTTTAAATTTAGAAAAACAGGGGTAAATAGTAAGGTAACCACAAGGGAGACTAACAATCCTACACATCAAAATAAAATTCAAGAAAAACATAAAGACTCAGCAAAAACAAAATCAACAACAATGAAAAAGAGGAACACACAATTTAGGAAGAAAAATTACTCAGCACAAAAAGTAAGTGGAAAAAACAGTCAACACCACACAAAAAAAGACATCAAAGTGACAGCACTAAACTCATACCTATCTATAATCCCACTGAATGTAGATGGACCAAATGTATTAATAAAGAGACAGAAAGTGACAGAATGGATTAAAAAACACGATTCATCTATATGCTGCCTACAAGAAACACACCTTAGATTTAAAGACACAAACAAACTAAAACACAAAGGATGGAAAAAAATACATCAAGCAAACAACAATCAAAGAAGAGCAGGAGTGGCTATACTAATTTCTGACAAAACAAACTTCAAAGTTAAGTCCACCCAAAAGGATAAGGAAGGACAGTAAGTAATGATTAAAGGGACAGTATACCAGGAGGATATTACAACATTAAATATTTATGCCCCCAAAGACAGGGCTTCAAGATACATAAAACAAACTCTAACAGCATTGAAAAGCGAGATAGACAGCTCCACAATAATAGTAGGAGGCTTCAATACACCACTTTCAGTGAAGGACAGAACATCCAGAAAGAAGCTCAATAAAGACATGGAAGAGCTAAATGCTGCAATCAAGCAACTTGACCTCATACACAGAGAACACTCCATCCAACAGCAGCCAAGTATACTTTCTTTTCCAATGCGCATGGAACATTCTCTAGAATACACCAAATGTTAGGCCATAAAGCAAGCCTTAACAGGATCCAGAACATCAAAATATTACAAAGCATCTTCTCTGACCATAAAGTCATAAAACTAGAAGTCAATGACAGAAAAATCAGGGAAAAGAAATCAAACATATGGAAACTGAACAACACTTTGTTCAAAAACGATTGGATCATAGGAGAAATTAAGGACTGAATAAAGAAATTCATAGAATCCAATGAGAATGAAAACACTTCCTATCAGAACCTTTGGGACACAGAGAAACCAGTGCTCAGAGGTCAATTTATATCCATAAAATGCACACATACAAAAAGAAGAAAGGGTCAAAATCAAAGAATTATCCCTACAACTTGAACAAATAGAAAGAGAGCAACAAAAGAAACCCTCAGGCACCAGAAGAAAGCAAATAATAAAAATTAGAGCAGATAAATGAAATAGAGAACAGAAAAACAATTGACTAAAAGCTGGTTCTTTGAAAAAATTAACAAAATCGACAAACCATTGGCCAGACTGACAAAAGAAAAACAGGAGAGGTGGCAAATAACCCAAATAAGAAATGTGATGGGCGATATCACAATAAACCCAACTGAAATTAAAAGAATCATATCAGATTACTATGAAAAATTGTACTCTAACAAATTTGAAAACCTAGAGGAAATGGACAAATTTCTAGAAACACTACCTACCAAAGCTAACACAAACAGAGGCAGAACAACTAAATAAACCCATAACAAAAGAAGAGATTGAAAAGATAATTTAAAAACTCCCAACAAAGAAAAGTCCTGGCCCTGACGGCTTCACTGGAAAGTTCTACCAAACTTTCAGAGAAAGTAGTACCACTACCACTAAAGGTTTTTGAGTACACAGAAAAGGATGGAATACTCCCAAACTCATTCTATGAACCCAGCATAACCCTGACACCAAAACCAGGCAAAGATACCACAAGAAAGAAAATTGCAGACCAATATCCCTCATGAACTTAGATGTAAAAATCCTCAACAAAATTCCAGCCAATAGAATTCAACAACATATCAAAAAAATAATTCACCATGACCAAGTGGGATTCATACCAGGTATGCAGGGATGGTTCAACATTAGAAAAACAATTAATGTAATCCACCACATAAATACAACAAAAGAACCACATCATCTTATCAACTGATGCAGAAAAGGCATTTAACGAAGTCCAACACCCATTCATGACTAAAAAAAAAAAAAACCCTCAGCAAAATAGAAATAGAAGGAAAATTTCTCAAGATAATAAAGGGTATTTATACAAAGCCAACATCCATCATCATCCGAAATGGAGAGAGACTGAAAGCATTCCACTTGAGAACGGGAGCCAGACAAGAATGCCCTTTATCACCACTCTTATTCAACATTGTGCTGGAGGTCCTAGCCAGAGCAATTAGGCTAGATAAAGAAATAAATGGCATCCAAATTGGCCAAGAAGAAATAAAGATATCTCTGTTTGCAGATGACATGATCTTATACACAGAAAAACATAAAGAATCCTCAAGAAAACTACTGAAACTAATAGACTAGTTTAGCAGAGTATCCGGATACAAGATAAACATACATAAATCAGTTGGATTCCTCTACACCAACAAAGAGAACGTCGGAGAGGAAATCACCAAATCAATAGCATTTACAGTAGCCCCCAAGAAGATAAAATACTTAGAAATAAATCTAACCAGAAACGTAAAGGACCTATACAAAGAAAACTATAAGACACTACTGCAAGAAACCAAAAGAGACCTGTTGTTGTTGTTAGGTGACATCCAGTCGGTTCTGACTCATAGTGACGTTGTGCACAACAGAACGAAACTCTGCCCGGTCCTGCGCCATCCTTTCAATCGTTGTTATGCTTGAGCTCATTGTTGCAGCCACTGTGTCAGTCTACCTCATTGAGGGTCTTCCTCTTTTCCGCTGACCCTGTACTTTGCCAAGCATGATTATCCTTCTCCGGGGACTGATCCCTCCTGAGAACAGGTCCAAAGTATGTAAGACGCAGATCTACATAAGTGGAAAAACATACCTTGTTTGTGGATAGGAAGACTCAACATTGTAAAAGTGTCTGTACTACCCAAAGGATCTATAGATACAATGGAATCCCGATCCAAATACCAGTCCCATTTTTTAATGAGATGGAGAGACAAATCACCAACTTCATACAGAAGGGAAAGAGGCCTTGGATAAGTAAGAATTATTGAAAAAGAAGAACAAAGTGGGAGGCCTCACACTACCTGATTTTAGAACATATTATATTGCCAAAGTAGTCAAAACAGCCCGGTACTGGTACAACAACAGATACATAGACCAGTGGAACAGAATTGAGACATAAATGCACCCTCATATGAGCAGCTGATATTTGACAAAGGCCCAAAGTCTGTTAAATGGGGAAGACAGTCTCTTTAACAAACGGTGCTGGCATAACTGGATATCAATCTGCAAAAAAATGGAACAAGACCCATACCTCACACCATGCACAAAAAACAACTCAAAATGTATCAAAGACCTAAATATTCACACAGTGGAATATCATGCAACAATAAGAACAATGATGAATCTGTGAAACATTTCATAACGTGGAGGAATCTGGAAGGCATTATGCTGAGTGAAATTAGTCAAATGCAAAAGGACAACTATTGTATGAGATCACTATTGTAAGAACTCTAGATAAAGTTTAAACACAGAAGAAAATGTTCTTTGATGCTTACGAGGGTGGGGAGGGAGGGAGAGGGATATTAGCTAACTACATAATAGACAAAAAATTTTTTAGGTGAAGGGAAGGGCAACACATAACACAGGGATAGTCAGCACAACTGGACTAAACCAAAAGCAAAGAAGTTTCCTGAATACAACCCAACGCTTTGACTGCCAAAGCAGCAGGGATGCGCGTCTGGGGACCATGGTTTCAAGGGACATCTAGGTCAATTGGTGTAACAAAATGTATTAAGAAAATGTTCTGCATCCCACTTTGGTGAGAGGCATCTGGGGTCTTAAAGGCTAGCAAGCGGCCATCCAAGATGCATCAATTAGTCTCAACCCACCTGGAGCAAAGGAAAATGAAGAACACCAAAGACACAAGGTAAATATGAGCCCAAGAGACAGAAAGCATCACATAAACCAGAGACTCCATCAGCCTGAGACGGGAAGAACCAGATGGTGCCCGGCTACCACCGATGACTGCTCTGACAGGGAACGCAACAGAGAATCCCTGATGGAGCAGAACAGTGGAGTGCAGACCTTAAATTCTCCTAAAAAGACCAGGCTTAATGGTCTGACTGAGACCTGAGGGACTCTGGTCCCTGGACCCTTTGATAGCCCACGATTGGAACCATTCCCGAAACCAACTCCACAGACAGGGATTGGCCTGGACTATAAGGTAGACAATGATGCTGTTGAGGAGTGAGCTTCGTGGCTCAAGTAGACACATGAGACTATGTGGGCGGCTCCTGTCTGGTGGTGAGATGAGAAGGAAGAGGGGGACAGGAGCTGGCTGAATGGACATGGGGAACACAGGGTGGAGAGGAGGAAAGTGCTGTCTCATTAAGGGGAGAGCAGCTGGGAGTGCATGGTGGGGTGGGTATGGCTTTTTGTATGATAGACTGACTTGATTTGTAAACTTTCACCTAAAGCACAATAAATAAATTAAAAAAAAGAGTCAAGAAAACAGAAAAATAGGTAGTATATAAAAAATAAATTAAGAAAAACAAATCAAAATGTATTAATCTTGACACTGTATACGTATGTATACTCAATGTATCAATTAAGAGATTGACAGATTGGACTTAAAAAAAAAACCTACCATCACAAAACATAAGAATATGGAAACATTGGCAGTAAAATTATAGAAAAAGATATTCCTGGCAACAACCAATCAAAAGTCAGCTGGGGGATCTCTACAGACTCACAATCTACTTTTGTGTAAACTTGGCACCAAAACTCACTTGGTGGCAATCCTTGACCCTGGAGTGGGTAATTATGCTTGCCAGCCACACTTGCCTCTGTTGTTCCTTACATTTTGTTGCTAATTTTGTGATTTTTGACTTTAGGCATGACTGAAGTAGGAAAATGACCGAAACTAGGTTTAAAAGCTTCTGCCGATAATGAATCCATCAGGGGCTTTGCTAAGAGGTTCTCGGATGGAAACCTTGGCACAGATCAGTTAACAGTGGGAAGGAAACCACTCACAGAGTGGCTGATGAGGGCACACCCGTTGGTTTTACCCTGTTGACTATTCTTGGTGTTCCGAGTGCCTAGTGCTGCAGGTACACAGTTATTTGGCAATAACTGGAAAAAACCAAGGTCTGCCATCTTTGGAAGGAGTATGTGGTTTACTTTTCATTATTATGCAAACAAGACAATGTGGGTAACCAGAAGAATGTTTTCTGGCTGAGTAATAAGCACTCCGTTCCAGTGGGACAAGCTCATTGCGGGCAAAATGGACTGGAAAAAACTATTGTAAAATGTTATCATTCCTGGACAATTGCTCTCCACACCTACTTCCTGAACTTCTTGTGAAAAACAGTGTTTTCAGCTTTTATTTCTCCCCAGTGGGATATGTGTATCACAACCTGTATACAAAGAATTTTAGGACAAAGATAAACACTTTTTTTCAGGCGGTATGCTTGCAATAATCACAGAGCATGGACTCCACAACTTCCCGAAAGACTCATCTAAAGAGTGTCATTTACACAATTGCCAGTGCTGGGAATGACGCTGGTGAATCAACATTAATGAATGTTTGATACATACTCAGACAACAGTGATGTCTGCAAACAAACCTGACCATAAAGGCCTTGAAGGATTTCTTCTTTGAAGGACGAATGAGAAGACGATGATATTAAATACTTATTCTTTCACAAAAAATTTATCAACCAAAAGTGTAAATAAGCTTGTTGTTGTGACCTGCCATCAAGTTAGGCTCCCAACTCATGGTAACCCCATGCACAATGGGACAAAATGCTGTCCAGTCCTGCACTATCTCTGTGATCAGCTGCAGATTAGACCCTTGTGATCCATAGAGTTTTCATTGACTGATTTTCAGAAGTTGGTCTCCTGGCCTTTCTTCCAAGCCCATGTTAGTCTGGAAGCTCTGCTGGAGCCTGTTCAGCATCACAGCAACACTCAAGCCTCTACTGACAAATGGGTGGTAACCACACATGAGGTGAATTGGCCAGAAATCAAATCAGGTCTTCTGCATGGAGGGTACGAATTCTACCACTGACCCCATTTAAATAAGATGCTGTTGTTAAGTGCCATCGAGTCAATTCCACTCATAGTGACTCTATCTGACAGAGTAGAGCTGTCCAGTAGGGTTTTCTTGACTGTAATCTTTATAAAAGCAGATTGCCGGGTCTTTCTCCCCCGGAACCACAGGGCTCCTTGTAAATAATCAGTCGTTGTTAGGGGTTGTCTAGTTGGTTCTGATGGATAGCAAGCCCATGCATGAGAGAACAAAGCAGTGCTCTGCACTGCGCCATTCTCACAATGATTGCTCTGTTTAAGCCCATTGTTGCAGCCACTGTGTCAACCAATCTTGTTGAGGGTCTTCCTCTTTTCCCTGAACCTCTACTTTATCAAGCATGACGTCCTCCTCCAGGGCTTGCTTCCTTCTGATAACAAAGTAAGTGAGACAAAGTCCCACCATCCTCGCTTCTAAAGAGCATTCTGGCTGTACTGCTTCCAAGACAGATTTGTTCCTTCTTCGGCCAAAAAAAACCCCCAAACCCGTTACCACCGACTTGATTCTGATTCATAGCCACCCTACAGGACAGAGTAAAGCTGTCCCATAGGATTTCCAAGGAATGGCTGATGGATTTGAAATGCCAACCTTTTGGTTAGCAGCCATAACTCTTAACCACTACACCACCGGGGCTCAGTATTCTTCAATGCCATGATTCAAACCTGTCAGTTCTTCTTCAGGCTTCCTTTTTAATTGTCCAGCTTTCACATGCATATCAGGGAATTGAAAAGACCATAGCTTGGGGCAGGCACACCTTAGTCCTCAAAATGGTAGGGTGACCCAATACTTTATTCCTATGGAATCTGAGTCCTCGGCAGCATTGTCTTTATTGGGTAGCCTCAGTTTTCCATTGACTGGGACTATTGGGTAAGGAGTACTAAGAGGCACCCCCATGAATCATTGTGGTTCCAGACCTTATCTACCCTGCCTCCTTTGTGTAGTGACAATCACTCGAGCCCGAGCTGACACTTTCTCTGCCTATTGCCTTAGTGGCACAAGGAACCCCTGATGGTTCTAATTTTTTTAAATGCCACTTTTGCCATATCCCACCAGTTTTTATATGTACCGTTGTCATTATCATTTGATTGTAAATATCCTTTAAACTCAGGCATGGTAGCTTCTTTGTGCCATCAGGTATCTGTGTGTTTTTAAATCTCCAAATGTGTGAGGATTTTTAAAAACATTTTTGACGGTCAACAATAACACTACAAAAAGTCGACAAAAAGACAAATAGCTGGATATGAACAAGCTAAGCTTCCAAAATCAGACGTAAAAAAAGGAACAACAGAATAAACTCAAGGAGAGTAGAAGGAAGAAAAAATAAAGATAAGCACAGAGCTCACTGTCAACAACAACAAAAAATACTACAGCAAAGATTAGCAGAGCCAGAAACAGGTTCTTTGGAAAGATTCTGGCAAGACTGATGAAGATTAAAAAAAGAGAAGAAAAAAAGAAGTATTCAAAATGGAAACGAATCGTAATTACAGACAAAGCAAAGATTTAAGAGATACTAAGAGAATTCTACCAAAGGATTTATATCCAAAAAAATCTTCAATGTAGACAAAACAAATACTTAGACTAGTGTAACTTAGTAAAATTAAATGAAAAGGATAGAAACCTGACATTCCCTTTAACTATTAAATAAATTGAGGCAGCGATATTGCCTCACCAGGAAAATACAGTTTTACAGATGAGCTCTATCAAGCAATCGAGGCACAGATTATTCTAATATTGAAAAAAAATAATTTCAAAACATAGAAGATAAAATACTTCCCAATTCATGTATGCAGCAAGAATAATTTTGATGCCTAAACAAAGAGTACAAGTAATGAAAAATACGAAATCAATCTCATATATGAATATAGACACACAAATTTTAGCAAATCAAGTTCAGCAGGCAGGTATCTCACATATGTATGTGTACAGAATACAAATGCCTATGTTAGATTTAACCCAGGCATATAAGGGAAGTTTAACATTTAAACATCTGTAAATATTATTTGCCATGTAATAGATTAAAGGGAAAAAAATACGATCACTCCAACAGATGTGGAAAAAAGAATCTGATACAATTCAAAATACATTGGAGATTTAAAACACACACGTGCACACACAAACACACCCCTTTTAGTATAAAAAAAAAACCCATTGCCATCAAGTTGATTCCGACTCATAGTGACCCTATAAAAATAGGACAGAGTAAAACTGCCCCATAGGGTTTCCAAGGAGCACCTGGTGGATTTGAACTGCCAACATTTTGGTTAGCACTTAACCACTATGCCACCAGGATTTCCACCTCTTAGTATAGTGGGAGTAAAAGGGACTCATTAATCTGATAAAGCCTGTCTTCAAGAAATCCTACAACAAACATCATTCTTAATAGGAAATATCAAAATACCAGAAGCATTACCTTTAAAATCAAGAAGAAGACAAGAATCCCCAATATCACCCCGTCTATTCAACGCTGGTGATCCTAGCCAACTCAGCAGGACAATAAAAATAAATGAAAGCCTAAGATGTGGATGGCAGAAGCATATCTGTCATTATTCACGTTTGATATAATTGTCTACATAGAAAACCCAATAGGAACTATAGGAAAATTATTAGATTTGATAATAGAGTTTAGCAATGTGGCTGATTATATTAATACTAAATTGACTGCCTTTCGATATGCCATCAATAAACAATTTGAAAATAATTTTTAAAAGAGATAGCATTTACAATGACAATAAAATCTTTAAGGTTCTTGGAAAAAGGTCTAAGAAAATGCATGCAAGATCTGTGTGTATACAATTAAAAAAAACAACCAAAAGATTAAAGAAGGTCCAATGAAAACCTGGAAACGCTGGTGGTGTAGTGGTTAAGTGCTACGGCTGCGAACCAAAAGATCAGTAGTTCAAACCTGCCAGATGCTCCTTGGAAACTCTATGGGGCAGTTGTACTCTGCCCCATAGGGTCGCTATGAGTTGGAATCGACTCAACGGCAGCGGGTTTGGTTTTTTTGGTTTAACGAAAACCTTGTGGATCACAATTGTTTGATCCCATCGCACGTGGATACCGTGAGCTGGGGGGCAGACTTCGCAGCAGCTAACAATAACAACAAAATGAACAGAGAGACAACTCACATTCACGATTAAAAAAAAAAATAGGAAGCTCATATATACAGATGTCAGATCCCCAGATATCTAGAGATTTAATACAATTAGGAAAAAACATCTTTCTGTTTTTGTTTTTAGAATCTTTCATAAATTTATTCTAAACTTTACATAGAAGAGCAAAGGTCTTAGAATAGCCAAGGTACTCCTGGAAAATAACGTGATTCAACATCTTCCTCCAGATAGCAAGACTTACAAAGCAATAGAAATAAGAAGTGTGACGTTAACACAGAATTGACAGTTTTCCAGTGGAACAGAATAGAGAGCCCAGGAAGCCATGCACATATGGTATCTGATATATGACAGAGGTAACTTTGCAGATCAGAAAGGAGGAACAAAATCGAAAACTGGTGCTTGGACAATTGTCCATTATAATGAAACTGGCATCTAACTAAAACCATTCCAAAAAGCAATTTTAGATCCATTAAGTCAACCCTTTGAAGGGCACTGGCCCACGTATGTTCCTGCTATAGTTTCCACCACTGGAGGTTTATTGGCAGGCATTTGAGGCGCTTTGGTGCGTTCTGGCATCGTGGTGGATACGGGTGCAACTTCCTAAAACAAGAGGAAGCTGATCTGCACCACATCTGAGTGTTGAGAGCCATTTTGTGTGAGGGGATGCTTCCCAGAGGAGTATTTGTGTGAAACTTTTGTGTCTTTTAGCTCCTGTACAGGGAGAGAAGTCTTGCAAGTATGTTCACTATTTCCTCTGTGTTCTTGGGAAGGTACAGTTACTGGCACTTGGAAATATTCAAATAAATTACTTATTTGAATGGTGAAAACAGTTTGTGAGGCACTTCCTAGGCCATGGGACCGATATGGCCACTTGCATTAGTCACTTTCCTGATGACATCTTTTCTAAAGTGCTCACTTCCCTGAGAACAGTTCGCGATGCATTTCCTGGTCCACGGGACCAATGTGTATCGTGTTTGTGATATACTTCATGGAACATGGAACTGCTATGGTTCACTTACAATTGGCATTCCATTTTTTCAAATAATAAAAAACTCCCAACAGACAATGATTTAGCATCCATTCCATTAGTGGAAAAACATGTCAACACCAAAAAATTAAAAAAAAAAAAAAATTCATCCTTTAAAGGGTTAAGTCACAGAAGGGAAAAGCAAAACTTTGAGAGAATATGTAGGATACTATTTTTCTAAACTTGGGGTAAGGAGGGATTTCTTAAACAAGGCAAATTAATAAGTAAATATTAATGAATTTGGCTAAACATAAGGACTTCTGTTCACCAGAAAAAGGAGCCCTGGTAGTGCAGTGGTTAAGTGCTCAGCTGCTAACCCAAAGGTCGATGGTTCAAACCCACCAGCCACTCCTCAGGAGAAAGATGTGGCAGTCTGCTTCTATAAAGATTTCAGCCTTGGAAGCCCTATGGGCGGTTCTACTCTGTCCTACAGGGTCGCTATGAATTGGAGTCAACTCAACGGCAATGTTTTTTTTTGGGGGGGGGAGGGTGGAATTCATCAAAAGACACAAGAAAGGGAAAAGATAAACCAAAAACTAGAAGATATTTGAAAGACATAAGTGGCAAAATATTTGTACTCAGGATATATAAAGAACTGCATAGTGATAAGAAAAAGACAATTCAATATAAAAAACAGGCAAAAAACATGAGTAGGTGTTCCATTAAAGAGGAGAAAACAATTGCCAATAAAAGTACGATCACTGGTGTGTTTGAGTCCACTGTTGCCGCTCTTCTAACATTCCATCTCATGGAGGTTTTCCCTGGTTTTTGCCTACCCTTCACTTTACCATGACGTCCTTTTCTAGAGACTGATCTTTCCTGATGGTATGTCCAAAGTCGGCAAGATGAAGAAGCCTCATCGTCCTCACTTCTAAGGAGGATTCTGGTGGTCTTTCTTCTAAGACTGATGTTTTCATTCTTCTGGCAGGCCTTGGTATATTCAATATTCTTCACCAAGACCACAATCTGAATGCAACATATATGTTACATATATTATTCTGTATGTATTAAATACGATTTTAAAGATATCACACAGATTACAACCTTTAAACGTGGCTTCCAGGGGAGATTCAGGTTCTCTGATTTTCAGAAGTTTGGCTTTATTTTATGTGAACTCATCATTCTGATCTATCATGCAAAGAGCGTGTTTGCTCCCTCCCTGCCTTGGGTCATTTTGCCCAGGTTTTGACATTAGTGAGCACCGATCAGTCCTTTCTCTCCTAGCTGTTTCAACTCTCTGCAATGATTGGACTTCTCTTCTTTGCAGTGACCAAGCCTGCATTAGGCAGCCTGTGAATGCTTAGTAGAACGTCAAGGTGGCCTCACTGTACTTTCTCTGCTCTTCCTGTACTTGTGTACATGTGGTGGACATGGGGCTTTCCTGAACGGTAGAGTGGGATGCGGTTGTGGATTGGTGAACTTTGCTTTCGAGAAGAGAAGCCAAGGAGACAAGAAGCCAAGTCCAGCATAGTTGTGGGGAGGGATTTGGAGCTTTCTTCCCTGACTGAAAACTTTGGGGCTTTCCAACTTCGCTGTTCTGGTTAATTTTCCATTTCCCAGGAGACAAGCGCAGTAAACCCTTACAATAGCTGTGGTGTGGAGGTTTATCATCAGAGGCAGCTGAAATGGGACAAAAGGAAAGAAGGGTGGGTGCAGCTGGAGCGGGGGAATAAGTCTACATCACGCATACACACACACACACACATACACACACATGAAGCAGCTGCCTGCCTGGAAGCTCCTTGAAGAGAGGGAAAGCAGGGCAGCCATGTGGCCTGGTGAGTAGTGACATGGGTTCTCCATAACTTCCTAACTGGGTAACTTGGGTGAGAGACTCAGTTTTCTCATCTGTAAAATAGTACCTTACTGGGTTCATCACAGAGTTTTTGTGAGAATAAGGAAACATTTTATACATTGCCTGGAACACAGCACCCACTAAATTAATGCTGACTTAATAAAAAGACACCCTGGTGGCACAATGGTCAAGTGCTCAGCTGCTAACTGAAAGGTCGGCAGTTCAAACCCACCAGCCACTCCGTGGGATGAAAGACCTGGCGAGCTACCCCCGTAAAGATCGCAGCCGAGGAACTGTGATGGGGCAGTTCTACTCTGTTATATGGGGATGCTATGAGTTGATATTGACTTGACGGCACACGGCAGTAAAAAGAAGATCCCCTAAGTCACCTAAGCTTTAACAGGACACTCTGAGCAACTTGAGATGGGGACCATGGTATGGCAGAAAATAGGGCACAGGGGACATTGGCTGGAGTCTGGAGGAAGTCGCAAATGCCGCAATTATACTTTCCTACTCCCACCTCCCCTGGCCCAACCCGTCCTATAATAACTTCCTCAAGGAAGGAAACTGCCCCCCGTAAACGTTAAACCATCTGGGAACTGTGCCTGTGACCCTACCGTTACGGTTAAATGGGTTTTACAAGTTGTGTTTTTTTTTTCCATTTGTGCTGCTTACGAGAATTCACCAATAGATTTCCTGTAGGACAGGATTGACTTTTTCACCCATTTGACATTTAAGTAATTTACACTTGAAACCAGTTAGGACTTTGGGAATTTTGGCCCAGGGCTTCTGCCTTTCCTGTTTGCAAAGTGGGACCCTTAAGAAGCAACATTAGCTCTTGCAGATCATAAAATCTCACAAGTTCAGAAACCTATCAGTGAGAATCTCCGAGACTGAATCATAGAACCTCTGAAGATCAGTATGAATGTGTGTGTGAGAGGGAGGAGGAGGAGGAGAAGAAGGAGGAGGAGATGAGGAGCATGTTGGAGACAGAGGTGGGACAGAGAATACCAAAACAACAAAATCAGCATGGGTGAGTGAGGTCAAAGTCCTGCAGAATGACCCAACGTTTCCAAAGACTAAAGTGGAAAGAGACCTGGAGATGACCCATTATGGGACTTACCCATCCACTTGTCCCAGGGAAGGCAGAGGCCCTCTGGTAGGTGCCATCACTGCCAGCCTGAAGCCATATCAGAGAAGGGTGGCTTAAGGACGAAGCCAGATGAAGCTGAACATCCCACTGTCCCTCTGAACATTCTGGAAACACTTGGTTGAGGCTGTTGGCATCTAATGTTATAAAACACAAAGTACATACCCTTAGAAAAATCCTTTCGGGTAAAGATTCAGCCATTGTCCTGCAGAAGGAATGAAAGGTAAAGGAAGTCAGTGAAGGTGGATAACCCAGAAAGTGCCCACTGCGCAAAGTCATAAGATTCATTGCCAAAGGAAAAAACAAATGTCCCTTTGGAAAACTAATGTTTTCGTTGCTAAAAAGCAAACAAAAAATTAAAAAAATAAAACATGCCCTGAATGCCTCAATTTCTCTCAGGTGAAAGGGTCAAAGATGAACACTGATTTGAGGAATAATAAGTGATTTGCTTGATGTAATTAATCTGACCAGATGGAGGAGATAAAATCACTCTAAGTCAGGAATGTCGGGTATAATGACAACAGCGGTGAGCATTGAAAGCTTACTGGAGTCTGGGCCTGTTCTAAGCACGTTCCATGGATTATCCCATTTAATCCTCAAAGTGGCCCTTCTGTTCCTACTGAGAGCATTTGTGCTTTGGAATCAGGTTATTTAGATGCTTCAGTTTCTTCCAATATTTTACCTTAATCTTTCAACGATCGCCTTTTCTTCTACCTAACTCAAGCTCGGGATTGCTCCTGGATTTGTTTACAGTGTGATGTGGGCAGAGAGAGCTCAGATATGATTCCTTTCATGTTGAGCTGTGTATGTTCTCAGTGTTCAGAACTAGGTCAATGTTTGATTTTTATTTGCAGCCTATTATTATAATCTCCTTCTTGGTTAATATGATGGATTGAATTATATCCCCTCAAAAGATATGTCGAAGTCCTAACCTCCAGTACCTGACCGCGACCTTGTTTGGGAATAAGGTCTTTGGATATGTTATCAGTTAAGTAAACATGAGGTCATACTGGAGTAGGGTGGGTCTTAAACCAACGAGTGATGTCCTTATAGATGAGAAGAGACACAGAGAGGTACACAGAGGGAAGATAGCCTTGTGAAAGGGCAGAGATTGGAATGATGCATCCACAAGTCAAGGCATGTCAAGGCTCAACACAGCTGACAGCCTCATCTCAGACTCCCAGTCTCTAGAACTGTGAGACAATCCATCAGTGTTCTTATAAGCCACCTGCTTTGTGGTACTTTGTTATGGTAGCTCTAGTACACAAACACAGTGAGGCAAACGGGGCTACTGGCTTCAAATCCACCCCAAACATGCTCTACTCAGAAAAGGCCTAACAAAAGAGTTTCACTCAGTTGCTTCTTGGAAAGGTTGAACACAAAGGTTATAAAATTTATAGAATATCTCAACCCCTGGTCTTTCGATAGCGTGTAGACACCCAGAAAAAGGCTGGCTCTCCTTGGCATGTGGGTCTGCTATTGGCATAGAGAGTACACTGGAGACATAATGATTACGATGAGCTTTTACTATGTGCCTGACACTGATCTAAGCACTTGTCATTTATCAACTTCACCTAGGTGGTGCAAATGTTTAATGCGCTTGGCTGCAAACCAAAAGGTTGGAGGTTCAAGTCCACCCAGGGGTGATTTGGAAGAAATCCTGGTGACCTAATTCTGAGAGATCAGCCATTGCAAACCCTATAGAGCACAGTTCTACTCTGACATACATGTTGTCACTGTGAGTCAGAATGGACTTGGCAGTAACTTGTTTTTTTTTAACTTGCCACACCTTAGGAGACTGAGGAAGCAAAGGCACAGAGAGGTATAGGAGATTTGTCCACAGTCAAGCTGGTGAGTTAGCGGAGTCAGAATTAAACCCAGGCAGCCTGGCTCCAGGGGGAAGAACGCTTCTCCTCTGTAAGCTGTCTTTTCTATTTTAGACTCTGGGGAATTTGTTCTTCCACTTGGAGGATGAGTTTACGTTGCCTTGAAGAATGCTCTTGTCTTTATTGATGACTCCAGGCAGTGGCTGGAACTCGCCCCTTCCTGGGACCCAAGTTCTTCCAGTCTCTGGCCAAGCGCTGGTCTTTCAGGTCAGAGCGGAGAGCAATGCCACTGAGAGCCTGAGAGCTGGAAGCCCCAGGCCAGATCATGCTCTCTTGCCCCAATTTATCAATTTACAGCCAGAAATATAATTGCAAGGGCACCAAATGCTTGCATTCTCTTCCCAACATTTTTTCCAAACCGTGATAGAGAGACGAATTATAATCCTCACGGTGTTTCATGGCCCGGAAGAGGAGGTAAGTGCGTGGTTATCACGTGCATTAGTGCCTTACGACTGCCGTAACAAAGTACCACAAAGTGGGTGGCTTATAAGAACAGAAATTTATTGTCTCACAGTTCTGCAGGCCGGGAGTCCGAGATCAGGGTGCCAGCTGTGTTGATTCCTTCTGAGGACTTTGAAGGAGACTCTGTTCCATTCTGCTCTCCCAGCTTCTAATGTCTTTTGGTAATCCATGGCATTCCTTGGCTTACAGCTCTGCCTCCACCCTCAGGTAGCCATCTACTCTCTGTGTGTGCCTCTATGTCTCTTCTCTTTTATAAGGACACTATTTGTATTGGATTAGGATCCACCCTACCCTGGAATGACTTCATGTTAACTAATAACATCTTCAAAGACCCTATAACCAGGGGTTAGTGCTTCAACATATCTTTTTTGGGGAACAGAATTTAATTCATAGTAGTATAACAACATGATGCTAAGATGGCTTCATGGATCCATCTCACAAGAGAGATTTGTGTCTCAATTTCACCAGGGCTACCTTCCTCTGAACAGGACTTGAATGACGTTGACCTCCACAACTACTCATATGTACACTTCCAAGGGTGGCCCTCCACCCTCCTGATGGACACATGTCTTTTTTTAGGTATGTTAATAACTTCTGAAGATATTAGATATGTTAATACCTTCAGTGATACTAAATCTTGCTTCTTTTTCTCTTGCCCTGTTCATAAATAATACATGTTGAGAAACACAAACCATAGCTAAGCAAAAAAGAAGAAAACAAAATTACCCATAGTCCAAGTCAGGAAAACACTTTCAACATTTTTTGGTGTCTGCCCTCTCAGTCTTTTCTTTTTATATTTATAGACATACACAATTTATAACTTGGGGGCAAAAATTAGATCATACCAAATGTTATTTTTCAAGCACAATTTTCACTCAACAGAATATTAAAAACATCTTTTTAGGCTGCTTGCTAGTGTTTTAGACCCCAGACGCCACATCACCAAAATGTGATGCAGAATGTTTTCTTAATAGATTTTATTATGCTGATTGACCTAGATGTCCCCTGCAACCATGGTCTCCAGACCCCTGTCCCTGCTACTGTGGTCTTCAAAGCATTCAGTTTATTCAGGAACTTCTTTGCTTTTGGCTTATTCCAGTTGTGCTGACCTCTCCTGTAGTGTGTGTTGTCTTTCCCTTCACCTAAAATACTTTTTGTCTACTATTTAATTAGTGAATACTCCTCTCCCTCATAACCTCGCCACCCTCATAACCATCAAAGAATATTTTCTTCTGTGTCTAAACTATATCTTGAGTTCTTATAGTACTGCTTTCGTACAATATTTGACTTTTTGGAACGAATTTCACTCAGCGTAATGCCTTCCAAATTCCTGCATGATATGAAATGTTTCATGGATTCATCATTGTTCTTTACTGATGTGTAGTATTCCATTGTGTGACTATACCGTAATTTATTTATCCATTCATCCATTGATGGGCACCTTGGTTGCTTCCATATTTTTGCTATTGTAAACAGTGCTGCAGTAAACATGGGTGTGCATATATCTGTTAGTGTAAAGGCTCTTATTTCTCTACGATATATTCCAAGGAGTGGGATTGCTGGATAGTATGGTAGTTCTATGTCCAGCTTTTTAAGGAAGCACCAAATCGACTTCCAAAGTAGTTGTACCATTTTACATTCTTGCCAGCAGTGTATAAGTGTCCCAGTCTCTCTACAACCTCTCCAACATTTATTGTTTTCTGTTTTTTGGATCAATGACAGCCTTGTTGGGGTGAGATGGAATCTCATTGTAGTTCTGATTTGCATTTCTCTAATTGCTAATAATCGTGAGCATTTCCTCATGTATCTGTTAGCAGCCTGAATGTCTTCTTCGTCTTCATATCCTTTGGCCATTTCTTAATTGGGTTGTCTTTTTGTAGTTGACTTTTTGCAGCATCATGTAGATTTTAGAGATCAGGCCCTGATCGGAAATGTCACAGCTAAAACCTTTTCCTCAGTCTGTAGGTAGTCTTTTTACTCTCTTGGCGAAGTCTTTGGATGAGCATAGGTGTTTGATTTTTAAGAGCTCCCAGTTATCTAGTTTCTTTTCTCGTATTTGTGCGTCATCAGTACTGTTTTGTATACTGTTTATGCCATGTATTAGGGCTCCTAGAGTTGTCCCTAATTTTTCTTCCATGATCTTTATTGTTCTAGATTTTATATTTCGGTCTTTGCCTCCATTTTGAGTTAACTTTTGTGCACTGTGTGAGGTATGGGTCTTGTTTCTTTCTCTCTCTCTTTTTTTTTTTTTACCAATGGCTATCCAGTTATGCCGGCATCATTTGTTAAAGAGGCTGTCTTTTCCCCATTTAACTGTTTTGGGGCCTTTGTCAAATATCAGCTGCTCATATGTGGATGGATTTATGTCTGGATTCTCAATTCTGTTCCACTGGTCTATGCATCCATTGTTGTACCAGTACCAGGCCGTTTTGACTCCTGTGGCTATATAATATGTTCTAAAATCAGGTAGTGTGAGGCCTCCCACTTTGTTCTTCTTTTTCAGTAATGCTTTACCTTATCCGGGGCCTCTTTCCCTTCCATATGAAGTTGGTGATTTATCTCTCCACCTCATTAAAAAATGTCGTTGGAATTTGGTTGGGAATTGCATTGTATCTATAGATTGCTTTTGGCAGAGTAGATATTTTTACGATGTCGAGTCTTCCTATCCATGAGCAAGGTGTATTTTTCCACTTACGTAGGTCTCTTTTGGTTTCTTGCAGCAGTGTCTTGTAGTTCTCTTTGTCTAGGTCTTTTGAATCTCCCGTAAGATTTATTCCTAAGCATTTTATCTTCTTGGGGGTTACTGTAAATGATATTGATTTGGTGATTTCCTCTTCGATGTTCTCTTTTTTGGTGTAGAGGAACCCAACTGATTTTTGTATGTTTATCTTGTATCCTGATACTCTGCTGAACTCTTCTATTAGTTTCAGTAGTTTCTTGGGGATTCTTTAGGGTTTTCTGTGCATAAGATCATGTCATCTGCAAATAGAGATGCTTTGACTTCTTCCTTACCAATCTGGGTGCCCTTTATTTCTTTATCTAGCCTAATTGCTCTGGCAAGGCTCTCCAGCACAATGTTGAATAAGAGTGGTGATAAAGGGCATCCTTGTCTGGATCCCCTTCTCAAGGGAAATACTTTCAGTCTCTCTCCGTTTAGGATGATGTTAGCTGTTAACTTTGCATATATGCCCTTTATTATGTTGAGAAATTTTCCTTCTATGTCTATTTTGCTGAGAGTTTTTATCATGAATGGGCATTAGACTTTGTCAAATGCCTTTTCTGCATCAATTGATAAGATCATGTGGTTCTTGTCTTTTGTTTTATTTATATGATGGATTACATTGATTGTTTTTCTAATGTTGAACCACCCCTGCATACCTGGTATGAATCCCACTTGGTCATGGTGAGTTATTTTTTTTTGATATGTTGTTGAATTCTATTGGCTAGAATTTTGTTGAGGATTTTTGCATTTAATTTCATGAGGGATTTATGTCTATAGTTTTCTTTTTTGTGCTGTCTTTACCTGGTTTTGGTATCAGGGATATGCTGGTTTCATAGAATGAGCTTGGGAGTATTCTGTCCTTTTCTATGCTCTGAAATAGTAGTAGTGGTATTAACTCTCCTCTGAAAGTTTGGTGGAACTCTCCAGCGAAACTGTCAGGGCCAGGGCTTTTTTTTTGTTGGGAGTTTTTAAATTACCTTTTCAATCTCTTTTTTGTTATGGGTTTATTCAGTTGCTCTACCTCTGTTTGTGTTAGTTCAGGTAGGTAGTGTGTTTCTAGGAACTCATCCATTTCTTCTAGGTTTTCAAATTTGTCAAAGTACAATTTTTCATAGTAATCTGATATGATTCTCTTAATTTCAGTTGTATCTGTTGGGATATCGCCCATCTCATTTCTTATTCTGGTTATTTGCTTCCTCTCTTCTTTTTCTTTTTTCTCTTTGGGCAATGGTTTATCGATTTTGTTAATTTTTTCAAAGAACCAGCTTTTGGTCTTATTAACTCTTCCAATTGTCTTTCTGTTCTCTGTTTCATTTAATTCTGCACTAATTGTTATTTGCTTTCTTCTGGTGCCTGAGGGTTTCTTTTCTTGCTCTTTTTCTATTTGTTCAAGTTGTAAGGATAATTCTTTGATTTTGGCCTTTCTTTTTGGAAGTGTGCATTTATTGCTATAAATTGACCTCTGAGCACTGCTTTCTCTGTGTCCCAAAGGTTCTGTTAGGAAGTGTTTTCATTCTCATTGGATTCTATGAATTTCTTCATTCCATCCTTAATGTCTTCTGTAATTCAGTCTTTTTTGAGCAGGGTATTGTTCAGTTTCCATGTGTTTGATTTCTTTTCCCTGCTTTTTCTGTTATTGATTTCTACTTTTATGGCTTTGTGGTCAGAGAAGATGCTTTGTAATATTTCAATCTTTTGGATTCTGTTAAGGCTTGTTTTAAGACCTAATGCATAGTCTATTCTAGAGAGTGTTCCACTGCATTGGAAAAGAAAGTATACTTGGCTGCTCTTGGGTGGAGCGTTCTGTATATGTCTATGAGGTCAAGTTGGTTAATTGCGGCATTTAGATCTTCCGTGACTTTATTGAGCTTCTTTCTGGGTGTTCTGTCCTTCACTGATAGTGGTGTGTTGAAGTCTCCCACTATTATTGTGGAGCTATCTATTTCACTCTTCAACGCTGTTAGAGTTTGTTTTATATATCTTGAAGCACTGTCACTGGGTACATCAATATTTAACATGGTTATACCTTCCTGGTATATTGTCCCTTTAATCATTATATAGTGTCCTTCTTTATCGTTTGTGGTGGATTTAACTTTAAAGCCTATTTTGTCAGAAATTAATATTGCCACTCCTGTTCTTCTTTGATTGTTGTTTGCTTGATATATTTTTTTTCCATCCTTTAAGTTTTACTTTGTGTCTTTGAGTCTAAGGCGTGTCTCCTGTGGGCAGCATATATAGATGGATCATTTTTTTTTTTAATCCATTCTCCACTCTCTGTCTCTTTATTGGTGCATTTAGTCCATTTACATTTAGCGTAATTGTGGATAGTAAAAGTTTAGTGTTGTCATTTTGATGTCTTTTTTTGTGTGTTGTTGACAGTTTTTTTTTCCATTTAATTTTTTGTGTTGATTAGTTTATATATTGTCTTTTCCTCTTATTTGTTGTTGTTGATTTTGTTTCTGCAGAGTATTTATGTTTTACTTGTATTTTATTTTTGTGTGTAGGATTGTTAGTCTCCTTTGTGGTTACCTGAATTATTTACCCCTATTTTTCTAAGTTTAAGCCTAACTTTTACTTCTTTATATTGCCTTGACTTCCTCTCCATTTGAAAGATCTATGACTACATTTTTAGTCCCTCTTTATTGTTTTAATGTTGTCATCTTTTACATATTGACATCACTGTTTTCCTGTTTTGAGTGTTTTTTTATCTTGATTTATTTTTGTGATTTTTCTATCTGGGTTGATATCTGGTTGCTCTGTCCTGTGTTCTAGTCTTGCGTTGATAGCTGATATTACTGATTTTCTAACCAGAGAACTCCCTTTAGTATTTCTTGTAGTTTTGGTTTGGTTTTTTTACAAATTTCTGTTTATCCAGAAATATCCTAATTTTGCCTTCAGATTTGAGAGGTAGTTTTGCTGGATATATGATTCTTGGCTGGCAATTTTTCCATTCCATTGTCTTCTTGCCTCATGGTTTCTGCCGAGTAGTCCGAGCTTATTCTTATTGACTCTCCTTTGTAGGTGACTTTTCATTTATCCCTAGCTGCTCTTAAAATTCTCTTTATCTTTGGTTTTGGCAAGTCTGATTATAATAGGTCTTGGTGACTTTCTTTTGAGATCTTCCTTTTGTGGAGTTTGATGAGCATCTTGGATAAATATCTTCTCATCTTTCACGATATCAGGGAAATTTTCTGCCGACAAATCTTTAACAATTCTGTTTGTATTTCCTGTTATCCCTCCCTGTTCTGGTACTCCAATCACTTGTGGCTTATTTCTCTTGATAGAGTCCCATATGATTCTTAGGGTTTCTTCATTTTTTAAAATTCTTTTATCTGATTTTTTCTTCAAATATATCAGTGTCAAGTGTTTTATCTTCAGTCTCACTGATTCTGCTTTCCACTTCCTCAATTCTGCTCCTCTGGCTTTCTATTGAGTTGTCTAATTCTGTAATTTTATTGTTAATCTTCTGAATTTCTGATTGCTGTCTTGCTATAGATTCTTGCAGTTTATTAACTTTTTCATTATGTTCTTGTATAACCTTCTTAATTTCTTCAACTGCTTTATCTGTGTATTCCTCAGCTTGTTCTGTGTTTTGCATGATCTGCTCCCTGATGTCTTGAAGAGTTCTGTATATTAATCTTTTGTATTCCAGGAAACCACCTTCATCCTGAAGATTCCTTGATTCTTTGTTTTGTGAGCTTGTTGAAGTGTTCCTGGTCTGCTTTTTTATGTGATTTGATATTGATTGTTGTCTCCATGCCAGCTATAAGATATTGTATTAGTTTATTTTATGTTGCTTACTGTATCCTAGCTTCTTGCTTTGTTTTGTTTTTATATGCCATAGTAGGCTGCTTGAGTAGACACATGAGGCTATGTGGGCAGCTTCTGTCTGGAGGGGAGATGAGAGGGCAGAGGGCATCAGAAGCTGGCCGAATGGACACAGAAATAGAGAGTGGAGGGAAGGGGTGTGCTGTCTTATTAGGGAGAGAACAACTAGGAGTATATAGCAAGGTGTATATAAATTTTTGTATGAGAGACTGACTACTCCGCCATCTTGGCCCAGTTTCCGGCTTTTTCAACACTTGTAGAAGCAGCTTCACTAAGCCCCACTCCCCTAGACACCAGCACCAGCTGAGTGGCTTCCCATCCTCATATGTCTGAGTTTTAACCTCTTGGTTGCGAAGGTTTCATAGTTCTAATCTCTTTCCTTTGGTCCCCCAGCCCTGGGATGTTCGTTGCATCCTATAGTTGCTACTTAGTGATAATCTAAAATTCTCTCTCTCTTTTTTCTTTCTTTCTTTTTGTCTGACATTAGTTGCAGTCCCCACAATGTGACAGCACACTCTCCCTTTCCACCCCAGCTGTCCTGTGTCCATTCAACTAGTTCCTGTCCCTTCCTGCCTTCTCATCCTACTTCTGGACAGGGGCCACCCATTTGGTCTTGTGTATCTGATTGAACGAAGAAGCACACTCCTCATGTGTATTATTTTTTGTTTTATAGTCCTGTCTAATCTTTGTCTGAAGAGTGGGCTTCAGGAAGGGTTTCAGTTCTGTGTTAACAGAGCATCCAGGGGCCATAGTTTTGGGGGTTCCTCCAGTCTCTGTCAGACCATTAAGTCTGGTCTTTTTACATGAATTCGAGTTCTGCTCCACATTAAAATTCTCTTTTTTTTTAGTTACCTCGTTAACAAAGTTGTATTTAATTAACAATTCTTTATGTTAAATTATCTGTTCAAATAACCAATGTGATGTTAATCTCTGGGATGGGCCCTGACTGATACAATAAATATAACTTAGTTATATTTATTGCATTAGTTTGGGACTTAGAACATCTGTATTCCAGACCTAATGCTATCATTAGTATATAAAGTAATCAAGCAAGCAATTACCTACATTGTCCCCCCTCTCTTGCTTCTTCTCTCATCCTCTTAGATTGCAAACTTTAAACTGCTGGATTTCTTTCCAGGAAGTAATAATAATAATAAACCAGATTGCTCCTTAGCAGAAAGCTTGGTGAGGCTTTGGCTTACTTACTTTGGGCTCATCATCAGGAAAGACCAATCGCTAGAGAAGGACATCATGTTTGGTAACATAGACAAATGGGGAAAGGAGGGAAAACCTCAATGAGATGGATTGACACAATATTCACAGCAACATACCAACAATCATGAAGATGACACGGTTCCAGGCAACGTTTTTCTTCTTATACTTAAGATCACCATGAGTTGGACCTGACTGGACAGTGACTAACAATAATTAAGGGTTTATTATGTGCTACACACAGTTCCTTATTATATTTTCTCATTTAGCCCTCACAGCAACCCTTCAAAGTAGATGCTAGTATTATTCCCATCTTATAGATAAAGAAACTGATACCCATGGAGGTCCATAGATTTGCCCAGGGCACACAGCTATATGTGGCAGGCCCAGAAACCACCCCAGGAGGCTGACTCCAGAGTCTGTGTGCTTAACCTATTGGCTGGTGGTGGTGTGGGTAGAGCCAGGCTTTGCACGAACTTGAATGGAACTGGGTGGTTTTGAAGCATGAATGGGGGAGAAAAACATCCTCTGCTCGAGACGGTGCACGGGAAGCAGTGTCCTTGGAGGAGCAGATTTGAGACCAGCAAGAGGGTTCAGAGGACCGTATTCATCTCCTAGGGCTGCCATAATAAAATATCATAAACTGAGTGGCTTAAAACAACACAAATTTATTCTCTCACAGTTCTGGAGGCTAGAATCCAAAATCAAGGTGTTGGCAGGGCTGTGCTCTCTGAAGACTCTAGGTGAAGATCCTTCCTTATACCTCTTCTCAGCCTCTAGTAACCTCAGGTGTTCCTTGGCTTTATAGATGCATCACTCCAGTCTCTGCCTTCATCTTCACATGGCCATCTTCCATCTGTGTCTGTGTCTCTTCTCCTCTTTTATAAAGACACCAGTCAGATTGGATTTGGTCCTGCCCTACTCCAGTATAACCTCATCTTAACTGATTACAGCTGCAAATATCCTCTTTCCAAATAAGGTCACATTCTGAGGCTCCAGGAAGGACACAAATTTTTGAGGACACTATTCAGTGTGGTACAGGGACAGAGAAGAGAACAAGAAGGCTGGCTGTTGCTAGGCCATGAGTTCCTGAAAGCACATGGGAAGGATCTAGAAAGGAGGGAGGGCTCAGACAAGAGCTGTGATTAGAAAGTGTACAGAGTAGTTCAAGGTGAAGTTCTGGGTCATGAAGGGATGCCCTGGGAACCTGGGGTTCTGGCAGTGGTGGTCTGAACACAATGGTCTCTTGGGGAAAGTTCTAGCAGGCCCTATGCTTCCAGGCAGTTGACCTCTCCTTTGGTCTTGGTCATGCAGGGCCAGATGGGCAATGAAGACCTCCTTGGGGGCCTGCTCTCTTAGGCCACATTGGGGGTAGGTGGGGCTTGTCTCTCTAAATATAAAAGGAGGGCCAGTCTCCTCCAAGGCAGTCAAAGTGGAGGTAAAGACCCCTGAGCACCATTGACTGTTCTGTGCAGAGTAAGAGGTGGGTCCATGGCTGGCGACACAGTTCTGGAAGTTTTGTGACTTCTATTAACCAGATTTATTACCCCTGTCAAATTTTCTCTGGTAGTATGTAGGCAAATAAAAATCCTAAGAATGTAGAATGACTTTATGCCTGTTTGGAGATGCCAGAGGTTATGGTGTCTTGCTTCAGTGGGTAAGCAGGAACCCCTGAAGGTGCAGAGATAGGAACTCAAGGAAAAGAAGCAGGGGATGCAGAGAATTTCTGGGAGTACAGGAAGGTCAACTGCACTTAAGCCTGCCTCAGCGGTGTAACTGCAAGGAAGAAAGAGTGCTGGGGGTCAAGTTCCCGGGCAGCCCCCAGATGGAAGAGGCCCCGATGGCCTTGGCCCCCAGGGCTGATGACCCCTCCCTGTGTGAATGTACTCAGTTCTCCGTACCTGTCTCCCCACCAAAACCCAGCCCCCTGTCACCTGAGCCCCATGAGGTGTGAGTGGCCCCATGTCTAGTCCCCCCCATAATACCACCTAAAAATGTGGGCTCACCACTTCCTCTATTATTCTCAAGAAACTATCAATTTGAAGAAATCAAATTATGCAACAGCAAGAATGAGAACCGTCAGAAGGTTTGGCCAAAACCACAGTCTGGAGAGAGGCAGGGTCTCATGCTGGCCCCAGTGGGGCATGCCTTGGAAATTAGGAACAGATGCTGAGCTCCCGTGGAACCTGGGTAGGCCCCTGCCAATGGGGGATGGAATGGGGATTCCCAGGATGGGAGAAGCCCATGCTGGCCCCCAGTTCCTCCCATCTCTGCCAGCTCCCACAACCTGGGTCAGTGCCCCAGGCTCCCCCGGCTGTGGAGGCCCCAGCCCAGCCTGCCCTCTGCACCCAGCACCCACCCCACCCCTCTTATTCCTCGTCAGAGGCAGCTCTATGTCTTGAGCCCCACTCACAGGACCCATCTGTCCAGGCTTCTCCCACGATCCTTCCCTGCTTTCTCCCCTGGAGCAAGGCCTTCAGCCACACAGGATAGCATTCTCGATGATGACCCCCTTATTCCTCCTCCAGGTCCTTCTCTCCCTGTGGTTATGCCACCTTCCTCTTTTGTCTCCGAGCTCTGATCCACCCTTAGGCCTAAGACTAGCCTTAACCTGAGGCAGGAGGATTTCAGGGACCAGAGCAGTTCCCCTGCCTCTTGGAGCCTCTGTTCTCATCTTGGGCTCAGCCTCAATTCTGAGAACCAGGGCCCACCTGTGCCTGAAACTGAGTTTCTATGTCCCACCCCATGCCACAGGCCCTGTCCTAAGGTCAAGATGGAGGCCTGCCTTGGACTTCCACTTCCTACCCTGGTGCCTGGGCCCCAGCTCCTGCTGACAGGCTGCCTCTCAGAACAACTCTGTCCTCCCTGTCACATCAGCCTGGTGTGGGGACACCCCCTTCTTCTCAGGCCACTAGTGAATTGCGTTAAGTTCTTCTATGAACTCTCCCACCCGAAGCCATTGTGGAGCGGCCCCATCTCAGGAGGGAGTGGCAGAGATCTTCCTCTAACTTCACACACTAGGGCAGTTGTTTTATCTGTCTCTGTGTAGATCAGATTCTGACAGGGCCTTATCTTCCCCATGACTCCAAATCACATGGTTTGGTTCCTGGTATCTCTGTTACCACCTTGGTCCTCCCTTGATAAACAGCAGGTGGTTTCGGGGGGTAGGGGCTCGGGCCTCCTCCCTAGTTCCCCATTTGGGTTCAGGATGCCCCTGCCGATGTAAAGGTGTGTGTTGGGCACACATCTGGCCTTGGAAGACTAGAGGTCCAGGGCAAAACCACTGAGTTGTCCAGTTTGGGGGAGGGGTGCTTCCAGGAAGAAGGGAGTTGGAATCGTAAAGATCCAAAACACAAAATGGCTCTACAGTTCCAGGATGTCACACCAGCTCCTCTCTGCTGCCACTGCCAGAGAAACCAATTCCCCCACAAACACTGAAAAGTCATCTTGTGTGTGCAGGGGTTGGTGCTGGCCGAAGACACACTTCCCTCAACCTGCTGCTGCTCACCGTCTCAGGAAAGCACCTCCCCCCACACACCCAGCTGCACAAGGAAACACCTGGTGGCCGCCCCGTCACACCTCCTTCATGCCCTGATAATGTTCATGTTGATGAAAAAGGGTATTTGCAATGAAGAAGTTGTTGGTCTTACAATATTCAATCATGCAATCTCCAGCATGGTTTCTATCACCAAGGCCATATTTTCCAACTACCGACCCTTTTTCTTTGTTTCTAGCTTTTGAATTTCAATCACCAGTAATTATCAGTGCATCCTGATTGCATGTTTGATCAGTTTCAGACTTCAGAAGTTGATAAAAATCTTCAATTTCCTCATCTTTGACATTAGTAGTTGGTGTGTAAATTTGAATAATAGTAGTATTAACTGGTCTTCCTTGTAGGCGTGTGGATATTATCCTATCACTGACAGCGTTGTACTTCAGGATAGATCTTGAAACGTTCTTTTTGATGATGAAGGCAATACCATTTCTCTTTAAGTTGTCATTCCCAGCATAGTAGACTATATGATTGTCTGATTCAAAATGACCAATACCAGTCCATTTCAGCTTACTAATGCCTAGGATATGGATGTTTATGCATTCCTTTCATTTTTGACAATTTCCCATTTCCTAGGTTCATACTTCGTACGTTTCATGTTCGGATTATTAATGGATGTTTGCAGCTGTTTCTCCTCACTTTGAGTCCTGTCACATCAGCAAATGAAGGTCCTGAAAGCTTGACTCCATCCACGTCATTAAGGTCAAGTCTACTTTGAGGAGACAGCTCTTCCCCAGTTGTATTTTGAATGCTTTCCAACCTGAGGAGCTCAGCTTCCGGCACTGTATCAGCCAAAGTTCCGCAGCTATTCATAAGGTTTTCAATGGTTAATTCCTTTTAGAAGCAGACCGCTGGATCCTTCTTCCCTAGTCTGTCTTAGTCCAGAAGCTCAGCTGAAACCTGTCCACCATGGGTGACCCTGCTGTTATTTGAATATTGGTGGCATAGCTTCCAGCATCATGGCAACACACAAGCCCCCACAGTACGACAAGCTGACAGATGCGTGGGGGCCCAAGCATAATATGAGCTTCATATATCTTTTTGGATAAGGTGGCATCAGTCTGAAATGGCTTAAAAATATTTTTTGCAGAATAAATCTGAAAGTGGGGTTACCAATGCTGGTTCCTTGCCTTGTTAATGTTAGGGCTCATTTCTAGATTGTTCTCTCAGCTTTTCCCTCATGTTTGTTGCCTCTTGGTTGAAGGTGGTTGCAGCATTCCAAGGATTTGAGTCCATATTCAAGGATAGAAAGAGGCGAAAGGACAATAGGCAAGGTATTTTTATTTGCTTCATCTAGCAGCCCTCAGTCTTTTTCCTAGTCAAAATAAGTCACCTGTCTATCCTTAGGCCCATCGGTGCCCAAGCAGAATGAGGCTTCCAAAACTGTTTTCTTAAATGATGATTCTTCTTATCGGCTGCAATAGAGACCTACCTTCCCTGAGCCCAAGGGATCTCTCCAGCCACCTGAAAAATGAGGGTTCTACTAGAAGAAGGCGAGGAGAGAGGAGCACATAAGTTATCTATTGCTGTGTAACAAATTAGCCCAGAGCTTAGCAGTTTAAAACAACAGATGTTATCTCACAGCTTCTGAGGGTCAGGAATCCAGGAGTGGCTTAGCTGCGTGGTTGTGGCTCAGGGTTTCTCATGAGGTTTCAGTAAAGCTTTGGCTGAGGCTGCAGCCATCTGAAGGCTGCGCTGAGGCCAGAGGATCTGTTTCCAAGATCACTTACATGCTTGATGGAAGAAGTTTCAGTTCCTTGCCATATGGGCCTCTCCATGGGGCTGCTGATGACGTGGAAGCTGGATTCTCCAGAGTGAGAGATCAGAGAGAGAGACCAAGGTGGAAGCCATAGTGTCTTTTAATAACTTAATATCAGAAGAGACATGCCATCTTTTGCTGTATTCTATCAGACACATAGACCAGTGCTCGTACATTGTGGGAAGGAACTATACAAAAGTGTGAATTCTAGGAGGAGGGACTCATTGGAAGCCATCTTGGAGGCACCACCATAGAACTGCGAGTAGACAACAGACCTTATGCGCCACAGTGCATTTTTACTGAATTAAACTGAATTGAAATGAAAGAAATGAATTGAAATCAAGTGTTCCTACTTCCAGGATGAAGAAAAAACGGTAAGAAAGCATATAATAAGCCCATGCACACTATTTGCTAGACATATTACATGCGTAATTTCATTGATTTTCTCGAAATTGGACTGGTGAGTGACACCTCAATTCTTGATTTGCCCCTCCTGCTGTCTCTGAGTGTGAATCTTACAGGTAACAAGTTCCTAGGGAGCACTGGATTACAGGAGAGTAGGGGACAACATTCTCGAGGATCTTACCTATTATATCGATGCCAAGCTCAGAAGTGAGCTATTATAGCGAAGTTGAAAAATCTCCGTAAGTTAAAGAACTTTTTAAAAATTGTTTTGAATGTGTATACAACAAAACATACACTTCAACAGTTTCTACATGTACTATTCAATGACACTGATTACATTCTTCAAGTTGTGCAACCATTCTCACCCTCCTTTTCCAAATTGTTCTTCCCTCGTTAACATGAACCCACTGCCAGTGTCCCCCAACCCAAAGCTTCCTATCTGATCTTTTGAGCTGCTGTTGTCAATTTGATCCCATATAGACAGTTCTTCAAAAGAGCACTATATTCAAGGCAAACACTCTTTAGTAAAAATAAACTAACTTATTTTTTGGTTTTAAGAAGACTCCAGGGGATACTTTTGGTTTAAGGTTTAAGGATTGTCTCAGGGCAACAATTTCAGGAATTCATCCAGCCTCAAAGGCTCTAGAAAGTCTGAACTCCATGAAATTTTGGAATTCTGTTCTTCATTTTCCTCCCTTTTGATGAAGATTCTTCTATAGAATCTTTGATCAAAATGTCCAGTAATGGTGGCTGAACAACATCCCATTCTGGTTTCATGGCAAAGGAGTCAGCTATTCATGGAGGCAATTAAGCATGCATGCCATTTCCTCCTCCTATTCCTGACTTTCCCCCTTCTTCTGCTGTTCCAGGTGAATAGAGACCAATTGTCATGCCTTGGATGGCCGCTTGCAGCTTTTAATACCCTGTCACAAATTGAATTGTGTCCCCCCAAAATATATGTCAACTTGGCTAGGCCATGATTTCCAGTACTGTGATTGTCAACCATTTTGTGATCTGATGTGATTTTCCCATGTATTGTAAATCCTACCTCTATGATGTTAATGAGGTGGGATTAGTGACAGAAATGTTAATGAGGTAGGACTCAGTCTACAAGATTAGGTTGTGTCTTAAGCCAATCTCTTTTGAGATATGAAAGAAAGAAACAAGCAGAGAGACATGGGGACCTCATATCACCAAGAAACAAGAGTCAGGAGAATAGTGCGTCCTTTGGACCCAAGCTCCCTGCTCTGAGAAGCTCCTCAGTTGGGGCAGTTTGATGACAAGGACCTTCCCCCAGAGCCAACAGAGAAAGAAAGGTGTCTCCTGGAGCTGACACAGTGAATTTGGACTTCTCACCTAGTAGAGTGTGAGAAAATAAACTTCTCTTTGTTAAAGCCAGCCATTTGTGGTATTTCTGTTATAGTTGCACTAGATAACTAAGACAGGCAACTTGTAAACTCTTAAAGAGCTTCCTGAACTGTTATATGTGTATGACCTGAGGGGTGTTTTTTTTTTTAAATAAAATTCCAAAAATTAGATATTTTAATAGAATGTTCTAAACATTACCCAAAAAAGGGCACCAAAATGGGGGTCTGGTTCTGCCCAGCTGGCAATGAGGACCCCATCTCTGGTGGTAGGTGGGCACAGCCTACACAGCACCTCGTGCAAAGTAGTGGTTCAATTGTTGGCACTTTGACCAGTGGTAAAATATGATGTGCCACTCTTAAAGGTCTAAAGGATAAAGGGTCTTGGCTCCCATCATGTCACCACAAATTGATATCTAGTTGATTCTGACTCATGATGACCCCACGTGTATCAGAGCAAAACTGTGCTTCATAGGGCTTCCCATGGCTGACTTTCTGAAAGTAGATCATCAGGCCTTTCTTTAAAGGTACCCCTGGGTGGACTCAGATATTCCATTAGCAGTCAAGTGCCTTTATCATTTGCACTACCCAGGGACTCCAGAATACTGTTTGGCTAATAAAGCAATAACCCCCTTCCCCGCAAAAAAAAATCCTGTTGCTATCGAGTTGATTTCGATTCATAGCGACCCTATAGGGCAGAGTAGAACTGCCCCATAATGTTTCCAAGGAGCGGCTGGTAGATTCAAACTGCTGACCTTTTGGTTAGCAGCCCAGTTCTTAACCACTGTGCCACTAGGGCTCCAATAAGGCAATAGAAGAGTTCAATTAACACATTCAGCAAGGTTAAGTCATATGCCTAAAAGATGGAAGAGAGTCATCACAGTAGTGGCAGGTGCTGCTACCGAACAGCTGACAAGTTAACCAGTGCCTTGAGCTATGTTGGAGTCTGAGCCACCTCTAGTTTCCCAATTATTTCTCCAATTCTGCAAAGCTCAGCTATGTGGGTCCAAAAAGATGTGCCCACACAGGACCATGGTTTCTGGATACATCTAGCTCAACTGGCACAACATTGTTTGTAAAGAAAATGTTCTACATCCTACATTGTTGGGTAGTGTCTGGGGTCTTAGAAGCTTGTGAGTGGCCATCTAAGGTTCTCCACTAGTCCCACCCCATCTGGAGCAACGGAGGAAGAAGAAAACCAGAGACACAAGGGAAAGATTAGTCTAAAGGTCTAATGGACCACAACTACCACAACCTCCACCAGACTGAGTCCAGCACAACTAGATGGTTTTCAGCTACCACCACCAACTGCTCTGACAGGGATCACAATACAGGGTCCCGGATGGAGCTGGAAAAAAACGTAGAACAAAATTCTAACCCGCAAAAAAAGACCAGACTTACTGGTCTGACAGAGACTGGACAAACCCTAGAGTGTGGCCCCTGGACACCCTTTTGAGTCAGTACTGAAGTCATTTCTGAGAACCCTTCAGCCAAAGGTTAGACAGGCCCATAAAATAAACAATAATACACGTAGCTCAACCATGTATACAAGGCTAAATGGGCACAAGATGAGCCCAGGGGCAAGAATGAGAAAGCAGGTGATGACAGGAAAGCTGGACAAATGGAAACGGGGAACTCAAGGTCGAGGAGAATGTTAACACATCATGGGGTTGGCAACCGATGTCACAAAACAATATGTGTATTAATTGTTTAATGAGAAACTAATTTGCTCTGTAAACCTTCATCTAAAGCACAATTAAAAAAAAAAAAAAAAAGATATGTCCAAATCCTAACCCCCAGTACCTATGAATGCAACCTTAGTTGGAAAAAGCATGGTTGCAGACATGATTAAGTTAAGGATGTTGAGCTCAGAACATCTTGGATTATCCGGGTAGCCCTAAATCCAATGACAAGTGTCCTTATAAAAGAAAGGCAGAGAAGAGACAAATGGTGAGAAGGAGGAGAAAGCCAAGCCAAGGAACACTTGGAGCCACCAGAAGCTGGAAGAGGCAAGAAGGAATTCTACCCTAGAGAGACTTTGGAGGGAGCATGGCTCTGCTGACACCTTGATTTTGGACTTCTAGGCTCCAGAACTGTTAAAGAACAAATTTCTGATGTTTTAAGCCTCCATCTTTGTGGAATTTGTTGCAGTATTCCTAGAAAACTAATACACACAGTTACCATAAATAAAGATTGCATTTCTTGCTTCCCTTGCAGTTGGGTGCGGTCACAAGTCTAAGCTCTGATTAATGGCAATAAGCAGAATTGTGTGCATGGCTCGTGCCCTTATAGATAAGGAGTGCGCCCTCCTCTTTCCCTCTCCACTTCCTGCCAGGATATAGGTCTGCAGCAAAGCCACCCTGGACCACAATGGTGAGCTCAGCATCCCAGTGTTGGAGGATCAACAAGAGAGAAGGAACTTCAGTCTTTGAAACCAGCTCAGACTTTTAGGGAAGAGAGAAGCAAGCTCCTGTCTTTATATCACCAGTATTTTGGCTCTAAGTCCACATCCTAATAAGGCAACTGAGTGAATTTTTGTTCTTTGGAAATTTTTGTTGTTAGCTGTTATTGAGTTCGCTCCCTGACTCATGACAACCCGCGTACAATGGAATGAATCGCTGATTTGTCCTGTGCCTTCCCCATGACCATTTGCAGATCAGACTGTTGTGATCCATAGGGTTTTCAATGACTGATTTTTTTTTTTTTTGGAAATATATCAGCAGGCCTTTCTTCCTAGTATATGTTAGTCTGAAAGCTCTGCTGAAGCCTGTTCAACATCATAGTAACATAAAAGCCTCCACTGATAGATGGGTGGTGGCTTCACATGAGGCGCATTGGCCAAGAATTGAACCCAGGTCTCCTGTATGGAAGGCAATAATTCTACCACTGAACCAACACTGTCTTCCACTCTAGAAGAGCTTAATTAACACATTCAGGAAAGCTAAGCCATATACCTAAGAAGATGCAGGTGGGAAGTTGGGGAGGTGAAATTTGTACCCAGGTCTGTCAATGGCAAGTTCCAAGCTTCAAGAAATGGATAACTCAGGAGAGGACTAAAACATACCTGCACAGCTGCCCTCTAAGGAAGAGCAAATAAGCCACTGTTCTCAAATTCTAGTCCGAGACCAAGTTTTCACCAGTCCGAAGTATAACGGGAAAATAAAAACAAATGTATTGAATTTAAAGAACTACACTTTATTCTGAGATTATATCCTTCCTTCATCTTGGTTTTTTTTTTTTTTTTAACAAAATATTCTTTTATTAAAAGAATGGTGACATCAGCAATGGTAGATGGTATGGAGACTGTTTTGACTTTTGCATACGATGTCGTTTGTTGCTGTTGTGTGCTGTCAAACCTATTCTGACTCATAGTGACCTTACAGGACAGAGTAGAACTGCCCCATAGGGTTTCCAAGGCTGTAATCTTTACAGAAGCAGGCTCCCACATCTTACTCCCACGGAGCGGCTGATGGGTTTGAATGGCTGACCTTTCAGTTAGCAGCCAAGCGCTTAGCCACTGCAAATCCAGGGCTCCTTTGCATACTATAAAAAAAAAAAATACTATAGTGCCATTTATTTACCCAATGTTCCAGGGAGGAGCGAGGGGAAGGATGAGTATGCTCATTTTAACAATCAGAACTTATGGTAAATGAGTAGGCTTGGAGAAAAAGGGAACTAACTAGACAGTAGTTGTTTTTTAAAATGTCCTTACCTAGCATCACCTCTTCTTAATGTTGGAAACTCTACATTGGCCACTGTAATAATTTGGCAGAAAGTAGGGGTGAGTAATTTACGGATCTGTGATTTTTCAAAGACTGAGAGCCACTGAGGTGGAGCACAGGGTGAGGCAGATGCCAAGGGCTGAATAACAAACATCTCACAACAGATGAATCTGAAGGGCATTATGCTGAGTAAAATAAGTCAGCCACAAAAGGACAAATATCGTATAAGACCACTATTATAAGAACTCAAGAAAAGGTTTACACACAGAAAAGCTTTCTTTGAAGGTACAGGGGCAGGGAGAGAAAAGAAGGGGAAGTCACTAACTAGAAGTAGACAAGTGTCAACTTCAGTGACAGGAAGTACAACATACAATACAGGGGAAGTCAGCACAACTGGATCAAAGTAAAAGCTTAGAAGTTTCCTAGACACATCCCAACACTTTGAGGGACCAGAATAAGGGCTGGAGACCACAGTCTCGGGGGATATCTAGGTCCATTGGCATATCATGGTTGTGACGGTTAAGACTGTGTGCCAACTGGGCTGGGCCATGATTCTCAGTGTTTTGGCAGTCTTATAATGTTGTGATCACTTTCCTGATGAGATTTGTTGTGATCACCCCCATGATGGGATCTGCTGTGAGTAGTCAATCAGTTGAAGGGGGTTTTCCTTGGGCATGTGGCCTGCATCGAGTATGGGCAGACGTTCGGGCAGGGCAGGGCAGAGCAGGGGGCGGGTGGTGGCTTTTGGTTGTTCCAGATTCTGCAGCTGGCTCTTGTTTGTCTGACCTCTGGTTCTTGGGACTTGAGCTAGCAACTTACCTGCAGTCTTGCCTGCTGATCTTGGAATTCATCTATCTTCACAGCCTATGAGCAACAGCCCTGGTCTCCGGCCTGTCGATCTTGGGTTCACCAGCCCCCGAGGCTATGTGAATCAGGAGAAGCCTCTTTCTGACCCACGAACTTGGGACAATTACAGCCTCTGCAACCACGAAAGCCATTTCCTTGATATAAATCTGTGTGTGTGTGTGTGTGTGTGCTTTATTGGTTTTGCTACTCTAGAGAACCCAGCCTAAGACAATGGTTCATAAAGAAAATGTTCTACATCTCACTTTGGTGAGTAGCATCTGGGGTCTTAAAATCTTGTGAGCAGCCATCTAAGGTACATCTGTTGGTCCCATCCCATCCAGAGCAAAGGAGAATGAAGAAAACCAAAGACACAAGGAAAATATTAGCCCAAAGGACTGAAGGATCACATGAATCAGAGACTCCACCAGCCTAAGACCAGAAGAACTAGATGGTGCCTCGTTACCACCACCAGCAACTCTGGCAGGGATCACAAAAGAGAGTCCCAGGCTGAGTGGTAAAAAAAATGTAGAACAGAATTCATATTCATGAAAAAAGACCAGACTTCCTGGTGTGACAGTCTGGAGGAACCCCTGAGACTATGGCCCCCAGACACTCTGCTAACCTAGAACTGAAACCATTCCCGAAGCCAACTTTTCAGACAAAGGTTAGAAAACAAAAAAACACATGCGAGGAATGTGCTTCTTAGTTCAATCAAATATACGAGACCAAATGGGCAACTCCTGTCCTAAAGCAAGACGGTAGGGAGGGACAGGAACTGGATGAATGGACAAAGGTAACCCAGGGTAGAAAGGGGGACTGTGTTGTCACATTGTGGGGATTGTAACCAATGTCACAAAACAATATGTGTATAAATTTTTTAATGACAAATTAACTTAAGTTGTAAATTTTCACCTAAAGCACAATTTAGAAAAAGAAGAAGAAGAATTATCTGTGTGGAATCAAATTGACAACAACAACTCAAAAGATTAGCTAGGAACGTTAGGGGGCAGTGAGTTTTTGTTAACCGGGGAGGCGCAACTCAGAAAAGGAGGGTGAGAATGGTTGCACAACTTGAAGGATGTAATCATATAATCAGTGTCACTGAATTGTACATGTGGAAACTGTTGAACTGATGTAAGTTTTGATGTGTGTATTCTCAACAACAAAAACAAAGTAAATAAAAAAAAAAAGGAAAGAAAACGCTATGAAGCACAGTTCTACTTTGACACATACGGGGAAAAAAATAACATTTTATTAAAAGAGTCCACGTCTTGTAAGTTGCTGCAAGGGTTAAAGGACATGAAAGATATTTCTGGGTAGAGAATTAGAGAAGGTTTCGTGGAGAAGGTAAGGTTTCAAATGGGTTTGAAGGATGGGTATAATCATAGACGTAACTATCTATTATTTATCTATGTATCTCTCTACTTATCTGTCTATCCAATATTTTGAATAGGTAATACAATTGGCACAAATTAAATTAATCATCATTATTACTGTATATCATGATAATTGGTGAAAATTCTCTCTGATCCCTTAACAGTTTCCTTCCTACAAAGATTAAATAGAAACTTTTTTAATGATCATAAACATAATACATCCCAACAGTAAAGATTTGAAAAAATCTACCTAACCAACTGTCTTAGTTATCTAGTGCCGCTGTAACAGAATTTCTTAATTTGTTACAGAAATATCACAAGTGGATGGCTTATATAAACAGAAATTTATTTTCTCACCATTAGGAGGCTAAAATTAGGAGGCTAGAGGTCCAAAATTCAGGTTGCTGGCTCTAGGCGAAGGCTTTTTCTCCCTGTCAGCTCTGGAGGAAGGTCCTTGTGTCTTCTGAGCTTCTGCTCCTCAGGGATCTTCATGTGTCTTGGCATCTGTCTTCCCCCATCTCTGCTTGCTAGTTTGCTTGTTTAAACTCTTTCATATTTCAAAAGTACACTAATCCTGCTTCATTAACATAACAAAGATAATCTATTACCAAATGGGATTATAACCACAGGCATAGAGGTTTAGATTTACAACACACATATTTGGGGGATACAATTCAATCCATAACACTAACCTGTCTGGTTAGTATTTTTCTCTACTAGATGCTATACTATAGCAAGATGTCTCCTACCTCTCCACACCTCTACTTGTTCATTTAGGGGGCAGGGGAGGGGCAAGAGAGTTTGTATCATATCTGCTTCTGAACTGATATGAGCCCCTAGGACCTCAGGACTATTGCTCATGCTGCTACGTGACAGATACTGGCCTTGGAAGAGGTGCTGGCTGTGTGCGGAAGGTCATGTCTCTCCCCTGGTGGACAATGGCCAGCAGCACCATCCCACAGAACCCTCACCCAGGGCTGTGAGGGGCAGAAATGCTGGTGGTCTGAGGCCAACAGAGAGGGTTGCAGCTGAGCACCAGACAGGAGGCACCTAAATGGTGGTGGTGATGCTGAGTGGGTTGCACAGAAAGGGAATCTCTGATATGGGAGAAAGGAAAAGCATCAAGGAACTTAGTAGGTAAATTCATAGAGAAAAGGATTCTATAGGTCTCTCCAGAGGTTTAAGCTAGAAATAAAGATTTGGTTTTACTGCACATCTCCTGTTCTCTCTCCCATTGCCATCAAGTGGATTCTGATTCATAGCTACCCTATAGGACAGAGTAGAACTGCCCCATAAGGTTTCCAAGGAGTGGCTGGTGGGTTCAAACTGCTGACCATTTGGTTAGCAGCAGAGCTCTTAACCACTGCACCACCAGGGCTGCTCACAGAATATAGGTGGGTGAAACTCTCTAGTGGGAAATGCAGCTTGAAATGGGACGAGGGTATGCATGGAAAATTATTGGAAACACCACTAGGCAAAGAAAGAAGAGATACAGAGGATCCTGTGAAGGATCCACTAGAGAAATAGAAGAAAGCTGGAAGTGTGGTGTCTGTCATGGAGGCCAAGGCAGAGGAATGCATCAAGTGAGAGTTCAACGGTGCTTCCCAAGTACTGAAAGGTGATCCCTGGACTTGGCAATATGGATGTCCTTATTGGCCTTGTCCAAAGCTGTGTTTGCGGAGCAGGTTTCAGTGGATGAAGAGTAAGTGGGAGGTGAGAAGATGAGGAGAGGGAATGTAGACGGTGTTTCAGGAACATCTCCAGGATCTCCTTTTCAAGGAGATAAGCTTACCGTGGACCAACTCCTTTAGTTCTGCAACCTACCCTCCCCTTGGCTCAATCCCCTTAACCAGCTCTACTTCTTTTTTCCATAGAATTTAGCACCTTCCAAAATGCTATATACTCTATGCCAACAGGGCTTCCTTATACCTTACACAGTTTGCTAGTTTATTATTCTCATTGTTGAGTTTGTATCTCCCCTACAAGACTGTAAGAGTCACAGAGGCAGAGATCCTGACCTGTTTTGTTCAAGGATATATCCAAAGTGCTTAGAACAAGGGCCTGACCCAGTAGGTGTTCAAAAGTGCTTGTTGAATGAATGAATGAATGAGGAGGAGAAGGGAGAGGTTTGAGACATGCTGGGACAAAGACAGTTTTGTTTCTTAAAGATGGCTGCCGCTTGATTGTGTTTATGGCTGAGGGAAACTCTCTAGTTTGAAACACAGGGGAGAGAAGTGGGAATTAATGATGCAAGTCCTTAGAAAAGGTGAAGGTCAGAGCACAAGTGGAGAGAATGGCCTAGTTCAGGAAAGTTGGAAGGGGTGAGACATAATGCAGAGAGGGGAGGCTGATGGAGTGTATAAAATAACCCTGAGATGCTCAAAGCTGATTCCCTGTGTCATGGGGAACAGTTAGCGGTTTTTCTGAGCAAGGAAATGACAGATCACTTTGGCGGCCACTCACGGTCACTGTGTTGCAATACTCAGGGCACATCATCACAGTCCATTGAACACAATGCTAGTGGTGCTGCTAAATTGCGCAACACGGCAGCCCTAAGAAGAAGGGACTGGCCAGAGAGGGACCTGATTCAGGGTGGTGGGAAGCTCTTGGAGGTGTAATTAAGGTCTGATTAGGACATGGCAGAATGGACAGTTAGAAAGTGACAGAAGTTTGAGGCTTCACTGGAACAGAGTTCACACAAATCCAGCTCTGATAGCATGCAAGAAGGTAAAAAGGTTAGAGGGACCAAGTGTACATTGTTTAGGAAAGGGCCTTCAGTGCATGGACTGGCTGTACTGGGAAGATAATAAATTGAGGTTTTGGTAACTGCAGCTGCTCAAGAAAGAAGAAGGAAGTCTACATAAAAAAAAAAAAATTTTTTTTTTAGATACCATAAAATTGAAAAAAAAAAAATGATGATAGATAAATTCCCAGACAAAAGACCCATGAAGAAAATTCCATTTTTTGCCAAAAAAAAAAAAAGATTAGAAGAGACCGTAACTTTTTATATTGACATAAGGAGGCCACTCATGTCCTACTGCAATAATTTTTTGGGGTACTTATCATTCCTACTTGACCCAATTCCATCCTGTTCACTCCTTTCAATTCAACTTCATTCTAGTCCATTCCACAGACATTAATTGAGCATCTATAACCCCTCAGCATTGGGGATAAGAATAAATGGTTTGATCCCTACTCCTGACTTGGCTATCAGGCTAGTAAGGGAGACAGAGGTTCTGTAGGGGTCAGAGAAGGGCAGAGGCAGGAGGTTGAACAGTTGAAATTACTCCTCTCACCAAGTTTTCTCTGAAGTTAAGACAGTGTTGAGCCTCCTTGGTCATCTTCTTAAATTTCCAGGAGCTGAAATGTACAGGAGGAGGAAACGGCACAGAAAGCTCAGGTTTCCACGTTTGCTCCTGGGATCCCTTACTAGGCTCAAAGTCACAAGAGGTAGTGCTGGTCTCAACTCAGCCACTTATTTGCTGTGATGTCGGGAGTGCCACTCACTGCCTCTGAGCCTGGAAGTGGGAATTTGGGTCCAGTCCTATGTAGGGGCCCTCTTGGCTGCCTGCTGTCCTCCTTACCAACCTATCTCAAGGCTTCCCAGCCATTATGAATTGAATTATGTCCTCCCGCAAATGTGTCAACTTGACAAATCCATGATTCCCAGTATTGTGTGGTTGTCCACCATTTTGTCACCTGATGTGATTTTCCTATGTGTTCTAAATCCTGCCTCTCTGATATTAATGAGGCAGGACTCAATCTGCAAGATTAGGTTGTGTTTTAAGTCAGTCTCTTTCGAGATATGAAAGAGAGAAGTGAGCAGAGAGACAAGGAGACCTTATACCACCAAGAAAGCATTGCTAGGAGCAGAGCGCATCCTTTGGACCCAGGGTTCCTGCGATGAGAAGCTCCTCGATTAGGGGAAGATTGGTAACAAGGACCTTTCCCCCAGAACCAACAGAGAGAAAGCCTTCCCCTGGAGCTGGCGTACTGAATTCAGACTTCTATCTTCCTAAACTGTGAGAGAATAAAATTCTTTTTTGTTAAAGCCAGCCACTTGTGGTATTTCTGTTATAGCAGTACTAGATAACTAAGACACCAGCCATCCCCCTTCCTCCACCTGGCCAGATCCTCCACAAACTCCAAAGTCCAGCTCCAGGGGCACCTCCTCTGTGGAGCCTGCACTGATTTACCAAGAGATAATACCTGGCTTTCATGTGCTTCCACTGTGGGTCAGGGTCCTCAGAGTGCAGAGAGGGGTTTGTACATCGCCCTCTCTAGATTGTGAATTCCCTGTGGTCAGGCACCAAGTTTTACTCATCTTGGTCACCTAGTGCTGAATGAATGAATGAGTGTCAAAATTCCATATCCTCTTTTACAACCCAGGATCAATGTCACCACTCCCAGAAAACTTCTCTTACTTCGCTAGAGTTTCCACTGCTATTGGTAAGGTATTCACTGGCTAATTCTTTTCAGAAGTAGACCGCCAGGTCCTTCTTCCCAGTCTGTCTTAGTTTGGAAGCTCAGCTGAAACCTGTCCCCCAAGGACGACTGTGCTAGTGTTTGAATATTGGAGGCATAGCTTCCAGCATCACAGCAACACGCAAGCCCCCGCAGTATGGCAAACTGACAGACATGTGGTTTAAAGTCAGGAAAGGTGTGCATCAGGCTTATATCCTTTCACCATAGCTATTCAATCTGTCTGCTGAGCAAAATAACCTGAGAAGTTGGACTCTATGAAGAAGAACGGGGGATCAGGATTGGAGGAAAACTCATTAACAACCTGCGTTATGCATATGACACAATCTTGCTTACTGATAGTGAAGAGGACTTGAAGCACTTACTGATGAAGATGAAAGACCACAGCCGTCAGTACGGATTACACCTCAACACAAAACAAAAATCCTCACAACTGGACCAATAAGCAACATCATGATAAACGGAGAAAAGATTGAAGTTGTCAAGGATTTCATTTTACTTGGACCCACAATCAACACCCGTGGAAGCAACAGTCAAGAAATCAAAAGAAGCATTTCATTGGGCAATTCTGCTGCAAAAGACTTCTTTCAAGTGTTGAAAAGTAAAGATGTCACTTTGAAGACTAAGGTTTGCCTGACTCAAGCCATGGTGTTTTCAATCGCCTCATGTGCATGTGAAGGCTGGACAATGAATAAGGAAGACCAAAGAAGAATTGACCCTTTTGAACTGTGGCATTGGTGAAGAATACTGATTATATCATGGGTTGCCAAAAGAATGAACAAATCTATCGAAATACAACCAGAATGCTCCTTAGAAGCAAGGATGGCAAGACTGAGCCTTACATACTTTGGACATGTTGTCAGGAGAGGGACATCATGCTTGGTAAGGTAGAGCATCAGTGAAAAAGAGGAAGACCCTCGAGTAGATGAATTGACTCAGTGGCTGCAACAATGGGCTCAAGAATAATAATGATTGTGAGGATGGCACAGGACAGGGTAGCGTTTCATTCTATTGTACATAGGGTCGCTATGAGTTGGAATCCACTTGACGGCACCTAACAATCACATCAACAACACTTCCCTAGGGAGAGGTTATCTTTCTCTTGCTCGTATTCTAATAGGGTGCTGTTCGAATTTCTACTATAGAACACGGGTTGGCAAACTTTCTATAAAGGACTATACAGTAAATACAGCCTTGTAAGCCTTATGGTCTCAGTTGTAACTACTCAATTTTACTATTATAGCACAAAAGCATAGCATAGCATTGGACAAAAATAGATGAATAAGTATGGCTGTGTTCCAATAAAACTTAATTTATGGACACTGAAATTTCAATTGTATATACTTTCTGTGTATCACAGAATATTCTTCCCATTTTCCCAACTATTTAAAAATTTAAAAAGTATTTTTAGCTAATGGGCTAAACAAAAATAGGCTGCGGTCATATTTGGCCCATAGGTCATGGTCTACCACCACCTGGTATAGTATTTACTAAGATTTGCTTTCTCATGGGCTTATTTTGGTCTCTCCTGTTAAGTCTATAAAAATAGCAGAATAATTCAGAACACATCCTTTGGAGACAGATGGGTCTATATTCAAAGTTGGATTTCAGAATCTCTCCTCCTTTTTTTCTGTTTTAGTCAAAGACACTAGACAGAATGATCACAGCAGGAAGGTGGCCCAAGTGGAAGCCAGGACCCTTTTGTAGGGGAAAAAAATCACAAAGTTTAGTAAAGCAAAAAGAAAGTTTCCTTTGGCATATATTCAAAAAGACAAAAGTTGAGAAGTGGACAAGCATCCTGGCAGAGCTAGTGTCTGCCCAAGTCCAAGGAAATATTGCAGAGTAAGCAAGAATGGGAAAACTGACAAGCACGTTTCACAGCCATGTCTGCCCAAGTCCAAGGAGATATTACAGAGTAAGCAAGAATGGGAAAACAAGCATGCTGCCACAGACATGTCTGTCCAAGTCCAGAGAATATTGCAGAATAAACAAGAATGGGAAAAAGGACAAGCATGCTGCCATAGCCATGTCTGCTCAAGTCCAAGGAACACTACAGAATAAACAAGAATGAGAAAACGGACAAGCATGCTGCCACAGACATGTCAGTCCAAGTCTAGAGAATATTGCAGAATAAACAAGAATGGGAAAAAGGACAAGCATGCTGCCATAGCCATGTCTGCCCAAGTCCAAGGAACACTACAGAATAAACAAGAATGAGAAAACGGACAAGCATGCTGCCACAGACATGTCAGTCCAAGTCTAGAGAATATTGCAGAATAAACAAGAATGGGAAAAAGGACAAGCATGCTGCCACAGCCATGTCTGTCCAAGTCCAAGGAAGGTTACAGAGTTATCAGTATACATTAACATTACAAATGGGCAAAACCATTGAAAGCTTCACCTTTTTGCAGATTAACTATGAACTGTCATCCTACATTTTGAATTGTCTTTCTTAATGATCTTTGGTACAGGTTTCAGTAATGACAGTCAGAGGGCCTTCACTGGTCCAACAAATTTCTAGTCGCCATATATTAATAGAAAAAGATAGGAGTGGAAAGTATTTTGTGCTCCGGCTTATGTGAAATATTCCCTAGAAGGTATTTTCCAAGATTATTCTATCTATTGCCTTTATCTCAGGGCCCAACTGATATATCCTTGTGAGCTCTTGTGAGCCCAACTCCAGGTGGGTCACATTCTCTCTGCTCAAGGACAGGGAATAATGATTCCAATATTATTTCCTAAATCAACCTATGCAAGGAGGGTGCCACAGTAGGGCAGGGCAGCGGTGAAGCATGGCAGTACGTGGGGGAGGGGGAGCATGAGAAAATAAGTAAATATACTGAGCAGAAATTGGGCAAATCTGCTGCAAAAGACCTCTTTAAAGTGTTGAAAAGCAAAGATGTAACGTTGAAGACTAAGGTGCACCTGACCCAAGCCATGGTGTTTTCAATCACCTCATATGCATGTGAAAGCCGGATGATGAATAAGGAAGACCAAAGAAGAATTGACGCCTTTGAATTGTGGTGTTGGGGAAGAATATTACATATACCATGGACTGCCAGAAGAACGAACAAATCTGTTTTGGAAGAAGTACAACCAGAATCTTCTTAGAAGCAAGGATGTTAAGAATTCCTCTCACATACTTTGGACATGTTATCAGGAGGGTCCAGTCCCTGGAGAAGAACATCATGCTTGGTAAGCAGAGGGTCAGTGAAAAGGAGGAAGACTCTCAATGAGATAGATTGATACAGTGGCTGCAACAAAGGTCTCAAACATAACAACTGTGAGGATTGTTCAGGACTGGGTAATATTTCCTTGTGTTGTACATAGGGTCACTATGAGTCAGAATTGACTTGGCTGCTAACAACGACAACAACTGAGCACAAAAGCCAGCTTTCTCATAGATATGGAAAGGGAGGAAGCTAGAATGAACCCTTTGGTGTTGGACTGGAATTGGAGGTAAATTTCAAGGTAAACTTACATGTTCAAAATGATAAATATATAAATAGATGTAGAGTTAAATACATACGTTCATCTGTTTGTCAATTCATTCATTCATGCATTTACTGCCTCTGTTCACTGTGAGGTCCCAAGAGCAATGACACCCCAGTGCAGTGAGCATATCTTGTACTTAGATCTTGGCTCCAAATGCCACTCTCCACTAAAAGGAAGCCAAGCTCCTTGAAAAAATGGCTGATTCCAGGGCCGGGGCAGGAAAAGTACAAGATGTGCCTAGAGCATCTTATGGTGCCTGAAAGTCAGCAAGGTCTTAAAGAATGTTGGGGATATGTCAGAAGAGTCCCACCACCCACTGCCCTCGAGTCAATTCCGACTCATAGGAGGCAATTTGAAAGGGTTCTTCCTGGCGTAATTTATAACTATTGAAGCATCAAAATAAATAATAATAGTAATTGATTGTAACCTATGAAATAAAATAGGAATCTGTGAGTACACACTGATTAAAAAAGTGAATAAAGAAAGTGAATAAAAAGAAAAAAATCTCTTCTTTACAGTAGAATGCCAACAAATAAATGTAGAAGAAAAGATGAAATTTTTTAAAAAATCTCCATTTGGCAACTATAACCGTAATACTTCACTCAGTTAAGGAACATCATTGCATGCTAAAATTAGTGGGTGAAGTGGAATGAGGAACCAGATTTTACATAATCTCAAATAATGTACCCACAAAATACTTACTAACTATGAAAGTGGGGAAAAGGCAAATTTATAATAGAGAAACTTGGCAAACACTGTCTCAGTGATAAGTGAACACCATCAGTACAGGACAAATTGAAACTGATCCCTGAGAGATAGGATGCTTTAAGAAGAATCCAGAATCACTTCTCTGATATTTTGATCAAAAAATATTGCCATCAAGCCGATTCTGAGTCATCCCAACCCCATGTGTTATAGAACAGAATTGAGATCCATAGGATTTTCTTGGCTGTAATCTTTATGGAAGCAGATTGCCAGGCCCTTTCTTCTGTAGTACTGCTGGGTGAGTTCAAACATTTAGGTTAGTAGTTGACCACAAATTGTTTGTGCTACCAGGCACCTGTACAACTTGGGTCTTAGGGAATTCTTTTGGAGTCCCTGTGTGTTGCAAATGGTTAACATGCTCAGCCGCTAACTGAAAGGTGAAGAGTGTGAATCCACCCAGAAGCACTTTGGAATAAAGGCCTGGTGATCTACATCTGAAAAGTCAGCCATCGAAAGCCCCATGGAGCACCGTTCTACTCTGATACACGCAAGGTCACCATGAGTTGGAATCAGCTTGATGGCAACTGCTTTTTTAAAAAAATCACTAGGAGACAAACATCAGACAAACTCAAATAGAGGGACTGGCGTACAATCTTCAATGATGTCAAAGAAAAATGTGGCAAAATTTCCAGGTTGAAGGAGACTGGAGAGACATGACAACTAAGTGTAATATGTGGTCTCAGATTAGATGGATCCTTTGCTATGAAAAGACATTACTGAGACAGTTAGTAATTAATACTTGAACGAGGTCTCCACTTATAAGAGTATATGGGACTTCTTTGTACCTCTCTTAACATTTTCTGTACTTTCAAATTGTTTCCAAATAAAAAGAAAATATCCAATATTATCACAAATGAGCTGTGTTATTTTTGGCAAGTCACTCACTCTTTTATGCTTAGCTTCTTCATCTGCAAGGTGAAGATATTAACAACTATATATTGTGAAGAATAAAACAGATACTATAAGTGATGTAATGAATCCAGTGCCTGGCCATAGTATAAATGGTCAATTGATGGTCATTTTTATTATGTTCTTTTTGATATTTTACTGTATTTCATAAAATTAAAGATGCCATCAATTGTAAGATACACCATTATTTCATATAGCACTGAGAAAAAATAAACCCAATTAAACTGACAAAGTGATTCACTTAGAATTTTAACACTTATTGAGAGAGCTCTTTTAGAATTATTTAAATATAAATTTTTATCCTATATCACTCTATTGATTGCATAAAAAGGAAATTATAAGCAAATAAATCGGTTAAGATGGAGTCTGGTGGTACTGAATCGTTTTGACTCAGAGTCCTGAATAAAAAATAAGCTGACGTTTTTAGTCCATTTGTTACTGCAGTCTAGTTGGTCTAATTATGTGCTATTTTATTTAGTAGTTTTAGTTCTTTTTTTAAACCCAGCAAGTTAGATATTATTTTTATTTATTTTATGCAAAGATGTGTTTGAATTTATCTAAATGTTTTCCTGTTTCTTGCTTATCATTATTTCGTGTCTCAGAGCTTCCCTTGTAGATAAATGTTCTCTTTTCCTGACGTACCTCGTTTAGAAGTTCTTTTATTGTTGATCCGTTGGTGATAAACTCTCTTGGGTTGCTGTGCTTCCTGGTTTTTTTTTTTTCCCCCACCTGAAAAATGTCTTCATTTCATTCTGAGTTTTGAAAGATGGTTTTTCTGTGTACACAATTCTAGCTTCATGGTTATTTTTTCAGCACTTTGAAGTCATTGTTCCACTGTCTACCTACTTTCATTGTTTCTGTTGAGAAGTCTGCTGTAATTCTAGTTGTTATTCCTTTGTAGATGATCAGTATCTTTCCTCTGATCACTTTTTAAGTTTCCTTTGACTTCGCTGTTAATAACTTTACTATCATGTGTTCATGAATTCATTTCTTTTCATTTATAGTAGTAGTATATGTTTTACTCTTCTTTTTTTTTCTTTAGAGTCATGTGTTTTATAAGTATTGGAAAATTCTCTTAAATCTTATAATATTGTATATTCAGATATGCTTTCCGCTGCATTCTCTCTTTTCTTTTAGAGCTTAAGTTAGATAAAGTTTTTCCTTACATCTTCTACATATCTCATCTACTCCATCTCTTTATCTATCTGGGGTGTATTCTGAATAATCTTTTCAAATCTGTCTTTCAGATAACCAATTCTATCTCCTGTTGTATCTAATCTTCTGTTTAGTCCATCCACTTATGTTCTTATTTTAATGATTCTATTTTTCATTTCTAAAAGTTCTATTTGATACTTATTCAAATCTCCCTGATTATTTTTGAAAATTCCTTGTCACTCACTTATTTTTGTTATAAAATTTATCTCTGTACTTCTTACATGTATAGTTTATATTCAATATTTGACTATTCCAATATCTTTTATTCTTAAGGGTCTAAGTCTATTGTTTTTTGTTTTGTTTACTCTCACCCAGGGTGGCCTGTTTCCTTGTGAGTTTGGTAATTGTTAATTGTGAGGTTATATGAGGGAAACCTGGGGGCTTAAATTGAGAATGCTTTCCTCCATAGAGGTTTGCAAATGTTTCTGCTGGGAATCAGGAGCTATAGTACCCTGGAATCAATTTACGTTCCCTAAAGTTTCCTGAATCTGGAGTCCCTGGGTGGTGCAAATGGTGAAACACTCAACTACTAGCCAAAAGGTCGGCAGTTAGGATACACTCAAAGGGGCCTTGGAAGAAGGGCCTGGTGCTCTGCTTTCAAAAGGCCACAGCCTTAAAAACTACAGAGTGCAGTTCTACTTTTCACACATGGGGTGACTATGAACCATAATCTACTTAACAGCAACAGGTTTGTTTTTTTTCTAAGGGAGATGCTGAATTTAAAGGGGAATCTCAAGTTCAGCTCCCTCATTCTGTTGGGAGCCCAAGACTTAGATTCCAGGTGTTCTGAGTGGCTATCAGCATTTGTGCTGACAGCAAATTTGACTTCACATTTCCTGTTTGCTCAATACTCAAGTTTCAGCTCACTATTTTTTTTAACTGTTGTTTTTAGTTTTGTTTGATTTGGGGTTTGTTTGGAAAAGGGGGATGCCTTAGAGAATTTTGTCACTTCCTGGAGTCCAGTAATGCACTGGAAAAAAAAAAAATGTTTATCCAGAATGTAGGTGTTTTATAATGAACCCTCAGAGTCTCTTGACCATCATATTCCCTGAGATAATAGATTTTTTCATTATCTTGTAGAGACTTTGAGGGTGACCTGACTTTTTTTTTTTTCAGATGCTATGCAGGGTCTATTTTTCTTGAAAGTCTGGCTGTAAAAATGGCATGGTGGAGGTGTTTGATTTTCTCTCTCTTCACAAGGAGGAAGGAGAATCAAGATCAATAGCCCAAGGCTGATTCCTATGAGGCGGAGGTCAGGCACGCCTCCTCTTTCCACAGTCTTTACCAATCCTGACACCAACTGTCCCTCCCACAGCACTCTCTACTTCTCTCCTGGGTTCGAAAACTCATTGCAGTGGCCACACAGAACTCACAGACAATACTCACGATTATGGGGCAGTTTGTTAGGAAAGTAACAGGTTACCATTCAGGCTCAGAAACACTCAGGATACAGTTCTCCCATCAGGACAGCCTTTTCCCAGCCTTGCTGGCAGTCATGCCTCTCCCTGGCCCTCTGCCTCTGCCACTCAGCTTTCTTGTTCTGTGGGCCAGAAAGCCCACAGTGCAGTCTCCTGCTGGTCTTTCCTGCTAGCCTCTTCTGCTGCCGCTTCTTGACATCATCTCTGTCTGTCTGTCTGTCCCCTGGTTCCAGGAGCTTCTCAGTACAGGGATCCCAGGTCCAAAGGACACAATCTGCTCCTGGCTGTTCTTCCTTCGTGGTGGGGGGATCCTCTCTTTCTTGCCTCTGGGGTGGCTCATTTTAAGCCTGGAGGGTTGACAAAACTGACCAATCCTTTTGGAGGGCTACAATTACCTTATCTGCACAGTCCTGCCCAATCACCTGGGTGGGAGTTACAAGACCATGGCAAGAAAAACCACACAAAATTGATCCATCCCACTGCACTGGCCCTCAGCCTCTTAGCCCCTCAGCCCCTTGGTCAGGCCTCTCCTCCCTGCTCAGGAAAGTGTTACAAAGCTCTTTAGCTCCACCAATAAGTGCTCAGAAGCACCCCCGCTCCATGAGGAAGCCTCCTGCCTGAAGGCATTCCGCTCTCTCTTGTTCCATGAGTCTACTCCTGCACCATCTTGCACTGGGCTCCTGGTTCTGCTACTGCCATTTCTCTGCCACCACTCCTCACCATCTTGTACCGTCTCTGGTGCTACAGCTGTTTCTCCTAGTTCTAGGAGATTCTCAGCACAGGGACCATGGGCCCAAAGGATGCAATCTGCTCCCATCTCTCCTTCTTGATGGTATCGAGTTCCCTCTCTTTCTGCTCCCTTCTCTCTCCTTTTATCTCTTGTAAGACAAAAGGTGATACAAGCCATGCCCCAGGGAAACTCCCTTTACATTGGATTAGGGCTGTGACCTGAGTAAGGGTGTTGCATCCTTATGACCTAATCCTACCTCATTAACCTAATGGACAGCTCTCTCCCAAATGGGACCATAACCACAGGCATAAACCAAAACAAACCTGACCTTGCTGCCGCAAGTTCATCCCAACTCACAGCAACCCTAGGAGACCACTGACATAGAGGCTAGGATTTACAACACATCACAAAATGGAGGATAGTCACACAGTACTGGGAATCATGGCCTAGCCAGGTTGACACATATTTTTGTAGGTACACAATTCAATCCATGACAATGGTTATATGGTTGCACGGGTGTATAATTTATAAATATTCATTGCACTGTACACTTTGATGTGTAGATTTGTACACTTTGGTGTGTATAAACTTAAATTTTTTAATGCAAATACAGCAGTGGATTTTTTTTTTTACCTATATGAGAAAAACTTATGATGTCCTAGACAGAGAAGAGCTAGCCTCCATGACATTCCAATCAAGACAGCTATCCAAGAATCATGGAGTTGAGAAAAGCAAGCCTCCCAAGAGAAGATTGGATCCACACTCGTCTCTCTTGTCAGAGCCACATTGTGGGTAATAACATCTTGATATCTCCTGTGGTGGGATCTCATACCCAGACTAAAGATACCCCTCAAGAATATAATATAGGAGGTAGAGCCAATATGGTGGAATAGATGGAGCTTCCAGCGAGCCCTCTTTACAATAAAGACCCCCCAAAACAAGGGAAATGAGTATATTTATACAAGCTAGGAGCCCTGAGCATCAAAGGCAAGCTTAGAAAATGAACTGAGGGGGAGGAAGAGACGGTTCAGAAGCGATGAGGAGTTACCAGACCTGAATTGCTGGGAGTGCTCAGGCACCATTCCTGGGAGCGGCAGCAGTGGTGGGCTGGTACTAGTGTTCAGCCGCAGTTTCATCAGGGAGAAGCAGTCAGCCACACAGCATACTCACACCTTTGGAACCAGAGGACAGAACTCCCAGCAAAAGCTAAGTACTTGCATATATTTTACCACTTGCCCCCTTCCCCCCACCCCCCCGCTTCCAAGTTGGCTTCAGTGGCTGACTTCCCTGGGACTGAGATAGGCCCTGTTGAGTGCCTAGAGCCATCCTCCTGGCCTTGGAGAAGGAATACATTTGCAATTGGGGAACAGATATTTGCCAGCTCCACTAATCGGGGGAGCTCAGGACAGAAGCAGCTCCTGTCCAGGCATAAACAGTCCGTGGTCTTTGAGTACCTTTCCCCTCTGCATGGACCTGTGTGGGCCTATTTCGGGATCATTGGGCCTTGTTGGCAGACTCTAACCATTTTAGCTGTGTGGCGGAGAGGTGGGTGTTTGATGTTTGACATTGCTTTGCCTATTAAACAGGGTCCTCGCCTACCCACACCAAGGGCCTAAGGACTGGTAGCTCAACTCAGGTCACCCAGCCACCCGCAACAGGGGTCCAAGGATAACTGGCACCTCCCAGTCCTTACAACCAAAAATATTGGGTGCCTATGATCTGTCTGCAGAACGTGCCCATCTGTATGCTCTAGGGAACAGGGACATGCTTTCCTCAGAGACATGTGGGGGACAATTCTCAGTCCCTGCCTTGTTCAGAGTGTGAACTCCTTATGCAACCAGATACGGGTACCTACACCAATCACCCCTGCCCCTCTAAGACTGTAGGACAGAGCCTGTACCGCACACTTGATGATCAGCTACCTGGACACCTGAGCTGAATTCATACCAGAAAACTGAATGGACTCCTAGACTGATATACCTGATTACAGCTCTAGCCATCTGGGGACAGGCATTCTGAGCTCCAAGGTGAAAATAATCAAGCTAGCTAACCCAAGCAACCCATTTGGGCATATCAAAATAAAACAAAGCAAGCAGCTATGACACAGTAAGGAAACATAAAATAAACTAATACAATAACTTATAGATGGCTCGGAGAAAACAGTCAATATCAAGTCGTGTAAAGAGACCATGATTGCCTCAACCAGTTCTCAAAATAAAGAATCAAGGGATTTTCTAGATGAAAGTGCATTCCTGGAATTACCAGAGGCAGAATACAAAAGATTAATGTACAGAATACTTCAAGACATCAGGCAGAAAATGAGGCAATATGCAGAACAAGCCAAGGAACACACAGATAAAGCAATTGATGAAATTAAAAAGATTATTCAGGAGCATAATGAAAAATTTAATAAGCTGGAAAAATCCATAGACAGATAGCAATCAGAAATTCAGAAGATTAACAATAAAATTACAGAAGTAGACAACTCAATAGAAAGTCAGAGGAACAGAATTGAGCAAGTAGAAGCCACAATTTCTGAACTTGAAGATAAATCACTTGGCACTAATATATTTGAAGAAAAATCAGGTAAAAGAATTTTAAAAAATGAAGTAACCTTAAGAATCATGTGGGACTCTATCAAAAGGAATAACCTATGAGTGATTGGAGTACCAGAACAGGGAGAGATAACAGAAAATACAGAGAGAATTGTAGAAGATTTGTTGGCAGAAAACTTCCCTGATACCATGAAAGATGGAAGATATCTATCCAAAGTGCTCATCGAACTCCACATAAGGTAGATCTTAAAAGAAAGTCACCACGACATATTATAATCAAACTTGCCAAAACCAAAGATAAAGAGAGAATTTTAAGAGCAGCTAGGAATAAATGAAAAGTCACCTGCAAAGGAAAGCCAATAAGAATAAGCTCAGACTACTCGGCAGAAACCATGCAGGCAAGAAAGCAATGGGATGACTTATATAAAAAATTGAAGGACAAAAATTGACAGCCAAGGATCATATATCCAGAAAAACTGTTCTTAAATATGAAGGTGAAATTAGGATATTTCCAGATACACAGAAGTTTAGGGAATTCATAAAAACCAAACCAAAACTACAAGAAATGCCAAAGAGAGTTCTTTGGTTAGAAAATCAATAATATCAGGTATTTACCTAAGACTAGAACACTGGGCAGAGCAATCAGAAGTCAACCAAGACAGTGAAATTAAAAAAAACAAAGCAAGATTAAATAAAAAACTCAAAACAGGGTAACAGTGATGTTATTATATAAAAGAAGACAACATTAAAACAATAAAAAAGGACTAAAAAGTTCAATCATAAATCTTCCACATGGAGAGGAAGACACGGCGATACAAAGAAATAGAAGTTAGGTTTAAATTTAGAAAAATAGGGATAAATAATACGGTAACGACAAAGGAGACAAACTATCCTACACATCAAAATAAAATAGAAGAAAAAAAATAGAGACTCAGCAGAAACAAAATCAACAACGACGAATATGAGGAAAGGACAATATATAAAGCTAATCTACTCAGCACATAAAATTAAGCGGGAAAAAGAAACTGTCAAAAATACACAAAAAAAGACATCAAAAGGACAGCACTAAATTCATACCTATCCATAATTACACTGAATGTAAATGGACAAAATGCACCAATAAAGAGACAGAGAGTGGCAGAATGGATTAAAAAACACCATTCGTCTATAAGCTGCCTACAAGAGACACACCTAAGACTTAGAGACTCAAAAAAACTAAAACACAAAGGATGGAAAAAAAGATTTTAAGCAAACAACAATCAAAAAACAGCAGGAGTAGCAATATTAATTTCTGACAAAATAGGCTTTAAAGTTAAATGCATCAGAAAGGATAAGGAAGGAGACTATATAATGATTAAAGGGACAATATACCGAGATTGTAAAACCATATTAAATATCTATGCACCCAATGACAGGGCTGCAAGATACATAAAACAAACTCTATCTCATTGAAAAGTGAGATAGACGGCTCCACAATAATAGTAGGAGACTTCAACACACCACTTTCGGTGAAGGACAGGACATCCAGAAAGAAGCTCAATAAAGACACGGACCTAAATGCCACAATCAACCAACTTGACCTCATAGACATATACAGAACACTACACCAAACAACAGCCAAGCATACTTTCTTTTCCAGTGCACATGGAACATTCCCTAGAATAGACCACATATTAGGTCATAAAGCAAGCTTTAGGGGAATCCAAAACATTGAAATATTACAAAGCACCTTCCCTGACCATAAGGCCATAAAAGTGGAAATCAATAACAGAAAAAGCAGGGAAAAAAATCAAACACTTGGAAACTGAACAATACCCTGCCCTCCCCCAAAAAAAAACAAAAAAACAACTGGATTATAGAAGACATTAAGCATGGAATAAAGAAATTCATAGAATCCAATGAGACTGAAAACACTTCCTGTTAGAACCTTTGGGACACAGCAAAAGAGGTGCTCAGAGGCCTATTTATATCAATAAATGCACACATACAAAAAGAAAAGGCCAAAATCAAAGAACTATCCCTACAACTTGAACTAATACAGAGCAACAGAAGAAACCCTCAGGTACCATAAGAACACAAATAATAAAAATTAGAACAGAACTAAATGAAAAAGAAAACAGAAAAAGAACCAAAAGAATTAACAAGACCAAAAGCTGGTTCTTTGAAAAAATCAACAAAATTAATAAACCTTTGGCCAAACTGACAAAAGAAAAACAGGAGAGGAAGCAAATAGCCTGAATAAGAAATGAGTTGGGCAGTATTACAACAGACCCAACTGAAATTAAAAGAATCATATCAGATTACTAAACCTAGAAGAAATGGATGAATTCCTAGAAACACACTACCTACCTAAGCTAACACAAACAGAGATTAAAAAAAAAAAAAAAAAGACCCATAATAAAAGAAAAGATTGAAAAGGTAATCAAAAAACTGCCAACAAAAAAAAAAGCCCTGGCCTGGACGGCTTCACGGCAGAGTTCTACCAAACTTTCAGAGAAAAGTTAGCACCACTACTACTAAAGGTATTTCAGAGCATAGAAAAGGACAGAACACTCCCAAATTCAATCTATGAAGCCACCATATCCCTGATTCCAAAGCCAGGTAAAGATACGACAAAAAAAGAAAATTACAGACCTATATCCCTCATGAACTTAGACACAAAAATCCTCAACAATATTCTAGCCAATAGAATTCAAGAACATATCAAAAAAATAATTCACCATGACCAAGTGGGATTCATACCAGGTATGCAGGGATGGTTCAACATTAGAAAAACAATTAATGTAATCCATCATATAATTAAAATAAAAGACAAGAATCACATGATTTTATCAACTGATGCAGAAAAGGCCTTTGACACGGTTCAACACTCATTCATGGTAAAAACTCTCAGTAAAATAAGAATAGAAGGAAATTCCTCAACGTAACAAAGGGCATTTATACAAAGACAAAAAGCCAACATCATCCTAAGTGGAGAAAGTCTGAAAGCATTCCCCTTGAGATTGGGAACCAGACAAGGATACCCTTTTTCACCACTCTTATTCAACATTGTGCTAGAGGTCCTAGCCAGAGCAATTAGGCTAGATAAAGAAATAAAGAGCATCCTAAGAGGCAAGGAAGAAGTAAAATTATCTCTATTTGCAGATGACATGATCTTATACACAGAAAACCCTAAGGAATCCTCAAGAAAATTACTGAAACTAATAGAAGAGTTCAGCAGAGTATCGGGATACAAGATAAACATACAAAAATCAGTTGGATTCCCTACACCACCGAAAAGAACATCGAGGAGGAAATCACCAAATCAATACCATTTACAATAGCCCCCAAGAAGATAAAATACTTAGGAATAAATCTTACCAGATGTGTAAAACACTTATACAAAGAAAACTACAGTACACTTCTGCAAGAAACCAAAAGAGACCTGCATAAATGGAAAAACATACCTTGCTCCTGGGTAGGAAGACTTAACATTATAAAAATGTCTATTCTACCAAAAGCGATCTATACATTTAATGCAGTTCCGACGCAAATTCCAACAACATTCTTTAATAAGATGGAGAAACAAATCACCAACTTCATATGAAAGGGAAAGAGGCCCCAGGTAAGTAAAGCATTACTGAAAAAGATGAACAAAGTGGGAGGCCTTACTCTACCTGATTTGAGAACCTATTATACCACCACAGTAGTCAAAACAGCCTTGTACTCGTACAACAATAGATACATAGACCAATGGAACAGAACTGAGATTCCAGACATAAATCTATCCACATATGACCAGTTGATATTTGACAAAGGCCCCAAAACAGTTAAATGCGGGAGAAGACAGTCTTTTTAACAAATGGTGCTGGCATAACTGGATATCCATCTGCAAAAAAAATGAAACGGGACTGATACCTCACTCCATGCACAAAAACAAGCTCAAAATGGATCAAAGACCTAAATAGAAAATCTAAAATGATAAAGATCATGGAAGAAAAAATAGGGACAATGCTAGGAGGCCTAATACATGACATAAACAGTATGTAAAACATTACCAAAAATGCAGAAGAAAAACTAGATAACTGGGAGCTCCTAAAAATCAAACACCTATACTCATCCAAAGACTTCACCAAAAGAGTAAAAAGATTACCTACAGACTGGGAAAAAGTTTTTAGCTATGACATTTCCAATCAGGGCCTGATCTCTAAAATCTACATGATACTACAAAGCATCTTCTCAGACCACAAGGCAATAAAACTAGAGATCAATAACAGAAAAACTAGGGAAAAGAAATCAAATACTTGGAAAATGAACAATACCCTCCTGAAAAAAGACTGGGTTATAGAAGACATCAAGGAGGGAATAAGGAAATTCATAGAAAGCAACGAGAATGAAAATACTTCCTATCAAAACCTCTGGGACACAGCAAAAGCAGTGCTCAGAGGCCAATTTATATCAATAAATGTACACATACAAAAAGAAGAAAGAGCCAAAATCAGAGAACTGTCCCGACAACTTGAACAAATAGAAAGTGAGCAACAAAAGAATCCATCAGGCACCAGAAGAAAACAAATAATAAAAATTAGAGCTGAACTAAATGAATTAGAGAACAGAAAAACAATTGAAAGAATTAACAAAGCCAAAAGCTGGTTCTTTGAAAAAATTAACAAAATTGATAAACCATTGGCTAGACTGACTAAAGAAATACAGGAAAGGAAACAAATAACCCGAATAAGAAATGAGAAGGACCACATCACAACAGAACCAAATGAAATTAAAAGAATTATTTCAGATTATTATGAAAAATTGTACTCTAACAAATTTGAAAACCTAGAAGAAATGGATGAATTCCTGGAAAAACACTACCTACCTAAACTAACACATTCAGAAGTAGAACAACTAAATAGACCCATAACAAAAAAAGAGATTGAAACGGTAATCAAAAGACTCCCAACAAAAAAAAGCCCTGGCCCGGACGGCTTCACTGCAGAGTTCTATCAAACTTTCAGAGAAGAGTTAACACCACTACTTCTGAAGGTATTCCAAAGCATAGAAAAAGACAGAATACTACCCAATATGAAGCCACCATCTCCCTGATACCAAAACCAGGTAAAGACATTACAAAAAAAGAAAATTATAGACCTATATCCCTCATGAACATTGATGCAAAAATCCTCAACAAAATTCTAGCCAATAGAATCCAACAACACATCAAAAAAATAATTCACCCTGATCAAGTGGGATTTATACCAGGTATGCAAGGCTGGTTTCATATCAGAAAAACCATTAATGTAATCCATCACATAAATAAAACAAAAGACAAAAACCACATGATCTTATCAATTGATGCAGAAAAGGCATTTGACAAAGTCCAACACCCATTTATGATAAAAACTCTTACCAAAATAGGAATTGAAGGAAAATTCCTCAACATAATAAAGGGCATCTATGCAAAGCCAACAGCCAATATCACTCTAAATGGAAAGAACCTGAAAGCATTTCCCTTGAGAACGGGAACCAGACAAGGATGCCCTTTATCACCGCTCTTATTCAACATCGTGCTGGAAGTCCTAGCCAGGGCAATTAGGCTAGACAAAGAAATAAAAGGTATCCGGATTGGCAAGGAAGAAGTAAAGTTATCACTTTTTGCAGATGACATGATTATATACACAGAAAACCCTAAGGAATCCTCCAGAAAACTACTGAAACTAATAGAAGAGTTTGGCAGAGTCTCAGGTTATAAAATAAACATACAAAAATCACTTGGATTCCTCTACATCAACAAAAAGAACACCGAAGAGGAAATAACCAAATCAATACCATTCACAGTAGCCCCCAAGAAGATAAGATACTTAGGAATAAATCTTACCAAGGACGTAAAAGACCTATACAAAGAAAACTACAAAGCTCTACAAGAAATTCAAAAGGACATACTTAAGTGGAAAAACACACCTTGCTCATGGATAGGAAGACTTAACATAGTAAAAATGTCTATTCTACCAAAAGCCATCTATACATTTAACGCACTTCCGATCCAAATTCCAATGTCATATTTTAAGGGGATAGAGAAACAAATCACCAATTTCATAGGGAAGGGAAAGAAGCCCCGGATAAGCAAAGCACTACTGTAAAAGAAGAAGAAAGTGGGAGGCCTCACTTTACCTGACTTCAGAACCTATTATACAGCCACAGTAGTCAAAACAGCCTGGTACTGGTACAACAACAGGCACATAGACCAATGGAACAGAATTGAGAACCCAGACATAGATCCATCCACGTATGAGCAGCTGATATTTGACAAAGGACCAGTGTCAATTAATTGGGGAGAAGATAGCCTTTTTAACAAATGGTGCTGGCATAACTGGATATCCATTTGCAAAAAAATGAAACAGGACCCATACCTCACACCATGCACAAAAACTAACTCCAAGTGGATCAAAGACCTAAACATAAAGACTAAAACGATAAAGATCATGGAAGAAAAAATTGGGACAACCCTAGGAGCCCTAATACGAGGTATAAACAGAATACAAAACATTACCAAAAATGATGAAGAGAAACCAGATACCTGGGAGCTCCTAAAAATCAAACACCTATGCTCATCTAAAGACTTCACCAAAAGAGTAAAAAGACCACCTACAGATTGGGAAAGAATTTTCAGCTATGACATCTCCGACCAGCGCCTGATCTCTAAAATCTACATGATTCTGTCAAAACTCAACCACAAAAAGACAAACAACCCAATCAAGAAGTGGGCAAAGGATATGAACACACATTTCACTAAAGAAGATATTCAGGCAGCCAACAGATACATGAGAAAATGCTCTCGATCATTAGCCATTAGAGAAATGCAAATTAAAACTACGATGAGATTCCATCTCACACCAGCAAGGCTGGCATTAATGCAAAAAACACAAAATAATAAATGTTGGAGAGGCTGCGGAGAGATTGGAACTCTCATACACTGCTGGTGGGAATGTAAAATGGTACAACCACTTTGGAAATCTATCTGGCGTTATCTTAAACAGTTAGAAATAGAACTACCATACAACCCAGAAATCCCACTCCTGGGAATATACCCTAGAGATACAAGAGCCTTCATACAAACAGATATATGCACACCCATGTTTATTGCAGCTCTGTTTACAATAGCAAAAAGTTGGAAGCAACCAAGGTGTCCATCAAAGGATGAATGGGCAAATAAATTGTGGTATATTCACACAATGGAATACTACGCATCGATAAAGAACAGTGACGAATCTCTGAAACATTTCATAACATGGAGGAACCTGGAAGGCATTATGCTGAGCGAAATTAGTCAGAGGCAAAAGCACAAATATTGTATAAGACCACTATTATAAGATCTTGAGAAATAGTAAACCTGAGAAGAACACATACTTTCGTGGTTACGAAGGGGGGAGGGAGGGAGGGTGGGAGAGGGTTTTTTTTTATTGATTAATCAGTAGATAAGAACTGCTTTAGGTGAAGGGAAAGACAACACTCAATACATGGAAGGTCAGCTCAATTGGACTGGACCAAAAGCAAAGAAGTTTCTGGGATAAAATGAACGCTTCAAAGGTCAGCGGAGCAAGGGCGGGGGTCTGGGGAACATGGTTTAAGGGGACTTCTAAGTCAATTGGCAAAATAATTCTATTATGAAATCATTCTGCATCCCACTTTGAAATGTGGCGTCTGGGGTCTTAAATGCTAACGAGCAGCCATCTAAGATGCACCAATTGGTCTCAACCCACCTGGATCAAAGAAGAATGAAGAACACCAAGGACAGAAGGCGATTATGAGCCCAAGAGACAGAAAGGGCCACATGAACCAGAGACTACATCATCCTGAGACCAGAAGAACTAGATGGTGCCCAGCTACAACCGATGAACAGGGAACACAACAGAGAACCCCTGAGGGAGCAGGAGAGCAGTGGGATGCAGACCCCAAATTCTCATAAAAAGACCAGACTTAATAGTCTGACTGAGACTAGAAGGACCCTGGTGGTCATGGCCCCCAGACCTTCTGTTGGCCCAGGACAGGAACCATTCCCAAAGCCAACTTTTTAGACATGGATTGGACTGGACAATGGGATGGACAGGGATGCTCGTGTGGAGTGAGCTTCTTGGATCAGGTGGACACTTGAGACTATGTTGGTATCTCCTGCCTGGAGGGGAGATGAGAGGGTAGAGGAGGTTAGAAGCTGGCGAAATGGACATGAAAAAGAGAGAGTGGAGGGAGGGATCGGGCTGTCTCATTAGGGGGAGAGTAATTGGGAGTATGTAGCAAAGTGTATATAAGTTTTTGTGTGAGAGACTGACTTGATTTGTAAACTTTCACTTAAACCACAATAAAAATTACAAAAAAAAGAAAACATCCTGCATCTCACTTTGAAGAGTGGCGTCTGGGGTCTTAAACGCTAGCAAGTGGCCATCTAGGACGCATGAACTGGCTTCAATCCACCTGGATCAAAGGAGAATGAAGAACACCAAGGTCACAAGTTAATTACGAGCCCAAGAGACAGAAAGGGGCACATAAACCAGAGACTACATCAGCCTGAGACCAGAAGAACTAGACGGTGACCAGCTACAACTGATGATTGCCCTGATAGGGAACACACCAGAGAACCCCTGATGGAGCAGGAGAGCAGTGGGATGCAGACCCCAAATTCTCGTAAAAAGACCAGACTTAATGGTCTGACTGAGACTAGAAGGACCCCGGTGGTCGTGGCCCCCAGACCTGTTGGCCCAAGACAGGAACCATTCCCGAAGCCAACTCTTCAGATAGGGATTGGGCTGGACAATGGGTTGGAGAGGGATGCTGGTGAGGAGTGAGCTTCTTGGACCAGGTGGACACTTGAGACTATGTTGGCATCTCCTGCCTGGAGAGGAGATGAGAAGGTAGAGGGGGTTAGAAGCTGGTGAAACGGACACGAAAAGAGAGAGTGTGGGCGGGGGGAGGGGGGGACGGGCTGTCTCGCTGCGGGAGAGCAATTGGGAGTATGTAGAAAGGTGTATATAAGTTTTTGTGTGAGAGACTAACTTGATTTGTAAACTTTCACTTAGAGCACAATAAAAATAAAAAAAAAAAAGAATATAATATAAACAAACTTAGTTTAATTTTTGCTTTGTTGGTTGTTATTGCTGCTGCTGTAATTTGTTTATTCTTACTCAAAGCATTGACGCCTTTATTTTTTAAATTTGAACTTTGTTAACTTTCTTATTCTATTTTCAGGCCTCCTCCCTGCTGAGTCCTTGTCACACACAGAGTGAGAAGGGTGAGATGCACCTTTGCTTACCTGAGCGATGGTAACACTGATGTGGGTTTCTCAGCCATCTCTTGGTGGGCACTGGGAGGTACACCTTCCCTTGAGGTGACAAGATAGAACTTCCTGAGCTCCTGGACAGCAGAGGACCTGGGCAGACCTGGAGAGACTGTGCTTGCGTGATCTAATTTAATGCAATTTTATACAAAAATCAAAATTAATGCAAAAAAAATCCACGATGAACAAAATAGCATAATTTTAAATAAAGACAGAATCAATATCCATGAGCGCCATATTGGAGTCTGAGGCAATGATGCTAATATTCCACTCCAGTGATGGGCCAAGCCAACAGGAGGACAGTGCTCCTCCTCGACCTCTGAAAATCCTTCTAGCCCGCAATTGAGCGCACGGTGGCTAGGCCTGAGCGTCGGCCCTCCCTGAGTCCCCAGCCCTCAGCACTGGTCAGAACAGCAGAGGGGCTCAGGGAGGACAGCATGAGGCCCCTGTACAACCTCCCCACCCCGGGATGGGACTCACACAGGGGCAGGGCTGCCAGAAAGAATGCCTGGCCCTGCACCCACCACTCTTTCCCTCCAGTCAGGACTTTCTCTGCAAAGGCAGGGCATTCCAAGCTTTTCCTGTCCAGGAATTCTCTCTTCCTGGCAGGAAGAAAATAAAGAACAATCAGGCTCGAAGTCTACTGTCTTTGTTACAGGCTCCCATCCCCTCCACTCCCCGTATCCCCATTCCTGCAACTAGATCCCTTTTCCCTGAGACACCCCTACCCCTTTTCTATCACTCCACACAGGAGAAGTCTTACTGAGTTTTTTCTTTTGCCTTAGACCCCAATACAGCACTCCATGGTACTGATACTGACCCTGTCTTTATTTAAGATTCTGATATTTTATCTTGAATTTTTTGCATTAATTTTAATTTTTTTTCAATATAGCATTAAAATATTATTTATCTTGATTACTGAGATTTTTGGCACCCTCTTAAATCTTGCACCCTATATAAGTGCCTCATACACCTTGCCCTAATATCAGCCTTGATGTCTTCATACCAAAAACCAAACCCATTGCCAATTCTGACTCATAGCAACCCAATAGGTCAGAGCAGAATTGCCCCACAGAGTTTCCAAGGAGCGCATGGTAGATTTTAACTGCCGACCTTTTGGTTAGCAGCCATAGCTCTTAACCACTACACCACCAGGGTTTCCAATGTCTTCGTAAGCAGTTACTTATTCATTCATTCATTTCACACACAGTCACTGGGGGCCTACTCTGTGCCAGGACATGTGCTGGGTTCTAGAAAGAGAAATGTGAAGAAGACACAGGCTCGGCACTGAAGATGGTATTGGGGGAAGATGGCTATGGACACTGGGGACGGTAGGACAGTGTAGGGAGGGGCAGGGCAACAGAAAACTCCAGGGGAATCAAAAACATGCCAGCTAACACATCCTGGGGGTTACCATGTGCCAGGGTCAGAGATAAGATCTTCCCAGGCAACACCTCATTGGTTTCCTCAACAGCCCTTCCAGGTTTGCACATACTTCTATGTAAGTAACAGGTAAGGGACCTGGGCTTGGAGAAGTTATGTGTAGGTAATTAGCATAAGGTCACGCTCTGAGAAATAGTGGACGTAGGAGTCAAACCCAAGTCTGTCTGGCTCTGGGCTCTTACCTGCTCCACTATTTACAGCCCTCTTTTTGGAAACCCTGGTGCCGTAGTGGTTAAGTGTTACCGCTGCTAACTAAAAGGTCTGCAGTTCGAATCCACCAGGTACTCCTTGGAAACCCTATGGGGCAGTTCTGCTCTGTCCCATAGGGTAGCTATGAGTTGGAATCAACGGCAACAGTTTTGTTTTTTTCCTTATCTGTAGGACCCTGGTGGCATAGTGGTTAAGAGCTTGGCTGCTAGCTGAAAGATCGGCAGTTCAAATTTACCAGCCGCTCCTTGGAAACCCTATTGGGCAGTTCTACTCTGTCCTATAGGGTCTCTATGAGTTGGAATCAATTCAACAGCGATGGGTTTGGTTGTTTTTTTCCCCCTGTCAGCATGAGAGAATCAGGGCAGCCTGCCTGGAGGAGGCACTGTTTGAGCTGAGACTTCTAGGATGTGTAGGAGTTTACAGGGAGACAAAGCAGGGGAAAGAACTTTTGGCAGAAAGAGAAAATCATGTGCAGTGTCAGCGAGGTTTCCAAAACAATTCTAAGAAGCTGAGTGATGCTTCTGAAGAGTCATGTGTGCAGAAAAGGCCTGCCAGCATTGCTTCCTCTTTTGCTTTCCTAACAACGTCAGTATAAATAGGAAGCACACAGAACTCACTGCTGTCTGGAGACTCCAGCAAAAGGCGATCTGTCATCCACAAAGAGGTATTGTCTGGATTTCAGGGGCAGGGGCAGGGGCAGGGGCAGGGGCAGGGGCAGGACTCTATGGGGAAGTGCAAGAATTCCCGGACGGAAAAGGACAGGGAGAGCCTGGAGAGACATGTCGGGAACATCTTGAGAAGGCCTGAGCCTGGGTGCCTCCAGTGGCCAGTGAGTGAGGAGACAGGCCGGGTGCTGCTCTCTGGCTTGGGTGGTGTACTAAGGGCTTTGAGGAAGACCCAGTCTCACCAAGGGGGTCTGAAGGTTCTAGCAGGTATGACTCCTGGGATGGTGGTGAAAGCTCGGGCCTGGGGTTGACACCTATGTGTGCCCACCCTTGCTCACCCACTAAGGAGTTTGCAGTAGCCATAACATCCTCGCCCTGCCTCAGGCTTCTGTGTTCCTACCTGTGGAATGGGCAGGGGGCTGCTAGTCTCTGACACCCAGGTTTAGAAAGAGACAGTGTGTGTGTGTTCCTCTGTGGAGGCGCAGGGTCCAGAGAGAGAGGGGGGCAGAGGGAAAACCTGGAACCTTGTTCAGTTTAGATGCAGAGCTCGGAGTAACTTGGGAAGCTGACTTGGGAAGTCAAGGAAGGGCCCTGTCTTTTGCCAGAGACATACAGGACACCAACCTCTCCCCCATTTTCTTTCTTTCTTTTGTTTTAAGTGAAAGTTTGTAGAACAAATTAGTTTCTTATTAAACAGCTAATACACAAATTGTTTTGTGATGTTGGTTGCCAACCCCATGATGTGTCAACACTCTCCTCTTCTCCACCCCAAGTTCCCTGTTTCCATTTGTCCAGTTTTCCTGTCCCTTCCTGCCTTCTTGTCTTTGCTTTTGGGTTCTTGTGTCCATAAGTCTCGCATATATGATTGAACTGTGAAGCACTTCCTTCAATGTGTTATTGTTGGCCCCATAAGCTCATTGCCGCCGAGTTGATTCCAACTCATAACGACCCTAAAGAACAGGATAGAACTACCCCCACAGAGTTTCCAAGGAGCACCTGGCAGATTGGAACTGGTGACCCTTTGGTTAGCAGCTGTAGCACTTAGCCACTATGCCACCAGGCCCTACAGACATGTCTAATCTTTAACTGAAGGGTGAACCTCAGGAGTGACTTCAGTACTGAGTTAAAAGGGTATCCAGGGGCCATACTCTTGGGTTTCTCCAGTTTCTGTCAGACCAGTAATTGTTTTTTTTTGTTGTTTGTTTTGGTGAATTTGAATTTTGTTCTATATTTTTCTCCTGCTTTGTCAGGGACCCTGTATTGTGATCCCTGTCAGAGCAGCCGGTGATGGTAGCTGGGCACCATCTAGTAGTTCAGGACTCAGTCTGGTGGAAGCTTTGGTAGTTGTGGTCCTCTAGTCCTTTGGACTCATCTTTCCCATCTAAGTTTTCTTCATTCTCCTTTGCTCCAAACAGGGTGGGACCAGTGGATTATCTTCAATGGCCACTCACAAGCTTTTAAGACCCCAGTCACTAGTCACCATGGTCAGATGTAGGACATTTTCTTTACAGACTATGGTATACCAATTGAGATTCCCCCCATTTTCCTCGCAAAGAATGTACCTTTCCTATCACGCTCTGCCCTGAACTGTATCTAGCTGTTGCTTATTTGGGTTGGGGTCCAGGTATATGCTGTGTATCAAGTGTGTTGGATGGGAGGGTGTCTGGGGATGTTTGCATCAGGGTGTGGGCAGGTGTGTGCATTGGCCCTGAGTCAGAGGGCAGGTGAGTCTATGGGTCCACATTGGGGTACGAGCTTTGAGGCCACATCAGACATGCTCTAGTGACAAGTCACACATGTACCATTTTTAGTCTCCAAATGCCCTGCCGCTTGTATTTTTTCATAAACAGATTCTAATTTTCTCTCCTTGCCATCATCTTTCCTGCTTTCTAGTATCTTTATAATGAGTATAACCTTTTCTATTAGCTTTTGGTTACCTTTTTTTTTTCATTCATCAGTTTTGCTTACATTGTGCTATAGCCACCAATACTACAGGATAGTTCGCGAGTTGCTTAGTGAGTGTATTTAATATTATACAAATAAATATATAGACACGTGCTTTATTAAAAATTCAAACAATATAGAACTATGTAGTAACGTAGAATTTCAAATTTGTAAGACAAAAGTCCCCAGTCATCTCCACCCCCTAGTGCCACATTCAACATTCTTCACTATATGTGCCCTTTCGAAACTTTTTCTAAAAAAAAAAAAATTTTCTTTTTACAAAGATGGGATTATAACATGCAAATGGTTTGTGCTTGGCTACTAACCAAATGATTAGTAGTGGAGACAGGGCCAAGATAGCAGAATAGTCAGACGCTTTGGTGAACTCTCATACAAAAAAGACCCCAAAAAATAAGTGAAACAATTATATTGATGACAAGCTCGGAGCCCTGAACATCAAGGGCAAAGTTAGAAAATGGACTGAGCGGAAGGAGGAGGGAGAGACAGTTCAGAAGCTGAGAGGAGTTGCCGGACCTGAATTGCCGGGAACCCTCAGGCACCGTCCCTGAGAGTGACTGTGGGGTGGTGGTAGCATTCAGCCACAGTTTCCTCAGGGAGAAGCAGCCAGCTGCACAGCCTACTCACACCTCCAGAACCAGAGAAGAACTCTTGGCAAAAGCTAAGTACTGGCACATATTTTACTGCGCACCCCGCCCCCAAGCTGTCTTCAATGGCTGTTCATTTCCCTGGGCCTGAGATAGGTCCTGCTGAGTGCTCTGAGCCATTCTACTGGCCTCAGAGAAGGAATAAATTCACAACTGGGGGAAAAGATAATCTGCCAGCTCCACTGACAGGGGAGCTCAGGACAGAAGTGGCTCCTGTCCAGGCATAAATTGTCTGTGGACCTTGAATACCTTTCCCCCTCTGCATGGACCTGCGAGAAATAGGCCCATGTTGGCAGACTGCAACTGTTTCAGCTGTGTGGTGGAGAGGTGGGTTTTTGATGCTTTACACCACTTTGCCTATTAAACAGGGCCCTCACCTACCCACATCAGGGGCCTAAGGACTGGTGACTCCACTCAGGTCACCACCCACCCATGACAGGGGTCCAAGGATATCTGGTTCCTCCCAGTCCTTACAACCAAAAGTATTGGGTGCCCATGGTCCATCTGCAGAATCCACCCAACCTGTGTGCTCTAGGGAACTGGGACACGCTTTCCTCACAGACACTTGGGGGATGTTTGTCAGCCCCCTGCCTTGTTCAGAGTGTGACCCCCTGCTGCAACCAGATACAGGTACCTACATCAATCACCCCTGTTCCTCTAAGACTGTAGGACAGAGCCTGTACCACACACTTGATGACCAACCACCTGCACACCTGAGCTGAATCCATACAAGAAAAGTATATGTGCTCCCAGACTCATATAACTGGTAACAGCTCTAACCATCTGGTGACAGGATGTTAAAGCTTCAAAGGTGAAAATAATCAAGCTAGCTCACTCAAGCAACCTATCTGGGCAGATGAAAACAAAACAAAGCAAGAAGCTAGGATACAGTAGGCAAACATAAAATAAACTAATACAGTAACTTATAGATGGCTCGGAGCAATATCAAATCACAAAAGATTAGTGGTTTGAACCCACCCAGCGGCACCATGGAAGAAAGGCCTGGCAATCTACTTCTGTAAAAATTGCGACCAAAAGAATTCTGTGGAGCTCAGTTCTACTCTGAAACTCATGGGGGTCTCTAAGAGTCGGAATCAACTTGATAACAACAGGTTTGGGGTTAGTTTTGTTTTGTTTTTATTGTTCTGTGACTTATTTCTTCCTCCAAGATTACATTTTGGACATCCTTCCACAATAATGCATATAGATTTAACTTTTTAATTAACCCTGAGAAATATGTGGCATTTATTAGCATAGGTGCACAGCAATCTACCTAATTTTCTACTAATGGACACATGTAATAATTCAACATATGTTGAAAATATATTCTCACAGATGACCATTTGTGGGTTTTTTTTTTTCCTTCACCATGTTTAAGATGTTTTGTGTCATATTTAACTTTTAAATTTGTTATTTTTCCAGTTTTCCCACATTTCTATAGCCTAGGTTCCTAGAAGCAGTATTGCTGGGCAAGAGGTCATGCTTTTAAAATTCTAATAGAGATTGTCAGATTCTCCTCAAAGTTGCTGAACCAATCTACACCAAAAGGAGGCATAAAAGAGCCAATTTCTCCTTCAGGAAATTGTCAATCTTTTAATTTTGTCCAATGTAATAGAAGAAAATTATCTCATGGATGCATGACTTTTTTCCTTTCCTTGATTATGGGCAAGGCTGTGCATCTTCGATATGCTTATTAGCCATTTAGATTCCTTTTATAATGTGAATGGGGATGGCCTTTGTCCATTTTCTGATGGGTTCTTTGTCTTTTAGATTATTAACCCTGGGAGTGGTTCCTTTATTGTGCTATATTAATAATTTGCACATGTAATAATTGAACATATGTTGAAAATATATTCTCACAGGTGACCACTTGTGGGTTTTTTTTTTTTTCTTTTCTTTACCATGTTTCAGATGTTTTGTGTCAGATTTAATTTTTAAATTTGTTATTTTTTTCCATTATGGTTGGCTTTAGTGTCTTGCTCACCCCCTAAGATTACAGAAGCATTTTTAATGCCTTTATCATTTTAGTTTCAACTTTTAGATCTTTAATTCATCTAGAGTTTGGAGGGATGGGTAATGTATAAAATTATAATAACATTTTTCCCTAAATTATCATCTAATTGTGTATGTAGTCCAGCCCTTTCCTCAGTGATTTGAAATGCCATTAATACTTCCTAAATTCCTGCATATACTTGATCATTTTTCCTTACTGTTTTCTGTTCCATCCATATACAGCTATACTCCAGGGCCACACAGGGTCAATTAATTTTCTAGCTAATAGAGCAAGTCTCCTATCTTTGGCTTGTTTTCATTTTAGAATCAGCTTGTCAAGTCCTTTTGGAATTTTGATTTAGGTTGCATTAAATTCAGAGATTGTTTGGGGGGAAATTGGCCACTGGAGATAATGACAATAGAGGGAGCCTTCTTCTGTCTGTGCCTTTGATAGGGAGACAATGATGCTTCCTTTTGCCACAGACTTCTGGTAGACCCACAAATGTGAAGGCTTCCTCCAACTCATCATTTATCAAGAGGTTTATTTGTTCAGTCAGGGATGACTTGCACATTATCAAATATTTGGGGGGCATCTGCTAAGATAAACGTGGTCTTTTTTTTAAATTTGTTAATGTTCACAGTTATACGAATAGATTTCCTAATGGTTCTCCTTGCATTTTTGGAGTAAACCCTAATTGGTCATGATACATTCTTCTTTTAAGTCTTCGTCAGGTTGTTCTATGAAATTGCTTTTGCCTAGAATGAATTTTTGTTCTGCTTTTTATGTTTTTATCTTTTATTCCTACCATTAAATTTCTTCATGGGCTTTGGGATTTTGGTATGCACTTTTTTTTTGAATGAGAAGGTATTTGCTCCCTCCTTCTTCTCTCCTCCTTCTCCCCCATCTCCTCTTTCTCTCTCTCTTTCACACACTCAGTCTCTTTCATTCTTTTTTGACTGTGTTCACCCCTCACTCTTAATAATTTTTCACACTTATATTTTTATATTATATTATATATTTTATTTATATACATATTTAAACTTACCTGTCAGCATATGCTCTTCCCAAACAAGACTAGATGCGTAGCAAACTTTCAGATTTCCTCTGCTTTCCACACCCATTCCCACATTAAAACCATTTGGGTTTTAGTTCTAGGCTGTTACTATGTTTTGTTTTGTTTTGTTTTTTACTTTATGCAGTAACAGTTCTTCTTAACTACAAATATACAAGTCTTATGGGTTTATTTGCTCAACGCTGATTCTAGAATCGCAAGCCGTCTTTCTTTTTTCGTTTTTTTTCTTTCCTGAAAAGCAACCTACAGTAATTTTTTTCAGAGCAAGATCTGAAAAACTTTCTTTGTAGTTACATATCTAAAATATGTGGTTTTGTAGGGGCTTTTTGGTTTTTTTTTTTTCTCTTTGCCTTGCACTTAAAGAACACTCAGTTTTTTAGGATTCTAAGCGTAAACATATTTTCTCTCAGCATCCTGAAGATATGACTGTCTACTTAGAGTTCAAGGTCACGCATGAAAAAGCCCATGCCAACTCAACCTTTTTTCCATTTAAAGTAACCGGTTTGTTGTTGTTTAGTTTTCCTCGGGAAGTTTCTAGGATTTCCCTTTTATTCTTGGAGGGCTGAAATTTCACCAGAGTGTGACCGGGTGCGGCACTTAAGAAAATGAATCTCGCTCTTCATTTAGTGGACTATTGTCACCTTTCAAGCCCTATGAAGTTTTTTCTGTTATTTCTAATTGTAGTTATTTGGCTGCACACAGAAAATCTCCAAACGAGAGTGGCTCAAACAACATAAAAATTTATTTCTCCCTCACATAAAAGATGTGCAGAGGTAGGCAATCTCAGGCTGATGTAGTTGCTCCAGGGACATGAGGCACCCAGGCTCCTCTCCTTCTGTTTCATCATTTTTGCGTATGGCTTCTATCCTCAACATAACCTTATAGTCTAAGGTGGCTGCTGGTGCTCCAACCATCATGTCCAAGTTGCTGGCTAGAAGAAAGAGGAAAGACAGCAGGGACCCCCCCCATCTAGCCTTTTTGGAAGGTACCCCCAATGCTTCCACTCACATCTCTTTGGACAACATTTAGTCAACATGGCCCTACACCTAGGGGCAAGGGAGTATAGAAAATACAGTGGTTTGCATTTAGAAGCCAAAAGCTGGTCATCTGTTACCAAGAAGGCAGGAGACAGGTAGGTAGCTACACTCTCTGCTACACCTGCTCTCGATTCTCTCTGCCTTCTGCTTCTGGGTGTGGGAACATTGGGACCTCATTCCTAGGCTTCAACTTTTCTCTTTGACTTTCCCTCTTTTTGCCCATATACTCTGAATTCTAGAAGAATCCCTTGTCTTCAACGTCTACTTTGGAACATGATCATTTATAATGTTCATTCAGCAATTTGCACCATTATTGAGTTTTTTTTTTAATTTTAAAAATTAATTTAAAATTAAAGATTTCATACATCAAAGTTCAAGGACTCTTTTTGTTTTGATTTGGTTTGGTGGTGTTTTGTTTTGTTTTGGGTAGAAGTCTGTTTTTTTAAACGACTGAGATTTCTCCAATCTCCCTGCGGACGCTAATTTAGTATGGTCAGAGTTTTCTGTTGTTTCTTCTGTGTGTGTCCATGCCTACAGGAGAGTCTGTTGGGCCAGTGTATGTCAGAACAGACAGGTATGATGCTGATGCTTGGGAAATACAACTTCTGTTGGTGTAGCAGTTGAGGGCACAGACTCTGGAGCCAACCTGCTGTGAGTTTCAATCCTAATCTGTCCCTTATTAGCTGTGTGATCCTGAACAAGTTACTTAATGTCCCTATACCTGTTTTCTCATCTTAAAATGGGGATTCTAGTAGTAACCTACATGTAGAGGTGTCAATACCTGTAAAGCCCTTTGAACAGTACCTGGCTCATGGTAAACATTCAATAAACGTCAATCACTAACATAAATTCTCTCTGTGTGTAAATTTTCTGCTTGTGTTATTTGCCGACTTACTAAACTGTATCAATCTTTCTTTCACAGTGTATTAAGCTGGGTTTTTTTTTTTAAGCTGATATATGTAATTTCAGTGCAAACTTGTTTTTGCAGTTTATCCTTTGCTTCATGTTTTATTTTCACAAAATAAGGATTTTTTTTTTTTTTTTTTTTTGCTTTTACGTAGTTACAGCTGCCAAACTGTCTCTCTCTTGTTTCTTCTGCTGCTTTTAGGCTTAAATCGCTCAAAGGTATTCCCTTCTATGGTTTGCAAGCTTAATATGTTTTACCATTTTACATTATTTTTTTTTAATTAACCTTGGAAGTGGTATGAGATGGGGATTTAAGCTGATAGGTCTTCTGTTATGATTCGATTATTCTACTTTCATTGAACATCCATCATTCCACATTAATTCACAATTCTTCCTTCAACATATAGTAAATTCTTGGGTAGAATATAAACCTACTGTGGTGGTTACGGTTATGTGCCAACTGGCTAAGCCATGACTCTCAGTGGTTTGGCAGGTATTATATAATCATCCTTTTGTGATCTGATGTGAGCAGCTAATCAGTTGAAAGGGGAGTTCCCTTGAGGATGTGGCCTGCATCCAATATATATGGATGTCCTGGCAAAGCTCGCCCTCTCTCCATCCTGCATCCGACTCATCATTCTTGATACATGAGCCAGCAGCCTGCTGTCTGACATGCTAATTTTGGGTTCATCAACCCCTGCAACCACAAGAGTCAGGAGAAGCCTCCAGCCTGATGCCTGACCCACAGGTTTGGGACTTGCCAGCCTCCACAACTGTGTGAGCCATTTCTCTGAAATAAATTTCTCTCTATATGTACTTATGGATACAAGTGGCCCACTGCACCTGCAGATTCTGCATCCAAAGATTGGACCAAGTGGGATCCAAAATATTTAGGGGAAAAAAGGCCTCTTTTTTTGGTCATTATTCCCTGAACAATACAGTATAACAACTATTTACACAGCAATTACGTTGTTTTAAGATTAGAGGATTTAAAGTATATGGGAGGATGTGTGTAAGTTACATGCAAATACTCTGCCGTTTTCTATAAGAGAATTAAGCATCTGTGGATTTTGCCATCCACGGAGGTCCTGGAACCCCCACAGATATTGAGGGATGACTGATGCCTCACTGGTTCTGCCCCTCGAGAAAACACAGCCTAAGACATCTACCTGTCTTTTGTGGGAGTGTGTGCGTATGTGTATGACAGCAAGACCCCACCTTACTTAGCAGATCTTTGTAATACATTTCATTATTGGGACCAGCCTCCTTATTTTTAAAAATCTCATTGACTTTCGTCACGTGTATGTTTTCTCCTGAGTTCCTGCAAAACTATCTTGTTAGCTTTTGACTGGGATTATGTTGAACCTCTAACTTATTTTGGAACGAACTCCTCTCTTTCCACAGGTGGTATTTCTATTCATGTTGAGACCCAAATGGAAGTTCTGGAATTCTTAGGCTAGACACAAGCATGCAGAACAACCCAGACAGGCTCTCACATGCCTGCCCATAATTGTTGTCCCCAGTCTTCAAAGCTTAAGTGGACAAATACTCTCTCCCAGCTCTGAACAAGCATCTTCTTCCCTGGGCATTTGCTGGACCAACTGCAGCGTAGCATTTGGTTCTCATGACAACCAATGTGAGATACGTGTGCCCATTTTACAGATGCAGACAGCGAGGTACAGGGAGCATCGGTGATTTCGCTCAGGCTGCCAGCGAGGCCGGGTTGGAGCTCAGGGTGGCTGAGCCCAGATCATGCTTACCCTAGCCAAGTATGCATCCTGAGTGAGTTTAGACAGTCTTCCTGGGTGAAAAGGGGCCACGGTGTTCTGTTCCACTCTCCTGGGTACTTCCCAAAGCCTAAGGAAAATAAAATGAGGAAATCCCCAGCTGAGTGCAGAGAAAAGGGAACTGGCTTTCAGAGGGTGGGGTGGGAGGGTGGGAGGGATGACTATAAATGGAGGGGGCAGGGTGAGCACCAGGCTTTGAGTATTTGAGCCTGTGTGTGCATGTGTGTGTGTGTGTGATATCACACTTGGCACCCCCCCTCCAGTGACCCCCCAAAGTGGATGTGGGCTACAGGCTTTGGAGAAATTAATCAAAGCCAGGCTGCCTCTAGGCATCCCCCTCAGCAAGGCATTACACAGATGACTGGCGCATGACCCCAGGGGGACCCCCAATCATGGTCGTGCACAAGGAGACCGAGTCCCAAGGAGAGGGGACTGCCCCAGCATGCCAGGCTGAGGCAGCAGCAGGACCTGAGCCTAGGACTGGGCCACATCCCCAGGGTTTCCCCATAACCACTGCATCCCCATGGCTATAGGACAGGAGGGGAGGGCAGCTCCTGGCTGACAGCTCCTTCCACAGGCCCTGGAGGAGTCAGAGTCCTGGAGGGAAGGACCACAAGAGCCAGTGACATGGGTTTGGCCTGACCTCCAGTCAGAGAGGAACACAAGCTTCCCGGACAGTGAGGACCTCTAGCCCTGTGCACACCCTGGGCCCACAAGTGCCAGCCACCTGCTCACCCACAGCTGGCCAGAGAGATGCTGCTGATGCGGGGGCTGCTCCCCATCATCCTGCTGGCCCTGTATGGGGGACCCAGCATGGTGGGGGCACAAGGTGAGTCCATTACTTCCTCCTTTTCCCTGCCCCCCTCCTCACTGCTGGGCCCTGTGGGTGACAACACCCCTCCACCCTATCCCCTGGCCCTTCCTCATTGCTGGACTCCATGGCTGAGGCCACCGCTCCATTGTATCCCCAAGGAAGCCCCAGAGGCACCAGCGGCTCCTGTCCTGCCTCCCAGCTCCCTCGCCCTCATTCCTTCTCTCCTTGATCCTCCCTGGCCAACTTCCCTCCCCTCCTCCCTCCTGCACACTCCTGCTATCCTTTGCCTGGTCTCCCAGTAAGGCCATCTGAGGCTTCTCTGCCCTCAGCCCTCAGTGTAGCTTTTGAGGCTCTGACCTCCAGGTGGGCTGCTCCGGACTTTCCTCTGTCTCCTTCTTCTGCACCAGACACTCTGCTGCTCTGAGCAGCCTCCCGCATTTCCCACCTCTGTGCCTTTGCTCCTGCCGGGCCCTCTGCCTGGATTTTCTTCCTGGCTTTGTCCCCAGCAACCTCCTCCTGGTGCTCAGAGGCCCTGCTGGGGTGACCCTCTGGCTCTTGGAGCAGAATGAACCCCCACCCAAAAGTCCACCCGCAACTACCCAGAAGGGCCAAAGTGTGGAGGTCTCAGGGTATGGGCTCTGCCATACTGCACTTAGGGGTGGGTTTGGGGCTGTCCTCCAAGGTCACAGGGTGGGGTCTGATGCATGTCCTTATCCTGGGACTGCACCAGGGGGCCCACAGCAGGGCTTGGGAAATGTGCTGTTAATCAACTGGAGTGATGGACACCCAGGAGGCTCACTGCTAAGTCCTCTTCCAGGCCCCCCCACCTCTGCCTGGCATTTGGGAGCCTGGGCAGGATCAGGGAGACACCTCCCCAGCTTGGGGCACCAGGGGAGCTGGGAAGGGAGGTGATGTGGGGCTCATGGAGGAAGAGAAGGCTGACCCCTCCTGCCTCTCCCCGGTTAGAGGCCGTCCCCCTGCAGAGCCTGCGCTGCTATAACGACTACACCAGCCGCATCAAGTGCAGGTGGATGGACACCGAGGCTGCCCAGCGGTACATCAATGTGACCCTCTATCGCCGACTGGATGAGTGAGTGACCCCGGGGGAGGGGGCGTAGAGTAGAGAGAGGTCCAGGGTCAGCCTGCAAGCAGGAGCTGCCCAGGAGCTCCGGCTCTAGCAGGCTGCCGGCCAGGCCCAAGGCTGGCATCCGATGTCGGGGCTTAGGGGAGGGCTGACTTCATTGTCATTGTTGTTGCTGATGATGATAATGGCAGAGATAATCTATTAGGTTCATCTAGCTATTGGGGAGCAGGGCAAGATGGGCCCCTCTCCTGCCCCTACTTGGGGGGCTGGCTGTGAGCCCACCTGGGACCCTCCCACCTCCTTCAATTAGGGGGGTTTGGCCCTTTCTCCTACAGTGTCTCCTGTGCGTGTGCCATTGGGGAAGGTGCTCTCATCATGTTGGGACGTTGGTGAGAGTCTAAATCAGCCATAACAGAGATAATTAAATATCTGGATAGACAGGGGAGGAACAACTCAGAAAAGGAGGGTGACAATAGCTGCAAAACTCAAAGACCGTAACCAACATCACTGAATTATACATGTAGAAACTGTTCGATCAGTGTATGTTCTGCTGTGTAGATTTTCAACAACAACAAAAATAAATTATTTTTAAAAATCTGGATAGAGTTTCTGCTCCTCCCCACGCTGTCCCCACATTCACTTTCTCTCTCCTGTTCCCTGGATGCCTCCAGCTCACCTCCTCCACCTTCCTCAGACTCCCACAACCCTCCCCCCACTCTCAGCCTGTGGCCTTTTTCCTACTTTGTGGAGACAACAGACACCCCCAGAAGGGAAGCTCCCCAAACCCACATACCTTTCCTCACACATACTGGCTGTCCCTTCCTACTGTACTCCAGGCTGTTCCTGCCCCAGGGCCTTTGCACTTGTTGTTAGCTCTTCCTGAAGTACCCTTTTCCCAGAATTTACATGACTCTCTCCCTCACCTCCTCCAAGTTTTTGTCCAAATGTCCCAGCTCTTTCAAATTGCACCCCCTGACCCAGCCCTTCCAGCCTTCTTATTCCCCCCACCCCTAGCTTTATTTGTCTACACAAAGTTTTCTACTTTTGACATGCTACATCATTCATGTTTAATGCGTGTCTCCTCCAGCCAGGATATCAGCTCCACAGGCAGGGACTCGTGCATGTTTTGCTCACTGTCTGGCCCCTGCCCCTGGATGGTCTGGCATGTAGGAACCGCTCTGTAAGCATTTGCTGAACAGTGATTCTGATTTACTCTGGGCTAATGTGTGTCCTCTCCTGGCAGTGACCCTCCAGAGCCAGTGCCCTGTGATCTCAGTGACGACATGCCCTGGTCAGACTGCCCTTCTCCACCCTGTGTGTCCAGAAGATGTGTCATCTCTCACAGTTTCTTCGTCATTGGTGACAATGACTACTTCTCCTTCCAACCAGACAGGCCTCTGGGTGCCCAGCTCACTGTTACGCTGGCCCAGCACGGTGAGGGCCTGGGGTCCCTAGCCAGGGCTTTGTTCCTTGTCTGGACAGTGGTCATCAGGGGTGGCCTGGCTTCAGGAGGTGGACCAGGGAGTCAGGGTCTTCCAGGGGTGGAGATATTGGCTTGGGGTTGGGTTCGGGTCTCTTGGGGGAAGAGGACATGGTCTCCTCACCATGGAGGCTTTGGAGCAGGTGCAGCTTGAGAAGGTTCTGGCCAAAGGGACATCCTACTGCCCTGGCTACTCCCACCACCTTCCAGGCCACTGGCTTCCAGTGCTGAAGCCTTTCCTTAAAGAAGAACCATCCTCCCTAACCAGGTAGAAACTTTACAGCTTGCAAAACTCATTCATCAATGTGTTCACAGCCAATTTCTGCAACAACCCATTTTAGAGATGAAGCACTGAAGCCCAGAGAGGTGAAGTGACTTTCTTGAAGGAAATCCCACCACTGAGCAATAACAGCAGTGGTCAGTCAGACATATCAAGGGCCTCTTGCATGTTAGAGGTGAAGTTTAGCACCTTCCTGCACTTGCTGAGCGGCCCCCAGAATGTCCCTGCATGTCCTCAAACCACGTGAAGCGATGACTGGTCTTGGGTGGGTGTAGAGGAGCATTAAATAGCTAGGTTATATTTGACTTATATTAGAAAGAACTTCAATAGCACTTCACTCTCATTCTCATCGATTTGATGATATGTGTGGTCAGAATGATGGAGGGTCATTTTTGAAAGTTAATAGTCACATGGCAAAAACCATGCAGGTGGCTGGCTTTTAGGAAACACTGCCCAATCTCATTTAATCCTTAAATTATGTTTGGAGTCATATACTATTTTGTGACCCCATTTCACTGATGACAAAACTGAGGCTGAGACAGCAGGGAGACTTGCCCAAGGCTACCCCGCTCCTCATGTCTAGCTTTAGCTTAGCATCCAGGGCCCCAAATACTGGGCCACCTGCTGCCTCCTTTCAAGCGTCCAACGGGAAGTTGGCTCTGGCCCTTGCTTCCTGCCTCTTTTTGCCACAGCATCACAAAGTTGTTGCCTGGAAGGGTGGGTGGGTTAGGCCATCCTGAATTAATTGGAAACAATATTTCAAACATAGTTTGGTGAATGAGAAAGAGTCTCCTCCTGAGTGGAGCTCAGAGTACACAGGTTAGAGATGGCAAAGTAGTGGACGTCATCCGGGGTGATAACTCGCTTGAGGGGGGTGTGTGCTCTCTGCAGAGGGGCAGAGGGCAAGGAGCCCCTGGAGGATCAAGACAGGCTTTCCAGAGGAAAGAGCTTTGCTGTGAGCTCTGAAGGATGGGCAGGAATGGGGAGCAGGACAGCAGTCCTGGCAGAGGAAACCGCATGTGTAGGGGCTGGAGTTGGGGAGGGTCTGTCTGCTGGGCAAGCCGCTGGTCATTGTACCCTGTGGAACATCAACTCCTAGAGGGTTGCCCAATGGTAGGGAAGGCAGGGATGCAGGGCTTGAATCTAGAGAGGCTTCTGTGCCCTGCAAAGACGCCTAGAGTTCACCTTCAGGCTATGGACAGTCACTGAAGGGGTGTGAAATAATCAGATATCATTGGGAATGGGCAATGTGCGGTGTGGATCAGAAAGGTTGGGAGGTGAGGGACAGGCTGGAACCGATTAGTGATCTAAGGTGCTGGTCTCCAGGGAGAATTTCAAACCTATTGCCATCAAGTCACTTCTGATTCATGGTGACCGCAGATGTACCAGTGTAGAACTGCTCCATAGGATTTTCTTGGCTGTAATCTTTACAGTTGTAGATCACCAGGCCTTTCTCCCACGGGGTCTTTGGGTGGCCTCAAACTGCCAATCTTTTGGTCAAGTGCAAACCACTTGCACCACCCAGGGATGTGGGGAGGAGTGTAAAAGAACCTGTTGCTGTCAAGTCAGTTCCAACTCCTGGTGACCCCACGTGTTACAGAGTAGAACTGCTCCGTGGAGTTGTCATGGCTGTAGTCTTTACAGAAGCAGACCACCAGACCTTCCTCCCGAAGCGGTGCTGGGTGGTTTAAACCGCCAACATTTACGTTAATAGATGAGAGCAAACCATTTGTGCCACTCAGGGACCTAGGGTAAACCCACTGCCGACAAGTTGATTCTGACTCATAGAGACCCTATAGGACAAAGTAGAACTGCCCCATAGTGTTTTCAAAGCAGTAATCTTTGTCAAAGTGGACTGCCACATCTTTCTCCCATGGAGGGGCTGGGAGTTTGAACTGCTTACCTTTTGGTTAGCAGTCAAGCACTTAACCACTGTGCCATGAGGGCTCCAGGACCTAGGGGTGGAGGTTCAAATCATAGTAAGAAAATAGAGGCAATTTATTCGTTACTTGGTTCCACTTTAAGCACCTACATATCCTAGGGGAGCCGTGAACAAGCCAGTCATCATCCCTGACTGTTGAGCTTGTGGCCTGGGAGCAGGGAAGGCTTCACAGCAGAGGAGACAAGGACCACCTAGGGATGGCGTGGGGGGAGCATGGACTTTGCCTCCTGGGAAGCATGTGTTGAGCTCTGATCTAGCCCACAGAGTTTTGCAATGAATCAGGGAGGCCCTGAGGTGCAGGGAAGGGGAGAGATTTGCATCTGATCTTCTCTGAGGTTCCCACATTTGAAGATCTAAGACATTTCACTTCCTCTATCAGTTTCTTCACTGATGAAACCAGTACGTGGGCTGAAGTTTCTTAGGTTAGATGAGTAAGTTAGGTTTCGGTCTGTTCAATTGGTAGCAGCTTTCTAGAGCTCTATGCTGAGAAGGATTTCCACACCAGGGTGGGCTCAGGGGCGAAGAGTGAAATGACCCATTAGTGACGCCTGTCCTGGCTATAGGTTGGGACGGGGTGGTTTGCTGCCTAAGTATCACCATTCTGGGTTTAAGGATTTCTGAAGGACTTCCAGCTCCAGCGTGCTCTAACACACCAGGATCCAGGCACAGCATAGAAAATTTACATCTTGTTTGTGCTGTTATTGAATTTTGGGGGGCTTGAAAGTCATCCCTCAGCAATCAGACACGGGAGCTTCAGGAAGGCAGGAGCCATGTCATTCATTAGTCCATCTTCTCATCTTACCCAGTAGGTCCCAGCAGATACGCCCTTCAGGTCAGTTGATAGAATGATTTTATGAGAAATCTGTGAAGGTTGCCTGCATGTATTCAGCCAGTCACTCACTCACTCACTCACTCACTTATTCATTCATTCACTGTCACTCCTGAATTCACTGAGTTGCTCCATCTCAGGCCCTGGGGATAGAGAGAGATGTGACACCCAACCTCTGGCTTCCCTGAACTCTTCATCTACTGGAGGGTGCAAATGTGGAAACACATAGACCATCAAGTGTGATAAGGACCATGGTGGAGGGAATTACAATGGGCTATGTGGGACACCTTGGCTGCAAAAGTGCACTCAAACAAGCCAGCAATCATGAAGATGGTGCAAGACTGGGCAACGTCCCATTATGTTATAAATGTGGTGACCATGAGTCTGAGCTGACTGCATGGCAGCTAACAACAACATGGTGGGACAAGAAAAGGAGGAAGAGATTCTGCCCAGGGGAGGGAGGCAGCCAAGAATGGTCTAGAGGAGGAGACATTTATCCTGGGCATTGACAGGGGCCCTGGAGAGTGTGCAGGTGGGAAGAGAGAGGCAGAGCGGACTCAGGAGGGGGAGTAACATGAGCCACAGCGCCCTCTGCTGGGAAGGAGGCCATAGAGATCAGAATGCGGTGAGTGGGGGAGACCCAGAACAGATGGAGGCTTGTTTTAGCTTGTCAGCACCTCTAACTCAGCTTACATTACATTTGCAGAGTGTCTGCACAGCTTCATTCATGTTCGCACTGGATTCCACAAGTTCACAGGTGACAGGCCATAGAGGTGAAGTGTCTGGTCCAGGGCCACTCAGCTAGTAGAGACAGTGCTGGGCTTGCAGCCCTGGTCTGTGCACACAAAAGGCCATGAAGGCTGTTAGCTGCCCTACAGTCATCTCCACCCTGACTCATCCTTCCCTTTCTCCCCCTCCAGTCCAGCCCCCTGAGCCCGAGGACTTGGAGGTCAGCCATGCTGGGGATGGCTTCCTGCTGACCTGGAGGGCGCACCTTGGAGGCCTCCAGAGCCGCTGGCTGTCTGAGAGGCACCTGGAGTCTGAGCTGGTCTACCGGCGGCTTCAGGACTCCTGGGAGGTACGGAGCCCTGGCCAGCTGCCCCTGAGCCCACAGGGACCTGGCCCAGCTCTCCTCCTCCAGCTCCTCTATCCCCACAGGAAGCCTCCACCCTCTACTCCAGCTCCTCCCAGGCCGTTCTGGGGCCAGAGCACCTTGTGCCCAGTAGCACCTACGTGGCCCGTGTGAGGACCCGGCTGGCCCCTGGTGCAGGGCACTCAGGGAAGCCCAGCAAGTGGAGCCCAGAGGTCCGCTGGGACTCCCAGCCAGGTAACTGGCAGAGCTCGGGTGGGCCTGTCTGGGGGAGGGTGGGTCATCATGAGCTCCTGCAGCAGGAGGGCTCTCAGAGTCCATTCTTGTGTCATTCCAGGAATGTGACGTGTCACAGATGTACAACAGCATCCCTAGGCCAGCCCCATCTCTGCTGAACTTGGCAGAGGCAAGGCTGTGTCTTAGGGGTCCGTCTTCAGGGCGCGCCCTGACTAGTACTCATTACAACAACAGTAGCAACTGCATTCATAGCAGCTATGTTTTAATGAGGCTGCTGTGTGCGGGACACGCCAACACTATTGTGCTTAGTCCCCAAAGCACTGGCACTTAGATACTCTTCCCACTTCACACAGGAGAAGATGAAGGTTCAAAGAATCCACTCTGCCCCCTGTGGTCACACAGCTGGCAGGTGTCAGCTGAGCTTTTCACCCTGGTCTCTGGGCCCCAAAACTCACGATCTCTCTATGATGCCTCCATAAGGGCCCTCACTGAGAGCCACAGAATGAATGACCGAGGGATGAATGAGGGAATGATCGAGGGAATGTCTCCCTCCAGGGGACGAGGCCCAGCCCCAGAACCTCCAGTGCTTCTTCAACGGGGCTGACGTGCTCAGCTGCTTCTGGGATGTGAGGTCCGTGGTGGCCAGCTCGGTCCCCTTCACCCTCTTCTACAAGCCCAGCCGCGACACGGAGTGAGTGCCCCTCCCCTCTTCCAGGCCTTGCCCTTGGCAGTCTCCTCCTCTCTCTGGGGGCCCCAGCAGAGATCCCAGCTCATCCTAGAGTCCCCTTCTCCCTCCCAGGGTCCTCTTCCTCCTGCCCTCACCTCAGCCGTGCTTCTCAGGGAGAAGGAATGCTCTCCAGTGCTGAAAGAGAAGCTCAGCAGCCCCTACACCCGGCACCGGTGCCAGATTCCTGTGCTGGACTCCGAGACCCATGACCAGTACACAGTCTCTGTGAAGCCAAAGAAGGAGGAGAAATTGATAAAGAGCTCAGAGCACAGTGAGTTTGCCCACAGCCTTCTGCGTGGGTGGTTCTGGGACATTGTGTAACCAGAGTAAGTGCAGGGCTCCTCATGGCTCAGTCTTCGAGTCTGTGACTGCCAAAGAAATGCAGTGTAGCAACCAAAAGTCTGCAAAAGTAATGTGATGCTTTCTTGAAATTCTCAAGAAGCAAAGAATACAATGACAAACAATATGAAAGAAGATACCATTGCTAACCCACAGGAGCTCTCTTCAAAGTCTTTCCCCCATTCCTTATGCTCTGCTTTCCTCTTCAACTCTGCAGCTGCACTGAAGTTTCTTCTACTGGCTACGCCCTCCTGGCCATCCCACCAAACTTTCCCTTTCGCTTCCTGATTTATTTTTCTCTTGCTGATTTCCAAGTCTTCCCTTGACTTATAGTCTCGGTCTTGAAAATAGTTGGTCTATGATTTACTTCTTCAGTTGGGGGGCCGGAAATAGATTGAAGATCCCAGCAAGTTAACATCCCTGATTTCTCTTATGAAGCAAGAACCCCAATGCAAAGGAACCTCTTACAAATGTTTCATGATGACCAAATAATCTTCCATCCAGTCATCAGTGTTTGACAGCAACAGCAGCCAATTTGCCTTAGTCACTGGGTTTAAATCTACCACTTATTCTTCTGAGATTTTCATTGGAAATAGAGGCTGTTAGGGTTCATGTACATAAAATATAAAGGGCCTAGGAAGACACCTGACACATAGTAGACTTCAGGAAGTTACAAGCATTAGCATTGTTTTTATAAAAGCCCTATAAAGTTGTCAGGAGTCTCTGGGTGGCACAAACAGTTAAGTGTTCAACTACTAACAGAAAGGTTGTGGTCTGAGTTCACTGAGGGGTGTCTCAGAAGAAAGGCCTGGCAATCTACTTCTGAAAAACCATAGGCCCATTGAAAATCCTATGGAGCACAGTTATGGGGTCACCATGAGTTGGAATTGACTTGATGGCAACTGGTTTGGTTTGCTTTTGGTTTTGTGAAGTCGTCAAGTAGGGGTCATGGCCACTCTTTTTTCCCTGATGAGTAAAAAGAAGCTCAGAGTTATTGAGTATCTTACTTAAGGTCACACAGCTAGTAAAAGGTGAACCAGGACTGGAGTCTAAAACTTCTGTCTACCCAGCCTCTTCTTTTTCTCTTTTCTTTGCCTCTCCCTACTTGCTGATCTGCCAGTAAGCACTGTCTACAAGAGCCCCCCCCCCCCGCTTACTATTTGACCACAATCTGGTTAGGGAGAAGGGTCATCTGGGTGTGGCTGAAGGTCCTTTAGAGCTATGCACTGAGGATTCTCTGGTGGTGAGATCCTGGGAGCTTTTCCAGCCTGAGATGTGTCCCTAAGCCTTTGGGAGTGTTGGGCGAGAGTAACCCAGAATAGAGCTCAGCCCCAGAGACTCTGAGGCAGAGGAATAGAGTGATTCAGCCAAGGACTTTGGAGTCACACTGTAGGAGTTCCAGCCTTTGCACCTACCCCTTGTTAGCTGCCTGTCCTTGGGCAAGTTACTTAATCGCTCTGTGGCTCAGTTTCCCCACCTGTAAAATGTGAACAGTTAATAGTACCTATGACATAGGGCTGTTGTTAGAATTGAATGAAATAATCCATACAGAGTGATGTACCTGGCACAGAGTCAACACACTGCAAGAGAAACCAGCCAACAGGGCTTTTATTTTTACCACAAACACTGCAAGTAACACATTCCTTGGGCCCCCTCACTACAAAACAAGTATATCTTATAGCATCTCCCTGTGAAGGGCTGCTCAAGTCAAAAGAGAGGTTGAAATAGTAAAAACAAAAAAACAAACCCATTGCCATCGAGTTGATTCCAACTCATAGCAACCCTATAGGAGAGAGTAGCGCTGCCCCGTAGGGTTTCCAAGGAGCGGCTGGTGGATTTGAAATACTGACCATTTGATTAGCAGCCATAGCTCTTAACCACGGAGGTCACAAAGACCCTGTGATTGGAGGGTCCCAGGCCAATGGAGATGGCTCCTGGGATGTGCAGAGAATGCTGGGAATATTGCTTTGAGAGTGGGAGCTGGACCACCCCCTGAAGGTGTCCCTCTCTCCAGTCCAGATGGACCGCCCAACACTCAACGTGACCAAGGATGGGGACAGCTACATGCTGCGCTGGGAAACACAGAAGCAATACTACGGTCACATAAGACACAGCTTTGAGGTCCAGTATAGGAAGGACACTGACTCCTGGGAGGTGAGAGCCGGAGGCAGGGGAGGGGCATGGGTGATGGGGAGGGGAGGAAAATGAGACACACCCAGGAGCCCAGAGCCTGGTCCCAGCAAGTTGGCAGTTGGGTCGTCACTGTGGTGTGATCACAACCCTGTATGGTCAGCAGATCAGCGTCTCAGAGAAGTGAGGTGACTTGGCCAGAATCAACACAGCTGATCCTGTATTACAAGAGGGCCAAAGACCTCAGGGCAGGGAGGGGCTGAGGACTGGAGGATTTTCAAAAGATGTAAAGCCCTGGGGACCCTTCTCCAGGGGACTCTTCCCCAGAATCCTAGTGTGCAGTGCTAAGAGCAGACGGCTCCCAGCGAAGCAGGGTGACCTGGCCCAGGGCTCAGTCTCTGCCCTGACCCTGGGCTGCCCTCAAGGACCGTGTGCGACCCTGGGGCTCCCTGGAGCCCAGATCGGAATCCACAGAGCCAGCCCAGACCCAGGCAGAACACAGGCCAGGAGCCGGTGGGTCAGCGGTAGAGGTAGAAGTGGGCCCCAGGCTCCGAAACACCTGTCTTGGGGTCCAGAGCCCCACAGCTGGAGTCCAGGCTGTCCCCTAGAGGAGGTAGGAGGCTAAGGAACCTCAGAGGAATGTGGGACATAGCAGTATCTCAGGCTCTGGACACCTCAGTGTTGTCATGTCACAGGGGTCCTATTCCAAGCATCCCTCCCCGTGGGCGCTGGAGTAGGGGTTCTCCATCCAGGGAAAGATGCAGCTGCTGAGGGGACTGAAAGGGGGCAAGTGAAGCCAGTTGGTGTGGAGGTGGGGAGAGAATTGTGGCTATGCCCACGTGTACCAGACCATGGGCCTCAGCCTCAGCCCACCCTGCTCACCACCCCCCCCACCCACCCACAGGAGAGCAAGACACAGACCCTGGAGAACACCTACAACATGCCTCTGCTACCTCTAGAGCCCTCCACCAGGTACTGGGCCAGGGTGAGGGTCAAGCCCTCCCTCAGCAGCTACAACGGGATCTGGAGCGAGTGGAGTGAGGAGCTTTCCTGGGACACGGAGTGGGGTAGGTCCCCCAGCTTCCACTCGCCTTCCTGGGACAGCCCAGGCTGGCAGGAAAGAGGGGGAGGGGACAGAGTTTTGAGGCTCCAGGCCCTATCCCAACCAGAGAGGGCCACCCTCAGGCAGAAAGGAGAGCTGGACACCAGGCCTAAAGGAGGAAAGAAGAGGGGAGTCCAGGACGTGGCCCAGCCTGTGCGGGGCTCAGGGCCTGCACAAGCAAGAAGCCTCAGGGGGCTCCTGACAGGCCGTTGCACATGCTGGCTCCTCTGCCAGTCTGCCCTTTCCCCACCTCACCTCCAAATCCTCCCCGTTCCTTGAGGCCCCTTTACATGCCACCTCCTTCAGGAAGCTTCCCAAGTGCCAGGGTTGCAGCCGTTGCCTCCCATTGCACCACTTCCTCCTGGAAAGGCTCTCAGTCCCTCAGGCCTCCCGGCACATACAGCATTGTGGGCTTTAGGCCAGTGCCCCCCTCTTCTTAGCATATGTCTGGCCCCCTCCCTGGGCCCCTGTAACAGTGAGCTTCTGCAGCCCTGGGCCTGCACAGAGCAGGGTCTGGGGGTGCCCTGCCCTGCCCCTTCCCTCCTGAGCCCCTAGCATTTCCCACCTGGATGCTAATGCCCTTTCCTCCTTGTGCCTGGAAGTGCTGCCCATGTGGGTCCTGGTGCTCATCCTGATCCTGGTCACCCTCGCCTTGCTCCCCGCCCTCCGCTTCTGTGGCGTCTATGCATACAGGTAGAGGTCTCCACGGGGAAGGTGGACAGGGTGGGGCCATCCAGGACCCAGAGGGTCCGGGGAGTCACACAGTGGGCCCCCTTTAGTCCCTCCTCTGCCACCAACCCTCTGTGGAGCCTTGGATACACCCCACCCCCTCCCTGGGCCTCAGTTGCCCCTCTGTACATGAACGTGGGAGCAGCTGGCCCTCAGGTCTCTGGTAGCTGCCACCTCCCTGGTGTCTTTCCAGGCTGAACCAGAAGTGGAAGGAAAAAATCCCTAACCCCAGCAAGAGCTACCTATTCCAGGTAGGGTCTGGCTGGGAGGATGCAGGGTGCAGGGAGGGGTTTCTCTGCCCTGCCTCCCACGTCTCGGTCCCCACCTCCTCTTTCCTGTAGGCTGTGAGTGGTGGGTGTGGGACAGGGGCTCTGTGAGTTAGTTCTAGGACATCAGCCCTGCCCTTCCCGGGTACTGAAGATGAACGAGCTGGGGCCCTGCCTGCCTGGGCTCTCTGTGCAGCAGGACTCAGAGAACTGAGGCAGGGACCATGGGCAGGGTGGGCTCCAAGGAGGGTTCCTCTTCCTAGGGGCAGGTGGGGGTAGTGGGAGGCACCTTGGTGTCACCAGGATGGGACATCTGAGCTGGGTTCTGGAGGATCAGGTGGTGCCAGGTGGAAAAGGTGGGAGGGTCACTACAAGCAGACACATAATAGCCTCGAGGTGGGCACACGATCCTTCATGGATGCCCTGAGGGTAGTGGGTATTGAGATGCGGCCAGGCCACGGTGGCCAGAATGACCAGGCAGGTGACACCAGCACATGGTCATGGAGACCTCTGGTCAGCACAGGCAGGGCCACTTTGCACAAGGAGGGGTCTTGCAGCCAGTGTGAGGAGGGTCAGGTGAGATGAGCATGGGGGCAGGGACACCCCAGACTAGAGGGTTAGCAGGAACAGGACCCCGTCATCCTCTGGTGCTCTGGGGACCCAGGGAAGCCACGGCCTCTCCCTGGGCTGCACTTTGCTGGTTTCTGAAAGGCCGGGCCCATCCTGAGGAGGCTGAGACCCTTCCCTGTCCCCAAGGCTCACCGATGCCCCCTGGTCACCTCCCCTCCACCCTCTGCCCGTCCCACCTTCCCAAGGACCCCTCACACCCACAGAACGACATGTACTTTCTCTTCCCAGAATGGAGGTGCAGGACTCCGGGTCCCGGACAGCACGTCGGTCTTCACCAGCAGAAGTCTCTTACACAAGTGGCCGTGCGACAGCCTCATCCCAGAGCTGGAGGGGTGAGAGTCTGGGCCCCGGGGTGGCCCCTGTCCTCTGGGGAGCAATGGGGCAGGGAGGACCTTGTCATGCACTTCAGGGGCTCTGATGAGGTGGCTCTGCCTTGGCTCATTGTGAAGTGACTAAAGCAGGAGGCACTCCATTTAGACATCAGGAAGAACTTCCTGAGCCCTAAGTTAGTGGAATACCAGACAACGGACTTGACCAGAGGCAGTACATTAGAGTAGATGCTGTCTCCCCACCCTGCTGTCTGGGGAGGCTCCACAGCAGAGCCTTCCAGGTCCCATGAAGTGGGCGAGGGGCTGCAAACACCTAGGGACTCAAGGCCTGTGCAGCCAGCCCTCCACTGCCCTCGATCAGGAAAGCTGATTATATGCTTGGCTAACGGAATGAAGGACAGAGGAAATGACTGGGTGGTACACAGACTGGCATCAACCTGAGCCAAAAGGTGGTGCGGTGTTGAACAGCAGAGGGGAAGGTCGAGGCCACACAAAGCCAGAGTGAGTTATCCACGGGAAATTGAATCAAGGGTCAGTTTTCGTTCCCTGAGCCTCCACCTGGCCCTCCTCTGGTGCTTACTCTGAGCTGCGGGTGGGATCTGGCTGTCCAGAGTCACCGCCTCCTTTGCCTGAAGTACCTGCTCAAGGTGGTCCCAGCATCTTTATCTCCTTTCTCTTGGCAGGGTGTTCCCTGCACACTGCGGGGACAGTGAGCTGTCACCGCTCACCACAGAGAACCCCAAAGACACCTGTGACTCACCCTCTGGGCCTAACATGACTCCAGCCACCTTGGAGCCCATGGAGCAGCCCCCCAGCCCCCCACCTGGTGTGTTCCTCCCCTCAAAGAGGCCTGAAAGCCAGGCTTCCAGCTTTGACTTCAATGGCCCTTACCTCAGGTCACCCCATAGCCGCTCCCTGCCTGACGTCTGGGGTCAGCTGACGTCCCCTGATGTGGGCAGGAGTGAGAAGCCACTGCCACCAGGGTCCCTGGAGTACCTGTGTCTGCCCGCTGGGGGACAGGTGCAACTGGTTCCGCTGGCCCAGGCCATGGGGCAGAGCCGGGTCACGGATGTGGAGGGGTTGCCCAGCCCAGGGTCTGAGGGGAGCTTCTCCCTGCAGTCAGGGAAAGGCCCTGCCCCTCCTCTACCTGGGCCCATGGTGGGTGCATGCGACCCAAAGGATAGCCCACCTGCTCTGCCCACTGGTGCTGGGAGCCCCCAGGACAGTGTCGTGGCCTCTGGCTATGTCACCACTGCAGATTTGGTGTTCGACCCACCCCCAGAGGCCCTGTCTGGCACCCTGACACCCCCTCTGGGTCGCCCCTCTCACCAGGACCCCAGCTCCTGTCCTGGGCTGGCCAGTGGACCCCCTGGAGGCCCATCTCCACTGCAGCCAGGGTTTGAGGACTATGTGGGGCTCCCTCCAACCACAGGCCAGCCTCCCAAGTCCCCTCTCTGCAGCCCTGTCTCTGCTGTACCCAACAGCTCTGTCCTGAGCCCAGGGGAGCCCCAGGTACATGAGGCCTCTGGGTCCCCCCACCCGAAGGGGCTCCTTGTCCTGCAGCAAGTGGGTGATTACTGCTTCCTCCCCGGTGTCGGGCCTGGCCTGCTCTCGCCACAGAGCAAGCCCTCTCCCCCAGACCCCTGTCCAGAGATGGGGGTCCTGGACCCGGTGTTCCAAGCCAAGAAGCCCCCAGGCCCAGCCATGGCCCAGGTGCCAGCCGTTCAGCTCTTTAAAGCCATGAAGCAGCAGGACTACCTGTTGCTGCCCCCTTGGGAGGCGGGCAGACCCAAGGAGGTGTGCTGAGACCCCCGATCCCATGGAGGGCACAGGGGGAGAAGGTCGGCCTGCTCTCCTGTGTGGCCTTCTCTCCCTGCCGGCCCCTCGTCCCTTCCCAGTCATTCCGAAAAGCCAAGGAGAAGCTTCCATGATGAAATAGAGGGAGACCTGGAAAATCAAGCCCACCATTGTACCGCTCCTCTCCCCCTTGACTTCCGTAGATCACTTCTCTCTCTCTGTCACACACACACACGCGCGTGCACACATATTTTTCTTTCAAATTAATTTACTTTTAGATCCTAGATTATTAACAAGGAGTCCCTGGGTGAAACCAACGGTTAAGCGCCCCACTACTAGCCAAATGTTTGATGATTTGAACTCACTCAGGGGCATCTCGGGAGACAGGCCTGACGATCTGCTTCCGGAAGGTCATGGCCTTGAAAACCCTATGGAGCAGTTCTACTCTGCACACATGGGGTCGCCATGAGTTGGAATCAACTTGACAGCAACTAACAATAGGCACTCAAGCAGGAGACCAGGTTCTGCCTGGGTGCATGAGGCAGGAGGTCCCGGGTGGGAGCATGTGGTTTAGGGCTGAAGAGCAGCATGGGGGCTGGGCACACTCAGTCAGGTTCTAGCAACCCCAGACAGGGTGGGAAAGCACCCACCTCAACTGTCACTCCCAAAAATGGACACAACAAGGGGCAGTGGGACAAAGGGAGAACACGAGAGGCTGTGAGTTCATAGGGATTCCTGGTGGTTGTCACAGAGATGACCAGGGGACCCTTTGGGGACCAGAGGCCTGCATCACGTAGAGAGAAATCACTATCTGTGAGATGATGGCTGAAGTGGTCTCCTTCCTACTCCCAGACTGGTGGGACCTGGGGAAATAGGAGAGGCCCAGAACCCACACTAACTCTAGACAAGCTGGGAAATACTGTGCAACCAAGTGAAAATGGAAAATGACCAAAGGCCATGTACATTTGAGGGCTTTGAGTCCAAATTGGCCAGCTGTCTGTCTTCCAGAGATACTGTCCCACTTCTGCTCCTGCTCGGGGTGCCAGAGAGGTTGTGGGTCTATGCTGGGTCGGCACTGGGGATTGTCATTGTTCTACATCTTTGCCTTTCTGATATGCAAAAAAAAAAAAAAAAAAGAAGCATTAAACTTGGTTTTAATTTGCATTCTTTGATAAGGCTCAGGTTTGCACATAGTTTCGTGTTTTTTGGCCATGGGTGTTTTTTTTCCTGGGCTAAGCCTGTTAAGGCCTCTGTCCTGTTGGGTGCTTGTCTTTTTCTGATTCCGTTTTTAAAAGTATTTATATATGACCTTTCAGGTGTGGTGCATATTGTTTTCCTAGTTGTGACTTGTCTTCTACTTTTGTATGTGAGCGTTTTTGGTGCACACAATTTTTACATTTTTGTAAAAGTCAGCGGATAGCTCCACTCTTGGTGTCAAACTTGCAAAGGGCTTCCCACTTCAGAACTGTATAAATTTACATGGTCTCTCATTCTTTCTGCGTCTCAAGCTTTTCATGTACATTATTTATCATTTTGGCATTTGTTTTGGTGAAAGATACGAGAAGGAGATCTGGCTTTCTGTTTTCCCCAAATGAGTAGCCAGTTGTCCCAGCATTATTAGTTGAATCATTCATACTTTGTCCATGTATTTGAAATGCCACCTTTATGATATCCTGAGTTCTTGTGTACACTTAGTTTCCAGTCTTTCTATTTTATTTTATTGTTCTATCTATGATGCCCCACCCTTTTGATTACTGTCGCTTTATAACATGTTCTAATAAGTGGCAGAGCAAATGTTCCTGTTATTTTTGTTCACAAGTCTCTGTTCATTGTAGCAATGTTTGTGGTAGCAGAAAACTATAAGCAATTTAAATGTTCATCAAGAGCGAAATAAAATTTTAGTACATTCTCAAGTAGACTGTTCTGTTAATAACGAATACAGCAGACCTACATGTATTAGAAGAAAGCCCAAGATGTTAATTACCAAAGGTTTGGACGTTGTTCAGAGGGAAAAAGAAATCAATGCAGTGTGTATAATACAAAACAAAATAAAACCCTAAACTTGTGTGTATGTGTTGGAGTAGTTGGGGAGGGGGTAATTATTTGAAGTCATAATTGCATTCGAAGAAGGATGACTTCTGTTAAACACAATGGCCTTTGGCTTTGAGGTACTCCCATGAGTTTGGGACAGTTTAGATGCGTCAAAGTTGGCATGTGAGAGAAGATGTTATGAAGTGGTAAGTGCTGTACCTCACAGAGTGAGGGAGTCCCTGGGCGGTGCAAATGGTTAACACACTCCGTTGCTAACCAAAAGGTTGGAGGTTTGAGTCCATCCAGAGGTACCTTGGAAGAAAGGCCCGGCAACCTCCTTCCAAAAAACTAACCATTGACAACCCTATGGAGCAGTTTTACTCTGACACACGTGGTGTCGCCGTGAGTTAGAATTGACTCCATGGCAACTGGTTTTTCCTCACACACTGAAATCCTGAAAGACATTTAGCATAGGACACATCTCCGTCACCCTCTCCCCTTAGGCCCCAGCCCTGCACCGTGCCCATCGCAAGTGATTGTTAAGGAGTGTCACAGCTTGAAGTCTCCAGAAAGCTGTCCCTGAGATGGAGGTAGACACGCAAAGGTCCTATTGGGGAATGAACAAAAAAGGGAGAAGGAAGACTGGGCAGGGGGAGCTGTCAGAGTGCAATCCAGACCTGACAAAACCTCTGCCCCTCCGCCTGCCCATGGGGAGCTCTGGAGCAAAACTTCTTTTTAGAAGAGCCCCACCTTGGGCAGAAACAGCCAGACCCTAGGACCCTCGAGGAGCTCAGGCATTGATTGGAGGTGCCCTGGGAAGAGCTCGAGGCAGATCCTGAGGGAACCAGTGGCTAGAGACTGTCCGCAGCTCTGTGACAGGTCCATTCTTAAGGGGGACTGGAGCAGTATCTCCCCTAGTCATTCACATGATAATGTATCCTACAGAACCATTGATCCAGCAGATTTTACGCTCCCAGAGGGAGTCTTTTCTTTGTGTTGAAACCTTCCTTTTCCAGCCCCAACACTGGTGGCCTGCAAACAGTGGTGCTCTATAAATAAATGTTGAGCAGGCTACCATTACTGAACATTTTGATCAAAGACTCCAAAGAAGAATCCTGATCAAACGGGGGCAAAACGCAGAACAGAATTTCAAATTGTGCTCTAAGTGAAAGTTTACAAATCAAGTCAGTCTCACACAAAAGCTTATATACACTTTGCCACATACTCCCAATTGCTCTCCCCCTAATGAGACAGCCCACTCCCTTCCTCCACTGTCTCTTTTTGTGTCCATTTTGCCAGCTTCTAACCTCCTCTACCCTCTCATCTCCCCTCCTGGCAGGAGATGCTAACATAGTCTCAAGTGTCCACCCGATACAAGAAGCTCACTCCTCACCAGCATCCCTCTCCAACCCATTGTCCAGTCCAATCCTTGTCTGAAGAGTTCGCTTTGGGAATGGTTCCTGTCCTGGGCCAACAGAAGGTCTGGGGACCATGACCACTGGGGTCCTTCTAGTCTCAGTCAGACCATTAAGTCTGGTCTTTTTATGAGAATTTGGAGTCTGCATCCCACTGCTCTCCTGTGCCCACAGGGATTCTCTGTTGTGTTGCCTGTCAAGGGCAGTCATCGGTTGTAGCCGGGCACCATCTAGCTCTTCTGGTCTCAGGCTGACGTAGTCTCTGGTTTATGTGGCCCTTTCTGTCTCTTGGGCTCGTAATTACCTTGTGTCCTTGGTGTTTTTCATTCTCCTTTGATCCAGGTTGGTTGAGACCAATTGATGCATCTTAGATGGTCACTTGCTAGCCATTAAGACCCAATTCCCCACTCTCCAAGTGGATGCAGAATGTTTTCTTAATAGATTTTATTATGCCAATTGACTTGGATGTCCCCTGAAACTGTGGTTCCCAAACCCCCACCTATGCTACGCTGGCCTTCGAAGCATTCCGTTTATTCAGGAAACTTCTTTGTTTTTGGTTTAGTCCAGTTGTGCTGACCTCGCCTACATTGTGTGTTGTCTTTCCTGTCACCTAAAGTAATTCTTATCTACTACCTAATTAGTGAATACCCCTCTCCCCCGCCTTCCTCCCACCTCTCATAACCATCAAAGAATATTTTCTTCTCTGCTTAAACTATTTTTCAAGTTCTTATAGTAGTGGTCTTATACAATATTTGTCCTTTTGCAACTGACTAATTTCACTCAGCATAATGCCTTCTGGATTCCTCCATGTTTTGAAATGTTTCACGGATCATCACTGTTCTTTATCGATGGGTAGTATTCCATTGTGTGAATATACCATAATTTATTTATCGATTTATCCATTGATGGGCACCATGGTTACTTCCATCTTTTTGCTATTGTAAAGAGTGCTGCAATGGGTGTACATATATCTGTTCATGTAAAGGCTCTTATTTCTCTAGGATATATCCCAAGGAGTGGGGTTGTTCGATCTTATGGTAGTTCTATTTCTAGCTTTTTAAGGAAGTGCCAAATCGATTTCCAAAGTGGTTGTACCATTTGACGTTCCCACCAGCAGTGTATACGCTTTCCAATCTCTCCACAGCCTCTCCAACATTTATTGTTTTGTGTTTTTTGGATTAATGCCAGCCTTGTTGGTGTGAGATGAAATCTCATTGTAGTTTCGATTTGCATTTCTCTAATGGCTGATGATCGTGAACATTTCCTCATGTATCTGTTAGCTACCTGAATGTCTTCTTTAGTGAAGTATCTGTTCATATCTTTTGCTCATTTTTTAATTGGGTTATTTGTCTTTTTGTAGCTGAGTTTTTGCAGTATCATGTAGATTTTGAGATCAGGCGCTAATCGGAAATGTCATAGCTAAAAACTTTTTCCCAGTCCATAGTTAATCTTTTTACTCTTTTGGTGAAGTCTTTGGATGAGCATAGGTGTTTGATTTTTAGGAGATCCCAGTTATCTAGTTTTTCTTCTGCATTGTTAGTGATATTTTGTATACTGTTTATGCCATGTATTAGGGCTCCTAATGTTGTCCCTATTTTTTCTTCCATGATGTTTATCATTTTAGATTTTCTATTTAGGTCTTTGATTCATTTTGAGTTAGTGTTTTGCATGGAGTGAGGTGTCAGTCTTGTTTCATTTTTTTGCAGATGGATATCCAGTCATGCCAGCACCATTTGTTAAAAAGACTGTCTTTTCCCCATTTAACTGTTTTGGGGCCTTTGTCAAATATCAACTGCTCCTATGTGGATGGATTTATGTCTGGATTCTCAATTCTGTTCCATTGGTCTATGTATCTGTTGTTGTACCAGTACCAGGCTGTTTTGACTACTGTGGAGGCATAATAGGTTCTAAAATCAGGTAGAGTAAGGCCTCCCACTTTGTTCTTTTTCAGTAATGCTTTACTTACCTGGGGCCTCTTTCCCTTCCATATGAAGTTGGTGATTTGTTTCTCCATCTCATTAAAGAATGTCATTGGAATTTGGATCAGAATTGCGTTAAATGTATAGATCGCTTTTGGTAGAATAGACATTTTTATAATGTTAAGTCTTCCTATCCATGACCAAGGTATGTTTTTCCACTTATGTAGGTCTCTTTTGGTTTCTTGCAGAAATGTGTTGTACTTTTCTTTGTATAAGTCTTTTACATCTCTGGTAAGATTGATTCGTAAGTATTTTATCTTCTTGGGGGCTACTGTAAATGGTATTGATTTGGTGGTTTCCTCTTCGATGTTCTTTTTGTTGGTGTAGAGGAATCCAACTGATTTTTGTATGTTTATCTTGTATCCTGATACTCTGCTGAACTCTTCCACTAGTTTCAGTAGTTTTCTGAAGGATTCCTTACGGTTTTCTGTGTATAAGATCGTGTCATCTGCAAAAAGAGATAATTTTACTTCATCCTTGCCAATCCGGGTGCCCTTTATTTCTTTATCTAGCCTAATTGCTCTGGCTAGGACCTCCAGCACAATGTTGAATAAGAGTGGATAAAGGGCATCCTTGTCTGGTTCCTGATCTCAGTGGGAATGTTTCCAGGCTCTCTCCATTTAGGGTGATGTTGGCTGTTGGCTTTGTATAAATGCCCTTTATTATGTTGAGGAATTTCCTTCTATTCCTATTTTGCTGAGAGTTTTTATCATGAATGAGTGTTGAACTTTGTCAAGTGCCTTTTCTGCATCAATTGATAAAATCACGTGATTCTTGTCTTTTGTTTTATTTATGTGGTGGATTACATTAATTGTTTTTCTAATGTTGAACCATCCCTGCATACCTGGTATGAATCCCACTTGGTCATGGTGAATTATTTTTTTTGATATGTTCTTGAATTCTATTGGCTAGAATTTTGTTGAGGATTTTTGCATCTAAGTTCATGAGGGATATAGGTCTGTAATTTTCTTTTTTTTGTGATGTCTTTACCTGGTTTTGGAATCAGGGATATGGTGGCTTCATAGAATGAGTTTGGTAGTATTCCGTCCTTTTCGATGCTCTGAAATACCTTTAGTAGTAGTGGTGTCAACTTTTCTCTGAAAGTTTGGTAGAACTCTGCAGTGAAGCCATCCAGGCCAGGGTTTTTTTTTTTTTTTTTAGTCGGGAGTTTTTTGATTACTTTTTCAATCTCTTCTTTTGTTATGGGTCTATTTAGTTTTTCTACCTCTGTTTGTGTTAGTTTAGGTAGGTAGTGTGTTTCTAGGAAATATCCATTTCTTCTAGGTTTTCAAATTTGTTAGAGCACAATTTTTCATAGTAATCTGATATTATTCTTTTAATCTCAGTTGGGTATGTTGTAATATCGCCCATCTCATTTCTTATTCAGGCTATTTGCTTCCTCTCCTGTTTTTCTTTTGTCAGTTTGGCAAATGGTTTATCAAATTTGTTGATTTTTTCAAAGAACCAACTTTTGGTCTTGTTAATTCTTTCAGTTGTTTTTTGTTTTCTATTTCATTTAGTTCTGCTCTAATTTTTATTATGTGTTTTCTTCTGGTGCCTGAGGGTTTCTTTTGTTGCTCTCTTTCTATTTGTTCAAGTTGTAGGGGTAATTCTTTGATTTTGGCCCTTTCTTCTTTTTGGATGTGTGCATTTATTCATATAAATTGATCTCTGAGCACTGCTTTCTCTGTGTCCCATAGGTTCTGATAGGAAGTGCTTTCATTCTCATTGGATCCTATGAATTTCTTTATTCCATCCTTAATATCTTCTATAATCCAGTCTTTTTTGAGCAGGGTATTGCTCAGTTTCCAAGTGTTTGATTTCTTTTCCCTGCTTTTCCTCTTATTGATTTCCACTTTTATGGCCTTATAGTCAGGGAAGATGCTTTGTAATATTTCAGTGTTTTGGATTCTGCTAAGGCTTGCTTTATGCCCTTATATGTGGTCTATTCTAGAGAATGTTCCATGTGCACTGGAAAAGAAAGTATACTTGGTTGCTGTTGGGTGGAGTGTTCTGTATATGTCTATGATGTCAAGTTGGTTGATTGTGGCATTTAGATCTTCCGTGTCTTTATTGAGCTTCTTTCTGGATGTCCTGTCGCTCACCGAAACTGGTGTGTTGAAGTCTCCTACTGTTATTGTGGAGCTGTCTACCTCACTTTTCAATGCTGATAGAGTTTGTTTTATGTATCTTACAGCGCTGTCATTGGGTGCATAGATTTTTAATATGGTTATATCTTCTTGGTATATTGTCCCTTTAATCATTATATAGTGTCCTTCCTTAACCTTTATGATGGATTTAACTTTAAAGTCTCTTTTGTCAGAAATTGGTATTGACACTCCTGCTCTTTTTTGATTGCTGTTTGCTTGATATATTTTTTTCCATCCTTTGAGTTTAAGTTTGTTTGTGTCTATAAGTCTAAGGTGTGTCTCTTGTAAGCAGCATATAGATGGATCTTGTTTTTTAATCCATTCTGCCACTCTCTGTCTCTTTACTGGTGCATTTAGTCCATTTACATCCAGCGTAATTATGGATAGGTATGAGTTTTTTGGTTTTTTTGGTTTTTTTTTCCATGAGTTTAGTGCTATCATTTTGATGTCTTTTTTTGGGAGGTTGTTTTATGTGCTGAGTAGATTATCTTTATATAGTGTCCTTTCCTCATATTCGTTGTTGATTTTGTTTCTGTTGAGTCTCTATTTTTTTTCTTCTATTTTATTTTGATGAGTAGGATAGTTTGTCTCCTTTGTGGTTACCTTATTATTCACCCCTATTTTTCTAAAGTTAAACCTAACTTCTATTTCTTTGTATCGTCGTGTCTTCCTCTCCACGTGGAAGATTTATGATTGAACTTTTTAGTCCTTTTTTATTGTTTTAATATTGTCTTCTTTTATATAATAACATCGCTGGTACCCTGTTTTGAGTTTTTTATTTAATCTTGGTTTGTTTTTTTGATTTCTCTCTCTGGGTTGACTTCTGATGGCTCTGCCCAGTGTTCTAGTCTCGGGTTGATACCTGATATTATTGATTTTCTAACCAAAGAACTCCCTTTAGTATTTCTTGTAGTTTTGGTTTGGTTTTTATGAATTCCCTGAACTTCTGTGTATCTGGAAATGTCCTAATTTCACCTTCACATTTAAGAGCAGTTTTGCTGGATATATGATCCTTGGCTGGCAATTTTTCTCCTTCAATTTTTTATATAAGTCATCCCATTGCTTTCTTGCCTGCATGGTTTCTGCTGAGTAGTCTGAGCTTATTCTGATTGGCTCTCCTTTGTAGGTTACTTTTCGTTTATCCCTAGCTGCTCTTAAAATTCTCTCTTTATCTTTGGTTTTGGCAAGTTTGGTTATAATATGTCGTGGTGACTTTCTTTTAAGATCTACCTTACGTGGAGCTCGATGAGCACTTTGGATAGATATCTTCCATCTTTCATGATATCAGGGAAGTTTTCTGCCAACAAATCTCCAGTAATTCTCTCTGTATTTTCTGTTATCTCTCCCTGTTCTGGTACTCCAATCACTCGTAGGTTATTTCTCTTGATAGAGTCCCATATGATTCTTAAGATTTCTTCATTTTTTTAAATTCTTTTACCTGATTTTTCTTCAAATATATTAGTGCCAAGTGATTTATCTTCAAGTTCAGAAATTGTGGCTTCTACTTGCTCAATTCTGCTCCTCTGACTTTCTACTGAGTTGTCTACTTCTGTAATTTTATTGTTAATCTTCTGAATTTCTGATTGCTATATTTTTTATCTGTCTATGGATTTTTCCAGCTTATTAATTTTTTCATTATGTTCCTGAATAATCGTTCTAATTTCTTCAGTTGCTTTATCAGTGTGTACCTTGGCTTGTTCTGCATATTGCCTCATTTCCTTCCTGATGTCTTGAAGGGTTCTGTATATTAATCTTTTGTATTCTGCCTCTGGTAATTCCAGGAATGCACTTTCATCTAGAAGATCCCTGGATTCTTTGTTTTGAGAGCCTGTTGAGGTGATCATGGTCTGTTCTTCATGTGACTTGATATTGACTGTTTTCTCCGAGCCATCTATAAGTTATTGTATTAGTTTATGCTTGCTTACTGTGTTGTAACTTCTTGCTTTGATTTGTTTTGATATGCCCAAGTGGGTTGCTTGAGTGAGCTACCTTGATTATTTTTGCTTTTGGAGCTCTGACATCCTGTCCCCAGATGGCTAGAGCTGTAATAAGGTATATCAGTCTAGGAGTCCATTCAGTTTTCTTGTATGAATTCAGCTCAGGTGTCCAGGTAGCTGATCATCAAATGTGTGGTATGGGCTCTGTTTTACAGTCTTAGAGGGGCAGGGGTAATTGGCATATGTACTGGTATCTGATTGCAGCAGGGGGTCACACTCAGAACAAGGCAGGGGGCTGAGAACTGACCCGCAAGTGTCTCTGGGAAAAGGACATCCCTGTTCCCTAGATCATGCAGGTGGGTAGGTTCTGTGGATGGACCATGGGCACCCAATATTTTTGGTTGTAAGGACTGCGAGGTACCCATTAGCCTCGGACCCCTGTTGTGGGTGGCTGGGTGACCTGAGTGGAGCTACCAGTCCTTAGGCCCCTGATGTGGGTAGGTGAGGACCCTGTTTAATAGGCAAAGCAATGCCAAACATCAAACACCCACCTCTCCACTACACAGCTGAAAAGGTTAGAGTCTGCCAGCAAGGGCCTATTCTACTAAAATAGGCCCACACAGGTCCATACAGAGGGGAGAGGTGCTCAAAGTCCATGGACCATTTATGCCTGGACAGGAGCCGCTTCTGCCCTGAGCTCCCGTGGTTAGTGGAGCTGGCAAATTATCTTTTCCCCCAAGTGCAAATTTTTTCCTTCTCCAAGCCCCAGAGGATGGCTCTAGGAACTCAACAGGTCCTATCTCTGGCCCAGGGAATTCAGCTGCTGAAGCTGGCTTGGCGGGGGTGGGGAGATGGGGAGCTGTAAAATATATGCAAGTACTTAGCTTTTGCCGAGAGCACCGTTCTTCTCAGGTTCTGGAGGTGTGAGTAGGCTGTGTGGCTGGCTGCTTCTCCCTGAGGAAACTGCATCGGAACACTAGTACCAGCCCACCGCAGCCACCACTCTGGGAATGGTGCCTGAGGGCTCCCTGAGATTCAGGTCTGATAGCTCCTCTCCACTTGTGAACAGTCTCTTCCTCTCCCTGCCCCTCTGTTCATTTTCTAAGCTTGCCTTTGATGCTCAGCGCTCCTAGTTTGTCGTAAATATACTTGTTTCACTTGTTTTTCAGGTCTTTGTTGTAAAGAGGGCCCGCCAGAAGTGTCTGTCTATTCCACCATCTTGGCTCCACCTCCTTCAATGTATGCTTTTTTAAGAACTATCTATAAGGAATCAAATTTGATAACGGTAACTGAAAGATCAGATAAGAAACGGCTATAAATTTATGTTAATGGAGGGAACAACTTAGAAAAGGAGGGTGAGAAGGGTTACACAACTCAAAGAATGTAATCAATGTCACTAAATGGTACATGTGGAAACTGATGAATTGGTGTATGTTTTGCTGTGTATATTCTCAACAATAACAACAAAATAAATAAAATTATATGAAAAAAATAAATGTTGGGCAGCCAGTGGAGGCAGTGTGGCAAGTGGTGTGGCCAAAGGGTTGAAATGCAGATGACTTAGGGTCATGTTGTGGGCCCTGTGCAGAGGTAACTTTATCTTCCCTGGGACCTTTGAGCACTCTGTAAATCCTAACTCAAGTAGGGCTCCTTAGGGAAGTCCCCTCTTGTTCTCTTCATAGCCCCATTTCCACCCAAGCAGAGCCCAGTTCAGCCTCTCTGTCCTCCCACTACGTTTTGTCCCTTTGCCTTTATTGACTTCTATATCTTCATGGAAATAGCCCCGGTAGAACAGTGGCTAAGAGCTTGGCTGCTAACCAAATGGTCAGCAGTTCGAATCCACCAGCCGCTCCTTGGAAACCCTGTGCAGCAGTTCTGCTCTGTCCTATAAGGTCACTATGAGTCAGAATCGACTTGACGGCAATGGGTTTGGTTTTTTGGGGGCGGGGGGAGTTTATATCTTCGTGTAAGGAGCCCTGGTGGTGCAGTTGTTAAGAGTTCAGCTGCTAACCAGAAGGTCAGTGGTTCGAACCCACCAGCTGCTCCACAGGAAAAAGGTGTGGTGGACCACTTCTGTAAAGATGTACAGCCTTGAAAACCGTGTGGGGGAGTTCTACTCTGTCCTATAGGGTTGCTCTAAGTCTCGATCGAATTGACAGCAATGGGTTCAGTTTGATTTTGTTTATATCTTTGTGTTCTGCCTAGACGGAGAGCTCCCTGAGGCCCAGCCCCTGTCTTGCCCATCTCAGGCTCCAGTGTCTCCCTCGGGACCTAGCACGCCCACCTGGTATGTGTGCTGACAGTATTTGTTGCTGCAGAGTTTCTGGAAATTCATCACTCTCTCTCTTCCACTTCCCGGTCGAGGTGACTCAATTATTCTGCTGAGGAGAGTGGAGGGCGGTGGAGAGTGAAGTTTGACTAATTGCTGGATGCCAAAGGCACTAGAAGTCCTCATTTATGGCTTTGCTCAGTCTCTGTTGAGGGGTTGAAACTGGAGATTGTTATTCTACAGACTTTCAAACCAGGGCTTCAAACCATTGCTTCCAGTTTGAACCCCTGCTGAGAATTTGCATTTCTAACAAGTTCCCAGGCGATGCTAACGCTGGTGGTTAGGGCCTATTCTGAGAATCACAAGTAGAGCAATGTTCTCGAAATGCATTATACATAAGAATCACCTGGGGATCTTGTTAAAATGTAGAATCTGATTCAGCATATCTGAGAGTAGAAGTGAAAATTCTCAGCAGGGGCTCGAAACTGAACAAACTGGTTCGAAGTTCTATTTCAAACTGACCTTTTTAAGGTTATGGGTTGCTTTTGTAAAATAAAGCCAGTAATTTTTACCATGGTAATATATCGAAAGTGTGGAAAGTGAAAAAGAAATAAAATAAAACAAAATAATTATTTGTTATCAATAAAAGCCAATGGATCTACTAAGGCAAGGATTCTCAGATTGGACTGGATTTTTTTTTAATGTAGCTACAAACAGTTTTCAAGACACACTCCAAGAAAAACGACCTGAAAGTTAAACATAATGGATTGGAAAGATGTATTAGGCAAATGCTAATTACCAGAACAACAAAGTACAAGGAGCAGTGTTATTATTAGATTAACCAAAAGTTAAGGTCAAGTATATTAAATGAGACAAAGAACTTTTAAACGGAAAATTAACAATCCACGAAGATATAATCATCACAAACCTTTTAAAACTGAACGATATAGGGAAATTCCAAAGGCAAAAATCTTATAAATACAGAGAATTTGATTAAGACTAAATCCCAGTTGAAGACTTTAATGCACTTGTTCACTATTTGGCAGAGCAGATGGGTAAGAAAACCTGCTGCCGTCGAGTCCAACTCATAGGGACCCTACAGGACAGAGTAGAACTGCCCCCGTAGAGTTTCCAAGGAGCGCCTGGTAGATTCGAACTGCCCACCTTTTGGTTAGCAGCCATACCTCTTAACCATTACACCACCAGGGTTTCTGCAAGACACAATAGTCACTCAATAAAAATTTGCTGAATGAATGACAGAAATCATGTAAGAGGTGACACTTAGACAGCAGTTAACTTTATGCCAGGCACTTGATTAACTTAATCCCTAGGAGATGGGTATGATTATCATCCCATTTTACAGATGAGGAAACAGAGGCACAGGTGGTAAGTAGTGAAGCTCGGGCTTGAACCCAGACACTCTAGCAAAAGAATCCAAATTAATATGAATTAACACTACTCTCTACTGCCTTGTAAAATAATGTATAATAAACAATAACTTACAAATGAATTATATAGGTGAATATGTATATGTATATTTGTAAATGTATGTATATGTGTACACATGGTATATATAGAGAGAGAGAGATTATACTCTTTTACTTTTCTTCTCTTATTCCTAGAGAGCATAGACAGACATTTGATCTACTTAGGCACAAAGAAAACTTTAAAGAAAATCCAGATACTAAGGATTCTACAAGCTACATTTTCTGTTGCACTGCAGTAAATCCAAAAATCAGTAATAAAATGGAAACAAGGAAAAAAAAATAATCTTGATCAATTAATGAATTACACATAACTAGTTTTTATGGGGCAGTTCTACTCCGTCCTATAGGGTCGCTATGAGTCAGAATCGACTCAAGGGCACTGGGTTTTTTTCCTTTTTTTTTTGTAGTCTTAATTACTAGCAATCCCTGCCCGTTACGCAATAATTGGAAAATCGCAGATATGGGAATGGAGTGAAAATCACACCCAAATCGTTCTCGAGATGCTCAGAGGCACAGCATGAGTGAGGGATAGAATTAAAGCAAGTGGTGTTTGGATTTTCTTCTACACCAGGGGCTCTCAAGTGCAGCCCTGGACCAGCAGCTTTGGTGTCACCTGTGAACTCTTTAGAAATGCAAATCATTGGGCCTTGCCCCAGCCCAGCTGAATCAGAAACTCTGTGTCTTAACAAGCTCTGAGGGTGAATCAGACGCACAACAAAGCTCTAGCACCACAGCCCATCACCACAGAGCCCTCCTCTAGATACACTGAAAATTCTGGGGAAGCAGTCAGGGGTTGGTACAAGGAGGCAAGGAGGTGCCAGAGCTCGGACTGAGACAGGCGGCAGCCACGCCTCTCCAGGCCTGTTGGCATTGCCCAGGGCAGAGCTGGAACCTAGAGGGCTTCATGGCTTTGAGGATGGGAAGTATACGTGCACTTGGCACTTGGCACATGATCTGGCAAAGGTGTCTGGGGCCAGGGTATCTTAGTCTGAACACCGCTGCTAGGTACAACAGAGACAGGGCTGCAGAAAGGGGACATGGGAGGCTAGCCTGTGGTTGGAGGGAGTCCCACATAGTCCTCAAGCCCTGGCTGCAGTGGGGATGGGCCTCCAGGGGGTCCACTGGCCAGCCCAGGACAGGAGCTGGGGTCCTGGTGAGAGGGGCGACCCAGAGGGGGTGTCAGGGTGCCAGACAGGGCCTCTGGGGGTGGGTCGAACACCAAATCTGCAGTGGTGACATAGCCAGAGGCCACGACACTGTCCTGGGGGCTCCCAGCACCAGCGGGCAGAGCAGATGGGCTATCCTTTGGGTCGCATGCATCCACCATGGGCCCAGGTAGAGGAGGGGCAGGGCCTTTCCCTGACTGCAGGGAGAAGCTCCCCTCAGACCCTGGGCTGGGCAACCCCTCCACATCCGTGACCCGGCTCTGCCCCATGGCCTGGGCCAGCGGAACCAGTTGCACCTGTCCCCCAGCGGGCAGACACAGGTACTCCAGGGACCCTGGTGGCAGTGGCTTCTCACTCCTGCCCACATCAGGGGACGTCAGCTGACCCCAGAAGTCAGACAGGGAGCGGCTATGGGGTAGCCTAATGTAGGGGCCATTGAAATTGAAGCCAGAAGCCTGGCTTTTGGGCATGCCTGAGGGTGGGGACAGGCCGGGCTGGGGGCTCGGGGGCTGCTCCATGGGCTCCAAGGCAGCTGGAGTCATGTGAGGTCCAGACGGTGAGTCAGAGGCTTTCTTGGGCTTCTCTGTGGTGAGTGGTGACACCTTGCTGTCCCCACAGTGTTCAGGGCACACCCTGTCAGGAGAGCAGAGATTGGCCATTGGCCTCCGATGGGCATGGAAGGGGAGAAGGTGGAAGGGGCAGGGCCATGAGAAGGCTGGGTCACGTGGGAGAAGACAACTGACACCCACACCATCTTCCCTGTCCTCGAGGGCTCTGCATTTGCTTCAAGTTCTTCCTTCCATCTTATTTGCCCCTCTCTGCCCCCCTGTCGGTGACAGAGGAATGCCATCTCAGCACCTCGTCTGATCATCTGTCTCTTGCTCAGTCAGTCTGTCATGGAATCAGCATATCAGGGTCCCAGTGGCCTTCCTGAGCCACCTCCCCCATCCCAACCAGCCCAGGGGTGATAGGATCTCAGGCTGTTCCTTGCATAGCAGTTCTTCCTGCTAGACTGAGTTGTCCACTGTCTTCCTCGGTCCAGGACCTCCACCTGCTATTGAGCTCTCCTGCTCCCCAAGGCAGGGCTGGTGGGCTGGTGGTCTCTGCCTCCCTCACAGCCATGGGTCAGAGCCCTGCCTAGAAGGGGCACGTAGTCAATGTGTGCTGAATGAATGAATGAGTGAAGGAAGGAAGGAGGTTACCTTCCTGTTGAAGGTCTCCAACAGTGTCCCCCGAAGCTGCTTGAAACAGAGTGCCTATAACCAAACTCATGCTTTTCTGCCCTTTCCCCACCATGCCCCATCACAAGCCCCCCAAACCTGCCTCCTATGTCCTCATGCAATGACCTCCATCCTCCCCAGCAGGTGTGTATTAAGCAGTATGCAAGGTACACACAGGCCTATTTGTGTTTACTTGCTAATCTGTAGTGCACAATTTCACATGGGTTCCATTACATCTTTGATGTGGTGAAAACAGATGAAATTGTGCACTACAGCTTAGCAAGTAGGCACAAGTAAGCCCACGCGTACCTTTGGTATTGGGTAATCTGTCCCAACTCCCCAGCACCCAGACCAGGAAGCTCCATCATCTTCAACTCCTTCGTCTCTCTCACCCCTTGTAAAATAAATGACCACGTCCTGCCTGCCATTCTGAAGCCTCAGCAATCCCTCCTTTTCTGTCCACCCCCCAGCGGACACTAAACCAGCCACTGTCTTCTCTACCCTGAAAACTGAAGCAGCCTCTATGCCCTGCCATCCCAGGCTACCCCTCTCTGCGCCCTGTCCCTTTCTCAGACACAGCTCTGAGCATCACACCCTGTAGCGCTCCTGCGGCTCTGGGAAGATGTCCTGGCCCAGCTCCAGGGCCCACTTTTCGGCCTCACATCATGTCTTCCTCATAGCCAAACCCATCCATAGTCAAACCCTGTCCTCCACTGAGTCCCCTGGGCTTGCTCACGGGCTCCTCTCCTGGTGAACTGTGAGCACCTCCCTAGAAGGCCTCCCCTGGCTGCAGAAAACCCCTCCCTTCCCTCAGCGCCTCCTTCCCCAGTCCCAGTGCCTGCTCCCCCTCCCACCTTGAGCTGAACCCATTGCCATTGAGTTGATTCCCACGCATAGCAACCCTATAGGACAGAGTAGAACTGCCCCATAGGGTTTCCGAGGAGCAGCTGGTGGATTCGAACTGCCGACCTTTTGGTTAGCAGCTGAACTCAAAGGGCAGTTATTTCTCCCTACCCAGTACACCTTGAGCCCCGGGAGGGCCAGGGCAGCCCCTCCTTCACCTCTGCGCCCCCAGGCCTGGCAGGCAGCAGGTCTCGGCACATGGCCCTCCTTTCCTTCCTTGCCGTCCTCTTGTAACAACTACAGTCTTTCACACATTTGTCTCACCTGAGCCTCCACCTGCCTGTAAGGTAGGGCAGAGAGGCCCAAGTTACTCTCCCCCTTCCAGGCAAAGTAAGAAATGGCAGGACTGGGAGGTGAAAAAAGGTCTCTGGGATAGTCAGGCACCTATTCCAGGCACAGGGGGAGGTCCAGAGTGGAAGTGCCCCTCTGGTCTGAGGCCGCTCATGTGGCAGGTTTGTGGTACACCGGGAGAGCCCAGTGCTCCAGCCGCCACCAGAGCTAGAGGAGCAAGGCTCCTCCGAGCTTCTGTCCTGGGTGCCTGCAGACCTGGACAGAGCTGAACCCATGGGCACCTGACTGGGGGCTGCAGACTGCAGGAGCAGAACAGAAAGGTGAGTGTCCTCCAGGTCAAGGGGAGGGGGACTGCGAGAGCTACACCTAGTCTTTAGCCCTGAACTTCCTCTAGGGGAGGAATGTTATTTCTACGAGCAATTAATCCCTGGAAAGGAGAGGGACTGAACATGCCCACATGAGTCAGACCTCAACACGGCCTCAGGGCTGGGCCTTGAGTCTGCCCCAGAGCTTGACCTTGACCGAAGGAAAGACGGCTTTGAGAGTGTGGCCATGCTCGTGTCTGGTAGCAGGGAGGGCTGGGGCCAGGGCCTTGCCTGGAGTCCAACCCCCTTCCCTTGACCTGCTCCACCAAGTAGGCTTATGAAGGCCCAGCAGTAATAAGAAGGGACTCTCCTATCTCCTCTCTTCTTCCTCCTCTTCCACCTTCTTCACCGTCTAATCAGAAATAGAGCATAAAGCCATGGACTCTACAGAGTTGTTCTGAGTAAGAAGCAAGACACCCTACATACACCTGCTCAGCTCATGGCCAGCCCAGGAAGTCCTTAACATGACAACTGTTGTTATTTTTAGCATCATCATCACAGACAGGGCACACTGGCTTCTCCCAACAATCCTAGAAGCTCGGTATTATTGTCTCCATCTTGAAGATAAATTAATAATGTAATAAACTGATCCATTTATGGACAACAAGGAAACAGACTCAGAGAGCATAAAGCTTAAGCTAGAGGTGGGAGACATTGTATGTGACTTCATGGCATGCCTGCCTGCTCCCTGCCCTTATGAAGCACGAATCTCTAGCCCAGGGCTGGCAAGCAGCCCTCCATCATCTGGTCTCCAGGGGTAAGACATACTCACTGCCTCCCAGGCTGACAGCACAGGGGTCAGGGGATCCCAGAGGGTCTGGGGATGACGGTAATGTGCGTACAGCCCTTCTTGGAGTGACCTGATCACCACCCACCCTGACTCCTTGGGTCATCACATGTCACCATGAGGTTGATGGTTTTGTCCTTACTTTAAGGTTGAGGAGACAGAGTCAGGGCGCATCCCAGCCAGAAAGCAGAAGATCCCAGGATCCTGGCTGTAGGACTCTGCCAAGGGGCCTCCTTCTCAAAGGAAAGACCCTCATACCCAGAGCCCCTGCACTAAAGACAGAACCCCCTTTCCAGCCCCCAGCACCCTACCCCAGCACCTCACCCCAGCACCCCACCCCAGCACCCCACCCCAGCACCCCACCCCAGCACAGAGGTGCTTCACCTCTCTGAACCTCCCTTTCCCTGCCTGCACCATGGGGACAGTCACATCTGGCCTGTCTTGTCTACCCCACAGTGGCCATGGAGACAGGAGGGGAGGCCTTGCCAGTGGCAAACTTGTCATCATTACTACTCCAAGGACTGCGGTATTCCCGTCCTCATTGAGGGAGGTCAGTGTCACTTCCAAGCTCCAGAAAAGACCCAAAGAACCCCTGCACCAAGGGGTTTCCCAGTCGCTCCCCCGACCCTTGAGGCCCTGAGGGTATGCAGCCCCTTGCCCACTCCACTGGACCTGGAGGCCTCCACAGTGTGGAGCTTCCTCAGGCAGCAGGGTGGGAAGACAGCATCTGCTCTAGTCCATTGTCTTAGTCAAGTCTGTTGTCTGGTATTCCACTAACTTAGGGCTCAGGAAGTTCTTCCTGATGTCTAAATGGAGCGCCTCCTGCTTTAGTCACTTCACAATGAGCCAAGGCAGAGCCACTTCATCAGAGTCCCGGTTGTGCATGACAAGGTCCTCCCCTCCCCCATTACTCCCCAGAAGACAGGAGCCACCCCGGGGCCCAGACTCTCACCCCTCCAGCTCTGGGATGAGGCTGTCACACGGACACTTGTGTAAGAGGCTTCTGCTGGTGAAGGCCAACGTGCTGTCTGGGACCCGGAGTCCTGCACCTCCATTCTGGGAAGAGAAAGTACATGTCGTTCTGTGGGTGTGAGGGGTCCTTGGGAAGGTGGGACGGGCAGGTGACCAGGGGATGTCAGTGAGCCTTGGGAACAGTAAGGGTCTCAGCCTCCTCAGGGTGGGCCTGGCCTTTCAGAAACCAGCAAAGTGCAGCCCAGGGAGAGGCCGTGGCTTCCCTGGGTCCCCAGAGCACCAGAGGATGATGTCCCTGCCCCCATGCTCATCTCACCTGACCCTCCTCACACTGGCCACGAGACCCCTCCTTGTGCAAAGTGGCCCTGCGGGCGCTAACCAGAGGTCTCCATGACCATGTGCTGGTGTCACCTGCCTGGTCATTCTGGCCACCGTAATCTGGCCCCGTCTCAATACCCACTACCCTCAGGGCATCCAAGAAGGATCGTGTGTCCCCCTTGAGGTTATTACGTGTCTGCTTGTAGCGACCCTCCCACCTTTTCCACCTGGTACCACCTGATCCTTCAGAACCCAGCTCAGATGTCCCATCCTGGTGACACCACGTTGCCTCCCACCACCCCCACCCACCCCTAGGAGGAGGAACCCTCCTTGGAGCCCACCCTGCCGGTGGTCCCTGCCTCAGTTCTCTGAGTCCTGTTGCACAGGGAGCCCAGGCAGGCAGGGCCCCAGCTAGTTCATCTTCAGTAACCGGGAAGGGCAGAGCTGAGGTCCCAGAACTAACTCACATAGCCCCTGTCCCACACCCACCACTCACAGCCCACAGGAAGGAGGAGGTGGGGACCGAGACGCTGGAGGCAGGGCAGAGGAAACCTCCACCTGCACCCTGCATCCTCCCAGCCAGACCCTACCTGGAACAGGTGGCTCTTGCCGGGGTTAGGGATTTTCTCCTTCCACTCGTGGTTCAGCCTGGAAAGACACCAGGGAGGTGGCAGCTACCAGAGACCTCAGGGCCAGCTGCTCCCATGTTCACGTACAGAGGGGAAACTGAGAACCGGGGGGGGGGGTGTTCAAGGCCTCACAGGGGATCTGTGGCAGAGCAGGGACTGAAGGGGCCCTGCTGTGTGACTCCCTGCGCCCTCGGGGTCCTAGGTAGCCCCACCCTGTCCACCCTCCCCATGGAGACCCCTACCTGTAACCATGGATGCTGCAGAAGAAGAGGGCAAGGAGCAGGGCGAGAGTGACGAGGACCAGGATGAATGCCAGGGCCCACACAGGCAGTACTTCCGGGCACAAGGAGGAAAGGGCATTAACATCCAAGTGGGAAATGCTGGGGGCTCAGGAGGGAAGGGGTGGGGTGGGGCACCCCCAGACCCTGCCCTGTGCAGGCCCAGGGCTGCAGAAGCTCACTGTCATAGTAGCCCAGGGAGGGGGCCAGGCCCATGCTAAGAAGTGGAGGGTTCTGGTCTGAAGCCCACAACGCTCTACATGCTGGGAGGCCTGGGAGAGTGAGAGCCTTTCCAGGAGGAAGTGGTGAAATGGGAGGCAGTGGCTGCAACCCCGGCACTCGGGGAGCTTCCTGAAGGAGGTGGCATGTAAGAGGGCCTCAAGTTGTGGGGAGGATTTGGAGAGACCAAAACCAAACCAAACCAAACCCACTGCCATGGAGTCAATTCTGACTCATAACAACCCTATAGGACAGGGTAAAACTGCCCCATAGGGTTTCCAAGGCTATAACCTTTATGGAAGCAGCCTGCCACATCTTTCCCCTACGGAGCAGCTAGTGGGTTCAGACAGCTGACTTTTTGGTTAGAAGCTAAGCCCTTTAACCACTGTGCCACCAAGGTTCCATTTTGGAAAGGCAAAGCAGGAAAACACAGGCTGGCAGAGGAAACAGCATGTGAAAGGCCCATCAGGAGCCCCTCGAGGCTTCCTGCTGTGCAGGCCCTGAGCCCCACATAGGCTGGGCCACCTCCTGAACTCCCCTCTTCTTTCCTCCTTTGGGCGTGGTGTCCAGCTCTCCTTTCTGCCTGAGTGTGGTCCTCTCCCTGGGGCTCTTCCTCTCCATAGGTGGCTGAGGCCCCTTCCGGCACAAACCATCCACAGGACTTTATCATTTATGTGTCTCCTGGTGGTCACTCTGGGGAAATGTGAGTGGCCAGCAAGAGCAGCAAATACAGGCAGGAGATGAAGACTAAGGAATCAGACCAAAAATTCCAAGCCTAAGCCCCGGTCCATAGCTCTCAATGTCTTTCCTATTATGGTAACGGGGAACTCTTGGTGAGTGAGCACTGGAACGTGGCTGCTACAAAGTCTAGTGAAACCATGGGCCACATTTGTAGAGTCCCAAGTTCCAGGCTGAGGGAGGTGAGACAGAGGAACCTGCTATCCTGGGCTCTGCTCAGAAACCATGTGGAGTCTGTGTTGCACACAGGTATCACTTTCCAAGCATTGTCAGGCTATGTCAAGAAAATAAAGCAGGGTCACCACATACAGGTGAGCAGGTGGTTCACTGCACAAGGGCAACTGTATAAGAGGCAAGACGGGCCCGAATTCAGTCTGAGCCTCCCATGCCAAGCCTGGTGCCTACGGGGCTGTGTCAACCCAAGAAGAATTACCACCGCCGGCTGCTGTGGATTCCATTCTGACTCACAACAACCCCATGTGGGTCAGAGTAGGACAGTGCTCCACTGGTTTTTCAGTGACTGATTTTTCAGAAGCAGATCCTTGGACCTTTCTTTTGAGATGCGTCTGGGTGGACTTGAGCCTCCAACCTTACAGTTAGCAGCCCCAAATGTTAACCATTTGCACCACTCAGGGACTTATCCAAAACGATCCATTTTCCTAACTCCCTTTAGTAAATGTTAGCAGAGCCCGGGCATGGAGTTCAGATCGAGAAGGGCCTGGGCAACAGATCTCCATGTCCACACACACACCCACACACACACACACACGCACACACACACGCACACACACACACACCCTCTGTGCAGCTGGGCTATCCCAAGAGGGCAAGTGGAGGCCAGGAGACCTACCTCCCTCGGTGTCCCAGGAGCGCGCCTCACTCCACTCACTCCAGATCCCATTGTAGATGGCAGGGGTGGGCTTGACCCTCACCCTAGCCCAGTACCTGGTGGAGGGCTCCAGCCCCGAGAGCCACAGGCTGTATGTGTTTTGTAAAGCCTCAGTCTTGGCCTCCTGTGGATGGAGAGTAAAGAGGAGTTGGAGCGGATCCTCCAACTCCAACACCACTGGGCTTCCCCTCGCTCTTGGGGAATCTGGTTGTGTCCCCTAATCTGTGGCAGTGTTGTTCTCCACCCTGACCCTGGCAGGAGACCCAGCCCCAGACCCACTGATTGTCAGAGCAACATCACTACATATGACCCACCCATATTACAGATGACAACACTGAGGTCCAGAGAGCCCCAGGTTCCACCATGCCCAACCCTCATTTTGAAATCCTCAGCCCTTCCCAATCCTCTGTTGGGGGCAGTGTGGACCTCCAGGAACATAGTGTGGTGGACTCTGACCATGAGAAAGGTGTTCAGGAGCCCAGGGCCCACTCCTAAGTCCACCTCTGACTCTCCCCCCTCCTGTCCTCAGTGTCCCCGTGTTCTACCTGGGTCTCGGCTGATTCCATAGATTCTGGTCTGGGCTCCAAGGAGCCCCAGGTTTTACACATGGGCCCTGAGGGTGGCCCCAGGTCAGGGGAGAGGCTAAGCCCTGGGCCAGGCCCCCCTGCTCCACCAGGAGCCCTCTGCTCTTAGCGCTGCACGTTGGGATTCTGGAGAAGAGTTCCCTGGAGAAGGGTCCCCAGGGCTTTACAGCTTTTGAAAATCCTCTATCCTGGTGGCCTCTCAGCCCCTCCCTGCCCTGATGGCCTGGCCCTCTTGTAATGCTGTGATGATTTTGACTAAGTCACGTCACCTCTCTGAACCTCAGTTTCTTCACCAAGAGGTAGACGGGGGCCTGCTGACCGTACAGGATCATGATCACACCACAGTGGTGACCTGACTGCTTGGCTGCTGGGGCCAGGTGTTGGGTAGGAGGCAGCTGCTCTCCTAGGTGTGTCTCATTCTCCCACCCTCAAGTCTGCCCATGTCCCTCCTCTGCCCCAGCCTATCACCTTCCACAAGGCGGTGTCCTTCCTGTACTGGACCTCGAAGTTGGGTGCTAAGTCCTTGTCTGCTTCCCAGTGCAGGATGTAGCTGTCCCCATCCTTGGTCACATTGAGGGTTGGGCAGCCCATCTGGACTGGAGAGAGAGACACCTTCAGGGGGTGATCCAGCTTCAAATGGAATATTCCAGATGTACCCAGGTCCTGCCCCAGGTCTCTGTGCCCCCTTCAGGGGGTGACATCTACCTGGGCCTGGGCAGCACTTCTCTGGGAGGTGCTGAGCTAGACTGCTGTCTGTCAATAGTGAGGTAGCCATGTGACTGGTTATTCACGGTGGCTGAAGTACCCAACTGTATGCCTTCTCCTCTAAACAAACATGGGCAGAGTGAGAGTCCTCACTCTGATAGCACCTCTCAGCCAGTACACGGTCTGGAGAAGGAGCAATGAGCAGAGTTCCAGCCCTGGGAAATGCCCCTTCTGCACCCCCCCATCCCAGCCTGGCTTATCTGTGCTGCTTCTCCCGTGGTTTGCCAGGGGTGGGACAGGATTGGCACAGACTGCCCATCTAGAGGGAGGACAGGAGGTGCCCAGGGGTATAGGGAGGGTAACAAGTGCCCAGGGGCAATCTCTAAGTTGTTCCCCCTCCCCCAGTTTCAAGATGAATAGAATGGATAGCAGTGAGGCGTCAGCAGAAACTCCTCCCCTCTTCTTGTCCAGCTGCCTCAGTTAGGCGCCTTTCATATCTATGGCAGCTAGATCATCATTCCACGTCTCATTTGGTACCCCCTTGGACTTGCACCCTGGAGTAAATGCCTCTCTCTGTCCGCCTCCTCTGCGCCTCTGAAGATGCCACTGGGGACACACCATCCAGGTTCTGAAAGGCTGGTCCCCTTGTTAGGACAGGCCGGACCTTGCAGCAGGATTCAGAGCTGACATGATGAACAGACCAGAGAAAGGCTGTGGCCAGCTGAATAACAGCTGCAAAGATACCCGAGACCTAATCCCTGGAGCCTGTGAACGTTACCTCACACGACAAAAGAGACTTCGCAGATGTGACTAAATTAAGGATGTTGAGGTGAGATTCTCCTGGATTATTTGAGTGGGCCCTAAATGTAATCACAGATTTCCTAATAAGAGGGAGGCAGAGTGAGATCTGACTACAAGCAGAGGAGAAGGAGACGCGATGGGAGCAGAGAGAGATTTGAAGACGATTCACTGCTGGCTTTAAAGATGGAGGAAGGGGCCATGAGCCAGGAATGCAGGAGGCTGCTAGAAGTAGGGAAAGGCAAGGAAACGGATTCTTCCTAGAGCCTCTGGACAGAATATGGCCTCGCCAGCATCTTGGCTGATTTTGGACTTCTGGCATTCACAGGAGTCCTGGTGGTACAATGGTTAAGTGTTGGGCTGCTAACCAAAAGGTCAGCAGTTCAAATCCACCTGCTGCTCCTTGGAAACCCTATGGGTCACTGTGAGTCCCAATCTACTTGGCAGCAAGGGGTTTGGTTTCTATGGCCTCCAGAACTGAAGGAGGAGCAGCACCAGGCCACTGTGCTTTGTTGGCTATAGTAGGGACTTTATTCTGTGCAGGACAGGGCCCTTGGAAGGTTTTGGGCAGAGGAGAGGTATGATTTACTGATGTGTGACCAGAATCACATGAGCTGTGACACTGAGAATAAATTGAATGAAGAGCAAGGGTAGAAGTAGGGAGACCAGCTGTTGCAAGGATCCAGGAGGAGTTGGTGGCTTAAACCAAGGCATAAGCAGAAAGTAGTCATATTCTAGGTGTATTTCAGCAATAGAGATGGCAGAATTTGCTGGTAAATTGGATGTGGCATTTGAGAGAAAGATATGAAAAGATGACACCAAGGTTTCTAGCCTGAGCAATTGAAGAACCAAAAAACCAGACCAAACCAGTTGTCTTCAAGTCAATTCTGATTCTTAGCAACCCCGTGTGTGTCAGAGTAGAACTGTGCTCCATAGGGTCACCTTTCAAAAGCCGATCACCACGTCTTTCTTCCAAAGCACTTCTAGATGGACTCGAACCACCAAATGTTTGCTTGGGAGCCAAGCACTTAACCATTTTTGCTATCCAGAGACTCCTAACTAAAGAACGGACTTGCCATTTAGGGAGATGGAGAAGCTGCTGGAAAGTGGGTCAAGGAGACATAAGTGAGCAGACATTTTGAAGCATGCTAAGTATACTTCCCATGGCACTTCCCAACAGAGATGTTGGGAAGGTAACTGGGACCAACCCAGTAATGGAGATCAGAGGTTCTAGAAACTGCACATTGAGAGGAAGACACAGAGAAAAAAGAATGTGAGGAAACTTATTTTAAGAATTGTTCTGGTGGGGAATCACCAGGTGGTAATATGTTTTTGAGAAATTCAAGCAGAGATTAGAATTACTTTTGTTCATGTTTGGTTGCTACACTGCGTTTTTTGGCAGTGACAGCCGTGAAGACAGAGCTGTGAGGAGCCCTGCACTTACTCTGGTTACACAGTGTCCCAGAACCACCCACGCAGAAGGCTGTGGGTAAACTCACTGTGCTCTGAGCTCTTTATCAATTTCTCCTCCTTCTTTGGCTTCACAGAGACTGTGTACTGGTCATGGGTCTCGGAGTCCAGCACAGGAATCTGGCACCGGTGCCGGGTGTAGGGGCTGCTGAGCTTCTCTTTCAGCACTGGAGAGCATTCCTTCTCCCTGAGAAGCACGGCTGAGGTGAGGGCACGAGGAAGAGGACCCTGAGAGGGTGAAGGGGACTCTAGGATGAGCTGGGATCTCTGCTGGGGCCCTCAGGGAGAGGAGGAGACTGCTAAGGGCAAGGCCTGGAAGAGGGGAGGGGCACTCACTCCGTGTCGGGGCTGGGCTTGTAGAAGAGGGTGAAGGGGACCGAGCTGGCCACCACGGACCTCACATCCCAGGAGCAGCTGAGCACGTCAGCCCCGTTGAAGAAGCACTGGAGGTTCTGGGGCTGGGCCTCATCCCCTGGAGGGAGACATTCCCTCATTCATTCCCTCATTCATCCCTCGTTCATTCATTCTGTGGCTCTCAGTGAGGGCCCTCATGAAGGCATCATAGAGAGATCGTGAGTTTTGGGGCTCAGAGACCAGGGTGAAAAGCTCAGCTGACACCTGTCAGCTGTGTGACCACAGGGGGCAGAGTGGATTCTTTGAACCTTCATCCTCTCCTGTGTGAAGTGGGAAGAGTATCTAAGTGCCAGTGCTTTGGGGACTAAGCACAATAGTGTTGGCGTGTCCCGCACACAGCAGCCTCATTAAAACGTAGCTGCTATGAATCTGGTCATTACTGTGTTGTAAAGAGTACTAGTCAGGGCACTCTCTGAAGACGGGCCCCTAAGACACAGCCTTGCCTCTGCCAAGTTCAGCAGAGATGGGGCTGGCCTAGGGAAGCTGTTGTACAACCGTGACATGTCACATTCCTGGAATGACACAAGAATGGACTCTGAGAGCCCTCCTGCTGCAGGATCTCATGATGACCCACCCTCCCACAGACAGGCCAACCCGAACTCTGCCAGTTACCTGGCTGGGAGTCCCAGCGGACCTCTGGGCTCCACTTGCTGGGCTGCCCCGAGAGCCCTGTGCTTGGGGCAAGCCAGGTCCGCACACGGGCCACGTAAGTGCTACTGGGCATGAGGTGCTCCAGCCCCAGGATGGCCTGGGAGGAGCTGGAGTAGAGGGTGGAGGCTTCCTGTGGGGATAGAGGAGCTGGAGGAGGAGAGCTGGGCCAGGTCCCTGTGGGCTCAGGGGTAGCTGGCCAGGGCTCCGTACCTCCCAGGAGTCCTGAAGCCGCCGGTAGACCAGCTCAGACTCCAGGTGCCTCTCAGACAGCCAGCGGCTCTGGAGGCCTCCAAGGTGCGCCCTCCAGGTCAGCAGGAAGCCGTCCCCAGCATGGCTGACCTGCAAATCCTCGGGCTCAGGGGGCTGGACTGGAGGGGGAGAAAGAGAAGGATGAGTCAGGGTGGGGACGACTGTAGGGCGGCTAACAGCCTTCATGGCCTTTTGTGTGCACAGACCAGGGCTGCAGGCCCAGCACTGTCCCTACCAGCTGAGTGGCCCTGGCAGACACTTCACCTCCATGGTCTGTCACCTGTGAACTTGTGGAATCCAGTGCGAACATGAATGAAGCTGTGCAGACACTCTGCAAATGTAATGTAAGCTGAGTTAGAGGTGCTGACAAGCTAAAACAAGCCTCCATCTGTTCTGGGTCTTCCCCACTCACCGCATTCTGATCTCTATGGCCTCCTTCCCAGCAGAGGGCGCTGTGGCGCATGTTACTCCCTCTCCTGTGTCCACTCTGCATCTCCCTCCCCACCTGCTCACTCTCCAGGGTAGCTCACAGTGCCCTGGATAAGTGTCTCCTTCTCTAAGACCCTTCTTGAGTGCCTCCGTCCCCTGGGGTAGAATCTCATACTTCTCTTTTTGTCCCACCATAAAACCAAACCAAACCCATTTGAGTGGATTCCAACTGATAGCAACCCTGTAAGATAGAGTAGAACTACCTCATAGGGTTTCCAAGGGTATAATCTTTACAGAAGCAGACTGCCATATTTTTCTCCCATGGAGCACCTGGTGGGTTCAAACTGAAGAACTTTCATTTAGCAGCCAAGCACTTAACCACTGGGCAGCCAGGGCTCCTTTGTCCCACTATTGCTGTTGTTGTTAGATGCCGTCAAGCCAGTTCTGACTCAGAGTGACTCTATGCACAACAGAACGAAACACTACCTGCTCCTGTGCTGTCCTCATGATCATTGCTCCGTTGGAGCCCATAGCTGCAGCCACCGTGTCAGTCCATCTCTTTGAGGAGCTTCCTATTTTTTGCTCACCTTGTACTTTCCCAAGTATGATGTCCTTCTCCAGGGACTGGTCCCTCCTGAGAGCATGTCCAAAGCACATGAAACAAAATCTCGCCATCCTGGCTTCTAAGGAGCATCCTGGCTATACTTCTTCCAAGACAGACTTGTTCATTTTTCTGGCAGCCAAAGGTATATTCAATATTCTTTACCAACACCATAATTCAAAGGCATCAATTCTTTTTTGATCTTCCTTATTCGTTGTTCAGCTTTCACATGCATATGTGGTGATTGAAAATACCATGGCTTGGGTCAGCCACAACTTAGTCCTCAAAGTGGCATCTTTGCTTTTCAACACTTGGAAGAAGTCTTTTGCAGCAGATTTGCCCAAATCAGTATGTCATCTGATTACTTGACTGCTGCTTCCATGGCTGTTGATTGTAGATCCAAGTAAAATGAAATCCTTCACAACTTCAAACTTTTCTCCATTTATTATGATGTTGCTCATTGGTCCAGTTGTGAGGATTTTTGTTTTCTTTATGTTGAGGTGTGATCCATACTGAAGGCTGTGGACTTTGATCTTCATCAGTGAGTGCTTCAGGTCCTCTCCACTTCCAGCAAGCAAGGTTGTATCATCTGCATATCACAGGTTGTTAATGAGTCTCCCTCCAATCCTGATGCCCCGTTCTTCTTCATATAGTCTGGCTTCTCGGATTATTTGCTCAGCATACAGGTTGAATAAGCATGGTGAAGAGACACAATCCTGAAGTATACTTTACCTGATTTCAAACCCCACAGTATCCTCTTGTTCTGTTCGAACTACTGCCTCTTGGTCTATGCACAGATTTTGCAGAAGCATAATTAAGAGTTCTGGAATTCCTATTCTTCGCAATGTTATCCGTAACTTGTTATATTCCACACAGTCAAATGTCTTTGCATAGTCAACAAAACATAGGTAAATATTTTTCTGGTACTCTCTGCTTTCAGCCAAGGTCCACCTGACATCAGCAGTGATACCCCTCATTCCATGTCCCCTTCTGAATCTGTCTAGAATTTCTGGCAGCTCCTTGTTGACGTACTGCTGCATCCTTTTTTGAATGATCTTCAGCAAAATTTTACTTCGTGTGATGTTAACGATATTGTTCAATAATTTTCACATTCTCTTGGATCACTTTTCTTTGGACACAAATATACATCTCTTCCAGTTTGTTGGCCAGGTAGCTGTCTTCTAAATTTCTTGGCATACACTAGTGAGTGCCTCCAGTTGCCACATCCATTTGTTGAAACATCTCAATTGGTATTCCGCTAACACCTGGAGACTTGTTTTTCTACAATGCCTTCAGGGCAGCTTAGACTTCTTCCTTCGGTACCATCAGTTCTTGATCATATGCTACCTCCTGAAATGGTTGAATCTTTTTGTACAGTGACTCTCTGTATTCTTTCCATCTTCTTTTGATGCTTCCTGTGTCATTCAATATTTTGGCACCAGAATCCTTCAATATTGCAACTCAAGGCTTGAATTTTTTCTTCAGTTCTTTCAGCTTGAGAAATGATGAGCATGTTCTTCCCTTTTGGTTTTCTAACTCCAGGTCTTTGCACATTTCATTATAATACTTTTCTTCGTCTTCTCAAGCTGCCTTTTGGAATCTGTTCAGCTCTTTTACTTCATCATTTCTTCCATTCACTTTAGCTGCTCTACATTCAAGAGGAAGTTTCAGAGTCTCTTCCAACATCCATTTTGGTCTTTTCTTTCTTTCCTGTCTTTTTAATGACCTTTTGCTTTCTTCATATGTGATGTCCTTGATGTCACCCCACAACTCATCTGGTCTTCAGCCATTAGTGTTCAGTGGGTCAATCTATTCTTGGGATGCTTTCTAAATTCAGGTGGGATATCCTCAAAGTTGTATTTTGGCTATCATGGACTTGTTTAAATTTTCTTCAGCTTCAAAATGAACTTCTTATGAGCTCTGTTCTGCAGTTGGCCCCTAGCCTTGTTCTGACAGATGATACTAAACTTCTTCATTGTCTCTTCCCACAGATGTTGTTGGTTTGATTCCTGTGTATTCCATCCAGTGAGGTCCATGTGTATATTTGCCGTTTATGTGGTTGGGGAAAAAGGTATTTGCAATGAATAAGTCATTAGTCTTGTAAAATTCTATCATGCAACCTCCAGCATCGTTTCTATCATCAAGGTCATATTTTCCAACTACTAACCCTTCTTTGTTTCCAACTTTCACATTCCAGTCACCAGGTTGTTGCATCTTGATTGCATGTGTGGTCAATTTCAGACTGCAGAAATTGGTAAAAATCTTTAATTTTCTTATATTTGCCATTAGTAGTTAGTGTATAAATTTGAATAATACTCATATTAACCGGTATTCCTTGTAGATGTATGGATATTGTCCTATCTCTGACAGCATTGTGGAAACCCCAGTGGTGTAGTGGTTAAGAGCTAAGGCTGCTAACCAAAAGCCTGGCAGTTTGAATCCACCAGCCACTCCTTGGAAGCTGTATGGGGCAGTTCTACTCTGTCCGATAGCTCGCTATGAGTTGGAATCAACTCGACTGCAAACGGTTTTGGTTTTCACAGCATTGTACTTCAGCATAGATCTTGAAATGTTCTTTTTGATGATGAATGGGACACCATTCCTCTTCAATTTTTTATTCTCAGCATAGTAGACTATATGATATTCCAATTCAAAATGGCCAGTACCAGTTCACTAATACCTATGATATCTATCTTTACACATCCTATTTCATTTTTGATGACTTCCAATTTTCCTAGATTTATACTTCATACATTCCATGTTCTGATTATTAATGGATGTTTGCAGCTGTTTCTTCTCATTTTGAGTTGTACCACAACAGCAGATGAAGGTCCCGAAAGCTTTACTCCATCCATGTCATTAAGGTCAGCTCTACTTTGAGGAGGCAGCTCTTCCTTAGTGGTATTTTGAGCACCTTCCAACCTGAGGGGCTCATCTTCCAGCACTATATCAGACAATGTTTCGCTGCTATTCATAAGGTTTTCGCTGACTAGTTATTTAGAAGAATAATGCCACATCCTTCTTTCTGGTCTGTCTTAGTCTGGAAGCTCCACTGAAACCTGTCCACTAATGGTCACTCTGCTGATATTTGAAATACCAGTGGCACAGCTTCCAACATCACAGCAACATGCAAGCCACCACAGTACGACGAACGGACAGACAAGTGGTGGTGTCCCGCTATAGCCCATTTTAAATCCTTCCACCAGGGTCCTATCACATCATGATGGATTTATGTGTCTCCATGTCTGCCTCTGCAAGTAGATGATGAGTTCGTGGAAGGCTGGGTATTATATGCCCGTCTCTGTCCCTGTGGCCTGCAATGTAGTGGCTCAGGGTATTTTGGGGGCAATGGTGAATGAATGAATATATGCAAGTAACCTTTAGGGACTTCTCATGAAATCATTCTATTAATCCAAAGCAAGTGTGTATCTCCTGCAATCTACTGGGTTAGGCAAGAAGATGCATTCATGGAATGATACGGTTCATGCCTTCCTGAAGCTTCCATGTCTGATTGCTGAGGGATGACTTTCAGACCCCCCAAAATTCAGTATGAGCACATATAAGATGTAAATATTCTATGCTGGCCTTAGGCTATGGAATGTAGGAGCTGGAGCCCCTCAGAAATCCAGAAACCCAGAATGGCAAGTGCACAGTACACAATCCACCCTCTCCCAACCCACACCCACAACAGGCATCAGTAATCAATCATTGCACTCTTAGCCTCTGAAATCCTTCTCAGCACAGAGCCCCAGGAAACTAATACCAATTCAACAAACTGGGAATCAACTAAGAACCTACTCATCCAACTGAAAAGATTTTAGTCCACTTATTTCACAGATGGAGAAACTGATAGAGGAAGTGAAATGTCCCAGATGTTCAAATGTGGGAACCTGAGAGCAGAGCAGATCAAGTCTGTCCCCTCCCAGCACCTCATAGCCCTCCCAATTCATCTCACATCGTTCCTCAAGTAAACATCAAGTTCATTAATACTTTTAACATAACGTTAAAACATATTAAACTTGCAAGCCAACTATTTAAACTTAAAAACACTAGAAGAAATAAGGGAGACAAAGCCTGACAGATATAACTATATAAAGACAAAAATCTCTCTATTTTATAAAAAATAACCAAACCATGAAACAAAAGGTAAAGTGCAAAAAAAAAAAAAAATTTTTTTTTTGCCCCCAAATTATAGAGAAGGGTTTAATATCTTTACACTCTAAAAGGTTAACACAAATTCAAAAGTCATCAGATAACACAAGCAGGAAGTTCACATACACACACAAAATTCATGTTGGTAACTGACATTTGTTGAATGCTCACCATGAGTCAGGCTCTTGTCAGAGGGCTTTACAGGTATTTACACAAATATATGTGTAGGTTACTATTGGAATCCCCATTTTAAGATGAGAAAACAGGTATAGGGACATTAAGTAACTTGTCCAGGATCACACAGCTAATAAGGGACAGATGGGGATTGAAACTCACAGCAGGTTGGCTCCAGAGTCTGTGCCCTCAACCGCTACACCAACAGAAGGTATATTTCCCAAGCATCAGCATCATACCTGTCTGTTCTGACATACACTGGCTCAACAGACTCTCCTGTAGGCATGCACACACACAGAAGAAACAACAGAAAACTTTAACACAACTAAATTAGCATTCGCAGGGAGACTGGAGAAATCATAGCTTTTTAAAATAATAGACTGCTAAACGAAATAAAACAACACTCCCCCCCCCAAAAAAAAACGCATAACCATAGTTGATGGAATTTGAACTATGAGACCCATAATTTTGTTTAAAATCCCAATAATGAATGGAACACTACAAATGATCATGTCATAGAGGTAGACGTTGAAGATAAGGGATTCCCCTAGAATTGAGAGTAAATGGGCAAAAAGAGGGAAAGTTGAAAAGTTGAGACCTAGTGTTGAGATCCCAGTGTTCCCACAGCCAGAAGCAGAGGGCAGAGAGAATCAAGAGCAGGTATAGCAGAGTGTAGCTACCTACCTGTCCTCTTCCTTCTTGGTAACAGAAGCCCAGCTTTTGGCTTCTAAATAGAAAAGACTGTATTTCCTAGACTGTCTTGCTTCTAGGTGTAGGACCATATGACTAAATGTTGTCTAAGGAGATGTGAGTGGAAGTATTAGATGCACCTTCCAAAAAGGCTGCTTAAAGAGGGCTGACTCAGATGGGAGAGGTTCCTTCTGCCCTTCCTCCTTCTTCCTGCCTGTAACTTGGACATGATGGCTGGAGTGCCAGCAGCCTTCTTGGATCATAAGGTTACTTCCAGGATGGAAGCCATATGCAAAAATGGTGAAACAGAATGACAGGAGCCTGGATCCCTCATGTCACTGGAGCAACTACACCAGCCTGAGATTGCCTACTTCTGGACATTTTATGTGAGGGAGAAATAAGCTTCTGTTGTTTAAGCCACTGTTGTTTGGGGATTTTCCCTGCCCAACCCAACAGATACACTTGGAAATAACAGAAGGAAACTTCACGGGGCTTAAGAGGAGATAACAGTCTAAAAACTGAAAAGCAAGATTCACGTTTTAAAGTGCCATACTCAGTCACATAAAAGTTGGTGAAATTTCAGTCTAGGAACTCCTAGAAGCTTACAGAAGGAAACAAATCATGGCAACAGCAAAACAGGTTACCTTCAATGGAACAAGGGTCAAGTTGACACGAGATTTCTCACGAGTGACCTTGAACTCTAATAGATAGCGATCTTCAAAATACTAAGGGAAAATATGCTTAAACCTAGAATCATAAAAAGTCATATGTTCCTTAAAGATCAAGAGAAAGAAAGCAAAGCTACACATTTTGATTATATAAGGACAAGGAAAAGTTTTCAGATCTTTTCTGAAAAAAATTACTGTAGGATGCACTTCAGATAAAAAAAAAATCTAAGAAAGAAAAGTACAATGTTGGAATCAGTGACGAACAAAGAAACCAGTAACACCCATAAAAACACCCATAGTCAAGCAAAAAAGAATTGTTACTGCATAAAGTAAAAATAAAATGCACAATAACAATAAGGAACTAAAACCCAGATGATTTTAAGGTGGGTTGTTGTTGCTGTGTGCGGTCAAGTCAATTCTGACGCACAGCGACCCTATGAGAGACAGGGTAAAACTCCCCTATAAGGTTTCCTAGGCTGTAAATCTGTATGGGGGAAGAGAGCCAGGTCTTTTCTCCCACGGGCCCTCTGGTAGGTTTGAAATGCTGACTTTTCGAAGCAGCTGAGTGCTTAATCATTGCGCCATCAGGACTCTTTTTAGTATAGAAGTGGAGTGGAAAGTGAAGGAAGCCTGTCTTGATCACTTAGGGGCTCCTTGCCTTCTGCCCTTCCACAGGACGCACACCTGCCTCAGGTAAATTATCACAGCTGACTGTATCTACTGTGTCCCTGTTTGCGGCCTCTCCACTCTGATCTCCATTCACATCCATCAAACATATGCTTTGAAGCGTTGTTTGAAATCCATTTGGGACAGCCTAATTCTGATTCCAGTCTTCAAGACAACAGCTTTAGGTGAAAAGAGGTAGGAAGCAAAGGCCTGAGCCTGCTCCCTGTCAGACGCTTACAAGGGACAACAGGTGGCCCAGTGTTTGCATCAAAGGTGCTAAAGTCAGACGATCCTGGGTTCCAGCCTCATCTCTTTCTCAAACACCTGAGTGACCTTGGGAAAGTCACTTTCCTCTCTGTCTCAATTTCATCATCAGTAAAATGGCAGTCATAATTGCACATAACTTGGCATTGTTTGAGAATTAAATAAGAGTTGGCAGTGTCTAGTAAAAGCCAGCCACCTGCATGGTTTTTGCCACACCAACATAAACTTTTATAATCATAGCCATTTAAACAAAACCAGACTGCTTTTCATTCTAAGCAATAATTTCCCTGAATCCATGAATTTGAAATGCTGGTTATATTTCTTTCTAATATACAGTCAAATATAACCTAACTAAACCAAAAAACCAAAGCCGTCGCCATTGAGTCGATTCCAACTCATAGTGACCCTGTAGGACAGAGTAGAACTGCCCCACAGAGTTTCCAAAGAGCAGCTGGTGAATTCCAACTGCCGACTTTTGGTTAGCAGTCGAGCTCTTAACCACTACACCACTAGGGCTCTGTAACCTAACTACTTCTATAAAAATGCTCATCTACACCCACTCAAGACCAGTCATCATTTCATGTGCTGCAAGGACACACAAGGACACTGTGGGGGCCACTCAGCAAGAGGAGGAAGGTGAAGGTGCTAAGCTCCATCTGCGATGTGCAGGAAACTCTCGATATGTCTGACCAACCACTGCTGTTATTGCTCAGACTTTGGGAAAGTCACTTTACTTCTCTGGGCTTCAGTGTTTCATCTCTAAAATGGGTTGTTGCAGAAGTTGGCTGTGAACACATTGATGAATGAGTTTTGCAAGCTGTAAAGTTTCTACCTGGATAGGGAGGATGGCTGTTCTTTAAGGAAAGGCTTCAGTGCTGGAAACCAATGGCCTGGCAGGTGGTGGGAGTAGCCAGGGGTAGTAGGAGGTCCCTTTGGCTAGAACCTCCTCAGGCTGTAGCTGCTCCAAAGCCTCCATGGTGAGGAGACCATCTCCTCTTCCCTCAAGAGACCCAAACCCAACCCCAAGACAGTATCTCCACCTCTGGAAGACCCCAACTCCCTGGTCTACCTCCTAAAGCCAACCCACCCCTGGTGACCACTGTCCAGACAGGTGACCAAGCCCTGGCCAGGGACCCCAAGCCCTCACCATGCTGGGTCAGAGTAACGGTGAGCTGGGCACCCAGAGGCCTGTCTGGTTGGAAGGAGAAGTGGTCATTGCCACCAGTGACGAAGAAACTGTGAGAGATGACACATCTTCTGGACACACAGGGTGGAGAAGGGCAGTCTGGCCAGGGCATGTCGTCACTGAGATCACAGGGCACTGGCTCTGGAGGGTAACTGCCAGGAGAGGACACATATTAGCCCAGAGTAAATCAGAATCACTGTTCAACAAACGCTTGCAGAGTGGTTCCTACATGCCAGATCATCCGGGGGCAGGGGCCAGGCAGTGAGCAAAACATGCACGAGTTCCCGCGCATGGAGCTGACATCCTGGTGGGAGGAGACACACATTAGACATGAAAGATGTAGCGTGTCAGATGGAGAAAATGTTGTTCAGACAAATACGGCAGAGGAGATGTGTGGGTTTGAAGGGCTGAGGGAGCAACTTGGAAAAGGGGTTCAGGGAAGGCTTCACGAGTGGGTAACTTTAGAGCTAATTCCAAGACTAAGCCCTGGGGTATCCTGCCTTTCAGAATCAGGGGGTGGAAGGTACGGGCCTTCAGAGCTGTGAGGTAAGAAATTTCTGTTCTTATAAGCCCGAGTTAGCAATACTTAGTTACAGGCAATCTAGGAAACTAGAACTGGGTGGCTGGGGGATTTCTGGAGGCTTCTGTTGCCTCCTGCAGTAGGAAGCAGGTCACAGGCTGAAGGCAGGGATGGGGGTGTGGTAGTGGGGGGTCAGAGGAAGGTGGAGGGGGTGAGCTGGAGGCATACAGAAAGCAGGAGAGAGAAAGTGAAATGGGGGCCTTGTGGGGTGTAGCAGAGGCCACTCCTCCCCAGGGGCAGCCTCCGTGGGGAGGGTCTCCCCACCCAGAGATTCTATCCAGACATTTCATCATCACTCTTATGGCTAATTTGGACTCTCACCGACATTCCAAAATGATGGGAGCTCCTTCCCCAACAGTGAAGCATGGGAGACATGACGTGGGAAAAGGGCAAACCCCACACAGGGAGGTGGGAGGGCCCTAGGAGGACATGGAGCCTGGTCCCTTAAGTTTCTCAGAAAAAAGGAATCTGCCCAGCTTTGACACTCATCTGCCATGCTGCCAGGAGAGGGGTCTTGGTTTCCTCATCTGTGAACTGGGTGTCCTCTCCTGCCTTGCCCCCCTCATCTGAGAACTGAGCACCCTCTCCTGCCTGCCCCCTTCATCTGTGAACTGGGAACACTCTCCAACCCTGTGCCCTTCATCTGAGAACTGGGCACCCTCTCCTGCCCTGCCCGCCTCACAGCCAGTAAGAACTAAGATAAGGCAGGTGGAATGCCTGGAATGGGAGATTATCACCATCAACAACAACAACAGTAATAATACAGACAGCACTCCCAGAAGCCCGAACAGCAGATACCAGCCTTGGGCCTGGTCGGCAGCCTGCTTGCTAGAACCAGAGCTCCTGGCAGTCTCCTTGTGCTTGGTCCGCTGGGCACCCCCCACCCCTAGGCTGACCCTGGACCTCTCTTCACTCTACACGCCCCACGGGGGTCACTCACTTGTCCTGCCAGCGATAGAGGGTCACATTGATGTACCGCTGGGCAGCCTCGGTGTCCGCCCACCTGCACTGGATGCGGCTGGTGTAGTCGTTATAGCAGCTCAGGCTCTGCAGGGGGACGGCCTCTGACCGGGGAGAGGCAGGAGGGGTCATCCCTCCCCACCTCCATGTGTCCCTTGTCTCTCCCATCAGCTGTGGTGTCTGTTCTGTCCAGCCTGATGTTTAGAAAAGGGAATTTGGTTCCCACCCTTAAAGAGAAGCCAAGTTCTGTAAGAACTCTTTGGGTGGGGGTTCATTCTGCTCCAAAAGCCAGAGGGTCACCCCAGCAGGGCTTCCGAACATCAGGAGGAGGTTGCTGGGGACAAAGCCAGGAAAAGAATCCAGGCAGAGGGCCTGACAGGAGCAAAGGCACAGAGGTGGGAAATGCGGGAGGCTGCTCAGAGCAGCAGAGTGTCTGGTGCAGAAGGAGGAGACAGAGGAAAGTCCAGAGCAGCCCACCTGGAGGTCAGAGGCTCAAAAGCTACACTGAGGGCTGAGGGCAGAGAAGACTCAGATAGCCTTACTGGGAGACCAGGCAAAGGATAGCAGGAGGGTGCAGGCAGAGGGAGAGGAGGGAAGGTGGCCAGGGTGGAACAGGGAGAGAAGGAATGAAGGCAAGGGAGCTGGGAGGCAGGACAGGAGCCACTGGTGCCTCTGGGGGCTTCCTTGGGGATACAATGGAGGGGTGGCCTCAGCCGTGGAGTCCAGAAGTGAGGAGGGGCCAGGGGATAGAGTGGAAGGGTGGCCTCACCCACAGGGCCCAGCAGTGAGGAGGGGGGGCAAGGGAAGGGAGGGAGCAATTGGACTCACCTTGGATCCCCGCCATGCTGCAACCCCAGCACAGAGCCAACAGGAAGATGGAGAGCAGCCACCGAGTCAGCGCCATCTCCCTGGTCAGCTCTGGATACGCAGGTGGCCGACAGAGGTGGGTCTACACTTCAGGTAGTTTTGGGAGTCCTCACTGCCCAGGAATCTTCTGTTCCTCTCAGGCTGGGGACCTGGCCAGGCCTATCTTAACAGCTTTTGTTGTTCTTCCTTCCACTGTGTTCTTCCCCCAGGAGCTGAGAAAGGAGATATGAGATACCTTCAGACCATGACACTCCCCACCCCCAGGGATATGGCCAGTGATGGGGAGAGAATACCCTGTTTGAAGGGGAGCAGGAAGCCTGGGCTTTAGTCCCTGCATCTGCCTCAGACTGGGACCCTGGGCCAGAGACTTCCCCTCTGGGTCTGAGTCCCCTCATGTCTACAGTGGTACCCCAGTCACCATGATGCTGGTGACTGGGCCTCATTTCTGGAAATTCTGTGTGTTTGAGTAGATCTACTATGAAATTGAGGATAGCAGTTAGGCCTGCTGTGTGAACTCTTTTCTGAACACATTTCATTACCTCAGAGCTTCAAAATGCATGAAGCAAAAACTGACAGAACTGAAACGAGAAGCAGACACCATGTGTTAGTTATTTAGTGCTGCTAAAACAGAAACAGCACAAGTGATGGCTTTAACAAAGAGAAATTTATTCTCTCACAGTCTAGTAGGTTGTTGTTGTTGTTGTTAGGGGCCGTCGAGTCGGTTCCGACTCATAGCGACCCTGTGCACAATGGAACGAAACACTGCCCTGTCCTGCGCTATCCTTACAATCGTTGTTATGCTTGAGCTCATTGTTGCAGCCACTGTGTCAATCCACCTCGTTGAGGGTCTTCCTCTTTTCCGCTGACCCTGTACTCTGCCAAGCTTAATGTCCTCCTCAAGGGACTGATCCCTCCTGACAACATGTCCAAAGTATGTAAGACACAGTCTCGCCATCCTTATACTTCTTCTAAGACATTTTTGTTCGTTCTTTTGGCAGTCCATGGTATGTTCAATATTCTTCACCAACACCACAGTTCAAAGGCGTCAACTCTTCTTCCCTCTTCCTTATTCATTGTCCAGCTTTCACATGCATATGATGTGCTTGAAAATACTATGGCTTGGGTCAGGCGCACCTTAGTCTTCAGGGTGACATTTTTGCTCTTCAACACTTTGAAGAGGTCCAAATTCAGGGTGTCAGCTCCAGAAGAAGGCTTTCTCTCTCTGTTGGCTCTGGAGGAAGGTCCTTGTCCTCAGTCTTCCCTTGGTCTGGGAGCATCTCCACACAGGAACCTCAGGTCCAAAGGACGCATTCTGCTCCTGGCACTGCTTTCTTGGTGGTATGAGGTTCCATGTCTCTCTTCCCTGTTTTATATCTCAAAAGAGATTGGCTTAAGAGACTAATCTTGTAGACCTCATCAATATAACTGCCACTTATCCATCTTATTACATCATAGTGATAGGATTTACAACACATGGGGAAATCACATCATAAGATAAAACAGTAGACAATCATACAATACTGGGAATCATGACCCAGCCAAGTTGACAGGTATTTTGGGGGGACACAAGTCAATCCATGACACCACATGTGTAATTATAGTTGGAAATTTCAACACTCCCCTCTCAGTAGTTGATAGAACAGCTAGACAGAAATCAGTAAGGGTATAGAAGACTTGAACAACACTATCAACCAACTGGGCCTAATTGACATTTATTGACTATCCGACCCAACAACTGAAGAAGAAACATTCTTCTCAAGTACACATGATCATTCACCAAGAGGTATCATGTTCTGTGCCATAAAACAAGACTCCATAAATTTCTAACAATTGAAACATAGAGATTATCTTCTAATTAGATAAGAAGTCAATAACAGCAAGATTCCTGGAAAATCCTCAAATATTTGGAAATTTTGTTAGTTACCATCGTGTTGATCCTGACTCATGGTGACCCCATGTGTGCAAATGTGGAACTGGCCCATAGGATATTCAGGGTTGTGGCCTTTCAGAAGCAGATTGCCAGGCTTGTCTTCCAAGGCACCTCTGGGTGAGTTTGAATCGCCAACCTCTCAGCTAGTAATGGAGCACTTATTGGCTTGCACCACCCAGGGAACCACTGGAAATTAGACTCTTCTAAATAATTATTTCTCGTTATCTGTAACAATAAGGAACAAATCAGTCTTGGAGCAAGTACAACCGGAATGCTCCTTAGAAGCGAGGATGGCAAAACTTCATCTTGCTTATTTTGGACACACTATCAGGAAAGCCCAAGTGCTGGAAAAGGAAATCATGTTTAGAAATGTGGAAGGTCAGCATACAGAAATCCTTCATGAATGGAACAACACGGTGGCTGCAACAATGGGCTCAAACATACCAACAATTATGACGGCACAGGACAGGACAGTGTTTTGTTCTGTTATACACAAGATTGCCATGAGTCGGAGCAAATTTGATGGCAACTAACAACAACGACAACAAAATAACCCCTAGGTCAAAGAAAGAACCAAAATATCAGAAAATATTTTGAACTGAATAAAAATGGAAAGTCGATAGTATCAAAATGTGTGGGCTGTAGTTAAAACAACTTTTAGAAGGAAATATATTGCTTTCAATGATTATACCAGAGAAGAAACATACACAAACTAAACTCCTACTTAAGAAACAAGAAAAAGAATATAAAATTAAATACAAATAGGTAAAAGGAAAGAAATTATTAAGAAAATAAATCAATGAAATAAAAACCAGAAGAACAATTAGAGAAAATACAAATGCTCTTTGTCGTTTGTTTAATCAATAAAATTGATAAACCTCTAGTTAGGCTGATGAACAAAAAAAAAAGAGAGAGAGAGAGAAAATACAAATTACCAATGTCAGGAATAAAGCAGAAGACATAACTACAAATTATATAGTCATTAAAAGGATAATAACAGAATATTATGAACATTTATGCCAATAAATTGGCAACTTAGATAAAATGGAAAAATATCTTAAAAGACACAAATTATAAGAACTCAAGAAGAATTAGAAAACTTGCAAAAGCCTATATCTGTTAAAATTTTTGAATTTGTAACTAAATACCCTCACATACACACACACACACACACACACATACATACAAACACACAAATTCCAGAGTCAGATGGCTTTGCTGATGAGTTCTAATAAATAGTATCAATTCTACACAAACTCGGAGGGAGAAATACTTTCCAATTCATTTTATGAAGTCATCATTACCCTTAAGACACAACAATAAAAGAAAACTAAAGACTAATAGTCCCAGTGAACATAAACACAAAAATCCTTAACAAAATATTATCATATTGAATCCAACAATGTATAAGAAAAATAATACACCACGATTGTCATGGACTGAATCAGGTTCCCCCAAAATATGTGTTGTAAATCCTAACCTCTATGCCTGTGGTTATAAACCCACCTGGAAATGGGTGGTCTTTGTTATGTTCATGAGGCAGGATTAATGTGGGGTATATCTTGAGTTGATCTCATTTGAAATTAAACAAGTGAGCAGAGGAGAGAAGGGGAAAGAGAGAAGTCAAGCCATGTGAAGACTGTTCAAGAGCAAAAGCTCAAAGAGACAAGGGCTTTCCCCCAAAGCAGAGAGAGAAAGCCTTTCCCTAGAGCCAGCTCCCTGAATTTGGACTTCTGGCCTCCTAAACTGTGAGAAAATAAATTTCTCTTTGTTAAAGCCACCTACTTGTGGCATTTCTGTTATAGCAACACCAGATAACTAAGACAACAATCAAATGTAATTTGTACAAGATGTACAGGATATACAATTTATACAAGAGGAAAGACCTGACAATCTGCTCCCTTAAAGCTTACAGCCTAGGAAACCCTACGGAGCAGTTCTACTCTGCCCTATAGGGTTGCTATGAGTCAGCATCGACTTGATGGCACAAAATAACAACAACATGCAAGGTTAGTTTGACATTTTAGAACCAAGCATCAGGATTGGAAGACGATCCATTAACAACCAGTGATATGCAGATGACACAATCTAGCTTGCTGAAAGTGAAGAGGACTTGAAGCACTTATTGATGAAGATCAGACTACAGCCTTCAGTATGGATTACACCTTAACATAAAGAAAATGAAGATCTTCACAACTGGACCAATAAGCAACACCATGCTAAACAGAGAAAACCTTGAAGTTGTTAAGGATTTCATTTTACTTGGATTCACAATCAATGCCCATATAAGGAGCAGTCAGGGAATCAAACATATTGTAGTGGGCAAATCTGCTGCAAAAGACCTCTTTAAAGTGTTAAAAAGCAGTCACTTTGAAGACTAAAGTAGGCCCGATTCAAGCCATGGTTTTTTCAATCGCCATATACAGGTGAAAGTTGGAAAATTAATAAGACAGAAGAAGAATTGTTGTCTTCGAATTATGGGGTTGGTGGAGAATATTAAATATACTTTGCTCTGTCACAAGAATGAACAAATCTGTCTTGGAAGAGGTATGACCAATATGCTCCTTAGAAGCAAGGATGGCAAGAATCGTTTCATGTACTTCTGGACAGGAAGGACCAATCCCTGAAGAAGGACATCATGCTTGGTAAAGGAGAGGGTCAGAGAAAGAAAGGAAGACCCTCAATGAGATGGATTGAAAAGTGGCTGAAGCGTAACGATAATAGTGCACATGGCACAGGACTGGACAGTGTTCGTTCCGTTGTACATAGGGTCACTATGAATCGGAACAAATGGAACGGCAACTAACAACAGCTTCTGTATCCCCTTCCTCTCTTCCCAAATCCCCCTTCCCCTCCCCCCCACTCCTAAATCTTTGTGTCAGAGCTGGGAGGGGTCTCTGAGCACGTCACCTCCAATACCCTTATTCTAAAGATGAAAAGGCAGAAGCTTAACGTGGACAGGGAATATTCTCACTGTCACCTACACTTCAGTGGCAAAGCAAGGGACAGAACACAGGTACCTGACTCTCAAGCTTTCTCCTCCAACCCAGATGTCCTTCCTGCCCAGACAGGGCCTAAGTACCTATCTGAGGACCACCAAACAGGAATGCGGATGAGAAACAACACCCCATCCCTGTGTAGCCCTTCTCAAAACTTTACCCAAACAATGACGAGTCTGTGAAGCATCTCACAACATGGATGAATCTGGAGGGCATTATGCTGAGTGAAATAAGTCAACCACAAAAGGACAAATATTGTATGAGACCACTACTATAAAAACTTATCAAAAGGTTTATACACACAAAAAAAAATAATCTTTGATGGTTATGAGGGAAGGGAAGGGTAGGGATGGAAGAATAGTAAATAGACAGTAGATAAACAGTAACTTTGGTGAAGGGTGAGACAGTACACAATACTGGGGCAGCCAGAACAACTTGTCCAAGGCAAGGTCATGGAAGCTCCATAGACATATCCAAACTCCCAGAGGAACCGAATTGCTGGGCTGAAGGCTGTGGAAATCGTGGTCTCAGGGTACATCTAGCTGAATTGGCATAACATAGTTTATAAAGAAAATGTTCCACGTTCCACTTTGGTGAGTAGTGTCCGGGGTCTTAAAAGCCTGTGAGCAGTCATCTAAGATACTCCACTGGTTTCACCTCTTTGAGCCCGACGGAGAATGAAGAAAACCAAAGATACAAGGGAAAGATTAGTCCAAAAGACTGATGGACTACATCTACCACAGCCTCCACCAGACTGACAACTAGATGGTGCTCAGCTACAACCACTGACTGCTCTGACAGGGATCACAATAGAGGGTCCTGAACAGAGCTGGAGAAAAATGTAGAACAAAATTCTAACTCACAAAAAACACCAGACTTACTGGCCTGACAGAGACTAGAGAAAACCTGAGAGTATGGGCCCTGGGTACCCTTTTAGCTCAGTAATGAAGTCGTTCCCGAGGTTCAGCCTTCAGCCAAAGATTAGACAGGCTTTTAAAACAAAATGAGACTAAATGGGCACACCAGCCCAGAGGCAAGGACTAGAAGGCAGGAGGGGACAGGAAACCAGTAATATGAAACCCAACTTCGAGAAGGGAGAGTGTTGACTTGTCACGGGGTTGTTAACCAATGTCATAAAACAATATGTGTACTAACTGTCTAATGAGAAACTAGTTTGCTTTGTAAATCTTCATCTAAACTACAATAAAAAAAAAAAAAAAAAAAAAAAAACGTTACCCAAGCCGAATGAAAGCACCCCAGGCTATCCTTCATTTCAATGCCTGCCTGGGGGACCTGGTGCCCAACCTTCCCAACTCCCAGAGCACATCTGCCCACATGTCCCCCAGGATCTCCCTGTCCCTTTCCATCCAGGACTCCCCACAACCCGCTCTGCTCCCCACACAGTATGTCCCCCCACCCCTCAGCCCTGCCCCGAGATCCAGCAATACCTCTCCGTGGTGGATAGGTCCACCTTCCGCTGGGGTCTCCAGACAACAGTGAGCCCGGTGCACTTCCTACTTATGCTGCAAAGCAAAAAAGAGGAAACAATGCAGCCCAAGTCTGTTTCAGCACGAAAGACACTTCAAAGACATCATCGATTTCTTAGAACTGTGGACACCAATGTTGTTGGTATCTCACTGACTTTGCAAATGTTGTTCCTTCTCCCAGAAATACTTCTCCCACTCGCTGTCGTAAACTTCTGTAAACTTCTACACACACTTCTCATCTCTGTTCAAAGAAGCCTCCTCCATGCAGCCTTCCCTGAATTCCCCGTGCAGACAGGGAGTAGCTGCTCCAAATAGTGGAGGAGGTAAGGGTCCCAGAGCCATAGAGACCTGGGTTTGACTCCCAGCTCCATTAGTTCTTAGAGTGTGTGGCCTTAAAAAATTACCTGCAGATAACTTCTCCAAGTCTCAGATCCAGCATCTGTTACTTGGAGATGATCGTCTACAAACCTCAAAGTGTTTTAGAGGGAATGGTTTCTGGTACATGATACTCTTCAACAATGTTAGCTGAAATTAGTTGGATTCCCCCAGCTTCCGATTTTGCCTAGTGTGCCCTGAACCTCCCCGCACTGTGCCATAGTCATCAGTGATCATGCTCCTGCCCTGTAACGCACACACTGTCTTCAGGGCTAAGTTTATATGTGGCTCACATCTCTCTCCCTGGTGGTCAGCACATGCTTTGGCACAGAGGTACCCCTTGGGACAGTGTGTGGAATGAATGAATGAATGAATATATCTTCTTGAGGACAGAGGATCCAGAGTGCATGCCTTCCTCCCGTCTCTCCCTGGTTCTGTCCGGCCCGGCACAGGGCGGAGTGTGGGGGTTGTAGTGCCCCATTGGTGACATAAAAAGCTGGATGCAGTGTGTAGACGGTGGGCATGAGATTTAGGTGGCTTCACAGGTAACAAGCTCACAACAGAAATGTCGAGCCAAAAAGGGGATGGCTAGGAACAACCAGGGCCTTAGAAGTTACAGGAAGGACATGGTCCTCTCTTTCCCAGACCCCAGGGCCCGGAGTGTGAGACTAGGCAGCTGTATGGGTACAGTACATTCAGGCTCCATCTTTGCTTCTGGGAGCCCTTCCTGGGCCCAGAGCCAAGAGACAAGCTCCAGTCTCAACTCAGCCTCTGCCTGGCTGCATGATCCTGAGTGTGCCACTTGCTGTCTTTAAGCCTTGCTCGGTCTCCTTATCTGTAAACTGTGGGTATTGGACAGACTTTAGGTCCCTGAGTGGCTCAAATGGTTTATACTACTCACCTAAAGGTTGGTGGTTTGAACCTACCCAGTGGTGCTGCAGAAGAAAGACCTGGCAATTTGCTTCCATAAAAAGTACAGCCCAGAAAACCCTATGGAACAGTTCTGCTCTGTAACATATGGGGTCGCCATCAGTCAGAATCAACTCAACAGGTAACAGGGCAGTCTCTATCTGTCTGCAGTCTGAGCCCCAGCCTCTGCAAACCTGGGGGACCCCTTGATCCCGGATTCTGGTGCTCAGGAGTCCTCCTCTGGCCCAGGCCCCACGTACCTTGGAAACCTCTCAGCCCCCAATGTTCTGCTGACCTCCCCATCCATCAGTCAGCTACTGAGCAAGCAGAGCCCAGGGCCTGGGCCAGAGGAGGCCAAGTCAAGCATCACCATTATAGAACCAACTTCTGGGTACAAGAATAAATCCAAAATGTTACCTGCTCAGAAATGAAAAACATTACTACAGTGCTATTACTATAAATGTTAGTATTCAAACTGTAAATGTTGACATTTTCCTGTGTAAGAACTACAATTTCTCAACACTGTCAGTGCCAGATTGCTCCTGGGTCTCCTCTCCTGAATCTCCGCAATCCTGAATAAATACATCCTTTCAACCAGCCCATTCAATAATACCCCTAATCTTTCTGTGTACAGTAGGGGGAACATCATTCAGGTAAAATTTTTCTGGTAATGTGTTTCTAGAAGGAGCTCTGTCCTCAAGATTAATGGCTCAGGCAGATTCTTAAAGCCTTCATCTTCACCTTCTGAAAATGGTCGGCTATTGGTGGCAGTCAACCCGACAAGCATTTTAGCCTCCTGGGACTCAAAACTACAGGGAATTGCCTTCCTAAAGCATTCTTATAAAGTCTGCTGTTTTGAGATTTGAATAATAAGAACAGGGTATGTTTGGGAAGCTTTGCTGGTCTTTAGCAATTTCTTCCTTTCTTCCTTCCCTGCACAGCCTTTATTATGGCTGACTCAAAAAATGATTTATCCCAGATCCTTGATTTTGAACTTTGTTCTCTGTGAAATTTTCATGTGGCAAAGTTAACGTTTTGCTTTTCACTTCTTCTCACAAGATGTGGAGAATTTGCAAATAGGACTTTTTCTTGAAAGACCCCTGGCTTAAGTGAAATTAAACTGCTAAAAATTGAAATAGCGTCCTTAAAGGGATTTTGTTTTATGTAAGGAATATTATGGGTCCAAAATTTCTACAGAATTCTATAATATTCTCCCTAAAATTATCAAGCAAATATACTCTCTCAGTACTTGTATTAGCTGCTAGTCTCTCTCCTTATTCAGCTGTTCAATTCTTATTGTTTTTCTTCATAAACTCACCGTTTTTGCTATCATTAATTACTGCACATTTCACTCTTGAAATAAACAATGTGTTTATGCTTCAACTAACTGATTCAATTTAAAAGTGCAAACCAACATAAAAAATACACAAGTAAATACACTGAAGGGAGAAAAAAGAGGAAGAAGCGGAAAGGTACCTGTGGATTAAAAACAAGCAAAGCTAAGCTACAGGGTTCATATGTAGGCTTGGGTGATGAAATGACAAAAAAAGGAAGAAAGTGGTTGCCATATGTGTAGTAAAGAATTTAACCTTGCCTAAAAAGGGGTCTGGCCTTGGCCTTGGTTTCTGAGAGGTCATCTCTAAGCCCTTGAAATGTCCTGCTTGATAGGAGTGTCTTTGCCTGGGGTCCCTGGGCCAGCTGGATAGTAACAATCAACGTCTTATAGAGTGAGGGCTTTGGGTCCCCAGGGTATCACCTGGATTTGCTGAGGAGCTGGAGGCTGGGATCAGCCACATGGGCAGTCTACAGTGCCAACATGATTGAGCCCTAAAAAAACCCTGTGCACTAAGTCTCTGTGACCTTCCCTGGTTGGCAATATTCTGTGCATTTGTCACCATCCTTGTTGAGGAGAGTTAACATATCCGTGACTCCATGGGGAGAAGACAACTGGAAGCTCTGTGTTTAGAACTCTCCCAGACTCTACCCCATGTGCCTTTTCCCTTGGCTAATTGAAGTCTGTATTCTTTTGCGGTGGCGCATTAGTTAAAGCAATCAGCTGATAACTGAAAGGTCAGCAGTTCAAAACCACCAGTGGCTCCGTGGGAGGAAGATGTGGGTCACTATGAGTCGGAATCGGCTGGACGGCAGTGAGTACCCTTTTGCCGTAATAAACCGTGACTGTGAGTATAACAGCTTTCTGTGAATTCTCAGAGTCCATCTAGCGAGTTATCAAACCTGCGGGTGGTTTGAGGAACCCTCCCAAACTTGTAACTGGTGTCAGAAACGAAGGCAGTCTTGTGAGCTATGTTCCTTCTAACTTCTCAGTTATCCAACTCTTCATGGTAGCAGTCAGGAGAGTGGTAATCAAGGGGTGAAGGGCTCATCTGGAAGCAGCACATGGAAGATTCCGGGTGACTTATAATGATTTGCAAAGCTAAACATGTTTCATGTGGTTTGGGGCACTTGTATTTCATGATAAAACAGGTGTTTTTAAAAGGATTAAATTCCAAATTGAAGATAATAAAAACAAAAACCTGGGATATAATACATTATATCCAAGACCCTTCTTTAATAAATTCCCATTCCAACTTGACCACATTTGTTCATACGTTTCCTATTTCCTTCTTGCCCTGGTGCACCCCTGTTCATGTTTCAGCCCTCCACCCAGATGTCATCATATACGTGAGAAACTTGTTCTATCTCTCTTCGTATCTCCCCACTTCCAGCCCTCCGCATCTGGATGCCCCATGGCACCCTGTGCAGGCCTCTGCTGTGTCTCCCACCACAATGAATTGAAATTCTCTCCTTATTCACCTGTTCTTTTCTTTATAGTGTAAGCAGATCACGAGCAGGGGCCAGGCAGGTCTCATTCATTTTCGAATCCTCAAAACCTAGCGTACTCACAAACATGTAGTAGACATCCAATAGATAATGTTTATCTGTTCCAATAGTATCTCAGTTTCCACTTAATGATTTTCAATGATTATTCAAAGACAGCAATATATCTTTGAAGAATTTTAATTGGCAGAAAAGAGGGTTTCTGGCTGATGGTATTGCAGGTTGAATTTCTGATTGTAAGTCCAAAAGTTTTTGTAGAGTGGCAGCATCAGACCTCACCTAATTTCAGGGGGAGGAGAGAATCAAGAACAGCCCAAAGCTGATCCCTGTGAGGTGGAGGTCAGACACCTCCACTCTCCAACTTCTTAATCAGTTTTGACACCAGCCGTCCCTCCCACAGCACTCTCTGCCTCTCCGCTGGGTTTGCTCATTTGTTGCAATGGCCACACAGAACTGGCAGACCATATTTACAGTTAAGTGCTTTCTTAAGGAAGTAACAAGGTACAACTAAGGGTCAGGATCAACTGGCTAAAACTTAGGATCAGGATCAGGAAGCATGTAGGCAAGACCTGGAAGGCTCTCCCAAAGTGGAGAGTACATCCCTCCCTTCTTCAGTACAGGACGGCTCTCTCAACTCCTTTCAGCCATGCACACACCCTCTCAGCTGTGCAGGCCTCCTCTCAGCCTCCCCATGACAGGCCTTCTCTCAACCCCTGCATGATAGGCTTCTTCTCGGCTCCCTCAGGACAAGACTCTCTGCCTTCAGCCTCCCTACCATCAGCCTCCCACAGCTAACTGACCCAGCTCATAGCCAGTGCAGCAGCTTTGTTCAGCACTCTTACCTCCATTTCTAACACCAGGTTTTTGCCATTACCACCAACCCTGCCTCAGAGCCCCTTCCAAGCCTGTCACTGTCTTTAGTGTTACAGCCATTGACTCATGTTACAGCTCTTTCAGGAGGTTCCTCGCCTCCTCTGTCTCTGCTTTTTCTCTCTTCTTGTCTCTCTTGCCATTTCTCCTTTCTGCTTCTTTCTTCCTCTGAAACCTCTTTGGGGTTGGCTGCATATATAAGCAACTCGTTGTCAAATTCAAGGCATGGTCATCCCAGCAGGGCAACAAACTGACCAATCCCCTTGGTGGACCATGATTACTCCATTTGCACAGTCTATAGTATATTTTTTTATATATAGTATATTGACCAATCCCTGCAAGACGTATAAATAAACCAATCATAGGGCAGGCTGCAGCCCATAGCCAGACAAAAAGTATCAAACCATCAAGTCGTTTACAGCTTACCCAGGAAATGTCAATCAACATGGACAAAAGTATCAAACCCTCTGGGGCAGGGGGAAAATATCTCCAACTGTTTTTCCAAAGAACCAAGGCAAAAAACCACATAATGGAACCCATTTCACCACACACCTGCTGTGAATTTTCTTTAGGGAGTATGATTTCAGGTGACTGATGTTGCAAAACATTGTATTGTAATTTTCCCACAACGAATGCACATTTATGTAATAAAAGAATAAAATTATATTGTAAATTTAAAATGATATATTATCATTTAACTCACATTTATTGAGCAATTTAAAAACACACAGGATATTGTCACACAGATTACATCTCAAATGCTTGCCTATATTTGAAGGCGAATTTCAGATCTAACGATGATTCTTTGAGACATGCTGTGGTGGGTTTTTTCCAAAGATGGCAACCACCCTTCATGCCCTTTTATAATGTGACTTTGAAGATCCATCCGTCTAGAAGTAGAGTCTGTTTTCCCTCCTCTTGAATCTGGGCTGCCTTGTCACTTGCTTTGACCAGTAGAATGCAGTAGGAGTGGGGCTATATGACTTCTGGGACTAGGCCTTAAAAGGCCTTGCAGCTTCTTTTGCTCTCTTAGAAGCCAGCCATTGTGTAAAGTAGTCCAGGCTATCCTGCTGTAGAGGCCACACAGAGATAAGCCCTGGAGACTGAGAGGCTATTTGGGGGGGAACGAGACACCCAACAGCCAGCACCACCTGCCAGACGTGACTGAGGCCATCACTCATGTTCCAGTCCCAACCAATCTCCTAGCTAAATACAGTCACATGAATGACCCCTCCTGCCTCTTGGAGCAGAAGAACCACCCAGCTGAGCCTAGCCAACCCAGGAAATGGTGGCAAATAATAAGCACTTGCTTTTTTAAGCCACTAAGTTTGGAGGTGGTTTGTTATGTTGCAATTGATCATTTGTTCTTTTGACAGACATTGGTTTGCTGGTTAGATGTAGTGTAGTCTCTGGGATCACATGGTTGATCCTATATAAGCAATTCTAGGAATGTTTCCAAAGTCCAATGGCCCTTGGCCATTTGACTTTTCTGAGACCAAAGCCCAACTTCAGAGCATCCCTACTTTCCAGTCTATCTCCCAACTTCCCTACACAGTGCTAAGTGTGAACTGGATCCCATTCCTCCCATGCCCATTGCCTCATCAATTGATCCTATTTTTTCTTATATCTCATACACTTTGAGTGTGTTTTCTTGAACCTGAAGTATAATCAACTCTTTTGAAAAAATGCCCTGCCCCCTCACTTCAAACAAGCATCCACTTTAAGCTTCCTTCCATGTCATCTTTTTCCCTCCTTACCAGCCAAGCTTTTCCAGAGAGCTGTCTTCATTTTCTGTCTTCCTAGTTACCCTCTTCCTATTTGCTACAGTCTGATTTCTGCCCCCACTGTGTCCCAGAATCATCTCTTACCAACTACACCATGAGCTCCATATCACCTGCTCCGATGAACTCATCTCCACCTTGACCTCTCGGCAACAGGACCCAACACTGTTATTTCTCCTCCCGCCTTAAAAATCTCTCACCTTTATACAATTTTCTCTCTCTCTCTCTCTCTCTCTCTCTCTCTCGGTTTCTCTCCTCCCTCTCTTACTGCCCCTTCTCTACCCCCTCCCTGGCCTCAGGCTGCTAAACCTGGCCCTTAAGCAGCAGTGTCCCCAGTTAATTTTTTTTTAATAACTTTTATTAAGCTTCAAGTGAACGTTTACAAATCCAAGCAGTCTGTCACATATAAGTTTACATACATCTCACTCCCTACTCCCACTTGCTCTCCCCCTCTTGAGTCAGCCCTTTCACTCTCTTCTTTCTTGACAATTTTGCCGGCTTCCCTCTCTCTCTATCCTCCCTTCCCCTCTCCAGACAAGAGTTGCCAACACAATCTCAAGTGTCCACCTGATATAATTAGCTCACTCTTCATCAGCGTCTCTCTCCCACCCGCTGACCAGTCCCTTTCATTTCTGATGAGTTGTCTTCGGGGATGGTTCCTGTCCTGGGTCAACTGAAGGTCTGGGGAGCATGGCCGCCGGGATTCCTCCAGTCTCAGTCAGACCATTAAGTTTGGTCTTTTTATGAGAATTTGGGGTCTGTAGCCCACTGATCTCCTGCTCCCTCAGGGGTCCTCTGCTGTGCTCCCTGTCAGGGCAGTCATCGATTGTGGCCGGGCACCAACTAGTTCTTCTGGTCTCAGGATGATGTAGGTCTCTGGTTCATGTGGCCCTTTCTGTCTCTTGGGCTCTTAGTTGTCGTGTGGCCTTGGTGTTCTTCATTTTTCCTTTGCTCCAGGTGGGTTGAGACCAATTGCTGCATCTTAGATGGCCGCTTGTTAGCATTTAAGACCCCAGACGCCACATTTCAAAGTGGGATGCAGAATGATTTCATAATAGAATTATTTTGCCAATTGACTTAGAAGTCCCCGCAAACCGTGTTCCCCAGACCCCCGCACTTGCTCCGCTGACCTTTGAAACATTCATTTTATCCCGGAAACTTCTTTGTTTTTGGTCCAGTCCAATTGAGCTGACCTTCCATGTATTGAGTGTTGTCTTTCCCTTCACCTAAAGCAGTTCTTATCTACTGATTAATCAATAAAAAACCCTCTCCCACCCTCCCTCCCTCCCCGCCTCGTAACCACAAAAGTATGTGTTCTTCTCAGGTTTACTATTTCTCAAGATCTTATAATAGTGGTCTTATACAATATTTGTCCTTTTGCCTCTGACTCATTTCGCTCAGCATAATGCCTTCCAGGTTCCTCCATGTTATGAAATGTTTCAGAGATTCATCACTGTTCTTTATCGATGCGTAGTATTCCATTGTGTGAATATACCACAATTTATTTACCCATTCATCCATTGATGGACACCGTGGTTGCTTCCAACTTTTTGCTATTGTAAACAGAGCTGCAATAAACATGGGTGTGCATGTATCTGTTTGTATGAAGGCTCTTGTATCTCTAGGGTATATTCCTAGGAGTGGGATTTCTGGGTTGTATGGTAGTTCTATTTCTAACTGTTTAAGATAACGCCAGATAGATTTCCAAAGTGGTTGTACCATTTTACATTCCCACCAGCAGTGTATGAGAGTTCCAATCTCTCCGCAGCCTCTCCAACATTTATTATTTTGTGTTTTTTGGATTAATGCCAGCCTTGCTGGTGTGAGATGGAATCTCATCGTAGTTTTAATTTGCATTTCTCTAATGGCTAATGATCGAGAGCATTTTCTCATGTATCTGTTGGCTGCCTGAATATCTTCTTTAGTGAAATGTGTGTTCATATCCTTTGCCCACTTCTTGATTGGGTTGTTTGTCTTTTTGTGGTTGAGTTTTGACAGAATCATGTAGATTTTAGAGATCAGGCGCTGGTCGGAGATGTCATAGCTGAAAATTCTTTCCCAGTCTGTAGGTGGTCTTTTTACTCTTTTGGAGAAGTCTTTAGATGAGCATAGGTGTTTGATTTTTAGGAGCTCCCAGGTATCGGGTTTCTCTTCATCATTTTTGGTAATGTTTTGTATTCTGTTTATACCTTGTATTAGGGCTCCTAGGGTTGTCCCAATTTTTTCTTCCATGATCTTTATCGTTTTAGTCTTTATGTTTAGGTCTTTGATCCACTTGGAGTTAGTTTTTGTGCATGGTGTGAGGTATGGGTCCTGTTTCATTTTTTTGCAAAGGGATATCCAGTTATGCCAGCACCATTTGTTAAAAAGGCTATCTTTTCCCCAGTTAATTGACACTGGTCCTTTGTCAAATATCAGCTGCTCATACGTGGATGGATCTATGTCTGGGTTCTCAATTCTGTTCCATTGGTCTATGTGTCTGTTGTTGTACCAATACCAGGCTGTTTTGACTACTGTGGCTGTATAATAGGTTCTGAAGTCAGGTAAGGTGAGGCCTCCCACTTTCTTCTTCTTTTACAGTAGTGCTTTGCTTATCCGGGGCTTCTTTCCCTTCCATATGAAATTGGTGATTTGTTTCTCTATCCCCTTAAAATATGACATTGGAATTTGGATCGGAAGTGCGTTAAATGTATAGATGGCTTTTGGTAGAATAGACATTTTTACTATGTTAAGTCTTCCTATCCATGAGCAGGGTATGTTTTTCCACTTAAGTATGTCCTTTTGAATTTCTTGTAGTAGAGCTTTGTAGTTTTCTTTGTATAGGTCTTTTACATCCTTGGTAAGATTTATTCCTAAGTATCTTATCTTCTTGGGGGCTACTGTGAATGGTATTGATTTGGTTATTTCCTCTTCGGTGTTCTTTTTGTTGATGTAGAGGAATCCAAGTGATTTTTGTATGTTTATTTTATAACCTGAGACTCTGCCAAACTCTTCTATTAGTTTCAGTAGTTTTCTGGAGGATTCCTTAGGGTTTTCTGTGTATATAATCATGTCATCTGCAAATAGTGATAACTTTACTTCTTCCTTGCCAATCCGGATACCTTTTATTTCTTTGTCTAGCCTAATTGCCCTGGCTAGGACTTCTAGCACGATGTTGAATAAGAGCGGTGATAAAGGGCATCCTTGTCTGGTTCCCGTTCTCAAGGGAAATGCTTTCAGGTTCTCTCCATTTAGAGTGATATTGGCTGTTGGCTTTGCATAGATGCCCTTTATTATGTTGAGGAATTTTCCTTCAATTCCTATTTTGGTAAGAGTTTTTATCATAAATGGGTGTTGGACTTTGTCAAATGCCTTTTCTGCATCAATTGATAAGATCATGTGGTTTTTGTCTTTTGTTTTATTTATGTGATGGATTACATTAATGGTTTTTCTGATATTAAACCAGCCTTGCATAAAAAAATACCTGGTATAAATCCCACTTGATCAGGGTGAATTATTTTTTTGATGTGTTGTTGGATTCTATTGGCTAGAATTTTGTTGAGGATTTTTGCATCAATGTTCATGAGGGATATAGGTCTATAATTTTCTTTTTTTGTAATGTCTTTACCTGGTTTTGGTATCAGGGAGATGGTGGCTTCATAGAATGAGTTAGGTAGTATTCCGTCATTTTCTATGCTTTGGAATACATTCAGAAGTAGTGGTGTTAACTCTTCTCTGAAAGTTTGGTAGAACTCTGCAGTGAAGCCGTCCGGGCCAGGGCTTTTTTTTGTTGGGAGTTTTTTGATTACCGTTTCAATCTCTTTTTTTGTTACGGGTCTATTTAGTTGTTCTACTTCTGATTGTGTTAGTTTAGGTAGGTAGTGTTTTTCCAGGAATTCATCCATTTCTTCTAGGTTTGCAAATTTGTTAGAGTACAATTTTTCATAATAATCTGAAATGATTCTTTTAATTTCATTTGGTTCTGTTGTGATGTGGTCCTTCTCATTTCTTATTCGGGTTATTTGTTTCCTTTCTTGTATTTCTTTTGTCAGTCTAGCCAATGGTTTATCAATTTTTTAATTTTTTCAAAGAACCAGCTTTTGGCTTTGTTAATTCTTTCAATTGTTTTTCTGTTCTCTAATTCTTTTAGTTCAGCTCTAATTTTTATTATTTGTTTTCTTCTGGTGCCTGATGGATTCTTTTGTTGCTCAGTTTCTATTTGTTCAAGTTGTAGGGACAGTTCTCTGATTTTGGCTCTTTCTTCTTTTTGTATGTGTGCATTTATTGATATAAATTGGCCTCTGAGCACTGCTTTTGCTGTGTCCCAGAGGTTTTGATAGGAAGTATTTTCATTCTCGTTGCTTTCTATGAATTTCCTTATTCCCTCCTTGATGTCTTCTATAACCCAGTCTTTTTTCAGAAGGGTGTTGTTCATTTTCCAAGTATTTGATTTCTTTTCCCTAGTTTTTCTGTTATTGATCTCTAGTTTTATTGCCTTGTGGTCTGAGAAGATGCTTTGTAATATTTCGATATTTTGGACTCTGCAAAGGTTTGTTTTATGACCTAATATGTGGTCTGTTCTAGAGAATGTTCCATGTGTGCTAGAAAAAAAAAGTATACTTTGCAGCAGTTGGGTGGAGAGTTCTGTATAAGTCAATGAGGTCAAGTTGGTTGATTGTTGTAATTAGATCTTGCATGTCTCTATTGAGCTTCTTACTGGATGTCCTGTCCTTCTCCGAAAGTGGTGTGTTGAAGTCTCCTACTATAATTGTGGAGGTATCTATCTCGCTTTTCAATTCTGTTAAAATTTGATTTATGTATCTTGCAGCCCTGTCACTGGGTGCATAAATATTTAATATGGTTATGTCTTCCTGATCAATTGTCCCTTTTATCATTATATAGTGTCCTTCTTTATCCTTTGTGGTGGATTTAAGTCTAAAGTCTATTTTGTCAGAAATTAATATTGCTACTCCTCTTCTTTTTTGCTTATTGTTTGCTTGATATACTTTTTTCCATCCTTTGAGTTTTAGTTTGTTTGTGTCTCTAAGTCTAAGGTGTGTCTCTTGTAGGCAGCATATAGATGGATCGTGTTTCTTTATCCAGTCTGTGACTCTCTGTCTCTTTAGTGGTGCATTTAGTCCATTTACATTCAGGGTAATTATAGATAAATAAGTTTTTAGTGCTGTCATTTTGATGCCTTTTTATGTGTGTTGTTGACAATTTCATTTTTCCACATACTTTTTTGTGCTGAGGCGTTTTTCTTAGTAAATTGTGAGATCCTCATTTTCATAGTGCTTGACTTTATGTTATTTGAGTCGTTACGTTTTTCTTGGTTTTTATCTTGAGTTATAGAGTTGTTATACCTTTTTGTGGTTACCTTATTATTTACCCCTATTTTTCTAAGTAAAAACCTAACTTGTATTGTTCTATATCGCCTTGTATCACTCTTCATATGGCCGTTCAATGCCTCCTGTATTTAGTCCCTCTTTTTGATTATTGTGATCTTTTATCTATTGACTTCCATGATTCCCTGTTATGTGTATTTTTTTTTTAATTAATCTTAATTTGTTTTTGTGATTTCCCTATTTGAGTTGATATCAGGACGTTCTGTTTTGTGACCTTGTGTTGTGCTGATATCTGATATTATTGGTTCTCTGACCAAACAATATCCTTTAGTATTTCTTGTAGCTTTGGTTTGGTTTTTGCAAATTCTCTAAACTTGTGTTTGTCTGTAAATATCTTAATTTCGCCTTCATATTTCAGAGAGAGTTTTGCTGGATATATGATCCTTGGCTGGCAGTTTTTCTCCTTCAGTGTTCTGTATATGTCGTCCCATTCCCTTCTTGCCTGCATGGTTTCTGCTGAGTAGTCAGAACATATTCTTACTGATTCGCCCTTGAAGGAAACCTTTCTTTTCTCCCTGGCTGCTTTTAAAATTTTCTCTTTATCTTTGGTTTTGGTGAGTTTGATGATAATATGTCTTGGTGTTTTTCTTTTTGTATCAATCTTAAATGGGGTTCGATGAGCATCTTGGATAGATATCCTTTCGTCTTTCATGATGTCAGGGAAGTTTTGTGTCAGGAGTTCTTCAACTATTTTCTCTGTGTTTTCTGTCCCCCCTCCCTGTTCTGGGACTCCAATCACCCGCAGGTTATCCTTCTTGATAGAGTCCCACATAATTCTTAGGGTTTCTTCATTTTTTTTAATTCTTTTATCTGATTTTTTTTCAGCTATGTTGGTGTTGATTCCCTGGTCCTCCAGATGTCCCAGTCTGCATTCTAATTGCTCGAGTCTGCCCCTCTGACTTCCTAGTGCATTGTCTAATTCTGTTATTTTATTGTTAATCTTTTGGATTTCTACATGTTGTCTCTCTATGGATTCTTGCAACTTATTAATTTTTCCACTATGTTCTTGAATAATCTTTTTGAGTTCTTCAACAGTTTTATCAGTGTGTTCCTTGGCTTTTTCTGCAGTTAGCCTAATTTCATTTGTGATATCATTAAGCATTCTGTAAATTAGTTTTTTTATATTCTGTATCTGATAATTCCAAGATTGTATCTTCATTTGGGAAAGATTTTGATTCTTTTGTTTGGGGGGTTGGAGAAGCTGTCATGGTCTGCTTCTTTAAGTGGTTTGATATGGATTGTTGTCTCCGAGCCATCACTGGGAAACTAGTTTTTCCAGAAAATCCGCTAAAAAAAAAATGCAGTCAGATCCCTATCAGAGTTCTCCCTCTGGCTCAGGCTATTCGGATGTTAATGAAGCCGCCTGGGGAGGGTGGGGGAGGGAACAGAGAGATAGGAGGGTAGCACCTCAGAATATAGCCAGAGTTGCTTGTCTTGCTTGGAATGACTATTATATCTGAGATTCCCGCGGGCGGGTCGCCTATGTGTGCTGGCTGTGTGGAGATTGCCCCCGGGGGTCTGGCCCGCTGAAGTCACGGTCAGATCCTCCGCTTCCAGCCCCACGCCCAGCGTCAAGGCTCCCCTACTGGGACGGTGCACTCTCGACTCCAAAATCAGTCGCTGCCTCCCGGGGACTTCTCGTCCCTCCAGCCGTGTGGCCTTGCCGCCCCCGAGAACCAGTTGGGCCTCCTCCCGGGGTTAGTTCAGATGGGTGGAGCAGGTCCCCGTGCTTGTGCCGTGACCGAGTGTCCCGGCTGGGACGCTGTTCTCCCCACTCCAATACCAGTCGCTGCCTCCCAGGGACTTCTCCTACTGGCTGCGTCCCACGCCACCCACGCGACCCGGCTGGTCCCCTTCCCGGGGTTAGTTCAAGGGGGTGGAGCAACTCTCCGTGTTTATGCCGTACCTGCGTCCAGTCCAAATCCCTGCGGGACGGTTCCCCAGCTCGGACGCTGCTCTTTCTGCTCCAAGACCAGTCACTGCCTCCCGGGGACTTCTCCTACCAGCTGCGTCCCACGCCACCCGTGGAACCGGCTGGTCCCCCTCCCGGGGTTAGTTCAGGGGGGTGGAGCCGCTCTCTGTGCTTGTGCCGTACCTGACTGGTACGCTGGCTCCAGGCTCTGGAAACAATCGCTGCTTCCCTGTATTAGTTCGTTCTCCGTCTCTAAATCTGTGTTTGTTGTTCGGGGTTCGTAGATTGTTATGTATGTGATCGATTCACTTGTTTTTCCGTGTCTTTGTTGTAAGAGGGATCCGAGGTAGTGTCTGCCTAGTCTGCCATCTTGGCTCCGCCCCCCCCCCAGTTAATTTTTGTGTTCTCTTTTCATCTCACTCTACATGCCCTGCCTTCAAGTTCTCGGCCTCTCTCAAGCTGCCTGTAAGTACCTCTCAGTAAGTACTCTACTCCAAACCTGAGGGCGGCATATCCAACTACCCATAAGACACCTTCCCTGAGATGTTCTGGACACACTTCAAATTCAGCACGCATTCCTGGTTACTTCTTTGGGCCACTGGTTCTGCTAAAGCCAGGGAAATGCCCAGACACAAGGCTACTCATGGGCAGGGCTTCTTCCTTGGCTGGCTTTTCCTCATCCTCAAGTGTTCCCTTAGGAAACAAGTTAACACCTCGTGGAAAGGGGATAATCCTAAACTCATTTAATCCTTACGCTAACTTAATGAAGTCATTCCCATCTTATGAATGAGGAAATTGAGACTCAGAAAGGTGATAAAGCTCGTTCAGGGTCACACGGCTTAGTGGCGGAGCAGGATTCGACTCCCAGCCTGACTGCATAGCTGGCACTCCTTCCATGGCTCATGGGCAGGAGTGGCCTGAGCCAAAAATGAGGAACTAGAGAAGAGGCCCCAATATTCCACCCCAACCACATGACTTTTGTCAAGAGTGAATCAAAGAGGAAGAAGAGATACCAGGAAACTGTGGCCACAAGGAAGATAAGACCCCATCAGCATTTGTTCTGTAAGTCGCTGCCCCATGTGAGGACAGAGGGAAAAGTCCAGGCTGAGAAACATAACAGCCTTCCCTCTCCAAGGATAGGATTATAATAATGAAATCTCCCATATGAGAACTCACAGCCAAGAAACTATGACTGCATTTGCAACCCAGAGCAAGTTTCATCACCTTTCTAGGTCGTCAATTTCCTCATCCATAAAATGCGAACAACTTCATTAAATTAGTGTAAGGATTAAATGAGTATAGGATTATCCCCTTTCCATAAGGTGTTAGCCTGTTTCCTAAGGGAACTCTTGAGGATAAGAAAAAGCCAGCCAAGGAAGAAAAGGGCTCTTGTGTCTGCAGGTCAAAGAGGGTGCAGTGGGAGCCTTGGGGAAGAGGTCTGCACAGGGTCAAATGCCGTGCTATCAAGAAGGGTGACTATCCTAGCTTCGGTCCAGTGGCCAGGAACTGTGCTGGACTGGAAAACTGCCACAGTTCTCTAAGGCTTCCTGGGACCCCCAAGGAACTCAGCCCGCCTTGCACCAGCCCCCCACCTTTTTTTTTTTACATAATTTTTATTGTGCTTTAAGTGAAAGTTTACAAATCAAGTCAGTCTGTCACATATAAGCTTATATACACCTTACTCCATACTCCCACTTACTCTCCCTGAGTCAGCCCGCTCCCTCCTTCCAGTCTCTCCTATCGTAACAATTTTGCCAGTTTCTAACCCTGTCTACCCTCCTTTCTCCCCTCCAGACAGGAGATGCCAACACAATCTCAAGTCTCCACCTGATACAAGTAGCTCACTCTTCATCAGCATCTCTCTCCAACCCATTGTCCAGTCCCTTCCATGTCTGATGAGTTGTCTTCAGGAATGGTTCCTGTCCTGGGCCAACAGAAGGTTTGGGGACCATGACCACCGGGATTCCTCTAGTCTCAGTCAGACCATTAAGTCTGGTCTTTTTATGAGAATTTGGGGTCTGCATCCCACTGATCTCCTGCTCCCTCAGGGGTTCTATATTATGCTCCCTGTCAGGGCAGTCATCGGTTGTGGCCGGGCATCATCTAGTTCTTCTGGTCTCAGGATGATGTAAGTCTCTGGTTCTTGTGGCCCTTTCTGTCTCTTGGGCTCACAGTTATCGTGTGACCTTGGTGTTCTTCATTCTCCTTTGATCCAGGTAGGTTGAGACAAATTGATGCATCTTAGATGGCCACTTGTTAGCATTTAAGACCCCAGACACCACATTTCAAAGTGGGATGCAGAATGTTTTCATAATAGAATTATTTTGCCAATTGACTTAGAAGTGCCCTTAAGCCATAGTCCCCAAACCCCCGCCCGTGCTCCGCTGACCTTTGAAGCATTCAGTTTATCCCGGAAACTTCTTTGCTTTTGGTCCAGTCCAGTTGAGCTGACCTTCCGTGTACTGAGTATTGTTCTTCCCTTCACCTAAAGTAGTTCTTATCTACTAAGTAATCAGTAGATAACTCTCTCCTACCCTCCCTCCCTCCCTCCCCTCCTCGTAACCACAAAAGAATGTGTTCTTCTCAGTTTATACTATTTCTCAAGATCTTATAATAGTGGTCTTATACAATATTTGTCCTTTTGCCTCTGACTAATTTCACTCAGCATAATACCTTCCAGGTTCCTCCATGTTATGAAATGTTTCAGAGATTCGTCACTGTTTTTTATCGATGTGTAGTATTCCATTGTGTGAATATACCACAATTTATTTAACCGTTCATCCGTTGATGGACACCTTGGTTGCTTCCAGCTTTTTGCTATTGTAAACAGAGCTGCAATAAACATGGGTGTGCATATATGTGTTCATGTAAAGGTTCTTATTTCTCTAGGGTATATTCCGAGGAGTGGGATTTCTGTGTTGTATGGTAGTTCTATTTCTAACTTTTTAAGAAAATGCCAGATAGATTTCCAAAGTGGTTGTACCATTTTACATTCCCACCAGCAGTGTATAAGAGTTCCAATCTCTCCACAGCCTCTCCAACACTTATTATTTTGTGTTTTTTGGATTAATGCCAGCCTTGCTGGAGTGAGATGGAATCTCATCGTAGTTTTAATTTGCATTTCTCTAATGGTTAATGATCAAGAGCATTTTTTCATGTATCTGTTAGCTGCCTGAATATCTTCTTTAGTGAAGTGCATGTTCATATCCTTTGCCCACTTCTTGATTGGGTTGTTTGTCTTTTTGTGGTTGACTTTTAACATAATCATATAGATTTTAGAGATCAGGTGCTGATCGGAGATGTCATAGCTGAAAATTCTTTCCCAATCTATAGGTGGTCTTTTTACTATTTTGGTGAAGTCTTAGATGAGCATAGGTGTTTGATTTTCAGGGGCTTCCAGTTATCTGGTTTCTCTTCGTCATTTTTGGTAATGTTTTATATTCTGTTTATGCCTTGTATTAGGGTTCCTAACGTTGTCCCTATTTTTTCTTCCATCATCTTTATCATTTTAGTCTTTATGTTTAGGTCTTTGATCCACTTGGAGTTAGTTTTTGTGCATGGTGTGAGGTATGGGTCCTGTTTTATTCTTTTGCAAATGGATATCCAGTTATGCCAGCACCATTTGTTAAAAAGACTATCTTTTCCCCAGTTAACTGACACTGGTCCTTTGTCAAATATCAGCTGCTCATATGTGGATGGATTTATATCTGGGTTCTCAATTCTGTTCCATTGGTCTATGTGTCTGTTGTTTTACCAATACCAGGCTGTTTTGACTACTGTGGCTATATAAAACCCAGTGGCTATATAATATGTTCTAAAATCAGGTAGAGTGAGACCTCCCACTTTCTTCTTCTTTTTCAGTAATGCTTTACTTATCCAGGGCTTTTTTCCCTTCCATATGAAGTTGGCAATTTGTTTCTCCATCACATTAAAAAATGTCATTGGAATTTGGATCAGAAGTGCATTGTATATATAGATGCCTTTTGGTAGAATAGACATTTTTATTATGTTAAGTCTTCCTATCCATGAACAAGGTATGTTTTTCCACTTCTGTAGGTCCTTTTTAGTTTCTTGTAGTAGTACTTTGTAGTTTTCTTTGTATAGGTCTTTTACATCTTTGGTAAGATTTATTCCTAAGTATTTTATCTTCTTGGGGGCTACTGTGAATGGTATTGATTTGGTGATTTCCTCTTCGATGTTCTTTTTGTTGATGTAGAGGAATCCAAGTGATTTTTGTATGTTTATCTTATAACCTGAGGCTCTGCCAAACTCTTCTATTAGTTTCATTAGTTTTCTGGAGGATTCCTTAGGGTTTTCTGTGTATAAGATCATGTCATCTGCAAATAGAGGTAATTTGACTTCCTCCTTGCCAATCCGGATGTGCTTTATTTCTTTGTCTAGCCTAGTTGCTCTGGCTAGGACCTCTAGCACAATGTTGAATGATAGCGGTGATAAAGGGCATCCTTGTCTGGTTCCGGTTCTCAAGGGAAATGCTTTCAGGCTCTCTCTTTTAGAGTGATGTTGGCTGTTGGCTTTGTATAGATGTCCTTTATTATGTTGAGGAATTTTCCTTCAATTCCTATTTTGCTGAGAGTTTTTATCATAAATGGGTGTTGGACTTTGTCAAATGCCTTTTCTGCATCAATTGATAAGATCATGTGCTTTTTGTCATTTGTTTTATTTATATGGTGGATTACATTAATGGTTTTTCTAATATTAAACCAGCGTTGCAACATACCTGGTATAAATCCCACTTGGTCGTGGTGGATTATTTTTTTGATATGTTGTTGAATTCTATTGGCTAGAATTTTGTTGAGGATTTTTGCATCTATGTTCATGAGGGATATAGGTCTATAATTTTCTTTTTTTGTAATGTCTTTACCTGGTTTTGGTATCAGGGATATGGTGGCTTCATAGAATGAGTTAGGTAGTATTCCGTCATTTTCTATGCTTTGAAATACCTTTAGTAGTAGTGGGGTTAACTCTTCTCTGAAAGTTTGGTAGAACTCTGCAGTGAAGCCGTCCGGGCCAGGGCTTTTTTTTCTTGGGAGTTTTTTGATTACTGTTTCAATCTCTTTTTTTGTTATGGGTCTATTTAGTTGTTCTACTTCTGATTGTGTTAGTTTAGGTAGGTAGTGTTTTTCTAGGAATTCATCCATTTCTTCTAGGTTTGCAAATTTGTTAGAGTACAATTTTTCATAGTAGTTTGATATGATTCTTTTAATTTCAGTTGGTTCTGTTGTGATGTGGCCCTTCTCGTTTCTTATTTGGGTTATTTGTTTCCTTTCCTGTATTTCTTTAGTCAGTCTGGCCAATGGTTTATCAATTTTGTGAATTTTTTCAAAGAACCAGCTTTTGGCTTTGTTAATTCTTTCAATTGTTTTTCTGTTCTCTAATTCATTTAGTTCAGCTCTAATTTTTATTATTTGTTTTCTTCTGGTGCCTGATGGATTCTTTTGTTGCTCAGTTTCTATTTGTTCAAGTTGTAGGGACAGTTCTCTGATTTTGGCTCTTTCTTCTTTTTGTATGTGTGCATTTATCAATATAAATTGACCTCTGAGCACTGCTTTTGCTGTGTCCCAGAGGTTTTGATAGGAAGTATTTTCATTCTCGTGGCATTCTATGAATTTCTTTATTCCCTCCTTAATGTCTTCTATAACCCAGTCTTTTTTCAGCAGGGCATTGTTCATTTTCCAAGTATTTGATTTCTTTTCCCTAATTTTTCTGTTATTGATTTCCACTTTTATGGCCTTGTGGTCTGAGAAGACGCTTCGTAATATTTCGATGTTTTGGATTCTGCAAAGGTTTGTTTTATGACCTAATATGTGGTCTGTTCTAGAGAATGTTCCATGTGTGCTAGAAAAAAAAGTATACTTTGCAGCAGTTGGGTGGAGAGTTCTGTATAAGTCAATGAGGTCAAGTTGGTTGATTGTAGCAATTAGGTCTTCCGTGTCTCTATTGAGCTCCTTACTGGATGTCCTGTCCTTCTCCGAAAGTGGTGTGTTGAAGTCTCCTACTGTAATTGTGGAGGTGTCTATCTCACTTTTCAGTTCTGTTAAAGTTTGTTTTATGTATCTTGCAGCCCTTTCATTGGGTACATAAATATTTAACATGGTTATATCTTCCTGGTCAATTGTCCCTTTAATCATTATGTAGTGTCCTTCTTTATCCTTTGTGGAGGATTTAAAGTCTATTTTGTCAGAAATTAATATTGCTACTCCTGCTCTTTTTTGCTTGTTGTTTGCTCGATATATTTTTTTCCATCCTTTGAGTTTTAGTTTGTTTGTGTCTCTAAGTCTAAGGTGTGTCTGTTGTAGGCAGCATATAGACGGATCGTGTTTCTTTATCCAGTCTGAGACTCTCTGTCTCTTTATTGGTGCATTTAGTCCATTTACATTCAGCGTAATTATAGATAAGTATGTGTTTAGTGCTGTCATTTTGATGTCTTTTTATGTGTGTTGTTGACAATTTCATTTTTCCACTTACTTTTTTGTGCTGAGACATTTTTCTTTGTAAATTGTGTGTTCCTCATTTTCATAGTATTTGAATTATGTTTGCTGAGTCGTTATGTTTTTCTTGGTTTTTATTTTGAGTTATGGAGTTGTTATACCTCTTTGTGGTTACCTTAATATTTACCCCTATTTTTCTACATCAAAACCTAACTTGTATTGTCCTATATCGCCTTGTTTCCCTCTCCATATGGCAGTTTATGCCACCTGTATTTAGTCCCTCTTTTTGATTTTTGTGATCTTTTAGATATTGACTTCAATGATTCCCTGTTTTGAGCATTTTTTTCTTTTTAAAATTAATCTTAATTTGTTTTTGTGATTTCCCTATTTGAGTTGATATCAGGATGTTCTGTTCTGTGACCTTGTGTTGTGCTGGTATCTGATATTATTGGTTTTCTGACCAATCAACATTGGAATTTCCTGAGCCAGAGAGTGAAGGGCACTTCACTCTCTGGCTCAGGAAATTCCAATGTTAATGAAGCCACCTGGGAAGGGGAGGGGAGGGTGCAGATAAATAGGAGAGAGTAGCACCCCGGAATATAGACAAAGTTACTTATCTTGCTTAGGATGACTGTTTTATCTGAGAGTCCCGAGGGGCGTGTTGACTGTGTGTGCTGGCTGGGTAGAGATTGCCCCCGAGGGTCAGGCCCGCGTCCCGTGCTTACGCTGTCTCAGAAGCTGTGGTCAGTTCCTCCACTCCCAGTCCAAAGGCCAGTGCCAAGGTTCCCCGGCTGGGACGCCGCACTCCAGGCTCCAAAGCCAGTCACTACCTCCCGGTGACTTCTCCTCCTGTCAGCCGTGTCGCTGCGCTGCCTGTGTGCACTGGCTGGCTTCCCCCGAGGTCACTTCTGGGGGCTAGGGCTGCATCCCGTGTTTGCACCATCTCAGGATGCCATGCTCAGCTCCCCTGCACCCAGTCCAAAGCCTGGCGCCAAGGTTTCCTGACTGGGACGCTGGCTCCAGGCTCCGAAAACAGTCGCTGCTTCCCCGTGGTTGTTCATTCTCAGTCTCTGTCACTCAGGTCAACTCTTTAGATCTGTGTTTGATGGTCAGGGTTCATAGATTGTCATGTGTGTGATCGATTCACTTGTTTTTCCGAGTCTTTGTTGCAAGAGGGATCCGAGGTAGCTTCTACCTAGTCAGCCATCTTGGCCCTGCCTCCTGGCATATATTTTTATAATCACCAAAATAAAAGAGAAAGACAGCACATGATATAAAGAGATCATGAAGTGAGGACACTTCTGGCTTATAAGTAATGGGTACAGTACACTTCATGTCCTGCCCCTGGTTGGCTAGAAGCTCTATACTGCACCAGTTTAGCCAGATACTTAATTCTCTTTGTGTTTTAAGGAAATTTTGAATAAGCCAAAATGATTACTGATGCCTGCGATGGAAAATTACCAATTGTTTAGTGCACACCCTGGAAGGGGGGGAGTACCTGACTCTAGCCTTTCATTGCCTTCAAACTATTTTACAACTCTGTAAATTGTAGATAACTGATACCAAAAAATCAAACCAAACCCATTGCTGTTGAGCTGATTCCGACTCACAGCAACTCTATAGGACAGAGTAGAGCTGCCCCATAGTTTCTAAGGTGGATTTGAACTGCCACCCTTTTGGTTAGCAGCCGAGCTCTTAACCACTACGCCACCAGGGCTCAGATAACTGATAGCAAAGCAAAATAATCCTTGTCTATAGGCATACAAATAAATTCAGTTAGGTGGAGGGACAACCTGGCCACCCGACACACACACACATACAGTTTCTTTCAATATTCCTACAAATATAAATATACTTGTTTTGGATTCTCTTTGGAATAGTGAATTAAATAGAATACTTAACATGCATTCGTTCTATATCTGCAGGAATTTCTCCTCTTTCAATATTTACCCTTTAGCAGCATTCCGTGTAGGACCAGAAGTAGAAAGAAAGTAACATGATCTGTAGCAAGGCCAAGTTCCTGGAAGTTGATCACGCCCGGGGAAGTGGTTCGGAGTCAGACTGACCAGCTTCTATCACTACTGAGATTAGATCTACTCAACTTACCCTCCCCGAGTTCCCAAAAAACCCCAGCCCCTTATCTCCCAAGGCTCCATCTGGTGTGAGTCAGCCCAGTGCAAAGCCACCCCCGTTCTAATTTCCTTTGCCTCATTCCAGATTCAAAACAACCCAGTTATGCAACAGAGAGGTAGAAGTTGAAGGTGCTGAGTAACCACAGTCCAGAGAAAGTCAGGTTCTCATGATAGCCCCAGGGATTCTGCCTTCGAAGTAGAAACTTGGGACCTAGAGGCACCCATGAGACCTGGGCAGGTCCTTGTCAATGGCGGTGGTGGGAGGATTCCCAAAAGGGGAAGAGCCCATGCTGGCCTCCAGCTTTCTCCCATCTCTGCCCATTCTCACAAACTGGGCAGTGCCTTGGGCCCTCCATGTGGGGGCCCCAGCCTAGCCTGCCCACTCTGGGCCCAGCACTCTACCCACACTGGCTCTCAGTCATAGACAGCTGTGTGCCTCAAGCCTCACTCATGGGATCCGTTTGTCCAGGACTCTTGTTTCACTGATGACCTGTCTGCCTCCTGCTCCTTGGTCTCCCACTCCATAGCTGAGCCACCTGTGCCCCCCCCTCACCACGGAGTTAGAAGCTCAGAACCACCCTCAGCCCTAGGACCAGCCCTGGGTAAGAGAAAAAAGAATTCTAATCTCAGGTAACAGGATGGCCCCTTTGAAGAAAGGGCAGGTGGTCACTTCCATTGCCCTCAGGTTTTGTGAATTTCTCGTTTCACCAAAGAACAGTGAACACTTCATCCTAGACCTGTCCTGGTCTCCAGGCTGACTTTGGGGACCTGCCTTGGCTATAGCATCTGTCTGCCAGCCTGGCAAACTTGGCTGTGAGGTACAGACTCACTCTGGGTGGAAACTGATAAATAGAAACTCTAGCAGTACTACCAAGAGGAGGCAGACATGATCCATATCTGGTCCTAATCCTCCCAGGCCCAGAACTTTCATTTCTGGTAGTTCAGAGCTGACTGCACTCCAGAAAGTTGGCTTCTAGTTTCCTAAACTCACAAGAAACACATTCATTAATCAGGAAAAATCAGAATGCTGAAGCAGCCTGTTGAGCACACCCTCACCTAGGGGGATCCCTTGTTGGGATCCCCCTGATGTCACAAAGCTGTCACTCAGCCTTCAGTCCAGCAGTGAGGCCTGGGCAGCCAAGTGTGAGGGATGCTGTGACAGGGACCAGCACACTGTGACCAGGGGCAGGTAGGCACACCTGGAGGCACTTTTCCACAGCTGAATAGAGGGCAACACGCACCGGTGTGCCCTGAGCCAGCCAAGGAGAGGGACGCCTCCCCTCTCTGGACCAGATGGCACCTTGATTCTTCTTGATCCCCATGAAATGGCAGCAGTTGCCCGACACCAAGAGACTGAGAAGTCCCTCTTTCTTTCCTATTTATTATGTGGCCAGGCACAACCCAGCCATCCCAGTGCTGTTTCCTGCTCTTTGCTAGCTGGTGGGACTCGCCAGCCTCCCAAGCAGTCTTAGAGTCTGGCTCTATACCAGCTTGCCTTCACCCCGGGTCGGCAACTGCGGGCAGTGCCCAAGGCCCAAGAGTACCCCTAGCAACAGCCAGATGGCTGTTTCCTAGGGATCAGGAAGTATTTCTACCCCTTGAGGAAGTTGCTAGGGCCCCTGTGACATCTAGTCACAATTTTCGTTTATCTCCTTTGGGACAATGATGTAATAACTTTCTCTAATCTTTTTGTTTTGGTTTGGTTTTTTGCCTATTTGTTGGTTTATTCCAGATTTGGTTGGGGTTGAATAATTGTTCTTTTCATTTTTATTTATTTTTAGCCAATTTGATAATATTTTTTGACTGCATTTTATATTTTAGAGGTGTTTTAGGTTGACAGAAAAATTGCTCAGAAAAGTACAGGCTGTTTCCAGACATCCCCACTCCCCCTGCACACAGTGTCTTCTATTATTAACATCTTGAATTTCTGGCGTACATTTGCGACAATTGATGAACCAATATTGATGGATTTTTATTAACTAGGGGCCCTGGTGGCAAAGTGCTTAAGAGCTCGGCTGCTAACCAGAGGGTTGGCAATCCAGACACATCAGCCACTCCTTGAAAACCCTATGGGGCAATTCTACTCTGTCCTATAGGGTCGATTTGAGTCGGAATCGACTCGATGGCAACAGGTTTGGTTTTTTTGCTATTATTAACTAAAGTCTACGGTTCATACTAGGGTTCATTCTGTGCGTTATACAGTCCTACGGGCTTTGACAGATGCATAATGTCACGCGTCCATGATGACAGTATCACACGGAATGCTTACACTGCCCTTGGAATGCTCTGTGCTCCACCTATTCATCCCTCCCCTTCCCCCTGAACCCCTGGCACCCACTGATCTTTTCACTCTCTCTGTAGTTTTGCCTTTTCCAGAATGCCATATAGTGGGAATCCTGCAGTATGTACCCTTTCAGACTGGCTTCTTTCACTTAGCAATACGTGTTTAAGTTTCCTCCATGTCTTTTTGTACTTTCTCTAATTTTTAAAAGATATATATATATACATATACATTATATACATAAACAGCAAGCAAGTGCAGTTGTCAAGCACAGAGGGTCACTTAACATAATTTTGACCTGGATCAAAGAACTTTTAGGCATGCTGTAATACTTTCTCACTACAGATATGGTGAGGTTTTCTTGGGAGGGACACGAAGACCTCGGTATGGCCCGTGTAATGAGTTGAATTTTATCCCCCCGAAAAGATATGTTCAAGTCCTAAGCCTGGGTACCTGTGAATGTGACTTTATTTGGAAATAGGATCTTATGCAGATGTGATGAAATCATATTGGATTCAGGTGGGCCCTAAATCCAATGGAAAGGAGAGGGAGATTTGGATACAGACACACAGGGGGAAGGCAGCCCCGTGAAGAGGGAAGCAAGCAGAAATTGGAGTGGTGCAGCCACAAACCAAGGAATGCCAAGGATGGCCTGCAGCCTCCCAAAGCTAGAAGAGGCAAGGAAGGATTCTGCCCTAGAGCCTACATAGTGAGCATGGCCCTGCTGCGCCTTAATTCAGACTTCTAGTCTCCAGAACTGTGAGAAAATAAATTTCCCCTGTTCTAAGCCACCCAGTTTGTAGTAATTTGGTATGGCAGCCCTAGCAAACCATAGCCTGCTAAAGAAAAATAGCCAGTAGTTAACAAGCTGTTCATTCCCCTCTTCCCACAAGACGAAAGCAGTTCTGAGGCTCTGGCACCATGAGCACTTAGATTTCTGGTAGAGAATTTCCCAAGCGGACGCCATAACCACCCATTGAGGTCACATGTTAACACTGATGAAATTATAACTAAGACTCTTTTTTTCTTTCTGCTTCCAGATTAGAAAACGTTTTGCTTTGAACGTGTTGACGATCTTATTACATGTAGATCTTATCATTTTAGTCTCAGAGTGTCTTACATGCCTTCGGGCTGCCCTCACCTACATTAAATTTACGAAAGGGAAAACAAAAGCATATGAAGGTACAAATGAAGAAAGTAGGTATTTCCATAGATATAGAGAACATTAATAGAAATACAAGAGAATATTATGTGAAACTTTATGCCAATAATTTGGAAAATGGAGGGGAAATACACAATTATCCTAGAAAATATAACTTATCAAAACTGATTTAAAAAAGAAGTAGAAATGTTGATTAAAAAAAAAAGATGGAGGTCTTTCTGATGTTGGTTTTAATCTGATACTGAATTTAATATTATGCCACAGAAACCCACCTGGAGGTAGAGATAGGCAGAGCTCCTAGGAAGGGCTTATAGCCCTGGATATCATACAGAGGGAGTCCCTGGGTGGTGTATATGGTTAAAGGCTTAACTACTAATCAAAACGTTGGAGGTTTTAACCCGCCCAGAGGCACCCAGAAGAAAGGCCTAGAAATCTGCTCCCAAAAGTTGTTGTGTGCTGACAAATCTATTCCAACTCATAGAGACCCTATAGGACAGAGTAGAACTGCTCCATAAGGTTTCCCAGGCTGTAATCTTTGTGGTGTGAGATCGCCAGGTCTTTTCTCCTGTGGAGCAGCTAGTGGGTTTGAACTGCCAACCTTTTGGTTAGCAGCCAAGCACTTAACCATTGTACCACCAGGGCTCCTTCCCTAAAGATTAAACCAAAAAAAAAGCCAAACCCATTGCTGTCAAGTCTGACTCATAGCAACCCTACAAGACAGAGTAGAACTGCCCCACAGGGTTTCCAAGGAGTGCCTGGTGGATTAGAACTACCGACCTTTTAGTTAGCAGCCATAGCACTTAACCACTACGCCACCAAGGCTATAAAGATTATGGCCATGAAAACCCTATGGAGCTCAGTTTTACCCTGCAACACATGGGATCACCAGGAGTCGGAATCCACTTGACAGCAACTAGTTTTTTTGGCACATTTGAATTGCAGTGTTGGTGAAGAATAGTGTTGGCACAGTGGTCAAGAGTTTGACTGCTAACCAAAAAGTGAGCAAAAAGTGGAAACTCTGTGGGGCAGTTCTAGTCTCTACTATAGGGTCACTGTAAGTCGAAGTCGACCCCACAGCAATGGGTTTGGTTTGTTTTTTTTTGCCAGAATAACTAACAAGTGAGTGTTGGAGGAAGCACAGCTAGAAGGCTCCTTAGAAGCTAGGATGGAGAGACTTCATCTTGATTACATTATCTGGAAAGTCTAATGGTTAGAAAAGGACATCATGTTTGGTAAAGTAGAGAGTCAGCGAGAATGAGGGAAATCCACGAGATGGATTGACGCAACAATGGGCTCAAACATAGCAACAATTGTGAGGATGGCGTAGGACCTGCTAATGTTTCTGTTATTCATAAGGTTGCCATTAGTCCAAACCAAGTTGACGGCAACTAACAACAGAAAAAGAAAAGTGCATTTTTGTTGTTACTGTTGTTAGGTGCCATCAAGGCAGTTCCAGCTCACAGCAACCCTATGTACAACAGAGCGAAACACTGCCCGGTCCTGTGCCATCCCCACAATCGTTGCTGTGTTGGAGCCCTTTGTTATAGACAGTGTGTCAACTCTTCTCGTTGAGGCCGTTTCTCTCCTTTGTTGACTCTCTACCAACTGTCTTAGTTATCTAGGGCTGCTATAACAGAAATACCATAAACGGGTGGCTTTAATAATCAGAAATTCATTTTCTCACAGTTTAGGAGACTAGAAGTCTGAATTCAGGGGGTCAGGTCTAGGGGAAGGCTTTCTCTCTCTGTGGGCTCTGGAGGAAGGTCCTCGTCTCTTTGAGCTTCTGCTCCTGGGCAATCTTCAGGTGGCTTGGCATCTCTCTTCCAACTTCTTATCTTGCTAGCTTGCTTGTTTAATCTCTTTTATATTCAAAAGAGATTGATTTAAGGCACACCCTACACTAATCCTGTCTCATTAACATAACAAAGAAAATCCATTTCCAAATGGGGTTACAACCACAGGCAGAGCGGTTAGGATTTACAACACAATTCAATCCATTTTTTTCAATCCATAACACCAAGCATGATCTTCTTCTCAGGTACTGATCCCTCCTGATAACATGTCCAAGGTAAGCTAGACTTCATCCTACCATCCTCCCTTCTAAGGAGCATTCTGGCTATAGTTTTTCTAAGGCAGATTTGTTCCTCCTTCTGGCAGTCTATGGTATATTCAAAATTTTTCACCAGCACCATAATTGAAATGCATCAATTCTTCTTGGGTCTTCCTTATTCATTGTCCAGCTTTCACACGCGTAGGGGGCGATTGGAAATACTTTGGCCTGGGTCATGAGCACTTTAGTCATCAAAGTGACATCTTTGCTTTGTAAGACTTCAAAGAGGTCTTTTGCAGCAGGTTTGCTCAGTGAATTTTTTTTTTTTGCTCAGTGAATTACATTGTATTTTGCTTTCCCTGATCTCAAACTCCTATCTCTCGCCCAGAAAAAAATTAGTTCTTCTGGGCTGATAAACGTGTCAATTTACTATTTGTTACATATATTAAAACTCTTTGAATAATTTAATTGTTTCAAATGTTTATGAAACATTCCTTGGGCTGAATTACGTAATTCATGAAAGTTGCTGATGGTTCAAAAAGTGTGTCATGTATACAAATGGTTCAACAGTTAGCAATTTTTCTCTCCTATTCTTTTGCGCTTTAGGTGAAAGTTTACAGCTTAAGTTAGTTTCTCAAAAATTTATATACACACTGTTATGTGACTGTATTTGCTGTACCTATAATGTGACAACACATTCCTCCTTTCCACCCAAGATTTCCCGTGTCTATTCAAGCAGCTGCTATCGCTTTCTGCCCTTCTCATCTCGCCTCCAGACATGAGTTGCCCATTTAGTCTCCTGTTTATCTACATGAGCTAAGAAGCACACTCTTCAACGAGTATCATTTTATGTCTTATAGTCCAGTCTATTCTTTGTCTTAAGAGTTGGCTTCAGGAATGGTTTTAGTTCTGGGTTAACCAAGAGTCTGGGGACCATGTCTTCTGGGGTTCCTCCAGTCTCAGTCAGACCATTAAGTCTGGTCTTTTTACTAGAATTCGAGTTCTGCACCCAGCTTTTCTCTTGCTCCATCAGGAACTCTCTGTTTTGTTCCTTGTCAGGGCAGTTATTGCTGGTAGCCAGGCACCATGTGGTTCTTCTGCTCTTGGGCTGATGGACTCTCTGGTTTATGTGGCCCCTTTTGTCTCTTGGGCTAATATTTTCCTTGTGTCTTTGGTGTTCTTCATTCTCCCTTGCTCTAGGTGGGTTGAGACCAATTGATGCATCTTAGATGGCCACTCACTAGCTTTTAAGACCCCAGATGCCACCCACAAAAGTGGGATGCAGAACATTTCTTAATAAACTTTGCTATGCCAATTGAACTAGATGTTCCCTCAAACCATGGCTCCCAGACCCCTGCCCCTGGTACACAGACCCTCGAAGTGTTTGGTTGTGTTCAGGAAACTTCTTAGCTTTTGGTTTAGTCCAGTGGTGCTTTGTTCCCCTAGATTGTGTGTTGCCCTTCCCTTCACGTAAGATAACTCTTGTCTACTATCTAGTTAGTGAATTCCCTTCTTGTAACCATCAAAGAATGTTTTCTTCTGTGTTTAAACTTTTTCTTGAGTTCTTATAAGAGTGGTCTCATACAATATTTGTCTTTTTACAACTGACTAATTTCACACAGCATAATGTCTTCCAGACCCATCCATGTTAAGAGATGTTTCTAGGATTCATCGTTGTTCTTTATTGTTGAGTAGTATTCCGCCTGTGAATATACCATAATTTGTTTACCCATTCATCCGCTAATGGGCACCTGGGTTGTTTGCATCTTTTTGCTATTGTGAACAGTGCTGCAGTGACCATGGGTGTGCATATATCTCTTCCTGTGATGGATTTTATTTCTCTAGGGTATGTTCCAAGGGGTGGGATTGCTCAGTCGTAGTTCTATTTCCAGCTTTTTAAGGAAGCACCAAATCGATTTCCAAAGTGGCTGTACCATTTTACATTCCCAGCAGTGTGTAAGTGTTCCAGTCTCTCCACAACCTCTCCAGCATTTATTATTTTGTGTTTTTGGATTAATGCCATTTTTTTTTTTTGTCGGGGTGAGATGGTATCTCATTGTAGTTTTGATTTGCATTTCTCTAATGGCTAATGATGGTGAGCATTTCCTCATGTATCTGTTAGTCACCTGAATGTCTTCTTTGATGAAGTGTCTGCTTATATCCTTTGCCCGTTTTTTAAGTGGGTTATTTGTCTTTTTGTGGTTGAAGTTTTGCAGTATCTTGTAGATTGTAGAGATTAGACCCCGACTGGATATGTCATAACTCAAAATTTTTTCCCAGTCCGTAGGTTGTCTTTTTACTCTTTTGGTGAAGTCTTTTGATGAGCATAACTGTTTGATTTTTAAGAGCCCCCAGTTATCTGCTTTCTCTTCTGTGCATTGTTAGTTATGATTGTATTCTATTTATGCCATTTATTAGGGATCCTGGCATTGTCCCTATTTTTTCTTCCATGATCTTTATCATTTTAGATTTTATATTTAGGTCTTTAATCCATTTTGAGTTAGTTTTTGTGCATGGTATGAGGAATGGGTCTTTTTTTTTTTTTTTTTGTAGATGGATATCCAGTTGTGCCAGCACCATTTGTTAAGGAGACTGTCTTTTCCCCATTTAACGGACTTTAGGCCTTTGTCAAATATCAGCTGCTCATAAGTGGATGAATTTACGTCTGTATTCTCAATTCTGTTCCATTGCTATGTATCTGTTGCCATACCAGTACCAGGCTGTTTTGACTATCGTGGTGGTATAATAGATTCTAAAATCAGATAGTATGAAGCCTCCCACTTTGTTGTTCTTCTTCGGTAATGCTTTACTTATATGGGGCCTCTTCCTTTTCCTTATGAAGTTGTGATTTGTTTTTCCACCTCATTAAAAAATGCCATTGGAATTTGGATTGGGATTGCATTGTATCTGTAGATTGTTTTCGGTAGAACTGACATTTTCACAATGTCGAGTCTTCGTATCCATGAGCAAGGCATGTTTTTCCACTTACGTAGGTCTCTTCTGGTTTCTTGCTGAAGCGTCTTGTAGTTTTCTTTGCACAGGTTTTTTACTTCTCTGGTTAGGTTTATTCCTAAGTATTTTATCTTCTTGGGGGCTATTGTAAATGGTATTGATTTGGTGATTTCATCTTTGGAGCTCTCTTTGTTGGTGTAGAGGAATCCAACTGATTTTTGTATGTTTATCTTGTATCCTGATACTTCGCTAAAATCTTCTTTTAGTTTCACTAGTTTTCTTGTGGATTCTTTGGGATTTTCTGGGTACAAGATCATATCACCTGCAAATAGGGATACTTTTACTTTTTTGCTTCCAATTTGGATGCCCTTTATTTCTTTTTCTAGCCTAATTGCTCCGGCCAGGGCTTCCAGCACAATGTTGAGTAAGAGTGGTGATAAAGGGCATCGTTCTCTGATTCCTGTTCTCAAGGGGAATGCTTTCAGACTCTCTCCATTTAGGATGATGTTGGCTGTAGGCTTTGTATAAGTGTCCTTTATTATTATTACTATGTTCTACGGAACAAAACACTTGCCTGTCCAGCTCCATTTTCACAATCGCTGTTATGCTTGAGCCCATTGTTGCAGCCACTGTGTCAATCCATCTTGTTGAGGGTCTTCCTTTTTTCTGCTGACCCTCTACTTTACCAAGCATAATGTCCCTCTCCAGGGACTGATCCTTCCTGACAACATGTCCAAAGTTTGTGAGGCGCAGTCTCGCCATCCTTGCTTCCAAGGCGCATTCTGGTTGTGCTTCTTCCAAGACAGATTTGTTCGTTCTTTTGGCAGTTCATGGCATATTCAATATTCTTCACTAATACCACAATTCAAACGCGTCAATTCTTCTTTGGTTTTCTTTATTCGTGGTCCAGCTTTCGCATGCATATGAGGTGATTGAAAACATCATGGCTTGGGTCAGGGGCACTTTAGTTCTGTAGGTGACATCTTTGCTTTTTAACACTTTAAAGAGATCTCTTGCAGCCAACTTGCCCAATTCAATGCATCTTTTGATTCCTTGACTGCTGCTTCCATGGGTGCTGATTGTGAATCCAAGTAAAATGAAATCCTTGACAACCTCAATCTTTTCTCCATTTATCATGATGTTGCTTATTGGTCCAGTTACGAGGATTTTTGTTTTCTTTATGTTGAGGTGTAATCCATACTGAAGGCTGTGGTCTTTGATGTTCATCAGTAAGTGCTTCAAGTCCTCTTCAAAAAAAAAAAAAAAAAGAGACACTCCCCCCCAAAAAAAAGTCCTCTTCACTTTCAGCAAGCAAAGCTGTGCCATCTACATAATGCATGTTGTTAATGAGTCTTCCTCCAAGCCTGATGCCCCGTTCTTCTTCATATAGTCCAGCTTCTTGGATTATTTGCTCAGCATACAGATTGAATAGGTGTGATAAAAGGATACAACCCTGACACACACCTTTCCTGACTTTAAACCACGCACTGTCCCCTTGTTCTGTCTAAGCAACTACCTCTTGATCTATGTACAGATTCCTCATGAGCACAACTAAGTATTCTGGAATTCCCATTTGTTATGACCGCACAGTTGAAGGCCTTTGCATAGTTAATAAAACACAGGTAAACATCCTTCTGGTATTCTCTGCTTTCAGCCAGGATCTATCTGACATCAGCAATGATATCCTTGGTTGCACGTCCTCCTCTGAATCCGGCCTGAATTTCTGGCAGTTCCCTGTCAATACTGCTGCAGCCACTTTTGAATGATCTTCAACAAAATTTTGCTTGGGTGTGATATTAATGATATTGTTCGATAATACCTGCATTCGGTTGGATCACCTTTCTTGGGAATAGGCATAAATATGAATCTTTTCAGTCAGTTGGCCAGGTAGCTGTCTTCCAAATTCCTTGGCATAGATGAGTGAGCACTTCCACCTCTGCATCTGTTTCTTGAAACATCTCAATTGATATACCGTCAATACCTGGAGCCTTGTTGTTTTTCACGAATGCCTTCAGCGCAGCTTGGGCTTCTTTCTTTGGTATCATTGGTTCCTGATCATATGCTACGTCTCGAAATGGTTGAAAGTTGACCAATTCTTTTTGATATAATGACTCTGTGTATTCCTTCCATCTTCTTTTGATATTCCCTGTGTTATTTAATATTTCCCATAGAATCCTTCACTATTGCAACTCAAAGCTTGAATTTTTTCTTTAGTTCTTTCAGCTTGAGAAATGCCGAGTGTGTTCTTCCTTTTTGGTTTTCTATCTCCAGCTCTTTGCACATGTCGTTATAATACTTTACTTTGTCTTCTCAAGCCACCCTTTGAAATCTTCTGTTCAGTTCTTCTACTTCATCATTTCTTCCTTTTGCTTTAGCTGCTCAATGTTCAAGAGCAAGTTTCAGGGTCTCTTCTGACATCCATTTTGGTCTTTTCTTTCTTTCCTGTCTTTTTAATGACCTCTTGCTGTCTTCATGTATAATGTCCTTGATGTCATTCCGCAACTCATCTGGTCTTCGGTCATTAGTGTTCAATGTGTCAATTCTATTCTTGAGATGGTCTCTAAATTCAGGTGGGATATACTCAAGATTGTACTTTGGCTCTCTTGGAATTGTTCTAATTTTCTTCAGTTTCAACTTGAACTTGCATATGAGCAATTGATGGTCTGGTCCACAGTCAGCCCTTGGCCTTGTTCTTGAAATATTCTTTTTGACAATGAATGCAACGCCATTCGTCTCCAAGTTGACATTTCCCGCATAGTATACCAATGATTGTCACATTCGAAATGGCCAATACCAGTCCATTTCAGCTCACTAATGCCTAGGGTATCAATGTATATGCATTCCATTTCATTTTTGATGATCTCTAATTTTCCTAGATTCATACTTCGTACATTCTAGGTTCTAATTAGTAATGAATGTTTGCAGTTGTGTCTTCTCGTTTTGAGTCATGCCACATCAGCAAATGAAAGTCCCAAAAGTCTGAGTCTATTAAGGTCAACTCTATTTTGAGGAGTTAGCTCTTCCCTGCATTCCCAATATGAATCCCACTTGGTCATGTTGAATTTTTTTTTTTTTATATATGTTGTTGAATTCTATTTGCTAGAACTCTGATGAGGATTTTTGCATCTATGTCCACGAGGTATATTGGTCTGTAATTTTCTTTTTTTGTGGTGTTTTTACCTGGTTGTGGTATCAGGGATATGCTGGCTTCATTGAATGAGTTTGGGAGTCTTCCATGCTTTTCTATGTTCTGAAATACTTTTAGTAGTAGTGGTGTTAACTTTTCTCTGAACGTTTGGTAGAATTGTCTACTGAAGCTGACAGGGCCAGGGGTTTTTATTTTGGGAGTTTTTAAATTACCTTTTTAATCTCCTTTTGTTATAGGTTTATTTAGTTGTTTTACTTCTGTTTGTGTTGGTTTAGGTAGATAGTGTGTTTCTAGAAATTTTGTCCATTTCCTCTAGGTTTTCAAATTTCTTGGAGTACAATTTTTCATAGTATTCTGCTAAAATTCTTTTAATTTCAGTTGGATCTGTTGTGATATAACTCACCTCATTTCTTACTCAGGTTATTTGCTTCCTCTCTAGTTTTTCTTTTGTCAATTTGACTAGTGGTTTATCGATTTTGTTGATCTTTTCAAACAACCAGCTTTTGGTCTTGTTAACTCTTTCAATTGTTTTTCTATTCTCTATTTCATTTAATTCTACTGTAATTTTTATTTTTTCCTTTCTTCTCGTGCCCAAGGACTTCTTTTGCTGCTTTCTTTTTACTTGTTCAAGTTGTATGCTTAATGTTTACCTTTTGGCCCTTTCTTCTTTTTGTATGTGTGCATTTATTGCTATGTATTGACCTCTGAGCACTGCTTTTGCTGTGTCCCAAAGGTCCCGGTAGGATGTGTTTTCATTCTCATTTGATTCTGTGAATTTCTTTATTCTGTCCTTAATTTCTTCTATAACCCAGTAGTTTTTGAGCAAGGTGTTGTTCAGTTTCCATGTACTTGATTTTTTAAAATAATTTTTATTGTGCTTTAAGTGAAATTTTACAAATCAAGACAGTCTCTCACACAAAAAATTATACACCTTGCTACATACTCCCAATTACTCTCCCCCTAATGAGACAGCCCACTCTCTCCCTCCACTCTCTCTTTTTGTGTCCATTTTGCCAGCTTCTAACCCCCTCTGCCCTCTCATCTCCTCTCCAGGCAGGAGATGCCAACACAGTCTCAAGTGTCCACCTCATCCAAGAAGCTCACTCCTCACCAGCGTCCCTCTCCAACCCATTGTGCAGTTTAATCCATGTCTGAAGAGTCGGCTTTGGGAATGGTTCCTGTCCTGGGCCAACAGAAGGTCTGGGGGTCATGACCACCGAGGTCCTTCCAGTCTCAGCCAGACCATTAAGTCTGGTCTTTTTATGAGAACTTGGTGCCTGCATCCCACTGCTCTCCTGCTCCCTTGGGGGTTCTCTGTTGTGTTCCCTGTCAGGGCAGTCATCTGCAAAAGGACAAATATTGTATAAGACCACTATTATAAGAACTTGAGAAATAGTTTAAACTGAGAAGAAAACATTCCTTTGTGGTTACAAGAGGAGGGAGGGTGAGAGGGTGGGAGAGGGGTATTCACTAATTAGTTGGTAGATAAGAACTACTTTCGGTGAAGGGAAAGACAATACACGATACGGGGGAGGTCAGCACAACTGGACAAAACCAAAAGCAAAGAAGTTTACTGAATAAACTGAATGCTTCGAAGGCCAGTGTAGCAAGCGCAGAGGTTTGGGGACCATGATTTCAGGGGACATCTAAGTCAATTGGCATAATAAAATCTATTAAGAAAACCTTCTGCATCCCACTTCGAAGAGTGGCATCTAGGGTCTTAAACGCTAGCAAGTGGCCATCTAAGATGCATCAATTGGTTTCAACCCACCTGGATCAAAGGAGAATGAAGAACACCAAGGACACAAGGTAATTACAAGCCCAAGAGACAGAAAGAGCCACATTATCCATGTACTTGATTTTTTTCCTTGCTTTTTCTGTTATTGATTCCTACTTTTATGGCTTTATGGTCAGAAAAGATGCTTTGTAATATTTCCATGCTGTGGATTCTGTTAAGGGTTGCTTCGTGTCCTAATATGTGCTCTATTCTGGAGAATGTTCCATGTGTGTTGGAAAAAAAAGTATTGGTTGACTGTGGCATTTAGATTTTCTGTGTCTTTATTGAGTTTTCTGGATGTTCTGTCCTTCACCGAAAGTGGTGTATTCACCCAGAACCAGTACCGTCTAGTTGATTCCAACTCATAGCGACCCTATAGGACAGAGTAGAACTACCCCATATTCAAGTCTCATACTATTATAGTAGCACTGCTTATTTCTCTTTTCAAAACTGTTAGAATTTGTTTTATGTATTTTGGAGCTCTGTTGTTGGGTGCGTACATATTTGTTATGGTTCTGTCCTCCTAGTGTATTGACCCTTTATTCATTACAAAGTTTCTTTCCTTATCCTCTGTGGTAGATTTTGCTTTAAAATCTATTTTGTCACAGATTAATATTGCTGCTCCTGCTCTTTTTTGATTGTTTGCTTGATATATTTTTTTCCATCCTTTGAGTTTTAGTTTGTTTGCATCTTTAAGTCTAAGGTGTGTCTCTTGTAGGTACATTATCCATTCTGCCACTGTCTGTCTCTTTATTGGTACATCTAGTCCACTTATATTCAGCATAATTATGGATAGGTATGAGTTTAGTGCTGTCATTTTGATGTCCTTTGTGTGTGTGTTGTTAACTGTTTCTTTGTTCCACTTAATTTTCTGTGCTGAGTTGTTTTTCCTTATGTATCTTCTTTTCACCTTTTTCATTGTTGTTGGTTTTGTATTTGCTGAGTCTTTACGTTTTTCTTCTTTTTTATTTTGATGTGTAGGATTGTTAGTCTCCTTTGTGGTTACCTTAATATTAACCCCCATTTTTCTAAGCTTAAATAAATCTTTTATTTCTTTATATCTCCTTGACTTCCTCTCCATATGAAAGATCTATGACTACATTTTTTAGTTCCTCTTTTTTGTTTTAATGTCATCTTTTACATATGGATGTCTCTGTTTCCAAATTTTCAGTGTTTTGCTTTGATTTATTTTTGTAACTTCCCTATCTGGGTTGATATCTGATTGTTCTGTCCTGTGTTCTAGTCTTGGGTTGTTATCTGATGTTACTGATTTTCTAACAGGAGTGCTCCCTTTAGTATTTCTTGTAATTTTGGTTTGGTTTTTGCAAATTCCCTAAACTTCTGTTCATTTGATAATGCCCTAATTTCACCAGCATATTTGAGAGGTAGTTTTGTTGAATGTATAATTCTTTGCTGGCAATTTTTTTTCCTTCAAGTCTTTATATATGTTATCCCATTGCCTTCATGGTTTCTGCTGAATAGTGCAAGCTTAGTCTTCTTGACTTTCCTTTGTAGGTGACTTTTCTTGTTTCTCCCTAGCCACTCTTAAAATTCTCTCTTTGTCTTTGGTTTTGGCAACGTTGGTTATATGTCTTGATGACTTTCTTTGGATTCTACCTTAGGTGGGTTTCTATGAACTTCTTGGATATCTTCTCATCTTTAAAGATACGAGGGACGTTTTCTGCCAACAAATCTTCAACAATTCTCTCTGAATTTTCTGTTATCCCTCCGCCCCTGCCCCCTCCCACCCCGTTCTGGTACTCCAGTCACTCATAGGTTATTCCTCTTGATAGAGTCCCACATAGTATCTTCATTTTTTTTTTTATTTTTTAATCTGGTGTTTCTTTGAATGTATTGGTGCCAACTGAATAAAACATCTTCAGTCACACTAATTCTGACTTCCATTGCCTCAGTTCTGCTCCTATGGCTTTCTGTTGAGTTGTTTAATTCTGAAATTTTATTGTTCATTTTTTGGATTTCTGTGTGCTGTCTCTCTATGGAATCTTGTAGCCTGTTAAATTTGTCATTATGATCTTGTATAACCTTCTTAAATTCCTCTATTGCTTTGTCTGTGTGCTCCTTGGCTTGTTCTGCATTTTGCCTGATCTCCTTCTTAATCTCTTGAAGAGTTCTGTCTTTTGAATTCTACCTCTGATAATTCCAAGAATTTATCTTCCTCTGGAAGGTTTTGTGAGTCTTTGTTTTGGTGGCTTGCTGAAGCCATCATGGTCTGTCTCTTTGTGTGATTTGATATTGACTGTTGCCTCTGAGCCATCAATAAGTTATTATATCTGTTTATTTTACGTTTGCTTGGAAACCCTGGTAGCAGAGTGGTTAAGGGCTACAGTTGCTAACCAAAAGGTCTCCAGTTTGAATCCACCAGTCACTCTTTGGAAACCCTATAGGGCAGTACTACTCTGTCCTTTAGGGTCACTATGAGTTGGAATCAACTCAACGGCAACGGGTTTGGGTTTTTGGATTTTTTTATGCTTGCTTACTGTGTCCTAGCTTCTTGTTTTGTTTTGATATGCCCAAATAGGCTGGTCAAGTGAGCCAATTTGATTATTGATGTCCTTGAAACTCTCACGTTCTGTCTCCAAGTGGCTTGAGCTGTTACTAGGTATGTGAGCCCAGGAGTCCATTCACTTTTCTTGTGTGAATTCGACTCAGGTTCCAGGTCATCAGTCACCAAGTGTGTTGTGCAGGCTGTCACCTACAGTCCTAGACAGGCAGGGGTAGATGGAGTAGGCACAGGTATCTGGCTGCAATAGGGGGTCATGTGCTGATCAAGGCAGGGGAGTGACTGCTGCAACTTGAGTTTCTGGGTGGAATGCATGTCCCTGTTGCTTAGAGCAAGTAGGTAGGTGGGTTTTGCAGCTAGACTCTGGGCACCTAATGCTGTTGGCTTTAAGGACTGGGAGTCACCACTTATTTTTGGACCCGTGTTGCAGTGGCTCAGTGGAATAGGTGGAGTCACCAGTCCTCAAGCCCCTGATGTGGGTAGGTGAGGACCCTGCTTAATGGGCAGGGCAGTGTCAAATATCATGAATCTTCCACTCTCTCTTTTAGCAGATACAGATGAAAATAGGCTTCAGGTATATACTCTGTTATACCATGCTAATGAGGGCCTATGCTGTTGAAATGGGCCCACACAGGCCTAGGAAGGGGTGAAAAGCATTCAAAGTCCATTGACCCCTTATGCCTGTGCCTAGGCAAAGGGGCTGTGCCTGCCCTGAGTTCCCGGCTTAAGTGAGCTGGCAGATTATTTTTTCCTGTTTATTAAATTGCTTCCTCTCCAAAACCAGGAAAATGACTCAGAGCACGTGATGGGTCCTATTTCTAGCCAGGGTGTGTAGCAATCACTGAAGCAATCACTGACAGGGCCTGGGGGCAGAGTGGGGAGGGGGAAGGTAAATGGGAGAGAGATACTTCCCATAAGGGTGGGGAGGGGGGAGTTTTGATCTGTGAGGTAGGTTAGACACTTGTACCTATCTTTTGCCAGTTGAGCTCCATTTCTTTCTGGTTCTGGAGGCTTGAACAGACTCTCTGCCTCTCAGTCTCTCCCAACATGGAAAACTCATCCTTAGTGCCACTGCTTGCCTCACCACACATGTCCAACTGATCCAGCCTGCAGGGTGCTGGTGCTGGCCAGATCAGGTCTAACAGTTCCTCACTGCTTCTGAACTGTCTCTCCCTCCCCCTGCCACCAGTCTAATTCCTCAACTTTGTCTTTGATGTTCAGGAAACCTAGATTGTCATATATAATCAATTCATATGTTTTTCTGGGTCTTTGTTGTAAGAGGAACCACAGGAAGTGCCTGACTACTCTGCCATCTTGGCCCTGTCTCCTCTTTTTTTTTTTTTTTTGAAAATCAGACCAAGGCTGATACTTGTGAGATGGAGGTTACACATACCTCCATTCTCCAGCGTTTTTACCACTTCTACACTAGCAGCCATTCTCATGACATTCTCTACTTCTCTGCTGGGTTTGATAATCCATTGAAATGACCACAGAGAACTCACAGACTATACTTACACTTAAGTGGTTTATTAAGGAAGTAACAGCATTTCTCTAGCTGAAATGACTGAAGAAAAGATTCAAGCCTCGAGTTACAATATTGAAGGATTCTACAGGGAAAATATTAAATAATGCAGAAACCATCAAAAGTAGATGGGAGAGGGCGGAGCCAAGATGGCGGACTAGGCAGACGCTACCTCGGATCCCTCTTACAACAAAGACACAGAAAAACAAGTGAATCGATCACATACATAACAATCTACGAACCCTGAACAACAAACACAGATTTAGAGATGGAGAACGAACTAATACGGGGAAGCAGCGATTGTTTCCAGAGCCTGGAGCCAGCGTACCAGTCAGGTACGGCACAAGCACAGAGAGCTGCTCCACCCCCCTGAACTAACCCCGGGAGGGGGACCAGCCGGTTCCACGGGTGGCGTGGGACGCAGCCGGTAGGAGAAGTCCCGGGGAGGCAGTGACTGGTCTTGGAGCAGAAAGAGCAGCGTCCGAGCCGGGGAACTGTCCCGCAGGGATTTGGACTGGACGCAGGTACGGCATAAACACGGAGAGTTGCTCCACCCCCCTGAACTAACCCCGGGAAGGGGACCAGCCGGGTCGCGTGGGTGGCGTGGGACGCAGCCAGTAGGAGAAGTCCCTGGGAGGCAGCGACTGGTATTGGAGCGGGGAGAACAACATCCCAGCCGGGACACTCGGTCACGGCACGAGCATGGGGACCTGCTCCACCCATCTGAACTAACCCCGGGAGGAGGCCCAACTGGTTCTCGGGAGCGGCACGGCCACACGGCTGGAGGGACGAGAAGTCCCCGGGAGGCAGCGACTGATTTTGGAGTCGAGAGTGCACCGTCCCAGCAGGGGAGCCTTGACGCTGGGTGTGGGGCTGGAAGCGGAGGATCTGACCGTGACTCCAGCGGGCCAGACCCCCCGGGGGCAATCTCCACACAGCCAGCACACATAGGCGACGCGCCCCGTGGGAGTCTCAGATATAATAGTCATTCCAAGCAAGACAAGCAACTCTGGCTATATTCTGAGGTGCTACTCTCCTATCTCTGTTCCCTCCCCCACCCTCCCCAGGCGGCTTCATTAACATCTGAATAGCCTGAGCCAGAGGGAGAACTCTGATAGGGATCTGACTGCATTTTTTTTTAGCGGATTTTCTGGAAAAACTAGTTTCCCAGTGATGGCTCGGAGACAACAATCCATATCAAACCACTTAAAGAAGCAGACCATGACAGCTTCTCCAACCCCCAAACAAAAGAATCAAAATCTTTCCCAAATGAAGATACAATCTTGGAATTATCAGATACAGAATATAAAAAACTAATTTACAGAATGCTTAATGATATCACAAATGAAATTAGGATAACTGCAGAAAAAGCCAAGGAACACACTGATAAAACTGTTGAAGAACTCAAAAAGATTATTCAAGAACATACTGGAAAAATTAATAAGTTGCAAGAATCCATAGAGAGACAACATGTAGAAATCCAAAAGATTAACAATAAAATAACAGAATTAGACAATGCACTAGGAAGTCAGAGGGGCAGACTCGAGCAATTAGAATGCAGACTAGGACATCTGGAGGACCAGGGAATCAACACCAACATAGCTGAAAAAAAATCAGATAAAAGAATTAAAAAAAAAATGAAGAAACCCTAAGAATTATGTGGGACTCTATCAAGAAGGATAACCTGCGGGTGATTGGAGTCCCAGACAGGGAGGGGGGACAGAAAACACAGAGAAAATAGTTGAAGAACTCCTGACAGAAAACTCCCCTGACATCATGAAAGACGAAAGGATATCTATCCAAGATGCTCATCGAACCCCATTTAAGATTGATCCAAAAAGAAAAACACCAAGACATATTATCATCAAACTCACCAAAACCGAAGATAAAGAGAAAATTTTAAAAGCAGCCAGGGAGAAAAGAAAGGTTTCCTTCAAGGGAGAATCAGTAAGAATGTGTTCTGACTACTCAGCAGAAACCATGCAGGCAAGAAGGGAATGGGACGACATATACACAACACTGAAGGAGAAAAACTGCCAGCCAAGGATCATATATCCAGCAAAACTCTCTCTGAAATATGAAGGTGAAATTAAGATATTTACAGACAAACACAAGTTTAGAGAATTTGCAAAAACCAAACCAAAGCTACAAGAAATACTAAAGGATATTGTTTGGTCAGAGAACCAATAATATCAGATATCAGCACAACACAAGGTCACAAAACAGAACGTCCTGATATCAACTCAAATAGGGAAATCACAAAAACAAATTAAGATTAATTAAAAAAAAAATACACATAACAGGGAATCATGGAAGTCAATAGGTAAAAGACCACAATAATCAAAAAGAGGGACTAAATACAGGAGGCATTGAACGGCCATATGGAGAGTGATACAAGGCGATATAGAACAATACAAGTTAGGTTTTTACTTAGAAAATTAGGGGTAAATAATAAGGTAACCACAAAAAGGTATAACAACTCTATAACTCAAGATAAAAACCAAGAAAAACGTAACGACTCAACTAACATAAAGTCAAGCACTATGAAAATGAGGATCTCACAATTTACTAAGAAAAACGCCTCAGCACAAAAAAGTATGTGGAAAAATGAAATTGTCAACAACACACATAAAAAGGCATCAAAATGACAGCACTAAAAACTTATTTATCTATAATTACCCTGAATGTAAATGGACTAAATGCACCACTAAAGAGACAGAGAGTCACAGACTGGATAAAGAAACACGATCCATCTATATGCTGCCTACAAGAGACACACCTTAGACTTAGAGACACAAACAAACTAAAACTCAAAGGATGGAAAAAAGTATATCAAGCAAACAATAAGCAAAAAAGAAGAGGAGTAGCAATATTAATTTCTGACAAAATAGACTTTAGACTTAAATCCACCACAAAGGATAAAGAAGGACACTATATAATGATAAAAGGGACAATTGATCAGGAAGACATAACCATATTAAATATTTATGCACCCAATGACAGGGCTGCAAGATACATAAATCAAATTTTAGCAGAATTGAAAAGCGAGATAGATACCTCCACAATTATAGTAGGAGACTTCAACACACCACTTTCGGAGAAGGACAGGACATCCAGTAAGAAGCTCAACAGAGACACGCAAGATCTAATTACAACAATCAACCAACTTGACCTCATTGACTTATACAGAACTCTCCACCCAACTGCTGCAAAGTATACTTTTTTTTCTAGCGCACATGGAACATTCTCTAGAATAGACCACATATTAGGTCATAAAACAAACCTTTGCAGAGTCCAAAACATCGAAATATTACAAAGCATCTTCTCAGATCACAAGGCAATAAAACTAGAGATCAATAACAGAAAAACTAGGGAAAAGAAATCAAATACTTGGAAAATGAACAACACCCTTCTGAAAAAAGACTGGGTTATAGAAGACATTAAGGAGGTAATAAGGAAATTCATAGAAAGCAACGAGAATGAAAATACTTCCTAACAAAACCTCTGGGACACAGCAAAAGCAGTGCTCAGAGGTCAATTTATATCAATAAATGCACACATACAAAAAGAAGAAAGAGCCAAAAGCAGAGAACTGTCCCTACAACTTGAACAAATAGAAAGTGAGCAACAAAAGAATCCATCAGGCACCAGAAGAAAACAAATAATGAAAATGAGAGCTGAACTAAATGAATTAGAGAACAGAAAAACAATTGAAAGAATTAACAAAGCCAAAAGCTGGTTCTTTGAAAAAATTCACAAAATTGATAAACCATTGGCTAGACTGACTAAAGAAATACAGGAAAGGAAACAAATAACCCGAATAAGAAACGAGAAGGACCACATCACAACAGAACCAAATGAAATTAAAAGAATCATTTCAGATTATTATGAAAAATTGTACTCTAACAAATTTGAAAACCTAGAAGAAATGGATGAATTCCTGGAAAAACACTACCTACCTAAACTAACACATTCAGAAGTAGAACAACTAAATAGACCCATAACAAAAAAAGAGATTGAAACGGTTATCAAAAAACTCCCAACAAAAAAAAGCCCTGGCCCGGACGGCTTCACTGCAGAGTTCTACCAGACTTTCAGAGAAGAGTTAACACCACTACTACTAAAGGTATTCCAAAGCATAGAAAATGACAGAATACTACCCAACTCATTCTATGAAGCCACCATCTCCCTGATACCAAAACCAGGTAAAGACATTACAAAAAAAGAAAATTATAGACCTATATCCCTCATGAACATTGATGCAAAAATCCTCAACAAAATTCTAGCCAATAGAATCCAACAACACATCAAAAAAATAATTCACCCTGATCAAGTGGGATTTATACCAGGTATTTTTTTATGCAAGGCTGGTTTCATATCAGAAAAACCATTAATGTAATCCATCACATAAATAAAACAAAAGACAAAAACCACATGATCTTATCAATTGATGCAGAAAAGGCATTTGACAAAGTCCAACACCCATTTATGATAAAAACTCTTACCAAAATAGGAATTGAAGGAAAATTCCTCAACATAATAAAGGGCATCCATGCAAAGCCAACAGCCAATATCACTCTAAATGGAGAGAACCTGAAAGCATTTCCCTTGAGAACGGGAACCAGACAAGGATGCCCTTTATCACCGCTCTTATTCAACATCGTGTTGGAAGTCTTAGCCAGGGCAATTAGGCTAGACAAAGAAATAAAAGGTATCCGGATTGGCAAGGAAGAAGTAAAGTTATCACTATTTGCAGATGACATGATTATATACACAGAAAACCCTAAGGAATCCTCCAGAAAACTACTGAAACTAATAGAAGAGTTTGGCAGAGTCTCAGGTTATAAAATAAACATACAAAAATCACTTGAATTCCTCTACATCAACAAAAAGAACACCGAAGAGGAAATAACCAAATCAATACCATTCACAGTAGCCCCCAAGAAGATAAGATACTTAGGAATAAATTTTACCAAGGATGTAAAAGACCTATACAAAGAAAACTACAAAGCTCTACTACAAGAAATTCAAAAGGACATACTTAAGTGGAAAAACATACCCTGCTCATGGATAGGAAGACTTAACATAGTAAAAATGTCTATTCTACCAAAAGCCATCTATACATTTAACGCACTTCCGATCCAAATTCCAATGTCATATTTTAAGGGGATAGAGAAACAAATCAGCAATTTCATATGGAAGGGAAAGAAGCCCCGGATAAGCAAAGCACTACTGAAAAAGAAGAAGAAAGTGGGAGGCCTCACCTTACCTGACTTCAGAACCTATTATACAGCCACAGTAGTCAAAACAGCCTGGTATTGGTACAACAACAGACACATAGACCAATGGAACAGAATTGAGAACCCAGACATAGATCCATCCACGTATGAGCAGCTGATATTTGACAAAGGACCAGTGTCAATTAATTGGGGAGAAGATAGCCTTTTTAACAAATGGTGCTGGCATAACTGGATATCCATTTGCAAAAAAATGAAACAGGACCCATACCTCACACCATGCACAAAAACTAACTCCAAGTGGATCAAAGACCTAGACATAAAGACTAAAACGATAAAGATCATGGAAGAAAAAATTGGGACAACCCTAGGAGCCCTAATACAAGGTATAAACAGAATACAAAACATTACCAAAAATGATGAAGAGAAACCAGATACCTGGGAGCTCCTAAAAATCAAACACCTATGCTCATCTAAAGACTTCACCAAAAGAGTAAAAAGACCACCTACAGACTGGGAAAGAATTTTCAGCTATGACATCTCCGACCAGCGCCTGATCTCTAAAATCTACATGATTCTGTCAAAACTCAACCACAAAAAGACAAACAACCCAATCAAGAAGTGGGCAAAGGATATGAACACACATTTCACTAAAGAAGATATTCAGGCAGCCAACAGATACATGAGAAAATGCTCTCGATCATTAGCCATTAGAGAAATGCAAATTAAAACTACGATGAGATTCCATCTCACACCAGCAAGGCTGGCATTAATCCAAAAAACACAAAATAATAAATGTTGGAGAGGCTGCAGAGAGATTGGAACTCTCATACACTGCTGGTGGGAATGTAAAATGGTACAACCACTTTGGAAATCTATCTGGCATTATCTTAAACAGTTAGAAATAGAACTACCATACAACCCAGAAATCCCACTCCTAGGAATATACCCTAGAGATACAAGAGCCTTCATACAAACAGATACATGCACACCCATGTTTATTGCAGCTCTGTTTACAATAGCAAAAAGTCGGAAGCAACCAAGGTGTCCATCTACGGATGAATGGGTAAATAAATTGTGGTATATTCACACAATGGAATACTACGCATCGATAAAGAACAGTGATGAATCTCGGAAACATTTCATAACATGGAGGAACCTGGAAGGCATTATGCTGAGCGAAATGAGTCAGAGGCAAAAGGACAAATATTGTATAAGACCACTATTATAAGATCTTGAGAAATAGTAAACCTGAGAAGAACACATACTTTTGTGGTTACGAGGCGGGGAGGGAGGGAGGGTGGGAGAGGGTTTTTTATTGATTAATCAGTAGATAAGAACTGCTTTAGGTGAAGGGAAAGACAACACTCAATACATGGAAGGTCAGCTCAATTGGACTGGACCAAAAACAAAGAAGTTTCCGGGATAAAATGAATGCTTCAAAGGTCAGCGGAGCAAGTGCGGGGGTCTGGGGAACATGGTTTGCGGGGACTTCTAAGTCAATTGGCAAAATAATTCTATTATGAAATCATTCTGCATCCCACTTTGAAATGTGGCGTCTGGGGTCTTAAATGCTAACAAGCGGCCATCTAAGATGCAGCAATTGGTCTCAACCCACCTGGAGCAAAGGAAAATGAAGAACACCAAGGCCACACGACAACTAAGAGCCCAAGAGACAGAAAGGGCCACATGAACCAGAGACCTACATCATCCTGAGACCAGAAGAACTAGTTGGTGCCCGGCCACAATCGATGACTGCCCTGACAGGGAGCACAGCAGAGGACCCCTGAGGGAGCAGGAGATCAGTGGGATACAGACCCCAAATTCTCATAAGAAGACCAAACTTAATGGTCTGACTGAGACTGGAGGAATCCCGGCGGCCATGCTCCCCAGACCTTCAGTTGACACAGGACAGGAACCATCCCTGAAGACAACTCATCAGACATGAAAGGGACTGGTCAGCGGGTGGGAGAGAGACGCTGATGAAGAGTGAGCTAATTATATCAGGTGGACACTTGAGATTGTGTTGGCAACTCTTGTCTGGAGGCGGGATGGGAGGATAGAGAGAGAGGGAAGCCGGCAAAATTGTCAAGAAAGGAGAGACTGAAAGGGCTGACTCAAGAGGGGGAGAGCAAGTGGGAGTAGGGAGTGAGATGTATGTAAACTTATATGTGACAGACTGATTGGATTTGTAAACGTTCACTTGAAGCTTAATAAAAGTTATTAAAAAAAAAAAAGTAGATGGAAGGAATACATGGCATCACTGTACCAAAAAGAATTGGTCAACTTCAACCATTTCAGGAGGTAGCACATGATCAAGAACTGATGATACTGAAGGAAGAGGTCCAACCTTCACTCAAGATGTAGTCAAAAAACGAGGCTTCAGGAATGGATGGAATACCAACTAAGATGTTTCAACAAATGGGTGCAGTAGCTGGAAGTGCTCACGCATTTATGCCATGAAATTTGGAAGACAGCTACCTGGCCAACCAACTGGAAGAGGTCCTATTGTACCCATTCCTAAGAAAGTGACCAAACAAAATGCAGAAATTATCCAACAATATCATTACTATCAACACATAAGTAAAATTATGCTGAAGATCATTCAAAAGCAATTGCAGAAGTACATCAGTAGAGAACTGCCATACATTCAAGCTGGATGTCAGATGGATTATGGACGAAAGCAGAGAATACCAGAAAGATGTTTACCTGTGTTTTATTGACTATGCAAAGCCATTCGACTGTGTGGATCATAACTAATTATGCATAATACTGCCAAGAATGGGAATTCCAGAACACTTAATTGTGCTCATGAGGAACCTGTACATAAATTGAGAGGCAGTTGCTATGACAGAACAAGGGGCTATCGAGTGGTTTAAAATCAGGAAAGTTGTGCATCAGGGTTGCATCCTTTCACCATACCTATTCAATCTGTATGCTGAGCAAATAACCCAAGAAGATGGACAGTATGATGAAGAATGGGGCATCAGGATTGGAGGAAGACTCATTAACAACCTGCGGTATGCAGATGACACAACCTTACTTGCTTCAAGCAAAGAAGACTTGAAAAGCTTACTGATGAAGATCAAAGGCCACAGTCTTCAGTGTGGATTACACCTCAACATAAAGAGAAAAAAAATTCTCACAACTGGACCAATAAGTAGTATCGTGATAAACAGACAAAATACTGAACTTGTTAAGGATTTCATTTTACTTGGATCCACAATCAACAGCCATGGAAGCAGCAGTCAAGAAATCAAATGAAACATTGCATTGGGCAAATCTGCTGCAAAAGACCTCTTTAAAGTGTTAGAAAGAAAAGATGTCAGTCTTAGGACTAATGTGTGCCTGACCCAAGCTGTGGTGTTTTCAATGACCTCATATGCATCTGAAAGCTGCACAATGAATAAGAAAGATCAAAAAAGAATTGATGCCTTTGAATTACGGTGTTGCAAAGAATATTGAGTGCACCGTGGACTGCCAGAAAAATGAACAAATCTGTCTTGGAAGAAGTACAGCCAGTGCAACAAGATACCAGTACCTATACCAATCGTCCCTGCCCCTCTAAGACTGTAGGACAGAGCCTGTGCCACACCCTTGATGACCAACTACTTGGACACCTGAGCTGAAACCATAAAAGGAAAGTAAATGGACTCCTAGGCTCATATACCTGATAGCAGCTCTAGCCATCTGGTGGCAGGCCGTCAGAGCTTCAAAGGTGAAAATAATCAAGCTATCTTACTCAAGCAACCCATCTGGGCATATCAAAACAAAACAAAGCAAGAAGCTAAGGTACAGTAAGCAAACATAAAACAAACTAATACAATAACTTATAGATATCTTGGAGACAACAGTCAATATCAAGTCACATAAAGAAGCAGACCATGATTGCTTCAATAAGCTCTCAGAACAAAGAATCAAGGGATCTTCTGGATGAAGGTGCCTTCCTAGAATTACTGGATGCAGACTACTAAAGATTAATATATAGAACTCTTCAAGGCATCAGGAACAAAATTAGGAAGGAGATCAGGCAATACACAGAACAAGCCAAAGAACACACAGAAAAGGCAGTCGAAGAAACTAAAAAGGTTATTCAAGAACATAATGAAAAATTTAATAAGCTGCAAGAATCCATAGGGAGACAGCAATCAGAAATTCAGAAGATTAACAATAAAATTACAGAAGTAGACAACTCAATAGAAAGTCAGAGGGGCAGAATTGAGCAAGTGGAAGGCAGAAAGGGTGAGAATGAAGACAAAGCACTTGGCACCAATATATATGAAGAAAAATCAGATAAAAGAATTTTTAAAAAATGAAGAAACCTTAAGAATCACATGGGACTCTGTCAAGAGAAATAACCTACAAGGAATTGGAGTACCAGAACAGGGAGGGATAACAGAAAATACAGAGAGAATTGTTGAAGATTTGTTGGCAGAAAAATTCCCTGATATTCTGAAAGATGAGAAGATATCTACCCAACATGCTCATCAAAATCCACATAAGGTAGATCTTAAAAGAAAGTCACCAAGACATATTATAATCAAACTTGCCAAAAACAAAGACACTGAGAGAATTTTACGAGCAGCTAGGGATAAACAAAGTCACCTACACAGGAGAGTCAATAAGAATAAGCTCAGACTACTTGGCAGAAACAACGCAGGCAAGAAGGCAATGGGATGACTTATACAAAGCATTGAAGGACAAAAATTGCCAGCTAAGAATCATATATCCAGCAAAACTGTCTCTCAAATGTGATGGTGAAATTAGGACATTTCAGATAAACAGAAGTTTAGAGAATTTGTAAAAAACCAAACCAAAACTACAAGAAATACTAAAGGGAGTCCTTTGGCTAGAAAATCAAAAATATCAGGTATCAACTCAAGACAAGAACACTGGACAGAGCAATCAGATGTCAACCCAGATAGGGAAATCACAAAAATAAATCAAGAGAAAAAAAAGCTCAAAACAGGAAAACAGCGATGTTATTATGTAAAAGAAGACAACGTTAAAACAATAAACAGAATATAAACAGGGACTTTTTTTTAACAAATGTAGTCACAGATCTTTCATAAGGAAAGGAAGATAAGGCAATATAAAGAAAAAAACCTTAGATTTAAACTTAGAAAAATAGGGGTAAATATTAAGGTAAGTACAAAGGAGACTAACATTCCTACTCATCAAAATAAAATACAAGAAAAAATAGAGACTCAGCAGAAACAAAATCAACTACAAAGAATAAGAGGAAAAGACAATATATAAAGATAAATTACCCAGCACAAAAAATTAAATGGGAAGAAGAAACTGTCAACAGCATACAAAAAAAGACATCAAAATGGCAGTACTAAACTCATACCTTTCCATTATTAAGCTGAATGTAAATGGACTAAATGCACCAATAAAAACACAGAGAGTGGCAGAATGGATTAAAAAACATGATCTATCTATATGCTGCCTACAAGAGACACACCTTAGACTTAGAGACACAAACTAAAACTTATAGGATGAAAAAAAAATCAAGCAAACAACAAGCAAAAAAGAGCAGATTGGCAGTATTAATTTCTGACAAAATACACTTTAAAGTTAAATACACCACAAACGATAAGGAAGTACACTATACAATGATTAAAGGGACTATATACCAGGAAGATATAACCATATTAAGTATTTATGTATCTAATGACAGGGCTGCAAGATACATAAAACAGACTCTAACAGCACTGAAAAGTGTTCTGTCCCTCACCAAAAGTGAGAAGATCAATAACGACACGGAAGATCTAAATACCACGATCAACCAACTTGACCTCATAGACATATACAGAACACTCCACCAAACGGCAACCAAGTATACTTTCTTTTCCAATGCACGTGGAACATTCTGTAGAATAGACCACATATTAGATCATTAAGTAAGCCTTAACAGAATCCAAAATATTGAAATATGACAAAGCATCTTCTCTGACCATAGGGCCATAAAAGTAGAAATCAACAGGAAAAGCAAGGAAAAGAAATCAGACACTTGAAAACTCAACAATACCCTGCTCAAAAACAACTGGGTTATAAAACACATGAAGGATGGAATAAAGAAATTCATAGAATCCAATGAAAATGAAAACACTTCCTATCAGAACCTTTGGGACACAGCGAAAGCAGTGCTCATAGGTCAGTTTACAGCAATAAATGCACACTTCTGAAAAGAAGAAAGGGTCAAAATCTAAGAATTATCCCTATAACTTGAATAAATAGAAAGAGAGCAACAAAAAAAAAACCGCAGGCACCAGAAGAAAGCAAATAATAAAAATTAAAGCAGGATTAAATGAAATAGAGAACAGAAAAACAATTGTAAGAGTTAATAAGACCAAAAGCTGGTTCTTTGAAAAAATTAACAAAATTGATATACCATTGGCCAAACTGACAAAAGAAAAACAGAAGAGGAAGCAAATAACCCGATTAAGAAATGAGATGGGTGATATTACAACAGACCCAACTGAAATTAAAAGAATCATATCAGATTACCACGAAAAATTATACCCTAACAAATTTGAAAACCTAGAAGAAATGGATGAATTCCTAGAAACACACTACTTACTTAAACTAACACAAACTGAGATAGAACAACTAAATAAACCCATAACAAAAGGAGAGATTGAAAAGGTAATCAAAAAACTCCCAACAAAAAAAAGCCCTGGCCCGGACCGCTTCACTGGAGAGTTCTACCAAACTTTCAGAGAAGAGTTAACACCACTACTACTAAAGGCATTTCAGAGCACAGAAAAGGATGGAATACTCATTCTATGAAGCCAGCATATCCCTGATACCAAAACCAGGTAAAGACAACACCAAAAAAAAAAAAAAAAAAAAATTACAGACCTATATCCTTCACGAACTTAGATGCAAAAATCCTCAACAAAATTCTAGCCAATAGAATTCAAGAACATATCAAAAAAAATAATTCACCATGACCAAGTGGGATTCATACCAGGTATGCAGGGATGGTTCAACATTAGAAAAACAATCAATGTAATCCATCATATAAATAAAACAAAAGACAAGAAACACATGATCTTATCAATTGATGCAGAAAAGGCATTTGACCAAGTTCAACACCCATTCATGATAAAAACTCTCACAAAATAGGAATAGAAGGAAAATTTCTCAACATAACAAAGGGCATTTATACAAAGCCAACAGCTACCATCATCCTAAATTAAGATCGGGAAACAGACAAAGATGTCCTTTATCACTACTCTTATTCAACATTGTGCTGTAGGTCCTAGTCAGAGCAATTAGGCTAGACAAAGAAATGAAGGGCATCCAGATTGGTAAAGAAGAAGTAAAACTATCTCTATTTGCAGATGACATGATCTTATACACAGAAAACTGTAAAGAATCCTCAAGAAAACTACAGAAACTAAGAGTTCAGCAGAGTTTCAGGATATAAGATAAACATGCAAAAATCAGTTGGATTCCTCTACACCAACAAAGAGAACATCGAAGAGGAAATCACCAAATCAATACCATTTACAGTAGCCCCAAAGAAGATAAAATACTTAGGAATAAATCTTACCAAGACGTAAAAGACCTAGACAAAGTAAACTACAAGACACTACTACAAGAAACCAAAAGAGCCCTACATAAGTGGAAAAACATGCCTTGCTCATGGATAGGAAGACTTAACATTGTAAAAATGTTTATTCTACCAAGAGTGCTCTATAGATACAATGCAAATCCAATCCAAAATCCACCGATATTTTTTAATGAGATGGAGAAACAAATCACCAACTTCAAATGGAAGGGAAAGAGGCCCCAGATAAGTAAAGCATTACTAAAAAAGAAGAACAAAGTGGGAGACCTCACTTTACCTGATTTTAGAACCTATTATACTGCCACGGTAGTCAAAACAGCCTGGTACTGTTACAACAACAGAAACATAGACCAATGAAACAGAATTGAGAATCCAGACATAAATCCATCCACATATGAGCAGCTGATATTTGACAAAGGCCCAGAGTCAGTTAAATGGGGAAAAGACAGTCTCCTTAACAAATGGTGCTGGCATAACTGGGTATCCACCTGCAAAAAAAAAAAAGAAACAAGACCCATACCTCACTCCATGCACAAAACTAACTCAAAATGGATCAAAGACCTAAATATAAAATCTAAAACAATAAAGATCATGGAAGAAAAAATATGGACAACATTGGGAGCCCTAATACATGGCATAAACAGTATAAAAAACATTACTAACCATGCAGAAGAAAAACTTGATAACAGGGAGCTCTTAAAAATCAAACACCTATGCTCATTCAAAGACTTCACCAAAAGAGTAAAAAGATTACCTACAGACTGGGAAAAAGTTTTTAGCTATGACATTTCCAATCCGCATCTGATCTCTAAAATCTACATAATACTGGAAAAACTCAACTACAAAAAGAGAAATAACCCAATTAAAAAATGGGCAAAGGTTATGAACAGGCCCTTCAAGTATCTAACAGACACTTGAGGAAATGCTCACGATTATTAGCCATTAAAAACCCAACGATTATTAACCATTAGAGAAATGCAAATCGAAACTACAATGAGATTCCATCTCACTCCAACAAGGCTGGCATTAATCCAAAAAACACAAAGTAGTAAATATGGGAAAGGTCGTGGAGAGACTGGAACACTTATACACTGCTGTTGGGAATGTAAAATGGTACAACTGCTTTGGGAATCGGTTTTGCACTTCCTTAAAAAACTAGAAATAGAACTACCACATGATCCAGCAATCCCACCCCTTGGAATATATCCTAGAGAAATAAGAGCCTTTACATGAACAGATATATGCACACCCATGTTCATTGCACCAGTGTTTACAATAGCAAAAACATGGAAGTAGCCAAGGTGCCCATCAACAAATGAATGGATAAATAAATTATGGTATATTCACACAATGGAATATTATGCATTGATAAAGAGCAATGATGAATCCGTGAAACATTTCATAACATGGGGAACCTGGAAGGCATTATGTTGAGTGAAATTAGTCAGTTGCAAAAGGACAAATATTGTATGAGACCACTATTATAAGAACTTGAGAAATAGTTAAAACAGAGAAGAAAATATTCTTTGATAGTTATGAGAGTGGGGAGGGAGGGAGGAAGGGAGGGAGAGGGGTTTTCACTAATTAGATATAGATACGAACTATTTTAGGTGAAGGGAAAGACAACACACAGTACAGGAGAGGCCAATACACCTGGACTAAAACAAAAGCAAAGAAGTTTCCTGAATAAACTGAATGTTTCGAAGGCCAGCATAGCAGGGGCGGGGGTTTGGGGACCATGGGTTCAGGGGACATCTAAGTCAATTGGCATAATAAAATCTATTAAGAATATATTCTGCCATCACGTTGGAGAGTGGCGTCTGGGGTCTTAAGTGCTAGCAAGCAGCCATCTAAGATGGATCAATTGGTCTCAACCAACCTGGAGCAAAGGAGAATGAAGAACACCAAAGACACAAGGCAATTATGAGCCCAAAAGACAGAAAGGGCCACATAAACCAGAGACTATATTAGTCTGAGACCAGAAGAACTAGACGGTGCCCAGCTATAACCAATGACTGCCCTGACAGGGAACACAACAGAGAACCCCTGAGGGAGCAGGAGAGCAGTGCAATGCAGACCCCAAATTCTGATAAAAAGACCAGACTTAATGGTCTGACCGAGACTAGGAGGACCCTGGAGGTCATGGTCCCCATTCCTTCTGTTAGCCCAAGACAGGAACCATTCCCCAAGCCAACTCTTCAGACAGGGATTAGACTGGACTTGGGATAGAAAATGATACTGGTGAAGCGTGAGCTTCTTGGATCAAGTAGACACATCAGACCATGTGGGCATCTCCTGTCTGGAGGGGAGATGAGATGGCAGAGGGGTCAGAAGCTGGCCGAATGGACACAAGGAGAGAGAGTGGAAGGAAGGAGTGTGCTGTCTCCTTAAGGGGAGAGCATCTAGGAGTATATAGCCAAGGTGTATATAAGTTTTTGTATAAGAGATTGACTTGATTAGTAAACTTTCTCTTAAAGCACAATAAAAAAAAAATTTTTTTAATCCTACACCATGTTTTCTGGTGACCATTAGAAATGTCTAATGAAGATAATAATGCCTACCAAACCCTGGTGGCATAGTGGTTAAGTGCTATGGCTGCTAACCAAAGGATTGGCAGTTCTAATCCACCAGGCACTCCTTGGAAGCTCTATGGGGCAGTCCTACTCTGTCCTATAGGGTCGCTATGAGTTAGAATCAACCTGATGGCAACAGGTTTGGTTTTTCTGGTGTGTAGGACTCTTTGGAGAATTAACTGTAATAACGTTGCCAGCATATAGGATAGGGCTTCAACAACTGTTCCTTTTTCCTCCCGCTGAACTGAGACAAGTTGCATGTTTGTTATTCTTTTTCCATTTCAAACTCAAATCTTTGCACTTTGTGCTCAATAAATATTTGCTAAATACTTTTAAAAAGTACAGCCAGAATGCTCATTAGAAGCAAGGATGGCAAGACTTCGTTTTATCAGGAGGGACCAGTCCCTGGAGAAGGACATCATGCTTGGTAAAGTAGAGGGTCAGTGAAAAAGAAGACCCCCAACAACATGGATTGACACAGTGGCTGCTATAATGGGCTCAAGCATAACGACGATTGTGAGGATGGTGCAGGGCTGGGCAGTGTTTCGTTCTGTTGCACATGGGGTCACTACGAGTCAGAATCAACTCAACAGCACCTAACAACAAGGGTATAACTTGGGATCAGTACCAGGAAGCATGTAGACAAAGTCTCCCTTCTTCAGTGCAGGATTAGCAACTTTTCTTAAAGGAGTGTGGAATTCAGAGACTATAAAACCATAATGGATGGTTGGTTACACCATTACAAGACATCCTTCTGTTCGCTTTCTACTGTACCAGAATACCTTAATAAATGATTTTTAACCTAAATTATTGTGACATTTTATTTATCCTAAAATCCCAGTGTAAATTAATGCTTTTTTAAATTTTTTCTTTAGAGTTCCCAAAATCTAACAAAAGTAGCTCACACACACAAAAAATTTATAGACTAAACTGATAAATGTATAAGAAAATTACCAATGAAATATGATAAATCAAATCCAGCAGTGTTTTTTATTAATATTTTATTGTGGTAAAACATATGAAAATTAAAAATTGGCATTTTAACCATTTGTAAGTGTGAAATTCAGTGGCAAATTACATTCACGATGTTGTGCAAACATCACCACCATTTTCAGAAGTTTTCCATCACCCAAACAGAAACTTAGTACCCTTTAAGCAAGTACTTTTCATTCCTTTCCCCCAACCCCTGGTAACTACTTACAAACTTTTGTCTCTGTGTACTTGCCTGGTCTAGATATTTTAGAGAAGTGAGATCATACAGTATTTGTTCCTTTGTATCTTACTTATTTCACTTAGCATAATGTTTTTAAGATTCAACCATGTCATAGCATGTATCAGAACTTCATTTTTCTTTATGGCTGAATAATATCCCATTATATGGATATACCACATTTTTTTCATGCATTTATCTGTTGATGGACACTTGGTTTATTTCCACCTTTTGTATATAAATGATACAACAGTGTTGTACTCAACAGTGAATATAATATTGCCAGTATCCTCTCCTAACTTATCGACATGATTAGGTTCCAAAAACCAGGTCATTTTGCAAAACTGGTGTTATGTGAAGATGGAGGATAACCACATTGCATCACAAAATGGAGGATGACTACATCATTACATAACTTCCAAATTACATCATTTCATAACTGCCAGATAACATCATTTCATAACTGCCAAGTTATGTCATTACATAACTGCCAAACCACTGAGAATAATGGCCATTATTACTCTTGCCTCACACCTCTGCATTCATTACTGCCAGATGTATGTCATTAATGCACAAAATAGTTGGATACAGGCATACCTCATTTTATTGCCCATCACTTTATTGCACTTCACAGGTACTGTGTATTTTACAAGTTGAAGGTTTGTGGCAACCCTACGTCAAGCAAATCTATTGGCGCCATTTTTCCACAGCATGTGCTCATTTTGTGTCTCTGTGTCACATTTTGGTAATTCTCAAAATATTTCAAACTTTTTCATTATTATTATATCTGTTATGGTGATCTGTGATCACTGATCTTTGATGTTACCACTGTAGTTGTTTTGGGATGCCATGATCTGTGCCCATATAAAACAGCTAACTTAACTGATGGATATTGTGTGTGTTCTGACTGCTCCACCGACTGACTGTTCCCCTGTCTCTCTCCCTCTCCTTGGGCCTCCCTATTCCATCAGACACGACAATATTGAAATTAGGCCAATTAGTAACCCTACAATGGCCTATAAGTGTGAAGAATATGTGTTGAAAGCTGAGACAGGCCAAAAGCTAGGCCCCTTGTGTCAGTTAACTAAGTTGTGAATGCAAAGGGAAAGTTCTTGAAGGAAATTTAAAGTGTTACTCCAGTGAACACACAAATGATAAGGAAGTGAATCAGTGTGTTGCTGATATGGAGAAAGTTTTAGTGGTCTGGATAGAAGGTCGAATCAGCCACAACATTCCCTTAAGCCAAAGCCTAATCCAGGACAAGGCCCTAACTCTCTTCAATTCTATGAAGGCTGAGAGAGATGAGAAAGTGCAGAAGAAAAGTTTGAAGCTAGCAGAGGTTGATTGATGAGGTTTAAGGAAAGAAGCCACCTCCATAACATATAAGTGCAAGGTGAAGCAGCAAGGGCTGATGTAGAAACTGCAGCGAGTTATCCGAAGCTCTAGCTAAGATAATGCATGAAAGTGGCTAACCAAGTAACAGATTTTCAGTGTAGACGAAGCAGCCTTCTATCGGAAGAAGATGCCATCTAGGATTTTCACAGGTAGAAAGAAGTCGATGCCTGGCTTCAAAGCTTCAAAGGAGAGACTGACTCTCTCATTAGGGGCTAATGCAACTAACTGGTGACTTTAAATTAAAGCCTGTGCTCATTTACCATTTTGAAAATCTGAGGGCCTTTAAGAATTATGCTAAATCTACTCTGCCTGTGCTCTATAAAGGGAACAGCAAAGCCTGGATGACAGCATATCTGTTAACAACATGGTTTACTGAGTGTTTTAAGCCCACTGTTGAGACCTACTGCTCAGCAAAAAAAGGTTTCTTTCAAAATATTACTGCTCGTTGACAATGCACCTGGTCACCCAAGAGCTCTGATGGAGATGTGCAGGGAGATTAATATTGTTTTCATGCCTGCTAACACAACATCCATTCTGCAGCCCATGGATGAAGGAGTAATTTCAACTTTCAAATTTTATTATTTAAAAAATACATTTCGTAAGGTTATGGCTGCCGTAGGTAGCAATTCCTCTGATGGATCTGGGGAAAGTAAATTGAAAACCTTCTGGAAAGGATTCACCATTCTAGATGCCATTAACAACATTTGTGATTCATGGGAGGAGGTCAAAATATAAACATTAACAGGAGTTTGGAAGGAGTTGATTCCAACCCGCATGGATGACTTTGAGGGGACCAAGACTTCAGTGGAGGAAGTAACTGCAGATGTGGTGTAAATAGCTAGAGAACTAGAATCAGAAGTGGAGCCTGAAGATGTGACTGAATTGCTGCAAACTCATGATAAAACTTTAACAGACAAAGAGTTGCTTTTTATGGAGGAGCAAAGAAATTGGCTTCTTGAAGTAGAAACTACTGGTAAAGATGCTGTGAACACTGCAAAATGACAACAAAGGATTTTAAAAAACAAGACTAAAGGAGAATGCCAGCCCTGGGGCCCTAGAAGGTAGGAGGGGACAGGAAAGCTGGTAATAGGGAACCCAAGGTTGAGAAGGGAGAGTGTTGACATGTTGCGGGATTGTTAACCAATGTCATAAAACAGTATGTGTACTAACTGTTTAATGAGAAACTAGTTTGTTCTATAAACCTTCATCTAAAGTACAATAAAAAAAGAAAAAAAAGGATTTAGAATATTACATAAACTTAGCTGACAAAGCAGGAGCAGGTTTTGAGAGGATTGACTCCAGTTTTGAAAGGAATTCTACTGTGGGTAAAATGCTAGCAAACAGCATCTCATGCTACAGAGAAATCATGAAAGGAAGAGTCAATCAATGCAGCAAACTTCATTTTTGTCTTATTTTAAGAAATTGGCACAGCCACCCCAACCTTCAGCAATCACCACTCTGATTAGTCAGCAGCCATCAACCCTGAGGCAAAACCCTCCGCCAGCAAAAAGAGAGTGTGACTCGCTGAAGGCTCAAAAGATGGTTAGCACTTTTTAGCAATAAAATATTTTTTAATTAAGGTATGTACTTTTTTTTAGACATAATATTGTTGCACACTTAATAGACTACAGTGTAGTATAAACATAACTTTCACGTGTAGTGGAGAACCAAAAAATTTATGTGACTCACTTTATTGTGATAGTCACTTTATAGCAGCGGTCTGGAACAATATCTTTGAGGTATGCCTGTAGTAGATTTTTACTATTGTCATTAATACAAAATGTTGGATAATGAGAGAGTCGATAAATGAGGAGAAGGTATAATTTCAGCAGTGTTTTAAGGGAATATCTGACCAAGCACAATTCATTCTAGCAATACCAATTTAGGAAATTAATCAGCACTACAAACTAAAAGAGAGACCCTATAAGTAAACCCCATGACATTGGAAGCTCTCCCATAACCCAGGGAAGTTGTGTCTTTTGTGGGTTTGGGGCTTCAAGGGACTACTATCCCACCACTGAAGCTTCCATGTCACCACACTGGGAGCTGTCTATCACCTGCCACTGGTGTCCACCTACAGGAGGCTTCTGCTGTGGTCTTAAGCTGATGCTCATTTTATTAAAACACTCTACATGGTCACTTGGAGGTGGAGGTAAGTATATCCCCTTGGACACAGAGCCCTTGAGGTAAATGCCAACTATCATGTATGAAATATATTTAGTAAGACCACTTCAGCAAACTTACCACCCATCTGTCAGTTTGTCATAGGAGTGGGTTATGTGTTGCAATAAGGCTGCAAACTATGCCACTGGTATTTCAAATACCAGCAGGTCAGCCACCGTGGACAGGTTTCAGTGGAGCTTCCAAACTAAGACAGACTAGGTGAAAAGGGCTGGTGAATCAACTTCAGAAAATTAGCTAATGAAAATCCTGTGGATCACAACAACACTGCTTGGCTCACTTGCTTTGGACATGTTATCAGCAGAGGTCAATCGCTAGAATTGGTTATCACGTTTGGTTAAGCAGAGGGCCAGCAAAGGCAAGGGAGATCCTCAGTGAGATGCATTGGCACAACAGGGGCAACGATGGGTTCAAACATGCTGGCAACTGTGAAGATGGCTCAGGATCAGGCAATGTTTCATTCTATTGTACATAAGATCGCCATGAGTCAGAGCTGATGCAACGGCAGCTATCTATCCACCTTCAAAAACAAGACAGAGTATTTTCCAGAAATCAACAGTAGTGATAAAACAGTCATTCCCAATATAGTCCTGCTTAAAGACAGGTGTGCAAACTGCATGTATTATTCAACATTGTTTTGAGCTTTCTAGTTAATGCAAATGGACAGGAACAATAAGTAAAATAAATATTAAAAAGGGAGGCAATTGATTTCCCTGGACCTGAGATAGATCCTGCTGCAAACTCTGAGCCATTCTCCCAGCCTTGGAGAAGGAATAAATTCACACTTGGGGAAAAAGATAATCTGCCAGCTCCACTAAGCTGGGGAGCTCAGGACAGAAGTGGCTCCCATCCAGGTACAAATGGTCCATGGACTTTGAATACATTTCACTCCTACATAGACCTGTGTGGGCCCATTTCAGGAGAATAGGCCCTTGTTGGCACATGGCAACTGTTTCAGCTGTGCAGTGGTGAGGTGGGTTTTTGATGTTTGACACCAATTTGCCTGTTAAACAGGATCCTCACCTACCCACATCAGGGGCCTAAGGACTGGTGGCTCCACCCATGTCACCTAGCCACCCACAAAAGGGATCCAAGGGTAAGTGGTACCTCCCAGTACTTACAAACAAAAGGATTGGGTACCCATGGTCTGACTGCAGAGCCCACCCACCTGTGTGCTCTAGGGAACAGGGATGTGCTTCCCTCACAGATACTCGGGAGACAGTTGTCAGCCCCCTGCATTGTTCAGAGCATGACCCCCTGCTGCAACCAGATACCTGTGCCTACACCTATCACCCCTGCCCCTCTAAGACTGTAGGACAGAACCTATACCAGCACTTGAAGGCCAACTACTCAGACACCTGAGCCGAATCCAAACAAGAAAAGTGAATGGACTCCTAGGCTCATATACCTGGTAACAGCTCTAACCATCTAGTGACAGGCTATTAGAGCTTCAAAAGTGCAAATAATCAAGCTAGCTCACTCAAGCAGCCTATTTGGGCAAAACAAAGCAAAACAAAGGAAGAAGCTAGGATACAATAAGAAAACATAAAATAAATTAATACAATAACTTATAGATGGCTCAGAGAGAGCAGTAAATATTATATCACATAAAGAAGCAGACCATGATTGCTTCTCAACAAGCTCTCAAAACAAATAAACAAGGAATCTTCCGGATGAAGGTGTCTTCCTGGAATTACCAGATGTAGAATACAAAAGATTAATTTACAGAACTCTTCAAGATGTCAGGAAGGAGATCAGGCAAAACACAGGACAAACCAAGGAATACACAGATAAAGCAGTTGAAGAAATTAAAAAGGTTATTCAAGAATATAATGAAAAATTTAATAACCTGCAAGAATCTATAGCAAAACAGCAATCAGAAATTCAGAAGATTAATGATAAAATTACAGAATTAGACAACTCAATAGAAAGTCAGAGGAGCAGAATTGAGCAAGTGGAAGGCGGAGTGGGTAAGACTGAAGATAAAACACCTGGTACCAATATATTTGAAGAAAAATCAGATAAAAGAATTCAAAAAAATCAAGAAACTCTGATTATCATGTGGGACTCTATCAAGAGAAATAACCTAAGAGTGATAGGAGTATCAGAACAGGGAGGGATAACAGGAAATACAGAGAGAATTGTTGAAGATTTGTTGGCAGAAATATTCCCTGATATTGTGGAAAAAGCTATCTACCCAAGGTTTTCATCGAACTCCACATAAGGTAAATCTTAAAAGAAAGTCACAAGACATATTATAATCAAACTAGCCAAAATCAAAGATAAAGAGAGAATTTTAAGAGCAGCTAGGTGGTTTAGGGATAAATGAAAAGTCACCTACAAAGGAGAGTCAATAAGAATAAGCTCGGACTACTCAGCAGGAACCATGCAGGCAAGAAGGCAATGGGATGACTTATATAAAGCATTGAAGGAAAAAAATTGCTTCAAGAGTCATATATCCAACAAAACTGTCTCTCAAATACGAAGGCAAAATTAGAACATTTCCAGATAAACAGAAATTTAGGGAATTTGTAAAAACCAAACCAAAACTACGAGAAATACTAAAGGGAGTTCTCTGCTTAGAAAATCAATATCAGATATCAACCCAAGACTAGAACACAGTACAGAGCAATCAGATGTCAACCTAGATAGGGAAATCACAAAAATAAATCAAGATTTAAAAAATGCTCAAAACGGGGAAACAGCAATGTCATTATGTAAAAGATGACAACATTAAAACAGTAAAGAGGGACTAATAAATGTGGTTATAGATCTTTCATATGGAGAGGAAGTCAAGGCAATATAAAGAAATAAAACTTAGGTTTAGACTTAGAAAAATAGGGGTAAATATTAAGGCAACCACAAAAGAGACTACCTATCCTACTCATCAAAATAAAATACAAAAAAAAAAAAAAAGACTCAGCAAAAACAAAATCAACAACAACGAATAAGAGGAAAACACAATATATAAAGATAAACTAATCAGCACAAAAAATTAAATGGGAAAAAGAAACTCTTAAAACACTCAAAAAAAGACATCAAAATGACAGCACTAAACTCATACCTATCCATTATTATGCTGAATGTAAATTGACTAAATGCACCATTAAAGATACAGAGAGTGGCAGAATGAATTAAAAAACACGATCCATCTATATATTGCCTAAAAGAGACACACCTTAGACTTAGAGACACAAAAAAAACTAAAACTCAAAGGATGGAAAAAATATATCAAGCAAACAACAATCCAAAAAGAGCAGGAGTGGCAATATTAATTTCTGACAAAATAGACTTTAAAGTTAAATCCAAAGGATAAGGAAGGGGACTATATAATGACTAAAGGGACAATATATCAGGAGGATATGGCCATATTAAATACTTATGCACCCAATGACAGGGTGGCAAGATACATAAAACAAACTCCATCAGCATTGAAAAGTGAGATAGGCAGCTCCACAATTATAGTAGGAGACTTCAACTCACCACTTTTGGTGAAGGACAGAACATCCAGAAAGAAGTTCGGTAAAGACACTGAAGATCTAAATACCACAACCAACCAACCTGACCTCTTAGACATACACAGAACACTCCACCCAACAACAGACAAGTATACTTTCTTTTTTAGTGCACATGGAACGTTCTCTAGAGTAGACCATATATTAGGTCATAAAGCAAGACTTAACAGAATCAAAAACATGGAAATATTACAAAGCATCTTCTCTGACTGTAAGCCCATAAAAATGGAAATCAATAACAGAAACAGCAGGGAAAAGAAACCAAACACTTGGAAACTGAACAATACTCTGCTCAAAAACAACTACATTATAGAAGAAATTAAGGGTAGAATAAAGAAATTCATAAAATCCAATGAGAGCGAAAACACTTCCAATCAGAACCTTTTGGACACAGCTAAAGCAGTGCTCAGAGGTCAATTTATAGCAGTAAATGCACACATCCAAGAAGAAGAAAGGGCCAAAATCAAAGAATTATCCCTACAACTTGAACAAACAGAAAGAGAGCAACAAAAGAAAACCTCGGGCACCAGAAGAAAGAAAATAATAAAAATTAGAGCAGAATTAAATGAAATAGCTAACAGAAAAAACAATTGAAAGAATTAACAAGACCAAAAGCTGGTTCTTGGAAAAACATTAACAAAATTGATAACCTTTGGTCAAACTGACAAAAGAAAAACAGGAGAGGAAGCAAATAACCCGAGTAAGAAATGAGATGGGTGATAGCACAACAGACTCAACTGAAATTAAAAGAATCATATCAAACTACTATGAAAAATTGTATTCTAATTTCTAGAAACACACTACCTATCTAAACTAAAACAAACAGAGGTAGAACAACTAAATAAACCCATAACAAAAAAGTGATTGAAAAGGTAATTAAAAAGCTCCCCACAAAAAAAAAAAAAAAAAAAAAAGCCCTGGCTCTGATGGCTTCACTGGAAAGTTCTAACAAACTTTCAGAGAAGAGTTAACACCACTACTACTAAAGACATTTCAGATCATAGAAAAGGATGGAATACTACCAAACTCATTCTATTAAGCCAGCATATCCCTGATACCAAAACCAGGTAAAGACAACACCAAAAAAAAAAAAAAAAATTACAGACCTATATCCCTCACGAACTTAAATGCAAAAATCCTCAACAAAATTCTAGCCAATAGAATTCAACAACATATCAAAAAAATAATTCACCATGACCAAGTGGGATTCATACCAGCTATGCAGGGATGGTTCAACATGAGAAAAACAATCAATATAATCCATCATACAAATAAAACAAAAGACAAGAAACACATGATCTTATTAATTGATGCAGAAAAGGCATTTGACAAAGTCCCACACCCATTCATGATAAAAACCCTCAGCAAAATAGGAATAGAAGGAAAATTTCTTGACATAATAAAGGAAATTTATACAAAGCCAACAGCCAACATCATCCTAAATGGAGAGAGGTCTGAAAGCATTCCCCTTGAGATCAGGAACCAGACGAGGATGCCCTTTATCACCCTTCTTATTCAACATTGTGCTGTAGGTCCTAGCCAGAGCAATTAGGCTAGATAAAGAAATGAAGGGCATCCAGATTGGTAAGGAAGAAGTCAAAGTTTCTCTATTTGCAGATGACATGAACTTATACACAGAAAACCCTAAAGAATCTTCAAGAAAACTACTGAAACTAAAAGAAGAGTTCAGCAGTGTGTCAGGATATACGATAAACATACAAAAATCAGTTGGATTCCTCTACCCCAACAAAGTGAACATTGAAGAGGAAATCACCAAATCAATACAATTTACAGTAGACCCCAATAAGATAAAATACTTAGGAATAAATCTAACCAGAGACATAAAAGACAAAGAAAACTACAAGACACTACTGCAAGAAACCAAAAGAGACTCACATAAGCGGAAAAACGTACCTTGCTCATGGATAAGAAGGCTCAACATTTTTAAAATGTCTATTCTACAAAAAGCAATCTATAGATACAATGCAAATCCAGTCAAAATTTCAATGGCATTTTTTCATGAGATAGAGAAACAAATCACCAATTTCGTATGGAAGGAAAAGAGGTCCCAGATAAGTAAAGCATTACTGAAAAAGAAAAAACAAGTGGGAGGCCTCACACTACCTGATTTTAGAACCTATTATACCACCACAGTAGTCAAAACAGCCTGGTACTGGTACAACAACAGATACATAAACCAGTGGAACAGAATTGAGAATTCAGACATAAATCCATCCACATATGAGCAGCTGATATTTGACAAAGGCCCAAAGTCAGTTAAATGGGGAAAAGACAGTTTCTTTAACAAATGGCGCAGGCATAACTGGATAGCCATAAGCAAAAAAAAAGAAGACCCATTCCTCACACGACACACAAAAAGTAATTCAAAATGGATCAAAGACCTAAATAGAAAATCTAAAATGATGAAGATCATGGAAGAAAAAATAGGGACAATGCTAGGAGCCCAAATACATGTCATAAACAGTATACAAAATGTCACCAAAGATGCACAAACAGCACAAGAGAACCAGGTAACTGGGAGCTCCTGAAAATCCAACACCTATGCTCATCCAAAGACTTTACCAAAAGGGTAAAAAGATTACCTACAGACTGGGAAAAAGCTTTAGCTCTGACGTTTCTGATCAGGGTCTGATCTCTAAAATCTACATGATGCTGCAAAAACTCAACAACAAAAAGACAAATTACCCAATTAAAAAGGGGCTAAGGATACGAACAGGCACTTCATTAAAGAAGACATTCAGGTACCCAACATTCAGGTAGCTAACAGATACGTGAGGAAATGCTCACGATCATTAGCCATTAGAGAAATGCAAATCAAAACTACAATGAGATTCCATCTCACTCCAACAAGGCTGGCATTAATCCAAAAAACACAAAATAACTGTTGGAGAGGTTGTGGAGAGACTGGAACATTTATACACTGCTGGTGGGTGTGTAAAATGGTAAAACCGCTTTGGAAATTGATTTGGCGCTTCCTTAAAAAACTAGAAATAGAACTACCATAGGATCTAGCAATCCCACCCCTTGGATATATCCTAGAGAAATAAGAGCCTTTACATGAACAGATATATGCACACACATGTTCATTGTGTTACCGGAATAAGGTTCTTCCCTCTCATTGGTCAGAATGAACAGGTAAGGCACACAGAATTTTCCACACAAGCAAAGCTTTATTGAAGAGGTTTGCAATGGGAGACAAGGAGGGCCTAAAGCAATGCATACTCCCATCTCACAGAACAAAAGACGGGCCTGGGTTTTTAAAAGTTCTTGGGTGGGAAAAGATTCATGTTTATTCATAGGCATAGGCAGGGATATGTTAACTATGATGCAAGCACAGCAGCTTTCTAAGTTGGCTCCCGTCCCGGAGGCTTCTGGGATTCATAGCAGGGCTTATTATGGGGTGCCGCACCTGGGTAGTCTCTCGGCTGCTGCTGCATCCCCTCACTGCTCCTAGTGGAAGGTCACACAGCAGTCACAGGTGGATGTTCTGCGTATGTCCCTGGGGCTGTTTTTCTCCAGCTGTTTCTGAAAGACAGCTTTAAAGAAGTTTGCGGGCTGTTTTCTGATACCCTGCCCCATTGTTCTGGGAAATGGCTTTGTTTCTGTGCCCTGGAGCATTTCTTGTTACTTTGTTTGCAAATATGGGGGGCCCTCTGTTCCCCGGTCTTAATTGCAGCACTGTTTACAATAGTAAAAAATGGAAGCCACCAAGGTGCCCATCAATGGATGAATGGGTAAATAAATTATGGTATATTCACACAATGGAAGAACAATGAATCCGCGAAACATTCCACAACATGGAGGAATCCAGAAGGCATTATGCTGAGTGAAATTAATCATTTGCAAAAGGACAATTATTGTATGAGACCACTATTATAAGAACTCGAAAAATAGTTTAAACAGAGAAGAAAATATTCTTTGATGGTTATGAGAGTGGGGAGGGAGGGAGGGAGGGAAAGGGGTTTTCACTAATTAGTAGACAAGAACTATTTTAGGTGAAGGGAAAGACAACATATAATACAGAAGAGGTCAGCACAACAGGACTAAACCAAAAGCAAAGAAGTTTCCTGAATACAACCAAACACTTTGAAGGCCAGAGTAGCAGGGGCAGGGGTTTGGGGACCATGGTTTCAGGGACATCTAGGTCAATTGGCATAATAAAATCTATTAAGAAAACATTCTGCATCCCACTTTGGTGAGAGGCATCTGGGGTCTTAAATGCTGACAAGCAGCCATCCAAGATGCATTAATTGGTCTCAACCCACCTCGAGCAAAGGAGAATGAAGAACACCAAACACACAAGGTAATTATGAGCCCAAGAGACAGAAAGGGCCACATAAATCAGAGACTACATCAGCCTGAAACCAGAAGATCTAGACGGTGCCCGGCTACAACCGATGACTGCCCTGACAGGGAACCCAACAGAGAATCCCCGATGGAGCAGGAAAGCAGTGGGATGCAGACCTCAAATTGTCGTAAAAAGACCATACTCAATGGCCTGACTGAGACTAGAAGGACCCCAGAGGTCATGATCCCCATATCTTCTGTTAGCCTGAGACCAGAACCATTCTCAAAGCCAACTATTCAGACAGGGATTGGACTGGACTATAAGATAGATAATGACACTGGTAAGGAGTGAGCTTCTTGGATCAAGTAGACACATGAGGTATGTGGGCAGCTCTTATCTGGAGGGGAGATGAGAAGGCAGAGGGGGACAGAAACTGGCTGAACAGACACAGAAACACGGGGTGGAGATAAGCAGTGTGCTGTCTCATTAGGGGGACAGCAACTAGGAGTATATACCAAGGTGTATATAAATTTTTGTATGAGGGACTGACTTGATTTGTAAACATTCACTTAAAGCACAATAAAAAGAAACAAGGAGGCAAAACTATTATAGTTTGGAGAAGATATGATTGTATATCTAGAAAATCTATAAGGTTTAAGTAAGAATTATTCAACAAACAAGACTTCAGAAATGAGCGGGGTATAAGCTGGTTATACAACTATCAATAGCTTTCCTTTCCACTAATAATAACCAATTGGGATGAAATCAGTTGAGGAAGGGTGGCACTCCACCAGACCAGTGGCAGGAGTGGCTCCAAGGGGCACAGGCCAGATTCTGAAAAAAGAGGCAGAAAAAGCCAGGTTGCTCAGATCTAGCTTTTATTAGGGAACTTACAGACAGAGGTGGGCACCAAGATTCCCACAATGGACAGCGACGCACCAAGTCATCGGCTGGAGGTCCACGCAGGGCAGTGTGGAGTGTGGGTTTAGGTACATCTAACGTGTAGGAAAAACAATGTGCCTATGTGCAGGGAAACCAGGAAAAACATGTGTAATCTATGACAGATGAGGTGGTTTTTGTACGAGTTAGTGGGGTTGTTTTGTACTAGTTAATGGGTTTCAATCGATGTTACTATGAAGTCAGGTGTTTGGTGTGCTTTTTCCTGGGCCAGCTCATTGCTCAGTAAGGTATTCTGGTTCCTACCCAGAGGCCTTTGCTGGGAGGAGCCATCTTGTATTGTCCGGGGCCCTGTCAGGGAGATATTAGCCACATAGAGAAAGGAAGGAAGGAATGTTGCTAGAAAATGACTGAAGGAATGAATCCCAGAAGCCCTAACAGAAAATACAGACAAATTTGACTATCTACAATTTTTAAATGTATATGCAGTAGACACTGTTATGGATTGAATTGTGTCCCCCCAGACTACATATTGTAAATTCTAACCTCTGTGCCCCTGGCTATAATCCCATTTGGGAATGAGCTGTCTTTGTTATGTTAATGAGACAAGACTAGTTTAAGGTGTGTCTTGAGTCAATTTCTTCTAAGATATCAAAGAGATTAAACAAGCAAGGGAGAAGCAGAGATGGGGGAAGAGAGAAGACAAGCCAGTGAAGGTTGCCCAGGAGCAGAAGCTCACAGAGACAAGGACCATCCTCCAGAGCTCCCAGAGAGAAAGCCTTCCCCTAGAGCGAGTGCCCTGAATTCAGACTTTTAGCCTTCTAAACTATGAGAAAATACATTTCTGTTTGTTAAAGTCACCCATTTATGGTATTTCCGTTATAGCAGCACTAGATAAGTAAGAAAGACACAAAGAATTAGGTTAAAACAAAACAAAAAATCAATTGACTAGGAGGAAATATTTGTGTAGAGAGTGTGAAATGGAGTTTGGGGCTCGAACCATACCACTTGCTCCTATTCCCCTCCAGGTTCTGCCCAGTAGAAAATACGAAGAGTTGAGTCAAACGCAGAATAAAATGTTGGCTTTATCAATGGCTGGAAAGTACTCAACAATCCCAAACTGCAAAAGTTCTAGTAAAACACATTAGGGAATAAGGAAGCTCCTTTAACTTCCTTCCCTGAACCTAGACTCTGAGCCATAAACAAACCCGTGGGGAGTGCTGGACTCACCCTGACTTATCCACGTAGTTACAGGCAGAGAAACTGGAATATGGTGGGCTTGCTCTGAGAAAAGAGGAAGGAAGGGAGGGTCCGCCGTGACTGGTTTTAGGTAGTCCAAGAGAACAAGAGGCAGATATGGGCGTGCATGAAGAGTGACCTTTGTGGTCAAGTGTAGCTTCATCCTTGGGGAGAAAGAAATAAGGTGTGAAGAAAGAGGTTGGGCATATCTACCCCAAAACTCTCCTCTCATGGAAAGAGGGATTAGAATACCTCTTTTCTACAGAGCTCAGTGTGTGTGTGTGTGTGTGCGCGCGCGCACGCATGTGTGCATGTGTGTTGGGAGGTGGCATTCATTCTTCCCAATATTTCACAACAAATGTGGCCCACAAAAGATCAGTATCTATCGGTATCTCTCAAGATAATAAGAGAGCAATATAAAATTGAAAGATAAACTCGAGGCAAAAAATAGACCAGCGGGTAATTTATGAGCAGAAGAAATATAAATGGCCAAAAGAGATGTGACAGAACAGGATTTTTTTCCCCTCACCTTCTTTCCTTGACCTCTTCGCTCTTGATGGGGAGAAGGCTTTTGGCAATTCAAAGATTATTTTTAGCATAATAACACATCAAAGGTATATAGGTGTTCAATATTAACAAGTTTATGACGTTTCAGTCAGGAAAACAGAAGCCCTTCTATGAATTTCACGTGTGAAGGATTTAATATAGGAATTGAGGGCTTACACATGGAAGAGCAGGGAAAGCAAAGATCAGAGAAGGTACAACCAAAGATCCCAGGCTCAAATACCAAGCAGATGTTTCTTGAGAATTTGCCAGGAAGCTGTGACTATCATCTGCACTCAAACGTCTGGTTGCATCTGCTTTCAGAGAATATTGATTTTGCCATCTCTTCCACCTTCCACATCTCTCAGAGTGCCCGTCATTAGCAACCTCTAATCCTGAACCACGTGGGAAAAAGGATTCTGGGAATTATAGTTCTTGACTTTTTTACTGTAATGTAGGAGAAAGATTAGGTGGCGGTGGTGTTGACACCAGGATGATGCAGACAGTCCAGCACATCTACCCAGCATCAACACTGTCCACCGGACATCCACACAACACCCCTAATCCACATTTAACTTCCAAATACAGACAATAAGAATACCATGCTTCTGCATATCAGGATGCAGCTATCTCTCAGTCAAATGAAGCCATGTTCACTCTCTCCCCAAAGAGATATATATATCTCTTTCATCCTTTCCTAGCTGAATCACAAATGCCCTTTAATATCCTAGAACTTAAATGCTGAATCAAACATGACTTGCATTAGAAAGAGAGGAGTAGGAAAAGGGAAATATGAAGAGAGAGAGAGAAACTCGATAGCAACTATAACCCTCGTTTTTGCAATTGGTCATGTGGACAGAATTTGTATTAATAACTGCTTTCTTCTACCACCCATTCCATGTCTTCCTTGCCCTCAGCCATCACTTTGGTAGTGATGGCTCTCTACCTGTCAAGTGACCCAAACCATTTTTGAAGGTGGTTCTACCGGCAACCGCTGTCATTTTTTAGGAACTTTTACTGTTGAACATGGGAGTATTAAGGGAAATCCCAGAAAATCCCCAGGTCCCAGACATACTCCTCCCTCTCCAATTGTGTAGTAGCAACATTATTTTCCCTTGATAGTTGGAATCTTCCCAAATTAATCACCCAGACAGTACAGTAGCTCTCTTCTTTCCTTTTGGCTCAGTGGCATGAGAAGACCAGAGTGGCCAGGTGGCAGTCTCAGCTTCCAGGACAATGGAGCAGTTGTTTGAATTCCCCCTGCTAGAAGTATTCCTCTTTTTGGAACTAAACCAGCAAAACCCAAAGTTACAGAGATAGGAAACAAAAATTTTGCTGGTGGTTCACTAAGAAAAGCCAGTCCCTCACCTCTTCAGAAGCAAGGAAAAATGAAGAAAACAAAAGATACAAGGGAAAGATTAGTCCAAAGGACTAATGGGCCACATCTACCATGGTCTCCAGCAGATTGAGGCCAGTACAGCCAGATGGTGCCCAGCTACCACCAGTGACTGCTCTGACAGAGATCACAATAGAGGGTCCCATACAGAGCTGGAGAAAAATGTAGAACAAAATTCTAACTCATAAAAAAAAGACCAGACTTACTGGCCTGAAAGAGACTGGAGGAACCCTAAGAGTATGACCCCCAGACACTCTTTTAGCTCAGTAATGAAGTCATTCCCAAGGTTCAGCCCTCAGCCAAAGATTAGACAGACCCTTAAAACAAAACAAGATCAAAGGGGCACAACAGCCCAGGGGAAGGATTGGAAGACACAAGGGAGCAGGAAATTTGGTAATAGGGAGCCCAAGATTGAGAAGGGAGTGTCGACATGTCGTAGGGTTGTTAACCAATGACATAAAACAGTATGTGTACTGTTTAATGAGAAACTAGTTTGTTCTGTATACTTTCATCTAAAGTACAATTAAAAAAGAAAGAAAGAAAAGCCAGTCCCAGTTCTACTCCTTGTCCCTGGCCTGTGTATTTTGACTATGTAAGACATAGCACTACATATTGAGTCAAGAGTATAGACCGTTTCCTATAAGAAGTCATCCCAGCCCTGAAAGATGATGTCTTGCAACTGGCACCATATGTGAACTTTCAACAAGCCCTCTTCCTACAGGTTCTACAGGTTCAGGGTAATGAAGAAAATGGTAGGACTAGTGAACCCGCAATTGCACTTCGTTCACTATAAATGAGTTCTTTAATCAGAAGCAATATTGTGTAGAATACCACAACAGTTAATAAGGCATTCTGTACATCCATAGAGCATGATTTTGACAAAAGCATTGTGGACAAGAAAGGCAAACTCAGATAAGTATCTATTGCAAGTCTCCACCACTTTCATGGTGGAAGGGACCAAATGTAATTGACCTGCCAGAAAGTGGTTGAAATGGTACCACATTGGGGGTGTTGATTTCTGCCATGGAAGGTTGGACATTCAGTAATGACTTTCACAGTGAATCAACCTTATGTGAGGGAAATTATGTTTTGAGCCCATCATAATATTCATATCACCACTATGGTCATTTTGCTCATGAGTCTATTGAAAAGGACTGTTGTAACTGGCATCTACAGAATGGTCATCTTGTCTACCTGATTGTTGAAAGCCACCTCTGAAATGGTTGCCTTCCAGTGTGTATTCATGGAGAACACAAATATCTTCTTATTTTATACCCATTCTGAAAGGTCCGGCCATATATCTGTTTTCCAGATCGCCTTATCACCAACCAGTCTTCCAACTTATTCCTTTCAAATCCCTGACCATTAACCATTGCCTGTGGGTTAAACTAGGTCCATACTTCTGGCCATCTTTTCTTCCAGACAAAGTATACAACCAGGTTCAATGTCCAAAGTTCTGTTCACTAGGAAGACTTTCCTTCCTTTCTATCCTGCCCACCACTGGGGCAGGATTGTAATGTCAGCCATCTACTTTAAGTACTGCCAGATAGTTAACAGAACCATTTGCAAACCAGGCCAAGGTTTTTCCTTCCTCAGTTAACTTGTCATAGGGAACTCCCATGAGGTCATAAGTGTGGGTTGGGACAGTTGTCAATGCAACAGGTATAGGCTCCATAGGAATCTGATACAGCCTGTGCCTTCAGGAATTTATTAAGCCAAACCTTCTATCTGCCATTTTAATTTGGTAATAAAGTACTGCTGTACTCATCAAAATTTAGGGCTTGGTGGATTAGATAACATCTAATTGATGATGGACAGTTCAGATGACATGACAACTAGGTATCCCGTGGTCAAATATTCAGTCTCTCTCAGGGTCATTATCAAGCCAGGAGCTGGTTTTCAAAAGAAGAATAGTTGTCTGCAGAAAAGAACATGACTTTTTTCCAAAATTCTAAGGTGCTGTGCTGTGATTCTCCTATCAGAGCACACAAGGGGCTCCATACAGCATCCATATCTGCCACAGATACTTTGAGCCCCATTGGATATGCTGGCTGATGTGGTCCAAATTGCACAGAAGCCCGGACCTGCTGCAGAGCCTTCTCTTGCTCTGAACCGAGCTCAGAACTGTTATCCTGCTGGGTTACTTGGTAAATGGACCAGAGCAGCATACCCAAAGGTGGTATATGCCATTGCCGGAATCCAAAGAGGCTCACCAGGTGCTCTGGTTTTTTACTAGGGGTAGAAGGTGCAAGACGCAGGAACTTGTCCTTTATTTTGTAGGAGATGTCTTGGCATGCCTGTTCTATTTATCATGGCTGCATAACAAATCACCCCAAAGCTTAGTAGCATAAAAAAAAAGCAGCCCTTTATTATACTCATAGATCCTGTAGCCAGGAATTAGGACAGAGCATAGCAGGGTTGGTTCCGCTCTGCTCCACAATATCTAGGGACTCAGGTTTAAGACTTGAAAGCTGGGAACTTGAATTCTCTGAAGGTTTATTCACTCATATGTCTGGTAGTTGATACTAGCTAGAAGGCCAGGGGCCTCAGGTAGTCTCCGTGTGGGCCTCTCCAAGCATGATATTTGGGCTTCCTCCCGACATTATGGTTGTCTTCCCCAGAGTGAGAATTCTCAAAGAGAGTGAGCCAGACAGCAGCTATGTCTGCTTATGAAGAATCTCCCGTTCAGATTCAAGGGGAAGGAACAAGGACCCCACCTCTTAGTGGAACAAGTGTGCAAGAACATATGGGATGAGAAATATTGTTGTAGTCTTTAGGAAAATACAACTTGCCATATGCCCAAACCACTAGACCTCTAGAAACTTCACCAACTTGTCATGACCTGACATTTTGTGGAACTTATTTCCACAGACTTGCTTGTGTCTCATCAAAGCTTTCAGAATATTTGCTACCTACTGATCTCTAGGTCAATCAATATATTGTCAACATTGTAGTAGACCAAATGTCAAATGTCCCTTTGTTCTATACTTCAGCAAAGACCTTGAGAGTGGACTTAGCTCTACAATTAAAACTGTGATGGTGTACTGATGCTCCTGCCAAGTGAAAGCAAGCTGCCTCTCGTGGTCTATGCTAACTAGATTGGAGAAAAAGTTATTTAATAATCAATAGCTACAAAACAAGTACCACAAACTGTATTGATTTGCCCCCAGTAAAGAGACTGCATCTGGAACAGCAGCTGCAGCTGGCATTACAACTGATTAAGTTTACAGTAATACCCTGTCGTTCTACAAGATCCATCTCTGTATTCCGCACAGGCTAAATAGGCTAGATGAAGAGGGATGTGATTGAAATCAGCACCCCGCATTTTTCAAGGAATGTGTTATTGCCTTGATTTAACTATTACAATAGGGAGAAGTAGTTCTAGGATTGGCCCCTCCTATCAAAACAGTCCTCATTGCAACAGTCAAGGATCTAATACGACGATCTTTTTAGTTTCTGAGTTTATTCCAAATACACATTTTTTACCAGAGGAGGAGGGCCACAAGGTAGGTTTGGGGACACATTGGGTCCACTGTGAGATGGAACTCAGTCAAAACTCCATTCATCTCCTGACCTTCATTACCCCCACTCTCCCTTGTCAAGCACAGAGAAATTTTGAATCCCCTGGATTCAGTGTCAGTTCAGAACCAATGTCCAGTCACCTTCCCTCAGTGCCACAGTCCCTTTGGAGTAGGCTAGAAAAACATTTTCCATATAAATTTTTGGCAGAGTAGCAGGGTCCTTTCTCAATTGGACGCACCCTTCCCTTCAGTCAAGGAGTTCTGGGACTGTGAACTGGATCAGTTCTAGGAATTGGATTAGGAGGCATAACTCCCTATGATGGTGATTCAAGTCAAGTCTCTGTTCTTTGATTTAGAATTTTTCACTTGTTCAGATCAAGACTTTAATAGGATGCCCAACTATTCCAGTCCTAGGTACACCATGACCAATTAACTTCTTGCAAAGATCTCTCAGGACATACTATACTTTTACTGCTTCATTCCTGTTCCCAGGATGGTAACCACATACATCATATTCTTTACCTGGGCCTCCTCTGCTCCAAGATCCCGTCATCTCCAATGAATTCAGGGAGCCTATTTCAAAGATGGTATCTCCCAATATCACCCTTGGACTACAAAAAGCAACCACTACAGAGCCTTTCAAAGAGCCTGATGTTCCTTTTATTGACTGAAGAGGGAATTAACACACTTTCAAAAATCTCTACAACGTGTGGTCTATTGTTTTTGTGTGCTGTCAAATCAATTCTGATCCATAGCGACCCTATATAACAGAGCAGAACTGCCCCATAGAGTTTCCTAGGCTGTAATCTTTACGGGAGCAGATTGCCAGGTCTTTTCTCCCAAAGAATGGCTGGTGGGTTCGAACTGCTGAACTTTTAGTTAGCAGCCATTGTGCCACCAAGCCTCTTTATATGCGTTTTAACTGATGGAAAATGACAAACAGATTAAAGAGAATAAGGAGTTATGGCAATGCTAATGGTCTTTCAGTGAAGTGTTTTGTTCCTCCTACCTTCCAACAATGAATTACACCTTCCCGTTGTGTCTCAACAGATGTTCCAGGGGGTGGAAAGATCACACCTGAAAGATGTAGCTAGTGTTATCAGTTAGCAAGCATTTGCACATAATTACAGGTTATGTCTTATTGTCATGAACTTTTTCTACCAAAGATTCCCTCTGAGCAGGCACTCTGCATGCTCATTACATAATTTTTTTTCCTCTGTGCAGCTGCATATCTGCACTGTAGTATAGCTCTGTGTCCTTGGATGACCTATTGGAACTAACTTTTCTATCCTTAATAGGCCTCATTATGTCTTACCCCCCCAATGTATTATTAAAAGCTTTGGTTATGGGAGCGTCCTCTGTATCATCCTAGAGGATGGGTGAGCAGACCACACATAATAAATACACTACGGCATTCTTAGCCCTCTAAACCTTTGAACTTCCTCCTCTATAATGTACAGGTAGTCCCTGACTTATGACAGGGTTCAGTTCCAATGAATCCGTCATAAGTTGGTTCTGACATAAGTCAAATATTTCGATCTTTTTTGGGGGGGAGTTTCATTATTACTGCCTTTATTTTATTTATTTTGGGTGTGTGTACTTTAGATCAAAGCTTACAGGGCAAATCAGTTTCTCATTAAACAATACACGTACTGTTTTGTGACATTGATTGCCAACCCTGTGATGTGTCAACACTCTCTTCTTCTTGACCTTGGGTTTCCCATTTCCATTTGTCCTGCTTTTCTGTTCCCTCCTTGTCCTCTCATCCTTGCTTCTGGGCTGGTGTGCGCACTTAGTCTTGTTTTGATTTATGGGCCTGTCTAATCTTTGGGTGAAGGGTGAACTTCAAGAGTGACTTCAGTACTGAGTTTAAAGGGTGTCCAGGGACGCTGCTCTTAGAGTTTCCCCAGCCTCTGTCAGGCCAGTAAGTCTGGTGTTTTTTTGTGAGTTAGAGTTTTGTTCTACATTTTTCTCCAGCTCTGTTCAGGACCCTCTATTGTGATCCCTGTCAGAGCAGTCAGTGGTGGTAGCCAGGCACCATCTCGTTATACTGGACTCAGTCTGATGGAGGCTGTGGTAATTAGTCCTTTGGACTAATCTTTCCCTTGTGTCTTTAGTTTTCTTCATTCTCCCTTGCTCCAGACAGGGTGAGACCAGTAGACGTATCTTAGACATTCACAAGCTTTTAGAACCCCAATCTCTACTCACCAAAGTAGGATCTAGAACATTTTCTTTATAATATTATTGCCTTTTATTATCAGTATCTTTGTCTTTGGGGGTTGGAAACATTACATTTGGGAATAATAACATTAGCAAATTATGCACTGCAACATTGTATCTAGTACACATTACTAACAATGTTGTTGTTGTTAGGTGCTTCAAGATGGTTGCAACTCGTAGCGACCCCATGTACAACAGAATGAAACACTGCCTGTTCCTGTGCCTTCCTCAATTGTTGCTATGCTTGAGCCCATTGTTGCAGCCACTATGTCAATCCACCTCATTGAGGGTCTTCCTCTTCCTCCCTGACCCTCTACTTTTGTATGTGTGTGTGTGTGTGTGTGCGCTTTAAGTGAAAGTTTACAAATCAAGTCAGTCTGTCATACAAAAAGTTATACACGCCTTGCTATGTACTTCTCGCGGCTCTCCCCCTAATGAGAGAGCACATTCTTCCTCTCCACCCTGTATTCCCTGCACCCATTCAACCAGCTCCTGTCCCCTCTGCCTTCTCATCTCGCCTCCAAACAGTTGTCCATATTGTCTCATGTGTCTATTTGAGCCAAGAAACTCACTCCTCACCAGTATCATTTTCTGTCTTATAGTCCGGTCCGATATCTGTCCGAAGAGTTGGCTTTGGGAATGGTTCCAGTCTTGGACTAACAAAAGGTCCAGGGATCATGACCTCCAGGGTCCCTCTAGTCTCAGTCAGACCATTAAGTCTGGTCTTTTCATGAGAATCTGAGATCTGCAGCCCACTGTTCTCCTGCTCCATCAGGGATTCTCTGTTGTGTTCCCTGTCACTGACCCTCTACTTTACCACACATGATGTCCTTCTCCAGGAACTCCCTCCTGATAACATGTCCAAAGTATGTGAGATGTAGCCTCACCACCCTAGTTTCTAAGAAGTATTCTGGTTTTACTTCTTCCAAGAAAGATAGATTTGTTCATTCTTTTAGCAGTCCATGGTATATTCAATATTACAAAAAAAAAAAAAAGGAAGGTAGGTAGTAAGCGTGGTTGATCATAACTCAAATACATCATAAGTTGGGGACTACATGTACCAAGTTCCAATGAGTAAGACCGTGTACTCTGTTAAAAATAAAAGCAAAGAGATATACTGAAGATTCAAGACAGTTCTAACTGGAGACACAGCTGATTTCACAAAGTGAAACCAAAGGCTCCAAAATAGTGGAGTTACAAAGGCATATTTATGAGGTAAGATACAACGTTCTAATTGGAAGTTGCAAAATTAGGTAAGCGGGAGGCAGGACAACTCAAAGTGGAGCTTTACAGTGATTGCTTAGAAACACAAATGTGGGCTATTAGGATTGGTTCGTTTAAATACCTAGCCTAAGGGTGGTTTTACAGGGTGTTCACAAGATAATTATCTTAAAACATTTTCTGAGGGCTGCTGAGGGAATTTATGAGAAGGGTCTTGCGTCAAGACTCTCCTTTAGGAACATTCTTTCCATATCTTTAGTTTAACCATAGAGAAAACGTTTCCTTTGTTACCTACTTAAGACCGACTAAGGGTTACACCTCAACAGAAAGAAAACAAAAATCCTCACAACTAGACCAATAAGCAACATCATGACAAACGAAGAAATTACTGAAGTTGTCAAGGATTTCATTTTACTTGGATCCACAATGAATGCTCATGGAAGCAACAGTCAAGAAATTAAACGATGTACTGCATTGGGCAAATCTGCTGCAAAAGACCTCTTTAAAGTGTTTAAAAAAAAAAGAAAGAAAGAAAGAACAATGTCACTTTAAGGACTAAGGCGCACCTGACCCAAGCCATGGAATTTTCAATCATCTCATGTGTATGTGAAAGCAGGACAATGAATGAGGAAAACCGAAGGAGAATTAATGCCTTTGGATTACAGTGTTGGCAAAGAATACTAAATATTCCATGAACTGCCAGAAAAACAAACAAATCTGTCTTGGAAGAAGTACAGCCAGAATGCTCTTTAGAAGCAAGGATGGTGTCTTAGTCATCTCGTGCTGCTATAACAGAAATAACACAAGTGGATGGCTTTAACAAAGAATTATTTTCTCACAGTAAAGTAAGCTAAAAGTCCAAATTCATGGCGTCAGCTCCAGGGGAAGGCTTTCTCTCTCTGTTGGCCTTCTCATCAATCTTCCCCAGGACTTGGAGCTTCTCAGAGCAGGGACTCTGGTTCCAAAGGATGCACTCTTCTCCTGGTGCTTCTTTCTTGGTGGTATGAGGTCACCCGTCTTTCTGCTCACTTCTTTCTTTTATATCTCAAGGGATTGCCTCAAGACACAATCCAATCTTGTAGATTGAGTCCTGACTCACTAACACAACTGCAGCCCATCCTCCCTCTTTAAAATCATAGAGGCAGGATTTACAACATATAGGAAAAATCACACAATACTGGGAATCATGGCCCAGCCAAATTGATACACACATTTTTGGGAGGGACATAATTCAATCCATGACAGAAGGGGAGAGACTTCCTCTCACCTACTTTGGGGATGTTATCAGGAGGGGCCAGTCCCTGGAGAGAACATCACGGTTGGTAAAGTAGCGGGTCAGCAGAAAAGAGGAAGACCCTTGACAAGATGGATTGACACAGCAACTGCAACTATGGGCTCAAACATAGCAATGATTGTGAGGACGGTGCAGCTCTGGGCAGTATTTTGTTCTGTTGTACACAGAGTCCTTAGGAGTCAGAGACAACTCGATGGCACCTAAAAACAACAACAAGGTTTTGAAGGTTGGAGGAGAAATAAGCAAAAGCTAAGATGGAGTCGGAGCTGAGACTTGGGTCAGTCATTCTGATACGAGTCAGTCGCCTCAATTTTGGAACTCACACACAAGGAAAGTTCTAGCATCTTGATTTCATTTAATGGACCATTGAGTTCAGATTGCAGCACTAAGAAAACTGCGAAAGCCACTCCCAGCTGTTCAATCTGACAAATTTAATCCGGAATATCTGGTTCTAGATTCATAAATTCAGTCCCCTCCAACATTAGGTTCTTTCTTCCCTGGTCTAACATCCTGAAAGTTCATTCCCACACATATTTCCCAGGATTTTGCCAATAGAAATCAGCAAGATTTTGCAATTCTTTTGGTACCTCCTCTCAGATCAAGCTTCGTTCGTGCTCATCACTTTAGGGTCCGGTAGGAATTAAGTTTAATTATTGACCAAAAAATGGTGAGAGGTGGGAAAGAGGTCTTGAGGAGAAACAGCATTCCCCTCAAGACAATTGCTTGAGGTGAGGTAATTACAAAGTCTTCAGGTAAAGGAAGGATGACTCCCCAGGCAGGGGAGGAAGGGCTGCTTTTCATGGCAAGAGAGGCTCAGCAGAACCTGGAGGCTCAAGGTACTCAGATTCATTAGAATTTGCCCAAATGTCCCCATTTCCATTCTCACAGTCTCACTTCTTCTCAGTTAATCCCCTAACTTTGACATAAGATATCTAGCAAGGCATTGTATTTTACATGCTCACAAAATTAGTCTTTGAGTTTGGTTTTCAGAAACCTTGGCCCTGTGACTCACAAGAAATAAGGGGTTCCTTCAGAGTGGTCCAGAAGTTCTCTGGTTTTCTACTCATGCCTTGATCTGGTAATCTAAAGCCCTGAGCTTGTCTTTTTGTTTCTCTAAGTTCCCCAGTCTATTCAAGAGAATCCAGCTCATTGCACCTCAGTGTCCTAGTACAATAGCTACTGGATGTCTGTTTTACTTATCTAGTGCTGCTATAACAAAAATACCACAAGTGGATGGTTTTAACAAATTAGAAATTTATTTTCTCACAGTTTAGGGGCTGGAAGTTCCAACTGAGGCCATGAGCTCCAGGAGAAGGCTTTCTCTCTCTGTTGGCTCCGGATGAAGGTCCTTATCATCCATCTTTCCCTGATCTACAAGCTTCTCGGCCCAGGGACCCCCAGGTCCAAAGGACAAGCTCCACTCCTGGCTTTTCTTGCTTGATGGTAATGAAGCACCTCTCCTCTCTGCTTGCTTCTCTCTTTTATATCTCAAAAGAGATTGACTCAAGATAAACTTAATCCTGTAGATCGTATCCTGCCTCGTTGACGTAACTGCCTCTAATCTTGCCTTACTAACACCATAGAAGGTGGTATTTACAACACGTAGGATAATCACATCAGATCACAAAATGGTGGGCAACCACACAATACTGAGAATCATGGCCTAGCCAAGTTGACATGCATTTTGGGGGGAAACAATTCAATCCATAACATTCCACCCTTTTGCCTCCCCCCCCCAATTCACCTCTTTGCCTTGTGTAAAACACATTCACCCCCTCAGTGTTTTAAGGTCTTGCCTTCCATAGCCACTTGACTCTAAGCACTTACAGATGCTAATTTGAGTGGCTGATTTGGTAATAAATGCCATAATCTACTACTGTCCCATTTTTTACTGACGATGAGGTCATTGTGACCTTAAAATCTAAAAAGATCAAAGAAACAATTCTAGATCTCCACATACAAATGTGTGTTCCCGTAGAACTACTTCCAGAAGCAAAAACAACTGCTGGAAGGGCAAGGAAAGCAAAACCTAGAGAAACCACCACCAGGGTTCAGAGAATTTGCCACTAAAGGGTAGGAATAGTTCTCAAGAGCCCACCAGGAAACTACAGGAGCTCTCACTTGTGCCCACACACCTGGCTGCAAGTGGCTTCAGAAAACAATACCTTCTCCTTCTTTTCTGCCTTCCAAATCTCACTGAAGCGCCTCTCATTGGTGAACTAAGTCAGAACCACACAGGGGAGGAAATTCTGGGAGATCTCTGCCATCCGCAGGAAACCTTAGAAGGGAATGGGCATGATACTGAGTTGACACAGACAATCCCGTACAGCAAGATAAAGGTTTATCCTGTAACTACTTCACTTTGAAGACTGTGACAGACCTAAATCCTCCCAACGTTAAGTAGTCCTGAAAGTGTCATGCAGAACTTCAAGGACTTTGGACTCTTCCCCTTCCTACTAGGATGGAGCTGAGATCCTAGACTAGGGAAGAGGGGCAACAAAAAACAAGGGAGTAATGGAGAGGAGCCCAGTTGGAGCAGTGGTTAGGAACTTGGCTGCTAACTAAAAAGTTGGCAGTCCAAACCCACCAGTCGCTCCATGGGGGAAAGATGTGGCAGTCTACTTCCATAAAGATTACAGTCTTGGAAACCCTATGGGGCAGTTCTACTCTGTCCATAGGGTCACTATGAGCTGGAATTGACTCGATGGCAACAGGAGTAGAGAGAAGGATAAAAAGCAAGGAAAACTTATATGCCCATCTGAGATAATACTGTAAGGACTGAAGGATGGTTCAATGGGAAGAGTCAAGGCAAGTTTTTGCTGTGGACTCTGCACTTTCATAATTGTCAAATAGTTGTTGTGTCCTCTCTGGTACTTGAGTCTCCTTCCCAAAGTTGTAGGTGTAACCGGTGTTACAAAGAAGGGGTGCTTAATTACACTAAAAAGAAATGCAAACTGAGATAAGTTTTGGCTTATCTGATTAGCGAAAATAAAACAACTGGTAGCATACAATACCATGAAGATACAAAGAAATGGTCACCCTCACTCTCATACTAATGATAGCAGAGCAAAGAAGCATATTTCCGGGAGGCAATCTGCCAACTTACAAATTAAAAATTTAAATAAATATACTCCATTACCCAACAATCCCGCTCTCGTAAACCCAGCCCACAGAAATACTAGGGTGAGAATGTGGAGATGTGCACAAGGATGTTCCCTGAGCATTGGTTGTGATAGTCCCAAGCTGGAAATCTCTGGAATGTCCACCAGTGGGGATCTGGTTAATTTAACAATGTGTTGAGTGGGAACATTAGCCATTGCTCCACTACTGGCACCCAAGACCCCAAAATTAAACAAAAAAGGCATCGAGGACCCCACATCTGGAGAGAATCACAAACAATGGGGCTCAGATCCTCTCTCTGGGGCCCCAAAAACCCCAAACCCAGTGCCATCAAGTCGATTCCGACTCACAGCAGCCCTATAGGACAGAGTAGAACTGCCCCATAGAGTTTCCAGTCCAGCAACCCTAAATCATCAGTAGCACACTCTGGCCCTTCTCCTCCCTCCCTCCCAAAAGCCTGGGGTGGAGACGGAAAAAAATTGTCAGGTGATAAAAGCTTGACCAGGTGGAAAAGCTGTGGCTTTCCCCCTCCACTGCCGTGAGGAAGGCAGTGGGTGCTCCCCACTTCCCCACGCTACGTGAGGATGATTCCAAGAGCATAAGTAGGAAATGTGGGAGGCGCCTGCAGAAAGGCTGACATTTCATCCCCAGTCAGATGGCTGTGCCTCCAGAGGGCTCGCTGCTCTGCCTTCTGAACCTCTTTGATCAGAAAGGAGAAAGAAGTGGAGAGAGATGATGGGACGGTGGGGTGGAAGTAGTGCTGCCTATACCCCCATCCCCTGATGTAGTAAGGATGTGGGAGCTTCCTAAAGTTCTAGGGGACCCTGAGAAAGGTAACTAGGCTTGAATGGCCACTCAGAGCCCACCCGAAAGAGCAGGCCACTGGGTGAGGACACCCTAGCCACCAGAGACCATGGGGTGTCCCACGGGGGAGGGCAGGATCTGTGGGAGAGATGGGGAGCAGCTGAGCCAAGTGCATCTCCCTCATCAGGACACTGCAGTAGAGATGTCCCCACAGAGTGTACACCCCTCTTCCAAGAGAAGGCACACCCACAGCTGGCCAGAGCTAGCCAGAGAAGCAGCAGCAATGACAGAGGCTGACCGCAGAGGTCCCAGAGAAGGGGAACACCTTTCTCCAGCCCTCCCCGCTAACACATCCAAGGAGCTGCAACCATGACAGAGCAGAGATGAGGGGGACCAAGTGACTAAGACTTTCCCCTTCCGCTCTCCCAGCCAGGGGTCACGCCTTAGGGGGAGGAGGCATGAGACTGAAGTTTAAAATCCAACAAGAGTTCAGTAGTGGTTACCAGGGATGGGTGGGACAGAGGGGAAATGGGGGACTCACTGTTTAGGGGACACTGAGCTTCTGTTAAAGGCGATGGGAAAATTTGGACACGGATAAGGGTAATGGTTGAACAACACGATAAACATAACTACTGCCACTGAATTGTACATATGAAGGTTGAAAGGGCAAATGATTCGTTGCATCTAGATTTATCACAATTCAGAAAAAAACAATCAAATGGAAGTGAACTTTTTAAATTCTTGAGAGTGATCAGAAAATTGTGGAGCTTGCCGGAGATGTCAGGAAGGGATGTGAAGGGCAAGTTCACATGGCCCGGCAAGGGGTGCAGGACACGGAGAAAATGGAACTGCTTCATGTCGGCACCCCATTGAGTGCAGACCCTTCAGTAAACCCGTTACCTAAGTCTTGCTAAAGTCAGGCATGAAACGTTACACGCTAAATGTTTAAAAACTGAGACAGAGCCACGCATACCAACTTGAAAACATGAGGACATATTAAGTAAAAAAGTAAATTGTAAAACGTGAATAGGAGACTATTTGGGGGAAGTAAAACACTTGTGTGTTTGCTTATATGTGTACGCAAGAAATGCATGGGGGTGATTGAGTAAAGTAATATGTCTGGCAGGGTGTCTTAAACGCCAAGTACCTGGAAACAAAAAAAACCAAGCCCAGTGCCATCGAGTTGATTCCGACTCATACTGACCCTATAGGACAGAGAAGAGCTGCCCCATAGGGTTTCCAAGGCTGTAATCCTTATGGAAGCAGGCTGCCACAGCTTTCTCCCGTGGAGCAGCAGGTGAGTTCAAGCTGCCGACCTTTGAGTTGGCAGCTGACACTCTTCAACTACTGTGCACCAGCGTTCTTTAAGTAGCTGGAGGAGGATGGGTACTGTCACTTCCTTTTACATCCTTAAACAAGCAAAAATAAAAGTGTCAAATTATGAATGATTTGTACTTTTGGGGGTGTGTTATTTTCTATGACAAACGTGTTGCACTTGCAACCAGAAAAAAAAAGAAATGTAAAGAACGAAAACAATTTAAAATGAATTGAATTGAATGAAAACATAGGCACAGAAGAATGGATTCCATAATCCCTTAGAGACTGTGCTTTGGGAAATCCCCATGTTTTCTGGCTTTCTGGAGGAGGGTAGGTTCAGAGAGTAACTGCTCCTCTGGCTCCTTTCCTTCCTTTGCTGGGACTTGGGTCGGCTTGGTGCTGCCACCTACAGGAGAGCGACAGAAATAACTTCAACCCCAACCTGCAGGAGCAGCCCGTCCAGCTGCCGGTTTCAATTTTCATTTCTGTTTAAGCTTTTATGGTTTCTGAGTTGACGATGGAGTTTCGTGGGAATTTCCAGGGTGAGAGCACAGCAGAGGGAAAACAGCAAGACAGTGTGAGATAGAGAACGCCTGGGCGTGCATCTGCAAAATGAAAATGGGGGCCCCTTGTTCAAACAGTATTAAGAATTTCAGTATGACAACAGGAAGGCATTCAACCAAGTGTGGGACATTTCTACACATGGGGCCCTTTGCGACTGCTCGGGTCACACACCATGAAGCCAGCCCTGCTTGCATACTTGTATTTGGACGCTGTATGTTAGCAATCCTTTTGTATGTCATGTGCATGTATGTATGTGTACAAGTGTGTATATTTGTATATATGCATCACGTTTATGTACACGTGTTTGTACAAGTATGCATGCCTGTATGTCTATGCAGTTGCTTAGGTTCTATGTAAATTCTCGTGTGTGTGTGTGTGTGTGTGCGTGCATGTGTGTGAAGACAGAGAAAAGCTGCCTCTGACTGAGGTAGCTGAGCAATGGCAAGTGGGTTGGCCTCCCGACACTAACTGTGGCAGGTGCCTCCAGGCCGCCCATTCCCCTTCCACCATCACTTCAGGGCACTTGCCTGACTTCCAACAGCCCATGCGTGCACTGACCCCCTTCACCTGAGATTGCCGTTGGGTTGCCAAAGGCTGGAAGTGCTAGAGCCTTGGTGCCTCTCAGAGCAGCTCCTGTCCAGTGACTCCTCAAGTGGGATAACTCCGAGGCACATGTTCCACGCTGTTTCCCATAGTTCCTTGGGGGGAATTAAGTTCCAGTTAACCAAGTGGTTAACTTGCCAAATAACTCAGTCTTATTCACTTCCTTCTTTCCTCTCATTTCCTCCTTGAAAGAGACTTCTTGTCTCGGGGTCAGCTTCAGGGAACCCAAATTCTGCTGCGACCCTCCAAGGCTCATACCCAGGCACCAGAGCTCTGTCACCAGGGGCCTTCCAGGGGGCTGTCTCTCTCTCTCTCTCTCTCTTTCTGTCTGTCTGCTCAATCAGCTGATGAAGGACAAGAGAGCTGGGTCATAGGTAATGTGTTTGTCTCCTTCAGGCAAAAGCTTTGCTCAGACTCCAAAGAGGGGGCAGCCCCGGGGTCTAATTTCTGACCTTATGGATGTTCTTCATCTCTGTTCTCAGTTTTCTGCTTCTGAACTGAAAGGGCTTCATTTTGTTGTTGCTATTCTTGTGCTTTAGGTGAAAGTTTACAGAGTAAATTAGTTTCTCATTAAACAATTAATACACAAATTGTCTTGTGCCGTTGGTTGCCAACCCGCAATGTGTCAACAGTCTCCCTTTCTCAACCCTGGGCTCCCCATTTCCATTCACCCAGTTTTCCTGTCCCCTCCAGACTTCTCATCCTTGCCCTTGGGCTGGTGTGCCCATTCAATCTCGTATACATGGTTGAACTACAAAGCATGTTCCTCACGTGTGTTATTGTTTGTTTTATGGGCCTGTCTAATCTTCGGCTGAAGGGTGAACTTCAGGAGTGACTTCAGTACTGAGTTAAAAGGGTGTCCAGGGGCCATACTGTCAGGGTTTCTCTAATCTCTGTCAGACCAGTAAGTCTGGTCTTTTTTTGTGAGTTTGAATTTTGTTCTACATTTTTCTCCAGCTCTGTCTGGGACCCTCTATTGTGAGCTCTGTCAGAGCAGTCAGTGGTGGGAGCGGGGCACCATCCAGTTCTCCTGGCCTCAGTCTCCTGGTGGCTGTGGTAGTTGTGGTCCATTAGTCCTTTGGACTAATCTTTCCCTTGTGTCTTTGGTTTTCTTCATTCTCTGAAAGGGTTTCTTGCCTTGTTTCTTTTTTAATGCATTCCGGGGAGCAAGGGTATGTGAAAAATAACAAGACTAAATGGCATTTATCAAACACCTACTCTGTACCGGGTACTATTACACTTGCGGGCTACCTTTAACCGAAAACCAAACCAGTTGTCTACGAGTAGATTCCAGCTCACAGTGGCCCCATGTGTGTAAGAGTAGAACTTGGCTCCACAGGGTTTTCAGTGGCTTGCGATCTTTCGGAAATAGATCTGCCTTTCTTCCGAGATGCCACTGGGAGGATTCGAACTGCTAACCTTTTGTTAGTAGCTGAGCCCTTAACCATTTGTGCCACCCAGGGACTCCTACCTTTAGCGACTCCTTAAGCCCTCATGACCGTCCTAAAAGGTGGGTTCCCTGACTATCAGGTCAGAGAAGGGTGAAGGAACTTGCCCAGGGTCTCATGGCTGTTTGGCAGCTGAGCCAGCATGGGGGGTTGGGGAGAGTATCCTAAGACCCCAGTCCTGACTTTGCTGTGAGCTAAGTTAGCAAGGGCGATGAGGTCACTGAGAGGGCACCCCATGGGAAGTGAAAGACCCAGATTCTAACCCCAGGCCTGCCTCTGATCTGCGCTTGACCCGCTCTTTGATCTTGACAATTCATTCTCCATTCTGGGCCTCAGTTCCCCCATTTGTTAAGTAAGAGGGCGGATGGGGGTAAAGGGAGCCTTTTCAGTGAGGGAAGTCAGTGGTCTAATGCCTTCAGGTCCCACAGTCCAAAGTGACCTGCACGCAGGATGGCCTATAAATAAATGTTACTCAAGCTAACTTTCCTCGCAGGCATTGCCTGGCCCTCACCCAAATCAAACACATCTGCAGCTTTTCTTCCTCCTTCACTGGCTCTAAGAGATCCCTGCCTTTTGGTTTGCAGGAAGAATGTTAAGGACCATCAGCAAAGGTGGAAAGCTTTGTCTGAACTTCCTTCTCTAAACTCTTTATACAGGCATTCTAGAAGCCTCACCCTGCCCACCCTAATTCCTGAGAAAGCCGTTGTTTGCATTTCTGAGACCAATGTAACCTAGTGGTTTAAAAAAAAAAAACAAAAAAACCCCGTTGCTTTCAGTAGGTGCTGACTCATGGCGACTCCACGTGTTGCAGAGTAAACAGCTCCATGAGGTTTTCTCAGCTGTAATCTTTAAGGAAGCTGACTGCTAGGCGTTTCACCTGCAATGCCGCTGTGTGGGTTCAAACCGCCCACCTTTAGGTTAGTAGATACGTGCAAACCATTTAGGCCACCCAGGGACCTTACCTAGTGGTTAAACCAAAAAAAAAAAAAAAAAAAAAAACTCCATGCCTTCGAGTCGATTTCAACTCATAGTGACCCTGTGGGACAGAGTAGAAATGCCCCATAGGGTTTCCAAAGAGAGGCTGGTGGATTTGAACTGTCAGCCTTTGGGTTAGCGGTGGCACTCTTACCCACTGCACCACCAGGGCTCCACCTAGTGGTTAAGGGCATGGATTTCAGAGTTAGACAGCCTGGATTGAAATCCCAGCTCCAGAATTTACTAGCCATGTGACCTTGGGCAAATCACTGAACCTCTCTGTGTATCAGTTTCCAGATGGGTGAGATGGAGCCAATAAAGCTACCTCCCTCACAGTAGGTTAATGCATGTAAATACTATTGAAGTAATAGATATTATTCTTAATGCCGTCTCCTGTGTCTTTAAATCTCTTCATCTGTGAGAAAATATATTCTTCTGTTCCCATGGTGACTCAACTTCTCTACGGTAGACATTTACGAGAAGGCTGGGGAGTTGGGACGTACCTCTGTGGGTTAACAGACTTAGCCCAACATGTTTTAAAAAACCTCAGAAAATAAAGGTCACAGGTTAAGAGAAGTGAACCCAGTAGGTCACAAACCTGGAAAGAACCACGTGAACAGATGGCAGGGGAGGGCAGCTTGGGAGTCCCAGAAGTTTAGCTTTGAGGAACCAGCGGGGGGCAAGTAAACAACTGCGGAACTTTCACTTTTGATTGCCAAAGGGCAAGTAGTCACAAATTTCCTCCTCCTGGAGATCCGGAATTTTCTTCCCCGCAGAGCCTACACCATGACTCTGATCTGTTCCAGGGCTCCCGGCAACTTGCACCCTAAATCACCTAGGGCTGGGGTCAGGGCTTCACAGCTCCTAAATTCCTGCTCTGGAGCCCGAGGCTGCTGAATTGCACCCCAGTCCCCTCAGGCATACTCTCCTCCCTCCTCTTTTCCCCTCCTCTCCTGACCTTTCACTTCCTTGCATTAAGCTCATCTGTGTCCACCATTATCAGTGCTAGACTTGGAGCCCTCTGAGCACGAGAACTACTCGCCCCTGTCTCCCTCATGGTGCCAAACACCCAGCACAGTGGCTCAGTAAATACTGGTCACTGGAAAGGGGTTTGGGATAGGAAAGGCCCAGGCTTGCCTCCTGGCCCGTGCCTTGGGCAGGTCACCTAACCCCTCGTGCTGGTATACTAGGGAAGCCTGCAGCACTGGGATGTAAGTGGGAGGCTGGATAGCCCTCTCTCAGGCTGAGTCATGCAGTTCCAGCCAAGAAACTCAACACTCTTGCCCTGAGGCCAGGTTCACATATTCCCTGATTTTTAGTCAGCATCCCAGAGGGAGGGAGTGGCCAAGCCCTTTGGCAGGCCTCCTTCTCCATCACATCCATCCGTCTAACCATCCCCAAAAATGAGGGCTACTCTTCATGGGCTGCCCTCCCAAGCTTCCAAACCTGTAGTTTTAATAAGATGATTATTATAATCACAGCCATTGCCACAGCTGTTAATGGCTTCCTCTGTGCCAGGCACAGTGGGGGACGGTGAAAACTATATGCAGTGATTTGGAGTGGCACAACAAATTTTACCATCTTCAAGGTTCAGAGAAATCTCGCACTAAGGAAATCTGGTTTTATTTAAACCAGCAAAATCCAAATTCATTTGACAATAAGACAACTTTTCACATAACACTATTGTCGTATATTGAATCGTGTCCCCCAAAATGTGTGTCAATTTGGCTAGGCCATGATTCCCAGCGTTGTGTAGTTGTCCTCCATTTTATGATTATTCGATGTAATCATCCTGTGTGTTGTAAATCATAACTGCTATGATGTAAATGCGGCAGGATTAGAAGCAGTTACGTTAATGAGGCCGGACTCTATTTACAAGATTTCGTTGTACCTTGAATCAATCTCTCTTGAGATATAAAAGAGAGAAGTGAGCAGAGATGAGTGGGAAATTCTACCACCAAGAAAGAAGAGCCGGGAGCATAGCACATCCTTTGGACCCAGGGTCCCTACACTGAGAAGCTCCTAGACCAGGGGAGGGTTGATGACAAGGACCTTCCTCCAGAGTTGACAGAGAGAGAAAGCCTTCCCCTAGAGCTGGTGCCCTGAATTTGAACTTCTAGCGTCCTAAACTGTGAGAGAATAAATTTCTATTTGTAAAAGCTATCCATTTGTGGTATTTCTGTTATAGCAACACTAGATAACTAAGACAACTACTAACACATCAGTGTGTTCCTTGAAACATTTTTGGGAAACCTGACGGAATCAACTCTACAGCAACAGGTTTGGTTTGGTCTGGGTCTGGAGGAATGAAAAGGATAAACATTTATTACATGTCTATTAGAAGATTGTGCACTGTGCCAGGTACTTGTACATTTTCTCAGTTAATCCTGACCACAACCTGTGAGAGAGGTGCTACTACCTCTCCTCTAGAAATGAGAACCAGGTTCTGACAATGAGATAGTCTTCCCAAGGATATGAATGAGCCTCGCTAGACCATCAGCTAGGGCTGGAAAGTCTCTTGTGCCCTCTTGACTGCAAATCTGCCTTTGAATTTTTCTCCGAGTTTACTGCAGCTCCTACTTGTTCCTGCTTACTAGAGACCAGGATTCTAGGAAGAAGAACAAGAAAATCTTCTGCCCGCTGCCCTGCATCATCACTGACAATTTGCATTTGCAAAACTGACCACATCAACTGTTTACTTCCTAATTAAACATACATTCATTTAACTGGGACTCAGTTTTCTCATTTCTGAAATGGGGCTATGGATGGGGAGGAGGAAAGGCGTGGTTAAAAGGTGTTAAACAAAACGGTTTCTAGGTCCATGCCGTAGCATGGACATCCCAGATTTATGACATCTAAAAAAATAAAAATAAAAATAATTTTTTTTTTTTAAATACTCTGCCTGCAATTTGGAAACATTGCCACCAGGTGGCGAGCTGGGCAAAAATTACAGCCATGTGGGCTGGTCAACTGTGTCCTAAAACCCCACTCCACTGCTGTCCTAGGTGAGAGCATTTCAAAGTTGCCTTTATATGATTCCCCACAGGTGATGTTTGGATATGAAAGAAATAATGGAAATGGTTCCGAATCAGTATACACACATGCAGCCCTGCATGAATTGAAGGAAGAGTAGCTTTTGCGCTGTATGAATGAATGCTACTGAAGACCTGGCCCCTGTACCTCCTTGAGACATTAAAATCACTGTGAATTCCACCTTCTTGGGCCCTCAGGAGAAGGAAGAACAAGGAATGCTGTTGGAAACACCATCTGTGGGATAAAGGCCTTAGTGTCTAAAAAATCTATGCATGTTGTATTTATTTTGCCAGGATTACAGCCTCTTATGCATTTTCAGAAGGTGCAGGAGGCTGTCTGGAGTATCCAATGGTTAATTAAAAAGGGTCCCTCTTAATGTTCTGAGATGGAGTCTGTGAGGCAAAGTTATGAAACCTGTTCCATTTGTTCACTTATGTCGCAACATTGAAATTGCTCGCTTAACTTTAAATCAGCTCAACAGCCTGTGTTGAACCGTCTCTTCCAGTTTGGGAGTTCTCTTGTTGGAGGGCGTTTTGGCAGCTCTCTCCTGCAGGTACAGAAAGGAAAGCTGTGTCTGACCAACGGGACTAGACATGATGTGAAGTTGGAGCTCTGCAGCACCCTCACAACCCACCCTCTGGACTCTGATGAATTTATTCATGAGTAACGGAGGGTACTGTTTTGTGCGTGCCTTTGGGAGGCTAGTGGCACAAGGGATAAGCACTTGGCTGCTAACTGAAAGGTTGGTGGCTCGAACCCGCCAGCGTCTGCACAGGAGAAAGATGTGGCAGTCTGCTTCGTAAAGATTTACAGCCTTGGAAACTTTATGGGGCAGTCCTCTGTCCTATAGGGTCACTATGAGTCAGAATCAACTTGACAGCGACGGGTTTGGGGGTTTTTGGATCACGCTGTACGTTCATTCTGCAGATTGTCACGTCCACCCACTGCGATATGTGGTGAGATATGTCCACGCTGGTATATGAGAAGGGGCTCATTCCTTCCAACTGCTGTGTATTATCTCACTGGTCCGTTATCCTGCTGACATTTCAGTTGTTTTGCTGTTACGACAAAGCTGCAATAAATATCTTAGTATGGGACTCCATGTGTGGATGTTTAAGAGTTTCTCCAAGCTATGTAGAAATGGGAATTTCTAGGTTGTAGTGTGTCATTTCAATTTTGCTAAATACTTTCTCGCTACTTTCCCAAATGGCTGTTCTGCGCTCCTAAGTCAACAAGTGTATGTGAGTTCCCACTTCCCCCGTTCTCACCTACACTTGCACTTCAATTTTTGTCAACCTGATGAATTTATTGTTTTAATTTGCATCTCTCTGACCATTAGGAATATTGAGCTTTTTTTTTTTTTTTTAACTGTTCCATGCAGCTCCTTCGATCATTATTAACCTTTTACGTTCCAACCAGACTGTACGCTCCTGGAGGGAAGGGCTGGGTCTCACATCTAAGGCTCTCACAGGGTACAGCCTCACCCAGGTGTAGACTGTCTGCCTTTTCCACCTCACCTCTGTGCCCCTTTTTGGAGCTCTACCCTCCCAGCTACCAAGCCACCTGCAGCTCCCCAAAGACGCTGTGCTGTGGTCTTATTCCTACTGTGCCCTCTATTTGGGATGGTTGCCTCTTCCTGTCCGCCTGAAAGTACCTACTCATGTTCTAAGACTCAGCTCAAGAGCTGTTTCTTCTATGAGGCCTTCCACGACAACCACTCCCCTACCCCATATGCCTTAGTCAGGATTCTCTAGAAAAACAGAACCAGTGCTATATACAGAGACGCACAGAGAGAGAGATTTACTTCAAGAAATTGGGTCTCGCAACTGTGGAAAGCTAGCAAGTCCCAAAATCCATAGGTCAGCCAACAAGAAGAGCAAAGAGTGTTCTGGCAAAATGTCTATTTACAGTCTGGAGGCAGAACATACCCTAGAGAAACTCCCATTTTGTTCTTAAGGCCTTGAATTGCCCACATAACAGAAGGTAATGTGCAATGAGAGGAGCCCTGGTGGCGCAGCAGTTAAGCACTAGGCTATTAACCGAAAGGTCGGCTGTTGGAATCCACCAGCCCCTCCATGGAAGAAAGTGGCAGTCTGCTTCCATAAAGATTACAGCCTTGGAAACCCTCTGGGGCAGCTCTACTGTTTCCTATAGGGTCGCTATGAGTCAAAGCAATGGGTTTAGTTTGAATGGGAATCTGCTTTACTTTGAGGCCAATTGATTTAATCAAAAAGGAAACAAAACCTGGCTATCTACTTTAAAAAAATCAGCCAATGAAAACCCTGTGGATCACCACAGTCCAATCCCACTGCACACAGGGTCGCCGTGAGTTAGGAAGCAACGGCAGCTAACCAAATTGATGTATGTCATGGATTGAATTGTGTCCCCTGGGTCACTATGAGTCAGAATTGACTCCACAGCACTGGGTGGGTTTTAAAGTATGTGCCGACTTAGTTAGGCCATGATTCCCAGTATTGTGTGGTTGTCCTCCGTTTCGTGATTAATGTAATTTTCCTATGTGTTATAAATTCTAATCTCTGTCTATAGTTAATGAGGCAAGATTAGATTATGTTAAAGAGGATTAGGGTGAGATTAACACCCTTTCTCAGGTCACATCCCTGATCCAATGTAAATTCACCTCCCTGATCCAGTCTTACCCTGAATAAGTCACTCCCTTTTGTGGTGTCAAAAAATAAACTGCTCAGAATGCCATTGGCAGATTGCTGTACAGCCTTAATAGCAACTTTAGAGTTGGGCAGCATGTCCGTACTGAGTAAACCAGTGCTCCAATTAAATATAATTTTCAGGGTACTTCTACATAATTTCCAGGTGCCCTGGTGGTGCAGTGGCTAAGTACTTGGCTACTAACCAAAAGGTCAGCAGTTCAAACCCACCAGCAACTTCGGAGGGGAAATATGTGGCAGCCTGCTTCCATAAAGATTACAGCCTTGGAAAACCTATGGGGCAGTTCTATCCTGTCCTATAGGGTCGCTGTGAGTCAGAATCGAGTTGACAGCAATGGATTTGGTATATACGTACGTATGTATATACATATATATAAATTTTATCAGGAACTTCGAACAAAAAAAATTTGATTGGTTGACAATTATGTCAGAATACCTAAATCTTATAAGACAGCAGTATGTTCTCAAACATTAAAAAGAATGGAAAAGAGAAGCCTTGCTGAGATAATCACAAGATCAGCCAGCCATGGTTATAAGACTTCTGAAATCTTAGAAACAGGCCATGTTCATTAACCTTCTATTGTTTCCTGAAAGAATAAGTTTCAAGTGTTTCAGTGAGCCTGGCCACCTAAATACAACTGTGCAAACAGGACAAACTGCTTCCAGAGGCTAGTTACAGTTTAAGGCATAACAATAAGCATTAAAAAGTATATACATATATGATTATACAGCACATAGGTTTTTAACATTTGATAAGATGATCTGTAGCATCATGGGCAAAAGAACCTTCTATCTTCATAAAGTAGAACTGATTTTATTTCACAGTGGGAGGAGGGGGAGTTGGGGAAGAAGTGGGGAGACTGGGCTCCCTTCTTCTGGCAGTAATCTGTTTTTTATTTTTCCAAAGCATGGTGATCACTTTGGTAGACGGACTTGAGTGGTCCCCAATGAAGCACTCCTCCTGTATTAACACCCTCATGTAGTCCCCTTCCAAATAAGCCTGGGCTGAACCATGTGGCTAGATTGGCCAGAGAGACATTTGCAAGCAGGATGCAAGAGAAGACTTGATAAGAACTTGGACACATTGGTTCTCTCTTGTCCCCTTCAAGGCTCCTTCATGGAACCCAGTCTTCATGCCATGAAGAAGCCCAAGTTAGCCACAAAGAGGCCACACAAAAACAAAGTGATACCAGCCCCCAGCTGTGGCACTCAATCCAGACAAGACATGTGGGAGAAGGAGCCATCTTCAAATGTTACATGAGCCATACCTGCTGTTGCTTGTTGTTAGGGGCCATCGAGTTGGTTCTGACTCATAGCGACCCTATGCACAACACAATGAAACACTGCCCGGTCCTGTGCCACCCTTACAATTGTTGTTATGCTTGAGCTCATTGTTGCCACCGTATATCAATCCATCTCGTTAAGGATCTTCCCTTTTTCCCCTGACCCTATACTTTACCAAGCATGATGTCCTTCTCCAGGGACTGATCCCTTCTGACAACATGTCCAAAGTATGTAAGACGCAGTCTCGCCATCCTTGCTTCTAAGGAGCATTCTGGATGTACTTCTTCTAAGACAGATTTGTTCGTTCTTTTGGCAGTCCATGGCATATTCGATATTCTTCGCCGACACCACAATTCAAAGGAATCAATTCTTCTTCAGTCTTCCTTATTCATTGCCCAGCTTTCACATGCATATGATGCGATTGAAAATACCATGGCTTGAGTCAGGCTCGCCTTAGTCTTCAGGGTGACATCTTTGCTTTTCAACATTTTAAACAGGTCCTTTGTACTTGCTGAGCCCTGCCCAAATTGCAAAATTGTGAGCAAAGAAATGATCATTATTCTAAAGCCACTAGGTTTTGGGAAGATTTGGAACAGGAATAAATAACCAAAGCCATCACCCGTGAGTAGAGCGTCTTCTGAGAGCGGAAGTCAGAGACCTAGGGGTGGTGTATGCTGCTGCCTTGGAGACTCACCAGGTAAAAAGCTTCAGCATCAATTGGAAGACATGCTTGTCTGATCTGGAACCTCTTCTCTGGCAGACCCTGTTCCCTGGGGCCCCAACTCTCAGGTCCCTCCTCCCTTGTTACTGGTATCTTTGTCAGTTAGGATGTTTGGCTGCTTAAACAAGCAGGCTTGTATTCCAGAAGGCCCAGAGGCTGGAGGCTTCAGCTGGGCAGACGGAGCAGCTGTGTGAGATGATGGAGCACTCATATTGTGCTGCTATCCACAGAGTCAACTACTTCTACGGCCAGCTCCTGTGGTCATAGGATGTCTGCTAGGAGCAGTCCAGGCTCCATGGTTCCTCATTCACATAAAGAAAAGAGGGATACTCCTCCAGCTCCCCGGGCAGAGAAAAGAATTTCCCATAAGGCCCCACACACAACACCTTTCCTTCCATCTCATTGGCCCCAACTGAGTCACATGCCCATTCCTGAACCAGTCACTGGCAGGGAGAGGGGATTACCATGAGACCAGATTCCCTCCTGGATTATAGTGGGGGATGCAGTCAATTCCTCTGAAGCCCATGACTTCATGGGGAAGAAAATGGATGTCTGGAAGGAATTGTGGTTCTGCCAGGGAGGACACATAGAGTAGGAGTCAGCAGTGTTAAATGAATAATTTCTTTTGTAAGGATCAGCAGAAAGCTGGCTCCTATGAGGTGGAGGTTAAAGATGTCCCAAATGTCCAGCTTTTCCAAACTGCTGTCCCACTCCATCATCTCTAACATCAACTACTCCCCCTCGCCTCAGTACGCTGCCTCCTTTGGGTTCCATAATTTGCTGCAACTTCTCACAGAACTCATGAACCTACAGTTAAGTGGCTTATTAGGGAAGTAACAAGGTACAGCTTGGGATCATGAACAACTCAGAAGTAACAGGAACAACTCAGGATACAGTTCTTGATCAGGACAGCTTCTTTCGCCCTCTGCTGCTGGATCCTGCCTGGAGCCTTCTCAGGCAAGTATTACAACTCTAAGCTTCATGGGTCAGTAAGCCCCACAGGAGCTGTCTTGCACAAATATCGCTCTTGCTACTGCTACGCCACCGTCTCTCTCTGTCTTCTGTGTTACAGCTCCTCCTTCTCTCTCCCTGTCTCCCTTGGATGGCAAAACTGACCAATGCCGTCATTAGGGTTCCATGCACCTTATTTGCATGGTTCCACCTCCACAGGGGTTCCATGCACCTCATTTGCATTAGCAACAAGCTGTCCAATCTCCTTGGTGGGCCACAAGCACCTTATTTGCATAGCCCCACCCAATCATTGTGTGGTAGTCACAAAGACTATGGCTAGAAGGGCCATATTAACTAATTCACTGCACCTCAAGCATCCACTATAGGGCCTCTCTACACTGGGCATGAGGGAGAAGTCAGGCACACTGGCTTGAGACAGAGTCCCATTCAGCTGTCCCACCTTTCCTGAGCTTAGAAAAAAAGGTGTGATTTTTTGGGGGGTGTTCTGGAGGAGAACCCACAGTTGATCTTCCCAGCACCACACATTGCCCCCCCACCCCAATGTGTACAGACAGACGGCCCCAAGCAGAGAAGGGTTCAGATTTGTGCCTTTCTTTATTGTTAGCACTTTCTCTGAGCAGAGGACACCACTTTTGTGTTGTATTTAGTACTTTGAGCCCCTGGCTTTGCTCTTTTCTCCAAATTTCTCACCCAGTGCTTTCTGCAAGTTCATGTTCATAGCATTTTTCTGGTGCCACCGTCCTGCAAACAATAAGGAAGGAGTTATCACAAATCACCCAGAGGGCCTCTGGGATGCCCAGGCCTCAGAGGTGATCCATAACTCTTCCAGGCCCTCCCCAAGGCTCTATCTCCTGCCCTGGATTCTTTCTTGGGCCTTGAGGCCTACACAGCCTGCCCAAGGAGGGGAGTGCCCACCTCCCATTACCCCCAGCTCCCCACCTACCCAGATCATCTGTCTTCCTGCCGTGCCAGTGTTCTGTGTCCCGCACTGATTTCTCAATCACCTCTGGGGTGTAAGAGGCCTTCATGAGGCTCTTCGTCTCCTCGGGGGCACCTGGAGAAACCCACAAAGAAACCTCAGGTTCCCCAACTCAACAGAGTTTATACTTGTATGTCAGTTTCCCCTGTAGATGGCAGACTGCGGAAAGGTAGGGAGTTTGCGGAGAGTTTCAGAGTAAGGCAGGCCTAGATGCAAACCTCAGCTCTGTCATTTACGGGCAGTGGTTCCAGATAAGTTGTTAGCTTCTCTGACCTTCAGTTCCTTTATCTATACAAAGGAACAAAGTTCTCCTGCAAGGTTGGGAAAATTAAATTATTGGACATTCATTGGAGCATCTGGTATGTCGCAATTAATTAATGCATATCTTTTCAGAAAGTTTATCTCTATACGTAAAATTAAAACACACAGGAGGAAATAAGTTACCAGACCAAGACCCAGCAGAAACACCAGGATTTGAATGATCATATACAGAATATAAAATAAGTATAATGCTTGAAGTTATAAAAGAGAATAAAATATGAGCAAAGAATAAGAAAGTATCTAGAAAGAGAACACAGATTGGTAAAAGAAGTAAGTGGAACTTTTAGAAAAGAAGCATATTGTTGTCTGATGTGAGGTGCGGTTGAGTCAGTTTCAACTCATAGTGACCCTATGTACAACAGAACAAAACAGTGCCCAGTCCTGCACGACCCTCACAATCGTTGCCATATTTGAGCCCATTGTTGCAACCACTGTGTAAATTCATCTCGCTGAGGGTCTTCCTCTTTTTTGTTGATACTCTACCAAGCATAATGTCCTTCTCCCGGGACTGATTCCTCCTGACTGATCCCTCTTGATGACATGTCCAAAGTGTGTGAGACGAAGTCTCGCCATCCTCGCTTCCAAAGAGCACTCTGGCTGTACTTCTTCCAAGACAGCCTTGTTAGTTCTTCTGGCAGTTCGTGATGTATTCAGTATTCTTCGCCAACGCCAATTCAAATGGATCAGCTTTTCAGTCTTCCTTATTCATTGTCCAGCTTTCGCATGCATATGAGGCGATTGAGAACACCATGGCTTGAATCAGGCCCACCTTAGTCCTTAAAATGACATCTTTTCAACACTTTATAAGAGGTCTTTTGCGGAAGATTTGCCCCATGCAATATATTGTTTAAGTTCTTGATTTCCACTTTCATGGGCATCGATTGTGGATCCAAGTAAAACAAAATCCTTGACAACTTCAATGTTTTATCCATTTATTGTGAGTTTACTTATTGGCCTAGTTGTGAGGATTTCTGTTCTCTTTCTGTTGAAGTGTATATAGCCTTTGATCAACATCAGTAAGTGCTTCAGGTTCTCCTCACTTTCAGCAAGCAAGGTTGTGTCATTTGCATAACACAGGTTGTTAATTAGTCTTCCTCCAATTCTAATACCTTGTTCTTCTTCATATAGTCCAGCTTCTCAGATTATTTGCTCAGCATACACATTGAATAAGTACCGTGAAAGGATACAACCCTGATGCATGCCTTTCCTGATCTTTAAACGCCATAGTATCTCCTTGTTCTGTTGGAACTACTGTCTCTTGATCTAGGTACAGGTTCCTCATGAGTACAATTAAGTGTTCTGGAATTCCCATTCTTCAAAATGTTATCTGTAATTTGTTATGATCTACACAGTTGAATGCCTTTATGTAGTCAATAAAACACAGGTAAACATCTTTCTGGCATTCTCTGCTTTTAGCCAAGATTCACCTGACATCAGCAATGATATCCCGGGATCCACATCCTCTACTGAGTCTGGCTTGAATTTATGGCAGTTCCCTGTCAATGTACTGCTGCAATTGTTTTTGAATTATCTTCAGGAAAATTTTACTTGAATGTGATATTAGTGATATTGGTCAATAATTTCCACATTCTGTTGGATCACCATTCTTTGAAATGGGCACAAATAGGAATCTCTTCCAGTCAGTTGTCCAGGTAGCTGTCTTCCAAATTTCTTGTCATAGACCAGTGAGCACTTCCAGCATTGCATTTATTTGTTGAAACATCTCAATTGGCATTCCATCAATTGCTGAAGGCTTGCTTTTCACGAATGCCTTCAGTGCAGCTTGGACTCCTTCCTTCAATGTCATCAGTTCTTGATCATATGCTACTTACTGAAATGGTTGAATACCCACCAAAGCTTTTTGTATAGTGACTCTGTATTCTTTCCATCTTCTTTTGATGCTTCCTGTGTCATTCAATACTTTGCCCATAGAATCCTTCAATATTGCAACTCGAGACTTGGATTTTCTCTTCGGTTCTTTCAGCTTGAGAAATACCGAACGTGTTCTTCTATTTTGGTTTTTTAACTCCAGGTCTTTGCACATGTCATTATAATATTTTGTCTTCTCCAGCTACTCTTTGAAATTTTCTGTTCAGCTCTTCTACTTCATTTCTTCCATTCTCTTCAGCTAATCTACAGTCAAGAGCAACTTTCAGGGTGTCTTTTGAAATCCATTTTAGTCTTTCTTTCTTTGCTGTTTTTTTAATGACCTTTTGCTTTCTTCATATATGATGTCCTAGATGTCATCCCACAACTCACCTGGTCTTTGGTCATTAGTGTTCAATGCATCAAATCTATTCTTGAGATGGTCTCTAAATTCAGGTGGGATATACTCAAGTTTTGTATTTTGGCTCTTGTGGGCTTGTTTTAATTTTCTTCAGCTTCAAGTTGAACTTGCATATAAGCAATTGATGGTCTGTTTCAAAGTCAACCCCTGGCCTTGTTCTGACTGATGATATCGAGCTTCTCCATCATCTCTTTCCACAGATATAGTTGTTTTGATTCATATGTAGCCCATCTGGTGAAGTCCATGTGTATAGTCATCATTTACTTTGGTAAAAAATGGTATTTGCAATGAAGTCTTTGGTAAGCAAAATTCCATCACTCAATCTCCGGAGTCATTTCTGTCACCAAGCACATATTTTCTAACTATTGATCCCTCTTCTTGGTTTCCAACTTTCATATTCCAATCACCAGTAATTATCAATGCATCTTGATTGCATGTTTGATTAATTTCAAACTGCAGACGTTGGTAAAAATCTTCAGTCAAGCATATAATAAAGAGTTAAGGTCAATGGATGATGAGATGCCCAGGATTTACTTCAAAATAATCTGGAGTGAGGATGGAAGGCTGGGTGGGAGGTAGATGAAACAAGATTGGCTAGGTACTGATAACTATCAAAGCTGGGTACTGTGTACAACATGTATGCATTAAACTATGAACTCTACTTTTCATAAATTTGAAAATTACCATCACAAAAGCTTAAAAACCAATTCAGTGAACAGGTAAAATAGCAGGTTAGATACAGCTGCGAGAAAACGGTAAACTGGAAGATATATCTAAAGTCATCAACTAGAATACAGCACAGAAAAAAAATGATGTGGAAAATATGAAAGAAATGTTAAGATGCAGGTTAAATGAGAAGACCTGACATATATCTAAGGGTCCCTGGGTGGTACAAACAGTTAAGCACTCAGCTACTAACTGAAAGGTTGGCAGTTTGAGTTCATCCAGAGGTGAGTGGGAAGAAAGGTCTGGCAATCTACTTCTGAAAGGTCACAGCCATTGGAAAATCCTATGGAGTATAGTTCTACTCGGACACACACACGGTAGCCATGGGTCAGAGCCGAGTCGAAGGCAACCGGCACATATGCCTAATTGGAGACCCTAAACGATGGACAGAAGAAAATGGGAGAGAGGCAATATTGCCAGAGATAATGGCTGAAATTTTCCAAAATTGATGAAAGTGTGAATCCTTAGATTCGAGACTCATAATTAACTCCAATTAGAATAAATAAAAAGAAGTCCTTATCTAGGCACATTCGAGTAAAATGTTGATTGGAAATCTTAAAAGTAGCCATAGAGAAAAGACAAATTCCTTACAAAGAATAACAATTAGTTTGAATTTAACTGTGGAAGCCAGAAGAAAGTAGATTAATATCGTCAAAGTACTGATAGAAAAACAGTAGACTGCCCAGAACTATTTACAATGTAATCCTCTTCCAAGAATAAGGACAAAATAAAGAATTTTCTGACAAACAGACCCTAAATTTTACCAACAATAGAATCTCGTTTATAAAAACAAAACAAACAAAAAAACCTTCTAAACAACATAACCCAGAGAGAGAAAAAAAAAAAAAAAAAAGATCCCAAGAGGAAGGTCTGAGCCACAAAAAGGAACAGTATGTAAAGAAAATAGAAATCATGAGTAAATATAAGCATACATTGATAATAATAACAAAGCAGTGTCTAATTTATGGGGAAAACTGATGATGATGATAGCTAACCATTTTTTAACATTTACCGTGTGCTGAGCACAGTTATAGGGTTGGTATGAGTCAGAATCAACTTGTCGGCAATGGGTTTTTTTGTTTGAGCACAGTTAGTAAAGGTTTACATAAATTTACTCATTGAATCTTCTCAACAGCCCAAAGAAATAGGGACTATTATTATTTCCACTTTACTGTTGAAGACACTGAAACACAGAGAGATTAAATAACTTGTTTAAAGTCACACAGCTGTAAAGTGAAACATCTGAGACTCAAACCCAGGTCATGTGGCTCCAGAGTTCAACGACTTTGCATATACAGAATTAAAATCCTGTAAATAATAACACATAAACTGGGGAGGGGGAGAGGTCATTAAAGTTGAAGCCTTCTAAGGTCTTTATGTTATTCAAGAAAGCCTAAAAACCTTTACTAACATTAGAGTTTGTTGCCTTGTTGTCTTTGTTGTTAGGTGCTGTTGAGTCAATCTTGACTCATAGCAACCCTATAGAACAGAGCAGAACTGGCCCATAGGGTTTCCAAGGGGCAGCCAGTGGATTCAAACTGCTGACCCTTTTGGTTAGCAGCCGAGCTCTTAACTACTGCACCCCCAGGGCTCTAGAGTTTGTTACCAAGGCATGTTAAAATGCAAAGGTAGCCACTAAAAGAATAGGAAGACTAGAGAAGGGCAAAAATTGCATTGAGAAAAAAAGAAAGCTCACTCTAAAAAAAAAAAAAAAGGGCAGGAGAAGAAGCATGGAAAAAGCAGCACAAATACAAAACAAAACCCAAAAAAGTCCAAATATATCAATAATTAAAATAAATATAAATGGACTAGCCCATTGATTAAAAGATTATCAGATTATATAAAATATTTTCCAGATATATATATTTAAGTAAGCACACTTAAAAGGATACAGAGACAATGGAAGTGGAAGGATAGAAAAAGATATATCATACAACTACAAAGCAAAAGCCATCTGGTCTATCTATATTGATATCATTAAAAAGTACACTTTAAGGCAAAGGCACTATGAGAAATAAAAGTGGTTGCATAATCAAAAAAAAATCATTAGAGTGATGTAATATTTCTAAACTTGCTGCATTGGAATAATCTCAAAATAGATGAAGTAAGAATTGGCAGAGATACAAGGAGAAATTGACAAATCAGCTATCACAGGGAAGAGGTTAAGTACATCTTTCAGTAATGAATAGATCACACAAAGAATGTTAATAGGGAATTAGGAGATTCGGATAGAAGCAATTAACAAGCCTGTTCTATTGGACAAACACAGAACCCGGCACCCAAGAGATTGTTTTCAAGCACACGAAAATCATCTTCAGAAAATGGACCACCTTCTGGGCTACAAGGCAAGCCTCAACAATTTCAAAGACTTGAGATCATTCCAGGCTGTGTTCTCAAACAATGATGCCATCCAAATGGAAATCAATTTTTTAAAGCAATCTTATTGTGTTTGGTATTTATAGCTTTCAAGGCTTACATAACAGAATGTTGTAAGTTAGAAGTGTTGGCTGAAGCCCTAAGGTAAGATAGAGATCAGATATCAAAGTGAACTGTGAAGCCAACTCCTCCCATGGAAATTAAAAGTAAAAATTAAAAGTAGGCGCCTAAAAACCAGTTAGAAAACTTCCCACATCGTGGGTATAACAACGATCAGATCTGGGGAAACTGGCGAGGATATCTTAAAAGGATTTCTTTAGCTTTTTAGGTACTGTGAACACCCCTTCCCCAAAGTGGAGATGGTGCCATCTCTCAAGTTAAATATAGTTACCGGCTGCATTGCCACCGAGTCAATCTTGACTCCTAGCAATGCTATAGGACAGAGTAAAACTGCCCCATAGGATTTCCAAGGCTGTAATCTACAGAAGCAGACTGCCGCATCTTCCTCCCATGGAGCAGCTGGTGGGTTTGAACCACCAACATTTCAGTTAGCAGCCTAGTGCTTAACCACTTTGCTACCAAGCCTCCTTAGATGTAATTAGAAGGGCTTTAATGGGGTTGCTTAGGAGCTTGATGTGTAGTCTGAAGACTTTGGAGGACGCCAAGGCTAGAAAACTGACAGGATGTGAACAGAGAGAGCCTATGAAGAGCACACCATCAAAAGTCAGAGAGTGAGGAGGGATTGGCTAGAAGGAAAAAATGTATCACCTGCTTCATAGAAAGTGCAATAGCATGTTCCACTGGGGTCCTCTGCAGAACCCACAAAAGTGCCCATGAGAGAAATACTCAGCCTCAAACACGGCCAAGCAAGATAGTGCAAAACCATCTCAAGGCAAAACCAGTCAAGTGAATGCTCTCTTGACCCTCTTAGTGGGTCCCTTTCCCCCATCTTGGGACCTGGGACGTGTAAAACAGCAGAAGTGGAAGGGGGAGGGAGTGAGTGCAAAAGAGAGAAGCTGGCTTGGCCTGGGGAGGAGGCGGTGATGATTGACATAGTGGACTGGCAACAGTCAATTGCTGACTTAAGACTTAATCCACTTAAAGTAATAACAGAAACTCCCCCTCTCCCTTCTCACTCTTCCCGCCTCCCTCCTTCTTCTTTCAACTAAGTGAGAGCCGAAAATCTTGGGGCCAGCATGCATTTTCATCCAGGGACACAGCAAGCGCCACCACCGGTGAATAGGTTGGAAAGCCCAATGAGGGACAAAAATTAGCGTGCATGGCATCTCATGAGTGCTACCTGTCCTGATTATACCTCTTTTAGAAGAGAATAAAAGTTGAAAATCAGCCTTCTGAACACCCAACAGGATGAATCAGAAGAAGGACAGAAAGAGAAAGAACCAGGTCTCCTACAGAAGAACAAGAATCCAGAATCCCTTCAGACTTCTTAACAGCAATACTGGAAGCTTGAAGATGTGGAGCAACACCTCCAATATTCTGAAGAAAAGTGGTTTCCAACCCAGAATTCTTCACGCAAACAAACTAAATGTCAAGTATGAGGGCAGAATAAAGATATTTTCAGATATGCAAGTTGTCTTACATTTCTCTCTCACCCTTTCTCAAGTAGCTAGTGGGAAATGTGGGCCAAACCATGGACAAGAGAGTAAACCAAGAAGGAGGAAGACACAGGATACAGAAAGCAGAAAGCCAACACCAGAGAGGTAAAGAACATCCTAGGAAAACTGGTTCGGAGAGATTCCTGGATAGCAATGACACAGAGGAAATCATATGGAAGCAGCAGTGACTCAAGGGCTGGGCGTGTTGAGGGCTGTCCTCTCCAAGATCCCTGCTACCTGCTCTGTGACCCAAAAAGCAGAACGCCCAGGTAAGTCCAGCCCAGATCTAGAATTGTACTTGGTTTGTCTGACCACATGCTGACATTCCCCTCTTCCTTCCATACTCTGCTGCCTAGAGCAGGTGAGAATGTTTTGACCTCCTGAGAGCAGGAGCCATGGTGAGTTTGGAAGCAGAAAACAGATGGTGGACCACTTGCCTGGACCATATTCCTGCAGGACAGCCCATACTGGCCCACTCACAGCCTTATCAGGTGCTCCAACTGCAGAGAGCACATATATCCAGGACTCATGGCCAGGCCACCACCTTCCCCACTCTCACTAAACTCTCAGGAAACCAAAGTCAGAGTAGGACCCAGAGTCTGTTCTATTGATCAGCTTCTGGACCCAGCACCCAACTGTGACAGTTTCCTTATACACATTGCCGACACTGGGTGTTCGTTTTATTTGTGTTTGACAAATAATCATATAGTGTTTGCTGGTGCAAGGTTCTAAGCACTATACAAATATTAAAACATTTTATCCTCTTTAAAAAGTAGCCTCAAATCCCAGAGACAATGCTCCCCAGAACTTCTGATGGCACAGGACAGGAACCATCCCCGAAGACAACTCATCAGGCATGAAAAGGACTGGTCAGTGGCGGGGAGAGAAATGCTGATGAAGAGTGAGCTAATCAAATCAGGTGGACACTGGAGAATGTGTAGGCAACTCTTGACTGAAGAGGGGATGAGAAGATATAGAGAGAGGGAAGATGGCAAAATTGGCACGAAACGAGAGACTGAAAGGGCTGACTCAATAGGGGGAGAGCAAGTGAGAGAAGGGAGTAAGATGTATGTAAACCTACATGTGACAGACTGATTGGAATGGTAAATGTTCACTTGAAGCTTAATAAAAATTAATTAAAAAAAAAAAAACTCCCCATTCCCCTTTGCTCTAGGCCCTGGTGACCACCAACAAATATGTATTCTCCGTGCGTTTCCTACTCTAGGTATTTCACATAAATGGAATCATACAATAAAAAAAAAAAAAAGTAGCCTCAGCAATGGGCTCGAACATATCAAAGATCGTGAAGATGACGCAGGGCTGGGCAACTTTTTGTTCTGTGATACATAAGTTTGAATGAGTTGGAGCCAACAAGACAACAACTAACAACATTCTGCTAAAAACCCTATGTTGTTGTTAGGTGCCGTCCAGTCGGTTCCGACTCATAGCGACCCTATGCACTACAGACCGAAACACTGCCCGGTCCTCCTCCATTCTTACAATTGTTGTTATGCCTGAGCTCATTGTTGCAGCCACTGTATCAATCCACCTCGTTGAGGGTCTTCCTCTTTTCTGCTGACCCTGTACTCTGCCAAGCATGATGTCCTTCTCCAGAGACTGATCCCTCCTGACAACATGTCCAAAGTATGTAAGACGCAGTCTCGCCATCCTTGCCTCTAAGGAGCATTCTGATTGCACTTCTTCCAGGACAGATTTGTTCATTCTTTTGGCAGTCCATGGTATATTCAACATTCTTTGCCAACATCACAATTCAAAGGCATCAATTCTTCTTCGGCCTTCATTACTCATTGTCCAGCTTTCACATGCATATGATGCAATTGAAAATACCATGGCTTGGGTCAGGCACACCTTAGTCTTCAGGGTGACATCTTTGCTCTTCAACACTTTGAAGAGGTCCTTTGCAGCAGATTTACCCAATGCAATGCATCTTTTGATTTCTTGACTGCTGCTTCCATGGCAGTTGATTGTGGATCCAAGTAAAATGAAATCCTTGACAACTTCAATCTTTTCTCCATTTATCATGATGTTGCTCATTGGTCCAGTTGTGAGGATTTTTGTTTTCTTTATGTTGAGGTACAATCCATACTGAAGGCTGTGGTCTTTGATTTTCATCAGTAAGTGCTTCAAGTCCTCTTCACTTTCAGCAAGCAAGGTTGTGTCATCTGCATAACGCAGGTTACTGGCGAGTCTTCTCCAATCCTGATGCCCCATTCTTCTTCATATAGTCCAGCTTCTCGGATTATTTGCTCAGCGCACAGATTAAATAGGTATGATGAAAGAATACAACCCTAATACACACCGTTCCTGACTTTAAACCAATCAATATGCCCTTGTTCTGTATGAACAACCACCTCTTGATCTATGTAAAGGTTTTTCACGAGCACAATTAAGTGTTCTGGAATTCCCATTCTTCACAATGTTATCCATAATTTGTTATGATCCACACAGTCGAATGCCTTTGTACAGTTAACAAAACACAGGTAAACATCCTTCTGGTATTCTCTGCTTTCAGCCAGGATCCATCTGACATCAGCAATTATATTCCTGGTTCCACATCCTCTTCTGAAACCAGCCTGAATTTCTGGCAGCTCCCTGTCGATACACTGCTGCAGCCGCTTTTGAATGATCTTCAGCAAAATTTTGCTTGAATGTGATATTAATGATATTGTTCTATAATTTCCACATTCGGTTGGATCACCTTTCTTGGGAATAGGCATAAATATGGATATCTTCCAGTCAGTTGGCCAGGAAGCTGTCTTCCTTATTTCTTGGCATAGACAAGTGAGCACCTCCAGCACTGCATCTGTTTGTTGAAACATCTCAACTGATATTCCGTCAATTCCTGGAGCCTTGTTTTTTGCCAGTGCCTTCAGAGCAGCTTGGACTTCTTCCTTCAGTACCGTCGGTTCCTGGTCATATGCCACCTCTTGAAATCTTTGAAGATCGACTAATTCTTTCTGGTATAACGACTCTATGTATTCCTCCCATCTTCTTTTGATGCTTCCTGCATCGTTTAATATTTTCCCCATGATATCCTTCACTATTGCAACTCGAGGCTTGAATTTTTTCTTCAGTTCTTTCAGCTTGCAAAATGGCGAGCGTGATCTTCCATTTTGGTTTTCCAGCCCTATGAGGTTATGTTAATGGTGGTGGAATAATTTGGAAAAGAATAATGGGAATAGTTGCACAACTTGAAGAATGTAATCAATGCCACTGAATTATACATGTAGAAATTGTTGAATTGGTGTATGTTGTGTATATTTTCACCAGAATAAAAAAATTAAAAACCTATGAGGCAGGTGCTATTATTATTCATATTTTACAGAGATGGGAACTAAGGTTCAAAGGGGTTGTTGTTGTTTGCTCTCAAGTTGATTTCAACTCATAGAGACCTGATAGGACAGAGTAGAACTGCCCCATGGGGTTTCCTAGGCTGTAATCTTTGTGCAAGAAGATCGCAAGATCTTTTCTTCTGCAAAGCAGCTGGTGAGTTCAAACCACCTACCTTTTGGTTAGCAGTTGAGTGCTTAACCATTGCACCACCCATAAGCCTGTTGCCATTGAGTTAATTCTGACTCATAGTGACTCTGTAGGACAATGTAGAACTGCCCCATAGGGTTTCCAAGGCTATAATCTTTACAGAAGCAGATTGCCACATCTTTCTCCCTCAGAGCAGCTGGTGGGTTCAAACAACTGACCTTTTGGTTAGCAGCCTAGTGCTTAACCATTGCACCATCAGGGCTCCTCAAAGGTGTAGAGTGCCTTGCTATTAGGGGCAGAGCCTAGATTCAAACTCCAACTGAATGACTCCGAGCCTGTGTTCCTAGTCACTGCAATGCTGCCTCTCTAACTCAAGGTGGCCCACCCTGAGCTCTGAGCTCCTGAGCCTTCTACCACATCTATCTGCTCCACGCCTGCTCCACCTGTGGCACCTCATCACAATTCCATCCCTCTGGTTTTCAGGCTTTGAAGGCATCTTTAACTTCTCTTTTTCTTCTCACACCCATACCCAATCTGTCAAGAAATCCAATGGGCTCTACCATTCTAAATACATGCTGAATCCAACCACTTCTCCCCAACTCCACAGCCACCTCCCTGGTCTGAGCCATGATCATCTCTCGCCTGGACAAGTGCAGTAGCCTCCTCATGGGTCTCTCTGCTTCTACTCTTGCCCTATCGTATTCTGTCCAGTCTCAACAGCCAAAGGGACCTTATTAAACATAAGTTACGTCTCCAAAACCTTACAATGGCACCAAAAAAAAAAAAAAATACAAGTAAAAGCCAAGGTCCTCACCGGGGTCCTCCTGCCTGACTGCCCTTCACCTAGCCATCCATAGGCCTAACCTGCTCCCTTCCTTCGAGTCTGTGCTCAAGCCTCACCTCCTCAGGGAAGTCCACCTGACCCGTATCTTTGATATTGCTCAGGGTTTCATTGGAGTCACTGGATGGTGCAAAATGGTTAACATGCTGGGCTGCTAACTAAAAAAGTTGAAGGTCTGAGTCCACCCTGAGACACCTTGGAATAAAGGTCCAATGATCTACTTCTGAAAAAATCAGCCCTTGAAAATCCTAGGTGCCTCTGGAAGAAAGGCTTGTGATCTACTTCTGAAAAATCAGTCACTGATAACCCTATGGAGCGTAGTTCTACTCTGATACATGTGGGGTCATCATGGCTCAGATTTGATTCTTTTTCTTTAAGAGGTTTTACATAGGGGCTAATACAATAAAGAAAAGGAAAGGGATTACCAGCAAAAGTCAAACAAAAGTCAGGATGCTGGTTCCTTGGTGGAAGAAAGGGTGATACAGCCGGGAGAAGTACACAAGGGCTTCGAGGTTCTGGTAAAGCCCTCCCTTAACCTTGGAGGTGGCACAGGCTATTGGATTTATTGTTATTATTTACGGTGGCTTTCGTTTTAAAGTCTGTTTTATCTGAGATTAGTATTGCCACTCCTGCTCTTTTTTGGTTGCTATTTTTTTATTTGCTTGAAATATTTTTTTCCATCTTTTGATTTTTAATATATTTATGTCTTTGTTTCTAAGGTGTGTCTCTTATAGACAGCATATTGGTGGGTCTTGTTTTTTTTAATCTGTCTGTCACTCTCTGTCTCTTTATGGGTTCATTTAAGCCATTTACCTTCAATGCGATCATCCATACCCACTAATACCACTGCTGTCAAGTTGATTCCAACTCATAGCAACCCTATAGCCCAGAGTAGAACTGTGCCACAGGGTTTCCCAGGAGCCCCTGGTGAATTTGAACTGCTGACCTTTTGGTTAGCAGCCACAGCACTTAACCAGTACATCACCAGGGTTTCCATGGATAAGTGTGAGTTTATTGCTGTCATTTTGTAGTGCCCTTTTTTTTTTTTTTTTTGGTCGTGCTGATGTTTTCATTATTCCTCTTACTCTCCTGTGCTGAATTCCTTTTGTTTGTGGATTTTCTTTTAGTTTCTTTCATTTTTGTACATTTTGTGTTTACTGAGCCTTTATGTTTTTCTTCTTTATTTTGATGGGTAGGTTTGTTAACTTTCTTTGTGGTTGCCTTGAAATTTACCTCTGTCTTCCTAAGTTTGAACCAGTCTTTTATTACTTGATATTGCCTTGCCTTCCTCTCTGTTTGAAAGTTTTATGCCTATACCATTTATTCCTTCTTTTATTGTTCTGACATTGTTGTCTTTTACAGATTGAAGTCTCTGGTTTCCTGTTATCTTAGGGTTCCAGGACTGACATTTGTATCTATTTTACCTAGTTTTCCTCCAGAGAGACACCATGATGTTTCTGTCTATAGTGCCATGTTGGCTCCACCTCCTCAGATTTATTATCATTCTTTAAAGAGCACATACAGATTTTATACACTCTTCTGTATGGATGGTAGTTTTTGCAATTAAAAAAATGCGTTGTGACTACGTTGGTTTAAACACAGGAATGCAAGTTTGGTTTGATATTAGAAAATCAACTCATATGACTCACCACATAACGGATGAAATGAAAAAATATATGATGATCTCAATAATTGTGGTATAAATAGTCAAAACTCAACACCTATTCATAACTTTTTTTAAATTAAAATGCAAATTAGGAATAAAGGAGAACTTCCTTAACCCAACAAATAGTTCTTTAATTTCATTTTAAAATATGTTAAGTTTCCAGATGTGCGTCATAAATATTATGCACATGTGGAAACTTAAAGGGTGGCAGAGGTGCCACTGTAGGTCACTGGGGAAAGGATGGAATTATTCAATAAATGGTGCTGAGACCATTGGTAATCCACCTAAAGAAGGGATTAAAAATGAATCCCTACTTCACACCAAAAGCTGAAATCAACTCCATGTGGATTAAAGACTTAAATTTGAAAAGCAAAACTAAATGTTTTAAAAGACTGTAAAAGATTATCCCTATGACTCAGCATGGGATAAGATTTCTTCAAATTGCTCCTCCTGAAACCTTCTCTACCTCAGTAAACAGCAACCCCATCCTTCCATTTCTTCATGCCAAAAACCCTGAAATCAACCTCAGCTCCTTTCACACCCCAAATCCATTCATTGGCGTATTGTTCACTCTTCCTCATGCTAGTAAACCAGTTGCCATCAAGCCAAGTTGATTGATGTGTGTTGACCCCATGTGTGTCAGAGTAGAACTGTGCTCCCATACAGTTGGTTTTTTAAAAAAATAATTTATTTTATTTTGGTTGTTGTTGTCAAGAATATACACAGCAGAACATACACCAATTTCATAGGGTTTTCGGTGGCTGATTCTTCGGAAGTAGATCTTCAGGCCTTTCTTCCGAGGGGCCACTGAGTGAACTCAAACCTCCAACCTTTGAATTAGCACCCAAGTACCTTAACCACTTGTACTTCCCAGGGACTCCTCCACCTTACGCAAATAGTCAGAATCCTATTACATCAGGACGCCTTCACCACAGCCACTCTGGGTGGCCATAGCGCACAACGGTGCCCTCTGGAGTTGTGCCATTCACTAGCCTGGCTCCCTAGTCCAAGCCACCATCATCTGTCCCACCTGGGTTTTTGCAGTTGCCTCCTCACTATCTTCTGTTTCTGCCCCAGCTGCCCTACACTCTGTTCTCCACACAGCAGCTGGAGTGGGCCTTGAACCTAGGTCAGACAATGCAACTCTCCTGGTTAAAACCCTCCATCAGCTTCCCCTGTCACTCCCAGAAAAGACCTCACAGTGGCCTACAACTCCTTCATGACCTAGCCCATTTTCTCTCTGATTTCATCTACTGACATGTTCTCCCTCACTGCTGTTCAGCCACGTGAACCTCACCAACCTCCAACAGCAAGCACACAGGCTTACCTGGGTGGGTGGAGGCAGACAGGGGCGCACAGGAGGGGCACACTGACAGTGGTGTTCTAGGGGTGGTAAAGCCCTATTTTGTAGCCTTGCCAATTTCTGGAGTGTAAATACTACTACCAGGGCTGATGTTAAGATACTGTGATGATGCCCTCTGAAACTATTGCCCTGAGATCACCTTTAAACCTTAAACCAAAAATATCCCCTGAACTCTTCTTAAAACCAAACAATAGATTAGCTCAACTAGTAAAGAATGTCTGCCTTGAGCATTATGCTCTTATAAGATCTGTCTATATGGGACCAAACTGACAACAGCAACTCCGATGATTAGATAGAAACCTTAGGGGGCAGTGAGTTTATGTTCATGGGGGAGGAACAACTAGGAAAAGGAGGGTGAGAATGGATGCACAGCTTGAAGAATATAACCAATGTCACTGAATTATACACGTTGAAACAGTTGAATTGGTGTATGTATATTCTCAACACCACCAACAACAAAAATTGATAAATTATTTTTTAAAAAGAGAGATTTGAGAAAGGTAGTATGACGGTGCCAATCACCTCAGAAAACTTAACAATGGACCCTTGTGAGCTGGTGCAAGCTGGCTCCGGAACCTCCTTGGCACAGTTCTGTTTCTTAGGCTGGATGGTGGACCCACAGATGTTTTCATATTATTCTTTACACGTATGTATGTGTGCATTGTCACATAAGGTTGTAGGTGAGAACAATTTTGTGAGAACTGTTAAAGAGAGAAGTGGAAAGCAGGGTTCCTGAGACCCAGGCCAGAGGAGAATCTGAGCTGTATTTCCCTTCCCCTCCACCACCCCACACCACCCCTGCTACAAGTTTAAAAGAAAACCCAGAAAGGCTTCCACTGGGTGTCTGGTTCCTCGGGTGACAGGGATCTGTGCCAGGTGGAGGAGGTTTGCCGGGGAGGGAGCAAGGAAGAGGGCCAGAAGGAGCTGACCCACTGCAATGAGGCTGAACTGGAATGTGGGGGCAGAGAGAAGTCCCTGCATGCTGACCATAGACCCCCATCGGAACATTTCAGAAAACCTTTGGGAATAAGGTCATCACCAGGGAGGTGACCTATTGCCAGAGAAAGACTGTAGAGTTTGAAAGCAGAAGAAAAACCTGAATTAGAATCTCAGGTCCCCTTCATTTGACTGAATGGTCTTGACAAGGTGTCTCAATTTGCCTGTGAATGGAGCTAACAGTACTCCCCCCAATCAAACAGGACCACGCTGACCCACAGCAAACACTGGAAATGTTGGAGTCTCCAGCCCACCCTTCTTTTTCCCAGGAGGCACCACCGCTGGACTCTGAAACAAAAAGAACCACCTGACAGCTACTGGGCATACTTTATATTCTGTGGGCCAAGAGCTTTCATGCTCAGGGTTCCATAGAATCCTGCCAGCAACCCAAGAAGGGCCATGCTAGCATTAGCCCCATCGTGCTGAGGGGGCACTGAGGCTCAGAGAGGTGAAGGATCTGGCCCAAGTTCACCAGCTAGTGAGTGGCAGACCTGCACTTGGAACCCAGGAAACCTGATATTGTCAATGTGACCAAAGGTGCCCAGGCCAGCAGTGCCTAGGCCTCCTACTGGCAGATTAAGAAGCCAGAGGTGTCCAGGGAGTGAGGAGCTGACTGTCAGCTGGGCTTTGTGCACAGTGTGACCCACTTGCCAAGGGGACTGGCCATTCCCAATACTGAGCCCAGGGCCCAGCATAGAGAAGGCCCTTGGTGATGGTGAAATGAGTGGCTCTGGTGGTATACCCCAGGGTCACTAGACCCCATATGAGGTTCAGGAAGAGTGGACACCCCAAAGGTCTTCCTTGGCCAATGTTGTCAGGACCATGGGCCTTCACAACCTCTACCCTTGCCCTCAAGCCTGACCTTGAAACAAGTTTGACCGCATATTGTAGCCCAGATCATAGTAGTCTGAGAAGATGGAGGAGATTTCCATGGGGCTCTGGATCCTGCTGGGCCATGAGTTTGACCTCTTCTGGCACTCTACGACTTCATCAATGGCCCTTCGAGCCTGAGCAAGGAGGGAAGGAGAAGAGACAAGGGATGGGAAAACAGGGCCAACCCCCACATCTCCTCTCTAGCTCCTCCTCCCTCTGACCCTTTCCTCACCACCCCCTAACCCCCCCTTAGCCTGTAGTGCTCCACAAATCCCTGGGGCTTAGGGAGCTGGGAAGCCACACACAGACACACATACACACACATGCACAGACACACAGACCATGGGCTGGGGGCAACAAGGATAGGAACAATCATAAAACCTCCTCCACACATTGACCAGCTGCCCTGGGCAGAATTAGGAGAGGTCCTTGTAGGGGACATTATTCCTGCCTGTTATAAATGAGGAAGCTGAGCCTCAGAGAGGATAGAGCCTCACCCAGCTCACCCAGTGGGTAAAGTACAGAGCCCTGGCTAGCCTCTTAGAACGAAAGCATCACGCAATGTCAGCTCAAGGTGGGCCCTTAGACTTCACAGAGGCCTACTCATTTCTTGTACCAATGGGGAAACTGAGGCCCAGAGAGGTTGAGCCCAGGCCTATCAGCCAGGAAATCTGAGTTTGAGTCCCTACTCTGCTATATACCAGCTGCTGACTTTGGGTAAGTCTGTACTTCTCTAGGCCTCAGTTTTCCTACTTGTAGAATGCGGGGAGGAGAGAACTGAATGGTCTTTGAAATAGCTTCCAGCTCTGACCTTTGCTGGCTTGATGACAGCTGTGACTGACAGCTGGGCAGAAAAGCCAGATCTCTTGATTCAAGAATAGGACAGTGATCAGGAGAGAAATGTCATCTCCCCAAGACAAAGAGAGGCAGTGAGAGGTCATGACGGTACAAAGAAACCTCAAATTGGAACAAGAGCCTTTGGTGGTGAAGGGCGTTTAGGGATTGCAGCCTCCTAGACTTGCTGGCAGGTGGGGTCACCACACCTTAAGATGACAAAGTGGAAGGGGACCCTGGGGGCAGCCTTTATGACCCTGGATCTCCCACTTGTGCACAGTGTGAACCTGGGCAGACATATCGCCTCTCTGAGCTTCAGTTTTCCCATCTCCTTGGCCTATTGCACAATGTAGTTACCAAGGAGGATTGACATGGCGGCCTTGAAAATATGTCTGAGAAAGCCTTAACATTTGATTATGAAAGGTAATTGAATTTTATGTCAAGTTTCAGTTGATTAGTAGTGATTGCCTAGAATGGTGTATATCAGGTGGGAAAGAGTGCTAGCATTGATTAGTCATGTCTGTCATGAATACAGATGAGGAGAGCTATGATATGTGTGCCGTGTATTTGCCAGCAGGGTCTAGTCCAACTGCCGTGCTTTACAAATGTAGTTACTAAAGCTCAGAGAGGGGAAGTAATTTATGCAAAGTCACTCAGCTTTCAGGGGCAGAGCCGGGATTTAAACCCAGGTCATCTGATTTCTAACCAATGCTGTCCGCTCACTCAATGCTGTCTCCTTAGGAGATTTGTTCAAATTGAAAACATCCAATTCAAACACAGGGCTTATAACTGCAAAGACACTAAGGACCAGGGCTCCAGAATCTTCAGACCCCATCCACAACTGGGTGATTTGGTGAAGTTATCGAACCCCTGTGTGTCTCATGTTTCTTATCCATAAAATGGGGATAATGAGAGTACTTTCCTCATAGGGTTTTTGGGAAGGTTAAATGGATTGTTATATGTGAAGGGTTTAAACAGAGTACAGAGCCTGCACAGCAGGTGCTCAGTAAGCATTAGCTTTCTAATGACACTGGAGCCCTGGTGGCGCAGTGGTTAACAGCTCACCTGCTAACCAAAAAGCTGGCAGTTCAAATCCACCAGCTGCCCCCTTGGAAACCCTATGGGGCAGTTCTACTCAATGACAACGGGTTCGTTTTTTTGAGATGATATTATTACAGGGACCCTAATAAGAGCAGGTTTCTTTTGGGTCCTCGGCGTAAGTCTCTCTGGGAAACCCTCTTGCTGCCCCCCTTAGCCTCCTCTCCGCCTGGTCTGACACCTGCTCCTCGGTGACCAGCTGGTCTACCACGTTGCTCCCAAACTTGTGGCGAATGTTGTCAGGAATGATGCTCTTCTCCTGGCACACAGCTGAGCCCCTTCTGTCCTGGGTCTCCAAGCCGGTACCTCCTTCAGGCCCCTGGCCCAGAGGAGCCACCTCTCGGAAGGTGCCGCTGCTCTCCTTTGAAGTAGATCCAGAGCTCCCCTTCTGCAGGGGCTTGGGCTGTGGGTCCATCCCCAGAGAGTCCCTGTGGATGGTCGCTGAAGGTGGAGGTGGCACCCTCTCCAGGTGGGCCAGCCTTAGCTGGCTGCTTCCAGTGCTGCCTGCCCGGTTTGGGGGTGAATGAGGGGAGAGCAGGGTCTGGTCCTTGAACTGTGAGGTGTCCAAGGGGCTGCAGGTAGTTCTCCACGAGTCCGTGTTCTGCTGGGGCTCCTTGCTATTCAGGTGGGCCCTGGTCAAAGTGGTTGTACCTGAATGGGGGGAGAGAGACAGACAGACAGACAAACTCAGTGAAGGAAGGAGACACAGAGATGGGGTGGGGGGAACAGACAGACACAGAGACCCAGAGACAGAAAGAGAGACAGGGACAGAGAGAAGTCACAGAGTCAGCAGCATGGTGAGAAGGAAGGAGAGAGACAAAGAAAGAAGATGTCTCAGCCACCAAGCCCTCCACTCACAGAGTCACAGTCACTTTCTTAACCCATGTCGCTTTGACAATAGGGGCTGCAACCCAAGCCTGTCCAGCCTTGAGACTTTAAAACCCAAGAAGCTTTTCTACTCTGCACAACAGGGTTACCATGAGTCAGAATTGACAGCAATTAACTACAACCTAGCCCTGCAGACACCTTGATTTCGGACTTTTGGCCTCCACAACTGTGAGAGAATAAATTTCTGTTGTTTTAAGTCATCAGGTTTGTGGTAGTTTGTTACAGCAGATCTAGGAAGCTAGTACATTTGCCTTCAAATGCAGCCCCACCAAGACGTCCCCTGACACCGCCCCCAGCAGGGTCAGCTTCCTCCTCTCAACTCCCAAACATTAACTACATCTCTCAAGACCCTCAGTTTGTGAGCTACAGACCACCTCATTTCCCCTCCTAGGTGGAGAAGGGAGGGGTGTTGAGGTGGGGTCCGTGTGGAATGAGTCAGCTCTGGGCCATCACAGCACCCACTGGAGACTCTGCGTGCATGAGATGATGGTGGAGTGACTCGGTGAGGGAGGGAGTAAGGGGTGCCTGCAGGGTGTCAGGCCCTTAGGAACACCACCTCGTAGATTCAAGACACTCATTTCTTCTCATTCTAACATCTCTGACATCAGCCTGTGTCTTGGTAATCTAGTGCCACTGTAAGAGAAATACCACAAGGGGATGGCTTCAACAGTTTATTCTCTCACATTCCAGTAGGCTTGAAGTCTGAATTCAGGGCATCAACTCCAGGGGAAGGTTTTCTCTCTGTGTTGACCCTGGTGGAAGGTCCTTTTCATCAATCTTCCCCTGGTCTAGGAGCTTCTCCATGCAGGAACCCCAAGTCCAAAGGATGTGTTCTGCTCCTGGCACTGATTTCTTGGTGGTATGAGGTCCCCTTGTCTTTCTGCTTGCTTGTCTCTTTTATATCTCAAAAGAGACAGACTTAAGACACAACCTAATCTTGTAGCTTGAGTCCTAGCTCATTAACATAACTGCCTGTAACCCTGCCTTATTAACATCGTAGAGGTAGGATTTACAACGCACAGGAAAATCACATCTTATGACAAAATGGTGGAAAATCACATAATATTGGGAATCGCAGCCTAGCCAAACTGACATACATTTTGGGGGGACACAAATAAACCCACAACAGCCCCCTCTGACCATCTACAGGCTAAGAAAGCCCTGATTCGTGGCTCATCTGGCAGTGTTTTTTCTTAGCGAACATACGTAATGATGTATCACACAGCCCTTAGAGACTTGGAGTACACCATTAAAACACAGAGGAGTAGGAACTTTTTTTCTTACTGGGAAAAGCCCAGGACAGAGTTCGAATCACCTCCACTGCCTGCCTCATCCTCAAACCTGGGTTACTGCTGTGAAGATGTTTGGTAGCTTCCCTCCAAAGCTTTCTGGAAGGATCCTCTATCACTCTCCAAAGATACATAGTTTTGTTTTGCTTTTGTTTATCAATGAGATTAGATTCTATGCATTGTTTTGTAACTTGCTACTAAGCACTTATCATTATTCGTTGGAGGTCTATTTGGGGCTGTGACTACAGACTGAGATTCCCTTTCAAACAGCTCAGGATTTACCCCCTGCCCCACATTCAGCTGCCTTAAGCATCAGGCTTTAGGGTTTTCATTTAACTCCCACTGGATCTTGCTTTGCTGTGGCCAAGTGCTGGTGCTCTGGGACAGAGCCCCTAGTCCACCACATGGGAGGCTGCAGACTCCTCCCCAGGGCAGTGGGAGACAGAGAAAGCTGAGGCCCAGGCCTGCCTGTGAGCTGAAATCAGATAGCCTTATTCTGTTCTCGACCCTTTGTCCCTGTCATGGATTGAATTGTGCCCCCAAAATATGTGTCAACTTGTCTAGGCCATGATTCCCTGTATTGTATGGTTGTCCTCCATTTTGTGGTCTGATCTAATTATCCTCCATTTTGTGATGTGTTGTTAATGTTATAAGGCATGTTAAGACATGTAGACGTTAATGAGGCAAGATCAGTGTGGGGTGAATCTTGAGTCACAGCCTTACAAGGGGATGTGACTCAAGTCACATCCTTGCTTTTACAAGAGATAAAAAGGAAAGAAAAGTGAGCAGAGAGAAGAGAACCCTCACTACCACCAATAAAGAAAAGCCAGGATTGGAGCATATCCTTTGGACCTAGGATCCCTGTGCTGAGAACCTCCTAGACCCAGGAGAAGATTGATACCAAGACACATGGAGATTTTCAAGGAAACTCAGGCCCACAGATGTTGCAAGGAGACAAGGAAGGGCCTTCCCCCAGAGCTGATAGAGATAGAAAGCCTTCCCCTAAAGCTGTCACCCTGAATTCAGACTTCTGGTCTCCAGTCCCTTACACAAAAGGCAGAGGTGAAACCTGTTCCCCCAGGTGACCCTGCCTTCAGTCCTTACCCAGAGCTCTGCCCCAGCAAGCAGGGAGCCAAGCTGAGGGTTAGGGATGGTGGGGAGGGTACCTTCTCAGAAGAGGCAAGCAGAGAGCAGGAAAGGCACTCGGCACCCAGGGAGTCAATCACAGCCCCTTGTCCTACACTTGGGTAGACTGAGACTCAGCACAGGGATGAGGTCCTCCCTCGCCCCACAGAGCTCAGGACTCAGACTCCTCCATCTCTCCAGGCTGCGCTCCTGGCTATCTCCTCTCACAGCCTAATCACACTGTTACCACATCATCCACATCATGTAATGTAATTGCCTGCTCGCCTTCTGCCTGTCCCTTGAGGTTATGAGTATTTTAATGGTGGGGACCTCATCTTGAATCCCCTTCCTCAAAGAACTAATGCATTCATCTACTCATTCTACTGTGTGCCATGTGCTGTGCCAGACACTGGGGTTACAACAGTGATCTAAAGAGGTCAACCCCCATCCTCTTAGAGCTAAATGTATGTGGAATGAATGAAGGCATGAATGAATGAAGGTCTGCATCTGTCATTTCTGGAATCTCATTGCAACTTCACATTTTCTCCACTCCGTTCTTCCAGCTATACAATGGGGATGGTAAATCCCAAGGAGAAAAACCCTCGATGAGATGGCTGGCACAATAATAACCACCAGAATGGACTCAGACATATCAATGGTCATGAAGATGGTGTGAGACCAGGCAACATTTCCTTCTGTTATACATGTGGTCACCAGAAGTCCCAGCAGACTCAAAAATTTAAAAAAAAATTTTTTTTTTTTTTTAGGCAACTAAAAAAACCCAAAAGCAAATCCAGTGCCATCAAGTCAATTCCGACTCATAGCGACCCTATAGGGCAGAGTAAAACTGCCCCATACAGTTTCCAAGGAGCGCCTGGTGGATTCAAACTGCCGACGCTTTGGTTAGCAGCCGTAACACTTAACCACTACACCACCAGGTTTTCCCAAGGCAACTAACCAACCCAAAACCAAACCCATTGCCTTCTAGTGGATTCTGTCTCATAGTGATCCTACAGACAGAGTAGAACTGCCCCATAGGGTTTTCCAAGGCTGTGATTTTTATTAAACAACGCAGGAAGCAAAGACAATGTAAGGAATACGCAGAGTCACTATATCAAAAAGAACTGGTTGACTTTCAACAACTTCAGGAAGAAGCATGTAGATCAAGAACCGATGGTACTGAAAGAAGAAGTCCAAGCAGCACTGAAGGCATTGGTGAAAAACAAGGTTTCAGGAATTGAATATACCAACTGAGATGTTTCAACAAATGGATGCAGCGCTGGAGGTGTTCACTCCTCTATATCAAGAAATTTGGAAGACAGTTACCTGGCCAGGCGAAGAGATCTATATTTGTGCCCATTCCAAAGAAAGGTGATTCAAAAGCATGTGGTAATTATCAAATAATATTATTACTATCACATGCAAGTAAAATTTTGCTGAAGTTCGTTCAAAAGCAGTTGCAGCAGTACATCAACAGGGAACTGTCAGAAGTTCAAGCCATATTCAGAAAAGGACATGGAGCAAGGGATATCGTTACTGATGTCAGATGGATCTTGGCTAAAAGCAGAGAATACTAGAAAGATGTTTGTTGTCGTTGTTAAAGAGGTCCTTTGCAGCAGATTTACCCAATGTGATGCGTCTTTTCATTCCTTGGTTGCTGCTTCCATGGCTGTTGATTGTGGATACAGGTAAAATGAAACCTTGGACAACTTCAATCTTATCTCTGTTTATCATGATGTTGCTCATTGGTCCAGTTGTGAGGATTTTTGTTTTCTTTGAGGTATAATCATAGTGAATACTGTGATCTTTGATCTTCATCAGTAAGTGCTTTAAGTCCTCTTCACTTTTCAGCAAGCAAAGTTGAGTCATCTACATAATACAGGTTGTTAATGAGTCGTTCTTCAATCCTGATACCCCATTCTTCATATAGTCCAGCTTCTCAGATTATTTGCTTATCATACAGATTGAATAGGTATGGAGTAAGGATACAACCCTGACGCACACCTTTCCTGACTTCGAACCACATAGTATCCCCTTGTTCTGTCTGAACAACTGCCTCTTGATCTATGTAAAGATTCCTCATGAGCACAATTAAGTGTTCTGGAATTCCCATTCTTCGCAATGTTATCTGTAATTTGTTATGATCCACACAGTCGAATGCCTTTGCATAGTCAATAAAACACAGGAAAACATCCTTCTGGTATTCTCTACTTTCAGCCAGGATCCATCTGACATCAGCAATTATATCCCTGGTTCCACGTCCTCTTCTGTAACCAGCCTGAATTTCTGGCAGTTCCCAGTCAATATACTGCTGCAGCCATTTTTGAATGATCTTCAGCAAAATGTTGCTTGAGTGTGGTATCAATGATATTGTTCTATAATTTCCACATTCAGTTGGATCACCTTTCTTGAGAATAGGCATAAATATGGATCTCTTCCAGTCAGTTGCCCAGGAAGCTGTCTTCCTTATTTCTTGGCATAGACGAGTGAGCACCTCCAGGGCTCCATCAATTCCTGGAGCCTTGTTTTTTGCCAGTGTCTTCAGAGCAGCATGGACTTCTTCCTTCAGTACCATCGGTTCCTGATCATATGCCACCTCTTGAAATGGTTGAACATCGACTAATTCTTTTTGGTATAATGACTCTGTGTATTCCCTCCAACTTCTTTTGATGCTTCCTGGGTCATTTAATATTTTCCCCATAGAATCCTTCACTATTGCAACTCGAGGCTTGAATTTTTTCTTTAGTTCTTTCAACTTGAGAAATGCCAAGCGTGGTCTTCCCTTTTGGTTTTCTATCTCCAGCTCTTTGTACGTGTCATTATAATACTTCACTTTGTCTTCTCAAGCCACTCTTTGAAATCTTCCGTTCAGTTCTTTTACTTCATCATTTCTTCCTTTTGCTGTAGCTAACTGACGTTCATGAGAAAGTGTCAGAGTCTCCTCCGACATCCACCTTGGTCTTTTCTCTTTCCTGTCTTTTCAATAACCTCTTGCTTTCTTCATGTATGATGTTCTTGATGTCATTCCACAACTCATCTGGTCTTCGGTCGCTAGTGTTCAATGGGTCAAATCTATTCTTGGAATGGTCTCTAAACTCAGATGGGATGTACTCAAGGTCATACTGTGGCTCTCGTGGGCTTGTTCTGATTTTCTTCAGTTTCAGCTTGTCAGTCCCGCACGTGTCTGTCAGTTTGTTGTACTGTGGGGGCTTGTGTGTTGCTGTGATGCTGGAAGCTATGCTGCCAGTATTCAGAAAGGTGTTTACTTGTGTTTTATTGACTATGCAAAGGCATTCAACTGTGTGGATCATAACAAATCATGAATAACGTTGTAAAAAATGGAAATTCCAGAACACTTAATTGTATTCTTGAGGAACCTGTACATAGACCAAGAGACAGTCATTCGAACAGAACAAGGAGTTACTGTGTGGTTTTTTAAAGTCAGGAAAGATGTGTGCCAGGGTTGTATCCTTTCACTATATTTTTTCAATCTGTATGCTGAGCAAATAATCCGAGAAGCTGGACTATATGAAGAAGAACACAGCAACTGGACTGGAGGAAGACTCATTAACAACCTGTGTTATGCAGGTGACAGAATTTCACTTGCTGGAAGTGAAGAGGACTTGAAACCCTTACTGATGTAGATCAAAGACCAGAGCCTTCAGTATGGATTGCGCCTCAACATAAAGAAAACAAAAATCCTCACAGCTGGATCAATAAGCAACATCATGATAAACAGAGAAAAGATTAAATTTGTCAAGGATTCCATTTTACTTGAATTCACAATCAACATCCATGGAAGCAGCAGTCAAGAAATCAAACAAAACATTGCATTGGGCAAATCTGCTGCAAAAGATCTCTTTAAACTGTTAAAAAGCAAAGTGGTCACTGTGAGGACAAAGATGTGCCTGACCCAAGTCATGGTGTTTTCAATCACCTCATGCATGCGAAAGCTGGACAATGAATAAGGAAGACCAAATAAGAAATGATGCCTTTGAATTACGGTGTTGGAGAAGAATATTGAATATACCATGGACTGCCAGAAGAATGAACAAGTATGTCTGTTCAAGTACAACCAGAATGCTCCTTAGACGTAAGGATAGAGAGACTTCATCTCACATACTTTGGACACATTATCAGAAGGGACCAATTCCTGGAGAAGGACATCATGCTTGGTAAAGTAGAGGGTCAGTGAAAAAGAGGAAAACCCTCAGTGAGATGGATTGATAACACTGATTGCAACAATGGGCTCAAGCATCACAACGATTGTGCAGGTGGCGCAGGACCGAGCAGTGCTTCGTAGGGTGGCTATGAGTCGGAACCAACTTGACAGCACCTAACAACAACAACCTCTATGGAAGCAGACTGCCCCGTCTTCCTCTGTGGAGCGGCTGCTAGGTTCAAACAAACCTTCATCGATTAGAGTTGAGCTCTTAACCAGGGCGCCACTAGGGCTCCATAGGCAGCTAACAACAAATCCTACTTCACGTGGTTATCACAAGGATCAAAAGAGCAATGATCAGAGTTTTGCAACCTTAGCTGTTTATCAGAATTACCCAGGGCACTCCTTAAACATACAGCCCCTCCCAGAGCAGATACACCAGAGTCTGTGGGAGAGGTCAGGAATCTGAGGGTTTAACAAGGGCTCGCTGGAGAAAGATTCCAGTGGGAATCCCACCCAAACTCACTGGGCTCCCAGTCCCAAAGCCCCGCCCCCACCTGCTGGCACAGCCACCCTTCACTTGCTTGTAGGGAGCCTTCCCAGAGCTAACTCTTCCCAGTCACCGCTGCATTGAAACCCTTTGCTCATTCTCAGGGAGGAGCCCTGCCCTCTGACTAGACCCAGAACCTGGCCTGTGCTCCTCTCTCACCTCCCCCAAACCCGCGAACTCTATTCTTTCTCTTTCCACGGCTGGCTCCTCTCATTTCTAGGCCTTGCCCTCACTGTTACCCTGCCTGGAACACTCTCTCCTCCCCTCCTGGGGCCCAAGTCACCCCCAGGCTTGTCTCACTCATGGCTTACATGTACCCCACCCTCACCCGCGGCCATGTTCTCCCACAGCCCTGTCCTGGTGCACTGAGTCATTGTTTCCCCTCATAGTTCTGAGCCCCCTAAGTGGGGGCTGCTGCCGTGGAGTCAATTCTGATTCATAGTGACCCTAGAGGACAGAGTACAACTGCCCCCACAGTGTTTCCAAGGAGCAGCTGGTGGATTCGAACTGCCAACCTTTTGGTTAGCAGCCAAAGCTCTTAACCACTGTGCCACCAGGGCTCAGAGTGGGGACTGTACTGGGGTCATAATCCCCAGGCCTGGTAAGATGGGAGATGTAGGGGAGGCGCTTGCAAGTATTCCTTCTCCTCTCTTCTTCTTCTAGAAGGCTCCAAGGAAGTCAGGGCCAGATGGTGAGCCTGGGGACCAAAGCAAGAGTGAGGAAGAAGAGAGGAGCTGCTTCCTGATGCCCCCAGGGGTCCCCTCTCCGGAGGGCCTGGATGTGGATTCACCATGTCCCTGATCCCTGGTTCCTCAGGCCTACCTGCTCTGTGGCTCAGCTCCATGGTCTCTGGTTCTGGGGCAGGTAATTCCAAGCTTAGTCCTATAGACAAAGAAACCCACTCATCGTCTCAGATGACAGAGTTCCGGTGACTGAGCATGGACTGAGAACTGAATAGGGAGGCCTGTAGCCGTCTGCCCAGCCCTGACTGAGGTCCCTCTATGCTGCTCCTGGTGCTTTCTGTCCCTGCCTGGACCCACAGAGCCTCCTGCCCCATCTGCTCCCAGCTCTGGGCCCTGCCTCCTGGACCCTGTCATCTCTTGAAAGCGCTGGTCACCCCCACGACCAGGACCTCAACGGCCTTTCCCAAACAATCTTGGGACCCTGGGCTCCTCTTCCTCCTTCATAACTGTTTAGGTTTGTGCTGTGTTGTGTCCCCGTAAAATATGTGTTCATATCCTAACCCCTATACCTGTGGCTATAATCCTGTTTGGGAGTAAAGTTTTCTTTATTATGTTAATGAGGCCATACCAGCATAAGGTATGTCCTAAACCTAATCCCTTCTGAGTTATGTAAAGAGCAGCATGTTGTTGTAGTGTGCCATTGAGTGGATTCCAACTCATAGTGACCCTATAGGACTGAGCAGAACTGCCCCATAGGGTTCCCGAGGCTATAATCTCTATGGGAGCCTTGTCTCTCAAAGAGTGGCTAGAGGGCTCAAACCACTGACCTTATAGTTATCAGCCGAGTGCTTAACCATTGCACCACCAGGGCTTCTTAAAGAGAAACATAAAAACCAAAACCAAAACCAAACCTGTTGCCGTTGAGTCAATTCTGACGTGTAGCAACCATACAGAACAGGGTAGAACTTCCCTATAGGGTTTCCAAGTAGATTCAAATCATCAGCCTTTTGGTTAGCAGCTGAGCTCTTAACCACTGCACTAGGAAAACTGTCCCTGTGTGGTGCAAACGGTTTGTCCTCAGCTGGCAACTGTAAGGTTGGTGGTTCGAACCCACAACGGTGGCACCCCAGCCAGGAAAACTCCACGGAGCACAGTTCTACTCTGTCACACAGGGGGTGGTCGTGAGTTGGAATAAACTCCACAGGAACAGGTTTGGATTTTTGGGGGTTTGGATTTTTTGGTTTGCATAGACACAGAGACAAGCAAGCACGGGGAGGGGGAGAAGATAGATGCCACATAGAGATCCCCAAGAAACTGGGGAACACCAAGGTTAGAAATGTTGAAACAAGGGTCTTCCCCCAGAGTGGACAGGGAGAGAGCCTTCCCCTGGAGCTGATACCCTGACTTCAGACTTCTAGCCTCCTAAACTCTGAGAATAAATTTCTGTTTGTTAAAGCTACCCAATTGTGACATTTCTGTTACAGCAGCACTAGGAAACTAAGACAGTGATCTTTTTCTTTCATCTCCTCTTCCTCCTCTTGACCCCGTTCCCTACACACCCAGTGCTCCCCTAGGAGTCCCCAGCAAGCCCCTGGCTGTGGGTACTTTGCCCCAGCCCCTTATTCTGGATGATTTGCCCTCCTGCAAATAGAATCGTGTTCATTTTACCAGCTGGTTGGTCAAGGTCACAGGAAAGAAACCAGCCAAGAGCGGGAAGTCGGTATGGTATAATCTCAGCCGTCCTCTGATGAACAGGCCTTTGTCTCAGATTTGAGGGGCAGTTCTGGCATCTTCTGAAGCCCCTGTAGTTGGCGTGTTGGTGTTACTCTTTCCCAGGTGATCTTCTTATTCATGTTCTCTTATCATATTTTTTTTTTTTTTAAGTTTTTGCAAGTGTTTTCATCTAAATCAAATAAACTATTAGATAACCCTGGTAACGAAGTGGTTAAGAGTTATGGCTGCTAACCAAAAAAATGTTGGCAGTTCAAAACCACCAAGAGCTCCTTGGAAGCTCTATGGGGCAGTTCTATTCTGTCCTATAGGGTCACTATGAGTCGGAATCCACTCGACGCCAATGGGTTTGGTTTGACTGGTTTATGATAATAGATGTTTAGCAACTGGACCTAAATGGTAAGCTGAAATACATCTTTGAGATCTTCGTTTTACAGGTGAAGAAGCTGAGGCCCAGAGAAGGGGAGTGACTTGTCTAGGGTCACTCAGCAAGTCGTTGTGCTGGTAGGCTCAGAGCAGGTAAGAATGACGTCAATTTTATCCTCTTGAAATATTGCCAAGCAAAGGCAATTTGGCACTTAATAATTGTTAGATGATTGTGGTGGGCAGCTTCTGATGTGACCCTCAATGATCCTACCCCTGATAGTCACACACTTGTGCAATCCCCTCCCCTTGAGTGTGGGTTGCACTTAGTGACTTGCCTCTATCTCTAGAATATGACAAAAGTGATGGGATATCACTTCCAAGATTAGATAAGTGACTTCTGTTTTGTTTGCACTCTTTCTCTGGGTCTTCTTGGGTTGTTCTCTCTGATGGAAGCCACCTGCCATGTTTTATCCTACACTGTAGAGAGACCCATGTTGCAAAGAACTAAGGGAGGCCTCCTGCTCATGAGGAACTGAGGCCCTTAGTCCAACAGTCTGTGAAGAACTGACTGAATCTGCCACCTTAGTGTGCTTAGAAGTGGATCCTTCCCCATTTGAGTCTTGATATGAGAATGCAGCCTGGTTAACACTGTGATTACTTCTTTGTGAGAGACTCTGGGCCAGAGGGCACATATAACCCACACCCAGGATCCTGACTCATAGAAACTGTGAGATAATAAATGTATATCGTTTTAAGCCACTAAGCTTTGTAGTAATTTGTTATGTAGCAGTGGATAACTAATACATACATTTTCCTACCAACAGTGGGGTGCTGCTGTAACAAATACCTAAAAATGTTGGAGTGGCTTTGGACCCAAGCAGTGGGCACAGATTTGAAGGATTTTGAGAAACATGTCACAGAAAGCTTAAATAGCCTTGAACAAATTATTAGTAGAAATCTGGACTTGAAGAACATTGTCATTGATGGCTCAAAAGGACATGAGGGACATGTTATTCAGAACCTGGAGGAAGAAAGGTCCTTGTTATTTAGTAGCAGAAACTTAACAACACTATCAACTGCAGTTATGTGGAAAGAAGAGCATGTGATTAACAAACTGAGTGATCTAGCTAGGGAGACTTACAAGCAAAATATTGAGGATGCCACCTGGTTTCATCTTGTGGCTTATGTAAAACCTGAGAGGAAAGAGAGAAGTTGAGGGAATGACTGTTAAGAATAAGGAGCCAAGACTTAATGGTTTTTGAAAATTTCTCATCCCCAGATGACAAAAGATGTTAAAATTAAGAAATAGATTCTTAACGCTATCAGGAAAATGTGGTACAGAGATAAATCCAAGGGTGTGACTCTATAATCTTTTGATAAAACCTTAGGAAGATCAAAGATTAAAGAATTATTCAGTCACACAAAGGAACCTTTAAAGAGATTAAGGGTATGCCTCACATACCTTTATGGAACAACGGTACTTTTGGGAAGCTTCAGGGTATTGTCCCTCAACAGAAGACCCAGGTAGAGAAGAGGTAGTTTTTGTTCAGCGGAGTGAACCCCTCCAAGTTTCATAGTTTTCATAGTTTTGAGAAAACTATACCAGAAGAAGTACTACTAGTTTGGAATAAAAGTGACAAAACAGTGCAAAATGAAGGAGACCATTGGACTTCCAAACTTCTGGCAGAAAGCAAGCCAAGAAAACTACTCAGTGGCAAACTTATGTTATCTTTCATAAAATAAAAATAAATAAGACTCAGAGAGAACTTAAGAGTCCAGAAGGCAGAACTGAGAGCCATGGAGAGTTATTCCCCAGACTTGAAACCTAATCAAGGAACTTCCAACATTTGCCTGACTTGATTTCAAAATTACTATGGACCAGTGATTCCTTTGTATCTCCATTCTACGCGTTTATGAATAGAAATGTCTGTAGGTGTTAGCCTATGTTGTCACACTACTGTATGTTAGGTGTTAGGAGCATATAACTTAGTTTCAGACTAGTTGTGGAATGACATCAAGGACATCATTCATGAAGAAAGCAAGAGGTCATTAAAAAGACAAGCGAGATGTCCGAAGAGACTCTGAAACTTGCTCTTGAATATCAAGTAGCTAAAGCAAATGGAAGAAATGGAGTAACAGAGTTAAATAGAAGATTTCAATGCTTGAGAAGACAAAGTAAAGTATCATAATTACAGGTGTAAAGCCCTGGAGATAGAAAACCAAAAGAGAACGCACCCGGTATTTCTCCAGCTGAAAGAAATGAAGAAAAAGTTCAAGCCTTGTAATATTGAAGGATTCTTCAGGGAAAATAGTAAATGACACAGGAAGCATTAAAAGAGGTTGGAAGGAATACACAGAGCCACACTATACCAAAAAGACTTGGTCAACTTTCAACCATTTCAGGAGGTACCATATGAGCAGGAACGGATGGTACCGATAGAATAGGCCCAAGCTGCACTGAAGGTATTGGCAAAAAACAAGATTCCAGGAATTGATGGAATACCAGTTGCGATGTTTCATCAAAAGGATGAAGCACTGGAAGTGCTCACTCATGTTTGCCAAGAAATCTGGAAGATAGCTACCCTGCTGACCAACTGGAAGAGATCCATATTTATGCCTATTCCCAAGAAAGGTGATCCGACCAAATACAAAAATCATCAAGCAATTTCATTAATATCACACAGAAGTAAAATTTTGCTGAAGATCATTCAAAAGCAGCTGCAAAGTTCATAGATAGGGAACTACCAGAAATTCAAGCCATATTCAGAAGAGAACATGGAACAAGGGATATCATAGCTGCTGTCAGATGGATCCTGGCTGAAAGCAGAGAATACCAGAAAGATGTTTACTTGTGATTTATTGACCACACAAAGGCATTCAACTACGTGGATCATAACAAATTATGAATAGCATCGCAAAGAATGGGAATTCCAGAACACTTAATTGTACTCATGAAGAAGCTGTACATAGATCAAGAGACAGTCGTTCGAAAAGAACAAGGGGATACTACATGGTTTAAAGTCAGGAAAGGTGTGCGTCAGGGTTGTATCTTTTCACTGTACCTATTCAAACTGTATGCCGAGCAAATAATCCGAGAAGCTGGATTACATGAAGAAGAACACAGACAGCATCAGGATTGGAGGAAGACTCAATAACAACCTGCAATATGCAGATGACACAACCTTCCTTGCTGAAAGTGAAGAGGGCCTGAAACACTGATGAAGATTAAAGACCACAACCTTCAGGATGGATTATACCTCAACATAAAGAAAACAAAAACCCTCACAACTGGACCAACAAACAACATCATGGTAAAGGGAAAAGATTGAAGTTGTCAAGGATTTCATTTTACTTGGATCCACAATCAACACAGGGGGAAGTAGTCAAGAAATCAAATGACGCTTTGCATTGGGAAAATGTGCTGCAAAAGTCCTCTTTCAAGTGTTGAAAAGCAAAGATTTCGCCTTGAAAACTAAGGTGCGCCTGACCCAAGCCATGGTGCTTTCAACCACCTCATATATGTGAAAGCTGGACAATGAATAAGGAAGACCAAAGAAGAATTGACACCTTTGAATTGTGGTGTTGGCAAAAAGTATTGAATATACCATGGACTGCCAAAAGAACAAACAAGTCTGTCTTGGAAGAAGTACAACCAGAATGCTCTTTAGGTGCAAAGATGGCGAGACTATGTCTGACATAATTTGGACATGATATCAGGAGAAATCAGTCCCTGGAGAAGGATATCATGCTCAGTAAAGTTGAGAGTCAGCGAAAAAAGAGGAAAATCCTCAATGAGATGGATTGACACCGTGGCTGCAAGAATGGGCTGAAGCATAACAAGGATAGTGAGGATGGCACAGGACCAGACAGTGTTTTGTTCTGTTGTATATAGGGTCACTGTGAGTCAGAACTGACTCAAAGACACCTAACAACAACAAAAAACAACTTGGAAAAGAACTGTACAAGAGAAGCTGTACTCAAGAAATGACACCAGAGGACCCTCATCCATACTTGGACCTGATTTATTTAATAAAATTCTAGATTTTAAGCTAATTCTGTAACAGGATGAGACTTTTGGAGGTCTTGGCAGGGAATGAATGTCTTTTGCATGTGAAAGGGATGTGTACCATTGGGGGCCAGGGGGCAGATGTGATAGGCAATCTGACATGGTTCCCAATGACTGCTGCTTCTTAATGTTCACACACGTGTGTAATTTCCTACCCTGAGTGTGAGATGGACCTAGTTACTAGAATATTGCAAAAGTACTAGAATGTCACTTCCAAGATTAAATTATAAAGAACTTGACTTATGTCTTGTCCACACTCTCTCTGACACTTCTAAGCTCACCCACTCTTATGGGAGCCAGCTTCCAGGCTGTGAGTCATCCTATGGAGAGACCCACATGGCAAATAAATGAGGGTGGCCTCTGGCCAACAACTCATAAAGAACTGAGACCCACAGTCCAACAACCCATGAGAAACTGAAGCCTGCCACTTTGAGCAACGCTGGAAGTGGTTTTGAGATGAGACAACAGCCCAGCCAACACCTTAATGACAGCCTTGGGAAAGACCCTGACACAGAGAACCTATCTAAGTTGCTTTGGTATGAGATGATAAATGTTGTTTTAAGCCACTATGTTTTGGGGTGATTTGTTATGCAGCAACAGATAAAAAATACACCTCATGTGTCAAGTACTCTCACATCTAGGAAATTAGTCTGTCTTTACAAGTACCCAGTGAGGGGCTGAGGGAAAGTATTAACTCACCTCCTTTCACAGATGGAAAAACTGAGGCTCAGAAAAGAAATAGGACCTCACTAAATGTAGCTGAAACCAGGCCCCACATCCTCCGTCTCCTTCAAGCTAGCTTTCTGCTCCTGTTTTTGTTCCACAGATGTGGGCCCAGATACTACCCTGTCCCTAGCCACCCAATGAGCCCACAGCAGCTCCCTGTCTGCCCCAATGGCACTACCAGCCCAGTGCCACCTGGATCAGTTTGTGAGAGTGTAGACTCACTGCCAATTTCTGACCTGGAGAGAAAGGTCCCAAGAGACGTTCACCAAGGAGAGGGGGAAGGTAGGTCCAGTGGCAGTCTGAGCACACTTCACTCACAAGCAGCTCTGAATGGGGAGAAGAAAGATTGGATCCTGTGTCCTGGCAGACCCCTGGCCCACCTCCCAAGTCCCCAACTCACCTTCCCAATCTCTTTCATAACATCACAAAATGTGTGAACCACTCTGGTGTGTGCTGAAGCCCAGGAGTGCAGATCTGCACTGTAGAACTACTGTTAAGAGCAATGGATGGTTGCCAGGCAGCACCCCTCCCCCAGCTGTTTATGGGAGTTGCCTTGGCGACCACTATTCTCAGGGCTCTGTTACCTCAGAAGGCTGGTAGGACCACCCCCAGGGACAGAGGTCAGGAGTAAACCAGTACTGAGAGGTCAGGAGGAGCATTCCTGCTTGTCTACTATTTCATTCACTCAAAATGAGCACCCACCAGGTGTCAAGTTGTGTGCCAGGCACTGAGGATGAGGAGAGGGCTCAGGTTCAACCAAGCACAAAGGAAGTTCTTGGGAGTACAGAGGAATAAGTAGAGACAGTGACAAACTCTATCCAGGGAAAAGGAGGCAGGTCTCACAAAGGGGCGGTTTTAGCTGGAGCTTGAAGGATGCGTAGGACTTTCACGGTTTAGAAGGGACTAGAATATTAAAGACATGGATGGGTTTAAAAGCATGAATGTAAGTCATGGCAGATAGAAGAGGGAAAGGAAAGATGCACTTGGAGCTGTTTGAGTTGGAGACAAAGGGATCAGGGACCAGGGAGTAACTTAGAGCAGAGTTGAGACAGTGAAGGTCCACTGTTACAGAAGGAGATTAGCAGTTATGTGGTTTCTTTTCTTCACAGTGAAGAGGCAGAAGACATTGGCGCCAACACTGACTCTGTCTGTTCTGGCTGCTCTCAACAGGAGCTGGCCAGGGATGGGGGCAGGTCTTGATAGGGATTGTCACTTGCTTGGTCAGCCTTTCAGGGCCTCCGCAGGATGCAGAGAGCATGATGGTTAAACCTGGGGGCTCCAGAGTCTGGGCCTGCCACTTATTAGATGAGTGACTTCGGCCGAGTTCTTTAGCTGAACTTCCCTTGTATGTGAAATATATGTAGTGGTTGTTGTTAGATGTCTTAGAGTCGTTTCAAGTTGTAGCGGCCCTGTGTACCACATAACGAAACACTGCCCGGTCCTCCACCCTCCTCACAGTCATTATTATGGTTGAACTCATTGTTGCAGCCACTGTGTCAATCCATCTCATTGAAGGTCTTCCTCTTCTTAATGACTCTCTACTTTACCAAGCATGATGTTCTTCTCCAGGGAGTGGTCCCTCCTGATAACATGTCCAAAGTATGTGACAAGAAGTCTCACTATCCTTGCTTCCAAGACAGACTTGTTCATTCTTCTGGCAGTCCATGGTATATTCGATATTCTTTGCTAACATCATAATTCAAAGGTATCAATTCTTCTTCGGTCTTCCTTATTCATTGACCAGCTTTCACATCCATATGAGGTGATTGAAAACACCATGGCTTGGATCAGGCTCACCTTAGTCATCAAAGTGACATCTTTACTTTTTAACACTTTGAAGAGGTCTTTTGCAGCAGATATGCCCAATGCAATACATAATGCTGGAAGTTTGTGCATGAAATATATAACCCACCTCAGTGGGTAAGGGTTAAATGAGATCATTTCTGTGAAATTTTTAGTGCATTGTCTGGCACAGAGAGAAATGTCATGTATAACTCTAAGCTAACCCCATAAGCCACACGTCAGCAAGTCCTTCAAAGTGTACCAGACTCGGATCCCTTCTTCCACTTCTACACCTCCCCTACCCTTACCCCTCTGTCCAAGTTACCACCACCTCTTGCCTGGGTTATCACAGTTGCCTTCTCCTGGTCTCCTCGTTTTTGCCCTTCTTCACTGTACTTACTAAGTGTCAATTGCTGCATAACAATAGTACCACAAACTTAGCAACTTAACACACATTTATTATCTCACAGTTTCTGTGGGTCAGGAGTCTGGGCACAACATAGATGGGTTCTCTGTTTCAGGGTCATAGAGGCTGCAATCAAGGTGTCAGCTGTGGACTCTTGTTGGCATGGTGTCCACAAAATCAGTTAAACCATCTGTTGAGACGTGGTGGCAAGGGTCAGTTGTTTGAGGATCAGGAATCTTGAAGAGGGATATCTAAAATGAAGCAGAAAAATATTAACATAAAAGGTTGTATTCAAGTCCAAGAGGTCAACAGATAAAAATCTTTCAATGATTCAGCGCTCTTTGTCCAGTGTCTTGAAACTCAGATGTTCTTGGTGAGGTTGTCCTGTTCTGGTTACTGCTCCTAAGGGCATCATCACCTGAGTATTTTATTAGACTCCCTTAGTGATCAGACAGCAGCTTGTCCAGGGAGAAATCCAGCCTATGCATGGTCTGATGCAGTGATGAGCCCCTATGAGGCATATCTCAAGTCATTGGACTTAAAGATCCTGGCTGCAGGCGAAATCCAGCTGCAAGATAATCTAGAGTCTTGATAATAATCTGGGCAGTGAAGTTTTAGTTCTCAGGGGTGCCAAGTCAGAAGGGAGGGAGAAAAATTAAAAACATTAGTGTAAAGTGTTGGAGCCAGTTATCGAAGGGAACTGCAAGAATTGCAAATGTGGTTAAGGGTTGGCAATGTGTGTTAAATGACAGGATCCAGTCCATTTACAGGTGGATAACAAAATCACCAGTTGCCTGCAGTTTACAAAGACAGGCAGAATAGCTCAAAGACAATGAACAGGACCAGAATCTGATAACCCACAAGGGTACTGTGTCATAGTGTGAAAATTCTCAAAATGTGAAGATCAATCAAATCCCTACTTTTTACTTCTCTCTTCAGTTCTGACACCAGCTGCCCCATGCAGCACCTCTCTGACCCTAGCCACCCAGAGGTAGGTCAGATCCCACAAGTTAAAAAGACACCATCCATCAGACTGCCAAATAGGCAGATGCCAGTCGCAAGTTTGGGAGTCAACACAATACTGTCACTTCTGACTTGCTAGCTACAATTTTAGAGTTTCCCTGTACCCCTTCAGGATGTCAGCCACAAACTCGGGAGTCCTTCCTGGGCTCCCTCGCTTCGACCTATAGCTTCCGCTACTGTTTCAGGTTCAATAGTTTGTTGTAACAACTTGTAGAACTCACTGGAAGTGCTATATGTACAATTACAGCTTTATTATAGTAAAAAGGACGTAAACAAAGAGTTGTACAGGACAAGGTCTGGGAGGGCTTCCCAGTGTGAAGCTTCCATGTCTCAAAGGACATGTTACCCTCCCACATCCATTTGTGTCTTTCACCAACCAAGAAGCCCATGGAGCTTTGATGTTCTGAGCCTTTACTGGTTTCATTACATAATCATAACTGATCGGATCGGCCCCCCTCCCTTCCCTGGGTTAGCTAATGTTGGCTATGCGGTGATCTTTCTGGCCAGACCAGCCTCCATCCATTATCACAATCCTCCAGCTGTGGTCTACAGGTCTAGATAACAAAGACACTTTAAATCCTCAGGAAATTCCAAGAGTTTAGAGTTATCTCTTAGGAACCAAGGACAAAGGCCAAATTACTTGAAGTAAAGGAATTCATTAGCCCACAGAAGTGCTATAGTTTTCTATTGAAACAAAATTTTGTCTCTACAGTCACCCCCTTTTGGTCAAGCAAGATGATCCTTGACCACAAAATAAGACCGGCCTTTATTATTTCCACAGCTGCAGAAAGAATGGTAATTTACCATATATGCCCACTCCTCACTTATTGACTATCTCATTTTCTGACATTTTACATTTATGACAATAGTGAAAAATCTACTGTCTGACTATTTTGTGCGTTAACAATGTACATCTGGCAGTAACAAATACCGATGTGTGAGGTGAGAATAATGCTGGTTGTGATAGTTAAGGTTATGTGTCACCTTGGCTGGGCCATGATTCTCAGTGCTTTGGCAGTTACGTAATGATGTAATTTGGCAATTATATAATGACGTAGTTTGGCAGTTTTATAATGATGTAGCCATCCTCCATTTTCTCATGATGCTGATTTTCACATAACGATCTGGTCTTTGGAACCTGACCATGTTGATAAGTAAGGAGTGGGTGTAGGCCTTTTTAAGTTTGCTTTGCTGGAAGTTTTCATAAGGTATCTCAGATTGGACTTTTAAAAACCCTTCAAGTCTAGGAAGCCAAGTCAAGAACTTGCCGTGCACTTTCACCTCCGGCACCTATAAATTTGGATAAATTCCTCTCTTTTTGAGGTCCTCAAAATATAATTTTCCTGGACGTGCTAGGAAGTTACTTTTCTTACCTGTAAGTCTGGGAATACTGTAAGCAAGGTACCAGATCAGTCTTCCTGGGACAGCTTTGTAAACACTGGCTCCGTAAATTCCACCTGAGTTGTTTTTTTTTTTTAAATGTCTGGTCATATATGATCCTATAAGCATCGTTTTCAAACATGACGTTCCAGTCAAAGCCTTGGTTATATAACTGATATTTCCAAACACGTCCTGTTAACAAGGAGGACAGATTTTTATTTAACCCATGGGAATAATTAGATAGACAGATAGATAGCTTCCATCGAGATGACTCCCACTCATGGTGACCTAACGTACAACAGAATGAAAGCTTGCCCATTCCTACATCGCCCTCACAATCACCAGCGTGTCTGAGTCCATTGTTTCAACAATCACGCCAATCCATCCCACCAAGGGTCTCCCTCACCCTTGCTGGCCCTCTACTCTACCAAATATGATGTCCTCCCCCAGCGATAAATCCCTCCTGATGACATGTCCAAAGCAAGCAATTCAGACAATGCTGTGTTGTGATCCACAAGATTTTCAGTGGTCAATTTTGGGGGTTAGGTCACCAGGCCTTTTTTCCTAGTCTGTCATAGTCTGGAGGTCTGTCAGTTCTTTGGAAGGTGGTAGCTTGTGTGTTGCTGTGATGCTAGAAGTTATACAACTGGTATTTCACATAGCAGCAGTGTCACTGTCTTGGCCATCTAGAGCTGCTATGAGAGAAATACCAAAAACGGATGGCTTTAACAAAGAGAATTTTATTTTCTCACAGTCTAGTAGGCTACGAGTCCAAATTCAGGGTGTCAGCTCTAGGGGAGGTCTTTCTCTCTCTGTTGGCTCTGGAGGAAGGTCCTTCTCATCAATCTTCTCCTGGACTAGGAGCTTCTCCACGCAGGACCCCCAGGTCCAAAGGATGCACTCTGCTTCCAGCACTGCTTTCTTGGTGGTATGAGGTCCCCATGTTCCTCTGATATCTTCTCTCTTTTATATCTCAAAAGATGTTGGCTTGATACACTATTTAATCTTGTAGCTCTCACCAATATAGCTGCTACTAATCACTAAAAACCAAACCCAGTGCCATCAAGTCGATTCCGACTCATAGCCACCCAATACGACAGAGTAGAACTGCCCCATAGAGTTTCCAAGGAGAGCCTGGTGGATTCGAACTGCCAACCTTTTGGTTAGCAGCTGTAGCACTTAACCACTACACCACCAGGGTTTCCACTAATCATCAGAATAATAGAATTTGGAAATCCTGGTGGTGTAGTGGTTTAGAGCTACAGCTGCTAACCAAATGGTTGGCAGTTGGAATCTACCAGGTGCTCCTTGGAAACTCAATGGGGCAGTTCTACTCTGTCCTATAGGGTCACTATTAGTCAGAACTGACTTGATGGCAATTGGTTATTATTATTTTTTTTAATCCATCTCGTTAACATCGTGGTGATAGAATTTACAACACATAGGGAAATCACATCAGATGACAAAATGGTAGACAATCATACAATACTGAGAATCATGACCTAGCCAAGTTGACAGATATTTAGGGAGGACACAGTTCAATCCATGACAATCACTCATGCAAATGATTATATCACCATAAAAACAAAAATACTCAATCAGAGTTTCAAATTCTGGAGGAACAGGCAGGGAGGAAAAGATAAACGTTTCACTTCTGTTTACAAAAGCGTACTCTACTAAATTGTCCAGTTATACACAGCTGAAGAGACAAGGAAAAGGGGCTGCTTATATCTAGAAAATAGAACATTAAAGCATCCTTCATCCAAACCCATTGCTGGCAGGTCAATTCTGACTCATAGCGACGCTATAGGACAGAGTAGAACTGCCCCGTAGGTTTTCCAAGGCTGTAATCTTTACAGAAGCAGACTGCCACATTTTTCTCCCACAGAGCAGCTGACAGGTTTGAACCACTGGCTTCCAGTTAGCAGCCGAGTGCTTTAGCCACTCCACCACCAAAGTTCCCTATATCAGCTTACCTATACTTAACTTAAGGAGAGCTAAGCATGTCTTCTTATCTGACAATATTTCCCATGCAACTCATAACATATCAAAGAAGCCTAATTATTTCTAATTATAAGCTTAATTATCTTTCTTTTCACAAGGTGAAAGTACAAACTCTTTGTGATCTTCCAGAGGCCTTCTGGGAAATCTCAAAAGACAGTTTTAGGTGTGACCAATATATTTAGGATTAGATTTTTGGAAGGCAAAAAAATCAAAAGTTGTCAGGGGGGTTGAGTACTTGGTTAAGAAGGATCATAGGTCACTGAGAAACTATACTTCACCATCTGCTTAGCCAAAGAAACAATAAAATATTCTAGAAGTAACATAATTGTTTAAAAAAAAAAAACAGCTCTTTTAAAAGTAAGAAGACTTGGTTCTCTTAAACGATGAAGGACATGACTGTAAAGTCAGTCTAAAGGGCAGGGAAGTTATTTTGATAAAATACAGAATCTTTGCCTTTTAGGCAGATTACTCAGAAGGCAAAGATAATTTTTTACAACCTCTTACTAAGAGCAACCCAGTAAATAAAAAAAATGTCATCTTAACAGAGGGAAAACCAAATTTTAGTCTTTGACCAGTATACTATTTGGTATTAAAACTCTTTATCAAATCTTAGCCAGTTTTAACCAGGGCAAATAAAATTACTTTTCCACAAACATTCTACACCTTTCCATATTCATTTAGGTATTGTCCTACACTTTCCTCTCTCTCTTTTTGAAACAACCAGTCATTTTATGTTAGGACAAATTACTCTCTTTTTTCCTTAAGACATACATCCTGCATACCTTGCATATACAATCCAGCCTAAGTCCAAGATTTTGAATGACCAAAAAGATCTTGAAAACTGTCTTCAAGCTGACATACCACAAAACATAATTACTGTTGAAATAAAATTTTGTCAGAACAAATTCATGTTCATTAATTTTGGGAAATATTAAGACTATTCAACTTATACAAGTACTTATCTATCTCTCAAACCAATAAATCTCTCTTGGAAAAAGTATAGCCAGAATGTGCCTTAGAAACGAGGATGGTGAGACTTGTCTCACACGCTATGGACACCTTATCAGGAGGGATCAGTCCACGGAGAAAGACATCATGCTTGGTAAAGTAGAGGGTCAGTAAAAAAAAGAAGATTGACATAGTATCAATCCATCTAGTTGAAGGTCTTCCTCTTTTTTGCTGACCCTTTACCAGGCATGATGTCCTTCTCCAAGGACTGATCCCTCCTGATAACGTGTCCAAAGTATGTGAGACGAAGTCTTGCCATCCTTGCTTCTAAAGAGCATTCTGGCTGTACTTCTTCCAAGACAGATGTGTTTGTTCTTTTGGCAGTCCATGGTATATTCACTATTCTACACCAACACCATAATGCAAAGGCACCAATTCTTCTATGGTCTTTTTTCATTGTCCAGATTTTGCATGTTATGAGACTATGCAAAACACCATGACTTGGGTCAGGTATGCCTTAGTCCTTAAAGTGACATCTTTGCTTTTTAACGCTTTAAAGAAGTCTTTTGCAGCAGATTTGCCCAATATAATACATTGTTTGATTTCTTGACTGCTGTTTCCATGGGCATTGATTGTGGATCCAAGTAAAATGATATCCTTGACAACTTCAGTAGTTTTCTCTGTTTACCATGATGTTGCTTATTGGTCCAGTTGTGAGAATTTTTTGTTTTCTTTATGTTGAGGTGTAATCCATACTGAAGGCTGTAGCCTTTGATCTTCTTCAATAAGAGCTTCAAGTCCTCTTCGCTTTCAGCAAGCAAGGTTGTGTCATCTGCATGTTGCGGGTTGTTAATGAGTCTTCCTCCAATCCTGATCCATGTTCTTCTCCATATAGTCCAGTTTCTCTGATTATTTGCTCACCATACAAATTGAATAAGTATGGTGAAAGGATATGGGATGGTTAAGGTTGTGTGTCAACTTGGCTGGGACATGATTCTCAGTGGTTTGACAGTTATATGATAGTGTGATCACTTCCACGACGAGATTTGATATTATGCGATCACCTCCATGATGGGATCAGCTGTGAGTAGCCCATCAGTTGAAAAGGGTTTCCTTGGGCTTGTGGCTTACATTGAATATAAATGGATATTCTGGCAAGGCTTGTGGGCTTTTGCTTGTTCTGGATCTTGAAGCTGACTCCTATTTAGCTGACCTCCTGTACTTGAAACTTGAGCTACCAGTTTACCTGCAATCTTGTCTGCCTATCTTTGTGATTCATTGATCTTCACAGTCTGTGAGCAAGAGCCCTGCTCTCCAACCTGCTGATTGTGGGTTCGCCAGCCCCTGTGGCTACGTGCATCAGAAGAAGCCTCTATCCTGGCCCACGGACTTGGGATGTTCCAGCCTCCACAATCATGTGAGCCATTTCCTTGATATAAATATCTATATATATTTTTTTATACACTTTACTGGTTTTGTTTCTCTAGAGAATACAGCCTAAGACAGGATACAACCCTGAAGTTGATGTTACCTGTTCAATATGAGGTCTGAAATGTCCCCCATCAGCATTTGTGGAGGAGACCATTAAGATTGCCTTGCCACCACGTATAATCTTACGGAGACTATGGACTAAATTTTGAGCAAGACCTTGAGAAGAAACCAAGTGGCCACCTTGGTGTCTCCAAAGCCATTCTGAGTGGGTAAAACATCTAGCCTGTTTCTAATTAGCTTTTTCAGCCTCATTTGGTTCTTCTTGGGGTTTCTGACACTCTTCCAAGCCCCTCAATGGGGGCAAGGGTCCTAAAGCTTTGGCGACTCTAGGGAGTTGAGGATTTGGGATACAAAGGCAAAGATCTGGCAGTAAAGGAGGAGTAAAGTAGAGGAGTAAAGGAGGTCAGGAGATTAAAAGGGGGCAGAGGAAATGTTTTGAGGAAGCTGAAGGAAAGTCTATGGTGGCAAAAAGGAAGAAGTAGGGGGAGAGTGATGGCAGAGAGAGGTCTTAGATGAGCCAGTTGGGGAGATCTCAAGTTTCCCAAAGAGGCTATTGAAATTCTAAATTACCTTTAGTAAAATGTTTCCATGTTTTGAGATACTGGGCAGAGTGAGTGCCATATTGATACGGCATATAGTCAATAAGAGAAAAGGAGGAGGAAGTGGACACCCAGAAGATTGAGAGTAACTCATGAGATGGGAAGAGCAGAATCAAATAGAAAAAGGAGCAGATATTTAAAAAAGTCCGCTCATGCACAATCCCAGCCTGGGAACCAAAAGAGTTCCTCATGCAATTCTCTTTGAGGAGTGAAGGACTCTGTGCAAGTCCTGGACAATGAGGCAGGAAAGACCATGTGGCCTCACAAGAAAAGACCCAGAGCAAGTCCTGCTCAAACAGAAAAGGGCCCTGCTAAGACAAAAATGAACTTGGCAGAGCCCCGCTGAATAGACTTAAAGTAACCCCCTGTTGGGCTTCTACAGACCAATGACTGGAGCACTGGATTAGGAGTTGTGACTCACCACTATGGATCCCAGTTTCCCCATCCAAGAAAGGACACAAAGGGTCCGAGAAGCTGGCGTGATTACCTGGGCAAAGGCAATGAGATGCAAGGGGCATTCAGCGCTCCATCCGAGTCACAGCACCGTTAACCACCAAATAAAAAACAAATCCAGACTGTGATAGAGAAAAGTTTTATTCAGAAAGAAAAGGGAGAAAAGGAAAGAAACGACTATGATAGTGGAGGGGGGCGGGCACTGCTATAATAGGGAGAACACTCTGACCGTAAGATATGCAAGCGTTTCAAAGAGGGAAAAAGCATTTTCTTCTACAGAGACTGAGCATCAACAAGGTTAGAAAAAACCCAGGTGTGGGGAAGTGGGATCAAAGGGTGACATCATCCAATAGTAAATCAGAATGTTTTACACTGAGGCCACCCTATGTCCAGGAGGGGCCCTTAAAGAGATGTGAAGCTGGGCCAAAGTTCAGGGATTTAGGGGAAGGAAAGACGCTTAGCCAGTTTGGTTTGCAAACACTTGGCTTCTGATCGATCATTGGGGACAAGCAATTCAGTTACTCTCTTATGAGGCAAGGAATTTGGAGCATCTGTGTCTGACCTGACCATAGGTAGACAAAGAGGCGTCTGGGAGTCTTATCTGAGTCATATAGAAAGGTTGGTCATTTACAGCAAGTTGTATGCCTGAACACCAAGTGTTACGGATTGAATTGTGTCCCCCCAAAATATGTGTTGAAATCCTAACCCCTGTACTTGTAACTGTGAAACTGTTTGGAAACAGGAGGTTTCCTCTGTTATGCTAATGAGGCCATGCCAGAGTAGGGTGGGTCCTAAACCTAATCACCTCTGCGTTGTAAAAAGAGCAGACTAGACGCAGAGACACATACAGCGGGAAGAGAACAGGCAATAGGACATGCGTCAGTAACTGTAAGGATTGCTGGCAGCTAGTAAATACTGAAACAGACAGAAAAACCTCCTCCTGGAGCCATGCCCTGAATTCAGACCAGGGCTTTGAACCGGTTGGTTCCAATTCGACCCCCTGCCGAGAATTTACATGGAAATTGTTAAAATGTAGATTCTGATTCAGTATATCTGGAGTGGAAATGCAAATTCTCAGCAGAGGATCATACTGGAAGGAAATGGTTCTAAGCCCTTATTCAGACTTTTAGCCTTCTGAACTATGAGAATGTAAATGTTTGTTTTTTAAAGCCACCCACTTGTATTTCTGTGGCAGCAGCATTCCAAAAAAAAAAAAAACCAAACCCATTGCCATCAAGTCGATTCTGACTCATAGCAACCTTACAAGACAGGGTAGAACTGCCCTATAGGGTTTCCAAGGGACACGTGGTAGATTCGAACTGCTGACCTTTTGGTTAGCAGCCATAGCTCTTAACCACTATGTCACCACGGTTTCCATGGCAGCATTAAGGAACTGTAAAGTCTCTATTCTCTAGTGAATCCTGCCAACTGTACCAATTGTGCAAACCGGTCTAGTGAGACTAGGATCACCCACTTCTGATGCCAAATTGTATGGTGAATAACAAAGCCCACTCCGCATGTCAGCTGCATCATATGGAAATCTCACCTTCCCTTCTCTGTTCAATTGACACCCCAGTTGCACATGCAACCCTTCTCTCATCCCTAGCCACCTGGTACAAGGTCAGCAGGTACTAGCCATAGCTTGGGATTCCACATAACTCTCTCCTCTTCAGACCAGCTGGCCCCAAATTTGGGGTTTTCCTCTACTCCCTTAGGGTATCAGCCGCAAGTTTAAAAATCCACATGACTCCCTCTACTTCAGATCAGCCAGCCTCCACTACCCCTTTGGGTCCTATATTTCACTGGAATGAATCACAGAGCTCACAGGAAAGACCATATCTGCGATAATAGCTTTAATATAACAAAAAAAGGATATAAACAAAAAGATGCATAGGGCAGGATCTGGGATGGTCTCCAGTGCAGAGCTTCCATGTCCCAAGGGGACATACTAACCCTCCCAAGAGCAAGTTCACTCTTACCAACCAGGAAGCTACATCTGAACCTCAGGGCTCAGGACTTTTATCAGCGTCGCCACAGGTCCATGATAGGTTACATCATGCCCCTTGAGGCTTAGTCAGCATCGGGCCCCCAGGCCGATGGGGTCTGGTCAGCTACCATCCATTAGCCTCAGGCATAGTCTGATTCTCAAGAACCCAGAACAAAATCAAGGGTAGGGGAGATGTCATTAATCATCGCTCTTTTCCAGTGTCTCAGGGACCAGGTAAAATTCAATATTTAACAGAATGTGGACTGTTTTTCTCACTGCTGTGCCCCCAGCACCTGGAACAATGCCTAACTCACAGTAAAAAACCTCGATAAACGTGTTGATTGAATGAACTTTAGGATTGGTGGAGGAAGAAGAGGAAGAGGAGGCGGAGTCACCATTCCCTGAGGCTGGCTCTTTGGCCCATCCCTCCATGCCTATTCAAGGCTCCCATAAGGGACCTAAAGCTGGTGTGAGAAGGACTGTGTGGACTTTAGAGGTGTCAGTCGTGCAGATTGCACTCACCCTGCTCCACTTCAGACCCTAAATGTCACAACCTTTAGTGCCACCACCCAAATCCCCAGCTACCAAAGGAGCCTCTTCCACTGAGCTAGGGGTTGGGGTATATCAGTGACAGACTTGGTCCCTGGCCTTCCAGAAGCTGTCTAACCCCCTGCAGGCTGGGCAGCACAGAGCCAGGAATCCCCAGTAGGCGAGTCCCGAAATTCATCTTGCAGCCTGTCTTAGTTTCTTAGTGCTGCTGTAACAGAAATATCACAAGTGGATGGCCTTAATGAACAGAAATTTCTCACAATTTAGGAAGCTAGAAGTCTAAGTTCAGGGCGCCGGCTCTAGGGGAAGGCTTTCTCTTTCTGTCATCTGTAGGGGAATGTCCTTGTTTCTTTTCAGCTTCTGTTCCTTGGTTCCTTGGGCATCTTGGAGTGGCATGTAAATTCCCCACCGTTTGTGCTTCCTTCCCTGTGCCTCATCTTTTATATATCAAAGGGGATTTGCTTTAAAATACACCCTACACTAATATAAGGGAGCCCTGCTGGCACAGTGGTTAAAGCACTCAATTCTAACCAAAAGTTTGGCGATTCAAACCCACCAGCTACTTCATGGAAGAAAGATGTGGCAGTCTGCTTCTGTAAAGATTTACAACCTTGGAAACCCTATGGGGCAGTTCTATTCTGTCCTACAGGGTTAATATGAGTTGGAATCCACGCGATGACAATGGGTTTGGTTTTGGTTTTTACATTAATATGGCCTCATTAACATAACAAAGAAAACCCTATTAAAAAATGGGATTGCATCTGCAAGTGTTTGCTGTTGTTAGATGCCATCTATTTGGTTCTGACTCATAGCAACCCTATAGGATAGAGTACAACTGCCCAGTAGTGTTCCCAAGGAGTGGCTGGTGGATTTGAACCGCCAACCTTTTGGTTAGCAGCCAAGCTCTTAACCACTACTCCACCAGGGCTCCTCTGCGAGTGGAGGGTTAGGATTTGCAGCACCAATTTTTGGGAGACACAGTTCAATCGACAACACAACCTCAAAGGAGGTTTAAGAGAGTCTGTGTCTGGGAAAGTCAAAATTCAGCCATGTTGGTCCTGTCTACCAGACTACTTTCTTCCACTGTAGCTTCCTGATTCACAGTGCCGGGTCTTAAGACCTTTCTCCCGGGGGCTGAAGCTGCTTCCCCAGCCCCTCCCCTCATGCTCCACAGTGGGGCTTGTTCTGAGTTGGGAAGGGCACTCAAGGCAGGAGGCCACCTATCTTTCCCCTCTTCTGAGAGGCCCTAGTGCCTGTGTTACACAACTTTGGACACTCACTTGGAAGGCCAGTTTTCCTCTGGCCCCGTAGGGCACCAGGCCTACCTACCACAGGAGGGGTCAGTGCCCTAGCTAACCATGGCTTCATCTCTCTCAGGCTCCTGACACCTCCTCCTAGTTAGCCCTCCTGCGAGGTCCCAGAATGCTCTGGGGGTAGGGGGTGGAGTCCACCTGACATGGGACAACAGACACCTTTCCTTACCAAAATTATGTAGGAAAGTGGGTGTCCTCATGGGGCCCAGTTAGAGGTCACTACGGAGGGTTTCTTTCCTTGGTGGAGTCAAAGGAGCATGAAGGAGATGGAAATACAAGAAAGGATGGAACCCAGGGAGATGCAGACAAACACACCTTCTCAGAAAAGGCAGATTTTATTCCAGCGTTATTGGGGAAAGGGAGAGTTTTACATAGCAATTTTTAAAACTTGTCAATCTCCTTCACCAGAGAGGTATAGGCCAGCTGCAGGTCACGCCAGGGTCACTAAACTCGCCAGAGTTACAGCAGGCGAGTGAAGGGGACTCTGCTCAGGCCTTCTCACCCTTCTGCTGGGACACACGGGTCTCCGGGGGGGCCCGGCGGAACCACTCAGACCAGGAGCCATCATAGACGGCCACGTCAGGCTTGCCACAGAGGTATGCAGCCAGGGCAATGTGGCAGGCGGTGACGCCCTTCCGGCAGGTGGCGATAAGGGGCTGTTCAAGGTCCACCTTCTTGGCCTCGAACATGGCACGGAGCTCCTCAGGGTTCTTCTCAAAGCCTTCTTCCGTCAGGAAGTCCATGAACGGCATGTTGACGGAGCCACGGATGTGGCCCGAGTCCAGTCCTGGGGTAGGGGCAGAGGACGCAGGGAAAGACAGGGTTAGGAGCAGCAGTGGGAGGGGCCGAGTGGCACCTGCAGGCTGGAACCAGCATGGCTTTAACTACTGAGAGCTTTGCAAATAAAAATAACCTCATTGTCCTGTTCAGAGCTCAATATTCCCAGCCTTACTTGCGTTTGCTGCCCATGACTTGAGACACCTGCCCCCCCCCAAAATCTGTCTTGCAGTAGTAATATCCAGAGTCATACCCATTGTAGGAGACAGGGATATGAGTCTCAGCTCCACCATTTATTAGCTGTTTACCTTGGGCAAACAGTTTCATTTCTCCGAACCTCAGTTTTCTCATCCGTAAAATGGACTCAGTGGTATGTACCTATCTCATAGGGTTATTGAGAAGGGCAAATGAGATGATTCATGAGAATGCTACGTGTTGTGGCGGTTGCTGAGAACACAGTGGGGAGAGAGAGACACATCCCAGGCCTTCTAGGAGATCACGGTCTAACAAAGAAGACAGACGTTAAACAGATAACCACATAATGCATTAAATATATTGCTCCATTTTATAGGTGAATACCCCGAGGCTTGGTGAAATGAAATGGCTCACCTAGGGCCACACACTGGGTCCCCTGGTTTCCCAGTTGAGCAAATGGTTGTGGAAAGAGCATGTGACCTATTGTTAGAGGTAAATTCAAATCCCAGCTTCTGCCACTTACTGGCTGGGTGGCTAACCAAAAGGTCTGCGGTTCAAACACACCAGCCACTCCACGGGAGGAAGATGTGGCAGTCTGCTTCCACAAAAGATTACAGCCTTGGAAATCCTGTGCTGAGTTCTGTGCTGTCCTATCGGGTCGCTGTGAGTCAGGAGAGACTCGATGGCAATGGGTTTAGTTAACGGGGGTTTTCCCTATAGGTAAAATGGGAACAAGTACCCACCTGTGCAAGGGCCATAATAAGGTGCAAATAACACATGGAAAGCACTGGTTGCTGCAGAAAGTGTGTTAAAAAAAAAAAAAAAAAAAACACCAGTTGCCATCGAGTCGATTCCTACTCCTGGCGACTCCAGAGAAGAACGGCGCTCCCCAGGGTTTTCAAGGTTGTGACCAATGGGAAGTAGATTGCCAGGCATTTCTTAGTAGTCAAGTGCTTAACCATCTGTGCCACCCAAGAACTCCACAGAAGGCAGGCAGATGCTCAATAAGCGTTAAGAGTCCCTAGGTAGTGCAAACCTTTAACTTGCTCAGCTGATAACTGAAAGGTTGGAGGTTCAAGTCTACCGAGAGGCATCTCAGAAGAAAGGTCTAGCGATCTATATCCAAAAGCTCAGCCATTCCGGAATTGTCTCCACTCCTAGTATGGCCCCTCTGCCAAATTCAGTCACGGAACAGCACAGCAAGGGAAGCAAAGGGGAACGGGCCACCACCAGCACTGGAGCTGCCCACAGGGCCCAGCCCCACTATGCCTCCAGCCACTCCTCTCCTCCGCAAGTACCCCAGACCCTGGCAGCCTCTGAGCCCTGAGAGTACGGCCCAGTTGCCATCCAGCCCATTCCACCTCAGGCCAACTCTGTGTGTGCCAGAGAAGGTCTGTGCACTGTAGGATTTTCAATGGCTGACTTTTTGGAAGTAGACTGCCAGGCTTTTCTTCTGAGCTGCCTCTGGGTGGACTCAAACCGCCAATCATTTGGTTAGTAGCCAAGTGCCTTAATTGTTTGCACCACCCAGGGACTCCAGGAGTAGGCAGGAGCCAAGTTTCTCTTTGTCTGTTTTCTTATTATTATTAGGTGCCATCAAGTCCTTTGGAAACCCTGGTGGCGCAGTGGTTAAGAGCTATGGCTGCTAACCAAAAAAGGTTGGCAGTTCAAATCCACCAGGCACTCTTTGGAGATTCTATGGGGGAGTTCTACTCTGTCCTACAGGGTCACTAGGAGTTGGAATCGACTTAATGGCAACTGTTATCAAGTCAGTTCCAACTCGTAACAACCCTATGTACGACAAAATACAACACTGCCCAGTCCTATGCCAGCCTCGTAATCGTTGTTATGCCTGAGCCTGTTGTCGCAGCCACTGTGTCAGTTCATTTTGTTGAGGGTCTTCCTCTCTTTTGCTGACCCTCTTATCTGTTTGGGCTCCCCTTCGTCAGAGAGATAGAAGGCAGATATCTTGCTTTGCTTTCAGCATTTCCTTACTCACGAAACCAAATATTCACTCTAAAGAAATTCCTGACCACAGTTGATCCTGCCAGTGGGTTTTCTCTCACCCAAAATTGAATCCTTTCTTTCCTGTTGGAAGTCAGCTTGGTGAATTTGAATTTCAAAAGATATGGCTGGGTGGAATGCCAGAGACCACGTGGTAACCTGATACCAAACCAAAACCCAGTGCTGTCAAGTCAAAGCCGGCTCAAGGTGACCCTATAGGACAACGCAGAACTGCCCCACAGGGTTCCCAAGGGGCAGCTGGGGGACTCACACTGCCAACCTTTTGGTTCGCAGCCAAGTTCTTAACCACTGCACCACCAGGGCTCCTGGGCCTGATACCAGCTGATCTCAGTAAAAGGGGAGGTCAGGGTTCTGTATTTCTCCCCGCCCCCCGCTTCTCTGTAAACCTCATTGTACCAGCTTCTTCGAGCCAGTTGCTTTCTGGAATCAAAATGGTCTCCCTATATGTTCTGGTGGCACAGTGGTTAAGAGCTACGGCTGCTAACCAAGAGATTGGCAGTTGGAATGATCTGCTGCTTCTTGGAAACGCCATGGGGCAGTTCTACTCTGTCCTATAGGGTTGCTATGAGTCAGAACTGACTCAATGGCAAAGGGTTTGTTTTTTTTGGTCATATGCATATAGAAGAACTGCTCAGAATAAAACTTATGTTCAAATCTCTTGGTTTTAATTAATTTTAACACCTTCCTCCAAAAGTCCCTCCCACCCTGTTGAACCTGGCCAGGTGGGAGTGGGAGGAAGAGCCTCACCACTATGGCCAAGGTGGCTTGGGGCAGTGTGGGGCAGTGCAGAGCCAGGCAGGCTCAGCACCTGTGATCCTCAGTGTCCCCATAAGTGAAATGAGGGGATAACCCCACCTACCTCACAGGGTAGTCAGGAAGTTTAGCGATTGTAGGGAGAAGCACCTAGTGGCACTCACATTTCTGTCCCCTCTCCCCAAAGTCAAAGAGGATCCCAAAATTCTTTCACACGAGTCAGTCAAGAGTTCCTTGGCTCTAAGAGGTGTTCTATTTTCTAAAATTATAGCAATTTCTTCCTGTTGCAGTTTCGTCTTTTTGTCTGGAAACTTTAATCTCATGTGCGCTGACCCTACCAAAAGAGTTTATCTGTTGGATTCAGGGGTGTTTATCTGCTGGTTTCAACATAAAAATGTTTTCAGCCTCCGGGCAGTGGGCTGGATTGAAGCACGTTTAAAAGCTGGAGCACGCAGAGTTTTGAATACCGTTTTGTTTCTCTCCCCACCCCCATTAAACAGCTTCATTGTTTTCTTCTGAGTATATAAAGGGCACCTCTTCTATTTACACTTGAACATGCAAGTACAGTTAAAGGGATTCCCACTCCTTAGGAGACTCCCACTGGGGTCTCCTGAGGAGACAGCGTAGGAGGTGGTTCATCCTGGCCACCCTGGCTGAGCACCCAGGGAAGGCCCAAGGCCTCTGGGGGAAATGCTAGGAACTGACGGGCTGCGTGCAGCAGGGATGGAATGAGCCCTGACCAGAGAAGCTTGGAGAAGAGCCAACTAGGGGAGAGGCACACTGGCCAAAAAGCAGGACTCCTTGCTTCTCTCCAGAGTCCGGCCTCTCACTTCCTGGCTTTCCCTCCCCACCAGGCCTGCACAGTTCTCATAACCTCTGACACCAGGCACCCTGGCAGCTGGTTCTTCCAAGAACTTCATCTCTTTCAGTCCTGGCAATGCAGGGAGATCACCCTTCTGACACTAAAAGGGATCCCAGGCTCAGAGAGGAGAATTAACTTGCCCCAGGACACACAGTAAGGGTGTGTGACATGACTCAGGTCTGTCCAAGCCTGTGTTCTCTGGCCCCCTAGGCCTCCCTGGCAAAGGGAGCTGAGACAGGGGAATGGACGAGATGACCTTTTGTGCTCCTCTGCTGCTCATGCTCAGAAAGTCTGATCTTTTTGCTCCAGCTTTGGTCAGAAGATGCCCATCAAGGCAAGGTGGCAAGTTAATACCCCTCGGCCCACTGGCAGCTGTTGCTTCGCAAAGGCGGGAAAACCTGTCTGGCCCTTTCTTGCTTTCCTCCTAGCTCAGCCCCCAGGCCGGGGAGAGAGAGCCATAGGCAGAGGGGTTGCATCCCATGAAACATGGGGGGAGGGAGGGCTGTGACCCTTTCCTCAGTGCCTGTGTTTGCACAGACTCACCCCATCCACAGCACCAGCCTTGGGAAACACCCCACTTTGAAGCCTGCCGACCTGGGGTCAAGCCTGGGCCATTCTGCCTCATTCTAGAAGTCTCTTTTCAGTTTCCCTACCTGCAAGTAGGACCAGTCCTAACCCCCGGCTTTCTCCCCTCAAAGGCTGCTATAAAGGGTTCTGCAAAAAGGGCTAATTAGGCATCAATATCCTCCCTCTCCATTCCCACCCCTCAAGGAAGGGAGGAAAAGAGAAAAACATTTATCAAGAAATGGGGCTGAATAACACAGTTTATGAAGAAAATATTCTACATTCTACTTTGGTGAGTACTGTCTGGAGTCTTAAAAGCTTGTGAGCAGCCATCTAGGCTACTTCAGTGGTGTCACCCCTTCGGGAGCAAGGAAGAATGAAGAAAACTAAAGACACAAGGGGAAGATTAGTCCAAAGGACTAATGGACCACAACTACCACGGCCTCCACCAGACAGAGTCCAGTACAACGAGATGGTGCCCGGCTCCCACCACTGACTGCTCTGACAGGGATCACAACAGAGGGTCCCAGACAGAGCTAGAGAAAAATGTAGAACAAAATTCTAACTCGAAAAGAAAGACCAGACTTGCCGGCCCGACAGAGACTGGAGAAACCCTGAGAGTATGACCCCCGGACACGCTTTCAACTCAGCAATGAAGTCACTCCTGAGGTTCACCCTTCAGCCAAAGATTAGACAGGCCCATAAAACAGAAAGAGACCAGAGGGGCACACCAGCCCAGGGACAAGGACTAGAAAGCAGGAGGGGATAGGAAAGCTGGTAACAGGGAACCCAAGGCTGAGAAGGGAGAGTGTTGACATACTGTGGCATCGTTAACCAATGTCATAAAACAGTATGTGCAGTAACTGTTCAATGAGAAACTAGTTTGTTCTCTAAACCTTCATCTAAAGTACAAAAAAAAAAAAAAAAAAATTAAATAAATGGTGCCAAAAAACTCCTGTGCCTGTTCTCTCCTTCCTCCCCACCTCCCCATCCCACCCCTGAGCTCCTATAGGTGAGCAGGGTTCCCTTCACTGAGAGCAGTTCAGAGGTGAAAGGACTTGAGGCCACACACGAAAGTGGCATAAAACCAAACCATCAAGTGGATTCTGACTCATGGTGACACCAGGTGTGACCGAGTAGAACTGCCCCACAGGGTTTTCTCGGCTGTAATCTTTATGGAAGCAGATTGCCAGGCCTTTCTCACACAGCACCACTGGGGGGTTTGAACTACCCACCTTTAGGTTAGCAGTCAGGCACTAACTGTTGGCCTCACCCAGGGACCAATCAGGATGCAAACCCAGGTCTGACTCCTACCCCGTGCCCCATGCAAACAGGACCAGAGGCATTTGGGGGCATAGAATTGAGGCCCGGGGAAGTTGCTCATCCAACCAAGGTCTAGGCCAAGGCATGTGCCCACACCCCTATACATTACAACCAGATTGCCAAACACACCAGTGGCTCCCCAATCCCACCCCAAGTTGGGGCTGTGAACTTAGAGTGAGGGAGGGAAATGCCACCCACTCTGTCTTTGCAGATGACCTTGAACCTGTACAGCTCTTCACACTGCTCAAAGTCCCTCTCTAGCCACTGCTGCAGTTAAATAAACACCCACCCAGGAAGGTGGGCAGGGCTGATACTATTCTTCTCATTTCATAATGAGGGAGCCCAGGGAGACGAGCAACTGGATTGCAGTCACACCACAAAGGACTGGTTGAGCTAAAATTAGACTCCATGTGCCCTGGTGCCCCTGATGGGAACTGGAGGAGGTGGGAGTAGGGCCACAGAGAGGGGGCAGAACTTTAAAATCCAGGGCTTTCAGAGGCATTGCCCGCAGCAGGCTATTTCCCCTCTCTGATCCTCAGTTTCCTCATCTGTAAAATGGGAGTGAAGAGATAAAAAATGTCAATCCCAAATTCTCCCTTTTACTTATTTCTTAGTTTGCTTCTGGGCAGTTTGGAAAGTAGCTGGAGCACCAATTCCACCATCCCTCCCCTCAGTGGTGGCTTAAGTCCCAAGGAGTGATGACATCTTGGACCGAGGCCAGGAGGGGGCTGCAGACGTTCTGGGCCAAGAGTCTTTGTTAGGTGCCAAATGAACCTGAATCTTTAACTCCAGACCTTCAGGGAGCATGCAGGATGAGAAGAACAGGTGACCAGGGCAAAGTCGTGCCAGGAGGGCAGAGTCCTTCGCTCTTCTGGCTCTGCCACTAACCAACTGTGTGCCTTTGGTCCGCCTCTTCCTTGGTGTGCCTCAGTCTTCCCTCTGCCCTATGATGTGGCCTTTTAGGACCTGGAGCTCTAAGAACCTATGAAATGGCTTTCAAAGCATTTCTCCCTCCCAGGCCCAGAGAGGAAGAGACATTTTTCAACAAGTTAGGCAAAATGTTGCATAGCAGTCAGCTTCTGCCAAGGAAGGGCTCTGAGTGAGGAAAGAATCACCATTCCTGGACTGTGGGGCCACCCTTCCACCCAGGCTCTGGTCCAGAGAGATCGAGGGAGATGTTCTGGCAGGGGCTACAGGGCACCCAGCAGAAGGGATGGCAAGGAGACTGGTCCTGCACCTGGGAAAGGCGGGGCCTGGTGGTTCCCTCTGGTTCGCAGGTTCTAGAGCTCAGCGTTGCCTCTCCTGGTGCTCCCCCAGTAGCAGTGTAGAACCCTCCCGGACTCCCTCCACCTACAGGCAAGGAGTCGAGAGCCTGGGGGTGCCTAGTGGAAGGGATTCCCTCCCGACCCTTGGGGATGGGGCGGGGGTGGTTTTGCATCCTGGTTTAGAGCACAGCGTTTGAAAGTAGGCAGCCTCGCTGAGCTCAGATTCAGCTCTGCCACTTCCTGAGCAAGCAACCGAGCTTCCTGGCACCTCAATTTTCTCCCCTTTAAAATGGGGGTGTAGAGCCTCACTGAGTGAGAAAATGGAGCATTCCGTGCTTAGCAGGCAATGGCAGCTGCCGTTACAGCTCTGCACACGGGCTGCGTTGTGTGGAAAGTTATCACCCCAGCTGCCTTTGTCAACACCAGTCAGTGGCCCAGGTGGGCGAGATGTAGGGAAGGGGAGCTAGGGGAGGGTTCTGGTCAGAGTCTGTAAAGGCGTCTGGGGGACTAGAAGTGCCCTGAGAAGCTGAGTGTGCCCTCGGGGGGACCTCTGTACAGAGCTACGCATGTGTTGGCTCATGGGTGTGACGCCCTTTGCAACACTCTAGGGTGCCTGAGAGTGCATGCGGGTGGGCATGTGACCTGCCACCTCTGCAGATGCCACTCCACATGGATGCTGGGTCATTTGCTGGCACATGGCTATGGGGACACATATGTAGGTCCTCATGCATCAGAGCTGAAAAAGCCTTTGATTTGGCTCCACCCTCTCATTCTACAGATGGAAAGACTGAAACCCATAGGTGGAGAGCACCCCAGTCATCCTCACTGCCCATCCACAGGGCTCCTTACACTGGGCAATGCTCCCCGGGGACCACCCACCCAGCTGCACGACCTACCTACTGCATCTGGCTCTGGCTCAGTGCCCAGGTAGCGCCCTTGGGACCGTGAATCCACCAGCTGGAACCTCTTAGATTTAAGGTTCTCCAGCACCTGCTCATAGGTCTTGAGCAAGGAAGGGTTGAGTGTGGCTTTGAAGACAGCGGGCTCTGGGCGTGAGGGCTCAGATGTCACTGGGTGGCCCTCTTTCAGCCAGTTCCGGAAGCCACCATTGAGCACTGACACAGTTCGGTGGCCAAACACACGGAACATCCACCAGGCCCTGGGCGCATAGAAGGTGCCCAGATGGTCACCATCATACACCACCACATGTGTGCTGTTGCTGATGCCCAAGCGGCCCACATAGTCGGCGAAGCGCTCCTCACTGGGCAGCATCATCTCGTAGGGTGAAGCCGTGTCCCGACACTCCTCTATATCAAAGAAGGAGGCGCCAGGCACATGGCGCTCCAGGTACTCCTTGCGAGCTTCACGGGTACCCGGCGAGTACCACGATGCATCCAGCACCCGCAGGCCAGGCCCCAGCTTGCCAGCCCGGACCGACTCTGCCAGCCACTTGGTGGAGACCAGTGCCCGGTAGAGCACCTGCTGAACCATGTTTTCAGCTCTGTGTGTCACCTGGTGTGGCTGGGAACCAGGAAAGAGAGATGGTTATGAGGAGGGCTGCGTGAGCAGTGGGGTGGGGCCTGGGAGGAGGAGCTGGGGCCCTGTTTTTCCAACAGCACTCCCCTAGGGTGTTATGGCTATAGCAACCCAGGGATCATGGGGCATGCAGTGCGATAGGTTTGCAGGTTCCCTAGGAAAGGCCTGGGGCCTGCAGCTCAAGGGGGTGGGACAAGAGCTTCTGAGGGCTCCAGCTGGGGGAACTGGTTGGGGAAGGGGGCAAGAGTCCTGGCCCCTAGAAGCTGCAATACTCGCCCTCAGTATCCTTCCAGGAAAAAGCAGTGAAAAGATGGCCAGGATGGGAGGTGATGGCTTAGGATCTCCTTTCCTGGGAGGGCAGGAGGTGCGTGCATAGGAGGGAAGGTTCAGTGGAGCCCCCCACGCATCTGGGACTTGCCTGCGCCCTTCTGCAAACCCGACTGCGGCCTCTCGGAAACCCGGGTGGCGTAGTGGTTAAGCGCTACGGCTGCTAACCAAGGTCAGCAGTTCAAATCCACCAGGCGCTCCTTGGGAACTCTATGGGGCAGTTCTACTCTGTCCGATAGTGTCGCTGAGTCGGAATCGACTCGACGCGCAACGGGTACGGAGGCCTCTCAGAAGCCCGAGCTCGCCAGCCTCCAGAATGCCCGAGTCCAGCCCCGGTTCGGTGCCCTATGCGCCATTTGGATCAGGGGTTCCTGGGGCACCGCGGCACTCTGCCCCACTCTCGCCACCGGAACCCTCCCCGGGCCACAGGTGGCTAGGCCGGTGGCCCATTCCCGGGAGGCCCGCGCGCCTGGCTGCCGCACTCACTCGCCCTCGCCGCCGCCCTGGCGCTCGCGGTGCCCGCTGGAGAAGTTGGCCTGTTCAAACCCGGAGCCCGCAGCTCCCCGTCCGGCCGACACCATCGCGCCGCCGCCCGAGGGGGGACCGCGCGCACCCGCCGCCACTCCGCGCTGCTCTTCGCCCGGCGGCGCCCTCCCCGGCCGCCCCTCGGTGTTCAGCGCTTCTCCCGCCCCGGAGGGGCTCCCTTGGGCGCTAGGCGGCACGGGAGCGGGCGCGGGGACCGGCTAGGCGGCGCGCGCGTCCCCCGGGCCAGGCCAGTGGAAGGCGCAGGCAGCGGCGGCGCCGAGTGGCCGCGGCAGTGGGCTGTGCCCCAGTCTCCTCCCTTTGGCCGCAGCAGGTTGGTGGCGGGAGGAGGGGACAGCTGCGGGTGCGGGGAGGGGGCGTCCTGCCGCGGGGGCCATGGCCGAGCCGGGAAGCCGGAAGCCGGAGAGCCGGGTAACTGCGGAGGCGGTGCGCTTGTTTTCTTTGGGGGAGGTCACTCTTTGAGCTGTGCGGCGAAGTGACCCCGCACTGGGAAGGCTGTGGGCCCTGAGTGGAGCAGAGGGCTGCGGACTAGGAGGGAAGGCGCGCCCTTGGGGTCCCCCGCCCCAGGGATCACTTGACCGGGGGCTGCAGGGTGGCCTGCCTGGCCCTAGTTTGGCAGGGTGGGGAACAGTGGGTGGAGGTGTGGGTGACCTGAAGCCACCAGACAGGGGAGGAAGGAGAGCTAATAAAACTGGACGGAGAGATCAGGAAGGGGCGAGGCCCGACCGACCCAGAGGCCCCTGGAGGAGAAACTAGCAAAGAACTTGCCAGAATGAAACAAAATGAACATTTGTCAAGGCCTGCTCGGCTGACATTGCTGAGTACATCAGCTCTGCCAGGTGGTAGACCAGGAACTCTTATTTAAAGACTGCCAGAAAGGCCCATCCAGGTGCCCGAGTGTACAGGGTCTGGGTGCCGTTGATGCTGGGCCATTGGTCTGAGGCCCCGTGGCCCTGTCTGCTTTTGTTGATCTTTCTCATCCCCGGAGCCCTAGGCCCCTCTGAAGCCTCTTACTCTTTTGCCTTTTTTTAAAATATGATTTACCTAATTGTAAGTAAATATAATTTAATTTTTAACTGTGACCGTGTTTAACAACCAAACCGAAACAACCAAACCCATTGCTGTGGAGTCAATTCCGACTGAGTTTAACAACCAGCGGGCAAAATTCCTGAAAATCTAACAATTGGCTCTTGCAAGCCGGTAGGAGACATGCTGTCCCATATACCTGGGATGCTTTTCTCACCTCTCTCCCCCTTTTCAAACATTTTTATTCTGAAATAATTATATCCTCACAGGAAGTTGCAAAAATTCACACTCGGATAAACATTGACCCAGAGACTCTTCCAAACCCCGTGCTTGGTAGTGGGTGCCACGGGGGACCGGGGGGGGAAGTCCTTGAGCAGTGCTCACTCTGATACGAGCCCTGATGTTTAAGGGCCCACCCTGCATGGGGAATCTACTGTAGGTCCTGAGGCCCTTCACCCCCACCTACAGTGGTCCTGGTCCCCCAAGTACACACGTGGTCCCTGTTCCTGGTGGGGGACCTTCAGTGACTTAATACACAGCCTCCCAAACCCTCCTATATCACCTACAGTCCCAGAACTGTCAGTCCTGAAGTCCTAAGACTCGAGATTTGCTGCTATTAGTTCAAAGGCCACTTGTGAGAGCAAATGTGAAGAAATAATGGGCATTTATTAAACTGTTCAGTGTTTACGAAAACCAGCCATATGCTGTGCATTGTGGTCCCTCTCCTTTCGTTACTGAACCTTCTCTCTAAGAGGCAGGGCTGCAAGTGCCATTATAAGAACAGAAACTGCCCAGGGGGCCTAACATGCCTGCTGTCCTGTGACGAGTTGAGCACTGGAGTGGGCTTTACACTGACTTTGGGGAACTCTGACCCCCAAACCAACGTTCTTTCCACTCCAAGTGAATCCTTGGGGGGACAAAATAAGGAGCCCCCAAAATGGGGGGAGACAAAGGCTTCTGTGGTTCACTGGTGGGGTTTTCAAGAAGCCTGCATCATCCCCACCATTATCCAACCATAGGGACACCCACAGATACTCTTATCACTCAGCCCAAGGCCCCTTGACAGCCTCCTATCCTGAAGGTCAGGGTTTCCTCGGCCCCTGAAAAGGTCAAGTCAGCTTAGACTTCCACCTCCTCCAGGAAGCCTTCCCACCCCTCAGCTCGCACTCCAGGCTGTGTTAGGGGCCCCTCTATGCTCACACTGGACTCTGGGATTTCCTTAGTTGCTTTGTCTCTAAAGCAGGCCCATAGCCAAGGGCCCCTTGAAGGAGTGCATAGGGATGCTGGCAGTGTGGGCAAAGTGGATCCCTAAAAGCCAGCAGGTGATGAGACTGGTGGAGGAGTGGGCACAAGGTGGCCATGGTGAGTGTGCCTGAGGCTGGGGAAGAAGTGGGGGCTGGCAGGGGGCCATGCCCCCTAGTGGGAGCTCTGCCTAGCAGAAGTGGTACTTTTCTCTAATCTGCACAAAGGCACCTTATGGACTAGCAGTTGCCCAGCAGAGCAGGCTCAGTGTGTTTGGAGACTCTGGGCTCTGGAAGGCTGAAACTGAGATGTCGAGGTGGCCTGGTGAGCACTCTTAGGAAACCCTGGTGGTGTAATGGTTAAGAGCTCAGCTGCTAACCAAAAGGTCAGCGGTTCAAATCTATTAGGCGCTCCTCAGAAACTATACTGGGCAGTCCAACTCTGTCCTATAGGGTCGCTATGAGTCAGAGCCGACTCGACGGCAACAGGTTTGGTTTTTTTTTTTTTTTTTTGGTAATCGCTCTGGTCAAATGCACTCCTGGCCCCTGTCCAGCAGGGACAGTGGAGAGAAGAGGCGAGTGAGGCTCTAAGTCACTGTTTATTATGGATTGAATTGTGTCCCCAAAAACTATGTGTCAACTTGGCTAGGTTATAATTCCCAGCATTGTGTGGTTGTCCTCCATTTTGTGATCTGATACAGTTATCCTCCATTTTGTGACGTGTTATAAATCTTAACTCATACATGTTAAAGAGGCAGGATTAAGGTGAGGCGTAGCTAGAGTCACCACCTTACAAGAGGGTGTGACTCACTTCAAGTTACACCTTACTCTTACTCAAGTCACACTTTTACTTGAGTCACACTTTCTATCTTACAAGAGATAAAAGGAGAAAGAAGCAAGCAGAGACAGGGACCTCACCACCACCAAGAAAGAAGAGCTGGGAGCAGAGGAAGTCCTTTGGACCCAGGGTCCCAGTGCTGAGAACCTCCCAGATCCAGGAGACAGACAGCTGTAACACTGGAGATGGTGAGAAGTGGCAGCAGAGAACTGCAGCAGCAGAACCAGGAGACTAGCAAAGGATGGCACAGTGAGTGTGCCAAACCACGGAGCAAGAGAGCTGAGCACCTTCAGCTGAGGCCTACTGGTGGAGTGGGGCGCCTCTGGGTACTTACTGGTTGGGCCGAAGAGCTTTCTAATACTCGCCCGAGCAGGGTATAGGCTGAGCCAAGATAGAGAGAGAGAGGGAGGGTGAGAGACGCCTGCCTGTGGGCATGGCTGAGAAGCTGTCTTGACGGAAGAACTGTATCCTGAGTCGTTTCTTTCTGATCCTAAACTGTAACCCGTTGTGTCAAAACACATGGAGCTCTCCAAGGAACGTGGGGCCCACAGATGCTGAAAGGAGACAAGGACCTTCCCCTAGAACCGATAGAGAGAAAGCCTTCCCTTAGAGCTAGCACCCTGAATTCGGACTTCCAGCTGCCTACACAATGAGAGAATAAATTTGTTTGTTAAAGCCATCCACTTGTGGTATTTTTGCTATAGCAGCACCAGTTAACTAAAGCACTGTTGCTACTGTTAGAAGGGCGAAAGGAAGCTCAGGTTGGAAGGGCAAAACCTGGCCTTGCTGGACTCCGAGAGCCCACACGATGCACATCAGCTAAAAAGTCCAATTCAAGTGTCAGACTGCCCAGCGCGAAGCCTTGCAGCACCACGTCTTGGCAGCTGACCTCAGTCAACTTAGTGAACTTTTCTCAACCTCAGGAGCCTCAGTGTCCTCCTCCATGAAATGGGAGAATAATTCCAAACCTCTTGAGTTTGTTCAACAAATAATGGAGGGCCTACTGTGTGCCAGGCATTGTTCTAAGGTGTTGTGAAGATTAAATGGCACCTAGCAAGCACTCAGTAAATTTCAGCTACTATCAGGATGCTTACAGAAATGAGGGATGACTGCATGAGTGAATGAGTGAATGAATGAATCCCACCAGGGGCCTTGGTTTGTTTGCAAAAAAGCTGAGCTGTGTCCTGGGGAGAGGCTGAGACTTTGCCCTGCTTGCCCGAAAGTGCCAACAAGACCTTTCAGGCTGGGGCCCCCTACCTACCCGCCCTCCAGGAGGTGTTGCTGAGGAGCCGCCTGGCCCTCTCTCCACCGGGTCCTGTTCACTTGGTCACTTGGCACTGGGTTTATGCCCAAGGCCTGGCAGAGGGCAGTGCGAGGTCACCACAGCTCGGTTTCTGCTGTTGCTGGAGTCTGCCCTCCCCGGGCTCCACCTCCCCTGCCGGCCCTGCCCCTTTCCCAGCTGCGAGGGCGTTTCCCGCCCTGGGGCGGCCCCTCCCTGGCGTCCCTCCTGACACCCTCTCTGTTGCCCAGATCTGCAGCCAGAGTGCCGCCGCCATGGCCCCACAACAGCTCTTCCGTGCGCTAGTGTCGGCACAGTGGGTGGCCGAGGCGCTGCGAGCACCGCGTGCCGGGCCACCCTTACAGCTGCTGGATGCCTCCTGGTACCTGCCCAAGATGGGCCGCGAAGCGCGCCGCGAGTTCGAGGAGCGCCACATCCCGGGCGCCGCCTTCTTCGATCTGGACCAGTGCAGCGACCGCACGTCGCCCTACGACCATATGCTGCCCAGCGCAGCGCACTTCTCCGAGTACGTTGGCCACCTGGGCGTGGGCGCCACCACGCACGTCGTGGTCTACGACGCCAGCGAGCAGGGCCTCTACTCGGCCCCACGCGTCTGGTGGATGTTCCGCGCCTTCGGCCACCGAGCTGTGTCTTTGCTTGATGGTGGCCTCCGTCACTGGCAGCACCTGGGCCTTCCGCTCGACTCTGGCAAGAGCCATCCGGTGCCCGCCGAGTTGTGCGCCGAGCTCGATCCTGCCTTCGTCAAGACGTTCGACGACATCAAGGAGAACCTCGAGTCCCGGAGTTTCCAGGTGGTGGATGCCCGCGCCGCTGGCCGCTTCCGGGGCACTGAGCCTGAGCCCCGAGAAGGTAATAGCTTGAGGAAAGGGGCTGGGAGGCCACCCGGTGAGCAGGGTCAGGTGTGCGTCCTAGGGCCCTGGACACTGCCCTGACCTTTGAAGGACAAGTTGAGGGGGGAGCAGTGATGAGGGGTGGGGGGAAGAAATCGAATGGAGGCTAGAGATGGGTTTCCAGTAGCCTCACGCTATAAGCCTCACTTGCTTCGTTCATAAAGTGGGACAATAATGCTTACCCACCTCCCCTGATGCTTGAGGCAGGACTGCCTCCACCCCAATACTGGGGGTGTGCTGCACAACTGCAGATTGGGGGGGGCAGGCCCTAGCTCAGAACAGGCCCCATGGGATGGAGGCCAGAGTCAGGTCTACTGTCATCCCTGAGGATGGTGGAGCAGGGGGGAAGGAGGAGGAAGAGTCTGGCCGAGTAAAAGCAAAGCCCCTCAGAGAGGCCAAGGCTGGAAGTGGGAAGCACAGAGACACTGAACAGAGTGGCGTTGCTGCCCCGGGTTGGAGCAGAAACTGCAGTAGACGGGCGGGTGGTGCTGTCCTGGGCTGGTACAGAGCTTTCGGCCTGTGGGTTGGGGTTCCCCAGGAAGGGAAGTAGGCCAGAAAGCCCTGCATAATGGGGGAAGGGGTCTCCCTAGGGTGGATGAGACAAAAACAAGGAAACCATTGCCATGGAGTCAATTCTGACTCACAGCAACTCTACAGGACAGAGTAGAACTGCCCGTAGGGTTTCCAATGAGAAGCTGGTAGATTCAAACTGCAAACGTTTTGGTTAGCAGCTGAGCTCTTAACTACTGCGCCACCAGGTCACCAGGGCGAAGCAGTCCCCACAAATTGGGTGGTGACGGCCACATTCTTGTCAGCCTTTCAACAATCCCATGTGGTGAGTACTGTCATTGTACCCCTTGCACAGAGGAGAAAATGGAGCTTAAAAACGGCTACCTTGCCCCAGGTCTCAAGAAGAGGCAGCCAGGATTCCAACTCGGATGATGGTACACCTAACCACGGTGAACAGCCGGTAATTCGCCAGCCCCTTCTCTTGTGCCTGCTTTGGGAAGGGTGCAAGGAACTCGCCATTTCCTCTGGGAAGCTCTCCCTGAATGTCAGTCATTCCACGCCCCCAAATTGGGGTTGGAGCTTCTGTTCTGTGATTCCAGAACAGCTTGGCCTTGGCCTGTCTCAGCACTGAGTACCTGGCTCAGCGCTGCTTTCAGTGTTCCCAGACCAAGGACTGCTCCATGCTCCCAGTGTTCCTGAGAGCCAGCCCAGCACCTGGCAGAGTCGAGGCCCCACAGAGGTTTGAATTCTGAAGATCCCAACCACACAAGCAGAGCACTGATGAAAATAGGTCCAGACACAGGAAACTACTTCAATCCAACCATTTTTTGAGCCTACTCCTGCTGTCGTTGTTAGGTGCCATAGAGTCAGTTCCAACTCATAGCAACCCTGTGTACAAGAGAATGACCCACTGCCCAGTCCTGCACCATCCTCACAATGGTTGTTATGCTTAAACCCATTGTTTCATCCACCGCGTCAATCCATCTCATTGAGGGTCTTCCTCTTTTTCACTGACCCTCGACCTTACCAAGCATGATGCCCTTCTCCAGAGGCTGGTCCTTCTTAATAACATGTCCAAGTCTCTCTATCCTTGCTTCTAAGGAGCATCCTGGCTGTACTTCTTCCGAGACAGACTTGTTCATTCTTCTGGCATTCCGTGGTCTAGTCAATATTCTTTGCCAACACTATAATTCAAAAGCATCAATTCTTCCTTAGTCTTCCTCATTCACTGTCCAGCTTTCGCATGCATATGAAGCAATTGAAAATACCATGGCTGGGTCAGGCGCACCTTAGTCCTCAAGGTGACATCTTTGCTTTTCAGCACTTGAAAGTGGTCTTTTGCAGCAGATTTGCCCAACGCACTACATTGTTTAATATCTTGACGGCTGCTTCCATGGGCATTGATCGTGGATCCAAGTAAAAGGAAATCCTCGACAACTTCAATATTTTCTCTATTTATTGTAATTTGCTTATTGGTCTAGTTGTGAATATTTTTGTTTTCTCTGTGTTGAGGTTCAATTCGTACTGAAAGCTATAGTCTTTGATCTTCATCAGTGCTTCAAGTTCTCTTCACTTTCAGCAAACAAGGTTGTGTCATCTGCATATTGCAGGTTGTTAGAGTCTTCCTCCAATCCTGACACCACGTTCTTCTTCATATAGTCCAGCTTTTCAGATTATTTGCTCAGCATACAGATTGAGTAAGTATGGTGAAAGGATACAACCCTGACTCATATCCGTCCTAACTTTAAGCCACACAGTCTCCGCTTGTTCTGTTCGAATGACTGCCTCCCGATCTATGTACAGGTTCTTCATGAGCATAATCAAGTGTTCTGGAATTCCCATTCTTCACAACGTTATCCATAATTTGTTGAATTATGTTGAATTCAACACAGTGGAATGCCTTTGCACAGTAAATAAAACACAAATAAACATCTTTCTGGTACTCTCTGATTTCAGCCAAGATCGATCTGACGTCAGCGACGATATCCCTTGTTCCACGCCCTCTTCTGAATCCAGCTTGAATTTCTGGCATTTCCCCATGGATGTACTGCTGTAGCTGCTTCTGAATGATCTTCAGCAAAATTTTACTTGCATGTGATATTTATGATATTGTTCAATAATTTCCACATTTGGTTAGATCACTTTTCTTTGGAATCGGCATAAATATGGATCGCTTCAAGCTGTCTTCCAAATTTCTTGGCATAGACAAGTGAGCACTTTCAGCATTGTATCCATTTGTTGAAACATCTCAGTTGGTATTCTGTCCATTCCTGGAGCCTTGCTCTTCACCTTCCCTTTCAGTGCAGCTTGGAATTCTTCCTTTAATACCATCGGTTCTTGATCATATGTGTCTTGGTCATCTAGTGCTGCTATAACAGAAATACCACAAGTGGATGGCTTTAACAAAGAAAAATGTATTTTCTCACAGTCCAGTAGGCTATAAGTCCAAATTCAGGGCACTGGCTCCAGGAAACGCTTTCTCTCTCTGTCGGCTCTGGAGGAAGGTCCTTGTCATCAGTCTTCCTTTGGTCTGGGAGCGTCTCAGCGCAGGAACCTCAGGTCCAAAGGACATACTCTGTTCCTGGCACTGCTCTCTTGGTGGTATGAGGTCCCCATGTCTCTCTGCTTGCTTCTCTCTTTTATATCTCAAAAGAGATTGGCTTAAGACACTGTCTAATCTTGTAGATCTCATCAATATAACTGCCTGTAATCCATCTCATTAACATCACAATGATAGAATTTACAACACAAAGGGAAATCACATCAGATGGCAAAATGGTAGACAATCATACGATACTGGGAATCATGGCCTGGTCAAATTGATACACATATTTTGGGGGGACATAATTCAACCCATGACAATATACTACCTCCTGAAATGGTTGAATGTCACCCAAATCTTTTTTGTACAGCGACTCTGTGTATTCCTTCCATCTTCTTTTGATGTTTCTTGCGTCATTCAACATTTTGCCCATTTAAAAAAAAAAAAATCCGTTGCCATCCAGTCAATTCCAACTCATAGCAACCCTAAAGGACAGAGTAAAACTGCCCCATAGGGTAGTTCTGGTGCACCTGGTGAATTTGAACTGCCAACCTTTTGATTAGCAGCCGTAGCTCTTAACCACTACGCCACCAGTCCTTCAATATTCCAACTCGAGGCCTGAATTTTTTTTCCGTTCTTTCAGCTTGAGAAATGCTGAGTGTGTTCTTCCCTTTTGGTTTTCTACCTCCAAGTTTTTGCACATTTCATTATAATACTTTGTCTTCTCAAGCTGTCTTTTGAAATCCTTTCAGCTTTTACTTCATCATTTCTTCCGTTTGCTTTAGCGGTGTCACATTCAAGAGCAAGTTTCGGAGTCTCTTCTGACATCCATTTTGGCCTTTTCCTTCTTTCTTGTCTTTTTAATGACCTTTTGCTTTCTTCATGTATGATGTCCTTGATGTCGTCCCACAACTCATCTGGTCTTTAGTCATTAGTGTTCAATACGTCAAATCCATTCTTGAGATGGTCTCTAAATCCAGGTGGGATACACTCAAGGTTGTACTTTGGCTCTAGTGGACTTCTTTTAATTTTCTTCAGCTTCCACTTGAACTTGCATATGAGCAATTGATGGTCTGTTTTGCAGTCGGCCCCTGGCCCTGTTCTGACTGATGATATTGAGCTTCTCCATTGTCTCTTTCCACAGATGTAGAGTCAATTTGATTCCTGTGTATTCCATCAGGTGAGGTCCAAGTATGCAGTCACTCTTTATTGTTGTTGAAAAAAAATATTTGCCATGAATAAGTCACTGGTCTTGCAAAATTCTATCATGCAATCTCCGGTGTCATTTATATTACCAAGGCCATATTTTCCAACTACTAATCCTTCTTTTTTGTTTCCAACGTTTGCATTCCAATCACAAAAGTAATTATCGGTGCATCTTGATCGCATGTTTGATCAATTTTAGACTGTAGAAGTTGGTAGAAGTCTTCAATATCTTCATCCTTGGCATTAGTGGTTGGTGCATACATTTGAATAATAGCTATGTTAAATGGTCTTCCTTCTAGGCGTATGGATATTATCCTATCACTGACAGAGTTGTACTTCAGGACAGATCTTGAAATGTTCTTTTTGACAATGAATGTGACGCCATTGCTCTTCAATTTGTCGTTCCCAGCATAGTAGACCATATGATTGCCTGATTCAAAATGGCCAATACCAGTCCATTTCAGGTCACTAATGCCTAGGATATCGACCTTTATGCGGTCCTTTTCATTTTTGACAACTTCCAATTTTCCTAGATTCATGCTTCATACATTCCATGTGCCTATTATTAATGGATATTTGTAGCTGTTTCTTCTCATTTTGAATTGTGAGACATTAGGAAATGAAGGTCCAGAACGCTTCCCTCCATCCAGGTCATTACGGTTGGCTCTACTTTGAGGAGGCAGCTCTTCCCCAGTTATATTTTGCGTGCTTTCCAACCTTAGGAGCTCATCTTCTGGAGCTGTATCAGACAATGTTTTACTACTGTTAATAAGCTTTTCACTGGCCAGTTTTTTTCAGAAGTAAAGCTCCGGGCCCTTCTTCCTAGTCTTTCTTAGTCTGGAAGCTCTGCTGAAACCTGTCCACCAAGGGTGCCTACTGGTATTTGAAATACAGGTGGCGTAGTTTCCAGCATCACAGCAACATGCAAGCCACCATGGTGTGACAAACTGACAGATGTGTGGTGGTTCAAGCCTATGTAGGTGGCAGTTTCTTACGTTTAAGCCTAATAAGGGCTAACGTGAACCCAGTGGGCCCTCTAGCTCAGTGGCAGGGGTGGGGAGGGAAGGAACGGCACAGAACAGTGAGCCAGAGCCCTGGCCCACGTTGTACTGGCTGTGTGCCACCTGGTAAATCACCTAATCTCTCTGAACCACAGTTTCTGCGCGTGTGAAATAGGAGCAGTAACACGTCCTTTAAATGGGAGATAACAGTTGACACCTAGCAGGCTTGTAAAAATGAACTGAGCTGATATGTGCAAAGGCTTAGCAGAGCTCCACGCAGCGTTCGTTCCAACCAGTGGCAAATGTCATTGTTACCATCGTCTCCGCTCTACAGCCTGAGGCAGGCCCACCTCAGTCCAGCAGTGAGGGGAAGCCTGCTTCACTTGGTGGTGTTTCCAGGTGTGGGGACAGCCCTGCCCTTAGAGTCTCCACCTTGGCTTGAAAGCTTCCTCTTATTCCTTGCTCCAGGCTTGTCCCTAGGTATTGTCTGTGAGTTAGCCCAGCTCTTTCATCCATTAAATGGGGATGTGTCTTAGTTACCTAGTGCTGCTATAACAGAAATAACACAAGTGGATGGCTTTAACAAACAGAAATTTATTCTCTTACAGTCTAATAGGCTAGAAGTCCAAATTCAGGGTGCCAGCTCTAGGGGAAGGCTTTCTTTCTCTGTTGGCTCTGGAGGAAGGTCTTTGTCATCAACCCTTCCCTGATCTAGAAGCTTCTCAGCACAGGGACCCCAGGTCCAAAGGAAGTACTCTGCTCCTGGCACCACCTTCTTGGTGGTATGAGGTCCCCTATGTCTCTCTACTTGCTTCTCTCTTTTATATCTCAGAAGAGATTGGTTTAAAACAAAACCTAATCTTGTAGATTGAGTCCTGCCTCATTAACATCACTGCCTCTAATCCTGCCTCATTAACATCATAGGGGCAGGATTTACAACACATAGGAAAATCACATCAGATGACAAAATGGTGAACAATCGTACAATACTGGGAACCAGAGCCTAGCCAAGTTGACACACATTTTGGGGGGACAACAGTTCAGTCCAAAACAGGATGCATGGTACACTCTAACTTTTCCACAGATTCCAGAGTGCTGTCTACGCTCAACCCTGAGAGTAGATACTGAGGTGGTTTAGCAGCTCTCTGGAGGGGTGTACCCGACCCAAGGCAGAAGCAGCCCTAGAGCTCATCCCTAGAACCAGAATGGCCTGGATTTGAATCATTAGCCATGAGCGTTTATTTTGTTGCTAGTCTCAGGCCTCCACCTGAAAATGGAAATAGTAGTAAGACCCGCCTGTTGGGGTTACTAGGCTGGTGTTACTGGAATAACCAGAATGTGTGTTGGAGCCCTGGGGATGTTTGCAGGATGTGGGTGAGGCCATGAGCCTCTTGGTGGATAGTCCTTTAGCCTTGCCTGCTTTCGTGTTTACAACTGAAACTGTCTTTAAAAATGGAAGTCGGATTTCCCATTGCCAGGTCAAAGCCCAGTAGTATCACTGGGGGGGGGATGCAGGGGTGTGGACCTTACTGGGTGACGGGGGGGAGGGGTAACACCAAAGCGTCTATTAAATTTTTATGCAGTGTTTCAGCAGAAATTTAGTTTTTATTAAAAAATCCCTGTAGTTAGTTATATCAACAAAAACATTTTTTCGTAAGCCCAGCTTACATGTATCAATATACCTACAAGGCTAGAACTCTATGCTAATATACTTTTTGAACCTTCTAATGCCCTCCGGGGGCCCTGGTGGCACAGTGGTTAAGAGCTTGGCTGCTAATCAAAAGGTAGGCAGCCAGTCCTTGGAAATGCTATGGGGCAGTTCTACTCTGTCGCTATGAGTCAGAAACGACTGGACGACAATGGGTTTTTAATGCCTCTAATCAGAATCGACTCGACGGCACTAGTCAGAGCTATCAATATCATCCAGTTTCAATGACACTTCGAATCACATGATTTCACCTGCACAGGCTGTAAGCACACGCTGTTATTTTTGTTGGAGCCCGGGTGCCTGAGTGGTTAAGAGCTCAGCTGCTAACCAAAAGAGTCGGTGGTTTGAATTCACCAGCTGCTCCTTGGAAACCCTGTGGGGCAGTTCTACTCTGTCCTACAGGGTCACTGAGTCAGAATCTACTTGATGGCAACAGTCTGTTTTTGTGGCTGCCAGTCGCTGATTTTGTCAAATTTTCTGGTGTTTTAGCCACAATATTGTGGTAATTCGCATGTGAGGGTGACACCATGAGTTGCTGCACTGGGTGAGACCAACCTTAGTGATGCCACTGTCAAAGCCCAGGCCTTAATCCAGGCCTGCAAAGGCGTTCGCTCCTCCCGGCTCGGCCGCCCCTGGACCTCCTGCCTCTGCACTCTCTGGGCTTCTACCATAATGGCCTGGAATCCCTCCAGGCACTTTGAAATTCCCTGCCATCTTGGCTTCCCTGTGCCCCAGTGCTGTCAGTCACCACCTCCCAGACCCTTTGACCCGGCTGAATCTACTCCCCCTTCAGGGCTTCCTCAGAGAAGCTTCCCTGACAGCGCCCTACCCGCCCCCCCCCCCACCCAGCCCCTCAGGCTGTGCCCCTGGTGTCTGGCACCACAGGACCTGTCACTGGGCAGTCTGGGTCTGAATCCCGGTTACCCCCTACCAGCTTGGGCAAAGTATTCTGTGTGTCTCAGTCTCTTCATCTGCAGAAAAGAGAGGATGACAATTTTGTTCCCATGGAGTTTTGGGGAGGATTAAAGGAGAAAATATCGCTGAGGGGCTTAGGACAATGCCCAGCATAAAGTGAGCACTTGATAACGTCAGCCATCAGTATTACCATTGTTATTTTTTATAATAGCCCCCATGCCACCCTGTAAGGACTTTTGATAACACCTATCATACCATAACACCCTGGTGGCGCCGTGGTTAATCATTTGGCTGCTAACCAAAAGGTCAGCAGTTCAAATCCACCAGCCGCTCCTTGGAAGCCCTGTGGGACAGTTCTACTCTGTCCTGTAGGGTCACTATGAGTCAAAATTGACTTGATGGCAACAGATTTTGGTTTTGGATCATACTTGTGAGGAGCCTTGGTGGCTCAGTGGGTAAAGAGCTCGGCTGCTAACCAAAAGGTCAGCAGGTTGGACCCCCCAGCAAGAGAAAGATCTGGTCGTCTACTTCCGTAAAGATTACAGCCTTGGAAACCCTATGGGGTAGTTCTACTCGGGACTACAGGGTCGCTATGAGTCGGAATCGACTCATCAGCAGTGAGTTTTAGCCATACTGGGTGGTGCCAACAGATAGTGCTCAACTACTAACCTCTAAACGTTGGCAGTTTGAACCCACCCAGTGGCACTGTAGGAGAAAGGCCTGGTAATCTGCTTTTGTAAAGATTACATTTCCACTCTGTAACACATGGGGTCTCCATGAGTCAGAATCGACAGCAATGGAGTTTCCCACACCTGCAATTACTCCGTTATGGCCTACCTGCCTTGCCAGATCCAACCCCCTGGCCTGCGAGTACTACTTGTCCTAGCTAGGAAGGTTTTGAACCCTAGTGGCACAGTGGTTAAAAGCTTGGCAGCTAACCAAAAGGTTGGCATTTCGAATCTATCACCTGCTCCTTGGAAACCCTATGGGGCAGTTCTACTCTGTCCTATAGGGTTCCTATGAGTCTGAATCAACTCGACAGCAAGGGTTGTTGCCCCCAGGGTACACAGTAGGTGGTCAGGAAACATGAGGACAGAGTGCGGCTCTGGTGGAGTCTGAGTCTTAGGTTCAAACTGTAGCCAGCAATTTGCCGGAAGCACGGCCTTGGGCAGTACTTAATCTCAGCATCGCCGTATATGAAATGGTAATGCCTACCTATAGTGGTTGTGAGAATGAACTGAGATAATGCCTGGCATGGGAGACTTTCAGTACGGCAGCCTGCACCTGAGTGGGCTGCCATTCACACCACCCTTCTGTTTTATCCTTCCTGCTCTCTCGCCACAGATATCGAACCTGGCCATATCCCCGGCACCGTGAACATCCCCTTCACGGACTTCCTGACCAAGGAGGGCCTGGAGAAGAGCCCTGAGGAGATCCACCACCTATTCCAGGAGAATAAGGTGGACCTGTCCCAGCCACTGGTGGCCACATGTGGCTCCGGTGTAACAGCCTGCCACGTGGCGCTGGGGGCCTACCTCTGTGGCAAGCCTGATGTGGCCATCTATGATGGCTCCTGGGTGGAGTGGTACATGCGTGCCAGGCCTGAGGAGGTCATCTCTGAGGGCCGGGGGAAGACCCTCTGAGGCTGGGCACGGACATGGCAAGCCCGGCGACATTCAACCACCAGCAGTGTCCAGCCAAGTCCAGCCCAGCTGTTTTGACCAGGAAAGTGTTTCTTCATCCAACTCAGGTGGTACAAGGGGCAATGTCCCTGAGGCCAGGAATTCGTGAATGCATGAATGCCCAGTGGAAGCAGAAGAGAAGGTGGCGGGTGGGAGCAGGGGAGGGAGGGCAGAAAGCCCTGCTACTTGTCATAGTGCTAAGCTGGTGCCCCACCTCCCCTCTCGTTTTACTGTTGAGGAAATAAAACAGCCAAATGCTAAATCCTTGTAGTATGGGGCTGCCTTGTTTTCTTAAGGAGCCAGTGGTTCCAGCATGCCCAGTGAGGGGAGCTCTGTGCAGCCTGAGGGTCGTGGGGGTCCTGTCCTGCCTTCTGAGTAGGCTGGGGCCCCAGAGCCCTTTTCTTCCTGTGATGGATTACATCACACCCCCGGCAAGCCGTCCTCCACCCCATAATCCTGGGGTCCTCCTTCTGGTTTCTGGGCTATTAAGGTGAAGCTTGCTGTAACATGCCTGGGACCCTACCCACAGCCCCCCACAATTAAGCAGTACATCCTCATTTCAAGAGAGGGATGGATCCAAAGCTTACTAGAAGGCTGCAGCACGCTAAGCCTATGCCTGGCCCAGCTCTAGAATGTTCTCAAGAAGGGCGGAGTTTAGCCAAACTAGAGAATAGAGCTCCAAACTCTCATGGTTAAATCTGGAAGCTCTTGCTTGGAGGCTGGTCTCTGGAACTGCCAGGGGGTGGGGTAAACCCAGGGGTTTGATCCTTGCTGCTTAAGGGTAACCTCCTCCCCAAGACTTCCAGAGGGAGGGACTCTGTACCCCTCACTCCTTTGGGCAGAAGTGGACATAGGTGTCTGAGAAGACCCCACTACCCCTACTGGACCTGGGTCACCCTCCCCATCTTTCTAGCCCCCGGGTCACACCATCTCTGTGGCAGAGGGGCAGTGTCAATCAGTGCTGACAGGGGAAGGACCCAAGAAGTTATCTTGTCTGGCCCCTCTTTCCAAAACAAAACCAGAGCGGGGCAGTGACTTACCCAAGGTTACACAATGCACCTACACCAGAGCCAGGAGCTAACTCCGATTTCTTGACTCTGAAGTTACTCTCTTTCTCCTTTGACTCTACAACTGGAGAGGAGTCATTTTCCAAGTCCACACAGAGATACCAGCCACAAAGAATCTTGGTTTTACATGGAAGAGTTCTGGAATAAGTCCCAACCTCTCCAGGCCTCAGTTTTTCATCTATGAAATGGGCATAATAAATACTTCAGAAGAGAATTCAGACAAGGACCTAGCCAAGAGCCCACTGAAGAATCCCGTTCCTCTAGCCCAGGGTTTCTCAACCTTGGCACTGTTGACATTTGAGGCTGGAACATTTTTTTGGTGGGGGAGGGGGCTGTCTTGTGCATTGTAGGGTGTTTACCAGCATCTCTGCCATCTCCTTCATAGATTCCAGTAGCACCCTCTGATTGTTGCAACCAAAAAAGATCTCCAAACAACAACAACAAAAAAATCAAACCTGTTACAGTCGAGTCGATGCCAATTAATGGCAACCCCATCTGTTAGAGAGTAGAGCTGGGTTCTGTAGGGTTTGCTTGGCTGTAATCTTTACAGAAACAGATCCCCAGGCCTTTCTTTCCTGCCACTGCTGGGTGGGTTCAAACCACCAACCTTCAGGTTAATAGTCAAGAGCAAACCATTTGTGCCACCGAGGGACCTTAAAAGATCTCCAGACATTGCCACCTGTCTTCTGGAGGGAGGGGCACAATCACCTCCAGTGGAGAACCACCGCTCTATTTGCAATTAACATGTTGACCACAGCAGTCAGGAACAGTGAGGAGAGGAAACCCCAACACGGAGAGGGGCTCCCTCTCCCCCTCATAAGCCCCTTCCCTTGAGGCTACATTTAGTGGTTTAAAAGCTCCCTTCCTTTCTTGTTCGTCTCAGACAAGTTGTGTTTTCTCCCCTGGAATGTTGCTGCCCCTTGGAGGAGAGTGGTTTGCCTGCAGCACATGCTGGTTCTCACCTGGCGTCCTGTCCCAGCTGCTCCATTCCAGGCTGCCGGACAAGCTGCTGAGCCTCTCTGGGCCTCAGCTTCTTCGTCTTTAAAATGGGGATGATAGTAGGTTCCCTGAGAGCAATGAGAATTAGTGAGATAAATCCATATAAACTGCTTAGCTTGGTGCTGAGCACAGAGTAAACATCAAGTGTTACTGTTATTTGTTAAGGAATTTTATGTATCCAGCGTGTTGAACGTCTCCTGTGCTTCAGACACTGGGGGAAAGAGCAAGGAATAAGAGAATTGGATCGCACTTGACTACTAATCTAAAGGCTGGTGGCTCAAACCTACCCAGTTGCGCCGGGAAAGAAAGACCTGGAAATCTGCTTCCATAAAAATTACAGCCAAGAAAATCCTGTGAAGCGGCTCTACGTTATATCACATGGGGTCACCATGAGTCAGAATCAACGTCACCACAAAAGGTTTGGTTTGGGTTTTTTTTAGTGCCTGCCCTCACAAAGCTTTCAAACCAAGGAGGGGGAACTGGCTCTCTGTCATATTTCTGCGAAGAAGGGAGTACTGTGAAATGATTCATTATACAACAGACTCATTTCACAGATGTGGAAGGAAGTTCAGAGAGGTTCCGTGATTTGCCCAAGGATGCACAGCTTATTAGAGAGAGGAGCCAGTCCCCACTGAGCTTAGAATTCTCAGTGAAGGAGCCCCTCCAGTGGGCCTCGCCTGTGGTGGTTTACTGGCTCTCAGGATCCAGGGGAGAATGGAGTATAACCCAGGGTTTGGAAACACGGGTGACAAGCTCATGGAAGAGGGCCAAGTGTTCCCCAGCTCCACACAGAAGCACCTTGAGCAGTGGGGTTTAAGCTGTAGTCAGGCGGTTTGGGTTAGGCTCCCTTCCCCAACCCAGTACAACCCTGGCAAGGAAACCCAGGCTGGTCCAAACCAGTTGCCGACCAGAAGATTCTGACTCGTGGCAACCCCATGTGTATCAGAGTAGAACTGTGCTGTGTAGGATTTTCAGTGGCTGCTTTTGTGGAAGTAGATCACCAGGACTTTTGTCCATCATGCCTCTGGATGGACTCAAACCTCCAACCTTGTGGTTAGCAGCTGTGCACATTGGCCATTTGTACCACCCAGGGCCTTCAAGCTGGGGCTTGTTTCTCCTGAGAAGGTCCCCAATGGGTCTGGGCAGGTCCAGGGGAGGCCTGCCCAGACGAAGGAGGACAATTTGACAGAGCTTTAAGTTGCAGCCTAACTTGCCCAGGTCCCCTGAACTCCCAGAATAATTAACCACTGGCTGCCAGGACTCCTTATTAACCAGCAATCCAGGGTCCCTGCCAGCGGCCCCTCCACCTGCCTGCGCGTTCCAGGCAGGAGCTTGCCACACTGCACAGCCAGGCTGATGACATTTGGGTCCTTTGGCAAATATTTGCTGAGTATCTCCTCGGTGGCAGGGGCAGTAGGGAATGCCCTTCCCAGCGTGTCTAACCAGCTGCGTGGGAATGTTTCTACTCCTGGGACCGTGGCCTCGAGGGACTGTGGCCCAAAGCCCCCACCCACATAAGGGCTAAATCATGAATCCAATGTGGCAATCCCATCCTGGTGCTGCAGAATCAACCCCATAAGCTCTGCCTTCTAGACCCTGTTAGGCCTTCAGTCTTCTCATCTGAAAAAATGGGGCAGTCCAGCCTGCCTTGAATAGGGCAGCTGTGATGCCGAATAAGGTAATGCTCAAAGCAATATGAGGTGTCACTTCTATGGGAATAACCCCAGTTATATAAGCACAATGAAGTTTTATGATCCTTAACTCATGAATGAGTCATATGGAAGATGAAATTTTCAGGTAATTAAAGCATTTCATTTAAGCACCAAAACTTTTCACATATTAACCCATCGTCATTGCTGTTTTGTGCCCTCCAATTGATTCCAACTCACAGCATCCCCATGTGTTACGGGGTAGAACTGCTCCATAGGGTTTTCTTGGTTATATGCAATCTTTATGGAAGCAAATCGCCACGGCTTTTCTTCCACAGTGCTACTGGGTGGGCTCAAACCACCAACTTTTCAGTTACCAGCTGAACAAAAGCCTTTTTGTTCCACTCAGGGACCTGTAAGGTGTGGAAGCTGGTGTATTGAGCATACCTGAACTCTCAGCGGCTTTGAGTCATTGCTGTATCGCACAGTGATACCCTCGGAGGGTATTTGCCCCTAAACTATGGCTCCGACTGAGTGCCTGTCCAGTGGTCAGGTTCTGGCTGCTCTGTACCATCCTTGCTTTTACCCAGACTCCCCTCCTCGGCCTCCTTCCAGGCCTGCTCGCTGGGGATGGTCCCCTCTATTCCAGAGGCTTAAACCACTGCGTGGAGCCCAGTGACTCCTCAGTCTTCACCTCTAGCTGCTCGCTGTGCCCTGAACTCCAGGTCCCTGTGTCCACTGCCTGCGGATGCCTGAGCCTACCCCCCCAGACCCCCATGCACATTCTTGTCGAAGTGTTCTCAGCCACCTGCCATCAGTTACAGCATTCCTGCCTGGCACTGAGTTATCGAGACCCTACCTCCCTCAGCTCCACGGCCAGCCAGCACCGAGGCCAGGAGATTTCCACCTGTTCCCACCACCTTGTCCAGGTCCCCTTCCCAGCCCCACACTCAAGACTCTCGGGCATAGTCCTGTTTCGTCCATTAATTCCAGCCCGCCGGACCTGGGGGTGTCAAGGATGACGGCAGACCCTGTGAGGGGGAGGGACAGACACACGGACTGGCTGTTAAAACAACAGGATGAGTGTCTGAGAGATGGAAACATGGGGCAGGTGGAGGTTAGAGGGGGTGATTCTGGGTCTGAGAGGCACCTCTGGGTAGGGCTGGCTATACTTCATGAGTTCCCTAGACTGAGACTGCACCCTTTCCAGACAGGCAGTGTGGGGCAGGGTTCAGGGCAGCCTCTGGAGGCTACAGGTCCCTAGGGCCCACCGCCTGGCTGTGTGAGTGTGGCCAGTGCTTCAGTTTCCCCATCTGTGATGGGGGATAATCTCGATGCACACCTGTCTTAGTTTCCTAGGGCTATTGTGACAGATGACCATAGACTGGGTGGCTTAAGACAACAAATTTCTTCTCTCACAGTTCTGGAGGCTAGAAGTCCAAAATCAAGGTGTCAGCAGGACCACGCTCCCTCCAAAGTCTGTCCCTCTGAAGAATCCTTTTTTGCCTCTTCTAGCTTCTGGTGGCTGTCAGCAATCCTTGGCTTGTAGCTGCATCACTCCTATATCTGCCTCTGTCCTAAGTGGGCTCCTTCCTGTGTGTCTGTATCTGTCCCTGCTTTCTCCCCTTCTGTGAATATTAGTCATTGAATCGAGGTTCCATCCTAATCCAGTATGACCGAATCTTAACTAGTTACCTCTGCAGTCACCCTATTTCCAAATAAGGTCACATTTTGAGGCTCTGGGTGGGCTTGAAGAAGCCTTTGTGGTTCAGTGGTTAGGCGCTCAGCTGGTAACCGAAAGGGTGGCAGTTCAAACTCACCCCCACTCCGTGAGAGGAAGAAGTGGCAGTCTGCTCCCGGAAAGATTTACAGCCTTGGGAATCCTATAGGACAGTTCTACTCTGTCTTAAAGGGTCGCTATTAGTTGGAATCAACTCAACAGCAGTGGGTTTTGCGTTTTGGGGGTGAACAGGAATCTAGGGGGACATTATTAAACCCAACTGTCGTGGATTGAGTTGTGTCACCCAAAGATATCCATCAACTTGAGTAGTTGTGATTCCCAGTATTGGTGATTGTCCACCGTTTTGTCATCGGATGTGATTTTCCTATGTGTTGTGAATCCTATCTGTGTGATGTTGATGAGGTGGGCTTTGAGGCAGTTATGTTAATGAGGCAGGACCCAATCTACAAGATTAGATTGTGTTTTAAGTCAATCTCTCTCGAGATATGAAAGAGAATCGAGCAGAAAGGCATGGGGACCTCATAACACCGAGAAAGCAGTGCCAGGAGCAGAGCATGTCCATTGAACCTGGGGTTCCTGCATGGAGAAGCTCCTAGACCAGGGGGAGATTGATGACAAGGGCCTTCCCTCAGGGCCGATAGGAGAGAAAGCCTTCACCTGGAACTGGCACCCTGAATTTGGACGTCTAGCCTACTAGACTGTGAGAGAATACATTTCTCTTTGTGAAAGTCATCCACTTGTGGTATTTCTGTTATAGCAGGCCCAGATAACGAAGACACCAGCACAACACCTCAGAGGGTTGCTGTGAGGCTAGAAATGATTTGATTCCTACAGAGCACTGAGAACAGAACCTGGCATGGCGAGCACCAAGTAATGTTTATATTATTTGTATTGCTTGTATTACTATATTTGTATGCTTGTTGTTATGGACTGAATGTGTTCCCCAAAATGTACGTTCACTTGGTTAGGCCGTGATTCCCAGTATTGTGTGGTCATCCACCATTTTGTGATCTGATGTGCTTATCCTATGAGTTGTAAATCCTAACCTCTATGATACCAATAAGGCAGAATTAGAAGCAGTTATGTTAATGAGGCAGGACTCAAGCTACAGGATTAGGTTGTATTTTGAGTCAATCTGTTTTGGGATATAAAAGAGAGAATCGAGCAGACAGGAGAGGACCTCATGCCACCAAGAAAAAAGTGCCAAGAATGCAGTGTGTCCTTTGGACCTGGGGTCTCTGTGCTGAGAAGCTCCTAGACCCAGGGAAAGATTGATGACAAGGACCTTCCCCCCAAGCCGACAGAGAAAGAAAGCCTTCCCCTGGAGCTGGCGCCCTGAATTCGGACTTCTAGCCTCCAAAACTGTGAGAGAATAAACTTCTGTTAGTCAAAGCCATTCATTTATTGTATTTCTGTTATAGCAGTAGTACTAGGTAACTAAGACACTTATATTGTTTTATTACTATTATTATTAACATTCTAATCTGGACTTCTCTTGCCTCACTTTGCCTGACTGTAAGCTCTTGAGAGGTACAATATCTTATCCATCCTTTTCTTTTTCTTGGCACCAGGACAATGACTGACATGTGATGGGGGCTTAATGAATGCTTGGCAGATAAATATAAAGGAGCCCTGGTGGCACAGCGATTAAAGCACTAGGCTGCTAACTGAAAGGTCAGTGGTTCAAATCCACCAGCCACTCCATGGGAGAAAGACATGGCAGTCTGCTTCCCTAAAGATTTACAGCCTTAGAAACCCTATGGGGCAGTTCCCCTCTGTCCTATAAGGTCACTGGACGTGGATGGGTTAAACTCTCAGATGCTAACTGAAAGGTTGGCAGTTCAAAACCACCAGCCACTTCTCAGGAGAAAGTTGTGGCAACCTGCTTCTGCAAAGATTACAGGCTAGAAAACCCTGTTGAACAATTCTACTCTGTTCTATAGGGCTGCTATGAGTCAGAACAGACAGCAATGGAACATATAAATGAATGCACTATTAAGTCCGAGAAAGACCTTAATAACCACTCTTATTTATTGAGCCCTTTCCATATACCTAGGAGGATGCTACGTACACCACGTCCATTTAATCCTCCCAGTAACCCTGAGAAACTGGTTATTAGCCCTGATGTTACAGATGAGGAAGAAGGAAGGGGCTTAGAGAGGTCAGGTGACTCGCCCAAGGCCACATGGTGTGTTAGGACTGGGGCTGGGGTTTGAATTCTGGATGGAATGACTCTAGGCCTTTCACCCGCTAGGAGACAGAGGAGGGAGTGGGGCTTCTCTGAGGGTGGGAGGAGGGCTTCATAAAGGAAATGGTGGGGGCACTGAAAATTAAAAAGTAAGCCCCTGCAAACACACAGTCGCTCACGCACACACACGTGCACATACCTTGGTTCACAGGTGAGGAATAAGGGAAGCAGAGGCCAGTTTGCTGGACCAGCTGTTGTTAGTTGCTGTCGAGTCGATTCTGGGCCAGCTGTGCACTCTGTGAAATTTCTCCAGGACTCCTGTGTACAAGGTGGGCTCTCTTTAAATAATTCAGCCCGAAGCAGCAGAAAGAAGGGCAAGGTAGACAATCGCCAGGTGCTACAAACCAGGCCAAGTCATTAGCTGGCCCAGAGCTGGGGAGGGGCCTCCAGGTGTTCCTAGGTGAGGCAGGTGTCAGGGAGGCTTCGTGGCGTGGTGTGGCAAGGACAGCTGATTACCCTGGTGGGGCTCGTTGGTGCCCACTGTTCCTTTTCAGGCTTCCTCCCCTGCTAAAACAAACAAAACCCATAACCATCATCAGGTTGATCCTGACTCACAGTGATCTTGTAGGACAGAGTAGAACTATCCCATGGAATTTCCAAGGCTGTAATCTTTATGGAGGGGGCCCTGGTGGCACAGTGGTTAAGAGCTCAGCTGCTAACCAGAAAGTCGGTAGTTCCAATGCACCAGCCACTCCTTGAAAATCCTACGAGACATTTCTACTGTGTCCTATAGCATTTCTATGAGTCGGAATTGACAGCAACAGGTTGGGTTTGGTTTGGTTTGGTTTGGTTTTTTAATCTTTATGGCAGCAGACTGCCACATCTTTCTCCCGTGGAGTGGCTGATCATTTGAATTGCTGACCTTTCAGTTAGCACCTGAGCATTTTAACCACGGCACCACCAGGGCTCCCTTTCTCTCCTGCTGGCCTCTGCTATTCTTGTCTGTGTAGCTCATAGCATTTCCCTATTCCTGAGCCATGAAAGGCTTGGAAACCAGCTACAAGCCTGTCAGAAGAGCAAGTCTAGGGTCAAGGGCCCTGAGTGCAGGCTCAAGGGCTCCTTTCAGGCATGTAAGCTTGGGCACTTGTGTAACCCACAGAGTGAGTGATGAAAAGTTCAAGGCTTCGCCCAAAGGTAGGTACATTTTTAATGCTGTCTGGTTGATTTTAAAATAAAGGAAGCAAGAAAACATGGAGATGTGAATTTTGTTCACCTCAGTTATTTTTTTCCCCCTGGGGTGCTGGCCCTCCCAGTGGCACTTTGTCGGGTGCGAATGAGCAGTGTGCAGCTGGGCAGGGAGAGCCCCCAGAAGTCCCCACGGAGGCCTGGTGAGTGCTTGGCCAGCAGTCAGCCGGGGAGCTGGCCCCAGAGGTGGGAGGTAGGGCAAGACTGCCAACATGAGGTGAACTGGGACAGAAAGAGCCAGAAGGGAGTGTAGATCCAGAGGGGAGGAGCAGGAAGGAGAATGGAAGACTAGGTACTGGAGCAGGGAGGGAGCCGGAGCCAGCCAGGAGCAAAGGGAAGGGGGAGTGGCCCGGGAGGCTGCTGCTGCTGCCTGGCCTGGTCATTGGGTACATTGGGTGTAGGTGTGTCTGGCTGGCTGGCTGGTTCGGACTTGGACCTACAGATTGCAATAGAATGTCATCAAGGGAGGTCATGTGCTTGCCAAGTGAGGACAGCAGAGTCCAGCAACTGCAAACAGTAGTTGCAGTAACCGGCCTCTGAGTTATCATCACACTCAACCACTTTTATGCCAACCAATTTTGCTTCCTTTTTTTTTTTACTTAAATTGGCCACACGAAAGGTTTATTAAAGATCTCAAAACAAAATATTAGAATAGGCAACTAGAGGAAGTTGTGAACTCACTGCTGTAAATTTTTTTTTTTTTAAATAATAAAGTATTGTTTGAGGAGACAATGCAGGCACTCTGAATAAAATTCAAGAGTTTCCAACTATTATAATAACTGGAGGAATAGTTTAAACAGAGAAGAAGATACACTTTGATGGTTACAAGAGGGCGGAGGGAGGGAGGGGGGGAGGGAGATGGGTTTTCACTAATTAGATAGTACCAAACCGAACCCAGTGCCGTCGAGTCAATTCCGACTCATAGCGACTCTAGAGGCCAGAGTAGAACAAGAAGAATTATTTCAGGTAAAGGGAAAGATGATACACAATATAGGCAAGGTCAGCACAACTGGCTAAACTAAAAGCAAAGAAGTTTCCTAAATAAACTGAATGCTTCAAAGGCCAGCTTAGCAGGGGTGTGGGTCTGGGGACCACGGTTTCAGGCGACATCTAAGTCAATTGGCATAATAAAATCTATTAAGAAAACATTCTGCATCCCACTTTGGAGAGTGGCATCTGAGGTCTTAAACACTAGAAAGCGGCCATCTAAGATGCATCAATTGGTCTCAACCCACTTGGAGCAAAGGAGAATGAAGAACACCAAAGACACAAGGTAATTATGAGCCCAAGAGACAGAAGGGACCACGTAAACCAGACACTGCTTCGACCTGAGACCAGAAGAGCTAGATGGTGCCCGGCTACAACTGCCCTGTTAGGGAGTGCAATGGAGAGCCCCTGAGGGAGCAGGAGAGCAGTGGGATGCAGACCCCAAATTCTAGTAAAGAGGCCAGACTTAACGGTCTGACTGAGACTGGAGGGACTTGAGGTCATGGTCCCCAGGCCTTCTGTTAGCCCAGGACAGGAACCATTTCCAAAGCCAACTCTTCAGACAGGGATTACACTGGACTATGGGATAGAAAACGATACTGGTGAAGAATGAGCTTCTTGGATCAAGTAGACACATGAGACTGTGTTGGCATCTCCTGTCTGGAGGGGTGATGAGGGGGCAGAGGGGGTCAGAAGCTGGCCGAATGGACACGAAAAGAGAGAGTGGAGGGAAGGAGTGTGCCATTTCATTAGGGGGAGAGCAAGGAGTATACAGCAGGGTGTGTATAAATTTTGGTATGAGAGGCTGACCTGGTTTGTAAACTTTCACTTAAAGCACAATAAAAAAAAAAAAAATTTAAGAGGTTCCAAAAGGTACATGGGGCATCTCCCTTCCTGCCCAGCCCCAGCAAGCCAGTTGCCTTCTCCAGGGCAATCATGGTTACCATTCCTTTTGTGTTTCTCCAGAGATGATTTGTGCGTATAAAATACAAATACATAGGTGTGTGTATACATTGCCTCTTTTTTTTTGTTTTTTTTTTTTTTTTGCACAAATGGGTTCCAAGCTTACACAGAGTTCTTCACCCTTATTTTTCTCTTAACAATATGCCTTGGTGATTGCCCTATATCAGGACAGAGATACCACATCCCTCTTAAAGACTGGGGGTGTCCCTTTCATGGATGTACCATTCGTTTTTTAACTAGGTCCCAGTATTTTGCTGCTGCAGGTGATGTTTCCGTGATTAACCTGACACATAAACTTGACGTTGGCACATGTATCTGTAGAATAAATTCCTAGAAGCATCTGTGTCTTAGTGTCTTGTGCTGCCGTAACAGAAATACAACAAGTGGGTGACTTTAAAGAACAAATTAATTTTCTCACAGTTCAGGAGGCTGAAAGTCCAAACCAGGGTCTCAGCTCTGTTGAGTCCTTCCTTGTTGGTAGCCCTGGGCCTTCCTTGGTCTTTTTGCAGTCCTCGTGTGGCATCTGTCTTCCCCTCGTGTGTGTATTTCTGTGTCTAATCTGCTCTTTTTTTTTTTATTGCTCAGAGCGATTAGATTTAGAACCCACAGTACTGTGTACAGTCTAATTTACATAACAAAGAAAACCCTATTTCCAAACAGGATTACATCCACGGGTATAGGGGTTAGGATTCCAACACATATTTGGGAGTAACACAATTTAATACATAGCATTCCACCTCTTGAGGCAAGGGTCTGAGTCTTATTCATGTTGGGAGCACCAACAGTTCACATGGGGTGGGCACATAATTGTTGCTCTATAAATGCTGAAAGTGTGACAGGATGTTAAATACGGGGCTCTTCATCAGGCCCAGATGGTTTCAAAGGGGAAGTCTACCAAACCTTCAGGGACCAGGTAGTCCCCACGCTCCATAAAATGTTCCAGAGCACAGAAAATAAAAGTAAACTTCCTAAACCTTTTTATGAAACAAGGATAACATCAGTATCTAACCCTGATAAAGACGGCATTAAAAAAAAGAATACTACAGACCAATTTTGCTTGTTCCTATCAACTCTGAAGTATTAAATAAAATATTAGCAAACAGAATCCAATAGAACATTAAGACGACCACGACCTGGTCAATTTGTTCTAGGAATGCAAGATTGGGTCCGTTTTAAGAAATCCATGAGTACGTTGTTGTTGATTTTGTTTTGTTTGTGGAGACCACGTGTATTACAGAGCAAAACTGCTCCACAGGGTTTTCTTGTCCATGGCACAGAGGTTAAGAGTTCACCTGCTAACCAAAAGGTTGGTGATTCAAATCCACCAGCTGCTCTGCTAGAGAAAGATGTGGCAGTCTGCTTCTGTAAAGATTACAACCTTGGAAACCCTATGAGGCAGTTCTACTCTGTCCTATAGGTACACTATGAGTCAGAATTGACTCAAAGGCAAGGGTTTTGGGGTTTTTAGGGAATCTTTATGGAAGCAGATTACCAGGCCTATTTCTTTCAAGGTGCTGCTGGGTATATTCAGACCACCAAACTTTTGGTTATCCAGCAAGTGCAAACTGTTTGTGCCGCCCAGGGACCTTCATGAATATGTTGTTGGTTGTTGTCACGTTGACCCAACTCATGGTGACCTTATGTATAACAGAATGAAACGTTACCTGGTCCTGTGCCATCCTCACAATTGTTGGCATTTTTGAGCCCACTGTTGTATCAATCCATCTAGGAATGCATGGTTGGATCAATTTTAGGAAATCCATGAATATGTTATACCATATTAATACATATAAGGAGAAAGATCATATGACTATGTCCATAAGACAAAAAAAAAAAAAAAAAAAAAAACCTGTTGCCACTGAATCAATTCTGACTAATAGCAACCCCTACAGGACAGAACAAAACTGCCCCATAGGGTTTCCAAGGAGCAGCTGGTGGATTCGAACTGCTGGCCTTTTGGTTAGCAGCCATAGCTCTTAACCGCTTCGCCACTAGGACTCCAACTATCTCCATAGTTGATGAAAATCCTGCGTCAAAATTCAACACCCAATCCTGATGAAAACACTCAGAAAAATAGGAATTGATGGATACTTTCTTAGCATGATAAAAAAAAAAAAAAAAAAAATGTGTATACATGAGTTCTAAAGCCAGCATTTTATATAATGGGGAAACACTAGTGGCATTTCCACTAAGATCAGGAACAAGTTAAGGATGCCTTGTATCTCCACTACTATCAGTATTGTACAAGAGGTATTGTTATTGCTGCGTTCCTTGTTTCTCAGTGTCATGCTGGCTGTACTTCTTCCAAGAGAGATTTGTTTGTTTGTTTGGCCATCTGTGGTATATTCAACATTCTTCCCCAACACCCATATTCAAAGGTGTCATTTCTTCTTAGGTCTTCTGCATTCGCTGTCCAGCTTTCGCGTGTATGTGAAGCGATTGAAAATACTATGGTTTGGTCCTCAAAGTGACGTCTTTGCTTTTCAACACTTTAAAGAGGTCTTTTGCAGTGGCTTTACCCAACGGAACATGTCGTTTGATTTCCTGACCACTGCTTCCATGGGCTTTGATGGTGAATCCAAGTAAAATGAAATCCTTGGCAACTTCAATATTTTCTCCCTTTATCATGATGGTGCTTATTGGTCCAATTGTGAGGATTTTTGTTTTCTGAAGGCTGTGGCTTTTGATCTTCATCAGTAAGTGCTTCAAGACCCCTTCACTTTATCCAAGCAAGGTTGTGTCATTTGCATATTGCAGGTTGTTAATGAGTCTTCCTCAAATCCTGATGCCACATTCTTCTTCATATAATCCAGTTTCTCGGATCATTTGCTCGGCATACAGATTGAATAAACATGGTGAAGGAATACAACCCAGATGCACACATTTGCTGACTTTAAATTGTGCAGTATCCCCTTGTTCTGTTTGAATGACTGCCCCTTGGCCTGTGTACAGGTTCCCCATGAGCATAATTAGGTATCCTGAAATTCCCACTGTTTGCATTGTTATCCATAATTTGTTATGATTCATACAGTAGAATGCCTTTGCATAGCCAATAAAACACAGGTAAACATCTTTCTGGCATTCTCTGCTTTCAGCCAAGAGCCATCTGACATCAGCAATGATATCCCTCGTTTCAAGTCCTCTTCTGAATCGGCCTTGAATTTCTGGCAGTTCCCTGTTGATGTACTGCTGCTGCCGATTCTGAATGAAAATAAACTCTAAAGTATATTTTGAATCAAAGTGTGTTCTAAAAACTCCATAATTAAAGCAATTTGTTACTTGTGCATGAATAGACAGACCAGTGAAACAGAATAGAAAGTTCAGAAATAGATCCAAGAACATGGGGAAATTTAATGTATGATAAAGTTGGCGTTTCAAACCACTGGGACAAAGATGGGCCTTGTTAAGAAATGTTCAGGACAGCTGATTAGTATTTGTGAGATGATGACATTGGGTCTGGGTCTCACACAATGGACAAGCTCCGAATGGATCAGTGATCTAAATATAAAGAAATGAAATATCCAAGTACTGGGAAGAAATATGAGCAAATTCCTCTATAACCTGGGTGTATGGAAAAGTTTTCTAGCTGACTCAAAATCCAAGTGAATTGACTGCATTAATTCTTTTTTCCACAGTAAAAAAAAAAAAACACTATAAACAAAGGCAAAAGACCAAGGACAAATTTGGAGAAAATATTAGCAACATATATCACCAAGGGAAAATATCCCTAATATATAGGGTTCCTGTAAAGGATTACAGCCAACCAAACCCTATAAGGCAGTTCTACTCTGTCATATGGGGTCACTATGAGTTGAAAATAACAAGGAAACTACGTATTCATTTACCTTTTGACCCAGCAACCCCACTTCTAGGAATTTACCCTGATCTTAAAAAAAAATTAAAAAAAGAAACCCATCGAGTCGAGCCTATTCTGACTCATAGTGACCCAACAGGACAAAGTAGAGCTGCCCCATAGAGTTGTGGATTCGAACTGCCAACTTTTTGGTTAGCAGTCATAGTTCTTAATCGCTGTGCTACCAGGACTCCATTCTGATCATATACCTCTAGTAATATGCAAATATAATTAGTTATTTTTATAGTATTATTTGTAATTGTAAAATATTGGAAACAACCTAAAGGAAAATATATAGAAGAATAGTTCAGAATTTAAATTAAAGGACATTCACACCATGGACTATTCTGCAGAAGCTAAAAAGAGTGTAGAAGATTTCTACAAGTCGATGTGGAACGATTCCCAGGATATGTTCTTCAGTGAAAAAAAAAAAAAAAAGAAGCAGCAAAATGCAAGAGTATCCATTGTATGCTACCTGTTGTGTAAGAAAGAAGGGGAAATAAGAAAATATACAGGCACCTGTTCACCCCTGTGAAAAGAAACTCAGGACAGTAGACCAGAAAGTAACAAGATCGATTATGTAGTGGGGTGGGTGGGAATAGGATGGAATGAATAGGGAGGGGGATTTTGACACTTTCTACTTTTCTGTATATAGCTTTTTCTACAGTTTTGACTTTTAGAACTATGTTGTATTTCAGTACTCAAAAAAAAAAAAGGACTAATTAAATCAAAGACGAGAGGAGCAAAAATGTAATACAAATAGAAACAAGTGAACATAAGCTGCCTTCAAATGGCTAACGTGGCCACACTGGATGGAGAAGAGACAGAAATAACCTAATAAATCTTGAACACTGTATTTTGGCTATTTTTAACTAAGTAGCCTCAGGCAAAAGACAAAAAGAACTGAAAATAAATATTAAACTCTTGTTAGTAGGTTTGATCCTTACTGTGTTATGGGTTATTAATTATGAAACCAGGACTGAGCAAATAAGTAAATATATTGAGAGTAATGGAACCAACTTTTTTCCTGTTGGAGAGAGGGGGAAAATATGGAGGGAGAGAAGACTTGAATGAGTGGTACTGGGCTGGAATTGGAGGTATCAGTGTGAACTCAGGATTTCTAAGAGAGGTAGATACAGAAATATAGATACAGATAGATTACCTAGGTGGCGCAAACGGTTAAGCGCTCAACTGCTATCCGAAAGGTTGGAGCACAGTTCCCCAATGCACATGGGGTCAAATGGAGATTTGCAAAACTCTGAAGCTAAGACAATGGTATTCTATCAATGTTAATTTCCTACCTTGATAATTTTACTGAGGTTATATATGAAAATATTCTAGTTTTTAGAAAATCACACCAAAATGTTGAGGGGTGAAAAGTCGTTAACTCTGCAACTTGCTATCAGACAATCAGAAAAACAACACTAATTAGCTATGTACGTAGTTATATGTTTTAAGGCACCCTGGTGGCGCACTCGACTGCTAACCGAAAGGTGGACGGTTGAAACCCACCCAGCAGCTCTGAGGGAGAAAAAGACCTGGTGATCTGCTGCCATAAAGATTACAGCCTAGAAAACCTTATGGGACAGTTCTACTCCGTCACATTGGGTTGCTACGAGTCAGAATCTGCTTGATAGTACACAACAACTACATATATTTGATACTTATATAATTTTATTTTATATATTTGAAGGGAGAAAGGCAGGAATGAAAAACCAAACACAGTAAAATGTTACCATTTGGGAAATCTGGGTAAAGGCTACCCAGAAGTTCTTTTTACTATTTTTGCAACTTTTTTAGAAATCAGAAATAACTTCGAAATAAAATATTTTCTAAAATGCAGCTTTTTTCGGATTCAGTTTCAGCCAGGATTGCTAACTGCACCCACATCCCAAAACAAAGTGCTCTGCCATCTAAAGCCGTCCTGACAACAAACCAGTTAAGAACTCCCCTCCCATATCCGGCCTATAGCAGAAGGAGGAGAGAGGCAGGTGGGAGCGGATGAAGGCAGAATGAGGAGAACCCTAGGCGCGGTGGTTGGGGCGCTGTGTGCACTTCACTTCCTCTGCCCTAGGGGGTGGGTGGTTCGGGGGTGCCTCCTTCACCACTAGCTGAGTGGAAGGGACTTCCAGGAGGCCAAGCAGAGCTTGACTGCTCCCTCTGAATCCTGGGAGGCTCAGAGGCTGAGGTCAGACCCAGGCCTGGAAAAGCCCAGAGGTGAGACAGTGGCGACAGGGGCGTCACTAGGGTTGGTGTCACCCAGTATGGTAACTCATGGTGTCACCCCCCCCATGGACCTCCTCCTGTACCAGACCACAGAGAATCCTTAGTAATGTTTTTGTGTGTGTGTGCTAACGTTACTTGTAAATCATAGTTCCCACATATCACTCATTCTTTTCCTTTAATTACTACTCCATTCTCAAAAGTTATTAATACGGGTTCACAGATACTAATTATCACAATATTGTAGCTAAAACATCAGAAAATTTGACAAAATCAGCCACTGTAAAAACCCCAGCAGCAATGAAAACAACAGCAGGCGCTTCCTGCATGTGCAGAGAAAAAACCACGTGACTGGGAGCTTCATTGTCATTGGGTAATAATGACAGCTCTGACCAAGGCACGTAAGAAGGTTCAAAAAGTAGATTAACATAGAGTTTTAGCCTTTCATAAGCTGGGCTTATGAAAAATGTTTTTGTTGTTTAACTACAGGGATATTTTAATAGTCATTTTGGTGTCACCCCTCTGACAGTGTCACCCAGTGCAGTCCACACCTCCTGCACCCCCCTAGTGACAGCACTGAGGCCAGCCGCTGGCCTTGCTGCTGCTCTGTGGCAGAATCAAGAGATGCCACGACTGTGTGTGTATCGGTGGGGGCGGGGAGGGGTCCTTGTGAGGCAGTGCATGACCAGAGGTTTCCTGGAACCAGCTGAGGACCTTGGGGAAGAGAGGTAAGGGCCGTGGGGGGTGGGGCCGGGGAGTGGGCAGGGGACCCGATTGAGGTGTTCCTTGAGTGGGGTGTCCCAAACAGCCAGCAGGAGGCATTGCCCAAGAAGGGAACTGCAGTGTGCATCAGCGTAAGGGCACCAAAGGACCCCCAAAACAACCCGCCAAAAAAGAGAGCCAGCTGGAGTCATCTGCTCCAGCCAGAGCAAAGCCATAGCAGGGGACATGGGTGCCAAGCAAGGAAAACCTTCCCTGCCCCTCCTCCTCCTCCCACTCCCATCCCCACACCTCCCATGGAGGAGCTGGGGCGGTGGGAGTGGAAAGAGCTGGAGGAGAAGCTGGAGCTCAAAAAAACTACAGAAACCCCCTCGGGTTCCTCCTCCGTAAGTGGAGATTACAGTCACACTCCCTATTGCATTAGAATTAAAAGAGGTAATTAATGAAAGTGCTTTGGCGCAGTGCCTGGCAAGGAAGTGCTTGTAAATTTGCCTCTGGCAGTGGGTCCCTAGATTCCTGGTTCTGGGTGATCAATCTCTGTGGAATTATAGCCACAGGAACCAGAGAGACAAATGTGGGTAGAGAGAAGGGCCTCTAGGCTGGCTGTTAAGAATTAGGCAGACTGTCATGGCCTCAGTCCCCAAACTCCGAGCTTCTGGAGGGAACCAGACGGAAGCCAACAAGACCACGGGGGTCGGCTGGCATGGGTCCTGGGTGCAGGTGGTGAGGCTACCCAAGGACCTGGGCAGATTGGGGCTCCCCTACTGGTGAGGCTGAATTGCCGGCCACACTGCCTGCTCAGTCAGGACAGGCTTGGGTGAGCCCTGCCCAACTTGTTGAAGATAGCAGCGCCTAGGCTGAGGGGGCCTGGGGCAGCATCACTGACAACCCCAACTGCCCAGTAACCTCTGTGCAAATTAGAGATAGGCACCTCTACCTCCAGACACTCGACTGCCATTCTCAATGTGAATGGCGCCCTCTAGAGTTCTGCAGATATTCTGGGCCCTCTGTCTTTCTGGTCAGTGTGCCCTTTAAGGGGAGGGTCTGTGTCTTACTCATCTTTGAAACATTAAAGGCCTGCGCCTCCACTCGTCTGTCAGTTTGTCATACTGTCTGGGCTGTGTGTGCTGTGTTGCTGGAAGCTATGCCACTGGTATTTCAAATACCAGCAGGCTCACCCATGGCGGACAAGCTTCAACAGAGCCTCCGGATTAAGACTGACCAGGAAGAAGGACATGGCGATCTACTTCTAAAAACACTGGCTGGTGAAAACCTTATGAATAGCAGAGGAACACTGTCTAATATCGCCCAAGAAGATGACCCCCTCAGGTTGGAAGGCACTCAAAATACAACTGAGGAAGAGCTGCCTCCACAAAGTTGAGTCGACCTTAATGATGTGGATGGAGTAAAGCTTTCAGGACCTTCATTCGCTGATGTAGCATGGCTAGAGATGAGAAGAAAAAGCAAAGATGTCACCTTGAGGATTAAGGTGCACCTGACCCAAGCCATAGTGTTTTCAATTGCCTCATGTATGCATGCTGGACAATGAATACGGAAGACTGCAGAATTGATGCCTTTGAATTATGGTGTTGGCGAAAAATATTGAATATACCACGGACTATCAGAAGAACGGAAACCATGGTGGCGTAGTGGTTAGGAGCTGCAGCCGGTAACCAAAAGGTCAGCAGTTCAAATCCACCAGGCACTCTCTGGAAACTCTATGGGGCAGTTCTACCCTGTCCTATAGGGTCGCTGTGAGTCGGAATCGACTTGATGGCAACGGGTTTGGTTTTTTGGCTACCGGAAGAACAAATAAGTCTGTTTTGGAAAAAGTACAGCCAGAATGCTCTTTAGAAGTGAGGATGGCAAGACTTCATCTCACGTACTTTGGACATATTACCAGAAGGGACCAGTCCCTGGAGAACATCATACCTGGTAAAGTAGAGGGTCAGTGAAAAAGGGGAAGACCCTCAATAAGATGGACTGACACAGTGGCTGCAACAATGGGCTAAAACATAGCAACAATTGTGAGGATGGTGCAGGACCAGGCTGTGTTTCATTCTCTTATACATAGGGTTGCTATGAGTCGGAATTGACTTGATGGCACGTAACAACAACAACGAAGGCGAGCAGTTGGGGCAGGCTTGGTGACTACTTGTTTGCAATTGGAGGAAGTTCTAGGTGACAGCACCACGACACACTTGTTATGAATATTCGAGTTGGTGGACCAGCTATCTAGCCTTTCTGAGCCCCATCTGTAAAATGGGAATAATAATACTTCCTTGGGCTGGAATGGAGCCCCTGGGTGATGCAGATCGTCAGTGTGCTTGGCTGCTAAGCAAGAAGCTGGAGGTTTGAGTCCACCCAGAGGCACCTCAGAAGAAAGGGCTGGTGATCTACTTCCAAAAAATCAAGCACCGAAAACCCTATGGAGCAGAGGTCCACTTTGACACACATGGGGTCACTGTGAGTCAGAGCTGACTTAATGGCAACTGGTAGTTTGGGCTGGAATAATATTTCTGGCCCTGGATGCTCAGTCATAATAGCCAACATTTACTAAAAGTCGAACAAGTTGCCATGCGGTCGATTCATGGAACCCCACGTATGTCAGAGTAGAACTGTGCTGCAGAGGGTTTTCAATGGTTGATTTTTCAGAAGTAGATCGCCAAGTCTTCCTCCCAAGGCATCTCTGGTGGACTCGAACCACCTATCTTTTGGTTAGCAGCTGAGTACTTGAACCGTTTATACCACCCAGGGGCTCCTGTAATAACACTATTAAGTAAGTATTACTAAAGCTATGACGCAAATATCGCAAACGGTGTAAAGTGAGGTTTGAAGAGGTTAAGTAACTAACCAGGTGTCCCACCGCCAGGGAGTGGTGCAGCAAAGAGTCAAACACCAGGCTCCGGGGCTTGGAAAGCCTGATCTTATGCATGAATGTTTGTAGCCGGTCAGAACGGACTCTCCTTGGTTGTATATGTCTGTTTCTCACCTTGGGTGACCTGAAAGGTGCAGATTCAGAACCCACTCCTCGCCCCCAGGATAAGTGGCAGAACTGGCACCCAGGCAGTGCTAAGATTGGATTTGCTGTGAAGAACAAAACAAGCTGAGACTAATCAGAGTGTTCTGACATTCTGAACTTGGGGGAGAGGAGGACTGAATCCAAAAAACCCAGCTGGGATGAGTGACATCTTAGTCAGGGAGCTGACAGCAGATGTGAAACAAGCCACTGAGATCTGGGGGGTGCTGAGAAGAAGGTTCAAAATAGGAAGTGGTGCTGAGCTCAGGTGAGAACTTAAGGCTGTGTTCTATGTGCCTCCAGCCCTAGCTGGCAGCCAAGAGACTCCAGGTCACTTCAGGTCACGGGAATTTAGCAGGAGGAAAGGGCAGCTGCTTTGCTCTGGGGTCTGGATCATTTGTCATGAACTTTTTCCCTGCCCTTCCTTCCAATCCCAGCATGGAGAAGCTAACTGGGCTGGTTCAACCCCGACTGATGGGAAATGGATCTTAATGATCAGCCACTGGTCTCGGGTCCAAGAAGTAATTAACAGGGTGGCAGGATGGGTTTCACGAGAACCAATATTCATCGAGTCTTTGCTCAAACAGCGTGGTGAGTTCTCTTTGTTAGCTCACTGAATCCTCACAACAACCACATGAGGTAAGGAGAAAGCACTGTTATTACTCCCACTTTACAGATGGGCAAACAAGTTCAGAGAGGTTAAGTGACTTTCCCAAGGTCACTAGCTAGTATGCTGCAGTCAGGGCTGGCATGCTTGCCTGGGAGCTTGTACCCCTTAACCACGTTGTTAGTTGCCATCAAGTTGATTTCAACTCATGATGACCCATGTACGCAGAGTAGAACTTCTCCATAGGGTCTTCAAGGCTGTGACGTCTTGGAAGCAGGTTGCCAGGCCTTTCTTCTGAGGTGCCTACCAGCCTTTCAGCTGGTAATCCAGCACTTAGCCATTTTGAGAACCGTATTAAAAAGTGCCGGCTGCTGTTTTTCCCAGAGGGGGCAGCAGGGGCAGTGTAACCAGCAAGCACAGCTAATAACTGTTGAGGGCTCACTAAGTACCAAGAATGGTGCTAATCTTTCAAGGCCAGTTCAAATCCCATCTCAATCATGTGTTCATTCATCGATCCATTCAGTATACTGAATGTCAGGGACTATGCTGGGTGTTTTATTGACATAATATAATCTTCACAACGTTCTAGGGCGTTGTTGTTGTTAGGTGTCACCGAGTTGATTCCGTACAACAGAACGAAACACTTTCTGGTCCTGCGCCATCCTCACAATCTTTTTATGCTTGAGTCCATTGCTGCAGCCACTGAAGCCATCTCGTTGAGGGTCTTCCTCTTTTTCCCTGACCCTCTACTTTACCAAGCATGATGTTCTTCTCCAGTGGCTGATCCCTCCTCATAACATGTCCAAAGTATATGAGACGTAATCTCACCATCCTTGCTTCTAAGGAGCATTCTGGTGTGCTTCTTTAAGACAGGTTTGTTTGTTCTTTTGGGAGTCCATGGTATCGTCAATATTCTTCACCCATGCTACAGATCTTCAAACTTCCTTATTCATCATCCAGCTTTCATAAGCATATGAGGTGATTGAAAACCCCATGGCTTGGGTCAGGGGCTGCTTACTCTTCAAGGTGACATCTTTGCTTTTCAGCACTTTGAAGAGGTCTTTGGCAGCAGATTTGCCCAGTGCAATGCGTCTTTTGATTTCTCGACTGCTGCTTCCATGGGTGTTGACAAGTAATGTTCTGGGGTGGCAACTATTATAATTCCCATTTTGCGAAAGAACACTGAGGCTCAGAAAGGAAGTTACTCAAGCTCACACAGCTGGTGGATTCTCAGGAGCAGTACTCTAGTCAGATCCGTGACTCACTCCCTGCCGAGGGGAAGGGCTTTATTGAGAAAGCAGGGCCTTGGGCAATGTCCAGGAACCTTTCCCCCACACAGGGCCAGGCTGCCCTACCCTTGGGGAACGGGGGCTGGTCTACCTGCCCAGTGTGTGGTCTGTGTGTCTGTCCCCTTCCCCTTAACTCAGGCCCGGGACTGAAAGAGCAAGGAGGGGAGGAAGCTAAGACGGACAGCTTTCCTTCAGTCCTTGTCCCTCTCTGGTCTCCAACCACACCAGTAGCTGCCCCCCACCCCATTCTGCAGTGTCCATGTCGTCAGCCCCTCCTCCAAGCTATCTGGCTCATCCCATCCCTCCCTCCCCCCCAATTTACAGACAGGAAAACTGAGACCTCTCCCAAGACCTCATCCTACAAAACCCAGGATGAAAACCCAATTTCCCAAGTTTTGATCCAGCGTTCTCTCCATTCTTCCTCCCGAGAAATCATTCCCAGGAATGCAGACAAGCCAAGGCGATTCTACTTTGTCTTATAGGGTTGCTTTGGGTTGGAATCAACTTTATGGCAATAAGTTTGATTAATACCAGCGTCACAGGGCTGCTGAGTGCTTTAAGTGGGTAATATGTGCACAAAAGCATCCAGAATACAGTAGGTGCTCAGCCAACCTTAAGTCCAACCTTTGTCCCCAAAGAACTTATGTGAGGGGACCCCCCCACACACACAAACCAAAACCCTTGCCATGAAGTCAATGTGACCCCATGTATTAGGAGTAGAACTTAGCACCCTAGGGTTTTCTTAGCTTCAGTTTTTACATATGTAGATCGCCAGGCCTTTCTTCCATAGTGAAAGGAGCCCTGATGGCGTAGTGGTTGAGTGCTCAGCTGCTAACCAAAAGGTCGGCAGTTGGAACCCACCAGCTGCTCCACCGGAGAAACAGCTGCTTCCCTGAAGATTTTCAGCTTTGGAAACCCTATGGGCAGTTCTACTCTGTTCTATAGGGTCTCTCAATCAGAATCCTCTCAATGGCGATGGGTTCTTCCACAGCACCCTGGGTGGATTCCAACCGCCAACCTTTTGGCTCAAACCCACCGCCGTCGAGTCGATTCCGACTCATAGCGACCCTATAAGTTAGTAAAGTGCAAACAAATTTCCGGAATCCGGGGTCGCTGAGTTGGAATCGACTCGACAGCAACGGATTTTTTTTTTTTTTTAGGGCCCTTTTACACACACACACTCGCGCGCACACACACACACACTCGCGCCATTCGATAACCCCGCGTGGACAAAGGAAAAGCAGTGATGTGGGGAACAGACGGAAGGACAACTGAATTGGGGTATCCCTATTTTTCCAGTGGCCAGAAAAGGAATGTGACCTATCCCAGACAGTAATTCGGCCAAAGGGCTTATTCCAGAGACCCGGTTTGCAGCCTCCCAGCTGGCCAAGGCCGGCGGGCGCAGGGCCCGGGACCCGCGTCTGCGCGCCCCTCCGCTCGGGCCACGCCAGCGCCGGGGCGGTGCGGACTACAGCTCCCGGCATGCCCCGCGCGGCCCGGCCCGCCTCCCGCCTCGGGGCTCGGGGCTGCAGACGGCGCGGCGGGCGAGGAGGATGGACGCCGGGGAGGCAGCGCCGCCGGCAGGGGCGGGCGGCCGCGCGGCGGGCGCCTGGGGCAAGTGGGTGCGGCTCAACGTGGGGGGCACGGTGTTCCTGACCACGCGGCAGACGCTGTGCCGGGAGCAGAAGTCCTTCCTCAGCCGCCTGTGCCAGGGCGAGGAGCTGCAGTCGGACCGGGTGAGGCCGCGCGCGCGGGGGGCGGCCCGGCGGGGTCCGCGGCTCCCCACCAACGCGGCTGTCGGGCCAGCCCGCGCGTCAGACCGGGGACGCGGCTGGCTTTATCCCCGAAGGGCCGGAGGCGGGAAGACCTGGAAGGAGGGCGGGGGGAGTGGGTCGGAGAGCCGGGGATGTGCCCATTGCCGTGGCAACGGGACAACGCGAGGCCCGCGGCCATTTGGAGCCTTGGAGGCTGACCTGGGGCGCCCACCCCAGGCGGCTGACTGGCAGCTCCGGGACGCTCACCCGCCTTTGGGGCTGCGGGGACAGAGGGCCACCATGGGACCTTCCTACCCAAACGGACTCCCGCTCTGGGGAAGAAGTTGGTGAGACCGCTTCTCTCCACCCTTTGGGGTGCGGTGAGCAGGGTGGAAGAGTCCCCGGTGCCCACTGAGTTGGGCTCCATCTGGGAGGACCGCTGGCCTCGCAGCACCCCTTCTGGGCTTCCATCCCGGCTCTGCCGCAAACTGCCTGTGTGACCTTGGGCGAGTCCTTCCCCATTCTGGGCTCAGCCTCCTGGTCTGCCACCCCAGGGGGCTGGTCTGGGGATGACCTCTGAGGTCATCCCGTGCCCGGACCCTCCAGCGTTGTGACCGTGGGGAAGTCCCCTCACCTCTTGAGGTCTCAGTTTTCTCTCCGTAGAGTTGAGCCCTGGGTGATGCCTGCCCTGCCTCCCTGCAGGCTGTGAGTGTCCAATGAGATGGTAGCGCCTTTGGAAACTTGTAAACACTCCCTGGATGACTGGAGATCTGTAGAGATGCATGGGGCTGGCTTCAGGGGACAACTGCTAACAGGACTGTTCACCAAGCCCTGCCCGGGGCTAGGATCACTGAGACCTCACCCACTGAGTGCTCATTGTAATCCTTGGCTACCGGAGAGAGGAGTGGGCTCAGAGGCCGCATCACGGGCCCAGGGTCACACAGTCAGGCAAAGGCAGAAGCAGAATTCGAACCTAGGTCCATCTGACCCCTAAACCTTTTTGCTCCATCATGCTACCCCCTTCGTTCTAGCCTCCCTCCCTCCAGTCCTTTTGGGGCCTGAAGCCAGGGAGAGGGGTATATGTGTAGGGTTGGGCAGGCTGGGAGGCCTCACTCTTCTCTCATTGCCTGCATCCTTCACCTCTGTAGGATGAGACCGGGGCCTACCTCATTGACCGCGACCCCACCTACTTTGGCCCCATCCTGAACTTCCTCCGGCATGGCAAGCTGGTGCTGGACAAGGACATGGCGGAGGAGGGTGAGTTGGCTTAGGGAGCCGTCCTGGGGCCCACATCCACATGTCCTAGCCCTGCCCCCTGCAGCCTGCTGGGGTTTTCCGGGGAGGCCCGAAGCCATTTCTCACTGCTGGGAGGATATCTGCTTTCTTCCCTGTCTCTTACCTCTTCTCATCCCTGACAGGGCTGAATCCCGTAAGCCTCTGTCTAGGCTGAGCCTGGGGCTCTGCCGAGCTGACAGGCCCCAAGCTGTCGCTCGGTGCTGTTGGGGAGGTGATGGAGATGCACAGGGAGGGTGGTTGAGGGGCCGGTGAGGCCCAAGGCCTCTGTTGTGGGCGGGCATGCCCTTTCTCCCTGGCCTCTGGGAAGTTGGGTGTGGGTGGTCACACCCAGAGGCCGGGGTGAAGGGAATGGGCTGGAAAAGGGCATGGGGAGAGGTGGTGTTCTCTTTCTCTGGGGACTCCAGTATCTCAAATGCCGGGTGAGGCCTGGCAGCTAGCGGCGGGCAGAGCTCTGCAGCACAGTTTTGGTGTGGGTGGAAGGTGGGGGCTGCTCTCTGGTGGGAAGTTGGCACCTCCCGGCCCTGGGAGGCTGAGGCCCAGTGGTTTCCACCCCTGGGCCCAGCAGCTGGGGCAGCTGAGTCTGGGGGAATGGCATGTGGGCACAGCCGCAGCCAGGGATAGGACCTACGGTCTGGTGCCAAGTCAACCCTTCCTTGGGGCACAGGGTGTGGCTCTGGGTCAGCTGATACAGTCAGGCCAGCTTGGACACGTCACTTCTCTTCTCGGAGTCTCCATTTCTTGTGTGTTTGAAATGGGGGTGGTGACCCACCTTACAGGGAGCATGTGCTGGGATTAAAGATGTCGTGAGGTCCAGCCGGCATTTGCACACTGTGGGTGTCTAGCACAGCCCATCTCTCACCATCTGGTCCATGGTCTACGTTCCCCATCCCCACGGGATACTGTGGATGGGAGGCCAAGCGGCTTCCCAGCGGGTCAGGGCTTCAAGTCAGAGCCCCAAGCTCTTCTGCCGCCCCAGGGGAGCTCAGATACTGTGGGTGTGGCCAGACCCAGGAGCAGGCCCCAGGAGGAGGGATGTAAACACTCCAGCTGCCTCACAGCCAGCGCCTGTTTACAGGTTCTGGGTTTCTCAAAGCCCTGCTACTCCCGGCACCTTTGGACAAGTCAGGGCCCCCTGGGGACCTGGGGGGAGACTTACTGCTCTGTGACACTGGGCAGGTTACTTAACCTCTCCGTGTCTCTGTGCTTCCATCTGTGAAATGGGCATAACACCAGCACCTCCCTCACCGGGCTGCTGTGAGGATAAAATGAGCTAGCACCATGTAGCACTTAGCACGGTACTCAACACCGAGGACGCGTGGTGCGGTGTTGGTTGTCATCCGCAGCGCTCCACATGGGGCAATGGGAAGAATGTGGTTACTCGGCAGTGACACTCACTGACCGCCTGCTCTGTTAGGTCCTGTGCAGGCACTGGGGACCGCTGGCAGATCAGACATGAGGAGCCCAGAGGCCAGTCAAGAAAAGGACCAGAAAGGCCCTGTCTTGGAGGAGTTTGGGGGAGCCCAAGGCCTGGGGCTCCTTGCCCTTCACTGGCCGGGTGACTTGCTTAACCTCCCAGTGCCTTGGCTCCCCTCACTGTAAAATGGGACAGTAAGGCCACTTTTTCATATCCCTGGGGCTCATGTGAGCACTTGAGACGATAGATGTGCAGGGGCTCCACAGGCTGAAAAGAGCCGTGATAGGGGAGGTGAATGCGCACAAAGATTATGCATATACAGTGAACAAACGTGTGCCCTGAAGCCAGAGGAGCTTGAGTTCGTAATCCCAGCTGTGCCGCTTATTGGCTGTACAACCCTGGACAAGCTGCTTCCATCCTGAGCCTCATTTTCCCGTTTGTTAAGTGAGGATAATGAAAGTACGTACTTTATAGTGGTGAGAATTAAATGCAATAAAGGGTAGGTGTGCCTGGTACAGTGTGGTACTTACTAGTTGCCATTGAGTCAGTTCCAACTCAGGACGAGCATGTGTGTGTCAGAATAGAGCTAAGCTCTGTAGGGTTTTCATTGTCTGATTTTTCAGGAGATTGCCAGCCCTTTCTTCCGAGATACCCCTGGGTGGACTCAAACTTCCAACCTTTTGGTTAGCAGCCAAGCATGTTAATTGCACTACCCAGGGGACTCCTTCTGATACTTAGTACGTTGTTAATAAATGAGATTGAGTAACAAGGTGCTAGCCAAGGCCTTTCTCATTGTGGTGTTCCAGGGCTCAGGCCCAGTGAGCCTGCTATCTCTTGATTGGTGGGCTTGCCCACAACCCTGGGCCTCTGTGCTCAGCACAATTGAGGAGACATGGAGCTGAGTAGTAGCATCTGGTCCCTTCCACAGGGAGTGTGGGATCCGAGGAAGGAAACATTCTCTCTTGCTTCATCCCTGAACCCCTAGATGCTCAGCTTACCCACTCGAGGGGTGTGATGGAGCAGAAGGTGGGTTTGGGCAGAGGGATGAGGGGAGAATGGGGCAGGTAGAGACAGGGGGAGTGACCTGGGGCCTGCTCTGTCTGTGCCAGGGGTCCTGGAAGAAGCTGAGTTCTACAACATTGGCCCCCTGATCCGTATCATCAAAGACCGGATGGAGGAGAAGGACTACACTGTCACACAGGTTGGTCACACAGGTCAAGAGAGGGGGCAGCAGCATAGCCTGCCAGCCAGGCCAGGCAGGGGGTGGAGAGGAAATGAGACCAGAGAGAGGGAGGGAAGCAGGAGAAAGGCTGAGAGAGGCAGGACTGGTGTTTCCCTTGGGAAGGCCTGTAAGGGGAGGGATGGTTGTCGGGCTCCCAGACGGCCCAGCTCTTCTGCAGACTGGGAGATGGATGCCTGGCTTCTGTCCCTGTATTGACACCATGCGCTGTGTGACCTTGGGCCAGTCATGCCCCTCTCTGGACCTTGGTTTCCCCTTGTGAAATATAAAAATGGTGAGAACTGCCCACCCATCCATCTATCATTCACCAAATGGGGCCGGTGTGGAGTTACGGGGGCCCTGCAGGGGCCAATGCAGGAGTAGCAAGTTGTCCATTATGTGGGGTCAGATTGTCCTCTACTCAATGGCCAGTCTGCTGGAGGAGATGGAGTTGAGATTCTCTACCCACCTTGGGGGAGATGCAGGAGGTGGGCAGTGAGCCACCACCTTCCAGCCCTAGGGCATTGAAGGATGGCACTCATGTCTTCTGGAGGGCCTGACCCAGAATGGCCCCCGTGGTCCCTCCTGTCTTCCCTCATGTGACTCTTGGCTTCCACCTTCTAGCTGGGTAACTTTGGGAAGATAATGGAACCTCCCTGAACCCTAGTGAAAATCCCCTGACTCATAGGGTTCTTGGAAGGATTAAATGAGATCAAGCATGTCGAGTGCTCAGAACATGGCTTCCTCTCTGCCTCCCCTTTCTCTCTCCCTCTCTCCTTCTAGGGGTATATGGTTGGGTCGGGGGAGGAGAGAAGAAGAACTTACGGGGCTGGTGCTCATCGCCCTGCTGGGTGCTGGCTGCTCCCATGGGACCCTGCACATGCCCCTCTGCCCACAGGTGCCACCCAAGCACGTGTACCGTGTGCTGCAGTGCCAGGAGGAGGAGCTCACGCAGATGGTCTCCACCATGTCTGACGGCTGGCGCTTCGAGCAGGTGGGCTGGGGACACATGGGAACCAGGGGCCACCCGGGCCCTCCCAGCTCCTTGATCAAGCAGGCCCCTCCCTCCCTGCAGCCCTGGCCTTGGGTTCCCCACCACAGCCCCCACCTGGGGTTTTCTTAAGGCACGCTAAACAAGGCTGTCAGAGGCCACACTGGGCATCAGATGGACCAAGGAGAGGGGACGGGAGCCCCGCCCTGCGACAGGGCAGCCCGGGAGTCCCACTGTGGGGTCCTGACCGCAGCCGTGTAGTAGTCTGCACCACAGTCTGGGATGCGTCTCTGGCCCCCACGTGATAGCTGAGGTGCAAGGAGACGATGTCCACACAGGTGAGTGGGGTTCACCTTGGCATAGAGCCCATCCCCCTCAGAGGCCATGCCCCTCGTAACATTTCCATAGATACTGAGTGCAGAGTCCCTGCAAGGGACACATCCAGGTACCAGTGACACCATAGTCAGGGAGGTCCAGAGCAGTGGCTTCCCATTAGGCATTTATAGTGACAGCTCCCCTTTGGGAACTCGGGATGCAGTTTGCCAGTCGGGAGTTTTTACCAGAGTGTTACCTGGTCTTAGAGCTGATGTGCCACCTTTGCCAGATTTCCGGGGGAACAGAGGCAGAGCATTAACGCATTGCCGGCTCTGCCCTGGAGTAGGAGAGGGCTTTGCCAGCCTTTTCTCATGCCCAGCACAGCTCCCTTGCATGTGGAGACTGAGGAGGGGAGAAGGCTGAGCAGTGTGGCTGACGAGCCCAGCCCAGGAGTCAGAGGTCTGCTTTCACATCTAGGCCTCACCACCGAGGGGCTGTGGGACTAGGAGCAAGCCGCGTCTCCTCTCTGGGCCTCAGTTTCCTAATCTGTGATGTGGCCTAATAGTACCCTCTTTGCAGGACTGTTGTGAAGAGTAGAAGGGTCATTGATAAAATTCCTACTCAGGGTAGGACTTAGTACATGTGAGTTAGTATTGTATTAGTATTCTAATACAGACTATTAGAAGTAGTTAAGCCTCCAAGGCCCCAGGGAGGACTTGGGATCCTGGATTCCAATCCCCACTCCACCTCTTCCTGGCTGTGTAACCGCCTCTCGAAGCCTCATTGGCCAAAGGGGCTGATTCCTACCCCACAGTATGTGAGGGTGGAATGAGATTGGGTGTGTGCAAGGACTTTATCAGCCAGAAAGGACCCCATGTGTGGTTTTTCTAGGGACCCAGAACAAAGGCAGGACCCTCTCAGGAGCTCAGGAGCCTGGGGGACTAGGTCAGAGGCTGCTAGTCATTTGCCCTCTAGCCTTAGGCATGGGCAGCCTGTCCCACCTCTGCTTCCAAGAGTGAAGGTTATTTTGTATGGGGCTCCACCCATGCAAGCTGTAACCTGGCCCTGGGGCTGCTCTGGCCACATCTGGGACAGGGCAAGCACTCTGCCCATCATAGGCCTCTGCCTGATTTTAGAAAGTGGCCTCCTGGACCCAGGATAGGCAGGGGAGTGGTGCAATGCTTCCACCCTTGTCCAGGGCTCAGGCTCAGCCACACCAGGTGGGGAAGGTAGCCCTGGGGGACAGAACTAGAGGTGTAGGGGTGTGTGTGGTGTGGAGGAGGGGGTAGAGAAGACTTTCTGCCCTGAGGTGCTGTCTAGAAACCTAGGGGTGGACCTGAGCAGGACAGCAGCGTCAGGACGTGAGTTGATACCATGACGGGTGCCTCCAGCTGGACTTCTGTCATCGTTTTCCCCCTGCCCCTCCCCTCAGCTGGTAAACATCGGCTCCTCCTATAACTACGGCGGCGAGGACCAGGCAGAGTTCCTGTGTGTGGTGTCCAAGGAGCTCTGTAGCTCCCCACATGGGCTGAGCTCCGAGTCCAGCCGCAGAACCAAGGTGAGCCCCCTAACTGCAGCCACAGCCACTCTGGTCCAAAGAAGCCCCCCCTCTTTTCCACTCCCTCCGCACCCCTACCTCACCACCCCTGTTTCTTCTCTCCCCCTCCCCCACCCCACCACTGCACACACATAACCCTCCATGGTCACAGCCACCATCATCCCATTCCATGCCGCCTGGGTTCCTGTCTGCTCACACTGTTCCGCAGGCCCAGGCTAGGGGACAGTGAGATGGGACAGTCCAGTGTGGACTCAGATGGCCACAAGGCACATGGCACAAGGGAGAGTGCACTGAGCTAGGGGTTGGGGGCAGGGTGTGTCGCTTGCTCTCTGTGACCTCGGGCAAGCCCCTGCCCCTCCCAGCGCCTTCATGGTGTTCTCTGCTAAGTGAGGGGAGGGACCACGTACTTGCTGTAGTGCCTTCAGACTGGGGACCTCTGAGAACCCGAGAGGCCAGTTTATTCCCCTGGGGTGGCCGAAAGACCCCTACTGGCTTGGACTGGGGTGGGGAGGCCACGTCTGGAAACCCTGCCATGTCCCAGACCCCCCTACCCGGGGCTCCACAGGACAAGCGGCGGGAACTCTGCAGGGTCTGGCTCCTGCCTATGACCTGTGAGGCCGCCTCCCTCCCAAGGACACCCTGGCAGCCCCCAGGTGCTGTGGGGAAGGGGCTGAGCTGAGGTCCTGTCACCTGGACCCTGAGCTGGTCAGAAGCCTGGTGGGGCTGCTGGAGCAGGGAGAAGGGCAGCCATTCCTCCCAGGGGCCTGTCCCTGTCCAGTGGAGGCTTATGAACTCTGGCTTCCTGTCTGTCTGTCTGCCTCCTGTCCTGCTGTGACCCTCTGCCCACCCCACCCCGTCGGTGCCAGTGGCTGGCACTGCCTTGCAGGGTGCAGAGTGAGCTACTGCTCTGCCTGTCTAGAGTGGCCACTGGGCAAAGCCCCAGGCCTGGGGTGCCAGGGACTTGCTGGGGTCCTGGGCTTCCTAGGCCTCATTTCTACTCTGGGTCACTCCTCCTAAAACAAGGCCCACCCGGGTCCCCCTAAAGGATGCCCCAGCCACACACCTGCCCTGTTCCTTTTGTCCCCATGCCCCAGCCGTGCTCCCTGTGACAGTAGCCAGACAGACCCACGAGCATCCCCCGTGGGGTCCAACCTTGGCCGGCCTTCCCTAGACCCTCCCCAAGCTTCCCAGAGGACTGGAGAAGGCTCCCCAGCTTCTTTGGCTGTAGCCCTCCCCTCTCCTGGAGGTCCCTCTTTACCTTGCCTGCCCCCTCGCCCTGATATGGGGGTCTGTGGGGACAGCTGCCCATGGCCCTGTCGCCCTCGTTAGCGTCTCCACTCTTTCTTCCCTGGGTCCGCCGGCTGGTTCACAGAGCGCGGAGGAGCAGCTGGAGGAGCAGCAGCAGGAGGAGGAGGTGGAGGAGGTGGAGGTGGCACAGGTGCAGGTGGAGGCAGATACGCAGGAGAAAGGTGCAGCCAACCCCCGAGGAGAATGATTGCTAATAAAGCCGGAGCCTCCAGCCCACTCCCTGCTGGAGCCAGCTGCAGAATCTGGGGGCCCCGACCGACCGGGACTGCCGGGGGGGCGGGCCACCAGGGTTAGCTCAGCGCCCGCTGCCTCAGCCGCTTAACCATCCCTTCTCTCACTTTCTCTTTGCAGCCCAGTCATCTCAGGATCCCGCTAACCTTTTCTCCCTCCCACCACCGCCTCCTCCGCTTCCCACTGGAGGTCCTGCCTCATCTTCACCCACCTCTTCTTCCTCCTGGATCTCATCTGCTCCCTGCCTCTTCCCTCTCTGCTCCTGTCCCGGTTTTCTCTCTGCCTGCTCACGCCTCCATACTGGGGCTGCCCTGGTCTCAGCCTCCCGCACCCTCCACCCAGGCTCCCTGGCCCCACACACCAGATCTTTCTGCCTGCCGCCTCCTGTGCCCCTTCTGGCACCTACTGGCTCCTGGCCTGGGGAGGAGGGGCATAGCTGCACCTCCTCGGGGCCTGCCAACCCCGCTGGGCACCCCTGAGGCTCGGCCCTGGCCACAGCCCTGCCCTGGCCCCGCTCCTCCTCGCCCCTGCGCCGCCGCCTCACGTTTCCTCCTTGCAGGTTCCCGTCCGCACCCTCTCAGACCTGAGGCTGAGCTTGCCATGAGGGCTTCTCCTTGGCCCCTCGCCCACCCCCAGAGCCGCTGTCCCTGGTTTGTAGTCTGGCGGAGCTGGAGGGAGGGCGGAAGCGAGGAGGGGGCTCATCTCTGGCTCCTTGGACTTATGCCGAGCTTTCTGCGGCTTTTCTCCCCCACCCACGTTTCTCAGCCTGTCTTGGCCTTGGGTGGGAAGCTCTGAGAGGAGGAGAGGGTTAGAGTGGAAACGTTCCCACTTACTGGTAAACACCAGAGCCACGCTGGGGAGGAGGGAAGGGACACTGAAGCTGAGGCCTGGACCTCATCCCTGCACGTCCGGCAGCTGTGCATCACTGCCTGGTGACACTGGTTCCATTTCCTGGGGCTGGGGAGGACATGTCCACAGTCTGATTCCCTGGACCTATAAGTAGTCACCTAGAGCTGCTGAGGATTGGGGTGTGGCCAGAACCGCCCTGGCCAGGTGCTCAGAAGCCCCCATTCAGTCTTAGCTGCCTGCTTGGTGACCTTGGGCAAGTCACTGTCCCTCTCTGGGCCACTGTTGCCTCTAAAATGGAGAAGGACAGCTGTTCTCTGTGATCCTTTTTATCTGGGACTGCAGTGACCTGCCTCTCCTGTCCCTGACCCCTCTGGCCAGAGTCTTGGGAGAGAACCTGGATTCTCTAAGCGGCCACAGGAGAGCCACTGCTCACGCCCCAGGTGGGGGTCCCCTTTCTGCCCACCCCCCTCGGCTCTGACTCCCTGTCTGTGGGCCTCAGCCCCACGTCCTCCTCCAGATGGGGCCTGTGACTCACCTGTTCTTTCTCTCTCCCTCTCTCCCTCCTCCCTCCTTCCATTTCAATCTCCTTTCTGCCCTTCTCCTGGCCCGCACATCCCCCCTCCGGCCCTGTCCCCTCATCTCCCTCCCTGGTGTTCTGACCACCACCCCTGCCCCCTGCCCCTTCCTCCTCTTATTTTCTAGCTGTTACAAGCCAGAGGTACCCGGATGTGAGGCCTCAGATCACCTCCAGGGACTTGGGGTTCCGATCTGAAATCCTTTATTTTTGTACCATGGGGTGGGCCGGAGGCCTGAGGCGGAGGAAGGGCACTCCCTCTTGCCACTTCTGTCTGCACCTGTGGGGGTCCACTGGGCCCTCTCAAGCCCTGTGGTGGGCCCTGGGACTCTTGGGCAGAGCTGCCTGCCTGTGGCCAAAGTGTGGTGCCGTCCAGCAGTGTCTCCCCAGCCCCTCTGTCCCCTCCCCCGGGGCTCCCTGCTGCATGGCAGATGCACTCTCTCCTGGCCCAGTCACGGCATCTCCTTGAGCGTTGGTCTCTTTGTCAGTCGGGGTAACCTCTCCCACCCTACCTACCTCACAGGGTTGTTGTGAGGGTACAGAGAGGAACAGGGTTGGGAAAGCCCTCCGGGAGTGCATAAAGCACTAGGCAGGGCCAAGGGCATGCCCTTCACCCTGCCTAGGGAGCCGAAAAAGACTGGGCTAACCCCCAACAGGACACTGTGCAAGTAGGGGTTCAGGGTGTGGGCATTTGGCACTGTCTGGAGGGGGGATGGGTGACTCAGCCTTCACCTTGGCTGTTCCCCTGCCCCATCTTCACTGCTAGCAGAGAGCCCTGGCCACGGGGGTAGGGGGTGAGCAGAAGTGGGTCAGCAGGGCCCCTCAGTGACTCAGGAACTTGCCAGGGGAGAGTCTGGGGCGGCGGGGGCTGAGGGTCCCCTCCTGCGTTGACTTGCTGGGATGGGTACTTGCTTCTCAGCTGTGTCCGACCCTACCATGTAATAATAAAACCTGAAGAATCAGCCTGGCCTGGCTGCCTTCCCTCTTTCTCAGGGCCACTTTTGGAGACAGGGGCTAAACTGAAGGTAGAACAGACTGACCCAAAGGTAATGGAGCTTTTCCCCAAAGCCCAGAGACCCTGTCCTGTTGTCACTCTCCTCTGTGTGTATGGCAGGGGTTGGGGGTACATGGCCACATCCCCTTCCCAGTGCTGGCCACTGTGGGCAGCTGGTAAAATAGAAACAGCCCAGGTGGGGGGCCAGGCCATGAGAGCTTGGCCTTGCTGGGGGACCTTTGGCAAGTGCCTGCCACTCTCTGGGCCTCAGTTTTCTCATCTATAAGATGAGGCGTTGGACCAGATGACCATAAGGCCCAATCCTGTGGAGTCATGCAGGCAGCCAGACCAATGTGGAGATGCTGCGGGGGCTGCAAGTACGAACTCCCCTGGAACCAGGAGACCCAGCCCTCCTCAGCCTTGCTGCTGCCCTCCCCTGCCTTTCCCACTGTCCCATGGTCCCCTGTGCTCACTGACTTCATTCTGACCTGCCCAAGACAGCCTTGGCTGCATCTGAAACCTCCCCAGGACACCTCCACCCATCCCTGCTTCTGCCAGCCTATGTCCAGTCAGGCCTCAAGACCAAGGAAGAATAAACAAGTGGGCCTCCCACCCCACCTCTCCCCCAGGACACCACACTCACCAAAGTCGGCCTCGCTTTTTGTGTCCACCTTTGCTTCCATAAGAATCACAGGATGGGGAGGGGGCTTGTTACAAGAACAGATTACTGCCCCTCACCTCCCACCATAGAAAATCAGCCCGTTGCCCTTGAATTGATTCCAACTCCTAGCAATCCTGTAGAAAAGAGTGGAACTGCCCTATAGTGTTTCCAAGGCTGTAAATCTTCATGGAAGCAGACTGCCACATCTTTCTTCCAAAGAGTGACTGGTGGGTTTAGACCACTGGCTTTATGGTTAGCAGCCCAGATTTTGATGAAGATGGGGTGGGGCCCAGGAATTAGCATTTTAGCAGTGCAACCAAGGTGATTACAATGAGGTAGGACCCGAGAGCCACTGGGTGGAGTTCATTAACATCCGGTCCCCACTCCTAGGTGCGTCCGTCTATAGCGGCCACCCCACTGTCCAGCTCCCTGCCTCCAGGCTGCCCCATCTCCTGGGGCCTGGACACCCCCTCTGCCTGCAGCTGCCTGGCTATGCACAAATGGGGCTGCTGCAGATCTGAAAACCCTCCCCTAGTGGAGGTCACCACTTGACCATCTGTCTGACCTATTCTGGTGGCTTGCATGTCACTATTATGCTGGAAGCTCTGACACTGATATTTCAGTTACCAGCAGGGTCACTTTTACGGTGGGCAGATTACAGCGAAGCTTCCAAACTAAGTCTAGGAAGAAGGATCTGGCGAACTACTTCTGAAAAAATTGGCCAGTGAAAACTTTATGGATATCAGCAGGACATTGTTTGATATACCGCTGGGAGATGAGCCCCTCAGGTTGGAAGGCACTCAAAATACAACTAGGGAAGAGTTGGCTCCTCTTCGACCTTAATGACTTGCATGGAGTAAACCTTTCAGAACTTTTATTTGCTGTGGCAAAATGAGAAGAAACAGCTTCAAACATCCATTCATAATCGGAGTGTGCAATGTACGAAGCATGAATCCAGGAAAATTGGAAGTTGTCAAAAATGAAATGGAATGCATGAACATCAATATCCTAGGCATTAGTGACCTGAAGTGGACTGGTATCAGCCATTCTGAATCAATCATATATGGTCTACTATGCTGGAAATGACAAATTGAAGAGGAATAGCGTTGCATTCATCAAGAAGAACATTTCAAAATCTATCCAGAAATACAGTGCTGTCAAAACCAAAAACCAAACCCAGTGCCGTCGAGTCGATTCCGACTCATAGCGACCCCATAGGACAGAGTAGAACTGCCCCATAGAGTTTCCAAGGAGTGCCTGGAGTATTTGAACTGCCGACCCTTTGGTTAGCAGCCATAGCACTTAACCACTATACCACCAGGGTTTCCTAGTGCTGTCAGTAATAGGTTAATATCCATACACCTATAAGGAAGACCAGTTAATACAACTATTATTCAAATTTACACACCAGCCACTAATGCCAAAGGGGAAGAGATTGAAGACTTTACCAACTTCTGCAGTCTGAAGTTGATCAAACATGCAATCAAGATGCATTGATAATTGGTGATTGGAATGTGAAAGTTGGAAAAGAAGAAGAAGGATTGGTAGTTGGAAAATATGGCCTTGGTGATAGAAAAAGTGTTGGGGATCACCTGATATAATTTTGCAAGACCAGTGACTTATTCATTGCAAATACCTTTTCTCAACAACAAATACAGCGACTATACACATAGACCTCACCAGATGGAATACACGGGAATCAACTCAGCTACACCTGTGGAAAGAGACGATGGAGAAGCTCAGTATCATCAGTCAGAACAAGGCCAGGGGCCAGCTGTGGAACAGATCACCAATTGTTCATATGCAAGTTCAAGTTGAAGCTGAAGAAAATTAGAGCAAGCGCACGAGAGCCAAAATACGACCTTGAGTATATCCCCCCCGAATTTAGACACCATCTCAAGAATAGATTTGACAATTGAAAACTAATGCCCAAAGACTAGACCAATTGTGGGATGACATTAAGGACATCATACTTGAAGAAAGCAAAAGATCATTAAAATGACAGGAAAGAAAGAAAAGACCAAGATGGATGTCAGAGGAGACTCTGATACTTGCTCTTGAACATAGAGCAGCTAAAGTGAGTGGAAGAAATAATGAAGTAAAGGAGCTGAACAGAAGATTTCAAAGGGCATCTCAAGAAGACGAAGTATTATAATGACATGTGCGAAGACCCAAAGGTAGAAAACCAAAAGAGAAGAACACATTCGGCCCTTCTCAAGCTGAAAGAACTGAAGAAAAAATTCAAGCCTTGAGTTGCAGTATTGAAGGATTCTATGGGCAAAATATTGAATGACACAGGAAGCATCAAAAGAAAGTGCAAAGAATACACAGAGTCACTGCACCAAAAAGAATTGGTCAATGTTAAATCATTTCAGAAGGCAGTATATAATCAAGAATTGATGGTATTGAAGAAAGAGGTCCAAGCTGCACTGAAGGCATTGGTGAAAAACAAGGCTCCAGGAATTGACAGAACACCAATTGAGATGTGTCAACAAATGGATGCAGTGCTGGAAGCTCTCACTTGTCTTTGCCAAGAAATTTGGAAGACAGCTACCTGGCCAACTAACTGGAAGAGATCCATATTTGTGCCTATTCCAAAGAAAGGTGATTCAACACAGTGTGGAAATTAATAATATCACTAATTTCACACAAGTAAAATTTTGCTGAAGATAATTCAAAAACAGTTGCAGCAGTACATCAACAGGGAACTGCCAGAAATTCCAGGTGGATTCAGAAGAGGACGTGGAAAGAGGACTATCCTTGCTGATGTCAGGTAGATCCTGGCTGAAAGCAGAGGATACCAGAAAGATGTTTACCTGTGTTTTATCGACTATGCAAAGGCATTCGACTGTGGATCAAAACAAACTATGCATAACATTGCAAAGAATGGGAATTTCAGAGCACTTAAGTGTGCTCATGAGGAACCTGTACACAGACCAAGAGGCAGTCATTCGAACAGAACAAGGGGATACCGTGTGGGTTAAAGTCAGGAAAGGTGTGCGTCAGGGTTGTATCCTTTCACTATAATTATTCAATCTGTATGCTGAGCGAATAATCTGAGAAACTGAACCATATAAAGAAGAACACAGCATCAGGATTGGAGGAAGACTCATTAACAACCTGTGATAAGCAGATGACATAGCCTTGCTTGCTGAGAGCGAAGAGAACTTGAAGCACTTACTGATGAAGATCAAAGACTACAGCCTTCATTATGGATTATGCCTCAACATAAAGAACACAAAAATCCTCGCAATTGGACCAATAAACAACATGATGATAAACGGAGAAAAGAATTGAAGTTGTCAAGGATTTCATTTGACTTGGATCCACAGGCGATGCCCATGGGAGAGCAGTGGTCAAGAAATTAAACCACATACTGCATTAGGTGAATTTGCTGCAGAAGACCTCTTTTAAAGTGTTAAAAAGCAAAGATTTCACTTTTAGGCTAAGCTGCACTGACCCAACCCATGGTATTTTCAGTCGCCTCATGCACGTGAAAGCTGGACAATGAATCAGGAAGACTAAGGAAGAATCCATGCCTTGAATGATGGTGTTGGTGAAGAGTCTTGAATATAGCATGCACTGCCAGAAGAATGAGCTAATCTGTCTTGGAAGAAGTACAGCCAGAATGTTCCTTAGTAGCCAGGATGGTAAGACTTAGTCTCGCATGCTTCAGACATGTTATCAGGAGGGACCAGGCCCTGAAAAAGGACATCATGTTTAGTAGAGAGTCATCGAAAAAGAGGAGGACCCTCAACGAGATGGATTGACACTGGCTGCAATGATGGGCTCAAGCATAGCAACGATTGTGAGAATGGTACAGGACTGGGCAGTGTTTCATTGTTTTGTACATAGGGTAACTGAGTTGGAACCTACTGGATGGCACTTATCAACAATAGTGGAGATATCCTTCTAAGGCCTTCCTTCCCATCTCCTCCCAGTAGGGCTTCAAGAGTTTTCTACATTTGATCCCTAGCCTTCACCTGTAGCATGGCTAGCTTCTACTGCCCAGTAGGGCCCTCCTTGACCGCCCCCTCCCCATCCCCACTCCCCGTGGTTGCTTGAGACTGCACTGGGCCAAGGCCGTGCCCCTTCTCAGGCCATGCCCCTCTGCAGGGCCTGTGCTCCCTGGGCCTTGCTCTGCTCTGGGCCAGGTGTCTGCATTGTATCCTTGTCTCCCAGTCCTCCACAGTGTCTCCTCCCACCCCCAGCCCTCTTCTGTGTTGTTAACCTCCCAGACAGGATGGTCTCTGAAACCCCCTCCCCAACCTCTCTCAAGCATCAGCCTACCTCCTGGACATCTCTCTCTTGGTGGTCCTAGAGTCACCCAAGCTCATGGCATGTTCCTGGAGCCTTTCCCTCCCCAGAGCCCCCTGGGTCAGGCAGTGGTTCCTCCATCGGCCACTGTTCAAGCCAGACACCTGGCTGTGGGCCTGGATGCCGCCTGCTTCCTCACGCCACCCCAACCCAGTGAGTCATTAGGTCCTTTCAAGCCTGTGTTCTAAACGAGCCCCCCCACCCGCCTCCCGCACTGCTGCTGCATAAATGACTTAAACAGATGTAGTGCAGAAGAGGGCAGTAGTGGATTGAGAGCCAGGAAAGGGGGTCCCACGCCAGGTTCCTATCCTAGCCCCCAGTGGATCTTGAAGAGGTCCCCGTGCCTCTGAGCATAAGTCACCTCCAAGGTTCCAGAAGTCTATCCCTTGCCCCACCCCTCACTCTGGCCTGAGGTTCACCAGATCGTTGCCTTCCTTGGGGTTCTCCCAGGGCTTTGGCAGCCGCCCTGGAGACTCCAGCTCCCAGTGGCCATCCCTGCCTCCACTGACCCCACCTTGGCCTGCTGGACTCTTGGTGAGCAGGCTGAGCAGGAAGCAGGGTCTGATGCAGCCAAGGGTAAGAGGCCAGGCGGGGTTCCCATTCAAAACCACAGCAAGACCTTGGGTCAGGCGGCTTTATTTCCCAGGATGGCCAAGCTTGCCTCCAGGTGAGAGTCTGGGCAGTGGAGATCCAGGTGGTAGCAAAAGGGGGGCGAGGACTCTGGGCCCGGTGTCCCCACCTTTGGCTTCCCTGGCAGCTGGCCCATGTGGGTGTCTTGAGGGCGCTGAGGGCCCCCTCCACCAGGGACACTTTCTACCCCCACCTCTCATTTTAGCCTGAAGGGATTCACTGGCTGGAAGGTATGCTGCCCAAGCAGCCTCTGTAGTATGGGGGGCAGGGTTATCTCAGACACCCCCTGGGTACTGGAAGCCATCATGGTCCTGCTGACCTATTTCTCCTCAAGGATGGGGGGCGTAGAGGGAGGAGACTCAGGAGATGTGGGGACGAGAAAGGCGGGGGTAAAGAGGAGGAGACTCAGGAGATGGGGGGGCATGGAAGGATGTGATCCCCAGCCGGGCCTCATGTCTGTCCTGGGTCCTTGGGAGATTCCTGGCCATCAGCACATAGCACTCCTCTTCCTCCTGTGTCCTCCCGGGAGCAGACATCATGGAGGGGATGGGGGCCTCTCACCCCAGAATACTTGTTCCCCCACCTGGTGGGTGCCAAGGGCTCTCTTGAGTCCAGGGGGTGGGCCCCAGCTCTGCAAGCGGGCAGCTCCTCAGGTCAGCACCTGCTGGATCCAGCCAATCACACCTGTAATGCGGGTGTAGACGCCGAAGTAGTTGGGCCGGCCACAGCCCAAGCCCCAGCTGACCAGCCCTGCCAGGAACCACCGGCCGCTGGGCTCCTTGCACACCAGGGGGCCACCCGAGTCACCCTGAATAGGAGAAAAGAGGCAGCTGTGTCAGGGTCCCCACTGGGGCCACAGGGGCTCCAGTCCTGATAGGACATGCCCCCTTAGAGAAGCCCAAACCATCTGGTATGGTTAATTTCACGTGCTATCTTGGCTGGGCTGCAGTGCCAGTTGTTTGGTCAAACACTAGTCTGGGTATTGCTCTGATGGTGTTTTGTAGATGTAACATTTATCGTCAGTTGACTTTAAATAAAGCAGATTACCTGCAATAATATGGGTGAGCCTCATCCAATCAGTTAAAGGCCTTGAGAACAAAAACTGAGGTGTGCTGAAGAAAGAGGAATTGTGCCTCAAGATTCGTAACAGAAATCTTGCCTGAGTTTCCAGCCTGCTGGCCTGCCCTATCAATTTCAGGCTTGCCAGCTCCTACAGTGTCCTGAGACAATTCCTAAAAGTACCCACCTGCTCATATGTATTGATTCTGTTTCTAGATAGATTGTGTTTGTCTGGCAAGTCCTGACTGAGACCCCATCCCTGCTGGTCCCCAGCAGGTCCTGGCTTGATGGTTACTCTCCTGGAACCATGGCTGTGTATTCCAGTACCTCTGTAGCATCGGTGACACCCCTCCCCTCCTCCTGGAGTCTTCCGTAGCCTGTGGCTTTGGGCAAGTGCCTCTCGGTGAGCAAGGTACAGAGCTGGGTCTGAGCCTAAGGACTGCCCGTCACAGGGTCTCTCCTGATTTGTAGCTCAGCAGCCTCAGGCAAGTCCCTCAACCAGTCTGAGCCTCAGTTCCCTTATTTGTAAAGTGGTGACACCCATCCCCACCTTCCTGGGAGGCTGTGAGGATTCATTGGACTGATATGAGCAAAGGGCCAGGCCCTGGGTGATGTGTCACCCATTAAGCTCCCGACCACCCCCTGCGGAGTCACCTGGCAGGAATCCTTCCTGCCCTTGCGGTAGCCGGCACACAGCATGCGTGGTGTCACCTGGTAGCGGTAGGCCTCACTGCACAGGTCCTGTGGGATCAGCTGCACATCCACCTTCTGCAGAGCATTGCTAGTGGGGCCTGCCCGGTGGGGTCAGGGGGTAGAGGTCAGAGGAGAGAGGAGGTGCCTGGGAGCACCCCTCCATGCTTCCTTCCCCTCTTCTTCCTGCATCTCAGGGGTCCCCCTTCATCTCCCCTGCTCTGCCCACCCCTTGTTCCAGCTCCTGCTCTGCACGGCTAATGCTGAGAGAGCCCCAAACCAAAGCAGACTTAGACCAGCCTCTTCCTCCAAGTTCTCCTCCCCTCCTTCCGCCTCTTTAAGTGCATCTTGGCTCCTGGCAGCCCTCCTCTACTCCGTTACCCCTGGGGGATCTTTCCAGACATACATCTGACCCCTTCACTCTCCCATTAAAACTCTTTAGCGTCTCCCCACCCTCCAGCCCAGTGCTTCTCTTTGGAGGCTTTAATGTACTCGGGCATCGGGTCCCACTGCCAGAGGTTTGGTCTAATTCATGTGGGATGGGCCCAGGCACCAGTGCTTGTCTCATAGCTCCACAGGTGCTTCTACAGTGCACTTCTAAGGTGCAGGTGGGGAGGAGAGCCCTGGCTCAAGCTTCTTCCAGAGACCTGCAAGGTCCTGCCTGCCTCTCCTTCCCTCTGACCCTCACCCGGTTAGACCTGCCCCAACCCCAGATCCCCTCTGGCAGGCCCTGATGGTGCTGGCTGTTCCCAGGTCTCTGTCTAGGCACCTGTGCCTTTACCAGGAACACCCTTCCCCCTTGCCTGGCCAATCAATGGTGACTTCTTCCAAGCTTCAGCCTAGACACCCCCTCCTCCAGGAAGCTCTCCCTGACCCCACCTGGGTGGGAGCCTCCTCTGAGCTGCCACTGCCCCCTGTACCTCCCCGTCCATCTCAACTCTTACCACTGTCTGTCTCCCCCAAGAATATTGCCATTTTTCATCTTTATATCCCTTCTGCCTAACTTGATGCCTGGCTTATAGTAGGTGCTCATTGAATGTGTGGTTGAATGGATGAATGAATGAATGATTGAATGAACCAATCCCTGTTTTGCTACTACTGTGTCATCCATACAGACAAGTCACTTTCCATCTCTGAGCCTCAGTTTCCCCATCTTTAAAATATCTCTACCTTCCGGTCTGGGTGTGGGTACCTTCCGGTCTGCTACCAAATTGCAAATCACGTACATATTTTTTAAGCCACCACTACTAAGGTTCGAGGGGACATGGCCTTTGCTTCACAGGAACTGAGAGGTGCCTTCTAGTGACAGCAGCTCTGGTCACTTTAGGCAGGAAGAGGAGAAAGCCCCAGTTTCAGGGAGGCAGTAACAGGAAAAGCAGGCGCTGTGGAGCCAGGCAGTCCTGGGTTCCAGTCTCTGTTCCAGTCCAATCTAGCTGTGTGACTTTAAGCAACCACTAAATGTCTCTGAGGCTCACTTTCTACACCCATAAAATGGGGCTGTAATGAAAGGAGAGACTGGAAGGAGGGAGCAGGCTGACTCATTAGGGGGAGAGTAAATGGGAGTATGTAGTAAGGTGTATATGTGACAGACTGACTTGATTTGTAAACTTTCACTTAAAGCACAATAAAAATTATTTAAAAAAAAATGGGGCTGTAATACCCATCCCCAGGGCTATTGGGTGGGTTAAATAAAATCATGTTCCCCTAAAATCCAACGTTGATGTAGAAAATGCTAGTAATTAAGACACCCACTCCACTTCAAATGTCCAAGGAGCAGAAGGGAGGGCCGGAGCTGGGGGTGCACTGTGGTGTCCCTGGCCCACCCCTTCACCCCACACACATCTTCCAAGATGACTTTCCATGACCTTGGTTCTCCTTAAATTGCCCTTCCAGAAAGAAGGGAAGGCCAGGAGGACACGGGGTCCACCGGCCAAATTAAACGGGTGATTTCTCCCGTAAAACCCAACCGGATTTAATCCCAGGACCAGAGTACCTCAAGGTGGAGTCCTGGGACCAAGCCCCGTCCCCTACAGCGCAGGAGGTCGCACGCGGAGCGCCCACTCTGCCTCCCCGCACCCCCACTCACCTCCCTCGCGCAGGGCGCCCCAGCCTGTGATCCAGCAGTGTAGGCCGGGCTCGAAGAAATGGGAGCGCGCCGGCAGGCAGACGGGGTGCACGGCAGCTGAGCGCACCACTGGGTGGTCGAGCTGCAGCAGCGCCACGTCGTAGTCATGGCTGTCCTCCTCGTGGTAGGGGTGCAGGAGCAGGCGGCTGACTTTGAACGACACCTCCCCGGGCCAGCGCGAGCTCTGCCACACCTTGCCCAGGTACACGGTCCATAGTGTGGGTGAGGCCATGCTGGGAGCGGGAGGGGGGCCTTCGCTCAGAGGTTGTCTCTCCTGTGTGGGGCCTTTGTGATAGCCACATTCCCTTCCTGGGACATCATCCCCCCTACTCCACACCCACCTCTTCCTTGGCTGGGAAGCCCTTTCCCTAACTGGTGGTGCCATGATCAGAGGGGGTGTCCGAGTCAGCCCACCTGGGGTCCAACCCCAGCTTCACCTCTCCCTGGGTAGGTGTGTGCCTCTCTCAGCCTCAGTCTCCTTCTCTGTTAAATGGAACTAGCAGTTTCTACTCATATGTTCCTGGGAGAATTCAGTAAGACCATGTATGTAAAGAACTAAGGAGCCCTGGTGGCACAGTGGTTAAGCACTTGGCTGCTAACCGAAAGATGAGCTGTTGGAACCCACCAGCCGATCGGTGGAAGAAAAGACCTGGCAATCTGCCCCTGTAAAGATTACAGCCTAGAAAACCCTATGGGGCAGTTCTACTTTGCCATATAGGGTGCTATGAATCAGAACGGACTCAACAGCACCCAACAACAACAACATGTAGAGAACCAGCATGGTGCCAAGACTCAACAGGGGTGTCTCTCTTTTTTCTTGAACACTTTGTAGACACAGCGCATTCTGAACTCGCGGACCTGGATGCCTGGTTGGCATTTGGGTATGTCTTTCCCACAAGGGCAGTGGGGAGCTAGGGGTGGAGGTACAGAGCGCGTGGTTAGATGGCACCTGGGCAGAAGATGCAAAAGGGAGGAGACTCTGGGCTACCAGAGTGATCCGGGTGATGGTGGCAGCAAGGAGCAGACAGCAGCTGAGGGTTAGCCGGGGCATGGAGAGGAAGTGCTGCCTGCCTCTGGGTGTAAGGGGAGAAGAGAAGGTCTCCTGTGTCTTGGGCTGGGGAGGCCACGTCCTCTACCAGGACCCAGGACGGAGGAGGAGCTGGGGAGAGGAAGAGTCCGGGGCTGGCCATGCTGTGGGAGGGTCTGGGGCCCAGAGATCTGGCTGGAGTGAGAGGGGGCGATGTCAGCCCCGTGTGCAGATGGGGAAGATGGCCAAGGGACAGGATGAGATATCCTTCAGGGCTTCCCAGCCCTGCCTACCATCTGGCACAGCCCCAGTCACACCTGGGGGCCAGGGGGATGGTGTGGCCCATAACACAGGTCAGGCAGGAATTTTTGTCTGTTTTTTTCCCTACTGTATTCCCAGCATCTAGCACAACACATATTGCTGAATGGATGAATGAGTAAAGGAATTACGGACCCAGCCTGAAGAAAGATACCAAAAAGCAGAGCACGGGGAGGCTGAGCAGACTTCCCAGGGGCACAGATTGGGTTCGTGGTGGAGACAGGACAAGACCCCCAAGTGTCCCAACAGCCATCCAGGCTTACACCACCCACCCTCTGTCTGCTCAGAGCTCAGACACTGGGCATGCCAGGAATCCCTGCCATGGCCTTTTCTACCCATAGCCCAAGGTGCCACACCAGCCCTCACCTGTCCTCCTGGAAGCAGTGGGCAGCCGTTATCACCCAGCGGTCGGCGATGAGGGCCCCCCCGCAGATGTGTCGGCCCCGAACCTGTAGGCTGGCCTGCCATGGCCACTCGCCCTCCGAGGACATGGCCCCACCCACAATGCGACTGGAGGGGCCCTGGAGGCCACAGTCTGATTGGAGAGGGGGACAATGAGGGACAGAGAAAAAGGGGAGGGAGAGAGGCCAGTGAGAAACAGAGATAGAGAAAGATAGAAAAAGGGAAGGGAGAGAGAAAAAGCAAAGGAAAGATGGAGAGAAACAGAAAGAATAAAGATGGAGACAGAGCAATAGGACCAAAATGAAGGGCCAGAGAGGCAGGATGGAGAGACAGACGGACAAATGATGAGATTTCCCGTCTCCAGCTTCCCAATGTGGGCACCTCGCTCCCTCCCTGCAGGTGGAAGGGGACCCCTGTCCTGCTCCTTGCCCTGGGGCAGCCAGGCCTGGTGGTGGGGCTGGGGTGGCAGGTGGAGGGGCAGCTGGGTGGGGTGGAGGGGCTGGTGGGCAAGTGGAGGGGCAGCTGGGTGGGGTGGAGGGGCCTGGGTGGCAGGTGGAGGGACAGGAGGGTGGGGTGGAGGGGCTGGTGGGCAAGTGGAGAGGCAGCTGGGTGGGGTGGAGGGCCCTGGGTAGCAGGGGGAGGGGTATCTGGGCCTGGTGGTGGGGCTGGGGTGGCAGGTGGAGGCGCAGCTGGGTGGGATGGAGGGGCCTGGGTGGCAGGTGGAGGGACAGCTGGGTGGGGTGGAGGGGCTGGTGGGCAAGTGGAGGGGCAGCTCGGTGAGGTGGAGGGGCAGCTGGATTAGGTAGAGGGGCTGGTGGGCAGGTAGAAGGGCAGCTGGGCAGGGTGGAGGGGCTGGGGTGGCAGTAGGAGGGGCAGCTGGGCCTAGTGGCAGGGCCAGCAGGCAGGTGGAGGGACAGCTGGGTGGTGGGGTGGAAGAGCTGGGGTGGCAGGTAGAAGGATAGCTGGGCCAAGTGGAGGGGCTGGCGTGGCAGGTTCACCACAGCTCTGCTCGTCCGAGCCGTCCCTGCAGTCAGGCTGCCCATCACACTGGGGGTTGGGTTTCTTCACACAGCTGCGGTCCTCACATCGGAAGGTGAATGTCCCACAAGGCACTCCTGGGGCAGAGGGCACAGAGGGGCAGTCCCTGAGCCCAGAGGAAGCCTTCCAAAATCAGGCCTGAGAAGGTGGTCCGGAAGAGGCCAGGCAGTGACTGGGAAGGGGTCTCTTTAAAGACTCTTCAAGGCAGGCTGTGTCTGCCCTCAGGCTGGGGCTCCTGCCCTAGGGCCATGCCTCCTCCTCAGGTGTGGTGCCTAAAGGCAGGCTGTGCCTTCACTGTCTTGGGTGCTCAAGAGCAGAGCTGTGCATCCTCGCTCAGGCTGTGCTCCGCCACCGGATCTTTGTCTAGTCGCCTTTCCTCTTGCCTATTTACATTTTACCTCTTCAAGGTCCAGTTCAAAGCCTGCCTCCTCTAGGGAACCTTCCCCGCCTTCCCCCACCACCCAGCTGTAGTGGTTAAGTGCTACAGCTGCTAACCAAGGGGTCAGCAGTTCAAATCCACCAGGTGCTCCTTGGAAACTCTATGGGGCAGTTCTACTCTGTCCTATAGGGTCTCTATGAGTCGGAATTGACTCAACGGCCCTGGGTTCGGTTTTTTTTCTGTTTGTTTGTTTCAATCTTCCATGCCACTGAACACGGTGTCCACAGGTTTTGGGTCAGAGAGAGTCAACCGTCATGTCTTTCTACTGACAGCTAAAACCTTGGAGGGCAGGGACCTCGCCTCTGCCCACTCCCTCACCCTGCCTTGCCTATCTCTGGATATTTTGTGTTGTTTGGTTGGTCACTTGGATGGATGGATGGATGGACGGACGGATGGACGGACAGACGGATGGATATGTGGATAGAACAATGAAAACACAGGTAACAGGGCAGACCAATAAATGGGTGGATTAAAAGGCAAATGGTGGATGAATGGATGTGTGAATCAATGGACAGACAAGGTGACTGGGGAGACCAGATGATGAATGGACAGACAGACAGATAAACTAGCATACACATGTACATATAGGTGGGTTGGTGGATGTTTGGCAAGGGCAGAAACCTTTGCCAAAAAAGCATGGGAAGGGGCCAGGTTGTCTGGCTGAGGTGCATCCTTTGGTTTCCCTCTGGATACCTGGTCGTATGCCACTCTACCTTCCTGGCACTGCTCCTCATCACTCCCGTTGAGACAGTCAGGCTGCCGGTCACAGACCCTGGACAGTGAGATGCACGTGCTGTCCTCTTGGCACTGGAATGTGGCTCTGCAAACTGCGGGGACAAAGAGAAGGGGCGGGGAGGAAGTCAGAGAACCCCGCTGAGATTCCCGGATGCCTGGGGAATGGGTATTGTGTAGCACTTTATGGCCCACAGATCCCACTCAGCTACCTTGCACCTGGACTTGACAGCAACATGTGAGAGACCCCATTTCACAAATGGAAACACATGAAGTGACTTGTCCAAGGTACCTCGACTGAGCCTGAACTTGAAGCCGGATGTTCTGGTTCTAAACATAAGGCCCCTTCCCCAGCACCAAGATAGGCTCCTCCCAGAGGGGTGACACCACCCTGCCCTTCTGCTTCTTTCCCCTCATATTTAAAACTTTGAAAGGGGAGTGTGGGGAGATCAGACCGGGATGGGCAGCCTGCGTGGTAACTCAGGGGCCAGAAGCCAGGACTCAGAGAGGGAGAGGTACTGCTCTGAGACAGTTCTGACTTAGGGGACCAGGACTCTGAGCCCTGAGCCCTTCTCCCAGGCTGGCTGGTGGGGAAGACAGCTCCAGTAGGAATTGGCAGCTCCATTTTGAGCCCTTGGAGTGGAGGGGTGAGAGCCCCGCTGAAGTGGGGGAGAGCGAGTCTTCCCTCCTGGGCCGCCCTGGACCTGCCTGCCTGCTGCTGTGTAACGGCCTCCCCCTCCGCGCCCTACCTCCACCCTCTTTGTTCCTTCTTGGAAGGCTGCCTGGGCGTGGGGTGGAGAGGGAGGAGCTGGGAGCCAGGAGTCAGGAGACCTGGGTCCCAGCTTGACCCACCACTGCGCCACTGGGTGGCCCTGGGGAGGGCGCTTTCCCACTCTGCTTCCATCTTACCATCTTGGCACCAGAGAGAACCCCCCGCCTGGGTGCTTATAACGGAACTGGGTGGGGGTCTCTACTCAAAAGGGTGGGGCTGCCCCAATGGCAGGCTCAGCTCAGCGCAGGGAAGGCAAGCATCCGGAGGGGTGGGCGGGGGCTGCTCACCACAATTTCTCTCATCCAGGCCATTGGGGCAGTCCTTGATCCCGTCACAGGCGGGGACACAGAGTCCATTCACAGAGCAGAGGAACTCTCCAGGGCAGGCTGGGAGGCCACAGGGAGACCATGGGGACAGAGAGGGTGCCATGAAGCCATGCGTGGACCTGTGTGCTCACACGTGCATAGACACCTACCCCAGACACCCACTATGGGCGCATGTGTGCAAGGTCAAGACATGCACACAACACACACGTGGGCACGTATGGGTGTGTACACCAGGTGAACACACGTGGCCCCACGGGCACACGCATAACTGTGTGAGTATGCGCACATACGTGGGCACACACACACTCCTTTGTTCAGCCTGAAAAGCAGCTGCCCACAACCCACTCAGAGGTCCCGCGGATGGCGACAAGGCGGGGAAAGGGCTGCGGGGTTTTGGGGGTGCCCGCTGTGCTCCGGGTCTGTCCACACTCACGGTCTGACTGGTTGTACAAGCTGTAGTGCACCTGCACGCCTGGCCCCGTGAGCGAGGTCTGGGAGGTGAAGTTGATGGTGATGCCGGCAGTAGCCACCACAGGGATTCTCTCAGCGTAGGGCTGCAGGGTGCGCAGGCCACACAGCCTGGGGGTGACCAGAGGTGGACTCAGGGCCACATAGGCCACAGCAGAGAGAAGGGGAGCTGTACCCCCCACCCCACCTCTCCTCTCTTGGTCTAAGACAGCATGGTTTCTTCCTTGGTGATACTCACTCCCAGAGTCATCTTTCTAGAAAATGCCCTGGCTACATCCCTCCCCTGCTTTAAAGCCTTCAATGGCTCCCCAGTGCCCACAGGATAAAATCCAACATCTGGATTCTATTCTCAGATTTCTGGCAAGTCAGGGTCCTTCTCTGAACCCCACTCTCCTCCTTTTGAAAATAAGGAGAACTATTTTTTTTTTTATTGCATTTGACAAGTGCTTCACTGTGTCAGCAGAGGCAAAAGTCCTTTCTTGACGGGCCCACCCTCTGGGAAGAGGTGGTTTACTGTGCTCCGTGTGGGGTGGGGGACGGCTGACCCCCATTCAGGTGCTGTCCCTCCTATGGAGACACCTCCACAGCCCTGGTGGTCTCCCTGTGACCCTCGGGCATGAGGGAAAGGCTGGCCCCTCCCCCGGGACCGGTACTGCAGTGCTGACGGGCTGTGGCCACACTCGGAGAAGATATGTGTGGCCTCCATGTGCAGCCACACTGGGGTGGGACCACCACCACCCATGGCGTCCAAAGTCAAAACTCTTTTCATATTAATACACAGATGTCATTTGCCTTTCACGCTTACTCTCTCACAAGTTTCCAAAGGCCGCGTGCCGTGTGATATCATGTTTGAATGCAGGAGCAGACGTGAGGACCCAGTTGTGGTCTAGTAAGCTACACAGTAAAAACGTCTGGAAAAATGTAAAACATGATATTCTCCGTGTTTTTAGATTGGGAACATATAATTTTTTTCATAAATACGTTATTTGTGTGAAAATTAATGGGTTTATTATTGTTATTTAAAATAAATATTTTTAAATTTTCTCAGTTTTCGAGGTTGTAGGAAGACTGGAACTCTTATACATTGTTGATGGGCATGTAAAATGGTACAACCACTTTGGAAATCGATTTGGCGCTTCCTTAAAAAGCTAGAAATAGAACTACCATACTATCCAGCAATCCCACTCCTCGGAATATATCCTAGAGGAATAAGAGCCTTTACACGAACAGATATATGCACACCCATGTTCATTGCAGCACTGTTTACAATAGCAAAAAGATGGAAGCAACCAAGGTGCCATCAACGGATGAATGGATAAATAAATTATGGTATATTCACACAATGGAATACTACGCATCGATAAAGAACAGTGAGGAATCTGTGAAACATTTCATAACATGGAGGAACCTGGAAGGCGTAATGCTGAGTGAAATTAGTCAGTTGCAAAAGGACAAATATTGTATGAGACCACTATTATAAGAACTCAAGAAATAGTTTAAACACAGAAGAAAATATTCTCTGATGGTTACGAGAGAGGGGAGGGAGGGAGGGAGGGAGGGAGAGGGGTATTCACTAATTAAACAGTAGATAAGAACTACTTCAGGTGAAGGGAAAGACAGCACGCAATTCAGGAGAAGTCAGCACAACGGGACTAAACCAAAAGCAAAGTTTCCTGAATAAACTGAATGCTTTGAAGGTCAGAGTAGCAGGGGCAGGGGTCTGGGGACCATGGTCTCAGGGGACATCTAAGTCAACTGGCATAATAAAATCTATTAAGAAAACATTCTGCATCCCACTTTGGAGAGTGGCGTCTGGGGTCTTCAAACGCTAGCAAGCGGCCATCTAAGATGCATCCATTGGTCTCAACCCACCTTGAGCAAAGGAGCATGAAGAACACCAAAGACACAAGGTAAATATGAGCCCAAGAGACAGAAAGGGCCACATAAATCAGAGACTACATCAGCCTGAGACCAGAAGAACTAGATGGATCCTGGCTACAACCAATGACTGCCCTGACAGGGAACACAACAGAGAATCCCTCATGGAGTAGGAGAGCAGAGGGAGGCAGACCTCAAATCCTCATAAGACCAGACTTAATGGTCTGACTGAGACTAGAAGGGCCCCGAAGGTCATGGTCCCCATACCTTCTGTTAGCCCAAGACAGGAACCATTCCCAAAGCCAACTCTTCAGACACAGATTGGACTGGACTAAGGGATAGAAAATGATACTGATGTGGAGTGAGCTTCTTGATCAAGTAGACACATGAAACTATGTGGGCAGCTCCTGTCTGGAGGTGAGATGAGAAGGCAGAGGGGAACAGAAGCTGGCTGAATGGACACGGGGAACACAGGGTGGAACGAAGGAGTGTGCTGTCTCATTAGGGGGAGAGCACCTAGGAGTATACAGCGAGGTGTATATAAATTTTTGTATGAGAGACTGACTTGATTTATAAACTTTCACTTAAAGGCACAATAAAAAAATTTTTTTCTCAGTGTTCATTTCCAATATGTTAAATGTAAACATATATAACTTGTATAAACAATAGATCTTTAGGGCAAGCAATAATTTTTAAGAGTGTAAAGGCATCTTGAGATGAAAACTTTTGATAGCCACTGGGAGCCCCTGAGTGGCACAAATGGTTAGGGCCCTGACTACTGGCTGAAAGGTTGGCAGTTCAAATCCACCCAAAGGCACCTTGGACGAAAGGCCTGCCAATCTACCGCTGAAAGAACACAGCCTTGAAAACCCTACGGAACACAACTGCATTCTGAAACACATGGGGTCGCCCTGGGCCGGCCAGTGATTTGGCCTGGTTTATTCGCCCTGCTCCCAGACGTCCACAGCCCCAGCCAGGACCAGAGGGGGAGGTGCACCACCAGAGGGCGCCCCTGAGCAAGCCTGGCGCCTCTTGCCCTTTTAAACTAAGGAAATACAAGGAGTTCTGTTGTTATTGTTTGCTTGCTTTTGAATAGAATAAAAGGAGCCCTGGTGGTGCAGTGGTTAAGTGCTCGGCTGCTAACCAAAAGGTCAGTGCTTCGAACCCACCAGCTGCTCCACAGGAGAAAGATGTGGCAGTCTGCTTCTGTAAAGATTAAAAAAAACCTAGGAAACCCTATGGGGCAGTTCTACTCTGTCCTACAGGGTCGAAATGAGTTGGAATCCACTCAACGGCAAACAACAATGACAAAAGTAATAAACCAAGGTTATGGCGGATTGTCATTCCCGAGGACGGCCCCAGGGAGCAGACAGGGCGCTAGGGGCTGGGGAACCCTGGGCATGGCGCAGCCCCGAGCACACTAGGATTCAGGGACCGCTGGGGCTTTGTCTCTAGGAGTCGTGGGGAGAGTGTAGGAGGACAGAGGGTTGGAGGAAACCGGAGTGTTTCAGCCTAGAGGTGTCTGAGAGCTGCGTTGTTACCCCAGGCTTCAGCCAGGGGCTCTTTAGTCACCAGCACCCACCAACAAGGTGGACTTTCTATTGGCCCCTGGGAAAGAATTCTGGAATCAGCTCGTGGCTGGCGGTGACCCTCCGGCAAGGCTCAGTCTGGTACCTGGAGCCTGGCTGACCCTGGGCTCTTGCCCTGGAGGCCTGGGGGCTGTAGGCAGGGGTGGGGGCAGGAGTGAGGGAACCCCCGGGGAGCAGGCCTCTCAGTTAGCAGGGGCCACACACGTGCAAGGCCGTGGCTGCCAGCTAGTGACCCAGGCTTCACCCAACTCAGAGATGATCTGTTTAATTTGGGCGGTGTTTTTAAAAATAATCTTTTTTTTTTTTAATTTAGTCGCCAGCCTAAATTCACATTATAATTCAGATTCTTGCTTCTCTTGAAAAAGCGGCAGCCCAGGCCACACCGGTTGGTGGTAATCAGAGGCTGCTCACCTTAGGCAGGGCCGCGTCCCTCTTAGCTGGGTCCCCACCACCCTGCCCCTCTGCACGCAACCAACTGCAAACTGGCCTGGCCCCTTTGCAAGTCTGAGTTTCTGGTTCCCACTGGTGGACCTTCGGGGGGGGAGATAGGACTCCTCTGGCTCTCCAACTCCCCCAGCCCCAAGGGCCTCCACCCTGGCCCCCTAGGAAACACCAGGGGTCTGAGATCTACAAGCCCATCTTCTCTTCTCAGCTGCAGCAGCGCTCAAGGGAAGAAACTGCCTTTTTGCACTGTGTGGCCTGCCTTGCTCTCTCACCCCTCTTGACTTCGGGATTTTTCCTTTTTGTCTCACCCAACGGTGAGCAGAGTGTCAGCCTTCTTTCGTATTAGCAACCCCACACAGAGAGGAAGTCGGGAAAGACTGAATGGATGGATAGACGGATGGATGAATGGCTAGACGGACGGATGGATGGATGGGTGGGTGGAAGAGTGGGTGGGTGGGTAAGTGGGTGGGTGGATGGATGGATGGGTGGGTGGAAGAGTGGGTGGGTGGGTGGATGGATGGACGGACGGACGGACAGACGGAAGGATGGATGATGGATGGATGGACAGACTGACACTTGCACACATGCATGCCCTTTCCTAAAACCAGAACCAAACAAAAGCAAATTGCCAGGCCTTTCTTCTGCTGCACCACTGGGTGGGTTCGAACCACCAACCTTTCAGATAGCAGTGGGGCAGAAGCTGCTGGTGCCACCCAGGGACTTCTGCCCTTTCTTTTTCTTTTTAAATTGCGCTTTAGGTGAAAGTTACAGACCAAGTTAGTTTCTCATTCAGCAATTTATACACATTGTTTTGTGACATTGGTTGCAATCCCCGCAGTGTGTCAACACTCTCCCCTTCCCCACCCTGAGTTCCCCCTTTTCATCTGTCCATTTTTCCTGTCCTTTCCTGCCTTCTTGTCATTGCTTTTGGACAGGTGTTACCCTTTTGGTTTCGTATACATGATTGAGCTAAGAAGCACGTTCCTCATGTGTGCTATTGTTTGTTTTATAGGCCTGTCTAAGCTTTCTGCCCTTTCTTAAGGGCAGGTCAAATGGGAAGGAAGGTCAGAGGAGGCAGGCACTAAAGAGGAGGACAGCAGCGTGTGACATGGTAGCCAGAGAGTTGCATATGGAGCCGCAGGGGCCTGGCTTTGTGATGCCGCGTGACCCTGGGCACATGGCTCAACCTCAACCAGCTTCAGTTTCCACATTTGTAAAATGGGGGTGATAATATCTCCCTCGTAGGATGTTTAAGGAATAAATGAGAAGATGACTTCTTTGAAAACAGGCTGCTGACACGGTGGGGCTATGAGCTCATGGGGACAGCAGTGGCGGTTCTCTGCCTTCTACACCGCCTGTGCCCAGCCCCAGGCCTGACGCTCACCCAGCAGTGCCAGCTGCCCCAGGGCAGAAGGCAGAGGGGCCACCCGCAGCCAGGCCAGGCCACAGGGGCACCAGCAAGCCCACAGGCCAGCAGTTACTTCCTGTGCCCTAAAGGTATGTGGAGACAGTGGGGCAGAGCCTAGAGAAGTGATGTCAGAGGAGAGGAAGCTGGTGGGAGGGGAGACCAGTTCCGGGAAAGGCAAGTTGTAAGCTGGCCACGATGACGCCCAGCTGAGTGGCTTCTGAGAAACCCAGCAGCCGGTGGCGGGCGGCTGGTTCTCACGAGGCCAAGGCCCTCCACCGCCTCTGGGCCACTCAGAGGCCGCAAAGCCTCAGCCGGGCATGGGCTGGCACAGAGAAGCTCAGAAGAAAGCAGGGAAGGTAGGGAAGGCAGCAAGGGCTCAGAGGAGGATGCCCAATGCGGGAGGGAGCCCAGGCCTGCCTTTCTTGTCCCAATTCGGCTGCTTTCTGTTCCTCCCCGTCAGTGACCTTTCTGGGCCCAGGACTGCCCCTCCTCCCTTACGAATTCTGTGTCTGACATCTAGGCCCTTTTCCAGACCTCCAGAGCCTGGCTGCACAGTGGTTAGGAGCTCAGCTGCTAACTGAAAATGTCAGCTTTTCAAATCCACCAGCGCTCCTTGGAAACCCTATGAGGCAGTTCTACTCTGTCCCGTAGGGTTACTGTGAGTTGGAATCAACTCGAAGGGTTTGGTTTTTTGGTTTCCCAGACGTCCGGCATCTCTACACCACCCACACATGCAGATTTTCCAAAAATGCGTGTTCAAAGAATTTCCCAACATCTACAGGGGACGATCGTTATCACAGCCGATGGTAACTCCAGGAAGCCGTCTGCCAGTGCTTAACATTTACCAGTCAACCTCCGCCTGCCCTTCCACACACAGACCTGGGCAGGAGTCTGGGGAAGGGGCTCGGTTCCCCACCTGGGGACCCCAGACCCTTAATGAAGGTCTAGAAGGTAGAGGTAGGACTCCCAGGGTGCTCTTGAAATGGTGAGAGAGCCCCAGGACCCATCAGTTCTCCCACCATGAGGCCAATGGATTGACCTGGAATGTCTTGGAGAGAGCTAACGGCTGGCATGGGCTACTTGGTTCTAAGGAAGAATCCACAGGAGGGTGACCACTCACACACGCATGTGCACACACATGCACATACATGCACACATATGTGCACCCATGTATACACACACACACACCTGGATCGGACTGCTCAGGTTAACTCCTCTTCTCCAGTTACTAGCTGGGTGGCCTTGTGCAAATTACCCAACACCTCCATGCTTCAGGTTCCTCATTGGTCTATGAAGGCACTAAGAACACCTGCCTCCTCGGTGGGTGGTAGTGGGGCTGAACAAGATGGCACCTGTAAACCCTCAGCTCGGTGCCCACCCGGCGCACAGTGAGATCCAGTTATGAACCTGTGTTGATGCCATAGGGAGCTGCATTTTACCCAGGCCCGACTATGCCATGTTCTCCATCCATGGCACCATTCTTTCTTCCCAGTAATCCAGGCCAAAGTGTCTATTTCATGCCCATTTTTCAGATGAGTTACCCAGAGCTGGGAGACGTTAAGTCCTTGCCCAGGCAGGGAGTGCAGGAGGCAGAACTTGAAACTTGCTCTGTTTGGCTTTCACACTTAAGCTCTTTCCACCTCACCAGCCTGGTTTGGATCAGCATTTCGTTAGGAAGTAATGAATACAATTCGCTTAGGAGACAATATCTTTCTGCTAAATAATAAAAGATTGGGTCCCTGAGGTGGCCTAACCCCCTTATTTTACAGATGAGGAAGGGCCATGCCCAGAGTCACATGTGGGAACCAGGTGGCCAGACTTCTCTGCGCGCATCCTCCACCCTGATGAGTCAGGGGAAGGCTTGGGATGAGAGAGGGAAAGGATGGGCACACGGTCCTGTTAGGCTCCTCCCACCTGATCCCATCCACTGCCTGGCTGCACCCTGAAGTCCCTGTCCACCATTTCAAGGCACAAAGACAAGAACAAGAGTTGAAGTCAATCATACTCTCTAGAACTCAGTTTCCTACCTGTACAATGGGTGAGGGTTGGGCTCGATGACCAGACACTCTACAGCTCACTACAGGCACTAGGAAGAGCTCCCGCCCACCCCTCAGTGCCTGAAGTCCCACCATTGCAGCACTGTCCCCTTTGACTAGACTCTTCTCATCCCTGGGCAAATCTGCTGCAAAAGTCCTCCTTAAAGTGTTAAAAAGCAAAGATGTCACCTTAAAGACTAAGATGTGCCTGACCCAAGCCATGGTGTTTTCAATCACCTCATATGCATGCGAAAGCTGGACCATGAATGAGAAAGACCGAAGAAGAATTGACTCCTTTGAATTATGGCGTTGGCAAAGAATATTGAATATACCATGGACCGCCTGCCAAAAGAACGAACAAATCCTTAGAAGCAAGGATGGCGAGACTACATCTCACATACTTTGGACATGTTATCAGGAGAGATCAATCCCTGGAGAAGGACATCATGCTTGGTAAAGTAGAGGGTCATGGAAAAAGAGGAAGACTCCCAACGAGATGGATTGGCACAGTGGCTGCCACAATGGGCTCAAGCATAACAAGGATTGTGAGATTGCACAGGACCGGCCAGTGTTTTCTTTTGTTGTACATAGGGTCGCTGTGAGTCAGAACTAACTCAAAGGCACCTAACAACAAAAACATCCATGTTCCACATTCAAACATCTTCCATCATCACCCAAGGGAGGCTCATGATGTCCCTAGAGCCCCATTGCCCAGCCAGCCCTCCTGGTCACATCGGGGAGGGGAGGGAGGCCAGCCATAGGGAGTGTGCTGTGAACCATCCCGAGCCCTACCGTGGCAAGTGGGGAGTGGGAGAGACGCTGACTATGGACCTCTCTGGGCTCTGCCTGGCCCCACTAAGTGGTGCTGCCCTTCCCTGGGACATGGGAAGGATGCCATTACACGAGGGGGTGTTTGGCCAAAGAGCTGAGTGCCCTGGTGCAGGGTGGAACCTCTGGCAAATGGAGGTGGGGGGCGAGGGCAATGGAAGTCCAACCAACGGCGCCTTGCTCTGCTTCCTAGACCCTCCCAAGACAGCAGATTCAGCTCTGGGTTGGGAGGGTAGCAGGAAAAAGCGTTATCAGCAGTTGCAGATCTGTGAATCATCGGACAATCTCAGGGTCACTCTGTGGGCTACTGACGCAGAGGGCTGAGCCCAACCATCCTCAGACAACCAGGCCCCAGGCGGATAGCCGGGGGCACAGAGGGAGACCAGTGAAGGTCAGGCAGCCGTGCCCACAAGTGCTAAGACAGGTGGGACAAGATGCCTTCTAGAAGCCCCCCAGACAGTGCCTGAAATCACATATCAACATCAAATGCCTGAAGTCGCACCATCAGTGTTTTCCTTTTCTTTTGAAGCACAGTTCCCAATAAATTGCAAAAACCCTGGAAAGCATTACCAATTCCTGTCTCCTTTCTGTCTGGCCAGTCCTGTTGAATAGGATCAACCAACAAGCAAAGGACGAGAGGCTGTGAGTGTGGACATGAACCCCACAAGTACCAATTGCCGTCAAGTCAGCTCTGACTCATGGCACCTCGTATGTATCAGAGTAGACTGTGCTCCATAAGGTTTTCAATGGCTGATTTTTCAGAAGTAGATAGCCAGGACTTTCTTTCGAGGTGCCTCTGGGTGGACTCAAACCTCCAACCTTTTGGTTAGCAGGCGAGCGCTTAACTCTTTGCACCACCCAGGGACTCTGGACACAAACCCCAGAGTCCAAGAATTCCAGATTCCTAGAACCTTCCAATTTTGGTATACTGGAATCTTGGATACTCAAAATCTGTGAAGCCAAGAAATCAAGAATCTTGACTATCAGAAGCCTAACCTCTTAGACACCCAGAGCCTCGGGGATGGAAGAGAGTGCTGTGGTCCAGCCCATGGTTGATATAGAATCTTCCCTTTAGCAGATACAATCCTCTGTCCCCTGGATCCCAGGTGGGGAAAGGTCTCCCCAGTTGCCATTGGCTACTTCAAGATCCCTCCTTGCTCCCTAAACATCTGTCCTGTCCCCCATCAGTGGAGCCATCAGAGGCTTCCTCAGGCTTCCCCTCCCATGCCTACCACTCTTCCACCCCTTGACCCTCCTCCTCTCTAACCATCATCACCCCTGTCCCTAAACCTTCCTTGTCCCCCTCTACTGGTGCTTCCACACAGTGTTTACGCATGGAATCTCTCCCATGTTAAATGTCCCCTTCCTTGAAGAAGAAGAGCCAGGAACAGAAGAAGGAAATGGAATGCATAGTTGATTGCCTCCACAAATAACTACCTCCTTTGGTGCCTGGCTACCATTACCGTACATTTTGGTCTAAAATTCTAAAGAAGAACTCTGACCAAAAGGGGGTAAAATGCAGAACAGATCTTCAGTTCTCATGGGATTCGGACTTCGTGGAGCCATTGAGGCTGGGTGAAGCCTTGAAACTACTGTCCTGAGATAATCTTTAACCCTGAAACTATAGACCAAAAATATCCCCTGAAGCCCTCTTTAAACCAAACAACAGTCTAGGTTAACTAGTAAAGAATGTCTGCCGTGAGCACTGTGCTCTTTTAAAGAACTTACTGTATGGGATCAAATGTTAACAGCAACTGGAAAGTCTAGATAGGATGCTTAGGGGGAAGTGTGTTCAAGTCAATACAGGAGGAACAAATTGGAAAAGGAAGGTGAGAACGGGGTACAACTTGAAGAATGCAATCAGTGTCGTTGGATAATACATGTAGAAATTGTTGAATTGGTGTGTTTTGCTGTGTATGTTTTCAACAACTACACACACACACACACACACACACACACCCTCCTTTGCATTTTAGGAGTCAGAATCGACTCAGTGGCAACAGGCTTGGTGGTGCAATGGTTTAAGCTCTCGGCTGCTAACAAAGATAGATGGTTCAAACCCACCAGTGGCCCCACAGGAGAAGACACCTTAGGAACCCTATGGGGCAGTTCTACTCTGTCTTATAGGGTCGCTATGAGTCGGGATCAACTTGAGGGCACACAACAACAACAATCATGTAGCTCTCCTCCTCTCCCCAGGCGAACATCTCGAAAGTATATCTACACTGTCTCCCTTCCCTCAACTCCCTGCCAACCCCACTCCTTTGAAGCTGTCAGGATATTCTGTGGCCTCCTGCTGCTGGACCCAGTGGTATTTACAGGTCCTCACCTTACTGATCTGACCCGGCCTCGGCTGACCCTAGAACGGGCTTCACTTTGCCTGACCCCAGTCTCTGGCCACCTCCCGGAGGATCTCATGTTTTGTCAGAGCCTTCGTTACCAGAGGGCAAAGGGCAGGAACAGGTGACAGGGTGGGTGCCCTGGAGGGATACGGGTGGTATGGGGCCGTTCCCCTATGGAGGCATTTCGATCAGGGAAAACGGTGCCCGGTCCGTGGCTATGCAGCTTTTCAGCCATGAAGCCACTTGACCTTGGCCAACTGTGGGAAGCCGGGAAGAGAAGATGAGCCTCCATTTTTGCTTTTTGGGCTTAGAAGCAAAGCTACGTTAAGCGGATGATAAGTCCTTCGATTTGACCAACATCTCATTCAAGGATTCTGAGTGTCAGACATGGTGGCTTCAGTACCCAAGGGAAGCAACCGTTTCTCCCTAACTGGGATTAAGGTCAGAGTTGTCTGATGACCAAGTGTGTGTCGGAGGACTTTGGGCTAGCAGGAGAGGTGTTGGAGCCAAAGCAGGGGCCAGGACAGGGTCAGAGTCGGGCCAGGGACAGCAGGCCTGTTGCCAGCCCTGCCCTCTGCTCTCTCTGCTGAGCCCCCTCAGAAGTCCAGGGCTTGCACTCCCAAGGGCAGTGCCTGTGGGAGAGGGGATGAGGCCCAAGGAAGGAGGAGAGGGAGGGGGCTACAGGGGCGGGTACCTCCTGCCCTGGATCGTCCACTGGCCCTGAGTACATGGTAGGTCGTATTTCTTCCTCCGCAGTGCATAGGCATCAAACCAGAGGGCCAAGCCGTAGTCCAGAGAAGGCACCTGAGAAGGAGGCGCCCACGTCAGGGCTGGGTGTGGCCAGCTGGTGGGTCAACTACCCAGGAGAACAGAGGTACTGGAAGCCTGCAGGGTGCTATGGGCAGAGGGCAGGTGGGCAGGAAGGGCACGGGGCTCACCGTGAGGTGCCAGGAGCAGTGGGTGCTGGGTGAGTAGTAGCTGGGAAAGTACGGCGTGCTGAGGACGCCCTGCAGGTCCAGCCGGCCCTCCAGCGTCAGGTTTACCTCGCAGGCTGGGCCCGGAGAAGAGCCCGTTACACAGGGTGCACCCCTGCCCTGCCACCACCCCCGTCACCACCCCCGCCACCATCCCTGCCCACCCCCGCCATCATCTCTCTCCCACCCACGTCATCACCCCTGCCACCACCACCCCTGCCACCACACGTGCCACTACCCCTGCCCTACCACCACCCCACCACCTCCCCTTCCCTGCCATCACTGTCAGCAGCCCCTCCAGCACCCCATCACTACCCTTATCACCACCCCTCTACCACTACCCCGTCACCACCCCGGCCCCACCCCGTCACCATTCCTGCCCCACCCCATCACCACTTCTGCCCTGCCACCACCATCAGCACCCCCACCAGCACCCCTGCCACCACGCCTGCCACCACACCTGCCACCACCTCTGTCACCACCCCTGTCACCATTCCCACCACCACTAGACAGTAAAGCATAGTAGTTGAGTGTGACTATGGGACCTTGAGCAAGTCACTTGACTCTCTAGGTCTCAGTCTCCTCATCTGTAAAATGGAGACAGTAGTGCGTACCTCTTAGGGTACATGAGCGACTTAGACAGACAGACAATGCTCAAACTGCCTGGCATGTAGGTACCAAGTGCTTAGAAAATGCTAGCAGACTAGTTGCACTGCACTGGCCAGTTTAACAAATCTATTTGCAAGTGTTGGAGGCTCACAGGTCGGGGAAGGTGGTAGAGGAGAGAAATCATTCTCCTTTCCAAAGATGAGGCTCAGGAAGACAGCGATTCGGCTGAGGTCGCACGGTGAGTGGACAAGGGACCCGGGGCAGGAGTTTCCTCAGCTGCCCTGGCCACCTCCCCCAGAGCCTACGTCAGAGGCTCCCCTGAGCCAGCTCTGGCCCTTCCTCAACCTCAGGAAGCCCTGAATGGCAGAAGCACCCCAGCAGGGCCTGCAGGGACCTTGGGGGCTGACACCAAGGAGAAGCTGCCCAGGAGAGGGAGGGGAAACTGAGTAGGAAGGAGCAGTGGGAGGTGGGAGGTTGGGGAGTGAAGGGAAGATGGGGAAAATGAGAGACAGAGGAGGGAAGAGGGAGTCAGGGGTCTCGAGCAGAGGGACTTCCAGAACCTTCTCCTTCCCCCACCTCTGCACCCAAAGGGCAAAGATGTAAAGGGCACACCCACAGGTGCTTTCTCCTCCTCCCCCAGGACCTCTGAGCCCCTCACCCTGGAAGGCCACAGGCTGCACGGAGAGCGTGAACGGGTCGTAGTAGCTGTGCAGGCCCTTCTTCCAGACCACAGCCATGACGGCACCCGACGCCAGCACCTCCACCACCGGCTCCTGACGGCTGCAGCCGTAGACCCTGGAAGAATGGAAAAGGGTGGCAGGTGGGTGCTGGGATGTGGGATGGTCGGGGAGGGTTGAGTAGTCAGGGTGGAGTGAAGGAGGGTGGCCCTGGAGGCTATATCTGGGGTCTAGGTCCAGTTCTTGACCGCTTTTTGGGCAGGTCTCCTCTCTCAGCCCCAGGGGACTGACTAGGTGTCCTCTGTGGGCCGGGCCAGCTCCAAAGGTAGAGAACGGCCAGAGGTCACCCAGATGTCTGGAGCTCACAACTGGACTATGACAGCTGGCTCTGGTCCCAGAGCCTGTGCCCAACAGGTAGACTAGACTGGCACGTATAGGGACCACCCCCTTTGCTGACTACACCCTGACTCTGGGGCCTTTTCCTGGGCCAGGACAGAAGAAAGGTCTGGTGACCCTGGGGTGCTGCCAGGGAGCCTCAGAAATCCACCCAGAGCTTAGTGCTCAGAAAAATAATGGCCTGTTGGAATTCTAGCAGAGGATCAGTCAAAAAGGAAGACCCTTGATGAGATGGACTGACACAGTGGCTGCAACAATGGGCTCAAACGCAGTGATGACCGTGGATGGTGCAAGACCAGGCAGTGTTTGATTCTGTTGTACGTAGAGTCACTATGAATCAGAAGTGACTTGACAGCACCTAATAACAGATTCCAGACTTTTACACGTCCAGAATGTTAGCCTTGAAAAGACTTTTCAGGTTGTTGAGGTCAATTTGTTTAGTTTACAGATAGGGAAACTGAGGCTTGGGCACTTGCCAAGGCCCCACTGCCAACCCATGGCAGAGACAGGGGTGTGCTCAGCACTGCCTGGTACAGTGTCTGGTGCCCTCCCACATATGTAGGTGCCCCCAGGTCTGCTGATCTCAGGGGGTGGTACTCCCAGGTCTGTCCCTCAAGGAGTGGTCCCCTTATATCTACCCTCTCAGGGGGTGCTGTCCCTAGGTCTGCCCTTCTGAGGGGGTGATACCCCTTGGTCTGTCCTCTCAGGGAGTGGTGCCCCTACGTCTGCCCCTCTGAGGGGGTGGTAACCCTAGGTCTGCCCCCTCAGAGGGTGGTGCCCCAGGCTTTCCCTTCACCCTCTTACCACCCTCCATCAAACTTCGCATTGTCCCCGACAGAACTCCTGGAGTCCTTCTTATCTGATAGACCAATTCACAGGAGTCCCATGACCCTGTCTCCCTAGAGGGGGCAAGCCAACATCCAACAGCAATTTACTAAAAGCCCACTAGATGTGGCCACTGGACCTTAAAACCCAGCACCCATGGGTACACCTCACAGCCCCACAGCCTGGCAAAGGAGTGAAGTGAATAATTCCAAGGGGTCTCCTTGGCTGGTCCTGGTGCTGAAGGGTCCAAGGGTGGGCATTTCTCCCAGCTTCCTGCCCCGGCTCTTCCCGGGGAGGGAGACAACCTCTTTCCTGATCCCTCCTCCCCCGTCACCATGGCTGCGGGCAGGACCCCAGTTCCTGTTTCCTTCATCCTGGTTTTACCCCTGCTGGCTTGTTTTTCCTGCTGAGGTGCCCAAAGCCCTGGGCCCAGTGTCTCCCTCCAAGACCACACACCCACACCCTCTCCGCTCATCTCCTCCTGGAGGAGGGAAGTAAGCTCTTAGGGCTAAGAGGGGCCTGGAGGTCACCTTAAATGGAGTTTCAGCTTTCATTGTTGGGGTTTTATCTTACTGTATTAGCAGCAGAGCCCTCGTTGCAAATAATGTCTCTCCCAGGACCCTCGTATGCTGAACACATAGAAGCCAACCACCTGGTTAAAGGTGGACAGGGGTCCCACCTTCTCAGTCTTCCCATCAGCAGCTCTGGCATACAGTTTTGAGGACACTGACCTTGTCTGACCTCGCCATTTTAGATCTTCTCTGAGGGTCAGAGACAGGGAGGAGCAGCCCCAGTCCCAGGTGAGTAGGGGCTCAGCTACACCTGCCAGCCAGGTCCCCTCCCCAGCAGCAGGCTGGGGCCACTGGGAGAAGCCCCAGGGGAAGCCCGTAAGTGCCCCCGCCCTCCTGGGCCTGGAGATCTGATGGTATCTGTGTTCTCTGCACTTCCCAGAGCCCTCTAGGAACCTAGCCCACGCACAGCCCAAACTGAGATCACCCACAGTGGTGCCAAATAAGTGGAGCCTCAAAGCTGTGCGGAAGAAGCAGGGGCGTGAGCCTTCACCCAGATCGACCTCAAGAACTGGCCTTGATCTGAACACACAGATCGTCCATCCCAAGCAGGACAGAGGAGGTGCCAGCCTAGAGCCCGATACTAAGTAAGTGCTCAGTCTATGACTCAGAGGCCTGCCACCCTGGAGTATCTTCCCCCACCTCCCACAGCACGTTTTAAGCTCAGCACTCCTCCGCAGACCTGTAGGGAGGTGACCGCTCCGCCCTGAAATCCTGTGGGGATGTGACCAGGCGCCTGGAGTCTCGAAGCTATTTCCACTCCCTTCCCTGTACCACCTGCCTTCTGACCCTGGTCGCTTCTGCACTCTACCACCACATCCCACATCCTACAGCCCCAGTCCTCTGCTCAAGAACTTTCAGTAGCTCCCCACGTACCTTGTATTAAAGCTCACATTGCTCCTGGCCCTCAATGTCATCTGTGACTGAGCCCCACCTAGATTATATACAGTGATAATAACAAGGGCCAGCATTTGCTGGGCGTCTACTGTGTGTAAGGGTCTTGGCAGAGGGGGCCTGATTTTAATCCTCGTAATAACCCTGCAAGGTAGACATGATTATACGCCTATGTTACAGGTGAGGAAACCGAGGCACAGAGTACACAGCTAGGAATAAGCAGAGCGGGGGTTCGAAGTCACAGCTGCCAGATTCCGAGACATTCCCATAAGCCATGTTGCCTCCCAGAGCTGACCTTACCCAAACAAAACCTGTTGCCGTTGAGTCGGTTCCAACTCACAGCGGCCCTACAGGACAGAGTAGAACTGCCCCATAGGGTTTCCAAGGAGTGGCTGGTGGGTTCCAACTGCTGACCTTTCGGTTAGCAGCCCAGCTCTTAACCATTATGCCACCAGGGCTTGGCTTTGTTTCAGATGGGTAAACTGAGGCTCAAGAAGGCCCAAGGTGTAGCCATTTCTAGCCTTCTTTCTGGAGGCTAGTCACAGTGTCTCCCAGATACCTGGGTCCAAGTCACATACTGCTCCTTGCTTTAGAATGTGGATCTGAACTTTGACCCCACACAACCCACCTCCTTCCCAGCCACCACCCGCCCCCCCCCCCACCTTCCCTGGGACTCACGAGGTGATGAGCCTCTTCTCCAGGGGCCCGGCCACGTCGTACATGGCCAGCCGGTCCCGGCACTCAGCCAGCATCCACTCGAGCCGGAGTTTGAGTATGAGATCCTCGGGGCCCTGCAGGTGCCATAGGCAGCTGGAGGCCAGGTTGTCGGGCCCCTTCAGCTGGAGCACCTGGCCCTGGCCCACGTAGCTGTAGCGGTAGCAGCCTGGAGGGGGGAGAGGGACAGGCCCCCTGACCCCTATTAGCCGGGACGAGAGGCTTAGGGAGCCAGACCCCGCAGGGGCCTCACCCAGGCAGGGGCGAGCAGGGACAGCCACTGAACCAGGGCCAGCCCACACATGCTATGACCCATCCTTATTTTCTCTGTGGCTTTCCAGGTCCAGTCTCCTCATTCATGAATTCGTTGGTTCAACCATTCATTCACTTAACACACACTGGAAGTCCTCCATGCTTGGTCACCATGAGCCAGAATTGACTTGATGGCAACTAGCAACAATCTTTATCATTTTTCTTGTTGTTGTTACTTCTAACATAAACAAACCAAAAAAAAAAAAAAGTCCTCCATGCCAGGAAAGTGCCAAGATCAAGGTCCAGTCGCTGCCCATGGGGATGCTGAGGACTGGCAGAGAGGCAGATACAGAAACAGTCAATATTAGGTCAGCAGGTGAGGCCTCCAAACTGACCTGTGGATCAGGGAAGTCCTGGAGTCACAGCTGGGGCAGAGGTCAGAGGCCAGGGCAAGCAGGGAAACTCCGAGGAGTCTGAGCACAAGGTCTCAATGGCAAGAAATGGTGTTGGGGAAGGAGGCAGGCCCAGATCATGAGTTACTGCTTCGTCCTGGGGAGCCATGAAGGCTAGGCAGGGCTGGGCATGGTCTGCTTCAGATTACAGAGACTTCCGGGAGGCCGGCGAGGCAGCTTGAGCAATAAGTGAGAAGGGTTGAGGGCTTCGCCTCAGGTGATATTATGGATTGAATTGTGTCTCCCCAAAACATATATCAAAATCCTAACCCTTGTACCTCTAAATATGACTCTGTTTGGAAATAGGTTGTTCTTGTTATCTTGTTGAGGTCATATCAGAATTGGGTGGGTCCTAAACCTAATCACTTCTGAGTTATAAAAAGAGCAAAATAGACACACACAGTGAGGAGACAGATGCTAAGGAGCACCAGGGAACAACAAAGAAAGCCAAGGAACCCCAAGGAGCTTCAAGGAACGTCAAGGATTGATGACAGTCACCAGAAACTGTGAGGAAGGAATCCACACTGCCAAGGCCCTCCTTTGGGCTTTTAGCCCCCACAACCTTGAGAAAATAAATCACTGTACTTCGGACATGCTATCGGGAGGGACTGGTCTCTGGAGAAAGACATCATGCTTGGTCAAGTAGAGGGTTGGTCAGAAAGAAGACCCTCAATGAGATGAATTGATACACCGGCTGCAGTGACAGGCTCAAGCACAGCCAACGGTTGCGAGGATGGCACAGGACCAGGCAGTGTTTCGTTCTGTTGCACACAGGGTCAGTATGAGTAGGAGTGGACCCGATGGCACCTACCAACAACAAGCACTAGGTAACTAAGACAGGTGGGTAAAGGGAATATATTAAAGAGGGAGGGGAAATAAATTTTGACCTAATGATAATAAAACAATGACAAAAAACCAAATTGCACTTCCTGAGCATTTGATATACCCAGGCACTGGGCTGAGTGCTTTATACACACCCTCTCATTTAATGCTCACAACAGACCTGGGGCCAGACAGGCCTGGCTTCACCTAGTCTCTCTTGGGCCTTGGTTTTCTAATCTCCAGAACTGGCATGATGATACCGACCTTGTAGGGTGGTCACAAGGCTTAGGGATGTCGCATATTTGAGTGCTCAGCACAGTGGCTGGCACACAGTAGGTGCTCAATAACTGTAGTGACTATTCTTCTCTGGGTGGCCATGGGAAAGAGGGAGAAGGTGGAGCTGGGGAGAAAGTCCTGTGGCTTGTCACCCTTCAGCTGACCCTGCCTGAGGCTCAGACTGAGCCAATCTCATTGGCTGCCCCACTTTACACCTCCTTTTCCATCCTGCAGACACACCTACCACATGACCACACCCCCCACACCAGCTGTACCTCTTCTCTTACATTTAACCCATTAGCTTTGTGTGCAAGGGCTAGAATGTGCAGAGCAGTACCACCTACACCATTCATTCATTCAAAATAGTTATTAAGCACCTACTATGTGCTTGATCCAGACACCAGGGACCAGGAGTGAATAAACAGAGGAATATCCTCTCCCGTGGAACAGACAGTATCTCATGTAATCCTTGTCGTAAACCTAGGAAGCAGGGATGTTGAGTGATCTGCCAAGAAGGGATGGGGTGCAGGAATGAATCCTGGATCTGGGAGGCAGCCTGGTGTGTGCACACTCCGCACTATTCCCAGCACCAGCACACATCAGCTCTGTGGCTCTGGGGCAGTTGCTTAGCCACTCTGAGCTCTGTCAAATGGACATAATTATAATCCCGGCCCCACCTCCTTCTCTGGGTGGTTCTGAGGATCCACAAGAGAGCGATGGTGTACATGCTTCGCTCTATATTGCTACCTTTTGCTCAACTGCCTCTCCCTGACCCCTGGCCATCCTGACTCCAGTGGGAGAGCTGACCTCCCCAAGGAGAGACCTCTGACACCTGCCTGGAGAAGTGACAGGGCTGATAACATCTGCCTCAGCCAGCAGCTGGGGGAAGTTCCTGACTCTTCCTAGGTGTTTGCATTCTTTAAATCTTGCTCCACACTGATGTTTTGGTTTTGCCATTTTCATGATTACTTTTTTTTTTAACGTTTATTATGTCACTGTTGTTGAGAATATCCACAGCAAAACACGCACCAATCCAACAGTTTCTACACGTACACTTCAGTGACACTGATAACATTCTTCAAGTTGTGCAACGATTCTCACCCCCCTTTTCTGAGTCGTTCCTGCCTCATTAATATAAACTCACTGCCCCCTAAGGTTCCTACCTGATCTTTCCAGTTGCTTTTGTCAGTTTGATTCCATATAGCTAGATCTTAAAATAGCATTAATGCTCAACGCAGACATTCTTTATTAGTTAAGCTAAATTATTGTTTGGTTTTAAGAAGACTTTAGGGGACATTTTTAGTTTAAGGGTTAAGGACTATCTCAGAACAATAATTTCAGGGGTTCATATAGCCACCATGGCTCCAGAAAGTCTAGTTGTTGTTGTTAGGTGCCGTCAAGTCAGTTGCGACTCACAGAGACCCTGTGCACAACAGAACAAAACACTGCCGGGCCCTGCACCACCCTCACAATTGTTGCTACGTTTGAGCCCATTGTGGCAGCCATCTTGTCAATCCATCTCATTGAGAGTCTTCCTCTTTGTCGATGACCCTCTACTTTACCAGGCATGATGTCCTTCTGCAGGGACTGGTTCCTCCTGATAAGATGTCTGAAGTACGTGAGATGATGAGAATTTGAAGTTCTAGTCTGCATTTCCCCCTTTGATCCAGATTTAATCATTACTTCCTATTTTAGGCTAACCTGGGCCGTGCGCTGCCTCTGCTCTTTGCTCTTGAACATCAAGTAGCTAAAATGAAAGGAAGGAACGATGAAGTCAAAGAGTTGAAGAGAAGATTTCAAATGGTGGCTTGAGAAGACAAAGTATTATAGCGACACGTGCAGAAAGCTGGAGATGGAAAACCAAAAAGGAAGAACACTCTCTGCATTTCTCAAGCTGAAAGAACTGAAGAAAAAACTCAAGGCTTGAGTTGCAATATTGAAGAATTCTGTGGGGGAAAATATTAAACAACTGAGGAAGCCTCAAAAGAAGATGGAAGGAACACACAGAGTCACAATACCAAAAAGAATTGGACATTCAGCCCTTTCAGGAGGTACCACATTAGCAGGAATCAATGGCACTGAAGGAAGAAGTCCAAGCTGCGCTGAAGGTGTTGGCAAAAAACAAGGCTCCAGGAACTGACAGAATACCAACTGAGATGTTTCAACAACGGATGCAGCACTGGAAGTACTCACTTGTCTATGCCAAGACATTTGGAAGGCAGCTACCTGGCTAACCAACTGGAAGAGATCCATATTTATGCCTATTCCAAAGAAAGGTGATCTCACTGAATATGGAAATTCTTGGACAATATCATTAATATCACACACAAGTAAAATTTTGCTGAAGACCCTTCAAAAGTGGCTGCAGCAATATATCAACAGGGAACTGCCAGAAATTCAAGCTGGTTTCAAAAGACTATGTGGAACCAGGGATGCCATTGCTGATGTCAGATGGGTCCTGACTGAAAGCAGAAAAAACCAGAAAGATGTTTACCTGTGTTTTACTGACTATGCGAAGATGTTAGACTGTGTGGATCATAACAAATTATGGATAACATTTCTAAGAATGGGAATTCCAAAACACTTCATTGTGCTCATGAGGAACCTGTACGTAGATCAAGAGGCAGTCGTTTGCACAGAACAAGGGGGTACTGTGTGGTTTAAAGTCAGGAAAGTCGTGCATCAGGGTTGTATCCTTTCACCATACCTACTTAATCTGTATGCTGAGCAAATAATCCAAGAATCTGGGCTATATGAGGAAGAATGAGGCATCAGGATTGGATTAACAGCCTGCAATATGCAGATGACACAACCTTCCTTGCTGAAAGTGAAGAGGACTTGAAGCACTTACCGTTGAAGGTCAAAGACCACAGCCCTCAGTATGGATTACACCTCAATATAAATAAAACAAAAATCCTCACAACTGGACCAATAAACAATATCATGATAAACGGAGAAAAGTTTGAAGTTATCAAGGATTTCATTTTACTTGGATCCACAATCAACACCCATGGAAGCAGCAGTCAAGAAATCAGATGACGCATTGCTTTGGGCAAATCTGCTGCAAACGACCTCTTTAAAGCATTGAAAAGCAAAGATGTCACCTGGAAGACAAAGGTGTGCCTGGGCCAAGCCATAGTGTTTTCAATCGCTTCCTACGCATGTGAAAGCTGGACGACGAATAAGTAAGACAGAAGAAGAATTGACTGACACCTTTGAATTGTGGTGTTGGAGAAGAATATTCCAAAAGAACGAACAAATCTGTCTTGGAAGAAGTAGAACCAGAATGCTCCTTAGAAGCAAGGATGGAACGACTACATCTCACATACTTTGGACATGTTGTCAGGAGGGATCAGTCCCTGGAGAAGGACGTCATGCTTGGTAAAGTAGAGGGTCAGTGAAAAAGAGGAAGAACCTCAATGAGATGGATTGACACAGTGGCTGCAAAAATGGGCTCAAGCATAACGATTGTGAGGATGGTGCAAGACCGGGCAGTGTTTTGTTCTGTTGTACGTAGGGTCACTATGAGTCGGAACTGACTTGATGGCACCTAAGAACAACAAAGTGGAGAGAAGTGTGCTGGTCTCTGTGATTAACCAGGCACGCCTTTGTGGGGCGTGGCACCTTGCACATTTCCCTCTCCTGGACATTGCTAATGCCATTCCTTCTGCCCAGGCAGATTCCTACCTGTCCTCAGGCCCCTGTGTGAAGTCCCCTCCTCCATGAACGCTTCCTGGATTCTCATATCGTATTGGGAGCAACTCCTCCCCCTTGAGGGCTCTCAGCACTCTGGGCTGGTCCTCTAGAGGCATGTTCCTTCTCTGCCTTGGATCACAGCCCCTGGTGTCAGGCTCTGTCCCTGGGGAAGAATGATTCCCTCTTCCTGGCGTCTCTGGGGCCTCTATTCTAGCACTAGCACTGGTGTTGTGAGGATCTGTTTATGTATCTGTGTCGCTCATGGGGCTCAGAGTTCCACTGAGGGAAGGGATGAGGACATGTGTGTCCCAAGTGTAGGAGCGGGGCTTGGCATCGAGGAAGTGCTCAGAACGTCTGCTTAGTAGATCTGACTTGTCATCCCTACTCCCTTACACTGTGATCAGGGAGGGCAGGGCTGCCCAAGGCATTGGGCACGGGAGCTCTAGGTGTGGTCTAAAACTAATAAGGATTATTGCAAAGCAGCTGTCAGAACATGCTTGACTGTGACCTTCAAAGGATGAGATCTGAAAGCAGAGAAAATAGATGAAAAGCCCAGGTTTTCACTTGCAGAAGCTGGGCCTTTGAGAGGAATAAAGATTTTTCTCTGGACTCATAGGCTTTGCACACCCAGGCTAAGTTTGGAGGGCCAGCACAGAGAATTTGCTGGCTCCTTTGTTTTTACTAAAAGTGTTTCTCAGGGGTGCCCCAGCCCACCTGCCTCTCTACCACCTCCTGGGGACTTTAATTGAAATCCCGATTCCTGCGCTCCAGCCACACCAATGGAATCTGAGTGGGAAGGGTGTGTGCTCTGCATTCTGACAAACTTTCAGGGGATTCCTGAGAATCTCAGAGTTTGAGAACCACCACTGTAAATCACAGACTAGAGGAAAAGGCATCCCCCCAGTGACAGGGAAATTACCGAAGGAGGTGGAGTTACATGGTGCCATAGACAGAAGCATCATGCCATCCCTCTTCGGAAAAGACCTGAAAAACTAAATAAAACAGACACAAATGTCAATCCTGGAACCCTAACATCAAATGAAGGAGTAAAAAACTTGATCAAGCACCAAACGGAATAAGAAACTGACAGAGAACAGAGAACGAGGAGAACTACGGAGTGGAGGTTCCCTATCAGCTAACGCAGCACAGATTCACCATGTTGGACTACAGCCACCAAGGAACGGAATGCAGACAGGAGTACGGGAAGGAAACTTCATGGAGCTCCCAGCAGGAGACAGAGCACCCCGTAACCAGGGCTACACGATTTCTCACCACCTCTCTTCTTCCCCTTACACGGCCTCCCTCACTTTCCAACAAGCCGCAGTCTCTCAGTCAGAGAGACACCAGCTCACTGCCCCCCAGGTCCACCCCACCCCCACAGGCCAGCCCCTTCAGCACCATTTTTTTGTTTGTTTGCTTTTTGTTATTGTTTTCTGGGGCTTTTTTTTTTTTAAATGATTTTTATTGTGCTTTAAGTGAAAGCTTACAAGTCAGTCTCTCACACAAAAACCCATATGCACCTTGCTACACATGCCCAATTACTCTCCCGCTAATGAGACAGCCCGCTCTCTCTTCTGGGGCTTTTTTTGTTGCTTCCATCTCTCTCCCTTCCTTCCTTTCCTTTCTCCTGCCCAGCTAGCCCTGCATGCTGTCCCCTCCCCTTCTTGATGAGCTGTGCCACACCACTTGGCTAGAGAGCCACTGGTGCATGGCTGCTTCAGGTTTGCACTACCCCTGCTGCCAGGCTCCTGTAGTGCCATTTTTTATTTTATTATTACTATTTTTTCTTTGTTTCTTCTCTCTCTATCCAGTCTTTCCTTTCTCCCATCCATCTGGCCCCATGTGTTGTCCCCACCCCTTCTCAACGGGCTTTGCTGCTCCACTTGGCTGTGGGGGCCACCAGCACACAGCCTCCCCAGTTCTGCACTACCCGCACCAACTGGCTTGTTCAGCACCATATTTTTTGGTTTGTTTGCTTTGTTCCTTTTTCTGTTTCTTCTCTCTCCGTTCTTTCCTTTCCTTTCTCTCAACCACCTAGCCCTGTGCACTGCCTCTGCCCCTTCTTGAAGGGCTGTGCTGCACCTCTCAGATGGAGAGTCACTGGTGAGTGACCTCCTTGGGTCAGTGTGGCCATCACAAACTGGCTCCGTCAGCACCATTTTATTTATTGTTTGTTTTTCTTTTTGTTGTTGTTTCTCCTTTCTTTCTCCCTTCCTTCCTTTCCTTTCTTCTACCCACCTAGCCTCGTGGGCTGCCTCCTCCTCCTGCCGTGGCTGGTTGAGTTGTACTGCTCGACTAGAGTGCCCATGGCACACACCCTTCCCGGATCTGCACAGCCTCCATAGGCTGGCTACCTCAGTGCCATATTTTTTATTTTTCCCCTTCTCCCTTTTCCTTCTCCCTCCCATCTAGGCCCTGCACTGCCTCTGCTCCTTCCTGACTAGTGTGCCATGCCACTCCACAAGAGAGACATCAGCTCACCACCACCCCAATTCCACCCTGTCCCCGATGGCCATCTCCCCCACCATCATATTTATTTTGTTGTTGTTTTTATTTTATTTATTTATTATTTTTGTTGGTTGGTTCATTTCCTCTCTCTCCTCTCTTTCCTTCCCTTTCTCCCACCCACCCAGCCCAGTGCACCTCCCACATTCCTTCTCGGCAGGCCACCCAAACTGCTCAGCTAGAGAGTCACCGACACACTGCCTCACTGGGTCTACCCCACTGCCACTCCCCAAATCCTGCCACATCCCAAATCCTGCCACATTGCCATTTTATTTACTTTTTTCTTTTTTCCTTCATTTTTTTTTATTTTGCTTTTGTTTCCCTCTCCTCTTTCTCTTCTTTCACTCACTCATTTAGCTCTGCACGTCCCATCCTCTCCCTTCCCTCCTGATTATCTTCACCACATGCCAAGCACCGTGCCCCTGAGCAGCACTGATGTGGCCACCTGGGCCCTGCCCTATACTGGCCCCCAGCCCTGTCCCGTTGGCCTCAGTTTATGCTGCAAACTACCCATCAGTGCCTCTCCCCCCTCCACTGGACCCACTCTGATGAGCCATTCATCATCAAAAAGAACATTTCAAGATGTATCCTGAAGTACAGCTCTGTCAGTGATAGGATAATATCCATATGCCTTAGAAGGAAGACCAGTTAATACGACTATTATTCAGATTTATGCACCAACCATTAAGGCCCAAGATGAAGAAACTGAAGATTTTTACCAACTCCTGCAACCTGAGATTGATCAAACATGCAATCAAAACATATTGATAATTACTGATGATTGGAATGTGAAAGCTGGAAACAAAGAAGGATTGATAGTTGGAAAATGTGGCCTTGGTGATAGAACAACATCAGAGATCACATGATAGAACTTTGCAAGTCCAAAGACTTAATCATTGCAGATACATTTTTCAACAACATTAACAGTGACTATACACATGGATATTGCCAGATGGAATATACAGGAATCAAATTGACTATACATCTGTGGAAAGAGACAATGGAGAACTCAATATCATCAGTCAGAACAAAGCCAGGGCAGACTGCAGAAGAAACCATCAATTGCTCATATGCATATTCAAGTTTAAGCTGATGAAAATTAGAACAAGTCCATGAGAGCCAAAGTACAACCTTCACTATATCCTACCTGAATTTAGAGACCATCTCAAGAATAAATTTCATGCATTGAATAATAATGACTGAAGACCAGACGAGTTGTGGGATGACATCAAGGACATCATATACAAAGAAAGCAAAAGGTCATTAGAAGGACAAGAAAGAAAGAAAAGACCAAAATGAATACCAGAAGAGATTCTGAGCCTTGCTGTTAAATGTAGAGTAGCTAAAGTGAATGGAAGAAATGATGAAGTAAAAGAGCTTAACAGAAGCTTTCAAAGGGCAGCTCGAGAAGACAAAGTAAAATATTATAATGAAATGTACAAAGACCTGGAGTTAGAAAACCAAAAGGGAAGAACACTCTTGGCATTTCTCAAGTTGAAAGAACTAAAGAAAATTTTGAAGCCTCAAGTTGCAATATTGAAGGATTCTGTGGGCAAAATATTGAACACAGGAAACACTAAAAGAAGTGGGAAGGAATACACAGAGTCACTGTACAAAAAAGATTTGGTTGACGTTCAGCCATTTTAGGAGGCAGCATATGATCAAGAACCGATGGTACTGAAGGAAGAAGCCCAAGATGCATTGACGGCATTGGTGAAAAACAAGGCTCCAGGAATTGGCAGAATACCAATTGAGATGTTTCAACAAACAGATGCAGTGCTGGGAGGGTTCACTCATTTATGCCAAGAAATTTGGAAGCCAGTTACCTGGCCAACTGACTGGAAGAGATCCGTATTTGTACCCGTTCCAAAGAAAGGGATCCAACAGAATGCAGAAGTTATCAATGTTATTAATATCACACGCAAGTAAAATTTTACTGAAGACCATTCAAAAGTGGTTGCATCAGTACATCAACAGGGAACCGCCAGAAATTCAAAGCAGATTCAGAAGAGCACCTGACAAGGAATTTCATTGCTAATGTCAGATGGATCTTGGCTGACAGCAGAGAATACCAGAAAGATGTTTACCTGTGTTTTATTGGCTGTGCAAAGGCATTCGACTGTGTGGATCATAACAAATCATGAATAACGTTGCAAAGAATGAGAATTGTGCTCATGCAGAGCCTGTACATAGACCAAGAGGCACTCATTCAAATACAACAAGAGGATACGGAATGGTTTAAAATCAGAAAGGGTGTGTGTCAATGTTGTATACTTTCATGACACTTATTCAATCTGTATGCTGAGCAAATAATCCAAGAAACTGGACTATATGAAGAAGAACACGGCATCAGGATTGGAGGAAGACTCATTAACAACCTGCGTTATTTCAGCAACCTTGCTTGCTGAAAGTGAAGACTTGAAGCACTTGCCGATGAAGATCAAAGACCACAGCCTTCAGTATGGATTACACCTCTACATAAAGAAAACAAAAATCCTCGCACTGGACGAATAAGCAACATCATGATAAATGGGGAAAAGATCAAAGTTCTCAAGGATTTCATTTTACTTGGATCCAGAATCAACATCCATGGAAGAAGCAGTCAAGAAATCAAATGATGCATCGCATTGGGAAATCCACTACAAAAACCCTCTTTAAAGAGTTAAAAAGGAAAGAAGTTACCTTGTGGACTAAGGGTGCTTGACCCAAGCCATGGTATTTTCAATCGCCTTGGAGGCTGGTGGCTCAGTGGTTAAGAGACCAGCTGCTAACCAAAGAGTCAGCAGTTTGCATCCATGGAAAACCTATGGGGCAGGTCTACTCTCATAGGGTCACTATGAGTTGGAATTGACTTGACAGTAACAGGTTTTTTGGTTTACATATGCATGCGAAAACTGGACAATGAATAAGGAAGACTGAAGAAGAATTGGTTCCTTTGAATTATGGTGTTGGCAAAGAATCTTGAATGTACCACGGACTGCCAGAAGAAGGAACATGTCTGTCTTGGAAGAAGTACAGCCAGAATGCTCCTTGGAAGTGACGATGGCTAGACTTCTCACATACTTTGGACATGTTATCAGGATGGATCAGTCCCTGGAGAAAGACATCATGCTTGGTAAAGTAAAGGGTCAGGGAAAAAGAGGAAGACTCTCAGTGAGATGTTTTGACACAATGGCTGCAATAACAGGCTCGAGCATAGCAACAATTGTTGAGGACCAAGCAGTGTTTTGTTCTGTTGTACATGGTGTTGTTATGAATCAGAACCGACTCAAAGGCACCTAACAACAACAAACTCACTACTCACTGTCACACAGTACACATATACACCCATGTACAGGACCCACACACACACATGGACGCTTGTGCAGGACCTTCTCCCCTCCCCCACATACCCAAGCCTAGCTCAACCCCTTACAGTGGCACCCCTAGGTGAGTTCAGGCCAGGGCCCCCTGCACCCAACATGGGTACCTCATGGCCCCTGACCCTTAACCAAGAAAAGCACCAACTCAAAAGGAAAGTGGGAGGACAACAGAAAAATAAGCGTACCCAGCGTGGAATTCAGTGCAACTATGTCTTTCAGGCTGGCCTCTGTTAAGGAAAAAACAAAAAACAAAGCAAAAACAAATAAACAAAAATAAATTAAATTTAAAAAATTACCGTAAGGAGACCATCAGAGCCAGCCTTGTCTGAGATTTACCTAGTTCCCCCAGTCCCCTCCGCCCCTCTGCCCTGGGCCACTCAGACTCAGGGATCCATCCTGAGAGCATTTGGGGCCCTGGAGGCCTTCCCAGGCCTTGCTGCCAGCCTGACGCTCTGACCACTCCAAGCTGACCGCCATTCTCCTTCCCCACTACTGACCCAGGATCACCAGGCCCTCGGCGTCCACCTCGTACTCGGCCCTGTAGGGCACGGTGGCCGAGCTGTTGGCCGTGGACAGCAGTTCCTCCACCAGCAGCGCCTGCACCACCTCGGGGCTCAGCATCAGCCGGCGGTGCTCGGGGACTTGGAGGATGAACCAGAAGAAGCAGGTGAAGGGTCCCTCCCTAAGATAGGTAGAAGTGAGAGGGGCCGGGGAAGGAGCTGGAGGTCTGGCTCCTGCCTAGCCCCTGCTCCTGTGGGAGAAAACCAGTTGTGGCTCACTTACTGAGCGCTTACTACATCCCAGGCATTGTTCTCATCTTTACCCGGAAACCTCCCAACAACCTCTGAGGGTGGTGCTTTCATCAGGCCCATTTTACAGGTGAGGAAACTGAGGCACAAGAGGTTAAGTTGTCATGGATCACACTGTAAGTGGCAGATCTGGGACGTGAACACAGTATCTGAGCCCCAGGGCCCATGCTCTTAACGACCACCACGGCCTCAGCTAAGAGGTACCACCCCTTTGATAAACACATTACGTCCACAGTCTAACACGTTTCTCATTGCTCAGATAAGGAAACCAAGCTCCATGAAGGGAAGCCATACACAAGAAGCCAAATCCCCTATCCATGCCTCAGTTTCCCCATTTCTAAATGAAGGCATCTCATCAGAAGCTTACAGGCCTCCCCACCCCCACCCCCCGGCTTTGAGTCAGAAGCTGTAGCAGGGGGCAGGCTAGGGGACCAGGGGCAACTCACCCAAAGGAGTAGACGGAGCTGGAGTTGTAGTAAGGACCCAGGCGGGTGCTGGCAATAAGGTCCTGGAGCTGCGAGGAGGGAGAACAACCACCTCCATTGTGAAACTTGCTGGGGCAGACAGCCCCAAGCACCTTTCTCCCTGGGGATCCCTTGCTCCTCCCTGCAGCCCTGCTTGACAGAGGAGCCTGTGGAAGCCCACAGAGATGGGAAGGCTCTCTTGTGGTCACACGGTGGTCAGTGACCAAGTCAGGGCACCAATCTCACAGCCAATTCCACCCATTCGTCCCCTCCTGACACAGGCAGACACTGCCCCACCATAGCTCTTCCACCTGAACACCAGTAGCCTTCTCTCCTCCTCTCTGAAAGCCACTCATCAACTCTGAAAAGCTCACTTGGTTCCTGAGAGTCCTTCCTCGCCTCCCTGCAATGGCCTGGGGCACAGCAGCCTGCCCTGACGGGAGCTCTGCTGGGTGGTTTGTGAACATACTCAACTATAGTACTGGTGGCAGGATTAGATGATAATGTGTGTTCATAAAGCTCTTTAAACATACAGTGATGATACCCACATTATCTCACATCACCCCCAACCCTATGAGGCAGGTATGTTACCATCACTCCACTTTACAGGTGAGGAAACAGAAAGCCTTAGGGTGGGTCCCCCAGAAGCAGACCCTGAGTCAAGGATGTGAGGCCAAGGGGTTAGAGTTTATTTGGAAGTGGTTTCAGGAAACACTGATTGGGAAGTGAGGAAAAGGGGGGAAGGGAAGGGAGGGCAGCTGGTTAGAGCTGTGGACAGCTGAGGCTCAATCTGACGGGGTCTCTGGGGGACAATGTGGAGCACTCTCAGAATTGCCCTCCTCCCCAAGGGCCAAGGAACTGGGGTATTCATCCACCAGCTCCCTCAGGATTGCCCTCCGCCCCAAGGGCCAACGAACTGGGGTATTTATCCACCAGCTCCCGAAGCTCATTGTTTGAGGGTTGCTCCTGGGCACATTAGCTCCCAGCCCTTCTGGTCTGCCTTGCTGGGCAGAACGTGGCCCTGTGGCGGGAAGCCCTCTCCAGCAAAGTCCCCATCACCACGTAAGGAAGGTGAGTCACTCAGCGATGTGGGTGGGGCCCTCACCGCCTTGACTACGCTGAGCTAACCTTCCTAAGGTCACGTTCCCAGTAAATAGCACAAACCAAACCAAACCCGTTGCTGCGGAGTCAATTCCGACTCATAGTGACCCTATAAGGACAGAGTAGAACTGTCCCCCTAGGGTTTCCAAGGAGCAGCTGATGGATTTGAACTGCCAACCTTTTGGTTAGCAGCCAAGCTGTTATCCACTACACCACCACGGCTTCAAATAGCACAAAAAAAAAAGCAGGATTTAATTCAAGTGCCTTTGACCTCAGAGTCCAGTAACTTTCCACCTTGTACCACATCCCCCTCCTCAATATCTCTCCTGTCATGCTTAGAATGGGGCCATGCTTTCAGGGAGCGCTCTGGACCGACTGAGCAATTGGTTTGTTACCTCTCCCTTCTTGCCACCTCTTCCTAGCCTCTCCCCTGCCCACCTCCCAGCCCCTCCGTCCTTCCCTACCATCTTCTGGGCTTTGGCAGTTTCACTGCGAAAGGCACTGGACTCCCGGCGGGCAAGGTCCTGGGAGAAGTGGCGATTGAGCACACGGAGGCTGCCTGAGTACACTTGGCCGACTGTCACCTCCGCCTTGTACCCTGCCAGGAAGGAGCCAGCAGGATTAACCAAGGGGACAGATGGGAAGGGTTCCCATGCCCCCATGCTTTCTCCTGCCATCAAACCATCAGCTCAGCCTAGGAGTCTTGGGCCTCCAAGGCACCGTCATCATCTTTTCATTGTCCTCTAAAGTTTATTTGGTGACAAACTGGCCCCAAAGTACCAGGGAGGAGAGAGGTCCCCAGACGGGTGGTGTCCCAAAGGCTCCCAGTCAAAAGAGGCTGACACAGTGACTAGTACAGGACACAGATGACATGAAGGCCAGGAGACCCACATGGCTCAGAGGTCAAGGTCATGGGTTAGCCCCTCTATGCATCCATCCCTCACTATATTGTCCAGGGATTCCACAAGTGTGTGCTAAGCACCTACTATGTGGGGTTCACTAGTAAGTCACACAAGTGTGTCTCCCTTCCTGGAGCCAGCAGAGGTAGGGAAGACAGGTGTTACTCCAACAATCCCACAGCACGTAGGATCCACCTGTGAGATGTGCCATCCAGAGAAACACAAGGTACTACTGAGAGGACATGAAAGAAACCTGTCCTGGACTGGGGTGACCTTTGAGCTGGGATATGAGGACTGAGGAAGTAAATTGGGGAAAGAAGAGGAAAAGAAGTACCTTTCACAGATGAAAAAGCACGTGCAAAGGCCCTGAAGCAGAAGGGTCACCGGAAGGATGAGGGGCTGATGGCCCGCTTGGTTGGAGCAATCGGGTGGGGGGAGGGTGGGTGCAGCAAGAGACTGGGCCAGGCTGGGCAGGCACTTAGGATAGGATTTTGGTCTTTACCCAGTGGGCAAGGGAAATCATGAAAGAATTAAAATTAGGGGTAACATCATCAGATTTCCATTTTGCAAAGCTCAGTTTTGGCTGATGTGCCCTAGACAGATTCATAGCCCTGGGTTTGTACCCTCGTCATCCATTGATCCATTCATTCAAATGTATCAATTGACAGCTTACTATAGGCAGGTGCTGGTCTAGAGCTCTTGGACTGTATCAGTATAACAATGAAGAAAACAACAAAGGATAAAAAAAAAAAAAAAAAACCTGCCCTTCAGAGCTTATAGTCAAGCAAGGAAGATAGATAATAAACAACAAACACAGACTATAACCTGCTAGAGGTGATAAGTGTTGTTGGAATCAGGGGCTGCGGGTGGGTTGCAATTAAAAACATGGAGGCCGAGGGGGAAAAAAGTGACAGAGCCAGTCATGTGAACCTGTACGTGGGGAAAGAGCATTCCGGGCAGAGGGATCAGCAAGTGCAAAGGCCCTGGGGCATGAGCTCGCCTGGTGTGTTTGAAAAACATCAGTGAGAGCCAGGAGGAATTGGGATGGAGATTGGGGAGGTGATGTAAGGCCTTGTAAGGCCTGGGGGACTTTGGTTTTCACTCTGAGAGACGCAGGAGCCAGGAGCTGGGGGAGGTTTTAATTATTTGATTTACTTTATAAAACGATTTCTCTGCTCTTGTGTAGACTTGAAAGCAGCAAGGGCAGAAGCGGGGAGACCAGTAAAGAGGCCCCTGCATTTGCCCACGTGAGGGGTGACAGGGTGACAGAGGCCTGGAGCAAGCTGTGGTTGTAGAGAGGGTGAGAAGTGATCGGATTCTGGATATATTTTGAAGTTAGAGATGATCAGGGGTGCTGGCAAGTTGGGGGTGGTATTTTTTATATAGGAGAAAGGAGTTCTCGTGTGGTGGGAATGGTTAATGCTTCCTGCTGCTAACTGAAAGGTTGGAGGTTTGAATCTACCTAGAAGTGCCTCTGAAGGAAGTCCTGGGGATCTCCTTCTGAAAAATCAACCACCGAAAACGCTGAGGAGCACAGTGCTACGCCGACATAGACGGCGTCGTCCTGAGGCAGAGAGGACGCAGGGGCAGCTGGTTATCTGACAGAGGAGGAAGAGAGGGCTAAGGGAGGCGCACCTGGAAGGATGAAATGCCCCGCCTGGGGTGTGGAAGACTGGGAGGCACAGGTTTGGCGGGTGTGAGTTGCAACCTGAACACGTGGGATCTGAGATGCCCCTTGGGGTCTGAGATTCCCCTTTGACCTGGCTGGAAATGCAAATTTGGAAGTCCTCAGGGTATAGCATACATTTAAATAAAACCCCAGGGACTGGATGAGATCACAGGCCTAGGGAGAAGCCTCTACCGGCAAAGATACTAGGAGGAACTGAAACCAGTGAGCCTGGGAGTGGAGGGGGACAAGATGTGAACAGAGTCCAGCGTGCTGTGGGTCAGATGCATGAGGACCTAGAACTGGCCTTTGGAGGTAGCAACATTGCATCCTTAGCAGCCTTGCCAAGGGCGGTTGGAGTTGTGGAGTGAGAACCAGGTTGGGGAGGGTCCCAGAGAGACTGGGGGGTTGAATTGGAGGCCGAAGTGGCAACACAACTTTCAAGGGGTTTGCTACCAAGGGAAGAAAGGAGTGAGGGACCATTGGGGGAGGGTGTTGGTGGCGGGAGCACTGAGCGTGTGGGGATGGATGAGGATCTGGGGCCAGGCCATAGCATGGTGGGCAGAGAGGCTGGGACCCGGTGCCTGGATGAAGCCGGATTAGGCGGGCAGGGACAGTTCACCTGCGGGGGTGTGGGGGCAGCTGGAGGGTGTATGAATGTGTCTCTGGGGCTTCTCTTCTAAGTGGCTCAATGTCCTTATTGAAGCAGGAGGCAAAGGGAGAACAAGGAGAGAGAGGGAGGTGCTGGAGGCGTGAGAGGGGCACATGGAACTACCACCAGGAAGAGCAGGAGGAAGCACCAGAGAAGGCCTTGTGAGTGGTGGCAGCATTAAGGGCCCACACCAGGTCTGAGTGCCGCATGCCTGCTGAGGCACTGGGCGCCTTGGGAAGCCAGCCACCCCCTCCCTTTCCCAGGCAGCCTCCGGACAAGGCTGCCTCTCTAGCCCAGTTGCTGGCCCCTCACTTTGGGCTCATTCGGCTCCATCCATCAGTCTGCTTGTTCATCTCCCCTCCAGATGGGGAGCTCCCCGAGAGCAGGCACATATCTACTCATCTCCTAGCCCAGCGTCCCTGGAGCAAAGCCTGAGCCCAGGGTGGGAGGATTAGCACCTCCCAGAGTGCCTCTTGTCCCTCAGTCCCTTGAGGTAGGGGTTGGCTGGCTTCCCTGACTAAGGCTTAGGAGAACTCACCCTGGGGTCCTAGGCCCATGGGGCACTGGACACCCCTTCTAGGGGGAATTCACCCCAGGAGCGTGATCAGGAGGAATTAGTCTCTCTGCAAAGAAAGACAATGGGCATCTGAGTTCCCTCCCTTCACTCCACTGCTCTGAGGTTTACCCTGAAGACTAATTACCCCACTGCCTCAGGAGGCCCCAGCAGCCCCCAGCACTATTTGGGGCATTGGCTTCTGGCTTCCTGTCAGTGGTGAAGTGCAGACGGCTTTTACTCCCTGCCCCGTGCTGCTCAGCTCTGCGCAGTAACAATCTACCCTACAAGGCCTCGCTAGCAGGTCCACACCAAACCTGGGGCTCCTGACAGCATCCCCCCAGAGGCCAGTTCCAGCCCACCCCCATGTCGACCCCTCTGAAGCTGGGTGTAGGCAGATCTCCCTGATGGCTTCTCCCAAATGAGTCCCCCCAGTTCCTTTCAATGGGCTTGAAATCTCTCCATGAGATTTAGCCAGTAAAAATCCTATCTAACTTTTGCAGAGTGTTTACTGGAAGTCTCTGATCAGTTAGGCAGGGTGAGTTGTCCCTGCCACAGGCTCCCCCGGCCCCCCTGGCATTCTCTACCTTAAGCATGCGATGTTTTACGGTAACTGTTGTGTCTGACTCTGCAGCTAAGTTTTGAGGGCGGGGGCAGAGCCTGACAACGAGCCTGGCACACAGGAGGTGCTCTGGACTGAATGAACGAATGAGCCTTCCAGGGTACAGGGAGCGTTTTCACAGGCACCGTCTGATTTGGCTTCTCCATTACTGCCCATGGCCAAGAGTCAAAGGAATAAGACCAGTCCGTATCGGTTTTAGTGTGAGACAGAGCAGGTGCCCGACGAATGCTGAAGGATTGGAAGGATGGATGGATGAATGGGCCCAGAGCTTGGGCCGGTTGCTCCTGGGGCTCCAGGGAACAGATTGAGGGCCGTGATCGTGGGCAGCGAAGGCCAAAGGACATGGGAGAGGCCCTGAGCCAGCTACTCTCCAACTCCAAGCCCACGTTTCCCTGTTCGTTGAATCCCCATCTGCCCACACCGGGGCATGAAAGACCCCCCTGGAGGCCTGGGTCCTCTGTCCCCCCACTTGCCTCTCATTAGTGCTGGGGCCTGGAACCACAGAGGTGATGGAGCTGTGGTCTCAGCCCTAGAGAAGCACCAGGCTGGGCTCAAGTGAGCAGAGTTATTTATTGGTACCCGAGCACCCCAGTGCCATGGGCCTCCGCCAGGAGGGATGGGCTGGCTCAGAGTCCCAAGGGCACCCCAGGGGCAACCCAGGAGGGTTGAGGCCAAGGGAAGGCAGCATTACACTCCCTTTGGTTTGTCGATTCACAAGAACGGGGTGCTGGGTTCAGTTCACAGTTGGCAGAAAGAGGGAACAAAGCTGAGCCACAGGACCTAGAAAGCAGGATGGAAGCTCAGAGAGAGGAAGTGACTTATCCAAGGTTGCACAGAGAGTTGCTAGGCGTGGCTGAGCCTGGAATCCTGGTCCATCCTGCTGTGCCCCCAAGGCCACCCCAAGACCTCCCCAGGTGCCTGTCCTGGCGGGCCCACATGGTTACCTAGGAAATACCAGAGCAGGACCCCCACTGAAGCCAGCACGACCAGGGCCAGCCACAGGGGCGCCAGGCGGAGGTAGTCCTGGATTTTCCTCTTAGAGTCCGCGGCGACCTTGAACATCCCCTCCGGCTCTGCCTCTTCACCATCGCCTCCATCGCTCTGCCCGCCAGCTGCATGGGGGGCCTCGGCCCTGGGCATCCTGGAGGGAAACAGGCTGAGGTTGGAAACAGCCTGGCCATTTGCAAAGCAGCCTTCACTGAGCACCAAAAGTGCCTGGAAGTTAGGCAGTGCCCTACCTTTTTGGGGAGGAGGCTGGCAACCCCAGATAGCAGGGCTTGGGAGCAGGCACTGAGCCCCGCTCACAGAGGAGGGAAGCAACCTGAGAGGCAGGCCCCAGCCAGAAAGCAGCAGAGCTCTGACCTCACCTCCTCACCTGATCCGCCTCCCTGGGCTCCAGGGGGAGCAGAGGTTTCAATGCCTGCCAACTCCCTGATGCTGCACCCACAAAAGGAGCTGGGGTAAGTGGGGTGCACGTGTTTGTCCTTTTCACCGGAAAAGGACATCATGTTTAATAGAGGGTCAGCGAAAACAAGGGAAACCCTCCATGAGATAAGGTTGACATAATATCAGCAAAAATGGGCTCAAACATACCGCTGATCATGAAGATGGCTCAGGATCGGGCAACATTTCATTCTGTTGTACGTAAGGTCGCCACGAGCCAGAGCCGACTCGACGGCAACTAACGACCACAAAGTGTCTGTAAACCAGCTGCTCTTGCCCTAGCGTCCCTTCCCTTGGGGATGCTAGTCCTCCTGCCCGGTGCAGCTTCCCCACAACGTCAGTGCCATCGATTCCCTCCGCCCCTCCCCCAGGAACCCCTGAGCCAGCACTGGGCTGGGGACCTGCCCTGCCTTCGAACAGTGTCAGCCAGTTTATCTCCCACCCTCCCAAATGTCTCTTGTTGGGGAGAAAGGAAGCAAAAACTAATATTCATTTAGGACTGGTACAAAATAGTTCACAGGTGTCACCTCATTTAATCCTCTGGTCACCCTGGGATGTGGGGACCGTTGTCCCCACAGGTTTTTCTTCCTCAGGCCCACTCTGTGCTGGGCACTTTATGTGCATTATTTGTTTAAACCTCCAAACATCTCTATGAACCAGACTCTGCACCCATTGGGCAGATGTGGAAACTGAGACCCAGAGTGTTCCAGCGACAACTCAATCCAGGGATTTTCCTAGCCTCATTTTCCAGATGTGATTTTAATATCTGGTATTCACCACCAACCACGTTTTACAGATGAAGAAACTGAAGCCCAGAAAGGCTAAGCCACTTGCCCAAAGTCACACAGCAAGTAAGTGGGGTTTGATGCCAGGTGTCTGACTGGGCTGGTTCCCAGTAAATGAGCTGTTAATTAACAAGTTTTGATTAAATAATTTAAGTCATAACTGAGCATTGCCCCCCTCGGAATGCTGCATGCCCTGGGTTGACAGCTTCAGACCCCCAAGGAAACTTCTGAGAGTTCATTGGTCTCTGGGGCAGGTTTTCCCACAGCAAGGAGGAGCCCCCCCCACCAACCCCCATCCCCGCAGAACAAGGAGTCCCGACCTCGTGCTGTTAGTCTCTTCTCACCAGACCCATGATTTGCCACTCGGCTTTAAAACGCACCTCCGGATGCTGAGGAGTGGTGGTTGGGGAGGAGGCTCAGGAAGAATTGCCCCATTAGGGCTGTGTCTGAGCTTGGGAATTTACACAGTGGGTTTTCTGAAAATGGGGCTGTCTGTGATGCTCAAAGTCCGCCAGATGGATGCAAGGGCCCTGGCCTTTGCCTACTACTCCTCGCCTCCCGACTTCCCTTGGCACCTTTCCCAGCCAAGGGTCCCTGGCAACTCTGGCCCGCTCCAGCGGTCCCTATCAGATACAAGGAAGGAAGGGGCTGCAGTGATTCTCAGTTGGGTGTGGTATTCCCTCCCTCCAGGACATTCATAAATGTCCTGGTTTTTATGGGGCCAGGGACGATAAATGCCCTGTAATTGGTGGGGCAGCCTGCCCACTGCCCACAATGTCCGTGGCACCCCGGGTAAGAAACACTGGCCTGCCTATTACAGATCAGGAACAGGAGACCGAGAGGTGAGGACTTGCCCAAGGCCACACGGCAGCACCTGAGTGCCTAACACAGGGCCGACTCTGTCCTGGGCTGGTCACCTGTGTCCCAAGTAGCTGTCCCCCACAACCTGCACTGGGTGGCTGAATCGGGGCAAGCTTAGGTGACGGGCCAGCTCCCCAGCCTCTCTTAGCCCCAGGCCCCTCCCTCCACCAGAGGTGACCACACCTTGCTTTGCTCTTGAGTCTGGATCACCAAGGAGCTATTTCTGGATGACTCACAGGGCTGTGGGGACTTGGGGACCCAGAGGCAATAATAGGTGACATTTATTAGTCACAACTATATGCTGTTTCCAGTGCTTTATCTGCATTCTTTCATGTAAGCCTTGAAAAAAAACCCCACAACCAAACCAGTTGCTGTCAAGTTGATTTTGACTCATAGCAATCCCACGTGTGCAGCGGAGAACTGTGCTCCATAGGGCTTTCACGGCTGTGATCTCTTGGAAGGAGACTACCAGGCCTTTCGTCTGAGGTGCCTCTGGGTAGGTTCGAACCTCTAACTTTCAGTTAGTAGTTGAGCACTTAACCATTTTGTGCCACACAGGGACTCCGTAAGCCTTACACAGACCCGATTATCCCCATTTAACCGTGAGATAGTTGAGGTGCAGACAGGTTGAGCAAAAGGTCGCACAGCTGGTAAGCAGCAGTCCCAAGCAATTTGTCTCCAGAGTAACATTCTAACCACTGTGCTCTACTGCCTCCCAAATCACCAGTGTACAAATGGGGAAATGGGTTCAGAGAAGGTCACACACAGGTCCATTAGGCTAAGCACCAAGAGGAGCAGTCCAGGTAGGACCCTCAGTCGACCTCACCTGCTCCCAAACTCCATCCATCACCGGCTGCTGGCCACCCCCTCTTCTAGCCGTAACTTCCAACATGTCCATCGCCCACAGACCCATGAGACCCTGCCCGAAGGACAGCTGCAAGGGCACCTGCCAGGGGATGGATTCTGGGACCCTGGGTAGGTAAGCCACCTCCTCCTCTGGGCACCCCTGATCAGGTCAACAAGGCTCTTGTTTCTCCCCCACAAGAAAAGGGATCCACTTGAAGCAGGGCTTGTGTTCACTTCTGGTTCCCCATAGAACCAGCGTGGAGCCTGCCACGTGAGTGACTGAACAGTTGATGAATGAAGCCGCCAGGCTTCCAGACTCCTGGTGCAGAGCTCTCTCCTGACACCTTGCTGCCTCCAGGAAGCAGGACTTGTGTGTGGAACTAGGACATGCATGAAGATGTTGGCCTTTGGAGTCCTAAATTCAGGTATGGAGCCACCCCATTCTTGTTGAGCACCTGCTTGGTGCCTGTGCTGCAATGAATTACTTAATGTGGCCCTTCTAGCCATAGTCTTTGTGACTCACACACGGTGATTGAGAGGGATTGTGCAAATAAGGTGTATGGACCCTAACGAGGGAATTGGTCAGTACTGCCATCCCATTAGGCTTAAAATAAGCCATCCCAGAGGCCGGAATGGAGAATCTCACCACCACCGAGAAAGAGGAGCAAGGAGTGAAGCGCACCCTTTGTACCCAGGATCCCTGTGCTGAGAAGCTCCTGGAACCAGGAGACTGAGAGAAAGAGTTATAACACCAAGGATGGTGAGAAGCAGCAGCAGAGAAACAGCGGCAGCAGAGGCAGGAGAGCGGCAATAGATGGCGAGGTGGGCTTCCCAGCGCACGGAGGGAAAACACAGAGCACATTTGGGCAGGAAGCTTGCTGATGGGGTGGGGTGCCTCCAGGTTCTTGGTGGAGCTAGGTTTGCTGACCACCAAGCTAGAGCAGAGTGCCTTTGGGCCAAGGCTTACTGGCTGAGTGAGGTGCCTCTGGGCACTTGTTAGCTGAGCTAAAAGAGCCTTGTAACACTTGCCTAAGCAGGGCAGAGGCCAAGGGCCAAAGAGAGGCCTATCTGCAGGCACGGCCGGGAAGAGGCTGTCCAGATGGAAGAACTGTATCCTGAGCCTTCCTGAACCTGAATTGTAACCTGTTACTTCCCTCATAAACCTCAAATTGTGGGTATTGTCTGTAGGTTCTTTGTGGCCATTGCATCGAATTATCGAACCCAGCAGAGAAGTAGAGAGTGCCATGGGAGGGATGGTTGGTGTCAGAATTGGTAAAGATGGCGGAAAGAGGAGGCATGTCTGATCTCCGCTTCATAGGAATCAGCCTTGGCCTGCTGATCTTGCTTCTCCTTCTGTCTTGTGAATTTAGAGGCGGTCAGATGCCCCTGCCATGCCATTTTTACAGTGTCAGACTCTATACTGGGCATGGGGGACACATTGGCAAATACAAGTGACCCCGTTCCCATCTTCTTGGCCTTATCGTCCAGCAGAGAGAGAGGCAGCGGGCAGTCGCGAAGATGACCGTGCTGCTCCTCTCTTTGTATACAATGGCTCCCCCATGGTTCTGAGGGTCCAGGCCATCCGAAGAGTCTGCAACTCAAACTTCCAAATGTATCCAGAACCCAATGCTTTCTCAGCACCTCTTCTACTCCCACCCTCATTCAGGCTGCTGTCACCTGTCCCCTGAACTTCTGCAATCAATAGCCAGTCATCAAACCACTTTCTTCAGTGAATTCCCACAGTCCCCAGAGTGGTCTTTTCACCCTCATGGCTTCCATCCACCTGGAACAGAACCCAAAGTCCTTATCACAGACCACAAGGGCCTACATGATGTGGTACTTGCCGTCTTTCTGTCCTGTCCCTCTCTATGCTGCAGGCACGGCTGTCTCCTTGTTGTACCTCCAACACACCAAGCATATGATCACCTCAGGTCATTTGTACTTGCTGTTCCCTCTACCCAGAACACTGTTTAGTTTTCCCCATGGCTCACTCCTTCACTTCCATCAAGCCTTTGCTCAAATGTCACCTCTTCAGAGAGACCTTTCCTAATCACCTCACTCTTCTTTTATCCCTCCCCTGCTGCAGTTTTCTCGACAGCACTAAACCAAAAACCAAACCTGTTGCTGTTGAATTGATTCCAACTCATAGAGACCTTATATAACAGAGTAGGACTGCCCCGTAGGGTTTCCAAGACTGGAATCTTTACGGAAGCAGACTTCCACATCTTTTTCCCATGGAGCTACTGGTGGATTTGAACCACTGACCTTTCAGCTAGCAGCTGAGTGCTTAACCAGAGTTCCTTTTTTGAGATCTTGTTGTTGTTAGGTGCCGTTGAGTTGGTTTCAACTCATCACAACCCTAGGTACACGAGAAGGAAACACTGCCCAGTCCTGTACCATCCTCACAGTGGTTGCTATGTTTGAACTTATGTTGCAGCCACTGTGTCAGTCCATCTCATTGAGGGGTTTCCTCTTGAAGCCTGCTTTGTATGCTATGCTTCTTTGTCCTTTGTCTGCCTCCTCCCTCTAGGTTGTCAGCTCCATGAGAGCAGGGGCTTTATTCCTTTCACCCCTGGGTGTCCAGCTGTCATGAGCTTGGCATGGAACTGGCACTGGATAATTGTTAAATGAATGAATGATACAATCCCTGTTCCTTCTCACACAGCTGGAAGGCACTGCGTGCATGTGAGGCTGACCAATGTCTCCTGCCTCTTTTCTTCTCCCCACCCCCTCCCTTCCCTCATTGCACACCCCAGTGATATCGGACTCCTATTGGGTATCAATTCTAATACTGAGAATACTGGACAACTCTTATAGATCAAGGGCTCGTAGCCAGCACTGGGAGAAGAGCATCACGCCCTTGTTTCTCGGAGCCCACAAGTTCTCCCTTACATTGCTGCCAAGTCTTTGCACACATGCTTCCTTCTCCCCAGGCACCCCGCTTCCGGGGACCACATCCACTAGGCCAGTTCTCAGGGCCCCCTCAGGCCTCAGCTCAGACTCACCTCCTTCTGGCAGCTCTCCAGAAATATCCCAGCCACCCTCATCCCAGCATATTTCACCCTGTGGACGTGCTCTGTCCCCACTCAGTCCAGGGGAAAGCAGAGACTGTCCCACTTGCCACAGGGGCCGAATGGCTCTCCCCTGCTCTGAGCACCTGGACCCATTCCTGGGCCCTCTCCTCACGCTCTCCTGCCATTCCGACCATCCCAGAGGCCTCAGTCCCCTGGGAAATACACATGCAGGTTCACCCACTGCATATTGAGCTCTGACTTAGTGCCAGGCAACTTCAAAATTTATTCCACTGCAGCCTCCAGCAGCCTGGGATGTTTGCCTTGCTGTCTGTGTTTAATGTTTGGGGAAACTGAGGCACAGAGCAATGACATGACTCACCCAGGGCAAGGCAGGGAAGGGGTTCCGATATAAGACTGCAGGAGGCACCTTTCAGTGAGGCCATGAAGGCCTGGAGTGAGTCCCTGATGCTAGCTGGGTCCCTGAGTGTGTGGGGGAGTGGGAGGAAGGGACTTGCACCCACACAACCCACTCATACACTCAGGCAGAGGTGTACACAGATGAAGACACGTGAAGTGTCAGAGATTGAATTGTGTCCCCCAAAAGTATGTGTCAACTTGGCTAGGCCAGGATTCCCAGTATTGTATGGTTGTCCTCCATTTTGTGATTTGATGCTATTGTCCTATGTGTTGTAAATCCTAACCTCTGTGATGTTAATGACAGAGCCCTGGTGGCACAGTGGTTAAGAGCTCAGCTGCTAACCAAAAGGTTGGCAGTTCAAATCCACAGCCACAGTTTGGAAACCCCACGGGGCAGTTCTGCCCTGACCTACAGGGTCGCTAGGAGTCAGGATCCACTCAGGGCCAACAGGTTGATGATGTTAGAGAGGCAGGATTAGAGGCAGTTATGTCAACGGGGCAGGACTCACTCTACAGGATTAGGTTGTGTCTGAATGAATTTCTTTTGAGACATAAAAGAGAGGAGTGAGCAAAGAGCAGAGGGGCCTCACGCCACCAAGAAAGAAGTGTAGGGACTGGAGTACGTCCTTTGGACCTGGGGTCCCTGCACTGAGAAGCTTCTAAACCGCAGGAAGATTGATGACAAGGACCTTTCCGCAGAGCCAACAGAGAGAGAAAGCCTTTCCCTGGAGCTGACACTTTGAATTCAGACTTCTAGCACCCCAAAGTGTGACAGAATAAGTTTCTGTTTGTTGAAGTCATTCACTTGTGGTATTTCTGTTACAGCGGCACTTGATAACAGAGATGTAATCCTGTCTGGAAATACGGTTTTCTTTCTTTTGTCCATGAAGCCATATCAGAGTCGGGTGGGTCCTAGACCTCATCACTTCTGAGTTATAAGAAGCAGCATAGACAGAGATCAGCAAGCACGGTGGAGGGAGACAGACGCTACCTTCCTCCAAGGAACCGAGGAACAGTGCAAGAGACGAAGACCTTCCCCAGAGCCTGGAGAGAGACGTTTCCCTTAGAGCTGGTGCCCTGAATTCAAACTTCTAGCCTCCTGAACTGTGAGAAAATACATTTCTGTTCTTTAGATCCATTCACTTGTGGGATTTGTGTTACAGCAGCACTAGGAAGCTAAGACGCTGAGGTACACACACACCTATTTGCCACACAAACTCATAGATGCACACCCACACATTTCCCTTTCTCACACAGGCACACACGGGCACACACACACGCACACACACACGAAAGGTCAACTGCATTCGATTCTGAGCCTGTGAGTGATGGGCCCCAGGATCCCATGCTTCGGTCAGCACCTAGGTGTGGGTGGGGCTTTGGGTCCGTCTCCCACCCTGGAAGCCCATATGGAGTCCCTGGGTTAGAGGCGAGAGCAGCATTGTGGTCCTGCAGTGCGGGGATGGGGTGTTCAGCCTGACAAATCAGGCCTCTCCCCTCCCCCATCCCAACCCCGAGTTCGCCAGCCTTTCCCCAAGCCCAGGCCTCCCAGGCCTTCTCCTGCGGCCCCCTCCACTGGCCCCGGGCCATCCATGCACCTGGCCTCGCTCTGCCCTGCCCTCCCCCAGCCCCAGCTCTGTGGATTCTTTGCCTTCTGCTCACCGTCGCTCTGGCCTATGGGGCCGGCAGACCTGGCCTCAGAGCAGGGCAGATGGCTCATGCCCCAGGGAGCCAGGCTTTCACAGCAGACACCGTCACCAGTCAGTCATTCATAGGTCCTGGCCCCCATCCTAGAGGCCCCCGCTTACCTTTGGGAGCAGCAGGTGGGTGCCGGGCCTGCACTCAGGCCTTGGGAGCCTCTGTTTGTCCAGATCAAGGTCTCCCCACCCCCACCCAGCCTGCCTGGGCTGGATCAATGGCCCAGAGCCATGGCCAGGCTGCCTGGCCCTTGTCCTCTGTGGCCTGTGGCCCCTGGCTCCATGGGCTTCCTGCTGGGTCTGGGATGGCCCTGTGACTGAGCCCAGGTAAACAGGCAGGAGGCAGGCTGTTCCTGCCCAGCCCCGCCCCGTGGGCACCCCGGAGGCAGGCGGGCAGGTGCGGGAGATCTGAGCTCTCCCCTGAGACCCGTTGCCTGGTGATGATCCTGCCTGGTTTTGCCCCCTGGTCCCCGAGCCTGAGGTGGAGGTTCTGAAGGGGCTAGGCCGAGTCCTGTGCTACTTCGGGCAGGGCCTCACCTGGGTCTCCTTACCTGGACAGGTGAGATCAGAGGGCCCACTGGCCCGAAGGAGAGAAAAGGATGGTGGACCACGTGCTGTGGCAGGGAAGAAGACGAGAGAGTGGGGGCAGGGTTTGACACTGTTTTCTGTTTAGCTGGCAATTATTTGAAGCACTGTCTGATTCTGTAGAGCTGGGCTGTCCATTATGGTGGCCGCTGGCCATGTGCGGCTCTTGGGCAGTTGAGATGGGGCTGAACTGAGATGTGGAGTATGGGGGTGAGTATGTTGTATGTGGGGTGTTTGTATGTGTGTGTATGTAGGGTGTGTGTATGGAGTGTGTGGGGGTGTAGGTGTGTATGTGGAGTGTGTTTGTGTGTGTATGTAGGGTGTGCGTGTGGAGTGTGGGGGGTGTAGGTGTGTATGTGAGTGTGTGTGTGTATGTTGTGGGGGCACACAGCAGGTGCCCAGTGGGGTTGTTCTTGTCATTACATGCTCATGTGTCTGGGGCTGGTAGCTGGGTGGTCTGAAAGGCATGACTAATGTCCCTTATATCTGAAACCACTGTGCCATCCATCAGTCACTGCCTGGTATAGGGCTGGCATCTGGGGATGTGGGGGTCAGCAAAATGCTGAAAAAACATGCTCAAGGGCCCCAACTCCTGCCACTGAGACAGGGCTTCCCTCTGTCCCCAAAGGTAACCATGTGGTCTGAATACTCGTTTCACAGCCCAGGGACATACATACTTGGTGGGAACACCCTCACACACAGGCAGGGAATGAAGGTCTTGCCCTTCCCTGGGAGTCTGCATTTCTACCCTGGTGCTGTGCCTCCGCCTCTGGGGACAAAGAAGTTATCTGGAGGCCTGGCCGGTGAGGCTTGGAGGCCAGGGGGCACAGCAGGCCTGGCCCAGCAGCATAGGGAAAAGACAGGCTTACAGCGTAGGGACCCAGCAACCACGAATAGTGTCCGCCACACCCAGGTGACAAGGATGGAGCTACAGCTGAGGCGTTAGAGGACCTGGGCTGAAATCCCAGCCCCTCTACATGCTGGTGACCCAGGCAAGACATGGCACCTTCCAAGCTGCCATTTCATCGCCTGTGGGATGGGAACGATAAAGTTGGGCAGTTGAGGACAGAAAAACAAAATGTGTATAAATTGCCACGTGCTGCACCTGCCACCTGGGAAGCCCTCAAAAATGGCCTTTTTTTTTATATATATATTTTAATGGTAATGTATTCTTTATTTACATAATCTCATGAAGGTATATATGCATGTGTACATTTGTATGCTTTGTTGTTGTTGTTAGATGTCATCGAGTTGGTTCCGACTCATAGAGACCCTATGTACGATAGAACGAAGCACCTCCTGGTCCTGCTCCGTCCTCACAATCATTGCTATGTTTGAGCCCATTGTTGCAGCCACTGTGTCAATTCAGTTTGTTGAGGGTCTTCCTCTTTTTTGCTGACCCTCTAGTTTGCCAAGCATGATGTCCTCTCCAGGGACTGGTCCCTCCTGATAACATGTCAAAAGCACTTGAGATGAAGTCTTGCTATTCTCACTTCTAAAGAGCATTCCAGCTATACTTTTTCCAAGACAGATGTGTTTATTTTTCTGGCAGTACATGGTATCTTCAGTATTCTTCGTCAACACCATAACTCAAATGCATCGATTCTTCTTCGGTCTTCCTTATTCATTGAAAAAATGGCCTTTCTTTTAACCCACTGTTTGGGTGGAGTTGGGGTGGCTGGGGCAGCTGTATCTCCCTCCACTACACGGCATGAATGATCACACGTTCGGAGCCTGTGGCAGCACTCACAATGGGCCAGGCACCGTTCCCAGGGCTTCGGTTATTATTTCAGGGAGATGCCATTTTTAGCCCCGATTTACAGATACTGAGACTCTGGTCAGATTTGAGCTCATGGCTCCTGGTTTATTAGTTACACAAACACTGATTTTATTAAGTGCCTACAATGCACCAGGCCTGGGCTGGCTGTGAGTGAGACAGGTCTGACTTCCACCCGACAGAGCTGGGCAGTTACACACAAGTTATCGGTTAAAAAGAAAACTCCAGCAACCCACTTCATAAGCAGATCAACATTCTAAAGATGAGGTGACAGAGAGAGAGAGACCTTCTGGACATCGAGTCACAGCCCTTGGCCTCAGTCAGGTGCCTCCCAGTGGGAAAAGGGCTGCCTTCCTTTGCTGGTGGCATGAGAAGACCCCAGTGAATGGGCGTTGGTTCAATGCTGTGGCAACGCCCATCTGAGTGTTTCTGTTTCCCCTAAGGCCTGGCACACAGCAGTACTTGCTCCTTGTCTGTTGAAGAGCCAAGATCTTTGCGTTTTTATCAGGGACCTTCTGAAGATGTGATGTCTTAAGCCATGGAGTGGAATAATGGTGGAAGTTCAGGCTCAGTGTTGGGGGGTTGGGGGTAGCTGAAATTGTTGAGCTCAGAGAAATCTCTGGAAGCACTTCAACAGCCCAGCCTTTGGGTACACGCTTCTGGCCCCCCAAGTCACAGCACTTATTCTCTGAAATTATCTGGTTTACTGGTGTACTTATTGACTCCCTCCTTACTTCCCTATCCCTGTTGAACCGGGGTCTTCATGAAGACAAAGGCCTTATCTGTCTTGTTCCCCACAGGATCCCCAGTCTAGAACAGTGCCTGGCACACGGGAGAAATAAATATTTATTGAGTGAACGAATGACAGTTACTATCAACTTGGATGATAATACGGTGAGGATTTTTGAGCTCCAGGACCCACACTGGCTCCTTTACAAACATGTCTCATCACAGTGATGCCTCAAGTCCAGGCCTGGCAGTGGGAATATGTGTCCCCACTTGACAGAATAAGAGACAGAGGTTATGAGAGGAGAGGTTGAAGCCCACTGCGGGTGGGAGGGAGGCTTCAGCCTAGTCTCTTGAATGGGGAGTGATGGTTCTGTCTTGCAGGGAGGAGAAATCAGGCCGGGGAGACAGCGGGAGAGTTAGCCTACTCTGTGGGTCTGTGGTCAGTGGGTCTTGGAGCTCAGGAGGCATGGTGGGAAGCCCCTTATCACCCTGGCAGGGAGAGGCCTGTCCTGGAGATTCTTCTCCGCTGGGCTGAGCCTCCCTCTGAAATCCTCTGGGGAAGCCCCAGGGAGCCCAGGGGGTGCAGTGAGGGGGTGGCTCTGTGTGCATTATCAGACACTGTCTAGACAGGTGTCTGAGAGGCGGGCTTCTGTGGGTTCAGAGGCAGGGCGAGGAGCAGCGATATGGCTGTGGACTCGATTTTCAAAGGTCCCTGTGACCCTGAGTCCTTGAGTCACTTCTGATGTTTCTCTCTCTCTACAAGTGATACCACCACCCTGGCTCTCCTCCTCCCTCCCACAGGCCTCTAGAGCCTGGCCTGAGCAGGCCTGCTGCTGAAGGAACCACACCTTTCCCATGGCCCTGACCAGGCCTTCACAGGCTGCCGCCGGCAGATCTCTGGCGTCATGTCATGTCTGTCACCTCTGTCTGTCACATGGTACGCCCACCACAACTCACTTGCTCATTTATTAAACAGGTGTTGGGCCTCAACACAGGACCAACACATGCCAGGCCGGGTGGCCGTGGAACCTAACAAGGCACCTCCCCGCCTTTGAAGAGCCTGGTTGAGCCTGGGGAGACAGCCTGGGAATGGATGGCAGGCGCTTGGTAATGAGAGTTTCCTTCCCTTCATCTGTCCGCCTAAGCACCCAGAGCACGCAACAGAGGACAGGGCCCTCAACAATACTTATGGGTGCTTGTCAGTGGCTTCAAGGGACCAGAATCCATCAGGGCGACCTGACAGCAGTCACAGGCTTGGCAGCCCCTCCTCCCTCATCTCTACAGGACACAAGGTCTCCCAGGGCCCTCTTGACCTTAAGACTCTCTGAATTGATGACACTGCTAATCAGACACGTGACTGGTCACCTCCCCTGTTATGGGTTGAATTGTGTCCTCTTAAAAGATAGGTTGAAGTCCTAACCCCTGGTACCTGTGAACGTCACCTTGTTTGGGAATGAGGTCTTTGAAGATGTTATCAGTTAACACGAGGTCATGCTGGAACAGAGTGGGGCCTAGTCCAACCTGAGTGACTCCTTATAAAAAGGAGAAGACACACAGACAGATAGAGGAAGGAGAAGGATGGCCAGGTGAAGATGCGTTTACTAGCCAAGGAGTGCCCAGGGCTACCGGAAGATGACAGACAAGGAAGGACCCTCCCCTCGAGCCTTCAGAGATAACAGGGCCCGGTGGACATGTTGATTTCGACTGTGGCCTCCAGAACTGTGAGACGATAAATTTCCAATGCATAAAGCCAACCCCTTTGTGGTACTTTGTTACGACAGATCTGGGACACTAATACCCAAACCAAAACCAAACACATTGCAGTCGAGTTGATTCCGACTCATAGCGACCCTACAGAACAGAGTAGAACTGCCCCACAGGGTTTCCAGGGCTGTAATCTCTACATAAGCAGACTGCCAGGTCTCTCTCCCACAGAGCGCTAGTAGGTAAAAACCGCTGACCTTTCAGTTACCAGCTGAAAGCTTTAATCCAGGGCTCCTAGGAGACTAACACAGCCCCTAGTAAGAAAAATGCTCATTTTGGCCCTGTTTCACAGAAAGCAAATGTGATTTGCTCAAGGTAATACAGCCGCAAAGAGCTGGGAGCTAGGATTCAAACCCTGGCCCCCTGACGTCAGAGCTGGTACTCCTTCCCAGTGCCGCCCCCACATCACCCTCTGTCTCTGTGTCCGTCCCTCCTTCCCATTCCACCCATCCAGACCCTGGCTTCTCCTGTGGCAGAGGGAGAAGCTCGTCCAGGCCCCTAGGCCCCCCTCACTGCCTTCCCTGCTGGCAGTCAGAGAGAAGCTGTTGACTCAGGGTTTGGGTTTGAGAAGTGCTGCTTCGGGGACGCAGAATGAAACTGACTGCGTCACACAGCCTGCCCGGCCCAGCCCGGCTTCCTCCACCATAGGGTCCCAGCAGGAGGGGCTCCTGGAACAGATGGGGGACCTAGGCCCAGAGAAGGGGAAGGTGCACCCAAAGCCCCACAGCAGGACCGAGGCAATGTTATCTGACCTGTCCAAAAATCAGTAAATGAAAGGACAACATCATTGCCATAAATACAAGATCGTAGACATAAGAGTTGATAAAAATCTCCAAGGAATGCAGAATTCCAATTTTCAACTTTTTTTTTTTTTTTTACTTAAAAATGTAGTTGCAGCCAGACCCCTCCTTCACAGACAGTTCAGTTCAAGGGTCTGGCTCTTGCCCTCTAAGGAAGCCCCGTCCAAAGCCTGAGGGACGGAAGGCTCTCCAAGGAAGCTTTTCCCACTGCACTTTCTGGCAAAGCCTCCCTGAGTGCCTCTCTTCTCGATAATCAAGTCATCAGGGCAGCTGTTGATCTGGGTGGGGTTTTGAGATGTCCTAACGCCACCAGTGCGCTTGGCCCCCTCTTCTGTCCACATTGGTTTCCAGTTTATACACAAGTCCAGGTTTTCAAAACTGCTATACAACTGTCCCTCCCTCCCTTCTTCCCTCTTTTCCTTCCTTCCTTCTTCCCTCTTTTCCTTCCTTCCTTCTTCCCTCTTTTCCTTCCTTCCTTCCCTTCTTCTCTCCCACTCTTTCCTTCCTTCCTTTCCTCACTCCCTTTACCCATTTACCAATCTATCCATTCATTCAATGAACATTCTGTGCCAGGCCTGGGATGCACTGGTGGACACTGAGGGTCCTGGCCTGGAGGGGTCACAACTCAGAAAGCATGGGGTGGGAGGAGAGGAGGAGCATTCAGCCCAAACAGGGTCAGGAAGGCTTCCAGAAAAAGTGACTTTTAGGATAAGTCTTTTTTCCTTCCTTCCTCTGTATCTAGCCTGCAGACACATTTTACTTGGCTCTACTGGGTTTAAATTTTTTTTTTTTTTAATTAGTAGCCAATGTTGAAAAATCAGGACATTTCACATAAAATGTGTCTCTTTAAAAATTAGAAGGTGTGGCTACTCTGGGCCTATCTCCTAACATGGCAACAATCAGCAGTGGCTGCCCTTGAGCAAATTTGACACAGACCCCACTACTCCCTGTTGTCTCACACCATATGGGTTAAAAACACAGGTACCGGACTCAGAAGGTTGAGATTGAATCCTGACTCTACCACTTACTAGCCACATGACCTTGAGCAAGTTACTTGACCTTCCTGTGCCTCTGCTTCCTCCTCTAGAAAATGGGGATAACGATACTACAAAAGGTTGGCGGTTCAAACACACCCAGAGGTGCTTCGGAAGACAGACCTGACAATCTGCTTACGAAATGTCACAGCCTTGAAAACCCACAATTCTACTCTGCACACTTGGGGTTGCCATGAGTCAGAATCAACTCGATGGCAACAAAAACAACAAACATGTATTGAGGGGAGGAATGGCTGGATTGGCAAGAACAATTCCGCCGTCTTCCAAGAAGCATCCTTGACCAACGATTTCGGATACTTTCTGCGCCCCGCCTAAGCCCCTCTTGCTAAGCCCTACACAGCATTCTACCCTTCTGGCCAAAGTCAAGATGCACCTTTGGAGCCTTCTTATGCCACCGGGTACTTCTGAGTAAAGGCTGTGCGCATGGGGCTCAGCGGGAGGATTGTGACCATCCATGTACTTGACTCCGTCTTCCATGGCCACCCTCTCCCCTGCAAGGCAGGGACTCTTTGCAGGCCAGGCAGAAACCAGCCCCCTCCCCGCTGCCAGTGCCGGACCAGGCCAGGGGTACAGTGTAAGGGAAGCCATGCATCTTCCACCCGCTCCTCCCTCCCCTCTGCGTCCTGCCTTCCTGGAATCACAACCTGGGCACCTCTCCCCCCACTCGGCGCTTCCTGCCTTGCTTTCGCACATCCTCATGCCCCATCCGTCCCAGCTCTGCAATGTCACATTGTGGTGGTGGAAAATGTCTCTAAGCCAGCCAGCTAAGGGGATGTCCCAGAGCTGTCACAGGAGGGGCTCAGCCGCTGGCGCTGAGCTCAAGTTTAATCAACACCCCCTCCCCCATCACGGCAGCAGCTATGGGGCAGCAGGAAGCAGCAGCAAGAGCCCAAGGTCCCACTTCCCCTCTGGCAAACTCATGTGTGGCCTGGGACACATTACCATCCTCTTGGGGGGCTTTTTTCTCATCTGTGAAACAGGGCTCAGAATCCCTGCCCCACCCCAATCTTGCTGGGTTGCTGGGAGGTTGTATGAAATACTAGGCAGCCACACACTTTATAAGCTGTAATGAGCTGTGCCCCTGTGACTGCTAAGCACTGCCTGAGTTCAAATCCTAGCTGTGCGTCCTCAGGCAAGTCACTTACCTACTCTGTGCTTTAGTCTTCTTATCTGTGAAATAGGGGTAAGAATGGTACCCCTAGTGGCTTTGGGGCAAGGGTCAAGTGAGTTCATAACTCTGTGTGCTTAGAACAGAGCCTGACGCCTGCTAAGGTAATAAATGCAGCTAGAAGAGACAGATCCCCTCCTTCACGCCCCTCACCCCATTTAACAGCTGAGAAGACTGGGGCACAAAGGGCCCAGGGCCAGGAATGGAGGGACACAGTGGGCTTGGCCCTGGACTAAGGCTGGTGACAGCAAACACAGCCTGGTTTAGGAGGCAGGAGGAAGACCCCACCCCTCTGTATCACTCTGCCTGGAATCCCGCCACCAGAGACTCATTGCTTTGGGTCTTTGTGAAGCCTCTGGGAAGGGTCCCAACTGAAACCATGAAAGAGACCCTGAAGAACTATGAATGCTCCACTGTGGCCCTCAAAGGTCTCTGTCTCCCAGAGCTGTCCCTCCCCACCGCCTAGTGATAAAGTTCAAACTGTCCTGACAGTGGCTGATAATCTGCAAGATCAAGTCCTCACTCTTCCGAGAACCATCCGTGACCAACGATTTCTGGAACTACCGGCGCCCCACTGAGCCCTCTTGCTAAAGCGCTATACAATGTTCCGCCCTTGCCCCAGCTTAGAACGCTATTTCTGAGCTCGCTATTTTTGAGTAAAGGTGTGTGCTAATGGGCTTTGCTCGATCTCCTCCCACAGCTGTTATTACTACCCCTCTGTCTCCAGAATCTAGCACAAGGTCTGGCCCACAGCAGGACAGGTGGGTAGAACAGAGGTGGCTTGGCAGGCAAAGGAGGAGAAAGTAATCAGCCCTACTCGGGGCAAATCAGAGAGCCTCCCGGAGTGGTGATGCTCAAGTGGGGTCCTGAGGGATGTGTAGGAGTCTGGGGGTGGATTGTTTGGGTGACAGGACTACTTCCAAACTCAGGGATCAGCAGATGCCAAAGCACATGGGTCAGTTGTAATCCCTGTCATTGACCCTTCCTTGCCCCTGCCTCCAACTCTCAAAGTGAAATACGCGTAGTCCTGGCCACAAGCCACATTCTGTGTGGCACCTGGCACCACACATGGCAGGGCTGGGAGAGCACCTAGAAATCATCCCATCTGACTGCCCCATTCACAGATAGGGCAACTGATGGGACCTGCTGAGATCCCCCAAGTCATGACTATCACGTTAAAGAGTTCAGCTGTTATCCCCAAAACAACAGGGCGGAACCGCAAGTTTAAGTGGGTTTGTGGTGTGGTCAGACATGACCCTTAGCAAGAGCACCCTGGTGGGGCTCAGAGGTGGCATGATTAGAGGGGTGGGTAGCAGGGGATGGGTACATCATGGAGGAGGGCTGAGCACAGTGGTGTGAAAGGTGTAATAGTGGTGACCTGGTCTGTGGCACAGGATGGGATGGGAGAGATCTGGGGAGCAGCCAGTGGGAAGAGACTAGGGAGGGTAGAGGAGGGGCAGGGTGAAGGGGCACAGTTAGGAAGGGTCAGGGAAGAGGCCAGGACAAGGCAGCAGTACCCTCAGCCACTCCTCCTAGCCACTGTTTAGCCCCACTGACCTGCAGAGCTTACCAGAGGACTTTTCCCTTTCTCCCGCAACCACAATCATGGAACTTGGGATGCTTTTCTTTTTTGCGTTGGCTGCCAGGAAGCTCAGAATGGAATTTTGCTAGTTTTTTTCTTTTCCCTCATTCATACAATTGTCTCCCATGTTGCCTTCCTTTTACATGCAAAGGACAAAATGTTCTGGAGCCAGGTGGATCTGAGTTTGAATCCTGGCTCTACTAATCATTAACCCCGTTTCTTAACTTCTCTGAGCCTCAGTTTTCTTATCGGCAAAGTAGGGGTCATAACACCTTCCTCACTGGGTTGTTTTCAGGTGACAAAAGATGATGCGTGGAAAGTGCCTGGCACAATTGTCTGGAACATAAATATTAGTTTTTAATGTGTTTTTGATCTTCTCTGAAGTTAGCCAGCATACCAATGATGAGGACAGCAGTGGTAGACGATTCATCCTGGTCCTGCATTGCTTCCACCATAATTTCCTTGGGCATCGTGAGCCCTGAAAGTTGCTTGGAGTGGGAGCTTGGAGGGTAGAAGGAGAACAGAGACACCGGGAGATTGGAGAGACAAAGGAAAAAATCCAGTTCAACAAAGAGGAAACCTGAGAGGCTGGAAAGCTCTCCCACATCTCTTCCTTTTTCTCTTATCCCCAGATCTGCCCCCATGCCTCCTATTTCCCACTCTGCACCTGACAACTCTCTGGGGCCCCAGGGAGCCTGGTCCCCAGCTGCTGCTGCTCTGCTCCCTTGCAATCCAACCCAGGCGGGCCCTGTCTCTCCTTCCACCCCTGCCAGCTGCTCCCTTCTTGCCCCATCTCCCAGAGTCCACATTCTTGTCCACACTGCCATATGGCTTCTAGCCCACTGCTCCATCTCCACCTGGTGTAAGGTGCCCCCTTACTCAGCACTTGGTCAGCTCAGGTCTCTCAGCAGACGTGGCGGGGACAGCTGGACTCCCTAAGCTTGCCTGTCCACAGGCCCCAATCAGCTTGCCAGCCTCCATCGTCTCGGCCTCAGTTTTCCCTGCCTGAAAAATAGGAGTTATGAAAAATAAAAATAAGAGCTCCTTTTGTGGCGTAGTGGTTAAGTGCTATGGTTGCTAACCAAAGGGTCGGCAGTTCGAATCCGCCAGGTGCTCCTTGGAAACTCTATGGGGCAGTTCTACTCTGTCCTATAGGGTCGCTATGAGTTGGATTTGACTCGATGGCACTGGGTTTTTGTGGAAGGGACTTGGGGGATAGTCTGCTCTAGACATGTCATCAGGTGCCAGATCTAATCAATTGGGGCCACCCACGGTGTGGCATTGCAGAACCTAAAGCTGTACCCAGGCCCTGCAGGAAGGAGATGACCAATTAGCAATGTCTGCCATGCATGGGTGCGATTGATTATAAATGCCAAGACGGCCATTCCTTATCTGGCCCAACTTTTCAAAGTCAAAGTCACTGAAAAAAAATTTTTTTAATTCTGTATAACCGTCACCAAGGGTAATATTTCCCTAAGCAGGGGACACATGAGATATCGATAGGGAGACAATGTCAGACAGCGCGTGGACACAGACTAAGACAAACCTGATTCCTGTCAGTGAGAAAGATAATTACCTTTTCAAATCTTTCTGCTTTCTTTCAAGGAAGAAGTCTCCATTTGTGCTGGTCTACCTTCAATAGCTTCCCAACACTCGTTAATTTCTCCTTTAAACTAAGACACAGAGCAGATTTCCCAGCAGGTAATGAATCGATTGTGTGGATCATAACAAATTATGGATAACATTGCAAAGAATGGGAATTCCAGAACACTTAATTGTGCTCATGCGGAGCCTGTAAGTAGACCAAGTTTGAACAGAACAAGTGGATACTGTGTGGTTTAAAGTCAGGAAAGCTGTGCATCAGGGTTGTGTCCTTTCACCATACTTATTTAATCTGTATGCTGAGCAAATAATCAGGAAGTTGGACTATATGAAGGCCTCAGCATCAGGATTGCAAAGAGACTCATTAACAACCTGAGATATGCAGATGACAAAACCTTGCTGGCTGAAAGCAAAGAGGACTTGAAGCACTAACTGATGAAGATCAAAGACTACCGCCTTCAGTATGGATTATACCTCGACATGAAAAAAAACCCAAAAACCTCATAACTGGACCAATAAGCAACATCATGATAAATGGAGAAAATATTGATGTTGTCAAGGATTTCATTTTACTTGCATCCACAATCAATACCCATGGAAGCAGCAGTCAAGAAATCAAAGGACGTATTGCATTGGCCAAATCTGCTGCAAAAGACTTCTTTAAAGTGTTAAAAAGCAAAGATGTCACCTTAAAGGCTAAGGTGTGCCATGGTGTTTCCAATGGTCTCATACACATCCAAAAGCCAGACAACGAATAAGGAAGACTGAAGAAGAACCGATGCCTTTGAATTATGGTGTTTACAAAGATTATTGAATGGACCACGGACTGCCAGAAGAATGGACAAATCTGACTTGGAAGAAGTACAGCCAGAATGCTCATTAAAAGCCAGGATGGTGAGACTTCATATCATGTACTTTTGGGCATGTTATCAGGAGGGACCAGTCCCTGGAGAAGGACGTCATGCTTGGTAGAGGGTCAGGGAAAAACAGGAAGATCCTCAACAAGATGGATTGACACAGTGGCTTCAACAATGGGCTCAAACATAGCAACAATTGTGAGGATGGGGAAGGACCAGGCAGTGTTTCATTCTGTTGTACATAGGGTCCCTATGAGTCGAAGCCAATTCGAAGGCACCTAACAACAATGAATTTAAGCATTGTTTCATTGTGTTTACTTTTTATAGTCGCCTTTTATTTATAAAGTACATTGGGTTTTCGATTTACAGACAAAATGTAAAGATTTTTCTTTAAATAAATGTGTTTAAACAAAACAAGTGAATTGATTTAAAGAAAAATATTAAGCAAATAATAACAAAAGTAGGATACACAGAAGGGTAAAAGAACATAACACAAATGGCCAAGGCTTGAGGAATTTAACCCTTCCAAGAACTCCCAGAGCAAGCAAATACTACTCTTATTTGGGGGGTAAGGAAATCGGCTTGCAAAGCAGCAGAGCTAAGGACAGGGAGTTGCGGTCTGATTCTCAGGTAGAGCATCAAATGGCAGGAGGTTGGAAAAAAGGCTGACCATTAACTAAGTGCTTCCAGTGGTGAGGATCCAAGGCTCGGTCAACCTCAAGGCAGGGGAGTTTATTTTGGACCTGAGGGAAACAGGAATACCAGGAGGGATTCTGTTAGCTCCCACAGCCCGGTGCTAAAGTGGTTCAGCTCCACACCTGCTTTGCCGGGGGCACCTTTCCCCACCTGTACCTGAGTGTTCAAATTCCTGAGCCTGTGAGACAATCTGATTGACCAGTTCAGGACAGACCTCCTCAATTGGTTAGCCCTCTGTGTCCAGCCCCCTAATAGGCTGCTGGTCAGCCTATGAGGGGGCTTGCGCTTCAGATGTCCAATCAGATTCGAGCAGAGTCTACAGTCCAAGTGCTGAGAGTTGAGGAACTGAGATGCCTGAGTCTCCGTTCTTGCCCTTCTTGCCCTCCGGAAGGAGACTCACAGTCGAGGAGAAAGTTTGTGGTAGACATCAAGCTGTGAGTAATGCCCCAGGCAGAGGGAGAGAAATGGAAGAGGGTGGGAAGCACAAAGAAGGAAGTGGCCGTCTGTGTGCCAGGACTGCAAAGTAAGTGGACGAATCCCTGGTGCTGGAGTGGCCATGCAGGAACCTAGTGGGCACGTGACTCTGCCTTTCCAAGTCTTGACCTCAGAAGGTTCAAGGTGCCAGGAAGTGCTCTTGTGAGATGAGGGGTGCCCCTTGTATAAAGGCAGCCAGGACACACGGAGCCTAAGCAAGATGGTTCCATTGTCCAGTCAGAGTGTCATACCGTGCTGGCTTGCGGGTCGCTATGGTACTGAAAACAATGCCACCAGTATTTCAAATACCAGCAAGGTCACCTATGGTGGGCAGGTCTCAGCAGAGCCTCCAGACTAAGACTAAGAAGGAAGGCTTGATGACCTACTGAAAAATCAGCCAATGAAAACCTTATGGATCACAACAGAATATTGTTTGATATAGTGCTGGACGTCATCAGGTAAGACCAACAGCTAGAGGAGAACATCATATTTGGTAAAGTAGAGGGCCAGGGAAATCCTGAGTGAGATGGATTGACATAATAGCCAAAGCAGTGAGTCCAGATACACCAACAATCATGAAGATGGTACAAGACTGTTATGCATGGGTTCACTGTGAGCTGGAGCTGCCCTGAAACCAACTAACAACAACATACGATCTGGTTCTTGACACTGTGTCTGGTGCAGTAAAAAGATGATGAAGCCCTGCCCTCGTGGAGCTGCCAGTCTGGAGGCCAGATGCGCAGCTCCAGGCTGCAGAAGAGTTTCCCCTGGGGGAGTGGGGGGGTGCCCAGAACATAAGAATCCAGCAGTGGGGTGAGGGTGGAGAGATGCTGCTTCTGCTGTTTGTGTAGCTTGGACCCCACCCCCCCCACCCCCACCCCCACCAGGCAGTTCTTCCTAGCAGCAGCCCTCGTGAGTCTGGAAGCCATCATGGGAAGGTCCACCCAGTGTCCACTTTGTTGGGAGGTTTGGGTTCATACCTGGACCACAGTGTTAAGGGTGTAATAGTCAAGTGTTCCCACCACCCATCTGTCATCTTGTGCTACTGTAGTGGGTGCATCTTGCTATGATGCTGGAAACTCTGCCACCAGTATTTCAAATACCAGCAGGGTCACCCATGGTAGGCTGGTTTCAGTGGAGCTTCCAGACAAAGACAGACTAGGAAGAAAGGTCTGGCGATCGACGTTTGAAAATTAGTCAATGAAAACCCTATGGATCACAATAGAATATTGTCTGATATAGTGCTGGAAGATGAGCCCCCTAAGATGGAAGGCACTCAAATGGTCATGAAGATGGCACAGGATCAGGCAACATTTTGTCCTGTTATATATAAGATCACTGTGAGTTGGAGCTGACTCAACGGCAGGTAACAACCATGACAGCCAAGTGTTCAGAGGTCACGAGAGATCTGAAGGGGAAAATGACAGGGCCAGTTTGTGGGATTGTCCTGTGGCCCCCAGAGCTTCTTCCAGGGCTGAATCTGGAAGCTTTGGTACATTAAGGAAGTCAGTGTTTTCCTCCAGGGGAAGCAGACTGACCCTTGAAGGATAAGGGAGGTTTGTCACATAGATGAGGAGAGGGCACTCTAGGCACAGGGAACAGTGTGCGAAGGTATGGGGGGATGAGGCAGCTACAGGTGGTTTCATCCAGTAGGAACCTTGTGAGGTTCCCGAAGGGAGTGTCCCAGTATGATGTGCAGGGGCAAGCTAGGCTGAGGAGTGTAAGTCTGATGCAGAGGGCAGTGGGGAGCCACGCTCAGTGTTAGAGGAGTAGTATGGCCATATTTGTGATTTGAACGGAGTGCTCTGGCTGCCCTGTGGAACACGGGTGGGAGGGGGCAAGACAGGGCAGGCAGCCAGTGAGGAGGCAGGTGGTGACCCCTGGAGAGCCATGAGAACTGATGTCAGTGAGCAGCTACAGGGCTAGAGAGGAGGGGCTGGAGAGAAGGGGTGCTTAGGAGGCAAAACCCACCCGACTCCACGATTGATGAGGCGATGGAAGGTCAAAGGCAACCCCTTTCCCAGTTCCTGGCCCGGGGATGGGACAAGCAAGCAGCAGTTGCGGTTTGGAAGAGGACACAGTGTGTGGGGCCTCCCACCTTGGCCATCTGTCTATGCCGAGAGAGCTGGGTCCTGAGCCTGGAGCTCTTGGAGGGACAGGTAGGCATCCGTGTTCAGGGCCAGGCGGGAGATAAGGGCCCCGGCCTGGCCCTGCCTAGGAAGGGTGGCCATGGAGGAACCAGCCCCCTCCCCAGAGCCGGGGACAGGGGCTTCCTCTCCGGCTTCGCCCAGTGCCGGCTCCAGGAGTGACTGGTCAGCCACTAGGCTTGGGGCTCCTGGGGTGGGAGGCCCCAGGGGTCTGAGGTCTGAGTCTCCAGAAACTCCCCCATGAACGGAAGGCGGCAACCTCTCCTTCCCGGCTCCACTGCCCCCGAGAGCCATGTTTGGGGGGCCCAGGCCAGTGAGGAGACTGGGGGAGAAGAGCAGCAGGTCGTCGCCGGGAGGGAAGGTACAGTAGGCGTCATCCTCCCCTGGCAGTGGTGGCAGGGCTAGCAGGGGAGACACTGCAGGTGCCCCAGGCCTGCCCTCATCCAGCTCCTCAGTGCAGGGGTCGTAGGTAAAGTACACCTGGCAGGCCTCGATCTCCAGGGCATCCGGGAGGTGGAAGAAGAAGTAGCCCTGGTTGGTGAAACAGCTGGTGTGCGAGTGACTGCTGGGCGAGGGCACGGGCGCTTTGTCCTGGGGCCACAGGAGCAGCTGCGTAGCCTTGGCGTCCCTCTCCAGCACCTCCAGTGGGGAGATCTCGGGCGCTGGGCCGCCGGGGCTGAAGGAGGACGAGGGGAAGGGCGAGGAGAGCCACTTCTGCCAGGAGAGAGGGGGGTGAGTGGAGCACCTGCCCCCCACCCTCCCACCCTCCAGGAACCTCCTCCTCCTACCTCCTCGGGAAAGTCCTCCCTGATGGGGCTCCCCTCCCTTCTCCCTGTCCCCCACCCTTACCCTCCTCCCCACCTCACTGGCCTGGCAGCCCAGGGAGCATCTGATTCACACAGCCTCAGCACAGGCCTTCCCGGCTCACAGGAGGTGCCCAGGGAAATGAATGACTATTGAGGACCAACTGTGAGGTTGGAAGTTCAAATTTCTCGGCTGCTCCTTGGAAACCCTGTGGGGCAGTTGTCTGTTCTATAGGGTTGCTATGAGTTGGAATCCACTCAACGGCAATGGATTTTTTTACTCTGAGGTCAGCAGTTGGAATCCACCAGCTGCTCCTTGGAAACCCTGTGGGGCAGTTCTGCTCTGACCTGTAGGGCTCTATGAGTCCAGATCAACTTGATGGCAACAGTTGTGAGTCCCTGGGTGGTGCAGATGGTTAAGCACTCGACTATTAGCCGGGAGATCAACGGTTTGAACCCACCCAGAGATGCCTCGGAAGACAGGCCTGGCGATCTGCTTCCAAAAGGTCACAGCATTGAAAACCTTATGGAGCAGTTCTACCCCGTGCACATGGGGTCGCCATGAGTCGGAATCGACTTCACAGCAACTAAGAACAGCTGCAAGCCTGGCACTGCTCTGGGTGCTGGGGACACAGCAAGGAAGAGACTCCGCAGTGCGGTGGGACTGGCATGGGTGTGTCAGCGAACAGGGCAAGAAGGGCTCCGGATCCCCACTTGTCTAGAGCCTCACTTTACAGATGCCCAGAGAGGGACGTGCCCTGGCCCCGACTGCACAGCAGCCAGTGGCAGAGCTGACACCACAACGCGATCTCCCTGCTCCCGCTGCGGGGAAAACTTCGGGAGCTGGTGGTCCCCTGGGTTTGCCTCTCCTGCCCAGCCTCTGCCACCCATGTGCTGCCTCCACAGAGAGGGGAAAGCACACATCGAAGCACTTCTCAGCTGCTCGGGAGTCCAGAGAGCCACACCCAGTTGCAGCTCTGGTACCACCTAGCTGTGTGACCCTGGGCAGGTCATGGCACCTCTCTGGGCCTCAGTGTTCACAGCAGTTAGCCATCCCTTTCCTGACTTCCTCCCTGTTAATCTGCCAGCCAGTGCGGAGACATCAGGTGAGAAAATGGGAATGCCTCACACACAGGGTCAAATGCAGGAGACAAGGCAGAGGAGTTGGGGGACAATAGACCCCTCAGGGTGCTGGGGAGGGGAGCTTCCAATGGGTGAGTTAGAATCCCCACAGTCCATTGTCCTGGGAGACCTCGTTGGCTGGACTGTGGCCCCCTGAGCACAGGGACCAGGCCTGGTGGGGCCACCCTGCAGCCCAGTGTCCCACGCAGGTCCTGAAGGCCCGGTCAGCACATTTCTAATGAATTCGTGGACCAACAGAGAAGGTGCCCTATTTCTCCCTCCCCAGGCTGAGTTCCTGGGGCTGAGCCACTGTTACACACACACATACACATGTAGACACACACGTGCACACATACATGCACATGCACATGTGCACGCATACACATGTATGCATGCACATGGACACATGTATACATGCAGACACATGCATGCACATGGACACATGTATGCATGAGCATGCATGCACACACATACATCCACACATGTGCACACGCATATATGCACACATACACATGCATACACATGTATACATACATACGCATGTGCACACACACCACTCAATAACACCCTCCACCCCCAGCTCTTTAAATAACCTCCAGAAGCCAGGATTTTGTGCTACAGGAGAAAGGGCCAAAAGAGAGACAGGAAGGGCAAACCCAGGGTGGCAGAAGGGGTAGAAGGCTAGGAAGGGAGGGGCAGGTGAAGTGAGCTTCCCATACCAGCAGAGACAGCGGAGGGCAGGCGAGGCAGCAACGCTGAGCCTGGTGGCGGGGAGGGGGAGGCCAGGTCTGTGGGCAGCGCTGTGGTCAGGACTGTCTGGGCCTCCACCCACGCTGCCCTGCACCAGGTGGCGGGGGCAGGGACAAGGAGAAACTCATCCCGCTTTGCTCACACTTGCACATTCACATGTACTAGACCCTGTGGACAGGGCAGCAGGCCTGTGGCCTTGGAGCGGAGTCCTGAGGTAGACAGGGAGAGGAGCAGGCCTCTCACCCAGCCACATTGTGTATCCCTAGGGTCTCCTAGGATTCCCCCTTGCGCAGAAATGACCTCATGGGAAGAGGGAGTGATTTGCAGCTCTCAGGAAGGACCTCCTCCCACTCCAAAATGCCCCAGGCCCACAGAATCAGGACTTTAAGCTGGAGGAGGCCTCAGGCTGTATCTAGTCCCACTTCCAACCAATTCCAACGTTAGAATCCCTTCTGCAATGTTCCTGACACACAGTCAGTCAAGGCTTTCTTGAATACCTCTGTTGATGGGACGCTCACTACCTCCAGGGCTGAGAGAGGAAGTTTAAGGAGATACGTACTCTCACATCAAGGGTAAGGTATCCCCAGTCTTGGGGGTTGTCCAAAGAATTCCAGAAGGGGCCCTGGTCAACCCTGGCTGGAGAGCTCCAAAGCTAGCTCATGACAGTGCTGGTCCAGGGTGGCTTTCCTGCCCCTCACCACTCCTCCTGACCACCCTCCGCCCCCCACCATATCTAAGCTGCCGAGAGTAGGCGGTAGAAGCAGCCCACCACATCCCCTTCCCGAATGAAGCTTCCTGTCTGAAGCTGGTGTGGACTGGGGGAGGGGAGACGGCTGAGGTTTAAATGGACTTTAAATGTGGGGTGACTACTATATAGGTCTGCACATTTTAAATGAGCCTGTGTGAGCTCATGGTAGCTCCATAGACACATCCAGACTTCATGAGGGACCGAATTGCTGGGCTGAGGGGTGTGGGGACCATCGTCTTGGCAAACATCTAGCTCAACTGGCATAACATAGTTTATAAAGAAAATGTTCTACATTCTACTTTGGTGAGTACTGTCTGGGGTCTTAAAAGCCTGTGAGCGGCCATCTAGAATACTCCACTGGTCTCACCCCTTCAGTACAAGGAAGAATGAAGAAAACTAAAGATACAAGGAAAGATTAGTCCAAAGGATTAATGGACCACATCTCCCATGGCCTCCACCAGACTGAGTCCAGTGTAACGAGATGGTGCCCGGCCACCACCACTGACTGCTCTGACAGAGATCACAACAGAGGGTCCTGGACAGAGCTGGAGAAATAGGTAGAACAAAATTCTAATTCAAAAAGAATGACCAGACTTGGGGCCTGACAGAGACTGGAGAAACCCTGAGAGTACGGCCCCTGGACACCCTTTCAGCTCAGTAAAGAGGTCACTCCTGAGCTTCACCCTTCAGTCAAAGATTGAACAGCCCCATGGAACAAAACAAAACTAAAGGGGCACACCAGCCCTGGAGTGGGGACTAGAAGGCAGGGGGGAACAGAAAAGCTGGTAATAGGGAACCCAGGGTTGAGAAGGGAGAGTGTTAACATGTCGTGGGGTTGTTAACCAATGTCATAGAACAATGTGTGTACTGTTTGATGAGAAACCAATTCATTCTGTAAACCATCTAAAGTACAAATAAATAAAATGAGCCTGTGTTCTGTGACTAGAGGCCCTGTTAGTATCTGCGATCAGTTAGGGAGCCACCCAGGATTCTGGGCAGGGGAAGCACTAACCCACCAAGTGGGTCTTCACAGGCAGAGGGATGGGGAGAACTTGGACCCAGTGAGTCCTGCTTAGTCAGCAAACTGGTGACATACAAGCTACAGTCCCTTGAGTGGTTACTGTGTGCCAGGCAGTGTTCTCAGGGAAATACACACATTGACACTATTTTTCTCCCCATTTTGCAGGTGAGAAAACTGAGGCACAGAGAGTTTCTGTGATTTGCCCAAGGTCACATGGCCAGGAAGTGGTAGAGCTGGGATTAGAACCTAGGCAGTTGGCTCAGCTGGGAGTTGCCAGACAGCCTGAGAGCACTGGAGCCAGAGCTGGGGGAAGGGTACATACCCACCAGGAGACTGCTCTCTGCTGCTTTTCACCTTCTCCCACAAAGTGCAGAGCAGCTCCTCCTGCAGCGCCTCCCACCCCACTCTCTCCACTGCCCATCCTCTGACTGCCTGCGTCAGCTGCCCTTTCTGTCCTCCCCTCCGGACTCCTACCTGGAAGTCTCCTCCGTGCTCTGCGCTCAGCTGGGAAAAGAACTCCGAAGGGTCTGGGATGTGGCACTTCAGAACCTTCTTCAACCTGAACGGGGGGAGGGAAGAGGGGTAAGAAGGAGGAGGGCCTGCAGTGTCCCGCTATCAGCCCCACATTCTTTCATTTATTCGGCAATATTGATTGAGTGCCCACTATGGTCAGGTACTGTGCTGAATGACTGAGACAGAAGGTACCTGCTTGTCAGGAGCTGGCATTCCAGTGGGGAGACAGACATGGGACAAATGGGAAACATGACCATTCATTCCATGGAGACAAAGAGCCAGGTGCGATGCAAGAGAAGGATGGCAGAGGGTCAGGGGGACCACATGGCCAGGGAGGTCAGGGACAGGATGGCTGGTCGCAGAGTGAGCCAGGAGGAGAGAAGTCAGGGAGGCCAGATCATGGGCCTGCTAGGCTGGGCTACCAAGGATGGTGGTTCAGGTTGTGCACTGCCCAATGATATCAGGCTCGAGGGTGGTGAATGGGGGCTGAATTCCAGTCCATGTTCTGCTGGCCTAGCTGAGCGCCCTGGCACCCACATGCACGTGCCTGGAGGAAGGGGCACCATTTTGATTTGCACAAAGGTTCTAAATGGTTGATGGTGGCCCTCAGGGGTTGGTGTGTATCCTGAGTGCAGTGGGCAGCTCCCAAACGGTGCAACAGGAGCGCAACAGGGCCAGGCTGTGGTTTGGAGAATGGATTGAGGTGACAAGAGTGGCCATGGGGAGACCAGGGAGGAGGCTGCTGCAGTTGTCTAGGCGGGAGAATCACATGACCTTGTCTGGGAACAAGGACCTTCATCAGGGAGACAGTCTCCCCCAAATGCCTGCCGAGCATGGAGCTGGGGGTAGGAGTGCAAAGAGGAGTCCCTAGCCTTTTGGAATGGAAGGAGGTCTGGGGGTCCTGAGTAGTTCTGGGATGGGGGGCAGGACGGGTGAGTTTGCACCCCAACTTCACCACTAACTGGCAGGGCAGCTGACTTCTCTGGTCCCAGTCCAGGCAAGAGTTAGAAGTTAAAACGGTAGCCCCTGACTTGCTGGCTTCACGGTGATGAGATGATCCAGGCGGCACACTTGCAAACTGTAAGGTGCTGTCTCTCCTCTTGGAAAGAGCAAGACCGTTATCAGAGAGCAGTGGCCCTTGGGTAAAAGATTCACCTAGCCCTTGGAGTCAAGGACTGCCCGGGGTGAGAAGGGACGCACACACGTGCACACACACATGCACGCACGCGTACACACACGTATGCGCATACGCACATCCTTCTTTAGAGAGGAAATTGTCAACAGCAGGGGATCCAGAGCCAGAATGCCTGGGTTCAAACCCAACCCAGCTCCATCACTTATTACCTGTGTGACCTTGGGCGAGTTACTTAACCTCTCTGTGCCCCTTCAGCTGGAGGACGGGAATACTGGACTAAAAGCACTAATAAGGTTGTTGGGAATATGAAGTGGGACCACATATGTAAAGCACTCAGAGCAGCACTCAGTCCAGCGATAATAAGAGCAGCTGTCATTTGTGGATCACACTCCTGCTTAAACCCTCCTGGGACTGCCTAGAATAGAGCCCAAATTCTCGCCCGCCTGTTGGACCCAAGGAGTCTGGCCGCTGCCCACGTGCCAGGCTCGAAGTCAGCCCTGTCCCTGCCCTCTTCAGATCTCTAGCCACACTGGCCTCCCTGCACTCTCAGTTCCTGGAACGCTGCTAGTCCTTCCCACCCTGGGCCTTTGCACATACTGTTCCCTCTTCCTGGGGTGCTCTCCCTGTCCCTTCACCTCCACCTGGTTAGCTTCTACACCCCCTTCAGATTTCAGCAGGAAAGAAATATCGCTTCCCTGAGGAAGCTTCTCCTGGCCACCCTCCAGCCGAGGTGCCTATGCACCTGGTACCTTCTTTCCCCTTTTTTTTTTTTTAATCACAGTGTGTCCTTGTACACCTGTGTGATTCATCAAGCTCTGCCTCCCCCAGGGACAGTGAGCTCCACGAGGACGGGGCCACAGGCAGGTGGCTGGCCAGTGTGGTCCCACCACCTCTCCCTGCCCCTGGCACTGAGCTGATCTCATCAAATACAGGAATGAATGAGTGAATGAGTGCTGAGACCCAGAGAGACCCATGAGGACCCCCCCCAACACACGCAGATAGACAGCAGCCACGTGCTGTACACACATACATGCACACATATACACACGCACGCTCAGGTCTTGAGGGGGTGCTCTGGGCAGGGCCCCCCATGGGGCTCCTCTTCCCTACTCCCCTAGGGGGACCGGATTTGGGGGGCACAGGAAAAGGCCAAGTGGGGAGGACTCTTAGACAGGCAGAGGGAGCACATGTCTGTCAGAGCAGAGAGCTCAGCACTGTGCGTGTCTGTGTGTCTATGTGTGTGCACGCGTGCGCGTCAGACAGGAGCATGAAGGACGGAGAGGGGCCTCTCTTACCACGGCTTGATGTACTGGAAGTTGGCCAGCAGGTAGAATAAGATGATTAAGGCGGTAGCACCGATGAGGCCCAGCATCACGTGTAACAACAAAGAAACGGATGGGGTCTCCTCCGGGGCTGCCAGGGGTAGGAGGAGAGAGGGTTAGAGAAGGGGTCCCACTTACCCTGATCCCACCACTCCCGCCACATCCCTCCCACCTCCAACCTGGTGCCACACTCCATGAGTGGGTTCCCAGGCCCTGCAGGCATGCCCATCCTGGGCGTCTCCCCCTCCTGCCCAGCTCCCTCTCCAGCCTGCTGCCCACCAGTACCTGCAGGCTTCGTCCTAAAGACCAGGGGCTGGCTCCAGGGGCTCCAGGTCGCGTTGCTGCCTTTACTGGCCCTGGCACGCACCTGCAGCTCATAAGTGGTGTCTGGAGCCAGTGACTCCAGGTAAATCCATTGCTGGTTCTGCTTGAGTCTCAGCAGGGCGGCCTCCTGAGGCAGAGACAGGGGTGTCAGCACCGTGGCCTCCCCACCACCCACCCCACCTCCCATGGCAGGGCTGGGACCCAAAACCAAAAACCCAGTGCAAACCAAAAACCCAGTGCCGTTGAGTGGATTCTGACTCATTCCGACCCTATAGGACAGAGTAGAACTGCCCCGAAGAGTTTCCAAAGGAGAGCCTGGCAGATTCCAACTGCCGACCCTTTGGTTAGCAGCCGTAGCACTTAATCACTACGCCACCAGCGTTCGGCAGGGCTAGGAGGCTGAGGGCTGGGAGGCTGAGCAAATCAGACCCTTTATTCTCCCCACCTCCCCATCCTACTGAAAGGTCACCTGACTACCCAGTTATTGGGGTGAAAAACCCCAGAATCACCCTGAACCTCTCCCTCCCACTCCTCCCCCACATCCAAAACCACACACCAATCAACTCTTTCTGCCTCTGGACTGATTCTGGACTCTTCACTCCTCTGTCCCACCCTCCCCGCCCCTCCCGGATCCAAGCCTCCCCTGCCTCCACCAGCCTGTCCACCCACACCCCACAACCAGAAAGAGGGATTGTTTTAGAAAGTGTGCATCATCTCATGTCCCCCCAAACTTCCCAGGCCTTTCCATCATGCTTGTCCCCAAACCCAGATTCCTCATCCTGGCCTCCCACCCCGACCCCTTTGCTTCTTCCTATTCTCCGACACACAAGTGTCATCCTGCCTCTGAGGAAAACCCTGGCCAGATCTCTGCAGGGTCAGCTCCATCCTGACCTCAGAGCCCTTACAGGGTCACTCACATCTAAAGTAGCCTGACTCAGCCACTCTCAAAGACGTGACCCCATTTCATTTTCTTTATAAACCAGTTGCCGTCGAGTTGACTCTGACTCGTGGCCACCCCATGTGTGTCAGAGCAGAACTGTGCTCCATAGGGCTCGGTGGCTGAGTTTTTTGGAAGCAGGTCGCCAGGCCTTTCTTCCAAGGTGCTGTTGGCACTACCCAGGGAGCTTTTCTTTATAGTAGTATCGGTATCTCAGATTCTCTTATTTCTGTGTTTATTAACTGTCTGCCCCCCTCATGAGTTTTCCCAGAGCAGAAACCACTCTCTTTCCAGCATTCGGCACATAGTAGGTGCTCAGCAAATATTTTTTGGATGAATGAATGAGTGAGTGAGCAAAACAGTGATGGACTAAAGGAATGAATAAGCAGATGACTAATTGTTGAGAGCCTGTGAAACCCTGGACCAGGCTGGCTTTGAAGGGTGAGAGCGTGGCTTCTCAGGACCTCTGAACTCTCACGAGTGGGCAGTCGCCTGCCTCTCTGCCATGTAAACCTTGCCCCGTGCCAGCCCGAAATCTGCTCCAGCTGAACCCACTGAGTCATACGGGGCACGTGGAGAAAGGGGAGGCAGGCCACGCAGCACACGGTGGACTCTGCCACTCCCCATCTGCCCAGGGGGTGATGTGGCTTTTCTGAGACGATGAATGGACGAAGTGACCAGGGCTGGGGCTGGGAGGGGAAGGAGGACTCACGACAGGTGGGACCTGGGCCATGGACTCACCTCCCAGCTGTGGCCTGAGGATTGTGTCCGGGCCTCGAACTGCAAGTAATTTTCTATGTAGTGGGAGAACTGGGGGACAGTCCAGGTGACATTGCACCTCTGGGCCTCTACATGGACAACTCGGAGGGAGTCGGGGGCCATCAGGCGAACTGGAGGGGGGAGAGAGGACAGAGGAGCAAGCGCTGGTGATACTGGGTCATGACACTGAGATCACGGAGCCCATACCTGCTCTCACCTCCACCTTTGCCCCGCTGTTTCTTCCCCCAGAGACCCTCATGGTCCACCGCCTCCTTTCCTCTTGGGTTCTGCTCAAATGTCACCTAGTTGGAGAAGCCGTCTCTGACCGCCCACCACTCTCCGCCCCCCCTTACCTTTTTCCTTCCTAGCACTTGTCACCACCTGACATATTAAATATTTATTCTTGTTGCTTTATTCATTTTCTGTCTCCCCCACACCAGACTGTGAGTCAGGGACTTTTGTCTCCTGCTGCATCCTTGTTGCCTGGAACATCACCCAGCCCTTAGCAGGCGCTCGGTTCAATATCTCTTGAATGAATCAAGGGGCCCTTTCTCTGTGCTCTGTGCACTAAGCGTTTTACACAGATCAAATATTATTTCATTTATTTTAAATTTGATGACAATAAGTACAAGATTTTTTGACTCTGAAGTTAAATTGATCAAGTTTCTATAATTCTGAGACTCTGCAGAACCATGCAGATAAGAATAAGCAAATAGGTACTGAGCACTGACTATGGGCTAAGTGGTTTATGTGTCTTGACTCATAGACTCCTTGCAACAACCCTGTGCGGTAGATAACTCCAGTGATCCTCATTTCACAGATGAGAAAACTGAGGCTCAGCTGGGTTAAAAGATCTGCCCAGGACACACATCCATTCAAGGCAGGGCTGGGCTTTGAACCCCACCGAGATCTTGCCCTCTGCCCACTTGTTTCTTAGAGATGGCCTCCAAGGTCACTCAAGGTCAGGTGAGGGAGTGGGGGGAGCAGTGAGAAGGGAGGGGGTTTGGGAATGGAGAAAGACAGAGGCACCATGGAAGGGAGGGAGGTGGCGGGTAGGCAGTCAGCATTCTGCAAGCCTTCCCAGATCAGGCCTGGTGCTGGGTGCTAGGCATGAGGACACAAGAATGGCAGAAACCCTGCCCTTGGGGAGCTCATAAACCAGTGAAGAAGACAGACCCATAACCAGGCAGCGATGACCCAGGACATAAACTCCTTGAAAGAGGAGGTACAAAGGGCCAGGGGAATCTGGGAAGTCCTCCTGGAGGAGGTGACCCTTCATTGAGCTTGAAGGGTGAGTTGGACTTTCCAGGTGGGAAGAGCCTTCCAGGCAGTGGGACCAGAGTATGCAAAGGCTCAGAGGCCTGGATGGGCATGTTGGCTGTGGTGGGGATATAGGCTGCCAGTGGAAGAGACGAGGCTGGAGAGGGAGGCCAGGGCTGATGCTGAGCCACCTCGAATGCCAGGGTAAGGAGCAGGCAACGGGCAGTGAGCTGGTCAGATGTGGCTATGGAAACTGGTGTGGAGAGAGACTGGAGCAGGGAAGGCCCCAGAGAGGAAGACAGAGAAAGAGGGTTCACTCTATCCAGCCCCATCCTGGGGTCCTCACTCACGGTTCTCAAAGGGCTTGAAGTCCTCGGTTTTCACCATCCTCCACCTCTCTCCTTCGAGGCACGTCACACTTATGTTGACAATATCCGCTGCTGTCAGCTTCTGAGACTGCAAGGGAAGGAGGGCAGGGCTGTGGCTGCTGCAGCAGGAGAGGGTGCACCACGGAGAGGGAAGGCTGTGGGGATGAGGACAAAGGGAGGACGGGATGGGAGGGCAAGAGCCGCAGCAAGGATGGAGCCCTCCACACGCCCCACCATCTAAGGCAGGCGGTTGCAAACGTTTTCTGTAAAGGGCCAGGTAGTAAATACTTTGGGCTTTGCAGGCCTTATGGTCTATGTCACAGCTATTGAACTCTGCTCTTGTAGCTTGAGAACAGCCATGACTATATGTAAGTGAGTGATCGTGCCTGTGTTCCGATAAAACTTTATTTACAGAAACGACCAGAGGGCCATAGTTTGCTGACCCCTGATCCAAAGTGAAATGAGCTGCCTTGGTAGATAGCGAGCTCCACATCACAAGAGGTATGTAAAAAGAGGAGGCCTCCAAGAAGATGCAGGTCGGGAACTGTACGTGTTTAACAGCTTCAAGTATGAAAGCCTCCCCTTCCCATCCCTTCCCTATTTCATACCCTGCCTTTTCTGGAAGAAAATGGTCACATGTTAAGTGTCTCCTGTGGGCAGGTACTGCTCAGGTGCCTTAGCCACTTGCTTCTCCCCATACTGCAAGTGAGAAACCTGAGCCTCAGTTGTTAAGAGACTTGTCCAAGGTCATGCAGCTGGTCAGCAGGGGAGCACAGATTCAAACCCAGGCCCTCTGCATCCATGGCCCCACAGAGTGACTGACCGGATCTCTGCAGGAGCCAACAGCAGCACTGCAGCCCCAGAGGATCAGTGCTTTGGGGCACCAAGGTGGTTTCGGGTCTAGGACTCTGGCCACTGTCCCTCTGACCTGCCAGGAGACCCCACTGTGAGCAAACCTTGAACCTGATCATCAGGGTTCCTGGAGCTGGTCAGCCAGGAAACCACTCTCCCCTCTCTACCCCAAAGACCCACCTCAGCCTTCTTACAGCTGCCACGGCAGCCAGAGTGTCCCAGACAATAATACTACTATTGTCATCATTGTTGTTGTTATTACTGTTGTAAAGATGATGCCAGTAATACATTTTATGGAGCACTTACTTTGTGCCAGGCACCCTTCTAAGCATGTTACACATATTTTCTCACTTAATTCTCTCAACACTCCCATCCTACTCCTGAAGAAACAGAAGCACAGAGAGGTTGAGTAACTTGCCTAAGGTCACACAGCTAGGAAGTGGAGGAGCCAGGCTTTGAAGTGGAGGAGCCAGGCCATCTGCAGAGCTCACAGGGACTGCGTAGCAGTCTGCTTCCAGAGGCTGTGCTTTTATCAGCTATACTATGCGACCCCATCTTCACATCCTCCTGCCCCGTGAAAATCCATACAACCAATGCTGGTTGGACAAATGTGGTGTGAATGTCCTCAGGGCCTGCCGCTGCCAAGGAATGTTTGACGTTCAGTAATATGATTCACACCCATGTGGACATGGCCATGTACCCTGCAAGAGGCATGGGGTGAGGGTCCAGTAGACCTGGGTTCAAATCCCAGAGCTGATACTCGCAGGCTGTGTGACTCTAGGCAGGGATGACACCTCTCTGAGTCTCAGATTCCTCATTGATAAGAGGAGGGTAGTGCTGGTGCCCACCGGTGGAGTTGTAAGCACTGACTGAAGATAGCTTACTCTGTTCTAGGAGTCATTCTAAGTGCTTTGACCTCAGAACAAGCCTAGGAGACAGGTGTCATTATTATTCCCATTTTACAGATAGGGAAACTGGGACATGGAGGTTCCCAACATCAACCGGTGGGACCAGCACTTGAACCCAGGCCACTGGTCTCCAGAATCAACACTCTTAAACCCACATGGCCCCGCGTCTGCCGAGAGCTCGGGAAGAGCCAGGTGTGGTTGTTATTACAGGGTGCTGTCCCCACTGGATAAAGAACCCAGAGGCATTATGGGGCCACAAGGCACGGGAGAGACAGCAAGTGTGTGTGCTGGATGGCAGGCCTCAGCACCCAGCACACTTCGCCCACGGGTCAGGCTGAGTTCTGGACTCCCAGTGCTGCCCTCCAGCCTTCTACTTCCTCCTTGGCCCCAGGCAGGGCCTCACACAGCCCTGGAGCACTGGGCTTGCCAGGCCCAGCTCCTCCCTGGCCTCCAGCCCTCTCTGAGATCTCAGCCCAAGCTAGAGGACACCCCCTTTCTCCCAAGCCCACCCTCTGCTCAGCTACTCACATTTGGGGGTCCGAGGATCAAGTTACAGGCCCAGGAGTCCTGCAACGTGGGGAGGAGTGCACAGCTTTTGTTCCATTGCCTGTCAAGGTCAAAGAACCTCCTTAGAAGGGAAGACCACCGCAGGGCTGGCCAGAGGGATCCCTTCTCAGATCTCCCTGCCCTTAGACCTGTGGCAACAGCTGCCAGGTCCCCCGGCAAGGTTGATTTGGACGTGGGCTGTGTGCCAGGCTGGTGAAGGCTGCCAGTTCCCCCAATGGCCCCACAGTACTCCGCCCCGTCCCAGCCTGGCCCCTTGGCCGCTCCCCACCCAGCAGCCGAAGTGATTTTCTAGAAACACAGGTTCAAGACACACGCCCCTCCACACGTAAAGCGCTCTAAAGTCTTCCCATGGAGCTGAGGGTGAAGATACATCCTTAATTTGGCCTTTGGGGCCCCGTGGAACTACCATCCACCCAGGAGCCAAGGCAGAGACCAAAGCCTCCTTTGCCTCCTCCTTCTCCCCACCCTGCTCTCCACACCCCACCCCATTAGTCCCCAAGCCCAGGGAGCCCACCTCTGCCTCGGGGACTTCCCCTTCTCCCACCTGAATGACTGGATCCCAGCGGCCCCTCCACGGACTCCCTCCCAGGCCTCTGTCTCCACAGCTGCCCTAGGGGTCTCTCAAAATCCCAGATCACTCAAAAAGCTTGGGGGTCCCCCTTTCTTACAAAGCTGGCTTGTAGCCCAGTGTCCTGAAACCACTTTGTCCAGCTCATCTCCCAGTACCACCATTAGAGCTTGGCTCCCATCTGCCTTCCCCCAACCCCCACTCCAGGTTTGATGGGTCTAATGTCTGACTCCCACATTCTCTTAGGAAACCCTGGTGGGGTAGTGGTAAAGTGTTGTGGCTGCTAACCAAAATGTCGGTAGTTCAAATCCACCAGACACTCCTTGGAAATGCTATGGGGCAGTTCTACTCTGTCCGGTAGGGTCGGAATCGACTCGATGGCAACAGGTTCAGTTCCATTTTACATTCTCATAAATGATGCCTTGATTCTAGGCCCGGTCCCAAACTTTTGTGATGCTAAGAGCCTGTGGGTCCTATTATTCCAAGATTCTGGAAGTGACTCTTCTTGGAGTCAGATTTTATGTTTCCAAAAATCTAAAAGTCAGGGATGAGAAGATTGCACTGTGCTAAGGTCCTGCAGAAGCCCTGGTGGCTCAATGTTTAAGCATTCGGCTGCTAACCAAAAGGTCGGCAGTTCGAATCCACCAGCCACTCCTTAGAAACCCTATGGGGCAGTTCTACTCTGTCTAATAGGGTCACTATGAGTTGGAATCCACTCAATGGCAATGGTCAGTTTCTTTCTTTTTTTTTTTTTTTTAAGGTCCTGCAGTTGGGCTGGCCTAGCCCGCACTCACCGCCTATTTGATTTGGCGTGAACGTGGCAGGCTGTGGCTTGCAGAGTCCCATCCTGGCTCCAGACACAGGAGATGTTGGCCCTCGAGTTGTAGAAACACGTGAGTGTGGAAGTGTCTGCTGGACAAGATGGCACGAGTAGCTGTAGGTAGCCCCTAGCCCTCAGGGCTCACCCACCACCTGCTCTTATCACCCAGTGCCCACCAGACGTGGAGGGAGACAACCCTGGTGGGCTGAGAAGAGACTAGTAGGCCCAAATCAGAAAGGAGAAAACTGAGTCCCAGAGCCTCCAAATCTCACAGGCCGGGCAGACAGAGAAACCAGTGTCTTCCTGCATCCTACAGACACACATGAGTGCATCACGGAGCAGGATAAGGGGCCCAGGGTTGAGATGGATGCCTGATCTCTGGTGCCCATGGTGCCTGCCACCCCAGGGTCCCTGCCTCCCTCCCCTCCTGCCTCCTGCCCTTGCCTCTGTATCTGCTGCTAAGAAGCAGAGGACTCAGGAGGAACTCCAGAAGGGCCTGGGTCTCCTCCCCTAGGGTAGACATGGCTGTTGGGATGCCAGGGTCCTCACCATTCACCGCTGCGGACAGCCGAGGGATGGCCAAGGGGAGGAGGAAAACGAGGAGGGGCAGACGCCAGGACAGAGGAGGAGCTGCCATCACAACCATGGGGTGGAGCTGGGGAAGGAGGCCCTGGAGGGAGGAGAGGGGAGACAGCACCAGTGAACACCCGCCATGGCTGTCTTCACTGCCAAGGGGGTCAGGCTGGGCTCTCAGGGTGCCCCCATCTGCTCCCCACCACAGGGCCTTTGCGCCTGCCAGTCCCTCTGCCCTGCAGGGACACAAAGTTCACTCCCTCCTTTCTTTCAAGTTTCTGCTCAAATATCACCTCCTCAGAGAGGGCTTTCCTGACCAGAATGTATAAGAAAGCCCATTGCCGTTAAGTTGATTCCAATGCATAGCGACTCTATAGGACAGAGTAGAACTGCCCCATAAGGGTTTCCAAGGCTATAATGTTTATGGAAGCAGACTGCCACATCTTTCTTCTGTGAAAAGGCTGGTGGGTTTGAACTGCCGACCTTTCGGTTAGCCACCAAGCACTTAACCACTGCACTACCAGGGCTCCTTAACTGTAAAAAAAAATCACACCTTATTACTCACGATATTTTTTATCATGCATTATTTATCAACACAGCATTTAATTAATTAATTTCTTTATTTTTCTCTCTACCTCTCTAAGGAGCCCTGGTGGTACAGTGGTTAAGCACTCAGCGGCTAAACGAAAGGTCAGTGGTTCAAACCCACCAACTGCTCCACAGGAGAAAGATGTGGCAGTCTGCCTCCGTAAGATTACAGCCTTGGAAATCCTACGGGCCAGTTCTACCCTGTCCTATAGGGTCACTGTGAGTCAGAACCCATGGCAATGGGTATAGCTATCTATCTCCTCTCTCTCTATCTCCCCTTTACCACACACACACACACACACACACACACACACACGTCTCATAAGCTCAATGAAAGCAGGGGTTTTTGTCTGTTTTGTTTACTCCTAGGACCACAAAAAAAAAAAAAAAAATTTTTTTTTTTTTTTTTTAGGACCCAGCGCTTAGAACAGTACTGGGCACATGGTAGACACTCAACAAAAAAAGTTTTTGAATGAATAAACAAATGACGCTAAATCCAGACAACCAAAAAGGGAATCCGGAGGTTTGGGGCAGTCACCTAGGTCATCCCCCTGCTCCACCCATGGAGGCTCCTTGGAGGGACTTGAAGAAATGGTCTGAAGACAGTGAGATGTGAGCTGAGCGAGAGAAGCCTGCAACAAAGACAGGAGCGCTGCCTTCAAACAGCCAAAGAACTCTCTCGAGGACAACATTTAAACCTGCTCTGCATGTAACTGGGAGCAGGAGAGGAATCTTCTGAAAGACAAATCTCTGTCTTTTCTAAGACTCGAATGGCCTCGAAGGAAAGGGAGGTGTCCGCTCCTGGAGGGTTAACGAAGCAGCAAGAGAGACCCTCAGACTCATGCCTCAGTCAGCCCTATACCCCTCCAGGACAGACCCCACTGAGGGGAGCGGTGTAGGCATGAGACCCCAGATCTGGCCTATTTCTCTAAGAAGGGATTGTGCTGTGCCAGATGACAGCCAGGGCACCTGGGTCCCATCCCCAGCTCAGGGGCCTTCATGGTGATGCTCGACCTGGCCCTCCTCCCTGCCAAGAGTCAAGTCGCCCACCTGGGGATGAAGAGAGGACGGAGGGCCCCAATCACTCTCTCCACTGAGATGCAGCTTCGGGGGTCTCGAGGGTCATGCCCTTTTTCACAGACAGAATCATCGCAACATGGTTCCTAAAGGTCAGCATTGTTTAGGGAAGCTAACATGCGTCAGGCTGATAGCGCACCGGGTCATACCCAGCTCCACAAGGGGAAACACGATCATATCATGACAGTAATAAGACCGAACCCTTGCCAGGAGTCCCTGCGCAGGGCAAACATTAAGCAATTGGCTGCTTAACAAAAGGTTGGTGGTTCGAGTCCACCCAGAGGCACCTCAGAAGAAAGGCCTGGTGACCTACTTCCAAAAAAGCAGCCACTGAAAATCCCACGGAGCACAGTTCTACCCTGACACTCTCGGGGTCCCCGTGAGTTAGAGTCAACTCAATGGCACCTAAAAACAACAACAAATATTACAGAAGTCGATTGCCAGGCCCTTCTTCTGAGAAAGAGGAGGATTCGAGTCACCAACTTTTCTGTTAGCAGCTCTGCGCATTAACCGTTTGTTGGCACCACTCAGGGACTCTGGCATGTCCAGGCCACTGTTTTTGCAGGCCTTAGCCCAACTGTTTGTCCCTCTCTTACAAGATTGGAACCCAGGAGTCTCTGCCGCCAGAGCCCTATGTGTCCCTCTGCCCCTACAGCCACTTGAGCTACACTATTCTGCCCCCCGAGAGGCTTCAGATGAGGCCCCTCCCAGAGAGAGGAGCCTGAACTGGCAGCTGTGTCGCCAGTGGTGGCATTTGGGGCACAGTGACTAATGGTGTATTTGTCAAGGAGTGTTCTCAGAGACCTGGCCACACCATGGACACTCCCACTCACTCAGCGCAGGTGTAAGGCCTCGGCCACGACCTGCTGCAGCGAGGAAATATGGCTGCCGCGGTCCCCTGCAGAGCTGGGCGCGGGGAGGGAAATGAGAAAAGCGAGCCAATGGCCATTTCCACAAGACAGCTGGATGGCTGGGAGGTGTGGCAAAGGGGAGACAGGAGGGGGGTTGCGGGGCTAGGAACAACTTCCAGAAGGAGGAGACAGTGGCCTGAACAGAAAGGTGGAGGCAGAGGGGAAAGATACTGAGAAGGTGGGGAGTCCTTCAAACCCTCAGACTCTTTGATGCCAAGTTTGGCCAAGACTCTGGGCACCAGGCTTTGTGGCCCCCACCTCCTCTCATCCCCCCCTTCCTCTGTGTCCTTCCTTCCCTGTCCCTCTCCAGCATCCCACTGCCTCCGCTTCACACCTGCCACAGGCCTTCCTCCAGCTCGGGGCCTCCCCTGAGTCGTGACCTCCCCCTCAATGGCCTCAATTCCCCAGACGGGATCCCGCAGGCCCAGCAAAAGCTCTGCTCACCCTGTATCTCTCCCAGCTGACTTCGTTTGGGGTTTGGAGCATTCCCGCCCTCCTTGTCCCAGTCTAATGCTATCCTTGACTCTCATCTTCACCCCCACACCAGCCAGCCAGGAAGCCCAGACAGGACAGCCCTAAGGACACCGGGCCCGTCTTTTCCTCTTCCTCCACCCAGTGCCACCAGCCCAGGCCAGTCCAGTGTCACTCCAGCCTGGACATGACAGTGGCCCCCTCTGTAGCAGCTGCACCTTGAGGCTCTCAGATTCGTCTCCCAGAGGCCAGCTCCAACCACCACCTCCCTGCCCAGAGTCTTCAGTGGCTCCCACTTCAGCCCACAAGCCTAAATGCCCAGCTCCATGATTGGAATCAGCCAGCCTTTCCCTCGCTCTCACAGCAATAGTTACACACACCCTCACTGTGTCGGCCCGTCTGCACGAGCCATTGCCTCCTGGCAGCTAGGAAACAGACGTGCCTTTAAGGGGCCTTCCCAAGCCTGGCTTTCCCCTGCTGCCACCTACAGAATCCTGGTGTCCTTGGAGGCCCTTCTCAAATGCCTCCTCCTCCTTCTTCCATGAAGTCCTCCCTGATTTCCCCAACAAGGGGCAAGGGATGCCTCCTCTGAACCTCTTGTCCCTTCCTCTAGGATGACAGCAGCAGGGCCCTGGCCAGGCCGTGTGCTCCCTCCAGGGACTGCTGACCACGGGGCCTGGCACACAGGGGCACTCAGTAACTGCAGTGGAATGAATGCATGTGGTCAGAGGCTTTCAGTATGGCCAAGAGAGCAGAGCTGTTTAGGGCCCAGTGCTCTGGCCCAGAGAGCCCTCAGCTCTATCTCCCAAGGTGGATGTCCCAGGAGTGAGATTCAGAGACTCCCACATTGTCAGAGCTGAGAGGGCTCTCTGAGCAAGCCCGGCCCCTGGAGAAACCAAGGCCCAGAAATGGGGAAGACTTGTCTGTGGTCACACAGGGAGCCAGCAGAGAACTGAGACTAGCTGCTATGTCCTCTCTACCCTCCTCTACCATAGCCACACCAGAAGCTTCCTCTCCAGGTCGCCATATAGGCCAGCCTTTAGTTGAGACTCTTGTAATGCATGAACTCATTTATTGGGGATGCTCTTCTTATCCCTGTTTTCAAATGGGGAAACCGAGACACAGAGAGGTTAAGCAAATTGCCCATGGCCACACAGCTGTGAAGAGGCAGAATCTGAGTGAGGGCAGATTGGCCAGAAGCCAGGCAGAGCCCCTCCACCCCTGTAGCTCTGACACACCTTCCCACCCACTGCAAATCACAGAATGAGCAAGCACACGTTGATTACCTAATAACACTACTCAGGGACGTATATGGAACACTGACTCGGTGCCAGGCTCTGGGTCAAGAACTTCAAGCACACTCTCTCATTTGAGCTTCCCAGTGGCTTAGGGGGTGAGAGCTTTTATCATTCTCATTACACCCTGAGGGAGACTAAGGCTCCAAGATGTTAATTTGCCCAAGGTCATGTACATAATAAGAAGTAGAGCTGGGATTGTAACCCATGTCTCCCCTCTAAGACTTGTTCCCTCCCTTGTTCCACTCTGCCCAGACCCTGCCCCAGGCACTGGTGTCAGAGCTTAGGCCCACAGCCTCCCTGCCCTGAGAAGTCAGCATAGACTGCCTGGCGCTGCATCTGTCCTGGGCCGGGGGGCACCTACGGACTCACCTTGCCCAGCACACCACCCCCCAGGAGGGTGAACTCCCAGGGTGGGGGCTGATACCTCCTTTGGATTCCCGGACAGTGTAGGGCACAGGGTTGAGACCCAGTGAGGGGCTTCCAGCAAGCCCCTCCTGTGTCCTTTAGACTTGAGTCACAGCCTAGGGCAAGAACACTGCCGATCCTCTATGAGGGTGCCCCCCAGACGCAGTGATCTCAGGCCGCAGCCATCAAGGCATCCCCCATGCCCAGGTCAGGACCTGGCACAGACCCCCAGGGTGAGAGGAGGAGGGGGTGGCAAACAGGTACAAGGCTGAAGGAAGGTCAGGGCCAAACCACAGGCCCCAGCAAGGAGGAGAGACAGGGAGAAGAAAGCACTGCCCAGTACCCATAGCTGAAGGGGTACAGGAACAGGAAGATGGCCACAGGGAGGCACAGCAAGAAGGGAAGAGTGGGAAAACCAGGGGTGGGAGGGCTCCTAGCCGCCAGCTAGGGCTGCGCCCTCGTTCTGTAGCAGAGCAGACTGAGGCTCAGAGACATTGAGGAGCGTTCAAGTTTCCACAGCAGGGCAGAGGCTAGGGCTCACACACACACACCCACCCACATGTGTGTGTGCCCTACCCTTCACGGCTCCAGCACCCACTCGCTCCTACTGACTCATCATGGCCCCACCCCAACCCGGGGAGAGGGCGATTGTCATTCCCTTGTTACAGACGCCAACACCAAGGCTCGGAACTGCCCAAGTTTACTCAGAGCCTGGGCTCAAACCTAGGTCATCTGATTTCAAGTTAGATAATGATAATAATGATGGTGGCAGTGACGGCAGCAGCTGACACGCGGCTCTCCCTCTGGGTCCAGCACTGTTCTTAGCACCGTCACCTCACGTAGTCCTCACAGCAGCCCTAGGAGCAGGTACTATTATCACCCCCTTTTTCGGATGGGAAGGTGAAGGCACAGAGCGGTAAGCCTCTTGCTCAGTCTAGAGAGCAGGGGAGCCAGGATTTGAACCCACTCAGGAGTGGTCTGAGGCCCCACTAGGGCTGACATTGTAGGGTTTGTGGGGCTTCATGCCTGGTAGGTGGGTGGGCTGGGAAGAAGGGTAAAGCAGAAGCTCAGTAGATCAAGATGTACGCCCCCTGACCTCTAATCTTGATGCACCCCCCCCCCCCATTTTCCCTTGTCCTCTCTCTCTTTCTCTCACACACACACACAGGGTCTGCCTCTGGCCGTTTAACTCTGGGAGTAATCTCCCCACCTGGGCACGAGATCCTGGCTGAGGGGGAAGGAAGACGACCCTTGGGGATGGCTCTGCCTCTCAACAACCTGATAGGGTGCCAACACTGTTAAGGGTGGGAGGTGTCAGGCTCCCAGGAAGCCTCACACTCCAGGAGGCCCCAGAGATGGAGTCCTACCCCCAAGGCTGGGTGACATGACTGACCTGTCCAGTCACAGAGCCAAAGAAGGGACAAATCCAGACTTGAACCCAGGCATCCAGCCTCTACCCCGGGGCTCCCGGAGACCTTCCAGCATATTCCACCCACAGCCAGGTCTCAGAGGGGAGCACATCACACAGGGTGCTTCCCTCTGTGCGGTCTCTGTTCCCCAGAGGTCAGGAGGTGGCTCCCATCCCTCCACCCCATATCCTGGCACCCTCTCTGGGTTCCCCTATCTGAGGCTCCGGCTGGCTTCCCCCTGCCACCTCCTCCTCCACCCTTTGGAATTGGGGGTCACAATACCCACAGACTTGGCTCATCCCCAGACTGGGCTGGGAAGCAGGGATGGCCTGGGACTGAGGACCAGTTTTTTCTGAGCCAGAAGCCTTGAAAGCAGGGCCGGCCCCATCCCCATGTGGATTCCAAGATAAGGTTGGGGTGAGGACTAGGGATTAAAGTTCAGGCAGAAACTGCTGGGGGAACTGACCCAGAGCATCCCCGGCTGGTTCGCAGGTGCCAGGAGGGTGCCCCATTGGCAGGGTGGGGGCAGGGTGGGGATGAGGTGGGACATCACCTGGCTGAGACATGAGGCTGTGGCACAGTCTCTCTAGTCCTTGTTGCTGGAGCTGTGGCCATCTCCCTGCGGTCCTGCTCCGGCTTCACGGCCCAAGTAGCAGACGGGCGATGGAGCCGCAAACACTAAACCCCAAGGCCAGCCCACTTCCTGTGCAAAAGATTGGGGGCCAGGGCCTGGGGCTGGGAGGGGCAGATCAGGCTGGTGAGAAAGTTTGAAACTCCCGCAGGTACCTTGGGACAAGATAAAGATCTCCTTCCTCTGCTTGGGGGGGTTCCCGAGATAGAGCAGGGCTGTGGCTATTGTGGCAGCGTGTGGCTTGCGTGTGTGTGCGCGCGCGCACACACACACACACAGGCTTTCCATAGCGCCTCGCTACACACAGCAGTCTCAGGGAATATCGCTCCTTCTCCTCTTTCCCACACCATCCCCACCCCATCTCACACAGGCCACCCCAAAACCTCTGACACCTTCATCTGGTCACATACCCACTAACACCCAGGCCTCACACAAACATGTCCTTCAAGGTGCCCCCAGCCCTCCTCACCCTCATCCTACCCAGAGTCACACCCATCTCTCAGAAACCTTCCTTTTCACCCAGCCTCCCAGAAATCCCCTTACCAAGTTTAGCATTCAGAGGCGACTATTTATAGGGGCTTGAGAACAATTTGATGACCATTTATTAAACATTCTAGAACCTTCCTGTTCCTCTGAAGTCATGTTTCCTAGTCCTTTTTTCTCTCTTAGGAGGGGCTAGATCAGGACTTTTTTTTTTTTTCCAATATTTTATTTTTGTTGTTGTTGAAAATATACCTAGAAAAACATACACCAATTCAACAGTTTCTACATGTACAATTCAGTGACATTGATTATATTCTTACCCTCCTTTTCCAAATCGTTCCTCCCTCATTGATATAAACACATTGCCCCTAAAACTCCGTATCTAATCTTTCAAGTTGCTGTTGTTAATTTGATCCCGTATAGATAAGTCTCCAAAAGAGCATAAAAGAAAAACATCCTTTACTGATTAAGCTAATCTATCATTTTAAAGAAGGCTTCAGGGAATATTTTTGGTTTAAGGTTAAAAGATTATCTCAGGGCAATAGTTTCAGGAGTTCATCCAGCCTCCATGACTCCAAACAGTCTGGATTCCGTGAGAATTTTAAATCCTATTTCGCATTTTATCCCCTTTTTGGATCATGACTTTTTTTTTTTAATGATTAAAATTCAGGACACTCTTTAGAAAAATGTTCATCTATTTATGTGCAGCGTCACAGGCCCTTAGACCCTGTAACATTCCAGCCACAGCCTTTCTGAGAAGTGAGAAGGGAGAGCAGGAGGGGAAGCTGGAAGGACAACTCTGCAGAGCTTCCCCTCTACGCAGACATGGGAAAGTAGAATTGAAGATGGCAAAAAGAGAATCAAGCCCAACTCCCTTCTGCAAATGCCAGGGTTAAGCTGGGAAAGGGGAAACATGAGGACAATGAGACCTGAATTTAAAGCCATTCAGTAGCTGAGAGACCTTACCCTTGACCTTGGCCTCTCTGTCGTTCAGTTTCTACACCTGTAAAACGAAAGAACAACAGCTGATGCCTGGGTATGTCGAGCAGATAAGTAATCAGTGTGTGTAAAGGACCTAGGCTCAAAATAAAGGCCAGCTCCTTTCCCACTTTTCTTGTCACCTAGAGTAAGGCTTTCTGGCTATGCATCAGGTAATATACACAACAATAACCGTTATGGTAATACAAGCAAGGTTTAATAAGCATACAGCATCTCTGGAGGCTGCATGAGAAACCAGGAACACTGGTCTTCCCGGGGAGTGAAGCCAGACGAGAATGGGACAGGAAGGATGCTTTTCACCGTAGACCCCTTTGAACCACATGAATGTATTTCCTGTCCCCAAAATAAATGAAAAACGTTTTAAAACCCATTGTACTGGGTCAAACAGTGTCTCCCCAAAATCCCTGTCACCACCTCAGAATGTGAACTTATGTAGAAACAGAGTCTTTGTAGACGTAACCATGCTATGATGAGGTCATGCTGGATTTGGGTGTTCTTATAAGAGGGAAATTCAGACACACAGGGAGGAGAAGGTCATGTAAAGGCAGAGGCAGCGATTAGAGCGATGCCTCTACAAGCCAGGGAACGCCAAGGATTGCCGAGAACTACCATGAGCAAGGTATGGAATGGATTCTCCCTCAGAGTCTCCTGAAGGAACCAACTCTGCAGACACCTTGATTTGGGGCTTCTGGCTTCCAGAACTGTGAGAATAAATTTCTACTATTTTAAGTCACCTGGTTTGTAGTACTTTGTTATGGGAGCCCTAGGAAATGAATGTTGTTGTTGTTAGGTGCCATCGAGTCGGTTCTGACTCAAAGTGACCAAATATTTGACAGAATGGAACACTGCCCAGTCCTGCACCATCCTCACGATCGTTGTTAGGCTTAAGCCTATTGTCGAAGCAACTGTGTCAATCCATCTCATTAAGGGTCTTCCACTTTTTTGCTGACCTTCTATTTACCAAGCATGATGTCCTTCTGCAGGGACTGATCCCCCTGACAACATGTCCAAAGTTGGTAAGACGTAGTCTCGTCACCCTTGCTTCTAAGGAGCATTCTGGTTGTACTTCTTCCAGACAGATTTGTTAATTCTTTCAGCAGTCCATGGTGTATTCAAAATTCTTCTCCAACACCACAATTCCAAGGAGTCATTTCTTCTTCAGGCTTCCTTATTCATCGTCTACCTTTCATATGCATAGGAAGCAACTGAAAACACCATGGCTTGGGTCAGGCACACCTTAGTCTTCAAGGTGACATCTTTGCTTTTCAACACTTTAAAGAGGTCTTTCGCAGCTTATTTTGCCCAATGCAATGGGTCTTTTGATTTCTTGACTGCTGCCTCCGTGAGTGTTGATTGTAGATCCAAGCAAAATGAAATCCTTGACAACTTCAATCTTTTCTCCATTTATCACAATGTTGCTTATTGGTCCAGTTGTGAGGATTTTTGTTTTCTTTATGTTGAGGTGTAATCCATACTGAAGGCTGTGGTCTTTGACCTTCATCAGTAAGCGCTTCACGTCCTCTTCACTTTCAGCAAGCAAGGTTGTATCACCTACACAACGAAGGTTGTTAATGAGTCTTCCTTCAGTCCTGTTGCCCCATTCTTCTTCATATAGTCCAGCTTCTCGGATTATCTGCTCAACATACAAATTGAATATGTGTGGTGAAAAGATACAACCCTGACACATGCCTTTCCTGATTTTAAACCACCCAGTATCCCCTTGATCTGTGAGAACGACTGCCTCTTGATTTATGTATAGGCTCCTCATGAGCACAATTAAGTGTTCCGAAATTCCCATTCTTTGAAATGTTATCCATAATTTGTTATGATCCACACAATTGAATGCCTTTGTATAGTCAATAAAACACAGGTAAACATCCGTCTGGTAGTCTCTGCTTTCAGCCAGGATCCATCTGACATCAGCAATGATATCCCTGGTTCTCCGTCCTCTTCTGAATCTGGCTTGAACTTCTGGCAGTTCCCTGTTGATATACTGCTGCAGCTGCTTTTGAATGATCTTCAGCAAAATTTTACTTGCATGTGATATTAATGCTATTGTTCAATAGTTTCCAAGTTCAGTGGGACCACCTTTCTTGAGAATAGGCATAAATACAGACCTCTTCCAGTTGGTTGGCCGGGTAGCTGTCTTCCAAATTTCTTGGCATAGAGGAGTGAGCACTTCCAGCACTGCATCGTTTTGTTGAAAAAATCTCATTTGGTATTCTGTCAATTCCTGGAGCCTTGTTTTTTGCCAATGCCTTCGGGGCAACTTGGACCTCTTCCTTAAGTACCATTGGCTCTTGACCACATACTACCCCGGAAATGGTTGATTGTCCACCAGCTCTTTTTATACAGTGACTCTGTGCAGTCCTTCCATCTTCTTTTGATGCTTCCTGAATCGTACAATGTTTTCCCCATAGAATCCTTCTATATTGCAACTTGAGGCTTGAATTTTTTCTTCAGTTCTTTCAGCTTGACAGATGCTAAGCACGTTCTTCCTTTTTGGTTTTCCATCTCCAGGTCTTTGCACATGTCATTATAATACTTTACTTTTGTTTTCTTAAGCTGCCCTTTTAAATCTTCTATTCAATTCTTTTACTTCATCATTTCTTCCTTTCACTTTAGCTACTCTGCATTCAAGAGCAAGTTTCAGAGTCTCCTCTCACATCCATCTTGGTCTTTTCTTTCTTGTCTTTTTAATGATCTCTTGGTGTTTTCATGCATGATGTCCTTGATGTCATTCCACAGCTCATCTGATCTTTGGTCATTAGTGTTCAACGAGTCAAATTTATTCTTGAGATGGTCTCTAAATTCAGGTGGGATACACTCATGGTTATACTTTGGCTCTTGTGAACTTATTCTAATTTTCTTCAGTTTCAGTGTGAACTTGCCTATGAGCACTTGATGTTCTGTTCCGCAGTCAGCCCCTGGCCTTGTTCTGACTGATGATATTGAGCTTTTCCATCATCTCCACCGATGTAGTCAGTTTGATTCCTGTGTATCCCGTCTGGCGAGGTCCATGTGTATGGTCGCTGTTTATATTGGTGAAAAAAGATATTTGCAATGAAGAAGTTGTTGGTCTTACAAAATTCTATCATGCAATCTCTGGCATCGTTTCTATTACCAAGGCCATATTTTTCAACTATTAACCTTCTTCTTTGTTTCCAACTTTCACATTCCAATCTCCAAGAATTGTCAATGCATCCTGATTGCATGTTTGATCAATTTCAGACTGCAGAAGTTGGTAATGATCTTCAATTTCTTCATCTGTGGCCTTAGTGGTTGGTGTGTAAATTTGAATAATAACTGGTCTTCCTTGTAGGTGTATGGATATTATCTTATCACTGATAGCGTTTTACTTCAGGATAGACCTTGGAATGCTCTTTTTGATGATGAATGCAACGCCATTCCTCTTCAAGCTGTCTTTCCCAGTATAGTAGACTATATGACTGATTCAAAATGGCAAATATCAGTCCATTTCAGCTCACTATTGCCTAAGATATCAATGTTTATGCATCCCATTTCATTTTTGATGACTTCCAATTTTCCTAGATTCATACCTCGTACATATTCGAAATGAATAGAGACAAATGAATAGACACATATAAAGAAATAATGTTGTCAGGTGCCGTTGGGTTGGTTTCGACTTTCAGCAACCCTTCGTACAACAGAAAGAAACACTGCCTGGTCCTGCACCATCCTCACAATCGTTATGCTTGAGCACATTGTTGCAGTCACTATGGCAACCCATTTCATTGAGGTCTTCCTCCTTGTCACTGGCCCTCTACTTCTCAAGCATGATATCCTTCTCCAGGGACTGATCCCAACTGATAACATGTCCAAAGTCCATGAGACAAAGTCTCACCATCCTCACCTCTAAGGAGCATTCTGGCTGTACTTCTCCCAAGACAGATTTGTTCATTCTTCTGGTAGTCCATGGTATAATCATTATTCTTTGCCAGTACCACAATTCAAAGGCATCAAGTCTTCTTTGGTCTTCCTTATTCATTGTTTCAGTTTTCACATGCATATGAGGCAACTGAAAATGTCATGGCTTGGGACAGGAGCACCTTAGTCCTTAAGGTGACGTCTTTGCTTTTGAACACTTTAAAGGGGTCTTTTGCAGCAGATTTGCCCGGTGCCATACGTCATATGACTTCTTGACTGCTGCTTCCATGGGTGTTGATTGTGTAACCAAGTAAAATGAAATCCTTGACAATCTCAATCTTTTCTCCTTTTATCATGATGTTGCTTATTGGTCCAGTTGTGAGGATTTTTGTCTTCTTTATGTTGAGGTGCAATCCATACTGAAGGCTGTAGTTTTTCATCTTCATTAGTAAGTTTTTCAAGTCCTTTTCACTTTCAGCAAGTAAGTTTGTGCCATCTGCATTTTGCAGGTTATTAATGAGTCTTCCTCCTGATGCCGTGTTCTTCTTCATATAGTCCAGCTAAAGCCAGAAATTACGGACTCAGCATGTTACAAGCAGCCACACGTCAGCAGTGTTATCCAGACAGATGGCATCAGCATATCCCTCTTGCATGTTCTGCCCAAGCTTTCTCTTCCTCCCTCTTTCCTTCATTCAGCAAACACTTACTGAGTATCCAAGATGTCCCAAAAGCCAGGCAACAGCAATGAGCCTGAGACAACAGCCGAGGCCCGGCTCTTACGGTGCACACAGGCCAGCCATAGGGTGAGGAAAGGGAGCTGGCAGCCCAAAAAGGCCATAGTGCCTGAGTTGTGACATATTAAGTGCAGCATCCATCAGTGGAGGCTCCTTGAACAAGAGGAAAGAAAGAGGCAAAGGGAGCATCCCCCCACATAACGTCCCCCACCCCAGGCCTGGGGGTTCTTGCTTTTGCCAAGGGACCAAGACCAGGATACCTCAGGAAGAAAGGCAGGGGGTAGAGCTATGCTGAGCAGGGAGAACTCAAACATGTGTACAACCCTCTGCACATAATCCCCTCTTCTGTCAGTTTGTTGTACTGTGGAGGCTTACGTGTTGCTGTCATGCTGGAAGCTATGCTGCTGGTATTTCAAATACCAGTGGGGTCACTCATGGTGGACAGGTTTCAGTGGAGCTTCCAGACTAAGAGAGATTGGGAAGAAGGACCTGGCAATCTACTTCTTAAAAAATTGGCCAGTGAAAACTTTATGAAGAGCAGAAGAATTTTGTCGGATATAGTGCCAGAAGATGGGCCTCTCAGGTTGGAAGGCACTCAAAATACACAGGGTAAGAGCTGCCTCCTCAAAGTTGAATCAAACATATTGACGTCGATGGAGTTAAGTTTTGGAATCTTCATTTGCTGATGTGGCAACAACTCAAAATGAGAAAGAACAGCTGCAAACATGCATTAATAATCAGAATGTGGAATGTAAGAAGTGTGAATCTAGGAAAGTTGGAAGTCGTCAAAAATGGAAATGGACCAAATAAAGATCAATAGCCTAGGCATTAGTGAGCTGAAATGGACTGGTATTGGCCATTTTGTGCCAGACAATGATATCGTCTACTATACCAGGAATAACAAATTGAAGAAGATTAGTGTCACATTCATCATCAAAAAGAACATTTAGAGATCTATCCTGCAGTACAACCCTGTCAGTGATAGGATAATATCCATACACCTACAAGGAAGACCAGTTAACAGGACTATTATTCAAATTTACATACCAACCCCTAGAACCAAAGATGAAGAATTTGAAGATTTTTACCAACTTCTGCAGTCTGAAATTGATCAAACCTGCAATCAAGATGGAGTTTGGAATGCAAAAGTTGGAAACAAAGAAGAAGGATCAGTAGCTGGAAAATACGGCTTTGGTGATAGAAACAACACTGAGATCGCATGACAGAATTTTGTAAGACCAATGACTTACGCATTGCAAATAACCTTTTTTCACCAACATAAACTGAATATACACATGGACCTTGTTGGATGGAATACACAGGAATCAAATTGACCACATCTGTGGAAAGAGACAATGGAGAAGTTCAATAACATCAGTCACAACAAGGCCAGGGGCCAATTGTGCAACAGCCCATCAATTGCTCGTATGTAAGTCCAAGTTGAAGCTGAAGAAAATTAAAATAAGTCTACAAGAGCCAAAGTATGACCTTGAGTATATCCAACCTAAATTTAGAAACCACTTCATGAATAGATTTGACACATTGAACACAAATGACTGAAGATCAGACAAGTTGCAGAATGACATCAACGACATCATACATGAAGAAAGCAAAAGGTCATTAAAAAGACAGGAAAGAAAGAAAAGACCAAAATGGATGTTGAAAGAGACTCTGAAACTTACTCTTGAATGCAGAGTAGCTAAAGCAAATGGAAAAAATGATGCAGTAAAAGTGCTGAACAGAAAATTTCAAAGGGCAGCTTGAGAAGACAAAGCAAAGTATTATAATGAAATGTGCAAAGACCTGGAGTTAGAAAACCAAAAGGAAAGGACACGCTTGGCACTTCTCAAGCCGAAAGAACTGAAGAAAAAATTCAAGCCTCGAGTTGCAATACTGAAGGATTCTGTGGCCAAATATTGAATGACGCAGGAAGCATCAAAAGAAGATGGAAGGAATACAGAGAGTCACTGAATTGGTCGACATTCAACCATTTCAGGAGGTAGTATATGATCAAGAACCAACGGTACTGAAGGAAGAAGCCCAAGCTGCACTGAAGCATTAGCAAAATTAGCAAAAGCTCCAGGAAGTGACGAAACACCAATTGAGATGTTTCAACAAATGGATGCAAGGCTGGAAGTGCTCAACTTGCCTATGCCAAGAAATTTGGAGTACAGCTACCTGGCCAACCAACTGGAAGAGATCCATATTTGTGCCTATTCCAAACAAAGATGATCCGACAGAACTCAGAAATTATCGAACAACATCAATAATATTATACACAAGCAAAATTTTACTGAAGATCATTCAAAAACAGTTGCAGTAATACATCGTCAGGGAACCGCCAGAAATTCAAGCCAGTTTCTGAAGAGGATGTGTGCAACCAGAGATATCATTGCTGATGTCAGATGAATCTTGGCTGAAAGCAGAGAATACCAGAAAGATGTTTACCTGGGGATACTGTGTGGTATAAAATTAATGTCTTGGTTATCCAGTGCTGCTATAACATAAATACCACAAGTAGACGTCTTTATCAAAGAGAAATTTATTCTTTCACTGTCTAGGAGGCTATAAATTTGAATTCAGGGTGCCAGTCAGCTCCAGAGGAAGGCTCTCCCTCTGTGTTGGTTCTGGGGGAAGGCCTTTGTCGTCATTCTTTCCCTGGTCTAGGAGCATCTCAGGACAGGCACCTGGATCCAAAGGAAGTGCTCTGGTCCCAGCTCTGCTTTCTTGGTGGTAGGAGGCTCCCCTGTCTCCCTGCTTGCTCTTTTATATCTCAAGAGATTGACTCAAGATACAACCTAATCTTGTAGATTGAGTCCTGCCTCATTAACATAAAAAATAACTACCTCTAATTCTGCCTCATTGACATCATAGAGGTAGGGTTTACAACACACAGGAAAATCATATCAGATGACAAAATGGTAGACAATCACACGATACTGGGAATCATGGCCTAGCTAAGTTGACACACATTTTTGGGGGGACATAATGCAATCCACAACAATCAGGAAAGGTGCGCGTCAGAGTTGTATCCTTTCACCATACTTGTTCAATCTGTATGCTTAGCAAATAATCCAAGAAGTTGGACATAAGAGAAAGAAGGTGCCATCAGGATTGGAGGAAGACTTAATTAACAGCCTGCGTTATGCAGATGACACAACCTTGCTTGCTGAAAGTGAAAAGGACTTGAAGCACTTACTGATGAAGATCAGAGACTACCGCCTTCGGTATGGATTACGCCTCAACATAAAAGAAAACAAAAACTCTCACAATTGGACCAATAAGCAACATCATGATAAACAGAGAAAATACTGATGTTGTCAAGGATTTCGTTTTACCTGGACCCACAATCAACACCCGTGGAAGCAGCAGTCAAGAAATCAAACGATGCATTGCATTGGGCAAACCTGCTGCCAAAGACCTCTTTGAAGTGTTGAAAAGCAAAGATGTCACTTTAAGGACTGAGGTGTGCCTGATCCAAGCCATGATGTTTGCAATTCACCTCATAGGCATGTGAAAACCGGACAATTAATAAGACTTAAGAAGAATTGATGCCTTTGACTTATGGTGTTGGCAAACAATATCGAATACACTACGGACTGCCAGAAGAACAAACAAACGTGTCTTGGAAAAAGTACAGTCAGAAGGCTCCCTAGAAGCGAGGATGGTAAGATTACGTCTCACATACTTTGGACATGTTATCAGGAGGGACCAGTCCCTGGAGAAGTACATCATGCTCGGTAAAGTAGAGGGTCAGCGAAAACGAGGAAGACCCTCAATGAGATGGACTGACAGTGGCTGCAACGATGCGCTCAAACATAGCAATGATTGTGAGAATGGCGCTGGACTGTCAGTGTTTTATTCTGCTGTACGTAGGGTCACTATGAGCCAGAACCAACTCAACGGCACCTAACAACAACATAAACTCCTACTTCTTATGAAAGCATGTTAGGGGGTGGGGGGCAATGGGAGTCTCATCACAGTATGAGAGGGAGTGCTGGGATGTGTCCCTCATACACTGTTCCCTTTCATCCTGGGTGTGAGCTAGACTCCATTTCCCAGACTCCCTTGTAGCTAAGTGGGTCCATCTGACTGAGTTCTGGCCAGTGGGATGTGGGAGTAAGTGGTTTATCTCCCTTCCAGGCCTAAATATTGTCACCTTCTATCCTCTACTCTCTCTCTCTCTTCCCCCTCCTCTGCAAGAACCATTGAAGGAATGTGAGGCCCTAGGGACGATGCAAAGAGTCCCTATGTGGCACAAATGATTAAGTGTTTGACTACTAGACAAAGGCTGGCAGTTCAAATCCACCCATAGGTGCCTTAGAAGACAGCCCTGGCAATCTGCTTCCAACAGGTCACAGCCTTGAAACCTCTATAAAGCAGTTCTACTCTGTGCACTTGGGGTTGCCATGAGTCAGAATCAACTCGATGACAACTAACAACAGCAGCAAAGGGGTGGTGTAGTCCCCTGAAGGACAGAGCTTCACCCCCTCCCGCCCATATAATCCACATGGACTATAACATGAGCAAGAAATAGATTTTCATTGTGCGGTGCCTCTGAGATTTGGGGGGGTTTGTTTCGACAGTTACTGGGCTGACTGATAAGGAAGGTTTACCAGATGGCTGAGCTGGATCCTAAAAGCAGGTGAGGAAGGCAGGAAGAGTGTGCCAGGCAGAGGGAACTGCACAAGCCGAGGCCCAGAGGCTTAGAAGTGAGCAGGTGTATGCAGAGAAGGGCTCCATCCAGCCCCCCACCTAGGCCGAACTGCCACCACCTCCCACCCGGCCCAGTCTACAGCAGCCTCCAACTGGCCTCCCAGCCTTAGGGACCTTCATTTGCTGATGTGCCATAACTCAAAACGAGAAGTAACAGCTAAAGAAATACAGCTAGAATGCTCGTCAGAAGCGAGGATAGTGAGACTCTGGCTCGCTTATTTTGGATACGTCATCAGGAAAGACCCGTCACTAGATCTGGTACAGGGACAGCAAAAATGAGGGAAATCCTCCCTGGGATGGACTGACACAATAGCTGCCAACGAGGAGCTTAAACATGCCAGTCATCGTGACGAGGGCACAGGACCAGGTAAAGCTTCGTCCTGTTATATACAAGGTTGCCACGAGTCAGAGCCAACTCAATGGCCACAGTGAAGACAACCGATCATCCTGTCATGACTCCTGACCCCTTTCAGTCTATTGTCCACTCAGGAGGCAGAACAATCTTTTCAAAGCCCAAATCAGGTCATTTCATCACCACCACCACCTGCTTTTAAAGCCTTCTAGTAGCTTCTCAGTGCATTTACAACAAAATCCAAACTCTTAACCTTGGCCTGAAAGTCCTCTACAAGCAGGCCCTGTCTTCATGTTTGAACTCTCCCCCTGCAGTATCTCCCTCTGGCTTACGTGTTCTTGCTGTTCATTAAACATGCCAAGATCTTCCCATCTTGGGATGGGCTTTGTACATGTTAATCCCTATGCCAAAACTGCGCTCCCCTGCTCTCTAAAGAAGCTAGTTCCTTCCTTCCCATTTTATAGGCAAGGACACTATCTTCGTTATCTACTGCCTCTATAACAGAAATGCCACAAGTGGATGGCTTTAACAAAGAGAAATTTATTCTCTGACAGTCTAGGAGGCTAAAAGTCCAAATTCAGGGTGCCAGCTTCAGGAGAAGTCTTTCTCTCTCTGTTGGCCCTGGGGGAAGGTCCTTGTCATCAATCTTCCTTTGGTCTAGGAGCTTCTCAGCACAGGGACCCCGGGTCCAAAGAAGGTGCTCCTCTCCTGGTTCTTCATTCTTGGTGGTAAGAGGTCCCTGTCCTCTCTGCTCAATTTTCTCTTTTATATATCAAAAGATATTGCCTCAAGGCACAACCTAATCCTGTAGATTGAGTCCTGCCTTATTAACATAACTGCCTCTAATCCTGCCTCATTAACATCACAGAGGTTAGGATTTACATACAACACAGAGGATAATCACATCAGATCACAAAATGGTGGACAACCACACAATACTGGGAATTGTGGCCTAGCCAAGCTGATACACACTTCTGAGGGACACAATTCAATCCATAACACACACTGAGGCTCGAGGGCTATATAACCAGAATGTGGCAGAGGTAGGATTAGAACCTGGGTCTGTCTGACAGAAGAGATAAGGCTCTTCTCTGTGACAACCAGAAAAGGAATCTAGAAGTTTCTCTGACAGCATGGGCCTGACAGAACCCACTCAGGGCTTCCCAGACCATTGTTTGAGGTGTGCTGGAGGTTAGGCCCAACCTCCCCCTCCCCTCCCAGCACCCAAACCACCAAGCACATCAAGCCCTTCCTTGTCCTTCATAACTGCTTCTCCCGTAACCTCGAAACTCCCCCACTCCAGCCCTCCCCACTGCATCCTCATGGCATCGCATTGTGAACCTACTCCCCTGCACCATCAGCTTTCAGGGACTCAGCCCAGCATATCGCCCACAGCTGGACCAAGCTCCTGCACAGGGATCCCGCTTTCCTAGGAGCTGTGGGGCAAGTGTATATTGGGGTCTCCTGGCTCCAATATGCCTTTCTGACATGACTTTTGCCCTTGCCCAACACAAGGCTGCCTATTTTGGGGTTCAAGTCAGGCTGCTGGACCCCCTGTGTCCTCCGCTGCCTTGACATCTGCCAAACGCCCTCTTCCCCCTCCTCCTGTTTGCTGACATTTTGGCTTCCAGCTTCCAGCCTTCCTCTCCACTCCAGCTTCTGGGAGATTTTAGGGTCCATGTTCCAGACTCCAGATTCCCAGAGCATCTTTCCCCAGTGACCCTCTGTCCCACTCACATCAGCTGCCCATACCCAGCCCCACACATGGGCCTTGTCACCACTCTGACTTGCACAAATCCAGACCCCTCAAACTGCCACCTCACCCCACTTGCTGCCACCCTCATTCCACTCTCCAGCAATGTACCAGTTAGGGTTAAGTTCAGTTTCCTGTGTCAAAGAGAACAGAAGATAATAGTGACTTAAATAAGAGGGATGCTTATTTCCCTCTTATGTAAAAGAAGTCCAGAGGCAGGCAACCCTACACTGGTAGGTAGCTCTAGGATGTTGTCCGGGTCCTGAGATAAATCTGTGTTGCTACTGGAGCATACTCAAGAGCTTTACCACCTCATAGACCAAGAGTGCTCCTTGAGCTCCATCCGCATCCACCAAGTGGCTATAGATTACTCAGATGAAGTGACTATGGTCCACCAAGGGGATTGGTCTGCGTTCCTACAGCTGAAAGGTGGACGAAAGAGCAAAGAAGACCACGCCTCTGCTTGCTAAGGACCCTTCCCCAAAGTTGCCCATGACAGTGCTAACTTACATCCCTTTGGCTATAATTGAGTCACATGACCAACCTAGCTGCAAAGGAGACTGGGAAATGTGCCTGGCTATAAGCGGAGGGCACAGAGGCAGGAGAGAACAGGTTAGAGGGGTGTGGTGAAATAAGTTCCTTTATGTGGTCTTTCGCCTTGGTTCTTTGGAAAAACAACTTGGGAGATATTTCCCCTAAACCCTGGGGAGTTACCTTTGCCTTAGTTTTCTACCCCAGAGGATTTGTTACTTTTGTCCAGGTTGATTGACATTTCCTGGGTTAAAACTGTAAACAACTTGATGGTTTGATTCTTTTTGTCTGGCCCTGGGCTGCAGCCTGCCATGTGATGGGTCTATTTTACGCATCTTGCAGGGATTGGTCAATATACTATAAAAACCCAGTGCCATCAAGTCGATTCCGACTCATAGTGACCCTATACGACAGAGTAGAACTGCCCCATAGAGTTTCCAAAGAGGGCCTGGCGGATTCGAACTGCCAACCATTTGGTCAGCAGCCGTAGCACTTAACCACTACACCACCAGGGTTTCCCAATATACTATAAACTATGAAAATGAAGTGACTATAGACCATGCAAATAAAGTGACTATCGTCCACCAAGGGGATTGATCAGTTTGTGGCCCTGCTGGGAGGAACATGCCTTGAAATTGACAAGGAATTTGCTTATATATGCAGTCAACCCCACAAAAGTTTCAGAAAGAAGGAAGGAAGAGAAAATAGGTGAGAAGAGAGAAGCAGAGAGGAGGTGAAGAACCTCCTAAACGAGCTATAACATGGGTCAAAGGCTATAACACTGAAGACAGCGAGAAGCCTGAAAAGGGCCCTGTGCAGAGTCCGTGGGATGGCACATGCTAGGAACACAGCTTAGAGCGCTGAACAAAGCTCCTACGCTGGCTCTGAGCTGGGTCAGGTGGCAATGGAGAGGCCGAAGGCAAAGGTCCTGCATGGCTCAGAGGGGGATGCACAGTCAAGAGTAGCCTGTCCTCGGGGCTGAGAGGAGGCCTGCACGCTGTGACATGGGCGGATTCACAGCTGAGAGAAGGGCCTGCCCACTTGCGGAACTGAGAGAGCCGTCCTGCACTGAAGAAGGGAGGGATGTGATCTCCATTTCCGGGGAGCCTTCCAGACTTTGCCTACATACTTCCTGATCCTGATCCCAAATTGCACCTTGTTACTTCCTTAATAAGCCACTTAACTGTAAGTATAGTTTGTGAGTTCTATGTGGCCACTGCAATGAATTCTTGGACCCGGCAGAGAAGTAGAAGAGTGCTGTGGGGAGGACGGCTGGTGGCAGAACTGGTAAAAAGACCGGAGAGTGGAAGTATGTCTGACCTCCACCTCACAGGGATCAGCTCTGTGCCGATGGTGATTTTCTGCCCCCTTGCTCCACCTAGATACACTGTTCATTATCTGACATTCTCCCACCCTCAAGTCCCTGCACCCCACCCCTCCCAGGTGCTATGACTTGCCTTCTCAAAAGTCATCAGATGGCTGAGTCCTCAGCTGGAGGAAATCCCACCCACCAGGGTATTGGGCCCTATTGCTGAAACCAGGTACAAGTCCTGGGAGGGCGATGCCAGGCACGATTGAATGCCCACCCCTCAGTCCAATCCCCCCAGACTGTTGGGTGCCCTCCACGTGAAAAGGAGTGCATATGGGGGCAGAGGCCCTCAGAGGGACCTGAGCAGGGCAAGACGGAAAAAGAGCCATCTGGTGGCTGGCTGCCGAGAGGCCTCTCCTCTGAGCCAGCCCCTCCAACAACATCCTCCTTCACTGAAGGCACTATGCCCCCATTCCCTAAGCTAGAGTGTGGCCATCTCCTTGGCACCTTCCTCTCCTCACCTCCTACTTCCCAACTGTCACCCTCATTATCTTTCCTTTCCCAGGGCAGTCACCTCCTTGCTGGCCCCCAGGCTCTGGAACCAAACATCCATGCTCCTCTGTGTTCCTCCATGAGCTGCCCACTCATCCACCGCTCCACATCACCGACAATGCGTGTCTCACGCAGACCATGCCATCTCCTGTATGAAGGCATCCCTGTGCTCAGTCTCCTGCCAGGGTTGCTCTAGGGTGACCAAGTGTCCTGGTTTGTCTGGGCTTGAGTGTCCTGGGAGATGGGACTTTCAGTGCTAAAACCAGGATGGGTTTACCCTATTCCCACCTCCACTCACTCTTTTGTGTAAATATCTCTGAGTGACGTTGTTGGATCTTATTTAAGTATATGTTCAATTTTACAAAAAAAAAAAAAAAAACACCAATTTGTTTTTCAAAGTGACTATCCTTTTTTTTTTTTTGCCTCGCTAAAAGCAGTTTTATTTCATTCCCTAAAATAATATTTTATTGTGAAAGTTTACACAACAAATTGGGGTGGAATCAACTTGACAGCAATGGTTTGGTTTATGGGTTTAATAATTTTTATACAAATTGTTCCAGATCAGTGGTTACTATTTTTATAATGTATCAGCATTCTCATTACTTCTGTTCTGTTTGCTGTGTTTCCATTGATCTAGCTTTCCTTCCCCTTCTTGCCTTCTCATCTTTGCTTTTGGATAAATGTTGACAGTTTGGTCTCATACAGTTAATTGCTGAAGAAAGCACATTAGTCATGGGTGATGCTGTTTATTTCATAAGCCAGTCTATTATTTTGCTAAAAGGTGACCTGCAGAAATAGCTTCAATTCCAAGTTCAAAAGGTATTTTAGGGTAATAGTCTCGGAGGTTGCTCTAGTCTCTATCAGTCCAGTATGTCTGGCCTTTTTTTTAGAAATTTAAGTTTCGTACTACATCTAGTTCTTCTGGACTCCGGTTAGAAGAAGTTGAGGGTCATGTGGGTTACTAGTTCCATGGACTAGTTTCCTCTTTGAGCCTTTGATCTCCTTCATTCTCTTTTTCTCCATACGAGTAGAGACCAATAGTTGTATCTTAGATGGCCGTTGGCATGGTTTTAAGACCGCAGACACTACTCACCAAATTGGAACGTAGAACATTACCTTTATGAACTACGTTATGCCAATTGACTACATTGTCCCCCAAGACTCAGCTCCCAATTTAAAGACAGTCCTTCCCTGACCTCCCACCCTAGCCAGGACAGATTCTCCTCACACACCGATCACTGTGCCTGCCATCCCATGCCATACTGTTTATGTGTCTACACCAGAAGTTCCCGGAGAACAGGAACTATGTGTGATTCATCTAGACCTCCCAAACCAAAACCACTGCCATCAAGTCCATTTCTATTCATGGCAACTGTGTGTGTTACACAGTAGAACTGAGCAGCAGATCACCAGGCCTTTCTCCTGCAGTACCACTGAGCAGATTCAGACTGCCAACCTTTTGGTTAGTAGCTGAGAGCAAACAATATACACCACTTAGGGACCATCTAGACCACTCCAGAGCCTAGAAAACTACCTGACACACTGAAGGCGTCCATACGCTGGAAAGGAAGGAAAAGAAGGAGAATCAGATTGCAAATCCTCTAATGCTCTAGAGTTTCCAGAGAAGGGGAATTAAAAATGACACTGGGTTACTGAAAGTCTTTGCCTTTGATTTTCGCTAAAAATCAAGTAATCCCATGAAAATCAGTCTTTTTGTAAATTATTCAATAAATAGTCTTTAAAAAAAAAAAAATGACACTGGGAACAATATATTTGGATTTTCAAAAAGATTTGGCACCAAAAGCAGCTTTAGAGGATGGTCCACCTTGCTGGTGTGCTCTTAAGTGGTACCACCTCCATGGAAGGGAATTTGTCAACATCTGTGAGCATGTCTGGCACGTGACTCAGCAATTCCACATCTAACACTCATCTACCAGAGAGAAGAGTACCCATGGAGGAAATGTAACCCGCCCAGTCACAAGGCTGGAGGCAGCCTAAACGTGCACCCACAGAGGACTGGTGAGAAGTAGCATAGGTAGTTGTCTGAGGCTGGGTTCTCTAGAAAAGGAAAACAAGTAAAGCGTGTAAATATAGAGAGAAAGAGAGATTTATATCAAGAAAATGGCTCACGCAATTGTAGGGGCTGGAACTTCCCAAGTCAGTGGATCAGGATAGAGGTTTCTCCTGATTCATGTAGCCACAGGGGCTGGCAAACTCAAGATCTGCAGGTAGAGAGCAGGGTTCTTGCTCACAGGCTGTAAAACCAACAAATCCCAAGATCGGCAGGCAATACCTCAGGTAAGCTGCTAGCTCAAGTTCCAAGAACCGGGGGTCAGACAAACAGGAGCCACCTGCAGGATCCAGAGCCAGCAAAAGCCCACAAGCCTTGCCAGAAAGTCCACTTATATTTGATGTAGGCCACACCCCCAAGGAAACTTCCTTTCAACTGATGGGCTACTCACAGCAGATTCCATCAGGGAGGCGATCACATGATATTGAATCTCATCATGGAACTGATTCCAACGTATGACGGCCACACTACATCATAACTGCCAAACCACTGAGAATCATGGCCCAGCCAAGTTCACATATAACCTTAACCATTGCAGTAATCCTGACAAAAAGGAAGGCGGAAGCTCTCTGTGTCCTGACACAGAACAATCCCCAAGATGGATGGCTGAGTTCAGGACAATGCATGTAGTTGTTACGAGTTGAATTGTGTCCCCTAGAAATTTATGTTGAAGTCCTAACCCCCAAGACCTGTGAACATGACTTTGTTTGGAAATAGGGTCTTTGAAGATATCAGTTAACGTGAGGTTATATCAGAGTAGGGTGGGTCCTAATCCCATGTGATTGGTGTCCTGTAAAAGAGGAGAGGAGACATAGAGACACATGGGAAAAGGCAGCCATGTGAAGATGCAGCTATGAGCCAGCTAATACCTGGAACTACCAGAAGTTGCAAGAGACAAGGAAGGACCTTCCTCTAGAGTTGACAGAGACAACATGTCCCTGTCAAGGCCCTGAATTCAGACGTTTAGCCCCCAGAACTGTCAGACTATAAATTTATGTTTTTATAAGCAAAAGCTGGAAAAAAATAAGGAAAACCAAAGAAGAATTGATTCCTTTGAATTGTAGTGTTGGCAAAAATATTGAATAGACCATGGACTGCCAGAAGAATAAACAAATCTGCCTTGGAAGAAATACAGCCAGAACGCCCCTTAGAAGCAAGGAGGATGAGATTTCGTCTCACGTACTTTGGACATGTTATCAGGAGGAGGGACCAGTCCCTGGAGAAGGACATCATGGTTGGTAAAGTGAAGGGTCATCGAAAAGAGAAAGACCCTCAACAAGATGGATTGACACTGTGGCTGCAACGATGGGCTCAAACATAGCAACAATTGTGAGGATGACTCAGGACTGGGCAGTGCTTTGTTCTGTTGTACACAGCGTTGCTATGAGTTGGAACTGACTCGATGGCACCTAACAACAACATAAGCTACACAATTTGTGGTACTTTGTTACGAAAGCCCTAGGAAACCAATAAGGTATCATGCCACAGTGTAGAAGCAAAAGGAGGAAATGTGTGTATCTGAACATTGTGTGGAAGTAAGTGTGTGTACAGGCATGACAGTGTGTGTGTGTGTATATGTGAAGGTATGACTGTGCAGACATAAGTGTGTGTGTGTGTGACAGTGTGGACATAAGCAAGTATGTGAATTTGTGTGTGAATGTGTGAGTATGTGTGAGTGTGTGTGTGTGAGCAAGTCTGCGAACTAGTGTGTATGGGCACTAAGGAGCTCTGGTAGGGATCCCTAGAGGCTGGTAACAGCGTTTTCCTCCCAGAAGCGGAGCTAGGAGACCTGGGAAGCAGAGGAGAGAGGAACTTTCCTGAATAACCTTTTGTACCAGTCAAGCTTTGCTTCCTGGGAACATAACATCTATTTAAGAAAATAGAATTAAAACCAAAATCAAGTGTGGGATCTTTCATGGGGTCTGATGTTCACCCCAGGGCATCCCAAATGCCAGCCCCCCACCACCCCTGATCTTTTCTAGCTTCACCCAACAAACTTCAAATGTCTTGGGGCCACCAGGCCTGTGAAGCCACCTGGTCACCCTCCTCATTGTGCAGATGGAGCCCAGGGAGGGAAAGCTTCCTGTCCTCAGACACACTGCTGGTCAGTTACGAGGCCAGGTCCTAACCCTGGTCCCCTGACTGCCAGGCCAGAGTCCTGTTACGGGGGGCAGTAAGGAAACCCCCAAGACACTCTGGCAGCACCTGCAAGAGTTTACCCCCTTTCCCGTGAGAACCAGGTAGGGTGAAAAGATTCTTTTCACTTTTTCTTGTTCTTAAGCAGATTTCACGAAGATCTGTGATCTCTTCTCAGAAGACGATCGAGGTGTTGTTACAAGGTAAAAAAATGTGCGATGTTTGCAAGCTGTGAGAAGTTCCTCTCTATCTTGCTTCCTTGTTTTTCTTAGCGTTTTTATTAAAAATTGGAAAAAATACAAATGTCCCGCAAAGCAGGTTGTAGCTGACGGTCACACATTCCCCAAAGTGTCTGCTTTGGGGAAAGCAGTAAGTGGGGTCAGAAACCAGCTCCCTCCCTGGGGTGATGCCCCATTCAGGCCTGGCTCCAGGAGAGGGGGACCCTGGGTGCCCGAGAACAGGTGAGCAGCTGGGTCTGGGGCCTTAAACTACCAGAGCAAAGAAGATGCCCCCTTCAGGCAGAAGAAGGGCAGTACAGGTCTGTGTACCATCTGGCCCTGAATTGTATAAAGAGGAAAACCATTTGCTGACAGGTGGGCTCAATTCATGGCATCAGGGTAGAACTGTGTCCAATAAGGTTTTTATTTTGGTAGATCACCAGGCCTGTCTTATAAGGCATCTCTGGGTGGACTCAAACCTTCAACCTTCCACACATGAAGTGTATAAAGAGAGAGAGACAGTAAAATCCTTCAACCAGTCCCTGCCTCTTGGCATCCTGACCTTTCTATCTCATTGCCACATCAAGAATTCAAATAAGGAGAGGCAACCACATTAGGGAAGATTCCTGAAACTTCCTACATGAGGAGGTCAAGGAGATCTTGGATCTCCTGAGCCCGAGGAAGGTAAGCTCTGGACAGAGCAAAGATCCTAAAGGGGGCAGACCAATGACAAGGACTTCTGGCTAAGGGGCCCTCTGGGCAGCGCTCAGGGAACCACGGAGGTGTGGAGGCTACCTGCCATTATTCCTCACCAAGACTTTCACTCAGGTGCTCGGCCCACTTCCAGACAGGATTCTCTTGACATGGTTTCTATTTATAGAGGCTTTGAGACATACTCCAAGGGTCACCCCAATGGCATCAAAAAGGCATTTCAGACCAAACAGCTGTGGGACAATCAGAAGCTAACCGAAATATACCCTCTCGGGCTCCCACCGTCAGGACTTTCCACAGCCACAGCCACAGGAAACCAGCACACCCTTAACTGATGGACGACAGACCCTGTGTCTGAGGTTCCAGTCACTGGTTGGCTGAGGGAGGGACAGTAGCTGCCCATGAGGAGCAGAAAGAATAGAACTGTGTCTCCCCACAGGGAGACCTGCTCCCCTCAGGGAGACTAAGACCTGAGGTGGAGAATTTGACTGAGCCCTTGCCAGAAGGAATTTCAGAGCCTCGGCAGTTTCTCTGCAGCGAAGGGAGCACCACTCAGGCGAACAAGATTCAGCAGGGCCCTTCTTACTCAAAGGAGTCCCTGGGTGGTGCCAATGGTTAAGAGCTCAGCTGTTAGCCAAAAAAGTTGGGGGTTCAAATTCACCCAGAAGAATCTTGGATAAAAATCCTGGTGATCTACTCCCAAACAATCAGCCATTGAAAACCCTGTGGAGCACAGTTCTGCCCTGACACACAGGGTTGCCAGGAGTTGGAGTCAACTCAACAGTGACTGCTTTGTTTTCTTACTCTAGGCAGGCCCAAGTGGGCACATGAGAGGGCTGGGGCTAAAGGGACAAGGACTGCTAAGCACAATGGAGAATGAGGCCCTGGGGTGCCACGTGAGGGAGGAGGCCCATTCTCTTTCTCAGATGGGTTTGGGTTGGGCAGGGGTCCCCAACAAAGACGTCCACAGGGGCCAGGCAGGAAGCAAAGGGAGAGACTGGTGGCGGCGAGTGAATTGGTAGGTGGGAATGTTGGCTCGATACTGCCAGAAAATTCTGAATTTTCAAGAGACACTGAAATTTTAAATAATGTGAACTCTTCTCATAAAATATATGCCATTAAATCTGTTACGGGTTGATTTGTGTTTCCCCAAAAGATATGTTCAAGTCCTTACCCCCAGTACCAGTGAATATGACCTTGTTTGGAAAGAGGATCTTAGCCAATGATACTAGTTACCGTGAGGTCATACTGCATTAGAGTGGGATCTAATATAACGTGACCAATGTCCTTGTCAGATGAGGAGGAGAGACACAGAGGCAGACAGACTCAGAGAAAATGGCCATGTGAAGATGGAGGCAGAGCTGGAGTGATGCATCTACGAGCCAAGAATGCAAAGGATTGCAGGAAATCACCTGCAGCTAGGAGTTGTTGTTGTTGTTAGGTGCCATCAGTGGGTTCAGACTCGGAGCGACCCTATGTATAACAGAAGGAAACACTGTCCAGTCCCGCGCCATCCTTGCAATTGTTGTTCTGCTTGAACCCATCGTTACAACAATCCATTTTGTTGAGGCTCTTTCTATGTTTCGCTGACGTTCTACTTTACCAAGCATGATGTCTTTCTCCAGGGACTGGTCCCTCCTGATAACATGCCCAAAGTACTTGAGGGAGGTATGACACAGTTTCTCCCTCAGAGTCCTCTGGAAGAAACCAAAGTTGTTGACATCTTGATTTTGACTTCTAGCCTCCAGAATAAATTTCGGTTGTTTTAAGCTGCTCAGCTTGCGGTACTTTGTTAGGACTGCCGTAGAAAGCAAATATACTAACTTAAACACAATCAAAGCAAAATCACCATGCTGCCGTATAAAGCACACCGTGGGCCACTGGCATCGGGTGGAGGAAGGGGCACTTTCAGAAGGAGGGGTGGAGCTGAGGACCAGAAGTGAGGGACCCCTCAGGGACATTTTTTCTCAGGTGCTACCCCAGATATTTACCTGACGTCACACAGCGTCTGTGGCAAACTTGTCCTGTGTTTGAGGTAAGTCCACCTTTAGGAGTCCTGAGTCCCAAAGAACAAAGGAAAACTATATTTTCCCAGCCTCCCTTGCAGCTGGGACATAGGCATGTGATTGGGCTCCTCCAATCAGAGGTGCAGTTCTAAACCTCAATTTGGGAAAGTAAGCATGTGACCAGTCTCGCCCAATCAGAGGTCTCAGCTCTAAATCTCAGTGTGGAACGGTGACCATGTGAGCAGACTCCACCAATCAGAAGTGTCAGCTCCCAGCCTCTGTGTGGGAGTAGTATGAATAAGGAGGGAGCAGACTTCTCCCAGGCAGATGAGAAGGGTAGGGGAACATGGTGTGTGGTCTCAGCCGCCCCTCCAGGCCTGATGTGCGGGGTCGTGCCAGAGGTTCAGCATATCCTTGAACAAATTCCTTTGCTAATGAGAGGAGCCAGGTGGGGTTCTGTAGTTTGCGACGGGAATTCCTGGCTGACCCAAGTGCTTTTGCCAAGCTCAGGGAACATCCATGTAGCACACAGGTTTTAGGTTTGAAATCATCTTTAGTTACCCCACCCCCACTTCAGCATTGGCTGATCCCTGGGGTGACGGGGAGGTGGTAACCAAGCCAGTGCAGCAAGGGGAAGGGGGCCTTCTACAGGCTTTCCTCTCTGCTGGGGCCCCGGAGCCAAGTTCAGCATCAGCAGTGTACAGCGGCCATGTGGCCAAGTATGAGCACTGGGCACTCAGGGGACACTTTGGAGGATCTAAGATTAAGCACCTCCTCCTGCCCCCAGGGGAGGTAACCCTAAAAGGGAGCGCGGGCTCCCAGCTGGACGCCCTGCTGGCCTGCAGCATGGTTGAATGGCTGACTTTCCAGGCCCGGTGGGGCCCACAAACACCGGGTGGCTAGCTGGCCTGACATCTGCCTCACTGATTGACTCCCACTCTGGGTGCCTGGTTAATAAAGAAACAGAACTAGCAGAGGCCCTGTGTTTGGTGGGTGGCTAGTTTCGCTTTCAGAGTGAGTTAGAGACGCCCTATTCTGAATCCTCCCACCACACAGAGTCACAAACCCACCCTGGCTTGTCTGAACCAGGTCAGGCCATGCCCTGTTTACCAAATCCTCATTCCCTGGGGTCTCTGCCCCCCCCAACACCCTCAGGCCCCACTCTCTCCCCCATTGGAGCGTGTTCCCATCACCTGCTACGGGTGCTATGAAAAGGACAGGGGATATGTGAGGGCCAGCAGGGAGCCTCACTGGCTCCCTCAAACCCTCCCCCACCCCGTTTCTACACACCTCCTCATACTCTGCCCAGCAGCCAAATCACCAACATACCCGCCCCAACACCAGGTCATAAACGGGAACACTGCTTTCTTCAGTTCCACTTCATGTCAGCCCCACCACTCCTGGCGGGCCACAGGCTCCTCCCAAGGGGCATGGAAGACCTGGGTTTGAGTCCTGGTAGTGCCTTCATCTCACTAGGTGCATGTCCCTCCCTGCAGGTATCCCAGGCCACAGGAACAGACTTCGCAGAACAAAACTGGTTAGAAGGATCTGGAGGGAGTCACAGGTCAGGCCTCTGAAGGGGCAAACCCCAGACCAGCTGCAAGTGCCCGGAAGCAGAAGCTGCCCAAAGTTCTCTTCCGGGCACCAGCTCCAGCTGTTTGCTCGCCTCACTTGCCAGAGTCCCCAGTAAAGTGTCCCATTGGCCGAGATGGGTCAAATGCCTACTCTTTGGATGGAGAGGGTGGGGGACTTTGATCCACAGCTTGTCTTAGTTATCTAGTACTGCTAAAACACGCATACCACAAGTGGGTGCCTTTAACACAGAGAAATTTATGCTCTCCCAGTTTAGGAGGCTAGAAGTCCGAATTCAGGGCGCTGGCTCTAGGGGAAGGCTTTCTCTCTCTTTTGGCTCTGAGGAAAGGTCCTTGTTCCTTGGTTCCTTGGCAGTCCTCATGGGGCATAGCATCTGTCTTCCCTCATCTCTGCTTGCTTGGTTGCTTGCTTAATCTGCTGTTTTTATATCTCAAAAGAGACTGATTGAAGACACACCCTACATTAATACTGCCTCATCAACATAACAAAGAAAACCTCTTCCCAAATGAGATTATAACTACAGGTATAAAAACCAAAAACCAAACCCAGTGCCATCGAGACTACAGGTAGTATTTACAATACATATTTTTGGCAGACACAATTCAGTTCATAACACAGCTCAACCAAGATGTCACCCACTCAGGTAGGTAGATTCCCAATGAGAAATAGGGTGCTGCTACTGGAAGCAGGGAGTCCTTGGGTGGCGAAGACAGTTCAGAAGGTTACTAGTAGAAAGGCTGGTAGTTCAAATCCACCCAGAGGTGCCTCAGGAAAAAGGCCTGGTGATTTACTTTCGAAAGATCACGGCCATGAACACCCTATGGAGCGCAGTTCTACTCTGATTCCATGAGTTGGAATCGACTCGATGGCAAATGACTGGCTCCCGGAATGGATGTTGGGCAAGCAAGACCCACAGGTGCCGGCCTCCCCTCTTTGGACTTGGCCTGCCCAGTCCTTCAAGTAGAATCCCCAAAAGCTGTCCCAGGAAAGGCACTCTGACTGGAGGAGGCCAAATTGGGCATCTTGCCTTGGACTTGGAGGAGGGACTTTTCTCAGCCCTCTCAGGGACTCCTGGCATGAGGAGGCTCTGTACCCCTACCCCTGAAGTCCCCACTGAAGAGACAGCCAGGCAGGGTCAGGGATGCTACCTGACTGGAAAGGAGGGAAATTCACTCACCCCCAACGCGGGGCTTGAACTTTGGTCTCATGGGATGGCCCGAGCTCAGAAGCCAACCTGAGAGCAGTAAAGATGGAGGGCCCAGGCTGCTGGCCTCTCACAGGGCAAGGCTGGAGGAAGGCAGGGCTAGCTCATTCCTCAGTGCCTGGCGCTGCTCTCGGGAAATGAGCTCAGGCTGCACTGGTCAGGACTCCTGCTCCCACTCCTTACTGGATGAAGGGCTTTGCTATTCCCAGGCCACTCTTCACAGGCCGCCACGCGGGACCCTGTGACGGGAAGTCAAAGCCCATTGCTGGGCTTCATAGGAAGGCGTGCCAGGACAGGCAGCTAAGGCCAGCACTCCGCCGTCCAGCCTCCCGATGGGGTTCTCCCTGCTACCCTGCCACCACCCTCCACCCCTCCACTTCCCCCACCACCAACCCCCTCTGAACAAGTACCAAGGACCCCCAGCCTCACTCCTCCCCAAACTAGGGGCCAGGGGCCCAGGCCGCCTGACCAGCACACCCAGGGGGCTGGACGTGATGGGGCGGGGGAAGAGACCTCAGGCCGCGCTCTGATCAGGGGGATGTGGCTGCTGGTTTCAGGCCTGCGGTTCCAGCCCAGAGGTGCTACTGGCACCCTGGCTGAAGTCACCTGTGCCTTTCCCGCTCCCCAGGCACTGGCAGCAGGAAGCAGGGGGCGGCAGGAGCGGGGAGGGCTGTGGGGGCGTGTGGTTTCAGCTGTGAAGCTCACACCAGAGTGAGCCCGGACACTTGGAGCCGCCCGGTGAGCTGCCTGTCGCCGCCTTGCCCTCTTCCTGTTATCTTCTCAGCTGTCTCCTGAAATCACCACCTGCCCCCAACACCTGTCCTTCCTCGGGGCCCAGAGCGCAGACCAGCGAGGAGGCTTAGGGCAGCCCAGCTCAAAGACACACAGCTACAGCACCACCAAGGCTCTAGCAAACAGAGCTCCAAGAAGGAGGCAGAGGGCAGGTGCCCCAGAAGTTCTAGACGCTGTCCCCTTACCCGGGAGGGAACAGGTAACAGAAGCTAACGCTTCTCCAGCCCTTACCACAAGCCAGGCCCTGCCCCAAGCACTTAACATGTATTAACTGCTCCATACTCCCTGAGTGATTAAGTGCTCGACTACTAACTGAAAGGTTGGTGGGTCCAACCCACCTAGAGGCACCTCAGAAGAAAGGCCTGGAGATCTACTTCCAAAAATTCAGCCACTGAAAACCCTCTGACACACATGGGGTCACTATGAGATGGAATCTACTCAGTGGCAACTCGTGTTTACTGCGAATGTGGCTGAAGAGCTTCTCAGAAATGCAGAATCTCAGGCCCCACCCTAGGCCTGCTGAGTCAGAATCTGCATTTTAGCTCTATCTCAGGAGATTTGTGTGCACATGAAAGTTTGCAAGTTTGAGAAGTCTCGTATTAACTCATTCGGCTCCCACAACAACCCTATCCGGTAGATACTCTTATTATTCCCAGTTTACAGATGAGAAAACCGAGGTGCAGAGAGGTTAATCCACTTGCTCAAGGCAACACAGGTGGTAAGCGTCGGGGTCAGGATTTGAACCCAGGCCATCTGGCTCCACAGCACATGAGTCTAACTGCTGAGCTGCTGCCTTTGGAATGAGAGAGCACTATGAAACTCAAGGCACCACTGGCCAAGTCCAAGGTGAATAAAGCCCGTGTCTCCAGGGCATCGGAGGCAGGAATGCCTTCCAGTCGCTATGGAGCGTTTGTCGAACAGCCGTTATGATCCCAGCTCTGCTGGGAGTTATCATGGCTACAAAAGAAGTGCAAGACTCGGCCCAGCCCTCAAAGAGTCCAGGGTCTAGTTGGAGAGATGAAAATGGATGTACGAACTAATGCAGCGACAGTCACTGGAGTTTGTGTTCAGTGGCCAGACAATCCCCGGGCAGCCACCTCTGCAGGGGCTCTGAGTTAGGCCTTGGAGGCTGAACAGTGGCTTACACCAGGGAAGGGTCAGAGAGGCCAGCTTAAGCAAAGGGTCAGAGGTGGGCATGGACACGGATGTGAAGAGGGCTGGCTGGAGCAGATGCCTGGAGCTTTAAACATTCCTCATCTGATTCCCAACTCCCCTCCACGCCCAGACTTCCGTGAATTCCCCGTGACAAGGAAATCATTCCCTCCTAGAGGAGGGAACCCGTTCCTGTGTGCACGTGAGAGTGGGGTGTCTGTGCACACAGGTGTGTTCTTCCCAGCGTACCTGTCCTTGAAGCAGACCTGAGCCATGGAGACTCAGATTGGCCCAGCCAGTACTGGGGAGTGAGCAGTGAGTCACGCTCCCGAGGTCCCTGCTACACGGGACTGGACGCCCACGCCCTGCAGCCTTGGTGCCCTGGCTCCTGGGAAATACCACTGCAGGCATGGCCTGACATAGGGCCCCCTGGCACCTGAGTGCCCCCTTCTGGAAGGTACTCCAAGGCTGGTGCATCTACGCCCAGCAGTGTGCCCTTCCTGACGGGGTCTCCTTTGGAGGCACTGAGCGCACTGCATATAACACACTAGCCTTCGTTTCCTGAGCCAACGCGAGGCTAACAAGCCCTCCATGCATTGTGCCATTTAGGCATCACTGCAGCCACAGGAGCGCCGTCTACTGTTACCTCCATCGTAGAGACGAGGACACCCAGGGCTTGGGAAGGACAAGGAGCTCGCTTATAACTGGAATGCGAGCACAGGCCAGCTTTACTCTAGAGTCGACCTTGGAGAACCATACACAGGGTTCCTTCCTCCTTACCTTCCTGCCCACCTACCTCATGCCTACCTGAGGACTTTGCAGACAGAAGGTGCTCACTAGTTGCTTTAAGAATAGTGGAGAAAACGTAATGGGCCCAGAAGTTGCCAGCAGAGGGCAGTGCTTGCTTCTCCCCACCCTCAGCATAGGGGCTCTGCAGGGGCGCTGAGGTGGAGGTGAGGAGGGTGGCCCACACAGTGTCAGCTTCCTCCCTGTGAGTCCCAGGGGCCTGCAGGACAAGTGGGGGAAGTGAGCCAGGCCCCTGGATTCCAGGAAGACAGTGTGAGGGGAGCCCAAGAAAGGAGAAGATGACGACCAGCAGACCTGCAAGGAATCTTAGAGGTTCTTAGGTCCAGCCCCTCTCTGTACAGATGAGTCTGAGCTCAGAGAGGGGCAGCTATCAGCCTTAGGTCACACCCCAGCGTGGCAGCTTGAACTCTGGCCTCCAACCTCCCAGGCAGGAGCTCTTTCCCCTCATCCACCTAGCCTCTGGTTCAGAACGGGGAGCTTAACCAAGGTGATTCCTCGCCCACCCTTTAGTGGGTGCAGAACAGAAACAAGTTCACCTTCTTCACCTGACCCTGAGTGTTAGGGTGCTGAGACAGCCCCAGACCCTAGCCCCCCGCTTCTCCTGTATCTCTATCAACCCTGGGTGGTGGTATCCACCCCACCCCCACTCCTACCCTCACCCCCACCCCCACCTCCAGCCCAAGGACTCCTGATCCTCCTCCTCCAGTCCTGGTTGGTCCTCAGTCCTCGCTCTCCGTCCCACTCACCTATACATCACTCACCAAGACCCAGCAACTCTGCCTCCCAAGTGCTACTGCCACCCCCAGCCCCTCTCCCACTTTCTTCCCCACCCACCCCCATGGCCTCTACCTAGTCCCCTACAGTTCATTCCCCAGACTGAGCTTTTAAAATGAAAATCACATCATGTCTTGTCCCTACTGAGGCCACCCCCATCACTTCCTGCTGTGCTTAAGTTGCTAGTGAACCCCCTGCCTTCGGCCTGCAGCCAGGCCCCTGTGGCCTCTCTGGCTTTCTCAAGTCCTCGCCACCCCTGGCCCTGGCTGCCTGTCATTTCCTGGAAGGCTCAAAGCTCTTCCCTGCCTTGGGCCCTCACCCATGCTCCCCCTGCCCAGCCACACGTCTCAACCTAAAGGTCACTTTCTCAGGGCGGTCATCCCACACTGGCCCCATCTAAACCAGACCCTGTCCTACTGTGGCCCGCCCCTGCATTTCTCCTGGCAGTACTTGTTCTCATTTGTAATTGGCTGGGCATTGGCAGGAGGATTTACTTGGTATGTCTCCCTGGCTGGACTGTGGTTCCTCAAGGTCCATGGAGGCCCATGGATTCTGTAGCACCTAAAGTCACGTGTTGTTTGGGGTAGGTGCTCAAGCTGTATTTATGGGAAGGATAGATGGAGCGATGGATGAATGGATGAATGGAGAGATGGAGGGATGGAAAGATGGAAGGATGGATGAGTGGATAGATGGGTGGATGGATAGGTAGATCAATGGAGGGAGGGAGGGCTAGATGGAGGGTTGGATGAGTGGATGGATGGATGAGTGGATAGATGGATGGGGTGGATAAGTGAATGGATGGATAGATGAATGGATGGACGGATAGATGGGTGGATAGGTGGGTGGATAGACGAGTGGGTGGGTGGAGACAGGGTATGTGCTTTACCAGCAGTGTGAGCCCCAACTGTGCACCTTGTGGTGGTCACATCACAGAAGATGCCAGTCCCAAGACTATCAAGAGTGCAGCCATGAGTCACAGGCTCCCCATCAGAGATGATCCAGGCCAGGGGGCTTAGGGCTGGGAGCAGAGGCAGGTTCGCCACAGTCCCTACTCTCCCCAGGGATGTGTGTCTGCTGCACATGAAGCTAGCACCACCTAGAGTCTAGGACAATGACCAGCCTGGCCTCTAGAAGTTGAAGGTCTGGAGCCCAGGCCTTGGTCTCTCTTGTGGAGACATGTTGGGGGCCCATTTGCCCCTGTCAGGCCACTTCTCAGGCCTGGGCTTTCTCAGAGCCCCATGGACCCTGGCCATCTTTCTCCCCACCAAGTTCATGATCTCCTCCTGCCAGCCTAACTGTGGGCCAGGCCACACTCTCCCTAAGTCCCTTTCCTCACTGCCTCCAAGGACAAGCGCACAAGATTCCTGCTGCTTTCAGTACTTTACCGAGGATTTTCAAAGAGATGAAACAATCACAAAGAGCAGTGTGCAACAAATCCAAAGAAATCCTACAAAATCTTGGGAGCTCCTTTCTCCACTTGGAAGTTGACCACATAGTGGGATGGTTACCACCAGCCTGAGGAACTTCTGATATTATCAACAAGGATGAACGTTATCACAATTCCACCTCCTCCACACACGCACTCCACCGTTAACTCCCCCGAATTCTAAGACTCATACTCATCTATTCAACAACTATTTATTGAGCACCTATGTACCCAGCTCCGTTCTAAGTGCTTGAAACACAGCAATGAGCAAAACAGAAGAAAGTGCCTGTACTTGTAAAGCTTATAGTCTAATGGGGGTAGGGGCAGGGAGACAGACAATAAACGTAACAACTATGTAAAAGTCATAGGATGTGGGATGGAGACAATACTGTGGAAAAAAGAGAAAGAGCAGGACATGGGAGATCGGAAGCAGAATGTTAAACAAAACAGTGATTCACATGAGAAGTCCTCAGAGTCATCCTCATGAGAAGGTGACGTGAAAATCTGAAAGAAGGAGGGAGCCAGGCAGAAGTGAGAGGAGGATGAAAACGTGGACTGCGTCATGAATTTGCATGGCAATGTATAGCACCCTAAAATGTGCCGCATGTAATGTGTTGGCGAAGAACACTGAATACACCTTGGAATTCCAGGAGAAGGAACAAACCGGTCTTGGAGAAAGGACAGCGAGAATACACCTTAGAAGCAAGGATGGCGAGACTTTGTCTTGCTTACTTTGGACATGTCATCAGGAAAGGCCAGTCACTGGAAAAGGACATCCTGTTCGGTAAAGTCAAAGGTCAGCAACAATGAGGGAAACCCCCCATGAGATGGATTAACACAATAGCCACAGCAACAGACTCAAAATACTAACAATTGTGAGGATAGTGCGGGACTGGGAAATGTTTCCTTCTGTTATGCATGAGGTCGCCATGAGTTAGAGTCCACACAATGACAGCAACTAACAACAACAAAAAGTAGCCCATGATCCTTAGTCCATACCTTCACCTACACTAGCCTGTCAGCTCTAAGTGGAAAGACACTGCTGCTCTCAAAATGTATTCATAGAATTTGTGGATTGGATTCAATAGAATGGAAGGCTACTGGCAACTCTTTTCACCTTTCATCCTAGCAAACTCCTGCTCATCCTTCCAGACTCAATACATACGGGCAGAGTTGATTGCTTTCTCCTTTGAGCTCCCTACCCTTGCACTTATACAAACTTCTTTTTCAGCCTTTGATGCCCTGCATTTTCCCTATTTGCCTGCAAGTCCAGGTCTTCCCCTCAACTGGGAGTCCTTGAAAGGAATCTGACCTATTCCAGGCAATTTTGGGTCCCCAAAGCCTCCCTGCAGTCTGAAATTGATCAAACATGCAATCAAGATGCATCGGTAATTACTGGAGATTGGAATGGGAAAGTTGGAAACAAAGAAGAAGGATTGTGGTTGTTAGGTGCCATCTAGCCGGTTTCGACTCATAGTGACCCTATATACAACAGAAGGAAACATTGCCTGGTCCTGTGCCATCCTCACAATCATTATTATGCTTGAGCCCATTGCTGCAGCCACTGTGTCAATCCATCTCCTTGAAAGTCTTCCTCTTTTTCAACGACTCTCTACTTTATCAAGCATGATGTCCTTCTCCAGGGACTGACCCTTCCTGATAACATGTCCAGTGTATGTGAGGCTTAGTTGGCCATCCTTGCTTTGAAAAGGATCAGTAGTTGGTAAATATGGCCTTGGTGATAAAAACGACATCAAAGATCGCATGACAGAATTCTGAAAGACCAACAACTTCTTCAATCAGATACCTTTTCTCAACTACAGAAACGGTGACTGTACACGTGGGCCTAGCCAGATGGAATACACAGGAATCAAATCAATTACATCTGTGGAAAGAGACAATGGAAAAGCTCAAAATCATCAGTCAGAACAAGCCCCCACATGTCTGTCAGTTTATCGTACTATGGGGGCTTGTATGCTGCTGTGATGCTAGAAGCTATGCCACCAGTATTCAGGTATATACCAATAGGGTCACCCATGACGAACAGGTTTCAGCTGAGCTTCTGGACTAAGACAGACTAGGAAGAAGGAAGGACCTGGCAGTCTACTTCTGAAAAGAATTAGCCAGTGAAAATCTCATGTATAACAGTGGAACATTGTGTGATATAGTGCTGGAAGATGAGCCTCCCAGGTTGGAAGGCACTCAAAAGATGACTGGGGAAGAGCTGCCTCCTCAAAGTAGAGTCAGCCTTAATGACATGGATGGAGTCAAATTTTCAGGACCTTCATTTGCTGATGTGGCACGACTCAAAATGAGAAGCAACAGCTAAAAACATCCATTAATAATCGGAACATGGGATGTACAAAGTATGAATCTAGGAAAATTGTAAATTGTCAGAAATGAAATGGAACACATAAACATCAGGATTCTAGGCATTAGTGAGCTGAAATGGACTGGTATTGGCCATTTCAAATCAGACAATCATATGGTCTACTATGCCGGGAATGACAACTTGAAGGGGAATGGCGTTGCATTCATTGTCGAAAAGAACATTTCAAGATCTATCCTGAAGTACGACGCTATCAGTGATAGAATAATACCCATTCACCTGCAAGGAAGATCAGTTAATACAACTAATATTCAGATTTACGCACCAACCACTAAGGCCAAAGATGAAGAAACTGAAGATTTTTTACCAGCTTCTGCAGCCTGAAATTGATTGAACATGCAATCAGGACGTATCGATAATTACTGGAGATTGGAATGTGAAAGTTGGAAACAAAGAAGAAGGATTTGTAGCTGGAAAATATGGCCTTGGTGAGAGAAACGATGCCATAGATCACATGATAGAATTTTGTAAGATCAATGACTTCTTCATTGCAAGTACCTTTTTTCACCAACGTAAATGGCAACTATACATGTGGACCTCATCAGATGGAATACATAGGAATCAAATTGACTACATCTGTGGGAAGAGATGATGGAAAAGCTCAATATCAGAACAAGACCAGGGGCTAACTGGGCAACAGACCATTAATTAGTCATCTGCAAGTTCAAGTTGAAACCGAAGAAAATTAGAAAAAGTCAACAAGAGCCAAAATATGACCTTGAGTATATCCCACCTGAATTTAGAGACCGTTGAACACTGATGACCAAAGACCAGATGAGTTGCAGAATGACATCAAGGACATCATTCATGAAGAAAGCAAGAGGTCATTAAAAAGACAGGAAAGAGAGGAAAAGACCAAGATGGATGTCAGACGAGACTCTGAAACTTGCTCTTGAACATTAAGTAGCTAAAGCAACGGGAAGAAATGATGAAGTAAGAGAACTAGACAGAATATTTCAAAGGGCAGCTTCAGAGGACAAAGTAAGGTATTATAATGACATGTGCAGAGAGCTAGAGATAGGAAACCAAAAGGGAAGAACGCACTAGGCATTTCTCCAGCTGAAAGAATTGAAGAAAAAAATTCAAGCCTCAAGTTGCAACAGTGAAGGATTCCACAGGGAAAATGTTAAACCATGCAAGAAGCATCAAAAGAAGATGGAAGGAATACACAGAGTCATTGTACCAAAAAGAATTGGTTGATGTTCAACCATTTCAAGAGCTAGCAAATGATCAGGAATTGATGGTACCGAAGGAAGAGGTCCAAGCTGCTCTGAAGGCATTGGCAAAAAAAGAAAAAAAAAGGCTCCAGGAACTGACAGAATACCAACTGAGATATTTCAACAAACAGATGCAGCGCTAGAAACCCTCACTCATCTATGCCAAGAAATTTGGAAGACCACCACCTGTCCAACTGACTGGAAGAGATCCATATTTATGCCTATTCTCAAGAAAGGTGATCCAACTGAATGCAGAAATTATCGAACAACATCATTAATATCACACGCAAGCAAAATTTTGCTGAAGATCATTCGAAAGCAGTATATTGACAGAGAACTGCCAGAAATTCAGGCTGGTTTCAGAAGAGGACGTGGAACTAGGGATATCATTGCTGATGTCAGAGGGATCCTGGCTGAAAGCAGAGAATACCAGAAGGATGTTTTCCTGTGTTTTATTGACTATGCAAAGGCATTTGACTGTGTGGATCAAAACAAATTATGGATAACACCGCGAAGAATGGGAATTCCAGAACACTTAATTGTGCTCATGAGGAATTTGAACATAGATCAAGAGGCAGTTGTTCAGACAGAACAAGGGGATACTGCATGGTTTCAAGTCAGGAAAGGTGTGCATTAGGGTTGTATCCTTTCACCATACCTATTCAGTCTATATGCTGAGCAAGTAATCTGAGAAGCTGGAGTATACGAAGAAGAATAGGGCATCAGGATTGGAGGAAGGCTCATTAAGAATCTGTGATATGCTTGCTTGCAGAAAGTGAAGAGGACTTGAAGCACTTACTGATGAAGATCAAAGACCACAGCCTTCAGTATGGATTACACCTCAACATAAAGAAAACAAAAATCCGTCACAACTGGACCAATAAACAACATCATGATAAATGGAGAAAAGATTGAAGACGTCAAGGATTTCATTTTACATGGATCCATAGTCAACACCCATGGGAGCCGCAGTCAAGAAATCAAAAGAGGCAGTGCATTGGGCAAATCTGCTGTGAAAGACCTCTTTAAAGTGTTGAAAAGCAAAGATGTCACCTTGAAGCCTAAGGTGTGCCTGAACCAAGCCATGGTATTTTCAGTCACTTCATATGCATGCGAAAGTTGGACAGTGAATAAGGGAAATTGAAGAAGAATTGATGCCTTTGAATTGTGGTGTTGGCAAAGAATATTGAATATACCATGGACTGTCAAAAGAACCAACAAATCTGTCTTGGAAGAAGTGCAACCAAAATGCTACTTAGAAGCAAGGATGGCAACCCTACGTCTCACATACTTTGGACATGTTATCAGGAAGCATCAGTCCCTGGAGAAGGACATCATGCTTGGTAAAGTAGAGGGTCAGCAGAAAAGAGGAAGACCTTCAACAAGATGGATTGACACAGTGGCTGCCACAATGGGCTCAAGCATAACAACTATTGTGAACACGGCACAGGACCGGGCAGTGTTTCATTCTGCAGTACATAGAGTCACTATAGTCAGAACCAACTTGATGGCACCACCATCACCAACAACATAGATGTGGACCTTGCCAGATGGAATACACAGGAATCAAATTGACTACATCTGTGGAAATAGACGATGGAGAAGTTCAGTATCATCAGCCAGAACAAGGCCAGGGCCGACTGTGGAAAAGACCATCAATTGCTCTATGCAAACTCAATTTAAAGCTAAAGAAACTTACAGCAACTTCATGAGAGCCAAAATATGACCTTGAGTATATCCCATCTGAATTTAGAAATGATCTTAGGAATAGATTTGATGCATTGAACACTAATGATGGAAGACCAGATAAGTTATGGAATGACATCAAGGACATCATACATGAAGAAAGCAAGAAGTCATTAAAAAGACAAGACAGAAAGAAAAGACCAAAATGGAAGTCAGGAAAGACTCTGAAACTTGCTCTTGAATCTAGAATAGCTAAAAAAAAAAAATGGAAAAAATGATGAAGTAAAAGAACCGAACAGAAGATTTCAAAGGGCAGCTTGACAAAGTAATGTATTATTATGACATGTGCAAAGACATGGAACTGGAAAACCAAAATGGAAGAACACGCTTGACATTTCTCAAGCTGAAAAAAGTAAAGAAAAATTTCAAGCCTCAAGTTGCAACATTGAAGGATTCTACAGGGAAAAATGAAACAGGAAGCATAAAAAGAAGATGGAAGGAATACACAGAGTCACTGTACCCAAAAGAATTGGTCGATGTTCAACTGTTTTAGGAGGTAGCGTATGATCAAGAACCAATGGTACTGAAGGAAGAAGTCCAAGCTGCACTGAAGGCATTGGCGAAAAACAAGGCTCCAGGAATTGACGGAATACCAACTGAGATGTTTCAACTAACAGATGCAGCACTTAAGGTGCTCACTCGTCTGTGCCAAAAAATTTGGAGAACAGTTGCCTGGCCAACCAACTGGATGAGATCCATATTTGTGCCCATTCCAAAGAAAGGTCATCCAACGGAATGCAGAAATTATCCAACAATATCATTAATATCACATCACACACAAGTAATATTATGCTAAAAATCATTCAAAAGTGGTTGCAGCGGTACATCAACAGGGAACTTCCAGAAATTCAAGGCGGATTCAGAAGAGGTGGAATGAGGGATGTCCCTGCTGTCAGATGGGTCATGGCTGAAAGCAGAGAATACCAGAAAGACATTTATCTGTGTTTTATTGACTATGCAAAGTCATTTGACTGTGTAGATTATAACAAATTACGGATAACATTGGGAAGAATGGGAATCCCAGGACACTTAACTGTGCTCATGCAGACCTGTACATAGGTAGTCACTCAAAAAGAATGACGTGATACTGTGTGGCTTAAAGTCAGGAAAGGTGTGCTTCGGGGTTGTATCCTTTCACCATACTTATTCAATCTACATGCTGAGCAAATAATCTGAGAAGCTGGACTATATAAAGAAGAATGGGGCATCAGGATTGGAGGAAGACTCATTAACAACCTGCCATATGCAGATGACACAGCCTTGCTTGCTGAAAGGGAAGAGGACTTAAAACCACTTACTGATGAAGAACAAAGTATGGATTACATTTCAACATAAAGAAAACAAAAATACTCCCAACGGGACCAATAAACATCATGAGAAACAGAGAAAAGATTGAAGTTGTCAAAGATTTCATTCCATTTGGATCCACAAGTGAATCTTATGGAAGCAGCAGTCAAGAAATCAAATGAAGTATTGCACTGGGCAAATCTGTTGCAAAAGACCTCTTTAAAGTGTTAAAAAACAAAGATGTCACTTTGAGGATGAAAGTACGCCTGACCCAAGCTGTGGTATCTTCAATCGCTTCATACGCAGGCAAAAGCTGGGCAATGAATAAAGAAGAAGCACTGATGCACTGAATTATGGTATTGGTGAAGACTATTGAATACACCATGGACTGCCAAAAGAACGAACAAAGCTGTCTTGGAAGAAGTACAGCCAAAGTGCTCCTTAGAAGCAAGGACAGTGAGACGTTGTCTCACATACTTTGGACATGTTGCCAGGAGGGACCAGTCCCTGGAGAAGGGCATCATGCTTGGTAAAGTAGAGGGTCATCAAAAAGAGGAAGGCCCTCAACGAGATGGATTGACACAGTAGCTGCAACAATGGGCTCAAACATAACAATGATTGTGAGGATGGCACAGGACCAGGCAGTGTTTCGTTCTTGTGCATGGGGTTGCTATGGAACTGACTGGAAAGCATGTAATAACCACCACAACTACAGAGCCGCTCCTGGTAGACGCTTACTTAATGGATGGGGAATTGAAATGCAGTTGTCCCTTCCAAGTTCCTTCTCAAGTAAGTCATTCGCATTTCTGGGGACCTGTGATGCATTTGTTCAGGTTCTCTTGGTTGCAAACAAGAGAATTCAACCCTTGTTAGCTAATGTTGAAAAAAGAAATGCAATGTTGGTAATGAGGAGAAAGTGCTAAAGCCTGGGGTACCTCACAGAGCAAAGGAAGAAGGGACCAAAAAACCTCAGGGAGTGGAAAGCCAAGGCAGCCCCAGGACCTTGGCACCTGCAATGCCCGGGCTCCCTGACTGAAGCCTTTATGTGCTCGGCTCAGTCAGCTACCAGCTGTAGCTCTGCGTCCCAGATCCCAAGAGCAGGACTCGGGCTGGCCCACTGGGCTTGGGGTTTCCTTTGTAGTCATCAACTCCCCTCCTTTGGAGCCACCAGGGGTTAGGGGGAAGTAGAGATGATGGCTCCCAGGGCAGGGACCCAGGGAAAGAAGAGATCACTCAGAACCTTGCAGCCACACCCAAAGTGCCTCCTTCACTGGGTCCAGCCCCCATCCAAGCCCATGTATACCCTTCACCATGTGTGAGAAGCCCAGAAACTCCAGCCTTGTTGAATGGTTAGCAGGATAGACCTAGGTGCACTCAGAAACATCTTTCCCCCCCGGGGGCTACATTTTTACTGAAAAAGCTTTTCTTAAATGCCTTAACTAAGAGCAGTATTGAGGGCTGTTCAGTGGTGTGTTGAAAAACTGGCTCTGAGGCTGGGATGGGGAAGCCCTAATTTGTAACATTTGCCAATTTCCATGGTGTAAATTCTCCTACTGTGGCAAATTTCAAGCCAACAATGTGATGTCACTGAACCCAGAGCTGGGAGAAATGTGCACCATCAGCTCTTGAGAGCTGTGTGAGCTGGCCCCAGCCCCTCTTCCTTGGCCAAGGATGTGAGGCTCCTGACAGACTCCCGTAATGAGTCCTGCCCAATCAGGAGCCCGACCAGAAGAGCCTGAGGAGGCATCGCTTCCTCCAGCCTTTTTCTGAGAAGCAATAGCTCAGGTCATGGATGCTTGTCAGAGAGGCCCAGATCTGAGTCCTGGATTCACCTCTTTCCCTAAAAAAAAAAAAAAAAAATTTTTTGCACCCTTAAATTCTTTCAGGTCCTGCCCACTAGGTAGAATCCAAAATCCTACCGTCCTGCAAAACCTAGCTACTTTCTGCCTCCTGGTTCTTCTTTCAGTGTGTTGGAAGTGCTGAGCAGTTACTAGCTCCCGGCCTCTCTGTAGGCTGATCCCTCTGCCTGTGGTGCTGTTTCCCCCACCTGCCCCCCTACCCCCACCCCCCCCCACCCCCACCCCACTCCTCTGGATCTCGGCCGAACCATCTCTTCCTAAGAGAGGCTTTCCCTCCCAACCTCCCCCCTTCCAAATTAGGCTCTCCCATTATTCTTTGATAGCATTTACCCAGGTTCGAAGTTCTGGTGTGGTTATATGTATACTGTCCATCTCCCCCACTAGACTGTAAGCCACATGAGGGCAGGGACTATGTCATTTTTGTTCATCGCTTTGTCCCAGGACCCAGCACAGTGCTAGTCTCTAATAGGTTGTTGTTAGCTGCCTGTTCAGTTGGCCCCCAACTCATGTGACCCCATGTACAACGGAATGAAACGCTGTCCAATCGCGTGCCATCCCTATGGATCAAACCATTGTAAATCATAGGGTTGATTTTTTAAAGTAGCTCAACAGGCCTTTCTTCCTACTCTCTCTTAGCCTGGAACTTCCACTGAAACCTGTTCAGCATCATAGCAACACACAAGCCACCACCGATAGATGGGTGGTAGTTACACATGAGATGCCTGGGTCTCCTGGTGAGAATTCTACCACCGAACTCCCAATGCCTCATCTTTAATGGGTAGTCAACCCATAATTGTTGAACTACTGGACAAAAAATGATAGGTGAAGGAAGGAAATTATTCAGTCTCTGCACTTCAGTTTCTTCTTCAGTAAAATTAGTATAATAAAAGTGTATACCTTAAAATGGACATAATGGCTACAACAATGGGCTCAAACGTATCAACGATTGTGAGAATGGCACAAAACAAGGAGGTGAGAACCTATGTGTCCAGCCAGAACCTTTGGGAGAGGATGTGATAAGCAGACACTCGTAGTCTCCTGTACCCCGGCACCCACTGAGCTAAAGATGCCCCTGGGTGGGGGTGGGGGGGGGAGCAAGAAACATGTCAGAGGTGGGGTTCCTGGCCAAAGAGGATCCTTTCCCCATCTCCCTAGGTTTAGCCTCATGGGGCCACAGAGCAGAAACCCCCCGCAGACTTGGGGCATCACCCAGGAGAGTGGCTGTGGCCCCAGGGAAGAAGTGGTCACATGGTGTATCCAGGGAGATGGGGCCAGGCTTGGACAGATCTGCAAATGTGACAGATGGGAGATTTGAGGCAAGTGTGTGTGCTGGAGAGGGCTTGGGAGTCCTGCAAGGCATGATGACCCAGGTGGGTCTGGGGAAGGGGCGTAATTCAGCAGGAATATGAGCAGATGGGACCCTGACAAACTCTGCAGATGCCACATGGACATGGACGGGGCTGCCAGGGAGGGGCCCTTAGGTGCAGCTCCAGGGATGTGGTGGGAGAGCAGCCCCCAGCTAGACAACATTCCATTTCTTCTCTGTCAGCAGAGTGGAAGCACCTAATGGAAGTTAAGTGTAGTCGCAGAGAAATAAAGCCAGTGCTATTCCACACACATGTGAGGTTGTAGCTTTGATTCGTTTCCCCCAGTGATGAAAAGTCATCAACCAGATGAAGGTCAGCCACTGAGGAAACTTGCAGGAGTGGATCTGCCCCACCCTGCAGCGGGTCACCTGCTTCCTTCAGGTGCCTGGACCACCTCCTCCCCTCCAAATAGCCCCCTTCTGCCGCAGACAACTCCAGTCTTGAGACTTTCTGTGTCACCTTTATTACACCACCTCAACGCTGGTTCCCTCCAGGCCACTGCAGCCTCTGGACTCCCGGCTTCGGAAGCCAGCTGCTCCCCAGCCAAGCTGGCTTAGCCCCACACAGCCTTGACTTGTGTCTAGAAATCTCTCCTTCCTCTCTCTCTGGCCCTGTGGCTGCCCTGAGTCCCCCAGGGCTCCCCTGCTTAGCCCCACCCATAATGTTCTTGACATCTGTTTCTGGCCATGTGGAGTTTCTGCCTATGTTTCTTGGTTGCCTGCAGATGTACACGTGGCAGTATGTGGCTACTATGAGGGCTTGGCAAGCGGAGCTGGTAAGGGGAGGAGGGAAGAGGAGAGAGAAGAAGAGGGGAGAGTTTCGAGATTTGCTCTCTGGCCAAGGACTCCTGGTTCTAGCCTTCCCACCACTCACTTCCCTGACATCCATGAAGCCAATGTCCTTGAGTGCCCGCCAGGTGCCAGGCACCCTGCCGATGCACGAACACTGCATCACATTTGACCCTCACTTGGGACAAACGGAGAGTTGGAGAGAGAAAATGTCAAGCCTGGGTCACACGTACCGGCAGAAGGAAGCTGTTGCTCTGAGCCAGGAGCTGGTCTAACGACATGGTCAGCCAGGACCTGAACCCCCTGTAGCCAGACTCCAGAGCCCCCACATTCTGGAACTTGGGCACTAAAGCTTCTCTGAGCCATCTCAAGCCGCCATCTTGTACTTTCCAGAACGATCAGGGCTACCTGTACGTTTTCTGCCCATTTGTCAGACCATGGGTCCTGATTTGGGCTTCTGAAAATAATCAACCCCATATAACCTTGGATACCCCTAAAGGCCTTGACAGGGCAAGAGAGAAGGGATTTCTAATCCACATTACAGGTAAGAACAAAGAGGTGGTCCAGAGAGGCTAAATGAGTTACCCAGAATCCTCCAGTCCTTGAGTCAAGTAAGTGACTCTCCCAGGCAGAGCTGGGACAGGAACCTGACTCCTGGCACCTAGGCCTGGCCTCTTCCTTCTGTCAGAGAAAGGTCTGTTTGGAGTAACAAAGACTGGTAGACCCTTTGCCCAATCTGGGCCCCCCACCTGGCTGTCTTCCTCCCTTATCTCTGTTATTAAGATACTCACATCCTTCAAAGTCCAGTGGGTACATGGTGCTCTCCTCAAGGATAATGTCCACAATTCACCCAGTTTCCAGGCATTCCATGTCCTCCCTTGGACCACAACCTGGGCCCCTCCCTGCCTCCAGTCTCACCCTTGACACCCCATTTACCACATCCACCAGAGTGTTCTGCCCCTTCAACCAGCTCTAACCACTAACCACCTGCTCAGAACCCTCCAGCAGCTCCCCAGCACCTAGCAGGTCAAGTCCAGACTTACCCTGGCATTCAAGGCCTTTCACAGCTTGGCCCCTACCTTTCCGGTCTCAATTCCCAGGTGCTCTCCCCCCTTGCCTCCCTGTCAAATATTTATATAGCATACAGTTCTCTCCCACCGCCCAGAACATAAACTGCACTGTCCCATCTCCCACCGTCCCCTTTCCCCACATTATGTGTCTTTCAAACTCCTGCCCATCCTCCAAGGCCCTGATCAAATGGTTCCTCCACTAAGAAGCCTTCCCAAATGACCCCACCAGACTTAGCCAATCTCTTCCCCACCCATACTCCCATGTGGCAGAGGAGCTCTTGTGTGGGTCTTCTTCCCAGAGAGGATGAGGACTTCCAGACATACCCTACCCAAGCACATGGAATGGATCCAGCCCATCCATCCGGGCAGCAGGCCACCAGGGACAGGCATCAGCTGTGCCAGTGGTGTTCACTCAGACCACCACCTAGTCACCCTTCTCCTCCCCACTATCCCTTGCTCTAGTCTTCCCTGGCCTCCAGCCCTTCAAGCTCTGGTAAGAATCCCATTTACTGAGTACCAATCATGTGTCCATTACTGTGCTAAACGCCTCCACCAGAAGAAGATTTTTTCATCCTCACAACCACCCTATGAGATGGACATCATAATTATGCCATTTAATAGGGGAGGAAACTGAGGCACAGAGTGTTGACACCACTTGCCCAGGATCATCTGACAAGGAACTAGTGGGGCTCATATTCCAGCCCAGGAGACTGACTTTAGATTCTTAACCGCTAAACTACTTGGCTTCTCAGGAATTGAATAAAATCAAAAACCAAAGCTGTTGCCGTTGAGTTGATTCCAACTCATAGTGACCCTATAGGACAGAGTAGAACTACCCCGTAGAGTTTCTAAGGAGCACCTGGTGGATTTGAACTGCCAACCTTTTGGTTAGCAGCCATAGCACTTAACCACTACGCCACCAGGGTTTCCAAGGAATTGAATAGAGGGGATTAAGTTGTGGTGGCTGTTCTCAGTGGTGAGTATAGCATAGAGATTGAGTGCATAAACTTTGAAGTCAGTTGTGGGGGTTCAAATTCCACCTCCACCTCTACTGGCTTGATAACCTTGGTCAAATCACTTACCTCTCTGGGCTTCAGTCTGGAAACAGAGCACATGAGGAGTCAATAGAAACACTTAGCGTGAGTGCTCTCTAAGTCTTCGCCATTATGAATACAGCAGCGTTGTAGACAGCAACAACATAAAGAAGGGAATAAAGCAGGAGGAGCTGAGTTCCCCATGCCCACACCCACAGCAGGTCCATTGGGATCATACCAATGGTTTCTGGTGGACGTACAGGAAGTAAGAGGGCCTCAGACTGAGACCCTTCCCTGTGTTGTCCCGCCCCACCTCCATGCTCTCTTACCCACTCACCTGTGGCTCCAGCCCGGTAGTCAGCGTCTATCTTTTCTCCCTGTTCATCATCTAGTCCTACTTCTCTCCTGCTGAGGGTGCCCTGATGATTCTTTGGAAAATTAACTATCCCTGTGCACTTTCAGGAGCCCTGGTGGTGCAGCGGTTAAGAACTACGGCTGCTAACCAAAAGGTAGGCAGTTTGAGCCCAACAGCCACTCCTTGGAAAACCTGTGGGGCAATCTACCCTCTCCTATAGGGTTGCTATGAGTCGGAATCAACTCGAGGGCAACCGGTTTGGTTTTGGATTCTGGCGCACTTTCAATCCTCGTAGTTCCGATGGAGCCAACCTACTCCTGGCCAATCAGAGCCTTCCATTTTTCTGGCCACAGTGATTGGCTCAGAGACAGGCACCTACTCATAGCAAAACCAATGAGAACCAGCCTCTCTGGGGTTGCTATGCTGGTAGAAGATAAGGCTGGAACTGGTGGCTGTTACTCAGCCTCCTTGAGGAAGAAGAGTGAAGAGGGGCTGAAAGATGGAGAAAAGGAACAGAGTCCTGGGCCATTATATGAGCCCCTGGATCCTGCTGTGCCAGCATTTCCTGAACTTCTGAGTCATATGAGCCCATGAATGCCTTTTGTTTGCTCAGGCTCTTTTGAGTTTCTGTTGCTTGCAAGCTAGAGAATCAGGACCAAGTTCCCATCCCTCTGTCCATTAGCCTGGGATTCCTGGTTCTAGATAAGCCGTTTCAGCTCAGATCAGAGCCTCAACCAGGAGCTCTGCACCCCCTTCCTGGCACAACCCAAAGTCTACAGGGTGGAAGGCACAATTTGACAAAGACCTTAGCCCATGATCCCCATCCCACCCCCTGCCACCTCCCACTCCTCTAAAACCAGAGATCTGAGGCCCAGAGGAGGGAAGGCATTTGTCCCAGGCCACCCAACAAAGGATGGCCAAGTGGAGCCAAGGTCCCCTGACCCCCAGTCTGGGGAAGTTCCCATTTCATGGGACTGCTTCTCCCCCTGGCCTCCTCTCCCTGCCCTTTCCCTGTTGTTAACATTTCAGAAGGAAATGCAGTTTTCAAAATATGTAAACGAAAGGGATTGTGTTGGGGGAGGGAGGAGGGTGGATGCCTCAGCAGTTCACCCGCTCACTGGAGGTCACCAGGATGGAATACAGAAGATCTCCCTGGCAACACTGCCCCACAGCACCAGGCAGCAGGCTCGAGGGCCTCCAGACACTGTTTGCAGAGTCCTTTCCCACGCTCTTAAGACCTTGCCTGTCCAGAGGACCTCATCACAAAGAATAAATGGCTTCTACCACCCACTGGGCTCTGTCACCAAGTCAAGAACTGGGCTCTGTCACCAAGTCAAGAACTGGGGTCCAATGGGGGAAAAAAAAAACAAGAGGTCAAGAGGCTGCATCTGAGCTGTGGGTAGAAGAAGCATTGGCAGCAGGTCAGATGGGACAGTGTAGGGGCCATGCCAATCTTGAAGCCCTAGACTAAATGGACCTGAAAATGGTGACTTTGGCCTCAGTTTGCAAAGGGCAAAATTCAATCTGCCTGCAGGTGCTTGGCAAGAAGTTTCAAATGCTACCTCGGTAGTGAACAAATTGTCCTTCCTCACGACATACGTGGCAGGAGACCCCTTGGCATTTGAGCAGCCTTTGCCACCAGAGACAGCCACAGCTTTAATGCTGGTCAGGACAAGGATGTATAAACAGAGCCTGGCCGCAGCATCCGGGGAGGGAGACTGGTCCCTCTGGGGAGCCTGTGACAATGTTAGGGGCCTCTGCTGTGAGAGCCAGGAGAGCTCGGTGTCCTGGGAAGCCGTTCCTCAGTGGCCAGATGGGCTCCAAGTAAAAGGTTTCTGGACCCCTGGGTTGGTCTGGATTCTGGGGTGTTCCTGGTGCTATAAAGAATGCTTCTTCCATATGGTGCCCAGAAAGTCACCCAGACACAGGAGTAACACCAGGGACAGCAGTGCAGGATACTCCCCCGCAAGTCGATAAAGGGACTTAACATGGATCACCTTCAATATGTGTATGTAAGTAGCTGCCATGCTAGTATAGAAAGTCCGAGGCTGTCAACATAGTTTAGCTGTTCCACTGTAAAATTTCTTCAGAGAATACCCATCAGTTCTCTTGTAAATATTAAACACAAAACACCAGACAGAATCCCCAAATGAGGTACTATGGTTTGGTCAGCACCTCGAGCGCCCCCCTAGAACTCCATGGATGTTCTCCAAGGCGAGGCGATCAACTGTGTTCCCTGCTGTAACCTCCACGCCTAGCAGAGTGTTCAGCACACGGTAGGTGCTCAGTAGGCACTGGTTCAATGAATGAATGCTGCAATCACCATGTAACCTCTCTTCTAATCCTTATGGCCACCCCATGAGGTAGATACTATCATCATCCCCCATTTTTCAGACAGAACAGTTGAGGCTCAGAGAGATGTGGTACTTGCCTGAGGTCACAGCCAGGAAGGAGCCTAGCAGACTCTCAGTCAGTTTCACTAACTCCAAGGCACATGGGCTGCCTGAGTGACTGAGGAGGGTGGTTTCTTTGGGTGGGGACCACGTGGAGTGAAGCCCTGGATCCGGGCCCCTGCAAAATCCTTCCAAGGGGAGCAGAGCAGAAAGAACCAGCCTGAACTGCCAAGAAGAGACGCATTGACCTTTAATCACACCGGACTAGCAGGACAGGGGCTGCAGAGCTGAGGGGGGGTTTTTAGGACTGGCCTTCGAAGCACATGGTCAGGCCCTGCTGCCGGCCACGCAGCCATGGCTCCCTTGGCTGTGAGCACCAGAGACAACTGCCGGGGCCACCTCTGCCCCGGAGTCTGCGTAAGCACCAATAGGTGAAGCTGCCTCCCTCTGGGGAGAGGTCATGCCACTGGGGTGCGGGACAGGGAGGCTAGAAGGTCGCCAGGCCACCCCAGCCCTCCTGCCAGGCTCTATTTGCCACCTCGGCCTCAGGGCTGGGATCACCCTGAAGCTGCCTGGCGGGACGGTAAGTTCTAGCCCCGTTCTCTGAGCAGGTTGAGGGTAAGAATCAGGAGGGCAAGGGTAGAAGGTCTGAAGTCCCTGACTTTGCCTCGGCCTCTTCCTTGGCATCATGGCTCAGAGAAGGTCCCCCTGACTGACCTGGAATGTCTCCCCTTCAGTTCCCCAGGCCTGCTGAGGAGCCAAAGCCCGGCGCCTTCCATGTTGGCCCCCAGCCCACCAGGTCAGAGGAGGGCTCTACTGGGCGGGACTTGCCCATCAGGGCCTTTAGCATCTTGGTAAAGCCTGGAGAACCAGGGGTACAGGGCTGGTGAGGGGGTCGAGGAGGGTCAGTGAGCACCTGGGGACAGACATCTGTGTCTGTCAGTGGCCCTTCATCTTGGAAGAACCAAGGTCAGATGCCTTTGGCAGAAGGGGCTGAGCAAGGTGGTAACAGAGTCCCAGGAGGGGCAGAGAGGGGGGTGCCGGTGAGGAAGGTAGAGGTCCTCACAGGTAACCAGGCCAGCCATGTGAGGGACCATGACCTGAGCTCCTTTTCCTGGGGGTCACATTCACCCCAAAATGCCCCTAAGCCTCTGGGCTCCCACTGGGGTTTGCTTTAATTATGGGCATGAGTCAGGATGGGGAGGACTGGGTTAGGGACATCCTCCCATCTTGGGGGTCCTGTCCCACCAGCCTTGGGGAGCGCCGGGTAAGGAGGCCTCCAAGGTGCCTGAATGCCCAGAACACAGACCTGTGTGACAAGGGCCCCGTGCGTGTCTCTAGCTCTGGTTTCAGTCTTCTGTGTACCCACTGGTCTCCCCTGGCTGGACTAGGTGCTCACTGAGGGCAGCGCCCTCACCTCTGCTTTCCCAGGGCTGAGTGAGTCCACAATGAGCGCTTGATGAATGAATAAACGCACGGTGGCTATAAATGTAGGCATGAAGAGGATGGTGAAAGAGAAAGGGGACAGGGCAAGAGAGCAGAAGAGGGGGAGTCCTGGAGTGATGAGTGAATCTAAGGATGTGGGAAGAATTCTAGAATGTTTGGAGGATTCTAGAATGTTCCGAAAATCATCGAATTTTGGAGAGGTTCTAGAACCCTGTTACTCAAGTGTGGTCGATAGACCAGTAGCATCAGCATCACTTAGGAACCTGTTAGAAACGCAGCATCTCGGGCCCACTCCAGGGTTTCCAAATGAGAATCTGCATTGCAACAAGATCCCCAGGTGATTCATATGCACATTCAAGTTTTAAAAATGTTGGTCTAAAAGAAAGTTCTAGAATGTTTCAGTTAGAAGTCTCCTTAAAACATGCCCAAGAGAGGAGAGAGGCAGCAACAGACTGGAAAGGATGGTGGAGGAAAGGAAAGGAGAGGGGCCCTACTTAGAGTGTTGGGTCCTTGAAGACCACCCACCGTGCCCTTCCCCCCTTTCGGTGGTGCAAACCAAGGCTCTGCAGGGGGACAGGACCTGCCCAAGGCCACCCAGCACCAAGCCGCCCAGCTGGGAGGCAAGTCCCGGGAAGGGACGGGTGGCCCGGGCAGGTGCTCAGTCGTCCTCGGGCTTGATGAGGTGGCCGCTGAAGGTGATGTAGGTGTCAACGTCGTCACTGTAGACAGCATTCTCGCGCTCGCGCTTGAAGAGCCGCACCCAGACGCGGTCGCCGGGCACCAGGGCCAGCATCACGCTTTGGCTCTGCATGATGCTGCGGTCGCTGGGCTGCGCGTACAGGATGACAGCTGCCTCCTCGTTGTGCACTACGTGCACGTAGGTCTCCTTGAAGTTCCAGCTGTGCACGTTGAGGCTGAAGAAGTAGAGGCCACGCAGGGGGGCGGCAAAGTGGCCGGTGGCCAGGTCGAAGTGCCCGTCTGTGTTCACAAAGACCGTGTCGAAGAGCAGTGGCTGGTAGCCCTCACTGCTGTGGAGGGCGGTCTTGCGACCCACCGAGAAGGCCGAGTAGCGTGTCTGGCACGGGCTGCCGGGGCTGCCCACCTGCCCCTTGGCGCCCTTGGTGCCCTGTGGGCCTCGGTCTCCCTGGGGACCCTCCTTTCCCAGCTTCCCTGGTGTGCCCACCAAGCCACGGTCCCCTTTGTCACCTGTGGGGACAAGGACGGGAGAAGTCAAGGCAGGCACCCAGGCCTGCGCCAAGGAGTGCTTATGCTCATTTTTGGAAGATTCTGCCCCGTCCCGGCCCAAAGAAGGAGCCAGCATTTATTGAGCACCTACTGTATGCCAGCCATCACCTCCCCAAATGGCTCTCTGAAGAACTCCATGACCGTGTCCACTGCAGAGAGAACACTGAGGCTCAGAGAGGTTAAGTGACTTACCCAAGGCCACACAGCTCAGGAGCAGAAGAGGCAGAATTCCAAATACAGTTCATTTCCAGACCTACCTTGTTTCCCTCCCCAGCAGTGAAGGTCTGACTGTGGTCTCTGGGGGGCCAGGCCCAGACCCCAACCTGGGAGCCACTGCACCCAGCCTGACCAGGGCCAGGAAGGGGGACATGGTGAGATGCATTTTTGCATTTCTGACCCAGAGAAAGAAGTAAGAAAAATACCTACCTGGAGAAAAAAACTGAGGTTACGAGCCAGGTAGACCTTAGTCAGCGTTCCTGTCTGACTGTGACCTGGGACATTTCATGGTTGGGCTCTGGGTTTTCTCTTCCCCGAGGCACCAGTGGGACCCACTTGAAACCTCAGTCCATCACATCCCTCCCCTGGCCAAACTCTCCCCTGCTCCCCATCTCACTCAAAGTGCAGTCCTGACGGAGGCTGACAAGCCCTGCACCATCTGGTCCCTGTCTCTGACCTCAGCCCCTTTCACTGCCCCCTGCTCCTTAAGCACTCCAGGCCCACCCCTGCCCTGGGCTCTTTGCACTGGCTGTTCCCTCTGGCTGGAACACTCTGCCTGCTGATAGCTGCATGGCTCACTGTCTCACCTCCTTGGAGTCTCTGCTCAGATCCCACCTTCTCTGTGAGACTATACCCACCACCCCATTCAACACGTAGCCTTCCTGCCCCCCAACCTGGTCTCCCAGTACGCTTCACCCTGCTCCACCTCTTCACTGGCCAGAGACCCCATCACCACCTCACATCTGCTTCATTGACTTATCTTCTACGCCTACTGCTCATTGTCTGCCCCCGCCCTCACTAGACCAGCAGCTCCGAGGTGGGAGGGTCTTCGTCTGGTCTGGTCACTGCTGTAGTCCAGTGTTTGGAAGAGTTCTGGCACCTGGCACCTTGACTTCGATTCATGGTGACCCCATGTGTGTCAAAGTAGACCTGTGCTCCGTAAGGTTTTCAATGGCTGATTTTTCAGAAGTAGATTGCCAGGGCTTTCTTCCAGGGTGCCTCTGGGTAGACTCAAACCTTCAGCCTTTTGGTTGGCCGCCAAGCACGTTAGTCGTTTGCACCACGCACATCGTAAGTGCACAGTAAATGTGCGAATGAAATAAAGGGTTTGGGGCAGTTATCTGTAGTGGTTTCTCCCGATCTCTCCACCTCCCCCCTACCCTGGGCCCAGGAAGAAGCCCCTGTGCCCTCCCTGCCCCCGACCTGGCAGGTCCGGCCCAGGCTCTGGCTGAGCCACGTGTGGGCACTCACCCTTCAGGATGGTGATGTTAATGTAGGGCCTGACCTCAGGCAGGATGTATGGGAGGGTGGATGGAGAGGATGCTGGCACACCTGCAGCATCAGCAGGGGCCAGGGGGTCCTCAGAGTCACAGCACCATCGGCAACCCCCAGAGGGGTTGAAGGCCACAGCTTCTCCAGAGGTGGACTCCTCAGTGGGGACCCCGAGCACCAAGAGAGAGAGCAGGAGCAGTGCCCAGCAGGGACCCAGGGCGACCATCCCCATGGTGATCTGGAGCAGGGAAGGAGGAACAGAACACCAGGTGTAAATTAACATCTATGATGTGCCTATGACCGGGGTGGATACAGCCACCCACACCAAGTGCACTTTTGATAAAGCTCGGTGGAAGGGTGCTAATGACTCCATTGAGCAGATGAGAAGACTGAGGCCTACATGGGGAAGCCAGTTTCCCAAGGTCATTGTAGGACTGGTTCTCCACCTGGTCCATGGATACTCTAGGAAGGAGGGAGCCACTCTAAAGAGAGCCACGGCCAAGAGCAGACCAGCTGCCAGGAGACCTTTGCAGGGGTGGGCTAGGAAGAGGCCCCTCGATGCCCGTATGTCATAAGCAGTGAGGCTGTGAAATGCTCTTCCCACCCATCCCCTCCCTCTGGCTTGTTTTCCTGCCTTCAGCTCTGCCACCTCTAGCAAGCACGTGCCACCGTGCAGCATGAAGCAGGCTAGTGGACACTTGGGAAAAACACTAAGGACTCTGCAGGCTTGTTCACCAGGAAAGGGGGCACATAGCTGAGCCCGGGCTCGGACATACTGTGTTCCTGACAGAGGATAGGAAATTTAATTTATTCTAGCAGACAGAGAAAGTGCACGGGGTCAGTGCGTGGCAATGATGCTGTAGTGTCGCTGAGAAGTCAGGAGCAGGTATGTTGAGTCGTGGACTATAGGCCGCTGCTGGTCTATGTAGTGCACATTTGTCCTCTGGGTGGACACATTAGAAGAGAAAGAAAAGTCCCCTCTGGAGGAAAGCAATGCTGAGGGTGTGCAGCTTGAAAAGGGCTGGTGTCAGTCGGCAGCACCTTTGTGCAGTGAACAACCTGCACAACCCAACCTCACACAGAATTAACACAGAGTTAATTTATTGGAAGGTGGTTGCGTCAATTATCATAGACCTGCCAATCGGTTGTCCAGTGGGAAACAGGAATTAAGGGCTACGACTAGAGGTCTGGAAAATTCAAAAGGATGGGAGAAGTCCAAGGGTTTGTAAGGATCTGTCTTTGGTCTTGGCCAGGAGGGGGTTCCAGGAGAGAGGCAGGAAGTAGCCTGGGCACCAGCCACTGGCAACAGGCCGGGGCTGGGTGGGCAGGAAGCCAGCAAGGAGCCTTTGAGGTGGTGGCAGGCTTTGGGGGCTGGCGCTGAGTTATCGCAGCAGGATCAGAAACTCGGCTTTTGAAACCAGACTGGTTTTTACACTTCTGGCGTTTCTTTGTTTATTTCCTTTTTGTTCCCCTTTAACGTTTAGTGCAATTCAAAAATATTTTTCTGTGGTTAATATGTGTAGAGATGATAGAATTATTATTTTTTTTTAATTCCAGCCTATCTCTGCTGGATGCAGCTGAGCACTGGGGTGGGAGCTAGGTTTTAAAGGGGCAGAAGGGTCTCCCCTTTCCATTTCCATTCCCCCCCACCCCAATCTGGGTGCTAGCAGCAGAAGAGGCGGGGGATGGGCAGTCTCCAGACCCACCACCCCCTTCCCGGAGGTGACCCTTCCCAAGCTCCTCTCTGCCTACCCTAGGCGGGTTTCCTGGTCCTGTTCAATAAAAAAAAAAAATAAGGCAGGCCAAATCCTCAGAACTTGACAACCTCGCTATCAGGTATTATCCCCCTCATCTTTTCTTCTGCAGACTCAGCATCTACAAACCAGTTTCTGAGAACAGCAAAATCCCCGTCTTTTTCCTGGCCATAGATGTGACCTCATGGGAAACACTTAGGCCTGCGATTCCAGAGCAGTTTAGAAGCTGTATGGCCTAGGGCTAGTGGCTTAACCTCTCTGGGCTTCCTGCTCCTGGGCACCAGGAGATGACAGCAATACCTCTCTCCCTTCCAGGTTATTTGGGAAGATTTAAATACAGGGTAAAGTGTCTGCCTTGTAAAAGACTCAATAAAAATTTGTTCCTTTCTCGGCCCCCCACAGACCTCTTCCCCTGCCTGCCCTCAATGGGAAGCAGCAGAACATCCCCCAGAGGACTGGCACTGTTTGGGGACATCTCTGTTTCCTATTGGCCCTGGCCAGACGGGAGTCAAAAGTTCCGAGACACAGAACTGGGACCCAGGGAGTAAGGAGCAGGGTGGCCAGGACCAGCCTTTTAATAACAGTTACAAAAACCACAGCTACGATTACTGATTGGCCACCAGGAGAACAACCAGATGGGGACCAAGTATGCGGAGCATGCCATTGGGGGTGACTCTGGGATCTCTGAGAGGAGGGTGGGTAGGGTGACCCCCCAGTCCAGGTAGGCCCAGCTGGGCTGAGTTGAAGTGAGGCCAGGCAGGCAGGCACAAGCCAGGAGGGGCCCTGAGCAGGAGCCCCGAAGGGGTGGGGAGGCAAGGGCCTAGAGGGGCTGGCCTGGGGTCAGGGGGAGAGAGAAGACCACAGAGCGGAGGGAGGAAAGGCCTTCCGGGCTGTACTGACCCCAGTCCCTCCTCAGCCCTGCAGGGTGCAGGCTGTGGGGCCTCCTGTCACTCACCCAGTGTCCTGTGGCCTGAACAGCAGCTCACGGGCCCCGGGGCTCCCGGCTCTCTCTTGCTCCTTGGCCCATGTCTGTGATAATAACTTGTAGCTGGCCCAGACCCCAGGCCCAGCCAAGGAGGGAGGGACGGCAGTGGGAGGGTGGAGTGAGGGCGGAGGGAGCGGTGAGCTGGCTTCCCACATCCCCTCCTTCCTCTCCCTTCTCTCCAGCCACTGGGCTCTGGAGATATAGGAGCCCAGGATTTCCTTTGTTTAACCCTTTGGTGGCCGGATGGCGTCTCGTTTGATTCAAAGGCCTAATAAAGTCAAAGACGGGCGTGTTTGAGGTCTGAGGCCCCTTAGATGAGGCCCCATGGGGCAGGGGGAGAGTGGGCAGGAGCCCCCAAAGTTGCTCAGCAAGGGGAGGCAAAGCAACGTGGAACCTCCTCTCCCCCGGGGTCCTCCAACCTGCGCTGAAGGACTCTTTCTGGGTCCCCTAGGCAGGGTGGCTAGTGGACAGGGCACTGGCATGGGGTCCATGGACCCAGGTTCAAATCCTGGCCTGCCACCCAGAGCAAGTGACTTGCCAAGTGACTTGGCCCCTCAGGCCCTCAGTGTCTGTAGAACTCCAGCCCCAGCCCTGTCAGTGCCAGGTGCAGTGAGTGAATCAGCAGGTCTGACCTTCTGGGGTATCTGAGGGTGGTGCCAGGGCATCTCCTCATCCCCAAACCAAGAAAACCCAAACCAGTTGCCATGGAGTCAAGTTTAACTCATGGCAACCCCGTGTGTCAGAGTAGAACTGTGCTCCATAGGGTTTTCATGGCCGTGACCTTTCAGAAGGAGACCGCCAGGCCTCTCTTCTGAGGTGCCTCTGAGTGTGTTCAAACTGCCAATCTTTTTGTTAGTGACCAAGTACTTAACGGTTTGTACCAGCAGGGGCTCCCCACCCCCAGTATATACCAAAGTCTTTCTCCTCTACCCAGGATCCTGCTATTACTGATGGATCTTCCTGGTCTTCTCGAGCCAATCCCAAATTCATAGGGGAGCAGCCACGAGCCCTTGGTCTGGGCACAGCCCTGCCTCAGTTTCCTTCCAGTTGGGCTGGGAGAGGCTTTACAAAGGCCACAGCCTTTGTTCTCTGCCATATGACTCGGCTTCCTGGGGTCAGAGACCCCTGAGTAAGACTGTCTCCAGTGTCCCTCGTCCCCTCGTCCTTGTGTACTCCTTTATTCTGTTTGTTGAGTACTTACTGCCTGGACAGGGCCAAAGCTCTGTAGTGGCTTTCGGTACTCAAAGAGTGTTTACATCCAGTATTTTGGCTGCCCCTCCCCCAGCCTTGGGAAAGGGAACTAGAGCCAAAGGTGAGGGGACTTGTCCAAGGTCACACAGCCAATGAGGAGGAGCCCACAGCCCCACAGAGTGGACGCGCTCCCTGTCCCATGGGGTTCTCACAATGGCACAGCCAGGTGTGGGCAAGGCTGCAGTTCAGGGTTCTGTCCCTGGGAAGAGGAAGGTGTGACATCATTGCCCTAGGGAGGCAAAGGAATGCAGAGACCTGAGAAGGGTGTGTTTAAGATGGTGGTAGGGGCGGGGTTTGGGTTCAACTCCAGCTATTACTCACATCTGGGCAAAGTGTGGAGGATGAAACAGCCCCTGGGCTGTGTGTCCTTGTCCAGACCTTGTCTCTGGGCCTCAGTTTCCTAGTTGTTTGGGGGATAATCGAAGAGCAGAACATGAGGCCTGGAAGGGCTCTGAGAGATGATCTAATTCCATTCCTTAATGTAACCAACAGGGACACTATAGTCCCAGGAAGTCAAGTCTTTTGTTCAAGGTCACAGAGCAGACTGGAGTCCAAACTAGGGTGAATGCTGGGCTCTCCCAACTTCCAGCCTTGTGCTCTGGCTCGCCCTAAGCCCACCTGGAGCCCCCCAGGCCTGTTCAGGGGCTCAGGGGGCCAAAGGAAAACAGGCCAAAGGACTCCGGCCCCTGCTAGCCCGCAGGCCCACATTGGCCATGCCCCCTACGTGGCCCTGTCCCAGGCAGCGTTCCCAGGGCGCTGAGCCAGGGCCGCAGAGGGAGGGAGCCAAGGGAGTCATCCTCCAGGCTGCCACCAGGGAGGGAAAGGGCTGAGTCAGCAGCACTGGGGTTGGGGGGGGGCACTTCCAAGAGGGGGGCGCCTCGCTGCCTCTCAACCCTCTGGATTAGAAAATCTGAGGAAGATTCCATGGGGGGAGGGCAGCGGGAGGGACAGAGATGGAGGGGGGATGGGGAGAAGCAGGTTGGGGACATAGTGGGCAAAAGAGTGGCTTGTGGATAACCGATTGTGTGCCCAGCACTGTACACAAATGGCCACACTCAGCAGCTCCTCTCAGAGGCAGGCTACAACCCCACTTTACAGACGAGGCTGAGGCCTGGAGAGATGTGTGACTTGCCCAGGTCCTAGGACCAGCGACAACAACACCCCAGAGAAGGGCCCCTTGTCCCACATGGTCCAGGACAGCCAGCTGGGGCAGGGCAGACAAAAGCACAGGACTCAGGAATATTACACTTCAATATTTTTCCTCTTGCTCTCTTTTACCAGGCCTGAAATTCCTCCATTTGAGTCACCCAGCCATTCCGAGGATCTTCCCAAGCCGGCCAGGAGGCATGGAAACCGAGCTCAGGCCTGGGGCAGAAAAATCTGGGTATGTTTCAGCTTTGTCTCCTCCTAGCTGTATGACCTTGGGCAAGTCTCTCTACCTCTCTGAGCCTCGGTGTCCCTAGGCCAGATGGATATGAGGAGGCCAAGACCATCTGAGCCACCTGATGGGACACCCAATGGGACTGCTCCATACTGGCCACTCACTTTTCCCTGGTTAAACCCTGGATATGGTGAGGGCATATCCCCATTCACCTGGTGCACACCCTTGCCTAGAAGTCCTGGGACCCATAGCAACAGCACTGCCAGGAGGGGCAGTTGGCCCAGAATGCCCCTCATCACCTATAATAACTCCATCGGCAAAGATGTAACCCAGACACAGAAGGGCTGAGCTCTTGTCACCAGGGCCAGGAACTCAGGGCATGAGCCAAGTGTCCCCCAGCCACCCACTGCCCTTCCCCCAGCTCAAAGAGACAGCTTTTATACTGTATCCATCCCTTATCGGAAAGCTTTACATATATCAATTCATCTAATCTTCCCATCAGCCCTGTGAGGTAGGCACTATTATCATCTCCATTCTACAGACAGGGAAGATGAGGCACAGACTCACTGACTCTCGGAACCAAGCTCTTAGCCAAGATCCTCCACCATCTTGCCCAAGTGACAAGGATACCAAAACCAAACCAAAGCCATTGCCATCGAATCAATTCTGACTCACAGTAACCCTATGACAGAACAGAGCTGCCCTATGGGGTTTCCAAGGAGCGCCTGGTGGATTCGAATTGCCAACCTTTTGGTTAGTAAGAGGTAGCACTTAACAACTATGCCACCAGGGTTTCCACGACAAGGATGGAGGGCTGTAAAAATGGTGACATTTAGTCATCACTTACAAAGAGCCAGGAACCGTTCTCTGTGCTTCATATATTTAAAAACTAAAATGTGTACCTGTCCAAAAATGTGACAGAGCAGAAAACATGATGACTCTTGGAAGGGGCTACATACATTGTCAATCCCAAATCACAGATCTAATTAACTGCCAATGAAAGTAAAGAAAACTTGAGCGCCACCTGCTGGGAAGAACCAGGAGCCCAGGGGTCTACAACGCTCCCCACCTACTCCACTTATTTCTGAGGAAGGTAAGGGGATACCAGAGGGGACCCAGGATGAAGTAGAGAAAACACATTTTCTCCAGTGTTTTAATATTAGAGGGAATATATTTTCTCGTTTGTTTTAGTATAGCTGTATAAGCTGTGATTAATCTTTAGTCTTTAGAAAATGGCACAGGTTCTGTTCAAGATACAGCTAAGCAGCCTGTTCCACTCTTAACAGCCTAATACCTCACAACCTGTTTTCTCCTGTTCACAATGGGTGACTGAGAGCTTGACATGACTAACGCCATACTGATGCTCTAAGTAATCTCTAAACATTTTTTATTGCATGAGCTGCACCCGTCTCTTCCCAAGGGATGCGGCGCTCTCTTGGCTCCTGTGGCCTTGGTCTCTCTTCTTTGTTCTCTTGAGATATGGCCTTCAGCCTGCAAGACCGCAGCTAGAAAAGCTGCCTGACATTTTTAATCTGCAGTTTTCTTTCTTGCTCCCCATCTCAACCAGAGTGGACTTGGCGGAGCAGTTCCACTAGCCAAGAGATTCTCATTAGGTTTTTTTTCAGCCTGTTACAAACATACAGATTAAAGTCCAGATGTCTGGCGTGTATATCTTTAGTTTAATAGTTTCTTGTAGTCGTTTATAAGGCCATCTGTGGGCTACGTGCTTAAAAACATTAGGTAACCCTAACCTTCCCCCTATAAAACCCTTCTCTTTAAAATTAGCCAGAATTTGGGAGCGATTTAACCCCCTCTGTCTCTTGGATACCGGTGTTCAATAAAGCCATCTTGCTGCTTACCTCCTCCTGTCTCAGTATTGGCTTTGCGGCAGGTGGCTCAAATCCACGACTGGCGCTAACAGCACCCCTGAGGGCCTGGCTAGGGTGCCCATTCGCTCAGTTCCTCCTCCAAAACCCAGTGGGTCCAATGGGACGCTCCCTCTCCCAAGCAGCTTCAGGGCTTCCTCCCAGGCAAGCCCCAGGCCTGGTTCTCCTCAGTCCCTCCACTGACTAGCTGGGTGGCCCTGGGTATACTTCACTCCCTGGACTCCGTTTCTATATCCTGGGCTTTCAGCAACCACGATGTTAATCCTAGTTGGGCGAGTTTAATCCCATTTCACAGAAGCGGAAACTGAGTCCCCAAGAGGCCCAGAGGAAGAAATAGCGGGCGCCATTCCAGGCCCTCTGCACCCCACAAAGAACCTGCCAGTTGTTACAGAGGCTGAGACACAGGGAAACTGAGGTGCAGTAATTGGCTCCCACCCCACGGCCAGCTAGTGGCAAAGCCAGGACGGTGGGGCCGCCACCGCGGTGGTAAGGCCAGAGTCAACCTCTCCCTCTTCTTCCTCCAAACGTAAGACGGGTGACCCCCACATGTCTACGGGAGCCTCCACCATCCCCACCCCAATTTTCAGCGGCATAGCCTAGCCAAAGTGGACCCCTGCCGCGGGGAAAGAGGCCTGTAGGAGGGCTGCAGTGGGTTTCTGCTCAGGCCTCCCGGCCTCCATCAGGAAAGCCGGAGGAGAGCGTGAAGGGGCTGCCACAGCGCCGGGGAAGGGTCTTTGCCGGTGCAGAACCGGGAGGAGTTGAGCAAAACCAAACAAGGCTGAGTTTGGCCGAGTAGAGCCGAGTTTGGCCGAGTGTAGCCGAATACGGCCCAGCAGACTGGCCGAATCTAGCGGGTGCGGCCGAACATAGCCGAGTCTGGACGAGTGACTCCGAGTCCTGCCGAATAGAGCCTTATCCGACCGAATGGACCCGAGTCTTGCCGAACAGAGAGGCGGGGCGGGCGCCACGCAGCGAGGGGGCGAGGCCTGAGAGCCCCGCGGCGCCCCCTGTCGGACAGAGGGAGCATAGCGCTGGCCTTGGCCGGAGCCCCTCGCTGCCTCCCAGTCCTCCAGCCGCACTGTGAGACAGGGGTGTGGAGCCCCTTTTACGGATGACGAAACTGAGGCTCTGGGAGGTTCCGAGGCACGCAGAGCTAAGAAGGAATAAAGCTGGAGATCGAACCTAATTGTGTGCCATAGAGCTCACTTGCGCGTAAAGGGGTTATTGTTTGCTTGCTTCGACCTCTCATAGGAGTTGCCATTTCTTATGCCTGGAGGGGAGGAGAGCCCCCCCCCACCCCCCCTCTGGCTGGGTCCCAGAGCTCAGAGACAGTCCCTCAGCTTGTGACGGAGAAACTGAGCCGGCTCTGGGGCCGCAGTGGCCTTGGCCTGTTGACCAAGTGCGGCTGGGCCAGCAGTTCCCATGAGCAAATATTGACATGTATTCTGGTTATTAAATCGGTTAGCAGGGCTGAGTGGCCATGTCCTGCCCCTTTCCCCACAGGGGCCAATCCACCAGCCTCTGACTCTGATAAACCCTGTCACCCTGGGCCTCAGTTTCCCCACCAGTCACAAGGTGGTGATAGTGGACATGGGCTCCTGGCAGCCTATGGGGTTTAGTTGCAGGGGTATATGAGTCAGGACCCGAGGGTCTGGGATTCTGGGGGATACCTGGTGTGGCCCCGGCACATCCTCTGACCCTGTGAGAAGGTGAACAGGCCTTGGCCACCACACACACGTGTGTGCCCATCACTCCTCCCTCCTGCCGGGCCTGTGGGGCCTGGGCTGCCCCTTAGGCCTGTCCTGTCTAACCGAGTGGCCTCTACGGAGCTGGCACCAGTAGCCTCTCCCCACCAGCAGCATCCCTCCTGTCCACTCAAGCCCCCCAAAACACTACATCTGCATAGGTTTTAAAAGCTATGGGCACTGGACTGGGGGCTGGGAACCTGGGATCTCATCCTACATCCTGGAGTTGGGATCCTGGGCAAGTCACAAGACCATCCCAGGCTGACTGTGCTCAGCTGTAAAATGGATCTCGGAGCTGCTCTCTGGACCTGGAGCACCTTCCACACCTCCTTCCCGTGTGGACAACCTCTCTGGGGAGACTTCCACCCACCCACGGGCTGATTCTTGCTTTCCTTGAAGCACCTCTTGTGTTTATTTAACACTTACACAGCACTTACGATGCGCCAGGCACGGTTCTAAGCTGTTTACAAATACTAACATGTTTAAACTTTTTAACAGTAAGGCCCTTTGCTATCATCCTCATCTTAAAAAAAACAACCAACCAAACCCATTGCTATCAAATCAATTTTGACTCATAGCGACCCTAGAACAGAGAAGAACTGCCCTACAGGGTTTCCTAGGAGTGACTGGTGGATTCGAACTGCCAACCTTTTGGTTAGCAGCCAAGCTCTTAACTGCTGTGCCACTAGGTCTCCAATCCTCATTTTAGAGAGGAGGAAATTGAGGAACAGAGAGATTAATTAACTGGCCCACTGTGAGTGGAGGAACTGGTATCGAAACCCAGGCAGTCCGGAGTCCGCATAGTTAAGAACTACCACGTCACCTTTTGTCTTTGCTGTGACTGACTTTGTTCCTGAAGGACAGGCCTTGCACTTCTCTGTCCTCTGCTTTTTGCAGTTGGCCAAAACCAAAAAAAGTCATTGCCATCGAGCCAATTCCGACTCATACTAACTCTATAGGACAAGGTAGAACTGCCCCGTACGGTTTCCAAGGCTGTAATCTTTATGGAAGCAGACTGCCACATCTTTCTCCTGTGTGGAGAGCCTGGTGGGTTCAAACTGCCTACTTTCAGTTAGCAGCCAAGTGCTTAACCACTGTGTTACCGGGGCTCCTTCTTGCAGTTGGCAGCCGCCCAATAAACACGTGAACGAACGAAAGAACTGGTTAGTCTAACTGGTCCTTGGAGGCCCTGGAGAGGAGGGGCCGTTATCTTGGTTTTGCAGGTGGGAATTTCACCTGTAGGAGGCCCTTTCTGCTCAGCCTCTGCCCTACCTCCAGCCTCACCTGCACCCTTCTCTGCTTCGCTCAGTGAGTTCCTCCAGCCTTCAGGCCCTTGCACACACAGCCCTTCTGCCTGGCACATTCACGACCAACCTTCTGCTCTCAGCGCAGCACCCCCACCCACCCACCCATTGACCAGTTGCTGACTGGTTGACTCCAAATCACGATGATTCCATGTGCCAGAGTAGAACTGTGCTCCACAGGGTTTCCAATGACGGGGTTTTTCAGAAGTATGTCACCAGGCTTTTTTCTGAGGCACCTCTCACCTCTCAGTGGACTTGAGCATCTCTGACCTTTCAGTTAGTAGCAAGTGTGTTAACTCTTGGCACTGCCAAGGGCCACCTTCACCCCACAGATACCCCCATGATTCTCTCCCAGAGCACATTGTACTACTCCTTTGCCCAGCTCATGGGTGATGAAACACTCATTCATGCAGCTGCTTGTGAACGCCCAAAGCTCAGGAGCCGTGTCTGTCTGCCTCCAAAGTACCCCAGCCCAGGGCCAGGGCTAGGCATACAGTCAGTGCTAACAAAGAAAATTTGTTAACTAAATTAACTGTGCCCAGAGAGGTGAAATAAATGGCCCAAGGCTGCACAGCAGGTTCCTGACAGAGGGGATCTAGGGCTCAGGCCTCCTGACTTTGGGTCCCATGACTTTTTCAGGGAGGCATTTCCCCCACAATCCTCCAGAGTACTCACTGAGATTCTCACCAGCAGCTGCCCCTAACAGGGACGCACCCTGAGGCCCGCGCAGGATGTGGCCCGGCCCAACTGCAGGGGGCGCCCTCACAACACAGCTTGGAGCTGTCACTGCCTTTAGAGTGCTTTCTTCTGTGTCTAGGTCCTGTGGAGCTCAGGATGTCACCTCCCCGTGGGACAGTGACCTCCATTCCCCCCCACCCCCACTCTTTCCAGCAGAGGAGGGACCCAAACCCTAGGGGCTTCCCCAAGCCCTGCGACTCCCAGCTCCTCTCTGGGTAGCCATAGGCCGTTGCCTGGCAACTGCCTCTGAGAGACAAGTTCAAGGTAAGGCCTTGAGTGCCAACAGCAGGGATAGCTGGAGAGGCGGAGTCAGCAGAGGGGGTCTTCACCACTCCCTCCTCCCTTCTCTCACTCAGCCTGCAGCCCCTGCGGGCCCCATAACCCGCAGATTCCAGCCTGGAACCCCATACAGCTCGTCTGTCCCTCCTGCCTCACCACCCTGCCCTCCGCCCCCAACCACACACACCGTCAGTTATTCAGGGCACCACACTGCACAATCCCAAAGAGGGCTAGAAGGGCATGCGGTGTGGCATGGAGGTTAAGAGCACAGACCCCAGACCCAGGCATCAGACACGTGGGTTCAAATCCTGACTCTGCCACTTCTGTGCAACCCTGAGCAAGTTATTCAACCTCTCTTTGCCTCAGTTTCCTGTCTGTAAAGTGAAAATAATTATACTAATTAAATAAGCTAGGCCAGCTAGGAGACCCTGGTGGCGTAGTGGTTAACAGCTACGGCTGCTAACCAAAAGGTCAGAAGTTCGAATCCAACAGGCGCTGCTTGGAAACCCTGTGGGGCAGTTCCACTCTGTCCTATAGGGTCACTAGGAGTCAAAATTGACTCAACAGGAGCAGTTTTTTTTTTTTTTTTTAATGGCCAGCTAACACCTGGCAGAAACAAAGAGGGCTGGAGTCACCATATGGATAGTGCCCCTGGAGTTGAGAAATTCAATGGCCCCTCCCTTCATTCATTTATTCAAAATCCTTGTATGAAAGGCCCAGGGTGCTGGCAGCCCCTGGGAACGCAGATGGGTCAGGCATCATCCCTGTTCTGGGAGGGACAAGGCTAGTGGGACACCCACTCACACACCTGAGAGCACACATGGGCATTGACACCAATGTAGTCGGGAAGCCTGGAGGTTGTGGGGGCCGGAGGAGGAGCCCAGACCCCCAGCAACTCTCTGCTCCCACCCCGTGCACCCCTGCCACTCACACAGCAGGCCCCTTGGCATTAACATCCCCAATACACATTCACTCATGGACCCTGCTGAGATATCCTAAGGGCCTACTAAGAGCCCTGCACTGTGCTCACATAAACCACACACATGCAATCACACCCAGCAAAAGCATCCACATACAGTGAACCACACACACGTGTAGACCACTGTGACCCACTGCCTGCCTGGCCTGCCTCCCCTTGCCATTGATAGTCTGCCCCTGACCCGCCCTGTACCCCACTGGTTGGGCCAGACTGTCCGTCACAGTGTCCACCTTCCCCCTGGCTGAAAGGACAGGCTATACATGGCCAATCACAGCATCCTATTTCTTTGGTGATTGGCCCAAGGGGCAATCATATGACCCAGTTAGGGCCAATCAGTTTCCTTCCATGAGATTTGTTATTAGGACACAGTGAGAGAGGTCTATTGCTTTTGAATCAAGATCTGTAAGGGTGTGGGCTGAGGGCAGCTGGGGGTCTTCCATGTGTCCTGGAGAACCTGGACTCTGGGAGGCCACACACAAAGGGCCAGTGTGCTCAGAGCTGAGAGATGGCTAGGAGGGAGCATCTTGATAGACGTGGGTGCTATGTACACACGCCTGCCACACACCCCTGCTTGTCCGCACCCAGCCAGACACACAGCCTCCTGCAGACAAAGGGCCCAGCCACACAGCATTGTCATGTGCCTCCATCTTTATTGAGCTAGAGGCAGAAGCAGTAAAGGACTTCCTCAACCGCCTTCCCCAGCCAGCTTTGCAGAACAGTGCCCACCTGCCCCAGATGTGAGGAAGGTAGGGGAGGGATGAGGGCCAGCCAGGGAATGCCAGAATGATCGGTGTTTTGTCCCTCAGCCCCTCAGCTCCTCCTCAGGGAAGCCCCAGACAAAGCCCCAGGCTGGACCTCCGGCCTCCACCTTCCATACAGGATCTGGTTTCCAGAACTTCTTTTCCCCCCAACCCTGCCTCCCTGTTCCTCAACCTCTGCCTCCAAGTCCCCATTGCTCATGGCCTGCAGCATCCTCATCCCCAGGGGCCAGAGGCAGAGAGGCCTGCTTGATGAAGCAGTCGGGGTGTACGCCAAGCCTGGGAGAGCGCCTCCACTTCATAATCTGGTCTGCCCTGTCCCCTCCCCATTCCAGTGAGCTGGGCAGTGTACCCAGAATGACTTGGCCATTTTCCTTCCCAAATCTCAACAGGCAGGCAAACTGGGAACAACCTCCCTCCATTTTATGATGGGGAACCTGAGGCACAGAGAGGTAAATGCTGGCCAAGGATCATGAGGTGGGTTGAAGATCCAGGTCTTCCGGCTTTCTGGTTCACAGGCTTTCCCTGAGGACCCCCTGCCCTCTGTGGGGGCAGGGGAGACAGTTTTGTCAGAGGTGCCACCCTCCCCAGGGCCAGCCTCCCAGTGGCTTTAAAAGGTCATCTCTGGGGAAGGTCCAGGCCCAGCCTTGGACAGTGGCCTCTCCCCTGAATTCCCTGGCCTCCCAGACCTGTAGCCCCCAGGAAGTTAGATAACAGAAGACCCATTCCCCCATCCACGGGAAGTTCACCACTCCTCCCAGGCCCTTCTTACCACCACTGAGGACCACTCAAGGGGCCAGCCCTGTATGTTTCAGAGCAGCTGCTTTTCCACTCTTGATGGCATCCTTTCCTTGGGACTTGTCAGGCCAGGCGCTGGCGTCCCAGTTCCACAGATACTGCAACTGGGCTCGGCCCAGGGGGCCAAGGTCAGCTCCAGGGTCACAGAGCAGATCTGTCTTCCTCCTTCTGTCTCTCCCTCCTCATCCACCCTTCTCCTCCTCCTCTTATTCCTCCCTCCTCCTCTGCACCGTGCTGTGCAGATCGTTTGCCTCTCTAAGTATACCAGCCAGCTTCTGTGGGTTCAGTTCCTGCCTTGGTTTCTGGGAAGAGGGGCAATTGGTCACAGTGCGGGGAACAGGCCTGGTCCCTCCTGGGAGGAAGCTCCTGGAGCCCTCAAAGACCTGGGGACACCCCGACCCCAGCTTTAGGACTCAAAGCGAGCTACTTTGGGGGTTGGGCAGCTTCCCCACCAGGGGCTGAGTTAGGCTTTGTGTGGCCTAAGCCCTGGTGGTGCAGCGGTTAAAGAGATGGGCTGCTAACCAAAAGGTCAGCAGTTTGAACCCACCAGCAGCTCCTTGGAAGCCCTATGGGGCAATTCTACTCTGTCCTATATTGTTGCTATGAGTCGGAAGGACTCGACACCAATGGGTAAATGGGTTTAAGCCTATATAATTTGGGGATCTCCTTTAAGAAAAGTCATATAAAATTACAAGTGCAAAATTAAGTGCAGGGCCTCGCAAGGGCCCACACCATAAGGGGCCCTGAATCTCACTCAGCTCAGCTTCCTGGAAAATCCCCCTCTGGCCACCATGTCCAGGAGCACAGGAGTCCCCACAAAAACCACCTGGGTCAAAAGGGCCTGGAGGTTATCGGGTTGTCTAGCCGGTGAGTTCCCCAGATCTGGAGAGGCAGGAGCTGGTACAAGGCCACACTGCCTGTGGCGCAGAGCTGATCTGGGTGGGCCTGAGCTGCTCCACCCCCTCCTCCCCACCAGGTAAGACTTCCTTCTACCTGGGGCTTCAGTCTAGCCCCAGCAGCTCCTGTGTCCCTGAATTCAAGCCCAGGAAATCCAGGCTTTGCTCTATCCCTCTGAGGGCTGATGATACCCAGGGATACTCCAAGTCCCCAAGAGTTGGGGAAGGTCAGGTGCACCGTCCCTGTCACCTGGACCCTGCTCAGGAAAGGCAGCCCAGCAATGAGGCCCTTCCAGACCTCTTGCCTATCAGATCTCATTGGGGCCGACTACCCCATCCCTGAGTCACAGAGGAGAAAGCCAGGCCCAGAGAGGGGAAGCGACCTATCTACGGCCACACAGCAATTCCCAGCAGCACTGGGATCAGAACCCTTGGAACATCCCATCGTGAGTCTCTGGCACCCTGGGCGGCATGCCCGAGCATACCTACAGCCTCTGCCCCTTCCTCGGGCTGCCCTGGCCCTCCCCAGACCCCTACAGATAGCTGATGTGCAGGGCACTGGACTTCTCCCCAGCAGAGGGCTCTCGGGGCAGGGATTGCTGCTCCTTGCCTGCCGAGCCACTGGGTGGCTGCTCCTGCCCACTGGTGCCAGGCTGGGTGATCTGGCTGACCCGGCTGTTCTTCTCCTTCCCCTCCGCCTGCTTCTCTGCCCCCTCTCTTCCACTCTCCTCCTCGCCCTCCTCTCCATCCTCCTCCTCATCCTCTTTGGTCTTCTCCGGAGGCCCTGCTGCAGGCTCCTGGCTGCGCACGCGGCGGGAAGGCCGCAGCAAGACCCTGCGGAAGCCCTGCTTGAAGCGGTAGGAGAGGAAGCCATACAGGATGGGGTTGGCACAGCTGTTGGCATAGGGCAGTGCCACCACGAGGAAGTAGAGGCCGAAGAAGGCGGGCTCCTCAGGCAGTGGGCACACCACGTTGACAATGTTGAGCACGTAGAAGGGCATCCAGCAAAGGACAAAGAGCGCCACCACGGCCACCACCATGCGTGTGACCCTACGCTCAGAGCGCCGCCGCCGCTGGCACGAGGGCGCCTGCACCCGCCGCCCAGCCGAGCGCACCTTCACCACGATAAGCAGGTAGCAGAGGCAGATGACCAGCAGCGGCCCGAAGAAGCCCAGGGCGGCTGTGTAAATGATGAAGGCGGCCCGCCAGGCCGCCGCAGGCTCAGGCCACTGCATGTGGCAGGTGCTCATGCCACGGGGCACACCCGAGAAGACCACCACGGGCAGCACCACCACGGCTGAGGCCACCCAGACGGCCACGCTGACCGTGCGGGCCACTGGCGCCGTTCGCCAGCGGGCCGAGCGGGTAGGGTGCACCACCGCCAGGTAGCGGTCCACACTCATGACAGTGAGGCAGAAGATGCTGGTGAACTGGTTGATGCCATCCACGGCCATGACCAGGCGGCACATGAGGGAGCCAAACGGCCAGTATGACAGGGCATTCTGAGCAGCCAGGAAGGGCAGCCCCAACATGAAGAGCTCGTCGGCCAGCGCCAGGTTGAGGATGTAGACGTTGGTGACTGATGGGCTGGCCGTGTGCCGCAGGACTACGTAGATGACCAGCGAGTTGCCTAGCAGGCCCACCACGCACACCACCAGGTAGACCAAGGGGATCAGAATGCCGCTGACAGCCAGCCCTGCTGGGCTTGGGCCCCCCGACCTATTTCCCAGGGTAGCATCCAGGAGCCAAGCCAAGGAGGTGTTCCCGGGTTCCAAGGTTGTGGGCACTGGTGGAGAGTAGCCAGAGGTGTCCATAGCCAAAGGGAGGGCAGTCAGCAGTCAGCTACTGGCCTGGAAGAAGGGAGACACAGCCAGTCATGGCAGCGGATGGGTTCTCTCTGCTGCCCCCTCCCCCAAGACACTGGACTCGGAGGCCTACTGTGCAGCAGATCACAGCTTGACAGGCACCATTTTATCTACTCTGCCCAGCCCAGAGAGGTAGGTAGTGCTACCCCCATTTCTCAAATGAGGAATCTAAGTCTTAGAGAGGTGAAATGACCCACCTTCTATCACACAGGCAGGCTGTGGAGTGAAACGTGGGCTTGTCTGGCTCCAAAGGGCCGGGGACAATGCTAGCCTGTCCCCCACTATGTCCCTTTTCTGTGCACATAAGTGTTCCATTGACAGTAAATAAAGGAATGAGCAATAATGAAGTCATATTGTTTCATAAAACAATACTCAGCCTTTCTACTTAGGATGCCCCAGCCAGCAGAGAGCATTTAAGTGGATGGCATTGCCCGCCAGTGGGTCTCATCCTCCAGTCTGAAAACCACTGCTTCATATCACAGGTCCTTAATCTTGAACTTGGGTCCCTGAATAACTTCAGAGGCTGCGATAACCCCTGACACTGTAGGCGAAAGTTAATGCGTCCGTGTCTTTTCTGGGCAGAGCTCAGAGCTTTCATCAGATTCCTCAGATTCTGAACTGAGTTAAGAGCCACAGGCTCAGGGATGTCCCCTTTCCTGGGAGTCAGAGCCCTTGGGAACTCCCTTGCCCCAGCCCATGCCATCGTCCCCCCTTCCATGAGACACAGAGGCTCTGTCCAGGGACAGTTGACTGGGAACCTGGGAGGTGGGCAGCTGAGGCCTCTTTTCCCCAGAATCTGACTTGTGGTGGAAGGGTTAACAGTACCCTTGACAGGTACTGTTGAAGGGGTATGCACAAGAATAGGGGACGTTTCAGATGGGAAGAAGGCATTTTCAGATGGGTCTTGAAGCATGTATGGGGGCTTGCCCTGGGGACACAGTGGTGCCCAGTGTCCCTGTTTACTTTCTTTCCTTTCCTAGCATCTTTCTTATCACATCTCCTGTATATTGTAAGTAGCTAGGACTCTTCCTAGCTCCTTCAGTATGGAGACTCTCTCTCATTCAGCTTCGAACCTATTCTCCCCACTCTCACCCACCAGTTGCTTTCTCGCACAGCACAAGCTCTGCATAAATGTTTGTGGCATCAGATGGATCAAAGGGGAACCCGGACTGGACTAACCTAAAGGAATGAATTGTTAATAGTGGAATTTCAAGAAAGGCCACCAGAATTTGCTCACCTCCCTTAACAAGAGTTCTGATTCGGGAGGTCCAATTAGAGGCCAAGGCTGAAAGCTAGAGCCTCCTCTGGGCCTCGACCTTTTCTCCTACCCCTTCTTTTCTCATTAACCCTACTCCCCAGTCCCTTGACACCCAGCACCTAGTGACCTTAAAAACCAAAACCAAACCAAACCCACTGCTGTCGAGTTGATTCCGACTCATAGCGACCCTATAGGGCAGAATAGAACTGTCCCATAGAGTTTCCAAGGAGCGCCTGGAGGATTCAAACTGCTGACCTCTTGGTTAGCAGTTGTAGCACTTAACCACTATGCCACCAGGGTTTCCTGGTGACCTTATTGATCAGAAAACCCTGAGCAAGAAACTCTTTGGGAGGAGAAGCCTTCCCTCCAATATCTCCCGCTGACCCCACCCTGAGCCTGAAAGTCCACCAGCAGGAAGGGGTAGTCCTTATTGCCCTCTCAGTATGCCACTTTTAAGGTGCAGAGCTCCTGGGAAGGGGAGATGCCCCAACTCCAAGCACGCACCTGGGGTGACTGGGCTTGCCAGGCTGCTATGCCCTGGGGACCTTGGGCTGCCCAGGGCCCAGCGGGCCTGACCTGGTAAGGCTGAGGGTGGCAAAGAGTGCCCTTGGCTGATGACTCCTCCTGATGATTCTTTCTGGCTGGCTGGACTCAGAACACCCATTCCCTACCCTGAGGCTGGGAGAGAAAACAGTGCTGCAAGACTGGGGGAGCCCTCAACCCATCCTTCACCCCAGGCCTCCTCAGCAGTCCTAAGCCTGGGGCAGCGGCAATAAGAGGAGGATACCCCCAGGTGGTACAAATGGTAAATACACTCTGCTGCTAACTGAAAGGTTGGTGGTTCAAATCCACCTAGAATCATCTTGGAAGAAAGGCCTGGAGATCTACTACTGGAAAATCAACCATTGAAAACCCTAAGGAGCCCAGTTCTAGTCTGACGCACGCGGAGTCGCCATGAATCAGAGTCAACTCGCCAACAAATGCTTTTTTTTAATCTGGATAGAGGACTCATAGGATTCTAATAGTGTGTTGGCTCCAGTTCACTGTGCCCCAATTGTGCCAGGCACGAAGCTAGGCTGCTGACGTGTCCTATGGGGAGGGACTCTTGTCCCCACTATACAGATGGGAAATGCACGTGAGGCCATGTGCCCCAGCCAGGCAGCTAGGAAGGGGCAAAGCTGAAAGGACCCTTGTGACCATTTCATGATTCCCCCCCTCCCCCGCCCCAACACCACTTTCATTTCACAGGTCATCAGACTGAGGCCCGGCCAGGGAAGGCACTGGCCTAAATGTCACAGTTGGTCAGGGCAGCTCTCAGGGGCTCTTCCAATTAGCCTTATAGAATGATGAACTCAAAAACCCCTAGGCTTCTAAACCAGTTGCCATCCAGTCGACTCCAACTCATGGTGACCTCCTGTTACTGTGCTCCATAGGGTTTTCAGTGGCTGGTTTTCCGAAAGTAGATCCTTAGACCTTTCTCCCAAGGCACCTCTGGATGGACTCGAACCCAAACTTTTGGTTAGTAATGCATCACCCAGGGTCTCCCCTAGACTCCTAGAGGCCTAGAATAGAATTTTAGATTCTTGGAACAATGAAACAGCAAGCATTAGAATCCCAGAATGCTGGAATCAGACCTTCTTAAACCCAGAACTATAGAATCTGGGACCCTCATTGTCCTGGTTTCCTCAGCTGGGAGGGCCCTACATCATCCATCCACCTTGCCACCCTGTATACTGGTTCTTTTTATAGCAACCCCAACTGTCAGCCAATCGCAACCCAGGACTGGAGGAGGGAGGGGCACACAGTCTCCCAAGAGAGGAACAGTGAGCCACACAAATCTAATTTCCAGGCTTCAGGGACAGATGCCCCCGGGGAGGCCTGGGGGTGAGCTCCGAGGACAGCCCCCGCTCTGCCTGGGACACACATGTGCACCTGCAAACACAAGCACACAGTCCAGCAGGAACACAGTGCACCCAGCAAGACCCTCTCTTTGTACTGGGACGTGAAATAGCCTCTCCCACAGCCCCTGGCCCCTCTCAAGGCTCCCTGCCTCCACCCCTATCTGGGCCAATCTTCCCTGTCAAAGTTTAGCAGGCCGGGTGCCAGAAGCAGAAAAATTATAGCTTTCCACATGTGTAAGTCAGACCTGTAATTTCGGTGCCGCCTTTTCTTGAGGAGCTGGAATCCTGTGTGTAATCTAGTTCATCCTTGGGGAGGAGGGACTTTTCCTCCCCATCTGGTTTATCTTTGGCACAAGCTTGCCTGAAAGCTGGGGGCGGACTCTCCCAGGGACAACCTGGGAGGAGACAGAGGCCCAGAGAGGATGAGCAGTGGTCCTGAGCCCCACAGCAATCAGGGCGATCCCTCAGGAAAGATGGATATCCTCAATCTATCTCCCTCTCCCCAGAGAGCACAGAATTTGGGGTACAGGGATCCTGGATGATATCTTTATTTAACCCCCAGCACACAGCACAGCACCCAGAACATCGCAAACGAAACAACCAAAGGGTTCAGCAAGTGGAGTTCTGAGGTGGGTGGAGGCCAGAAACTCACCCCGAAATCCTCACGAAGCTGGTGGTTAGGGGTGGGGGGTGAGGATGGACTTTTAGAGAAGAGGAGGTTGAGGCTCAGGGAGGTTAAGTCACTTGTGCAAGGTCACCCAGCTAGTGAGTGGGAAGCCAGCATTCGAACCCAAGTCTGTCTACTCCTAAACCACCGGTACAGCCTCCGCATGCTGGTGTCTCTAACAGCCTCGGGCTGGGAGGAATCAAGGGCTGGAGAGCCCCTGGCAGTCCTGCATTCTGCTTGCCCTTCAACCCTGGACCTTCCCCAGAGGCCGAGATTGTGCTGGCCAGTGCAAACTGGCTCACTCCCACCCCAGAACACAATACACAAGCCCTGGGTTGGGGCTTGGGCTCTGCCACTGAGTGCCTGCCAAATTGCTGTGTGACCTTGGGCAAGTCACTTCCCCTCTCTGAACCTCAGTTTCCTCATTAAAATTAAGACATGCCGTACCCACCTCCCGGGTTGCTGTAGGGTTAAATGGAGTGTGCTGAGCAGTGCCCAGCATGGAGGGGGAGCTCAGGAGAGCTGGCACATGAGGCAAGGAGGTGGGACGGCATGATGTTTCTAGTTTCCTTCCGCTTGGACACTCTGCTCTTCTGTGATTCCAAGATTCTAGAATCGTGGCGAGAAATTCTGAGGTTAATGTTCTGACCCCTGCAGCCCACTGAGAGGTCACGGGGAGGCCACTTTCCTTCCTCCATGGGCCTCCCCACCCTCTCCCAGCCCTCAGTCATAGCCTCCCAAGTTCATCGTGGGCAGAGGCTGAGCTCCAGCCCCCTACTCTCCGGGACCCCATCCAGGCCCCAGTCTCCTTACCTGCCCACGGGGTGAGGGCTCCCCTCCTTGCCGCCAGGCTGATGATCGTCCTGCTGCTCCCTCTCTCTGCCCAGGCCCCAGGTGCCCCCACAGCACCCCTTGGCAGGGGTCTCCACGCGGCGACCACTTCTAAACTGCTTGTATGTCCTCCTAGGCCCGCAGCGGTCACGTCTGCCCACAGAGCCTCTCCCATCTGGTCTCTGGCCCTGACTTCCCGCAGGCACCTAGTAGCACTTCACCCCCCATCTCCAGGACACATCCTGAGGGGGGCAGGGGTACAGGTGGGGTCTGCAGGCAGGGGCTGGTGGAAGGAGAAGCTTCCCAAGGTGAAGGAGAGAAAAGGGGAACAGGGCACTGTAGGAAGCCAATAGAAATATAGGAAAAGGGGGGTCGGAGGTGGAGAGAGAGAGAAGACAGTGAGTGGGTGGAAAGCCAGAATGAGGGGGAGTGATGAGGGATGTGTGACAGGGAGAAGAAAAGGAGGAGGAAAGAGGAGAACGAGAGAAGGAGAGCGGGAGAGGCAGAGAGAGGCAGGAACAGAGCCCAAGGAAGGAGAACGAGGGGGTGGCAGGAAGAATGACAGAGAAGGATTGTGCCACAGATGGTGACATGGAGCGCCAGCGAAGGAGAGAGCAGGAGTGGGGTGCGGGAGGGGCGGGGAGGAGGGGCTGAGGGCTGGAGAGCAGGTGCCGGTTGAGGGGTGAGGGAGGAGGGACGGCAGGTTAGGAGAGGAGGCAGAAGGAGGGGGAGGGGGCGGACCCTGTTACCGGGGAGATTCCAGCCACCCACGTTGGCCTTGGCTCCTGCGGGAAGTTGCAGAGGAGAGTGGGGCTCAGGGGAGGTGGGACTGAAAACCAGGGGACAACTGTGTCCCAAGGCAAGGCCAGGTGTGGGTTTGGGAAAGCTTGGGAGGAGGGCCGTGAGCGTGGGAGAGAGCACTGGGCTGGGAGGCTGCAGTCCTGAGGGCCAGGCTGTCCTGTGGTCACAGGCATGGGTGAGGGGAGAAGAGAGGAGGAGTCCTGAGCCGTGAGATCCCGTGGACTGAATGTGCTGAGCCCCAGGCAGAGTGAGGAGCAGAAAGACAGGGTAAAGAAGAGATATTTTAGGCTTTGAAGGCCAAAAGGCAAAATCACGGACATTATGAGGAAAGAAAATCAATTTTCACAATTTTTTATTAACGAAATTCAAACTGTAATAATAATAATGGAGGACAATTTTTTGTAATACTGGTCTACTCACAGGTAAAATGGAGTTCTTTGGGGGGATAACATTTGGCTTAGCTGGAGCTCAAAGTTGGGACTTCCTACCATCAAATCGATTGCAAGTAATCATCTGTTGACGTCATCTGTACAGAAACAGGCAGTGGGCAGGATCTGGCCCACGGACCACAGTCTGCTGCTGGCTCCCGTCTAAGATTCTCTGCCCTGGGGCCTGAACACAGGCCTGGCCACCTTGGACACAGTGCTCCAGCTCCTACTGACCAACCGTGTGACGGCGGGCCAGTCATGCCTTCTCTGGGCCTCAGTTTCCTCATTGGGCTGTGGGGAGGTTGGGCTAGATCCTCCCCAAACTCCTCCTGCAGCATGTGTATTTTAAACACCTAAGCATCCATCGGGGAGCTCTGGTGGCACAGTGGTTAAATGTTTGGCTGCTAACCAAAAGGTCGGCGGTTCGAACCCACCGGCCACTCCTCAGGAGAGAGATGTGGCAGTCTGCTTCCATAAAGATTACAGCTTTAGAAATCCTATGGGGCAGTTCTACTCTGTCCTATAGGGTCACTATAAGTCAGACTCGACTCTGTGGCAATGGGTTTGGTTTCCTTATCTCTAAGGATCCATTAAGGAGGCGTGGTGATACAACGGTTGGCTATTCCCCCATCGGCTCCATAGAAGACCTGGTGATCAGCTTTCGGAAAGATCACAGCCAAGAAAACCCTGTGGAACAATTCCACTCTGCACACATGGGGTCACTATGAGCCAAAAAATCATCTCGACAGCACCCAACAACAACAAAGATGGTCCGCTAACCTAGAGGCTGCTGGTTCGAACCCACCCAGTGGCTCCATGGAGGAAAAGCCTGACGATCTGCTTCTGTTAAGATTACAGCCAAGAAAACCCTGTGGAATAGGATAGGGTTGCCATGAGTCAGAATCGACTCAATGATAACTAACAACAACAAGGCTCCATTAGTAAAGACACCTGTTTGTCATTAGCCATCGCCATGAGTCGCTGCTTCCCATACGTTACCATTTCACAGATGAGGAAGCTGGGCTCAGAGAAGCGAAGGAGTTGACCCCATCGCACAGTCCTGGAGTGGAGAAGCTGAACAGCTTCGTGCTCTTAACTCCCAGCCTGGGTGGCCTGTTCCCTGCCTCAGGAGGGCAAGGGGAGTAATAGAGAAGGAAATCAGTCTTTGTTGAGCACCTACTATGTGCTAGGCGCCGTCTCAGCCCCTTTTCATAGTGGACCATTCCTAGGACCAGGATGGGCCTACTTGTCCCCAGGTCCCAGGGCTGGCACACGGTAGGACCTCAGAGAACTGGGAATCAAATTCTAACAGAGGTGCTACCCTGGCAGCTGCAGCACACAGTAGGACCCACGCTTTTGCCTAAAGCCCACCGACACCCTTGGTCCTCTCCCTCCACTGGCCACGTGGTCCAACAAGACCCTTCCTCCTGTCTGTCTCCTGTCTGTTGTTCAAAGACATGAGGTCAAAGTTGGCCTCAAGACAGCCTAAACACACGGGGCTCCTGGAAGCTGGTCCTCAGGGTTGGGGAGTGATCTTGTGGCAGCCCTCCACCCCCAAGATCCTCCCAGGCCTTCTCATCCCTCTTCTTGGATGGAACATGCCTCACCTTCCGGCCTACTCTGGGGGTTCTTGTGAAAGGTAAATGAAGGCAATAGCTGTCCGCTTTTTCCTTCCAGCACCAACTCTTATTGCTTCTCCTCTCTCACCTGTCCTCTGCTCTCCATCCTCGCAGCCTCTTTTCTGGACCAAGTCTCTTCTGCTCTCACCCCCTACCTAGCAGTGAGAGTTAAAGATATGTCATGCCAGTCACCTGCTTGAAACACTCCAATGGCCGACTGTTGCCCATAGAATAAAATCCACAGTCCCTACCATGACCTAGGAGCCCTGGTGGTGTAGTGGTTAACAGCTTGGCTGCTAACCAACAGGTTGGCAGTTCAAGTCCACCAGCTGCTGCTTGGAAACCCTATGGGCCAGTTCTACTCTGTCCTATAGGGTCACTATGAGTTGGGATCAACTAGATGGCAACTGCTTTGATTTTTTTTTTTTTTTGAACCATGGCCTAAGTGCCCCACATAACCTGCATTCTGCCTGCTTCTCCTCCACACACTCTCTCCCCCTTGTCCTAAATCATCATGACCTCATCCTGAACCTTACACATGCCCCAGGCCCTTTGCACAAGCTATTTCCCTTGTCCCTCTATTCACCCTTCAACAGGTTTAAACACCACACACCGTGAGAAGCCTCCTAGTCTCTAGCACTCCCACCTCTGGGCTTCCTTTTTATCTGTAATGTAATTAATTTTAATTTGCTTTTATTTTTATCCGAGTACTGTTTGCAAGTAAATCTAAAAAGCCAATAGTACTAAAAAAAAAGGCTTGTAACAGGAAAAAAAAAAAAAAAAGCTGCAGTCCCAATGGCCCTGGCCCACCTCTTGTCCCAGAGACAATTCTACCCTCCTTATATGTGTATCTCCATCTATCTAAATACCACGTTTATCCTTCTATCTTGATTCCCCAGTTTTCCCACATTTTCTATTAACTTCCTGTTATGGTAGAGGATTTTAGATTTTTGTTATACACTCTCATCCCTTCTCTCCATCCTCTCAACATAATTTTCAATTAAATGCATATTCAGTGTTTTCATCACTGATGCCATGTAAATATTATTTCCTGCTCAGCCAGGAGTTAGTAATTGTCTTGTTTTTTCCTTTGCTTAGTTTTCTTTGAATATCTTAGTTTTCTTCGACTAAATGTTCTCACACGTTCCTACAGGTTGGTAAAAACCTCACGGTAGAATTTCCAGAGTCCAACTGCAGGACGACTTTTTGTTGGAAACTCCCGTATTCCTTTGATCTGGACCAACTGACATTCTGGGGTGCTTTCTTCATTGTTGTATTGAATATTTCCTTTAGCTTTTTCCTGTGTTGGATCCTGTTTCTTGAACCCCATACCTTCCTCTTTGATGGTTTACTCTCTCGTTTTGGTGGAGCACATCCTCTAGTAGCTTCCCGAGAAAGCACACATGTTTTAAAATGGTTACGTAATTCTCCTCTCATACTTGATAGCCTGGCTGGGTATAGAATTCTAGCTTGAAAATGACTTTGATGGTAGAAGGTATCTGTCCATGTTTCTAACTTCCAGTACTTTTGTTGAGAGGTCCAATGCTATTTTTATTCCCAATCCATTGTGTGTAGCTTTAGGTAACTGTTTTTTCTTTATTCTGGAAACTTTTAGGATCTTTGCTCTATCCCTGTATTTCTGAAATTTCACAGCGATGTCCCTTGCCTGGGTCTTCTTTTGTTCATTGTTTCGGGCATTCAGAGGATTCTTTTAATCTGGAAATTTGTGTTCTTCACTTCTGGGCAATATTTTTCTATTATTTCCTTCTGGAACTTCTATTAGTTGAATATTGGGCCTCCTGGATCAATCAATCCTTTAGTTTTCTTGTGGTCTGCCTTTACCTTTTATGTATTTTTTTTTTTTACTATCTTTTTATCTTCAAACACTTCTATTATTTTTTATTAACTTATTTTTAACTTTCAATACCTCTTATCTATTTTGTGATTTCTCCTTTACCTTGGCATCCCATACTTATTTGTGGATATAATATGTTTCCTTATCTCTCCGAGGATAGCAATGATTGTTTCTTTAAGGCTTTCTTCTGCTTAGTGCATTGTCTCTTTTTTGCAACTCCTTTTTGTTTGTTTGTTTGATCAGGTCACTTTCATGTTAGAACTTTCCTCATCCGTCCAATCATGCTTTGTTACTGACTCCTATTTCAGAATGAGGCATTAAAGTCTGACCGGAAGCTCCATGTTGGAGACCGGGGCTTGCACAACGGTGACATCTCTGTAGGAACAACTGTATCTTTTGTCAAGGAAACCACATATCACCATCTATAAGCCTTTTCTCTGAGGTGGTCAGATCCTCTAGTTTCCTGTCGGGGGCAAGTATATGCCTGAGTGCTAGCACTCCCGCACCGGGCCAGAACTTTTGCATAACTCCCCTCTATCAGTCACATAGAGCTGTGTAACAAACAACTACAAAAGTCTATGTAGCACACAACAGTAAGCATTGATTTCACTCACACCTCTTTGGTTCAACTGGTATCTTAGTTATCTAGTGCTGCTATAACAGAAATAACCACAAATCGGTGGCTTGAACAAACAGAAACCTATTTTCTCACAGTTTAGGAGACCAGAAATCCAAATTCACAGAGCTGGCTCTAGGGGAAGACTTTCTCTCTCTGTTGGCACTGGAGGAAGGTCCTTGTCCCAGCTCCTGGGCAATCTTCATGTGGCTTGGCATCTCTCTTCCTCCATCTCTGCTCACTTGCTTGTGCTTGTTGAATCTCTTTTATATCTCAAAAGCCATCTTCTTGAGGTAAACCCTATATTAATCCTGCCACATTAACAAAATAAAGACAGCTCCCTCCCAAATGGGATAACTACAGGCATAGTGTTAGGATTACAACACGTGTTTTGCTGGGCCATAATTCAGTCCATAACAGCTGGGATGGGTTGACAGAAGCTGGGCTGGGCCAAGCAGATCTGCTTGAAGCTGCAGGTCTGTGGGTCAGCTGGACAGCTCTGTTCAATGTGCCTCCTATTTGTGGAACTAACAAGCTTTCCAGGGCCTGTTCTTCGGGAAGCACAACACAGCAAGCACATTCAAGTGTTTCCTTGTGGTGCATATGCTAACATCCTATTGGCCAAAGCTAGTCACATGGCCAAGCCCAACATTATCGGAGTCGGGAAGTGCCCTCCTCTCGGGGAGGTGGGGGTGGAGGGCGTTTTTGCTAAATGTAATCAAATCTACCACATTCCCAATAATAAGTCTGGTGCCTGGCCCCACTCTACCTGGTTCCTTGCCAGAGCTCTCTGGTTCAGTTTCTCCTGCCCAGGTTAGGGAGAGGAGGTTGTCTGGCTGCATAATTCTGGGGATCTGGGTGTCTAATTGCTCCTTAAACTGGCTTCCAAACATTCTCCATTCTCAGACTCATGCCTTGCCATCTGTGGTCCCTAGATCCCCCCAATCCTGAGTTTCTCTGGGGTTCCACAAGGCCTATTGGTTTATATCTCTTCTGTCCCCCAGCCTCCCACCACGCTCCGCCACCTAACAGCAGGCAGTTAGTTTTGCCTCTCCTGGGCTCTGTTAAATCATTTACCACCTCCATCTGCTCTCGGTCCTCGTGTTTTGTGGTTTGGGGTTACAGGTGTCTCTTGATTTCTTTGAAAACAAGAGTTTGTGTTTCTGTTTCTTGTTCTCCTTATTGTCGTGGGCTGCTTTTCATCAAGAGTGAGGGAGTGGAAACATCTCTACCCAGGCACCTTGAGACTGGAAGGAAGTGTCTACTTTTCTATATTGAGCATATTTCTGCGGTATGAGGGCTGGGCTGCGTGGCAGCTGTTTATTTACACATCTGTCTCTCCCACTGGCCTCTGAGGCCCTGGTGAGTGCAGAGCTCTGTCTCAGCCTTCTCTGCACTTCCAACTCCTGGTACAGCTTGGCACAGGGTACGTGGTTAATCCATGGGAACTGGACAGAATTGAATTTTGGATTATACAGATAATTGCTAATTTCTCCCTCCTGTAGACCCTCTTCAGAAGTCTTCTAGAACCATCTTAGACCTGCCTCTACCTCTCTAGGACTTACCATGCCTTGATTCCCATGGGAATCCTTACAATTGTTGCTATGCTTGAGCCCATTGTTGCAGCCACTGTGTCAATCCATCCCGTTGAGGGTCTTCCTCTTTTTCGCTGACCCTCTACTTTACCAAGCATGATGTCCTATAAAGATTATGGGCAATTAAAACCTACAGAGCAGTTCTACTCTGTCACACCTGGGGTCGCCATAAGTCGGAATCAACTCAACAGCAATAGGTTTGGTTTTGGTTTTTGGTTTTCTTACACAGCATCATTGTAGCAATAGCTGACTATGACAGGAGGCCAGGGCAGGAATCCAGGAAATGATACCAGCATGGACAAGGGCGGGAGTAGTGGCACTGGAGTAGGGGGACAGCTGGGGAGGTATTTGGTGACTGGTTGGAAGTGAAAAGGGAGAAGTAGAAGGTATTAAGAATGACTCCCAGGTTGTTGGTTTGAGGGGCTGGGCGCATTTACTGCGTGATTAAGCCTGGGTGGGAGTGTGAGTTTGAGAAGCTCTGGAGACATCCAAGCAGAGGGCCCTGCTCACTGGTCTCTCTGCTGACTTGGCAGCCTCCCCACTGGATTGTGAGGCTCCTGAGGGCAGGCCTTAGCCTGGCTCACCCCTCAAACCCTGCGTTTGGCACACAATCCCAGTAATTATTTGTTGAATGATTAAATGACTGAATGAATTGATGGTTGGATTTGCATGTTTGGGGCAACAGGAGTATTTTACAGGATCTGAGTGGCACAGTTATGTTTGTAAGAAAGACCCCCCCCAGGCAGAGGATGGATGAGAGGCAGAGGTAGTGGAGGCAGGGAGGCCAGCGAGGAGGCTGGAGCTACTGTCCAGGGAAGAGAGCCCAAGGCTTAGCTCAGGTAGTGGCAGTGGGCTAGTTAAGGGGATGGAGTTAACAAATATTGGGAGCTGAATTGCCCAGACTTGGGGACCACTGAAATGCTGGGGGTAGGGGGAGTGGGGGGTGGGGGAGAAGAGCCTAGGGGACCCCCAGGTCTGTGGTTTGGAAGCAGGAACGAAGAGCAACCAGGCTTCAACACAGAAAGCCCCAAATGAAGTGTCTTGCTCAGCAGTACGTCCCTCAGCCACCAGGCAATGATTTCTTCACAAGAACGGCCGAGTCTGGCACATCAAGCCCTGATGCCCAGCCCAGGCCTGGCACTAGATGGGCGCCTGAGAGCAGTTGCTATCAAATGAGTGAGTATCACAGAGCTGTCAGCTCCCACCCACAACCAACAGCTCTTCCTGTTTCAAAACAGAACTTCCCTAGCGGTTTCTCTCTCCTATCTGAGGGGCCTCCAGCTCTTGGCTGATTTGCAGAGTAGAAACAAGTGACTCACCCCATGTCCAGTGATTGCTGTGCACAGTGATATGGTATAAAGAGCACTTGGCTAGGAGTCCTGCAGCCTCGGTTATGAACGCTGTCAGCTAATAGTAACAGAAGGCCTGAGCAAATAGGTGGTTTCATTTCTGTTTCGTTCCCCTAACAAGGCAGCTGTTGTCATTAGTTTGGCTGCCAACCGATGCTGTCAGGGACCCAGACTCTTTCTATCTTTCTGCTCTTCCATTCTTAGCACGCTGGCTTGTAGCTCCAAGGTCACAAGATGTTGCTGCAGCTCCAGACATCATCCCATCAGTATTCAAGGCAGGAAGGGGGACCGGACAAAGGGCAGTGCCAGCTGGCTCCATCATTTTTTATTGGAGGGAACTAAAATGTTCACAGAGCCACCTTTCCAGCTGACGTTCACTTATGCCTCGTTGACCTGAACTGTGCAACCTTGAAACCCTAACTGCAAAGCAGGCTGGGAAAACTAGTATTTCACCTGGGCCTGGGTATATTGCCGCCCTGAACGAAACCAAGATTCTGTTAGCAGGGAGGATGGAGGCAGTGGAAGACAGTGGGCAAGTGGAGTCTCTGCTTTAAAGGCTTCAGCTCTAACTCCTGGGCCCTCCTGGGCCTCAGTTTCCTTTTCTGCTGAATAAACTATTACTACCTACCTACCTTGGAAGACTATTGTGAGGATTAAATGAGATAGTGTGTGCTAGGTCAGACACAATGATGAATGAGAGAATTTGTTTGCTAGGGTTGTTACTGGTCTAAGAGCAAGGCTGCCCCCTGGGGTAGGCTCAGGGGACTGAACACAAGGAGAAGCCCCCAGACCACCCTTGGCAAGCAAAGGAGTTTGGGGGGCAGGGGGAGCAGAAGAAAGAGCGTTTGAGAAAAGGCTTCAACGTGTGAAAAGCCTCGGGGTGAAAGAAATGTGGATGTGAGTTTGAGGAAATGAGAGTCCAGTCTGATGGCGGAGGTGTGAGTGGAGGAGGAGAGAGGGAGGCTGGAGTGTGGCCAGGCCTGAGGGGTGGGGGGCATCCCGGGAAAGTGTCCAGAATTTATCCTGAGACCCCAAAAGAGTAGGAGTAGAAAGGGGTTGCCCTCAGGACTCTGGCAGCCTGGAGGGGGGCCCAGCTGCTTTAAAACTCCAGGCTTAACAGAGGGTGGGGTCTGGCCCACCCATGTCTGTGTTTGTGTCATGTGTGTGGGTTTTAATGTTTTCTTTTTGTTTCAGAGGAGAAGTAACTCTAAAAACCTATCGACCTTGTCTGAGTTAAAACTAAGAAAAGCGAAGGGGTTTCCCCATGGGACCTTTCAGGAGGGTGAGGTTCTTGGGAGGTGGGTGAGCTGGAGGTCCTGCCTGGGAACTTCAGGACGTATGGGGAGGCGGGGCAGTGAGGGAAGCTGGGGTCTCTGGGGAAGCAGGAAATGGAAACCCAGAGCATTTCATTGTCTGGGAATTGGGGGGCTTCTCTGTTGTCAGCAATGAGGCCATATACCTTTCCCCTCCTTTATTTTAGCTCTGTAGAGGGTCAGCCCCTTGAGAGCAGGGACTCTTGGGTACCCCCAGATTCCTGCTCCTGGAACAGCCTGGGCACAGAGCAGGTGCTCCATAAATACGTGTTGAGCGAATGCATGAAGAGTTTAGGTAGAGAAGAGACATTTTCTGGAGGAGTAGGAAGCTTGGAGTTTATCCGTAAATTAGTAAACGCTTAGGTGGGACTGGGAGACCTGGCGGCGCAGAGGTTAAAGCACTCAGCTGCTAACTGAAAGGTCAGTGGTTCGAATCCACCAGCTCTGTTGTATCAATGCCTTTCATCCCTACAACAACCCCACTTCGCTTTTAAAGAAACTCATGTTTGCTGAGTGCCTGCAGGGACTAACATTGTTTCCTTAAGCTGCTGGGACACTTTTCTGTGACTTCCAATAATACAGGTCAGGGTTTCTGGCTGCCCAACATGCATATTCCCAAGTTCCAGCAAGACTCTCAGCTTCCATTTAGGAACCAAGCCCTCCGCCTGAGAACACATGGTTCTGATGGAGTTGCCACCACCTCTTGCTCCAGTGTGGCATGTGGTCCAGGCCTAGCCAATCAGAGCACAGAATCCCCTTGGCAAATATGATTGGTTAAAGGGTAGGCTCAAGACCTCAGCTGGTCCAATCAGGGATTCCGTCAGAATAAACCTTAATTAGAACTTCACCTGGGGCAAAGATATTTGTTCTTTTTTCCTGAATTTGAAATTGGAAAGATGAAACCAGCCAGCAGAAGGCGGAGCCAAGAGATACAGCAAAGAGAGCCCTGATGATGCCATTCGAGCCCCTTGATCAAGCTGCACCTGAAGTTATATTTCCAAACTTGAATCAATAAATTTATTTTCTCCTTAAGCAGGTTGAATTGGGTTTTCTATTTGCAATAGCAAAAGTCCTGGCTGTCAGGGTACGAAAGTTTGAAGATCCCCACAGATAAACGCAGTTCAGCGTCCAGTGAGTACAGCAGAAACACTTGAGAGACGGCAGGGGGTCAGCTGGACCCAGCCTCCTGATTGGCTGGGCAGATACCCAGAGATTTACAGAATTTTATTTGTTTTATGTGGGTTTTTTGTCCCAAAAAGGATAACCAAGACCAGAGGAGCAAACCTCTGAGACATTCATTTTAGCTCAGTAGAAGGAATAACGTTCAGACAAGCAGGACTGGAAACACTGAAGCAGACGGCCTCAGGAGGGAGTGAGGACCCTGTCCCTGAAGGTATGCAAGTGGTAGCTGGCAGCCATCTGGCCCCAAGTTTCCAGAGGGGGTTCGGGTATTGGGTGGGACTAGAGTAAACGGGTAGATGCCGCCACACGAGGCAGCTAGCACTGACTGCAGTAACATGGGGGTGGCATATTGGGTCCTGGGGCTCCCCTTTGTTCCCCTAGGAAGGCGAGAGCATGAGGGGTCGGGACGCAGTGCCTGCAAATTCACACCAGCCTCCAGCACAAAGAAGACATCGACCAAGCTCTGCAGCCAGCTGCTCAAAAACACCACAGGGAAGGGACAGTGTGGCCAGTGGGGCACCATCATGCTTTTGGTAGGAGCCCTGGAGGGTCAGAACCATCTGGCTGGGAGGGCTGGGGTGTGACCTGGAAGGGAGACATGCAGGGGTGAGAATTTGGGGACAGGCAGAACCTAGAGCTCGCTTGTGGCTTCCTGGCTCAAGGCTCATCCCCACCTCCAGGCTTTTGTCCGAGTGTCGCCCCCCCGCCCGCCAGGATCACCCTCCCTGCTCCTCCCCCCATGCCAAGTCCTCTCCATCCAAGTGCCCCACCTCTAGGAAGCATTCTCGGGCTGCCTCCAGCCCCTCTCTCCCTCCTCTGCCCCAGGAATCTCATTGCTCAGTTTGTCCCCCCACATATGTGGGTGTCCTTCTCCTGGCTCTCCTGGAGTACAGGGGCTAGGACATTTTTCCAACCCTTGTCCTCCCTGCCCTCCCCCACAGGGATGGTCAGAGTGGGTACTCAATAACACCCAATACTTTGGCTCAAGCAAGTCCACAACCTTTCCCTATGCCCTGGGCCTTCCTTGGGGGAATGGGCTCCACAGAGCAGGATTGGCTCAGGCAAGTGACCAGAAGGCTGGGAAAACTAAGGCTACCTGGACACTCCCCGCTCTGTCCTGGTCTAAACGCCACACCCAGTGAAACTGCAGGTCACTGCTCAGTGGCTGGGTGCCCCCTCCCAGCCAGAGCCTGCTGTTTGAGGGAGCAGAGCATGGAGCAGTGGGAGAGGCTTCTTACCCCTAGAGGAGGCTGCAGGAGCGTTTCTGCTGTCGCGTGGGTTGGGGGCACAGGACGGCCCGGATAGCCTCATCGAAGACAGTTTTCAGGCCTCGCTGGGTGAGGGCCGAACACTCCAGGTATTTTACCGAGTCTGAGGTGGGGCAAAAGAGAGCAGAGGCCTTGGTCAGGGGAAAGGCCCTGGGCAAAAACCCCTCCCAAACCACACTATGGAGCGCCAGGCTGTGGGGTCGCAGGCTGGGTTCCAGCCCTGACGGTGCCGCCCGAGCAGGGCATTTCCCTCTCTGCGCCTCAGCATCCTCATGTCTAAAGGAACTCGCTGACTCAATTCCTACTTGAATTCAGCCAGAGAGGTTAAGACCTAGGGGGTTTTGGAAGTGTGAGCCATTGATTTGTAGAAGGCAGGCAGGAATGCTCAGTGACCCAATCTCTCGGTACCTTACTTTCTTAGAAAACAGCCACGTACATGGCTCTGAGCTTCCCTCAGGGGTGTAAATCACCCTCAGGAGCCCTGAGACACTCATGGCACACACAACAACAACAACAAAAACTCATTGCAGTTGAGTCTATTCTGACTCATGGCGACCCCATGTGTTACAGAGTAGAACCACTCCGTAGAGTTTTCTTGGCTGTAATTTTGACAGAAGCAGATCGCCAGGCCTTTCTTCCATGTTGCCACTGGGTGAGTTTGAACCATCAACCTTTAGGTTAGTAGCTGAAAGCAAACTATTTTCACCACCCAGGAACTTAGCAGCCCACAGACCAGGACCTTCCAGATAGCGTTTCACCAAACCTCAGCCTCAGCCCCATTTTCAGATGAGGGAGCTGACGCTCGAAAAAGCTAAGTCATTTGTCCAAGGTCACCTCCTGGACATTTTCCCTCCACCTGGGGACATGGGGGCCCTCGGTGAGGGGAATGGGAATTGGAGATAAGCCTTCTCCCCAGTGACCACCCAGGGCAGAGCCTGGGGCACAGGCAGTGAAAGGTAGGCTGAGCCCAACTCCCAGGTGCAGCACTAGTCCAGTGTTCCATGACGTTCTAGAAGGAACCTGTGTGGCTTCCCCATGTCCACTACGGCCCAAACAGTTTCCCTTAAGTGAAGGACCGCAAAATCCCTTCTGCCAAGAGGTCTGCAGGCCTGGGGGCTGATTTCAGAAATAAGAGGAAGGAGAAGGGTGAGGAGGGGAACTCTACATCCTGCCCCGAAGCTGCTATTCTGGGGCGAAGGAAGAGAGCTGACACTCGTCAGCACCTGCTCCGCGCCAGACACTGAGCTGGGTGCTCCCAACAGCCCTGTGAAGCAATACTGTGATTCCCCGTGTTACAGATGGGGAAACAGGCCCAGAGAGGGCAAGCCATGGCTCAAAGGCACACAGCTGGGAAGAGGGAGTCAGGAAGGGAGGGGAGACCCCGGAAAAGGGAAGCCCCCCGATGACCTGGGGCAGAGAGATATGGGAAGTAGGGAGCACGAGGCAGGGACAGAGCTCCCTGAGGCTGCTGGGTGAGTCCTCAGATGAGCCTCTGTGCTGAGGAAGGTGTCACTGGCCACTGTCTCCCTAGAAGGGGCCATAAGCCAGTGCCTACCTCACTCATACCCACCCACCACACCCTCCCTGGCCTCTGCCCCTCCTCATGCCCTTCATGACTCGGGGCCTAAATTCACTTCAGCTCGGCCTCTGATCCACTCTAGGACTTTGGCCAGTCACAGTCACCCCTCTCTGGGCCTTGGTCTCCCCATCTGTCTAGGACATGTTGACACATGATGGCTGAAGCAGGGAACAGGGGTCCACAGAGAGAGTGTGGGGGCAGGCCAAGGGCAGCTGATGACCCTGATCATTTGGACGCAGGGATCCAGGTGGCCCAGGTTCAAATCCTGGCTAGATGGCCTTGAGCCAGTGACGTCTCCCTGAGTCTCAGTTTCCCCGTCTATAAAGTAAGAGTTGGTTTAAAGTCAGGAAAGGTGTGCATCAATCAGGGTTATATCCTTTCACCATACTTATTCAATCTGTATGCTGAGCAAATAACTCAAGACGCTGGACTATAGGAAGAAGAACGGGGCATCAGGACTGGAAGAAGACTCATTAACAACCTGTGATATGCAAATGACACAAGTTTGCTTGCTGAAAGTGAAGAGGACTTGAAGCACTTACTAATGAAGATCAAAGACTATAGCCTTCGGTATGGATTAAGCCCCAAGAAAACAAAAATCCTCACAACTCGGCCAATAAGTAACATCATGATAAGTGGAGAAAAGACCGAAGTTGTCAAGGATCTCATTTTACTTGGATCCACAATCAACACCAATGGAAGCAGCAGTCAAGAAATCAAACAGCGTATTGCATTAGGCAAATCTGCTGCAAAAAACCTCTTCAAAGTGTTAAAAAGCAAAGATGTCACCTTGCGGACTAAGGTGCACTTGACCCAAGCCATGGTATTTTCGATCACCTCATATGCATGCAAAAGCTGGACAATGAATAAGGAAGACTGGAGAAGACTTGATGCCTTTGAACTACGGGTGATGGCTAAGAATATTGAATATGCCATGGACTGCCAGAAGAAGGAACAAATCTGTCTTGGAAGAAGTACTGCCAGAATGCTCCTTAGAAGCAAGGATGGTGAGGCTTAGTCTCCTGTACTTTGGACATGCTATCAGGAAGGATCAGACCCTGGGGAAGGACATCATGCTTGGTAAAGCAGAGGGTCAGGGAAAGAGAGGAAGCCCCTCAAGGAGATGGGTTGACACAGTGGCTGCCACACTGGGCTCAAGCACAGCAGGAATTGTGAGGATGGCACAGGACTGGGCAGTGTTTCATTCTGTTGTACACAGGGTCGCTGAGCCTGAACTGACTCTCCGGCATCTAACAACTGCAACAAAGAAGGGGTGATGAGAGCCCCTCTGTTGTAGCACGAATGGGGAGAATGCATGGAGCCTGGCACTCAGGAGGTGCTCAACCCACGTCAGCCATGGTCATCAGCTGGGGACAGGAGGTGCCCCACAACATGTCATTCCAGGTCTGGGGAAAGGCCTGCGGGGCAGAGCTGCCCTCCTTATCAGCCCTACCTGTACCCAAGGCCTCCTCCTTGGCCTGGGTTGGTTTGCACCCCCACCTGGGGTCAGTTGTGGGGTAGAAAGGAGCACTGCCTTCCCGAGGCCACATAGCTAGTCAGCGCTGGAGCCAGGACTAGAATCCAGGCTGCCAGGGCCCTTGTTATCCCAAAGCTCGTGCTTTAAAAGGGAAGGGATCAGCAACAGCAAGGACACAGCCTGGGGAGTCTCTGTCTTGGGGGAAGAAATCCACAGGAACAGACTGGCTGGAAAGGACAGAAGGCAGAGGTGCACCCCCAGGTGTTTGTGAGCAAAGACTGGGGGTTCCAGGAGCCAGAGCCCCCAGGATGGAGCAGGGAGCACGGCTAAAGCACAGCCTGAGGTCCCCTGGGGAAGATGGCTGAGCAACAGGGCTGGTCACGGGAAGAAGGGAGGTGGCAGCTGTGGTTTCTCTTCCTGTGAAGAGATATGAGTCCCCAGGGCCCTCCCATTTCCGGTAAGAGGAAGGGGGGCAGGGCAGAGGCAGGAGGTGGGGAGGCTGCCCGATTCAGGGCCAAACTCTGATCCTGCAGGACCCTACAGTGAGGCAGGGTGCCCCTGTAGCTGCGTCTCACTCACAGCAGCCACACCTGCCTGGTGGGCCCAGACTCTTGGGCAAACTCCCCCATTCTTGAGCATCGAGGCCTGTTGGAGCCCAACCAAGGGCAGAGATGGGGCCAGCAGGCTGAGGCCCATGGGAGAGCCTAGGCCCATCTGTCATCAACTCCCTGGTGCAGGCAGCCCTAAGCCACTAGAAAAAAAAAAGCCACGACTGCATTCAAATCCTGATTCTACCACCTACTAGCTGTGTGACCTTGAGAAGTCACTTTGCTTCTCTGGCCCAGTGATCTAGAGGCAAAGAGGAGATGGGCCTAGATGCTTCAAGGTCGGGGGTGGGGAGGGGAGCAGGGAAGGTGGTGAGGAGGAGGAGCAAGGGAACGGTCATCCTTCAAACCCAGTACAAGGGCACTTCCTCCAGAAAGCCTTCCAGAAGAATCCAAGCTTGACTTGGCTGCTTGTCCTCTGAACAACCAACCACAGCATTACCTCCTCTGCCTCCTGCTTCTGTCTGCATAAAACACACCCCTTTCATTTCAATGTCTGTTTATGGACAATAATAACAATAGTGTCTAACACAGAGCCCTTCCAATGTTTAGCCTCTACTCTAGAGCTTCAGCTGCATCAACTCACTTCACCTTCCCAACCACCTGATGCCTTAGGAACTGTGGCTATCACCATGTTTTACTGATGAGAAAACAGGCACAGAGAGGCTAAGTGACTGGTTCAGGGCCACACAGCTAGGACATGGCTCAGCCAAGGTCTGCACCACACAGCCTGCCTCCAGAGCCCACACTCATAGCCGCCATGAGGCTAAGTCGGGGTGCCCGCAGCCAGCTCCCGCCCAGTACCAATCTCCTTAGCCAGCGCCAGGCCCTGCGGATAGGTGATAGGCGACAGTTTCTTCTCCTTCAGCTTCTCGATGGTGTCCTTGTCATCCCGCAGGTCCAGTTTGGTGCCCACCAGGATGATGGGGGTGCTGGGGCAGTGATGCCGTACCTCAGGGAACCACTGAGCGGTGGGGAGCACAGGTTGTGTAGGAGCAGAGGGAACAGGAGGTTGAGTGGAGACAAGAGGGGCCACGAGGGTGCACGGGGACAAGAGGCGCCACGAGGGTGCACGGGGAGGAGAGGGCAGGAGGATGGTGTCACAGGATTGTGTAGGGAGGAGGGGGACACGCGGTTGCAGGGAAAGAGGGGTTAAGATTGGTGGGAGATAAGAGGCAAGTATGTGGAGATAAGAGGTCGGCACGAGGTGGTGTGGGCAGGAGAGTGGGCATGAAGTTGGTCAGAGACAAGAGAGGAACACAAGGTTACGGAGGGCAGAGTGTAAAGCTAACTGCCCCAGCCCCCCTCTGGGTCCCCTCCAAGACTCCTCCCCAAGATCCCCCACAGCCCTGGTTGGCACTAGAGTCCCTCACTGCCTTCACCCCCCCACTGCCCAGGGGCAGCACTGAAGTCACTGGTCCCACCCTCAGGGACCACTGGCCCCCATCACAGGTCACTAATGTCCCCACTCTGCCCAGCTCACCTTAGCTCTGACGTTCTCATAGGAGGCTGGGCTGACGAGGGAGAAGCAGATGAGGAAGACGTCCTGGGGACAGAGTGGGCAGTGGGTGCTGTGAAGGGAGGCTGGGAGGCGTCCTGCCGCAGCCCCTCTCACACCTGGACAGACTCTGAGGGGCAGAACAGCCCAGGGGGATGCTGGGGGCATAAGGTCTGAGCAGAGCTGGGATGCCCTCTCCACCTCTGCTCCCAGGATGCTGTTTACTTTTTAATCTAACACTTTCTACAAGCCAAACCCTGATCTAAGTGCTTAATCCTCAGACAGGACTCTGTAGGAAGTACTGTTACTATCCCCATTATAAACCCAGTGCCATCGAGTCGATTCCGACTCATAGTGACCCTATTATATATATATATATACCCGCATTATAGAGATGGGGAAAATGAGGCCCACAAAGGTTAAAGAATTGCCTGAGGTGCACCCTACTAACGGGAGGAGCTGGGATTCCAGAATTCATAGTCCTAACCATTGCACCGCCCCACCATTTGGTTACTGGCCCCAGCTCTCCCTTCCCCTACACTACAGGGAGAGCCAAGGACCCTGAGGTCTATCTGCCACAAAGCCACCTGCAGGTATGCCCTCCAGCTTGCTTCCCCTCCCCCAGTACCCCTGGTTGGGGGGTCACTGTATTGGGGCCCTGTCCAGGATCTGCTTGCCCCAGCCCCTGTGAGCCAGGCGGGGCCCAAGCCTAAGAGGCACAATGGGAAGATAGGGCAGAGTGGTAACGGGGTGAAGGAGGCTGATGAAGGGCTGGGAGAGCAAGAGAGAGGAGGCGCCAAGCTTCCCAGAGGAGCCCACGTTGGAGCTGGGCCTTAAAGAGAGAGTCGGGGCTCACCAGCAGGGCTGGCCTAAAGGGCACCCCCAGCAGAGGGAATAGGGAGAGCAGAGGTCGGACAGCAAGAGGCGGGGGCAGCATACCGTCTGGGGGTAGGAGAGCGGCCGGAGGCGGTCGTAGTCCTCCTGTCCAGCTGTGTCCCACAGCCCCAAGTTCACCGGCTTGCTGTCCACCATCACATTAGCTGAGTAGTTGTCGAACCTGTGGGGAGCAGGCAAGACAGAAGGTGGGGTCAGACTCCACAGCCCAGGGGCTTCTGGTCCAGTCCTGTGATGCTGGATGGCAGAGGCTGAGCCCAGAGAGGAGCAGCCACTGGACTGAAGTCACACGGCACACTTCTTCACGACTGATTCATTACATAAAAATGTAAAATGCAGGTAAGCAAAGAGAGGAAAGCATTACCTCTTGATCATTTTTCTATCCTTAACTATTCTTTGGAAAGGTGATTTTTCAAAGCCAAGTAACATTCCCTCCGGGGCTAGATGGGAGTAAACTTGACCCATCTCCTGTGTGGACACTTAGGTTGGTCACCCAGAATTTGTTGAACGAATGTTCGTACTGTCTTGGGTTGGGTCCCCCCAAAAGCAAACCCTGAGACAAGGAGGGGGTGCAAGTGGTTTATTTGGGAAGTGATCCCAGGAAGTCACAGGAGGGAAAAGAGGAAGAGACAGGGAAGCGACAACAGCCAATAAAAAAAAAAAAAATTTGCTGTCCAGCCAACACCGACTCACGGCGACCCCATGTGTGTCAGAGTAGAACTGTGTTCCACAGGGCTTTCAATGGCTGATTTTTCAGAAGTAGATTGCCAGGCCTTTCTTCTGAGGCACCTCTGGGGGACTTGAAACTCCAGCCCTTTGGTTAGCAGCTGATCCCATTAACCATTTGCACCACCCACGTCCTTGAGCTGTTACTGCTGTGAGCAACTGAGGCTCAGTCATGCTGGGGACCGCGGGAGACAGCATGGCCCATGTCTTAGGGTGTCCCCATAGGGGCAAGGAAGCCAGGGCATTTATCTGCCATCTCCTATGTCTCATTGGCAGAGGGCTGCTCCTGGGCATTAAATCCCTGGCCTTCCAGTAAGCCCCAGAACGCAGGCTGAAAGCCCTCAGTCACAGGTGCTTTCAGGAAACGCCACAGGCGCATGCTCGAAAGACGACTGCCAAGGGGAAACAGGTGGGCACCAACCAACACCAAACCAAAGCAGTTGCCATCAAGTCAATTCTGGCTCTTGGCGACCCCATTTGTTTCAAAGCAGAACTGCATTCCATCAGGTTTTCATGGCTGTGACTGTTTGGAAGCAGATCACCAGGCCTTTTTTTTTGAGGAGCCTCTGGGTGGGTTCGAACTGCCAACCTTTTAGTTAGTAGTCAAGCACTTCATTGTTTTTGCCATCGAGGGACTCTGGGGCACCGATAGCAGATGCTAAAATCTCTCTGCCAGCACCGGAAAGGCACCCAGGGCAAACATATGAGTTTATAGGCTTTTTAAAAAATCTAACTCAGTGAGCATTTATTGGGCACCTAGTATTCGTCAGACACAGTGCCAGGTGCTGGGGCTACCGAGGAGCACAAGCCTGATCCAGCCCCTCAACAGTCTGGCTGGAAAGCCAGACACTGGACAAGTAAGTCACAAGAAGCAGGACAAACTTCAGGGGAGGGGAAATCTAGGAGCTCTGGGAGGGCCACGCCCAGGCTCCAAACTCTGCAGGGGGCTTTAGAAAATAATTTCTCACTCCACACATTCCCGAGAGGAAGCTGCTGGGTCCTCACACTACAGAAGAGAAACTTGGAGTCAGAGAGGTACAGTGACTTGCCCAAGGCCACACAGTGTGAGTAATCACACTGGGAGAAGCCCGCTCCATCTGGCTCTACATCCAGTGTTCACTGACCCATGCCACAGCTCTGGCTCCAAGGATGCCCCCACCCCCTGCCCCTCAGGTTAGAGACTACCCCTTTCTCTCTCCTCGTTGAGATCACCCACACAGGCCCTGCTCCTCATCTCCTGACTTGGTCCACTGAGGCCTCAGGCTTCTTCATCTTCTCCTCATACTCCTTCCTGCACATACCAGCCAAGCCACTTCCCGGGCAAGGCTGCAGAAGCCCTAACGCTTTAGAGTAACTCCCAAGAAAGTCTCTCCGCTTCCCAAAAAAGTGTGCAATAAGACATTTCTAATACCCTGTGCTCATCAGCCTGGAGAGTGTTACTGTCACCTCTCAGTTCCCCAAATGGCCCTGCTCCCTCCTGCCAGGAGAGCTCCTGCAACCCCTACACACACACACGCGCACACACACACACTGGACATCCCATTCTCCTGCCTCCCTCCTCCAGCCTAGTACCTGCTGACTCTTACGTATTCTTCCAGCCCAGCTCAATGTCACCTCCTCCAGGAAGCCATCCCTGACTCTTAGGCCAGGCCCAGGTCCCACCCCGCCCCAACCCAGCACTCCTTGATGAACTCAGCACCCCAGAGCGGCAGCCCCAGACAGCAGAGACCAAGTGTGTCCCTCGCTGCACCATGTAGCCAGCACAGGGCCTGGCTCAGATTAGGTGCTCAACGGCACTGTGGGATCACAGGCAGAAGGCGCTGTCCAGGGAGACACAGTCTGGGCCTGATGGGAAAGGGGCGCCCGTGTTGTCTTTGGAATCCCTGGGTGATGCAAACAGTTAAAATACCTGGCTGTTAACCGAAAGGTTGACAGTTTGTGGCCACCCAGGGGCACCTCAGAAGACAGGCTTGATGAAAACCCTACTTCTGAAAACCCTGTGGAGCGCAGTTCTACTCTGACACACGTGGAGTCGCCATGAGTCTGAATCGATTCTGCAACAACGGGTATTTCACTGGTGTTGCCTTTGGCTTCTCTCCTACAATGTCCAGACTGAAATTCTGGCGTCTAAAAGTCTCTTAAGGTTCCTTGGGTCAAAGGTGTCTGTCTCCTCTGGGTCGGCCCTCCCCCACCCCCCCACCCCCCGGCCTCAGGGGCGATAGCGATGGGGAAGAGCTGGGGTCCTGGTACCTGTAAGGGCACCAAGCACCTATTCTGGTGCCAGGCAGAGGGTGAGGGACCTTTGCACATTGGGCATTGAAATCCATGGAAATCTAGACAAAAGGGCCTCGTTATGGGTTAAATTATGTGCCCTCAAAAATATGCTGAAGTCCTAACCCCCAGTACCTGTGACTGTAACTTTATCTGGAATTGGGGTCTTTGCAGATGGAATCAAGTTGAAACGAGGTCATATTGCATTAAGGTGGGTCCTAATACCATGACTTGTGCCCTAACAAGAAGAGGGAAACTTGGACACAGATACACAGAGGGGAAAACAGCCATGTGAAGGTGGCGGCAAAGACTGGAGTTATGTATCTGCAATGCCAGGATTTGTCAGCCAGCACCAGAAGCTAGAAGAAGCAAGGAAGGGTCGTGCCCTAGAGCGTGGCCCTGCTGACACCTCGATTTCAGACTTCTAGCTTCCAGAACTGTGAGAGAATAAATTTCTGTTTTTAGCCACCCAGTTTCGGCCATTTGTTACAGCAGCTCTAGGAGACTGATACAGACTTCAAGTTACTCCCTCCCATTAGACAGATGAGGAGACCGAGGCCCCAAGAGGTTAAGTAATGTTTCCAAGATCACCTAGCTCGGAAGCGTAAGAGCTGGGATTTGAGCAGTGCTCCTTCTGTGGCACCCATTAGTGAGCACATGAGTGGGAAAATGAACTGTAGGGTTTGGTTCACCCCCAGACAGCGCCCAGGGTTGGGAGGAGGGAACAGAGTTCCTTCGGGAGCTATGTCCTGGCTGTGTGGCCCTGGGTGATGGACCTAGCTTCTCTGAGCCTCACTTTCTTCACTGTAAAGAGAGCCCTACCTCTTGGGGCTGTTAGAAGGACCCAAACAGACAGAGGACATTCAAGTCACCCTGTTGGGAGATGCTGAGAAGCTGAGCAGCCTTATGTTTGATGCCCCCAAAAGCCCCCCAACAGGCATCTCCCAGAGCTCAAGGAAGAAGTCATCTCCCAGGGGTGCCCTTACATCAGAGACCCACAGGCAGCCAGGACCAGAAGACTCTTACCTACCACTGCAACCAATCCTTGCCCCCAGCCCCCAGATGAGGAAACTGAGGCTCAGACAGGAAGAGACTCACCCAAGATCTCACAGTCAGTTGGTAGCATAGCAAGCACTAGCCCTGTCACCCAATTCAGAAAAGCCCACGTGGTAAGCATCTCTGCTATTTCATGGCTAGAGGCTCCATGGAGCTGCAGCTGGTGCATGGAGGGGTGGGGAGAAGCTGACCTCTGAGCCCTGGGAAGGGCAGGGAGCACACAGTGCTGAGGAGCGGGGCGGGGGGCGGGGGGCGGGGGCAGGGGGGCACGCATTGTTCCCGGCCCTTCACACTTAGACCACTCCAGTAGGCCCACGAAGTAGATTCTATCCTTGTCACCCTTTGCCGTTGCTGTTATTAGCGGCTGTCGAGTGAATTCCGACTCACAGTCACCCTCGTGTACAGAATAGAACTGCATTCCACAGGGTTTTCAAGGCTGTGACCTTTTGGAAGCAAGTTGCCAGAGCTGCTTTCTGAGGCACCGTTGGGTGGGTCCGAACCGCCAACCTTTCAGTCAGTAGTCCAGCGCTTAACCATTTGCACCACTCAGGGACTCCCTGTCCCCCTTTACCTCTGGGGAAACTGAGACTCGAAGACTCTAGGTGACCTGCCCAAGGTCACATGGCACTCAGAGTCTGTGCTCCCCAGGGCTGCCAGGACTATTCCCACTCTGACAGACATGAGCCGGGAGTGGCGTGGGGGAGGGGGACAAGGGAAGAAGTGGAGGGGAGCAGGCGAAGGGGGCTTACCTGGCCTGGGCCCCAGCCCGTCTCTTAGGAGGGAGGATAGTGCAGCCCTGTGGCTGGGGCCCAGAGACCACAGCGTGTGTGTGGCTGGTGACATGGGGCGAGGGAGAACTGACCAGGTCAGGCAGGTCAGGGACCACAGCAAGGATTTGATCTTAGCCCTCAGGGCAATGGGAACCACGGAGGGGTTTAGCAGGCAGGGGTGCTATGATCGGATTTGCATTTAGAAAAGGCCCCTCTTGGCTTTGAGGGCAGCGGTGATTCAGTGGTAGAGTTCTACCCTTCCACGCAGGAGACCTGGGTTCGATTCCCAGCCAAGGCACCTCAGGCACAGCTACCACCCGCCTGTCAGCGGAGGCTTGTGTGTTGCTGTGATGCTGAATAGGTTTCAGCTGAGCTTTCAGACGAAGGTGGACAAGGAAGAAAGGCCTGGTGATCTACGTCTGATAATCGGCCAGTGAAAACCGTGTGGTCTGATCCTGCTGTGCAGGGGGTCCCCATGAGTCCAGGGCCAACTCAACGGCACCTAACAACTCTTGACAGCTGGGTGGAGGAGTCTCAGGAGAAGGGGCAGGGGAGCAGCCTGAAGGCTGGTAGGGTGGCTCTTACATGGTCACTGGGTGACAGTGAGGGCGGCTGGGGTTGTCACAGGTGGGGTGGGAGGCAACCGAGCACTGAACAGAAGGGGTGCGTGAGCAAAGGCAGGCAGGCTTGGAACGGCTCCTCGCCAGAGCCAGGGCATAGCGCGTGTATGGTGGCCGGGGCTCGGCTGCAGGGCAGCTGAGAGCTGGGCAGGAGAGCTTGGCAGCGCCCCCGGAATGGCCGGCCAGGGAGCCTGAATTTCATCCCCCTGCAGAAGCTCAGGCTGGATTTGCCCGTTCAGTGAAGACAGGATCACACATGAAGGTGAAAATCAAGGGCAGGACAATCCCACCTAAACAAACAGCATGAGCTGTTCCTTCCCAGCAGACCACAGAGCAGAGCGTGTCCAGTACCTTCTCAGGGCAGGCCAGAGCGGGCCCTGCCTACGTGCCAGGGTGCAGCCAGAGTGACCTGGACAAGTGCCCTGTCCTCATGGAGGTTCCACTGCAGCAGGAGAGCCCAGTGGCCAAGCAGAAGATGAGTCAGCTCAGGACAGGCCACGGAGAAACCCTAGCGCTGCGGTGGGTGGAGAAGGACTGGCTGAGGAGGGCCGTGCTTTAGCCAGGGGGTCAGGGAAGAGGGCACCTGAGCAGAGAACAGAATGATGGGAAGGAGTCCTCCCCAGGAAGACTTGGGGGGAAAGGGCTACAGGCTGTGTAAGTGGAAGTGCAGAGACTGGGGGGAAGCGTGTCTGGAGTAAAGTAGGCGGTGGGCAGTGGGTAAGGGGTGAGGCTGGGAGGAGGGTGCAGCCTGTCATTCAGGGCCTTGAACGCCAGGAGAGGAGGTAAGTTTTAAAACCGAAGGGCAACCACTGGAGAATTTAGGCCAGAGTGTGGCTCAGTTTTGTTTTCACTTTTAAAAGCTCACCAGGGCTTCCGTCTGATAATGGGTTATAAGGATGGGAGGTGGGTGGAGGAGAGCCCCTGTGTCTCAGACACCCTGAGGGTAGGGTCTTGCCTGCCTTGTCTTTGTATTTCCACACCCATTACGGGACCAGCCACAGAGCAGCCCTCAGTGTCCCCATCTGTGAAATGGGGGTTTGACTAAAAGCTCTCACAGGGCCCTACCGGCTCCAACACTGGGTCTAGGATATAAATTACCAAGCTATAAGTGCCATGGTGGCCGGGTGGGGTGAGTAAATCCCACCACCTCTCCAGGCCTTAGTGTCCCCAGGTGTACAACTGGGCAAGGCTGAACTGTCTCTAATGTGAGGAGGGGAGAGAGAGCCAATCAGCGGGCAGTTCGCCCGGCGCCTGATTGGCTGCCTCAGCGCGGCCCGCCCAGCTAGGGAGGTGTCCCCCGGACTCCACCTCCTAGGCAGCAAGTTCAAGCCCGCCCCTGAGCTGTTAACCCCCAACCGGTGGCAGCCCGCCCAGCTCCGCTCCTGCTTGGCTTATCTGATCCTGGCCTCCCGCACGTGCCCCCCTCCCCGCCCCAGCAAACCTCACCACCCTGCCCCCAAGCTCTCTCACCCTTCATCTCCAGCCGCCGAGATCTCGCTCGCCTGTTTCTCTATGCCCCCTCTCCCCCGCCTCCCCCTACCCTCTACTCCCTCCAAAGCCAAGGGCTCAGTGTGTCCTATTTGACCTTTCCTGTCACAGGGGCAGGAGGAGCTCTGGTGGCATAGTGGTTAAGAACCACTGCTAACCAGAAAAAAAAAAAAGAAAAAAAAGTCGTTCCTTGGAAACCCTATGGGGCAGTTCTACTTTGTCTGATAAAATCACTAAAAGTCAGAATCAACTCAACAGCCAGGCGGGTGGTTATTTTCTTATGCGTCACAGGGGCACAGGCACCGGCAGCAGCAGGAGCCCCTCTGGGGGCTTATCCAGAGCTGAGCCTCGCAGGGCTGGAAGGCAAAGTAGGGTGGGGAGCAGGACCAGCTACATGCGGGGCCCAGTGCAAAATGAAGGCGCAGGGGCCCCTGTTCAAACATCATTAAGAAAGTCAAGATGAAGACAGCAGAGCATTGCACCCAGGCTTGGGCCCTTACAAAGGAGGGCCCTGTGCTCCGTGTGGTGCACTGTGTGGTGCACCCGTGAAGGTGGCCCGGGCAGAGAGTCCTAGGGAGGCAGGCCCTGTCTGGTGCATCCTGTCAGCTTCCGAGAGGTTGTCCAGGACAATCGAGTCCAGTCAGGGCCACCAGGCCCCAGCATGGTCTCAGCAGGCTCAGTAGCCCCACCTGCATGGGGAGCACCTGGGGAATGACTCCAGCCCAGCCCCCTCCTCTCATAGACAGGGAAACTGAGGTTCAGGGAAAGGAAGTGATTAGTCCAGAGTCCTCCAGCAAGTGGATCCTCCAGCCCAGCCTGACAGGTAAGACAGGACAGGGTCACCAGCCGGCATCCTGAGACCAGGAACACAGGAGTGACAACACACTCCTCTTGGGGACAGTGGCCTTCTACGGGAGTTGCCATCCCCGACTCCACACCTGCTTCGCTGCCAGGTTGACAGCCAGCCCTCTCCAAACCCTGATGGTTCCTGACGGCTGAGCATGAGGAAGTCCCTGGTCAGCGTGTGATGACTGGTGGTGAAGGGGCAGAGACCCTCATCCCCATTTTGCAGATAAAGGCAGGTGCAGAGAGGCTATTTGGGGAATTGGGGACTGAGCTGGGATGGGAGTCAGTTTTCCAGGCACCCTGACACAACTTCCTGCCCTCCCTTGGCTGCCTACCTCCTCCTGCTCAGGCCAGGGTGCCTGAGGCAGCTAGGGCCTGGGGCAGTGTCCCAGGGAGGGCTGTCTGTAGAGGGAGCCCAGTCCAGGGGCCAGAGGGTCAGGGCTGTTGGGCTGGGGGTAGAGTCTGGGAGCAGTACTAGGGGCAGAGCCCCTGGTAATGGGGATTCCTCTAATGCCATGGGCTGGGGCAGAGGCAAATTGGCCTGTCTCTCCCGCTCCTTCCCAGGACAGCCTGACCCCCTCCCTGCTCCTGAAAGGGAGCCCCTTTAAGATCAAGACCACCACCCATGTGTCAGTTTGTTGTACTGTGGTGGCTTGCATGTTGCTATGATGCTGGAAGCTATGCCACCAGTATTTCAAACACCAGCAGTGTCATCCATGGTGACAGGTTTCAGTAGAGCTTCCGGACTAAGAAAGACTAGGCAGAAAAACCTGGCAATCTGTTTCCCAAAATTAGCCAATGAAAACCCTATGGATCATCACAGAATATTGTTCAGTATAATGCTGGAAGATGAGCCCCCTAGGTTGGAAGGCATTCAAAATACAGAGTGGCTGCAAAAACAGACTTGAGCATACCAACAATCATGAAGATGGCACAGGACAGGGCAACATTTCGTTCTGTTGTACTTGAGGTTGCCATGAGTTGGAGGTGACATGACAGCAGCAACTAACATAACACAGCATTAAGATCAAGAAATGAAGGCCCCAGCAAGGCCCTGCAGTAGCCAGACAGGCCTGGGTGGCTCTGGGGAGCAAGCCTTTTAGCCTGTGTGTGCCTCAGCTTCGTCGTGGGTGTCCTGGGGGTAATGATACCCACAAAGAGATCACACGTGGGCAGTATCTCGTGCAGGGCCTGGCACACGGTAGGCTGGCAACAGGTGATAGCTCTAATCAATCCTCCTGGGGCCTCTCCCATGAAGTTCAAGGCGGGTCAACGCAAAGCACATATATTGAGTGCCTGTTGTGTGTCAGTCCTTGTGCCAAGGCAATGCGGGGGGGACTCAAAATGGACTGAATGTGGAGGGCATCTCCACAGGTTTGCAGTCACAGGAGAGATCAGATAAATTCTGCAGGACTCTGGGGAGTGAGAGACCCCTTCAGACTAGATTGGAAAGGCTTCCTGGAGGAGGAACATTTGAGCTGGGCTTGGAGGCCCTCAACACGTTGACATGGGAAAGAAAAGCACTCCAGGCAGAGGGAATAGCTTGAGAAAAGGCCCTGAGGTAGAAATGCCCAGGAAGTGTTTGGTAAACAGGAGGGTGCGGAAGCAGAAGGTGCAGCAAAATAATGGGCGAGGAAGCTAGAAGGGAAGGTTGAGAGAAGGCCAGAAAGGACCTTGAATGCCACGCGATGGAATTGGGAAGTTGTCCTGTGAGTGACAGGTGCCACTGAGGGCTTGTGAGTGAGAAGCTGGTGCTTCCTGGCTCATCCCTCCCCTCCACGTCTGACTCCTACACCTGGGTAAAATGGAAGCCCCGCCTCTGCATCCCCCAGAGGGCAGGGCCCAGGCTGGCCTCTGGACAGCACAGTGCTGCCCCCATTGGGGTCTTAGCATCTTGATTTCAAGGCTTTCTTGGCTACCTCCTCCTCCCTCCACCCCTTCTTACATTTCTCCAACTCAGACCAGCTTTCCCCTCCTTGCCCTTGCCAGGCCAGTGCTCTCCTCCCAGGTCTATGGTCTCTGAGGCCCCACTGAAAGGCCACCTCCTGCCTTTCCCCACCACCCCCTTCACCCCACCCTTAGGAAGTCTCTCTTGGCCCTGAGCAGGAGCTCACGGCACTCAGCCCGCCCAGCTCACAGCCCTCCTCCACCACGGGAGCAGGGACTAGGGGGAGCAGGGACTAGGGCTCGCTCGGCATCACTGAATTCTCCCATCCCCAAGTGCCCAGATGGAGCATGGCGCACAGGAAGTGCCTGGAAAGGGGCCGCCCATGCGCCCTCCCAGCTGGCCCCTCCGGCCCCAGGGCACTCACACAGTGGGGATGTACTCTCCCGGGAAGGCGTTGGTGGTGTAGCTGATGAGAAGGCAGGTCTTGCCCACGGCTCTGAAAGACAGGAAGCACAGGAGACAGCAGTCATGGGCCCCAGATACGGGGAGATTTCTGAGGCTGCTGGGTCACCCATCCCACCCCTGAGGGAAGACCTCAGTGTCTAACCAGGCCCAACCCTGGGGGTGGGGAGCAAATCGCTGTCCAGTCTAGCCCACAGTCTCCCCATCTGAAACGCCCTTTGTCTCTCAAACCCAAGAGCCCACGAGAGGCATCTGGGGTGTTTCTTAAAGTGCAGACTGAGGTCCTACCCCAGAGATTCTAACCCATAGGCGTGGGGCAGGACTGAGAATCTGCATTTTTAACCAGCTTTCTCAGGTGGTGGTGTGGGACTGAGGGTTAAGGGCAGGGGGTGCCAGGAAACCTGCCCTGTCATCACACTTCTGGGGTCCAAGTGCCCACCAGCTCCACCACCTGCCAGTGGCATGGCCTTGGGCAAATCACATAACCTGATGCCTCAGTTTCCCCATCTAGAAAATAACGCAAGTCCATCCTCTTAGGAGTGTGCCGTGAATTAAATTAGATGATGCATGTTAAAGCACTTAGCGTGCCGTGGAGCAGTCCTACTCTGAGGACATGGGGTGGCCGTGAGCTGGCAGTGGCCCGATGGCAGCAGGTCTGGTTTTTTGGTACCTGGCACTCCCTTCCCTCCTCTTTTCCTCCCACCTCTCCATGAAGCATAGCAGTTAAGAGCACCGGGTTTTGGAGTCATAGAGACCTGGGTTCAAATCCCATGAGGTCTGGGGCAAATTACTTAGCTTCCTGGAGCTTCAGTTTTCCCACCTGTAAAATGGGCCTGATTCTAGGCTCGGTGGGAGGAAAAACAGAGGAGGCGTGTCCAGCTCAATGCTTGGTACACAGCAAGTGCTAAATAAACAGTGATGGCCATTGTTCATGCCGTCTCCACCCTCGGGCTGCTGGTGTGGGAGTGGGGCCCAGGCAGCGCTGCGGGAAGCCAAGAGGCCAAAGGGGCAGCCTCGGGCCTTCCCCACTCTGCTTCGTCACTTCCTGTTCTGAGGAGTCTGCATGCCCTCTTTCCCCACTGCCGCCCTCCTTGGCCCTGCCACCAAGGTAACTTTGAATGACTGGGACGTTGCCCTTGACTTCCGCCCTCCAGTGCTCAGATTAGATACAAAGCAGAAGTGATCAGGGGTGGGCAGTGGGCAGATGATGACCACGTATCAGAATCAGCTGAGGGCTGCCTGATAACCTGCCCGCCCCCACCAGGATGTGTCCAGCCAAAGTCAGCGCCACCGGACCCAGGCTAGGAAACAGTGCGTCTCTCCAAGCCTCGAGTTGTCCCTCTGTAGGATGGGAGAGTTGGACAAGAGGGCCCTGCCCACCTAGAACATACCAGATGGACTTATGGAAAACCCCAGAATGTACCTGTGGGCTGGACCCTAAGGCGTTGTGGTAGCTGGCATGAGAGATGGATTTACAGATGAGGAAACTGAAGACCAGAAAGGGGGCCTGAAAACCTGAGGTCACTGAGAGTTTGACAGCTGTGAAGGACCTCAGCCCAGCCCCCCCGCCCCATGTCCCTCCCCCCAGTCGCCTTCTATCTCATCTTCACTCCTTCTTGCCTAGTTTCATCTCTCAGGGTGCAATGTCCCCCTCCCCCTTCTCATCCTCACCCACGTACCCTACACAACCTTCCTGACCAGGCAGGTTGAAAGGGCGGCTGCCAGCCTCTCCAAGCGGGGGAGGGAGGAGGAGGTGGGGCAGGAAGGGTTTGGAGGCCAACATTTTTGAGCAGACTCTAAGATCAAGGCCCAGCCCAGTGCCGTCGAGTCATTCCAACTCATAACGACCCTATAGGACAGAGCAGAACTGCCCCATGGAGTTTCCAAGGAACGCCTGGCAGTTAGCAGCCATAGCACTTAACCACTATGCCACCAGGGTTTCCAAGAGCAAGGCAGCCACTCAAAATATCCCAAGAGATTCTAAATCAGCCCTGGGGGCATGAACTATTATGGCTTCTTCCCAGTAGCTAAACTGAGGTTCAGAGAGGCTCTGTGACTTGCCCAAAGCCACACAGCAGGACCAAGCCAGTGATTAGAGACCAAATTTTTGGTTCCCCACCTCCACCTGCACCCACAAAGTTGAAAGCCAAGACACCCCCATGGGGGACCTGCCACCAGCACTCAGGATGCGGGTCAGGAGTCCCAGGCCCGTCACCCACCGTCCCATACCCTCAACCCAGGCAGCTTCCGGGGTGGAATGGACCAGAGAATGAAGCTTTCTGCAGCCCACCCCAGTTGCTCCCTCTGGAACCTGGACGAAGAAGCTCCTCCCAGCTGCCTCCCAGGGGCTCCTACACCTGCGGGCAGGGGGCTTCCCAAGGGACATCAGCAGGAGGGTCTCAGGGTATCCTGGTAGGGGCAGTGAGGAAGTTCTGACAGGTACCTACCCGTCTCCCACCACCACACACTTGATGGCTTGCATGGTGTCAGGGGCCTGGGGGGCAGCAGTGGTGACAGCTCAAGGCGCGGACCGTCTCTGTGGGCACCAGGGGTGTGGAGAGCCTGCGAGGCACCGGCCGGGGACAGCAGCAGCGGGAACGAGGTAGAGGAAGCGGAAGGGGAACTTACCCAATCTGCTCCCCCATGGCCGTTTGCAGAAGGCGGAGCATGTGGTCTGGCAGAACAGCTCATGCCTCTTAGGTGCTGGGCCGGGCCGGGTGCCCCATGGCCACCCCTGCACTGGGCACCAGCGGGGACATAGGACTCTCGGCTGGGAGACATGCGTCCTGTCATGGAGCAGAGCCAGAGATTGCTCTACAAGAACTTGAGGCTTCCAAGAACTCAGTCCATCTCAACTCTAAACAATAAGCATTTATTGAGCACCTACTGTGTGCCAGGCACAGTGCCGGGTGATTCCGGGGTGCAAAAGACATAGCTGGTTCCTGGAGTTCACATTCTTTATAAAGGGGAACATAAGACCTCCTCGGGGGTGGCTGTAAAGCAAGGCAGGAAGTGATGGGGCCCCAGGGGATCCACAGAGAGGGGATCTCAGAGGCACAGGAAAAGACAGCTGGAGGCTGGCAGGTGGCATTGGAGCTGGCACTTGGAAGGTGGTGTTGGAGAGGCTCTGGGGGGTGCGGTGCATGATCAGAGGCGCAGAGCTAACCCCCGGCCCCCCGCAAAGCATGGGCCTGTGTGGGAACACCTGAGTGTGGAAGGATGGGCAGTATGGGGTGCAGGTGACGAGGCACGAAGGGGTAATGCAAGGGCAGTGCCAAGCAGTGCCCCCCACGAGCCAGGCCCTGTCCTGGGAGGCTGCAATCGCTGCTTTCAGCCTCACAGCCAGACACCCGGGAACCAAGCACCGTGGCCCCATTTTACAGGTGCAGAAACTGAGAGTTCCAGAAGTCAGGAGACTCACCAGAATCAGCCAGCCTGAAATCAAACCCAGGGCCAGGTGACTCTGAGCTCTTCTGGTACCCAGCTGCTATTTGTGAAGACACGGCCTGAGTTCTGCAGCTCTGGGGAGGGTCTCTGGGTAGCCGCAGGAGCAACACTGGTCTCTCCTGTCGGATCCAAATTCATCTAGCTGTCACTGTTTACTGCCATCTCTCTCCACCCCCAGTGCCTTCCCAGCTCCAGGGGGAAAGGACAGGAGAGGGGCTGAGCAGAGCCACTGGTCCCCTACCCTGGACTGGTCACTCAGGACAAGTGGCCAGCCAGGTACCCCTCTCGCTTCCTGTACTGGGAGAGGGTAGAGCTGGGATCCCCACAGCCACCTCCTTTCACACAGGCACCTGGAGACTCACCTGGGCCTCCTGGGAAAGGGTCAGTGTCAGGTCAATTCTGCCTTCATGCCCAACCTTTCCAGGGCTGTGTACATGAGCTATAGCGGGCCCAGCCTTTCCAAGACTGTGCCCAGGGGCTACAGCAGGCCCAGCCTTTCCAGGGCTATGCACACAAACTACAGGGTTTGCCAAAATGACTTTTGCAGGAAGGGAAATACAACTTCCCCAAGGGCCTGCTCCAGTACTTGACCAGTCGATCATTTGACCAGTCGATCATTAAACCAGCCAACAAACTTCGATATCTTCTTTCCTTCTGTGCTTTGCATAAACTGAGATGAGACGGGGGAAGCATTTCATGGGGCCCAGCTTGGGATGAGGAAGGCCAGGCATCCCCCACACCACATTGGGAGTGAGTTTGGATCTCCTTGTCCAATGCCCTTGTTGCAGAGGTACCTCCACTCTTGCCCCACCAGCAACAAATGCTTCAGTTTTTGACCCTAATACCTCGCAACATGTTTTCTCCTTTTCAAAATGGGCGATAGAGGGCTTGGCGTAACTAACGCCATAGCGATACTCTAAGTAACCCACAAATTTTTTTTTGCTGGCATTTTGTACACTCTCAATGTTCTTTTTTATTATACCAGCTAAGCTGGTCTCTTTCCAATGGGCTGCGGGGCCTTCTCAGCTCTTGAAGCCTTGATCTCCCTCCTTTTCTTTGTTCTCTTTGGAGATGGCCTTCAGCCTGCAAGGTGACAGCTAGGAAGGCTGCTTGGTACTTTTGGTCTGCAGCTTTCTTGCTTGCTCTTTATCTCGGTCAGAGTAAACTTGGCAGGCCAGCTCTACTAGCCGAGAGATTTTTATATAAGTTTTTTTTTTTTTTTTTTTTGCCTGTTACAAACATAAAGATTAGAGTCCAGATGGCCAGCATGCATATCTTTAGTTTAAAACTTTCTTGTAGTTGTTATGGGATATATACTCATCCGACCATCTGCAGGCATATGTGAAGACGCTGTAATCCTTGTAAAAATGATATATAAGCTCTGATGTAGAAATTGCTTTTCAAGACTCCATGAAAACAGCCAGCGCCGCTGGTGGACTGCCTGTTGGCGTCACCTCCTAATAAACTTTCTCTCTCTTTCTGATTTGGAGTACTTTTCATTGGCTCAACTGCTCCAGGGCACGGACCCCAATCAGATAACAAGTTCATGCACTGGAAGCCGCTGTCTAGCCTCTGTTCACATACCTCCTATGATGGGGAGCTCATTCCCTTAGGGGCAACCCCTTCCACCCTTGGCCAGCCTAGCCTGTCAGAAAGCCCTTCCTCATTTTCAGCCCAAGCCCATCTCCCTGGACTGGGCTTCTCAGGGCCAGTCTGCTCCCTCCTCCCCACCACAGGCCTTTGGATTTCGGAGCCACAATCTCCACCCCGCAATGAGGTGCTGGCAAATGCTTAACAATCCACTCTCTGAAAAAAAAAAAAAGGTATTGTCATATATACATGCAGAAGTACAATATAAATTTTACTGATATAAAGGATATATAATAGTCAATTACCAACAATAAAATACACAGCGCTCCTCACTGTAAATTCCACATACAGGGAACTGATTCTCACAGAATGCTTTCATTGATTCTTGCTGAACTCTTGTGTGCAACCTAAAGTTGCAATTGACAAATGAGTTGTCATTACAACAGGAATATTGGCTGGTATTTTGGCTTATGCTAACACGTAAGAAGAAAGTGAAACAAGGAAGGCTTACATAAAAACTTCACTTGTTTGTTGATAATGGGAGTGACTGCTGTGCTGAATTAAGGGATAGTTTTTGAACGCAGGAGAAACATTTCCTCAATATTTTGTGCTCGGCACAATATTGAAAGGAGCCCTGGTGGCCCAGTGGTTTAAGCAATTTGCTGCTAAGCAAAAGGTCAGTGGTTCAAATCTACCAGCTGCTCCACGGGAGAAAGATGTGGAAGTCTCCTTCTGTAAAGATTACAGCCTTGGAAATCCTATGGGGTCATTCTACCCTGTCCTATAGGGTCATATGAGTCACAATCAACTTGATGGTAGCGGGTTTTTTTTTTTTTTTTGTAGTTGTTTGTTTATAGACATGACATACCTTTAAGTTTAATATGTATTATTAACATTTTCTCCATCACATTAAGACTAGACAATTAAGAAAATAGTACATTAAGTCTCGATTCATGCCATTTGTCCATTTCTGACGTGTAAATGCTCCCAACCAGAATGGCTGATGTCAAGCTGCCAACGTGAGGTCCCCGGTTGCGGAGTAGGAAAGGAGCCACAGTAGCGCCCTAGATATGGTATTTCTACCGTATAGATGCAATAGATGTAAATAACCTCAAAAGTACAGATAATACTAAAATGTAGTGGAATAAGTAAATTTTGAGTATTTTTTTTGCCTTTGTTTTTAATATACAGGTAGCCCTCAGCTTACTACGTGGTTCCATTCCCACGATTCTGCTGTAAGTCGGTTCTGATGAAAGTCAAAAGCCTCTTTTTTTTTCTTTTCATTATTATTGCCTTTTATGATCAGTATCTTTATAAATTCGATCTTGATTTGTCTTTGGGGGCTGGAAACATTCCATATAAACTTACAGATATATTTTAATACATCCAAAAATTTTTTAATTTAATTTAATAAATAGATACATAAAAATACACAAATCATAAAAATATATATAAAATCATAAAAACATATAAAATCATAAAATGTAATTTAATACATAGATACATAAAAAAATACACAAATCATAAAAATTTACTCCAACGATGAAGAGTTGGACAACGTTGGCATTTTGTCAGTTGTGGTAATAACTCCGCCTGTGGAAGGTTCCGGATCATCTGGGTTATCCCTGGGAATGGGATGGAGTTTCTACTCAGAAAATTAGTGAAAGTTATCTGTATGATCCTTTTCTTTTTTAATTCGTATATTTCGTGGTAACATCTCACTGCTTCCCAAATCTGCCTGTCAACTTCAGCGATGCAATCAGTGTCTGGGTCCATGTTTTCAAGCAACTGAAGCTCCTGATTTAGTTTAGAAAAGACTCCAGCTGGTCCTTTCCCTGTGGAATTTTTTGACAACTTCTCTCCCTCTTCTTCTTCGTTTCTTTCTTCTGCAGCATTTCCTTCCTCTTCAAAATCCATTAAGTCCTGGTCTGTCAGTTCCCCTTCTTCCCGATCTATGAGCTGTTCCACATTGATGATATCAAGTTCTAAATTCAGCGTTCTCGCCATAGGGACGATTTTTCCACTCATCTCCTCCATCATATTATCCTAATCAAATGCTTGAGGCGTGTTTACCTAACTTGGCAATTTTTCCAAACCCCTGAATGCATGTTCCCATAACTTCCTCCCAGGAAGCTGCAGTGTTCCAGACACACTGATGTCATTATTCGAATATGCCGTAAGTCGCAGACGACCCATAATGTATTTAATTGTAAGTTTAGAATTTGGTTTTTAATAATGATTACGTTTAACAACCAACTCATGAAATTCCTGATAATTTAGCAATAGACTCTCATGAGCCGATGGAAGGTCTTCAGCATACCACTGCCTGCTTCCACGTGCCCATCTGCTGGGTACTGATCCCCAGCCCCGGCCATCTTGTCCCATCTGTGTGTGTCCCAGCTCCCACTCAGCAAGCTAGCAGGTCCTCAGCCTCCTTGTTGTCCCTGAGAGGGGGCTGGGCAGGAGGACTCATGGACCCAAAGGTGGCAAGGTGGGAACACACAGGACAGGTGAACCAGGCAGGGGTTTCTCTCCTTCACATCATGTCCCTCTTGCTTTGGGCTGGAACCCCCACCGTCAGTCTTTGCCCTTGGGTTGCAGCTTCTTCCAGAAGCCCTCCCCCTTCGCCTAACATCTTCACCTTCCTCCTCCTGAAGCTCCTCCGTTATCCTCATCCCTTGCCCTGCAGACTTCCAATAACTCACGTTTCTCAAATGCTCCATGTTCTCCCTCATATTTTGCCCACAATGCCCATTGAAAATGCCCTTCCTCTCTCTCCCACCCATCCCTTCCTGAGACTGATAAACTCTTGCTTGCTCTTCAAGTCTTAGATCAGATGTCACCTCCTCCAGGAAGGCCTCCCAGAATCCCAGGCTGGAGTAGATGCCTTTTTTAAGCTCCCACAGTCCCTGAACTTCTCCATCACAGCAGGGATAACACTGTGTTGTGTCACCTATGTCCTTAAAAAAAAAGTGTTATTTAGTATTTAAAATGTCCCAACAGGTATAAAGGATAATACACCGAACACCAGGGTACTCACCACCCAGACAAAAATATGAACATTGCTACATAGTTAGTCCTCCTCAGACCCACTGGAAGCTCTACTGAAACCTATTCAGCATCATAGCAACAGGAAAGCCTCCACTGACAGATGGTTGGTGGCCGCCCCTGAGGTGCACTGGCTGGGAATTGAACCTAGGTCTCTCACATGGAAGGCAGGAATGCCACTGCTGAACCATCACCGTCCCCTTCGCCTCAATACCAAACCAAAGTGATCGCATCTCACAGGGACATATTATCCAATCGGCAAGGTAAGCACTGTGCTTACCTTGCTTACCAGATCATCTGTAGTGAACAATTTCACATTTTTTCACCGCACCAAAGATTCTGCTTCTACGTATAGCTGGTGTCTGTCTGTCTCCCAAGCCCACAGCACCTTCCTACAGAATCAAAGCCTCTTTTCAAATTTACAGTCTCTGACAGGGATGAATTACCATGTGAGCAAGGTAAGCACGGGCTTACTTGTGCTTACTTACTGATCAAAAAAACCTATGTGAAATTGTTCACTGCAGATTAGGAAGTAAGCTTAAGTAAGCCTGTGCTTACCTTGCTTATTGGGCAATCTGAACCTGCATCTCCAGCACGATTAGGAGTCCCCGCTACTCCACACCTTGGCCCACACTTGGCCTTGTGAGGTTTTATAATTTTTGCTAATCTTATGGCTGTGAATTGGCATCTCATTGTGGTTTTAACTGACACGAATTGATTTCTAGTAATGTCAAGCATTCTTGCAAGGGTTTGCTGTAGATTTGTGTTTCCTCTTCCATAAATTGTTATTCATATCTTTTGCCCATTTCTCTGCTGGGGTATTTGTCTTTCTCTTATAATTCTTTTTTGACGTTATCTGTCTATTCTGCATTCCAAACTTTGTTATTTATGTTGCAAATATTAATTTCAGTCAGTGGGATGTCTTTTAATGATTTGTGACTTTAAATAAACAGAGTTTTTATCTGGATGTCATCAAATTTAAATCTCCTTCCCTAATGACTTCTGCTTTTTAAGTTTTGCTTAAGAAGTTCTTCCCTATTCCCAAAAAGATTATATTCTCCTGCGTCTTCTTCCAAGACTTTTAATGTTTTGCTTTTCATATTTAGGTCTTTACACATATGGAAAAGAGAAAATAACTGGCCCACATTCAACCATTTCAAGAGGTAGCATTCTTGATCATATCAAGAACCGATGGTACTGAAGGAAGAAGTCCAAGCTGCACTGAAGGCATTGGCGAAGAACAAGGCTCCAGGAATTGACAGGCTACCAACTGAGGTGTTTCAACAAATGGGTGCCACGCTGGAGGTGCTTACTCATCTATGCCAAGAAATTTGGAAGACAGCTTCCTGGCCAACTGACTGGAAGAGATCCATATTTATGTCCATTCCAAAGAAAGGTGATCCAACAGAAAGTGAAAATTACAGAACAATATCATTAATATCACTCACAAGTAAAATTTGGTAATATCACACACAAGTAAAATCATTGAAAAGCAGTTGCAGCAGTATATCAACAGTGAACTGCCAGAAATTCAAGGCGGATTCAGAAGAGGACATGGAACCAGGGATATCATTGCTGATGTAAGGTGGATCCTGGCTGAATGCAGAGAATACCAGAAGGATGTTTACCTGTGTTTCATTGACTATGCAAAGGCATTTGACTGTGTGGATCATAACACATTATGGATAACATTGTGAAGAATGGGAATTCCAGAACACTGAATTACATTCACGAGGAACCTGTGCATAGACCAAGAGTTAGTCATTTGAACAGAACGAGGGGACACTGCATGGTTTAAAGTCAAGAAAGGTGTGCATCGGGGGTGTATTCTTTCACCATAGCTATTCAGTCTGTATACTGACCAAATAATCCGAGAGGCTGGACTATATGAAGAAGAACAGGGGCATCAGGATTGGAGGAAGACTCATTAACAACTCGCGATGTGCAGATGACACAACCTTGCTTGCTGAAAGCAGAGAGGAGTTGAAGCACTTACAGATCAAGATCAAAGACCACAGCCTTCAGCATGGATTACACCTCAACATAAAGAAAACAAAAGTCATCACAACTGGACATGATAAATGGGAAGAAGATTGAAGTTGTTGAAGGATTTCATTTTATTTGGATCCACAATTAATGTCCATGGAAGCAGTGGTCAAGAAATCAAACTATGCATTGCATTGGGCAAATCCGCTGCAAAAGACTTCTTTAAAGTGTTAAAAAGCAAAGATGTTACTTTAAGGACAAAGGTGCTTTTGACCCAAGACATGGCATTTTCAATCACATCATATCCATATGAAAGCTGGACAATGAATAAGGGAGGCTGAAGAAGAAATGACACCTTTGAATTAGGGTGTTGGCAAAGAACACTGAATATACCATGGACTGCCAGAAAAATGAACAAATCTGCCTTGGAAGAAGGACAGCCAGAATGCTCCTTAGAAGTGAGGGTGGCGAGACTTTGTATCACATACTTTGGACATGTTGTCAGGAGGGACCAGTCTCTAGAGAAGGACATCATGCTTGGTAAAAAAGCGTGGTCATTGAAAAAGAGAAAGGTCCTCAACAAGATGGATTGACACAGTGGCTGCAACAATGGGCTGAAGCATAACAGCGATTGTGAGGATGGCACAGGACTGGGCAGCGTTTCATTCTGTCATGCATAGGGTTGCTATGAGTTGGAACCGAATCGATGGCACTGTCTTAGTCACCTAGTGCTGCCCTAACAGAAATACCCCAAGTGGATGGCTTTAACTAAGAGAAATTTATTTTCTCCCAGTCTAGGAGGTTACAAGGCCAAATTCAGGGCATCGGCTCCAGGGCAAGGCTTTCTCTCTTTGTCAGCTCTGGAGGAAGGTCTTTGTCCTCAATCTTCCCCTGGTTGAGGAGCTTCTCAGGCGCGGGGACCCTGTGTCCAAGGGATGTGCTCTGCTCCTGGTGCTGCCTTCTTGGTGGTACGAGGTCCCCAACTCTGCTTGCTTCCCTTTCCTTTTATCTCTTGAGAGATAAAAGGTGGTGCATGTCACACCCCACAGAAACTCCCTTTACACTGGAACAGGGAAGTGACTTGAGTATAAGTGACTTGAGTATAAAGGGGGGCACAATTCAGTCCCTGATAGGCACCTAATGATAATAACAACCACACACTTGGAATGGATTTTAGAATGTGGTAAGATACCGATTTTTTTTCAAATTGTTTTGAGATCCAGATTTACTTTCATTTTCTCTCTGACCAATGGCCCCAGCACCATTTATTGAGGAGACTGGATGCCTGCCTTTCCCACTGAGCTGCGGTTCCAGCTGCCTTACATGCCCAGTGTCTACGTATGTGGGTCTCTTCCTAGACCCACTGTCTAGTGGTTTATTTGCCCCCCCTTGACCAGTACCACTTGCTGTCAAGCCAATTCCAGCTCATGGTGACCCCAAGTGTGTGAGTGTAGAACTGTACTCCATATGGTTTCCAGTGGCTGATTTTTCGGAAGTAGATCTCCAGGCCTTTTTCCAAGACGCCTCTGGGTGGACTCAAACCTCAAACTTTCAGTTAGCAGCTGATCACATTAACTGTACCACCCAGGGACTCCTGAGCCGGTACAATATTGCCTCAATTAACTGCATTTCTCTATCAGGCCAGACAAATTCTCCTATCCTGTACTTTTTCAAAATTGTCATGCTTATTACTGACCTTTTGCTCATCTATGAAAATTTCAGAATCAGTTTGTCAAGTTCCAAGAAAAACTATGTCAGGATTCTGGTTAGAATTGCATTCAATTTATAAAGGAATTTGGGGAGAATTGACGTCTTTATAATATTGAGTCTTCCTAGCTATTAACATGACATATTTCTTCTTAATATCTTTCAATAAAGTTTTATCATTTTCCCCAGAAAGGCCATGCACATTTTTTGTGAGATTTATTCCTTGATACTTTATTACTTTCAATGCCATTGTAATATCTTTTAATTGCATTTTTTATTTGTTGCTTATATGTAGGAAAAAATGTCAAATTTTGCATATTGGACTTCTACAGTGAAACCTTGATGAGACCGCCTTGGTTTTCCAGGTCTCACAAGTTTTCTGCCTTTGCCAAGGTGCAGTCTTACCACTTTTCTCTCTCTCCTTTTCATGGAAGATATTTGAGTGCTCCTTCTCTGACAGGTTCCCACCTTATACAGGTTTCAGTTTTCACAGGTTTTTTACTATATAAGGCAACCTGAATGGAAATTCTTATTATGATTTGCCTATAAATCATATTTTATGTCTATATTAATATCTATAAATGGAGTCCTTGGGTGGGGCAGAAGGTCAACGCACTCAGCTACTAACTGAAAGGTTAGAGGTTTGAATCCACCCAGAGGCACCTTGGAAGAAAGGCCTGGCGATCTACTTCTGAAAACCCTTTGGATCACGGCTCTATTCTGACACACATGGGGTTGCCATGAGTCAGTGTTGGCTAGATGGCAACCAATTTGGATTTTTGATAGCTTTTTACTACTAGCAATTCTAAGACTGTCTTATCATTTGTGGAAAATGACAGCTTTCTTTCTTCCTTCCTGATTCTTACAACGTACATTCCTTGGTTTGCCTAGAACGCTTAGTGCAGTGTTAAACAGAATCAGTGGTGGCAGCATCCTTGCCTCATTTCTGATTTTAAAAAGAATGCTTCCCGTGTTTCCCCATGGAATATGATGTTTACTGTAGGCCTTTGGCAGAAATTGTTATCCCTTACAGAATTTTCCTTGCTATTCTTGGTATGAGCAGCTTTTTGTTTTGTTTTTATTTTGAGTGTTTAATTTTGAATGCTTTTTCTGTATCTATGGAGATGTGGTGAACTACATTCATACATTTTCTCATGTGACAGTAGCCTTGCCTCCCCAGATAAACCTAATAGTCGCTCTAGGGGATGCTGCAGGCTGTCCCCACCACCCAGCCTCTGCTTCCCCTTTTTAATAATAGAGCTTCGAGGGTTGTAGCCAACCACGTGACCATCCAGCTGAAGACCACAGTTCTCAACCTCCCTCACAGTAAGGTGTGGCCCTATGAGTATGTTTGGGAAAAGAGTGGAAGTGGAATTGATGTGTGCAACTTCTGAGTCACCACCTTCGAGACTAAACCACTTGTCCCATACATTTCTCTCCATCTTCCCACTGGCTAGGAAACAGAAATGCTGGGGCAATCCTATAAGCCATGAGTTGAATATGGCAGAACTGGACCACTCACCTCCAGACATGAGAGAGAAACACTCATTTGTCTTCTTTAAGCCACTGTGTTTTGGGGTCTTTTTGTTACAGCAGCCTAACCTATACCCTAACTAATACCAAGCCAAACCCTTTGCCACTGAGTCAATTCCGACTCATAACAATGACCCTATAGGAGGACAGAGTAGAACTGCCACATCTTTCTCCTGCGGAGCAGCTAGGGGGTTCTAACCACCAACCTTTTGGTTAGCAGCTGGGCACTTAACCACTGTGCCACCAGGGCTCCTTTTCTAAGTAATGCAGTCATGACGTATTATCTTTTTATATATTGCTGTCTTCAAATTGCCCATTTCTTTTTTTTTTTCAGATTTCCTCTTCATGTTTATTCATGAATTTGTCCAGTAATTTTCCTTTCTCATATTCTTATATTTTCCTAGGTTTTTTTTTTTTTTTTTTGGCCTCAAGGTTATACTGGTTCATTCGATGAGTCAGGGATACACTCCCTTTTGCTATTTTTGGGAGAGTTTGGGTAACATTGGATGCTCTCTTCTTTGGATATTTTGTAAAGTCATTTGGACCTGGTTTTGGGATGTGGAGAAGTGGTAGATTCTAAATTACTAATTCAATTTATTTGATAGATATAGGACTATTCGAAATTCCTGTTACTTCTGGGGGTCCTTTTTTATCTACTTTTCTAGGAAGTTTCCTATTTTGCTTAGGTTTTCAAATTCATTGATATAAAACTATTCATTGTTGTTGTTAGCTGCCTTCAAGTTGACCGCAGACTCAAGGTGGCCCCATGCACAACAGGATGGTACTTTTTTAAATATCTTTTTAATCCTTCCTTTTTAATTTCTTTTACATTCCTCCTTTTCGTCCTATATTGTTTATTTGTGCCTTCAACTTTTATTCTTGATCGATTGCTCCAGGAGTTTGTTTATATTATGAATCCTTTCAAAGAACCAACTTTTGACCTTATTAATCCTCTTTCTACATCGTGCTTGGTAAAGTAGAGGGTCAGCAAAAATGAAGGCTCTCGAGATGAACCGACACAGTGGCTGCAACGATGGACTCAAACATGGCAACGATTGTGAGCATGGTGCAGGACCAGGCAGTGTGTCTTCCTGTGGTACATGGGGTCACTACGAGTCGGAACCAACTCAGTGGCACCTAACAACTCAACGATCCTCTCTAATACATATTTGCTTTCCATTTAATTCATTTCTGTTCTTGTCTTTATTGTTTCTTTTCTTTTTCCTTCTTTGGGTTTATTCTATTATCCTTATTTTACTTCTTAGTTGGTTTTGAATGCTGTTTTGTTCCTAATACAAGCTCTTAAGGTTATAACTTTTCTTCAAATACTGCTTCACTGTAACCGAATAAACTTATTTGAAATAAGTTTGAAATAAGCAAACCTATCCTGTTATGTTTGAGTTCTAAGCATTTTTCAATTTTAATTATGATTTTTCTTTTTGATCAATGAGTTATTCGGAAGTGTTATTGATTTCCAAATGTTGGAGGGAGGGGTTGTTACCTTTTTGTTATAGTTTTCTCGTTTAATGGTACTGTGATTAAAGAACATGGAATGTATCACACTGAGTCTTTTACATTTCTTGAAACTTTGCCTTATGACCTAGTACGTGTTTTGTTTTGTTTTCTCATAAATGTGTATATGTTCAAACACATTGCCAACGAGTCGATCCCGACTCATAGCGACCCTATAGGACGGAGTAGAACTGTCCCATAGGATTTCCGAGGCTGTAAAGCTTTACAGAGGCAGACTGCCACATCTTTCTGCTGTGGAGGGGCTGGTGGGTTCAAAACGCTGACCTTTCGGTTAACATTTGAGCAGTGCACCACCAGGGCTCCTCGTATATGTTCGGTATTCCGTAAGTCCAATAAATCATAGACGTTAACTGTGCTGTTCAAATCTTTTAAGTCATTACAAATTGTTTGATTTGCCTTGTTTGATACGCCAGCCACTGGAGGGGGTATGTTAAAGGCTAAATGATGCTGAATTTGTCAGTTCTCCTTGCAATGCTGTCACTTTTTATTTTTGCTTTATAAATCTTTAGGCTATATCATCAAATGCATACAAGCTTAGAATTATCGTATTGTCATGTATGTATCAACTTGGTTAGGCCATGTGTGGTTGTCCTCCATTTTGTGACTGTTGTTTTGTGTTGAAAGGATTAGGGTGGGGTTGTAACACCATCCTTACTCAGGTCACCTCCCTGATCCAAGGTAAAGGGAGTTTCCCTGGGTGTGGCCTGCACCCCCTTTTATCTCTCAAGAGATAAAAGGAAAGGGAAGCAAGCAGGAAGTTGGGGACTTCATACGACCTGAAAGCAGCGCCAGGAGCGGAGCGCGTCCTTTGGGCCAGGGTCCCTGCACCTTAGAAGCTCCTCAACCAGGGGAAGATTGAGGACAAGGACCTTCCTCCAGAGCCGAGAGAAAGAAAACGCCTTCCCCTGGAGCTGATGCCCTGAATTTGGACTTGTAACCTACTAGACTGTGAGAAAATTGATTTCTCTTTGTTAAAGCCATCCACTTGGGGTATTTCTATTAGGGCAGCACTAGATGACCAAGACACATATCTTCTTAAAATATTTAACCTTTCATTAAAATAGCAACCAACAGTTTTTTAAATAACTTATTTTATTTTGTTGTTGTTGCTAAGAATATACACAGTAAAACATATACCAATTGAACAGTTTCTACATGTACAACTCAGTGACTTTGACTCCATTCTTCAAGTAGGGCAACCATTCTCACTCTCCCTTTTCCAAAATGTCCCTCCCTCGTTAACATAAACTCACTGCCCCCTAAGTTTCCTATCTGACCCCTTGAGTTGCTGCTGTCAAGTTTGTTCCCATATAGTTCTGAGAAGAATACCATGCTCAAGGAGAACATTCTGTACTAGTTAAACTAAACTGTTGTTTGGTTTTAAGAAGGCTTGAGGGGATATTTTTGGTTTAAGGTTTAAAGATCAGGGCAATAGTTTCCGGGGTTCATCCAGCCTCCATGACTCCAGAAAGTCTGGAGTCCATGAGAATTTGACATTCTGTTCTGCGTTTTCTCCCTTTTGATCAGGATTCTTCTATAGAATCTTTGATCAAAATGGTCAGTAATGGTAGCCGGGCACCATCCAGTTCTTCTGGTCTCATGGCAAAGGAGGCAGCAGTTCATGCAGCCAGCAGTTCATAAGTCATTACTTTCTATGTTCCAGGACCTGGCGCAGAGCGGGCACCTAGTAAATTGTTGTAGAAACAGGAGCTGTCATTTTTGAAAAGGAAAACATCGGGGTGAGAATGCTCCCAGCAGCTCTGGCGGGCACCCTGGAGGCAAGGCTGGGAGTCCATGTGGATCCTGGGTAGAGTCCAGCCCTGCCTTGGATCAGCCCCTGCTCAGTGTCACAGCCAAGAGAGGTGTCAGAAGAGGAACAGTGGCCAGTCTCAGCCTGGCAGGGCCCACCCTAGAGTAACTGAACTCTGGGGCCAGACTCCTACAAGACTGACTCAGACGGGAGCTAATCATCCCCTTCCACCAGCCTCCGACCCAGCTCCCTGCTGACTACTTCATGCCATTTGTCAGTTCCCAGTCATCTCCCCAGCTCCTGCCAGGAGAGCCCCATCAGTGCCCAAAGCCAAGCCCAGAAGGTTCTACAGGGGCAAACTCAGTGCTCGGGGAGGGACTTTCTCCTAGGAGGTCCCCATGAGGCCATGGATGCAGAGTACGGGTCCCTCTTTTCATCAGGGACTTTCCTGTTCAGAAGACCAGCATTGTCCCTGCCTCCTACCTGGCCAAACCAAGTTCTGGGCCCCAGACACAGCCAGAGAGAGCACAGCCAGGTTCCTGGACACCCCATCTCAGACCTCGGAGGCCCTTCCTGTGGCCCCCTGGTTGAGGGACTGATGGGGGCTGTTCCTCCCAGGGCCCAGGTAGGTACCTCCCCTATCCACCCCCTGATCCCTTCATATACCTGCTCCTCAGGGCTCTGCTTGGCCTTTTCTCTTTACACCTGCAGGGCCGTCTACCTGTGCCCTGGCTCCCATCATAGCCCCCATGGAATGGTTCCTAGGTGTCTCCAGCACCTGCTAGAGATGCCCCCCAACATCCCACTGACCCCTCAAACTCAACAAGTCAGCCATCTCCCCTCCCCATATGGCAAGACCATCCCAGCCCCCAAACCAGGACCCAGGTAGCACATGCTTCAAAAAATTTTCAAAGTTCCTTGTTACATCGCATATTTTTACATGTATTTGGAATGGGTAATACATTCAGATGGTCCAAAACTCAAAAGATAAAAGAAGAGTTTACTACGAAAAGTCCGTCACGCACCTCATCTCCCAACTCCCTGTTCCCCTTCTCAGAGGCCGCCTCTGTTACCAACTTCTTGTGTGTGCTTCCAGGGATGTTCCAGCAGAAAAAAGCCTCCTTCGTTGCCTTTCTTTAACCTCAAAAGGTAGCACACAGTACACAGTGTTCTGCCTGCTGCTGGTCACCATGAACTACTTACCTTGAAGGGCGTAATGTATTCATTCATAAAGCCCTTCCTTATTCGTTTTTACAGCTGAATAGTATTCCGTTATACAGATGTGCTGTAGTGAATAGGATTAGCTCCTGCTAAAGGGTTGTTAGGATTTCCCCATCTTTTGCCACGACAACAATGCTGCTACTTGTTAGCAGTGTGCACACCTTTTTGCCTGGGTATCTGAAGACTGTCTTCCTGGAACGAAGGGCTGTAGGGTCATAGGGTGTGTGCATTTGTGTCCAATCACCACCGGCCCCTTCATGAGGTAGAACCAATTCTTTCTCCCACCAGCACTGTACCAGAGGCCTCCTTTTCCCACTTTCTCACCAGTGCGGTGCTTTAGGCCACCTTTTTATAGTTGATAATCCAGTAGGGGGAAACCAATATGCAGTGGAGTTCTAATTTGCATTTCTTTTCGTATGGGCGAGCATTTTTCCCTAGGGTTGAAGAGCCAACCATTTGTAGTTCCTTTTTCTGTGAACTGTCTTTTCATGCCCTTTGCCCATTTTCTTATTTTTTTAATTGATTTCCATATTAGGGAAATTAGCTCTTTATCTGTCACTCAAGCTGCAGCCACGTGTTCCCAGATTGCCATTGGCTTTATGGATGGTGGCTTGAGCCAGAAGGACATCTTCATATTTTTGTAGTCTGGTTCATCAGTCTTCCTTTTATGACCTCTAGGTTCTTTGTGATTCCTAGAAAGCCCTTTGCCATTCTGACATCATATTTTCTTTTAAGTCTACTTGATGGTGGAATAATTTGAAAAAGGATAGTGATAACAGTCCCACATATGAAGAATGTAACCAATGTCACTGAATCATACGTGTAGAAAGTGTTGAACTGACAAATGTTTTGGTGTGTGTCATGGATTGAATTATGTCCCCCCCCAAAAGGTGTGCATCAATTTGGCTGGGCCATAGTTTCCAGTATTGTGTGATTGTCCTCTATTTTGTGATTGTAATTTTATGTTAAAGAGGATTCGGGTGGGATTGTAACACCCTTACCCAGGTCACATTCCTGATCGAATGTAAAGGGAGTTTCCCCCGGGTGTGGCCTGCACCACCTTTTATCTCTCAAGAGATAAAAAGGCAAGGGAAGCAAGCAAAGAGGAGGGAACTTCATATCACTAAAGAAGCAGTACCGGGAGCATAGTCCAACCTCTGGACCCAGAGACCCTGCACGGAGAAGCTCCTAGTCCGGGGGAAGTCTGTTGAGAAGACCAACAGAGAGAGAGTCTTCCCCTGGAGCAGACGCTCTAAATTTGGACTTTTAGCCTACTTTACTGTGAAGAAACAAAGTTCTCTTTGTTAAAGCCATCACTGTGGTATTTCTGTTATAGCAACACTAGAGGACTAAGATAGAGTGTATATTTTCACCATACTAAAAAAATAAAATAAGAAAATTCTTCTTCAGTTTCTTGTCATTTTATGGTTTAACTTTTTCCATTTAAATACTTGGTATCTCATATTATCCCATTGGACCACACGAGGTACAGATTCAACTTTATTTTAGATGGCTACCCATTGCCGAATACTGTTTACCCTAATAACGTATTTTCTCCCCACTGGATGAAAAGCTACCTTTTTCTCGTGCTAAACCCGCAAGTATATTTAAGGTTATTTCTGGACCAGACAGTGTTCTTGGCACATATCCTTGTCTTGGTCCCAGCATCCTTCTGGGCCCTGCTGTTTCTCCCTTAAATATTTCTTGAATCTGCCTCCTTCTTTCCCCCTCCATCTCGCTCAGCTTTAGTTAGAACTCAGCATTCATCCCAGGAATGTAAAGACTTGGACCTGTTTGTGCTGATAGGAGGCTGGGAGCTCTCCCAAATAATTGCCTGGCCCGGTTGTCCCATTGCTCTCAGATAAACCCATTCTCATTCCTTTAGGACAGGAGGGCCCCCATGCTGAACCCTGCCCACCTGCCCCACTCGACCTCCTGCTCCCCTCTGCCACCCGCAGGCCAGGCTCCTAAAGTTCTCCAAATGTCCTTGCATGTGCCCTTCCCTTGGCCCAAAAGGCCCTGTCCTCCCCTTCCTTCCGACCAGATCCTATTTCTTCCCTGAGACTTGGCATTGGGTGCCCCCACACTCCCAGCACCCACTGTTCACCACCCCCCAGTCCAGCCCCACCCCTTATCGTGGAAGGGAGGGAGGCAGAGACACAACCCCTGCCTGCATGTCAGCGTTGGGCATACACGGGAACACACGGGAAACATATGGGGCACCCCCAGCTTTGGGGAGACTCCTCTACTCCGTCTGATGTGTTTCCAGCTTCTCCAACAGGTCGGTCTTGGTTTCCAATCCTCAAATCCCCACCCTCCCCCAGTGGTCCCCCAGGCCTTTTAAGCCCTCTGCCCCTGCCTTGATTCCAGTGCTCCGGCTACGAGCGTCGGTGCTATAGTCGGCCTGCTCTGCTGCTGGGTGAGCTGGGGGCTTCTGATGCTGAGTGGGCTGGCAGAGGGAGAAGACTCCTCCACTGGGGTCTGGCACGGGGTTGGGGAGAATGGGCCCGCTGCCAGCATGTCCCCTGGGCGATATTAGGTTAACATTCAATATTCATCATTCAGCATATATTTAGCAAGCTCGTACTGGGTACCAGGCCCTGGGGAAACGGCAGTAGACAAAGCAGTCCCTGCCCCCGGAGAGCTCATAAGCAAGGTAGCAGTAAATATGATGATAATGTCAGGGTGAAAAAAAAGGCCTGTGCCATCAGGGTGAAGGTGCCCTGGAAATAACCAAGGAGGCTGAGGAGGGAATGATGGAGACGGAAGAGCACTGCAGCCGAGAGACCTGCCTGGCAAAGGCCCCGAATGTGTTCAAGGCAGCACGAGGGCTGTGGGGCTTGGATGACATGACAAGCTGGAGAGTGTCAGGTGGACCTGAGAGCCGTGGGTTTGTTTAATCTAAGTGTGAGCCGGGAAACCGGGTGTTTGGACTCTAGAAGGCGCCCTCTGGCGGCCACGTGAGGAATAGACCGGAGTGGGACAAGGGCGGAAATCATGAGAAGGGCCACTGGGCGTCCAGGCAAGAGGCGAGGGTGGCTTGGACCAGGGAGGTGGTGGTGGAGGACGTGAGAAATGCCAGGCCGTGGATGTGTTTTGTAGAGTGGGCCTATGTGCTGATGGATTCACTGAGGAGTCAGAATGTTGCCAAGGTTTTGTTCATAGCAACTTGGCAAACAAAGGGGTCATTGAGTTAAGATGGGGTGGCCATGGGAGGAGTGGGTTTGCAGGGTTAGGAATCCAGGCTTTTGGTCTGGACATTTCAGGCAAGATGCCTGTTGGATGTGGAGATGTCCAGTGCCTGGCAGGACAGATGCATTGGGAGCCAAAGGGAAGGGTCCAGGCTAGAGACATAAATGTGGCGTTGTCCAAAGGCAGCCAGTTGCAATCAAGTTGATTCCAACTCATGGCAACCCCCCGCTCCCCGGTGTCAGAGTAGAACTGTGCTCCATAGGGTTTTCCTAGCTGTGATTGTTCACAAATAGATCACCAAGCCTTTCTTCCAAGGTACCTCTAGGCGGACTTGAACTGGCAATCTCTTGGTTACCAGTTGAGAGCTTAACCATATGCACCACCCAAGGATTCCTTGTACAAATGCAAAAATGGTATTCAAGGCAGTGGGTGGTCACCAAGGGAAGGAATACAGCCCAAGACGAGGCTGGGACCAAGCCTGGGGTCCCTCTAACCTACAGCAGAGCTGCCTCTGCCTCTGCCTTGAGCTTTGTGACCTTCCATTATTGCCTCCGCATACCAGACGCAGGACCTGGGGGAGGCGAGAGGCAGGAAGACGCCATCCTGCCACACACCTGTTACCCTCCAGACCTTCCCAGCCCTGCCTCACCCCTGCCGTGCCCAGCTTTGTTGTTCTTGCTTTGATCACATGCTCAGGCCCTCCTTCCCCTCTCTGCCCCCACACCCCCAGCCAGCAGCCCGTTCTGAGACTTCCTGCACAAGCAGCCAAAGCACCCTCGACTTCTTCTTTGTCGTTTTAACCACAGGCCTGCCGGTCCCCACCCTGCCATCAAGACCTGCAGACCCACCCTGTCCGCCCCTAGGCTGCAAAGACAGTGGGAGACGGCCCTCTGGGCAAACTCCACCTTCAGCCTCAGCAAGGGCCCAGACCCCTCAGTCATCCCCTCACTGACCCCTAGTTGGCGCCCTTTCGCTCCCAAACCAGCACCATTCTCCGCAAACCACCAGTCCTGCCTGGTTCCGATGACCTCAGCTTCTACCTCACCGGAATCCGTCTAAAGTTGGCCATGTCCCCTGCCAGAGTCCTTCCTCTCCTGTTCTCCGGCTCTGGGTCAGGCTGTGTGTCCACATGGCGCCGCCTCCACTAACTGGCTGTGTGGCCACAGCAAGCAGCTTCCCCGCTCTGTGAACTGGTCTCCCCCGTTGCTGATGGCAGCACCTTCCTCACTGGTAGTCACGAGGACCAGGTGAGATGAGACGTGTACAATCCCTGGGACAGTGGCCAGCAAGTCATCAGCACTCAGAGAAGGTCAGTGTGATAGTGGCAGGGGTCTGTCTGTCCTCTTCTTACCCCATTGTCCCTCTTCCCTTCCCTAGGACTTTGTTTCATGTGTCATCTGTTCTTTCTCCAGTGGCAGCAACTTCTTTCTCCTTTTCACCTGGAATCCCCCATCTTACAAAGAAAGGACCACTGGACCTTGTGTCTATTCTCTTCCCCCCACCCCCTTCTCAGCCCACGCTGTCTCTTCTCCCTCACCTACCAGAAAACTCCTCAACCATGGCCATCTGGTTTCCTTTATGGTCCGGCTGGAGCGAGACTGGACCCAGATGTTAATGGACAAGATGGCAGACCAGGACTTGAGCCAAGTAGGGCTGGGGACCAGAAGGCCCAGTGAACCAAGGACACATTTGGGAGTTAAGTCTACATACTTGGGACACTTCCACTGTAGTATCCTCCTGGGGCTTGGCCCACTTCTCTGGATTAGGGCATGTTTTTATAGGCAGATAATGTCTTTAGTTGCCATCAAGTTGGCTCTGACTCATGGCACCCCGTGTACAACAGAAGGAAACGTTTCCCGATCCTGCACCATCTTCGTAATCGTTGGTATGCTCAAGTTAATTGTTGTGATCACTGTGCATTTTAGTGCCTCCCAGCCTAGGGGGCTTATCTTCCAGCACTATGTCAGACAATATTCTGTTGTGATCCATAGGGTTTTCATTGCCTAAGAAGTGGATCACCAAGCCTCTCCTCCTAGTCTGTCCAGTCTGGAAGCTCCGCTGAAACCTGTCCACCATGGGCGACCCTGCTGGTATTTGAAATACTGGTGATGTAGCTTCCAGCATCACAACAACACACAAGCCCCACAGTATGACACACTGACAGGTAGGTGGTCATAGGAGCTCATCAAAGTCTACTGCCTTCCCACTGTCACTGCACTGAAGCTGCTCTCTCAAAGGCCATCCATGACTTCTAGATTTCTAAATCCAACAGTCACTTTTGATCCCTGTATTAGCATGTTTCTATCAAATGTGTTGCTGTTTTCATTAGGTGAGTCGGTTCTGACTCATAGTGACCCTATGTACAACATAACGAAATACTGCCCTGTCCTGCGCCATCCTCACAATCATTGTTATGCTTGAGCACATTCTTGCAGCCACTGTGTCAGTCCATCTCATCGAGGGTCTTCCTCTTTTTTACTGACCATGTTCTTTACCAAGCATGATGTCCTTCTCCAGGGACTGATCCCTCCTGACAACACGTCCAAAGTATGTGAGAAGTAGTCTCGCCATCCTTGCTTCTAAGGGGCATTCTGGCTGTACTTATTCCAAGACAGATTTGTTCGTTCTTTTAGCAGTCCATGGTATATTCAATATTCTTCTCCAACACCACAATTCAAAAGCATCAATTCTTCTTCCATCTTCCTTATTCATTGTCCAGCTTTCACATGTGTATAACGTGATTAAAAACACCATGGCTTGAGTCAGGCACACCTTAGTCCTCAAGGTGACATTTTGGCTTTGCAACACTTTAAAGAGGTCTTTTGCAGCAGATTTGCCCCAATGCAATGCATCTTTTGATTTCTCGACTGCTGTTTCCATAGGTATTGATTATGGACCCAGGTAAAATGAAATCCTTGACAACTTCGATCTTTTCTCCATTTATCATGGTGTTGCTTATTGGTCCAGTTGTGAGGATTTTTGTTCTCTTTCAAATATATCTCTATCGAATGTAGGCACCAGAAACCACTCTAGGTAACTTAAGAAGACAGGGACTTAACACAGGTATCTAGTAATCCAGTGCTGCTATAACAGAAATACCACAAGTGGATGGCTTTATCAAACAGAATTTTACTCTTGCACAGTTTAGGAGTTCAGGAGTCCGAATTCATCGCACCAGCTCAAGAGGAAGGCTTTCTCTCTGTCAGTTCTGAGCAAAGGTCGTTGTCATCAATCTTCCCACAGTCTAGGAGCTTCACAATGCAGTGACCCTGCGTTCAAAGGACGCAATCTGCTCCTGGCACTACCCTTTTGGTGGTATGAGGTCTCCCCGTCTTTCTGCTCACTTCTTTCTTTTCTATCTCAAAGAAGACTGACTCAAGATACAACCCAATCTTGCAGATAGAGTCCTGCCTAATTAACATAACTGCCTCTAATTCTGCCTTAACATCCTAGAGGCAGGATTTACAACACGTAGGAAAATCACATCAGATGACAAAATGGTGGACAATCACACAACGCTGGGAATCATGGCCCAGCCAAGTTGACATACATTTTGGTTGGGGGTGGGGGGCACAATTCAATCCATAACAATAGGGAATTAGGTGCTTCCTAAATAATTGGAAATGCCAGGGAGTGTGCTCTGGGAGGGGTCTCCAGGAATAACCCCCAGAACCACAGAACTGGTCAACAGGAGCGGCTACCAAGGCCACGACCAGGCAGAGAGATATCTGACCAGTTGTCATTGAGTGGACTCTGACTCCTGGCAACCCCACGTGTGTCAGAGTAGAACTGTGCTCCACAGGGTGTTCCATGGTGAGTTTTTGGAAGTAGATAGTGACCCTGGATGAGAAACTACTTTCTGGACCTCAGTTCCTCATCTGTAAGGTGGGAATAATCATATGTATTTCACTGAACACTTGTGAACATTAGAAATCAGATCAATAGATACTTTCTTTTCTAACAATTTAAGTATTACGTAAATAATTTTTAAAGGTGAAAATATATCAAATGGGAGGTGTGGGTGTTGAAGGGATGGTGGAGGCCACACACTTAGGAAATGGGCAACTAGGATGTGAACTCAGGCCATGAGAATGCAGGATGCAGGCTCTGAACCACTATTGGACATGGACAGACGGATGGACGGCGAAGGGAGGGAGGGATGGAAAGATGGATGGCAGAGAGGGAGGAACGTGAGGTGTAGACAGGTGAACAGCCACCGGGTCCACAGTCAGGAGGACGCCAGGCCAAGCTTGCTCTGCACTCAGGCACTCCCATCTCTACCCCCTGCCTTCCCACTGCTAGGGCTGGGACTAGGGTCGGGCTACTGAAGCACTTACCTCGGGAGCTGCATTTAGGGAGGAGCTGAAGATCTCAGTAGTCAAGAGAAATAATATTTTAATGTCATATTTTAAAAAAATCAAAATTAATGCAAAAAAAATCATGATGAACAAAATCCATTGCCATCAAGTCGATTCCAACTCCTAGCAGCTCTCTCAGACAGAGCGGAAGCGCCCCAAAAGATTTCCGAGGCCGTAAATCTTTACGGAAACAGACTGCCACGTCTTTCTCCTGCCGAGTGGCTGGTGGGTGTAAACCGCCATCCTTTCCCTTAGCAGCCAAGTGCTTTAACCGCTGCGCCACCAGGGCTCCTTAGGATGAGCAAGATATCAAAATTTTAAACAAAGACAGGATCCAAGCGTGCAATGGTATGACCCGACCTCACTCTCGGCCCCCAATCCCAGCCCTGTCAGATCCCGTCTTTATTTTAAATTTTGTTCATGGCTGATTTTTTTTTCACATTAATTTTGATTTTTTTTAAATATTACTTAAAAATATTATTTGACTACTAAGTTTATTGGATCCGCCTTAAGTTTTGCTCCCAAGGCGAGTGCCTCACCGCCTCACCTAGTCCAGGCCTTACCTAGCAACCCCAGCAGCCCTCTAACCCCCATTACCGCTTGCCCCCAACCCAGCACCATCATCGCCCATCTGCTCCCTGAGGCCAACAATGGTGAGTCAGGGAGGGATGTGGTGAGAAACGCAAAGCAGGAAGGGGAAGTGGACCTGCCACATTCTTTCCAGCCCCCAGCAGGCCTTGGCCCTTGGCACTTAGCCCTCAGGGGACGCAGAACCCCCCGTACAAAGGAGCAGTACCAGGCCGCGAATACTTTGAGCAGCATCCCGCGGCTACCACGGGGGGGTGCCCGTGAGCTGATTTTGATCTCTGAGGAAGCCATGAAGCAGGCCTGGAAGGAGCAGCCAGACTCCTCCACCTGTCTCCCTGTCTGACAGCTCCTTGCCGCCCAGGCTAGAAGAGCTGAAGAGCCCCTGACTGAGCCCTCCTGCTCAGGAGAGAGGTGGGTACGAGCACTGGCTGTCGCCACGCTAACCACATTACATGGATTCTTTCACTTAACCCCTCCTACACCTTGTGGGAGGAACTGTCATTATCTCCATTTTACAGATGGGGAAACTCAGGCACTGTGGTAGAGACAGCTGGTAGTGAGAGAGAAGAATCCACAATGACCACGGAGCTCCAGGGCCTGAACTAACTGTTGGGTGGAGGCCCTGCCCCGCAGCCTCAGCCCCTTCTATGTCTGTCTCCATAACCCCCATGCCTCACATGGGGTCTGGTCTGGAGTGGCAAGAGCATTCTAGGGACGTCTAAGGAATAAATGAGCCAACTGTCCCATTTTATAGAAGAGGAAACCAAGGCTTAGCATGGCTGATAACACACACCTGTGTGTGTGGTAAAGATACATGCAACAAAACATTTGCCATGTCATCCATTTTTATGTGTGCAGTTCAGTGACGTTAATTCCATTCGTCATGTTGTACAACCTTCATCTCTACTCATTTACAGATGTTTTCATCACACTTAACAGGAAGTCAATGTCCCTTAAGCAATACCGCCCCAGGTGTGGGTGTTGAAGGGGCGGTGGAGGCCACACACCCTTCTACCCATCCCAGGAAACCACTAATAAACTTTGGCCTTTATGTATTTGCCTATTCTAGATATTTCATATAAGTGAGAGGCTACAACACTTGGCCTTTTGTGTCTGAGTTATTTCACTCGGCATGATGTTTTCAAGGTCCATCCGTGTCATACCGTAGATCGGAGCTTTATTCCTCTTCATAAATTTTTTTTTTTTTTTTTTTTTTAGCTGAGTGATACTTCATTGCATGTATATACCACATGTTGTTTAGCCATTCACCTGTTGATGACATCTGGGTTGTTTCCACCTTTTGTCTACTGCAAATAATGCCACAGTGGACACGGGTGTGCCAGTATCTGTTTGGATCCCTGCTTTCAAGTCTTTGGAGTATATACGTAATTCTGTGTTGAACTTTTTGAGGCACTGCCAAGCTGTTTTCCACAGAAGCTGCACCATTTTACAATCTCACCAACAATGGATGGAGGTTCCAGGACTTCCACACCCTCACCAACACTTCTTGTTTCTGTTTTTCTGATAATAGTCATCGTAGCCGGGGTAAAGTGGCACCTCATTGTGGTTTTGATTTCCATTTCCCTAATGACTAATGCCCCACATGTCTGTTTGTTGTGCTGTGGTGGCTTGCACGTAGCTGTGATGCTAGAAGCTATGCCATAGGTATTCAAATACCAGCAAGGTCACCCATGGTGGGCGGGTTTCAGCTGAGCTTCCAGACTAAGACAGACTAGAAAGAAGGACCTCTTGGTCTACTTCTGAAAAAAATTAGCCAGTGAAAACCTCATGGATAGCAGTGGAAGGTTGCCTGATATAATGCCGGAAAACGAACCCCTCAAGTTGGAACCAAAACCAAACCAAACCCATTGCCATCGAGTTGATTCCGACTCATAGCAACCCTATCAGACAGAGGAGCAATGTCCCGTAGGGTTTCCAAGGAGGAGCTGGTGGATTCAAACTGCAGATCTTTTGGTTAGCAGCTATAGCTCCTAGCCACAAGGCCACCAGGGTTTCCTCAGATTGGAGGGCACTCAAAATGCTTTTGGGGAAGAACTGCCTACTCAAAGTAGAGTCAACCTTAATGGTGTGGATGGAGTCAAGCTTTCTGGACCTTCATTTGCTGATGTGGCACAACTCAAGATGAGAAAAAAAAGCTGCAAACATCCGTTAATAATCAAAACATGGAATGTATGAAGTATGAATCTAGGAAAATTGGAAATCATCAAGAATGAAATGGAACACATAAAGATTGATACCCTAGGCATTAGTATGCTGAAATGGCCTGGTACTGGCCATTAAGAATTGGAAAATTATATAGTGTACTATGCCAGGAATGACAACTTGAAGAGGAATGACATTACATTTACCATCAAAAAGAACATTTCAAGATCTGTTCTGAAGTACAACTCTGTCAGTGATAGGATAATATCCATATGCCTACAAGGACGACCAGTTAATAAACTATTATTCAAATTTATACACTGACCACTAAGGCCCAAGATGAAGAAATTGAAGATTTTTACCAACTTTGCAGTCTGAAAATGATCAAACCTGCAATCAAGATGCATTGATGATTACTGGTGATAGGAATTCAAAAGTTAGAAACGAAGAAGAATCGGTAGTTGGCAAATATGGCCTTGGTGGCAGAAATGATGCGGGAGATCACATGATAGAATTTTGCAAGACCAACGACTTCTTCATTGTTGTTGTTGTTGTTAGGTGCCATTGAGTCAGTTCTGACTCATAGTGACCCTGTGTTCCACAGAACAAAACACTGCTTGGTCCTACACCATCCGCATAATTCTTGTTATGCTTGAGCCCATTGTTGCAGCCACCGTGCCAGTCCCTCTCATTGAGGGTCTTCCTCTTTTCTACTGACTCTGTATTTTACCAACCATGATGTTCTTCTCCAGGAAATGATCCCGTCTGACAACATGTCCAAAGTATGTAAGAGGCAGTCTTGCCATCCTTGCTTCTAAGGAGCATTCTGGTTGTACTTCTTCCAAGGCAGATTTGTTTGTTCTTTTGGCAGTCCATGGTATATTCAATATTCTTCGCCAATGACTTCTTCATTGCAGATATCTTTTTTCAACAACATAAACTGCAACTGTACATGTGGACCTCGCCAGATGGAATACACGGGAATCAAATCAACTACACCTGTGGAAAGAGATGATGGAAAAGCTCAATATCATCAGTCAGAACAAGGCAAGGGGTTGACTGCGGTACAGACCATCAATTGCTCATATGCAAGTTCAGGTTGAAGCTGAAGAAAATTCGAGTTAAGTCCACTAGAGCCAAAGCACAACCCTGAGTATATCCCACCTTAATTTAGAGACCATCTCAAGAATAGATTTGATGCTCTGAACACTAGTGATCAAAGGCCAAACAACTTGTGGAATGACATCAAGGACATCATACATGAAGAAAGCAACAGGTCATTAAAAAGACAGGAAAAAAAGAAAAGACCAAAATGGATGTCAGAAGAGACTCTGAAACTTGCTCTTGAACATCGAGTAGCTAAAGCAAAATGAAGAAATGATGAAGTAAAAGAGCCGAACAGAAGATTTCAAAGGGTGGCTTGAGAAGACAAATTATTATAATGACATGTGCAAAGAGCTGGAGTTAGAAAACCAAAAGGGAGAAACACACTCAGCATTTCTTAAGCTGAAAGAACTGAAGAAAAAATTCAAGCCTCAAATGGTAATACTGAAGGATTCTATGGGCAAGATACTGAACGATGCAGGAAGTATCCAAAGAAAATGGAAGGAATACAGAGTCACTCTACCAAAAAAAAAAATTTTGGTCGATGTTCAGTCATTTCAGGAGGTAGCATATGATCAAGATCTGATGGTACTGAGGGGAGAAGTCCAAGCTGCACTGCAGACATTGGTGAAAAACAAGGCTCCAGGAATTGTCGGAATACCAATTGAGATGTTTCAACAAATGGATGCAGCACTGGAAGTGCTCACTCGTCTCTGCCAAGAAATTTTGAAGACAGCTACCTGGCCAACTGACTGGAAGAGACCCATAGTTATGCCTATTCTAAAGAAAGGTGATCCAACCGAATGCAAAAATTATCGAACAATAGCCTTAATATCACACACAAGTAAAATTTTGCTGAAGGTCGTTCAAGAGCAGCTGCAGCAATACATCAGCAGGGAACTGCCAGAAATTCAAGCAGGCTTCAGAAGAGGACGTGGAACAAGGGGTTTAATACCTGATGTCAGATGGATCCTGGCTGAAAGCAGAGAAGACCAGAAAGAGGTTTACCTGTGTTTTATTGACTATGCTAAGGCATTTAACTGTGTGGATCATAGCAAATTATGGATAACATTGTGAAGAATGGGAGTTCCAGAACACTTAATTGTGCTCATGAGGAACCTGTACATAGTCCAAGAGACAGTTATTCGAACATAGCAAGAGGATACTGCGTGGTTTAAAGTCAGGAAAGGTGTGAGTCAGGGTTGTATCTTTTCACCATACCTATTCAATCTGTCTGCTGAGCAAATACCCTGAGAAGCTGGACTATATGAAGGAGAATAGGGCATCAGGATTGGAGAAAGACTCATTAACAACCTGCATTATGCAGATGACACTACCTTGCTTGCTGCAAGTGAAGAGGACTTGAAGCATTTACTGATGAAGATCAAAGACCACAGCCTTCAGTATGGATTACACCTCAACATAAAGAAAACAAAAATCCTCACAATTGGACCAATAAGCAAATCATGATAAATGGAGAAAAGATTGAAGTTGTCAAGGATTTCATTTTATTTGGATCCACAATCAACAGTCATGGAAGCAGCAGGCAAAAAATCAAAAGATGCATTGCATTGGGCAAATCTGCTGCAAAAGACGTTTTTAAAGTGTTAAAAAGCAAAGATGTCACTTTAAGGACTAAGGTGTGGCTGACCCAAGCCATGATATTTTCAAACACTTCATATGCATGTGAAAGCTGGACAATGAATAAGGAAAAGGAAGAATAATTGACGTCTTTGAATTGCAGTGTTGGCGAAGAATATCGAATATACCATGGACTGCCAAAAGAACAAACAAGTCTGTCTTGGAAGAAGTACAGCCAGAATGCTTCTTAGAAGCAAGGATGGCAAGACTTAGTCTCACATACTTTGGACATGTTATCAGGAGGGACCAGTCCCTGGAGAAGGACATGATGCTTGGTAAAGTGGAGGATCAGCAAAAAAGAGGAAGACCCTCAACAAGATGGATTGATTCAGTGGCTGCAACAATGGGCTCAAGCATAACAAGCATTATGGGGATGGCGTAGGACGGTGTTTCATTCTGTTCTATATACGGTCGCTAAGAGAACTGACTCGACACCACCTAGTAACAACAACAACAATGACTAATGACATTGAGCATCATTTCATGTGCTTATGGGCATTCCTATATCTTCCTTGATGAAATGTCTATTCAAGTCTTTTGCCCATTTTTGTATTGGATATTTTGTCTTTTCATTGTTGAATTGTTGGAGTTCTTTATATATGCTGGATATTAAACCCTTATCGGATATCCTGTTCTCAAATATTTACTCTCATTCTATAGATTGTGTCTTCAGTTTGTTGATAAATGCACCCTCTATTCCGCCAGGTGCTCCTTTGAAACTCTATGGGGCAGTTCTACTCTGTCCTATAGGGTCACTATGAGTTGGAATCGACTTGACGGGAGTGGTTTTATTCTGCCTGAGGAGCCCTGGTGGCTCAGTAGTTAAGTGCTCGACTGCTAACTGAAAGGCAGGTGGTTTAAATTCACCAGCTGCTCCGTGGGAGAAAGATGTGGCAAAAGGCTTCTGTAGAGATTACAGCCTTGGAATCTGTATGGGGCACTTCTACCCTGTCCTATAGGGTCACTATGAGTCGAAATTGACTCCACGGCAACACGTTTGGTTTTTGGATTTATTCTGCCTGAGTTTTTTTGTTTTTGTTTTTTCTTCTTTCTTTCCTCCCCTCCTCCCTCCCTCCCTCCGTCCCTCTCTTCCTCCCTTTCTTCTCTCTTCTATACTAAAAATCTGCTTCTCCCAGACGGTCTGCATAGGCTTCAGCTCCTACATATACAAAAGGCTGGGAATGTGAGAGTAGAAAATCAGGACCACAAAGAAAAAGAGAAGACAAATTTGCCAAATGCTGGGTTTTTGTAGCTGAGCGTCTGATTTGTCTGAGCTTCCTGGTAACTGGGGTAAAAAGGGAAACAAAGCAAGTTACTCAGACATCACTTCTGGAAAAGGGGAAACATGCCAGCTTCTTGCTGAGGTGGTTTTCCTATCACCACGCTAGAATAAAGTGCGCCCTTGGCGCTGGTGGATGGAGCAGTGGGTGACATTGTGCCTTCAGCAGCAAGCTTAGAAGAAGTTTCTGTGTCTCTGTAATAACTTCTTTGCCCCAGGCTGAACCCGAGTTCAGAAGCCCAGAGTGTTTCTTGGTGCCTGAGAGAGGAGGACACGTCTCCCTTCCTGGGGTCACAAGCATTGGAGAACAGTTTTAAAATAATGATTCTAGGCCCTTACACTGGAGAGACTGAAGTTGGTGGCCTGGGAGTTTGTAATTTAACAGGCCCCCCAGGCGATGGTGCTGCACAACCAGGTTTGGGAACCCTTGCCTGAAACAGTCCTTTCTACATCTCAGGAAAACAGACATAAAATCAAGGCCCTCCTGTCCACAGGGACCTGGAGCCCTTTAGAAACCAGATGAATGGTGGAAGGACCTGCAGGTAGAAGTGACTACCTCCACTGACGCCCCTTCAGGCCTGGACACTTTGCCCTCTAGCCCTCACAAGCCGGCGAAACATTTAGAAGTATCCCCATTTTACAGATGAGAAAGCTGAGTCTGGGGGAAGCTGCCACAGCTTACAGGCCAGGGGACCCATCAGAATCCTCTGAGCTGCCAGGTGACACCTGAGAGACAACAGTCCTCCTGGCTTCGGCACACCTCTGCCCTGTATAAACACAGCCTGAGCCTTTCAAGAAGCATGTATTGAGCGCCTACTGTGCACCAGGCCCTGTTCTAAAGTGCTGGGGATACAGCTGGGAACCAAACAGATGCAGCCCTGCCCTCAGCGCCCACAGAGATGGTTGTGACAAGTTGATTGTCCAAGCAGGAGATCCCAGGAAACCCCAGCGCTACCCCAGCGGTATGGTGACCCACAGGACTCGAACCCAGAACTTGCAGCTGGGTAGCCCTGGCCTTTTCCCCCATACCCCTGGGACACCAGCACTCTAGAGATGAGGCCAAAATGGCAGAAAAGAGGGGTGGAGGACCCAAGAGAGCCCAAGTAAGCATGGTTAAAGCTCTACAACACTTTTGAACAAAAAAAAAAAATGGACTCTATGGTAAATTGATGAAACATAGGTGATTTGGTGGTAGAATTCTTGCCTCCTGTGCAGGAGACCCAGGTTCGCTTGCCAGCCAGTGTACCCCCTGGGCAGCCACACCCCTCTGTCAGTGGAGGCTTGCCTGTTGCTGTGATGCTGAACAGGTTTCAATGGAGCCTCCAGACTAAGATGAAATAGGAAGAAAGGCCTGGCAATCTACACCTGAAAATCAGCCAATGAAACCCTATGAATCACAACAGAACATTGCCAGATCTGCCACCGATCATGGGGATTGGTGCAGGACCTGGCTGTGTTTCCTTCCATTACACATGGGGTCGCCATGAGTGGGGCCCCCTTGAAGGCAGCTAAAAACAACAAGATAAATTGATTCTGACACACGTTTAAATACTTAAGTATCAGAGTTCAGCCTTTAAAGAACTGATAAAAACTCTAAAGGAGTGGCTTCCGAACATAACTAGAACCTGGGTCCCAGGTGACTCACCTTGAACCACTATGAAGCCAAAGTCAGGACCAAGATCTGGGCTAAATCTTGGCCTTTAGGTGGTAACTTTCAGCAACCTTCAGACACTCCCTGAACCTCAGTTTCCTGGTCTGTAAAATGGGGTCTGTCATGAGTTGAATTGTATTCCCCAAAAATATGTGTGAACGTGGTTAGGCCATGATTCCCAGTATTGTGTGGTCGCCCTCCACTTTGTGACTGATATAATTTTACTATGTGTTATAAATCTCTGCCTGTGGTTAATGAGGCAAGATTGGATTATGCTGAAGAGGATTAGGGTGGGATGTAATACCCTGGCTCAGGTTGCGTCATTGGTCCAATGTAAGGGGAGTTTCCCTGGGGTGTGGCCTGTACCACCTTTTATCTTACAATAGACAAAAGGAAAGGGAAGCAAGCAAAGAGTTGTTGTTATCGTTGTTAGGTGCCTACAAGTCGGTTCCGACTCACAGCGACCCTATGCGCAACAGAACAAAACACTGCCCAGTCCTGCACCATCCTTACAATCGTTGTTATGCTTGAGCTCATTGTTGCAGCCACTGTGTCAAGCAGAGAGTTGGAGACCTCAAACCACCAAGAAACCTGTGCCGGGAGCAGAGTGCATCCTTTGGACCTGGGGTTCCTGCATGGAGAAGCTCCTGGTCCAGGGGAAGATTGATGAGTAGTACCTTCCTCCAGAGCTGACAGAGAGAGAGAAAGCCTTCCCCTGGAGCTGAGACCCTGAGTTTGAACTTCTGCCCTACTAGACTGTGAGAGAGTAAACTTTTCTTTGCTAAAGCCATCTGCTTGTGGTATTTCTGTTACAGCAGCACTAGATGACTAAGACAGGGTCTCTTGAGTGTTGACTCAAGTTCAGTCACTCCCTTTTCCTCTCACCACCCCACCCTCACTGCCTCCCCTTCCTCTCCTCCTCCAGTCTGTTGTCCCAGTCTCACTGCTCCCACCCCCAGACCTCCCTGCAGATAACCTGTCTGAGCTCAGAGGATCCTGCGCCTCTGCCTGCTACCAGCCTTTGACATTGCTGACCACTCCATCCTTCCAGAAAGGTCCTTCTCTCGGAGCCTCCACCACGCCTGGTTTCCTCCTATCTCTCCAGCTACCCACCTCTGTCCCTGTGGACACCTCCTTGCAGGGCCCCACAGGCTGACACCTTGGTTCCCACTAGCAGCCCCCCACCCCCACCTCCTACCCTAACCAACCCTAAAAAAAAACCTAGATGCTGGAAACTCCAGGTGCCCAGTTTCTCAGGATCCCTTGCATCCAGGGGTGAGCATGGACCCACCCTGGCCACATGAGATTAGAGAGGCCTGGTGGGTGTGGTCAGGTCAGTCTGAGATGCTAGGGCAGCACCTGGTGACCTTGAGGGGAGGCATGGCACAGGGAAGTGCTGCTTCAGGCTTGTCAGGGCCCTCAGCCCCATTTCACCCCAGGACACAGCCACCTCGGCCCACGGCCCACGGGAGGCCTCCCACTTCCTCCAGACCCTACTCCAGTAAGCTTGGGTGGGGGAGGAGAGCCTGGGGCCACCTTCTGCTTGCACAGAGAGTGCCGGTGTGAATTCACGTCCCCAGCAGAAAAGGCCCCTTACCAAAACTGCTGCCACCAGGGGTGGAAAGAGGAAGTGGGAGCCCGGGAGCAGCTGAGAGGAGAGTGGGAGCTGTGGGGGAGGGGGAAAGAGATCCAGATAGAACTGGATCCAAGCCCAGATTCACCCCAGTCCTCCCCCCCCCTTCCATCTGAAGCCCCCAGCCTTTGCTCGGCTCTCCCGCCCATTGGGAGCACCCTCCTCCTCCCCTTCTCCAAAGGGGGAGGTGCTGCCACTCAATTCTTCCCTTCTTGCCTTCCTTAGACAAATATCCACGACTCAGGAAAGGAGTCCCCTCAGCGAAGCCCTCAGCTCTAGGGTGAGGTTATTTTTCCAGGCGGATCAGTACAGTCTAGACTTGTTTGTATAGTAAAAACAAAAGAAAGTAAAAAGACAAAACTTAACAAAGACGGCAAGAGTGGATGTCTGTTGTTTGTATTCACCCACTTTTCCATCCTTTAAGTGGCTGCCCTGCTCCTTGTGGTTCTGGTGGGGTTGGCCACCCCTGTCACCTGCCTTCTGACCACAGGGCTGGGTGTGTGACCCAGGCCTGAACAATCAACGTCTTTCCCTGAGAATTTTTTGGGGGGTGAGATGGGGGCGGGGTAGAAGCTCTCTCTGAAATCAAAGGTGATTTGACCTCAGCCTGGAGCTTTCTGGGGCCAGGTTGGCTGCTCTGAGGAGAAAGCCTGTCCGAAACCAGAGAGAAACAGCCAAGAGACAGGCAAACCGACAGAGAGCACGAGGGAGACAACTAGAGGAGGGTGGGGGAAGAAAAGGGGAAATTGAGGAAAGAGAGACAGACAGACCTAACAAGAACTTTTGGGGTCTCTGGTATCTGTATCCCTAAGGCCAATGCCACCAGGGACTGAGACAGTAAACTCCAGTTTAGGCCGGTCTGAGTTAATGTTTATTTATAACCAAAAGATACTCGAATTCTACCTCATTATTCTTCTTCATGATTCACATTGGCCCGTCATCTGGACACAGCATCATTTATTAACTGGCCGCCCTCTCACAAGCATTTAAATGTCTCAGACTCTCCGGTTCTCAGTGGTGCTGGGAGGAGCCTCCATGTACTCCCAGCTCTCCACCTGTGCGATTACCTCTTTAGGGGAGATTCCTAGAGGTGAACTTGCACATGTGTGTGTTCCTCCACCTCTGCCTTCCCACCCTGCTGTGGTTCACTGGGTCGCTGGCCCTCCTCTGGGCCCAGCTTCCTCTGTCCCATTGACTGTGCCTTTTGGCCAAACCTGAAGAGGAGCAACAGATGGAGGGAGTCAGGCCCATCTGGGGAGCCCCTGTGTTTCTAACGGCCACTCAGAGCTCAGGCCTCACAGGCCAGACCCTCCATGTCCCAAGACACAGGAACACTCAACTCTGCCACCCTCCCAAGTCCACTAGAAAAAATGAGACATCAGAAAAATTATGAGGGGGAGGCTCAGAGATGATTCATCCCCCTCCCCCCACACACACACCCTGCCTCCCGCCAGCCCAGCTGAATCAACCGTGAGCCTCACAAGGCGAGAACAGTGCCTGGTCCTTAGTAGGCCTTCAATAAACGTCTACTGGATGGATGGATGGATGGATGGACGGACGGACAGATGGGCGGGCGGGCGGGCAGGCGGGTGGGTGGATCATAACAAACTATGGATAATGTTGCGAAGAATGGGAATTCCAGAACACTTAATTGTGCTCATGAGGAACCTTTACATAGATCAAGAGGCAGTTGTTCAGACAAAACAAGGGGATACTGATTGGTTTAAAGCCAGGAAAGATGTGTGTCAGGGTTGTATTCTTTCACCATACCTATTTAATCCGTATGCTGAACAAATAATACGAGATGCTGGACTATATGAAGAAGAATGGGGCATCAGAATTAGAAGAAGACTCATTAACAACCTGTGTTATGCAGCTGACACAACCTTGCTTGCTGAAAGTGAAGAGGACTTGAAGCACTTACTGATGAAGATCAAAGACCACAGCCTTCAGTATGGATTACGCCTCAACGTAAAGAAAACAAAAATCTTCACAACTGGACCAATGAGCAACATCATGATAAACAGAGAAAAGATTGAAGTTGTCAAGGATTTCATTTTACTTGGATCCACAATCAACAACCATGGGACCAGCAGTCAAGAAATCAAAAGACGCATTGCTTTGGGCAAATCTGCTGCAAAGGACCTCTTCAAAGTGTTGAAGAGCAAAGATGTCACCCTGAAGACTAAGGTGCGCCTGACCCAAGCCGTGGTATTTTCAATCACATCATATGCATGTGAAAGCTGGACAATGAATAAGGAAGACCGAAGAAGAGTTGATGCCTTTGAATTGTGGTGTTGGCGAAGAATATTGACTATACCATGGACTACCAAAAGAATGAACAAATCTGTCTTGGAAGAAGTGCCGCCAGAATGCTCCTTAGAGGCAAGGATGGCGAGACTGTGTCTTACATACTTTGGACATGTTGTCAGGAAGGATCAGTCTCTGGAGAAGGACATCATGCTTGTCAGAGTACAGGGTCAGCGGAAAAGAGGAAGACCCTCAACAAGGTGGATTGACACAGTGGCTGCAACAATGAGCTCAAGTATAACAACGATTGTAAGGATGGCCCAGGACCGGGCAGTGTATCGTTCTGTTGTGCATGGGGTTGCTATGAGTCGGAACCGACTTGAAGGCACCTAACAACAACAACAACAAGCTCTTTCCAGAGTCCCTGGATGGTGCAAACGGTTTGGTTGCTGGCAGAATGGGTGGAGGTTCAAGTCCACCCAAAGTCACCTTGAAAGACAGGCTTGGCCATCTGCTTCTGAAAAATCAGCCATTGAAAACCCTATGGAACACAGTTGTACTCTGACACACATGGGGTCGTCACGAGTCAGAATTGACTTGACGGCAACTGGTTTACTGGTTAAGCTCCTTCCAGGTCTCTTAGTGCTGGAGCCAGCTGCATCCAGGTGAGGAATCCTAAGCTTTTCCGCAAACAGAAATTGTCACCCATGTGGTTTTGCTACGACTGGATTCAAGTGCTGAGCCCTTCCTATCTCTTCCCTGAGGGGTGGGCAGGGTGAGAGGAGGGCAGACCACCGAGTTTCTTTTGAAAAGTCTGGAGTGATGCTTGCAGAAGTTCAGAGCAGGTCTCTGAAGCCAAAAACACAGGGCTCACGCTGATCTTTGCCCTTTCCTGGTTCAGTGACCTTATGGGAAATGATTTCATCTCTCTGAACTCAATTTTTACACCTACAGACTGGGGGTTGTAATCACACACCTTGGCGAGTTGTGAAAAGGATTAAAAGAGATGATGTATTAGCACTTGGCACTGTGCCTGGCCCGTAGTGAGTACTCCATAAGTCGTAGTGGTGGTTGTTTGGGACCTCCCACACTCCCTGTTTGGAGACCACCATGCGTTGTCTTATCATCAACTGTTGGCCTTCTGCCTAGTACACATGTGGGAAGCAGAGCCCCATTTAGGGTAGAAGGTCTGACCTCAGGCCAGAAGGAGCTTTGGGGAAATTCTCATATGGCTGAGAACACCCTCTTTGCCTTTCCCATCTTCATCTTTCTTCCTACCTGGAATTCAGATACCATGGCTGGAGACCAGGCAGCCACTTTGGATCATGAAGATACCTTGAGGATAGAAGCAGAAAGTTGGAAGGAGCCTGGATCCCTGTGGCCATGGTGCTACCAGGGCAGCCCTGTATTGCCTACCTCAAGCTTCTTTCTCATAAGAGATAAATAAATCTCTAATCTACATAAACCATTGTCATTTAGGTTACCTGTTTCATCTAACCAAACCTAATCTTAACTGTCCGCATTTTGCAGATGACGAAAAACGAGGCTCAGAGGGTGAAGGTCACACAACTTAGCAAGGGCTAAGTCAGTATTCTAATCGAGGTCTCTGTAGTTCCTGTCCTGTTATTTTAACAAACCTTTTGCCAGCCACAACGAGAGGGTCCCTCCCTCCTGGGCTATCTGCATACAAGCTGTCCAACATGACCAGGGCTGAAGGGGCAGAGGAAGAGCGAGCACAATCACAGAAGGCTTCACAGGGGAGATTATGTCTGAGTTGAGTCTTAGAGAATAAGATAGTAATAATAACTGAACCACTCTACCAACCCTTCAGGCAAGACACAAGTCCAAGACGCCAAACTGTGGCCCTGGGTGAGACACATCCATTGGGTCCAGCCACAGCATTAGGGCAGATGTCAGAGGTCCCTAAGACCACCCTCAATTTGGGTGATTTCCTAGGAGGACACACAGATCTCAGCTTTTGATCATACTTAACAATGAGGACTTATTACAGTGAAAGGACACAAAGCAAAGTCAGCAAAGGGAAAAGGCACCTGGTACGAAGTCCAGAGGAAACCAGGAACAAGCTTCCAAGAGTCCTCTTACAGTGGGATCACACAGAGTGTACTGTGTGATTCCAACAAATCGCGCTGATACGTGTGAAATGTTATCTACCAGGGAAGCTCATTACAGACTCAGCACCCAAGGTTTTTATTGGGAACAAGCCTCGTAGCCACCCTTTCCCTAGCAAGTACCAAAATTCCAGACTCCCAGAAGGAAAACAAAGGTTCCGCATAAACTGTAGATTTGCACAAACACTTTAGGCACAGGGAATGATGGGAACCATCCCGAAATCCAAGTTCCCAGACCCAGCCAAGGGCCAACCTTGCAAGCCAGCTTTTCTCTGGATAGCAGCCTCAGGCCTGCTACATTAACTCTTTCTGCGCAGAGCATTACGCCTTTCTCCCCATTTCTCTTTTTGAAGTGCCCCAGGAAATAGTTTGTGGTGCCTCAGACCCAGATTTATTGAGAAAACTCTAGTTTACCATAGAGATAATTTCAACAAATTTCCTAGAAAATAACCTTGAGTTGTGTGAGCACCAGTGGGGGAGGAGGGAGTCCTACGAACACTAGACTGGGAGTCAGCTGGGCTAGCTTTTCATCCTGAATGGGCCACTAACTCAAGTTCCAACTTGGAGAAGCACATCCCTGAAATGAGCCTCAGTTTCCTCTTCAGTGAAATAAAGGGGTTGGATTCCATCTGCATCAGTGAGCTTTTGCTGCTTAGTAAACCGCCCTGAAAATTGGTAGCTTAAAACAACAAGAAGTTATTATTTCTCACAGATCTGTGGGATAGCAATTTGGGCTGAGCTAAGTTGTTCTTCTAGTCTTGCCTAGGCTCACTCATGAGGTTGGGGCTAGCTAGCAGCCAGGCCAGCCAGACATTTCTCCTCATGGTCACCATCCTCCAGCAGGCGACCCGGGGCTTGTTCTCATAGCATCTGGGCAGCGGTCCAAGAGCAAGAGTGGGAGCTAGCAGGCCTCTTAAGGCCTAGCCTTGAAAGTCACGTAATGTAACTTCTGCTAAATTCTATTGGCCAAAACAAGACACAGGCTGACCCAGATTCAAGAAATAGACTCCACCTCTTGGTGGGAGGAGCAGCAACGTCCCTGTGCAAAGGGGTGTGGATACAGGGAGGGGTGGATGCTGTGGCCAGTTTTTTTGCATCTACCATTCTACCTCCCCTGTGTTTCATTCACTCATTCCACACTTGTACACCCTCTATGTCCCTGGGTGGCACAAATGGTTTGCACTTGACTAACAAGGAACCCTGGAGACATAGTGGCTAAAGTGCTCGACTGCTAACGGAAACGCCAGCAGTTAGAAACCCAGTGACTCGGAGGGAGAAAGATGTGGCAGTCTGCTTCTGTAGAGATTTACAGCCTCAGAAACCCTACTGGGTCACTATGAGTCAGAATCGACTCGACAGCCGTGGGTTTGCTAACCTAAAGGTCAATGGTTTGAACCCACCCAGAGGTACCGTGGAAAAAAGCCCTGGTGATCTGCTTCCATAAAGATTACAGCTAAGAAAACCCTATGAAACAGTTCTACCCTAAAACACTTGGGGTCACCATAAGTCGAAATCAACTTGACAGTAACTAGTTTGACGTTCTCAGCATTTTACCAGACACTGAGACACAAAAGCAAACTTGTCCTCATGGGGCCTCCACACGAGTGAAAGAAAGTTGAGGAAACCAACATGTGCCATGAAGTTATGGCCAATGAGCATTTATTTTACAGATATTTCTTTACATCACACCCTTCTCCGTAAAGGACTTGAGTCAAACTGCCAGAAAAGGCACAAGCATAAAGCTAAGAATTTTAACTAAAGAAGAAAATTAAGACCAAAAGTGAAAAGAACGTAGTGTTTACTAAATACCTGCTATGTTGCAAACGTCTCACACACATTGTCTCGCTCTATCTTTTCCATATTTCTGATGTACATATTATAGTTCTCCCTTTTATAGGTGAGTAAACTGAGGCTTGCTGTGGATAAATGACATGCTCAATTCACACAGGTCCTAAGTGGCAGAGCTGGGAGTCTAACGACTGAGTCTGGCCCCAAAGTCCACGTGCTATTGTCATATAACTGTTATGTATACCCAAAACCCATTGCTGTCAAGTCAATTACAACTCATAACGCCCCTACAGGATGGAATAGAACTGCCCCACAGGGTTTCCAAGGAGTAGCTGGTGAATTCGAGCCACCAACCTTTTGGTTAGCAGCTGAGCTCTTAACCACTGAGCCACCAGGGATCCTTTGAGTATACTATTGTGGTAAATGAGCTTCAGATTTGGCTGTGAGCTTCCCAGCAGCCTGGGGGAAAAAGGAAACTGAACCTAACACCCAACTGGTCACTAGACAGAAAACAGCCAGACATTTCTGTGAGGGGAAGCAAAGTCCTTCCTAGCCTTGAAGTTTGTTTGTTTGTTTTTCAAGTAAGCCTTGATAAAAGCGGGCCTGTGGGATGGACTATACAGGGCCTGGCTTGGACTGTCCAAGCTGGGTGAGGCTTTGTGGTTTCTATGCTGAATGAATGCCTATTGTCCCTGGAGAAGGCTGTGTCCTGTAGTGACTATCTGCCTCTGCGTGTGTGTGTGTGTGTGTGTGTGTGTGTGTGTGTGTGTGTGGTATGCTTCTCTGTGTCTCACTCTTTCTCTTTTTATCTCTCTGTCTCTTTCCCCTCTCCCCCTCCCTCGCTCACACACAAAATGCAGAGTCCCTGCTACTCGAAGCTCTGCTGGTTTTTAGGAAGTGCTGCTGTGTCTGGAGCCTGCGCAGCAGACCTGGGGGCCAGGACTTCCTCTCCACACAGGGCTGGGCTTGGGGGGAGGGAAAGGGCCTGCCGCAGCTGAGGTGACGCATCACTGCCAGGCAAACCCAAGCAGCAGCTGGGTCAGCAGGCAGCAGGAGCACAGGCCACCGTCCCCCTGGGGGTTTCAGAATGGACCTGTGCCACCCAGGTAAGCACCCAGAAGGGCAGGGGTCCAGGAGAGAGTGTGAGAGTGTGGGTATATGCAAGAGCTTCACCAAGCAGGACCAGGAATGGACAGGGGATGTCGGGGGCCAGGTGGGAAAGAAGCTGTCCCCTGTTCCAGGAGGGAAGCTGGAGTGGGCGCACCCACAGAGACCTTTGCCTGACACCCGTTGTATTGCGAATGTTGGTGCTGAAGGCCCTGCAGAAGGGGCTTGTACTAGTGGGCATAGGCCCAGAGAGGGTCAGAAGCTTCCCAAAGGCACACAGGGCAGCAGAGAAGGAATTAGAACCCAGCACCCAGGGTTCCTGCTGCTGTCCTGCCACCTCTCCAGGCATCAATGGGTGAGCTCTCTGCCAGTGGGCAGGAGGGGAACAGGGTCCCCAAGAGCCCTGCTGGGTGCTCCCCCTTCAGCACGACTGCACCTGTGCAGGAGACGGTATAGCGGCACTGTGCTCCAGAGGACCGACCAGCTCTGACAGAGCAGGCCTGGCTCAGAGGGAGGCTTGTCCCCACCAGTGGGAGCACTGAGGGGGAGGGGGCACCTTGAGATCAGGAGGTGGGCTGTATTTCCCTCTCGAACCAGAGTCTGCTTCAGCTGCTCCCCAACTCCAGACACCTGGAGCCCCTCAAATCTGCTCCCCTAACTTGAAAGATGGGTCCCTTGATCAGCTTCCAGCCACCTCCCTAGTATCTGCTTTCTGAGCCCAGGTAGGGAGCTCTTAGCCTGTGGGGAGTGTCATGGGGGCTGGGGGGGGGGGGGGCGGTGGGCACCTTGGCCACATCCTGCCAGCCAGGCCACAGCACACACCCAAGAGCGGCCATGCACACCACTGGGGAGCCAGGAGCTCTGGACGGGACCCATCTGCTAGGTGACAATCTTGGGTCTATCCCATCCTGTGAGGCCTGTCAGTTCTCCTAACTCATACCAGCTTCATGACCTCTATAAAGGGACTGGTGTCTCATTTAATGGAAAAGGAAACTAGGCTCAGTGGGTAAAGTGACCTGCTCACTACTATGTGGGAACAAGGCTCTGGATCCCCCAAGTCCCTGGAGGACTTTTCCAGACTTTGGACCATTCTGACCTGCTAACTTGAGACCCTGAAGGCACACTCCAGGCTCCCAGGCCTGGCTACAAATTCCCTCCTCCACTCTCTTGCTGTGTGGTGGATCCTGTGCAAGACAGCCAGTGTCTCTGGGCCTCAGTTTCCTCTTCTGTAGAATGGGATAACAGTGCCTGCCTCACAGGGTCCTAGGAGGATTAAATGGATAAATAGATATAAGACACTTGGGGTACCCAACGACATGCAACATATGTTTGTTCAGCTCCAGTTAGGTGTGAAGCTGTGTGGTAGGCAAGGGGGTTCGGCTGTGAACAGGCAGGCACCGTCTCTACCCTCATGGGCTGACACTCCAGTGGGAAGGCAGACAGCAAGTCTATTTCGTGTAATCTGTCACTTGGTGACAAGCAGGATGAAGACCAGTGAAGAGAAGGGAGAGGGTGGGCCTCAGGTGGAAACGCCATTTGAGCAGAGACCTGAAGGAGAGGATGGGGTGGATGCGTGGGTTTCTGGGGAAACACATTCCCAGCAGGGACCAGCCAGTTCAAAGCCCAGAGGTGGGACTGAGAATGGTAACTTGTGATGATGTTGGTGGCGACGATGTCTGTGTGGTGGTGCAAGGGCCCTGGGGCCCCAGTTTGGCTCTTGGTGTGTAGGGGGTGGCCTTTGGGGAGACTGATGGCAGAATCGGTGGGGAGGGGCATGCTGGGAATGAGAAGCAAAGGACCATGCCCACAACCAGGACGCCGAGTCTGGGGCAGAAGAGGAAAGGCTACTGTGAAGTTGGAAGAGGAGAGAATGGGTCAGGCTTGTGTCTCTGTGAGGCAGAAGGCAGGGTGGAAAGAGGGGCGAAGTCCCTGCACCCTGAGTCTCAGAATGTTCTAGCATTGCCTAGCATTCCAGGACATAAGGGCTGGGAGGAGCTATCCTGTTTCTCAGGCCCAGATGATGTCAACTTTGCTTAGCAACAGAACACTCTCTTTAAACAAAACCTAACAGAGCAGTTGTGACCCCACCCACTGGGCCCCCCACCACCCCCCACCAGAGGTGGAACCTGTGGGTTCCAGGGAACACAGTTAGAGAACCAGTGATCCACTCCATTCCATGGATCCCATTTACAGATGGGATGGAGGAAGCTGAGACAGGGAGGCAGTCTTGGCCAAGGCAGAGGTCAGACCACACCCCCATCTCCTGACCCTCTGTCCAGCGCTCTCTCCTCCACCCCTGCTTCTCCTGTGGCTCTTGGTGGCAGGTGGCTCACACACCGTCCAGGCTCAGTGGATACATCTTAGATGCAGCTTAGAAGGCAAGAGGAAACTCAGTGAAGGGCAGTGCCTTGCCCAAGGCTACCCAGCAAAGGAGTGGCAGAGCTGACATGACGGTGAGATGGGGCAGTGAGGCCATCCTGCCGAGAAATAACACCCCCACTGCCTCTCTGGCCACCATTAGTGCTCCGTTCTTTTGGGTCTTTGCATCCTGAGGTCCTTAGGGACAGCGTCGGATGTCTCCATGACACCGATGAGGAAACAGGCTCACAGAGGTGACCTGGAGAAGAGGCCTGACTGGTCAATGTCACAGCGCCAGTAAATGACAGGGCAGGGACAAGAACATGATGAGCTGGGAGAAGAAGGGCCCCCCAAGTTAGCTTGGGCTTAGAACGGGGGGCGGGGGGGGGAGGGAGAGAAGGAAGGAGCAGCCAGAAGGTGAGTCACTACCTTGCTTCAGGCTGGCCCTAGGAAGGCAATCTGTTGGGAGCTTTGGGGTCTCCACTAATGAAGTCAACTCAGGCAATCTGTTGGGAGCTTTGGGGTCTCCGCTAATGGGCTCATTCATCCTATGAGGATTCCCCGGTGTGCAGATCCTGTGCTGGGTGAGGCCGGGGCCAGCAGTGACCCAGTCACAGTCCAGCCCCTGGGGGACCTTCTGGTTGGGGCGTAGGGGAGGGAGAGACAGACCCTGCTGGACTCTGGTCCAGGGCAGAGGTGCAGGCAGGGACCTGGAGTGTGGGAGGAGGCAAATCTTTCCAAGCAGGAGGTTGGAAGACTTCTTGGAGGAGGGGGAAAGGAGAAGGAAGGAGGGAGGGAGGAAGAGAAAGGGCACCCCTCTGTTGTCCAGACCGGGTCCTAATCCCAACTGCTCCTGGCCGGGCTCAGATTCAGCATCTATAAATCGGGCCCTTCATCCTGGCCCCACCTGGGACAGTGGGGAACAAACAGGAGTTTGGAGTTTGGAGCTGGCTCAGGCCCCAGCTCTGTGCCGACCTGCCAGTGGTCGTGATAGCTCTCTTCTTCCTGTGGTTTTCCCACCTGCATAATGGGCAGGATGATGGCAAAGGTCACCCCCAAGGGCTGCCTCCCCCACCTCCTGCGCTGCGTGTGTGATATACCGGAAGCAGGTCAGGCCCCCTCCCTCAAGGCTTGCCTGGAAGGTGAGGGGTCCAGGCAACAAAGCCCCGAAGTGACCAAAGACAAGCTTTGTGCTTATGCAGAGGCCAGGCCACAATTAAAAATAGAGACAGCTCGGTGAGGGGAGAGGAAGCTGTATCTGCACCCACAGGGCCTCCGGGGCTGGGGCTGCGAGTAGCTCCTCTGGACGCCCTCTTTCTGCCCCTGTGCCCCCCACAAGAGCCTTTGAGGGGCCTCTTCCTTTGGGCCCCGGGACATCACCCTCCTCCTACCCTGAAAGGGGAAGCGAGGCCAGTTGTCCTGGAAGCCAGGCTACAAGCAGAAAGGTTTCTAAAAATGCAACGGGAAAGAGGAAGGGCAAAGGGGAAGTGGAGAGACGCTAGGAGATGGTTCTGGCGGGTGTCAGGGCCAGGCATACGCAGCTGGGGTGCGAAGGGCAGCCACAGCCCATGGGCAGGAGTGGGGCCAGTAGTCTCAAGGCGGGCCTTTGCGAGATGTGACAAGCACGGAGTTAAGTGAGGACTAAACGGAGCTCTGGTTGTGGTGAAGGCAGCTGCCGTTATTATGTTTACTATTATGGGGTCCCTGGGTGGCACAGATGGTTAACACGCTCGGCTGCTAACCTAAAGGTTGGTGATTCAAGTCCACCCAGAGGCCCCTCAGAAGAAAACCCTAGCAATCTACTTTGGAAAAATCAGACACTGAAAACACTATGGAGCACAGTCCTACTCTGACACGCATGGGATCATCGTGAGTTGGAATCGACTCAATGGCAATGCTGTGTCTATTACTATTATGTTGTTGTTGTTTTTATTAAATTACATCTCCCGTGAGCCTGTACCAGTGCCAGAAACTCCATCATTATCAGGCTTGCAGTCAGAAGTGGCTGCTCTCAGGCTGTGTCCTTGTTACCCTCCCTGAACCTCAGTGTTCTCATCTCTGAAATGGGGGGAAATCCTGGTTTTGAACAAATGGGAAGATAAAGGGTCAGAGGGCACGCTGTGGCTGTGACAGACACAGCAGTCCAGGGGCTGTGTTCCGTGGATTTAGCTGTGCTAGACCAGTAGACACAGGACCTCAGGGGACTGTGGACTGAGAGGTTTCCTGAAAATAATTGTCAAACCAGAGGGACCCCTTGCTACAGAGCTGAATGACTAAAAGAGCAAGCCCCCTTGCTATTCTGTGGTCCACTCGCCTGCTGTGTCTGTTCCCATCCACACCTGCACCTCAGTTTCCCCATCTCTGCAATGTAGACTTTGTTTGATTCCTAACCAAGAAAGGGCCCAGGCCATAGGTGTTGTTCTGCTTCTTCCCTTTATTCTCAAACATGTAACCACGGCCAGACTTTCCGTGTCAGAAATGCAGGCTGGGCATCAGACGGGTTTCTGATGACTTCTGTGGAGGTAGCTGGCTACCGTAGATCTGCAAGAGGGTTGTGACCATGGAGCCCCAGGTGAGCCTGGGTGTGAATCCCAGCTCTACCACCCTCCAACCGTGTCAACTCACGCAGGTCATCTAGCTTCTCTGAGCCTCAGGTGCCTCGTCTATACAATGAGATTAGAAATACCTTCCTTCCAGAGCTGTTGTCAGGATCAAATGAGACAGCAGATGGGAAGGGCCTGGAGTACACAGGGTCTGGCGCATATAAGGTGCTCATCCAGCGTGCCTTTCCTTAGCCAATGGCTTGGCATGTTTACTGAGCTGCACAGATCCCAGACATGCAACCAGGGATGGGAAGGGATGGGGCGAGGATGGTACCCAGAGGCACACAGAAGGCCACTGCAAGGAGAGCTGACGGATGAGCAGGAGCCACTGGGCAGAGAGAGAAGGAAGGGCCTTCCAGGCACAGGGAACAGCATGTGCAAAGGCCTGCGGAGGGAGACAGCACATGGGCACGAATGAAGGACAGCAGGGACACTGAGCCCAGGGCTCACGCACACATGTGGCTGGGGTGCAGTGAGAGATGAGGATAGGGGCCCATGAGCAGTGAGATGTGGGATCTTTATCCCCAGGACAATGGGACGCCATGGGAGACTGGACTGGAGGGGGCAGAGTGCAGACAGGAGACATCAGAGCCCTGTAGCCATCTGGGGGAGGTGGTAATGACCTGGATGTGGGTGGGGGCCGTGGAAATGGGAAGAAAAGGGACGGGATTTGGTGAGAGAAGAGACACGAGGGGAGAGAGGGAGGAAATTGTCAAGGTACCTCCCTCCCGGGGTTCCGGCTGGGGTAACTGGTGGAAGGGCTATGCTCAGAGCTCAGGAGCCCAGGAAGAGGGCCAGGTTTTTGGGGGACAGGGTTCTAGGAGCCCCATTTTGAGCACACTGCCTGTGGGACGCCCGAGTTTGCTGTCAGCGCACAGGGAGAGACCGGCCTGAAGGTCAGGGAGGAGGGTGGGGCTGGGGATGTGCACGTGACTCATCGAAGGTGAGAGCGGGGGCCGGTGAGACCCCGCAGGGACAGAGGTTGGCACAGGATGGAGCCATGGGCGTGCTTCACTCACCTCTTGGCCAGCCACACTGTGGAGCAGCCACAGAAACGGCAAAGCCCAACCTGGCCAGGCTCAGACTAGCAGCCGTCAGAACCCACTGGCTTCCCCTGCCTGGGTGTTCCTGGCCAGGGACAGGCCGAGGGACCCACACCCAGCAACAGGAAAACAACCTACAACAAACAAACAAAACAAAACTCAAAATCTGGTTATTTACCCTAAAGTCAAATGGAGGTGACTAGTTTTTTTCCACGAATGGCACTCAGCCTCCGCCACCACTCCTGACAGAGGCCCAGGTCCTGGCCTCCAGCTCTGTCTTCCTGACTACATCTCTGCTGACGTCTCCTCCTGGATGGCCCCTCGCACCTCCCACCCCTGCATCCTGAACAGCATATAGAATTCACTTCTCATGGGCAGAGGCTTGGGCATCCGCTAACAAGGGTTCTGATCCCAGCACCACCACTTCCTGGATGTGTGACCCAGGAGCCTTGGTCTCCTAAACTGAAAAGTACCAACTTCAAAGATTGTTGTGAGGATCAAATGACATAATTTATGTGGAGTTCCTAGCATGGAGTAGGAATTTAGTAACTATGATTTGTTTGATGAGACTCTGGCTTTGTCCTCTAGTGGAAGTGTCCCCCCTCATCCCACCCTCCTGGAAACGAGAACCTCTAGGTCTGCATAGCTCAGAGCTGCAGAGACAGAAAGGAAAACTTCAAGATGGTCACTATGAAGAATGGAGAGTGGAGCCGCTCCGATTCCCAGCCCTTGGTTCCTGGACCGTGTAGACTACCTACTGGGAACACGTTGTTAGTTGCCCTTGTGTTGATTCTGACTCATGGTGACCCCATGTGTGCAGAGTATAACTGCTCCATAAGGTTTTCAAGGCTCTGACCTTTCAGAAGCAGATGGCCAGGCCTGTCTGGTCATTGATTCAGGGTGTATGGTGCACCCTGTACCTGATAGGGTCGTTATAAATCGGAATCGACTTGATGGCAATGGATGTGAGTATACCCTGGAGGATGGTAACGTGTCCAAGCAGGACAGAATCACCAAGCTGGGACATCAGCTGCACCTTCGAAAGGCTGTTCCATCGGACTGGAATCTTCTGGTGGTCAAATAGGTGAGAGGACCAGTGGATCCTATGGTCACGTGCTCACTCCCCCACCTGCTTTACTGTAAGGTGGGTCTCTTGTTTAATGTAATATTATGCGGGACTCTGTGTCAGCAGATCAAACACTCCATCAGCCCTTGGACAGTGGTGCTGGCCAAGGACCAAAACCTGTGCTAATTCCAGTCAAGATGAATCACTGGTCTTTGAAGAATAGTAGGAGTCTAATGTCATCAATTTGCCACCAAAGAGCTGCTTTGTCTTCTCAGAAACAATACTATATTGGGGGCTCAGCATTGGTCTTTGTGCTGGCAGGTTGGAAGTTCAGCAGTGGCAGTAGCTAGGGGAACCTTGGTAACGGGTCCGAGCATGGCTCCATCCAGGCCACATGGCTGCTCCATCCGTGTGCCCATTGTACCAGCGCTGGGGTGGCCAATCACAGAGGCTAGCTAATGACAATTGGCGGAGTCCTTCTGTCTGCTAGATGGTTCTCTGTCTCCCGTGGTGGATGCTCAGCATAATGTAGTTTACAAACATCTTCTTGCTTCACACCCACTCCCAGAGCTTCACCCACATGCATCTTCCCCAGACCTCCTCGTCCCTGGTCTTTCTGTCTTCCTTCTCTCACGCCTCTGACCAAGAAGTCAAGCTATTCACTACAGCCCATGAGTCTATGTATATTTGTGCCACTTTTCTTCCCGCACTAAGTGGATGACCAGATGCACTACCGAAAATTCTGCCCACTGGGAGGACTTCTCCTCACTACTGTCTTCCAAGGACACTTTTGAGTAGTGCTATAGGTCAGTATCAGACCATTTTTTACTTGCACCCACATACTAAATCAATACACCCTTGAACCCTTGTACTAGGCTTGGGCATTTTCTTCCTTTGTCAAAAAGTCATAGAGGACCCGTCCATGCAGACTTGGGATGATCTGAGGGAAAGTCACTGGTACAATAGCAGTGGATGACATGGGAGTGTGGGCTACCTGTCCATGAGGTTGTCTGTGCCCTAGCCCTGCTCACGCCTGTTCCTGGGTGCACCACTTACAAAGGATTCCTGTTAGGCTCACTTGACTCTATGACACGGTGGGTGAGACAGAACCCATTTTGACTTCTTGGTCACATGGTGTTCCATGGTCAGGCCCTCTGTCTCTACCAGGGCCTGCTAGCGTTCCAGGAACTGCTTATTAAATGGGATATAACTCTCTGCTAAGATGCATAGCCTTGCTATAGAACCCTCTGTGTCTGGACTGTGACTTTCCCATTGGGGCCCACCATAAATTGCACATAGATTCTTCCCCAGCACTGACACCTCTAATACCCCATAGGTCCTTGAGTGACATGGCCTGAGCAGGTAATTTACCGCAGCCTGGACCTGCTGCAGAGCCCTTTCCTGCAGCATAAGTCTCACTCATGGGAGCAGACAGCCTCCCATGTCACTCAGTAAATGGGTCGGAACAGCATTCCCAGGGGTGAAATTACTGCCTCCAGAACCCAAGGAGTTCGACGAAGACAATAATCTGTCCTGTACCTTGGAGGAGATGCCTCAGAATGGACCAGGCAACCTAAAAACTTCACTAATGTGGCAAACCCCTGAATGTTGGTAGGGTTTATCTCCCCCTCTCCAGAGCACCTGTGTCTCACCAAGGCCTCCAATATACTTGCCACTTCTTGCTCATCTGGTTTAATTGACATGATGTCATCAATATGGTGTACCAAAGTGATGCTCAGATCCCTTCAGACTATATTGTGACAGAATTAATATGATCCTGGGGCACGACTATAAATGTATACTATTGTCCATCCCGCATGGATACCAGCTATTGCTGATCCTCCTTCCCAGCAGAGATAATAAAGGATGCATTTGCCAGACCAATAGCCACACACCATGTGACTGAGGCTATGTTAATGTGCTCTAGCAAAAATACCACATCTGGCACAGCTGCTTCTTATGCTCTCCTTGGTTGTTTTGTGGTGATCCACTGCTGTCCTCCAGACTGAAATGCACCATCACCCGGGCATCTTTTGGGTCTTCAAGAGCGGCACTGGTATCTGCTATTCCCCTCAGGATATAATACTGCTTCTGATTTACCCTCTTAGCTGTGAGGGTGAGAAGACACTTTCATAGACTTCCTCACAGCCTTCTCCACTACTATGACTGTGACCCCTCAGACCGAGGTACCAGTGTGAGGCCACCTATATATTTGAGGATATCCATTCCAACTATATGTTTGAGGGCCATGGAAATGACAATGACCCAAGTGGAGTCACTGTAGGGTAGACTGGGGCCAGGACTCCATTTATTACCTGGCCTCTATGTAACCAGTTACCATCAAGTCAATTCCAATTCATGGTGTCCCCATATAAGTCAGAGCAGAACTGTGCTCCATAGGGTTTTCAGTGGTTGATTTTTTCAGAAATAGATCACCGGGCCTTTTTTTTGAGGTGCCTCTGGATGGACTTGAATCTTCAACCTTTCAGTTAGTGGTCAAGTGTGTTAACTCTTTGCATCACCCAGAGACTCCTAGTCTGTATATATAGTCCCACTAATGGAGGCCTTGGTAAGACTTCAGTCCCTGAGTATCAATGAGCTTGGATTCTGTGGCCAGAAATCCTCAAAATGTCTGGATATCCCCCTGTTCCCTGGTTAGTGGAGTAAATGGCCACAGGTGCCCTTACGGAAGGACCAGGGGATCATTACCATATATACTTGCGGAGGTGTTGTGAGATCCTTCCTTCCGGAAACCCAGCCTCTCCTTCAGTCAATAGGTTCTGGGTCTGAAAACTAGCTCTGGTGCAGAAACTAGGCAAGTGGTCTTGGCTTTTTATTGCAGAAACTGCCTTTTGGGAGGGGCATATCTTGAGTGAGGCAAGCCCCTTTTGTTGAGGCAAGTTCCTGTAGAGGGATTCAGGTGTGAACCATCAGCAGGGTACATGCCCAACAGCTGAGAGTACAAGTGCCTTGGTCCCAGAGAGAGCAGCTGGATGGTGAAACTCAGTGCCCGTTATACATGTGTTGGACCCTTACTGTGTGTAGGATACCTGCTGGGTGTTTGAAAAAATTCAGCTGTTTTAATCCTGGCAACCACTCTCTGAAGTAAGCATTATGGTTCAGCTTTCACAGATAAGTATGCTGTGTTGGTTAAATTGCAGATGTGGCTGCTGTAACAAAAAATCTCAGAAGAACAGTGACAGAAACATTCTTAAAGCTTTCTTCTCTCTCCTTGAAAAGTCCAAATGGGTAGGTGGTTGAGGAGAATATGGTGACTCTAGTCCACATTGTTCCCTGGGACCCAAGCTCCTTCTAGCTTGGTGTCCTGCCATTCCCCACATGTGGCTCCCATATCAATATCAAAGATGGCTCCTCAGTCAACAGGAGGGGAGAGTAGGGGAAAGGGAGCACTTGATATTCTCTCTATTTTGATTTGGGCAAGGTAATATCTGTTCTGATAAAACCTTTAAGAAGTGTGACGGGCACTTCCTAAAGCGAGGATTTGAGGGCCAGGGAGGATTGGATAGGCAGACAGGAGAACGGACCCCAGAGGGGAGGAACCCCAAAGATGGGGAGAAAAGGCTCAGTGTTGAACATTTCAGGGCAGTGAGGAGCTGGCCAGGCTCAATTAGAAGGATCTTGTCGAGAATGGTGTGGAATGAAACTGGCTGGGGAGGCTGGGGGATTGTGGAGGCCCCTGGGCCTGGATGAGGACTTTTCCTTCTAAGAGAATCCCGTGGATATTTTGACCAGGAGAGTGTTGTGAATGGAACGGAAGCCACATTACAGGGTGGAGGTAGACAGCTGACCCAGGCATGGGAATCATCATAACACGTTACACGGAATGCTGGCACACACATAGATCATTAATTCATTCCCAGGTAAAGGGGAAAAAGCACAAGCTTTGAGAAGAGCCCTATCCAGGGTCCCATCCTGGCTCAGCCACCCCTTCCCTGTGGGACCTTGGCTAGGTCACCTCGGCACCCTAGCGTCAGGGCCTGGGGCAGAGACTACAAAATGTCTCCCAAAATCCAGCCTCCCCCATCTTACATAGCAAGGGAATTGTGCAGAGACTCTTGACCACCCTACTAAAGGCTCATTTACCAGCCTCCCATGCAGCTAGGTCTGGTCATGTGGCTACACTCTGAAAATGGGATATGAGGCACAATAGTGTGCCACTTTTGGGGCATGTAAATAAATAAGTCAATAAATAATAGATATGTGGGCCAGTAACGGAGTAAATTAAGGTTCTAGTGAGCGATGAATGCCCAAAATCATTACTCGGTGAGGATTTTGTTGAACACTTATTATGGGCCAGGCTCTTTCTGGCTGCCGGGGATGCAGCAGTGAGCATAATAGTTGAAGTGTCTGCTCTCATGGAGCCAAGACTAATGGGATAAACAGAAAAGATGCAAGTAAGTGAGAAACTGCAGGGAGTCTGTATCTAGGGAGTCAGAAGAAACACAAAGTAGGAGGGATGAAGTGGGGGCTAGAGACTGCTTCAGACATGGTGATGAGGGAAGGCTTCTTGGAGAAGGTGATGCCTGAGCTCCGGGTCCTGAGTGAAGTGGGCAGGCAAGCCTTGGGTTTCTGGGGGAAGAGTGACCCAGAGAGCAAGGACAAACACCCTGAGGACAAAAGCATGACAGTGCGGCTGGAGCAAAGGATGGAGGGAAGGCTGCAAATGAAGCTGGTAAAAGCTGGTAACCTCCACCCCCTGGTTCTTCTTTCTCCAGACCCAGCAGAACTGAGCAGTAGGGAGACGGAGGAGCTACAGCAGATCAAATGGCACCGGAAGCAGCTTCTGGAAGACATCCAGGTGTGGGCACAAGTGCATATTCCCACTCACTCACACACACACATCTACACACACGCTCACACATGTTCGTGCTGACTCGCTCTCAGGTCACACAGACTCAGAAGCACTCGTACATACCCACCCACCTCCCCACTCACTCCTGGCCCAGCCCAGAGCATCTGGCTCAGCCTGTCCCCCCAGGAATGGGGGGAACAACACAAATACTGAAACCCCAGGGGCCTCCACACTTCTGGGCTCAGCTGCAGGAACCCGGAGCCCCAGAGGGAGCCAGGCAAGCTGGGAGAGGGAAGGGGAGTGTCCCGATTACGGTATGGTATACCTGCCTGGTCTTTAGACAGTTCACCACACGGCAGGTTCTAGTCCCAGCGTGTGACCTCTACTGGGTCTCATCCCCACACGGGGCCTCAGTTTCCCCCTCCTGAAAATTTAGACAAATTGGTCAAGAGAACACTCAGGGCGTGCCCACACTTGCCACTCACCAGTCAGGTTCTCAGATGTGAGTCCATCTGCTTCACAGCAGCCCTCTGAGACAGGTCTTGGTCCGTCCCCGGAACAGGCCAGACTCAGTCCTGCCACTGGACCTTTGCACTTGCATCCCCTCAGCCTAGGGCTCTTTCCCAAGCTCTCCTCGTAGCTCCTCCTTCTCTCTATTTTGTTCTCAGCTCCAACCTCCTCATAGAGGCCGCCCCAACCACCCTGGCTACTTTTGCTGCAGTCCCCCCACTCACATACACACGCACATACACTATTATTCTCTATACCATCACCCTGACGATTTCTACTACCTCCTGACTACCAGTGCCATCCCAGCCCCACTAGGCTGTGAACTCCATGAGATCTTGCTCACCACTGTTATCCCCAGTCCAATAATCAGGGCATAGTAGGTGGTCAGATAATATTTGCATTTATTTATTTTATTTATGGGGAGCCACTCCATGACCCAACTGAGATCACATGAATGAGAGCTGACCAGGCTCAGATATAGCCTCCTGGGCTCCTCGCTGGCCCTGGGTCCCAAGACAAGCCCCCAGACCACCTCCATCACCAACATCCCACAGATCAGGGGTGGGGTGCTGGGTGCTTCTGCCACTGCCCTACATGTAGGTGTCGGACAAACTGCCACCTCTCCCAGTCTGCCCAGTGGTAGTATTAGCAGGATGAGGGGGGGCCAAGACGAACAGGCTTGGAGTGGAGTGGGGTCAGACCTTGGGGATGTCAGTTCACCTCTCTGAGCTTCAGTTTCCTCTTCTGTAAATTCCACCAGAAGAGAAGCTGTGTTGACTGGTGCCCTTGCGTGTCCATATCTCCAGGCACTTAGTAAATGGTGAGCAAAAGAATAAATGGACACATGGAGCGAAGCCAAAGGGGAGCTGGGGCCTGATCACAGGACAAGAATTTGTGCCTCCTGACTATGGAGGCAGCAGGGAGCCATGGAAGGAGTTTGAGCAGGGGAAGAGTAGACTCCAAGCAGTGCTTTAGAAAGATGACAAGATGGTGGAGAAAGCTCTGTTGGGATGGGCTTGGCTGGAGGCAGGAGGCTTTACAGCTACAGAGGGAAGGAATGGGAAGGCTGGAAATGGAGGGGGCTGGGGAGAGACTTCTGAGGTAGAATCCCAGGACTTGGGGTGTGGGATGAGGGGGTTGAGGGTGAACCCACTTGGGGGCAGCACAGCCCCAGACAGGAGCCAGTGGAGGGATGGGTCTGCTGGGGTGTGAGAAGGGAAGTAGGGGGTGTGGGAGGGTCTGTCAGGGGAGGGTTCCTCAGGCTGGGGGCAGAGGTCTGGGAGAGAAACCGGGTTGGGGAGTCACGCCTGGAGGTGGGAGTGGATGAAATCCCTCTTTCCCAGCTTCTACCCCCTGACTGTCCCTCTCCATCGGGCCACCAACTATCCCACAGAAGCTGAAGGAGGAGATCGCAGATGTGTTTGCCCAAATTGACTGCTTCGAAAGTATGGAGGAGAGGTGAGGGGCCTGGTGGGCGGGGATCCTAGGGAAGCCCACTGTCACTAACCAAGGAAGTCACACCCCATAAATGAGGAGGGTCCTGAGCCCTGGTGAAATCGGGAATCTATTCTGAAAGAAGAGGCAGCAGTGGCAAGGCAAGGACAGGTGGCCCCTGGCTCGATTCCTGTGAGCTGGTCCTGTCCTTGTTCACAGACAGCCCCACTCTCCTACTCCCTCCACCCAAAGTCTCCCCTACCTGCCTTGGCCCAGACCCTGATCAACCACTTGAAGGCAAGCTCAGCCCCAGGACTGACAAGGAAACCCAGGGCCTAGCTGGGGCAGAAGGAGCCCCAGTGGCCAGCCGCTGCACCGGATAAAGACCTGGCAATCTGCTCCTACATAAGCATTGTTGGTGTTAGGTGCTGTCGAGTCAGTTCTGACTCATAGCAACCCTGTGTACAATAGAAACGCTGCCCGGTCCTGCACCGTCCTCACAATCATTGCTATGTCGGAGCCCATTGTTGCAGCCACTGTGTCAATTCATTTGGTTGAGGGTCCTCCTCTTTTTTGCTGACCCTCTATTTTATCAAGCATGATGTCCATCTCCAGGGAATGGTCCCACCTAATAACATATCCAAAGTATGTGAGACAAAGCCTTGCCTTCCTCGCTTCTAAGGAGCCTTCTGGCTATACTTCTTCCCGGATAGATTTGCTGCTGCTTCTAGCAGTCCATGGTATATTCAATGTTCTTCTCCAACACCCTAATTCAAAGGCGTCCATTCTTCTTCGGTCTTCCTTATTCCTTGTCCAGCTTTCAATTGGAAATACCATGGCTTGGGTCAGGTGCGTCTTAGGCCTAGAAAACACTATGGGGTCAGGTCTACTCTGTTATGTATATAGGGTCTCTATGAGTCAGGGGAGCCCTGTGGTACAGTAGTTAAAAGCTCAGCTGCTAACTAAAATATCAGCAGTTCAAATTCACCAGCAGCTCCTTGAAAACCTTAACGGGCAACTCTACTCTGTCCTATAGGGTTACTAGGAGTTGAAATCGACAGCAACAGGTTTGGGTTTTTTTTTTTTTTTTTTTTGGTTTATGAGTCAGAACCAACTTGATGGCACACAATAACAACAATAACATCAGCTGGTCCTTTCCCCTCTCTGGACCTCAGTTTCCCCATTTGTGCAATGAGAAGGTTGGTCCCTACACAGCCCCCAGGGCCCCAGGATGCTGACTCCCAGGAAATCTCTTCGGACCCACCCACCCCTGCCACCCCTCAGGTCTTTTATGCCTCTGATTGCTGCCTTTCTGCCCCCCCCACACACATATGCACACACGCATACGCATGTACATACACATACATGCTCACACAACACACATGCGCACACACGGGCACACATGCATACACACATGCACACAGATATACGTATACACATGCTCACACAATACACACGCACGCACCCCTGCCCTATGTCTCCAGATTCCCTGTTCTGACCATGACAATGATGACAACGTAACACAGAGCACCTACCACCAGCTGTTTTCAGCACTTTAACCTCCCAGACAATGCTGGGAGGCACGGGCTGGTGTTGTTCCCATTTTACAGATGGAGAAACTGATGCCGAAAGTTGCTCAGCCAGTAAATGGTGGATCTGGGATTTGCATGCACGACTCTGGCTTCAAAGCCTGTGCTCTCAACAAGCCTCCCTTTATCTTGCCCCCACTCCAAGCTCAGGACCCCTCAAAATGTTCCCCGGGCTCCAAGGCAGTGGCTCCGCACTGGTGCAAACCTGGTGCTGGGCCTGTTGGGAAAGGTCTGAGGTCGCAGCTCTGGGGAAAGTCCCAGATCTGGCATTTCTCAAGCTCTTCTGGGTAATTCCAATGCAGGGCCTGGGCACCCCACTTAGAGGCCCTTAGGGAATCTTGGCTCCAGTCATGGAAAGGGCCCTTGGGGGCTGGGGGGCACCCTGGGGCCCTGGGGCAGCCCTGGCTGACTTCCTCATGTCCACAGCCGGATGGCCCAGAGGAAGAAGGAACTGTGCATTGGACGCAAGAAGTTCAACATGGACCCCAGCAAGGTAGGCGGGCTGTGGCCCAGGCCAAGGTGGGGACCGGAGCCAGGGCCGGGGTATGCTGCATGCTGGGCACCTTCACAGCCTCCTCTCATTGCCCTCAACTGACACAGTAGCCCACTTCACAGATGAGGAAACTGAGGCCCACCAGGCTGCATGGCCAGTCAGTGGCAAGGGGCTCTGTCTGCTCTGCAGCACAGCAGTCCCAGGGATGAGGTGGGAGCAGGCGGTTGGGGTGTGTCCATAGGCATGGGCAAGTACCTGCCCTCTTGGGCCCTCTGTCTCCTCCTTTATGAACGGGGCTTTCACAGTGGGGCCCTTAGATTCTGAGGCTCAGTCTCCAGGATGGGTTTTCAGGCCACCTGGCTGGGTAGGAGGCAGTCCTGCAGTGTCATCTCTCTTGTCCCCTCTGCTGGTGGGAATACTGCAGGCTCAGGGCTCAGCTACTGCTGCGCGCCCTCTACCCCTACCCCATGGCCTCAGAAGAACCCGCCCCCACCCTCCACCTTGCCCCACCTACTCCCTACCCACTGCCCCCCACCGATCGAGGCAGCAGCCAGGCTCCATTTCCTGCGGTGGGAGACAGGAGGAAGACACACGTTGACACTTGGAGATGGGGTCAGGGCAGCCAGCCACGCTGGGGTCCCTGGAAATTTACTGCTCCGGTGAGAAAGTAGGGCTGCCCTCTGTCCAATCACAGACCCACAACGTCCCACCCATTCACCCTCCCATGGCCACAGACCCTCCAACGCCCCTCATCCACACGGGCACCCCATCTACACGCTCACAGGTCCTCACCTGTGAGGGGCTGCTTAAGGTCCCAGCCCACCCTCAACCTGTCATTCAGGGCCCTCCAGGCCTGTCCCCCACCTTCCAGCAGCTTCTCTAAGGGGAAAGAGAATATGAGGTTATTATCACAGAAAACCAGAGACCAGCGCCCTGAGCTCCTAACATTAGAATAATGGGCTCCCAGCGCCTGGACGGTAAGGAGGGATGTTTGCAAAAATGTCAAATCGGAAGAGCAGGTTTCAAGGTGGCGGCAGGTCTGCTCCCATTTCCATATCAAAAGGAAGGGAAAGTCACTGCAATGGAAACTGTCTCTCTCTGAGTCGTGGGATTTGGGCAATTTCCTCCCTTTTTGATTCAGGTGGATTTTTTTTCTAATTTTTATACAATGGACATAGACCACTTGTGTGAAAAAAATGAAATGTTGTTTTAAAATAACTTAAGTTTTAGGGAAGTAAAAGGAACAGGCAAATCATGGAATCTTAGAATAATAAATTCATAGAATCATTGAAGCATGTAATCAAAGAGTGTCAGGTGAAAGGGTGCCCTGGGAAGCACCTGGCATGAACCCAGTTTAGTGTAGAAATCCCATCTCTCCTTGCATGTCTCCAGCGACAGGAAACTCACCACCTCACAAAGGCAGCTTCTATTACGACGTTTCCATTAAGGAACACGACTCCCCAGAACAGGCCCAGGCCGTGCGGATGCCAGAAGGCTAGGCCCCAAGGCTCTGACCATGGAGGGGCTCCTCCCGTCCTCCTCCCAGGCTGGCTGTTGTGTGGGGGCTGCTCACGTACTCTGTGTCCCTCCTACAGGGCATCCAGTATCTCACTGAACACAACCTGCTGAAGCCCAACGTCCAGGACATCGCTGAGTTCCTCCATAAAGGGGAGGGCCTCAACAAGACAGCCATAGGCACCTACCTGGGGGAGAGGTAAGCGGGGAGGAGCCTTAAGGGGGAGGCAGGGCAAAGGTTCTATAGAAGAGTCCTGATCAAAAGGGAGAAAATGCAGAACAGAATTTCAAATTTTAATGGACTTTAGACTTTCTGGAGCAATAGAGGCTGTGGGAGCAACTACTACCCTGAGATAATCTTTAAATCCTACACCAAAAATACCCCCTCAAGTCTTCTTAAAAACCAAACCATAGTTTAGCTTAACTGGCAAAGAATGTCTGCCTTGGGCATTACGCCTCTTTTAAGAACTATCTATATGAGATCAAATTGATAACAGCAACTCAAAAGATTAAACAGGTACCTTAAGGGGCAGTGAGTTTATGTTAACGGGGGAGGAGCAACTCAAAAAAGGAGGGTGGGAATGGTTACACAACTCAAAGAACGTGATCAATGTCACTGAATTGTGCACGTAGAAACTTGAATGAGTGTATGTGTTTACTGTGTATATTCTTAACAACGAAAAATAAATAACATAAATTATAAAGAAAAAAAAGAGGGAGTCAGGGAATGAGGGTGGACAGGTGTAGGTAGACGTGTGTGTATTGTGTGTGTGGTGTGCGTATTGTGTGTATGTTGTGTGTGTGGTGTGTGTGTGTAGTGTGTGTGGTGTGTGTGTGGTGTGTGTGCGGTGTGCATATTGTGTGTGTTGTGTGTGTGGTGTGTGTGTGGTGTGCGTAGTGTGTGTGTGGTGTGTGTGTGTGGTGTGTGTGTGGTGTGTGTGTGGTGTGCGTATTGTGTGTGTGTAGTGTGTGTGTGGTGTGTGGTGTGAGTATTGTATGTGTGTGGTGTGTGTGGTATGTGTTGTGTGTGTGTGTGGTGTGTGGTGAGTGAGTGAATGAATTATGTCAGGAAAGTAAGAACTCTTGGGGCTTGAGGAGCTAACTGGCCACCCCCTTCCAGATTCTGAACCAAAGCCTGCCTGCCTCTCTTCATTCACTTCTTCCATTCATTCATTCAACATTCATATTTTTTAGTATCTACTGTGTGCCAGGATTTACACCAACGAACAAGACAGACAAAACCCCTGCCCTTGGGGAGGTCCCTTCTGTTGGGGTGACAGATTCCATCATACATAAACTGTGTTACCTGTTAAAAAAAATCTGTTGCCATCGAATTGATTCTGACTCATAGCAACCCTATAAAAAAAAAAAAAATAGGACAGGGGAAAACTGTCCCATACGGTTTCCAAGGAGCAGCTGGTGGATTTGAACAGTCAACCTTTCAGTTAGCAGCTGAGCTCTTAACTGCTGCGCTGCCAGGTCTCCAAAATGTGTTAGAAAATTATAACTTCTACTGAATTAAAAAAAAAGAAGAAGAAGCAGGAAGGGAGCTGTGGTGTCACCAGTGGAGTGTGGAGGGCGCAGACCTCACCAGGTGACACTGTCAGAGGGTACGACACCAGAATGACTGTCTATGAAAATATCCCTTTAGTTAATTATAACAACAAAAACATTTTTCATCAGCCCAGCTTACATGGATCAACACACCCACGGGGCTAAAACTCTATGCCAGTTCACTTTTTGAACTTTCTAACGCCCCCAGTCAGAGCTGTCACTGTTACCCAACTACAACGACACGTCCAATCACATGGTTTCGTCCACCCACTCTACAAGCGTGTGCTGCTGTTTTTGTTGCTACCGGTGTTTGTGTAGTCCCTGATTCTGTCAAATTTTCTGGTGTTTTAGCCCCAAGATTGTGGTAATTAGCATCAGTGAACGTTTATCAATAACTTCTTTGAGAATGAAGTAGTAATTAAAGGAAAAGAAGGAGTGATATACGAGAATTACAATTTATGGGAAACCTTAGTACAAAAAACATTACTAAGGATTCTGTACGGTCTGGTACAGGGGAAGGTCCATGCGGGGGGTGGGGGGGTGACACCATGAGTTACTGTACCGGGTGACACCAACCCTAGTGACGACACTAGAAGGGAGATTAGAAGTGCCGGGGTTGGGGACCAGGGGCTGCGATTTTAAACAGTATGGACCAGAAGGGTCTCACAGAGAAGGTGGCATTTGACCGAAACGTGCAGGAGGTGAGGGAGGGAACTATGGAGCCATCTGGAGCGCAAAGGCCGGGAGGCTGGCACGTGTTCAGTGAGGGAAGGAAAAAGGTGGAGGGACGAGGCGGGGATCCATGGATGGTTCCGGACAGAGGATTGATCTGGCTGCTGAAGGAAGGGTGGGGCTGTAAGAGACCAGGGTAGAGCAGGGAGACCAGAGAGGAGGGCATTGCAGCTGCCCAGGTGAGCAATGACCAGGCTTGGGCCACAGTGGTGGCGGTGGAGGTGAAATGAGCAGCCAGTCAGAGCTCCACCTTGTTCCTGTTGAACAGGACCAGGAAGCATGGCCCGGCCTCCCTGGACCACTTTGTGCTTCTTACTCTTTCCTCCTGAACTGAGCTCACCTCCAGGGCCCAGGCAGGCAGTGGGCAGGTGTATGTCGCTATGGCAGGGCTGGGCCAGAGAGCCAGAGACCCTTCTCCCAGGCTCCCAGAGGACTCATGCCTCCCACTGGGGTGAGCAGGGGATGCAGGTAGCTGGCTTAGCACTGGGGAGATGGAGGAAATGGGGGCAGGCATTGTTATCTCCATTTTACAGAAGAGGACATAGGGGCTTGGGGAGGTCAAGTGGCTTGAGCAGGGTCACCCAGGTAAGAAATAACAGAGGGAGGATTTGAACTCAGGGAAGGCTGACTCCAAAGCCAGTGCTCCTGTCCTGGGCCAGAGCAGTGCTGGTGGCTGTCCTGGGTAGGTGGGGTCTGCATATACAAGGGAAGATGTGAGTGTGTACACGTAGGGGTGTGAGGTGGGGAGCGGACAGATGTGAACAGATGGTGGCTGGACCCTGGGGAGAAGACATCGCTCCTGTCCTCTCCCACCCCCTTGCCTCAGCCGCCTCCAGAAGGTGGGTGCCAGCAAGGTCCCAAGTGTGTCCCCCTCAAAGGGGCAGAGCACAGAGCAGCCCCTCCCTCCCTCTTCCCAGGGACCCCATCAATCTGCAGGTCCTCCAGGCCTTTGTGGACTGCCATGAGTTCGCCAACCTCAACCTCGTCCAGGCCCTCAGGTGAGCAACCCAGGGGACAGGGGTTGGGGGGGCCAGGGGCTTGACCCTTGAGGGTGACACAGCCTTGGGGCTGGGGGCATCACCATGCACACTGTAGGACTGGGTTGGGCACAAACAAGGGAGTGGGAACAAAGAGGAGGCAGCAAGGAGCAGCAATTGATTAATGAGAGCACCTGCCTCGTAGGTAAAGGTAGGGTGAGGTGAGATAAGACCTGCAGAATGCCCACACCAGGGCCTGGCTCATTATGCCACTGTTACAATTATTATATTGTTATAAACACATTTAATCATTATAGTCACAGAAAACCATTATTACCCTACTCCCGTGACTATTACTTTTTGGATTAGTGCTTGCTTTACTTATTTTATTACTACAACTTAATAGGAATTACACTTATATTCCTTAGTATTTTCAAATTACTACATTATTGTTGTTTTTATTTTTGTAACTATGGAAGCAGTGCAGTATATGGGTTAGAAGCACAAACTCCAGAGCCCGACTTCTCAGTTCATATCCGAGCTCTGCCATTGATGCCGTGTGACCTTGGGCAAACCAAAAAACCAAACCAAACCCATTGCTATCGAATCGATTCTGACTCATAGTCACCCTAGAGGACAGAATAGAACTTCCCCATCTGGTTTCCAAGGAGCTTCTGGTGAATTTGAACTGCCAGCCTTCTGGTTAGCAACTGCAGCTCTTAACCACCATGCCACCAGGGTTTCCAACATTGGGCAGGTCACACGAAAAACCCCCTTTGTGCCTCAGTTTTCTCATGTGTAAAATAGGGATAATAATAGTGCCCACCTCCTAGGGTTGTGAGGACTAAGTGAGAAAGTACTTAGAACTGACCCATAGTAAGTGCTTAGTAAGTATTGATGACCGTGGTGGTGGTACCGAGAAGAAGGGCTCCCGAGAGGGGGCATTTGATTTGGGCTTTGAAGGGTGAGTAGGGATGTGCTAGACAAGGAAGGAAGAAGCCATCACCACTCAGGCAGCGTGACCTTTCCTTCAACTCTCATGCTCTTTAAGGGATAGCAGAGGTGGCTTGGGGGTCTCCCATATTCATTCATTAATTCATTCACTCACTCATTCAACAAGGCTTTATTGAGCAGCTCCTAGGTGCCCAGGCCTGTCTAGGCCTGCAGGGGATAAGAGAGGAGCAGAAACAGCCCTCGCCATCAGGGAACTTCGAGAAAGCTGTGGAAATCACTGACTTCCAGAGCAGAAGGGGAGCTTAAGCTCCAGGGCAGGAGGCCCAGGTGGGGGAAGGTACTTGCCAGTACCACAGTCAGAGCCCAGGGCTGAACGGCCAGACCAGGCGAGCCACTGAGCCTGGGGCAGACAGAGGCTTCCTCATCTGCTCAGGCGGGCTGGGCGGTGAACAGTGCTGAGATTTGTGTGTGCAGAGAAGAGGACCCACTCAGCTCCGGGCCATTTCTTGGATATGCTGTATGTGTTTGGTGCCCTCAAGGACAAACCCTACTTAACCCTCCCATGAGCCTCACAACAGGTCCAGATTCTCCCATTTGTGGGATAGAGAGACTGAGCCTGGGACAGGCAGAGCCTGGTGGGGGTCCCACCATGAACCCCCACCACCCCTGCTGCCCGCGGCCCTCTTCCTCCTGCAGGCAGTTTCTGTGGAGCTTCCGGCTGCCGGGAGAGGCCCAGAAGATCGATCGAATGATGGAGACCTTCGCCACCCGATACTGCCTCTGCAACCCGGGCGTCTTCCAGTCCACAGGTGCCAGGCATAGGGTGGGACTTGGGACTTGGAACCCCTTCAGCACTACCAGGCTCTGATCTGCCTCCCAGGGCACTATGGCCAGCCCACTCCATAAGGCTGCCCTACACACCAAGATCCTGGAAGCTCAGATTCCTTCCTGAGCCCTTGCTGAGCACCAGCTCCACACCGGGCCCTCTGTTGGGTGTTCGTTGTACAGAGCTGCCTTGGGTGTGGTCCTTGGAATAGAAGGCAGGATGTGATGGCGCCGGGTGCGAGTGCTAGGGTAGCAACAGCAGCCACACCAGTAAGGGGTGACCAGCCCTGCCTGAGGGTGGGGCTGGGCAGTCAGCAGGCCCAGGATGGCTTCCCGGAGGAGGCGGGGTCTGAACAGCGTTTTGAAGGATGAACAGGAGTTCTCCAGGAGGTCAAAGGGGAAAAAGGCTTTTTTGGCAGGTCCTCAGGTGAGCGACCCAGGGGACAGAGGTAGGGGGCAGGGGCCTGGCCCTTGACGGTGGCACAGCCTAGGCACTGGGGCCATCATCATGCACACTTTAGGACGGGGTAGGGCACAAACAAAGGGGTGTATCTCCTGGCACTGTCAGTGTGAGAGCCATCAGTACACACTGCTGGGTGTGAGAGCAGGGCCTGGAAGGAGAGCTGATGGCCCAGCACCGCATCTAGGTGGTCCGGGGCCTGGGGGACCAGGTTCTTGGGTTCTACGAGGGCAGGGTCTCGGCCAACTTGGTCATTCTCCATGCCTAGTGTCTAGAAGGGGTGTTCGGGGACATCAGGGGAGCTGATGTGGGAGTCCCAGACATTGCGCTTTAGGAGAAGGTATTCAAGCTGGAGCGTGTCATGAGCTGAGTGAAGGGGAGGCGAGGGGTCTGGAAACCTGAACATGGATATGCGGAGGAGTGCATGGGGCTCAGGCTCACGGTCTCTGTGTCTCCGAAAGATGCAGGTGGTAAAGCTCCAGGGAGGTGTATTAGATTCTATAGGCTGTTAGTGAGCAGAGAAAGATAAACCAGGAAGAAAGGTATGTACTGGCTTACGGTAAGCAAGGTACGCACAAGCTTAATTGTGTTCACTTACTAATCTATAGTGCATGATTTCCATGACTTTCAAAGATGTGGTGAAAAACAGGTGAAATCATGTGCTACAGATTGGTAAGTAAGCCCAAGTAAGCCCATGTACACCTTGCTTATTGGGTAATCCATCCCTGTTAGTGAAGTAATGAGGCAGTGAGCTCCCCATCAGTGGAGGGAACCAAGCCAAGGCCAGAGTGTGGGAATGCGAGGTGGGGATGTTGTGGAGGGCATTCAAGCACTGGGCAGGGGAAGATCCTTGTCCTGAGGACATGAGTCCGTGAGTAAAGTGGTCAATACTGCAGACTTTGGAGTCAGGCAGACCAGAGTTTAAATCCTGAGTCCACCACTTTTTGGCTGTGTGTCCTTGGACAAGTCACTTCAGTTCCCTGTGTCTGTGTTCGACTTTGTAAGAATGGATAAGAATAGTAGCGACCTCAAAGAGTTGACAGAAGGAGTAAATGGCTTTTTAGGTGACAAGCACTTAGCACCCAGTGGAGCACCCAATAAACGGAATTGGCTATTGCCGTTATTGTAACTTCAGAGCCAAAATGACCCCTCTCCCACCCTGTCCTCTGAGCGTCTCCGCATGGGCAGTTGGTCATCCTTGCGGGCAGTTATGGAGGAGACCTTGGAGACTGACCTTTGTTGATCTCCTTTTAGCCCTCCTTCTCCCCACTTTTATTTATTTATTTATTTTCTCCCTACACTGTGCTCAGGCTGTTTCATGCTTCTGAGACTTTGATGGCTCCTGCCAGACTAAGACAGACTAAAGGCCTGTTGATCTTCTTTGGAAAAATCAGGCAATGAAAACCCTGTGGATTACAATAGTCTGATCCCGTCGTGCAGGGGGTCGCCATGAGTCAGGGGCCAACTCTGGCAGCTAACGACGACAGTACCTGCCTCACAGGGTTGTCTTGGGGCTGCAAAGAGCTTAGCACAGGACAAGTGCCAACAATGCCAGGTGCCACTGCTGTCAGAGGTAGGCTCAGAGATGTTCTAAAACAGGAAGCTACTTCAGAGATAAACCTGAGTCAGGGAAGTCAGGTACTTCCTCAAGGTCAACCAGATAGAGTTGGGGACACAGTTGGGCTTCCCTGGCTCTGGATCCAGGCCTAAATGCACCACAAAAGACCCAGAGAGCAATCTCCCCCGCCCAAGCCATCAGCCCAGCCTGCCTCCCAAGCACGTGAAGCCTGAAGAATGGAGCCGGAGCTCGGCCCCACGACCCATAATGCCAGCAGGATTATAAAGCAGCGCGTGATTAAGCCCTGAAGAGTGTTGCCAACAATAAATGTTCTCTGAGTTCCAAGCAGGCAGAGAACAGAGTGGGCAGGGGGGCTGGAAGGGCTCTGCGGGAGGAGGGCTGGGCCAGAGCCGAAAGAGAGCACGGGTTTAGCGGGTTTAAATAGGCAGAAAAGGGAAGGGTGGGGCATGCCCGGCAGGGAACCCAGCGTAAACCAAGGCGCAGCAGCGTGGGAGGGCACCGGGGGGAGCGGAACAGGACCACTGAAGCTTGTGGGGAGCTCAGTAAAGAGTGGGAGGCAAGGCTGGGCCTCAAGCACCAAGCCAGGAGGGTGGGGCAGACCTTCAGGTCCCTGAGGCAGGGCAGGGGCAGCAGGTTCTTGGCCCAGAGAAGAGGTCAGGGCAGACAAGGGGATGAGTGACCAGGGCCAGGACTGTGACCGCTGTCCCATTCCACAGACACCTGCTACGTCCTGTCCTTCTCCATCATTATGCTCAACACCAGCCTCCACAACCCCAACGTCCGGGACAGGCCGCCCTTCGAGCGCTTTGTCTCCATGAACCGTGGCATAAATGGTGGCAGCGACCTGCCTGAGGAGCAGCTGCGGGTAAGAGGGGTGTGGCCACCCAGCACAGTCCATGGGCCTCTGAGAGGGCCTGCCCTTAGATAGGCAGCCATAAAGGGCCTCTCTGAGGTAGACCACTTCAAGAGGGCCTTGTGCTAAGATAGACCACTCACAGAGTGTGCTTGTCCTGAGATAGACCACTCCAAGAGGGGCCTGTGCTGAGATAGACCCCTCCAAGAGAGGCCTGTCCTGAGACAGAGCACTCCAAAAGGGGCCTGTCTGAGACAGGCCACTCCAAGAGGGCCCTGTCTGAGATAGACCATTCGGAGAGGGGGGCCCTGTGTTGAGAGAGGCTACTCTGAGATGGGCCACAAGGGGGCTCCTCCTGAGGTAAACCACTCCAAGAAGGGCCTGTCCTGAGATAGGCCACTTGAAGAAGGGACTGCTGAGATAGACCACTCCAAAAGGGGCCTGTCTGAGATAGACCACTCCAAGAGGACCCTGTCTGAGATAGACCACTCAGAGAAGGAGCCTGTGCTGAGATAGACTACTCCAAGAAAGGACCATCCTGAGATAGACTACCCAAGAGAGGGCCTGTGCTGAGGTAGTCATCGTGAAAGGAGACTGTACTGAGATGAGCTTTTACGAGAGGGGACTGTGCTGAGATAGACCATCCTAAGGGGACCTGTCTTTAGATGGGTACATGGAGTACTTCCCTTATATGGACAACCTAAGAGGGGTTTCTCTGAGATAGTCCACTCCAAGGACCGTCCTGAGACAGACCACCCTGAGACAAACTTGTCCTAATATGAATCACATAAGAGGGACTTCTCTGAGATAGACTACTCCAAGAGGGGCCTGTGCTGAGATGGACCACCCAAGTTGGTGACTGTCTTGAGATGGGCCATCACAGAAGAGGTTGGTCCAGTGATGGATCTTCCCAAGACCAGTGCCCATCTTGAGAAGGATGTTGGGAGATAGACCACGCAGGATAGTCCTCCCAGACTTAGACCCCTGGGGTACCCTGGGAAGCCTCCCTTCACACTATTTCGTAGAATCCTAGATTATTCATATCTCAGTGTGTCAGAGTCAAAAGTCCTCAAACTCTGTGCTCAGGTCCTTTTAGAGAGCAGAAGACTGAGGTCCTCCTCAAGGCACACGTTAGCCCATGGCAGAATCAAGCAGAACCCAGGCCTGGTGTCTCCCCACCAAATCCTCCCTCACCCCACCACAATGTACCAAGCTGGGCACCTGGTACGGGGAACCCGGGGATGAATCAACCACAGGCCCTACCCTGCCCACATTTGGGTCTGATGGGGAGATGATAAAGATGTGACTAACAAGTCCTTCATGAGTCATGCTGTGCTGATCACAGAACACAGCTATGGAGACACAGAGGACATTGCTAGAATTCTCCTCGGGGTAGGGGGAAGGGTGGGCTCCTGGAGGACTTCACAGAGGAGGTGATGTTTGAACTGGGCCTTGACGGTTGAATAGGAGTTTTCCCAGAGGAGAAGCAGGGAAAGGACATTCTAAAAAGAGGAAGCTGCCAGAACCCAGGACTGGCCTGGTTGGGAAATGGGAGAGTGTCTAGTGTGTGTGTCTGGGGTACGGGTGTGTGTGGATGGTGATGGGCAGTGGGTCAGGCCAAAGGGCCAGGGCTTCAAGTGGCAGCCTCAGGCTCTTCCTGCTTCCTACAGCAGAGAGCTAAGAACAGTTTGTAAAAAACCGGGAGTGAAAGATTCCGAGGCTGGGGGAGCAAACAGGAAGTGACAGTTCAAGGACTAGTCCCCTCCAAGGTTGGGCGCAGCAGGAAGGAGAGGAGGGTGCACTCTATCCACCTTCCTTAGCACCCTTCTTAGCACCCTATCCACCTCCTGCCTTAGAAGCCTGGACTGGAGCCTGGGTCTTAAATGATTCTGGTGGCCCCCATGTTTGAGAACTACGATACCCCTAGCCCACCACCTGACTTGATCCCTAGAAGAAAAAGTTCATCATTGGTTGGGGGATGGGGTGACTGTCCAAGCCAAATCCCATCTCCCCAAGGTCTGCTGGGTGACCTTGGCCGTTACTCACCCTCTCCAAGCCACCATTCCCTCAACCAGAAGAATGGGGATAATAACACCTGTGTCACAGAGCTACCGTGGGTAGTAATTAAAAAATAACATAAAGGGCATCATCTCTGCCAGGTGTATAGCACAGGCTCTAAATGGTGGCTTGTGTCACCATTAGGGATAATTAATCAAATGCAGAGCACTTAGCCAAACACCTGAGACATAAGAAGCCTTGGAGAATCGGTAAGGCTCCTCATTTGTGCTGCTGGTGGCACAGAGCAGGGCACACCTGTCTGGCAGGTACTGAGTTCATTACATCTGCAGCACCAGCCCTGGTTGATGCTCAGGGGCCCCCATTATTGTGCTCAGCCATCAGTGAGCCTTCTTCAGCTTCCCCTTCCTTAGGTATTTTTCCCAATTCAAGCCTTTTGTTAATAACAGTGTGCTGCACTTGTCTAGAGCTTGTAAGTTTCTTCTCATACAGCTTTCGTCTCTGATATCTCAATTGAATTTAGATTCCACCTGGGAGGTCAGTTGGGAAGCTGGGAGAGGCAGGCACCTGGTAGGGAAAAGAAGAGAACGCGGGAGACATAGCCACATCCAAGTCCTGGCCACACCGCTTTAGGCCTCTGTGGCATTGGGTAAGTGGCTTGACCTCTCTCAGCCCCCGGCTCATTGGATTAATGAGAAATGTCAGGTATATTAGCAAAGTGCCTGGTAGGTGGAGTGGCTCATTAAGCCAGAAACTTCCTGGGGCATGGTCAAAGAGAACCACACACAGGCTTGGACCTTGCCATTCAAAGCTTCCACGTGTTGATTTGGGGGTGGTCTTGCCCCCTCTCTGGGCCTCATTTTCCCCTTGTGTAAAGCCAGGACTCAGCTTTTAAGCACGTTCAGGTATTCAAAGTTCACCACTTCGCAGAAGGATTCTCCGTGGTGTGACTCCAGCGTGGGCCCTGCCGACAACAGAACGTTTTTAAATGGCTGGGTTTGTGAAAATTAAATTTCCACAGATACTTTACCTCAAGAGAGGTCAAGCCAAGGACATGCAGACCATGACAGGTGCATATCGGGAGTGGGGGTGCAGGCAGGTGGATGGGAGGTCAAACCCCAGCTCTGCCCTTAGCTGCGTGACCTTGGGCGTGAGCCTCGGTTTCCTCATCTGCGAAGGGGGCTAACGACACTGACCTCAGCTTGTCCTCTCTTGAGATAAAGCACATGGAGCACCTGGCACTTGGCAGGAACCTAGAAATGCTGAGAGAGGAACCACTCACCTTGAGAGAGCCAGAGGGAGACAAGGGTGGAGGAGGGAAAGGAGAGAAGACAAGAACACGGGAGGACTCTCCACCATTTTCTGTTACAGGTGGGGAAACTGAGGCCCAGGCAGCGGAACAGCCTGCCAGCCCAGGAGCCTTCTGCAGTTGGCAGCCAGGCTCCTGGGTCCTTGTCCAAGCCCCTGCCCCACTGGTTTCCAGACCAGGCTGCTTCACCCAGCATCTCAGGGAGAGCAGGCAGAGGGAGGGGTGTCATCAGGCTTCTACCACGCATCATCTTTCCCCTGCCCCAACACACACACACACACACACACACACACGTGCACACACACTGCCCCCGCCAGGAGAGTTCTGGATCCACCCCTCCCCAAGAGCAGCAGGGGATCAGACCACCTGGCCCAGCCTAAGCGGCGGCCTCAGTGGCCAGCCCCCAGGGGCCCACTCCTCCCACCGGAGGACCCTGCTGTCCTAGGTCTTCCCATCCGCTCAGACAGCAGCGGGTTCAGGACTCCCATCTGATCGCTTCCCAGGACTCACAACTTGTCACTGCCAGAAGGGGTATAAGGCATAACAGCTGCAGGCGAAGCTTAACAGGGAGCCTCGGGAACCCTGGGCAACTCCCCCAGGGCTTGGAGACTCAAGGCTTTGCCATTTTAACTGGCTGTGCTGTGCTTCGTGTGCCTCTGGTCCCAGATGTCCTGATGGGAGGGAACCAAACCAGTTGCCGTCAAGTCAATTCCAACTCACGGTGACCCCGTGTGTGCCACAGTAGTACTGTACCCCAAAGGGTTTTCAATGACTGATTTTTTCAGAAGTGGATCACGAGGCCTTTCTTACAAGCACCTCTGGGTGAACTTGAACCTCCAACCTTTGGGTTAGCAGCCGAGTGCTTCACCATTTGCACCATCCAGGGACTCCAGGCAGAGTGGTGTAAACAATCATAATACTGGCGAGGGCAGCCGGTTATCAGAACTGACCGTGTACAGGACACAGTTCTAACTAAGCACTTTGTCTCATTAAGTCCTTCCGACAACCTTAGGCAGCAGCTACCATCCTCCGTTTACAGCTAAGGGAGTTGAGCTCAAAGAGAGGTAGCTGGCCAGCGGTCTCCTAGTCTGTGAGGAGTCTAGATTCGAGCCCATGACTGTCTGACTCTGGAGCCCTTCCCTCTGCAGAGACCACAGGGCAAGATTTGGGGGTAGAGGGTGTGGCTGTTTTTCCCACCTTCCAACTATTTCTTAACTAGGAGAATATCTGCTCCTGTAACTGAAAAAAATCAATGATCAGTTTCACTTCAGGCTCAGCTAGATCCTGGTGCTCAGTGACATCAGGACTCAGTTCCTCTTTCCTCCATCTTGGCTTCCCCCTCAGCAGGCTCTCCTCAAGTAGTGGCAGAGAGGGCCAAGCAGCTCCAGGCTTCCATCTTATGTAGCAATCTTCTTTCTCAGCAGTTGGAACAAAAAGTCCCAGAATTAAGGCTTATGGGCTGGCTGGGGTCACATGACCCTCCCTGAGGTCAATAGGATGAAATGCTCTGATTGGCTAAGACATGAGTCACTCACCCACTCCTGGAGCCTGGGGGAGGGGGTGGCAGCCCTCCTGAGCAATCTGGACAGAGAGTCAGGGAGAGGAAAGTTGGAGGAAGAGGGGGACCAGAGGGACGCAGGGCCAGCAGAACCACTGGGAGGAGCCAACTGTGTTTCTGACCACGTCCACCCAGCGGGATGAGACAGCTGGGCCCAGTGGTTTGATGGGGATGTGTTCTTACAGAGGAAAGGTTGGTGTTTATAAGGTTCAGGAAATGTGGGTGAACTGAGCTCTTTTCTTTGTGGGGGCAGAATGTACGTGCTGATAAGAAGACCGCAGAAACTGCTGGGTCCCCCTGTGGGTTTTGTGGGTCTGAGGCCCCCTCTCTGCCCCTGCCTGCCTCCTTGGACTTCCAAATATTTCTTTGCTGACAGCTTTGCTGACAGCTTTGCTGACAGGGCTTCCTGCGGCAGGCCCTTGTTCAAACAGCCAGCAAACACTGCTTGGGAATTCTCAGGGCTGGGCTGGCCCTGGATAGGAGGGGGAAGGAGGGCTTCTAGACTGTTCTAAGGGGTGTAGAAAGAGAAACTGGCCCCTGCTCCTCCCCACCCTACATGCCCATGGCCAGGGTTGCACCCCCACCTCCATCAAGCCCAGGAAAACAGGCATCAGGCCAGCACCTCTGAGATCTCAGACCAAAATGGACCTTAAAAACCAACAAACACCATTTCTAAAATCTGAGGAATCAAACAATACTTGCGAAATTTTTCATTTAAAAATCTCCTGGAAACCATTTGAACAGCAGCACACACAAAAGCAACCAAAGGAAATGATTTAATTATCTTATCAATGGAGACACAATACTGGGTCTGGTTTTAACAAGTAGAAAGAAACAGTTTTCAATCTGTTTTTTCGAAATACTTGGAAATCCCGGCAGGTTGTTCATGGAACCCCAGTCCTCTTGGTGGCGGAGCGGGGGTGGGGCGGGGGCGGATTCAGAAAACACAGGCGTGATCCAGCACTCACATCTACAACACACCCACTAGGAGGTCCTCAGCCCTGGCTTGCATACCTCCAGTGACAAGGAGCTCATTACCCTATGAGGTCACTCCGTCTGTATTTCAGCAACTCTAATTGCTAGAAAGTTCTCCATGGAGAACTGAAATCTGCTTCCTGGGAATTCCTCCCCCAGCCCCACATTTGGCCCCCAGGCAGGGGTCACTTCCCTCTGCCTAGCAGAAGGGCCTTTGAGAGCCCAGATCAGCACCCCACTCCTGAGTCTCTCCTTCTGCTGGTCCTCTCTACATGGGGCAGCCCATCCCCCTCCTCCCTGGCAGCTCCTCTGTACAAGCCCCGCTTATCTATGTCTCCCCTGCCTGGGGGTGTACCTGGGGACTCTGCTATTGCACCTGAACAGAGGAGGGGACCCTGCCCCATGGGCATTGTCCAAGTAGGCCCTGACTCTGGCTGCATGTGTGTGTGCGTGTGTGCACCTGCACAGGTAAAAATGTGTATGGGGTGTATGGGTCCCAGCCACAGTGTCCTTGTCTCCAACACTCCCAGACAGAGGGGTGACAGTCCAGAACTCACTCATCTGCCCTGAAAGAGCAGCTCTGGGTAGTCAGGACAAAGGGAATAGGGAGAGGCAGTGGGTGTACTCCCTCCTCGCCACCTTTCCCTTGACTTGGGGAGAGAGGAGGGGCTTCTGACTCCTGCGTGGTCCATTTTCTCCCCCAGAACACTAGGAGGTCAGCAGTGCTCTCTCCGTTTTTCAGATGAGGGCACAGCAGCTCAGAGAGGTTGAGAGGCTTGCCCAAAGTCACACAGCCATTGAGTGACTGAGCTGGGGTTTTCACCCAGGCTGTCTGATTCCAAAGCCAGTGCTTTTGTCCCAACATGTTAAAGTACTGACAGACCGTGGGGGCTCACAGGCGGGGCAGCAGGGTGGCCTTTCTGAGACACTGACCTTCACTTCCTCTGCCCGACAGAAGCAAATGGTCTGGGGGAAGACGTGACACGGGAGGGTGGGCAAGGCCAGCCCCGGTGAGAGACAGGGCACAAAGTCAGCCTGGGGAACCAGGGGGGGTTTTACCGAGAGGGACCCAGGAGCCAGCCATGAGCTAGCAAGAGAGGAAGGAGTTGGCCCAGAGGTGGGGTGACCTGCCCACAGCCACACAGGTCAGGCTGGCCCAAGCCCCACACTGGGGTGGATGGCCGTCACAGCAGATCCTTCCTCCCTTCTCTCTGCAGAACCTCTTTGACAGCATCAAGAGTGAGCCCTTCTCCATCCCGGAGGACGACGGCAATGACCTCACTCACACCTTCTTCAACCCGGACCGCGAGGGCTGGCTGCTGAAGCTGGGTGAGAGGCCAGCAGGCGCCCACTGACGCCCGCGTGTGTGCCACTGATGCACACACACGCCAGCACATGTGCTGGCATGCACACTCATGCACACGCCTGCACATGTGCTGACTTGCCTGTATACACACGCACACGCAGACCCACATGCTGAAACATGCACCTGCTGGCACAGACACGCATTCAGGCACACATAGGCACACACACTGACATGCCTGCACACTCATGCACACGCCTGCACACGCGCTGACATGCCTGCACACTCATGCACATGCCTGCACACGCGCTGACATGCCTGCACACTCATGCATATGCTTGAGCATCCACTGACACACACTTGGCAAGTGTGCTGACACACACATGCCTGCACACACGCTGACATGCATATGCACTCAATGCAGCCTCAGGGGTGGAATCAGGCCAGCCTCAGGTCCTGACCCCACAGCCCCACTCTGCCCCCATCCTGGGAATGAGGGGGAGGCGGCGGGGAGAGGCAGGCGAGCTGGAATTCAGGTACGAGAGACACACAGATCCACAGACAAACACATCAGCTGCTTTTCCTTTTCTCCCCCCAGAGGGCTGGGCTGAGGAGGCTCGGTGGGAACTGCCATTTATTCAGGACCTACTAAAATTTTTTTTTTTTTTTTTACTAAGCACAGGCAAGGCGCTGGCCCTTGTTCAGCCCTGCCTTTGGGTTGGCATTCTGAGGAAGCCAAGGCTCAGAGAGGTTAGGGCACCTTCCCGAGGCCACACAGCCAGCAAGTGGCAGATGTTGGTGGGGGGAGAGCTGGGTGCCCCTGAAGGAGGGGAGGGTGTGTGGCAGGATGTGACTCAGGGGACCCCGCCCACAAGATGCCTGGGGGGCAGGAGGGCCTGCCCCCAGGAGCAGTGTCAGGGCCTCAGCCCTGCAAGAGGAGCTGTGGGTGGGCACTGCGGTGGTGGGTGCTGCAGCAACAGCTGCTGCAGGCTCTGGCAGGGAAACCGCAGGCCCCAGCCATCTGCCCCTGCCTCCCACACACTCCCCGGAAGGCTCTGGGGCAGGGGCGGCCCAGCCAAGGGCAGTGGTCTTTGGAAGCAGGTGACGTTGGACTCCTCATGTTGGAGCAGGGTCCTCACGTGGATGGCCTCTTGAACCTCCTGTGTGCCTGGCACTGTGTCAGTTCTGCCCAACACCCCTCAGATGCCCATCTGAGCCCCCCATCTCTCCACGCCTACTTCCCAGTCTGTCCCTCCCCTACAGACCGCTGGCCTCTCTCCTGCCCCAACCACTTGCTCTCAGCCCAATTCAGGCACGGGAGGGGCCTCTGGAGCCCACACACAGCGCTGGGTTCAAAGCCCAGCTCCTCCACCCATGTGCCTGTGCTCAGGTTCCTCAGCCTCAGTTTCTGCAGCTGTGAAATGGAATAATAATCACTGGGAAGGTTAAATTTGTAGCCAAAGGACCAAGAGCTTGGGCTCTAGAGTCAGGACACTTTGCTGTGGGTCCTTAGACAGGTAATTTAGCCTCTTTGTGCCTCAGTTTCCTCATCTCAGGGAGAGTTGATAATGGTCCCCTCCTCAGAGGTGGTAATGGGATTAATAAGTAAATACTTGTTTAAAACCTCTAGAACAGTGCCAGGCAAATAAAAGATGAGATGCTTAGCACAGCGCCAGGCAGGGAGCAGGCCAAGGCATGAGCCCAGGGCTGACAGTGGCAGGAAAGTGCAGAGAATAGCAAGTTGCCGTCCTGGGGTCTGACCATAGGGGAGCTTTGAATGCCCAGTCAGGAAGCTCAGGAAAAGTCTGTTAAGGTTTTTGAATGAGGAAGGATGGATGAGGGGGGAGTGGTAGTGGCTGGGGGCTAGGACACTCAGGTCAGAGCCAGGAGAAAGTATCTGAGACCCAGCTCTTCCGGGGAAGGAGAGTGTCGGTGGCCCAGGGAAGGGCAGGACCTGGCTGACCGCCTATCCACCTCTCACAGGGGGCCGTGTGAAGACGTGGAAACGGCGCTGGTTCATCCTAACTGACAACTGCCTCTACTACTTTGAGTTTACCACCGTGAGCTTGGGTCCCCTGAGTCCCACCCTGCCCCTGCCCCTCCCAACTATCCCCCTTCCCACCGGCGCAGTCAACTAACAGAGCTTGGGGACCATTTTAAAGATGGGAAACTGAGGTGCACAGATAGGGAGGGGCTGGGCCAAGGTTCGAGGCACAGCCAGGGCTTAAAGACAGCTCATTTAGCTCCCAGCCAAGGCTTTTCCCCACCACTCTCTGGGGCTAGACAGAGATTGGGAAGATGGGTCCACTCCTCTTTGGGTTTGGGACCCCTAAGAGTTCACACCCTGCCCTTAGTCTCCAGGTTCCACGTGCCGACTTTGCTCTTCCCTCCCCTCCCCCTGCAGGACAAGGAGCCACGAGGGATCATACCACTTGAGAACCTCTCAGTCCAGAAGGTGGATGACCCCAAGAAACCAGTAGGTGTCGGGGTGGGAGCCTGAGGCCAGAGTTGCTGAGGGGTTTCCTAAGACAGGCCAGCTAGGGGAGGACTAGACATTCAGACAAGCTGACAAGTGCCCCCACCCTCCATCCCTTGCAGGACACACCCCACTCCCAAGAGACACTTTTTCTCTGAGATCCTGGCACACACTGAGCACTTAGTGTGTGCCAGGCTCATTCTATCCACCAATCTCCATAAAACCCCCATTCCACAGATGGGGAGACTAAGGCTCAGAGAGGAGCAGTGACTTACTCAAGGCCACCCAGCCAATGTCAGAGTCAGGCTCTGCGTGACAACTGAGGCTGTGCCCTTTTGATGACATTGACCTGCCCCAGGGTCTGAGGTCCCAGGAGGGCGTGAGAGGGCATCTGTGAGCCAGGCAGAGGGTGTGGTGGCCACAGCCGCCCGCTCCTCACACCCCCGCCCTGTCCTCACCTGCCGCCTCCCCCAGTTCTGCCTGGAGCTCTACAACCCCAGCTGCCAGGGCCAGAAGATAAAGGCCTGCAAGACAGATGGCGATGGCAAGGTGGTGGAGGGCAAGCACGAATCCTACCGGATCTCAGCCGCCAGCGCCAAGGAGCGGGACCAGTGGATCGAGGCCATACGGTGAGGGGCGGCTGGGCGGTGGGGACGGGCCTGCTGCTACTTTCCAGAAGCCCCTGCTTCTCTCGGGGCGTGTTTCCTTACCTGGAAAGGGGCTAATCTGTCAACTCCCTCCTGATTCTGGTGTGCAAATCCCTTCCACCTATATCCCGTGAGCACCTCCTGTGTGCCCAGCACAGGCCCCCTACACAGAAGAGTGAGAGGCAACTTTGCGGGGTTGTTCACATGAGATGCTGCTTGTAAAGCTCTTTGCACTGCTTGCACTTGGTGCGTGCTCGGAGCATGGCACTCTGGTCACCATCAGCATCCGAAGTGGAATGCTGACAAGGACTGCACCTGGTGCAGGTAGAGAGAAGGGCCTTCCAGGTGAAGGACCAGTGTGGACAAAGACAAGCAGGCAGGTCAGTGTGGGGCCTGCCTGGAGAGCATCCCAGGGTTCTGGGGAGTGGGTGCTGCGATGTGTGAGGCCAGGAAGCATGGGTGCTGGGCAGGATGGGGGCTGGGCAATGCAGGCCTGGCTGTGGGAGGTCGGTGCAGACCAGGCAGTGTGGGGGCTGGGCAATCCAGGGCCAGGCGATGTGGGATAAATGCAGGCCGGTCAGGGTGTGGCCAGGAAGTCCAGAGCTGGGCAGTGTGAGGGCTAGGCAGTGGGAGATGAGGCTGCAGCAGATGGCAAGGCCATGGTGGTGAGCTTGGGTTTCTTCTGGGGGCAATAGGGAGCCAGGTAAACAGGCCAGGGTGTGGTCAAGTAAGAAAAGCCACAGTTGAGGGGCTAGCTTTGAGGTGGGCAGTGGAAGGGCAGATGTTGTCATCCCAAACCAGGGAGAGACTTGGGGGTCTGAAATGAGGCAGGGATGAGTAGGCAGTAGCCACACTCCCTCACAGAGTGATTCTATCCTCTTGAGGCTGGATGTTACCATGAGAGGCAGTGGGCATTACTATCCCCATTTAGAAATCCAGAAACCAAGGCCCAGAGAGGGGAGGGACTTGCCCAGGGCCACAGCCCGTGAGCGGCAAGGCCAGGACAGCAAGCAAGTCTACTGGCCCCTACCCAGGGCTCTTTCCACCTCCTTCTAAAAGTCGTGATGGGAACCCAAAGGAGGGGTCCGGGAACCCAAAGGAGGGGTCCAGGAACCCTTCAGGGCAGAATTCCCAAGGCTCTCAGTTCCCAACCTGAGGCCTTACTGGCTCCAGCCCTGCCCCTGGGATGCTGAGTTAGGCTGCTTGACTGGACTCGCCCTGGATCCATCCTTGTTGAGGTCTTCTGGCCCTCTCCCTGCAGCGGGGCCGGCTGGTGCTCTCTGGGAGTCCGATGCCCGTCATTACAGGCCTGTGGAGACAAGACCCCATGACCGCCAGCCCAGCCCTGAAATCCTCTCTCCCACTCTTGTTCCAGAGCCAGCATCACCCGCGTCCCCTTCTATGACCTAGTCTCTGCTAGAAAGAAGAAGATTACCAGCGAGCAGTGAGCTTCCTGGGGAGATGGCTCTGGGGGCCAGCATCCTGGGAACCCCACGACTTGTGGTGCCTGGAGACCCACCTCTCACCCCTAGTGCACCCTTTCCTGGTCTTCAGATGTCAGCTGACAGTGGGGCAGGAACTGGAGCTCAGGAGATTGGGTGGCCCTCTGCCTGAGCAGGGCTCATCACATACACAGCTCAGTCCCATGGAGAGGACCCCTGGAGACGCCAGGAGCTTGAACCCCAGGGTTCCTGTCCCACCTTCGTCTCCAACTCACTGTGTGACCTCTGCTTCGTCATGCATCCTCTCTGGGTCTTGACCAAATGAGGTGTTTGGACTAGAGGTGTCTTGGCCCCTTTGAGCTCTGTGGCTGTTTCTCAAAGCCCACTTTGGATACTGGGTACTGGCACCACCCCCACCCCCAGGCATGGCAGGAGCAGCCCCAGTTTGGGGCGGGAGGGGAGGGGTGCAGCGGTCAGCTGGACAGCCTTCTCCTCCCCAGCTGCCTCCTCTCGGCGAAGGTCAAGATTACACTGGGCCTCCCCTGAGGAGCTTTCAGCTCAAGAGCCTGTATCTGTTTACTGAGCCGGGGCAGGCCGTGGGTGGAAGGTCACCAGGGAATCAAGAGCTTCCTTCAAGGAAGTCCGTTCAAAGGAAAGCGGCAGGTGGGACCCCTCAAGGAAACACCAGAGAGCATCCCAGACAGATGGAACTCAAGCAAGACTGGCAGTTTAACCAAGAGACCGAGAAGACTGTGCTTTGTACGTTGTTATCAGGAGGGCTGCCTGGAGGCGAGAGCAGAGCTGATGAGAGACACAGGGCTCATGCCTGGTGAGGCAGAGTCTCAGCCACAGCTTCCCTGCTGGACCACAGGCCAGGGGTACTGTGGTGTGACAGACAGCCCCAGTGAGCCCCAGAGTCCCAAGACCCGCTGCAGCAGTCCTACCAGAGTAGAGCTGACATCCCCGCCCAGGCAAGCGGCTCTGTCTCCAGGGAGCACCCAGCCTGGAGGAGGATTCCATGAACAGGCTGCTTCTTAGAAGCACTTCTCGCCCCTTCACACAGGCCCCAGAGAGTTCCTGGAGGGAAATTCCCTGGCAGGGGAACAGCAGATGGAGTTGCCTCTGCCCCACTGCCAAGCTGTGTGGGCGAGCAGGAGCCAGGTGGATTCCCCAGGAGGAGCAGCAGCTCCAAGGGCAGCCCCTCCCCCCCTACACACACACCCTTCCACAGGGCCTGGGCTGCTCAAGAATGGAGTAGCTGCCTTGTGAGGTGGTGAGATTCCTGTCCCTGGAGGTGTGCAAGCATCTGGTAATGATATTGCACCAGCAAGGGTCTGGGTTGGCATCTGCTGGAAGATAAAGCAGAGGCCTTGCTGGATATCTGAGGACTTCTGCAGACCCCAGCCTGGGAGCTGAGCTCTACCTCTGTCGCCCCGTTTGGCCCATAAAGTGGCAGTCAGGAATTGTGGAAGGAGAACTGGGCTGGGAGTCAGGAGGCTGGATGGAGGTCCTCTCTTGCCTCTGGCACACACTGGCTGAGTGACTTTGGCCCACTCCTTGCCCTCTCTGGTCCTCAACTTCCTCCTCCACCACTAAGTGGGTGGAAACAGTGACTTTCCGGGTACAAGCGGCTGTTCTGGAAATCACTCAGAGGCGAGAATAAAGCTCATGATCCAGCTCGTGACTGGGGCTCTGTCCTCTCCATGGCCACGTCTACCACCCAGGCCCCACTTTAGCCCTTCACTCTGTCCCTGCAAATGAGGATGGGTCAGACTGGGCAGGGTAGGCACTCAGAGGGGTCTGGAACCTCATTCTTGAAGGTACTGGGGCTGCTAAGCTAGACAGGAAAAGTCCCCAGTAGCTGGGCCCCAGGGACAGGGCTCCTGTGGGGCAAGGGCAGTCTGAGCGAGTTCTGCCAAGCCCAAGGAAAGGCCAAAGAGCTCTTTATCAGGCAGCGCTGACCCAAGACGGAAAAGGCTGCTGCTTCAGGAAATAGGTAAAAAGCTCCCTGTCACTAGAGGGATGAGAGCCCAGACTGGCTTAAATGATCACTTGGGGTGCTACTGAGTGCCTTGAATTTGGTAACCTTCATTTATTTGTGCTCTCACCAAACATTTACTGAGTGCTTGCTGTGCACCAGGCACTGTTCCAGGCACTGGTGGAAGAAGGCAGAATCCCTGCCTGTACGGGGCTTGCATTCTGGTGGTCCTGGGTTCTAGGACTCTAGACAGCCACCTTAGGACGCTCAGGGCACCGAGTTCACCCCGTACCCTAACCCAGCAGACTGCCTGAAATTCCACCGTTGGAATAATCAACTTATCCACATGTTCATTCAGGCCATGCTTATTGAGCACCTACTGTGTACCAGACTCCATGCACAGAATCAAGAGTCCAAAGATATCAGGACAAAGCCCCTACCCTCAAATGGAGCTCAAGTCTAGTGGGGAAGACAGGTGTGAACAACCAGTTACAGCCCAGGTGACATGAGCTGGAATAGAGCAGGGCACAGGGGCCAGTGGAGGGCTGGGTTGGGCAGAGGGGCAATCTGGGGAGGCTTCTTAGAGGAAGCAGCCAGGCTGGGGTAGGGCTGCCACCTGGTATTGTAGTGAGCTTGCCCCTGTCTATCCTCCCACTGGATTGGGAGCTCCTCACCAGCCAGGCTGTGCACTTGCTCCGTGCCTGGCACACAGTAGGTGCACAATCATTGCTGGTTAGACTGAAGTCACTTGATGAAAGGCACTCTGGGCTCAGCACCAGCAGGGGCAAATGTCTGGAGGTACAGGGAACCGCAAGAACATCAGTGCTGTTAGGGGGGTGGGGGAGTGGTCTGAGAGGCAGGCAGAGCCTAGTCACCATCCCACCATCCCACATCACCAACAGGAACTGGGTGTGTCTGGCTCTGACTCTTTGGCCCAGGCCCCTTGACTTCCCTCCCAGGGTGGCATCTGCCCACCTGCCCGCCGTTCCGCCACTGCTCACTCTGGGCAGCAGGGGGCTCCCACCACCCATGAATGAAAGGCTCTGACACCTCAGCCAGACTGGGGCCCTGACCAGCTGCCCCTTGCAGGGATGAGCCTCTGTCCAGAGCAAAGTCCTGGCCTGGGCACCAGGGGCGGGGTGTGGGAGGGAGAGCAGCTGATCCACTAGGGTCTGCGGGCTCGAGCAGTCCAACAGACACCAGGGTCCCTCCCCTCTCCCCTGGACACAGTCTCCCCTACTCAGCCTGGGAGGCAGGCTACTCCAGCTCTTTTACCTTCAGGCTGTGGATGCTGAGCTAGTCGCTCACCCTCTCTGGGCATTATTTTCCTCCCTGAGGGGTTGAACCAGTGAGTTCCATGACACAGGGCTTTAACAGGGACTTCTGTGTCCCAGTGGGTCCCAGACATGGGTGCAACGCAGCCGCTGCTCTAGGAGGAAAGGAGACGGATCAGCAGAAAGCGCAAAAGTCACTTACTGCAAGAGGCCACAGGGGGGCGGCAGTGAGAGCCATTACTCTGGGACCACAGGGCCTGGGTTGGAGGCCCAACTCTACCACTTATTCTTTCTTAAGCAAGTTTCCTAAACTCTCTGCACCTCAGCTTTCCTATCTATAAAATGGGGATAATTAAATACATGCAAGCTCTCAGAACAGTCTGGGGCACCTACTCAGGGTTATGTAAGTGCTTACCATTAAAAGGCAGACTGTGTGTGCACACATGGAAGTACAACAGGCTGGGGTCATTGGGGAGGGAAAATTCACGGTAGAGAGTAAAGATCTTTGAAGGCTTCTTGGAGGAGGTGCCCATGAAAGATTAGCTAAGCGGAGGCCTGGACCTTCCAGCCAAAGGGGCCCATAGGAGCCAAGACAAGGATGCAGAATAGAACAAGGTCTTGCTGGGGCTTCTTCGGGCCCCAAACACAAGACCCAGGGCAGGGCAAGACTGTGGTGGGCCAAGAGGATGCAAGGTGGAGGGGGGCTGGCCTCTGACCAGGGCTGAACTTTGTGCAGGTTGCTGGCTGAACTCTTCATCCTCAAAGCTCTCACGGCGTGAAGTCCCGCCTGGGGATCCAGGAACACTCTGGAAGGCTGAACAGAGGACATCCCACCACAGGGGCAGACAGCCCAGCACAGGATGGATGCCCTGGATGGAGCAGGAGAGGGCAAGAGGGCCAAAAGGGCACGGGAGACCCCTGCCGGGTCTCCAGGAAGTGGGAAAACCTCTGTCCTGAGCCCTGGTGACCCAGTGCTGGTGCTGGGGCCCTGTGACTGGGGTGCTGAGGAGACAGGAGACGTTGCGGCAGCCAGGAGTCGAGTGGCAGGTGTGAGAGGCCTGAAGAAATTGATTTATTAGGAACAATGAAAGGCAGCGATGACTCAGGCTTTCCCCGGGGGGTCCGCAGAGCAGGAGCGGCAAAGAATCAAAGGCAGGCCTCCTCCCACCAGAGTGCCGCCCGCCTTGGGCACCTCCTTCCAGCCAGGAAGGACCACCCCTGGAAGGTCCTGAAAGCCTGGCCTCTGAGGGCACCAGGGACCTAACCACCCAGCCTGTCTGCCCTTCTCCCACCCTGCCAGCCACCAGACATCACCCAGAATGGCTGAAGAGCAAAGCCCAGGAGTGGGACACACCTCGAAATCCTGGCCCTGCCCCAAGGTGCTGTGTGACCTTGGACAAGTGGCTGGGCCTGTCTGGACCCACACCCCCACGTATAAACTCCCAGGGAGGTGACGGGAATTTGATGCGGTGGAGGATATAGTGTCTTGCCTGGTGCCGGGGCTCCCTGGGGCATGTTCAGCCAGCTGCCTCCCCTCCCAAACCCCTGCCCCTGCAGAGAGGGCTGGTCCCTACCACGCGGCCTCTCCACCCCCTTCCGGTCTGGCAGCGTCATTCCACCAGATTCATCTTCCTCGAGACAGCTGTGAGCACAGCCTTCTCTGCCTAAAATCCACGACTTCCCTCCAGGAGAAAAGCCAGACTCCGTGGGGCCTCGTTGGGGAAGAACATGCTGGCACTTAAGGCTGGGCTGGCGGTACCAGGGCTCCAGGAGAAACGGGGATGAATCAGAGGCAAATGCCAGCCAGAGGCAGGGGAGACAGAAGGAAGCAATGACCTCAGGCGAAAGGGGCAGTGATAGGGATGTGGATGGGAGTGTGGCGGGGGCGGGGGGGGGGAGCTGGGGAGACACCTGCCAGGCAGTGGGGGACTTCTGATATGAAATGCATAAAGCCCCCAAACAGCGAAGAGTTTGGCATGTTGGGGGGTTGTTGAACTCTTCACTGGGCCTGGAGGGGCCTGCCCCTGGAACAGCAGGGCTTGGGGTGGAACAGAAGCTGGGAGTAGACTGGAGGGCCACAGAGGTCAGGCTTCATCTGGCTGGCAATGGGGATCTGAGGAAGGGTCAAAGCAGAAGAGAGGCAGGTTGGGGCTGTTTGGGGGTGTCCCTTTATCTGCTTGTAGTGGATTAAGGAGGCCAGGTGGCCACCAGGAGCCCAGAGAAGGTGAATGAGGGATAAGGTGGTAGCTAGGCTAGGACCCAGGCAGCATGGATTTGAGGGCAGGGGGAGGAGGCTTGATGGCCCCTAGGGTTAAGACTTGTGGGAGGGTGAGGACACCCAACTGGCCCAGGAAAAGACAGGTAGGAGTAAGACTTGGGAAGAGGAGAGATTAACAGGGTCACACTGAGTCTGAGGAACATCTCTGGGAGTCCCAATTCCAATTAACTATTGTGCTTTACAAGTCTCCCCAAGCCCTGCCTCAAAGCAGTGTGGTGTGGACTGCTAATGGACGCAAGGAGCCTGGCCCCCACCAGTCTCTGGCAAACAGCTGCCATTCCCTGGGTGGTGCAGGCACCTAGGTGGCACAAACAACCAAAAGGTTGGTGGTTCAAACCCACACAGAGCTGCCTCGGAAGACAGGCCTGGCGATCTGCTTCTGAAAGACCACAGCCTTGAAAACCCCGTGGAGCAGTTTTACCCTGCACATGCGGGGTCACCATGGGTCGGAATTGACTTGATGGCAACTAACAACAAAAACGCAGGTGGAACAAACAGTTAACACGGTTGGCTGTTAACCGAAAGGTTGGAGGTTTGAGTCCACCCAGAGGTGCCTCAGAAAAAAGGCCTGACACCCACTTCTGGAAAATCGGCCACTGAAAACCCTGTGGAGCACAGTTCCACACGGACGTACGTGGGCTGCCGTGAGTCGGGGCCGGCTCAATGGTAACTGGTAACGGTACTGTGTTCGTGACGGGGTGTCACTTGGGGGCCTGAGAGAAAGTTCTCTGAACAGAAGCCCCGCAGGTAACAGGTGTTGCCGGTCCTAGCCTTCCAGGCCCAGCTGAAGCCTTTCTCCAGCAGGAAGCCTGCAGCCCCCAGGGCTCCTTCAGGACCCTGGAGATTTCAGAAAAACAAGGAGTGCTGGTTACGGAATCTCCAAAGGAGACTCAACACCTGATTTTGTCCCAACCTGACACGTGTTCAGAGTTTTGGCCTTTGGTGAGCTGGGCTCATGGTCTGGGGCTGCCGGGGTTCAAGGAGAGCAGAGTTCCAGGCTCTAGTGCTGGGCTCAGGTCCCCCTCTCTCCAAGGCCCATGGGTCTTCTCCTTTTCTCTCTCTGCTTCAGTTCTGGACTTCCAGCCTCATCCAGAAATGCGTAGCCTATAATATCATCTTTCCCTTCCTTCCAGAGAAACTGAGGCTTACACAGGTTAAGGGACATACCACAGTCACCGAACACAGGGGTTCCATGAAGAAGATAGAGGCCAAGAACACCACATATACTGAGCATGCATCATCTCCTCCATCCTCCAGTAGCCCAGGAGGCAGGCAGGGTTATTCCCATTTAACAGATGAGAACATGGAGGCTCAGAGAGCCTGATGACTTGCCCAGAGGCACACAGCCAGGAAGTGGCATCTGATCAAAGCATTTCCGTGTTGTTGTGGAGGGTCAGTAGGACCCAGCAGCCGGCTGGAGACTGGAGCAGAAGACTGGAGCAGAAGAGATTAACTTCTCAACCTTTTCAGTCCCTTTGATCCTTTGAGGCTAAAGCTTAACTCTCTTCTCTTTCTCCCTCCCACAAGGGATTTTCATTTAATAAAAAAGAGCCCAGAGATGACCCAGCTTTAACCCAAAGAAATTATTTTTTTAATAAAATGTCCTCCACTTAAAAATAATAATAAAACATGCTCATTGCAGGAAATTGGGAAATGCAATAAAGAGGAAGAAAAAAATGAGACCAAGAATTCCTCCACTTGGCTTATTTCAGATTATTTCCAACAAACCTATATGCTTTAAAAACCCACTGCCGTCTAGTGGATTCCAACTCATAGCGATTCTATAGGACAGATTAGAACTGCCCCTTAGAGTTTCCAAGGAGCACCTGGCGGATTCAAACTGCCGACCTTTTGGTTAGCAGCCATAGCACTTAACCACTATGCTACCAGGGTTCCCCTAGATGCTTCATGTTTTACCGACGCCTGTTGCCGTTGAGCTGATCCCAGTTTATGGCGATCGTATGTATGTCAGAGTAGAACTGAGCTCCTTCTTGTTGTGTGACTCACAGCGACCCTATAGGAAGGAATAGAACTACCCCATAGAGTTTCTTAGGCTATATTCTTTACGGGAGCAGATTGCCAGGTCTTTTCTCCTGAGGAGCGGCTGGTGGGTTCGAACCACTGATCTTTCAGTTAGCAGCCGAGTGCTTTAAACATTGCACCACCAGGGATCCTTCATCATTTCCTTAGCATCATGGAATCAGCATTTCCCCATGTATACCAGTCAGGACAGGTTAGGTTATGCTGGGATAACGAATAGCTTCCACATCTCAGTGGCTTCACACACAAGCGTTTGTATCTTGCTAGTACTGCATGCCCAGTGGGGATGGGAAGCTAGGGTTGGGTGGGGGTTGTGCATCAGGGACACTCGGGGACCCAAGCTGAGGAGGCGCCATCTTGGTTGCCAGGGACACTGTAACAGAAGGCGGCAGCTCTTTCAACTTCTGTCTGGATGCAACACATCATTTCCACTCACATTTCATTGGCCAAACCAAATCACATGGCCACCTAACTTCATGGGGCTGGCAAGTAGCATCCTACCATCTTCCCAAATACTTGGTGTGTACTTAGGGTGAGGAGTCCCTGGGTGGTTCAAACAGTTAACACGATTGGCAGCTAACGAAAAAATTGGAGGTTTGAGCCCACCCAGAGGTGCCTGAGAAGAAAGGCCTGGATATTTATTTCTGAAAAATCAGTCATTGCAAACCCTCCAGAGCACAGTTCTACTGAAGCAGTGGATCACTGGGCCCACTCCCAGAGTCTCCGATTCACCAGGTCTGGGTTGAGGCCTGAGAATTTGCATGCCTAACAAGTCCTGATAAAGGTAATAGACCACAGCCTTCAGAATGGATTACACAGCAACATAACGAAAACAAAAATCCTCACAACTGGACCAATAAGCAACATCATGATAAACAGAGAAAAGATTGAGGTTTCAAGGATTTCATCCTACTTGGATCCACGGAAGCAGCAGTCAAGAAATGAAATGGATTGCCTTGGGAAAATCTGCTACAAAAGACCTCTTTAAAATGTTAAAAAGCAAAGATATCACTTTGAGGACTAAGGTGTGTCTGACCCAAGCCATGGTGTTTCTAATTGCCTCATATGCTGGACAACAAAAAAAGGAAAACCAAAGAATTGACGCATCTGAAATATGATGTTGGTGAAGGATATTGCATACGCCATGGACTGCCAGAAGAAAGCATAAATCTGTCTTGGAAGAAGTACAGCCAGAATGCTCCTTAGGAGCAAGGATGGCGAGACTTTGGACACATTATCAGGAGGGACTAATCCCTGGAGAAGGGCACCCTTCTTGGTAAAGTAGAAGGTCAGGGAAAAAGAGGGAGACTCTCAACGAGATGGACTGGCACAGTGGCTGCAACATACCTGCTCTTGTGGGGATGGTGCACGACCGGGCAGCATTTTGTTCTGTTATACGTGGGGTCGCTATGAGTCACAGCTGACTCTGCAGCATGTCACAACGATGACAGCAAGTTCCAAGGCAATTAGGTATGCCCCCTGCTTTCTAAATCCACAGACAGATGGCTGTGCTCAGCTACGCACCCGCTGTGGAACCTTGGGTAAATTACATAATTATTCTGTAATTAACCTCTCTCAGCCTCAGTTTCCTCTTCTGTGAAATGGAGCCATCATGACGATTCTGGTAGCTAACATTTGTAGAGCTCTTTAAGGAGTGCCAGGCGTGTAACAAGAGCTCAATTAAATATAGTTATAGTTATTCAGTGATACATTAAGATAGCTTCATGTTTTAAAATATTTTTTAATTTGCTTGGAATTGCATGTATTAAAGTTTTCATTTCTTTTACGTCTGCAAGTAAGAAAGAGTTTTTTCCACGCGGTAGTTAAATATTTGCATTTCCTTATCATGCGAATAGGCTGCTCTTGCCCTTTGCCAGCTTACCTGAGGGTTTTTCCCTTTCCTTGCCTGTCAGCCAGGGTTGTTACAGAGCAAAGATAACAGATCCCATGGCCCCTCTCGCTTGCTACAGAGATTTTTTTCCAAGGCCGCTGCTTGCCTTTCTATCAGGGCCATTTTTCTGGTTTACAGAGTGGCCAAACCCATCTGACTTCCCCATTTTTATTTCCTCTATCACTTTTAAGCTGAGATTGTCTCCTTTCTCCAGAATGTGATGGCTGGGAGGAGGGGCTGCACTCCTGGCTCACCTCAAGCGCACTGGTCATGATATAAGGCTTACTAGACCTGTTCTAAGGAGCCCTGATGGCACAATGGATAAGCGCTCGACTGCTAAACGAAAGGTTGGCAGTTCAAACCCACTCAGCAGCTCCAAGAGAGAAAAGACCTGGCTCTCTGCTCCTGTAAAGTCTAGAAAACTCTAGGGGGCAGTTCTGCTCTGTCACATGAGATTGCTATGAGTCTAAAATTGGAAAATTGACTTGAGGGCACCCAACAACAGACCTGTTCTGGAGTTCCTGGGTGATGCAAAGGGTTAATATGCTCAGCTGCTAATGGAAAGGTTGGTGGTTCTAGTCCACCCAGAGATGCCTGGAAAGAAGGGCCTGGAGATCTGCTTCCAAAAAATCGGCCACTGGAAAGTGTGGAGCACAGTTCTACTTTAACACACGCAGACTCATCATGAGTGGGATGGATTCCACTGCAACTGGTTTGGGTTAGATCAAGGTGGGAGAACTGACCGGATCTGTCTGGTCTGCTTTGCTCTGGACTGCTTTGCTGTGTGAGGGTCAGAACGTCGCTTTGCCTCTCTGCGCCTCAGTTTTCTCATCTATAAAATGGGAGTGATAACACCAACATCAATGGAAAGATTAACTAGGTTGATGGTCACAGCACACTTAGCAGCTTAGCACAGTGCAGGGAGCAAAGTACACGCTCAATAAATGACACTTGTCATTATGTCCAAGGCTGTTCCCGGTGGGGGCCTGACTCCCACACCCCTCACCCCCCCCAAAAAAGCTTCTTCTATTTGGATGAGAATATCCAGCACCGGGGCTGGATTTCTCAGGTCTCAGCGGAAATGAACCCTGGAGCCTCAGAATTTGGGAATCCAGGCTTCCGAGTGTGAGCGCAGCCCAGCTGCAGTGGGCTCCAGGCCAGGAAGGGTCATGCTTGCCCCAGGAGCTCCAAGGAGGCTGCAGCACGCCCACCCGTTTGTCTCCCTCCCCAGCTCGCTGCACGGGTTAGAGGGCACCAGCCGCCTCCAGACTAGCCTTGCCACTTCCCGCTCCCGCGCCTCCCAGGCGCGCTGCAGGGCTCTGATTTCCATAATAATCAGCCATAGATCTCCGCGGAGCTACCGAGCCGCCCTCCGGGGAGACCCCGCAGGCGGCCGCCCCCAGCAGGCCTCCCTGCTGCCTCCAAGGAGCTTCATTTTTCAAAGCTTTCGTCTGCTAGGCAGGCAGCTGAGGGACACCCAGGATGTCCTTCTCGGCATTAAGTAGGAAGTGGTGGAGGAGGGAGACAGGGAGAGGCCGATACGCAGGCATAGACCAGGGAAAGAGGGAAGCTGAGGCAGCCGAGGGAGGTAGCACGATTCCTGGCAGTACTCACCTAGGCCTCCAACCCTGCTAGTGGGTTCTCTGCTAAGTTCCATTTTACAGATGGGGAAACTGAGGCCTGGGAGGTTTCTTATAGGTCTTTTTAAGGCAGCCCAGCTGGTGAGTGATTGGGCAGTCGCACCTTCCTGGGCTGGGGGATTCAGAGCCTGTTGCCAACCCCACACTACCTCCTAGCAAGAGGGGCGGCTTAGGGGGCTGGGTCCACTTGGGCATATAGAGCTGAAAAGAGAGCAGATCTTGAGGGACAGGGAAGCAAGCTGAGCTGAATGGTGGGCAGGGGGCCAAGGGTGAGCGGGGCACTTGGAGCTGATGTGATCTGGAAATCACCGGCCTGCAGAGTACAATTCCAAGCCCAGCTGAACCAGCATCTAACCAGCAGCCGGCAAAGGACTCCTGCATGCCAGATTCTGCCACCGACTGGCTTTGTCCACCCAGGAACTAAACACAGCTTTTGCACTTTTGAATATTGGAAAAAATCAAAAGAAGAATAATTTTTCCTGACATGGCAAAATTATATGAAATTTTAATTTCCTGCATAAAGTTTTATTGGAATGCAGCCACATCCATTAATTTTCGGTACTGTCTATGGCTACTTTTCCACTACAGTGGCAGAGTTGGGTAGTTTTGAGAGGGGTTTGACCCACAAAGCCGAAAATATTTACTATCTAGCTCTTTCCAGAAAAAGTTTACTGACCCCTGCACTAGCGGGACAAGTAACTCTGAGCCTCAGTTTCCTCATCTGAACACATAGGAATAATATTAAATGAGGATTAAATGAAAAGACCAGTAAAGCACCAAGCACAGTTAGCTCCTTTCTATTCCCCCATTGAAAATATTTTTTATTTTCTCTGAGCCCCTTCCCCTTGCTGCCCCACCCCACCCCCATTAACAACTGCCACATATTCCTAATTCACAGCCACCTGGATGGATGCACCTTGAAATCAAAGTGTCCATCACTGCTCCCCAACCCTGCTCGTCCTCATCCATGCCCACCAACCCAGTCCCCAACCCCCTACCCAGCCAGTAACCAAGCCTGGTTGAGTCTACTCGGGGCACCCAGCATAGTCTCTGGTACACAATAGGTGCTCAGCAAATATTCTTCTAGATGGATGAATGGGTAAAAAATGGGTAGGTGGATACTTTTCGGTCTTGCCCTTCTCTCCATTCCCTCCACTCTGACCTCTATTGTTTTCTTCCAGGTCTCCCTGTGCCCCTCCAGCTCCCTCCATTTCATCTGCCACCCTGCAGCCAGGGTGACCAGCCAGGGTGGGCCTGCCCATGGCACGCCTCCCCCTTGGCTCCTGAGGGCCGTTTCCATTACTTCCCAGCACAGAACAGGAGGCTCTGAACCGCCACCCTCTCTCCAGCCCTTATGAATATGCATGAGTGTCTCCCTGTTAACCCCTTGAGGGCTGGGACTCTGACTGGTATTTCTGTATCCCCACTACCAGGAGAAGCATGGCCCAGAAAAGGCCGTTAATAAATATTTCATAAATGAATCAAGGAAAAAAGGAAAGGAAGGAGGGAGGGAGAGAGAAAGGAAAGAAGGTTCTTGCTCAAGAACTTTCTGAAGCTTCCCGTTTTTCTTTCGTTAAGGCCAGCCGCCCAGCCTGCTCTTCCTGCTCTTTGAGTCTTCAAGCTGCATATGAAGTTGTTCCAGCCCACCTCCCAGCTTTGTCTCCCACTCCAGGGCAGTGGGTTTTTGTTTTTGTTGTTTTTTTGGCATTCCCCAGGCCTGTCTTCCCTAAACAGTCCAGGCCTCAAAACATTTGCTCACGCAGTTCCCCCCTCCTTGTTTATCCTCTCCGCCCCCTCCCCATATGTGTCTGTGGGGGTCCTGGCCATCCTTGGAGACCTCACAGGGCTTCAGGGCCCGGGGGCACTCAAAGTAGAGGTCCAAATGCCCCCACGCTCCCCAAACCCCACAGCAATAGGCAGTGTGTGGGGACTTTGGTCTGGGGGACTCAGTCCTGGGTGAATCCTGCCAGTGTCTACTATGGGACAATCACTCCACCTTTTGGAGGATAGTGGAGATTAATGCCTGCCTCCCAGGGCAGCTGGGAGGTTGGGGATGCTGTGATGTAAAGTTTCTGGCGCGCAGTAGGTGCTCAGTAATGGCCAGCTATTTCCAGCCCTGGCCAGAGCCCTCCTGCCCAGAAAGGCGGCTCCGAGAGCAGCCTTGGAGCTCTCCCTAACCTGCAGTCCCAACCTCCCTCCCTCTCCTCCTCTCTCAACTCCGCCAGTGCCTTCAGCCAGCAACCATGGACAGAATGACAATGAGGCCAGGACTTAAACCAGCCAGTCTGGGAACCCACGGACGGAGGCGGGGGTTCAGGATAGAGATGAGGCTGGGAATAGGGACGCGGGCAGGAGGACATGGCTGGGGCAAGACTGAGAAGGAGTAGGAGAGGGGCAGTGACTGGGGTAGGAGCTCTGGATGAAGGTAGGACAGGGGTAGGACGGGAGTGGGAGGGACAGGACAGGGCGGGATGGGGTGGGGGGGTGAGGGTGAAGGGGAGAGGCAGGAGCCCCAAAAGAAGCACAGAATGGGGGCCGGTATGGGGCAGGGACAAAAACTGAGGCTGGGGAAGAGGCTGAAGTTTGGGTAGAGCTGGAGCTGGGGCAGAAATCAGGACACAATCACCCCTGGGGGCAGGAAAGGAGACTGAGGGAGAGTGAGGAGTCCTAGCAGACCAGAGTAGTTCTGGAAGGAGGTAATTTGAGGAGTTGGGGAAAAGGGAGGAATTCAAGACAGGACCATGAGCAGGGAGAGGGAAAGCAGGAGCCAGCAGTGCTTGGGTGGAGGGGTGAGGGGGGCAAAGGGATCTGGACCAAGGCCCCACCTGTACCAACCACTGCGGTCAGGTAAGGCCAGGGATTCACCCAGACCACAGTGAAGGAGAGAAAAACGGGAGCCCTGATGCCAAGCCAGGAGAGGAGGCAGGAAAGAGGAGAGTGGGAGGGGGTGAAATGTGAGAAAGGGAGGGAGTGAGATATGGGAGTCGGGGGGTGACATGTGGAAGGGGGGTGAGATGTAGGAGTGGAAGGGGTGAGGTACCAGAGTGGAAAGGGAGTGAAGTATGGGAGTGGGAAGGGGAGAGACCTGGGAGTGAGAGGGGGTGAGATGTGGGTGTGGGAGGGGATGAGACATGGGAGTGGGAGGGGGTGAGATGTGGGAGTGCGAGGGGGTAAGACTTGGGAGTGAGAGGGTGTGAGGCATGGGAGTGGGAAGGGATGAGACTTGGGAGTGGGAAGGGGTGAGACCTGGGAGTGGGAGGGGGTGAGATGTGGGAGGGGGTGATATATGGGAGTGGGAGGGGGTGGGATATCAGGGAGGGAGAGGGTGAGATGTGGGAGTGTGAAGGGGTGAGCTCTGGAAGTAGGTTGTTGTTAGGTGCCCTCAAGTCGGTTCTGACTCATAATGACCCCATAAGCAACAGGACAAAACACTGCCCAGTCCTGCACCATCCTCACAATTGTTGCTATATTTGAGCCCATTGCTGCTGCCACTGTGTCAGTCCATCTCTTTGAGGTCTTCCTCATTTTCACTGACCCTCTACCTTACTTTACCTCTATTTTACCTCTCTTGGAGCACATTTAGCCAATGCAATATGTTGTTTGATCTCTTGACTGCTGCTTCCATGGGCGTTGCTTGTGGATCCAAGTAAAATGAAATCTTTGACAACTTCAGTCTTTTCTCTGTTATCACGATGTTGCTTATCAGCCCAGTTGTGAGGATTTTTGTTTTATCTTGAGATATAGTCCCTACTGAAAGCTGTAGTCTGATCTTCATCAGTAAGTGCTTTAAGTCCTCTTCACTTCCAGCAAGCAAGGTTGTGTCATCTGCATGAAGCAGGTTGTTAATGAGCCTTTCTCCAACCCTGATGCCCCATTCTTCTTCATATAGTCCAGCTTCTCGGATTATCTGCTCAGCATACAGATTGAATAGGTGTGGTGAAAGGATACAACCATGACGCACGCCTTTCCTGACTTTAAACCACTCGGTAACCCCTTGTTCTGTTTGAATAACCACCTCTTGATCTATGTGCAGGTTCCTCATGAGCACTAGTAAGTGTTCTGGAATTCCCATTCTCCGCAGTGTTATCCATAATTTGTTATGATCCACACAGTTGAATGCCTTGACATAGTCAATAAAACACAGGCAAACATCCTTCTGGTATTCTGTGCTTTCAGCCAGGATCCATCTGACATCGGCAATGATATCCCTGAATCCGACTTGAATTCTGGCAGCTCCCTCTCGATTTACTGCTGCAGCCACTTTTGAACGATCATCAGCAAAATTTTGCTTGCATGTGATATTAATGATATTGTTTGATAATTTTGCATTCCATTGGATCACCTTTCTTGGGAATAGGCATAAATATGGATCTCTTCCAGTCAGTTGGCCAAGTAGCTGTCTTCCAAATTTCTTGGCATAGACGAGTGAGCACTTCCAGCGCTGCATCCATTTGTTGAAACACCTCAGTTGGTATTCTGTCAATTCCTGGAGCCTTGTTTTGCGCCAATGCCTTCAGTGCAGCCTGGACTTCTTCCTTCAGTACCATCGGTTCCTGATCATATGTTACCTTCTGAAATGGCTGAACGTCGACCAGTTTTTTTTTGGTATAGTGACTGAGTATTCCTTCCATCAGGGCCCACAGGATCCTTCAAAATTTCAACTCGAGGCTTGAATTTTTTCTTCAGTTCTTTCAGCTTGAGAAATGCCGAGTGTGTTCTTCCCTTTTGGTTTTCTAACTCCAAGTCTTTGCACATTTGGTTATAACACTTTACTTCATATTCTCGAGCCACCCTTTGAAATCTTCTGTTCAACTCTTCTACTTCCTCATTTCTTCCTTTCGCTTTAGCTACTCTACATTCAAGAGCAAGTTTCAGAATCCCTTCTGACCTCCATTTTGGTTTCTTCTTTCTTTCCTGTCTTATTCATGACCTTTTGCTTTCTTCCTATGTGATGTTCTTGATGTCATCCCACAACTCGTCTGGTCTTTGGTCATTAGCGTTCAGTGCATCAAATCTATTCTTGAGATGCTCTCCAAATTCAGGTGGGATGTACTCAAGGCTGTATTTTGGCTCTCATGGACTTGTTTTAATTTTCTTCAGCTTCAACTTGAACTTGCATATGAGCAATTGGTGGTCTGTATCGCAGTCAGTCCCCCTGGCCTTGTTCTGACTGATGATATTGAGCTTTTCCAACGTCTCTTTCCACAGATGTAGTCCATTCGATTCTTGTGTTTTTCATCCAATGAGGTCCACATGTATAGTTGTCGTTTATGTTGTTGAAAAAGATATTAGCAGTGAAGAAGTCTTTGGTCTTGCAAAATTCTAGCATGCGATCTCTGGCATGGTTTCTATCACCAAGGCAGTATTTCCCAACTACGGGTTCTTCTTTGTATCTACAACCTTCAAATTTCAATCAACAGTAATTATCAATGAATCTTGATTGCATGTTTGATCAATTTCCAACTGCAGAAGTTGATAAAAATCTTCAATTTCCTCATCTTTGGAGTTAGTGGTTGGGGTATAAATTTGAATAATAGTCTTATCAACTGGTCTTTATTGTAGACATATGGATATGATCCTATCACTGGCAGCCTTGTACTTCAGGATAGATCATGAAATGTTCTTTTTGACTATGCGTGCAATGCCATTCCTCCTCAATTAGTTATTCCCATCATAGTAGACCATATGATTGACTGATTTTAAATGGCCAATACCAGTCCATTTCAGCTCACTAATGCCTGGGATATAGATGTTTATGCATTCCATTTCTTTTTTTATGACTTCCAATTTTCCTAGATTCAGGCTTCGTAAATTCCATGTTCCAAATATTAATGGATGTTTGCAGCTGTTTCTTCTCATTTTGAGTTGTGCCACATCAGCAAATGAAGGTCCCAAAAGCTTGACTCCATCCACGTCATTAAGTGCAACTCTTCCCCAGTCGTCTTTTGAGTGCCTTCCACCCTGAAGGGCTCGTCTTCCAGCACTACATCAGACAATGCTCCACTGCTATTCGTAAGGTTTTCACAGGTCAATTTTTTTCAGAAGAAGACTGCCAGGCCTTTCTTCCTAGTCTGTCTGAGTCTGGAAGCTCTGCTGAAATCTGACCATCATGGGTGACCCTGATGGTATTTGAAATATCGGTGGTATAGCTTCCAGCATCACAGCAACACACAAGCCACTGCAGTACCAAGTACAGTGGAGGGGGTGAGATATGGGAAGGGGTGAGATATGGGAAGCGGTGAGATATGGGAAGGGGTGAGACGTGGTAGTGGGAGGGGGTGAGGCATGGAGTGGGAGGGGTTAGATGTGAGAGTGGGAGGGGGTAAAGTATGGGAATGAGAACGGGTGGGATATGGGAGTGGGAAGGGACCAAACATGGGAGTGGAAAGGGGGTGAGATATGGTAGTGGGAGGGAGTGAGGCATGGAGTGGGAGGAGTTAGATGTGAGAGCGGGAGGGGGTGCAGTGTGGGAGTGGGTGGTGAAGTATGGGAATGAGAAGGGGTGGGATATGGGAGTGGGAAGGGACCAGACATGGGAGTGGAAGAGGGGTGAGATGTGCGAGTGGGGAGGAAGGATGATGTGGGGGTGCAGACGTGGGCAGTCAGGGTCCGCGGGTATGGTCAGTACAGACTGCTGGGGCTAGCACACCACCACACCACAAGCGTATTCAAGCCCACGTCACAGACAGAGGGACTGACTCTTGCCACAAGCCTAGCATCCTACTGCCGTGCCTTTGCCCAAGCCATCACCCCACCTGGTATGCCATACCCCTCTACCACCACCAGCCACTTCATCTTCTAAGTCTGAGCTCATCTCCCATCAGAGTCTCCTGACTCCTTTGACCCTCAGATGCCCCAGCCCCACCTCCTTCCCCCTCGAGGCTTGATGCTACATTCTGGTGGTCCAAGAGAGTGCACTGTGCCTGTAAATGTGCTTAAAACCCAAAACCCCATCGCCATTGAGTGGACTTCGATTCACAGTGACCCTACAGGACAGAGCAGAACTGCCTCATAAGGTTTCCAAGGCTGTAATCTTTATGAAAGCAGACTGCCACATCTTTCTTCCACGGAGCGGCTGGTGGGCTCAAGGCTGCATCACCTAGTGGTTAAGTCCATGGGCTTGGGAGTCTGCTGGGTCAGGAATCAGATTTTCCAGTGCTGGGATCCTGAGTAAATCAGTTTACCCCTTTGAGCCTCAGCTTCCTCTCTGTACAATGAGACTAATAAAAACAACCTTCTCACAACGTGGTTATGGGGGAGGGCGGGGAAGTGGTATGTACCTGCAGACCCCTGGGCACTTCATAATTGCTGGTCTTTTTCTCCCATCCCACTGACAGCTCAGAACTCCCACACAGTGGGTGCTCAACAGTGGCTCCCCTTAGCCCTGGAAGAAGACGTGGATAGAAGTCACCCCTGCCTTGGCCTCACCATCCAGCTTGGGAGAAAAGCCCATTGCTCATTCCCCTTGAGTCTCGGTAGCTCTGCTTGGGCAATCAATTGGTCACCATGGAAACCAGCCCTCCAATCAGAGGCAGGCACTTCTTGGCTCAGCCAGGGCCACCGACCCACCCACTCAGGCCAGACTGTGTGGATCCCTGACCCAGGATAGCTCTGGAGGGAAAGACAAGGGTGGATCTGGCATAATCTTGGGACACCTGCTGTATCTTCAAGACCCTGGAGTCCCCCAATAGGGAGCATCTTCTCTGGGAGGGGTGGCCACCCCAGCTGGCCCCTAATTTTTACAATGCCATCCCAGTAGTCAGGACAAAACCTGGGTGGTGCGGGTCTTTAACCCATTGCACAGAAGGGAAAGCTGACACCCAGCAGTGAGCAGTGCCTGCCCAAGTCCACCAGGGGAGTCAGTGTCAAAGCTGGGCAGAGGATTCCCTCTCTGAGCACCCACCTTGAACCCCTCCTCCTGGTCAGAGGAGGGGGAGGGGCAGATGAGCTCTTGGCCTGCTGCAGCCAGCACCTGCCTTCCCATTAAATCTGGCCTGACACTTCCAGTGCCCATTATCGCCAGACCCACCAGGAGTCATTGGTCAGGATCTATGCGCCTGCCCACCCACCTTCCCACCCACACTTGGCTGCAGCCTCTAGCCCTGGCCGCCGTCTTCCCAAAGTGCCCGCCAGGTTGGAGCACGCCCAGGCTCTGAGTCAGAGAGCCCCAGCTTCTACAACTGGCTCCTCGCTGGTCAGCTGGCGAGCCTGGGCAAGCCAGGGAACCTCTCTGAGCCTCAGTTTCTCTGTTTAGAAAAGGGGATAATCATCCCCGCCTTATGGCAGAGTGGGGAGGGGTCACAGACAAAAGGGCATAGAGCACACTGGCCTGATAGGTGCTCAGTAATATAAGACCCCTTTCTTCACGCCCTCCCCCAGTAGCACCCAAAACTGCCCCTAGGATCTGAGTCAGGAGACAGAAGGAACGTGCTACTGTTATTAATAACCCACCTGGGGAAATTAAATTACAAATGAACCCTAGAGGAGTATGGTCACTCACCCCAAGCTGGGAAGCAGCAGAATTCAAACCCAGGCCTGTCTGATTGCGACCTGAGCTCTCCCTACCCAGCAGTCCCAGCCTCTCCCTACCCAGCCCTGCTCAGCCACAGCCTGCCCCTGTGCTGCTGCTGCCGACTCTCACGGTGCACAACATGACCTGGGTTGTATACCACCACGCACAGCTCCACCGAGCTCAGTGCTACTGCAGGGGAAGTCGAGGGAATGTTGAGGTGTACAGAAGGACCTGGGCTGGTATAGGGTGATGGGAGCCTTCTGGGAGGAAGGAGATGAGACCTAAATGATTGGGACAAAGGGGGAGGTAGGGGTGGGAAAGGAAGAGTCCAGATTTGTCTGTTCCTGGGTTCCTGGCGCCATGCAGAGTGTCTGCTGCCCACTAGTTGGGCGATTTCACCCTTTGCCTAGAAGTTCTCCGATTTTGCACCCTGTCGGCTGGTACCCAAAAGACACTGCCCAGAGAACCGTATGGCCAGGCATTCCAAGTCCAGCTAAGCAGGGGTCCATTTCCTCTGCCCCACCCTACCTGGCCTCAGCTCTCTCCACCTCCCTGCCAGCCAGACTCCAAAACCAGTGTTCTTTCCCCTGTCAGCTTTATTGAACACCTACTATATGCCAGATGCCACAGGACACACATTTACAAATGTTAGCCCAACCATCCTGCTGGGCTGTTCCCTTTCAGACAAAAGGAAATGGAGGCACAGAATAGTTAAGTGGATTTCCCAAGGTCACATAGCTGGCAGATGGCAGAATCAGGATTTGAACTCAGGACTGCGAGGTTCCAAAGGCCCCTAGATCTCAGTGTAATACCTAAAGGAAGAAACGGGGCCTCCTCTCTTGGGTCTGCTCCTCCCCTGTCCCCTCCTGGGGCCTCCTCTGTTGTGTCTGCTTCTTCCCCCGTCTCCATCCCTGATATCTCCTGTAGGTCAGGACAGACCAACTTGATTGCAGTTATTATCATATTTCAGCTTCCCTCTTCTCTCCTCCAGAAAACAAATTGATTCATCAAATTACACCTTTAATCTGTCCTGGGGAAGGGGAGGGGGTGAGCCTCAGCCCCTCAGCAGGAAGCAGGGCCGATAATCAGCCCACTCCCCCAGGCTCCGGTAGGGTGGCCTCCCCAGCCAGGAGTGTCCCCCCATGCTCTATCTTCCCAAGATTAAACACTAATTGCCGCCATGCTCTCAAATTGAGAACTTTAATTTCCCGAAACGAAAAGTACATTTCAATCAGATCTTCTCCCAAACCATCCCTCATCAGTGGAGCCAGGGCCAGAACAGAAGCCCCTCGGGGCCACAGGGAGGCAGCCCCCTTCCTGCAGGCCCTTGTGCCTCCTCCACCCTTTCTGAGGTTGGAAGGGGGGTGGATGTGGACACTTGAAAGTGGGAAAGGACCATCTAAGAGATTCCTACAATTGCAAGTTCAGAAAAGTGAGGCAGGCCACCTTCCCCAAACTGCCCTGGGGTCAGAACCAGATGAGGGGGCAGGGCTGCAGAGAGCATCAACCAGGGACAGGGAGCCACCATCCCTCCCTCCTCCCCCCCTCCCGCCCCAGGTCACAGTCTGTCCTTACTAGCTGTCCTCTCAACCAAGGAAGTGAATGCAAGACTGGGCAGGTGCCAATGAGGGCAGAGACTGGGAGGCTAAACACCTGGGCCTTAGTTCCCCGCTCTGCTGGGAAATTCCTGTGTGGCCTGGGGCAGGTAACCTCCCCTCTCTGGGTCTCAGGGTCTTCATGTGTCCCAGGAGGAGACTGGAGTGGGGGGACTCAGAGTTGGATACGAGAAGTTCCCTTGGTCTATGCTCCCTAGGCACAGGTCTGGGACTGGGCTGGGCTGACTGCAGATTCCCAGGCCCCAGTCCTGGAAGTTCTGGATGACCAGGACTGAAGAGCCACCCAGGAAATGGCATTTTCTAAAAAGATTTCCAAGTGACTCTAATTTGCTGCTGGGGGTTAGGAGCTGCCGGGCTATGGCAGCCCCTCAGCTGACAGGTGTGAATGTGGGTCCAGAGAGGGTGACTATCTAGCCCAGAGTCACACAGCATGCCAGATGACAGCTTAGAGGCCTTCCAGTTTGCACATTTCAAAGAAGGGGTTGAAGACAGAAGAGTGAAGGGGCTCAGGTGTGGCACCCACTGCTGGGGAGAGGAAGGGCTGCTGAGAGAGGGGTCAAGAGCTGAGAATTCTAGAATTCCCACTCGGGAGCCACAGTTCCTCGTCAGTGTTAGATGTAGGCTTTGAGCAAGTTACCTCTCCAACCCCGCATGTCAAGAGGGGGCTGGGGATTTGCATGACATCTCTGCTAGGTCTATTCTGGCTCCAGAGCCCCCCAGCCAGGCCAGCTGGACGCGTAATAATTAATAATAACACTGGCGGTCATTTATTGAGCATTTACATCCAGGCCCTGAGCTAAACCAACACGACTGATTACTTTTATCCTCACAATCATGCTATGAAGGTTTTCTTATTCTCTCCCCGTTTACAGATGGGCCAAGTGAGGCTCAGGGATCTCGCAGGGAGAACTGGCTCCACGGGAACTCGAACTCTGCTCTCTCGGTGGCGCCAGCGCTCTAGGACTCCGGCCGAGCATGGAGACCCGGCGGGCGGGCGGGCGGGCGCGCACGCGGGGCCCGGAGCTCACTAGCCGGGCGCCGCGGGGGCCTTCGTTAAAGCTCAGCGACGCGGAAGCTGCCCGCGGTGGCCCCGCCTGGGCGCTCGCTGCAGGGACCTGCGTAGTAGCCGAGGAACAGCTGGGGAAGCGGGCGCGCGGCGGGGGTCTGCCGGGCCCCCTACGCTCGGGAACGCCCCTTCTCCCCGTGGAGGGAACTGGAAGGAGGGGGCGCGAGTGCAGTGTGTGGAGTGTGTGTGTGTGTGTGTGACAGAGAGAGACATGGGGAGGAGGGAAGGGGGAGGATGCGTCACAAAGAGCGGCCTCAAATCTCCGAGGGCGAAAGACCCTTCGTTCCCTCGCCCGCTTCCCAGCTCATCCCCTTACTCCTCTCCGCCGACGCACACACCGCACACCCATTTTACAGACGGTTTGTCCCAGGTCGCACCGCCGGGGCAGGACTAGAATCAAGTCATCTTCCGGCGCCCATATCCAAACCTGATTGAGTCTGGAAAGGGAGGGGGCGAGGACCTGGCCAGCGCCTGCCGGAGAATTGGGGTGGGCGTGCGTCCAGGAGGGCGTCCCTCCTCTAGCCTGAGATGTGAGAAGAAATGGGAAGGCCAAGGGGGCCCTCGGGGCCGTGGGCTCGGGACGGCCGGGCGCCACTTGGCCCCACCCCCGGCATCCGCCGCAGAGAGGGCGACAGGAGCTGGAGCCCGCCCTCCCGGCTTCCCTCCCCATCCTGGCTCGCGCCTCCGCGCTCGGTCGCCCCTCCGGGCGCCTCCTCTAGGCCGGCGCGCCTCTCCTCCCCCTGCTTGGTCCTCCAGCTTCCCTTTCCGGAATTTGATCCTCTGCCTACCACCCCACCTCACTGGTTTACCTCGGTCTCCGCCCCGACTCTGCTCTGTGGCCCTAGACCAATGCCTTAACCTCTCCGAGCCGAAATGGCCTCGGTTATAAAACAGATTTAAACGGGAAGGAAAATCAGGTCAAACCCTAGTGACTGAATGCCGCCCTTTAGTGGGTTAAAAAGGGGAAATGGACCCGTTGGTATTTGCTCATCTCTGCGCACACACCCTGGAAGGGCTGCGGAGACGCGGCAAAGCCAGCCTCCTCCAGGGCGGGAACCTGTCCCTAGAGGAAAGGAGGAAGGGACAGAGACCCGCTATTGCACACACTTATCTGTTATCGGGGGGGACCAATCCCTGGAGAAGGACATCATGCTTGGTGGAAGGTCAGCGAAAAAGAGGAAGACCCTCAGGTAGATGGACCGACTCAGTGGCTGCAACATTGGGCTCAAACATAGCAGCCGATTGTGAGGCTGGCAAAGGACCCTTCTGTTGTACATAGTAGGGTCGCTGAGTCTGGACCGACTCGATGACACCTAACAACATCTGTGAAATATTGAAATTTGTAAGTGCATTAGCAATTCCACTGAATAGATAAAAATAAAACACAAACATTAATAAAACTAAACTTTAATAATAATACAGGTACCTGGAGGTGTTATGAGGGTTAAGTGAGGTGCTGTGTGTAAAGCAGGCAGACACAGGAAGTTTCCACAAACCCTCCCTATTGTGATTGCCAGCCTTCCTTTCATGTGCTCTCTCCTCCTCCTCCCTTCTCCCAGCATCTCCCAGCCTCTCCCAGCCTCCCTGTCTTCCTCCCTTGCCGCCCACAGCCAGCCCGTCTCCTGGGCGGATGGCGGGAAGATGCCGGAGATGGAGCAGGGCTGTAGGGGAGCACGGGGAGGGGACGGGGCTGCTGCGACTCCTCCAGGCCCCCAAATTCCACTTGGCAGGAGATGCCCAGCCCTCCTTCAGGGTCTCCCCCCTTCTGGAGCTTGCAGGGTCCCAATTTAACCTTTGGTGAGGAGAGGAGGTGACAGCAGAAAGCCCCCAGCCTACCACTAGCATCCTCCCTATACCGCCCCCTCCTCCAGGAACACTCCCTCAGGGCACAGGCGTACACACACAGTCTATCACAGTGAGCACTCTGCAGAGGCCCCCCTCCCCCCGCCGCCCCTTCTCTCATTAGCACACCCCCATTCCCCCAGCTGCCAGTCCTTGGCTATAGTATGCCCAGAAAAAGGGGACAAGTAAGGTGCCTGAGGGCAGGCTGAGGGTGTGGTGGGTGTGGCCAGCCCAATCAGCCTCAATACTGAAGGCAGGAACATTTTCAGAGTCCAGACAGGGCTCCAGGGCAGGGAGGGGTGTGCGGTGGCTGGGGTAAGGGAGGGGTCCCATCCAACCCATTGCCTGTCCAACTCAGGACAACCTACCTTATAGGACAGAGCAGAACTGCCCCATAGGGTTTCCAAGGCTTTTTAAGGAAGCAGACTGCCACATCTTTCTCTGGCTGAGTAGCTGATGGGTTCGAACCACTGACCTTTTGGTTAGCAGCCAAGCACTTAGCCGTTGCGCTACCAGGGCTGCTTGTGAGGGAGGTAGTAGCCATAGAATGTGTGTCCAGGAATGAAGCTGGCTGGGAACCCAGATGACTCCGGTCTGACCTTTGTTCTAGGCAGAACCCCTAGACAGACCCCCTCACTAGTGTCCCTGCCTCCAGCCTCACCCTCCAGGCCACCATCCATGATGCAGGTCTCAAAGGGGCCTGATTCTGGGCTGGAACTCAGCAGGTCTTTCCCCACGCACTTTTGCCAGTATTTCCCTCTCTCAAGAATTATCAGTGGCTCTCATAGCCTTCAGGATCAAGTCAAACTGCTCACCTTGGCATTAGAGGCCCTTTAGACCTGGCCAGGCTGAACTCCCTAGCATCATCTGTAGATTCCTACCCCTCACACAAACCAACTTATTCCTGATCCCTGGAATGTGCTGTGCGCTTCCCCTGCTTGGAGCGTCCTCCTTGGAGGTCCAGGCCCCATGCTCTCCTCTCTCCTCTACCTGCCCACCTTCCCTGAGAGCACTGTGCAGCCTGTGACTGGAGTCCAACCCCACGCTGCAAGCTCCTGTTGGATGGAGGCCTGGGTTGGACCCATCTCTGAGTTCTCAGGTCCAACTGGGGGACAAAGTGACCCCTGGAGGGGCAGAGGAATAACAGCAGGTTCTACAGGTCAAGCCTCGGGCAGAAGGGGGCCAAGCAGGACCCAGGCCACGCTCAGAAGGGCTGCCAGTGCCCAGAGGAGAATCAGACCCTGTGCCTGTACCCTCAGGCTTTCCCACAGGCCTACAAGGTCAGCATAATCGACCAGCTGAAAAGATGAAGAAACTGATGCTCAGAAAGACAAAGTGACTTGTCCAAGGCCATGCAGGTTATGTTTCCCCTGGCTCCTTTATCAGTTGGCCTCTGACTGGATTTGGCCAATGGAAGACCCTGGTAGGAACCTAGAGGGTGGGAAGAAGGGAGAGGCCCGGGTATTTCTCCCTTTCTCTGCCTTGGGCATGTCTCTGGCCAACTCTGTGTCTCCTCCAAGGCTCTAGCTCCCACCAGAAATGCTTGCCCTGACTCTCTGATCCTTTGACTCAGTGATACCATCCCCGCGCTCGCGCTCTGTCCCCCTGACCTAGGAGACGAAGCCACTTCCTGTTGTTGTTGTTGTTAGGTGCCGTCGTCTTGGAGCCGGTTCTGACTCATAGTGACCCTATCTACAACAGAACAAAACACTGCCAGTCCTGCGCCATCCTCAATCGCTGTTAGCCTTGAGCTCATTGTTGCAGCCACTGTGTCAGTCCATTTCCTTGAGGGTCTTCCTCTTTTTCGCTGACCCTCTACTTTACCAAGCATGTCTTTCTCCAGGGACCTGTCCTCCTGACAATACGTCCAAAGTACGTGTGATGAAGTCTTGCCATCTTTGCTTCCAAGGAGCACTCTGGCTGCACTTTTTCCAAAAAAGACTGGTTTGTTCTTCTGGCAGCCCACGGTACATTCAATATTCTTTGCCAACACCATAATTGAAATGAATCAGTGCTTCTTCGGTCTTCCTTACTCATCGTCCAGCTTTTGCCTGCATACTGCATGCCAGTGCTAATCGCTGGGTACCTCATTGTCCCCTTCTAGCTCTTCTAATCACACTGTGTGACAAGTTCCCTGCTTTAGGACCCTCAGTTTCAAATACTCTTGTGACTTGTTTCTTAGTTTAACCCTGAGCAATACCCCTGCTCAGGCCCTAGGCTCATTGCCCACCCCCCTCACTCACTATGGCACCCACTGACCTAACCTTTTCTTGGTTCCTCTATCTCACCACTCTCTTTTGTACCTCTGAGCCATCTCACATGCTGTTCCCTCTGCCGGGAAGAGTCTTCCAGCAGCAATCTGTATAGCTGACTTCATCCATCTCTCTGCACAACAGCCTCTTTCTCAGAGAAGCCCTTCTTCACTCCAAGTCTTAATCCAGCTTGCTTGTTAATCCCCCACAAAGCCCTGGCTTCTCCCCCAAAGCCCTGGGCGCTGCCTGTGCTTCTTGACATCTAACGATCTGTTTAATATTGGGTTTTGCCACTGGGCCATGAGCTCAGGAACTCCAGAAGGGCAGGGCCCCGTTTGTCTTCCTCACAACTGTGTCTGAAACTGCCAGTGTGCACAGCCAGCCTCTGTCAATTCTTGTTGAATGAATGAATCATGGATGTATCAACGGATGGCAGGATTTGCAGATAGACACATGGGCTGGACCAGATCACAAAAGGTCTTAAGAGTGGGACTAGGAAGGTGAATGGGGTCCTGGGAAAATCTTTCCCCCTTCCCTCCCCTCACCAAATGCCTAACTGGCATATGTCCCCAAGCCCACACTGAGAGAACAATATATGTGTTTCCTAATTCCTACAAGCTTTCAGCCACTCTGTCTGGCCTTCCCCTGTCACCTCACTCCAAGCACACACACTGAGCCTGTGTGGCCCACAGAGAGGGGAGGCTGTCAGGCAGTGTGGGTCATCTGGAGGTCAAGAGTTCTGTATCAGACTCTTCTTTGCTCCAGGCAGCCCCTCAGGCCATGTTGCTAGCTGCAGGCCAGACCCCACTCTTACCCAGAGATCCCCAGGAGTTGTGGATGTCAGCATAGCCCGAGGCAGCCTGCAGGGCCTGGTCACCGGGTCAGCCTTGGAAAAGAGACACTGAGGCCTGCAAACAGGCATGGCGGTCCCTGGCGTGTTCCCCATCAAAACAAACCCAGCACTGGGCCTCCTAAGCAGAGCTGGGTGGTTTGTCTAAATGATGTAAGCACCAGACTTGAAGACTCTCAACCTAGAGGCTCAGAGCCCCTCAGGGCCTCTGTGTCTTCCTCGGTGAAATGGAGACATGGCAGGCATACCGTGACCCTTTAGGGATGCAGAGGAGTGGGAAGAGAAGAGCGTGGAAAGTCTGTAAGAAAGGCTGAGGTAAGTTCCCTGGTCTCTTGTGCCTCTGTTTACTCACTTGTGAAAAGAGGTTGTCCACTCCTACCCCACAGGCTGGCTGGGATCCTACCAGGGAGTAGTGTGAGGCATGAGCACTGAGGGGCTGCGGTGTTAAGCCAGGGGCGGTGAAGCACTGCAAGGAGTATTTGCCTTCCTTCATGGGCCCGGAGCACCGTGAGCTCAAGGCCAGGGGCAAGAGCAAGAGGAGCTGGCTGTGCTGGGCCAGGGACCCAGTGCTGAGCTAGAGGGATGCTGAGAGCCCCAGCGGCCTCCCCATCTCCCCAGCTGTCACCTCGCCTGCACCTCCGTCTGTAGCTCGGGAAAGCTCTTGCCTTCCTCAGGAAGCAAGTAATGGATCATCTGCCCAACTTCCAGGAAAGGAGACTGAGGCCCCAACAGGCTCTGAGAGTCCCCCACAGTCAAGTGGCCTGGCCCGTGGGAAGTGGAGCCTGCGACCTCTCCCCCCACCCCACGCCCACCCCAGCCCTGAGCCTCTTCCCTGCATTTCAACCTGGCCTGCACTTGGGAGCTGTTTGCCCAGTCCTGCCCAACCCATCCACCCCCTATGCATCCTTTAAGTGCCCCCCCGAGTTGGCAACCACCTCAAGAGTCTCTCCTTTTTCTCTTCCTCTTGCAGCCACCCTGAGAATACACTTGCAGAGAAAAAAGAGCCAGAGGAGACTCCTAAAAAAGCCACATATCCTGGTGAGAAGCCGCTATTAACCTCCCGGGAAGCTCAAGAGGAGAAATAGCAGGGAGTGGGGCTGTTGCCAGCTCCAAGCTCTGAGCACCTCGGCAGTGGTGAGAGCAGGAAGGCGGGGTCAGGTGCGGGTGGGTGGAGAGGCCACGGGGAGTCCAGTGATTTCTGCTACAATGCCTGTCATCCTCCTGTCCCCCATCACCCCCGATCATCTTCGGGCAGCTGCTACCAAGTGAGCACCTGCTGCTGGCTTAGGGGCCTCTGCAGGCACGGTAACCTCTAGAGGCTGGTGCCACCGGTATTAACTCCATTGTACAGATGAGAAAAACGAGGCCTGGCTGAGGCATTGGACATGGCCAAGATCACACAGCAGAGAAATGCCTGGGACTTTGAAACCATACCTGTCTGACATTAAAGGCCGAGAGAGAGAAATGAACAGATGGAGAGGGGATGAACAGAAAAAGAGCAAGATGGATGCATGAGAGTGAGATGGAGAGAGAGAGAGACCATCGGGAGGGAGAGAAACCCATTGTCTTCACTAACCGCCATGGAAATGGAAATTGGGTGCAGGGTAGATCATGTGGCTTTAAGGTGAGAATGGAGGTAGGGGTCAGAGCCTTGAGTAGGCCAGGCCTGTGCTCTGGGGGCCCTGGCTGGAGCTCGGTTCCCCACACCCCACTGCAGTCCACTTGCAGCCTCTCCTGCCCAGGCTGCTGTGGCTGCTTGCCATGGCACTTGCCCTCCTCGCCACCCTGCACCCGTCCTGGGCCTTCCTGTCCAGCTACAGAGCCACAGAGGATTCAGCACAGCTGGGCAGCACTGGCCCTTCCTGCCCACTGCACCCACCTGGCCCGGACCTAGGGTGGGAGGAAAGTCTGAAGACCTAGGTCTTGGTTCCTGCTCTGCCTGTCACTGGTGCACTGTGCAGCCTCAGGCAAGTTACTTTCCCTCTCTGGGCTGTGTTTCCAAGGTGGTTGAACATTCCCCAGATGTTTCTGTTGCTGGGTTCTGCAGGGGTCCAGGTCCAGGTGTGTGTGTGTTGGGAGTGGAACAGTGGGGCTTGGGGCTCGTGAGGATGCTGTGATCTCCTAAGAATCTAGGAGGCCTGTATCATGGTGTCTAACAATAGCCTTAGCTCAGAGAAAGAGCTTTGGTGCCATTTTGGAGAGCACGGATTCTGAAGTCCAAAGATGGAGACTCAAACCCTGACTTCCCTCCATTCTTAAAGCACCTACTGTGTGCCATGCACCACTTTAGAAACCAGGAGCACTGGTTTCCTTGGTGACCTCTGCCAAGTACTTGACAATTCTGAATTTCAGTTTCCTCATCTGTAAAATGGGTCAGTGAGGACAGATTCCGTCTCCTAGAATGAGGAATAAGGACAAATGAGGCCATTCAGGGGATTCCACCACAGGCCTGTGACTGCCGGGATCCTCCTCCTGCTGGGCCCTGAGTCAGACAGACCTGGGCTCAAAGCCAGGCTTGGCCACTTAGCTCCCGAGTGACCCTGTGGGGCGTCCCCAAGATAACCTGGCATGTGGGTATCCATCTGTCCTTGTTAGCTAAGGCCCTGCCCACAGCCTCCCTCCCTCCACCGCACCTCCTCCATGTACTACCCACTTTCCCCAAGGACAGGATGAGGACTTGGCTCCCTGGGGCCGGCTGGGCCTTCCCCTGGAGGCCTCATCCCGAAGGTGCACAAAGATTTTCTGGGCTCCCTGTTGTCCTCCGGATGATCCAAACTCCTCCTGGGTATTCCAGGCCCTTCTAATGGGGCTTCCACCCCTCTGTCCTTCTCTCCTGTTACTCTCCTTCTCTGCTCTCCCCTCTAGCCAGACCTAAGTCCCCAACATCCTCGGAGCATGCCCCTCGAGTTCCTACCGGGTGCCTCCAGGTTCCCTCTGCCTTGAGTCCCCTCCCCACCCTACCCTCTTATGGGGGGTGGGGAGAAGAAGGGGCATCCCAGGGAGAGAGGGACTAGCCTGTGCAAGTGCTAGGAGGTGTGGTGAGAAGGGTGGGGTGGGGGTGCGATGCCAGCCCAGTCCACACACTGTTGAGTGTGGCGGTCCCTCCCCGTCTCCCCCAACCCCGGGACTACAGCTGCCCCTGGGTTTTTCCACCCTGGTCTTCCCACTCCTCCGGAAATCCACTCAGATCTCCCTGAGGGGCTAGGAGCCGCTGGGCTTCACTGTTGATTTTTCACAAGTGATTATTGGCAACAGAATTTATTACCTGCACAATGGAAGGAAAATGAACCTTTGTCAGAGCCAACCAGCTGACCCCTGTGGAGGCTGCTAGAGCTGGAGGAGCAAGGCATGGGGAGAGCAGGGAGGGGCCGGGGGAGGCGCGGGAGGGGGAGGGAAAGGGCAGGTGGGAGGGAGGAGAGGAGTGGAAGGGGAGGGGCTACTCTGTGCCCTGCCCAGCCAGGCAGGTGCTTTTCAAGCCCCATTTTAGGAGGAGGAAACTGAGGCACAGAGAGCTTGAGAGAGCTGTCCAAGGTGGCATAGCCACTGAGGAACATTCCTGGTGACTGAGCTTGGCCATGCTTGCTTGGCGCCCAATTAGTGCTGGCAGGTGGGTCTCGTGGGGTTCAGGTCACACACTGCTGAGAGGTATATGGCAGATGGCTTCCTCCAAGATCCCCTCTTGCCCCTCCATTTCAAGGACAGGAAGACCGAGGCCTACAGGGGACAGGGACTTGCCAAGGACACACAGTGAGACCGGCAGGACAGGGACTAGAGATGAGGGCTGCTGCTCCTCAGCCCAGGCTGCTTCCTCTGCCCCAGGAATCCCAGAACTGAGGACACAGTACAGTGAGCAGGGGTCCCCAGCTCGAGATCTAGATCACACCCTTCTCCCCAAACCACGTGCTCTGTAACCCCAGCTCCTCCACTGACTGCAGGCTGCATGATAACCTGCCCTTTCCGAGCCTCAGTTTCCCCATCTGTAAAATGGGCACCTCACAAGCCCGTTTCGGGGTGTGATGTGAGGATTAGCTGACCCTGTGCCTGGCACAGAGGAGGTGCCCAGTCGATGTACCCCCGCCCCAGCCCTCAGCCCCACCCTGAGGCCATCTCCAGGTCTGAGATTTCTGTCTCTCAGGCCCCATCCTGGGTTCCACTGTCTGAGTTTCACGCCTCCTCCTCCTCCTCTGCCTCCACCTCCGCCTTGGCGAGCTTCCCTCATGGCTGCAAACCCGTCTTTCTCCCTCCCCAGTGCTTCCCGCTGCTCAGCGGCTGTGAAGATGATCAAAACCCACTGTGCTGCCAGCTAGAGAGCGAGAGCCAGAAAGAGAGAGAGAAAGAGCGAGCGCGAGCAGAGCAGGTCTTGCTGGCACTTTCCATCTTGGCTCAGAAATCCCCTCAGCCCTACTGGTCCCACAGGCCACCTCCAGCCTTCCCCATCAGCTTCTAGCCCCACCCTCTTCAACACTCCCAGCCCTATCCAGCACTCTCTAAACCCGAAACCCAGCGCTCTCTAGCTTCCTCCAAAAACCAAACCAAACCCTCTGCCTTCAAGCCTATTCTGACTCATAGCCACCTTATAGGACAGAGTAGAAGCGCCCCTCAGGGTTTCCAAAGAGTGGCTGGTGGATTCCATCGGCCGACCTTTTGGTTAGCAGCTCAGCTATTAACCACTGTGCCACCAGGACTCCTTCTAGCTCCCTAGCCCCTTCCAAAATCCCAGCTTTCTCCAGCCCCCAGCCATAGCAGCTTCCAAAATCCCAGCCCCTCTAGCCCTCTTTGGCTTTCCCCAGCAGCCCCTCGCCCTAGCCTTCCCCAGGCTCCTGTAGCCCTACCTCCTCCTTACCTCTGTATCGCCCAAGCCAGGGCCTGCTTCCTTCAAGTGAGGGTGACAGGCCACTATGAGAAGACGACGGCACTCACTGCCTGCCTGACAGACAGGACAGGCTCTGACATAGACACTCAGCTCCCACATTCCAGTGGCAGGGGCCACCACTCTTCCACTGTCCAGTCACCCTGGCCCACAATGCCCTCTGAGTAACATTGAGTGACGCCTTCCTGCACTGGACTGGCTGCACCCAGATCCACACCCACCACGTACTCATATACACACGCCCCATGGATGCTGCAAACACACACAGACTCACAAAAATCTGCACACACAGACACGGCAAACACACTCACACAGATGCATACAAACCTACACACACACCCCACAGACACCACAAGCGTGCTCACACAGATTCACATAAATTTACACACTTACATTTACACACACCCCACAGACACTGCAAACGCTTATATAAGCAACAATACACAAACACACTCACAACACACACCCCACTGATACCTCAAACATGCTTACACAGACTCTCATAAATCTATACATACACTTACCGCAAACATGCTCACACATAGACATCTACGCACAAACATTCACACACATGCCCCACGGACACTGCAACATAGACATCTACGCACAAACATTCACACACCTGCCCCACGGACACTGCAACACACCGTCACACTGAATACACAAACACACTCACAACACACACCCCGTAGATATTTTAAACATGCTCACAGACTCACACAAATCTCACACACACACACAGACACACACCACAGACACCACAAACACACTCACACATCTACACACACATGCCAGATACCACAAACACACTCACACAAATCACACACATACCACACAGACAGTGCAAACACACTCGTCTACACACACACACACACACACACACATGCACACACACACCCCACTCCCTCAGGAGCCCTAACCAATCACAAAAGCCACCGGACATTTCAACCTGGTGGACAGAGTGCTGGGAGAGACAGGGTAGGAAGGAAAGCCTCCTCGGGGGAGCCTGGTGTCGAAGCCCAGGTCTGGGCATTTCTGCCACCCCTGAAATAGGCTGCCTTCTGGGCCCTGACTGAAGTACACTATCCCTCTTGCTCTTTGTGTTGTACCTCTGCTGGTGGCAGAGAGGGGACATTGTGGCCCTGGTCACACCCATGCCTTCCTTTTCCCCCAGAAGGCTCCCCACGCCCTCCTGCCTTCAGGGGAAGCCCAAACTCCTTAGCATGGCCTTCAAGGCCCCTCATAAGCTGACTTCCATTGAACTCTTGCTCCTCTCCCAGACCCCACTATCCAGCCAGCCCCCTCAGCCAGCAGGCACCACGCTCCCACCCACCCAGCTCTCCCTCTGCTTTCTCAGGCAGTACAGCAGCAGTTAAGGGCGAGCCTGTGGGGAAGTCCCAGCTCCACCATGTCTCAGCTCTGTGTCCTAGGGCAAGCGGTTTAACCTCTTTGAGCCTCAGTTTCCTCATCTGCAAAACGGGATAACGTGTTATGGATTAAATTGTGTTCCTCAAGTATATGTGCTGTAAATCCTAACCTCTATGCCTATGGTAGAAACCCTAGTGGTGTAGTGGTTAAGTGCTACAGCTGCTAACCAAAAGGTTGGCAGTTCAAATCCACCAGGCCCTCCTTGGAAACACTATGGGGGCAGTTCTATTCTGTCCTACGGAGTGGCTGAGTGGATTTTTTGAGTGCCTATGGTTTTTTTTTATGGTTAGGAGGCCTGGTGGCACCAAAACTGGGTTATGGTTAGGAGCCCTGGTGGCACCAAAACTGGATTATGGTTAGGAGCCCTGGTGGCACCAAAACTGGGTTACTGGGTTATGGTTAGGAGCCCTGGTGGTGCAGTAGTTAAAGCACTCAGCTGCTAACCAAAAGAAAGATGTGGCAGTCTGCATCCATAAACATTTACAGCCTTGGAAACACTGTGGGGCAGTTCTACTCTGTCCTATAGAGTCGCTATGAGTCAGAATCAACTGGACTCAACAGCAGTGGGTTTGAGTTTTTGGTGTATGCCTGTGGTTATAATCCTGTTTTAAAATAGGTTGTCTTTGTTATGTTAACGAGACAGGATTAGTGTAGGGAGTGTTTTGAGTCAACCCTTTTGAGGTATAAAAGAGATTAAAACAAGCAAGGGAGATCTGGGGAAAGATTCACGTGGAAATCTCCAAGAAACCAGGAAACAGAAGCTGAAGAACCTTCCCCCAGAGCTGACACAGAGATAGAGCCTTCCCTGCAACCCTGCAAAACACCTTTCCTGATTTAAACCACTCAGTCTCCCCTTGTTCTGTCCGAACAACTGCCTCTTGGTCTATGCACAGGTTCCACATGAGCAGAATTAAGTGTTCCTAAATTCCCATTCTTCACAATGTTATCCATAATTTATTATGATCCACACAGTCTACTGCCTTTGCATAGTCAATAAAACACAAGTAAACATCTTTCTGGTATTCTCTGCTTTCAGCCAAGATCCATCTGACATCAGCGATGATATCCCTTATTCCCTGTGGATATACTGCTGGAACCATTTTTTAATTATCTTCAGCATAATTTTACTTGCATGTGATATTAACGATGTTGTTCAATAATTTCTGCATTCCATTGGATCGTCTTTCTTTGGAACGGGTATGAATATTAATCTCTTCCCATCAGTTGCCCGGGTAGCTGTCTTCCAAATTGCTTGGCATAGACAAGCGAGCACTTCTAGTGTTGCATCTGTTTGCTGAAAAATCTCAATTGGTATTCCGTCAATCCCTGGAGCCTTGATTTTCTCCAGTGCCTCCAGTGTAGCTTAGACTTCTTTCATTACCATCGGTTCCTGATCATATGCTACCTCCTGAAATGGTTGAACATCAACCAATTCTTTTTGGTACAGTGACTCTGTATTTCTTTCTTTTTCTTTTGACGCTTCCTGTGTCATTCATTTTTTGCCTGTAGAATCCTTCAATATTGCCACTCGAGGCTTGAATTTTTTTCTTCAGTTCTTTCAGCTTGAGAAATGCTGAGCATGTTCTTCGCTTTTGGTTTTCTAACTCCAGGTCTTTGCACATGTCATTATAATACTTTACTTTGTCTTCTCGAGCTACTGTTTGAAATTTTCTTTTCAGCTATTTCATTCACTTCCTCATTTCTTCTGTTCCCTTTAGCTACTCTTCTGACGTCCATTTTGGTCTTTTCTTTCTTTCCTGTCTTTTTAATGACCTTTTGCTTTCTTCATGTATGATGCCCTCGATGTCGTCCTACAACTGGTCTGATCTTCAGTCATTAGTGCTCAATGGGTCAAATCTATTCTTGAGATGGTCTCCAAATCCAGGTGGGCTATATTCAAGGTCGTACTTTGGCTCTCACTGACAGTGTTTTACTTCAGGGTAGATCTTGAAAATGTTCTTTTTGATGACGAATGGGACGCCGCTCCTCTTCAGTTTCATTCCTTGCATAGTAGACCTTGTCTGATTCTAAACGGCCAGTACCAGCCCATTTCAGCTCACTAATGCCTAGGATGTCGATTTTGAAGCATTCCATCTCATTGTTGACAACTTCCAACTTTCTTAGATTCTTCGTACATTCAGCATTACGGTTATTCAGAGTTGGAACATAGTTTTTACTGCCTCTTTTTTAGGAATCTGACCTGTGCCCTTCAGAGCCATTGCTACCACTGTCCAGTGGGGTGCGACAGAGAGACAAAGAAGCGTCCTTCCCTATAGACTTCAGAGGAAGCCTGCCCCTGCCAACAGCTTGATTTCGGACTTTTGGCCTCCCAAACTGTGAGAGGATACATTTCCGTTGTTGTAAACTACTCAACTTGTGGTACTTTGATACCGTCGCCCTGAGACACTTAAATGCACCCTCTCCACCATCTCCTTTTCATTACCTTCAGAAACCCGCTCCATCAGGAAGCCCTCCTGAAATTCTCTGCGCTCAGGGTCGGACCCAGGATAACTTGGGTTCTCTTGCTGTCTGTGTGACGTCAGACAAGTTGCTTGGCCTCTCTGAGCTTTGGTTCCTTGTGCATAAAATGGGTTAATAAGTGTCAAAGTTCTTGGCACACAGTAGGTGCTCAATAAACCCTGAAACACTGCTCCCCCCTTGAAGAGCCATAGTGTCCTTTCTATCCTGAAAGACTTGGCTGTGGCTCTCCTGTCATAATCGTTCAGATCCATGTGTCCCCCTCCTTTTGCTGTAGCCTGGTGTCGTTGACACTGTGCTGTAAGGCGCTGAGCATTTCACACCTGTCTTCACCCTGAATCCTCTCCACAATCTCCTCAAGCAATGCATTAACATCTCTGGGCCGCCATTTCTTTGTCACTAAAGTGGGGCTGATAATAGCTACCCAGGGTTGATTTGGAATTAAATGAGATGGGAGCAATGTGTTTGGCCGGATGCCCAGCCCATAGGGAGGGTTCAAAAATGGCGGCTCCCATTAGTCCCCTTGTTCCCGTTTCCACCCTGCAGGAGCTTGGGCCTGTGAGGGAAATGGACGCCTCCCCAGGTCTCCCAGACCAGGCCCCAGGCGAAGGGCAGTAACTGAGGTAAAGAGAGAATCCCAGCTACGGGCAGGGGTTGGGATGAGATGGAGGTGAGGCCCCGCTGGCTGATGCTGCGGGTGAGGAACCAGTCCAGCCAGGGGTCCAGGGTTCCCGCTGGCTGCCACCTCCTGCCACCCTCCTCCTGCGACCACCCCAGGCCCCTGAGTCCCTGGCAGCTGCTCTGCCCTCCCCCCACACCCCCCTCCTACCTTCCTCCTCTTATTTCTCTTTGGAATCGCCTCTCTGAAAGTTCATTTTGAAAGAAATCGATTTCCAAGCTGCTTGGAGATGCAATTTGGTTTTTCATTTTGAAGAAGTGATGGTTAAGGAAAAGTTTGGAGACGTAATCACTGTGGAAGGCCATGGAAACAAAGAATTCTTCTGCCCTTGGCCTGAGATGATGGGGCCTATGTTCATTCTCTTGTCGTGACAGCAGAGGAGTGCACAGAGAGGCACAGGTGAACAGCACACACATGTGCACACCACAGGCACACACACACCACACACAGAACACATGGTTGTACATGACACGCATAGGCGCAAGTACCACACACATGCACACCGTCACATGCATACACATATTACATACGTGTGCACAAATGCACATGCACACAGCCCCCACTCAGTGGGACACCCCGTACCCACCCCATGGATGCCCCTTGCTTCCTCCCTCCAACCCCCTCGGCAGCGCAGGGAAGGATGCAGCCGGACAATCTCTATCCTTGGCACTCTATGCCTTCACCCTCGAGCCCCCAACACTTCCTGCCCTTGGACCAACCTTCCCCAAGTCCACCTTCATTATTACCAAGAGAGGTTGGCCTCCATGCATATTCCAAAGGTGTGAAGCTGGAGGTGTTCATGATTGAACACCACTGCCCCGATCGAGAACCTTCGCAGGCTCCCTACTGCCCAGCGGGACAATGATTAAAGTCAAAGCCATGGACGTCATGGCCCTCACCTCCTGCTGCTGAAACACATCTGCACTTGGATCACATCTGCCCCAGCAGCCCCTGAGAGTCAGGGCAGTTTTTGAGGCTGGGCCTGGGCCTGTAGCCCCCATGTCGTTGAAGAACACACTGAGCTCAGAGAGGCTGAGGGACATACCCAAGGTTGCACATATTCACACACACACCTCACACACATGCCACACACACACACACACCCGGTCTCTGGGTCTCTAATCCTACCATTATCAACCCATTCTTTTGCACCTGGGAGACTTCCCTCCCTAAGGATTCCCATGAAGATGCTGACTGACTCCCCAGGGAAAAGCATAATGTCTAATACCCTAACGCAAGGAACTGCAACTTCATTGGCCCCAGTCCAACCCTCTGGTATTTGAATCCCTTTTACCACATCCCAGCCTGTGCCCACTCAGCCTGGACTTACACACCTCCAGGCTGGGGAGCTCACTCCCACCTGCCCATCTCTGACTAAAAGTTAGTCTCTTACGCTGAGCTGAACTCTGCCCCCTGGGGCTTCTTCCACCTGCATCTGGGATCTCCTTCCTGGTAGTCAGGAGACAGGGCTCAAGGTCTCCAAGCCCCTCCCTCTCTCCTGGCTCCCACCAGCCTCAGAGGATTGAGTCAAGGTACCCCGTCTTAGTCATCTAGTGCTGCTATAACAGAAATACCACAAGTGGACGGCTTTAACAAAGATAAGGTTTATTCTCTCACAGACTAGTATGAGTTAAAATTCAGGAAATCAGCTCCAGGGGAAGTCTTTCTCTTCTCTGTTGCCTCTGGAGGGAGGTCCTTGTCATCAGTCTTCCCCAGTCAAGGAGCTTCTCAGCACAGGGACCCTGAGTTCAAAGGATGCGCTATGCTCCCAGGGCTTCTTCTTGGTGGTAAGGGTTCCCCATGTCTTTCTGCTCACTTCTTTTATATCTCAGAAATTGGCTTAAAACACAACCTAATCTTGTAGTTTGAGTCCTGCCTCATTAACATCACATTGTTGTTGTTGTTAGGTGTTGTTGAGTAGATTCCGACTCATAGCAACCCTATGTACAACAGAATATGAAACACTGCCCGGCCCTGCGCCATCCTCACAGTCCTTGTTATGCTTGAGCCCATTTTTGCAGCCACTGTGTCAGTCTATCTCTTTGAGCGTCTTCCTCTTTTTCTCTGATCCTCCACTTTACCAAGCATGATGTCCTTCTCCAGGGACTGATCCCTCCTGATAACATGTCCAAAGTATGTGAGACATAGTCTCGCCATCCTTGCTTCTAAGGAGTATTCTGGTTGTATTTCTTCCAAGACAGATTCGTTCGTTCTTTAGGCAGTCCATGGTATATTCAATATTTTTCTCCAACACCGCAATTCAAAGACATCAATTCTTCTTCAGTGTTCCTTATTCATTGTCCAGCTTTCCCATGCATAGAAGGCGATTGAAAACACCCTGGTTTGGGTCAGCCATGCCTTAGTCTTCAAGGTGACATCTTTGCTTTTCAACACTTAAAAGAGGTATTTTGCAGCAGATTTGCCCAATGCAATGCATCTTTTGATTTCTTGACTGCTGCTTCCATGGCCATTGATTGTGGATCCAAGTAAAATGAAATGCTTCACAACTTCAACCTTTTCTCCGTTTGTCATGATGTTGCTTACTGGTCTAGTTGTGAGGATTTTTGTTTTCTCTATGTTGAGGTGTAATCCATACAGAAGGCTGTGATCTTTGATCTTCATCAATAAGTGCTTCAAGTCCTCTTCACTTTGAGCAAGCAAGGTTGTGTCATCTTCATAACGCAGGTTGTTTGTGAGTCTTCCTTCAATCCTGGTGTGGTGTTCTCCTTCATATAGTCCAGCTTCTCAGATTATTTGCTCAGCATACAGATTGAATAGGTACGGTGGAAAGATACAACCCTGATGCACACCTTTCCTGACTTTAAACCACCCAGTGTGCCCTTGTTCTTTTCAAATGGCTGCCTCTTGCTCTATGTACAGGTTCCTCATGAGCACAATTAAGTGTCCTGAAATTCCCATTCTTTGCAATGTTATCTATAATTTATTATGATCCACACAGTCGAATGCCTTTGCATAGTCAATAAAACACAGGTAAGCATCGTTCTGGTATTCTCTGCTTTCAGCCAGGCTCCATCTGACATCAGCAATGATAGCCCTGGTTCCAGGTCCTCTTCCGAATCTGGCTAGAATTTCTGGCAGTTCCCTATTGGTGCACTGCTGCAGCTGCTTTTGAATGATCTTCAGCAAAATTTCACTTGTATGTGATATCAGTGATATTGTTCAATAATTTCTGCAATCCATTGAATCACCTTTCTTGGGAATAGGCATAACTATGGATCTCTTCCAGTCGATTGGCCAGGTAGCTGTCTTCCAAAGTTCCTAGCATAGACGGATGAGCACTTCCAGAGCTGCGTCCACTTGTTGAAACATCTCACTTGGTATTCCGTCAGTTCCTGGAGCCTTGTTTTTCACCAGTGCTTCCAGTGCAGCCTGGACTTCTTCCCTCAGTACCATCAGTTCCTGATCATATGCTACCTCCTGAAATGGCTGAACTTCGACCAATTCTTTTTGGTGTAGTGACTATGTATTCTTTCCATCTTCTTTTGATGCTTCCTGCTTCGTTTAATATTTTTCTTGTAGAATCCTTCAGCATTGCAACTGGAGGCTTGAATTTTTTCTTCGGTTCTTTCAGCTTGAGAAATGCTGAGGGTGTTCTTCCCTTTTGGTTTTTTATCTCCAGGTCTTTGCGCATGTCATCATGATATTTCACTTCATCTTCTCGAGCTTCCCTTTGAAATCTTCTGCTCATCTCTTTTACTTCGTCTTTTCTTCCTTTTGCTTTAGCTACTTAGTTTCAGAGTCTCTTCAGATATCCATTTTGTCTTTTCTGTCTTTTTAATCTCTTACTTTCTTCATGTATGATGTCCTTGATGTCATTCCACAAGTCACCTGGTCTTCGGTCATTAGTGTGCAACGCATCAAATCTATTCCTGAGATGGTCTCTAAATTCAGGTGGGATATACTCAAGGTCATTTTTTGGCTCTTGTAGACTTGCTCTGATTTTCTTCAGCTTCGACTTGAACTTGCATATGAGCAGTTGATGATCTGTTCTGCAGTCGGCCCCTGGCTTTGTTCTGACCGATGATATTGAGCTTTTCCATCGTCTCTTTCCACAGATGTAGTCGATTTGATTCCTATCCGTTCCATCTGGTGAGGTCCGTGTGCATAGTTGCAGTTTATGTTGGTGAAAAAAGGTATTCGCAATGGAGAAGTCATCGGTCTTGCGAAATTCTATCACGCGGTCTCCGGCATGGTTTCCACCACCAAGGCCACATTTTCCAACTACCAATCCTCCTTGTTTCCAACTTCCGCGTTCCAATCACCAGTAATTATCAGTGCATCTTGATTGCATGTTCGATCAATTTCAGGCTGCAGAAGTCGGTAAAAATCTTTAATTTCTTCATCTTTGGCCTTAGTGGTTGGTGCGTAAATATGAATAAAAGTCATAGTAACGGGTCTTCCTAGTAGGCGTATGGATATTTTCGTATCGCTGACAGTGTTGTACTTCAGGATAGATCTTGAAATGTTCTTTTTGACAATAAATACAACACCATTCCTCTTCAAGTTGTCATTCCCAGCAGAGTAGACCATATGGTTGTCTGATTCAAAATGGCCAATACCAGTCCATTTCGGCTCACTCATGCCTAGGATATTGATGTTGGAGTGCTGTGGGAGGGACAGCTGGTGTCAGAATTGCTAAAAAGTTCGGAGAGAGGAGGTATGTCTGACTTCTGCCTCATAGGAATCAGCCTCAGGATGAGGCTGATGGTGATTCTCCTCCTCCTGTGTGCAGTTAGAGGTCTGTTGCCGCCGCCATGCCATTTTTACAGCAGCCCGTGGGGGCTGGAGTGCCAGGGAAGGGGGCACTGTGCAGACACAAAGAACACAGCCTCCTTCTCTGTCCTAACTAGGGCCTTCCAAGCTCAGCTGAGACAGGTGCCTGCAAGAGAGACTGAGGCTACCCTGGGGAATATAAGGAGTGCTGAGACTGGGGGAGGGAGGTCCGATGGAAGCTTCTTGAGACAGGAGCCCTGGAAGGGCGGAGGTGGGCATACGGTCCTGGATCGAGGAGGCGGCAGCCTTCTAAGCTGGCAATGCAGGGGCAAGTCCAGAGGGTTAGGCCTGGCCCTGAGCCTCGAGGCGGATGGCTGTGGGACTCAGGTTTCCCTTCCTCTGTGATCTGGGCAAGTGGGGATACTCACAGGGTTTCTCTGGGTGTTCAGCTCCCAGGGCCCACCAGCCTTTTCTGTGTGAGGATTGAGCAGCCCTCCCACCCAGGGGGCACCTGTAGGGGGAGGGGAGGATTCTCAAGTAAATTAGTCTCTCCAGGGAGGGGGCTGAGTGCAAATCCAGGTGGAACAGGGGAGGCAGAGCCTGGGGGCTCAGGAAGATTGAACTTGCTTGGTGGTAGTGGCTGGGGACAGTGAATCCAGAGAGACTTCATGGAGGAGGTGTGGTGTGAGGTGGCCTTGGTGGTCAGAGAAGAGCTCTTAAGCAGACTTCCCCGCATCTGGGAGCCACCCCGTTGCATGTCTTGTATACTTACCCACTGGTTTATTTCCATTTATTGAGCATTTACGAAATGCTGGGAGCTTTTTGCTATGAGTTGGAATCGACTTGATGACGTGTTTGCTTCTTTTTTTTTTTTTTGGCTTACATCATTCAGTCAGTCTACAAATATCTGTTGGGCACCTACTATGTGCCACACACTGGCCCAGGCTGAAGTCTGGCATCAGGAGACCTGGGTACAGATGCCACCCTGCCATTTGCCTGCCGTGTGGCCAGGGGTGGAATTCCCCTTACTGGGCCTCAGATCCCTCAGGATGGAGCAAGGGGCAGCGAAGGGCTGTGGGCTTCTGAGGAGTTGACAGGGGGTGGGCAGATGGCCCTGCCCTGCACAAGAGGGGCCTACGACCCCAGCTGGGCTATCTACGCCGAGTCTTGGCCTCCTGCAGCAGGCGGTAGCGAGATGCCAGCACAAGAGGCGCAGGCCCTGGGGACCAGCCAGGCCTCGGCCCAGATTCCCCACACCTGTCCCAGTTTGGGGCAGCTCCATTGACTGACCTGCCCACAGCCCGGCCTACTTCTGCTCAAGGACACTTGGAGGACCTGAGAGCCCCCCAGAGCCTTGCCTGCCCCCATCTGTAGCCTCATCTCCATCCTAGACACATATGGTGTAGGCCCTGGCATGGGGACCCCCTCCCTGCCCCCCCCACCATGGACCCTGCCAGATGCACTTCCCCTCCCCTTTCTAGCCTGTCAGAGAATCTGCCCACATTTGGGGAGCAAGGTGTGAGGGGCTCTGCAGGGGCACACACGTCAACCCGTACTGCGTTTTTTTTTTTTTTTACACCCAAGCCTCCTCTAGCCCAGAACATTCTAGAAGTTAAGGCTCAGCCTTGGAGTTTCAGAAGGAAAAGTTGAGACCTGTGGCAGAGAAAGCAGCTCTGAGAGAAAGGAGATTCCGGCCCATCAGTGGGTGCAGAAGGACAGAGTGGCGCCAGCTTTTCCTGGCAAGAGACCCAAGCTGAGGGGAATCTTTCTGTGGCGGCGGGGGGGACAGCTGAGAGTTAGAAGTGGGCACAGGGCTCCTTTGGTGCCTCCAAGGGTGAGGAGGAGTGCCCTCAGACCGCATCCGCTGTGACTAGAACAAGCAGTCCTGGGTGTCCCTCACTCTCAGCTCCGACAGGACCAGGGGTGTGGGTGTGCCTGGGCTATCCCAGGAAGGACGCAGGCCCAGAGGGCCCACGCTGGGGAAGTGAACACAGCCCCAGCCCTGTGACATCTTCATGGCCACCTGGATGGCCCCCCACCAAAGACCAGGAGACATCGTCCAGCTGATGTCTCACAGACATAGAGCCCAACGGCAGCAGACGGCCCCTCCTTGGAAGCCCAGACAGGGTGCTGAGCCCAGGAGAGAGCAGAGCAAAGGAGACCCCAATAGGAGGAACTCCCATTCAGCGAGTTTGTCCAGAGGAGGCCAGGTGACACAAATACCAGGAAAGGGGAACACGGGCCGGGAAAAAGGTGAAGTGTAGATTAGGATTTACTGTGGTAAGTTACAGTAAGTTACAATTCTGTCATTTGAGTCTTCAGCCTGGAGAGCGCCCTCCAGCCTCACACGAGGGACCAGGACCCAGGCATCTCCTCCTGTGCCTTGCCCTCAGTGAGGCCCTTGAGACCTGGGGGTGGGCGTGAGGGTGGACACACTGAGCGACACCCAGGGCTCCAAGGTGAGGAGGATTTCAAGACAGACCCAGGCCCTCTGGGGGGCTCCTCTCCCTGGATGGGCAGGTGGCTGAAGGGGGCTAGGCCACCCCACGCTCTGGGCCTCCCTCCCTTCCCACTTCGGCCCCTCCCTCAGCCTGTCTGTCAGCCCTCTCCGCCGCTCAGCCCCACTGCTCAGCCCCCAGTGGGGCTGAGTGTGTGTGCTAACAGAGCCCCCAATCCTGTCATTAGCAGTAATTCCTCCCATCACCACCACAGTGGGGGTGGGGGGTGGGGGAGACTCTGGTGCTCACCCCAGCCATCAACCAGCATTGTCAGAAATGCTAATTATCACCCCTGCTTGATGTGGGGGTAGGGGGGTAGAACCAGCGTTTTCTCACAACCCCAGTAGCGAAGCAGACAAACGGAGCAGGAGTGGCTTCCACCATCCCTGGGGCCTTCCCACCCTAGGGGGCTGACCCGGGAGATACATTTTTGAGAAACAAGAAGAGACAGAAGACAAAGGAACTGTAGGTCACAGCTGAGCTGGGACACCCAGGTGTGGGGATATGAGGGCCAGGGTTCAGGTCTCCGGGCAGGAGGAACCTGAGCTGACCTGGGGGCTGGGCCCTGCACCCCCCAAGACAATCTCCTCTCACCCCCACCCCCTATCCCCCCTACCCTCGCCCATTGTTCCCCGAAGCCCCTTCCCTCCCCTTTCAGGATTCTCTCTGCTCTGGTTCTCAGGATGGCTTCCCTGCTTGGGGGTCAGAACCCCCAAGTGCAGACCCTGCCTCTGCCTCCTGTCAGCTGTGTGGAGCAAGCCGCTCTTCTCTGGGCTTCAGTTTCCTCCTCTCTTACACCAGGGGTTGACGTTTCTGGAGTCCCTCCCAGCAGCATTCTCCTACAAACCCTCCTCCTTTGCAGCCACCAGAGCCCAGCCTCGGCCTGCCTGCCCCAGAGCCCACCATCAGCCCCAGCACCCACCTTTAGCCTGCCCATCCCAAGGCCTTGGCTGCTTCCTCTACCCCCTCCCTCCCCACTCTCCTCCCCATTCCTCTTCCCTCCTCCTTGCTCCTCTTCCCTCTTCCTCTCCCCCTTCCCCGCCCTTACATCCTCCTCCTCTCACTCCCTGCTTCTTCCCCCTCCCATCTCCTTCCTCTCTTTTTCCCCTCCCACTGCCTCCTCTCTCCCTCTCTCCCTGTCATTTAGACAGGCTCTTGCTGCAGAAGGCTCAGAGTGCAGGCCAGGGCACCCAGCTGGAAAATTGGGTGTCGGGAGCTGCCTGGAATCCTAATGGCCTGCCCTGGCCTCCTCTTCCTCCTCCTCACTCACCTCTCCTTTGTTGGCGGGGCTGGGTGTCAGAGGTGACTCCACTCAGCCTGGCCTGGGGCTCCCCTCCTCCCGTCCTCTAGTCTAGGAGAAACTGCCTCCCCCCAACGCAGACCATCCAGTCTCGTAGCTCTGGCTATCACCAGAATTCAAGGTTTGGCAGAAAGAGCACCGGGCTGGGAGTCTAGATACCTGAGTCCCCCTCTTTGCCTCAGTTTCCCCATCTGTAAAATGAGGTTCCACCTCAGACCCCTTCTGGGCCAGGGGGTCTCAGACCTTGCAGTTTGTCACCCGCGGGGGTGGTCTGTCATACATTCACTCCTTACCTTCTCTGCTGGCTGGCCCCACTTTTTGGACTGGTTTGGTTTGGTTTTCCTATGAATGGCTTGGGGCCTGTCATGGGGCTCCAGGTCCTCACAGACTCCCCTTACTCCCTTCTGTCTTTCGCTGGGGCCACCTGCACATCAGAGCTCCTGCCTGGCTCTGAGTAGGCTGAGCATTCCTGCTCCTGAGGAGGCCCCCGGGCACCCCTTCTGGGAGCTGGTAGCTGCCCAGAGTTGGCCAGACACAATGAGAGGCCCAGGGAATTCTTGCGTGTTGGAGTGAAGCCCCCCAGGTTCCCAAGCCTAGGTGTCCCATCTAGAATGGGAGTATGGCTGGCAGGGGAGGATGCCAGTCCCTCTTGGCTTCTTCCCAGGCAGCCCCTGAGGGGTCCTCCTATGGAGACGGAAACATGCTCTCAGGCTGTCCTCCTCACTGCCTCTGTCAAAATCCAGCCTGTCTCAGGGATCCTGCTCGGTTTCTGTTCCTCAGGGTAGAATACATATTACGGATGTCATAAGTTGGCAAGGCTCAGGGACACTGATGGCTCACCCAGGTCAACAGTTTTCTTTGGTAATTATTATTTTGTTAGTTGTCTGCCTTCTGAGGCACAAAAAGTTCTTAGCAAGACTCAAAGTCCACTGTGATCTGGCCCCTGCCTGTCACTCCAGCATCATTTCTTGCCACACTGCCATGCACAAACTGTTTTAGCTACGCTGATGTATTTTTGGGTTCCCTGACCTCACCATGGTCTTCCTTACTTTCAAGATTTTACTTCCACCTTTTCAATCTGGGTGGAGTAGTCTCCCCAAGTCAACCTGGATAACTCCTGGTCATCTCTGCATGGCGCAGACAGTTAAGGACTGGGCTACTAACCAAAAGGCTGGTGGTTCAAGTCCACCCAGAGTTGCCTCAGAAGAAAGGCCTGGCGACCTACTACCAGAAGATCGCAGCCATTGAAAACCCTGTGGAGGGGAGTTTTACTCTGAAACACACAGGGTTGCCCTGAGTCGGAATCAGCTGGATGGCAGCTGGGCTGCTCTGTTTTTTACTGTGTGCCAGGCACGTGCCGGGGCTCTGGGGCCACAACCTGGAACCCAGTAGGCAAGCCCTCTTGCCCCACATTCTACAAACAAGTAAACAGAAAACCAAATCATTTCAGCGTGATCGGGGTTACGGAGGAAATAGGACAGAGTGAGGAGATAACGGCTCAGGTCAGGGTCAGATCAGAGAACTCAGGGAGGTGACACTGAGCTGGGCCCCGAATGACAAGAAGCCAACATGTAAAGGTTTGGGGCTGAGCATTCTAGACAGAGGAAACAGCAAGCACAAAGGCCCTGAGGCTGGACCGTGTGTGGTTGTTTGAGGAACCGGTGGAAAGGGTGGCGGGAGCGGGCGAGTGGGAGGAGATGAGGTGGGTGCCGGATCACGTTGGCCTTGTGGATCCAGGGAGGAATCCAGTGTGCTCTAAGCACAAGGCACAAGGCACAGCCACCAGAGGTTTTAAGCAAGGGAGAGCTTGCTGTCACGTGCATTTTCAATGATCTGGCTACTCTGCCTGCTGGGCTCTCCAGGGCTTGTGAAGCATGGGGAGGGGCCAGAATGGAAGCAGGGAGGTCAGTTAAAAGGAGGTTGTGGCGACGCAGGTGAGAGACGGGCAAGGGTGGCAGTGTGGAGATGGAGATGAAGTGGTTCCCCTAATCCAGAGCCCATAAGGAGGGATCTAGTCACTGTGTTCCAACCCGGAGGGCAGGAAGCAGCTCCCTGGGGCCCTTCCCCTGTTATCACTCTGCCTGCCCTCACACTCTTTTTTTTCTTTTCTCTCCACCACAATCCTGCCTCCTCTCGCCTGCAGCCTTCAGCAGGGGCTGACAGTCCTTCCTGGCTTTATCCAGTCATGTGTGTGGGATGCCAGACCCAGTGGGGGACAGGTGGGGGCTCAGGTCCTCAGGGGAGGGAAGGGCTGGAGCAGAAGCCCTAAAGGGTCAAGTCCACGAGTGGAACTTATAAATGACAACAAACCTTTCACGCTGCAAAGACTAGCCTCCAAATGTTTTTTATTCTGTACCTTTCTGTGCTAAGAGTGTCAAGTTCCCTTCCCATTCTCCAGTCGCTTTTCAAGAACTCCTGTTGTGTTCCCTGGTCCTGGGCCTGACACCAGGGTCCAGAATAGGGTGGAGCCTGGGCAAAGGCATGCCCCAGGGTGGAGAAAGTGATTTGCAGATAGGACTCTGAATTACAAATCAGTAAGAGAAAGAAAGATAACCTAACAAAAAAACGGACCAACGACTTGAACAGGCATTTCATAAAAGAGGCTATCCAAATGGTCAATAAGCGTAAAGTGTTCAATTGCATTGTTAGATTTTAACGCAAATTAAAGTCACAGGAATTATCAATTCACACACCCAACCGCATGGCTAAAAGGTTAGCTGGGAACAGCCGCTACACACTATACCCTATTGTTCAAACGGCAGGGAGTACAGGAGCTTCATCTTAGGGCTTGCACAGGTCTTTGGCCCTAGGAGGTGGAGTTCAGGGGGCCTCTGCTCTACCTGTAAGAAAGGGTCACTTGCTGGCATTGCTTATTCTGTATTCTCCAGAAGCCCAGGGGAGATACACTGTGCTGACGCTGTGTGTCGCCGTGGTGTGCGGAGTGTGCCCAGCTTTGAGGACGCTGTTCACTAAGCTTCCATCTCATCCTTTACATATTCAGGGACAACCTATTGCATGTATGCTTCACCTTTACGGAACCCAGCAATGCCAGGTTGCAGAAATCCCTGGTGACCTGCCTCACCGATTGATTAGAGCTGTACCATGCTGCACCAAATTTCCTGATGAGCTTATATAAAGACTCTCGATAGAACAACCATATTTGCCCCTCGGAGAACGGCTTCAATGCATTTAAAGCTACCATCGGTCGATCTGTTGTACATCCCTTTGGTGCTTTCATTGCAACACAACCCTAGTGCCACAGGGTCCTGCTGGACATTCTTGAGCACCAGCTTCACAGGTCCAGCTAATCAAATGGTGGTCCAGGTGGGCATGGTACCACAAGAATCCCAGATGCCAACAGTGAATGCCATTGACTCACCTTGGTCCTTATTCCCAGAGTGAGTGATGAGACTGCAAAATTGAGGAAGGCTTATGATCGACTGGTGAGAAGGCTGGGGAGTGGTCTCCGAATGCCAAGGCCATGAGGCGTCCTGAAGCTCTGAGAGTTGCTCCTACCATGCTTCCAAGCCTCAAGGCTGCTGCCCTCTCCCCGGGATAGCCACAGCCCCAGTGAGGAGGAACCACTGGGCTGGCAAGCCAATTCCAGGTGGCTTGCCAGAGACCACATCATGAAACGCACATTGGAGTCAGTTCCAAAGAGGAAGTGGGCGTGCCTTTACTCCTGAGCACATTAACTACAGTTGGCATCGCTGACAATACGATTGATGAGGCATCAAGAAGACCGACTTGGAAGAAGAGGCACGTGGTAGAGGAATTGTCTGTTGAAGAAGACTTGTCAGTCTGTTAAAAACCAAACACACCTCACCGTCCAATACATCTTAGCTCTCATTGAGGAGCCACAGCAGCCCCCGGGAGAACGCTGGGGTTATACCTACAACACGCAAAGCTGTAGCGCCCCTTTCGCCCCCAGCCTCTAAGCCACCTGGTAAATCTTCTGCATCTGCACAAGAAACACGTGGGGGGAGGGACACGCATGTGGCATATGTGCCACATCACTTTCCTAAAATCTGAAACACATCTGGCCCCACAGGAGTCAAATTCCTAGAGACAGAAACTGCTGGAGTAGAGAGACACATTGGAAAAGGTCTCAGGTATAGTTTTACAATCTTGACAGAGCTCTCTAAAATGGTCGTCAACATCATATACTTTCCCTAAGTGCATGGGAACACATCCCATCCACACCTAGGCGCCTCGTAGTTCCTCCTGGCTAGGGTTGTCTCCACCACAGGGGAGAGGGCAGCAGGCACGAGCTTTGGAAAGGCAGCAGCAGCAACTCTCAGAGCCGCAGGACGCCTTACGACTTACTGCATCCAAACAGTAATACTAATGGCAGCCACTTCCAGGCATGTTCCATACCAGGCACTGTTCTAAGCATTCACCCCTCACAATGACTCTGCAGGGTGGTGGTACTACTTTTTTACCCTCATTTTTTAGGTTGAGGATACCTAGGACAGAGGTCATTTTGTCCAACTTTCCACAACTGGTAAGCTCAGGGCAGGAGTCTGACCCAGATGGAACTTTAGCCCCCGTGTTAATGTGCTTATGATGTTTCTAGTGATATGGTCATCTTTTTTTATTTTTTTCCACTCTCATGGATGAAAAGTGAGAGGCCACTGTCTTATTTTGCATTTCTCTATTGTCATTTTATTAGTACTATAATAATATAATAAAGACCCAAGGCAAAAGTTTATTTTTTCAAGTAAAATCTGGAGGTTGGCAGTCCAGAGCTGACATGGCAGCTTTCCTCCAGTGCATCATCACTCAGGATCCTTCTCTTGTTACTTTGCTGTGTATGATCTGTGTTCCCAAAGTCTCCTCATGGCCCAAAATGGATGCTGAAGCCCCAACCATCACATCTTATATTCTAGCCACAAGAAGAAAGCAGGCATTTAAAAAAAAAAAAGGAGACAAAGTGCACCTAAAGAAAGTTCGTCTCATAAAGTAAGTTTCCAGAATCTGCTACTTCTCATTGGTCAGAACTTGGGCCTATCGCCTTACCTAGATGGGAAGCCGGGGAATATCTATTCAAAGTGCCCAGCCAAAAATCAGTTCTGCTCCTACAGAAGAGTGGATGGGTGGGTATTGGAGAATAGCTCGTGATCTCTGCTACACTGAAGGTTCATCTGTGCATGTTTCCTGGCCATTTTTATTTCTTCACCTAAGAATTACCTTCTCACACTTTCCCATTTTTCTGTGGTGTTGATTATCTTTTTCTTATTTTTAGGCATGCGTCTTATGGGGAACTCACTACTTCTCCAAGCAATCTGTTCCAACAGTGCTTGACTCTAAGGATTTGCGTCACAATTAAATGGGTGACTCAGTGCTGGGCCCAGCTCAGCACCTGGCTCACCTTAGGTGACTGGCAAATGTTGGCTTCCTTCCCCAAGGTCAGGGGTTGCCAATGTGGGTGTGCATCATAATCCCCTAGAGTGCTAAGAAAAAATTCAGAGGTCCAGGCTCGTTGAAGGATGGGGCCTGCGTCTTGGTGTTTTTATCAAGTTCCCCAGGTGAGAACACTACCCGTGTAAGCTTTGAGTTTGCCTAAGTTGTTAGTGAGCCCTTCCTCATATGGCCATCCACCTTCTCTTGGTTCTCCAGAGAAGAACAAACATGGCCAGTCTCTCCTCCATCCAGCAGCCCCACACACACTTGAAGAGACAAATTAATTTCATCCCGCCCCCCACCCCTGCCACCACGGAGCCTTCTCTTTGCCAGGCTAAAAATTCCCATTTTCCCACCTATCCCTTCTGCGACAGGGTCTCCAAATCCTTCCAAATTGTATTGTTCTCAGCAGATGGATCCTGGCGGGTCAACTTTCCTTCTGGAATAGTCACTCTGAATTGACCACAGCCCCTCCAGGAGGAGTCTGTGCAACACAGGAGAGAATCCTCATAGAATCCTCCCCTCCCCTGGCCTGGACCCTGTGGCCCACGGCTGAATCAGTCCTAGTGGCAGCCTGTGGACCTACACTGAGCCCAAATTGAGCAAAATCCCCAGGAGTAGGGATTACATGTTGATGGTGTATATCTGCATATGGCTGCAAGTAACACAAAACCCCTAAGTCAAGTGAGTCCAAGAAAAAGAGACATCATCTCACAGGAGAAGGCGTGCGTGCAGGCCCAGAGGCTCTGCAGTCCTCAGCTCCACCGTTTCTTCAACTACAGTGTGTTTTTTGTCTTTCTATTAGGCCATTCCAGCACATCCACTTTGCTCACGGAGAGGCCCCTCATGGCCACAACAAGGCTGCCGTGGTTCCAGATCTCCCACATCCAAGTTAGACACAACAATGGCATCCAGTGGAAAGCTGGAGAGTTCACCAACAGGTTTCCTCTCCTTATTCAGAACTGGGTCACATGGCCATTCCTAAACCAATCACTGGCAAGGGGGCTGGAACCACCAGGATTGGCTCAGCTCAACCCAAATGTATCCCAGAGATGGGGGTGGAGTCACATGCCCCTTGAGGTGCGTGGGTGAGGAGGGCTGTTAGGAGAGATGAAGGGAAGAAGTGGACATTCGGTGGAGACAGAACAGCAGGTAAAAAGGTGAGAGTTGTGAGAGGGCCAAAGCCCACTCAGCTGGGGGATAGATGCAGTGGGATTCTTCAAAGCGGTGTGCCCATCCAGGTTCCAGTGGCCAATGTGAGCCCAGTGACTGGGGCCCAGAAAGGAGGCAGGGAGGCCAGTTAGGAGGTTGCTGCAGTCTTCCAAGTGAAGACTGTTGGGGCTGGGACCACAGGGGGATGGCAGGAAGGGTGCACTCGTGTGCGATTCGGAACGTGTTTTCAAGGTCTGGTCACTAAAAAACTAGGACGTGCTAAAAAATGGAATGTAGGGGATGTGAGAGACAGCTCAGTCAAGGACCAGCTGCAGTGCTGGCTTGGGCACCTGGCGAGTGCCATTCAGGTAGGAAGCAGGAGGTCGGGGTGAGGGGGAGTCTGGGGAGTGTCTGGGCCAGATATATAGCTGAGAGTCATCAACATATGGATGGTATTTGACACCATGGGACTTAGGAGATAGCACTAAGTAAAAGATCAGTGAGGGGATATTTTGTTTTACGAATGTGCCTTTCTCTAGCTTATTTCAGAAGCCCAAAAGGGAGACAGAGACCTGGATGGAGGCTGGAGAGGATGGACTTCAGAAGCACTCAAGAGCCAAGTGTAGGACTCTGCAGTCTAATCAAATGTAGAGGGGAAGGAGCCAGGTAACTCCCGGGTTTGGGTCTCGGGAGAGGACTGCCTAGTGCGAGGCCCAACACTCACCCTCAGTACCCCTGGGCCGTGCCGACCCTGGGCCTGTCCCTCCTGGGATCCTCTGGCCTTCCTGGTCAGGCAGCTGCCAGCTCCCACCTCACCACATGCCTGCCGCTCCCTCTTTCCTTTTATCCCACTCAGAGGTTCACTGTGCCTCCCCTCACCCTGTTCCTAGCTGCTCCCGCCCACCCTCTACGGGGTCTCTTTCTTTTGGACAAAGCCTGTGCCTCCATTGCCATGTCGGCAGCTCTGGCACACCCTCCTCCATTCCACCAACATTCTTGGATCAGCCTCGTGGGCCAGGCCCCAGTGTGCGTGCTTCTCTGCTTTTAGGTCTTCACCACCCCGCTCTGCTTGGCAAGGTAGGTGTAGCTAGCTCCATTTCACAGAGGTGGAAACTGAGGCTCAGGGTTTCAGATGAGTCCTCCAAGGCTCAGCGACTAGCCACCACATTTCTTCCCTTTTCAAGGTCACTCTCGGTGGTCAGCCCAGCCCTTGGTTCACAATCTGACCTGAACCCCACCTTGGCCTTGGACATCTCATTTATTCAAGGGTATAGGGGGGCAGCCAGGCCTGGGGTACAGGCATGAGCTGTGGAGTCAGGGAGACCTGGGTTTGAAATCTGGCTTCACCACATGCCGGCGGTCTGGCCTTGCTTATTTGTGGAGGCTCATTTGTTGCGCCTCGGTTTCCTAGTCTGTACGCTGAGGAGAATAACTATATTTATCCCACTGGCTTACTACAAAGATTAGATCATCTAATGTCCAACTCTGGTGCTATTATGAGGATTTAGAGTGATGGGACTGTGTACAAGTTCAGTGCTGGTGCAGAGTAGATGTTTGGTCCCTAAGTGAGATCCTCCAGGGCAAGGCCCTGGACCCTCACCTCTGCCTCCCCCTTAGCCCACACGGGGCCAGACACCATGACAACTCAGTGATTGAGGGGAGCCAATAGCTCCTACCAATGAGGCCTTTCTGGGGAGACTTCTACCTTCCGGTTCTAAAGCCTCTAAGACCCCTAGACCAGAAGGAGCTGGGTCACGGAGCCCAAATGGTAGGCGCAGGGATCGGGGCTGACAGCAGCAACACCAGAGAAGCAAAGGTGTGTTTGTGTGTGCCAGAACGTGGGACAAATGTCTGGGCACGAGACAAATGAGCAGCATAAAGAGGTTATGGGAAGGAATGCCTTGATTAATGAATGCAATCCACAGAGGAAAGCAGGGCTTCGGACTGGTTTGAACCGGTTCAGTCATGGTCTACAAGGAACAGTGAAGCAGGAACAGACCCGAAGGTTTACAATTTAATAAATTTGACATGGCATCTAGAACAGGAAAATTTACAGTCGGAGCCTTGGAACGGGAGACTCAGAAAAGGCGTAGTGAGCCCTTTCAGGACGCTGATGAGTGAGATTGGCTTATTGGCAGGACCGTGGGAGAGTGACACACATTCAAAGAGGCGAGGTTCACCACCATCTTTGAGTGGGACACCGTCGTCTTTGAGTGGGGCACCACCAACTTTGAGCGGAGCAGCGTTGCTTCGAACTGTGCTCAAAATCTGAGGGCAAGAGATTTGGTTGCTCTGCAATCTGTACACTGCCCTTGTTCTCTAAGAGGGAGCTTAAGTTTCCAGCAAGGCTTTGACCTGCCATTTTCCCGCTCCAGCTATCTTTCCAGTTCACTGTAACTTTAAAAATTTGGGTCTGTTCTCATGAGGCTTCCTCAGCCATGACTGAACCAAGCACAACAGGTTTGATGCAGGGAACTGAGGAGGGGCCTTCCTCTTTAATTGCTATTTGATGGCTGCACTGTACGTTTTTGAACGGTATTCCCTGCAGAGACTGAGCCACATAAAGCCCCATTACCTACTAAGGTTACATTCAGGCATTTCACCTTCATCTGAAGAATGTGAAATAAACTTTATAAATAGCTCAGGAGTGGCCAAGTCCTGGCATCTGTCCACCCAGACCCTCTACAGAGTGCTGCCTCCAAGGGGCCCTGTCTTGCCTCAGCACTGCTCTACTCCCAAGAGACTGAGGCTGTGTCCCCTTTAGGCTTCTCCAATGCAGACGTCAGCCAGAGCTGGTGTCCCAGGTAGCACACAGAGCAAGGCTTGTGGGTTGACCCACAGAGTAATAAACTAGAAAAAGCAACTGATCTGGACGATTCTACTAAGCAGAAGAAGGAAGAAAGAAGAAAATGTTTTTCATTTAGTTGGGAAAAGCCAAGAGGAGATAAGCCCCAAATGCAAGCGGACTTTCTGACCTCCCCTTATCCTCACTGCCTCTCTCTCCCTCAGAAACCTGTCCTGTCATTCCCTTCATCCCCTCTCCCAGACATAAGTGCCCAAGCAATGCCATCTCCCCTGCCCAACTCCCCCACTCCGCCTTTGCAGGACCCATGAGTATCACTCTCTCCTCTGTGACCAGCCTTCCAATCCCACCCTGCTCCTGCCCAGACACGGAAAAGCAAAACCATTTCTTCTTCCAGCATCATGCCTAGGGCCTTTTCCTCCAAACAATGAGCCCACCCCACCCCATCTGACTCCCCATTAACCCTGAACCTAGGCCCACACCCCCACCACCACCCCCACCCCCCAGTGTTTGCAATGCTCAGGCAAGAGTACAAAGGGAAGTTCAAATACAATAGGTCTAAATATTCGCAACTTGTCAATCAAGCTAATAAACTGCTACGTAGAACACCCTCCTGCCTTGACAAATAGACCTTCATAATGACATAGGGAGGTACGAATTTCAAGTTCTTGGGCTCCTTGGATGTGGTGGCTCAGTGAAAGTAAGCCCCATTAGCCGGCCCACAGCACTCCCTTCTCTCACCCCTAGGTCTGTCCCTTGACTTAAGGGGTCTCATGCATGCTCATAGCTTCCAACCCACATGTCCAAGCTCCCCACAAGCAGCAACCTTTGGCCATTCCTCGGGCTTCAGGGTGCTCACATGGGAGGCATAGCCTACTTTGGGAGGACAGTCCCCAGAATCAGGCCTAAGGCCACCTAGGCAGAGGACCCTGGGGTCCCAGGTATCCAGAGTATAGCCTAGAAGCAGGGAGGCTTGAGTGTGTACATCCTCTTGGTCCTAAGACTCATGGTCCCGTGCGGAGGAGCTGGGGCTACAAGAGGCTCGGAACAGGGCCTTCTAAACCACTTGGCCCAGGGCAGGTCTGAGGGCGGGGCCCTGACGCTGGTCCCCTCTGCCTCCTCCCCTTGCACCTCAGGGGCATAGTCAAATATCCCAAGGCCTGAACGCCATCCTCCCTGGGACATGCTTCTTTTCATTTCAGGAAGGCGCTCCCCACCCACCCCCATTTTCTGGGTCTTCTCATCTTTCAGTGGAGGATTTGAAGCAGATAGCTTAAAGGTAACAAGGATTTTAACTGCAAGAATCAAGACACAGGCTCTGACAGGGCTTGAGACTCTTCATGTGAGACCAAGGCCCGTGGCCTGTGACTACCCTAGGCCTGTTTCCAGGCCGCCACCCCTAAGTCTCTGCTGACCTACAGGTTGAGATGTCCTGCGATGCCTACCTGGGAGTGAGACTTTGGACACCATCTTAAGAATGCCTGCACGCAAGAAGCTATCTAGAGGAACAAGCAAACGAGGGAGCGAAATGGGATGGGGCTCCATCCCAGTCCTAGTCTCAGTTTTGTAGACTGGAAGTTCGAATTCAGGGCGTCGGCAGGGCTATGCTTAGTCTGCGCTAGGAGGAGGTCCTTCCTCATCTTAGGTTCTGGCAGCCCCAGGTGTTTCTTAGTGTTCCTTGGCTTGTAGACAGATCCTCCCATGGCGTCTTCACCTGTGTGACTCTCCTCGTCTGTCTTTAAGACGCCAAACTCAGAACAGAAGTGATTAGGTGATTAGGTTTAGGACCCACCCTACTCCAGTATGCCCCCAGTAACATAACAAAAGAAAAACCGTAACATTCAGGAGATGACCACTTGATGAGCTGTGCCAGCTCGGGGAAACAACTGCCTGTGACCTGTTCCCAAAAACGTAAAACAGAATGAAAGCACCTACTTCATGGGGGTGCTAGTCTGTGTGATGGATGTGCGGGGTGGGCCTGCCCTCCCAAAGGGTGCTTTCTGGCACCTCGGAGGCCAGAGGGCTCGCATGACCCTGCCAAAGCCCTCTTGAAGCTGAGGTTCAGATGTGGTTTTGGTTCTGCAGGTCAGATACTCTTGCAAGAGGTTTGGAAGGACACAGTGAGGCAAAGGTGCTTCCCAAGACACCCACCTTGCCTCTGGGATCGGGCGGGCATGCTGCACGTCCCAGAGCTAGCAGCCCCAGGGCCTCCTTCGGGTCCCAGGGGCAGCAGCTTCCTTGGCTGCCCAGCTCTGCACCGAGACTTTTTACAAAAACACCACCTTGAGCTGGGTCTCCAGCTCTCCCAGCACCTCTGGGCACTGTTTAGTTCCTCTCCCGAATCTTTCCTGCTCCAACAGATGAGGGAGAATTGTTCTCTGCACCAGAACTGTAGCCCAGAGTTTATAAATTCACAGCCATCATGCCTAGCAAACAGGGCAGCCATAAACCTTGGTTGTAAAAAGAAGTGAGAAGAGGAAGGGGCAGAAGGGTGAGTTTTATCTCCAGGGCAATTACAGACCTGGGGAGATACCTAAACCATGAGGAGGGGTTTGCTGCAGGGGTAGGGCAGGACAAGTGAAGGCCAGGAAATGGAGGACAAGGCCTTAGAGAGGCTACAAACTTCCTGTGTCCCCACCTTGGCACTGTCTGTAAAGGCCCCCACGCGTGATCTCGCTTCATTTGCCCAGAACCATGAGCACCCTAAGACAGTGTCAGGGTTGTGGGCGGGGCTGCATTACAGACTGCCCACAAAGGGAGGTGGGGCCGGGCTTAAAGGCTGCTACAGCTGGGTGGGAATGGTGCTGAGAGCCAGGAGCACGCCAGGAGCACACAGCAGACTGGGGCTGGGGCCTGAGAAAGCACAGAAGGACCCACCAGTGGGCAAGGCAGCCCCGGATCTCACCTGAAGGTTGGACCCTAGGATTCAAGCCACCAACCTTCCAGGCAGGAGGGGAGAGGGAGGCAGAAAAGCCACGTAAACGCTGCCAAGGGAAAAGGGAGTATAGTCTACACTCCTATAGCAATCCAGGCTAAACCCCAGGGGCCTTTCTGGAGAAGGGGTCCTGGAGGATCACACACCAGGACGGCCTGGATTCCAAGAAAGGGCTGAATGGATGGGCTTTTCTGAGCAGGTGAGGCACAAGGGATGAGACAACTTAAGAGTTCCCGGAGTGGTGAGGCAGGAGAATAGGGCCGGGAGTCAGGGACCAGAGGGTGACCCACAGGGCTAGGGGTGGGGTAACAATGAATGTGAGACCCCAGAGCTCTCACTTCTGCCTGACACCTGGCACCAGGTCTCCTTTCTTGCAGGTAAAGGGCCTAGGAAAGGTGGCTCGTGGGGTCTAAATTTTGCCCATTTGGAGGCTGGGAAGCTACAGATTTGGACCTGTAATCCAGGGCATGGGGATAAAGTAGAGGTCAATAGAGAGTCCACACTCAGAACTGGGTCCTGCGGACCCTACCGTCTAGGTGAATGCCTGAGGAAAACACCCGAGCCACCATGAATCCCCCCTAAACACACCTTTGCCAAAGGAGAAAGGCTGAGGACAATCATGGGGGAATGGGGTTTCAGGCCCCCCACCCTCACCACGACAGCAGGTGGAGGCGGCAGGGAGGGCAGGAGGAAGGCAGCGGGGCAGGGATGCCCTGGAGCTCTGTGTAAGGCTTGGGGACCCTGAGGCAGCCCTAGCTGTAGGGCCTCAGAAGACAGAGCTTATAAGAGTCCAGCAAGGTCTCCTCCAACTCCTCCAAAAACTCCATGTCCCCCTGTCCTTCTCCTCCCTGTGGACACTGGTTGTGAAAACCTCAGAGAACGATGACTGGGCTGCTTGGGGAAGAGCCAGTAAACAGAGGGAGTGACTGCCACCTGGGCAGCAGCCATCTTGGGAGGCAGCTCTGAGGCTATGTGAGGGCCGCTAGGAGGGACAGGAGGCTGGCAGGGCCCGGGCAGGGTAAGGGGCTAGCCTTGGGCCTTCCCAGAGGTGTGCCCGCAGTACCCACCAACCCCCAGGAGAAGAGAGCAGGAGAGCCTAATGAATCATCAGCGCCACCAGGGCTACCGAGATGGCTGACCCAGGGTGGTCACTCACAGGGATCAGCTCAGTCCCAGGGATTCCACTCAAAATGCCCCTAATAGCAATCCAGGCTGAACCCAGGGGCCTTCCCAGAGCAGGGGGTTGTAGTAGTTAGAGGAAAGCAGAGGTCTAAGAAAAGGGCAGGTGGGCTGTGTTGCCCGGGCGTTCAAGGAGGCTGGGGCTGGCAGTGGTCTCCGAGACCACCTGAGCAAGTGTTCAGGCACTTCAGCCTGAGGTCACTGGGTGAAGACCCGAGCTCCATGTCCTGACCTGGAACAAGTTGCATCTCTTGTTCCTGAAAAGAAGTTGGGGTGTTCGTATCTGTGGAAAAAAGACCAGCAGACAGTGTAGGGGTATCCGCTGGGGAGAGGCAGGGAAGTGGGCCTAGTCAGGCCTGGAGGAGGCCCAGGGGGTCCCACATGCACACCTGACTCACCAAAGGCAGAGAGCAGGAGGGGGCAGGCCCATCAGACTCTGGGGAAGGGGGCCAAAGACCAGGACAATGGGGTGCCCAGGACCACGCCCTGGAGGACTTGTCCCTGAGAACCAGCTGAGATTCAGGGATGCCTCTAAATGTCCCTCAAACACAAGGGTTCATTTGAGGGTCTTCCTGGAGGAAGTGGTTTTGCTGTCACTGAAGTATGGTGGGAGGTCGACTAAGCTACTGCCTAGAAAAGATATTTCCTGGCCAAGACCACGCAGAGTCATCATAAAAAATTTAGAGCTGTGAACACCTTCAAAGCAGACTCAGGAGAGCCCAGGCAAAAGCTTCGATGCTTGCACAAGTCAGGGCATTTATGGGAGGAATAGTCAAGAATCCGGCGAGAAGGGAGAAGATCTGTGGGCTGCAGAGTCATAGGTCGCAGGGCGCGGGTGGGGCCTGCAGGCTTCCTGCAGCAGACAGAGGACCAGGTCTGGTGTAGCTTGCCTCCACAGGGTTTGGTGTGAGAGAGCACCCCACTTAGGGGGCACCACACAGAAAAGGTAGAAATGGGTCCCCCCAGCAATTTCATTCCTATTTACAGCCCCCCGTCCTCCCTGCCCCAGAGGAAATCTCTGGGCTATGGGAGTCCCAGCCAGCAAGAAGCTTTACCCCAAAGGTGCCCACAGGAAGGCCCACATTGAGTGACGTTTCTATTGTGGCCGCATTAACACCTCTTTAGCCCAGAACTAACTGGAGGCAGGTTTAAAGTAAATCTATCAAGGTAGTGATTCATGTTTTGTGTCAAGGTATATGGGAGTATTTGGTTGTTAGTAATTTGAGATATTTGGTCCATGAGACCACCGGAGCCTCCCTGAGACCCCAACTAAAGGTCTGTAATCAAAGAACTAATTCACAATTGTGATTTTCCTTAAATTCCTCTCATGTGACAAGACGATCAGGATGACAAGAACCCACCATCCCCATGGGAGTGAGTAGAGCATTGGGGTCCCAAGGTTTTGTTTGTTCATCAAATAATGGAAGTACTTAAGAAGGAAATCAGCTATATGAAACTTAGGAATAAAGTTCAGCGTAGTTAAGGCACTTAATTAGCTAATGGCTTAAACAAGACCAAAATTAACAAAAAAAAAAAAACACCCTTAAGTGTGAATGCTAAATTTTGCTAGATTATAAATAGAATAGTAAGTTTGTGTGTGAAAATTAGAGCTAATATTCTTGTTTGTAAGTTTAGGGAATAAAAATTAATTTTAAAAATCTGCGTAAAAGTGGAATAAGCACTTCTCTACACGAAGGCAAAACTGTTCTTGTGGAAGCTTTCAAACCCCCACATGCCCTGGGTCCAGGCAGAATCAAGGAGGGCAGGGGCCTCAGGGCACCTTGTAGGGAAGACTTAGACACTCAGGCCACCCAGGCTTCATGTACGCCTTGGTCACATCTTTGTTTCCTTGGAAACAAATAGGAAAGCTCCAAGACAAAAGGCCCAGGTCGATACAGAGGAACCAGGTGTGAAGGAAGGTAGCTGGCCAGACACAAACATGCCCTGTCCTGACCCACCCTAAGGAGGACAACTTGGGCAGCTTGGGGAAGAGTCAGTAAACAGAGAAAGAGACTGCGGTTCCCGGCAGCAGCCATCTTGGGAGAGCAGCTCTGACGCTGCTTGAAGGTGGCTGGGAGGGACAGGAGGCCAGCTGGGACTTGGTCAGGGCCAGGGTGAGGGGCCCATCCCTTGGGCTTCCCAGAGGGGTCCCCACAGTCGTCACCAAACTCCCAGGAGAAAAGAGCAGGAAAACCTCACGTATCATCAGAGGTGTCCCCGCAGTCCTCACCAAACCCCCAGGAGAAAAGAGCAGGAAAGCTTCATGTATCATCAGAGCCACCAGGGCTACAGCGGCAGCTGACCCACGGTTGGAGCTGCCGAATGCGGTGGTGTGAACGTCAGTCACAGGGACCAGCTCAGTCCCAGGGAGTCCACTCGAATGACCCCCACACCAATCGAGGCTGACCCGGGTGTCTTCCAAGGACAGGGTGTTTGCAGCAGGTTGGAGAGCAGGGGTCTCAGAAAAGGGCAGGTGGGCTGTGTTGCCTGAGCATTCAATTCAAGGTGGCTGTGGCTGTTGGTGGACTCTGGGTCCACCTGAGCCAGAGTTCAGGCAGTTCAGCCTGAGGTCACTTGGATGAAGACCTGAGCTCCATGGCCTGACCTGAGAGACAAGTTGCATCTCTTATTCCTGAGGAGAAGCAGGGGTGTCCATAGCTGTGGAGAAAAGGCCAGCAGACGGGGCAAGAGTATCACCTGGGGAGGGGCAGGCAGGGCCCCAGGGCAGGGCTCTCACCAGGAGGAGGCACGGTGAGTCCTACAGCCAACAGGGAGTCAGGGAGATGGGTCTGTAAGACACTGGGCCCCAAGACCACAGAGTAGGTGCCTGGCCCCTGGGCACAAGCTGAAGCCTTATGACACCCCTCTTGTCACTTCTATCCCTTAAGGGGAATCTGGGGATCTTGCTGGAGAATGTACCTACAGGATGGTGAGGCCTGAGAGGAAGATAGGGGAGTGCAGAGCAGAAAGAGGTTGGGAGAGGGGTTCGCCAGAGGGGTGTGGTCTGCCACGATGAGGAGGTATCCTGCTATCTGTGCAGTCTCCTCTCTCACCTCACCAGAGGGTGACTTCTGTACACTGCCAGGGTCTCTGTATTGGGATCCAGGGAGACCCAAATTGGGGAGAGGCCTATGGACCAAGGAGCAGAGCAGTGGGAACCCCAGTCTACCTGGTGTAGAGCCTGACAGGAACAGGTGTGAGGAGGAGAGGGGGGCACAGATGGAGGCCCTGGGGGGTAGAAGGGCAGGCACAGCATGGGGCACTGTTCAGGCATGCAAGGTGGCCTGCAGCTTTCCTTACAGTGAGGATCCCGTAGGGTTCAGACACCATACCCGCACGAAGGAGGAGACCTCTTGTGGGACCAGAGACCCCGCTTAGTGGGCACCACACAGAAAAGGTAGAAATGGGTCTCCCCGGCAATTTCATTCCTATTTACAGCCCCCTGCCCCCCTCTGCCCCAGCAGAGTCCCAGCCAGCAGGAAGCTTTACCCCAAAAGTGCCCACAGGAAGACCCGTATTGAGTGGCGTTTCTTTTGTGGCCGCATTAACACCTCTTTAGCCCAGAACTAACTGGAGGCACGTTTAAATATATCAAGGTAGCGATTCATGTTTTGTGTCAAGACATCTGGACGTATTTGGTTGTTAGCTATTTGAGATATCTGGTCTATGAGACCACCGGAGTCTCCCCGGGACCCCCAACTAAAGGTCTGCAATCAAGGAATTAATCCACAATTGTTATTTTCCTTAAATTCTGCTCATGTGACAAGGCAATCAGGATGACAAGAACCCACCATCCCCATGAAGTAGCAAAAATGCATTTTCTTTCGTGTTTTAATATTAGAGAATGTATTTTCCAATTTGTTTTAGTATAGCTGTATAAGCTGTGATTAATCTCTAGTCCTTGAAAAATGGTGCAGGCTCTGTTCAAAATATAGCTGAGCAGCCTGTTCCACTCTTAAAATATAACAAACACGCTAACACCTTACAACCTGTTTTCTCCTGTTCACAATGGGTGATTGAGAGCTCGACATGACTAACGCTATATAAGGATGCTCGAAGTAATCTCTAAACATTTTTTTACTGCACCAGCTGCACCCGTCTCTTCCAAAGGGGTGCGGAGCTCTCTCAGTCCCTGTGGCCTTGGTCTTTCTTCTTTTTTTTTTTTTTTTTTTTGTTCTGTTGAGAAACGGCCTTCAGCTTGCAAACCGACAGGAAGGCTCTCTGGCGTTTTTAATCTGCAACTTTTTCTTGCCCCCTATCTCAGCCACAGTGGACTTGGCAGAACAGTTCCACTAGCCGAGAGATTCTTATGAGTTTTCCCACTTGTTACTAATATACTGATTAGAGTCTGGATGGCTGATATGCATATCTTTAGTTTAATAAAGAGTTTTTTTGTAGTTGTTTTGTGACGTATAAGACCATCTGTGGACTACGTGCTCAAAATATTAGGTCACCCTGATCTTCCCCATATAAAACCCTCCCAACAACCCTTTGGGGTAGACAGAATTTGGGAGAAATTTAACCCCCTCTGTCTCTTGAATGGACACCCTGGTGGCATAGTGGTTAAGTGCTACGGCTGCTAACCGAAAGGTCAGCAGTTCGAATCCGCCAGACACTCCTTGGAAACTCTATGGGGCAGTTCTACTCTGCCCTATAGGGTGGCTATGAGTCGGAATCGACTCGACATCAGTGGGTTTTGTTTGGTTTTGGTCTCTTGAATACCATAAAGGCCTCTTACTGCTTACCTCCTCCTGTCTCAGTATTGGCTTTGCGGCAGGCAGCTCGAACCCACGATTTGAGGTAACGCCCATGGGAGTGAGTAGAGCATTGGGGTCCCAAGGTTTTGTTTGTTCATCAAATAATGGAAGTACTTAAGAAGGAAATCAGCTACATGAAACTTAGGAATAAAGTTCAGCGTAGTTAAGGCCCTTAATTAACTAATGGCTTAAACAAGACCAAAATTAACCAAAAAAAAAAAACACCCTTAAGTGTGAATGCTCGATTTTGCTAGATTATAAATAGAATAGTAAGTTTGTGTGTGAAAATTAGAGCTAATATTCTTGTTTGTAAGTTTAGGGAATAAAAATTAATTTAAAAAATCTGTATAAAAGCAGAACAAGCACTTCCCTACACAAAGGTAAAACTGTTCTTGTGGAAGCTTTCAAATCCCCACGCCCCCTGGGTCCAGGCAGCAGCCATCTTGGGAGGGCAGCTCTGAGGCTGTGTGAAGGCTGCTGGCAGGGACAGGAGGCCAGCTGGGACTTGGTCAGGGCCAGGGTGAGGGGCCCATCCCTGGGCCTTCACAGAGGAGTCCCCGCAGTCCTCACCAAACCCCCAGGAGAAAAGAGCAGGAAAGCTTCAGGTATCATCAGAGCCTTCATCAGATCCACCAGGGCTACAGTGACAGCTGACCCACGGTCGGAGCTGCTGAATGTGGTGGTGTGAACGTCAGTCACAGGGACCAGCTCAGTCCCAAGGAGTCCACTCGAAGGACCCCCACATCAGCTGAGGCTGACCCGAGCATCTTCCAAGGACAGGGTGTTTGCAGCAGGTTGGAGAGCAGGGGTCTCCGAAAAGGGCAGGTGGGCTGTGTCGCCCGGGCATTCAAGGAAGCTGGGGCTGTGCCAGTGGACTCTGGGTCCACCTGAGCAAGGGTTCGGGCAGTTCAGCCTGAGGTCACCTGGATGAAGACCTGAGCTCCATAGCCTGACCTGAGAGACAAGTTGCCTCTCTTATTCCTGAGAAGCAGGGGTGTCTGTGGCTGTGGAGAAGAGGCCAGCAGACGGGGCAGGGGTGTCACCTGGGAAGGGACAGGCAGGGCCCCAGGGCAAGGGTTCTCACCAGGAGGCGGCACAATGGATCCCACAGCCAACTGGAGCCCTTCAAGGCCTGTTCGGCCCTGGGCCCCAAAGCTATAGGGTAGGTGCCTGGTCCCTGGGCACAAGCTGAAGCCCCATGACACCCCTTCTTGTCCCTTCTATCCCTTATGGGCAATCCGGGGGTCTTGCTGGAGAATGTACCTACGGGATGGTGGGGCCTGAGAGGAAGGTAGGGGAGTGCAGAGCAGAAAGAGGTTGGGAGAGGGGTTCGCCAGAGGGGTGTGGTCTGCCACGATGAGGAGGAACCCTGCTATCTGTGCAGTCTCCTCTCTCACCTCACCAGAGGGTGACTTCTGTACACTGCCAGCGTCTCTGTATTGGGATCCAGGGAGACCCAAATTGGGGAGAGGCCTATGGACCAAGGAGCAGAGCAGTGGGAACCCAGTCTACCTGGTGTAGAGCCTGACAGGAACAGGTGTGAGGAGGAGAGGGGGGCACAGATGGAGGCCCTGGGGGGTAGGGCACAGGCATGGGGCACAGTTCAAGCACACAAGGTGGCCTGCAGCTTTCCTCACAGTGAGGATCCCGTGGGGTTCAGACACCATTCCCGCATGAAGGAGGAGACCCCTCTAGGGACCAGAGGCAGCTGTGGTCTTGTCGAAGCCCACACACCTAACCACAGGAACATAGGTTTGGGCAATTCAGCCTCAGGTCACTGGATGAAGACCTGAGCTTCATGGCCTGACCTGAGAGACAATTTGCATCTCTTGTTCCTAAGGAGCAAAGGTGTTCGTAGCTGTGGAGTAAAGGCCAGCAGATAGAGCGGGGTGTCCCCTGGGGAACAGCAGTGGGACCCACATACACATGACTCACCAAGGGCAGAGAGCAGGAGGAGGCAGACCTGTCAGACTCTGGGGCCGTGGGCCAAAGACCTGGGCCAGGTGCCCAGGACCGCGCCCTGAAGGACTTGTCCCTGAGAACCAGCTGAGACCCAGGGATGCCTCCAAACGCCCCTGAGGCACAAGGGTTCATTTTAGGGTCTTTCTGGAGCAAGTGGTTTGCTGTCACTGAAGTATGGTAGGAGGTTGAGCTAAGCTACTGCCCAGAAAAGAAGGTTTCCTGGCCACAGCCAGGAGGGGTCATCATAAGAACCTTCGAACTGTGAACACCTTCAAACCAAGCCCCGGCAGAGCTCAGGGAAATGTCATTTACACACCTATGGGAGTCAGAGAAGTCAGAGCTCTTGCTCATGAGAAGGAGAGTCAAGAATTCGGGAGGAAGGGAGCAGATCCGTGGGCTACGGAGTCACAGGTTGCAGGGCGCCGGTGGGGCCTGCAGGTTTCCTGCAGCAGACAGAGGACCATGTCCTATGTACCCTGGCTCCACGGGGTTTGGTTTGAAAGAGCACCCCACTTAGGGGGCACCACACAGAAAAAGTAGAAATGGGTCCCCCTGGCAATTCCATTCCTATTTACAGTGTCCTGTCCCCCCTGCCCCAGCGGAAATCTCTGGTCCATGGGAGTCCCAGCCAGCAGGAAGCTTTACCCCAAAAGTGCCCACAGGAAGACCCACACTGAGTGGCGTTTCTATTGTGGCCGCGTTAACACCTCTTTAGCCCAGAACTAACTGGAGGCAGGTTTAAATATATCAAGGTAGCAATTCATGTTTTGTGTCAAGATATCTGGGCATATTTGGTTGTTAGCAATTTGAGGTATTTGCTCTATAAGACCACCACAGTCTCCCTGGGGTCCCAATTGAAAGGTGTGTATTCAAGGATGGTGCAGGGCTGGGCAGTGTGTCACTCTGCTGTACACTGAGTCACTCTGAGTGGGAACCAACTGGACAGCACCTAACAGTAATTGAGGAATTAATTTAGAATTACGATTTTCCTTAAAATATCACACATATGACAAGGAGATTGGGATGACAAGAACCCACAATCCCCATGGGAGCGAGTGGAGAGTTTTCGGGTCACAAGGTTTTGTTTGTTCATCAAATAACTGAAGTACTTAACAAGAAAATCAGATAGATTAAACTCATGAATTAAGTTCAGGGTGATTAAGGCATTTTACTCGTTAAGGGCATAAACAAGACCACAATTACCCAAAACCCCTGTGAAGAGCGATGCTAAAACTTGATAGATTTATGAATAGAATGATACATTCGAGTGTGGGAATTCAAGCTAATATTCTTCGAGCTTGTAACTTTAGTGAATAAAAATTTTTAAAATGTGAGTGAAAGCTGAATAGGTACTTCACACACAAATGCAAAAGTGTTCTTGTGGAAACTGTCAAATTCCCACGCACTAGGGACATCATTCGGGAGGAACAGCTCAGTCCCAGGGAGTCCACTCAAAGGACCCCTGTAGTAATGCAGCCCGACCTGGGCCTCCCCTGAGCAAGGGGTTTGTAGCAGTTAGAGGAGTTCAGGGGCAGGTGGGCATGTCTCCCAGCGAAGCAAATAGGCTGGGACTGGCACTGGTCTCTGGGTCCACCTGAGCAAGGGTTTGGACAATTCAGGCTGAGGTCACCAGGAAGGCCAGATGATGGGGTAAGGGTGTCCCGGGGAGAGGGTGGGCAGGAGGCCCTGGCAAGTACGCTGGCCAGGCCTGTAGGAGGCCTAATGGGTCCCACACCCAACCCTGACACCCTAGGGCAGAGAAGCATGAGGAGGCAGGCCTGTGCCATGCTGGGGCCAGAGGATACACACTAGGGGCCTGGTCCCTGGAAACAAGCTGAGATCCAGGGGTGACCCCACATCTGTGGATGCCCCCCCCACATTTACAGTATGAATTCGAGCTTGATGGAGGCCTGGACACCAGGAAGGGATTGAGGGTGTGTGGCAAAGGGGTTCTCACAAGCTCAGTGAGGTCAAGGAGCCACAGTCACCTGTAGGTCCCCATTTGCCTGCCCTTTGTCTGGCAGACCCCCGGGTCCTTTCTTTTCTCCTGACCCTGGGGGTGACCCCCCACCCCCCAATGAGCCCAGTCAGGAGTTGTGTAAGAGACGTCACCCACTGGGTCACCCCATGAGGGGCTCCAGGAATCAGAGGTCAGCAAAGGGGTGCCAGAACCTGCAGGGTGCTTTGTCCTCCCCACCCCACTCAGAGGACAGGTGAAAGGGGTCGACATTCAACACAAACCTTGGCCCCATTGTTTTAAATAAGAAATTTATTGCAAATATAGAAATTGATTCTCAATACAGGAATCTCCGATTTGAGGAAAACGATTTCGTGCCATTAAGTTTAAAACAGGAATTTGTGGGGAGGGAGAGGCAGAGAGAGGGACGAGAAAATAAACGAAGTTACCCGCCTAAAAGAAGAGAAGGAGAGTGTTCAAGGCCCCCAGAGGGAGGACAGGTCCACACACAGCTGGGGTTCACAGATTCGTACCCCAGGGCTCTGAGCCCAACTCTGCAGGACCCAAAGCAGGTGCCGGACCCAGTGCCCTATGGAGGACGGAGGGAGGGAGGCAAGCAGGCGCAGCCCACCCATTTCTGCTTCCTCGCCCCTGCCCCAGCCCTGTGCTTGCTTGGTGTAGGGGCAAGGGGAAGGAAGAGGAGGCCCAGACAGGCCTGCTGCACCTATTGGGCCTCCCCTCTCCAGCGCCCTACTGCTGGGCAGCTGCCATTGACCTTGTGTGGTGACTTGCAGGCAGCTGGAGTACCAGTGCTAGTTCTGCCTTAAAGGTGGGCAAATAGAAGGTCAGGAAGGGAGTGTGTCAGGGTGGGATATAAACGTGGCGGGTGGGAGAAGTTCTCTTCTCCTGGACTGAGGGTGGGTTCAAGTCCCAAAGGGAGACGTCCTGAGGTGGGGCCTCGGGGCAGAAATCTTGTTGGCGAGGAGAAGCAACCACAAGAATCAACAGCTTCAGCCCTGCTCAAGCCTGGCCCCACCCAGCCAGTCAGGAAAGGCGACCTGCCCTGCCAGGTGCTGCTGGACAGCGGGTTCACTAGCGGGAGGGGCAGATGGTGCGGGTGACTGGAGAAGGAGCTTCTTATGGCATCTTGCCACTCCTGACCCCCTCCTCTCCCCTCCAGTCTCATTTTCATCCGGCCGGCTGCCTCCACTATGGTTCAGAGCTTAGCTACCTGTCACCTCCTCCAAGAGACACCCTCCCCAACACCCAACCTCCCCAGCCTCCCACCCCCTCCTTAATCCACTGAAAAAACCAAACCCATTGCCTTTGAGTCCATTCCGACTCCTGGTGAGCCTACCTCACATAGAATTACTATGTTGATTCTCTGCAGAGTGTCCCTCACTAGGGAACATTTGGGGTCTGTCCCTTCACTATAAGCCCCTTCAGCACTGGGGCCTGACCCCATCACTGCTGTCACTTATGCCTGGCCCTTCGTCCTTGCCTCAGCCCTGCCATTAACTGGTTTCGAAACCCTGGGAAATGTTCTTTCTTTCCCTTTCCTGGGCTTCTGTTTCCTCTGTTAATTTTCGGGAGTGGGGAGCCCCAGGGAGAATGACTGCCAATTGGGGACATTGCTGATCCTTGGCGAGCCCCAGACTCTTCGCCTCCACAGGCCTCTCGTGTCATCTCCTAGGCAGGTGGCAGAGGTGTGGGCAGAGAGTGGGAAAGGAAGCCCAGGACCCCTGAGGACGTAGCCCCACCTGACTAAGCTATCGTCCCTCCAGGGGACCTTCGCCTGTAGCTTCTGAAAGGCCATTAGCTCCAACAGTGTCAGCGGAGCCCGCTACACACACCACGCCCTTGGGAGCTAGCTGATGGCCCGCACCACGTTCCAGAAAAGGCATCAAAGGACATCCTTCAACAGGGGACAGGGACAGGGAGCCCAGCCATGACCTCATTTGGCCCAGGCAGGGAGGCTTTCCCTGAAGAGGTCCAGGTCTAGCACCCACCGTTCCTCCTCACCTTCCCACTGGTCTGCTCCAGCCAGCTTCCCTCCTCCACCCCACCAGCCCCCAGACCGCCCCCTTCGGTGGCCCCAAACCCCTCCTTCCCTGAACACCCACCCACCCTCCCAGCCAGGTCCATTGTGCCCATTGCCATTACAAGCACAGGGCTCAGGCCCAGCCAAGACCCCTGGACACAACCGCCCATTTGCCTTTTGTGAATATTTTCCTCCAACCTGGGGAAAATTTATCTTGAACGGGGCACAGATGCAGGGGGACCTTGGGGGTGGGCTCAGTGCCATAGCCCCTTCCCCAGAGCCCAGGGCTCAGCCTGCACAGCTGGAAGAGGGAGCCTGAGTGTAAGGCCCTGCTAGGCTTCAAAGAACAATGTGCCCGGGATTGCAAAGGTTATTTCACTTCCTGGGACGGCAGGGCCCTCGCTGTTAAAATTGGGACCTATCTTTAAAGCCCTCTGCAGTCAGACGGCCTGAGACTTCTATAGGTCATCTTCAACAAGTGATGATGGGAGAATGTCAAGGGCAGGGCTCCCACACCAGCTGCTGGAGTCCAACCTGAACCTCTGTGGGGGCCACATGTGGCTGCCCATCTCTAGGCCGAGGCAAACTCAGGTCTGTGCCCCCACTCAGGGTCTCACGCCTCCCATCTGAAGCCCCCATGAACCTTCCAGCTCTTGACCTCCTGTCCTCAGCAGTGACCCCTCAACCCCACCTGGCTTGCAAAGTCACCAGGTCCCTCTTTGGGGCCCCAACTTCTTCATCTGCAAAATGGGAGCAAGTAGGACAGATGACAGGATCCCCACACAGTCCCCGGAGCTCAGAGATGAGGCCTGGGGCTGCTCTTCCCTGGAACGGAGGAAGGGGAAGTGAGGAAAGGCAGGATGAAACTGGAGGTGGGGGGTGGTGGCAGAGAGACGGGGTGGGGGGGTTGGCACTTGTGGGCCCAACAACCAGAAAGACAGGAGGTGGGTACGGGGTGGGGCTTTTTGGTGGCACCTGATTTGGGTCTTTTGCAGAGCTGGCCCCTCCCCGGGTTTCAAGAGCTGCTCATCAGATCATAACAGAAGGGACGTGGAAAAGGGGAGAGGCGGGGGGTTGGGGGGAAGGCAGGGGGTCTGGACAAACTGGCACATACACGACAGATGTTTGCTCAGAAAAATACAGTAAAATCGTCATGCAAATATCACAGGGAATCTGCTTCTCACACCAGTGGCTTCTCCGCCTGCTTGCTTTGCTCAGTTTTGCCAATCGGGTGTGGGAAGGGGTTGGAGGGCAGGTTTGGGGGCAGGGGAGGTCTGCTCTGCATATTCATGTGGACCCCTTTCCCTCCTCTCCCCAGGAGAACAGTCCTTTCTTTGCATATGTCATTCCCAAAGTGAGCCCCGGGCTTGGTCTGTCCCCAAAGTGGGTGTGAGAAAGAGAAAGGCTCCCAGTTGAGCCCTGTGGGCCCTTCCCTCCGCTTTCCTCCCCCAAGCCAACCCCCAGCAGGGAGGCCCTTGGAGCCCCTGGGGGTGGCACCAGCTTCCTGGTCAGACCCCTCACCCCAGCACTACAGGCCTTCGTCCCATCCCAGAGCCCACCCTCAGCCCACAACCACACTCTCCTAAATCTCAAGAAGCCCAGCTGGCTGCCAGGCCAGAGCCTGGGGTCTCTGACAGGGGTATGGGGTGAGCCAAGCAGGCTGCTCCGCCTCCTGAGGTGGCTGGGGTGGGCACAGGTGGACAAAGCCTCCCAGTACAGCTGTCCTCACCCGCCACTGGCCCACTTTCCAACCAAAGGTGAAGGGACAGAATCTGGTCCCTCCGCATCCTAACGGTTTTGGAGACCCCACAACCTCAGGACCCCATTTTGTTCCCCCAGAGCTGGCCCTCAGAAAGCCTCTGGCCCTGGAGAAAGCAGCACTGCCGAGCCCTGCCCTTCCTCACCACTGCCTGCCACCCACACTGAGAGAACCCCCACAAGCCCAACTGTAACTCTGGGCACCAACTGCCAGCCAGAGCAGTTGCCATGGCGACAGAGGCTGGCCAGAGAGGGGGAGGGGCTCCAGGAACCCCGCCTGCTCGGCACCCAGGGGAGGGACGACCTCACTGTTTGTGCTTTGTTCAACGTTGGGTGGGCGTCAGAAAAAGGAGAGGGACCATTGCCACGGAAATACGGAAGTCCCTTGGGCCAAGGGTAGGGCATGTATAGGCAGCCAAGAGGGGGTGAGCGGGGAAACCCCTCCTTCCTCCAGGCAGGCTCAGATGCTGCCCCAAGACCCCACGAAGGGGGTCCGGCAGATAGGAGGGCAGGATATGGAGGGCACAGGCAGGAAGCCCCTCATTACACCCACCTCCCCGTTTCTCCCATCACAGGCTCTTCCATTAGGGGCCCTGGGGGCCGGGGCGTGGGGCCTGCCCACCCTACTGTCCTCAGACCCCACAGGCCACTCGGAAGACATGTGAAGGGGCTGGTGGAATGTTCCCTCGTCAGCTTCTTTCCTGTCAGCAGGACCTCCCTCTTCTCCTGGGTGCTGGAGAGGGTCCCCAGGATTATGAACCACAGCTACACACTCTGGGGGCATTGCCACAGGACTTTCTAGAAAGAACAAGCACTCGCCTGACTCTCAGGTCCCCCAGCCCCAGGAGACCGCAGCTTTGGAAAGGGATGGTGGGTGGATGGAGGGAGGAGGCCACGGGGGAGTCCCTGGGGATGGGGGAGACTTAGATTCTAACCTGCCGCGTGACCCCAGGGTTATCACTTCCTTTCTCTGGGCCTCAGTTTCCCCAACCATAAGTGGAAGGAGATGATTCCCAATGTCCATCTGGTGCTAAATCTCCAGGTTATCTGTCACCCAGGTGGTCTGTCACCCATGTGATCTGAGAACCCTCTCTCCGCCCCAAAGGGGCTTCGGTCCATCTCTGCCCCAGGCTTTCTTGCCCCTAAACCTGCCCTTGGTCCCAGGCCCCCAGGCCCCACACCCTCTTTTGTCGTCCTGACCTGCCCACCCACCCCCACCCCCCGCACACCCCAGCAGAGTCCCTGGGCAGCACAGTAAAGACGACTGGTTTCGGTATCAGTTTGTAAACTTTAAGGAAAACGTGTCTTTGTTTTCCTGTCCGTTATTGTTGGGTGTTGGTTTGTTCACAGTCAGGTGGTGGTCAGGTGTGTGCATGGTGCGTGCGTGCGGGTGTGCGTGTGCGTCCACTCCTGCGCCTCGGCCCCCGCTCCGCCCGCCATCCCGGCCACCTGGCCCTCCCCTGCGGGCCCATCCCCTCCCCCTGACCTCACCAGGGAGGAGAGGGTCACAGCTTCTGCTGGGCCGAGACCCCCTTCCAGTAATCCAGGATGTCATGCAGGTCCTCGTCCTTGGCGAACTGGACCTTCTTGCGCAGGGCGTGGCCGGCGGCCATGTACACCTCCTCCCGGTGGTGCTTCTTGTAGGGCCGGAAGCGCTCCCAGATCTTGTGTGTGCTCTCAGACGAGTACTCAGGGCTGGAGGAGTAACCTGAGTAGTAGTGTCTAGGGGAGAGCTGCGAGTAGGTGGAGTCACGCTTGGAGCGGGTCAGCGGCTTGAGGAAGGACACACGCTGGCTCAGGCTGTCAGCACCCTCCTCGTAGTACAGGGCGGGGAAGCTGTGCCGGTGCTCACTGCAGTGATAGGCCGGCTTCACCTCCAGGTGGTGGACACTCTCGCTGCCACTCCCGCCACTACCTGCTGGCACCAGCGGAAGCCGGTCCAGCGGGCTGTTGAGGGGGCTGCCCTTTTCGATGTACTTGGAGTCACCCTTGGCCAGCCCCGAGGCAGGCGGGTGGTCTGGCACGTCCAGGCTGAAGACCTTGGCGCTCTTGATGGAGCCGCTAGAGGACACGCTGCAGGTCTTGCGGGTCACGGCAGCGTCAGCGCTCAGCTGGCGCTGCAGCGGGTGGTGAGAGCTTTCCTTGTAAGGGGGTGAGAGGAAGCTGGGCCGCTCCAGTGCCCCGGGTATGGTGGCTGAGGAGGAGGCGGTGGCTGCCGCAGGGAGAGACTGGCATTCAAAGGCTAGCTCAGGGTCCCCACCACTGCTGCCACCTCCCAGGAAAGAGGCCGAGTCCAGCTTGAGGGCGTCGATGCAGTTATTAATGATCTGGTTGACCTTGTCCACCTCCTTGGCAATGGTGGAGATCTCCGTAGCCGAGCCCTGGCTGTTCTCCAGGTCTGGGAGGTCACCCTCGGGCCGGGCCTGGCCATCCCCACTAGCGCCCGTGCGCACCTCCATGTAGTTGCCTTTGGTGGTCACCTTGGGCGTGTCCAGCCCAGCCTCCAGCCCCTTGGCGGTGGGGAGCTTCTCCCCGATCATGGAGGGGAGGGAGGGCATGCAGGCCACAGGCAGCACAGGGGGCTCGCTCAGCTTCTGGGCGGCATGGATGATGGAGCCAGCGTCCACGTCAGCCCCATAGCGCATCTCCAGGATGGTCTTCTTGACATTGACTGACTTCTGCTTCTCCTCCTGCATGCGACGCTTGCGCAGACAGTAGTAGACGGCACCCAGGACGATGACCATGCCAAAGAGGCAGCCCAGGATGGTCATGATGTAGTGGGTGGTGGTGGAGGTGCTGGGCGCCAGGTCACCCGGCACAGGGTCCCTTGTGGTGAAGGTCAGGCAGGTGTGGTTGAAGCGTCGGCTGTTGCGTAGCGAGGTCACGCAGAAGGTGTACTCGGTGTGTGCCCGCAGCTTGTCGAGTGTGACAATCTCCTTCTTGTTCTTCAGGGTCATGACGTCGGAGAAATAGCTATTGTTGTACTGGACCAGCACGTACATCTTACTGTAGGGGTGGGGGATGATGACCACCAGGGTGGCTGAGGTGAAGGTGACGTGGTGCAGTTTGATGGCAGGCCCTGCAGACGCATCTGTGGTGGACGAGGCCGGTGGCTCCACTGACAGGATCTCATCAGGGCTGAAGCCCGAGTTCTCGTCGGGCTCCCTCTGGGCATCGGTGGAGTAGGGCGTGGGGTGGCTGACAGGCCGGATGGGCAGCGAGCCGTTGCGGCACTTGGCCTGGAGCACAGTGATGGCATTGAGGCTGTGGTAGGGCCGAGGCACGAGCAACGGGTAGCCGGCAAACTCACGCGGCGACTCGCACTGCAGCCGGTCGTAGTTCTTGGTGACGTTGTTGAAGACCACGAGCCAGGCCAAGAAGCCAAAGAGATCGCACTCACAGTTGAAGGGGTTGCCGGCCAGCTCGCACACCATGAGGCTGGCGAGGCTGGCGAAGGTGGCGCCATCGAGGCGGCTCAGGCGGTTGGAGGACAGGTCGATGCTGATCAGGCTGGGGCATTCGGAGAAGGCAGTGGGTGTCACAACTTCAATGAGGTTGTGCTGGACAAAGAGGAACTGCAAGCGGCTCATGCCTCGAAGCATGCCCTCCGTCAGGTTGCTGAGCTTGTTGTACCCCAACTGCAGGACCTGCAGGCTCGACTGGCCCAGGAAGGCACCATCCTCGATGTAGGAGATCTCATTCTTGGTGAGGTTGAGGTCGGTGAGGTTCCCGAAGCGGTTGAGCGAGGAGTAGAGCACGGCCTTGAGCTTGTTCTCATTAAGCCGCAGGTCGTGCACAGTGCTGTTGATGTGCTGCGGGATGGTCTCATAGGGCGGCTGGTTCTGGCTGCAGATGGCCAGCCACACATAGCCCTTGTCACCCTCGATGAGCCAGCAGTCGGCGCGCACGGCGCCCGGCCGGCACACGCACAGCAGCGCGGCTGCACACAGCCCCAGGCGCAGCATGGTGCCGGCCGCAGCCCCCTCGAGGGCCGGGCACACGGGGCGAGGGGCTGAGGGGTGGGGGGCCTAGTGGCCAGAGGCTGGGCCTGGCAGCACAGTCCTCCCGGGGGCCGCCACCATCTTGGGGGCGACCCCCTACTTAGGAGCCCCAGGTGAGGTGGGCACAGCCAGTGCCAACCACTGGTGGCCTTCTAGAGTGCTACCCACTGGGTGCTGCAGCCTGATCTGGGCCGGAGGAGCCCACAGCCTGCTCCCCAGCTTTGTTCCTCTTCTCCTGCCAGGAAGGTGCCCAGGCTCTGGAAGCTCCGAATTCTTCTCCTCCTCCTCCTCCTTTTCCTCCTCGGGTTCTGGGCTCAGAACTTCAGGCAATGCCACAGGAGACTGGAGCTGGAGGACTAGTGAGGGGGGAGCCAAGAGACGGGGGGAGGAAGGAAGAGACCCATCTGTCCCCTGGTTCCTAGAAGGAAGCACCAAGAGGGAGTGACAGATGAGTGTGAGAGCTCCAACTGGCTCCCTAAGCACCACCACGGCCCCACCCCTATCCCACACCCCTCCCAGGTGCCTCGCACCAGGGAGCACTCTGGGGACCCTGTTACACACACAAAGGAAGGCTGGTGGGTAGCTGGCAAGACAGGGCCCGGAGGAGGGAGACAGAGAAGAAACCGGGGGGGGGGGGGCAGAGGCCAAGGAGGTGGGCGGAGAAGGGAGACGGGACAGCACAGGTGGGTACAGGTGCCCGCACATGCTCACACACCCACGTCCATGTCCATCCACTGCCTGCACAAAGACCTACAGGCCCCCACAAGCCAGAGCTCCACAGCCTACACACAGACAGGGACACACACACACACACACACACATAGGGATAGTCTATGCATACAACAAACAGACCCATACACACCTGGCCACACACCCAAGCGGGCACCCCCAATCCAGATAAAGAATTAAGAAGCTCAGCAAAATGCCTCCTCTCCTCCATGCCCAAAGATAAATAATTCATTTGTTGTGTAACCGCTCTTGTTCCAAAAATAATTCCCTTGTTTCAGCTTCTAGGGGGGAGGGGGAGCAAAGCATCATGGCTGTGGGCCCCCCAAGCAGCGGGATACAGGGGCTAGGGTCTCCCAGAGGGAGAGGGCGTGGGGAAGGCTCATCCCAGGGGTGGGAGCAGAGCCAAGAGGGAGAGAGGGTAAGAGTCTGGAAGCCAGACACACCCCCAACCTCACCTCTGCAAATAGGCAGCTCACGGGCCCTCAGGTAGGTGAGGAAGCCAGAGGCCTGGAAAATAGTGCAGCCACAGGCGGGAGCGTCAGTGGCCAGAGAGGGGCAGGGACTTGCCCTGAGTGACACAGCACAGCCTGGGCCAGACGCCAGGATCCTGAGGCACTGTGAGCTGGAGCCAGGAGCCAGGAGGCACGGAGGCCCGTCCCACCCCACCACACCACTTCTCTCAGCCTGTTTCCACATCCATAAAGAGGGGGCAGGCCCCTGCCCAGCCTGTTTGCTTGGAGTAGGAAGGAAGGTGCCCTGTGCTGCCCTTCCCCAGGGTGCCGAGGGGCAGGGGAGGCCAGCAGTGGCCTAGCCAGCAGCAGACAGTGGCTCTGAAAAGCCATCTGAGTCAACCCTCACAAGTGAGGAAACTGAGCCTCAGACCCAGGGCAGGGACTTGCCAGCCAGCTGTACACAGACCTCAGGGAGACCCAGCTCCGGCCCCCACCCCAGTGCTCTCTTAACCATGGACACAGCCCAGTCCTCTTGGCCCTGGGCAGTGGCCAGGGATGTGAAGATTAGGCTAGAAAAATCCGTGTTTGGAGAAAGAAAGCTGAAGACCGTTCACAAGAGCCTCCTCCGCCTCCTGTTCCTCCTCCCGGGAAACTCCAGGAAAGAATGCTTTGAAAAAAATTTTAAACCTTTGCCATTAAAGCAAAACCAATTTACAGCACTGAGCCCCTGAAGGCCGGAACAGAGGAAAGGGAAGCGGGGAGCAGGAAATCCAAAAGGAAGACCGTGGTGGGGGGGGGGGGCAGTTTTGGCTGAGGAGGCAGCAGGTACACAGGGCAGCCTAATGAGCCCCGATTAGAAGCTGGAGGCTGCAAGGGAGGTTGTGAGGACCCAGGGCCCACCCCTCCCCATCCCCTGCAGGGCCAGCATCTGCAGAGGGGCAGACAGGCAAGGGGGGCGGGGGTGCCTCGAGGTGGCTGAATAGGAGGGGGGTACTCCGGCTGCAGACAGCATCTTGTCCTCCACTGGGGTTTTCCTGGTGCCACAGAAAGGTCTCAGGCTGGAGTCAGGAGACCTGGACTCCCATCTGGCTGGGCCTCTGGCTCCTGGGGAGCCCTGGGCCAGATCAACCCTCTCTGAGCCTCAGCTTCCCATCATCCTACAGGCAGCAAGGTCGCACTGGAGGAGGCTGAGTCCCCCAACTCGCTGTGTCAGGGACTCGTGAGCCCACCTGTCAGAGAACCCTGTCTGTCGGCTCCAGCTCCAAGAACAGTCCCTCCTCTTCCTCCTCCAGCTAGGCAAGTCTGGGGATCACATTGTTATGCAGGTGAGCATGCAGGTGTAGGGCTGGCTCAGAGTGCCCATGCAGGGATGTACCAACATGTGTGCGAGGATGTGTGGGCAGGTGCTTGCCCACACGTACACTCCACAGGACAGGTGCGCACACAGACAGCTGCAGGTGTGCTTGTGTGTGGAGGGACAGGACGGCAGGATGGGAGGCATCTCTGGGGACACACAGAAATACCTGCTTGTATGTTGATATGTTTAAGTACATGTGTGTCCCACATGTATGTGTACATATGTGCGCACATGGGCAACTTTAGCCACACGGGGCCCCCACTCCCACCCCCTATTCTCAGGAGACCCCTCAGCCAGGCCCTGGGGGTGGCAGCAGAGCTGAGCTGCCTGGAGTCCTGGGAAAGCCCAGGCCATGCAGAGGCGGAGGGTAAGTGGAGAGGGGACTCAGGCTTGGGGAGGACTAGCGCTGTCTCCAGCCCTTCTCTTCCCAAACAGCCCAGGGTAGGCAGAGGCCCAAGGTGTCCCACCCCAGCCCCTCTAAGCTCTGCCCACCTGAGCCCTCAAGGTGACCCTAACCTAGGGGCCCCCTCTCCCCTCCTCCTGCACCTCCCACTCCTGAGTCAGACGGAGGGGGAGGTGGCTCCCCTTTGCCCCATCCCGTGTGCGTCAGCCACCCTGTCCCTGTCCCTGGGCTGCCTGCCTGCCACCTGGCCTGCCACCGGTTGAGGCCTGACGAGGCCGACCGAGAAGCCGCTGACAGCAGCACACTTGGCCCCCGGACCGGCAGCTCACCCACTCAAGATGTGTGGGTTGGGCGGACCAGCCGCGGCTCTCTCAGGCCTGAGCAGAGGGTCTCGGGCTCAAACGGGCAAGGTCAACCTCCCCTTCTCCCATGAAGGTGATTCCCTAACACACACACTAGTGGGCAGAGCAGGGCCCTCACTTCTCACACCTGGGGAGTAAGAGAGGAAGGAAGGAGGTGAGGGAGCTGAAGGGAGAGGATGTGAGGACGAGGAGGGAAAGGCGAAAATACCAAGACAGCGGGCAGGAGGCCAGAGGAGCAGGCTGAAACAGAGTTGCAGAGAGGGAGTCAATGTGGTACCTGCAGACCCCTCCCCACTCCCCCCCCCTTCCCCAGACCACAGAGGCAGATGAACTTGGGACCTAGTCAAGCCCCGAAATGCAGCCGGGCCAGCCCACAGGGAGGAGGGAGAGAAACAGAGGTCTTTTCTGCCCAGGCTTAAGTGGTGGTAAACCCGCCATTCCTGCCCCCAGAGCCTGGAGGGACATGGCCACACTGGGAAGCATGTGACAGGTGTGGGGCTCCCACTGGCCGAGCCTGAGAGACCTGCCCCTGGAGCCACCTTGCCTTGATGTCCCTGTGCCTCCGCCATACGCCCTGGGCCCACCTTGCCTGACACAGCGCTCACCCGCAGGGGCATGGTGGGAGCATGCCGGAGCAGGGGAGCCAGTAGTGCTCTAGCACCTCTTAGAAAGGTCCCTCTCTCCTCCCACCACAGAGAAAAGGAACATGTCAAAGTTGGGGGAGGGGTGGGCAGCGTGTTGTCAAAGACTCGGGGTAGGCCCCCCATCTGGGCAGCTGCACATCATATGATGTCCCCTCCCGTGGGGACATACTTGGACAGAGTAGGAGGGCAAAGAATCAACAGACCAGATGGGCAGTCAGCCGGACACGGCCATGGGTTTGCTGAGTCACTGTGGGCGACAGCCGCCCCTCGATGGCCTCGACCCCACCTGTAAAAGTCACCCGTTGATCCAGTTGGTCTCCATGCCCTTCCCACCCGTGTGCCACCATGTTCCAGGCCCCTTGGTTGGCCCAGTCCCAGCCCTTCTCAGACAGGAAACTGAGGCCAGGACAGGAAAAGAACATATTCGGGGTCCCACAGCAAGCTGGTGGTAGGTCAGGCTCAGGGCCCCAGGGTAGCACTGACAGATCCTACCTCACCAACCCAGCATTCCTTTGGGGACATTTCTGCCCCTCACGTAGGCTCCCCACACCAGCTGACTGTGGAACACTGGACGTGCTACTTCACCCTCCCTGGCCTCAGTTTCCTCACCCATGAAGTGGGCGAATAGTCCTGACCTCGAGAGGCATCGCGAGGATGCAGTGCGCTAACGTTGCCCTAGGAGCCTTCCGCCATTATTTTCTCACAACCCCTGTCACCTAAGATGAAGATTCCCAACTCAGCCTCATTGAACCCCTGGGTCCCATTCCCCCTGACACCCCCAAGCTGCCCAATCAGAGGGGAGTCTTGAACTCTCCACTTCCAGGAGAGGCTTCCCTGTACTGGGAAGGGGTATGAGGGTCAGAGGGTTGTCGGGGCTGCTCCCTCGGGTCACCTTCCCAGCCTCCCTCTCTGCTCCCATTCCCTGGGCTGAGGTGAGAGGAGGGGATGGGCAAGGTCAGCCCGAGTGTCACACTGGGTGCTGTGGCACGTCTGGTTCAGTCTGGCAGAGGGGGTACGGGAAGCAGGAATCAGGAAGCTGAGGTCAGCAGGGACAATGCCGAGCTGGCCAGCTTCGAGATCTCGGGCAAGCCTCGGGCCCACTCAAAGCCTCAGTTTCTCCATATGTAAGGCAAGGTGAGTGCCATCCATCTCCCAGGGCTCCACAGAAACCCCGGGACACAGAGGAGGCAAATGTGCTCCATACAGGACAGGAGGCCCCGCAAATGGGCCACCTCAGGCTCCTGCTCACACAGCCACACTTCTGCAGGAAGGCCGGTTGGCTCCAGGGGAGGGTCTGGTGGGGGTGGGGGCAGTCCCTGCTCCAGCCTCCCAGGAGCAGGGGACATGAGGCTTAGCTGGGGAAATCTCATTTGCAGCAGCTGATAAGCCCTGGCACGGGCTCCTCCCTGGACCAGGCTGGCCAAGGCTCCCCGAGATGCCATTGTCACCACTGGTGTCAATGCCATTATCCAGGATTAGGAGGACCAAGGACTCCTGGAATCCAGCCAGAGCTCAAGGGGCAGGCAGCCACCTCACCTCTCAGCTGCAAGTACAGTACCAGGTGGGGGGGGGGGGCAGAGACAGACTACCGCCATTTGCCCCGGGGGCAATGCCTGCCACCCCCTCGGGACAGAGACTCAGGCCTGGGGGCTGCACACTGGGTCTTGTCAAAGGTTCTCTCTCTGGGTCTCAGTGCCTTGGCTGTAAAACGGGATCATTATACTTTTGCCACTGAACTATTTGGTAAGTTAACCGATCAGATTTTAGGTGCAATGAGCCCAGCTGCAGGGCGCAGAGGAAAAAGTATGGATCTTGGAAACAAAAAGTCCTGGGAGTGGATGCTGAGTTGTGTGGCACTGGGCATGTTAATTAACCTCTCTGGTCTCCTTGCCTGTAAGATAGTCAGATGCCCCTTGCCCGACACCTCCTTTGTGTCCGACATTTTATACTGCTTGAATCTTATGTCAGTCCTGCATGGCTGGTATTGTTTGCTTCATTTTACAGATGAGAAAACACTTTACAGACAAGGCTCTCTCCTGCCCCGGCTTCCTCCAAAGAGTTGGGCCCACCACAGGCACTGGACATGCACTGGCTGACTGGAGGGTTTCCAGCCCTTGGTGTAGGCACCTACCTCCCTCCCTACCAGGAGAAAATGTGCAAGCAGACTCAAGGGGCTTCGATACCCCCATCAACAGGAAGGCCTTATTCCAGGCCAGCTGCACTCCTCAAACGCCCCGAGGCACATTCCCACCTCAGGGCCTTTGAATGTGCTATTTTCCCTGCCTAGAATGCTCTTCCCCCCATATTCACGTGGCTGGCTACCTGCTACCTGGATTCATTCAGGTCTTTGTTCACCTGCACCCCCACCCCCCACCCCCAGGCCTTCCATGATGCTGCATCTAAGATAACCCACTTGTCACTCAACCTTGGCTTCGGTCCCTCACAACACTGAACACTACCTGACATCATTAGTTCTTTATTATCTGCCCTCCATTCCAACCCAGCATGAAAGCAAAGAAGGGCATTTTCCTTGTCGAGTGCTAGAATAGGGCCAGGGGTACAGCTGGTGTCCAGCACATGGTGTACAGAACAAGTGCTCAGCCCAGGGCCAGGGATTGAGGGGAGGGGGTTGGGAGAGATCCTGGAGTTCCTGGCTCCACTGAATCAGGATGTTAGATATCAGAGGGAGGGGCCTTGCTACTGATGGGGGCCCACCGTGTGTCACGAAATGTGCCTTCCTTTCATCTTCATGACTCCCCTTATGAGTCTCATTTTACAGATGAGGAAACTGAGGCTCAGAGAGGAGTAGTGACCTGACCTACTCAAGGCCACATAGCTAGGAACCCAGGTCAGACTGAGCTCTTAGAACTACCAGACTCTCCAGGATTCCTGTACTCTTCCCCTGACTTGCATACCTCTAGCGACAGGGATCTCAGCACTTGTCTGAGGCTATTTATTCCCTTCTCCAACAGCTCTGATGGTTATAAATTTCCCCTTAGATTACAAAGCCAAACAAGGCCAATCCCTCTACGAAGGCCCTTCCAGTGTTCGCTAATCTGCTATCACGTGCCCCTGTACTCTGCTTGTCCAGGCTAAACAGCCCCATGTCCTGTGCATGGTGTCAAGTCCCCCCACCCTTGAGTCCAGCTGCCCTGGCTCACACTTGCTGTCAAGGTCCCTCCTAAAATGTGTCACTGGGAGCCCAGTGTCAGTGCCAGTGTGATCCGAGCAGTGACAGGCCCCAGGCCCCGCTTCCCCGGTTTGGCTCCACACTTCCATTAAGGCAGCGCAAGTGTGGACCAGGGTTGTGTCCTCACCTTGTCCCAGATGTCAACCAAGTCCCCGGGCCCCTTCACGTGCACCACCAGGCAGCCTGACGCCCTCAGATTGTCCGTGACCAGCTCTGGGCAGTGTCTGTCTGAGTCTCACCCGAGGTGCTGGGTTTTGTCCACCCCCATTCAATCACGTCTTATTAGTCTCAGCCCTGCGAGCCAGCTGCTTCAGATCTCGGGGGAGCTGGCTTCTGCCCCTCACTGCCTGGGCCCTCGCTGCCGCGTCACCCTGCGCTGGGTGAGCAGCCCACAGCTGCTTCCATGTCACAGGGAAACCAGGGCCAAGCTGGGGCAGAGACAGTGCCTGCGGCTCACACCTGGGCCAGGTGGGACTGCTGTCCAGTCGGCCACACACTCACCCATACTCCTTACACGTTCCACGGGCATTTATTATGCAACTTACTGTGTGCCCGGCACTGAAGCAGACAGACACGCCCTACCTTCCCTGAACTTTCACGTTACCCAAAAAATCTTGATGAGAAGAAGAGCTTAACATCAATAGCAGGAACCGCTGACAGTTATCAAGGGCTTAACTGGCTTTTCAAGGCCTGGCTGTATTGAGCATTTATTGCCAAGCCCGGTAACCTTGGCCAACAAAGGGGCTGGGGTGGGCTTGCTGTGCTGTGGGCTGTTACAGCAACGGCATCAATTCTGAGTCAGACACACTGATGTCAGCTCACTGTGTGACCTTAGGCAAGTCACTGCCTTATCTCGCTGGGCCTCAGTTTCCTTGTCTGTTCAGGGGGTGGGGGGAACAGCAGCGTGCCCATGCCTTCCTGGGGTGCTGGGGCCACAGCAAAGCCCCCTCTAAACTGCCCACTGTGTCTTCCCCTGAACTGCCCTGGTCCTTGCGCCTTTTGCCCCTGCTCCCAGGACCACCCCCATCTGTCAGCAGGACGCTGCAGCCAGGCCTCGGTGGAAGGAGATCAGAGGATGGAAGAGGCTTTACCCAAAGGCTTTGCCTCTGGAGGCCTGCCCAGCAGCTGACAGGTGAGGCTCCCCACTGATTCTGTGCGATTGGCTCACTTGGCCACTCCCCCACCCACTTCCCAGCCCAAGCAGCCCCAGCACCCCCCACCCACTGCCATGTACTGGGGTAGTATATGACCCTCCTACCCACAGCCAAGGGCAACCTGTATTAAAAGTCCACCTCCTAATCCCACCCCAGGGGTCATCTCCTAGCTTTCCCAGAATCCTCCAGGCTATTCAGGAGACTGCCTCCCCTTTCTGGTCCCCGCCTCCCCCATCTGACCCCCCTCCTCTGGTCCTGCCTCCCCCGCCTGACCCTACGCTCTCCCCCTCTCCTGGGCCCCACCTCCCACATAGACTCTGCCCCTTCACCTTAATCCCACGTCTAATATCGGAGCCCTTCACCTGTACCTGGCCCCTGCCCGCCCCCACCTGGCCCCTGCTGGCCTCTCACCCCCGCTCAGCTGCAGCCCGAGCGCTACTCACCCGTCTCCACTGGACCCGCTCTTGAACCAGTGCCTGCGCACACGTGGCTGCCTCTGCCTGCACGGCCTCCATTCATTCATTCAATAAACATTTATGGAGCACCTACTATGTACCAGGCGCCGGCTAGGCCTGCCCTCCCCGGCTCTGCCTGCCCCCACCTGTTCCTCCTCCAGGGCCCCAAGAGGTGGACATTTCCCTGCCTTCCAACACTCTCAGGGCTGTCCCAAGGCACAAGGGCAGCTCTTTTGGGGGCTCCCTAGGGAGAAGTGGAGCCTCTGGGTACCTGAGATGACTGGCAGCCCTGCCCGAGAGGGTTAGCCACCACTCAAAGGGTGACAGAAGTCATCAGCATTACACGACCGGGGCCTCAGCACTTCTCACGCTAACCCATTCAATCCTCAGCACAACCTATCATTACGCCCATTTTACAGATGAGGAAACTGAGATCTCGCAATGGCTATGTAGTGGCTTTGACCCTCTTCTGGGCCAGGCCCTAGCTTTCTGTTCCTGTTTGTGTGGAAAGTGACTTCAGAAAAATTTGAATTAATTGCCAATATTGAAAATCTGGGAGATTTTACTTTTAAAAAAAATCCCAGTTTCTGCAATCCATGGAGAACCTGACAGATATGGCTGCCCTGCAGGGTCAGAGTGGGTGGCACTGCCCGTCCCATGGGACCAGAGCATGTGCACAGCCTCCTCCCTGCCTCTAGCATAGGTTGCCCTCTGACCCCTGGATACCGGAATCTGTGAGGCCAGCTGCAGGGGTAACCCCCAGAGTGAGGACAATTAGAATTCCAACTTTCATGGAGGGTGCCCTGAGCCTCCCAACCTGGGACCCCAAGGTAGCCACGACCCTCTGCTGATGTTGTGACTCTGGGTTTGAGTCCTGGGCCACTCTCACAGCATGGGTCTGTCATTTTCAGGGGAGTTTCCAATCATGAGTCTGGGGCTCAAGGGTTCCAGGATGCACCTACAGTTCTCTAGATCTGAACGTCTACTGTTCTAAGTCTCAGCTTCTGCGGGCCACCAAGTCTAGAAGACCTTAAGCTGCCTGACCTGCTTCCAAGGCCTCCCCAGAGAGGGGACCCCGAGCCAGGCCTCCCCAGTCCTGCCTGCTACCTGTGGGGTCTGCTTCTCCTTGGCCCTCCATGGTGCTGCCTGGACCACTGGGTCAAAGCTATGTCCAGTCCTCAGTGGGAGGATACAGACTGCCAGTCGGCCTGGGCCAAGGTTGCAGCCAAGGCTGCTGTGAGCCCCAGGAGCCCTAAGGCCTCGGCAGCTGAAGCCACAGCACAAGGAGGGCTTTTAGAGCACCCCAGAATGGAACCTGAAGCAAAGGGCTCTGGGATCTCTGGAATGGCCCTGGCTCCCACCCATCCTCCCCACTGCCTCTTCCAGGCCCAGCACCCAGGGCTCTGTAGCCACAGCCCATTCACCCTCTGTCCCCTCGCGGCCCCGAACCAACACCGTCCAGGATGATCCAACGTTCCCTCTCCTGGTGATGAGACCAGGAGTCTGCAGAGTGGGAGGCCACCAGAGACAGAGGCTGACGTGCCAACTGCGGTGCCGCAGCTGTTGCACTGGAGAACAAGGAGGCTCTGTCCGCACCGAGCGGTCAGTGCAGCCCCGGAAGCACCCAGGGAGGGCCATCCCATGACTGCCGGCTGGGCACACTGTCCAGGGGCCCCACACCCAAACCATGGCCGGAGAACACGTGACTATTGTGACCCCTCCTATGTCTACCAACTCAGGGTGGCCAAACCATGGAGACAACCCTCCCTTGGTGTCCCTCCCCCACTGAGGGTGGGGGCCACATGCAGCTCAAATGCCAGCTCTGCCACTAACTGTGTGGCCCTAGGCAAGTTACTTCTTTCCTCTGAGTCTCAGTTTCCTCTTCTGTAAAATGGGACTGAGTGAAGAGCTTCAAAGAGGGTCTGGCACATAGTAAGTGCTCAATAAAATTTGCAGCTGCTAGTATTCTTATCTTGGCCTGGCTCCTGAAGCATGGCCACCTCTGTTGTAACAATGACAAGAAGGAGGGGATGAGGCCTGGCCCCCGAGAGCCATGCAACCCTCTTTTCCTCTGCCCTTGCCACCTCTCTTGGGTTCAGGCCCCCCAAATGCCTGCTGCCCCCTTCCTCAACCGCCTTCAGCCTGTTTCCCAGCCTCGGTTTCTCTCCCATTGCCAAATCACAATGGCTGTTATAATTAACGGATTATCTCAGCGAGACAGCTGTGGTCCTTTGAAAATTAGGTTGAATAACAAGATCCTGGCGTATGGTAATTTCTTTTCATCTCCAGCTCCCTTTCTCTCTCCCTCACTTCAGCCTTGCTCTGCAAGCAAATGTGTTTTTTCCCCTTTCCCTCCTTCCCAAACACCTTCCTCCTCCGCTGTCTCCTAAGACTCTGCTTTCCAGTGACAAGATGGGCAGGAACTGGCCCTCCAGGCCCCCTCCTCTGTGCTCAGTGCAGGGTGGAGCACCTGACATATGCAACTTCAGTCATCTCCAGCAGCCCTGAGTCCTGACGGCCACACCTCCCTCCTGGAAATACTCCCCCCTCGAGCCCAGGAGCCTGGACTTCTGCTCTCCTCCGACCTCCCAGGCTGCTGCTTCTCAGTACGCTTTCCAGGCACCCTTTCCTCTGTGTGCACTTTAAGCCTGCCCACCCCCAAGGTCCTGGCCCCAGCACTCTGCTCTTCTCCAGCCTGCTTGCCCCCTGGACAGCATCTCAGCCCTTCCCAAGGCTTCTGTTATCAGCTCCGTGCTGACCACTCCCAAACCACCAACTCCCAGCTGCCTCCTGGACTCCTCCTAGTGCCTGACCCAGCCAGAGGCTTCAATCCCTGCTCAGTGCCCCGCCACTTGAGGGTCTTTCTGTGCCCCGTCTTCACTGCTTCTACTCTGGCTCCTTCCCTCGCAGGGCCCTTCTCAAGCAGCATCCTCACTGGCCTCTCTGCCTCCAGTCTTACCTGCCCATCCTCCACCCGCAGACAGCGTTCGAAATCGCAGGCCTGAACATGGCACTCCCTTGCAGAAAAGCTTGCCTTGGCTCCCCACTGATTCGGGAAAATTCCGGCTATATCCAAAGCCCAGCTCCTGTGGCCTTGCGAGTTCTAGCTTCCGCTCTCCTCTCCTGCCTTCCTGCACTCCCCCGTCCACCCCACCCCATCACCTAAAACCCACCTGGCTGGGGCCCTCCTCTGGGTCCTCCATCACAGCTGGGATCCTAACCGCTGCTTTTACCCCTGGACTGAGTTCTCCCAGGAGGGGCCCTGAGTCTCGGTTAGAGCCAGCACTGGGCACACAGTTGGTACTCAATAAATATCCGTTAATGACTGAATGAAGGAGGCCTGCGCTCTCCTCCTTAGAGATAAGGAAAGGAGGCTCAGAGTAATTAACAACTAGCCCCAGATCACACAGCTCATACAAGACAAAATCAGAGTCTGAGCCCAGGCCTGTGCCTCCAGGGTCAGTCTTTCTACTGCCTCCGGCTGCCTTGGGGTGGGGGGATCAGCTTCTGCACACACCTCAGGGAATTTGAACCCTCCAGCCTCAGCCAAATGAAGCTATCAGTTAGACAAGCCTCTGTCTGCTCATCTGGACAGGGGGAAGGTGCCCCCTTGCTCCCCACCTCAGAGGGTGGCTACTAGGGCAGAGACTCAGGTCTTGGGGAAAGCCGGTCCTGCTAACAACATCTTGGGATTTTCCTACCATGACCGTTTGCACCCAACTTCGTTATCCTTGGCAGGAGTTCCCCAGGACTGGGAAGGGACCCCCAGGTTGGGAGAGGTTACACAGGACATAGACTCCTTCAGTGAGGGGTAGATGGGGGCAGCATGGTGGGTTTGGGGGTCAGATTGTGAGCTTGGGCTTCCCTCTCTGAGCCTCGGTTTCCTCATCTGTGAATTGGGCCCATTGATGCCCACTGGACGGGGTTGTGGTGAGGACTAACGTGTGAACTGCCCAGCACCGTGCAGGCACACTGCAGGACACCCGCTTCTTCCTCGGATACCAGGCCTACCCTGGCCACATGGCTGCCAGGTTCTCACGAAGTGCACCCGGGGGAGAAGAGAGGAGAAGGGGGGGGACAAACTATCTGTTCCTGACCACTGCCCCCAGGACAAAGCTCATACCCTCACATGCGGCCCTGGGGCCCCTCTGCCTGGGTCCCTATCTCCCTCTCTAAGCTCATGCCCTGCGTGCAGTTGCGGGAGGCCCACCTGCATGTCCTCTGAGCCTTTGCTCATGCTGTCCCTGCAGCCTAGGGAACCATTTGCATGCACGTCCACCCCCCGAGGCCCAGATCTTGTGCCCCCTCTGCCCTCTCAGTGGGAAGAAGGCCCGTGCCGAGATTTCCTCTCTGTAGGGACGCGTGAGAGTGTCCCTACTCTGCCTCCCACCCTCTGATGCGTGGTCCATGGATTCCTGGAAGGGTCCTGGAGATTGTCTCACCCAACCTTGCCTCCCCCATTTTACAGATGGGGAAACTGAGGCGCAGACGAGGGAAGCAGCTCTCCAGAGGTGTGCTTGGACCCAGGTCTCTCTGCTGCTTCCAGCCCTCCAGGTGGCTTCTCTCCTGGTGCTGAGCTGTTCAGCCCCTGCCTGTCTTCTACACACCCCCAGCCCTGGGCTACCTGAGGACAGGACCCCATCTTCCTCTCTGTCCCCCCCAGTGCCTAGCCTAAGGCCTGGCACATAGTAGGCACTCAGTAAATGTCTGTTGAATTGAATTGCGCTCAGGGCGGCCAGTCGTCTCTGCTCTGTAAGAGAAGCATAGAGTTAGTGGCTCTGTTCCAATGACGACCAGGGGTGGGAACCAAGCTGGCAGGGGCCCCAAGGACCCGCAGGCCCTAGGAAGACCAGGGGGCCTGGGAAGCTGGAACATTCGGACTTCAAAGAGTCCAAATTCTGCCCCAACAGGCTGCAGGGCCCTGGGAAGTCACACCGCCCCAGGTCCTCAGGGGCCCCATCTGTCAGATGGGGGTGACATTCCAGTCCCTGTGGGCTCTGAGGGCTGCTGACAGTGATGAGTGTGAAGAGGACTTCCAGCTCACAAGCGCTGAGGGCTTAGCACCTGACATGCAGGAGTCAGTGGGAAGTGTGCCCATTCTACAGATGAGGAGACTGAGGCTCGGAGAGGGGGGAGGCCATGGGGCCCATGCACTTGATCCCACACTGTATACAAAGCTTCCCTGCAGAGCTGGAGGAAGCAAGGCATGATAACAAACCCAGACAAAGACGCTGACCCGCCAAAAGGTGGCCTGAGCCAGGCCTAGCTGACAGAGGTTCTCAGGAACAGGGCCCAGCGTGAGCCGCAGGGAGGTGAAGGGAAAGGTGAGAAGCCGCATTCTCCCCTCCCAACAGGGGTGCGCTCTGATTCCTGGGCCCCATGAGGGTTCAAAGCTGTCTCAGATCCTTCGGAGCCTGCAGAGGCCTGGGCAGGCCCCGGTGTGAATATAGATCAGTAAGACTATAAATACACAGCCAGGCCTGGCTCTGCAGGCCAAGCCTCAGAAGCAGACAAGATGGGGTTAAAACCCCAGCCTGGTTCGCACCTTCAGCATGACCCTAGCAGCCCCTCCACACTTTGGGCCTCAGTTTCCTCCTCTGCATGTCACCATAACCACAAAGTTTCTTTACCCAGCAAGCCACAGTTCTCTGACCCCAGCCAGGCCAGCAGAAGGGGAGGTCCTCCAGGGTCCAGGCCAGAGACCTGGGGAGGAGAACAGGAGGAGGCATGATGGGGAGTGTCCTGGCTACCTAGCACAACCAAGGGGGAACCCAGGAGAGGGGCTAGAGGCCATCCATCCACTCGTTCACTCCCTCATTCATTCCAACAACCATCTTGAAGTAACTTTTGCTGGGAGCTGAGAACGCACAGTCCCACTGAGGAAGACAGTAATGAACTAGCACCTCTTCCACTGGGTGGGGACTGTCCCCTGGCTCCTGTCACCAAACTCAGTTTGCATCACAGGGCACTGGTTTCACATCTGCCTTCTGCCTGGACCAGGACTGCATCAAGCACAGGGATGGGGTAGGCGGTCTCGCTCACGCTGTAAACCCAGGGCCACGCATCACCCAAGAGGCTGAAAGGATGAATATGGCACCAGGGGAGCAGACAAGAAGGCCCCACGCATAGGGACGAGACGTGGGCTGGGGGAACAGACGAGCTCACCTTGCCTGGCCCCAGCCCTGTGCCAGGCCCTGCGCTCTTCATATACAACAGACATGTTGCTATTCCCGCTTGGAGGACGAGGAAAGCGTGGCTGGGAGAGAGACCCGCTGCTCCCCAGTTACAAGGCATGGCTGGTGCAGCAACGCCCAGCACAGCTGTGCTGAGCCTTGAAGGGACGCCACGTGCAACGTCTCAGGTTGCCCTAGGCCAGGCACGTAAGGGGTCAGCGTCCCATCTTCTCAACAAAGCCTCAAAACCACCCTGAGTAGCAGACAGACCCTCTCGCACAACAGGTCGGGAAACTGAGGCACCAAGAGGTGATCCCACCCCCCAGCTCCTGGCCAGACAAATACCTTGAAGGTGTCATTGGAAGCCTCCTGCTGACCGGCCTGATGGAGTTCTGCCTCTGCCTTCTCCAAGGTTCAAGGACAAGGGGTGTGGGCCTGGGCCCGGGCCTGACTCTGCCCCTCACTGGCTGGGAACAACCACCCTCTCTGAGCCTCAGCTTCCCCGACACCCGCCTCCTCTGTCCCACACAGCAGCTGCAAAGAGCAAATGGGTAGACCAAGGACAGACCCCCCCACGGACCGTAAAGTGCAATCCACATTCAAGGGAATTTCACAGTTACTGCTGTCCTGTCCCCCGCTCTCCCTTAGCCACCTCTGCAACTGTTTTCACCAGATGTTCACATTGTGCCCACCCCTGTGCCAAGTAAGGGCTCTTCAAGCATTTCGTCCTCAGGATCCCAGGACCCAGTACTATTTTTATGCCCATTTTGTAGATGAGGAAACGGAGGCTTGGAGAGGTGAAGTAACTTGCTCAAGATCATGAGGTAAGAAAGCGAGAGCACTTTGTCACGATGTTACACCTGCCCCTGAGTGTTCTCAGCCCTCTGTGGCTGCTGGAGTCTTCAGTTCGTTAGTGCTCACCTGCTCGCCAGTGTATCCGACTTTCCAGATGCATGCAATATTCATACTTCCATCATCAGTGCTCACACTCCCCTCTCCGAGGCCTCCGGGAGCCCCATTAATCATTCAGACACACCTGCATATTCATTAACTGCCGAATTAATACAGGGCCCCTTATTACTCCGGCCCTGCCGCCTGCATTAAAGACACTTCGACTTCATTCATTATTAAACTCCCTTGACAAGTCATCACATCCTCCCTTCGCCCAGGCCTGAAAGCCGGCAGCCTGCTCCCAGAGCCAGCTGCTGTGTGGCCTTGAGCCAGGCCCTTGCCCTCTCTGGGCCTCCTGCACATTGATCTAGTAAAATCAGGCACAGGAGAGTCTCAAAGCCCCACCCAGTCTCGTTGAGATGGACCATCCGTCTGCAGGGTCCTTTGTCTCTTCCCTGCCCGCCTGCCTTTCTTGGATCCACACAACTGCTCTGTTCTCCAGGAAACCGGAACCTGTCAGCTCTGTAGTTTCCCTTACCCTCCTGCATACCTTAGAACAACCTCCACTTTACAGATGGGGAAACTGAGGCCAGTAAGGTTAAGGCCATCCCCCCAAGACAGGCTGGAGCTGGGCTGTGAACCAGGTCTCCCTCCTGTGGGGTCCTGAGCTCTTTACCAGCACGCACTCCACCAGCGGCCTGAGGCTCGGCTACCATGTTGCCCCAGCTCCATGGAGCCCTCCTTCCCTGGCTGGTTCCTGGATACGCAGATCCCTGCCTAATGGAGCTGTACGCAATACAGGATGGATCCCCAGCCCCTGGGAGACACCCCGATCAATCTTCATTATGCCTGGTGCTGAGCAGAGCCCGCAGCCGCCCTCCTGGCCCTGACCCGCCTTCCACGTCCTTCCATGGGCTCCTCTGCGTGCCACACTGCTCACCTGGCAGCAGGCCCACCAACATCAGCAGGCCAAGTCCCTGCACCCTACAGACGCTGGGCCTGAGGCTTCACTCCTCAACCTACTGGCTGCGTGTCTACGGGTTCACTGCTGGACCTCCCTGTGCCTCGCTCCCATCATCAGAACCACACCCTCTGTCTCACCTCCAGCCCATCCCCGAGGTCTGCCCATGGCACACACCTGTGTGGCCACTGCCCCCCACTAGTCCAAACCACTGATGGCTCTTGGCTGGATGGCAGCAACTGCCTCCCTGGTCTCCTGATGTTCCCAACGTCCCACCCTCCCCTTGGCTCAGGAGCCAGAAAGCCAGACTCTCAAAATGCTCATACTGAAAGCCCCTCCTTTAAAGATCCCAGAAGCCCCCGTGGCTGCCAGGCTGAAGCCAGACTCCTCCTGAAGGTCAAGGCCCACCAGGCCAGGCAGGCCGGACCCTCTGTCCTGCTCTCCCCTTTTGGCACCTCCCAATGGCTGCTAACCAAAGGTTGGAGGTTCGAGTTCCCCCAGAAGTGTCTCAGAAGAAAGGCCTGGGATCTGCTTCAGAAAAACCAGCCACTGCAAACCCTCTGGAGCGCAGTCCTGCTCTGACACACAAGGGGTCGCATGAGCCAGGGTCGACGCCACGATAACTGGTTCTTGCTTCTTACTGGGCTAAAGGAGTCTCCGGGGGGTGGAAACGGTCAAGGTGCTTGGCTGCTAAACAAAAGATTGGAGGTTCGAGTCCACCCAGAGGCAACTGGGAAGAAAGCCCTGGTTTTCTGCTTCCAAAGAACCAGCCACTGCAAACCCGCTGGAGCACAGTCCTGTTCTGACACACATGGGGTCACCGTTAATCAGAATCCACTCAAGGGCACATGGTTTTTTATAGCCCTGTGTGCTTTCCTAAAATATCCATTTTAGAATACCAAGCCCCAGAGCAGTTAAGCCACTTGCCCAGTGACACACCACTAGGAAGTGGCAGACCCGGGAATCACACCAAGTCGTAGCCGCCAAGCTATTCTGCCCCTCCAGCTCTGCTTGGGCTTTCCTCCTGAATGTCTGTCCGAGACACCCTGGGGTGAGAGGCATCCCTTGCTGGCTCTGAAATGATCCCTGGCTCCATGGCAGTGAGGACTTGAGCAAGGTCCTTTCTTTCGGGGCCTCAGTTTCCCCATCTATAAGGCCGTGAATGAGATGACCCGGTGCACATTATTCACGCACCCATGAACTTGCTGTGTACCAGACCCAGGCTGGGCACCAGGGGCTGCAGAGACGCACAAAACCTGTCTCTGCCCTGCAGGGGTTCACCAAGGGGTAGGGGACCAGAGTGGGGAGGGGGCAGGGAGTCACCTGTTCAGCATTCCAGGGACTAGGAGGCCGGTGCCCCTGCCTGCTGTCAGTACAAGCCCACAAAGCCAGCGGGAGGTTGGAGGTGAGATTCCGCACGGCCAAACCCCCAGACTCCTGGAGCTGGTGATTCATGGGGAAGGCTCAGTAATTCTGAGGACCTGGCCACCACCTAAGAGAGCTGGGGGTCCCCAGAAGGAGCTGCACTCTGCCAGCCAGACATCCCACCTCTAACAAGCACCCACTGTGCACGGCGCCTGGGGTTCCTGTGGGTAGTGAACAAGACAAAGACCAGCAAAGCACAGGCTGCGAGAAACCCACAGGCACGTGGGGGACTCAGGCTGACAGAAACCCACCCCAAACATGCACTGGAGACTTTTGCTCTTTAAGGAAACCCTCCTGCGAATTATTTTGTAAAATAAATAATCAGCCTCTAATTTTTCTTACGGAAACCCTGGTGGAGTAGTGGTTAAGCACTATGGCTGCTAACCAAAAGGCCGGTATTTCAAATCCACCAGGCGCTCCTTGGAAACTCTATGGGGCAGTTCTACACTGTCCTATAAGGTCGCTAGGAGTTGGAATCGACTCGACAGCAATGGGTAATAACGAATAATTTCTCTCACAAAAAATCTGGATTTTTAGAGATGAGGTTTGTTTGAAGTGAGATAGTGTTCCTGGCTCTCTGGGTGCTTCCGTGTCACAGGCCTGGTGTGGGGGAACCCTGGCCGAGACCCTGCTGTGCCCCCATCCCCCAACACAGGGGCCGGCATGCAGAAGGTGCTCAGTAATTCCAGCAGGGAAGCTGCGTAGACCACCATTAGCACACTCTTTTCCATCCTCCAGGATCAAAACTACTTCTGTGTGTGTCCGCCTCGCTTCACCTCGGCTGATGCCCACCCAGGTCTCATCCAGCTCCGGCTCTCTGGTCAGGCAGATACAGAGGAACAGGGGAAGGGAGGAGCCAGGACCTTGACAAAACTGATCTCATCCAAGCCCACGCAGGCCACTTAGCTGAACTCCCTATTTACAGATGAGAAAACTGAGGTTTCAAGGGCAAGCAGCTGACCCGAGGTCTCACGGTTAGTGCAGCCGAGCTCAGGATTAGAACCGACTCCCACCCAACCTCCCCTGTGCTGGGCTCAGGCGCTTTCTAAGGTGAGGGGGGGATGCGCATTTGGGAACATTCTGGGTCGGATGTTTTGAGTGTTCTGGAAACCCTGGTGGCATAGTGGTTAAGTGCTATGGTTGCTAAACAAAGGGTCGGCAGTTCGAATCCGCCAGGCGCTCCTTGGAAACTCTATGCGGCAGTTCTACTCTGTCCTGTAGGGTCACTATGAGTCGGAATCAACAAGACGGCACTGGGTTTGGTTTTTTTTGTTTGTTTGTTTGGAAGGCTGCAGGCACCCAGGAAAGAGCATCATATCTGGGGCGGGGTCAGTACCACCTGGACTGAGACCTTCGCTCTGTCCCCCTCCCAGCTGTGTGGCACTGGGCAGGTGTACAACTTCTCTGAGCCGACTTCCTCATCTGTCAAAGTGATGCGGGCTGCCCAGCAGGGCTGCTGAGAGAGTTCAAAGAGACTGTAAAGACAACTGCCAAGAGCTCCCAAGCGCTCCCAGGCTGGGCTCTCAGTAGATTACCTCCTCCAGTCCTCACAATGACCCCATGAGGCAGGTTCCAACATCATACCCATTTCACAGGCCGTGAAATGAAGACCCAGGGGTCCAATGCCTTCCGAAAGCCACCTGCTCTAAGTGGTGAGCTGTGTCCTCAATGCTGGCTAGGGAATGCCCAAGTCGTCCATAAATGATACTCCTTTCTAGCGCTGACCTTTTCTTTATCTTGCAAAGGCACCCTGAGTGGGCTTGCCTCTGAGTGCCTGGCTGCTCCACCTCCCAGCTTTTGCTTGGCCCATTCCAGCCACATGCTGCATCCTTCCTTGCCACCTCCATAGCCAAACCTCTCCTGTCCTCTGCGGCCATCTCTCCTCTCCCTTTGCCATTCAACCTCTTTTTTACCCCGTTATAGTCCCCCTGGACAGGTGTAGCAGTCTCCTCCCAACTACTCTGCCCCAGCCTATTCTCAGCACCGTCGCCAGAGGAAACTTTCTGACACAACCGGGCTCATGTGGCACGTCACATCACTCCCCTGCTCAGAAGCCTCAGTGCCCTTCTGGCTCCCTAGCTCCGCACTCAAGGCCCCTCATGGCCTGGCCCTGCCTCTGCAGAGCTGCCCCCCTCCACCCCCCCAGGGACAGAAGACATGGCCAGAACAAGCCGCGGCACACACACGCATGCACGCATACACACACACACTTGCTCACGCACGCACACATGTGCAACGCACCCTACACACACTGGCACTCACACACACACCCCATGCACACATGTGTGCGCGCTCATGCACACCCCTTGTTTGGGGCCCCTCCCTTGACTGCTTCCCTACCCACCACCAGCCTCTCGTTCCTCCAACCCTACCCCAGACCAGCACCCCCAGGCAGCGCTGGTTCAGGAGCCCCCTCCATGCTGCATCCTGGAGCATGGCATCCTCACCCCTCATTTTTCAATGCTAGGCATGCCCCCCGCGACTAGAAGACACAAATTCCAGACTCTTCCTCCTGACCTGGGGGGAGCTCATGAGCCCTGCACTCCCCTTCCCCCGAGGCTCCTAATCTTCCATTCCTACTCCCAGGCCCTGGCACGGAAGCATCTCACCCCTCTCTGAACTTAGGAGTCTTCCCACTGCCCCCAGCCTTTCATCTTGTGAATGCAACTCATCACCAGGACTCCAAGTCGCCTCCTACAGGAAGCCCTCCAACCTAGCCAGGGCATGAGTCACCCTGTAAAGACTGGTCTCCAACTGCCTTCCCCATCAGCTGTGGGGTCCCTGATGGCAGGGACTGTTCTGATTCACCTCCCAATCCTCAGCCCCTTACACAAAGCTTGGCCCCCACGCTCAAGAGCTGTCTGCTGTATAAACGCAGACCTTCCCTCCTGACCCAGGTTTGATTCTCAGCCGATGCACTTCACGCGCAGCCATCCATCACTCCTCTGTCAGTGGAGCCTTGCCTGTTGCTATGATGCTGAAGAGGTTTCGGCAGAGCTTCCAAACTAAGACACGCTAGGAAGAAAGGCCTGGCCATCTACTTCCAGAAACCAGCCAGTGAAAACCCACGGATCTCAACGGTCCAATCCACAACCAATCACGGGGGTGGCGCGGGACGGGGCAGCATTTTGTTCTGTCGTTCATGGGGTGGCTGTGAGTTGGGGGCCGACTTCACAGCAGCTGCCTTCCCCGAGCTCCTGGAGCAGAGGGTTAAGTTCCTGAGCCCACAGTGACCCACCTGAATCCACCCCCTCCCCACCCCCGCCAAGCCTCTGCAGTCTCCACCTGAACTATTACAGCGGCCGCCTCACGGCCTCCCTGCCTCCACCCTCACCGGGGGGCACAATCAACCATCCACTGACTCCCATCAGGAATGAATAACATCCAAAGCGTCTGCCAACTTCATTATCCTCCCCCCTCACCCACCACACTCTGGCCCCCCGAGCCCCCCCAACGTCCTCCTTGGGGAAAGAACAAAAGAAGGGTTCACAAACACTTGACTAAGTGCTTCACCACCCTTAGCTGACTGAATCCTCACTAAATTTCTGAGATACAGGTATTAACTAGCATCTTCCCCAATGTACAGATAAGGAAACCAAGGCACAGAGAAGGAAACAACTGCAGAGTGGGGCCTGAGTCTGTAGCTACCTTACTTCCTACCTCCTAAGGCTAAGCCTTCCGTGCCCCCAGTCCTGGGAAATAGGGTGGGTGGAAGGGGTGGGAAGGTGGAGGTCAAAGGGAAGGCAAGGCTGTGGCCTCAGCCTACCCCAGGAGAACAACCCCATTCACATGTCTACTGCATCCTGCCAGGTCCAGCCCTCAGGACCCTCCTCTTCCTTCTCCCCACCCACCCCGCCCCCAGGTCAGTCTAGCTTCACCAGAGGCAGACTCCCAGTGTAGGACAAGGCCTGGGGGACAACAGTGGGGCTGTCTCTCCCTCCCTGCGCCTGAAGGGCCCCTCAGCCGGGTATGCAGCCACAGGGCAGCAGTGGACTAGGCATGGGGAAGGCAGTGCTGAGGCCTTACGAGGCCTCGTAGCAGGCGCCTGGTGACAGAGCTCCCTCACCCCCCGCAACTTTTGAGACTCACAGCCCACGGGAAGGGGAGGAGGCTATGGTCCTCTCAGCTGACACCCATGAGACTGACGGGAGACTGAGGCCTGCAGAGGTGCAATGACTGCCCAAAGCTGCCGACCCCACTGGGGGCTCTTTCCGCAGCCCCGACCCTTGACCCTTGCTGTCTGAGTGCAGGCTGTGAACGCCGGGAGGGCGGGGCCCTTGTGCTCCTCCCAAGATCCCTGGTGCTGTCACAGAGCGGGTCCTCAAAAGTGTTTTCTTCAACAAACAAATGAATAAATGAATGAGCGAGTGAGCGAGGGCTGGGTTCAAATTCATCCATCTCCTCATCTTTAATTGCAGTTCACAGTCCTTGACTTGCCTTCTTCACTGGGGCAGGGGGTGGGGAGGACACAAGGGGGGTCAAATGAGGTCACTGCCAGACAGGGCTTTGAAAACCATAAATCGCTACACCCCTGGTGGTGGCTGTTATTGAGTCCTGTCAAGTTGATTCCGACTCATAGAGACCGCATGTCTCGCCACCCCACGTAACAGTAGAATTCGTAGCGACCCCAGGTAACAGCAGAACTGCCTCATAGCGTTTTCTTGGCTATAATCTTTATGGAAGCTGATCACCGGGTCTTTCTCCTGCATAGCCGCTGGGTAGGTTCGAACTGCCAACCTTTCAGTTAGCAGCGGGCACTTAACCATTTGCACTACCTGGCTCCACCCCTGGTAACCAAAACCAAACCAAACCCATCGCCATCTAGTCGGTTCTGACTCATAGCGACCCTGCAGGACAGAGTAGAACGGCCCTATGGGGTTTCCAAGGCTGTAAATCTTCATGGAAGCAGACTGCCACATCTTTCTCCGGCAGAGCGTCTGGTGGATACCCCTGGTAAGGTCTGTTCCAAAGCAGCAGAAAGCTACACTGAGGTTAACTATTTCATTCATTCACTCAATACAATTTCTCAAGCCCCTAGTATGTGCCAAGCCCTGGGCCAGGTGCTGGGAACCCACATTGATGAGGACAGATGTGCCACTGCTCTGAGGAAACCAGTAACTGCAGGTGCAAACGTGGGAAGGCTCTGGGACTCTAGGACAACATGGACTTGGCCAGGGGTGGGGGGTGGTGGTCAGGCCTCCTAGAGGAGAAAGGTCATCTAGCTCTCAGGCCCATCAGAGGCAAAGGGCCCCCAAAGAGTCAAGTCAACTAGCAAAGAGGGGATTGTATGCCCCAAAGCCAGTGCTGCCTCAGGTGGGCAGCATCTACAGGTAAGAGGTGGAGGGCCATATAGGAACCCCAGGTCCCTGCCCAGATGTTGGAAAGGACCCAATGCCCCTACACAGTCTCTTGGCTCAAGACACCTAAGAGGCCTATGGCCAGGCAGGAATGGTGGTGGCCAGTTGAAGGCAAAGGCCAGGAGGAAAGATGTCCCAAATGGACAGGAAGGGGATCACCCTCAACCACCAGCCTTGGGTCCCTTTGGCAGCAGTGAGCGGACGAGGGTTTGGAGGTGGTAGTTACTGAGAAAGGTGTTGTGGTTTGTAAAAAGCCTCCACACAAGAGAATCCTCCAAGATGTGCCCTTATGGCCCTTGGTCCCAAATTGGAGATGCCACCAGGGCCTAGCTACCCAGGACTGGCTTGAACCATCACAACCCCAAGTGTCCAAGGTGGCCGAGATGGTGATGACTAAATAACAAGAAAGGAGGCTAGCATTTATTAGGCTCTGCTCCGTGGCTTTTCCCGTATTAACTCACTGAATCTTTCCACCAATGCTATGAGATATGTACTATTATCGTCCCCATTTTACAGATGGAGAAACTGAGGCCCAGAGAGCTGAAGCAACATACTACAGGTCCCACAGCTCCCGGGCAGCAAAGCTGGTAGCCTTTGGGTCTCCTGAACTTGTGGAGACCCCTGAGGCTGGGAACAGTTTCTAGAACATTCAGCCTCTGAACTAAAGACCAAGCTGCTGCTGAAGCCAGCCTAGCAGGGAGGGAGGAAGCTGACGCTGCCCCAGGCCAGTGCCAGGCACATGGTGGGGTCTCAGGAAACACAGCCATTGCTAGATCTGAAAGAAGCTCCTAAAACAGTCAAAACAAACCCTCCATATCAGCAACAACTTAACGTGAGGCAAGGGGCCATGGCCCAGGGGGGTGCGGGAGGTTTCCCGGTGACTCCGCAGGCCGAGCCAGCCCGCCCTCTACTGCATGCAAATGAAGGACATAAATTTCTGCTTACTTAACTTCACGAATGTTAACAAGCTCATAAAAAATAAGTTAATTCCTTCTCAGCTCTACAACACCCTGTGTTTGTTTAATTTTGTTTCTCCTCCCTCCCCTGGTCTCCCAGGTGAGAGAAGTGAAAAGCTGCAGATTTTGGCGTTCCCTTGCCAAGTGGGATCGCCCCTCCCTCCTATCAGCCTACCCCGGGGAGGCTGGGAGTGAAGCCCCCAGACGAAGACTCAAAAGGCCCAGGGGTGAGCCCTGTTCCCTCCGGAGGCAGCTAGGCGACCTTGGGCTCCAGACTTAACCCCTCTGTGGTTTAATTGTGTCACCTACAAAGAAGAATAGAAATCGCACCCTGCCCGCCTCAGGGTTGGTGTGAGGATCAAACAAGATAATCCGGGTAAAGTGCTTAGTCCACTCCTGGCACAGAGCAAGCCCTCAATAAATGTTAGCCCTTGCTATTATGCAAAAGAGAGTTAAATACACCCCCCTCCCCCAGTTAATCCATTTGGAGAGTTTGCCTTCTCGGGCAAGCTGGCAGCTCCAACTGCAGCTTGTGGATCGGTTTTGTTGGCGAGATCAGTGACTGACAAAAATCCGAGTTTTGATGCCATTGAGCAGAGCCTGAGGTAGTGTTTGCCACAGACCTCACCGTACTCTAATGCCTTACTCTAACAGATGTGCACTTTTAAGTTACCTGGCCCCTGTGAGCATATGAGTTTGCTACCCCTAGTTTATGCCTCTCAACAGCTTTTCCAGCTGGTGATCTCCTTGGATGCATCTCTAGGCCCAGCTGACAGGTGAGGAAACTGAGGCTCAAGAAGGTGCAGCAACTTTCCCACAGCCCCCGGGGGAGGCGCTATGGAGCCAAGGCCTGGCCCACTGGCTCTCCCAAGTCCCTGACCCTCCGTGCCAGTTTGGGAGACACCTCCCTGGCACACAGAGGAGCAAATGGCCAATTAGCCAGGTGGCAGGAGAGGCAACGCTCAGTCTCCACGGGCTCAGCGTGTTCCAGGACCAGGTGGGTGGCTGAACAACAGCCAGGGCAGTCCTGATGGGGCTGGGTGTGCCAAATCAGGGTGGCATTTCTGTGTGCCAAGCACAGTGAAGAGCACTGCAGGCTCTGAAAGTTGGGGAGGGGGTCCCCTCTATATCCTCCACCTCAAGTCTGCCTCCAGGAATGGCCTGAGCCCACATCTGGCCCTTTGTGCTGGCACAAAGCACAAAAAGTCACAGCCCCAACCCTCTTCAGTCAGTTACCACCAGCGACATCCTCCCCATGACCCCCCATCTCACAGAGGAAGAAAAGGAAGCCCAGGCAGGTGCAGTGTATTCCCTAAGGGTACGCAGAGAGAGACTCAGGCTCTGGCCTTCAAACCAGCTTACACCATCCTCTAGCCAGAGCCATCAGCAAGATCCAGAACACAGTGTCCACACCCAGGCTAGAGAGGTCAGCCCCCACCTCACCAGCTGCCCTCTCCAGGCCTTGGTTTCCCATCAGCAACAAGCTCCGACGTGGTGAGCTCTTCTTAGAGGGAAGAATCTGATGGGGAGCCCACGGGAGCCCCAACGCCCAGCACTGTGGCCATCTGTGCACGAGCCTCGACTTCCCCGGGAAGAGGGCGGGACAAACTGTTGTCCCTTCTCCTTTCCAAGGCCCCTGTCACGGGGCACCCCAGCCTGCATCCAGCAGTGATACAAGGAACAAGCGTGGCTAACAGGACTAGACACCGTGCTGGAGGCTCTCCATGGGGCACTACAAATCTATGAGGTTGGCGCCGTCATGGTCATTATTCAGCTGAGGAAACAGAAGCAGAGAGAAGCTGAAAATTTTGCCCAAAGATGGAAGGACACGACCCTGGTTACTGATGTCCAGGTGAGGCCTTGGTGGGGTGCTGGCTCGGGGATAAGAGAACAAGGTAGGGATGCAGGAGAGGGAGCGAGTCCAGAGCCCGTGGCCAGGGGAGGCAGCCCCATAACTGCTGTCAACTATCAAGGCTGCCAGCCTCTAACAAGCACCCATCACCCCCAGACCTGCCAGTGTGCAGCTCCGGGTCCCCATCCACCTCAACAACACTCTTCTCCTAGGCCACTTTCAGCAGTTCTCTGGGTGGTGCAGATAGTTAAGCCCACAGCTACTAACCGAAAGGCTGGCAGTTTGAACTCTCCTAGAGGTGCCTTGGAAGAAAGGCCTGGCAATCTACTTCTGAAAGGTCACAGCCTTGAAAGCCTTATGGAGTGAAGTTCTACTCTACATACATGGGGCTCCCACAAGTTGGAATCAACTCAACTGTAACGGGGTACTAACCAAAAGACTGATGGTTCAAACCCACCCAGAGGTGCCTCAGAAGAAAGGCCTGGCAATCTGCTTCCGAAAGGTCACAGCCACGAAAGTCCTATGGAGCGAAGTTCTGCTCTGCACCACGACTGTCAGAATTGACTTGAACGGCAATGGGTCTTGTTTTCATTTTTTGGGGGTGGGGGTAGGCCACTTTCACTCTTTCCTCTCTCTCCAGTCTGGAATCCCTGCCTCTCCTGGCCCTGCAGACAGGTCCAGCCAGGGGTCTGTTCCTTCTACTGAACAAAACATGGCTCCCAGAGGTTCAGGGACAGGCCCGAGGTCCCACAGCCCAAAAAATGCAGAGTGGGAACTCCAACCCAGGTCTCAGACATCTTTGCCCACTCACCCCTGTCCCTGGGTTTTAGAAGAGTCCCCAGGAGTATCCCCAGCTGCTGCAGGGAGAAAGGGAGAGGTCAGGGCCATGAGGGGCAGGGCCACAAGGTAAGGGCGGAGCCAGGAGGGGAGGGTGGGGCCAAGAGAGAAGGCCAGATCCCAGTCCTGGGTACCAGTTGCCCTGGCAACAAGACCAATTAATTCCGACTTGGGCTCCATCTGTGCCTTGGCTGGATGGGCGGTTGGGGCTCGCGGGTGTTTGTTTTGAAGCAAAGGGGAGAGAAGCGGGAAGAGCTGGGAGGCTGCTCCCCTGGGACTGACAAGGGACTAACACCCCCCACGTTCACACAGAGCATCCCCACCCTCCATAGGAAAAGGCATACCCACCCTCCATAGGAAAAGGCAGGCTGGGGCCCCAGAGACCACCCCAGCCTCCCCTCCCTGAGAAGAGCCCAAACACTGCCATAAACAAACAGCAGACAGCAGTGCTTGCTGTGTGCACGCGCGCACACACACACGCACACACACACATGCACACACACACACACACACGGTATGCAGCAGGCTCCAGAATGAGACAGACTTGGCTGCCGATGTCAGCCTAAGCTTTCTGAGTCCCAGCTTCCCCATCTGCAAAATGGGCAACACCCCCTCAAAGGGCCCTCAGGAGAATTAGAGGCAGGTCCCAGTGCAGGGGCACCTCATCTACTCCAGGGTCAGGGAAAGCTTCACTGAGGTAAGTCTGGCCAGGATCACATACACAGCACCCAGAAGGTGGCGCTTTTGAGGCACTGGAACCTGGCCAGGAGGACTGGATCAGGGTGTGGGAGAAGGAGAGAGAGCCCCAGAGCAGGAGCCCCAAGACCTAGCCAAGTCCGGTAGGTCTCAGCAGTGAGGGTAAGGATTCTAGATTGCAGCCCAAGGACAGAGGGAGGTCAGGAGAGCAATATGCTGCAGAGAAAGGTGCAGAGTGAAGCAGAGGGGGCGAGAGTGGCAGCAGCTGGCCTCTGAGGAGCTGCTGCGAGGGTCCAGGCTGGTGATTGGGACTCAGAGGTGGGAAGGCAACCGTGCAGACAAGCAATGGGAGCGTCTGAGAACAGGGCTTGGGGGCTTACAGGACAAAGCAGAGAGGCTGAGGGCAGAGTTCAGGGATGGCCCCCAGGGCCCAGGCAGGAGTGCAGGAGGAGAGAGGAGGAGGGTTCCAATGAGGGACAAGTTGAGTTGTAGGGGCTAGAGGGACACCCCAAAGGCCGTGTCTAGTTAGCAGATGGCCACACCCAATGCCTGACAATCAGAGGCAGGTCATGGTAGAGGATAGAGACCTGGACATCCCTGCATATGACGGGTAAGGGAAGTGGAGGCACCTCCCAAGAGCACGTGGATAGAGGCCTGGGCATCCCTGCATATGATGGTAGGAGAAGTGGAGGCACCGCCCAAGAGCATGTGGGCAAGAGCAGTGGCTAAGGGCGGGCCAGGGGGACCACTGCCCGGGGACAAGTGTGGCTGGGAGTGGACACAGGAGATCAGGAGCCTGCCACACAGTGATACTTGGAGCCAGACCACCTGGGTTCAAATTCCAGCCTCAACACTTCACCAGCTGTGAGATCCTGGGCAAGTCATCTCACCTTTCTAAGCCCCAACTTCCCATCTGTGAAATGGGAACAAAAGCAGCACCTGTTCTGTAGGTTATAATGAGCACCTTCCCCCCAAGTCCCCCAGGTTGGGTCCCAAAGATGCACAAAGCAGAGACCAGCTCTTTCAGGGAGTGGGGGCAGGTACTAAGCTTTACTGAGCACCTACTATGTGCACCTTACGTGTGTTACAGACATACCAAGTGATGATCCAGGAGGACGAGCCTAGGGTCAAGTCCTCGTTCCCTACCTACTAAGTGGGACCAGGGTGAGGCCCCTCACCTCGATGAAACTCAGCTTTTTAAATTATAAAATGAGCATAACGAAGGTGCCCACTTCATGCAGTCATGTGAGGATAAAGAAAACATACAAAGCGTTTGGCGCCTGCTGGCCATACAGCAGGCACTAAATAAATCATCTTCGTTATTATCACTCTTACTGCTTCTCCCACCTTCCAGAAGGTGGGTATACTGATCCCCACGTAACAAATGAGATGGACGAAGACCTCACCCACCCTGGCGTCCAGGACCTGGACTTGCCACCATCTGACCACAGGGTCCTCCTCTCCAGCCCAAAAGCCCTCCTCAGCACCCTACATCTCCATCCCCAATTCTGCTCATCCCTCAGGCCTAGCCCTACAGCCACCTCCCCGAGAAGCCCTCCCTGACCACCTCAGCTGCCCCCTGGGAGCTCGAGGCCCAGCCCACCCAAATTCCACCCCAACTCCGGACATCGCCAGACTGCTAACACTGTCCTGTGGGAACGGCTTGGCTTTCCCCAAGAGCAGGCATGCTGCCCCCCACTTCTGTAGTCCATCGTGCCCAGCAGAGGGTGGAGGGGAGGGCAGAATCAGCTCATGTGTGACCAGGCCCGGGCACATGACCATCCTAGCAGAAAAAAATGCCTCCACGCTTGCCTCAAGTGCCCTTTCCTCAGGGAAGGCCTCCTGACTACCCCTCCGTGGGCACTTACTACAGAGGACTTACCAAGGGCAGGCCCTGTTCAAGGTCTTCTGCGTGGATTAACCCATTTTCACCTCCCATCAACATGGTGAGGGAGGCGCTGTTATCTCTGTTTTTACAAATGAGTCACACAGAGTGGTTAAATGCCTTGCCCAAGACCACACAGCTAGTAAATAGCAGAACTGGGATTCAAACCCAAGCAGTCTGGCCCTCGAGCCCCACCACCTCTCTGAGCGCCTCTCCTTCATGGCAATTTCACATTTGTGAGATTAAAAGACTAATCTAATCATTTAATCCCCCTACCTGACTGGAGTGGGTTTGGTTACCTGACTGGAAGAGATCCATATTTATGCCTATTCCCAAGAAAGGTGATCCAACCGAATGTGGAAATTACAGAACAATATCATTAATATCACACACAGGCAAAATTTTGCTGAAGATCATTCAAAAACGGCTGCGGCAGTATATCAACAGGAAACTTCCAGAAATTCAGGCCGGTTTCAGAACAGGACGTGGAACCAGGGATATCATTGCTGATGTCTGATGGATCCTGGCTGAAAGCAGAGAATACCAGAAGGATGTTTACCTGTGTTTTATTGACTATGCAAAGGCATTCGACTGTGTGGATCATACCAAATTATGGATAACATTGCGAAGAATGGGAATTCCAGAACACTTAATTGTGCTCATGAGGAACCTTTACATAGATCAAGAGGCAGTTGTTCAGACAGAACAAGGGGGTACTGATTGGTTTAAAGGCAGGAAAGGTGTGTGTAAGGGTTGTATTCTTTCACCATACCTATTTAATCTGTATGCTGAGCAAATAATCCAAGAATCTGGACCATACGAAGAAGAACAGGGCATCAGGATTGGAGGAAGAATCATTAATAACCTGCGTTATGCAGCTGACACAACCTTGCTTGCTGAAAGTGAAGAGGACTTGAAGCGCTTACTAACGAAGATCAAAGACCACAGCTTTCAGTATGGATTGCACCTCAACATAAAGAAAACAAAAATCCTCACAACTGGACCAATGAGCAACATCATGATAAACGGAGAAAAGATTGAAGTTGTCAAGGATTTCTTTTTACCTGGATCCACAATCAACAGCCACGGAAGCAGCAGTCAAGAAATCAAAACATGCATTGCCTTGGGCAAATCTGCTGCAAAGGACCTCTTTAAAGCGTTGAAGAGCAAAGATGTCACCTTGAAGACTAAGGTGCGCCTGACTCAAGCCATGGTATTTTCAATCGCATCATATGCATGTGAAAGCTGGACAACGAATAAGGAAGACCGAAGAAGAACTGACGCCTTTGAATTGTGGTGTTGGTGAAGAATATTGAATATACCAAGGACTGCCAAAAGAATGAACACATCTGTCTTGGAAGAAGTACAACCAGAATGCTCCTTAGAGGCAAGGATGGAGAGACTGCGTCTTACATACTTTGGACATGTTGTCAGGAGGGATCAGTCCCTGGAGAAGGACAACATGCTCGGCAGAGTACAGGGTCAGCGGAAAAGAGGAAGACCCTCAACGAGGTGGATTGACACAGTGGCTGCAACAATGGGCTGAAGCATAGCAACGATTGTGAGGATGGCGCAGGACCAGGCAGTGTTTCGTTGTGTTGTGCATAGGGCCGCTATGAGTCAGAGCCGACTCCATGGCACCTAACAACAACAACAACAACCACCACCCATGAGGCAGTTCGAATCCAGCAGACGCTCCTTGGAAACCATATGGGGCAGTTCTACTCTGTCTCATAGGGTCACTGTGAGTTGGAATTGACTCAATAGCAGCAGGTTTGGTTTGGTTTTCTGGTTCCCACACCTGAACACTCCCTGGGGGCAGAGCCACCTCTGTTTCCGTTCACCAATGAATCCCTAACCCTGTGCCTGGTATACAGTAGGCACTCAACAGCTATTAAATGTTTGCCTGAGTCTCAGCCCTGCCCCGCCTCTGATACTTGGCCTCTTCCTGCTCCCTCCCCACCAAATGGTTCAGCACCTTCTGCTTGCACACTTCCTGTGACTGGAAGCTTACTACCCCTGCAGCAGTCTGTTCTTCAGCCTCACAGCACTGAGCGTTGGGCAGTCTTCAGGATAGAGTGGCATCTGCCTCCTCAACACCATCCCCAGGGCTGTCCAGAATTCGGTCCACAGAAGTGCCCCCCACCCCTGCCAGACAGCTCTAGACCAAGTCCCCACCAGGCACACAGCATCCTCCCCAAGACTTCCTGCTCGAACCTGCCCTACCAGAGCCCACAGGGCAGCAGACTTTAGGCCCTGGTGCCTGGCCTGGGTGGGATTCGAGAGGAAGGGATCAGACCCCACTCCTGGTCTGACCCCTCCTCTCCACGTGCGTGCGAAGAACCCAGCTCTCCCAGGCTCCAGGCCACTCTTTCCACTTGCAGAAGTTGCCCCCAACTTCTCAGCAGAGAGAAGTGGTCCCCAGGCAGAATCCTAGGGGGGCCTGTCATAGTCTGTGCCCAGCACCCAGAATGGGCTGCGTGAGTCAGCCCGGATCTGAATCCTGCCCTGCGCCCTGCCTGTCCTCTCCCTGCTGTGTGACCTTGGACCAGTCACCTCACCTCTCTGAGCCCTAAAAACTGAGGAAACAGATAACCACACCATCGCCCTGAGGACTGAAAAAGGCAATACATGAAAGGCACCCAACCCAGTGACTGCATACAGTAGGTGCTCAATAAATGTCAACAGTTCTGATTAGTGATTGAATGTGAAGGAACGAGTGCATACAAGCACTCACAGTGGAGTCCGAGGGTGCAGCACCCTCCATGGTGACATATGCACATTCCTGGGGTCAGCCCCCAGGGCACCATCCCCAGCGCTCCCCGACCAGGAAAAAGGCAGAGAGGACAGGCCTGGACTGTGCCCCCGACCCCTGCCTGCCTTGAAGCCCCCTGTAGCAAATGCACAGCCGTGCACCCCCCTTCCAGCCCCGTGACCAACACGGCAGCCCTCCCCCTCCCGCTCTGCATCTGCTCAATTAGGGAAACTGGGGAGCTAGGAAAACAAAGACTTAATTTCTGAGCTAATCAGCCAGCCTCATACTAATTGCCATCCTCCCGGGCATTAGGGCAGACTTCCTGGGGGGAGGCTGTTCCCTGGGAACGACACCCCATCCCCCTAAAGCCTGAGTCAACCCAGCAATTGGGGGCGGTGGGAGAAACCAGGAGGCTTGTTGGGCAGGTGGGATTTCAGGGTGGGGCTCAGTGGGTGGGGCCAGAGCGGGACAGAGAGTTCACGGGGTACACAGCAGTGAGTGTACCTGAGGAGGGGTGTCCCCTGGGCTGGCCCCACCCTCCCGGGGTCCCCTTCCAGGACTCCTGCCCCATCCCAGGGGCAGCCACAGGGTGAGGGGAGCCCCTAGAACAGGTGCCCCAGTAGGCATCCAGCCCGCGGTCTTGGCAAAGAGATGGACAGATGGACGCTTCTAGACTAGAAAATTGAGCAACAATCAGAGGGAAGCTTTTGGGTCATGGCATTCTGTCTGTGCATTTCTGTGTGTTCCCCTGGGTGGCCCAAACAGTTTGTGCTCAACTACTAACCTAAAGGTTGGCAGTTCAAACCCACCAAGCAGGGCTGTGGAAGAAAGACCCGGCAATCTGCTTCCGTAAAGATTACAGCCAAGAAAACCCTATGGCGCAGTTCTACTCTGTAACACATGGGGTCACCGTGAGTTGGAATTGACTCAAGGGCAATGGTTTTGGCTTTTTTGGTGACTGTGCACACAAGTGTGCGTGCACGTGTATACATGCACAGAGAAGACGAAAGGGCTCAGAACCAGGAGCCAGGAGGTTAGGGTTCAACACCGTGCTTGGGCACCGAGCAAGTCCCCGCCCCCTCTGAATTCAGACTTTACTATGACAGAGCTGGAGAAGATGTCTCTAAGCCACATATTCTTCAGTATATGTTTACTGAGCGCCTATTAACCAGGCATTAGGTCTGGGCTGGGCACTTCAGGGACAAGTGTGGACAAGCTCCCCGTCCTCATGGAGCCCGCATTCAGCAGAGGGGCCAGGTAAACACATAAGCCAATAAACAAGAGTGTTTGATGAAAAGACAGGCTTCACAGGGAATCGAAATGTGGGATGTGGGTCAGTGTGGCCGGGACAGAGCTACCGTAAACAGTGTTGTCAAAGCGATCAGACTTCCGATAATCTGAACTCATTGTGGGTCCCAGCGCAAATCCCCTCTCCTCTCCGGGCCTCAGTTTCCCCATTTGTAAACACAAGGGAGCTGGATGAGATGGTCTCCAAGATTCATTCCAATTGGACATTCACAAGGGACGATTCTCATTAGCTTCTTTATCTGCATGTGTGTGTGTGAGTCTGTGTATGTGATACCCAGGACTGGGTGTGGCCACACACACACACAGAGCTAACCATGTCCCCTGTCCTGGGACCAACTGCAAGACAGGTGCACCAGTGGACAGGGGTGTGCTCAGTGATGGGGGAGCCAGGCAGGGCATCCCTTGGGCCCATCCTCCTATCACAGGCTCCCGGGGCACCTACCTGACTCGGCTGCACAGGGAGTCTCTGGAACCTGTCTCCCTCTCACTCCACCATGGAGCCACCACAGCTGCCCCATCATGTGCTGAGTACCTACTGTATGCCCAGTGCCCCCATGCCTCGTTACACTGAATTCTCATGACACTTCTGCCAGGAAAGTATTATTACCCTATTTTGCATATGGGGAAACTGAGGCTCAGAGTGTGTGAGGCTCGGTGAGGTCAAGTGACTTGCTCAGTAAGTGATAAGCAGGGACTCCAAGGGACAGTGTGGCCTCCCAGCATCTGCCACAGTCACCTGACTCCCTGGGCCCTCTGACCCTGGAAACCCCTCCACAGGTCCCAGAGAGCTCAGCAGAAGTAACTTCATCAGGATTGGGGCTCCCCACGAACCGCTCAGCCAACAGCTGCGAGAGGAACACAGACGTTCACATTCAACCTAAGAAGCAGACACCCACCACAAGACCACCCCACCGACCAGCGTGGGCTAGAGGTGTGTGCTTTGAAGTCGGCCACTGTCGGTGAGAGTAGAAAAACCCAGACGACAGGGCTGCCCACAACAGGCACACCGTCCTTGATGCCACCCAGGAGAGATGCCCGCGGAGCAGGGTCTGGGGCTGCGTGAAGCTCCAGAGCTGGCTGTGAGGCGAACTCACGTGGGTAAGGATAAATGGCGTACATGTATTTGTGGGTGCCCAGAAACACGGGGAAGGACCCACAGTGAAGCCCTGGGGGGTCCTGGGGAGAAGCAGCTGCTGCTCTGTTCCACACATAGCAAGAGTATCTCAGCTCCCGAGTTAAAAGGGGGTCTATATGCTCACACACTCCTTTACATGGACACCCTGTAACACAGACGCATAAAAATCACTCCGCACATACCAGCCACAGTCCCTTCCCTCCGCCTCCCTCACGAGGCCCCGGGGGAGGGACAAGAAAGCTGTGGCAAACTAGTAGGGTAACGCCAGAGAAAGGGTGGGCAGAGGCAGAGAGGGACGAGGGACAGAGAGGCAGAGGGGGAGCTAAGAAAGCTCAGCTTGGTTCTGGGTGAGCCTGCTCAGAATTGGCCACTCAAGGCCAAGGCCCATGGTCCCGGAGGAGGAGGAGGGCTTGAAGCACACAGAACCTCCGCTCTAGCACACAGTAGACCAGGTTCGAATCTCAACTCACCCCTCCCTCGCTGTGTGGCCCTGGCTGAGTCACACAACCCCTCTGTGCCTGGTTTTCTAAAGGGCCCAAAGGGTCATAAAGGGGCGGGCCTCACAGGGTGGGCAGAGGATCCAGAAAGTGCTTTGTAGCTGTCAGGTGAGGACAGGCCACCTCCCTGGCTGATCTCCAAGGTGACGATGCCAGCCAGGGGGTCTCTGGGACTTTTAGGTAGCCTTCTCACTGGGGCTCCCACAGCACCTTCCCCGAGAGGGAGCCCCTCCCACTCTGCAGGGGAAAGGCTTGCCAGAGGGGAAGGCCACTTGATTAGCCTGCTCTATGACCTCAACAAGAGGGGCTTGGAGAAGTGAGAGGTCACGCCCAGGGTCCAGGACTGGGGAGCAGGGTGTTAGCATCCTACACCTCAGAGGCACTAGGCTGGCACCCATGGGAATTTAGAGGTCATTACTGTGGGGCAAAAAGGAGCCCTGGTGGTACAGTGGTTAAAGCACTCGGCTGCTAACCGAAAGGTCAGCAGTTCAAGCCCACCAGCTGCTCTGTGGGAGAAAGATGTTGCAGTCTGCTTCTGTAAAGATTACAGCCTTGGAAGCCCTATGGGGCAGTTCTACTCTGTCCTACAGAATCGCTGAGTGGAGTCCACTCGACAGCAGTGGGGTTGGGGTTCAGTCAGGGAAGGGGCGGCTAGAGATGACACAGCCCACACGTGTCTCCTTGGGCCCAGGAACAACAGCACTCACCAGTGTTCCCCAAAGACAGAGGGGGCTTGGGCGGGGAGCTGGGACTATGCTCAGGAGACCTGGTGAGGAGCCTGTCTGACGAGCCCAAAGGCCAGGACTGCCAGGCCTTTCTTCCTGGTCTCAGTGTGGGAGCTCTGCTGAAACCTTTTCAGCATCTTAGCAAACATGCAAGCCTCTGCTGACAGACAAGTGGTTGCTGAACTCCAGGTGCAGATTCCTCCCTCAAGCATGGGAATCTGCAGGGGTGGAGGTGTGAGAGGGAGCAGCTGGTGCCGAGTCCAGAGCTTCTTGGGGGAAGCCCTCATGGAGGCACCTAGGCTGGGGCAGTGACTGTTGCAGGGCCAGCTGTGCCAAGGACCCTGGGAGAGGACCACCGGCTCAGCTTGGGAGCACCCCACCCCACCTGTGCCACCTCCGGCTCCTGAGGCTTCATCTCCAGGGCTGTGGAAAGTGGCCAAACTGTGAGCCAGTAGACAATCTGGGTTCTACCCTCGGCCCGGCCACTCACTGCTGTGTGACCCCAGACCAGCGCCTTGCATCTCTGGACCTCAGCCTGCCCACAAATGCAGCGAGTTGGTGGGAGGCCTACAGCTCTGACCCTCCAGCATTCTGCTCTGGGGTCCTGGTTCCCTGTCAACCCCTCACTCCTGCCTCTCCCCAGGCCCCCCAGCAACTGCAGCCACTCTGGTGGTCCCCAAAGACGGCCACCTAGGAGTTCCCTCTAGAATCCAGGACAGAGTGTCCAGGTCAGCTGCCATCTCAGACAATCTGGGAGACAATCAGCGACTGGGAGGCAGGAAGGCACCCTTCGTTCCTCCCATTCTGGGGTGGTTGAACTGTGGAGGCAGGGGTTAGGGGTGTGGGGTTTCTCAGTGGTTCCCAGAACTCCTCAGGTCCTAAGGCTCCCCAGTCCCAAATGCCCTTACCCTCAACTCCAGCACCAGAACGGAGCGGGGGGGCCAGTGCCAGGAGAAGGAAAACCACGGTGTGCAGAACACCCAGTGAGCACTGGGGGACAGTGGGGACACATCGGACTCAGCTCCACCCTCCAAGCACCTGCAGAGGGCCTGCAAACAGCAGGTGCCCAATATGTGCCTATCAAAAAAAAGTAGATTGTAAAAGCTTGTGAGCAGCCATCTAAGATACTCCACTGGTCCCACCCCATCCGAAGCAAAGGAGAATGAAGAAAACCAAAGACACAATGGAAAGATTTGTCCAAAGGATTAATGGACCACAACTACCAAGGCCTCCACCAGACTTGAGTCCAGCACAACTAGATGGTGCCCAGTTACCACCACTGACTGCTCTGATGGGAATCACAATAGAGGGTCCCAGACAGAGCTGGAGAAAAATGTAGAACAAAATTCTAACCCACAAAAAAAGACCAGATTTACTGGCCTGACAGAGATTGGAGACACCCTGAGAGTATGGCCCCCAGACACTCTAAAGTCACTCCTGAGATTCACCCTTTTGCCAAAGATGAGACAGGCCCATAAAACAAACAATAATAAATGCAGCTCAACCAAGTATGAGACTAAATGGACGTACCAGCCCGGGGGGCAAGGACAGGAAGGCAGAAAGGGCAGGAAACCCAAGGTTAAGAAGCAAAGAGTACTGACACATCTCAGGGTTGGCAACCAATGTCACAAAACAATATCAGTATTGTTTAATGAGAAACTAATTTGTTCTGTAAACATTCATCTAAAGCACAGTTTAAAAAAAAAAAGTAGATGGATGCTGTCTTCCTGTATCATTTCACATAATCCTCACAATAGCCCTTGATCCCATTTTACAGATGAAGAAACTGAGGCTCAGAGAACAATCCACCCAGAGCTATGCAGCCAGCGAGGGGTAAGCTGGGATGGAACCCACGATGCTCACTCCAAAGCTCATGATCTCTTTCCACATCTTCTTTGGCAGGCTGTGGGAGAGCTGGAGGGGCCACAGAGGTAGACATCCGATATTTCCGGATCCAGCACCCCAGGCCTTGCGATGCCATAGGCCACAGCCCATCCCCAACAGTTCCCAAAGGCTGGAAGGGCCAGGGAAGCCACTGCCTACCTACCCTCCCCCCCACCAGGAAACCCGACAATCACAGGATTTACTGAGCATTCAATATTTACCAGGCGCCGTGCTAAGCACTTCGTAGTATCAATCCCATAAGGTAAGTGCTATTATTATCATTCCCATTTTACAGATGAGGACGCTGAAGCACATAAAAGTGAAGAACTTGCTGGTTATGAGTAGAACTGGGGGATAAACCCAAGCAGTCTGACACCAGAGCCCACTTACCAGCCACTGTGTCACCCCATCTTATAGCCCCAGGAGTTTCTCTCTTTAATCTGCCACCTGACGCCCCAGAGAGTGGCTGGCAAGGGCAGGAAAGGCCTCACTCCCAGAGGCTCTGCTTGGATCAAGAGCCCTGGAGCCACCATTGTAAGGGAGACCTCCTCTGCTCTGCCAACCCCTCCCAGGATTCCCCACCTCCGTCCTGGAGGCCAGCCCCACAGACCCCACAGACCGAGGCCCAGAGAGGGTGTGAGACTAGCCAGAGGCACACAGCGAAGGAAGGTACCCTTCCTTCCTCCCATTCTGGGGGGTTGAACTGTGGAGGCAGGGGTTGGGGTGTGGGGTTTCTCAGTGGCTCCCAGAACTCCTCAGGCCCTAAGGCTCTTGGCAGCCAGCCACGCAGCCCCTGGCAGCATGCAGGCCTACTGTGTGGAGGCCCTCCTCCCTTCAACCCCATCTCATTCCATTCCCCCTAGGAGCTCAGCAGCGTCCCCATTTCACAGATAAGCAAACCGTTTCAGCTACAAGCCCCCAGGCCCACCCAGAATCGGGATCCTAACCCACTGTGCCTCGCTTTCAGCCGCAGAGCAGACCCTCCCGCAGCCCCTGCCCCAAATCCCACCCCTTCCCAACCCTCAGGGACTGTGTCTCCCAGGAAGTCTTTCCAGAACTCTGAAAGCCTCCACTCAGTGGGGACCCGGGACGTCCCCTCCTCCTACACTCAGAAAGCAGACAGCCCAGAACACCCACAGTGCCTCTACCCTCAGACTGGGGCTTCTGGGAATCAAGGCTCCATCCCCCTCAGACAGGGGATTCCTGAAGGTAGGGCCATGTCTCCCTCAGACAGGGGCCTAGATGGCACAGTCTCTTCCCCCCCACCCACCAAGACTAGGGGCTCCCTGAGGACAGGGCCACAAGCTCCTCTCCCTCAGACTAGGAACTCCCAAGGGTAGAGCTCCCACCTCCCTCCCCCTTCACTTCCATCTGCACAGCACCCCTCTCCACAGTGCAGGGCTCTGCCCCAAGGGGACAAGAAGCCCCCACCCACCAGGACACCCAGAGTTGGGGCAGGGAGCCAGATCCCAGGCCACGCCTCAGTCTCCTCTCACTCCCTCTCTCCTTCCTGGCTCTCCATCAGGCCTGGCCTGTACCAGGCCTGCCACCCCCCTCGGCTGGCCCTGGCCGTGAATCCCAGCTCTGTTGGGCACCACAGACCCCCCTTTCTCCTCTCCAAACAAACGGGGTCTTGAGAGAGACACAGGGACGACCACACACAACGCCAGATCTATTCCCTGGACTGGTGGGGCTGCCAACAGCTGGGGGGGCAGGGGGCGCAGCCAGGCAGGGGGAGCTGTCTGCCCATTCCACAGCCCCTCCAGGCCCAGCCCCTGGAATTGGGGGTCAGGGCACCCTAAGCTTCCTCCTGTAGGCTGGGACCAACAGCCCACTCCCCAGGGGAAACCCCAAAGCAGACCCATCCCAGGCTTTCTGCACCATTCCCTCTCCTCCCTCCTATTTCCCTCCCTCTGGGGCTCCCCTCTGTCCCCTCTCCTGACACAGCGCAGGGAAGAGCCTCAGACCATCGGTCCAAGTCCCCGCTCCCAGGCCTACTAGAGAACTTCGCCAAGCCTCAGTTTGGTCATTTGTAAAATGGGCGTAACAACCCCTACTCCGCATGGCCTATTGTGACCCGGAAAGGGGGTTGTTGTCAGCTACTGTGGAGTCCAGCAGGATCTGACCATTGTGCTCCAGAGAGTTTTCATTGGCTGATTCGCAGAAGCAGAGTGCCAGGCCTTTCCTCCTACTCCATCTTAGACTGGAAACTCTCCTGAAACCTGTTCCGCATCATAGCAACACGCAAGCCTCCAACGACAGGCAAGTGGTGGCCGCACTTGAGGTGCGTCGGCTGGAAATCAAACCTGAGTTTCCTGCACAGAAGGGGAGAATTCAACTACTGAACCACCACTGCCCCCAAGAAAGGGGATGATGGGCAGGAAGGTCCCTGGCACATGGCCATGCTCAGTTAAAACCAGTCTCCTTCTCTCATCTCTCTCCCTCTCCCTCTCTTTCCTCTCCTGACCTAGAGGAGTAAGACGTGGGATTCCAAGAATGGGGGTGAGAGAGCCCAGATGGCAAGACAGAAAATGGCCTGTCCCGAGCACTTACAAGGTCTCTAACCAGGAGTAAAAACGTCAGATCTGTCAGGGGCCAGCTGCGGGAGTGCTCCCAAACTGGGGCTGGGGGCTTCAGCAGAAACTGTTTTCCAACCTGGGGAGGAGGCCTTGGAGTCAAGCCTGCAAATCAAATCTCAAATCCCATTGCCCCCCAGAAGCCAGCCAAGATAGGCCATATGCCCATTTTACAGACAATAAACTGAGGCACAGAGGAGTTAAATAACTTGCCTAAGGTCACACAGCTAGGGAGCAGCTGAACCGATTTCTTTTGACAACTCAGGCTGCTACCAAAAGCTCCTCCTGACAACACAAGCCTTCCCTACTAGAGAACCTTCTGGATTTTGCCTCTGCGTTCAGAGTCAATTCCAAATCTCTAGCTCTAAATGTAAAGCCTCCCAGCAAAGTGGGCTAGTGCAGCAGAAAAAACACTTCAACGGGAGTCAGCCCAGCCTGGGGTTGAGTGTCAGCCCTGCCACCCACCTCCAGCTGGGTGGACACCAGGCAATTTACCAGGCCTCTTAGCCTCGCTTTCCTTGTGTATAAAATGAGAATGATGGGCCCAGCCTCCGAGGTGGCTGGTAGTGTTACCCATCCAGGCCTTCACCCCACATTTATTGAACACCGACTATGTGCCTGGCCCCCTTCAAGAGCCTGGATAGAGCAGGGAACAAGAGAGAAAAAACCCTGCCTTCACAGAGCTGATACTTTATAGGGGCAAAGTAGGGAGTGATAATAAACAAGCAATGAACAAAATAGCATCAGGTTGTGTTACGGGCTGCTGTTGTTAGGTGCCATCGAGTTGGTTTTCGACTCATAGCGACCCCTTGTGACAGAGTGGAACTGCCCCAAAGGGATTCCAAGGCTGTAATCTTTATGGAAGCATATTGCCAGGTATTTCTTCCACGGACCCACTGGGTAGGTTCGAACTGACAACCTTTCGGTTAGCAGCTGAGCACTTAACCTTTATGCCACCAAGGCTGTGCTATGGGCTACAGAGAAACAGACAGCGTGAGGAGGCCGAGAGCAACAGTGTGGTCAGGGAGGGCCTCTCTGAGGAGGTGATAATTAACCAGAACAGATGACCATTAAGCAAGGAGCCCGGGCCGGGGTAGGGGGAGAACAGCAATGAACATAGAAGGAAGAGCAATTCCTGCAGAAGGAATAGCAAGGGCAAATCCCAGGAATTAAATGAGACAGGATCATGTGGAAAAATGCCCAGCACACAGCGGATGCTCGATAAGTGGCCGCCACCCGTCAAAGGCGGAAAACCTGTGAGACCCAGAAAAACAAGGCAGTCCTGTCGAGTTCCGGCTCTCACAGGTTTCACCGTATAAACCCCTGGGCACTATGCACCTCACCTTCCTCTCGTGGAAAACAGGTTGCTGTGCAGATTCAAGGGAACTCCAGGCCTCTTCTGCAATCCTAAAATCATTTATGTTCTTCCCATTTTGCAAGTGAGGAAATCAAAGCTCCCAGGAGCCCACAATCCATAAATGGCATCATTGGGACTTGAGCCAAGCAAGGTCTTGTAATTCCAAACCCCACCCTCCTTCCAGCCTTTTGTAGCCTTGCCATGCACGGAGCGCTCACTACCTTTCCCCTACCCACCCCATCTCAAGACAGTGCTGACAGAAAGTTCCTTATTCTGATGAAATGGCTGTGCCAGTTGGTTCCACTTCTGACCTTTGGGGACACCCAGGAAATCCCTCTCCCCTCTTCCCCAGGACAATATGAAACACGAAGAAGGCTGCTGTTCCGGCGAGCACTTCTGAAGTGCCAGGCACTGGGCTTTACTCCAACTCCATTGTACAGATGAAAAAACCAAGGCCCAGAAAAAACAGAGGCCTAAGGCCACTAGCTGGGAAGTGGCAAAGCCAGAATCGAACTCAGATCTTCATCACTCAAAAGACAGTCATCCTGCCTGTCACTCTCCGGGCCCTTTGAATGTCCCTCTTTGGACATTGCTTTCACTCCCTGGCCTGGTCTGTTCCTTGGTGGTGCCAAGGAGGTGGACAGAACAGACTTCCCTGAATTGGTTATTCCCAGGGCACAGGCAAGGGCTGGCTGCAGAGGCTCAGGACCCTACCCCCCCAGGGCTGTGAAGGAAGTCAGGGAGCCAGGGCCCAGGGAACAGCCAGGGGACAAGGCTCGCCTGACTTGATCACATACACAGGCCCCTGGTGTGAGCAGCGGAGGAGCACCGGAAAGAGACCCAACACACCTGGTTCTATCCCAGCTCTGCTATCAAGCTGCTAAGTGGCCATCAGGATGCCCTATGCCTCTCCAGACCTCCCTCCCTGTTACCACAAGGACAGGACAACACTCCCGCTGCTTGAGGGCTGTGGACAAGGGTACAATGAGGCAGACCTGGGTGAGAAGGCCCTGCTGTCCTCCTCACGCATGTCAGAAAATGTGATATTGTTTTTAAAAGGAATTATGATAGCGATGATGTTTACCACATACCAAGTGTCTACTGTGTGCCAGGAACCATGCCAGGGGATTCCTGGACATTATCACAAATGACAGTAGCCCTGCGTGACACGTGCATCATCTCCAGTTTACAGATGGGGAAACTGAGGCACAGGGACACAGAGCTGTAAACATCAGGGTCAGGAATCAAACCCAGAACTTGGGGCTCTTCCATGCTGCTTTCTGTTGCTATTATTTAAATGAAACGCGTGTTTCAGGAAAATGCACAGAGACTGAGGGGAAAGCCAGACAACTTTGAGCTGGGGTGGCTGGCACTCAGCGGGTTGGAATCCTAGTTCCAGCACACGGCTGCTGTTTGACCTTGGGCAAGTCACTTCCCCAATCTGACACCCCAAAGACAGAGGTCACTGCGGGCTCCTTGGAGTGCAGCACTGGGGCAGCAGGTCCCCAGCAAACATGGAGAATGGGGAGGAAGTCACTCGGTGGCAAGGAGGGAGCGTTAGTCCAGATGGGGGGCTTGCGTGATCCAAAGCCCAGAAAAGGGAGAGGGCTCCGGAGGAGGCCGAGCTGGTGAGCACCTGGTCAGAGTGGGAGGGAAGGACGGGCAGGAGAAGGCTAGGGAGCCAGCTGGCCTGGGAGGAAGACACCCTGATGGTGCAGGAGGCTCTCCAGCCTGCCAGGCCCCCAGGAAGAGGGAGAGGCCTGGCACCTGGGCCACACAGACCGGCAGGACGAGCGATGGCTGGGGGAGCACAGTGCAGACCCACCCACTGGGCCTCACCCCCTCAAAGGACCCAGTTTCAGCCTGTGACGGCAAGGCCAAGGCCACAACAGCAGCACCCCTGCCTCTCCCTGCACAAGCCTCCTCCACAGTGACCATCACCACCCCTCCCTAGAACTCCAACTCCCCCGTGGCAGACAAAGCCCCTCCACGTGGGGACCACCACACCTTAGTGACAGCATGGCCCTCCCCTTGGCAACCACCAACCTGCTGCCCAGACAGCCATAGCCTCCCGGGTCTCCTCCTCTCTCCATGGAGACACAATGCCACAGAGGCGGCTCCCTCACCATGGCAACGACTGTCACTCAGTGCCGCCCTGGACAACAGCTCTCTCCACGTGGCCACCACCAACACAGCCGCGGTGACAGTGACAGCTCGGCCTCTCCTCTCCAGGGCAGCCACCAGCCCCTCCAGTAGGGAACAGCGCCCGCCTGCCTGCCTGCCTGCCTGTCTGCCTGCCTGTCTGCGGCCTCCCAGTGTCAGACTGCTCTCCCTGCCGCCTCTAAAATTCAGGCCCTGGACTGCTTCCATCGCAGGCATTGCCCCTGCTCTCAGTTCCCTCCCAGGCCTTCAGTCCACCCCTCTGTACAACGGGAAGGCCCCCAGCCAGCCAGCCTTCCACTGGAGGCAGCTCCCACTCCTGACCTGTGCACAGATGCCCCCTGCCCTCTGGGGTGCAGCCAGGCCCGGCTCAGTCAATGCGCGGGCGAAGGAGCAAGGGCTGGGGCCTCTGAGCCGTGGGGGTGGGGCTTCCTCCCCGCCCCCCACCCCATGGCCCCCCAAAGGCCAGCCGCTCTGCCAGCCACCTCACTGGGGAGGGGCAGCTTGGGGGTGCCCGTAGCTGGGGGCAGAGACCAGCACGCAGGGAGGGACAAACAGGAGGCTGGGGCTGGGCCACATCACGGGTTTGCAAGGCCAGGTCATGTGAGCTGTGCTCACACACAGTCACACATACAGGCAGAGGGACCCTGTGCTTACCAGATGTCTGGGGGTAGAGGGGCTCCTTGGGCCCAGCAAGCCTCTGTCCCTGGCGTGGGCCCTAGGGAGGTCCTCACAGCCAGCAGCAGCAGCCAGCGGAGGCGGCAATGGGGTCTCAGGTCCTGGCCCAGCTGGGGCGGCAGCAGCTCCTCACTCAAGTCCTCTCCTTCTGTGAGGAGAAGAGGGGGAGAGGAGAGTGGAGGGAGGGAGCAGAGAGGAGGAGAGGGAGGGGGGCAGCAGGAGGGAGGGGGGAGGGAAAAATGCTGAAGTCTTGAAGGGTACACTCACTTCTTTCTTAGGTTTCCCATGGCAACCGAATATACCACAAATGAATATCAGTGTGAGAGAGAGGGAGGAGGCAGAGGGAGGGGAGGGGTGGAGGGAGATGGAGGCAGAGATGGAGCCAGATGAGAGCAGAGATAAAAGCAGAGGGATGGGGAGATGGAGGCAGAGGGATGGGGAGATGGAGGCAGGGAGATAGGGGAGATGGAGGTAGAGATGCAGAGAGATGGAAGCAGAGATGGAGAGAGATTAGGACAGAGATAGAGGCAGAGAGAAGGGGGAAATCGGGGCAGAGAGCTGGGGCACAGATAGAGGCAGAGAGATGGAGACAGCAAGATGATGGGGCAAGAGATGGAGGAAGAAGAGTCTTAAGACCCAGGTGGGCTCCCCACCCCCACTGGGCTCAGGGGTTCAGGAGTGAGGGGAGGGGCCAGGGGCCACAGGATTTTCCAAGCACTCCCTGGGCAGGAGGGGCAAGCAAAAATGGGTGGGATTCCTGGGAAGCCCCTACTTCCATCCCAGTCCCACACTCCCTGCTCTCCCCGCAGTCCAGAAGCATCCCCCAAGTTTTATTCCCAGTGTCACACCCCACTTACAACCAAAAACATACACATCATACCCCATGGGAACAGCTGTGTCCATCCCCCAATGCACCCCCCACTCACCTGACACCCAGGGCCCTCACACAGTCCTCACGCCCCTTCAATGCCAACCACGCCACCCTCTTGGTGGTCGCCCCTAACATTGACACCACCCACTCCCCTCACCACTGGGCCCCATCCCCTCTGCTGCAGGGAACAAGGACACCCCCTCCCCCAGAACAACCTCTCTGGCACACATTTCTTCCCCCAAAAGTGCCCACAGCCTGTCCCCACGCACACCCTGCCAGGTGTAATACCTCTGCCCACCTTCCCACCATGCACCCTGACAGGCATGTACCTGACCTCCACCTCAGACACTCACACACCCAGACATGCAAGCCTCAGCCACACTTTCCCTCCACCTGTGCAGACACACACACTCAGGCCCTTCCCGAGGAGGCTCCTCTCCCTGTCTGGCCTGCACCCCCCACCAGCCCTGGTGATGCTCCCACCCCCACCCTCACCCCCACCCTCACCCCCCACCCTCACCCCCCACCCCCCACCCTCACCCCCCACCCCTGCAAGCTGGGGCTTACACCTCAGGGCCCCCTGAATAGCACCATTCACCAACATATGTAGACCCACTGAATGCTGGCAGCCAGTGGCACTGAGGAACATAAACACACACAGCTCCCTGCTCTGCCTTAATTCCGTCACCCCCATCTGACGCAAGCAGTGAGGAAGCGACAAGGACTTAGCAGGCTTGCTCCAGGAAAGGACTCCCGGCCCAGGTCCTAGGGACTGGGGCGGGAAGGGGGCAGGCACAGGGGCATCTCCACCCTAGCTAGGGGGCCCACACTTGACCCTAAGCCCAGTGGCCAGCAGGGATGGCACCCCAGGCACACACTATACACACACAGCAGCACACGCAGGGCACACACACAGACAGCAGCCAACACACCAGAACTTCACATTCCCTCATTCACGGCACAGAACCAGACACACATACCCACAGAGCCAGGAGCACAGGGTGCCCCGCACAGACACATGCCACAACATGCAGGGCCACACATGCGCCAGCATGTATGGAGACGCCACACAGGCACATGTCTACACACCCACGGAAACACACACAGGCCCACCTGTACTGTGGGAGACACAGGCTTCACCATGCACACCCACACATATACCCCCAATTGCACAGGGCCACCCTCCACGGACTCTCCAGCCCACACTCACATGCCCTAGGCATGCCCACACACGGGGGCCAGGGGCACTCCCACACATGTGCCAATGCACTTGTGCCAACACACACGCCAGCACACACATGTCCACGCCTGCACCCCGCCCCAGCGCTCCCAGAGCAGCTCATGACGCCCCGCAGCCTGTCCCCACCCACCTGCCACACACACACCTTTGCCCACGACTCAGCAGCCCTGGCTCCTGCCGCCCCCCGCCTCCAGGTTTCCGATCCCGCGCGCCGCGCGGAGCCCAGAGGCCGTGAAATTGGCTGCGAGCTTCGGGGGACAGGGCTGCAAATTCTAAGCACAGGGAAGCAAGGCGGAAACCCCGAGGCCCGGAGATCGGGAGGCGGGCCAGGAGGCGCGCGCTGCTGGGGAAAGGAGAGCCAGGGGCGCCAGGGGGCTGGGACCACCGGCGGGGGCGGGGGCGGGCGGCCTCCGGGCCACCGCCTGTCCCCCACAGTCCCCGCCCAGCCGACCTCCGCCTCCTTCGGCCCCACACCCACACACAAGCAAGGCTGAGCCTGCGCCAGGCTCGTCGCGTGGACCAGCCCTGGGCGCTTACCGCCCGGACACGCCCCGCCGCCTCCCAGACCCAGACCTGCCCCAACGGCAGCGCCCACGGGAGAACAACGCGGTCCACAGCAACTCGTCGCTGAACCGCCTCCTCCGGGACGCCTTCCGGGTTCGCCGCCCTCCTCGCCAATCCTCTGCTCCCGCTTCCACCCCGGCCTCTGTCCTAGGCCACACGCACGCCGCCGGCTCAGCTCCACCCGCGCCCTATCACCAAAGGAGGGAGAGGGCAGAAGGGCGTTCGTTGTGGCCGAGACACCGGGACAGGCCTTTGCCAAAGTCTCACTGCATGCGGACACCACGGGCCCTGTGCCAGCTGCGTGGCCTTGAACTCATGACGGCAGACTCGGCCTCTATTTCCTCGTCGGTGCAGTAGGAATGAGGCAAGGTCCTTCTGAGGATGTAAGGAGGGACACCTTGCAAAGGCTTGGAGCTGTGCTGGGCACAGAGTTAGCAGTCGGTGAGCACAGTGTCGGTCAGTATCGGCCCCAGCCTGCTGCTGTGTCACCCAGGGTGAGGCACCTCACCTCTCAGAGCCCAAGCCCCTCCTCTGGACAGTGAGGGTGGCTTCACTGACTCCTGGGGTGTCTGGGGGGAATCTGGAGATCACAGGTGGCACAGCAGGCATCCAACTAGCAAACAAGTTATTTAATCTTCCAGAAATGCATTCAAAATGCAGGTAACTGGGCCCCTTCTCATCCCTACCGAATCAAGACCTCAGCAGGTAGGGCATAAGGACCTGCATTTTGGCAAATGCCAGGGAGACTCTGATGCTCCAGACAAAAAGGGAAACGCTCAATTCCTTAGCCAGCGTTCGTGATCCTGGGTGGATTTTCCCCAAACTACACATCCAGACTTATCTTTCCAAAATCCACTCCAGGCTTTCCTCCATCCATTCCTCAGCTCACATGCTGGAATCACCTGGAGTGCCCCTTGCCACCATCAGAGGCCAGCTGGACATCTTTCGGGAATCCTCCAGCCAAAAGTCAACAAGATAATAGCGAGTGTCCTGCTCTCTGCCCGGCACATCGCAGGTGCGCAATTATGGGAGAGTCATACCCACCTCTCCGCCCCTGCTTGCAGCATCAGCCCCTCAAGTTCAGGTTACAGACACAAGAGAACCACCTGTCAAATGAGCCCTACTACGTACGTGCAGGCCCTGTTCTGGGTACTGGGTGGATGTGCTGTGTGTTATTATCTCTCCCCCTGGGCTCACGGAGGGGCGCAGCTCTGGGGGCTTCTGCCTACATCCTGGGCCCACCCCTCTCCCTGGATGGGGCATGTTTAGAAGTGTTTGTGTGTGTGTGTGTGTCTGTTGAATGTGAATGCATCATCCCGTACTCAGTAGCGTGCAGATGAAAGATTCATTCAGCAAGTATTTATTGAGGACCTACTAAGTGTCCACCTGTGTGGAGCTTGCATGCTAGTGGGAGAGACAGAGAGGAAATGGCTGAACAAACAGGTTCATGCCATCCCACCAGGTAAGGAAAAGGGTGAGGGAAGGAGGCAGGCTGACTCCAGTCTGTGTCTTCCAAGCTTCAGGGAGAATTGTAGAGGGAGAGAAATGATAGAAATAGGCCAAGGAGGGAAACTGAGTCAGGCCTGAGTCTTGGGGTAGGCGCAAAGCAGGCTATCAGGCATCCCTTGGAAATTGCTCCCCGGTTCCCCCAGAGAGAGGTGATCACACACACAGAGATACAAAGATAAGCCCTCTCAGCCCCTCTGCACACCTCAGCTCGGGAGTGGGCAGCTCCTAGGCTCACCTTCTCACACTTCTTCGGGCGCCCCCAGCCTGACTTCCAGAAAAGTTTCTATACATTTCAGGGGATGAAAAATAGAGGTTGAAAAAATCAAACCAGTTGCCTTCGAGTCAGTTTCAACTCATGGCAACCCCATGTGTGCAAAGTCTATAGAACTGTATTCCATAGGGTTTTCATGGCGGTGACCTTTCAGAAGCAGATCGCCAGGCCTGAGGCACTTCTGGGTGGACTCGAACTGCCAAGCTTTCGGTTAGCAGCCGAGCACATTAACTGTTTGTACCACCCAAGGTCCTCAGATGCTGGAAAGGAAGGGGAAGGACACACACACACAAACACACACACGGCCCAGGGCCCACTCCAAGGAACAAGGAATGAATAAAGGAAACAGACGGAAAAGGAAAGGGAAATAATCTGACACCTACTATGTGCTAGACACGGACACCTACTATGTGCCAGATGTGGTGCTATACCCTTAACAAACATCTTCTTAAGTGCCTGGAAGGGTTAGGAATTTGGTACCATTAGCCACCAAGGAAACGGGGCCTCGGGGAGGTGAACTTGCTTGCCCAAGGACACACACACATCAGTGAGAAAAAAAGGCCAAATTTGAAACCTAAGCCTCTGCTCTTTCCACAGGCAAGAGGTAGGAGAGTGTAGCCAAGTGGTCTAGGGGCCACAGCTGAGCCACAGCACACTTAGGGCCAGGGGACGACACTGATTCTGGAGCAGCCACCCTCTCGTCACCCAGGGGGGCCTTACAGAGTGCCTGCTGTATGCCTGGCACTGTCCCAAGCACTGTGGGGGGACAAGGGAGCCCTCAAGACTTCACAGGTCATGATGGGAAGGGGCACAGGAGGAATAAGGGGAGCTGAGACCCAGAAGTGGTCCCCAAGGGATCTTCTGTCCCTGTAGCTGTCACAAAGCACTTTCCCACCTACTGCCACACATGCTGTTTCCTAGTAGCAGATCATGGCCCCCATTTACAGATGAGCAAAGTGAGGCCCGGAGAGGTCCCTCAGCGAAAGCAGCACCTACGATGGAAAGATCCCCAGGCCCACCTGGCAAAGGAGCTCAGCGGCTAACGGTGCTGACACCAGAGTGCACTGGCAGGGTCCTAGTCTTGCTTCCACCGCTGTGTGGCCTCGGGCTGGTCTGGGACCTCTCTGAGACTGCTCCTCATCTGTGAAATGAGAAGAGAAGCTCCCACTGCAGAAGGCTTTGAGGGGATTAAACGAGTGCTGCTTGTCAGGTGCTTCACTGGGCCTGGCTCGGTACAGGCTCAATGACTATGAACCAATGCCATCGTTATTATTACCACCATCACTATAATTACTATTATTGCAATCTGCAGTACAGACAGCCGGAGCCGTTCTTCTGACACTCCAGGTATAAGCCTGCCCAAGGGAGCCTGCTGGTCCCCACTTCCTCTCCAGAGCCTCCCTGGGGACTGTCTGCAGAGCTGGAGGACAAGGGATAGGGGCTGTATTATTCCAACCCCCATACACGGTCCTCAGTAATAATGGCAGTGCTTCTGCCCCAGGTGCTAACTGAGCCAAGGAGAAGGTTAATTTAATCAGGGATTGGGCTGGGGCAGCAGGAGGCAGAGGATTAAGTTAACCTTCTGGACTACGAATGCTGCCCCTGACCAGGCCTGATTTAAACTCGGCCTTCAAGGTAAACCCTGCACACCAGCACAGCAGGTGGGAGGAGGCTGGGGGGAAGATGCGGGCCCAGGGCACTATAGCTGGGTCAGGTGAGGATAACCCCGGTGGGTACCACCCCAGCCCTGAACACAGATCCCACACTCTCTCATAAAGCCTGCAAGGTGAGCACCCGCCACCCTTTTACAGACAGAGGAGGAGACTGAGGTTCAGAGAGGCTGACCCCCATGTCGCATCCAGCCAAGATATGGGGGAGGTGTCATTGGAATCCAGTTCTGCTTCCGAAGCAGACATCCTGCCAGAGCTCAGGGGACAAGAAAGCCACAGTGCGGGGTAGGCATGGAGCCCCCAGCGATCGCCCCAGGCGGACCCCACCAGAAAAATTTCAGCAGCTGGATGCGCCCACTTCTCTCACCCTGGCTATCTCGCAGTCGGGTTTCCTTCGCTCCAGCCCAGGCACCTGGAGGAAGGCAGGTGGGGGAGGAGGGCGGGAGGAACAAGTGCTGGCTTGGGAGCCCAAGCAGCCACTACTGGTCAGGGATCTCTCTCCCTGAGGGAAGGGACCTGCTGGTCAGATGTTTCTCCCTGTACCCACTGAACAGAGGCCTGGACCATTAATAGGCACTCAGGAAATTCACAGGCGAGAATGAATCAATGGAGGAGCACAAATCACTCTCCAGACCTCAGTTTGCTCATCTGTCAAATGGCCACATAATGGCAGCCGCCCCACCCACCTCACAGGACTGCTGTGAGGATCCAAGGACAGAAAAGAAAGTTCTTTACAAAGTTAGACTTAAACCAAAACGGGGGAGCCGCTGTTCTGGACTGGGGGGGAGGAGATGAGTGGGGATGGAGCACGTGTGAACTCCCAGCCTCCATGTGCAGGACTGTGCACTCCTTGAGGTCCAACACTTCCTGTAATCCCCCCTCGCCTCTCTAACCACCCCCCATGTTAGAAATGAGAAACTGAGGCTCAGAAAGGTGACGGGAATGAACACCTAAATCACAAAATACAAAAAGTGGTTAAGTGGAATAGGAACCAAAGGTCTCTGACTCCCTGGTTTTGGTTGTTTTATATGGTCACACACACGCACACACGCACACACACGCACCCCTCCAAGGGCCTGTGTGGCTTGGCCAGGAGAGAAACAGAACAGCCACTGGCTGGGACTCAGGACGGGAGCAGCAGTGCAGGCAGAGGAGACGTGCTATTCAGGGGGGCAGGCCTCAAGGAAGGGGTCCCACACCCACCCAAGATCTGGGAAATGGGGCCTCTGGAGGGGGCCGCCCACCCTAGTGCTCCATCCCCCTACCCTCCTCACCCCTCACACACACCGGAGGCAGACCACACTCAGCCGCATGCCTTCACAGCGATGTGTCCCCACTGGCATCAAACACTCTGGCCAGTGGGGGTGACCCCTCACACTGCTGTCCCAGTGACGTCACCGGAAGCCTGGGGCTGATGTCACACCCAGAGGTTCTCACTGATGTCACGCCCACAGGCCCACACTGACGTCTCACGCACACACATGCACACCTCCCTGATGTCCCGCACACTCCCCTTACTGTGGCCCCTTCAGTAACACCCCTTTCTCTCACTGCCCAGGGGCTGCCAGCCCAGAGGTTCCCGCACCACACACACACACACGCACGCACGCACGCACCTGAACATGCGTGCACACACAGCTTCTGGAGCTCACAGCTCGCCCGGGACAAGCACTTCCCAGCAGTGCACACATGGGCACCCATCTCACAGAACACACACACACACACACACGGGCAGGCCCCCATGTCCTGCTGATGGCCTAGACATGATACACGTCCTACAGGTGCCCGCAGGCCATGGCACAGGCTGGTGTAAACCAGGCACCCCCCCACAGACGCCCAGTCCTCCCCACAATTCTGCTCCGGTATTAAGTGTTCCTCAATACCTCCAGCCTCCAGCCTGGGCGGGCAGCTTCTGCCACGTTCTTCCAGGTGCTGCTGACACCCCCACCCCCACCTCCTCTCTCCTCCACAGCCTGGCCTGCTGACAGCAACAGCCGCAGCCCGGACACACACACACACTCTAGCCCAACAGCTGTGTCTCTCTGCAAAGAGACAGAGCAGTGCCCTCCAGAGGCGGAAGGAGCCTAGGGGTAGAGGGCACAGCCCAGAGTCCACAGAAAGTGCCTCCGGCCAAGGGTCAGTGCCCCTTCTGTCTCCCTTCCTCCTTAGGCACGCCTGACACAGCACCGCCAGGCTGCCTCTGCCCTGGGCGCCAGCTCCCGGAGTGCACGCACGCAAGCATACGCTCGCACGCGCGCGCGCGCACAGACACACACCAGCTGTCTCCCCTCCAAACATTCCAAGGCAACCCTGCTGAGCCAAAGACTGTGTGTGTGTGCATGTGTGCGTGGACAGAGAGTGGGTCCACGCCTGCACACAGCTCTGTGCACACGCTCAGCACACACATCCCTCCCTACGGGCACACACCACCTGCCAGCCAACACGCCCACCCCTCCGGCCCCCTCCTCTGCCAGGCACTGGAACCTACACAGGAAAACACTCACCCAAGGGGGCCCACACACACACAGGCAGGGGAGCATACACACACACACACACAGAGCCGGCAGTGGCCGGGCCCTGCCAGAGCTGCAGTCCCCGCTGATGTACTGCTTCCCTGGGCTGCCTCCCTGCTTGCCCCACACCAGCTCCACCGAGAGAAGCAGTGCCATCCCGGGGGTCCCCAGCCCCTCGGAGGCCCCACCCCCCAATCCCGGTCCTCCTACCAAACTGGTCTCTCTCCTGCGGGGAAGAGGGTAGAGCCCCACCCTAATCTCACCAAGCACCCGGCAACCCCCCGTTACCAGCGACGAAGATGAATTCCTTGGCTCGGCAGCTCCCGGTGAAAGAGGGGAGCTAAGGTCCCCAATTCACAAATATGGGGGACAGAAAGGTGCGGTGCGGCACCGGATAGCACAACGGGTCCACCATCAAGCCTCAGCACCACCCCCCAAAATCGCCGACCGTCCTTCGCGTCCTCCCACCCCGCTTCAGCCCACCTTCCCATCCCCCAGCGCCAGGTGGTCCCCCGGGGGTCTCACGGGGATTCCCAGACCCAGCAGGCTCGGAGGTGGCTCTCTGGTCTCCTATGCCCCCACTGGCGGGGAGGGTGCCCTCTGGCTCCAGCTCCCCTCCGCCGTCCCTGCCGGCCGCCCGCTCTGCGCTCCGGAGAAATCCACTCACCTCCCTCACCGCCGGATCCGGGCCGAGCCGCCACCCCGCACTGCTGCTGCGGGCCTGCCGCGTGAGTGTGAGTGCGAGCGCGGTGCGTGTGCGCGGCGCCCTGCTGGCTTGGCGCGCCCGGCCGTGGTTCTGTGCGTGTCGTGTGTCTGTGGCGTGGCCCGTGTGTGTGTGTGTGTCTGTGAGCGAGCGTGTGCGCGCAGACACCGCCACCCCCGCCTCCCCGCCGCCGCGCCTCTGCTTAGCACGGCCCGCCACCGGAGGGGGCCGGGGTCAGCGGGCGCCAGGGGCCGCGGCCGACCGTCGGTCGGTCCTCCCTCGCCAGGCCTTTCCGCAGCAGGTCCCCCCCCCCCGCTGCCTCTCGCGGCTGGCTGGTTCCACGGACGCACGCACACTCCCAGACACACACCCGCGGGCGGGGGCCGCGCCTGGCTCTCCGCTGCAGCCGCAGAGCCGGGAGAGGCGGTGGCGGCCCGGCGGCCCCGCGGCCCCGCTGAGCCCAGGCACCGGCAGGATCCAGTCCCCAGCCCTGCTCACCCTGCGACGTCCTGGTCCTGCAGCCGCTGCGAGCGCATTCAACAGCTGGAGGCAAACTTGTAGCCGGGCGAGCAACCGGGGCTACGCAGCGCCCCCCAGCGCCGGTCCGTCCGCCTGAGGACGCCCCTACCCCCTTGGACCCCGCCTCCTGGGGGCTCTTTCCCCACCGCATCTTCCGTTGCCGCGCCGGCTTGCTGGCCTGCGTGCAGCCCTTGGTGACCCGGTGAGGCATACCCATTTTACAGGTGAGACAACCGAGGCTTAGGGAGAGAAGTGACTCCTCCAAGGTCACACAGTTATTTTGGTATCAGAGAGAGTACTAGACTCCAGGGCTCTCTGCCTTTGTGCCAGGGCTCCTGGCTGCTGCTGATTACTCTTCCCTACCCCTTGTGGAGTATGAACGTGAGGATACTAGGCTCTGCTGCAGCCGGAAGGGCATCCTAAGACCCTGTCCCTGACCAGCTCCCTCCCACCCCCCACACACACTTCTGCACCGCCTCCTGCACTGGGGCACACAAGTGCCCAGTGACAAGGCTCGGCCCTGTCAGATGTGCAGGAAGAAATCGGTGCCTCTTGGCTCCTTGGGCCTGCAATCCCAGCCCCCACAGCCTGGCAGGGCAGGCCCTGTGCAACTCAATCACTTATATGGGCTCGCACGTATCAGTGTTGGGCCCCAGGTAGCACACAGCAGAATGTTAAGCCCAGGCTGCTGGACTTCCTAGCGCGGGGGGGGGGGGGGGGGGGGCGGGGATTGGTCCAGGCCAGGGGTCGGGGAGACTCCTTGGAAGAAGCTACTGCCTGAGCTGACTCCTGCTGGCAACTAGGCCTCGGTCAACTGGAGAAGATGAAGGGTGTCCCAGGCTGTGGGAACAGCATGTGCAAAGGCACAGAGGTATGAAACATGGCTGGGGGTGCAGGGAACTTCACGGAGTGGGGCATTACCAGAGCCAAATGAACAGGCTGTTTGTTCAGAAATTTCTCTCCTATCAGTTGAAGGGAAACCCTGGTGGCATAGTGGTTAAGAGCTAGGCTGCTAACCAAAAGGTCAGCAGTTCGAAACCACCAGGCACTCCTAGGAAACCCTATGGGGCAGTTCTACTCTGTCCCCTAGGGTCACTATGAGTCAAATTTACTCTATGACAATGGGTATCAGCTGAGGGACAGGAAGCCCACCCAGGATGGGGCTGGGGTGGGGGGCGGGGGGCAGACAAGCGTTGGGACACAGGCCACCCTCATCTCCGGGTGTGGGCAGTCCACTTCTGCCCTCCATGCTCGCATCCCAGGCTGCCTGGCACACTCCTACCCACTCTTCAAGGCCCCTTGCTGTAAACCCAAACAAATCATTACTGTTGTCTCTCCTCTCTAAACTGAGCCCGCCTAGAGGGCAGAGACTGTATCAGAAATACACTGCCTCCCGTGCACAGGGCTGGGCATGGAGCAGGGTCCCAGCCCCAAGGTCACGGTGAAAGAACCCTCGCCACCACCCACCCTCTTGGGCCTCCCTGACTCCGGCCCCTGCGCCCTCTGGCGGACCCAGCGTGCAACTGCAGAGAGCTCGCCAATCTACCAGCCTGGCTTGGGCGCTCAAAGTCACACGTTGTCAAAGTTGGGCACTGACATAGGTCCGCCTAATCCACTCCGGCCCCCCAAAACTGAACAGTGACCAGTGGCGTCACTAGCGTTGATGCAAGCCAGCATGGTAACTCATGGCGTCACCCCTCTATGGACCAGGAAGTAGTGACGTTTTTTATACAAATATTACTCGTAAATTTTAATTCCCGCGTATCACTCCTTCTTTTTCTTTAATTACTACTTCATTCTTAAAAAGTTATTGATGTAGGGTCAGAAATACTAATTACCACAAAATCGTGGCTAAAACACCAGAAAAGTTGTCAAAATCCGCGACTGTAAAAACACCGGCAGCAAGGAAAACAACAGCTGGCGCTTGTGTGGATGAAACCACGTGATTCGAAGCGTCCTCCTAATTGGGTAATAATGACAGCTCTGAGCAGCGCTTATTAGCATGTTCAAAAAGCAAATCAGCATAGAGTTTTCGCCTTGTAGGTAGATTGATACATGTAAGCCGGGCTTATGAAAAACGTTTTTGTTATAATTAATTACAGGGATATTTTTATAGACAGTCATTTTGGCGTCACCTAGTGTGGTCCACGCCCCCCTACCTCCCTAATGACGCCCCTGGCATGACTCCAAAGAATTTGAGACAGCAGCGGCAAAATAGCTTCTCCTGGTTCTGTTTGTGTGGTTTTCCCAGCCATCTGCCAAAGTGCAAATCACCCCCCTCTCTGAGCCTCAGCTTCCACCTCTGCAGAAGGGGAATAACTAAAGCAGCCTGGTGCCGGCGCTCTCCCATGGGCATCTCCTCTCCCTGGGCACCTCCAGGTCTGGCTGGATTAGTCCTAAGGTGGTTTTGAGCTATAAAATTTGCTAAGATTCTCTCTTTGGAGATTTTGCCCTGACTAGACAGATGTAAGGAGTACTGATGGTGCTGTGATTAAGCACTCAGCTGCTAACTGAAAGGTCAGAGGTTCGAGCCCATCAGCTGCCCCGTGGAAGAAAGATGTGACAGTCTGTTTTGGTAAAGACGACAGCCTTGGAAGCCCTATGGGGCAGTTCTACTCTGTCCTATGGAGTCACTATGTGTCGTAATTGACTCGACAGCAACAGCTTTTGGACAGATACAGATGGACAAGACTCCCTCCATTGCATGGGGAGACAAAGGGCAGCTTGCTGCAGACTCTTAGCTCAGACCCCCCATCCAGACGCTTCACTGGCTTCCTCTGGACCAGCACTGTCCAATAGAACTTCCTGCGACGGTGGGAATGTCCTGTAGCTGGACTGTTCAATGCAGTAACCACTAACCACATTGGACTATTGAGCGCTTGAAATTGTGGCTAGTGAGACTGAGGAAGTGAGCTTTTAATTTTAATTAATTTAAACCTAAATAGCCACATGTGGCTAGTGGTTGCCTTATTGGATAACGCAAGTAGAGAATTAAAGCAACTTCCTCGCTCAGGTGAAGTCCAGGGCTGATACACACACACACAAGATCCAGGCACCCTGGCCGGGCCAGAGAAGACCGCATGGAATCTCTAGGTGGGCCAGTAAAACTGAGGCAAACAGGCAACACGACAATCTCTGTCCTCTGCTGGGCCTTGCCAGCTTTGCACCTGGACATTTGCAACAACCTCCCTCATCACCTACCTGCTTGAACCCCCCCCCCCAATAGCTCCCTGGAGTCCACTCAGGGGCACAAATACCTTCCATTTCAAATGATTGGCAGCAGCTGCCTGGGTGCTCGCTCTTTCCTGAAAGAGTGTCATGATTGATTGGCGATGTCTGCCTCAGGTGCAGACGCAGAGAAGAATGGTACGTCCTCTCCGCTAGAGTGTGAAATCCACACTCCTTATGAATAAAGCTTTTTGAAGACCGGCCCATAATTCACCTCCCAGCATCACCTCGTATCACTCCACATTCACTCCGGGTCCAAGCGACACCAGTACCTGCCCTTTCCAGAACATGTCACGGATGCCCCATCCCATGATCTCCATACCTCCAAGCTTTGGGTCTTCCTGGTCCCTTGGCCTGGGAAATCTTTCTTCCTCTCAGCACCTTTCCCCACCTATTTCCTGCCTTTCATCGGGTGCTGATCAAAGACCCCCCTTGGTGAAGTCTCCTCTGATCCACTCCCCTCAGCTGAGCTTGTCCATTTAGTTCTTCCTCTGTTGCTTCCAGAACATTCTGTGGAGACCTCAGCGACAGCACCCACTACACTGTGTTATTCATTCTCATACGTGCCCCTCACTCTGACTTATTTTCCTCTGACCATCTCTATAAAAGCAGCTATGCGGGGGGGAGTGATGGTTCAGTAGTAGAATTCTTGCCTTCCATGAAGGAGACGTGGATTCATTTCCCAGCCAATGTCGCAGTGGTTAAGACCTCAGCTGCTAATCAAAAGGTCAGCAATTTGAATCCACCAGCTGCTACTTGAAAACCCTGTGGGGCAGTTCTACTCTGTCCTATAGGGCCGCTATGAGTCAGGATCAACTTGACAGCAATGGGTTTGGGGTTTTTTTTTTTTTTTTTTTTTTTTGGTACCTCTTGCGCAGCCACCACCTGTCACTCAGTGGAGGCTTGTATGTTGTTATGATGCTGAACAGGTTTCAGTGGCGCTTCCAGACCAAGACAGACTAGGAAGAAAGGCCTGGCAAACTACTTCTGAAAATCAGCCAAGGAAAACCCTATGGATCCCAACAGCTCAGTCGGAAACCAACCATGGAGATAGTGCAGGACCATGCAGCGTTTTGTTCCATTGTGCCTGGGGTCACCACGAGTCCGGGGCCGAGTCAATGGCAGCTAACAGCAATAAATAATAGTAGCTACTGTGTATCAGGGACTTGCTCTGGGCCAGGCACTGTGCAGGACTCTTTTCACACATTATTCTTATTAATAAGCCCCAAATGTGGGCATTAGGGGCTTTATTCTGGCACCCAGCAATTATCCTCCTTTCTATCAACACCCCATTTTCCTCTCTTTGCATTACTGTGTACAGCTTTGAAGAAATGGTGATCAAGGTGCTGCCCCCTACACCCAGCTGGGCTAATTGAGTGATGGATGGAGTGATGGGTGGACAGAAAGGACACCCAGAAGTGGAACCATCCCAGAATCCTCAGTGCCAGACGACATGGCAGGCATTCCTGGCTGTCTGGACCCCACCCTGCCTCCAGATCACCTTCTCCTCGGGTACCTCCCAGCCCCTGACAGCCCACTGATGGTGGCCTTTTTTTCCAGAGTTGACCAAATGTGGCTCATGTTCCCATGACGCCACTACCTGAGGGTCTTTTCTGGAAGCCCTTCCTTTCTGCAGGGCTTAGGGCACAGAAGAGTGAGGGATTCACAGCAACACTGAAGGCTTCCTCCACGGTTGAAGGTGAAGAGCAAGATGTGCCCTTTGCACTTGGATGAATTTTTTCTTTCACTTAGTCTACATGGCATTTTGAGTTTGACGCTAAGAAAATGAGGTTAAGTGATTCTCTTAGCAAAACATACACACCAAGGCATGTAGAGGGTGTCACTTTCCTGTTTTGGATTCTGACCAAAAACCAGACTTTCTGCTCTGCCTGCAGGGCTGGAACTGAGGGCCACGAGTCACTGGGGACAGGAATCAGTGATGAGACACAGAACCTAGAGGGCAAAACTAAAGATTTCCCCCAAAGCCTCTCCCGTTGCCCACCATGGAGCCCTCTCAAATGGAATATGAAAAGATAGAGGCTGAGCTGACTTCTGGGTGCGGGGCCCTCTTACTTAGGAGTCTTTGTTTTGCTGGGCACTGCAACAGGTCAGGGTATCAAAATTGAAGTTAGGGATTAGGGAACAAATTGCTGGGCCTAAGAAGGATCAAAGGAGCCCTGGTGGCTCAATGGTTAAGCACTCAGCTGCAAACTGAAAGGTTGGTGGCTCGAGCCCAACCAGCATCTTCCCAGGAGAAAGCAAGTGATCTGCTTCCATAAAGACTACTCATTGCCAAGGAGTAGATTCTGACTCACAGTGACCCTGTAGGGCAGAGTAGAGCTGCCCCATAGGGTTTCCAAGGCAGTAAATCTTTATGGAAGCAGATTACCACATATTTCTCCCACAGAGCAGCTGGCGGGTTCAAACTGCCAACCTTTTGGTTAGCAGCCGAGCACTTAAACACTGCACCACCAGGGCTCCTTTCCATAAAGATTGCAGCCTAGGAAATGCTATGGGGCAGTTCTGCTCTGTCACATGGGGTCACTAGAAGTCAACTAACCAGATGCCATACAACAATAATGATGAGAGGATTTGAAGCTGGGGGCTGGGGGAGACTGGGTAGAGAAAGAAGAGACAGCAGGTCAGGAAAGAGGTGAGAAGGAGGCAAGTCCCAGAGAAGGCCTGGCTGTGAAGGGATTTCTAAAGGATTTTTAAGTTGTTTTGCTGTGGAGCATTGGATGTAGGAGCCCTGGTGGATCAGTGGTTAAGAGCTCAGCTGCTAACCAAAAGGTTGGCGGTTTGAATCCACCGCTCCCTCCTTGGAAACCCTATGGGGCAGTTCCACTCTGTTCTGTAGGGTCACCATGAGTCAGATCTGGCTCTACAGCAACAGGTTTGGTTTTTCTTTTGGGTTTATTTGGCATAAAGGCCTCTTCCTCCACTTCAGCCTTCGCTGTCTCTTTCCTCCCCTGCTTCCCTTCACCAAAATCTACATGTCCATCGTATTGGTCATCAGCGTAACAAATCAGCTCAAAATTTATCAGCTTAAAGCAGCAACAACTATTCATTATTTCGGTGTCTGAGTCTGGAATCCGGGAGCAGCTTAGCTGAGTGGTTGTGGCTGGAGATTTCACGAGATTGCAGTCAAGATGCCACCTGGGCCTTCAGTCATCTGAAGGCTGGACTGAGGCTGAAGGATCTGTTCCAAGATAGTTCATTCACATGGCTGGCAAGCTGGTGCTGGCTGTTGGCGGGAGGCCTCAGTTCCTTGCCACGTGGACCTCTCAATAGGACTGCTTGAGTGTTCTCACAACATGGCAGCTGCTTCACCCAGAATGAGAGCAAGGAGGAAGCCACGATGTCTTTTATGACCTTGCCTCAGCAGGTACATACTGTCATTTTTGCAATTTCCTGTTGGTTACACAGATCTGACCTGTTCTTTATAGGAGGGGACCACACAAGGGTGTGAATTCCAGGAAAGGAGGATCATCAAAGGCCATCTTGGAGGTCAATGAGTTTGAGATCAATCAATTATATTTGGGAAAATCAAGGAAGTTCTGAGCTCCACATCCGGGTTAGCAAAGGCAAAATCAGAACCAGGAGTGTGGATGCCAGAGCTAGAGTCTCTGTTTCATGGAATTCTGCGGTTCTCATAGTCCACAAATCCAGGGCAGCCTGAGGCTGATTGGGCATAAAGAATGTACATAAAGGGCCTGGTGAGGCTGGACAAAAGGGTGACCAAGCATGTGGCCCTGAAGAGGCTACCTATGGGAATCAGAGACCAGGGCCACATGCTGGCGTCTGATCAGGTAAATACCCTTTGACCCAGAGCTCCAGTTACAGGAGGGAGAGCCTCATTAGGGTACCTGCGATGCCCTGCATGCCTCGTTTGAGATTGAGATTATTGGGTGGGGAGGTTTGCCAGCCTGTCTCGGCAGAGAAGGCCTGGAGAGTGCCCTGGGATGGAGAGGGGGTAGAAGTTCCCCTGTTGATCCAGGTCTGTGGCCTCGGTGCCCCATCCCTCACCAGGCACAAAGGAGGAACTTGGGGAGGGCCCTGGTGAGCCGCCCCAATGGTGCAAAGGTTAGACAATGGTGGGGTCTGCAGGGCGTTGCTGCCCAGTGGCAGATGTGTCTCATCCCCACTTCCTGAGCCAGGGCTTTGCTCTGAGACAGGTAGAGCGTGAGGGGGTGAGGGGAGGCTGGGAGTCCTAGGACCACCTGACTTTAACTGCACATTAGCCAGAGGTCGCTGACCCTGCGCTGCCGGGGTGTCTGCCCTTTTATGGGGCTCCAGAATTCCACCACCCTGGGATTCTGCTGGAGCCTCAGGCCTGGGCAATGCAGCCACAGCAGGGGGTGGCGGGAGTCTTAGCTAGCTCAGCGGCCATGAGGTCAGCAGGCAGCCTGCGTTATTAAACCATCCATCCACTCTGCCAGAGGGAGGCTTGGGGTGGGGGCGGACTCGCTTCTACTGCGTGGGTCCGGAACTGGGGCAGCTGGAGGCCCCTGGGAGCTGAAGGCCACCAGGCTTGTCACAGGCTGACCTGCAGCCTGCTCCGAGTTTCCAGAGGCTGCAGAGACTGGAGAGACGCTGACTAGCCATTTTCCTCATGTTTGTTCTCTGCTCAAAAACTTCCAGACTTTGACTCCACAGGGTAAAGCGCCATCTCCTTATACGGCATCCAGAGTTTTCCACAACCTGGCCTCACTCTACCTAGAATCACACATAATAATAGCTTGGAACGGGGGCGTTTACTCTCTCTTTCAGGCTCAATGCCAAGTGCTTCTATGAATCAAAGTCTCATTAGATAATGACAACAACCCTACTAGGTATTTGTTGTTATTACTCCCATTTACTGATGAGGCTCAGAGATGGTAAGCAGCTTGACCAAGATTGAACAGCAAGGTAGAGGTAACAAACGCCAGGAGAACTCAGGTTTTCCTGTCAATAGCTGGGCTGTGGCCAGGGACTCTAACCAAAAATTAAAAACCAAACCCAGAGCTGTCGAGTTGATTCCGACTCATAGCAACCCCATAGGACAGAGTAGAACTGCCCCATAGAGTTTCCAAGGAGCGCCTGGCAGATTCAAACTGCCAACCCTTTGGTTAGCAGCCATAGCACTTAACCACTACGCCGCCAGGGTTTCCCCAGGGCCTGTACGGGTATTTTATATCATTAGTCCCATGTTTGGAGCCCTGGGGGCGCAGTAGTTAAGAGCTGAGCTGCGAGCCAAAATGTTGGCAGTTCAAATCCACCAGCCGCCCCTTGGAAACACTATGGGGCAGTTCTACTCTGTCTGTAGGGTCGCTATAAGCCAGAATCGACTCAAAGTCAACGGGTTTGGTTAGTCCCATGCTTAGCTCCAATATACCTCGCCTTTTTTTTTTTTTTCCCCAGTACCTGGCTTACCTCTTGTTCTCAGTCTAGAATCCAGGACCTGAGGGTCCCTGTGGGTGGGCGTATTAGCCTCCTAGGGAGCTATAACAAAGTACCACCAATGGGGGGCTTATACGAATAGAAATACTTTCAAAGTTCTGGAGGCTGGGAGTGGTAAATCAGGGTGTCAGCAGGGCCGTGCTTTCTCCGCTCTGGGGGAAGATCCTTTCTTGTCTCTCCCAGCTCCCGGTGGACCCAGGCTTTCCTCAGCTTGCAGCTGCAGCATGAACCCGCACTCACACGGTCCTTTTCCCGCTACTTTTCTCTCTCCCCTTTTATGGACACCACTCAGATGGGATTAGGACCTACCCCTACTCCAGGATGACCTCATGGTGACTTAACTGGTAGCATCTTCAAAGACCCTATTTCCAAACAAGTTCACGTGCACAGGTACCGGGGGTGACAGAGTTTGAGGGGACACAATTCAGTCCGGAACAGCGGATGAGTATCTGTGTGTTCCCTGTGGAGAGTAGGTTTGGGTGGCTGTTACCAGTTTATTCAGGCCCCAAACCCAGGTGCTACCTTGATGCTTGCTGTACTCCCCCCTATCTGTTTCATCAAGTCCTGTCAGCGCTGGCCTCCAAAATGTGTCCTAAACCCAACCCCTTCTGGAGTTTAAAAAAAAAAAAAGTTGCCATTGAGTCAATTCCAACTCACGGCAACTCCAAGTGTGGCCCTCCAAAAATACCTATTCAATAAAATGACTAACTGCGTGCCGGAAGGAAAGAAGGAAAGAAGGAAGGAAGGAAGGGAGGGAGGGAGGGAGGGAGGGAGGGAGGGAGGGAGGGAGGGAGGGAGGGAGGGAGGGAGGGAGGGAGGGAGGAAGGAAGGAAGGAAGGAAGGAAGGAAGGAAGGAAGGAAGGAAGGAAGGAAGGAAGGAAGGAAGGAAGGAAGGAAGGAAGGAAGGAAGGAAGGAAGGAAGGAAGGAAGGAAGACGAAAGGAAATGACGAGAGACCAGAAAGGCGGCTGAATTCCATCCTGTCCCAGGGGCTAGGGCTGGGGCCCTAGGAAAAAGGAAACCATCTCACAGAGGCATTCCAGTCATCTGCCAGCCCTCCAAAAATATATGTATCAATTTGGCTAGGCCATAATTCCCAGGATTGTGTGATTGTCCACCCTTTTGTCATCTGACAGGTGGAGAGGGGCAGGCGGCAGAGGCATGGAAGGAACAAGGCTCAGAGGCAGGACACGGCAGAGCCGCCTGCTGGAGGGGCTCTGAGAGAGGCGAGGGCATGGGGGTAGGCATCGCTCCAGAGACCATGAAGCTGGAAGGGCCTCCAAGAACACGCTGTCTCCATTTTATAGATAGGGCAACTGAGATCCAGGAAGGTGACCTGGAAGTCTGCCTTGTCTCTCCTTGAGCTAGGTAAGGTCCCTTCTGGCACCAAACCCAGGTCCCTCCCCCGCAAGGTGACTGCACACCCTCCACTCGCCCCTGGATTTCCCCAGCGGCATCTCTCCCTTCCTGGCCCACAGCCCAGGCCTGAGATAAAAGACTCACTTCTGCCCTTTCTCACTCAAATCCTTCTGATCACTCTGACTGTGGTTTTCCTGAAAATCTCCCCGTTTCCTCACATCTTCTGCTCCATCCTGGGACCTGGTCCCCACTTGCTTGGGGACCATGGCACTCCCCCTCCCCACGGCCCCATCACATACCTTCTGAGAACCAGCACTGCTAGGAACCTTGGCTTCCCAAACACCCAGCTACTCCTGGAGTCTGCTGGGTCTGGCCAAACCAGTGTTGTGTTTTTCCCCCACTTCTGAGGAGGGAGTTTTTTGCCATAGACCAAGTTCCGTTTCCTCCTGCCTGCTGCCTCTCCCAGAGCAGGGCCCAATCAGGGCTGCAAACTCCCAATGCCCCGAGAAGAGGCGGCAGGGAGCAGAGCCTGGGTACAGGAGGCTGTGTGAAGCCAGGTGGGCTTGTCCAAGCAGAGCCGCCCCCCGCCCCCCAGAGGCTGAGTGGGGCCAGGAGGGAAGCAAGGCATGTGTCAGGGCCACAGTCCAGCGGTCTGGAGTTCAGGGCAGGCCCCAGCTTCTTGGGAGAGGATAACAATCTCCCTTACCATTTAGAGGATAGCTACCATGTGCCAAGGAGTCCCTGGGTGGTGGAAACAGTTAAGCACTGGGCGGTTAACAGTTAAGTTGGCAGTTTGAACTCACCCAGAGGTGCCTCAGAACAGAGTCCTGGTGATCTGCTTCCAAAGGTCACAGCCATGAAAACCCTATTATCTTAGTTATCTAGTGCTGCTGTAACAGAAATACCACAAGTGGATGGCTTTAATATACGGGAGTTTATTCTTTCACAATCTAGTAGGCTAGAAGTTCAAACTCAGGGCATCAGCTCCAGGGGAAGTCTTCCTCTGTCAGCAGGTCCTTGTCATCAATCTTTCCCTTTCGGCGCGGGAACCCGGGGTCCAAAGGACGCGCTTTGCTCCGGACACTGCTTTCTTAGTGGTTTGAGGTCCCCCGTCTCTCTGCTCGCTTCTGGCTTTTATATCTCCAAAGAGATTGCCTCAAGACACAATCCAATCTTGTAGATTGAGTCCTGCCTCACTAACACAACTGCCACCTATCCCACCTCATTAACCATCACAGAGATAGGATTTACAACTCACAGGAAAATCACATCAGATGACAAAATGGTGGACAATCACACAATACTGGCAATCGTGGCCTAGCCAAATTGATACACATATTTTTGGAGGACACGATTCAATCCATGATACCTATGGGGCACAGTTCTGCTCTGAAACACATGAGTCGCAATCAGCTCGATGGCAACCAGTTTACCAAGGGCCAGTTATATATGTGTGCTATCCTATCCTCATAACAACATGAGATGAAGTTATCGGTCAGGACTAATTGGTTGTAAGTGACAGAAACCCAATTGCAGCCCAGTTTGAACTGGCTTCAAGTCAAAAGAGAATCTATTCCCTGAGATTATCTTTAAAACTTCAACCAAAAATATCCCCTGAAGTCTTCTTTAAAGCAAGCAACAGTTTAGCTTCAGTAGTAAAGAATGTCTGCCTGGAGCACTGTGCTCTGTTAACATCTATCTATATGAGATCAAATCGACAATAGCAACTCAAAAGATTAGATGGGAATCTTAGGGGGCAGCGAATTTATGTTAACGGGGGAGGAAGAATTCGGAAAAGGAGGGTGAGAACGGTGGCACAACTTGAAGCATGTCATCAATGTCACTGAACTGTACATGTAGAAACCATTGAATTGGTGTGTTCTGCTGCGTATATTCTCAACAACAATAAAAAAAGGGGGGGGAACAAAAGAGGATATTTTGCCTCCTATAACAAGGTGTGGGGGGTCTGCTCTGAAAAAGATAGGGAAGGAGGAGTAGGCTATCTTGAACGCCATCGGCATTCTTTCTTTCTTTATGGCTTAGTTCTTTCAGGTCCACTGTCCCCGCTACACTGCAATGAGGATCACCCACCACCCAGGCTCACAGCCTTATCTACTCAAGGGAAGAATAAAAACAGCTTGTCTTCCAATTTGCACAATTCTAGGGAAAGACTCTGATTGGTCCAGCTTGGGTCACATGCCCAGCCCTTGGACCAATCACTGTGGCCAGGGCAATGAGTTGCAGATTCATGGCCAGCCTAGGTAGGGTAGCCCAGCCCTTGTGTGTGTGTTGGAGGTTGGGGAGGAGGACCTGTCAGCAGAGGAATGGGGAGAGACACTCGGTGGACAAAAGCAATGGCCGCTGCATAGGTGTTTTTGTTTTGTGTTGTTTTAATAAATGTTTAATTTTGGAATAATTTTAGATTTATAGAAAAAGTACAAGGGTAGTTGAATTTCTGTGTACCCTTCACCCAGCTTCCCCCCATGTTAACATCTTACATCACCACAAGTCCATTTGTCAAAACTAAGAAATTAACATTGGAACATCACTACCAACTCAACTCCAGACTTCATGCGAATTTCACCTGTTTTCCCATCAATGTCCTTTTTCTGTTCCAGGATCCCATCCGGGATCCCACACGTCATTTAGTCATCCTGTCTCCTTAGTCTCCTCCAGTCTGTGACAGTTTCTCAGACTTTCCTTGCTTTTCATGAAAGGTACTGGTCAGGCATTTTGTGGAATGTCTCTCCATCTGTGTGCGTCTGATGTTTTCTCATGATTAGTATGGGTCATGGGGGGGAAGAACACCACAGAGGGGTGGCACCTTTCTCACTGCTGCATGTCAGGGGGTGCATGACATCCATGTGACTTGTTGTTACCTGCCCCCTGATCATGACGACCCACGCACAGAGGCATGAAACCTGCCTGGTCCTGCACCATCCCTATGATTGGGAGCAGATGGGACCATTGTGATCCATAGGGTTTTTATTGGCTGATTTTTGCAAGTAGATTGCCAGGCCTTTCTTCCTAGTCCACCTTCATATGGAAGCCCTGTTGAAGCCTGTTCAACATCATAGCAACATGCAAGCCTTCACCGACAGACAGGTGGTCTGGAATCGAACCCAAGTCTCCCGTACGGAAGGCAAGAAGTCTACCACTGACTTACCACTGGTGATATTAACCTTGATTACTTGCTTAAGGTGGGGTCTTCCTCTCTTCCACAGATAGGAAGACTAATGCTCAGAGAGGTTAAGCTGCTTGAGCTAGAGCAACTAGTGAGACAGAATGTGAACCAGGGCTGTCTGACTCCCATTACCTCACAGTTCTTTGGGGTGTTAGGCAGGGAAACTGAGGCAGGATCCCAGCCCTAGGGGTGGAGAGGTGGTAAAGGCTGCACTAGGAAAGCTGCATGAGGTGTGCACCAAGAGGACTGAGACCAGGCCCCCTTCCTGGGGGGGCAAGGCCCTGTCAGTATTGGCCTGGGGGTCCAGAAGCACAGGGGACACCAGCCAGGAGGGGCAGGGAAAGGAGACAGAGGTTGGCACAAGGACTGTGGCTCAGCCAGATGCGAAGGATGAAGGAAGGAAGGAGTGGTGGGCATGACTAGGTCGGAGCAATCCAAGAAGCTTCCCTGGAGGAGAAGGCCATGATTGTAGGAACAGTCTGTAGGGCAGCTCGGATGTGAGGTCCATCCCCAGAGATGGGCGAGCAAAGCATTTAGGACCGCAGGCCTTGGATCCAACAAGCCTGGGTTCAAACCCTTAAGTGACCACTCCCTAACTGGGTGGTCTTGGGCAAATGACTGTTTCCCAAACTGATTTAGAGCTTTCCAGCCCCCAGCCTTTGCTGCCTGCTCACTCACTCACCTGTAATGCTTACTCCTGAGCCGGCTCCCAGCCCTCCAGGCAGGACCAGCCACATACTTTTCGGGGCCCAGTGAAAAACAAAAATCATTAAGCATTCAAGATGACAATAGCAGAGCATTAATCCCAGTGTGGGGCCAGTCTAGGTGCAATGACTGCACACACCCATGAAGCCGGCCCTGTCCCCGCTCCTGAGTGACCGCCCTGACCCCTGTGGTCCAACGGCCCATATTTCCTCTGCAGCTCCTTGGCCCTTAATCCTGACGCGCTAGGGCTGTATGGTGCATTTGTTTCGCTCCCATGTGGTTTTTCCTTGTTTTGTCCTGGGTGGAAGGTTGGATGAGCTGAGTTCCTAGGTGCCTCCAACAGCTAGATTGTATGTCTTTAATGTTACAGCTGTAATATTTTCTCCAGGAAGCTTCTATGTGCCTGTGACCTGATGCTAAGAGTCGAGGGTGTCAGGGCTCCCCACCCCATCATCTGAGGCCTCAAAATCCTAAGGGTCCTGGGCAGTTTGGAGGTTTTAGATGAAAGAAAAAAGACTGGAACAATTTCATTTGCTTACATCTTTTTTTAAATAATTTATTTTATTTTTGTTGTTGAGAATATACACAGCAAAAAAACATATACCAATTCAACCATTTCTACACGGACAGTTCAGTGACACTGATAACATTCCTCGAGTTATGTCACCATTTTCATTTTCGCCCTCCTTTTCTGAGTTGTTCCTCCCCATTAACATAAACTCACTGCCCCCTAAGGTTCCTGTCTGTTCTTTCAAGTTGCTGTTGTCAATTTGATCCCCTATAGATAGATCTTAAAAAAGTATCATACTCAAGGCAGGCACTCTTTACTAGTTAAGCTAAACTATTGTCTAGTTTTAAGAAGACTTCAGGGGATATTTTTAGTCTAAGTTTTAAAGATTATCTCAGGGCAGTAGTTTTGGAGGTTTATCCAGCCTCCATGAATCCAGAAAGTTTGGATTCCATGAGAATTTGAAACTCCTTTCTGCATCCCCCTCCACCCCGCTTTTGATCAGGATTCTTCTATAGAACCTTTGATCAAAACTGTCAGTCATGGTAGCCGGGCACCATCTAATTCTTCTGGTCTCATGGCAAAGGAGGCAGTTGTTCATGGAGGTGATTAGCCACACATTCCGTCATTCACTTATATTTCGCAAATGTGAAATTAATTTTGGTTTTTGCAGGTATCCTTTTAAAGTTCTTAGGAGCTGCTTGGTTCTTAAAGTCTGTGTGTGCTACAAAGTTAACCCATCCACAATCGCCGGTCCGAAGGGATCGTTGCTATTGAGTGCCTATTGAGTGCCGTCAAGTCGATTCCAACTCATGGACATCCCATGCAACAGAGTAAAATTGCCCCATAGGGTATTCTCGGCTGTAAACTTTATGGAAGCAGATAGCTTAGGGTTTAACCACTGTGCTGCCAGGGCTCCTTCCTGAACAGGCCAGCCTTCCTTTTACAGGTGCCGTTCACCTGGCTGGCATATTTTTACATTTTGTGCTTTACCACTTGTTTGTTAACTTTGCATTTTTCCCTCATTATTGTCCCGAGACGGAATAGTCGAATCAGACTGCTAAGCTCACATCTTTCCTGTGCTGCGTGAACGTGCGCAAGTTACTTAATTTCGCTGGGCCTCAGTTTCTTTATCTGAAAAATGGAGGTTCAATGAGCTATATGGATTCTGGTTACTATTGCTGTTTAAAAATATTGTTTTGTTAGTGGCCCTTGATGCGACCCCCAACTCATGGCGACCTCATGCACGATAGAACGAAACACTGCCCAGTCCTGCACCGTCCCTGTGATCAGCTGTGCATCAGACCATTGTGATCCATAGGGTTTACCCTGGTTGATTTTCAGGCCTCTCCTCCTAGTCTGTCTTAGTCTGGGAGCTTCACTGAAACCTATTCAGCATCGTGGTAACACACAGACCACCGCTGACAGACGGGTAATGGCTGCCTGTGAGGTGCATTGGTTAGAAATCGAACCCAGGTCTCCCACATGGAAGGCAAGAATTTTACCACTGAACCATCACTGCCCCCTAAAATTTTAGTGGTGTTAAAAAAAAGACAACCATTGTGTTTTACTCACAATGTTGTGGATCAGGAATTCTGGAAGGGCTTAATGGGGCAGTCCTTGCTTAAGTTTCTCATCCCGTTGAAGCCATCATCTGAAGCCACAGCTTGGCTGCACCGGACGTCCAAGATGGCTCACTCCCACGGCTGGCACTTGATGCCCACCGTTGGTCAGTAGCTCTGCTTCAGTGGTGACGAGCAGCTACCTATGGCCTGTCCAACGTGACAGAGTCAGGAGTCGGTTTCTCACGTGGCAGCTGGCTTTCCCCAGAACGAGCATCCCAAGACAATCAGATGAGCTGACCGTGCGTGTCACAAAACCTCACTTCCACTGCCTTCTACTGGCTACAAGCAAGTCACTAAGTCCAGCCCAGATTTAAGGGGAAGGGACACAGGCCCCACCTCTCTACAGCAGGAGTGTCAAAAACTTGGGGGGCATGTTTTCAAACCAGCACAATAGACACAAAACACCTAGAACGGTGCTTTGTGCCTGGCACATTGTAAGTGCCCAGTGTTTGTTTGCCACTGCTGTGTCACAGCCTCAGTAACATTAATGGATCAAGAATGCATCAAAGGAGGGAAGAAAATGTTAACAAAAATTCTATAATTCAGAGAAAGGCATAATCATAAAAAGTGGACAGGATGCTGACAGGCCTGTGGAACGTGCTGGGAGCAGCAGTTTTGAAATGCATGACTTTGCACAAGCAAAGGAGAAAAGTAAAAATAGAAAGAATAACCCTAACTACCTGAAAGCGGACTTGCGTCACACCTGTGGCCAGTGTGGGGTCTTTATGTCAGTTGTCCAGTGGTGGCTGGCAGCCTTTGAAGTTGTCATCTCTTTGCCCCACGAAATAATCAAGGCAGCACTCTGGGAAACCATTGGAGTTTTTTTTTTTTCCTGGAACAAGCATAAGATAAAGCTTTCCTATCCAAAATTGATGACTTCCGTCACCGAGGGCAGAGAAGAGACCAGAAACTCGGAGGCATTATTCAAAGTTCCTCGCCTTGCAGAAAAAAAAGCCAGGCACAAGTGATTCTATTTCCGGGAAGCTTATAAAGGCAGGCCGACAGTCAGTGAGAAGTCAGAACCAGCAGGTTAAGCTATTGGCAAAATTAGCTGATCTTTTATCAAATAACACTATTGGGGGTCCAAGAAATCAATGGTCAACAGTGTGGAGGACCAGGAATTATCACCCGTGCAGGCTAGCATATACTTTACAGATGGACAAACCTGCTGGTGGACATGGCATATCTGACTTTGTCTCATATACATGACCATGTGGCAGACATACCCCCTTCCTTCTCTTAACAAAGCCCTGGCTGCATTGGATGAGGCAGTGTGCCCTACTCTAAGCCGATCTTGAGAATTCTAGTCCCGATTTTCCCAGTCTCCCTTGCAGCTAGGGGTATTCATGTGACCCAGTTCTGATCAATGAGATGTAAGCAGAAGCAGCTGGGGGATTTCTAAGAACGCTTTTTTTTTTATTATTTAAAGAGGTCAGACACAACTGGCAGGCCCCACCTTTCCTCCACCTTCTCCCCAATAGGAACCTTGGCATAATGCTAGAGCCAACTGCGACCCACTGAGAGCCTTCTTGTCATGGGAAGAAAACAGCCCCTGTTAGCAGACACATACCTATTCCTCTGTCCCCAAACCTCCAGCCTCTCCTCATCCATCTTCACCAAGCCATCTATGACCTTGTTTCCAATTTCACTGAGGAAGCAGAAGCAATGAAAAGAGGCCTCCACTGACACCCTCTTTCCACTTCCTAAGGTGGCTACATCCCTGCCTCTCACCAAGGCCAAGACTTCCCATGCCCTGCACCCCACCCCCTCCCACCTTCCCCCAAGATGCTTCTCCAGCATCTCCCCCCGCCCCACTTCATCATCACTTTTCCTTTTTCAGGACCATTCTCACTAGCACACACATATACTGCTATTTCTCCATCTTAAAACAGCTTGTCTTCATGCGAACACCGGTGTTCATTGCAGCACGATTCACAATAGCCGAAAGATGGAAACAACCTGAATGGCCATCGACAGATGAATGGATAAACAAAATATGGAAATGTGGTGTATCCAGACAGTGGAATATTACTCAGCCATAAAGAGAAATGAAGCCCTGATGCATGCAACAACACGGGTGGACCTGGGAAACATCACGCTGAGCGAAATTAGCCAATCGCCAAAGGACAAATACTGTCTGAGCTCACTTATAGGAAATAAGCAAATATATAGAAACTAAAAATGATGCGCGGTTACCAGCGGAGGGAGGGAGGGAGGGAAAAGGGGGAGCTTATACTCCGGGAGCATTGAGTTTATGTCAACGGTGGTGGAGTGATTTGGAAAAGGATGGTGAGAACATAATCAATGTCGCTGAATTATGCGTGTAGAAATTGTGGAGTTGGTATATGTTTTGTTGTGTATGTTTTCACCACAGTAAAAACAAAGTCTGTCTAGACTTCACATCCCATTTCTCTCCTTCCCTTTATAGAAAGAAAAAAAATCCCAAAGAGCTGTCTCCATTAGCTCTCCTCAGCTCCTCTCCGTCAGGCCTCACCAGTGGGTCTTTGCCACACCCCTCCACTGATATGACCCTTGTCAAGGTCACCAGTGACTCTCATCCCACCCTGACTTGCCCCATCAGCCACTGTAGACATAGTTGATCACCAACTCCTCCTTGGAACACTCTCCTCTTGGCTTCTAGGCCACCACGCTCTCCTCCCACTGTAATTTAAGCTCCGTATGTTTGTCGTTTTGTTCGAGGCTCAATTCTCACCGCCTAAAACAGTGCTCAGCAACAATGGAAGCTCAAAGTATTCAGCGAATTAATGAAAAGACTATTAGTTGTCCCCCCAATTACCCATGTTCCCCATCTTCTACAGTAATAGAAATTTTAGCTGAGTCAAATTGATTACCGTTGAATCAATTCCAACTCATGGTGACCCCATGTGGGTCAGAGTAAAACTGACCTCCACTGGGTTTTCAATGGCTGATTTTTCAGAAGTAGATGGCCAGACCTTTCTTCCAAGGCACCTCTGGATGAACTGTAACCTCCAACCTTTGGTTAGCAGCTGAATGTGTTAACCATTTGCACCACCCAGGGTATATAGCTGCCAGATAAAGACTACATTTCCCAAGTTACTTTGCAGATGGGGTGCAGATAGAATCCATGTGACTGGATCCTGTCCAGTGAAATGAGGTGTGCAATTTCCTGTTCAGCCCTTCAAAAGGAAAGGTGCATATATCCTCCTTTGTTTTTCTGCCATCCCATTGACTGGAGCACAGATGCAATGGCAGGAGCTGGAGCAGCCATATTAAGCCAGACTGTGGAGCCATCTGCAGATTGGAGAAGGCAGGTAATAGAAAGCAGCAACCTCTCAGCACTGGTCACATTATGCTCAGACTATTACATGAGAGAAATAAATCCTATCTCTTTCAATCACTGTTGTTTTGACTTTGGTTACAGTAGACAGACCTCTCTTCTCACTAATGCACCTTTAGTTATTAAAGTGATTGTAGTTGGATTTCCCATCACTCGCAGCCTGACCCATGCATGTATGAAGGAAATGTGCTCCAAGATTTACGTGGGTCCTGTTCATCCCTTAACACTGATGCTGCCGGGGAGGACATTTTTTGGTTAAGCCAATGATTACCTTGTGAGCCATGACATAGACTGGAAAAGGGACATCAGGACCAGGATCAACAACAGGTCTCATGGCAAAGAAGGGCGAGGCTCCATGGATAGAGGCACTTGCTCTGGAATGTCAGCGCTTGGGGCTCATCCACAGGGAGCAGCTGGCGGGCCACAATGTGCCTCCCGGTCTTCATTCAGCAACCACGGAGTAGACGCCTTTTTAGCCAGCAGTCAGAAGAGATGAGCTGAACCAAAATCTGTTCTTCCACCCTGAGTAACTCTGGCTGTTGAATACAGGTGAGCGCTCAGGTGTTTGAAACGAGGGCCAGGATTAACAGTCTTTCTCTACGACATGATAATGCCAGTGAAAACCGTTTCTGGGAGTTTCAGAAACCTGGCTTGGCCATACTGGCAGCAACTTGAATAGTCTGATTCCATAGCCTTGGGGCAAAAATACAATTTTCACATTTGGTAAGAAGATACCAGGATGGTGTGAGACCAAAGCGTGGGGCAAACTTCTTGATCCCCGAGAGGCTGACTCCATTGCAGCACTTGATGATCTTCTCCGCTGCTCAGGGGACAAAATCAATGACACAGCAATGAGCTGACTAAAAAAAAAAATTTTTTAAAGCCACCTCCAAATGCTCCTGCCAACAGGAAGGAACGCTCCCGAGTGTGAAATGTGACCAAAGCAGGGTCTGCACCCACTCGTCTTGTGGCCTGGGCTGAAACACGCAACTTTCTAGCTCTCCAGGGTGCGGGACGCGGCGTCTCCTCTCTCCAACGGCACTAGGAAGCTTCCGTAAAAAATCGCTTCTTCGTCATCTCTGGGGCTGTGTCTGGTCTCCAAAGCCCAGAACCGCCTGATCACCAACAAGCCCTTGCCATCCTTCCCAACAGTCTGCAGCTGAGGGACAGGTTGTCTGATTGGATGAAATAAAGATAAAAAGGAGAGCGGCTGCCCAGATGTGAACAAGACCTTCTGTTCAACTGTCTCAGCTTCAAACTAGACAGGGAGATCTTGGCTCAAATGTTCACTCAGCAAGTCATTACTGAGGACCTACTATGTGCCAAACACCCTGGGTGACGTGAACAGTTGCCACTCAACTACTAGCAAAAAGGTTGGCAGTTCAAACCCACCAAGAGGTACCTCAGAAGACAGGCCTGGCAATTTACTTCCAAAAGGTCGCAGCCTTGAAAACTCTACGCAGCAGTTCCAGTTTGCACACGTGCAGTCACCAAGAGTGGGAATCGACTCAACAGCACCTAACAACAATAGCAACAAATCACTGTGTGCCAGGAACACAAGGGCGTGGAGGCACAATGGTGAACATAAAAAAAAATTTTTTTTAAGACAAAAAGATGGCCAACTGATCATCCAGTGACAAGAAGCCATTGTTTTTCATATGTAAACATTATTTTTTTTTAGATTCCAACTCATGTGTATCAGAGTAGAACTGTGATTCATATTTTATTTAGATTTTTTAAAATTATGACAAATCTTTTTTCTTAATTTATCGAAGATTGCTGGTTCAAATGGGCCATTATGTAGTGCAGGGGTATCACAAGTTTCAGCAATGCTGCTCTGGGGTGTTTTCAATTCTAAGGTTCTCAGGCACTGGGATTCTGGGGTCCTTTCCTATCAGGACTAAGCTGTGTGACCCTCCATTCTGAGGTTGTGTGGGACAGAGGCTGGGGTGCACTTCTGGGCCACCATGGTGGCTGTGGGCTTAGTCAGCCGTGTCTTCCACAAATTGCTTCTGAGGGAGGCCAACTAGAAGTGCAACGGTTAGGGAGAGGCAGGGTTCCTGCTGAGCAGCAGGTCTGGGCTGTGGGAATGGAGAGGGAGAGGCGTGGGGCAGACAGAGGAGGAAAGAGCAAGGCCTGGGGACCCACCAAGAAGAAGCCAGTGTCCCAGGATCCTCCTCCCACCATGGATAGGGGCTGGCTGGGGCTAACACACCATTTAGGAAGGATTGAGAGTTCAGAGAAGAGGAAATTATTCATTTACTCCACAAACATCTACTGAGCACCAACCCCGACCCTGGCTGGGAGCTGGGCCTACAGAGGTGGGAAAACCCAATCCTCCCTACTCCAACATTCCTGTGTGTCTCTGCTTCCACCGAGTCTAACTGGCCTGCCCAAGGTCTCCCCAAAAGACCCACTCCCACACAATAACAGCCACCATTCATAAGTGGTTTGCCCCATGCTGGCCTGTTCTTAGCACTTTGCATGGGTTGACATGTAATCCTCGTATCAAGCCCTTGAGGAAGGTACCCTTAAAGGAGACCAGTTGCCACTGAGTGGACTCCAACTCATGACGATCCATGTGCGTCAGAGTAGAGTTGTACTCCACAGAGTTTTCAATGGCTGGGTTTTTGGAAGTAGATCACCAGGTCTTTTTTTGCGGCCCTCTAGATGGATTTGAACCTCCAACCTTTTGGTTAGTGGCCAAGCATGTTAACTGTTTGCACCACTCAGGGACTCCAGGGTACTCTTAGGACCCCCATTTTACAGGTGAGGAGGTAACTGAGGCTCAGAGAGTCTGAGTAGGTTGCCCAGAGTCGCACAGCTGGGAGGTGGCAGAACCCATGCTCATCATCCCAAACTGCCTCTCCAAATATAAAAGCCTCTTCTGAAGACATAGAAGGTGAGATCAACAAGGGGTTGACATCACACATGCCACAGGACCTGAGGTTTTCCAAATTTCCCTCTCAGAAGCTGGGCTGCCACCAGGGATTTCTCCCCCCGTCCCCCCATCCCCCGCCAGGGTCCCTGAGTCCTGCTTCCTTCCCCCCAGCTCTCTGTAGTACCTACCTACCCCCAGCCTTCTGCCGTGTCCACCCACCCACAGCCCTCTGCAGTGCCCACACACCCCCAGCCTTCTGCCGTGTCCACCCACCCCCAGCCCTCTGCCGTGCCCACCCACCCCAGCCTTCTGCCGTGTCCACCCACCCCCAGCCCTCTGCCGTGCCCATCCACCACCCCAGCCCTCTGCCGTGTCCACCCACCCACAGCCCTCTGCAGTGCCCACGCACCCCCAGCCCTCTGCAGTGCCCACCCACCCACAGCTCTCCGCAGTGCCCACGCACCCCCAGCCCTCTGCTGTGCCCCCCACCCCCAGCCCTCTGCAGTGGCAAATTCTCTTCCTTCCGTAAAGCAGTTACAGACAAACCCACCCCACCATTTTGACCTCCACAGAACAACTGGCCCTCCGGCAGCAGCCCCTCTTCCCAGAGCAGGCAGGGCTGCTGAGAACAAACATTTTTTTTCCCCTTTGTCACATAGAGTAATAGACTCTTGAAAAATCACATACTCAGAGGATCACAGTAGAATCTTATCATCTGAGACTCTCCATCAAAGAATCTTAGAGCCACCGACTAATAGAATCTCGGAGGCAGTGAATCGAGAATCCCGGGATGTGACAATCTCTCCATCACCAATGCAGTGATGGCTGGTGTCACGGTGCAGCCCAGGCCAGCCGTCTGACACAGGACAGGTCGGCAGAGTGAGGGGGCCGGGGGAGGTGAGGAAGCCTTTGGGGCCCAGAAGTCCCGGGTGAGGTGAAGGAGTGAGGCTCGCTCCATTGTCACGCTAGAGGAAGCAATTGACAGGTGAAGCCTGGCTGTGTTATTGATGGTTTTAATTATGTAAATCAGTCCAGGGCCTGCGCTTGGCACAGGCTTGGCATCCATCAGCTGGCAGCAGAATTAATCAATAAATAACCAGCTGGATCGGGCTTGGGAATGAGCACCCAGTCATTCTCCCCCCACCCCAGAGGGTCCTCCCAAGCTGGGCGGGGGCGGAGGGATTATATGAAAGCAGCAGCTCACAGCTGTCAGTGCAGAACACACACACACACACACACGTGCACACACACATGCGTACATGCATGAATATGCACACGTGTGCGCACGTGTGCACACGTGCACACGTACGCACACATGTGTACACAGTCCATGTTCTTAAACATGCACACACACGCACATACATGTACACACCACCGCCATGCACCCGTGCCCAGGCGGTGGAGCTGGATCCTGCGCCCTCCCTGCTCCCCCGACGGCCACGTCCCCACATGCTGCGCTCCTTCTGCTCTCCTGAGTTGCCCACATAAATCAGCCATCTCACCTGACCTCGGCTGTTCCTTGATCACTTGCAGCATTCAGGGTTGGGGTTTGTACCACTCCGAGCCCTGGTGGCACAGCAGTTAAAGTGCTCAGCTGCTAACTGGAAGGTCGGCAGTTCAAACCCACCAGCCTCTCCATGGAAGAAGGATGTGGCAGTCTGCTTCCATAAGGAGTTAAACAGTCTTGGAAACCCTATGGGGCAGTTCTACTCTGTCCTTTAGGGATGCTATAAGTTGGAATCCACTCGACAGCAACAGGCTTGGGTTTGGTAGTGGAGGAAGGGGCTGTCAGGGAGAATCATAAAATTAATGGAAAGGTCTTCTTGTCCCCCTTTTTTGCCTCTCTCTCTGCCTCTGGCTGTCTGCTGATCCTCTCTGTTTCTCTGCTTGGAGATTGCTAAATACCAAACGAGAAAACGAACCAAGAAATGAACGGATTTCTGAAACATCTAGAGCCGTAGGTCTCTCTCTTTGGATCTCTCTGTCTATCTGACGGTGCAGCTGGGGTCAGGTCTCAGGATCCACCTCCCTCAACTTCAGCGAAGGAGTTTCCCAGCAGCCCCCAGGAGGCAGGGAGAGGAAGCTGGAAGGTGCCCTGTAGAGCTGAGCAGGTCTCACGGGCCCTGGAAGGGCCTGGACAGACAGGGCCCCCTTCCCTGCTTGGGGAACTGTCAACTTTCAGAGTAGTTGAGGTGCCCATTATCAGGAATTTCAAGCAGTACAATGCAGTGGTTAGTGGTTCGGCCTCAGGAACAAGCCACCCCTGTTCCAAATCCAGGCTCTGCCACTTTGCAGCTGTGTGACCCCAGGCAAGCTGCTCCAGCTCTCCATACACTCCCTTTCCTCGTGTGCACCATGGGCAACGTGGGGTGAGTAACAGTATCTGCATCCTAGGTGAGTGGATACACACTCTTCAGGAGAGCCACAGATGAGAAGAGTTAAATACTCTAAAAATTAGCAATTTTACCATAATTTAAGGCAACTATTCTCAGGCCCTAATGTGCAAGAATCCCCTGGAGGGTTTTGTTAAAACCCAGATTACTGGCCCCACAACCGTGTTTCTGCCTCAGTAGGTCTGGGGGGATTTGCATTTCTAACAAGTTCCCAGCTAATGCTGGGGTTGCTGGGGGAGAGGAGAGGGACATACTCCATGAACTCACTAAAGCCCATCTCAGTGGCTGCTGATCCAGCTTTGGCTTCCCCATCTCACTCTATAACTCAGGGAACTGAGGCCCAGAGAAGTGAGTGACCCTGGCCCAGGCCTCAGCCTCCATTGCCAGTGTCCCACCTGATGGACCTCAAAGGAGGAAGGGACTCATAGGGAGAGTCCTGGAGGTGGAGGTCGCTCCACCACACTACCCCCACCCTAAACTGGACCAAGAGCAAAGGCAGAATTTGCCTTCCCTGCCCAAGGTAATCTTTTAATCTCTTTGGCTTTAATCTTGCAGCCCAGCATAAACCCAAATCCGCACAGGGGAAGGGAGGGGGTGGAGGGACACCGATCCAGGTTCTGGGGAGGTGGGTAATCTAGGCTTTAGCTTCTCAGTTTGCCACAGATCACCCACCCCATCTCAGCCTTCCCAGGCCCCTGCTCCTGGGAGCACTGAAATGAAAGCCAGATTTCATAGAGGGTGAAGAGGCAGAGAGCAGCCAGATGGGTAGGCCATGTATTAAAAAGATGTTGCTTTGCTAGGAAAGCTTTCTCATACAGAACACAAAAAACATTAACCATAAAAGAAAAAAAATCATTAAAATTGAAAACTAATGTTTAGTAAAAAAAAAAAAAAATCATTAAAAGAAATAAAAGACAACCTGCAGACACAAAAAAGATATTTTAATGCATATATATGACGAAGGATTAGTATCCAGCATATATAAAGAACCCCTACAAATCAATAAAAAAAAAAAGACAACCACATTTTTTAAATGGGCAAAAGATTCGAACAGGTGCTTCAGAAAAGAGAATATCAAAATGGCCAAATACACATGAAAAAGTGTTCCACATTAGTAACCATCAGAGATTTGCAAATTAAAACCACAAGATAAGCTACCACCCACATCCACCAGAACAGCCAAAATTAAAGGCTAAAAATATCAAATGTTGGAAAAATCAGGACCAGCTCTCGTAGGCAGCTAGTGGGAGTGTCACTTGGCTTAACCACTTTGAAGAACTCTTTGACGGTGTCTTACTAAGGTGAACACACCTATTCTATAACCCAGCCATTCCACTCTAGGTTTTTACCCAAAAGAAATAAAAGCTATGTTCACACACAGTCTTGAAAGTGAATGCTCACTGCAGCTTTACTCATTCTAACCTCAAATTTGAAAAAACCCAAATGTCCATCAATGGATGGATGAATAAATAATTTGTGGTATACTTATGCAATGGAATACTATTCAGCAATGAAAAAGCGTGAAGAACGAGATGAATGTCACAGGTACTATGCCAAGTCCAAGAAGCCAAAGCAAGAGAACACGCTGTATGATTCTGTTTATATGAAGTGCAGAACAGGCAAAATCAATCTCTGCCCATAGAGGTCAGAACAGTGGTTGCCTTTGGCAGAGGGTGGGCACATAGGGAGCCTTCTAGGGTGCTGGAATATTCACCCTTCCTTCTGGAACATATGCTGGGCAGCTGGGAGGTGCTTGGCTCCCTTGAACCCCTTTTCCCTCTCTCCACCTAGTCTCTCCACAGTTATCCAGGAGAACTCCCTGCCTACAGGATAAAAAAAAAATGATACTAAGGAAAAAAAAGGCTAAAACTGATACAGGATACTAAGGAAAAAATAAAACTCCAAAATATAAATGTCAGTGCTAGCAAGCAGCTGAAAGGCCTGGGTTCTAGTCCTCTCCTGCTGGGACTCCCTCCCCTCCCCCTACCTGCCTGTTTGGTCTTAAACGGCCACACCTGGAAAAATAGACAGGCTTCACTGTGGGGTGAACGCTACAGTTTCTCAAGTTGTTACTCTACCGTACACTGTGGCAGAGATTGCCTTTGTTATCGTTGTTCTTAAACGTCGTCAAGTCAACTTCAATTCATAGCAACCTCATGTATAACAGAAGGAACCTTTGGCTGGTCCTGGGCCAGCCTCACAATCATTAACATGTTTGAGCCCGTTGTTGCAGCTACCGTGTCAATCCAAGAGACTGGGGTGCCCTTATAATATCTTGTCTCCCCATCTGCCTTAGTAACAAAGCAGTGGCAAAGTGCCCAGCTAAAAGATTTCATTTCCCAGCCTCTCCTGCAGCTAGGGGTGGCCATTGAGGAAAGAGTGTAAATTGTTAGGTGGGACAGAGGTGGACAGTCAGTTGGTCTGTGCCCACTCCTCCCCTGAAAGTAGACATGATAACGGCGCTCCAGCAGCCATTTTGGATCATGAGGCAACCTTGAGGATTGCAGCCACATGCTAAGACTAGTGGGACCAAAAGAGAGAAAGAACCTGGGTCCCTGGTGGCACCATGGAGCCCCCCCGCCCCGCCACCAGCCTGGACCACTACCTCCTGACGTTCTTTACGTGAGAGAAATAAGTCTCAATCGGGTTTAAACACTGTAATCTCCAGTCTCTGTTATCAGCAATGGAATGCAATCCCTAAATGATACGAATGATATACAAAAGCTCTGTGAGGTAGCTTTTACTGTGCAACCCTCAACTCCTGCACCCCCATCTTACAGATTAGAAAACTGAGACTCTGAGAGGGGAAGCAGCTTTTGAAGGTCACATAGCAGGTAGATGGAGTTACCATGACACTAGGTGGCCAACTCGTCCCAGTTTGCCCAGGAGTATCCAGGTTTTAGCATGGGAAGTCTGCTTCCCTGAACCCCCTTTGGTTCTGGGCAAACCAGGTGGTTGGTCATTCTACATGACACCCCCACTCTGGCTTCTCCCCTCCTGGTCGACACATATGTCTGGGTCCTATCCCACAGAGTCTAGTCCTAGATGATGATTTTTTCTTCTCAGTTTCTACTTTGCTTCCTGTCAATTCCTTCCCTCCACCTTGTCCGTTTCAAGGGTCTCCACCTCTAGCTGAGTTCTTTCAGGGCCCTGTCAGTTCCTCTCCCCAATCCCAGGAGAGGTCACTTGGCAGAATCCTTCACAGGGCGAACTCCAGCCCCCAGCCTCCCTGCCTCCCTGCCTCCCTGCCTCCCTCCAGATGTCCATGGTCGGCAAAAGACCCACATTTAAATCCCAGCCCCAGACACTGGGAATCAGCCTCCACGAGACTTGGGGTGGGCTCCGTGACCACAATGTCAATAACGCTTCCTGTGGATCGCTGTGGCTTATACTGTTGACACAAGTGCTGTTGAGACAGCTACGCGCTGACCTGGACAGCATGGCCTGCTGTAGAGATAAAGGGAAGCTGGAGAATATTTACAAATCGCAAACAAACACAGCAAGCATTAGTTGCTTAGGGGAAAAGTCTCATTTAAACAAACAATGTACTGCATTGGGCAAATCTGCTGCACAAGACCTCCTTAAAGTCCTAAAAACCAAAGATGTCACTTTGATGACTAAGGTGTGCCTGACCCAAGCTATGGTCTTTTCAATCACTAGACAACAAAGAAAAGAAGACAGAAGAAGAATTGATGCATTTGAATTGGGGTGTTGGAGAAGAATATTGAATATACCGTGGACTGCCAGAAGAACAGATCAGTCTTAGAAGAAATAGAACTGGAATGCTCCTTAGAAGTGAGGGTGGAGAGAGGGTAGAGAGGGTTAGAAGCTGGCAAAATGGACATGAGAAGAGAGAGTGGAGGGAGGGAGTGGGTTTTCTCATTAGGGGGAGAGCAATTGGGAGTATGTAGCAAGGTGTATGTGAGTTTTTGTGTGAGAGACTGACTTCATACGTAAACTTTCACTTAAAGCTCAATTAAAAAAATTTTTTTAAAGTGAGGATGAAGAGACTTAGTCTTTCTTCCTTTGGACACGTCACTGGGAAAGACCAATGGCTAGAAAAGGACATCATGTTTGGTAGAGGGTCAATGAAAACTAGAGAAGCCCTCCCTGAGAAGGATTGACACAACAGCCTCAACGCTGAGCTCAAACATATCAAAGATCATAGAGATCCTGTTATATGTTTCATTCTGTTATACCTAAGGTCACCATGAGCCAGAGCCGACTTGATGGCAACTAACGACCACCTCTGCCTTTGCCATGCAAGATTGTATAGCCGGCAAGGATCTGGTGAGGCTACAGTGTGTAGTTCTCCTGTGTGAGAGGGCACCATTAAATCCGCTACGTGGACCACCCTGTAAGGCTTGTCCTACAACGAGTGAGTGGCACAAGGCCGGGCACTCGGCCAGGGTGTCAGACCACCTGGGTTCCAAGCACAGGTCCCTGAGCTGTGCAATCTCAGGGCAAATTACTTACCCACTTTGTGCCTTAGTTTCTTCACCTGTTAAATGAGAACCCCAGGGTGGTTGTGAGGATTACAGGAACTCATCTGGGAAGAGCTTGGAGCAGGGCCTGGCACATCCAGTCAGATGCTGTCGAATCAATTCCGGCTCCTGGAGACCCCATGTTTGCAGAGTAGAACTGCTCCATAGGGTTTTCATGGCTGTGACCTTTCCGAAGCAGAGCACCAGGTCTTTCTTCCAAGGTGCCTCTGGGTGGGTTTGAACCTTCAAACTTTCAATTAGTAGTCCAGTTCTTAACCTTTTGCACCAGCCAGGGACTCCTGCCTGGCACAGAGGAGGGGCTGTTAAGTATCAGCAGCCATTGTCAAGTTCATGGTGAGAACTTCATTTCCTTATTATATGTTCGTTATAAAACTAAAAACCAAACACGTTGCCGTCGAGTCAATTCCGACTCATCGGGACCCTATAAGACAGAGTAGAGCTGCCCCATAGGGTTTCTAAGGAGCAGCTGGCTGGTGGATTCAAACTGTCAACCTTTTAGTTAGTAGCCATAGCTCTTAACCTCTGAGCCACCAGGGCTCCGTGTTCATTATAAGAAACTGAATTTATTCGCCAGTTTTGCAACATTTCATTCCCTGACCTCACAATGAGGCACTTACTATAATTACCCCTGTATAGCATCTCCTGGTGCCAGGAAGGGCAACCCAAAGTTTTTGGTGTTGCTTAGGTCTATGCAAGTAAAACTAAGTGGTGATTATAAGCCATTCATTTGTCAAGCACGAGGTCAAGAATCTCAATTTTTCCATGTCATGAGGGCAGCAACCGAAAGCTCCCTACATCCCCAGCTGTCTCCCCTCCGACACGGCCTGAGGCTTCACCATCAGATCCTGAGAACCCCTAGGAGGAGAAACAATTTAGGAACACAGCATCTTGGAGTAAATGCATGTATCCGGGTCACCCAGGGGGTGAGAATCATGGCAAGAAAGGGAGGAAGCTACGGGCAAATGTTTGGACCATCTCAAGGTGGCTGAGCAGTCTGCAGCCACCGAAGTCTGTGAGCTCAGTGTCACCCACTCCACATCCCCACATCCACACACAGGCACTGGTAATCGCTTTACCCCAGCAGTAGGGGCTTAGACCACAATCTAGGCTAGCCCCACCTCTGCCCCCAGCCACACCAGCTACCTCTGTCCCAAGGCGGGGCTCCCGAGGCTCAGCAAGGAAACCAGCAGAGCTGGACACCGAGGAATTCAGCAGAGCTAGCAGCTACCGGTGCTAACACACAACTCACACACACACACACAGAACCAGAGACAACACACATAGACACACACCCAACTGTCCTCCCAAAGGCAGGACAAATCCAGACAGATGTACACAGACTCGTCCTGTCTCTGAGAAAGCCACAAAAGTGCACTCCCAGGACACAGGGAGACACACACAGAGAGAAATGCTCACACACAGACCTCCTTCCCCAATGGTCTCTCTGCCTGTGCACCCCCACTCCTGTCCCCATACGCCCATTCCTAATTCCGCACCTCATTCCTGCTCGCATGCCCGCATTCCTGTCCCTGCACCCCATTTCTGCCCCTGTGCCCCCATTTCTGCCCCATGCCCCCATTCCTAAACCTGCACCCCCATTCCTGTCCCCACACCCCCATTCCTCTCCTCTCACCTCCCCTCCTTTACAGGAGCCCCACATCTGCTCCTCAGTCAGGGTGGGTTCCTATCCCTCCCCTCCCCCTTTCCCAGGTCCTCAGTCCACCCACCAAGCTTCCTCCATCCCACCCTCCTGGGAATTGTGAGAGCCCCGGCACAAGGATGATGTGTCTGCCATTTTTCTGGGGTCCCTGAACCCCTAATACAGGGGCTGCATACAGTAGATGCTCAGCCACAGCCCCTCTTGCCTGGAGATCACACCTCCACTCCCCTCCTTGTCAGAGCTGGCGGCTCTTCTCATTTTCCAGCAAGAGAGTGAAAACACAGATTAGAGCAATTAGAGAGAAGGCATTGGAGGGCAAGGCGGGAGCCGCCACAGCACCTCATCCCACAGCACCTCATCCCACAGCACCTTGTCCCACAGCATCTCGTCCCACCGCCCCGCGTCCCACCGCCCCGCGTCCCACAGCGCCCCATCCCATAGCGCCCCGTCCCACAGCGCCTCGTCCCAGAGCACTCATTCCACAGCGCCTCGTCGCACAGCGCCTCGTCGCACAGCTTCACATCCCACCGCACCAGCAAGGCATGCTCATGTGGACCCTCCCGGATCGCAAACACCCTCAGATGTCAGAGCAGGAATAGAGGCAAGTTCCATTTCAGAGTCTGTTTTTGTTTAAACCTGCTCTCCGCTGCTTACAGCACGCTTTCTCATCCATGCTCCCAAGGGAGGCAGGCTGAGCAGGAAGGACTCCAGTCCCATTTTGCAGAAGGGAAAACCAAGGCCCAGGGGGCTGGGGAAGGACAGGTGCAGAAGGCCCACCCAGTCTACCTGGGCTGGACTGGCTGGTTGCGGTGGGAATCAGGTGGGCCTGATCCCCAGGAGAGGCCCCCGTTGGCCCCTACTCCCATTCTCTGCCCCTCTGCTCTCTTTAAACAGAATCAGCCAAGGTTAGAGGTAGCAGGTGGGTGTGGGATCAGGCCCTGGAGACACAATGCTCACAGTGGACTCAGCATTGACACGTGGGGGTGAAGGTGCCCCTCCTCAAATGACAGGATTATTTAACCGATGGCAGCTGTCCCCAGCTAGTCACGGTGTATTGGGCCTGATAAAGAGATTTGCTGTGTGCTTTTCTTTTGCTGGCCAGGCGAGGTTTTCTCAGAGTCTGAGGGCAAGGAGGCCCACTCTCGTGTCCCCTCATACCATAATCTCCCCTCAAGCCTGGCTGATCTATTCAGCAACCCCACAGGGGTCCTACCCTTCCAGCCAGGCCCACCTTGTCCTGGTCCTGGCCTCAGCAAGAAGTCAGCAGTGAGGCAGGAGTGCCCCCTGCTGGTGATGGCCTGCAGTACCCACTGTGACTCCACCTGATGTCCAGGTGGCAGCAGCCAAACACACTACTCCAGGACAGCCTCACTGGGCAGGGGGAAGGAGCACAAAACCCTGAGAAGGAGTGTCAGCAAGGCCTGAAGAAGTGGGGCTGGCTCCATTCCTGTTCCAACAGCAGGAAGCGTGGCAGGCTCCTGGGCAGCAAGTGGACATGAATGTGGCCAAGCAAGAGGGCAGGAAAGGATTACCAGCATCGAGCAGGGCCATTACAGGGGCAGGAAAGGCGAGACGCATGAATGAAGAAATGAGTGAATGAACGAATGCATGCCTAAATTCACTCCTAGCAGGTGGTGTGACCATTGCTAGTAATGTACACAGTAATTTTTAGATAATGCAGTCTTGAACTTTTTTACTTTAAGAGTTATATATTTAATTTTGGTGTGTATTAGATATAATCTATCTGGCCTATCAAATTTCTTTTTAAAACAAATGTCTTCAGATAAAAAAGAAAGTCGAGGTAACAAAAAAAAAATTCAGTAAACGTGCAGGTATCCCCAGCACCTACCTTAGGCACACAGAAGGTGTTCAGTAAAAGTGAGCAGAATGAATGAATGACTGAAGGGGTGGCCAGGAAGATTATGGGTGATCCTTACGGAGCAGCAGGTCTCAAACTTGACAACACTTGGAACTCTTTGGCGAATTTTTTAAAATCTCTCTGGGCGGGTCTGTGTCTCTGGCTTTCAGGTGGCTGAAGAGAAAGTTGACACATCCTGGGCAGCCTCTGGAGGAGGAGGAAGTCACAGGCATCCAATGTGGGAGCTATATAAGGAGAAGCCTGGTGTCTCTGCCTCCTAGTGTTGCCATAACAACATACCATAAAGTAGGTGGCTTTGAAGAACAGAAACTTAATGTCTCACAGTTCTGGAGTCTCCAAGTCCAAACTCAAGGTGTCGGCAAGGCTATGCTCTACTCTCTATGGGCTCTAGGGGAAGAGCCTTCCTCATCTTTTTCAGCTTCTGTAGCCCTGGACATTCCTTGGCATTCCTGGGCTTGAAGACAGATCCTCACATGCTGTCCATCCCATGTGTGACTCTCTTTTCATGTCCTTTTTTCTCTTTTATAAAATGCCACTCAGAAGAAATTAGGACCCAACCTACTCCAGTATGACCTCATTTAATTTAATGGATGAATGGACAGACGGACAGACGGACGGACGGACAGACAGACAGCTGCTGTCAGGGTGACTCCAACTCATGGAGACCTCAAGTACAACAGAATGAAACATTACCCGGTCCTGTGTGATCCTCAAGCTCACCAGCATGTCTGAGTCCATTGCTGCAGCTAGCGTGCCAATCCATCCACGCCCATGTTGGCCCTCTCCTTCACCAAACATGATATCCTCCTCTAGCGATTGATCCCTCCTGATGACATGTCCAAAGCAATTGAGCTAGACAAGGTTCTGTTGTGATCTATAAGGTTTTCACTGGCTAATTTTCAGAAGTAGATTGCTAGGCTTTCCTTCCTAGTTTGTCTTAGTCTGGAAGCTCCCCTGAAACTCATCCACCATGGGTGACCCAGCTGGTATTTGAAATATGGCTGGCATAGCTTCCAGCATCACAGCAACACACAAGACACCACAGTATGGATGGTGGAACTTAACTGACCACAAAAGAAAAATCCTATTTCCAAACAAGGTCGCATTTGCAGGTAGAGGGATTAGGACTAAAATACAGTCCTGTTGAGGGGTGCAGGACACAGTTCAATGCATAACACCTGGCTTCCCTGTCTTTTCAGGTAGTGAAACTCCTGTCATTGGAGGAAGCAAGTGATGCTTGAGTGATCAGGGGTTCCTGTGCTGGGTGAGAGGCTAGACTGGATGAACACTACAGTATCAGGAAGGAAAGAGAAGTAACGTGTATGTAAACCAGCTTCTAAATGAACACGTGGTATAAAGCTAATGTGTATTTACTGTGGCCTTGGCGTACTGATTAGGTATTCCTCTATTTCCTCTGCACTTCGTGTTTTATCTGGCACAGGCCTTTATTACCAGTTAATATAAATATTACATTAGTTGCTGTGCAGAGCACACAGAATTTGAGATCCTGTGTTTATTTACAAGTTATTTCTTCATTTACAAGAGTTTTCTCTCCTTTAAAAAAAAATCTGCTTCTTGTAAGCTGTGACTGGTTAATTATGGACATAAATTAATGTAATGTAGTTAACGTGGTTAAAACCTGTTAATTTTAGCCCACCCTGACTGATACTGGGAGATCAATTAATCAATCCATTAATTGGTAGAATTATCCTAATGTTCTCATAACAACTTTCAATTACCTTCTTGAGTAGTAGAGGAATCCATGGTTTGGCCTGGGCTTTGTGAAAGGGCTGCCGTTTGCTTCTAAGTCCACGCACAGTATAGGATACGCAGGCTGAATTCATATTTAAGGCATCAGTTGTTCCATTATCTTGTTAGATGTTATTGATAAAAGAATTTCCAGTCCTGAATTTTCATAGCTATACCTCTGAGAAAAAGAAATCATGTCCTGTTTGGAAAGATTGGCAGCCATACACATTGAGATTAAGTCTGACTTTATATATATATATATATATGCCCATTTAGTGGTATTCAAAGAGCAGCTGTTTTTTTAGCTTTGAACAGATTTTTAAAACATAAAGCATCCATAGCTTTGTCATAGCACAGGGTCAGAATTAGCTCTGTTGATGGCCAGTTATTCCATATTAATTCTGTTTTATGAAAAAATGCAATTAAGTTGCAAATCCCTTAACAGAGTCCAGTGTTAGGCCAATGTTTTAATCAGTGTTGGGCAACATCAGATTAGCATCCCCGAGGAAGAAGAAATCTTTGGCCCAAGGCTGAAAACCCACGTGTCCGTTTTAAAGCTGTGTCTTCCTTATTCTTTTACACAGCTAGTGGGAATAGAGATTGATACAGCCAGTCTCAAGGGCAATTGGACAGTGTCTACTTAAATGATAAAGGTATCTTCTCTTTAACCTGCCAGCCTCACTGCTAGGAATTTATTCTCCAATATCCTCAGACATGTGCATGGTACCATGTGTACAAGCAATTTGTTACAACGTTGTTTGAATAGCCCCTGATTGGAAACGACCTGAATATTCATCAGTACAGGGCTGGTTAATAAAAACTGTACAACTGCCCCTTGGAATACTATGTGGCTGTAAAAAAGAATGAGGAAGCTCTTTATGTAACCTTATGGAACAACCTCTGAAGTCTGTGAAGTGGAAAAAAGTAAAATGCAGAATGGTGTATGTCATTGTTGGGTGCCATCAAGTTAATTCTGACCAATAGCGACCCTATATGATAGCGCGGAACTCTGCCATAGGATTTTCTGGGCTGTAATCTTTTTTTTTTTTTAATCTTTATGGGAGCAGATCTCCAGGTCATTGTTCCCATGGAGCCGCTGGGTGGATTTGAACTACTGACCTTTCAGTTAGCAGCTGAGTGCTTAACTGTTGTGTCAAAAGCAAGAAGAGTTTCAAAAGAAATCCATAATCTATCTTCCCCCAACATTCCCCACTGTGTCAGTCTGTTTCCTTCATTGCCTCATCACTCTCTGGAGCTCTTGCTTTTTGGTTACCTGTCCATTGTTTGTCTCCCAGTATCAGTCAGGGTGGGCTAAGTGCTGTAACAAACACTCCAAAACCCAGGGGCTCAACTCAAGTTCATTTCTTGTTCTTGTAACAAACAGTTCAGTGCAGCTGTACAGACTTCCGTGCGGAGATTCTGGGATCTGACTCCTCTCATCTGCAGCTTGTCCACCTCTCGTCCTCAAAGTCCTGTACACGCAGCCAGGGATGAGGACGGGGAGGTCATTACATGTGGGAAGGTCTATGGGGAACATCCATTGGCTAGAACTCTGCCACATAGCCTCCCTAACAGGGTGTCTGGGAGCTGAGAAAGAAGAGAGGAAGCACCATCTCTGCCCAACTCAATTCCCACTGAAATGTAAGCTCCCCAGTGCCAGCCCTTGTGCATCTTATTCAGAGCACTTGACACCATGCCTGGCACAGAGGGGACATTTGGTAAATGCTTGTGGACTCTACAAGTGAATGAATGGTGCTCGGATGCATCCTGGGCGTGGGACTGCGTGGACAGTTTCTTCACAAATGCCCTGTGGTCCCCAGGCTCAAACCCAGAAAGGCTCAGCTGCCAACACCTGTTCTTTCCATTCCCCAGCTGCCTTTCCACAGCGCGCTGGCTGACTCGGGGTCTGGTTATCTTCTGGGGTCTCGTCTCTCTCCTTTCTAGCAATCAATGAACCTGTGCTTGGACAAGGCGGGGGTTCCACCTGCATCTCATTCATCCCTACATACCCTTCGGCCACCAGCACAGCCCTTGAACACAGTAGGTGCTCAAACCATGTGTGAGGGATTAATTTGTTCATATTGGCTCAGGCTTCATGCTTTGATGCTTGCACAGTATGGGGCTATCTTACAACCTATATAAGGAGCCAAGTGAATATTTATGATACGGCCCCTGCCGTCTTCTGCAGCAGACCCAGCGCCTGCTCTGAAATACGGGTGAGAACTGTGTACATGGGGCCAAAACCACAGGTGTCAGCTGGCCCCCATCAGGATTGGACTATGAACCCCCTCCCCCCGCCCATACGCACATACACCTGGCCCCAGCTAGTCCCAGGAAGGAGAGTAGATGGCTGCACTGTGGGTTCTGTCCGTGGTGCTGAACTCTACCTTGCTTCATCTCTACCTCATTCTCTAACCCAGCAGCAATTTAGAACCTGGTAGTAGTGGTGGAAACCCTGGTGGTGTAGTGGTTAAGTGCTACGGCTGCTAACCAAAGGGTCAGCAGTTCAAATCCACCAGGCGCTCCTTGGAAACTCTATGGGGCAGTTCTACTCTGTCCTGTAGGGTCGTCGATGGCACTGGGTTTTGGGTTTTTTGAGTGTAGTGGTTAAGCACTATAGCTGCTAACCAAAAGGCTGGCAGTTTGAATCCACCCGGCACTCCTTGGAAACTCAGTGGGGCAGTTCTGCTCTGTCCTGTAGGGTCGCTATGAGTCGGAATCGACTCAGTGGGAAGGGGTTTGGTTTGGTTTTGGTTTTCGGAATCAACTCCACAGCAAAGGGTTTTATAGAGAGTGATGCTCGGAAACTGTATGGAGCAGTTCTACTCTGTCTTCTGTCCTCTAGAATAGCTATGGGTTGGACTCAACGGCAATGGGGTTTTTGGTTTAGGGAGCACTATGTGTCAAAACTGACTCAACAGCAATGGGTTCTTTTTTTTTTTAGGGGTCCAGGTAACAGAGATTCCCTGGCCCTTTCTTTGGTTACTCGGATTCTGAGGGTAGAAGGTGGGGCCCTGGAATATGCTTTCACCAGGAACTCTAAGCACCTGTGGTTCTGATACAGCCAGCTTGGCACTGGTCCAAAGTTGAATCATTCACCTAAACAATCACTAGGTCTTTGTGGAGTGCCTGCTGTGTGCCCAGCAGTGCGCCAGGCACCATGAGACGCAGAGATGAATCTCTCAGGGTCTCTTCTCTGGGAGGAAGGTATACAGCCATCCAGCAGGAGATGGAAGGAGCGGTGAAGGGGAGGTACCCCTCTGTGCAAGCTCCCTATTGAGGGCAGGGCTTGCTTGCACCTGACTTCCCTGTGTAGCATCTAACATAGAAACCATCCCCCTGAGAGGAAGAAGCAGTAAACGTTTCTTGGATAGATGACTGGTGAGAGGGAATGGAGGGAGGAATCTGCCCAATGAGCGTGCACAGGGAAAGTGCTACTGGGTTACAAAGCAGCTGGGACAGTACGCAGGATCAAAAGAAATCGGGGTGGGCCTCAAGGAAACCAGGCAACAGGCCAAATGCAAGTCAGGCAGGGGCCAGCCTTCAGTCAAGGTCTGCCTCTCCTTATCTGGGTGTTTGGGGAGAACAGGAAGGGAAGCCAGGACAGTTGTGCCAGATGAAAACAGATGTTCTCTGGGCCTGAATATGGGGCATAGTGAGGAGGGCAGGAAACGGAGGGGAGAGGAAGAGCCACAGCCAACAAAACAGAATATTCACAACCCCTCTTTTACTTATTTAATTTTACTTTTTATTATGGAAATTTTCCAACACACACAAAAGTAGAAAGAATAACACAATGTACCTATCTCTCAGGTTGAACAACTGCCCACATTTTTCTGTTATTTAATCCCTTACCCAATCATTTTTTTAAAGAAAATTCCAGACATATCATTTTACCCATAAATTTGAGAATGTGTCTCTCGCAGATAGGAATCTTTACAGAAATAATCTCAATGCCATTATCATACATAAAAAAATAACAATTCCTGAGTATCATCCAATACCTAGTCCATATTCAAATGTGCTCATTTTTTTCAAAAATGTCTTTCTAGGGTCTATTAATTTGAATCAATTTGTTATACTGTGGTGGCTTTTGTGTTTTGGCATTCCGGAAGCTATGCCACCAGTAATTCAAATACCAGCAGGGTCACCCATGGTGGACAAGTTTCAGCAGAGCTTCCAGGCTAAGACAGAGTAGGAAGAAAGACCTCGTGATCTACTTCTGAAAATTGTTGTTGCTATTGTTAGGTGCCGTCGAGTCAGTTTTGACTCACAGCGACCCTATGCACAACAGAACGAAACACTGCCAGGTCCTGCGCCATCCTCACAATCGTTATGCTTAAGCCCATTGTTGCAGCCACTGTGTCAACCCATCTTACTGAAGGTCTTCCTCTTTTTCTGAAAATTAGCCCATGAAAACCTTGTAAATCATGATGGAACGTTGTCTTACTTGCTTTGGACACATCAATTGCTAGAGGAGGATGCCAATTTTGGTGAAGAAGAGGGCCGTTGAGGGCAAGGGAGATCCTTGGTGAGAAGGATTGGCACAATAGCTGCAATGATGGATTCAGACATGCCAGTGACCATGACAATGGCACAGGAACAGGCAATATTTTGTTCTGTTGTACATAAGGCCACCATAAGTCAGAGCCGACTTGATGGCAGCTACCTAATTTGAATCAGGATCTAACCAAGGTCCGTACATTGCATTTGGTGATACATCTCTTAAGTCTCTTCTAATCTCTAAGAGTCCCTCCTCCCTTCTTTTTTTAGGCCATTTTACTGGTTGAAAAAACCATATCATTTGTCATGTAGCATTTTCCCCAGTCTTGATTTGATGGGTTGAACACTCACTCATGGTGTCATTCAACATGTTCCGCTGTTCCCTGTATTTCCTGTAACTAGTATTTAGATCCAGAGAATTGATCTGATGTGGATTCCATTATTTTGGCAGACAGACTTCCTGGGTGGTGCTGTGTCCTTCCCATCGCATCATATCACCATATAAAAAGGCACTTAATATTGGGCTTTCCCTTTTGGGTGATGCTAAAAATAACCAGTGGGTTCTGGTGTCACCAGCCTGACCCTTCAGGATAAAGCCCCCTGCCATCTTATCCAATAGTTTTAGCGCTTTTCAAATAATCTTAAAACACAGACAGTCAGAGCTGGAAGAAATCTAAGAAACCTACTCACTCATTTTTCTAATCATACCACAAATACTTGTTGAGCATCTACTAAGTCCTAGGGGTGAACTGCAGTGAATAGAACCAACACAGTCCTTAGGATCATGGAGCCAACATTCTGGTGGGGAGAGACAACAAATAAATACACAAGGAAGCAAACACATGAGCAAGAGGCATATCCGGGAAGGGAAGGCTTATGCAGAGAGTTACGGCAGGGTGAAGCGGCTGACAGTGACAAGGTGGCTACTTTATGAATGGGTGATCAGGGAGGGCCTCCCTAGGAGGTGACACTGGAGCTTGACAAGAACAAGCCAACTGTTACAGATTAAATTGCGTCCCCCTAAAATGTGTTGGAATCCTAACCCCTATACCTGTGGATGTAATCCTGTTTGGAAATAGGATTTTCTTTGTTGTGTTAATTAGATCATGTCCTAGTAGGATGGGTTCTAAATCTAATCACTTCTGAGTTACAAAAAGAGTAGATCAGACACAGAGACACACACACTATGGGGAAGAAGGCCCCATTTGGGAATCGTCTACAAGCCAAGGACCCAAGGAACACCCCGGACTACCAAGGAAGGAATCAACACAGCTGAAGCCAGTGATCAGTGCCTTGGACTTTTAGCCTCAGAACTGTGAGAAATACATTTCTGTTCTTGAAAGCCACCCCCTTGTGGTATGTTACTGCAGCACTAGGGAACTGAGACACCAACCAAGCAGGGGGAGAGTGCATTGCAAAGAGAGCGAAGAGCTGGTGCAGGCAAAGAACCAGACACATGCCAGGGGAAGCAAGGAGACCAGCATGCTCAGAGCCAGTGGCATAGGGGGTGAGGGGCTGAGGGGAGCGTGGGGGTCCCTAAGGAGGCTCCTGCCATAATCCAGGCAAGGGTGGCAGTGGCTGGGCCTTGGGTGGTGGAGTGGCCATGACAGTGACTCCAGCACCTGTCCCACCCCCTTTTACGGCTGAGAACATTGAGGTCAGAGAACAAAGGGGGTATTACTTATTGAGCAACTACTCTGCACCAGGAGCTTCTGTGCGGCATCACAAAGCCTCACAGTATCTTCCTCGGAGTCACTGTGCCTGCCTGACAGATGAGACCAGTGACAAGGGAAGTCATCTGCCCAAGAGTACAGAGCCTGAAGGGGGGAGAGAAAGGAGCCCAGGCCTGGTGGCCTCTTTGACCCTTCAAAGTCATCCCACATTGAGGTGACCCCTGTAGAGCCAGAACCTGGGCTCTGGCACCTAGGAGCCCACAACGTGGAACAAAGGCACTTCTTCCCCCTCTGTGCCTCAGTTTCCTAAACTGTAAAATGGGAATCATAATAGTACATGCCTCGAATGGGTGAGGATTGGATGAGCTAATTTGTGTAAGGTGCTTAGAACAGTACCCAATACCCCGTATGCACTTAATAACATAGACTTTTGTTTCTATTTGTATTGAGGTATACCTACAGCAGGGCAACTCGGAGAAACTTCGCCTCCTGCCTCCCAGTGTGGTGTCCATCCCTTGACTATACAAGGCCTGGCTCACTCACAGCAGGTAACGGTGCATCAATTAAGATGCATCAATTAACAAGTTGCTGGGTAGAAAGATGACAGGAGCTGCCATGGGCCAGGACAAGGGAGGCTCATACTGACCACCTGCTCAATCTCTGCTAGGGTGGGGGCTAGATGGAGGGGCGCAGATTCCTGTGGAATATCTCCAAGCTCCTTCCAGTGCCTGTCCCAGGCCAGGGCTCCCACCCCTCAGCCATTCCTCGCCCTTCCTTAGCACAGGGGCCCACTCTCAGCTGCCCAGCTCAAAGGTCAGTGGCCATCCACACCAAAATCAAACCCGTATGCATTAAGTCGATTCCAACTCATAGCGACCCCATGTGTTACGGAGTAGAAGTGCTCCATAGGGTTTTCTTGGCTATAATCTTCACGGAAGGCCTTCCATCCACGGCACCATTGGGTGGGTTCGAACTGCCAACCTTTAGATCAGCAGCCCATCACAAACTGCTTGTGCCACCCAGGGACCTGTGGCCACCCACACAGCCCTCCATTTTTCACAGCCACAGCACCCTGGGATGGGCTGGCAGGGCTTGGCAGCCCAGCTACAGGTGAGGAGCTGAGGGCAAGTACTTGCCCCAAGGCAGAGCAAGCCCAAGACAGGGCTAACAGATCTTGCCCCTCCCCTTCCCCTGCCCCACCTCTGTGCCCCTCAGCACAGGGCACAGGCAGCTTCACAACCTCCCACATAGACACACAAAGGGTTAAACCCCAGAACCCCCCTCCCTTCATCCTAATTCTGATCCTGCTCACTCTGCCCCTCCTGCCACCACCACCACCCCCAGCTCTTCTGGGACAATGGAGGCAGCAGATGGCCCAGTCCTGTTCCCATCACACCCTCAGGATCTGGGAACAACCCGAAAATCTGCTGCTCCTTCTAAAAGCAGAACTTCCACATGCGGGTGGGGAGGACAGCAGCCATGAAGCACCACTTCGTCTGTCCTCCGCCAGGCTGCCGGCCAGACCCAGACCGCCCCCACTCAGCTTGCATCCCACAAAACCAGCCTCAGGTCAGCCCAGAAGGAAAGGAGGCTCCGGAAGAGCCCAAACAGCCCTGCTCAGCACCTGGCTCACTGTGTGACCACAGCACATGGCCGTCCCTCTCTGGGCCTCAAGCTTCTTCCCAGAAAACCAGGGCTAAGGCTCTGGCGCTCAGTGGGTCCTTGTTTTGACAAGGCTTCTGGTCCAAAGGAGCCTGGGTGACGATTCTGACCTGCCTGGTCGGAGTCCCCCGACCCATGGCTCAGGATCTTTCCTCCCTCTTCCCCCACCCCAGAGTCCTACCGTGACCCTAACTCCCAACATGACTGGGCACGATGGGAAGAAAAGACTTCTTATCTCTGACCTTCCCCCACTTACGTGCCACCATGCCTGAAATTTCACCAGTCACTTTCATTCACTCACCCAATCTCTGTGGACCCCAGTACTCTCAGGACACCTGTGGTATTGAGTACCTACTTTGGCCATCAAATCACCGCTTTATCTATGCCTGAGGCTGAGTCCCTCAGCTCTGAGTCTCTACTCTGCCTCCCCTGATTCTCTGAGCCCCCAACCCAGGCCCTGAGGTCAGAGAAAAGGAAGAACAACTTCCAGCACACCAACACCTAATGGCGCGCACACACACTAACGTGTGTACCTCATGCACACATGTGTGACACTTGGGCACAAGAGCATACATATGCTGCACACATGTCCTTATGCACATACATGTGTAAAAGGGTACACGCCACCCACACATCCATGTACACCCTCACACACCCTGACATGCCGTAACACACACACACACACACACACACACAAATCACAGCCACCATTCACTGAGCCCTTCCTTTCTCCTCCCCAGACTCTGTGCTGTGTCCTGTATCATTTCATCTACATATCAACCCGGGAGGTAAATATCCTTTTTCTCGTCTGTAAAATGGGAAAACAGACCAGAGAGATCAAGTGGCCTGTCCAGGGTCATAGAGCCAGAGAGGGTAGAGCAGGGCGGTCTAACTGCGGAGCCTGCATCAACACCAACAGTGTCTCATATACTCTTCCGTAAAAGAGCCACCACGACAGATAGATCAAAGACCCTGCCCCAGTCAAGAGCACTTTGGCTGCCTATAACAGAAAACCTGACCAAGAGAGGCTTAAACAAATAAAAGTTTAATTTTCTTACAGAATCAGAAGCTAGAGGGGGCAGCTGTGGATGCTTATCTTGGCCTTTCCTTCATGGTGGCAAAGTGACTGTCTCAGATCCAGCCATTGTATCCACATTCACATCAATAAGATGGGGTATGGGACTGCAAAACCTTTCCCAGAAGCCTCTCTTGACTTTGCTTAGTTCATACTGGCCATAGCTGGGTCACATGGTAGCCCTTAACAGCAAGGGAAGCTAGGACAGTGAGCAAAACAATCATCATGATTGGCTGGGAACCATTATGGTCCATCATCTGGGCCTGGGCATGTTGAGGCTTCAGACAAAACTGGGTTCTGTTAGCCAGGGATGGGGGCCGTGAGCAGGGCGTAGGAACAACAGTACCTGCTGCAGATCCTGGACTTTACGTTTATTCCACCCAGGGTCCCTCAGTGGTTGGAGATTTGGCCAGGGCCGCCAGGGCTAGGCGGCCCAAGGTTTGAACCCCAAGGTAATGCCTGAGAAAACAGAGCCTGGGCTGGTGCCAGGCCCCACCTAGGGGCTCTCATCATTCTCTGAGGGTTAAGGACCCCTGAGTTTCATACCAGCTCAAATACCCTCCTCAGCTTTGTCTAGTTCAGCTGTCCAAGGCCGGTGGAAGGCCAGTCCCTGGGGTTTCTCTGGCCCTCACCTGGACCACCCTGTCCCTGGGCCACCCGACCCACTTCCCAGGGGCCTGGGATGCCTCTAACACCAGCCACCATCCAGATCCGGGGCCTGCCCACCACCTGGAGGCTTCCTGTGACAGCCAACACAGAGCACTTTCCAGGGGCCCCCAGGGCTGCCTTCAGAGGCAGAAGGACAACCAGAGGCCTCAGCCCAACCTTTGCCCAACAGGTCAGCGTCATCGGGCCACCAGCTGTGGACACCAGGGCGTATCTGGGAAGAGGAGACAATGGAGGGAACGAAACCTGTGAAGAGACCAGAAATGAACAAGATGGTCACCCCATTCCTACCTGCACCCCCAGGGTTCCTAGAGGGGAGCACGTCACAGAGATGGTGCAGAGCAGGGTTTCTCCGCCTCAGCACTACTGACATTCTGGGCTGAACAGTCACTCGTTGTGAGGGATGTCCTTTGCATTGTAGGATCCATCTTTGGCAGCTACCCACTAGATACTAGTAGTCTTCTCCTGTCCCCCCACCCCCACCCCGCACTGTGACAATCAAGTCTCCAGACATTGCCAAATGTTACCCAGGGTGGGGGGTGGGGGGTGGGGGGCAAAATCAGCCCCAGTTGAGAACGCTGGTTTAGAGAAACTTCCAGGCCAGAGAAGCCATGAAGAGAACTCAGCTGAGGCCAGACTGCCTGACAACACGTATCAAAGCCACCAGCTGACTCCAGTCCAATTAGGCAGGAACTTATGGATCCTAGAATCTTCAGGCTTGGTGGGAATTTAACATTAATTCTTAAACCTCTTGGCGGTACAGCCATAGCTTGCATACCTCCACTGACAGGGCGCTCACCCCATTAGAAGGCAGCTCCTTTTATTGTGGAATTTTGAAAATTTTTTTCCTTATATTGAACCAAACTCTGACTCCTTATAATGTCCAAATTGGTCAATTCATCCCTGGCCCCTGGGACCCTGAAAAGAGTTGTGAGCCCTCTACCCCAGGACAGAAAACTCTACAGGGCTTCAGAAGAGGGTCCTGGTCCCCCCCTCCCCGCCCCAGGGGTTACACACTTCAGAATAAATCCAAAGTCCTGACAAATCCTATAAGGTGTTGGGGAGGTTGCCTGCCACCTCCCCAACCCAGCGCGATGTCATTCCCGTCACACTGGCTTCCCTTACTTCTTTGAGCGCCTTGCTGCCTTTACACAGGCTGTGCTCTGCTGGAGCTGTCAACCCTCCCCTCTTCTGGTTAACTCCTTCAGGTCTCATCCTACATGTCCTCTCAGTACATGTCCTCTCAGAGAGACCTCCCTTCAGCAGCCTCCATCCCCAGTCTGTTCTTACACTTTCCCCAATGGCCTGCGCTTCCCCTTCCTGGCACATGTCTATACCAGTACCTATATCACCCATATCTATGTATACTTTGCTACTCTCCCCCCACCCCCTCCTTAACGACAGTGTCTCAAGTCCCTCGTCCCCCTGCACCTTCTCTGGACAAGTCACTGTCTCTCAGATGGGCCCAAGCTCATTCCCTCGCCTCCCCCACCTTCGCCTCCCTGCCTCTAATGGCAGGATCAGGGCTCCTGGCCTCACTCCCAGGCCCTCACTGACAGGGGCAGGAATGGGAGTACAGGGATGGTGGGACAATCAGGTCACCCAGAGACGGAAGAGTGCCATGGAAGGAGGAGCTCCCCGTGGCTGGAGGCATGCAAGCTGAAGGCAGCGCGTGGCTCAGCAGAGATGCTGGGAGGGGATCGAGCATCTGTTTCGGAGTTGAACTGTTGAGCTCAGAAATCATGTTCCCCCTCCAGTCCTCCACACTCCACCACCCCACCCCACAAGAAGCACAAGCCGCAGCTGGCCAGCAGCAGGGTGAGGAGGAGAGGACACTGGGGGTCACAGGTTGTGCTCTAAGACTTCTCTATACTAGCTAGGGGCTGAGTTGAGCAGCCCCCAGTCTCCCTGTGGCCTGATTTGGGCCAGAATTGGAAGGTGCTGGGTAACTTTTAGCCCCCATTCCAACCCCTACCCACCAAGAACTGTCGATGAATACCAAAAACCAAAGAGCCTAAAAAACATAAAATAAAAATTGCCAGCAGTGCCTGAAGTCCCACCACTAGAGCATCAATGAAGACCTTTCAGCCTTCTGGCAGCTCCTGAAGAATCCCAGAGGATCAGGGCTGGGAGAGCCCTTCAGATCCAGGACACCCAGCCTCCTTGTGTTCAAATGGGGAAACTGAGGCCCACAGAGGTCAAGACACTTGCCCACGGTCACACAGCAAGCCAGCGGCAGAGAGGAACTGAGATCCACTCTCAGTACCCCCAGCTCTGTGCTCCCTCCCCCCAGCTTACCCATCTTTGGATGCCCCAATCAGCCCCCACTCCTCCTATCCCATAGATTCAGCCCCCAGACCCACCTGGAGGGGTCCTCCTCAGGAGAGAAGGGACCCGGCAGCTTAATGACATTGAGTTTCCCCTCAAAGACACCATAGCTGAGGGTGACCTGAACAGACAGAAAGCGAGAAGAGGGTCAGTGTTGCCGGGCTGTCCCACCAGGATCTCCACTGCCCACTAGGGGGCAGCATTTGGCACAGGAAGAGAAGGCACAGAAGACATTTTGAAAGGCACAGAAAACGGCCCTCTTCTCCAGCCTGCTTCTGTGCCTGAAATTCTACCACTAGCAAGAGGGGCTTCACTAAAAGCCCACCCATTGGTGCTGTACTGCTTGTGGAGCACTTTCATGCCCATAATCCCATTCGCTTCCCCAGCAGTTCAGGTTACCTGGGAGGCTGGGACAACACCCTCATCCTAAACCAAAACAGCCAAACTCGCCGTCGAGTCCATTCCAACCCATAGCGACCCCATAGGACAGGGTAGAACTGCCCCCATAGGGTTTCTAAGGAGCGACTGGTAGATTCGAACTGCTGACCTTTTGATTAGCATCCAAGTTCTTAACTACTGTGCCACCAGGGCTCCACCCTCATTCTACAGATTAGGAAACTGAGGCTCAGAGAAGTCACCTTCCCAGTAAGTTATGCACATGGACTAGAACTGAGGTTTTCTGCTACTCACGGAGGGCCTTGGCAAAGCCCTCTCCACCCCAAGCCCCAGGTTCCTCTGCTCTACAATGAAGGTGGGATGATGACCTCAAGTAGAGCGAAGCAATTAAAGACTGGGGGCTTAGAGGCCACCCAGCCAGGGTTCAAATCCTCTTCTGCCCTGTATTAGCTGTGTGCCACGGTTAGCTCAGCTCCCTGGGCCTCAGTTTTCTCATCTGTAAAATGGGGATAAAGTTAGTAGCAACTTCATGAGGGCGTTGGAAGTCAGGCTCCCACAAGGTGCCTAGCATGACGGGTGTCAGAAACCCTGTTAGGATGTCCTGATTTTGGCTTCCCAGCATCTGCTTCATTCCTGGCTCAAGCCTCTCTCTCAGGTTCTGTGGTCCTAATGGGACCGACCTGCACCCCAGTTCCAGGCCTGGCCAATCAACACTGATTCCAGTCTGTAGAGGGCAGGTCATGTGGCCCAAGCTGGGCCATCAGACCAATGAGTACCAACCCTGGGATCTGGGGAAGGAAGATGCTCTTCCCACAGTTAGGGTGAAAATCTGGGGCTGCCACCTTGCCAATACCAGGGGTGACCTGCCTGGGGACGAGGTCATCATAGAGGAGAATTCACAAAGAGGAGACAGAGTCCCAGGATGCCAACTGAGCAACTAGACCCAGCCGACCTAGGAAGCCAAGCCCTCAGCTGCTCAGTTATTTGAACAGATACACTTCCTTTTTCGTTAAGCGGTCTATATTGAGTTTCTATCACTTGCAACCGAAAGGGTTCTGACTCAAACAGTTTGGCAGAAGACCTCAGGGGCCTCCCAGTCAGGCCCATCTATGGGGCTGGAACCCATGAGTTCAAGGGCAGCATCTGCAAGGCAGGCCCAGGTTTACCCACAAGCACCTGCCAGGTGGTGGGATGGGGCCCCATTCCTCCCCCACCTAACATTATGTCTGAGAGTCTCCATTCACGACAGTTTCCCAAGTAACACCGGGGTTCAAATGAAAAACAGGGAGCAGTGGACAGGTAAGCTTTAACGAAGGAGACCCTACCCATGGGAAATGCCAGACAGGGCTGCCCTGGGCCCTTAGGGGGCTGGGCTGGCCAAGAGGGATGTTGGGGGGGGGGTGGAAAGGTGGAGGAGGGACACAAGGTGGGGGAACAGGATAGTGGGAGCTTGAAGACAGGTTTCATCTGTCTGTGTAGGTCCTTCCAGCTGGCATTTGGGAACCAGATCATAGAATTTTCGCATCATAAATGCTGGAGCCCTTGTGGGTTAGAGGAGTGTCACCCTGGGCCTGTTTCCCCAGCCACAGGGGATGGCCCAGGCCTCACAGTCTAGGCTTCCAGGTTGATTTCAAACACTAGGAAGGAGGGTCAGGAGAGATCCCATGTTCCTTTGGGGGCACCTGGCCTTACAGCCCTTGCCCCATCTCTGCCTACCCCGAGGCCAGCTCACCTGCTCTGGGAGCTGGGCCACTCCGAGCAGCTGCAGGGTCTCCAGGTGGGAGTGGAAGAGGGGGCTAGGTTGTAGGCGGCCGCCCAGCTTGCACTCGACAATATAGCCCACAGTGCAGTCATCGGGCAGCCGGATGAGGGCGGATGTGTCCACAAAGCGGGGGCCACTGTGGGAGAGAGGATGCTGCGGTCACTGGTCCAGGCCCTCGACACCCGGAGTCCTCCCCACTCCCAGAAGGCCCTCCCCAGGGACAGCCAGGAGAGCAGAAGGCTGGTTCCAGCATCTGCCTCCCACGTACCGTGTGACCTCAGAAGCCTCAGTTTCACCATCTGTGAAATGGCCCTGCCCTCACAGTGTTGTGTGGATTAAGTGGAAGAATGGCAAGGTGAAGCCCCTTATAAATGAATTCTTTCCTTCTCTCCCTTTCTTTTCACTCATTCATTCATTCATAGTTGAGCATCTACTGGGGTGCCAGATACTGTACTAGGGCTGAGAATACAGAGAAGGGATGAGAAATGTCTTAGTTACCCAGGGCTGCTATAACAGAAAAACCACACGTGGATGGCTTTAACAAAGAGAAATTTATTCTCTCACAATTTAGGAGGCTAGAAGTCCGAATTTAGGGTACCAGCTCCAGGGGAAGGCTTTCTCTCTGTCAGCTCTGGGGGAAGGTCCTTGTCATCAATCTTTCCCTGGTCCCAGAGTTTCTCAGCGCAGGGACTCAGGGTCCAAAGGACACACACCACTTCTGGCCCTTCTTGCTTGGTGGTAATGAGGTCCCTCTCCTCTCTGCTCAATTCTCTCTTTTATACCTCAAAAGAGACTGACTCAAAACACAACCTAATACTGTAGATTGAGTCCTGCCTCATTAATATAATTGGCTCTAACCCTGCTTCATTAACATCATAGAGGTTAGGATTTACAACACATAGGATAATCACAACAGATCACAAAATTGTAGACAACAACACAATACTGGGAATCACGGCCTAGGCAAGTTGATACACATTTTGGAGGGACACAATTCAATCCATAACAAGAAAGAAATGCAACCTGCCCTCAACAGCAGATCCCATTCCAGGGAGAGACAGATACATGAGCAACTATGTCAGAGCGAGACTGGTGTAAGTCAGAGGGAAGCACTCAGCCTGTGGGATACAGGGAGGATGAGGCAGGCTTCCTGGAGGAAATGGAGTCTTACAGGATGAGCTGGAGTTGGCCAGGTGTCAGAGGGAGGGAGGCCCAGGGTTCTAGGCAAGGACATCACTGGGCTGTACATACCTCATCATGCCCCTGGAGTCAGGGCCGCCTGGTATGGTTGGGCAGGCTGCCGCCTGCACAAGATGCCTGGCTGAGGGGGTGAGTGGAAGCAGAATCCCAGCCCCGACTCTACTCCGCAGGCTGGGTGCTCTCAGGTTGTACCTGCCCAGTTGTTGCTGGGTGCTGTCAAGTCAATTCTGACTCCTATTGAACTATAGGACAGAGTGGAACTGTCCCATATGGTTTCGCAGGCTGTGATCTTTACAGGAGCAGAACACCAGGTCCGTTCTCCTGCGGGGCTGCTGGGTGGGTTCGAACCGCCGACCTTTCAGTTAGCAGCTGAGCGCTCAACTACTGTGCTAACAGGGCCCCTTCACCCACCCAGAGGGGGCTCCCTTTTCTAATTCACACAAAGGTAACGTAGAGTGGGCAGGAGCCCGGATGGGGGCACCCCAGGCACAGGAATGACCCCTGGTCATGTGCACACGCGTGCTGTGGACATACCCTAGGAAAATATGCCCACTCCGGCCCCGAGTACGAACCTTCCCTGGAGATCCCTTCTCATTCAGGGCTGGGCGAGGCAGGATGGTGAGTGAAGCACGAAGATCTTGGAGCCAAACCCAGAGCTTGAGTGACCTTGGATCAGTCACTTGCTTCACCTCCCAGTGCCTCAGTTTCCTCAGCTATACACAGTAAGCTAATACCACCTTCCTCCCTGGGTCCCACGAAACTCTAGGAGAACACAAGGCCTGGCTCAGAGTCCACCCTTAAAACAGGATAGTGACCACTGATACTGTTGTTAATAACAATAACAACCTGCCCAGGCAGAGGCCAGCCCTTTGCCACTTCCTCTCAGAACACCAGTACCCCCCAGTATTCCCTACTGATGGTTCCCACTTCCCCTAGGAGTCCCTCATCTGAGGCCCTCAAAGAACAGAAGTTCAGTGCTCTCCCAGCTCAAATGCCACCTCTTCCAGGAAGCCTTCCAGCGCTCCCCACCAGGAGGCCCTTCTCCCTCCCCTGAGTGCCCCACATGTGGTCTGACCTCCCCTCCTGTGCACTGCAGGTCAGAAGAGAGGTGTAAACAGGTCCTAATGCTTGCCTGCCACCTACCTAGGCGCCAGCCCAGACATTTTCTCATTGAACCCTTACATCAACCTCTGCTGTCCTAGTGACAGGTCCATTTTACAGATGAGGGGACTGAGGCTCTGGAGATTACGTGACTCGCCTGTGTGTGACAGGGGGTCTTAGGCGGCAAGCCACCTGAAGCAGGGGTGGCAGGAGGCCTGCTCACCACTAACCCCCAGGTCTGGCTCTGCAACAGAACCAGTGAGGGGCAGTTTCTTCTGAGCTTGCTCCTGGCCACGCACTCACACACACACAGCAGCAGCAGCTGCCCCTGCCCCACCCTCCCACCCTCCCACCCATGGGTCTCTGCTTACCTGGCCCACGGGGCCATCTTCAAAGCCAGTTTGCGGTTGATGCAGAAGCCAGCGCCCCCAGTGGCAAACCAGAACTGTACCAGCCTCTGGGGGAGAGGAGGATCAAGGTGCAGGGAGAGCCTAGGGGTGCGGGTGGACTGAGGTGACAGCCAGGCTGCCCCTCACCCCCACCAGCCTGGCTCAAAAGCTCTTAATTTCATATCTCACTAGATTCTCACTACAGCCTGGCATCATTATGCCCATTTTATAGATAAGAAAACCAAGGCCCACAGTCACATAGCTAATTAAGAGTACAGGGACATCAATAAGACCCAAATCTTTCTGGATTCTGGTTAAAGGAGACAGGTGTCATTTTTGTCCACCCAGCACGCCTTCCCTCCTTTCCCTGGGAGAGGTCTCTACCTCACTCGCTGCAGTTCCGAAGGGCCTGCCAAACACAGTGCCCACCCCCCTGAGGCCACAGGGGTGGTCAGGTGCCCCAAGAGTGGCTAATCGTAAAGCTCCACCCCCTATTCCAGTGATTGGTTCAGCGATGGGCACTTGACTTGCACTGGCCAACCAGAGCCCTTTCCTGAGATCTATATGCCAACTCTGGAGAAGAAGCTCTAGTCCTGACACCACCTACATCAGCCCCCACCACCCCTAATCCCTGGGACTAAGAAAGCTCTTCCGCAAAAGGAGGGGATGAGGCTTCTCAGGGAATAAAGAGAGAGAGGGGCAGGCCTCTGAGTCCATGAAGCCAACTCAATCACATGAACCTATAGCATCTCTTTCGGGTCCGCCCAGCATCACCACACCCCAAGACTTCTTCCCCTCCCTCCCATTCTGTGAGGACCCATGAATTCACCCATGAATCTCTCTAAGGCTTTTGGGAAATGTTTTACCCTTTTCAGGTGCACCATCTCTCGGTCTAACAAGTTTCCTACAGTTATCTTCTCCCAAGTATACAGTTGGTACTTAACCAAAGCATGTTGCATTGGGCTGAGTTATCCCCCACGATGCAACCGTGAGAGAAGCAGGGCATTAGGAACCCTTCCTCCACCACTGCTACATAGCTGTGTAACCTTGAGGAAGTCACTTCCCCTCTCTGAGCCTCAGAGCTAGTAGTACAAACCTCGGCTCTGGTTCTGAAATCTGATGGTTCCCCTGCCTGGAGGTGTCCCCCTCCTACAGACCTCTATTAGCTGACTTCTGGAAACTCTGCCCTTTTAGAGAAAGGACAGGACTCAGCAAGGCAGAATTAGGGGGTCCCTTGAGGACCTAACACAAAGAAGGTGCCCAATAAATGCTTGTTTAATGAGTGATTTCAGCTCCCAGGTAGTTGTAGTAATAGCAATGACAGTAGGGATATAAACGCCTAATCCTGAGCAGTGATGGTGCCATGCCCTATGCTAAGGGCTGGGCCTGCCTTCTCTCATTTTCCGTCTCCATGCCAGACAGGTTCCTGCACATTGGTACTGTGATCCACCAGTCCTCTTGAGCCCCACTTTGCAGAAAAGGCGACCGAGGCTCAGAGAGTCCACCCCAGGGGACCCCAGAGTCTGAACCAGCCCAGACATGCTAGGGTTCTGCCACACTCCAAGGAACAGTGTCCTGGGATCCCACTGGGGGCGTATGTGCCAAGAAGGCATTGGGGCACGTTGTGGGGACAGGCCTGAGTGTGCTCAGCAGGGCGCTGAGCCAGCAAAGGAAAGTCTGCTCAGAAATGCACAGTGGGCGGAGGCAGATACTGATGGCTAACACTTACTAGTGTCATGGCGCCACCTCCTGTTCCAAGCACCTGAGAGATTACCTCATTTAATTCTTTCCTTGATGCTCACAACCACCCTGTGCAGTGGGGACTGTTAGCAGCCTTGTTTAACATATGAGGAAACTGAGGCCCAAGGAGGTTAGGTGACTTCGCTCATGGGCAGGAAGCCAGGAGGTGGCAGGGCCAGGTGTGAACCCAGAGAATGAACCCAGGGACTCCGGCTCCAGAGTGGTGTTCCCAACGTCTAAGGCAAACTGCTCAAGCAGAGGTGAAGGTCAAGGGCGAGGGGGTGTGGGAGACTGGGGGACCCCTGCTCACTGGAATTAGCTCACACACATTCCTGCCTCCACACCCAGGGCAGTGTCCCAGGGCCCAGGAGAACACTACTTAGGGCTCAAAAGCTGATTCGCTTCTGAAAACTAAGGCTTTGTGTTTTCAGCTCCTGGTTTCCCCATTGGAGCAGATGGTGGCCTGGGCAGGGAGGGGGAGCTCCACAGAGGGCCCTAGCCTCGGGGCACAGCCTCTGGAGCGGAAATCCTCTGATCTGCCTTTTCCATGGGGCCAACGAAGCCTAGGAGCCTGGGCCACCCAAGGCCTGCAGCCTGGTAGATCCTGGGGGCAGAGGAAACCAGGTATATTTGGGGCATAAACCAAAAAAAAAAAAACCATCGCCCTCTATTCAATTCTGACTCATAGTCACCCTATTTGGGGCATGCTTGTTGTTTATCTGAAAGTCAAATTTAACTGGGTGTCCTGGCATTTTGTTTGTTTTCTAAATCTGGTAACTCTAATTAGTGTCCGTCCAAGTCTGGAGCTGGAGTTGGTGGGGAGTGAGCGGGGGGCCGTGGTGCCAGCTGTTAACTCTTTTGTTGGAGATGTCTGGAGGTGGGGACCCAGGGGAGGGGCATACCAGAGACTCAGGGCAGTGGGGACCTACCATGTGACCCCAAAGGACTCCAGCATTTTAACAACCAGTACAGCCACAGCGGTTAAGGGCTCCACTGCAATGGGTTTGTGTACAGCCACATGATGAAACCAGGTGTCGAGGGGCCCTGCCGTGGGGTCAGGACGCCCCAGCTCAGCCTCATGCTTGCTGTGTAACTAAGGCACACTCCTACTCCCCGGTGACTGAGGCCCTCCCATGCACCAGCTTGTGCCTTACCTGCGTGATCGCAATCTCCCCATTTCACAGAGGAGGAGAATGAGGCTCAAAGAGGCAAAGCCACCGGCCCAAAGACACAGGTTTGAAAGGGATGGGGCCTGATCTGAAGCCCAGAACCCAGCTCTCTCCATTCCCGCCCCACCCCTGGGATTGGCCTCACCCAGACCCAGCAGTCATTGGGCAAAGGAAGAAGGGAGAGACTGACCGTGCGGTTGCGGGGCTGAGGCTCTGAGGCATGGATAGGCCGGTTCAAGCTGGGTCTGCCCACGTAGACGTTGTGGGCTGGTGAGAAGGTGGCCAGCAGCTGCAGCAGCGCCCGTGGGTTCACGTAGTTGTCATCATCCACATGGCAGAACCACCTGAAGAAATGGAAGAGGGGACGATGAGCCTAGGAGCGTTCCTGGGGTCGAAGGGCCCCCACACCGGGTCCCCCGTCCTCAGGGTGGAGGTGGGGAGAGGAGAGGGAGGGAGAGTGTGACATCGAAGGCACCAAGCAACATCTCATGTAAGCTCGTTAAGAAGGTGTGCTCACATAACAGGTGAGGACCAAGACTCAGAGAGCTTAAGACATTAGCCCAAGGCCACACAGCCAATGAGTGGCCGGATTTGAAGCCAGATGGACTGACCAGCCCACTGAGCACTGCCTGCCAGGTGGGTGGGTGGATGGGGAGAGTCAGCCCCCAGGAGTCAGCCCCTACATAATTACACTCACTGGGCCTAGACCACTTCACTTTTTGACAAGACACCCCACTCAGAAGCTGGCCTGAGGCAAAGGCAACTCCTGTCCCCAGAGACCCAAGAGCACTCACCTCAGCCCACTGGCCAAGAAGGCATCGAATTCAGCAGCCATCTTGCAGGACAGGGCTGGGTGGCTGTGTTCTGCGGAGCAGTTGGTAACCACAAGATGGGGTCCTGGAGAAGTGAGTAGGGGTCAGGGGTCCCTGCCAGGCTCCTCCCCAGTGCCCTGCACACCATGAGAATGCACAGCAGGACTTGGCCTCGAAGAACCTGGAGCAGCCCACCCACTCCCGTTTTACAGGTGGGGAAAGTGAGGCCCAGGGAAGGCTGCCATTGTTAGGACCACAGAGTTAATCAACAGTAGACTGGGCCTTGTCCAGCACAGCCCCTCCCCACACCCACACTCTGTTTCCAGGGAAGAAACCTGCTCCCCTCCTTAGCAAAGAGGAATCCCCACATGCCAAAGGTATAGTCCTGTTCCCAGGAATTCCCAGGCCAGGGCACAGGCACCCCACCCAGGCTAGGCAATTAGTTACCCAGTCTTTCCTGGATGCTTTCATCTGGGCTGTCGGTGAAGACAAACGTCTGGGGAGGAAACCGAGGCGTCAGGACTCAGGTCTGCCAAGGGCAGCCCCAGAGCCAACCACACCCCCCACGGCCAAGTCCCTGAAGAACTGCCTGTCCAGGTGGACACCCAGCAGACTGCCATCCTCCTCACTGATGCGCGCACATCCCTCTCATGGTCACACACTCCTTTAGGATCATGTAATCTCCTCCGCTACCCCCTCCCACGGAGCACACACACATCCCAGCTTTTATAGCCACACATCATCACAGTCTACACTTCCCATTCATCTCACACACACCCATCCCCTCCACGGACCTGCACCACAGGGTCCAGCTGTGTTCACACATCCTTGGCAGAGCCACACCCTCTTCTGTCCCTCCCTCACAACACACACTCACCCACACACTCTGTTTCTGGCAGTTCCCTGTCGATATACTGCTGCAGCTGTTTTTGAATGATCTTCAGCAAAATTTTACTTGCATGTCATATTAATGATATAGTTCAATAATTTCCGCGTTCAGTTGGATCACCTTTTTTTGGAATAGGCATAAATATGGATTTCTTCTAGTCGGTTGCGAAACCCCATCAGTTTCGCAACCGTCCACGATCACATATACACGCACATTGTTGCTGTTGTTGTGTGCGGTAGAGTTGATTCTGGCTCATAGCAACCCTATAGGATAGAGTAGAACCGCCTCATACGGTTTCCAGGAAGACAAATTTTACTCAGGTAGGCATGTAGGATTCCATAATAGAAGATAAAATACAATGCGTATTTCCCACTGTTGAAATTGCTTGACGCATATTCCTAACTTTAATGATCACCAACTGCACAACAGAACACTCATTTCCATCCCTAAAGGGACTCAAAAACCCTCAGAGTGCAGCAATCATTCAAGAAAGACTTGATTCATTATCATGATCACATATGGAAGTAGACATTGTTCCTGAAATTTCAGGAGGTGCATATGCTCAGGAACCGATGGCACTGAAGGAAGATGTCCACGCTGCCCTGAAAGCATTGGCAAAAAACAAGGCTCCAGGAATTGACAGAATACCAGTTGAGCTGTTTCAACAAATGGAAGCAGCTTTGGAAGTACTCGCTTGTCTATGCCAAGAAATTTGGAAGACAGCTATCTGGCCAACCGACTAGAAGAAATCCATATTTATGCCTATTCCAAAAAAGGTGATCCAACTGAAAGCGGAAATTATTGAACAATATCATTAATATGACATGCAAGTAAAATTTTGCTGAAGATCATTCAAAAACAGCTGCAGCAGTATATCGACAGGGAACTGCCAGAAATTCAAGCTGGATTCAGAAGAGGACGTGGAACCATGGATATCACTGCTGATGTCAGATGGATTCTGGCTGAAAGCAGAGAACACCAGAAGAATATTCACCTGTGTTTTATTGACTGTGCAAAGGCATTCGACTGTGTGGATCATAACAAACTATGGATAACATTGCAAAGAATGGGAATTACAGAACACTTAATTGTACTCATGAGGAACCTGTACATAGAGCAAGAGGCAGTCGTTTGAAGAGAACAAGGGGTTACCGCGTGGTTTAAAGTCAGGAAAGGTACATGTCAGGGCTGTATTCTTTCACCATACCTACTCAATCTGCATGCTGAGCAAATAATTCTAGAAGATGGACTATATGAAGAAGAACAGGGCATCAGGATTGGAGGAAGGCTCATTAACAACCTGCATTATGCAGATGACACAAGCTTGCTTGCTGAAAGTGAAGAGGACTTGAAACACTTGCTGATGAAGATCAAAGACCACAGCCTTCAGTATGGATTACACCTCAACATAAAGATAACAAAAATCCTCGCAACTGGACCAATGAGCAACGGAGAAAAGACTGGAGTTGTCAAGGATTTCATTTTACTTGGATCCACAATCAACACCCATGGAAGCATCAGTCAAGAAATCAAAAGACGCATTGCTTTGGGCAAATCTGTTGCAAAAGACCTTTTTAAAGTGTTAAAAAGCAAAGACGTCACCCTGAAGACTAAAGCAAACCTGACCTAAGCCATGGTGTTTTCAATCGCCTTGTAAGCATTCAAAAGCTTGACAATGGATAAGGAAGACCAAAGAATTGATGCCTTTCAATTATGGTGCTGGCGAAGAATATCAAACAAACCATAGACTGCCAAAAGAACGAACAAATCTGTCTTGGAATAAGTACAACCAGGATGCTCCTTAGAAGCAAGGATGGCAAGACTTTGTCTCACATGCTTTCAACATGTTGTCAGAGGGATCAGTCCCTGGAGAAGGACATCATGTTTGGTAGAGAATCAGTGAAAAACTGGAAGACCCTCAACTAGATGGATTGACACAGTGGCTGCAACAATGGGCTCAAGCATAACAGCAGTTGTGAGGACGGCACAGGACCAGGCAGTGTTTCATTCTGTTGTACATAGGGTCACTATGAGTCAGAACTAACTCGACGGCACCTAACAACAACAGATACTGTTCGGCAGCTAAACTGTGATGAAATCATTGAAGAATATATAAGAGCAGAAGAACAAAAAGAAATGTGTCTAATTATAACATGTTAGAGATGAAAGATCTAAAAATAAAACAGAGTAATTTGTTGTAATATTTGTTTCCTGATCTTTGACTTTTCTTTTATGCCATCTCTTTTTTTTGTTCATTTATAATTATAGCAGTTATTGCAAAACAAGCATCAAAACTGACGTATGAGCCGTTTAGAGCAAAACTGGTGAGAGTCAATTTTTTGCTGTGGGAGATCAACAGAATTTTACATTGATTGTTGAAACAGCTAAGTTCACTGACTCATTTTCTTTGTTGTAGACTATGTGGAATAATCTTTTTGCAGAAAATGTGGCATACAGTAAAAATCTTGGCACCCCGCATCCACTAAAAATTTTATAATCCAGTTTATCTCATTCCTCTAAAGTGGCATATACCACTTTCAAATTCAGTCAATAATACTATAGTTCCATTTAAAAAGAAGTTACATCACAGATAGCTAAGACATACACACACACACATGCACGTGTATATATCTAAGTCACATTAAAAAAAACCAAACCCATTGCCTTCAAGTCAATTCTGACTCATAGCGACCCTATAGGACAGAGTAGAACTGCCCCATAGAGTTTCCAAGGAGAGCCTGGTGGATTTGAACTGCCGACCTTTTGGTTAGCAGCCACAGCACTTAACCACTACGCCACCAGGTCACATATCCCATTCAAATGTGTGAGTAAGCAGAGGAGGGGGCACTACAGATTATCAATGTTTAGGGCCCTCACATGCCTTAATCCAGCCCTGATTAGTATAAAAAAAAAAAAATTATTAAGGATTCTGTATGGTCTATTATGTGGGGAGGTCCACAGCGGTGACGGGCGAGGGGAGAGGGATAGGAGGGGTAGCACCAGGAGTTACCGCACTGGGTGACACCAACCCCAGCCACACCACTGCTGGCAGATTAGAGGCACGTAGGAGGGGGGTGATCTGTCACAGCAGCCCCAGGAAGCTCATAGAGCAGTCATGTAAGACTTACGACACTTGAAACAGCCTTAGGTTGGTCACACACAAGTGTTTTTAAATTCAAGTTATATATTTATGTTATTGAGGATTAGAGAAATCACACTAATGACATAGTGCTTCTCCTTGAAATTAAGCAAGTAAGTTGCTTTAAAGAAAAATAATAATAGTAACTATGTTGTTGTTGTTGTTAGGTGCCGTCAAGTTGGCTTTGACTCAGTGATCCTATGCACAACAGAACGAAACACTGCCCGGTCCTGTGCCATCCTCACAATCATTGTTATGCTTAAGCCCATTGTTGCAGACACTGTGTCAATCCACCTAGTTGAGGGTCTTCCTCTTTTCCGCTGACCCTGTACTCTGCCAAGCTTGATGTCCTTCTCCAGAGACTATGGAATGAGTCTTATGTGTCAGGCTTGGTGGTTAAGTGCTTTTTACATGTTCTAGATTTTTTCATCCTCCTTGTACAGCTGAGAAAACAGAGACCCAGAGAGGCAAAGTGACTTGCCTAAGGTCACACAGCTAGTCAGTGGCAGAGCTGGGGTTCAAACCCAGGCCATTCAGCACCAAAGCCCCTGCTCTAACCTGGATCAGCCTGTTGTTAAGTGACAGTAACATAGGACAAGAGGTGTATAGAAACAGCAAAAATCATGTCATCTCAGTAGTGTAGAAATGATCACCATTTGGGTAACTCTTACCCCTCAGAGATGAGGGCCTGATGGTTGAGAGGGAGCAGGGGAGAGAGACGGAGAAGAAAAACATAAAGACAGAGACGTGCCGGGCCCAAGACTGTACGACACCCATTCTAGCATGCACAGAGCCTCTTGGTGCCCACACAGATCCTCTCATCCCTGAGCACATCAAGTGCTGCCCCTGGCCCTAAGACAAGACAGTTTTGAACCCCATCCAAGTGAAGACCAATGGGAAGCCTTTCCAACTGTTTAAAGCTCCTCGGCTCCCCCATCTCCCGCTCAGGTCACACCTATGGACTACCCCTGTCCTCCCTCCAAGCTCAGAGCCTCCAGCTGCAGTGCCCCTCTGTGCTCATCCACAAACCCCTCCCTTCTTTCCAGGAATCAGCCCTTTGGATCAGAACAGCCCCGTCTGAAGCTTCAGTTTATCCACCTATAAAATAGGGAGGGCGGGGGTCAAGGTGGCTGTGGGAGTAAATGAGAGAGTGTGTGAAAAAACAAGGAAGAGTTGGGTAGTGAAGCGCTCAGTTCCTTGTATCAGGGGAGACTGAGGCATAGGAGGCCAGAGCCAGGGCTGGACATAGGGAAAGATGAAAGGCAAGCAGGCCTGTCTCCCCAAAATGCCTGGCCAGCTTATGTAAAACTAAACACCTCAAGAGATTTGGTTTCTTGGTTCAGAGGTTTAGGTTCATGGTCTCATGGGATATCCCAGTTAGTTGGCCTAATATCATTTTTAGCTCTTCTGTTCTGCTTCCTAGTTCATTGCGTAATGGCTAGGGTCTTAAAAGCTTGCAAGCAGCCATTCAAGGTACAGCAAGTGGTCTCTATGCACCTGGAACAAAAGTGGGAGAAGGAGAACAAGGAATAAGACGAAAGGGAATGTGCAGCTGATTGCCTGTATGAAAATTGCCTCCTTCGCCATGAGACCAGAAGAACTGAATGGTGCCCGGCTACCATCACTGAACATTTTGATCAAAGAACCTATAGAAGAATCTTGATCAAAAGGGGCTTGGGGGGAGGAAATACGGAATAGAATTTCAAATTCTCATGGAATCCAGGCTTTCTGGAGCCATTGAGGCTGGGAAAGCCCTAGAAACTATTGCCCTGAGAAACTCTCCAAACCTTAAACCAAAAATAAGTCTTTACACCAAACAATAGTCAAGCTTAATTAGTAAAGAATGTTTGCCTTGAGAATCGCGCTCTTTTAAAGAACTATGAAAGTAGGATTAGATCGACAACAGCAACTCAAAAGGTTGGACCGGAAGCTTGGAAGCAGTGAGTTTGTTAGTGGGGAGGAACAATTAGGAAAAGGAGGGTGAGAAGGGTTGTGCAACTTGAAAAATACAATCAATGTAACTGAATTATACGTGTAGAAATTGTTGAATTGGTGTATGTTCTCAGCAACAATAAAAAAAGGAAAGAGAAAAAATGGCCCTGGGCTTTCTTCTAAGCCACTATTCCCTCTTGCGAGGTTATTGCAAAACCTTGCCTTATGCCCTCAGGTCTGCTTTCCCGTCAGGATCAGTCATACAACACCCACACCAGCCATCAACCCGCTAACTTTGGAATAAAGTTATCGCTACTGCCATCCTACTACCCACCACCCTACTGTCTTTGGGATAAAATCCAGCCTCCTAAGTGTGGCCAGTGAGAGCCATCATGGTAGTAGCACCTGCTGCCTGCTCAGCCTCATTTTATCATTTCCTGCCCCACCCCTGGCTGGGGCTTCTCTTAGCTGGAAGGTCTTTCAGTTCCCCAAACATGCCACACACTCCTCCCAACCCTGGGGGTGGGGTGGGGAGCCTTTGCACATGCTGCACCTTCTTCCTAGAACACTACCTCCCCATCTCAGCTCAGGCATCACTTCCTCCAGGAAGCCTTCCCTAATACTCTTTGGGCTGCCTTAGGGGCCCCTCCCATATGCTCCCCAGTTTCCTGTTCCTCTTACGAACAGAAACTACTCAGGTATGGAAATTTATTTCTTGGTCTCTCCACCAACTGGTGACATCCTGGAGGGCACAGACCTGGTCTGATTCGCCTCCTGTCCTGGCACCCCTCTGGTAGGCCTGGCTGTGTCCACCTTCTGAGTCCCTCTCCCCTCGGGTCTGTCTCCCACTGTCGGCTTTAGCTAACACTGGGGTCCCTGGATTTCTATGGGGGAAAATATTGGGCCCCGCCTCCTCTGGTGATGCCATCCCGTCTCCCAGCTTCAAGCACCACCAATAAGCCAGGGCCTCCCACACTGACGCCTCCAGCCCCAGCCTCACCCCTGAGCTCCAGGCTCAAGTCCCACTGTGCAGGCATTCGCTCTGGCCTCCCCTCCCCGGTCTTCCCCATCTCGGCAGGTGGCAGCTCCAACATCCCGAATCTTGAAGTCACCCGCCCATGGCACCTCCCTTTCTCTCACCTCAAACCACTTCATCAGCAAATTCTGTTGCCCCAACCTTCAGATTATTCAGGGTGCCCCCTCTTCTCACCACCCCACGGTCCAACCCACCATTGTCACCTCCCCCCACCACAAGTCTGTTTTCAACACAGCCCCTGAAGGATCCTGTAAAACTTAAGTCAGACCTTTCTTGCCCGATTCCCTGGCGAACTTTTGCCACCAAACCGTGGAGCCCTCTTAAGTGCAGGGTACAGGCCACGTGGGCCAGGGAACCCTTGCCAATGAAGAACTGAGTAGATGGAATAAATAAGTGGGAAGTCGTGTGAGGGGAGGTGGGTGTAGAGACGGAGGGCAAGGAGGCACTTGAGGCTGGTGATTTCCATCCCTGGGAACCCTGAGGTGGGTGCGTGCGGCATGGAGCCCAGAGCTGCGTTTGTTTTGCTTAAGGAGGGGCCCTGAAAATGGTTAAACCCTCAGAGGCAGCGGGAAAACAAAGGGGCAGGCAGCCCGCTGGGGGCAGGGGAGGGGGTAGCCTGAGACCATCTGCTACGGAGAAGGAGAGCTATGGGGCTGCCGCCTACCCCCCTCGAGCAGAAAACACGCCTCCCAGCCCACCCCCTCCTCTGGAGACAAAAGCCACACACGAGCCCAAGACTGCTGCCACAAAGACCCACCTGCCACTGCTGCCCTTAACCAGCCTGTGAGGGCGCCAGTGTGGGAGTTAACCAGCTCAGGCCCGCTCCCGATGGCAGAGCTGAGAGAGGCCCAAGACCCTCGAGTACTGTGTGTAGATGGAGAAACTGAGGGCCTTGACCAAAGTCCCAGAGAGAGACAAACCAAAGGGAGCCCAGATGGGATGGCGAGCACGGGTGTCGCTGTCCCCCCCATCTCTTCTTCCATCTGCGAATCCTCTCTTCTTTCAAATATGCCTTAAAGAACAGGGTTTCTAGACTCTGCCCCTTGTCCTGGATCCAATGACTGGATTCATCTCCTCCTTCTGCTCAATCTTGCCAAGCCTCAGTTTCCTCACCTGTAAAATGGGATTAGCATTACCTACCACTTGGGGTTGTCGGGGAGATTAAATAGAGTGTTGTGTCAGATGTGCAGCCTCCTAGTAGGAGCCCAGGTGGCACAATCGTTAAGCACTCAACTGTTAACCGAAAGGTCGGCAGTTCTAACCTACCAGCGGCTCCAAGGGAGAAAGTCCTGTCGTTCTGCTCCCCGTAAAGATTACAGTCTAGAAAACCCTATGGGGCAGTTCTACCCTGTCATATAGGGTTGCTATAAGTCAGAATCGACTCAACAGCACCCAACAACAACAGATCCTGAGCAGCTGGCAGGTACCCCCCTGGCTGACTGTTTGGCATCTGGATGGCACAGGGGGTGGGGGACTGGGATGGAGTCCTAACCAAGGCCCTACACCCCACTTCACACACCCTGCCAGATGGGCAGGGGGAGATGGGACAGAGGGAGCCTTGATCAGGTGGGTCTGAGCAGGGGCTGGGGGAGGGGCACAGAAAGGGCTCGGAGTTTGCCTCTCCCCGGCAGGCCTAGTCCTGCCAGCCCAGCTGCCCAGGCTGCGGGCCCAAGGGCCCTCCCCTGTAGCCCAGGCACCCGGGCAGCTCTGGGCTCCCAAGCCCTAGCAGAGAGGGAAGAGACCCAGCAGGTGGGGGCCTGGTCCCACTCAGGCCTCCTGGGGTACTCTGGAGAGTGTGTCCTCCTCTCTGGCCTCAGTTTCCTCATCTGGGGCCAGGGCTAGACCAGACAGGAAAGGGCCTTGGACCACATGAGGCCACGCTCCCGGGTACACACAGGCTCAGAGGCATAAACAGGAAGGTCTGTGGGAAGGGCCAGGCTCTGCAGCTTCCGCGGGCGGAACCAGAACCTCCCTGGCTTGAGAAGCTCTGTGGGGCCCCAGGAAAGAGCCAGGGGTGTCTGGGGCCCCTGCTGGGAAAGGATTAATCTAGGGTGCTAGGGGGTGCCAGGGGGCCTGACCAATTCCGGGCACCACCTCCCTCTCTCTGTAGTCTCTCAGAAGCCCCCAGCTCCCCCGGATGGCTCAGTCACTTTCTCCCACTGAGCCAGCTGCCCAAGTGGGGGACAGTGTGTGTGTGTGTGTGTGTGTGTGTGTGTAAATCCACCCCTCCCCCTCCCCCAGAGATGGCCCCCAATGCCCCCAGATTGCTGACTTTGCTTAAGGAAGGTAGTGGGTGTGGGGACGGGAAGGGTAGAGGAGACTCTGCTGTGAAAGCTGCCTCCCCTGAAAGGCATAAGCCACACGCTTCTTGTCATAGCACACCTAACACTGACACTTTGGCTCCATGCACATGAGCACACACACTTATATACACACTCACATACACACACAGGCTCACACTCACACTCATACACACACACATACTCGCACATGCTCACACTCACACACACTCACAATCTCACACATACTCACACATATACTCACACACACACAATCCACGTGCCAGGCCTCCAGCCCCCCACCCTGTGCCCACCACTGCCTCAGTTACCACTAGCACAGCACACACGCCCTCCTCTCCTCCCTCAGCAACAGCCCCACAGGAAGTGAGCACAGGAGGGGAGATGTCAGCTCCTCTGGCACAGCCTGGGCAGCAGAGGTGTGGGGGCAGGGCTGCCAGCATGCCTGAAAGGACTGGGGGCTCCCCCTCCAGCTCGGGGTCGGACTCCTCGGCAGCCTCGGCCCAGCGGCACGGCATCCACTGCTGTCCCCGGTGCCAGGCTGGGCCAGGCTGGGCAGGAGTGGGAATAGAGGGTACCCCCAGGAGTAACCCAAGGGCCCAGGGCGGGGGCCCAGTCTGGCCCCTGAAAGAGTCGGAGCCCTGGCCTGAGGAGCTGCTGGCCATGGCACAGAGGCTGGGGATGGGGGAGGAGTGGGAAGGTGAGCCCAGATGGGGCAGGTAGCCAAGGTCGCCAAGGACCCCAGCCCAGGGGAAAGGCCTCCATGAGCCCCTCAGGCCAAGGGTCACTCCCAGGGCTCCAGTCCCCTACTCGTCACCTGCTCCCTGGTCCTGGAGACCCACGTGTCGAGCAGCAGCTCCAGGCGCGAGTGGTGGAAGGCCTGGGTAGTCTTGATGGCGATGAAGATGTCCCGCATCTGCAGCTCAGGGGGTCCAGGTCTCAGTGGGCGAGGCTCAGGGGTCACCTGCACCCCCTGGGGGGACAGGCTCGGGTGGTACCGCAGGGACAGGAGCCCCATGCATAGGAGGGTCAGAAGGGCTCCAGCCAGGCCCTGGAGGAGCCGGCGCTGCATCAGCCCCAAAATTCCAGACGGGCAGGAAGGGGGGCTGCTCAGGCGGGGGCCCTGGCAGAGGCCAAAGTCTGGCCGGCATCAGAGGCAGGCCGGGAAGGGCGACCAGGGGGCTGGTGCTCTGAACCCTGAGGCTGAGCCATGCAGCCGGCCAGCCACCAGCCTCCACCTGCTCCCTTGGCCTCCGCTGCCGGCTCTGGGGCTGCCTGGCCCCGCCCCTGCCCCAGAGCAGCCCGAGGGGCGGGGCCGTCCCAGGGAGCCCCAGAGGTGACTCAAAAAAAGACACCGGCTGAAGGGACAGCCCCAGCCCTGCCAGCTGCTACGGTGGGGGTTGGGGTGACAACAAACCTTCTATGCAGGGATGGAAAGGAGGGGCCCTCCAGCCGTCTCACTCCCCAGGGACGTGTCAGCTTGGCGCGATTCAAGCCCCATTATTGCAGTGTCCTGCTCTACCCAGCCTCTGCCTTGTATTCATGATGTTGTTCCTCCTGAAACTCTTCCCAGTCCTCTGCCATGCTCACACACATCCCACCCCGCCCCTCCACCAGTATGAATTCTCCTTGGACTTTAAGACATAGCATAAGTGTGCCCTCTTCCAGGAAGCCTTCCATGATGTCCACCCAGCCTCAGTGGCTCCCACAATACTTCCTCTGGTCTTAACAGCACTGGGATTATTGTTCGCAGTCTATAACTGAGGACATAAGGCACAGAGCGAAGGTGATCTGGTAACTCAGTGACACAGAGTGGTTAAAGCCAGGTTCGTGTCTGGTCCCTCATCTAGGCCACAGGAGGCCCCCGTGGCCACTTGTCCAGCTGTGACTGCCCCATGTCACATCTCTTTTGTCAGTCTCTGTTGCTGCCTCTCTCCCTGGCCAGGCCATCCCCAGACACCATCTCCATCTCGTTTTGCACAAGGTCAGTCACATCCTCCTCACCTCAAAACTTGCACTGGCTCCCAGCTCCCTCAGAACAAACATCAAAATTGTACACCGGTCTAAAAGGCCCCTCTGACCCTCCAGCCCCATCTCCCACTACCCTCCCTTGGCTCCCTCCACTCCAGACCCCCTGGGCTCCTGGCTGTTCCGGGCACACGCCTACCTCAGGGCCTTTGCACTTGCTGCTCCCCCCACCTGGGGTGCTCTTTCCCCAAAAACAGGCACATCTCACTACTTCACCTCCTTCAGGTCTTTATGTACATGTCACCTCCTCCAGGAAGTCTTCCTTGACCACCTTATTTAAATTATAAAACCTTCTCCCCATCCCTTCCAGGCTTTCAGCCCTGCCTTCCTGGGCCTTCTTCTCTGCTGTATATTTTACTGTTTGTCTCATGCAAAGGTCAAGGCAGAAAAAAAAATTTTTTTTAACTACCAATTCCTCAGTACCTCACACAGTAGAAGCTCAATGAGTATCTGTTAATTAGATGTATGAAAGTACTACTGGCTGGTGAATTAAACTGGGCCGCCTGTGGGCCAGCCCTGTATTAGGACTCTGGGGTGAGAGGAAAGGAAAAGCCACCCTCTCCAATCACCCTGCCATTATGGGCCGGCCACATGCCAGGTCCCTTCACAGCCCATCTTCTCAGGACATCACCAAGGACAATCCCAGGCTTTGTACCACACAGATCAAGGTTCATTTCTTAACTGGGCCACTCATTGGCTGTGTGACTCTGGACAAGTTACTTCTCCTCTCTGAGGTCTGCTTTTATCATCTGTAGAATGGGACAAAAATGCAACTTGTTGAGAGTTATGGGGCTAGTGGACTTCTTCACTCCATGGGAAAGTGGCATCTAACACAGTGTCTGGGCGAAGGTGGCTGGGCCACTAGGCTCCAGCATATGTCCACAGACCAGCCAGTGGGCCAGGCACATGGAAAGGTTTTCCTGAATGAGCATGACGAGTCCCCATGCCCAGGGAGCCCAAGGCCACTCACAGAGACAGCCACGCAGACCCACCATCCTGCAACAAAGCAGAATGTGGCATCAACCAAGAGAAGTCCCAAGTGCTGGGAGGGCCAGGTAGGCTTCCTGGAGGTGGTATGTGAGCCAGCCCTCAAAGGACAGGTAAGATTTATATGGGAAAAATGGCTCAGGCAGGGTGATCAGTGTGAGCAAAGGCATGGTGATAGAAAAGCTAAGGGCAGGCCGACCAGGCACAATTGGTCTCTATTCACTTGGAGCAGCAGATGAAGGAGAGTCAGAAATAGGAAGAGGAGGATATGAAACATATACCTTAATTGCCTCCATGAACAACTGCCTCCTTTACCATGAGACCAGAAGAACTGGGTGGTGCCCTGCTACCATTACCAAACATTCTGATTCAAGATTCTATCAAATCCTGACCAAAAGGGGGAAAATGCAGAAGTCAAATTCTCATGGACTCCAGATTTTCTGGAGCCATGGAAGCTGGATGAACCTCTGGAACTATTGCCCTGAGGTCATATTTAAACCTTAAGCCAAAAATATCCCCTGAAGTCTTCTTAAAACCAGACAATAACTTAATATAGAATCTCTGCCTTGAGCATTATGTTCTTTTATGAACTATCTATATGGGAACAAACTGAAAACAACTCGAAAGATAGGAACCTTAGGGGCACTGAGTTGATGTTAATGGAGGAGGAACAACTCAGAAATGGAGGATGAAAATGGTTGTGCAACTCATCAATGTAATCAATGTCACTGAATTGTACATGTAGCAACAGTTGTCTTGGAATATGTTCTGCTGTGTATATTCTCAACAACAAAATAAACTACAAACATCTCAGAAAGAAAAAAAAAGCTAAGGGCAGCTTCAGGGGGTCACCAGCTGAAGAGACGATGTGGCTGGAGTGACAGATGGCATGTGGGTAAGGTCTACACTCCTGGGCATGGGGGCTGCCCTTCCTCCAGGGGAAGCACCCTTATCAAGTGTCCAACTCCCCAGCCCCACCCCATACTGGTGATGGTTGGGGGCCTCAAGCTCTAGGTCAAGGCCCCTTCATTTCCCCTGTCCCATCCAATCTGCACCCTGTTATGGGCACCCCCTCTCTTGGGGGAGCAGAAAGTGCTGAGTTTTTGTGACCAATGGCTTTCTCCTAGCCACACTCACCCAGCCTGGCCCTGTCCACAGCTGGCACCTCCGTTCCAACCCCCACCATCTCCACACACAGTACTGGGCACCTCCACTCTACTGGTGAGGACCCAGAGCGCAGAGATGCAGTCTGGTGCAGCCTGGGCCCCCTCCACCCAGGTGACTCCTTGCCTACCCTCCCCATCTCCTTCATCCCTCCTGGTCCACTTCTCCCCACCCCTCAGCCCTCCTTGTTTCCTCTTCTTCCTCCCACTAAAGATGGGGCTGCAGCCCCCCCACCAGCCACCCAGCCCTCATCTCGGTTTTTCGCTCCCCTCGATACCCACCACCCCAAATCCCCAATCCTGCGCCAAAGCTCAGGACCTGTTTCCACCTGCCTGCCGAGAACGAAGGTCCAGTCCCAAGCACTCACCTTCCCCAGGCCCAGCCCATCTCGAGTCTTCTGCCTGCTCCTCCCCTCCACTGCCCAGATCCCCACTCAGGCGCCATCGTCACCCCACCTGCCTCAGACCCAGAGTTGACCCAAAGCAAAGCTCCAGACAAGCCCCTCCGTCCTGCTCCAATGCCCTTGGAGGCTCCCACAGCCCACAGCCAAGCACCTCAGCCTGGTGTCCCGCCCCCAGCCCCACCCACCTCCCAGCCTTATTTCCTACCACTCCCCAAATGGCCAAGTTCATCCCATTTTCCACTTCTGAGCCTTTGCTCTTGAGGTTCCCTCTACCTAGTATGTCCCCACTTCCCCAGAGCACGGGCCTCGCCATCAAGTTCATCATTGTGGCCTGCACCAAGGACAGTCACCTCCATGCTGTAGGTCCAAAAAATATTTCTTGGAGAGAGGACTCCCAGCCCCCAAGCTCAAGTGGCACCTCCTCCAGTAAGCCCACCCAGATTTCCCACATCTGAGGTGGTCGTCCTCTCTCTAGGGGAGCTGACTGTGCACTCAAGGGTTGCCCTGGTCCCCTGGCCTTGAAGCTGGGCCCCTTCCACCCGAGACCATGCTAGCGCCCCCACTCCAGGGCCCACTCTGGGGATTGACAGCAGGCAGGGCTGGGCAATGGTGGTCCAGCTGTGAGGCCTTCCTTCGGTCACTTGGGGGACAGGTAAAGTGATGCCAGCACAGATGGCGGGCAGCTCCAGGATGCCTGAGGAGTGAAATTCGACCCTCCCCACAGGCGGGCCAGCACCTGGCGGCTGGCATCAGCCTGAGGTGGGGGTGGGGACAAACCGGGCCCCAGGCCGGAACACCCGCAAGCAGAAGACCACCAGCTTCTACGACAGTGTTTAATGTTCATATTTGTGCAGCTTATGAGTGAAAAAGGCCCGGTAACCTACGAGCCATACATTCTGGTACATTCCAGTGGTTGAGCAGCTGGCTCCTCCCCAGCTGCCCGAGAGAGGCAGGACACAGGGCAGAGAGTGGGCGCCGTGAAGACATGGTCCTGCATGTGCTCACCAGGAACACACACGTGGTAGTGCACAGGTCACAGGGGTGGGGACATGACATTTACACAGGAGAACCACTGACACGTGTTTAAGAGGACACACACGGGAGAGGACACGAGGGGCACGTACTGTGGCAGTATCGTGGATGGGAGCCCATGACGCCCACACGTGGAGGCATCCACAAGATTGCGTGCGCACAGGGGGACATCACACGTTAGCTGGCTTGCCACCCCGTGAGCAAACTGAGAACTGCACACACGGGGTACACCCCTATGAGGGCTCGTGTGCCTGGGGGTGGGGGACAGAACGTGAGCCCGCCCCAAGGAGAACCTGGGTGTGCAGACATGTGCACATATGAGAGCCCGGGTGCTCCAGGGAGGCAGTTACGGAGAGGATGAGGACTCGCGTGGGAACATGGAGATGCAGTGGGACTCAGGAGAAGGCCCGGAGCAGCAAGAACGGACAGCAAAAGCTCTCGCCACCAGGCTCCCACAGCCTCAGCAGGACCAGCGATGAACCCAGGTGAGAGCTCAGGGCCCAGGGCCCGGTGTCTGAGAGCCCAAAGGCCTAGAAGGCTCAGGATGGAGAAATCCAGTTCCACCGCAGACACCAGAGTCCCCCCTGGCAGCTTCCAAAGTGCTGGAGGACGTCAGGGCACCCAAGGGAGATGCTCAGGCCTCGCTGCTGCCGTTGCGGCCTCTGCTGCCGCTGCTGCACTCAGCCCACACGAGGCGGGCCTGCTCCTGCAGAATGCGGCCGCGCACCACCTTGGCCAGCTCCTCCGCATGGGCCCACGCATCGGTGGGCACCTGCACCCAGGAGCAGGGCAGCCCCCACAGCACCTGCTCGGAGCCTCGGCACTGCCGAACCAGCTCCGAGTCCCGCCAGCCCGGCCGACCCAGCAGGCCCCTGCAGAGAGGGGAGGGGGCAGCGGTTAGGTGGATCAGGGGACAAAGATGGACAGAGACAGAGGGACAAAGATATGGAGAGTCAGAGAGAGAGGAGGACAGACAGACAGAGAAAAAAGAGAGATGGCAGACAAAGAGGGAGGCAGCCAGAGAAAAAGACACACATACAACAGGTAGCGAGGACAGAGAGACACAGAGACATAAACAGGAGGAAGGTCTCAGGGTTCTGCCCATCCCCGCTCCCCTCCACCCACCTCACCTGACTTCCCGGACATTCTTCTCAGTCACCTCCACATGGATGACAATGGGGTAGATTTCATTCAGGACCAGCTCCCGCACGCCGCGCACGCCCAGCTCCAGAAGGCAGTGCTTCTTCTCGGGGGGCCAGGGAGGATTGAGACTACAGTTTAGTCCCAGCCCAGAGACACTGACCTCTCCACACCCTCCCCTGACCTCCCGCTTCCCCTCCACCCAGGAATAACCCTGACAGCAAGGAAAGAACTCAGAAGGGGAGGCGGGAGACCTGAGGAGATAAGTCACTTCCCCTCTCAGGACCTCAGTCTCCCCACCTGTAGGATGGCGCTACTCCCACGAGACCCACCTTCGCAGCTCCTGGCAAGCTCCCAGGGTAGTGGCAAAGGCAAGGACGAGGTGTGTCAGTACTGTGTCGGGAACCAAACACCTCAAGGATGACCCACACAAGGTCAACTGACCCAACCCACCCATTTCACAGGTGAGGAAAATGAGGCCCAGAAAAGGGAAGGGACTTGCCCAGGGTCACCCCACAACCGAGCAGTAGAACAAGGCCTGCACTCAGGCTCTGGCTCCTGGGCCCAGGATGGCAGCCCCACCACCTGTACCCCATCCAAAACATGGTACCTTCCCGACAGATTCCTGGATGGCGCGGATCCTGTTGCCCAGGCCAAGGGTGGCAGGCCGGGCCTTGGGGGCCCCAGGGGCTGAGGATGTGCACTGCTCCTCCCCAGAGAGGCTTTCTGCAAAGGAGGGAGGAAGAGACAGGGATGACAGGTCAGTGTGCCTGGCTGCCCAGGGTGTCAGCCACCTCCCTTCCCAGCCCTCAGGCTCACCCGCTGGGCACACATGGAAGTCTAGCCGGGAGCTGGGCAGGTCGAGCAGGTTACGAATGAGCCGGGGCGCCAGACACTCAGGCAAGAGCACCACGGGTCGCAGAGCAGACACCAGCAGTGGTCGCACCAGGCTGTAGGGTTTGAGGCTCCGCTCTGGCTCTGGGGTGGGGGCAGGGACAGAAAAGACAGGGTGTAGGCAGGGCCCAGTTCCTCTGACACCCAGAAATTCCATCGCCTCCCCCCACCCATCCCCTCCCACCTCCTATGTCCCGTTGCTGCTTGTCTTGCAAATGTGCACAAATGCAGGTACAAGCACCCAGCTGCTGAGACCATCACGGCACGCGCCTCACTGCTCCCTTGCCTCACCCTTGCCCCCTACAGGTCATTCTCTACTCTGCAGACAGAAGGAGCTTTTTAAAACTAAAGTCAGATCCTATCACTGCTCTGCTTTCAATGCAACGATGACTTCCCATGATTCTTAGAGAAAAGGGCACATTCATCACGTGGGTGACAAAGCCCTGCAGGTCAGCCTGGACAGGCAGCGAGCCACGCACCCATCGGACTCCACCCTTGCTTCACAGACCATCTTTCAGTTCCTCCACCTGAGAGTGCTGCCTCCAATCACAGGGCGTTTGCATGCGCTGGGGCCACCCGCCCCCACCCCTGCACCCCTCAGCCCCTTAACTCTTAACTCCCCCTTCAAAGCCCTGGTCACACAGACAGCAGGACTGCTGGCATGTGCTCCTCCATTACCCGCCTCACCCTCTGTGTAATGATGTTCACGAGGGCAATTATCTGACTGGCGTGTGCCTCCCCATGGCGGTGGCCCCCATGAGGGTGGGGACCACTGCGTTCACCGGATGGAGCACAACGCTCATGGACCTGGTGCCTGATGCACACACTTACTGAGCTGAATGTTCTCTAAACACACCACCCACATCACTGTGCCTTTGCACAGCTGTGCCTCCCACCTGAAACAAACTCCTATTCATCCTTGAAGGCCCCAGTTCAAATGCTACCTCTTCCAGGAAGTCTTCCTCTGAACTCTCAAAGTTGCTACTCCTTCAGTGGGCTCCCCCAGTGCATTCTCTCCGATCTGGTCTAAGGCCTCACCCTACTGCTCCAGGAACCCCTTCTCTGGGGTCCTCACGACACCTGCACCATACACGTGCAAAAGACGCAGCTATACACGCTTTCCCAGATTAGAATGGGCCCATGCTTGTGTGTGCCTCAAACACATCCAGACCCACAATCACAATCATACACATAGCCTACTCCTCTCATCTCCCCACCTCTCTCAACCCCAGCAGCCTATCTTCCACCAGGGGGAGCCCTGCCTCTCAGGCCCCCAGCATGGGCCCCACCTTCCAGTGGAACCCCCTCAACAGGCCCTTCCAGGGACACCATGCACAGCACAGGTCTGCACCATTACGCCTGGGCACTCACCTGAGCAGGGCTCCAGCTGCAGCTGCTCCGGGCAGTCCCCTGCAGGACTCCCCACAGGCTTAGGCTTTACCAGTCGGAGTTGGTCCAGGGCTCGCTTCTTCAGCTGGGAAAGAGTCAGGAGGGGTACCTGAGAGCTCAGCTCCACCCCACCCTCAGGGAGTCGGGAGAATAAACGGCCTCCAGAAGAGGGTATCCCCCCAACCCCCCACCGCCTGGGTCAGCACAAGGCCCCACTTCCCCACCAGGCCCATCCCAGGCCCTTGTCTGGCCCAGGGCCACTTCCTAGGCAGGTGAGGACAATCATCGCTAAGGGTCCAGAGAAGAGCCCAGTCAGAGCCAATTAGAGCTGGAGGAGTCTTAGGGATTGGCTGGTCTGCCCCCACTTTATAGATGGTGAGACTGAGGCCCAGAGACAGGAGAAGCCTAATGTCGCATATACTCCTTCCATTCCTTTTGCCACAGCCCTCACACCAGCCACGCGGGCTTGGCTTCAGCCAGTGGGGAGGTGGAAATTCTGCCCGGGGAAGCAGCATGGTACAGAAGGGACAAACTTTGGGGGCTCTGTCAATGAACTAGCAACATGACCTTGGGTAAGGTTAATTGGCCCAATAACACTGGCACTTATTATACCAATACTTAACACGCATCACATGCCTACATCATGCCAGACGCTAAGCACCTGACATGGGGTTAACTCACTGAAGCCTTATACTACCTACTGGGTAGATAGCATAATTGCCCCCATTTTACAAGTGAGGAAACAGAGCCTTAAGGGAGGCTAAGGTGGTGGTCTAAGGTCACACAGCTGGTAAGCAGCGGAGCTGGGATTTAAGAGCCCACGTTCTCAACACCTCTCTAGCGACAGAGCCTCCTGAGTATTGAAGTCTGCTGAGCCCCAGCACACAGTGGGGACGATCGCCCAGCCTAGCCCTATCCAAGAATGGCAAACAGATGTGATGGCTGTTTGCCAAGTGCCTGCTATGGGCCAGGCATCCTCCTAGCACTGGCACACTCTGGCTCATCCAATTCTCTCAGCTAGCCTGGATGAGGCCCTCTGTTGTTCTGTTTGTTTGTAAAGCGCTAAGAAAACACATGCTAGGTGCTTATTAGATGACCACCTAAGTCCTGTGAGGGGGGACCTCCCTCCTCTCCTCCCCCAGGGCTGCCAGAGAACAGAGCCCACCCTCTCCGTTTCTCCAGGCCCCTCCTGCCCACCCAGGCCTGCTTACATTACTGCGGGGACCTCGGTGCCGGCTGGAGGGCAAGCATTTTTCCTGAACTTCCAGGAGCTGCTGGGCTCTATGGAGGTGGAGGGGAGTCATGTCATGTGTTTGTAGGGACCATGTGTTTGCAGAGACATGGGGAGCCCCCTTGCCCCTTCTCCTCCTGCCTCCTGGACCACCCCAGAGGATGGTGAGGGATTGCAGGGGGGGACCCCCACCCCAGTTCCCGCTCCCAGTGGGACCAGTTTCTAGGCTCCTAGTTTTTGTCACCTCTGATAATTGGGCACAGTGCCTCGGTCCAGGTCCCGTAGTGTGAGGGGGTCAACCCGTATACAGAACCACTCCTGCCGCCGCTTGTACGCCGGGTCCAACAGCCGCAGGATCTCCTGGGCTTTCACGCACAGGGCATGGGGGTCTGCCCGCTCAGGCAGAGTGAGGTTGGCTCGAATGTAGAAGGGCTCAGTGCCCGGCCCCTTTGCCCAGGCATCTAGGGCCTCGTGGAAGGACTGGCAGGCTGAGCATGAGGTGGACAGGGGCAGTGGGGGGAACAAGAGGAGAAAGGTGAGGCCAGGGATCGGCTAATGGTGAGACCACCAGCATGGCCCTCTAGAGGCCTGAGCTGCCAAGACCCCACCTCCCCCTTCTTAGAGTGAGAGTCTGAGGTCCAGAGGGGGTGGAGACTTGCCCTAGACCACGCAGCCCACTAGGGACACAACGAGGACTTGAATCCAAGTTCCCGGACTCCTCATCAGTGCACTTTTCACCAGACGCTGCTTACTGAGGACAGGGCAATAGCACAGGAGACAGGGTGACTGGGGTGGGGCCATCTCCCTCTCTAGCCCTCAGTTTCCCCACCTGCATCCTGGACTGGTCCCAGTCACTCCCCAGCCTCCATGCAAGACCAGGCTTACCCTTGGAATCCACCAGGAAGGGGTGTGTGGACACCTGGCTCCAGGGCGAGGGTCTCTGCTGGACCTCCGCATCCAGGCATGACCCTTCCAGGCCAGCAGCTTCAGCCCTTGGCTGGGGAAAAACCCAAGCAGGGAGGGAATGAAGCGACCCTCCCAGGTCAGGACAACTGGGAAGCTAGAGGAAGACCAGGGTGTGGGGGCGACCATGTCTCACAATTCAGACCCCACCTCAGGGGGCACATGCCATGTCCAGCCCAGTCAGGCCCTGTTCCCACCAACAGGACTCTGGAATCAGGCTTCCCACCCCACATACCCCATCCTGGTCAGGTGCTATCAATCCGCCCCACCTGGAGTTCCTGCCCAATCAGACTTCCTTCAACGCTGGCTGGGGCGGGGCAAAGAGCAGCTAATCACCCATCTCTCTCTGCTCTAGCCAATCCCCAGAAGCTCCACCCAGTGACCTTCATTCACCAATCAGAGGCTGCCCCACCCAGGCTAACGCACTGACTCCACCTCCAGCCCAGGGGAGAGGGCCCTCACCTCTCGGGGTTCTGCCCGGGCAGACCCCGGCCCAGAGAGCACCCGCCGCCTCACGGCCCCAGACCAGCTGTCCCCAAGGAACGAAAGGCCGTCTGGGCTCTTGTCTTGGGGCTCAGGGCCCCCTGGGGGGCTCCAGCCAGACAATCGGACAGCCAGCGACCTGAGAAGGCAGAAGAGGGGTGGGAATTAAAGCCCAGTAGTATTTTCATTCCCATTCAACATTCTTGCAGAAGGACAGCAAGCACAAGAGTCCCTGGGTGCCATGGCTCCCCAGCCGCTACACCTGAGGGGCCCTCTGCCTGGGATGCCCTTGCCCCTCTCCTCAGCCAGGCAGTCTGCTCATCCTTCAAAGCCTAGGTCAAAGCGGCCTCTCCTCTGAGTGCCCAGGGAGGTGGGAGCTCCCTGGACTAGCACTTGCCTTTGCCCTTGCCCTTTTGTTTCTTCCATCAGGAAAAACAACCTGAGAAGTCTGGGTGGCACAAGTGGTTTGCGATTGGCTGCTAACCTAAAGGATGGCAGTTCAAACCCACGCAGCAGCTTTGTGGAAGAAAAGCCTGGAGAACTGCTTCTGTAAAGATTACAGCCAAGAAAAAAAACCCTACAGAGCAGATCTACTCTGTCGCATGAGGCCACCATGAGTAGGGGGCTGACTCAGTGAAAGCAAACAAAAGACAACAAAATCAAATACAAAAAAAAAAAAATCCTCAGAACCAGACTTCTGTGGTTGTCCAACTCTGTACCCCTTATACCAAACACAGTGCCTGGCCCACCAAACCAAAACCCGTTGCCATCGAGTCGATTCTGACTCATAGCGACTCTACAGGACAGAGTAGGACCGCCACACATAGTTTCTAAGGAGCGCCTGGTGGATTCAAACTGCCAACCTTTTGGTTAGAGGCCGTAGCTCTTAACCACTGCGCCGCCAAGGTCTCTGCCTGGCCCACAGCAGATGATTAATAAATCTCCATCCTGCCCACGGTCTGGGGAGGGAGGTCAACTAGAACCCTAAGCAGACCAGAAAAGGGAGCCAGCTGGCCACGAGGCAAAAGGGGAGCTTCCCAGAGGAAGGGGTACCGAGGCTCCCCCTTCATGGAGAAAGGTGGCGCTTCAGTGATGGATGGAGAACGAATAGCATGAGCAAAGGCGTGGAGGGCAGAATACAGGGCATGGGAAGAATTTGATAACAGTACTAACAGCAGCAGCAAACACTGGCACTTCCCATGGGCCAGGCACTGTTCTCAGCTCCTAATTAACTAACATCCTGGGAAGCACCTCCCAGAAGAGACAAGCTGGAGCCAGCCTGTGGAGGACGCAGAACGAAGGTGTCTGGCCACCCCGTGGGCAGTGGGAGCCACTGAAGGTTAAGACAGTCACCCAGGTCCCCATCACAGCAGGGCTCTCTGCCTGTTCCTGGGTGAGAACTAGTGAGGCCCCATGGTCCGTTCAAAGACAAACGGACCTGAAGTCCCCTCCGGGATCCCCTGGGTGAGGGGAGGCCCAGGTTAAAAGGTGTGCCCCAGCCAAAGACGTGGCTCAGGCAGAGTGCCCACATCCCCACCCACACAGCTGTGGCACAGATACAGCCACACTGCCCTCTGCTGCCAGCCTGGGATAGGCAAGGCGGGAAGGACCTTCACCTGGGCACCACTGCTGGGGAGCTGGGAACCTGGGCCATGAAGAACCCCTGTCGCAGCCCCAGCCCTCCATGCTCTCACCACCCCCTCGGTCGCTCTCAGACAACCAAGCCCAAGGGGCTAGGGCTGAACACTGGCAGTGGAGGCATCGATGCTGTGTTCATGGGCTCCTTCAGCCCTAGACTCACCCTGGCTGCACCAAGGGGTTGCGGAAAGGCCTGAACCACAGAAGCCTGTGGCTGGGCTGGCTATGCTGCCCTGTGGCTGGAGATGGGCCATGAAGAAACAGCTATGGCTCCAAAGCCCAGCGCTAACCGTGCCTAGACTCGGGTGCGTGAGCTGACCACATTCGTAAAGTGAGGAAAAGATGGAACCTGTCTCCCAGTATGGGTGTGAGCGAGGGGAGGGAGAGTCTGAGCAATGAAAAACAATGCAGGTAAACAGGTGGAAGCAGAGGGCTGCGGGGGGAGGAGGTTCCAAACTGCAGGCCTGTCCCTCGGGGTGTGGAATTGACTGGGCCAAAGCCGGCACTGTTTTTAGCGGAATGCAACAGAAAACATAAACCAGCCTCCTACCAGGTCAAACCAACTGCTGTCTCATGACCCTTTAGTTTCAGGCGTGTGGACTAGGTTTCGATATAAAATAAATTTCTCACTGTGGGTTGTGGTCAGAAAATTTGACCGACAGTGGTATGGAGGTCATGAACAGGAACTCTGGGCCAGACCGCCCAGCAGCTTAACCCTCCGATGTCCCCAGCTGCACCCACTCACAGCACTGAGGAGTTAAATGAGTGAAAGCACCAACAGTGTCAGGCATGCTGAGTCTTTAATAAAAAGCAGGCATTTACTGTTATCAGGTGTGACTCAGAACAGATCAGCTCTCTCTCGGCCTTTGTCTTCCCACCGCTTCAAACCCACCGAAAGACCATCACAGCCACCCTAGATGAGGGCCTAGCCCTCCCACGTTCTTCCACTCTCCCTGTAATTCAAGATGAGGACCGCAGTCCACAGGCCGACGGCTCTTCCCTTAGGGCCTGCCAACTGCTGCCGCTCCCTAAAAACCCAGCTCAGGCATCCCCTCCTCCAGGACACTCCTGCCAACCTCCCAGACCTCCCTGAGGGAGAAACTGCCTTCTCTGAACCTCCACCTCCTTCTCGGGCTATTGCCCTGAGCATGCTCAGAAAACGCCTGGGGGCCTGCTGAGGGCAGGAACCAGATCCTCTCAGGCCCAGGCCTCACCCCACAAGCAGGAGGGGGTGGAGAGGGGAGCAGGGTGCGGGAAACGGGCTGCCTGCCCAACCTCCCGGAACTCCTGAGCAGTGTGGGAAGGATGGGGTTTCCCATCTACCCAGTGAGGGCTCTCAGTACTGCACCTCCAGGAGGGTCAGGAGGTCAGGTCACAGGCAGAGGAAAACAAGCAAATACTTCACTCTCCCAGCTCTGCCCTCCCTTCCTGCCCACCACCCCAGAGCACTGTGGGAAGATCTCCAGGCAGTATACAGGATGCTTGAGTTCCTGCTCAGAGCCCTATAATGCTTACAGAAGCCAGGCCTACCTCACTTCTCTCCCACCCCCGCCCCACCAGCCCTGAAGGCCATCCCAGCAAAGGCCCAGTATGACCATGTCACTCCCCAGCTCCCAGAGCCCTCGTAGCTCCCTATTACCCACGCTCCTTGGCCCCATACCCATGGGCTCTTCCACCTGGCCCAGCCTCTTCTCCAGACACTCCCTCCCATTCCTGTCCCATGGTGCTCCAGTCTTTCCAGGGTCCTGTTTTCTCAGCCTCCAAGCCGTTTGCACACACTGTTCCCTCAGCCTTGGACTCCTTCTCTGCAAGTCTGCCCCCACTCTGCCCAGTGCATCTTACCTTCCCCCTTGTCTCACCATTTTCTCCTTCCCTTTTACCTGTGTGTGGGTCACCACTTTCTCACTGTTCATCTTTCCACCCCCTGCCACACTCACCCCCTCCAGGCAGCCCTCCATGACTGATCAGCCAAGCTGTGCGAAGATTCTTCCTATTCCCCTCAGCCCCCATGCTATGGCACTGATGTTGTTGTTGTTAGTTGCCCTCAAGTCAATTCTGACTCATGACGACCCCACACGTGCAGAGTAGAACTCAAAGCTGTGACCTTTCACATGCAGATCACCAGGCCTGCCTTCCAAGGCACCTCTGGGTGGGTTTGAACTGCCAACCTTCCAACTAGTAGTCGAGCGCTTAACCATTTGTACCGCCCGCTCTGCTGAAAATGGATACTCGCTGGCTGACGGTGTGCCAGGAGCCGCGCTGTGTCACAGGTTACTTCCTTTAATTCTGACAACCCTATAGAAGGCACGCTGATTCTTCCAATGAGGAAAACTAAGACACAGGGTGGTTAGTACCTTGCTGAGAGTCACACCGGTGGTGGAGTCAGGAAATGAGCCCACTCTCTTAACCACGGCCCCCTAGACCTATCAAACCCTCTCTGAGCAAGGACAGGTGCCAGAGATCCTCCCAGTGCCCTGTCAGCCCTCCTCAGGTCCTCACTTTCACTCCTCAGCTCTTCCTCACTGTCTCCCTGCCCATCCATCTGTCTGTTCATCCTTCAGCCTGCAGGCGCACCCCCACTGTCCATCCATGGTCTGCCCCCACGAAGGCCCCAAGAGCAGAGAAGGGCAGGGAAGACCAGAAGAGGTGGCAAGGAGGCTAAGGAGAAGAGATGGGCAGAAACTGGGAAAGGGACAGGCGCCCGGCACATAGCAGTGGCTCAGCAGAGAGTCGAACTTATATGGAAAGAAGGCACATTGGAACCCCCAACTCCACCACCAAGTGGCCTTATGACTTGGACAAATTCCTGACTCTGAGTCTCAGTTTCCTCATCTGTATAATAGGGCTAAAAAGACCAGTCTTTACAACTATCAGTCTCTTCTCATCCGAAGCAAAAGAGAAAGAAGGAAACCAAAGACTCAAAAAACAAGAAACTAGTCTACGGGACTAACAGCCTACATGAACCATGACCTCATCTACCCTGAGACCAAAACAACTAGATGGTGCCCGGCTACAACTAGGCCGTTCTCATCAAGGCCACAATAGGTGGATCCCAACAGAAGGGGAGAAAAATGTGGAGCAGAACTCAACTTCCTAAAAAGTCCAGGCTTACTATACCGGTTGAGACGAGAGGACTCCCCAAGACTACTGCCCTTCAATGCTCCATAAACCTTGAACCAAAACCACCCCGGTGTCACCATTTAGCTAAATAACAGACTGGCTCATAAAATAAAGAATATCACCAGTGAGTACTGAGCACCTGTACAAAATCATCTGTATGAGACCAAACCGTCAACAATTACTCTAAAGCAAAGATGAAAGGGGAAGGGGGAAGGGAAACCAGATTACTAGAAATGAAATATCCAGAATGGAATTAATGAGAATGTTAACACATTGTGAAAAAATGTAATCAATGTCACTGAACAATTCGTGTAGTAACTGTTAAACGAGAAACTAATTTGCTGTGTAAACTTTCACTGAAAACGCAATAAAATATTAAAAATACATATATATATTAGCCTTCAAGACTGCTCTGTGAGTTAAACAGTAGCAATCGTATTAACAGCTAAGAGCTAACATGTATTTACCACTTTTTTTTTTTATGAGCCAGGCAAAGAGACCTGGTGGCATAATAAGCGCTCAGCTGGTTCAAACCCATCCAGTGGCTTAGCAGGAGGAAAGGCCTGGCAATCTGCTTAGGAAACTTTATGGGGCAGTTCTACTCCATCCTATAGGGTCTCTAGGAATCCCAATTGACTCGAGGATATACAACAGTATGAGCCAGGCACTGTTCTAAGCACTTGAGATGGAATACTGGAACCCCCCACAATAACCCTAGGGACAGCCACTATTGTGGGTCCCATTTTACAGAGCAGGAAACTGAGGCACTAGTAAACGAAGCGACTTGCCTGAGGCCCTACAGTCGCAAGAGATAGAGCCAGGATTTCAGCCTAGGTAGCTGGCTCCAAAGTCCACTCTCCCGGCTGCACAGCGCCCCACCAGGGCACCAGGCACAGTTAGGGCCCCCGACTCTGACAGTCCACCTCCTTCTCTCTCGGTCCCCCACTCCCTCCAGCACCCCCCATTTCTATATCTCTCCCACCCCCACCTCAACTCCCTCCTCCCCAGGCGTGGGCAGCAGGAGTGACCCCATGACCCCATGGGTGGGGGCTGAGACAGCCTCCTGCCCACTCTCCCAGCAGCCCCTGGACAGCAGCCAGGACCCCTGCTATAGCCAAGCAGGAGGAAGGGAGGAAGGGCCAAGGCAGGCAGGAAGGGAGGTACCTCCGCCCCTTCCCCTGAAGCACGTCCTGCGTCTAAGAAACAATGTCACACAGGGCCGGCTGTCTAGCCAGGGCGAGGTGGGGGCGGGAGCCTGACCACAGGCTGGCCAAGCTGCTTCCAGGAGGCCACTAGTCCTACCCCACCCATGGTTTTTGGGTGACCTCTTCCTCTGGACCCAGCATCCCCCCATTCCAGTTCCACCATTCAGTGCTCCCCAAGCCCTTGTCTAAAATCTAGATGGATCAGTTCATTCTGGACCTTGGCTCAGGCACTTCCCAGCTGCGTGACCTTGGACAAGTCACTTAACCTCTCTGAGCCTCAATTTCCATCTCTAAAAAACAGGGATAATCCATATAATGTCTACATCCCAGGACAGAGAGGACACTGTGGAGCGGCCATGACTTGCTGGTCTTGCATTTAATAGCTGAACGCTCTCAGGTCTCCCAGAGTCCACAAGCCAAAGTCCACACTTTCCTGGCCTGACACAGAGTCTACGGTGGCCGGCCCAGCCTCAAATTTCACCTTTCCCCTCACCTCCCTCCTTGTGCTCCAGTCTCAGCCAAATCACGGGCACTTCCCTGGATTCCCTCTGCCCGCTCCCTCTGCCACAGTCACCCAGCTCTTCCCCCCACCTGCTGAGCTCCCAGCCCCCACCACTCCTGAGAGCCACTGGCAGTTCTGACCAGGGAGCCACTCCTTGGCCAGCGCTAACAGAGCCCAGCGCCTGCACTCTGAGCTCCCACAGTGGCCCAGCTGCACCCACAGCACAGAGTTTTGCTGGATGGCTCAGTCCTGTCCAGAGTGTTGGGCCAGGGAGGCCTGGCAGGCAGGGATGTTGATACACGGGCAGCCATTTACTAAACACCTATTGTGTGCCTGACAGAGTTATGAATCAGGAACCTCAAAACACCCACGTGTAGAAGAGATCACTGTCTCCCGTTAACCAACGGGGAAGCTTGAGGCCCACAGAGGTAGAGTGACCAGCCCAAGTCAGGGACAGTGAACGGTGGTGGCTGGATTTAAACCCCAAGGTCTAAAGTAGGGCTTTGAACCAGTTCGTTCTGGTTAGAACCCCTGCTGAGAATATGCATTTCCACCCCAGATACACTGAATCCGATTCTACAGTTTAACAAGATCCCCAGGTGATTCTTATGTACAATAAATTTTGAGGCCCACTGTCCTTCCAGTGGTTCTCAGAGTTGGTCCCTAAGCAGCAGCATTAGCAGAGCCTGGGAACTAGTCAGAAATGCAAATTCTCAGCAGGGGTTCAGACCAGAACTAACCAGTTCAAAGCCCTGGCCTAAAAAAAAAAAAAAATTTTTTTTTTTTTTTTTTTTTTTTGCCTAAAGACTTCACTATTTTGGCAAAGGCTTAGCTGCCTCACCCCTGCCCACCCTCTCAAGAAAGCTGAGGCCCAAGCCCCCCAGCTCCTGCCCCAGGCAGCTGCCGTACCTGTTGAAGAAGTCCAGGCCACAGCCCCGGACCAGGAGTCCATCCGGCTTGCCCAAAGGCCACACGCTGTCAGAGGACGAGGACGAGGATAGGCCGGGGGACCAAGGCTTAAGCGTCACACTCCCTGGGGAGGAACAACGAGGGTCAGGGGACCCGGGCTGGGAGACGGGGAGGCAGGGGGCATGAGCAACCAGAGCAACCCAGAGGTGTGAGCTGAGGCCCCAGGAGCACATCAGACCCACCGAACTCAGAGCTGGCCCAGGGCCTTTTCGGTGGCCCTTCAGTTTCCCAGGGAAGCGTGGGGGCAGGTGGGGTCTGAGGAGGGGCCCGTCCACCACAGCCAGGATGGCGATGTGACCAGGACTGGGCTCAGGGTGAGAGGTGGGAACCAAACGCCCCAGGGCCACAGTGTGGTCTCCGAGAACAGTGGGGCTTCGCCCTCAACAAGGGCGTCTCAGGTAGAGCAGGTGGCATAAGCCTCAGGTGGGTTGAAAGCACTCCCTCAGATGACCCATCCCCACAGAGTTCGAGGGCATTACCTGTGATGTCTGACATGCTGCTGAAGGACCTGGACAGAGAGAGGGTGAGGAGGGCGCAGGAGATAAGGCACAGCAGACACTCTGCCCACTCTGTCCTGCCCCATGCCACCGCGGTCCTGCAGCCCCCAGGCAAAGGCAGAGAGACCCAAGGCAGGGGTCCCAGGCACAGAGCACCCACACCACCCTGCTCCCCCAAGCTCATGAAGCAAGAAGCTAAGACTCAGGCCCCTCCTGCAGATTCTTCCACCCACAGTGCCCTGGCCTGGCCTTCAAAGCCAGCCCCAGTCCCCTTCTTGGACACTCGTATCTCACTCACTTTCTACCTTGAACTGCCACTACAGGGTCTACCTCCTCCCTCCTCCCACCTCAGTCATGGTGTATTCATGACTCTGATCAGGCCCATGTTGATCACACCTCCTGGTGCCCAGCATTTCATGAGCAAATGAACAGATGACGGGCACCTTCTAGGGGAAAGTAGTACAGGGGAACGACACCAGGAGGCAGGGTATCTCCTGCCCTTGGTCTTAGCGCCAGCAGACATAGCTTGGTCCCTGTTCGCTGCTGTTGGCTAAACCTGGGGCCAGGCTTCCCTGGCTGAGTCCCTGACCCCCTGAAACATTCTCCACGTCCCCTAGTCCTGAACCACATGGCTTCCCCCGGGATTTAGGATCCTCAAGGCTTGACTTTCAGTGATCTCCTTTCAAGGGACTCAGCTGAGGCTGGGTCCACTCTGTCCTTTGGACTGCCTTAACCCCTGACCTCAGTCACTCAGAGGATTGTGGGGCCTGGGTCTGCAGAGCTCCCTGTTTAAGGGTAGTAAGGGGAGGTGACTGCCTGGACTTGACTCTGCACAGGGAAGCTGGGAGGTGGGTCTGTCTTTCAGGAAACAGCAGCCTCACCTCCCTGGGCCCCTACTGCTCTCTCCAGGGCCTGTTTACCTCTTAGCAAGTGCGGGGTCTTCCTCACGCTGCCGGCGGAGAATGGAGCCAGCGCTGGGAGGGAAGGGCAGGATGGAGAGCCGGTTGATCTCCTTCTCGCTGTCTGTGGCCTCTTCCTGCAATGCCACATCAGGGCCTGGGTCATCTACCCTGCCCAGCACCTTCCCAAACTTCAGAGCAACTGGTTTGTGCCCATTCCACAGATGAGACCATAGCCCAGAGTGGGGAGTGGGCTCAGCAAGATTACAGCATGTGAGGGGCACCCCTGGTCCCCTGGCACCCAGGCTCAGCACCAAGCTGGCTCTGAATGAGCCCAAATAGGGCACTTGGATTCCCCGGGCCTCTATTTCTTCACCTGTGAAATGCGACTGTCAGAAACTGAAAAGTACTCTACAAATCAGTAGCTGTATGAAGGTCATCAGCAGCCCCCCACCCCATATCCGGGGCAGGTGGGCATCTTACCGAGGTATGGGGCTCAGATCCCCCTGCGACAGCTACCTCCCCCGTTGTGTCTGAGCCCCCCAGCAGGGAGGGGAACTCGCTCAGGCTCCAGGTGCTGCTGAGGTTGGAGCACAGGGAGTGGGAGGAGGCACAGGCCTGGGAGAGGAAGGAAGGAGGCGGTCAGCAGGGCTGGGCCCAAGCCAGCCACCATCATCCCGTGAGCACCACCCTGGGCCAGGCACAGGGATACAGCAGGAAACGGAGCCAGACCGCTGCCCTGGCAGAGCTCACAGACTAGAGGGGAAAACAAACTGCAAACATGAATACAATAGCCCCAAGTTGCAATGAGAGCGGAATCCCTGGGTGGTACAAATGGCTAAGCACGGCCACTAACCAAAAGATTGGAGGTTCGAGTCTACCCAGAGGTGCCTCGGAAGAAAGGCCTGGCGATCTGCTTCCAAAAAATCAGCCATTGAAAACCCTATGGAGCACACTTCTACTCTGACACACAAGAGTCTGAGCTGACTCAGTAGTAGCTGGTTAACTGAGGTGAAGGAAGAAGGTGCCTGGGGCCAGAAGGAAACGGCCCGGGGGCCTCGGAGGGCTTTCCAGGGAACTCATGGTTTGAACTGAGAACCCAAGGGTAAGTAGGTGCTAAGTGGGGAAGGTGGAGGAGGATGTGTCAGGCAGTGGAAACAGCATGGGCAAAGGCCCGGAGGCAGGACTGTGACACATTCCAGGATTAAAAGGGCAGTGTGGCTGAAGCACAGAGAACCAGGCTAGAGAAAAGGAGGGACTCACCCTGTAGGGCCTTGTAGGCATGATCAGGGGCTTTGTCTTTACCTAAGAGCCACTGAGAGTTTCAAAAAGTGGGAAACCATAGATTCACGCTTCCTTCATCCCATTCTGCCAGGCATCATCGCACCAAACACCTGGCTGGTTGAACCCTTCTTCAAGCAAATACAAAACAGGAAAAGGCAGAGCAACCCAGCAGACACCTGAAGGCCAGTGTGTCTGTGCCCAGCTCCAGCACTGGCTGGCTGTGTGGCCCTGGGCAAGCCCCTAACCTTCTCTGGGCCCTGTGCAATGAGGGGTCTGGGCTAGCTGGACTCCGAGGAGCTTTTAGGTCCCATGTTTTGTATTTCAGGATGCTCTCAGCCCTTGTGCAGCCAGGCTTCCCAAGTCTGTGTTGAGAGAGGCTTCAAACAATTCTCAACGGCCTAGGAGCAACCCCAGGAACTCAGAGGCCCATACGCACCCACCACTCCCTGATACAACAAACCATACCCACACTGGCCTGGGCCCAGGTGTTTCCACCCCAGCCAAGAGCTCCCATCAGGGCCTGTGCATTCCCCACCCTGCTGGAGAGCTCCCTCCAAGACCAGTGTGTTCCTGGCGCACGGTGAGGGCGCCTGCCAGGGTTCATGCATTTCCATCCAGGACCTGGATATTCCCAGCCAAGAGCTCCCACTGAGCGTATTCCCAAGCCCAGTCAAAGGCCCCCACCAGGTCGTGCCTGTTCCCATGCCTGGCCAAGGGCTCCTGCCAGGATGCTCGTGATTTCATAGGACCCTCTTGTTCCCAACCCTGCTCACCTTGAGGCAGGAGCCTCCCTGGGCCCGCTGCAGCTGTGCTTCCAGCAGGGCCTTGGTGCCCTCCAGGCTGGTGAGTGTGGTCAGCAGTTCGTCCCGCTCAGCCTCCAGGCCCCGCACCTGCTTGCGGTACTGATCCTTCTCGATGAGGCTCTGTGAGTACTGCAGCTGGATCCGGTCCCGGCTCTGGATGGCCTGAGGGGAGCGGGCGGGGAAAACGCTGGGGACCGGCAGCTGGGAAGCCGCACTGGCTCAGCTGTCCTGGCCTCTGACCCCAAGAATGGGCCGATAACAACGAGAGCCATTGTTACTGTCAGTTGCCCTGGAATTGGCTCTGCCCCATGGCAACCTTACGTATAACAGAATGAAACGTTGCCCCATCTTATGCCATCTTCACGATCGTTGGTATGTTTGAGTACAACAGTAAGAGCAGCTAACATTTATTGAGCACTTCCTGTGTGCCAGGTGCTATGCTAAATATCAGCACTAGGAGGAGTTGGGTATTGTCACCTCACAGATAAGGAAATCAAGGCGTGAGGGTTACACAGCCAGTAGGCACGGAGCTGGGACTCAAACCCATGCTCTAGTCTCCTTGCAGAGTCCAGGCTCCTGCCACTTCACTAAGACAACTTAAAGCTCTCCTGTGAGACCTATTGTTGTGGTTAGGTGTCATTGAGCCAGTTCCAACACATAGTGGCCCTATCTGCACCAGAACAAAACACTGCCCAGTCCTGCACCATCCTCACCATTGTTGCTATGTTTGGACCCACTGCTGCAGCCACTGTGTCAACTCACTTCCTCTTTTTTGCTGACCCTCTACTTTACCAAGCATGGTATCCTTCTCTAGGGACTGGTCCCTCCTGATAACACGTCCAAAGTACGTGAGACAAAGTCTCACCACGCTCGCTTCTAAGGAGCATTCTGGCTGTACTTCTGCGAGACCTACTGTGTGCTTTATTCACAGCATCCCGTTAGTGGAACAGCCAGGTTCAAGCCCAGGTGGTTGCAACCAAAGCACTTTTTCCCATAACGAAGACCAGGGTCCCCATGATAGTGGGGCCCATGGCCCAGACTTGCTAACATTGCCTCGGAGGGAGCTGGGGCTGGGAACAGCCTGGTGAAATGCAGACTCCTGGGCCCCACCCACCCCCCAACCTGGAATCAAAATGTCTGGGGGTAAAGCCCAAATTGGCAATTTCACCAAGCCCGAGGTGGGGCTCTGAGGCCCATTCAAATGTGAAGGTTCCAACTCCTCTTGTGGACCTGAACCTGAGCCAAGGACAAAACCTCCTGCCTTTCCACTCTACAAGGGGCGCCTCACACAAGGCCGGCTGGGGGCCTGGAGGAACTGGGCTTGGGATCGTCACCCCACTCCATGGCCTCAGAAGAAGACGAGGCCACGGTGTCCAGGGACTGGGAGCCAGAACTCTGGGAAGTTTTTCATCAGCAGAAATCTGCATGCACCTCCTCTGTGCAGGCCTTGTCCTTGATATGCCAGAACAAGGGACTCAGAAATGAAGGCCACTGGGACCAACTCCTGCAACTGTCACGGGAGCACAGGTGAGGCAGGTGCCTTCAGGTGCAAGGTCCACAGATCTTAAGTACTCAAGGTCCCACGTCTCTGTTACTCTTTGGCCCACCTGCTCCGTCCTAAGCCAACAGTGCACCGTCAACACCTTTTTCTGACCTGTCCGCTTCTCCTGCACTCCCCTGTATGACAGCCAGGGCCTGGTGCACAGCAGGCTAGGGCTCACCTGGTCCCGCTCCTTCTCAATCTCCTCCAGCTGGGCCAGTACAGTGGCCATGCGGTGCTTATACAGGTCACAGTCCTTCTGCAGTGTGCGGTGTTTCAGTCGCAGGTCCTCCATCTCCTGCAGGTACTGTGGGTAGGGCGGGGCCTAGTCAGAGCAGGGCACTGGCCAGGGACCCTGAGCATGTGTGGGCGAGGGGGAAGTAACCAGCAGGTGGCCACATTCCACTGAGGGAGGCTGAGCTCCCTGGTCAGACAGGCCTGAGCCCAATTTCAATTGCCCAACTCTCTAGCTGGGTGGTCGAGCCACTAATTCACTGGACCTCAGCTGCCTAATCTATAAAATGGATGTTTAAGAAAATTGTCACACTACCCATCTGGCTATTTCCACTGCAACCCGTCCCTCTGCGTCTTCCACAGTGCCCTCATCCCCTACTGCACAAAATGGCTGACTTCTTACTACGTGTATGTCCAACTCTGAGCCCCTGCTAGAACTCACACCACAGAAGCAGGGACCTTTGCTTTGTTCACTGATGTCCCCAGCGCCTAGAACACTGGCGCCTTGATAGATTATTTGCAAAGAAGTGAATAGATAGTTCTTAGCCCACTGCCTGGCACACAGAAGGTGCTCAGGGTTGCCTGTCGCCTTCTGCCCCCAGGAGCCGGGCTGTTAGCAGGTGGTCAGGAGGATGGGGGCGGGACGGGGCAGGCGACAACTACCTTGTCCCGCAGCGCCTCTGCCCAGTGCAGCTCGTCCTGCACGTCATGTAGCTTCTGGCACAGCTCCTGCCTGCTGTCCTGTGCCTCCTGCCAGTCGTGCTCCAAGATGTCCAGGAGGATACGCTCCGAGCCTGGGGCCCCCGGCCGGCTCATCTCCTGGGGCCAGAGTTCAGGGCTGCCTTGAGCGTGGGGAGGAAGGAGGAGACAAAGCCCCCAGCCCTCGGACATACCCCACTAGCTTGGCCACCCTGGCCAAGGGCCTGGATCTCTGGGACCTTCTGTAGAGTGAGTGTGACTGCACCAACCCTGCCCGGCCTCCAGGGAGCATCTGAGTTAAATGGATGAGGGTGAGCTCTAACAAGTTCGGCCAGGATTTCATTCTTAACAAGAACCAGCTGCCTTGCTCAGGCCCCCACCCAAGGCTTAGGGCGGCAGAGTGCATCTATTTCCAAAGCCTATTCCTGCCCCTCTGATAACGGGTCTTCACAGGGGCTGAGTCTGACCGAGGAGATGGGCCCTGGGCCCAAGATCCAGCCCCTAGACCCAGAGCCCAGCCAGGTACCCCGTAACCCCATGAAATACACCAGAGCCCTGGCTGCCATCCCTCCACTTCCTGTGTAGTGATGAGCAATGAGCAAGAGGCAGGCCCACGCTGCCACTGACCTGCCACAGGCCATTAAGCAACCCCCGGGACCAACCACACCTCAAGAGTCTCAACTTTTTAGCGTCACAAAAAATCAAACCACATCAGCTGCCATCAAGTTGATTCTGACTCACAGCGACCCTATGTCTGTCAGAGTAGAACTGTGCTCCACAGGGTTTTCAATGGCTGATTTTTTTGGAAGTAGATCATCAAGCTTGTCTTCCAAGGTACCTCTGGGTGGGTTCCAATCTCCAACCTTTCGTTTAGCAGCAAATCGCTTAACTGTTTGTGCCACCCAGAGGCTCCTTTGGGATCACAAACTACCCTAAAAATCAAAGGAAAGCTGGAGAACCTCATCCCAGGAAAATGCTCACCAAGGAAATGAGTCACATGGTTTCTGGGAGTTCAGAGACCCCCAGGAAGTCACCCCTAGACCCCAAAGCAAATGTCCAGGAAAGCCAAGCTCTAAGGGCCCTATACCCAGCAGGATGCCAGTCAGACCTCAGACTCCCAGTTCTGGGATCCTCACCTTTCCAAGAGTCAGGAGGACGGAGTAAGGAACAGGAAGGGTCCAGCAAACATCTACCCCCCACACCCCACCTGTACCACCCCGGTACCTGCTGCAGGCCCTCCTGCAGCTCCTGCAGTGACGCCGTCAGCCGCTGGTTCTCGGCTTGCAGCTCGGAGACAAGGTCCGTGCTATCTGGCTCCTTCTCCTTTTCCTTCTCCTCCGCCCCTGGGAGCAGCCCCCTGGCCCTTCGCAGCAGGGTACACTCCTCCTCCAGCCGGCTCACCTTGAGCTTGAGCTGATCCACCTGCAGCCCAAGACATGGGTCAGCCCAGGAGGGAACACTTCAGGAGCCACCAGCAAGGCCAGTGGGGAGAGAAGCCCTGCTCCTTCACTCCTGGGCAGTCAAGATTCCCAATGGGCCAGAGCAGGAGTCCTCCCCAAACTCGTCTATGGAGAAGGGATGGGCTGGGCAAATACCAGGAGGGAAAGGGGACAGTGAGGCAAAGGCCACCTCCCCCCACCACCCCCGGACTCTCTGCTTCAAGGACTTCAGGGTGGACATGCTACGTTACAACATGCTCACTTGTCGCACAATTCCACTGAATACAGGTAGTTCCCAACTTACAACGTATTCGAATTATGACAAACCACACTTACAACCATCTGGTTTTTGTTTTTTTTTTATATACATCTTATCGTTAGTAATACGTACTATGTGCCACGTAGCAGCGCGATGTGGAATAGCTCACAGATCACCAAGAAGGGGAACCGGCAGACCAGGACTTAATGGATTTTGGAAAGGAAAGAAATACTGAAGAAGACATAACGAAAGACAAAGGAGAGAAGTTGCCAAAAAATTTTGCAGTGAAAGGATTAGCTAAAGTTTTAGTTTAGAACTAAATCAGGGGCTTCAGTTGCTTGAAAACATGGATCCGAACACTGGTCGTTTTGCTAAAGTTGACAGGTAGATTCAGGAAGCAGTGAGATGTTACCAAGAAATACATGAAGAAAAAAAAGAAAAGGACCGTTCAGATGATTCTCATTAATTTTCTGACTAGAAACACCACCCCTAGTCTCAGGGAAAACCCAGATGATCCAGAACCTTCCACAAATGAAGTTATTACTACAAATGACAAAACGTCAACATTGTCCAACTCTTCTTCATCATCGGAGTAAATTTTTATGATTCGTGTATTTTTTTAATGTATGTATTAAAACATACCTGTAACTTAATGTGTACTGTTTCCAATTACAAAGACAAAGATGGGATCTATAAAGGTACTCATAATAAAAGGCAATAATAATGAAAACTAAAAAAAAAAAGAGAGATTTGACTTACATTCAAACAGACTTATAACGGAGTCACTGGAACCACTAAAAGGAACCCCATTATAAACTGGGGACTGCTTGCACAGTCAATTAGCCAAGTTATCAGTGTGACGGAAGGGAAGGAGGGCTGGACCAATAATAGGAGGAACCAGGGCCTGGGCCCTGCTCTGCCTCTAACTTGATGTGACCTTGGGCAAGTCACAGCCACTCTCTGTGCCTCGGCCTCCTCATCCATACCTGGGGGAAGGGGGTGGTGGTTCTGAGGGTCTCACCTAGCCCAGGACTGAAACTTTCTTAGCAATAGCAGAAGCCAACATGTCCCCTCCCAGCTCAACACACGCTTATGAAACGAACTGGAGTCTGATCCTGCCTTCAAGAAATTCTTAACAGAACCTCGTCTTGGAAAGCCTCAGTTTCCTCATCACTAAAATGGGCCCAATTAGATCAAACTGACAACGGCAACTCGAAAGCTTCAATGAGAAGTTCAGGGGCAGTAAGTTTATCTTAACAGTGGTGGAATAACTTGGAAAAGGACAGTGAGAATGTTTGCACAACCTGAAAGAATGAAATCAACATATAGAAATTGTTGAATCAGTGTCTGTTTTGCTGTGCGTATTTACCACAAAAAGGGGGCGGGGGGGCAGTCAATCCTCTGCCCCCACCTGTCTCCCAAAGTTGTTGCAGGAATCAAATAAAGGAGTAGATGAGCAGAGGCCTTCAGATGGTAAAGGTGCAACTGTACAGCTGCCAAGGGTATGACTATGGCTGTCTTCACAGTTTTAAATAAAGTCCCAGAACCCCGACTGTCACCAGCTCAACCTGTGTAGCCACAGGCTGGCACAATACGGTGGTGGGCAGCTGTGTGGAGGCTGCCTGGCTGAGGGCAGATGTGCACGGCCCGTTTGCTGGTCTGTGCATCCACTCCACGGGGTTATCACTTTCCAAATTCACGCGGAGTCTGAGGTGGCCAGACAATGACGAGTGCAGCAGCAGGTGGCAGGACATGAAATGAAGTCATTGTTGGAAAGAGTCACAATGAGCTCTCATGGTGTCGAGTTCAGGCGTGCCAAGGTCTGGTGACCTCGAGTGTCCCTGACTTCTCTTGGAAAACGACTTGCTGTCCCCACCCTTCTGAGCCGAGAATGGCACACCACACACACACACACACACACACAGAGCAGTCTGGAGGCTGGGGCGGGCAATTCCACAAATTAACAGTCCATTCCTCCTCCGCAGAAGACTGAGAAAGAAATTCATGACTTCGCATTCCTTTCCACTCACAAAATATGCTTTGTGAACTGCCAGAGAAAGACAGCTAGTTACAAGGGCAAGCACGGTCAGGCCCTCCCCAGCAAGCCGCAGCCACACACCACAGCCTCCAGCCCACCCCTCAGCCGGGCCAGCTCCCCCGGCGTCAGCCCAGGGAACGGGGCACCTCCAGTCTGCATTGCACACCAGGAAATATGGATGCATTTAATCCTGGTGTACAAACTCACTTAGCTCAAAATTACAGCGTTCGTGCTTAAGTTTATGTTCCTTAGAAATAACAGCTCATTAAATTTGCACCTTATAAAACAAGGTATTAAATCACAGCCACAGGCGCACCTGTCCATGGGGGGAGAGGACCCAAGCTGCCAAGCCAGGCTCGCTTGATCAGCTGTTCCGTTAATATCCACCTGCAGCTCCTTTGTTAATTTGCGGCGGAAAATCTCCGAGAAGGTAACGCAAATTTACAGTAGCAGAGTTTTCGGTTTTATTACTGTGGTGAAAATATAAAAAACATTTGCCAATTCGTCATTTCTAGAGGGAGTCCCTGGGTGGAGCAAATGGTTAAGCATCTGGCTGCTCCCCGAAAGGCTGGCAGTTTGAACCTACCCAGAGGCACCTCAGAAGACAGGCCTGGAGACCTGCTCCCAAAGGTCACAGCGCTGAAAACCCTACAGAGCTCTCCATGCTGTGCAACCGTTATTGGTTAGCTAAGTTTTAAACAAAGAAAATCTTATTTATCAATTTAATTTTATCCCTTACCTTCTACCCCGCCAAACTGGGAGAAAGCAGCCATTATCTGATTCTAATGGCAGACCACCCTCCCCCCAGCTGGTCATACTACGCGCACCTGCAGCTGACCTGAAGACACACAGAGGCATCTACAACTGCCTCGCTCTCCATCCCCACTGCCAGAGCAGATTCTAGATGGCTGGGCACACCCAGGACACTCCCCCAAGTCACAGGCCCACACCCGCCAGTCCTCAGGTCTCAGCTCACCATCACAGCTGACCCAAAGGTGCAAGTCATGGCAGCCACAGCCTCTACCAACCACGCAGCCAGTGGCCATCACTGTCCTCACTGAAGCCACAAAGCCCTCTCCTCTGAGAAAACCTGATGCCAGCCTATGTCTGTCTCACATCTGGGTAGAGAGGGGAACCTCGGCTTTCCCCTCCCGCCCCCTACCCCACCACTGGGCACTGCCAAAAGCAAAGTCAAGAATTGCTCAATCTTGAGAAAGTGCTCTAACCAAGCTCTCTGTGCCTCAGTTTCCTCATCATAAACGGGGAAAATAGCAGCGCCTCCCCTAACGCCACAGGATCGCTGGAAAATTAAAGAGGTTTGCACATGGCAAGCCCTTAGGACCGCGCCTGGTGCACAGGAAGTCTTTTATAATTGTTACTTTAAAAAAAAAAAAAAAATTGCCGACGAATCAATTCCAACTCACAGCAACCCTATAGGACAGAGTAGAACTGTCCCATGGTTTCTGAGGACCATCCTCATTAACGATCTCCCGCTCTGAGGCTGAGGAAACTGAGGCACAGAGAGGGAAGGAAGCCTTGCCTGTGCCACACTGTTCCTCAGCGGCACAGTCAGGCCTGTGCCCTGCATCCCCTGGCCCTGCCAGCCACCCCTCGCTCAATCTGCAGCCAGTCTGTGGGCCTCAGGCAGCCTCTACCTCACACCAAACATCAAGCCAACCCTCAGAAAACAGCCTCACGCTCGCCTCACACGCCTCACAAGCCCGAACTGGCCACCAATGCCCTCAAGAGGGACCAGAGATCTGGGCCCTTCCACGTGTGGCTTATCGCCCCCAGTCAGAATGCGTTTCCCCCAGACAACAACCTGCCCAGCCACGCACAGCTGCGGGCACTGACACACTAGTACACCCACAGCCTCACGTGTGCCAACTGTCGCCATGGACACATGCCACCCTCTGCAACACCGCAGCCACAGCCCAAGGCTCGTGGTGGGAGGGGACTTCAAATTCCACAGTCTGAGTCCCACTTTGGGACCTCACACAACATTCCTGGAAAGAGTCTGCTGTGTGCTGTGGGCACTGGCAAATAAGCCCTTGACATGGATTTGTTCATTAAATCCTTGGGGCAACTCCCTGCAGCAGTAAAATACCAATATTATCCCCAAGCTAAATCCAAGAAGTAAAAGCAAGTGAGGCCTGGTGTCCTGCCTGTACGAGGCATGGCCCCACTTGCTGCCGGAGACAAACACGTGGGATTTCACTCAGACGGTGAGCAGGCAGAACGCCATCCCCATTAGTGGCCAGCACTGTGCCAGGAGGCCCCGGCTCAAACCCAGGCTGTGCCTCTTCCCAGCTGCGTCACCTTGAGCAAGTCCCCCTGACTCTCGGAGCATCCATGTCTGTATTTTGAAGCGAGAACCTGGCACTTTGTTTTAGTAAAGACTGAATGACGTGATGCGTGTAAACTGCACAGCACACTTGCTAATAACGTCAACAACAGCAACTAACAATGCTACACGTTTTGAGCACTGAGCTGAGTGCTGTGCAGGCCTTAAACCCACTGAATCCTCATAACCCAGAGTTTCTTAACCTCAGCACTAGTGCCATTTGGGGCCAGATAATTCCTCGTTGTGGAGGACTGTCTTGTCCCCAGTAGGATGTTTAGCAGCATCCCCAGCCTTTAATTCTAGATGCTAGTAGCATCCCCCTAGTTGAGACAACCAAACATACTTTCAGACATGGACAAAAGTTTCTACAGGGCAAAGTGGCCCCATCTTGAGTACCGTTAAACTCCAATAAATGTTATCAACATCCCCATGGTACAGATGAGAAAACTGAGGCCAGAGTGACTTGGTCACCGTCAAGTAGCCAGAACATAGTGGCTCTGGAACACGAGTTGGTACCACAGTACCATTATTTTCCACAGAGGCTGCCCCCTCCCCACCTGCCCCACCTGCTCCCCAAGGCCTACCAGCAGCTGTAGGTCGCGGCTGCGCAGCACGGCTGAGTTCTTCTCCTCGCTAAGCTGTGCCAGGCGCATGGCGATCATGTAGTTCTCATCCTTGAGCCGCAGCAGCTCTAGGCTGCCCGCCTCCCAATCCTCCCGCAGCCGCTGGCAGCGCTCCTGGGCCTGCTGCTGCTCCCGCAGCCGCTGCTCCAGCCCTGCCCGCTCCTCCTCTAGCACCCGGCCCCGGGCCTGCAGCTGCTGCTCCCGCTGCAGCTGGTTCTTGCGAGCCTCCCGCAGCCGCCGCACCTCCGTCATTAGGAACTGGGTCAAGCCCTCAGGCCCCTCCTCATCTGCCGAGGACAGGGGAGAGAAAACTCAGGTCAAGAACACAAAATGCAAGGGGATAGCAGACTGTGCAGAAAAACACAAACCACAAAAATACTAGAAGAAAATTCTGGAATCTATTTTTATAATTTTGAAAGTAGGGAAGATCTTCCTAAACAAGGCAAAAGATCCAGGTGCTAAAGAGAAAAGTTGGGCAAACCCATGCAAAAAAAAAAAAATTTAACCTCTGAATGACAGAAAGCATAATAACTAAAAGACAGGTAATAGAATAGAAAAAAATATTTATAACATATACAATAAAGGATTCTGAGCCATAATACAAAAAGAGCTCCTACAAATCAATAAGACAAAGGCAAACAATCTAATAGAAAAAAGGCAAAAGCTATCAATGGGCAAGTCCCATAATATAAATGACTAACAAACATAGGGAAATATGCTCAAACTCACCAGCCATAGTAACAGTAGCCACTAACATTTGTTGACTTCATTTTTCACACTAGATTCATATGTTAACTTATTTAATCTTCGTGATGGCACTATAAGGTAAGTACTGTTATTATTCTCACTTTAAATATAGAAACTGAAAGGTCAAGCCATTTGCCCAAGATTCACGAGCTAGTAAGCTGTGAACTGTATGTCTTGAGTACAAATTTAAAACAATTATATACTTTTTTATATATCAAACTGGCAAAAACGTTTACAAGTGATCCCCAGGATTCATGAGAATAGAGCAATGCCAGAACTCATACACTGCCGGTGGGAGGTATGTTGGTTTAATGTTTAAAATACACATACTCTGAGAAACTGTGCTTCTCTGAACCTGTCCTCCTGAGACACACTCACATTTGCACAAAGGCCCCTGGGATGTTCCCAGTATCACTGTTTATAATGCTGCAAACTGGAAACAACCTAGATGTCCAACAATAGGGGACTGATTAAATGAATAATGGCCAAACTTCACTAATGAGCACTATGGAGTCATTTACAACAAGTGTAACAGGTGGGGAAAAATCACTAAAAGCAGTTGGTCTGAAAAAAAGCAGAACACGGGGCAACACGTGTACAATGATCCCAGGTGCTCGTGTACACACACATGTACAAACGCAGACAAAAAGGAGACTCTCCCAACTTGTTACCAGCAGAGCGAGCTGAGGGAAGGAGTGAGGGCCTCCTTTTACTCTAAGCATTTTTCTATTTCTCTCTTGATTCCTTCTCTTACCCACTGGTTGTTTCAAATTAAACCTATTGCCATAGAGCTGATTCTGAGTCCCAGTGATTCCACAGGACAGAGCAGAGCTGCCCCATAGGGTTTTTAAGGAGCAGCTGGTAGATTCGAACTGCCAACTTTTGGCTTAGCAGCCAAGCTCTTAACCACTACACCACGAGGGCTCCACTGGTTGTTTAGAAGTGTGTTATTTATTTCCACATATTTGTGTATTTTCTCTTTTTACTCTAAAGTCTCCTGCAATCTTTGAATATTTTACATAAGAAACTGTAAACCCATGTATGCCCGATACATACATGTCTGAAAACAATTTTAGAGTAAAAGAGCAATGACCCCACCCCACACTCAGCTTGCTGTGGGGCCTTGGACAAGGTGCTTCAGCTCTCTCTGCACCTCAGTTTCCCTAATCTGTTCGACAGGGATAATGAGAGTGCCCCCCCCACCCCCACCCACATGAGGGCAGGGTAAGGAGCCTCTGCACTGTGTCTGAGCCACGGCAGCCCCACTCACCGAGGATCATGGAGCAGCGCTGGGCGGCTTCCTGGCCCGTGAGCAGCGTGAAGTGCTCAGGGTAGTAGAACTCCAGGGCTTCCAGAAAGGCCTCATAGCCCCTCTTGCCACGGCAGCGCAGGATGTCCATCAGGCGCCCTGGGGAGCATCGGCAGTGAGGGGGTCACAAGGTGAGAGCCTCCCCCAGCACCTGGCCACTTCTTCCCCCCATGCCCCAGGGCCTGCGTTCCCCAGATTTTTAAGCCACTGACACACACGGGCCTGTTCGAACACATCAGGGAGGGGAGCCTGTCTGCCACAGCCAGGAGAGCTGGGCCCCCCAGGGCACCCCCTAACCTCTCCACATACTCACAGATGCAGGGCCAGCAAATGCAGCCTGAGACCCTTCCTATGGCACAGAGAAGCCCCCTTCATCCCCAAAACAAAGAAGTATTTCTCCTGGTGACCACTGCCTGAAATCCACAAGACCCTCATCCCTTTTCCAGCTCAGGTTCAAAGACACACCCTGTGGTAAAGGGAACCCTCCTAAGGCCGCACTGGGTCTTGGACACTTGAGGAGAAATAACTATCCAAAGAGTGTGTCAGACACAGGAGAGGAGACAGACAAAACCAAAGGGATCAAAGGGCACAGAAAAGGTGACAATCCTCCAGCTGTGACCAAAAGGCCCCAGGCCTAGCCAGCACAGGCAACCACATCCAACCCCCTCCTCTAACATGAGCTCCGGAAGTGGGTGAAAACCCCAAGACAGACAAAACCCTGACGCCGGTGTGGGCACGGTGGACCGGCTGCGCCCCTAATGGTGGTTCAGGAGAAGGCGAAGTGGTTGGGCACACCCAACCGGCCCACTCTACAGATGTGGACACGGAGGCCCTGGGAACCTGACCCCTGGCCTCGCGCTCCAGGGCTCAGTGCTCCGCGCTCCGAGGAGTCATGGTGGGCTACGGGCAGGCCTCAGGCACTACCCGCTCCAGCTTGACCCGGTGGCTCCCCGTCGGCTCACCGGTGCGGTTGACACGGCACGGGAAGCGGTAGGTGCTCAGGACCTCCTCCTCGTCCTGCTCGTCGATGACCCGGCACTGGCGCAAATACGGCGTGAGCTTGGCAGGGTTCAGGGCGCGCGTCAGCTTGTGCCGGACGCCCTCGATACGCTCCCACAGCGCATCCTCCTCCGCCTCGGACCCCGAGCCGGCCCCGGCCTCCTCCTCGGCTTCCCCAGCCTCGGCCCGGCCCGGCATGGCCTCGTCCTTGGGGTCTGCGGGGAGAGGCGCGCGGGAGTCAGCAGGGGCTCTCCGGGGCCGGGCGCGCCTGCCAGTCCCTCCTCGGGACGTCGCCCTGGAATCCAGTCGCCGCCGGAGCCCCTCTCCACGCCCCGTGGGCCGACGGCTGCGTTGCCCCGCGCCCCGGGACTCACCCCGCACGCCGCCACCTCCGCCTCTGGCTCCCGGGTCCGCGCTCGGGCGGTGGCTCCGCCGGCGCAGGGGGGCGGCTCCCCCGGCTCCGCCCCCGTTCCCAAGGCCGCCGGGGCTGCCCGGGCCGCCCCACATCGTCGCCCCGGCCCGGGCCAGCGTCCGCCGGCAGCCGTCCGCACGTCCGCCCGCACGCCCGCCTCCGGCTGTCCGGCCGCGCGCCTCCCCCGCTTCCTGTTTCCCGCCGCCCGCGCTCCCTGCCCGGCGCAGCGGGGTCCGGGCGGCCCGCCCACACCTGGCGGGCTCCAGGCGGAGCGGGGCGGGGCGGGCCACGCAAGCTCACACCCTCCGCACGCCGCGACACACCTGGGGGCAGCGCTGGAGGCAGCGCGCCGCTCCCGCGGCCACAGCGCGCCCACCTGGCCGGGACAGCAGGCACACAGCCACATACGACCACACGAACACCCTGTGCGAGCCACAGGCCCACCCTGCACGACACCCACATCTTACACAGCCCCGGCAGCAGCCATGCAGCGTATACGTCACACCAACATACAGGTACACACCATACGGGCAGCGTCACACAACATACCGTGTCACGGCATACTACTCACACCCAACACACCATGTACTCACACACAGGGCTCACCTATCACACCCGCTGCACAATGGCCCACACATAATGTGCATCTCACCCCCACCCTGGGCGTATGCCACACACCTGGTCACAATCCTGCCTGCTCTGCTTCCCAGGAAATGACCATCAAATAGCGGAGGAGAGCTCTGGATGCTTCCAAGAACGCCTCTGTGTGTCTGTCCCACAGCTCCCCTCCTGCCCAAAGCACATCTGTGGCCCTGGTCAGCTGTGGGGCCACTGGGGTCCTCTGTGTGAGGAGCCCTGCCTGGGGGCACTGAATCTTAATTCCAGCCAGGCGGCTGACTCACTAGGGGAATCGGAAAGGGCTTGCCCTCTCCAGGCCTCTCTCTCCCCAAACTGACCTCAAGCCTCAAGTCAGCCCCTGAATGGGTAGCAAAGGGCAGAGGTCACCACTGCCTTCTCAGAGATGAGAGTCTGAGCCCCCAGGGCACCATTGCTAACTCCTCCATAAAGTCTCGTGGTGAAAGTGGGGACCTGGAACCTCACATTTCCCAAAGGGTGTCCTCGAGATGCTGATCCCAGAGATGCAAGGAGGGAGGGGTTCTGTGGTCAAGGTCGAATGAGTTTGAGAAATGATGTATCTACACCCTGCCCCCTTGGGAAACTTGTGATTGCTTACCATGATACAGTCTGTGTCTGTACTCTTTATCAGCTGGCACCTGCGATACCATCTCTCTATGCGCTGGAAGCAGTTGCCTGCTGGAGGTGAGGGGCAGAGGGACACAGCTGGTACAGAAAGGAGGCACACTGTTCCCCAAGCCTCTTCCAGACCTTCTGGATTAGATGCCATGTGCACCTAGATTACTTACCCAAAGACTTAAAAGTTTTCAATGGATAAAGGCTCTGACAAGTCCTGCAGTAAAGAAATCAGTTTAACTTTATATGTCTTGGGGTCATTTCCCAAACCTAATTGCCACAGAGGTTTTTATTGTTTTTGTTTTGGGTATTACCTGTTTATATCCAGGGGAAATGCTTTGGAAATACTAATTTCTGGTAGAAATTCCTCAATTCACAAAGGAGGAAGCAGAGGTGAAAAAAGGGCAAAGAACTGGCCCAAATTCACGGTGAGGTGGCAGTGGGCTGCAATCAGAGCCTGGCCCCTGGCCTGTCTTTTTCCCTCCCAAGCTCTGTGCCCAGACACACACCTTCCCTCTCTGAGCTCCAAATGCCCTTGGCCTCCTGCTGCCCTCCCACAGGGAGTGACTCCTCCTACCAGCAGCCCCGCTCATTGTGGATGTTTTTAACTTGGCCATTAGAACAGAATGAAAGCCTTGGAAAATGAGCCTATGGTTAATCATTTTCTCATCAAGAAGCCTAGGCAGGGCCTGGAGATAAGACACGGAAACCAAGGGACCAGCAGATAAGTGGATAGGGAAGTGAGGGGGTTCAAGGTGTGAGCAGGGTGCAGGCTGGGTGCCCCTGGGTACCTGACCCTCCTGGAGAGGCTGGACAGTTCCCATGGGCACCACGCTCACAGACTCACACTCACTCATGGACACACACAGTCATACACCCACTCAAACACACTCACATACATGGTTACACACTTCCAGACACACATACAGTCACACACACCCATGGACACACACACATCAAGGAGACACTCAAACACACAGTCTCTCTCACACACAGGAACACACTCACAGACACTTACCCACTGTGGGCATCGAGCCAGGCGTAGGCAGGAGGGGATGTACTCGTTTCCCCACAAATGCACTGTCTCGGCAGAGCCTTTTCCTCCATCTGGGCACCCACAGCACTGAGGGTGGAAGTGCTGAGCATTACCTCCGTTATTGTCTTCTTGTGGGTTCTGCTACATTCATCTTGTCTCTACAGCGAGGAAGGCAGGCACGATGTTGGGGAAACAAGGAGGTGTAGACCTCATACCTGGGGACCTGGGTCCTATCCCAGGCTTGCCCCCAGGAGCGCTGTCCCTCCCTGAACCTCGGTTTCCCTGTCTGCAGAAGGAGGGTAATGTAGCCACATCTAGAGCAGAAGACCGTCTAGGAGCTGAGAAAGTGCTCCGGGGCCTAGGTTTGACCTTAGCTAAGTCTCCTTGGCCAAACCCCTTCCCCTCTCAATTTCTATATCTCTAAAATGGGATAATAATCCCCACATGGCAGGGAACTTGGGCGCCTCAAGTGAGAAGGCCAGCACAGACTAGGTGTTTGGTAGATAGATGAGCCCCACGGAGGCCGGGTGGCTTGTCCCAGGCCTCTCCCCCTGCAAATGGATGGCAGAAGGGCCAGTTCAGTGGCTAGAAAGCTCCACGGATCTCCCACAGCCCACCAGACCAGCAGACTCATCCATGTCCAGCTCCCACAATCCTCCTCAGAAGGTGCAGCTGCTCTAGCGAGCTCTGCAAGGAGAGCTCAAAGCCCCCTGCGGCCAGACGGGGAGGCCCAGGGAAAGTGAGGGGCCTGGGTTCCGGGCCTGGGTTCCCCAATTCCTAGACCCTGAGTGCCTCTGAGCTGCAGTCCCCTCCACGTGAAGCGGGCACAGAAATGTCTGTCCTCCTCCCGCCTCACAGGGCTCTGTGACAGTCAGCGGGAGAAGCACGTTTCACAAAGTCCTCTTCTGACCACCTCTGCCCCCACTCCAGTCCGCACCTTGAGCCCCCTCCCCACGGGACCCCAGGCTACAGCCCATTCCCCACTCTGCAGTCAGGGAGAGCACTTTAAAAGCAAACAGGCCTCTCCGTTCTTAAACCCCTCCAATAGTTCCCCACCAACCTGGAATTTTGGAATAACATGCAAACTCTGTCCCAAGCCCTGCCCACTGCCCCACTCCACTCCCCCGATTCACTCTCCAACTTCCAGAACTGGCCAGCTTTTTCCACCTCGGGGCTCTCGTCCAGGCTATTCCCTCCGCCTGGTATGCTTGTCCCCCAGCTTCTTCCAGCCATTCAGGTCTCAGATCAGTGCCACCTCCCTTGGGGCGAGAGCCCCCAGGCTGAGCTCCTCTGCATGGCTCCCAAGCTGAGTGCGGGCACCCGTCCTCAGTCAGCCCGGGTGGGCCAGAAGGTATTGGAAGCAGTGAGGATGAGAAGTGGCATGAGGGAGGAGAGAGTGGCAAGGGGGCAGCAGGACACCTTGAAGGTCATTAACAGGACTTGGCTTTCACTTTTATTAGTCACAATACTGTTGTCTTCTCCAAATAGCCACAAACCCCATAGAAGCAGGGATCCCCCTTTTCGTTCATTCATGGACGCCACTGGCCTAACACTTTCTCTGTTCCTCGGCAGCCCCTGATTGCATCCCAGGAGTTTGGGTCTTAATTGATCTTGCCTCCTGGACTGTAAAGGTGGGTGCATGGTGGTGACCTAGGCTCCCCACCTCAGGCCCCAGACTAAGCTCACTTTGTCAGGCCATCTCTTCTCTTCAGTAAGAACCGGGGCCCAGCACACGGCCTGGTGCACAGCAGGGGCTCAGTAAGAGGCTGTTAATGGACCAGGACTGGGGACAATTCCTTAAAAGGTCTGCCCCACACCAGAGCCAGGCTGCCCAGCGTTCAAATCCCAGGATAATATGTGCTTCTGATTTTAGGCAAGTCTCTATGCCCTTCTGTACCCCTCATCAGAGGGGTCCTGGCACAAACCTGAGCACAGGGGAGATGCTGAATTAACATATTAATTGAACTCCCCCAGAAATGTCCCTTCCCCTCCCTGCTGCCCAGTGTACCTACAGCACCTCTATACAGTAAGCCTTCCCTGGGACTCATTCCAGGAGGGTGGGTGAGGGCAGTGTCTGCTGTGGCCAATCACAGGAGTCAGGGCTGGAAGGATCTGTGAGACTACCGTTTTACATTAGTTAGGGAAACTGAGGCCCAAGGCCAGGGCCCCAGGAAGCAGAGCAGGGAACGGCCAGCAGGAGCCATGCCCTGGCCTAGGGAAACTGACTACAACTCCTGCTTGTACTTGCAGGGTCTCTGGCTGGGCAGAAGGAGGGAGGAGGGGCGACCTGTCCCGGCCTCCTCTTTCCGCCATGGCCACCCTCCCACCCCTACCCCACCTCCAACCCTGTAGCCTTGACAGTGGGGAGTAGAAACGCTGAACACTGACTCACCCTTACCCCAAGTGAACCAATTACAGAGATCTGCATGCCTGACCTTGGGCTGAGTGTGAGGCTGGGTTGAGGGGCAGGGGACAGGCCTGGAGTAGGAGGTGAAAGTCAGGACTGGGAAGAGCTGGGAAAAGACATAGGAGTAGGCCAGGGCTCGAAGCTGGGCTTCTCTGGCTGGGCCTCCCCTTATTGTGTCACCTCCACCTCAGACATGACATCAGCCTCCTCTGTGACTCAGTTTCCCCAAGTACACCATGAGGGGATAAAAGGGAAAGTCCCCAGAGCCCCTATCTGCCCAGTTAGCCATCAGCCTTCCTCTGAGAGAGGCTGGTGACCCCAGCCAGCTGCCATAGTAAGACAGGGAGCAAAGGCCCTGAGATCGGTGGGTGCCTGTTTGAAGAATAGCAGAGGCCGGTATGGTTAGAGGAGAAGCAAGTAAAAGAGAGATAGGCTATACTATCAGGAAGGTAATACGGGGGGGGGGGGGGGGGTGGTACCTAGGGACTTAATAAAACAGAGCAGAAAAAATCTGCAAAGTAACAAGAAAAGGGGCAGGGCGCAGAAGCAAAGCCATTCCCTAGAACAATGGGGCAAGGTATCAAAAAATAGCCAGCAAACTTCTTTAAAGTTGTCTTTTTCAGAAGCAGCTGGAGAAAACGAGCCCCGAGGACATATGCAGAACATCCACCTGTGACCACTGTGTGACCTTCCACCAGGGGCAGTGAGGGGATGTAGCAGCAGCTGGGAAGACTGTGCAGGAGCGACACCCCATAATAAGTCCTGCTAAGAATCCCAGAGGCCTTCGGGACAGGAGCCATCTTGGAAAACTGCTGCTGCGCGCTTGCACGTGGGCACGTGCGCGCTGTAGTTAACATATCCCCGCCTGTGCCTATGAATAAACATGAATCTTTTCTGCCCAGGAACTTTTAAAAACCCAGGCCCGTCTTTTGTTCTGTGAGATGGGGGTATACATTGCTTTAGGCCCTCCTTGTCTCCGCTTGCAATCCTCTTCAATAAAGCTTTGCCCATGTGGAAAACTCTACATGCCTTACCTGCTCATTCTTGACCAGCAAGAGACAAGAACCTTATTCCGGTAACAACAGGAGCTCCAGCCACCTGTAGGAATCTGCAGGGAGGACTTCCTGGAGGAGAAGGCCGTCTTCCGGGGATGCCACCTGGGGCCCAGAATTCCGGAGAAAGGCCCTCAGAATCATCAGGTTTGAGTCAGTGAGAAAGGGCGGGCCTGAGGCCCTGCAGGCTCTGAGTCACCACAACCGGCGGGCTGGTGTGCTTTCCCCGCCACCAGCCCAGGCTGTGGGGTCACAAAGACCCGGGTTCAAGTTCCAGCTCGCCGCTTCCGTGAGGCCATGACTCTGAGCAGGCCTCCCAGGCCAAGCGGAGAAGTAGGGACAATTACAGCTTTGTCTGGTGCCAAGTTGGTGCTCAGTGACAACAACAGCAAACATTTTTGATAGCTTATTATGTACCAGGCATATTATACACTAGCTCTTTCCAAGTTTAACTCCTTAAATCTGCTGAACAAACCTGTGAGGTAGGTCTTCCTATTACCCCCATTTTTCAGATAAGGAAACTGAGATTGGGAGAGGCTACACAGCTATACATGTGGAGCTAAATAGGCCTTATTATTGGTGTTGGAGCCCTGGTGGCACAGTGGTTTGAAAACTTGGCGGCTAACCAAAGGGTTGGCAGTTCAAATCCACCAGCCGCTCCGTGGAAGCCCTATTAAAAAAACCACAACCAAACCCACTGCCGTCGAGTCGATTCCAACTCATAGAAACTCTATAGGACAGAATAGAAATAGAACTGTCCTATAGAGTTTCTATGAGCCGGAATCGACTCACAGCAACGGTATTGTTGGTATTGTGTTAAGTAGGGGAGTGGGCCTGCCTGCCCTGCCTCTCACCCTGTAGTCCAGGCTGTGACCCTCCCTCACCTGCCAGCATAGTTCGCCACCTAGCATCTGAGCCCAGCCCTGCGTGAAGCCCTGAGGATTGAACTGCATCCACCCGAACCCTGCCCTGGGGAACAGGCCCACAGCCAACCACTTTAACGCTGTAGGTTCAGTTGCTTGGAGCTATAGGAGGAGGGAATCATCAACTCTACCCAGAGCTATCACAAACTGAGGCTCAGGCAGAGAGCAGAGGGCAGTCCAGGCAGAAACAGCAGCCGGCGCAGAAGCCCTGGTCCCACTCACTTGCTTTAACTTGCACCATTCCAAGCCATCAGTCCTGTTTGCCCCAGTCCCATGACTCAGCTGCCCCCTCCCCACCCTCACCCCCCAGGAGATGAGGTGAGTGGGCAGTCCCTTCCGGAAGGCTGGTGAATAATTGTCAAACTAGTGCTCAGGGAAGGAGCACCGCTGCCGGACCAGGTGCTAAACTCGTTCATTCTCACGCAACCCCCCGGGTGCAGGGTCTGTTACTATTCCAGATACAAGCAAGGAAACTGAGGCCCAGGAAAGGCCAGGGACAGAGTTGTCCCTTCCCAACCAGTAACCTATGTTGCCTTCAACACTACCTCAGGAGAACAAGCAGCCTTGGTGTGGATAAGGAATCCTGGGTTCAAATCTCCACTCTGCTTCTCACTTGATACTGGGCTTTGAGGAAGGGTCACCTCCTTTCTTGCGCTCATTTTCTCCATCTGTGCAGTGGGGGTGGCCTGAACGAAATGAACCTGCAACACAGAAGGTGGCCAGGAGCACAGGCTCTGCCTGCATTCAAACCTCTCCGATCACCTGTAAAATGGAACAGATAATGATATCATCCTCAGGGTTCCACTGAGGACAAAACGAGTGAATTCGTATAAAGGGCTAGCGCAGTGTCCTGAGAAGAGCAGGTGTTCACTAAATGTTGACTGTTATTCTTGAGTACCCTACCTGCTTGGAAGACCCTTGGTTCTAGCAGTGTGGGATGGTCATCTATTTCCCCCCCCCATGCCTCCCCCACCTCCACGTTCATCCTGCCCTACCTTCTGGCACAACTTTCTTATGATGGGCTCTGTTACAGATTGAATTTTGTCCCCAAAACTACGGTTGTAAATCCTAACCCCCATACATGAAATACATGTGAAGTTTTTCAGTACAAATAAGCATAAATAAGCCGGTGCTTACCTTGTTGTTCTTGTTAGGTAGCGACCCTATGCACAACAGAACAAAACACTGCCAGGTCCTGAGCCATCCTTACAATCATTGTTATGCTTGCGCTCATTGTTGCAGCCACTGTGTCAATCCACCTCGTTGACGGTCTTCCTCTTTTCCGCTGACCCTGTACTCTGCCAAGCACGATGTCCTTCTCCAGGGACTTATCCCTCCTGACAACATGTCCAAAGTATGTAACACGCAGTCTCGCCATCCTTGCTTCCAAGGAGCATTCTAGTTGCACTTCTTCCAAGACAGATTTGTTCATTCTTTTGGCAGTCCGTGGTATACTCAATATTCTTTGCCAACACCACAATTCAAAGGTGTCAATTCTTCTTCGATCTTCCTTATTCACTGTCCAGCTTTCACAGGTATATGATGTGACTGAAAATACCATGGCTTGGGTCAGGCGCACCTTAGTCTTCAAGGTACATCTTTGCTTTTCAACACTTTAAAGAGGTCCTTTGCAGCAGATTTGCCCAATGCAATGCATCGTTTGATTTTTTGACTGCTGCTTCCGTGGCTGTTAATTGTGGATCACTTTAAGTTGTCAAGGATTTCATTTTACTTGGATCCAAAATTAACAGTTCTTACCCTGCTTACGGGGTATTCCGTCCCTGTCAGGGATGATAAATTTGAAAAGAGGCTTTGATTCTGTAGGAGGGTGCTGTAGGGTTGGGAGAGAGACAGATGCCAGCCATACCTACAAGCAGAATCTTTGGAGTGATAAAAAATGTGGAATTGTTCAGTACATACGATGTGGTAAGCCAGGTAAGCACCGCACTTATCTTGTCTATTGGATAATCCACCCCTGTGTGGCAGTCGGCTTCCGTAAATATTTACAGCCTTGGAAACCCTATGGGGCAGTTCTATTCTGTCCTATAGGGTTGCTATGGCAACACGTTTGGTTTTTTGGTATATTGTCGTTGTTAGGTGTCTAAAAGTCAGTTCCGACTCATAGCGACACTATGTACAACAGAACAAAACACTGTCTGGTCCTACGCCATCCCCACAATCGTTATGTTTCCACCCATTGTTGCAGCCACTGTGCCAATCCATCTCATTGAGGAGGGTCTTCCTCTTTTTCACTGACCCTTTACTTTACCAAGCATGATGTCCTTCTCTAGGGACTGGTCCCTCCTGATAACATGCCCAAAGTACATGACACAAAGTCTCACCACCCTCACCGCCCAGGAGCATTCTGCTGTACTTCTTCCAAGACAGATTCGTTCATTCGTCTGGCAGCCCACGGTATATACAATAATCTTCGCCAACACCATAACTCAACGCATCAATTCTTCTTCAAGCTGCACTGAAGGCATTGTCGAAAAACAAGGCTCCAGGGATGACAGAACACCAACTGAAATGTTGCAACAAGCTGATGCAACACTAGAAGTGCTCACTTGTCTATGCTGAGAAATTTGGAAGACAACTACTTAGCCAGCCAGCTGGTAGAGATCCATATTGGTGGCTATTCCAAACAAAGGTGATCTAACAGAATGCAAAAATTATCGAAAATATCATTAATATCACACACAAGTAAAATTTTGCTGAAGATCATTCAAAAGCAGTTGCAGCAGTACATCGACAGGGAACTGCCAGAAATTCAAGCCGGATTCAGAAGAGGATGTAGAATGAGGGATATCATTGCTGATGTCAGATGGATCTTGGCTGAAAATAGAGAATACCAGAAAGATGGTTTACCTGTGTTTTATTGACTATGCAAAGGCATTTGATTGCATGGATCATAACAAAGTATGGATAACACTGTGAAGAATGGGAATTCCAGAACTCTTGATTGTGCTCATGTGGAACCTGTACATAATAGACCAAGAGGCAGTTGTTTAAACAGAACGAGGGGACACTGCGTGGTTTAAAGTCAGGAAAGGTGCACATCAGCATGTGTCTTTTCACCGTACTTATTCAAACTGTATGCCGAGCAAATAATTCAGGAAGCTGGACTATATGAAGAAGAATGGGGCATCAGGATTGGAGGAAGACTCATTAACAACCTGCGATATACAGATGACACAACCTTCGTCCTGAAACAGAAGAGGACTCGAAGCACTTACTGATGAAGATCAAACACTACAGCCTTCAGTGCAGATTACACCTCAACATAAAGAAACAAAAATCCTCACAACCGGACCAATAAGCAGAATCGTGATAAAGGGTGAAAAGATTGACGCTGTCAAGGATTTCATTTTTCTTGGATCCACAACCAATGCCCATAGAAACAGCAGTCAGAAAATCAAACAACATATCGCATTGGGCAAATCTGCTGCAAAAGACCTCTTTAACATGTTAAAAAGCAAAGATGTCATTTTGAGGACTAAGGTGTGTCTGATCCAAGCCATGGTATTTTCAGTTGCCTCATAGGTACGTGAAAGCTGGACAATAAATAAGGAAGGACAAAGAAAAATCAATGCCTTTGAATTATGGTGTTGGTAAAGAATATTGAATATACCACGGACTGCCAGAGGAATGAACGCGTCTCTCTTGGAAGAAATATACCCAGAGCGCTCCTTGGAATTAAGGACGGCGAGTCTTCGTCTCAAGCACTTTGGATGTTATCAGAAGGGGCCAGTCCCTGGAGAAGGACATCATGTTTGGTAAAGTATAGGGTCACGAAAAAGAGGAAAACCCTCAACAAGATGGAGTGACACAGTTGCTGCAACAATGGGTCCAAACGTAAGGATTATGAGGGTGGCATAGGACCAGGTAGTGTTCTGTTGTACATATAGGGTAGTTACGAGTTGGAACCTACTCAGTGGCACCTAACAACAACAACAAACTGAGAAAATAAATTTCTCTTTGTTAAAGCCAGCACTTATGGTATTTCTGTTATAGCAGCACTAGATAACTCAGACAGGCTCCTACATACCTTTCGGTTCTCTGTTCACATGCCCCTCCTCAGAAAGGTCTTCCTGTCCACCCTGTGGGAAGGACACACTCCAATTATTTTTTTGTCTCAACTCCTTGTTGCTTCCTTTTGGAGCTCGCATATTCTGTGAACTCTATTATGTTTTGCCCACTTCCTGGTGTTTTGTCTGTCCACCCCCAATAGAATGAAAGCCCCTGAGGGCACAGACAGTGCCCACCTCTTCACTGCTGCATCCCTAGAGCCTAGCTCCATGCCAGGCATACAGATGACACTCAAGAGCTATGTATAGAACAAATAAGCAAATCAATCAGTGAATAATACATACTAGGTACCCAACAAGTCTCACGCCCTGAGTGCGTTCCCAGAGCTCAAAGATGACGGGACCCCAGGGCCTGGGAAAATAATGATTGCTGCCATTATTGAATGCTTTTTGTGTGCCGGGAACTGTCCTGAATGCTTTAAATAGGTTAATTCCTTTAATCCTCACAACAAACCTGTGAAGTAGGCACTATTACTCTCCCCATTTTACAGATGAGGAAACTGAGGCTCCGAGTTAAGTAATTTGTCCAAGGGCGTCCAACAGGAAGGCACAATCTAGTTCTGCTTGTGTTTAAACACTGCCCCATATTGCAAGCAGGACGGCTTCCTGGAGGAGGTGGGGTAGAAGCGGGGCCTGGAAGAGAGGAGCAGACTCCTGCACCACAGATTGGGGAGGGCATTCCTGGGGCAGGGAACCACGCGTTTCCGGGTGCAGCTGGCATGAGTGGGTATCCAGAGGGCCTGAAGGAAGCACTGGGGGATCAGGTTACTGGATGTTCCGATTATCTAATGCTGCATAGCAAAGCACAGTATCATAAGACAAGGACAATCATTGACTTAGCTCATGAATGTGTGGTTGGGTAAGACTCAGCAGGCACAGTTCAGCTCTGCTCACATGACATCAGCCGGGACAACTCAAAGGGCAGCTAGATGCTGGACAGCTGGGGCTACTTAGCACAGCTCGTCTCTCTGGCTTCACCACATGGCCTCTACAGCACGGTGGTGTCAGGGCGGCCAGACTTCCGGCAGGGTGCTTCCCAGTTCCAAAGACTGGTGTCAAAGGGAGTCACAGGACACTATCGCCTTTTGTGACCTGGCCTTGGAAGTCAGCCAGTGTCACTTCTGTTGTACTCCATTGGTCAAAGCAGTCCCGAGTCTGGCAGGTCCAGGGGGCGAGGGGTGGGACATAGACACCATTTGCTAAAAATGGAGTTTTGTATGGCAAAGTTCTGGAAGAGTATGTGTGGGCTGGAAAATCCGTTCTATCACAGCAAGTGGCTGGGGCTGATCAAAGTGTTGGTCGAGGAACCTGCTCTGCCTGTGCCGGACAGAGCCAGCCCCAGAACCTTGTCTTTAAGCTTTTCTTTTCCCTATTTTATTTAGGTATATATATATAAAAAACATTGCCGTCAAGGCGATTCCACTCACAGCAACCCTATAGGACAGAGTAGAACTGCCCCATGAGGTTTCTAAAGAGCGGCTGGTGGATTCAAACTGCTGACCTTTTGGTTAGTGGCTGAGCTCTTAACCACTGCACCACCAAGACTCCTGGGTTTTTACTTTCTCTGGGTAGTGCAAATGGTTGACTGCTCAACTACTAGCCAAAAGGTTGGCGGTTCAAACCCACCCAGAGGTACTTTGGAAAATAGGCCTGGCGACCTGCTTCTGAAAGGTCACAGCCTTGAAAACCCCATAGAGAAGTTCTACTCTGCACACGTGGGGTCACTACGAGTGGAACTGACTCAAGGGCAATTAACAACAACAACAGGTAAAGATCTTTAACATGGATCTTCCCAGTCAAGACCTCCCCCAGAGGCAACTGTTCTGTCTTCTATGGCCACAAATCAGCTTCACCCGTTTCCACATAAATGGAATCAGACAACCTGTGCTCTTCTGTGCCTGGCATCTTACATTCGTTCACCATGATGTCAGCAGGATTCTTCCACGTCATTCTGTGTGTTTGTAGCTCGTTCATTCTCATTACTGTATAGTATTCCACTGTGCAAACACATTGTTGACGGACATTTGAGTAGTTCCTTCCTATTTGGGGGCTGTCTTCATTACCTAGGAGCCCTGGTGGCACAGTGGTTAAAGGTCAGCAGTTCAAATCCACCAATCGCTCCTTGGAAACTGTATGGCAGTTTTACTCTTTCCAAAAAAAAAAAAAAAATTTTTTTTTTATAGGGTCGCTGTGACTCGACGGCAACAGGTTTGGATTTTTCTTTTCTTGATTAGTTACCGAATGCTGCTGGTAAGAGAAATACCACAAGCAGGTGGTTTTAAAGAAGAGAAATTTATCTTCTCACAGTTTAGGAGGATAGAAGTCCAACTTCAGGGCACAGGCTCTGGGAAAAAGCTCTCCCTCTGTTGGCTCTCGGGGAAGATCCTTGTGTCCTTCAGTGTCTGTACCCCCGACTGAATGCCTCTGCCTCCCCAATTTGTACTGGTTTGTCTGTGCCTAATCTGCTCTTTTTATAGCTCAGAAGTGATTTTAGACACACCCTATACTGAAATGGCCTAGTTAGCATAACAAAGAAGACCCTATTCCCAAACTGGATTACATCCACAAGGATAAGGGTTAGGATTCCAACCCATATTTTGGGGGACACGATTCAATGCATAACAGAAACTATTAGGAATAGTCCTTCTGTGAGCACTCACGTATACTTCCTTCCTCCTCCCCGAACCCCAGTATAGAAGCAGCTGGTTTTATTAATGAGGAAACTTAGGTCCAGGTTGGTGAAGGGACTTGCCAGTTTGGCCCACATAGGTAAGTCCCTGATAATTTAAGTTCAAATAACCAGGTCACTGTCGGCATCAACCCATTTTTTCACTGCTTTTTTTTTTTTTATATATATATATACGGAAATCCTGATGGAGTAGTGGTTAAGTGCTGTGGCCGCTAACCAAAAGGTTAGCAGTTTGAATCCACCAGGTGCTCCTTGGAAACTCTGTGGGGCAGTTCTACTCTGCCCTATGGGGTCACTATGAGTTGGAATCAACTTGATGGCAACACGTTATATATATGTATATACTTTTTTTAATTCACTACATAAATATCCCTGTTCTCCTAAACTGAGTACACAGAGCAGAAGTTACTCCTTTCTTGATGACAGAAATGGTCAACATGTTGTTGTTAAGTGCCATCGAGTCAGTTCAGAGTCATAGCGACCCTGTGTACTGCAGAACAAAGCACTGCCTGGTCCCTCGCCATCCTCACAATCGTTATGCTTGAACCCATTGTTGCAGCCACTGTGTCAATCCATCTCTTGAAGGTCTTCCTCTTTTTCGCTGACCCTGTACTTTTCCAAGCATGACGTCCTTCTCCAGGGCCTGATCCCTCCTGATAACACATCCAAAGAATGTGAGACGAAGTCTCGCCATCCTTGCTTCTAAAGAGCATTCTGGCCGCACTTCTTTCAAGACAGATTTGTTCGTTTTTCTGGCAGTCCATGGTATATTCAGTATTCTTCGCCAACACCATAATTCAAATGGTCAACCTATGTGTCCGTTATTTGTTCTGATGTAACAGGGATGCAGTGGGGAGGGACATTCCTCCCCACATGAAATGGCTCTAGACTGTGGGTTTTTTTTCCCCTAAACTTTGTTTATTTTGTTGTTATTGTTGAGAATATACACAGCAAGATATACACCAATTCCATAGTTTCTACATGTACACTTTAGTGACACAGATTACATTCTTCGAGTTGTGCAAGCATCCTCACCCTCCTTTTCTGAGTTGTTCCTCCCTCATTAACAAAAACTCACTGCCCCCCTAAGGTTCCTATCTAATCTTTCGAGTTGCTGTTGTCAGTTTGATCCCGTGTAGGTAGTTCTTAAAAGAGCTTACTGCTCAGGGGGCAGACATTTTTTACGAGTTAAGCTGAACTATTGTTCAGTTTTAAGATGACTTCTGGGATACTTTCGGTTTAAGGTTTAAAGGTTATCTCAGGGCAGTAGTTTCGGGGTTCATCTACACTCCACGGCTCCAGAAAGTCTAGAGTCCATGAGAATTTGATCAGGATTCCTCTATGGAATCTTTGATCAAAATGTTCAGTAATGGTAGCCAGGCACCATCTAGTTCTTCTGGTCTGTGTCCACTTCCTTTGATGGCATCTACAGTGAAACCTGTGAGAGCCGGAACTCGATGCGACAGCCTTGTTTTTCTGGTTCTCAAAAGTTTTCCACCTTTGACAGGGTGCAGTGTTACCACTTCTCTCTGGCTCTTTTTAGTGAAAATATTTGCACTTTCCTTTTCTGACTGGTTTCTGCCTTACACAAGTTCCGGTTTTCGCAGGTTTTACTGTATCTGCATTCCTCTTGAGTACATGACCATGTTGTTGTTGTGTGCCATTCAGTCGATTCTGACTCATAGTGACCCCATGTTTCAGAGTAGAACTGCCCTATAGAGTTTTCCAGGCCGTAATCTTTATGGGAAAGAGCCCTGGTGGACCAGCGGTTGAGCATCTGGCTGCTAACCGAAAGGTCAGCGGCTTGAACCCACCAGCCGCTCTGCAGGAGAAAGATATGGCAATCTGCTTCTGTAAAGATTACAGCCTTGGAAAGCCCTACGGGGCAGCTCTGCTCTGTCACAAAAGCCAACTATATGCTTTTATAAGAGACATGATTTAAACATAAGAACACAGAAGGTCGAAAATGAACAGATAGAAAGATTTATCACACAAACGGTAACCAAAAAAAAAGCCACTGTAGCCACCCCGATGTTAGAGTAGAATGTAAGGTGAGAAAACCGCTAGAACTAAAAGGGACATTTGATGATGATAAAGGGGTTAATCAAACAGAAGGGTATCAGCATAAGCCAAACGTGTATGCAGAGCGCCAGAATATAAGGAGTTAATGGAACTTACAGGAGGAATAGACAAATCTACTTTCATGTACAAAACATATCTCTCAATAAATTCTATGATTTTAGCAAAGTTGCTAGATATGGGGTTTGTTATGGACTGAATTATGTCCCCCCCCCCCCAAAACATGTGTTGAAATCCCACCACCGTACCTGTAAATCTGAAGTCCCTGGCTGGTAAAAACTATTAGGCACTCAGCTACTAACTGAAAGGTTGGCAGTTTGAACCCACCCAGAGGCAGCTGGGAACAAAGTCCTGGTGATCTGCTTCTGAAAGGTCACAGCAATGAAAAGCCTATAGAGGGAAGTTCTACTCTGAAACATATGAGGTCACCAGGAGTCGAACTGACTCAATGGCACCTGGCTTGGTTTGGTTTTGGTACCTGTTAGTATGACCCTTTTTGGATATAGGGATTTTGTTTGTTTGTTATATTAATAAGGCCATACCAGTATAGGGCAGATCCTAACACTAATCACGTCTGAGTTATAAAAAGACCAAAATAGACACAGAGATACCAGAGGAGGAAGACAGATGCCATGTAAAGGTTGTCTACAAGCCAAGGAATGCCAAGGGTTGGCAGAGACACCAGAAATTAGGTGACAGGCCCACAGAAAGAATTGAACTGTGAGGAAATAAAATTTCATTCTTTAAAGCCACTTCCTCATGGTATTCATACTACGGTAGCACTAGGTAACTAAGATAAGATCAATACATACCATCAATTGTATTTCTATCACCTAAAGCCACAAGCAAATAGAAAACAACATTTAAAAAACAAAGTCATTGTCAGGACCATCAAAAACATCAACTTCCTAGGAATAAACCAGACAAAAGACATGCAAGATCTCTACACTGAAGAGTGGAAAACATTATTGTGTAGTGCTCATTTGGGAAATGAAAACCAAACCACAATAACATAGCGCTTAATACCCACTAGGACGGCAATTATCAAAAAGACAGACACTAACAGTGTTGGCGAGGACGTGGAAAAGTTGCAACCCTCGTACGTTGCCGGCAGGAATGTAAAACGCTGCAGCTGCTTTGGAAGGCAGTTCGGTAATCCTTCCAAAAGGTAAACATAGAGTTACCATGAGACTCAACAGTTTCACTCCTAGAAATACACACAGCAGAACTAAAAACATATGTCCACACAAAAACTTGTACACAAATGTTCAAAGCAGCATTATCCAAAAGAGTTAGAAAGTGGAAACGACCTAAATGCCCATGAATTGATGAATGGATAGATAAAATGTGGTATATTCATACCAAAAAACCCAAACCCATTGCCGTCAGTTCTGACTCATAGCAACCCTATACCAAAAAACCAAACCCATCGCTGTTGAGTCAATTCTGACTCACAGCAACCCTATAGGACGGAGCAGAACTGTCTCATAGGGTTCCCAAGGAGCAGCTGGTGGGTTTGAACTGCCAACCTTTTGGTTAGCAGCCGAGCTCTTAACTACTGTGCCACCAGGGCTCCGTATTCATACAACGGAATATAATGCAGCCATAAAAAGGGATGCAGTACTGATCCATGCTACAACGTGGATGAACCTTGAAAATATGCAGGGTGAAAGAAATCAGACACAAAAGACACTGGTAGGAGACCAGTCATAGGAAAAGCCCAGAACAGGTAAACCATGGAGACAGAAAGACGAGTGGCCGCCAGGGGCTGGGGGGACAGAGAAATGGGGAGCTACTGCTAACGGGTACGGGGTTTCTTTTGGGGGTGATAAAAATATTCTGGAATTAGATAGTGGCGATAGTGACACAATTTTGTAAATATACTAAAAATTACTAAATTTTACACTTTAAACAGGTAAATTCTGTGATATGTGAAATATATCTCAATTGTTAAAAGATTTAAACAATTATTGTGTGAAATTAAGTAAGACCTAAATAAATGGAGGAATTCACATTGTTCATGGACTGGGAGACTCCATGTTGTAAAGCTATCCATTCGCCCCAGATTACAGATTCTATACAATCCCAACCAAAATCCCGTCCATTTTTTTCCCTAAAATTAATAAACTGATTCTAAAATGTATATGGAAATGCAAAGGAAAAGCCATTTATATAAAGTTCAAAGACAAAGGACAAAACCAGGGGACTTACTGAACCAGATATCAAGAACTATTACAAGGTTAGCAGTTTAGACCATGTGGTATTGGTACAAGAATAGACCAACAGAGTAATGGAACAGACTAGAGCCTGGAAAGAGACCCACACCTGCAGCCACCTGATTTCTGACAAAGGTGACAATGCAGAACAATGGGAAAGGATGGTCTTCAATTGGATAGAATCTGGGGGAGGACCGTATCTTGGCCTTGTAGTTTCCCGTGGCTCTGTAACATGCTCACAAAGTCAATTGCTCAAAACAACAGAGCTTTATTCTCCCACGGTTCTAGAGGCCAGAAATCGGAAATCAGTGTCAAAAAAAAGAACCCACTGCCATTGAGTCGATTCCGACTCACAGTGACTGTATAGGACAGAGTAGAACTGCCCCATAGAGTTTCCGACAAGTGCCTGGTAGATTTGAACTGCCAACCTTTTGGTTAGCAGCCGTAGCTCTTAACCACTAAGCCACCAGGGTTTCCAATCAGCATCAAGGGGCCAAAATCAGGGAGGTTTCTTCCCTCCAGAGACTCTAGGGGAGATTCTGGTAGCTGACAGCATTCCTTGGCGGCATCACTCCAATCTTCAGGGCTACCATCTTCAGATCTCTGTCTGCTCCCTCTTCACATGGCCTTCTCCTCCATGTGCGTGGGTGTGTGGGTGACACATCTCCCTCTGTCTTCCTAAATGTGATGACTCTGGGCCCACCTGAATAAGCCAGGATAATCTCTGCATCTCAAGATCCTTAACTTAATCCCATTGCAAAGACTGCCATATAAGGTAACATGTACAGGTTCCAGGTATTAGGACACGAGTATCTTTGAGGAGAGGGGCATTTTTCAGCCTCTCTACCTCATGCCATAAACAAAAATAAATTCCAGACCTAAATGTAAAAGATTTAAACAATAAAGTCTTAGAAGAAAGCACAAGGGAGTATCTTCATGACCTTGGAACAGGCAAAGGTTTCTTAAACCAAAAACAAAGCACTACCCATTAAAAAAAAAAAAAGAAGCAGCAGCTAAATTGGACTCTGTAAAAATTAAGGACTTATATTCAACAACAACAACAAAAAAAAAAACACTGTAAAAAGTGAAAAGGCACCCCACAGAGAGGATGAAGAGACTTAGAACACACATATACAGCAAACAGCTTCCACTCAAAATAGAGAAAGAACTACAAGTTAGTATGAAAAAGGCAGACAACCCCATAGTAAAACGGCAGAAGACAAACGAGGATACCCAAATGGCCAATAAACACACGAAAAGGGGCTCAACTTCATTAGTCTTCAGGGAAATGCAAATTAAAACCATAATGCGATTGCACTGTATACCCACTAGATGGCTAAAATGAAAAAAGCAGAAACTACCAAGTGTTGGCAAGGATGTAGAGCAGTAAGAACTGGCGGGGTTGTAAATTATGATAATCACTCTGGAAAACTTTTTGACACTTTCTGCTAAAGCAGGACATATGCAGACCCTTTGGTCCAGCCATTTGCTCTACAACTGAACAAATACCCAACAGAAATGTGTATACATGTTCACCACGCTAGGATACTCGTGTGATTGTTACTTGTTGTCAAGCTCATTCTGGTTCATGGTGATTCCATGCGCTACAGAGCTGAACTGCCCCACAGGGTTTTCTTGACTGTAATCTCAACGGAAGCAGATCATCAGGCCTATTTTCAGTGGTGCCGCTGGGTGGATTCGAACCAACAATCTTTAGGTTAGCAGTTGAGAGCAAACCGTTTGTGCCACCTGGGAGCCTCTATGATGTTCACAGCAACACTTCGTAGCAACGCTATCTGTAACAGGCAAGATATGAAAACCACCAAAGTGTCCACCAATAGTACCAAAAACCAAACCTGTTGCCTTCAAGTTGATTCCAACTCATAGAGACCCTATAGGATAGAGTAGAACCACCCCATAGGGTTTCCAAGTCTGCTTATGGCGGCAGACTGCCATATCTTTCTCCTGCATAGCGGCTGGTGAGTTCGAACCGCCAGCCTTTCAGTTAGCTGCTGAGCACTTAACCACTGTGCCAAAAAGTGTGGTATACTCACATCGGAATACTACACAGCAATGAGAATGAATAACGTACAACAACAGAAAACAACACAGATAAATCTCACACACAGAACGTTCAGCAGAAGAAGCCACAGACAAAAGGGAATATACTGAAAAGGATTCCATCTACGCAGGAGACAAAGCCTTGGAGGGAAGTTGTTGGGAGAAGACAGGAAGAACGATTGTGGGGAGCTGGACACCTTGTGTCTCTATCTGGCTGCTGACTACAGGGTGTGGTCATTCGTGTATACCTGTGATTTGTGCTCTTTTATAACCATTTAATATTTAATTAAAACTTGTACTCCCAAAATGAGTAAACTATATGTGTCGTTGTTGTCTGTGGTCAGGTCAGCCCCGACTTGCAATCTCATGCACAACCAAACGAAACGCTACCAGCTCTGCAGGTCAGGCAATGTTCTGTTGTGATCCATGGGATTTTCATTAGCTGGTTTTCAGAGGTAGATTGCCAGGCCCTTCTTCCTAGTCCATCTTAGTCTGGAGGCTCCATTGAAACCTGTCAGCATCCCACACAGGCCTTCCACTGACAGATGGGTGGTGGCTGCACTTGGGAGTACACTGGCTGGGACCCAAACCAGGTCTCCCACATGGAAGGTAAGAATCCTACTATCAAACCACCAATGCGTCCCCAAATTATATGCAATCATACAGAATAACTGTAAAAATATCATTGACAAAAAAATACAGAAATACATTGAATTCCAATGTTTGTTTAAAAAAAAAAAAGCAGGGATATATATACACACACCTGCATAGGCATAGATCATCCTTGCAAGAATGTGAAAGAAGCTTCCATCACATACTGCCTTTCAGAGGGGAACTAGAGACCTGCATAAAGTTTTCACCCAGAAAATATATTTTTTTAATTATTAAATAGTTCACACATATGAAAATGTTTACAGAGAAACGATCAACACTCAAAAATTCAAAAAAGACCAATGTTCCAAAGACTTAAGACCAAGGTTTGGGAAGTAAGCTGAAGCAAAGAGACCCACAGGACACCTCAGCCAAGGGCTGTCTGGGTTCTTCGGGTTTCTCTCAGGGTCATAGCACCGGGGAGAACCACCCTGGGGGGCTCATCTGCGCCTCTTCACAAATGAGGAAACGGGACGCTGAGCAGCCCGCCCGACCCCCACACAGTCTGGTTTCTGCTCGTCGGTTAGTGCTGTGCTGCTTTGGAGTTGAAGGCTGTGTGACCTTGGCAAGTCTCAGTCTCCTGGTCTGAAAAATGGGGTAATAACTCCCACTTCATCCCGTCACGGACGCCTGTGGAGTGGCTGGCACATAGCAAGAGCGCTCTACGTAGTCAACGGGCCTCCGGCCGCACTGCTCCCAGATGGACACACGGTGGCGCCCGCCCCCGCAGGTCCAGCGAGGTGCCAGCCTCTGACCGTGACAGTTACCGGAGCCAGAAGCGACTTACTAGAAGAGTAAAATCCCCTCCATATGAAATGGAACTGTCCTGGAATTTTTTAATTCTCTTCCGGCAGCTCAACCAGCTGACCCCCAGTCCCTATCGTCTACAGGATGGTGCCCAAGACCCCCAACTTCTGAGCCCACCTTGTCCCCAAACCCTAGCTCCACCACGCTCACCGCTCCAAACACCCAGGCTCTTTCACCCCTCCACCCTTTGCTCTTGGTGAGCCCTCTGTCTGGGCTGCCTTTCCTTCATGAGCCCCCCCAGAGAACTCCTATACACCCTTTAAGGTCCTCAAACACCCTCTCTTCCTAAGTATATTAGTAAACCCTGAGTCAGGGGCCCTTAGTACACCTGAAGCCCTCCATTTCCCTCAGCCCACTGTGTTTGCTGTTAGTTCAGCTGCACGTCCCACCACTACTCCTCATCCCCTGACCTCTCCACCCTCACAGCTACTACCTGAGTTCAGGCCTCCCCATCTCTCACCAGGACTCCTGTGCCACCTCCTCACTGGTCTCCCTGCCCTAATCCAGCCCCTCCAGTCCATCCCCGCTCTGTAGCCTTGGTGCTCAGATTGACCATGTCACTCTCTTGCTCTAATGCCTTCCATGGCTCCCTGCTGCCTTGAGCAGAATGTCCAAAGGGAATGCCAGCAACTTCAAATACCCTTTCTGCCCTTCCCCGTTTTTCTCCCCATGGATTCCCAGTACACCCACGTGCTGGGTCTTCACACTTGGAGGTGCACTTCACCTGGATACCCTCTCCCCATCTTCCAGACATGCTCTTCTATATGTCTCAGACAGCACCCCCCCTTGGTACCTGCCACTCAGCAGTGACAACAGCTAACACATCACAAGGCTGACCATATTCCAGGCACTGTTCTAAGCCCTTTACACACGTTAACCCTTTGAATTTTCCTAACAACCCCAAGAGAAAGGCACCATCACTATGACCAGTTCACAGGTGGGAAAACTGAGGCCCAGATGAAAGAAGACCCATTCAGAAGGGGCAGAAGGTCTGAACCTAGCCGGCACTGCCATTCCTCCTGGTAGGGGCTCCAAAACCATTGAACTGAACTGTTGAAACGTCTCCTAACTTGAACTCCAACCACTCAACCCTAAATTAATCTCTTTCTCCTCCATGGGCTCGGAGTTTTCTAACGCCATGCTGTGTAGGAATTGCCAGATCACACGGTGGTCTCCCCACCGGGAAGCTCCTGGACAACTTCATCTTACTTCTCCAGGTCCTGGTAGCTGACTCAGTGTAAAACCAAAACCCATTGCCGATGACTCAACTCAGACTCACAGCAACCCTATAGGGGTCATCAGTGTGGGGGTTCAATAAACTAGAATGAATGAGTGAATAGCTTCCAGGGAAGTCAGGTCCTGGGGCTTCCCACCCTCCTCAAAGATAAGGACAAATGATGCAAATTCTCTGGGACCAGGCCCTCTGTATCCACCCATCCCACTCTCCCTCCTCCTTGCCCCCCCCAGTCCAGGTTTCTGGGAGGGCGGCTGGGCTCACCAGAAAGTGCCCCAGGCTCTCTGGTGGCCCGTTTCCTGATTACAGATGAAACTAGAGCTGAAAGCTGGTGAATCACCTGCAGCCGCCAGCTGGGGCGTGTTGGGGTGTCACGCGGGCGGGAAAGAAGAGGCCAGGCTCCCTGTCAGCCCCCCCGCCCATCTCCCACCACCCCCAACCTCGCCATCGCACTCCTGACCTCCCCAGCCACTGGACTCTCGGGGATGCGTAGCTGGGAAAGGGTATAGCCTAGGGGCAGGTGAGTGTGAGCAACTCCTGGACTGCCTCCTCCCTGAAAGCCACCACCCCCAATAACCCCAAGGAACCCACAGCCTGAACGGTTCACAAACCCCCTTCTCATCCCTGGACTCAGGTGACTCAGTGATGACACCCAGGGAGGTGCTATCTCCCCGTTTTAGAGACAGGAAAACTGAGGCTCAGGGAAAAGGGACTACCTGAGACCACCCATAGCAAATGATTAGGGCACAGGAGTATGAATCCCAGTCTTCCATGTCCGGGTGGAGTTTAAAGTGGACTGGCCATTTCTTGGAGCCCTGCTGGTGCAGTGGTTAAGAACTCAGCTGCTAATCAAAAGGTTGGCAGTTCGAATCCACTAGCACTCTTTGGAAACCTGATAGGGCAGTTCTACTCTGTCCTACAAGGTCGCTGAGTTTGGCCATTTCTTGATGCAAGGGTCACAACCTCAGAGGGCAAGCTAGGGACAAGTGCAGATTCCCAGCGCCTACCCCGGGATGCCTGGAGGCATTTTATCTAGTGTCCCGGGGGGCACTGAGGCAGGTGGGAGGCTACAACCTAGCAGTTAAGAGCAAATGTCCAGGTCCAAGCCCCAAGTCAACTCCTTAAAAATCACAGGGCTTCTGTGACCGTGGCAAGTTTCTTAGCTTCTGTAGGCCTCAGTTTCCCCATCAGTAAAATGGGAATAACCCTAAATTCCTACTGCATCATAGGACTGCGATGAGAATTCAAGGTTTAGACGAGCACCTGGCCAACAGAGCATGCTCAGTAAACAGCGGCTTTTTATAAAGAGGTGTTTTAAAGGAATCGCTTCCAAGGAGGAAGCGTTTGGAGCAAATCGTTGTTGTCACCAGAGAGGAATGTTCTCCACACCTGTCTGGTCTTGGGCTCAGGCCTGGGGCCTTGCTGTAAATCCCCAGGCAGGTCCCACTCCAGACCTGCCTGGTCAAAGTCTGGGAGAGGGAAGCTGATATTTTCAACAAGCCCTTTAGGGTTCCTTGGATCAGGCAAGTATGGGAAGCCCAGGAACTAGGTATCAGGTCCTTTTTTTTTTTTTTAAGACATTTCTGCTAAAACACCTTCCACCCACCTGTCAACATGTCCTTGGGAAAGAACCAACCTTCTCTTTTTTTCTCAGATAATAATACTTGCTAACTGGCATAGCACACTCACTAATGCCAGACCTGTTGCCAAGTTGATTTTGACTCACAGCAACCCTATAGAACAGAGCAGAACTGCCCCATAGGTTTCCAAGGAGCCTTGGTGGTGCAGTGGTTTAAGTACTCCACAGCGGAAAGATGTGGCAGTCAGCTTCAGTAGAACTTACAGCCTTGGAAACCCTATGGGGCAACTCTACTCTGCCCTATAGGGTTGCTATGAGTCAGAAAAGACTACGGAAGCAGACTGCCACATCTCTCTCCCGCCGAGCAGTGGCTGGTGGGTTCGAGCAGCCAGTTAGCAGCCAAGGGCTAAACCAGTAAGCCACTCCAGGGGCGTTGCTAAATTAACTCATTCCTTCTATCAACAGCCCTCTGAGGAAGGCACTCTCCTTAGCTCCATTTTTCCGAGCCATAAGTTGAGGCTCCAGGAAGTTAAGTCTCCCGGCTGGAAGCTGCCAGAGCCGGGTCTCTTCTTGAGAACTAACCCAGAGAACTAGCTCCCTTTATGGCCACAGTGTGGCCCGTGGAAGCGGCGCCCGCACGTTGGTGAAGGGCCTACGACGCGCCGGGTCAGGAGCAAGGTCTCGCGGGGGCCGGAAAGCCTGCGGTCCGTGGAGCTTGGAGCCGGCTCGCAGTCGGGATCCCCAGGCCCAGCCACTCGCCATAACGGTACCCGCCCGGCCTCACCGAATTGCGGCCGTTCCTTAGCGCGGCTCCCCTCCGCTTCCCGATTGAGGCGAGAGAGGGCGCCCGAGAGCCATAGTGGGAAGCCCGGCCTGCGAGCCAGGACGAATGAGCTCATCGTCCTCCACCAGCCCTCCTCCACCAGCCCTCCTCTCCCACAAACCTCTCCTCGCTCCCGCGTCTGCGCCCTTTCTCCAGCCCCTTCATCTTGCTAGCATTTCTCTGGAAATGTCATGCCTTTGACAAAGCTGTTTCCCGGACCAGGCACACCCTGTCCCGACTTCAGAACCGCATTATGAGGGTGGCCTCTCCCAGGCAGCCCTCCCTGACTGCCTCTTCTGAAATAACTGACTTCCTCGGTGCTCCCGTTACCTCAAGTATGACACTGACCACTTTGCGCCCTAAAGGTCTGTCTCCAGGTATTCTGAGCTGGGAGGTGGGGAGAACAGAGGACAGAAGTTGCCAGCCTCCTTCTGGCTAAATGGGGCGGGATAGGCAGTCTCCCTCCTCCCAGTGGTGACCCCCGGGCCTCGGTCAATACCTGTTGGGCAACCTGAGGGCAGATAGTACAGGCTGCCTGGTGGAGGGGGCGGGGGAACGGGCAGCTGTGTGCCTCCCCTGAAGCACCTTTGACCAGCCCCACATCTGCATCTGCCCTGGCCTGGACCTGAACCTTCCAACGTGGAGGAATTCTTCAAGATGTAAGGCGACATCTTGATCCGAGATCTCAGTTGGGAGGCAAGGACACCGCAGGACAAAACGAGGGAAACGGTGCAGGAGTAGGGAATGACCGAGGAACTGGGCCAGCACCCCCGCAACACCCCGCTGCCATGTGGATGGAGAAACCGAGGCCGGCAGAGCTGGGTCATGATAAAGCACAAGCTTGTGGTCTCCAGGGGACAGGAAGGCATCTGGTCTCCTCCTTCGTCTCCCTCAGACCCTCCCCCATGAAAACAGGGGAAGGGCTCTGGGGAGACAAGGGGGGATTGGGGCGGGGCGCCAGACTTGCAAGAGGGTGACGGCCCTGGAGTTGCGGTTGCTTCCTGCGGACATTCAACTCCTACATTCCTGACCATTCCCAAGACTCCTCACTCCTCCCGCCCCTCCCTCACTGAGGGGTGAGGGGGCGGCCTGAGTCAGAGCGGCTGCGCTGGGCCTGGAGGGGCGGTGGGTGGGGGACTTTCTTATGGGGGGGGTGGGGGAGGTGGGTACCAGGGTCTAGACTAGAGCGGCTGCCCCAGGAGGCCTGTCTGGACACCGCCCTGGGGGTCCGTGTGCATCTCATAAACAGGAAGCCCCCCCTCCTCGCAGGCTGACAGGCCCTGTGTGTGCAGACACGGTGCTGGCTTGGAGGCCTGTGGCCCTTGACCTCTCCAGCTGCATTTCCTGTTAGCTGGGCCAGAGGAGAGAGAGGGAGACAGAAAAGGCCTGGGATGGGGGAGAGGCCTGAGGGAGTGACTGCAAAGAAGAAAAGAACAGGAGGGCTGAGAAGAGAGAAGCCAGAGCAGGCCTGGTAAGTAGTAGGCACACAGTAAATAACTTGCACCCTGAGGAGAGAAGCAGCCCTGGAGAGAAATCATAGTTGCTTGGAAGAGAGGCTGGAGGTTCCCACCCCACTCTCACTCAGTTTTGACACACAGTAGGTGCTCAATAAACATTTGAGACTTATGTTTGGGCTAGGTTGTGGCGGGGGGTTTCTTGGGATAGCAGCACTGTTGGAGGGAGAATGGGCACCCCCCAACTCCGTCCTGACCACAGGCGGCAGACTGCCCCCAAGCTTCAGCAGCCCCCCACATTGTCCCTGTCTGGCCCCCACGCCGCCCCATGTCTGGCTGGGCCAGGCCACTGTCTCAAGGCCCTTTATTTTTAAAATCCCTGTGGTGTTCCCGCCCCAAACCAAACCGAAGGAGCAGTGCCAGCCACAGCTCGGCCATGAGGCCTGGGCTCAGGGCCCGGAGGCACCAGGGGTGGGGCATCCGGCCACCCTGCAGCTGCCGAGTTGAGGAGGGCTGCCAGGCCAAGCGGCCAGCCTGCTGGAGCAGGGTAGAGAAGCCCCTGGGACTCCACCACACTGGCCCTGCGAGTTAGTCTTGGGTAGAGCAGCAGCAACCACTAGGGTAGCGACGGGTTTTGTTATGTTGAATTCAGTGGCATATTCACCTGCAAAGGGAATCTGTTCCCCATATGCCACCAAACAAACATGTGCACAGGCGTACTGTGTGGAAGGAAGAGGCACCGTGCTCCACCTTGTGGGGTGACAAGGAGGAGTAAGACAAGTTTTTCTTTCCCAGGGAGATGGGGCCAGCAGAAGAGGCTGCACTGCAGTCATGAAGTGGTTCTGGAAAGAGTCTTGGACTGGAATCCAAGAGGCCTGGGACCGAGGCCTGGCTCCATCCATTCCCAGCTGTGCGGCCTTGGGCAAGCTGCTTGACCTCTCTGAGCCTCTGGCTCCTCCCCTTAGAGATGGAACAGTAACAGCCACCGCGGAAGGCTTTGGTCCCTCAGTCAGTAGCATCTCAGGCACCGTTCTCAGCACAGAGCCCTCCGCAGCAAAACCAGGCGGACACAGTCCACTTTCTCAGAGCTTATGTCCTAGGGAGGCGGAGGCAGGGATGATCCCCCAGCTGAACAAGACCATAGCAGTCACCGAAGACACAAAGCAGGGGGAAGGAAGGGAGGGTGCTGGCGGGCCAGGGCTGAGGGGTTGGGGGAGAAGGTCATTGAGATGGGTGGTCCAGGGAGGCCTCTGAGGTGGTAACTTTTGAGCTGAGAAGGAGGCAGACTTGCATTGATGGGGAAGAGAGTTCTGGGCAGAGGGAACAGTACTGCAAAGACTCCGAGGCAGGAGGTGGTGTGGATGACCTGAGATAATGTGTGTGGAAGGACTTTGTAAACTGTTAAGGGCTGTGCACCTGAAAGGAGGTGTTATGGGTACATCGAGTCTGGGGAGGAGGCAGGAATGTCAGGCAGATTCCTGCCAGCCAACAGCTGCCCCTGCATTCCTTCCCGGACACTCATTCCACCTAGAGAATACCAGGCTGGTGGGCCAGTGGTGTGTGTGTGTGTGTGTGTGTGCGCGCGCTTGAACTTCAAAGGGCATTCACTCCAGCCCAACGCATTTCTTTCTTTGATCCTCCCGACAGCTGTGAGGTTGAGGTAGGGAGTATTATCATTATACCCATTTGATGGATGAGGAAACTGAGGTGGGGGTGAGGGGCTGGCTGAGATCACCTAGCTCATTAATGGTAGAGCTAAGCCACACACCCAAGTAGCCCAGTTCCCAGGCTGGTTTGTCTACTCTTCAGTGGTCCCTTGTGTGTCCAGCCTTGACCCCCCCAATAAACAACTTCCCTGCCTCACCCCAGCATCTGTCCCAGCACCCACAAACCAGTGAGCTCCTCTCAAGCACACAGACTCCACCAGGAGGTGCCAGCCAACCCCCTGCCCAGGCTCCAGTGGAGAAGAATGCTGCTGGACCCTCCCTGTGGGAGCTCCAGCTGGCAGGCCTTGGCAGCTGAGTGGCCGGCTGAGTCAACAAGAGCTTGGCAGGGCCTCAAACTGCCCACCAAGGCATAGTCAGAGACCTGAGGGGGCTGCCCACTCCCCAACCCTCCCTCACCATGAAACCTACCCCGTGTTTGTCTGGGCACCAGCCAGCCCAGTTAACCTCTGCAGGCCCCACAGGAAAATAGCCTGGTAACAACTAATTGGTCAATTACCCAGCTGCAGAAAGGTGCTGTGGGACCTCAGATAGGTGACTTCACCTTTCTGGGCAGGCTTCCTCACCTATGAGATCCTCTACTTACGTAAAAGGATGCTCACAGAATTTTTATGAATTAATAAAGGTGGTTTTTGTTAGGTGCTGTCAAGTGTGTCCAGACTTAGAGCGACCCTGTGTACATCAGAACTGAACACTGCCTGCTCCTGCGCCATCCTTCCAATCGTTGCTGTGTTTGAGCCCGTTGTTGCAGCCACTGTGTCAGTGTATCTCGTTGAGGGTCTTTCTCTTTTTCTCTCACCCTCTACCTCACCAAGCATGATGTCCTTCTCCAGGGACTGATCCCTTCTGATAACACATCCAAAGGGTGTGAGACGAGATGGAAGACGCGCCATCTTCACTTCCAAGGAGCACTCTGGCTGTACTTCTTCCAAGATGGATTTGTTAGTTCTTCTGGCAGCCCATGGTATATTCAATATTCTTAGCCAAAGCCATAATTCGAAGGCTTTAATTTTTCTTCAGTCTTCCTTACTCATTGTCCAGCTTTTGAATGCATAGGAGGCAATTGAAAATATCATGGCTTGGGTCAGGCGCACCGTAGTCCTTAAACTGACATCTTTGCTGTTCGATACTTTGAAAAGGTCTTTTGCAGCAGATTTGCCCAATGCAATACATCGTTTGATTCCTTGATGGCTGCTTCCTTGGACGTTAATTGTGGATCCAAGTAAAATAAAATCCTTGATAACTTCTTTATTTTCTCCATTTATTATGATGTCGCTTATTGGTCCAGTTGTGAGGATTTTTGCTCTACCTTGGGATGTAATCCAAACTGAAGGCTGTGGTCTTTGATTTTCATCAGTAAGTGCTTCAAGCCCTCTTCACTTTCAGCAAGCAAGGTTGTATAACGTGCATAACACGGATTGTTAAAGAGTCCTACACAAATCCTGATGTCAGTCTTCTTCATATAGTCCAGCTTCTCGGATTATTTGCTCAGCATACAGATTAAATAAGTATGGTGAAAGGATACAACCCTGAGGCACACCTTTCCTGGTTTTAAACCACGAAGTATTCCCTTCTTCTGTTTGAACAACTGCCTCTTGGTCTATGCACAGGTTCTTCATGAGCACAATTAAGTGTTCCGGAATTCCCATTCTTTGCAATGTTGTCCATAATCTGTTATGATCCACACAATCAAATGCCTTTGCATAGTCAATAAAACACAGGTAAACATCTTTCTGGTACTGTCTGCTTTCAGCCAAGATCCATCTGACATCAACAGTGATATCCCTGGTTCCACGTCCTCTTCTGAATCCAGCTTGAATTTCTGGCAGTTCCCTGTCGATGTACTGCTGCAGCTGCTTTTGAAGGATCTTCAGCAAAATTTTACTTGCGTGTGATATTAATGATATTATTCAATAATTTCTGAATTCTCACAAATCACCTTTCTTGCAAATGGACACAAATATGGACCTCTTCCTGTCGGTTGGCCAGGTAGCTGTCTTCTAAATTTCTCGGCGTAGACGAATGAGTACCTCCAGGGCTGCATCCATTTGTTGAAACATCTCAGTTGGCATTCTGTCAATTCCTGGAGCCTTGTTCTTCACCAATGCCTTCAGTGCATCTTAGGCTTCTTCCTTCATTACCATCGGTTCTTGATCGTATGCTACCTCCTGAAATGGTTGAACGTCAACCAATTCTTTTTGATACAGTGACCGTGTGTTCCTTCCATCTTCTTTTGATGCTTCCTGCTTCATTCAATATTTTGACCATAGAATCCTTCAAAATTGCATCTTAAGGCTTGAACTTTTTTCTTTAGTTCCTTCAGATTGAGAAATGGCGAGCATATGCTTGCCTTTGGTTTTCTAACTCTAGGTCTTTGCACATTTCATTGTAATATTTTACTTCGTCTTCTTGAGCCACCCTTTGAAATCTTCTATCCAGCTCTTTTACTTCGTCATTTCTTCCATTCGATTTAGCAATACTTTGTTCAAGAGCAAGTTTCAGAGTCTCTTCTGACACCCATTTTGCCCTTTTCTTTCTTCCCTGTCTTTTTAATGATCTTTTGCTTTCTTCATGTATGATGTCCTTGATGTCATCCCACAAGTCGTCTGTTCTTCGGTCATTAGTGTTCACTGGGTCAAATCTATTCTTGAGATGGTCTCCAAATTCCGGTGGGATATACTCAGGGTCATATTTTGGCTCTGGTGGAACTGTTTTAATTTTCCTCAGCTTAAACTTAAACTTGCGTACGAGCAATTGATGGTCTGTTGTGCAGTCCGTCCCTGGTCTTGTTCTGACTGATGATATTGAGCTTTTCCATTGTCTCGTTCCACAGATACAGTTGATTCAATTCCTGTGTTTTCCATCCAGTGAGGTCTACACATATAGTAGCCATTTATATTGTTAAAAAAAGGTATTTGCAATGAGTAAGTCATTGATCTTGCAAAATTCTTTCATGTGATCTCCGGCATCGTTTCTATCACTAAGGCCATATTTTCCAACTACCGATCCTTCTTCTTTGTTTTTAGCTGTCTCATTCCAATCATCGATAATTATCAATGCATTCTGATTGCATGTTTGATCAATTTCAGACTGTAGAAGTTGATAAAAATCTTCAGCTTCTTCAGCTTTGGCCTTAGTGTTTGGTGCGTAAATTTGAATAATAGTCTTTTTAACTGGTCTTCCTTGTAGGCATATGGATATTACCCTCTCTCTGACAGCGTTGGACTTCAGGATAGGTCTTGAAATGTTCTTTTTGACAGTGAATGTGATGCCGCTTCTCTCCAATTTGTCATTCCCGGCATAATAGACCATATGATTTCCTGCTTCATAGTGGCCAATTGCAGTCCATTTCAGCTCACTCATGCCTAAGATATTGATCTTTCTGTGTTCCGTTTCATTTTTTACAACTTCCAGTTTTCCTAGATTCATACTTTATACATCCCATGTTCTGAATACTAATGGATGTTTGCAGCTGTTTCTTCTCATTTTAATAATAAAAGTTACTCTGCGCAGAAAACCTTGCAAACCATTGTGTCCTGTCTCTGCGAGCTGGGGTGTGAATTCCCGAGTTCAAAGGCGGTGCCCTGCTGCCAGGTGCCCAGTAGGTGCTTAATGTGTCTTGCTGTGATGTGACAGTTACATCTGTGAGACAACTCAGAAAAGTACAAGGAGCCTGAACAACTGCAGTGATGACGGCGCACACCCCCAACCGGTGTTTATAAAGTTCCCATCCCAGCCACCTTCTTGGATCACAAGCATTATCATTCCCATTTTACAGATGAGAGGACTGAGGCACAGGTAGGCTAAGGAACTTGCCCAAGTTCTACAGCTGGGACTCGTTGGAGCCAGGTCTTCTGGCTCCTGGGCAGACATTCGGAAAGGGCATTCCCCAGGTGTATCTCTGCAGCCCCAGGAGGTGGAAGGAAAGTCAGTTAGGGGGGAGGGTTATGGCAAGGGGATTGCTGCTCCATTTCAGGACAAATTCATGGCTGGCAGAGCTGTCTTTCTTGGTGAAGTAGTGAGCTCCCCGTTACCAAACAGGTGTGAGTAGAGGCAATAGCTGTCGGTCGGGGATGCTTGGAGGAGATTTCTGTCCAGGATGTGTGGGCGGCATGTGAGGTTCCTTCCCACACCCTGAGACCAAGAGTGAGCCATCGTCCCCTCCGTGGGTAGCCTCAGAGCCTTCACCCTCAAGGCAACAGGACTCGGGATGCCCTAGAATCCAGTATGCCCACTTGAAAGCCCTGAGATCTTGAGGATGTTACTTTACCTCCTTGGCCTCAGTTTCTTCATCTGTACAATTGAGGTGTGAGGTTTAGAGCCAATGTAAGTAAAACACCAAGCATGGTGTCTGGCACTTAAGAGAGACTCAGTTCACACTCTCCCTGTTTCTCTGATAATCCTACTCTAATGATCAGCCCAGAAAAGCGAGGTGGAAACCAGGAGCTAAGAAGCAGAAAATGAGTCCTGGTAGTGCAATGGTTAAACCAAAAGGTCCTCGGTTCAAGCCCACCAGCAGCACCAAGGGAGAAAACACCTGGTGATCTGCTCCCCTAAAGATTACAGTCTAGGAAACCGTATGGGGGAGTTCTAATCTATCCTGTAGGGTCACTAGGAGTCGGAATCAACTTGAAGGCATAACAACAAGGAAGCAGGAGGCTGGGGGGATCATTGGATGAACCTAGGACTTGGAGCCAGGAGCTCTGTGTTTGAATCCCAGCTCTAGAGCGAACAGGCTGTGTGATATAGGCAAGTTGCTTTCCCTCTCTGGGCCTCCATCTCTGTCTCCACCAGAGGAAGGAGAGCACAGGAAAGCTCTTCATCAACCAACGTGGGCAGGCTTTTAGAAGAAAATAGAGCCACATGTCCAGGAAAGAGCTAGTGGTTGAGAGGGGGAGGAGCCCCCCTACCCGAAGGGTCAAGCCAAGCCCCAGGGGCTGGGCTAGGCTGGAGGAGGGATGCTGGAGACGGTCATCACAAAGCAGGGCTGGCCTCCAGCCCATGGGCCTATCTCTTGGGCCAGGCTGGACCTCAGAGAATAGGCCATTGTTTCTGCTCCCTGCACACTTTTCCTGTCCCCCCACACTCCCCTCCACCCTCCAACCCCCTCCCCTTGCCCTGAGAACAAAGGTCTCCTGAAAGACCCCTCCCCACCGTCCCTCTATCCAGGTCCACCTTGGGAGAGCCCACTCCAAAGCCTCCGGATGACAGGGTCACTGACCCCGACCCCTCTGCCACCGTTCCCCACCTCCCACAGCTGCAGGCGCCTCAGACCCGCACTCTCCCCTCCATCCATCCGTCTGTCCTCCTGAGGGGTGGAGCAGGAGGAACTGACCCCACATCCTTCCTTAGCCTGTCTAATGTCTTGTCCTGTTCTCCAGGAGAAAGGGAGCCGGCAAGGTGGGGGCCCTTCCCGCCCACATTTCCCTGCAGAGCAGTGAACAAGGAACGGGAGCTAAGATAGCCTGAAAGGCTCTGCCTGAGAAAAGTCTTCCACACAGCCCTTTTCCCAGAGCCTGGAATTCCAGAGGCGTTTCCGGCCTGACAGCTGTCTCCAGGAGGTATGCTCTCCCTGTGGGCCTGGCGGCCACTCCCTCCAAAATACCCTTGGAATTAACTCCCCTCTTAAATACCCTTGGAATTAACTCCTCTCCTGACCCTACTGCCCCTAAGAACCCACTCACACCCAGGCATCACCCTGAGACAGCCAGGAACTAATCTGCCATCACTCAATCCTCAGGCCCAGCCCTCCGCCTCCCCCCTAATGTCCCAGAATCTCAGTTATCTCACCCACTGACACCCATGGCTGGGCACACCCGTGTCAGACACACACACTCAGCAGCACCTGGCCCGGTTCTCCTGACTCTCATCCTGCAGGTTTGCGTAGCCTCAGACATCTGTGTACAATCTTGGCCCACCTCCTCCAGGCAGCCTTCCTGGATGCTCTGCCAAGTCAGTGCTCTGTCTGAGCCCAAACTATCTGTAAGCCTGCTTGGTCCTGTAGGCTGGGAGCTGTCGCACAGTAGGCACTCAACAGATGCTCTCCCACATCAAAGGCAGTGTGGATTTTGCGGCAGCTCCCGGCGCCACTACAGGCTGACTGCACAACCCTCGCAAGGCCTTCTCTCTCCATCCTCAGCATCTCCAGAAGCTGGCTGAGGACCCTGAAGAACCTCCCATCCCCCAGTGTTGCCTCTTGGGGGCTCTGGGGCAGGAGGAAGGAGCTAGAGGGCTGAAGGTCCTTCCCCTGGTACTTTTTGGACACATTCCTGTCCTCGAGGCAAGCAAGGAAAAACAAACATTAGGCAAGGCTGTCCACGGCCTCTGCCAAAGAGAAACCCCATCAAAGATTCTGAGCTGCCCCAGGGCCTAGGATTCCTGACGGCAGCCGTCTCTGGGGCGGGGCAGTGGCCCCAGCCCAATATATGCCACAGAGGGTCCTGCCAGGGCTGGAGGCCCTGCTTACCAGGGGCCAGGCCCACTGTCCCACCCTCCCTAGATGCAGCATTCAAGGCCTCTCCTGCCCTCATCTTCCCCACTGTCCCACCCTCCCTAGATGCAGCATTCAAGGCCTCTCCTGCCCTCATCTTCCCCACTACCTTCCCAGCTCTTCCTCTCTCCTCCCAATACCGTATCACCCATCCTTAGGAATGTCAGTTCTCACCCTCCCCCAATTCCAAACCTAAAAAAAAAAAAAAACAGTTGCCGTGGAGTCCATTCCAACTCATAGCGACCCTATAGGACAGAATAGAACTGCCTCATAGAGTTTCCAAGGGGTGCCTGGTGGATCCAAACTGCCAACCTTTCGGTAAGCAGCCATAGCACTTAACCACTGCATCACCAGGGTTTTCCAATTCCACCTAAGGGCCATCTTACTCAAGACACTAGGCACAGCTCAAATGTCACCTTCTCCAGGAAGCCTCCTTGGATCTCCTCCATCAGTCGTCTGGCTCCTGGCCCCTTTTAATGTTATTTTGGCCTTTTTTCCCCAATGACATCTTGGCCTCTGTCTCCCCTGCACCACACCACAAGTCTCTTGGGAGCAGGCTTCCTTTACTCACCACTGCCTCCTCCTAAGGCACCCAGCCCAGGTCCTGGCCCACAGCAGGTATGCACTTATTGTTTGCTAAATGAAATTACCTTCTGGGAAAAGGAAAATGATAACAATAGTAATACTAATAATAGCTACCCTTCCTTGACCATTAACTACGGGTCTGGCAGTGAAATACATGCTCTAAGGCCCTTTTTTTTTTTTTTTAAGGCCCAGGAGAGGAAGGACTTGCCCAAGGTCACTCTGCTGCTAAGAGGCAAAGCCAGTATCTGAATGCAGGCTTGACTAACTTGGAAATACATGCTGGGTCATAGAGATGAGAACAGGGGGTCCAGCCCCTGGCCCCATTGCCGGTCTGTCCCGTGCTGGAGGGCGCCTCTGGAACTAGAAAGCTCATCAAGGATCTGGAGCCGCCCCAGAGTCTGGGATCCCTGAGGACAACCATTGCTGCGACACCAATCCTTTGGCAATAGCACAAGCATCTCTCAGAAGATCCAGCACAGCCCCCTCCTTTCCCTGCCATGCTCAGCTGGCTCTGAGCCTGTGCCAAGGTGAGTGGCCCCAGGAGGAGGGCTCCTGCCCTAGCGGTGGTTGCAGTCCACTTGTGGGGATAAGGCTCCCCTCCATCTGAGAGCGCTGACCATCCATTCCCCCAAACAGGTCAGGAGTGGACACACATGTCGCCATCCCATTGGAGATCTCACAGGGTAGTGACAGATGCCTAGGAGGAAGTGACATTTCATAGCAGCCTTCCAGGATGTCCTGCCCAAGGGTGTCCTACTGATGGAGGTGAGGGGGTGCATGTGTGTGAGTGTGTCCACACAAGAGGAGGACGTGGTTCAAGATGCAGGTTGGCCAGCAGAGGCCAGGTATGAGTGGATGGAAGGGAATCGCAGGATGGGAAGGGAGATGAGTGGGGTGGGTGAGTGATTTGGGGTGGTGGATGAATGCATGGGTGGACAGATGGATGCATGGGTGGGTGGGTAGATGGGTATGGGTGTGGGCAATAGATCAAGGGAAACTGGATGGATAGAGTAGATCAGTGGATGTAGAGGTGTGTAAATGGACGGGGTGGGTGGGTGGGTAGGTGGATGGATAGATGGGTGGATGAGTAATGGATGAATGGATAAGGGTGTAGGCAGGGGGTGAAAGGGGGTGGGTAGCTGGCTAGGTGATTGGATGGGATGTAGGTAGTGGGCAAGCAGAAGGATGGGTAGATGGATAGGTAGAGGAGTAGGTAGATGGATGGATAGGGGTCTGTGCAGTGGGTGGATGGATGGGTGGCTAGTGCACAGGTGGGCGGATGAGCCAGTGGACACTGAAGAGATAGAGGACCAGAAACACCAATCAATGGGTCACTGAACAGATGCATAAACTGACAAAAACCCAGCCAGATCTGGAGAGGAAAGGGTGCATGCTCCCTTGGGAGGGGCTGGGGTGGGGCGGATAGATAGATGTGGCCAAGCCGGCTGGCTCAGCAAAGGCTCCCACTCCAAACCTCACTGGAGCACGAGAAGCAGCCACTGGCATCCCTCTCCTGCTCCGCCTGGCTCAGCAAAGGACTCCCTGCCAGAAACTGCCTCCTTCCCTTACGTCCACTGCCTCGGCCCACCCAGTCTGCAGGGGTGAGTTGAGGGGGCAGTTCAGCTCCCTGACTATGGTGCAGGGGCCCTCCTTCCCCCAAGACTGGGGAAGAGATGGAAGTTCCTGGGTTCCAGGCACCTAGTCCCACCTAGCAGCCCCCAGTCTCCAGCTGGGAGGCATTTGTTCTGCATTCTGCATGGTGATTATAGCTCGGCTAGAGTTAACCCCTGCACCTCTGGGCACAGCCTCTCGGCAGGGGGAGGAAGGAGACTGGAGGAAACCGGGAAATGGGGACTGCCCATCCCTGCATCCTTCGCAGGGATGCCAAGACCCACCCACCCCATTTCTCCCGTTTTCCAGAGGGGAAAACTGAGCTGGACCATTGAATCAGTAGATGCAGCTTACATGGGGAGGGACTTCCATCTGGGGACAGGCTGTGATTGACGGGAGAGAGCTCCTCTCAGCCTTAGTTTACCCATCTGCAAATTGGGCGAAGTATTCCTGCCTCCCAGGGTTGGTATGGAATCAATAGGCTGGCAGACGCAAACTGGCCGGCACATAGTATGTAGGTTCTCAGCCAATGGTTGTTCCTCTCCTTTCCTGCCCCTCCTCAGCCCAGGGGTAAAGAGGATGAAGTGAGGGTGAGGCAGGTTGTAACCACTTCTATTGAGATTGCTTTCTCAGCATTCTCTCTGGGGCTTGCAACGCTCCTGCGGGAAGTTAATACCCACACTGGTATTACACCCATTTTATATGAGCAACTTGAGGCCCTGAGAGGCTGAATGCCTTGCCCACAGTCACACAGTTAGGAACCGGAAGGGCCGGGATTTGGGCTCAGGGCCTTCAACGATCCATCAAACTGCTTCTTTTGCCAGCTACTACTGGGACCCTCCGTCTAGAGTGACGTATAATTTATTGTCTAACCAGGTCACCTTTGAGAGTAAAAGGAAGTGCTAATTAATAATACTATGCTGGGACAATAGGCATAACCTGGGACTGTACTGGCCAAACTGAGAAGGATGGTCATGCTGTCATGGAAGGAGGCTTCAAGCACGTCATCGTCACTTCTCCAATGGCAGCATCACCCTGCAGGGTTCTCACGAGGATTCCACAAGACAATGCACTTCAGAGGTGTATAGGGTTTGGTGTGCATCAAATGCCCAATGAATGCCGGCTATTGGTACTGCTGTTACTGGTGAGAACCACGGTTCCATGGATTCCCTGCCCCCATCCTTTCTTCACTCACAGTCAGAGCTTCTAAATGCTCGTCTGAGCATGCCACCCTGGTTCCCCACCCTTCCTCAGTGAGGCTGGACACCTGGTCCATGGTAAGCCCCCAAGACCTGGGCAGTTTCCTTCTTGCCTGTGCCCCCCACGACCCTCTCCCTGGTCTCGAAGGGGCAGCCTTCCTTCCCCTCTCACTTCATGCCCTGCAGTGCCTCTGAGATTTTGTGGACACTGTTCCCAGTTCTCCAGGGAACAGAGCACTGCCAGTTCTGACCCCAGGAAAAAAGCCCCTGACCAACTGGAGTTCCAGCTTGACTTTTGTGCCACTCGAGCAGATGCTGGAATTCTTTGTGTCTCAGTTTCCCTCATCTGTCCGGCAGGGAAAATAATCGCGTCCTTGGTGGCTGGCATGAGGATTCAGGACGTCCTCGTTCTGTGTGTGTGTAAAAATGGTCCCTCATCTACAGCCACGACAGGATGCGGGCTGTCTCTTCCAGCCACACCTGCCTCCTTCAGGGATCCTTAGCTCCAAGCCTGCGCTCTTGCTGTGTCTCCTGCCAGGTGTACACATATGGCCCTTTCTTCTGCCCACCTGTCCTTCAAAACTTAACTCAGGTATCACCTCCTCCAGGAAACCTTCCTAAACCCCTTCCCCTCCACTGCAGGTGGGTTAGGGATCCCTCTGCGCCATGAAAGCCCTCAAGACTTCCTGCCTGTCCTCAGGGAGCTCACAGTCAGGGGAAGTACTCAGAGGAGGGCAGAACCACAGGACTCAGGGAACAGAGAGCTCTCTCCCCTTCTTGAGGCTGGTAGAGGGTCCAGTGCATGGCTGATACACCACACACACACACACACACACACACACACACACACACACACACACGGGGGTGGGGGTTTTGAACAGAGCTCAGTAAAGGCTTCTGAACCCATTTGAAGTGTGACCTCATTTACCTGTTTAACAAGCCTCCTAGGTGCTGACAAAGTGAAGAACACCTAATAACATCTGACATGTTATTACTACCCCATTTTACAGAAGTGGAAATTGAGGCACAGAAAGGCTAAGTAGTCAGGACAGGATAGGGACCCAGGCTGTTGCACTCCAAGGCCCACAGCACTGACTGCCAAACCACAACACTCTGAAGAGGCCCAGTGTGGCCTGTGCCCCAGTCTGGCGCAAGTCTGTGTCCTGGCCCCATGGGGCCTGTATCAGTTTGAAAGGAACAGGGAGTTGGCAAAAAAGGGAGTGGGGATCTCAGTCTTGTAAATTCAAGGTCAAAATGAGTTTCTCGGGCATTCAGGGCCTCTGAAATGGAGCCCCCTCGTTCCCCAAACACCCCCAGGGAGTGGGTGATGGGCCCAGAAGCCGGAGCTATCAGGCCTGGGCACCCCAAGGCCGTGCGGGTGCTGGTGGAAGATGGGGGTGGCGGCCGAGGACCGGAGTCCCGTCCTCGGAGGGCCTGCACATTCCCCCGCTGCCCTGCCCCACCGGGCGTCAGGGGTCGGGCTGGCGCCCCGCGCGCCCCCTCTAGCTCCAGCCGCAGCTCAAAGCGGCTTGGACGGTGCCCGGGAGGGGGGCCCAGCCCCGCCCGCGGGGCGGAGGGAGGAGGCGGAGGGAGAGCCCACACCCCGCCCCCGCCCCCGAGCCCGCCCGGAGCCCGCGGCCAGGGCGGTGCAGACCGGCCCAGCGACTCTCGGGCTGCGCGCCTGGACGCGCCGCTGCCGCCACTGCCGACGAGGCCGCCCTTCAACTCCCGCCCCGGGCTCGTGGAACGAAGGTAACCGCGGGCCGGCCGAGGGTCCCCGAGCCCTGGGTGGGCGTGGACGCAGCTGGCGGCTGGGGTGCGCGGCAGCCCCGGGATGGCACCCTCCTAGGCCCTTGGGGCCGCGGTGGGGGAGGGAGCCCAGCCACAAAAGGCGCCCCGGTGCCAACAGACAGCCTGGAGCGCTGGCCGCGAGAAGGCTCCAAATTTTCGGGCTGTTTTGTGCTGTTCCCAGCGGCGGAGGGGGCAGAGAACAGAGGGATGAGGGTAAACGGGTGGGGGGGGGGGCGAGCAGGGCCGTCTGTGCTCCTTCCTGCGCTGGGAGAGGAAGGGACGCGGAGAGGGCCGTGGCCGGAATGCCTGGCTCCTCCGCGGAGGGCGCGCAGGAGCGGGAAGTTGGGAGGGGGGGGCGCCCGCTGGGAGATGGACCAGGCACCCTGCCCCCCGTCACCGCTGCATTCCAGGCCGGAGCCGCGGGTGAGATCATCCCGTCCGGTTCGCCTTCAGCCGAGGCACCCGGCTGCCCCCTCCCCCGAGGAGCGACCCCAGATGGAATGTTTCATGGCTTCAGCCTTTCCCAGATTTCCAATCCCTGCTGCCCTTGAGGTTGTCCTATAGGCGTCCCAGCCAAGCAAGATACTCGCGGCTTGGTCTCATTTTCTAGACCGGGAACTGAGGCTCAGAGAGGCAAAGGGACTACTCTGGAGACCACAGCGGCCCAAACGCGTGGCAGGGACTGGACCCCAGGGCTAGGGGAGCCCTGGGCCTGACTTGGTTCTAATTTGGGGTGGTGAGGCAGGAAGCGCCCACAGCCCCACGTGTCGCCCCCTACAGCCTAAAGTGTTCCTTCTTTCTCCTCCTCCTCCTCACCCGCTCAGAGTCCTGGGAACTGGGGTCCCCGCAGTGTGGCTGTAGAGAGCGTGCTACCCGTTTCTGGCCTCAGTTTCCCCGTCTCCACCTTCAAGCCCCTGGACTTAAGGGTGCACAAGAAGCTGGCACCGGGGAGTTAACCCCTTATTACAGGGGCCACATGGTTTGGGGAAGCCCCATTCCCAACCCTAGTGGAGACCTGCTATGGGGGCCAGCGTCACCCAGTTGGACGTCAGCGGGGAGGGGGCAGCATGCATGCGAGCAGTGGCCTCGAGTTAAGACGTGGCGCCGTCCACGGGCACGGCAGCGTGCGGGTGACCCACAGGTGAGCGCCAGGGGGCACCCGACACCTCTAACCTCGTGTGTCCCCAGACCTCCCGCCCCTCACTACCTGCGCCTCCACAGCGCCCCTGCTGGCCTTCTGTAATGCAACCCGCCCCAAAGCTTGCCCTTGCCGGTCCTATCCCCAGTATTGAGTGAGCGCCTGCCATGCGCCAGGCCCTGACTGTCCTCCCACAGAGCAAATATTAGGACTCCGTTTGAAAGACGGACACCGGGGCGTCGTGGTCACAGGTCACAGGCACTGAATCGGAACAGCAAGCCTCCTCTGCCTCCCAGGTCTGCCCTCCTTGCACTCAGTGGCTGGGTATCTGCCTCCTCCAAGAACTCTTCCCCGAGCCGTAGTCTTCACCCCCACACACCCTCACTACCCCCGGATACACACACCCCACATTTACTGTTGATCTGGTTAGAATCCTAGGCAGAATTCTACCGCTGCTTTTTTCTCTCTCTCTCTCTGATCTGGGGCAAGTCACTCCTCTTTCTGAGTAAACGGGTGCTGTGGGCATTCAGGAAGCCCTGGGTAGTACACCTGGACTACTGGAGCAGGTGAACCCTGGCCAGGATACCCAGAGCCCTACTCACTCCAGCGCCAGATGGGGCGACCCGATAGCCAGCAACACCCTGCAGTTGGCACCAGGTGCCAAGTGGAATGAAAGACGTTAGTGTGAGGGTGTGCATTTGAACCCGGGGGCTGCACTGCTCCAGGATCCGAAGGTTTGACTGCAGCACCTTCCACCCTTACGACTGCCCTGGGGCTGGGGGGCCAGCACCTGGGGGGCTGTTCCCAGTCTCCACGCGGGCAGACAGGCCTGAGTGACAGTGCCCTGTCCTTGGCGTAGCCATCTGGATTGTCCTGCTCCCTCCCACCCGGCACACAGTTTGGCTCAGCACGTGGGCCGTTGCCGGAGGGTGGGAGGAGATCTTTTGGGGGTGCCCAGAGGCATTTGAGAGGTGGTATCATGATGAGATTGGGAAAGAAGCTGGTCCTGCAGTCAAAGTGGCCATAGGGGTTGGGTAGGGGTGTGAGCCCCCTTGGCTGGGAGGGAAGAGGCTGCTTAAGGAAGCCAAGGAGTTGGGGCAGGGGAGAGGCAGATGTGGCCACATGGCAGACAGGTACTGTGACCCCAACACATGGCAAGTTCCTTCCCCAAGAGATTCACCCTTGACCCCAATGTGCAGGGAAACCTGGCCCCTGCTGGGTGACCTTAGACAAGTCCCCTCCCTCTGAACCTCCACCGTTCTGTTCTCTTAGGATGGGCTAGCCCTCCAGCTCTGCAGAGTCGTTGGAGAATCAGATGACATCACGTAATGGTTGGCGCTTCATAACTTCAACAAACATTCCACGAGGCCTTCTGGGTGCCGGGGGGTGCCAGGAAAAGAGATGATTCAGACTACCCCCCCAGGGGGAGGAGTTAGGGTCAGGGGGAGGATCCGATGGTGGGAAGGAAAGAGAATGTGGTCAGAAAACAAAGCAAGCTTTGTCCTGTTGCCTCCATTGTTTTTTATCTTCTTTTTTTTTTTTTTTTTTTAATTTAACCTATTTTGAATTTCAAATAACAGTAGAAGGCAGTGTTGAGAGTTTTATGCTTGGAAGTGGCAGCGAAGGTTTAAAAAAATAGTTGCTACTCCTTCCAGGTGTTCTAGTTAAGGATCCTTATCAATTTAGCAGCTGCAGATCCCAGGCCCCTGGAGGTAAGCGGCCAGCCCAAGGTCACATGGGGAGGACACTGAGTCCCCAGCCTGGCCTTGCCACCCCTGGCAGGTGGCAGGGGGTGATCCTTTGGTATGAAGGTTATCACAGAGATCTGTGATTACGCTGGTATTGATTTGGCACTTGCTGTGTGCAGAGCCCAAGCTGGGTTCTGGGAGGGCAGAAGATGGGCCAATCCAGGCAGCTGCCCCACCCTCAAAGTGTGTTGCGGACCTGGGGAGACAAGACTGGGCTCCACAAGCCAGTCAAGGGCTACGTGAGTCAGAGGCTCTGAGTTCAGGTCTCGACTAGCTCCTCTGAGCAAAGTTGGTCCTTTTCTGGGCCAGAGGAAAACCCGGAGGTTGGACCGTAGCATGTTCCTCCAGCCTGGACTTTCTATGCTACTAGAAGGGATGGGGTCAGATGGAGAGGACAGTGGGAGCTTAGACAAGGGTGGGGCTGGGTTGGGGGCGAAGGTCCGGAGGGGAGAAAGAGATAGCTTTTGGCACCAGCTGAACTTTTCCCCAAACTTGTTCTCTGACAACAAGGCTCCTACATCAATTTGACATACTGTGATAAAGTCTTTTCCTGCAGGCCTTTTCAGAGCCTTGAATATGCTCAGGCATATAGGAGGCAGCTGGAAAAAGCCACTTTATCCACAGGCTCCCTTTTCCGGGAACCTTTGCTGAGGCTGTTTACACAGCAGTTCACAAGGCCTTCACCAAGGCACCTCCTCTCCTCCTGGTGCCTCTGGGCTGGAGAGATTTTAACCCACATGCCAGCAGGAGGCAATGTAGCCTGGAGCTCAAGGGCTCTGGGGCTTGGGGCCCTGCTTCACCATTTCCTACTGTGTGGCCTCGGGGAAGTCACTTCACTTCTCCATTCCTCAGTTTCTCTTTTCTAATAAAAATGCCTCCCTCAGGGCCGTTGTGTGTGTGAAATGAGAGTGGACCCTGTAAACGGAAAGCTGAACCTAACCTGTTGCCATCAGTTGATTCCAACTCATAGCAACCCTATAGGACAGAGTAGAACTGCCCCATAGGGTTTCTGAGGAGGGCCTGGTGGATTTCAACTGCCGACCTTTTGGTTCGCAGCCGTAGCTCTTAACCACTGCCCCACCAGGGACCCTGTGGAATTATCATTTATACGTTTTTTTCTGACGTATGGTATACATCTAGGAAACCCTGGTGGTATAGTGGCATACAGCTGCGAACCAAAGGGTCGGCAGTTCGAATCCACCAGGTGCTCCTTGGAAACTTTGGGGCAGTTCTACTCTGTCCTATAGGGTCGCTATGAGTCAGAATCGACTCAATGGCACTGGGTTTGGGTTTTGCATTTTTTGTGCCCCCTCTCAGTCAATGGAGCCCTGGTGGTGCAGTATTTAAGAGCTTGGCTGCTAACCAAAAGGTCAGCCATTTGAACTCACCAGCCACTCCTTGGAAACCCCCGGGGGCAGTTCTACTCTGTCCTGTAGGGTCGCTATGAGTGAAAATTGACTCCACCATAACAAGTTTGGCTTTTGGTCCCAGTCAATACCCACTCAGTGGCAACCACAATTCCCATTTGTAACGCCATTGATTGGTTCTGCCTGTTCTTGAACTTCTTCTCAATGGAATCGCTCAGTGGGTCTTCCTTTGGGTCCACCTTTGCTTAGCATTTTGTCGGTGAGCTCCATCCATGTTGTTGGTTGCAGTTGTTTGTCTCTTTAGCCCCCACAGGGCCTACCACCTCACCTTCCTCTCTCTCCTTCTTCCAGGTCTCGGTCCCCGAGCAGGAGAGGAGCCGTCCACGTGTGAGGCTCTCTGTCCTCTGGCAGAACATCTATAGCTGCTTTCCCAAGACCAAGACCGGGAGCCAGTACTCAGACGAGCCATGGGCCCCCCACAGCCTCAGCATTTGGGGGCAGCACCCTAGGTGGCCAAGGGACAGCCTCCGCCTGGCACCTTCCACTAGGAGGGAGAGAGCTGAGAAGTGGGTCCCTGAGCCCGGCCTGCCTCCCTCCCCCAGCCCGGCGGGCATGGACCAGTAGCTGTGAGCAGCCAGAGCTGATGCCAGGTCCCCAGGGGGCCAGAGGAGCCCCCACCATGAGCCTCGGCAAGCTCTCACCTGTGGGCTGGGTGCCCAGCTCGCAGGGGAAGAGGAGGCTGACAGCAGACATGATCAGCCCCCCGCTTGGGGACTTCCGCCACACCATGCACGTGGGCCGCGGCGGGGACGTCTTCGGCGACACCTCCTTCCTCAGCAACCATGGAGGCAGCTCTGGGGGCACCCACCGCTCACCCCGCGGCTTCCTGGCCAAGAAGCTGCAGCTGGTGCGGAGGGTGGGGGCGCCACCCCGGAGGATGGCCTCCCCGCCGGCGCCCTCACCCACCCCGCCCGCCATCTCCCCCATCATCAAGAACGCCATCTCCCTGCCCCAGCTTAACCAGGCCACCTACGACACCCTCGTGGTGGGCAAGCTCGGCTTTGACAACAGCCCTGCCATCTCCACAGACGGCAACTCCAGTTACGGTGAGGGCCTGGGTTACCTGCCTGTTTTCAGAGGCTGAAGCCCAGAGGGTTTCGATGGTTCAGCCAAACCTCCAAATCAGTCTTTTTCCCCACAATTGTTTGCCCAAACCCCAGAGCATGGATGGGTGGTTCCAGGATAGGGACGAGCTTAACTCCCTAAAACACTTCGTGGTTGAGAGGTGAGGAGATGGGGTTTGACTTCTAACTGATCCTAACTTGCTACGTGACTCGGGCAAGCCACTCCCCTTCTCTGGGCCTCAGGTGGACCAGCTCACTCGCTTTTGCCCCCTCCAGCCAAAGCAGTTGCCTCATGTCACAATGATAACAGTGGAGAGGTTAAGAGCCTAGGCTCTAGATTATTCGAATCCTGGTTCTGCCCGACTCAGCTCGGTAAACTTCAGGTCCCTGCTGTGTAATGGCTCCCTTGGGTCATTGCAAAGATTGACTGAGCTGGGGGATGTAATGGGTGTGGCGCAGAGCCTGGTACATAGTAGGTGCTCAGGGCATGTGACCCTTTGTTATTTGAACAAAGGTTTCTGTAACGTGACAAATTTGGAAAACCACTCACATGGACAGAAGCCAGAGGCCCTTCCTGTCCCAGCAGGGAGTGGCAAGGGCCACCTTGGCTCTGCTGGAAGGAGAGAACTAGGGAACCGTGGACTCACGCTGCCACCTGGTGGCCGTTCCCTGCCCTGCGGCTTTGCCTCCATCAACAGAAAAAACCCCAACACCCAACGGAGGGTTCCTCTAGTGTTCCCACCCAGGTGGTGGCTCAGAACCTCAACGAGAACTGGTTCACAGTATCCATTAGGTCTCAGGCCTGGTAGTTCTGGAGGCAGGGGGCCAGGCCAGATGACCTTTGGAGGGCACGTGCTGTCCTTCGAGTCTGATTTCTATGCAGTCAGACCCCCAGTGCTGGTTCTATCCCTGGGCGTTCAAACCTGCCCATGTGCTATGGGTTCAACTGCAGCCATTGTTCAGAGCCATGCTGGGGGTCAAGGTCAAGTTCACAGTTGGAACTGCAAGTCAGGGGATTTGCGCTCCAGGCCAGGCTCTACCTTATCACACTGTGGTCCTGGGCAAGCCCCTTCTAGTACCAAACTGAGTCTTAGTTCCCTCATCTGCAAAATGAGAACAAGGATTGTCAATGTTAAGATTCTAGGGTTGATGGGAGGATCACACAAGAGACCACTGGGTCCCTCGTATTGGAAAGATGGGAAAACTGAGGCCAGAGAGGGAAGTGACTTGCCAGAGGCCACAGAGCAAGCCAAGGTTGGTCCCAGCTCTCTGCTCCCAGTTCCCAGTTAGGGTCTGACTCTCCCCACTTCTCTTCCAGGCCTGGACTCCGGGTTCTGCACCATCTCCCGCCTGCCCCGCCCAGAAAAGCCCCGTGACCGAGACCACGATAGCTCTTCCCCCCCGGAGCCTGAACTCCGCCGTTCTGACTCTCTCCTGTCCTTCCGCCTTGACCTTGACCTTGGGCCCTCCCTCCTCAGCGAGCTGCTGGGGGTCATGAGCCTCTCAGAAGCCCCTGTGGCGGAGACCTCAGCCCCAGTGCCCATCACAAACCCCCAAGCCCCAGTCCCTGCCACAAACCCCCCACCCCATGGACACTGCCCCAACGGGGTAACCGCTGGGTCAGGCCCAAGGACTGAGGCAAGGCCCAGTCCATCTCAAGAAGGTCCCTGTGCACCTGGTCACGTGGCCTCCGGCAGGAGCTGGGGAGCAGGTTTGGGGAGCAGCCGCCACTACAACAAGATGGATGCCCAGCAAGAGATGGCAGAGAAGCTGCCCCCAGCACGGGCCTCCTGGGAAAGCCTGGACGAAGAGTGGGGGGCCTCCCAGGCTGGCGGCAGGGCCCCAGTGCCCAGCACAGTCCAGGCGAATGCTTTTGTGTTTGCTGACGCTGAAGAAGACGATGAGGTCAAGGTGTGAGTGCTGGCCCATCGGCCAGGGCATGGGGCCCAGATCCCAGCTGCCTTGGGGGCTTCCTGTGAAGAGACAGCTGCTGCCCCAAGCCCCTCCACGCCTCTACAGGACAGACATGGTAGGGAGGACCAAGGGGACCAGACTTGCTTGGGACCTAGGTGTTCCCAGTAGGCCCCGCTGGGCTGACCTGCCTTCCCCACTGCCGCTCTGCACCCAGTGGCCATTCCTTGGGCCCCACCCCTATCCCCGTGCTGCCCCCACCCTGCCCAGCCTCACAGTACAGCCTTTGTGGGACACTGTCCTCATTGGGTGGGAGGTGGGGACATGGCACACAAGGCCATTGTCTCCCAAAGGGATGCCTGCACCCAGCTCATTCTGGAGCTGCTCCAGGCAGGGTCCCTGCTGTGTGCCAGGGCCCCACCCCAACCTGTCAGTCATCCCGGAAGCCTTGAGAAAGGTCAGGTGTGACCTCCCAGGGGAATCATCCTGCCTTCCTGTATACCCTAGACCTGCCTCTGAGGCCTGATTAAAAAGGGCTTTTTGATAAAACAACGCACCCTGTGAGATGCTTGGGGACCTGTGCAGGAACTGGGGGGAACAGCTTCAGCCTTACCCACCTAAAGGACCCCCCTCAGGGCCCCCAGTGAGGGCTGAGGCAGGGGGTAATGAGTAACCAGGCTGGAATGTCCCGGCGATAAGCTGCCCAGGTGGGAGCCCTTATCTGCAGTTCCGGGAACAGTTCTGGCCCAGGTGCCTGGAGCCAGAGTCTGCCCCATAATCCCACAGGGCAGCGTGGGCAGTGCTCCAGTGATCATACAGCACAGGTAGGCAGGGCCAGAGGGGTCCTTGGGTGGCACAAATGTTTAAGCTCTCGACTACTAGCCAAAAGGTTGCGATTCAGACCTACCCAGAGGCACCTCAGAAGACCGGCCTGGTGATCTTCTGAGAGGTCACGGCCTTGAAAGCCCTATGGAACGGTTCTACTCCGCACACTTGGGGTTGCCGTGAGTTGGAATCGACTTGATGGCAGCCAACAATAAAAGCAAGTGCTTTGAGGTGGTTGGGAGCCCCCAGTCCCCCCCCACCATGGCAGTCCTGTGTCCTTGTGCCTCAGTTTACCCCTCTTACATGAGGGTGTCATGAGCATTGAAGTGCTTAGAAAGCACTGACTACATTTCCTGCCACAGAAAGGCATAATCCAGGCAGATTCTTTGGTTTTCTTTTAATCCTTGTGGGAGGAGAATAAGCGGGGGGCGGGGGGTACTGCAGGTGGGTGAGGGAAAGGAGGGATAGAGCCTGGCCCCCAGCCTGCTGTGATGAGGAAGACTTGGCAGAGAATCTGGTCCCGGGTGTTTTATTATGGCTTTCAGTAGAGGTACCCACTCAGTCCAACTTAAAGGAGGAGATCTTGAACCCACCCTTCACACCCAGGTAGCTCAGGTGGCTGTGGCCCAGCCTATTGGGAAAGGTCAGCACGTGTCCATCTGGCAGGGTCACCTTGAACTGTTTGTTCTCAAAGGTCACGGTGAACTGTGGAGAGGAGGGAAGCTGTTAGGGAGGCAGGGGTTACCCTCAACAGGCCAGGGCAGTGTCTAGTGGCTCACATGGTGCCCAGTCTGGGGTCCCCTGCCATCTGGCCTCTCCCCTTGACATCCAACCCAGGTCCCTTCCCCGTTTGACCTCACCTTGACCTCTGACCCTGGGCTGAAGCACAGGTGATTTGAACGTTGCTCCTGGCCCCAGCTGCCATCGCGAGAGTTGCAGACAATGGTGGACTCATTGAAGCGTGGGTTGAAATGCAGGTTCAGTTTCTCAGCCCCCTGACCTAGGTTAATCACAAAGCTATAGGAGGAGGGTATTAGGTGAGGCTTAGGGGGTCACCCCCAGGGAAAACAAGTTGGGGGGTTTTTGGTTGACCACAGGCTGGAAGAGTCACCAAAGAAATGTTGCATAAATCGAGGTCCATGCCTTAAAACAAGGGAGGTGACAACCCAATCAGACTTGGCACCAGAGCATCACGTTCCACTTGGAACACAGACCAAGGCTGCTAATAGGAGGGTAACTAATAATGACAGTTCAAAAAATTGAAAGTGTCTTATCTTGGAGGTCAATATAGCTGTCCTTAGATCTCTGCAGACCCGTTAAGTTTGGTTATAAAGAGCTGAAAACCTAAGGTGGTGAGCTTCCTGTCACTAGAGGTATGCAGCTAGGGTTGTGTGACCTTTTGACAGCATTGCTACAGGAGCCTGGGTTAGACCTTTGGGATCCTTGAGAGCAGGGGCATTCTGGATTGAGGTCTCAAGCCAGGAGTACTCTACATTTCTGCAGTCTCAAAGAGCCCACAAAAAACAAACCAAACCCTTTGCCATCGAGCCAATTCCGACTCATAGCAACTCTATAGAACAGAGTAGAACTGCCCCAGAAAGTTTCCAAGGAGCTCCTGGTGGACAGAGTAGAACTGCCCCATAGGGTTTCCAAGTCTGTAATCTTCATGGAAGCAGACTGCCACATCTTTCCCCCGTGGAGCAACTGGTGGGTTCAAACAACCTTTCTGTTAGGAGCTGAGTGCTTTAACCATTGTGCCACCAGGGCTCTTTTTCAAGTAGGAGCAAGGAATCATTTTTCCCTTGGCTGCTACTCCAGGCATCTGTCCGCACCCCCTTCACAACCAAAAGCTGATGGGGATCAGTCCCAAGAAATGCTGAAATTATGAGCACGGGAAACCTCAGTGCTGAGTTGTATTCCCGGGAGTTAGATAAATGCCTCTGGTTCAACGCAAATGGGGGAGCTGCAAAGGGGAAAGCACTTGACGCCCCCTGGTGGCTGCCCGTGGTTTAACGTGCCTGAAATGTGGCTAAGCAGTCCTGGAAAGAGGGGTGTCCCTGGGGGATTGGGCTTTCAGTAGAAGCTGGGAGCTGGACAGGGCTCCTCCACCTGTCCCTTCAGTGGCTGTTGGGGTCAAGGAACTGAGTATATGGCGTAGGCCTTGAAGTTCTGAGGGTCCTCAAACCCAGCTTCATAATATGAGATCCTAACATGAGAGAGCAAGGGCATCCACAGGGCCCCCTTGGCCTGCGTGCTCCCATAGTCTGACCCCGAGGCCACCATGGTGTTCTTCACGGGGTGCCCAGCCTGTCCGCCATCTTCCCAGCCTACTCCAGGACTGCGGGTAATCCCTCCCACCCTTAAAAAAAAAAAAAAAAAAAAAAAACCATTGCCGTGGAGTTGATTCTGACTCACAGCGAGCCCTTGCCTTTACCCGCTCTACTCACCCAACAGCATCATTGGCGATCTTGCCCTTGATCTTTAGGGTTGCCCCCAACTTCATGTCCATGTTCTTGATCTCAAATTCTTCCTGAGCCAACATAAAAACATTCCACTAGAGTTGCCCCAGGAAATTCACCTCACTGTGCCCAGCGCTCTTCTGTGAATGAAGCCCATTCAGGAGCCTGACCGGCTGCAGGGCTCACATCCCCCTGCCGAGGTGAAGCCACGGAGGCCTGGAGAGCACTCCAGGCACACCGGGAAGGAAAAGCACCACAGTGCACTGATCCAGGCTTTCCAGAGCCCATCTGCTTTGCTCTCACCCACCCAGCCCAGCTAGCAGAACAGCTGGATCTGAAGGCACAAGGACCAGCTGGCGGAGCCTCAGTTTGCCCGTATATGAAATGGGTAAAGTAGTCCCTGCCGATCTCATAGGATGCCTGAGAGTGACAAGAAGCTTCATATAGCATTTCCCACCGATGCAGGTACAGTGCCCTTGGCAGACCCCCTGAAACCAGGATATGTTTAGTTCCTGCGCCAAAGGAGTCACTTTGCTAACAGAAAATAGTATGAGAGACCCGTCCATAACTAAGCCTATATAAATGCCTGAGTCACATATCCGAATGTGTCTACTAAAGTCCCTTTCCAATCTTCACTTCCCTTATCTGTAAAATGGGTTTATTTGATTAAGTAATTCAAAAATAGTTTTTAAGGCACCGAGGTTAAGAGCTCCCATCTTCCAGCTGCTTGGGGAGGATGTTAGATACTTGCAAAGCCCCAAGCATCAGACCTGGCACCAATTAAAGGCCCGCTGAGGGTGGCCGTCGTTGTGATTACCTGTTGTTACTAGCATCTACCCCTTGTTTTCCTTCCTTTCTGGGCAGTGCCTGGATTTGTACATTGCAGCAGCTTGGCGCTTTCTGTGGCTGTGCTATGGTCAGGAGGAAGGGTCTCGAAGCTGGGCTTTCAAAGCTCATTACCCAAGAGTGAGACAATGTCCAGTTTTCACATCCATGACTGGAAGGTGGGGGGGGTGATGGTGTTGGGCCGAAAAGGAGGCAGCAGGCACCGGCGATTTCCAACAATATATGGAGAACACTTTCAAACTAGGGGGTTTCTGATCGCTGGTCTGTTTTTTTCTGGGAGGGAGCATAATCTGAGAAGCCCTGAATCAACCCATCGGTCACAGGTCAAGGGCAGTGGCTGTGGAGATGATCAGTACCCTCCACAGGCAGCTGCCACTGCCCTACAAAGAAGAATGTGATCTGGGGTCACGGGGCTGGGGGTCGTAAGATATTGCCCAACTATCCTGGAGGCAGGGCATTTTAAAGGGAAGGCCCAAGAGAGGCAACGCTTAACCCAGGAGAGTGTAGCTCTGATGGTGCCATGCCAGGTGCGGTACACCTCAGCCCAGGGGTTCTCAGCCTTGGCACTGTGGACACTGGGGGGCTGTGGTGGGGGCATGTCCTGTGCATTGTAGTATGTCAAGCAGCATCCCTGGCCTCTGTCCACTAATGCCAGGGTACATCATACCCCCCCGCCAAGTTATGATCACCAAAAATGTCTCCAAACATTGCCCAATGTCCCCTGGGGACAAAATCTCCTTGCCCGAGAGAGATGGGGGGAGTTCAAGGTGGGACACCTAACCCCCCATCAGTGTTTAATGTAAGAGCTGGAGCCCAGTCTTTGGAGCCAGACAGACTGGATTAATACGCTCGTTCAGCCTCTTACTGACAAATGAATTTACCATTTGGAGATGACGTTTATCCAGTGAGGATAATAGGGTCTCACAAAGGGGTCGAAATGGCATTGCTGCCACAGAGCCGGCGCTCATAGATTTGTGTTCTAGGCACATGCACGATGCCACACATCATGTAAGAAGCTGGAGTCTCCCAGTCTCCCCCATGTTTCCCTGCCCCCCCCATGTGGGGTGGGGTGGGAGAGCTGGGGCTGGGTGGGGAGGAGCCCTCACTCTCTTATACAGCACCTTGAAACGCTATGGAGCAGTTCTACTCTGTAATACATGGGGTCACCGGAGTCGACTCGATGACAGCAGGGTTTAGACATGTAGTATGCCCATCCATGATCCTTGCCCTCCCTTAACAAATGAGGAGACTGAGGCCCAGAGAGGGGCAGGGACGCAAAGCAGGGCTGGGGGGCAGTTCATAGAGCCCAGGGGCTGCAAGTCGGGAATCCCAGCCCTGCCACTAGCTGCTTGAGTGACCCTGAGCCCAGCCCCTCCCCTTCCTGGGCCTGGGAGGATTTGGACTAGGTGGTCCCTGGAAAAGGAAGGAGAGACGAAAGCAAGGGGAGGGATCAGGCAATGAAGAAAAGGAGAAGGTGGGGAAGTGAGACACGTATGCTCCTCTCCAGGCTACAACCCTCCTACTCCTCACAGGGTGGCAGCCGTGACCCCATGACACAGATGCGAGTGACTTGCCCAAGGCCACACAGCAAGCTGTTGCAGAGCCAGGTTTGAAATCGAAATACCAAGGGCTTCAAAAAGGGTCCACATTACCCTCTGCAATTTACAGATTGTGACCTTGGGCAAGTCCATCTCTGAGCCCCAGTGTCTTTATTATTAAAAAGCTCAATAGATGTTGTTGTTGTGTGCCATCAAGTCATTTCCAAGTCATAGCGGCCCTGTAGGACAGAGTAGAACTGCCCCATAGGGTTTTCCTAGTCTGTAATCTTTACAGAAGACCTCCCGGTCTTTTCTCCCACAGAGAGGCTGGTGGGTTCGAAATGCAGACTTTTTGGTTAGCAGCCCAGAGCTTAACCACTGCGCTACCAGGGCTCCTTCAACAGATGTTAAAAACAAAAAAACATAGCAACTGTAATTATTGTTATTATTAATATCGATGAAAAACAAGGCTGGAGAGGGAAAGAGATGGTCCCAGCTCCCGCTGCAGATGGGTGGTGGAACATGGACACCCTCAAGGCCAAAGGGCTAGGGCACTGACCTGTCCAAGTCCCTCACTCTACAAATGGGGAAGCTGAGGCACCCCACCCCCACCCAAAGGCATGCATGAATGGAAGTAGGTGGGCAGCAGGGGCCCCTAGGTAACCTCACCGACATGGCGACAGCTCCAGAGGCAGCTCTGGGACTTCTCAAGACCTATGCTCAGGATCTCACTTCACAGTCGAGCTTATATTCCGGAATATTACACATTAACTCCCCTGAGACCATAAATGGAAACTTTGGCCCCTTCCACCCAGGTATCTCCTGTCCCCCAACAATCCACACCCAGAACAAACAGAAGAAAGCTTCCCTACTGCCCCAGCCCAGCCCAGAGCACCCTGGGGCCTCCCTCTCCAGGGCTGGAGGCGAGGCTGTCCCAGCTCTGCTCTGGCACAGCCGCTGTGTGGCTCAGCAGGCCACCCACCTCCCTGAGCCTGGCTTCCTCATCTGTAAAAGGAGAGACTTACTGTGCAAAAAATCTCTAAGCAGCTGATTTTCGATAATGCCCTGATTCATTCTGGGAGAGTCTTCTTTGTTTTCTCCCCTCACCCCATTTTTTCTCTGTACACGTAAGTTTCACAAGTAATACGCGGCGAATTCAAAGAAAACATCTAGAAGGATCTACAACAAACTATTAAAAGAGGAGAAGGGAGTGGGATAAGGTGAGGTGAGGGGTCACGGGGGTTTAAACACTTTGCTCTTTACCTGTTGCTTATTCATTGATGTGCCTACTCTAGAAAATTGGAGATAACAAATAAGAAGGAAAGCAATCACGCATAATCCCCCACCAGGAGGGAATCTGCCTAGTCTATTGACGTGTTTCCTGCCAGGTGGTTTTCTACGTATTCTGTATATTGTAGGCACCCCTCTGTCTGTATAATTTATCCTGCTTCATTCCATAAACGTTAAAGCCCACAAATCTTTATTTCAAAACTCTACTTGATAACAACAAAAAATATATATACGGGTACATAGGTAGATATGGATGTATATATGTGTACACGAAGCCATATGCAAGTACATGCCCGTGTGAACAAGTGTATCTGTATACATAGTAAAGCTCATAGGGGACACAGTTACGGAGACTTCCTGACATAGCAAACAACTCAAGGGATGGGTTTACTGGGTTAAAAGGTTTAGAACCACAGTCTCATGGGACGACTTAGTCAATTGGCATAACAGAGGGCATGAAGATAAAAAAAAACGATATTTAAATGGCTGTGAAATATTGCATCCTTCAAGGACTTAATTTATTTAACCAATTTCCTTTTGTGGAACACTTAATTCTAAATTTTAAAATGAATTCTAAATTTTTGTTATTAAAAATACCGCCTCATTAAATCAATTTGCATGTCCAGTTTGGCTACATCTTGACAGTTTGTGTAGCACAGATGTCCGGGAATAGGGCTTTTAGAGAGCCCGGAATCCAGGGTTTTCCATCAGTCTTGGCCGTGGCCGCTCTGGGAGGAGGGTCAGGAGGAGGCCGCTGGGGGCCATCATCCATGCCAGGTGCTGGCCAGCGGCTGGGTGCCCTGCCCTCATATAGCACCCCGCCTTCAGTCCCCTGCGGCCCAGAGTGGCAGTGATTTCCTCATTTCACCCACCAGGAAATCTGTCCCTTCTCAGCCTTTCTGCAGAGGCACAGTGAAGCCCCAACAAGATAAAAAGCTTTGAAGTACTTTCCACCTTTCAAACATGGTATTTTTCTGATTATAATAGTAATATTCTAATTCAATGTAGAAATACTGGAAAGTGCACAAAATCAAATATTTAAAAGTTCACTTGTTTTAGAAGACTGTTTAAAGACAGGAGAACGTGACCACGTGTAGGATTCCTGCACTTTTCTGCGTGTATGTTTTTACATCGGCCCTGGGTGGTGTCTGTTGTCCTGTACCCTTCAGTCCATTTCCACCCCATGTGTGACAGAGGAGGACCGCCCCATAGGGTTTTCTTGGCTGTAATACTCATGGAAGCAGATCCCCAGGCCTTTTCTTCCAAGGTGCTACTGGGTGGGTTAGAACCACCAAACTTTTGGTTACCAGCCAAGCACAAACCATTTGTGCCATCTAGGATTAACGCACTCAGTGCTAACCAAAAGGTTAAAGGTTTGAGTCAACCCAGAGGTGCCTCAGAACAAAGGCCTGGTGATCCACTTCCGGAAAATCAGTCCTTGAAAACTCTGTGGAGGGCAGTTCTACCCCAGCACGCCTGAGGTCACCATAAGTTGGATTGACGAGACAGCAACTGGTTTTACTGGTTTATGTTTTACATCAATGAAAGATTTTAAAAACAAAGACGAGCATAAAGGAAACAAACAAACAAAAAAAAAACATAAAAATCACCAACACTCACACCTGAACCTTGTGTTCTCTTAACAATGGCTGCTTTCTGGGGGGTATTTTACAGTTTGCAAAGCACTGCCTCCAAGCTTCATCTCATTTAACCCTCTCAATAAATTCTCAAGGTGACCTTTATTATGGTCCCATTCTGCAGATGGGGAACTAAGGGTTTACACAGCTAGTAAGTAACAGAGCTTAAATTACATCCCCCCAAACAATATGTTGAAGCCTTACTCCCAGTACCTGTGAACAAGACCTTGTATGGGCTTAGGGACTTTGAAGATACTATCAGTTAACATGAGGTCATACTGAAGTAGGGTGGATCCTAATCTAATCTGATCGGTGTCCTTATAAAACAGGAGAAGAGACGCAGACACAGAGGGAAGACGACCTTCTGAGGACAGAGGCCGAGATTGGAGTGATGGGTCTTCAGGCCAAGCAATGCCAAGGATGGCCAACCACCACTAGAAGTTAGGAGAGGGGCGTGGAACAGATGCGCCCTCAGAGCCCTCACAAGGAATCAACACTCTGACTTCAGCCTCCTAGCCTCTAGAACTGTGAGGCAATAAACTTCTGTCCTTTTAAGCTCCCCAATTTGTGGTACTTTGTTATAGCAGCCCTAGGAAACTAATAGGAGCTCTGGTGGTGCAGTGGTTAAGTGCTCAGCTGCTAACTGAAAAGTTGGTATTTGGAACCCACCAGCCGCTCTGAAGGAGAAAAGACCTGGAAATCTGATCCTGTAAAGATTACAGCCTAGGAAACCCTGTGGGGCAGTTGTACTCTGTCCTACAGGGTCGCTCTGAGTTGGAATTGACTTGACGGCACACAACAACAACAACAAGAAAAGGAAATCAATACATTTTTCTGCCAACCCCTTGCTCAGATGTCTGCCAAGGCATGTAGGTCTGTCCTCATTTAGCAAAAGGCGTATTTGCCCTCCAGGAGTATAACTTTGAACCCTTTGTGTGGTGGCCTCAGAAGATCCCCACCTCCTGGCTTTCACTCCCTTGCATACTCTGCTCCTCTCGAGTATGATTGGACCTGGTTACTCACTTCTAATTAACAGAGGGAAGCACACCAGGCTGTGAGCGGCCCACATGGCAAAGATCTGATGTCTCCAGCCAATAGCCTGTGAGGACCTGAGGCCTGCTGACAGCCACGAAAGTGACCCTGGCAGTATATCTCCCCCTACTTGAGCCTTGAGGTGATTGGTGCAGACCATACCTTGATTGCAGCTTTGTGAGAGACCCTGAGCCAGAGGCACCCAGCTAAAGCCATGTCTGAAGCTGTCTTAAGTCACGAAATTTCGGGACAATTTGTTACACAGCAGTAGATAACTAATACACTTTGCCAAGCAATTCTTATCAAAAGCTTGGGGAAAAAACGAGTTGCCTTTGCCTTAAACTTTGTGCTGTTCTTAAAAACTATCTATATGGGATGAAACTGACAACAGCAACTTGAAAGTTTAGCTAGGAAGCTTGGGGGGCAGTGATGTTAATGGAGAGGAACAGTTTGGAGAAGGAGGTGAGAACGGTTGTACAACTCAAAGAATGTAACCAATGTCACTGTACATGTAGAAATTGTTAAATTTATGTATGTTCTGCTGTGCATATTTTCAACATCAAAAAATTTTTTTTTTATGTGAAAAAAAAACAATTCCTGTTGAGTCAATTACAACTCATGGCGACCTCATGTGTGTCAGGGTAGAACTATTCTCCGTAGGGTTTTCGATGGCTGATTTTTCGGAAGTTGATCGCTAGGCCTTTCTTCTGAGGGACCTCTGGGTGGACTTGAACCTCCAACCTTTTGGTTAGCAGCTGAGCACATTCATGAAATCCTCCTGCCTAAAGAATCTGCAGCCTGTACATGTCCCTAGACAGTCTATTATATTGATCTTTTTATAGTGGTGAAATACATATATAACAAAATACATATATAACAAAACACTTGCCATTGCAACCACCTTTATGTGTGTAATTCGGTGACATTATTTACACTCACCATGTTGTGTGCCCATCACCACTATTGGTTTTCAAATTTTTTCATCACATTTAACAGGAGCTCAGTACCACTTGAGCCATACCTTCTCATTTCCCCTCCCACCTGCCCCTAGTAACCACAAATATCCACTTTGGTCTCTATGTATTTGCCTATTATGTTGATCTTTTTAAACAACTAGTTCTTGATTTTGTTTTCTTCATTATTTTTTGGCTTTGTTAACTTTCGGTTTTAGTTTTCATTTTATTTATTGCTCTTTGTCTTGCTTCTTGAGTCAACTGCTGAGTTCATTAATTTTTCGTCTTTTCTATATACTGCTATATGCATTTAAGGCTATGTATTTTCCTCTAACTACCATTTTGGCCACTTCTCATAAGTTTTGAGATGTTCCGCTCAATATTCTAAATGTTACCCTTAAATCAATTTAGGTGATCAGAGAATTATTCTCAGCACTTAGTAAGTGTTTAATAAATACTTATTGGCTGACTTACTAAATCGCCAAAAAAAAAAAAAATTTTAACTAGGGAGGAGTTGAAATTTGAAACATAAATAATACAAGATTGGCTAAGTAAATGATGCTACAAAATATAGCTGAATTATGATGCAGCCAGGGGCAGTGGTGGTTTAGTGGTAGAATTCTCGCCTTCCATGCAGGAGACCTGGGTTCAATTCCCAGCCAAAGCGCCTCATGTACAGCCACTGCCCATCTGTCACCAGAGGCTTGTATGTTGCTGTGATGCTGAACAGGCTTCAGTTGAGCTACCAGACCAAGACAGGCTAGGAAGAAAGGCCTGGTGATCTCCTTCTGAAAATCAGCAATGAAAACCCTCTGGATCCCAATGGTCCAATCTGCACCCTATCAGGGGGATAGCACAGGACTGGCCAGAATTGCATTCTGCTGTGCCATGAGTCAGGAGCCAATTCAACAGCAGCCAACAACAACATTACAGCCATCAAAAGTTACATTTTGGGGGACCCTCTGTGGCCATGGATCATTCTCACACTGCGGTGTTAAATGAATTAAGAGCTACAGTGCAAGTTCCCAGGATTTCACTAGGGGCCCACCCACAATTCAAGCTGCTTCCTTCACTGAACCGACATGAGCCCGCCAGGCTGCACTCAGAGGCAGTGTGAGGAACAACCATGACAAAGTCTGTAAAGATGGCAGCGTGACATCAGACTTCCTCTAGCTTCACGAGGGGGAGGACGATCCAGATCATAGCCCCGGGGCTGATCCCTATAGGGCGGAGCTCAGACAGACCTCCTCTCTCCAGCCTTTTTACCAATTCTAACACCAGCTGTCCCTCCCAAGCCACTCCTCTGCAGGGTTCAGTAATTCGTTGCAATGGCCACATGAAACTCATACTCATCATTACGGGGTTTGTTAGGGAAGTGACAAGTTACAACTCAGGATCAGGACCAACAGGCTACAACTGGGGATCAGCATCAGGAAGCAGGTAGGAAAAGTCTCCCTTCTTCAGTGCAGGGCAGCTCTCTCAGCTTCTCTTGGCCATGCAGGGCTCCTCTTGCCCCCTCAGGACAGGCTCCCCTTGACCCCCTCAGGATAGGCCTGGCCTCTGCCCTGCTTGGTCAAATGTGACAAAGCTCTTTGGCTCTGCCAATAAGCGCCCAGAAGCACCCCACTCTGCCAGGAAGCCTCTTGCCCAAAGGTGCTCAGCTCTCTCACTCTGTGGGTCGGCAAGCCTATGCCCACCAACAGGTGCCTGGAGATACCCCACTCCATCAGGAAGCCTCCTGTCCAAAGGCTCTCAACTCTCTCACTCTGAACATCAGCACGTCCACTGTTGCCACCTTGCTCTGTGGGCTGTCTTCCTCCAATCTCCTGGTTCTGCGGCTGTGGTTTCTCTGCCACTGGTTCTCACCGTCTTATACTGTCTCTGGAGTTACAGCTCTCTGTCTCCTGGGTCTAGGAGGTCCCCAGCCCAGGGACCCTGGGTCCAAAGGACAGGGTCCATTCTCAGCTCTTCTTTCTTAATGGTAGTGAAGTCTCCCCCTCCTGCCCCTGGGATTGGCTCATTTTAACCCTAGCAGAAAGGCAAAACTGACCAGTTTCCATGTCAGGGTTCCATACACCTTATTTGCATTGTTAGTAAGCTGTCCAATCCCCTTGGTGGACCACAAGCACCTTATCTGCATAGTTCTACTCAATCACTGCATGGGAGTTACAAAACTATGCATAGCTAAAAGGGCCATATTAAGTAATTCACTGCACCACAAAGTCATTAATGTGTATGCCTCTGTGGTGCCAAGGAGGACATGACCCTGCTGGTCCCACAAGGTCTCCCTAATGTCTATGCATGCACATACGAATCTGTTGAAGTGCGTGGGATTGAGAGCCTACATAGAAGCACCAAACACAGCCAGACCTTAAGGAGACCAAGTCTAGCTGGAGAGACAAGCTTGGGCACAGGGAACAACTAGAGGACAATTAGCTATGCCCCACCCAGCCTGATGACATGACCACAGCTCTGGCAGGGAGGACTCGAGACAGAGTAGGACTTGAGTCATCAGGGATAGCTTTAGAAAGTCCCAGAATCCTGGGGCAGAAGGGACCCTCATAAGTCATTTGGAGGGCAGCACAGGACTGAAGTCTTGGTTCCACGACTTCCTCGCTGTGTGACCTCTGGCCAAATTACTTCACCTCTGAGTCTGGTTTCCTCCTCTGTAAAGTGAGAACAATAATGTTACGAGGATTAAGGGAGATAAAGGCTGGCATTTGGTTAATAGTCAATAGATACTATTTATCATTATTATCAGGAGCCCAGCGACCCCACGTGAGTTAACTCGGGGGGCACCACCTCATCCTCACCTGGTTACTGGGTGTGTGAGCACTCAGTCTGTGGGAATGTTCTCCCTTATATCCTCCCAGGGCCTCAGTATGACTTCCGTGTGTCCGAGACACTTCTGCCTTCGTGGGCTCCTTCTTCCATGAAATATATGTGTATACCATTGCCATCGAGTCAGCTGCGACTCATAGCAACCCTAGAAGACAGAGTAGAACTGCCCCACTGGATTTGCAAGGAGCAGCTGGTGGATTTGAACTGTCGACCTTTTGCTTAGCAGCCAAGCTCTTAACCACTGCACCACCAGGGCTCCATATATGTATGTGTATGTAGATATTAACAAGAATGCACCTTAAAGAAGTAAAATTATCTCTATTTGCAGATGACACGATCTTATACACAGAAAACCCTAAGGAATCCTCAAGAAAACTACTGAAACTAATAGCAGAGTTCAGCAGAATTTCAGGTTACAAGATAAACATACAAAAATCAGTTGGATTCCTCTACATCAACAAAAAGAACATCGAAGAGGAAATCACCAAATCAATACCATTCACAGTAGCCCCCAAGAAGATAAATACTTAGGAATAAATCTTACCAAAGATGTAAAAGACCTATACAAAGAAAACTACAAGGTACTACTGCGAGAAACTAAAAGGGACCTACATAAGTGGAAAAACATACTTTGCTCGTGGATAGGAAGACTTAACATTATAAAAATGTCTATTCTACCAAAAGCCATCTATATATACAATGCACTTCCGATCCAAATTCCAATGACATTTTTTAATGGGGAGGAGAAACAAATCACCAACTTCATATGGAAGGGAAAGAAGCCCCGGATAAGTAAGGCATTACTGAAAAAGATGAACAAAGTGGGAGGCCTCACTCTACCTGATTTTAGAACATATTATACAGCCACGGTAGTCAAAACAGCCTGTTACTGGTACAACAACAGATACATGGACCAATGGAACAGAATTGAGAATCCAGATATAAATCCATCCACTTTGACAAAGACCCAGTATCAGTTAATTGGGGGAAAGATAGTCTTTTTAACAAACGGTGCTGGCATAACTGGATAAAAAAATAATGCATAACTGGATATCCATTTGCAAAAAACTGAAACAGGACCCATACCTCACACCATGCACAAAAACTAACTCCAAATGGATCAAAGACCTAAACATAAAGACTAAAACGATAAAGATCATGGAAGAAAAATAGGGACAACGTTAGGAGTGCTAATACAAGGCATAAACAGAATATAAAACATTACCAAAAATGACAAAGAGAAACCAGATAACTGGGAGCTCCTAAAAATCAAACACCTATGCCCATCTAAAGACTTCACCAAAAGAGTAAGAAGACCACCTACAGACTGGGAAAAATTTTTCAGCTACGATATCTCCAACCAGCACCTGATCTCCACAGTGGTCCTGCCTGGAACCAGAGCATGCGGGGCGAAAAGGAAGATGCTGGCAGCTGGCCATCAGTTCTACTGTCTCCATGGACATCTGCCAAGGGGACCAGATACCCATGCTAGCAAGTCAGAGACCGTGTCTCCCCCAGACAGCATTAGGGCCCATGACCTGTTCTTCTGTCTCCATGCAGATTGGAAGCAGCTGTATTCCCACAGTCTTTCTTCAGGCGTGTTAGCAGCCGCCACAGGGTGGTCTTTCTACAGCTGTGTGACCTTGGGCAAGTCGCTTAACCTCTCTGGGCTTCAGTTTACCCAGCTGTGAAACGGGCAGTATAACCGTCACACCTCACAGGTAGATGTGAGCTGGTGGGAAGAACGTACGTGCAGCACTAAGCACAGGCCGACCCATAAAAAAAAAAAGATGGTGTTAAATCAATGCTCACTGTTATGAACATTATTACCAGGCTTGCTTGGACATTCAGGCTGGCCGAGCAGATGTCCAGCCCTGCTCCTCCTGCTCCAATCACCCCGGCAGCCTGTTCTCCAAGGGACGTCCACAGAGTCCTTGCCTCCTCCATCCCAGGATCTTCCTTGTCTAACCTGTCCGCCAGGTTCCATGGCCCCTCTCTGAACCCAGCTGCTTGGCTGCACCAGGCCTCCCTCCCAGCTGGCTGCCATCCCTCCAGGCCCGCCAGGCCTTCTGGAGCTTGGTGGGCTCCTAGGTCATCTACACTTTCCCTGGAATTGGGGCTGGGCCTTGAGGGAGGGAGGAATCTAGAGTGGTGGGAAGAGGGGATGGCCACCGCCACCTAGCTGTCTCCCTTCTCCACCCCTGATTCCACAATCCTTCCACCACTCTCTGGGCCTTTGTAAAACGTGCATCCCGCCCTCCTGCTTTAAACCCCCCAGTGGCTTCAACTCCCACTCAGAGCAAAGCCCAAAACCCTTCTCTTGGCTGACCAGGTCCCCAGGACCTGACCCCTGTCCACCTTGCAGCCTTGACTTGCCCTGTATACCCTGCTCACCGCGCTCTGGCCACCTGACCTCTCTGGCCCTGGACTTCACCAAGCCCCTTTCAGCCTCAAGACTTGGCACATACTGTTCACTTCCCCTGGAACTCTTCCCCCACTCCTGGCTGGATTCAGCTCCTCATCATTTTGATCTTCACTGGAAGGTTACCTTTTCAGAGAAATCTTCTCGGCCACTTCATCTAGAGGGTCCCCACCTAGTCATTCTGTCTGACCCTTTGCCCTGTTTTATGTGAAATCGTCTCATTCATTTATTGATTTACATCATGCACTCTCAGCAGGGATGACATTGCCCCCAAAGGAGTCAAAAGTGTTTACTGGGGGAAGGGTGAAAAAATATAACTCTTTTTTAAGTATAAACCACAGAAGCAGTGCACATACAGAAATCTGTAGTATTAAAATTTCATGGGAGGCAATTAAGAAAAATATGTCTAAAAAGGCTCTTTAGGGGATGATTTCCATGCAGGAGACCTGGGTTCTATCTCCAGCCAGTGCACCTCATGTTCAGCAATCACTCGTCTATCAGCGGGAGCTTGTGTGTTGCTGTGATGTTGTGATGGTTAAGGTTGTGTGTCGACTTGGCTGGGCCATAATTCTCAGTCATTTGGCAGTTATGCAATGATGTAGTCATCCTCCATTTTGTGATCTGATGTAGTCATCCCCAGTTTTGTGATCTGATGTAAGCAGCCAATCAGTTGAAAAGGGAGTTTCCCTGGCAGTGTGGCCTGCACCCAATATATACAGATGTTCTGCCAAAACTTACTCTCTCTGGGTCCTGCATTCTACTCTTTCTTCATCCTCTGACCTCTGGTTCTTGGGACATGAGCCAGCAGCCTGCCCACTGACCTGCCAATTTTGGGGTCATCAGCCCCTGCAACTCCGTGAGTCAGAAGAAGCCTCCAGCCTGATGCCTGACCTACAGATTTGAGACTTCTCAGCCTCCGCAACTGCATAAGCCATTTTCTTAACATATATATACATATATATATAATCTTAGGCTGGGTTCTCTAGACAAACAAAACCAGTGAAATGTATAAATATATATATAGATTTATGTCAAAGAAATGGCTCCCATGGTTGTAGAAGCTTCCCAGGTCTGCGGGTTTATCTGGAGGCTTCTCCTGACTCACGTTGGATCTCCTCTCCAGGATCTCCCGGCCATTGCTGTCTGTGTAGAAGCGTCCATTCTTCTCCAGCATCGTGTCAAAATGACTTGATGACCTCCTTCCCCCAGCTGTCACTTCACTCAGTGAAAAGATGGGATTGTGAGTCTCGCCTAAAAGCCACCCTGGCCTTGCCCCCACCGCTATCCCTGTCATGATACTCATCTCACAGGTATTGATCCCACTGTCCACTCAAGCTCCAGGTACCTCTGTGCCAAGTACAGGCGAAGCACTTGAGAACACCAGGCTGAGGAGTTCTGGAGCACCTTCTGCACTAAGGCGGTCTGCAGGCACGTGGAGGGTGGATGAGCCCTAGAAATCTCAGCCCCTGCTGTGAACCCCACAAAGGCCTACATCAGAGTCAACCCAGCTAACAGATAGCATGTGAACCCCACCAACCTCCCCCACCTGCCTAGTCATGGCCACATAATTTTTGAGTGTGGCATACATCTTGTTGACCACTATTGCTACCATCTCCCCTCCTTTCATGGTAATAGGAATCTAGCTTGGCACATGGCTATGCGGAGTAGGCTGTATTTCCCAGTATCCCCTGAAGCTATGAGTAGTCCAGTATGCACAATGGAAAGTGTTCAAAGTATATGAATAGCTCTCCCTTGATCCTTTTTTTTCTACCACTGGCTCAAATGCAGCTGGGAGGGCTGGAGCTTGAACAGCCATCTTGGATCATGGGTAGAAGCTGAATGTTGAAGAAGGCAGAACAACAAGATGGAAGGGACCTGGGTGACTGTAGAGCTGCCTCACCTCGCTTGGACTGCTCAGCCAGACTTTATGTTAGAGGAAAAGAACAGTTAGATTTGGATAGCTCCGTTACAGCAGATAAAACTTTATCTTAATACAGGGACCCAGGTATGCAGAGGCTTACCTCAAGGCAAGCTGAGGAAACATTGACTACATGCGCTGGGAAACTCCCAGTACACTTGTGGAATACTGTCTTCCCAGCCAGGTGCACCCTCATATATGAACACCAAGTGAGACTTGCCCACGTGTGAACTCTCAAATATTCACGTCAGATAAAACCCTCATACCACATATCCCTGGTGAACTTCAAATAGCTGTGACCGGCCTCCTGTTTTGTGAACCAAGTAGGAACACCCTGCCCCCAATTTCCAAAGCTAAACATAATTCTGACACCCACAGCAGGTACAAATGCCTTCAGTATGTGCTTCCTCAGGCACACACAGATACAAAGGCCAGCCCACAGGGGGACCCTCAAATATTACCCTCAGGTCTTAGCACCTTTATCTAATAGAGACGTGAATCCTTCCCCTCGCCTTACCCTGCCTCATACACATGGTTTACCCTTCCTGCCAGGCTTCCTCACACTCTATACCTAATCCTGGAGCTCCCACCACCCCCACCCCCACTTGCCCACTCATCATTCCTGGCCAAAGACCTCCACCAGGCGAGTCTCAGCCCTGCGTCTCATGGGCAGCGGCTGTACTTGGTTGGCTCTGAAAATGGAGGCACCTGAGACCTTTTTTTCTTTTTTTTTATTGTGCTTTAAGTGAAAGTTTACAAATCAAGTCGGTCTCTCATACAAAAATTTATATACACCTTGCTACATACCCCTAATTACTCTCCCCCTATTGAGACAGCCCGCTCTTCCCTCCACTCTCTCTTTTCGTGTCTATTCCACCAGCTTCTGACCCCCTCTGCCCTCTCCTCCCCTCCAGATAGGAGATGCCAACATATAGTCTCAAGTGTCTACTTGATCCAAGAAGCTCATTCTTCACCAGCATCTTTTTCTATCCCATTGTCCAGTCCAATCCCTGTCTGAAGAGTTGGCTTTGGGAATGGTTCCTGTCTTGGGCCAACAGAAGGTCTGGGGGCCATGACTACTGGGGTCCTTCTAGTCTCAGTCAGACCATTAAGTCTGGTCTTTTTCCAACCTTCTAGTCTCAGTCAGACCATTAAGTCGGGTCTTTTTCCAAGAATTTAGGGTCTGCATCTCACTGCTCTCCTGCTCCCTCAGGGGTTCTCTGTTGTGTTCCCTGTCAGGGTAGTCATAGGGTGTAGCTGGGCACCATCTAGTTCTTCTGGTCTCAGGCTGATGTAGTCTCTGGTTTATGTGGCCCTTTCTGACTCTTGGGCTCATGATTACCTTGTGTCCTTGATGTTCTTCATGCTCCTTTGCTCCAGGTGAGTTGAGACCAATTGATGCATCTTAGATGGCCGCTTGCTAGTGTTTAAGACTCCAGACGCCACTCTCCAAAGTGGGATGCAGAGTGTTTTCTAAATAGATTTTATTATGCCAATTGACTTAGATGTCCCCTGAAACCCTGGTTCCCAAACCCCCGCCCCTGCCACGCTGGCCATCGAAGTATTCAGTTTATTCAGGAAACTTCTTTGCTTCTGGTTCAGTCCATTTGTGCTGATCTCTCCTGTATTGTGTGTTGTCTTTCCCTTCACCAAAGAACTTCTTATCTACTATCTAATTAGTGGCTACTCCTCTCCCTCTCTCTTTTCCTCCCTCCCTCCCTCACCCCTCTTGAAACCATCAAAGAATATTTTCTTCTCTGTTTAAACTATTTCTCGAGTTCTCATAATAGTAGTCTTATACAATATTTGTCCTTTCACAACTGAGTAGTTTCACTCAGCATAATGCCTTCCAGATTCCTCCATGTTATGAAATGTTTCACAGATTCATCACTGTTCTTTAACAATGTTCCATTGTGTGAATATACCATAATTTATTTATCCATTCATCCATTGATGGGCATTTTGGTTGCTTCCATCTTTTTGCTATTGTAAACAGTGCTGCAGTGAACATGGGTGTGCATATATCTGTTCATGTGAAGGCTCTTATTTCTTAGAATATATTCCAAGAAGTAGGATTGCTGGATCGTATGGTAATTCTATTTCTAGCTTTTTAAGGAAGCACCAAATCGATTTCCGAAGCGGTCATACCATTTTACATTCCCACCAACAGTGTATAAGTATTCCAGTCTTTCCACAACCTCTCCAACATTTATTATTTTGTGTTTTATGGATTAATGCCAGCCTTGTTGGAGTGAGATGGAATCTCATTGTAGTTTTGATTTGCATTTCTCTAATGGGAACTGCCAGAAATTCAGGCCAGTTTCAGAAGAGGACGTGGAAGCAGGGATATCATTGCTGATGTCAGATGGATCCTGGCTGAAAGCAGAGAATACCAAAGGGTGTTTACCTGTGTTTTATTGACTATGAAAAGGCATTCGACTGTGTGGATCATAACAAACTATGGATAACATTGCGAAGAATAAGAATTCCAGGACACTTAATTGCATTCATGAGGAATCTTTACATAGAGCAAGAGGCAGTTGTTCAGACAGAACAAGGGGCTACTGATTGGTTTAAAGTCAGGAAAGGTGTGTGTCAGGGTTGTATCCTTTCACCATATCTATTCAATCTGTATGCTGAGCAAATAATCCGAGAAATTGGACTATATGAAGAAGAACGGGGCATCAGGATTGGAGGAAGACTCATTAACAACCTGCGTTAGGTAGATGACACAACCTTGCTTGCTGAAAGTGAAGAGGACTTGAAGCACTTACTGATGAAGATCAAAGACCACAGCCTTCCGTATGGATTACACCTCAACATAAAGAAAACAAAAATCCTCACAACTGGACCAATGAACAACATCATGATAAATGGAGAAAAGATTGAAGTTGTCAAGGATTTCATTTTACTTGGATCCACAATCAACACCCATGGAAGCAGCAGTCAAGAAATCAAAAGAGGTATGGGTCTTGTTTCATGTTTTTGCAGATGGATATCCAGTTATGCCAGCACCATTTGTTAAAAAGACTGTCTTTTCCCCATTTAACTGTTTTGGGGCCTTTGTCAAATATCAACTGCTCATATGTGGATGGATTTATGTCTGGATTCTCAATTCTGTTCCATTGGTCTACGTATCTATTGTTGTACCAGTACCAGGCTGTTTTGACTACTGTGGCAGTATAATAAGTCCTAAAATCAGGTAGAGTAAGGTCTCCCACTTTGTTCTTCTTTTTCAGTAATGCTTTTCTTATCTGGGGCCTCTTTCTCTTCCATATGAAGTTGGTGATTTGTTTCTCCATCTCATTAAAGAATGTCGTTGGCATTTGGATCAGAATTCCATTAAATGTATAGATCGCTTTTGGTAGAATAGACATTTTTATAATGTTAAGTCTTCTTGTCCACGAGCAAGGTATGTTTTTCCACTTATGTAGGTCTCTTTTGGTTTCTTGCAGAAGTGTACTGTAGTTTTCTTTGTATAAGACTTTTACATCTCTGGTAAGATTTATTCCTAAGTATTTTATCTTCTTGGGGTCTACTGTAAATGGCATTGATTTGGTGATTTCCCCTTCGATGTTCTTTTTGTTGGTGTAGAGGAACCCAACTGATTTTTTTATGTTTATCTTGTATCCCGATACTCTGCTGAACTCTTCTATTAGTTTCAGTAGTTTTCTTGAGGATTCCTTAGGATTTTCTGTGTATAATATCACGTCGTCTGCAAGTAGAGATAATTTTACTTCTTCCTTGCCAATCTGGGTGCCCTTTATTTCTTTGTCTAGCCTAAATTGCTCTGGCTAGGACCGCCAGCACAATGTTGAATAAGAGCGGTGATAAAGGGCATCCTTGTCTGGTTCCCGATCTCAGGGGGAATGCTTTCAGGCTTTCTCCATTTAGGATGATGTTGGCTGTTGGCTTTGTATAAAGGCCCTTTATTATGTTGAGGAATTTTCCTTCTATTCCTATTTTGCTGAGAGTTTTTATCGTGAATGGGTGTTGAACTTTGTCAAATGCCTTTTATGCATCAATTGATAAAATCATGTGTTTCTTGTCTTTTGTTTTATTTATGTGGTGGATTACATTATTTGTTTTTCTAATGTTGAACCATCCTTGCATACCTAATGTGAATCCCACTTGGTCATGGTGAATTATTTTTTTGATATGTTGTTGAATTCTACTGGATAGAATTTTGTTGGGGATTTTTGCATCTAAGTTCATGAGGGATACAGGTCTATAATTTCCTTTTTTTGTGGTGTCTTTACCTGGTTTTGGTATCAGGGATATGGCGGCTTCATAGAATGAGTTTGGGAGTATTCTATCCTTTTCTATGCTCTGAAATACCTTTAGTAGTAGCGGTGTTAACTCTTCTCTGAAAGTTTGGTAGAACTCTGCAGTGAAGCCGTCCAGAAAAGGGCTTTTTTGGGGGGGAGTTTTTTGATTACCTTTTCAATCTTTTCTTTTGTTATGGGTCTATTTAGTTGTTCTACCTCTGTTTGTGTTAGTTTACGTAGGTAGTCTGTTTCTAGGAAATTATCCATTTCATCAAGGTTTTCAAATTTGTTAGACTACAATTTTTCATAGTAATCTGATATGATTCTTTTAATTTCAGTTGGGTCTGTTGTAATATCGCCCATCTCATTTCTTATTCGGGTTATTTGCTTCCTCCCCTGTTTTTCTTTTGTCAGTTTGGCCAATGGTTTGTCAATTTTGTTGACTTTTTCAGAGAACTAGCTTTTGGTCTTGTTAATTCTTTCAATTGTTTTTCTGTTTTCTATTTCATTTAGTTCTGCTCTAATTTTTATTATTTGCTTTCTTCTGGTCTCTGAGGGTTTCTTTTGTTGCTCTCTTTCTATTTGTTCGAGTTGTAGGGATTATTCTTTGATTTTGGCCCTTTCTTCTTTTTGGATGTGTGCATTTATTCATATAAATTGACCTCTGAGCACCACTTTTGCTGTGTCCCAAAGGTTCTGATAGGATGTGTTTTCATTCTCATTGGAGTCTATGAATTTCTTTATTCCATCCTTAATGTCTTCTATAGTCCAATCTTTTTTGAGCAGGGTATTGTTCAGTTTCCAAGTGTTTGATTTCTTTTCCCTGCTTTTTCTGTTATTGATTTCCACTTTTATGGCCTTATGGTCAGAGAAGATGCTTTGTAATATTTCAATGTTTTGGATTCTGCTAATGCTTAATTTATGACCTAATATGTGGTCTATTCTAGAGAATGTTCCATGTGCACTAGAAAAGGAAGTATACTTGGTTGCTTTTGGATAGAGTGTTCTGTATATGTCTATGAGGTCAAGTTGGTTGATCGTGGCATTTAAATCTTTCGTGTCTTTATTGAACTTCTTTCTGGATGTCCTGTCCTTCACTGAAAGTGGTGTGTTGAACTCTCCTACTGTTATTGTGGAGCTGTCTATCTCATTTTTCAATGCTGATAGAATTTATGTATCTTGCAGCCCTGTCATTGGGTTCATAAATATTTAATATGGTTATAGCTTCTTGGTATATTGTCCCTTTAATCATTATATAGTGTCCTTCCTTAACCTTTATGATGGATTTAACTTTAAAGTCTATTTTGTCAGAAATTAATATTGCCACTCCTGCTCTTTTTTGATTGTTGTTTGCTTGATATATTTTTTTCCATCCTTTGACTTTTAGTTTGTGTCTCTAAAGTCTAAGATGTATCTCTTGTAGGCAGCATATAGACAGATTGTGTTTTTTAATCCATTCTGCCACCGTTTGTCTCTTTATTGGTGCATTTAGTCCATTTACATTCAGCATAATTATGGATAGGTATGAATTTAGTGCTATCATTTTGATGTCTTTTTTTGTGTGTTGTTGACGGCTTCTTTTTCCCATTTAATATTTTGTTCTGAGTAGTTTATCTTTATGTATTGTCTTTTCCTCATATTTGTTGTTGTTGATTTTGTTTCTGCTGAGTCTCTATTTTTTTCTTGCATTTTATTTTGATGTGTAGGATAGTTTGTCTCCTTTGTGGTTATCTTAATATTTACCCCTATTTTCTAAATTTAAATATAACTTTCATTTCTTTGTATCGCCTTGTCTTCCTCTCCATATGAAAGATCTATGACTACATTTCTTACTCCCGCTTTATTGTTTTAATGTTGTCTTCTTTTATATAATAACATCGCTGTTTCCCTGTTCTGAGCGTTTTTTTATCTTGATTTATTTTTGTGATTTCCCTGTCTGGGTTGACATCTGATTGTTCTGTCCAGTGTTCTAGTCTTGGGTTCATACCTGATATTACTGAGTTTCTAACCAAAGAACTCCCTTTAGTATTTCTTGTAGTTTTGGTTTGGTTTTTACGAATTCCCTAAACTTCTGTTTATCTGGAAATGTCCTAATTTCACCTTCATATTTGAGAGACAGTTTTGCTGGATATATGATTCTTGGCTGGCAATTTTTTTCTTTCAATGCTTTATATAAATCATCCCCTTGCCTTCTTACCTGCATGATTTCTGCCGAGTAGTCCGAGCTTATTCTTATTGACTTTCTTTTGTAGGTGACATTTTGTTAAATCCCTAGCTGCTCTTAAAATTCTCTCTTTATCTTTGGTTTTGGCAAGATTGATTATAATATGTCTTGGTGACTTTCTTTTAAAAATCTACCTTATGTGGAGTTCAATGAGCATCTTGGATAGATATCTTCTCATTTTTCATGGTATCAGGGAAGTTTTCTGCCAACAAATCTTCAACAATTCTCTCTGTATTTTCTGTTATCCCTCCCTGTTCTAATACTCCAATCACTCGTAGGTTATTTCTCTTGATAGAGTCCCAAGTGATTCTTAAGGTTTCTTCATTTTTTTTTTTTAATTCTTTTATCTGATTTTTCTTCAAATATATTGGTGCCAAGTGCTTTATCTTCAAGTTCACAAATTCTGCCTTCGCTTGCTGAATTCTGCTCCTCTGACTTTCTATTGAGTTGTCTAATTCTGTAATTTTATTGTTAATCTTCTGAATTTCTGATTGCTGTCCGTCTATGGGTTTTTCCAGCTTAGTAAATTTTTCATTACGTCCCTGAATAATTTTTTAATTTCTTCAGCTGCTTTATCTGTGTGTTCCTTGGCTTGTTCTGCATATTGCCTGATTTCCTTTCTGATGTCTTGAAGGGTTCTGTATATTAATCTTTTGTATTCTGCATCCGGTAATTCCAGGAAGGCACTTTCATCTAGAAGATCCCTTGATTCTTTGTTTTGAGTGCTTGTTGAGGTGATCATGGTCTGTTTCTTTATGTGACTTGATATTGACTGTTGTCTCTGAGCCATCTATAAGTTATTGTATTAGTTTATTTTATGTTTGCTTACTGTATCATAGCTTTTTGCTTTGTTTTGCTTTGATTATGCCCAAATGGGTTGCTTGAGTAGATAGCTTGATTATTTTCGCCTTTGGAGCTCTGACGTCCTGTCCCCAGTTGGCTACAGCTGTTATCAGGTATATCAGTCTAGGAGGCTATTCACTTTTCTTGTATGAATTCAGCTCAGGTGTCCAGGTAGCTGATCATCAAGTGTGGTGTACAGACTCTGTCCTACAGTCTTAGAGGGGCAGGGGTGATTGGTGTAGGTACCGGTATCTGGTTGCAGCAGGGGGTCATGCTCTGAACAAGGCAGGGGGCTGAGAATCACCCCCGAATGTCTCTGAGAAAAGCGCATCACTCTTCCCTACACTGTACAGGTGGATGGGTTCTACAGATGAACCATGGGCACCCAATGTTTTTGGTTGTAAGGACTGGGAGGTACCAGTTATCTTTGGACCCCTGTCGCAGGTGGCTGAGTGGCCTGAGTGGAGCCACCAGTCCTTAGCCCCCTGATGTGGGTATGTGAGGACCCTGTTTAGGAGGCTAAGAGGTGTCAAACATCAAACACCCACCTATCCACAGCACAGCTGAAACAGTTGTAGTCTGCCAACAAGGGCTATTCTTCTGAAATAGGCCCACACAGGTCCATGCAGGGGGAAAAGTACTCAAAGTTCACAGACCATTTATGCCTGGACAGGAACCACTTCTGTCCTGAGCTCCCCTAGTTAGTGAAGCTGGCAAATTATCTTTTCCCCTAATTGCAAATTTGTTCCTTCTCCAAGGCTGGGAGGATGGCTCTTGGCGCTCAACAGGGCCTATCTCAGGCCCAGGAAACTCAGCCGCTGAAGCCAGCTTGGGAGCAAGGGGCACAGTAAAATATACGCAAGTACTTAGCTTTTGCTGAGAGCACCATTCTTATCTGGTTTTGGAGGTGTGAGTAGGCGGTGTGGCTGTCTGCTTCTCCCTGAGGAAACTGTGGCCAAACACTAGTATCAGCCTGCCACCCTGCTCCCAGGAATGGTGCCTGAGGGCTTCCGGCGATTCAGGTCTGGTAACTCTTCTCTGCTTCTGAACCGTCTCTTCCTCCCCCTGCCCCTCAGTTCATTTTCTGACCTTGCCTTTGATGTTCAGGGCTCCTAGCTTGTCACAAATATATTCGTTTCACTTGGTTTTTTGGGGGGTTTGTTGTAAGAGGGATTGCAGCAAGCGTCTGTCTATTCTGCCATCTTGGCCCCGCCTCTCCTGAGACCTTTTAATATCTGCATTTCTAGCAACATTGTGTTGCTGGTGCCATATGTATTCTCTAAGACAATAGAGACTTTCTCTATAGCTCTCCTTACTTCCTTCTGAGCCCTCACCAGAATCCCCTTTGATGTCCATAATTCTACTGTCTTAGTTGTTTAGTGCTGCTATAACAGAAATACCACAACTGGATGACTTGAACAAAGAGAAGTTTATTCTCTCACAGTCCAGTAGGCTACAAGTCCAAATTCAGGGTGTCACCTCCAGGGAAAGGCTGTCTCTCTCTGTTGGCTCTGGAGGAAAGTCCTTGTTACGTATCAGTCTTCCCTTGGTCTGGGAGAACCTCAGCACAGGAACCTCAGGTCCAAAGGTCCAAAGGTGCTCCTGGTGCTGCTTTCTTGGTGTTATGAGGTCCCCACTCTCTGCTAGCTTCCCTTTCCTTTTATCTCTTGAGGGATAAAAAGTGGTGAAGGCCACACCCCAGGGAAGCTCCCTTTATATCGGATCAGGGATGTGACCTGGTAAGGGAGTTACAATCCCACCCTAATCCTCTTTAACATAAAATTATAATCATAAAATGCAGGACAACCACAGAATACTGGGAATCGTGGCCTAACCAAGTTAATACGCACATTTCGGAGGGGACATAATTCAATCCATGACATCTACCAAAAGTCTTTTAAAGGCAATCTAGGCTTTACTGTTGTTGTTGTTGTTGTTAGGTACCATCGAGTCGGCTCTGACTCATAGCGACCCTATGTACTACAGAACGAATCACTGCCTGGTCCTTCGCCATGCTCACAATCATTGTTATGCTTGAGCCCGTTGTTGCAACCACTGTGTCAAATCCATCTCTTTGAGGGTCTTCCTCTCTTTTGCTGACGCTTTACTCTACCAAGCATGACGTCCTTTTCCAGGGACTGATCCCTCCTGAAAACATGTCCAAAGTACGTAAGACGCAGTCTCACCATCCCTCCTTCTAAGGAGCATTCTGGTTGTGCTTCTTCCAAGACAGATTTGTTTGTCCTTTTGGCAGTCCATGGTGTAATTAATATTACTTAGCAATGCCACAATTCAAAGGCATCAATTCTTCTTCAGTCTTCTTTATTCATTGTTCAGCTTTCACATGCGTAAGTTGCGATTTAAAAATACCGTGGCTTGAGTCAGAAGCACCTTAGTCTTTAAGGTGACATCTTTGCTTTTCAACACTTTAAAGAGGTCTTTCAGAGCAGATTTGCTCAACACAATGCATCTGTTGATTCTTGACTGCTGCTTCCATGGGTGTTGATTGTGGATCCAAGTAAAATGAAATCCTTGACAACTTCAATCTTTCCGCCGTTTATCAGGATGTTGCTTATTGGTCCGGTTGTGAGAATTTTTGTTTTCTTTATGTTGAAGGGTTATCCATACTGAAGGCTGTGGTCTTTGATCTTCATCAGTAAGTGCGTCAAGTCCTCTTCACTTTCAGCAAGCAAGATTGTGTCATCTGCATAACGCAGATTGTTAATGAGTCTTCCTCCAATCCTGATGCCCCATTCTTCTTCGTACAGTCCAGCCTCTCAGATTATCTGCTCTGCATACAGATTGAATAGATATGATAAAAGGATACAACCCTGATGCACACCTTTTCTGAGTTTAAACCACGCAGTATCCCCTTTTCTGTTCAAACAACTGCCTTTTGATCTACGTGCAGGTTCCTCATGAGCACAAATAAGTGTTCTGGAATTTCCATTCTTCACAATGTTATCCATAATTTGTTATGATCCACAGTCAAATGCCTTTGCATAGTCAATAAAATACAGGTAAACATCTTTCTGGTATTCTCTGCTTTCAGCCAGGATTCATCTGACATCAACAATGAGATCCCTGGTTCCACATCTTCTTCTGAATCTGGCCTGAATTTCTGTCAGTTCCCTGTGGTTGTACTGCTGCAGCCACTTTTGAATGAAGACTTTTACTATTCATTAAAAAAAAAAAAGGGCACCTTAAAACTCAGCCTGTACCCATCATCCAATTCGAAAACCACTGCCACACACCCAGTACCAAATTCTGTCTTAGTTATCTAGTGCTGCTATAACAAAAATACCACAAGTGGACAGCTTTAACAAACAGAAATTTATTCTCTAACAGTTTAGGAGGCTGTTATTAGTTCTTGTTAGGTGCCGTCACGTCGGTTCCGACTCATAGCAACCCTATGTACCACAGAACGACACACTGCCTGGACCTGCACCATACTCACAATCGTTGTTATGACTGAGCCCATTGTTATGGGCTCAGCCCATTGTTATGGGCTCAGTCCATTGTTATGTTGCAGCCACCATGCCAATCCATCTCATCAAGGGTTTTCCTCTTTTCCACTCACCCTGTACTTTACCAAGCTAGAAGTCCAAATTCAGGGTGCCAGCTCTAGGGGAAAGATTTTTTTCTCTGTCAGCTCTGGAGGAAGGTCCTTACCTCCTTTCAACATCTGTGGGCCTGGTGTTACTTGGAGATCTTCACATTTCTTGGTATCAGTCTTCCCCTAGGTCTAGGAGGTTCTCAGCACAGTGACCCCAGGTCCAAAGCACTCCACTCCCAGCTCTTCTTTCTTGGTGGTAGTGAGGTCCCTTTCTCTCTGGTGGCTTTTCTGTCTTGTAAGATAAAAGGTGTGACTCAAGCAAGGGTGGTGACTTCAGTAATGGTAGTGTCTTAGTCATCTAGTGCTGCTATAACAGAAATACCACAAGTGGATGGCTTGAACAAACAGAAATTTAGTCTCTCACAGTTTAGGAGGCTAGAAGTCAAAATTCAGGGCACCAGCTATAGGGGAAGGCCTTCTATCTCTGTAGGCTCTGGGGGAAGGTCCTTGTCATCAATCTTCCCCTGGTTTAGGAGATTTTGAGTGTAGACCTTTGGTCCAAAGGACATGCTCTGCTCCCAGCTCTTCTTTCTTGGTGGTAGGAGATCCCCATCTCTCTGCTCACCTCTCTCTCCTTTTATCTTTCTTAAGATAAAAGGAGATACAGGCCACACCCTAGGGAAACTCCCCTTACATCAGATCAGAGCTGCGACCTGGGTAAGGGTGTTGCATCCCACTGTAATCCTCCTTAACCTAATGTAATCTTGCCTCATTAATCACCAGCAGAAATGAGGATTTACTACACATAAGAAAATTCATCAGATCATAGAATGGAGGACAACCACACAATACTAGGAATCATGGCCTAGCCAGGTAGACACATATCATGGTGAGACACAATTCAGTCCATGACATAATGTTAGCTGAATCATGTTAAGCACAAGTATGACTTCACACTTGCCTTTATTTAGAGATTATGTATGGTTTAAGGAGATGTATACAGGTGCCAAGTTGACAAGGGGTGGACTGTGATGGTTAAGGTTGTATGTCTACTTGCCTAGGCCATGATTCTCATAGGTTTGGCAGTTATATAATGATGTAGCTTGGCAGTTATGATCATGTAGTTTTCCCTCATTTTGTGATATGATGTGAACAGCAAATCAGTCAAAAAAGGAGTTTACTTGGGGGGTGTGGCCTGCATCCAATATATACAGATGTTCTGGGAAAGCTTGCTGTCTCTGGATCCTACGTCCAACTCATCATCCTCTGACTTCTGTTCTTGGGATGTAAACTAGCAGCCCGCCACCTGACCTGCAGATCTTGGGATTCACCAGTTCTTGCAACCCCATGAACCAGCAGCCTTCTGCTTGACCTTCCGATTTTGAGTCCAACCACCCCTGCAACCACGTGAGTCAGGAGAAGCCTCCAGCCACACTGGGATTGGAGGAAGACTCATTAACAACCTGTGATATGCGGATGACACAACCTGGCTTGCTGAAAGTGCAGAGGACTTGAAGCACTTACTGATGAAGATCAAAGACCACAACCTTCAGTGTCGATTATACCTCAACATAAAGAAAACAAAAATCCTCACAACTGGAGCAATATAAGTCACATCATGATAAATGGAGAAAATAATGAAGTTGTCAAGGATTTCATTTTACTTGCATCCACAATCAACGCCCATGGAAGCAGCAGTCAAGAAATCAAGTGACATATTGCATTAGGCAAATCTGCTGCAAAAGATCTCTTTTAAAGTGTTAAAAAGTAAAGATGTCACTTTGAGGACTAAGGTGCACCTGATCTAAGCCGTGGTATTTTCAATTGTCTCATATGCATGCGAAAGCTGGACAATGAATAAGGTAGACTAAGAACTGATGCCTTCAAATTATGGTGCTGGCGAAGAATACTGAATATACAATGGACTGCCAGAAGAACAAACAAATCTGTCTTAGAAGAAGTACAGCCAGAATACTCCTTAGAAGCAAGGATGGCAGTTCTTCGTCTCACATACTTTGGACATGTTATCAGGAGGGACCAGTCCCTGGAGAAGGACATCATGCTTGGTAAAGTGGAGGGCGAGCGAAAAAGAGGAAGACCCTCAAGGAGATGGATTGACACAGTGGCTGCGACAATGGGCTCAAGCATAGCAACAACTGTGAGGATGGCACAGGACCAGGCAATGTTTCATTTTGTTGTATACAGGGTCTCTGTGAGTCAGAACTGACTCAACGGCACTTAACAACAACAACCTATATGTATATACACACTTCATTGATTTCGCTCCTCTAGAGAACCCAGCCTAAGACAGATGCTGAACAGGTTTCAGTGACGCTTCCAGACTAAGACAGACTAGGAAGAAAGGCTAGGAGATCTACTTCTGAAAATCGGGTAATGAAAACCCTGTGAAGCATAATGGTTTGATCTGCAAGCGATAGTGGAGAAAGTGCAGGACTGGGCAGCATTCTGTCCCACTGTTCATGTGGTTGCCATGAGTTAGCGGCCGACTTGACAGCAGATAACGGCAACAATGAAAAATAGTCTCCCCACTAGAATATAAGCTCAAGGGGGTAGACACCGTGTCTCACTTGCTCACTGCTGTATCCCCAGAGCTCAGCACAGGCCCTGGCATATAGGTGGCACTCTACAAGTGTTTGCCAAAGGAATGAATTGATACCTGGGCAACAACTCCGAATGGTGGACAGAGTAGCCCAGACCTGGGTTCGAATCCTAGCTCTGCCACATGCTCACTGAGTGACTTGGCAAATTGGTTAATTTCTCTGGCCTTGGTTTCCCCATCTGTGAGATGGGGAGAATCATGGCCATCTCTTGGAGTGGCTGATGAGATTAAATCAAAGCAAATCCATGTGAGAGGCCTTGGGGCTTTTTGGCCAGTGACAGGAAACACAAAGAAGGGCTTCATTCTCACCTTGGGAAGAAGGGTGGGTGGAAGAAGGGGTCAGGAGGGCCTGTGTTTGCAGAGCTCTGGACATGCTGTGACATGCTGGGTGGATGTCGGGCGAGGGGGTTGGTTGCAGGTGGCTGCAGGCCAGCTGTTTTCCAGAAAAGCGGGATAGAGACACAAACCACACCCTAGAGACACCAAGCCCAAAACCCATTGTGGTTGAGTGCATTCCAGCTCACAGTGACCCTATAGGACAGAGTAGAACTGCCCCAAAGTATTTCCTAGGCTGTAAGTCTTTACAGAAGCAGACTCTCCCCCAGAGCAGCTGGTGGGTTCAAACTGCTGACCTTTCTGTTAGTTGCTAAGCACTTTAGCCACTGTGCCACCAGGGCTCCTTGAAAGATACCAGGCAGAGGAGAGTATTTCCCCGGGCACAGACCCTCTCTGGATGTTCCCCACTCAGCAAGGGCAGGGAGGGGATCTAGGGGCTCAATTATTCCAGTGAGGGAAGGAGCCCAGTGGGCTAGAAAAGAAAAAGTTTAAATGCTTCTCACTCCTTAAATGGGTTGGTGGTGGTTGTTGTGTTAAGTCAATTCCCACTCATAGTGACCGCATGTAACAGAGTAGAACTGACCCATAAGGGTTCCTAAGTTATAATCTTTACAGAAGCAGATTGCCCGGTCTTTTCTCCCACGGAGCTGCTGGTGGGTTAGAACCTACCACCTTTCAGCTAGCAGCCAAGAGCCTAGTCATTGCACCACCAAGCCTCCTCAAATGGGATGGAGGCCTGGGGAATCCTAAATGACACATCACCTTAGCCCTCCATCCCAGCAGCAAAGGAAACCACAAGGGCTCTAAGCCAGACAGACTGGGTTCTAACGCTCACTTGGCCACTACCAGCTGTGGGAGCCCAGCTAACAGCCTGGCCCTTCTGAGCCTTGGGATCCTCCTCTGTAAATGGAGATTATAAATCCCACTTCCCAGAGGGACTGTGAAAAAGCAAATGAACCCACCGAAGTTCAGTACTGCACACAGCAGGCGCTCAGCCAATGTTTGCCTACCAACCACCATATGAGGCAGGCACGGCTCTTCATTATAGTGCATTTTATGGATGAGGGAACAATGCAACGAGGTGAGGTCACTTTCCCAAGGGTTCAGGGGAAGTTGGCTACTCCTGGGTAGCAGAATTGGGAGGGAGAGAAGAGGAGGATGGAATAATTGGTGAGAGGAGACCCCCTTCCTGAGTTTGAGGGCCTAGAGCAAGCTGGAGAGAGAAGGGGAGGGACAGAAAGCAAAAGCCTGGGCCTCTGGGATTCTCCCATCACCTGTGGGCCTGGAAATCCTGGCTGCCTTCTCTTCCTGCTCTAAGATGGCAGCCGAAAAGAAAAATGAACTCCAGTTGCTCCAAATCATGGCAACCCCATGTGTGTCAGAGTAGAACTGTGCTCCAAAGGATTTCCAGTGGTTGGTTTTTCATAAGTAGATCGGTCACCAGGCCTTTCTTCCAAGAAGCCTCGGAGTGGACTTGAATTTCTAACCTTTCAGTTAGCAGCTGAGCATGTTAATCATTTATGCCATACGGGGACTCCTAAGATGGCAAAGGGGTGAGTAATATAAGGGGCCCCAAGGACTCTAGGGAATGGCAATAGAGCAGGGACCCACTCAAGTCTGGGTCTGGCCCCCTGAGAGCTGTTAACACCCCAAATTTGGGAACATGATCAGGAGACACCCTGATGGCTGAGTGACCTTGAGTAAGTCCCCTCTCATCTCTGGGCTGTCTCCCCAGATGCGGGGAGAAGCTTTATGAGGACCCTCTGGGCTCCAATGGTCTGTGTTTCTCTCAGGATAGCCACCATCACTGGGGAGTCCCTGTTGCCACATGCTGGAGGGGGGGATCTCTGTAAAGAGATGTGAGCTGTGTGTGCCCCCAGCCAGTCTCCTGCTAAGACAGGAAGCAGGTGCTCACGGGAAACCAACTTGCAAGGCAGGGTTTGCCGCTGGAGGCCAGGAGATAAGAAATTAGAGGGTAATGAGGTGTCTTCCTTCTGTGCTCACTGAGAACAGGGGAAACTTTTAGGGACACAGACAGGTGTAATTTGTGGGGTGCCAGATTGGCCTCCCTGGCTGAATGGAGAGTGTTCCCAGGAAGGAGGGAAGTAGGTGCTTAGTAAATGTTGGCTAGAAGGGTAGGGGTGGGGGTGGGGTGAATGCATGAATGCATGGGCAAATGGATGGGTGGATGGGTGGTTGGATGGATGGATGAACGCCCCCCATCCCCAAGCCTGCTTCTCTCCAGGGGGAGCAACCCTTATTTCAACACCCACTTCTTACTTGAAGGTCTGAGAGAAAATATGATTCCAAATCTCGTCTTTTTAGCTACCCTTTTCAAATTGGTCAGTTGATTCAACAACAGTATTTGATAAGCTTTGATTGAATACCTACTGTGTGCAAAACCCTGGGGTGACATTGGTTAATAAAATTCAACAGAATCCACACCCTCCTTCTTAAAGCATGATGACCAGAAAGGAAAAGGAGAAGTGAACAACGGATGTTTACGTGGCATTTGCTGTATGCCAGGTGCTTTGCACATTGCTTCTCTTGATCTTCACAGGCTGTGGTGAAATGAGTTCCCTTATGTGGCCTTTTGCCTTGGTTCTTTGGAAAATAGCTTGAGAGATTTTTCCCCTAAGCCTGAGGAGTCGCCTTTGCCCTAGTTTTCTATCCCAGAGGGTTTGTTACTTTTGTTCAGGTTGGTTGACAGACATTTCCTGGGTAAACTGTAAACAACCTGATGGTTTGATACTTTTTGTCTAGTCCTGGGCTGCAGCCTGCCCTGTGATTGGTAAGCATCTTTTCAGGGATTGAGCAATACACTATGCAAATGAAGTGACTATACCCAGTGCTGTCGAGTTGATTCTGACTCATAGTGACCCTATAGGACAGAGTAGAACTGCCCCGTAGAGTTTCCAAGGAGCGCCTGGCAGATTTGAACTGCCGACCCTTAGGTTAGCAGCTGTAGCACTTAACCACTACTCCACCAGGGTTTCCGAAGTGACTATAGACTATGCAAATCAAGTATCTGTGGCCTACCTAGAGGGGATTGGTCATTTTGTGGCCCTGGTGGGAGGGCCATGCTTTGAAATTGACAAGGACTTTGTGTATATATGCAGCCAACCCCACAGAGGTTTTTTCAAACAGAAGCAGAACGGAAAGAGAAGAAAAAAGAAGCAGAGAAAGAAGGGGAAAGAAACCTCCTGAAAGAGCTGTAATGTGAGTCAAGGGCTGTGATGCTGAAGGTAGTGACAGGCCTGCAAAGGGTCCTGTGGCAGAGTCAGTAATTACAGACAATAGGGCCAAGGGAGGCCTGTCACAAGGGAGTCAAGAGGAACCTGTCTTCAGGGGCTGAGAGGAGGCCTGCACAACAGAGACAAGAGCCTGCGTGCTTGCATAGCCAAGGGGAGCTGAGAGCTTCCTGCACTGAAGAAAAGAAATGTTGCCTGCATGCTTTCTGATCTTGATCCCAATCCTGAGTTGTACGCTGTTGATCCTAATCCCAAGTTGTACTTCTTAATAAGTCACTTAACTGTAAATATGGTCTGTGAGTTCTATGTGGCCATTGCAATGAATTACCGAACCTAGAAGAGAAAGAGTACAGTGGGAGGAATGGCTGGTGTCAGAATTGGTAAAAAGATTGGAGAGTGGAGGTATGTCTGACCTCTGGCCCATAGGAAGCAGCTTTGCACTGATCCCAGTCATTATCCCCCCTGAAGTTAGACAGGTCTTGATGCTACTCCTACCATTTTACACCAACCCTCAAAAGTGTTACTATCCCAATTAAATGGATGAAGACACCGAGGCTCAGAGAGATGAAGTGACTTGCTTAGTCACACAGTTGTTGAAGCATAGCAAGGTCAATGTCCTCCTATATCTCCAACTGCCTGTAGGGGCTGAGCACCAGGTTCCAGAAAGAGTGGCCTGATCAGTGGGGAGAAGGGCCAGGTTACACCTCCTCCCCCATATCAAAATTTCAATGCTTCCAGCAGACTGGAGTCAAGGAGCCTGGGTGCAAGCCTCTGTCAATACAACTGTGCTTGGCATCGTACCCACCCACTAGCATTTATGGAGACCCTGAACCATACAGGCACTGTGCTAGGCCCATCAGGGGGACGACAGGGGATGAGCTACAGATCCACCTGGGTCTCAGTCCTAGTCCTGAGCCAACAGCATCCCCCATTAGCTCCAGGCTGTGCCCATCACCACCTACCTACCTCCAGGGCCTCCCATCCCAGAATCAGACACTGCAGGACTCCAGGGACCCTGAGGTCATTGAGCCCAGGCATTTAGGGAAATGTCCATTTCAGAGGTCTGTCTTGCAGTGGGTGGAAACCCTGGTGACATAGTAGTTAAGAGTTCATCTGTTAACCAAGATATCGGCAGTTTGAATCCACCAGGCACTCCCTGGAAACCCTATGAGGCAGTTCTACTCTGTCCTATAGGACCACTATGAGTCAGAATCGACTTGATGGCAATGAGTCTGGTTTTGGTTTTGGTCTTGGGGTGGGGGCAGCTCCTGGGCCCTGTAACACCTCTGCAGGTCACATTCACAATCTCTGAGACCCACCAACCAGAGCAGTGGTAGACTTCACTCCACCACTCTCCGAAACTCCCAGAAGCCTGGGGAGACCATTGCTTGCCAGAAAGGTACTGGAAGAGACCACAGAGAACGGTAACTCCATGCCCAGACTTGGAGTGGCACCAGCTCAAGTCCTCACTCTCTTTCTTGCTGCTGTGTGACCCTGGGCAGGCCAGGTGGCCTCCCAAGCCTCCTTCCTTACCTGGAAGGCAATTCTAAAGATTTCTGCTTCACGGGATTGCCATAGGGATAAACGAGAGAAAGCATGTAATGAGCGTGGCATACAGAAGCTGGCATATAATAGGTGCTCAGCTATTACTATTCTGTAGATAATAGCTCATAGTGGGAGCCCTAGTGGCACAATGGTTAAGTGCTCAGCTACAAGCCAACAGGTCAGTTGTTCGAACACACCAGCCACTCCACAGGAGAAAGATGTGGTAGTCTGCTTCTGTGAAAACTACAGCTTTGGAAACCCTTTGAGACAGGTCTACTCTGTCCTGCAGGGTCACTATGAGTCAGAATCCACTGGACAGCAACGGGTTTTTGGATTTGGTTAGATAATAGCTAATCGCTGGAGCCTTCCCCATGGATTGGGCCTTTGTGAGGCCCCTCACCTACATCGTTAGATTGGTTGTAAGGTGCTCAGCTGGGGGCCGGCACAGAGCTGGCCCTCAGGAGACAGCCATTCTCTCTTCTGGCCACACAACAGCCCCAAAACCCACTGCTGGGCCTCAATCTCCCCAGCCACAGCAGGAGTTGGTCAAGAAGACCTCAAGTCTTGAATTCTTCTGCTACATGCCCCTCCCCCTAGCACTCCCATCAAGGACTCGAGGTTCCACTGGCCGCCTCAAAGACCGCTGCTTTTCTTCCCTGCAGAATTCTAGAGTCCTCTAGCCCCCCACACGCCCTGCCTGTCTTCACACCCTGGTCCTCAGCCCAGCCCACAGGGGTTGATTTTACAACAAGGACGAGTGACCTCACCATCACTTCCCCAGAGTCCATCCATTTCCTAACAAGTGACAAGTTTTAAAACCTGTCTGGTTTTAAAAACCACGGTTTCCTTAGAGTTTTTTTTTTTTTTGAGACTATACACAGTAAAACATACACCCGTTCAACCATTTCTGCATGTACAATTCAGCAACACTACATTCTTCGAGTTAGGCCACCATTCCCACCTTCCTTTTCGGACTGTTCCTCTCCCATGAACATAAACTCACTGCCCCCTGAGGCTCCTGTCTAATCTTTCGAGTTGCTGTTGCCAATTTGTCCTTATAGAGATAGTTCTTAAAAAAGCCTAATAAGATCATGGAAGAAGAAATAGGGACAACTCTAGGAGCCCTAATACAAGGCATAAACAGAATACAAAACATTACCAAAAATGACGAAGAGAAACCCGATAACTGGGAGCTCCTAAAAATCAAACACCTATGCTCATCTAAAGACTTCACCAAAAGAGTAAAAAGACCACCTACAGACTGGGAAAGAATTTTCAGCTATGACATCTCCGACCAGCGCCTGATCTCTAAAATCTACATGATTCTGTCAAAACTCAACCACAAAAAGACAAACAACCCAATCAAGAAGTGGGCAAAGGATATGAACACACACTTCACTAAAGAAGATATTCAGGCAGTTAACAGATACATGAGAAAATGCTCTCGATCATTAGCCATTAGAGAAATGCAAATTCAAACTACGATGAGATTCCATCTCACTCCAACAAGGCTGGCATTAATCCAAAAAACACAAAACAATAAATGTTGGAGAGGCTGCGGAGAGATTGGAACTCTTATACACTGCTGGTGGGGATGTAAAATGGTACAACCACTTTGGAAATCTATCTGGCGTTATCTTAAACAGTTAGAAATAGAACTACCATACAACCCAGAAATCCCACTCCTCGGAATATACCCTAGAGAAACAAGAGCCTTCACACAAACAGATATATGCGCACCCATGTTTATTGCAGCTCTGTTTACAATAGCAAAAAGCTGGAAGCAACCAAGGTGTCCATCAACGGATGAATGGGTAAATAAATTGTGGTATATTCACACAATGGAATACTACGCATCGATAAAGAATAGTGACGAATCTGTGAAACATTTCATAACATGGAGGTACCTGGAAGGCATTATGCTGAGCGAAATTAGTCAGAGGCAAAAGGACAAATATTGTATAAGACCACTATTATAAGATCTTGAGAAATAGAAAAAACTGAGAAGAACACATACTTTTGTGGTTACAAGGTGGGGAGGGAGGGAGGGAGGGAGGGAGAGGGTTTTTTTATTGATTAATTAGTAGATAAGAACTGCTTTAGGTGAAGGGAAAGACAACACTCAATACATGGAAGGTCAGCTCAATTGGACTGGACCAAAAGTAGTTTCCGGGATAAAATGAATGCTTCAAAGGTCAGCGGAGCAAGGGCGGGGGTTTGGGGACCATGGTTTAAGGGGACTTCTAAGTCAATTGGCAAAATAATTCTATTATGAAAACATTCTGCATCCCACTTTGAAATGTGGCGTCTGGGGTCTTAAATGCTAACAAGCGGCCATCTGAGATGCATCAATTGGTCTCAACTCACCTGGAGCAAAGGAGAATGAAGAACACCAAGGTCACACGACAACTAAGAGCCCAAGAGACAGAAAGAGCCACATGAACCGGAGACCTACATCATCCTGAGACCAGAAGAACTAGTTGGTGCCCGGCCACAATCGATGACTGCCCTGACAGGGAGCACAACAGAGAACCCCTGAGGGAGCAGGAGATCAGTGGGATGCAGACCCCAAATTCTCATAAAAAGACCAGACTTAATGGTCTGACTGAGACTAGAGGAATCCCGGCGGCCATGGTCCCCAGACCTTCTGTTGGCACAGGACAGGAACCATCCCCGAAGACAACTCATTAGACATGAAAGGGACTGGACAGTGGGTGGGAGAGAGACGCTGATGAAGAGTGAGCTAACTATATCAGGTGGACACTTGAGATTGTGTTGGCATCTCTGTCTGGAGGGGGGATGGGAGGATAGAGAGAGTGGGAAGCTGGCAAAATTGTCATGAAAGGAGAGACTGGATGGGCTGACTCATTAGGGGGAGAGCAAGTGGGAGTACGGAGTAAGATGCATGTAAACTTATATGTGACAGACTGACTTGATTTGTTAACGTTCACTTGAAGCTCAATAAAAGTTAATTAAAAAAAAAAAGAGCCTAATAAAGCTAAACTATTGATTGGATTTAAAAAAAACTTCAGGGGATATTTTTGGTTTAAGGTGTAAAGATGATCTCAGGGCAATAGTTATGGGGGGGTTCTTCCAGCATCCATGGTTCCAGAAAGCCTGGAGTCCATGAAAATTTGAAATTCTGTTCTGCATTTCCCCCTTTTTAATCAGGACTCTTCTATCAAATCTTTGATCAAAAGGTTCAGTAATGGTAGCCTGGCACCATCCAGTTCCTTGGCATTCTTAATGGCAATTACTTTCACTGCTTTTCTCTTAAAGGTTCGAGGCCAGACTCAGGCTCTAGCTCCCCGTCCCAGCTCAGCCAGGCAGAGAGCAGTCACCATGGTTCCCATGGGGTGGTTTAAGCTTTAGAGATAGAGCATTTGACTCCCCCTGCTGGCCACTAAGACAATAATCTAAATTGGAAAGAAAAGGATCTACCTCAAAAAACATGAAAGAAAAAAAAATTAAGACACACGTGTAACCAAACATGGGGATGGCGCAGGACAGGGCAGCGTTTTGTTCCATTTTGCATGGGGTCGCTGTGAGTCGGGGGCCACCTTGACAGCAGCTAACAACAACAACGGGGGACTAAGGAATACTTTACACAGCTCAGTCAGGTTTTACAGTGAAAAGCAAGTATCCCAGGCCAGGGCTCCAATCCTCGCAGCCACCCCGGTGAGAGCAGGCTATATTTACTGTCCCATTACCTTCTGTTTTTTCTTTTAACCAGACATCTTGGAGATTGTTCCATAGCAGTAAATAGAGCACACTTTTCTCTTCCTAACGAACCCTGGTGGCGCAGTGGTTAATCACTTGGAGGCTAACTGAAAGGTTGGCAGTTTGAACCCACCAGCCGCTCCATGAGAGAAAGATACAGCAGTCTGTTTCTGTAAAGATTTACAGCCTTGGAAACCCTGTGGGGGCAGTTCTACTCGGTCCTATAGGGTTGCTATGAGTCAGATCACACTCGATGGCAATGGGTTTGGTTTGGTTTTTCTCTTTCTAAAGGCTGGGTTGTAACCTGTTTATGGCTGTTTTTAGCCAGTTCCCTACTGGTGGCCATTTAGGATGTATCTAATTTTTGGCTTTTAGGAGCAAAGCTGCCCCATCATCCTAGATGTGTCCACGAGTGGGTCGTGATATCCAGGGGATAAGTCAGCACTTACTTTTTATATGCATGCTTTCTTTAACCCATAGCCCCTCCCCCAAAAACCCCAAACCCACTGATTCCAACTCATAATGACCCTACAGAACTGAGTAGAACTGCCCCATAGGGTTTCCAAGGAGCAGCTGGTGGATTCGAACTATCCGTTTTATATAACTTGCTCAAGGTTACCCAGGAAGCAGGGACAAATGCCTGCCTGTAGGGTTGATGGCAGCCCATACTGTGCTTTTGTGTGAATTAGAAAAAAAAAATCCCACCCCAGGGTGAGAAGTTTGGCAGATGAAGGTGGGCTGGATTTCAGAGCCTGCTTGAACCCTTGACCAGGTGCTATTGTGCGGTGCCCAGCTTGCCCCATTCTTTGCACCAGTTCTGTGGGATTCCTGAGTTGTCATCTGAAGGTGAACTGTGGCATCTGGTCCAGAGAACTGGGAGAAAGTGTTGGATGTGAACGGGATAAGGACGAAGTGTTTGCTTTTCCTCATTCCATTCATTCAATCACCATTTACTGGGAAAGCACGCAGACATGACTCCTGCCCTCAGGCAGCTTCTATCCCAGCAGAAAAGCAGACCCACAGCAAAGGGCAGCCAAAGGGCAGAGATGTTTAATGGGGAATAGAGAAGTGTATATATACAAATATGTATAGAGAGATTTATCACAAGGAAATGGCTCACACAGTTGTGAAGACTGGCAAGTCCCAAATCTGTGGGTCAGGAGTCAGGCTGGAGGCTTCTCCTGACTCACATGGTTGCAGGGGCTAATTAACCCAAGATCAGCAGGTCAGACAAACAGACTGCTGGCTCAAGTCCCACATCGGAGGTCAGACGATGACAAGTCAGATGCAAGGGCCAGAGCAAAAGCCAGAGAGCTTTGCCAGAACTTCCATATATACTGGATGCAGGCCACACCCCTGAGGAGACCCCCCTTACAACTGATTGGCTGATCATATCAGATGATATCACAGAAGTGACTACATTGTATTATTTATGAAAGAGGAATCAGTCCAATGTTTGTCTAACCACTGAGAATCATAACCTAATCAAGTTGACGCATAACATTGACCATCACAGGGAGCAGAGGAGGGAATCATAGGCTGGGAGACAAGGGACATACTTTTGGGATGCTCTGGTTATGTGATCCTGGACAAGTCATTGCTCCACTCTCGGACAAACTAAGACTTGAACCAGTGTCTTCAAAGTGCGGGCTGCAAAACAGAACAAAATAGAAAATACCAGTCTGTGGGGTGTGTAGTCAAGGAAAGTATTGTCACCTGAGGCTAGATTTATGTTTATATAAGCACATAAACAATACAAGTCCAATCAGAGATGGGTTTACCATGAAGATAATGGAACTTAACTGCTCTTAACCACTGCGCCACCAGGGATGGATAAAAACAATATACGTGTGATGGTTCCACTGGGGCACTAACCCAGGACCTTCTACGTGTAAAGCTGACATGATAACCACTACACTATGGAACCTTCACCATAAAAGGTCAACAGTTCAAATCCACCAGGCGCTCCTTGGAAACCCTATGCAGCAGTTCTACTCTGTCCTACAGGGTCACTAGGAGTTGGAATCCACCGCAACGGGTTTGGTTTTTTTTGGTAATGGAACTTAAGCTCCAGGGTTCCTCCCTTGCTTTGGGAAAGGCCTCAGGAAAGTGTTCATATGGTCATATGTTAAACAATTAGCAAAAGTAAGAGATTTACATCACAACTATTTAGGGCAGCTGACTCTTTCCACTGCCATGTTCTCTGTCACACTTCCCCTTACGATACTAGAGTGTTAACAAGCATTTCTGAGACCCAACCAATGGGAAGTTGAGTTGGACATACATTTGGTTTAACATTAGTGGGTTATAAGATTCGCAGTCACTTCGGTGGATAGGTAAGTTGTTGCCAGCCACCCTAGTGTAGGAAGGGCCTCCAGACCTATTCCTATGACCAACTCTGTTGACTCACCTGGTGTCCTGAATGAAGGTGTAGGAACAGAGGACATATTATTACTATATGACCAAAACATGTGCCTAACCTGTCCATTCCGACTCATGGCGACACCATGTGTTACAAAGTAAAACTGCTTCATAGGGTTTTCTTGGCTGTAATCTTTATGGAAACACATCGCCAGGCCTTTCTTCTGTGGTGCCACCAGGTGGGTTCAAACCAACCTTTAGGTTAGTAAAAAATCTGCTGCCATTGAGTCGATTCTGACTCACAGTGACCCTATAGGACAGAGTAGAACTACCCCGCAGGGCTTCCAAGGCTGTAAATCTCCATGGAACCAGATTGCCACATCTTTCTCTCATGGAGCAGCCGGTGGGTTCGAATCACCGAACTTTCTATTAGCCGCTGAGCACTTAACCACTGGCCTACCAGGGCTCCTTTTAGGTTAATTGTGGAGCACAAACTGTTTGCACCCACCCCCTCCCCCCACCCCCAGGACTTTGTATAAGGCCAAGGCACTGGAAACCAGAAGAATGTGAGGAATGCAGGAGAAACAAAGTCTCCATCGTGTGCAGCCAGAAGCTAGTCTATGGACATTTCTTCCAATCGTCAGATGTGTAAAATCCTAAGTGGAGGACTCAGTTCCCATTGACACTGTGTCTCAGCAGAACTCCACACCTACTAAGAACACAGTGAATAACCCAGCATGCATCATTATAAATGCACCACCTACTATTTTTTTTCCAAATCACCTGAAACAGAATTGTCTGAACTTCTGTACAGGAGGGCAGAAACTGGTAGCAGTACTGGAAACGGCAGGTACCTCTGTGTGCGTGACATCAGATGTTTTATGTACATCTCGACACATGGGGTTGTCTCTTATTGTGTCACATTTCGTTCTGACAGAATCTGGCAGTGAGTCACTTTCTTCTGTTACACGTGGGGTCGCTATGAGTTGGAGCTGACTCGATGGAACCTAACGACGATGACAGAGGAAACAATACGCAAAATTAGCTTTCCCCAAATCTGACGATCTTAAAAATTTAAGATTTACCTGGCAATACAAATTACAGACTGTGAGGTTGAGAGAAACTTTTCTAAACTATCAATAAAAATTTTCTTGATCAACCATGCTAAAAGGCTGACTTTTCTTTCCTCTTTATAGAAAATATAATAAAATTACTGCCTGATGAAGAACATACAGTTAAAAATTATTATTAAAAAAAAAGACATTATAATGGCATGTCAGTACCTTGGAACCCTGGTGGCGCAGTGATTAAGAGCTACGGCTACTAACCAAAAGGTTGGCAATTTGAATCCACCAGCTGCTCCTTGGAAACCCTGTGGGGCAGTTCTACTCTGTCCTATGGGGTCGCTATGAGTCGGAATCAACTCAATGACAACGGGTTTGGTTTTGGGGGTCAGTACCTTATTTTTCTGTTTTTTTCTTTAAGTAGATACTATTATTTTTATTATTCATAGAAAAAGAAACTAAGAGGTAAGTAACCACCAGGGTCACACAAGTTGTAAGTGGTGACGCTGGATTCTTTTTTTGGGGGTGCGTGCTTAAAACAGCACACTGGGTTAAAATCAGGGTGTCTGCAGAGCTGTGTTCCTTTTTTTTTTATTGTGCTTTAAGTGAAAGTTTACAAATCAAGTCAGTCTCCCACACAAAAATTTATATACACCTTGCTATGCACTTCTAGCTGCTCTCCCCCTAATGAGACAGCATAATCCTTCTCTCCACCCCATACTCCCCGTGTCCATTCAGCCAGCTTCTGCCTTCTCATCTCCCCTTCAGACAGGAGCTGCCCACATAGTCTCACGTGTTTACATGAGCTAAGAAGCTCACTCCTGACCAGTATCCTTTTTTTAGAGTCCAGTCCAATCCCTGTTTGAAGAGTTGGCTTTGGGAATGGTTCCTGTCTTGGGCTAACAGAAGGTCTGGGGATCATGACCTCTGGGGTCCTTCTAGTCTCAGTCAGACCATTAAGTCTTGTCTTTTTCCAAGAATTTGAGGTCTGCATCTCACTGCTCTCTTGCTTCCTCAGGGATTTTCTGTTGTGTTCCCTGTCAAGGTGGTCATCGGGTGTAGCCGGGCACCATGCAGTTCTTCTGGTCTCAGGCCAATGCAGTCTCTGATTTTTGTGGCCCTTTCTCTTGGCTCATGATTACCTTGTGTTTTTGGTGTTCTTCATTCTCCTTTGCTCCAGGTGGGTTGAGACCAATTGATGCATCTTAGATGGCTGCTTGCTAGTGTTTAAGACCCCAGACACCACTCACCAAAGTGGGATGCAGAATGTTTTCTTAATAGATTTTATTATGCCAATTGACTGAGATGTCCCCTGAAATCATGGTCCCCAGACCCCTGCCCCTGGTACTCTGGCCTTCAAAGCATTCAATTTATTCAGGAAACCTCTTTGCTTTTGGTTTAGTTCAGTTGTGTTGACCTCTCCTGAATTGTGTGTTGCCTTTCCCTTCACCTAAAATAGCACTTATCTACTATCTAATTAGTAAATACTCCTCTCCCTCCCTCCCTCCCCACCCTTGTAACCATCAAAGACTACTTTCTTCTGTGTTTAAACTATTACTTAAGATCTTATAATAGTGGTCTTATACAATATTTGTCCTTTTGCAACTGACTAATTTCACTCAGCATAATGCTTTCCAGATTCCTCCATGTTATGAAATGTCTCACAGATTCATCATTGTTCTTTAACAATGAGTAGTATTCCATTTTCTTGCAAAATTCTATTATTCGATCTCTGGCATTGTTTGTATCATCAAGGCCATATTTTCCAACTACTGATCCTTCTTTTTTTCCAACTTTCACATTCCAATCTCCAGTAATTATCAATGCATCTTAACTGCATGTTCGATCAATTTCAGACTGCAGCACCTGATAAAAATCTTCTATTTCTTCATCTTTGGCCCCAGTGGTTGGTGTGTAAATTTGAATAATAGTTGTATTAACTGGTCTTCCTTGTAGGCGTATGGATATTATCCTATCACTGACAGCGTTGTACTTCAGGATAGATCTTGAAACGTTCTTTTTGACGATGAATGCAACACCATTCCTCTTCGAGTTGTCATTCCCAGCATAGTAGACTATACGATTGTCAGATTCAAAATGGCCAATACCAGTCCATTTCAGCTGACTAATGCCTAGGATATCGATGTTTATGAGTTCCATTTCATTTTCGATGATTTCCAATTTTCCTAGATTCATACTTCGTACATTCCAGGTTCTGATTATTAATGGATGTTTGCAGCTGTTTCTTCTCATTTTGAGTCGTGCCACATCAGCAAATGAAGGTCCCGAAACCTTACTCCATCCATGTCATTAAGGTCGACTCTACTTTGAGGAAGCGGCTCTTTCCTCATCATCTTTTGAGTGCCTTCCAACCTGGGGAGCTCATCTTCCAAATATCTTCTTTCGCCAACATAAACGGCGACTATACACATGGACCTCGCCAGATGGAACACACAGAAATCAAATTGACTATGTCTGTGGAAAGAGACAATGGAAAAGCTCAATATCATCAGTCAGAACAAGGCCAGGGGCAGACTGTGGAATAGACCATCAATTGCTCATATGCAAGTTCAAGCTGAAACTGAAGAAAATCAGAGCAAGTCCACGAGAGCCAAAATATGACCTTGGGTATATCCCACCTGAATTTAGAAACCATCTCAAGAATAGATTTGATGCACTGAACACTAGTGACCGCAGACCAGACGAGTTGTGGAATGACATAAAGGACATCATCTATGAAGAAAGCAAGAGATCACTGAAAAGACAGGAAAGAAAGAAAAGACCAAGATGGATGTCAGAGGAGACTCTGAAACTTGCTCTTGAGCGTCGAGCAGCTGAAGCAAAAGGAAGAACTGATGAAGTAAAAGAACTGGACAGAAGATTTCAAAGGGCCTCTCGAGAAGACAAAGCAAAGTATTATAATGACATGTGCAAAGAGCTGGAGATGGAAAACCAAAAGGGAAGAACACGCTTGGGGTTTCTCAAGCTGAAAGAACTGAAACAAAAAATCAAGCCTCGAGTTGCAATAGTGAAGGATTCCATGGGGAAAATATTAAACGACGCAGGAAGCATCAAAAGAAGATAGAAGAAATACACAGAGTCATTACACCAAAAAGAATTAGTCCATGTTCAACCATTTCAAGAGGTGGCATATGATCTGGAACCGACGATACTGAAGGAAGAAGTCCAAGCTGCTCTAAAGGCATTGGAGAAAAACAAGGCTCCAGGAGTTGACGGAATATCAATTGAGATGTTTCAATAAACAGATGCTGCGCTGGAGGTGCTCACTCATCTATGCCAAGAAATATGGAAGACAGCTTCCTGGCCAACTGACTGGAAGAGATCCATGTTTATGCCTATTCCCAAGAAAGGTGATCCAACCAAATGTGGAAGTTATAGAACAATATGATTAATATAACACCCAAGCAAAATTTTGCTGAAGATCATTCAAAAACGGCTGCGGCAGTATATCAACAGGGAACTGCCAGAAATTCAGTCCGGTTTCAGAAGAGGACATGGAACTAGGGATATCATTGCTGATGTCAGATGGATCCTGGCTGAAAGCGGAGAATACCAGAAGGATGTTTACCTGTGTTTTATTGACTACGCAAAGGCATTCGACTGTGTGGATCATAACAAACTATGGATAACATTGCTAAGAATGGGAATTCCAGAACACTTAATTGTGCTCATGAGGAACCTTGACATAGATCAAGAGGCAGTTGTTCGGATAGAACAAGGGGATACTGATTGGTTTAAAGTCAGGAAAGACGTGTGTCAGGGTTGTATTCTTTCACCATACCTATTTAATCTGTATGCTGAGCAAATAATCCGAGAAGCTAGACTGTATGAAGAAGAACGGGGCATCAGGATTGGAGGAAGACTTATTCACAACCTGCGTTATGCAGATGACACAACCTTGCTTACTGAAAGTGAAGAGGACTTGAAGCATCAAAGACCACAGCCTTTAGTATGGATTATACCTCAACATAAAGAAAACAAAAATCCTCACAACTGGACCAGTGAGCAACATCATGATAAACGGAGAAAAGATTGAAGTTGTCGAGGATTTCATTTTACTTGGATCCACAATCAACACCCATGGAAGCAGCAGTCAAGAAATCAAAAGACGCATTGCATTGGGTAAATCTGCTGCAAAGGACCTCTTCAAAGTGTTGAAGAGCAAAGATGTCACCCTGAAAACTAAGGTGCGCCTGACCCAAGCCATGGTATTTTCAATCGCATCATATGCATGTGAAAGCTGGACAAGGAATAAGGAAGACCAAAGAAGAGTTGACGCTTTTGAATTGTGGTGTTAGTGAAGAATATTGAATATACCATGGACTGCCAAAAGAACGAACAAATCTGTCTTAGAGGAAGTGCAGCCAGAATGCTCCTTAGAGGCAAGGATGGCAAGACTGAGTGTTACATACTTTGGACATGTTGTCAGGAGGGATCCGTCCCTGGAGAAGGACATCATGTTTGGCAGAGTACAGGGTCAGCGGAAAAGTGGGAGACCCTCCACAAGGTGGATTGACACAGTGGCTGCAACAATGAACTCAAGCATAACAACGATTGTAAGGATGGTGCGGGACCGGGCAGTGTTTCATTCTGTTGTGCATAGGGTCACTACGAGTCAGAACCAACTCAACGGCACCTAACAAGAACAAGATGTATCCCATTGCATGAATACACCATAATTTATTTATCCATTCATCTGTTGATGGACACCTTGGTTGCTTCCATCTTTTTGCCATTGTAAACAGTGCTGCAGTGAACATGGGTGTGCATATATCTGTTCATGTAAAGGCCCTTATTTCTCTAGGATATATTCCAAGGATTGGGATTGCTGGATCGTATGGTATTTCTATTTCTAGCTTTTTAAGGAACCACCAAATCGATTTCCAAAGTGGCTGTACCATTTTACATTCCCATCAGCAGTGTATAAGTGTTCCAGTCTCTCTACAACCTCTCAAACATTTATTATTTTGTGCTTTTGGGATTAATGCCAGCCTTGCTGGAGTGAAATGGTATCTCATTGCAGTTTTGATTTGCATTCCTCTAATGACTATTGATCGTGAGCATTTTCTCATGTATCAGCTACCTGAATGTCTTCTTTGGTGAAGTGCCTGTTCATATCCTTTGCCCATTTTTTAATTAGGTTATTTGTTTTTTTGTTTTTGCAGTATCGTGTAGATTTTAGAGATCAGACACTGATAGCAAATATCATATCTAAAAACTTTTCCCAGTCTGTAGGTAGTCTTTTTACTCTTTTGGTGAAGTTTTTGGATGAGCATAGGTGTTTGATTTTTAGGAGCTCCCAGTTACGTAGTTTCTCTTCTGGTTTATTTTTCTGAATTTGTGATGTTTATTTGTCAGCTTTTTAATATGTGTAATTCATGGGGATTTATTTTTTCATTCAAAATAAATGCCCAGTTTTGTGCCTTATTTTGCACAAGTAATCTTATATGCTCTTTTTTTTAAGAGTTCCCAAATATTTTTACAAACTGCAGAGTCCACAACTTGAGTTACTGGATCTTGTAGTAAAATGCATTTCTTACATTGACTATCTGTCAAAAAAAGGTTGAAAAGCTTGGACTAGATGATCTTAAAGACTTTTTCCAGCTCCAGAACTCTTTAATTCTGTGGGAAAAGTGCCCTGTTCACCTTTCCCCCAGCAGCCGTGACTGACAAAAAGAGGAGGAAGTCCTTTTTTGTAGCTTATCCAAGTTTTTCTTGCTGTCCTTGGAGACCATGTCTTTCAGGGAGGCAGGGAGACAAAGTGCCATTGTTCAGAGAGCCCAGGGGAAAGGTGAAGACAGATATGCCTGGGGGAAGAGGCCAGAAGTGAAAGGAAAACTGTTGGATCAAAGCCCCAGTAAATGGAATTGAAGGCCTCTCCCAATTTAATGTCGCCCTGGTAGCACAGTGGTTAAGAGCTCACCTGCTAACCAAAAGGTCAGCAGTTCAAATCCACCAGGCAGCCAGTCCTTGGAAACCCTATGTGGCAGTTCTACAATGAGTCAGAATCAACTTGGTGGCAATGGTTTTTTTTGCAGGTGGAGAGGTACGTTGGAGGGCAGTGATGGTTCAGGGGTAGAATTCTGGCCTCCCAGTCAGTAGGCCCTTGTTCCCTGCCAATGCACCAGTGGAGGCTTGTGCATCGTTACCTGCTGAACAGGTTTCAGCAGAAGTTCCAAATAAGAAGGACTAGGAAGAAAGTCCTGCCAATCTACTTCCAAAAATCAGCCAATGAAAACCCTATGGATTACAACAGACCCATCACAACCAATCATGGCGATGGTGCAGAGTTCCCTTCTGCTGTGTATGGGGGTCACCAGGAGTCGGGGCCAGCTCCATGGTAACTAGCCACAACGGTCACCGTGTAGACCTTTATTTGGCATTTATTGAGTGCCTAGTTCTCAGCAATAGAGGCTCAGAGAGGTGAAGTGACTTGCCCAAGGTTACACAGCTCTGCTCTCTCTCCTGCCCCCTAAACCTTTCTCTCCAGTCATGTCATACTTCCCGGGTTCCTAAAGATCATACTTACCTTCACGCACACTGTCTTCTTAGCCTTGGAGAGGAAATTCCTCTTTGTTTCTCAGTTCCCTGCTCAAAGCCCACCTCCTCTCTCACCCCTCACACCACTCGTAGAATTACTGGTCTCTCTCTCCTCTGCAGCACTTGGAACAAACCTGCACAGGACTTGGAACAGCCCCAGAGCCTCACAGCTCCCTGGTTGACTGTTTTCATGGCACCTTCACGATCTGAAATTATATTGTCCATTTATGTGTTTATTAGTTTACTAGAACGTCAGTCAGTTCCACGAGGGTGATGCCTTGTCTTATTTACTCCTGTATCCCCTAGCTCCTAGTACAGAGGTTGGCATGAAGTGGGGATCTAATGATTCCTTTCAAGCACAAACTTTTCCTCAGAGTTACTCAGTAAACCCCAAGTCCCAGAGCACAAAGCATGAATGGTTAAGTATCTGTCCATCAGCCATTAATGAGAGGCAATATTTGCATGTCACCCTCCTATTGGTGGAATCCGGGACTCTAGTTTCAATTAGTCTTGTGGGAAAGGGTATTTCGTATGGCCTCAGTGGCTTGTTGTATTCTGTTGAGTGGATTCCTACTCACAGTAACCCCATGTGACAGAGTAGAACTGCCCCGTGGGATTTCTGAGGCTATAATCTTTACGAGGGCAGATTGCCAGGTGTTTTCTCCCGTGGAGCTGCCAGTGGATTCAAACTGCCTACCTTTTGGTTAGCAGCCGAGTGCTCAACCATTGCACCGTCAGGGCTCCTTCCTCTGTGGCTACATCCCCTCATCCCTGTAAACCTGATCTTCCCACCTGATGGAAAGGTGGGGGTGGGGGTGGGGGTGGCAGGGATGGGCTAAGCTACTCTCCAGCCCCTTCTTCCACCCCGCACACAATTCAGTCACCTGCAAGTCTGACCCCGCCTAGCACACCTGAGCATCCAGAGCCAGGAAAGGCTGATGTTACAAAGAGCTGGGGCAGAGGGAGGCCAGCACCAGGTTCCCACTGTGCTGTGGAGGGCAACCACACCATGAAGTCAGATCTTTGGGTGAGCCTGTGTCACCCTGAGCATGCTCACCTGGGACCTAAAATCCTTGGGGAACCAGAGCAGGCCGGTGCAGTGGGCCCAGGGAGCAGAACGACTTGGTTGGCGTGTTCCCGGGCCACAGCCCCAGACAGTCCAGGCATATCTGATCATGCCCAGGAGCCTGCATTCTTAACTAGCTCCCCAGGGAAGTCCGACACAAGCGTCATCTGCAGAGAAAACGGCAGAGTACGCCAAGCGCAACCTTGCAAATCAAACAGAACTCGCTCCCACTTGCTTGTGGCCTCTGTCAAGATTGTCTTTGTTAACTGCTCTGGGCCTCAGTTTCCTCCCCCGTAAAATGAAAAGAAAGGCCTAGCGATCTACTTCATGAAATCAGTCAATGAAAACCCTATGGGTCACAACAGAATAAAAAAAAACAAAACCAAACTCAGTGCCGTCGAGTCGATTCCGACTCATAGCAACCCTGTCCAATAAAAAAACAAACCCATTGCCATCAAGTCAATTCTGACTCATAGCGACCCCATGGGACAGAGTAGAACTGCCCCACAGGATTTCCAAGGAGCAGCTGGTGGATCCCAACTGCTGACCTTTCGCCTAGCAGCAGAGTTCTTCACCACTGTCTAACAGAGTGCTGGAAAATGAGCCCCGTAGGTTGGAAGGCTCTCAAAATACACAGTGGCTGCAGCAATGACCTTGACTATACCAATAATCGCCAAGATGGAGCAGGACTGGGCAGTGTTTCCTTCACTTGTACATGTGGTTGCCGTGAGTCAGAGCAGACTTGACAGCAACTAACAACGACAACAAATACCTACCTCAGAGAAGTGGTATGAGGCTTGGAGATACACATGCCAAGGTCCTGGCGCATCGCAGGTGAATCAGTAAATGATGCCAAATTATCTTTATCATGAATCAAAACAAAGGCAGAGAAACAAACTGTCACAAGGGAGACATGGACATGGAAAAGCCCAGTGAACACATCCATTTCACCGGTGGCCACCATCCTCTCTTCACACACAAGAATCAGCCCGTTCTCCCCTGGAACAAACCCTATTCTTGCTGTCCCATTATTTCAGAGAATCCAGACTTTCTAGGCCAGGCTTCAGCACAAACAACCAATTAGATCATCTTCTCTCCTGAATTTGTTTCCTTCCATCTAAAAGGTCATTCTTTGCAATACAGAGAATTTATTAAATATACAAGGAAATGCCAATGAATTTTAATACTTAGTGAGCTATTTCAAATATGTAAATTCATAAATCAGGGCAATAATCTTCCTTACACTGCATGGCCTAGTTCCGATTCAGAAAACCTGAACGCCTCTCCGGGCGCCTGCACACACACATAAGAGGTTGAACACATACCTTCTATGCGATCTAGCATCTTCTGACGTCTGCTCTCTCCTCAGCAGTGGCACCTAGAATCATGGCTAGGTGCAGAGATTCAAATTTGAGTTCAAATTCTGCCTCCGTTCTTAGCTGTATGATCTCCGGACATTTGTGCTCGCTGTACCCTCTGCCTGAAAACCCTTCCTGCAGCTGGCTCCTTTTCAGGGATCAGTTTAAATGTCAACTCCTCAAGAGGCCTGCCCAGGCCATGCCCTGCATGGCCTCCTTCCACTGTTCTCGAACCAGTGTATTTGGGAAACTATCTTGTCTGGGTTTCTTTCCAATGATCTCCATGTGTTTTGTTTGCTTTCATGCTTTCGTGGGTCCTTGTGATGGAGGCTGTGTGAGAACCTTGGCCAACCACATCTTCATTCAAGGGCCTCAGATTTCTCTTCTGCGAAACACGGAGAATAATACTCAACTCTGAGAGCTGTGTGAGGATTGAAGGGGACAATTGGCAGCTGTGGTCCTCAGTGCCCCTTCCCCAGGTATCTGCCTGGAAGGGAGCTGTGAGGCAGGGTCTTGCTGCAGCCGCAGGGGCTGGAGTAGGGTCACATCTCAGCTTGTTCCCGGAACCTTCTACAGTGCCCCCCATGAAAGGATTGGACACCCCCCACGAGCTCTCCAAGTTCTCAAGGATGCCCACCTTCCCATCTCCTCTTTCCTCCTCCCCCACTCCATCCTCAGGAGCATTTGCAGAGGTGGTAGGGTTTCCTTGGGAAGGGTCTGAGGTGTTAATCCTTTAGAGGTCAACATCGGTTAAATGATTGTAGCTGCATCAAAGACAGCTCATCTTTACTTGTAGCCTCTCAGGGGTTGTGCATGCTCAAGTCTCTCAGAGCAACAACACATTTGCAAATGGTGGGGAAAGGGTAGGAACACCTGCCAAGAGCCAAATTCCTGCACTTCCTGTTTCCTGAGTTCCTCCTTCATTTCACTTTCGAAGGAGCCATATGGAAGGAGGAACCTGAGGATAAACCAAAGGTTTATCCTCAGGTTCCTCCTTCCATATGGCCTCCCCTGACCCCCAGGCTGGGCCAGGCCCCACCTGCACAGCCACAGCTCCGGAGTCTCCCTTGCCAAGGCCTGCTCCCCAGGACTTACTGAGGCAGCCTTGTGGTCGGCCTTGCTCACTGGGAGACGCTGGACACATTCCTGCAGCCCTCCACTAAAAAAAGGTATGAATAATGATTTCCACTCTATCATTTATTCAATAGGTAGTGAGCACCTACTATGTGCCAGATACTCTTTTAGGCCTGGGGATACATCGATGAACCAAAGAGATGAAATTTCTTGCCCTCTTGGAGGAAACCGTAATGAAGTGGATTAACATGATAGCTGCAACAATGGACTCAGACATACCAGTGACCACGAAGACAGTGCAGAACTGGGTAACGTTTTGTTCCGTTATATGTGAGGTTGCCATGAGTCAGAGCCAACTGACAGCAACAACAGCATGGAGTTTGGAGCTTCCTTCTGGTGAGGAAGAGAGACAAAAAACACAATGAGGAAATGAAACATATACCGGAGATAAATGGTGAGAACAGTTCAGCAGGAGAGGTGGGCAGGGAGCCGGTGTTGGGAGATTCATTTTGCAGACACCTTTTCACTGAGTTCTCAGAGAGGATAAGAGACTTCCCTAAGGTCATACAGCTTAGGAAGCAGTAAAGCCAGAATTTGAACCCAGATCAGATCTATGCTGTCTTTAAACAGTGACACTGGGGTGAATACCCCCTAAATCAAAGTGGTCAAGTTTGTATTTTATTTCGATAATAATTTATTTCAGGAATTAAAAAAAAAAAAGCAGTGGGAAGTACATATTGCTTTAGGGCTCCTACGGAGGAATGTAATATACATATCAGTTTCCTGTATAATTTTAATGGCCTGCGGGGGAGAATTTAGAAAAGCGTCCTAGGCTGCAGAATGGTTGCGTTTAGGGGGAAAACTGACCCACCGCAACCTCCTCATCTCCGAGATGAGGTCACTGCGGTTCTGCAAAGTGAATCGAGGTGACACACGGAGGCGGCGGGCGAGCCGAACCGGATTCGCCAGATTCCCAGCGGCTCTCAGTCTCAGTCCGGCTTTAATCCTGGGGCGGACAGGGCGGCTCCAGAGGGCGCCACGGGAGGGTTCCCAGTCGGGGGGCGTCGGAGCGCAATAGGACCCAGGTGAGCCAGAGGAAGACTGTGCGCCCCTGGGCGGGACGTCACCAGGAGGGTCTGGGCCCCAAGTGGAAAAGGTAGAGATGAGAGTCTTTGGCGGCAGGAGAAATGGCAAGAGAAAAGGCACCGTGACTAGGAATTGTTCATTCTGCCCTCCCTGACTTCAATCTGGCCCCCTCCAGTATTTTCTTCCCATTGTTGCCGCCTGGACCCCTCTGAAACAAGAACCTGACTTTTTCACACCCGTAAAACCTTTAATGAGACCCCCACAAGCATTGCTTCCGGGAAAAAAAAAAAAAAACTAAACACAAGTCCTGCGTGATTTTGTTCATAGCTACCGTTGAGTCGGGGCTCTTGGTGGCCCGGTACACAACGGAATGAAATCGGACCATTGTGATCCATAGGGTTTTCATTGGCCGTTTTTTGGAAGTAGATGCCAAGCCTTTCCTCCCGGCCCATCTTAGTCTGGAAGGTCCACTGAGACCTGTTCAGTATCATAGCAACACGCCAGCCTCCACTGACAGACAGGTGGTGGGTGCGCATGAGGTGCACTGGCCAGGAATCAAACCCAGGTCTCCGCCGTGGAAGGAGAGAGTCCGGCCACTGCACCACCACGGCCTCTACTGTGTGATCTTGCCCCAGCCTAATTCCAGACCATCTCTCCTGCAATCTCCCCCTGGAGCAGCAATGAAACATTTCATTTCCCTGAACTTATCTTACTCTCTCTCCCCTGTGAGCCCCGAAACGTTTGGTTCCCTCCACCTGCAATAACTTTCTGCACCAGGTCTACCTGGAAAATCCCTACTGTCTTTCAGCTAAACATCAGCTCCTCAGTGAATCTTCCCTGACACCTTCCTCCCAGCCCCAGTTTGGGGTGGGGGCACCTCCTGTGTTGCCACTGCCCCAGGGATTCGGCAATACATTGTGCAATAAACATCCGCCATGACTTTCTCTTCCAGCGCATGTCACAGAGCATACAAATGCAGAGTTCATTAAATGCTTTCAGAATAAACACACGAAACAGTAGCACAGGCTTCAGGCTCTGCCGCTTACTCGTGCGACCGCAGGCAAATTAATTATCTAGCTTGTGGGTTTGTTGTGAGAAGTAAATGACTTAATGCATAAAAAATGCTTAGAACAATGCCCGCCACACTGTAAGCACTCAACGAAGTTTGACTTATCTTCCTCATCATTTTCACAGAGGCCAACGCACGTCATTGCCCTTTTAAGAGATCCGCCCACTTTCGCACCTAAGCGGAAGTGCGCGCTCAGGGCTCCGGAAGTGAGCTCAGAGCCCCTCAGAAAGATGGCCACTGGGCATGCTTCCGGAAGTGGTCACAGGAATCTCCGTGACGCAAAACGAGTTAGAGCGTCCCGTGGGGTTTCCATGGTGCCGTCTTCAGCCCCCCGTTCCTCCGCTTCCTCTCCCGCCTGAGCGCCGTGAACGGGAAGGCAGACGGCGGGGCCCCCAGCGACCGGACATCACTTAGGGGAGGGGGTAGAAGAGGTGACGCTCTAGGCGTGCTCATTCGCCTTTCGATGGTACCGAGCCATCAGGAGAGCCGCTCACGCGCGTCGCGGCGGACGTTGCCCCTTTAATCGACGCAGGGCGGTGACGAGAAGGTCCCGCGAGAGTTGCGGGGGCGGGGGGCGGTGCCGAGGCGGGGGGCCCGTGGAGGATGGAGCCCGAGATGGAGCCGGAGACTCTGGAGGCGCGAATCAGTGAGTGTCCGGGCGGGGCGCGGGCCGGACCGGAACCGGAACCGGGGGCACGAGGCGGGCCCCTTCTCGGCGGGGGCGGGGTACGGGGCGCCCCCTCCTCACGCCCCGCCCCCGGCCCAGGAAGGGCAATTCCCCAAATCTACTCCTTGGACCCTGGGGACGGGGAAGACCCCTGCCGGCCGGGTGGACCCGGAGTGGGAGCGGGCGCCTCCCACCCCCATCTGATCCCGGGGCCGCGACCCCCGGGGAAGCAGTTAGCTGCTTGCGCCGCCCAGAATCTCCGGAACGGAGGGAGCACCCTTCTCAAGCTTAGCTCGCTCGGCCAAGGAGCGCCCCCAGGTCTTCCCTTAGGCTCGGGGAGAGAACGAGTGAGCGGCCCCCGGGGCTGCACCTCGGACCCGTAGTTCGCCACTTTCCGGCCCTGCCTGGTGTGGCTTCCTCCCTTCTGCTTTTCACGTCTGCAGCTACCCAGGAGGGAAGGACCCATCAGATAGATCCCCCCAGCTCAGACTACGGGAGCAATCCCGGGGTGCCTATCACTACTCTCAGTCTAGCCTCTGAGGCTCTGCACCGCCCAGATACTCCTTTCCCAGTTAAGCTGAGCTCCTCCAAAGGTCCTGCGCCCGTATCCTTGTTCCTCTTCAGACACAGCTTAACACTACTCAGGTTCAGAGCCCCACACCCTCCCCTTGAGCTCCCGGTCCTCCAGTGCTGATGACCCTCACGTCCCTCAACCCCATTCCTGAACTTTGTCCCTGAAAAGTGCTGCCTGACTTCTCCCTGGTGTGCGGACAGCTGGTTCCCAAGTTTGTACCTCCCTTTGGGCCCATGTCTTGGGCTTCAGGGAAGCCCCGGGGTCAAACTTCAGCCCAGCCCCATGGATCCAGGCGGGAGCTGCACATAGTGGTTTGGGACCGTGGCCAGCCCCTATTAAGCCAGTCAGTCATTAGCAGAGGTGAACCCCGAGGTCGGCCCCAGAACCACAGGCCTCCAGGGACTTTCCAGAGCCAGTCTAGCCATTGGAGGGGGGAGGAGGAAGGAGGCACTCAGCGGCCATTGAGAACGTTCAGAAGTGCCCCAAGTGTCCGAGTCTCAGCAACTTGGTGGAGGAGGGGCGTCGGCAGGCTGCTCTGACAGCCTACAGCACTTGAGCACCAGGGATTACAAGACAGTCACAGTTTTAACAGCAAGGCGGGTTTTCTGAGAACCTGATCAGAGAAGGAGGCAGCAATCCAGGACACCTGGATTTGGCCTGGGCTAGGCCACGATAGATGGAGACTGAAAACTGTCCCCTCTCGGTGGTTGGAGGCAAAGAGTGGGTTCTGATGGAGTAAATGGTGACATTGTCATCACCATGGAGTAACAGGGTAGAGTCACACCCTGTTGTGAGACTGGCTGGGCCCTTCACCCTCCCAGGCTGCTCTCCCTGCTGCCTGCCAGGGAAGCTACCCCCACCAGTAGAGGGAAGAGCGGGAGCCAGGGAAGTATCTGATCTCCTTGGACCCAGAAGCCCTTCCTCTGTGCCAGATGCCGGGGAGAGAGCTGACGTCCACTACGCCAGTGCTCACTCCTGACCCCGGAACCCTCTCTAGCAGCTTCTCCGTCCTCATGTGGACTCACATGTCTTTGACACTTTAAGGGACTTCCTCTTTTAGGGTCCCCGAGCTAGGTATCAAGTGGGAAAGATCCAGCTCCATTTTCTTCTTTGTCCCTCCAGACTGATGTCCCCACCTCTGGGGACACTGTGTTGGGAGGCTGATTAGAGGGTCATCCTTACCCAGGGTGGGCTTATTCCTGGCATCCCCGACGCAGTCAGCAGGGGCATCATTTCTCGGAGGGACTGGAGAGTTCTACAGGGTTCCTGAACAAAGATTTGTACTCAGAGTAAAATGCTTCACTCAGACCTCTGCTCAGCGTACCTCTGAGGGCCCTCCCAGAAAGCACCCCCCTCAGCGCTTTGTAAGCCTTCTCTTTGCTCTGTTTTTCTCGGCTGTAGGACTTTGCAGCAGTATACAGTATTCTGTGTTTATTTGTTCATCTGAATAGTCAGTGTTTTTCTTGCTGGGCTGTGAGTTCCAGGAGGGCAAGGGTTTTGTCTTGGTAACTGCTCTATCATTGGCACCCAAAAATATTACTGAATAAATAAACATGAGTTCAGCGAATGGCTGCCTGGCTCTGGGATCCTAGGGCCCCAGCCCCCTGCCAAAGCTTAACTCGTTGCTAAAAACCCGTTGCTGTCGAGTCAATTCTGACTCATAGCGACTCTATGGGACAGAGTAGAACTGCCCCATATGGCTTCCAAGGAGCGCCTGGTGGATTCGAACTGCTGACCTTTTAGTTAGCAGCCGTAGCTCTTAAACACTATGCTACCAGAGTTTACTGCCGAAGCTTAGGGCCCATGAATGGTGAGATGCCACCTGCTGGGTCCCCAGCCTCCTGTCCACAACCCTGCTATGTCCCACCTCCTGGGCTGTACTCCCTGCAAACCCTCTGGTTTGATGCTCAGGCATGAGCAGAGCTGCCTGGGAGAGGGTGACACTGTGGAGAGGTGGCGAAGTCCCAGCCATGGCTACCCCCACAGTTTTACCAGGCGGAAAGGATTTGGTCATCCAGAATACATATTGCACTCTACTGTATAACTGGGGAAATGGAGGTTCAGGGAGGTTGGTGGTTGTTTAGCCAGTGGTAGGGGCTGTGGGTGATTATCTGGTCTTGTTTACTTTCTCTCTCCTGGAGGCCTGTCTCCCCATTCCTGGCCACTTCCCATTCCTGGATTCAGACCCCCCTAGAACACCACCCCTGCTGGCCAGCAGCTGAGCCCTTATCCATTCACACACTTTCCTGGGGAGAAAGGATACAGTGTGATGGGGGGGGCCCACAGCAGAGTTCAGGTCTGGGGAAACAGAAGAGAGTGGTGACCCCATAGTGCCACCCAGGCCGAACCCAAGGCTTAGGGAAGGCTACATGGAGGAGGCGATATCTGAGCCTCTCCGAGGGGAGAAGGGCTTTCCAGCCCAAGAATAAAATTCACATTGCTTGCCAAGGCCCTTGGTGCTCTGCCCCGGGCTCACTTACCCCTGAGTCTTCTCTCCTCACACAGCCCCTGAGCTGTTAAGACATGCCATCCCCAGCTTGGCTAACTTCCAGCCTCTGCTTGAGTATTACCTCTTCCAGGCAGCCACCTGGGCCACTAGGCTGAGCTGAGTCTCCTCTCTCGGTTCTGTAGCTCCTTTGTGTCTCCTGCTGTCACTGTATTGAAATCCTGGCTTTCCTTGGCCCACTTCTGGGCCTCTCTGCTCCTAGCGGGCAGGACCATGACTTCTTATGTTTACCCACTGGTTCTCTTCTGAGCATAAATTCGTGAGAGCTGGGACAATTTTCAGGAGTAGCATCAGAGGGGCAGGGCATAATGAGCGGTATAGCTGCAGGCTGGGCGATGGGGCGTAGAGGAAGGACTCCTGGACACAGACTCTAAAAGGGGGGCCTTTGATGAGAAGCTGCACAGGGAAGCCAGTGGGCCTGAGCTCATCTGTCCAGCCCTCAGTGAAGCATCAGCGCTCAGACCTCAGGCTTTTGAGACAAGAACTCTAGGGGAGGCCTTTCACGGGCTCAGTCACACCACCTGCTGACCAAACCACTGCAGTGACCATGGGGTGGGGAGCGCGGGTGGGGGGGCACGGATCCCTTCACCACCACACTGACCCTCTTTCTCTTACAGACAGAGCCACGAACCCCCTGAACAAGGAGCTGAACTGGGCTAGCATCAACGGCTTCTGTGAGCAGCTCAACGAGGACTTCGAGGGGTAGGCAGCCTCCCTCATTTTTGCTCTCATTTTCAGCAGAAATTGCTGTGCCCGCACCAGCCCCAGCCTCAGGCACAGGGACATGGGTGGATGGAGACCCGGTTTCTCTTCTTAACGTGTTCACTAATTAATAATCTTAGTGGGAATTGCCCTGAGCGCCACGTGTGTGCCACCCTTTGAAGTCGGCCTTTCTGGACCCATTTACAGATGAAGAAACTGAGGCTTGGCGGCTCAGCAGTCTGCCCCAAGATCCCACAAAGAGGAAATGTCCTTCCTGAGCGTGATCAAACTCAGGCCTGCCTGACCCCCAGCCAGGCTTGGTTGGCAAGAGCTCCCCAGAGGGAGAACCCCAAGCTCCCCAGCTGGGAGGAGCCAGCAGGCCTTTTGCTAAGGAAAAAACAGAACTGAGTTAGAATCATCTGGGGTCTTGTCAAAGTCCACCTGCTTGGGCTGTGCCCAGACTTGGACCAGCATTTCCAGAGGGGAACTAGGGGGTCCGCATTCTCAGCAGGCTCCCCACTCTGGCTGAAGTTCAGGAGCACAGCTCCGCGCGCTTGCCCATACTGCTTCCTCTGCCGGAAATGCCTCCATTCCCCCCCTCAACAGTCCAGCGGCTCCATGTGGGGAAGCCGTATAGCGTGATGTCTGCACCCTGGAGGCAGACTGCTTTGGGTTGGAATTCCAGCCGGCAGCGCAGTGCTTAAGCACCTGACGGCTAACCAAAAGGTCGGAGGTTGGAGCCCACCAGCCGCCCTGAGGGAGAAAGCTGTGGCAGTCTGCTCGTGTAGCGATTACAGCCCTGGAAGCCCTAGGGTGCAGTCCTGCTCTGTCCCGCAGGGTTGCCAGGAGTCAAAATCAACTCGATCGCCATGGGTTTGGTTTCGGTTTTTTATTAGCTGAGTGGCGGCCTGGATGGCACAAATGGTTAAGCACTTGACAACTAACCAAAAGGTTGGTGGTTCAAACCCACCCAGAGGTGCTTTGGAAGACAGGCCTGGTGTTCTGCTTCCAAAAGGCCACTGCCTTGAAAACCCTATGGAGTACAGTTGTGCTCTACACACATGGAGTCGCCATAAGTTGGAATAGACTGGACAGCAACTAACAACATTAGCTGAGTATCGTTGGGCAAGTCACTGAAGCCTCTGAGCCTTGTTTCTGCAGTGGGAAGTGGGGATGATCGTGCTGCCTGCCTCAGAGGGCTCTTACGGAGGGAAAATACCTGTGAGGCGCCTGGCACATCGTAAGTGCCCAGTACGTGTCAGCTGTTAATATCATCAGCGGCTGGCCTTTTATGATCTGGTAGACAATGTCACCACGTATGTTCGTTGCCACCTGGAGTTCCCAGGGAGCTCTAGCTGTCCATCTCTTGTGGCGCATTATCACGTTCTGCTCCCAGACTGGCTCTTTGAAGACTGTGGTTGTCTCTGTACTTGTCTCTCCTTTCGCCGAGGTCGAGGCGCATCATGTTGTTGTTGTTAGGTTTCATCGAGTTGCTTCCAACTCATAATGACCCTATGTTCAACACAGCAGAACACTGCCCGGTCCTTCGCCAGCCTCACAATCATTGCTTTGCTTGCGCCCATTGCTGTGGCCACTGCGTCAGTCTGTCTCGTCAAGGGGTCTTCCTCTTTTTCGCTGACTGTCTACTTTACCAAGCATGCTGTCCTTCTTCAGGAACTGGTCCCTCCTGGTAACACATCCAAAATACATGAGGTGAAGTCTCACCAGCCTCGTTTCCAAGGAGCATTCTGGCAGTACTTCTTCCGAGACAGATTGGTTCATTCCTCTGGCAGTTCATGGTATATTCACATTCTTTGCCGACACCATAATTCAAAGGCATTAGTTTTTCTTCAGTGTTCTTTATTCATTGTTCAGCTTTTGCATGCATATGAAGGGATTGAAAATACCGTGGTTTGGGTCACGGGCACCTTAGTCTTCAGGGTGACATCTTTGCTTATTAACAGTTTAAAGAAGTCTTCTGCAGCAGATTTGCTCCATGCAGTATGTCGTTTGATTTCTTGACTGCTGCTTCCATGGGCGTTGATTGTGGATACAAGTAAAACGAAATCCTTGACAACTTCAGTGATGTGGCTTATTGGTCCAGTTGTGAAGATTTTTGTTTTCTTTATGTTGAGGTGTAATCCATACTGAAAGCTGTAGTCTCTGATCTTCATTAGTAAGTGCTTCAGGTCCTCTTCACTTTCAGCAAGCAAGGTTGTGTCGTCTGCAAATACACATTGTTAGAGTCTTCCTCCAATCCTGGTGCCACATCGTTCTTCATACAGTCCAGCCACTCGGATTATTTGCTCAGTGTGGCATGTCATAGTTCTTAGTAAAGTTGTCTGAGGGACTGAACTCATGCCTTTCGGAGGCATTCCCTGCCTGGGCCTGCCCTGCCGCCCTCCTTGTCAAGCTCCCAGCCCCCATCTGATCTGGCAAGGAAGCTGGGCTGCATCTGCCTTGCAAAAGCCTGGAGGGTTAAAGTCCGGGGTTAGCGCCCCTCCTTGAGTGGCTGGGCGCCGCCGGGGTGGTGCACCCCATGGCTCCATGGCGATTCTGCCTCTGTCGTTCCTCCCACCCAGGCCTCCACTTGCCACCCGGCTGCTGGCACACAAGATCCAGTCCCCGCAGGAGTGGGAGGCCCTCCAGGCCCTAACGGTGAGAAGGGAGAGGGGCTGTCGGGGCCCTGGACCATGTGGCTGGCACCAGGGGAAGGCCAAGACTGAGGTTGTTGGGGTCCCACCCGACTCTTCATTAGAACCTAAGGGAGCTGTATCCAGTTGGGGTTCTCAGCTCGCCCTGAGGGGCCCACGGCAAGAAGCAGGCTGTGCCCCGCCCCAGACCCTGCACGGTTGGGCCTCTCTTGGGGAGAATTCCCCCTAGGTCACCTGGTCCAGGGGTCTGCACTCCAGCTGTGCATCTGATCTCCAGGAGGCTCATTACACGAAGGGGCCCCGCACTTCCTGAATCGCAGTGTCCTGTGTGGCCCAGGAATCTGCATGTTTATCAAGCTCCCCAGGTGCTTCACAGGAGCCTGTCCAGCCCATCAGTGTCCTTCAGACACAGGACAGCACTGTCCTTCCCACAGGGGCGGGGTGGGTGCCTGGCTCAGGCCCGAGGCTTTGGAGCGTTGCCAATAGCAGAAGACTAGAAGGGGCAGCGCCTGCGGTCCTCAGGCGTGGGCCACGTGCTGACGAGGGTGCACAAGCTGATTTTAAGTGGTGCTGGATCCACAGTTCTTTTAATAACTCCATGTTCATTTGAACGTGTTAGTTTTTTTCCCCCAAATGCACGTCAATCCTGTGATCTCACAGCTGTGCCTTAGGATAAAGCCAAGGTGGATGGTGCCTGTTTAAGTTTTCTTTAAAAGTAAAAAAAAAATTAAGAACATAGCGTAAAAGCGGAATTCAGATGTGGTCCAAGCCGTGGAGAGGCCGCCGCAGTGCTGCAGGCTGGGCATTGCCAGGCACCACAGATCACCATGACCCTGTTTCCCCGGGGAGGTGACCAGCCCCAGGGTCCTCTGTCGACCTCAGAATCCTCTCATCCTCACGGGTCCTTCCATCCCCGGGCTCTGGGCCCTGGCCCGTGTGGGAGGGGGCTGCCTCCTCTGCCCCCCAAGGCCCCCTGATGCCTGCCCTGCCCCAGGTGCTGGAAACATGCATGAAGAGCTGCGGCAAGAGGTTTCACGACGAGGTGGGCAAGTTCCGCTTCCTCAACGAGCTCATCAAGGTCGTGTCTCCCAAGGTGGGTGCACCCAGGTCGAGCCTCCGACCTGCTCTGCCCCCCATCCTGGGCCCTCTACCACCTCAGCCCCCTTAGAATCTGACTGAGCACAACACGGATCACCCCTCCTGGTTCCCTTCACACAGCTGAGTTGGGGACATGGGTCTTTGGAGGAGGCTTCCAGGCTGGCCGGTGGAGGGCAGCTGCAGAGCCTCTCAGGGAGATGGTTACAGGAAATGCAAACAGCTGTCCACAGTGACCCCAGCCTGGGCAGCTCTGTTAGCGAGAGTACCACCCCAGGCGGGCCTGCCACGCCCACCTGGGTCTCTGGAGAGGGTCACCCTGCTCTCCCATGCAGGAGAGCCTCCTCGTGTCCTTGGCTGCTGAGGCCCCAGACCTGACTGCTGGAGCAGATCAACCACACCCCTGGCTCTGGCCTTTAGCCCAAGGAGACCTCCTGTAAGGCCCATCCCCTTCTTCCTTTTTCCTGCCCTTAACCAGGGCAGCTATATGACCACCGGCCCCCCATTCCCTCAGGAGGGAACTCTGGAGAGAGCTGGTTCCTTAAGCCCAGCTTGTTGCTGGGACAACATGTAAGTGGGGCGCAGGGCTGAGTAGTTCCATGCCTGCCACTTCCCTGGTCAGCCCTGAAGTCTCAGACTCCTTCCGAGGTCACAGTTACTCCTTTCATAAGCTGGCTGTGAGCTGCCCTGTGTCAGCACACTGCATCCTCACTGTGCTGCTGCTCTTATCCTTCCTATTTAACAAATAGGGAAGCTGAGACATGGGGCCCACACAGCTAGTAAGTGGCAGAGCTGGGAAGTGAATGAACTTGGCCTTCTCCAGGCTAATTGGGTAGGAACATGAGGAGCTGTAGGCCAGAGGGCTTCCGAGGGAGCCTGGGAGGCAGCCAGGCTTGGCTGGGGTTGGGGCTGAAGTAAGTGGGGGTAGGCAGCGTCACAGGCCTCCCCTCCCCTTCCACCCTGAAGTACTTGGGCTCTCGGACGTCGGAGAAGGTGAAGAGCAAGGTCTTGGAGCTCCTCTACAGCTGGACAGTAGGCCTGCCCGAGGAGGTGAAGATTGCAGAGGCCTATCAGATGCTGAAGAAACAGGGTAAGACACCCACAAGGTGGGACGGTGACCTGTGCCTTCCTCACCTCTTCCCTGAGCTGGGGCTCCAGAGCTCTAGGGGCTCCTGGGCCAACAAGGTCATGGGCCTGCCCTTCTTCTCCAGGAGACCATACTGCCAGCGGGGCCTTTACCTGGCTCTGCCTGAGACTAGCTTGGGTGGAGGCAAGGTGGATTTGGGTCATGCTTCCCCTCAGAGTGGCGGGTGCCCAAACCCTCTCCCACACAGCAGTTTGACCTGGTAGGGTGGTAGCAGGCCCTGGCCCACCAAGGTCAAAAGCCAGCGTGCTGCAGAGAGTCTGACATCACCTTCCACCTTCCACCTTACTCCTGCCTGCCCCCATCCCCCCACCCCTGCTCCGGGCCTGGGCCCTATTGCCAGCCTTCCCACCACCTGTCTATTCCAGGGATCGTGAAGTCCGACCCCAAGCTTCCAGAAGATGCCACCTTCCCCCTTCCTCCTCCACGGCCCAAGAATGTGATCTTTGAAGATGAGGAGAAATCCAAGGTGAGACCCCAAAGAGACGACGGGGCCGCCAGGGCCCCCGGGGTTGTGACCCAGCCCCTGGCTGCCCTGACCTCGGCCCTCCAAGCGGGGGCGTGCGCTGAGCAGGGCCGCAGTGGTGGGGGCTTGCTGCGTATTCAGCACTTGCCATGTGCCCAGTGCCGTGCCGGGTCCTTCCCGTACTGTCCCCACAGACATGCAGGAGGGTGTCCCTGGGGCGGTTCGAGGCTTTTTATAGGTTGACCAGGAGGTTACAGATCTTCATGTCTTTGTCTGACCTTTTCAACAATAATTTTATTAGTTTTTTGTTAAAGAAGCACGTGCTTATGGGTAAGCCATTAAACAGCACAGAAGGAGAGAAGATAAAAAGTAAAAGCTCCTGTCTCACTGGTCCCAGCCCCAGAGGGGAACTGCTGTTAAGTTTCCTGTACATCCTTCCAGAAAGCTCTCTAGCAACAGTAATGTCCTGAGCCAGCCTGTTGAGGGCTGATTTCCTCAGGCACTGTGGGAGCACTTGATATGCAGTGTCCTCTTGTCATTATGGTCACCCATCAGGTGTCAGAAAATTCTCACCATTGCACAGGGAACTTAAGTAACTGGCTGTGGTCCCTCAGCCAGGAAATGGGGAGCCAAATGTGCCCCCGTCTCCTGAGCCCAGGCCGAGCCCTCGCCCCAACACTGCCCTCACAGTTCCACCCGCTCTCTCTCTGCAGATGCTGGCCCGCCTGCTGAAGAGCTCACACCCTGAGGACCTCCGAGCGGCCAACAAGCTTATCAAGGAGATGGTGCAGGAGGTGATGGCTGAGTCCATAGCACAGGGAGGCGGCGGGATGGGGACACTGAGCAGGGCCACCAAGGTGGGGGTGTGTGTGTGTGAGGAACCCTACAGTGACCCAGTTAATGGCCGTCACAGAAGAGGAGCTAACTGACTCTGAGGGACCCTACCTAGCAAGGCCAGGGATACTGTGCGGAGGGGAAAACGTCCCAGCACCCTCAGCCTCTGCCCTGATGGCTTCTGGGGGGCAGACTGCCTCTTCTGTAAAAACTGCCCCAGCATCCTGCCCAACAGCCCTGAAGGGAGCCTCCTGATGGGGAGGGCTGCTGGGCTGGGGAACCCCCACCTCCCCCAGAGCGTGGCTTCCTCTCGCCCACTTTCCCCCTGGCCTCAGAGCCACCACTCTCCCAGGACTGCTCTGCCCCATCCTGATGCCAGCCGGCCTTTGTGGGCTTGGTCTCCAGAATGCAGACCATGGCGTGCTTGGCCAGATTACCATGAGCTCTGTCTTGTATCTCAGACAGCTAGGAATAAAAAAAATAATAATAAGTTAGGCCTTATCGTATTTAATGTGGAGCCCTGGTGACGCAGTATTTAAGAGCTCGGCTGCTATCCAAATAGTCAGCTATTTGAATCCACCAACTGCTCTTTAGAAACCCTATTGGACAGTTCTTCTCTGTCCTGTAGGGTCACTACGAGTTGGAATTGATTCCATGGCATTGGGTTTGGTTTGAGTTTTTGGTATATATAACGTGGAGTCCCTGGGTGGTGCAGACGGTTAACACTCTTAGCTGCTAACCAAAATGTGGAGGTTTAGATCTACCCATAGGTGCCTCAGAAAAAGGCCTGCCCGTACACTGCTCAAAGACCACAGCCATTGAAAACCCTCTGGAGCATAGCTCAACTCTGACACACATGGGGTTGCCGTGAGTCAGCATTGACTCGAGGATAACTGGGTTTAGTTTTGTTTTTTGGGGGTGTGTGTGTGTAGACCTGGTGGCGCAATGGTTAAGTGGTTGGCTGTTAAGCAAAAGGTTGGCAGTTCAAAACCCAAGCCACTCCGTGGGAGAAAGATGTGGCAGTCTGCTTCCGTAAAGATTTACAACCTTGGAAACCCTATGGGGCAGTTCTCTTCTGTCCTATAGGGTCGATATGGGTTGGAGTAAACTCAATGGCAGTGGCCTTTGAGTTTTGTGTGTGTGTGTGTGTGTTCCTAAACATACACTACATATAAACGTGGGTGCCGTCGAGTCAGTTCCGACTTGTAGAGACCCTGTATACTACAGAACCAAACACTGCCCGGCCCTGTGTCATCTTCGTAATCATTGCTATGCTTGAGCCCGTTCCTGCAGCTACTGTGTCAGTCTGTCTCATCCAGCGTCTTCCTCTTTTTCACTGATCCTCTACTTTATCAAGCATGATGTCCTTCTGCAGGGATCGATCCCTCTTGATAACATGCCCAAAGTTTGTGAGACAAAGTCTTGCCATCCTCACTTCTAAGGAGCATTCTGGCTGTACTTCTTCAAGACAGATTTGTTTGTTCTTCTGGCAGTCCGTGGTATATTCAATATTCTTTGCCAACACCACAATTCAAAGGTGTCAGTTCTTCTTCAGTTTTCCTTATTCATTGTCCAGCTTTCGAATATATGTGAGGCAATTAAAAACATCATGGATTGGGTCAGGCACACCTTAGTCCTCAAAGTGACATCTTCGCTTTTTAATGCTTTAAAGAGGTCTTTTGCAGCAGATTTGCCCAATGCAGGATGTTGTTTGATTTCCCGACTGCTGTTTCCATGGCTCTTGATTGTGGATCCGAGTAAAATGAAATCCTTGACAACTTCAGTGTTTTCTCTGTTTATCATGATGTTGCTTATTGGCCCAGTTGTGAGAATTTTTGTTTTTTTTATGTTGAGGTGTAATCCATACTGAAGGCTGTAGTCTGATCTTCATCAGTAAGTGCCTCAAGTCCTCTTCATTTTCGGCAAGCAAGGTTGTGTCATCTGCATGATGCAGGCTGTTGATGAGTCTTCCTCCAATCCTGATGCCCCGTTCCTCCTCGTATAGTCCAGCTTTTTGGATTACTTGTTCAGTATACAGACTGAATAAGCATGGTGAAAGGATACAGCCCTGCCCCACACCTTTCCTGACTTTAAACCAATCAATATCCCCTTGCTCTGTTCAGATGACTGCCCCTTCCTCTGCGTACAGGTTCCTCATGAGCACAATTAAGTGTTCTGGAATTCCCGTTCTTTGCAATGTTATCCGTAATTTGTTATGATCCATACAGTCAAATGCTTTTGCATATCAGTGAAACACAGGTAAACATCTCTCTGGTATTCTCTGCTTTCTGCCAAGATCTACCTGACATCAGCAATGATATCCCTCATTCCACATCCTCTTCTGAATCCGGCTTGAATTTCTGGCAGTTCCTGTCAATGTACTGCTGCAACTGCTTTTGAATGATCTTCAGCAAAATTTTATTTGCCTGTGGTATCAATGATATTGTGTGATAATTTCCACAGTCCGTTGGATCACCTTCTTTGGAATGAGCACAAGTAAGAATTTCTTCCAGTCAGGTGGCTACGTGTCTGTCTTCCAAATTTCTTGGCATAGACGAGTGAGCACCTCCAGCGCTGTACCCGTTGGTTGAATCATCTCGGTTGGTATTCCATCCATTCCTGGAGCCTTGCTTTTTACCAATGCATTCAGTGCCACTTGGACTTCTTCCTTCACTACTTGATCGTATGCTACCTCCTGCACTGGTTGAATGACGACCAGTTCTTTTCAGCACCGTGACTCCGTGTATTCTTCCCATCTCCTTTTGATGCTTCCTGCATCATCATTTTCCCTGTTGAATCCTTCAACATTGCAACTCAAGGCTTGAATTTTTTCTTCAGTTATTTTAGCTTGAGATATGCCAGGCGTGTTCTCCCCTTTTGGTTTTCTAACTCCAGCTCTTTGCACATTTCATTATAATACTTAGGCTTTTCACGCTGCCCTTTGAAATTTTCTGTTGAGCTCTCCTACTTCATCGTTTCTTCCATTCACTTTAGCTACTCTGTGTACAACAGCAAGTTTCCGAGTCTGACATCCGTTTTGTTTTTTTTTCATGTCCTGTCTTTTTTAATACTCCTTGTTTTGTTCATACATAATGTCCTCGGTGTCATCCTACAACTCGTCTGGTCTTCAGTCACATCTATTCTTGAGATGGTCTCTAAATTCAGGTAAGATATACACAAGGTCATATTTTGGCTCTTGTGGACTTGCTCTCATTTTCTTCAGCTTCAGCTTGAACTTGCACATGAGCGGTTGATGGTGTGTTCCCCAGTCATTCCTTGGCCTTGTTCTGACTGATGATACTGAACTTCTCCATCATCTCTTTCCACAGATGTCGTTGGCTTGATTCCTGTGTATTCCATCTGGCAAGGTCCATGTGTATAGTCGTCGTTTATGTTATTGAAAAAAGTTATTTGCAATGAAGAAGTCGTTGGTCTTGCAAAATTCTGTCATGCCATGTCCAGGAGCATTTGTACCACCAAGGTCATATATTCCAACTACTGAGCCTTCCTGTTTCCAACTTTTGCATTCCAGTCACCAGTAATTATCAATGCATCTTGATTGCATGTTTGATCAATTTCAGGCTGCAGAAGTTGATAAAAATCTTCAATTTTTTCATCTTTGGCCTTAGTGGTTGGTGCGTAAATTTGAGTAATAGTCGTATTAGCTGGGCTTTAGGCGTGTGGATATTATGCTGTCGCTGACAGCACTGACTTCTGGATGGATCTTGAAGTGCATACACACCCACATACACACACACACACACAGTGAGACAGAGTAGTGTATGTTTAATTTGTAAGGATAAGTAAGTATACGTAAGTTGTGGGCACATGCTGAAACATTTTAATTGATAAGGTCATCAGAAAGGTTTGCAGATTTAAAAGCAGGTCAGAGACAACAGCACAGATGAGAAAAGATAAAACATTCAGACTTGAGGTTCCAAGGCTTGGGGTTAACAACTGGGAAATAAACTGAGGCGGGTGCAGCTGTATAGCCAGGACCACAAACCAAACATCCCAGGGCAGGGAGGGTGGGCTCTGGGTTTGCGTATCTGAAGCACCCACCCAGCTCCAGCAGGGCCAGATCATCAGGGTTTTTTGTCTTTGAAGATGACCTGGAAATCTGGGTTTTTGCATAAACTCTCCCAGTTCGTGAATGATGGCAGCTACTTCCGATTTCTGGAAACACTATGTGGGCCAGACAGACTCTGCCTGCTCCTCTTGCTCAGAGGCACATGCAGCTGGTGGGCCGGTTGGTTGGAGGGATGAGATGCTTCCTGGATGACCAACCACATCCAGGCGCCCCCCTGGGGTATCCCCTCAGCAGACTGACTGGAGAGGGGTTGGCAGCACAGATAGCTGAGGATGTTTTACGCCTCCCACCGGGAGGGAATGAGTTCTGGGTTGTCTTCTGAGGGCTGAGAGCTGCCCTGATGGCCGAGAGCAAGTCAGGGGTGGCCCGTCAGGGAGAGTGCTTCTGTCAGATCGGCATGGCACGAACTCACCTTTTATTCAGCAAGGGAGGAACGGGCACAGTACACAAAGGGGGTGGAGGAAAGCCGGTCACGGCCTATAGCCTGCAGCGGCCTTTCAGGGCCCTGAGCTTCCCAGCTTTACTGGTGTTGATGGACACTAGGGGGTTGTACTTGGTGATCACCCAGGTCCTTTTTCACACTCAAATATGGGAACCTTCTCGACCGACAACCACCAAGAGGGCAGGAGTCGTTTGTCAGCACAGGTCTAGGCCCTGGACCTTCAGAACCACCTGGCCTGGACGTTGGGGTACAGGGGTCGTTGGCGGAAAAGAGGCCACGCCCACAGGGTTGCCAGAGGGCTTCTTGGGCCCGAGCACCCTGTGCTAGATGTGATGACCGCTCTCCGAGTCTCACCTGACTCGCAGCCAGCCCTCTGCCCGGACCCCAGCATACTGTCTCCAGAGCGCTGTGGGCCGTGCTGGCTTAGGGCCTCTTTGCCGTCCCTCCTACAGGACCAGAAGCGGATGGAGAAGATCTCAAAGCGGGTGAACGCCATCGAGGAAGTGAACAACAACGTGAAGCTGCTGACAGAGATGGTGATGAGCCACAGCCAGGGTGGCTCAGCATCAGGCAGTAGCGAGGACCTCATGAAGGTGTGCCTGCCTGCCCCCCCTCCCCGCCCACCACGCCGGCCTTGTTGGCCCTGACCCGCCGCCTATCCTCTGCCCCAGGAACTATACCAGCGCTGCGAGCGGATGCGGCCCACACTCTTCCGACTGGCCAGTGACACAGAGGACAATGACGAGGCCTTAGGTGAGCCCAGGGCAGGCGTTGGGGTCAGGTCCCCAGGCCCAGAGTCCACACCACCTCTGAACTCCTTCTCCCCAAAGCCCAGGTATCTGCAGTTGGAAGGAGCCACCACCAGGGGGCCCCCTTCACCAGTGCTCACCCTTTGTGTCTCCAATGAGAGGAAGGAAGCAAAAAGCAAGGGGCTGCCATGGTTGAGGGACCACCCTGCCCCTTCACAGGATCTCCTTACTGGCCACGCCACCCTGCATGGAGGGAGCTCTGTCCCCACTTAGGGCTGGGCTCAGGGAAGGAAGTGACCCAGATGACAGAGCAGCGCAGGGACAGGCAGGGTGGACCAGGGCTGTCTGCCTCCAGACCCAGCCTCTCTGGTAAGGAGGAGTGAGGAACCTGAGAGCAAATCCCACAGGCCCGAGCAGCTCCAGGCTGAGCCCAGTGGTTTCTACCAGGGCCATGTCTAGGTTCACTTTCTGCTCTGCCACCGTGTCAGCCAGGACCCCCTTGGGCAGCGATCTGGGCACCTTTCATCCCCTTGTCCGGCAGGAGCCACTCAGCAGCCCCCAGGTGCCAGTATCTGGTCCCTGCCCAAGAGGCTCTTGCCCTGAGCAGCCCCTCTGAGCCCTGGCACCTGAGGAGGCTAATAGTGGCACAGGGCTGGTTGGTGACTGGCAGTGTTCTAGGTCTTGGGGATACGGCAGTGAGCAAAACAGACAAAGCCCTGACCTCATGGAACTTCTAGTCTAATGAGATAATAAACCAGATACATTACCTTGGCTGAAGAGAGGGTGGGAGGGCAGGAGGTAACAGGGCCAGACGCTGGGGGCCCGAGTAAGTGGGTGAGATAGGAGGCACCTTGCCCTCCCTCACACAAGCTCGCTTGGGTGTGGGATGCTTGACTCCCCCGCCCTAGGGACCCACACATCCCCTCAGCCTCACCTCTCTCCTGCTTGTTCCAGCGGAGATCCTGCAGGCCAACGACAACCTCACGCAGGTGATCAACCTGTACAAGCAGCTGGTGCGGGGCGAGGAGGTCAATGGTGACACTGCTGCTGGCCCCATCCCTGGTGAGGAGGTGGTCATGACTGCAGGGTGACACTAGCCCCTTAAGATAGGGAAGGCCTGCGGAGGGAGCTGGGGGACGTCTGTGCCAAGCCTGCAGCTGTGAGGGGAGAGAGTCTGGGTTTCGGAGGACTGGCGAAGAAGGAAGGCCTTTCTTTCACTTGACAAATCGGGCACCTGTTGTGTGGGGCTAGAGGAGCCTCCAAGGGTTCCTTCAATTATCAGAAGGCTGGGGGCGGGGGCTGTTGACATATAAACATCACAGGCTAGGCTCTCATCAGGCTGAACGAAAGCCCTGGGACCCACAGAGGACGGCAGAATCGGCCCTGTTTAGGAGAAGGGGTGGGGGTCTACACAGAAGCAACAGAGTGTGAGCAGGGTCCTGAAGGATGGGGAGCAACTTGCCAAGAAGAGTTAAGAGAAGGAAACACATTGTGGATAGAAGGAACACCGTATACTAAAGAAAGGGCCTGGTGAGCAGATTCTGGGGCCAGGCCAGGGTTAGGGCTGGTGTGGCCGAGAAGGGAAAGCAGGAGGCAACCTGGGAAGGGTGGGGTATGCCCAGGACTTGCCTGATTCTCCTCTTCCACCTTAGGGAGCACCTCGGCCCTATTGGACCTCTCAGGCCTGGATCTGCCTCCTGCTGGCACCACCTACCCAGCCATGCCCACCTGCCCCAGTAACCAGGCCAGCCCTGAGCAGCCCAGCGCCTCAATTTCCCTGCTTGACGACGAGCTCATGTCTCTGGGTGAGGAAGGGGCAGGCCTGGGGCCAGGTGGGGTATGCTCCCCGCGGCACCCCTTGCAGCTTGTAGAGCCCTGCCACCAGCCTTATGCCCTGTCAGTGCACGGGAACCTGGCTGTGATGAGGCAGCCATACCCAGCTCTGGCAGCCTAAGTGAGAACAGAGGGGTTTCCCTGCAGCAGGCTAGAGCCCAGAGTTGGGGCTGCCCAGGCAAAAGTTCAGCAGTTTCCGCACCCACCAAGAGGAAGAGCAGGAGAGCTCTGTGCCCAGAAGCATCCAGAGGTCCAGGGGAGGGGGGCAATGCTTGCCCCCAGCTCCCTGGGGCCAGAGCCAAACCCCCGGCCTGCTGTGACTCCAGGGCAGGGCTTGGGGCTTCAGAGTCCAACAGGAGGCCAGGCTTATCCTGGGGAAGACGCACAGGGGTCCCAGGTGGCCAGGCAGAGCTTAGACTTCAGCTTCCTCGAGGGCAGAAGCACCTCCCCCCATCCTCCTCATAACATCCACTGAAATTAGGAAGAAAGCAGAGGTGTTAGGGCCATCCAAGGGATCTTGAAGAATATGCTTGAAAACTGTAACGTGGAAACCAAGAGTCAGGCTGCATTCCTCTGAACCACTTCTGAAGGAACAAACAAATCCAAAGAGCTGAAGAAGCCACGGGTACGCTAGGATCCCAGGCAGAGTCCACCCAGGGTTGAAGGCATGCTTCCTGGGCTTGGGAGTCCCTGGGTGGCACAAACAGTTAAGTGCTCAACTACTAACCAGAAGGTTGGCTATTCAGACCCACCCAGAGGTGCCTCGGGAGAAAGACCTGACTATTTGCTTCTGAAAGGTCACAGTCTTGAAAACCCTGTGGAGCAGTTCTACTCCAACACACAGGGTTACCTGAGTCAGAATCGATACGATGGCAACCAGTTTGGTTTAGGGTTCTTCCCCTGGGCCTGAGCTAGACACAGTGCCAGTTACTGCGCTCTGTTGTGTGGTTCTTAATCCTCCCAACCACTCGAGGTCAGTGCTGTTAATATCGCCCTTGTATAGATGGGGAAATCAAGGCTTAGAGAGGCTAAACTAATTAAAGGGGAGAGAGCATAAAGGTTGGAAGTAGGCCTCTAACTCCAAAGCCACACTCTGAGCTGTTCTGTTGTTCTGACTCATTGTTCCATTGTTTCTAAGCAAGAAAAGGCCGAGGAGGGCTCGGTGGGGAGCGGTGAGGGGAAAGCGGATGCCCTACGATGGAGGGTCTGACCACAGGGTGTCCAGGGCCCCACCCACAAGTCCTGCCCGCCTGCCTCCTCTTCATTCAGTGCCAGGGGGTGACTTGGGGCATACACCCTTACCCCGGATAAAGGATGGTCCAGTGGCGAGAAGGCTCATCGTCCCCAGCAGAGCCAGGCCTAGGGGCAGCTCCCTGACTGGGCAGCTGGTTGATAGGGAGGTAACGGCTTGGCTGACCCAGGGTGGTTGGGACAAAGCCTTCTCCACATGAGAAGCGAGGTGTGCTTTGCACTTCCTGCCCCCAGGTTGCTTCAGCAGAGCCCTGAGCCTCCAGCTTCCTGCTTTTCGAAGGCCAAGAGAGTATAGGAACAAGAACCAGAAGTGCCAGGGTAGCACCCAGCCCAGCGGTGGGGGTAGAGGAAGCCTCAGGACCACAAAAGGCTCCTCCTAAACCGTTCTCTGGGGCAGGAAGGGTAGGAGGAAACCAGACCTCATGGTCTTCACCAGCTGCACGGGATTGGTCACGCTTTCCCAGCCTTGGCCTGTGGGGTGAAGGAACTAGTGGAAGGTGTGGGAGCACCCACACCATGCTGGCCTGGGATTGGATCCCAGCTCCACCACTTCCCGGCTGTGTGACCCAGGCGCATTCTTCCCTCCTCGGCCTGTGTTTCCTGTCTGTCAGAGAGTGTTGCAGACACTGTTGAGGCACTTTATCCAATTTGTTAATTACAACAAGCCTCTGCTATAGGTACTGCCATTGTCTCTGTGTTATATGAGGGGACGGAGGCACAGAGAGGTTACGTCACCAGTCCAAGGTCACACAGCTAAGTGGCGGAGCTGTGTTCAAGCTCTAGCAATTCTGCCATGCTCTAGTCAAGTCCGGACTCTGCCACTTTCCAGCTGTGTGACCTTGCTCAGGTGACTTAACCTCTCTGAGCATCCATTTCCTCGTTCCGAAAAGGGACAAGCGCACCCCACACCTTTTTTTTTTTTTTAATTCTGATGCTTTTTGTCTTTATTAGGGAAATTGACGTTCATACCTTTCGTGACAATAGATTTATTTCATCTTATTTGACTTTTTTGTGGTAAACACATTTGTAACAAAACATTTTCCATTTTAACAGTTTTCACATTCATTCCATTCACCATGTTGTTCAGCCATCACCATTATCCGTTCCCAGACTTCCCCGTCACCTTTAACAGAAGCTCAGTGTCCCCTAAGCCTTGGGTTCCTCCTCTCCCTCTTCCTCGCACCTGCCCCCAGGACCACTGATAAACTTCGGTCTCTAGACACTTGCCCACTCTAGATACTCCCCGACCCCTACCTTTGAAGGTGGTTTGGGGGTTAAGTGAGACCCGAGTCTAAAGACCCTGACACAGCAGGAGGGTGTAATACATGGTGTCAGTTAGATCTTCTTGTCCCTGATCTTAAAGAGATGAGCCTAGAGGAGGAGACACAACAGCCCCTGCTCCCTGTAGCCCCTGCCTCTCAGGTGGCATCTCAGCTTGAACCTCACTTACTCCCGATTTGCTAGAAACAGGAGAACTGGTTTTGCTTAGGACAAAGCTGAGGTGAGCTCGGCTGGAGGTGTTTCAGGGCGGAGGGGGCTGACTGGTCCCATACTGCCTTCTAACAGTAGGCTGCTTAACAAACCTTTTATTTAGAGCCATGTCCAAAGACCCACCTCACGCTCTCCGTTGCGCCACTCTCTCAGGCTGGCCCTCCTTGGCACATGTCAGGGCTGATGGCCCAGTCCAGCCCTGTCCTGGTACAGATGGGACCACCGAGGCTCAGCCGGTGCGCTGCCTTGCCTGCGGTCACTTAGACTCCAGGGCAGGCCTGGGCCCAGGGCCCTGTTCCCCACATGGCAGTGCGCACCTGACTCAGAGGGCGGGTGCAGAGTGCTGACCCCTGCCCTCCTGGATCCCCAGCACCCCGCGCCGGCTCTCAGTTGCCAGCTGGTGAACACAAGCAGGACGAGAGTCCCCGCTTCTGTATTGAGCCAGTGCCAAATGGCCTGTGAGAGGAGAAGGGGAAGCATGGGGGCCCCTGACTGGGCTGGCGGGGTCTTCGGTTTCTGTTCCTGCTCTGCTGCAGGTTCCCTGTGGAAGTGTGGGCTTTTCCCCTCTGAACTGAGCTCTTGGAAGGGGGGAGAGGAGGAGAGATGTGTGAAGCCCCAGCCAGTGCACACCCCCCGCAGCGAGTCCAGCCTCCTCATCTCTGTCTGCTTTCCCCTCAGGCCTAGGCGACCCCACACCCGCTTCAGGCCCAGGCTTGGATGGTGCCGGATGGAACAGCTTCCAGGTAGGAGGGTGCTGGGAAGCAGCCTGACCTGTCCCTGTCCTGGGACAAGCAGCCTGAAGGGAACAATGACAGGCTCTGTGCAGGAGGGCCATGGGGCAAAGGCAGGCTGCTGGCGCCTGGGGCTGGTGGAGGAAGGCAGGCTGTCCTCCCCTCACCTCCAGCTGCATCTCCCCAGCCCAGCCCCTCACTACCTCTGGGCCTGCCTTGGAGCCGCAGCCCAGCCTCTGGGGCAGAGATGAGGGTTTCCAGTTCCCATACTGTTGAGGTTGACTTTGGGGTCCCTGGAGTGTGACAGTCTCTGGAGTCGAGCCACAGGCCAAGCTCAGTCCCCTGCTGGCCATGAAGAGAGAAGGGTCCTGGGTCCCGCAGGCATGGTGTCATCCCAGGTCCCTGCATCATGGGTGGGAACAGTATGTTGTCTGCATCCCTAGTGCTGCTTCCCTACAGGTCACCTGCACAGGGGAAGGGGTCTCCAGGCAGGGCCAGGTGACACTGACACCTTCTCGGCACAGCCCTGCCCACCCACATCCCTTGTATGCCCAACAGTCATCTGACGGCGCTGAGCCTCCAGCCCTGGCCCAGGCCCCCGGCGCGGATAGCCGGCTCCCGACGCAGACTCCCTTGCCAGCCAGCAGTGGTCTGGATGACCTGGACCTCCTGGGGAAGATCCTTCTGCAGCAGTCACTGCCCCCGGAGTCCCAGCAAGTGCGGTGGTGAGGACACGCCCAGCCCAGCCAGGGGGCTTCCCTGCCCCCTCCTGAGCTCTCCCTTGCCCAGACCCCACCCAGGCCCTGCAGGAGAGCCCGCTGCTGGCTTGTGCACACGGGGAGCGTGTGCTGCTGCACCTACCATGTGTCCAGCACTGCGCTTGGCTCTAGGGACACAGCAGTGACAGGGAGGCATAGTGCCCGCCCCATAGAGCATGGAGTTCATGAGAGAGGGGGTCTACCCTCTGCTCACATAGCCTCCCCCAGTCATCCCCAGCCCCCCAGAGAAAGACTGAAGGCCCCAAGAGCTAACGACAATGAGGACACAGTCTGAGCGGCCAGGTGGAGGGCAGAGTAAAGGTCAGCTTTGAGAGAGGGAGGAGAAGGGCTCCCCGCTCCAGAGGAGAAGAGCCCCAAGGCCAGGGAGAAGGGTGGTCTGAGCCAGCAGTCAGGGACCGAGCCAGAGGCCCAGTCTTTCCTGTGCATCTGACCTCAGGGGTACCAAAGAATCCCCTCCTAATGCATCGTCCCCAATAAGGGAGAAGCAGCAGCCAGCCCCCCGGCTCACGCTCCGGGACCTACAGAACAAGAGCAGCCGCAGCTCGTCCAGCCCCAGTGCCACCAGCCTCCTCCACACTCTGCCCCCAGAGCCCCCTGGGCCTCCACAGCAGCCCACACCAACCGAGCTCTCGCTGGCCAACATCACTGTGCCCCTGGAGTCCATCAAACCCAGTGAGTACCTGGCGGGCTGGGGACCACCCACCTCATCTATCAGGAGCTGTGTCTGGGGAAGGAGGTGGGGAGCAGAACTCTCCTCCCAGCCCCCGACTGACTGATTTAGTAGGGAGCTCTGGAGAAGACCCTTCCCTTTACCAGGACTCAGTTTCCCTATCTGCCCCAGAGTGCTGGCAAAACTGCTCTGTAAACTCCAGGGGTTACACAAGCAAGTGACTTCTTGTGGGATGGCTCCTGGAGCCCTTCTCTCCCCAGGAAGGCAAGAACCAGGACATAGAGAGGTTTGGGGTTCCCCCAAGATCATGAAACCAAACCAGAATAAAGGTCCAGACCCACAACTGGAGCTCTTCCTGCCCAGGAGCAAGAGTGGGCCAGGGGCCTCCCAGGCACCAGGCTCTGAGACGAAGACTGGCCTGTCCCCAGTGTTGTCAGCCCCCACGAGCTTACTGCACCGAGGGCATCACACTCTCCATATCCCCAGGAGGTGGGGAACAGTGTCCCCATTTTACCAGTAAGGTAAACTGAGTGCAGGGAAGCTGAGTGACCATACCAGGGTCACCCAGTGAGTGTGTGACCCAAACTCTCACCTGCACTCCACCATGCCAGGAAGCAGCTGCACAGTGCTGGGGGAGCCCTGGGCTGTGGCAGGACCAGCAAAGTCCTGTCTCAACCATCATACTCTAGCAGTTCCCCTGCCCTCCGGGCGCCAGTGTGCACCTTGATGCACTGCCCAGGGCCAAGGCCAGGTCAGTCTGCACCCTGCCTGTACTACCCAGGGCCGAGGCCAGGCCAGCCTGCACCCTGCCTGTACTGCCCAGGGCCGAGGCCAGGCCAGCCTGCACCCTGCCTGTACTGCCCAGGGCCGGGGCCAGGCCAGCCTGCACCCTGATGCACTCCCCAGGGCCGAGGCCAGGTCAGTCTGTACCCTGCCTGTACTGCCCAGAGCCGAGGCCAGGCCAGCCTGCACCCTGCCTGTACTGCCCAGGGCCAAGGCCAGGCCAAGCCTGCACCCCGATGCATAGGCTGAGGCCAGGCCAGTCTGCACCTTGATGCACTGCCCAGAGCTGAGGCCAGGACATAAACTAGAGGGTTTGTTCATCTGTCCCCAGCAGAGCAACATGTGCCTGCTGTGGGCCAATGGGGAGAGCTGAGCGCCCCAGCCGCCTACCGCCCCACTTTCTCCCTGCCAGGCAGCATCTTGCCTGTGACTGTGTATGACCAGCATGGCTTCCGCGTCCTCTTCCACTTCGCCCGAGACCCGCTGCCGGGGCGCCCCGATGTCCTGGTGGTGGTGGTGTCCATGCTGAGCACCGCCCCCCTGCCCATCCGCAACATCGTTTTTCAGTCAGCTGTCCCCAAGGTGACACGGGCAGGGGCAGGACAGGCATGCTTCCCTCTCAAGGCAGGGTGACTTGGGGCTTGGTGGGGTGCCACCTGGCCTGGGGCAGGAGCAGGGGGCAGTGCGGGGTCAAGGGGAGCCCCAGACAGACCCCCAGGCCCCAGCCTGGCCCCCGTGGGTCTGAGGAGGGAAGCCAGGGCTAGTTGTGCCTGTCCTGCCACTGCCCACAGGTCATGAAAGTCAAGCTGCAGCCACCCTCAGGCACGGAGCTGCCAGCATTTAACCCCATCGTCCACCCCACAGCTATCACCCAGGTTCTGCTCCTCGCCAATCCTCAGAAGGTGAGGCCCAGCTGTGACAGGCCGGGCTCTGTGGGTGGGCTGGCCTCCTGGCCTGCTCTGACTCCTCCTCCCCTCTGCTCCAGGAGAAGGTCCGCCTCCGCTACAAGCTCATCTTCACCATGGGTGACCAGACCTACAATGAGATGGGGGACGTGGACCAGTTTCCCCCACCTGAGTCCTGGGGAAGCCTCTAGGACAGAGGCTGGGGAGAGGAGGGGGCAGAGGGCCTGGCCATCGAAGCCTGGTGGAGGCTGTGGTAGCCTGGGACACCCTTTGTCCCCATGGCCATATACCCCACGGCCTGGTGCTTCTCCCCTCACCCCAGTGGCCCCCAAGTGACTCTTCTCCCTCCCCCCTGCCCTTCCCCTGCTGTGAGCCAAACCCAGCAGGAGGCTGGGCCTGGGTTTGCACTGCTGGGCCTCCACACAGTGGGAGCCTGGAGCAGGGAGGGGCTGCACGGCCCTGGAAGGACTTGGGGTCCTGGGAAAGAAGCGAGGCTGTCAGGGACGGCCAGGAGCCCAGCCTGGGTGGGGCCTTCCCCACCTGTCTCTTATGCCTTATGGGAAGGCCCAGCCATAGCTGGGGGGACATGCTGGATCCAGGGACCAGCTCAGGCCTCCCCTGCAGGAACCCGGTGAATGTGGGGTGGCACTTGCGCCCCTAGCTGTTTGCACTTCCCTGGTGTTTGGTTTGATGCTCTTTTGTTTCTGAGTAGGCCCTGTGGTCACGGTCTCAGGGGTGGTGAAGACTGAGTTGGAGGGCCCCACGTGTCCCCCACTCCTCCTGGGGGCTCCCTTCACCCACTCAGTCCCTGCTGTCAGCCTCCTCAGGGGCTGTGGAGTATGTGACGGCAGGCCAGGGGCTGTGCACTGGAGTCCACCATGTCTCCTTCGTCCGCTGGCCTCTGCTGGGGCCTCCCACAGGCATCTCCTGTCTCTGTCCATCTGTCCGTGGTCAGAGTGGGGTCATGTGTGCGTGAGAGCAGGAGTATTTATGAAAATAAAACATCCTTTTCCTGGACAGTTACTCTTGTAGCCCTTCTGAGACAAGGAGACAGGAAGGGTCAGGGGTCCCCAGGCAACCCTGCACACCTCTCAGCCTCCATCTTTGGGGATCGGGCCCCGGTCCCTCACCCCACACCGGAAGAGGCCCTGCTGGGGGCCTGTGGCTGGTGCTGAGTCACCAGACAGACAGGCTGTGGTGGGCCCCAGCGCTCCCAGCTGGAAGTGAGCAGCCTGCCAGGAGCCCCATCTGCTGCAGTCGCCTAGGGAAGGCCCCTGCCACTGGCAACTTCCTCCTGCTGAGCTCAGCCCTCAAAATATAACTTTGAAGCTGCATCCACGCCCAGGGCCTACACCTCAGCTTCTCCATTTCCCAGAGGCTGCTCCCAGAAAGCAGAGAGCGGATTGCAGCTTGTTTCAGGAGGCGCCGGGACCTGAGTGGGGCCTCTTGCCAATGTCAGCTGCAGCACCCCCAGCCCTGCCTATCGGGGTCTGCCCTAATAGGGCAGCTGGGGTCCAGGCCCCGGGGCAGCTGAGAGAGCCAACCAATTGGGGAGCAAGCAGGGAGGTAGCCCGGGGGGACTGGCCATGTTCTGTGGCCTGCCACCTGCCCGCTGTGCTTTGGGCAGGCGTTCCCGTCGAGTTTGGGGAGGGCTGCGCATGGTTTCTCCTCCCTTGTAGAGGAGCGCATTAAGGGCCCTGGCAAGTTCTGCATTTAAGAAACAGATTTCACTTTGTCTCATCTAGTGTTTCCCAGTCTGAACTTGGCCTCCGAGTCCCTCTCTGTAGATACTGCTGGGACATGCTGGACGTGATGGCCTAGGGCCCAGCGCCCCAGACTCAGGTTGTGCTTGCCTCCATTCATCCACACAAAGGCACCTTCTCTGGGCAGGCCCACACTGGCAATGCAGGGTGAGCGGCTAGTCGCCGTCCTGCTCGGACACTAGACGGGGAGCAAGGCCTCCGAGCGGTGCTGCTCCCACCCGCTGGCACCTGCTGACAGATACCTAGTGTGGCTTGAGCCTTGGAAACAGCCCTCCCCTCCAAGCCACGGGGCCTCATGTCTGCCCTGCTCCCCAGGCGGAACTCCTGCCTATGATGTGTGTGGAAGGCAACACATTCCCTGTGCGTCTCTAACTGGAAGTTTTTCTTTGTAATAAAACCGTATTCCCTGTAACGTCCACCTGGGCTCCCAGGATGCCCATCTGGGGCCTAAGACACCTGGCCAGTCATGGAAGGGCTGCAGGGTAGTGGGAGCCCTGCGCGACACCGACTTGGGAGTCTGGGGTCTAGTTGTGGCTCAGTCACTGGCTCGCTGTGTGACTTTGAACAGAGTGCTTCCCTCTCTGGTCTTTAGGTTCATTGTGTAGGTGGGACCCCGTGATCTTTAAGGCCCCTCTGAGGCCTTCTGAGGAGTCCATGAGCACAAGGGTCTCCCCAGCCTGTCGGTTTTGGGGGGATGGAGAACGTTACAGGGGCAAAGGGCTCCTTTGATCTTGCAGACCATCCACCTTCCCTTGTTCCTAGTCCATCCACCCAGATGTCTGTCTGTGCTGCAAGTGCAGGAGCAGCCCCTGTGCCAGGCAAAGCCCTGTCCTCAGCTCAAAGCCTGCGGGACGCGAGCCAAGAGCTCAGCATGAGTGCTGAGTGCCAGGAGGGAGTGGCCACCAGGTGCCACAGGAGCTCATCCCGAGAAGGGGCCCTGGGCCTCCACCGCCTAGAGGTGCCAGTCCCAAGTGCAGTGTGTCCGTTCAGACAGGCACGGTGTGGCACATAGTCCGGGGCCTCTGGCATTCTCAGGCTGGCACAGGGTGCCTGGGGTGGGGGGGGAGGTGTATGCTCTGTCTTTTGAAGAGTGGCCCGCGCCACCCCAAGAGCAGTGGGACTTCCCAGAGCTGGAAACCACACTTCCACTTCTACTCAGACAGCCTGAGGCAGCAGTTAATTTTGATTTTTTGCAACCTCGACAAGCTGGTCATCTGTTCAGAGCAGCCAAGAGATGTGGAGAGGCCGCTGCTTGCCTGCGGAGCTGGCCCCTCCTGGTCTCCTGCTGCCCCACCCCATCTCTGCAGACCAGGCATGGCAGGCAGATAATGAGGAAAGTCAGCCCAGCCTGGCATACTTGCTCTGTGCAGCCTCTCCCCCGATCCTTACAACTGTCATGTGAAAACGGGAAACTGAGGCTCAGAGACTTAAAGTGCCTGAGGCCACACATTAGGGGCTGATGCAGGGCTGGGGCCAGACTGTGGCGCCAGCAGCTCTGAGAGGCCCCTTCCTCCCCAGCTGCTCCTTTGTTTGGGCCACTGTCCTCTGAGTCTAAGTGTAGATGCACCCCCAGGGCTGTCAGGATTGTGGTGAAGGCCTCCTCGTGCCTCAGCCCCAACCACGGCTTCCTGGGAGGGCCTTTGGGCTTGGGAAGGGGGCGCAAGCCCCAGAAATCATACCACGCCCCCAGCGGCTCTGAGAGAAAGCCTCCACTTGGAGGGCAATACCACCATGGCCACAAACAAGCTGTCTGTCAAAGTGTCTCAAATGGGACACTTGGCCCAGTCCTGCAGCCCCGTATCTGACCTCAGAACAGTACCTCAGCCCTGCCCCCTGGGCTCCCTGCCCACATCCTGTTCAAGCTTCCCCATATGCTACCAGACCATCACAGTTCTGCACAGATAAATCTGTTCTGAGGCTGCTGGCCCCTCGAGGTTGAGGGTGGGACGGGGACCAGCATTTCTGGAGTTCCTAGGCAGTGTCATTGGTACAGCAGGTGAGCAAGTGTGGGCTCAGGAGCCTGTCAGATCTGCTTTCTGACCACTTAACCTGTTAGGGACCTTGGGCCCAGGAGCCTCAGCTGCTTACCTGTAAAATGGGGATAATGATACTGACCTCACTGGAGGATTCACCAAAGTACAATACAATGAATCCCTTTGTCCCAAGGCAGCTGGACACATATAGGGGCAACTGAGGCAGAAGCGAGGGTAAAGAAAGGGTCTTTTCATTCCTGACTTTCTGGGCCCTGAATCAGCATAATAACAAGAAACCATTCCAGGCACCGTTCTAAGCATTTTGCAGACATTAAACATTTAAACCTCACAACAACCCACGGGTAAACCAGTCACCACTGAGTTGATTCCAACTCACTCTGCCCCTGTATGTGTCACAGTAGAACTATGCCCCACGGGGTTTTCAGTGGCTGATGTTATAGAAGTGGATCGCCAGGCCTTTCTTCCAAGGAGCCCCTCAGTGGATCTGAACCTCCAACCTTTTCGTTAGCAGCTGAGCACATTAACCGTTTGCACCACCCAAGGACTCCCAACCGCAGGTAGCTGCTGCTGTTTTTCCCATTTTACAGAGGACGACACTGAGGCTTAGAGAAGTGAACTGCTTTGCCCAGGGCCACCCAGCTAGTGAGAGACTGAGCCAGGCTGCTGGCTCCATCCATGCCCTTAAGCTCTGTTCTTGCTGTCTTTTGGGTTGGTGATAAGTGTCCAGTGGTGTGATGTCTTTACTTCTGGTTCAGCTCAGCCGTGTTTTATCGAGCTCCCGTGGATATGGCACAATGCTAGGCCCTGGAGGACTCAACATTAGCCAGATAAGGCCCAGGCCCTCCAGGAGCAGGCCCAGGCTGGTGGAGACCTGCCCAAGTCACAGCCCTAACAATGCCACATGATAAGGGTTGGTAATTGGGGAAGGGCCCTGAGAGGGGTGGGCTGACTCTGAAGTCCCCTTCTGTGTCTGCAGTTCTCAGGAGCCACTCTGCCAACATTCACTGATAGAAACTTCTGAGTCCAAAAGTCTCTGATGACAACATCCTTCAAAGTAACAGCCTATGACCCGACCTTCAGGGTTTCCACTCTTCTATGATTCAACATCCCAAGTGTGACAAGGAAGGCCCTCAAATATTCCCATCACCCGGCCAAGGGGCACAGCAACCTCACCCAGGCCAGACCTAGAAAAGCCAGTCACCTTTCCTGCCCAGGCTCTCAGTCTCCTGGGGGGCTGGGGGGGGTGGTGCTGGAGCCCAAGTGGGATGCCAAGGTCTATTAATGTGGCTCCAGGGGTTTCCACAGCAGCTGCTGCTAAGACCCATGTGCACTGACCTCTCCCCTGCCCAGGGCCGTGCCTCAGGCCTAGGCGAGCCTAGGAGAGACAGACAAGCAAGCCAGGCCTTGCCCTCAGGGACCTTCAGACCAGCTGAGGAACAGGACAAGACCAGGCCCTGTGCAGTCCAAGCTGGAGGCTGGGCTGGAACAGGGTGGGGAGCAGCCATGTAGTCCAGAGACTTCCCGGAGGCCAAGGCCAAGGTGGAGGTGGCATGCCTGGTGTTCCACTGTTGGCTTGAGAGTATTCTGTTTCCTAACAGTGCACACAGTAGATTCTGCCCACTGCAGAGACACGGGGCACTGAGCCACAGCGAAGTTCTGGGGGCTAGCCAGTGGGGAAGGTGGAGAGGCAGGGGCCAGAACCTAAACATTCCAAATCCCTGCCTTGCATTTTTTTTTAATCTTTTTTTTTTTCATTGAACTTTAGATGAAGGTTTACAGAACAAACCAACTTCTCATCAAAGAGTACACACATTGTTTTATGTCACTGGTTAACAACCCCACAACATGTCAACAGTCTCCCTTCTCAATCCTGAGTCCCCTATTACCAGCTGTCCTGTTCCCTCCTACCTTCCAGTCCCTGCCCCAGGGCTGGTGCGCCCCATTAGTCTTGTTTTGTTCCATGGGACTGTTCAATCTTTGCCCAGCCCTGCATTTTAAGAAGCCAGGTCTATACAGAACTCCTGCATCCAGGCAATCGGCAGGACAGCTTCTCCCTCCACCCAGGCATTCCTCAGGCTCTGTTCCCTTTCGAGAACTCCCCCAGGGGCTCCTTCAGTGTTCCTCACTGGTCCAGCAGCCTTCCTGGTGGGAGAAGAGTGGCAGGGAAGGAGCCTGGCCTAGGATCCCCTCATCAGCCAGATCCTGGGACCTCACTTCCAGCCAGGAGTCCCTACTCAAGTGGGCTCCCAGCTGGGAGGCTCCGCTCAAGCAGCAGCAGCTAGTAGGTTCTCTGTCTCATGCCCTCCCCAGCGGGAGTATTGGGACAGCCAGGTACAGTGAGTGCCCATTACGTGCCAGGCCCGGGCTGGGCCCTGGGAATGCGAGTGTCTGGGGCCAAAGCCCAGCCCTCAAGAAGTGCTCAGACTGCCCGAAAGCAGAAACTCATACTCCTGCCCAGGCACACACACTCAGTAAGTGCTCGAGTAATCCTTCTAGAGCTGAGCAAAAACTATGACAAAGCAAAGTGTAATAGGCTTGGCGGACTCCACCACCCCACACCCCTTCCCTGTCCCCACCCTGGGACTCCCAATGCTCCAGGGATGCAGGGGTTCAGGGTAGAAGAGTCTACCGCTCCCAAAGGCTCTCATGTCTTATATCAACTAGCATTCACGGAGCACCTACTGTATGCCTAACCCTGTTCTGGGTGGAGGGCCAAAGAGATCATGGCTACCAAGTTTGGGGGGAGACCAGAGCAGCACCCATCACTGCCTTCCAAGAAGGAAAGGCAGGACCTGAAGGAAATTTGAAGGAAAAAGGCTTTACAGATGGAGGGGGAACGGTCAGCCAAGGCCGGCAGGTGTCAGGGAACCACTCTGGGGGTGGGGGGTGTCGCTGTGGCTGCAGGGTGGTGTGAACCCCTCTTAATGGGGCAATGAGAGCAGGCAAGCTCTCCTGACCACTTCAGGTGGGCAGGGTAGGGCTGCTGGCCCGACAGGTCACTGGAGACATTGAGTCCCAGCTCCAGGGACTTGCCCAGGGGGACACAGCACAGGGTGGCCCCAGGAAGCCAAAGTGTCCAGCCAATCTTGCAGCAGGGATGTAAGGGTGATGGAGGGGCCCTTTGGCGTGGGAGTCCCCAGGCCCAGGTGGGCCAGGACAGGTCGGAGAGGCCTGTCCTTGGCCTGCTCCTCCTCAGGAGGGAACCCTCTTTCCCTTTTAGGGAGTGCAAAGGTTATTTATACCCAGGACACGCAGGCAGGCGGGGCAGAAACCTGGGAGGCCCCGGGGGTGCGGTGGCAGGAGCCGGCTTACCTGCTTCCCGCCACCTGGGCGGGGCGAGAGGAGGAGAGGGACGCACAACCTTCGGACGGCCAGGCGGCCGGTTGAACAGACATTCGCGGGGGGACCGGCCGGGTCTTGGGGGCCGGAAGACGGGGGTAAGCGAATAAACAAACTTGGCGAGAGGAGTGACCTGGGGGCCGGGGGCGGAGTCGCGGGCGGCACGGGGTGGGGAGAGCGCGGCGGCTGCGGCGGCCCAGGAAGCGCAGCGCGCCGCCCACCCATCCAGGCCCAGCGGCGCTGCGGGCAGAGGCAGGCTGGGCCGGGGGCTGCTGCTCCTCGACCCCTACCCTGACCCGCAGCCCCCAGTCCGGCCCCAAGATGATGAAGAGACAGCTGCATCGCATGCGGCAGCTGGCCCACACGGGCAGCCTGGGACGGTGAGTGCCAGGGTCCCCCTGCGCGGGACCTGAGGGGTATAGGGGGTGGGGGGGGACACCGGGGGTGGGGAAGCTGAGGACATCTGGACAGCCACTCTCTCACCCGCCAGAACCCTGCTCTTCTGCTCCCTCTACATCCCAGGCGGCGCTGGGGGGCAGACGTGGGGCTTTGGGGGAAGGAGCACCACCACCTCTGACTGGAGGGGGTCCAGGGGAAAAAGCGCTCTCACCAAAGACGCTGGGTCCTTCTGCCTCCATGAGCCTCTGAGCAGACCATCCTCCCTGGCCTCACTTGTCCCCTCTTGTCAATGGGGACGGTTAACCATCTCTGGTGGTTGGGTGAGGGAGGAGGAAGAGCAGATAAGGGCCCAGATCCTGGGGGAGGGGAGGAGACAGGTCCTGGCTTGGTGGGAGGAGGGCCTGCCCCTACCCCGCTGTGTCCCTCCAGTCCCCACCCCCAGCCCAGAGGCCTCCTGCTTCTCTGTCTTGCTTCTGCTTTTCCAGACTCAGGTGAAACCATCCCAAGGTCTCCCGGCCCCTGAGCTGGGGAGTGAAGGCCGGAAGTTTGGGGAGCCTCTAAGGGCCTGCCTTCTCTTCTCTTCCCCCAGCATAGGGAGTTCCCCTTCTCTGGGCTCAGGATGGGGCTGGGTGTTCAGAGATCTGCTTCCAGTCTCACACCCATGTGAGCCTGGCAGTCAGGCCACCTTGCTCTGGGCCACAGTGACCCCATGTGTCACAGGCAGGGGCGTGGGCCCAGGGCCTGCCTGCCAGTGCCGTCCTGAGGCCTGTGGGGCTGATGGGCCAGGAATCTGAGCTCCAGCACTTCCCGTTCTTGGGGCCAGACTAGGCTGCCCCTCCCCGGGTGCAATGAGGATTTGGAGGGTGGGCAGAAGAGAGAAGCTGCGCCCTAGGTCCCAAAGCTGGACCTGGGGTGGCTCCCCTGACCCCCCTCCAGTTTCGACCGCCCTGTCTCAGGGCATAGCCCTGGGTGGAGGAGGAAAAGCCTTGTATCCTATTCCCGCCCCATGGAATGTGCTCTGACTGGGATGAGGCAGACAGGCCACCCAGGGCGGGCCCCACCTGGGAGAGGCACACGAAGCAACTGGGGTCCAGGTGCCCTGCTGGTGGGCCAGGAAGAGACAGGGGGCCCCTAACCTGGGCCAGCCCAGCAGAAGCTCTCCCTTCCCACAGCACCCCGGAGACGGCCGGGTTCCTGGGTGAGGACCTACTGCAGGTACGGGTCCTGGCGGGCATCGGGCATCGGGTAGGAGGCAGGCCTGAGTGGCTGTCAGCAGGGGGAGGCCAGTTGGGGACCTGGATGGAGTCATGCCCCAGACTGTTGGCCCTGGGTCCCCAGGAGGAGGGAAGGGAAATGATTCCGGCTCTGGAGAAGAATAGGGCAATGGAGGTAGAAGGAGCTCTGGTGGCACGACGGTTAAGTGCTCAGCTGCTAACTGAAAGGTTAGCAGTTCAAATATACCCAGCAGCTCCATGGGGGAAAGACCTGGCAATCTGCTCCCATAAAGGTTACAACCTAGAAGACCCTATTGGACAGCTCTACTCAGTAACATACAGGGTTGATATGAGCCGAAAATCGACTCAATGGCGCCACCACCAACAATGGGGGTAGGGGGCCACTTCTCATGATTCATAGCCCCCTGCACCCTCTCCCAGGTGGAGCAGCGGCTGGAGCCAGCCAAGCGAGCAGCCCACAATGTCCATAAGCGGCTGCAGGCCTGTCTGCAGGGCCAGAGCGGGGCAGACATGGACAAGCGAGTGGTGAGTGGGGTGCCAGGGAGGAGGGGCCTGGGAAGGGGACCTGGGTCTGTACCTCACTCTGGGGTAAGCCCTGTCCCCTCTGTCCAGTGGGGGAGTGAGCTGAGGACTGGGGTGTCCCTGTCAGGTGGAGCCTCTGGCACGGGGAGGGTGGAGGCTACTGCCCCAGGGCTCCTTGAGGGCTTCACTCCTGAGACCCTACCTCTTTCCCGCACCGGTTTTGACCCCACCTCCCTCTGCACCAACCCCCATGAACCAAGGCCAGGCCTCCGACAGCACCTGAACTTCTCTGTCCAATCAGCCCCCAGGGCTGGCTGTCTTAATTGGAGCAACTGGGAGGGCTTCCTGGAGGAAGGGACATTTGGGCTGAATTTTGAATGATAGTCACTTATATTAATCAACAGCCGCCGTTTATCTACCCATTACTGCTAGACAGTTGCTGAGATGTGTTTATGCATCGTCTCAGCCACGCAAGAGCCCGAGGAGAGAGCTACCTTTATCAGCCAGCCCTGTTTTACAGATGAGAAAACAGGCTTAGAGAGTTCCTTGCCCATGGTGCCACAGCTAGAAGTGTCAAAGCTGAGACTTGAACCCTGAACTCTGATCCCAAAGCTAGTGTTCTCCATAACTCTAGGTGGGACAATGTGGGACATGTTTTGGAATCAGTCAACGTTTCACCTTGGCCAGAGCACTGGGGAGGGAGCAGGCGTTAGTGGAAAGCCAGGGAAGGTTTCGAGCTCAGCAATGGCCAGGCTAGCCACATATGCTGAGCCAGGGGAGGGAGCCCCAAGGCCAGGTGGGTTCCTAGCTCCTTTGTTTTCCCTCCACTGTGTGACCTTGGGCCAGCTCCCTATCCTCTCTGATCTTAGTCTCCCATTTGGGATGGGGCTTGCTCATTCCTCCTTGCCCAATAAGTGGCTTCTGGGAGGAGGAAGGAGCCCTGGTTGCACAGTGGTTAAGAACTCAGCTGCTAACCAAGAAATTGGCAGTTCGAATCCACCAGCCACTCCTTGGAAACCCTGTGGGGCAGTTTTACTCTGTCCTGTAGGGTCACTGTGAGTTGGAATCAACTCAGTGGCGACGGGCTTGGTTTTGGTTTGGCAGGGAAGAGGAAGGGATTCCCTGGGTGATGCAGATGGTTAATGTGCTCAGCCACTGACCAAAAGGCTGACAGTTCGAGTCCACCTTTGGAAGAAAGTCCACACCTTGGAAGAAAAGCGTGGCAATCTACGTCTCAAAAATGAGCCATTGAAAACTCTCTGGAGCACAGTTCTAATCTGCCATACATGGGGTTGCCATGTGTCAGAGTCGACTCGATAGCAACTGGGTTTTTTTTTTTTTCTGTTTGAGAGGAGGAAAGGGGACCCCAGATGGATCGGGGCTTTGTACACCATCATGGGGAGATGTCACCCCTGCCATGCCTTGTCACCATGCTATTTCCACTCCCCATCCCACCTCCAGAACTGCGGCCGTCCTGGGTTCCCTTCTTCCCTGCCCACCCATGCCCAGTGCCTTCCGTGGGGCTCTGTCTTCAAGGGCTTGCTGGGTGCTTGGGCAGGGTGGAGGGAGGCTGAACAGGCGAGCACACATACAAACACACACACACGTGCGCGCTCCCTCCTTTTCATGCTGGCCCTCCCCATCCCCTCCCCTCCCTGCAGAAGAAGCTGCCCCTCATGGCTCTGTCCACCGTGATGGCCGAGAGCTTCAAGGAGCTGGACCCTGACTCCAGCATGGGGTAAGCACAGGGTAGGGGCCCAGCCTCCACCTGGGGATGCCAAGAAGGGATCTGAGCCACAGGGGGTCCAGATTGGCAAGTGCTTCCAGGCTAGAGGGGTGACCAGGCTGGGGACAGGGTCCACGTCAGAGAGGGCAGCTCAGTGAAGACAGAGCAAATACAAAGAGAACAGGAGCTAATGGGGAAGGGGACCCCACCAAGTGTTCCAGATGGGTCACAGGCTGGGGGAGCCTGGGCGCACTGGGTGCTGCATTCCACAGGAAGGCTCTGGAGATGAGCTGCGTCATCCAGAACCAGCTGGCCTGCATCGTGGCCGAGTTTGAGATGGTCCTGGAGAAGGATGTCCTGCAGCCTCTCAGCAGGCTGAGTGAGGTGACCTGCCCCCGCCAGCTCCTGGCTTCCCCAGGCTCTAACACCTGCCTCCACCACCCACTGAGCCCTGCCCCATGCCTGCCCCCAGGAAGAGCTGCCAGCCATCCTCAAGCGCAAGAAAAGCCTGCAGAAACTGGTGTCCGACTGGAACACTCTCAAGAGCAGGTAGGAGCCACAGCCACTGGGTGGGGTCCGCACCTGGGTTAGTCCTTCCCCACACTCATGCAGTGTGTGTACTGGCACACACGTCTGATCTGTGGGAACACATTTGCTGAGGGTACATGGGAGTTACACCACCTGGTGCCTGGGGTAGCCCCAACACCTAGGATAGCCATAAACGGTCCTTTGAGATCCCTGTGGTGGGAGGGCCCCATTCTCCACTCTGGGGCTGGGTGGCTGTAGTCACCAAGCCCGCCACCAGGGGGCGCTCAGAGCACTCATGGGCCAGGTTGGGCCAAGGCTAGTGGGGCTGGTGTGTCTATAGACCCCAGAATCTATGTTCTCAGGCATGTAGAGGGGGCCCTGGGCTCTGGATATGCAGCGAGGCCAGTGAGCACCCCACCTTGGGACTCTCCCCAGGCTCAGTCAGGCAGCCAAGAACTCAGGTGGTGGTCAAGTCCTAGGAGGCGTACCCAGCAGTTACAGCCACATCACCGCAGCCAACAAGGTGGAGACACTGAAGGAGGAGGAGGAGGAGCTCAAGAGGAAGGTGGAGCAGTGCAAGGTGAGGGGCACTGGGGGCTCCTTGGATAAGGGGTGACAGGGGTGGGACTGTCCCCATTTCACAGGCGAGGAAACCAAAGCTCAGAGATGACATGACCTTCCCAAGGCCACCTAGGAGGCGGTAGAGCCAGGATTTGAATCCAGGCCATCAGACTCTAGGGTCCATGTACTTAGCCATTACCTCACAGCCTCTTCAGTCTATGCTGCAGACATAACATTTCGGAAGGACTTGGTTTGTCCACCAGAGCCTTGGTGTGTTTGCTAAGTGAATGAATGAATGGTGTTTACTGAGTGAGTGAATAAATGAAAGGTAGGTAATGCAAGGCACTGTGGTAAGGGTATGGGGACACAGGTGAGGACTAGAAGCCGTCAAAGCTCTCAAGAAAGTTCAAGGGGGTTACTGTGGGCCAGCCCCAAATACAAACCTTGACAGAGAGGGGAGAGCTCATGTACCAGCTATGTGACCTTGGACAAGTCACCAACCCCTCTGAGCCTCAGCTCCCAGTCCAGGACCCCAGCCTCACAGCGTAAGCCCTCTCCTCTCTCCCCAAAGGATGAATACTTAGCCGACCTGTACCACTTTGCCACCAAGGAGGACACATATGCCAACTACTTCATCCATGTGAGTCCAAGACCAGGGCCATCTGGAGCTCGGGGTGAACACCAGAGCCAAGGACCAGTGGGACCCTCTTTGAGATGTTGGGAGGGAGGTGTCTGCTCTCCTAGGCTCTGGGGGAGGAGGCTCAGCTTCCCTCACCTTCCCGCTCTGGGGGAGGAGGCGCAGCTTCCCTCACCTTCCCCTGGGGGTGTTCCCTGGTCCCCACAGATCCTGGAGATCCAGGCTGATTACCATCGCAAGTCCCTGAGCTCCTTGGACACGGCCCTGGCTGAGCTGAAGGAGAACCACAGTCAAGCAGGTATGAACTCGGCCGGGCTGACCTGCACCCCACTCTGCCCTGCACAGGGCATGGTAAGAAGCTTAGGCTTCCTTCTGAGGGGCACTAAGGAGCCATGGGTGGTTCTGAGCAGGGGAGGGCTGGATTAGGTTTGTGATGGAGAGATTGCCGTGGCTGCTGTGTGAGGCTGGAAGGAAGGGGGCAGGACTGGAGCTGGATGGAAACTTGTTAGGAAGCAGAAGGGAGGTGGTGGAGGCCTGGACAAGGGCAGACACAGTGGAGGTGGACAAATTCAGGAGATACACAGGATGATTTTAGGGTGTGTGGCAGGAATGGTTCGGTGGGAGGTGGTACCACTGGCCAAAGCAGTAGCCCTTTGAGAATGTCTGGGGGTGCCCCTGTCTGCCCTGGCTTGGCTGCCCAGGGGTGGGAGGGCCCTGGGCCGCTGATCTGTCTCGTCCCTGCAGACCCCTCCCCCTCGATGATGGCCACCCCCTTCTCCAGGGTGTATGGGGTGTCACTGGGAACCCACCTGCAGGAGCAGGGCCGGGACATCGCCCTGCCCATCGAGGCCTGCGTCGTGATGCTGCTCTCTGAGGGCATGAAGGAAGAGGTGGGGCCCCTGGGGCAGATGGGAGGGCGTGGGGCCTCGTTCTGTCATAGACCTCTCACATGCTGACCTGTCCTGGTGCCTGTAATTCCACCATCAGAGCACAGAACCTGGGAAAAGGCCTGGCCTCCTGTTGCTGAATTGACACTCCCTTCCTCTGAGGAGTCCCTGGGTGGTGCACATGGTTAAGTGCTCAGCTGCTAACCAAGAGGCTGGCAGTTCAAATCCTCCCAGAGGCACTTTGGAAGAAAAGCCTGATGATTTGTTTCTGAAAGAGCAGTTCTACTCTGACACACATGAGGTTGCTATCAGTTGAAATCAACCCTGGCAACTGGTTTCCCGCTTAACGGTGCTCACGTGTGCCCGGCACTGGATTCTATGCCCTTTGCATTACTTGCTCTGTTTAATATCCCAGTGACCTTAGAGAGAGCCCTCACTGGCTTCCTTTTACAAGGGGGAGACAGGAGCCAGGAGGTAAATGTGTCCAGAGTCACATGAAAAGGTGGTGTTGGAACCAGTGCCTCCAGAGGGCAATCACCGTGACCTACCAGTCCCCCCAGGTCCTTCCCACCTTAGTGTTGTTAGTGCATCCGCCCGTTCCTGACGATAGACCCTGTTACAGTTACCTAATGCTGCTGTGACAGAAATACCACAAGTTAAGTGGCTTTAACAGACAGAAATTTATTTTCTCACAGTTTCAGAGGATAAAAGTCCAAATTCAGGGCACCAGCTCTGAGGAGGGCTTTCCCTCTCTGTCAGCTCAGGGTGCGGGGGTGGGTGCTTGTCTCTTCAGCTTCTGGTCTTTGTCTCTTCAGCTTCTGTTCCTTGGCTTCTTGGTGATCTTCATGCGACATGGCATCTACCTTCCCCCTTCCCTGCTTGCTAGCTTGCTTGCTTGTTTAATCTTTTGTATCTCAAAGAGATTGATTTAAGACACACCCTACATGAACTGTCTCATTAACGTAACAGAGAAAACCCATTCTCAAATGGGATTATAACCACTACAGGGGTTGGGATTTATGGCACATATTTTTGGGGACACAGTTCAGTCCCTAACAGACATTAAACTAAAAACCAGGCCAGTTGCCATCAAGTCGATTCTGATTCATGGTGACTCCATGTGTTTTGAGTAGAACTGAGCTCCACAGGGTTTTCCATGGCTGATTCTTTGAAAGTAGATCACCAGGCGTTTCTTCAAAGGACCTCTGGATGGACTAGAACCACCAACCTTCTGGTTAACAGCAAGCGTGGGTGCACCACCCAGGGACTTCCTGAGGATGGGCCCTTAAAAAAAAAAAAATTTTTTTTTTGAGGCAGAAAATACTCAGAGGCAGACTTAGGCCTCTCTTGGATCTGCTTCTTCCAGCTCCCCCCAGACTTCCCACCCTGCGCTTTGCTCAGATCTGAGACCTTGGGAGTTGAAGGATCCATAGACACTGTGGTGGCCGCTCTGCCCACAGACCAGGGGGGACACTGAGGCCCAGAGACAGCCAGCAACCTGCCCCAGACCATGAGCAAGCCAGGGCCTCCCAGCCAGAGTGCCCTGCCCTGCCCCTGCTCTGCGGCCTCCACCTGCTCCCTCTCCCACCTAGGGCCTCTTCCGCCTGGCCGCCGGGGCCTCCGTGCTGAAGCGCCTCAAGCAGACGATGGCCTCGGACCCCTGCAGCCTGGGGGAGTTCTGCTCTGACCCCCATGCCGTCGCAGGTGCCTGCTCCCAGGAACCCTGGGGAGAGTGGGGGGCTTCCCCACGGCTGCGGGAAATGACCCCAGGGTAGCTTGGCTTACAGCCTGGCGTTCTGCTGAGAAGACACCAGAGCAGACACAGGAGTTCTTTCTTAACGTGGGGTCCATGTTGAACCCCCGACATTATTTTAAAACTGCATATGTATGTTTTTTCTGGGGACAAGATCACTAACCTCCCTTATTTACTCAGAGGGGGCCGTGGTCCAAGGACATGATCAAACCTAGACACTTTAGTGTGAACAAGGGCTGGAGGTTCCTTCCAGATGGAGAGAGCTGAGGACCGGGGGTTGGGTAGGGGCCTGGGAGATTGTCTCTGACCTCCTCCTTCCCTTCAGGTGCCCTCAAGTCCTATCTGCGGGAACTGCCAGAACCCCTGATGACCTTTGACCTCTATGACGATTGGGTGAGGGCAGCCAGGTGAGGATGTGGGGGTGGGGGAAGACAGAAAGGAGGAAGCTACAGGGGCGCAGCCCCAGGCTTGGCTCACCAGGTCTCTCCCTGTCCTCAGCCTGAAGGAGCCAGAGGCCCGGCTGGAGGCCCTCCAAGAGGTGTGCAGCCGCCTGCCCCGTGAGAACCTCAGCAACCTCAGGTGAGCTCGAGCCCCTCGGCCCTCTGCCAAGGCCAAAGCCCAGCAGGGCCTGGGGCCCTGGGTTTGAGTCCTGGCTCTGCCATCCCATGCTGCGTGCCCTGGGGTAGACCTCGGTGGCCCTCAGGGCTTAGTTCACCATCTGTGAGGTAGTTAGGAATTGGGCGGGACAGGGCCTCCCAAACTTCTGGCACGTCCATGGCCCCTTTTTTACCATCACTTTCTGAAATATCTGATTTAAACAGACTCACTCTTTTATTCAAAAACCTTCTTTAGCCTCATCCTAAGGACTATTTCTAAAAACACAGCTGTGATGTGCCAGTCATGTTTGTTTATACTAGAGACTGGAATAAACATGTACCTTAAGCCTTTAAAGCCAGACCACCTGGCTTCAGGCCTCACCCTGCCCCTGTCTGGCCTGGGCAGGTGACTTAACCTCTCTGTGCCTCAGCGTCTGCATTTGGAAACTGCAGATTGGGACAGTCCCTGCCCCACACGGTGGCTGGGAGGATTCCCAGCATAGCTCAGTGCCTGGCACATAGTTGGCTCTCAGTAGATCAGCTAAGTTAACTGTTAAATATTCAAAAGTCATCTTGTGTGGTATTGTTCAGTGGTGTTTTTCCCACTCCAGAAGCCCTGGGCTGGGAAATTCTCAGACCCCTGGGGCTTTGATGGGTGAGGCATTCGTGGCCCAAGCTGCTGAGATCTGACCCAAGTCCACGTTCATCCCCCAGGTACCTGATGAAGTTCCTGGCCCGGCTGGCCGAGGAACAGGAGGTGAACAAGATGACACCTAGCAACATCGCCATTGTCCTGGGGCCCAACCTGCTGTGGCCGCCCGAGAAAGAAGGGTAAAGGGCCACAGGCTGGGGGAAGGTGGCAGAGGAGGAAGGCTGCCCCCACCCCAACCTCCTGCTGCTTATTGTCTCCCTGGGCCTCAGTTTCCCTAGCAATTCCTATTCTCCAGGCGGCACGAGGACCCCACAGGGCTTTGAAATGGGCATTCTGGCTAGCAGCATCATGGGGTGCTTAGTGGCCTTGCGTAGGGGCCTGAAAGCCCCGAGATCTGGTTCCAGCTCCCCATTCCACCTTCCAGAGATGGGCCTGGGAGAAATCACTCTCTGGACTTCCATTTTCTCATCTGTGATGATTATATAATGGCTGGGGAAATATTTTATAAACTATAACATGCTATGATACATGAAGAGTTATTATTATTCATCTGGCCATGGATGGAAAAAATATTTCATCCCATGTGCTGAGTGCAGTTGGTTGGTAAGGGCTGCCTAGAGCCAAGAGCTATGAGGAGAAGAGTGCCATGATTGACTAGTGATGCCTGTCATGGGTAAAGGAAGGGAGAAATATGGCGTGTGAGCAACACATTTGCCATGAACTGGTGGTCTGTGAGCTTTTTGAGAACAGGGACTCTTGTGGGATTCATCCTTGTGTCCCCAGTGTCCAGCACAGGGCCAAACAAGAGTTGGGGGTCAATGCAAGTTTGCTAAATGGATGACTCAGTTTCTTTCCCTTTTTGTTCCAGGGACCAGGCTCAGTTGGATGCAGCCTCAGTGTCTTCTATCCAGGTGGTGGGTGTGGTCGAGGCTCTGATACAGAACGCAGACACCCTTTTCCCTGGAGGTAAATTCCTGGTTTTGTGAATGGCCCCATCATGCCCACCCTCTACCCACCTCGGTACCCTCCAGACTCAGGTTCAGTTCCTGGCAGCCCCACAAACTCACCCTGAGATCTGGAGGAAGTTGCTTCTCCACTCTGAGCCTCAGTTTCTCCTCTGTAAAATGGGGATGCTACCATCTGCTTTGTGCAATTGTTGAAGGCTCATGTGCAGGTGGAAAGGCAAACTATGATCTGAATAATTTCAGGGAAAAGGGTATGTGGCCCTAATTCTGGCTGAGGTGGGAGGCTGGCGAAGGCTCTGGAAGTTAAGACATACTTCCTTCTATCTCTAGACATCAACTTCAACATATCAGGCCTGTTCTCGGCCCTCACCCCCCAGGACAAGGTCAGCAACAGGCCGGCCTCTGAGGAACTTCCAACCGTTGTCATCCCCACCCCCGCCACCACCCCAGCTCCAGCTCTGGCTCCGGCCCCAGCCCCAGCCCCGACCCCAGCCTCAGTAGCCACCAAGGAAAGGTGAGAACTGAGGAGTCTGAACGGCCCCTGGCCTGACCCCGTGGGCCCCCAACCTGAGGTATTATCTTTCATGACTGCCAGTTACATTTTAGGAAATACAATTATTGATATTTTTATTGCAAAGACCAGGATTCTCAGCGGTATGGAGACTTGGAGGTGATATTCCTCCCAGCCTCTGACTTGTTCTCTCATTCGTTGAATGGTTATATACTGAGTACCTACTGAGTGCCAGGTACTGTTTTAGGCCCTGGGATTTAGGGGAATTAAGGAAATTCTCATTTTGGGATATGGAAATGCCTTCTAGTCTTCCGTTTGGTCCTTTAAATCTGGAAGGAAGGGCGTGTAGCCCGTGTGGTCTCCATACCAGGCAGATGTTGTTCACTCTACCACAGACTGCTGGTGCCCAAATCACAAATTTCCTCAGACAAGCAAGACAAACAAATGCTGCCCCTGGAACTTGCCTTCCATGGGGTGGGAGAGATCGGTAAGAAACAAATACACTGATGAACGCTTAGTGCGGAGTCAGGTAGTGGGGAACAAAACACCAACCCACTGCTGTCGAGTCAATTCCCACTCATAGTGACCCTACAGGACAGAGTAGAAGTGTCCCATAGGGTTTCTAAGGAGCGGCTGGTAGATTTGAACTGCCAACCTTTTGGTTAGCAGCCAAGCTCTTAACCACTGTGCCACCAAGGCTCCAGGTAGTGGAGAGAAGGCCAGAGAAGGGGCTAGACGGAAAACCACTTCACTTCGGGGTCAGGAACAGCCTCCCTGAGGATGTGACAACTGGGCAGAGACCTGTAGGAAGTGAAGACTGAATGGCTGCATGGACTTCCTTCTGCTTCTCACCCACTCTGGCTTCTAGATCACATGGAGGCCAGGAGCTGAGGCTCTGGTTTCTACTTCCCATCCTGGCCCTACCTGCTGGGCAGGCAGGGCACCCTCTTGGCCCACAGAGGACCATGGATACTGTCCCAGGTCACACAGCAACCAGGGGCTCAGTGGACACAAACCCTGGCTAATTCCAAAAGTGCCTTCCCAGGGGGCCAGGCCTGGGGACAGATCCCAGGCACAACCACAGAGCAGTGGGGAACAAGTCCTGGGAGGACCTAAACTCCACCTAGAGACCCCTAGAAGATGACCAAGCCAGACCTGACCCTGCCTTTCCCTGGACAGGATGGAGTCTGAGGCACCCCCCAGACCAGCCTCCCCCAAGGTCAACAGGAGCCCCCCAGAGGCAGCTGCCCCAGCAGAGGAAATGACTCGGAGAGGTGAGTTGGCTGTGGGAAGGGCTGGGGGAACAGAAGGTGAGCAGCAACACAGGGCAGTGGGCAGTCCCAGCTCACCGCATATTTGGGAACCAGGGGGCCCAGAAATCAAGGTAGTTAAGGGCCCAGAGTTCACTGCCTGGCATTCTGGGTTCAGATGGCAGCTCTGCCTCTGCCTTCCTGGCTGTGTGACCTTGGGCCCCAGCTTCCTCCTCTGTGTAATGGGAACAATAGCTGCACTTACCTTGTAGGGCTGTTTGGAGAATTAAATAGTGATGCAAAGAGAGTTCTTAGCTCATACTTGCCTCATAGTAAATGCTCGATAAAGGTTAGCCACTGTGAGCATTAGTGGCACTGGAGTCTGGTCCTCAAGATGCCCAGAGATCACACAGTGAAGAGAGAATGGAATTTTCAAGGGACAATGAAGGAGGGAAGGTGGAGGTGGAGGTGGCAGGAAGGCTGGCGCCTTCTCAGCCCCTCTGATGCACTCAGCTGTTGACTTGTTCCAAAGCTAGACAGGTGAGAAGGCCACAGGTACAGGTGGCTAGTCATTACCTGTTCTGGGCCAGGCTCTGGAGGCAATGGCGTTTTCCGCCTGGCTGTGCACCGTAGACCCCCAAGTAGACGAAGCAGCTACAGGAGCTGCTGGACCAGCAAGAGCTGGGAGGTCCCACAGGAAACGCTTCCTGGAAGAGGGGGTGTAACAGGCTATTCACTCACCTGAGTACAGCACTTTTAAGTGCTGGAAGGGCTGTCACCACCTCACCTGGGCTGGTCCTCATGTCAGGGAGGTCACGTCTTCCACCGTGTCTTTCTGATGAGGAAACTGAGGCCCCAGGGGGCAGGTGATTCACCCTAGATCCCACAGTGGGTGGAGGGAGAGCTGGGACCAGAGTCCAGACCTCCCAGCACTGTGCGGTGGGTGCTTTGAGAGCTGAGTCAGGTGGTTCTGGTGGGCTTCTGAGAGGAGTGAGCAAGCCCCAAGTGTCATAGAGGAGGGGGAAAGCAGCATTCATTTATTCAACTAATATGACTGGCCTCCTCTGTACCAGCACCCTGCCGGGCAGCAGCCTCTTAGCTGCCCTCACTTAGATTATGTTCTAGTCAGAGAGACAGGCAATAATCAAGTCAAATAAAAACTGACGAGATAATTTCAGAGTGTAAAAAGTCATGTGAAGAAAACAAAACAGGGAAGTGTGACAGAGAAATGGGAGTGTCCTCTGAGGATGAAAGGACATGAAGAGAAACCTGAATGAGGAGGAGCCAGCCACAGAACTGTGTTGCTGGCAGGAGGAATGGCGGATAGAAAGGTCCTGAGGTGGGAGTAAGCTTGGTGGATTCACCACAGGCAGTGCGAGTGCGTAACCTCCCCCTTTCCTTCCTCCACAGTCAAGCGCCAAGCACCTGCCCGGCCCATCATGCCGCCCCCCCAGGTCTCCAGCACCCGCTCTTCCCCTCCAGCCCCACCCCTGCCCCCTGGCTCTGGCAGCCCTCTGACCCCCCAGGCTCTGCCCCGCCGGCTGGTTGGCAGTAGCCTCCGGGCTCCCACGGTGCCACCCCCGTTGCCCCCTGTGCCTCCCCAGCCTGCCCGGCGCCAGAACCGGTGTTCACCAGCCTCCCCAAGCCCAGCCTCCCCAGGTCCAGCCTCCCCCAGCATTCCTGTGCAGGGGGACCTGGGGGTGGCCACAGAGGAGGGAGGGGCCCCTGAGGCTGTGGGTAGGGTCACTGCTCCACCAGCTGTTCCCCCTCAGCCACGGCCCAGGAGCCTTGCCACAGAGACTGACTGAGCTGGTGGCTCTTTCCTAACCAGCCCCTCGGTACCCCCTTCCTCCTCACCTTGTCCTCCCAGGACACAGCACTTGCCACTCCCAAAGGGTGAGGGCCTTCAGCCTTTGCCTACAAGTGCCTCAGTGACCCCTCTGGGCTGGCCTCCGTGGCGAAGAGGACTCAGGACAGTTCCCTCGCCACTTCCAGACTGTCTCCTTTTCCACGCTGGGCTTAGGGGGGCCCCAGGCCTGACTCCACACTTTGGCAGGGGAACGTCAGAAGGAAGGGGAGGCTTGTCTGCTCCCACAGGACTTTTATTTTTCTCTTGCCGATGTATTTTTTATAAGGCTGGTAAATAAATTATTTTGGACAAAACTGGAGCAGCAGCCCAAATGATAGTTTTATTTTCTGTCCTTGAAATAAAGAAGCCATTTTCATAAAGGCAAAACAATTACAGATTCTTTGCCTCCTTTCTTTCTTCCTGCCTGAAATACTAACAAGTCAGCGTTTTTAGCACTTACTATATACGCCACACTGTACTTTTATGTGCATCATTTCCATCTAATCTTCTCCCTGTGAAGTAGATACCATTGCCTCTTTTTACAGGGGAGGAGACAGGCTCAGAAAGAAATGTCCTGCCCAGGTCACATGGGTTAGGACCCAGGTCTGACTAAGTCCCAAGCCTCATATCCTGGGCAGCTTACACTCTTGGTGCCCCCGTTTTCTCATCTGTGAGGTAATGTAACAATTTCCACCTCTCGGTGCTGTTCCAGGAGTCCCTGGGTGGCACAAATGGCTAGGCAGCTGATTGCTACCCGAAAAGTCCTGGGGGTTAGAACTCACCCAGAGGCACCTTGGGAGACAGACCTGGTGATCTGCTTCCGAAAGGTCACAGCCTTGGAAACCCTATGGAGCAGTTCTACTCTGCACACGTGGGGTCACCATGAGTTGGAATCAACTAGACGGCAGCTAGCAACAAGTGTTCTGAGGGTTAAGTGAAACGCTCTATTTACAGACCAAAGCACCACCCTTGGCACACAGAAGTGCTCAGTAAACGTGGGCTGCTGCTGCTGCTGCTGTTTCTCCCACCCAGCTGTGCACCCAGGGAGGGCACAAATAGATCTGTCCACAAACCCTCCGTGGTGAGAGCTGCTCTGGCCAGAACCTGGGCTAGGTCCCTGACTCAGCCCTACTCCCAAGAAGCCCCTGGGAACAAGCAGACAGGCAGAACTGACAATAGAATCAAGTGTCCTGACACTGGCAGCCCAAGGGCAGGACATCTAACCCAGAGTGATGTGTGTGCGGAGGGATTGGAGTGTAGTTAAGGAAGGCTTCCTAGAGGAGGTGATTCTAAAGAGCATCTTTCAGGAGTTGGTTGAATGAAAAATTTAGCTAACCATTCTAGCCCTGGGAGACCACCTATCCAAGGGCGAGGAGCAAAAGGCCTGGGTCTTTGAGGAACAAAAAGCATCTGAATATCAAAGCCTGGGTGACACGGTGTGTCTTTTCCCAGGTCTTTGATGCTCTAGTTGTTCCTGGGAGTCAAGCAGGTCTTCAGCACCTTCTCTGAGGTTGACAGACACCCTCAAATTGAGACCCTGTGGGGTCACAATTCATGTCACCCCCACACTTTAAACCACTGGCTCTGAAATGTCCCGAGACCTGTGGTTTCCTCCACACCAGAAGCCCACCTCCCGGACAGGGAGACTCAGGCAACCCAGTCACCGCCCTGGGCAATTAGCTTTTTTAGCTCTGGCTCCTTCCATCCCCCTGTGACAGCCTGCCTCTACCCCAGGGCTTCTCCACGCTGGCCTCACAATAAATCTCTGAGTAAATAAAAACAAACGCCTCGGCCCCACCCAAAACAATTAAATCAAAATCTCTGGACTCCAGCCACAGTATTTAAAAAAGGCATTTGTAAAAAGCCATCGAGCTGCACACTTAAGATCTAGCATCTTACCCAACCAAACCCAGTGCCGTTGAGTCGATTTCGACTCATAGCGACCCTGTAAGACAGAGTAGAACTGCCCCATAGAGCTTCCAAGGAGCGCCTGGCGGATTTGAACTGCCGACCCTTTGGTTAGTAGCCGTAGCACTTAACCACTACTCCACCAGGGGTTCCAGCATCTTACTGTATGTAAATTATATGTCAATTTTTTTTTTTTTAAAGTTCCCCAGGAGACTCTATTGCACAGCCGTGGTGGGGAACCACTGGTCTGGTCCAAAGGCTCCAGCGCCTGACACTGGGCGCCTCTCTCCCCATCACACCCACATGTTTCTCAGGCTTTCGCTCAGAACTGGGGCGTCCATGGTTCAAAGGGCAATGAAATGACCCAGACATCTCCCTTAGCATCCGCTTTCGCCCAGCAACCAGCTCCCCTACGCTTCTGATTGGCTGGGGAGCACGGGGCTAGACGTTTTGCATTTTCTATTCGCAGCTCCTTATTTTTTAAGAAGAGGAAGTATCCCAGCCTCCCACCCCTGTAAGAGGTTAGTCGATGTGCTCAACCGCCTTCCACGATACCGTGTGGGTTTGTACTCGGGCGTGACTGGCGCAGCCTAGCTAAGGGGCGGGGCGAAGGAGCAGGCTAGTTGTTCATTGGTCACCCTCCGTGGCTGCCGTGACTCCGCCTTTTTCTCCGCGCTCCGTTAGCTCACAGCAGCCGTCCCCTCCGAGGTACTCGCCCCCATTGGCCGCGGGCCAGGCCGTGACCCCGCCCTTCAGCCCGTCCGGTGCTCCAATTGGCTACCGTGGTCCTGCCGCAGGCGAGCGCGCTGTGCCCACCGCGAGACAGCGGCGCGGCGCGGGCGTGCGGGCGGCCTGCTGGCTGCATGGCGAGCTGTGAGCGGCTGCGCGGCGCGGCCCTGCGCGACGTGCTGGGCCGGGCACACGGCGTCCTGTTCGACTGCGACGGGGTGCTGTGGAACGGTGAGCGCGTCGTCCCGGGCGCCCCGGAGCTGCTGGAGCGGCTGGCGCGGGCCGGCAAGGAGGCGCTGTTCGTGAGCAACAACAGCCGGCGCGCGCGGCCCGAGCTGGCCCTCCGCTTCGCGCGCCTCGGCTTCGAGGGGCTGCACGCCGAGCAGCTCTTCAGCTCCGCTCTGTGCGCCGCGCGCCTGCTGCGCCAACGCCTGTCTGGGCCGACCGACGCGCCGGGTGCCGTGTTCGTGCTGGGAGGCGAGGGGCTGCGCGCGGAGCTGCGCGCCGCGGGGCTGCGTCTGGCGGGGGACCCCAGCGAGGACCCGGGCGCGGGCGACAGCACGGCCCCACCCGTGCGCGCCGTGCTCGTGGGCTACGACGAGCACTTCTCCTTCTCCAAGCTGAGCGAGGCGTGCGCGCACCTGCGCGACCCCAACTGCCTGCTCGTGGCCACCGACCGTGACCCGTGGCACCCACTCAGTGACGGCAGCCGAACCCCTGGTGAGCGCAGAGCGGACAGGGAAACTGGGGGTGCGCCCTGCACTTTTACCTCCGCGTCTGGGGCGGGAGTAGGAAGGACGGAGAGTGGGCGTCTCCAAGGGACCAGAGATGGGAGGCCTCCCACCCAACAAAAGCCCGGGGTTCCTTCATGTCCATATCTGGTAATTCTTGCAGCCCGTGAGAAGCAGCGGTGGGCTAACCTTTTGGCAGATAAGGAAACTGAGGCCCATTGTGGTTTAGGGAATCATTGGCTACTCCATATCTCCCCAGTCCATGCCTTCCTGAACCAAACTCAAGGCCTCCTGTCATTTGCCCCACCCACCGTGGCAGTGAGGTTGGACGGCTGGGGACATAGCCTGGAAGGATTGTCCCAGTGTGAGGATTGGATCCTCATCCCTGGAGGCAGGAGGAGGTAGGGAGGTGTGTGGGGAGGGTGGGAGGCGGAGCTTGACCTGAGTTTGAATTCCAGCTCTGGGTAATCTTGTTAACGTTACATAACCTCTCCGAGCACCTTTGTCCTGGGTGCAAAATGGAAATAACAACCATGCCACTTGCATCTGAGGGTAGAGTGATCCAGGTCAGTGGCTGGCACATAGCAGGTGCTCAGATGTAAGTTGTATCTGAAGCCCTCTTGTGTAACAGCTTTATAAAGCACGTTGGTACCTGCCATTCTTATTTGGTTTTCAGGTAACTCTGGAGATTGAGGTTATTGTCCCCATTTTTCAGTTAAATGGAAGCTAAGAGAGGGAAAGTGAGCCAGTCTGGGGCACACAGAATCAATGACAGAGCTCAGGGACTTGAACTTGGCTCTTGTGACCCCCTGTCCAGAGTACTCTTCATTGTGTAATCTCCTTGGGTATTGTGCCCTGCAGAGAGGAGAGAAGCAGTCAGAGCCCTACAGCATGGGGGCTTTGAGTCAATAAGAGCAGTTGGCAGCAGAGGCTAGCTGGCTGTAGTGAGTATGTGTGGACAGTCAGTAGGCCGGGGGCAGGGACAGGCCTCCATCACCTCTTCTCTGCTGGCCACTGACCCAGACAGTCATCAGTACCAGATACTGGGAGACAGGGTGGTATTGATCTAGAAGGAGTAGACACAGTGTTCTGATGGGTGGTGGAGAGGGCCAGGCACTGAGGGGATCTGGGAAGACTGCCTGGAGGAGGCATCTTGCAGGGCAGGAAGCTAAGATGCTGACCCTGGAACAGGGCTTGGGCCGTGTTAGAATCAGTACCAGGTTGGGAATCTATAGCTCTAGGCCTCTCCTAGCTCTGCCACAGACCTACTTACTGTGCGACCACCTCAGCCTCAAACCAGAAAACCCAGCCCGTTGCCATGGAGTCTGTTCCGACTCGTGGCAACCCAATGTGAGTCACAGTAGAACTGCACTCCATAGGGTTTTCAGTGGCTGCTTTTTCGAAAGTGGATTGCCAGGCCTTTCTTCTGAGGTGCTTCTCGGTGGACTGGATTCAAACCTCTAACCTTTAATAGCTAAGCACTTAACCTTTGCACCACCCAGGACCTCCTACCTCAGCCTCAGTTCCCCATAAATGCAAGGTGAGGACTCTGGTCAGGGCTCCCAGCTGGCAGCTCCTGGCCACCCTGGGCCGTGCTCTGAAAAGCAAGTTTTTCTCTGGAGGCCTAGAAGCTCAAGCGAAGGTTGTGGGCTAGAGTCCCCCGAGGCTCAGGAAGGAGGAAGCTGAGGAGCTGGGGTGAAACTGAGGCCTGGCTCATGATCCTCAGGGTGAACCCAGGCCCCCTTGAGTCTCAGCACCCACCTGGCTATGCCCTTCCGACCCTGCTGGTCGCTCCCACAGCCTAAAGGGGGAGGCAGAGGCCTAACAAATACAGCATTGCAGGCACATTTACGCACAACTGAATGACACAGCTTTGAAAGCGTGGCAAAAAAAATCAATTATGCATAAAACCTGAAATAATGCAAATCTCCACCCCCACCCCCCCATGTTTCCTACACACATGCCACTCCTAAATTATGAGTTGCATTTATCTTATTGCCACATGGCAGCCACCTGAGCTGGTAAATAGAAATGCCCACTGTTTTAGGAATACATTGCCAGCATAACTTGCGACAGCCTTGGATTACAGAATGTTGAGATAAGAGGAATGAAGTTGGTCTGAGAGACAGTTGTGTTCATAGACTGCTCCTAGGATGCCTGCTCCCCAGGGCAGGGAACATTGTTGTGTTCACTGCTCTATCCCGGCACCTGGCACAGTACCTGGCATGTGGTTGGGCCTCCGTAAATAGTATTAGCTGAGTGAATGAAGTGTGACATGGGAGGTTGTTGTGGATTGAATTGTGTCCCTCCAAAATGTGTGTCAACTTGGCCAACCCATGATTCCCAGTATTGTGTGGTTGTCTGCCATTTTGTGATTTGGTGATTTTCCTGTGTGTTGTAAATCCTAACCTCTATAATGTTAATGAGGCAGGATTAGAGGCAGTTATGTTAGTGAGGCAGGACTCAGTCTACAGGATTAGGTTGATCCTGAGTCAATCTCTTTTGAGATATAAAAAACAGAAGCAAGCAGAGAGGAGTAGGACCTCATGCCACCAAGAAAGAAGTAGCCAGGAGCAGAGTGAGTCCTCTGGACCCAGGGTCCTTGCACTGAGAAGTTTCTAGACCAGGGGAAGATAGATGACAAGGACCTTCCCCCAGAGCCGACAGAGAGAAAGCCTTCCCTGGAGCTGGCGCCCTGAATTCAGACTTTTAGCCACCTAGGCTGTGAGAGAATGAATTTCTGTTTGTTAAAGTCATCCACTTGTTGTATTTCTGTTCTAGCAGCACTAGGTAACTAAGACGGAGGCCAAGAGTCATCACCTCTGCCCTGGTGGGAAAGGAAGGTACTTACAGCTGAGAAAAACATTGAGATCAATCAACCAAGCCCTTCCTGTCCTGGAAGGACTCTCTAACTCAAGAAGCCAACAGCTTTTCTTCCCTACCCAGCTCTTAAGAGAACGTCCCAGAGGGGTTGCTGGGGGCTGGCCTGGAAGCCTAGGTTCTGGTCCAGCTCTGCCCTGATCCTGTGACACTAGGGAAGTCCCTCCTTGTCTGGGGCCTCAGGGCTGAGAATTCTCACCATCTGTGCCAACTTTTTTCTTCTGTGCCTTTGGCTTGACTAAGTGAAGTGTTGTCCCCTGGGGACAAGAGGGTGCAGGTAGAGGGATTTCGGGTCAGAGTAACGGAATGCTTATAAATGTTCAGCAGCCAGCTGAGGGGGAGCCCTGACTTGTACCGTTTGCCAATTCCTGTGGTGTAAATACTCCCACTGTCACCGATCTCAGGCTACCAGTGTGTAGTCACTGAACACAGAGTTGGGAAGGGATGCATAGTAGCACCCCTTTATGTAGTATCCCCACCATTACAGATATAAACAACCTCAAGAGCATAGATAACAATAGAGTGTGGTGAAATAATTAGGGTGTGGTGACTGTTACACATATTACCTCAGTTCTAAAAATAATTCATTTAATATATAAGTCGATTTTTGATAGTGACTGTTTAACAACCAGCTCACACAATTCCTGAAAATTAAATGACCAGCAACTCCCCAGCCTGTACAAGCTGGCCCAGCACACGACTGGGTCAGACCCGCCCCCCAACCTCAGATCCTTTTTCTGTCCCTTACTGAGCTGTGCAGGCCTTACCGTTTGCCACTTTTCTGAGCCTCAGCTTTCTCATCTGTAAGATGGGCTTCCGCGCACTCCCAGCACAGCCTCTGGCACTTTAGAATGTGCTTAGTAAATGGTGACTATTACCAGCATCATTTATTCAGGAACATTAGTATGAAGGCAGAACATTCTGGCACAAAGACTTGCCTGTGGGACAGTGGACTGATTGTGTGGGGCAGGATAATACCAGGCTGGGAGTCAGGACTGTCCTTTTCTAAACAGTCTTCCTATTGTTAGACACTTGGGTGCCTTCCACAATTTTGTTTATTATAGTTACTGCCGCCGCAGACATCTTCAAGCACGTAGCTTTTTGCCTCCAGTTTGAATTCTTTTCCTGCGATCACTTTCCCAGCGGAGGCCGACTGGGTCAGAGTGTGGACATTTCTGTGCCTTGCTCTGTTCCAAAAAGGCAGTGCCCCTTTCCCATGCCAGGGGCGTACATTCTTGTAGCAGTAACCACAACCGCTGTTTGCAAAGTGCTTTTCCGTTTCCAGAGCACTTAGCCCTGTGATCCCCACAGCACCTCATCCAAGGTAGGCGTTACTTGGATCCTCCTTTCGCAGGAGTCCAGGGAAATGCAGAGAGGTTGAGTGGCTTGCCCAAAGACTCGTAGCTGCCAGAGTAAGATGACGAGCATTGGGAGGGACTGAGCCAGGCCCTGTTCTAGGTGCTTTACTGCAGTGGCTCATTCAGTCCTAACAATAACCACACAACGTAAGTGCCATTGTTGTTGTTAGGTGCCGTCGAATTGGTTCCCACTCATAGGGACCTATATACAACTGAAAAAAATACTGCCTGGTTCTGTGCCAGCCTCGCAATCATTGTTATGCTTGAGCCCATTGTTGCAGCCACTGTGTCAGTCCATCTCATTGAGGATCTTCCACTTTTTCGTTGACTCTTTACTTTACCAAACATGATGTCCTTTTCCAGAGACTGCCATTAGCATCCCCAAAAGGTTGACAGCACAAACCCACCCAGTGGTACAGCGGAAAAAAGGCCTGGCAGTATGCTTCCGTAGAGATTACAGCCAAGAAAACCCTACAGAGCAATTCTACGTTGTTAACACATGGGGTTGTCATGAGTCAGATTTGACTCCACAGCAATGGTTTTAGTATCCCCGTATTAGAGATGGGAAAACTGAGCGACAGAGAGGTTAAATAGCCTGCCCCAGAGTGGTGGCAATGGAGTCTGAACGCAGGCATCTGGGGCCAGCGTTTGTACTCTTGGCCGTCACACTCTCTTGGATACAGCCCTTTTGCCCTGTTTCAGGGCCTGGCTGCCTCTCCTGCCAACCCTGCTGACTGAGTCTCCCCTCTTCCCGCAGGCACTGGGAGCCTGGCTGCAGCAGTGGAGACAGCCTCGGGTCGCCAGGCCCTGGTGGTGGGCAAGCCCAGCCCCTACATGTTCGAGTGCATCACGGAGCACTTCAGCGTGGACCCTGCCCACACGCTTATGGTGGGCGACCGCCTGGAGACCGACATCCTCTTCGGCCACCGCTGTGGCTTGACCACCGTCCTCACGCTCACAGGCGTGTCCCGCCTAGAGGAAGCCCAGGCCTACCTGGCAGCCGGCCAGCATGACCTCGTGCCCCATTACTATGTGGAGAGTGTTGCGGACTTGATGGAGGGGTTGGAGGACTGAGCCCACCGACCTGCAACTGCAGCCCCTCCCCTAGCAGATCCTGATCCCACACGTGGAGGCTGTGGGTCAGGAGCTGCATGAAGCACCATTAGCTCGCTAGCCCGTTTCTACACCCTGGTGAGGCTGGGACCCAGGGAAGTTTTTAGAGCCCTTGTACACCCTCCTCCCAGCAATGGCTGGGTACTCTTTGCTGTCCCAGAAGCCACCCGCTCCCTCACCGGTTCACCCAGACCTGTCCAGCCAGGTGGCCTGATTTCCTGCCCTGCCACCCCCCCGATACCAACTGAAAATCTTCTCCAACTTTGAGCACATAAACTTCTCCCTCCTCCCAGGGGCCCGCTACACCTCTACCTGCTCCTTGGTCCTGGCCCTTGGGTTCCTGTTGACCAATCAGAAGTCTGGGTAACCATAAACTGTTACTGTCCTGAGCCCTCAGTGGACCAATCAAAAGGCTAAGTGATTTCACTCATTGATGTTGGGCCCTGAGTGGACCAATCAGAAGTCTTAGTGATGTTGGGTCACTTCTTGATGTTGGGTCCTGAGTGGACCTCGGATCCAAAGGAGCCCTGTGGCACAATGGTTAAGTGCTCAGCTGCTAACCAAAAGGTTAGGGATTTAAACCCACCAGTGGCTCCGTGGGAGAAAACAGCTGGCCGTCTACTGCCTTAGAGGTTACAGCCTAGGAAACCCTCTGGGGCAGTTCTTCTCTCACATGGGATCACTATGAGCTGGGATCAACTCAGCAGCACACAACAATGGGAGCCTAAGTAACAATGACTGATGTCCTAGAGCCTGAGTGGACCAATCAGAAGGCTAAGTGACAATGCCCCTTTCCTGTCCTAGAGCCTTAGTGGGCCACTCAGAACACCAGTAATAATGACCCATCAGTCTCTCGTATCCTAGGTAGACCAACCCATAAGCCTGGGATACAGTCATCTCTTGTCAGTCTGGGTCTGACTGGACCAGCCAAGGGTCCGGATTCTAGTCGATAAATGAGAGTCCAAGTTCCAAAGACCCCCCCCTCCCCCCGCCCCATTCCATAAAGGTGGTGATTCTGTGGCCCCTCAGTGGCTCTGGGGCTTCTGTGCCTGTGAGCCCTGCCCTCCCCTGATGATGGTAGCCCATGTTGATGGTGGTCGCAGCTTCTGGGGGGCCTCTTGCGCCCTCCCTGTGCGGTTGGTGTCTGCTGTGCCACCTCTCCCCATGCCCACCCCCAGCTATTTATTTATTTATTATCATGTGCCAGTGCTGGTGGGGGTGGGGGCCGGGTCTTCCCGCCACTCCCCGCCCCACCCCCTGCTGTAATCAGCCCTCCCGTACTTAATAAAGTGGGAGTGAGAGTGTCTGTGCGTTCAGTCTGGACCCAGGGTGGGAGGAGGAGCCTCCACCCAAGCCAGCTCTCCCTGAAACCTTCCCCTGCATGAAACAGTCCACCCTGGTTTCCTGAGTGTACTCTGTGTGGTAATGCTGTGACCCAGTAGTTTGTACGTTGTTGAGTCTGTATATACCCCTTTGTTTCAGTCCTGGAAACCTAGCAAATTTGTATTCCTCACCCCATTTTACAACTTAGGAAACATCATAAATGTGATGTTAACTTACAAAGACACACATGTCATCACCTTAGGCAGGATTTGAACTTGGGTTGCTAACTCCAGGAGGCTGCAGCAGCCTCTCTGTAGAGAGACTGAGGGAGAGACAGGAAGGGGGAGGATGCGGTCCTCCTGATCCGCTGACCTCAAGGAGCTCAGGTGGGATGCTGCTGAGTGCCCTTCTTAAAAGCATCCATCACACCTGGGATGCTGGTGATTGTCCTGCCTCCCCAAGCTCCTCCAGGTGTGGCTGCGGGTTTCACTCTTGGCTGTGTCCCCAGGGCTCAGCTATGAGCTGGCCGAGGGCAGCCCAGAGAGGCTGAGTGGGGAGATGCCGTGACTACTCCAGGCCTGTCCCCAGCTATTCCAGGAACTGTGCAAGCCCCTTCCTGCTCAGCCTCAGCTTCCTCATTTGTACAGTGAGGGGTGAGACTTTGATGGAGGCTTGACAGAACCCTGCGGGTGAGACTTAGGCTGGGTCATGAAGTCGGACCAAATGCGGTGTACTCTTGGCGATTTGGACAGAAACAACTTGGCTAAGGCATAAGGGGACTTGTTGGCTGTCCCCATGAGGTGGCCCAGCATCCTCCAGGCGTAGCCTTCTCAGTTCTGATGCCACAGTGGACTGTGGGTGTCTCTCACCTAACCAGTGGGCAGACAGTCACTGGACTGGCTTGGGTCACATGTCCATCTCAGAGCCTGTGCCCAACAGAATGGAACACAGCTATTAGCCAGCGTGGATCATGTCCCTCTCCCCAAAGGGGAAGTCCTTGCCTCCCAGACCGCATTCTGAAACCAACAGCCATTTCCACTTCCTTGCTGACAGAATCCTGATTTCTTGGACACAGCATGTGATGGCATGTGTGTCAGAAGGGGAAGGCACCCCCGTCCCAACTACTGAGTTTTGATTGGTTTAAAGCTTGAATCTAGACCAATCACCGTTATTTGTTTCCTCTGGCCAGTGATTGGTTTAGTCATGGGCACTGTGGTATACTTTTGGCCAATGAGACTTGAGGGGAGATCTACTGGAGCCTTCTGAAAATGTTTGCTTCACTTTTTTTTTTTTAAATCAATTTTGTAATAATTCTGGATTTACAAGACAGTTGCAGGCAGTACAGAAAGTTCCATGTACCCTTCACCCAACTCCCCTAACTAACGTTAACATCTTACATTACCATGGTACATTTGTCAAAACTGAGAATTAGTAAAATACTATTAACTAAACCATTCAGATTTCATGTTTTTCTACTCTGTTTTGCGCTTCCTTATTTTCTGGCAGTACAAGATACTCCAGATTTATCATGTATTTTGCCTCACTTTTAACAGACATAGAGGAAAGACTTACTCTTCTGGCCTTTGGATGTGGTGCTGGGGGCTGTTGCAGCCATTTTGTGATTATGAGGTGTAACCCTGCAAAGTACTTAAGGTAACAGAGCAGAAAGATGGGAACAACTTGGGTTTTTTTTCCCTCCAACTTTTAATTTAAAAAATTGTCAAACCATCAGAAATTATGCTAGAATGGTACAAGGAACACCATATGCCCTTTACCTAGATTCACCAGTTAATATTTTGCTTATTTGCTTGATGGCACTTTATATATTTGCATTTTTGGCTGAACCATTTGAAAGTTGGCAGATGTGAAGACAGTTCACCCCAAATCCTTTAGCTTGCATGTCCTAAAAGCAAGGTCCATCTGTTGTTGTGTGCAGTTGAGTCGATTCCAACTCATAGTGACCCTATATGACAGAGTAGAACTGCTTCACAGGGATTCCTAGGCTGTAATCTTTAAGGAGCAGATCACCAGGTCTTTTCTCCTGTGGAGCAGCTGGTCGGTTCTATCTGCTGACCTTTCAGTTAGCAGCCAAGTGCTTAACCATTACACCACAAGCTCCTGAAAAACCATCTACATGACCACAATTCATGATCACTGTAGTGAGTTTGAGGGAATTCTGGGCTAATCAAGGAAACAGATATGACCATGAGATTGCAGCATTGCATAACAAGCTTATAAAAATGGTGGGGAGGCTGTGTTTGACCTCCTCTAACATTACAAGGGGGAAGGAGAATCAAGATCAATAGCCCTAGGCTGAGTTCGATAATTCATTGCAATGGCCACAAAGAATTCACAGACAATACTCACCATTATGGGGTTTATTAGGGAAGTAATGGGTTACAATTCATGTTCAGGAAGGCTCAGGGTACAATCCTTCCATCAGAACAGCCTCTTTTCAGCTGTGCTCGCAGGCACACCTCTCTCTGGCCCTAGGCCTCTGCCCTGCTGAGGCAAGTGTTACCAAGCTCTTTTAGCCCCTGCCAATAAGTTCCCAGAGGCATCCAAGGCACTCAGCTTTCTTGCTCTCTGGGCCAGGAAGCCCATTGCACAGTCTCCTGCCAGTCTCTCCTGCCATGGCTTCTCACTGTCTTTAGGGTTACAGCTCGCTCTCTCAGTCTCCTGGTTCCAGGAGCTTCTCAGCTGGCTGTTCTTTCTTGGTGGTGGTGGGATCCCCTCTCTCCCACCAATGGAGTGGCTCATTTCAAGTCCAGCGGGATGGCAAAACTGACCAATGCCTCTTGGTGGGCCACAATTACCCTGTTTGCACAGTGGGTGGAAGTTACAAGACCACTGCAAGCAAGGCTGCACAAAAGTGATCCATTATGCCACAAAGCTATTCACTGGGACTCAGACATCGACGGTTCCCCATAGCAGGAGAGGTGCAAGAGACACAGAGAGCCATCAGAGGGGGCAAAGGGCCTGAAACTCCCAGGAAAAGAAGGGAAGGGGGGAAACTGCAGCAAGATAGGGGGGAGCCCCTGGGTCAGAGAGCTATGAAGGCCGCAGCACCTTAGGGTCCTTATACCTACAGAGTTTTAGCTTATCTATGGGTAGCAGATGTAAGGCGCCATTTCACAGGGTATGTCAAGGAGGCCACCTCTGGCTAAAAATCTGCTTATTTCGTAGGGTTATTTTTACAACTGGATATATATACATTTGAGCTGGGCACTGGTGGGGTTTTGGGCTAATGGACCTGTTAAGAAGAAATAAACAGTCTGGGGCCAATACACAGAGGCCATTTTTGGTTCATTTTTATAACAATCACACAAGAGCTGAGACCTTTCATGATTTCTTTGAGCCACAGAACTAACCTGCCACAGAAACACTCTACCTCCAGTCTTCCTGTTTTATGAAAGACGTGTTCCTTCATTTTTAAGTTATTTCCAATGAGTTTTCTGTTGTTGTTGCTAGGTGCCATCGAGTCAGTTCCAACTCACAGTGACCCTATGTACAATAGAAGGAAACACTGCCCATTCCTGCACCATCCTCACAATTGTTGCTGTGCTTGAGCCCAACAGCACCCACTGTGTCAGTCCATCTCGTTGAGGGTCTTCCTCTTTTTCGCTGGCCCTCTACTTTACCAAGCATGATGTCCTTCTCTAGAGACTGGTCCATCCTGATAACATGTTCAAAGTATGTGAGACCAAGTTTCACCATCCTTGCTTCTAAAGGGCATTCTGGCTGTACTTCTTCCAAGACAGATTTGTTCATTTTTCTGGCAGTCCATCTTTGCTTTTTAACACCTTGAAGAAGTCTTTAAACCCTTCAAAGATGAAGTAAAAGAGCGAAGCAGAAGATTTCAAAGGGCAGCTCGAGAAACAAAAACCCAAACCTGCTGCTGTTGAGTCGATTCCAAAGTAAAGTATTATAGTGAAATGTGCAAAGACCTAGAGTTAGAAAACCAAAAGGAAAGAACAAGCTTAGCGTTTCTCAAGCTGAAAGAACAGAAGAAAAAATTCAAACCTTGAGTTGCAATGTTAAAGGATTCTATGGGCAAAATATTGAACGATGCAGGAAGCATGAAAAGAAGATAGAAGGAATACAGAGTCACTCTACCAAAACGACTTGGTTGATGTTCAGGTTTCAGGAGGTAGCTGTCATGGATCGAATTGTGTCCCCCCAAAACACGTGTATCAATTTGGCTAGGCCATGATTTCCATTATTGTGTGATTGCCCACCATTTTGTCACCTGATGTGATTTTCCTATGTGTTGTAAATCCTATCTCTAAGATGTTGATGAGATGGGATTATTGGCACTTATGTCAACGAGGCAGAACTCAATCTACAAGATTGGATTGTGTCTTGAGCCAATCTCTTTTGAGATATAAAAGAGAAGCCAGCAGAGAGACGTGGGAACCTCATACCACCAAGAAACAAGAGCCAGGAGAATAGCACACCCTTTGGACCTGGGGTCCCTGCACTGTGAAGAACCTCCTTGATGGGAGAAGGCTGATGACAAGGACCTTCCCTCACAGCCAAAAGACAGAAAGCCTTCCCCTGGAGCTGGAACCCTGAATTCGGACTTCTAATCTACTAGACCGTGAGAGAAGAAACATCCCTTTGTTAAAGCCATCCACTTGTGGTATTTCTGTTACAGCAGCACTAGATGACTAAGAGAGTAGCATATGATCAAGAATGGATGGTATTGAAGGAAGAAGTCCAAGCTTTTGAGATGTAAAAGAGATTAAGCAAGCAATTGAAAGAAGCAAAGATGGGGTGAGACCAATGCCAGGCCACATGGAGATGCCAAGCCAGGAAGCGGAAGCTGAAGAGACAAGGACCTTCCTCCAGAGCTGACAGATAGAGAAAGTCTTTGCCAAGAGCCAGAACCTTGAATTCAGACTCCTAGCCTTCCTAACTGTGAGAAAATAAACATCTGTTTGTTAAAGCCATCCACACGTGGTATTTGTTACAGCAGTACTAGATGACTAAGACAGCGCAAAGGGGGAGTGGTGTCATCCGTTGCCACCACTAGGCCCTCTTGCCCTTCACAGAGCAGGAAGAAAAGATGGTTGGATTTTTGTTTTTTCAATTTGTGGTGAAGATATACACAGCAAAATATACATCAGTTCAACGCTTTCCACATGTACAGTTCAGTGACATCGGTTACATTCTTCAAATTGTTCCACCTTTCTCAATATTCTGAAAAAAAGATAGTTTTTGAGGTCCAGGTACCAGCTGGGGACCACAGTGTTCTTCTTTCCTTGACTCAGCAGATAACAGGGCTTTGGCTCTAACTCCTGTGTGACCCTGGCCAAGTGGCCACCCTCTTTGGGTATTTCCTGCATCGTCAAGCGGGTGAGTAGGTCAAGTGCAGTACCTTCAAGGTCCTTCCCTGCTCTGACTTCTGGGATTCTGGCTGGCTTTGACCACCAGCATCATCCTCGGCTGGGCAGCAGGGTTGGCAGGGGGGTGTGGATGGTGCTCTATGGGCCCACCAGCCCCGCCCTGTCTACTGCCAACCGGAGGAGGTGCAGCCTGCTTGGGGCTGGGCAGGAGCCTGCAGGCTGGGAAGGACTGCGCCATCTGGAAGAGCTGAGCTCATTTCTCAGGGCAGCAGCCAAGATCCTGCACGGGAAAAAGGATTCCAGAGAACTGGAGGCCTGGGCTGCAGGGCTGCCACGGGGGAGGAGAATCCCAGGGGGAGAGGGCCTTGGCCTCGGGCGAGCAGGAGGAGAACTAACGGACACATCTCTCAGGTACATCACCTTCCAACCAGCTGGTGAATGGGTACCACCCCCCACCTTCCAGACTGGAGACAGGTCAGAGAGGTCAAGGAACCCGGCTGCAGTCACAGGCAGGCAGCCACAAAATCAGGACTTGCTGCTCTCCTGATTCTAACTGCAGCCTCATTTCTGGGCCCCAGCCAGTTGGCAGACACAAAATAGGGGATCAGAGAGGACAAAGTGAAACCATGTGTGCAAGCAAGGCGCCAGGCACAGGCCCTGGACAGATAAGTGGGTGCTATCACCAGGAGCCCTGAGGATGGATGGGCTTGGGCAGGGCGTGGGGGGGCGGATGAGATGCAGTTTGTCCCTCCCAAAACCCAGGAAAACCATAATACTTCTTACAGGGGACACTGAAATCTGGAGAGACACCTCCCCGGCCTAGGCAGGAGGGGACTTGTTGAAGATAAAGTAGGGGTAAGGGGGAGACCACCCAGAGATGCAACAAAGACCCCAGGAAGTTGACTCAGCCTGGAAAAAAGGACAAGGGGGAGGTTAAAACCTTCTGGGGTTCCATGAAAAAGTAATCATAGATTTAGTACAGCAGACCTGAGTTCCTCTCTGCACTATCCTTGTGTGGGAGAAAAACGGTTTAACCTCCCCAATTTACAGATGGGAAGGCTGAGGCAAGCAGGAAGAAGCGACTTGCCAGGATGCCATGGTGCGGGGGAGGTGTGGCAGAGCTAGGAGCAGAACCAGAGTCTCCAGACTCCCAAGTGGGGGCCTTTAAGAAGCAAACTTTCCACCATGCCTCTCGGCCAGGCCAGGCCCAGGAGAAGACTGAAGCAATACCTTTGTGAAACGGCAAACATCTCTTGGCACCTCTGATGCTGGGCCTGGTTTCCAGATTGTGGTGAAAAACGTAGCAGCAGCTCCAGAGCCCGTGGGAGCCCAACGAGCAGACTGTAGGGAAGCACCAGGTGTCCTTGCTCCAGGTCCCTGCCTGAAATGCCCCAGGACTCCATAGGGGAAGCGCTTGCAGAGGAACACAGCAGAAAGGCAGTGGAGTGCCCCCTGTTGAGCCCTACTGAGCCCTCCCTAGACTGAGGTTTTGGAGAGGACCCGGAGGAAAAAGCGAAGCTGCTGCGGTTGGTTAGTAAGGCAGCCAGCTTGGTCTAGATGGGAGGGTACAGGCCCACAGGGGTGCAGCCCAGCCCCCTTTCAGGGCCAGCTTTGGCCCCACCAGGCCCCTCTCATCTTGCACCAGGGCGGACTTCAGTCATCTGGAGGAAGGTGCCCCACCAGGTGGAGGCAGAGGAGGCGGGGCTGGGCGGCAGGGCAGGACAGGGCAGGGCAGGGTGGGTTTGCTGGCCCCGCAGCCAAATGTGAATCACCGCTAGGTCTGAATCTTCCTCCCTCTTTGGTGCTGGCAGCTTTGGAAAGGGGAGTATGGAGAAGGAGGTCCTCAACACCCCTCCAGCAACACTCCCCTTGACTAGTGCTCCCCACATCCCTCCCTCCACCTGGTTCCTGGGTGTGAGGTGAGCCCCCCTCCAGCCCACCCTCCACTCTATTGATAGTAATTTTCCCTGCAGCCCAAATCTGGTCTCAATATTCCCCTCCCTATAACCTACCCTATACGAAGAAGAGCTGGGCATCAGGATTGGAGGAAGATTCATTAACAACCTGTGTTATGCAGATGACACAACCTTGCTTGCTGAAAGTGAAGAGGACTTGAAGCACTTACTGATGAAGATCAAAGGCCACAGCCTTCAGTGTGGATTACACCTCAACATAAAGAAAACAAAAATCTTCACAACTGGACCAATGAGCAACATCATGACAAACAGAGAAAAACTGAAGTTGTCAAGGACTTCATTTTACTTGGATCCACAATCAACACCCACGGAAGCAGCAGTCAAGAAACCAAAAGATGCATTGCATTGGGCAAATCTGCTGCAAAGGACCTCTTCAAAGTGTTGAAGAGCAAAGATGTCACCTTGAAGACTAAGGTGCACCTGACCCAAGCTGTGGTATTTTCAATTGCATCATATGCATGTGAAAGCTGGACAATGAATAAGGAAGACTGAAGAAGAATTGATGCCTTTGAATTGTGGTGTTGGCGAAGAATATTGAATATACCATGGACTGCCAGAAGAACGAATAAATTTGTCTTAGAAGAAGTACAACCAGAACGCCCCTTAGAGGCAAGGATGGTGAGACTGCGTCTTACATGCTTTGGACATGTTGCCAGGAGGGATGAGTCCTTGGAGAAGGACATCACGCTCGGCAGAGAACAGGGTCAGCAGAAAAGACAAAGACCCTCAACGAGGTGGATTGACTCAGTGGCTGCAACAATGAGCTCAAGCATAACAACGATTGTAAGGATGGCCCAGGACCGGGCAGTGTTTCGTTCTGTTGTGCATAGGGCCGCTGTGAGTTGGAACCAACTTGACGGCCCCTAACAACAACAGCAACATAACCTACTGTGGCTCCCCAGCACCCTCAGAAAATACAATGTCCAAGCTCTTTACCTGGCCCGCGAGGCCCTTCATGATCCAGCTCCTGTTGGCTTCCCAGCCTCACCCCCCGTCTCCCCCTACATCCCCTAAACTCCAGCCGTGCCTAGACGCTCACGTTCCCCAGGTCTGTGCTTCCTCACCTCTGAGCCTTTGCCCATGCTAGAATGCCACCTCCTTCATCCATCCTTCAAGACCCACCTTCTTGGCATCTGGACAGTCTCCAGCCCCCACGGCACTCGGGCCTGACTTCCCTTTAGCTCTCATCATACTCTTCATTTTTTTTTTTTTATTGTGGTGAAACTATACATAAGAAAACATACACCATCTCAACAATTTCCAATGGGCAATTCAGTGACACTGAGTACATTCTTCAAGTTGGGCAACTATTCCAATCTTCCTTTGCCCCAAATCATCCCAGCACCGTTGACATAAACTCACGGCCCCCTAAACCATGCTGCTTCTTAATCACATTCACGGTTGGATTCTGCCTGGAGAGCGGCTCCATGGCAGGGACTGGGAGGGGTTCATCTTGAATCCTCAGAGGCCACCCCCGGGGCCAAGGCTTCAGGGGGTTGCTCAGTAAAACATCTGCTGTATGGATGGCAAAAGGAAGGACTGTGCCTGGCCTTGGTGGGGGAGATGTGCGTGGGGGTGCACAGAGTGGGGACCCCAGCCCCTCACAATCTGGTCCCCCTTGGGCCCTCTCGGGCTGACACTCTCAGACAGCCTGGGCTGTCTGAGGAGCGCCAGCTGGCCCCTCACGAGGGCTGAAGCCTGAGGCCCGAGCCAGGGCTGGTGGCCTCAGGCCTGGCACCCAGCCCAACCTTTCTTTAGCCCTAGTAAGGAACACAGGCAGCAGCCGCCATCTCTGCTTCCGGGGGAGGCCCGGGTGGGGCCAGGCCTCGTGGTTAATGGATCCTCCCACCTGCAGAGGCCCACAGAGCCGGCCACACCCTGGCCCCTGCCAGGAAGCATGCAGCATCACCTACCCAAGCTCCAGTCACTGAAGGACCTGCATCCCCTCAGCCATCTTCTCTGGGTACCCCCAAGCTCAGCCTGCTGGCCCCAGGCCCCCTTCCCGCCAACTCTTGGGCCTAGCTCATCCTCAAACTATTTTCCATTGGCTTCCTGCAATCCCTGCCACAGCATAATTCTGGGGGGATGGGGTGGGATGGAGGAGGAGACTAGGGAATGGAGCTTGGACCCTGGGGGTGTGGCTAAAAAGGGGTTGAGGGGGTGTCACTCTGATTGGTCCTCTCTGCTCCAGAACTGGCTTCAAAATTCCACTGACCCCGCCTCTGGTGGCCCACAGCCATGTCCTGACCTCCAATTGGCCACGCTTCCAGGGGGCGGGACTCACCAGGGTCTGGTCCAGTTAAAAAGGTGGGAGCGGCCCGGGACCCATCTCTCCTCTCGGTGGAGTCTTCAGACAGCTGGTGCAGCGGTCCCAGGATCACCTTCTACCCTCAGCCATGGCCTGTGTGAGTGTGGGTGCCCCACCCCAAAGCCCAGGGAATGAGATGGGAGCAGTGGGCAGATCAGAAGGTCGGGTCTAGTTGTATCTGTGTGATCTTAAGCAAGTACCTTCTCTTTTCTGGGCCTCAGTGGCCATGTCTGTAAAATGGAGGTGGGTGCTATGGTCCCCAAAGGCCCTCTGGAGCTTAAGAATTTTCTGGATTTCTCTGGGGCCTGACAGCACAGTTATTTCTGCCTAGGTCTTACATTCTGCAGCTCTGTAGCTCTCTGAGAAGTGAGAGTGGAAGGGTGTGGCCAGCTGGGGGGGGGGTAAGATGGCACATTGGTGACGTCCAGGCACTGTCCTCTTCCCCTCCTCCACCTCCAAGAGCCTCCTGTCCCCTCCCCCCTGCAGCTGTCTCCAGTCACCACGCCAGGACAGAGTCAGGCCTCTGCTCCAAAGAGCTCTGAAAAGTCAGAGCCAGGAGCAGAGACAGGCTGCTGGGGAGGGAGCCTGCTTGGGCTGAGGGGATGAAGGATGGTTCTGGCCCCGCTGAAAAAAAGTGGGGCTGAATTTCAAACCACCCACTCCCTCGAGGTGGGAGGTGGGGGATGGTAAGGGAGAGAGAAGGAGTGAATCTTCCCCAGGCCCCCAGGGAAAGGGTTCAAGTTTCTGGCAGAAGGAACCACTCATACCCACTAACTCCTGCCACCAGCCTTGGGCACCACGGGTGGCATGCTAAGTGGGAGGGCAGCTCCACCCACCCCAAGCTTCCTGGGCTGCAGATTCCGGACCTTGTTTGTGCTCCCCACTCCTTTGAAGGGCCTGGCCATGCTCCTGGGGGTCTCCCACAGGGCCTTGAAGAGGATGACGGGGAGCCCCCAGTGGCGGCCATGGCCTCTTCAGAGGGGACCCACCTACCTTCATTTACCTTCCGTTGGACCAGGTGCCAGGAGCCCTACTATCAACTGCCCATCCCAGCCTGGTTCTCTCCCTCTGTTAAATGAGGAGATGGCATAGCACCTTGCCTCCAAGGCCACTCTGAACCCAATCCCGCGCCCCCGGAGCTGAACCTTAAAAAAAAAAAATTTTTTTTAAAGCTTATAAATCCTGTTTTCTAGAAGCTCACCCAGGTTACAGATAACAGACCCTGCTGGGCGTAGGGACTTAGCCAAAGCCACACAGGTTCCCAGACTCCCTAGGCTCCCAGTTGGCCTGGTCAGAGGATGCAGGGTGGGGACGACCCCCGCCCCCCGCCTCCGCCCGGGCAACTGGGGGCAGCGGAGTCCCGCGTCCTCTAACCGACTGGGCGGGGTCTTGTCTGCGCAGGGTCTGGTCGCCAACAACCTGAATCTCAAACCCGGGGAGTGCCTCCGAGTGCGGGGCGAGGTGGCCCCTGACGCCAAGAGGTGAGGGGGCCAGGCGGGGTGGCGGGCGGAGGGGCGCTGCCCAGGGTCCAGCCGGGCGTGGCTGGTCTGGGCGTGGCCGCTGCGACTCTGCTCCTCCTCCCGGCCCGGAGGGGGTCAACGTGGCCGCTGGCCGAGGCTGCGTTTTCTGGGTGACTCACTTTCTCTGCGGGGTCTGGGCGCCCCCGCCATTGTCGCTTCCCCTCCCCCCTCCCCCTTAAACGAAACCAGCTGCAACCAGCTGCGGCCTCGTCATCTCCCTCGGCTTGGCCCCTTCCCCCGCCCTGGGTGGGCAGGGCTGTAGCTGGAGAGGGAGGGCAATGAGAGGTGTCACCCCCAGGGCCCTCCCTCTGTGGTCCTTCCTTCCTGCGTTTGCGTTTGGTCATTCATTCGCTCAATCTTTCCTTCCTCACCCCTTCCTTCACTCATTCATTTAGCCAGCTGGCCTGTTTTCTCAGCAGCCGAGTGACCTTGGACCAGTCAGCCAACCTCATCCAGTCTCAGTTTGTTCTTCAGTGAGACAAGGGGAGATTGTCGGCTGAAAGGAATGCCATGCTGGCCATCTCAGTGACCAGGGTGATGATGTCTGGCCAGATACCCCAGTGCAGAAACTCTTAATTCTTACCAAACCCTTAGGTTATCTCCACTCCAACAAAGATCTTATTTATTCATTCGCCCCACAATTATTGAGTGCCTTTTGTGTGTCATGTAAAGTACTGAGCACCAGAGATACAGAGACATCCAAGGCAGACAGGACACTTGCTCCCTCCTGCCCCCAAAGGTCGCCATCTGGAGGGACTCTCTGCCCTTGAGCAAAGGCACTGGGACACAGACTAGTGTCCATGAGAGTCTTGCGGCTGTCAGCAGAGCAAGACCTTTAGAGACCCTTCTTGGCTGCCCCCATTCTACAGATAAGGAAACAGACCCAGAGAGGGGCAGACTTGCTCCAGGTCACACAGCAAGTAGGTAGCAATGAGTTCTCCCAGGTAGCTGCACTCATGGTAGCACTGGGTGGAACAATCCTACCACTTTTCCCCTAGCTTCGTGCTGAACCTGGGCAAAGACAGCAACAACCTGTGTCTACACTTTAACCCTCGCTTCGATGCCCACGGGGACGTCAATGTTATCGTGTGTAACAGCAAGGACGGTGGGGCCTGGGGTACCGAGCAGCGAGAGTCAGTCTTCCCCTTCCAGCCTGGCAGCGTTGTGGAGGTGGGCTGGGGACCGGGGCCTGGGGGCTGGGCACTGGGTAGGCTGGGGTGGAGCTGGGTTAGTGGCTAGAGGCCCAGGCCTCGCCTACCGTCTCCTCCTTCACTGTGTGATCTCCGGTGAGTATCATCCTCAGCAGCCCCACCCGCAAATCTGGGCTGTTGTAAGGGCTGCATGGAGGAAAGGGTAGGACACAGGCCATGGCTCTGGCCGCAGTGCCAAGGCTCCCGCTGCAGGGTCCACCCCAGGCCCAGCTCACTGCCCTTCCCCCCCTGCCAGGTGTGCATCTCCTTCGACCAGGCTGACCTGAGCATCAAGCTGCCAGATGGATACTCATTCAAGTTCCCTAACCGCCTCGACCTAGAGGCCATCAGCTACATGGCGGCCGACGGCGATTTCAAAGTCAAGTGTGTGGCCTTTGAGTGAAGCCGCTGACCCACAGTCTCCAATAAAGGCTGCTGCCTGTCATGCCCCTGAACCAGCCTCTTGTGTGTGTGTGTGGCGGGGGGGTCCTCCATCTCCCCAGGCTCTGCCCCTTTTCCATCTCCATTCACTTCCTCCTCAAACACCTCTTAAATGCAAGTGGCATCTTCTTCCCCTGGTCCCCTGGGCCAACAGAGAGCCCAATACACAGCAGAAGACTCAGTGACTACTGAATAAGACCCAGTCCCTGCCCTTGAACTGTCCCAGGAGGGCCCCAGCACACAGTAGGTGCTCAAAAAATGTTGCCTAAGTGAAACCAGGGGAAAGAAGCAAGGACAGACTGATTGGTGCCATGTGATGGGGAGCACAAGGGGAAAGAGACCTGAGATCAGATAATACGGGCTACCAGCTGTGTGGCTTTGTGCATGTTAACGGACCTCTCTGAGCCTCAGTTTATTCATCATGCAAGGGGAATAATGATAGTATGTGCTATTATTAAACGAGATGTTGCATGAAGGAGGCCAAGTTCAGTGCCTGGTGCTTGGTAATCACTCAGGGTCCAATACTGCACTACTGTTTGAGATATTAATACCCAAACTTGAAGGAGAGGAAATGGGTTCTGAGTGGCGAAATGACTCCCTAGCCTGTACCAGGCCCAGCTGAGCCTTGGGGGAGGGGGCGGGCATCCTAGCTGGTGCCTCCGAGCCCGGGTACCCTCCTTTGCTGGGATGTAAGGGCAACCAGGGTGCTAGTCTGGAAGCTGCTGGCTCTGTGGCCATGGGCAGGTCCCCTGCCCCTGGGGGCCTCAGTTTCCCCACCTCAACAATGGGGAGATGGGCTTGGGTGATGGCCCCAGTACCCCACTGCTGGCCTCAGTTTCTATGGTAGAAGGAGGTAGGGTGGGTGTGGAGGCCTGTATTGGGCCCTGCAGAGAACCAAGAAGTAGAGTCTGGCTAACTTGAAGCCCAGCCTCCAGGCTCCCAGAAGCTGTTGCTGCACACAGCCTCTTTCTTGGGGAGCAAAGGGGTGAGGGAAACTCCATAAGCCTGTCCTCTCCTGGGTTTCCAAAGAGAATGTCTCTTCTGAGACCAGCCCAGGTCCCATTACCTTGGAGGGTAATGTGCTTAACTCAGCCCTATCACACTCACCCATGACAAGTGATGGGATGTGGAAGGATGACTGGGGCGCCCTACACAACCAAAACTTCCTTGCACCCTTCTTCCTTCCTGCTCGCAGCTGCAGTGGGATCTTCCCAGGGCCCCTGACTTCTGGGGAAACAGCCACGGCAACTGGGCCAAAGTTCAGGAAGACTTAGAATCAGAACCTCATTGGTCTCCCCCAAAACCCCACGGCACTGTCTCCTGAAGTGGCCGGGGAGGGGGGGGGCAGCTTGGCAAATGTCCCTCTCCAGGACAGCGGCACCAGCTGAGGGACCCTCAGGGTTTTCCACCCCCCGCCTTACTTTCCTCGTATGTAAAATAAACCGCTTGTTGCTGTCGAGTCTATAGGACAGAGTAGAACTGCCCCATAGGGTTTCCAAGTAACAGCTGGTAGACTTGAACTGCCTACCTTTTGGTTAGCAGTCAGCACTTAACCACCACACCACCATTTCACTCAGGCCTTTTTGGGTAAAGGATTCCCATCTCAGTGCACTCCCTGGGGCCTGGGAAGGGGACAGGCCTCTAGGAGAGGGCCAAGGAAGGTGAGACACACATGGTGGGCTCACACTAGCCACACCCAATGTCCAGGCTGTCCTGGGAATCCCAAGCAGCCACCCAGAGGAGTAGTTTTGGAACCTGGTTGTGTAGGGGCGCCCTCTGCTGGACATTTGCAGAAGCGCCACCTCAGCCTCCTTTCTCTAGTCCCCATGGTTCACCCACACCTATTCTCCCTACACTGGCTGAGCACCCACTATGCACCAAGACTGAGACTATGACCAGCAGAGGAGAGCCCTGGGACTAGATGAGGATACAGGTCATTGGGTGTGGAGGAAGGAGACTGGGCTTGGAATCAAACCCCAGCTCCACCGCTGTGTGCCCTTGGACCAGTTCCTCAACTTCCCTGAACCTGTTTCCTCATATGTCAAATTGAGTTAATACTAGTACCTATCCTGTGGGGTTTCTGTGAGGATTAACTGAGCCATGTGTACAGACATGTGTGCTGCCTTGCACGTAGTAGGGACTAAGTAAATGTTGGTTCCCTTCACCTCTTTTAAGACTTGGTGTGTTCCAAGATCCTATCTATAAACCTGGGCACAGAGGATTTAGAGCTCTGGCCTTCAACTGCCTGGGCTCCACCCTCACCACCTGCTCTTCTTGCCTTTGTGACCTCGGGCAAGTGACTGTACTTCTCCAAGCCTCAGTTTCCTCCTCTAAAACAGGGATCATACCACAAAAAGAGATAATCCTGTAAAAAGCTAATTAGATGGTAGCTGCTATTGTTATTCTTTATACTCATTGTCTTAGTTATCTAGTGCTATTATAACAGAAATATCACAAGTGGGTGACTTTACCAAACAGAAATGTATTCTCTCACAGTTTAGAATGCTAGAAGTCTGAATTCAGGGCACCAGCTCTAGAAGAAGACTCTGGGGAAAGGTCTTTGACTCTTTTCAGCCTCTGTTCCTTGGAGCTCTCATTTGGCATGTATCTTCTGCCATCTCTGTTCTTTTGCTGCTTGCTTGATCTGCTTTTATATCTCAAGAAAGACTGATTTTGGGAGACACAACTCAAACCATACCACTCATTTCCTCCATCATCATTTCTATTAAGAGAATGAACTCTCTCTCAACAAATGTAAAAATAATTTTAAGGAGACACCAACCCAAAAAGGGTGGTGGACATTTAGACCATAAGCTGTAGTAAAGGGTTGTCAAGCTTTTGGGATCTCTGGGCCATGCCTGCCTTGGGGTGGGGTTGCCAGTCCCTCAACTCCTTTCTTGTTGTAAAGGGACCTGAAACTCCCTAGGAAGAGCTTGGAGCAACAGTCCCTGCCTGGGGTGGGTGACTTCCCACTGCACAGGGAGTTTTCTCAGATGAGCCTCGCGTCCCCAAGCCACAGGTGGGCCGGCAGCTTGGGCTGAGAGAGCTAACTGCACAGAGCTCCCCACACTAGGCTGCGTCCAAGCAGCTGTCTCCTGCCTTGTTCCCTGTCTCTAGGCCAGAGTGGAAACTCTGAGTGCAGAGCCATGCTGTGTACAGGACTCTAGTACTACCCTTACTAACTGGGGGACTTTAGTCAAGCCACTTCCCCTCTCTCAGCCTCCTTTTCCTCATCTGTAAAATGGGCATGATAGTAGCACTGTGAGGATTGACTGAGATAATCCGCTTGAGGCCCCAAGAACATCCCTCAGTACAGAGGGAGTTCAAATGAGTGAACTGTGAAGAAGGGGCCCAGGAAGGGGGTGGGTAAGAGAAGCAGGTTTATGATTTATCAAGCTGGATGGCAGACTCTGTTTTCAATCTGCTGCCAGTCTGGAGGGTGGGGTAGGCAGAACAGGAGGGGGCACTGATGCATGGTGCCAAGGACCCTCAGCAGCCCCCCAGGGGCTCGGTGGAGGAGGCAGCCCAGATGCAGCAGGTGGCTCTTCAGGCATCTTCAGGGGGCAGGGCTGCAGCCTCGGTGATGCCTTTACCCAGAGGGAGGCAACTAAGGACAGCATTAGGCACTGCCACTAGGGGGCAGAGGAGGTTGGTTGGGCAGAGGCGCAGTTGTCCTGCATGACTGCAGCCCCACCATTAAGGCAGCCCCCTCCTGTGCCCTGGGCCATGGCGGGTGGAAGGCAGGACTCACAAAGTTTTGAGGATAACTTCCTCTCAGCACCCAACATGGGATTCCCACAAAGAGGACTCTCTGGAATGAAGTCAACATTCACTGAGTGCTGCACCTACTGTGGCCTGGCTCCTTCCAAACTTCGTGGTCAGGGCCTGCATCTTGCCCTCCAGAGGGGGCATGTTAGCTACTGGAGGTGTGAACTCTCAGCCCATCAGGCCAGGGAGCTGAGCTGGGAGGCCAGAGATCCAGGTTCAAGTCCCAGCTTTGCCACAGAGTGGCCATCTGACCCTGGACAAGTTCCTTCCCCTCTCTGGGATAACAATTCCTTTTTTTGAGTGCCTGGCACACAGTAGGCACTCATAAATGTGTGCTTCCTTGCCCTCTGGGTTTCAGTCTCTCCACTTGTCAAAGGGGAGGATCAAGTCCTAAAAGTCTGGTATGACTTGCCATATTCCCCTGGTAACTCTTCCCTTAGCCAGTTCTGGGGTTACCTGGGAAGCAATCCCTGATTTCCCATACTGGAGGAGTAAGCCCTGGGCTCTTGCAGCCTCCTGTGCTCCCACTGTCAGAGGCATCATTCCCCGGTCTGCAATGATTGTTGACCCTGTGCGACCTTGAGGAGAAGGGCAGCAGCTGTGTCTGCAGCACCCAGTACAGGGCCTGCCAGGAAAAATATCTGCAGGGTTGAGAATGGGGATTCAGGCACACAAACCCGGTTACTAAAAATCCCCTTCACATCCACTTAAAAAAAAAAAAAGGATGTGTTATTTCACCTCTATTCCATACTTGGGGCCCTGGTGGCGCAGTGGTTAAATGTTTGGGTGCTCACCAAAAGGTTGGCAGTTCAAACCCACCAGCTGCTCCGTGGAAACTCTATAGGCGGTTCTACTCCATCCTATAGAGTTGCCATGAGTCGGAATCGGCTCTACGGCAACGGGTATTCCATACTTGGGGAAACTGAGGCATAGAGCAGTGGCTTGCGTAGCAGACGCTTGTGTAGTATGTACCATGTTCTACACACTACATAAATCGCTTATTCCTCACAATCATGGTTCTCAAAGTTTAGTCTGTAGACTAGCACCATCCATCGGAATCTCCTGAGAATTTGTTAGAAATGCAAATTCTCAGGCCCACCCCAGACCTACTGAATCTGAAACTCTGGGGGCTAGGGTCCAACAATCTGTTTTTTAACAAGTTTCCAGGGAGTTCTGATGCTCGCCATAGTTTGAAAATCATTGCCTTACAACAACCCTACAAAGTCACTAGAATTATCCCATTTTACAAAAGGGACAACTGAGGCACAGCAAAAGTAACTGGTTCAAGATATATGCACACCCATGTTTATTGCAGCACTGTTTACAACAGCAAAAAGATGGAAGCAACCAAGGTGCCCATCAATGGATGAATGGTTAAATAAATTATGGTATATTCACACAATGGAATACTACGCATCGATAAAGAACAGTGAGGAATCTGTGAAACATTTCATAACATGGAGGAACCTGGAAGGCATTATGTTGAGTGAAATTAGTTGCAAAAGGACAAATATTGTATAAGACCACTATTATAAGAACTTGAGAAATAGTTTAAACTGACAAGAAAACATTCTTTTGTGGTTACGAGAGAGAGGAGTATTCACATATTAGATAGTAGATAAGAACTACTTTAGGTGAAGGGAAAGACAACACACAACACAGGGGAGGTCAGCACAATTGGACTAAACCAAAAGCAAAGAAGTTTCCTGAATAATCTGAATGCTTCAAAGGCCAGCATAGCAGGGGCAGGGGTCTGGGGACCTTGGCTTCAGGGGACATCTAAGTCAATTGGCATAATAAAATCTATTAAGAAAACATTCTGCATCCCACTTTGAAGAGTGGCGTCTGGGGTCTTAAATGCTAGCAAGCAGCCACCTAAGATGCATCAATTGGTCTCTACCCACCTGGAGCAAAGGAGAATGAAGAACACCAAGGACTAAGGTGATTACAAACCCAAGAGACAGAAAGGGCCACATGAACCAGCGACTACATCATTCTGAGACCAGAAGAACTAGATGGTGCCTGTCTACAACCGATGACTGCCCTGACAAGGAACACAACAGAGAACCCCTGAGGGAGCAGGAGAGCAATGGGATGCAGACCCCAAATTCTCATAAAAAGACCAGACTTAATGGTCTGACTGAGACTAGAAGGACTCTGGTGGTCATGGCTCCCAGACCTTCTGTTGGCCCAGGACAGGAACCCTTCCCGAAGCCAACTCTTCAGACATGGATTGGACTGGACAATGGGTTGAAGAGGGATGCTGGTGAGGAGTGAGCTTCTAGGATCAGGTGGACATTTGAGACTATGTTGGCATCTCCTGCCTGGAGGGGAGATGAGAGGGTGTAGGGGGTTAGAAGTTGGCGAAAAGGACATGAAAAGAGAGAGTGGAGGGAGAGAGCAGGCTGTCTCATTAGGGGGAGAGTAACTGGGAGTGTGTAGCAAGGTGTATATGGGTTTTTGTGTGAGAGAGTGACTTGATTTGTAAACTTTCACTTAAAGCACAATAAAAATTATTAAAAAAAAAAATAAGTAACTGGTTCAGGACCACGCAGCTGTACAGAGTACCAGGATTCGAATCCTGGCAGTTTGCCTTCAGAGACACGCTTTTGGAGACGTGTGTGTGTGTGTGTGTGTGTGTGTGTGTGTGTACAATCAGCTTTCTTTGGCCATTCAATAACAACTCTGTATTGAGCACCTACTTTGAGCCAAGCACCGTAGTAGGTGCTGGGGCCAAGGGCCCTGGCTCTCACAGAAACTAGTTTAAGGAGAAGGTGGGATATGGCCTCTTAGAGTAGGTAGAGACCCGCACGTTACACCCTTGAGGCCGGGCTGGGAGACCCCTTTAAAAGGCGGGGCCTGGCGGCGGAACTGTGGAGCTTCGCTGAGAGGAGCGTCCGGGAGGCCTAAAGCACTGCACCCGGAAGTAGTGTGGGCAAGCGGGAGCTGTGCCGCCGGAGGCCTCACCGCTATGGGCCGCAACAAGAAAAAGAAGCGAGATGGCGACGATCGGCGGCCCCGGCTCGTTCTCAGCTTCGACGAGGATAAGAGGCGGTGAGTGGAAAGGCCAAATCGAGTTCCTCTCCGGCCGACCGGCAAGGCTAACGCAGGTCCGGGCCGCCACGCCCACGTGGAGGCCCTTCCGGCCCCGCCCCCTGGGCGCTCTGGACTCCTTTTCGACTTCCATCCGGTCGCGGAATGGAAGAGCCCGCTTCCGACCCCAGCCGTGCGGACGCGAATGGCTCGTCCCCGCTCTCGGTCCACCCTTCGTGGCGCCCCCCAGCCGCCCAGCGCCTACTGTATACACCGAGAGCTGGGCACTCGGGTTGGCTTCGATCCCCACAACCCCGCCCAGGGCTTTTAGCCGTTGTTGATGAGTGAATAAGTGAATGAAACGAGAATGGCTTAAGTTCATTCATTCCTTCACCAGACGTTTATTGTGCTCCTGCAGTGTGCCGGGCCTCGAGCCAGGGAGCAGAGCTTCTGAACTTTAGCGTCTGGTCCTTCAAATGGGGGGACTGGGTGCCACCGTGGCACATGGTAGTGAATAAGCGGAAAGCCCAGTGCTGGGTGCTGGAACGGATGGGAACTGACTCCAGGGAGACGAAGAGGCCAGGTGTCACATAACCCCAGTTGCAGTCCAGTTCCCTCCAACTCATGATGACACCGTGGGTGTCAGAGTAGAACTGTGCTCCATAGGGTTTTCAATGCCTGATTTTTTGGAAGTAGATCGCCAGGCCTTTCTTCCAAGGCACCTCTGGGTGGACTCAAACCTCCAACCTTTTGGATAGCATCCAAGCACATTAATCGTTTGCACACATAGGGACTTCAGATATCAAATTAAAAAAAAAAAAAAGTTGGCACGGCATTGATTCTGACTCACAGTGGCTGTATAGAAGTAGAACTGCCCTGTAGGGTTTCCGAGGCAATAATCTTTATGGATGCAGACCGCTAGGGCTTCCTCCTGTGGTGTGGCTGGTAGGTTCGAACCACCGACCTTTTGTTTAGCTGCCGAGCACTTAACCATTGTGCCACCAGGGATCCTTAAGATATCAGATAAAACTGGTTAAAAATCCATTGCTGATGAGTCGATTCCAACTCATAGTGACCCTACAGGACAGAGTAGAACTGGCCCATAGGCTTTCCAATGGCAGCTGGTAGATTAGAACTGCCAGCCTTTGTGTTAGCAGCTGTAGCTCTTGAGATATCAGATGGGGGAAATGCTGAGACATCATCAGGAAGCCCCCAGAGGAGCATCAACAGACCCTCCAGGTAAGACAAGGTTGCAGGTGACCTGGGCAAATGGGGTGTTGGTTAGTGGAGGGTCTCTGGAGGTCTGGGTGAGGGTGGCCTTGAAGGCCGTGCTAATAATTTAATTCACTGGGTAATGGAGCCGTGGAAAGGGTCCTTTGCCTATTTTGTGTGTGCCCACAACTTATGCCCACCACCTGGCCCAGTTGCTTGAAGCTGAGAGTTCTGGAGGGTATTGAGTGAAAAGAGGCAGCATCCTCCTCTTTCTCCTAACCTTATACTCTCTGCAACTTTGGGTAAGCAACCTAGCTTCTCTGTGCCTCAGTGTCCCCATTTGTAAAATGGGGAGTAGCACTCGACTACTAACCAAAAGGTCGATGGTTCGAACCCACCACTGGCTCTGCAGGAGAAAAGACTTGGCGACGTGCCCTCGTAAAGGTTACGGCCTTGGAAACCCTATGAGGCAGTTCTAGTCTGTCCTGTAGGGTCGACTTGACGCCACCTAACAATAACAACAGCTACTACACAGTGTGTGTGAGAATTAAGTGAGTTAATGTCTGCAGATCTTTGAAATGGTACTGAGCGCAGTGTTGACTGCTTTTCTCTGCCTGGAGCAAGCTCTTCTTTCCTTGCAGCCCTTGCTGACTGGCCCTGCCTCCTTCTCACAGGGAATACCTGACAGGCTTCCACAAGCGGAAGGTGGAGCGGAAGAAGGCAGCCATTGAGGAGCTCAAACAGCGGCTGAAGGCAGAGCAGAAGAAGCTCCGGGAGGAGGTGCGGAGGGGGAGGGCAGGAGGCAGTCTCCGTGTGTAGCTGAGGGGCAAGGGGGGTGTTGGCAGGACTGGGGAGCAGTTCATCCAGGTGGAGAGATACCTGGGGCTTAGGATGTGATCTCCTCCTGGTCTTGCCCTCTGAGCCATGGTCCCACTCCCCCTAGAGGTGAGCAATGTCCCTGCCCAGGGTTGGGCTGAGAGGCCATACTCACAGTGTTCTCTTGCCTTTGGGTTTCAGCGCCACCAGGAGTACTTAAAGATGTTGGCAGAGAGAGAGGAAGCTCTGGGTAAGTCCCATCCTTGACCCGACATGGAGAAGAGCCAGCAGACGTAAGGTTATCTGTCCTTTGTGGTGAGGGGGCTGCACAGAGGCTAACTGCCCCAGCTCTCAGGGTCTTAGTAGTGGCTTGGGGGCCAAAGAGTTCTCAGGCACCTCTTAAGTATGAGAGGTTCAGAGACCAGGAGGAGACCTAAAGCTCCAGGTAAACTGATCCTGAGCAGACAGCCCAGTTTCTGGGGCCTGGAGGAACTGGGGGTGGCAGCTCCAGTGTCATGCAGGGTCTGTCCAAGGGGGGAACCTAGTGGTCTAAGGTCCCCCTGGAGCATGAAGGAAGGAGCAGCTCTCTTACTTTCAGCCACAGGCCAGGCTCTGGGACCTGTTTTTTCACTGATGCCCTCCCCTAGAGTGGCGAGGCTGTCACACTCCAGGGCAGGGAGGGGGCCTGAAGCCCGGCTGCTTGTGCCCTGGGGTTGATGACCAGGTCTGTGCCCACCCCACACAGATGAGGCAGACGAGCTGGACCGGCTGGTGACGGCAAAGACAGAGTCGGTGCAGTACGACCATCCCAACCACACAGTCACCGTGACCACCATCAGTGACCTGGACCTCTCAGGAGCCCGGCTGCTCGGGCTGCCCCCGCCTGAGGTGAGTCCCAGTGACGCTGGCTTGTCAAGGGGCTGCTGAGTGCTGGTCCATGGCTTGGGGATTCTGGCGCAAGGGGCTCATCCCTACCGGGCCCCTTCAGGGCCTGGACAAAATCCGCATGGCTTCCGAGGCCCCACCACAAGTGGCTACAGGAGCTGGACAAGTGTCAGTACATTAGGGGTTGTTCATAGTACCTGGCTCACGGGGCTGCTGTGGGGATGGAAGTAGCTAATCCACGTACAGCACTCCACACGGCACCCAGCCTGGAGTGCGTGCCTGCTATAGGTGTGGCAGTGGAGGGTGGTGAAACAGCTCTCCTGGGGTGTACGCCCTGTCCCAGGCCTGTGAGGTAACAAATCACATCCCTAGTGACAGAGGCTGATTGCTCAGGGTGCCCACCCAGGCCTCCGATCGTCCACTCTAGAACAGTCCTTTCTCCTGTGCTGCTTTAGCAGGGGGCGGGGGCCGAGGAGGAGGTGTCCTCTTTGGAGAAGCCAACCAAAGCCTTACCCAGGAAGTCCAAGGACCCCCTGCTGTCCCAACGGTGAGCCCTGCCTGTCCTCTGCTATGGTCCCTCTCCTCATGGCTGGCATTGGTGACTGGGCCTGTGGAGCCATCTCCCACTGACCCGTGGTGGGTGGCATGGGGCAGATGTGGGACCGAGAGTAGCTCTCTGCTCTGCTTTGAGTGGTCCTCAGCCTCTCATCACTGTCCTTTCTCCTCTGAGAAGGTCCACCCCCAGGTGCTCTTGGTGCCCAGGTGAAAGGCCTTTCTGTTGATGAGCTGAGGAGCCGGCAGGCCCACTGGGGTCAGAGCAGGCCGGCTTAGGGATGAATTTGGTGCTGCAGCATCCGGGCCCTGTCATGACCCCCTTCCCTGGCTGTCAGTCACCCCCAACCCAGCCTCCCTCCACTGCCCTGCTCCCCAGGGTGAACTGAGGCCCTGGCCTCACCAGCCTTCCACCCTCCCACAGGATCTCCTCCCTCACAGCATCACTGCATGCACACAGGCGTAAAAAGGTCAAGAAGAAACACCCCCGACGGGCCCAGGACTCAGCTAAGAAGCCCCTGAGTGCCACTCGCACCAGCAAAACCCAGCGCCGCCGGCTGACAGGCAAAGCCCGACACAGCAGGGAGTGAGCCTGAGAACCAGGCCGCACCCAAGCTTCCACTGCCAGGACCTGTCCTGTCTCCCCTTGGCTCTCCTAGGTAGTGACTCCACGGCCCAAGGGTGGAATGCTAGGACCCCTCAGGGGGCAAGTTGCCTCTGCCTGAGGACCACCCTTTGGAGCCAACCTTGGGGCGTGTCCCATATGTCTGCCCCTCTCCCAGCACTCATCAGGTTGTGAAGCTACATCCGTTTGTGGTTTGTTCACCCCGGCCTTGGTTCTGTGAGTCAGGAGTAGGCTTCTGGGATGTAGAGATGGTTAGGGGGTAGTGGGTCCTTCCTTATTCTCCAGCAATTTTCCCTGTAGTATAAGCGTAACCATTGGTAGATCCAGAGCCCACCTGCTGGTCCGAGGAGCAGGCACCAGGCCAGGGTGGGTAGCAGTGACCAGTGCCAGCTCTGCCCTCAACTGGCTGAGACTTTGGGTCGGTCGCTTGTTGGTCTCGTCAGTCTCCTTAGCTGAGTTGAAGGGGTGGAAGCAGGTGAGTTCTGGAGCCCTCCCCAGCCCCAAGCTGCAGCTTCCCTAGGCTTCCAGAAGCTCCCAGATGGAGCCTAACAAAGAAGGAGCAGTTCAGCCTTACTTTTTAGAGAAGATCTGTTTCAGTTTGTGTAACAGTGTAGCCTTCAGGGCAGGCTTATCAGGAGCCAGGAGGTGTGCCGGCAGAGACCGCCATTGCTCTAGACTCCTTTCAGATCTTCAAGTGTGGCTTCGCAGCCAGTGAAAACCAGCCTGCTCCCTTCTTGTCCCAGCTTGTGAGTGACCCAGAAGGAGGCTCTGCCTCACTGCCCTGAAGGCCCCTCAGCTTCCTTCTGCTCTTCCTACTGCCCACTGCCTTCCCCTGTGCTTAGGGTGGGGTGACTCACCCTGCTTGGCTGCCTCCATGCCTGACAGAGGGTGTGGTCTGAGGCAGAGCTCTTCAGGTGATTCTGGAACTCAACTCAATGCATCACATGTGGGCCCTGCCCACCCAGACCCCAGTGAGTATGAGCAGGGCTGAGCCCTGGGAATTAGCAAACACAGCAAGCCTTGAATCTGGGCTCTGCCATGTCCAATGGGTGAGCACCTTGCAGTGCTGACCTCTGGGTCTGATTCCTTAAATGAGACCACGGGTATGAACTTCCCATAGCACTGGCACTCCCTGGGTGCACCTTCAGCGGTGCTCACAACTGCTGCCATCAGCTCACATCTGACCCAGGTTCTGTCACCCATCTCCAATGACATGGGGTCATTTACAGCTTCCATTTACAATATGTAATGTTTACAAGTATTAAATTCTCATCCGCTTCCTCCCGTGTATGCCGTCAGTTCTTCCAACAAACCAGGAAGATTGAGTCACAGTGATTTGGCCAATGTGAGGATCAGGAGTGGAGGAATCGATTCCCTGGAGAACCAATGTCAGAGGCATCCTCTCGTGGCTAATAATACATGGTCCTCACATCTGGAGGACACAGACATACGGAGGTCCCCCTGGAGCTCAGGGGCTTCAAGTGTTAGAGGACAGACACCTATCCAAGTCCAGGGCGGGGCACAGAGCAGGGAGAAGTGCATTGAACAAGGCTTCACCACCTCAGCTGGAGCTGGGATTTAAACTGTCGTGGCCTCTGGCTGGACACGAACATCCCCAGGGAAGGATCCAGAGGGTAGAGGGGCCCAGGCCACATCCCAGGTACATGTATTAACCCTGCCAGACTAGATGAACAACCCCAAGGAAACCCAGGCTCTGAGATCAGAGTATGACCTCCAGGAGGTGCCACTCAAATGATCCACAATGTGAAAGGTGCCCCAGGAGCCTTGCAAGTCCTGCACAAGGTGCCAGTGGAGTGGGCCCTTAAGGGAGGGGAGGCCCGGGAGGTCTTCCTAGAGGGGATTATATTTGAGTCAGAACTAAGGAAGTGAAAATCTGTTGCGGTGACTGTTTCAGAGGTACTTTGCATAGAGTAGAGAAGGCCAGGAGATGAGTTTGGCTTGACTCAAAACTTCAAAGATATTTTGACTTAATTGCAATATTAAAAAATCTTGAGATTTCCTATCAAAGTTCAGATTTCTGTCTTCTCCAGTAAAAAGGCAGACCTGTCTGCATTGGGTCACCACTTAATAGGGTCGGATAGGCTAGAGCCAGCCAGCTGCCCTCTTTAGAGACTGACCCGTTGGCCCCTGCTCCCTGCCACCACAGGCCTGCCCAGAACATTTGACTCTCCAGCAGGCCTGTGGGTGGGGTGAGTGACTTGCCCTTGGCTTAGACTTACTGGGTGGTGAGACCGCACTATCCGCAATCCTTTCCCCCATCTCTGAAGGGGGTGTTCCAGCCAGAGGGCACAGCATGAGCAAAGGTGTGGAGGTGAGCAAGCATGGGATCTTCAGGGGGCAGGAGGAGGGTGAGGCTGAGATGAATGGTGACAAGTGGTGATTGCCCTGGCTGCAACCTTTACACCCCTAGCCCTGCAGCATCACACTGTCATCAAGTAACTGAGTGGCTCTGGGCAACTTGCTTGAGCCTTGAGTTTCCCTTCCGTAAGGTGGTGATAATGACAGCTGCCCTTCACTGTGTCACACACTAATGTGTGTGCAGGGAGGGCCACCTGGTCCTTTTGGGAAAAAGAGGAGCTATTAGGACTAAGAGCCCCTTGTCTGGCCTCAACCACCCTCACTACCACCATCTCCCCAAGAACAAGGGGCGGAGGGGCTTCTTCCAACAGTCACCTTTGCTCTTCGCTAACACACCTTTGGCTGCTTCCAGAAAACAGTCTCGAGAGGTTACACCCCACCTCACCCATTGTCTTCCAGTCGATTCCAACTCATAGTGATCCTGTCAGACAGTAAAACCGCTCCATAGGGTTTCCTAGCTGCAATCTATGAAAGCAGATTGCCTGGTCCTGTGGAGCAGCTGGTGGGTTTGAACCACCAACCTTATGGTTAGTAGCAGAGTGCTTAACCACTGCACCACCAGGGCTCCTTTGGAATGGTTAAGCAACACCAAAAGTCACCTTCTCATGGCTAAGACACCGTCCTCACATCTCATGGAGGAGACACATGAGGTCGAGGGTTTAATAACCCCTTCTCTGTCTTCTCATTCTCTCTCCTTCCAGGATGGAGTCTGCTGCCCACCTACCCACCATCTTCCCATGCTCTTGAGGGGCCCCACTCATCTCCAGAGCGAGGGAGAACACTCAGGCCCACCCACCAACCTGGCCCCATTGACTTCCCCTCGGGCCTCCCTCCACTAGTCACCTGGCCTCCTGTTTCTCAAACACACCAGGCGGGCTCCTGCCTCAGGGCACCTGCGCTTGCTGTGCCTGCTGCCTGAAACACTCTTCCCTCAGGGGTCTGCAGGCTCTTCCTCGTCTCCTTCAGGCCTTTGCCCAAATGTCACCATCTCGGTGAGACTGAATACCACGCACCTTATTTGCATTCTTAGCAAGAAGATACTTGGTGGGCCACAAGTATCTTCTTTTGCATAGTCCCACCCAATCATTGTGTGGGAGTCACCAAGACTACGCTGATTTAAAATTTAACACCTCCCACTTCCAGCCCCCTTCCCTGCTTCATTTTTCTCCTTAGCACCTATCACCAGCCAGCACACTCCATATTTGCGTATTTCTCGTTTGGGGTCTTTTCTCTCCACTGGTAAGAATGTAAGTAAGCACCATGAAAGTTTTTGTTTGCCGATGTCTCTTCAGCACACACAACTGATAAAGTCGGGGCCCATAAGGATTTGATGAACCTTCAGGAGTGCCACCCTGAGGCAGCTCCAGGTTTTACTGATGGGTGAGGGCCAGGGGTAGAGGGGCGGGGCCATCCCCTGCGCGGCAAACTCAAACTGAGCTTCCACCTCACCCCCGCACTGCCTCTGGGACAGGCTCTGGCTCCACTTACCTTATCCAAGCTTCATAATACTCCTATGGGTATGTGTGGTTCAGTGAATTACTTAATAGGGCTCTTCTAGCATTGGTTTTGTAGGGGGTCAGTGAAAAAGAGAAAGACTCTCAATGAGATGGATTGACACAGTGGCTGCAACAATGGGCTCAAACCAAACAACTATTTTGAGGGTGGCACAGGACCCGGCAATGTTTTGTCGCTATGAGTTGGAACTGACTTGATTGCACATAGCAACATAACAACAGCATAGTCTTTATGACTCTCACACAATGATTGGGTAGGACTATGCAAAGAAGATACTTGTGGCCCACCAATGGGGTTGCTAAGAATGCAAATAAGGTGCATGGCACTCTTGTGGGGGTGTGGCCATGCAAATAAGGTGTATGGAACCCTAAGGAGGTGATTGGTCAGTGTTCCCATTCCACTAAGGTTAAAAGAACCAATCCCAGAGCAGAGGGAGACCTGACTACCACTAAGAAAGAAGTGGTAGGAGTGGAGTGTATTCTTTGGACTCAGGATCCCTGCCCTGAGAACCTCCTAGAACCAGGAGACGGAGAGCTGTAACCCCTGAGATGGTGAGAGACAGTGAGAAGCAGCAGCAGGGAAATGCTGGCAGCAGAACCAGGAAACCAGCAGGAGACTGCAGGATGGGCTTCCCAGCCCAGGGAGCAACAAAGCTGAGTGACTTGAGGCAGGAGACTTGCTGGAGGACTGGGGTGCCCCTGAGCACTTACTGTTAGAGCGAAAGAGCTTTCTAACACTTGTCCAGGCAGGGCGGAGGCTGAACTGAGGGGCCAAAGGCCAGAGAGAGGCCTGCCTGTGGTACGGCTGCGAAGTGGCTGTCCTGATCGAAGAAATGTATCCTGAGTTGTCCCTGATCCTGAATTACAACCTCTTCCCTAGTAAATGGTTTAACTGAGTAGGGTCTGTGAGTTCCGTGTGTCCATTGCAACAAATTGTTGGACCCAGCAGAGAAGTAGAGAGTGCCATGGGAGGGACAGTCAGTGTTAGAACTGGTAGAAAGGTTGGAGAGAGGAGGTATGTCTGAGCTCTGCCTCGGAGGAGTTGGCCTTGAGCTGGTTGTGCTGACAATGATTCTCCTGCCCCGTTGTGCGGTGAGGGGAGGTCAGGCATCTCCGCGTGCCATTTTTACACCTGGCGCCATTTTTACAGTATGTATGTTTTATTATCCCTCCTTTACTGTAAAACTCCTGACTATGAATCGGAATCGACTCCACAGCAACAAATTTGGTTTGAGGTTTTACGGTAAAATAGTAGTAGTAGTAGCATCAGAATCTAACTTCAGGAGGGATAATCAGAGTCTCCATCAGCATAAAGCTGAGCCTTGCGAGGTGGAGGTCATGTTTCCAGTCCTCCAGGTCTCGCTAAGCATGACACTGAGACACCAGCCAGGTGAAAGTGAAAGAAGAAAACTATTTGGTTGGCCAAGCAAGGGAGCACACTGGGACCTGCGTTGCCGACAGGACTCCCCAATCTGCAGGCACAGGGGGTTTACGTGGGGAGGAAAGTGGGGTGGGCTCTTCCGGGCGTGTTCAGGAGCGTGGCCCATCAGGATTGGGGCACAGCTCCTGTGATGGTGCTGATGTCATCAGGTCGGTGAAGTTGCACTGAGGCCGGAGGGAAAATGGCGGCTTAGCTCCTCCCAGCAGCTGCCCATCTCAGTCAGATATACCACCACTCTCCAACCTTTTTACCAATTCTGATACTAGGAGTTCTTCCCACAGCATGCTGTACTTCTGAGTTTGATAATCTGTTGCAGTTACGTGGTTTATTAAGGAAGTAACAGGGTACAACTGGGGATGAGGATCAGGAAGCATGCAGGTAGTCTGGACGGCTACCCCAAAGAGGAGAGCACATCCCTCCGCTCTTGAGTGCAGGACAGTGTGCTCAGCTCCTCTTGCCCCTTCTCTCTGCCATGCACACCCCCTCAAAGCCATGCAAACCTCCTCTCGTACCTCTGAGGACAGGTTCCTCTTGGCTCTGCCATCGGTCACTGCCAACTCTGCCTCAGAGCCCATTCCACGCCTATCATCACCTTCAGTGTTATAACCCTTGACCCATGTTACAGCTCTTTTAGAAGGTTCCTTGCCCCTTTTCTTGTTGCTTCTCTCTTGCCTTTTGCCCTTTCTGCTTCTTCCTGCTTTGGGTTTGAAAAATCTCTGTGGCATTGGCTGCATATATACACAAACTCCTCATCGATTTCAAGGCAGGGTCCTCCCACTGCGGACAAACTGACCAATCCCCTCTGGATAGGCCACAGACACTTCATTTGCATAGTATGCTATAGTCACTTCATTTGCATAGTATATTGACCAATCCCTGCAAGGTGCATACCAATCACAGGGCAGGCTGCAGCCAAGGGCCAGACAAAAAATATCAAACTGTACTTGTTTATAGCTTACCCAGGAAATGTCAATCAACCTGGACAAAAGTAAAAACTCTCTGGAGTAGGAAACTAGAGCAAAGACTGTTGATGTGGTGAAAAACATGTGAAACACATTAGTAAATAAGCACAAATAAGTCCATGCTTACCTTGCTTTCTAGGTACTCTGTCCCTGTCAGGGATTGTGGATTTGAAAAGAGGCTTTGATTCTGTAGGAAGGTGCTGTGGGGTGGAGAGAGATGCCAGCCATACCTAGAAGCAGAATCTTTGATGTGGTGAAAAAACGTAAAATTGTTCACTACAGATTAGTAAGGAAGCACAAGTAAGTCCGTGCTTACCCTGTGTAGTTTTAGTCCTGCACGTGCATTCTGCGCTTACTAGATGCCCAAACTGTTGGAATGCACTTCTTACTTTGTATGATTTCATTTCGTCCTCACAGCAACGCTATAAGCAGGTGCCATATTTTGGACTGCCAGAAGGACGCATCAGTCTGAGCAGAAATACAACCAGAATACTCCTTAGAAGCAAGGATGGCGAGACTTGGACATGTTATCAGGAAAAAGACATCATGCTTGGTAAAGCAGAGGGCAACATATAAAACAGGGGGAACCCTCCATGAGCTGGGGTGACACAATACCTACAACCATGGACTCAGACGGACCAAGGATGACGAAGATGGCTCAGGACCCGCCTGGCAGCGTTTCCTTTTATACATAAAGTTGCCATGAGTCAGAGCCAACTCGATGGCAACTAACAGCAATCCCCATTTAATAGATTTAATAGCTATTACTATCTCATTTTATAGATAAGGAAACTGAGGCACAGAAGGGTGAAGTCTCTAGCCCAAGGTCTGAGTTAAAGGTAGTCTAGTGGACTGTGGCAAGCATGAGGAAGCGGGCTGAACCTAGGGGAAAAAGATCAGGGAAATTGATCTCCACCGGAGGCGAAATCTGCCAGTGCCAGTCCTCTCAAGGGTCCCCTGGGGACCCTGACCGGGGAGCGGCCAGGCTAAACGTGCTGCGGGTCCCGCGCTCAGGAGGCGTCTGGGACCCGCCCTCATCGGCCCCGCCCCTTGTCGTCGAATTGCCCAATCCCACAGCCTCCATGCAAATGAAGCACCTAGAGAGAGCCTATGCGAGCGCATCAGGGGCGTGGTTTCCCGTTCCCCTCCCGGGTAACGTTTTGATTCATTGTTAAAATAAAGAGGCCGTGACCCCCGCCTCCCACCCGGCACCCCAGTGCGTGGAAACCCGAGCCGAGGTTCGTATCGGGCGGCGGAAAAATGAGGACTGGGAGGACAGGGCGGCAAAGGATACGGGGCGGGACCGGCTGGCTGGCTGGCTGCAGAGGTCCAGGGGTCCTTTCTCTGGGTGGGGCACGCGTATCCTCTAAGGTTTTTCATTACTACATTCACGTCTAAAGTGCACTTTAGAGAAAGGGTCTGCACGTTGGGGGTGGAGGGAATGGGAAAGCGAGGCGAACGTGGAGCAGAACCTCCACCTCACCCCCAGCCCCCGGGAAAATGAGCAGCGTTCTCCGTCCGGAGCGATGCTCCTTTTTGTGTCCGGCCTGGGAAAGAACCGCCTAGGCTGGGCGCGACAGATGCGCACTCCCTCCGCCACGGGAGCAGGGAATGACCTGGAGATGGCCGCCCCAGGAGAGTCCAAGAGCCCGGAGCCGTGAAGGTGCCAGTGGGTGCCCCTGCCCCACGCGGAGCCCTGCCCCAGTCCCATTCCATACCCCAGGTCTTATGGTGGAGAAGCCTTCGCCCTGGCTGCCCCAGGAGAGGACGTGAAATTGCCCAGCTCTCAGCCGAGATTGGTAGCAAAGGCCTGATCCCCTGGGCCGCTTTGGAGGAAACTCACCAGGAGAGGACAGGTATGGGCAGGTGACCTGGGGGCACCATAAAGTGCATGTTTGGGGAAGTTGGATTCCTCCCACTCTTCCCAGACCACCCTCCACTCCCCTCCTCGGGCTCTGTACAGCTGGGGAGGAAAAGAGGGCGTCTCCAGTTATTCTTCCAAGGGGTGGATGTTGGAGCCCCGGGGGAACCCAGAAGGGAGAGCCCTGGGCTCAACAGAATACTAATCTTCTCTTTGGCTTTGCTCTGCAGTAAACTCGCTGTGTGACCTTAGGTTAGTCACTTTTTCTGAGACTCTCCAAATGCCTGCCCAACATTTTGCCTCACACCCTGTTTCCCAAGGGACCCTGTGATATGTCAGTGTGATCCTGTGCCCTTACCTCCACCTCCAAGAAGGCAGAGAGGCACACAGACCTGGATTTGAATCCAGCTCAGCTACTGTGCGCTTGAGCCAGTTATGCCATCTCTCTGAGCCTTAGTTGCCTCGTCTGAAATGGTATCTATGATGAATATTGATAATTAAATATTATGTATCATATCATCTACAATACAGGTAGCTGTAAGACAAGGGCACTCAAACTTTGCCATGCTTTGGAATCCCCTGTGGGGCTTGTTTAAAATACACACCGCAGGCCTCACCCTCAGAGATTCTAACTGGGTAGGTCTGGCAGGGAACCAGGAATCTGCATTTGTGGGAGCAGCCCAGGAAAGTCTAAGGCAGGGTTCTGGGAAAACACTTTGAGCAATACTGCAATAAGGACTAGAAATCAGGCATCAAATGCTTGACAGAGTCTGGTGCTTAGTAGGTGCTTAATGAGTGTTTGATGAACGAATAAATGAACAGAGGGATGGATGGATGGATGGATGGATGGATGGATGGATGGATGGATGGATGGATGGATGGATGGTTGGATGGATGGGTAGATTATTTTTTGGGTCCTTGTCTTGACTGGAGCTCTGGTGGTACAGTGGTTAAGAGCTTGGCTGCTAACCAAAAGGTCAGCAGTTTGAATCCACCAGCTGCTCCTTAGAAACCCTATGGGGCATCTCTACTCTGTCCTGTGGGGTCACTGTGAGTTGAAATTGCGGCAATGGGCTTGTTTTGCTTTGCTTTTTTGTCTTGACTGGGGCAAGCTGCGGCTGGGGTTCAGGTGGAGGCTCAGTCAGCCATCTGATCCTTGCCTCCCCCATCTTCCCAAGCCCCACCAAGAGGGTCTGCTTGATCACAGAAGCTGCTCTGGCCTGACTCATCGACATGGAACAGGTGGCTGGGAATATCCCCTGCGAGAGCTTTGAGACCAACATGTTTGCCCAAAGCCTCTGCCAAAACTGTTTTCACCCTGAGGAGGTCCATGGAGCCAGGCACCAGGTGGGCTGGTTTTCTTGAGGGGCTGGGTAGCTTGAAATGGGAGTTGGCAGTGTGGCCAGGCCTGGCCAGTAACTTGCAGTGTGAACCTTGATGCTGGCCTTCCTCCTGGGCAGAGCCTCAGTTTTCCCTTCTGTACAGTGAGATAGTTGGACCATGTTCATATTTCTTAAACATCAGTCGTTCTGCTTTGCTTTAATGAGTTTTTGCCACGCCTCATCTAATCTATTACTTTATTATTCTTTCAACTGACATCCTTTTTTTCACTTATACTGAAACAAAACTGTATGTCACCACCATAAATGGAAAACCAGTATCATGTCCAGAATATAGAAAGATAGAGAAGTAAGAGTAAAAAATAGAAATAGAAATGTTATTTCTGCTGTCTCTTTGTTAAAAAGGGAGATGAGAGATTAGAGAGGTGTTAAAGATACCCCAGCACCCAGTGGAGACTTTGTCCTTGAAATAATCGAAGGAGCGAAAGGGTTGAAAGGGGAGGTACTGTCTCACTTTGGGATCAGTGTGCTCTGATGCCAAGCCCTATACATGTAAACCTAGGGCACCAGGTACACAAGCTGTGAGAAGCAGCAGTTTAAAAAAACAAAGTTGCTGAGTTGATTCCGACTCATGGCAACCCCACGTGTGTCAGAATAGAACTGTGCACCAGAGGGTCTTCAGTGGCTGACTTTTCACAAGTAGGTTACCAGGCCTTTCCTTTGAGGTGCCTCTGGGTGGCCTCCAACTTTCTGGTTAGCAGTGGGGCATTTGAAAAGGAGATTCGCACCACTCAGGGACTCTTATGAGAAAGAAGCACAGACCTGTGAATTTCCAGACCAAATTGACCCCCTGTGGCTCTGTCATTCCCTGCAGGGCCTGAGGTTCTTGTTGAGCTGATGGGTGGCTTTATGCCAGGGTATTGGGAGATGTGGGGGGTTAGGCTCTGAGAAAGAGTCATTGTAAGGGAACTGCCCTGCAGCTTTGGAGCCGGGCAGGCCCGAGTTTCATCCTAAGTTTGCCGTTTACCTGCTGTGTGACCTTGTGTCATTTAACCTCTCTGGAGTCGCTCTTCTCATGGGTAAAATGGAGGCAACAAGACAATCAGGGTATCTAGCTCTTAGGTAGAAGTTTACACAGCAAATTGGGTTCCCATTTAACAATTTTTACACAAACTCACAATGTAGCATTCTCATTATTTCCATTCTGTTTGTTCTGTTTCCGATGATCTAGCTCCCCTGCCCTCCCTTGCTTTCTCATCCTTGCTTTCGGGTAAATGTTGACCACTTGGTCTTGTATAGTTGATTGTTTGAGGGAGCACATTCCTCACGGTGATATTATTTATTTTATAAATAAATCTATTATTTGGTTAAAAGGAGTCCTCCGGAAGTAGCTTCAGTTCCAAGTTTAAAAGGCATCTTGGGCAATAGTCATGGGGTTCCTCTAGTCTCTATCAGTCCAGTAAGTCTAGTCTTTTTTAGGAATTTGAGTTTTGTTGTACATTTTTCTTCCACCTTCTTTGGGACCTTCTATTGTGTCCCTGGTCAGAACGGTCGGTAATTGGGCACCATCTAGTTCTTCTGGTCTCAGGTTAGAAGAGGCTGTGGTTCATGTGGGCTATTAGTCCTGTGGACTAGTTTCTTCTTTGTTCGGTTTCCTTCATTTTTCTTTTGCTTCAGACAAGTGGAGACCAATGGTTGTATCTTAGAAGACCACTTGTAAGCTTTTAAGACCCCAGATACTACTTATCAAACTAGGATGTAGAACACTGGAGATTCTTTTTCTACCTACCGTTACATCTGTAGTAACAGCCTCCCCACCCAACCCCCAAGGTCAGAGAACAGATGCCTGAAAGTCCAGTGGGTCCATCTCCCATGACCTTCTCCCAGTGGGTGGGGAGCCAGCAAGCATGGAGTGGGAGGAAAGCCTGGATCCAGACAGATGTGAGTTCTAGTCTCAGTTCCACCACTTCCCAACTCTGAGACCTCGGGCCAGTTGACGTATTCAACACATACTGAATGAGAGCTTAAAATGTGCCAGGCATTGTGCCCAATGTCTGGGAAATGGCGATAAATAAAACAGACACATCCCTGCCTTCATGGGGCTTGTGGTCTAACAAGGGAAACAGTAAAAATGTCATCATGCCAATAATGATTTAATCATGGTTACGATAGATGTTGTAAAGGAATAGAAAGTGGTACCAGAAGTAAATGATAGGGCACTGGGGAAAATTTCTCCAAGAAAATGACATTTCAGGTGCTTGGTAAAGGCTGCATGGGCACTGGCCCAGTGATGTTGGTGGAAGGGGAGAGGACAAGAACAGCACATGCAAAGGCCCTGAGGCAGAAAGGAGGGACGCACCTGGGAGGACTGGAGAGGCCAGCAAGAGGGAGGGGCAGAGGAGCTCCAGGACAAGGATGGAGATGGAGCAGGGCTGGGTCTCACTGGCCCTCGTGGATATGCTGAGGGCTTTGGACTTTACCCTGAGGGCGATGGGAGCCACTGGAGATTTTAAATAGGGGAGTCATGATCAGATTTGTATTTTTCTAAGTTCTTCTGACTGCTGGGCAGAGAATGGAGTACAGGGAGGTGAAATTGAATCAGGGTGACCGGTAGGAAAAGGTACAATTACTCATGCAAGAGATGATGGGGGCTGAGGGATGGAGACAGATGAACACATTCCAGAACTAACTGCATAGGAGAATCTACAGAATTGGGTTTCTGAATAACAAGAAGGTGGAGGGGTGGGGGAGGCCCATGGCTGACCCCTAAGTAACTTCCTGAGGCAGGGTACTCGGGATGGAAAATCTGTTTGGGGTGTGGTGAGTTTGAGGTGCCTGTGGGACACTCCAGTGGAGATGAAGCCATTAGCCACGGAGTTGACTCCGACTCGCGGTGACCTCAAGTGTGTCGGAGTAGAACTGAGCTCCATAGGGTTTTCTTTTTTAATAATTTATTTTATTGCTTTTGTTGTTGTTGACAAAGTACACAGCAAAACAATTCAACAGTTTCTACATGTACAATTCAGTGACATTAGTTACATCCTTCAAGTTGTGCAGCCATTCTCACCCTCCTTTTTCTGATTTGTTCTTCCCCCATTAACATGAACTCACTGCCCTCTAAGTTTTATAGGGTTTTCAGTGGCTGGTTTTTCAGAACTAGATTGCCAGGTCTTTCTTCTGAGGCACCTCTCTGGGAAGACTCAGATCCCCAACCCTTCAGTTAGCAGCCCAGTGAGATGAGGGGAGGTAACTGAATATATGGGAGAGAGGCTTGAGAGTCATCAGGATCTGGCCCTGCCTAAAGTTGTGCTCATGGATGAGCCACTGTCTGCAGAGGGGAGCGCAGAGAAAGTAGACCAGGAGAGGGCCTGGGGCGGGTGCAGGCCAGCGGAATCCAGCTTTTAAACACAGGTAGCAAGAAGGCTGAGACTATCGGGATGGAAATGGAGTGGGAAGAGAGCTCCAGGTATTTGCCCCCTTCTCTCTTGGAAACCTTGGTGGCATAATGGTTAAGTGCTACAGCTGCTAAACTAAAGGGTCGGCAGTTTGAATCCTCAAGGCGCTCCTTGGAAGCTCTATGGGGCAGTTCTACTCTGCCCTATAGGGTCACTAGGAGTCGGAATCGACTCAACAGCACTGGGTTTGGTTTTGGTTTTTCTCTTAAGCAAAGACAAGAGATGGTTTCAAGATCTGGGAGGGGTACTTGTGTCAAATCCTTTGCTTCTTTGACCTTCCAGTTGCTCTGAACACCCCTGGGTCCTGGGAACGCACAAGGGTTGGCGGTTACATCTCGGAGCCAGGCCCCAGGACCAGACCCTGGGCAGGGGACCGTTCCCAGAGGCTGGCAACCACTTTTTCTTGACTTTTCCATTTGCCTCCCTGTCCACCCTGCTGCCACCTGGACTCCACCTGGAATCTGAAATACAGCAGATCCTCCACGGTTGGGTGTTGATAGAATGAGTAGACGTCTCCCTGTTGCTCTCCCAGGGACACGGGTTGCTTGCCCTAGGTGCCCGCTGGGTCGCCCCGGCTTGCTCTGCATCACCCACTCTCTCCCCATCTGCCTGCAGTAGCAGGTCTCCAGTGAACCAAGTTTTGCCAGTTTTTCCTCCAAGGGGGCTGGATTCTGGAACCTTGGCCTGATTTGCCCTTGGCTTTAACTCAAGAGATTTCATACATGGGAAGTCACAACATCTGTATGTTAGAAAGCAGACCTCTGGCTCACTGGAGCTGCACCATTCCTGACCTGGATCCCCAGTTACACCTGGGCACAGGCTACTCCCTGTGGGGCTGGATAAAGGCGTTCCCAGGAGCTCAGCAAAGAAACGGAGCTGGGTCCAGCTCTGACATCTTCATCCACCCGAGAATATGCAGAAAGGGCCCCAGGTCCCAGAGGTCCCTGAAGCTTGACCGGCTGATCATGCAAAAGGCCCTGGGGAGCCCCCGTTCTGCAAGTCCCTGCTCTGCTCTCCCTGACTCTCCCACAGGCTGGGAGGTGGGGGAGGGTTAACTCTGGAAATCATACAACCTTGACCAGGTCATGGCCAAGTGCTGGAGGGGTGCGGGGGGGGGGGGTCTAGGTGGGCGGCTCCTGCTGTAAGACAGGCACTCACATACCTTTCCGATTTGTTTGTTCTTAATTGCATTTGACATTATTCTATCTATTTTACCTTTATAAAATTGTATTTAACATTTTTATATCATTTATTTTAGTTAAGATGTACGGGCCAAGCACTGTCCTAGGCTCTTTACAAATATCAGCTCATTTCATTCCCATGGCCAGGGGCATTGGTGAATTCCAGCCTCCCATGTGGGAGACCTGGGTTCCATTCCTGGCCGATACGCCTCATGCACGACCGCCACCCGTCTTGTCAGTGGAGGCCTGCGTGTTGCTATGATGCTGAACAGGTTTCAGCGGAGCTTCCAGACTAAGATGGACTAGGAAGAAAGGCCTGACAATCTGCTTCCGAAAACCAGCCCATGAAAAATGAAAACCCTATGGATCACAATGGTCCGAGCCAAAACCAGTCACGGGGATGGCAAGACCAGGCAGCACTTCGTTCCATTCTACGTGGGGTCTCCATGAGTGGGGGCTGACTTGGCGGCAGACAACAAGGACAGCAGCTTCTCACAGCATCCCAGGGGGTGCACCCTGTTTCATCCCTGTGGTGCAAAGGGGACAGCTGAGGCCCAGAGAGAAGTCACTTGTCCTAGGTCTTGGTTTCAGTTCCTCTCCATTTCAGAGTTGAGAAAACTAGGCTTACAGAGGGGAAGCCACCAGGCTGAGGTCACCCAGCTGGGAAGTGGAGGAGCCAGGATTGGGCCTGAGGTCTGTCTGAGGCCAGAGGCTGTGCTGACCCGCCAGACAGGAAATCAGAGCCGAGGACTGACTGCTGGGTGGGTGGTGATGGGGGCCGGGGTGGAAGTAGGAATGAGATGCCATTGCAGGCCGAGGGTCCTGCCACACCCAGCTGGGCTGGGACCCCTTGGTGATGCCCGAGAGCCACTCCCTCCTCATTCATGCTGTGAGGTCCCCAGGGCAGCCGAGGCGCCAGGCCGGGCGTCGGGTCTGATGCCTCCCGCTGCCGAGCTCTGATCAGAATCTGGCTCCAGGGTAGGGGAGAAATTGAACCCAGGCGGGCCTGCTCTGGCCTGGATGGTACAGCAGACATCTGGGCCCCTCTCCTTGGCAGTGCCTAGACCCTGTCAGGGGTGGCCGTCTTGGAACGCGGAGAGCCTGTGCCCACCCCAGCCCTCTGGCCAGGCTGCGGCCTAGGCCTTGGGCTGTCTGGTCTCCAGGGAGCACTGGCCCAGGCCCCCGCCTGCCCGCCAGCCTTTCAGGTGAGCCGGCTGGATCGGGTTCCCGTGGTTTCATGTCCCGCATCGTTCTTGGCTGGGCCCTGGCTTATGAAACAGTAATGAGGGGCCCCTGCTCCTGAGGCTGGCCCTTCTAAGGTTTCTGCTGTGTCGGCCACCGCCACCACGGCCTGGAGTTGGGGCCTGGGAGGGCAGCAGTGCGGGGGCCGGAGCCGGAGCCCCCCGGGGACGAGGGTGCTGACAGCCACCAGCTGCCACCGCCGCTGGAGCCCGCCGCCCAGGTAACCTGAGAGGAGGCGGGGCGTGGGGTGCTGTGGCCACAGTCTCCCACCACCAAGGGAGGGCCCTGCCACCCGGGAAGTGGGGAGGGATGGGGGGGCCTTCCTGGAGGTGAGCAGCCGTTCCCCCTGGGTGAGCCCAGCACCAGCCCTGGCAAGCAGGTGTGGCTGTGCAGAGGGCGGGAGGCAGACAGGAGTGGCAGTGGCTCAGGCCCCAGCCGTTACCCCTTGGCCTTGACCCGCCAGCCCTGGAGCCCCCTGCCCCTCCTTCAGTGGTCAAATCTCTCTTTTCTTCCAAGGTCTTGCTCTTGCACCTCCTCCTCCTCCTCCCTCAGACTACCTCTTCCTCCCTCTGACCTTCTCCCATTCTCCAGGCCAGCTAATCCCCCACCCCTTCTTCTTCACTTCTTCACCTTTTCTTCTGGCTACAGAAGACTGTTTGGGGTCCTTCTGCCCATGTCACATCCTTAGGCTCATGCACACACACACCAACATACATGCATAAGTGAGCGTATGTGCACTTTGTGAACATACGTTAATGTATGCACTAGACCTGCCGGCACACATGCACATAGGCACACATGGATGCAACCCCCCCGTGCACATATGTGCCCCAAACAAGCACACACTGGCCTGTACACGTGTACCTGCACCTAAACCCATATGTGTACACACACAAGCGTGCGCACACACCTGTGTACCCTAGGCCAGCCCCGCTTGGGTCCCAAGGGGCTCTCACAGCCTGATGGGCAGCTCTCCTTGAGAAGCGTGAGATCCTGGGAGGAGATGTTGGAGACTCTCCTAGCCTGCCTGGCGAGGGAGGGGCTGTGTAGGGGGAGGGGAACCCCCACGTGGGTGCTGAGCTGCCTCCTGTCTCCAACTCTGTCCCAGGAGCCTGGGAGCCCTCTGAGTGCTGAGGCACCCTACTGCGAACTGCCCTGCCGCCCGCCTGCGCCCCAGGACCCGCTCAGCGCTTTGACCTCTGGCTGCCAGTCTGTGGTGGGCCCAGGCCTCAGGTCAGGGCCTGAAAGGTGGGTACAGCCCCTGAGCTCCCTGGGGTCGGATGCCCTCACCCACTCTACCCTACACCCCTTCACGATGGCAGCGTCTGTCTGGGGTGGCTGTTGGGGTGGGTCAGTCTCTGGCCTGGGCACAGGCGGGCAGATCACACTGTCCCTGTTCATACCCGGACCTCTGAGCCTACCCTCCCTACCCTGGCTGTCTCTCCCCGTGGCTTTGCCCACCCCACTGGCGCTGTAAGACCTGGCTCAGCTTTACTCCAGGGCATGGGGCAGTCACGCCCACAGCCCGCTCACATTTCCTGGTTTCCTTTGCACACCCAGGGCCCCTGTCACCCACCTACCTGGCCATGCGCTCCTCTAGGCCCCGGATTCCATCCATGGCCCCTCCTTGCCCAGGCCTGAGCCAAACTGAAGTCCCCTTTTGGGGTCATGGGACCTGGGAGGGCATGGCCTTAGGGTTTAGAAGCCTGGGTTCCAGTTTCAACTCCGTCGCTGACAGGCTGTGGGATCTTGGGCAAGTTTAATCTTTCTGTGCCCTCAGTTTCCCTGTTTGTAAAATAAGAGGTTGAATTAAATCATCATTGCTTTGGGAACATGTGTGCCTCACAAATAGGTGCTACTAAGGAAAATGGCTCAGTCATCAAATATGTTTCAGAGAGTCTGGGATAGGCAAAGTTGAATATCTTCCCTGCAGGACTTGTCAGAGCCTTTAGCTGGCAGGTGTGCATTGTGGCTCTTAGGTGGGGGGAGGTAAAAGGAGTAGGCAGTGTGTCCCAAACTTGTTTGGCCACAGAACTCTTTCTCAGGGTCATCATCCATTACCATCTTATAGGTCATTCTGTGATCACTCATGGGGACACTGCCAGCTCTGAGCCTAGAGGCCAATTGGCTTCTCTATAACTAGTCTTTCTCTGCAGTTCCCCCTCTGCATTGAAGCTGGTAGCTCTCTCATGCCCCAGAGCCCTGCTGCCTCTCAAAGCTCCCCCCCCTTAGCCCAGCATGCTTCTGTCTTGTTAGACTGACTGATGTTTGGGATCCCCATTCTGGTGCTGGTGACAGTGAGCTGGGGCTAGGGCAGCAGCCCTGGTTTACAACGCAGCACCGCCACTTTTAGCTCTGGGATCTTGGCCAGTTTTTTTGACCCCTCTGAGCCTCAGTTACCGAGCCCGGGTGGTCTGGTGATTAAGTGCTCAGCTGCTAACTGAAAAATCAGCAGTTTGAACTCACCAATCAATTGCTCCATGGGAGAAGGATGTGGCAGTCTGCTTCTCTAAAGATTCTAGTCTTGGAAACCCTGTGGGGCAGTTCTACTCTGTCCTATAGGGCTATAGGGCAGCGGGGGTTTTTTTTTTTGAGCCTCAGTTTTTTCATCTATAAAATGGGTACCATTACACTCACTTGAAAGGGAGGCTGTAGTAGCTAAATGAGCTACCCATGTAAGTGCCTGGCTACCTCTTCCATGCCACCATGCAGATTCCTGGCCCCTTGTGTGAATGTGTTGTGGAGGGGGGGACATCACTCCTTTTTGGGAAAAAGCCATGGGTCTGTGTCTCCTCTCCCAGAGGCCCATCATCAGGGTTCCCTGAAGAGAGCCCAGCAGCCGCCCCCAGGACCAGGAGCCCGGAACTCGAGGCGGTGCCCTATCTGGAGGGCCTGACCCCCTCCTCGTGTGGCAGCCAAGACAAGGGCCCCAACTCTGGCACCAGCTCCAGCCCCGACGGTGACACCCCTGATGATACCAGCAGCTCGTCCTCTGTGGTGAGCTGGGGGCGGGAGGCAGGGGACAAGAGCAGGTCACGCCTCTGTCCCCAGCCCCAGGGTCCCACTCAAACTGACAGACAAGGCCTGACTGAGCCTTTCACATCAGTGAATTGGACCAAGGTCTCCTGGAGATTCAGCTGGCCACCCCAGCTAGCCACCCAGACTGCGTGCTCCTGGGATGTACAGGGGGCTCTGCCTGGGCCGGCCGGGGTGGGGGTGGGGCTGGCTGTGAAAAGGAGATGGAAGAAGGGGTTCCAGTTGCTGAGCTCAGGGTGAATCACCAGCAGGCTCAGGTTGCCAAAAATGCCTAGGGCACTAAGAGCCCGGACAGTGGGCGTGGTGTCCAGAGCAAGGAAGGCACTGGGCCACTGGGCCCTGCCCTGGTCATATACTGTTGAGCCCCAGGACCAGCCCTGGCACAGATTTTCAAGGAAGAGAGGGAAAGGAGCAGGCTTGGAGGTCTTGGCAAGGGCTGGGGCGGGGGGGCATTTAGCCAGCAGAAGACTTAGGGGCTCTTCATCTGAGCATTCACCCCTAGAAGGACTGTCATGAGCAGAAGAGGCAGGCCTTTTCCAGGAGACCCCCAAGAGGAAGTGGCAGGAAGTACAAGCGGGCTCAGAACAGAACAGCCTAGCCTTGCACGCACTAAGTGACAGGCTGTATGCTAAGTGTGCGGCAGGCATGTGCCCAGGGAAGGCTCACCACCACCCTCTGCGCTCAAGGCTCTCACAGGCTCATTTTGGGGTGAGAAAATGGAGGCTCAGCGAAGGGAAGCAACTTACTACCCGAGGCCACACCTCTAGGCAGTGGTGGGGCTAGGATTTGAACCTGCATCTCTCTGGACTCTGGAGGTGTCTCCAGGGGGCTGCTAGGCCAAGGTCCTCCCACCACATGAAATCAGATTGACCCGGGGTCAAGTCTCCTCCCAAATATGCCACTTCCCAGCTGTGTGACTTTGAGCAAGTTCTTCACTTCCACGCAACTGCCTATCTCATGGGGTTGATTGCACATGAGTGAGCTGATACCTACAGCAGTGCTGGGCATATGGCAGGTGCTATTTAAATGTTAGTTCCCTTCCCTTCCTCCTACCCAGCTCACACTGGGAGGACAGGCCCTGGGGCACTTCTTCTTCCTCCCCTAAACATGCTCTCTCCTTCCCTCCCTTGGTAGGACTGGGACACTGTTGAGAAGCAGGAGGAGGCACCCAGCACAGACCAGCTTACCATGATGATCCCACGGAGGCCCCAGGAGGGGCCGAGGGCTGACAGTGGCCGAAGGTCTCCATCTCTCCTCACCAAGCCTCCCGTGGGAGGAGACACTGCAGGCCAGAGAAAGGAGGGTGAGTCCTTCCACCAGGCGGGGTTGGTCCCAGTGACCGTGCGTGTGGTGATGGCCTGGGCCCAGGCAGCCATCTTGCTGACCACCTGGGCCTCTGGGCATGGTTTACTCTGGGGGCCCAGGTCTTAGTAACAGTAACAGTTCCCATATAATTATGGGGCAGCCATAATATTCCACACTACCTGCTTTAAATATATTGTCTCACAACTGGTGGGTTAGGATCTTTGGATTCTAAGTGACAGAAGCTGGCTGAGTATAAATAGAATGACTCACATAAATAAAAATTCTGGAGGCACTGACTTCAGGCCTGGCTGGATCAAGGTGTTCAAATAGCATCAGAAAACTGGTCTTTGCTCTGCTTTCTTCTGGTTGGCTTCATCTCAGCCAGGCCCTCCCCCAGATAATGGTATGATGACCAGCAGCAGCACGAGGCTGTATCCTACCTGCTTATCGTGTCTCATGGAAAGAGGGTACCATCTTCCCAGTGGATGTAGCTAAAGTCTCAGAAGGGTTGGGGGGCCAACACTGGGCCAGCAGGGCTCATGTGCCCAGCTTGGTGGTAGGGGGTGGGGTCAGGCCTTGTGCAAAACTCATGGCCTGAGGGTGGTGGGAAGGGGACTCCCCAAAGGAAAACAGGGTGACGTTCGCAGAGACAGGGGAAGGCTGCTGGTCAGGCTAAGCCCACAGATGCCCCTGACAGCTGGTGAAGAACTCCCTGGCATGTGAGCCCAGCATGCTGCTCCTCAACACTTGGGCCCTCAGTACTGCCTTGTGCTCCCTCCTGCTCTGTGTCTTCAGCACCAAGAAGATTTGAGGATTTGGGGCCAGGGAATCCAGTCCTAACCCCGCCTGGCAGTCCTGGCTTCCCATGATCCCTCTAGTACCCAGCCATCAAGTATGCATGCACTGGCTGTTTGTAAAGCCTGGTGTAGACACCTTGGGATTCGGGAGGAGTTAGACATGGTCCCCGCCCCAGAAAGCGCATCGTCTAGTAAAGCAGGCAGATGGGAGATGATGAGCGGCGGCCCAGGACAGGAGCAGCAGAAAGACGAGCCACGTTGTGAGTGAAGAAGTGAGCTAAGAGTTGGGACGGGGGCAGGAGCAGAGAAGAACGAGGTTCATTCCAGCCAGGGAAGGATCACAGAGGAGGGCCTTCTGGGCAAGGGATGGCATGCTAGCTGGGGAAGCAGCCTGGGCGAAGGCTTGGAGGTGTGGCATGGGAGTGTCCTGGCATGTACGGCTTGAACATAAATGGGGTGCACAGATGAGCCAGACTGTATTGAGCCTCAAGAGCCTAGCCAAGGAATTGGGACTTTCTTATCTAAGTAGTACGGAGCTATGGAAGGTCATTGAGGAGGAGCGTGATGTACTCGGATCTGGGCCTGGGGAATTTCACGAGGGCACAGTTGTGGAGGATGAATTAGAGCAGGCGAGGCTGAAGGACAAGACACCAGTTAAGAGACTATCGCAGCTGCTGCAGTAATAAGTGGTTCTGGCACAAATCATCGGCTGATGCTATGCCGCCGGGTGACAGGTTGTCGGGGAAGAGGATATTCACATGCTCTCCAAGTACCACCCCTCAGATTACGTACTGATTACAGCGGCAAAAGGCACCCTTAGGATGGGGAGAGCTGGCAGACACCGCCTTAACCAAGCGGCCGCTCAGCATCCCCTGGGGGAGCAACCCAGCCTTAGGTGCCCCTGACTGATGCCCGGGGCAGGACGCGGCATCTCTTCCTGCTAGCAACGCCTTGCCAGCGTCTAATCTGGAGGGAACATGAGACCAACTCAAACTGAGAGGCATTCTGCAAAATAACCGGCCTGGGATCTGCGAAAGACACAGAAGGCCCGGGGAAGTGTTCTAGCTTATAGGAGACTACAGGGTCAGTGGTAGAATTTCTCCTCCCCACACAGGAGGCCTGGGTTTGATTCGTGGCCAGTGCACCTCAGGCGCTGCCATCACCTGTCTGTCAGTGGAGGCCTCTGTGTTATTTTGATGCTGAACAGGTTTCAGCGGAGCTTCCAGACTAAGACAGACTAGGAAGAAAGGCCTGGCAGTCTACTTCTGAAATCAGCCATTGAAAATCCTATGGCTCACAATGGTTGGATCCTCAACTAATCAAGGGGCTAGCACAGGACTGTGCAGCGTTTTCGTTCTGTTGTCCATGGGGTTGCCATGAGTTTGGGGCCAACTTCACAGCAGCTAACAACAACAACAACATCATAGGAGACTAGAGAGTTTTGGAAGGGAAATGCCATCTATGATCCCGGGCTGGGCATCATACATGTGGTTAGGAAGGAGAATGCCCTTGTTCTTAAGAGCTGCCTATGGAAGGGCTGGGGTGGACTGTCATGATGTCGTCAGCTGGTTCAGCAAGATGGATGGATGACAGATACGTGTACAGGGCATTCATTTCCTGGTGCCTCTGAAACAAAGCACTACAAACCCGGTGGCTTAAAACAATAGAGATTTATTCTCTTACAGTTCTGGAGGCTAGAAGTCCTAATCAAAGTGTTGGCACTGCCATGCTCCCCCAAAGGCTCCTGGGAAGGATCTTCCCTTGCCTCTTCCAGCTTCTGGTGGTCCCAGGAGTCCTTTGGCTGTGGAGGCATCACTCCAACCTCTGCCTCCGCCTTCACATGGCCGTCTCCCCGGTCTCTCTCCTTCCCTTCCCCTCCCTTCCCCTCCCTTCCCCTCCCTTCCCTTCCCTTCTCTTCTCTTCTCTTATGAGGACACCAGCCAGATTGGATTAGGGCCCACCCTACTCCAGTATGGAAGCCCTGGTGGCAGAGCGGTTAAGTATGGCCTTATATGAACTTAACTAATTACATTTGCAAAGACGCTTTTCCAAATAAGGTCATATTCACAGGTACCAGGGGCTAGGACATCAGCATATCCTTTTGGGGGACACTGTAACAAGTAGGTAGATAGAGAGATGGATAAATCACATGAGACAACATGTTAACCACTGGTGACTCTGGGGGAAGGGCAGATACACGGGTGATCGGTGCACTGTTCCGGCCCCCCTTCTGTGGCCTGGTGCAGTTGTCCAGGTTGGAGTTGGATGGACCTAGATTAGGGCTATGCCTGTGGGATGAAGAGGGGACAGAGAAGGATTTAGGAGGTGGACTCAATGGACTAGGTGAGTTGCTGGATTCGTGGGGAGAGGAGGCTACGTGGTCCAGCTCCTGGCCTGGGTGTCTATGTGGACGGTGGGGCCTCTCGCTGAGAGGGGGGAGCTGGGGAGGGGCAGGCAGGGGAGAGGATGGGAGCAATGCTGCCCCTGCTGGACTTGAGAGCCCGAGGAAGAGCTGCTGACACTGCCGGTGCTTAGCAAAGTGTCGGGGATGGGGATGGAGGTGATGTTCACCCGGCTGCTCACCAAACATCTACTTGTTGCCCACAAGCTGATTGCAGTTGAGCAGATGAGATAATCATGAGAACAGCAGTAGCCATGACAACCAGATCAGCATTGCCTTATACAGGATCCCACCTTTCATCCCAATAAAACCCACTGATCTGTTCTGGGACCCCCCGACTTCTCTCCTGGCTCTCCCACTTCCTCACTGTCTGGTTCTTCTCCGTCTCCTTGGCCATTGCCTCGTCTTCAGTTGAACCTTTAAATTCTGGCTGCCCTGAGCCCAGTCCTGGGCCTCTCTGTTCTCTCTCTGCACACTCAGCGCTCAGCTTTCAGTACCATGTAGAAGAAACTGATGACTCTTGAGTCCACCCCTCTAGCTTTGATCTCTTCCCTGAGCTTGTCCATCCAACTTCCTACTGACCTCCACTGCGTATCTGATGGCACCTCAAATTCGACACAGCTGATACAGCACTCTTTCACACATTTAATAAGCACTTATTGAGCACCTACTGTGTGCCTGGCTCCTTCCTGGTGCTGGAGAAACCCTGGTGAACAAGACTTACAGGGTCCTGTTCTCATGGAGCTGACAATCCAGTGGGGAGGTAGACAGAAAACAAATTAAAAAACAGACCTGGGAGTGGCAGCAAATATCAGGAAAATCAAGACAGGGTGCTGTGGGAGCGAGTGACCCGGTGGACAGGCAAGGCCTCTCTGGGGAGGGGCACTGCAGTTGAGATCTGAGTGGTCAGAGGGAGTCGCCAGTTCAGAGGCAGAAGGAGCAGCCAGTGCGGAAGCCCTAAGGTGGGGACAGCGGTGGTGGGCTTGAGGAGCAGGCTAGTGCAGTGGAGAACCAGCCCTTGGATCCGCTCTCCAAACCAGGTTCTCCTGTGGTCTGTTGAATGTCACCATCCATCCAGCAGCTCAGGCCCCAAATCTCAAGTTGTCCCAGTTCTTCTCTTTCCTCACCCTTTATGTCCAAGTCATCAGCAGTTCACGTCAGCACCTCCTCCAAACCAGTTACCGATTGCCATCAAGTCAGTCCCGACTCATGGCGACCCCATGTGTGTCAGAGTAGAACTGTGCTCCATACGGTTTTCAATGGCTGATTTTTCAGAAGTAATGGCCAGGCCGTTCTTCTAAGGTGCCTCTGGGTGGACTCAAACTTCCTACCTTTTGGTTAGCAGCTGAGTGTGCGTTAACCATTTGCACTACCCGGGGACTCCCCTCTGCCAAAATGTTCCCTAGGTCTGTCCTCTCCTTGCCATCCCCACTACCACTCCGTGGCCAAGCTACTGCTACACCCTGCCAGGATTACTGCAGCGCCTTCTCAAGGCCTGCCCGTTTCTGCCCTGGACCCCTTCAGTCCATTCTCCACCCCCTCCCCGCCCCCTCGCTGGCAGCTGGAGCCATCTTTTAAAAACACTCTCAGATCTTGTCACCTCCATCTCCCAAACCCCCTGCCCATGTCAGGCCCTGGGGAGAGCGTGGGAACCAAATGCCTCCCTAGGGTGCATGCGGTCGGAAAGGACAAGCTGGATTTTGTACCAAATATCCACTTTCTTTCTTGCTTTTAAGCTCATGAGGCAGTGGTGCAGGGTGGGGGTGGGGGACTGACTGTGTGACCATTTAATCAAAGGCTGTCCCCACTGTCCACTTGGTGGCAGGTTCCCAAATTGCAGACAGGAGGCCATGGCCTGGGAGGAATTAACTTCTATGATGGGGTGAGGGGAATAGGGCCTCCCAGTTTGCAAACTGCTCTCTGAGGGGTGGCTGTGCAGAGCCCAGTCGGCTGAGCGACATGGCACAGACTGCTCAGCTGCAGAGCCAGCGCCATGTGCCCCCTAACGGGAATGCAGCTCGTGAAGACGGGTCCTGGTGGGCTAGCCTCAAAGATGGATGGGTAAATTGTATCCCTCATCCACAGCTGGTGGGACTGCAAAATGCTGCAGTCGTTATGGAAAACAGTTTGACGGTTCTTAAAAAATTAACACAGAATTACCATTAAAAAAAAAGCCCTGTTGCCTGGCCAAGTCAATTCTGACTCATAGCAACCCTACAGGACACAGTAGAACTGCCCCATAGGGTTGCCAAGGACCAGGTGGTGGATTCAAACTGCTCACCTTTTGGTAAGCAGCCAAGTTCTTAACCACTACACTACCAGGGCTCCAAAATTCCCCTCCTAGGCGTACTGTTGCTGTTAGGTACTGTAGAGTCGGTTCTGACTCATAGTGACCCTGTTCTGTGCCACTCATGAAATAGTAGGTATGTTTGAGCCCATCGTGGCAGTCACTATGTCAATCCATCTCATTGAGGGTCTTGCTTTTTTCACTGTCTCTCTATTTTACTAGCATGATGTCCTTCTTCAGGGACTGATCCCTCCTGGTAACGTGTCCAAAGTAAGTGAAACAAAGCCTCACCATCCTGTCTTCTAAGAAGCATTCTAGCTGTACTTCTTCCAAGACAGATCTGTTTTTTTCTGGCAGTCCCTGGTATAGTCCATATCCTTACTTAGCCAGTGAAAACCTAGGTGTACAGCCAAATGAAATGAAAGGAACAACTCCATCAGATACTTGTGCACCAGTGTTCATCATAGTGTTGTTCACAATAGCCCAAAGGTGGAAACAACCCAAGTGCCTACCAACAGGTGAATGAACAAAATGTACGTATGTGCAATGGAGTCTCCCTCAGCCATAAAGAGAAATGAAGTTTGAATATATGCTACCACGTGGATGATTGCATGATTCCACTTACGTGAAACACCTAGAATGAATGAGTGGAGACAAAAAGTAGATTAGAGGTTGCCAGGGGCTGGGGAGAGGGGTGAGAAGGGAGCCATTGCTTAATGGGTGCAGAGGTTCTGTTTGGGAAAGTCTTGCTCCTGATGATTGCACAACATTGTGAATGTAATGAATGCCATTGGATTGCACATGTGAGAAGTGTTAACATGGCAAATTTTATCACAATTAAAAAAAAAAAAAATGGGTGGGTAAAGTCAGAAGCCAGACCCAGCTATGAGCCACTAGGAGTGATAGCAAACGCCATCTCAGCCAGCACCCATGCTCAAGGAGCACCCACTGTGCGCTAAGCATGATCCTAAGCCCAGAGGATATGGTGGAAAACAAGAAGGCACGGCCACTCCTCAGACAGAGCTTATCAAAGAGCGTGATTAAATAGATGCATTGTGTGATTTCATGGAGGAAATGAACAGGGATGCTCCTAGCAGGCTGACCAGGGAAGACATCTCTGAGCAGGTGACATTTAAACAGAGACCCAGAGTACGAGCAGGAGCCAGCCAGATGAAAAGGGAAGAGTGCTTTGGCCAAGGGAACTGCAAGTGCAAAGGTCCTGGGGTGGGGAAGTGTCTGTGGAACTGAAGGGAGAACAAAGCTGGAGCGTGGTGAGCAGGATGAGGGCTGTGAGAGGCCGGGGTGGGCTGGAGGGCACAGACAAGACCCTGCAGAGCTTTGCTGGTGGCAAAACAAACAAACAAAAAACCCCTGGGTTTTATTCTAAGTGTGGCCAGGAGCCCCCGAAGGTTTTTTGTCTTTCTTTACTTTTTATTTTGATATAATTGTAGATTTCAGAAGGGTTGCAAAGGTAGTACAGAGAATTGCCCTACGCTCCTCCCCTGGGTTTCGCTAATGTTAACATCTTACATGACCACAGTGCAACAGTGGTTAAGCTGCTAACCCACAGGTCGGCAGTTCAAATCCACCAGCCGCTCCTTGGAAACACTATGAGGCAGTTCTGCTCTGTCTTACAGGGTAGCTATGAGTCAATCGACTTGACGGCAACGGCTTTGGTTTTTTGTGGTTTTAACAATACTATTAATGAAACTACAGTCTTTATCCACCAGTTTTTCTACTCATGTCGTTTTTCTGTTCCAGGATCCCAGGTGCCATTTAATCTTTGCGTTTCTTTAGTCTCTTCCAGTCTGTGACTGTTTTATTGGTCTTCCTTGTCTTCCCCTGAAAGGTTTTAAGCATAGATCTTCCTGATGGAGCAATGGCATTGGGACCAGGGTGCATGTGTTGGGGGCTGTTGCTACCATCCAGAGAGAGATGAGGGTGGCTTGGAGTGGGGAGATAGTGGGGAAGTCAGACAGATTTGAAACTTATTTTAGGATGGCTGCAGGGTATGTAGGGGGCATTGGTGGTTCAGTGGTAGAGTTCTTGCCTTCCATCCAGGAGACTGGGTTTGAAATACCAGCCACTACCCGTCTGCTTGCGCGTTGCTATGATGCTGAACAGATTTCAACAGAGCTTCCATACTAAGACAGACTAGGAAGAAAGGCCTAACAATCTACCTCTGAAAATCAGCTAATGAAAACCCTATGGATCACAACAGTCCAATTCGAAACCAAATCGTGGGGATGGTGCAGAACCAGGCAGCGTTTCATTCCATTGTGTGTGGGGTCGCCATGCAGCCATCAGGGAACAACGGTTTTGAGTGCTGCCACGTGCTTTGTTCCATGCTAGGCACTGAGAATCCAGCCTTCAGTCACTCCAGCTCACACTTGGAGTAGTGAGCCTTACGCAAGTCACAAAGGGTCTCCCACCCTGGTGCCCATCCATCCTTGTGGCAGCTCTGGGGTAGGGTCCTTTGGGGTATAAGGAACAGGAGCTTTCCCACATGGAAAAGCTCCTTAGTAGAAACTGAGGGACTTCCTTGTGATCAAATTGCAGAAATAGAACCAAAAACTGGAAGGTTGCCAGTGTAGTTGCTGCAGGGTCCCCTCTCCCTCTCTAGGGTCACATGGGCAATTGTCAAAACTGCTCCCTGGGATTTTGCTTCTTCTCTGACTTGCCTGTGATCCCCCAGACTGTGTGACCTCCCAGATCTGAAGCCCACTCCACCTGTGTCAGTCGGTCTCAATCCCAAATTCTTGACCTCAGCCCCTCATACAGTCAGCCTTGGTCACAGGGGTTGGTCACTTGGTATGGACGGTGAGGTCTCTAAGAAGAGTGTGTGTGGTCTGCCCTGATCATCTGTCCCAGAGGACAAAGAAAGGTAGGCTGTGGGAGTGGCTGAGTCCCTCCTCTTACCTTGCGCCTCCCTATTCTCTTTCCAGACACCAGCTCTGGGCGACAGCACTGGGCCAAGCTCCGGGGAGAAAGTGGGTACTTCTCCTTGGACAAGCTCTGGTCAGCACCAACCCAGGCTTCCTGCACAGTACCACAGAGTGGACCTCAAAGTGCCACCCCCCAGGCTTTCTTTTCCCATCGATCTGCCCAACGGGACGTTGTCCAGGCTGCTCCTACCCAACGGGACAACCCCCGAACCTCCTCTCCCCTCCGAATCACCCAAAGGGACAATCCCATAGCCTCATCCACCCAACAGGAGACCCTCAGAGCCTCCTCTCCTCCCCGAACCACCCAGCGGGACAACCCTAGAACCTCTTCCACTCAAGAAAACAATTCTCAAGTTTTCTCTCCCTCCAGAACCATCCAAATAGACAACCCCAGAACCTCTTCTACCCAACAGGACAACCCCAGAACTTCTCCCACTCGTACTCCCCAACGAGACAACCCCAGAACATCCTGTGCCCAACGGGACAATCTCAGAGCCACCTCTCCCAGCAGAACTACCCAATGGGAGAACCCCAGAACCTCGTGTGCCCAACGAAATAATCCAAGAACCTCTTCTCCCAACCGAACCACCCAAAGGGAAAACTCCAGAACATCTTGTGTCCAACCGGACAATCCCAGAACCTCTTCTCCCAACCAAACCATCCAACGGGACAATCCCAGGACATCTTGTGCTCAGCGGGAAAATCTCAGAGCCACCTCTCCGAACAGAACCACCCAATGGGAAAACCCCAGAACCACCTGTGCCCAAAGAAATAATCCAAGAACCTCTTCTCCCAACCGAACCACCCAAAGGGAAAACCCCAGAACATCTTGTGTCCAACGGGACAATCCCAGAACCTCTTCTCCTAACCAAACCACCCAACAGGACAACCCCAGGACATCTTGTGCCCAACGGGACAATCTCAGGGCCACCTCTCCCAGCAGAACCACCCAACGGGAAAACACGAGAATATCTGGTGCCCAACGAGACAATCCCAGAACATCCTGTGCCCAACAGGACAACACCAGAACCTCTTCTCCCAACCGAACCACACGACGGGACAATCCCAGAACAGCCTATGCCCAAAAGGACAATCCCAGAACCTCTTCTCCCAACCGAACCACACGACGGGACAATCCCAGAACAGCCCGTGCCCAACAGGACAACACCAGAACCTCTTCTCCCAACCGAACCACCCAAAAGGACAATCCCAGAACATCCTGTGCCCAACAGGACAATCCCAGAACCTCTTCTCCCAATCGAGCCACCCAACAGGACAACCCCAGAACTTCTTTTACCCAACAGAACACCCTCAGAACCTCTTTTACCCAACGAGATGACCCTAAAACCTCTTGTACCCAAAGGGATAACCCCATATCATCTTGTTTCCAACGGGGCAACCCTCACTGCCCTTCTGCATCACAAAACAACCCGCATTCCTCTTCCTCAAAGCGGGACAACCCTGGAACCTCCTCTTCTCAACGCTGCACCCCAAAGGACAATCGTAGACCGTCATCTCCCCATTGCTCCACTCGACGGAACAATCCTAGGAGTTCCTCTCCCCATCGTACTAACAAAGACATCCCCTGGGCTTCCTTTCCCCTCCGGCGGACCCAGAGTGATGGCCCCCGAACCTCTTCACCATCTCGCTCCAAGCAAAGTGAGGTTCCCTGGGCATCTGTTGCCCTCCGACCAACCCAAGGTGACAGGCCTCAGACCTCATCTCCCACTAGACCAGCCAAGCGTGACCCACCCCAGTCCTCCTCTGGCCCCACACGGCACAACTTACCATCCCAGGCCACCTCTTCCTCCCATAGCCCAGGCCACCACAGTGCCTCCTGGACTTCCTCTCCTCTGTACCCCCTTAGCCGTGGTGCATCCCAGACCTCTTCTGATCCCTCTCAGCCACCATGTGCTGTGTGCATTGGGCACCGAGATGCCCCTCGAGCCTCTTCTCCACCTCGATATTTGCAGCATGACCCCTTCCCCTTCTTCCCAGACCCCCGTGCATCTGAGAGCGATTCTGTTCACCATGACCCCCCCTATATGCCACCTGCTGTATGCATTGGCCACCGGGATGCCCCGCGGGCTTCCTCACCTCCCCGCCATGCCCAGCTTGACCCCTTTCCCTTCCTCCCAGACACATCAGATGTTGAGAGTCAGTCCCCCCAGCATGACCCTCCCCAGTTCCCCCCACTTGTGTGTATTGGGTACCGTGATGCCCCCCGGGCCTCCTCCCCACCACGCCAGGCCCCAGAGCCCTCACTCTTGTTCCAGGATCTCCCCAGGGCCAGCACTGAGAGCCTAGTCCCCTCCACTGACTCTCTGCATGAGCCCCCCCACATTCCCACTCCCGTGTGCATCGGGCACCGAGATGCACCCTACTTCTCGTCCCCACCACGCCAGGCCCCCGAGCCCTCCCTCTTCTACCAGGACCCCCATGGGACCAGTATGGAGAGTCTGGCCCCCTCCACTGACTCTCTACATGGTGCCCCTATGCTGCTCCCCCAAGTGTGCATTGGGCACCGGGATGCACCTCGAGCCTCCTCCCCACCCCGTCATCCACCCAGTGACCTAGTGCTCTTGGCACTCTCACCTCCACCAGGCAGCTCAGGGGGCTCTCGGGGCTCGGTGCCCCCTGGGGAGATGAGGCACAACTTGGAAAGGGAGGAGTACACGGTGCTGGCTGACCTGCCCCCGCCCAGGAGGCTGGCACAGAGGGAGCCAGGGCCCCAGGCACAGGGCAGCAGCGGGGGCCGCACCCGCAGCCCTGGCCGAGCAGAGGTGGAGCGCCTCTTCGGGCAAGAGCGCAGGTGAGCCCAGGGCGGGGTTGGCCAGGTGGGCTGGGGAGGAGGTGCCTTGTGGCAGCAGGGCAGGTGGAAGATTAAGTGGCTTAGATTGCCAGACAGAAAGGGTTCACATCCCTGTCCTGCCACTTACTTGTGACCTTGGACAAGTCACTTCATGCCTCTGTTTCTGCATTTTAGCTTTTTTGAGGATTAAGTGAACAGCCTAGTGGTTAAAGTAAAGACCAGGGTCAGGCGGGCTGGGTTCAAATCCTGGGTCAAAGCCACTCACCAACCTGTATGACCTGGTAAAATGATTTTACCTACCTGAGCCTCAGTTTCCTTATCTATAAAATGGGGAGAACGTTAGTACGTTACTTTACATGAGGTTAAACTCCCAAATGCTTTGTCTGATCCAGAACCACACGCGTACTTGTTTTGACCTTGCATGTGGGAGAAGATACAGATGCTCCTGATTTTCTCCTGCTTTAGCAAAGAAAACTCCCAGGCCTCTGTCCGTCTCAGAAAACCGATATGTCAGCATAAAACTTATTGCCAGAGCCACATGTTTTAAATAAGAGAACGGACAGAATTGCAGCCTTTTTAGACTTTAAACGTTACTTTCCCCAGACACACCGTGACAATGCCTGAAGTCAGGGGTCTGGCAAGTCTCCTTGGTCAGCAGTACCCCTCGCACGGGCAGTTCACAACCCAGACGGGCGTCTGCTTCTCTGCAGCCCTGCAGGAGGGGAGCTATTTTCTCCTGTTGTGTCTGAGATTTCTCTCCCTGCGGTTCCAGGTCCGGGGTTTTCAAGGATCAGGGCTGGTCAATAGGTCAAAAAATAGATAAAAAGAAATAGGCTTGGACGTCTCAAAACTGTAAATGTATGATTCAATTAATTTTAGTATATTTACTAAGTTGGACAACCATCACCACAATTTAATGTTAGAACGTTCCCATCACCCTAAAAAACAAACAAAAAAAAAGCAAACCCGTTGCCTTCTAGTCGATTCCGACTCATTACCTAAAGGGGCACGTAATATTTTGCAACTAGAATCCCTCTATTTGGAGGCCCGTTTCTCTTAGATTTGAACTTGCGCGAGAAACCTTATCTCTTATTCTTCAAATTTCCTTTTCCAGTAAGCTCGATTAATTTAACATCCAGGTGACAACCTTTGTGGGCTCCAGCATGAGTGTAATTGTTTCTTTGGCCTTTTTATGGTTACTAGTTTTGGTCTGATGTCAACTTGGATACCTTTCGCTTCAGCTGATAACTCAGTGGTGACACAAAGGTCTTTAAGCCAAATCTAAATTTTCTTTTTTTCTTACTGGGAAAACTTTTGGAGAAAGAGTTTATCTTAGAAATCAGGAATATGCTTATTTCATAAATCACGTCATTATTTGTACACAGTTATTTCCATACATTTTATTTTACTCTTTTCAAAGTGGATTATTTACCTTTTAACCAAGGTTTTGTAACTCTATTAAATAATTTAAAAAATTTCCCCTTATATGGCATCTTTTCCAAGTAGAAAACCATTAGTCCTCTGAAGAGGACTTTTTAAACCTAGCTAACTATCTGTGTAGCCCCTCGGTGGGATAAAGGGTTAATGTGCTTGGCTGCTGAGAGGTTGGAGGTTTGAGTCCACCCAGAGGTGCCTTGGAAGAAAGGCCTGGGAATCCACTTCTGGAAAATCAGCCATTGAAAACCCTGTGGAGAACGGTTCTGCTCTGACACATACGGGGTCGCCATGAGTCAGAGTCGACTGGATGGCAACCGGTTTGGTACAACCATCAGTGTCAGTGACAGACCGGAATTTATGACTAGGTGGCTGTAGAGCCATGCTTTTTTATTTTTCTCCCATTTATTCATTCAACATCTATTTATTGAGCATCTACTCTGTTGGCATTGTTCTAGCTGAGCCTGGAGAGTTTTTCTTCAAGGGCTATCACATTAAAACGTTAGTAGTTTTAGCTTGATATCTTAATTTTTTTCCCTGAATGCCTCTGAGATCTCTTAACGTAGAATCGTGTAAGCATTTTGTAGTCTCTTAAATTCAAAATGAGTATCTGGATGATAGAAATGGTTTAAGCACTTGGCTTAAGTTGGAGGTTTGAGTCCACCCAGAGATGCCTCAAAAGACAGCCCTGGCAAACTGCTTCCCCCAAAACCAGCCATTGAAAACCCTACAGAGCACAGTTCTGTTCTGACACACGTGGGGGGACCACCAGGAGCTGAGTCAACTCACGGGCAACTGGTACTGGTACTAAATTCAAAAGAGGTACTGGTTTTAAAATCCACTGACTTTGCTAGTCTTGACTTTTGTTCTTGAATGTTCTCTGGAGGTCTGAGAGCCCATCTCTGCTTCCAAAGGAAACACCTTTCCTTTGCCATCCTTGGTATGGCCACACCAACCCCCCAGGAGCAGGTGGTCGAGGAGACGCTCTCGCTTCAGCATCAGAAAGCCTGGGTCCCCCCAGGGTCCAGAATCCTCCTGAGTCCTTCATTCTTCTCTCTCAGTTCCCCATGGGGAGGAATGATTCCATTATGGAGCAAGTCAGCAGGCTGGAGTTTATATGGAAGATGCACCCATTTGAAAGAGAGCGCACTCTTGCCTACCCACCTGCACTAGGAATTCTCCTCCATCATCTCCCGCTTAGGGAGGATGGTCCAGCTAGTCCTGTTTGGGGCTTTTCCTTCCCGGAGGCTCCTGTACTCCAGCTCTGGGGAAAACTCACCCGGCAGGCCTCAGCCCTCACAGAGCAAGGAACGTTGCTCACCCCAAAGCAGATTAAAAATTGAACCTGATCAGGCGGCTCTCAAAGTAGAAATGCTTACTCCAGTGTAGGGAACTTTGAACCCCCACTGACCCATCTGCTAAAAACTCTAGTTACTTTATGGATCAGATTCTAATGACACTGGAAAAAGGCGTAAGACAGCATCAACAACAAGCCCCAAGCCTATCCCATAATTTTTCACTCTCCAAAGGCTCTGCAGAGTTCCAGCACCGTTCTTTAGCCAGAGGCAGACTGCAGAGAACCAGCTTCGTGGCGACTGCAGTAGAGGTTCCTCTTCCCTCCCTTTTTGCAGCTTGTGCCTGGGCTCAGCACAAGGGCGTCTCCTCCTGCCTTCTCCTCTGGGTTCAATTCAGCCACCCAGGCATGGCCCCATTTGTCATTGAAATGAAATCTGATTCTTAAGCCCCACTGAAATCAACTTCCTCCGATTTCGTTTTACCCCCTTGCATGTGGGACCGGAGAGATACAGCCAGATCCTGTTTGGCCAAGTGTTCCTACCTTCTAGCAAACAGGGATGTCGCACTGATTATTAATTACTAGTGCTACCAATTATTACGCAAGACAACTGACTTGAACTAGAGACTTTTTACAGGTTAGAAGTTACCTTTGTCAGATGTGGCAACAAGGCCTGAAGTCCGGCTGTCTTAGAAGTGACGTTTGCATGGGCAGTCCTGGGCTTTCTGAGGTTGCGGAGGAAGAGAGAACGTTTCTTCCTTCTGATCTTGCTAAGAGCTCTTTTACCAACTAGATGGCCTGGAGCTTTCAAGGCTAAGTGCTGGAATTCTGTCAGTTAGCACTGAGGAGGGGGGAAAAGTTAGGTCTGACAAGTCCAGAACTTTCCATACGGCCAGGAAAAGGGCAGAAAGAATGGAACACGGGGGCACATGATATGCTGCACCTCCTGTTCCCACCTCACAGGTCATGAAAGGATGAAGTAAGATAACACATACAACGTACTTGGTGTCTGGAATATAGGAAGTGCTCAATAAATGTTTGCTGTTTGCTTATGTGTGCGCAGTGCCAGGTATACAGTAGGTGCTCAATAAATCTTAATTCCCACAAAGACCAGTCTATCCTTTGTCTGGGGGGTGAGTGGTGGGTGGCTGGTGGGGTGGTGGTCAGTAGCAGGAAGTGCTGTGTAGACAGGAGGCAGCCATGGCCAAGGCTGGACCCCCCCCGCCTTTGCTCACCCCTTTTCTCATTTCATCATGAGGCAAGGAGAGTGGTGTTGACCATCCCCATTTTTCAGAAGGGGAAACTGAGGCCTTGAGAGGGTTATCGCTCACATAGGGCCCTTCCACAGCATGATGGGCCCTTGGATCTCCCACATCTCCTCCGGTTGGGGTGGGAGCAGAGAAGCTTGGGTGCTGGGAGGTGGGGGAGCAATCCCGAGGGCCCTCAGAGGGGCAGCTGCATTTGCTCATAGGAAGTCCGAGGCACCGGTGGCCTTCCAGGCCCGGGACGAGGGGCGGTTGAAGAGGCCTGGCCAAGATCAGAGTCACCTTCTCCGAGGACAGTCCAGCCCTGCCCTCAGCAGGGAGGTGAGCAGTGCCAGGCCCCCCATACACTCCCCCAAGGGGCAGGCCATGGCTTCTTCCCTCCCCCAGGGGCCTGTGGGGTCCTGGGAAGGGAGGTCCTTTATGACACAGTCTTAAGCCCGAATAATGGATGTTCAGCTACCTGCCTCCCCACGGGCCAGCAGCTCTTGGCAAAATTGTGAGGGTCCCAAATCATCCCTTTGAAGATAGCCCCTCTGTGCTGGCCGTTTCTCCAGGAGGTACCTGCCAGCCTAAGCCGTTTTCAGGAAAAGCCTTACTGATCCAGCTCTGGGGCTGTCTTTTCCAGAGTGGGAATTTGGATTTTTAAAGAAGCTCTTGGAGGACAAGGCCCAGCCCAGTGGGATGGGGTATTAGTGGTAGAAATTCAGGCACCTGATACCCCAGGTTGGAATCAATCTCTTGAGGGGTGGGGGAAGCCCAGAAAGGGAGCAGCTCTTTGCAGATCTGTTTCTGGGACTGAGAAAAGTGAATGAGAGGGAAGATGGGGCCCCTCCAAGGGGATCCCAGGGACCCTGTGTGCTTTTCCACCTACTTTAACCCAGGATGCAGTGAGGGCAAAGGCTGGCCTCTCATGGAGCCTGGATGAGACTCTGGTCCCCACCCTCCCAAACAGTGACCATCTGGGCCTGGGCCTGGAGCCTCACCCAGCCCCTCACCTCATCCTCAGGTGACCAAGCCCCCTCTGAAGCAGGCAGAACCAGCCCGGTGCAGCCCAGCAGAGGCCCCTCACGCCAGGAGCCCCGAGAGGCACCCTGAGGGGGACCGGCGGCTCCAGGCATCCTCGCAGCCCCCCAGGACAACAGCCAGGACCTCAGAGAGGGATCGGCGGACAGACAGACCTGCGGAGAGTGGCCGAGAGGGCCCAAGACAGCCTCTGGGAGGGCAGCCGAATCAAGAGGAGCCTCCAAAGTCCTGGGACCCTCACGGACACCTGGAGAGGGACCGGAGTAGCCAAGAGGAGGCTCCGGGCTGGCAAAGACTTAGGGAATCCAGCCAGGGGGCCACCAGAGCCCCTGAGGGTATATGGAGGGGCCCTCCCAGGGGGTCTGAGGAGAGCTGGGGGCAGCGGTCAGAGGCCTGGGAGGAGCCCCCCAGTAATGGGCTGCAAGAACCCCCTGAGAGGTCAGCCCAGAGGGGCTGGGGCAGCCTACAGGAGCTGTCCAGTCCCTGTCCACCAATAAGCCCCCCAGAGGACTCACGGGTAGGCCCTACAGAGTCGCAATTCTGGCAGCCTGAGACATCTAGTGCTACAGGCTGGGGGGTAGAGGGAGCATTCCCGCACCCACGCAGCCCTGAGAGCCGGCCTGAGCTCTCGTGGAGGGACCTCACAAGCCTTTTCCAGGGGCCCGGTGAGGGGGCCTGGGCCCACACAGGGGAGCTGCCGCTTGCAGCCCACTTGCCGAGGCTGGCCTGCGAAGGCCTCCTGGAGCTCCTGCAGGCTCAGCTGCCCCACAGGGACCCAGCCAGACACTGGGGTGGCCCAGCCAAGTCTTCAGGAACAGAGCTGGGTCCCCTAGGCACAAAGGGTGCCCCAGAGCCAGAGCAACACAGCCAGCCTGAAGCCCGGGCCGAGGCCACTCTAGTCAATGGTCACAGCCCTGGGCAGTGGTCCCAGAGCCTGGCCCAGCTGCCCAGTCCTACCTGCACCTCCACCCAGACCCAGTGGCCAAAGACCAAAGTGAGGAGTGGACCAGAGAGCTGGACAACGGCTGGTCTGGAAGAGCCAGGCCGGTTGGGGAGCTCCGCAGAGGGCCCCAGCTCACCAAAGCAGGAGGTAAGCCAGCCCCCCTCTGAGGGGCAGCCAGAAAATATGTCCCATTCCAGATGAGGCTCCTTGAAAAGGGCTCCCCTGTGGATGTAACTTCCTAAGGCCCTGCACACACGCCAAGGCCAGACTGGATCTTCCCTCCTTCCTGAAACCCTGCCTGACCCCAAGAGGCAGCCTAGTGATAACTAGCACCACTTTTTTGATCGTTTCACGTGCACCAAGCCCTGGTCTGAATGTCTTATGTGTATTTTCCCCATTTAATCTCCATTGCAAGGAGCCCTGGTGGCGCAGTGGGTTAAGTGCTTGCCTGCTAACTGAAAGGTTGGCAGTTCAAACCCATTCAGCAGCTCCACGGGAGAAAGACCTGGCTATCTGCTCCCTTAAAGATTACAGCCGAGAAAACCCTATGGGGGAGTTCTGCTCTGTTGCATGGGGTCACTATGAGTCAGAATTGATTGTATGGCACCTAACAACAACACAACCTCCATAGCAACCTGATGAGAAAGGCATTGTTTATTTATAGATAAACTGAGATGCAGAGAGGTTAAGCCACCTGCCCAAGATCACACAGCTAGTCAGAGCTGGAGCAGGGGTAGAGGCCAGGTCAGCTCTGTGCAAGTGATCACTCCGAGGCCTCAAGCACTCTGTTTTGGCCAGGGCCTTCTCCCTTCTGGGCCCCACAATGCCTGGCTTATGCTGTCTCTGGTGGCTGGTACCAGGCCCTGCCTGGGACTGCAGCCAATGTGGTGTATTCCAATTTCCTCAAGGGCCAAGACAGCCTCACTTCCGCCTCCTGTCCCCTGCAGCTCCTTGCTTCCGCCTCCTGTCCCCTGCAGCTCCTTGCTTCCGCCTCCTGTCCCCTGCAGCTCCTTAATGGCACAGAGAAAAAAAAACCCACCGCCGTCGATTCCGACTCATAGCAACCCTATAGGACAGAGTAGAACTGCCTCATAGAGTTCCAAGAAGTGCCTGGTAGATTCGAACCGCCAACCGTTTAGTTAGCAGCCATAGCTCTTAACTACTACACAGCCAGGGTTTTCAGCACAGAGAGGGGGCTATACAAATGCCCCCTGGGCTAAGTGGGCCACTGAGACAGGCTGTTCCAGCGAAGGCACAGGGCAGAGTCGGCCCAGGGCCTGGCACAGAGTGGATGGTTGCCAAGCCCTTGCCCCTGCCTCCTCAGCACAGTGGGGGAACCTCTGGCCAGGAGGCAATATCCCCAGGTCAGTGGTACTTGGGTGATGCCTCAGAACTCAGAGCAGCTCTCTGAAAGGGTGGGGTGGGGCCCAGCCTCACTGGGACACAGCACGTGATGTTGGACACCTGCCTCTTTTGGCCTCAGTCTCCCTCTGTAAGATAGGACCATCTGCTTCCCTGACAGGCCCCAGGGAGGTGACGCAAAGGTGCCTCTTTGTTCACCCAAAGTCCTCATCTCCTCAATGCCCAGTCTAATGCCACCTGCTCCTCAGATGACAAGAGCCTCCAGGCATCAGGGTGTACTGTGTGCCAGGACTGGGGCTTTGCCATACGTGCCTCATATGGAAATGAGGTAGTTACCATTATCGTCATTTTCTAGATGAGGAAACTGAGGCTCAGACTCACTAGACATCCGTTAGTTCTGAGAAATGAGATGACAGCGCTGACTCCAAAGCCCCTGCTTTTAACCCCCACATTCTGAAGCCCTGGATCCCACGACAGGATTGGAGAACACTCCCCTCCCCTACATTACCCGTTGTCGTTGAGTCGATTCTGACCTATAGGACAGAGCAGAACTGCCCCACAGGGTTTCCAAGGCTGTAATCTTTATGGAAGCAGACTTCCACATCTTTTTCCTGTGGAGCGGCTGGTGGGTTCGAAACACCAACCTTTCAGTTAGCAGCCGAGCATGTAACCAGTGCACCACCAGGGCTCCTTCCTCCTACCTGTCCTGTGGCTCTTCTCACCTTAGCCTCTGATCAGTTCAGAGCACAGATACAGGAGACACAAGGAGATGCAGGGCAGAACCAGCATGGTCCTGCTCTGCAGTTGCTGGCAGGCTTGTTGAGGAGGCAGGTGGGCCACAAACAGCTCAGGGAGGGCACGAGGCTATGTTCTATGGACGCTGGAAAGCCACAGACTGGCCTCAGGAAAAGGAGGGGACTAGAGAGACTCTTCAGCTGAAGTTACTCCATGGGGGTCCAGGGAACCCTGGGAGTTTAGGAGCTGGTGACTGGGAAGGGGTGGGAACACCAGGTGCTTAAGGGCATTTCACAGATGACAAAACGGAGGCTGAACCAAAACACAAGGCAAACTGCAGCTGGCGTTCTCCAGGTCCTGGCCAGACTCCAGCTGCTTACCCTCTGGGAACATCCTTGGCATGGTATTCAAGGCCTTCTACTGCCCTTTCACCCAGCTTTGCCCTTTAGTTCTGCCTAGCTGGCTGCAGGGCTCCGTCTGGCTGCAGGGCTCCGTGCGCCCATCTCCCTGCCTTTGCACGTGCTGTTCTCACTGCCTAGGATGCTCTTCCCCTCCCTTCACCCACCCAACTCCTATTCACCGTTCAAGTCTTAGATCAGGTGTCCCTGTCTAAGAAGACTTCCCTGAATGCTCACCCTACCCCAGGCTGGTGATGTTCTCCCTCTGGGCTTGGCGATTCTGCTTCCCTCCATCTGCTCACACTGGGATGTCATTTTCCCATAAGAAACATGAGCTCCATGGGGGCAGGGGCTGTGCCCACTGTGTGACTACTTTGGTCCGGGGCCTGGCACAGAGGAAGGGCTCAGTTCAGGGCATGTTAATCAGTGAACAGGTGGATGCTTGGGTGCAAGCAAGAAGCAGATGAAGGGTGGGTGGGTCAGTGGGTTGGTGATGGATGATGGATTTGGATGAATGATGAATGGATTACGGATGGGCGGATGATTGATAGATTGGTGATTAATGGATGATGGACAGATGTTAGATGTTGGATAGATGGTTATTGCTTAGATGATGGATGGGTTGATAATGATGAACAAATGGATGGATTAACATTGGGTGGAATATAGAAGTATGAAAGTTGCATGGATGGATAAATGTTGGAAGGATGGGTAGATGGATGATAGATGAGTGGATGTTGGATGGATGGAAGAAGGACACATGGATACTGGATAAACAGATGATAAATAGAGGATGGATGTATGAATGGTGATAGATGATGAATGTTGGATAGATGGGTGGGTGGATGAATGTGGGATGGATGTTGACTGGTTGGATGGATGCATGGGTCTACTGAAGCCTGGATGTCGGATGGATGTTAGCTGGATGGATGATGAATTGATGAGAATGTAGCTAGATGGATAGACCTGGGCTAAGCTGTGTCCTTTCTTATCTCCAGTTCCAATCAGAGGAGCCTGAAGAGTCAGAACGAAGCAGAGGCCAAGACTCACTGACTGACCAAAAGCAGGCAGACTCGGTAGTTGGGGCATGGGCATGCGCGGAGGGGAAGGGAAAGGAAATCAGGTTGGAGGTGGGGTGAGTTCCTCAGATGAGCTCTGGAGTCATCCAGACCAAGGATGGCTCTGCCACGGGGTCATCTGTGTGCATGGTGAGGCCTTGAGAAGAGGGGCTGCTCAGCAGATCAGATCCACCTTCTGGTTTGGGGGCCTAGGTGGCCAGATGATCCTTGGAGACAGAACCTCAGGGCTCTATCTCTAACTTGCCGAGCTACACTAAGAAGGTCACTGTCTTTCCCTGGCCTTTGACCCCTGGCTGCCAAATGATGATTTGGCCCAAATGGTCTCTGAGGACACAGTCCTTCCGATTCTGGAGGGCTAGGCCAGGCCAGGAGAAACAGTAGGGCTTCCAGGAGCCAGAGCCAGAAAAGCATCCAAAAGGGCTGAGGAAGTGCCAGGCCCGGGCTGTGTGCAGGAGGTGGGACCCACTGAGGCTGCTCCGAGGCCTGGCTGCAGCTGGGCCACACTGGCTCTGCTCCTCCCCACCCAGGACCTGCCAAACAGACTGTTCTCATCACTCTCAGCCTCCAGAGAGGTGAGGTCAGAGCTGAGGGCTGCGGGCCACGGGAAGCAGGGGAGACCCAAACAGGCTATTTGGGGCTGTGTTTTCCTTGTCTTGCTATACCCCGTGCCACCTCCTGAAACCAGGTATGATGGGGCAAGCATCTGTCAGGAGGCCTGGAGCCCTCGTCTAGCCCTGTCTAACCCTGAGTCAGAGCTGTCCAGAGAGGAAATGGGACAGGGAGCTGCCCCAGGTCACACAGCCAGCCCATGGCTGGGCTCAAATTTGAATCCAGGGCTTGGGACTCCAGCCAGTGTTCTCTCTGCTCCCTACCACCCTGCTTCCTGGCTCTGCCCTGCCCCTTGCTCAGTGGTCGGTCTTCCCATCTGTGAAATGGGAAAGGGATCAGGGACTCTGATCGCTAACATGGCTCCTAGCCCTCAGGGCCTCTGGCAACTTTGCTTTTCGTTTTTCTGGGTTATTTCTTCACACTTCCTGGAGCCGGAGTTTTGTGAACAAAGAGGAAATAGCCACACAGGGGTCCCCCTCTGGTCTCCACAAAAACAGGCTGATGCCAGCAACACAGAAAGCCTCTCAATCCTCCCTCCCCGCAGGCAGCCTCGATGGGCAGAATTGATAACTGCACCATTCACTCATTCATTCATTCATTCATTCATTCATTCATTCACGTACATACACTTAATGTACAGCTTTGGTGTGCCTGGCTATGGTCAGAAGTGAGTTGAATGCTACCACGGAACTAAGTCTAGGGGGATGGTTACATATCGGGTGGTCAGGGCTGTAATGGAGGATGTGGTGGTAGGGTGGCGGGGCATGCCTTCCCCCAAAGCCCTCCCCAACCTATGCTAGATGCTTCAAGTTCCGCCTGCAGACCATCTCCGGATTCCTTTTTGTCTTAGCTCTGTCTGCTCTGTGACTTTGGGAAACCCTCTGCTTTGCTGGGGCCTCAGTTTCCTTCCCGAGATGACGCCAAGGTGCTTTGCCAGGGGTGGCTCTAGGAGTCCGTGACTTACTTCTTTCTTTAAAGCAGGGGTCACAAACCTACTACCCTCAAGGCCAGACAGGCAGCAGAGGTGAGTGGAGGCGCCTATGTGAGCCCTTGGCTTCCATGCGGAAGATGGGCCTAGAGTTTCCACACCTTTAGATATTTCCAGAGAAGCTGGAAATACGTATTTGTATGTGAAATCTCTTGGTTATTGAACATTTGAACCTAATTCATAACCACTTGAAAACCCCATGGGGCCGGAGCACGCGCCACTGTGGTCCGTACTCCCGTCCCCTTTGCAACCTATGTCTTGACTTCAGGATGGTGGCAGCGCACAGCCCTCAGGGGTTCAGCCTGAGGAGCCCTGTCAGTCAAGCTCAGTGTCAGAGGAGTTAACAAGCTCTTTTCTTGGCAGCTGGGGAGAGGAGAAAGATGATGGTCAAGGCAGAGTGGGCAGGGGAGGCTGCAGCCAGGGGCACCCCCATCCCAACACTGGACCCTGTTTGACAGGCAGACAAGAGGCCAGCAGAGGGCAAGGCTGGGAGCCCACTTAAGGGCCGACTGGTGACCTCATGGCGGATGCCTGGGGACCGGCTTACGCTGTTCAATCCGTTCCTGCTGTCCCTGGGGGTCCTCAAGTGGCAAAGGGTAGGCTGGCTCCAGGGTGGGTGTGAGGGGCAAGGGGGTAGAGTGGGGGAGGGAAGGGAGGAGGTTGGTGTTAGGTAGAGAAGGGAGCCTGAGGAACTGAGAAGGAGGGATTCGGGGATCCCCCCCATCCCACCAGAAAGGAAGATGGAAGTCAAGCTCCTAAGCTCCCTGTAGTCCCTGCAAGAGAGAGGGTCTTCCCACTTCCACAGCAGGGCTGGGGGCTGTTTTCAGCTTTAGGGTGTGGGGGGATGGAAAAACCCACACAGCTGAACAGGCCCCATCAGCAACTTACTTCTCACCAGCCCCTGGGCCAAGGGGAGCCAGATGCGGGTGAGGGGAGGGAGGAGCTGTAAGGGGCTCTGGGATTGCACAGTGTCTCAGACCTGGGCCTGGGCCAGTTTGGTAAACATCTGGTGTTACGTAACCGTTGCCTGCCCAGAGAGTGCTGTAAACACTCAGGCCTCAGGTCCAGAATTGCCTCAAGGGTAGGGAGAGAAGGGGCCTAGCCATCTCCAGGGGCCACAGGCTGGCTTTTGGGTTCTCTGTTCTCAGCAATGGGCTGACTCCTGTACTCACTATGGTTGGCTCTGCGTTCAGCACTAGGCTGAGCACCTTAGAGACAAAACCAAAAAGAGACGGTTGCTGTAGAGTTGATTCCAACTCATAGCGACCCCTACAGGACAGAGTAGAACTGTCCTATAGAGTTTCCAAGAAGCAGGTGGTAGATTTGAACGATCGACCTTTTGGTTAGCAGCCCAGCTCTCAACCACTGTGCCACCAGGGCTCCCCTTAGAGACAATATACCCATTTTACAGATTAAAGGACTGGGGCTCAGGGAGGTGAGATGCTGTCTCAGGTCACACAACTGGGGTGTTCAGGAACACCCCCCCGCCTTGCTGCAAAGTAAATGATAGGAGGGATGTCAAAAAAAGCCCCCTCCAAACTCAAACTTCGTTCGCCACCTGCTTCATAATTTCCTCTTGCTCTTCAGAGGGTAAGGGTGATCAGGTAAACATGGTTATCTGGGCAGGGTGGGACATGGAGCCCTAGATGGAATTACCTTATCAGACTAACTAAAGGTCACCAACACACAGCAGGCCTGGCAGGAGGGGCAGGTAAGTCTCTGGGTGGAGGGAAGGGGGAGAGAAGCGGGGAAAAGGACTCAGGGATCGTGAAGGTGTTCAGCATTTATCAAGCACCTATTGTGTGCCCAGTTCTGTGCTCAGTGCCTGGCATGCCCAATACAACTCGTATTGTCCCTTTTATAGATGAGGACATGAAACTCAGAGGGGAAAAGTCACTTGTTCCATGTTCCAGGTCACAGAGGGGGTGAGGGGGCAGAGCTGAAATGCAAACCCTGCCCTGGCTGACCTCAGAGCCAGGAGTTCTCAATCTCCTCAGCTCTCTTCAAGCCCTCCTTGCAGCCCTGAGAGTCTCCCCATTTGACCAATGTGGCAACTGAGGCTTGGTGAGTTGGCTGCAGCCATATTTTCATCTGGGAATGAGGAAAATCAGGGGCTGAGGGATGGAAATTTTGTAGGCTGGAGAAAAAGTAAAATTGCCCGAGGTCAAGAGCCAGAAGGCCAATCTGAATTCCACCCTGGCCACTAGGTGTGTTTGGGCCATTGCCTCCCCTCTCTACCTCACCTTATTATCCTCAGTAGACATGGTTTGAGACTGGCTAACCCCAAAGTTTGGTGGCTCTGGTCTTTGCCAGTTTGCTAACTCACTCCTGGGTCCCCTAGGCTGTGCCATCTCTGGCCTGTGGGGCTAGTTGTACATTCATTCATTCATTCAGCCGCTTACTGAGGGCCTACTGTGGGCCAGGACCCATGTGGGCCAATGGCCCTGGGCTGGTCTCTGAGATACAGACAAAACACAGTCCATCCTTGGCTGCAGGAGCTCATACTGCAGTGAGGGCACTGGCATGTAACTGCTTAGAGCACAGCATGGTCATCACTTTAGTGGGGAATGTACGGATACAGGGAGCACTAGACAAGGAGTCTGATGCAGGGAGCACTGAACAATGAGTCTGATGCAGGGAGCAAGGAACAAGGAGTCAGATGCAGGGAGCACCAGGCAAGGAGTCAGATGCAGGGGAGCAATAGACAAGGAATCAGAAGCAAGGAGTACTGCACAAGGAGTCAGATACAGGGGAGAACTAGACAAGGTAGTAGATGCAGGGAGCACTACTCAAGAAGTTTCTAAGTATGCTGGGGGCACTTTGGCTTCCTTTGGACTGGGACTTGAAGCTTGAAGAGGAATTTTCCAGGCAAACAAATATTTGGAGGAAGGGGAGGAGGGAGAGAGAGAGAGAGAAAGTGTGTGTGTGTGTTGTGGGGCACAGAGGACAGGAAGGGAAGTGTTCCAGACATGGCAGAGAACAACACGTGCAGTCAGGGAGGTACAGGAAGACCTTACTGAGGACTTCTCAGCCATCCAGCATTGTGCATCCCTAGGCTGTAAGGTGTGTGTGTGTGATGGCGAACAGGCAGGCGGAGGCCAGATTCTCATGGACGAGAACGGACAGCTGATGGATTAGCACTGGAGAATTACTGAAGAACCTCGAGCAAGGGAGCACTGTGGTCACTGGTTGAGGGTGCTAGAAGGGGAGTCCCAAAGCCTGAAAACCAATGAGGAGCTGGTGTTCTCAGGCGCCCAGGCCACTGGGCCATGTGGTGGTGGCAGGTGAGGTCTTCTATTTGTTCACTCATTCTCCTAAGGACCAGGTGCCTGATTGAGATGCAGAAGGGTGGAAAACTCAGCACAAGATGCTACAGAGCCAGTGTCTAGAGGAAGATGGACTTAACCTTGGCATCATTCCTCAGGGTAGAGAGACTCCCACTGGGAAATGCAGGCACAGGACTTCAGTGACCTGAGTCTCCATTTCTTTATCTGTGAAATGGGGATAATAATTATAGCAATGATAGCAATAAATTTTGAGTCCCAAACTGAGATGACAAAATAGCTGAAATGACAATTATTCCAATCCCCTCTGCCCTCTCACTCAAGGGTATTTTGCCTTAATTAACACTTACTCCTTCCAGCAACCCCATGAGGTTTCACAGAGGGGGAAGTTGAGGCACAGGTTAAGTACCTTGCTCAAAGTAGCACAGTGAAAGAAACAAGGTTTGAATCACTGTGTGATTTGAATCACACATGCATTTAGCAACAAACTCCACTGCCTCACGGCTTAGATGATCTAAAGGTCTCTTACAAACTGCTAAGTGCTCTGTGAAGGAATGACGAACCTGTGTATTTCCATACTCAAGAGCTCCAAACGAGGTTCTAAAGCGCAAACAAGACTGGTTGTGAGGAGACTAAGGAGTCCCTGGGTGGCGCAAATGGTCAAGTGTTGTACTACTAACCAAAAGGCTGGCAGGTCAAACCCACCCAGAGGCGCCTCGGAAGTAAGGCCTGGAGATCTGCTTCCAAAAGGTCACAACCTCGAAAACTACGGAGCAGTTCTGCTCTGTACACATGGGGTCGCCAGAGTCGGAATGGACTCGAGGCAACTGACAACAACTACCATTCAAGTAGAACCCACTTTGTGCGCAGTTTATGTGCTAGGGATCCCATCCCGTCTCTCCTTACTGTGTGACCTTGGGCAAGTGGACTCACCGCTCTGAACCTTGTTTCCATGTGTAAAATGGGGACAACATGATCTCCTCTGAGGTCTGAGGGGAGGATGAACTTGGATTGCGCAGGTAGCGAGCGGGACTCCACCGAGCTGTTAATACCCGGCGCTTTGCCAGGTCCCTGAGCACCCGTGGGCCCGGCGCCCAGTCGGCGGCTCCGGGCCAGGCCGGGGAGCCGCAGCGGGGAGGCCGAGGGGACCACGCCCGGCCGCCCCGCCCCGCGCCTGGCCGGACGGGTCACCTGCGCGCCGGCCCTTCCTTCCTCCCAGCGCGCCCGCGGCCCCAGCGGAGCCCGCCCCCCGGCCTGCCCGCCGCCAGTCCCTGCGCCCCATCCGCCCGCCCCCGCCGTCGCGGCCGCCCCGTCCCGGGCCCGTCCCGCGCTCCCATTGGCCCGGCTGCGGCCCCGCCGCTGTTCGTCGTGGCTCCCCGCCGCCCATTGGCCGGCCCGGGTCCTCCCAGGAAGTTTGAAAAAAAAAAAAAAAAAAAAGTTTTATGGGCGGATGGAAGGGGCCCGGGCAGTGCCGGGGAAGGGAAGGGCCGGAGGAGTGGCGGCGGCGGCGGCGGCGGGATTCCCGCGCCGCTGAGCCCGGCCCGAGAGCCCCTCCGCCTTCCTGCCTCCTGTCCCGCCGCCCCGGGGCGCCGCCATGACGGTGAGTGCCCCCCGGGGACAGGCCCTCCGCGCCCTCCGGCCGGTATGAGAGCGGCGACCCGAGGCTGAGCCGAGACAGCCCCCTCCTCGCTCCCCGGAGGCGAGAGTAGGTCTCGGTCGGCACGCAGGGCGACCCCAAAGGCCAGGGCCGGGCAGACTTGCCCTACCTCCCCGGAGCCTCTGCCTCAGCTTCCCGGGAGACCCCTGGGAGAGAGGAACTCCCGTCCGGGACAGCCCCTCCTCACTTTTGCGGGGGCCAGTCATAGACGGATCGAGGTGGCGCTTCCTACTCAGTAGGATCGCCCCAAACTGCCAGAGCCGTAGGGGCTCCCAGGACTCCGGGCCGGGGGAGGAGCAGAGATGGGCCTGGGCTGGGGGGGTCTCGTCCGAGGCTGCGTGGAGGCAGTCCCCGGCCCGGCGGGACCGCGCTGACCTGGGCCTGGGGAGGCTGGCCACCCCTGTGGGCGCTAGGCCGGGGGGTAAGTGGGTGAGAAGGGGCCGGCCTGCCCCACCCTGCTTGGGAGCCCACCCTAGGACTGCCGAAGCGACGGGATACCGTGCTCTCCTCGGCTTGCCACTTTGCAGCGGCGCTGGGGGCCTGGGTGGGGCAAGGGTGGCCGGGGCAGGGTGTGGTGGGGAGGAGGGCAATGGTATGACGGCCTAGGTGTAGGGATTTGCCTTTGTCTTTGTGATGAGCGTTACACAAGCTGCGTCGATAGCTGTGGCTTAATGATCACATTGAACCTCACAACTGAGGTCCCTGATATCCCCACTTCCCAGTGGAATAAAGTGAGGTTTGGCGGGGGAGTTGGTGGCTTGTCCGAGGTCACCCTGAGTGTAAGAGTAGCCTCTTTCCAGGTCATCCTGGCCCACTGAGCGTGATGTTCTAGAAGGGAGAGGCTGGGCAGCTTTTGGTGTCAGGCCAGTGTCTTAGGGAGGCTCCGATAGCCTGATGGCCTTCCCTGGGGAGGATGAACACGGTGTGTAGGTACATGTGTTATGTCCCCCTTCTCAAATGAGTGGAGACCCTGGTGAGTGGGCCGGGGTGCTTGGGGGGTGTGGCACACAGGGCTCCTGCTCCCTGAATGTGATGACCCGCTGTTGCCTGGACTTCCTCGGCCTCCACACATCCTGCCACCTCCCTGCTGGCCCTTCCTGTTGTCAGCAGCCTCCCCTTCCCTGGCAGGGAGCAGGGGGGGTATGGGAGGAGGAGCTGAGTCAGTAGTCCCAGGTCATCTGTGGGCTCCCTAGGCCTGGGGGGAGGGTGGTTGCGCTGACCACTGGGTGCCTGTTGGATGCTGATCTGGCGCTTTCACCAGATTTGCTCCTTTCGAGAGTGGTGCTACCATACCCATCTAACAGATGGGGAAACTGAGGCATAGAGAGGCGGAGTAACATGCCCCAGTCATGAAGCTGGGCCCTGGCTGAGCCAGAATTTGTATCCAGGTCTGTCCCAGTTTTCTCTCCCGGAAGAGATAAGAAATGTACACAATTGCCTCTCCGGGGTCAACACATGCCAAGCAAGGGTAAGGTTGCGGGAAGCAGCTCGTGGGGGTGCTTGGAGGAGGGACAGCACAGCCCTGCTGGAGGGAGGGGGGCTCCTGAGGGAGAGGTCTTGCGTGGCTTGTCATGGGGAAGGAGCGTTACGCACAAAGGCTGGTGGTCATGTTGGGGCGAGGACAAGAGCATAGAGAAGGGTCCTGGGAAGGAGGGCCTCAAAAGCCAGGAAAAGCAGTTTGAGATTTGGTCAGAAGCAAGGGGGAGCCTTGGAAGGTTTTAGAGAAGGGAAGGGGGTCATGAGCGTCATTGACTATGCATTGGGTTCATCTTGGATGCCTCCATCCACCTGCTCCAAGCTGGTGCCTCTCCTATACCAGGTGTCCTTGAGTCCATTCTGACTCATGGCGCCCCCAGGCGTGTCAGAGTAGAACAGTGCTCCGTGAGGTTTTCAGTCATTGATTTTTCAGAAGCATATCACCAGGCCTTTCTTCTGAGACATGTCTGGGGGGATCTGAACCACCAGCCACCAAATGCTTAACCGTTTGCACCACCTAGAGACTCTGTCCCTCCTTTACCTTTCTCAAACCCTCTTCCTTTCTTCTGACCCCCATCTATTTGACCCCATCCTGCCGTGTGGCCCCCTCCCCCCATACCCTGAGCTCCGGGATCAGTACAGAGCAAGTGGCAAAGGTGCTATGCCTGGGTCGATGCTTAGAGGACTCAGGGTGATTCTGCGACTGGGTTCGGGGCCAGGATGTTCTCCTGTCTCCTTGTGCGTAGCCTTGGTGCAGCTTTGCCCCCAGAGCCTCATTCTCCAGCCACTGCCTGGCATCAAATTATATACTTGTTCGCTTGTTTATTGTCTGCCTCTCTCTAAGTTCCACCAGGACAGGGGCCATGTCTCTGGGTTCACTGCTGAGTTCCTGGCCTAGAACAATGCTTGGTTCTTTAAAAATAATTTCCACAAACAATTCTTGATCCCCTTGCCTCTTCTTGGTTGGCGCGGAGTGGTGGTGAGCAGTGTGTGTGCCTGACTGCGAGTTGCTTCTAATCTAGCCTATGCTGTTGTTCGCTGTCATCGAATCGGCTCTGACTCACGGCGGCCTTACCTGCAGCGGAATGAAACTCCCGGACCTGTGTCATCTTCATGGCGCTTTGTATGTTTGATCCTATGTTGTTGTGTTTGTTGTGTCAGTTTATTTCATGAAGAGTTTCCCTTGTTTTCGATGACCAACCATGACGTCCCTTTCTTGTGATTGGTCTTTTCTCGTGACGTGTTGGCTTCAGTATAATCAGGGGTGCAATAGAGGCGTTTCTGAAGAAAGCTGGAAGGGCAGCGGAGGGGGCAGGTGGCCATCTGCTGTGTGTGGTACGTACTGGGAATGGGGCTTCAGAGGCAGGAGTGAAGCTGGGTCTTGAAGCATGAATAGGAGTTTGCCTGGTCAGCAGAAGAGGAGGAAGCATGATATTTTAGGCCGAGGGACAGGCACAAATGAAGGGTCCAAAGGCCTGATAATGTTGGGGGATCAGAGAGAAGTTTGGGGTTATATAAGTGTGGGGCCCCCTAAGCAAGGAGGCACCAAGCTAGAAGGGAGATTGAGGTTTTTGTATCATCTGGAGGTGACTAGACATTGTTCGAAAACCACCAGGGGTCTCTGGGGGTTTTAAGCAGGTTTGTGACACTGGGTCTTTCTGAGAGGGTCCTCCTGGCCAAAGTGTGCTTGGTCTGCTGCGATGGTCCAGGCAGGTGGCAGTGCTAACCGGTGGCTGAGGCCCTGGTGAGGAGAGGAGGCAGGCCATGAGAGTTGGTTGGTTGGTGCTTCTGACAGGAAAAAGGAGAAACTGCAGGTGGAGGGAAGTGGAAGGTGGCTGGGCCTGGGGAGCGGTGTGTGAGAGGTGTGGTGTGACAGCTTTCGGCAGTCATGCTTTCTGACCCCGGGCGTGGGTTCCTGGATGACTGCCACTTTGCTGTTGCCAGCCGGTTAAAAACACGTGTTGGCACCTCCTGTCCTCCCGGGGCTGAGTGACGCCCAGTGCGTGTGTACCACCTCTGGAGGGAGGGTCGTGGGGCTTCTCCACAGGCAGCAGTTCAGTCCTGGTGGGCAGCTGGGGAAGGAGGCCCCACCACTTGCCACATCAAGCAGCCAGGACTCAGGGCCATCACGTGGCTTAGAAAGGTCACGACTCCATGTCCCAGGCTGCCCTCAGCGTCCCAGCCATCATTCCAGCTGGGGGCCTCCCGGGGACTCTCTCCTGGAGTAGCTCAGCGATCCTAGCTCCTCAGGGCCAGGGGGACGGTGAGGGGATTTAGACAGAGAGGCAGGCGGAAGAGGGTGGATATTTATTCAGCAAGTTTTCCCAGAGGCCTGCTGTGGCTAGGCACATGTCTGGCCTTGGGGCCACAGAGGTCACAGTCTGAAGGGAGGGGGACCCAGGCGAGCAGGCTCTGGAGCTGGGCAGTGGCCCTCTGCTGGTCTGCAGTCTTAGCTTGGGACCACCCTGAGTAGGTCCCTCCCGGGTGGGGGCAGGGTAGGAAAGAAGGGAGAGCAGATGGGGTGAACACTACCCCAGGGGTCCCCAGCTCTGAGCACAGCCTGTGTCTCCTCCCTCAGGGAGGGGGTGGGATGCAGCTGCGTAGGGTGGAGCTGTGGCCTGCTGAGGTCCAGAGGCCCTCATCCAAGGACTGTGGTCGTGGGGGGCTCTGACTGGCCAAGCTGCTGGCTTAAGCCCCTCTCGGGCTACTTCCACCACCTGAGGAGGCAGAGGAGAGTGGGGCTCCCTGGGAGGAGGGTGGGCCAGAGGAGGTGGCCAGGTCAGGTGGCTCTGGTTTCTAGCTGCCGCTTTGCCACCCATCCCACCGAGCCATGCCACTGGCTCCTCCACGCAACCAGACACCTTGGCCTGGTGAGGCTTCGATGCAGGCGCTGATAGGTGGGCTTACAGCCATGACAACAGGTGGCCGCATCCTCCGTTCCACCAGCCTGGCCTGCCCTACTCTCCTCTCTGCCAGGGAGCAGGAGCCCAGACTGCAGAAGGACTAGGACCCAGTGAAGAGAGGCTTCCCCACTGGGCAGGGAGGGCCTGGTGGCTGGTACCCCCCAGGTAGGCATGAGATGCCAGGGTGAGCATCACCCTCACCTAGAGTCCCTGTCCACCCCTGGCCTGGATGGGGTGCCGAGCTCCCGGGCCCCCGTGGAGCATGCTGCAGCTGGGAGCCCCCAGGCCCCAGAGCTGTGCCCCTCTGGCCAGCACCCAGCAGGTAGGGCTTGCCAGGACTGAAACTCCATCACCTGCCTCTCCCAAAGATCTAGAAGGGGCTGGGGAGGGGGGCTCTGAGCCCAGTAGAGACTGGCTCCACCTTTCAGGGTCCCCAGGAGTCGAGGGAAGGGCAGGTCTGGTTGGACCACAGGAGGTAAGGGGTGGGCAGGAGCATCAGGCCATTTTCCTGGTAGGCTGCTGGGCCTTTCAGGGACAGAGATAGGACAGTTCACTCACCCTGCTGGTAGGGCTCTTTTCTCAGCTCTCGGGGTCTCTTTTCAGAGGCAGGGGGTGCTCCCAGGCCCCTCTCTCCACCCTCAGATGAGGAAGAGCCTGGTGGGAGGGGAGCTGGGACATCTGCAGTGCGCGTGCCAGCCCTGGCTGCCTCTTAGCTCTGAGAATGCCGGATGCTGGGGAAAGGGGCCGAGGCTGCCTCATTGGCTGGGGAGCCTGCCTGGATCTGGGTTACCCGGACCCTCAGCCCTCTCTCCTGGCTTCCCAGGACCTCAGCCTTGCGGATCTCTGGGGCACAAAGTGCATAGCATCCCCTGCCCCCTTTGCCCCACCCCTTCCCCCCCCCCAGCACCAGTTGCCCCTACCCCCCACCCCTGGGCCTGACCCATCTGCCTCCTCATCTCCCCACAGCCCGATCTGCTCAACTTCAAGAAGGGATGGATGTCAATCTTGGACGAGCCTGGAGAGGTAGGAGGGCTGTGGCAGGAGGGGGCGGAGGTTGGCTGGGGTGCCGCTGAGTCCTGAAAGGGCCCCGAGGGGTGACCCAGGAGCTGAGCTGCAGCTCCGGCCTGACCAGCCTTCCAGAGACCCTGGCCTCTGGGGGTGGGACATTTCTTGTCCAGTGAGGAAGAGGGCCTTGAACTGCGGGGGCTGGAGGGGCAGAGGCAGCTTTGACATCTCTTTGCCTCCTGGGGCAGGTCTGCCAGGCATGTCTGTGGTGTGTAAAAGTCTCACGGTGGAGGCCTTTTATCCTCCACCCCCACGGCCTGCCTCCTCTCACCAAGAGCCCCTGGGCCTCCCCCTGGTCCTGGCCGGGAATCGAGGATCTGGGATAGAAGGGCTCATGGAGGTCATCTAGCCTAATCCCCACATTTAAAAATGGGGAATCCAAGGCCACCTGAGGTCCAGGAGCAGGGCAAGGAGACAGGGGCTCCACCCTCCCAGGCTGTGGCCCCTCTCACCATGCTTTGCTGAGAGACCCACATTCTTGTCCCTGCTCTGCCTGGTCCTTTCACGACTCTTGTGTCTTCCCCAGCTAAGACAAGCTGGGAGATGGACTTGCCTCCCTGTGCTGGGGCTTTTACTTGATGCCCTACTTTTCTGGCTCCCTGGCCTGAGCCTCGTATAGGTTCCCAAAGACCCAGCCAGGCAGCAGCCCAGCCAGGTGTGGGCAGAGCGAGCACCAGCTCTGTGGTCTCATCAACCTGGGCTCAATGGGTGGAGCCAAAGCCCCCTCTGGGCTTCAGCATCCTTGTCTGTGAAATGGGCATAAAGGAAGTGGATGACTCCTTCTGGGGTGGGTAAGAGGGTCCTACGAGCATGTAAAGGGCCCTGGTGCCTTAGAGGGACTCAGCGAGTGACTCTTCTCTTCCTCTAACTTGTCTGTCCTAAGAACCAGAAAGGACAGTGGCTGTTTCACCAGCTCTGCCCTTTTGGCTGCCCGGCTGGAGCCTGGGAGCTGGAGCTGGCACCTTGCCCATCTGGCCTGGAAGGAGACGGCTCCCCAGCCCTGCCCTGCATGCGCCCGGGGCTCTGGGTCTGCGTGCAGCCCACATGCCGGGGAGGGCGCGGGGCCAACGGGAATTTCATTGTGTTTCCTGCCCGCATGTTTGGCTCCCTCCAGCCCACAACCTTCCGCACCCGCTGCCTGTCTGCCTGCCTGGCCCTGGTGGCTGTTTGCCAGGCTCACACAAGGCCTGGTGCCTTGCCAGCGACCCCATCCAGGCCTCCCCACCCAGGGTCCCCGGAGGGCAGAGGGATCACGGGCCCCACCCAGAACTAGCCGTTACTCATCTTCTGTCGCAGGGTTTTGGAATGTCCGAGTGGGAAGGGCCTGGGGAGTTGAGCCAGCCCAGCCCCTCAGTACACAGGCAGGAGATAGGCCTGTGGGGCTTTGATCTGTTCCAGTCTCACAGCACCTTAGGCTGGCCTGGGCCTCGAGCTTGGGGTGCTGGAGGCCCGCTGGAGGTTCCGTCTCAGACAGTCAGAGATTGAGCCAGGGAGGGCCAAAAAGAGCATTTGGTACAGAAGCCTGCCCCGCTTGACAGAGGGGCACCTGAGGGCCCGACAGCAACTAGGCCACTCATCGGGGCGGTTCTGGGAGGGCCAGCCTCCTGGAAGAGCCCCCAGCAGTCTCGTACCTCACCCTGTGCAACTAGAAACACGCAAGGGAGGGCTAGGTACTTGTCACCTCACAGCTACTTCCCTGTAGCGCCGCTTCACAGTTCAGAAGACTGAGGCTCAGAAAGGTCAAGACACTTGCCCAAAAGCACACAGCTAGCAAGGGATCAAATGAGTTGTTACCCAGGTCTCTTGGATGCCAAATCCCCAGTTCTTAGGGGAGGCAGCGTGGAAGGAAGTAGAACGTGTTGTCCATGTACACCCTTGAAAACTTATCTTTCTGAGGAAAGAAAGCTAAGTACTTGTAACAGCAGACCATGTGGCTAGGGCTTGGTGATATGGGGGAGCCCAGGAGGCCTGGAGGGCTGGGAGGCCGGTGGCATGCACTGACCCTGGCAGTGGGTGGCTCTGGACTAGCATTCCAGTGGAATGACCAGAGGCCTGGAGGTGGGCTGAGCTTGGCACATTTAATATTGGGTTGTTCTGTGGCCACACCCCTCTCCTAAATGTCCCCAGGCCACCTGAACCCAGGCCAGCACGCAGAGAGGCACTGGTGAGGGGTTCTCTGAAATTGGCCCAGATAGTCCTGGCTCCTTAGATTTAATTCCCTGATACCCTACGGTCACGCCCCAGGAGTTCTCCCCCATTCCATTGTAAGCCTTCGTGTGTGTGTGTTTGTGCATGTGCGTGTGTGTGTAAATATAGGCATAGAAAGGTACGCATCCTCACAACCTGAGCATGTAGGTAACAGCAGCACCCAGCTCAAGAGACAACACGGCCAGTGCGGGGACGCTTCCCCCTGCCCTCTGCTCCCACTCCTTTCCAGTTCTACTCTGGAACACTTTGGTCCTTGGCCATGGAGGTGACCATAGGACATGTGGATAAGGATTTGCAAAGTTCTGGGCCCACTTGGTCCCTGACATGCTAGGCAAGTGACCTTGCATAGTCATGACCCCTCCCTGGTCTCCACTAGGGGTGGGAGTTTGCTTGTAGGAGCCTTGGGAATCGTGGTTGAAGGCTATGGAGGGTGTGGGAGTGTCAGTGAGTTAGAGGAGGGCTCCACAGAAGAATGAGGTGGGTATTTACCAGGAAATCCAACCCATTTCACACATGCTGCCCTGAGGTGGCTTGCTTGGCTTAAGGCCCAGCTCTAAATCTGTGTTTTAACTGTGAGCTGCACCCCCACCCTACCCCTCAGCAGGGCCGATGAGGATGCTGGGCCCCAACTGTGAGCAGAATGAGTGACTGGTGGCCTCCCAGCCCAGGACACCTGCAGAATTACACACATGCACCCACGCGTCCTCGCACGCACAGACTCACCTGTACTCCAGTCCCCCTGCCTCACTCACCATTGCCTCCTCTTCACAGTGGAAGAAGCATTGGTTTGTGCTGACAGATTCCAGCCTGAAGTATTACCGGGACTCTACCGCCGAGGAGGTGAGACAGCAGGGTGGGGGGCTCCCTCTCCCCACCAGGTGCAGATGGACCCCTGGAAGGGGCTTGGGGTGGGCTGGGGTGGGATCAGCAGAATGGGCCACCCGAGGGCCCTCCTGCCTAAATCACTGAGACCTCCCTGCTCCAGGCAGATGAGCTGGATGGTGAGATTGACCTGCGCTCCTGCACAGACGTCACGGAGTACGCGGTGCAGCGCAACTATGGCTTCCAGATCCACGTGAGGCTGGTGTGGGGCCTGGGCAGGGCTCGCTGAAGGCAGGGGAGCAGCGGGCGGGCTCCGAGGTCATCGGCCGGGGCGGCCTGCAGCATAACTGAGGCCCCCTAAGGATACTGAACATGGCTGGCCACCAAAGACTGGCTCCCATCACTCACTCACTGTCCTCCACTCAGAAGCTCTGATTCCTACGCTCAGCATATCTGGGAGACCCTGGGTATCCTTGGCCGGGGAGGTTAGGATGCTGGGAGGTCTTGGAGCCAGCAGGGTTCATCCTGAGCCAGCTCTGCCACCTGGTCTGGAGGAGAGGGTTAGCACCCTCTGCTCGCCTCCAGGCTCAGGACCTTAGCTAGATACCCACCTGGCGGGAGGGAGGGAGCAACAGTGCTGGCCACGTGACAGCCTACTCACAGGGTGGACTTGCAGACCAAAGACGCCGTCTACACCTTGTCGGCCATGACCTCGGGCATCCGACGGAACTGGATTGAAGCTCTGAGGAAGACCGTGCGACCAACTTCAGCCCCAGATGTCACCAAGTACGTGCCAGGTGGACTGGGGTTTTGAGGGAGGCACTTACCTCTGTGTCCCTGAGTGGGGATTTGGGTGCCCACCCGATGGCCCTGTGGCTGTGACTTCTGGGCCTCAATTCTCTACCAGGAAAATGGGGAGAGGGCGATGAGCATTCTTGATAGTTGTCCGGAAGTACACTGAGGGTTTGAAGTTTAAGCTCCCACCCTTTTGTCCCCCACATCCTGAGAGGGTGGGAAGGGGTTTTGCCTCTGTTCACACCTCGGGACAGAGAGCTCACCCCCTCAGAGGCTGTCGTGGATGGAGGGGCAGAAGGGTAAGTTACCAGAGACCCCACACAGTCTAAACCCAAGACACCCACGGGGGCTGGGGCTCATGTCTGCTCAGCAGTTACGGTGGAGTGTGGGCTTGAAGGGGGCTGAGCAGAAAGCCCCCTGCCGGGCCACACCCTGGCTGTTCAGTCTCCGACCAGTGACTTTCCTGTCTGGGTTTCAGATCCCCCATCTGTCGTGATGTCGCGTCTGATTTGTGTGAGGATGTACATGGAGGCCCTTTGTAAACTCTGAAGCACTGTGCAGCGGGGGTATTATTTAGGATGTAGGCTCAGCTGCCGTAACAAAACCAAAACCAAACCAAACCAGTTGCCGCTGAGCCGATTCTGACTCACAGAGGCCCCGCGTGTGTCAGAGCAGAACTGTGCTCCGTAGGGTTTCCGGGGGCTCATTGTTTGGAGGTGGATCACCAGGCCTTTCTTCTGAGGTGCCTCTGGGTGGACGGTACCAGAATTTTAGTTCACAGCGAGCACACGTATAACCTCATTGACTGTAGTAGAGAGACCATAAAACACAGCGACTTAAACAGGATCGTTATTTCTGTCTCTGGAACAATCCAGAGGTGTGCAGTGGAGGCCTGTTGGGGCAGCTCTGTGGCCAGCCCTGGGCCAGTGGTGACGGGATTAGACATGCCACCTCTCACATCCTGTTGGACAGAATTTAATCACATGGCCACACATAGCTGCAAGAGACGCTGTGAAGTGTCATCTGCTGGGTGACCATGTATTCGTGGTTGTTAAAAGACTCAGCAACTGGGCTCCATGCATCCTGAGGTCACTGTTTTCACCTCATCAACAGTGACCATGGCGTTTCCCTGATTCCAGATCTAGGACCTTGTCTCACCCTTTGTTTCGCCATTTGTAAAGGGCTTCTTGGTTGCTTTATATGCAGTCACTCACCCAGTCCTCATGTCTGTGAGAGGCATCGTTGTCCCGTATTACAGATGAGGTATCTGGGGTGCACAGAGGGGAAGCCTGGTGTGTGGTAGAGTGGATGGTTGCCAGGGCCTGTTAATGATGAAACTCGAGTTCTGAACCTCTAGATCAGGCTACTTCCTGCACGGAAGTCTATCCCCAGCCCCTGGCACGTGGGTGGCACTCCAGAGATGCTCATCATGGGCCTGAGTGGGCAAGGCCCCACCTGATGTAGCTCTGCTGGCACCCTAGGCTCTCGGACTACAACAAGGAGAATGCACTGCACAGCTATGGCACCCAGAAGGGCTCGCTGAAGGCAGGGGAGCAGCGGGCAGGCTCTGAGGTCATCGGCCGGGGTGGCCCACGGAAGGCAGAAGGGCAGCGGCAGTCCCCGGACTACGTGGAGCTCTCGCCGCTGACTCAGAGCTCCCCGCAGCGGGCCCGCCCGCTGGCCCGCGCTCCCGACCGCCCAGCCAAGCGTGAAGAGCTGGAGCGGGACCTGGCCCAGCGCTCCGAGGAGCGGCGCAAGTGGTTCGAGGCCACGGACAGCAGGGCCATAGAGACGCCGTCTGGCGAAGGACCACGCCGGACACTGGGCGCCCCCCTGACGGAGGACCAGCAGAACCGGCTCAGCGAGGAGATTGAGAAGAAGTGGCAAGAGCTGGAGAAGCTGCCACTGCGGGAGAACAAACGGGTGCCGCTTACTGCCCTGCTCAACCAAAGCCGCAGCGAGCGCCGAGGGCCCTCGAACGACAGCCATGAGGCCCTGGAAAAGGAGGTAGGCATCACAGCTGGCCTCTGTGGGAGCCCTGCACCCCACCAACCTCCCTCTAATCCTTGCATTCACACTATGGCATTTATCTCACATACTTACAATGATGGGGAGCTCACCCTTGATCCAGTCCGACACATCAGACTGCTTGTGAATTGGAATCTTTTTCTCTGGATGGACCTTGAATTTTTGTATCCTGATTCCACCCTCAGCAACTGCAGAGAAGGGAAGAGGGAAGGGAGGGGAGAGACCGTTTTATTATCTTCTACGGGCTCACCTTGTTCTGGGCTCCCTTCACCTACATTTACCCATAATTCTCAGCAGTTTATGATCCTGCAGGGTAGGGCTTATCACAGCTTTACTGACAGGGGAACTGAGGCTCAAAGATGTTGCCCCTGCCACCTTTGTCATGTGATAAACATGTGTGACCACTGTGTCCTGCTCCCAGCCCTGTCTGGCCTTCTCTGGGCCAAAGCTCTTCCGGGTCATTGATCTGGCCATCCAGGAAACAGTCGGGACATCCCCTTTGCATGCATCTCTACGGCATGGCTGCTTCCTCTTCTGAGGCTCCACTGACCTTGCCTCCTCCCCTGGCAGGTCCAGTGTCTTCGTGCCCAGCTGGAGGCGTGGCGTCTCCGAGGGGAGGCGCCTCAGGACGCACCCAGGTCCCAGGAGGACGGCCACATCCCCCCGGGCTACATCTCCCAGGTGAGGCTGAGGAAGTGTTTTGCGGGGAGGGGGCAGCTCTTGGTTACCATGTTATGAAAAAACGGCTAATGTCTTTGGAGCACTTCCTGTGTACTGGGACCTGTGCGAGGCATCTGACATGCATCATCTCATTTAATTTCCCCACAGCAGTAAAAATCAGTCTCCATGGGTGTGATCACTGTGCCCATTTTACAGACCAGGCCACTGAGCTCTGAGAGGTTACTTGACTTGCCCGAGGTCACCGGCCTGCGGTTGTCAGAGGTGGGATTTGAGCTTGGGTCCAGCTGACTGCAGAGCCCTGTGTGAGCCCCTGCGTGACAGTCCGCGCTTGGTGACTTCCTCCCCTTCCCCTGCACCATCCTGGGGAGTGAGGGTCCAGCAGAGGACGGAAGGCCCTGCACAGTATGGTCTAGGGGACATAGGAGCCTCCAGTGGCCCTTGGGGAGCACACGGTATACTTAGAACAGTGGTTCTCAACCCGGCAGTTTTGTCCCCCAGAGGACATCTGGCCATGTCTGGAGATATCTCTGGTTGTCATGACCGGCGGTGGGGGAGTGCTGCTGGCATCTAGTAGATAGACTCCAGTGATGCACGCACAGGTGAGCAGCCTACAGTGCACAGGTGAGCTCTCCTCAGCAAAGAGTCATCTGGCACAAGTGTCACTAGTGCTGAGGTTGAGAAACCCTGGCCTAAGAGTTAGGCCTGAAGACAAGGGAATGTGGGCAAATGTTTAACAACTGGCTCTCCACGAAAAATATGTACGTGTGTGCGTGTGCGTGCGCGTGTGCACGTGTACAGGCACTTCGATATTTAAGTGTGTTATAAATTTTCCTTTATCTGGGGTGTTCAGTACACAGTTTACAAATAAAAAATATGTAATACTTGTCATTGCAAGTTCCATATAGCAAATTGACTCTTTGCAGAATGCTTTCATTGATTTTTACCAAACTCTTGTATCTCAACTCCGACATCCATGACTGACTGACGAACCAGTGTCGCTCTCACGTGAACACCGGTTGATGTTTTGGCTCCTTCTGTCCCTGAGTCAGGCGAGAAGACCTAAGTTGAAACTTCAGTCAGTGTCACAGTGACGACTTCTTTGCTGAAGTGGGTCATAGTTGTCTACTCAGAATGTTTGAGACTCTTCCTCAGTTTCTGCCCCATTCACAACGTAACTGCTACAGACGTGACGTACTTTTAGGTTTAATCTCCGTTATTAGCATCTTTCTCATCTCTTGTTTAAGTCTAGAAAATAAACAATAAATCAAGGCCTGAATTGTAACATTTACCAGTTTCCATGGTGTAAGTACTCCCACTGTGGCTGACGTCAAGCTACCAACGTGAAGCCCCCGAGCCTGGAGTTGGGAAGAGATCTACACGCTGTAATGTAGCATTTCTACCGCACAGATGCAATAGATGTAAATAACCTCAAAGCACAGACAATAATAAAATGTAGTGAGATGACTAGGAAGTGACGAGTTTTGAGCATCTATTACCTTTGTCTGTAAGATAATCTAATTATAAGTGCATATAATTTAATTTTTAGTAACGGTTGTGCGTAAGAACTGGCGTACAGAATTCCTAAAAGATTTTGACTGTTGGCCGTTGCCAGTCAGTATAGCGTGGCGTGAAGAAGAAAAGCGTGCCGGAACCCCAGGCCCTGGGCAGGAGGAGCCTCTCAGAGCCTCTGACGGGGTGGTGACTGAGGTGGTCAGGAAGGCTTCCTGAGGGGCGGGTGCTGTGATGGCACTGGTGTGTGGGTGGAGGGCATGGAGTGTGGCGTGAGGTGGATCAGTGGTGCCCACTGTGGAGGCCTCCAGGGCCAAGCTAAGAAGTTAGAATCTTGTTCACAGACCTTAGGAGGTTTGAGGTCTGGCAGTGACATTGGAAACTGGCATTGGAGAAGACAGGGTCTTGGAAGAGGGGGTACGGGACAAGGCTCAGGTAGGAGGAGCTAGTACAGTGACCGAGGGAGGGTGCCTGAAGGGAGGAGAGTCCCACAAGGACCCTGAGGCTGGAGCTGCTGTACTGGGGCAGGGGACCATCTGGGGGCTGAGTGGTTGGTGGGTTGTTCATCTGAGGGAGGCCAGGGGCAGGAGGAGTTGGGAGCCTGACGTGGAGGTGAAGGGCTGGCCTAAGGGTCACCTGGGCACTGCAGAGGGAAGGAAAGGGGCCTGGGTCGTCAATGGCTCACTTGAGGTGGGGAAGGAGTTGGATGGGGCATCTCCAGTTGAGCAGAGACTCCAACCCAGGGCCTTCAACCTATGCACAATAGAGTTCCTGGAAACCCCAAGAGGACTGTCTTTCTGGGTGGGTGGGTGGGGCTGGAGGTTCCATTCCACTCACGTGTGATCTGAATAGCTCCATCTTTGCCCATTTTTCTGTTAGAAACTGCATTAGATTTCATTTGGAAAAGGTTTCTGCCACTGAAATGAAGTTTGCAAAGATCTGCTTCTTAGCTTACAGATGGCGAAACTGAGGCCCAGAGACGGGGCTGGAGGCAGACCCGTGTCTGGAATGTGGGCTTCCTGGTCTCCAGGTGCCTTTTGGACGCTCCAAGGGCTGCTGGCATTTCATCCTGTTAGGTTGGGGTGGGCAGGGAGAGCTGGTGGAATTGGAGGGGGGAGGTGAGAAGGTGCAGTTGGAAAGCAGAGAGCAGAAGATGGGTGAAGGAGTGGCCCCAGATGCGGAAGCTTGCAGAGAAGAGGAGCTGAGTCATCTGTGGCTCCCTCAGGCCTAGGAGGAGGCGGCTGGAAGTTCAGCAGGCTGGAAATTCGGAGGTGACAGTAGGGAGGGACCCCAAGCCTGGCATCTGGGCTGGGTGGGTACCCCACTTACAGGGCTGGGGACTTGCCACCACAGGGTAGCAGTTGGGGGGTCTGGGGTTGCACCTGCTGGGGCTTCAGTGGCTCCTCTGGCAAAGGGAAACCTCCCCCCTGTTGGGGGGTGGAAACAGGCACTTCTGTATCTACCTGGGTGCCCTACCAGTGTCGGGACACCTCAGTCCACTCAGGTAGGTAGGCGAGAGAGCAGCACCCAGCCTCCTAGGAGCTCCTCCTCCTGGGCCCTTCCCACCCCCTGACCTCAGCCTCCAAACTCCCTGTTAGCCACAGTGTCTGTCTGCCTGGCTGGCCCTTTAAAGACACTCTCCACCCCCACACCCCTCTGAGGTAGTATCAGGGATGGTGGCACCTTGGGCAGGTGATCTCCACTGGTGGGTGCTGGCTTTCCTTACCCTTCCACACATCAGGACCCTTGGTCCCTTGTGGGACCTGAGACTGAGGCTCAGAGAGCGGGAGGGACTTGTTCAGGTTACCTCGGTGGTGGGGCCAGGATTAGGACCCAGTCTGGAATTCCAGAGCTACGTTCTCTTGTCCTAACTGGCGGATATGCACAGTGCAGGTGCAAGGGCCCAGCGCAGACCTCCCCTACCCCCTACTGGAACCCTGGATCCAGGGGCCCGGCCCTTTCCCCTCCCCCAAACTGGCCTGCTGGAAGGTGTGGCTGCTGAAGAGGTGGGGAATGTGAGTCAGCTCCACGCCAGTGAGGTGCCCAGGCTAAGCATGTCCATCAGGGGAGAATACCATTTTGTTAGGGACCCCTTGTACCTCAGTTTCTTCTCTGGCTGTCCTCTTTCCTTTTTTAATGGTTTTAAGTACTTTTTTATCATATAAGAAACATGTTTACAAATCAAAGGGTTAGAAATTAACCCAGATAACTTCCCACCCCAGAAGTCACCTGAGTTACCATTGGAACATATCTGTATTAGTTTCATCTTGCTGCTGTAACAAGCCACCACAAACAGAATGGCTTAACTAACACAAATCTATTTTACAGTTCTGTAGGGTAGAAGCCTAACGTGGGTCTCACTGGGCTAAGTCAAGGCACTGGCAGGACTGCGTTTCCTTCTGTAAGCCGTGGGTAGGAGCTGCTTCCTTGCTTTTTTCGATTTCTAGAGGCCGCCCGCATTTCTTGCCTTATGGCCCCCTTCCTCCATCCTCAGGGCTTGCAAAGGAGAGTCGAGTCCTCACCTCACTCTGACCTTTGTCTTTCGTAGTCACATCTCTTCTGACTTATTTTTCTGCTTCCCTCTTCCACATTTAAGGATCCTTGTGATTACATTGCACCCAGTGGATAATCCAGGATAATCTCCCTCTTTTAAGGTCAGCTGATTAGCAACCTTAATTCTCTTTGCCATGTAACTGTAACGTATTCACAGATCCTGGGGGTTAGGATGTGGACACTGTGGAGGGGAATCGTTCTGCCTACCACACTATCCTTCCATACCTTTTTCTGTGTGTTTACATGCATGTGCCCGACATGTAGATCCATGTGTTTAGTTTCTGTGAAGGGGTCATACCGTATGTCTTGTCAGAAACTGGCTTTCATCACCTAACTTTAGTGACACCCATCCATAGCAACCCACAGGCAGCTTCGTCTTTTAATAGCTGCCTGGGGTCCTTTGTATGGCTTGATTCCATAATTTATTTAATAGTTCCTCTGTGTTAGTACCCTTGTTCAGGAGTCTTTGTAGGGTTCGTTCCTAGAAGTAGACCTGCTCAGTCAAGGGATGGGAGTGTCCAAATGGTGATGGTGCTGCCCACCTACCCTGCTGTAGTTGGCACTCCTGCCTATAGTGCCCGTTTCACCATATCCTTGCCAGCAGTGGGTATTATGCATCTTGTAGATATTTGCCAATCTTGTCACAAAGCCCCATTTTGTGTTAAGTCATTGGTGTCAGCCCATTTATTGAACACCTGCCACATGTCAGGCCTGGTCTGGACTTGGTACTCCAAGATGGACCAGACATTTCCTGTCCAGGGAATGTATGGCCTGGCAGAGGCAGGGCTCTGGAGGCAGGGGAGAGGCTGCCCAGAGACAGAGCTGGGAGAGACAGAGCAGAGAGAGTCAGTGACCCACGAGAAAGTTGTGAAAGAACTTTGCAGGCAGTGGGAGTAGTGTGAGCTAAAGCTGGGTGGTTCAAACAGTTAAGCGTTTGGCTACTTCCAAAAGTGACGGTTCACATCTACCCAGAGGCACCTTGGAAGAAAGCCTTGGCAATCTGCTTTCGAAAGATCACAGCCATTTCAAACCCTGTGGAGCACAGTTCTACCGTGAAACACATGGGGTCGCCATGAGTCAGAATCGACTCAATAGCAACTTTTTTTTTAATTTAACTTTTATTTTTCTATTGTGCTTTAAGCAAAAGTTTACAAATCAAGTCAGTTTCTCATACAAAAACTTTTATACACCTTGCTATATAACTCCCAGTTTCTCTCCCCCTAATGAGATAGCACACCCATTCTCTCTAACCTGTATTCCCCATGTCCATTCAGCCAGCTTCTGTCCCCCTCTGCCTTCTCACCTTGCTTCCAACAGGAGCTGCCCACATAGTGTCATGTGTCTGCTTGAGCCAAGAAGCTCACTCCTCACCAGTATCATTTACTATCTTATAGTCCAGTCCAATCCCTGTCTGAAGAGTTGGCTTTGGGAATGGTTCCTGTGTTGGACTAACAGAAGGTCCGGGGACCATGACCTCTGGGGTCTTTCCCGTCTCAGTCAGACCATTAAGCCTGGTCTTTTTATGAAAATTTGAGGTCTGCATCCCACTGTTCTCCTGCTCCATCAGGGGTTCTCTGTTGTGTTCCCTGTCAGGGCAGTCATCAGTTGGAGCTGGGTGTTTTTTGTTTTTAAAGCGCAGAGGTGTGAATGTGCCATGAATCATTTTTAATGGCCATGAGGTTGCTTGGCAGGGGGTGAGGCCACAAGGGTCCAGCAGAAGCAGGGCTTGGTCCTGCAGGATGGGGAGCCACAGAAAGGTTTGAAGCAGGGGATGACGGGGTGAGGTTTGCAGAGGAGGGGTGGGGTTGAGGGGGTGGGAGTGGTAGCAGGTGCCAGGCTGCTGGTACCAGAGTCCAGTGAGAGGTGGGGAAGCCTCGACCAGGGCAGGTGTGCCCCTGAGCTTCTCATCTGGACGCTGGGGAAGGACCCCAGCCCCATGATCTCCTGAGCCCGCCGGTCTGGTCCCTGCCCACAGGAGGCATGCGAGCGCAGCCTGGCCGAGATGGAGTCCTCGCACCAGCAGGTGATGGAGGAGTTGCAGCGGCACCACGAGCGGGAGCTGCAGCGGCTGCAGCAGGAGAAGGAATGGCTCCTGGCCGAGGAGACGGCAGCTACCGCTTCAGGTCAGCACCCAGGGGCAGGGCAGCACAGTGGTCAGGGCCCCATCACCTCCAGGCTGTGGCTCTTCCTGACCAAATTAGGAAGGCCTTTAACTAAGAGGAAGGAGCCCTGCTGGCACTGTGGTTAAGCGTGCACCTGCTTACCAATAGATCGGTGGTTCAAATCCACCAACTGCTCCTTGGAAACCCTATGGGTCAGTTCTACTCTGTCCTGTAGGGTTGCCGTGGGTCGGAATCGACTCTGTGGCAATGGGTTTGGTTTTTAAACAAGAGGGGAGGAGCCCTGGTGGCACGGGGTTAAACGCTCATCTGCTTACCTGAAGGTCAGCAGCTTAAACCCACCAACCACCCTGTGGGAGAAAGATGTGGCAGTCTGCTTTCGTAAAGATTAGAGCCTTGGAAACCCTATGGGACAGTTCTACTCCATTCTGTAGGGCTGCTTTGAGTCGGAATCAACTCGATGGCAGCAGTTTTAAACAAGAGGTGGGGGCCTAGGTACCCAGACTTGGCAGGGAATCCAGAGGGATTGAAGCTGCCAGAACTGGCCTCTGACCCTACTTGGAAAAGGGAAACTGAGGCAGTAAAAGACACCCCACCCCCATGGGTTGTGACTTCTCTGCCTTGGGGCCTGCAGCCACTGAGTGTTTCCCCCCAATACCGTCAAGACACCCGCTGAGACCAGCTCCATGCCCAGGCTGTGTGCCAAGGGGAAAGAGATTGGCCAGCCACAGACCCTGTTCTCATAGAAGTGCCATCTCACTGGGCATATGGGGCAGGCTCTGTGCCCCCCGTGTAACCCACATAAGTGCCTCTCATTCTCTCAGTGCCAGAGGGATTGACTCCATTCCACATATGAGGAAACCGGGGCCCAGATGGCACAGCTTGGAGGTGGCAGAACTGGGGTTGCAGCTCAGAGCACTCTGAACCCACGCTCTGCTTGCCCTAGGGAGATGAACAGCTCAGGCCAGAAACAGGAAACACCTGAGACATTGGACAGCTCTCCCCCTCCCTCTGCCTACCGCACATCTGCTCTGTGTGCCCAGTACATCCTGGCACCTCTCCAGCACACTGGGGCCAGGCCAAGTGCTTTGCTTATACCAGCCCCCAGTCCCTCATCCCAAGCCTTGGAGCCAGGTGTGCTCTGCATTGTGGAGAGATAACCCAGTGCATGTACCATATACTAGAAACTCCCCCCACCCGCCCCCAGCAGGACCTGGGCTTCGCCCTCTAATCCAGCATTCTACTATTTCTGCAGTGAAGTCTATGAGAGTCACGTGTAAGCGGGATAATAAAGACCATAATAGCCTCAGGTTCATTCAGGTCAAGGATTGCCACCAAGTGTTTAGAGCTTTTGGGATTTTGGAATTACAGATAAGAGATCGAGGTCTTGTTTAATCCTTACCACAACCCTGCGTGGAGGTGAAAAAGCCACAGGCCTTGGGAGCTCGAAGTCTGAAAAACAAAAGCAGCGGGAGCAAGTGTTTGGGCACTTACCCTTCCAATGCGCTGTTCTAAATGCCGCGCGCACGGCTTCCGATAACCCACGAAGAGAAGCTGCTTTTGTTATCCTCATATTATAGATCAGGAACCTGCGGCACAGAGGGTTAAGTCACCTGCCCAAAGTCAAACTCTGTGAGTGGAGGAACTTTGACTCCTGTTGACCATACAGCCTGAGCTTTTGACCACTAGTCTGGGCAAGATGGGCAGGCCTTTCGAAGAACCTTCTAGGCTCTGCAGGAATAGCAGGCTGTGTGGGGTCTTACCCAGCAATCAGTAACAATAAGAGGTACCAGTGGTCAGACACTGAGGCGTCTCCCCAGCTGGGTTTGTCAGAAGGGATTATTATCCTTCCTTGACAGACAGACTCAGAGATGCTGAAGAGTTTGCCCAAGACCAGGCAGTTCATGACACGGCCTGCCCTGCTCTGGACTCCTGGCCCAGTGCTCTTTGCACACCACTCTTTGCTCCTGTCTCCAGGGGCACATGTAGCAATCCAGAGTGGGTGGAACTTGGTGATGTTGGCCCCTCTCCCATCTTTTCTCTACCTCTCTGCCCCGCTTCCCAGCCATCGAAGCCATGAAGAAAGCCTACCAGGAGGAGCTGAGCCGGGAGCTGAACAAGACACGGAGTCTCCAGCAAGGCCCAGATGGCCTCCGGAAGCAGCATCAGTAAGATGGCATCTAGGCTCTGGGCTCTGTGGGCTGGGCCTCCCTTCTGAGCCAGGTGCCCAGATGCCCACTCTGGTGGTTATGAGTCAGGGAACTTTACCGAGATCCCTTAGCAGAGGGCACATCAATTTGCTCTGAGCTGAGGTGTCTATGCCAGTCACGTGGACACAGGGAACAAAAGCAGTGGGGCCTCAGGCAGACCTTCACACTAGTGCCATAGATAGTTCTTCAGGCCCCTTCCTGTCTTGGTCAGTCTGGGCCTCCATCCTTCTCTTACCCTCTTTAGTGTCCTGTAGAGCTGGGCTGCAGTATAGCCATCGGCCAGTAGGTGTCCCTCCCCGCCACAGAGTGCAGTCCTGGAATGTTTGGGCTGTAGGACCTTTAGAGCTGGGCTCCTCTGACCCACCCTCTCATAGAGGAGGTACCTACAGCCCAGAGAGGCCCATCTGCCCGTTCACAGCATCACAGCAAACAGCAGGTAGAACTAAGGAGGAAAGCCAGGAGTTTGAGGCACTTTGAGTCTGCCGTGACCTGACTCCAGGTTTGGCAGAGGACAGGAGAGCTGAGCCCTTGCCATCTCTGCCCCTCCACCCTGGGCAGGTCAGACGTGGAGGCACTGAAGCGGGAGCTGCAGGTGCTATCGGAGCAGTACTCCCAGAAGTGCCTGGAGATCGGGGCCCTGACACGGCAGGCCGAGGAGCGTGAGCACACACTGCGGCGCTGCCAGCAGGAGGGCCAGGAGCTGCTGCGCCACAACCAGGTTGGCCTGGCCCCCAGTAGGGCTGGGAGTGGGTGGTCCCCGGCACCTCTGCACTGACTGTCCCTCCCCCCAGGAGCTGCACACTCACCTGTCGGAGGAGATCGACCGGCTGCGTAGCTTCATCGCTTCGCAGGGCACAGGCAACGGCTGTGGGCGCAGCAGTGAGCGGAGTTCCTGCGAGCTGGAGGTGAGCGCCCACCCCTGTGCCAGGCGCCCAGCTGGTTCTCAGGGTGGGGGGTGTGTGGGGAGAGCTCCCTGCAGCTGGAGCACCATACCCCAGAGCAGCTGGGCCCCAGCTGGGAGAGGCCAGCACAGCTAAGATAGACCACCTACTGTGCACTTGGCACTACTGAGCTGGGGTGAAAGCCGCCTACCAGCTGTGTGACCATGGCAAGTCACCTCTCCTCTCTGAGCCCTAGTAGCTCATCTGTAAAATGGGGCTAGCATCTCCCTTACTGGGAGAAAAAGCAAAAAACAAAACCTGTGCCATTGAGTCTATTCTGACTCATAGCAACCCCATGTGTGACAGGGTAGAACTGCTCCCAAGGGTCTTCTTGGCTGAATCTTTACAGAAGCAGATTGGCAGGGCTTTCTTCTATGGCACTACTGCGTGGGTTCAAACCCCCTAGTCTTCTTTACTGGGAGAATTTGGGGTGAAAAAATGTGTGTGATCTCAGGATCACCCTAGTATTTTGTTTCACTTTATTTAACAAATACTTACATAAGACTTCACTCTGTGTCTGGAGCTTCTCTAAGCCCTTTACATCTATCTGTTAAGCCATCTTATTCTCACACAGTGCTCTGATAGACACTGTTACTGTCCCCCCATTTTACAGTTGAGGAAACTGAGACATGGGGAGGTCAAGGACCTTGGCTAGTCAGTAGGGGAGGTGGGGTTTGAACCAGACCATCTGGCTGCAGAGTCTATACTTTTAATCACTCACCCGCCTGCCCCGACCACCACTACTGGCTGCACCCCAGTCTCCTCCTTGGTCAAGTCAGGACAGCAACACCTGCTTCGTGGGTTTGGGGAGGGATTAGCGAAATGGCATGTAGGGATACCCAGCCATCTCAGGTTCACAGTAGGGCCACAATATGGCTTCCACTTGCACTTTTCCCCCTCCAGTTGAGGCCATAGCAGAGGTGACTATGGGATAGCCACTCACATAGTAAGGACAGGGGGAGACAGAACAAGGTGAGGAAAAGCAGGAGAAATCAGAGAGGGCTTCCTGGAGGAGCCTCTGCCCACTCTCATGGTATGGGCAGTGTGGGGATAGATCAAGGTGAAGGAAAGCAGGAGAAATCAGAGCGGGCTTCCTGGAAGGGCCTGCCACCCACTCGCATGGTATGGGCAGGATAAGAGGGAGCATGGTGAGAAAAAGCAGGAGAAATCAGAGAGGGCTTCCTGGAGGAGCCTCCGCCCACTCTCATGGTATGGGCAGTGTGGGGATAGATCAAGGTGAAGGAAAGCAGGAGAAATCAGAGAGTGCTTCCTGGAGGAACCTGCCCCTAGCCTGCCCCTGTGGTGGGTCTTGGTCGGTATGGGAGGGCCCGAGCAGGGAGAAGCTGGGCAGCAGGGAACTGTGTAGCAAGGGAGCTCTGGCCTCTGGCCGTGGGTCAGCCAGGCGCCCATGACCCCAGGTGCTGCTGCGGGTGAAGGAGAACGAACTTCAGTACCTGAAGAAGGAGGTGCAGTGCCTCCGGGATGAGCTCCAGATGATGCAGAAGGTAGGCCCCAGGTGGCTGGGGTGGGGTCAGTGGGGCGGAGGAGCCTGTGGGTCCACCTGGATGCTTCATCCACCTGTGACCACTCTTCTGTACCAGGCCCTCTCCTTGCCTCAAGCTCTGGGGCAGAGCTGGGGAGGGGGGGCGGGGGGGACTCCTCCCAAGTGGGTGTCATTATCCCCATGTGCAGATGAAGAAGCTGAGGTTCAGAGAGGGTAGGTGGCTTGCCCAGGTCCACACCGGCTCTCATTTATTCAGCACATATTTACCAAGCAAGCGTCTCCTATGTGCCAGGCGCTGTGCTAAGTGCTGAGATACAGCTGTGAACAAAATAGGCCCAAACCTCTGTCCTCCTGGTGCACACTCCAGTGAGGAATAAGCCCCATTGCTAGGAGTTGGGAGGGCCAGGACTGGGGTCCGTGTCTGGGAGTCAGGCATTTGCTACTGTGTCCCTGTGCCTCTGACACCCTCTGTCAGTGTGGGGTCAGAGGTGGACGTGTCTGAGCATGCGTGAGCCAGACTTGTGTTTGCTACACTTTTAGAACAAAAAAAAAAAACAGGCAGCATGAATTCATGGAAGGGCCCAGCACTGGGCCCGGTGACCTGGTTCTTATCCCAGCCCTGCCACTCACTGCTGCGTGGTCTTGGGCAGGAGCTTCTTCACCTCTCTAAACCTCAGCTCTTCTCTCTCAAACAAGTCGTGCTGGGAGGGGTGCCCAGGGTGGATGGCCACCTGGAGGGACCAGGCCATGGGGGCTGTGGAGGGCCTGGCTGCTCGTGCTGGCCAGCAGGGAGCCGAGGGGGTATGTGCCAGGAGGGAGGGCTTTGCGCCTCACGGCCCCTCCCTGACCCCCAGGACAAGCGCTTCACCTCGGGAAAATACCAGGATGTGTATGTGGAGCTGAACCACATCAAGACACGGTCGGAGCGCGAGATCGAGCAGCTGAAGGAGCACCTCCGCCTCGCGATGGCTGCCCTACAGGAGAAGGAGTCTATGCGCAACAGCCTGGCCGAGTAGAGGTGGGGGGCGTGAGGCTGGGTGGGGCATCGGGCCTGGAGGTGTGAACTCCAGGCTCACGCATACCCCTGATTGGCTGTCACTTTGGCCAGGGCGCTTCCCATCTCTTGGTCTTCATTTCCCCCTCTGTAAAATGGGAACAATGAGACAGCAACACCAGCAATGTGGGGTTGTCATGGGGATCCAGTCAGATTCAGCCAGAGGGCACTTTGTAAACATAGGGCCTTTCAGGAAGTACAGTTAAGGATCTGACTATTGTTACTTCCCCTCCCTTGATAGCAGCACTTCTCATTACAGTGCCACACCCGCAGCCTGATCTGCCTATAAGCCTGGGGTGGCAGATCCAGCATGCTTGCCCCTACTTTCAGACCCAGCAGCATGCCACACATCACTAATCAATCCCAGCATTCCTCCACTGAGCATCACTCAGCAGACATCATAAATCAATGCCTGCACACACTGTGTCCCATTTAGTCTCACAGTCATTCTTGATTTAGCATAGTTTGGAATGTTCTTACTGTGCCTATCTTAACACCATGTCCACCTGGAGCTTCATCCTCCTGACAGTCCTTGTGAGCTTCCTGAGGCATGAGGGAGAGGCCAGCATGGGGGCTGGGCTGTTCAGGGAGAAGTCCAGAGGGCCTGGGAGGTGGTGGAAGGACCTACTCACCGCCCTTGCCTGGCTTTAGCGAGGCTGGGGGCCCAGGGCCCAGGCTGAGAGGCTTCACTGGCCCTTACCTCCACCCCACTTGTCTTCCAGGTCCTCTTGGGCCAGGCCAGCTGGAGACCCTTCAGCCCAAGGGACCAGCCTCCCTCCTTCCCTGCTGGATGGAAGCCAGAAGCCAAGCTTTCTCCCACCCTCTGTGGGCCGCACGTGCACTCACACCCACCACACACACACACCCCACACATATGCGCAGACATACATGATGTGTGCACATACACGCACGCACACGCACATGCACACATGTAAACACACTACACACTTGCATGTATACACACATGTGCACACACATACACATACATACACACACACAGACACACACTGCATATCTGAGCGCCCCTCGCACTGGGTCTTACCTTGCACCTTCTTCAGGATTTTATATGTGAAGAGATTTTTATATAGATTTTGTTCCTTTTTTTCCCAAAACACTTTATACGTTTTAAAAAAACAATTGCTGGTATCTGTGCCTCCAGCACTGGCTCCCCCTCTGTCTCCAGCAGCCCCCCACTTGAGTTTCTGGGCCCATGGCCCTGCGCCAAGGGTCTAGTGGAGGCCCAGGCAGTGACCATGGCAGTGAACTCCATGGGGAGAGGCAGGGAGCCAGCCATCCTCTCTCCCTACCCCACCTCCTACTAACTACTTCCTGCCCTGGGTAGACCCATACCCTGGGGCTCTGAACAGAGGGACAGATGGACAGAGGGAGTGGGCAGCTGTCCCATGGCCTCCTTCTCTGAGGGGGTGCTGGGCATGGAACCGTTGGAGCCGCCCCATAAAGACATTTCTCTCCTGCTCCCCAAACCTTCTTAACTTAATAAAATGTTCCAATAGCTCTGGTATCCTAGATGGCTGGAGGGTGGGACATGGAGATGGGGGCTTTTTCAGTGGCTTCCCTTCCTGGAGGGGTGGCGTGTGGACTTCTTAGGGGAGCCCAGAATCCAGTTCCATGGGGCAAACAGCATCGGGAGGACCTCTCAGCTGGAAGGCCTGGTCACAGCTGCTGTGCTGACAATGGCCACGTGCAGGGCTGGGAAGAAGTCTCGTTCCTGAGCCACTTGCAGGCCTAGCCTAGCATGACGTTTGCAGGGCTGCGGGTGGGGATAGGGATGGGAGAGGTCAACTTGGGCTGGGCTGTCTTATCAACCCTTGGGCACCTCCCCTGGACTGGGCAGTGGGGTGCCGAGATGAACAAGAACTAGCCCTGCTCCCACCAAGGCCATGCAGACAGGCCATATCCACAGGGGGTGGGTCCCAGGAGGCTGTGAGAAGCCAGAGGAGATCCCCACACAGCCTGAAGGTCAGAGAGAGCTTTGGGGGCCGCCTTTGAAATAAGGGTCTATGACACCAGCAGCATGGGTTGTCATGGGCATTACAGGCAGAGGGGACAGCAGGAGCATACACCCTGTGAACACCCCTGGTGGATTCAGGAAATGAAACAGCAGGAAAGTGACTGCATGCGTGCGTGCGTGTCCCAACCCCTTGCCAGTGATTGATTTAGGAACTGTCAGATGCAATTCCAACCAATGAGATGCAAAGGCAAGCTTTGGGTGGGATGGGGTTATTTGGGAAGGTCTTCCTCGCTCTTAGAAGGGAGGCCTCTCTTTCACGGCCTTTGGACAGTGTTGAAGTTTTTGTGTTGCCACCATCTTGCGACCCTGAGGGAAGTTGCTAATGTGCTGAAAATGGCGGAAAGAACCAAGACCTCTGAGCCATCAAATTACCCAATCACGGCGCTGCCCTGCCTCTTGTCTTATGAGATAAGAAGCATCTTTAAGCCACTCGGATTTGGGGTGTCTGTGACCAGCAGCCACAACAGCCAGGTAGTGTGAGCCAAGCCCTGGCCCTAGCCCACTATGCCCTGTTCATTGCCTACTGTCTGTCCTCTGCCTCCATTACTGCCTCTGCCCACCTTGGGCTCCCTGTCTCTCACCTGGGCTATGGTGACATCCGCCTCACTGGACTCCCTCCTCCATGCTTATACCAATGCCCCCCCCAGGGTTGCCTGGCTGAGCCAAAAACCAGCCAACATATGAAAAAGTTCGTGACACCATGAATCGTCAGGGCATGCAAATGATAAAAGATAGGATATCATCTCCACCAGAATAGCTCAAATGAAAAAGACTGACAACACCAAGTATTGGTGAGAATGTGGAGAGCTAGAACTCTCCCGCACTGCTGGTGAGCGTGTGGCGTGTACAACCCCTGTGGGAAGCTGGCAGTTTCTTTTAAAATTAAGCATCTAGTCTGTGTCCTCACATTTGCACTTCTGAGTATACAGCCAAGAGAAATGAATGTTTAAATTCACAAAAGACTACTGTAGTATAACAATGCTTCTATCAGTCTTATTCATAGTAGCCCAAATCTGGAAACAATATAAATGAATGAATAAATAAATTGTGTTATATTCATACACTAGAATACTATATGGCAATAAAAAAGAATCCATACATGCAAAAACATGGATGAGCCTCCAAGACATAATGTTGAGCCAGAGAAGCCAGGCACAAAAGAGCACTTGCTAGATGACTCCATTTATATGAAGTTCAAGAGCAGGCAAAACTGATACATGGTGATAGCAGAACAGTGTTGACTCAGTTATCTCATGCTGCTGTAACAGAAATACAAGTGGGTGGCTTTAACAAATTTATTTTCTTACAGTTGAGGGGCTAGAAGTCCAAATTCAGGGTACCATCTCTAGAGGAAGGCTCTCTTCACCTGCTCTGGGGGAAAGTCCTTATCTCAGCTTCCGTAGCTTTCTCTCAGCCTTGCTTGGAGACCTCCACGTTGGATCTAGCTTTCCCTTGTTTGTATTCGCTTGCTTCTCTACCTAACCTACCCCTTTTACATCTCAAAAGTGATGAGTTCTGGACACACGCGACACTGATGTGGCCTCGTTAACATAACAAAGAAGACCCTATTCCCAAGCAGGATTACATCCACGGTTACAGGTGTTAGGATTTACTACACGTATGTTTTTGGGACATCATTCAATCTATCTGAAGTTGTCAAGGATTTCATTTTACTTGGATCCACAATCAAAGCCCATGGAAGCAGCAGTCAAGAAATGAAAGGATGTGTTGCATTGGACAAATCTGCTGCAAAAGATCTCTTTAAAGTGTTAAAAAGCAAAGATGTCACTTTAAGGTGCGCCTGACCCAAGCCACAGTGTTTTCAATCCTCACGTGCATGCAAAAGCTGGACAATGAGTAAGGAAGACCAAAGAAGAATTGATGCCTTTGAATTACGATGTTGACGAAGAATATTGAACATACCACGGACTGCCAAAAGAAGGAACAAATCCGTCTTGGAAGAAGTACAGCCAGAATGCTTCTTAGAAGCAAGGATGGCGAGACCTCACCTCACATACAATGGACGTGTTATCAGGAGGGACCAATCCCTGGAGAAGGACATCATGCTTGGTAGAGTAGAGGGGCAGTGAAAGAGAGGAAGACCCTTCACGAGATGGATTGATACAGTGGCTGCAACAATGGGCTCAAGCATAAAGATTGCGAGGATGGCTCAGGACTGGGCAGTGTTTCATTCTTTTGTACATAGTGTCGCTATGAGTCAGAACCGATTTGATGGTACCTAACAGCAACAACAACAACTCCAATCCATAACGAGTGGGTACCTTTGGGCCGTGAGGGCAAGGGTATAAACTGGTAATGGGCACAAGAGAACTTTCTGGGGTGCCAGAATGTTTCTATATCTTGATCTGGGTGGTGGTCACATGGGTGTATACGCATGGAAAAAGTCATCAGATTGAACACACGATTTGTGCATTTTACTGTGTGAATTGCATCTCAATTAAAAACAAACAAACAAAAAATAGCCAGTGTTAGCAAGTGCCCAGGCGAACCAACTGGAGAAAACCCCAGTCACCTGAATCACACAGGGAATTCAGCCAGTGCCACATGGTTTGGCCTGCAAGGTCTAGCCACCTGCCTTGGGCCACCAGGTGTATGCTCTGGAAAGAGTGTAGACTGGGGCATTAGACAAATCCCAAGAGCTGCCTCCAGCTGCCTACGTGAACCTGGCCGAGGCACACTGCCTCTCTGGGCTTCATTTCCTCATGTGTTAAATGGGGACTATAATGCCAACCTCGGAGGGCCGTGTAGGTATTAAATTACCGACTATTTTGATGATCTAGTGCTGTGTAGCTTCACCACCACAAGCTCAATAACTTAGAACAACAGTTTTTTATTATCATTTGTGGTCCTATGGGTTGAATGGACTCAACTGGGCAGTTCTCTTAATACCTCTTTTGTAGTTGCAGTCATATGGCACCTGAGGCTGGAGTCATCTGAAGCCTTGACTGGACTGAGTGTCCAAGATGGATTCTTCACTCATATGTCTGGTGCTGGGATGTCTGGAACAGCAGACGACGCTGGACATCTCTCTTTCTCCTTGTGGCCCCTCCATGTAGCTAGCTTAGGCGTCCTCGCAGCATGGTGGCCTCAGGGTAGTCTGTAGCCTGGCTTCTTACGTGGCTGACTTAGCTGAGAAATAGAGTTCCAAGAGACCCAGGTGGAAACTACAAGTCTTCTTATGACTTAGCTTTGGAAGTGCTGTGGCATCACTTCCGCCACGTTAGTCAAAAGCAGGTCACAGGGCCAGTCCAGATTCCAGAAAAGGGGACAACACCAGGGAGTGAATACAGGCTGTGTGACTCATCGAGGATCCTCTTTCTTCTTTGGCTACCAGGACTCTGAGCTTCTGCTTCTCCACCTACCTCTCCAGCTGTGTCTTCTCAGTCTCCTTTGTGGAATTTTCGTCTTCTGCCCAGCCCTGTAATGTTGGGGTTTCCCATGGTTTATCCTCAGCTCTCCCGTCATCTCGTTCTGTGTGCTCTTCTGTGATGATCTTGACCCCTCACTCTTGGCTTTTCTTACCATCTGTGCTAACCACCCAGATCAGTCTCCAGCCTGTGCCTTTCTCCAGAACTCCAGACCTAGACAGCCAGCTATCTTATTGATATGGGTCTGGATATACCTCGGACTCAAGGCCACTGTCAAGGCCTCGTCTTCCTTCCAACCTGCTCCGCCTCAGTGTATGTTCACCCCATGAGATGGTCTCTGAATTAGGTCTTAGAGCCACAGCCTTGAACCAAGAACTATTCCTGTCCTCAGGCTCTCTCAATCTGGAAAGAGGCAAAATTTGAATCAGGCAATTCCAAGAAGCCACAGTCAGCACAGGGGATGTAGCCGACCCAGTCTGGGATGTCAGAAAAGGTTTCTTAGGAGAGAGGATGCCCGACCGAGACAGGCTAGGAGGGAGAGAGTGTGTTCCAGGCCGAGTGAACATCGTGTTCAAAGGCCCTGAGATGGGAAAGTCAGGCACTCTGAGCAGCTGAGTGTGACTGGAGCTGGCAGAGTAGAGGGATCCAAGATGAGGCTGGGAGGAAGGCCAGAGCTGGGACCCAGTTCTGCAAGCACGGTAAGGGTCATGTGTCCTAGCTCCAGCTTCATGCTTAACCCAGAGAGGAGCCCTTGGGGAGTTACAGGCAGGCAGTGCTCTGCCTCAGGACAGAGGTCTGGATTAAGATGGGAATTTGTGTGTTATCAGCACGTGGGGGTTATTGAAGGTCCCGAGATGGTGCAAGGGGTGGTGTGTAGAGGAGGGAGAGAAGAGGACAGAACCCAAGGAAGAGCAGAACCCCACAAAGCAAATAGAACCTGTATTCAGCAAGGATGTGGAAAACGAAGAGGTAGGTTCACGAGAGCACGTGAATGCATCAAGAAGGGAGTGGCCAATGGGGCAGGAAGAAAATGCCCTGTAGGAGTCCACTGAATTTCGTGCGGCCACATAGGGTAGAGAGCCATGGGCCTCCCCCTGGAGGAGCTGGGCCGTGAGGAGAGAACAGAGCCCAGTGCGGTCAGGGAGAGGAAGGGTTGGTGTGTTGACAAGACTACTCCAATGCCCCCTGTGTCTCAGTGTCCTGGGGCTGCTCCCAGACAGCCACCACCACCACCACCCAGCGTTCCCATCCATATTTGGAAGCTCTTGCTCTTCTCCTGCCTGCACTTCCTTGTCACCAACAAGGCTGACTCCACTCCCCTCCCTCTTCCAAGGCCCAGAGCTCCAGGCACTCCAGGATACGTCATCCAGGGGCTTCGGGACTACCCACCCACTCTCGACTCCAGGGACCTGCAGCTCCCCTGGGGCACTGTCACTCCACAGCGACTCCCCCTCAGATAGCACTGCTGATGCGGACCCCACCCTGCTACACTCATCCCTTCCTCCTTCCAGCTGCCCTCCTTTATGCCCACTGCCCCTGTCCTCTGACCCTGGACACACCCCTCACCCAGCCAACTCTGGGAGCCAGAATGACAAAAGGGTAAGAGCTCAGGTCCTGGAGTCAGACAACCCTCCATCTGTATCCCTGCTCCCAGCTATGCAACCCCTCTGTGCCTCGGTTTCCTCATCTGTAAAACAGGGCTAGTGGTACCTACAACACAGAAGTGTTATGAAGATTAAAAATAAGCTGTTGTTCTTAAGTGCCATCGAGTAGATTCCAACTCATAATGACCTCATGAGACAGTAGAACTGCTCTGTAGGGTTTCCTTGGCTATAACCTTTATGGAAGGAGCCCTGGTGGTACAGTGATTAAGTGCTCGGCTGCTAATTGAGAAAAGTCAGCAGTCGAAACCCACCAGCCTCTTCTTCACAGGAGAAAAGACCTGGCAATCTGCTCCCGTAAAGATTACAGCTGAGGAAACCCTACGGGGCAGCGCTATGATGAGTCGACTAGATGGCACACAAGAATAACAACAGCAGTCTTTCCAGACGCAGATCACCAGCTCTTTCTCCCACAGAGCCACTGGGGGGGGTTGAACCGTCGGCTTTTCAGTTAACAGCCGAGCACTTAACTGTTTGCTCCACCACGGCTCCTTAAAAATGAGCTAATACATGTAAAATGCTTTGAAGAGTTCCTGGTCCCTAGTAAGGTCAAGCTATTATTATCACTGTGGTGGTGCTTGTTATTGTTCTGGGCATTGTGAGGGTTAAAGGAAACAATGTATGTAAAATGCATGGGAGGGCAGGAGTGGAATTTAGTGTTGTAAGGTGACATAAGTCGGTTCTGACTCATAGCGACGCTATGTACAATGGAATAAAACCTTGCCTGGTCCTGCACCATCCTCACAGTCGTTCTATGTTTGAGCCCATTGTTGCAGTCACTGTGTCAGTCCGTCTCCTGGAGGGTCTTCCTCTTTCTCCTGGCCTTCTACGTTATCAAGCACGATGCCCTTCTCCAGGGACTGGTCCCTCCTCCTGATAAAACGTCCAAAGTATGTGAGATGAAGTCTTGCCACCCTTGTTTCTAAGGAGCGTTCTGGCTGTACTTCTTTCAAGACAGATTTGTTCCTTCTTTTGGCAGTCCATGGTGTGTATATTCAATATTCTTCGTCAGCACATAATTCGAAGGCATCAATTCTTTGGCCTTCCTTATTCACTGTCCAGCTTTCACGTGCATATAAGGCTATTGAAAGTACCATAGCTTGGGTCAGGTGCACTTTAGTCCTCAAAGTGACATCTTTGTTTTTTAACACTTTAAAGAGGTCTTTTGCAGCAGATTTGCCCAATGCAATATGTCATCTGATTTCTTGACTGCTGCTTCCGTGGGCGTTGATTGTCAATCCAAATAAGTACAGTCAGTCCTCATGATTCAAGGATTATGTACTCGTGAATTTGCCTACTGGCTCAAGTTTATCCATAGCCCCCTAATTCAGTAGTTGGGGGCTTTCACGGGCATTCACAGGCATGTGAAGGGCAGCAAGATATCTGCGTTGCCCAGCGCGGCTGTTCCCAGCTGAGGTCGAACCAGATGACACTCTGCCTTCTTGTCTCAGCTCTCATATTGTAAACATGTGTCCTTTTCACGGTTTTTGTAGCGCCACGTTTTTTCCATTTTTTGTGCTCTTTGTTGGTGATTTCAGTATTACAGAATTTTGCTAAAGTGCTGTCTAGTGTTCCTAAGCACAGGAGGGCTGCGACGTGCCTGAAGGAGACGCTACGTGTCGTAGATCAGCTTCCTTCAGACACGAGTCATAGCACTGTTGCCTGTGAGTTCAATGTGAATTAATTATAATATGTATTAAACAAGGTGTCTTTATACCAAAACACATATAAAACAAGGTTACAAACTGATCGGTTGATGAAAATATTGTGACCAGAGGCTGCAGGAGCCTAACTATATTTCCCCCGGGAGCAATGGGTCAGTATTCGCTAATTCAGTGTGACTTTATAGAACATAACTGCTGCAAATAAACGACAATGTATTTCAACAAACAGGAGCTATGCTGTTACTATCCTTAGGCAGAAGTCAGCTGGATCCGCCCGCCATCCCCAGGAGATCTAGTCAAACTTGGTCCAAACCCCAGGTCCGTGGCTATGAGGGTCCAGACCCTCCCCTCCCCCACACACCTTGGCAGTTTCCGAAAGAGCTTCCTAAGACTTCCTTTCTCTCGAGGCTGCAGGCATCGCCAGGCACAAAGCCAGCACTCTGGTGGTTCTGCAAAAACTCCTCTTGCCAAGTGTCCTATTTTTCAAGGAGGTCTCTACATTTTACTTTTGTGGCATCTCTACCCCTGGCAGCAGGGGTCCCTGGCTGTCTGGAAGGACCTCGGCCTGGCGGCTGGGCACTGCCCAACTCCTCCTACCCCTACTGCCCTGGCTGGTGAGCCCGGTGCCTCTCCCAGGTTTAGTCGCTGATTCCCACAGCCATGGCCTGGTTCAGCCTCTTCCCGGGTCCCCAAACCCATTGCTGTCGAGTCGATTCCAGCTCATAGCAGACCTATAGGACAGAGTAGAGCTGCCCCGTGGAATTTCCAAGGCTGTAATCTTTACGGAGGAAACCCTGGTAGCGTAGTGGCTAAATGCTATGGCTGCTAAGTCATAAGCATCAGCAGTTCGAATCCACCAAGCGCTCCTTGGAAACTCTATGGTAATCTTTACAGCAGCAGGCAGCCACATCTTTCTCCCTTAGAATGGCTGGTGGCTTTCAACTGCTGACCTTTCAGTTAGCAGCCTAGTGCTTTCATCACTGCGCCACTAGGGCTCTTTCCAGGGTCCCCAGCCTCTGCTTTTTCGGCTCTCTTCACCCACCCTCCTCCCACCAGCAGTCCAGTCTTTCTAAAACAGAGAGCCGGCTGCATTGCGCTCCGTGAAATATGCCCTGGTCCCTGTTGCCCTTAGGATGGAGCCCTGGCACGTGAGTCCCTGGCCTGCCCAGCCTCCTCTCTCCCTGCCCCACCAGGCTCCCTGACTCAGGCTTCCATGGCCTGAAGCTATCTGCAGTTCCCTGAGGGTGCCCAGCATGCACTCATCTGTCCCCACCGCTCTCCTCCCAGATAGCCTCCCTCCATCGCTGTCCCCTCCAGAGGAGAGAGCCCACACCTCGGGACTCAGATCAGGCATCATCTGCCACCTCCAGGGAGCCCTCCCAGATCTCCCCAGACAAAGCCAGGTGTGTGCTCTGGGCTCCCACAGTTCCTCCACTTGACGTGTTGCTTCCATATGGTTCCCCCAGACTGTGAGTCCCCTGAGGCCAGAGACTGGCTCCGATTCACTTCTGTGTCCCCAGCACCCAGCCCAGGGCACATGGAGTCTCAGCCAGATGAGTGTTTGTTGACTGACTGATGAACTGCCTGAGAGTGAGTGACTGTAGCTAGGCACCCTCTCAGACACGACACAGCCACAGACTCAGCCCCGCCCCACACCAGATGGCAAGGGGCCGGGCCTCCCCATAAACTAGCTGGGAAGCCCAGCGGCCAGGCCAAGGGCCTGGGGACTGGTGGCGGCTTCCAGCACATGAAAGGGCTGGGTGGCTGTAACTATGAGTCATCCCTGTCATCCCAGCGTCCCATCTGGACTTGACAAGGGCCCTGAGGCTCTGAGGGCCAGATAGGGAGGCACTTACTTTGATGGGCCTCCTTCCTGCAAGTAAAAACTTGATGGGCAGCATTCCTTTTCATGCTCTCAACAACCCTTTGAAGTGCCTGTGATGGCCTCACTTTACAGAGGAGGAAACTGAGGCTCAGAGAGCAGATGTACCTCACCTAAGTCCAATACTTCAGTGACTCACGCTGGGCGTGTCTGGCTCCAGAGCCCAAATCTTCTCCTTGCTCAGGAGTAATAATGGTAGTGCTCAACGTTTTGTGGTGCACTTACTGCGTCCAAGCCCTGTAATAACATAAACGTCGTTCATTATCTCTTGTAATCCCCAGACCAGCTCAGTGAGTGAGGTGGCATGATTATCCCCATTTTACGGGGAGGAGACGGGGACTCGGAACAGTGCAATGACCTACCTGGTCCCAGAGCAGGTGTGTCTGTCTCAAAGCACACGTGGCCTCCTGAGCCAACCAAGGCCTTCTCATCAAAGGTGGCCGGGAGCCCAGGTGCTTCAGCCCCCAGCCTGGAGCAGAGGGTTGGGGCAGGCCTGGGTGCGTCTCTGGTTGGGCTGACTTGGATGAGTTCGCCTCCACACTCATGCCTTGGTTTCCCTAGGAAAGCAGAGCAAGAGCTGCCACCCACAGGGTCAGGAAGGCGGGAGACACCTCCAAACAACAGAGGGTACTTCGGGAGTGCCTTGGTTGTTAGCTAGCTGCCCCCTTCTTTCCCTCTCAGCTCCAGCCTCACCTTGTGCATCATGGGAGGGTGGGTGCCAACCGCACTTTGTTCATGCAAGCCCCTGGAACTCCATCCCTACTCCCTCCAGGCCCACGCCAGACCCTTCCAGATCTGGCTAGCTCTGGACCCAGTCGGTCATGCTCTCTCCAGGCCCCCTTGAGGCTCCTCAAAGTCACGGCCCTACCTAACCGGTGGCCGTCTCTGTGGCTCCATCTCCCCCATTCGTGCAGAGGGAGGAGTTGGTCACCTGCGCCTGAGTCCTGGGGCGGCCACCCCTTGGCCCTGTGACTTCAGCTGAGGCATCTCCAGAGCAAGGCCCTAGCCGCCTCCACGTGACTGTGTCCTTCTTAGGGCCTGGCAGCTGGCTGCACTAGCCAAGTGAGCCTGAAAGGTGAGTAATGGTGGACATGCTCCACCCAATGGGGTGTTTCTGCATAGGTGAGCCAAGGGGGCACTGCTGATAGACCTTCTCTTGGGGCCTAGCACCCGAGACCCTCTGGACTCCAGCAGATTCTCACGTGCTCCTGCTTCCTTTGGAAGACAGGCTTATAGGAGCCTCTGGTCCCAGGACCAAGGTCCTCACCACAACCCAGGCCCTCGAGCGTCCTCTCACCTCTTCACTCGCCCTTTCATTCATACATTCATCCAACAAAAGTCTACGTCTGTGCAAGAGCGTTCACCGCAGCATAGGAAATAGGGAGAGCTGAAATGACTTCACCTGCATGCATGCCAAGCAGTGAGGGAGCTCTCCGTACGTGACGTGAGAGATCTCCAGGATGTGCTGTGAAGTGAGAAAGCAAGGTGCAGAACCTTGGGTGGGTGTGCCGCTGTTTGTGTACAAGTCAGTACATGCCATGTACTGACTGCATGTGTGCTTGTATGTGCTGAAACCTCTCTGGAAGGGTTCACACAAACTCACATGCATGCCACACACATACATACACACACGCACACACTCATACCAACACTTGCATGCACATGTACACACATGCACACATACACACATCCATATGTATAGACACTCCTACACATGTACACGCATACACACTCACAAACACAAAGCACACACACCCCCAGAGTGACAGAACCCAGTGTGAATGGAGCCCCGAACATATAAGAACCTGGGAACAATGGTGGACTCAGGAAGGGGACTACACATCTGGGGGACGGGGAGGAGGACTACTCATTTAGACTGCGTATGTTTACATATGGGGCCCTGGTGGCCCAGTGGTTAAGAGCTCGGCTGCTAACCAAAAGGTCAGCAGCCTGAAGCCACCAGCAGCACCTTGGGAACCTTAGGGAGCAGTTCTATTCTGTCCTATAGGGTCACTATGAGTCGGAATCAACTGGATGGCAGGGGGTATGCTTTCATACAGGGGTCCCTGGGTGCTGCAGACGGTTAAGTGCTCAACTACTAGCTGAAAGGTTAGCGGTTCTAACTCACCCAGAGGTGCCACAGAAGACAGGCCTGGCAACCTACTTCCAAAAGGTCACAGCCTTGAAAACCCTATGGAGCAGTTCTACCCTGAACACATGGGGTCGCCATGAGTTGGAATCTCCTCCACAGCAATTAACAACAACTAATGTTCTCGTACATTCTGAATTGTTTCCCACGTGCATGTGATAAAAAAAAAAAAAAGCTATTCCAAAATAAACAATAAATTAAAAAAAATAATAAGCCAGCCCCGGACAGTCGAGCTTGGTAGGGGGTGGCAGGGTTGGAGCCACACTCCGGTCCACGTTCTGGTTCTGCCGCGTACCCGCTGCAGTCACTGACCCTCTCTGAGACCTCGTTTCCTCATCTGAGATGGGATTAACAAACAGGATTAAGTGAGGTCACGAGGGCATTGCTCTGGGCAAACTCCTGCAGCCAGCCAGGCCCGAGAGTGACATCTGTTATCCTTACTCCCAATGCCCCATCAGGCCTGTTCCAGGCACCCCGGTGACCCAGATGTGAAGGAACACGCCCCCTCCCTGCCCTCCCCCGGCTGTAGAACAAGAGCAGAGATGACAGCCATGACAATGCAGCGGAGAGCTGATGATGCAACTGGCCCAGCCAGAGGAGACAGGAAGGCTGCCCGGCAGAGGGGACATCCGCGCTGAGTCTTCAAAGATAAATAGGTGTGATCAGGAGGCAATGGGGAGGGTGGGCCCTCCAGTCTTGGAGAGCAGGCCCAGCCAAGACTCGTGTAAAAACAACTCACGCTGGACACACCTGTATCGACTCCACATCAGCAGTTGTAGATGTGACAGTCAAGAACACCTGTGGAAACACCTGCCCCACCCTGTGGGCTCCTCCTCTGCTCTCAGATACAGCTGAGCCTGAGGGCAGGGCAGCAGGAGGGTCAGGAGTGTAGGATCGTGACAGACTGCTGACTACCTGTGTGACCCTGGGCAAGTCACCTAACCTCTCTGTGCCTCAATTCCCTCGCCTCTAACATAACAGCACCGGCCTCATACAGCTGTGGTGAGGATTCCTTGAGATAGTACCTGGAAAGTACTGAGAATAGTGACTGTTCAAAAAATGTTCAGTGTTAAGAATTCTAATATGCATATTTGTATTCTAATAATGTATTAATGACATATTGATATCATTATACCTTATGTTCATATTTCCAACTCTATGTTAATGCTTAGTTATATGTAATTATATGTTCTTGCTTGTTGTTGTTAGGTGCCATCGAGTCAATTCCGACTCACAGAGACCCTGTGTACAACAGGACGAAACGGCCTGGTCCCGCGCCATCCTCATGATCGTCGTTATGCTTGAGCCCATTGTTGCAAACTGTGTCAATCCATCTCTTTGAGGGTCATCCTTTTTCCCCCTGACCCTTTAATTTACAAAATATGATGTCCTTCTCCAGAGACTGGTCCCTCCTGGTAACACATCCAAAGTGTGTGAGATGCAGTCTCGCCATCCTCGCTTCTAAGGAGCATTTTGGCTGTACTTCTTCTGAGACAGATTTGTTCATTCTTCTAGCAGTCCATGGTACATTCAATATTCTTCACCAACACCACCATTCAAAGGCATCACTTCTTCTTCAGTCTTCTTATTCACTTTCCAGCTTTCACATACATATGAGGTGATTGAAAATACCATGGCATGGGTCAGGCACAAAGGTCTTTGCTCTTTAACACTTTAAAAAAGCCTTTTGTAGCAGATTTGCCCAATGCAATCTGTCCTTTGATTTTTTGACTGCTGCTTCATTGGCTGTTGATTATGGATCCAAGTAAAATGAAATCCTTGACAACTTCAATATTTTCTCCGTTTATCATGATACTGCTTATTGATCCAGTTGTGAAGATTTTTGTTTTCTTCATATTGAGGTGTAATCCATACCGAAGGCTGTGTTGCAAGGCTGTGAAGCCAGGTTGTGTCATCTGCATAACGCAGGATGTTAGTGAGTCTTCCTCCAATCCTGATGCCCCATTCTTCAAATAGTCCAGCTTCTCAGATTATTTGCTCAGCATACAGATTGAGTAAGCATAAAGGATAAAACCCCGATACACACCTTTCCTGACTTTAAACCATGCAGCATCCCCTTGTTCTGTTTGAAAGACTGCCTCTAAATACGGATTCCTCATGAGCCCAATTGAGTATTCTGGATTTCCCATTCTACACAATGTTACCCATAATTTGTTATGATCCACACAGTGAAATGACTTTCCATAGTCAATAAAACACAGGTAAACATCTTTCTGGTATTCTCTGCTTTCAGCCAGGATCCATCTGACATCAGTAATGATATCCTTCATTTCATGTTGTTATGGATTGAATTGTGCCCCGCCCCCCCAAAAATATGCATCAACTTGGCTAGACCATGATTCCCAGTATTGTGTGACTATCCACCATTTTGTCATCTGATATGATTTTCCTACATGTTGTAAATCCTATCTCTATGATGTTAATGAGGCAGGACTCAATCTACAAGAACAAGTTGTGTTTTAAGTCAATCTCTTTTGAGATATAAAAGAGAGAAGCGACCAGAGAGACCGGGAGACCTCATAACACCAAGAAAGTAGTGCTGGGAGCAGAGTGCTTGTTTTGGACCCGGAGTCCCTGCACTGAGAAGCACCTAAACCAGGGGAAGACTGATGATAAGGACCTTCCTCCAGAGCCGACGGAGAAAGAAGCCTTCCCCTGGAGCTGGCATCCTGAATTCAGACTTCTAGCCTCCTATACTGTGAGAGAAAAAACTTCTCTTTGTTAGCCAACCACTTGTGGCATTTCTGTTATAGCAGCACTAGATAACTAAGACAAGAGTCTTCCATGACATTAATTAATGTCTTTGGAGAATCCTGGTCAGTCATTTTGCAAAATGTTCCTCAATTTGGGTTTGTCCAGTTGTTTTCTCATGATTGGAGCCAGGTTGAGTTCGAATAATTTAGGGCTCTTGATTCCTAGTGGCAAATTGTTTTCCAGAACTGTTAACTTCACATCCCCATCTGCAGGCAGTGCATGGAAGTGCCTGTCTCATTCCACTCTTGCTCACATTATTATCATTTCTAAAAATCTTAGTTAATCTGAAAGATGAGAAATATGGCATTGCTGTTGTTTAAAGCTGTGCACCACCTTTAATTACTTACCAGCTTAAATTAACTATTGGTATTTACTTGTCTATAAATCATCTGTTTGGATGGTACTAGCCACCATTGCTAAACGTTCCTATCAAAGATTCTCTAGAAGAATCCTGATCAAAAGGGGGGAAATGCACAACCGAATTACAAATTATCATGGAATCCAGACTTTCTGGAACCATGGAGGCTGGATGAACCCCTGAAATTATTGCTCTGAGATAATCTTTAAACCTTAAACCAAAAGTATACCCTATCTAATCTTTTGAGTTACTGTTGTCAAATTGATCCCATATAGATAGATCTTAAAAGAGCACAATGCTCAAGGCAGACATTCTTTACTAGTTAATCTAAACTATTGTTTGATTTTAAGAAGACTTCAGGGGATATTTTTGGTTAAAGGTTTAAAGATTATCTCAGGGCAATAGTTTCAGGGGTTCATCCAGCCTCCACAGCTCTAGAAAGTCTGGAGTCCATGAGAATTTGAAATTCTGTTCTATATTTTCCCTGTTTTGATCGGGATTATTCTACAGGATCTTTGATCAAAATGTTCCGTAATGGTAGCCGGGCACCATCCAGTTCTTCTGGTCTCATGGTCTCCTCCTCCTGTTCCTGACTCTACTTCTTCCTCTGTTGCTCCAGGTGAATAAAGACCAATTGCTGTGCCTTGAATGGTGGCTTGCAAGCTTTTAAGATTTCAGCCACTAGGCAACAAACTAGGAGGTAGTACAGAAACACTAAACATGTTACTAAGCCAGTTAACTGGGATGTCCCATGAAACCATGACCCTAAACCACCAAATCAAGGAATCAAAACCATGACCCTAAACCACCAAATCAAAGAATCAAATCCCAAGAGATATTTGGTTGTACATAGGTAGCCTCAGCAGCTACTTTTTTTTTGTCATTGTTGTAAATATATCTATCACACACTTTTGCCAATTCAACTTTTTACTGATATATAATACATTAATTGGCTGTGTAGCCCTACCCTTAATCAATGCAATTTTTCCATCACCATAAACTGAAACTCAGTACTTCATAAGCAATAACTCCCCTTTTCTTCCTCCCTCCCTCCCCTGGTAACCACTAATAAACTGGTCTCTAAACATTTGCCTGTTCTTGTCTTTTTATATAATAAAGTTTCTTTTTTTATTACCAAAGTAATACATGATAATTTGCAAAATTAAAACAGTATGGAAAAGTATAAAGGAAAAAATAAAAGTCCACCTTACTCATGATTCAATTCTACTTCTCAGAGAAAGCTGTCGCTAATAATGTGAGCGTGCACACATACACACACACACACACACACAGAGAGTTTCTCACATATGCACCACATACATTCTCTCTCAGTCCACTTCACCAGCTTGGAGAATGACCCAGTCACGGTGTTATTGTGGTTGTTATTTTTTAATCGATCTCTCATGTACCTTTATTGGTAAGAAGCCTGCTGTCTCCCTCTTGAGGTCTCTTCCAGAATAGTCTGAGACTTACAGGAGCTCACTCAGTCCAAAGGGGGCTAGTTCTAATTCAATAGGCCCCAAGGTTACCGTCCTCATCCCGTGAGCTAAGCCCTCATTCCCTGAAGTGGGAGTGATGCCAGAGTGGGTGGGTTCAGTAGGGCTTCCAGCCTGAGGCACACATGGCGTCCACCCTGCTTGCCAATGCCCGGCCTCTGGCTCTGCGCATGGGCCACCTCCAGACCCTGGCAGTACATACAGTGACCATGAAATTTTTCAGCCTCTGGGGTTTATTGGGAAGGTGCTATAGCACTGTTAGTGTGTGCTGCTGCAAGGCAGGGGCCCTTAGGATTGTTTGAAGCTGCAGAAACAGGCTTGAACTGCAAATTTATAGGGTATTGTATGAGGCGTCTGAATTTTTGGTAGGAAAAATAGAAAAAAAAAATTTTTTTTAACATTTGATTGTGGTTTGGGTGAAAGTTTACAGAGCGAACTAGCTTCTCATTCAACAATTTATACACTTTTCGTTTTGTGACTTTAGCTGCAATCCCTCCATGCGACAGCACTCTAGCCACTCCTCCCTGGGTTTCCCATTTTCATTTGTCCATCTTTCCTGCCCCTTCCTGCCTTCTGAACTTTGTTTTTAGGCAAATGCTGCCCTTTTTGGTCTCGTATGGCTGATTGTTTTGAGAGGCACTTTCCTCATGAGTGTTACTGTTCACTTTATAGGCCTGTCTATTATTTAGCTGAAATGTAGTCTCCAGGAGTGGGTTCAGCTCCAGGTTTGAAGGGTGCCTAAGGGCCATAGTGTCTGGGGTTCTACCAATCTCCATCAGACCAGTAAGTCTGATCTTTTTCACGAATTTGAAGTTTGTTCTACATTTTTCTCCCACTCTGTCCAGGACCTCCTAGTGTAACCCTGATCAGAGCGGTCGGTAGTGATAGGCAGGTACCATCAAGTTCTTCTGGTCTCAGGCTAGTGGAGGCTGTGGTTCGTGTGGTCCATTAGTCCTGTGGACTAATTGTTTCCTTGAGTCTTTGATTTTCTTCACTCTGCTTGGGATGGGAAGAGACCAATAGTTGTATTTTAGATGGCCACTCCAAGGTTTTAAGATCCTAGTCACTACTCACCGAAGTAGGATGTAGAGCTTGTCTTTATGGACTGTGTTATGCCAATTGATCTAGATGTCCCCCAAGACTATGGTCCTAAGCCCTCAAGCTCAGCAACTCAGTCCTTCAAGGTGTTTGGTTATGGCTAAGGAGTTTTCATAACTTTGCCCTCTGTGTGCTCTATGTACATGAATATCTTAATCTATACATCATTCCACAACTGTTCAGCTTACATATCTACCTATGTATCCACTTGTAATTACTGGTATTACTGTTACCGCAGTTTTGTATATGGAACGCTATTTACCACTGTTGCCTTTTACTCTTGCGTACTTCCCAGTGTCTTGCTTTGCCTTGGTCATGTTGTGCTGACGTCCCCTTTATTGTGTATTGCCTTTCCCTTCACCCAAGTTAATAGGTATCTACTATCTAGTTAGTGATTTTCCCTCCCCCCTCCCCCATTCCTGGTAACCATCAAAGAATGTTTTTTTCTGTGTGGAAACCTTTTCTTGGCTTTTTATAATAGCGGTCTCATACAATATTTGTCCTTTTATGATTATTTCACTCAGCGTAATGTCCTCCAGGTTTATCCATGTTGTGGGATGTTTTGAGAATTGACTGTTAGTGTTCAGTTGTGGGTACGTACCATAGTTTATCTATTCAACAACTGATGGGCACTTAGATTGTTTCCATCTTTTTGCTACTGCGAATAGTGCTGCGATATAGAGGGGTGTGCATATATCTATTCATGTCATGGCTCTTATTTCTGTAGGATTATACCTAGTCATGGGATTACTAGATCATGTTGTTGTTGTTGTTGTTAGGTGTCGTCCAGTCAGTTCTGACTCATAGCAACCCTACGTACAACACAATGAATCACTGCCCGGTCCCGCACCACCCTTAAAATCGTTACCATGCTTGAGTCCATTGTTGCAGCCACTGTCAATCCATCTCGGTGAGAGTCTTCCTCTTTTTCACTGACCCTCTACCAAACACGTTGTCCTTCTCCATGGGACTGTTCACTTCTGAAAACATGTCCAAAGTACATGAAACAAAGTCTCGCCATCCTTGCCTCTAAGGAGCATTCTAGTCATACTTCTTCCAGGACAGATTTGTTCATTCTTTTAGGGGTCCATGGTATATTCAATGTTCTTCTCCAACACAGCAATTCAAGGCATCAATTCTTGTTAGTTCTTCCATATTCATCGTTCAGTTTTCACATGCATATGAGGCGGTTGAAAACACCATGGCTTCGGTCAGGCACACCTTAGTCTTCAAGGTGACCTCTTTGCTTTTCAACACTTTAAAGAGGTCTTTTGCACCAGATTTGCCCAACGTAATCCATCTTTTAATTTCTTGACTGCTGCTTCCGTGGGTGTTGATTATGGATCCAAGTAAAACGAAATCCTTGACAATTTTAATCTTTTCTCTGTTCATCATGATGTTGCCCATTGGTCCAGTTGTGAGGATTTTTGTTTTCTTTATGTTGAGGTATAAACCATACTGAAGTCTTTGATCTTCATCAGTAAGTACTTCAAGTCCTCTTCACTTTCAGCAAGCAAGGTTATGTCATCTGCATAACGCAGGTTGTTAATGAGCCTTCCTCCAATTCTGATACCCCGTTCTTCTTCATGTAGTCCAGCTTCTCGGATTATTTGCTCAGCATACATATTGAATAGTTATGGTGAAAGGATACAACCTTGACACACACCTTTCCTGACTTTAAACCAAGCAGAATCCCCTCGTTTCTATTCTAACAACTGCTTCCTTATCTATGTACAGGTTCCTCGTGAGCAAAATTAAGTATTTTGGATTTCCCATTCTTTGCAATGTTATCCGTAATTTGTTATGATCCACACAGTCATAGTCAATAAAACACAGGCCAACATCTTTCTGGTATTCTCTGCCTTCAGCCAGGATCCATCTGACATCAGCAATGATATCCACATCCTCTTCTGAATCCGGCCTGAATTTCTGGCAGTTCCCTGTCGATATACTGCTGCAGCTGCTTTTGAATGATTTTCAGCAAAATTTTCCTTGCGTGTGATGTTAATGATATTGTTTGATAATTTCTGTATTTTTTTTTGGATTATCTTTCTTGGGAATAGGCATAAATATGGATCTCTTTAGTTGGCCAAGTAACTGTCTTCCAAATTTCTTGGCAAAGACAAGCGAGTACTTCTAGTGCTGCCTCTATTTGTTGGAACATCTCAGTTGGTGTTCCGTCAATTCCTGGAGCCTTGCTTTTCACCAGTGCCTTCAGTGCAGCTTGGACTCCTTCCTTCAGTGCCACCAGTTCCTGATCATAGGTTACCTCCTGAAATGGTTGACAGTCGACCAATTCTTTTTGGTATAGTGACTCTGTGTATTCCTTCCATCTTCTTTTGATGCTTCCTGCGTCATTTAGTATTTTCCCTGTAGAATCCTTCAGTATTGCAACTCGAGGCTTGAATTTTTTCTTCAGTTCTTTCAGCTTGAGAAATGCTGAGCGTCTTATTCCCTTTTGGTTTTCAATCTCCAGGTCTTTGCACATGCTAGATCATATGGTGTATCTATTCCTAGCTTTTGAAGGAAGTGCCATAACATTGTTTTCCACAGCGGTGGTACCATTTTACAATCCCACCAGCAGTGTATGAGAGCTCCAATCTCCCCACACCCTCACCAACATTTGTTGTTTTCTGGGTTTTTGATCATTGCTGTTATTCCCGGGTGAGATGGTATCTCTCTAATGGCTAATGATCTCTAGCATCTCTTTATGTATTTGTTGTCTACTTGAATGTCTTCTTTGGTGAAGTGTGTGTTCACGTCTTTTGACCATTTTTTAGTTCTATAAACTTTAGAGATTAGTCCCTTGTCAGATATGCCATTGCCAATTTTATTTTTCTACTCTCTAGGCTCTCCTTTTACTCTTTTGGAGAAGTCTTTTGATGCACTTAGTATTTACTTTTTATGAGGTCACAATCGTCTGGTTTATCTTCTACTGTTTGTGCATTTTTAGTTAGGTTTGATAGTCTTTTTATGCCATAAATTAGGGCCCCTATGTTTGCCCCTATTTTTTCTTCCATGACCTTTATAATTTTAGGTTTTGCATTTAGGTCTTTGATCCATCTTTAGTTAGTTTTTGTATATGGTGTAAGATAGGGATTCTGTTTCATTTTGCTGCAAATGGATATCCAGTTTTGCCGGCACCAGTTATTAAAGAGACCGTCTCTTCTCCCATTTAATAGATTTTAGCCCTTTATTGAAGATCGGCTGTCCATAGGTAGATGAATTTACTTCTGGATTCTCAATCCTGTTGCATTGGTTGATGTGTCTGTCATTGTACTAGTACCAGGCTGTCTTGACTACCATGGCTATATAGTAGGCTTTGAGATCGGCAAGTGTGAGGCCTTCTCCTTTGTTCTTCTTCTTCAGTAGTGCTTTGCTTATCCAGAGTCTCTTTCCTTTCCATATAAAGTTGGCGATTAGTTTTGCCACCTCTTTAAAGAATGTTGATGGAATCTGGATCTGGACTGCATTGTAGCTAAAGATGGTTTTGGGTAGTATAGACATTTTCACAATGTTAAGTCTTCCTGTCCATGAGTGTGGCATGTTCTTCCATTTATTTCTTACAGTAGTGCTTTGTAGTTTTCTTCGTATAAGTCTTTCACATCCCTGGTTAGGTTTATTCCTAAGTATATGATCTTTTGAGGGGCTATTTTTTTTTAACTTGGAAGTTTTTCTTACTTGAAAGAAGCATGTGAGAGGTCCCGGCCCCACAGGGTGAGACTGTAAAGGATGCTAGGAACCAGGAGGTCCAGACATTAGGGCAGGAAAGGAAAGGAAAAGCCTGCCAAAAGAAGGGTCCTGGGGTCGGTAAATGGTATTGTTTTCCTGACTTCCTTTTTGGAGTTTTCTTTATTAATGTGGAGGAATCCAACTGATTTTTGTATGTTGATCTTGTGCCCTGCCGCTTTGCTGAATCATTCTATTAGTTCCAATAGAAAAATAGAAATTTTGAAAATTTTTATCTGTTACACAAAGGTACCAATAGACCCTGACGGCAACTCTGGGGTATAATCAGTGGTACTTCATATGTACCACTAAATACTTAGGGTAGGCTTGTGGGAAGGGGCAAGGAAAAAAAATCCATACTACCTACCAAAGATTCAGACACACCCAAAGATTCCGCACAAAACGTTCAAAACAGAAAAAAATTGTGTTACCATAGGGTTAAGGCAGTTTCCGGTTTGCCAGCTGACCTGGGTCAGGACACCTCAATGGGTCAGATGGCAACTAATCTCAGTGACCTGATTAAGGGGTGGGCCCAGATCTCATTTTTCCTGGGACTCCCCAAGCCTGCCCCAAATTTGCCCAAATCCTGATAGGTTAAGGGAGGAGCAGATTTGAGGGTCGGTTAAGAGAATAGAAGCAGACTGCCTTGGGTAATTTCCTTCCCCATCTGTCAAAGGAAGTGATAATAGCAAAAGTGCCCTCTTTGCATTTAAAAAATAAAACAAAAACTCACTGCCATTGACTCATGGCGACCCCATGTGTGTAGGGTAGAACTGCACTCCATAGGATTTTCAAGACTGTGACTTTTGGCAGCAGATTGCCAGGCCTTTCTTTTGAGGCAGCTCTGGGTGGATCTGAACTGCCAATCTTTCGGTTAGTGGTCAAGCACTTAGCAGTCTGTACTACCCAGGGACTCCCGCCTTACATTAATACCTATCAAGAGAGCATTTAGTGCCAAGCTTGGCACATAATAATTACGCAATGAACGTGAGCTATTATTATAGACCTATATGCAGCTCTCCAATTTTCCTATTTTAAAAAAAAATGATGCTGGAAGTTTTGTCGGTGGGATTTCAAATACCAGCAGGGTTACCCTGGTAGACAGGTTTCAGCTGAGATTCCAGACTAAGAAGGACCAGGAAGAAGGACCTGGCAGTCTACTACTGAAAAAATTGGCCAGTGAAAATCTTATGAATAGTAGCAGAACATTGTCTGATATAGTGCCAGAAGATGAGCCCCCTCAGGTTGGAAGGCAGTCAAAATACGACTGGGGAAGAGATGCCGCCTCAAAGTAGAGTCGAGCTTAATGACATGGATGGAGTCAAGCTTTTGGGATCTTCATCTGCTGTTGTGGCAAGACTCAAAATGAGAAGAAACAGCTGCAAACATCCATTAATAATCAGAACATGGAATGTACAAAGTATGAATCTAGGAGAATTGGGAGTCATCAAAAATGAAATGAAACACATAAAGAGCAATATCCTAGGCATCAGTGAGCTGAAATGGACTGGTATTGGCCATTTTGAATTGGACAATCGTATGATCAACTACGCTGGGAATGACAACTTGAAGAGGAATGGTGTCATGTTCATCCTCAAAACGAACATTCCAAGACCTCTCCTGAGTTACAATACTGTCAATGATAGGATGATATCCATATGCCTACAAGGAAAACCAGTTAATAGAGCCATTATTCAAACTTACCCACCAACCACCAATGCTAAGGATGAAGAAATTCAAGATTTTTACCAACTTCTGCAGTCTGAAATTGACCAAATGTGCCATTGAGATGCATGATAATTACTGGCAATTGGAATGCAAAAGTTGGAAGCAAAGAAGGAGGGTTGGTAGTTGAAAATATGACCTTGGTGATAGAAACAACGCTGGAAAGTCCACGATAGAATTTTACAAGACCAACAGCTTCTTCTTTGCAAATACCTTTTTTCTACAACATAAATGATTATACACATGAACCTTGCCAGAAGGAATACACAGGAATCAAATCGACTACATCTGTGGAAAGAGATTATGGAAAAGCTCAATATCATCAGTCAGAACAAGGCCAGGGGCCAACTGCAGATCAGACCATCAATTACTCCTATGCAAATTTAAGTTGAAACTGAAGAAAATTAGAACAAGTCCACAAGAGCCAAAGTATAACCTTGAGTATATCCCACCTGAATTTAGAAACCATCTCAAGAATATATTTGATGCACTGAACACTAATGACCGAAGACAAAGAGGAGTTGTGGAATGACATCAAGGACATCATACATGAAGAAAGCAAGAGGTCATTAAAAAGACAGGAAAGAAAGAAAAGACCAAAATAGGTGTCAGAAGAGACTCTGAAAGCGGCTCTCGAACATAGAGTAGCTAAAACAAAAGGAAGAAATGAAGCAAAAGAGGCGAACAGAAGATTTCCAAGGGCAGCTCAAGAAGACAAATAAAGTATTATAATGAGATGTGCAAAGACCTAGAGTTAGAAAACCAAAAGGGAAGAAGACACTCAACATTTCTCAAGCTGAAAGAAATGTAGAAAAAATTCAAACCTTGAGTTGCAATATTGAAGGATTCTACAGGGAAAATACTAAATGACGCAGAAAGCATCAAAAAAAGATGGAGGGAACACATATACCATTTCAGGGGTAGTATGTGATCAAGTGCCAATGGTACTTAAGGAAGAGGTCCAAGCTACACTGAAAGTGTTGGCAAAAAAACAAGGTTCCAGGAATTGGTGGAATACCAATCGAGGTATTTCCACAAATGGATGCAATGCTGGAAGTGCTCACTCGTCTATGTCAAGAAATCTGGAAGACAGCTACCTGGCCAACCGATTGGAACACATCCATATTTGTACCCATTCCAAACAATGGTGATGCAATGAATGTGGAAATGATCGAACAATATCATTTATATCATACACGAGGAAAATTTTGCTAAAGATCATTCAAAAGCAGCCACAGATTGACAGTGAACTATCAGAAATTGAAGCCAGATGCAGAAGAGGATGTGGAACAAGAGATCTCATTGCTGATGTCAGATGGATCCTGGCTGAAAGCAGAGAATACCAGAAGGATGTTTACCTGTGTTTTATTGACTATGCAAAGACATTCCACTATGTGGATCATAACAAATTATGGATGACATTGCAAGGAATGGGAATTCCAGAACACTTAATTTTGCTCATGAGGAACCTGTACATAGATCAAGAGACTGTCGTTCGAACAGAACAAGGAGATAATGCATGGTTTGAAGTTAGGAAAGGTGTGCGTCAGGGTTGTATCCTTTCACCATATTTATTTAATCTGTATGCTGAGCAAATAATCTGAGAAGCTGGACTACAAGAAGAAGAATGTGGCACCAGGATTGGAGGAAGATTCATTAACAACCTGCAATATGCAAATGACACAACATTGCTTGCTGAAAGTGAAGAGGACTTGAAGCACTTACTTATGAAGGTCAAAGACCACAGCCTTCAGTATGGACTACACCTCAATATAAAGAAAAAAGAAATCCTCACTGGTGGACCAATAAGCTACATCATGATAAATGGAGAAAAGATTGAAGATGCCAAGGATTTCGTTTTATTTGGATCTAAAATCAATGCCCATGGAAGCAGCAGTCAAGAAATTAAATGAAACATTGCATTGGGCAAACCTACTGCAAAAGATCTAAGTGTTAAAAAGCAAAAATGTCACTTTAAGGACAAAGGTGTACGTGACCCAAGCAACGGAGTTTCCAACCTCTTCATATGCATGGGAAAGCTGGACAATGAACACAGAAGACCAAAGAAAAATTGATGCCTTTGAATTATGGTGTTGGTGAAGAAAAAATATACCATGGACTGGCAGAAGAATTAACAACTCTGCTTGGAAGAAGTACAGCCAGAATGCTCCTTAGAAGAGAGGATGGCGAGATGTTGTCTCACAACTTCAGATATGCTATCAGGAGGAACTAGTCCCTGGAGAAAGATGTCATGCTTGGTAAAATATAGGGTCAACGAAAAAGAAGAAGACCCTCAACGAGGTGGGTTGACACAGTGGCTGGAACAACGGGCTCAAGCGTAACAATGATTGTGAGGATGGTGCAGGACCGGGCAGTGTTTCATTCTGTTGTACACAGGGTTGCTATGAGTCAGAACCAGCTAGACAGCACCTAATAACAACAACAACAACATATGTAGCACTCTAATTTTCCTATTTTTTAAAATGCATATTTTTCTTAACTCAGCGTTCTCTATTAGTATCTTGCAGACATTTTCCTGTCTATAGGTACAGTCTCCTCTCCCTCTGTGAAGGGCCGAAGAGCCTTCCAAAGGATGGGTGTCCATGTGGGTAATCGACCTATCTCTGCAGGGTCAATACCTGTCTCATGGAACAGAGCAAGACTCACCCATGTTTCAATATATATTCATCAGTCTGTTTAAACGAAAAGGCTGGAGATAGATAGCAATGGCCACTTTATCTTTTTGCTCTTAACTAGTCAATCTAATTAAAATTCCCTGTATCCGAAATGTTGTCTTTTAATTAACAAAAGGCATTTCAGTGTGGTTTGTATATGTATCAAACAAAGAATCTTTAACACGTCTCAAAAAAAACCACACACCAAAAATGTAGGAACTTAGTTAAAGTTTAGTTCAGTTAGATCAGTTAAAGTTTAACTCTTAAACCGTCACCTACATTTTCACTCTTTTGTCCCAGGACTCTGTGTTTGACTTTCTGCTCATCATTTGACTCAATTGACATGAGCTGCAACTGTTTTTCTAACTTGGAAGAAGTGAGTAAGAGGTGAGGCCCCACAGGGTGAGGCTGTAAAGGATGTGAGGGACCAGGAGAGCCAACCGTTAGGCCAGGAAATGGTAAGCCTACCAAAAGAAGGGAGCTGGAGCTGGACTCCCTGCTCTCACCATCTCTGGACTTGGCCGCATCTTTGCTTCTGCTCCAGCCAGGCACCTGGGAATTCTTCCAGGTTCTCCTTCACCCCAACAACCAAGCCTTCAGCAAGTCTTATGGGCTTGTCCTAAATATTTCTTACTTGGTCCTTCTTTCCATCTTCATTGCCACCTCTTCAGTTCAAGGTGCCATCTCTTACCTGGGTGGCTGAGACGGCCCCTAATGGTCACCTCATCCTGCCCTTCCCCAATCCAATGTCCATGTTACAGGGGAGGTGCTTTTGTAAACACAGCTAAGGCTTGGGCAATCTGGCAAAGATGAAGTTGCACAGACTTACAACTCCTTTCCATTTGCACCAGGAAACTTGAAGAAAAGCAGGGCTTCAAACCAGTTTGTTCCAGCTGGAACCCCTGCTGAGAATTTGCATTTCTAACAAGTCCCCAGGCTCTGCTAATACTGCTGGTTAGGGACCAATTCTGAGAACCACTAGGAGAGTGTGGTTCTCAAAATTTATTATACATAAGAATCACCTGGGAATCTTGTTAAAATGTAGACTCTGATTCAGTATATCTGGGGTACAAATGCAAATTCTCAGCAGGGGTTCAAATGAACAGGTTCAAAACCCTGAAAAAGTTACAGCAATGTTGTTGGAAAGGAAGAAACTGCAAACAGCACTACCTGACCTCAGAACCTACTATACAGCCACGGTAGTCAATTCAGCCTAGTACTGGTACAATGACAGACACATTGAGCGGTGGGACAGCATCAAGAACCCAGATGTAAACCCATCCACCTGCAGTCACCTGATCTTCGACAAAGGCCAAAGTCCATTAAATGGGGGAAAAGACAGTCTTTTTAATAAATGGCGCTGGATGTTCATCTGCAAAAAAATGAAACAGGACCCATACCTCACACCATACGCAGAAACTAATTCAAAATGGATGGAAGACCTAAATATAAAACTCAAAACGATAAAGATCATAGAAGAAAAAAGAGGGACAATGCTAGAGACCCTAATAAATAGGATACAAACAATAACTAACAACACACAAACACCAGAAGATAAGCTAGATAACTAGGATCTTCTAAAAATTAAACACTTATGCTCATCAGAAGCCTTCACCAAAACAGTAAAAAGGGCACCTACAGACTGGGAAAAAAAAATTGGCTATGTCATATCTAACAAAGTTCTAATCTCTAAGATCTATAGGAAAAACCAATACTTCTACAACAAAAAGGCAAATAATCCACCTAAAAAATGGGCAAAGGACATGAACAGACACTTCACCAAAGAAGATTTGAGGTAGCTAACAGACACATGATGAGGAAATGCTTGCAATCACTAGCCACTAGAGAAATGCAAATCAAAACTGCAATGAGATACCATCTCACGCCAACATTACTGTAATGAATTAAAAAAAACAGAAAATAACAAACGTTGGAGAGGTTGCAGAGAGATTAGAACTGTTAATGCACTCTGGTGGGAATGCAAAATGGCACAACCATTTTGGAAAACAATATGGCGCTTCTTTAAAAAGCTAGAAATAGAAATACCATACAATCCAGCAGTCCCACCCTAGGAATATATTCTGGAAAAATAAGAATCATCACACGAATAGACATATTCACGCCTGTGTTCACTGCAGAATTATTCACAATAGCAAAAAGATGGGAATAACCGAAGTGTTCATCAACAGATGAATGAACAAACTATGGTACATACACACAGTGATAAAGCATGATGAATCTGTGAAACATCTCACAGCATGGATGAATCTGGAGGACATTTTGCTGAGTGAAATAAGTCAATCACAAACGGACAAATATTGTATGAGACCACTGTTATAAAAACTCGTGAAAAGGTTTACACACAGAAAGAAACAATCTTTGGTGGTTACAAGGGAGAGGGGGTGGACAGGGAAAAACACTAACTAGAGAATAGATAGGTGGTAACTTTGGTGAAGGGTAAGACAGTACACAATACTGGGGAAGTCAGAACAACTTGACCAAGGCAAAGTCACAGAAGCTTCATAGACACACCCAGACTCTCTGAGGAACTGAATTACTGAACTGAGGGCTAGGGACCATGGTCTCAGGGGACAACCAGTTCAATTGGCATAACAGTTTATAAAGAAAATGTTCTCCATTCTACTCTGGTGAGCAGCCTCTGGGGTCTTAAAAGCTTGTTAGTCGCTAGCAAGTGGCCATCTAAGATGCATCAATTGGTCTCAACCCACCTGGAGCAAAGGAGAATGAAGAACACCAAAGACACAAGGTAATTATGAGCCCAAGAGACAGAAATGGTCACATAAACCAGAGACTACATCAGCCTGAGACCAGGAGAACTAGACGGTGCCCAGCTTCAAGCGATGACTGCCCTGACAGGGAACAAAACAGAGAACCCCTGAGGGAGCAGGAGAGCAATGGGATGCAGACCTCAAATTCTCATAAAAAGACCAGACTTAATGGTCTGACTGAGACTAGAAGGACCCCAGAGGTCATGGTCCCTAGGCTTTCTGTTAGCACAAGACAGGAACCATTCCCAAAGCCAACTCTTCAGACAGGGATTGAACTGGACTATGGGATAGAAAATGATACTGGTAAAGAGTAAGCTTCTTGGATCAAGTAGACACATGAGACTATGTGGGCAGCTCCTGTCTGGAGAGGAGGTGAGAGGGCAGAGGGGGTCAGAAGCTGGCCAAATGGACATGAAAATAGAGAGTGGAGAGAAGGAGTGTGCTGTCTCATTAGAGGGAGAACAACTAGGAGTATATAGCAAGGTGTGTATGTAAGTTTTTGTATGAGAAACTGACTTAGCTTTAAACATTCACTTAAAAAAAAAGCACAATAAAAATTAAAAAAAAAAAAAAAGAGCTTGTTATCTAAGATACTCCAATGGCCTCACCCTGTGTGGAGCAAGGGAGAATGAAGAAAACACAAGGGAAGATTAGTCCAAAGGGCTAATGGACCACAACTACCACAGCCTCCACCAGAGTGAGTCCAGCACAACTAGATGGTGCCTGGCTACCACCACCGACTGCTCTGACAGGGATCACAATAGAGGATCCCAAACAGAGCTGGGGAAAAATGTAGAAAAAAATTCAAACTCACACACACAAAAAAAGGCCAGACTTACTGGTCTGACAGAGACTCGAGAAACCCTTAGAGAATGGCCCCAGACACTCTTTTAACTTAATACTCAAGTCACTTCTGAGGTTTACCCAAAGATTAGACAGACCCATAAAACAAACAATAATACATGTACCTCAACCATGTATATGAGACTAAATGGGCACACCAGCCCAAGGACAAGGACAAGAAGGCAGGAGGGGACAGAAAAGCTGGACTAATGGAAATGCAGAGCCCAAGGTCGAGAAGGGTAGAGTGTTGACAGGTCGCAGGGCCTGTTACAAAACAATATGTGTATTAATCGTTTAATGAGAAACTAATTTGCTCTGTAAACCTTCACCTAAAGCACAATTAAAAAAAAAGAAACTAGAAACAACCCAAATATCCATCAATAGCAGTGTATGAATTTCTTTCAGCTGTTTGTCTTGGTTATCTAGCGCTGCTATAGCAGAAATACCATAAGTGGATGACTTTAACAAACATAAATTTATTTCTCAGTTTAGAAGGCTAGAAGTCTGAATTCAGGGTGCCAGCTCTAAAGGGAAGGCTTTCTCTCTTTGTTGGCTCTGGAGGAAGGTTCTCGTCCCTTCAGCTCCTGGGCAATCTCCATGTGGCTTGGCATCTATCTTCCCCATCTCTGCTTTCTTGGTTAATCTCTTTCATATCTCAAAAGAGATTGATTTAATATACACCATACACAAATACTGTCTCATTAACATAATAACGAAAACACATTCCCAAATGGTATTATAACCAATGATATAGGGGTTAGGATTCACAACACATACCTTCGCAATTCAAAAAAACACATTTCAAACCATAACACTGCTGTAATAAATTACCACAAACTCGGAGGCTTTAAACAACAGAAATTTATTATCTGCAGTTTTGGAGGTCAGCAGTCCAACATGGCTAAAATCGAGGTGTCATAGGGCTGAATTCCTTTCTGGAGGCTCCAGGGGAGGATCTGCTTTCTTGCCTTCTAGGGGCTGCCTGCATTTCTCGGCTCTTGGCCTCCTTCCATCTCCAAAGCCAGCAATGGCTGGCGGAGTCTTTCCCACAATGCCATCTGTCTGGTCCTGACCCTTCTGCCTCCCTCTTCCCTCATTTAAATACTCCCATGATTACAGTGGGCCCACCTGGACAAATAAAGGCTGTTTTCTCATCTCAAATTTGCCTGATTAGCAACCTTAATTCCATCTGCAGCCTTATCTCCCTTTTGCGATGTAACATAAAACATTCACAGATCCTGGTGATTAGGACTGAGACATGTTCGAAGGATCTTCTACCTCAAGTAGAATGGAGAAAAACTGATCTCTTCCCATAGTGGAACCTGCCACGTTCTGGGGCGGACTCACCGTGAAACTGACCATGCTGAAGTCTTAGGATCCCTCCCTCACCTGAGCCCCTTGAAAGACCCTGAGAAGGACCCTAGCAATGTGGGTCAGACAGTCGATTGGTAAAAATATTGTTATGTTTCTGGATTTTGTGATATTGTGGTATTTGTCAGCTTTCTTAAATTTCATAATTCATTGTTCTTTTTCTAAATATAAATTCACCTTCTACCTAATATTGTATTTTTTTTTTTTTCTTAAGGAGGACCTCCTAAATTGTATAAGCCTCAGGCTCTACTAAACCAGGATGCGCCCTGGCCACAGCAACAGAAATAAATGGAAGACTTTCAAAGACCAAGGATTGAACGAAAGAAGCATGTGACCAAAAAAATCCACAATATGATTCCATTTGTATTTGTCCAAAAACAGGCAAAACTAAGCTATATATAGTATCAGGATAGGGACATATCTTGCAAAACCGTAAAGAAAAAGAAGGGATTGTTTACATAACTTCAGGGTAGGGGTCACAGAGATGTGACCAGGGATGGGTACAAAGCAGGTTTCCCAGGGACTGGTGATGCTTCTTAGGTTGAGTCATGGGCACACAGGTCTTTATTTCATTATCAGTTTTAGAGTTGTACATATATTATGTACTCTTGTATGAATGATGTATTGCATAGTTAAAATTTTGTATTTTAAAACAATGGGATTAATAATCACTTTAAGAAGCTTGAATTTTTAAACCTGAAAGTCTGCAGTGGCTGTTCGCTGCACTTCGAACAAAATCCAAACCCCTTAAAAAAACTAAATCCATTGTCATTGAGTCAATTTTAACCACTAGTGACCCTATGGAGCCCTGTTGGCATAGTGGCTAAGCGCTTGGCTGCTAACCAAAGGGTTGGCAGTTCCCATCCACCAGCTGCTCCTTGGAAACCCTATGGGGCAATTCTACTCTGTTCTATAGTGTTGCTATGAGTTGGACCCGACAGCAAATGGTTTTTGTTTTTTCTTTTTTGGTTTAGTGACCCTATAGGGCATAGTAGAGCTGCCCCATAGGGTTTCCAAGGCTGTAATCTTTACTGAAGCAGACCGTCAATTCTTTCTCTTGGGTTTGTACCACTGGCCTTTTGGTTAGCAGCCGAGTGCTTAAGCACTGTGCCACTAGGACTCCTTCCCAAACCCCTTCCCTCACACCATGCTCCCCTTTTTGGTCCTGTTCCAGCTACACGGCCTTCTCTGACCTACATAAGCCCGCCTGTCACTCCCTCTCTAGCCCCTTGTTCTCGTCCTTCTTAGCACTGGTCACATTCACAATTTACAATGACATCGATGCTCATCTCCCCTCCTGGGCTCTGAGCCCCTGAGGCAAGCACTGTATCTGTTCTGCTCACCACCCAGCAAGTGAAGAAACAGCTCACGCCCACCTGGGCCTCCACGCTTCCAAGGTACTCTGACGTGAATAGTCTGATCTGAGGTTCACGCTCGGTGAACGAGGCAGATGGGAGAACAGAGGCTCCGGGGAGAAGGGAGTGGACCTGGAGATGAATGGATGAGGGATAAGGGAGAGAGTCCTGCAGATGTCCCTCACTCAGGAGGGGGCCGCTGCACTCTTGAGAGCTGGACCCCCTTCTCCCGACTCAGTTATATGGTTACTCTTGGTCTGGGGACCTGCCAGAAACAGGGGCTGTCCCTCACCCCCTCCACCTTTAAACTGAGGAGACTGACATCTGGGGCCACCGGGAATCTCACAGATTCCAGCCAAGTGTTTACAAATGTCTCCTCCTTCCTTACCGGACACTCTGCTGGACAGTGCCCACCCTGCCCCCAGCTCTCTGCCCAATGAGGAATTTCTCTGAACACCGGAACAGCCGTGGACCAGAGCTGGGACCTCACCTGGTGCTGGGGTAGGCACGGAGGGATTTTGCTCACAGCACCCCCAGGTCCTTCCCAGTTATACATGTGGGTAACCGGGTATGGAGGCAGAATAATGTCCCCTCTGTCCAAAAAAGTCCACATCCGAATCCCGAGAACCTGTGACTGTGTCATGTTACATGGCAAAGGGGAATTAAGGTTGCTAATTAGCTGATTTTGAGATGGGGAGGCTATCCTGAATTATCTGGGTGGACCCAATGTAATCACTAAAAGCCAAAAAAACACCCCCATTGCCTTTGAGTTGATTCCAATTCATGGCGACCCCATGTGTTACAGAGTAAAGCTGCTCCGTAAGGTTTCCTTGGCTATAATCTTTAAAGAAGCAGATCGCCAGGCCTTTCTTCTGTGGAGCTGCTGGGTGGGTTTGAACCATCAACCTTTAGGTTAGTAGTCAATCGCAAACCATTTTGTCCTACCCTGGGATCTTTCCCCCAGGGATCTTAATGTGATCACAAGGGTCCTTAAATAGGGAAGAGAGAGGCAGACAAGTCAGAACAACAGGGAGATGGCATCATAGCATCAAGGAAAGACTTGATGGGCCATTGCCGGTTTGGGGACGGAAAGGGGCCAAGAGCCAAGGAATGCAGGCAGCTTCTAGAAGCTGGAAAAGGCAAGAAAACAGACACTTCCTTAGAGCCTCCAGAAGGAACGCCCTGCCTGCACCTTGACGTTAGCCCAGGACGACACACTTTGGACTTTTGGCCTCCAGAACTGTAAGATAATAAATTTGTGTTATTTCAGGCCTCCAGGTTTGTGGTAATTTGTTACAGCAGCAATAGGAAACTAATACACTGAATAATTTATTCCTTTCCTACCTTTCCTGAGGGTAGAAGCTGAGTACCCATGAAGACTCCTAGGCATCACTCTCTGATCTCATCGGGACACAGTGGTGGGGTGGGGGGACAGAAGTTTTCTAGTCTTAAAACAGCAAGTTTGCGGACATTTTTCTACACTTATGATAACATGTACAATTATTCACCAGGAAGAGACACACACATTCATTCACTTAGTCAACAAAATTTTATTGGAGTCCCTGAGTGGTACAAACAATTTATGTGCTCGGCTGCTAACCAAAAGCTTGGAGGTTTGAGTCTACCCAGAGGCACTTCAAAAGAAAGACCTGGCGATCTACTTCCCAAAAAATCAGCCACTGAAAACCCTATAGAGCACAGTTCTGCTCTGACACACATGGAGTCACCGTGAGTTGCAGTGGACTCAGCAGTAACTTTTCTTGTTTTGTTTAGTTTTTGTCTTAAGAACAATAGTGATAATTTATAATGTATTTCCCTGAGAAGGAAGGATGGTCACAGATGATATTAAGGGGTCTCTGTCCCTGGAGGGAAGATGCCTGAACACTAGGGGCTGAACCTGTGATCCCCAGAGCCCTGCTTGTGGGTCCCGAAGTGTTGGAAGGACTCGTACAATCGTCCGGTCAAACGTCTTCTTTTTCTAGATGAGAGCAACTGCCATTCCACAGGGACAAAAGATGGCCCTGCAGGGACGGACAATGGTCCCTGCTGCCCTGGTCAGCTGTATTTGACATGACTGGCCACTCCCTCCCCCTCCTTAATACACTCTCCTTCGTCACTTGGCCTCCAGGACATCCCCTCTCCTTGTTTTCCTCTTTCCTTACTGGAAGCACTTTCCTGTTGCCTTTGCTGGTTGCTTCTCTTCATTCCCACCTTCTCATGCCAGCATCCCCAGGTCCAGTCCTCGTCCTCTTCCTGTCTCTCTCAACCCCTTGGTGATCCGATCACATCCAGCTCTCATTGACAGCTCCCACATGTGCATCTGAGCCCCAAAGTCTCCCCCACCCCCGACTCCAGGCTCATTTCCCTGCCTTCTCAGCATCTCAAGCCTAATGCACCAAAACTCTCAACCTGCTCACCCTCAGGCTTCCCCTCTCCAGGTCACAGCAGCCCCCATCTTCTAGGTGTTCAGGCCTAAACCTTTGGGGCCATCCTTTGACTTCTCTCTCACACCCAACATCTAGTCCATCAGGAAACACTGTGGGCGCTGCCTTTAATATACGCCTGGGACCTGATCACTTCTCATCACCTCCACTGCTGCCACCTGGGCCAAACTACTCTCATCTCTCACCTGGGTTATGCGACAGCCTCATAGTCCTGCTTCCGCCCTTGCCTCTCTGCCGCCTCTTCTCCACACAACATCCAGAGTGGTCCTGTTGACCAGCGGTCAGATCACATCCCACCTTTTCTCAAAACCCTCCCATGGCTCCCACCTCACTCAGAGTAAAAGCCAAAGCCCCTACAATGGCTCACAAAACCCTAATGACCTGCTCCGCCCGCTTACATTTTTCTCCTCTTACCCTTTTTAATTTATCTCTTCTCAATGTCCTCCTTGATTCAGGCACATTGTGTGCTCCTGCCTCAGGGCCTTTGCACTGGTTGTTCCCAACAGTAGGACCATTCTTCCTCCAAACATAAGAGTGGCTCCCTCCCCCACTCCTTGAAATTGCAAACTACCTCCTGTCAGGCCCCACGCTGGTCTATAACTTCCTTTCCAAAAACCAACCAACCAGTTGCGGTGAAGCTGATGTTGACTCATGGCAACCCCATGTGTTCTGGAGTAGAATTGAGTTCTACCTGTTCTAATTTTTTTTTTCTCAATTATCCCTTTCCGAAATACTATATAACTTACTTACATATTAAAAAACCTGTTGCCTTGGAGTAGATTCTGACACATAGGGACCCTACAGGACAGTAGAACTGCCCCATAGAGTTTCCAAGTAGCACCTGGTGGATTCAAACTGCTGACCTTTTGGTTAGCTGCCATAGCACTTAACCACTACGCCACCAGGGTTTCCACTTAATGTATTTAGTCTACTGCTTATTATCTGTCTTCCCCCTAGAAGGTCAGCTTCACAAGGGCAGGGAGTTCTTTTCTGTTTTGTTCAGGGTTATATCCCCAGAGTCTATACCAGGGCATGGCACATATTAAGTGAATACATTAGTATTCTAAAACCAAGAATGGGTGGATGTCTTGTCAGGGTCTCACAAGGCGACACGCGGTACAGTGGAAAGGGCAGTGGCTTGGAAGTCTGACAGATGTGGTCACCCTCCTCCAGGCTGACCAACCTTGTATAAATCATTTAGCTTCCTTAGGAAATGTATAAGGGCTCAATAAATGCTAATACACACAAACACGCACACGCACGTGCTCACCCTTCATGACTAAAAACATGATTTTTTTTTCTGGCATTCGAACCTGCTGTACACTTTCCCACACAGGATACATCTCGCCCTCACACCAACCCTAGAGGTAGGTAGGTAGGGGGCCTTCTTAACAAGTAAAAAAAAAAAATGAGGCCGGAGAGCGACAGGCCCTCCCCGCACCACCGGACCCCCTCCCCACACCCGGGTGACCCGGCGGTTCCGAGGCTCGCGAGGGTCCCGGGCGGGGACTCAGCGCGGGGCTAGGCGCTGAGACTACATTTCCCAGGAGGAGTTGCCCGCAGCCCCGCGGTTCCTGAGTTTTTGCAGGGCCTCGCGTGAAAGGGAGCGGGGAGTTCCGCCGCCCGCCGGCCGGAAAGCTGGTCTGCGCTCCATCGGGACCCCAGAGTGGCCGGAGGGGTGCCCTGGTGGGGTGGCCGGAGCCCCCGGACCACTGTAGTGGCAGTGGGACGAGGCCAAGCCAGTTCGTTGTCCTCCTCTTTCCCCTTTGGCCCGGACTCTGCGCCCAATTCCGGGGACCCCTCCTGGTCATCCCCCGCCCGCGCCAATCTTCCGACCGAGGGAGGGGCGCGATCTCGCCGCGTGGCGGGAGAAAAGGTGTCGGCGGCAGAACGCACCCACGACCCGAGGCGCCCACTCCCCCCACTCCTGCTTCAGTTTCGGGAGAGAATTCCTGGTCGCTGGGATGGGCTGGGATGAGGGATGTGCGGGATCCTACAAAAGGAAACGCAGGCTGGGGTCGCTGAGACTCAGTCTCCCCCCCACACCCCACCCCATCCAGCCGTCCTTGCAAGCCCAGGCAACCTCCGTTATCCTCCGCGGTAAAATGGGGGTGACTGGGGGTAGTGATCACATTGCCTGCCTCCCCTGGAGGGAGGCGCAAAAGGTATAGAAACAGGGAAGAGCACTTTGCAAAGTAATGCGCTGTGCAAATAAAATTATTGTCTTATCGTGTCAGTGGATTCATCCACTCTTTATTCTGAGACACTCGGGAAATGGGTGGAGGTGGGGGCGACATGTCTCTGGGAACACGGAGTGGGACATCTCTGACGCCTATCTCGGTGGCTGTTTGAACGCCTATTTCTCCAACCACCTCTTAGTGGGAATCCAGAAAATTGTCTTTGAAAATAACGAAATCAAACCCACCAGAATGTTGTGTTTTCAAATCACCATCCAGACAAGAACCTTGACCTTCTGAACTAACCTGGGCTTTCTCGTTCTCCGCCGGTGCCACCAAGATAAGCCCTGAGAGAAGGTATCAGACACCGAGCCACCGGCCTCCCCCGCCCTCTCCCCTGCTCCCTCTTCCAGTCTTTTGGATTAATCCATCCCTCGGTTTTGGGGCAAACCCACTAATTTGCCCTGGCCTCAGAGACTCCAGGGTCCAGGAGGAACACCCCACCGCCGGTTCCGACCCCTTCATCCCCATCTGAACCCCCAATCTCTCACCGATCTGCTCCCTCCCCAGCCTGCCGCTGGATCTGTCCAAGGCCCCCCCCGCCCCCGACCGTGCCGGACATGCGTTCATCATTTTCACCACCTTCTTATATATATATATATATATATATTTTTATGATACCTTACTCCCAGGATATTGTTTAGGTGAAGAGTGACTCTGGGCTTAGGGGCTAAAGCGGGTGTGTTAGGGGAGGAGGGGCGAGGGACTCAGGGAGCGAGCATCCCAGAATCCCGACCCCACACCAAGCGGGACCTGGCGCGTGCGTAGGAGGTCAGCGGTAGACAAGGGGGTCCCTGGAACTCCAGGGAGCCTTCCGCTAGCCTCTGAACCCCTAAAGCCCCTCAGAGCCTCAAGACTGCCTTCAGACGGTGGTGCCCCACCGCGGGGTTGTCGGCCTCGCCTATACCCGCCAAGCAGCAGGGAAAAAGATGTACACATTTTAACAAAGACATCCGCATCCTCCCAGCAAAATGGCGGTGGTCCCCGCAACAGCTCTCTGAACTGCACACTTTCCAAGAATTAGTCAGGACCCAATGAAAGCGACCCTCTCCTCGGCCATTCCCCCGGCGCCCCGCTTTCCCAACCCCTAAAGTACTCATGGCCTCTCCTCATCCCAGGGGCCCCCAGGACAGTCTCAGGTTAGAGCCCTTGGGGCTACTCCTCCATTGGGGACCCCCCTCCCACTCTACCTCCAAGGGTCCTTGAGAGAGGGGCTAGACCCCCAGGCTTGGCCTCAGGGGTTGGGAGCAGCGAGCTCTGCCTCTGACACCCCAAAACTCCCAGGTTGAGGGAGGCATGTAAATGAATTCTCAATTAGGATATACAGAAGATGTAGGGGTCTTTGAGGAGAGGAGGCAACCTCGCAGGCCCCTCTCCACCCCTCAGGGGGCCCAGGTAGCACTGAGGGTTAGGGTCCAGAAGGGAGCCTCGACATAGAGGTCTGGGGGCACACTGGGGTAAAAACGACAGAGGAGGGGGAAGGGACAAAGTTTGAAAGTGCCCTTCCAACTTTTCCAGGGAAAGTTTGCTCGGGGTCCCAAGGACAGAGGAGGGCTAGAGGTGCGAGGGGCCTGGTGGCGGGGCGACCCCCGAGAGGTGACCGGTCCCTGGGGGAGCGACCCCTCCCCCCTGTCCCGGCTTGTCCCGGCTGGGAGCCGCCCGGCTCGGGGCCGCGTGTGTTAGTTGGGGCCTCTTTCCAGCCGCTCCACCCGGCTGGGGGACCCCGCAGCGATCCAGGAGTGGGGTCCTCGGCTAGCCCCAGGAGGGGGCTTTGCTTCGGGGGGGTCCCCGCACCTGGTCTCCTCAGCCCTGCAGGGCCAGCCCCCCGCAAAGGGGAAATGTGCCGGCGCGCCAGCGGTCCTCGGCGCCGTTTGGGGCGCATGGCGGGCGCGGGGGGCGGCAGCCGGGCCCGCGGGACACCCGGCGGGGGAGCCCAAGGACCCGGGCAGCGTCCCCGGGCGGCGGCGGAGCGAGGGAAGGCCCGGGCCAGGGGGAAAGGTCGGATTTGCTCGGCGGAAGAAACACAGATGGCGGCGGCGCGGCGCCATTCCGGGCCGGGAGCAGGCAGCCAGCAGCCCTGTCCTCACCGCGGTCCGCCCGCCGCCGCTAAATACCCGGATGCGCCGCCCGAGCGCCAGACGCAGAGCTGGGAAAAGGGAGGCAGGGCTGGCGGAGGCACAGCCAGGCGCAGAGAACGACCGACGGAGTAGCGGGGCTGGGCCACGCAGACTCGGCCCAACGAGCTGTCCCGCGACCCGATCCGGGAGGAGACGGAGCGACTCCGCCTGCATCCCTGGGAGCCAGGCTCCGGGCAGGCCTGGTGCTCAGGGGCCCGAGAGCAGATCCCGAGCCAGGCTTGCCTTAGCCTCCGACGAGGGCTTGTCCTATTGAAGGCGCTTTCTTCAACAGCAGGACCAGGCGGGCTACCATGACCGAGAACTCCACCTCTGCTCCTGCAGCCAAGCCCAAGAGGGCCAAGGCCTCCAAGAAGTCCACAGACCACCCCAAGTATTCAGACATGATCGTGGCTGCCATCCAGGCGGAGAAGAACCGGGCTGGCTCCTCGCGCCAGTCCATCCAGAAGTATATCAAGAGCCACTACAAGGTGGGTGAGAACGCCGACTCCCAGATCAAGTTGTCCATCAAGCGCCTGGTCACCACCGGTGTTCTTAAGCAGACCAAAGGAGTGGGCGCCTCGGGGTCCTTCCGGCTGGCCAAGAGCGATGAGCCCAAGAGGTCAGTGGCCTTCAAGAAGACCAAGAAGGAAGTCAAGAAGGTGGCCACACCAAAGAAGGCAACCAAGCCCAAGAAGGCTGCCTCCAAAGCCCCAGGTAAGAAGCCCAAAGCCACTCCAGCCAAGAAGGCCAAGAAGAAGCCGGTTGCCACACCCAAGAAAGCCAAAAAACCCAAGACTGTCAAAGCCAAGCCAGTGAAGGCATCCAAGCCCAAGAAGGCCAAATCAGTGAAGCCCAAAGCCAAGTCCAGTGCCAAGAGGTCGGGCAAGAAGAAGTGACATTGAGGCCTTTTTTCCATGGACCCTCCTCCCTGTTCTCCTATTTTCTGTAATTACTTTTTACCTTTCTTCTGTTTTGATTCTCATCTTAACTCTTTGCCCCTTTCTATGTGACTTTATAAGAGACAGAACTTGAATGCCTCAGAAATATAGAAGAATTGATTTTTTTTTTCTTTAACCAATCATGCAAGGACAGCAACAACAAATCTCATCTCTAATGATGAGAATGTACTTAATTTTGTTAACTTGTTATTAGGCTACTTATGGCTTTAGGGGTTTTGGTGGGCTTGTGTGTTTTTGTTTTGTTGGACAGTTTGTTTACTACAAAGGTAGATGGAAGAGAGAAGGGGTGAGGCAGCTTCTTCAGGCTAGATGAGAGGGAGTCCGGAAATTGTTAGGCTTGTTAGGGGTATCTTTAAGGCAGGTGAGCTTTCTTGAAGTTGGGCACCCCTTGTGAGAAGTTCAAAACCTTTGGCAGGGAGAGAAGATGGGTGGCAGCAGCAGGACGCCAAAGGGGCGGGTAAGCAGTAATGGGTCCAAGACCAGTTTCCTTGTCACCTCTGTTTAGTTGGCCCTGTGGCCTCCCTGTTTAAGGAAAAGAGGCAAGTCTGAAATGACAGCTGGTGGAAGAAGCTGTGGCTCTTCTCTGTTAGTGAGGACCTTGTCACGTGGGGGGAAGGGGGGTGGAAAAGTCTCACCTAAAAAGGGAGCGGAAACTTTGTAGGAAGGGTGAGGAGTCAGTCAGCCAAGTGCCTCAGTATGCCCCGTTGAAACCTGGGTTTTTTGACACGGTTGATGTATACTAGGAGGATTTTTCCCCCCATTTCCCCTGTTTTTTTTTTTTTGTTGTTGTTGTTGTTCCGTCTGCACCAGAGGTGGCTTTGTTTGGTGGTCTGGTGGGGAGCCCTGGTGTAGAGCTCTCCAGCCCTGCCATCAGACGCTTGGAAACCTCTCCACCTCTTTTTACTTCGGAGTCTTTTATACATAGTTGTAGATGGGGGAGGGAGGCAGTGGGCGGGGAGCAGTGGACGGTAAGACATACTACAGTCAATTTTGAATTTGCTAAGTAGTTTCACAGAGTTAGGTCTGTGCGTGTATGTGTGCATATATGTGTGTGTGTGTGTGTATGTATGTATGTATACGTACACATATCTAGTGCTAGTACTTCTATTTCACACTCGGGAGCTAGGAGAAAAAACCTGTACAGTTGTTTTTCTTTTATTTTTAATAGGAAAAAAAATTTTTTTTTTGATAAGTGTTATTTGTGCCGGGAAGAATTTGCTGTCTTTATGATTTTAAGACTTTAAAATAAAATTAGAAAAGGAAAAAACCTGAGCGTGTGTATTCTAATTTGTAAAGCTGGAGTGGGCCGGTGGGCAGTGGGGGACATTGGGGGCCTTTGCACCTGAGAATGGGGAAAGGGCTCCAAGAGCTCAAGAGAAACGCGGGAAACCTCAGGGTTGAAGGGTGCACAGTGTACCTCAGCCTGCTTCTAGGCGCCTGCCTTTGGGGTGAGAGGGCACCCCTTTCCTTCCGGGAGGAGGGTGTATAGGGAGAGAAGGGGATGGAAGTAAAGGGAGTCCGGAGGCCAGGTCTCCCTTCTCCCCTCCCCCCCGCCCCGACGCTGGACCTCTCCAGCCTCAACTTACAAACCAATCCACTTGCGGCCTCAGTAGGTCCCGCCGGGCCCCAGGACCCGCCTCCCTTGCCCCTTTAACAGCCCCTCGCGTTTTGATTGGCTGCCAGGGCCCGGCCCCCGGCCACGTGACTGGGCGGGCGCCGAGGTGCGCACGGCTCTCAGGCGAAGCGGGGCGCTCGGGCGCGGTGGGCGGGAAGCGGGGCGCTCCGGCGCGGTGGGCGCGAGGTGAGCCGGCCGCGTCTCGCGCGTTGCCCTTCCTGGGACCCCGCGGCCGCCGGGCGCAGTCAGCCCTGGCCCGGCTGCGCGGCGTCCTGGAGCGGGAGCTGGAAGGGATCCGCGGGGCCGGCACCTGGAAAAGCGAGCGCGTCCCCACGTCCCGCCAGGGGCCGCACATCCACGTGGACGGCGTCTCCGGAGGTAACACCACGGCCCGGGGTCGGCGGACCTGGCCCCTTCCAGGGCCCGTCTGGGACGTGCGCTGCCGCAGGGGGCCTGAATGCCGGGGAGGAGGGTCAGCACCGGCACAGGTGGCTTCTGGTCCCTTTCCCAGCCGTCGGGCAGATGCTGTGGCTTCCCGCTGTTTGACCTGGTTAAACCAGTTTCCAGGGAGGGAGGCGATTTGTCCTTGAGCAGCGGGCTGGACTGAGGCCCAGGCCTGTGAGGTAAAGAGAGGGAGACCCAGCTGGTCCCAGGAGAGCCACTTGAAGGAAGGGCGATGGGGAGCGGCAGCGAGAAAACCCGCATTTTTTGAGAGGCTGCTTTGCGGAAAAAAAAAAAAAAAAAAAAAGCCCTCTGATAATTGCCGCACGTGGAGTCCTGCAGATCTCTAAAGGTAGGAATGAGTAATCCCATTTTACAAATGAAGAAACAATCCCATTTTACGAACGAAGAAGCTGAAGCTCAGAGATGCGAAGTTTTGCCCAAAAATCCTCAGCAAGCTCCAGGTGGAGCTGGCTTTGGTCTAGGTCTTCTAGGATCTTGGCGCTGAAAGGTCACCTAACTGCCAGAGAGGCCAACTTGCTGGCCAGAGTCACAACAAGCGAGGGGCTCGAGGGCTGCTGCAGAAATCATATTTCCGTATTGTCTGGCCAGGTCTCCCTCACGTCCGCTGAACCAGTGACCCGTGCCCTTGTGTCTGTGCCAGGCCTCAGGTGGGTGCTGGCTAGAAACAGGCCACCAAGCTGCTTTCTGCTCAGGAAATGGGCATAGCAGCCTTGATGTGTTCCTTACCTGTAAAATGGAGGTCCCAGGAACCTCTGAGGCCCCAGCTTTCCTGGGTGGGACGGGGGGGTCAAAAGATGGGAAATTGGGAGATGCAGTTTCTCACCCTGTGTCCGCTTCTCCCAGCTGTGTGACCTTTCCCCTCCTCTGGCCTCAGTTTCCTCGTTGGGCCAGCCGTGTTCACTTTTGACTGTATAATTCAGGGCCTGTCGGGGGCCAGGGCCAGAGGTCCCCCTTTAGGGGTGCGATTCTATGCCAGACAGCAAAGTAAACTGTGGGGTGTTTAACGACCATAGCGAGCACCTGAGTCAGCCCTCTTCCGTTACCCGTGAGGAAACCAAGGCCCAGATGAGGGCTTGATGGTGGTCTTCAGGTGCAGGAGAAGCCTGTGAGGAAGGGCTGAGTTTCTCAAAGCCAGAGTTTAATCTTCTCATCCTTCAAGGTGAAGCACAGAGAGGCCCCTTCTCCTGTTGCAGCTGGATGCGGGGCTCCCAGTTCCTGTCTAGGCCTCTGCCCAAAAGAGATCATATTGAATGGTTGTTTCCTCCTCAAGGGTGCATCCAGGTCCCTTTCCTCTCCCAGCCCCTTGGGCCTGGCACCGACGGCTTTCCAGGCCCTTCCTTATCCTGAGCTCTGTACCCACCTCCTCTTCTCCACCTCAGGAATCCTTAACTTCTGTGCCAACAACTACCTGGGCCTGAGCAGCCAACCCGAGGTGATCCAGGCAGGGCTGCGGGCCCTGGAGGAGTTTGGAGCTGGCCTCAGCTCTGTCCACTTCATCTGTGGGACCCAGGTACAGAAAGAGGGATGGGGGCATTGTCCCTAGGGTTGGCTGCTGACCCAGCTGTCTGCGTCTCACAGTCAGCAGGCCTGGTTTAGTATGCTCAGCTTGTCCCGGGGCTCTGAGCCCATTCTTGGCCCCAGAGCTGTCTGGTGGGAAAGCTGGGCTTAGGCTTCTGTTTTGCCAAGAGGCCTTGAGTGAGAAACTTGACCTATGTGAGAGGAAAGGTAGAAGGGAAGAATTGGGACTGAGGATTCTGGAACTCTTCTTCCTGAGCTTGGTTTCCAGCTTTGCCATTTATTAGCTCTGTGACTATGGGCAAGTTTCTTAATCTCTCTGTGCCTCAATCCTCTTATTGGTAGAATTGTGAATAATAGGATTGTTACAAATTAAAGACTTAATACACATAGAAGTGCTTAGGACAGTACCTGGCACGTAGTAGGGCTCAATAAATGTTGATTCTTATTTTGTAAATATTCTTTGACGTGAAGCTTACATAATGTTTGATATATTCTCAGGTCCTGTTTTATGTTCATTACAGATAATAACTCATTAATCCTATGTAGTAGGTGCTATTCTTATTCTCATTTTAGAGATGAGGACCCTGAGGCCCAGAGAGGCTAAGTGGTCTGCCCAAGGGCACCATGGCCTGTCATGGTGGGATTTGAGCCCAGGTGGCCTGGCTCCACAGTCCGTGCTGTTGACTACTACGTTGTGATTGTCACAACCGGTCCTCTCAGAATGGTGGGGGTGAAATGAATGTCAGAGGCAGAACTCCTGACTCCCACCTGGGATATTTTCCGACAGAACCCTCGCCTAGACTGAACAGCTTTCAAACCTAAGAATAAGAGGCACAAATGGACCAAAATTACTTATGTAATCCTTTTCTTTGCCATTAAACAACCAAAAAAGGCACTTGGTTTGATAACAGGAGAAAAATACATCTTCTTTCCTTTCAGTACCCAAAATTCCCCCATTAGACCTCTAGTACAAAATGAATAGAAGGGAAAGGAGAGGAAACCTAGCCAGTTCCCAATTCTTCATGGAAGTCATCTGCCAGGTTCTTGTCAGCTCTGGAGTGGTAACCCTTGTGCAGAAAGCAGGGAGAGGCCGAGGCTGCAGACCAGGTTCTGTTTGTGGCCCTCTAAGCCTCAGTCCCCCAGGACTGGTCTCACCTGGCCCCGCAGGCATTACCACCTGTCTCACTCACTTTCTTCAGAGCATCCACAAGAATCTGGAAGCAAAAATAGCCTGCTTCCACTAGCGGGAGGACGCCATCCTTTATCCCAGCTGTTTCGACGCCAGTGCTGGCCTTTTTGAGGTATGTGGAGGCTGTGGGTGGGAGTGGGTGGGATCTGCTAGGCCCTGGAAAATTTGGGGGATGGGCAGTCAGGAGAATTTGGCAGGATGCCAGTGCCATGCCTAGGGGCTCCAGTGCCCATTTCTTACAGAGGTCAAGGTTGGGCCAGGTGCTCCTGGGGCTTACAAGGAGGCCTCCTTCCTCCATTTGGGGCAGCTAGAGGTTGGGAGTGGCAGGGTTGTTAGTTGCCATGTGTACAGAGTAGAACTGCTCCTTAGGGTTTTGAAGACTGATCTTTTGGAAGCAGATCGCCAGGCCTGTCTTCTGAGGCACCTCTGGGTGGATTCGAACCCCCAACCTCTCAAATAGTAGTCAAGCACCAAGCATGCAGTGAGAGTAGGGCCTCTGGTCCAGCACAGTGTAGGGCTCTGGAGACCCAGATAGGTGCAGGGGGTGTGCTGGTTGGCAGGGAAATTTCGACTCAGGGAGTCGGGGGAAGAAGAACCTCAAGGCAGTTAGGCGAGAGTTCTGCCCACACTGCCTCCCTCCAGGCCCTGCTGACCCCGGAGGATGCGGTCCTGTCGGATGAGCTGAACCATGCGTCCATTATCGATGGCATCCGTCTCTGCAAGGCCCACAGGTACTGCTACCGCCACCTGGATGTGGCTGACCTGGAGGCCAAGCTGCAAGAGGCCCAGGTGGGCAAGACCCAGGAGCCCCAGGGGCAAGTACTGGGCATAGCCTCGGTCTCCCTGCTGGTGAAAGAAGAGAGGCCTGGAGAAGCCAACTGCTCACTCACAGACAAACAGCCTGGAAGTTTGAACAGCCAAGATTCAAAACCAAATCCCTCAGACCCCACAGCTTTGTTTATTCCATTGCACCCATGCTGCCTTGAGTTTTAGCAAGCATCTAATGTGTGCCAGGCATAAGGGGGTGGTGGGCACATGGACTGAACCTGGCCCCACCCCACCCTGCCTTCTGGTAGTTTACCCAGGAGAACGAAACCATTCTTACTACCCAGAGCTAAATGTGGCTCCAGTCGGCCTGGAAGAGGTGAGTCAGGCTCAGAGTCAGAAACAAGGTAGGGAATGTTCCAGTCCCAAATGGAGTTCCCACCTCTGTGCTGGGCACTGGGCAAGGTGGGCTCTTAGAGCTCAAAACAGTGTAGGGGGAGGGTGGTTTGGCCCCTCTTGCAGTGCCAGCCACCCCATGCCCATGTGTCACCTGCAGAAGCATTGGCTGCGTCTGGTGGCCACTGACGGGACCTTCTCCATGGATGGTGACATTGCGCCCCTGCACCCCTGCGGGAGATCTGCTGCCTTCTCAATATGGTGTCCTGGTCTTCGTGGATGAATGCCATGCCACTGGCTTCTTGGGGGCCACAGGACGGTGGGAGCATGTGCCACCTGAGGTCCAGAGTTGGGCTACTGAGGGTGGGTGGGAAACCAGAAAGCCACCGCTCCCCTGACCCATGATCCCTGGGCTCTTAGGCGGCCTGTGGCAGCATTGGTGGCTTCCCTTGCAGGGGCACCGATGAGCTGCTGGGTGTGATGGACCAAGTCACCATCATCAATTCCACACTGGGGAAGGCGCTGGGTGGAGCATCAGGTGACTGCAGGGTTGTGCCCCTGGGTTCCCCTAACCCACATGCAGGACCATGGAGAGGTCTCTGGGAAGGTGGGGAGGGGAGACTTGGAACTACAGAGAAGAGGGTAGCATGGATTATACTCTCAGGAGGGGCTTGGGGTAGGATCTGTCTCTTGGCCCCTGACCACCCCCACTCCGTTCTCAGGGGGCTACACGACGGGGCCTGGGCCCCTGGTGTCCTTGCTACGGCAGCGTGCCCTGCCCTACCTCTTCTCCAACAGTCTGCCACCTGCCGTCATCGGCTGTGCCTCCAAGGCCCTGAACCTGCTTATGAGGAGCAACACCATCATCTAGTCCATGGCTGCCAAGACCCAGTGGTGCGGCCCCTGGCAGGGATGGCACAGGCTGGGGTGAGGGGGATGGTGAGGGCCTACCCAGGCCCATAGCTCCATGCCTCTGCCCACACCACCTCCCAGCAAGGTTGCACGGGCCTCAGCTCTCTCAGCCCAGGGCTACCTGCTTGCCCACTCCCTCTTCTCTGTCTCTGCCTCCGCCGTCCATCTTTTCCATTGCGCCTCTCTCTACACATGTCACTGTGTCTCCCTGTCTTGTGCTATCCCACCTATTCCTCCACCTGATGCCTTCTCTGCCTCTCTGGATCTGCCTGTCTACATCAGTCCCTCTAGCAGACTTGCCCACAGATTTTTGGCACAGATCAGGAGCAGGCGTGAAAGCCCCCAGCCCTCCAGCTGTCTGTGACACCTGCCTCATGCCCACAGGTTCCGCAGTAAGATGGAGGCTGCTGGCTTCACCATCTCAGGAGCCAATCACCCCATCTGCCCTGCGATGCTGGGGGATGCAGGGCTGGCCTCTCACATGGCAGATGACATGCTAAAGAGAGGTAAGGGACGCAGTGGCTGAGTGGGACCAAAGAGACCAGGACGAGAGGGGCCCTAAGAAGAAAGGGAGGGGAACCTCTGGAGTGCAAACACCTCCCTCACCCCCACCCCACTACCCCTTAGACCAGCTGGCTGTTCACGCTTGAAAACCTTGGGCCCTGAGTAAGCCCAGGTCTAGCAGACCTGTGACTTCCTTGCCCTCGGCGGGCCTCAGGAAGGTGGGAGCTGGGTGTCACATCCTCAAAACCTGTCTGGCTCTGGCGAGCCCCAGGTTGACTTTCTACCCTTCCAGGCATCTTCATCATCGGGTTCAGCTACCCTGTGGTCCCCAAGGGCAAGGCCCAGATCTGGGTCCAGATCTCGGCGGTGCACAGCGAGGAGGACATAGACCGCTGCATGCAGGCCTTCGTGGAGGTGGGGCGGCTGCACGGGGCATTGCCCTGAGCCGAGGTCCCCTCCCTCCCTCCACAGCGACTTTGATCGCCCAGACTTGGATGAGGCCTCGACTGTGGCCTCAAGTGTGAAATAACAGTGTGCAGACCGGCTGGAAAGCATGCCTCTCCTCTATGCTCTTGCAGCAGGCCCAGTCCTGTGGCTGGCTGAAGACTGGGGCAGGAGCTGGGGCTGTGCATGCAGGCTCCTGAGTGGCTCTCAGAGCTGATCCCTCCCCACATTAAGATGGGGCCCAGGCAGCAGGGAGATGGGCACGGGCCACTGCTTGGCTCGGGTGGCTCCTGTGCTGCTGGGCGGGGGGGGGGGCGGGCAGCCTTTCCCACGGCACCCTCCTTCTCTGCAGCCCCCCTGAGTCTAGCGTGGTGAACACTTCATCTTGTTCCCCATCCACAGGCCGTCCTGCAGCTGCCTAGATAAGAAAGGACTGGGGGCCAAAACCCGTGTTTGGAAGGAGGGAGAGAGGATTCAGGCCGAAAAGGAAACAGGAATCCAGAATGGGGATCGCCCCTGGAGAGGCCTCTGACTCTCTGGCCTTGGGCAAGTCCTGTCCCCTCTATGTGCCTCAGTTTCCCCGCTAACTGAAGAACGGGTGTTAATCACGATCTGGTGCCCTTCCAACTCGCTCACCCCAGTGATCAGCCGCCAGGGGGCGTAGCGAGCTCGGGCTCTGGCCGCGGTGGCGGCCCGCTCGCCCCACCCGCTTCAGACTCGCGGCCTTGGGCAGCCAAGGCCGGGCGGACCGATTAGCTTCCCCCGTGCCCGGCAACGGCTCGCGGCTCCCCTGCTGGAGGCGCTAACCTCCGGCCCCCAGTTGTGCCCTTGGTCGTTCGGCAGCGCCGCGGGAGGGGGCCCTCGGCCGTCCTCCCCGCGCAGCCTCCTGGGGTGGGGCGGACTCTGAGTCACCGCAGCTCCAGCCTCGGCGTGCTGTGTCCTTGGAACCTCGGAAATTGCAGGGGTGGAAGAGGACGAAAGGGCCCTCATTAACACAAGGAACTAGCACCTCCCTCACCCTGCACTTCCTGTCCGCCTTTTTGCCTGGTCGTTTTGGGGTGCAGGTGCCTTACCCCCAGGGTTCTGGGATTCAGGGGGAGCTTGTGGCTGGGGTCCTGGGAGGATGCAGCTGTGGCCACGTGGGCGACAGAAACATTTGCAGGCCGTCACCGCAGGGCAGGGCACCTGGCGCCAAGCACGAGCAAGGCCTGCCGCTGGCCTGGGACTCAACCAGCAGTGCCAGGCCAGCAGCTGGGTGTGTGGCCTGCGCGGGCCGGCAACTCACGCCCGGCGGCCACGAGCAACCAAAAGGCGATTTGGCAGACCCAGCGGGGCTACCACTTAGGACCCAGGTCGCCGTGAGCTGGCATGAGGCGAAGTCCACAGCCAGCGGCGCAGCAAGCACGTCGCCTTCGGGTGGCTCCCGGGCGCCGCCGCTGGCCTTGCGCGCCCCTCCTCCCCGGCGGACAGCAGGAGCATCGGGCGCTCGTGTCTCGGCTTCGACGCTCACTAGTTGTCTCGGGCACCCGCGACAGGCCGAGGGGCCACCTATCAGCCCCACTTCCACCTTCTGGGAGGCTCAAGGCTTCGGGGACCACTCCCAGAGTGCGCCGTCCGTGTCCTCTGCGTGGGGTTCAGAGCCGCGGCCGCTAGGAGCAGGAGCAAGATGGGAGGCGGGGAGAGAGACACACTGAAACACCGGCCAGGGCGTATGTCCGTCTGTCTGCGCCAGAGCAGGCTCTGGGCGCTGCCGCCGCCCTCCCTCCCTCCCTCTTCCCCTGTGCCTCTGCTGTTAGCTCAGCCTAGCTGCTGTTATAGGGAACTCTGCCCTAGTACTACCGAGCCCGGCCCCAACCCTGCTGGGGCCAGGAAGGGCCACGGGGGTTAAGGGGGCGGGGAGTCGGGAATGCCACGCTCGTGGGTCCAGGCTTCTGGAAGTCGAAAGATGCATTACTTTGTCTAGAGTCATGCAGTTCTGCCATTTAGTTATCATAGAATGCAGTGATTCTAATTCCTTAATTTTCATGGTTCTGGAATTTAGGTTCAGAGACTCCAGATCTGATGCCTACGTTCTTCAGCGAGTTCCTGCTTCCAAACATTCAAGGACTCTGTGTCTGGGGGATGGAGTGACATCAGACTTTGGGAGGCCCCTCTGAGCACAGATGAGAGTCCCAGGGGGCTGCCAGGAGCTAGCTCTGAGGGGTCTCTCCTGTTCCTCAGGGCCTTGAATGCGAATTCTGGCTCAGCACCACCCCTCACGCTTTTTTTTTACCTTTCCCTTCTCTTATACTTCCCGTTGCTCAGCTTCTAGAAAGACTGCATTCTGTCCCTACCACCTTTTCTCTCACCCTCGTTACCACAGGCTGAAGACTGGCTCTTGCCCCATTCCACTTGTCCAGTTCACTATCAACCTCCTCGTTACTAAATCCGGTGCACCCAGATGCTGGCTTCTCTGACCCTCTGGAAGCATTTGGCCCTGTGGCCCATTCCTTCTCCAGTGAGTCCCAGCCAGAAACCCATGACCGAATCACACAGCCATTCACCAAAACCTGGCAACCTCTTCGACCCGTGCCTAGACAAGGGGCTCTAATGGGTCATTCATCTAATCTCTCCCCTTCTCATTCATCCTGGTCACCCCAAAACCAAACCCATTGCCATGGAGTCGATTCTGACTCAGCAACCCTAGCCCATAGTAATCTTCCTACTAAATAAGCGGGCATATCGTGGCCCTGCTCTGGAGCCTTCACCAGCTCCCCATTGTCCTCAGACTAGGGTTAGACTCTGGACAGGCACACAGACCCTCTGGTCTCCAGCCAGGCTGAGCCCCTAGAACAAACTTAGGGGGGCAGATGGGTCTCTGGGGATGCTCAGGGCCTGGCGGAGGGGTACTACCCAAAGCCTGCAGAAAGGGGACTCACAATCTGATTTCCCAGCTTAGGAAACCCCATCCAGGACTATGAATCTTTTCTAGAAGAGATGGGATTAGAGCCCTCCTTGAAGCAGGAGGGGGGACAGGGAGGGAGTGGAGTCCTCAGGCAGGGCCACAGAAGGTGGAGTGCCAGGAATAGTTTGGGCCCTGGGCATGGAGGGGTTAACTACAAAGCGAATCTCAGAGAGCAGGATCAATGGGCTACTCCCAGCAGTAAGAGAGTGAGGCAGCAGCAACGCAGAGAGGAGCCAGGCAGAAGAGCATGCCATCCCTGGGAAAGCAGGGGCTGAGGAGGAGGTGGCCAGTGGCCACTCCCAAGGGAGTGTCCAAACCCAGCTCGGCAAAGGAGGGCAGAGGAGAGGAGGGGCCTTAAAGGAGAAGAGAGGAGTAGGAGCAGCCCCGTACCTGCAGGGAGGCACCAAGGGGCGGCAGCTGACCCAGGAGGACCCCCAGCCTGGCCACTTCCCCCAGGATCAAGCAAGGGCCAAGTGCCCAGGGTCAAGGTGGGTGTTGCCCATTTGGATTTTGGGGGCTGCATGTTGAGTGCTGGGGTGGGGGTGGATACCACCTTTCTTCCCTTCTCCATGCCTGCCCCTCCCATTGCTCCTAATTTGTCCCACCACCCTGGAGGTCCCAGACACCTAGGAGAAGGACGTACAGGTAGTAGCTGATGTGGGCTGTAGGGTGAGGCAGGGATGAGGATGGACGCAGCGTGCTCACACGGATACACGCAGGTTGTCAGAGACACCACCTGTTACAGACTCAGCTCAGCACTCCAGCCTGGGAGTTAGGATACCAGGGTGGTAGCCCGAGATCTGCCACTCAAAGGGTGACCTTGGCTCCCATGTTCCCCCTCTGAGCCTGTTTCCTTCTGGGCAAAAAGGAGGCAGTGATCAGAATGGTTCTCCCACCTGAGCCATTGTGGGGATCGCATGACACTGGACCATCTTCAATGACTCAGGGATGTCATCCATGCTTTGCTGAGACTACAGCACATGAAGGTTTTAACGCATATCCAAGGGTCTCCCTGGGCTTCAGATCCTCACTGAGAAGTCAGGAAAAGATACCAGCTCCTGGGGTTGGGGCTGCCCCCCGCCCCCATCCACCATGTCTTCATCCCACTCTGCCTGTGTCTTCACCTGCTTCACGGAGTAGAGGTGTCCGTCAAATACCTAATCAACCTTCCAAGTCCTGGGCTACACATCTGACCCTAGGAAACCAAGGACCCTCCCCCCGCCCTGTTCCAGAGGCTCCCACAGTGGATCTTGGTGATGATTTGGCCCTGTCCCCTGTCCCACACAGCATTTAGCCCAGGATACCTGAGCTGCAGGAACTAGATCCCTGGGCTGAGTAACTAGAGGTGGGGGCTCCCACCTGAGATCCCAGCTTCTCTTCCTCAGGTGCCCATCTGATGGCGAGATGTCCGATGCCCAGAACATTTCGCTGGACAACGCGGGGAATGTGGGGGCTGTGGCAGTGCCTGTGGTCTTTGCCCTCATCTTCCTGTTGGGCACAGTGGGCAATGGGCTGGTGCTGGCTGTGCTGCTGCAGCCCAGCCCAGGAGCCTGGCAGGAGCCAGGCAGCACCACGGACCTGTTCATCCTCAACCTGGCCGTGGCCGACCTGTGCTTCATCCTGTGCTGCGTGCCCTTCCAGGCCACCATCTACACGCTGGATGCCTGGCTCTTTGGGGCCCTCGTCTGTAAAGCCGTGCACCTGCTCATCTACCTCACCATGTACGCCAGCAGCTTCACCTTGGCTGCGGTCTCAGTGGACAGGTGCGCTGGGCCCCGAGCCTGGCTGGGCCCAGGCTGGGGAGGGAGGATCTGAACAAGTGCTCATTGGCCTTAGAAAGCAAAAGGGAGGGAAGGAGCAGCTCTCTGACCCCCTCATCCAATTTCTGGGCACCTGTAGGGCATGCTGGAGGAGACCATCCTGCCCTCCCCCCACCGTGAGCCTCCCAAGGGCATCTCTGTGTCCCAAGTATCAGCACAAGGCCTAGCACACAGTAGGTGCTCTGTAAATGTGAAACGAGTGCCAAAAGGAACACATGAACAAATTCATCAGGTATTTTATTACAGCCCACGCCTGGCCCAGGCTGTGATCACACCTGCTTCCATGGCTTGGGATCAAATCCAGGGTCTTTCATGAGCTTGGGCAAGTCACTTCTCTCTGGGTGTCATTTTACTTGTATAGAAAATGTTGGGTGCTGTGGAGTCGATTCTGGACTCATAGCGACCCCCATGTAACAGAATAGAACTGACCCATAGGGTTTTCCAGGCTGTTTTTTTTTTTTTTTAATCTTTACTGGGGAGCCATGGTGGTGCAGTGGTTAAAAGATAGGGCTGCTAACCAAAAGGCTGGCAGTTTGAATCCACCAGCTGCTCCTCGGAAACCCTATGGGGCAGCTCTACCCTGTCCTATAGGGTCGCTGTGAGTCAGAATCGACTCCAAAGCAACGTGTTTGGCATTTCTCTTCACTACAACGTAACTACCCCGGGAGACAGTGCAGTCACCCCCATTTTTCAGACAAGGAAGCCAAGGCACAGCTGCTGACAGGTCCCCGCACTGTGTAAGCGTGGGGCGGGGGGGCGTGGATGGGGCCCCGCGGGGAGGACGCCCAGCCACCAGCGCGCTGACCCGGCGTCCGCCTCCAGGTACCTGGCTGTGCGGCACCCGCTGCGCTCGCGGGCCCTGCGCACGCCGCGCAATGCCCGAGCCGCCGTGGGCCTCGTCTGGCTGCTGGCGGCGCTCTTCTCCGCGCCCTACCTCAGCTACTACGGCACGGTGCGCTACGGTGCGCTGGAGCTCTGCGTACCCGCCTGGGAGGACGCCCGCCGGCGCGCCCTCGACGTGGCCACCTTCGCCGCCGGCTACCTGCTGCCCGTGGCCGTGGTGAGCCTGGCCTACGGCCGCACGCTGCACTTCCTGTGGGCGGCCGTGGGGCCCGCGGGCGCCGTGGCGGCGGAGGCCCGGAGGCGTGCCACAGGTCGAGCGGGGCGCGCCATGCTGGCGGTGGCCGCGCTCTACGCGCTCTGCTGGGGGCCGCACCACGCGCTCATCCTCTGCTTCTGGTTCGGCCGCTTCGCCTTCAGCCCGGCCACCTACGCCTGCCGCCTCGCCTCACACTGCCTCGCCTACGCCAACTCCTGCCTCAACCCACTAGTCTACGCGCTCGCCTCGCGCCACTTCCGCGCGCGCTTCCGCCGTCTGTGGCCCTGTGGCAGCCGTCGCCGCCACCGTGCCCGCTGTCGCCCGCGCGCCCGTCGCGCCCTCCGCCGAGTCCAGCCGGCCTCCTTGGGTCCCGTCGGCTGCCCTGGCGACGCCCGGGCTCGCGAGAGGCTGCCCGCGGACGGCGGCTGGGGCGAGGGCCCTGGGAAGGAGTCTGCCCGCCGCGGACAAGTCCTTTCTAACCATGGACAGGAATAAACTTTGCTCCCGACTCTGCAGGGTGTCAGTCTGTCTGTCTGTCCGTCCTCTTCTCCGAAGGCAGATGCCACCGGGGTAGGGGATGGGGCCATGGCCAGGGGCACTCAAATAGGTAAAGCGACCTACCCAAGCTCCACAGTGGAGCTGTGACCGAACTGTGGCTCCAACCCAATGGGCACCTCCGGCTCAACGCAGCCAGGTGCAGCCCCCCTAACAGGGCAGTCCCCAGACTGCATAGCCAGTTCCTCTGCCCATCCCTCCAACTAGGTCAGCACCTTCAAGGCTCTGCTTCCTCCACCACCCGGTACCAAGCCCCTTGGTTCCAAGTCCTGCCCTGGGTGATTTAAAAACAGTTCATAGAAAAAAAAAAAAAAAACCTGTGGTCCAGTTGACTGCAACTCATAGTGACCTATACGACAGAGTAGAACTGCCCCATAGAGTTTCCAAGGAGTGCCTGGTGGATTGGAACTACCAACCTTTTGGTTAGCAGCCTAGCTCTTAACCACTATGGCACCAGGGTCTCTGCAGTTAATAGAGCAAACATTTATGTGTCTCACACTGGGTAATGTTCTTCAATCTAATCATCAAAACAGCATTGCAAATTAGTTATGATTAGCCCACTTATGAGTCAGAATCGACTGGAAGGCAACTTTTTTTTTTTTTAATAGATGTAGGATGGAGCCATGGTGGCACAACAGTTAAGCACTCTACTGCTAAATGAAAGTTTGGGGGTTTGAAGCCACTCAGAGGCTCTGTGTGAGAAAGACCTGGCCATCTGGTTCCAAGAAGATTACAGCCTAGAAAATCCTATAGGGGCAGTTCTACTCTGTCACATGGGGCCTCTTTGAGTGGAAAATTGACTCAACAGCACACAATAGCATACATGTGGACATCAAGGATGGGAGACGTTTAGTGATTTACTCCCAGTCCCATAGCTATTATGTGGCAGAGGTTGGATTCAAAGCCATAGCTGTCTGTCTACTCACTGCCTCTTCTCCCCTCCTTCTCCGTCTTTTATGCCTCTTCCTTCAGTTTTCATAGTTACCCTGATTCTGCGTCAGCCCTGTTGCCCAAGCCTGGAGTTCCTCACACCCAACTAGACTCCCCGCCTCCTAGAATTCTCAGAGGGCTCCCAGTCCTCTTCCTGAAGAGAGTTCTGTTCAAGCACTCAGGCCAGCAGGCCCAGAAGGCCTCCCCCCGGCTGTCAAGCCCATTCCCTGGTCCCAGCTCCTTATGATGTTCTTTCAGCCACCAGAGAACTGAGACACACTTGCGCCCCAGCTGTCCTCCCAGTGGCCTGGCTGCCTTGTGGCCCCCTCCTTCCCCATCGTTCATACGGCTGGGAAGTCTGTGGCTGTGGAAACCCACTAATTAACCAATAAATCAGTCTCGATGGTTTCAGAGCCACCTCCCTCCCGACCTCCCTCGCCACATGCCAGTAATGTTTTATTAGTCCTGGGTTGAGGCCTGAGACCCTATGGCCTCCATGTCTCCCCTGGGCCCCTCTAGGCTATGGGCAAGCCTGGGCACCCTGGAGAGTCCCCTCCAGACAGGAGGCAGATGCTGAGTCCTTTGTCACTGCCTGCCACCTGCCACAGGCCCAGAGTGGTGGTCACCCTGCAGAGGGGGAGGCTGAGCCCCAGATAGGGGAGCCACTGCTTCAAGAGCACACACAGGTCAAGGCCAGAACCTTAGTCTCCTGACACCTGGTCCAGTGCTTCTTCTTCCATGTCTCTGCCAAGGGTTCCCAGCAGAGCCTTGCATCGCAGCGGTGGGAGTTTTTGCTGGAGGGCAGTGGGTGTGGGTGCCACCCACTTCCTCGGCACCCAGTGTGGCCTCTAGATCCCTGTGGCTTCAATCACACCTCCGCTGTCCCTTCTGTGCCTCAAAACAACACTGTCAGGCAAGATATAACTTCCCGTTTCCAGAAGAGGAAGCTGAGGCTCAGGAGGTGAGGTCACTTGACCAGAGTTAAGTGGCAAATTAGTGACAGAGCTGGGATTCCAAACCGGGTCTGAGGCATGACGCCCCAGGGCAGCCCACACAGCACTGGGAAAACAGCTGAGCATATCTGACAGGGTTCACTACACGACAAATGACAAGTGTCCCCAAAGTAGAAGTGGGGACCAAAATCTTCCAGGAAGTGGCTTATCTGGGGTCTAGTCACCCAACTGGGCTGCTGCTCCTTCACAGTCACCTTTGTGGGCATAAACGGTGACCAACTCAGAATAGCCTCCTTTCAGGGTGGGGCAGGAGACAAGGTCATCCAACGGGGAGGTGGCAGACCCAGAGTTTGAGCCTGCCTAAAATCCTAGGCCGAGGGGAGGAGATTGGTCACTGCAAGCTCCCCACAGTGGCCTGGGACCTCGGGACTCTGGTATACTGGCCGAGGGGCAGTTGTCCAGCCCAGGCCCTGGCTGCAGCTCTGGAGTCCCCTGCTTCTGAGGCAGGTCTCCCTGGCCAAGTGGAGGATGGTACAGCCTGACACATAATAGACAAGCAACTGACACTTAATATGTGAGGACAGAGGTGCCAGGGAAGGGATGACAAGACCCTACTGTCCTTTCCTTTATCCCTAAAACATTGGAGTGCCTGCACTAAGGGAGGCTTTGAGAGGAAGACAAAGACGGCATGATGAAACCTGGTGCCTGCCTTCAGGGAGCTCCCAGCCTAGCTGGAGAGACAGACACCCAAAAGAAGAAAGGACAGCACTGTGTGACGGGGCCATAACAGAAGAACACACAGTTCCTAGGGCAATCTAGGCAGGAGGCCCAGAGAAGGTGACATTTATTAAGTATTCCCCCAGAAAAAGGTGGAGGAAGGGCATGCCAGGTGAGAGAACAGCCTGTGCCAAGGTAGGGTACTCGGAGAAATACGTGGATTCTTGTCTCTGAAGCAGGGTGGGGATGGGTAAGATCATGAGGGCCTTCTATGCTAGCTACAGAAACTTCATCCTTCAGGCAGATGGTGCTGTCATGGAAGGTTTTCAGGAGAGGAAAGGCCCCATGAGATGGGCAGCTCAGAAAGGCTGGCAGGCTGCTTGGAGAGGCTGAGGTGGAAGGACCAGGCTGGAAGTGAGGAGATTAATCCAGAGGCTGCTCTGTGGGTCCTAGCCAGGAAAGCCAACAAGGGCCTGGACCAGGGCTAGGGAAATTATTTTTGCCAAGAAGATTGATGGCCTGCTGCAGGGCCTGAGCTTGGCCCCCGAGGCTCCTGGGACTCCTTCAGGGGGCTAATGGAAGGCTCAGAGGAACAGATGGTCCTGGTCATTTGGTTAGGGGAGAGCCATGTGTCCGGTAGAGCCAGAGAGGCAGGCAGCAGGGGCTGGAACTGAGGCTGAATGAGCCCTGGCCGCTGCCCCTAAGTGCCCAGGAGAACTCACCCGAGCTGAGCCCTCTGCAAGGTCTAAGGCTGGGCCTGGGGCAGCCTGGGGGCCCAGGGAGGAGCCCATCTTGGTTGGAGGGAGATCTGAATTCTGCAGCCCTCTCCCCCTTCTGTTTGTGCAAACCTCTTAGGGATACTCCTGTGGCATTCACATATGAGCACCACTAGGAACAGGGCTCTTCTGCATGAAGGAAAGATCCAGAAGGGGATTGTGGGAGCCCAGAGGAGACCCCCTAACTCAGCTTGGGGAGTAACACCCAAGCCAAGTCCTGAAGTTAAGTAGGACAGGGGAAGAGAGAGATGGAAATGACGGGTGCGCAGCGTGTAGTCAAGTACAGCTTGCCACCCGAGGGGCTGGAAAATGGCATATGGGAGACTAGCAGGAAATGGGGTGGGAGATGAGGGGGACCAGTTCCAAAGGCATCCGAAGCTGAGATTGTACTTTGTCCGAAGCTGAGATTGTACTTTGTCCCAAGAGCAATGGGGAGCCACTGAAAGATTTCACACAAAGGAGCGACTTGATCATTTTCGCTCTTCAGAACCTCGGGCTGCTAAGGCAGGCTTGTGTGGGGAGGGAGAGCAGTTAGGAGGCTGGTGTGAGAACCCAGAGAGAAGGAGAGAGCCAAGACATTGGCAGCAGGTGGCAAGGTGGACAGATGGGCCGACTGTTCACGGGATACAATTGTTGGGATGTGGTGACTGAACATTGGGGGTGAGGAAGAAAGAAGTGTCCAGATGACATTCACACATCTGGCTTGGGTGACTGGTGATGGCATTGAGGACAAGTGAGGGGGGCAAGTTTAGGGGAGACGTCGAGATTGAGACTGAGGGGCCTGTGGGACACGTTGGGGGAGTGTCCACAGGGTAGTGATGTACTGATCAACTGCTGTGTGCTTGGCCCTGGAAAGTGTTTCATCTGCTTTAGAGTTTGCAGATGGAGAAAACGGAGAAACTGAGGCTCAGAGAGGTAAAAGAACTTGCCCAAGATCACAGAACTAGCCTAAAACAGAGCTGAGGTTTTAATTCTGGTTTGTCCCATTTCAGATCCACTATCTTTGGAGACCTGGTGGCACAGTGGTTAAGAGCTATGGCTGCTAACCAAAAAGTTCGCAGTTCAAATCCACCAGCTGCTCTTTGGAAACCTAGGGGACAGTTCTGCTCTGTCCTATAGAGTCGCTATGAGTCAGAAATGACTGGACGGCAGTTGGTTTGGCTTTGGCTTTTTATCTTAAGTGGAAGCAGTGGGAGATGAGGCAGGAAGGGATGGTTGAGGGTTGAGGGGGGAAGGAACTTGAATGTGGAAAGAAGGGGGCTCCCCTTCCCTCTGTCATGGGGAGGGCAGGCGAGATGGGGGCCCTGGCACAGTCACGTTTACCAAGCCTCCCTCTGCCTGAGGCTGGCAGGGACAGCATCATCTATCAGCTCGGAGGTGTGTACCTGGGGAAATAAGTACCAATTAACCACTCTGAGGTTTCCTATTAACAAACATCAGTTGCTCAGGCCTGCTGCTGGGCTCATTTTGTGAGCCGCTGGCTGGATCCAAGTTGGCACGAGGCCAGAGGGCCAGGCTGAGCAGGGGTGGATCGTTTCTGGTTTAAGGGGACTAGACTGATTGATTGAGGCATCTGCTTGGTGCCAAGCTTGTTTTGGTGGCCTGTGCTGTGTCGGGGGTGAGACTGAAGCAGGAGGAAGGGTGGTGAGGAAGAGGGCCAGAAATAGAGTGAAGTACCTGGAGGTACTCTGGTCCCCCCAGCCTCCCCGGCTTTTGTCAGTTGTGGTGCTGGGGAGGGTACAGCCTGACTACCAGGTGGGCCTGCTCGGTCACCTCAGAGGTGACCCAGGGCAGGGCTCAGGCATGGACTCTGGAGCCACAGTGCTGGGTGGGAATCCTGGCTCTAGCACATAGTAGCTATGACCTCTCTTTCCCTCAGCATCTGCGTTCCAAACGTCTGCAGATTCAGAGGGCTGTCTGAGCAGGTCCCCTTCAAGGCCCCATCTAGAGGTGAAGGGCCGGAAGCTTACCCTCTGCTGCCAACAGGACGCAGAGCACCAAGGACTTTCCCATGCAGCTCCCTGTCTCCACCAAAGCTTTCACGATCCAGTTGAGGATCCCAACTCACGCCCTCTACCCCTGGGTGTGCTGACTTCCGAGTGCTTCTCAGACACAGCTCCTCTTGGGCTTTCCACAGAAGGGGCAAACCACCATGCCGGGTGGTAGGGGTGGGTCAGTCAAAGCGTCTGCTGCCCTCTGCGCCCACAGCAATGAGAGAACATTCGGGGCTGAGCCCAGGTCTGGGGCCTGACTCGTCATCTGAGAATGAGCTGAGGAGCTCCATCTCCTTGTACCCACTGAGCTGTCATTGTTCGCTTACAAGTCACCATGCGAGGTTTGGCTGTAAGTTCCCCTTGGGCCCAGGGACTTTGTTGGGATTACCCAGGCATCATTCCAGCTTCCTGGCTTCTTGACCTTCGCTTGGGTTCAGCATCCAAATGGTCTGGGGAACAGGCAGCCCTGGTGGGAATAGGGGCTTTCCCCAGACGGAGGTCACACCCAGAGCCAAGCTCCTGGCTCCCGCTCTGGATCAAGGGTACATCTGGCCTCCAAAGTGGAGGTGACAGCCCACCTTGGCTGTTCCTGCCTGCCAGGCAAATCTTCAGACCTCCGAGTCTTCCTGACCCTGGAGCCTCTCTCTGGCCAGCCTCTCACTCTCTGGGACCCAGCACTCAGCTCGGGGCAGCCAGCTGTGCCCGTCCTCCAGCCTCCAGGGCTGGCTCATGCTGCTCCCTCTGCCTCTCCCAGCTCAATTCCTCTCTCTTTGGTGGAGATCACCTTGACCACCCCAAAGCTGGTCAGCCCGTCCACCTCAGAAGGCCTCTCATAGCTGGGGCAACCACCAATCATCAGCTAGGACCACTCCAGAGCCCAGCTCAGCCCCATCACCTGGTTCTGGCCCTTCTCTTTCCCCAGGTGACCACTGTGTGCTCACCCCAGGAAAGACCCATCCCCAGTGCCTGAGGATGCCAACTAATCACAAGGACCCGGGCATTCACTCAGCAAGTTCTTGGAACTGACCTGCCCAGAACAGTGGATACATTGATGTTTGGGAAACCTTGGCAGAGAGGACACCAGAGCTGCGGTGGGAACATTTACCAGCTGTCTAACCTCAAGTAAGTGATTTTATCTGTCCTACATCTGTAAAATAGAGGAAACAATAAATAACATGGCCATCTAACACTTGACTGCAAAGACTAAACCAAAGGGCTGGTGTATAAAGTGCCTGCTGGCACATGGTAGGTCTCAGCAACTCTCCCTGCTCTCCTTTTTAGGACACCTTGGTTGTGAGCGTGCTCTCATTTTCGGCATGGTGGCAACGGTATGCTTGAGCTTTGAGGGTGGATCGAGGCTCCAGCCCCAGCAGCCTGGGTGGGTGTCCCTGGTAAACCTGTTTCCCCATCTATAAAAAGCAGCAATAGAGCGTTATTTCCCAAGGGGTTTGTGAGAATTTGTGAGTGACTTTCTCCAAGCATTTTACGACCATCTGCCGAGTGGGCAAGGGCAGGGATTTTGCCTGTTCACTCACTCTGTACTCCCTAGAGCATCGCCTAGCACATAGCACATGCTCAGTAAGGGTTTCTAAAGTGAGTCAAGGGCCCACCCAGGAGGGGAAACCAGTACGTGTGGATCTTCTCTTCCCTGCCTCCCCCCACTCCCCGCCTGCCTCTGAGTAACTCAAGGAGTTGGGAGCACCAGGGGGAGCCCTGTAAGGCAGCCTCTGCTAAGCTCTTCCATCCTGCCCCCTGCCTGGCCCCGGCAAGCAAAGGGCCCGCTTGTGGCTTTCTAATTCACTGCAGGAGCTGTGGCCAAATTTATCTGGCTGGCTCTTCAGACAGATTTCGGGTTGCAGGAAAATCCTGGCTGGAAACGGGGTGAGGCAGATTGGCTGGTCGCCTGGCTGGGACCTAGAAGCCGTCTCATCTGTCAGGCCCTTTGTTCACTGCTTTACAGCTTGGAGGGAGTCAACAACAGATCCTTCATTTGCTACACGGATGGGGCCATGAGTGGGGTGGGCAGGTCACTGCAGGGATGGGGGATGCTGTAGGGGATGCACCCCTGCTTCCCAGGTGGGGATGGTTTGGTCCAGAGGGAGGGCTTGTTAGGAGTTGGTCATCAGGCCCTGTGTCAGGCTGTCCTGGAAACACACACCTTCATCATCTCAGGGCAATTTCCCAAAGTCTACACGCCCCACCCCCTTGGCTCTGCAATGCACAGCAGTCCACCTGAGGGGATAACAGCCCCAAACTGCCCTGTCAGCCCCCAGGCCGCCATGGCAAGCCCCCATCACTCTTCCCCCCAAACCTCTGTGGCATATGTTCCTAACCCTTTTTGAGTACAGACCCCAGTGGGATGGACCCTTTTCTCAGAATCACACACATGCACCCTCCACGTAAAATCTTGCATTGTTACAGCAGGTTCGTGTCTTTTGTTGCTGTTGTTGCCATCAAGTCAGCTCTAACTCATGGTGACCCCATGTGTGTCAAAGTAGAACTGTGTTCCATAGTGTTTTCAAGGACTGATGATTCAGAAGGCTTTCTTTCAAGGATCCTGTCTGTGGACTCAAAACTTTCAACCATCAGCCAGTCAAGGGCATTAACCCGTTTGCACCTCACAGGGACTTCTCACATCTCTCTAAGGGCCTATTAATTAAACTCCTCAGATCTGAGGTTCAACAAGCTACCCTCAACTCTTCAGGGTGCTAAGCCAAGAGAAGGCACCCACCTGAGTGTGAGGTCCACTCCCTCCTAGTATCAGTTTTCTGTTACTGCTGTAACAAAATACCGCAAACTTAGTAGCTTAAAACAAGACAAATTTATTCTCTTAAATTCTGGAGATCAGAATCTGAAACTGGTGTCACTGGGCTAAAATCAAGGTTGGCAGGGTGGTTCCTTTGGGAGACTCCGAGAGGAGGGTCCATTTTCCTGCCTTCTCTAGCTTCCGGAGGCACCTGCACTCCTTGGCTCAAGACCCCTTCCTTGCATCACTCCAACCTCTTGCTTCCATCCTTACATCGCCTGCTTCCTCTCTGCTCTTCAGTTTCCCTCTTAGAAGGACTCTGTGATTACATCAGGCCCACCTGATAATCCAGGCTAATCCCCCTATCTCAAGATGCTTAACTTAATCACATCCGCAAAATCCCTTTTGTCATATAAAGTAACACTCACAGGCTCCTGGAATTAGAATGTGGACACTGTGGGGAGCCATGCTTCAATCTACCACAACTGCTACATCCCCCTGGAGTCTCAATGCCTGGGAAGAAAAAGGGTTAGGGATTTTCCACTCTGGGTTCAGCAGGGTCCTTCCTAACCTCATATTTTTAAGGTTTGGGCTTCACTAACCCTCCCCATCCAGCCAGAGAAGCTCAATACTGTGTCTCCTTGAAAGTCAGGTATCAAGTCTACGTGCTGGTGAGAGGAGCAGGGCCAGCCCAGAGGACCCTGATAAAGCCTCCTGGGCTGGGGTGTACTTGCCCTAAGCCCATACCCCGCTGACTGAACAAGCCCATGGTCAAGAGGGGAAACAGAGACGAGTCTGGGGCCTTGTGAGGGCTCCGGGGAGGCCGGCCAATGCTGGGCCCCCTGGCCCCAAGAGAGTGAGGCCTGCTAGGGCAGCACATGGCAGCCAAAGCGGACAGGCGGCCACAGAGGCTGGCCTGGTGCTGCAGGAGCCAGAAGAACCTGGGGGGCGCGGTCCCAGCCCCCAGAGATGGAGACTGCAGTGAGAGTGGCTCTGCGGTCGTGGCGAGAACATCTCTGCCCCACAGCATCAGGAGGTGAGGGGAGGTCCTCCCCAGGCAAGGGCAGCTCCAAAGCCCCAGACGCCGGGCTTTTTCTGTGTAACGAGTGAGCGGCTGGGGCAGGGGTGGGGTGGCAGCAGAGTGGAAGGCAGGGAGCCGCTCTTGCTACCTCTTCTCTATGCCCTGCATCTGCAGGCTGAGAGAGGTGAAGCTGGCCAGGAGGTCGGTCACCTCATCTACCTGCCGGACAAAACCGAGGCTCTGTCACTGGGTGCTGAGCCCCCAGGTCTCCTCCCCAACACCAAAGGCACAGAGTGCAGGCACCGCCTCTCCTCCTGGGCGAGTGGTGGCTGTCCTTCCCTCTGGCTACGGAGCAGATGCCCAAGGGTTAATCTTTGACACCAGGTGGCCTCTGGCTGCCCCAGAGAAAAGTACCACGGGCAAACGAGAGGCAGGAAGTGGACAGAGGCTTTGGGGCCGCGGTGAGCTGTAAACCCCCAGCACAGCCTCTTCTGGTGTGTGGCTGCACTGGAGCAGAGAGGGACTAGCCCTAGGGCTCCTGATGGACCCTGGACCTGGACCTGTGGCTGTGACCCACCTGCTCTTTGGTGCTGGTCATCTGGAGGCGGGTGCAGAGGTCATCTAGCCGCTCCCGTTGCTCGTGCCGCCCCAGGCGCTCCAGGTACTCCCTCAGCATTTGGATGATCTGAAACGAGGGTGGGCTGAGCTGCCTGGATTCCAGCCAGGAGGCCCAGAGAGCCTGATGCTGCTGCCATGAGGCAAGAGGTAGCAGGTGCCAACTGAGGTCAGTGTGCAGTGACCCAGCCGTGCTGGTGCCAGGGGCAGGTGTGTCTGTGGGATCGGCAGCACCTGTGCAGTGCTTGCCTGGTGCCTAGCAGGGGAGGGGGTGCTCACCTGCTTCACCTCCAGTCGCACAGCCTCCAGGCACTGGGAGTGTCCCTCCTGCAGAATGTTCAGCTTTGACTTGGCCAGGTGCAGGGGCGTGCGCCCAGCTCGATCGAGGGCATCCACACGGGCACCTGTGGGTGTAGACAGAAGTGAGCATGCTGGCAGCGGGGTAGGGGATGAGGAGGAGAAGGGGAAGGGGAAGGGAGCACGTACCCCCTCGCAGCAGTGTGGTGATAACAGGAACGTGGTTGGTGCAGGCCGCTGAGGGAGAAGAACAGGGACTTGAGGTCCAGGGACCGCTAGGGCCTGGCCCTGTGTGCCCACCAGAGGAAGCAGAACTGTGCTCCAGTGTGCCTGTGCCAGGGCTACACCTCCCGAGACGGCATCCCTGATGCAACAGCTGGGCAGGACTCGGCAATCGTCAAGTCCAACGCCTTCCCTGTATAGCTGAGAGAACCGAGACCTGGAGACGGCATCTGCCTCGCTGTCGGCCATGTGAGTCTCAGCAGCAGGGCTCACATCAGGTCCCCCCACAGCAGAGCTGATCAGGTCTAGGTCGCTGATCAGCTCGGCCCAGAGCACAGCCAACTGCTGAGTGACAGGAAGGTCCACAGAATGCAGGCTGGGGGAAGTGGGGCCCTGGGGGTCACACTCTCCCCAGGATGCTGGGAGCCTGCACACCCCAGGCTCTCCATCAAAGGAGCCTGTCTGTGCTGCAGAAAAAGGATGTCTGGGTGGCTTTCCAGGCACTTACCCAGGTGCAGAGGCGTGTTCCCCAGCCCATCTCGCTGGTTGGGGTCAGCCCCGTGGTCCAGGAGCAGCTGCACTGGAAACACAAACACCCGAGAGAAGCTGTCGGAGGCCTCCTGTGACACCTGTACTCCCCAAGCCCTACCCTAGGTGGGGAGGCTGGCTTTAAGTGTGCAGCCCCAAGTGCAAACTGGTCCCCTCGTTGTTCCACTCCTTCATTCACTCATCCATAGACTCACATACAGCACCCTGAGGAAGCCCAGACACTGAGGATTCCGGGATGGCTTGTAGCCTATGCAGGTGTTGTAGGACTGGGAGTTAAAGGGTTGAGGGAAGTTCTTCCAACAGCAGTGAAGGCTCTCAAGGGCATTTTCTGCTGCACCAGAGCCAAGTGCCATAGTGGGAATTAGGCCAATATATGGTGCTGAGCACTCTGAGTCTCCAGGCCACCTCGCCAGTGCTTGCCAATTACCCACACGGATGCACAGGTGGGCTAACAGGGGTCCAGGACATTGTAAGGGGAGGCAGGGCTGAGTCCCAGTGTGTGAGGCAAAGGTTGGCCTGACACAGCTTGTGCTGCACTGACAAATGAAGACGAAAACTGTTTGCTTCCTGAATAACACCAAATGGCCGCTTTTTGACTCCATGTGTTCTTGTGAGCCTCTGCCCACCCACCCAGCAAATCAGGTTCTTGCCACATTTGGGAATGAGGACGCAGGCTCAGAAAAGACAGATGACTTGCCTAAGGGCATACACGAAGTTAACAGGTAGGACTGGGTCAATAACCCAGGCTGTCATCTTTAGAGATGACGCTCTTTTAAGAGTGTGCGCATAGGGATTATAACCATTTTCCATTTTCTTCATTAAAAAAAATCATTTACATTGAATATGTACACGTACGATTAAAGAAAATAAACTGCCTGAGCTCAATCCGGGCTTGACCACTTTACCACCTGCCTTTTACCAGCATAGCTTTATCAGGTAGCCTCTGAAGAGCTGCAGTTTTTTCATCTGTAAAATTGGAGTTTTTTTTTTTTTACCTCCTAGGATTACATTCGTTACCTAGAAAGCACTTCGAGTAGTCCCTGACACACCGGAAATGCTCCACAATGTTACTTATCATCACGGTCATTATCATCCTGCCTCTCCTTGATGAATCAGGCTGGAAGGTTCAATTACTTCACGTACCCAAATCCAGTTTGACCTCTCTGACTCCTGTTTACTAAACAGAGCTCCCTCCACTGAAATTCAGTGTGGAAAGAATGGCGTTTTCAGTAAGTGGAGCTGGGCCACGTTGGATATCCATGGCAGGCAGGAACCTTGGCCCCTACCTCACAGCACATACAAAAGTTAATTTGAAAGGGATCATAGATCTAGATGTGAAAGCTAAAACAGTCAAAACTCTAGCAGAAAACACAGGAGAATATCTTCGTGATCTCGGGATAGGCAAAAATTTCTTAAGTAACAAAAACACTAACCATAACAAAGAAAAGATAAATTAGATTTCATAAAAATAAGAACTTCTGTTTGGAGCCCTGGTGGAGCCAATGGTTAAGCGTTTGGCTGCTAACCAAGAGGCTGGCAGTTCGAATCCACCAGCTAGCTGTTCCTTGGAAACCCTATGGGGCAGTTCTACTCTGTCCTACAGGGTCGCTATGAGTTGGAATTGACTCGATGGCAATGGGTTTGGCTTTTTTGGTTTGGTTTATCAAAAGACACAATTTTCAGAGAACAAAAAGGTAAGCTCAGAAAATGGCAAGTCATTTATATTTGATTAATGATTTGTATCCAGAATACGTAAAGAAGTCCTACAAATGAATAAAAAGACAAACCGTTTAAAAATGGGCAAAAGACTTGAAGAGATCCTTCACAGGAGACTGTAAAAATGGCCAACCATATGAAGAGGTATTCAACATGGTAGGAGTGAGATAAATGTGTTAAGAGAGGGGATTCAAAAGGATGTTTTATTCACTTTAAAGTAATAATTTAAATGTTTATAAACAAATACGAAAACTGAAAGTAACCTTTATGGGGACAACTGGGCTAGGACAGGAAGGTTACAGGTTTACCTTTCATAAACACAACATTGTTTCTGCCACACAACATCCCTTGTCCACCAGGAAGCTGCCCCTCTTCCTTCTCATGAGATTCTGGCAGGCTGCCAGTCTCAGGACCCCTCCCAGGCCTGGGCACAGGGCTGGACCCGGGGTCCAGGAGGTGGGCCTGGGCTGCTGGTAGCATCTTTTCTACCTCATGGGAAGGTCTGTCTCTGGTGGCAGAGAAGGCGACTCACAGGCACAGACAGACACAAGTGCAGGCAAGAGAGGGAGAGAGTGTGAGCTTCTGCTCTGACGGAGACACTAACCACGGGAGTCCTTTCTCATTAGATCCTGCCTACCTCCCAGTGCCGTCAGAACTTCACAACAAACCACTGAACCCTGGTTTCCTCATCTGTAAAACTGGGATAAATGTCACCTCCCTTGTGGGGCTGTTGTAAGAATTAGAGATGTGGGTAAGATGCCTGTCACTTAGTAAATGCTCATTAAATGAGAGTTACTATTATTATCATGTTCATTTACCTTCAAATACACACACACATGAACACTTGGACAGAGGTGCAGAACTGCTTATCTATCATATTTATCTCTCTGTCCCAGAAGGCTCCATGAGAAAAGGGACTATGTTTGGTTCACAGTTTTATTATCAACACCTAAAACATAACACACCCTAAACATTTGTTGAATGGGCAAATGGAACTGATTGAAGAATGGCTGCCCATGGTTCCTAATTGGAGGCTTCCCTTCAATCTCAGAGTCAGTCATATTCTTTCCCCAGGTCTACCCCTTCCCAGATTCAAGCACACACTAAGGAGTGAGAGGGGTGAGGCATTATCTTCTCAGGTACTCCGTACACCCAGCACCCCTGGTACCCCATGGCTGTGAAGAGCGCAGATCTTCCCCCAGTGCCTCTGGAAAGGTGTGACTGGCCTGGCCCCACTGCCCTCCCCCCTACCCAGGACTCACCGATCTGGTCGTTGCCATTGCAGGAGGCAAAGTGCAGAGCTGTGCGGCCCTTGTCGTCAGCTGCACAGGGATCCACGCCATCTTCCAGCAGCTGCTGCACTGACACCACCAGGACACAGGGAGGAAGGGGAGAGTGGAGTGTGAGCCAAGTGGCGGTCCCGGGAAAACAAGGATGCTCAGGGCCCCTGAAGACAAGGCAGGGTCACCCATGGTGGACAGGTTTCAGCTGAGCTTCCGGACTAAGACAGACTAGGAAGAAGGACTTGGCAGTCTACTTCTGAAAAGAATTGGCCAGTGAAAACCTTATGAACAGCAGAGGACACTGTCTGATACAGTGCCGGAAGATGAGCCCCCCAGGTTGGAAGGCACTCAAAAGATGGCTTCATAAGAGCTGCCGCCTCAAAGTAGAGTCGACCTTAATGATGTGGATGGAGTCAAGCATTTGGGACCTGAATTTGCTGAGGTGGTATAATTCAAAATGAGAAGAAATAGCTGCAAACACCCATTAATAATCAGGATGTGGAATGTACGAAGTATGAATCTAGGAAAATCGGAAATCGTCAAAAATAAAATGGAATGCATAAACATGGATATCCTAGCCATTAGTGAGCTGAAATGGACTGGTATTGGTCCTAATGAATCAGACAATCCTATGTCTACAATGCCGGGAATGATAACTTGAAGAGGAATGGTGTTGCATTCATCATCAAAAAGAACATTTCAGGATCTATATTGAATTACAACACTATCAGTGATAGGATAGTATCCACATGCCTACAAAGAAGGCCAGTTAATACCACCATTATTCAAATTTATGTACCAACCACTAAGGCCAAAGACGAAGAAATTGAAGATTTTTACCAACTTCTGCAGTCTGAAATTGATCGAATACGTAATCCGGATGCATTGATAATTACTGGTGATTGGAACGAGGAAGTCGGAAACAAAGAAGGTTCACTAGTTGGAAAACATGGCCTTGGTGACAGAAACGATGCCGGCGATCAGATGATAGACTTTTACAAGATCAATGACTACTTCATCGCAAATGTTTTTTTCCAACAACATATATGGCGACTATACAGGTGGACCTCACCAGATGGAATACATAGGAATCAAACTGACTACATCTGTGGAAAGAGATGATGGAAAAGCTCAGTATCATCAGTCAGAACAAGGCCAGGGGCCGACTGTGGAACAGACCATCAGACCAGTTTACTGATATGCAAGTCCAAGTTGAAGCCGAAGACAATTAGAACAAGTCCATGAGAGCCACAATATGACCTTGAGATGTTTCAACGAGCAGATGCAGCACAGGAAGTACTCGTCTTTGACAAGAAATGCAGAAGACAGCTACCTGGCCGACCGACTGAAAGAGATTCGTATTTATGCCTATTTCAAAGAAAGGTGATCCAACCGAATGAGGAAATTACCAAACAATATCATTAATATCACAGTCAAGTAAAATTTTGCCAAAGATCATTCAAAAGCAGTTGCAGCAGTACATTGACAGGGAACTGCCAGAAATTCAGGCCAGATTCAGATGAGGATGTAGAACAAGGGAAATCACTGCTCACGTCAGTTATTGAAAGTGGTTGAAAATAGAGAATACCAGAAAGATGTTTACCTGTGTTTCACTGACTAGGCAAAAGCATTTGGCTGTGTAGATCATAACAAATTATGGGAAGAATGAGAATTTCAGAACACTTAATTGTGCTCATGAAGAACCTGTACAGAGATCAAAAGGCAGATGTTCAAACAGAACAACGGCTACTTCGTGGTTTAAGGTCAGGAAAGGTGTGCGTCAGGGTTGTATTCTTTCACCATACTTACTCAATCTGTATGCTGAGCAAGTAATCCGAGAAGCTGGACTGTATGAAGAAGACTGTGGCATTAGGATTGGAGAAAGACTCATTAACCTTCGACATGCAGATGACACAACCTTGCTTGCTGAAAGTGAAGAGGACTTGAAGCATTTACTTGATGAAGATCAAAGATTACAGCCGTCAGTGTGGATTACACCTCAACATAAAGAGAAAACAAAAATCCTCACCAGTAAGAAACCTGGACCAATCCTGGACCAATAAGCAACATCATGATAAACGGAGAAAAGACTGAAGTTGTCAAGAATTTCATTTTACTTGGATCCACAATCAACAATCGCGGAAGAAGCAGTCAGGAAATCAAACAACACACTTCACTGGGCAAATCTGCTGCAAAAAAAAAAAAAAAAGACCTCTTTAAAGTGTTAAAAGGCAAAGATGTCACTTTAAAGGCTAAGGTGAGCCTGACCCAAGCCATGGTGTTTTCGATCGCCTCCTGTGCATTTGAAAGCTGGACAATGAATAAGGAAGACTGAAGAATTGATGCCTTTGGATTACCATGTTGTCGAAGAACACTGACTATACCATGAACTGCCAAAAGAAGGAACAAATCTGTTTTGGAAGAAGTATAGCCAGAATGCTCCTTAGAAGCGAGGATGGCAAGAATTTGTCTCACATACTTTGGACATGTTATTAGGAGACATGAGTTTCTGGAGAAGGACATGATGCTTGATAAAGAGGGTGAGTGAAAAGATGCTCCTCAACGAGATGGGTTTACACAGTGGTTACAACAATGGGCTCAAGCATAACAACGATTGTGAGGATGGCGCGGGGCGAGGCAGTGTTTCATTACGTTATACACAAGGTCACTATGAGTCGGAACCGACTCGACAGCACCTAACGACAACAACTTCCCTTTTCTTTCCTCCTGGCTGGGGGAGGCGGATAAGGCACCCTGTGTTATGGGTTGAGTTGTGCACCCCAGAAAGATATGCTGAAGTCCTAATGCCTCCACTGGTGAATGTCTTTGTTTGGGGAAATGGGTTCTTCTTGGCAAATGTTACCAGTTAGGTTAATGAGGTTATACCAGAGTAGGATGGGTCCTAATCCTAATTCCTTCTGAGTGGCGTTTTATAAAAGAGAAAGGCAGATAGGAAACCGAGTCACGCACATAGTATGTGAGGATCATCTACAAGTCAAGAAATACTAAAGAACACCAGGGCTGCCAGAAGCTGAAACAGACAAGGCAGGCTCTTCCCACAGAGCCCACAGACAGAGAACACAGCTCTGCTGATGCCCTGAATTCAGACTTCTGGCCTCCAGAACTGTGAGAAAATAAATTTCTGTTCTTTAAAGCCACCCACTGTGTGTTTGTTGTTGTTGTTATGGCAGCTAACATAGGAAAATAAGACACCCTGAAATCAAAGTCTCCCACAGGAACTTTCGTGGCTCAAAACTAAGGAGACTACAAATGATCGCCTGGTTCCTAGGGTTCAGAAAGGGAATTCTGTTTGATGGGATTCTTCTAACATACCCAGGCTGAAAGAATACTTACCGCACATTCAGTACGTCAAGAGGCAGAGAGCCAGAAGAACTAGATGGTGCCCGGCCACCACAATGATTGCCCTGACAGGGAACACAACAAAGAGTCCTCAATAGAGCAGGAGAAAAATGTAGAACAAACCTCAAATTCAAACAAAGACCAGACTTAATGGTCTGACACAGCCTGGAGGAACCCCCAAAACTATGACCCCCGGATGTACTATTAACCCAGAGCTCAAACATTCCTGAAGCCCACTCTTCAGACAAAGATTAAACAGGACTATAAAACAAAAAATAATACACGTGAGGAATGTGCTTCTTAGTTCAATCATATGTATGACAACAAATGGGCAGCTCCTGTCCAAAAGTAGAATGAGAAGGCAGGAAGGGACAGGAACTAGTTGAATGGACACAAGGAACCTGGGGTGGAAAGGGGGAGTGTGCTGTCACATTGTTGGGACTGCAACTAATGTCACAAAACAATATGTGTATAAATTTTTGTATGACAAATTAACTTGAGTTGTAAACTTTCACCTAACCCAGAAAACCCAGTGCCCTAAGTACAATTAAAAAAGAAAAAAAACGACAGTAAGTACATCACACTGCTCGGTTCGCATCTTGGCAGAGAGGCTTTAAATAAGTTGCTTTCTCTACTTCCTCCTCTAGAAACATGTGGCTAAGCCCCTAATTAACAGGGCGGTTGTGAGGAGCAATCGAGCTACTACATGAAAAGTGCTACAATAGTGCCTGGCACTCAGCAAGTGCTCAACAAACATTAGCCACTGTCATTGTCATCATCACTGTCCCGTTCCACCTGAGCAGGTTCACAGGGCTTTCCTACTTCCCAGGTTTTTTCAGCTAGCTACACTGGCAGAGGGACATGGCTGCACGTTCAAAGCCTTAGATTAAGCTAAATAAAGAAAGGAGTACAGTGTCAACAGTGTGAGGCACTGACAAGAGCTGGGCTAGGAGAACGAAGGCCTGGATTTGGGCCCCAGTTCACCATCAACCTTTTAGGCATCGTTAGGCAAGTTTCTCGAGCTCCGGTTTCCGTATTTGCGAAATGGGAATACTCTCCGCCCTAACAATCTCTGGAGCTGTTGTGATTAGAATGTTGTTGTTGGGTGCTATCAAGTCATTTTCAACTCAATGACCTCATGTGACAGAATAGAACTGCCCCATAGGGTTTTCTGGGATGTAATCTTTATGGAAGCAGATCACCAGGTCTTCTCCTGCAGAGCCGCTGGGTGAGTTCAAATTACCAATCTTTCAGTTAGCAGCCGAGTGCTTAACCGTTGCACCACCAGGCTCCCTTGCGGTCAGAATAATGGATATAAAATCCTTCTTTGAAAAGCATGGAGGCAATATAAAACCTAAGGCATTGTTACCACATGCTGTAACGTGGTCAGCTGAAATGTAGGCATTGCTGACAATATTTTCATCTCTTGTCCCCCAAACAAACCTCTCAAGGACTTGAGTGCTTCTGGACAAAGCCCAGGTATCTCCTCCTCCACGAATCTTTCCTGTCTCCTCAAGCTGAGTTAGTCACTCCCCCTTTCGCCTCTCCTTAATGCCCTATTCATCCCGCTTTTGTAATACTGACATCCTATGCTATTTTAGAGCCATTGCTGCTGTACACTGAGTTACCATACACTGCGTAGCAGTCATGTGTAGGTAGCTGAATGCTAATCCCTCCACAACCCAGCAGGTACCACACCCATTTTACAGACTGGAAGACTCAGGCCCAGAGAGATTATGTAAAGCACCCAAGTGACATTCACCCAGCTAACGGAAGGCAAAGCTGGGATACACACCCAGGTTTCTTTGGCTCCTGAACTTATACCTCTCCAACTAATCACAAAACTTCAGGGTTTTTGTTGCTGTTTTAGTTTGGAAATGGTCTAATTTTATATTCTTCTTCTCCGACATGTTGTAGGTTTTTTGTTTCATCTTTATGTCCCTGTATCAAGCGTAGTATCCCACAAGTAATATCTGCTCAATGAATACTGCTGACTGAATAAATGAATGAAGAGGGTAGGAAAAGGCTGATGAGAGTAGAGAAGAAAGAAGAGCTTCAGGTCACTTCAGTGATTATGGGCACATTCACCAAATGCAGCAAGTATTGAAAAGATAAAATATAGCTCAAATACCGTTTTATTTTTGTGATTTATTCTGGTTTCAGCACCAAAAAAAAAAAAAAGGAGCCCTGGTGGCACAGTGGTCAAGAGCTATGGCTGTTAACCAAAAGGTTGGCAGTTTGAATCCACCAGTCGCTCCCTGGAAATCCTGTGGGGCAGTTCTACTCCGTTCTGTAGGGTCACTATGAATCAGAATTGACTTGATGGCAACGGGTTTGGTTATTTTTGGTTTTGTAGTCTTTTTGGTAAGCATTTTAGCATATCTTTTTTTTTGTTTCAACGCTACAACTTTGTGGGTTTTTTTTTTTAGGTTTTTTAAAATTTGTATTGTGCTTTAAGTGAAAGTTTACAAATCAAATCAGTCTCTCATACAAAAATTTATATACACCTTGCTATATACTCCCAGTTCCTCTCCCCCTAATGAGACAGCACACTCCTTCCCTCTACTCTCTCTTTTCATGTCTATTCGGTCAGTTTCTGACCCCCTCCGCCTTCTCATCTTCCCTCCAGATAGGAGCTGCCCATATAGTCTCACGTGTCTACTTGATCCAAGAAGCTCATTCTTCACCAGCATCATTTTCTATCCCTTAGTCCAGTTCAATCCCTGTCTGAAGAGTTGGCTTTGGGAATGGTTCCTGTCTTGGGCCAACAGAAGGTCTGGGCACCGTGACCTCTGGGGTCCTTCTAGTCTCAGTCAGATTGCTGTACGTCTGGTCTTGTTACAAGAAGCATATTTTTTTGTTTGTGTTTTTTTTTTTTCCAGTTTATTTATTGTGCTTTAGGTGAAAGTCTACAGATCAAGTCAGTCTCTCATACAAAAAGCCATACCCACCCCACCATGCACTCCCCGCTGCTCTCCCCTTAATGAGACAGCACACTCCTCCTCTCCACCCTGTACTCCCCGTGTCCATTCAACCAGCTTCTGTCCCCCTCTTCCTTCTCATCTCACCACCAGACAGGAGTCACCCGCATAGTCTCATGTGTCTACTTGAGCCATGAAGTTCACTCCTCAACAGCATCATTGTCTACCTTATAGTCCAGGCCAATCCTGTCTGTGGAGTTGGTTTCGGGAATGGTTCCAATCCTAGGCTATCAAAGGGTCTGTGGACCATGACTGTCAGGGTCCCTCCAGTCTCAGTCAGACCATTAAGCCTGGTCTTTTTGCGAGAATTTGAGATCTGTATTCCACTGTTCTCCTGCTCCATCAGGGGCTCTCTGTTGTGTTCCCTGTCAGCGCAGTCATCGGTGATAGCCAGGCACCATCTGGTTCTTCTGGTCTCAGGCTGATGGAGTCTTGGGATTATGTAACCCTTTCTGTCTCTTGGGCTCATAATTACCTTGTATCTTTGGTGTTCTTCATTCTCCTTTGCTCCAGGTGGGTTGAGATCAATTTGTGCATCTTAGATGGCCGCCTGCTAGCGTTTTAGACCTGAGACAGCATTTTGGGAGCCATCAAAATATGCACATGCTTTGATGTAATAATCCTATGCCTGGGAAACTAGCTTCAAAATGAAAAGCCAGCATGGAAATAAATGACTCAGTAACACTCGCTTTGTCACTTTGAGGGAATGAATAGTGCTCATCCATTAAAAATTGTGGTTACAAGTGAGAAATGATTTTTGCTTTCTATTTTGTAAGCTTTAAAAAAGCCTTTTTACAGCAATGTATTCACTCTACAAATGGGGGAAAATGATATTTTCATTTTGAAAAAATAAATGGTTACAAAGACTATAAAAATGCTCATAATATGGGGTGGGAAAGGAAAGGGGGAGAGTGCTGCTACATCTTGGGGACTGCAGCCAATGTTATAATTTGCGTATAAATTTTTGAATGAGAAACTAATTTGTGCTGTAAACTTTCACCTAAAGCACAATCAAATTAAAAAAAAATGCTTATAATACGCAAAAAATTATGCAGGCTAAAAACTTTGTATACAGTAATTTGCAAGCCCATGAAGAAAATTCCTATGATAGGAAAAAAGACTGAAAAGAAATTCCCCAAAATATTAACAGTGACCAGTTCCTTTGCTGACATTATGGGTAATTTTCTTCTATATTTCTCTGTTTTTGAAAACATTTTAAATGCATATATCATTTGTACAGGTAAAATATGTACATGATTGTGGATTGATAGAAAAGCACTTAATGGTAACTAACAAAACCAGGCTATAAGTTTTATGTCCATTGTAATCTCTAAACTATACAAAAAAGCAACAAACAGCATAGAAGGAAAACAAAATGCTAGCCACACAAGGGAAGATGCTAATCCTACAGCCAGCTTCACCAGCAGGGCTCTGCGGGCACCTGGCACAACTAAAAGCCACTGAGGTTTGAAGGTGAGTGTGGAAAATTACAGCCTTTCTACCAAAATAATAAGACCACTATGTGAACAGCGATTCAAAATGAACTGGACTCTCTGTGGAAGGTGAGTACAATTAAAATATTCTTTGGCCACACACGAGAGATATTAAAAAAGAGAACACTGTGGCACTTCTCACAATTGCCAAAAGGTGGAAACAACTGAAATGTCCATCACCAGAAGAATGGATAAACATAATGTGGCATACATACATATATACACACACACACACACAACGGAATACTCTCAGCCATAAAGAGAAATGAAGTCCTGATACGTGCCACAACATGGACGAACCGTGAAAACATTATGCTGAGCGAAAAAAGTCAGACACAACAGGACAAATACTGTATGATTTCACTTATGTGAACTACGCAAATACATAGAAACCAAAGATTATCAGTGGTAACCAGCTATTGCTGATCGAATTGTGGCTCCCAAAAAATGTATGTCAACTTGGCAAGTCCATGATTCCCACTATTGTGTGACTGTCCACCATTTTGTCATCTGATGTGATTTTCCTGCGTTGTGAATCCTACCTCTACGACGTTAAACAGGTGGGATTAGTGCAGTTGTGTTAATGAGGCAGGACTCAACCTACAAAATTAGATTGTGTCAATCTCTTTTGAGATATAAAAGAGAAGAGAGCAGAGAGACATGGGGACCTCAGAACATCAAGAAACAAGACCTAGAAGAATAGTGTGTCCTTTGGACCCTCCCTGTGCTGAGAAGTTCCTCGAGCGGGGAAAAATGACAACAAGGACCTTCCCCCAGAACTGACAGAGAGAGCCTTCCCTTGGAGCTGGCACCCTGAATTCGGACTTCTAGCCTCCCAGATTGTGAGAGAATAAATCTCTCTTTGTTAAAACCATCCGCTTGTGCTATTTCTGTTATAGCAGCACTAGATAACTGTTTCAGTCATCTAGTGCTGCTGTAACAGAAATACCACAAGCGGATGGCTTTAACAAAGAGAAGTTTATTTCCTCAAAGTAAAGCAGGCTAAAAGTCCAAATTCAGGGTGTCAGCTCCAGGCGAAAGCGTTCTCTCTCTGTCGGCTCTGGAGGAAGGTCTTTCTCGTCAATCTTCCCTTGGACTAGGAGCTTCTCTGCACAGGAACCCTGGGTCTAAAAGATGCGCTCTGCTCCAGGTGCTGCTTTCTTGGCGGTACAAGGTCCCCTCATCTCTCTGCTCGCTTCTTTCTTTTATATCTCAAGAGATTGCCTCAAGACACAGTCCAGTCCTGTAGGTTGAGTCCTGCCTCACTAACACAACTGCCGCCCATCTTCCCTCATTAACATCATAGAGGCAGGATTTAAAACATAAAGGAAAATCACATAATACTGGGAATCATGGCCTATCCCAATTGATACACACATTTTTGGGGGGACATAATTCAATCCATGACAATAACTAAGACACCAGGGGTGGAAGGGAGAGGGAAATGAGAGTTTTTGCTTAGGTGCACTGAGTTTATTATATTAATGGTGGTGGAATCATTTGGAAAATGACAGGGACAATGGTCACACAACGTGAAGAACGTGATCAATGTCACTGAACTATACAGGTGAAATGGTCGAATTTGTGTGTTTGCTATGTGTATTTTCACCACGTTAAAAAAAAAGAGAGAGAAGACTTATTACTTTATTTTTTCTTGAAAAGCTATCTAGGTTGCTGCCTAAATATTCCAAAATATTAAAGTTAAAGAGCAAGACACCAAAGTGAAGACTGGTGAAAAACCTTCCACTTTCTAGGCCTGTTCGCTGTGGTTACGTCAGGAATGGTGAGCCATCTCGAGGCCCATGGTGGAACACCCCAGCTCCCTGAGGAAGTCGGCCACCTCTCCATGCCCGGTGTACGTGGGCTCTCCTAACCCTCAGTCCTTCATCTATGCTCACATTTCAGCTGCTGACCACAGGATCCCACCACCAAGATGTCATTCTACCACTAGTGCTAGGCAGAATAATGGCACCCAAAGATGTCCACACTCTAATCCCTGAAACATGTGAATATGTTACTGTACATGGTAAAAACGACCTTCCAGATGTCACCAAGGTTAAGAACCTTGAGATGGGAAGATTATCCGGGATTATCCAAGTAGACCCAACGAATCACATGAGTTCTTAAAATCAGAGACCCTTTCCCTGCTGCAAGAATCAGAGACATGGCAGCATGGGAAGGACCTGACCCACCATTGCCGGCTCTGAACACAAAGGAAGGGGACCATGAGCCAAGGGACATCGGTGGCCTCCAGCAGTTGGAAAAGGCAAGGAAACAGATTATCCTCTTAAAGCTTCCAGAAAGGAATGCATCTCTGCCGGCACCCTGATTTTAGCCTGGTGAGTCCTATGTTGGACTTCTGATTCATGGAACTGTAAGATAAAAAATTTGTGCTATTTCAAAGCACTAAGTCTGTGGTAATTTGTTAGAGAAGCCACTGAAAGCTAACGTACTACTTTTCCTTGATTCACAGAAAGGATTAAGTGGATAAAATTTTCCTTGATTCACAGAAAGGATTAAGTGGATAAAATTTAAAAATGTTTCCTATAAATTTTCCTGGCAACTTTGATGCTGCTATTACTCTCTCAGTTAGAGAACCCTGGGGAGTAACAACAAAAAATAGACAGAGTGACATCCAGCTAGGAGGCCATCCATGCCTTTCAGGTGCTCTGTCAACTAAACAAGTTTGAGAGCCACTGACCCAACTACCACAAAGCCTCAGTGAGCAGCTGAAGGGGGTGGCATCAGCATGGTGATCCCCTGGCAGTTAAAGTTGAGTGTTCACTCCCATGACCCAGAGATTGCAAAATGAGCACCTACTCTTTACTGAGGACTTTGCTGGGTGTCAGGTATACAAAAGCAGACAGAGTCCCCAGGATCAGGGAGCCCTTAGGGTGATAAATGCTATGACATTAGGATGTTCCGGTTGGCAGAAGAGCGTAGGGAGGGCGAGCATTGAAGCCAGACTTACCTCCCACAGGATTACTGCAAAGTTACGCAATAAGTAAGAGAGCCTGGTCCCAGGGATGAGCTGGCAGGCTGAATTAAAACAACTTCTTCCCAGGTACCTAGACTATTCCTCCCTCAGCCAGCCCTCGGGTCCCTGGAGCTAGACCCACTGTGCACACTCACCTGTTTCCACGTCGTTAGCGTTGGCCGAGTCCCTCAGCCTCTTCAGAGCTGTAAAGAAAGTAAGAGTGTCAGTTTAAAAAAAACGGCCATGATGAACCTGAAAGTGAATGGTTTTCTAGTTAACCCAGTCGTCAGCCACAGTGAGGGAGAGAAAGATGCCAGCATCTGAGAGATACTACCCTGGGAACAAAGAGAAATACGAAGTGCAGCGCAATTAATGAAAAGGCTACATTGTGTAGCAAATTCCCCAAGGCCTCTGTATCTGGGGCCCTGCCACTTGTAGTGGCTGAGTGACCTTGAGTATGTCGGTTGACCTCTTTGGTCCTCAGGTCCATCATCTGCAAAACAAAGTTAAGCTCTGTCCTGCCAGCCCTGAGTTGTTCCAAGAATGAATGAGATGATTTACATAGAAGCTCTTTGTGAGCTGGTTACACAGATTATCTTATTATACTCTCCTTCAAGATAGGCCATTCCCAAATGATTTACCTAAACTTGGTAATTCCTAAGCAGAAACATTTTTCCCCTCCAGTGATCTGTATATTAGAGGCAAACAGAAAAAAATGCCTTTGTCATCAGAGAAATGGGCAAAAACTGCAACTAAGATACGCAACAATTACTGACAGTCATATAAACTTTATGGTTTATACGGCACTTTCAAATACTCATTTAATCTTCACAACGCCCCTAAGGTGCTAGAAGGGACTCTTAAAACTCCCATTCCTAATTCTTCAGGGCCTCAGTTTCCATGTCATCCATAAACTATAAAAGATATTATGGTAGACATATATCACAGCAGGAGTTTTAGAAGACTCCGTGGCACACAACAACAAATAAACACCAAAGGAGACCTGGTGGTGGGAATGGTCAAGCAATGGACTGCTGACCTAAAGGCTGGTGGTTTGAACCCACCCACCAACGCCGTGGGAGACAGGTCTGGCAATCTGCTCCCCTAAAATCACAGCCAGGAAATCCTACCGGGCAACTTTACTGTCACACGGGATCACTATGAGTTGGAATCGACTCAGTGGAACATCCTGAGTCATGAAGTTTCTATTCCAGAATTGCCAAGTGTGAGAAGTCAGGAGTGACTGGTTCTGAGAAGGGAGTTTTTTGTTTGGTGTGTTTTTTGTTTTTATTCGTGGCCCTTAGCTGCTATAATAATTATTATTATCGAAAGGAGACTCCAGCGTCACCCTGGGCCCCTAGCTCGGGGTCTGGGGACAAGTCCGGGGCCCGGGGCTCCATGACGGGGCCCAGCACGGCGGCAGCCTGGCCCCAGGCTCCCCGGCTCCGAGCCGCACGCGGCCGACCCGCCTCCCTCCGCGCCCGCCGACCGCTCCCGCGCCTCACCATGCACCTCTTTGCCCGTGGGTCCGAGCCGGCGGTGAGGCCTGGCGGCGCGCCGCAGCCGGCCGGAGGGGATCTTGCAACGCAGCTCGTCGCGGGGCTCGGCGTCCTGCTGCCACAAGACGTGGAGGTAGCGCAGCGGGGACTGGGCTCCGTCGGACGCCCGACCGGGGAGGTCCGTGCCGCTGCCCAGCGCGGCCCCCAAGCTGGCGAAGGAGAAGAGGCCCTCGGGGCCCGTCAGCGGCTCCGGCGCCACCGCGCACTCGCCATCAGAGCTCGAGCGGCCGGAACGCGGCTCATCGTCCGCGCCCCCGGCAGCGGCTGCCATGGCAACGATTCCGCGCGGGCCTAGCTGGCGGAGCCTCGTTCCCGGCCGACCGACGGACCCACTTCCCTCCGCCCTAACTCTCGCTGTCAGCGAGCGAGCGGGCAGGGCCGGGCCTGCAACCACGGCAACCGAGCAGGGGGCGGGCTTGGGCCGGGAGCCGGGGAGTTTGGGGCCAATGAAAAGCTTTCCAGCGTAAACCCCTCCAGCCAATCCGACAAGCAGGTCATAGTACGCGTAAGAGGATTGGACAGAAATTTCGGCAGCATGACTGGCGGACATAAAAACTAATCACAAATTAGAAGTGCCCACGGTCTTTGCCGTGCGTCCCTACCGGAGCCAATAAAACAGCTGAGTTTAAGACACTTTTTTTCCCAATTTCCCCGTCGGATCATGGGAAAGATAACGGGCAGGTGCTTTAGCCAATCACATTAAGGTTACCTGAGCCGCTCTGAAAAGAAAGTGAAGAAGCCAAAAATATATATACTGTATAATATTTTTTTGAATCAATAAACTTTAAAAATAAATAAAACAACTTAGCCAAAAGACTAATGTCCCATAGGGTTTCCAAGGCTGTAATCTTTAGGGCTAACCAAAAGGCCAGTGATTCGAATCCACCAGCCGCTCCTCGGGAGGAAGATGTGGGAGAAAGATGTGATAGTCTGCTGCCGTAAATATGTACGGCCCTATGGCGCAGCTCTGCTCTATTCTGTAGGGTCGCTGTGAGTCGGAATCACCCCCACCACAATGGGTTTTAATCTTTAAGAAAGCAGTCTTCCCTGGAGCGTCTGATGGGTTCAAGCCACCCACCTTTTGGTTAGCCGCCGAACACTTAACCATTGCGTCACCGCGGCTGCCTAATAGGAGGGTAATAGCTCCTAAATGAGATAGATCTCTTAATTAACAGTTATGCGCTCTGCTGCTAACTGAAAGGTTGCCGGTTCCAACCCACACAGTGGGTCCACGGCAGAAAGACCTGGCGATCTGCTCCTGTAAACATTATAGCCTAGAAAACCCTCTGGGGCAGTTCTACACTTTCGCTTTGAGTCAGTAGACTTGAGGGCACCTGACAACAACAAACACCAGAGGGCACTTCAGTCAGGATTCTGTCACTGAGCCAGACATCTCTCTGTGCCCGATCCGGAACGCCCAGGACACAGGGTCAGACTCAGTTCCACTGAGATGCTCACGTTCCCCCGGTGAGAAGTCAGACCCAGAAAAAAGAAAATGTCTGGCTAGTTAATACAAACTTACTAACTTCTCATAGATGCACTGTTTTGAAAGAATTCTCACATCCCTGTACCCCGCAAATATTTCTCTAAGGTCGGTAAGGAGGACTATCACTATTTTATACATTAAAAAAAAGAAGACGCTTAAACTGATGCCCAGGCTTTATGGGACAATGCCCATGACTTATGTTCCAGTCAAGGGCTCTTCCCACTCCATTGCACCAGTTAAAATGTTTGTCTGAGTGTTGAAAAAGCACTTCTACGTTTTGCAGTGCCTGCAAAAAACAATTATGAAGACTGTCATTGTACTACCCGCTAACTGCATGGAGAAAAATACTGTTTGTGTTTAAGCTCTCCTCCTCTACCTCTTCCCCATCCCTGATAAGGACATACACCAACGCCACTTGTAGTTAGAGTGAACAGAAGAAAGAACCACACATTGTTGAATGTGTACGATTTACCAATCACATTGTGCAGGGGGTCTCCATGAGCCAGAGGTCTACTCAATGGCAGTTAACAACAACAACCGTGTACCAAGGTCTTTATATATATCGTTTAGTTCTCCCTCACCACAGCATTAGCAGATAAGCATTATTATACCCACTTAAAAAAAAAAAAACCATTGCCGACAAGTCGATTCCAACAGATAGCGACACTACAGCACAGAGTATAACTGCCCCATAGGGTTTCCAAGGAGCGGCTGGTGGATTCAAACTGCTGACATCTTTGTTAGTAGCCAAGATCTTAACTTTTAGGTCAGGAAGTTGAGGCTTTGACCCAAGATTGGAACCATTCCCAAAACCAACTCTGCAGACAGGGATTGGCCTGGACTATTAGATAGACAATGATGCTGGTGAGGAGTGAACTTCGTGGCTCAAGTAGTCATGTGAGACTATGCTGGCAACTCCTGTCTGGTGGTGACATGAGAAGGAAGAAGGATACAGGAGCTTGTTGAACAGACATAGCAAATACAAGGTGGAGAGGAGGAATGTGCTGTCTCATTAAGGACTTAAGGACGGAGCAACTGGGAGTGCACAGCAGGGTGTGTATGACTTTTTGTATGAGAGACTGACTTGATTTGTAAATTTTCACCTAAAGCACAATAAATAAATTTTTTACAAAATCGAGGCTTTGAGATCATATCAAGAACATCTTACATGAAGGAAGCAAAAGTCATTAAAAAGATAGGAAAGAAAAGGCCAAAATGGATGTCAGAAGAGACTCTGCAACTTGCTCTTGAAGGTAGAATAGCTAAAGCGAAAGGAAGGAATGATGAAGTAAAAACCTGAGCAGAAGATTTCAAAGGGTGGCTTGAGAAGACAAAGTAAAGTATTGAAATGAAATGCCCAAAGACCTGGAGTTAGAAAACTAAAAGGATAAGAACATGCTCAGCATTTCTCAAGCTGTGAGAACAGAAGAAAAAATTCAAGCCTAAAGTTACAATTTTGAAGGATTGTATTGGCAAAATATTGAACAACCCAGGAAGCACCAAAAGAACATAGAAGGAATAAACAGAGTCATTATACCAAAAGTATTGATCAACATTATATGCTGAGCATATAATCCAAGAAGCTGAACTATATGAAGAAGGACAGGGCATCAGGATTGGAGGAAGACTCATTAACAACCTGAATTATACAATGACACCATCTTGCTTGCTGGAAGTGAAGACTTGAAGCACTTACTGATGAAGATCAAAGACCACAGCCTTAAGTATGGATTATACCTCAACATAAAGAAAACAAAAATCTTCACAACTGGACCAGTAGGCAACATCATCATAAATGAAGAAAATATTGACGTTGTCAAGGATTTTATTTTACTTGGATCCACAATCAACACCCACGGGAGCAGCAGTCAAGAAATCAAAAGAGGCATTACTTTGGGCAAATCTGCAAGAAATCTCTTTAAAGTGTTCAAAAGTAAAGATGTCACCTTGCAGACTAATGTGTGCCTGACCCAAGCCATGGCCTTTTCAATTGCCTCATATGCATGAGAAAGCTGGACAATGAATAAAGAAGACTGAAGAAGAATTGATGCTTTTGAATTATGGTGTTGGCAAAGAATATTGAATATAGCATGGACTGCCAGAAGAATGAACAAGTCTGTCTTGGAAGAAGTATAGCCAGAGTGCTCCTTCGAAGTTAGGATGGCGAGACAGAACTGGTTTGAAAAAAATTTGCTTATAGCTAATGTCAAAGGAATGCTGAAATATGATCGCTAAGTTAGATTCAAACCAGTTCACGTCCCACAGGGCAATAAAACTGTAACCTTTGGGGTCATCTTCTCAACTGGACAGATAATCAGGTTGTACAGGTTGATGATTTTTGACAAATGTATACACTCATGTAACCACCATCCCAATCAAGATATAGAACATAAGAATTATATTTTTAACAATATAAGAATTATCGTTTTAGGCTATAGAGAGAGGGCTCTGTGTTTTCAGGAAAATGAGTGAACATTTGTGTACAAAAACAACAGTCTTAAATGTCTATGATGAAAGAAAGGATCCAACTTAAGATGTGGTCGGGAAACTTCACTCATTTGTTATATCTAGCGGCCCCAGTTTAGATTTTGCTTTGTGACCCTCATACCAAATGCTAAGAATGCTTCTAGCTCTGATTTGTGCAGAACAGCTACTGCTCTTCCAGGGCCCATGTGCTATTGCCATAGGTGGAAAGGAGTCCTGAGACCACGCCCAGGGGAGTGGAACAAACGGGATAGTAAGTGAAATACATATCAACCCCCAGGGTGCAATGGGATGTGGGGCTTGAAATGAATACAGCAGAAGAGCCCAGGCCAACTGTAAAACATGACTAATGGCTATCCTGAGGCAGAGAATTTCCTGCTTCAAACCCCAGGCAAAAGAAGATCAAGAGAAAATACGGCAGCTTTTCAGCAGCCAAATTCTGTCAGCAATTCTCCTAGGTAAAATCATTCCAGGAGCTTTGGTCTGTTCACAGTTTCTTTCCCTTTGACGTACTGCTTTTTTATCAACAAGCAAGCTTTGCAAAATCAAACACCCTGTGCTCAGACATCTCATAGTCTATGTTGGTGTTGAATTCACTTTTAGATCAAAGATCCTTTTCTGAGCAGGCTTAACGTGCTGCCAAGAAATGGAATAGGTTCCAATTCAAATGCAATTCTACAAATATGGATTGAAAGTGGAAGAAAGAGAGAGGAGGCTATTACAATAATATACGCGAGATGATGGTGGCTTGGGCAGGGATAACAGAGACCAAGATGGGGAAAGGAAGAATCTGGGAGTGTTTGTGAAGGTAGAGCCAATGAGATTTGCTGTGGTGTGATGGATCGATTTTATGTGGCCTTTCTCACCACAGCCTTGTAACTCCTAGCAAATGACTGGGTGGGACTATGCAAATCAGGTGCTTGTGGCCCACCAAAGGGATTAGACAGCTTGCTAATAATGCAAGTAAAGGGTGTGGCACCCCTGTGGGGTTGGGACCATGCCAATAAGGTCTATGGAACCTCTATGAGGAGATTGGCCAGTTTTGCCATCCTGATATGCTTGAAAGAGAGCCAGTCCCAGAGCAGAAGGCACGTCCTCACTACCACCAAGAAAGAAAAGCTAGGAGTGTATCACGTCCTTTGGACCCAGAGTCCTTGTGTCGAGAACTTCCTAGACCCAAGAGACAGAGAGAGAGCTGTAATACTGTAGACAGTGAGAAGCAGTGGCCGAGAAATGGTGGCAGCAGAGGCAGCAGAACCAGGAAATCAAGCAGTGGGCTTCCTAGCTCACACAGTGAGAAAGCTGAGCACATTTGGGCAGGAGGCTTGCTGGTGGAATGGGGTGCCTCCAGGTACTTATTGACAGAGCTAAAGAGCTTTGTAACACTTGCTTGAGCAGAGTCTGAGGCTGAAGAGCCAAGGGCCAAAAAGAGGCCTGACTGCAGGCCCAGCTGAGAAGATGCTGTCCAGATTGAAGAACTATATCCTGAGTTGTTCCTGACTGTGAATTGTAACCTGTTACTTCCCGAATAAGCCCCATAATTGTGAGAACCCAGCAGAGAAGTGGAGTGCTGCGGGAGGGACAGCTGATGTCAGAATTGCTAAAAAGGTTGGAGAGAGGTGGTATGTTTGACCTCTGTCTCACAGTAAATCAGCTTTAGGCTGATGCTAATAGTGATTCTCTCTCCATCGAGACGTTAGAGAGATCAGACACTCACACCACTTTTAACATCAGTAAGTGGATTGGATGTAGGGTGTGAGAAAAACAGAAGAGTCAAAGATGGTTCTGCAGATTTGGGGCTGAGCAACTAAAGGAGTAGAGTTGTCTTAACTGTTGTTGTTAGGTGCTGTTGAGTCAGTTCCAACTTATAGTGACCCTATGTACAACAGAACAAAACACTGCCCCATCGTGCATCATCTTCACAAATGTTGCTATGCTTGAGCCCATTGTTGCAGCCACTGTGTCAATCCCTCTCCTTGAGAGTCTTCCTCTTTTTTGCTGAGCCTCTACTTTACCAAGCATGATGTCCTTCTCCAGGGACTGACCCCTCCTGGTAAAATGTCCAAAGTATGTGAGACATAGTCTCGCTATCCTAACTTCTAAGGAGCACTCTGGTTACACTTATTCTGAGACAAATGTGTTCATTCTTTTGGCAGTCCATGGTATATCCAATATTCTTCACCAACACCACAATTCCAAGGCATCAATTCTTCTTTGGTCTTCCTTATTCATTGTCCAACTTTCACATGCATATGAGGCGATTGAAAACACCTTGGCTTGGGTCAGGCACACTTTAGTCCTCAAGGTGACATCTTTGCTTTTTAACACTTTAAAGAGATCTCTTGCAGCTAATTTGGCCACTGCAATGCGTCTTTTGATTTCTTGACTGCTGCTTCCATGGGCACTGATTGTGGATCCAAGTAAAATGAAATTCTTGACAACCTCAGTCTTTTCTCCATTTATCATGATGTTGCTTATTGGTCCAGTTGTGAGGATTTTTGTTTTCTTTATGTTGAGGTATAATCCATACTGAAGGCTGTGGTCTTTGATCTTCTTCAGTAAGTGTTTCAAGTCCTCTTCAATTTCAGCAAGGAGGGTTGTGTCATCTGTATAACGCATGTTGTTAATGAGTCTTCCTTTAATTCTGATGCCCCATTCTTCTTCGTATAGTCCAGCTTCTTGGATTATTTGCTTAGCATACAGGTTGAATAGGTATGGTGAATAGATACAACACCACTGTACACCTTTCCTCACTTTAAACCATGCAGTATCCCCTTGTTCTGTTCAAACGACTGCCTCTTGGTCCACGTACAGATTCCTCATGAGCAGAATTAAGTGTTCTGCAATTCCCATTTTTTGCAATGTTATCCAAAATTTGTTATGATCCACACAGTCGAATGTCTTTGCATAGTCAACAACACACAGGTAAACATCCTTCTGGTATTCTCTGCTTTCAGCCAGGGTCCATCTGACAACAGCAATGTTATCCCTGGTTCCATGTCCTCTTCCAAATCCGGCTTGACTTTCTGGCAGTTCCCTGTCGATATACTGCTGCAGGCGCTTTTGAATGATCTTCAGCAAAATTTTGCTTGCATGTAATATTAATGATATTGTTTGATATTTTCCACATTCGGTTGGATCACCTTTCTTGGGTATAGGCGTAAATATGGATCTTTTCCAGTTTGTTGGCCAGGTGGCTGTTTTCCAAATTTCTTGGCATAGATGAGTGAGCACTTCCAGTGCTGCAAGTTTGTTGAAACATCTCAATTGGTATTCCGTCAATTCCTGGAGCCTTGTTTTTTGCCAATGCCTTCAGTGCAGCTTGGACTTCTTCCTTCGGTACCATAGGTTCCTGATCATATGTTACTTCCTAAAATGGTTGCCTTAACTGAGGTGGGGAAAAGTATGGGAGGAGCAGGTTTGAGCCAGGAGATCAGATACTGAATTTGGACGTTTTAAGTTGCAATGTGACTAGGCAAGGGGTCATGGGCCCACTTCCAGGGCAGGGTCTGGGATGGAGAGATACGTGTGAGGAGTCAATGGCATATGGATGATATTTAAACCTACTGAACTGGATGAGACAGGAAATGAAGGTAGAGAAGAGCAGAGACCCAAGAACCAAGCCCGGGGAGTGATCTACTATTTCGTGATTGTAGAGATGAAGAGGGGCCAACAAAGAAAGTGAGAAGCCAGTAGCCAGTGAGGAAGGTCCTCTTGAAGCTTTTACTATTCTAATTTGCATTGTGATTCTCTAAATTAAAGGGTACGTTCTGCAAGAGTTAAAAAAAAAAAAAAAAAAAAAAACCAGCCTTTGAGTCAATTCCGACTCATAAGGACCCTGTGGGACAGAGTTGAACTGCCCAAAGAGTTTCCAAGGAGCACCTGGTGGATTTGAACTGCTGAAGTTTTTGGTTAGCAGCTGTAGCTCTTAACTACTACGCTACCAGGGTTTCCCTGGAAGAGTTAGGAAACCATAAATAAATGAGTGAATAGATGAATGAAGAATGAATGATAGATGGTTATAAACAGGTAATCCAAATTTTGTGGGGCCCGAAGCTTTCATTAGGAATAAAGAATAGAACATTACAAAAATGAAACTAGAAAGAGAATATTTGTCTAGAAAGAGAACTCACAACCCAAATTATGTGAGAAATCAAGCAATTGCAAATTTTAATATGCTCACAAATACCACAAAATCACAAAATCCAGAAAAGTAACATTAATTGGTGGAAACACCTCCACAGTTTTTGTTTTTTTTGTTGGCTAACCTCTTTATATGACAACAATTTTGTATCATCATTTTCCATAATGAGAATGGAAAAATGCTTGTGTTTCCTCATTAGAACAAATTTTTATTTTATTATTTATCATTTAGAAATCCTTTTGATTTCACAACTCTGTATTATTAACATTTTGAGGAATTATCAAATTTGGAGAGAACTGTATGAAATTTTTGTCATATATGAATTGTAAGATCTCACATATTTCAAGATTTCTTAGGCTCTGATTAATCTTAAATATTCCTTTAATTGACGACACTCATTGACCACAGTGGATGGTTAGGTGTATTCCTACAAACGAAAGGCCAGCAACGACAACTATGCACAGAAGAGGCAAAGTACTTAATTCAAATGTTCCCCCATTGGATTTCCTCTAGCTGGATCAACAAGAGCAAGTGCGACAGAGGGGAATCCAAGTGGAAAGATAGTTTGGTCCTAACAACCAATTGCAATAAATACTATTTTGTAAATTTTACAAAAATACATGACCACGTGAGGACATTGTTAGGGGCTACCCAGAGCCATGGAAGGACTCTGGGAATGAAGGGGTCCCAAAGCGTAACCTCCATTAGTTCCATGGTGGCAATTCGACCATAGTGCGACGGGGAAACACAAAGCAGGAAAGGGCATAGGTAGTTGGGACGGGGCGTTGTAATTCTAAATGGGATGCTCTTGAGTGATAACTTCAGAATAAACACTTGAAGACAAAGCGAGCCGTGCGGTATCTGAGCGGGCTGCATTCTAGAGTCTAGAGGCGGGTAACTGTGAGTGCAAAAGCCCCGAGGCGGAGTGTCTCTGGATGGGAAAAGCAAGGAAGGCAGTGTGACTACAGGACGCGGTGGCTGGGGCAGAAGGGGTGCGACACGCTACGGGTCACACAGCAAGTCACATTGGAACCCAGATCACCTGACTAGTGTGTTGTGAATGAGCCGATGGCTAAACTAAGGTCCTTGACCGAAAACAGAAATAAACCCACCACCCGGGATTCCCTTGTTTTATAACCTCCATCCCTAACTCGAGGGTTTCCGAGCGACTCGAATCCACCCCACGACCCCTCCCCGACCACCAAACACAGACTGGGCGCTCAGGCGCAGCACAGCTCCCAGGACTCGCCCCAGGGCCTCACGCCACAGCCGGCTTCATCTTTGCCTGCTCCAATTTAATGCCCAAAGTTGGGGAGCAACTTTTCATGATGACCTCTCACTCAATGGGACCGAGGCTCAACTTTTCCACCCAGTAAAATTTGAAACCAGAACGTTTGAAAACGTTGCTGGTCGCAGGCAACCCGTTGACGACTAAATCTGCATTCAGACCCCGTTCATCCGGCTTTTTCTTCACGCGAGAAGGCAGCCCGAGGGAGCTGTCAGCCATTTTTTGTGTGGCATTCCTTCTTGTTTCCCTTAATTTGCCCATTGTTTGTTTATGATGAAATAGTTCACGTCCCTATTTCTGATTTATGCAAGTGATATAAAATGTCTCCCCTTGCAAAGTCTCTATTTGGAAAGGGAAGAAAAAATTTAGGTGTTTCGTAATTTTTGCCCTTCTTAACGTGGCGGTCTCAGGGTGCCGGCGCCCTCAGAAAGGCTTCCGGTCCCCGCAGGGCCAAGCGGGGTAGAACTTCCGGAGTCATCACGCCGGCGAGGGCTGGTCTTTTCGCTCTTTTTGGCGGTGTTACGCGAGCGCCGCAGTCATGTCGTATCCCGCTGATGATTACGAGTCTGAGGTAAGATGGGCCTAAGCGCGTGGCAGGGTCCGCGACATTGGCAGGGCCTTTATGGATGCTGGGGCCCGCGGGGAAGCGGCGTCTTGGCCTTTCCCCGAGCCCCCGTGGGCCGCGGCCAGCTCCGGCTTGCCTCTCCGCGCGGCCCTTAGAAGCCACAGCTCGTGGCCCCTCACCCGCCCTGTGTCTGCCCGCCCGCTTCGTGTGTTCGGTGCCCTCGTCCTCCCGTTTGCCAGGACTGCGGCCGGAGGGCGCTTACGCCCTATTCCTATCAGGCTTCTCTTTCTGGGACTGAACGCTTTTTCTGGGCCTGGGTTCAGTCTTGCCAAACCCTGCTGGCTCCCACCGTCCCTGTAGTTTTCTCTAGCTTATTGCCCCGGTGACGTTGCGTTGTCATTGTCTGTTCTCTGTTTTCTTGCAGAAATGTGAGTTTCTTAAGGGCAGGGACTGCGTTTTATTCAGCTATGTATCTATTAGTAGCCTGCTTGGCACTTGGCAGGAATGAACATTTTGCATTCACAGATTGGTGACTGTCCTTTTCTGTGCCTTTGTCGTTCTAGGCCGCATATGATCCCTATGCTTATCCAGGCGACTATGATATGCACACAGGTGAGACCACGGGTCTGTATGGCTAGGCGGGCTCTCCTGTGGACCCGTGCGTTTTTGAATGGCCTGGAACAGCTCTGACGGGTACCTGTTAAAAACGGGCTTGTCGATGGTCCAGGTTTAGAGTCAGTTGTTAGCTTTCAGTGGGAAGGTTGTATGGACCCTAATAAACCGGGCCATGTTTGTGGTCTACTTCAAAGTCTCAGAGGAAGAGCCCCACTGACTGGCTGTGGTTTCCCCGTTTAAATTATTAGCAAAAAAAGAGAATCTTGAAGTGAAGTTTAAAGTGATTAGAACTATGCCAAAATAAAATTGAGGGGGGGAAGGTGGGAGGCTTTGAGGGTTCTTGAAATGTTGGAGTGACTTGGCTTGACATGAATTGTTCTGAGTACTTTATGAGAAGTGTTTCATTTAATTCCTAAAATAGTTCTGTGAAGTACATGCATTAATGTTTTCGTTTTACAGATGAGAAAACGGAGCACTTAAGGGTTTGGTGACATGATATAGTTAGGTACTGGCAGTCACTCAGTCATTCAAAAAATATTAAGTGCCTACTACCTCCTGTCATCCTCCACCCCCCAACAGATATACACAACTGTTCTGGCCCCTGAGGGTATACCTGGGAGCAAGACAGACCAGGTTCTTGCCCTCATAGACTTTAGGTTCTAGTGGGGGAAACAGATGATAGGTAAATGAGTAATTTTAGATAGCGATAACTGTTCTGAAGAAATACGGCAATAGGGTCGAGATGATTTGTGGGGGTTATATCAGAGTGTTTAAAAGGTTTGTACCTGATATCATAGACTTGGGAGTCTCTGGGTGGTGTAAATCAACATGCCTAGCTGCTATCCAGAGAGGTGCATGTGCACGCAGGGGCCTCTTGGAAGAAAGGCCCGGCAATCTGCGTCCTAAAAATCAGCCATTGAAGACTCTACAGAGCACAGTTCTGCTCTGACACATGGGATCACCATGAATTGGAGTGATTTGATGGCAGCTCTAGATTTTTTCATGGGCTGGAGTTTCGTTTGGGATGACTTGGGGTGGTCGTGCCTTTTGTTACATCACATATGTGGGTCTGGAAGCACTTTGTGTTTTATCCAACCTCTAGGAGATCCAAAGCAGGACCTGGCTTATGAACGTCAGTATGAACAGCAGACCTACCAAGTCATCCCTGAAGTGATCAAAAACTTCATCCAGTATTTCCACAAAACCGTCTCGGATTTGATCGACCAGAAGGTGTATGAGCTACAGGCCAGTCGTGTCTCCAGTGATGTCATTGACCAGAAGGTCTATGAGATCCAGGACATCTATGAAAACAGGTATGGGCTACTGGCTACATTGACCTCTCTCTGAGTGGGCCTGGCCTACAGAACGGGTGATGTTCAATAGTTTTTCTGTGAAAAGAATGTTCAGGGGGTCTCTACGATTTCTTGGAGATAAACAAACAAAAAACCAGGCCCGTTGCCGTTAAGTTGATTCCGACTCATAGCGACCCTATGGGACAAAGTAGAATCGCCCGTTGGAGTTTCCAAGGAGCGCCTGGTGGATTCAAACTGCTGACCTTTTGGTTAGCAGCTGTAGCTCTTAATCACTATACCATCAGGGGTTTCTGTAAAAGCCAACCCCATTGCCAACTTATAGTGACCCTATATTCTTGGAGATAGGGACATGTTATTTTGTTGGACCCTGCTTCCCCAGGAACTTGTATAATATCAAAATTAGTGATTATAATAGCAATTATCATTTATTGTTACAGTAGTGGTATCAGTATGAACTAGGTAGTGTTCAAAGTGCTCTTCCTGTATTTATTCATTTACCCTTCACAGTAATCCCATGAAGTTAGGTACCATTGTTTTCCTCATTTCACAGTTGCAGAAACAAAACAGCGAGCATAAGTCAGATAGCTAGTGAAGTGGATGAGCTGAGTTTTAACCTGTATAGTCTGATACCAAAGCCAGATTTCTAAACCCCTGTGCTGTGCAACCTCTCGGTACATACTAGGGTTAGCCAGCCAGACTCTGGAGTGGTTTCTTCAGTATTGAGGCTAATTGCCATTGTGTAAAGGAACCCTGGTGGCGCAGTGATTAAGAGCTCAAATGCTAACTGAGGAGTTGGCGATTTGAACCTACCAGCTGCTTCACAGGAGAAAGATGTGGCAGTCTGTTTCCATAAAGATTACAGCCTAGGAGACCTTATGGGGCAGTTCTCCTGTGTCCTGTAGGGTCACATGAGTCAGAATCAACTCCACGACAGTGGGTTTGCCCTTGGGTAATGGGCTTTAGAGATTAGACAGGTCAGTCAAGGCTGGGGTAATCAGGAAAGGTGTCACCAACAAAACAGCATCTAAGCCAGTCCTGGAAGTATGGATGGAGAAAGCACCATGGTCAAAGACCTATTGTATTAGTGACTTAAATCAAAACCCAAACCCATTGTCATTGAGTTGATTCTGACTTATAGTGACCCTATAAGACAGGAGAAGTGCCCCATAGGGTTTTCTAGGCTGTAATCTACAGGAGCAGATTGTCGGGTCTTTTGTCCTGTGGAGTGCCTGATGGGCTTGAACCAGCAACCTTTAGTTTAGCAGCTGAGTGCATAACCATTGCACCACCAGGGCTGTGAGTTGGAGTTGACTCTGTGTTAACAGGATCAATGATTAAAAACCAAAAACCAAACGCACTGCCGTCGAGTCGATTCTGACTTAGCGACCCTATAGGACAGAGTAGAACTGCCCCATAGAGTTTCCAAGGAGCGCCTGGCGGATTCGAACTGCCGACCTCTTGGTTAGCAGCTGTAGCACTTAACCACTACACCACGAGGGTTTCCTGGGTCAGTGATAATTAATTATAAAATTAATTAATTTTTTTTTTTTGGTGTACCTTAATCCCTGAACCATGTTTCTGTCATCCCCCGGGCCTTTCTGGTTAGTGGCACGTAGACCAGCACCGTCCCATAGAACTAACAATGCTAGCCGTGTATGTAATTTAAAAAAATTTTCAGTAGCTACATTAAAGAAAAAATAGGTGAAATTAATTTTTATAATATTTAGTCTATTATATCTAAAGTGTTTCTACATATAATCAGTAAAGAAAAATTAATGGGGTACTTTACTTTTTTCCTTTGTACTAAGTCTTTGGAAACCCTGGTGGTGTAGTGGTTAAGTGCTATGGCTGCTAACCAAAGGGTCAGCGGTTCAAGTCCGCCAGGCGCTCCTTGGAAACTCTATGGGGCAGTTCTACTCTGTCCTGTAGGGTCACTATGAGTCGGAATCGACTTGACGACACTGGGTTTGGTTTACTAAGTCTTTGAGATCCAGTGTGTACTTTACAGCACATCTCAATTTGTGTGCTAAGTTTTCATCAGAAATACTTGATCTATATTTGATTTGATAAATTTACAATTGAAAAAGATTCACATAAGTAGACACATGAGACTATTTGGGTGACTCCTGTCTGGAGGGGAGATGAGAAGGCAGAGGGGGACAGATGTTGGCTGAATGGACACAGCGAATACAGGGTGGAGAGGAGCGTGCTGTCTCGGGGAGAGCAACTAGGAGTGCGTAGCAAGGTGTGCATAAGATTTTGTATGAGAGACTGACTTATTTGTAAACTTACAATGAAAGTAAAAAGATTGACACACCCAACTTGTTTCAGATAAATGTTTTCCAGTCCAAAGTTGAATACCGCTTACTAAACTTAAAGGAAATTAACTAAAATTTAAAATTCACTTTCTCAGTTGTACTAATGGACATTGCAGGCAGATACAGATGGTAGTTGAAACCAAGCATGTGGTAGACCCTTGTCTAGGAGAATGTGAGGTGAGAAAACTGGCTGGCACCTTGGGAAATATGTTGCTTTAGGGGCAGGCAGAGGAAGAGAGCCAGTAAAGAAGACAAAAAGAACAGAAAGGCAGAGAGAACCATCACAGGAACCAAAAAAAGAAGAGACTCTGAAGGGAAGGGGAATGGTCAGCAACTGTCAGGTACTCTAGTGAGGTTGGAAACCCTGGTGGCGTAGTGGTTAAGTGCTACGGCTGCTAACCAAAGGGTTGGCAGTTCAAATCTGCCAGGCGCTCTTTGGAAACTCTTTGGGGGCAGTTCTACTCTGTCCTACGGGGTCACTGTTGAGTCAGAATCGACTCGATAGCACTGGGCTTGGTTTTTTTTTTTTTTTGTTCTAGTGAGGTCAAGAGGAGAAAGCCAGTGGTTGAATTTGGCAACTTGGAGAGCCCTTGGTAACCTTAGCAAGGTGATTTTTAGTGCGGCAAGAAATGGGGGTGAGAAAGAGGGGTTGGTAAGTGTAGGGGACTTAGAGGGTATCAACCTTGTGGGTGTTTATATGCTGAACCAAGAGCGTGAGAAGAGGGAGAGGTGGGTCTTGAGGATGGGGTGGGGCAGGAGTTGAAGTAGCTGCTAAGAGGATCAAGAGAAGGAAAATGAACAGAAACCTGGTCCTTGGTGGGTTGCGGGCAGCAGCGTTTGGATTGGATGCTGTAGGTTTGTTGTGGCATCAGACTGCAACAGGCTGTAATTTGGGTTCTGTGTTTGGAGAGGGAGAAAGAGGCACAGTGCTCCAGGGAGTGGGAACAGCAAGGCTAAAGGTTATAGAGGCCTAGTGGGTCTCATATTAGGGAACAGCAAGCACTTAAATAATGGCTAGAGTCGTGGTATACAGGCAGGAGATGATTCTGCAAAGTTTGATGGTGCTTAACTGAGACGAAAGGAATGTTCGACTGCATTAAGAAAGGCCATGTGAAGTACAGAGTTGTGTTGTAGAAAGCTATAGACTTGGGGAGCTCTGGCCCTGCCTCTGTTTCTGTGATATCTTCCCTTCTCTGAGTCTGTAAAATGTGAGGGTTGGGTATCTCAGTTCCTTGTTTTAGAGTTCTACAATTTTTCTGTTTGGTTTTTAGCTGGACCAAGCTGACTGAAAGATTCTTCAAGAATACACCTTGGCCTGAGGCTGAAGCCATTGCACCGCAGGTTGGCAACGGTAGGTGTGGTGTGTTTGTGTCCTGTGTGCTTGATGGGATCCTATGGCTGGGGCCTACATTCTGGAAGAGTTAGAAAGCCAGAAATGAATCAACCAATGAATGTTAGATGGTAATAAACAGGGTATCCAAGTTTTCTGGGGCCTGAATAGAAAATTACAAAATGACATTAACCGAGGGCTATTGGACAGAAAGCTCATGAGAGAGTGTGTATGTTTTTCTTACCGTTTTATTTTCCCAGGGCTTGGTGCATAGTAGGCCCTTGGTAAATACTTGCCCAATGAGACTGTATAAATAAACGGGGGGAGGGGGGGAGGTCAGAGATCCCTCATAATGTGGCGAGAACTGAAATCTTTGTCCTTTTTCCATTTTTCTCTGTAATTTTTAGGGTCATCACAGCCTCTGTAGAACGGACCTTCTATTTTCTTTCTACTTGTCTGTGTGCCCAGGAACAGGCCTTCTCCAAGACTGTCCGCAAAATACTTTTCTTCCTTGCAAACTTCGCCCCTAGCTGGAAGGAATTTCTTCTTCCTTTGATTCCTACAGCACTTTGTTTTCACCTAAAGAAGTTGTAATTATATTTGTGTTCCTACTTTGGGAAAGGTCCTTAACAGCAGATGTTTCTCATTCGTGAATTCCTACAGTGCTTAGCCCAAGAGTGTCAGATGAAGCAAGTGGAGTTGTGTATTTCTGAATAGAACCTTTCACCTTTGCAGCGGATGTTAAGAAATCTATCTAAGACATCTTAAATTCTGATTCTTAAAATTAACTGCCTTTTCTGCAGTTTTATTATTCCATCATAAGACTTCCAGCAGAGGGGGCAGTAGTGGTGAAGGTTGCAGTTATTATCCATCTTTTTGATTATAGCCATCTTAACAGATGTGAAGTGGTATCTCATTGTGATTTCGATTTGCATTTTTCCAATGACTAACGAGGAGTCCCTGGGTGGTACAAAAGATTAAGTGTTTGGATACTAGCTGAAAGGTTGGCAGTTTGAACTCACCCAGGCATCAGACATGCCTCAGAAGACAGGCCTGGAGATCTGCTTCTGAAAGGTCACAGCCTTGAAAGCCCTATGGAACAGTTTTTTTTGTGTGTGTGCTTTAGATGAAAGTTTACAGCCTGAGGTAGTTTCTCATTCAAAATTCTACACACATACCGTTTTGTGACATTAGTTGCAGTCCCCGCACTCTCCCCCTTTCCACCGCATTCCTGCAGTTTTCCTGTCCCTTCCTGCCTTCTCATCTTGCTTTTGGGCAGGAGTTGCCCGTTTGGCCTTGTATGCTTGATAGTTATGTTTGCTTTATAGACCTGACTAATTTTTCCTTCAAAAATGGGCTTCAGGAGTGCCTATGGTTGTGAGTTACCAGGATGCGCGGGGGCCATAGTCTCAGGGGTTCCTCCAGCCTTTGTCAGACCAGTAAGTCTGGTTTTATTGTGAATTTGATTTTTTTTCTACATTTTTATCCTGCTGTGTCCAGGATTGTATTTGGATCCCTGTCAGAGCAGTTGGTGGTGGTAGCCGGACACCATCTAGTTCTTCTGGGTTCAGGCTGGTGTACACTGTGGTTGACGTGGTCCTTTAGTCATTTGGATTAATATTTTCCTTGTGTTTTTGGTTTTCTTCATTGTCCTTTGCTCTGGATGGGATGGGACCAATAGATATACCTTAGATGGCCACTCGCAAGCTTTTAAGACCCCAGACGGTACTCAACAAAGTAGGAGTAGAACATTTTCCTTATGAATTATGTTACATCAGTTGACTTTAATGTCTCCCAAGATTACTATGGTCCTGAGCCCCAGCAACTCAGTCTCTCAGTGTGTTCGGATGTGTCTAGGAAACTTCTGTGACTTTGCCTTTGTCAAGTTGTGCTGACTTCTGTATTGTGTGTTGTGTTTCCCTTCACCAGAGTTGACACTTGTCTACTACCTAGTTAGCGTTTTGCCTTCCCCATCCCTTTCCACCCTTGTAACCATCAAAGAATGTTTTTTTTTCTGTGTGTAAACCTTTCTTGAGTTTTTATGATAGTAGTCTCATACAGTATTTGTTCTTTTGTGATTGGCTTATTTCACTCAGCATAATGCCCTCCAGATTCATCCATGTTGTGAGATGTTTCACGGGTGCATCTTTGTTCTTCATCGTTGCCTAGAGTTCCATTGTGTCTGTTACATAATTTGTTTTTCTATTGATCTGTTGATGGGCACTTAGGTAGTTTCCATCTTTTTGCTGTTGTGAACCATGCTGCAGTGAACAAGGGTGTGCATATGTCTATTCGTGTGACTGTTTTTTCTCTAAGATATATTCCTAGCAGTGGGATTGCTGGATCGTATGGTATTTCTATTTCTAGCTTTTTAAGGAGGCACCATATTGCTTTCCATAGTGGTTGTGCCATTTTACATTCCCACCAGCAGTGCATAAGAGTTCCAATTTCACTGTGACCTCTGCAACATTTGTTATTTTCTGTTTTTTAATTCGGTGCCAGTATGGTCAGGGTGAGATGGTATCTCATTGTGGTTTTGATTTGCATTTCTCTAATGGCTAATGATCACACCCATTTCTTCATGTGTCTGCTAGCTGCCCGGCTGTATTCTTTGGTGCAGTGTCTATTCATATCCTTTGCCCATTTTCAATTGGATTGTCTTTTTGTTGCTGAGGTGTTGAAGTATTTTATAGATTATGGAGATTAGACCCTTGTTGGTTGTGTTGTAGACAAAAAATTTTCTCTGTCTGTAGGTTCTCTTTTTACTCCTTTAGTGAAGTCCTTTGTTGAACGTAGTAGTTAATTTTTAGGAGATAGCAGTTATCTAGTTTCTCTTTGTGCATTGTTAGTTATGGTTTGTATTCTGTTTATGCCACGTGTTAGGGCCCCTAGAGTTGTCCCTATTTTTTCTTCCATTATCTTTATTGTTTTAGGGTTTACATTTAGGTCTTTGATCCATTTAGAGTTAGTTTTTGTGTATGGTGTGAGGTAGGGGTCCTGTTTGATTTTTTTACAGATGGACCTCCAGTTAATGCCAGCATCACTTGCTAAATATGGAGTGGTTCTACTTAGCACACATGAAGTCGCCATGAGTTGGAATTGACTCGACAGCAGTTAACAACAGTAATTAATGACATAGATGGTCTTTGCATGTGCTCTTTGGCCATTTGTGTATCTTTTTTGGGGAAATGTCTGTTCAAATCTTTTGCCCATGTTTTAATTAGATTATTTGTCTCTTTATTGTTGGGTCATAAGGGTTCTTTATATATTATAGGTATGAGTTCCTATTCAGGTGTATTATTTGCAGACATTTGGTCCTATTGTTTGGGTTCTCTTTCACTTTCTTCATGGTATCCTTTGAACAGGGTGTGAGGTAGAGGGCCTAACTTCATTCTTTTGCATGTGGATATTCAGTTATCTTGGCATCACTTGTTGCAAAGACTTCTTTCCTCATTGAATTGTCTGGATGCTCTTGTCACAAATCAATTGATACTGTAAATGTGAAGCATTATTTCTGAACTCTCAATTTCCCATAAATCTGTTTCTCCTTATGTCAGCAGCACACTGTCGTGTGGTGGTAACTGTAGCTTTGTAGTGAGTTTTGAAATTGGGAAGTGTGGATCCTCAGCTGTGTTCTTTTCTCAAGATTGTTTGGCAGTTGGTTGACAAGCCTCCACACGGTGAAGGAAAGTGAGTCTGAACGGAGAGTGTACTGAGATTAAGATGAGGTTGAAAGAGTGGGATGAGAAATGCATTTTCTCATTGCATGTATTCTTGGGGAATAAGGAGAAGAGTTTAGATGTTGCTTAGTCTCTGACGTCATGTTTATCCCTTTACATCCTCCCCTTCCCCAAGGGATGAAACTGCCAGAAGACCCTGGGTAATGTTTTATGGATTACTAAAGCACCCCTCTGCCATCTCTTTCAGATGCTGTCTTCCTGATTTTGTACAAAGAATTATACTACAGGCACATATACGCCAAAGTCAGTGTGAGTATCTGAGTGTTGCACGCAATGTTTTCAGCTATGCCGTTGTGCCCCTGGAACACAGTCCCTAGATTCTGTTGTTCAGTGTCTAAGAGTGGTCAGCAAGCTTCCTGAGCTTTCTTTTAAGAAATGGCAGAATGATTGAACCCAAGAAGTCTTAAGTCGGCTCTAAACAAACTGTAATGCTGCATAATCTTACCTGTTCTTCCTTTTTAATTTCTCCTTCCCAGTGCTCTCGTTCTTGATTGGCACTCATCACTATGCACTAGATTACAGGTTGCTATCCAAATAGGGTGTTCCCAAACCCTTCTGCCTCTGCATGGAAAGCCCTTCCCTTTCCCCTTCAGTGCATTGCCACTGAGCTTCGATTCCCCTGAAATGTATGTAAAACTGTCACCGTATACCAGCACTTTGCTGGACATGTGGCACACATCTGTGCATCTCTGATCCTCACAACGATCCTGCAAAGTTGGCAGATTGAGGTGTAAAGAGTTACACGTCAAATTCACATGACAAGTAAGGAAGAAAGCTTGAACCTAGGGCTATCTTCTTGTAACATCAGTGTTTTTCTACCACACTATCCCAACTTGGGGCACTTAACTGGATTCTTCTCTTCCTTAGTGCTAAATTTCAGAGTGCTCCTAGTCTCTTAAGATACCTTCCATACTATCTATAAATTGTTGACTTAAGTCTGTTTTTAGCCACAGTCTCTCCACTGAAGTCTAGACTTACATATCCATTTGCCTTCTGAACATCTCCAGTTGGCAGTCTGATAGACATTCCAAACTTAACATGTCCAAAACTGAACTCTAAGCCTGTTCTTCCCATGTTCATCTCAGTGAATGGTACCACCATTCACCTAGTTACTCAGGCTGGAAATCATGGCGTCATTCTTGAGTTTTCTCTCACTCTATATCCAGCCTCACAGCAAATCCTGTCCAGCTCTGTCTTCAACATATTCTGCGAAACCAACCACTTCTCACCACCACCACTGCTACTACCCTCATTTAAGTCATTACTCTGTCTTGTCTAAACTACTACAGTAGCTGCTAGGCTGATGTCTCCTTCCACTCCTGTTCACTTAGAGTTTGTTCTCATCATAGTAACCAGAATGATCTGTTTGAAATACAAGCCTCATCAAGTCACCCGCTTCCTCACAATTTTCCCTTGACTTCTCATCATGCTTAGAATAAAATCCCAAGTCTTAGCCATGGCCCTACTTGATCTGGCCCCTGACTCCTTGGTAGTCTCATTTCCTGTTAACTTTTCTCCTTCCCACTGTGAGCTCCTAGCTGTACGCGAAGGTACTTCAGAGCACTCGTCGCTCGCTGACATCATATTATTTGTTTATTTGGGTTTTGTTCCCTTCCCCACTAGAAGGTAAACTTTGCGAGGGCATAATCTTTGTCTTGATCACTTTTAAAATCTGGTGTCTAGGATTACATTGGATTCATGATGGTAACACGTTAATGACTTACTGAGCGTGTGAGTGCTTGTGTGCACGCGTAAATGAAGGAAACTGGCACTGAGACTTGGAGTATTTCCTCCTAAGGAGGTCCTAGCTCCTCACAGTTACCCAGCTCTCATCCTCTCAGAGGATCATGTGACCACAGGCGCCTGCATCGGTGGGAGTAGCTGGAAGAGCTTGCACTGCCAGAGGAATGCAGGAGGCCATGCCTTTGTGGCATTCCGGTGGGATCTCTGACTTCTTATCTTGTAGAAACTAAAGAGTCTTAGGCTTTGTGAGCAAGCAGAGAATCTAGCCAGCGTGTATGATACTGCTGCTTTGGGGAGACCATGGTGCCAGAACCCTCATCTGGCGATGCTCTAGCTGATCTTACCACCGCTAGTCTTCCTTCTGTTTGGTCTTTGAAACATATGACTCCTTCAGAGGTGAAGATTGAGCAAGCTTATTGACCGTGTAACCTCTTTGCTAGGTGCTAAATGAGACGCTTTGCCATACCTGACCATATTTAAAACCCTGGTGAAGGTTTTTCACTGAACGAGCATTTTCTGTGTTAAGCACTTCAGCTGCATAATCACATTTAATTGTCATGAGGCCAAATAGCTGCTTTCATCCACTTTTTCACAGAGAGACTAGATAACTTGTCAGAACCCCACAGTTAGTGAAATTGGGGCTGAGACTCTAAGGAGGTGTTCTTTCTGCGCTGTCACAGCAACATTGTTCGTCATACCATTCCCCAGTTCAGACACCTGCAGTGCTTCTCAGTCGCTGGTAACATAAAGTCTAGATCAGGGGTCAGCAAAGTTTTTTTCTGAAGGACTACTAGGTAAATATTTTAGGCTCTGAGAGCCATAATGGTCTCTGCTGCAGCTACTCAACTTGTCGGTGTAGCAGTCATAGAAATGATACAATGAATGGGCGTGGCTGTGTGCCAGTAAAACTTTTATTTACCAAAGCAGGTGGTAAGCTGGATTTGGCCCGTGGGCCCTGGTTGGCTGACCCCTGGTCTAGATTCTTGTTTGGCACTCAAAGATCTCTGCGATCCTGGCTCAACGTAGCTATGTTTTCTCCTGTTACTCCCCAGCCTTCAAGCACCATGGTCTTACCTCTTTACTAGTACTGCTTTTTCCACTGAAACACCTTCCCCTCTCCTTTACTTTGCCAGATGTGCATGCCTGTTCTTTAAGGGCCTATCGAGGCCAGTTTCCATAACTCCTGACCAATGTGGCCTCTTGTACTCAGTGCCTCTTTTGAATTGCTGTAGCACTTACTGTCTCCCTCTTACATGAGTGCTCCTTGGTATACTGGGAAGGAGAAGACAGACATTGATTCTCCTGTGTGTGTTTTCAGCGCTCGTGGTAGGCCATGGATAAGACACCCAAAACCACCAAACCCCATTGCTGTTGAGTCGGTCCCGACTTATAGCTACCCTATAGGACAAAGTAGGACTGCCCTGTAGAGTTTCCAAGGCTGTAATTTTATGGGAGCAGACTGCCACATCTTTCTCTGGCAGAGTGGCAGGTGGGTTCGAACCGCCAACCTTTCTGTTAGCAGCCAAGCCCTTTAACTACTGCGCCACCAGGGTTCCTGGAATAAGACACGTTTAAGTTAAATATTTGTGTTGTGCTATCTCTTTTCTCTTTACAGGGGGGACCGTCCTTGGAGCAGAGGTTTGAATCCTATTACAACTACTGTAATCTCTTCAACTACATTCTTAGTAAGTCTGAAATTTGGGCAAATCAGTGAGTGAGGGGAAAAAAAAAAAATTAGTAAGTGAGGGTTCGATGAGGACGAATATTGGATTCCAGCTCTTTTAGCAGGACTTTAAGGGGGAAGGGAGTCTTATGATTCATGATCTTTTGAAGAGAGAAATTATAAATAAACTTGCAGCCCTACTGAATGGACAGAATCCTTGCTTCACATCTGACTTTTCTGTGATTTGGGGTAAAGTGAAACCTGTCCTTCCTGCACAGATGCAGATGGTCCTGCTCCTCTTGAACTACCCAACCAGTGGCTATGGGATATCATCGATGAGTTCATCTACCAGGTATCTGGTTAGCCTTAGCTTAAGGTGAAGTACCTGGGTTGGAAAAACGGGTCCAAGCAAGGGGCAGCTGCCTCCATTATTTGTGTTGTTAAAAAAATGCATGGTATAAAATATCCTCATTGTAGTGTAAAAATTTCCCATGGTAGTGAACTCCCATGGTAAATGATTTTCTGAAGAGCCAGCGAGGCCCACGAGCTCCAGATAAGAACTTGGAAGTCAGGAGAGCTGATTTTCTCACTTCCCCCAAACTCTTACCTGGGAGGTGGTCTGGCAGGAAGGACACAGGCTTCACAAGCTTTGAAGCCAGGGAAAAGTGGGCTTTATTCTGGGGGCTGCCATCTGGTAGTTTTGTAACCCTGACATGTTGTTTAAGCTCCTTGAGCCTCACTTTCCTCACCTGCAAAACAAATATTTTATGTCTTGATTGTAGTGGTGGTTAGTTGTTGTATGCCAGAAGATCAGAATAAAATAGAACGTTTTTATCCAAACCAATTTACCTACCTCAACCTGTGGTTGAGAATAACGTATGGCTGAGGTGCCTCTGCGAACCGAGCCAGATGCAAAGATCAGTGGTGTGTAGCAGCAAGGGTAAAAGCTCAAATTCTGCTATTTACTGGACCTTGGACGAATTAACTACACGGTACCTTGGTTTCCTCATCTCTAAAACAGAGAATGTTGAGAGGGTTATTGAGGTATTTTAATTTAAAATATAAGTGTGTACACATTCGCTAGTATCTCTTAAGAGTTTATTTTGGAAATTTTCAGACACATGTAAGTAGAATAATATGACGAATCCCCGTGGCCCCATCTCACACCTTAAACAGTTATCATTTCCTCATGGCCAGACTTTCATCTATGCCCATCTCACTTGCCCTTCCTGGCCTTTTTCATTCTTCACATGTACAATTCAGTGATATTGTGTGCATCATGTTGTGTAGTCATCACTATTATCTTTTTCCAGATTTTTCTATCATAGAATGACTTCTTAATAAATATGTTATTTGAGCTCTGTGGACCAAAGAGACTTTGTGAGTACAGACTGCTAATGATAAGTTGTGAGAAAGAGGCTTCCTGTTCGAGATCAGACTTCAGTGCCTTTCTGCAGTGAAGGCCACAAACCGCACCGGCCTTGTTTGCCCTCTCCAGCTCCTTGGCTTACGTGGGCCTCTTACTTGGCGTAATTTTAGGTGGTTGGCAGTCCTCCTGACTCCTAGTAAGTCGAGGAGGATCATCTGTACTGAGGTTCTTCATCCCCTTAAGAAAATCGTAATTCCCTGAGCTTTGAGCTTAGCTGGTGTTCTCTTCTTAAGGTGCTTAATTAAATAAAGTGCTTTCTACTTCTAGCTGGTGTTCTCTTCTTAAGGTGCTTAATTAAGTGCTTTTTACTTCTAACAAAGACTGTCCAGTGAGGAGCAGGGAATGCCTGGTGTGATTCTTCCCAGCCAGGTAAATGCCACTCTGGGCCAGTGGCTCTTCCCTGCCCCTTTTATCTTTATTTATACAAGTAATATATGAATGTGTTAACTGCTGTTAATTTTTTTTTGCCTGCAGATAAAGTGAAAGTGCCTGCCTTCCTTGCCTTTGCAGAGATGTCAGTTCTTGACTGGAAGGATAGGCACCACGTTGATGTTTCTCAGGCATTTACATGAATGTGTACATACAGAAATACATCGTTTAAAAAATGCTATCTTGCTACATTTTTAGCGCAGTTTGCTATGACTTGGAGCCCTTTCTGTGTCTACACATGTAAAACAAGGCAGGTTCTTTGGCTGCAGTGTACACGATGTGGGCGTACTACTTCTCTGAGGATAAACGTTTGGGTTTTCTGCTTTCACTATTATGAATACCTTTAGGGATCACAATCTAGAAGTAGAATTGTTGGTTGAAGGATACTTGCTTTTTAAATTTTTTAAAAGTGGCTTTGTAGGCATAATTTATATTCTATAAAAAATAGTTGGTGAAATTTGACAATCTAAGTGGTGGTCAGTGTTCTTTGCCGGTTTTTCTAATGGATTGCCCTTTTTTAAAAAACATACTTACGGGAAGTTCTTACACATTTTGGATATTCTTTGTTTTTTTTATAAATTTGGAACTTTCTCTTATACTCTCAGAGGAAGGTAATATTTTAGAGTTGAAAAGCAATCGCAGCTCATTTAGGCCCTAGATACTAGTCACTGGTTTCCATACCTGAGTGCACACCAGAATCAACCAGGGAGTCTTCTGAGATTCTGGTTGAGCTAGACGTTCCCTGAGACTATGGTCCCTGCAGCCCTCAGCCCAGTAATTCAGTTCCTTGGAGTCTGGATGTGTCTTTGAAGCTTCTGTGACTTTGTCTTGGTCAAGTTGTGCTGGCTTCCCCAGTATTGTGTCCTGTCTTACCCTTCACCAAAGTTACCACTTAGCTATTGTTCAGTGTTTTTCCACTGAGTAGGTAGGTCTCCAGGTAACTGCTATTCTCCAGGTAACTGATGGAGTCAGCCCAGCACTGGTCCCAGGTAGTACCATTGTCCCAGACAAATGCCTGTGGCGTGTCACCTGTGTGTGTGTCTTACACTTGGCCAGGTTCTCTTCTTAGTACAGAGGTGACTTGGGCTGGGTTCCTGTCCTGGGGGCGGGGGGGATTACCATTTGTAACTCTGACCCTGGCATGGCAGAATAAAAAAAAACCTGTTGCCATTGAGTTGATTCTGACTCATGACAACCCTATAGCCACTGTGAATAGGACTGTCACAAGTTTGCTCATGGTGATTCCGGTGACCAGGTTAACGGCATTGTGTAGCCCAGAGAGATGGAGTCACTTTAGATTGTGTCTGACTCCAAATCGAATGTATTTTTTTACACAAACTACCTCTATCTTAGAGGGTTTTTTTTTTACACTTTTTTTCTCTTTATTGTACTTGAGATGAAGGTTTACAGAACAAACTAGCTTCTCATTAAAAAGTGCACACATTGTTACGCGACACTGGTTACCAACCCCATGACATGTTAGCACTCTCCCCTTCTCGACCTTGGGTTCACTATTACTAGCTTTCTTGTCCCCTCTTACATTCTCATCCTTGCCCCTGGGGTGGTGTGCACCTTTAGTCTCATTTTGTTTTATGGGCCTCTCTAATCTTAGGCTGAAGGGTGAACCTCAGGAGTGACTTCATTACTGAGCTAAAAGGGTGTCCGGGGGCCATACTCGTGGGGTTTCTCCAGTCTCTGTGAGGCAAGTCAGTCTGATCTTTTTTTGTGTGAGTTAGAATGTTGTTCTACATTTTTCCCCAGCTCTGTTTGGGATCCTCTATTGTGATCCCTGTCAGAGCAGTCAGTGGTGGTAGCTGGACACCATTTAGTTGTGATGGAACTCAGTCTGGTGGAGGCTGTGGTAGTTGTGGTCCATTAGTCCTTTGGACTAATCTTTTCCTTGTGCCTTTGGTTTTCTTCATTCTCCCTTGCTCCAGATGGGGTGAGACCAGTGGAGTATCTTAGATGGCCACACACAAGTTTTTAAGATCACAGACACTACTCACCGAAGTAGAATGTAAAACATTTTCTTTATGAACTATGTTATGCCAGTCGAGCTAGACATTCCCCGAGACTATGGTCCCCGCAGCCCTCAGCCCAGTAATTCATTTCGTTGGAGTCTGGATGCGTCTTTGAAGCTTCTGTGACTTTGCCTTGGTCAAGTTGTGCAGGCTTCCCCAGTATTGTGTACTGCCTTACCTTTCACCAAAGTTACCGCTTAGCTATTGTTTACTGTTTTTCCCTTCTCACCCCTCCCCTCCCTCGTAACCATCAAGGATTGTTTCTTTTTGTATGTAAACCTTTTCATGAGTTTTTGTAGTAGTGGTCTCATACAGTGTTTGTCCTTTTATGATTGATTTATTTCATTCAGCATGATGCCGTCCAGATTCATTCATGTTGTGAGATGCTTGGTAGATTCATTGTTGTTCTTTATCATTGCACAGCTTTCCATTGTGTGCCTGTACCATAGTTTGTTTATCCATTCATCTGTTGGTGGGCAATCTAGGTTAGTTTCCATCTTTTTGCTGTGAACAATGCTGCAGTGAATATGGGTGTGCATATGTTTATTCGTGTGACGGCTTTTACTTCTCTAGGATATATTCCTAGGAGTGGGATTGCTGGATCATATGGTATTTCTGTTTCTAGCTTTCTAAGGAAGAGCTGTATCGTTTTCTAAAATGGGTGTACCACTTTGCATTCCTACCAACAGTGCATAAGAGTTCCAATCTCCCCACAGCCTCTCCAACATTTGTTATTTTTTTGATTCATGCCAGTAGTGCCTGGGTGAGATGGTATCTTATTGTGGTTTTGATTTGCATTTCTCTAATGGCTCAGTCTTAGAGATTTTTACTTAAATGTAGAATAAGTAACAAATTCAGTAATGAACAAAAGTCAACTAATATACATGGTGGTTTAGAATGAGAAGTAGTAGTCTCCCCTCGCCTTTCCCCAGTCTTGTGCCCCTTCTCCAGAGGCATTTAAAAGCTGGGATCCCTAAGGCACGATCCAGAACCATTGGCAGCGCGTCACTTTCAGCACGTGCTTTTGGTCTTTTGCTTTGGGTTTTTTACCACTGTTGAATCTTTTCCCTCCTTCATCAGTTTCAGTCATTTAGTCAGTACCGCTGTAAGACCGCCAAGAAGTCAGAGGAGGAGATTGACTTCCTTCGTTCCAATCCAAAAATCTGGAATGTTCACAGTGTCCTCAATGTCCTTCATTCCCTGGTGGACAAATCCAACATCAACCGCCAGTTGGAGGTGTACACAAGTGGAGGTGAGTAAGGCCTGGCTGATGGCCATGGGAGTGTCCTGCTGCTCGTCCCTGTTCCAAGTAAGGAGATGCCACAGGTAGAGGAGATGAGGCACCGTCTCTTAGGCAGTGGGCTGCTGCTCTTTGGTGGCTGGGTATGAGTACTAGCTGAAGCTGATGTTGTGGCTGCTGGGCTAGGCAGTCTGTTGGCTGAAAGGCCGAACCAGCTCTCACTGAGATCTGCATTCCTAATACTTCTGTGTCCCCAGGGCCTTTGTTTAGTTAAGCACTCTCAAACTTTACACCTAAAATATTGAGAACCACAAAGAACTTTGTTTATATTCAAATTTTTTTTAATGAGAAGAGTGGCATTTTCACAGATCTCTTTAGTGGCTGACTTACGAGAAGATAGCTGGATTCATTTCTGCTTTTGCATTCAATCTGTTGCAATATGCTATTTGGCGAAAGTATATGAAGAAAATTTGGCCTCACAGATATTTAGTTGGAAAAAAGAAGAAATATTTTAATAGCCTTTTCAGATACTGTGGCTATTCTTTGATACCACACCAAACTCAACAAGTGGTAGTTGGCATATAGTGGGATCTGAAGCATTAATGAACTCCTATTTTGTTACATTAAAGTTCATTGGTCTGTCCTGCATTTTGAATGATCTTTTACCCGTGCATAATTTTATGACATCGTGTATTGGTCATTTGGAAAATATTGGTTCAGTGAGTTATAAAGGTCTTCCAAGTGATGATATATTTTATTACACAAGAGACATCACGCTTGTTATTTTCACCACCTACCTCATCAGACAAGTCTTTATTGGGAACCTGTTGAGCTCTCAGTAGCAGATAAAAGCTTTACAAATTTTTAATTTTGGCTTAAAAACTCAGATTTTCTCATTGGCAACAAAAACTGTCCGTTTTCCTTAAAGCGTGACAGGCTCTCTCCCTTTGTTTTTGAGAAAATGTCTGCCGGATACCCACCCCTGAATAACCTTGGTTGATGTGTCAGTCATTCTTCCAAGTAAGAATGGTATTCCATGAAAAAAAGTGGCTAGTTCTTATTGCAAGTGCACAGTGGTGAAGAGTACAGTGACTGCTAGTACGGTTTGGTGTCACTGTCTGATTTGTGCTGAGGTGTCCACAGGTTCACACACTGTTTGCTTTTGCATCGTCAGTGCATATGTCAGCACAGTAGGAAAGGCAGTAACATCTTAGAGTTCCTAGGAAGATGGCTCTGATCTCATGGGCTTCCTGAGAAGAGAGCGACCTTGGTGAGTAACTTACTGATGAGAAGGGCCTTCTCATATTCTCAGGTGTGTTGGAACAGATGTCTTAGTTATCTAGTGCTGTTGTAACAGAAATATCACAAGTATTGCTTTAACAAACGGAAGTTTATTTTCTCAGAGTCCAGAAAGCTAGAAGTCCAAATTCAGGGTGCCAGCTCCAGGGGAAGGCTTTCTCTCTGGGTTCTGAGGGAAGGTCTGTGTCATCAATCTTCCCCTGCTGTAGGAGCTTTTCAGCACGTAGACACTGGGTCAAAGGATGTGCACGTACTGGCTCTTCTTGCTTGGTGACTTGAGATCCCCGTCTGTGCTCTCTTCTCTCTTTTGTATCTCAGAAGAGATTGACTTAAGATACAACCTAATCTTGTATATTGCATTCTGCCTCATTAACATAACTGTCTCTAATCCTGCCTCATTAACATCATAGAGATAGGATTTACAACACATAGGAAAATCATATCAGATGACAAAATGGTGGACAGTCACCCAATACTGGGAATCGTGGCCTAGCCAAGTTGACGCACATTTTGCAGGGGGACACAATTCAGTCCATAACAACAGAAAAAAAAGTTACCAGTCTCCAAGCAGCTATTCATAAAGCTAGGATTAGCATAATGGCGGGCTTACTGTTTCTTGGTGCTCCTTTCAGTGCAGTTATGTACTCCCTGCTGATGGAAACCTTAATGGGTGACAGCAGGTGAAGAGCTCACTGAGTGACATTCAGAGGTCAGACTTGCCTTCCTTCCCTGCTTCCTGCTGAGTGGTCACAGTGTCTGTCTCTTTCAGGTGACCCTGAGAGTGTGGCTGGGGAGTATGGACGGCATTCCCTCTACAAGATGCTTGGCTACTTTAGCCTGGTGGGGCTTCTGCGCCTGCACTCCCTGTTGGGGGATTACTACCAGGCCATCAAGGTGCTGGAGAATATTGAACTGAACAAAAAGGTAAATGCCTGTTTTCCTCAGCCCATCTTCCCAGAGCCAGAATGTCCATCTCCTTCAAGAGAAATTGATCTATTAGGACAACTTCAGGAAAAGGAATGAGGACCCTTCCTCCAAAAACACCAAACCCATTGCTGTCGAGCCAATTCTGACTTACAGCAACCTTATAGGACATAGTAGAACTGCCCCATAGGGCTTCCAAGGAGCGCCTGGTGGATTCGAACTGCTGACCTTTTGGTTAGCAGCCGTAGCACATAACCACTATGCCACCAGGGTTTATGACCCTTCCCCTGCAGGTCTGTGGAAAATAAAAGTGTAGGGAAACCACTGCATTGAAAATCTGGGCCCGGACGACATGGTTTTTCTTTAGTCTTTAATAAGACTTTTAACATATTCGACAGTGTCTTTATTCTGTTTTCAAAACAATAGTCATGGCAGATTTTCGGTATTTAAGATTCACTGTCTTAAAGAATGAACAAAAAGACTTTGTTCTAAGACGGTATAGATATTGTTATGTGATGAGCTGTGGTGGTTTTTCCTGGCCACAGAGAGAAATAGTTTTTGTTGTTGTTGTTGTAAATATATAACAAAACAACCAAAAATTTCCCATTTCATGGAATATGTGGCTAATAGCCTCCATGAGTAACTGCCTCCTTTCCCATGAGACCAGAACTGAATGGTGCCTGGCTACCATTACTGAATATTTTGATCAAAGAGTCTATAGAAGAATCCTGATCAAAAAGAGGGGAAATACAGAACAGCATTTCAACTTCTCATGGAATGCGGACTTTCTGGAACTGTGGAGGCTGGATGAACCCTTGAAACTATTCCCCTGAGGTAATCTTTAAAGCTGAAACCAAAAGTATCCCCTGAAATCTTAAAACCAAACAATAGCTCAGATTAACTAGTGAAGAATGTCTGCCGTGAGCATTGTGCTTTTTGAAGAACTCTGTGTGTGAGACTGAACAGTTTGACAACAGCAACTTAGAAGATTAGATAGGAAACATACGGAGCAGTGAGTTGATGGTAATGAGGGAGGAACACTTTAGAAAAGGAGCATCAGAATGGTTGCACATCTTGACGAATGTAATCATTATCGCTGAATTGTACATGTAGAAATTGTTGAATTGGTGTATGTTCTGTATATATTCTCAACATCAAAACAAAATTTTAAAAATATTGCCATTTCAGCGATCTTTACTTGTCTAATTCAGTGACACTATTTTCACTGTGCTGTTCAACCATAACCCTTAACAGTTTCCAGAATTTTCCATCACCCTTAACAGAAGTTCGTTGCCTCCTAAGCCTGTGTCTTCCTTATCCCTGCCTCCCCTTCTACCCTACCTTAACCCATTACTGTTGTGACCCTATAGGACAGAGTAGAACTGCCCTGTAGGGTTTCCAAGGAGTGACTGGTGGATTCAAACTGCCAACCATTTGGTGAGCAGCCAAACACTTAACCACTGTGCCACGAGGGCTTCTCCACCCTACCTTGGTAATCATTAATAAACTTTGGTCTGTATATACTTTCCTATTCTAGATATTTCATATAAGTGGATTCATACTATATTTGTCCTTCTGTGACTGACTTATTTCACTGAGCATAATGTTTTAAGGTTCATCAGGACTTGATTTCTCCTTATGGTTGAGTGATAGTCCGTTGTATGTATGAACCACAAAAAACAGGTATTTTTTATTTGGCTTTTGGCGAACCTGTCTTTTGGTTCCTTTGTAAGGTTTATTTGAAAATGCAGGGAGTGGAAAGCAAGGAAGAGTACAAAACTGAGTGAAGAGAGTGTTAGAGCTGAGAGAGGTTTCAGCGGCCATCTTGTCCAGAACTTTTCTATTATAGCTAAGAAAATGGAGGCCTCAAATGTAGCTTAACCAACGAACGGTATGATCTCTACTCAGATACCCTGACTTCCAGAGCCATGGCTTTCCTGTGTAGTGTAGGGCCTCTGCAGGGGATGCTGACCATAGGCCCTGCCAACTTTCAGGTACTGTCTAGGATGCTCTGACCTTGGGATTCATGGATGCTGCTTCTGCCTCCTTCCACAGAGCATGTATTCCCGGGTGCCCGAATGCCAGGTCACCACATACTACTATGTTGGTTTTGCGTACTTGATGATGCGCCGCTACCAGGATGCCATCCGGGTCTTTGCCAACATCCTCCTCTACATCCAGAGGACCAAGAGCATGTTCCAGAGGACCACGTATAAGTATGAGATGGTAAGGGGCGTCTGTCTGCAGCCTGTGGCTGTTCTTATCCGCTCACCCCTTGGTACCTAGGCCAACAGTTTTTGGTCAACCCCATGCCAAATTGTCCTATTTTAATGGGTGTTCCGTTTCTAAGAGTTCTTGTTATTATGCTTGTTACTTTAAATCATTAAAACCATGACAATAAAGGCAATATCTTTTCTTTCATTTTAGGTCCCCAGCACTGCTCAATGCCTTATTTTTTTGTTATGCGCTAGGTGACAGGGTGTTTATAAAACGTTAGATGTAGATACTCCATTCAAGTGGTTTGCCATCGAGGACCGGGGACAGGCATGTATAGAGCTGGGAGAAGGAACTTTATAGGCAGTGAGAATGGCATGAGCAAAGGCATTGAAACTTTTTTTTTTCCTGTAGACATTGAGGTACCTTCAGAGGTTTCTTGGTGACTTTGATCATAACTAACATGGGAGTTGACCTTTCAGTGATACATGGGGTGCATTGGAGAAACTAGACAGGTTCCAGTAAAGAAGCCAGGAGACAACTGAGGAGGACCTAGAGCTAGGGCAGAAGTTCAGTGGAGCCAGAGGGAGGTTTGGAAGAGGGCTTGGGGAAGCTAACTGACTAGTGTAAGAAAAGGAGATGTGAGAGATCCGTACAGAGTATACCTGGGAGGACAGTATGGTCACTTCGTCAGTAGGGAGCTCAGAAGATCCATTTAATTTGACCCCTCTCTCCACCCTTCTCCACCCCAGATTAACAAGCAGAACGAGCAGATGCATGCACTTCTGGCCATCGCCCTCACCATGTACCCCATGCGTATCGATGAGAGCATTCACCTCCAGCTGCGGGAGAAATACGGGGACAAGATGCTGCGCATGCAGAAGGGTGACCCTCAGGTCTACGAGGAACTCTTCAGCTACTCCTGCCCCAAATTCCTGTCACCTGTGGTGCCCAACTATGACAACGTGCACCCCAACTACCACAAGGAGCCTTTCCTGCAGCAGCTGAAGGTGTTCTCTGATGAAGTGCAGCAGCAGGCCCAGCTCTCAACTATACGCAGCTTCCTCAAGCTCTACACCACCATGCCTGTGGCCAAGCTGGCCGGCTTCCTGGACCTCACAGAGCAGGAGTTCCGGATCCAGCTTCTGGTCTTCAAGCACAAAATGAAGAACCTGGTGTGGACCAGTGGCATCTCTGCCCTAGATGGTGAATTTCAGTCAGCTTCTGAGGTTGACTTCTATATCGATAAGGTATGGTTACTGCTGGGCTAGGTTCTCTGGGGATACTCTGCTCATCCACTCAGCCGCAGACATTTGTTAAGCACCCACTGCCTTCCATGCACTGTTCTGAGCGTTTGTGAGTACACCGATGAACGAGATCAACAAAGATCCCTGCTCTGCGTTGCTTACATTTTAGTGAGGAAAAATAGACAGTAGGCAGTAAGCACTGTAACTAAGCAAACTGTAATAGTAGGTTAGAAGTTGTCAAGTGTTACAGGAAGTGGGAAGGGGTGAGAAGCACAAGTGGCAGTATTAAATAAGGTTCTCAGGCTGGGCTTTGTTGAGAAAGTGAAATTTAAGCAAAGACTTGAAGGAGGTGAAGGTGAGCGAGTTGGCCAAGCAGATATCTGGGGAAGAGCATTCCAGGTGGAGGGACCAGCTACAGCAGAGGCCCAGGGCCAGAGCGAGCCCAGTGTGTGTGAGGGACAGCTGGGGTATATCTGGAATGGCCTTAGCGGGGCGGCTGTGCCAGGAGATGAGGGTGGAGAGGAAAGGAAGCAAGACTTCTGGAAGTACTTCAGCGGGTGGGAGGCCAGTGAAGGTTGGTTGCTGTGACGACTAAGAAGGTGGAGGAGCAGGAAGGGAAGCCGGACATTTTAATATCCTAACAAGGCTTTTAAAAGAACTAAGTTGTTTTGTTTTCTTGGGTTAATTTTTTGAGTTAATAAGCTAGACTCCTGAAATTATTCTCTGTTAAATATCACCCACCCTCTTTGCTCCTCCATGTGTATACACTTACCAGGGCAGAAACCACTCAGGCATATTTGGAACCCTGGCATCGACTTAAGACAGCCTGTGAGGTCTTTGGATTCTTTCATCTGCCCTAGGACATTCTCAGTCTTATAACCACTTCAGATAGTTTCTGCTCCATTCTCCTCCTCCTGGAACAGTCATGGAAATTAGTGTATGTATAGACCTCACTCTGACTGTCTTGTTACAATGTCTCTTAAATTCGTCCCTGTTTATGGTCTTTTTGTCTGCTGGGAAATTTTTGACTGATCGTCATACCCATTAACTTCTCTCTGCAGCTCTGTTCCTTACTTCCTCTGTTTTTTTTTTAACTCACAGTGCTTATTTTCTTATGCGTTTGGTTATCTTCATTACCTGTGGTTCGTTGTTTTTGAAAAACTGTTGGGATTCTTTGAGGCCAAGGACAACTGTTCATTCCTCTAGAGAAGAATTGCATTTGCCTCTTCAAGGTGCCTGGGGACCTTCATCCAGGACTACATAAACTGAGTTCACAGTCTCAAGTCCCCCAGACCACCCAGGTGACAAGCCCAGAAGAGTCACCGTGTGGCTGGAACAACTCATGGATGGGTCTCTTCTATACCTCTCCTCCCCACTAGCATCCTCTGCTTGGTGTGGGGGGTGGGATGGCAGTTTACATCTAGCTCACACTTAGCCTGAGGATGTAACCCATTAGGATCCCAGCTTATCAGAAGGAGGGTCTTCTGTTAGAGGGGCCCTGGCCTTGGTTAGTCTTGTCAGCCCAGGTTTTCTAGGGTTAGCAAATGCCTTCGGGGCAGAAGCACCCCTGGTTACTGTTTTCCCTCAAATAGTTGTTTATTCGCTTTCCAGCTTAGATATTTCCTTATTCTCTCGTCAGCTCTTTAGTTCTTTAAAAAGATTAAAAAAATATTTTTTTATTCTACGTTTTTACTTGTTTTTAGACAGTGGGTTGATCTGCAATAAAGTATTACTGGAAGTAGAACTCCACTCTTTTTTAAAAAATAATACAACTCCCATAACATAAACTTCACTATTTGAAAGTGTACAACTCATTGGTTTTTAGTATATTAACAGTGTTGTGCAGCCAACATTTCCATCACCCCAACAAGAACCTCCCTACTCGCTAGGCAGTCAGTCTCCAGCCCCTCCTCTCACACGCGTGCGCGCCTCCCCCATCCCCTTGGCAACCACTAATCTACTTTCTGTCTCTATGGATTTGTCCATTCTGGACGTTTCCTATAAATGGAAGTATACAATGTGTGGTCTTCCGTGACTGGCTTCTTTTACTTTCACATAATGTTTTCAAGGTTCATCCATGTTGTAGCATGCATCAGTACTTCATTTCTTTTTCTTGCTGAATAATAATCTATTGTATAGATATACTACATTATAGATATCCATTTATCAGTTGGTGGACGTTTGACTTGTTTCCAGTTTTTGGCTACTGTGAATAATGCTGCTGTGAACAATGATGGGCAGGTTTATCTGTGGACGTATATTTTCAGATCTCTTGAGTGTACACCTGGGAGTGGAATTGCTGGGTCATATGGTACAGTTTGTTTTTGAAACCTTATCTCGCTAAACTGACTGTTTTCATTAAAATTTATGGCTTTTGGAAGACTTGGTGTTTGGCAGCACTTCACTATTCCTGACATGAGTAGGCTCACCAAACGTAGAAACACATCAATAGCAGAAGTTTTTCGGTGTTTTTTTAAGTCATGCTTCTCAAAATCAAACAAAACTGTCTCCCTCCCCACCCCCTTGTATCCCGTCAACTACATAAAGTCCTTTCCTAGTTTACTCTCAGTGCCTGACATGTACACATTCTTTGGCAATATTAGTCACCAGCAACATCCCTCTGTCATCCCTCAGTGACTCAGTTCTTGTTTTTTAAATGAACCCATGGAACCATGGGCCTTAGAACAAGAAGGCATTTAAGAAAAAGATCTCCAGGTTGGGGCCTAGTTATTTTCATGGTATTTTTCTTCTTATCCAGGCCTGAATAGTGCCAACTCTTTGGATGGTCTTTAATAAAACACTTTGTCCAAGAATCAACATTCGGTTGTTACAGATAAAGTTTTGCTATGAGGTCATGTTCGGGTCAGATTAGTCACGTGCTCCTGAGTTGGACTCAGTTGACGTGGTAAGATGATGTGTGGGAGAATTTTTGATTTCTCTACGATAGCTTTTTGAAATTCGTGATTCATATTCATTTATCTATTTTTATTCAGTCGGGTCACATGGTTAAAGTCCCTGCATCAAAGAAAATGTTAATTGCATGTTTTTGTTTGGATTATTGTTTCTGTATTACTGGTTCAGGTTCTTTTTTGACAAAACACTGCTTTTTGGTTGTGGGTTTTTTTTTTCTTTTAATCCTTGACTTGAAAAATCCTCTCAGAGAGTTTCAGAAAGTTCTTGGGCCTTAACCTAGATCATCTAGATATTTTACAAGTAAAATGGTGCTCCAGGAGATGTTTTTGAGTTGAAATTTTAAAGACTGACCTAATTTACAATTCTGTGAACAGCATATGAGAAGTGAAACCCTGTTTTAAGTGTTATTTTTATCTCTAAGAGATTCGTGTTCATTGAAAAAGACTAGAAAATAAAACTAGTTAATAAGAACATTAAAAATCAGCCAACTAGAAGTACCACTAACTGGTGATGCTCTTCCATGGGGTTGGTTTTGTTTTGTTGTTTTCTTTTGCTTTTAAAAAGCATTATGGAGCACTCAGCATCATTACCATTTGCACGGCTCATAGCGGCTTTTGGGTTGGTGGGCCTGACCCTCCACCTTGCTGGCCTGCTGACTCTGCTTTTCCCCACAGGACATGATCCACATCGCAGACACCAAGGTTGCCAGGCGCTATGGGGATTTCTTCATCCGCCAGATCCACAAATTTGAGGAGGTAAGAGGTCTGAGAGAGCAGCAGTGTGTTGGCTGGGGACTTCTTAAATCTCTTATTTCTCATCTCTGTTTTCAGGAAAGCCTGAAATTGGTGTTAAATTTCTGAGCTAGACTGGCTGTCTGCTTGGGGTTTGGGGAGAGGACTTGGGCCAGAGGAGTTGCTGTGTCAGCTGTCTGTGGAGCATGTCTTTCCAAGACCTCCCTCTGAGGGTGGCCCTCTCTCCCACCATGCTATTTCCTAATAGGGATGGATTCACTGCCTTCTCCTTCCCAGCTTCCCTGTTTGGCAGCTGTTCTCCGTCTTAGACAGGTCTGGCTAGTCCTGCAGGAGGAGCACAGGGAGCCCTGTTTTGACAGACTTGATGCACTCTGCGTCTTACCCTGGGAGAGGTGTGGGTCAGGCCAAACATGACAAGGTGTGGCCACAGCTGGAGCTGCCGCAGCCTGGAGCTCTGAGTCCTCCAGGAGAGGTCGCTGCTCTCTCTGCTGCGTGCACCAGGCTCATCCAGCGGGAGGATGAGACAGCCCCAGTGCCGCGTGGGCTTCAGAGCTGTCCACATACATCTCTCGGGGGTGGCTGGGCTGTCTTCTCAAGGATCCTATTCTGTGAAAGGGAGCCAGAAATCTGAATTCAAGTCCTGATTCTTCACCATTTAGACTAGTAATCTTGGCAGATTGAGCCCCTATGAATCTCTGGCCTCATCCGTAAAATTGGTAAACAGTATGGGAGGAGGTGTTGTGTGTGTGAAGGGCAGGTAGAACAATCTGCATGAATGATGCAGAGCCTTGTGGGTGTCAGGACGGGGCACCTAACTGGGCTTTGTACTCATAGTGGACGCTCACGCCCACGTCGCAGGCTCCTTCCCTGACTTTGGAGGGCGCTGACCTAGTGACCATGCACACTGTAGGGAAAGGTGTAGTGGAACCTCATGACTAACTTGGCTTTTTCTTTTCTTCTAGCTCAATCGAACCCTGAAGAAGATGGGACAGAGGCCTTGAATGTACTCACACTTGGATTAGTCAGGACCCTATTCTGAGATCGTTGTACGTGGGGTGTGTTTGCCACCGTGAAGCCTTTATCAGATGAGCTGTCAGCTGTCAACTGAGTCAAAATTTATTTGAATTAAGGACTGAAATGTTTTAAGCAGATCTCAGTAAAGGATCGCCTTTGGAGCCAGATTTGTCGTCTCATTGCTGGGAGAATCTGTGGACTGGGGCAACAGTACATAATTTCCCGTGTGTGTGATCGTCTCTCCCGATGCATCAGTTATCGGCATTCAGGTTGAATTATGTCGTCCATATGGCAGACTCCACTTCACAGGGCTCCTTCACATCCAGTGTCTCATTTGAGCCTCCCCAGAATCTCGAGTCTTTAATGACCTGCCATCATTTGGATGGCATGTTAGTGGAGCCCCTGGGACTGGGGGAGGAACTTTATTGAACATCTCCTGCCAGGAGCTGTGTCAAGGGCTGGCTGTCCATACAGTTGTTTAGCCCTTACAGCTCTGGTTTTGGTATGATCTCTGTTGATGAGAAAACAGACTAGGGGTTATTGACCTAATCAAGGCCACATAGCTATAAAAAAAAAAAAAAAAAGCCAAATTTGGCTCCAGACTACTAGTTTATTATTCTTGCTGCCCAGGTATTCAGATTCTTAACACTGCTCTCTTGACAACCCTGCTGCTTCTGAGCTGACAAAACCTGGTGTATGTTGTTTGTAGCCTCAGTGAGTTCAGCTCCACTGCTTGTCTGCCAGCACCCTCCCAGGCAGTCACAACAGAGTACTGTCTGTTTCCCATCTCTTTTCCTACCACCCTTCCCTTAAGCAGTCACACCGGGGCTTCTTGGCACCTCCAAACCCAGCAGCCTGCTATCACTGGGCTTATCAGAGCTGTTTTCTCATCTTTTCTAACAAAGCACAGATCTACAGAAAATTGAAAACTTCACTAAAGCTAGTCTTAGCATCTTTCATCTGGCCTACCCAACAAAGATCGAACATTTTTAGAGCTTTAGAATCTTTGTATTCAGGAGCAAGCTGTCAGTGAGACCTGAGCACATCTGGAGAAAGATAGATTTGGTATCCTGGTTTATTGTTGAGGGAAGGAAGGCTTGGCGCCTAAGTTAAATAACTTGCCCAACGTCAAGTTAATAGGTAGTCAGGGCAGGCCATTTGTTTCCCAAACTTGAGTTTTGCTTTAGAAATTCCTACCTTCAGATTGGCAGCAAGAGGTGAAACAATAAGAGGTAGCCTGTAAAAATAGACATGTGTTAGCCCAAAAGAGAGAGTTGTTTTTTTTTTTTTTAAGTTTTTTTTGTGCTTTAAGTGAAATTTTACATATCAGTCTCTCATACAAAAATTTACATACACCTTGCTATACACCCCTAATTTTTCTCCCTCTAATGAGATAGCACAGTACTTCCCTCCACACTCTCTTCGTGTCCATTTGGGTAGCTTCTGGCCACCTCTGCCCTCTCCCGTCCTGACAGGAGATGCCAACAGTCTCACACATTCATCTGGTCCAAGAAGCTCGTTCTTCGCCAGTATCATTTCCCATCCCCTATTCCAGTCCAGTCCCTGTCTGAAGAGTTGGCTTTGGGAATGATTCCTGCCCTGGGCTAACAGAAGGTCTGGGGTCCCTCCAGTCCCAGTCTGACCATTAAGTCTGATCTTTTTACGAGAATTTGGGCTCTGCGTCCCACTGCTCTCCTGCTCCCTCAGGGTTTCTCTGTTGAGTTGCCTGTCAGGGCAGTCAGTTGTGGCCGGGCACCATCTAGCTCTTCTGGTCTCAGGCTGATGTAGTCTCTGATTTATGTGGTCCTTTCTGCCTCTTAGGCTCATAATTATTTTGTGTCTTTGGTGTTCTTCATTCTTCCTTGTTCCAGGTGAGTTGAGACCAACTGATGCATCTTAGGTGGCCACTTGGTAGAGTTTAAGACCCCAGATGCCCCAAGAGACAGTTTTTAGGGGAATTTGGTTGCTGTGAATTCTTGAGCTGGGCCTTCTGGTCACCTTGTATGGGGTTGGTTCCTTTTGAGTTTTTTGGTTATGAGGGGTTTTGGGGACATGGAAAGAACCACTGAGTTGAAGGGGCGAGACTTGGGTTCAAGTTTTAATTTTACCACTGATTTGTGACTTTGGGCTGGTAGCTGGGTCTGAAAGTGAAGATCTGTGTCCTCACGGAAGGATGAGATGATTGAGAAAATACAGTATTGTACGCTGATGTGCAGAGCACCTGGGAGGGCTGTGAGGTCTGCTGTCAGCAGAGCTGGGGCTGCTGTAGGGGCTTGTCTCATGGGGGCTTCGGGTGGCAGACAGCTGTTGGAGCTGAGCTGAATAACTTCCTCCTTGCCTGGCGTCAGCACTAAACCAGCCACCAGTGTGGCTCTTGGCATGGAAGCTTCCACTTACAAATCATTTCACTTTCGAGGCCGATTCCTTACGTACGCAGTGAGGATGGCAGAACCTGCTTTGCTGGGTAGTTGAGAGGAATAAACGAGAAAATACTGGACTGGCACTTTGAGTTCATAGCTTTTCTTGCTCCTCTCTACTTCCATTAATTCAGTAAGTAGTATTGAGTGCGGCATATCTAGTGTATTGTACGATCTTGTACACAGTTGGATCCTTTCTCTGCAAGTGAGCCAGCAAGACACTGTAGGCAAGAGGAAAATAGAAGTGAAGAAAAATTGAATCCCTGTCCTCGTGGGACTTAAATTCTAGTTGTCAGAAACATGATAGACTACATTTATTATGTTTTGATGGCTGTATGGGCTATGGACAAAAATCAAGCAAGAATAGGTGTTAAACTATTTTGAATAGGGTAGTTGGAGAAGATCACACACTGACTGGTGCTACTTGAGCAGAGACCTAAAGGCAAACATCACAGATACCTGGGGAAAGAGCATTCCAGGCAGAGGAAACGGCAAGTGCAAAGGTCCTGAGGCCAGAGCATGTTTTGTGTACTTGAAAAACTAATGAGAAGGCTGGTGTGGCTGGAGCAGAGTGAGTAAGGGGAACGGAGGAGGAGAGGGCCAGAGATAGGGGTTGGCATGATCAGATATAGGACCTTGCGGAAGGTCCCTGGGTGGCACAAAGGGTTTGCACTTGAATGCTAACCTAAAGGTTGGCAATTCAAACCCACTCAGTGGCAACGTGGAAGAAAGGCCTGGCGATCTGCTTATATAAATATTATAGCCAAGAAAACCCTATGAACATTTCTGCTCTAACACATGGGGTTACCATGAGTCAGAATCAACTCAGTGGCACCAGGTTTGATCTGGTTTAGATGGTAACTTTGATTCTGAGTGGTTAAGAATTTACCAAGTGCCCACAGCTAAAGGATGGAGTTAGTGTTTGAACTCAGGTCAGTCCAGTTCTAAAGCCTGTGCTATCTGCAATGCCAGCTCCATCTGCAAAGAAGAAAAACACAAACAGCCTCTGAGGTAATAGCTGTAAGTCGACACACTTATAGAGGTCTTGGTTGCTTCCAGGAGTCTCTTCATCCATTACATCGTTGGATCCTAACAAGTGGAACAATAGAGAGCCAGCCAGGTTTCCTTACCCACCACTGCCTGTCTGCTCCCTGGTGCCCTGGCAATGGGGAGGGTGGGTTGCATTGATTCCTTCTAAAGAACAGTTTAGACCAACACCATCTCTCATGCTGAATCTACCCTGGTCCTGGGGCTTGGCAATGGTGGCTCAGCAATTCAGACCCACCATAACCCCAGAGTTAACTTGTTTTGAATTCAAGGCTAGAATTCCGTAGTTCATGTCCCAGTTCATCATGAAAATTGTGCCGGGTCAAAGTATGCTGTGTCTGACATGGGCTGTCCGCACTGTTCTTGCCTCACCGGGAGACAGCTGATTTCAGGGGCCCAAGGTCACACAAACCCAGTGAGTGTGAGGCCTGGCCCAGGGCCATCTCCCAGTGACTTGGTGCAGGTCCAGTGGCGGTGCAGGGCAGCCAGCAGCCTTGAGGGAGAGGGGCAGGCACAGCTCAACTCCGCCTGGCACTGCCCAAGGAACGCGGGGCGTTCAGCAGCTGCGGCCAGCTTGGGAGATTTTTATTCCAGCTTGTCCAGAGTGGAGGAAGCAGGTTCACAATCCTCCCATGCATAAAGGGAGCAGGGGTTTCATTCTCTGGAAACACGAGAGCTGGGTGGTGCCAGTTACCAGGAGTTCCTGCAGCAGCAGGAGGAGGCTGTTATAGCCAAGTGTGTGGGCTCGGGCTTGTTCAGACCTGGGTTTGAATCCTGGCTCTCACCAGCTCTGTGGTTGTGGGCCGAGTTACCTAACTTCTCAACGGTTCACTTTTCTCATCTGGGGATAGGAAAACGGAGATAGCATCTGCCTCAGGATCACTCTGTTGACTAAACAATAGAAAATACTTAGCACAGTGCCTGGCCATAGTGTGTAATTGAGGAATGAGAGCTGTTATTATTAGACCCATTGTTACTGGCCGAGACCTTGGGAATCACAGAAGCATAGATTGCAGAGGCGGAAGGGTCACGTGTGCAATAGCGTGGGTCCTTCATGGTGGAGCTGGGACTGGCAGCCCTCCAGACTCCAACGAGTGCCTTCTCCGTTCTGTATCCCTCCATGGACCAATGGGGTCCTGTGTAGAGACAAGGAGGGCACTTCACAAAGAGACGGAGGCGATGCTTTAGTCATGGAGTAGCGGCAGCAGGTGTGAAGAGGAGCGAGAGAATTCAAGAGAAATTTGGAAGGTTACTGTGGACAGGATCAATTGTTGCCTGGATGTTGTGTGTGTGTTTGTGTGGGTGTGGGTGCTCAGTCCTCTGGCTTTTGCAGCTGATGAATAATGGAGTCATTGAGATAGGGGTAGGTGAGTGAGTAGGAGCAGGCTTGAAAGTGGAAGGGCGGAGTACACGTGGGTGGAAAGAGCAGGACTCAGACAGGAGTTTGAGAAGCTGGTGGGACATCCAGGTGGAGATGCCCAGGGTGGGACTATTTGGGCAGAGGCAGTGAAGAGCTGGGGCTGGAACCCTCGTCTTCAGACTCCCAATTTAGGGCTGGTTCCTCCACTACCAGCTTCTCAGTGTCTGTCTCTCTGACTTCCTCAGACACTGACTGGACTGGGAGCCCAGCACGGGAGTCCTCTTCCCAATAAAACAAAAAAAAAATCCTGGACCCGTTCCATCAAGTCAGTTCCGACTCATAGCGACCCTATAGGACAGAGTAGAACTACCCCATAGAGTTTCCAGGGAGTGCCTGGCAGATTTGAACTGCTGACCTTTTGGTTAGCAGCCGTAGCACCTAACCACTGTGCCACCAGGGTTTCTTCCCAGCATAGCCTTGAATTTGGGTGGCTCCTGACTGCCTCCTCATCTGCAAAATGAGGCAGTGGGGTCAGCTGCTCTCTGAGGGCTGCAGTCCTGCCTTTCTAGAATTCTGTGTGACATCTTAGGGTCTAAACAGGCCAGGAGCCTGTGAACCCTTGAGAAGAGAGAGGCAGCACTTGGGAGCAATGGCCCTTGTGACACAGAGGATGTGTTGAATGAACGAGGAAGTGAGTGAATGAGAGTTAAATGAAATGATACAAGGGTAAGAATAAGTGGGAGTTCCTGGGTGTGCAAATGGTTAACAAATTGAGTTGCTAACCAGAATGTTGGAAGTTCGTGTCCACCAAAAGGCACCTCGGGAGAAAGTCCTTTTGATCTATTTCCCCCCAAAATCAGCCATTGAAAATCCTGTGGAGCACAGTTCTACTCTGACACACGTGGGGTTGCCAGGAGTCGGAGGCAACTCCGTGGCAACTGGTTTCTGAATAAGTGATCGAATGTGCCTTAAATCCTTTCTGGAGTGTGGAGGCATAGAATGAACAAATGATGAACACGTGCACAATCCAGCGCAACCTTTTGCAAATGACCGTCAAGGCTTTCATGCGCTGGCCGCTGCTTACAGTGGCCTCTCCTCCCCACCGTCAGCCTGCCCCGCAGACTGGAGATGGGCTGAAGTGTGTGGCTGCTTGGAGTCACGGAGTCAGGAGAAGCCTCCAGTTCGGCAAAGGGTGTCAGGAAGAGGCCGACAGGGAAGCAACCTGAACGGCCATTTCCTGCCGATTTCTGGAAGGAAGGGAGTATGGGAAGCAGCAAATTGTCTTGGTTCCTGTGGCTCCACATTCCTGTCAAGCCTGAAGCTGAAAAGCCTGCCTTTGTCTCACTTCTGGCCCCACCCTGCCTGGATCCAACTGTTCAGTCAGGATCAAGCTACCTCCCTCCTGCCTTCACCTTCACGTCCACACACTCATACTTTTTCCTCGGGGCAGTGGAGCCTGGGAGGGCTGACTTCTCCAATCCCTGCCTCGCTCGATTCATGCTTCCACTTAAAAGCTGGAAGATTCTAGGCACGTTGCTTAACTTCCCTGAATCTCTGCTTCCTTGTCAATCAAATGTGGAGAATAATTCTCCCCCAGCTGCCTCCCAGGGCCCTCACAAGTATCAACACACAAAACCATAAGGCTGTGCGGTATCACCTGGGACTGAGGCGCACCCTCACGAAGCTCCTCTTTAGAAGAAAAAGCTTCTGCCAGAGCAGTCTCTGTTTCTGACAGGAAGAGCTGTCTCGCTCACTGAACTGGGTGGACATTGAGGTGAGCGGGCACAAACGGTCCTTTCCCAGTGCCTTGTCAGGTGGTCCCACCTTCTGGCTAATCTCAATCTCTCCAGCCTGACGGCCCCTTTTCTGTTGTTAGTCCTCAGAAGAGAGGTGACCTTCCTGTGTCAGGAAGGCTCAGAAAGCGTTTCCCTCTCTGCCCCCCTTAGACCAGCAGAGCTGGCTAGGTTGATACTGAGGGGCAGCTGGGAGGGCTCTAGACCCCCATGATCTCTACCATAACCCTCAGTCACCCCCTAAACCTACAGTTAACTAACAGTGGGTTTGGGTTGGAGGCCCAACCCCAAGTCAGGCCTTCTAGTCTCCCTTGCCTTGCCAAACGTCTGCCCCGAGTGCCTCCTGTAGAGATATTATGGAACAAAAGGAGCCTGACTCAGGGCATTGAATACCACACCAGTACCCGAACATCCACCCTGCTAGCCTCCTGGAAGAATCCCCAGTATTTATTGTAGTTGAAGGTGAGATGGAAAGTTCCAAGAAGGCCAGGAAGTTGCTCAAGCCTGACCTCCGAGGCAGCTAGACCTGGGGGACTTCCTGTATAAGATTGGCCTTCAGCATTTCAAGCCGGGACTCCTTGGGTTCAGGGCCTCCAGAAGCTCTGGAGCTGGGGCCCCTGGGAGGACTCTTGCTAACCAAGCTCACAGTTAGAGCCAATGAATGAGTTGACAGTGAAGAACTGGGTACACTCTCTGCTCTTGATATACCTGTGATATACCTTTCTGGTGAAGAAAGTTCTTTGTGAAGTCAGGAGGAGCTAGGCTGAGTCCTGACTGCACCCTTGACAGCTGTGAGGCCTCAACCAGGTTCTTTAACCTCTCAGAGTCTCAGTGTCCTTGAAGGTAAGTGGGGATAATGTGATAGTCCCTAGCTCATAGGATTGTTACGAGGAACCCGTGAGGCAATGGATGTTAGCAACAACAATGACACACACACACTTTCTAGCATATGGATAGTGCTCAGTAAAGGTTAGTTAGTTATCAGTGTTATTCAGGATCTCATGGTCCAGTGGGGAGAAACACATCTGTACAATAAAAGCCACATGGTGTGGCCAAGTGTTCCAACACTGCCTCTTCCATGCAGCCTTCAGGGATGTACTCTCAGTGCCGGGGCAGAAGATGAGTGGCTCTTTCTAGTAACCCTGCAGCACTTTGCCCATCTCTCCATCACATCCCCCACCTTGTCTTCCTGGGACAGTTATTGTGACTGTTCACATACCTGTCTTTTACACTGGGCTGCTTGTCCCTCCAGGGCAAGGACATGGATTTAATTCCTCTCTGGGATCTTCGAGGATGTGCCCTCTAAGTCCCATCTAATTCTATGGGTGGGCTTCTGTGGGAAACCTGGAGTCGTGAGAAACCAGGAGAGGCCTGGCTTCTGACCGGAGGCATCAGGGCAGGCTCCAAGGAGGAGGTGATGCCTGAGCAGGGCCTTAAAGCTGGTGTAGGATTTGAAACCACAGCAACAGGAATTTCAGGGTGGCCATCTGGGAGCAAGGACAGCCTGGTGGGACAGGCTGAGACCTCCACAAGCAGCCTGTAGCACAGAGAGACTGGGGGTCACGTAGACTGGGTTCAGTCCCACCTCGCCTGTCACTGCCTCTGTGACCCTGGACAAACACCTCCTCTCTGGGCTCCAGTTTCCTATCTGAGGACACTGAGGGGGCTTTGCTAGATAATTCCCGAGGGTTGTGCCGGGTCGGATATTTCCATGGCTTCTTTGACCTGCCTTCCTTCCTGGGTCAGATGCAGATAGCAAAGTGTAAGCATTTCCTAGCTCAGAAAAAATACAACAGTTGCCATCAAGTTGACTCAGACTCATGGTGACCCCCATGTATGTATGCAAAGCAGAATTGGATTCCATAGGGTTTTCAAGGACGTGACTTTTCAAATGCAGATCACGAGGACTTTCTTCCAAGGCACCTCTGGGTGTGTTGGAACTGCCAACCTTTCAGTGAGTAGTCAAGCGTGTAACTGTTTTCGCCACCCAGGAACGCCTCAGCTTGGAAAACACCCTCCCAACTGCAGACAGCTCTTGGTCCTCTGTGTTCTGGAGGGGTTAACTGGAGGGTTGCTCAGTCTCGGAGAGAGGACGCAAGCCCCCTGGCCTAGTCCCAGGCCGATTTTCCAGAATGTTGTGTATGTGGGGGTAGGGATAGTCTGTGGAGGACGAGACTTGGGACAGCTGCCTATCCTCAGGCATCGCTGGGGTTCTGGAGGGCCCAGGCCTCATCCAGGTGGCCAGCCGGAGCGGAGCTCAGGAACCTGTCCTGGCATGTTTAGGGCGTGTCCCTGGCCCAGTGAGGACAGAGGAGAGAGGTGAAGCAGCTGCCACTCCCACCGCAGAGCCTCCCACCAGCCTCCCCAGGCCCCAATTCTGAGGCCCACAATGCTTCTATTGTCCACAGTTCTGCCAGGCTGTCCCCTGGAGAGCAGCTCAGATCAGAGCCAAGGCTCAGGCAGGCCTCTGATTCCTGGGGCGTAGCCTGGGGGAAAAGCACAGTGGTCAGACCCACAGAAAACACCATCAGGCCTTCTTCTAACAGGGCCATGGAACGTGGAGAATCCTAGAATCCGACAGTCAGATGCTTAGAAAACATGATCCTAGAATTAGAAGGCCACAGGTACTGTGGTCCAAGACTGTCTGAACTAAGGAGGGAGCATAGCTGAGTTCACTTGGCCCCACATCCTCATTTTACTTCATTTGTTTAATTGTGTAACAAGTCCCCGGGTGGTGCAAATGGTTAAATGCTGGGGTACTAACTGAGAGGCTGGAGTTCGAGTCTACCTAGAGGTGCCTGGGAAGAAAGGCCTGGCAATCTACTTCTGAAAGATCACAGCCATTAAAAACCCTATGGAGCACAGTTCTACTCTGAAACATACGTGGTTGCCACGAGTTGGAATGGATTCCACGGCAACGGTTTTTTTTTTTTTTTTTTTTAATTATTTGAGTTATATTTGCTAATTATTCTAAGTGAAAGAAGCCAGTTACAAAAGGCCACGTGTTAGGATTCCATTTATATGAGATGTCCAGAACAGCCAAATCTACAGAGACAGAAAGTAGTTTAATGGTTGCCAGGGGCTGGCTGTTAGGCCATTGTTAGGTGCCATTTCTGACTCACAGCGACCCTATGCACAACAGAATGAAACACTGCCCGGCTCTGCACCATCCTCACAATCGTTGTCATGCTTGAGCCCATTGTTGCAGCCACTGTTGTCAGTCCCTCTAGGTGAGGGTCTTCTTCTCTTTTGCTGACCCTTTACCAAGCATGATGTCCTTCTCCAGGGACTAGTCCCTCCCGATAACCTGTCCAAAGTACATGAGACCAAGTCTCACCATCCTGGCTTCTGAGGAGCATTCTGGCTGTACTTCTTCCAAGACAGATTTATTCGTTCTTTTGGCAGTCCTTGGTACATTCAGTATTCTTCACCATCACCACAGTTCAGAGGCAGGGCTGGGGGAAGGGGAAAATGGAGGGTTACTGCTGATGGGTATGGGGTTTCTTTTTGGGGTGATGAAAAGATTCTAAAATTAGATGATAGTGATGACTGTATCACTCTATGATTATACTGAAAACCACAGAAATGCACGCTTTTTTTCTTTAAATTTTATTTTGTTGTTGTTGAGAATACGCACAGCAAAAAAAAAAAAAAAAAGCCCAAAACCCAACACTTTTGAGTTTTGATTTTGACTCCTAGTGACCCTATAGGACAGGGTAGAAGTGCCCCATAGGATTTCCAAGGCTGTGATCTTTACGGAAGCAGACTGCCACATCTTGTTCCCGCAGAGCAACTGGTGGGTTCGAACTGCTAACCTTTTGGTTAGCAGCCGAGCATTTAACCACTATGCCACCAGGGCTCCATATACACAGCAAAACAAAGACCAACTCAACAGTTTCTACATGTACAATTTAGTGACACTAATTACATTCTTTGAGTTATGCAACCATTCTCACCCTCCTTTTCTGAGTTCTTCCTCCCTCATTGACATAAACTTACAGCCCCCTAAGGTTCCTATCAAATCTTTTGAGATGTTGTCAATTTGACTCCATATGGATAATTCTTAAAAGAGCATAATAAGTTCAAGGCAGACCTTTTTTTTACCTGTTAAGCTAAACCATTGTTCGGTTTTAAGAAGACTTCAAAGGAGATTTTCGGTTTGAGGTTTAAACATTTTCTCAGGGCAATAGTTTCAGGGTGTAAAAATGGTGTGGCAGTGGGCATCTGTTCTCCTCTAACTTCACAAGGTGGAAGGAGAATCAAGATCAGTAGCCAAGGCTGATTCCTTTGATGTGGAGGTCAGATACGCCTCCACCCTGCAAGCCTTTTTACCAACTTCCCTCCCACGGCATTCTACTCCTCTGCTGGGTTCAATAATTCGTTGCAATGGCCACACAGAACTCACAGGCAATACTCACAGTTATGAGGTTTATTAAAGAAGTAATAGATTGCAATTCAGGTTCAAGAATGCCAAAGATACATTTATTCTATCAGGACCGCCTCTTCTCAGCTGTGCCCACAGGCACACTTCTGTCTGGCCCCTTGGCCTCTCCTCTGCTGGGGTATTTCAAAGTTCTTTTAGCTCTGCTGATAAGTGTCTAGAGGCACCCCACTCTGCCAGTAAGCCTCTGCCTGAAGGCCCTCAGCTCTAGCTCCGTGGATTGGCAAACCCAGCTCCACCAAGGCCTGGAGGGACCCTACTCCTACAGCAAGCCTCCTGCCTGAAGACACACTGTCTCCCGCAGGTCTCCTGCAGGTCACCTGCCTCTGCTGCCACCGTTTCTCTGCAGCTGCTTCTCGCCATCTTTGGGTTTCTGTCTCCTGAGTCTGTGAGGGTTTCAGTACAGGGATCCCAGGCCTAAAGGACATATCCTGCTCCTGTCTTTTCTTCTTGGTTGTAGTGAGGTCCTACAGGTCCCCGTCTGCTCTGGAATTGGCTCTTTTAAGCCTAGTGGGATGGCAAAACTGACCAAGCCCCTCGTTAGGGTTCCATACACTTTATTTACATGGTCCAGCTCCCACAAGGGTGCCATGCACCTTATTTATATCATTAGCAAGCTATCCAACCCCCTTGGTGGGCCACAAGCCCTCATTTGCGTAGTCCCACCTAGCCATTTGGTGGGAGTTACAAAGACTACAAGGGCCATAATAAGTAATTCCCTGCACTGCACAGGGGTTCATCCGCTCTCCATAGCTCCAGAAAATCTATGGTGTGTTAGAATTTGAAATTCTGTTCTAAAATTTCCCCCTTTTGATCAGGATTCTTCTATGGACCTTTTATCAAAATGCTGAACTGCATGCTTTAAAAGAGTGAATGATATGGTATGTGAAAGATATTTCAATAAAGCTGTTGTTAAGAAAAAGTTATACTTGCAAGTTGTTGGAAATTCAAGCAATAATGGCTTGTAAAAAGCAGGTCTGCCACACCCAGCCTCATGCACTGGGGTGGATATCCTTCCTTCCTGACATTTAAAATGCCATATACATTTACGTAAGTGTTTAGGTACATAAACACATACAACATATATATTAAATTTTTGTTTTACAAAAATGGAATTCTATTATACCTGTTATTACTCAGTATGCTATTTTCACGTCTTTTGAGGATGTATTTCTACAACATTCGTTTTAACAGTGGTGTGGCTTTCTGTTGTCTGGCTGGGCAGTAACTGATTTCTCCAGACTCCTACTGATGAATATGTAGATTCTTCCCAGGGCTTTGCCATTAGCGGACAATACATATCTTTGTATATCTTGGGGCCCCTGGGACAGTATTTCAGAGGATAGAATCCTAGACACAGGCCTGCTGCATCAGAGGGTGAGCAAATTTTCAACTTTTATGGATGTTGACATGGAACTTTGGAAGGTGCCATCCTTGTCCAGGATCTTCCGGCAAGACAAAGAGAGTGGGTGGTGGGTGAAATGGAGCCATCCAAACATCTCCTCCCCCAACCAGGAACACACACACACATGCATATTCCACGCCTTGAAGACTTCTGGCTTCTGTAAGAAGTAGCCCACAAATCTCTAAACAGGTACAGAGCTGGGCAGAGACAAAAGCCAGAGGTTCCTGGGTGGAACATTGCCAGGGCATGATGATATTCTTTTCTCCTAGGCCCTCTCTAGGTCCCCTTCCTTGGACCTCACCCTTTTTATCTTTCTGAAACTTACCTTGAGATCTGTGTGGGGAAATAAATGTAAACTATGTTGTTGTTGTTGGTTGCTATCCAGGTGGCTCCTACTCGTGGCAACCTTGTGTATACGAAAGTGAAGCGTTGCTGGGTCCTGCGCCATCTTCACGACCATTGGTATATTTGAGTCCATTGTTGTGGTTACTGTGTCAATCAGTCTCATGGACGGCTTCCCTCATTTTTGCTGACCCTCTTCCAAATATGATGTTCTTTTTCAGAGACTGGAATGTAAACTATAGGTCCTGATCATTTATTTGTTCATTTACTCACTCATTTATCCCACCAGTGCTCATTAAATGTTAGCTTCTTTCACCTCCAATGAGTTCTTTTTTTTTTTTTTTTTTTTTTAGCTTGCTTTTACACCTCCCCGCACAGCATGTTGGCAAGAAGAATGTAAGCGAAGGCACAGTAGTCTGACCCCAGACTGGTCAGGGGCCTCCTCTGGACTCTTGTGGTTTCCTGAACTTTCTTGTTTCTTATGCTGGATGCAGAGTTTCCTTGGAGCCTTTGTACCTCACCAGGATGTGCTCCAATCATCTTGCTAAAGCACAGAAAAGTGTGAATGATATATCTTGCAATAAATTTGAAAGGATTCGAGCTCTACCTGTAATGACATCTCTCTTACATTCAACTTGCTTTTTGGAGGATGGGTGGGGAGAAGGTATGGAGTTGCAGTTAGGGAGCAGGGCATTGCCCTCAACGGAGGCCTAGTTTATTAGTGGCACCGAGGCACCACGAGCACCTGTGGAACCTCACTCGTCGCTTATGTCAAAGGAGGCTAAGAGTTGAAAAGTCCACGCAATGGACCATGGATAACTTGAGGGCAGGGGCTGCCTCTTTCATATCTGAACCTGACACAGTGCAGATGGTCAATACAGAGGAATCATTTCCCCATCCTGCAACCCTGTGCCTCGTCCCTCTCCTCCATCTCACCTAATGGCCCCCAGCATCCACCCAGTTGTTGAAGCCCAAAGCCTTGTAGCCATCTTTGACTCCTGCTTCATGCCTACATTCAATCAATCAGCGAGACCTGTGGTTCCTCACCCACAACACGTTCCCAGTCCATCCACTGCCATCCCCACTGCCCTGCCCTGGTCCAGGCCTCCATCATCTCTTGCCTTGATGACTACAGTGGCCTCCAGACTGGTGTCCCTGTGTCCACTCTTGTCCCCCTAAGGTCCATTTGCCCAAAACAACCTTTAATAAAATATTAGATTGTGTCACTCCCCTAAGACTCTACAATGACTTCCTGCTGAGCAGAGAGCAAAGCCATCTCCCAGCTCTACAAGTCCCTACATGGATTCCTCTTCGTCCACCTCTTGGACCTCACTTAGCTCCAGTCTGTTCACCTCGTTGTACTTGAAAATAGCAGACTCTTTCCCCCCTAGGGCCTTTGTCTTGGCTGTCTCCTCTCCCTGGAAGTACGGCCTCAAGATCTTTGACAGCTGGCTCCTTCTTATCCTTCAGCTCAAATGTGGCCTTCCCTGGTTGCCCTGATTGTCCCCATCATCCTCTATCACAGCATCTTGCTTTTCTTCCTAGTCCCTCTCACCATCTGGAGTTATCTTTGTTGATTTGATTACTTGCTCATTGCTTCTTTTCCACTAGAATGTTAGTTGCATGAGGGCAGGGGCCTTGTCCTGTTTACCCTTATGTCCCCTGGAGCCCCAGCACCTGGCCCACAATAGATGCTCAATAAATATTTGTTGAATCCATGCTCGGATGTAAATGCATGAACAAGGTCTGGAAGAATAAATTTCAAATCAACTGCCGCTACCTCTTAGAAAAAGATTGGAATTGAGGGGGAGTCAAGCAGAACATTTAGCTTTATTTTATTTTTGAATTTTGGTAAGGAGAGTGTATTCACTTCTTAATTGATAGTTTAAAAAGAAAACAAAACACCACTGAATCAGGGGCCCAAATCCCTCAGTCCTAATCCTGAAATTATGGCGTAATTTTGGGCAAGTGGCTGAGACCGCCTATTTGTCTGTGGCTTCTGTCCTCACCTGTCAACAAAGACCCACCTTCTACCTGGATTTACAGTCTGCAGGGCATTCTTAATCCATTAGCTCACTTGACTAGTCCACAAGCCCGGGACACAGGCGGGACAGATGACTATCTCCACTTTCCAGGGTAGGAAATGGGAGTTCAGAGGGGTGAGTCATCTACCTGCGGTCATGCAGCTGTGGATACGCAGGTCCTTACCTCACAGCGTGCTGAGAGCTGACTCAGGTAATGACTGGACAAAGCCCACAGATGGGCTAATGGAGGCCTAGAGGGACATGCCAGGTAAGCTATTATTATGGCAATGGGATGGCAATCAAGGGCAGATCTGGAGCTATCTTCAGGGACCTGAAGGGAGCCCCATAGGCTGGTGGGATAGGGTTATTAGCCCACCTGAGTTTTAATGAAAAAGTCCTGGATGGTTTCCAAAGGCCAAGGTCAATGTTGGTCTCAGGATCCTGAGCCCAAGTTCCTGATTTACTGAGAGCACCTAGAACCCTGGTTTCTTAGAGCTGCTTTTCGCCAAGGGATAGGGCAGGGGGTGGTAGCTCAGGGCTGGAAAGAGGCCAAGAGGGCTGGCCAGAAAGCTCCTTCCTAGATGACCTGGGAGTCCATATTCTGGGCCAAGATGAGGGCCTTTCAACCTGAGACATGCCCAGGGGCATGAGGCTGGCCCAGGTTAACACACTGTGGTCCCCAGGCCTTGTGTCATAATTGTACGGTAGACTGGGACTCAGAGGACCTTTGAGGGATTGGGATCCCCAAGCCAGCATCTCTCCTTCATAATTCACCCACAATGGTCCAGATGACAAGATGGGTACAAACGTTTTCAATCCAATTTCCCACACGTTTACCAGGTACGTACTATATCAAGAGTTAGAACCTATAAGTGATGACCTTAATCCTTTCAGCCACCTTATCAGGCAGGAGTTAGCCCCATTTTTAAGATGTGGAAACTGAGGTCAGGGAGGCACAGGATCACAGGGCTGAGAGTGGGGATGCCAGGACTCAAGCCTGGGTCAGTCTGACGCCAAAATCCGCATTCTTTCCACTCTCTCAAGTGTTGAGGGTTGATAAAGGTGACTAAGACTCTGTTCCTCCCCTTGGGGAATGGGTAACAGCCCCATCCCAACTATTGTGCTGGTCAGAGTGATGTCACCACCATGGAAGTGAGTGGAAGGCTGATTCATCGGCCTGGAAAGTCAGGATAGGCTTCTGGTGGAGAGGTAGGGAAGGGGTGTGTGTGTGGGTGAGGGGAAAGGTTGTAGAGAATTAGGCTGGGTAGGTTCCAAGGCCAGTTTAAGGCCCCCCAGTGCCCTCCTCCACCAGACTGGGGTCTGCTTCCCATTGGTCCTGGGGGAGCCCCACCCACCACCACTCTAGTCAGGGCCTAAGGGGACCAAGGCCTCAGTGGGATGGGGGCAATTCCCTGAGGCTACACACGGTGTGAGGAGATTTCTGTACGACTTGGTGGTTGTCAGGGTTTGTGATGGCAGATGCTGAATACATCACTGAGTGGACAAGGGACTGACGCTAGGAGGGAGGGGATGGCATAGAATCTCCCTGACAGGCTACGAGGGGAGGAGACTGTGGAAGAGGAAACGACCAGGGTGTTGTGGAGAGGTGAGAAAGAATGAGGCCAACTGGCGTCCCTAGGGGGTTCTGCAGGGGAAGTACCTGAAGTGAGGGAAAATGCCTCCCCAAAGCTTCAGGCCTCAGCGGGGTGTGTGTGTGTGTGTGTGTGTGTGTGTGTGTGTGTGTGTGTGTGTGGGACGATTAGAGAAGTTAGTATGGGGAATTCGCGGGTCCTTTTAGGCCAAACAGGGAGCCCGGGTGGCACAGCGGTTACACGTTCAGCAGCGAACCAAAAGGTCAGCGGTTCAAACCCACCACCCACCAGCCGCTCCGCAGGAGGAAGATGTGGCTCTCCTAAAGATTACAGCCTTGGAAACTCTATGGGCAGTTACGCTCTGTCCTCTAGGGTCGATTTGAGTCAGAATCGGCTGGACAGCAATGGGTTTGGTTTGAGGCCAAAGAAGAGGAAAGAGGCAGGACGGTAGAAAGAGGCAGGTGCCTCTTTCCGAGGGGAGGAGAGTTCCAGGTGGGCAGGGTGGTGGTGGAGGTGGTGTGGGTGGAGGAAGTCATGCGGGGAGAGGCTAGTTTGCGGTGGGTGAGGGGACTGGAGGGGCAGTCCCAGAGTTCTTTAAGGGAAAGGGAATGATCGAGGGGAAGGGGTGACTGGGATCCTCGAGGGAGGGGCTGTGGGTGTCATTCCCTTTGTGGGGGTCCGCGCCTAGGGGCGGAGCCACCGCTGGGTGGGGCCCAGGTCACCGCCCCCTCCGCTCCCCGGCGGCGGCGGGCGGGCCTCGCGCGGGCGTGGCGGCCGGCTGGAGGGCTGCCCGCGCTGCGCCGACGGCCGGCCCACAATGAGGGGAGCGGGCGGCGGTGAGTAAGCGGCCGCCCGCGGCTGCTCGGGCAGGTCCGGGCGGGCGCACAGGGAGCGAGCCCGGGCCCCGAGCGCGGCCCCGCCTCCGCCCGCCTCTCCCACGGCCGCAGGTCGGCGCCCGGAGCTCCCAGCGTGCCGGGCAGGGCCGCGCCGAGCCGCAGCCGGAAATCGGCCCTGAGCGCCGCGCGGAGCCGCAGCCCGAGCCCGGAGCCCGGAGCCCGCGCGCGAGGCCTGAGCCCGGGGCGCCCGGAGCCGGGCCGAGCCCCGCGCAGCCATGGCGGGGCCGCGGGGCGCGCTGCTGGCCTGGTGCCGCCGCCAGTGCGAGGGCTACCGCGGCGTGGACATCCGCGACCTGAGCACCTCCTTCCGGGACGGCCTGGCCTTCTGCGCCATCCTGCACCGCCACCGGCCTGACCTGCTGTGAGTGCTCGAGGGCGGGCGGGCGGCGCGGGCCCGGGCTGGGGACCCCCGCCCCTCTCAGTGACGCGGCGCCGGGCGGTGACAGGCACCACCCCCCGGAGACGGAGACGGAGACGGAGACGGAGACGCCGACCCTACTGGCCGACGCGGAACGCCCCGCGGGTCACTGAGACCCCCAACCCAGGGCCCCCTCGCCGCCCCACTAAGCCTCTGACCCCGCCCGCTGGAACTCTGCACCGGAGCCCTTGCTGGTGCCCTCAGCCTAGGGGCGCTGACCCCGCCCACAGGAGACTTTCCGCCCCAGGAACGCAGCCCCCCAACTCCTTGAGCTTCTCCTCTCAAACAGGGACACGAGGCTCCCCCTAGGGCTGCTGGCCCTCCCCGGGGCATTGAGGCCTGCTCACTCTGTGGGCACCCCCTTGCTCTGTGATTACAGTGAACCCTCACGTCTGATTCCCAGGGAGATCGTTGTCTACAGGACACGAGCACGGTACTTGACAGAGACCCTAGTTAACAATTGTTGGATGCATGAATGTACACCCCCTCCCCTCAAATTAGGACGCAGACCCGCCTCCCCAGGTGTGTGCCTCCAACCCTTCTCAGTGAGGCAGGAAGGTGGTGTGTCAGGGAAGAAAAATGGGGCTTAGTGGCCTTGGGAACAAACTGCAACCAGCTGCTTCAGACTGTGAAATTGTTCTTTCCTCCTCGAACTGCCCATTGAGGTTCTCTTGAGAAAATTTATTCAGAGCCCAGAGCAGCTGACTTGTGGCATCTATCTCAGCTCCTCTCTTGGGCCCTGGAACCTTTTCCTTTCATTCATTCATTCCTTTATAAAATTGAGTGAATGCTTGTCTGGTGCCCACCATTCCTTGGGCCTCAGGCCTCTCATCTGCAAATTGAGGCAGGAGTCATGGTCCTCGCCTCCCTTACTGACGGCGCCCCTGTCTGGAATGCCCTTCCCAGGGCTCTGAGTCTGTGTCTTTGCCTGCTAGACAGCAGCCTGGGGAGGGCTTTGATAAAGGAGGGACAGACGGGAAGGATTGCCTCAGGGATTTGATGGTGCTGGTTTTTGTTTTTGGTTGGTACAATAGCTGTGGGTGGTGTGGGTCGGGCCCTGAGGGAGGTTTTAGGGGTGTGAGTACTGGGATTGGATCCTTGGGTTGGAATGGAGTGGAGGGCTCAAGGAGGCTTTGGTTTGGCTGGGGAGCAGGCAGTGAGGCAGGAGGCAGGGGACAGGGCCAGTGTATGAAGGGACTTGGGTGTCAAGCTGAGCCATTTGGTGTACCTGAGCCTGTTGGCATCATAGTGCAGGCTGCCTGGTTGGTGTTCAGCCTCTCCATATCCCAGGTGTGTGACCTTGGGTAAATGACTGTGTCCCTCCAGGCATCAGTTTCCTCATCTGTAGAGTAGGGTTGATCACAATAAGACCTACCTCAAAGAGCTGTTGTGAGGACTCAATGAGATAATAATAAGTGTTCAGTTAGCATTAGTTATTGTTAAGTAGTAGTATTAGGCAGTAGAGGGGGTGAGTGATGAGAGTGTTTTGTTTCTTTGTTTATTCAACAACTATTTATTGTAGAGTTACTACTCTGTGCTGGACACTGAGCCTGGTAATGGAGATACCCACCAAGGTAACAAGCAGACAGAAACCCCACACAGTCTCCCACAGTCTGGGTGAGGAAGCAGGTGCATCAACAGTGATGATAATTCCATGTGATAAGTGCTGTCTCAGAGGGCCAGGCTGGGAAGGCTTCCCAAGGGAGAACAGAGTCTTCAATGATACGGCAGTGGTTAGGTGAGGGGCATTCTGGGCAGAGGGACCACCTGAGCAGAGGTGCAGAGGTGTGAGGTATGTGGAGCCTCAGGCAGTGCTGCTGGAGTGGGTTGCGCCAGGCAGGGAGGGTCAGGAGGTGCTGCTGGCCAGATTCCTCATGACATTTTTTGTTGACCAAGGAGGTGGCTATGTCCACTCACTGCAAGGGAGCCCTGTGGGTTTTAAGCAAGGGAGCGGTGTGGCCACAGGAGGCGTGGAGGAAAGTGTGGCTCCCCTCCTGAGAGGAAAGCCAGAATCGTGTCCAGGCATTCATTGCAAGGCAGGGCAGCGCCTGGGCTGCCAGCTCATTGTGCAGGAGAGCCACTGAGGCCCAGGTCTCCCATAAGGCATAGGGCGGGCCTTACAGATGGGTAGGAGAGGATCTCCATGAAAGTGGGGCAAGCAAGACCCCCTCTCAAGCTCCTGGAGCTGTGGGCCCTGCACAGTTGAACCCAGTGGTAGCCTAGGCCTCTGCTGGGGAATATCCTGCTTTGGTGGTGAGGGGCTGGTCCATGTTCCTCCCCGCATATCCTGGTATCTATGTGTATGACCTTTACCAGTACCTGTTGCCAAGGAGTTGATTACGACTCCTGAGGACCCCATGTGTGTCAGAGTAGAACCGTGCTCCATAGGGTTTCCAATGGCTGATTTTTCGGAAACACATCACCAGGCCTTTATTCTGAGGCTCCTCTGAATAGACTCGAACCTCCAACCTTTCAGTTAGCAGCCAAACATGTTAACCATTTGTGCCACCCAAGGACTCCCTGTGCTCTTCCAGCTCTTTTAAAGGGAGTTTGTTGGTTTTGTTTTGTGTCTTTCATTTCCCCCAGAGCCAAAAAGAACTTCCCTCCTTTTGAAAATTCTCAAAAAATAATGTGAGCTACCAAAGGCTAGATGTTGTTTAGGGACTGAGGTCGGGGTGGGGAAGAAGTTGGAGGAAAACGAATTGTAGTTTCCCAGAGACTTATGCAGTTTTCACATGGTTTTCAACATTTATTCATTCAGCAAACACTTAGGGAGTGCCTACTAAGGAGCCCTGGTGGTGCAGTGGTTAAAGCGCTTGGCTGCTAACCAAAAGGTTGGTGGTTCAAACCCACCAGCTGCCCCACAGGAGAAAGATGTGGCAGTCTGCTTCTGTAAAGATTACAGCCTTGGAAACCCTATGGGGCAGTTCTGCTCTGTCCTCTAGGGTTGCTGTGAGTTGGAATCGACTCTCCAGCAGTGGGTTTTTGGTTTTTGTCTAAGTACCAGGAACTGTGTGGAGTGCCAGGGGCACAGGGCAAACAAAATATGACCCTGGCCGTCTAGGAGCACTGCTGGGGAGACTGGAGTAAAGGGGCAGAGATATGTTGATTTTGTCTCATTTAAGCTCAGAACCAGCCTTTGTTGGGGGCTGGGCTGGTGTTTCCTCTTCTCTTCCCCCCACATAGCTCCCGTGATCCGGAGCCTGAGGCTTGGAGAGGTTAAATAACTTGCTGTGGGTCACACTCTCAGTGGCAAAGCAGGGCTTTGAACCTAGTCAGCCTGGCCCAGAGTGCATTCTAAACAGCACCTCCTTCCATGATCCTTCCTTCCCCAGGACAGCTGTGGGGGACCAGAGGTGAGAGGCGGGGTTGAAGGTAAAACAGAAATCCAGCCGGGGGTGATGGGGAATTGGGGTGGCTAGAGTCAAGGGTCCGGGCTCTTTTCACTGCTGAGGGCCAAGGCCAGCCTTGGGGTAGTCCAGGCCTAGGCTGCTCAGTGGGGAGTCAGTGAGGCTGCTGGGGGAGAAGAAAGGGGCTCGGCCAGGTATGGCAAAAAGGGGGCTGACACTCACACAGAGTTCCATCTCCTCCTGTCTCCCCAGTCCACCCAGACTTGCAATGCCAGACTCCTTCAGAGGTTCCCAGGCTGCCCTTGCCTGCCTTTGCCCAAGGTTCATTGTACTGAGACTCGGCCTGAGAAAATGTTAGGGGTAGAGGCTGGGAGGAGGGGGTGGTGCTTGCCCCACGTCCTCATATCTGTGAGGCCTCAACTCTGTCCTCTCCACCAGTCTGGGAGGGGGTACTGGTGCCTTCCCCAGTTTACAGAGGGCTGGAAGGACCGCTGACCTCCCCAAGGTCATACCAGCCAGGAAGAGCAGGGCCTGGGCCCTGGGCCTTGGAGACACTGTCCGCTACTGCTTTGGACCCACCCATCCTAGGCAGTCGAGGCTACGATTTTAGCCGTAGAAGGCAAAGCTGTGCCGTGCACCCTGGAGGCTGCTGGGAGGGAGGCTGGGCTGCCTCTGCTGGTGTCAGCCACTCCAGTAACCTAGCGTGGGGAGGGGGAGGAGGGTGATAAATAAAGCCAGCAGGCCTGCCAGCTGTCCCATCCCCAGGGAACCCCCCTTTCCAGGCCCTGCCTCCTCTCACCTGTCCTGGCTTAGAATCCCAGAACCCCTTCCTGCTCCCCCAAGGGAAGATGTCACCGGCGGGGTCAGCCAGCCGTTCAGTGCCAGCAGTCTGGAATATGTACGAGTTCCAGTCTGGTTCAAACTTGTTCTTCTATTCCTGGCCCCATTAAAAGGAATACATTCATCTCTGGTCGGGGCTCTGTTGGGGATTTTTTGAGTCGTCGCGGCTCCTCCGGGACTGTGACCTGCAGTGGAGGGCCAGAATTTCAGTTCCCAGCCTGACTGGTTTCCCCTCCCTGGGCCTCAGTGTCCTCATCTGTAACATGGGGTAAATAGAGTTGCTGTGACAGTAAAATGAATGCAGGAGAGGAGCTCAGCAGTGCCCGATGTGAGGTCAACAATCAGATGCCCCTCTTATTACAAGCACTAGTCGTGGGCGTGGAAACCCTGGTGGTGTAGTGGTTAAGTGCCACTGCTGCTAACCAAAGGATTGGCAGTTCGAATCTGCCAGGCGCTCCTTGGAAGCTTTTCGGGGCAGTTCTACTCTGTCCTATAGGGTCGCTATGAGTTGTAATCGACTGGACGGCACTGGGTTAGTCGTGGGCTTAGTTTTGTGTTTGCCACTGACCTAGAGCCCAGGCGCTGGCTTCCATGGAAAGGCAGCTAGAATCCTAGAGTCTAAACTTGAAAGTTTAGGCTTGAGCTCCGCCCCCTCTGCTTGAATGCCTCCAGGGGCCATGAGCTCATCCTGTTCCTGCAAGTGGCCCCAGTTTTGAGCAAGTGCTTGTTGCCTCAGTTTCTTCCTTTGCCGCCCACAGATCCCTCCCCCTGCTGAGGCTGCTGCTGGCCAGGTTGATACCACCTCTATTGTGCTCTGTCCTGACCCCACAGCCCTGCCACAGCCCCTGCTCACAGGTCCTCCTTCTGACTTATCCTTCTCTCTTTTGCCTCTTGCAGAGATTTCGATTCACTTTCCAAGGACAATGTTTTTGAGAATAACCGCTTGGTAAGTCCCCTGACAGATGGAAGCCCAAAAGGGTGTGTGTGTGTGTGGGGGTGGGAGGGTGGGTGTGTGCGCACGCACGCATGTGTGTGCAAGGTGTGGGTCCTGCAGGGTAGTTGCTGAGGCAGGGGCTGCTGGACCCAGCACCCCTGGGAGCTGCCCTTGCCTGTAGGTGACCAGGCTGGGGGCTGGGAGAAAGCCCCGGCTGCCCCTCCCCCACACCTTGAGCTCCAGGCTCCTCCTCCCCCAGCCCATCTTGTTGGGCTCAGGGTGGGTGAGAGCTGAGGGAGCCCATAGTTGCCCCTGCCGCTGGTCCCCCTCATCCTTCTGGTGGGAGCTGGGCTTCAGCAGGGGGCACCCACTCACACTGCCTCCTCCTCTTCCTGCTGTGGTTGTTTCTGCCCCATCCCCATCCCTCTACCTTCTCGCACCAGGCCTTCGAGGTGGCCGAGAAGGAGCTGGGGATCCCTGCTCTTCTGGACCCCAATGACATGGTCTCCATGAGAGTCCCCGACTGCCTCAGCATCATGACCTACGTGTCGCAGTATTACAACCACTTTTCCAGCCTTGGCCAAGGTGAGGGGTGCCTAGCCCTTCAGGGATGGAGGCTCTGGGAGGTTTGCTACTCTTTTTCTGAGCTACAAACAGGCAGCTGGGGAGGCAGCATATCAGTCATTCACTTAGCCATTGATTCACCCATTGAGATATTTGTGGAGTGCCTGTCTTGTTCAGGGTACTGGGCTAGACTGCCGAGATACAGCTGTGACCACCATCCCTGCCCTTATGGTGCTCAGAGTCTCCCAGGGGCAGCAGATGGTAAACATGTGAGCCACACTGAGGTTATGTTAATGATGGAACGGCTTGAAAAAGGATAGTGAGAATGGTTGCCCAACTTGAAGAATGTAATCAGTGTCACTGGATTGTACACACAGAAATTGTTGAGTTGGCATATGTTTTGTTATATATATTTTCACACATACACACACACCACGTAAAGCATTAAATGAACAAGATAAGGTCAGAGGAGATAAAACAGGTTCAGTTCATCTGCTGTCTGTGAGTTCATCTCCCTGGCACCCACCCTTACTTCCTGTTTGCAGACACTTCCCTGGTTTTTGCCCTCCAGTGGGGAAGTGGCCCTGTAGGGCTGTCTTCCCTTGAATGTGACCTTCAAGTCTGAGAACTGTCAGGCTAGGGGATATGGGTGGGGCTCCAAAGCCACCTGGAGCTGACAGATGCAGGAACCTTTCCTGGGGGCAGCTGGGCCTCCCCCTTTCATTCTGCAGAGAGGAAAGCAAGAGAGGCCCAGAGAGAGGAAGCAAGGAGTCCAAGGTCACACAGCAGAAAAGCTCAACAGCTTGGACAAGAATCCCAGTGTCCTGACCCTCCTGGGTCTCTGCTGTCCACAGGTTCTGAGGGGGTGGGAGACTTGCCTTACTCCTGTCCCTTTTTAGCCCTACTTCCTGCCTCTACTCTCAACACCAGCCTAGCTCTTAAAAAAGGTGTTTTATGAAATCGGTCTTGTTTTCTTCCTGAGAGTAAAACATGCTTCTGCAGAAAATTTAGAACATAGGAAAAAACCATTAAAAATCACAATAACCTATTACACCCCCTTGATACAACACTAGGGATTAATATTATAATTGAACAAATAAGATTATATGCATTTTAATAGAAATTAAAAAAATGTATTTCTGGACCACAGAGTCTTGGTGGGAGAAGTCTAGGGTGGGGGTTAGGAACACGGACTCAATTTTGGCTCTGCTGTTTGCTGTTTGGGTGATCGTGGGCCAGTTACTTAACCCCTCTGCCTCAGTTTCCCTATGCAATGGGGATAAGACAGGTGTCCACCTCACACGGTTGATGTGAGGAATAAACAAGGAAATGTATAAACATCTGGCCTTTATCAAGGGCCCAATGTTAGAATTATTATTACTTCTTTATGTCTTTGGAGTTAAGCTTTCTTACTTAAATCACACTTCCATCTTGCCTCCCTGAGGGTTCCTCTTGGCCAAGCCCAGATCTCTCTCTCCTAAGCTCTTCTCTGCAGGGCCACCGTTTCTGGGACCTGGGTGGTGCCTGAGCCCATCCCTGGCCCTCACTGGGTGCCCCAGGGTCAGATGGGGGTAACACTAGGTGGAGCACCCCTTTGCCCTGCAGGGGTTCCAGCTTATAAAGGTACAGTTTCAGCTATTCATACAGCTTGGCCCCTAAATGCAAACCATTTTTGTTCCGTCTGCTGCTCAACCAAAGAAAACACCACGCCGTATTTCAATCCCGGAGGAAAAGCTGGTGCCCAGATGCCCCTGTCCTGTATTTTCTGGGCGAATGGAGGGATCTCAAGAGTGACTTTGGCCAGCCTTGATTTTCACTGGCCTGAGCCTTTAAAGGAGACCTGGTTGCATAGTGGTTAAGCACTCAGCTGCTAACTGAAAGGTTGGTGGTTCAAATTCACCAGCTGCTCCGCAGTAGAAAGATGCAACAGTCAGCTTCCATAAAGATTCCAGCCTTGGAAGCCCTGTGGGCAGTTCCTCTCGGTCCTACAGGGTTGTTGAGTCGGAATTGATTTGATGGCAATGGGAGGGGGGCGGGTAGGTACCTTTGGAACCTGATCCAGCTGAGAAGCCTGTGCTGAGTGTTCAGCTGGTACCAGACCCCATGGGTGCCAGTGACCCCAGGCACATCAGGCTGATAACGTGTCGGGGAACTGGGATGAGATCAAAGGAAGCCCCTCAATTTTGGGGACTCGGAAGAAGTGTACCTGTCCCCAGAAGGTGGGAGGGCAGGTGTCATCATTCTTGTAGCTTTTAAGGACTCGGGTGGCCCCTGCTGGCTTCTCCCTCCTTAGATCGAGCCTCTTACTCCCCCAGCTGTTGTGGTTAGCTGCTCTTGAGTCTACCGCTAACTCATGGCCACCCCATGCACAGTGGAATGAAATCCCACCCGGTCCTGTGCCATCTTCATGATCGGTTGTGGACTGGACTCTTGTGATCCACAGGGTTCTCACTGTTTGATTTTCAGACGTGGATCACCAGGCCTTTCTTCCTAGCCCCTCTTAGTCTGGAGGCTCCACTGAAACCTGTTCAGTGACAGGCCAGCCTTCACTGACAGTGGTGGCTGCCCATGAGGCGCGTTGGCTGGAAATCAGACCCCCACCACACCTATAGTCATAATGAATCTCTTGCACTTCTTTGACTACATCACATTCCTTCACTGCTAAGCCTTTCCTCTTGCTGACCCTCCTGTCCAGAAACTTTTCTGCTCCATTCCTCACCCCCTGGCAGATTCTTCCTTTCTCATCTCTCATCTTCAGCTCACATTTTGCCTCCTCCATGCAGCCTGCCCTGATACTCCAGGTGCTTTTGTAGCCTCCTACCCCATGGTGAACCCGTGAGACTGGTTGTAAGACCTTCATTGCTCATCTCTCTTCCTCTGTAGGCCATCTCTGACTGGTTCACTGCCATGTAGCCTCAGCCCCCAGCATTGATTCATTCACTTAAATACTTATTGAGCCCCTCCTATGTGTCAGGCTCTCTACTAGGTGCTGGGGAGACAGCTGAGAAAAGAGACTTGGTCCCTACTCTCATAGAGCTTGCATTCTAGTGGATGGGGAGGGAGAGAGATGGAAAAAGTCAGTAAGTAAGATAATTTCAGATAAGTGCAAGGAAGGAAACCAAACAGTAATGGGATAAAAAGCAATGGGGGAAGGAAGTCTACTTTAGGTGGGCGGTCAGGGAGGCCTCTTTGAGGAGCTTGAGCTGAGCCTTGACCTGGGAGAAGGAGGAAGCCAGCTGAAGATCTGAGGAGGAACGTTCCAGGCAAAGGGGCAGCAGGGGGGCCTGTGTGCTGCAGGGGAGGTAGGGGGGAATGTGGGCAGGAAAGGAGGATGAGGATGGGGAGGGGGGGAGAGGATTATGCATGGACTTGATTAGGTGGCTTGGCTTCCAAAATTTTTGACCATGACTCATGGTAAGATACATTTCCCACCAAGTTCACTGCTCTAAGTTCATGCACACATACGTGACTGAAACTGTTTCAGGAAACGGTTCTTCCCCTGACAACATGTGATACATGCAGATATTTTCTCTTCTATTTCATTTTTTTGGAAACCCTGGTTGCATAGTGGTTAAGTGCTACGGCTGCTAACCAAGAGGTCAGCAGTTCAAATCCACCAGGAGCTCCTTGGAAACTCTATGGGGGAGCTCTACTCTGTCCTATAGGGTTGCTATGAGTCGGAATTGACTCGACTGCAGTAGGTTATTTCATTTTTAAAATGTGCTGGTTGCATTCCGCTAGTGTTTTTCTGGATTGTGACCTGACGTTTGGCACATGCTATTTTAGACCATGGTAAGGAATTTGGATTTTAATTTATTTTTTAAAGATGTTACTATCATATAGTAAAATTGACTTTTTTAGGTGGTATACAGTTCTTTTGAGTTTTTGGATTTTATTTTCATCACTGAGTATAGTAGGTGCTAATGACAGTTTACTAGGTTCTGTGCTATCCCTACCCACTTGGGCATAGGCAGGGCAGCTTCTTTCCACCCAGGGAACCAGCCCATTTTCCAGAACCTTTGGGTCAGCACCATGTGGTTCCACTTCTTGTCCTTCTCTTCAACCCCCATGCCCTGTGGGAGGGAGCTCCCCGTTCTGCTACTTGCTGAGTACCCTCCTGGGCCTGTCACTGTGCTGTTTCATTGCCATTCCTGTTGCCCCTGTGCAGTAAGAATTACTATCCCTGGGAGCATCCCCCTGGTCCTACTTTTGTCTCACTGCATTGGGCAGTCTGCTCAAAGGCGATGGCAATGGCTCAGATCTTACACCAGGGTGGGGAAGGGCCTCCTGGGACCCTGGGATCTCTATGTGCCTCAGGGCCCCTTTCCTATCTCTTGGCAGCTGGTGTGTCACCACCCAGAAAGGGCTTGCCACCCGCCTCCCCACCTTCTGAAGCAGCCACTCCAGTGGAACCAGGAGACAAGGCTCAGGTAGAGGCCTGGGGCGGAGGGTGGGGTGGGGGTGGATTGGGTGGGTCAGCAGACAGCTGCCATTGCCAAAACTGTTATGTGGGGAGGGAGGACCTGAGGTGTGCAGAGGTCGTTTTCTGTCCTTGCTGCATGGGGTTTGGAAATAGGGTTCTCAGGTGCCCCTGGAGATGGGGGGAATAGGTCAGACAACCCATTTCTATGGAGCCCCATTTCTTCCTCCAGTGTTCAGGTGGGGTCAGGTGATACGAGGGCTGGGAAATGGAGAGAGGGTGAGGGTAGTTACAACCTGACTTTGCCTTATGGGATGTCAGGAGTTAAATTCTCCTCGGAAGTCTCCTTGCAGAGCTTTTAACTTCCCTGATTTTGTTTAATCCTTTCAACAGCCCTGGGAGGTCCTGATAGGCAGATGAGGAAACTGAGGTTCAAGAAGGTTTAGTCATTTGGGGTCACACCTGCTCCAAGGAGCTTAGAGGGGATGATACCAACCCTTCACATCTGGACAGCACTTTACAGTTTGTAAAGGGCTTTTCCCACCTGCTGCCATCTGCTGCTTGCTGGAGGGCTCTGGAGTGGTGGGGAGCCAGGCCCTGGGTGGGTGCCCAGTCATCATGGGTGGGGCTGAGATGGGCAGGTAGAAACAAGGCCCAGAGACAAGTAGAGAAATGGTGTAAGCCAGCCACAGCTGGAGGAGGGGAGGACAGAAGCGGCAAGTCTAAGAGGATAGTGACCTGGTGACCAGCAGAGAGGGTTCACCCTAAGGCTTAGGGGAAGGACAAGAGCAGCCCAGGGGAAGGGTGCCTTAGAAACTGGAAGTCAGTGACCTTGAGCCAGTCTCTTCTGCTCTCAGGGCCTCAGTTTCCTTGTTTACAAAACAGTGGCAATCTCCCATCCTCTGCCCCTGCCTAGAACTCCGAGGAGATACGTGTGGATTCCTCATTTGCAAATTCACCTACCGGCTGAAATTTGTTGTTGTGTGCCCTGGAATTGATTCCGCTCATAGCGGCCCTGTTGGACACAGTAGAATGGGCCCGTATGGTTTCCTAGGCTTTAATCTTTGTGGAAGCAGATCCCCAGGTCTTTTCTCCCACAGAGCCATTGTGGGTTTGAACCACCGACTTTCAGTTAGCAGCTGAGCACTTAACCATTGCACTACTAGGCTCCTTAATTTTTTAGTAACCCCCCAAAATCAATATTTGTGAGCCTTTGTGCTCAGTCGTGGGCACGCATAGAGCGGTGAAAAATTTGAGTCATGGGGCACTTACGTTCCCAGCTGAGGTGAAATGAGGCGACGTTCTGCCTTCTTGTTTCAGCTCTGGTACTGTAAACAAGTAGTGCCACATTTTTCACGTTTTTCTTCTTTTTGTTGGTGGTTTCCCGTTTAAGATGGCCCTCAGGCCTAGTGCTAAAGTGCTGTCCAGTGTCCCTCTGTGCCTTACGGAGAAGATACAGGTGGTAGATAAGTTATAAGCTTCATTCAGGCATCAGTTACAGTGCTTGTTCAATGTTAACGAATTCACAGTGTATACTGAATAATCCAACCCAGCGCCTTTGTGTTGATTCTGACTCATAGTGACCCTATAGGACAGAGCAGAGCTGCCCCATAGGGTTTCCAAGGACTGTGTGGTAGATTCCAACTGCCAACTTTTTGGTTAGCAGCCATAGCTCTTAATCACTGTGCCACCAGGGCTCCATATACTGAATAAGGTATCTTTAAACAAAAACAAAGGAGCCCTGGTGGCGTAATGGTTAAGCACTCAGGTGCTAACCGAAAGGGCTGCAGTTCAAACCCACCAGCCAATTGCTCCGTGGGACAAAAGACCTGGCCATCTGCTCCCGTAAAGATCAGCCTAGGAAACCCTGTGGGGCAGTTCTACCCTGTCCTATAGTGCCGCCATGAGTTAGAATAGACTTGAGGGCAAAGAATTTTGGGTTTAAACAGAAACATATAAAGCAAGGTTACGTATTGATCGGTTAACAAAAATGTTGTGACCAGAGTCTCGCAGGAACCTAACCTTGTATCTCCACTAGGAGCGATGGGACAGTATACGCTAATTCAGTTTGTGGCAGCTTTATAGGACATAACTACTTCGAATAGTGAGAATCGACTGTCCCTTTCAGCTGTGAAGCTTTGTGCACACCTAAGGGACAGTGGTCTTTAAAGGAAGAAGACGGGGTAGTGTTCTTGAAACCGGAGGGCTGGTGGCCGTTCCTACCCAATCTGCCTACCTATTTCCTATAGGGCGAGGAGCTTTCCTCAGACAGCCTGTCGGAGCAGGGCACCCACCAGACCCCCAGCAGCACATGCGCCGCCTGCCAGCAGCACGTACACCTGGTTCAGCGGTACCTGGCGGAGGGCAAGCTGTACCACCGGCACTGCTTCCGGTGAGTGGCTAGGAGGAGCTTGGTGGGGGGGTGCAGAGGACTTGCCCTCCATGACTCCCAATGCCAGGAAATGAGCTGATATGAATTCAGCACCCACAGTGTGCCAGGCATCTATTAAACTCTTTATGCCAGGCCATCTTGCTTAGCCCCATTTTACTGATGAACAAACTGAGGCTGAGTTTGTTGAGGGCTTGCTCAGACACTCAGTTAGGGACAGAGTTGGGGATAGAGCTCAGAGATTCTGCCTCCAGTGCCCAAGCTCTTTCAGGAAGATGATCTGCTGATGAATTAAGGAGCCCTGGTGGTGCAGTGGTTAAGAGCTACGGCTGCTAACCAAGAGGTCACCAGTTCAAATCTGCTAGCTGCTCCTTGGAAACCCTTTGGAGCAGTTCTTCTCTCCCTGTATGGTCACCATGAGTAGGAATCGACTCAACAGCAATGGGTTTTTTCTTTTTGGTTGTTGTGGTGCGGTGGTTAAGTGCTTGGCTGCTAACCAAAGGGTCAGTGATTTGAACCCACCAGTGGCTCCTCAGAGAAAGATGTGGCAGTCTGCTTTCACAAAGGGTTACAGCCTTGGAAACCCTAGGGGGCAGTTCTACTGTCCTTTAGGGTCGCTATGAGTCAGAATTCTACTTGATGGCAATGAGTTTTTTTTTTTAAATATACAGTGCTTTAAAGGAGTCCCTGGGTGGTGCAAATGGTGGAGAAAAAAAAAATCAACAGAACTGGTTGGCTGAAAACCACTAACTAAATTGACTTCCTGAACCACGAATGGGTGGCTATTGGCACCCTGGAAAGTACTCTTGGGGGTGAGACCCTTGCTTCCTCTTGCTGTAGAAACTGAATGCGTGTTGCATAATTTATGTTGCAGATTTCGGGTGATTATATTGTTCTACTAAGCTCCAGGTGCTTCTTGGAAACTCAATGGGGCAGTTCTACTCTGTCCTATAGGGTCATTATGAGTTGGAATTGACTCGATGGCACTGGGTTTGGTTTTGGCACTATGTTTCTAACGGTTACATTTTTTTTTTTTTTTCCTCCTCTGGGAAGTCCAGGGTGTTGATCTAGGATCCAGGCTGGCAGTTAGGAGGGAAGGAGTCTCCTTGGACAGCTGGTGGTGGGTAGCCAGCGCCTGGCTGAGCTGAGCCCCTTCTCTGTGTCTGCAGGTGTCGGCACTGCTCCAGCACCCTGCTCCCTGGGGCGTACAGGAGTGGGCCCGAGGAGGGCACCTTTGTGTGTGCAGAGCGCTGTGCCAGGCTGGGCCCAGGGGGCCGGTTGGGGACCAGGCCTGGGTCCCTCTCACAGTCAAAGACGCAGCACCAGCCGCAACTTGCAGAAGGAGCCAAGGATGTTGAGGGAGGCTGCTCTGGCCCTCGTGTGGCGGCAGTGGCTGACGCTGACGAGCCCAAGGCCGGCCCTGAGGCCCGAGCCCACATACCCACCAAACCCCGCGTCCCCAGCAAACCCCAGGAGCTGGCCAGCCCTCCGCCCAGTCGCCCCACACCTGCCCCTAGGAAGGCCTCTGAGAGCACGGCCCTGACACCCCCGACGCCCCGACCCCGGTCCAGTCTGCAGCATGAGAACATGGTGGAGCAGGGTGGCAGTGGCGGCCTCGTGAACGGTGAGCAAGGTTCAGTCAGTGTGGGCAGTGCTTGATGGGTGTGGTGTGTGAGCGTGTCTGTGTCTACATGGGTTTGCAAGTCTATGTGTATCTGAGAATTTTGGTGAGGATACTCTTTATTCCCCGGGCGGTGCACATGGTTAATGTGCTCGGCTGCTAATCCAAAGGTTGGAGGTTCAAGTCCACCCAGAGGTGCCTCGGAAGAAAGACCTGGCAGTCTACTTCTGAAGAATCAGCCCCTGAAAACCCTGTGGAGCACAGCTCTACTCTGACACACGTGGACTGTCACGAGTCACAGCTGACTCCGTGGCAACTGATGCGGCGACTGGTTTACTCCGTCTGTACCTGTGTGTGCTGTGTGTGTGCCGGGGGTTAGCCGTGTTCCTGAGGTTGTTAATTTACGCTACGGGCGCTGGCTGAGCGCCTCTCTGTGCTGTGCCCGTTCTCTTGTTGTTAGCTGCTGTCGGATTGGCCTCCGATTCATGGCAACCCTGTTCACCGTGGCACCCAATGCCACCTGGTCCTGAGCCATCCCCATGACTGGTTCTGAATCTGACCGTTGTGATCCCCAGGGTTCTCACTGGCTGATTTTTGGAAGTAGATCACCAGGCCTTTGTTCCTAGTCTGTCTTAGTCTGGAAGCTCTAGCTGAAACCTCTTCAGCTTCATAGCAATGCTTAAGCTTCCACCGTCAGACGGGTATCGGCTGTGCTTAAGGTGCATTGGCCAGGCGGGAATCAAACCTGGGTCTCCCTCATGCCTGTCGTAGATGCTGGGATGCAACTAAGACAACAGTTGCAAATTCCCACCCCCAGGCTGCACCGTTCTCTGTGTGTCTGGGGTGTTTGTGGCCTCCTGTGTCCATCTCGTGTGCTTCAGTTTCAGGGTGTGTAGTGAGCATACACCCACGTGCGCCTGTGTGTCTCTGGGACTCTGTGCACACTGGTGGTTCCTTGTGTCCTGGCCAATCTGCATGCACAGTCCCGGTGACCTCCCATGCCCCAGCCCATGTGCTTCTCCTTGTCTGGCCAGAGAGAGCTTGGGCAGGGGGAGGGGATGACGTATCCCTAGTCAGGGGGCCTGAGGGCTCTCTGCAGGCTGGTCAGAACTGCAGTGGAGACCCCTGCCCTACCCTGTGGGCCTGCTCTCCCCGCCCCTTCATCTCAGGACCTTCGCAGATGACCTCCCTGATCTTCCATGAACTCATGGAGATGAAGGCGCCTTGTAACCTGAGATGTGCAGGGAAGACTTCTCATTTCTGTCAGGGAAGGCAAAGGCGTTGGAGGTGTGGGGGAGAGAGTCTCCCAGGGCCTTCCCCTGAGACCTGAACTAGAACATTCTCTTTGTTCAGTCTGTCAGCACTCCTGGAGGCCAGGCCTAGTTGTGCCCTCAGGGCATGGCCAGTCTCGAGGGGGGACAGAGACATGAGGATTTCAGTCAAATGTAGAATCTGCTAAGATGAAGGGGAAGTGTCGGAGGGGATTGGGGCCCCACTTGCCAACTGAAGTGCACAGAAGGTCTCCCATGGCCTGGCCTTGAACTTGACTGTTTTCTGTCACGGCCACCTTTGTGCTTATCTAATCTCCTCCAGTGCTAGGGGCGGGGTGTGAGGGTGAGTGGGACGTTGCCATGACCTGCCGGGTAAGAACGAAGGTGCTCCTTGGCAAGGGTGATTCTGGCTGGCTTCTTGGCTGCCCCACTCTGCTCTCCGGTGCCTGGCTGCCCATGGAGGCCTGTCTCACCTTCCTTTCCCATCTAGGAAGGCTGCACGAGCCGCCTGTCCCCAAGCCGAGAGGGACACCCAAGTTGTCTGAGAGGTACGTTGGTCTCTGGTGGTGAGAATTCGGAACCCCTGGGCCTGGGGGGAAGGCTTCCTGTGGGCAATGACCCACCAGCACGTCCCCCTGAGGATGGGGAGGCTGGGCCTGGCAGGAGGCACATCTCTGTGTGGGGCGGGACAGCTGTACCCACGCCCCTTCCCTTGGGGCTCACCCTGGGCTCCCCACAGCCACCGCCTCACCTGTCCCCAGGTCCCTGCACTTGTGGGCAGTAGAGCCTGGGGAGAAGCTGGCCTCTGGAATCACTTCACCTCTCTGAGCCTTGTTGTCTTCTGTTACATGGGAGACCTGGGCCTCCCTTGTACAGTTGTGAGGATTAGCAGTGGAGGATAGAAAGGCCCGGAATGCTCAGCTGTTATACCTGGCTCTTAGCCCCTCTACCCCTGGACCCCACTAGACAGGGAGGACAGCCATTTGCAGCTGTTCTTTGGGATCTGTGGTTCCCTTGCATGGTCACCGAGGGAGAGAAGTGGCCATAGCTGTAGTAGTAGGTGATGTTTATAAGCACAGTGCCAGGCACTGTGCCCAGTGCTTCACGGGTTCTCATTGGCTCCTTATAACAACGCTGTGAGGTGGGTGTTATTATTACCCCCATTTAATGGATGGGGAAACTGATATACAGACATGCCAGGTAACTTTCCCCAACTCACACAGGTTGTAAGTGGTACAGCCCCTTGTCAGTCCTTTCCTTGGCTAGGGTGGCTATGGCTGTGTGACTTGAAGGTTCACCTCCAAGGGGCCTGGCTGGGATATGAATGGACCAGACTGGCCCTGCTGGGCTGGTGGGGAGAGGGGCAGGGGGCAGTTTCTCAAAGGGGGTGCCCTTTGAAATAGACATAGAAGTGTCCAGAGAGAAGGAAACTGAGCCCTCACCCCTCACAGTGGTTTCTTTTTCTTCCTGCCTCCTTCCAGGCCTCCGGCTCCCAGAAAGGACCCCCCATGGATCACACTGGTGCAGGCAGAGCCAAAGAAGAAGCCAGCCCCTCCACCCCCGAGCAGCAGCCCCGAGCCTCCAGGCCGCAGGCGGGGGGAGAATGGCAACATGGAAGAGGTAGCCCCGCAGAGCCCAGTGGCCGCCCTGGAGCCCAAGCCTTATAACCCCTTTGAGGAGGAGGAGGAGGAGTCCCTGGCTGCATCCAGCCTGGCCACTGGCCCTTCCCTGGCCCACCTGGAGTCCACAGCCAAGTCCCTGCACCCCTGGTATGGCATCACCCCCACAAGTAGCCCCAAGACAAAGAAGCGCCCCGCCCCTCGAGCGCCCAGCGCGTCCCCACTCGGTGAGTATCATCCCTGGGAGTTCTCCTAACCATTGGAACCGGGGGTGTAAATGAGGGCCAGCACAGGGCTGGGGAAGGGGGTGTGGTACCACAGCGCCTCTCTGGGCCAGGTGCCACATGTTTTACATGTATGTATTCTCCCACTTAATCCTAGAACAAACCTGTGAGGTAGGTGTCATTACCCCCATTTTGCAGGTGAAGAAACAGAGGCATAGAGGGAGTAATTTGCCCAAGGCCTCCAAGTGCTTCAGTGGTGGAGGCAGGATTTGAACACAGGCAGTCTGGCTCCAGCTTCCATACGCATAGCCCTTCAGTCCCACCTCACAGGGCTGTCGTGAGAACTGAGTGTGGATCTGGTACAGTGCTTGGCAGTGTTGGGCTCAGAGAAGGCCCTGGTAGGAGATACCTCTAATCCTGCCTAACTCTATCACTCTCACTCCAGTTGCCAGCCGACCTGGGCTCTGACCTGGCTATGTGTGACTTGAGCATGGGGATTTGGAGCAGTTCCTACCCTGAGTCTGTCCTCAGTCTCCCCATCTGTAAAATGGTGTGTTGGGTTGGCTCTAGGGTGCTGAGCCTCTGTCTGTCCTGTGCCTCCTCCCTTGTCCAGGCTTGTGTGTTTTGCCTCTCACCTTCTTGCAGTCTTCGTAGGCCCTGGGCTCATCACCTTTTTCCCATGGCTGGGGTCTGGTTGCTCCAAGACCTCAGTGGGACCCCTCAGACACTGGGGCTGAGAGCATGTTAGTGATGACCAGTCACAGGTGGTCTGGGGGCCCCAACCCAACCCCTGTCTGGAGCCCTGGGACCCACTAGCTGTGGGTGCAGGGTACAGTGGACATGGATCAGCTCTGGTGTCAGACCCAACCCTTGCTGGGGTGCATTCCTTCTCTAAGTCTGCTGCCTCACCTGGAAACGCCAGTGACAGTACCTTGAAGCGTGTTGTGAGGGTTAAAGTGGCACATGGATTGCCTGGCTCCGAGCGGCCACTGCAAGGGCTACCTCTCTTCCCCCTCTGCTGCAGGGTCAGTGGCAGAGGGAGGCTGGCCTCACTTCTTTCTGGCCATCCACTGCACCACAGTCACGTCTCCCTCACCTGACAGCTTCGCCTTTTAAATTTGGCTTTACTTTGGGTGAGGCTTGGATATGGCGGAGCTGTAGGACTGTGGGGCGTGGAGGTGGCAGACGTGCTGAGGAAACCCAGGACCATAAATGTGCCATGCAGTGCAGGCGGGCGCCAGGAGTGTTGGAAACACTAGGATACTGTGACCCATGTTATGACCTTGGTTGTATCATGCGTTTGCTGCTTTCTTGGCCTCAGGTTCCCCACCTGGACATGGAAGGGGTAGGGTTTCTGGGGCCACATGCACCTCTGTTGAGGGAGGAGCATGTCAGGTGGGGCTGGAAGCCCTAACTGGGCCCCCTTACATGGTGCCCACTTTCTCGTTTGTGTAGTGCTTCACACCTCCCGCCTCTCGCACTCAGAGCCCCCCTCGTCCACCCCATCGCCTGCCCTCAGTGTGGAGAGCCTGTCATCCGAGAGCTCCAGCCAGACCACCAGCCAGGAGCTTCTGGAACCACCGCCTGTGCCTAAGAGTTCCTCGGAACCTGTGGTCCACGCCCCTGGTCCACCTGGCACCTCTGCTGCCCGCTCTGCCGACTCCTCCCTGTCCTCCTTGGGGGAGCTGGGGCAGCCCAACGCAGACCAGATGCCTCAAGCCAGTCCTGGCCTCACCACCAATACTAGGGTCAGCCTGGATCCCCAGGCAGCCAAGCCCTGTAGTGGTGCTACCCCCACCCCTCTCCTGCTGGTTGGAGACGGGAGCCCTGCACCTTCCGCTGGAGCCTCATCACCCCAGCTCCAGGTAAAGGTGAGTGTCCCTTCCACCCTCAACAAAGGACAAATTGATCTCTTTCTTCTCGTTCATCTATGTATCTGTCCACCCACCTGGCCCCTCTAGCGACCCACTGGTGCATGTACTTATGAATCCAGACACCTGCTTACCTGCCTCTCCTCTGTGCACCCACCCGCTGGGTCCAGTCCTGCCCACCGTCCACCGTCCTATGTCTACCTTCTGTTCCATTATGCCAGACCCTCAGCAGAGCTGCAGTGAGACCCTGCCCTTGCCCCCTGGGGGCCCCATCTGCTGGGGCATAAATGAGCGTCCTGCAAGGCCATCTGGGCCACAAGAGGAGTCTTGGGAACAGGGGAGATGCTGACTCTCTTCTTAGGGTCATTTTTCTTCTCCTGAGACCTCAGTCTCCCCTCCAGTAAAATGGGGCAGGCAGCATTCATTGAGTAGCTCCTGCGTGCCTGGTCTGGCCCTGGGCTCCTGGGTGATACAGATGTGGTCCCTGTCCTCACGGTGCTGGCAGCCAGGTCTTCACTGCATACTGAGTTTGTTGCAGGAAGGGTGAGTCGCCAACAGGCAGAAGGAGCTAAGAAACACCTTCATTGAGCTCCTGTGCTGTGCTGTGCTCAGTTGGGGGCTGTTTACAAAGGAGAGCAGACCCAGCCCTCTGCACTCCGGGGCTCCCACACCAGGCCTCACCCAGACCGTTGCTGAGCTGTATCCTGTCTGCTGTGGAGTTGGGAGTGAGAAGGGCCTGGCTGGCCTCCATCCCAGGGAGCTCTTTTTCTGTATGGTCCCTTTAGGCTGTTTGCTCACTTGTTTGTCAGCCCCGTGCCAAGAACCTGGAGGCCGCCAGGGTGGGGACAGAGTTCACAAGGTTCTTTTGCCTCCCTCTGTGCCATCTGGTTCTGTCTGTCTACTTGCCTGTACTCAGCAACCCTGGGCATGCCCCAAGGCTTGCCCCCCTCCGGCAGAGAGTGGCAGAAATGCTCACATGGGGTGGCTGTCATCATTCTCGTGGCCTGACGCTGTTGGTCCGGCTCCTACCTGTGTGCCAGGCAGTGAAGGTGTACTTTTCCAACATCATTTCATTTACCCTTTTCTGGCCCCCAGCCACAGCCACTTGTGGCTAATTTCGGCTCTGCTCCCCTGCTGTGTGGCCTTGAGAAGGCCCCCCCCCCCCCCCCCCACCGCTCATCCTGGGCCTTGGGCTCCCAGGGAGAGTGAGGGGCTGAGAGTAGCTGCTTTGAGGGCTCCCTGGTGGTGGGAGATGGGGGTCAGCTTTGGCTCCCCACCTCACTTCAGGCAGCTCCCTGGTAAGCACCTGTTTGCTGCACTGCAGAGCCATGAACGATTTGGTCTGAAGCAGGAGTTCTGTGGCCAAGCCAAGGCTATAAACCCTGGCGGTGGCTGAAGGCTCTTTGGCTCTGCTGGGGCCCTCTGGGGTGTGTGTGGCGAAGGGCAGAGCCCAAAGGGGGCTTCCTCCTGGGGCACCCCCATCCCCCACCCTAACCCCAAGATTAGGAGAGTGTCGCAGAGGCAGTGGGAGCAGAAGACAGGGAGGGGCTCATTGAGAAGCTGCAGCCTTGTGGGAACAAACCCTCTGCTGTGCCTGGTCTCAGGCTTTGGCACCTTCTATGTTTCAGAAAGCCCAGAGTAGCTACCAACCTGGAAGACTCTTCCTGAGCTGGCGGGTGAGGTGAACAGCTCCCCCCGCCCCCCAGCTCTGGAGAAAGCTGGGTAAACACTCCACAGAACACTCCACAGCCCCACCTGAGGCCTCTCTCGGGGGCCCGTTGAGGTTTCTCTATTTCCAACAAGCTGAGAAAAGTGGTTGGAAAACATTCACGTTGCCCGTGTGGCAGGCAGTGCCCTGCCATGCCCAGTGGTAGGGCTGGCCACAGAGAAGGCCAGAGTCTGCTCAGAGGGACAAGATGATGAAGGCCTGGCTCTAAGTGTGTGTGTGGTGCGGTGAGACTTCTTGTTGCGAGTTCCCAAGTCCACAGAGAGGGGGTCTTTCACAGGCAGGGAAGGACTCCCTTTCTCCTTCAGCTGCCAGCCACATGGAGGTGCGATCCTGCTTTCCCACTTCCTGGCTGAGTTACGGCCTGACCACTGCCTGCCAGTGGTAGATGGCTGCCCCAGCCCTGAAACAGACAGCTTTTCCCCTTAGCACAGGCCCTTGGGAAGGGTGACCTTGAGAGAATTATTAACCTCCCTGAACTTGAGCTTACTCAGCTACATAATGGGCATTACAATACCTACTTTGTAGGGTGGTTGTGAGAATTAAACCAGGATGTAGAAAAAGCTTCCACTGCAGCACTGGCACGTGGAATGTTCCAGAAATGTCCGCTGAATGACCAAATGCATTGGAGACTGTGTGCTGGCAGATCCTCTCTACCTGGACCCCCTCCCCAGAGGCAAGCCCTCCTCTCCCTGGGTCCAGGCTGGCTTCCCTCATTCCCACATGAGCCATCTTCTCCAGGCTGCTGAGGCCTTCAGTGCCCCCTCCCCAGGCTTATTCTCTGTCATGTCTCCTTGCCTTCAGTCTTCATGCAAGGAGAACCCTTTTAACCGAAAGGCATCACCCACGGCCTCCCCAGCGACAAGGAAGGCCACCAAGGGATCCAAGCCAGCAAGGCCGCCTGCCCCAGGACATGGCTTCCCGCTCATCAAGCGCAAGGTACCAGTCAGGAGACCCCAGGGACCAGCCGCCTGGGCCTGGCACCCTCAGGCTTCCCATGGGGTTCTTTGAGGGGATGGGCTGTCTAGGCTAGAGACGGCTGCCCTCCAGTGTCCTAAAGAGGGTCTTGGGTGCCCAACTGGAGGGTTTAATTTGCAACCAGGTGATCTAGAGTAGACCAGGCGTTTTCAACCAGAAGCAGTGGAGGTGCGTTTAGTTGTTACTGATAATAGTTCAAGTACCATAGGGGTCATACTCATTTGATATTAAAAAAAAAAACAAAAAACAGCCGTTGCTGTCGAGTCGATTCCAACTCATAGCGACCCTATAGGACAGAGTAGAACTGCCCCATAGAGTTTCCAAGGAGTGCCTGGTGGATTCAAACTGTTGACTTTTTGGTTAGCAGCCATATCACTTAACTACTACGCCACCAGGGTTTCCTCATATGATATACTTCCACTTAAAGATACTAGAGTGTTCTCCACTTACCTCTGTAACAGGGTCATGCATTCACACTGGGACATCGTTTCTAGAGTGATGGAGAAGAGGGAGGAGTGTCCATGAGGGAACAAGAAGTTGTGTGTGTCTCTCTCTGGGTGTGTCTGCCATCCCCCCACCAGCTCCTTCCCCACATATTCCCATGTTGGCCACACCTATGGTGGCCAGTAGTGGCCAGACAAAGGGACAAAGCTCCTGGCTATAGCCTGCGCCATAGGAGGGCAGGCAGGGGGAGGGGTCAGCTGTCCTTTAGGTGACTGGGGCGCTGTTATGCAGGTCCAGGCTGACCAGTACATCCCCGAGGAAGATATCCACGGAGAGATGGACACTATTGAGCGCCAACTGGATGCCCTTGAACACCGTGGCGTCCTGCTGGAGGAGAAGCTGCGTGGTGGGGCGAATGGTGAGGAGACCTGCCGTGAGGGATTGCGGGGTGGCAGCAGCCTGTGTCCCGGGGAAAGGTGGGAAGGGCTGGCGAGCCCTGGGCTCAGAGGGCGTCTGGTTTGCAGAGAGCCGCGAGGACGACATGCTGGTGGACTGGTTCAAGCTTATCCACGAGAAGCACTTGCTGGTGCGGCGGGAGTCTGAGCTGATCTATGTGTGAGTCCGCGCTCCTCCCTGGGCCCTGGGCTCCTCTTGCGGAATCCATGGAGCTTAGAATTGAGAACCTTCCTGATCTTCCTCATCACTGGCAGGGCAGGGCAGCCTCCAACTCGAGGCAGAATTGCTAATGGTCAGCTTATTCCCACCCTTTAGCTTCAAGCAGCAAAACCTGGAGCAGCGCCAGGCTGACGTGGAGTATGAGCTTCGGTGCCTTCTCAACAAGCCGGGTGAGTCCAGTCCCCATGCGTGCCAGCACTGCCCTGGGCTGGACCCTGATGACATGGAAGAGGGGCTGGGGAAGGGGATGGACAGAGATGGGCTACAGGCTCCAGGCCCAGGGTCACAGACAGAGCCAGGCTGCAGCCTCCAGGCCCAGGGTCACGGACAGAGCCAGGCTGCAGCCTTCAGGCCCAGGGTGGCTCAGATGAGTGGGCGGCAGCAGATGCCTGTTGAGGGGCAGCACTGGGCTCACAGCCAGCAGGTCAGAGCAGCGAGGGGCAGGAAGGGCAACAGGGCCCAGGGGAGAGGGCGCAGTGGGAGGATTGGACGTGGGTTCTCACAGTCTTGGATTCTGCCACCCACTTTCTGAGTGACCCTAGGCAGGTTCCTGGGCCTTACCAAGCCTCAGTGGTTTCATGTGTGAGATGGGCATGGAGGTACCACCTCCTAGGGCATGCTCGGGATCAAGGAGATGGTGGATGTGGAAGGGCTCTGTGCCTCCTGAGGGGTTGGTGGTTATTATGCAGCTGAATTGGGGTCTTGTATGCCTGGGGCCATGACACCAACTGAGCCGCAGCTACAGGCAAAGCGGGACCACAGGGCTATGGCATGTCCAGGACTGGGAGCCAGGGTTTCTGACCACTCCCTGTGGCCCAGGGTCGTGCCTCCACATGGCTTCCCTTGTTTTGGCCTCATGCCAACCCTAGATGGCAGGAATCATTGTTCCTTATTTAACAGGAGGAGCTGGAGGGCCAGAGAGCTTAACAGACTTGCCACTGGTAGTGGAATTGGGCTCCTATCCAGGTCTCTGAGCTGGGCTATCTCCTGACACACGGCCCTTCCAGCTGCTGAGGTGGTGGCTCTGCCTCTCATTGACTGGGGAATTGGGGAGGCTGGATGAGGTCCAGAGGCAGGAGTGTCCCTGAGGAAGCCACGGAAGTGTCCCAGCCTCCACTGCCTTCCGTAAGTCACTCCCACATCTCCAGGAGGCTGGATTGTTGTTGCAGCCTCTCTGCAGGAACTTCAGCGACATCCTGTGGCCGGAGCGGGAATAGCACCTGTGCATCCCTGGCCAGCCTGGCCCTGGGTTTTTTGTATTGCTTCTGCAGCCCTTTCTGTGGCGGCAGCATATCCCAGGCTTGTCATCCTGCCCCAGACTTCATTCTTGGAGGGCGGGACCAGTTTATAAGGCTGCAGAGGCCTTATAAAGTCACCATTAGTGCCAAAGCTTGGAGGGGTCAGGCTGCCTGGGATCAAATACTTGTTCCACCATTGCTAGCAGTGTGACACTGGACCAGGACTTAGCCTCCTTGAGCCTCAGTTTCCCCACATGTATATCAGGGATAGTCACTGTACCAAAAAGAATTGGTCGATGTTCATTTCAGGAGGTAGCATATGATCAAGAACTGATGGTACTGAAGGAAGAAGTCCAAGCTGCACTGAAGGCAGTGGCTGAAAAACAAGGCTCCAGGAATTGATGGAATATCAGTTAAGATGTTTCAACAAATGGATGCAGTGCTGGAAGCACTCACTCATCTATACCAAGAAATTTGGAAGACAGCTACCTAGCCAACCGACTGGAAGAGATCCATATGTGTGCCCGTTCCAAAGAAAGGTGATTCAAGGGAATGCAGAAATTATCCAGCAATATCATTAATATTACATGCAAGTAAAATTTTCTGAAGATCATTCAAAAGTGGCTGTAGCGGTAGATCAACGGGGAACTGCCAGAAATTCAAGCCAGATTCAGAAGAGGATGTGGAATAAGGGATACCATGGCTGATATCAGATGGATCCTCGCTGAAAGCAGAGAATACCAGAAGGATGTTTACTTGTATTTTATTGACTACGCAAAGGTGTTCAACTGTGTGGATCATAACAAATTATGGATAACACTGCACAGGACAGGAATTCCAGAACACTTAATTGTGCTCGTGAGAAACCTATGTGTAGGCCACGGGGCAGTTGTTCAGATAGAACAAGGGAATACTGTGTGGTTTAAAATCAGGGAAAGTATGCATCAGGGTTGTATCCTTTCACCGTACTTATTCAATCTGTATGCTGAGCAAATGATCTGAGAAGCTAGACTATGTGAAGAAGAATGCTGTGTCAGGATTGGAGGAAGACTTATTAACAACTTGTGATATGCAGATGACACAACCTGAAAGCGAGGAGAATTTGAAGCACTTACTGATGAAGATCAAAGACTACAGCCTTCAGTATGGATTATAACATAGAGAAAACAAGAATCCTCACAACTGGACCAGTAAGGGACATCATGGTAAATGAAGAAAAGATTTAAGTTGTCAAGGATTTCATTTTACTTGGACCCACAGTCATTGCCCGTGGAAACACAGGCAAGAAATCAAACTATGCATTGCATTGGGCAGATCTTCTGCAAAAGACCTCTTTAAAGTGTTAAAAAGCACGGTTCCTTAAAAAGCTAGAAATAAAACCACCATACGATCCAGCAATCCCACTCCTCGGAATATATCCTAGAGAAATAAGAGCCTTTACGCAAACAGATATATGCACACCCATGTTTACTGCAGCACTGTTTACAATACCAAAAAGATGGAAGCAACCAAGGTGTCCATGAACAGATGAATGGGTAAGTTAATTATGGTATATTCACACAATGGAATACTACACATCGATAAAGAACAGTGAGGAATCTGTGAAACATTTCATAACATGGAGGAACCTGGAAGGCATTATGCTGAGTGAAATCGGTCAGTTGCAAAAGGACAAATATTGTATAAGACCACTATTATAAGAACTTGAGAAATAGTTTAAACTGGGAAGAAAACATTCTTTTGTGGTTACGAGAGGAGGGAGGGAGGAAGGGTGGGAGAGGGGTATTCACTAATTGGATGGTAGATCAGAACTTGGTGGAGGGAAAGACAACACACAGTACAGGAGAGGTCAGCACAACTGGACTAAACCAAAAGCAAAGAAGTTTCTGGAATAAACTGAATGCTTCAAAGGCCAGTGTAGCAGGGGCAGGGGGTTTGGGGACCATGATTTCACGGGACATCTAAGTCAATTGGTGTAATAAAATCTATTAAGAAAACATTCTGCATCCCACTTTGAACAGTGATGTCTGTGGTCTTAAACGCTAGCAAGCAGCCATCTAAGATGCGTCAATTGGTCTCAACTCATCTGGATCAAAGGAGAATGAAGGACACCAAGGACACAAGGTAATTATGAGCCCAAGAGACAGAAAGGGCCACGTGAACCGGAGACTACATCATCCTGAGACCAGAAGAACTAGATGGTGCCCGGCTACAACGGATGACTGCCCTGACAGGGAATACAACAGAGAAACCCCTGAGGGAGCAGGAGAGCAGTGGAATGCAGACCCTGAATTCTCATAAAAAGGCCAGACTTAATGGTCTGACTGAGACTAGAAGGACCCTGGTGGTCATGGCCCCCAGACCTTCTGTTGGCCCAGGACGGGAACCATTCCCAAAGCCAACTGTTCAGACATGGATTGGACTGGACAATGGGTTGGAGAGGGATGCTAGTGAGGAGTGAGCTTCTTGGATCAGGTGGACACTTGAGACTATGTTGGCATCTCCTGCCTGGATGGTAGATGAGAGGGTAGAGGGGGTTAGAAGCTGGCAAAATGGACACAAAAAGAGAGAGTGGAGGGAGAGAGTGGGCTGTCTCATTAGGGGGAAGAGTAATTGGAGTATGTAACAAGGTGTGTATAAGTTTTTATGTGAGAGACTGACTTGATTTGTAAACTTTCACTTAAAGCACAATAAAAATTATATTAAAAAAAAAAGTATTAAAAAGCAAAGATGTCACCTTGAAGACTAAGGTGCACCTGACCCAAGCCATGGCATTTTTAGTTGCCTCAGATTCATATGAAAACTGGACAGTGAATAAGGAAGACAGAAGAAGCATTGATGCCTTTGAATTATGGTGTTGGCAAAGAACGTTGAATATACCATGGGCTGCCAGAAGAATAACAAATCTGTCCTGGAAGAAGTACAGCCAGAATGCTCCTTAGAAGCGAGGTTGGTGAGACTTTGTCTCACATACTTTGGACGTGTTATCAGAAGGGATCAGCCTCTGGAGAAGGACATCATGCTTGGTAAAGTAAAAGGTCAGCGAAAGAGGAAGAACCTCAAAAAGATGGATTGACACAGTGGCTGCAACAATAGGCTTACAACATTACAACAATTTTGAGGATGGTCTGGGACCAGGCAGTGTTTCGTTCTGTTGTCTATAGGGTTGTTTTGAGTCGGAACTGACTTGGCAGCACCTAACAAAAACAACATATCGGGGACAATAATTTACCCAGGTCTCAGATTTGGGAAGTGGAAGAATGGGATTTGAACTTGGGTGGATGATTCTGAAGTCTCTGCTGGGCCATCTGCTCCATGTTTCGGCAAGGGGTGGGGACGTAGGGAAGTGGGGGCAGTGGCCGAGAAGGCCTGGAGACAGGGAGGCCTTGGTGGAAGATGCTGTGGAGGGCAGGCTGAGAGTGGGCACCTGTCTTCGTAGTCTAGTGCTGCTATAATAGAAATACCAGAAGTGGATGGCTTTAATAAACAGAAATTTATTTTCTCACAGTTTCGGAGGGTAGAAGTCTGAATTCAGAGTGGCAGCTCTAGAGGCAGGCTTTTTCTCTCTGTCGGCTCTGGGGGAAGGTCTTTGTCTCCTTTCAACATCTGTGGGCCTGGTGTTCCTTGGAGACCTCTGTGTGTCTTGGCATCAATCTTCCCCTGGGTTTAGGAGGTTCTCAGCACAGGGGCCCTGGGTCCAATGGATGCACTTTGCTTTGAGCTCTTCTTGGTGGTAGTAGGTCCCTCCCTCTCTGCTTGCTTTTCTCTCCTTTTATCTCTTGTAAGATAAAAGGTGATGCAGGCCACACCCCCAGGGAAACTCCCTTTACATCAGATCAGGGCTGTAACCTGTAAAAGTGTGTTACATCCCACCCTAATCCTGCCTTGCTAACATAACAAACAACCTAATCCTCTATAACATGACCTAATTTTGCCCTATAGGATCAGCTCTGAGTTTGTTTTTTTTTTTTTTTTTTAATCCTGCCTCAAGAGTCCTGGTGGTGCAGTGCTTAAGAGCTGGCTGCTAACCAAAAGGTTGGCCCGAATCCACCAGCCACTCCTTGGGAACCCTATGGGGCAGTTCTACACTGTCCAATAGGGTCGCTATGAGTCAGAATTGACTCAATGGCAACAGGGTGATCCTGTGTCACTAACATAATGGACAGCTCACTCCCAAATGGGGCCATAACCACAAGCATGGAGGCTATGATTTAAATCACATCACAAAATGGAGGAAAATCTGATCACAAAATAGGAGTAACCACACAATGTTGGGAATCATGGCCTAGCCAAGCTGGCACATATTTTTTGGGGATGAAATTCAATCCAAGACAGCACCCAACTTCTAGGAGGCTGCAGGTGTTGGGGGGGAAGGCCCTGAGGATGGTCCTGTGGGATGGCCCCGGGGCCTTGAGAGGAGGGGCAGTAGGTGTATACAACATCAGGGAAGCCTGGCTGGGATCCCTGTCCCCAGCATCCCCTCTGGTCTCTTTTGGGCAGTTGGGGGCTCTTCCATGGCCTTGGACGAATGTCCCAGTATGCTTCTTGGGTCACATCACTTCTCCTGTGTGGGGATCCCTGGGGCTCCCTGTTACCTCCCATCTCTGGCCCAGCTTTGCTGGCTAGACCACCTTTGGGGACCCTTGGTGACCTGGCACGCTTCCTGCCTCCCTGCAAAAACCACTAGCAAACATTAGTGGGATGGGCGGGTGAACACAGGGGAACCCTGAGCTCACGCTGGCCTGTGTTCTCAGATCATGTGTGGCACTGGCCCCCTAGGAGGGAGTTGTTTGGTAACAGTCTAGTATTCTTGCTCTTTTATATAAAGACCTTCATTTCCCCAAGAACTTGTTACCTCCTCCCTTGGAGCCCCTCCTTTCTGCCGTTATAATACCCAGCACGGGCCTGGCCCACAGCCTGCACTTCTCTCTTAGGTGGTGGGTCCTGGCCTCCTAGGGGAGGCAGGAGGATTTTCCCACCACTCACGCCCCCCATCTTTACTCCCTGGACAGAAAAGGACTGGACAGAGGAGGACCGGGGACGGGAGAAGGTGCTGATGCAAGAACTTGTGACCCTTATCGAGCAGCGCAATGCCATCATCAACTGCCTGGATGAGGACCGGCAAAGGTGACATGGCTGAGGGAGGGGGACCTCCAGTCAGGGGCGCTTCCCTGGGAAGGGTCAGGGTTGGGCAGCACCCAAGACGTGGTTCCCACTCAGGGCCAGGCCAGCCCTGCTGCCCCACCAACAGCCCCAGTGTGCCCTTGCTGGATTCTGGGTAGAACTGGAGGCAGGAGGGGACTTGGAAATCATCTGTTCCTTCCTCCTATGGAGGCTTAGCTTTCCTGTCTTGTTTCAGGGAGGAAGAGGAAGACAAGATGTTGGAAGCCATGATCAAGAAGAAAGGTGAGTTCTGGACCCATGTAGGCTGGATCAACCCCCGAAACTATTGCCCTGAAATAATCTTTAAACCTTAAACCAAAAATATGCCCTGAAGTCTTCCTAAAACCAACAGTAGTTTAGCTTAACTAGTACAGAATGTCTGCCTTGAGCATTGTGCTCTTTTAGGAACTATATGGGGTCAGATTGACAACAGCAACTCAAAAGATTGGATAGGAACCTTAGGAGGCAGTGAATTTATGTTAATGAGAGAGGAACATCTCAGAAAAGGAAGGTGAGAACGGTTGGACAACTTGAAGAATGTAATCAATGTCACTGAATTATACATGTAGAAACTATTTAGTGTATGTTTTTGCTGTGTATATTCTCAACATCAAAAAATAAAATAAATTATTTAAAAAAAGAAGAAGAGGTGGGGCCAAGACGGTAGAGTAGTCACATGCTTCTGGTGAACCCTCTTACAACAAAGACCTGAAAAAACAAGTGAAACGATTGTATTTATGACAAGCTAGGACCCCTGAACATCAAAGGCAAAGTTAGAAAATGGACTGAATGGCAGGGGGAGGGAGAGACAGTTCAAAAGTGGAGAGGAATTGCTGGACCTGAATCACCGGGACCCCTCAGGCACCATTCCTGGGAGCGACGGCAGGCTGATGGTAGCATTTGGCTGCAGTTTCCTCAGGGAGAAACAGCCAGCTGCACAGCCTACTCACACCTCCAGAGCCAGAGAATAACGGCACTCTCAGCAAAAGCTAAGCACTTGGGTATGTTTTACTGTGCCCCCAGCCCCCGAGCTGGCTTCGGTGGTTGTTGATTTCCCTGGGTCCTGCTGAGTGCTCTGGGCCATTCTCCTGGCCTTGGAGAAGGAATAAATTCACAACTGGGGAAAAAGATAATCTGCCAGCTCCACTAACCTGGGGAGCTCAGGACAGAAGCAGCACCTGCCCAGGCATAAATGGTCTGTGGGCTATGAATACCTTTCCCCCGTACATGGACCTGTGTGGAGAATAGGCCCTTGTTGGCAGACCGCATCTGCTTCAGCTGTGCGGTGGAGAGGTGGGTGTTTGATGTTTGACACTGCTTTGCCTATTAAACAGGGTATTCACCTGAGTGGCTCCACTCAGTCACCCAGCCAACCACGACAGGGGTCCATGGATAACTGGTACATCCTAGTCCTTACAACTGAAAGCATTGGGTGCCCGTGGTCCGTCTACAGAACCCACCCACCTGTACGCCATAGGGAAGAGGGACACACTTTCCTCAGAGATACTCGGGGGACGATTCTCAGCCCCCTGACTTGTTCAGAGTGAGACCCCCTGCTGCAACCAGATACTGGTACCTATGCCAATCACCCCTGCCCCTCTAAGACTGTAGGACAGAGCCTGTACCACGCACTTGATGACCAACTACCTATACACCTGAGCAGAATCCATACAAGAAAAGTGAATGGACTCCTAGACTGATATACCTGATAACAGCTCTAGCTACCTGGTGACAGGACGTTAGGGCTTCAAAGGTGAAAATAATCAAGCCAGCTCACTCAAGCAACTTATTTGGGCATATCAAAACAAAACAAAGCAAGAAACTAGGATACAGTAAGCAAACATAAATTAATATAATAACTTATAGATGGCTTGGAGATAACAGTCAATATCAAATTACATAAAGAAGCAGACCATGATTGCTTCAGCAGGCTCTCAAAGAATCAAGGGATCTTCTGGATGAAGGTGTATTCCTGGAATTGTCAGATGCAGAATATAAAAGATTAATATACAGAATTCTTCAAGACATCAGGAACGAGATCAGGAGGGAGATCAGGCAATATGTAGAACAAGCCAAGGAACACACAGATAAAGCAGGTGAAGAAATTAAAAAGGTTATTCAAGAACATAATGAAAAATTTAATAAGCCAGAAGAATCCATAGAGAGACAACAATCAGAAATTCAGAAGATTAACAATAAAATTACAGAATTAGACAACTCAATAGAAAGAGGAGCAGAACTGAGCAAGTGGAAGGCAAAATTGGTGAGATTGAACATAAAACACTTGGCACCAATATATTTGAAGAAAAATCAGATAAAATAATTAAAAAAAATGAAGAAACCCTAAGAATCATGTGAGCCTCTATCAAGAGAAATAACCTACGAATGACTGGAGTACCAGAACAGAGAGGGATAACAGAAAACACAGAGAAAATTGTTAAAGATTTGTTGGCAGAAAAATTCCCTGATATTGTGAAAGATGAGAAAATATATATCCAAGTTGTTCATCGAACTCCACATAAGGAAGATCTTAAAAGAAAGTCACCAAGACATATTGTAATCAAACTTGCCAAAACCAAAGATAAAGAGAGAATTTTAAGAGCAGCTAGGGATAAACAAAAAGTCACCTACAAAGGAGAGCCAATAAGAATAAGCTTGGACTACTCGGCAGAAACCACGCAGGCAAGGAGACAATGGGATGACTTATATAAAGCATTGAAGGAAAAAAATTGCCAGCCAAGAATCTTATATCCAGCAAAACTGGCTCTCATATATGAAGGCAAAATTAGGACCTTTCCAGATAAACAGAAGTTTAGGGAATTTGTAAAAACCAAACCAAAACTACAAGAAATACTAAAAGGAGCTCGCTGGTTAGAAAATCAATAATACCAGATATCAACCCAGGACTAGAACACTGGACAGACCAATCAGATGTCAACCCAGGTAGGGAAATCACTAAAATAAATCAAGATTAAAAAAACACTCAAAACAGGGAAACAGCGATGTCATTATGTAAAAGAAGACAACATTAAAGCAATAAAGGGGGACTAAGAAATGTAGTAATAGATCTTTCATATGGAGAGGAAGACAAGGTGATATAAAGAAATAAAAGTTAGGTTTTCACCTAGAAAAATAGGGGCGAATATTAAGGTAACCACAATGGAGACTAACAATCCTACTCATCAAAATAAAATACAAGAAAAAAATACTCAGCAGAATCAAAATCAACAACAACGAATAAGAGGAAATGACAATATATAAAGATAAACTACTCAGCACAAAAAATTAAGTGGGAAAAAGAAACTATCAGCAACACACAAAAAAAGACATCAAAATGACAGCACTGAACTCATACCTATCTGTAATTACGCTGAATGTAAATTGGACTAAATGCACCAATAAAGAGACAGACAGTGGCAGAATGGATAAAAAAGCACGATCCATCTATATGCTGCCTACAAGAGACACACTTTAGACTTAGAGACACAAACTAAAACTCAAAGGATGGAAAAAAAAATAGATCAAGCAGCAAACAAAAATCAAAAAAGAGCAGGAGTGGCCATATTAATTTCTGATAAAATACACTTGAAAGTTAAATCCACCACAAAGGATAAGGAAGGACACTATATAGTGATTTTAAGGGACAATATATCAGGAGGATATAACCATATTAAATATTTATGCATCCAGTGACAGGGCTGCAAGATACATAAAACAAACTCTTAACAGCATTGAAAAGTGAGATAGACAGCTCCACAATTATAGTAGGAGACTTCAACATACCACTTTTGATGAAGGACAGAACATCCAGAAAGAAGCTCAATAAAGACACAGAAGATCAAAATGCCACAATAAACCAACGTGACCTCATAGACATACACAGAACACTCCACCCAACAGCAGCTAAGTATACTTTCTTTTCCAGTGCACATGGAACATTCTCTAGAATAGACCACATATTAGGTCATAAAGGAAGCCTTAGCAGAATCCAAAATATTGAAATATTACAAAGCATCTTCTCTGACCATAAGGCCATAAAAGTAGAAATCAATAACAGAAAATGCAGGGAAAAGAAATCAAACCCTTGGAAACTGAACAATACTCTGCTCAAAAACAACTGGGTTATAGAAGACGTTAAGGATGGAATAAAGAAATTTATAGAATCCAATGAGAATGAAAACAATTCCTATCAGAACCTTTGGGACACAGCGAAAGCAGTGCTCAGAGGTCAATTTATGTCAATAAATGTGCACATGCAAAAAGAAGAAAGGGCCAAAATCAAGGAATTGTCCCTACAACTTGAACAAATAAAAAGAGAGCAACAAAAGACACCCTCAGGCAGCAGAAGAAAGCAAATAATAAAAATTACAGCAGAACTAAATGAAATACAGAACAGGAAAACAATTGAAAGAGTTAACAAGACCAAAAGCTGGTTCTTTGAAAAAATTAACAAAATTGATAAACCCTTGGCCAAACTGACAAAAGAAAGACAGGAGAGGAAGCAAATAACCTGAAATAGTAATGAGATGGGTGATATTACGACAGGCCTAACTGAAATGAAAAGAATCTTATCAGATTACAATGAAAAATTGTACTCTAACAAATTTGAAAACCTAGAGAAATGGATGAATTTCTAGAAACACACTGCCTACCTAAACTAACACAAACAGAGGTGGAACAACTAAATAAACCCATAACAAAAGAAGAGATTGAAAAGGTAATCAAAAAACTCCCAACAAAAAAAAGCCCTGGCCTGGATGGCTTCACTGCATAGTTCTACAAAAGTTTCAGAGATGAGTTAACAGCACTACTACTAAAGGTATTTCAAAGCATAGAAAAGGACGGAATACTCCCAAACTCATTCTACGAAGCCAGTATATCCCTGATACCAAAATCAACAAAATTCTAGCCAGTAGAATTCAACAACATATCAAAAAAATAATTCACCCTGACCAAGTGGGATTCATACCAGGTATGCAGGGATGGTTCAACATTAGAAAAATAATTAATGTAATACATCATATAAATAAAACAAAAGACAAGAACTATATGATCTTATCAATTGATGCAGAAAAGGCATTTGAAAAAACTGAACACCCATTCATGATAAAAACTCTCAATAAAATAGGAATAGAAGGAAAATTCCTCAGCATAGTAAAGGGCCTTTATACAAAGCCAATAGCCAACATCATCCTAAATGGAGAGAGTCTGAAAGCATTCCCCTTGAGATTGGGAACTAAACGAGGATGCCCTTTATCACCACTCTTATTCAACATTGTGCTGGAAGTCCTAGCCAAAGCAATTAGGCTAGTTAAAGAAATAAAGGGCACCCAGATTGGTAAGGAAGAAGTAAAAGTATTTTTATTTGCAGATGACATGATCTTATACACAGAAAACCCTAAGGAATCCTCAAGAAAACTACTAAAGCTAATAGAAGAGTTCAGGAGAGTATCACAATACAAAATAAACATACAAAAATCAGCTGGATTCCTCTACATCAACAAAAAGAACATCGAAGAGAAAATCACCAATCAGTGCCATTTACAGTAGCCCCCAAGAAGATAAAATACTTAGGAATAAATCTTACCAGAGATGTAAAAGATTTATGCAAAGAAAACTACTAAACACTTCTGCAAGAAACCAGAAGAGACCTACATAAGTGGAAAAACATACCTTGCTCATGGATAGGAAGACAACATTTTAAAAATGTTCTTCCGAAAGCAATCTATAGATTTAATGCAATTCCCATCCAAATTCCAATGACATTTTTTAATGAGATGGAGAAACAAATCACCAACTCCATATAGAAGGGAAAGAGACCCTGGATAAGTAAAGCATTACTGAAAAAGAACAGCAAAGTGGGAGGCCTCAAATTACCTGATTTTAGAACCTGTTATTCTGCCACAGTAGTGAAAACAGCCTTGTACTACATACTGTTAAAACAACAGATACATAGACCAATGGAACAGAATTGAGAATCCAGACATAAATCCATCCACATATGAGCAGCTGATATTTGACAAAGGCCCAAAGTCAGTTAAATGGAGAAAAGACAGTCTGCTTAACAAATGGTGCTGGCATAATTGGATACCCATCTGCAAAAAAAATGAAACAAGACCCATACCTCACTCCATGCACAAAAACTAACTCAAAATGGATCAAAGACCTAAATATAAAATCTAAAATGATAAAGATCATGGAAGAAAAAATAGGGACAACGCTAGGAGCCCTAACACATGGCATAAACAGTATATAAAACATTACTAACAATGCAGAAGAGAAACTAGATAACTGGGAGCTCCTAAAAATCAAACACCTATGCTTATCCAAAGACTTCACCAAAAGAGTAAAAAGATTACCTACAGACTGGGAAAAAGTTTTTAGCTATGACGTTTCCGACCAGCATCTGATCTCTAAAATCTACGTATTTCAAAAACTCAACTACAAAAAGACAAAGAACCAAATTAAAAAATGGGCAAAGGATATGAACAGACACTTCACTAAAGAAGACATTCAGGCAGCGAACAGACACATGAGGAAATGCTCACGATCGTTAGCCATTAGAAAAGTGGAAATCAAGCTACAGTGATTCCATCTCAGTCCAACAAGGCTGACATTAATCCAAAAAAATACAAAATATTAAGTGTTGGAGAGGTTGTGGAGAGACTAGAACACTTACACACTGCAGGTGGAAATGTAAAATGGTACAACTGCTCTGGAAATCAATTTGGCGCTTCCTTAAAAAACTAGAAATAGAGCTACCATATGATCCAGCAGTCCCACTCCTTGGAATATATCCTAAAGAAATAAGAGCCTTTACACAAACAAATATATGCACACCCATGTTCATTGCAGCATTGTTTACAGTAGTAAAAAGATGGAAGCAATCAAGGTGCCCTTTGTTGGATGAATGGATAAATAAGTTATGGTACTTTTCACACAACGGAATACTACGCATCGATAAAGAACAATGATTACTCCGTGAAACATTTCATAACATGGAGGAATCTGGAAGGCATTATGCTCAGTGAAACTAGTTAGTTGCAAAAGGACAAATATTGTATGAGAATACTGTTATAAGAATTCGAGAAATAGTTTAAACAGAGAGAGGGGTTTTCACTGATTAGATGGTAGATAAGAACTATTTTTAGGTGAAGGGAAAGACAACACACAATACAGGTGAGGTTAGCACAACTGGACTAAACCAAAAATGAAGTTTCCTGAATAAACCGAACACTTCGAAGGCCAGCGTAGCAGGGGCGGGGGTTTGGGGATCATGGTTTAAGCGGACGTTTAAGCCAATTGGCATAATAAAATCTATTAAGAAAACATTCTGTATCCCACTTCGGTGAGTGCCATCTGGGGTCTTAAATGCTAGCAAGTGGCCATCTGAGATGCATCAATTAGTCTCAACCCACCTGGAGCAAAGGAGGATGAAGAACACCAAAAACACAAGGTAATTATGAGCCCAAGAGACAGAAAGGGCCACATAAACCAGAGACTTCATCAACCTGAGACCAGAAAAACTAGATGGTGCCTGGCTACAACTGATGACTGCCCTGACAGGTAACATAGCAGAGAATCCCGGAGGGAGCAGGAGAGTAGTGGGATGCAGACCCCAAATTCTCATAAAAAGACCAGATTTAATGGTCTGACTGAGACTAGAAGGACACTGGAGGTCATGGCTCCCAGACCTTCTGTTAGCCCAAGACGGGAACCATTCCCAAAGCCAACTCTTCAGACAGGGATTGGATTGGACTATGGAATAGAAAAGGATACTGGTGAAGAATGAGCTTCTCAGATCAAATAGACACATGAGACTATGTGGGCAACTCCTGTCTGGCGGGGAGATGAGAGGGCAGAGAGGGTCAGAAGCTGGCCGAATGGACACAAAAATAGAGAGTAGGCGGAAGGAGTCTGCCGCCTCATTAGGGGAAGAGCAACCTAGGAGTATATAGCAAGATGTGTATAAATTTTTGTATGAGAAACATACTTGATTTGTAAACTTTCACTTAAAGCACAATAAAAATTAAAAAATATATATATATTAAAAAAAAAAAAAAGAAGAAAGGTGAGGCCCCTCCTGGCGACGAGGCTGGTGCCAGGGGGCTCTGACTCACATGAACCCGTGTGTGTGCTCAGCCTGGGCGTGGAGGGTGAGGGGGCGGGTTGAACAGAGGGTTGGAGTGGGTGCTGTAGGGATGGAGGTGCCCAAGCACCTGAGCCTGTGTTTTGCTGTGGGCTGTGTGTGGGAGGCAGGCCGGCCTATAGCCAGGAAGCCTGTGGCTGGGTACCGAGGATGGGTGTGGGATGCCCTGACACCCACAGGACTGTGGGGGGACCTTTTCCAGGGTGGGTTTGCCTTAAGCTGTGCACCCCTCTTGAGCTCTGCAGCTGTCCTTGGGCTCATGCAGGGGCATGAATAGTGCCTGGGATACTGAAGAGTGTCAGGAACCCTGGGTTTTCATCTCATCTCCACCAGTGACTCCGTGATCTTGTGGTTAAATCAGGACACTTGAGTCAGGCTGCTCCATTTCCTGTTCAGTGCTGCCACTTATGAGCTGGGTGACTTTGAGCCAGCCCCTTCCCCCCCGCCCCCCCCGCCGCCATTACCTGCAAAATTGGAATGATAACAGCCACCTGAGGTGTGCAGAGGAGCCCTGCAATCAGCTATGTAAAGTACTTAGCTGGCGCTAGTCCATCTCAAAGAACCATGTTTTTTCTGTCTATAAAATGAGAGGCTTGGACAGACGGTCCCCAGAGGTTTCTTCCAGCTCTGACAGTTGGTACTCGCTCGGCCTCAGCAACACACAGAGCTGTGAGTACCAGTCCAGGGCAGCAGGCGCCTTTTAGAGATGCACTTACTCCCTGCTTCAGAGTTCCCAGAGTGCTGTCATTTATGTTTGTCTCCTGGTTCTTGCCAAAACTCAGAATGGGGTATGGCCCCATTCTGTGGATGAAGAAACAGGCTGTGAGTCACTGGCCAAGGGCGCCTCTGAGAGGAGGTGTGGAGCTGGGCTGAGCCCCTGTCATTGGTGGTTTCTCCCATGCCTTTGTCCCCAGGCCTGCCTGGGAAGGACTCCCCCGCCCCCCACTCCTGTTAAGCACTCCTCTTTCTCTTTTGCAGAGTTCCAGAAGGAGGCTGAGACCGAAGGCAAGAAGAAGGGGAAGTTCAAGACCATGAAGATGCTGAAGCTGCTGGGAAACAAGCGTGATACCAAGAGCAAGTCCCCTGGGGACAAGAGCTAACAGCGTGGGAGTGGCTGGGGACAGACACCACCCTCCTGGCTCATCCCTGGCTCTGCTGTGGGAAGCAGCTGAGAGGAAAGATGAATTCTGGGGAGGGAGCCTCTGGGCGATAGCCTCCCCCTCCTCAGGGTCCTCTGGCTGGTCTGGGCCAAAGAATGTTCTTCCCTCTTCTTTGAGCCCCAGGCAGCTATGGCTCCACCCTGCCCAGTAGGTTCCGTGGACTCTGGATGCTGTGACTGATCTGAAGAGCAAGCAGGGTCCTGGGAGGGGTAATGGCTGGCCACGCCCACCCCGTGCTCTGCCCAGCCCCCGCTGAGGTGGAAGAAGCGCCCCTTAGTCCCTCTTTCCTTCCATACCAGGTGGTATTCTCAGCCATCAAAATTCAGCACCGGAAGGCCCTTCCCCCAACCCTGATGCCTGCCCTCTGGTCTGGGTCTCCGCTTCTAGGGGTCTGCCCTCTTGGATGCACTGGCTGCTGGTTCCTGCCCAGCCCCAGCACTGGGCGGCCCCTATCGTGCCTCCCAGTGCAGGACTTTGGGACCCCAGCCCGAGTCTGGGTTTCTCTCACTCGGGAGCTCTATTTATGGAGTTGAGTTGGTTATGAGGATCTGTGCTGTGTCTTCACACATGAATGGACCTGACAGGCAAATGCCTCCCTCTGTCCTCAAAGTCCTAGGAGATGCTTATCTCATCTCCTCTATCTCATGGAAACCTCACTTCTTGGGACACAGGGCTGTGATGGCCATGCTGGAGCTGGTGGGCCGTCTCTGGCTCCCCCTAGTGCTGTGGCCATCAGGGAGGGCCTCAGGGAGGAGGTCCAGTTGCAGTTCCCGGGTCATCAGCTTAGGGAGGGCGTGCTTCGAGTAGGTGCTAATCGTGGTTCTTTAACACGTTGTGGTCTGGTCCCTAATTGAGGTCCACCACCCCAGGTCTAGGATAGCGGCCCCTCCCCTTGCGTGGCCATCCTTGGCCTGTCTCCTCACACTCCTCTGTTGTCAGTTCTCTCCCCCGTCTGGGATGGCTGCAGGAGAGAAGGAGCCAATGCGGACAACCACCTTTCCCCACAGGGAACGTGCCCAGTAGCCCTTGGTAGATGCACTGTTGTCATAAGCTATCTCTGGGACACCTCTAGGGCCCCTTCCCTCAATAGGCCTCTGGGAAAAGACAGTACTGTATTAATGCACTAGGATTTTCCTCACCAACAATAAATGGAGACAGCTGCTGTTACCAGCACCCTGCCTGCGCCACGTGGTGCTTTTCCCTCGGCCAGGTCAGACTTTTCCTGCCTTCGTATCGCTTTGCGGCTGGGCATCTCTGGTTGCCCAGGAGGGTCTGGGGCCATGTTGGGGCTGTCTACTGATAGGGCCTCAGCCCTCACTGCCTGCCACTGGGCAGGACTCCCTTCTTTGCAGGGAGAGGGGGCTCCCGCACCTCTGTAGACCCTGGTGATCTTCTGAATGTGTCTATTGACCTGGAGCTGGGGTCCCAACTCAAAGGCCTTCCAGAGGCCAGGCAGGCAACATACATGAACCGACTGGGTGTAACTGGATGGACGGTGTCCAACAGGCTGTCGCAGTGTCAGCAGACAAAACGGGTGGGAACTGGGGTGAACTGGAGTACCTTTGCTACAACCAAAGGGGTAAGTTGTTCCTGGCTTAAGTCACCTGTAGCCTACGGGAGTGTGGGCCCAGTGTTACCAGATCTTTCCACTTTTCAAAAGAAGCCAGAAATCGAGGTTTTTGTGTGTGAAATTTGTGCTAGCAACAAATTTGAAATTAAATCAAGGGCAGGATGATATGGGGTTGTCAAGGGTGGGCTGAATTTGTCCTCAGTTCTCCAGTTTGCTGTCTCTGGGCCATGTGGAGGGGTGTTCAAGGTGGAGGCCAGCTGACCCCGTCCTGTTGCGCCCCCTGCCCTCAGGTTCTTGCTGGGTCTGTGGAATGTTCCTGAGACAGCCCTTGACCTGGCCCTCCCATCTGTTGGTGGCTGCCAACTAAAAGTTGGGTTAGGCTGAGTTACGGGACCCACCTGATGGGAGGCCCTCCAGGTGCAGGAGACAGTCCAGGAGGGGTGGCTGGAATTTCCAAACTCTTGGTGGTTTGGGGGACAGGAAGATGACAGAATACTGGAAGAGGTATGTGTCAGAAACTAGGACAGTCTGATCCCTTGACCCCTCTGTGTTTCTTTCTGTGGGCAGGGGGTTCAGAGGAAAGCCATGAAGCAATTTTTGATCCCAAGTAGGTCCTTGGTCATAGTGTCTTGGTGAGCTTGAGTTCTCACAGGAATTTCCAGCCATGAAGAGGTTTATTGAGATAGTAAAACAAAAGTGTCTTCCACAGCCTGGCCCAGGTGCCCAGAGGTGCTTAATCATGTTGGTATTTCCACTTGATACATGCAAACGTAGCCAGAGACCACCTGTGCTTAAAAAACTCCAACTCCCTGAACAAATATGCCTTATCCCTCTGAAAACAGAGGTGTGTGTAATGACCTATGTTCAACGTGTTTTATTGGCCATTTAATCGTTGTAGTTAAACATTTGCCCGAGACTATAAGAAGTCCACTAAGTAGGTCCTACGGCAAGTAGGGAAGAAGTATTTATTCCAGAGTTCAGAAGACTGATGTGCAGGACGCACAGAGGCTTGGGGGTGGGAAGAGGGCCCACTGGAATGTCCTTAGACACATGGCCAGGATGGTGAAAGCTAGCCTGGCTTTCAACGTGTAGGACTCTTCTAGAAAAGACTAAATATGTGTACGTATGTGTCTCTTGGAGGCTCCAGCAGCTGACCCAACATCCCAGTGTCAGAGGAGTCCGCTCATTCTTTTGAGATGTAGCCCATTTTCTAGGCTACTGGATATGCCCAGGGTACCCTAGGCTAGGGGAGTGCGATGCTACCATTTAATATGGCTGAAGGCCAGTTTGGGGGGCTGACTGGGGGATGAGCCTGTTCAGCCAAGGGGTGGGTTCTGGTGCTCGAGGTTGGAGTGACCCTGCTCTTGTCTCCTGAGACAGATGAAGCAGTGGTAAGAGCCTTCCTGAGCTCCTCGCTCCTCTTCTGGTCAATATCTTCCATTTCCCGTAGTTTCTGCAAAGGGTGTCAGAAAGCTGGACATCAGGGGTAGGGACTTAAGCCACTGCAGGTTTGAGCCTAAAGCATGACCTCTGAAACCTGTGGCTACTGCTGACCCTTTATTTCCACCCACCTCCTCTCTGCCCTGACTTGTGGTGGGCGCATCCACTCCCCACGGCCCTGGTGGTCTCTCCTACCTGGGAAATTTCAGCAAGGATGATTCCCCGATACTGTCTGCCCTGCCCCAGGGCCTCCATGGCAGTCAGGAATGCTTTCCTCTCCTGGATTTCCTTCACCACTGGACAGAAGAGAAAGGCCACCAGTGTTCACAGGCTCCTGTGGGGGGTGGCGGGGGCAGTGGGGTCTCTCTGGGAGGGGAAGCGGCTCTGTAGTCAAATGGTGTTTCTCACTCGGTGACCCACAGAGACCTCCTGCCACCGGATTCTGGGCCCCTCCACATGCTCCCTCCACCAGCCTGTTTGTACCCCCCACAGGCTTACCTTCTTCAAACCGGTCCAGGTCAGGGGCTGGCTCCTCCTGGTGCACTGGAGGGGCCTTCCTTTTGCGTTCCCCTGGCTCCTTCCCGGTGGCAAAGATATTCTGGAGTCTTCGCTTCTCCTTTTCCAGATCTCCTATAGGGCCCAGAAATGGCCTTGTTAAGGCGTGAAGCAGCCCCATTCATGGTCTGTTCCCAACTGGGCATGCTGGCTCCAGGGTGCCTGAGTAACCTGGGTAGGGCTTCTTCGGACTCAACACTTTCTACCCTGGGGCACCTGAGCTTGTCATGTCAAGATCGGAAGGGGTTGAAAGAACAGAAAAGACCCTTGTCAAAACCTCCACATGGCTTTGGTGCAGAGCAAGGCCAAGACCACTCAGGTGCGTGGGGCTTCGGCGATGCCTGTAGTGGGGGCCTGTATGTAGGGGCTGCAGAAAGTTGTTAGGGGGCTCTGGGCCAAATGTTAGGTCAGGTGCCAAGTGGGAAGCAGAGGGACAGCTCTGTGAAGTGGGCGGGAGTGCAGAGGAGCTCTGGATTTGAGGGACAACGTGCACTTGAGAGCAGTGGGCTGCAAGACCTGACGGCCGGCTGTACATCAGGGAGGTCTGGGAAAAGAGGATCGAGACCGCCCAACTGTCTCGCCTGGGCCCTGCGCACCCCAAGCTAATGTGCCAAGGCTCAAAGCACTAGTGTAAAAAGCCTGGGAATTTGATTCCATAGATACCTGCTCCGCTGCTGCCCTCTCCTCTCCCCTCCAACCCAGGAGGGAGGTCGGAGAGGCTCCCCCGGCCCTCACTCACGGGTGCCTTGAGGCTTGAACTGCTCCCGAGTGTAGGCCCCATTGGCTTGGCACATGCTGGCAGGCCGGAGGTGGGGCCGGGTAGTCAGGATGGGAGGCAGGTAGATGACTGAGGTCGGCTGCTTGGTGGGGGACACTCTCTGGCTGAATGTCGGGCTGCAGTGCAGAGGCAGTGGGTCTCCTCCTGGGGAAGGCAGAGTCGGGTGGGGGGTCTGCCTGGCTTCTTTTTGTTTGTTTCAATTATAAAAACTACACCTGTGTCTTAAAATAAGTCAAACAGTACTGAAGAGTCTTCTCTGCTCTCTTGCAACCCACCTTCTCCTAGTGGCAATGGTAACAATTTGGTGGTCCCTTTCCATGCTTTTCAATGCTTATACAAACATGGTCAAAGACAGATGTGCACTATATGGTTTTTTCCCAAACACCAGATCATACTATATTATATTCAATATTAGACTGTTTTCACTTAATTTATCAGGGACATCTTTCCAGATCAATCCATCTTTTTATTATTTTTTATAGCTATTAGTCATTAGAATGCATATATTATTTATTCAACTCGTCTCCTACTTTTAGAAATTCAGGTTGTTTCCAGGTTTTTTTTTTTTTTTACTACTTCAAACAATGCTGCAATAAACATCCTTGTTCATCAAGCCTTCATGCTGGTGCTTTTATTTCTACAGGATTGATTCCTGAAACCTGTTTGGTCCCAGGGCGGGGGGGACGGTTTGGATGGTGACAGACACCTGTCCCTCCTGCTGACCACCCCCACCGCTGCAGCCCCTGATGCTCCTCCTCCAGGCCAGCCAGATGTGTCACCTCAAATCTGGTTGACTGTCCCTTCCTCTCAATCGCTGTAAAGCCCAGCTCAGAGCAGCGTGATCCACTGTTTTGATCTGGCCCCTGTCTGCCTTTCCAGCCTCCTATCATCCACTCAGCACGATGGGAATGAAGTGTTAGTAAGACAAAGTCCTGCCCCTCCCTGGGGTAGGGGGCGAGGATGATAAAATAAGTACAACATGTATGTTACAAGTATGTTAAGGAGACTTGGTGGCGCAATGGTTAAGTGCTCATCTGCTACCTGAAAGACTGGTGGTTTGAATGTACCCTGCTGCTCTACAGAGGAAGGACCTGGTGATCTGCTCCTGTAAAGATTACAGCCTGGAAAACCTACGGGGTAGTTCTGCTGCATCACATGGGGTCGCTGAGTTGAAAATCGACTCAACAGCACCCAATAACAACATATCATATGTTAAATGGTGACCCACCACCTATCTGTCAGTGTGTCGTACTATGGTGGCTTGTGCGTTGCTGCAATGCTGGAAGCCCTATCACCAGTATTTCAGATACTAGTAGGGTCACCCATGCTGGACAGGTTTCAGTGGTGTTTCCAGACTAACATAGACTAGGAAGAAAGGCCTGGTGATCTACTTCCAAACATTAGCCAGTGAAAATCTTACAGATCACAACAGAACACTGCCTGACTCACTTGCTTTGGACGGGTCATCAGGAGGGAACAACCGCTGGAGGAGAACATCCTGTTTGGTGAAGCAGAGGGCCAGTGAGGGCAGGGGAGACCCTCGGTGAGATGGACTGGCACAGTGGGTGCAGCGATGGACTTGAACATGCCAATGATCGTGAGGATGATGCAGTACAGGGCAATGTTTTGTTCTGGTGTACGTAAGGTTGTCATGAGTCAGAGCTGACTTGATGGCAGCTAACTTATCTGTGTAGATGGTGACAGTGCAGGGATGGCACAGAGGGAGTGTCATAGCGGGGTTTACAAGTTTAAATGAGGTAGCCAGGGCAGGCCTCACGAAGAGTGGCATCTGTGAAAAGACCCCACAGTGGTGAGGAGGCCAGTTGTGCAGGTATCTGAGGGAAGAGCACTCTGGATGGAGGGAACAGCCAGAGCAAAAGCCTGAGGTGGGAATGGGCCTGGGGCATCTGAGGGCAGCCAGAAGGCAGGGGAGCGCAGTGGGGGCAGAGGTCAGAGGGCATGGAGGGCAACACAGTGCACGGCCCTGTAGCCTCTGGAAAGACTGGCCTTTACTGTGTGTGACTCAGGAAGCCCTTGGAGGGTTTTGCACAGGGGAGTGCTGAAACACAGTGTAGGGGGCCAAAGGCAGAGGCGGAGAGACCAGTTCTGAGGCTACTGAAGACCTGTCAGGGAGAGACGATGAGGACCTGGGCTGGGTGGTCGCAGTGAGGGTGGGGCGAGGTGGGCAGTGTCAGGATCTGGTGTGAAGGTGAAGCAGACAGGATGCTGACCAGCCAGATGCCGGGTCTGGGAGAAAGAGAGGAGTCCAGGACGGAAGGGAGTCAAGGACGGAGCTGCCATTACTTTCCTTTTCTCTCACCCTCCACCGAGGCCATGAGCGGATTTCTCTCTCTTCTCTGAAGAGATACAGTGCTTTCCAGAATGTCCCTCCCATGCCCTCGCTGTTTCTCCTGTCCAGTGCCAAATGCCACCTCTTTCTCTGGGCCTTTCAGCAAATAATTATGGCCTGAGTAACTGTGGGAGTTCAGGTGAAGGAGCGGGATTTGCGGCTTGCAACAGAATCTGAGCTAAGCCACAAAACAACCAGGAGGATTTGGTTAAGTGGAGAGATCTAGAGAGGGGATTCTAGAAGAGACCCGACTTCAACACCAAAGGTTGGAAGAAATTGTTTTCAAAGAACATTTAGCCAGACACAAAAGGACAAATATTGTATGATCCCATTTATGTGAAATATCTAAAATAGACAAATGCATACAGCAAAGTAGGTTAGTAGTTACCATGGATGGGGGGATGGGGAGTTACTGCTTAACGGTTACAGAGTTCCTGTTTAGGGTGATGAGAACGTTTTGGAAACAAACTGGTTATGATAGCACAACACCATGAGTGTGATTAATGCCACTGAACTGTTGTTGTTAGGTGCCTTCCAGTCGGTTCTGACTCATAGCAACCCTGTGTACCACAGAATGAAACACTGCCCGGTCCTGTGCCATCCTCACAACTACTGTTATGCTTGAGCCCACTGAGCAGCCACTGTGTCAATCCATCTCATTCAGGGTCTTCTTCTTTTCCTCTGACCCTCTATTCTACCAAGCATGATGTCCTTTTCCAGGGACTGATCCCTCCTGGCAACATGTCCAAAGTATGTAAGATGCAGTCTCGCCAACCCTGCTTCTAAGGAGCATTCTGGTTGTACTTCTTCCAAGACAGGTTTGTTTGCTCTGTTTGCAGTCCATGGTATATCCAATATTGTTTGCCAACACCACAATTCAAAGGCGTCAATTCTTCTTTGGTCTTCCTTATTCATTGTCCAGCTTTGGCATGCGTATGTTGCGACTGAAAATACCATGGCCTGGGTACTCTTGACAAATTTTATGTTGTGTATATTTTATTCCGATAAAAAACAGAGGGCTGGGGGGAAAGGAAAACTTTTTAAGGAGAATAAAACCAGGCAAACCAGGTACTTGGGTGTGGGGCTAACCACCAATGCAGTAAATACGGAGCACCTGTTTTAGGTGTTGGGGCTACCGTGGTGAACAGGGCAGACCCAGTCCTTAGTACTTACTTTTAGTGGAATTTCTAGCACACTCTCTCTGTAGTCATGCTACCCGCACACTGCCATGAAGTCGATTCTGACTCACAGCGACTTCACAGGATTTTCAAGGCTGTAAATCTCTATGGAAGCAGACTGCCATGTCTTTCTCCCACGGAGCTGCTGGTGGTTTCAAACCACCAACCTTTTGGTCAGCAGTCAATCGCTTTAACCACTGCACTAGCAGGGCTCCTTTGTCATGCTAGAGTTGACACCACATTATTAGTAGATTACTGAATTATGTGGTTCAAATAAGTGATGGTACCAGGCCCTGGTGGCCCGAGATGTCCTCGTCCATGGTGAAGAAGCAGATCTGACCCCCGAACTGGCCTGATGGAGCCTCCCTCCCATAGCCAGTGCAAGGCAGATGCTGCCAGTATTTGCCTCTCTGACTCTCCCTCCCTACATTTCTGTGGTTGATCAGGTGTCCTCCCAGTAGGCACATGCCTTCCTTAGAGAAGGCAATAGCTTCCAGCAGATCTAAGTTACACCCAGTAAGCTTGGGCTTTCTGTGTTGAGGGGTGAGCTGTGGGAAGGCTTGGTGTATTCTTCCTAAGTGGGAATCAGCCAATCATCTTGGTCCTGTCCTTTGGAGAGTTCACATGGTATGTGTGTGACAGGGTGGGACAGATTACAGATATGCCTGTGTTGAGACTGAGGCACCCTAGTAGCATAATTAAGCCTAGTTTAGCACTCTCTGCTGGCTGAAAGGTCAGTAGTTCAAACCCACCAGCCACTCCAAGGAAGAAAGAGGAAACCCTATGGGGTAGTTCTATTCTGCTTTATAAGGTCACTATGACTAAAGATGACTGAAGAGAAGTCAATGCCTTCGAATTACGGTGTTGGCAAAGAATATTGAATACACCATGAACTGCCAGAAGAACGAACAAATCTGTCTTGGAAGAAGTACAGCCAGAGTGCTCCTTAGAAGCAAGGATGGTGAGACTTCATCTCATGTACTTTGGATGTGTTATCAGGAGGGACCAGACCCTGGTCAAGTAGAGGGTCAGTGAAAAAGAGGAAGACCCTCAACAAGATGGATTGACACAGTGGCTGCAACAATGGGCTCAAACATAGCAACGATTGTGAGGATGGCGCAGGACCGGGCAGTGTTTCATTCTGTTGTATGTAGGGTTGCTGTGAGTCGGAGCTGACTCGACAGCACCTAACAGCACGAAGTAAATGAAAATCAACTTGACAGCAACAGGTTTGGGTTTGGTTGGTGCTGAGACTATTTGGCTGGTCAGAAAGTCTCCATTGGGTTGTGACCCCTTGGGAAGCTCGGCTAGAGCCAGACTTGCAGGAGATTTGTCATTTTGCCAGCATCCATGTCCAGGGAAAAGACCAAGGCCCCACAAGGTCAGTTCCACAGAAGCAAGGATCAGAGATACCATGCTAATATATATATATATATATATATATTTATACTTATATTTACATAGTCTTTGTCTTTTTAAATGAGGTCCCTCACTCCTACATACTTTGGCCATGTTATCAGGAGGGATCAGTCCCTGGAGAAGGGCATCATTCTTGGTAAAGTAGAAGGTCAGTGAAAAAGAGGAAGACCCTCAATGAGATGGACTGACACAGTGGCTGCAACAATGGACCCAAGCATAGCAACGATCATGAGGACGGCACAGGACTAGACAGTGTCTTGTTCTGTTGTACACATGATCGCTATCAGTCAAAACCAACTTGACGGCACCTAACAACGACAACCCTTAATATAGAAGAGCATATAAAATGTGGCCCCAAACCCCTCTGCCCAGGAGGCCTCTGCTGACCACCTCTTACTTTTCATGGTGTCCATGATGTGGCGCTGTTGGAAGCTGGTTAGTTTGGATTCCTTCATCATCACTGCAAGATAAAGCATCTCTATGAGGCCTACTGGGCTGCAGGCAGATGCCTTCACCCCACCTTATTTAAATTAAAATTTGTACCTCCTCCATTCTGCACCTGAACACTCTGCTCTCCCTTCCCTGTTTCATCTTTTCGGTGGCGCTTGTCACCATTTAAGCTCCAGATACTTAACTTATTGATTTGTTGTTACCCTCTTGCTAGATTAGCTACATTAGGACAAGACTTTTTGTTGTTTTTCCCCCATTTTGTTAACTGCCATATTCCCAGCGCCTAAAACAGTGTCTAAAGCACATATAAACCAAAAACAACCCAGCTGCCATCAAGTTTGTTCTGACTCATGAGCTGCAGAGGAGAACTAGGCTCCAGAGGGTTTTCGAATCTGTCAGCTTTTGGAAGCAGATCGCCAGGCCTTTCTTCTGAGATACCTCCGAGTGGGTTTGAACTGCCTACCTTTTGGTTAGTAATCAAGTGCTTCACTATTTGTGCGACTCAGGGACTTCTACAGCACGCAGTACCAAACCCATTGCCGTCAAGTCAATTTCGACTCACAGCGACCCCATAGGACAGAACAGAACTGCCCCACAGGGTTTCCAAGGAGTGGCTGGTGGATTCGAACTGCCGACATTTTGGTCTCTTTAAAAAATTGTTGAGTGAATGTACGAGCAAGTATCCATTAAGCCAGGAGCTGGAGCTCCAACAGTGAGCCGAAACAGGCACGATCCCTGCCCTGATGGAGGTAATGATCTAGAGAGAGATGAACATTAATCTAACGGATACAGCTAGATATCTGACAACAGGTTGGGCTATGCACAATGAAGACAAAGGTATTTGATGATGTGAGGGCAGTAACAGGTGCTTCTGTTGTGGTGGTATTGGGGGGGGTTCCCTGAGGAAGTTGCAAGTGTGATCTGAAGAATGCACAGGAGTTACCTACTCAAAAATTCTTAGCTCTTTGACTTTTGGCTACCGGCTAGCTGTAGGGCAGACTTCCCATCTGTAAAATGAAAATCGCCATTACTAAGCCACAGGTCATGTAGGGGAGAACTGAGTTACAGAGGTTAACAGTTACCACCACTTGTCTCTTCGTGTCCTTCAACACACTGACCTCTGAGCAGTTCGCAGGTCCCCGGGGTGTAAGCGGCTGGCTGGGGGCAGCGCCAGAACCCCGTTCTTTTGGTTACTGTCCCCAGCCTCTCCTGGGAAGTCATGGGAGGGCCCTGAGTAGGGAAAGACACAATGAAACACATCCCCTGTCTCCTAGTCCCAGTCTCTGTTTCCTTGCCCCCAACCCCACCCAAAGTCTGGGAGAGTAGGTGGAGGATCTGGGTGGCAGGAGAATCGTGATGACTCTAGTAAATATCGCGACAGTGCCCGATCCCGACCCTGACACACACACACACACACACACACACACACACACACACACACACACACACACACACACACACACACACACACACAGAGTCCTCATTGGGACCCAGCGCCTGTGGCAGGGAAGTCCCCTCGGGAGAAAGGGAGCGTTAAAATCGCCGTGGTCCCGGCAGTACCCATGGGGTGATGTGCCAGTTGAAATCTCACCCTAAAGGAAGACGTGTCTGGGTGCCCCCTCCCTGCTGAGAGCGGCGGGTGAGCTCCCGGAGACGGACACCACGACTCTGCAGCAGCACCCGACGCAGAAGCCCCCCAGAAATATTTTGCGATCTCTGCGACTGGAGCCGGCACCTAGCGGCTCTGGCTACCATGGTAACGTGCGTAAGCCATTCGGCGCATGAGCATTGACTCACTGGCCAGCCTCCCGGAAGTGATTGCCTCTGGGTCACGGCGCAGGCGCAGGGTACGGGTGGCAGCGGGAGGCCGAGGCGCGCTGCTTGTGTGTTCTCGTGCGGCCGTGGAGTGCAGAGCGGGGTCTGTGCAGCGGTGACGTTATGTCAGACAACGAGGACAAGTGAGTGCAGGAGCGGAGTGGCCTTTGCGGGAACCTAGGGAGGGACGGGGAAGCGAAGGCATGGGTCAGAAGAGACTGAGAAGTCTGGGGGCTAGGGGCAGTGTCCGAGGGGACGGGGATACTGGGGGCCTGGGGACTAGGGGCAGTGTCTGAAGGGACGGGGATACTGGGGGCCTGAGGACTAGGGGCAGTGTCCGAGGGGATGGGGATACTGGGACCCTGGGGGCTAGGGGCAGTGTCCGAGGGGACGGGGATACTGGGGCCCTGGGGGCTAGGGGCAGTGTCCGAGGGGATGGGGATATTGGGGTCCTGGGGGCTAGGGACAGTGTTTGAGGGGACAGGGATACTGGGGGCTTGAGTTGGAAGAGACTGAGGAGCTAGGGTCTAGGGACAGTGTCTGAGGGGACAGGGGATACTGAGGGATTGGCAGAGCTGCAGAAGGGAAGGGCCGAAAACCAGGAGCACAGACCAGGCCGGAGGGTAGACACAGAAAGGCCCAGGCTTGGGGGACCTTATTCAGTGAATAAGGTGTCTTTCAACAGACTGCCACTGAGTTGGGCTCTGTGCCTTGTACTGGGAATATGAGGTGAATTAGGCACAGTCCCTGTCTGCAGGCGACTGCTTTCTAGGAGATGAAACTGGCCCATGAAGAGATAATATGGGGTAGCAGTAGAAGTATGTAGCAGGGAATAATCCGGAGGGGCGAGGCTGGTGAGACCTCACAGAGGTGGTGAAGGGCTATGAAATGTGACTAAGAATTGGCCTGGTGGACAAGGCAGAGAGCCTTGCAAGTAGAGAAAACAATGTATCCTAAAGAACAGAGACATGACAAGGTGTGATGTGGGGGGAATTTGGGAAACCAGCTTGTGTTCTGAAAGCAAAACATGTCAGGAAGGGGCAGCTGAGAGACAATAAAGACCAGATGATTGAGGGTGGTTGTGCCTTTTTAAAGACTTTATTCTTGATCCTTGAGGTGGAGGGGACATTGAGTTGTTTTAAGCAGTGGGGCGACACAGTTAGGTTTTCTTTTTAGAAGAGATACTTTGCATACATTGTGATGAGTGGATTTGGAGAGTCGGATTGGAAAAGAAAGACCAGTTAGGAAGTTGTTGCAAAATTATAAACTGGGAGAGGATGGAGACCTGAATTTAGATTATGACCATGGAATAGGGAGGAGGGTGCAGAGAGATTTTAGGAGATGGAGTTGACAGGACTTGGTGATAGGATGTGGGTGCAAAGGAGAGATGGAGGTTGAGCATTTTCTAGCTTGAGGAACTGGGGTGGTTCTTCCAGCCATGATAGAGAACCTGGAAGAAAGAGCGGATTGTTATTATCTTCTTTGGGTGTGGTAGGATGATCCCAAGATCAAGAATAGTGGTGAAGAGGGCAGATGTGAGAGACTGAGGTCACGAAGTCTGTTTTATCCATGTCATATTGAATTTGACTGAATTGGGTTATTTATTAAACAAATATTTATGTGTCAGGCTCTATTCCAGAAGCTTGGAATGAATTGGGGAAGGGGTGGGCGAAGCACGGTGGTAACAGGCTAAGTAAGTAAATGTGTGTTAGGAGGTGGAAAGTAGTATGGTAAAAATAGAGAGCTGGGGGCAGGACTGTAGGTTTCAGTTTTAAATAGGAAAGTTACTCGAGAGAAGGCTTTGTGGAGATGATGTCATTTGAACAAAGAGTTGAAGGAGGTGAAGGTGTTAGCCACTGGGCAGATGGGACAGCTAGAGCAAAGGCTCTAAGGTAGGAGTATGCCTGGAGTGTGTGCAGAACAGTCAGGAGGCCAGCAGTGTGGCTCCTGCAAGGGGAGGGTGGTAGAGGATGAGGTCAGGGAAGTGATAGGAGGCCAAATTATATAAACTTGTGGACCACTGTCAGGACTTGGCTCTAACTCTGATTGAAATGGGGAGCCATCAAAAAGTTGTGACCAGAGAAGTGATAGGATTTTAGGTTTCATAAGGATCACTCTGGCTACTGTGTTGGTAATAGACTGTAGGGAGTCGAAGATAGAAGCAGGGAGTTTAGTTGGGAAGTTATTGCAGTAATCTAGGTGAGAAAAGGTAGTAGCTTGAACTGGGGTGATAGTAGAGGTGGTGAGAAGTGGTTGAATTCTGGATGTATTTTGAAGGTAGAGCCAAGAGGATTTTGTCATGGATTGAATGTGTGGGGTAGAGAAGAGGATTCTGAAGAGAAAAATATGGGAGTTGTCTGCAAATATATATGATTCAAAGCTAAGAAATAGGTGAGATCACCAGGAGGGTAGGTGTCAGGAGAGGATACAGCCAGTGACTGAGTGTTAGAGCTTTCCAAACATGAGTGCTTGGAGGAAGAGGTTGTCGTTAGGTGCCATTGAGTTGGTTCCAAATCAGCGACCCTGTGTACAACAGAACAAAACACTCCCTGGTCCTGTGCCATCCTCACATTCGTTGCTGTGTTTGAGCCCATTGTTGCAGCCACCGTGTAGGTCCATCTCATTGAGGGTCTTCCTCTTTTTCTCTGACCCTCTACTTTACCAAGCATGATGTCAGCAAATAAAGGTCCCGAAAGCTTGACTCTGTCCACATCAGCAGGGTTGACTCTACTTTGAGGAGGCTGCTCTTCCCCAGTATATTCTGAGTACTTTCCAACCTAAGGGGCCCATTTTCTGGCACTATATCAGACAATGTTCTGCTGCTATTCATAAGGTTTTCATTGGCCAGTTTTTTCAGAAGTAGACTGCCAGGTTCTTCTTCCTGGTCTGCCTTAGTCTGAAGCTCCCCGAAACCTGTCCACCAGGGGTGACCCTGCTTATATTTGACATACTGATGGCAAAGCTTCTAATATCACAGCAACACACAAGCCACTACAGTACAACAAACTGAGAGATATGTGGTGAGAAGGAAGAGGAGAAACCTGCAAAGGAGAGTGAGAAGGAGTAGTCAGTGAGGTGCATGAACAAGAGAGTGAAGTGTCTTTGAGGTCAAGCGAAGAGATGTATCGATGGGGAGGGAGTGGTCTAATGGGCCAACTGACAGGTCAAGGTAAATGAGAATGAGGATTGTCCGTTGGATTTAGCAACATGGAGGTCATTAATGAACTTAAAAGGAGTCCTTTTGATGGAGCTGCGGGTTGGTGTGCTGAAAGTCTTATTGGAGTGAGATTACGACAGAATGGGAAGAGAGGAATTGGAGCCACTGAGGATGAACAACTGTTTCAGGGATTTTTCTCCAAAGGGGAGCATGGAAATAGGGCCCTGCGTGGAGTGAAAAGAGTAGGAGGTTTGCTTTGTTTTTTAAGATGGGGAAATAGGCACGTGTTTACACGCTGACGGGACTGATCGCGTGGAGAGGGAAACTGATGATGAGTGCGTCCTAGCAAAATCTGGAGGCTGATGTGGGAAGATGGAGGAAGTACAATTGAACAGAAGTGTGATTGATTTATTAAGTAGACACTTACTGAGCACCTCTTAGACATTGGGTAGGACACTGATCTCTGTTGTCTTTGATTCTAGTAACTGACGCTCTAACTGGCCTCTTCCTGTACAGCTTTGATGGTGACGACTTTGACGATGTGGAGGAGGACGAAGGGCTAGATGACTTGGAGAACGCCGAGGAGGTCAGTATTTAGCACGGGCCCCCGCCTCTGTAGCTGAGGCTGCAGGTGATAGGTAGGTGCCTGAATACATCTGCCTCTTCTTCGTGGTCGGGGCCCATGCCACAAGCATCCCTAGTTAGAAGGAGCAGCGTACTGGTTCTGGGTGGTGGAGGAGCTCTGCGTGGTGGACCTGAAGACCTTTGTCCAGCTGGTCCACAGTCCATGACTTCTGGGGCAGTTAGTTCACTGATGGGTAAAACATCACCTTCCTTCATTCAATAAAGTCTTGAATGCTCACTGTGTGCTAGGTGCTTTGTCGGGTGTGACAACAGCGGGGAGAGGTCAGCAGGGCCCACATCAGGCAGGGTTTTGGTAGCCTAAACACAATGGGAAGCCACTGACAGGGTTTGAGCTGGGAGGGGTGGCATGATCCAGTTTACATTTTAGAAAGAACCTTCTGGTTGCAGAGCAAGGAATGGCTTGGAGAGGTACAAGAGTAAAAGCAGACCAATTAGGGAACTCTGGACTTCCAGTGAGAGAACCGTGGCGTGGACTTGGGGTCTGGTGGTGAGGTGATGTGAAGAAGACAGATGAAAGAGGGATTTTGGGGGGTTGGATATGGGCTTGAGAAGGTGGGCGATGACAAGGATGACTACCACCAGCAACTAGGTGGATGGTTTCCTAGCTCCACGAATAAAACAGGGCTTTTCCTGTGTGACTGGCAGAGGGAGAGTGCTGCTCCCTTTTGTCCACTGGGGAGCTGAAGCCCCTCCTCCTGGGTTTCTTCTCTGTGCATGGCACTCAAATACCCATCGCTTGAGTCAGAAACGTCCCCCATCCTTCCGATCCCGTTCCCATCCCTGCCCTGTTGATTCAGGCTCCTAGAGATAGCTCAGACCTGTCTCCGATTCTCCATCCCTAGGGCGCCAGGCTGGCTTAGTGCTCATTGGTTTTTGCTTGCACTACTGTAGAAAATGCGCTGCTGGTTTCCTGCCTTCGCTCTTGCTCCACTCAGCCGCCAGTCATCTTTCTAACTGCAAACATCACCAGTTACTCTGGGTTTCCTAAGTGGTCTCTCTGCTTCTGTCCTTGCCTCACAGAATGTTCTCAACAGAGCACCCAGGGTGGTCCTTTTAAGTCAAATGTATTTCTCCTGTGCTCAGAATTGCCCTCCAGTGTCTTTCCATCTCTTGTAAACGCCAAAAAACCGCGCAGGGTCTTTCATGCTCTGGTCACCGCTCCCTCTCTGACCTCTCTCCTCGCCATTCCTTGTCCACGCCAGGTGGACCCTGGCTCAGGGCCTTGGTTTATGCTGTTCCCTTAGATACCCACATATCACCTCAGTGAGGCCTTTATGACCATCCTACTTAAAAATGCAGCATTTTTCCCCTCCTCACTCCCTGCCCACCCAGGCACTCCCGTCTTTTTTCTGTTTTTATACTATATATTGTTCATTGCCTATCTCGTTGCAATGTAAGCTTTGTAGGAGAAAGAAATTAAAAATATATATATAATTTATTTAATCGTAAGTTTTTAGCAATGGCTGTTGAACAGTTGGTTTGCAGAATGTTTTCAATTCCATTTTGTTTTAGGTAAAAAGTTTACAGAGCAAATTAATTTCTCATTTAAAAATTTATAGAGAAATTGTTTTGTGACATTGGTTGCAATCCCCGCAGTGTGTCAGCACTCTCCTCCTCTTCTTTTACACCCTGAGGTCCCCGCGTCTGTTTGTCCAGGTTTCCTGTCCCTTCTGCCTTCTTGTCTTTGCTTTTGGGCAGGTGTAACCCATTAGGTCTCGGATACTTGACTGAACTAAGAAGCACATCCTTCATGTGTGTTATTGTTTATTTTATGGGCCTGTCTAATCTTTGGCTGAAAGGCGGACTTTGGGAGTGGCTTCAGTTCTGGGTTAGCAGGGTGTCCCGTGGCCATACTCTCAGGGTTTCTCTAGTCTCTGTAAGACCAGTAAGTCTGGTCTTCTTCTGTGAATTTGAATTTTGTTCTGCATTTTTCTCCCGCTCTGTCCGGAAACCTGTATTGTGATCCCTTGTCAGAGGGGTCGAAGGAAAATAATTTTTATCTGTCTTACTCACTGCTCTATTCCAAGTATTTAGAACACTAACCGACATATGGTAAACTCTCAGTAAATATTTGCTGAATTAGTTCCTTATTTATTATAGAATTTATCCTCCTGCCTACGACGCTATGTGCACCTTTTGCTCGCATCAGACCCCACATTTAGTTTTTCAAGCCGAGCGTGTTCTCTCCCTCCTCTGTGCCTTTGCATAGCTATTCAGTCTGCCTGGAATGCCTTCGCCTGCCTTGTTGGCCTGGCAGCTCCTGTTCACCTTCTAGAAGAGTTCAGGTCTCATCTCTGCACACTCTTCCTGACCTCCAGTGTGAGTTGGGTTTCCTCGCCGTTTTGTTAACTTTGCCGCACACTGTGCTGCCTTCATAGCACCTGCTCTTCTATTAAACTCTGTTTGTCTCCCCAGCTAGGCCATGAATTTTTTAAGAATGGAAGCTCTTTCCCTTTCAGCACCTATGACAGTGTCTGGCACAGGGCAGGAAAATAAAACTGTACCTAATAAATAATTGTTAAATATGTCACTACCGTACAGAAGTATTCTGCCTTCTGACTTTTCTAGCCACTTGACCTAGTGATTCAGTACCCTATCTGGAAGTTGGGGCGCATGTCCCTAGCTTCCTGCTTGGGGTGATTTGTTTTCTGTGCTCCAGGATGTCTTTTTATAGGGCCAGCATTCTGGGACCGTCCCATCTCCGGGCCCTCTGCTTCTCTTGCTCATGGATGAGGCAGTTGGCTCTGGACTCCACCGGGCCTGGATCCTGATTGTGATTCCTGCCTTTTACTAGGTCGGAGACTTTGGCCGATTTAGCTAGCTCTCTGAGCCTCTAAAATGGGGACTGTAATCCCTGCCTCATAAGGTTATTGTGAGGCTAAATAAGATGTTAACAAGGCAGTCGCAGGGTTCCCGGCCTGTAATAAGCGTTAATAATAGTGGTAGCGATGGCTATGGTCATTGTCGTCATCACCCTCCCTTCCTTCCCCAAAGCATGCACCCTGAGATTTTCCCTCTTTTCAACACTTTTTTTTTTTAAGTATCGACTATGTGCCATGTTATGGAGATAACCTCCTTTAATGTTGAGTCGATTCCAACTCGTAGCAACCCTGTAAGACAGAGTAGAACTGCCCCATAGGGTTTGCAAGACTGTAGTCTTTATGGAAGCAGACTGCTGCATCTTTCTCCCACGGAGCAGCTGGTAGGTTCCAACCACTGACCTTTCAGTTAGCAGTCAAGTGCTTAATCACTGCACTACCAGGGCTACTTAATTTTCACTCTTTTCTATCTGGGTGTCTAGGAGGGCCAGGAGAATGTTGAGATCCTGCCCTCTGGGGAGCGACCGCAGGCCAACCAGAAGCGGATCACCACACCGTACATGACCAAGTACGAGCGAGCCCGCGTGCTGGGCACCCGAGCCCTCCAGATTGCGTGAGTGTGTTTTCTGTCCTCTGCTGATCCTGCCCAGCCAGGCCCTGGAAACAGACTGTCCCTGTGCTCAGATTCTAAACATGGATGTTGCTGTCCCTGTGTGCCAGGCTGTGTGCTGGACCCCTGCCCTCAGGGAGTTTAGATCTATAGAAGAAATGACACCTGGGCTTCTGAGAAGTCAAATGACAGTACAGTAAAGTCACAAAAAATACACAGAACTCCATGATTGCCTGTCAGGTTAATGAGGCAAAAGAAGAGCCCTAGCCATTGTGGGCTGGGTTAGTCAGGTGGCAGCTCCCACTGGGCTTCTGGTGTTTCTTGACTCTGGGTGGACTCTGGCCAGCCCAGAGGAGTGGGGAGGGCACGCCACATAGAGGGGATACTAGATATGGGGAAGCACAGAGCAGTGTGGGGTTCTGGGGATTCTATACAAAACCCCCGTCCTCTCCCAAGTCCGGAGCCAGTTGAAGGATAACATGATTCAGGAAATAGACCATAGACTGGTGGAAGTCCAAATGTCTGAGGCTCAGAGAATGTGGGCTTTGAACAGGAGGCATCTCACCTGGTCAGAGGCTGCGACCGCCAGGCCAGAGCCTGCCTGTCAACGTCGTGGCACAGTGGAGAACAGACCAGAAAGCACCTTCCCTGCAGGCAGGTGGCTTTGAAAAAAGCAGGGACTGAAGAGACTGGGTTACAGATGCTGGTTTTTCCGCAGGCTCACCTGGCAGGTGAAATACTCCTCCTTCCCTGGGGAGGAGTAGGTAAGGGGGCCGAGAGAGGGCAGCGGTGTTATGCTAATAGTAGGTCCTCTGTCGGAAAGCACAGGGCAGAGGAAAGGAGCCCCCACCCCAAAGCTCTTATAAGCCGGGGTGGGAAATGGCAGGTATGTGGGGGAGGGGTACAGACCTGAGGGGTCACGAGTGCTGGAGGAGCAGTGATGTCAAATCCTGGCAGGCATCCCATCCCTAGTTTTCAAACAGCATCAGACTTTATCTCTTCCGGTCCTGGGGCGTACCGATGACAACTGTGTCCACCTCGGTATAGGGTTTTATGGCAGCCACAGTGTTTCTCACCCATTCTGCAGCCATAGAAGTCTGCCAGCCTGGTCGCACTCCTTGCTGTTCTGGGTGAAATTAGCAACACTCCATATGATGACATTTGGCACCACTGGGGTAAGGAGTCTCTAGGTCCGCACCGTCTTATATGCCAGCTGCTAGCCACATGTGGCCACTTAAATTAAGTCAAATTGAATCAAGTTGAATATTCAGTTCCTCCGTCACACTAGCCACATTGGATAGTGCAGACATGGGGCATTTGTCATCACAGTGTTCTATTGGGCAGTGCTGGTCTAGGCTAAAAATGGCCCAGCAGGGAAAAACTCATTCATAAACGATTTTTCAAACAAATAGGCTGGTCGTATTAAGTTAACAGTCATTGAACACTCTGAGTAAAACACTCTGCCGGCCCCTGTTGGGGATGTGAAGATGATTAAAGACTTAATCCCCCAGTCCTCCAGGTGTTCAGTCTGTGGGGGAGATGAGGGTCGCGCTTTATGAAAGGTATTAAAAAAAACCCCAAAACCCAGAACCCTAATTCCAGGGCCCCTGGGAAAGCCCCATGAAGGAATCAGAATTCAAGCGGGGACAGGGAAAGGGAGGTGGTTTTGAAGGTACTCCAGGTGCCAGAAACGCAGACGCAAAGGCCCAGGTGGAGGCAGCAAGTGTGGATTGTGATGAGGATGGCAGGTGGCTTGGGCTACAAGCTTGGGAAAGATGTCACTAAAGCCTTGAGTGACAAGTGCTGAAGGTCAGAGTTCACTTTGTGGTGGAGCACTTAAACGTTTTTGAGGAGGACGTTTAACCACTAATAAATAAAAGGGGGTTTCCTTTCTTTGGGGGTGAGGCTTGGTCCAAATCCTTCTGTGATATGCCCTCTGGTTAAGAGATGTAACTAGAAGGCGGAGCTGGGAGCTGTCTGGGGGCTCCCAGCCGGGCTGTAAGCTTGTGGACAGCTAGAGCCGTGTGTTACCTACCACGTGGACGGCTAGAGCCGTGTGTTACCACGTGGACATCTAGAGTCCTGTGTTAGGTACCACGTGGACATCTAGAGTCGTGTGTTACCTACCACGTGGACAGCTAGAGCCGTGTGTTACCACGTGGACGGCTAGAGCTGTGTGTTACCACGTGGACATCTAGAGCCCTGTGTTAGGTACCACGTGGACATCTAGAGCCGTGTGTTACCTACCACGTGGACGGCTAGAGCCGTGTGTTACCTACCACGTGGACGGCTAGAGCCGTGTGTTAGGTACCACGTGGACGGCTAGAGCCGTGTGTTAGGTACCACGTGGACGGCTAGAGCCGTGTGTTAGGTACCACGTGGACGGCTAGAGCCGTGTGTTAGGTACCACGTGGACGGCTAGAGCCGTGTGTTACGTACCACGTGGACGGCTAGAGCCGTGTGTTACGTACCACGTGGACGGCTAGAGCCGTGTGTTACGTACCACGTGGACGGCTAGAGCCGTGTGTTACGTACCACGTGGACGGCTAGAGCCGTGTGTTACGTACCACGTGGACGGCTAGAGCCGTGTGTTACGTACCACGTGGACGGCTAGAGCCGTGTGTTACGTACCACGTGGACGGCTAGAGCCGTGTGTTACGTACCACGTGGACGGCTAGAGCCGTGTGTTACGTACCACGTGGACGGCTAGAGCCGTGTGTTACGTACCACGTGGACGGCTAGAGCCGTGTGTTACGTACCACGTGGACGGCTAGAGCCGTGTGTTACGTACCACGTGGACGGCTAGAGCCGTGTGTTACGTACCACGTGGACGGCTAGAGCCGTGTGTTACGTACCACGTGGACGGCTAGAGCCGTGTGTTACCTACCACGTGGACGGCTAGAGCCGTGTGTTACCTACCATGTGGACGGCTAGAGCCGTGTGTTACCTACCACGTGGACGGCTAGAGCCGTGTGTTACATACCACATGGATGGCTAGAACTGTGTGTTATATACCACAAGCAGCTGGCAGGTGACCCTGCACTTAGTATGCACTGAACAAGCATTTCTTGGCTTATGTTTGAAGTTTGAGTCTGGGTCATTATCACCACCTGGTGGCTGATGTTTATCAGCCCACTCGTTGACAACGTAAAATAAAAAAAAAATTTTTTATTTGTGCAGGCCCAGGTAATTGACAGATTACTTAAGGGTTTTGTTGGGGACATGAGCATGATTAGAGACTTAACCCCCCAGCCCCCACGTGTTTACAGTCTGGTGGAGGAGGTGGTCCTGGTCACGGAGACCCAGAACACATTGCGTGCACACAGGTGCTGAGTGAGTGGGTGCTCCTCAGGTTACTCATGGTCTGTGCAGATCAGGAGCGCATCTTACCCCACTCTTTGAAGGTTTATATTTTGGGGCTGTTTTAAGTGGTTATTGAGGAAGAATGTAGGGAAAGTTAAATACTTGGTCTCTGCCTTTTGAAAATTTTCAAGCTTTTGGTAGTAACAGAAATCAAAATATTTGATAATAAAATTAATGAATTATTTGGTGTAAACTAGCGCCTCTCAGACTAGACTGGCTTATCAGAATCACCTGGGGAGCTTTGCAGATGCAGGTTCTCAGGCCCCTTCACCTGTATTTTTAGCATACATGCCTAGTAATTCTGATGACTAGCCAGGTTTGGGTTCCATTAGTGTGAACTTGAGCTGGAAAAATCAAGATGGCCTAGAATCGCCATCTCCTTGCTTGTTTCTGGAGCCTCTGCTGTGGGCTAAGCAGGGGTTTACGGGCTGGGCCTAGCCTTGAGCCACATGTGGTCTGCTGTGGAAAACTTCAAGCAGCTAGGTAGTGTGCAGTGAGACTGGTGCCAGGAGATGCGTCTGCAGAGTGAGTCGGGACCCTGAGGACCAGCATGTGGCTTCCAAAATGGAGACACTGGAGCCTGTCCCAGGCTTGTGGAGAGGAGGAGTCTGTAAGAAGACACGTAGGGAAATGGCATGACGTGGCCGGGGAACTATGTAGTTTGGTGAGGCTGGAACATGGGGTAGGAGCAGCGGAGAAGCATGAGAAGATGCTAGGAAGGCAAGCAGGGAGCAGGTTGGGCTGTGGCCTGGTGGCCATGGGCGTTGTGGAAGGATCATAAGCAGGTGTGCCCCATGGTCACAGGCGCTCTGGGGAGGCTGGGGAGGGGGCCAGGCTGGGAGTGCGAGACCACCGAGGGGGTTGTTCCGATGAGCTAGGAGAGAAATGAGAGCTGGACACCGAGGCCTGGCTCCTGGGCTTGGATTCAAGTGGTCAGAATGGCGTGCCTTTGCACATGCTGTCCCTTCTGCCTGGCATGCTCTGCCTTGGGCTCTGGGCTCTGGAGCCTGTGATAGGCCCTGGGGAAGGGCCTTGGCAGGAGAGCTGACATGATGGATGTCATGTGGCATAGTGATGATAGCAGACATTTGTCACTTTCATAATATCTTTCTCCTTAATGGGAGGAGTTAAAGCAAAAGTGGTTAGGAGTGCATGAGGGTCAGATCTTGGCTTTTCCACTTACTGACTGTGGCCCTGACTGTGTGACCACTTACTGACTGTGATACTGACTGTGTGACCACTTACTGACTGTGTGACCACTTACTGACTGTGTGACCACTTACTGACTGTGTGACCACTTACTGACTGTGTGACCACTTACTGTGGCCCTGACTGTGTGACCACTTACTGTGTGACCACTTACTGACTGACCACTTACTGTGTGACCACTTACTGACTGTGGCCCTGACTGTGTGACCACTTACTGTGTGACCACTTACTGACTGACCACTTACTGTGTGACCACTTACTGACTGTGGCCCTGACTGTGTGACCACTTACTGTGTGACCACTTACTGACTGTGTGACCACTTACTGACTGTGGCCCTGACTGTGTGACCACTTACTGTGTGACCACTTACTGACTGACCACTTACTGACTGTGTGACCACTTACTGACTGTGACATTGACTGTGTGACCACTTACTGACTGACCACTTACTGACTGTGTGACCACTTACTGACTGTGGCACTGACTGTGTGACCACTTACTGTGACATTGACTGTGTGACCACTTACTGACTGTGACCTTGAGCAAGTTGCTAACCTGTCTGTGCCTTAGAAATAAAAATAGTACCTTCCTCAAATGAGAAAGTATGTACTTAGAACACCTAGTTAGCACTTGCTTGTTAGCTATGATTATTTTAGCATCACTACTGAGTCAGCAAGGCAGGGATTGTTTCCTCCATTTTCAGATGAGGGTGCTGAGATTGAGAGAGAAATTAATTGACTTGAAAGTGAAAATTGAGTTCTGTCCCCCACCCTTGTGCCCTCACTGGGGCTGGTCTGTGACAGTGCCTCTCTGCCCCTCCCCACCATGCCTGCCTTCCTAGGCAATGACCTTTCCAGGTGACAACTGGGATGCCCACCCTATTAGTGAAGTTTCTCCAGCCTTGCTTCCTCCTGAGCCTTCTCCCAGTGTTTGCAGTCTCCCCAACAACTGTCTCTGTACCCACAGGATGTGTGCCCCTGTGATGGTGGAGCTGGAGGGGGAGACAGACCCCTTGCTCATCGCCATGAAAGAACTCAAGTAAGTCGCCCAGTGGTAGTTCACTGCTCCAGAGCCCTGGGAGGCGTCTCGGGGTTCCCTGCATGCCCTCCGTGTCCTGGCCAGGGAGGGAAGCGTGGTGCTCATTCCATGGATCCTGAGCTCATTCAGCATCAGCCAACGGGGCAGGGAGGGAGAAGGGGCAGGCAAAGGGGTGGTGCTGCTGAGACACGTCCTCCCCTGGCTGTCAGATGTACCTGTTCCCTGCTGCGGGGGCGCTGACCAATGGCTCCCTCTTCCAGCTGGCATCGGATGGCAGTCCTCCATCCCAGACTCACTGTCCCACACTTGTGGGTGCAGGAGCTTCCTTTGTATTGCAATTCCACGTCGCTCCTTAGACTTCTCTTCTCTCCCATTCCCCATGTGACCTGTCTTCTGCTGCGGAGCTGGGGTCACAGCCTCATGCACTGTGACTTCCCCCCGCCACAGGGCCCGGAAGATCCCCATCATCATTCGCCGCTACCTGCCAGATGGGAGCTATGAAGACTGGGGGGTGGACGAACTCATCATCACCGACTGAGCCCGGTCGCCTCCCTGCCCCTGCTCCGTCCTCAGTTTCTACTCGCCTGTCTTTTTCTACATGTAAATAATAAAGTCTTCAGCCTTTCAGCCCTTTCACGTCCAGCTGTCTGTGACCCCTTCTTTCCTGTCATTGCCTAGAGCACACACCTATCCTAGTGGCCCCGTACTGTCAGCTCCTTAAGAACCACTTGGGGCCCTTATCCCCGTACCCCATCCTTCCCACCATCTCCGTGGTTCACCAGAGCAAAGGCTGCTGCAGGGGAGACACCTCAGCTGCCTTCCCAGCAGACAGACGAGCCTTTGTGCCCAGGGAGCTGGTTGCCACGGAAACCCCCAATTTCCTTTCCAGTGGGGACTGGCTGCAGGGGCTTCTCCCTTCTCAGGAGTATCACAGAGCAGGTCTCATCAAGCCACCCATTGTTTCCTAAGGACCTGCCTCGAGCCTCTTATCATGGGCTCGGATCCCCTTTCAGGAGCAGAGCCCCAGCAGGAAGCTTGGGGACGAAGCTATCTCCTGCCTCCCCAGGCAGAGCCCTCCTGGGCAATTCCACAGCTGGAGCAGGGCCGGAGCACCTGCCTGCCCCCTCTGTCCCCACTCCTGCTCAGGCCACTGCCCACATACCGTCCTCTGGGCCCACCTCTCTGGTTGGCCACACCCATACCCTCTTCTCCCAGCCTTTCCCCCAGTCCTCTGAGGCCTTGACTGGGATGGGTGCCAGGATGACAGTGGGCAGGGAAGGGCTCCAGGGGTCACGGTCTACATTAAATCAGCTGGAGCTCTCCCTCCTTCTACTGTTGAGGTGCTAATGGGTCCTGTTTTTTATTCCCTTTACCCTACCTGAGTTAAGACAGGTCACATTGGCTCCTCCCTCCCTCCCTCAGAGGGACAGGGAGAGCACAGACACTAGCACCAACAGCTAGAAGGGAGAGCGGGCTCCCTGAAGAGTCTAGCCTGGGCCTCCATGGTCAGCTTCCCTTCCAGGGCTTGCGTAGCCTCTGCCCGAGGCAGGGCTTGGTGATGGTGTGCCCTGGACAGGGTGGGGGCAAGAAGTACCCACAGGGAGGAGCAGCTGGGGTGCTTGTTGGTCTGGAGAAGGGTTAATTCAGGGAGCAGTGGACTTGCACCCCTTCCACCCCCCTCCAAGCCTGTGGAATCCTTTAATCAAGTTGGGTGCTGAAATTTCAGTTCTGAAATGCTGCCTTTGTGCCGGCATCCAGGCAGCCGCCCCAGAGTGCGGGGGTCATTTTCTCGGCCCCATTTCTCTAAATGGTCTCTTTGTTTCCTGCTGGGCCGCTCAGTATCAGATGTGATTAAAGGGAGATGGGGTTTGGGCAGGGGAGGAGAGAGGGAGAGAGGGAATGGGGTTAACCCTTAGGGCTAGGGTGGAGGGGAGACAGAGAAAAGGGGTGTTTTCCTCTCACCTCCCACTTGCCCTTCTGCTCTTTTTCAGGGAGCCCCTCACACTTAGCTGACCAGGCCTGGGTTTTGACTTCTCTTGAGGCAACAATCACCTGCAACCACCACTGGTTCTGTATCTTAGGGTGTGGGCATAGTCTCTTCGATCCTTTCCAGAAACACCTGGCCCCTTCTCGCCTTACGAGAGGAGGCTAGGTTACTGTGGCCTCTGCACATGCGGGACCTTTGGTCTCAGTGATGAGTGCACCCCAGATCTTCTGACTGTCCTGGGGCCATTGGTACCCTCCTCCAACACCGCCAGTGATCTCTGTGTCAGTCACAGGCTGCAGGGTCCTGGCAGGCAGTGCCTTCTTGATGCACCCCCTCCCCCCACTCGCTGCCAGTGCCACCTCCACAGTCCTGCCGAGACCAGGAGCAGTGAACAGGCTGGAATGGACAGATGCCCTGCTTTTCAGTAAAGTGGAAAGGGTGGCGTGTAAAAGTCAGGAATCTGTCAGGTTACTACTGACTGATCTCTGGCAAAGTTCTAGAATGGGCTGTTACACATTTGGAAGCACTTAGATCTAAAGAGGAGACCCCTGGGAGCTAGCAAGGGTTGCTAAGAAACAACAGCACCAAATAAACTGAATTTCCTTTTTTTGGTGGCTACTGGTCTTGCAGATCAGGGGAATGTCACAGATACAGTGTATCTTGATTTTAGCAAGACATTGGGTCATCTTTCCACATGGCTGTGATGGAGAAACGTGCACTATGTGGTGATATAATTAGGTGGATTCAGAACTAATCACACAAGTCTTCCCTAAGAGTGGTGATAATAGAAATGGTGATGGAGAGAGGTATTTAGTGGTGCGCACAGATCCCTCTTCATTTCAATCTAATAAGTTGGGTCCAGAATTCCTAAAGATCTAATATAGGTGGGAAAATGGGTCAAATCTGACAAGATGACATTTGTTAAAGACCAACAGAAGATCCTGCATTTCGCTGCAGAGCAATTGACAGCTTTATATGGTTCGAGGTGGTCTGACTTGGCAGCAGATATTTTTTGTGTGAAAGGACAGGGGTCTGCAGTTATCACCAAGCTTGACAGGAGCCAGCAGGTTTGGGGAGGTTGTCCAAAGAGCTCATGTGGTCCAGTTTCCAGAGCAAGGCAGTTTGGCCACCCTGGGAGGACTGAACTAGCTCTTGGTGGCCCCTGGGTCGTGAATAGGCAGTGAGGGGCTGGAGACCATGGGTGGGAGAAACAGTAAGAGGCTAGGGAAGCATCCGCTCTGATGCCGTGAAAGAAGCCCTGGTCCAGGTTAAAAGCAGAAGTAAAAAAACAGTTGCCATCAAACGGATTCCGACTCCTGGCGACCCCATGTGTGTCAGAGTAGAACTGCACTCCATAGGGTTTTCAATGGCTGGTATTTCAGAAGTAGATCACTGGGCCTTTCTACCGAGGTGCCTCTGGGTGGTCTCAGACTAACCCAAAGGTTAGCAGCTGAGTGTGTTAACTGCATCACCCAGGGACTCCAAAAGTAGAAGTAGGGCCCACAAATGATTGGCAGGGGGAAGACATGATAGGTAAGAACACAAGTCAGTCAGCCAGGTTCCGATTGTGGCACCAGCAGTCCTTAGCATTGAGCTCTCAAAGCTCCAGTTTCCCTACCTGGAAAATGGGAACAAATGATCGGGCCCATGCCGTCGTAGGCCTAAATGACATAAAAGCACTTGGCAAACCGCTTGCCTGGGGCGCACTCAGTAAATGGTAGTTACGACTGTTAGGAGCAAACAGATACTGGCTGGGTGTAAGGAAGAACTTCCAAGCAGCAGGGTTGTCTATCAGTGGAGCAAGATGCTGACGGGACTTCCCCTGTCCCTGGGGCTGTGTGCTTGTGAGGCGGAGTGGCAGATTGGAAAGAGCTGAGGAAAGCGCTCTTGGGGAGTAAGCACTTAAGAGTAGATTGTGTGTCTGATCTGACATCCTTGGTTTAGACATGGGCAGTGTCTCAGGACTCAGCTAGACCCTGAATGGAATGATATGTGAGGGAGGCAGCCAGTGGAGGAGTATAGCAAGAGAAGACCAGGCCTGCTGGCTCCAGACAAGATGGCAGACTTGACCCACCTCCTCTCTTTAAATTTTTTTCCCAGTTGCTGTCGAGTCAGTTGGCGCGAGTCAGAGTAGAACTGTGCTCCAGAGTTTTTCAGAAGTAGGTAACTAGGCTTTTCTTCCGAGGCACCTCTGGGCGGACTCGAACCTCTACCCTTTCAGTTAGCAATTGAGTTTGTTAACCGTTTGCACCACCCCAGGACTTCCTCTTCCAATACCTGCCCCTTGAATTCTCTTCCAGCTCCTCTCTGCTGGGTGAGCAGTGGGGCTGCTTGGAGGGTGCTCGCACTGAGATCCAGTTTGAGCCAGTGAGGAGTGGAGCGGCCATCTGCAGAGCTGGTGCAACTGGGCAGGGGAAAGGCACCCATCTGCGACTTCAGTCCCTGAGAACAGACTGACCCCGCTTGTCCTAACCCACTCCACTGCCCCCACCTTCTTAGGGGAGAAAAGGAGACCTTCAGATCGCCTATCCTTTGCCTCCCGCCCCTAGCTCCTTCCAGAAAGTGTTTGAGGAAACACAGGTGCAGGGATAAGAGACCAAGAGACAGGCCAGGCCAGGCCCACCAAGCAGGTAACTGGAACCTTTACTTTTATTATGTGGAATTCTTAATGCGGAGTTAATAGGGGCTGGAGTAGCTGGAAGAGGGGAGGGGGCTACTGAGATAAATAAGAGGGGGACAGTAATGTGTTACATGTGGATCATGGGGGCTGCAGAACAGGAAAGTAGGGGCAGATATAGCTACATGTTTTATTCAAATACCACTGGGAGGCAAAGGGCAAAAGGCGAGGGCAGAAAGTACATGTCAGGATTTTAGCATCTTCAGCCTGCTGCCGGCCACCTGGGTGCTGGGGCCTGTGCCTCCTCCCGGAGCCCAGAGTTTGGGCCTGAGCAGCTAGAACTCTTGGGGAGCCCAGGGAGTTGGGGCTGACAGAGCAGGGGCCAGAGAGCCTGGCAAAGGGAAGAAGGGCGTTGGACAGGAGCCCGGGGAGGAAGCTCCATGAATTGTCTCTGAATGCTTTCCCGGAGCCCCTGCCTCACCTCCTGGGATGTGCCCCAAGGCCTGGGAGGCTGGCCTCGGGGAGGGCTGGGGCTCTCATTCTCCATTAGGCAAAGAGTGAGGTTATTGGCACAGAATTAGATCTGGGGGGCCTCTGTGCCAATTCCTTCCTGTGTTCAGGAGGGGAGGGGCATTGAGGGGACACGGAGAACCCCCACTGGGCCCTCAGCCCCCCAACACCCCATGAGGCTGTTCCGAGCTGTCCTTGGCCCCCGAGTGGCAGACAGAGCAGGCTGAAGGCACTGATGTGGTCTCTGGTTGGCCTGACCCTTAGGCACTGTGGCATGGGGTCCTGTCAAGCCCCTCACTCACAGAGCCTCCAATTCTCGTCCAACCCTGCATGCCCCTTCTCTCTGCAGAGGGTGAGCGGGTCCTTCTCAGGTTCTGGGGTCAACAGTCATTCTTGGGGGAAGGCACAGCCCCTCGTCTTTCAGTCTAGGGACACCAATCAACCTCTTCCTCCTCAGCCCAGCCTAGCACCCCAGGGCTTTGCCCAGGCTGGAGCCCGGATGGGCAGGGCGGGGTCATCGAGGGCCAGCCTTCTGTCGGCAGTCAGCCTCCGCAGCCTCCTCCACAGCCACTACCAGGTCCCAGATGGGCAAGGAACAGAGCGCAAAGATTGGGGAAGGGATGTGGTACCCAGGAGGGGCCTGGCAGGGGGTGGTAGTGACAGGGTCCCCTTTAAGGCCGGGACAGCGTCGTGTATACTGGCTGCTCCCAGTGTGTGGGGCTGTGGGACTGGGGCCCTGAGGGGCTGGGGTCAGAGATGGCTGTGTAGAGGGGCCGTTGCGAGGGCCCCATGTAAGAGAAGGCCGAGTAGAGGCCAGAGGCCTGGCCTGAGTGGCCATAATAGGGTCCTGAGGGCTGATGGTCAGAATAGTCGAACTGGGGGCGGGAGATGGAGGGGAAGGCGGAGCCGTAGTGGGGCAGGCTGAGGGAGGTGTAGGCAATCTGAGAAGTGGATGGCTGGTCGGTGTAGTGCGGGGGTGCCTGGGGCCCCGCGGTCTCCGTCTTCACCTGGGCTTTGGCATCCACTCCAGGTGGTGAGACTGTGGGCAGAGCCACACCTGGTGGCTTGGAGATCCAGGCAGAGTGTCCGCTGGCCACAGCCAGGGCGCTGCCCAGCCCATAGCCAGCTGCCGAGTAGCTGCCCACGTGGCCTGGGTGCCCATTGGGCGGCAGGTACTGGTCCAACTCAGCCACATCAAAGGTCTCCATGTTAGACATTACCTCGTGGCTGATCTCACCAATGTCCACATTGCCGAAGTCGATGTGAGGCTTCCCACCCTCCCCCAGGGAGCGCCCATCCCGCTTGGAGTCTGCCTTGCCCGACTGCAGCTCTGTCTTTGGGGTGGTTGGAGGGGTCGGTGGGCCGTGGCTCTGGCCTGGGTGGAAGAGAGGGAAAGGAGAGAGAGAGAGAGAAGGGGGGGTACAGGTCAGAAGGCACGTGGCACAAATGGATTCCGATGGCTCACCTTCAGGTTGGGTCACCACGTTGTAAGTGTTTATGGCTGCATGAGTTGGCATTTGTTTATAGAATCGTCTTGGAGTGGTCCTAGTTGCTTACAAAACCCCCTATCTCAGGAACGGGTCCCTCCTCCCACTCAGCGCTGGAATCCCTTCTGTCACGCATCTCCCAGAGAGGCCTGCTGCTTTTTCGAAGAGCCTTTCCGGTTGGGAAGTTCTTCCGCACATCCCCTGAAGCCGGCTTCCCTCCCTGTCCTCCCTAGCTGCCGAAGCCCCGCCCTGCCGCTCTCTCTCCAGCCTCTGCCTGCTGCGTCCTCGCTGAGCCTCTCCCACCCTCCTTATTCTGGCCGCCTGTTTCACTGTTGCCGGCTTGCCTGGGTCTACTCCCCAGGCTGGCCCCAAACAGTGCCATGCCCATCAGCCCTGGTCCTCCTCCCCAGGCTTGGCTCCGGCGCCCCCTCGCTCCAGCCCCACTGATCGTTTCCATCTCCGTAACTGCTGTGTGGCCCCCACAGGGAAGCACTTAGGTAAGCGATGCCTTCCACCCATGTGCCTTCATCACTCAGGTTCTCATTCACTTATTCATTCAGCAAACATGCAGGGGCGCTGCTAAACGCCAGGCACTGTGCCAGGTGCTGGGGATATAAGGATAAATAACGCGGATCCCTGTCTTCAAAAGCTTCTGGTTTATGGGGTGACCTAGACAGCCACATGACTGAAGTGTGGCATCGAAAGGGCTGTGACGACGGCTCTACAAGGACTCGGGGACAGAGGAGGTGACACCCATTCTGCCTTGGGGGTTTGGGGAAGGTCTTGTAGGTGAAGGGTATGTGAACTGGGCCTTGAGGGTGAGAAAAAGCCCAGGCCTCCAGTTTTGTTCTGAGGTGGTGGTTTTGTACATACATGGCCTTCTGGTATGTGCCTATCTCTGGATCTCTGAAGCTATGGGGGCAGGATGTCTGGACTGCGTATCCCTTCACGGAGACCACATGCGCATGGTCTTAGGACACCAGGAGCTTCTTGAGGGCAGGCCTACACCTCCTCCATCAGACCAGAGGCAGTGCCGAGTCCTGCACTGGTCAAGGCCTTGGACTTTGAGAGACCTGCCAGGGTTTGAATCCCAGCTCTGTCACTTCTGTGTCACCCTGGGCAAATCCCTGTCTTCTCTTAACCAGTTTCCTTATAGATCAAACAGAAACAATACCAACTAGCCATGGCTTCCTTCTGGAAGCCCTCCTTGACCAGAGTTTGGCAGGCAGCTGGATATTTCTGGAGAGCCTGACTGGGTGGATGGACAGATGGTCATGTCACCTCGGGATCTCGCCCTGGACCTTGTGCACTTGTTACTTCCTGTCTACTACAGTTCACTTGTTTCATTCCTGCTTTTCCCTCTAGACTGTGGGCTCCTTGAGGGAGGGACCATGGCGTCCCTAGTTTATATTCCTAGTGTCTCCTCCAGGGCCTGGCCCTCAGCGGGTGCCCAGACGTGTCCTCTGAAGGCATGGAGCCCTGTGGGCCAGGCCCCGTGCTCAGCACTCTCTCTGGCGCCAAGCAAAGGTACCGGAGCCAAACTGCCTGGGCTCAGAGCTCAGTTGTGTGGGGAGTTACTCTGAGTCTCCTCATCTGTAAAATGAGGCAGCAGCTCCCTCATCATCACACATTTTGTTAGGATTGCATGCATTCATACCCATATGGCCACTGGTACAGTGCCCGGCACCCAGCAGGGCTCAGCTGTGTCAGCTGTCACTATCATTAATGAGAATTAAACAAGATAGCCTGTCTGCCCACCCACGGCATGTGCTCGACATCGTATGTCTCGTCTCCCCCATCGGACTGGGTGGTGAACCAGAGGCAATGAGCCCTTCTCCCCATTTCTCAAATCATCCTGTCCCCCCTCTCCTTGTTGTGACCGCCCCAGTCCCTTCCCACCCCAGGGCCCCATAGCCCCTTATATGGCCCTCTTCACCCAGCAGTAGCACCCTGGCCAGAGCCATCTTACTGACTGCCTCCCCCAGGACCTGAGAGCCTACTAAGCTCCCAGGGGCCCCACAACCCTGCTGGGGCCCTGCCGGCACTGGTGAGCTCTCCCCAGGACCCAGAGTAGTGGCGGTGAAGTATCCAGCCATGCACCCCCTCCTCCCTCCAGGGCCCTGTCACCAGCCCCCGTGCCATGCTTACCTGAGGGGTGCTCAGGGTTCCCATCTGACATTGGGGAGCCCTCTCCCGGGTGCCGGTGGTCCAGGTGGGCACTCTTGTAGTGGGCCTGGATGGTGGCCGCCCCACCCTGCTCGGCCTCCCCGCCTGGGCACTCTGCCTCCCCCTGAGCCGCCTTCCCGTTCTTCCGCCGCCGGGGCTGATACTTGTAGTCCGGGTGGTCCTTCTTGTGCTGCATGCGGAGTCGCTCAGCCTCCTCAATAAAGGGGCGCTTATCGCTCTCATTCAGCAACCTGGGGGGGACAACCGAGGAGCCCGGCATGAGTGCCAGAGCCCCCAGGGTGAGCCCTCTGGTGTATGGACTGGAAGATCTGAGGCTCCCCACATCTGCCCCACATCTGTTGTGGGCTGGAGTTAGAGAGAGGTTGGCCTGCTGGTCCTGGCAGCCCCGGGGGATGGAATTAGAAATAAGAATGGTGGTTGCGAGGAGATGGGCGTAAGCTCAAGGAAAGGAAAAACTAATCATTAAAGTCTGAAGGTGGAATGAACTGCCTTGTTAGTGAGTGAGCTCCCTGATGTTGGAGGTGTGCAAACAGAGGCAGCGTGGTGTCGGGGGAAAAGCCTGGGCTTTAGAAAGGACTGGGTTTGAACCCAGGCTCTGCTATTTCCCGGCTGTGCGGCCTTGGGCAAGTTACTTGTCTGAGCCTTAGTTCCTTCATCTAGGAAAGGAGGATGGTAATACCCACTCCACTGGTGGGAGGAGCGGCTGAGATTATGGGTGTGAAGTTCCTTGCACGAGGCCTAGGGCCTGGCTGCCCCCCCCCACCTTTAAAAATAGGTGCTATTCTAATGGCGCAGTGGTTAAGAGCTTGGCTGCTAACCAAAAGGTTGGCAGTTCAAATCCGCCAGCTGCTTCTTGGAAACCCTATGTGGCAGCTCTGCTCTGTCCTGTAGGGTTGCTCTCAGCTGTAATTACTAGACAGGCAAGGGATATTGTATTGAGGGTATCCTAATGTTGCTTGGGTTGGGGATTGGACAGGAGCACCTAGGGGTGGGTCCGTAAACCCTAGGATACTGATTTTGTTAATTCCAGTGTGCTGGGGGTCCACGGGAACAGGGCCTGAGTCTCCTTCCTGTGAGGCAGCCACAGCTTCCTGAGGGAGATTTTGTATCCTTGTTCAAGAGCTGACGAAGGTAGAGGAAGCTGGGAGGTGGGCAGACAGACCCTCTCCCTGCCCCAAGACGAGCCCATGGAGGGCAGCCCTGAAGGCAGTGGCCTTGCCCACAACTCTAGCCTCAGGAGAGGTGGAGGGGGTGCTCAAGGCTTGGCCACTCCAGGGTAAGAAGGCAGGAAGGTGCACCTTGCAGAGGGGGCTAAGGGGAGTGGGACGGCCCTGTCCCTCTCTGAAAGGACATAGACTCATAGGATTCTAGATGCAAGGGACAGACAGATGTCTGTCTGTCTGCCCAGAGGGCCTCTCCCCAGCTGCCCTCCCACTCCTCACCCCACAGTGGGTGCTGTCTTCCCCTAGGCAGAAGGCCGAGCCCTCCTGCCGCAAGATGGGAGGGGGTGGTCACACCAGGCACCTCCGAGCTGCAGCAGCATTCCTGTGCAGCTTAGCCTCCCCCGCCATCCCCTCCAGAACAAGCCCAGAGCCCCAGCTTTCTCCCAGGCTCCCTTTCACCCAGACCATTCAGTGGATACACTGAGGACAGGATGGGGACCCAGATCAGGCCCCCCGAGTCAGAGTGGGATGCAGGATGCGTGCTCCCTCACCCCCAGCCAGGCCTCTGTGAGGGCTGGGCCCTGGGCTGGGAGAGCAGGCCCCGAGGGTGTCGTGGGATTGCTGCCCAGGGAAGGCAGAGCAGACTCCCTCCTGGGATGGCTGGAGGCCCTGAGCTCACTGCTATCCCCCGTCAGGCCTCTCCACCCAACGCTCTCTGTGCCCTCTGCCCAGCTGGCAGCTGAGTACAAATCAAAAGAAAACGGCAAGAAAAGAGGGAAGATTCTGACACTAGGATCCCACTGTTGTCTCCCTGCAGTCCCCTAACCCTAATAGAAACCCAGTGCCAGGGCCACCACCACCCACGACCGTAGCCCAACCTTATAATCGGCTCATGCAGCCTCAGCCCCTCACCTCCAACCTCAACCCCTGCCTCGCCCTGATCTCCAGCCTCAGCTCTCTTTAGGCTTCTCCCAGCCCCAAACCCCAGGGTTCCACCACTTAGACCCAATTTTAGATCTGACCTTGACTCCAGCTCCATCCCTCACTCAACATTGCCAAGACCTGCTCCCCGACATGTAACCTACAGCTCTAATTCTAAACCCCATCCTCACTGGTACCTCTGCCTCAGCCCTCTCCCTTGCTGGTCTCCAAGGTTTGGGATAAGGCCGGGAGAGGGTAGACTGGTCCCCAACCCAAACTGGAAAACCCCAACTGAGGGCTCCCCAGGTGGAGGACCAGGTGCTGCATCTGTTCCTCCTCTCAGGCCAAGGGCACAAGAAGGCTTTCCCTGGGGGAGGGGCCTGTGGGGCTGGGGACCGGGAGAGGCCAGGTGAGAGGCTCCAGCCCGTGACACCCTTTCCAGTGTCCTGGAGCCAAGTCTTCTCTTCACCCACTGCCATGTGACCAGCACCTCACTCTCCTTTCCCAGATGGGCATCAATGGTTAATGTGACTGTCAAGGCTCACACAGCCATGGAGGAGCCAGGAGCTGGATGCAGGGCTGTCTGACTCCAGACCGCTCCCAGCACACCACGCACTTGTCTGTATGTCTGTCCAGTTTTAGGACCCCTGCTTTCTAGTTTTGCCTACCTAAGCCTCCCCTTCCTGATGTCCTGGGAGTGGTGAGTCTGGGGGCAATTTCAGGAGCAGCCCCTGGGGCAGATGGAGCTGTTGGTCAGCCCACCCACATCCAGGTGCTTCCGAGCCCCTACCCGGGGTCCAGGGAGCCTACGCTCTGCGGGCATAGCCTTTGATCCTTGCTATTGTCCTGGCATCCACTGCCTTGCCTCCATTCCTGATTGCCCCAACCCAGGTGGGCTCCAGGGGCAGCCAGGCCCTTGGGCTCACAGCTTGAGTGTGGTGGCCAGGAACAAGCCTTCTGGGCTGGGAGAAGGATGACGGGAGGGCCAATCACAAATCCATGGCGATGGGAGGTGGTGAGAGACATGGGGTCCACTGTTGCTTTGACTCTCTCCTCGGACTCTTATTATGGTCTGCTCCTCACAGTCCCCAGCCTGCTTTGTCTGTCTGTCTTTCTCTCCTGGTTGTCTCACCTGCTTTTCTCAGTCCCACGGCACCAAAGGTACTGGTCTGGGGCGAGCCCCACCGGGTCTGGATGGACCTGGGGCAGAGGAGCTTGCTGCGACCTTTGCTTCTGAGCAGAGCTGGACCCTCTGGGTCCATGCAGCAGACTAGCCACTGAGCCTGGGGCCAGGGCCCCCTGGATCAGGCAGAGCGCGGACAGCTGAGAGGGACAGGAGGAAGGGGCAGCGGGCCTCCAGCAAATCCCATGGCAAGGAACAGGGCCAGGTGGCTGTTGTGAATCCCTCCTGGTCTCTTGGGGCCCTCTTGCTGCTTCTACCACTCTAAGCCCTGGGTCTTCTAGACCCAGCCTGTACTGTGCTAGGGGCCCGCGAAGGGGAAGGCAGCAGCAGAAGAGAGACCAGCTTCTCCGACAAAGCCCCAACTTCCTGAAACCCGGGCTTGCCACCCCACTGCTCTCCTCTGCCCCCACCCCCCGACCATGTCTTAGAGCAAGGTGGTGACCCACCGCTGTCACCAATGGCAGTGTGGGGGAAGACCACTCAGGAAGTCTGGGTTCTGGCCCTGGCTCTGCCACCGACTTGCTCCGTGACCTTTGTGGCTCCTTTGCTCTTTCTGGGTCTGACTCTTGGGCAGTCTAGTGGGCTGGGTCAGTGACCTCCCAGGGCTGCATCTCCTGGCACCCTGGGGCTCCTGAGGGGTGTTCCCTGCTTCACATATCCCCAAGGATGAGCCCCACGCTGAGGTGAGGATCGTTCCTGGGGGGATGCTTCCGGAGGCTTGCGCTAGTGCCAGGGAGCCCAGGATTCTGAGGGACCCTGGGTAGGCACGTGGCCAAGGTTTCTTCCTGGCCAGGGTGCTCAGCTGCAGCTCCCAGGCTTTTGGGATAAGGAGGTTACTCAACCCTGGGTGGGGCCCTGGGAGGGAAGATGGCGCCCATCCGGTAGAGGGAGGAGGGAGAGAGGCCAGCTTGGTGGCTCTGGGACAGGGTGTGGGGGGGAGGCCTTTTCTGTGTGACCCTCCACCAGGGAATGAAGAAGCCTCCAACTTGGGAGAGGCTGGGGGTCAGGGAGGCACAGGGAAGGCAGATGGGACAGGATGGGGCCCTGCAGCGGCAGACATTTGCCCCTCTGCACTTCTCCATCCCTCACCCCTTCAAAGACTCCTATGAATTCCTCCTTTTCCTTGAACTTCCCCCAGTTTTCTGTCTGGCTGCCTCAGTTTCCCTGCATCTCCGGCCAGATCAGGCCAGGCCAGGCTGTCACCCCTTTCCCAAGCGTTTCTGCCGCATCCTCCCCACCACTGGACCTGGGTGGCAGTGGCACCCTTAAACGTCTGTGTTGGGGAGTTAATGAAGGCCCATAGTATGGACTCCTCATCCCATCCTTCCCTCTCCCTTCCCTCCAGTCTTGGCTCCCCCTAGAAGAAACCCAGGCACGCAAGCCTATCATGGACAGAATTCCAACCACAAGGGGGCGCTGTCCAGCCTACTGCCCCGGGTAGGGAGACCCCACCTAGGTCGCTGGGGTTCTGAGCTCCAGCTCAGGTGGGAGCAAGCGCAACCCCAAGAGGGTACTCCTGAGCACGGTCCCCACATTTGGTCATCCTGCCCCATCCAAGGAGGCAGCAACCCCAGGCGAAAGGCCAGGCAGTCCCCTCTGTGGGGTGAGGGCTCTATCCTGGCTCCAGGCCGTGGGGGCCCCGACGGAGGAGAGCGTGCTCACCTCCAGAGCTTGCCCAGCGTCTTGCTAAGCTCGGCGTTGTGCAGGTGCGGGTACTGATCGGCCAGCTTCCTGCGCGCCGCCTGAGCCCACACCATGAAGGCGTTCATGGGCCGCTTGACGTGAGGCTTGCTCTTGCTGGCGCCGTTGACGCGCACGGGCATGGGCACCAGCGTCCAGTCGTAGCCGCTGAGCACCTGGCTGACGGCCTCGCGGATGCACACGGGGAACTTGTCGTCGTCTGCCTCGCCGTCCTGCTGCTCCTTCTTGACCTTACCCAGCTCTCCGGGCCCCGGGCTGGCCCGCAGGCCCGAGCCGCCGCCGCCGCCGTCGGGCCCCAGCGAGGGCGCGCTCCCTGGGGACAGGCAGCGGGGCTCCTCGGAGCCCACGGGGCTCAGCTCCACCTCGGACAGGTCCTGTTCCTCCGCCATGTCGCCCCCGGCCACCTCCGCCTCGGCCGCCTCCCCCGGGCCCGCCGCCGGGGTCCTCGCGAAGAGTCCAACGCCCACCTGGACGAGAGGAGGGCGCGGTGGGCGGCCGTGCGAGCAGCCCGAGGGTGGCGTGGCCATGCCGGCCCGGGGCAGGCTCAGCCCCGAGGTGGCGGCCCTGCCTGCTCCCTGAGCCCGCTCCAGCCCCAGGCCCCGGGCACATGCCAGCCCCCAAGTCGGCGCGTCCCGCCTCCGCCTCTCCCTACCACCTGGTCCCAACCGTCTCTTGGTGTGGGTGGGTTTGGGTTTTTTTAAACCTCCTTTTGGGTGGAGGTTTGTTGATGGAAAGGAAGAAAAACGGACTCTTTATTCTGCTCTAATCCCCGCTCCTGGAATTTCCCACCTTTTCGCTCACCTTCCCTCTTTCCCTCTCCTGCCCCTGCCTGACTGGGCCTAGAAGAGATGGGTGGGGGGCGGGTGGGGTGTCAGTTTCTTTTCACCTCACCGTGGGCTCCTAGGCGCGGGGTCGGGAGAGCAGGGTTCACACTCACCTCCTCGGACTTTTCCTCCAGTCTGGGGCTTGTCCTCAGGAAGTGGAAAACCGTGTCCCAAGGTGTGCGGTCCAGCTCGGGGCTGGGGGGTGACGCTGGCTGGGCTAGGAGGGAGGGGCTGGGGCCCTGAGCCTCAGGCCAAGGCCTCGCTTGGACGGAGCCTGAATCCTCACCACCAACCACCCCGGCTGGACAACCCGAGACTGACTGAGCACTGAGCGCTCTGAGGGCTGGGGAAGGAAGGAGGGGGAGCGAGGAGGGGGAGCGGGAGGGAAGGGCAGAAGGTGGAGCCTCCAGCGCTCGCCTTCATCCCCAACACTGAGGGCTCCTCCGCCAGCGCCCCAGCCTCCTCCCCACCCCCCAGCCCCCTGCACTGGCCGCCCTAGGCCCACCTCGCTTGGTCTTAGCTTGGGATTAGTCAGGGAGGGTGAGAATGGGGGTGGTTAGGCCAGGAGAGTGAAGACATGGGGGTGAGGGTCGGACCTGTTGTTTGGGGGAAAATTGGGCCCAATGGGGACCTGGAAACTCTGCCTCAGGTAGAGGGATGAGCAGTCTACAAAGGATAGGGGAGCTATGCGCAGAAGGGAGGGAAAAGGTCTATGGATATGTGGGCCGAGGGTGGCCAGCCTGCATGGCTTCATTTAGCAAATCTTACTGAGTGCCTCCTGGGTGCCAGGCCCTGTTTTCCAGCCAGGGAGCCCTTCCTGTCTTGACTTACAGGGCAAGAGAGAGAGAGCTCAGATCCTTCCCAGTGCACATGGCTCAGCTACACTCTTGGTCCCTTCCCACCAGTCAGCCATCCCTCCTAAGACCTGGCCTGGCTCAAGGTAGAGACAGGACTAAAGTTCCCAGGAGGCCAGGCGTGAGGCTGGGGGTCCTTTCCAGATGGTCTGAGAGGCATTCTGGGTTCCTCCTTCCTGGGACCCAACTCTGTCCACATTGTGCTCACCCTCTCCTGGGCGAAGGTGGGTTCGAGAGTCCAGTGTTGCTTGTCCTGAAGTTCTACTCCTCCACCTCAGGGAAGGGTCAGGAGGTACCCTGCCTCCCTCCCCTGCCTCCCTGCCCATCTCTCTCCTCAGGACCCCTCCCCTAGCTGAGTGACCCCCTCTGGTTTTGCTTCCCTGCCCATCATCTGATGGTCCCTTTCTCTCCTCTTTTCTAGGTCTCTCCTCCAAAGGTTACACCTCTTTCGTTTCCCAACCAAGGGTGGTGAGGCAGAGGTGGGGTGGGCATGGAGGGACAGATGAGGCTGAACTGTGTTGGCAGCCTGGTTCGGAGCTCCTCAGCTTTGGGGCCAGGCCCCAGGCCCACCCCAAGGGGGTCCTGTCTGGAGTAGGGCTGGAAAGGGGGTCTGGGGAGGCCTAGCCTCATGCTTGGGAAAGACTGGGGGTGGGGGTGGGTAATGGGACACAATGAGGTAGTCACACGAGGCAGAGGCATGTTGGGGGTGGGGGGAGTGGACACTGGAACACACACACACACATGCTCACACACACAACCAGCCAGACAATCAGGCCAGTGTGTCTGGGGCCCTGGAGCCCAGTGAATTAGGAGTTTGATAAGGGTTTTCTCTTTCTCTCACTTGCTGGCCTTGGACAATCTCCCCCCAGTTTTCCTCGACGCCACCCCCGGCGCTGCCAACCCTCCTCCCCCCGCCTCCCTTCTCTTCCCTGTGCCCAGACTCTTGTTCGGGGCCTTGAAACAGTGAGCTGTCTTTGTTCGAAATACAGGTGAACGGCAATCATGTGATTAACACACACACACATAAAAAGCTTTTTAACAGCGCCCGCCCGGCCTCAGAACCACCCGGAGAGGAGCCGCCCTGGATGGACAGAGGGACGGAGGGACGTGCATCCAGCCGGTCCTGTCCCTGCAGCAGCCTCGGACAACCACTGCTGCCAGCCCGCTGCCGCTGCCACTGGCATCTCTCTTGCGGTGGGTCCCCATTCATCCTTCCACTCCTGGTTCCTCCTCTCACAGGGAAGGACCTCCCTTTTCCCCACAGTCCCTTAGACTCAGGCCTGAGCCCCCCGGCAGGGGAGGGGTGGTATGGAGAGAGGCCCCAGGCTAGGAAGCCCGGGTGGGGGTCGCATAGCCGCCCCTTCTCCAGCTCCTTGCCTCCTCCTGCCCTCTTGGCCCAGCTGTGCCAGGGTGGGGGCTCTCGGTCTGCAGAGAGGCCGCACCAGACGGGGTGGGGGTGGGGGCCTCTCTCTCGTCTCCTCTCTTCCCTCCCTCCTCCTTGCTTTGCTTGGGCTTGCTGGGAGATGCGGGATGAGGCAGGTGGGCCTCGGTGGCTGGGTCGGGGGCAGAGCTGTCAGATGACCAGGGCTGTAAGGGGTACCCTTGCTGTGAACACAGCCCTGCCCACCACGATGGCAACTGTGATCCCCCAGCAGGGGAGGGTGAAGGCCCCTGTATTCATCCCTGGAGGGCAGGGGATTTGGAGGGGGCAAGGGGTCCTGTGTGAACACACCTGGTTGGCCAGTGCCAGTGTCTGCCTCGTTCCCTGCTTAGGAGTCCCTTCACCCCTCACTCCTGACCCTTCCCAAAGGATGCTGGTGACCCACTTACCCACCCCCCAGTCAAATCTGTGCGAAGGAGGGTTTGTCCTCCCATGGTGAGGTTTAGGGAACAGGGGCTCTGGCCCTCCCTCTCTCCTTGCGCTCATTCCACACAGAGAGGGGCCCGAAGTGAGTGGGTCCTGGAGGCAGTCAGGCTTCTGTCCATTGAGGGAGCCCTGTCAGGAGCAGCGGGGTTTCCTGGGACCCAGCCTGGACTCTGCTAAGGCTGGTCCCAGACTGACTCAAAGATAGGCCCTGAGGGGAGCAGAGGAAGTGATACTCTGTAGCTTAACACTGCCCCAAGAGCGGCTTTGGGTCAGCAGTAACCCTTAACCCCTTAGGGCCCGGAGTTCTGGGAAGGCTCAGCCATATCCCCCCCGCCACCCACCCTGACCCCAGGTTCCTCACCTGGGTGGGGGTGATGGTCGCGCTCCTCCCCCCTGCCTCCCAGGACACACTGACATGAGGACTGGGAAACCAGACAGAGTGAGGGATGTTCTGGTCAAGCGGAGCCTATGCCCCAGCCTCAGTTTCCCCAAGTGTGAAGTGGGTGTGAGACTCTTCCTGACACCCTCAGAGGACAGAGGAGGGTCATAGGGAAAGAACTCCACCACCTCTGAGCATTGCGTGGATGTGAGCTGGGGGTGCTGGCTGTCCTCCCACTCAGCCCTCCCAGTACCTTTAACCCACACCAGCCCCCACCAGCGGAGGGCCTTGTTCACCACCCACCGGCCTGTGGAGCGGGGTTGGGCCAGAGCAGTGCCTCTCAGACAAAAGGGTGCACACATGAGGTTCCGTACTTCTAGCAAGCTCCAAGCAAGAGCCTAGAGCCTGGGCTCTAACCCATGCTGCGCTTTAGAATCACTTTTGAAAGAAATACTGAAGCCCAGGTCCCACCGAGACCAGTTAAATCTGGATTTCTGGCCCTGATGTCTTTATCTTCTAAAAGCTCCCCAGGAGGCCTCAGTGTTCCCTACCAGGGTTCCTGAGCCTTGAGGCTGTGACGGACCCCCTGCAGGGGCCGAAACTTCCAGGGGCAGGGAAGGGGGCTGAGCTCTGGGCCCAGAGGTGCCAGTTACACTAGGGTACATGGGGAGTTGTGGGGTGTTGCAGGAGAGGGGCTGGGCACTGGGGAGGTGGAGGGCCGAGGGGCACGGGTCAGGGTCAAGGATACGGTAGTGAACAAGTCAGCTTTCACGGAGCTTCCAGCTTAGTGGGAGGGGGGCAGTGTGTGCGTGTGTGACGGGGCATCCTTGCACATTTTCTAGACCACCCCCACCTCTGGACGAGGCTGTGTTATTGTCAGTTTGTGGTGTAGTGCACAGAGCACTGGACTTGGAGTCAAGAACCCTGCCACTTAGTAGCTTGAGTGGCCTTGTGCAAATTACTTAACCTCTCAGGACTTGGTGTTCTCATGTGTAAGATGTTGGTAATTTAATATCAAATTATCAACATTTAACGCAGACACCACACACACACACACACACACACACTCACATAACCTAGCTGAATGTTTGGCACGTGGTAAGTACTCACTAAATGGTAACTAGAAAAACCAAATCTAGGAAGTAGGCCAGTACCAGGAGGGAGAGAGGGGTGCTCACCACAGTGCGAGTTGCACAAGCGTTTACCAAGCAGTCACTGTGAACTTCCCCTCAGGAGTTTAGGACCTGGCCTTGGAAGCTCACCTTCAGACCACGGTTGGGGCCCCCGGCCTTCTCCCCCTTACCAGGGAAGGCAACATGGTGGAGCCTCACTGTGGCCCCTGCTCTGAGGCTCCTGTCATGCATCTCTCAACAACCCAATGAACAGGTGCTGTTGTTCTCATTCTAGAGAGGAAACTGAGACACCAAGAGGTTCAATGATGGCCTAGCAAAAGATGATGGTTTGAGGGTTGGGATCTGAGCCCTGCCTCTCACCACCGTGCTTCGCTGCCGCTAGGTCTCATGCTCAGTGACACAGGATAGGTTCCTTACTGGGCCTTGGTCAGCCTGCATGCTTGCCCTGCCCACCTCTGAGGCCACCCCTCCTGCTCCCCTGCCTTGTGCCCAGCTCACAGGCCCTTTTCTCAGGGACATGCTCGGGTGCTTGGTGGAGGTTCTCTTTAGTTCTTTCCTGTTGAGGAGGAGATATCCTTGTACCTGCCACTTCTCCTTACTGCACAATCCAAGTCCCACTTCCTACTGGGAGCCCCTGAGGGCAGGGCCATGTCTTCCTCGTTTGCCTTGACTCTGCAGGGCCCAGCTCGACCTCAGGGAGTCTTCCCTGAGCTGAGTTGCTGTCTGAGTTCCAAGGAGGAAAAGATGGGGGAGGCTGGAACAGGCAGGAGTGGCTTCCTGGAGGTGGTGGGCCTGAGTTCTCGGGAGGAGGACAGCATTCCAGGGCCTGTCCCAACAGGCGATCTCACCCTCCCTGTTTCTGGTCCAAGCTTAGGGTCCCGGAGCTGGGCCAGGAAGGCAGCTCCCTGGGCCTGAGACTTCCCTCCCCTCCCAACCCCACCCTCTCCGGGAACAAGGAAGCTGGGGCTAGTGCCCAGGACTGCCTCGGGGCAGCTGGCCTCTGCCCTCTTCGCAGAAACCTTCAGAGAAGGAGACAGCTCGTTCCTGTGATCCAAACCCCAGCTGCCAGAAGGTCCTTCCTGGTGTCTGCCCTGAATCCCTCCTGCTGCTGTGACCATGTATAAATGAATGCCCTCTCTGTGCAGGGCACTGGGCCAAGATGGTGATGGAGACCAGACCTGGCCATGGGGAACTCAGAGTTTGGTGGGAAAGACCAGAGAGAACCAGAGCCCTGGCACAGTTGAGATCCGGCACAGCTGAGGCCTAGCCCAGCCAGAACGGGTGATTACAGCTGGGACACGAGGGACTGTCGGTGGTGCCCTTGACTGCAAACTGAGGCCTGTCGGGAGCTAGGCTCTGCCTTCAGCTCCAGGCAGTGCAGCAGGAGAGAAGGTGCTCCAGGCTGGGAGCTTTAAGGGCTGGGTTAAGTCCTAACTGTGCTGTTGAGGCCATGTGTTGCCTTGGTAACCTTCTTCCTTCTTTACTGAGTTCCCACTGCTGTAAAGGAGGGCTACCCAAACCCAAACCCAAACTAAACCTGTTGCTGTCAAGTTGAGTCTGACTACCTCTGAGGGCAGTTCCAGATTTCATAACCCCTGGATTAGATTTCAAAACAAGGGCCAGTGCCTGACCCAACGTTCCGAACACAGTGGCTCAGAGCACTGTGTTCTTCGGGACTTTGACGGGCATCTCTGGAAAAGAGTCTTGTGGGCAAATAAGGCTGGGAAGCATTGCTTTCTAATTCCTCTTTTTAGAGCTGCGGGGCCTGTTAGCATGTTGAAAGCTTTAAATTCTGCAGTTTGTTGTTGTTAGGTGCCGTTGAGTAGGTAGTGACCCTGTGTACAACAGAATGAAACGCTGCCGGGTCCTACTCCGTCCTCACAATCGTTGTTATGCTTGAGCCCATTGTTGCAGCCACTGTGTCAATCCATCTCATTGAGGGTCTTCCTGTTTTTACTCACCCTCTACTTTGCCAAGCATGATGTCCTTCTCCAGGGACTGATCCCTCCCTCCCGATACCACGTCTAAATTACGTGAGACAAAGTCTCGCCATCCTCACTTCTAAGAAGCTTCCTGGCTGTACTTCTTCTAAGACGGATTTGTTCGTACTTCTGGCAGTCCATGGTATATTCAGTATTCTTCACCAACACCATAATTCAAGGCATCAATTCTTTGGTCTTCCTTATTGGTTGTCCAGCTTTCACATGCATGTGAAGCCATTGAAAAAATACCATGGCATGGGTCAGGTGCACCTTAGTCCTCCAACTGACATCTTTGCTTTTTAACACTTTAAAGAGGTATTTGAAATACTGGTGGCATGGCTTCCAGCATCATAGCAATATGCAAGCCACCACAGTAAGACAAACTGGACAAACTAATAGACAAGTGGTAGGAATTCTGCAGTAAAGAATCCACTTACCTTTGTTTAAAATACCCATCTCCCTACGGCTTCCTTTTCTCCCTCTCCTCCCTCATCTCCTTCCCCCTCCTCCTTTTCCTCTTCCTTCTTTGTTGCTATTGTTGTTGTTAGGTGCCATTGAATGGATTCCGACTCATAGTGACCCTATGCACGACAGAAGGAAACCCTGCCAGGCCTGCACCTTCCTCACAATCCTTATACTTGAACCCATTGTTGCAGCCACTGTGTCAGTCCATCTCATTGAGGGTCTTCCTCTTTTTCGCTGACCGTCTACTTTACCAAGCCGAATGTCCTTCTCCAGGGACTGGTCCTACCTGATAACATGTCCAAAGTATGCGAGATGTAGTCTTGCCATTCTTGCTTCTAAGGCACATTCTGGTTGTACTTCCAAGAGAGATTTGTTCGTTCTTTTGGGAGTCCGTGGTGAATTCAATATTCTTCGCCAACACCACAATTCAAAGACGTAAATTTTTCTTCGGTCTTCCTTATTTATTGTCCATCTTTCCCATCCGTATGAGGCAACCAAAAACACCATGGCTTGGGTCAGGTGCACCTTAGTCCTCGAGGTGATATCTTTGGTTTTGAACACTTTGCCAGAGGTCTTTTGCAGCCGATTTGCCCAATGCAATGCATCTTTTGATTTCTTGACTCTTGCTTCCATGGGTGTTGATTATGGATCCAAGTAAAATGAAATCCTTGACAATTTCAGTCTTTTCTCCATTTGTGATGATGTTGCTTATTGGTCCAGTTGTGAGGACTTTTGTTTCCTTTATGTTGAGGTGCAATCCATACTGAAGGCTGTGGTCTTTGATCTTCATTAGTAAGTGCTTCAAGTCCTCTTCACTTTCAGCAAGCAAGGTTGTGTCACCTGCATCACGCAGGTTGGTAAGGAGTTTTCCTCCAACCCTGATGCCCCGTTCTTCTTCATTTAGTCCAGCTTCTTGGATTATTTGCTCAGCATTCAGATTGAATAGGTATGGTGAAAGGACACAACCTTGACACACATCTTTCCTAACTTTAAACCGTGCAGTATCCTGTTGTTCTTTTCGAATGACCACCTCTTGATCCATGTACAGATTCCTCATGAGCAGAATTAAGTGTTCTGGAATTCCCATTCTTTGCAATGTTATCCATAATTTGTTATGATCCACACAGTCAAATGCCTTAGCATAGTCAATAAAACACAGGTAAACACCTTTCTGGTATTCTTTGCTTTCAGCCAGGATACATCTAACATCAGCAATGATATCCGTGGTTCCACGTCCTCCTCTAAATCCGGCTTGAATTTCTGGCAGTTCCCTGTCGCTATACTGCTGCAGCTGCTTTTGAATGATCTTCAGCAAAATTTTGCTTGCGTGTGATATAATAATATTGTTAGATAATTTCCACATTTGGTTGGATTGCCTTTCTTGGAAATAGACATAAATACGGATCTCCTCCAGTTAGCTGGCCAGGTAGCTGTTTTCCAAATTTCTTGGCATAGATGAGTGAGCGCTTCCAGCGCTGCATCCGTTTGTTGAAACATCTCAATTGGTATCCTGTCAATTCCCGGAGCCTCATTTTTCGTTAATGCCTTCAGTGCAGCTTCAGCTTCTTCCATCAGTACCGTCGGTTCCTGATCATATGTTACCTCCTGACTTGGTTGGACATTGACCAATTTTTTTTTTGGTATAATAACTCTGTGTATTCCTTCCATCTTCTTGGGATGCTTCCTGTGTTGTTTAATATTTTCCCTGTAGAATCCTTCAGTGTTGCAACTGGAGTCTTGAATTTTTTCTTCAGTTCTTTCAGCTTGGGAAATGCCGAGCGTGTTCTTCCCTTCTGCTTTTCTATCTCCAGCTCTTTGCACATGTCATCATAATACTTTGTCTTCTCGAGCTGCCCTTTGAATCTTCTGTTCAGCTCTTTTGCGTCATCGTTTTTCCTTTTGCTTTAGCTACTCGATGTTCAAGAGCAAGTTTCAGAGTCTCTTCTGTCATCCATTTAGGTCTTGTCTTTCTCTCCTGTCTTTTTAATGACCTCCTACTTTTTTCATGTATAATGTCCTTGATGTCATTCCTCAAGTCGTCTGGTCTTAGGTCATTAGTGTTCAACGCATCAAATCTATTCTTGAGATGGTCTCTAAATTCAGGTCGGATATACTCAAGGTCATATTTTGGCTCTCATGGACTTGCCCTGATTTTCTTCGGTTTCAACTTGAACTTGCATATGAGCAATTGATGGTCTGTTCCACAGTCGGCCTCTGGCCTTGTTCTGACTGATGATACTGAGCTTTTCCATTGTCTCTTCCCACAGATGTGGTTGATTTGATTTCTGTGTGTTCCATCTGGTGAGGACTACGTGTATAGTTGCTGGACTACGTGTATAGTTGCTGTTTATGTTAGTGAAAAAAGGTATTTGCAATGAAGAAGTCATCGGTCTCACAAAATTCAATCATGCAATCTTCAACATCGTTTCTATCACCAAGGCCGTATTTTCCAGTTAACAATCCTTCTTCTTTGTTTCCAGCTTCTGCTTTCCAATCTCCAGTAATTATCAATGCATCCGGATTGCATGTTTGATCAATTTCAGACTGCCAAATTCGGTGAAAATCTCCAATTTCTTCATCTTTGGCCTTAGTGGTTGGAGTGTAAATTTGAATGATAGTCGTATTAACTGGTCTTCCTTGTAGGCGTATGGATATTATCCTATCACTGACAGCATCGTGCTTGGGGGATAGATCTTGAAATGTTCTTTTTGACGATGAATGCAGTGCCCTTCCTCTTCAAGTTGTCATTCCTGGCATAGTGGACCATATGATTGTCCAATTCAAAATGACCAATACCAGTCTATTTCAGCTCACTAATGCCTAGGATATCAATGTTTATGTGTTTGATTTCACTTTTGATGATTTCCAATTTTCCTAGATTCATACTTTGTATATTCCAAATTTTGGTTATTAATGGGTGTTTGCAGCTGTTTCTTCTCATTATGAGTCACATCCCATCAGCAAATGAAGGTTGTGAAAGCTTGACTCCACCATGTCATTAAGGTCTACTCTGCTTTGAGGAGGCAGCTCTTCCCCAGTCGTCTTTTGAGTGACTTCCAACCTGGGGGGGCTCATCTTCCGGCACTATATCAAACAATGTTCTGCTGCTATTTGTAAGGTTTTCACTGGCTAATTCTTTTCAGAAGTAGACCGCTGGATCTTTCTTCCTAGTCTGTCTTAGTCTGGAAGCTCAGCTGAAACCTGTCTGCCATGTGTGACCCTGCTGGTATTTGAATACTGGTGACATAGCTTCAGCATCACAGCAACATGCAAGCTCCCTCAGCAGGACAAACTGACAGATGGGGGCCTCCTTCTTTACTACTTATGAATCTTGTAGAGCTTTCCATGGAGTACGATTTTATCCTCTTCTGGAGAGGAAATAGTTGGTAACGGTGGAATCTGCGTGAGACGCAGACTTCCCCAGACATGTGGAGCCACCCTTGGTTTCCAACTCTGTTTGGCCCAATTTGACATTTACAGGGTGACATCTAGATGTCGGCCCTGGGTTGAATAAAATATGGCCCCTGCCCTACAGTCACTATGTCCCTATGTCCTGAAGGTATGAAGGTCTCATACTTTCAGGGTCTTCATCTTCCTACACATGTTTTTTCCATTCTCTTCATCCTCTCCAACTTCTGTCCTCCACTCTGAGGCCCTCCTGATCCTTTTCTCTCCCTCTTCCTTACTACCAAGAGTCAAGGGGGAGGGCAGATGCTCCCCGGAGAGCTCTGGGAGGGCCTGGGCATTCCTTGGGCACTGTCCTTGATGCTTCCACTGCCCACAATCCCAGCATAGAGATTCACAGCCCCCACGACCTGCCTTGCCCTCCCCTCCCTTGACCTGACTGTGGCCACATTCTCTCTACCCCCGCTGTGTGGCCTGAGCCTCAGTAATTCCAGGTCTGCCCACAGGACACCTTGCCTCTTGGCCAAAGCCTCGTGTCTCCCCCACCTCCTGCCTCACTAATTTTTCCAGGAGGATGTTGTTCTTGCAGGGGACTGTGTGCCCCATAGCTGGGTCTTTCTCACCCTCCTTCATGACTGACACACAGTAGGTGCCCAGTACTTGAGTGAACGATGTACATGTAGGTGAACATATCTGGGCAGTGAAGTGTGGTAGAATGAGCCAGACAGCCCTGAGTTTGAATCCTGGCTCCCTCAACTATTAGCTGTGCATCCTTGGGCAAAGGACTTAAAGTCTCTGAGCCTCAGTTTCCTTCCAGGTTGTAGAGAGGATTAAATCAGAGAATGCATGGAGAGCACGCCAGACAGTGCCTGGCACACAATAGGGCTCAGTGAGTGGCAGGTACTCTTACTAGCATCTCAGGGATCTGCCTGCAAAGAGTGGCTGCCAGTTGACCTTGGGCGTGATATCAGTCATTGCTTCTTATCCTGTCTAAGTGCTGTCCTCTAATGTTCTTGTCTATGCTCCTGGTAACGCTGGGAGCTGAGAGAGCAAGGGTGGATCATCGTCCCATTGAACAAAAGCAGAAGCAGGTAAACTGAGACCCAAGAAGGGAAATGATTATTTGGCGTCTGAGCTGGAACTTGGCATCTTGGCCCTTAATTTTTTTTTTTAATTGAAGATTTTTTATTTTATGTACAAAGAGTTTGCAGTGTTTCTGTTGTTGGGTAGATGTCTTGGATAATACATTCAGAGGAGATCCCTTAGTCCCACTTGATGAAGACTATATCGTTTGTGTACTGATGGGAACACTCTTGGCACATATTGAGGCTGTATTTCCCGATCGGACTGTGCTGGTTTGAGCACACACAGCAATAGCGGGAACCCTGGCAGAGTTGTCGCAGATGGCTCCAGTAGAGCTGCTGGTGACCCCCGTTGCTTTGAGGGATGAGCCAAGGCGAAAGGGGCTTGGCCCTGACTTTTTCTCCCTGCATTTCCTGAGGACCCACCTGAGGCCAGACTCTCTCTGATCGTGTGTAAGAGGGGCAAGTCTTCACTGTGTCTCATTGACCAGCTGGGAGTTTGTTCATTCATTCATTCATCATAACTTCCTGGATACACACTAGGGGACATAGCAAAGACATGTGTGAGGATTGAGAGTGGTGAAGAAGGAGGAGGAGGAGGAGCTCTGGTGGTGCAGTGGTTAAGCACTCGGCTGCTAACTGGAAGGTTGGTGGTTTGAACCCACCAGCTGCTCTGTGGGAGAAAGATGTGGTAATCTGCTTCTGTAAAGATTACAGCCTTGGAAACCCTATGGGGCAGTTCTATTCTGTCTTATAGTGTTGCTATGAGTTGGAATTGACTCAATGGCAACAGGGTTTTTGGAGGAGGAGGAAAGAGAGGAAGCGTGGGGAACGGCCAAAGATGGCCCTTGGTCCTGCCCCTCGAGGAACTGGAAACCCAAAAAAATAAAAACCCAAACCTATTGTTGCCAAGTCGATTCTGACTCATAGTGACCCTGGAGGGGCTGGAGCTGCCTTTAATTACGGTCTGAGCAGGGTGAGCTTCATGTGGCTAACAGAGGCTTTTGGCCTTCCACCAGTGGCAGGTGACTGAGAAGTTGGGTGGTGGTGGGGTGGCTTGTCAAGGTTGCCCAGCTGAGGAGATGATGGAGGGGGGACTGGACCCCGCATCTTCTCATTCCATATCCCCTTTGTTTCACTGAGTCATCCAGGGTGCTGCCCAGGACCAGAGCAGGGGACTGGGGTCCCCAATGGCCATGAGAGTTGGCATTGTGAACGTATTCTGGTTCTCAGATGGCTTGCCTCTATCCCCAAAAGGTGACGATGGAATGATCCAGTGGGATTGTAGTATTTGTGTGAGCTCCAGGGGCCCTCCTGGAATAAAGTTTCCTTATTCTTTGATGATGTCACTTTATAGTGAAATAGAAAGCTGAGTGATGACAATCTTAGATGTGGAACTGGACAGGTCAGGGTTCAGATCCAGTGCTTGCTCCACTCAACAGCTGTGGGATTTGGCCAAGTTACTTAATCTTCCCGTGCCTCAATTTCCTCATCTGTAAATGATAAGGTAGGAAACCTGCCTCATAGGAAGGTTTCCAAGAATAAAAGAAATAAGGAATGTCAAGTGCTTAGCACAGAGCCTGGGGCAGAGTAGATGTGTTAACTGCCTTGTCTCAGTCATCTCAACTGCTAATTCCTGTCCAACATTGCCCTGATGGGATGGCTAATGTACTGGGCATAATATCAGTACACCAGTTGTCATTGAGTTGATTCTGACCCATTGCAACCCCACGTGTGTCAGAGTAGAACCGTGCTTCATGAAGATATGGCTGATTTTTTGGGAAGAGATCGCCAGGCCTCTCTTCTGAGGTACCTCTAAGTAGACTCAAACCTCCAACCTTTCAGTTAGCCTGTTTGCACCATTGCACCGCCCATAGACTCCTATTGAGGGTAATAACGTCTTGGATATAGTAAAAACCAAGGATGGCGAGTGCATTGGGGAGAATAATGTTCTGGGTATAATGAAGCCCAAGAAAATCCCTCCCCTTTCTAGGGCAAAGAGTTGAATTTACGGAGATAAAAGCAAGATATTCGGGCACAGCTCTGGGGTTCTGTTCACACATCAAGGTGCTACGTGAGTTTATGCAGAAAGTAAAATATCTGTGAGGCTGCAGGGCTTTGCAGGCACCCATTCCAGCTGCCTCTCTCCCTGCCCTTGTCGCCTCCAGGCAGCGCGCAGGCTTCACTGCTCTCCGGCATTTTGTATTTGTCTCGCCTCCCTACCAGGGAGCAAGTTGGGAAATAAGAAAGCTTGAATGTCTCTTGTTTTGGGCTTTGAAGCTTGAGTTCAGTCTTGGTGACCCGGCCTCAGCAGACGCACATGGAAGGAGCTAGATGCGAAGGTGGGAGGTATGTGTCCTGACTCTTGCTGTTTGACCTTGGGGAAGGCAGTCCCCTTCTCTGGGCTTGTTCCTTCCTCTGTACAACAAAGGAGTTGGCCTCTGTGATGTCCGGGAGTTCTTTCAGATTTACTAGCAGGGTTTAGCGTTCTCTAGAAAAGGTCCACATCTGGTTTTGTCAAGGTTGCCCAGCTCAGGAGAGGATAGAGTGGGGTATGGAACCCAAGTCTTCCCACTCCGTATCCCCTGTTGTTTCACTGGGTAATCCAGGGCCCTACCCAAGACCAGGGCTGTGGATGCCCAAGGGCAGGGAACTGGGCTGGGGTGAACCGACCGAGGGTACCCTATAGGCCCATCTCCAAGATAACTAATAAGGGTTCAAGTGGGCACACAACAGGTACTCAATAAGTGCTTGGTGAGCTGTGTTGACTGGGGAGATAACCCACAGAGAGATCTGGCCCACTTCTCTCCCCAGAGGGCCTATCCCCTGGCCCAGGTCCTATCAGCCCTGGTAGCCCTCTGGGGACAGGCCTCTGCTCCCCACCTCTCACAGTCGGCCATGTGCTAAACACACAGCTGCAGACAGAGGCATATGGGAAAATAGAGGCTGCAAATCGCAGGCAGAGCCAATAAATGCTTCATTCTCTGGCTTCTCTGGTAAGAACCCCAGTCTTCAGCCCACCCGGCCTGATCTGGCCCATCCCCACTCCCTATCTATGTCTCCTCAAACTCAGGAAGCGCTTTCCCACCTTGGAACCTCCACAAAGGCAGTTCCCTCTGCCCCAGCACTCTTCCACCCACCACCAGGTTGACTCCTCCTTTGGGCTCAGCCTAAAGGTCACTTCTATAGAGACCCTTCCCCTGATATACTCCAGTCTCAGTTAGTTTCCCTGTTATTCTCTGTGCCAGCACCCAGACTTTTCCCTTATAACACCCATTGCAGTTTACAATTACATATTTATTGCGAGATTAGGTTTTCATTCCCTGTCTTCCGCACAAGGATGTCAATTTCATAAATCCTCGGTGATCGGCTGAGTGCCTGGCACACTGGAGATGTCCAATGAATGAATGAATGAAAGCAGCTGCAGGTGGAGGATGCACGGGGAGGGGGAGGCCCGTGGGAGACTGGCAAGGTGGTGAGAGCAGAGTAGGGGGCTGGGGGTTAGAGAGGTGAGACTCTGAGGTCTCAGGGATGGAGCTTCTGACTCCCAGTCCAGTGCTCTTCCTGCCTCTGGCACTGGAGACTTCCTGGAGGCCTGAGGCAGGGGAAGGAGCTGGGGCATTCGAGTCAGCTTCAAGGAGCTCCACCCCTTCCTCCAGGCCCAAAGGGCAGGGCAGATCTGTCAGCTGCAGAAGCCACCGCCCTGGGGGACGGAGCCCTGAGCCCAGGGAGGCTGCAGGAAAGACAGGGGACAGGAAGCTCCTGGGTCTTCCCCTCCTCCCTCCTGCCCCACCCTATGCCTCCATCTCTGGCGAGAGCTCCTAGCCCCAGGCCTTGGCATGAGGGGCACAGGGTGGGGAAATGGGGACAGAAAGCCCATTTTGGCCAGGTGCCTTCCTCCCACCATTTGATGTCTCGGCCTCAGCATGGCAGCTGCCCGGCAGCCCCTGGAGAGTTGGGGCCCTGCCTTGGGGCCAGAGGGACAGAAAGAAAGGAGAGGGTACCACCCCACTAAGCCCTTCCTGAGTGCCAGTGTGGCAAGGCTGCCCCAGACCACCTGGGAGCCCCACCCTAGGGGAGAAGGAGCCCTGGCTGGAACTTGGGAGGTGTTACAGGTCAGCCTGGAACTGTTGTGTGACACCAGGTGGGGCATGGTCCCTCTCTGGGCACCAGTGTCCTGCTCATCTACCAGTGTGGCCAACGCCTGGCACCATAGCAAGCTCTCTGGGGGAGGGCTTGTTGTAAATGCTGATTCCTAGGTCCCATTCTAAGAGTTCGGTGGCGCCTGGGAATCGGTATTTTTTAACTCTCCCCAGTGGTTATGATGCATGGAGTGGGGGAACGATTGGAACAGATGCTCTCAAGGGCCCCCTCCTCAGCCTCAAAACTTCCATCATGCGGAGGGGCTGAGGCCGTGGCAGGCCACCCCTCTGGGCCCTGTGGTGCCGTCTTCATTGGCCAGAATGTGTAGCCTGGCTCTCTCTAAAGGCAAGGGCACAGGTGTGGCCATGGGCTCAGCAGGTGTCGGAGCACAGGCCGGACACAGGGCAGGGAGAAGTGTGAGCCTGGGGCCAGGTTTGGGCTGCATGGGGCCTCGGAGGGACAGGACCGGGCGGGGCCCTGGGCAGGCCTGCCTCCTTGCCGGCTCTTCCTCTCCCTCCTCCTCGCTCCTTCTCCTCCTCTCTCCCCCTTGCTCCCTCCCCTCCTCCCCCCTCTCCCCTCCTTAGAAGGCCTCTTCCTCCTGACCTTTGCTTTCTCCCTCCTTTTTCCTTCTGCCCCTGCCTCCTGTCCACGTCCTTGTTTTACTCTCTCCGCCTTGATTTCTTCCTGTGCTTCCCCTTTCTTCCTTTGTATCCATACCCTCCTTTCAGGAAGCGGCTTCATTTTGACTCATTGCTTCTGTCTCTGCCCCTGGCTCACCGTTGGTGCCCTCCCCCCGCCCCGCCCCGTTCTCTAGATCACCATCTCTGTCTGTCTCTCTCCCTGTTTTTCTCTCTCCCTCTCTCTCCCTACGTATTTCTCTGTCTCTGCTCTGCGTCCATTTACCTGGAAATATGGGGAGGCTGCCTGGGAGTGGGGGGCCCTGGGAAAATGAGAGAGATGTGAAGAGGGGACAACTTAGAGAAATCCAGATTTGGGCAAATGATCGTGAAGCAGCTCTGCGGGCACGGCACCCCCTGTACTGATCTTCAGGGCCCTCCCACCCGGCTCTAGCCGTGTTTCCTGCTTGCTTTTCCTCAGGCCACCTTGCCTGGTCCACCTGCATGCCCTGGGTCGCCCTTTTCCTCCCTGTTGCCTGTGCCCTGCACCCCAGCTCCCTCGTTGTTTTTCCAGTATCACCACCCTGCCTCTGAGCCCTCTCCGGCTCCCCAGGAGCTCACCCCGGTGCCCCCAGGGCCTGTATCTGTGCGTGGGGTACAGGTGAGAAATGAGGCTGGGCAGCAGGCTCCAGCCCCGTGGACCATTGACGTCTGGGCCAGAGCGTTTGTTTGTACCTTATCCTGGGGCAAGGGGCAAAGGTGGCAAATTTTGACGGCTGAGCAGGAGTTTTCGCACTCACTTTATGCATGAGCTTTCCAGGCCCTGAGAGGCAAGCTGATTTGCTCAAGGTCACACAGCTTGACCTGGGACAGAGCCAGGGACCGGGGAAGGGGAGTGGAGGAGCCTGGGGAAGGAGAAAGCATCTTGGTCCAGAAGCCAGGGACCCCAGTACTGGGAGGTGCTGTGGACTTGCAGAGGGACCGAGATCGTGCTTTCCCCGCTCCGTCCTCAGTTTCTCGGTCTGCTCTGTGAGGGGTGGGCCTAGATGGCTTCTGCAGCTCTTCTCACTCTGTCTAAGCTGCCCTTCCTTCCTACCCCTGCCGGGGCTGGGGGATGATGGCTTTGACTCAACAGCCCAGTTCTTCCTTGTCCCCCAGGCTCAGAGGATCAGAAGAGGCCAGGCACCTCATCTGTCCTCAGCTACGTGCCCTGACAGGTGGTATCCTACCTCCAGCCTGTGTTAACCCTCTCGGGGCCAGAGGAGACCCAGTGCATGACCCCCCCAGCTGCCTCCCAAAAGGGCCTCCCTGGGGGACAGAGACATCAGGATGGTCTTGGGGGGCTGTAGACCCCCGGCCTCCCACACTCCAGTTGAGCAGCCTTCGGACCGCCAGAGCCTGGCTGAGAACCAAGTGAGGAGCTGGGTCAGACCCCCAGGGATGAGGTGGTCCTGTCCTCCCATCCTGGGGACTTCATCCAGGGAACTCTGGGCCAGAAGGAGCCCCTGTAGCTCCCAGGTTCCCTTACTGTATAGCTCTTGCCAGCTGGGGCCCTGGGTGTGGGCTGCGCAGAAAAGCAGCCAGGAGAAGGGTTAAGTCAGGAACTCTGGGGATGGCTTTGGCCACGGCCATTTCTCCGGGAGCAGAGGGACGGAGAACAAGGGGCCCATTCTGTGTGTGGGAATTAATAGCAAGAGTCATCTGGGGTGTCATTCAAGCCCTGATCAGCTCCCAGAGGAATGCAGGAGAGAGAAAGGGCGGGGGGAGGGAGGCCCGAGGCAGATGTCAAAGGAAGGGCATTGGGGTCCAGTGGGCGGGCCTGTGCCCTAAGATGGGAATCCTGCTTCTCATCACAAGTGTACCCCTGCCCACACTCGGGAAGCATCCACTCGCCATTCCCTCCTCAAGGTCTCCCGCTCCTTTCTTCCCTCTTTCTTCCCCAGGATGGCTGTCCCCCCCACCTATGTTACTGTCTGCCCTGAGGCTTGGAGCTTGGCCCAAGCTGTGGACCTGTCAGGGATGCTGACGGCCTGCTCTCCTGAGTGCCCCCAGCCTCTCATCTTTGCATTGGGGTCCCTGGTGTTCCCTTTGGGAATATCCCTGAGGCTGGTGCTGTGGAGTGCGAGGGGGTCCCCGTGTTGTACCCTGTGCCTCCAAGATCCAATGGCTTGCCTCCAGGGCGACTTGGAAATGTCCCTGAGAGGTGTCCATCTGCGCCTTTAGCTGCCTACACTTGGGGGCAGGGGCAAACTTCAGCCATCACGGGGGGATGCGGGGAGAGCTCACAGCCCACTTGTCAAAGCTCCCACCTTCAGGGCCTTCCCCTCTTTAGCCTTCTGCCTTAGCTCAGGTCCTCGGTTCAGCCTCAGCCGTGGCCTCTGGAGACTTCTCAAATGTCATGGCCTAAGGGCAGGCCTTGGAGAAGCGCTCCAGGCCGTGCTCCTGGTTTTGTAGGGGTGCAGCTGAGGCCGGGAGGGGGCTGGTTGTAGGGCTGAGCTGAAATCAGCCGGTGGTTGGCCCCTCAGTCCAGTGTCCTGTCTCTACCTCACCAAGGCCCTCACAGACCGCGGTGGGGGCTGGGGCCTCAATAAGGCCTCAGAGTAGAAATGTGACGACTGTGTGGGGCCCTTCCAGGTGGAGTGCAAAGGACAGGGTTTTGGGGTGGCCCTGCTGTGTAACCGGGGTAGAGCCTCTCAGTCTGTCCCAGCCCTGGGGGTCTCATCTGTAAAATGGGTTCATAGACCACTCTCCTGGCACCTTTGAGAAGTGGAAGAATGTAACAAGTGCAAAGTGCCTGACAAAATAGGGAACCACTGTGGGCTGTTGTTGTTTGCGTTGTGATGATGCTGATTGTTATTATTGGAGCCCCAGCAGCTTCCACTGCCCTTGAGCTAAAAGGCGCCCGTGCACACCCTCTGAATGTCTGGATTTGCACCTGACAGCCGTGCCCACCCCCTGGCTTCTCCTTGGCTGTGGTTTCTGTGGGGGTGTGTTTCCTGGCCCCCGAGGACCCCGTGCCAGCATCATTTCCACATGTGGTGACTCACCCTTCTGGTCCTGCGGGAACTTGATGTCTCTCTCTCTCTCTGACACACGGTGAGGGACTGAGCCAGAGCCTCAGGCCTCGGGCCACCCTGGAAGTCTAGAAAGCTCTCAGCCTCAGTTTCCTCCTCTTTGTAATGGCCAGGCTTCTTTACTGTCATAGACACGGGCATGTTGAAGCCTGAAGGGATCTTAGAGGTTTTCCAGTCCTGCCCCCTTACTGTATAGGTGGGGAACTGAGTCAGGAGGAGAGAGGGGCCCATGTGGGGTACTGACAATGAACAGAGATCACAGGCCCTTCCACCTTGGCTGGGAGTCTGGACTCCTTGGTCCCAGCCAAGACTCTGCCTCTAGGAGCTGAGAGACCTTGGACAATTCCTTACCCACGGTAAAGTGAAGAAAAGAAGGTAGAGCCTTTTGCAAACTGTTCTGCACGTATGGGAGTTATTAGGAGCATTACTTTTGGACCCCTGGTGAAGGTGCTGGGCCTCCAGCCTGGAGACCCAAGAGGCAGATGGCAGGTGGGCTGGGCCTGTCCCCTTGCTCTTCAACAAGCCCTACATAAGGGAGTAGGGTGGCTAGTTCCCTCAGCCCAGACTCTGCTAAATGTAAGCCTCACTGAAGAGATAGACCCAAAGTAGGTGGGGGAATTGGGCAGCCCAGGGTTCCATGCCCAGCTTTACAGGTGTGGTGGGTGTTTGAATATGACGTGCTCCAACATCCTCAAAGTGGAGCCAGCTTCCTTTGGGAACATACAGAAGTCACTCTCCAGTGGGCTGACGAGGTCCCACTGTCTCTCTGCTCTGGGCTCTGTCGTCTCTGCCCTTGGGACCTTGGCATTCATTATTTTAGCCCTTATTCTTAGTGCAGTGCTCAGCACATAGTAGGCACCCAGAAAATATTTATGGACTTGAATGGGGTGCCAGTGTTGAGGCCATCTGCTGCTGGCAAGATGAAGAGATGGGTGGAAGTGAGGTCATGTCTTGCTGGGAGCAGAAGCATGGCCAAGGGGCCAGAGAGGACCGATGGCTGCCAGTGGGCACAGGGCTGGTGAGAAAGGGATGCTGAGAGATCAGAGAAGCACTAGACCTGTCTCCTCCATGGGACCACAGGACCTCAAGGGCAAGGGCAGTGTCTAAGTCTTCCCTGTGTTGGTCCTCAGTTCACTTTCTCACTCTGTGGCCTCTTACCTGCAAGCTAGTTCCCTGCTCTGAGCCTCAGTTTCATTATCTATAAAATAGGGACGTTGTTAGTTGCTTTCGAGTCTGCCCCCAACTCACGGAGACCCCATGTACGATGGAATGACATGCTGGTCCCATCCTGGATCATGGCGCTGTCCCCATGATTGGTTTTGAATCAGACCATTGTGATCTATAGGGTTTTCACTGGTTGATTTTCAGAAGTAGATCACTAGTCCTTTCTTCCTAGTCCATCTTTTTCTGGGAGCTCCGCTGAAACCCGTTCAGCATCATAGCGACACGCGAGCCTCCACTATAGATGGGTGGTGGCTGCATGTGAGGTGCATTGGCCAGGAATCGAACCGGGGTCTTTCACATGGAAGGGGAGAATTCTACCACTGAACCACCACTGCGCCTGTAAAACAGGGATAATAGAATCTATTTCATAGAGTTGTCATGAGCGTGAGAGAGGTCACACATAGCAGGCCCTCGACTGCATCAGGCTGGACGCTCAAATGGTGCATCGTGGACAGAAACTAGATCTTTAGAGAAAAGAGATATAAATTGTAGAAATATTTTACAGAGACCCAATTGACAGATGTAGAAATAAATATGAGCTGCACCGTATCCAGTTCCTAGAGATGAGGCTAGATACAGGGGACTCTAGTTATTCATTCCACAGATGTTGAGCGAGCACCTGCTCTGTGCTGGCTGTGTCCTAGGCTCCAGTGACACAGAGAGGATGCAGGCACTGCCCCTGTCCTTCAGCTCCCGCGGTCCCATGGAGCAGACAGGCGGATAAACACCCATTCACTGCATCACTGTATCAAGATGGAGGCAGCACCAGCAGGACTTTTTTTTTTTTTTTTAATTTATTTTTAGTAGTTCTTGAGAATATACACAGCAGAGCATACACCAATTCAACAGTTTCTACATGTGTAATTCAGTGATTACATTCCTCAAGTTGTGCAACCATTCACACCCTGCTTTCCTGACTTGCTCCTCCTCCATTAATATAAACTCACTGCCTCCCGAAGTTTCCCGTCTAACCTTTCGAGTTGCTGTTGTCAGTTTGATCACATCTAGATAGTTCTTAAAAGAGTACAGTGCTCATGTCAGAGATTCTTTACTAATTAAGCTAAAGTATTATTTAGCTAGAAGGCTTCAGGGCATATTTTTGGTTTAAGGCGTAAAGATTATCTCAGAGCAATAATTTTGGGGATTCATGGCTCCATGAAGTCTGAATTCCATGAGAACTTGAAATTCTGTTCTGAATTTTGCCTCCTTTTGGTCAGGATTCTTCTACAGAATCTTTGATCAAAACATTCAGTAATGGTAGCCAGACGCCACCCAGTTCTTCTGGTCTCATGGCAAAGGAGGCAGTTGTTCATGGAACCACACATTCCGTTTCTTCCTGCTATTCCTGGCAGTGGGATTTTCTTAACCTTTGGGCAAGGGAGGCTCAAAACTCAGGGCCCATAGGTTTTTTACTGGGCTACAAAAATGTTTGAGACCTAAAGAAATAAAGTTGTTGTTAGGTGACATTGAGTTGGCTCCAACTCATAGCAACCCTATGTACAACAGAAGGAAACACCGCCCAGTCCTGCACCATCCTTACAATCATTGTTATGTTTGAGCTCATTGTTGCAGCCACTGTGTCAATCCATCTCATTGAGGGTTTTCCTCTTTTTCACCGACCCTCTACTTTGCCAGTCATGATGTCCTTCCCCAGGGACTGGTCCCTCCTGACAACATGTCCAAAGTACGTGAGACAAAGTCTTGCCATCCTCACTTCTAAGGAGCATTCCAGTTGTACTTCTGTTGAACAAGACAGATTTGTTCATTCTTCTGGTAGTCCATGGTATATTCAATATTCTTCACCAACACCATAATTCAAAGGCATCGATTCTTCTTCAGCCTTCTTTCGGATACATATGAGGTGACTGAAAATACCATGGCTTGGGTCAGGTGCACTTTAGTCCTCAAGGCGACACCTTTGCTTTTTAACACTTTGAAGAAGTTTTTGCAGCAGATTTGCCTAACGCAATACGTCATTTGATTTCTTGACTGCTGCTTCCATGGGCGTTGATTGTGGATCCAAGTAAAATGAAATCCTTGATGTCAATATTTTCTCCATTTATCATGATGTTGCTTATTGGTCCAGTTGTGAGGATTTTTGTTTTCTTTCCATTGAAGTGTAATCCATATGAAGGCTGTAGTCTTTGATCTTCATCAGTAAGTGCTTCAAGTCCTCTTCACTTTCAGCAAGCAAGGTTGTGTCATCTGCATAAAGCAGGTTGTTAATGAGTCTTCCTCCAGTCCTATAGTTCGGCTTCCAGATTGTTTGTCCAACATACAGATTTGAATAAGCATGGTGAAAGGATACAACCCTAAAACACACCTTTCCTGATTTTAAACTATGCAGTACCCCCTTGTTCTGTTCAAACAACTGCCTCTTGGTCTGTGTGCAAGTTTCTCATGGGCATAATTAAGTGTTCTGGAATCCCAATTCTTCACAATGTTAGCCATAATTTGTTAAGATCCACGCAGACAAATGCCTTTGCATAGTCAATAAAACACAGGTAAACTATCTTTCTGGTATTCTCTGCTTTCAGCCAGGATGCAGCTGACATCAGCAGTGATATCCCTCGTTCCAAGTCCTCTTCTGAATCTGGCTTGAATTTCTGGCAGTCCCCTGTGATGTACTGCTGCTTTTGAATGATATTCAGCAAAATTTTACTTGTGTGTAATATTAATGATATTGTTTGATAATTTCCACATTCTGTTGAATCACCTTTCTTTGGAATGGGCACAAATATGGATCTCTTCCAGTCGGTTGGCCAGATATCTGTCTTCCAAATTTCTTGACCTAGATGAGTGAGCGCTTCCAGTGCTGCATTTGTTTGTTGGAACATCTCAGTTGGTATTCTATCAATTCCTGGAGCCTGTTTTTCCGCCAATGCCTTCAGTGCAGCTTGGACTTCTTCTTTCAATACCATCGGTTCTTGATCATATGCTACCTCCTGAAATGGCTGAACGTCTCCCAATTCTTTTTGGCACAGTGACTTTGTGTATTTCTTCCATCTTCTTTTGATGCTTCCTGCATCGTTCAATATTATGTCCGTAGAATCCTTCAATGTTGCTACTCAAGGCTTGAATTTTTTTTCTTCAGTTCTGGCAGCTTGAGAAATGCCAAGTGCGTTCCACCCTTTTGATTTTCTAACTCCAGGCCTTTGCACATTTCATTATAATACTTTGTATACAAATACTTACATATAAATACATTAGAATACTTCATCTTCTTGAGCTGCCCTTTGATATTTTCTGTTCAGCCCTTTTACTTCATCATTTCTTGCATTTGCTTTAGCTATTCCACGTTCAAGAGCAAGTTTCAGAGTCCCTTCTGAAATCCATTTTAGTCTTTCTTTCTTGTCTTTTTAATGAGCTTTGGCTTTCTTCATGTGTGATGTCCTTGATAGCATCTCACAGCTCTTACGGTCTTCAGTCACTACTGTTCAATGCGTCAAATCTATTTTTAAGATGGTCTCTAAATTCAGGTGGTATATACTCAAGGTTGTACTTCGGCTCTCGTGAACTTGTTCTCATTTCCTACAGCTTTTTCAACTTAATCTCGTACGTGAGCAACTGATGGTCAGGCCTTCCTTGTAGGCATATGGATGTTATTCTATCACTGACAGCGTTGTACTTCAGGATAGATCTTGAAATATTCTTTTTGGTGGTGAATTTGAAGCCATTCCTCCTCAATTTGTCATTCTTGTCATACTAGGCCATATGATTGTCTGATTCAAAACGGCAATACCGGTCCATTCCAGCTCACTAATGCCTACGGTATTGATCTTTATGCATCCCATTTCATTTTTGATGAAAGAAAAAAAAAATACCAGCTTCAAAAAACATGAAGAAAACAGTAAAATGGAAAGCAGTAAAAATTTCAAAAGAAGCATTATAAAAATCCTTTAAGCTTTTGTTGTAACCAAACATTTATATTCAGTATGTGACATGGATAATTTTAATATGGTTAATATGCTCAGCCTGGGATGAACAACGGTTTTCTCAAGTGCCCCTGTGCTCCTGGAACTGAGGGCTCCCAGCAAAGAGAATTGTGCCTGGGGCAATCAAGGAGGGCTTCCCAAGGGAGGTGGTATTTGGGTCAAACCTTAAAGAGGTAGTAGGGGCTAGACAGAGGGAAAAGTGGCCTAATGGTGATCAAGGTAGAAGGAAATGCATGAGCAAAATATAGCGAAAGTAAAGCACATGGAGACTTTGGGAGAAATGCAAGCTATTTGGAATGACTTAGGGTGTGGAGAAGATCAGGGGAGGGGCCAGGGTGACACTGGAAAGGTTGGCAGGACCTAATGTCCCAGTTAAAGAGACCTAGACTTTATCCTAAAAACAATGAGGAGCCATGGAGAAGTTTTAAGAAGGGGTCGGCAGGTGGGGTGGTGGTGGTGGACATGGTCAGCTTAGTTTTTGTTCTTTTCTCTTTTAAGAAGTTTACTCTCAAAGTTTATGGGCAATGCATGGGGCTGAGGGAGAGATGTTCTGAAGAGACCAGAGGCTGGGAGGTCAGCTAGGAGGCTGGGGTGTTAATCCTGGCTAAAGTGTGCTGGGACGGGTCCGGGTCCTCGGTGGGGAGGGAAGGGGAGAGACTGCGAACTAATCAGGCAATGGCTGGAGTTAAGGACGGACGGAAACCGAGTGCTCCCTGTGGACCTGACACTTTCTATGCGCCAGGCAGGCATAGCTCCTTGTGAATCCTCCCAACCACCTGAGAGGAGAGAGAGGCTGGAGACAGGCGTCACTAAGCTGAAATCTAAGTTGCATGAACCTAGAACTAATCAGGATCCTTTCCCTGCACTTAGAAAACAATGTCAAAAAACAAATGCATGATATACATTTGTGGTAGACCAATTAGAAAATCTAGAGAAACAAAAAGAAGAAAGTAAAACTTGTGCCTTATCCCATTGCCCAGAGAATTAAGGGCAGTTTTGTGTAAATGTTTCCAAACTTGTATCCCTGTGTGTGTGTGCAGCTGTGTGTACACTGGGGTGTGTCTATGTGTCTGTCTGAGGAGTTAAATGCATCTTAGATGGACTTGTCTCTGACTGGAGGACTGGGTAGATGTTTGAAGTGCATCTGAGTACATGTGTACATCTGAGTCTTTGGGTTTACATCAGCTTCATTGTCTGCAAGTTGTTCTAGACTCTTCTTTTTTTTTTTGTTCACTTGATCTGTCATGGACAGAGAGAGGTGAATTAAAGTTTCCTTCTCCTAATGTGCTTCAAAGAAGTACAGCCAGAATGCCTTAGAAGCAAAGATGGTGAGACTATGTACTTTGGACAGGTTATCAGGAGGGATCTGTCCCTGGAGAAGGACATCATGCTTGGATAAATAGAGGGTCATTGAAAAAGAGGAAGAGCCTCAACAAGAGGGATTGACACAGTGGCTGCAACAATGGGCTCAAGCATAGCAATGATTGTGAGGATGGCGCAGGACCGGGCAGTGTTTCCCTCTGTTGTGTATGTGGTCACTGTGACGGCACCTAACAACAACAACAACAACGTGCTTCAACTTTCTCTTGACTCTCCTCTTGTGGTTAGCTGCCACTGAGTCGACTCTGACTCATGGCAACCTTATGTACATCAGAACGAAACATTGCCCAATTCTGCATCATCCTTACAATCATTGGTACGTTCAAGTTCATTGTTGTGAAGCTATTGTGCCAATCCATCTCACCAAGGGTCTCCCACTGCCTCGCTGGCCCTCTATTTTACCAGACACGATGTCCTCCTCTAGCAATTGATCCTTCTTGATGATGTGTCCAAACATGCAACTCAGACGGTGTTCTGTCATGATCCATAAGGTTTTTATTGGCTGCTTTTTGGAAGTAGAATGCCAGGCCTTTCTTCCTAGTCTGTCTTAGTCCAGAAGCTCTACTGAAACCTGAACACCATGGGTGACACCGGTGGTACTTGAAATACTGGTGGTATAGCTTCCTACATCACAGCAACATGCAAGCCACACAGTATGACAAACTGACAGGCAGGTGGGGGTGACTCTCTCTCCTATAGTTCCTGCTTTATGGGTGTTGATGCTATGTTATCTGATGCATAAATATTCAATTTTTTTATCTTTATTGAATAGCTTTTAGCTTTATAAGGTCCACTTTCTCAGAATTTTTAATGTGCTTCAGCCTAGACTTAACCTTGTCACGTCATAGGATCACAACCCCTGACTGATCTGAGTTTGCTCGGTGTGACTTTACATTCGGCAAACGTTTATAGGCACAGTGTAGATATTTAAGAGTTTGGACTCCAGAGGCGCAGAGAAATGAGTCGGAATTCTGATTCTGACACTCCACTGGTTGTTTGGCTTTGGGTGAATCTCCTAAAGTTTCAAATTTCCATTTTCTACAAAAGAGGAGGAAACCCTGGTGGCATAGTGGTTAAGAGCTACAGCTGCTAACCAAAAAGTTGTCAGTTCGCATCCACCAGGCGCTCCCCAGAAGCTGTATGGGGCAGTTCTACTCTGTCCTATAGGGTCGCTATGAGTCGGAATGTCCTCGACAGCAGTGGGTTTGGTTTTGGTCCTGACAGAAGATAATAACTACCTCATAGCGTTGTTGTGGTTAAATGGGCAAAGTCTTGCATTAAAAATACGATATTGCTAGGAGTGAGTGCCCACTGTGTGCAGGGCCCTGTGCTGTGCAAAAGCCGAGGGTGTGTGAGCAGCAGCTTATAGGCCCCAAGCCGGGGGTGCGGGGGGAGGGGGCTCATTATCTGCAGCACTTGCTGCAGTGCCAAGTGGGACCCCCAACTGCTACACAGCTGGAGCTTGGTGGATGCAGGCAAGATGCCCTGGGGTCTTCAGGAAAGACTTCTAGGGGAGGGGAGTCCAGCTGGGACAGAGATCATAGGGAGGACCTAGCTGGCTGAAGAGGAATTGGCACCGGGGTTATTCCCCGCAGAGGACAATTCAGGTTCATGGCGTACTTGTAGACAGTGAATGCGGTGGTCGGTGTGGATCCCAGGTTTGGAGGGAGGATGTGGGACAGATGAGGCTGGTGAGTCTGCAAGGATGGGCTATGGAAGGCCTCGAATGCCAGGTTCCAGAGTTTGAAGCTCCAACAGGAGCCACGGAGGACTTCAGCTCAGGGGCAATAGGTGCACTAGAGAGCATCATCAGCGAGCTTGCCCTGGCCCTGGTGGGGGCAAGGGGCAAGAGTGAGGGTGGGAGAACAGGGTCCCGGCCTAGGGCTGGAGAGGAAGGGTCCCACCAGAGAGCCTTCAGAATGGAAGGAGACCGATGACCAGTTGGTCTTGGTGGGTGGTGGAGTGGGAGTTGTCATGCAAAGTGGGGATGGGAGGGGTGGTAATATCACCTGAAATGAAGAAATCTAGAGCAGTGTCCCCCTGGTGAGGTTGGGGATTGTGCTGCCCCTGATCTGTTTGTTCCCCGACCACAGTGAGGTAAGAGATAAATACAGAACTCTAGGGCGAGGGCTTACAGACCCTTATAACAACTGGACATGGTTGCAATTTCTAAGTGCACGGTCATTTTCTAGTACCGTAACTCATTTTTACTGCATTTTACAAAATCTTGGCCCACAAAGGATTGGTAATTTAAAAATTAAGTTTGTCTTTCACCACAGTGTTGGTCTAGTGGACAGTTGGTGTCCAATGAGGGTCAGAGAGGCCAGTGAGGGCGTGTGGGCACTGTGTACGGCCCGTGAGGCCCTGGGCTTATTGGTGAGGTCAGAATGATTGTGGGTAGCTGACCACAGCCGCCCATCCCACAGTGAGGGCCTCCTCCAGCTGTTCACTCAGCAAATATTCATACTATGTGCCAGGCCAGGCACTGTAGCACTGGTTGGAGACACAGAGGAGAGTGAGCCAGACCCGTCCTTTCCCTCCTGGAGCTGACACCCTCTCACTGCCATGCCGGGGAGTCACAAAAGGGGGGGGGGGCGGTGTTCAACTCGACTCTAACGGGAGGGGGTGAAGGGGGAACAAAGGACAGTTTTCTATCCTATTGACCCCCATATACCATTCATATAGAGCCACTAGGAAGGGCCTGGCTCAGGGCGGAGGCAATGGAAGGCAGGAGACAGGATGCGGGTCCACAGCCATGGTCTGTGTCCCAGCTCTGTCACTTCTGTTTAGGCTGTGGCCCTGGGAGGTCCCTCACCTCCCTGAGCCCTGACTCCCTGATCTGCATGCCGGGAACCCTGGGTCCTTGGTCCTCACCTGGCAGAACTGGGTTGAAAATGAGGCCTGGATTAGAAAGAGCTTAGGAGAGGGCGTGGGCTGACTGTGATCACTGCTCAAGCTCCCGCGGTGCCGGCCTGCTCCTGTCTTCATCTAGAGCTTCTGGAAGCCACAGGCTCACACAGCCTGGAGGGAACTTACAGTTCATTGGGTACAATCCTCGCATTTTCCAGTGAATAAAACTGAGAGGCCCAAAAGAGAAGGAACTACCTGAGGTCCCAGTGGTGAGCTGCAGAGTGGGGACTTGAACTGGGTTCCGGGTTCCAAGTGTAGCACACGGAAGCCTGGCACCCTGGAAGCCTGCAGGGTGGCACTCTCCAAGAGCAGGGCAAGCCCTGGTTGGCAGGATCTGTGTCTCTGGCAGCTCCACTGCCCCTTTCTCACTAGGTCTCCTGACAGCATCCACCCAAGTCTGCATCTGGGTGGGGGGCACCTCCTGAGAGGATAGTGGGCAGAGGGGCAGCAGGTTCGGCAACAGGGAAGACCCCAAGGTGCTCACAGGGCATGAGGTGACCAGGAAGGCAGCAGTGGGGGTGGCTGGCACACAGAAGTAGGGACTCCAGGGACCAATGTTCAGGGACATGACTCCTGACCCTGTGATGATGAGCCAAGAAAGAAGGTCCAGGCTCAGAGGAGCTTGGGAGAGGGGCAGGAGCCGTGCTAGATGGGACCCTGGATGTATAGAAGGCAGAAGGGACCTGGAGAACCTCAGGATGAACAGAGCGGGGTCAGGTTGGGCTTGAACCTGGAGCAGCCTCCATGCCACCAAGACCCTTCTTCCTCATCTGCCTCTTGGGGTTCTGCTGGAGGGCACACAGTAGGGTACACTGGCACGGCTTCAGGGTCCCAAGAAGGCTGGATGGGGGCTCTACTACTAGTGAATCCCTGAAGCCTGGTGGGGGCCTGGCGTTCAGGAGGCCCCCTGTAAACACCTGTTGAAGACATGCAGCCTGGTGAGCTGTGGCTGGTTCCCATTCTGGGGACACCACCAAGCATAGCTCTGTCTGAGTTTCCCAGTGACCGCGTCAGGGGGCTGGGACCCCCACAGGGCAAGTGTGTAACTCTCTGGGGTCTACGTGTTGCCCCATCCCGCTTCCATTTAGAGCAATTCCGTACCCCCATAATTAAGTCATTTATATTTTATCTTCTTTCTCCCTCTTGGACCAAGGCAGGGAGAATGCCTACCCAAAGCGAAAACAGAAAGGGTTATTATTCCTATTGTCATTATCAAATGGGAACTCAAATCCTGGAATTAGGGTAGGGGGTGGGGGCTTGAACGCCAGCAGCTGGTGGAATCTGGTTGGTAGATTCAAGTGTGGCCAGAAGCTGTGACCAGGTGGCCAAAGCCTGGCCCTGAGGGAGATGGCAGAGTGTTCTGGCTAAGAGGACAAGCTCCGGAGCCAGGTGACCCAGGCTGAGTAACTTTGGGCATGCTTGAAAAAAAAAAAAAAAAACTCTCCCTGCCTCAGTTTCCCCAACTGTACAATGGGGGAACTTACAGCATCTTCTTCAGGGGGGTTATTGTGATCTATGGAAAGCACTTAGAACAGGGTCTGGTCCATGAACCATCCCTTCAACAATATTTATTGAACACCTACTATGTGCTCTGCATTCCCTTGGGCACTCAGGATTCATCAGTGAACTCTAATAGAAGAACAAATCTGGTTGTGGGAAACAAACAAAAAGCAAAATAAATGAATTTTATAGAATGGTGGGGGCGGGGAGTAGAGCAAGGGAAGGGTTCTCAGGAGCAGAGAGAAGGGTGGCTCGCAGTTTAGAACGTGGCGAGCAAGGCAGGCCTCACTGAGAACAGGACATTTGAGTCAAGACCTGAAGTTGCTGAGGGAGTTGGGCATCTGGGTACCTGGCAGAAGAACACTCCAGGCAGAGGGAACAGTCTGAGGTGTTCCAGGGACAGCCCAGAGGCCAGTGGGTAGCAGAGTGGGCGAGGAGGGCGTAGTGGGAGAGGAGGTCTGAGAAACCACCAGAAGGTGGACAAGCTTGATGGCCACTGTGAGGACTCGGGCTTTTACCCAGAGTGTAGTGGGCCGTGGAGGGTTTAAAGCGGGGCAGGGACACGACCTGCCCTGTGTTTTGACAGGATCACGCTGGTTACTCTGTTGAGAATAGACGGAAGGGCCAGGACAGGGGCTGGGAGACCAGTGGGCAGCTGCTGAAGTGGTTCAGAGGGGGATGGCGGTTCTGGCCAGAGTGGTGAAGTGGACAGATGCCTGGATGTGTTTATTTTTTTTCCTTTTTAAAAATTATTTTAATAGCTTTATTAATGTATAATTGACAAATAATAAATGTCTATATTTAAATTGTGCACTTTGATGAGTTTTAACACATGTAGACACATGTGGGAAACCCTGGTGGCGTAGCGGTTAAGTGCTACGGCTGCTAACCAAAGGGTCGGCAGTTTGAATCCTCCAGGCACTCCTTGGAAACTCTGTGGGGCAGTTCTACTCTGTCCTGTAGGGTCGCTATGAGTCGGAATCGACTCAACGGCAGTGGGTTTTTTTTTTTAGACACATGTGAAACCATAATCAGGAAGACGAACTTATCCATCACTCCCAAAATTTTCTCGTGCACCTTTGTCAGCCCTCCCTGGGGCCTACCACTCTGTCCCTAGGCAACCAATGATCTGCTTTCAGTTAGATTAATTTTTTTAATTGTACTTTAGATGAAGGTTTACAGAGCAAATTAGTTTCTCATTAAACAATTAATACACGTATTGTTTTGTGACGTTGGTTGCCAACCCAGGGCAGGTCGACACTCTCCCCTTCTCGACAGTCAGATTAGTTTGCATCGTAGAGTTTTACATAAATGGAATCATGCCATATATTTCTTCTTGGTCTGGATTCTTTCACTCAGCGTGACTGTTTTAAGATTTATTCATGTTGTTGTATGCATCGCTAGTTCGTCCTTTTTATTATTGAATAGTATTCCATTGTATGGATAGCCCACAATTTGCTTATCCATTCACCTGTTGATAGAAATTTGAATTGTTTCAAGTTTTTGGCTATTACAAGTAAAGCTGTGGTGGACTTATGCTTTCATTTCTTTTAAGTTAATACCTAGGAGTGAAATGGCTGGGTCATATGGTATATTTAACCGAAGAAATTGCCCACGTGTTTTCCGAAGTGGCTGTACTATTTTACATTGCCACCAGCAGTGTATAAGAGGCCCAGTTCCTCCACAATACCAGCAATACTTGGTATGGTCAGTCTTTTGAATGTTAGCCATTCTAAAGTGTATCTTGTGGTTTTAATTTCCATTTTCCTAATGACAAATTAAGGTGCCCCAGTGGCACAACAGATTGGCTGCTAATTGAAAGATTAACAGTTTGAACCCACTCAGTGTCTCCACGGGAGAAGATCTGGCAATCTGCTCCCGTAAGGATTACGGCCTAGAAAACCGCATGGGGCAGTTCTACTCTGTCACATGGGGTCACTATGAATCGAAATCGACTCCACGGCACCTAACAACAACAAGGATAAATTATTCTGAGCATATTTTCATGTGCTTATTTGCCAACCGTATCTCTTCTTTGGTGAAGTGTCTTTCAAATATTTTGTCCATTTTTTAATTGAGTTGTTCTTTTTCTTATTACTGAATTTTGGGGATTCTTTATAGATTCTGGATACAGTCCTTTATCAAATATATCATTTGCAAATATGTTTTTTCTCAGTCTGTGACTTGTCTTTTCAGTTCTCTTAATGATGTCTTTCAAAGAGAAAAAAGGTTTTTTTATGTTTATTATGACTTTTTTAAAATTGTGATTCAGGTGCGAGTTTACAGAGCAATTAGTTCCTCGTTGAACAGTTAACGTACAAATTGTTTTGTGATGTTGGTTTCCAACGAGAAAAAAGGTTTTGATTTTGACGATGAAGCCTAATTCATCGAAAAATTTTTTAATGTATTGTGTACTTGGTGTTGTATTTAGGAAATTCTCTGTCTAACCAAGGTCACCAAGATTTTCTTCTAGAAGCTTTATAGTTTTAGATTTTACATTTAGGTTTATGATTTGTTTTGAGTTAATTTTTTTGTATACGGTATAAGATAAGTGTTGTTTCATTTTTTTTTTTACACGTTTACCCAAAATTGTTTGAGTTCTATTTATTGAGAAGACTATGCTTTCTCCATTGACTTGTCTTTGCACCTTTGTTGAAAGTCAATTGATAATATATGTGTGGGTCTGTTCTTGGGCTGTCTATTTTTCCGTTGATCTATACATCTTTCTTTACGCCAATACACACTGCCTTATTATAGCTTTTTAAGTCTTGAGATCAGGTCTACAAGTCCTCCAACTTTGTTCTTCTTGTCAAAATTGCTTTGACTATTCTAGATACTTTCCATTTTACTATATACTTTAGAAGCAGTTCATCAAATTCTACAAAAAAGTCTCCTGGGATTTTTGTTGAAATTTGAACAATTTGGGGAGAATTGATATTTTATAATATTGAGTCTTTTGATCCATGAACGTGGTATATCTCTCCATTTATTTATGTCTTCTTTAATTTCTCTCAGCAATAGATTTCAGTGTATAGGTCTTTTACATCTTTAGTCAAATTTATCCCTAAGAATTTCATATTTTGATAGGGTCTTTAAATTTTTTTAATTTTGGAATAATTTTAGACTGACAGAAGAGTTGTAAAGATAGTTCAAAGAGTTCCCATAAATTCTTCCCCTAGTGTTACCATCTTATATAACCATGGTATAATGATCAAAACTAAGAAAAGAATATTTGTACAATGCTATTAATACAACTACAGACTTTTTTTGGCTTTCCTTGGTTTTCCCACTAATATTCTTTATGCTGTTGTTGTTTGTTCCAGGATCCAAGCCAGGAGGCCATATTACATTTACTTGTCATGTCTCCTTAGTCTCTTCTGATCTGTGACAGTGTCTCAGTAAGTCTTTCTTTGTTTTTCATGATTTTGACCCTTTTGAAGGGTATTGGTCAGACATTTGTCGAATGTCTCTCCGTTTGTGTTTGTCTGATGTTTTCTCATTATTAGACTGAAGTTAAGGATTTGGGGGTGAAGTAACTTCCTTATTTCATCCTCTCCAGGGTTCATAATGCCAATATGTCTTATTAATGTTGATATTAATGTTGACCACTTGGATAAGGTGGTGTCCGCCAGGTTTCCCCATCACAAAGACACTTTTTTTGCCTTTCCAGACTCTGTTAGAAGCATGTCACTAAGTCCAGCCCACACTCAAGGAGAGGGAAATTAAGCTCCACCTCCAGCATCATAGGGATCATTCTAGAATCCCATTGGTTATTTGTAACTCCTTTCTCTGACAGTGAAAAACCTGGCCCTCATTGTCTCTAGCATGTTTACCTATTTGTTCAAACTTAGTGTACATGTAAAGTAGTCTCAGAATTGCTAGCCCGTACCCTTTTGAGAGACAAATTTGACAACTAGAGCATAGCGTTTGTATACAGTTCTTTTTGCCTTTAGCCTTACAGTATCTAGTCAAAACACCATTTTACAAAGTTATTTAGGTCAGCTCCTTTCTTCCTTATACTCTTCAGTGTCACTATGTCATATATTTGTAATACAAATTTATCCCTAAGTATTTCATATTTTGTAATGCTGTTTCAAATATTAAAAATTTTAATTTGTGATTGTTTGCTGCCAGTAATAGAAATTTAATTGTACACTATGTATCTTATAACCTTGCTAACCTCACTTATTAGTTATAGTAGTTTTTTTGTAGATTTCTTAGAATTTTTTTATATAGATGATAATGTTGTTTGTGAATAAAGACAGTGTTACTTCCTCCTTTCCAATCTGTATGCCTTTTATTTCATTTTCTTACCTTATTGCACTGGCTAGGATTTCTGGTACAATGTTGAGTGGGAGTGAGATTGGACATTCTGAATGTGTTTTCAAGGTAGAGCTGACAGGATTTCCTGAAGGATGGGAGCTTAGTGATTATTATGAATGCTCACCTTCCCTTGTTAGAGAAAACTTTGGTGTCCATGGAAGGGGTCTGGGGTCCCTGTGGGGGTGGTGGGGGTGGTTTGTGGGGGGCAGAGACATGGCCAGGTTGTTGTCGGGAGACCCCTGCCTAGCAGAAGTGAGACGTATGGGTGAACTGGAGACTTTTCTATGCATCTTCCTTCTTTGTTCCCGTTGGGCTCAAACGTCAAGAATCTAAGAAGAATCTGTGTTATCTTTTAGGAAGGAAGACAAGCTGAAGCCTGTTTAGGGATCAGCCCCCAAATAGGTTGTTCAGCACTCTTCTCTCCCTCAATCTCAGATTCTTCGTTTCAGGTCCCCATCCAGAGGCAGCTGGGGTGGGCAGGAAAGATTCCTGGATTTAGAGTTAGGTGCCCTGGGTTGGAATCCTAGATCTGTAAATGCCAGCTGTGTGACCCGAGAGGAGTCCCAGCCGAGTTGCCCATCTACGGGGACCATGATATGAAGCACACAGGGTGGCTGTAAGAAGCCACAACAGTAACAGCAACAATAATAATGGCCGCACTTTTTGAAGCTTACCATGTGCCAGGCTCTGTCCTAAGCATCCTATTGGTATTCACTGGCTTAATCTTCCCAAGCTTCCTGTGAGATAGGTATTATTCCTATTATCCTCATTTTACTAATGAGGAGGCTGCGATGAAGAAGGGAGTTGGATTCCCAGCCTCTGCTGGCACTACAGGAAACTGCCAAGCTTTTGCTTGTGCTGCCCCCTCTGCCTGGAATGCCATCCACTGTCTCCTCACCTGGCTCACTCTTGCTACTCCTCAGCTCCAGCATCTTCCGGAATCTCCCCTGACCTCATTACTACCTGCCCAGCTCTGCCAGTGTCAGCCCACTTCCCTGGCCTCCCCCAGATTTGGGATGACATCCTACTCCTCCTCCCACACCTAGCAAGTATCATCTAATGAAGGACTCAACACCCAGTAGGGCATCAGCGAATGCCTACAATTCACAGCTTGGGAGCAGCGGGGGCACCATCTTGTAAACCCAGTTATGGACTCTGCCACATCCCTAGGGGTCACTGCGGACAAAGCCCCTGGCCCGAAGGCATCTTAGAACCGCTCCACCCTCTGCGCCCCCGCCAGTTGTCCCCAGGCCGCTCCAGGAAGTGCTGTGCATGGCACCCGCCCCCACCGCCACCTCCCAGAGAAGGGACCATTGTGTCCGAAGGGTTAACGAGGGATGCGAGGAAGGGGCCCTTTAGCCATGATGCCCTCTGACCTTTCATAAATCAGAGGGGCTGGGGGGCGAGGGGGTTGCTTGGCAGGGCTTCGTCGGGTGGGGGGCTTGAAGCAGCTGCGCGCGACGTTGACATTGTTCCCACCATTCTAAGCGCAACAAATCCCTCTATTGTGTTCCTGGTTTATCTGGTTGCTCTTGTTTATTAGCCGGACTCCTTTGGCAGCGCTTCCAGCCCTGGGCGGGTGGAAAGAGTGCTGGCACGCACCGCGGGGGGAGGGGGCCGGGGGCTGTCAATGCCCGCATTGTCCCCGCGCTTTTTGTTTCTACTGTAATGACATGTTGGAAGAGAGAGAGAGAGAGAGAGAGAAAAAGATGTGACGGAGGGGGGGAGGGGGGAGAACAGGAGGGCAGAAAGAAAGAGCCGAGCAAGGGCCCTGGTGTGGATTGATGTCTGAGCCTGGGCGGATGTGCCGGCAGCTGGGCCAGCCGGGCTGCATGGAGCCAGGCTGGGGTGCCTGGGGGGCGGCGGCATGAGGGGCCACCCAGCCCCTGCCCCCAGCCTCTGCCGCCTGGCACCAGGTCCCCCCACCATCCTCCAGACCTCCTGAGGCAGCTGTGTGGCTGAGCCAGAGCAGGGCAGGTGCCAGGGTCTGGGGTCTGATTCTGATGTGCCCCTGCCTGGCTGTGCCACTTGAGGCCAGCCACTTAGCCTTTCTGGGTCTTGGTGTTCAAGGTCTGCAAAATGGGGGCGCTGGGGGGGAAAAGCTGGCCTGACATTTTGGAAACAGTGGCGGGTCCTCCCCCACCCCTTTTTGTCCCTGATCTGTCTGTCCCAAGGGGTGGAGTGGGAACCCACGCTGGGAGCCCAGCACTGTCCCCAGAGTGACAGTGCCCAATGCCAGCTTGGCCCTGTGGGCCTCGTCCGCCATTTGGGCCTGCTCCAGATTTGAAAGGGGGATGAGAGGAACCCAAACTGGGAAGGATGGAGCCCTGGTCTCACCTGGCTCAACCAAGGGCTTCCATGTTGCTCCCCATCTCTGGGCTTGGTTTCTCCCTTGTCACATGGGCAGGGGAGTTCTAGGGCCCTCCCTGATCTGGTAGTCTGGACTGCATCTAGGGGGCTGCCAGCGTGGGGGGAAGACCTTGGGGCACTTGAGTAGTAAAGCCCCTCTCTCTCTCTCTCCCCATCCCCCGCCCAGGGCATCTCAGGGCTGCCAGGGACCTCTGAGGCCATGGTACTGCCACTTCCTGTAGGCCTCTCTCTGTAGTACCAGCCAAGAAGTCATCCACCCCTGCTGGCACAGTGCCACTGAAATGGAGCTCACCACTCCTCACGTGGCTCCTCTGTCCTGGCCCAGCCCAGGCTTTGCGGAAGCTCTTTTCGAAATCTATCTCCCTATACCGTCTACCTTTCGGTTCCAGTTCTATTCATTAGAACCACATAGAACAAGTTAAGCCTCCCAGAGAATCAGTTTCCTCACCTGTAAAATGGGAATGATAGTCCTTGCTCTCCTGCCACATAGCAAAGGTTTTCCTGTGGATCTGTGGAAACTTCTTCAGATCCTCCTAGGCTTCAGCTAGATGTTTGCTGTCCTCGGAAAAGGGATGAAGACCATCTCTCCTGTGAATATGGTAAAAGTAGGGTGAGGGCTCAGGCTGTAGCCAGGGTGAGGGCTCAGTCAGGATCGGAGCTCAGGCTACAACCAAGATCAGGGCTCAGTCTGGGGTCAGGATCAGGGCTCAGACTGGGATCAGGATCAGGGCTCAGGCTACAACCAGGATCAGGGCTCAGTCTGGGGTCAGGATCAGAGCTCAGACTGGGGTCAGGATCAGGGCTCAGTCTGGGGTCAGGATCAGAGCTCAAGCTGTGGCCAAGATCAGGGCTCAGGCTATGGCTGGGGTCAGGGCTTATTCTGTAGACAGGGTAAAAATTCATTCTGAAAGAAGTTTAGGGTTCAATGGGGGTCAGGATCGGGGTTATCTAGGGTTTGGAACAGGGCTCTGTTTATAGACCATGTCAGAGATAGAATAAGGGTTTATTCTAGAGTTAGGGTAATGACTCATTCTGGGGTCAGGACTCAGCCTGGGACTGGGCTGTGTTCGTTTTTTGGGTCAGGATCAGGGTCCAGTCTGTGATCAAGGTCATGACTCAGTAAGTGTTCATTTTGAGGTTAAAAGGTCAGGCTGCAGGCTGAGGTCAGACTCAGGTCCAGGCCTCAGGTTCAGGCTGGGGTCAAGGCTTGGGCTATCACCCAGGTTTGGTGGACAATCTCTAACTAGTGTCAAGGTTTCATCTGGGGCTGGGCTGGGATCAGGGCTCAGCTGTGATGTGGAGCAGGACTCAGTTTGGGTCTGCGTCTTCGACTTTCAGGTGACCCAGGTTGGGATGAAACTCCTGAATGTGCATTTTGGCAACTCACTCCCTAGTGGCTCAGCCTACCAAGATTTTCTATGGCAGATCCCAGTCTCCAGAGGTTATCGCCAGAGCCGGCAGCACCGGGGTGCACAGGGTAGCGCAGCAGGGAGAGGTGACGCCAGAGCCCAGGAAGGTGCAGTGGTGTGGTGTATGAGGGGAGCAGGCTGGGGGGTCAGATATGGGGTAGGGGTCTGCCCTAGAGGGCCAAGATGGTGTGGACCGGTGAAATCCTGCCTCTCCAGAGGGTGTGGGCACCAGGCCGCTGGCCTAAGTATTCCCGTAAAACTTCTTGGGGGTGGTCTGGGGTTGATAAAACACGGCTACTGTGGAGTAGAATAGGCCAGATGGGCTGAGATGGAAGAGATTGAAACAAGAGAGAACAAGAGACCTCAGGGGGTCTCTCCCTCTTGGGCACAGGCACAGGCATTCCTTTCTGGTGGTATGTGTGCATGTGTGTGTGCACACTCATGTGCACATGCTGGGAAGATGCACCTGAGGCCATCCCTGGGCTTGTGGGCACGTGTGTGGATGGATCTGTGTCTGGGGGTGTGATGGCGGCTGCACATGTGTTTGGGGGCACATGTATGGGGGTAAGATGACATCATCCTCTGCCCTGTACATCTTTCCATCCCCAAAGTTGCCAGGGTCTCTTCTTCAACCCCTGAGGGTCCTGGCCATCCCCACATGACTGGCTTCTGAGCCCTGGACAACCCATCAGCTGAGAGCCCGTGACCTGCTTTGCCCGGTCGCTGGAGACACTCCAGGAATAGTTGTCCCGGAACAATTCCATGGCCTTGCCAGGGGCGGTTGGGAAGTGGACTCTCAGGTTATAGATCCTGGTTACTGAAGATCCCCGTGGACCACATGCCTCTCCCTCTCGGCTGCCCAAGCACACCCTACAAATGGCACTATTCACAGGAACCTGCCCAGGAATTGATGTGCCCATGGCACACAGAGAGGGCAGCCCAGAGGGAGGGCAATTGTGGGCACAGAGCTGGGCATCAGCTGAGGTCAGGCCATTGTCAGGGAGAAAGGTGGCAACTGGTCCTCCACAGCTCATGTCTTCAGTGGCCTCTTAAGAAGGTCAGGTGGGATCTGAGAAGATGCCTCTACCATGGCCACTCTTTTCTTGGTTCCCTTCTGTTGCCACCATCCAGGGGTTAAATAGGTGGAAGATGCCCCTTCCAAGTCTCAGTCTCTGTGTCCTGCCTTCTCCCTCTCTTCTTTCCCAGTACCCCCCACCCCAGACCTCTGGGGTTTCTTTCTGGACAGAGTTGCTACATATTCACTTACCCTTGGGGTCAGGGTCATCGTAGGTGTCAGCACTAGAAGGGATCTGCGAGATCACCCCGTGCCACATCCATGTGTGTGGCTGGGTAGGAGGGCTCCTTCATGTGTATCACCTCTGCCTGAGCATTAGGCCCTCTGCCAAGCACCCAGGACCCAGAGCGGATCCCACGTTGCTACGGGGGCACATAGGCAGCTAGGGCAGGCTATAAGAGAGCACCCAGCAGGTGTCCAGAGAAGGCTTCTTGGAATTGCTGACCCTGAACTGATGCTTATAGAGGAGAAAGGATTGGGCAGGTAAGGGTGTGTGTATGAGGGACAGGGGCTATGACTCACAGCTTGCTGATCGAGTGGGAACTTGGCCATGTGGTTGTTTTTGCTGAACACTTCCTTGTGTGGAAGACACTCCAGTGGAAACAGTACGATTTTGGGGTTAGACCCAAGTGGATTGAGTCCTGGCTGTGATGCTTCCTAGTACCATAACCCTGGAGAAGCTAACAAGCCTCTCTGAGCCTCAGTTTCATTATCTATATATAAAAGGAGGTCCTAGCATCTGTGACCTGGAGGCAGTGTGAGAATGCTAAAGAGTCTTATTTCTCCTGTCTGTTAAACGGGGCCATAAAATGTCATCAGATAGTCTCTAACTTCAATGGTCTAAACAACTGTCTCCAATTTTTTCTATTGTGCATCCTTCTAGGTAAAATCGTGGGGGCACAATGTCCCAAAATATGTACTATATTTCTCATATCAGAATCGATTTGTCTCTTGAGTTTGGATAGCAAGAATCAGATGCTGAGTTTGATTATGGATGCATCATTGAAATCTGTTTGGTTCCTGAGTTTTCTATAAAGAAGGCTATCTCAAAGAATTGATCAGAATCTGTTCAGTTCCTGGGTCAGATCTTGAGGCATATCTGTTTATTTATTTACAAATTACACACATGTACTACTATACTAAACGTATTCAAAGTAGAAGTTTTAAAATAATGAGAATAAAAACAAAAATAGAAGGAAACGGTAATATCCTCTTCCTGTACCCCACTGGGTCATTTTTGTTTCCCTTGGGATGCCCATCTCTCTAAGAAGATACCTGAACTATAATGGAGGGTGTTGAGGAGGTAGGATGCTTCCAGAGTAGTTATCCCAGAGGGCAGGAAGGTCTGGTAGGGAACCTAGTCATAAAAGTCATCCATTTTTTCAGTCAACAAACTTCACTGGGAACCTATTCCACCCATAGCCTATGTAGGGCCTGGGACGCCAAGGAGAATGAGACACGACATCTGCCCTAAAGGAAGTCAGTGATATTTTTCCGTCTTTTTCTATTACCAACAACAGGTTACACAGCAAGAAAACGATGTCTTCAAATCTCAAAAGAACCTCCTCATAAAACTGTTGGGGCCTAGTGCCTTTTTTTTTTATTAAATTTTATTAAGCTTCAAGTGAACGTTTACAAATCCAATCAGTCTGTCACATATAAGTTTACATACATCTTACTCCATACTCCCACCTGCTCTTCCCCTATTGAGTCAGCCCTTTCAGTCTCTCCTTTCGTGACAATTTTGCCAGCTTCCCTCTCTCTCTATCCTCCCATCCCCCCTCCAGACAAGAGCTGCCAACACACTCTCAAGTGTCCACCTGATATGATTAGCTCACTCTTCATCAGCATCTCTCTCCCACCCGCTGACCAGTCCCTTTCATGTCTGATGAGTTGTCTTCGGGGATGGTTCCTGTCCTGTGCCGACAGAAGGTCTGGGGAGCATGGCCGCCGGGATTCCTCTAGTCTCAGTCAGACCATTAAGTATGGTCTTTTTATGAGAATTTGGGGTCTGCATCCCACTGATCTCCTGTTCCCTCAGTTCTCTGTTGTGATCCCTGTCAGGGCAGTCATCGATTGTGGCCGGGCACCAACTAGTTCTTCTGGTCTCAGGATGATGTAGGTCTCTGGTTCATGTGGGCCTAGTGCTTTTTATGGAGATAATTCTTCGACAAGGTTTTCCATGGTTTTGGGTCTAGTGATCACAGTTTTGTAGACAGATAATTATAGCACACTGTGAGGACTGTAATAGACAAGTGTGGGAGCACAAGACAATTATGGTGGTGCAGGAAGGAGGGAGAAGGGACAAATAGGGTAAGAACAGCACCTGAAGTCTGACTCAATTCTCCAGGCAGACAGGGTGGGGAAGGCAGAAGAAACAGCACTTGCAAAAGTGTAGAGGGTTGAGAGAGAATGATGCGTCTGAGAATGTTATTTGAGATGGCTGAAGAGTAGGGTGTAGAGGAGGCTGGTAGTGAAAGAGAAGTAGGGAGAGTAGGGCAAGGACCAGGCCATGGAGAGTATGGTTGACTCTGCTGAGGAGTCTGGGTTTCTCCTGAATGGAAGAGGAAGCCAGGAAGATTCTTCAGGAAGGAGGGGGTGGGCGCTAGCTAAGACTTGCTCCACCCCAGAGCCTGGAAGTGGGGGTCGGGCTTGACTGCTGGTGCCACCTTGAACTGGGGGAGGACGGACGGAGCTGCAGCTTCTACCCCACAGCAGGCTTCCCCTTCTTAGTGTCTCCTGGCTTCTCAGAGACCCCTTCCATCTCCTGGACTACTTTCTGAACCGTTCAGAGGACATTGCTCAGGCTGCTTGGTGTCTTCATGCTCTCAACATTTCAAGGCTCAGCTCAGTCCCCTTTCCAAAGAAACATTTCTATACGTGATCCCTTCACAGACATACATGCACACATGCATGCACTCCCACACATGCGCGCACACACCCACTCAGTCGTGTACGCGCACACGTGCACACTCACACAATGCACTTATACACAATCACAACACACACATGCACACACGTGTGTACACACACTCATAAGCATGCACAGGTGCACTTGTACTCACACATACACTAATCACTCACACATATGCCCTCACACAATCACTCACATACATGCACACACAGTAACACACATTCTCACTCACAGTACATGTAGTCATAAGCATGGACTCACACACACCATACGCACACTCGCTCATACACATTTACTCACACAATCACAACACCCACACACGCTCTCTCTCACACACACATGCCTCCACCACTTTCTTCTATCTCTCTTATTTCCAAACTTCTCTGGGGGGCGGGGTACTAACACTTACTGGGAACCTACTGGGCACCAGTCAGTGGGTTAGGCTCTTTTCATGTCTTCTCTCATTGACTTTTCATGACATTCCTGCTGGGTAGGTATTATTACCCCATTTTACAGATGCACAAATTGAGGCCTGGGGAGCTGAAGGTCTCACAAGTAATAAGTGGCGGCACCAGGGCCTGAACATAAGGTCCCAGGGCACTAAACCTGCAGCCTCTTTCCAGCACTTTTCACAGCCTCTCGGTGCTCTTTTTTATGTGTAAAACTCACCTCATCCAGTTGACAAGATTTCTGGAGTCAGGCCCAGGTTTTCTCCTTCCCTTGTGTCTCCTACATGAGCCAGAACTCAGGAGGTGTTCAGTGAAGGCTCTTAAATCAATGACTCTGAATTCAGACTCCAAAGGGGGTGGGTTTCAGGAGCTCCGGTTGTGTCCCCGCGCTGTTCCCACTGCCTAGAATGTCCTCCCTCCCAAGAATGGCCTTCGGGGCCCAGCCCTGGGAGGCCTCCTCTGAAGATTTTCCTTCTCTGTGTTGGTGTCACTTTGCTTAGATCTCACTCAGGCGTGTGTGAGTGTAGTTGTGTGTGTGAATGCTGAGATTGTGTGAATGCTTGTGTGTGAGTAGTCTCATTCCATGGGACTCTTCTGTGACACTGGTGGATTTACTCAGCTGTCTCCCCTGTTGGACTGGGGGCCCATCTTTGGGTGCCAAGGGATGGTCCTGGGGCCTCACAGAGCTGGTTCCTGGAGAGTGTGCCTTGGGTAGGACACCTCACAGAACCTGGCCATCTCCTCACAACACTTGGTTCCTTTTCCTGACTAAGGCAGGCCCCTCCCGGGAATCCTGGGAGAAGGCTTTGGTGGAAAGCTTCCCCCCTCCAGGTACCTCTGCCAGATTCTCGGTGGCCCCCAAGCGTGCCAGCCTTCAGATGCCTAATGCTCAGCCCCAGGCTGGGGGGAGGCGGGGCTTGGCTGGTGCCCCTTGTCCATCCTCCTGGGCACTGAAGCCCTGAGTGGGCAGCTTACAAGCAGAGCTACCCAGTCTCGGTCTCTCTCCTTCCATGCTCAGGGCACCTGGCTTGGTTGACCTCGGGGACCCAGGGACTCCTCCCTTCCAGCACCAACAAGGCAGTGGGCACAGACAAAAGGGTCTAAGAGACCTGGGATCCAGCTCTTTCTCTGCCACCAGCCGGCCTCTGCTGTGTGACCACAGACTACTCACACTGCCTCTCTGGGCCTCAGTTTCCCTTTCTGTAACACCAGGGGATTGGTCTCCCTTTCCCCAGAGCCCTCCCCAGCTGTGCTGTCCACAGCTCTGAGATGCTGAGAACAGAGGCGGGAAGGCGAGATGGCCCCTCTTTCCCCGCCGCCTCTCTCTGTCCCCCAGGGTCACCCCAAAGCCGCCCCCTCCCCTGGCTCCCTGGAACTTCCCTGCAGCTGCAGGCTTGGTGAGACAATTGGGTGTTTTAGAGAAATACATTTTTGGGCTAATTTGCCATGCATAAGTGTTTCTCTTACCCTTTAAAGGCAGAGAACAAAGAGGCCTTTCTGCACCCGGGCAGGCTGCTGGGGAGGGGACCGCAGCTGTACCAGGCCGGCGACCCTCCTCCCTCCCTCCATCTCTGTAAGCGCCCACCATGCTGCCCACCGCCCCCCCAGGAGACAGCCTGGACTTTCCCAGCCTCCCCCGTCCCCTGCCCGGCTGCCTCCAAGCCCCTCGGGCCCTGCCCCACCTCAGCCCCCTCCCTCTCCCACCAGCTGCCCCAGGCAAGGGGGAAAGTGTGCGTGGGTGGGGAGATGAGTGGGGAGGGGGCCAACGGGGAGACAGAGCAGCTTTCCATGTGGCTGGGGCTGCGGGCGGCTTGCTGGGACAATGATGGCCTGGCTGGGTGTATGTCAGTGTCCCAGTGGGCTGCGTGGTGTGGTCATGGGGTGCCAGCATGGGACCGTCATCAGGTGAATCACCAGTGTTCAGGGGGTACATTGTTGTCACTCCCTTCATTCATTCATTATTCATTCAACAAATCTGTATCATGTTCCCACTACGGGTCTCAGAACACTCCCAACCCGGTGGGAGGGAGAAGCACCCATGATTCTAGCAAAGCATGCCAAGTTCATGTGCTCTTTAGATATTAAAAAAAAAAAAAACCCAAACTCATTGATGTCGAGTCACTTCCGACTCGTAGCAGCCCTATAGGATAGAGTAGAGCTGCCCCCATAGGGTTTCCAAGGAGCGGTTGGTAGATTCAGACTGCTGATCTTTTGGTTAGTAGCTGAATGGTTAACCAGGGCTCCTGGACAAAGATATAGAGGTTTGAAAAGGTGGATGTGTCATTATGTGTGGGGACCAGAGACCTGTGCATAGTGAGGGGGCAGGGGGCTGAGACCAGCTCACAAAGGCCCTTGTCCTCTTTCCTTGCTCTGTGGGCGGTGGTCAGCACCATCCCCACCTCTGCTCAGGCTGCTCCTTCTGCCTGGAACTTGCTCCCTACACTCTTCACTGTTCTGCGGTCACATGTCCCTTTTGGGGGATGCTCACAGCTCCCAATACTCCCCTTTAGGGGTTGGCCCCCTGAGCCATCCTTGCACACCCAGAGACAGGTACAATTGGGCGCACAGAAGCTGTAAGCTGCTCTCGCTCTCCGTCTGCCCCTCCCCAGTCCCCCCATCTTCATGAACTCAGTGAGGACAAGGACCTTGGGCTTCTCCCCCAGCACGCAGTCATAGCCCTTCGTGCTTGGGGAAAGGAGCAAGCAGGGCTGGACACTTCTCTTCTATACCCGTAACAGCAGCAAAAACCAAAACAAAACAAAACAGAACCAGTTGGCTTCAAGTGGATTCCGACTCATGGCGACTAGCCACCCGTTCCTGGCAGCCCTGCACTGGCTTCTCCTCCCAACGTCCCGCAGCTTGTTCTGACCCCGTCCCTGGCCCCATGAGCCCGTGAGAGATAGTGAGCCTGAAGCTGAGTGGCCGGGAAGTTGCCGCGTGAGAACCTTGAGGTGCTTGGGCCAGGGTGGCAGGTTGGGTTGGCTTCTCTTTCACTGTCTCTGGATGGGGGATGGCCCCTGGTAAACGAATTTCAGGACCCACAAGGGATTTGGAGCCCCTTCTAACAATGCACAAGTTCTCTCCAGTGGTCACCACACCCCGAAGTGCAGCACACCCTGATGGTGTGACTGACACCTCCCTGTGCTCCACATGTCAGCACACAGTGACTGATACGATGAGTGAGTTCCCGAGCCTGTGAGTGTGTGTGTGTGTCTGGGCTTGTTCGAGAGATGGAGGGGCAGGCGGGGATTGGGGAAAGGACAGGCCACACAGCGTCCCTGCACACTCCGGCGCAAACACACCCGCTGTAGGTTGGAGTGAAACGTGAAGAGAAGGGGATGTGGCTGTTTGCCTCAGAGGCTTGAGCGGGGGCTCCCTGCCATGGGCAGGCGGCTCTGGGCCTGTCTGAACAGGGACTCCCCCAACTCGCCAAAGCCCTTCAGGCCAGGATGCCCCATCCCAACTCTCTGATGGGCACTGATGGTGCTGACTGTGCTGGGCCGGTGGGCAGGGCTGGGTGGTGGGTGGCCTCTGCCCTTTCAGACAAGCTCACAGTCTGAGAGAAGACAGTCCCTGAAAAATGGAATTCTGGGCTCTGGGAAGCAAGGGCTGGGGTCTGTGAGGGATGAAGGCAGGCTAGGAAGGGGTGCCACCCACAGGAACCTAGGGAGGTTAGGAAAGGAGACTTGAAGGTTAGAAACTGATGGGGGTAGGGGTGTTTATTTGCAGAATCCTACAAAAGAACATGAGAGGTCCTTGGTGCTTCCCTAGTCCAAGTCTAGTTTATGCAGATGGGGAAGCTGAGGCCCAGTGTGGGGAAATGACTTGCCAGGGGTCTCACAGCAAGGCAGCGATGGAGTCAATTCAATTCAATGCAATAAGCAGTTCCTAAGGCTGCCTGGTGTCAGGTTAAGGGCTCTTCATTAAATAAGGCCTGCCCTGCTTCAGCTGGCTGTGGTTTAGTGGGGGAATGGAGATATGGACAGGTAAGCACTGCCCAGGGACACACATACAGCAGTCACAGAGTGTGCAAGGCAGAGGGGCAAGGGGGTAATGCAGGACCTCTATCTGGGCAAGACCTCAGTGGAAGTGGCAGCTGGGCTAGGGTTTGAAGAATGCAGAGGAGTTTGAGGCTGACCAGGGAATGAAGGAGTTTGTTTCTAGCTAAATGAGCAGGTTGAGTTGGTTCCTGGTTTTGCCACCTCTGAGGGCAGTGGCCAGTTTGTCCTCCGTTATCACCCCATTCCCTCAGAGAAATGCAGGGTTGGGGAAGCAAGAGGGTTCTGTAGGTTTCTGTTCTGAGGCAGGGAATTGAATGCAGGGTTTCTCAGGGCTCAGCCCCAGTCAAGACATCAGGTCAGCCCTGGTTAGAGTCCCTCAATCCAACCCCCTTCCATTTGGTCAATGAACATTTACTGAGCACTGATTCTGGATAAGTCTTACAGGGAGGGGAGGATTTCAAGAGTCCAAGATGGGGAGGTGTGTGCCAGAAGATGGGAACAACATGAGCAAGGTGAGGTGGCTGGGAAGCCAGGGCTGAGTCAGCATCATCTGTTCTTGTGTGCAGTTCAGGATGCAGCCGGAAAGACTGGCTGGGCTCGATGCTGCGGCTGGGAAGCCCAGGAATGGATCTGGGCTTCAATCTGTGGCAAGAGGGAAATGTTAATGGATTTTGAGTAAGATCGTTTCCCAAGACTCTGGGAGCTTGAGAGAACGCAGAAGCCTCCAGGGGAGCCAGGAGCCAGGATCCCGGGCAGTGGTATGCTGGTGAATGCTTACGAACAGGCTCTAGGGGGCCAGAGGGGCTGATGTGTAGCGTTTGGCTGATTTTTAAGGTGTCAAAATTCCCACCCAGATAGATTTCAAGCTTCCCTGGTGACATCAACAGGCCTGGAAAATTCCTGAAAATTTCACAATTGGCTGTCACAAACTGGTATGAGCTGGCTCCAGCACACTGCTGCACCCCTGAGTTATAAATCATAGCTGCCCAGGACTCCCAAAGTTCCACGCTCCTTCTCTCCTAGTTCACTCCCAGGGTGGCCTGCAAGTGGAAACCCAAGGATGGAAGAGCACCAAGGGGACCCTGTGTGAACAAGTCCAAGGTCAAGGGCCAGGTTTTGCGAGTTTTAGCCTTTGCTCAGCCGCTTAGGTGCATGCTGCCTCAGGCAGATCCCCTACTCCTCTGGACGGACTTGCTCTGCAGGGTTCTGGAATTATGTGAGTAATACACGTGGGGTGCAGAACTGGGCTGGAAAGGCTTTGGGGGAGCGTGGGCAATGGTTCTCTGAGGATAGGAAACAGCCCCCCACAATTCACCTGACAAATCCATCAGATCAGTAAAGGATGCACAGACGGGGGGTCCTGTGAAGTCAGGGCCTGGGGATAGGGTGAGGGCAGGAGAGTAGCCTCACCTGGATGTAACTCCAACACCTCAAATCTTGCCTATGGAAAGGTGGGTCTCTGGGCCTTGGTACATGTTGATCCCTTTGCCTGGTATGATCTCTGCCCTCCTTGTCACTTGGAAAACTCCTATGCATCCATCAAGAACCCAACCCAAGACGTGGGATTAAGGGCACTAGCTTGGGCACCATCAGGCCTATGAGGCCCGGGCAATCTGTTGAACCTCTTTTTATTTTACTTTATTTTTTATTGTGCTTTAAGTGAAAGTTTACAATTCAAGTTAGTTTCTCATACGAAAACTTATACACTCATTGTTTTGTGACCCTAGTTGCTCTCCCTACCATGTGATAGCACACTCCTTCTCTCCACCCTGTATTTCCCCTGTCCATTCAACCAGCTCCTGCCTTCTCATCTCACCTCCAGACAGGAGCTGCCCACATAGTCTCATGCATCTACTTGAGCTAAGAAGCACACTCCTCACCAGTATTATTTTATATTTTATAGTTCAGTCTAATCTTTGAAGAGTTGGCTTCGGGAATGATTTTAGTTTTGGGCTAACAGAGAGTGTGGGGGCCATGATCTCTGGGGTCCCTCCAGTCTCAGTCAGACCATTAAGTCTGGTTTTTTTAAGAAGAATTTGAGGTCTGCATCCCCCTTTTCTCCTGCTCTGTCAGGGATTCTCTGTTGTGTCCCCTGCCAGGGCGGTCATTGGTGGTAGCCAGGCACCATCTAGTTCTTCCCGTCTCAGGCTGATGGAGTCCCTGACTTATATGGCCCTTTCTGTCTCTTGGGCTCATATTTTCGTCGTGTCTTTGGTGTTCTTCATTCTCCTTTGCTGCTGAACTTCTCTTAACCTCATCTGTAAAATGGGGACAATAATACTATGTAGCTCGTAGAATGAATGCAAAGATTCAGTACGATGTACTTGGTACAGGAGCCTACTTCTGATAATAGTGATATTATTATTCCCCGGCTACTCTCCCTGTCCCCACCCCTCACCGCAAAGCGGACTTGGCCCTCTGAGCCCTATCATGCCTCGTGGGTACCCTTGGAGCAGGCTGTAATTATAGCCACATTTGTCTCCCCCATGGGATAGTGAATCCTTGAGTCGGGGAATGGGGTCTGACTTGCTGCTGCGTCTCTGGCACGGGCCTTGGACCTGTGTTTTAGGTGAGGCACTGACCCTGGCCAGGCCCCCAGACTTGGCCCTGATGTTTTAGGTGAGGCACTGACCCTGGCCAGGCCCCCAGACTCGGCCCTGATGACCCACAGGTGTCCCAGTCATGTTGCTGCTCCTCACCGAGCCTCCATTCCCTTATGTGTGGCCTGGATGAGTCCCTGGGTGGTGCAACAGTTAACACACTCGCTGCTAACCAAAAGCGTGGTCAGGAAGAAAGGCCTGGCACTCTGCTTCAGCAAAGTGAGCTCCTGAAAACCCTTCGGAGCACATTTCTACTCTGACACATATGGGGTCACCGTGACGTGTAGTTGACTCAGTGGAAACTGGTTTGGTTTCTTTCTTTGGCCTGGAAGATTCTGAAGTTTTTTCTATCCCGAAAATGCTGTGAGTCCATGTCCCAAACCGAGTCACCATCCTGCCCCCAAACCAGCCCCCCTCACTTCCCTGCCCTCAATGGCGCCACTCTTCTCTAGTGACCCAGGCGTGACACTTGGGAGTCATTTTTGACTCATCCCTACCCTTCATCCCCTCTCGGCCAGTCATCAGCCATGACAGTTTTTCCTTCAAAACGTGGCTCACATCCGCTGTCCCCTCCCAAGTATTCTAGTCCCTGCGGCCTCCGCCTTGGTCTGAAGTCTGGGTTATCGCATCCACTCCCTGCGAACCAGTGCGCTGCACCTTCTACCCCCGCCATCCTCTCAGTGGAGCTCCAGGAAGGTCGCGTAACGGACAGCTGCTGCCTGGCTGAAGCCGAATCATGCAGTTAGTGCCTCTTGAATCAGTTAGCAAGGAGCTGCTTCCTGGACCCAGGAATGGGTCCGGGGAAACTGGGTATCAGCCAGATACTCCTTCTGTTTTGTTTTTGTGTTAACTACACATAACGAAGCATTTGCCATTTTAACCTTTTTTTTTTTTTTTAATCATTTAGTAAACAAATGTTTACTGAGATTTTCTAGGGTCCTGGTAATGCATTAGGTACTAGGGGTACAGTGGGGAACACATCAGACAATTAGGCCCCATTCTTATCTTCTTGTACATACACAGCCCCACACCCCCACATCCCCACACTTCAAGGTCTCCCTCTAACGTACGATGAAAGCCTAGTACCTCTTTTTACCTTTATTCCTCTAAGCCTACTTTTTTTTTTTTTTTTATTGTACTTTAGATGAAGCTTTACCTAGCAAATTAGTTTCTCATTAAACAATTCATACACGTATTGTTTTGTAGCATTGGTTGCTAACCCCACGACATGTCAACACTCTCCCTTTCTCAACCTTAGGCTCCCTGCTACCAGCTTTCCTGTCCCCTCCTGCCTTCTCGTAACTGCCCCTGGGCCAGTGCGCCCATTTAGTCTCATTTTGTTTTATGGCCCTTTCTAATCTTTGGCTGAAGGGTGTGACTTCATTATTGAGCTAAAAGGGTGTTCAGGGGCCATACTCTCAGGGCATTTTAACCATTTTTAAGTATACCATTCAGTGACATTACTAACAGTCACCATGTGGTGCAAACATTACCACTATTCCTTTCAAATGTTTTTCACCCCCTTAAAGAGACATCCTCAAGGAGCCCTAGTGGTGCGGTGGTTAAAGGGCTCAGCCGCTAACTGAAAGGTCAGTGGTTTGAACCCACCGGCGGCTCTGAGGGAGAAAGGTGTGGCAGTCTGCAAAGGTTATAGCCTTGCAAACCTTATGGGGCAGCTCAGCTCTGCCCTATAGAGTTGCTGTGAGTTGGAATTGATTTGATGGCAACGGATTCGTCTTTTTAAAGACATCGTGTTTGGTAAAGTAGAGGATCATCAAAAATGAAGGAAACCCTCCATGGTATAGATTGACACAATGGCCACAACAACGGGTTCAAACGTAACAGGTTGGTGCAGGACTGGGCAACGCTTTCATTCTGTTATATGTAAGGTCGCCATGATAGCAACTAACAACAACCAACAGAAAAGAACTCGGTGCCCCTTAAGCAACAGTGCCCCCTTTTCCCTCCCTGCAGTCCCTGATAACCCCTGATAAGCCTTTGCCTATTCTAAGTATTTTATATACTGTACAGTCAAACCTGCAAAAGCCAGAACCTGTGTAAAGCGGAAAACTGTCAGAGAAGGAAAACTAAAATATTTTCCACTAAATAGAGAGGGACAGAAAAGTGGTAAGACCGCGCCCCGTCAGAGGCAGAAAACTTGTGAGACTCAGAAAAACAAGGCAGTCCGGTTGAGTTCCGGCCCTCACAGGTTTCACCATAAGTGGGGACACACAGTATTTGTCCTTTTGAGACTGATTTCTTTCACTCAGCATAATGTTTCCAAGGTTCTTCCGTGTCATAGTGTGTATCAGGACTTCATTTGTCTTTACGGCTGCATAATATTCCATTGTATAGATACGTCACGTTTTGTGTATCCATTCATCTGTTGATGGGCAGTTGGGTTGTCTCCACCTTTCAGCTCTTGTGAAAAATGCTACAATAAAGATTTGTGTACAAGTATCTGTTTGAGTTTCTCCTTGCAAGCCTTTTGGGTATTACAGCCGGCACCCACGCACACACTCAACTCACATCTATTGAGCTCCCTGAGCGAGGCCGGGAAACCAGAGAGATAAGACCCAGGCCCTGCCCATGCAGAGCACACTCATTTATGGGAACACAAAATGGGTCATGCCACGTACTCCACAAGTTCCAAACCACAGGCGTATACAAGGGGCAGTCTGTATATACTGCCCTGGATCCAGAAGCTTCACAGAGCAGAGGTGGTTGAGCTGGGTCTTAAAGGACAAGGAGGGGTTCTGTTGAAGATGGGTATTTCAGGCCGAGGAAAGAGAGTGGGCATGGAGTCATTAGAGGGGCTGAGATGTTTGGGAGGCTGGTGATCAGAGGGCTCAATGGCCAGGGAAGGGGGCCCCTGCTGGTCAGGGTGAACAACCTCAGGGACCCTTGTTGCCATCAGTAACTCAAGCTCCCAGAGTGGGGCTGACTTCTCCAACCTGGAGGGAAAATCCTCTCTGAAAAATTGAAGTGACAATCTGTGCCCCAGCACTTTACACAGTGCTGTCCTTCATTGTTTCCTGCCTTTCCTTGCCAGCCCTGTGAGGTGGGATGGACAGGGCTTATTGTTCCCATTTCACAGATGAGGAACCTGAGGCCCACAGAGGGGAGGGACTTGCCCCAAGTCACCAACTAGTCTTTGGCAGAGCAAGGCCTGGAATTTCCCTGGCCCTGGATCCCAGAATCTGGAGGTTGCTGGGTTAGGGAAGGAGGGGCTCTAGCCCCGGGGCCCTGAGGTCCTTCTGGGTGCGGCTGGCTCTGTGCGACCAGACAGGATGACAATCCCTGACGCTGGGAGCCCAGGACAGAGCGACGGTGCCCACTTGGCCTCGCCAAGGAAAACAACGCTGGGCTGGCAAGGCCTCTGGGGCTGAGCCCCCACCCCGGACACGCTGGGGGAGTCTGGGCCTGGGGCAGCGGAGGGACTGGGTGGCGGATTTGTGTTTCCACTTGATTTCCTTAGTTGTTTTCCAAGAGCTGTGGCAGGATCCCGAGGGGCGGGGCGGAGGCGGGGAGGCCACAGGAAGGCGCCAGGGCCCCCGCCTGCCTGCCCCCCATGTGACTTGCCAAATGACGACAGTGCCGCGTGGAAGGGCCTCGAGGCTTCCGTCCTGTGTTCGCTAGGCGAGTGTGTGACGTGGGACCAGGGCACCGGGCCCATGGGTGACTCCCCGTGTGATCTGTGCTGTCTAAGCCCGCTTCCCACTTGGTCCCCAACCCCTTTGGTTCTGTGAGGTGGAAAGGCCATGAAGCTGCCTGACCCACTTCCAGCACAGTCCTGGGGTGCAGGTACCTGGGGCCCATCCTGGACTGGGTGGGGTGCCCTGGGGCCCCAGAACTTAGTGCAGTACCTCCTAGCTCCCTGCTCCCCCCAACCTCCTCCAGCTTCCCTTCCTCCTGCTGCCCCATCTTGGGCCTGGCCACCCTGGCTTCCCTGGGCCACACACCGGCCATCCCTGCTGGTGTTCCTTCCTGCCCTCCAGGGCTGTCCCATGCTCTGGTCGCTGTGGCCTCTTTCCTTCCACTCACCCCTGCAGGTCCTCCACCACGTCCTGTCGGCGCCTCCTCAGATCTGTTGAGGGAGGAGGCGGGTCAGCCATTCCTGGCCTCAGAGTCTGCTCAGCCACTTCCTGGCTAGGTGGCAGCAGGCAAGTCCTAGCCTTCTCGGGGCTTCAGCTTCTGCCTGTGTGTGTGGCGCCTGGGCTGGGGGGTTAGTAATTGAATCAGTAACCTCCCAGTGCTGGTCCCAGGGTGAGGTGGGTAGGCAGTGGAAGAGCGAAGAAAGGCTGGTCCTCTCTCCCAGGTAGAATTCGGACTCTGACACCAGCTATGCACCATTGGCCATGATGTTGTCTCGCTGAGCCTCAGTTTCCTTTTCTGTAAATTGGGATAATAATAGTAGCTTCCCTTTGGCAGTGCTGTCACTAGCGGGGTCCAGAGGTTCAGTCTGCACCAGATGACAGTCAGAGAGATGACACCAAAACGACTGTCTATAAAATTTTTGTGCAGTGTTTCAGCAGAAATTTATTATTTTTTAATAAAAATATCCCTGTGAGTTATAACAACAAAAACATTTTTTGTAAGCCTAGCTCATGTATATCAATATACCTACAAGGCTAAAACTCTTTGCGAATTTACTTGTTGAACCTTGTAATACACTCTGGTCGGAGCTGTCATTATTACCCAGTTACATCGCTTCGAATCACGCGGTTTTGTCTGCACACGCTACAAGCACGTGCTGTTTTTTCATTATTGCTGGTGTTTTTTATAGTTGCTGATTTTGTCAATTTTTTTGATATTTTAGCTACAATATTGTGGTAATTAGCATTCATGAACCTGTATCAATAACTTTTTTTGAGAATAAAGTAGTAATTAAAGGAAAAGGAGAAAAATTAAAAAAGGCTTCCTCTCAGCTACTAATAGTGTTATAACTAATATTGTAATTCAATGTAGAAAGATTTTACAGAACAACTTTGTTGTCAGTATGCACATAATCTAAGAAATATTACATTTAAGCAATTTACAACTATATCACATATTGTTCTATAATTCAAATCGATAATAAAGACGTATACCAATTATTGATCATAAATTCTTTGATCACTAAAAAGAGAAACTGACAGTCTAAAACACGAAGTGGTGGAAATGCTTGTTTCTTGATACATGTTTAGAAATATAACTTAAATTTTAAATTCTTTTTTTTTAATTTTAGTATTTTAAAAGTTTTCTTTAAAAACATCACTGTCTTGCAAATATACATCTAACTTCAATGAAATTTTCAGGGTTTAAGTTTGAATTATGGTTTAAAAAAATAGTGACACGTTAAAAAGTGAGCTGGCGAAAGGCGCTGATTTCAATGAAGTCATTCGCAAGTTTGAAGCTTTGCAGGCCAGGAAAGGAAAGTTCTGATTTAGTTGAGGTGTTAACACTAAGTACTGAAATGCTTGTGCATTTGTGCCCGTTTATTTTATTTATTGTTATTTTTTGTGCTTTCAGTGAAAGTTTACAAATCAAGTAAGTCTCTCACACAAAAACTTATACACACCTTGCTATGTGCTCCTAGCTGCTCTCCCCCTAATGAGACAGCACACTCCTCCTCTCCACCCTGTATTCCCTGTGTCCATTCAACCAGCTCCTGTCCCCCCTCGGCTTTCACGTCTCCCCTCCAGACAGGAGCTGCCCACATAGTCTCATGTGTTTACTTGAGCCAAGAAGCTCACTCCTCACCGGTATCATTTTCTGTTTTATAGTCCAGTCCAATCCCTGTCTGAAGAGTTGGCTTCAAAAATGGTTCTAGTCTTGGGCTAACAAAGGGTCCAGGGACCATGACCTCTGGGGTCCCTCTAGTCTCAACCAGACCTTTAAGTCTGGTCTTTTTTACGAGAATTTGAGGTCTGCATCCCACTGTTCTCCTGCTCTATTGGGGACTCTCTTTTATGTTCCCTGTCAGGGCAGTCATAGGTAGTAGCCAGGCACCATCTAGTTCTTGTGGTCTCAGGCTGAAGTGGTCTCTGGTTTATGTGTGTGCCTGTTTATTTTTATGGTATTATTTCATTTATGAATATATTTTCATACGCATTTGTCTAAAACTGCTACATTATTTGGGCCATTATTGATTACACAAGCCTAATCCATTAATGTTTTTGTTTTTTTTAATCCATTAATGTATTTCATGTGGTGGTAAAGTTTAATGTTAAAGTGAACATAATTTTGACATGATTCTTAAACGTTACTTCAAATTCTTTTGTTTTCTTACCAAATTTTCACTTTACCACACGAAACTATAAAATATAAATACACTTAGGCCATGTGTATGATATTGTAATTTAAAGGCGTAATTTTAATTTTGCTAGTTGTTTATGTGATTACTATTGCCATTACATTCAGTGATATACGGGGTTTATGAGTAACATTCGTACAAAAAACATTACTAAGGACTCTGGTCTGGCATGGGAGTAGGCCCGGGGGGGTGGGGGGTGTCACCCACCCGACTGACAGAATGAACTGACCCCAGCAGAAGGAGAAGGGTTCTCGACCTGGCCTGGGGCTCAGGCTTTCCAGAGGGGATTTGCCCCTCACAGCTCCTAACAAGGAGTCAGAATCAGCCAGCAAAGCCTTGGGAGAGCGCTCTGGGGTGGAGGGCAGGGCTTGAGCAAAGGCCCAGACGAGGAACCCAGTCTAAGGCTGGGAATGGTGGGAGGTGAGATCTGGAGGTCCTGCCTTGGTTTGACCAGCACCCACGGCTTTCCAGGAGCCCACCCACCTTGATGGGCAGGGACTGACATCATCTTCTCTGCTTTCCAAGCTGACTCCTTTTCTGTGCCTTGACTTGTGCTGGCTCTACCTACAGGTTCTCCCCATACCTCTTGGCCTTTGCAAATCCTACCCTTCCATGATACGCACAACTTACATGGTGCTTCCTCCAGGAAGCCGTCCCTGCCCCTGCCATCTCCCTCTCTCTTGCCCCTCCGTAGCACTGTGTGTTGCACACATTCACTGTGCTGGGTTATTTTGTGAAGGGTGCACATGCCTGGAGCCAGTAGGTGCTCAATAGCCACTCGCTGCCATCAACAGTGGCTTCGTTGAGGGCATTACATCCAGCCCAGTGCATGGCCATCTTCCACCTCACTGGATCCTCCCCACCAACCAGTGGGTCCAGAAGGGACTGGGGGCCCACTCGACAGATGAGGATGCTGAGGTGCAAGAGGCGAAGGGGCTGCTCAAGGGCCCCCAGCAAGTCTGTGGGGGCAGACAGGAACGTAGGGGTCTTTCACTCAGAGCTAGAGGTCATGGTAGGTACGCATTTCCTTTCTGTTCTGTTGGAGCCCTCCATCTGTCCTGCTCTTGTCCCTCTGAGCCATGCAGCCTCCCTCTGCTACCTACTGACCCCATGTGAAGCCCCCCCACCCCAGTGCTGTCACTACTTCTACAGTGACTGCCCCACCCCACCCCACCACTCTAGGCACAGCCTGGCGGGCAGTAGGCACTTCACACGCATCTGCTCCTAAAGAGCAGGACTGAACTGAGGGGACAAACAGATGTACCGTGAACACGCAGTTGCAGGCCAGGGGAGCCTGGCACCAGAGCCCAGCACCTTCCCAGCCATAAGCGACCACCTCACCCCCAGAGCCTCCATTTCCCACCTAAAGAACAAGCTGCCTGCTTTTCACGCACCCGGAAAGCCTTCCAGGCAGGTGTGGTTTTACGGTTGAGGAAACTGAGGCTCTGGGGCCAGGGACGGGCCTGAGGTCAGAGGGGGGGAAGCTGATCCCCTGCTTGCTGGGCCACTTGCTGATGTCACAGCACAGGGGCTCAGGGGCAGGAATGTTGTGAAGGCCTTTTGCGACACTTTAAAAACTTCCAAAGGAGAAACTTCCTTATTAAACCAGGGCATCCATGGGCAGGGTTCCTCCTCACACGGCTCCCCTCTACCAGATGCTGGGAATTCTGCCATCAGTGAACTGCCCTGTGGGACACCGTTCCTGAAGCACACGGACCCCCTTACTGGAAGAAGGATCAGACAGTGTTAAGGAGACAGTGGGCAACCGGGGGACGAGGGGTCATGAGGGTGGGAATGTGTAGTTTGGGGGGCCGCAGCTAAAGTCCTGGGAGGACCCCCAGCTTCCGTCCCGACCTCCTACAGTTCATTGCCCACACGGCAGCCAGAGTTCCTGCTGAAATGGAACTCAGACCAACCGCCACTGCTCAAAGCCCCTAAGGGCTCCTCTCACACCTAGCGGGCCTCTAGCATTCATGGGGGTGGTGTGGGGATGGGGTGCTCTGACCCCACATGATGTGACCCCTCATTCTCTCCACTGCACACTGGCCTCCTAACTGTTCCTAAACTCACCAGCACATTCCCTTCCAGGGTCTTTGCTCGTGCTGTTCCCACTGCCTGGAACTGCCTAGATAGTCTTTGTCCCTTCATTCAGATCTTTGTTGAATGTCACACCCTTGCAGGGACCTTCCCTGACCACCACCGTTTCTAACCTAACACCCCTCCCGTCATGTTCTCTCCCTTCATCCTGCTTTCCTTTTCACTGGAGAGCTTATTACTACCTGACACTATATTATAAAAAATCATAATATTTTATTACCTTACAGATAACACAACAAAAATATTTCCTTATTGACTGTCCATCTCTCTGACGGGATATCCGCTCCCTGAGGACAGGGATCGTCTCTTTTGTCCTCTTCCATATCCCCAGTGGCGCACTGGTGGCAGAGTGGTTAAGTGCTACGGCTGCTAACCAAAAGGCCGGCAGTTTGAATCCACCAGCCGCTCCTTGGGAACCCTGTGGGGCAGTTCTACTCTGTCCTATAGGGTTGCTATGAGTTGGAATCGACTCAACAGCAGTGGGTTTGGTTTTGTTAGTATATCCCCAACAGCTGGACATACAGCCAGTGTTCAATCAGCATGTGTGGAAGAAGGAAGGAAGGAAGGAGGAAAGGGAGGAAGGATAAACGGAAGGACCTCTTTCTTTACTCTGCTAACAAAAGCAATCATATGATCTTTTGTTCCTTGAGAGCCTCCTACACGCAGCCCTGTACCAGGTACCTTTTGAGCAAATACCCTTAGCAGAGGCGACAGCTTCTCACTTCTGCCAGGTTGGCCCCAAGGTAGCAATGGGTCATTAAGTTAATCTGTGCGAAGTGCCCAGCACACAGTTGGTGTTTCGTGAACAGTTACTTCTTTTAGTATTTGCCTTATTAGACAGAGTCCTCGGGAGGTGCAAATGATTAATACACTCGGCCACTAGCCAGAAGGTTGGAGGTCCATCCAGAGGTACCTCGGAACAAAGGCCTGGCAGTCTACTTCTGAAAAATCAGCCACCGAAAACCCTATGGAAGACAGTTCCATTCTGGCACACATGGGGTCACCGTGAGTTGGAATTGACTCTAGGACCCTTCAACAAGGAGAATCAGGGCTGGTGGGTAGAGGTGGGAGGGGGAAGAAGATGGCAGAGATTTAATTAAATGTTAGGAAAACCCTTCTAACAGTGAAACCTGTGTAAAAATGAAATGGGGCTTGCTAAGGAGGAGGTTTAAGTCCTCTGTCAGAAAAACGGGGCAAGGTATGCATGGACCAGGGGCCAGCCCTGGGGCCTGACACCAGAGGACAAAGAATTCAGAGGGGGCCCTTGTCTTCTGCAGGCTCAACATCAAATTAAAACAAGGCACAGTACCCTCAAGGTTGGAGTGGGCCAGGCCCTAGAGCATGGAGGTAGGGGCTCCCTGGGGAGGGGGTCAGGTCTGGCCAGGCCCAGGCAGTGGGAAGAGCCCATGGCTCCAGCCCCTGGGTCCAGCGCCTACTGGGAGTCAGCCAAGCGGCCATCTTGGGAGTCTGGTTCTGTCAACCACAGCCCAGGCCTGGGAGACAGGAAACTGTGCTGCTCAGGGACTGAAAGGCCCCCAAGCATGCCCTCGCCCCGTCCCCACCTCCCACAGCGGCCTGGGGCCCCTGTGCCCGCGCCCATGGGGTTAAATCTCTCCCTGTCTCTCTCTGCTCCAAGTTGTTTTCCAAGTGAGGCAGAGAATGAATCTCTTGTTACCAACATGGCTTCTGGGCATTGGGTAATGCGCTCCCTCTTGCCCTGCGCCACAAAGGGACCTTTTGTTCCTCTCCCTGCCCCTTTCTCTGGCTCTTCTCCGGCCCCCCACCCACCCCAACTCCCTCCTCCCCATGCCTCCCGCCCCACTCTGTACCCCTGGGCTGCAAGGAGTGACCGTGGCCGTGGCGCCCTCCCTTTCCCAAGGCGCCTGGGGAGGAGAAAGGACCTTGGCGGCCGCGGCGGCCATTTTGAGAACTGCTCTTCCAGGCAGCCACGGGGCTTCTGTGAGGCTTTTAGGATGGGTGAAGCCACAGTGGCGGTGGCTGGGCGCAACGGGACTTCCTGTGGCGCAACTTCTGTCCTCCAGAGAGGGGGAATCCACCAGCCTCACCTCAGGCCGCCTCCTTGCTCTGAGACAAAACACCTTCCCATCCACTATCTCACTTAACCAAACAGGAGCCTTCTGAGGGGAGGGACTCCCACCTTACAAAGGTGGAGACTGAGGCTCAGAGTGCTGAGTGTGTGTCCCAGGGGCTCCCTGAGCAGGCGCTGCAGCTGGGACTAAGTGGCATGCTTGCGCCACCTCCCCCACCTCCAACCTCTCCAAGAACGCGCCCTCTGAGTATGCCCTGACCCATGGGAAACGACAATAATGGGGCTGGGCCTTCAGCAGAAGCCTGCAACCAAATTTACTGGAATTTTTTTGAAAAGGAAACAAAGTGTCTGAGATGAATGCGTCAGGAAACTAGGCAGACAACGAAGTATCTGCTTTCCGAGAAGAGTTTCTGTCCGCGGTCCCCTCGCACGTTCCCTCACAACAGCGCTGCAATGGGCTGATGACTTCGTTTTTCAGAAGAGGAGACTGAGGCACACAGAGGATGCATAGCCAGCACTTGGAGCTCAGCCAGGCGACTCCAACTCTAGTGAGGGCTACTGCCCTGCCTGCACCTGCTGCCCTACCCACTCCCTGAGAGGGCCCGGGGTGCTTGGGGAGGGGGTGGAAGGAGACACTTAGGCAGGTCACAGCTACTGCTGCCCCTTTTCAGAAGTCACAGAAGCTATTCCGCTGGGGAGGTTGTGCTTGCAGCCTCAAACATTCTGATTTCCTCCATCTCACTCACAACAGTCCCCACGTGAACAGAAGCCTGAAACAAAGCAAGGCAATGGCTCAGGAAGCTCCGGCATGGTGCCAGTGGTCCTGTTACCTCCATGCTGGGGCTTGGGCCTTAGGGCAGTGGTCAAGAAGAGGTAAAACTGGCAGACTTGGTGATGGGTTAGATGGGGGAGGGCAGTTATTGAGAGTCTGTTGCCACCCAGGGACTGCCTTCCAGGAGCCACAGAGAGAGAACTCAGTAAAGAGCCAGTGTGCTGGGAGACAGGCCCCTGGGCCCTGGGAACACTAAGGAGCTCAGAACCCATCCAGGAGGTTGGGGAAGGCTCCCTGGAGGAGGTGACCATGAGTGGAGCCTCAAAAGGCAAGTAAAAGCTCCCCAGGCAATAAAATTGAGAGAAAGGGTGGGAAATGGGGGTGAAGCTGGGGACAAGAAGAAGGTGAATGGTGTGAGTGATGGGGTAGAGGGTCTTCCCCACCAGGCCCTTGTGCTGGAGTGAAGAGTGGGTGCTGGGGAGGTGGGAGAGGTGGGCAGAGGGGAGGATGGATGTGAGGAAAGTGGGCTGCAGAGAGCAGCAGGGGATGATGCTGAGGACCCGGGATACCTTGATAAGGGACTGGATCCTGAGGCAGTGGGGTGGGTGGTTACTGAAGGGCTTAAAGGGGTCAGATTTGAGTTTTTGAAAGATCATCACCACGTGAGCTGGGTCTCTGCCAGTCTGGTTTACTGCTGTGTCCCCAGAACCTAGCTTAGAGCACACAGTTGGTGCTCAATCAATGTTTTGCATTAAGACACAAATACCAGCAGCAGTACTGGGGCAGTGGTTTGACTCCAGGAGGTGTGACAGCACCTGCCTTCTGGACCTGTCAGGACAGTTAAAGCAGCATGTGGGAGGCTTACCTCTGTGCCCCGCCCAGAGTCAGTAGTTCTTAACTGGTACCTTTACCAAAGGTCTGCAGGGTGTGTATGCAGGAAGAGAGAAGCAGGCACCCGGTTAGGAGCTGTTGGGTCATCCAGGTGAGAGAATAACAATGACAACAACCGTATCATGTCTCAAGGGCTGAATCTCTTCATATATTTTGTTCATCCCTATTCTATCATCCAGGAAACAGGCTCAGAGAGGTAAAGTGACTTGCCCAAGGCCCTTTGTCCAGTAGGGGATGGAGGAAAATGTCACAGGACACAAGAGCTGGTGATGGAGTGTGGTCAGGGCAGCGGCCAAGGGAGGGAAACATGGGGGTGTCCAGACTTGGAGGCAGAGGAAGGGCATGGGAGGGGGAGGGAGGGGTCAAGGACACTCCCAGGTGACCAGGTGGAAGGTCATCCCATTTCCTGAGTGAGGGACACAACAGGACAGGCAGGCTTAGAGAGCGAGGACGTGCTGAGTCTGAGGGGCCTTGGGGACGTCTGGGTGGAGATGTTGGGGAGGTCTGGAGTCTTGGAGAGAGATCGGGGCTGGAGATCTGGACAAGGACAAAATGAGTTCATAGGCTGAGTGGAAGGTGGATAGAGGAGAGCCCTCCCAGAAATGGTAATGTGTCAAGTAATGACAATGACGGCAGTGTTTACTCTGGGGCTGCATAGAGGTAGAAAAAATGCCTCAATGGCTCTTAGAGGAGCAAGACCCCCTGCCAACTGATAACCCCAGAAGCCTAGCACCTTGGCCTCTCCCACAGAGGGAGACTGGTGTCTGCAGGGGAGTCCAGGAGGGCTGAAGGGCCTGGGGAGAAGGCTCTGGGAGGGATGGTGTTCTGCCCCTCTCCGAGCCCTCCTCCCTGCAGGTACTGGACTGGAGGCATGTGGAGTGTGGCCTTGGTGGCCACCATCAGGTGGATTCCATGCTCCCAGTGAGAGTAGGAGGCCCATCTGCCCTAGTGCCCAGGGGTCTGTGAGCGACCCATGGTCTAGGCCAGGGATAGAGATGAGTGTTGACACTTAAGGGGTCCCCTGGGTGTGAGATGGGGGTGGGACACCAAAAGTGGAGGGAAGAAGGCGGCTGGTGGCCTGCCCCACCCCACCCCAGGCCTTCTTTGGCCAAAGCCACCATGCCCCTTCCATTCATGGCTTTGGCAGCTCTTAGCTCCCCTCCCCCTGGCTCTGCTACCCTCTTCCCAGGCCCCAGACCTTGTCTCTGTGATGGAGGAGGTCAACAGACAGGTTGGGTCACCCCTCCTTAGGGTCATCTCAAGCTGAGATGGAGAGGGGCCAGATAGGTGAAGGACACCCAATATGGTCAAAGACGGTGTGAGGGGTGAAGAGCTGGAGGGTCTTGGAGGAGAGGGGACTGGGCACAGGGTGGGCAGCAATAAAGCTCGAGTTTCAGATGAGGGTCAGAGGCCCTGGGCATGGATGATGAGTGAGACTTCTCCAGCTGGGTGTTAGGGGCAGGTCCTGGGGGAATCCCACTCACCAGTCTGAATCCTGGCACCCACACTGGGTGGGCTCAGACAAGCTACCCAAACTCTCTGAGCCCCAGTGTCCTCAACTATAAGTGAAGCAACAGGGCAATGCAAGGCCTGGAGCAGTGCCTGCCCCATGCTCAGGGGTGACACAATTTTCCCATCATCACTGTATTGTCTGTCAGGAGCAGAGTTAGATCTGAAGGGCCTGCAGGGAGCTCCCAGTCTAGTGCGGAAGAAGGATATTTTGCTTGAGTTAATGCTGTGGCCCTGGGATAAGGGTGTCATTGAAAGAACTTGATCTTACAGGCCTGGCAATGGGCAGGGATGAAGGCACAGGGAGAAAGTGACTTCAGGGCTGGGCTTGCAGTACCAGAAGACAGAAGCAAGCAACAGGATTTTATTCTTATTTATTTTTTTTATGTCTATTCTTATGTCAGTAAAATGCTGTCCTAATTATTGTCTCTTTATAGTAAGTCTTTTTTTAATATATTATTTTTTGTTGTTGAGTATAACCCGTTGCCGTCGAGTCGATTCCGACCCGTAGAGACCTTATAGAACAGAATAGAAGTGCCCCATAGGGTTTCCAAGGGGTGGCTGGTGGATTCGAACTGCTGACCTTTTGGTTAGCAACCAAGCTCTTAACCTCTCTGTGCCACCAGGGCTCTGTTGTTGAGAATATACACAGCAAAAACATACACCAATTCAACAGTTTCTACCTGTACAATTCACTGACGTTGATTACATTCTTCCAGTTCTGTAACAATTCTCACCCTCCTTTTCTGAGCTGTTCCTCCCCCATTACCATAAATTCACTGACCCCTAGGGTTCCTATCTAATCTTTTCAGTTGCTGTTGTCAGTTTGATTTCATAGCGATAGTTCTTAAGAGAGCAGAATGCTCAAGGCAGACTTTTTTTTTTTTTTTTATTGTACTTTAGATGAAGGTTTACAGAACAAACTAGTTTCTCATTAAACAGTACACATATTGTTTTATGACATTGGTTAATAACCCCACGACATGTCAACACTCTCCCTTCTCAACCCTGGGTTCCCAGTTACCAGCTTTCCTGTTCCCTCCTGCCTTCCAGTCCCTGCCCCTGGGCTGGCGTGCCCCTTTAGTCTTGTTTTGTTTTATGGCCCTGTCTAATCTTTAGCTGACGGGTGAACCTCAGGAGTGACTTCATCATTACTGAGCTGAAAGGATGTCCAGGGACCATACTCTCAGGGTTTCTCCAGTCTCTGTCAGGCCAGAAAGTCCGGTCTTTCTTTTTGAGTTAGAATTTTGCTTTACATTTTTCTCTAGCTCTGTCTAGGACCCTCTATTGTGATCCCTGATGGAGCAGTCAGTGGTGGTAGCCGGGCACTGTCTAGTTGTACTGGACTCAGTCTGGTGGAGGCTGTGGTAGACGTGATCCATTAGTTCTTTGGACTAATCTTTCTCTTATATCTTTAGTTTTCTTCATTCTTCCTTGCTCCCGAAGGAGTGAGATCAGTGGAGTAGCCTAGATGGCCGCTCACAGGGTTTTAAGACCCCAGATGCTACTCACCAAAGTAGAATGTAGAACATTTTCTTTATAAACCATGTTATGCCAGCTGAGCTAGATTTTCCTTGAAATCATGGTCCCCACAGCCCTCAGCCCAGCTATTTGGTCCCTTAGGGAGTTTGGATCTATCTATGGAACTTCCATGACCTTGTCTTGTACAAGTTGTGCTGGCTTCTCCAGTATTGTGTATTGTCTTACTGTTCACCAAAGTTACCACTTATCTATTGACAAGGAAGACATTCCTTACTAGTTAAGCTAAACTATTATTTGGTTTTAAGAAGACTTCAGGAGATATTTTTGGTTTAACTTTTAAAGATTATCTTGGGGGTTTATCCAGCCTTCATGGCTCCAGAAAGTCTGGAATCCATGAGAATTTGAAATTCTGTTCTAAATTTTCCCCCTTTTGTTCAGGATTCTTGTATGAAATCGTTGATCAAAATGTTCAGTAACGGTAGCCAGGCACCATCCAGTTCTGGTCTCATGGCAAAGGAGGCAGGTGTTCGTGGAGGCAGTTAGCCAGACATTCCGTATCCTCTTCCTATTCCCTACTCTCCTTCTTCCTCTATTGCTTCAGGTGAATAGAGACCAATTGTAGTACCGTGGATGGCCACTTGCAAGCTTTTAAGTCCCCAGGCACTAAGCAACAAAATAGGAGGTGGTAGAACAGAAGCACTCAACACAATATTAGGTCAATTAACTGGGATGTCCCTTGGAACCATGGCCCTAAACCTTCAAACCAAGGAACCACATCCCATGACGCGTTTGGTTGTACATAAGCATTGTTGTAAATATATCTATCACGCAAATCCTACCGATACAAAATTTTATGGGTGTAAAACTTATTGGCAGCAATACATTAATTGGCTGTGCAAACTTATCCTTAATCAATGCAATTTTTCCATCACGGTAAAACAAAACTTAGTATGGGTAGTCCCCGACTTACGACATATTCGAGTTATGACGAACCACACTTAATGACTGTCTGTTTTTTTTTTCTTTGTGTGGTAATATGTACTACATACAATGTTGCAGCACGACGTAATTTGCTGATGTTATCATTCTCCGAAGTTCACTCACAGATGTTCAGTGTTATGATTTATAAAGATACTGATAATAAAAGGTAATAATAATGAAAAAAAATGAGGTATTTGACTTATGTAAGAACCGGCTTACAGTGGAGTTGCCGGAATTGAACTCAGTCATAGGTTGGGGACTACACACCTGTACTCCATAAGCAATAACCTTCCCTCTTTCTCTCTCCTTCCTACCCCTGGTAACCACTGATAAACTTTGGACTGTGTATATTTGCTTGTTGTCTTTTTACGTAAGTAAAGTCATAGAATATTTATCTTTTGTAATTATTTCACTCAGCATGATGTTTTCAGGCTCATCCATAGCGTAGCATGTATCAAGACTTCGTTTCTCTCACTGACTGAGTAGCATTCCATGGTATATATATATGTACCATATTTTATTTATCCATTTGTCCAATGATGGGCATTTAGGTTGTTTCCACCTTTGGGCTATTGTGAATAGTGCTGCCATGAACATCGGTAGGATTTTATTGTTTGCCTGTGTTGGTCATTGCTGTATCCTCAATGCCTAGACTAGCATTGTCAGAAAGAAATACAACGTAAATCACATTTGTAATTTTAAATTGTTTAGTAGCCACAATTAAAAAAAGTAAAAAGAAACAGATTAAATAAATTTTAACAAAATCTTTAACTTAATACATGCGATATATTATTTCAATTTGTCAACAATAAAAAATTTGTTAGTAAAATATTTTACTTTTTTTTTTTTCTTTTTGATACTGTCTTTGCAATCCAGTGTGTATTTTACCCTTACAGCACATCTCAGTTTGGACTAGCTACGTTTCAAGTGCTCAGTACCCACATGTGACTACTGGCTACCATATTGGATAGCACAGCTCTAGAACATAGAAGGGTCTCAAAAAATTTGTTGAAGGGAAGACCAAGATGGCAGAGTAAGAAGCTCCATGTTCCTGTCTTCCCATAGAAACATTAAAAAAAAAAAAAAAAAAAAGCAGAAACTGTCAGAACTAACCTTGTTGGAACTCTGATGAATAGTTGGGGGGTTACAGCAACCCCCTGAAAGATGAATCAAGAAACAGACAATGTCAAAATAGTAGAAAAGCTTTGTAGCTTTTTGATACTGGCTCCTACCCCACCCCTGCTCTGGCTCAGCAGTTGACTTGAAGTGGCACCCCATATTTTCAGCTTGGGACCCTGGTCCTTTGTTCTGAAGTGAGCAGAGCACACCTCATTCACAAATTATTGTTTGTCTATTAAATCTGTTGAGTGGCTACCTAAGTCACCCGAAGCAAAGCACTTGTCTCTGTTTTGCCTATCTCAAGGTCCTCAGGATGGAGGCAAGGCAGGCCTAGTCTGAAGCACTGTAAGGCAAACTCTGGCCCCTTGGGGCAATGAAGACATACGCAGAAAGCTTAAGGCCAAGGTAAAAAAAAAAAAAGTCAGGGAAAGAGTTTCTTTGGTAGATAGATTGGGGCATTCAAAGGTGCAATGTATAACTTGGAGAGACATACACATGCCCAGGGCAAAATGCATGCTCAGAAAAGACCTGAGGTAATCCTAAATTTTCACTTTCAGTTGGTCTCTGGGCTTTGCAGAAGCCTGGCTAGGTGTTGAGGCGAGTACCCCAGCACAGAGCTAATCTGTAAATGACTACAAGAGGTGTTTTTCTCCTATGGTTTTCTTTCATTTGTTTGTTTTTCTTTTCTTTCTTTCTAACTCCTGGTATTCAAGGAAATCTCTATCAGAACAGGAACTGAACATAAGCTGAAGAAACAGAGACATAAGTGAACACACATGTGAAGTAATCCAGTCTTTGCAAAAAGAGTTTGGAAAAGTCCTAAACCAATGGACTGCCACAGCCTTCAACAATGAAAAAAAAGGAAAGAAAAGAAAAAACATAGTCAACACTGAGAAAGGGGGGAAATTTGATTTTCAGAGTTACCACATTATATTATTCAAATGTTCTGTTTTCAAAAAACAATTACAAAGTATACAGAGAAACAGAAAAAGATGACCTATTTAAAGTGTCTGGTTTATGTGGCCCTTCCTGTCTCTTGGGCTCGTATTTACCTTGTGTCTTTAGTGTTCTTCATTCTCCTTTGCTCCAGGTGGGTTGAGACCAATTTATGCATCTTAGGTGGCTGCTGCTAGCATTTAAGACCTGAGACGCCTCTCACCAAAGTGGAATGCAGACCATTTTCTTAATACATTTTGTTATGCCAGTTGACCTAGATGTCCCCTGAAACCATAGTCCCCGTGCCCCCATCCCTGCTAATCTGGCCTTTGAAGCTTTTGGTTGTATTGAGGAAATTGCTTTGCTTTGGGTTTAGTCCAGTTGTGTTGACTATCCCTGTGTTATCCCTTCCTTTCACCTAAAAAAATGTTTGTCTACTATCTAGTTAGTGAATATCCCGTCTCCCTCCCTCCCCACCCTTGTAACCACAAAAAGAATATTTTTTTCTGTAAAATGCCTTTAAATGAGGGCGAAATTAAGTTATTCTTAGACAAAAAAAAAAGCTGAAAGAATTTGTTACCACTAGACCTGCCCTACAAAATATGCTGAAGGGACTCCTTCAGGTCACAATGAGAGGACACTAAATCGTAACTCAAAACTGTATGAAGAAATAAAGATTTCCAGAAATAAAGATTTCCAGCAAAGGTAATTTCATGGGCAAATATAAAATCTAGTTTTATTTTTGATTTGTATATTTGTTACGTTCTACTTGATATAATGGAAATGCTGGTAATGTAGTGGTTAAGAGCTATGGCTGCTGACCAAAAGGTCAGCGGTTTGAATCCACTAGGTGCTCCTTAGAAACCCTATGGGGCAGTTCTACTCTGTTCTATAGGGTCGCTAAGAGTCGGAATTGACTCTATGGCAATGGGTTTGGTTTTCTTTTCTTTTTTTTAACATGATATAATAGACAAATGCATTATAAATACATGTTTTTGACCGCACAATGTATGAAGAAGTAATTTGTGGCAATATCAACATAAAGAGTTGGGGGAATGAAGCTGTATAGGAACAGAAATTTTGTATGTTTTTAAGTTGCTATCAATCCAAACTAGACTGTCATAAATTTAGGATGACCAGTGTAAATCTTACGGTAACCACAGTTAAAATATCTTTAAAAAATTATACAAAAGGCAAATGATAAGGGAATAAAAATTGTTCACTACAAAAAAAAAAAAAGGCAGCACTGGAGAAAATAAGGGATAAAAAAGATTAAGACAGAGAAAACAAATAGTGAAATGTCAACAATAAGTTCTTCAGGCATAACATAGCTTATAGAGAAAATGTTCTACATCTCACTTTGGAGAGTGGCATCTGGGGTCTTAGAAGCTTGCAAGTGGCCATCTAAGATACATCAGTTGGTCCCATTCCACTCGGAGCAAAGGAGAATGAAGAAAACCAAAGACACAAGGAAAATACTAGCCCAAAGGACTAAAGGACCAAGTGAACCAGAGACTCCATCAGCCTGAGACCAGAACTAGATGGTGCCCAGCTACCACCAATGACCACCCTGACAGGGAACACAACAGAGAGTCGTGGACAGAGCAGGAGAAAAATGTAGAACAGAACTCAAATTCACGTAAAAAGACCAGACTTAATGGTCTGACAGAGACTGGAGGAACCCCCAAAACTATGGCTCCCTGACGCACTGTTAATCCAGAACTGAAACCATCCCCCAAGCCCATGCTTCAGATGAAGATTAGACAGGACTATAAAACAAAAAATAATAGATGCGAGGAATAGTTCAATCAGATATATGACACCAAATGGGCAGCTCCTGTCCAAAAGTAGGTTGAGAAGGCAGGAAGGGACAGGAACTGGTCAAATGGACACAGGGAACCTGGGGTGGAAAGGGGGAGTGTGCTGTCACATTGTGGACATTGCAACTAATGTCACAAAACAGTATGTGTGTAAGTTTTTAATGAGAAATTGAGCTGTAAACTTTTACCTAAAACACACACACATAAAAAAATTCTTCATTATCAGTAATTACTTTAAATATAAATGAGTTAAACTCTCTAATCAAAGGCAGAGATTGGCAGAATAGATTAAAAAAAAAAATCCAAACTGTATGCGGTCTACAAGAGATCACTTTAGATCCAAAGATGCAAGTAGGTTGAAAGTGAAAAAGAAAGAGGATGAATATATTAATATCAAACAAAATAGACTTTAAGTAAAAAACAAGAGACAAGGACATTACAGAATGATAAAAGGGTAAATTCATCAAGACGATACAACAGAGCCCAAAATATATGAAACAAATATTTACACACCACTAGGATGACTATAAATCCTGTGGTATAGCGGATCAGGGCTATGGCTGCTAACCAAAAGGTAGGCAATTCGAATCCACTAGGTGCTCTTTGGAAATCCTATGAGGCAGTTCTACTCTGTCCTATAGGTTTGCTATGAGTCAGAAACGACTCAACAGCAACAGGTTTTTTTTTTTAATTTTTTTAATTTTAATTAGGACGACTAATGGAGGTCTGGTGGTGTAGTGAAATCCACCAGACGCTCCTTGGAAACCCCGTGGGGCAGTATTACTCTGTCCTATAGGGTCGTTATGAGTTGGAATTGACTTGATGGCAACGGGCTAGGACAACTATGATTGGAAAATTGGAAAATAACAAACATTGTCAAAGGTGGAGAAATTGTAACCTTACACATTGTTGGAATATAAGATTGTACAGTCGTTGTGGTGACTTCCGAGCATGGCTGGCCACCACCTTTGAGCAGGGCACCACTGCTTATTTCCTACTCGGGTCTAAATCCGATGCTCAAGAGATTTGGTTGCTATAGTGCAAAGAGATTTGGTTGTATACGTTACCCTTGTTTCCGTCGACCACGGCTTAAATGTTTCAAATGGTTCAAAGCCCTGCGTAGAGACAAAGTTAGTTAGTGGTTGCCAAGGACTGGAGGGAGGGTAGAATGGGAGTTATTGCAGAAAAAAAAAAAAAAAAGGTGTCAAATGAGTGTCAAAAGGAGGAGGTATAGGTGGTGTTTGTCGTTGTGTGCTGTTGAGTCGTTCCGTAGCGACCCTATAGGACAGAGCAGAACTGCCCCCATAGGGTTTCCAAGGAGCAGCTGGTGGAAACAAACAGCCGACCTTTTGGTTAGCAGCCTGAGCTCTTAACCACTTCGCCACCAGGGCTCCAGATGGTGTTTAGGAGAGCAAAAAGAAATCCCTATCAGGCATCTGCCGACACCGCATCAGTCAAAGCTGGGACATTTGTTGCTGCTAGATGCAAGGGCATCTGGGAAGGCAAGGAAGATGGATACTGGGAAGGTAATGGCAGCGTCTGCTGCAGAAATAGTCCTGTAAATTTTGCTTCCTGGTGTTGAAAAGAAACCTTCATGTTGTCCACCCTGAAACCATCTCTTTTAAGCTTCTGTTCTCCACCACCCCGTTTTTCAACGTTCTGGGGTGGAGGGATCAGTTCATGCAGTTCCCTGCCCTGCCCCAGCCTCAGGATGTTAAGACAGACAGAGAACCCCAGGTGGCGGTGTGTCTGTTCATCCAGCCCAGAGCTTCGAGGTTTCATTTGGGGTCTGGAAACAGACAGTCCAGTGCAGGACCTGCTTGTGAGAAGCTGTTCAATGAGGTATGAGAAGGTGACCTGCCCAAGGTCATCTCGTTGCTGAATGAGTTGAATGACCGAAGAATGAATGAGTGGAAAAAAAAAAAAAAGAATGAACGACTAGATGAACAGAGGCCGTGTTTGATCTTGGCTCTTGACTCTTTTCCCACCCAGTGACAAACTGCCAAGTCTAAACTCCTTAACATGGCATGTGTGACCCTGGAGAACCTGGCCCTGGCCGACCTCCTTGGCTTCATCTCTCACTACTGAACTGCTGGGTCTCTTGTACATATGATGCTGGTTTTACTCTGGGCCTTTGCTTATACTGTTCCCTCTGCTGGAATGCCTTTCCCTGCTGTTCCACTTTCGCTTTTTGGTCTAACTTCTACTTGCCATTTAGGAATCAGCCCCAGTATCGTCTCCTTTTGGAAGCGTCCCTGACCTCCTGGCTGGGTTTGGGGTTCCTTCTCTGGCACCCATAATCCTCTGCGTGGATGATTTACCACACTGGCTATCATTTTCTGTTCACATGCTGACTCTCCCCATCCCCACTAGCCTGTGAGCCCCTCGAAGGAGAGACTTCTTCTGATTACCTCGGCCTCTCCAGCCCTGGTCTCAGTCCTAGCACATTTGAGCAGGAAGTCATAGAACCTGGCTTTATTCCTGGCCTTGTTCCTGAGTGGAGCCTTGACCAAGTCCTAGTCCTCAGTTTTCCCATCCAAAAAAGTGGCAGAATTGGTCTTCATCTTATTACTTCTGAGGACCAGTCATGACAGTCCAGAGGATGGGCAGGGCTGGCATGGCACGCCCTGTGCCAGGTGCCCAAGATGGGAAGGGCCAGAAGCGTGGCCAGCCCCCTGGACTAGAACCCTGGCTGTGGCCACTTGCAGCACCCGGTGGGGGTAGAGAATGGGGGTGGGTGGGGAGCAGAGGAGATGGAAAGCTATATCTGGGGTCTCAGCAGATGAGGCCCCACTACAGAGGCTGGTTTGGCATCTCCATAGTGGGACGGCGGGGCCCCAACAGTTACCAAAGGCCTGGAATGACGACTGGAGGGGAGTGGAGGGGGCCTCCCTGGGGCTGCTAATGCTCTGCCACCACCCCTGACAGGCTAGGCCATCAGTCAGTCCAGCACAAAGGGGTCATTAACCCCTGACCCGGCCCCTTTTTAGCCACTTCCTCTGGAGGGCTGGGGGTAGGGGAGGCAAGAAGGAGAAGGGAGGGGAGGGTTTCTGTCTCTTCAGGGAGGGGCTCAGGAGCGAGACCCCTCAGCTGGCTTGGCGAGTCACAGCCCTTCTGAAGCCTAGGGTCCCACGTTCTCCAGATCACAGGTTCTGCCACCCGCAGCAGCAGCCCTCTGCCAACCTCCCCCTACGCCGCCGGTCAAAGCAGTATGTGGGGGGGGGGGATGGAGAGACAGCGAGAGACCCTGAGAAAGAGTGAGAAAGAGACTGAGACAGCCAAAGAGATCCTGAGAAAGACACAAGAAGAAAGATGCTATAGACTCCAGACGGCTTTTTCCCATTTATAAAAGCACATTCAAAAGGACCATTGAAATTAGATGCCAGGATCCAAAATAAAATATTCAGCAACAGATTCAGCTAATCCAGCAACAACTATATGTTATTATAATTCTATATACACACGCATATGTTACATATATGTGATATGTATATGTATATCACACACGCATATGTTATATATATGTAATATGCATATGTATATGTATATCATGACCTAATTGAGCTCATTCTAGAAATGCAAGGTTTAACATTTAAAAATCTATTAATCTAATTCATCACATTAATAAATTCAGGGAGAAAAGCCATACGATCATCTCGGCACTTACAATAAATGGCAGCATCTATTTATGATAAAAACGTTTCGGCAAACTTGGGGTAGAAAGAAATTTCCTTGAACTGGCACATTTGATTCTCCACCCAAACCAGCACGCACATTGTTCTCCAGGGGGGAATGGGTACATTCCTTAAAATCAGGGACAACCTAAGGTAATCTTTAAACCTTAAACCAAAAATATCCTCTGAAGGCTTCTTAAAACCAAGCAACAGTCTCGGTTATCTAGTAAAGAATGTCTGCCCTGAGCAGTGTGCTCTTTTAAGATCTATCTATGCAGACTAAGGAGCCCTGGTGGCGCAGTGGTTAAGAACTCGGCTGCTAACCAAAAGGTCAGCAGTTCAAATCCACCAGGTACTCCTTGGAAACCCTATGGGGCAGTTCTACACTGCTTTATAGGGTCACTATGAGTTGGAATTGACTCCATGGCAACAAGTTTGTTTTTTTTTTCTTTTTTGGTGTATGGGATAAAAGTGACAACAACAACTCGAAAGATTGGATAGAAACCTCAGGGGACAGTGAGTTTATGCGAATGGGGGAGGAACAACTCAGAAAAAGAGGGTGAGAACGGTTGTACGACTCGAAAATGTGGTCAATATCACTGAATTGTAATACAGAAACATGAACTGGTCTGTGTTTTTGGTGTACATATCCTCAACAACAACAACAAAATAAATTATAGGAAAAAAAATCAGGTACAAAATGAGTTTGAGCCTCCTTCGTGATTCAATTCAACGTCATACCTGAGGTCCTCACCAGGAAAGTGGGACATGAACAAAACAGAACAAGGTGTAGGGATTGGAAAGGAAGAAGCAAAACTGGCGTTGTTTGCAGATGAGATGATTTTCTACACAGAAGCCACAAAAGACTGTACAGGCAAACCGTTAGAACTAGAAAAGGAATTTAACTGACAGGATATTCCTACATCAAATAAATATTAAAAAGTAACTGCAGCTACAACCAATGAATCTTGAAAATACTACGTTAGGTGAAAGAAGCCAGACACAAAAAGCCACACATTATAGGATTCCATTTATATGAAGTGTCCAAAATAGGCAAGCGCATAGAGACAAGACAATAGATTACTGGTCACACGAACTGCCCTGCAGACCTTTTGGTTAGCAGCCGTAGCTCTTAACCACAACGCCACCAGGGTTTCTGCCAGGGGCCGGGGGAGCGGAAGATGGGGACTGGCTGCTAATTAGCACAGGTTTCTCTTGGGGGTGATGAAATGTTCTGGGATTAGATCATGGTAATGGTTGTACAACCTTGTGAATATACTAAAACCCACTGAACTGTACACTTTAAAAGGATGAATTTTATGGTATATGAATTATACCTTAATCAAAAAGTAATTGCATTTATAAACATCAGCAGCAAACAAAATCTAATTAAAAAAAAATCTCCATTTACAGTGATAGCAAAAATTAAATCTAATAAAATATTTACAGAGAAAAGTGCAAAACGTGATTGAGGTACAGACACCCTGGAAAATAGTTTGGCAATTAAAAAAACAAAACAAACATACAAAAAAAAAAAAAAACTAAACACTATATGACCCAGCAGTCACGCCCCCGGGCATTTATCCCCGAGAAATGAAAACCTATATCCACACAAAAACAATTGTACACAATTGTTCACAGCAGCTTTATTTGTAATTGCCAAAAATTGTAAATAACTGAAATGCTCTTCAGTAGAATGGATAAACAAACTAGTACATCCATACCACGGAATACTACTCAGCAATGAAAAGGAACGGATTATTGATACACGTAACAATTTGAATGGATCTCAAGGGAATTACGCTGGATGAAAAAAAATCTATCTTGAAAAGCTACATACTGTGTGATTCCATTTATATGTATTCTCTAATGACAGAATCATAGAGATGGAGAACAGATTAATGGTTGCTAGGGTTTGCGGAGAGGGGAGGGAGATAGGTGTGACGAGGGATCTTTGTGGTGACGGAACAGTTCTGCACCTTGGTGACAGTGATACATGAATCTATAAAAAAATCTACACATGTGATAAAATTATGTAGAACTACACACATACAAATGAATGCATGTTAAACTAGTAAAATCTAACTAAAGCTTATGGATTGTACCATTGTCAATTTCCTGGTTTTGATAAAGAGCTTTAGTTATGTAAGATGTTACCATTGGGGGAAGCAGGGTGAAGGGTACATGGGACATTTCTGTACTATTTTTGCAACCTCCTGTGAATGTATAATTATTTCAAAATAAAAAGCTAAACAAAAACATAATTGGAAGACATTAAAGAAGACACCCCAAATTTACTTTACGGACAGTATTTGTAATAATGAGGACCGTGGCAGGGCTGGGGGGATTGGACAGGGCTATGGCTGAAACGGAGTTTAGATGGCTGAAACGGAGCGGCCGTGAGTGATAATTGTGAAGCCTGGTGTAAGGCATTTCTGTAAAGCTACAGGAACTAGGTCAGTATGGTGTTTACTGGTGCAGAGATGGACACCTAGAGCATGGGACAGAACAGAGATCCATGAACATGTGAATATTGATGGGAGGGGGCACGGCAGATCACAGGGGAAAGGAGGGACAAGACACATTCACATCTGTCTTCATGTGCCTTCCTCATGACCTTCCTGTGGGCTGCCTTGCTTGCAGCATCCCAAGACTCCATTTCATGCTTGAGGTCATCGAGGTCCAGATGCCCGAGGTCTTCTGGCTCTGATCATTGGTTCTTTCCAAAGTGATCTTCCCCCAGCCCCCAGCCCCTCAGCCCCCAGCACCCCCGCCCCTTGTCTGAATCAAGGGTCCTGTGCTGAACTGGCTGGCTTAAAATCTCTGGAGGCGGAGTGAGTAATAACTTTCCAGTTGAGTTTGAGAACCCCTGACAGAGAGAAAGAGAGAGTTAGAACAAGAGAAGAAGAAGGAGAAGGAAACGGAGAAGTGGAAAGGAGAAGAGAAAAGGGAGGGAAGAGAGAGGGAGAAAAAAAAAAAGAGAGGAGAAAGGAGAGAGAGAGGAGCCAGTCGCTCCTCGTTGTGCTGCCAGGGGACAGGAACAATCAGGCACTGTCCCTCTCCTCCCCAAGCTGGAGCCCACCCCCCTAGGCTCCCTAGGCTTTCATCACTGACCTAATCCTGGGGGCAGAGCGCTGGAGGTGGGGGGAGGAGGTAAGGTCAGGGGGTCAGCCCATTACATGCTAAGCAGAGCCAGGAATAGAGCTGCTTTGGAGGCTGTTGGGGGGACTAAGCCTTCACAGAAGCCCACACCCACCTCTGGCCAGAGGCAGGGACTGGAGGAGGCGTGGGGAAGAGAGGAGGAGAGAGTCACTCTGTACTCCAAGGGCAGTGTGGTCCTCCACTCCATCAAAGCTTGGTTTCGGCATCTAACAAAAAAATGCCCCTGAGTAACACTAAGCCCTCTCCCTGGCCTCCATCCACTCACTGCCAGGCTGGTGAGAGATGCTTTCTTGTCCTTAAGGGGACCTGGGCCCATATACTTATGGTGTACCAGGGCCCTTCACCTCCACAAACAGGCCTTTCTGGTCTGCCCCATGAGCTTCAACCAACGCACAGATCTGACTGTTCTATCCCTCCTCTACTTTAGAGCCTCCCATGGTTCCCCAGTGCCAGGCAGTTGAGAGCCACAGGTCCTTATTCCGGCATTTGAGGGCTCCACTCTCTCTGACTACTGCCTACTCTCCGGCCACCTGCTCTCAATGGCACAGTCATTACTTCATTCAACAAATATGCACTGAGTGTTAGTATATGCCAGGCACTGTGCTAGGTGCTGGGGACAGGGATGTGACCCGAACAGGCCAGGTTCCTGCTCTTTGGGAGCCTGCAGCCTGGTGGGGAGAGAGAGACAAGAAGCTGGTTAACAAGCAAGCATACAACCGCTCAACCACAAACTATGCTGTGGGCCAGGAGGGAAATAGGGTGTTATGGAGACATAGCCAAGGGCCTCACCTTAGTTGGGGGCTCAGAGAGGCCTTCTCCAAGGAGGTGATACTGGAGTAGAGATTTGGGTGAGGTGAGAGAGTGAGCATAGCTGGGGAAGAGTGTTCCAGGCGGAGGGAACTGCAAGAGTAAAGGCCCAGAGGTGGGAACATTCTGGCATGTTCTAGGACCAGTAAGAGGCCCTGAAACAGAAAGTGAACGGGCTAAAGGAGGAATCAGGCTGAGCTCTTGGAGGACTTTAGGGGAATGTCATGACCTGAGTTATACTTTAAAACAAGCTCTTGGGCTTTTAGGATACTCATTTTACACAGAGACCAAGGCTCGGAGAGGTTGATGTTCCCAGGGTCACACAGCTGGTGGGTCCAGCTGCCACCTGAGCCAATGCTCTGTCCAGCGACCCTATGAGCTCCCCATGAGTTCACAATCGTGAGCTTTCCCACTGGGCTCTTACTCAACGCTTTGAAGTGGGGGAGTTAGCCTGCTTGGGCAGATAAGAAGGCTGGCTCACTTGTTCACGACCACAGACCAGAAGGCATAGGGGTCCGAGGGTGGGGTCTGGGTCAGACACCTCAGGTCCAAAATCTGGCCCTCCCATGAATTCGCTGGGAGATGTTGCAGAACTTTCAGAGCCTCAGTCTCCTCATCTGTGAAGTAGGGGTAATGATGACACATGATTTGGCCCCTGCTGACCTCTTCTCGCAGCCCCCTCCACCTCCTCGGTGTGCTCCAGCCAGCCCGGCCTTTCCTGGAAGGTATGAAGGTGTCAGGTCATACCTGCTGAAGGAACACACTTCCCGGGTCTTTGTAAGCTGGTGTTCTCACAGAGGTCTCTGGTCACCTGGTCAGAGAAGCCCTTTCTGACCACCACATCTAAAAGCCCCCTAGTCCCATCACCTTCTTACCCCCCTTTACGTATTCATAATTCTCGTTATCAGCTGAAAGTCGCCCATTTCTTTGTTTCCCAGCTTATTGCCTGCCTCCTCCCAGTCACAAGCTCTGTGAGGGTAGAACCTTGCCCGTCTTGTTCCCTGCTGTGCTCATGGCCCAGATATAGTAGGGGCTCAATAAATATTTATCGATGACTGAATAAGTGAATGAACAGGACCCACCTGTGAGGGCTGTTGTGAAGTCTACCTGAGGTAATGAATGGAAACTGCTTAACACATTGCCTGGTATATAGTAATTGCTCCATAAGTGTTACCTGCTATTATTGTCATCGTTACGAACTCTTTGAAAATTTTTATTTATTTTGTTGTTGTTGAGAATATGCCCAGCAAAACATACACCAATTCAACCGTTTCTACATGTACAATTCAGCGACACTAATGACATTCTCCGACTTGTGCAACCATTCTTGTTCTCCTTCTCTGAGTTGTTCCTCCCCCATTAACATAAACTCACTGGCCCCCTGAGGTTCCTGTCTAATCTTTCATGTTGTTGTTGTCAATTAGATCCCATATAGATAGATCTTTAACGAGCATAAGGCCCAAGGCAGACATTCTTTACTAGTTAAGCTAAATTATTGTTTGGTTTGAAGAAGACTTCAGGGGATATTTTTGGTTTAAGGTTTAAAGATTATCTCCGGGGAATAGTTTCAGGAATTCATCCAGCCTCCATGGCTCCAGAAAGTCTAGATTCCATAAGAATTTGAAATCCTGTTCTAAAATTTCCCCCTTTTGATCTGGATTCTTCTATAGACTCTCATTACGATCTCTTGACTTTAAAGCCCATGCTCTAAACTTCTCTGCTGATGATGAATTGAACCAAATTCCATCATCCCACCCTTGGTCTCTTGACCTTTACAGGGGCCTTTGATGCCAGACAGTGACTCAAGTAGTATTTCAGGCCCTGTGCTGGGGTTGCAGCAGCGGCTGAGGGCAGGCAGGTCAGTCACAGTGTGGTATGCACATGACCAGCCTCACCCACCGCCCACAGCCTGCAAAGACTCATGGTCTCCTCAACCAGCCCCAAGCTGGGAGGGGACGAGATAGTGACAGGAGTGCAAAGGGCGGGACTCGCCTTGCTGTTCTGGGATTCTAGGAGAGGCTTCTCCCAATGGCCACTGGGTGGCAGCACTTCCCCGGAAATAAGAGGCTGGGAAAGCATTTTCAGGGTTGACTGTGAGACTGGGAGCGGAACTCTCTGAAAGGACCCAGGCCCAGTGGGGGCACAGCTAGGACTTGCCTGGGCCACACAGCTTCCAGTGGCAGGGCCTGGGCTTCCTGTGAGGTCACCTGCCTGCCTTGGACAGGCTCCAGAGCAGCAGCAGGGGAGAAGGAAAATCAAGCTCGGAGATTGAAGGTTTGAGGACTAGCCAGAGCCTTCTGGAATGTTGTCACCCCAACTTTGACCCCCCAGAATCCTACCCATCCTGAGGAAAGTGCTCAAACAGTCCTCTCTGAGGCCCCTCCTGACCGGTGACTCTGGCTGAGGTGGTGGTTCACTCTCTCCCACCAGCCACTTGTTAGTCTTCAACCATGCCTGTCAGCTCTGCAAACTGTGATCCCCTGAGGACAGGGACTATGCTTTGTCCCCTCCAAACCCCCACTGCCTGTCACGGGAAATCTTTGCACCAGCTGTGCCCTCTGCCTGTGTCTCCCTTCCCCTCTTCTTGGCCCGTGTACCAGTAGCTGAGATGTCACTTCTTCCAGGAAGCCTTCTCTGGCCTTTGGCCTGGGCAGGAGCCCACCTCTGGGCCCACACAACACGCTGGACACCCTCCTGGACAGTGAGGGCCCTGGGGAAGGATTCTTGGGGCGCTCAAATAGACCCACCCTGAGTCTGCACACTGTACCTCTGGGCCCCGGACACAGAGGTCCTCAGCCTGCAGGGGGCATGAAGTCACCTTTAGAGCTTTGTGAAAACACAGCCTCCTCCAAAGTCCCATCTCCAGAGACTGCTCCAATAGGTCTGAGAGGGAGTCCGGGAATCTGCATTAAAGATGCCTTCAGATGTGTCTGAGGCAGGGGCCCCAGCACACTGAGGCCCTCAAACTGTGCCATCGGCTTTGCCTTCGGAAGTGGTTGGGCAAAATAATGAAAATGAAAAATGACAGTGTCATGGATTGAGTTGTGTCTCCCCCAAATATCCGTCAACTTAGCTGGGCCATGATTCTCAGTATTGTGTGATTGCCACCATTTTATGTGATTTTCCTATATGTTGTAAATCCTATCATTATGATGTAATAAGATGATTAGCGGCAGTTATACTGATGAGGTCTACAGGATTAGTGTCTTAAGCCAATCTTTTTTGAGATATAAAAGAGAGAAGTGAGCAGAGAGACAGGAGTGCCTTACACCACCAAGAGAGAAGCGCTGGGAGCAGAACGCATCCTTTGGACCTGAGGTTCCTGCACCAAGATGCTCCCAGACCCGGGGAAGGAAAGGATATTCCTCCTGAGCCGACAGAGAGAGAAAGCCTTCTCCTAGAGCCAGTGGCCTGAAGTTGGACTTCTAGCCTACTGGACTGTGAGAGAATAAACTTGTCTTTGTTAAAGCCATCCACTTGTGGCACTTCTGTTACAGCAGCACTAGATGACTAAGACAGACAGTAGCAACCGCAACCATCTGTGCCATGTGAACCACTCACGCAACTCTTTCACCCCCGTTTCTCTTTATCTTTATAAATACCATCGTGGGAGGGACCATTAGCCTCGCTCTACGGACACCTGAGGCTCAGAGGCAAAGAGCGACTTGCCCAAGATTCCCAGCTACAAAACGGCAGAGCCCAAGCTTGAGCTCAGGTTGTCCTGGGGTGGAAGAGCCACAATGCATGTTAAAGCATCTGGGGTGGAAGATGCTGCTTTTTTGAAAATAGAAATTCTGGCCTAAACACAGGGCTCAGTGGTTCCAGCCCTGTGGAGGGAGCCCAGTGTTCCAGCCCCAGCCCTGCCATTAGCCACCTGTTTCAAGAGGGGTAGCTGCTTCTCTGAGCCTCAGTTTCTTTACCTGAAAACTGTGGTTGACAATACTTGTTCTCCCCTCCCAGGGGCGCAGGGAACTTTAAACTTAAAGTCCTGTGAAAGGGATCTGAACTGCAGAGAGGCACAGATCTGCTGAGACCTGCATTAGCTCCCCAAGGAGGGAGAGGCTGGGACTTCCACCAGGCTTGGGGTACATGGGTAATCATCCTCCTCCATCTCCCCTTCCTCCACAGCCCCTGGGACAGCTAGGGAAGGAAGCTGGGCAGGCCTGGCCCCATGCTCCTTGAATGAGGTGGACGCCAGGGCTGGGAGAGCCAACCTCCTCCAGGAAACTCGTTTTACACAACAGCAGTGGCAGAAGAGGTTGGCAGGGACATGAGATTCGGACTCCTCAGCTGGGAAGTACTGATGGCGTTTCCTGATCCACAGGTAAATGGGGGCTGTGACCCTCGCTGGGCCCCCAGGGAACTGCTCCTCAGCACTAAGGAAGGAGATGAGGGTATGAGGAGTCTTTCACCAAATACCATGGTCTGGAACTGGAGAGGATGATAGAAAGCCTCTACCTCCATGTCCTTAGTTTATATATGGGGAAACTGAGGCATGTAAAGGGAAGGTAACTTAACTTGTCTGATTTGTCCTTAATAGCAGACCCGCTGAATACAGGTCTCCTGACTCCCAGTTTAGTGTCTCGTTCTTAAAGGACACTGGACTGGGCGGCTGGTGTCTCAGGCTCAAGTTCACCTTTGGGTGGCACTGGACAAAATCACTTCCCCTCTCTGGAACTCAGTTTCCTGCTGTGAAAGTAGAGCTGAGATTTCAAAGCGTCCTTCCAGTTGACACTCGAGTAAAGGAGTCACCAGGCTTGGTCTAGGCCCGGGTGCTGAAAATGTGAAAAGGAGGGTCTCAGGGTTTGTAGTGCACTGAACTTCGTCCGAGAGCCCCCGCCCAGAGATGCTTTCGTTGCCACGGCAACCGTCCGGACAGCGTGGTCCCCTGCGTTCCGCTGAGGAACCTGGGAAGAACCCTGCCCTTACCAAGATGGCGGCGGCGACAGGGCAGGGGGCGGGGCTAAGCGCAGTCAGCTCCTCCAGACCTTTTCTCTGTTCCGCTTCTTCAAACCAACATCGAGCTCCCGTCCATACTTGTTCTCTTTCCTGGTTCTGGGAGCCCCTGGAGCCAGAGACGGAAAGGCTGCCTGCAGGGATTGGGGCGAGTACCTCAGGGAGAGGGAAGGCGGGACTTCCGCGTCTCACCGGAAGTGACGCGACAGTCGCGGCCGCCGACAGGTGGAACGGCAGGTAGGTTCAGGTGCCAGCCTGGCAGGGTCCCGGCTGTGGGACCGACGCTTTCGGTGAGCGACAGAGGCGGCCCCCAAGGCCCTGGAGACCCGTTGGGCGGGCTTTGGAATTTGAGCCTTTCATCCTGGCCTGGAGCTCCTCTCTGTACCTAGTAAGAATCACCGCCACCCCCAGCCAGGACCCTCCTTCGTGAGGCTCTCCCAGGTCTCCCAGATCTGCGGGGCTGGGTTTGGCATGCAGGCACTTCGGTTCCTTAAACCCTACCCTCCTTTCTCTCCCGGATCCAGTTTCCTTTTCCCCTACCGAGGTTTGCAGTTAGCCAGCCCATCCCAACTCTCGGAACCATGTTTGCAGACTTGGATTATGACATCGAGGAGGATAAACTGTGAGTATTTTGTTCCCCCAAGTCCTGGGAGTGCTCTGAGGGAGCGGCGGGTCCCTCAGATTCCTGGACTTCTCGGTTCCACAAATCCTTGCTCCCCTGCGGTGGGTCAGGACTTGTGCTGAAACAGAAACAGACCCTGCCCTCCAGGAGCTCACCATCTGTAGGGGTCTGTGGACACATTGGCAGCTACAGCTCAGGGCTGAAAGGGCCCTGATGGAGAGTGACCTGGCTTCGAGGAGAGCCGTGCGGATGGAGCAGTGTTTCTGCCGGGGTGTTCAGGGAAGGCTTTACGGAGGCTTGAGCTGAGTTTTGAAGAATAAATAGGAACGTCATAGCCATACCTTCCTTCCCAATCTAGACAATTAGTGGGACAGAGTTTTAAAACTTAGGTTTGTCTCTGCATTAGAATATATACTCCATGAGAGCAAGGGCTGGGCCCAATTAATGCCTTTCTGTGTCCTCAGCCCCAGTGGCATCACTAGGGTTGGTGTCACCCAGTGCGGTAACTCATGATGTCACCCCTCCATGGACCTTCTCCCATACCAGTCCATACAGAATCCTTAGCAATGTTTTTTTGTACTGATGTTACTCCTAAATTGTGATTTCCGTATATCACTCTTTCTTTTCCTTTAATTACTACTTCGTTCTCAAAAAAAGTTACTGATAATAGGTTCACAAATAGTAATTACCACAATATTGTAGCTAGAACACCAGAAAACTTGACAACATCAGTGACTGTAAAAACACCAGTAGCAACAAAAACAACAGCGCGTTCTTGTAGCGCATGCAGACAAAACCACGTGGTTCAGAGTGTCATTGTAATTGGGTAATAATGACAGCTCCGACCGCAGGGCACTAGACAGTTCAAAAAATGAATTAGCATAGAGTTTTAGCCTTATGGGTATATCGATACATGGAAGCTGGGCCTACGAAAAAAGGTTTTTGTTGTTGTAACTGCAGGGATATTTTTATAAAACGTAATAAATTTCTGCTGAAACACTGCATAACAATTTTATAGACAGTCATTTTGGTGTCACCCCCTCTGACAGTGTTACCCAGTGTGGTCTGCACCTCCTGCACCACCCTAGTGATGCCACTGCTCAATACTTAGTAAGGTGCTTGACATCATAGGGCGTTAGCAAATGTTTTTGAATGAATAGGTGAATAAATGAGAATATTTACCATGAAACATAAATAAGTGCTAATATATAGTAAAAACTGAGATGTAGAGTAATTGAACAGATGGGAAGTGGGTGGTTGAACAGGGGAGGGCTTCCCAGAGGAGGTGGCCATACTGTCCCATATGTGCCTAGGAAGGTGACAAGGACAGAGTCTGAGTAAAATCTCAGAGAATGAAGAAATGGGAAGGGGAACCACTTTTTATGGGGTGCCTGCTATGTGCTGGGTTGGGGTTAAGTATCTTCCATGCACTTCTTCACAATAACTCTGATAATAAGGTGGTCTTATTCCCATTTTATGGATGAGGAAACTGAGATGCAGAGAGGGTGACTTACCCATATCACATAGCTGATAAATGGTACATCTATGATTTCATTGCACATCGGCATGACTCCAAAAGCTGTGCACTTTCCAAAACAAAATGCTGCCTTTCTGGTCAAGTGAGGCAGAGCAAAGGTTATGTAACAGTTGGAGCCTCTCGGGGGTTTTGGAGGACCCACCCCCTGCCCTGTGTCTTCCAGTCATCCTTCTTCCAGGAGATGCAGCCTTGCTCTTCTTTTTCCAGTGGAATCCCTACCGTGCCTGGGAAGGTGACCCTGCAGAAGGATGCCCAGAACCTCATCGGGATCAGCATTGGAGGAGGGGCCCAGTACTGCCCCTGCCTCTATATCGTCCAGGTATTGGGCACTTTGGAGGTGGGGCGAGGTCCTGGAAAGGGTGAGTACCTCCTTGCTTGGGTATGATGGAGGCAGGTTCATTTCTGCACCCTGCATACATAGCTGGCTCCTCAGTCTTCAGGTAGGGGGCTTGAACAAGTGAATAAATGAAAAGTGTCCTCCTTAGAGAGGCCTGCCCTCTCAGTAGGTCTGCCCTTGTTTTTCTCTATCTTTGCCATCTGTGCTTTTTTTTTGTCAGCATTTATCACTGTCTGTAATCATGGGTTGGTTTGCCACTTGTTCTAGACCTGGCTGTTCTCCAGAGTCTTTGTAGTATGAAGACAGGGTCCCTGTGTTGCTCGTTTGCTGTGGTCAGCACCTAATGCAGTGGACATGCAATAAAAATGGCTTTAATGAATCTATGAAACCTTTGGCCTTGGGTACGAACTCAAGCGAAGTGTAGTGGATAGATCTTGAAATAAGAATGGCCTGAGTTCTAATGTAAGCTCCTCTGCTTACTAGCAAGTTGGTTAGCCTGTCTGTCCCTCAGTTTCCTCACCTGAAAGATGGGAATGTAAAATACGTATATGTATCTTTGAGTTGTGAGGTTAAATAAAATGACGGAGCATAATGCCTGGCACTTAGTAAGCATTCACTAGACAGTAGGCACTGTTATTTTGATAGTCGTTGTCCATTTTCCCAGATGCTCTGCCAGGGGTAAGGGACAACTTTGTGGTTCCTTGTAGAGAAGGGTGCCCTGATGTTGCCATTGTCAGCTGTGACTCAGGAGTTGGGGATATACCTGCTGGGAGGCGTCCTTGACCCCATGGCTGGTCAGAGTCAGCAATCTTTCTTTCTTTTTTTTTTAAATGCTTTATTTATTTTTTATTGTACTTTAGATGAAGGTTTATAGAACAAACTAGTTTCTCATCAAATAGTACACACGTTGTTCCATGACATGGGGTTCTCCCTTCTCAACCCTGGGTTCCCTATTACAAGCTTTCCTGTTCCCACCTGCCTTCCAGTCCCTGCCCCACGGCTGGTGTGCACCTTTAGTCTTGTTTTGTGCCATGGGCCTGTTCAGTCTTTGGCTGAAGGGTGAACCTCAGGAGTGACCTGATTCCTGAGCTGAAAGGGTGTCCATACTGTCAGGGTTTCTCCAGCCTCTGTCAGGCCAGCAAGTCTGGTCTTTCTTTCTGAGTTAGAATTTTGCTGTACATTTTTCTCCAGCTCTGTCTGGGACCCTCTGTTGTGATCCCTGTCAGAGCAGTCAGTGATGGTACATGGGCACCATCTAGTTTTACTGGACTCAGTCTGGTGGAGGCCATGGTAGATGTGGTCCATTAGTCCTTTGGACAAATTTCTCTTGTGTCTTTCGTTTTCTTCATTCTTCCTTGCCCCCGAAGGGGGGAGACCAGTGGAGTATCCTAGATGGCCACTCACAGGCTTTTTAGGCCCCAGAGGGGTCAGCAATCTTTCTACAGCCCTGAAAGGAAGCGTCCCACCTCAAACATGCTTGTATGCTTGTCCTTGATTCTACCGTGTGCTAACTCTCTCAGCTAGGTAGCCATTGGTGGTGGTGTTAGGTGCGGTCAAGTCAGTTCCAACTCATAGCAACACTATGCACAACAGAACAAAATGCTGCCCGGTCCTGTGCCATCCTCACAATTGTTATGCTTAAGCCCATTGTTGCAGCCACTGTGTCAGTCCATCTTGTTGAGGGTCTTCCTCTTTTTCTCTGATCTTCTACTTTATCAAGCATGATGTCTTTCTTCAGGGTCTGGTCCCTCCTGATAAGATGTTCAAAGTATGTGAGACGTAGTCTCACCATCTTGCTTCTAGGGAGCATTCTGGTCGTACTTCTTCCAAAACAAATTTGTTTGCTCTTTTGGCAGTTTGCGGTATATTCAATATTCCTCTCCAGCGCCACTGTTCAAAGGCCTCAATTCTTCTTCAGTCTTCCTTATTCCTCGTAGAGCTTTCACGTGCGTATGTGGCGATTGAAAATACCATGGCTTGTGTCAGGCGCACCTTAGCCTTCAAGGTGACATCTTTGCTTTTCAACACTTTAAAGAGGTCTTTTGCAGCAGATTTGCCCGATGGTAGAAGGTGGGAAAACTGTGGTCTCTCTGTGAGTCTTGGAAAGGTGTTAAGGAATCACTTCTAGGCTTTGAAGACAGATTTCTAGAATCTGGTCTTGCCTCTGCTTGGGGTTCTGACTTCATGAATGATTTGACTTCCTGTGACCCAGAAGGTATTAGGGAGGCCTCCCCTAAGCCTGGCATCTTTGCCATGAGCATCCTCAGCCTCTCCCGCCGCTGTGATTATAAAGGAATAGAATTGATTTTTGAATACTAGGTTTTATTTTTATCGAAGTATTATTTGAGTTGCTTTAACAAGTCAAGAATACTAAAAGTCTTATGTGAAATGATAGCCATCCACTGCTTGTTCCCCTTCGGGTCCCCCAGTCCCAGCAGCAACACCACTTTTGCCATGTTGGCTGTTTGTTCTAGTGTGGACTTCCGTTTTTCTCATTAAGGCGCTTCTGTTACACTTGGACCTATCGACTGCGAATGTTACCTGTTGCATTTTCTTAGTCCAGCGGATGAAACTTTAGCTGTCTTCTAAAATCGCTGTTTCTTCTCACCCCATCTTCCCAACATAGTTTATTGTACTTTTTTGGTTAAATCAATATTAATGCAACAAATATTTCGTTCAGGAACTGTTTTCTGAGTGTCTACATTGGGCCAGGCTCTGTGGTAGGCAGTAGGGATAGGGCAGTGAAGAAGACGAAGACCCTGCCCTTCCAGAGCTCTCATGCTAGTGGAATATTAATATACTGACTCTTTTACAGACTGGTCTCCACCAAACTTAGTGACCTTCTATGATTATGCTTCTTTTCTTAATTCAACTTTTTCTCTTTTTTAAAATTTTCTTTTTTTTTTCGTATTGTTCTTGTACTTTAAAAAATTTTCCACAATCAAACATTTCCCCTTCTCTGTCAATCTCTTTCCCCCTGTGGTTTTTCTTCCTTGACTGCTCCCCCTTCCTGCATAACTATCCTTTCAGAGAATTCCCGTCATTTCTCTCCTCTGTTGGAATCGCTCATCTCTGGAATCCCCCTTTCTTGGTTTACTTCCTCATCTTGGTGGAGCACACCCTCCTTTAGCTTTCTGAGAAAGGGCACATGAGAAGTAAGTTTTTTGAGACCTTTTATCTCTGAAAATACCATTATTCTGTCTTTTGTTGTTGTTGTTGTTATTCCCATATTCTCTTTCACATTCAGCTGGTCAAATTCTAGAATGAAAATCAAGTTTGAAAATAACTTTCACTTAAATTTTGATGGTGCAGTGTTAGAGGGAGCATAGTTTACAAGACTGCCTTCGCTTCTAATACCAATTGCATGTTCGAGGTGTCCAGGAGCACCCTTAGATTTGATCATTTGCTCGAAGGATTCACAGAACTCACTGAAGGCTTTTGTACTCACGGTTACGGTTTATTACAGGGAAAGGATACAGATTAAAATCAGCCAAGGGAAGAGACACATGAGGCAGAGTCTAGGCGGGTTCCAGACACGGAGTTTCCAGTTGTCCTGTCCCTGTAGAGTCATGGACAGTGTTAATGCCTCCCAGCAACAATGTGTGAGAGTGCTCATGGAGTATTGCCAACCAGGGAAGCTCACTCAAGCCTTGGTGTCCAGAGTTTTATCGGGGCCCCACGGTTGGCTGCCTGCACAACTGATCTTTAGTCTCCGGGTCCTCTGGCAGTAGAGCTGCTACATTTGATCTCCAACACCTCTGGAGGTAGAACTGATACCACATGGCTGACATTTAGTCCCCAGCCCCTCCTGAGGTAGAGTAAATACCATGTGGCCCCTGTTACAAGTCACATTGTTAGACAGTCTGGTGACCAAGGCCTTCGGGTAAACAAAACCAAAAAAAACCCAACCCATCGCCGTTGAGTGGATTCCTACGCATAGCTACCCTGCAGGCCAGAGTAGAACTGCCCCATAGTGTTTCCAAGGAGTAGCTGGTGGATTCAAACTGTCGACCTTTTGGTTAGCAGCCGAGCTCTTAACCATTCACCACCAGGACTGCACTCAGGACTTTGAGGTACTTCTTTTTATCGCTGGTATTCTGAAGTGTCATGATGGTGACTCTTGGCATGGGCCTTTATTTGGTTGTTGTGCTGGGTCTTCAGAGGCACTTTTAGTGATAGGCATCTTGTCTTTCTTCCGTGAAAGCTTCTCTTTGATGACTCTCTGCCCTACATGTTTTCTCTTCTCTCTTTGTGAAACGCCTCTTGGTTATTTGTTAGGCTTCCTGGATTGACCTTCTCCCTCCTCCCTCCCCCATTGTCCATCTCTTTTTCACTTTCCTCTGCTTGGTTTCCATAGCTTCTTTGGAATTTTTAATTTATATTTTGCATTTCCAAGAGCTTTCTTATTTCCTGATTGATCCTTTTGACATCATCCTGTTCTTATTTCTCTAATCACTTTGAAAATGTTAACTGCGAGGTTTAGTTTCCTGTGGTCCTTTTTTTGTTTGTTTACATGTTTGGGCGTCTTTCCTGTGGGAAGCTTCCCTCAGATGCCCCATAAACCTCGTCTGTCTCGATATTTAAGAGTGAAACCCTAAATAGGGTTTGAAGTTCTGTGTGTAGGTAGGCCTTGTTAACTGGTGGCTTTTCCTGTGGGGGTGGTCGGGCAGCAGACCAGCTATGTTGGGGACTTTCCAGGTGTCTGAGTCTCAAAGCCTTTCCTGTGGTGGCTCGGTGTCCTCAGGAAGGCAGTGAGCCTGGTGCCAGCATTCTGGGGGCTGCTGGGCTTTGGGAGGCTTTGGGACGCACCCTTCAGTGCGTAAACATCCTCTGGCCCCCAATTTCTTCCATCCAGTGCCTTACCCCTGCTGCCTCTGTCCCCAGGCCCCATCGTTGAGAGCTTCCCTAGAGGATAAATCTCCCACCTCTTCCCCTGCCCGAACCAGAAGGGGTAGTGGAGGTGCCGGGCTCTGCTGGGGTGTGGGGGAGCTGAGTGCATCCCTCCGGTTTCTACACCTTGATTCCCATCCACCTGTGGCTGTTTCCAGAGGGCCACTTCCTGACCTTCTGGCAATTTCCAGCAAAGATTGGCTCTTCTCGGTGAGCCCCTCCCGCAGGCTCTTGGAGTCCCGCGTCCTTCATGCTGCTGACTCTTCTGCCACCACTGCCCTGTCTTCCAAAGTCATTCAGACATCTCTCGCTTGTGGTGGTCTCCTCTGCTGTGGTGATCTCCTCTGCTGTGGTGGTCTCCTCTCCTGTAATGGTCTCCTCTGCGGTGGTGGTCTCCTCTGCGGTGGTGGTCTCCTCTCCTGTAATGGTCTCCTCTGCTGTGGTGATCTCCTCTGCTGTGGTGATCTCCTCTGCTGTGGTGGTCTCCTCTCCTGTAATGGTCTCCTCTGCTGTGGTGGTCTCCTCTGGGGTGGTGGTCTCCTCTGTGGTGGTGGTCTCCTCTGCGGTGGTGGTCTCCTCTCCTGTAATGGTCTCCTCTGCGGTGGTGGTCTCCTCTGCGGTGGTGGTCTCCTCTCCTGTAATGGTCTCCTCTGCTGTGGTGATCTCCTCTGCTGTGGTGGTCTCCTCTCCTGTAATGGTCTCCTCTGCGGTGGTGGTCTCCTCTGCGGTGGTGGTCTCCTCTCCTGTAATGGTCTCCTCTGCTGTGGTGATCTCCTCTGCTGTGGTGGTCTTCTCTGCGGTGGTGGTCTCCTCTCCTGTAATGGTCTCCTCTGCTGTGGTGGTCTCCTCTGCTGTGGTGATCTCCTCTGCTGTGGTGGTCTCCTCTGCTGTGGTGATCTCCTCTGCTGTGGTGGTCTTCTCTGCGGTGGTGGTCTCCTCTCCTGTAATGGTCTCCTCTGCTGTGGTGGTCTCCTCTGCGGTGGTGGTCTCCTCTCTTGTGGTGGTCTCCTCTCCTGTAATGGTCTCCTCTGCTGTGGTGATCTCCTCTGCTGTGGTGGTCTTCTCTGCGGTGGTGGTCTCCTCTCCTGTAATGGTCTCCTCTGCTGTGGTGGTCTCCTCTGCTGTGGTGGTCTCCTCTGCGGTGGTGGTCTCCTCTCCTGTGGTGGTCTCCTCTCCTGTAATGGTCTCCTCTGCTGTGGTGGTCTCCTCTCCTGTAATGGTCTCCTCTGCTGTGGTGGTCTCCTCTGGGGTGGTGGTCTCCTCTGCGGTGGTGGTCTCCTCTGCGGTGGTGGTCTCCTCTCCTGTAATGGTCTCCTCTGCTGTGGTGGTCTCCTCTGCTGTGGTGATCTCCTCTGCTGTGGTGGTCTTCTCTGCGGTGGTGGTCTCCTCTCCTGTAATGGTCTCCTCTGCTGTGGTGGTCTCCTCTGCGGTGGTGGTCTCCTCTCCTGTGGTGGTCTCCTCTCCTGTAATGGTCTCCTCTGCTGTGGTGGTCTCCTCTCCTGTAATGGTCTCCTCTGCTGTGGTGGTCTCCTCTGGGGTGGTGGTCTCCTCTGCGGTGGTGGTCTCCTCTGCGGTGGTGGTCTCCTCTCCTGTAATGGTCTCCTCTGCTGTGGTGGTCTCCTCTGCTGTGGTGATCTCCTCTGCTGTGGTGGTCTCCTCTGCGGTGGTGGTCTCCTCTCCTGTAATGGTCTCCTCTGCTGTGGTGGTCTCCTCTGCTGTGGTGATCTCCTCTGCTGTGGTGGTCTTCTCTGCGGTGGTGGTCTCCTCTCCTGTAATGGTCTCCTCTGCTGTGGTGGTCTCCTCTGCGGTGGTGGTCTCCTCTGCTGTGGTGGTCTCCTCTCCTGTGGTGGTCTCCTCTCCTGTAATGGTCTCCTCTGCTGTGGTGGTCTCCTCTGCTGTGGTGGTCTCCTCTGCTGTGGTGGTCTCCTCTCCTGTGGTGGTCTCCTCTCCTGTAATGGTCTCCTCTGCGGTGGTGGTCTCCTCTCCTGTAATGGTCTCCTCTGCTGTGGTGGTCTCCTCTGGGGTGGTGGTCTCCTCTGCGGTGGTGGTCTCCTCTCCTGTAATGGTCTCCTCTGCTGTGGTGGTCTCCTCTGCTGTGGTGATCTCCTCTGCTGTGGTGGTCTTCTCTGTGGTGGTGGTCTCCTCTCCTGTAATGGTCTCCTCTGCTGTGGTGGTCTCCTCTGCTGTGGTGGTCTCCTCTGCTGTGGTGGTCTCCTCTGCGGTGGTGATCTCCTCTGCTGTGGTGGTCTCCTCTGCGGTGGTGGTCTCCTCTCCTGTAATGGTCTCCTCTGCTGTGGTGGTCTCCTCTGCTGTGGTGATCTCCTCTGCTGTGGTGGTCTTCTCTGCGGTGGTGGTCTCCTCTCCTGTAATGGTCTCCTCTGCTGTGGTAGTCTCCTCTGCGGTGGTGATCTCCTCTCCTGTGGTGGTCTCCTCTCCTGTAATGGTCTCCTCTGCTGTGGTGGTCTCCTCTCCTGTAATGGTCTCCTCTGGGGTGGTGGTCTCCTCTGGGGTGGTGGTCTCCTCTGCGGTGGTGGTCTCCTCTGCGGTGGTGGTCTCCTCTCCTGTAATGGCCTCCTCTGCTGTGGTGGTCTCCTCTGCCGTCGTGGTCTCCTCTCCTGTAATGGTCTCCTCTGCGGTGGTGGTCTCCTCTGCGGTGGTGGTCTCCTCTCCTGTGGTGGTCTCCTCTGCTGTGGTGGTCTCCTCTGCTGTGGTGGTCTCCTCTCCTGTGGTGGTCTCCTCTGCTGTGGTGGTCTCCTCTGCTGTGGTGGTCTCCTCTGCTGTGGTGGTCTCCTCTGCTGTGGTGGTCTCCTCTGCGGTGGTGGTCTCCTCTCCTGTGGTGGTCTCCTCTCCTGTAATGGTCTCCTCTGCTGTGGTGGTCTCCTCTCCTGTAATGGTCTCCTCTGCTGTGGTGGGCTCCTTTACTGTGGTGGTCTCCTCTGCTAGGGTGGTCTCCTCTCCTGTAATGGTCTCCTCTGCGGTGGTGGTCTCCTCTGCGGTGGTGGTCTCCTCTCCTGTAATGGTCTCCTCTGCTGTGGTGGTCTCCTCTGCTGTCGTGGTCTCCTCTCCTGTAATGGTCTCCTCTGCGGTGGTGGTCTCCTCTGCGGTGGTGGTCTCCTCTGCGGTGGTGGTCTCCTCTGCGGTGGTGGTCTCCTCTGCTGTGGTGGTCTCCTCTCCTGTGGTGGTCTCCTCTCCTGTAATGGTCTCCTCTGCTGTGGTGGTCTCCTCTCCTGTAATGGTCTCCTCTGCTGTGGTGGGCTCCTTTACTGTGGTGGTCTCCTCTGCTGTGGTGGCCTCCTCTCCTGTAATGGTCTCCTCTGCTGTGGTGGGCTCCTTTACTGTGGTAGTATCCTCTGCTGTGGTGGCCTCCTCTCCTGTAATGGTCTCCTCTGCTGTGGTGGTCTCCTCTGCTGTGGTGGTCTCCTCTCCTGTAATGGTCTCCTCTGCTGTGGTGGTCTCCTCTCCTGTAATGGTCTCCTCTGCTGTGGTGGTCTCCTCTGCTGTGGTGGTCTCCTCTGCTGTGGTGATCTCCTCTCCTGTAATGGTCTCCTCTGCTGTGGTGGTCTCCTCTCCTGTAATGGTCTCCTCTGCTGTGGTGGGCTCCTTTACTGTGGTAGTATCCTCTACTGTGGTGGTCTCCTCTCCTGTAATGGTCTCCTCTGCTGTGGTGGTCTCCTCTGCTGTGGTGGTCTCCTCTGCTGTGGTGGTCTCCTCTCCTGTAATGGTCTCTTCTGCTGTGGTGGTCTCCTCTCCTGTAATGGTCTCCTCTACTGTGGTGGTCTCCTCTCCTGTGGTGATCTCCTCTCCTGTACTTTTTTTTTTAAACCTTTATTTATTTATTTTTTTAGTGTGATTTTGGACTGTAACAGAAAGAATGCTTATTTATTATATTTTCTCCTTTATTATAAACTGTTCTGTCTACATACTTTGGAAAGTTTAGAAACTAAAAATAAGATAGAGGGCAGGCAATGCCAGATAACCACTGCAAATAATCTTGGTCTCTCTCCCAGTGGTCTTTTTTTCTACATATATTTTTTTAATATTCTGTGCCTATCTCTGTATACACTTACGCAGCCTTTTGTTGTTGTTCACGGCCGTCGAGTCGATTCTAACTCATAGTGACCCTATGTACAGCAGAATAAAACCCTGCCTGATCCTGCACCATCCTCACAAACATTGTTATACTTGAGCCCATTGTTGCAGCCACTCTGTCAATCCATCTCATCAAGAGTCTTCCTCTTTTTTGCTGAACCTCTACCTTACCAAGCATAATGTCCTTCTCCAGAGATGGATCCCTGCTGATAACGTGTCCAAAGTATGTGAGACAAAGTCCTTGCTTCTAATGAGCATTCTGGCTGTACTTCTTCCAATACAATATTTGTTCGTTCTTCTGGCAGTCCATGGTATATTCAATATTCTTCGTCAACACCACAATTCAGCGGCGTCAGTTCTACTCCCCTTATCATAAGCACGACTCATGTGGTTGACCCTCGTCAAACATACCCAATCTCACAGGCAATGAGTGCTGACCCACTGAAGGAGTCCCCAGGGGAAAAGGACTGGCACGCATGTGGGCATGCTCAGGGCAGCCCTGGGCTGCTCTTTGGGACCTAAGGTGAGATGGAGGAATTGACCAGAGATTCTCTGAGCCTCTGAGTCAGCTTGGTTGGAAAAATCTATCAAAGAAATGACCTTGGTGGAACAAACAGTCACTGGGTGTGCAAGGTTTGGTGTATTTGGTATTAGAGAAGGCAGGTCTCATCAATTTGTGTTTAGGTTCTGCCTCCTTCCCCTCCCCCTAAGGATGTCTGTTTAGGAGCTCTTGGCCCCTGCCCTTCTTGAGCACCACTTAGAGACTGGAGGAGAGATCAGGGCAGAGCCAGGTACTGGTTGGGGTGGAGGGAATGACATATCTGCCTGCACTAGTTTCCCCTCAGTTCTCCTTTCTCACCCCATCCTCACCTTCCTGATGCTCCCCAAGGTGTTTGACAACACCCCGGCAGCCTTGGACGGCACTGTGGCAGCTGGAGATGAGATCACTGGTGTCAATGGCAGGTCGATCAAAGGAAAAACTAAGGTGGAGGTGGCGAAGATGATTCAGGAGGTGAAGGTAAGGCCCCGCAGGCCTGGGAGGGGGTCCAGCCCTCGCACTGCTCCCCGCATCAACACATCAGGGTCCAGGCCACACGCTAGCCTTGCTCAGTTTATCCCTTGTCCAGTCAGTAAATACGATTGTGCTCCAGGACTCGTCCTGGGCCCTGGCAAGAGAGTGGGCAACAAGACCCCCAGGCCTCTGTCCTCCTCAGGCTCCCAGGGGAGCTGACAGACTTGAACCTTGCCTCAGGGCCAGCCATCTTGTCCTCAGTCAGGGCTGGAGCTGAAGCTAGAAGGCCAAGGTGAACCCACCTGCGTCAGTAGACATTCAGTCAATGTTGGCCAGGCCATGCTGAGCCTGGAAGTGGGTGAGAGGGAAAGAGGACCCCCCGCTTCCCTTCCCTGTAGGAACTTTCAGATCAGGGACCCCTCTGGGCTCCGGGGCAGCTCCCAGTTACGCTGCTGGCCTTCTCTTCTGCAGCCCTGCCACCTGCTCGCCCACCTGCCCCACCCCACTGCTCCAGGCCAGGACCTCTCTCCCTAGAGCCCTCCCAGACTGGCAGGCAGCACCCTAGCACCCACTCCCAGAAGCAGGCATGCAGCCCTCTTGCCGTTTCCTAGAGATTTTGCAGCTACTGGTTCCTGGGAAACCAATACTGTGAAAGAACCAGCGTGAAGGAGGTACAAAGCCACAGGATGATTTAAAAGTCTGAGAATCAAGCTGGGATTCACTGCTTATAAATTGAACTTGGCTGAGTGCTTTAGTTCCTTGGTCCCATCCATCCACCCCACTCTCACCAGTGCTCTGCTAATGGTTCTCAGAGCTGGTCCCTAACCAGCAGTATTAGCATTGCCTGGGAACTTGTTAGAAATGCAGATTCTCAGCAGGGGTTCTGTGGGCCCCCTTCCTCTAGCTCTGCCTCCTCACCATCCCCCTATCTCTGCTCATCGGCCCCCTCCCTGTCCTCCCAGGCCTGTCTCCCACTGTCCCTCCTTACATCATGGCCCCCTGTTGCTCACGAGGACAAGAACTCCCCGTGTTTGTCCACAGCCATGACACTATTGACAAAGGGAGTTCCCAGCTCCGCCAGGGCTCAGCGTCCCTGGGGATTGGTGTCCTGAGGGAGGAGGTGATTCAGAGTCCAGGCCAGACCCCCACTGCAGTGCTCTGCTTTACCCCTCAGCTGCTCTCCGGGTGCCCCCCCAGTACACTCTGTATTGCAGTCTGGGGAAGCGTTTGGCATCCCACTTCCAACTCAGAGCTTTCTCCGGGACAGAGCCTGCGTCAGGTAGTTTTGGTTTCCCTTCAGGGCTAACTTAATTAAGTCCTGTTTTATATTTGAATGGATTCAGTCCCAAGATCAAGGGCCTAGGATTGCAGGCGAGAGAGTGACCATGGTGGCCACACGTGGCCGGGGAAGGCTTCTCAGGGCAGGTGGCACTCCCCTCAAAGCCCTCTTCTGTACAGTCTCTGGGAGGAACTTGGCCTCCCTGCCGGGCTTAAGCCCGCGGCTGGGGCTGCCCTGCCCCTTCTCCTTCGCACCGCAGCACCAGGCACAGAGAAGATCCTCAGAAATGCCTGTTGAATGAGTGGAGAGAGTCGCAAAGGATTTAGAGCAGGGAAGAGGCTGTTGTAGGGGAATGGCGCAGCAGAGGCTTGCAGTGTGGTCTGGGGAGGGCAGGAGCGCCCAGGCTGGCTGGAGCACAGGCCATCAGAGACCATTAGACCGTGTGCTTCATGAGGCCTGGGACCCCCATCCACCCTCATTCCTGCTGGTTCCCCTGCACCCGGCATGTAGAGTGGAGAAGGGAGGGACCTGGGAGCAGATGGGTTACATGCAGGGCCCTGTCACAGCCCTCCGCCTGCTGGGGCCGAATGCATCATTGCTCTGGCCCCTTACCAGAACCCAGGATTCTGTCATGACCCACAGATTCTGGGGCCAACAGGTCCCACCGTTGTGGGGCTCGGGGTCGAGGAGATTCCGTCACAACTCTGTCCTCTTCCAGGGGGAGGTGACCATCCACTACAACAAGCTGCAGGCGGACCCCAAGCAGGGCATGTCCCTGGACATCGGTAAGCGGGCCCGCGCCCCGCCAGCCCCCAGCCCAGAGGAAAGCCCGGCCTCTGCTCTGCCGCTTTGTAACAAGCATTGATAGTTACGGGGCTGAGTTCTTTGACTTTTTCTGACCAAGAAGATCTGAAAGGCCCGGGAGGACTGGGGTGCTGTCCCTCCAATGGTTTCCAGGGAGCTGCCCCTCATTTCTCACAGTGTGTGCTTCACTGCCACCCCCCCTCCACCCCCCGCCGGGTTCCTTCCTCTGGAAACTTGCTTTCTAGGGTTGTCCTTTGTTGGCTAGCCCCTTGGCCTCTCCAGGCCCGGGTCCGTGCACTTTAGAAAGGGAGGGTGGCCTGACCCCGGCTGAACACCTCCGACCCACCAGCATCCCTCCTTGGCCTCTTCTGCCCGGTGGCTCCCAGGAGGGCTGAGGGGCTGATCTGGAGCTTGGGCCTGGGCAGGGGTCACAGGCCAGTCCTCTGCCTCTAGCACACCCTCTGCGTGGGGCAGGGGCAGGATGCCTTCTGCTGGAGGCGCCGGGCCCAGGTTGTGGAAAAATTTGAAGATTTGGGCTGGGCAGTAGTTTCACAGGCCTCTGAGCCAGCCACCTGGCCTTACAGATAAGGGCAGAGGCCCCAAGGGTCCTGCGCCCCCAGATGAGACACGCCCCCCAGACTCTTGCCTCTGGAGCCCAGTGGCCTTGCCAACACCCTAGAGTCAGAGCTGCCTCCTGGTTTGTAAGAGCACATTGAGTCTGTCCTGGAGATTCTTCCTCCCAAGCCCTCTGGTCCCAGCCCTGTGCTCTTCCAGGGACTCTGCTGGTCCCATGCCAAAGCTGAGTCTGGGTCCGAGTCACTTGTCGCTGTGCCCATTACTTTGACCAGCCAGAGACTGACCATTCCCCCCGCTCCCCTCGTACTTGGGCGCCCCAGGCTAGAACATGGAGAGTGAAGGGGAAGAGACTCCCAGGGAGCTGTTGGCTGTGCTGAGCCCGGGCTGCTCTGGGCATCTGTGATAGCCGGGAGCAGACACGCATACCAGACCTGGTGAAGCCCTTGATGTTTTTACCTCCTTTTGTCCTCACCCACTTCTATGAGGCAGATAATGAGAGGGGCAGGGGGCCCAGTACCGCCCTCTTGGGGGTACCCCATTGCATCATGGCTCACCCAAGTACTAAGCTCCACTTCAGCCTCTTCTGCCCCAGTGGTTGCTCCCAGTGTATCCTGATGAGCCGGGGCCCAGCTGCAGAGTTGACCCTGTGGCTCCTTCTCTCCTGGCCCCAGTGCTGAAGAAGGTAAAGCACCGGCTGGTGGAGAACATGAGTTCGGGGACTGCAGATGCCCTGGGCCTGAGCCGGGCCATCCTGTGCAATGGTGAGTCCCCTCATCCCGCTTAGGCTGGGCCCTGGCCACTCAAGCACCGTGGCTACCCACCAAGCCCAAGTGGCTCCCCGGGCTTGGCCTTGGCCTCTGCCTGTGGGGCCAGTAGTCACCATCTCTTAGCGCCCCAGAGAGTATCCCTAGCTGTCAGCTGTGCCCCCTGGAAATTAATATGCCCAGGTCACAAATGAGGAAAACAGATGAGGAGTCGGGGGGGCCTTCTTCCAGCCCCCTGAGCCAGTGAAGGCAGAGCCGGGGCCAGGCTGCGAGACCGGGCTTTCTACCCCAGTGCCCTCAGCTGCTCTCACCTTACCAGGCCACAGCCCCACCATCTCTGTGTGCCCATCCAACCCCTCACCCCAGCACCCACACTGCTCCTGGGCCCGCCGCTACAATCCTGTCTTTCTCCAGGAGGTGGCGCTGCTGTTCTCGTACCAGCAGCTCTGCCCAGGGCTCCCTAAGTGGCTGCCCACCTTGCTGCAGGGGAAAAACTATATACTCACATGTGCACACACGCATGCACACACACACTCACATGTCACCCTGGGTGGCCAGTAAAACACAGTCCTGCTCCCACCATCGCCAGCCTAATTTATAAATAGCAGTCTTGCTGTGCGTGGGGGGCCTCGATATAAATACCTATGTGAAGTGTCGGCTCAGCTGGGCACACACACCAGCACTTTACTGGCTGGGGACGTAGGGGTGGGGCCTGAGCGTGTTCCAAATGGTACAAAAGTGGTGGCTGCTATTTTCAGCCTCTGAGGGCCTATAAATCCCTGGTACTGTAGTTACCATGCGTAGAGATGAAATTAGAACTGGTTGTTGTATTTTTCCCCCAAACCTTGCAATTTCCCCAGCCTTAAATAGGATTTCTAAAATTGAAGCTGTCATGATGTCCCATGACCCAGCTAAAAACAACAGCACAGCGCTTACGTGGCTCTGGCCTTGCAGGCTGGCCCGGCGCCTGGGCGCGGGTGAGCCGGGGCCTTGAGGCCAGCTGGGGTGGCCGAAGCCTCCTGAAGACCCCAAGGTGCCCCCTTGATTCCGTCAGAGCCCAAGCCTTTCTCCCCCAGAGCCCTGTCACCCAAGCCACCTCCCCTGCCCAGAGCCCAGACCCAGACTCAGCCTCCTTACTCCCCTTCTCTCCTGGTCGGAAATCCCCAGCGAGGTCAGCACAAGGGACTATGTCACAGAGAGCACTTGTGCTGACAGTGCCTAGCTTTGTGGCTTCGGGCAGGTTGTGTTATTCTCTGCTCCTTGGCCTTCTCTGTGAACGGGAGTCGGAGGGTGGTCCCTGCCCCGCCGACTGCTGTTGAGGACTAAGACGAGTCATCTGGTGAGGAAGCCACTGACGTGCCCCTCACCTGCTCCGGTGCTCCTGTGGGGAGGTGGGTGGCACCTCGCCCTCAACAAGACAGAGGCCCCCTACAGAGTGCAGGGGCAGCGCGAGGGTCCTGGGCCTGGCTTGTCTTATTAGCCCGCCCCCTCATTCTCCGGGCCTACCATGGGCTCCGTCGCACAGTAGCTGTTCAGTAAACACCTGCAACGCAAATGCGGTCATCAAGGCCTCCCTCCAGTGTGAGTGCTTCCTCGAAGCCCTGAATTTCTCTTTCTCCTTCCCAAATTGTACCGTCCCTTCTCCTGAGGCTTCACTCACGGTAGCTTCTGCGGTAGGGACTGTATGTGGCTGCGTTAGCGACGTCTCCTCTGGCTTATCCTTTCTATTTCTGTCTGACTGCCTCCTCCTTGGCTGTTGGCCAGGTTTGTGTTAGAAATGGGGGGAGCCTTGACTGCCAGGCAAAGGGCTTCGTTCTGCTGGTCTCAGGGAGACCCATGAGTTTTGGTCTTGGGGTTTTTCACTCACGATCTTTGCAAGTACCTGATTCATTGACAGTCATCTGCCCCCTCGGTTTGCCTCAGCCTGCTGGGTGGGGCCTCATCTCGGGGCCCTGAGGCAGCCCTGTGTGTCTCCCGCTTGCCTCTTGTTTGGGTGTGCTGGGCTGTTTACAAAATACCTCTGAAACCGCTGACCCTGAGTTGCCATCACCCCCTCCCTGGGACCCAGTCTCATGGGGGGCCACCTTTCCCCGCCCACACTTGGCCCTGGCCCCCTGGGCCGCCTTTTCTCCCCCATGGCTTGCTGAATTCAACTGACCACTTCTCTCTGTGTCCCCACAGATGGGCTCGTCAAGAGGCTGGAGGAGCTGGAGCGGACGGCTGAGCTGTACAAAGGTGGGAGGATGGCGCCTACAGCTGGCAGCCCTGGGGGGCAAGGGGCAGGTGTCCTGGTCCAGGAAGTGTCCTGGTCCTGGGGAGCCCTGGTGTAAAGATGGTGGCAGTGGGGAGCAGGAATGCCAGCCTGCAACGTTTTAGGACCATGGCTGTTAGAAATTCTTTAAGGTATACCCTTTTTCTGATTTTGGAAGTACTACATACCGATGAAAATTCAAGTAATAGTATATACAAACGTGACGAGTCCCCAGGACTCCCCTCCCCTCCATAGACAAAGTCTGTGCTGCCTTGATCACCTGCCGTGGCTTCGCCGTCCTGGCGCCCTCTCCATTAGGGCTACTTAGGTGGGGCCAGGGCTGCCGCTGAGCCTTCAGCCATAGACCCTGGTGGGATCATGGGACAAGTCAGGGAACCCAGAGCCGGTGAGGGCCTCAGGTGAGGGGTTGGGGAGCTGGGGGTGGTGCCTGCGGCCCCCACAGCTGGGTTTCTCTGCAGGGATGACGGAACACACCAAGAACCTCCTGCGGGCCTTCTATGAGCTGTCGCAGACACATCGGGGTAAGGCGTCCCCTTCCCTGCTCCATCTCCCTCAGACCTGCTGGGTGAGCCCAGACGACCCTCGCGCCTCTGGGCCCAGCACACCCTGTCCAGTGAGAGCGTGGTCCGGCTCCTCTCAGGTCTTTTCATGCCCATGTGTGGCTGACTGCGGCTGCTTTGGGCCCCTGTCTTACATGGGGGTCCCTGGCCTCTGTGTTCTTGCTCCTCCGTGCCAGTCGTTCACACCCAGTCCTTCAGGGAGGGCCTATTGTGGGCTTAGCCCTGAGCTGGGCCCCTGGGGCTCACACAAGCCTGGCCCACATCCAGGTACGGAGTTGATTCCCATAGGCCACAACCAGCGCAGGTGGTGCCCCTGGGGGTGCACCACATGGGAGCTGGCTCTGTGGTACAGTCATCCACCCAACCCCCTCCATCCCACAGCATGCCCTGGGCACTGTTCTAGATGCAGGGGACATAGTGACAAACAGGAACCATGAGGAGCATCTAGTCCAGATGGTCTTCTTGGGGCCCAGCTGCACATCTGGCCCATCCTGTCTATGTGCACTGCCATTGGTAGTGTGTGAGGCACGTCCCTGTCTGTGATCTCACTCCCCACAAGGCCTTACCTGGGCAGGACAGGCACTATCCACCCCACTTGCCAAACAGAAGAGATGATTACACAGCCCCTAAGGGGCGGGGCTGGTGGTAGAACTCATGTCCAGGTTCTCAGACCAGTGCTCTGTCCTCAGACAAGGCTGCCTCCTCCAACCTTGACCTAGCCTTCTCCGTGGTTTGGTCACTCTGGGGAGTGAAGGCCATCCCACTCTGGGGTGTAGACCCAGCTACCTCGGGGCATCGACCCTGCCCCTTGGGGTGTAGGCCTAACTTGCATGGGTTGTAGATCCAGCTTCTTTGGGGTGTAAACCCAGCTCCCTCAGGGTCATAGCCCCAGCTACCTTATGGGTGTAGACCTGCTCCCTCGGGGTGTCAACCCTGTTCCCTTGGGGTGTGGACCCCACGCAGACCTTGGCCTCTAGCCTGCCAGGCCCCCAGCCCTGCTGCTCCCTCCTCTCCCCTGTAAGCCCCTGGCATCTCTATTAGGGTGTCCAGTAGGGGTGGTCTTCAAGGAAGACTTGTCGCACAGCCTTTGGGGACGTGTTCTCTGTGATCGGGGTACGGGAGCCCCAGCCAGCCGCCAGTGAGGCTTTTGTGAAGTTTGCCGACGCCCACCGCAGCATTGAGAAGTTTGGCATCCGGCTGTTGAAAACCATCAAGCCGGTAGGTGACGTTGAGCATGTGTAGGTCCAGCGTGTGAGAGTGGAGAGGGGACAGCGTGGCCTACAGGAGTCTGTGTTGGAGTCAGTCACCCACTGACCACGGCTGATCTGGGCAAGCCACCCGCCTCTTTGGGCCTCGGTGTAAGCTCCAGGCTGGCTGCTGGCCTGGCTTCACCCCTGAGTCACAGTTCACCCATGGCCTGGTATTGAAATGGTCAAGGCTATCTGTAGTGCCGTTCGGCTCTGACAGTCTGAGTCCCCTGGGAGGGATGACACAACAGAGTCATCCTTTGTCACCCTGGCCCAGCCCGGCCATGGGGGCTTAGTATCCACACACCCCCTCCCAGATGTTGACAGACCTGAACACGTACCTCAACAAAGCCATCCCGGACACTCGCCTAACCATCAAGAAGTACCTGGACGTGAAGTTTGAATACCTGGTGAGTGGTCTGTGGGCCTCTGGGAGGATGGGGTCTGGCCTGCGGGTCTGAGCTCACCCTGGGGGATTTAGCCTGCCTGGTTGGCGGCACCTGGCCAACAAGATGGGCAAGGCTCTGTCTCATCCAAGGATGTGGGACTAAGACTTGGAAGGTGCCCAGGGACTCAGGCTGCAGTGTAGGCCCTGCCCCGATACTCTGAGGAGCCTCCAGGAGGCTGAGCGCCAGGGTGGGTAGGTGCTTTCATTTGGACCTCTCTGACCCTTGAGATTTTTCCTATCACCTTGAACAACAGGCTTAGAATAGGTGAGTGGTGGAAAATTGAGTGCCGAGGGATGTTTATGGGTAGATGTGGTCAAAGGAGTTGAGAAAAAATGCTCCACTAAACAAGCCAAGGCTCCTTTGCTGCAGGCCTTCTCAGAGCCTTTGATAGGCCTGTGCGCAGCGTGCGTCTTCAAGGTCTTCCCAAACGCCTCTGACCCTGGAGCTCTTTTCTTCAGAGCATCTCTTGGGACTTGAGTTTGGCAAACGCTCAGGCCTCAGGCCCCTGCCTACCCTCCCGGATGATTGCCCCCCTGCCTGCTGCTGCTCCCTCCCAGGGTCCCCAGAGCAGGGCCAGTGTGAGTGAGGTGCTCCACCCACCCCTCCCCGACTCATCTTAGCCTGTTCCATCTGGGTATCTGCAGGTCCAGGAGGCCTGGCCTGTTTACTCCCCTTGGTGGGCCCAGCATTCTGGGGTGGCCTGGGGTACAGTTTGGGGCTGTCAGGGTGGGCGTCTAGGAGGCCGCAGCCACTCTGACAGCCTGGCCTCGCCTGCTACAGTCCTACTGCCTGAAGGTGAAGGAGATGGACGACGAGGAATACAGCTGTGTGGTGAGTGTCACGCAGGCTGTGGGGGGCGTGGCCCTGGTAGGGAAAGGCACGCCCCTCCCGCCCCCTGTCTTGCAGAGCCCCCAGAGTGTCCTGAGCCTGCCAGGGACCCCAGGTGGGTCAGGCCAGCCAGGGAGAGGCTGGGGGCTTGGCTGGACCCTTGTCCCTGGAGACTCAGGGCCTCCATCCCCAGGCTTCGTGCCAGCCCTGCTGGCCTTGGGTGCTCCCCCACCACCCCCAGACCTTGGGAGGCTCTTTCAGGGAAAACTCTGAATTTCCTCACTCCTCAGAGGTGCTTTTCCTTTATTTTTAATATTTTTGGTATTAGGCTGCACCTTATGACTAAATGTTCGTTGATTTAAGGTGGCAGGGGTTTGGGTTGTTTGGTGTTTTCTTTTTCCTTCCTGCAAAGGTATTGCTAGGTACCTCTAATAGTTGCTGGCCTCTCAGAACCCAGGAGCCAGGGGTATCTTTGAGAGGTCCAGCATGGTGGAGGGTATGAGCTGGTGGGGTGGCTCTGCAGCCTGCCTGGTCCCTGCCCCCATCTGTCCCTGAGCAGGACCTCCCTTCCCTACCTGGGGTCACTGATGTGTTCCCCCCTACCCTCCAGGCCTTAGGGGAGCCCCTGTACCGAGTGAGCACAGGCAACTACGAGTACCGTCTGATCCTGCGCTGCCGCCAGGAGGCCCGCGCCCGCTTCTCCCAGATGCGCAAGGACGTGCTGGAGAAGATGGAGCTGCTGGATCAGAAGCATGGTGAGCAGCTGGCCTGGGCACCGGGCGGGCTGGCCCTGCTACCTCAGTCGGTTCTTACACCATCCTTGATATGGCGGGGTGGGCTCCCCACTTCAGAGATGGGGAAACTGAGGCCCTGAGGGATAAAGCCACTTACCCGACGTCCTGGGCCCTGGCAGAGCTGGGAGTGAAAGGTGAGGGACGGGTCCCTACCCCTTGGGCTCTGTGAGATGAAGCCCATAGTCCACACACACTGTAGGGCTCCTTGGTCCCCTGGCTTGGGGGCTGGGGACCTGGGTTCTCCCATGCTGGCTGCCATGTCTGGCTGGGCAGCCCTTGCCTCCACCCCGTCCCAGGGTTAAGGGAGGGGGACTCGGGCAGGCCTGGTGGGTGGCTAGCAGCCACAGCCACGGTGCCCTGCCCTGCCTCCCGCCCCAGTCCAGGACATCGTGTTCCAGCTGCAGCGCTTTGTGTCCACCATGTCCAAGTACTACAATGACTGCTACGCTGTGCTGCGGGATGCCGACGTCTTCCCCATCGAGGTGGACCTGGCACACACCACGCTGGCCTACGGCCTCAGTCAGGAGGACTTCACCGATGGAGAGGATGAAGAGGACAACAATGAGGACACGGCAGCCAGGGAACCGTCCCAGGATGCGCGAGGGGCTGCTGGGCCCCTGGACAAGGATGGAAGCTGGTGTGGCTCCTGAGTGCCCCCATGGGGTGTGGATCTGGGGGGTAGGGTGAATGGGAGGAAGACAGCAGGGGAGCGGGACGGGGCCGCTGGACCACAGGGTGGCGCATAAAGGCCTGCTGCCTTGGGGCGCCTGCCTCCCTGCTCCTCTGTCCTAGCACAGCGAGCCTGCTGCCCTGCCAGGGAAGGCCGGGGCATGGTCTGGGACCTGGACACTGGCTCCTCCAGCCTTCTTTCCCTACCTCCCAGCCCGATGGAGAGCCTGGTCTCTGGACCTACCTTAGGAGGGAGAGGGCAGAAGGAAGAGGGATTGGAGGTGGCATAAAGTTCAGGATCAGTCCTCATGGTCACCTTTTGCTGGCCCCCTAGAGCCTGCCAGGAGTGGGAGGATGGAGGTGGGTCGCTGAGGTTGGGGCCAGCGTCTCTTGTGTGCCCTCGCCTTGCCGAGGCTACTCCTGTCCCAGGCCACACACACCTCGGTGGCCTTTATTTATTCTCTTCCCCCAGTGCAGTCACTTTTCTGGGGAAGGGCTGGGGCACTGGGCCTGTATTTAATAAACACAAACCCAGATGGAGCAGCTGTTTGCAGTGGCCTCAGACCCACCGCCCTCAACCTGCCCTCCGCGTCTGCTCCACACACGAGGGAGGAGGGTGGAAGCAGTCTGCGGACAGTTCACTTCGTCCACGTCACTTGTTCCTCACAGTGGCGCTGCAGGGTTAGCACTATTGTCCCTTTTACAGATGGGAAACTGAGGCTCAGAGAAGTATCTTGCTCCAGGCCACACCGGGTACAAGGGACAAAGTGGGATTTGAACTCAGATCTGATAGGTTTAAAGGCCTTGACTTTTCCGCCTGCCTCCAAAGCTTTCTGCCTTGTGGGGCCCGTGCATATCCTCCCTCATCTTTGATCCTTCAGTGCTGCTGGCTGTGAAATGGCCTTTATTGGGGAGGCCAGGCCAGATGCTGGGAAGGGGACCTGGGGTCTTAGAGGGGAGGAAAGTGCTAAGGGTGTCCCAGCTGCTCCAGCTGCACCTGCTCTGCCCTGGGCCCTGGGGAGAAGCCCAGCTGAGACACCATGCCAGTCCTGTCTGCAAAGTGGGAGAAATGGGTGGCCACGCGTCCTGCTTTGCCTGGAGAGCTCCAGGCCACAGCAGTGTAATTATTGCCGGTGGCCCCTCTCACTCTCAGTGTCGCTGTTTGGACAGTGATCTATTGTCTTCCTGAGAAGGGGGAGGTGTGAGAGGTGGGCGGAGTCCCAACTGAAAAAAACAAGTTTTCTGCTTATTCGCTCTGAGCATGCGGGTCCCAGGCTGAAACCAAGTGGGGTTCACAGGCAGGATTGGGAGCGTGGGGCTGGGTGCTGTCACCAGTAGTCTACAGGGGTCCCCTCCAAACCATCAGACCATACTGCTTCTCTGAAAGAGTTGGGACACAGCTTGGACCAGACCATATGCTAGTTCCTAACTGCCCTGTGCCTCAGTTTCACTAGCTACGAAGTGTAGATACTGTACCTCCCTCAATGAGCTGTCAGGATTAAATGAGTTCCCATTTGTAAAGGGCTTGCTTAGAGCAGTGGCTGCCACCGAGGAAGCACTGTGAGTGTTAACTAAAATGTGGCTCCGGGGAAACCAGATCCAGTGTGAGCCTGTCAGGCCTCTGACAAGGGCACCCACACCTCTGGGGCCTGGATGGCAGATGTGATCCACCTGCCAGAGTGGTGGGAGAGGGTGTCACCGGTGGGCGGGCTCTGCCGCAGAGCCGTGCTGGAAGGAGCGGAATGTCAGCGGGAGCAAGGCGTCTTCCTCCATTGGGGCCTGCTCCCCACATATGACATTTGGGAGAAGACAGAAAGGCTTGTCACCTTTGTGGGATGAGAATACATAAAGGGAGCAGAACTGCACATGAAAATCCCTGCACTTGGGGGTCCAGAAAAGCAAAATGTAAGAGTGGAGACAGTCCTGCAACTCCCTGACAAGGAAGAGCAGGTGCCAGGGCCAGCGGGTGACCAGGCTGCCCACAGAGACACGGCAGTGTCCACGGGAGCAGCATCCACAGCTAAGGTCCCAGCACCCCCTCCCAACACACTGGGGATTTGTCCCCTAGAGACAGAAAAGACCTGGAGCTTGGCTGGAGGGGTGTCCTCTCAGAGAGATGGGATGTGGACGCGTTACTGCCGCATGGCCCACACCCCTAGGCACACCACAAGATGGAGTCGTTCACTCAACCTCCAGTGTGCAGGAGACCCAGGCTCAGGGCCAGGTTTACTCCCACCTGTGACTTGGGGACCGTGTGCTCTCTAACAGGCTGCTGGGGCCCCCTCCCTCCAACCAGCTCCCACCCTTGAGCTGCAGTTACCGCCAACCCCTTGTCAACACCTCAGGAGGACACCAAGCCCCCAGACTTCAGTGAATAGCTCGGGGGCAGTGGAGCTGCGGCAGAAGCCATGCCCACCTCTAGCCCCAACCCTCACGCACCTGATACTCCCTTCACTCCGGCCCGACTTAAGACCGCAGTCCCAGGGCCCCAGAGGGCTCTCAGACTCCCTCCTGCCCACCCACCCTGTGTCGGTGTGGCTGAGCACAGAGGAGGCGCAGGAACAGAGACGCTCGTGTCTTAGCTGAGCTTTATGAGCGTTGTTACACGGCCCGACCCTGTCCATCTGCAGCTCACTTCACTGAGGGGGAAGCAGAGCCACCATGGCCCACTGGGTAGTGAGGGAAGAGTTCTCTGGAATCAGATGGGAACCTCGACTTGGACCCCAGGGTGGTCACTCTAGACCAGCCTCCTGCTGCAGTAAGCCCTCCGAGAGGGGAAGCCACTTTCCTGAAGTCACCTGGCCACTCTGTTATTGTGCTGCATGCTGCCCTGGCTTAGGGTCTGACTCAAGGTCTGGCTCAGGGTCGGGCCCAGCGTCCAGCTCAGGTTCCAGCCTGGGCCCCGCCTCTGCCTCAGGTTCCATGAGCCTGGTCTGGGGGCTCAGCACCTCCAGGGTCTCGAGGCTGCCGGGGTCTGCTGCACCAGCAGGCAGCGTCTCAGTGTCCCTTTCAGCCTCAGAGTCCCCTTCAGCCTCAGCATCCTCGGTGCCACTGGCCCCGTTCTCAGCACCCGGGCCAGGCGGGATGTCCCGAGAGCAGCGCAGACCACAGTGGGTAGCCACGGCCAAGAAGAGCCCGGCTAGGGCCACCTCAGAGCCGGCCAGGTAGAAGATGATCTCATAGTTCTTCAGTGCATCCACCAGGCGTCCTGGGCAGGGGGAGGGTACACAGAGGTAAGGGCCTGCAGGGACCCCACCCTCCACCTCCCCACACCCATCTGACAGGTGGGAAACCCCTGGTGGGTTTTGCATTTGAGTCCTTAAAAATGCCACTTCCCCTTTCTGGCCCTCATTTCTAAGTGATACAGGCCCTTTGGTGAGGCAGCACTTTACAGTTCATAAAGCGCTCCCCTGACTCAGGCACCGCAAGGGCCCTGTGATATTAGGGGTGGGCTGGGGCACTGAGCTCGGCCCTGCTCTCCCAGAGACCTCCAGCTCTTGCTCTTCCCACTTTTACCCCCTTGTGTTCAGGGGCCTGGATCAGTCCTCCCTGTCGCCACCCCCCAGGCCACCTCCTGTCCGTCCCAGGAAGCCCGTGAACACCAGACTGGGAGCCAGGGCTTGTGGGGAAGTAACACTTATTCTTGATATTTTCCAAGTTTTCTATCACATATACATAGTACTTTAGTAATCAGGAAAATCTCCTAATTGCAAATATTTTTCCCTAAAGTGTGGTCCCTCTGGGCCCCACCCTCTCTCTGAAGCATTCCGTTGCTGCTTGCAGCCAGCTGTGACCCCTGGGCAGGCATCTCTGTGGCCTTGGTGCTCTCCTGCCTGAGCGCCTCTGAGCAGTACTCCTCCAAACCTGCCATCCTGGTTGCTGCCCAGCCAGCACTGTCCCTGTCTCTCCCATATGCAGCCCTGTCGTGTCTTTGATGTGATTAATCACACTGTCTTCTCCACCTCCTCACTCCATGTGCCTTCTTCCCCGCCCTTTAGATCCACCCAGGGTCAAATGAGAAAATGGAAAATGGGTCCCTGAGCCTCTGGGCGGGAAAGTGAGGGCTGGTTTTGAGGCTTTTGGTGGTGGGCTTGGGGTCACCCACACACTGGCTCAGGGGCTTTGCTGCTTGACCTTAGTCAGATAAGATGACAACGCTTAAGAAGTGGGCTTGGTCAGCCTGGCCCCAAAGACAGGATGGGCAGCGCAACCCGTTTACAGAGACAGGCAGCCTGGGCCCCATAAAGGTGGCCTCTCCCCACCATCAATCCACCCTACAGCCTGAGCTCAGCCCTCTCCTGCCCACAGGCAGTTTCCCACTGTTCATGACAACCTGAACGCCACACTTGTCCTGTCCACAAAGTGGGAGAAATGAGTGGCCATGCATCCTGCTTCTCCCCGGAAAGTTCTAGGCCACAGCAGTGTAATTATTACTAGTGGCCCTTTTCACTCTCAGAGTGTCCCTATTTGTTAATTATGAGATCATCCCAAGAAGGGAGAGTAGGGCAGAATCCAAAGTGGAAAAAAAACAAATTTTCTGCTTATTAATGAGTGGCCGGTTCTGAGTAGAAACCAAGTGGGTTTCTCAAGCAGGATCAGGACTGCCGATGGAGGGAGGGGTTGTCACCAGGAGGGCACATGGGGCCCCTCAGAACCATTGGACAGACAGCACTACCTTTCCAATTTTAGTTCCTGCCTCCCCCGTATGGGAACATTGTCTCACAAACACGCCCTGTGCTGGTTCCTGCTGGTTCCCTCCCTGGGGCTCCTGCTCTGCCCTACAGAAAGCCCTCCCTGACCACCCTGGGCAGATGCCTACGGAAACAGTGAATGTCTCCATTATTGAAGGCACCAGCATCTCCCCTCCTCCGCATCCATCCATTGAGCACCCCACCCTGCTCCTGGTCCCAGGGCAGGTCCCCCAAAAGACATGTCCCTAACCCTATCGCCCTCAGAGACTGGGAGACCAGAGCACCCAGACAAAGGATTTCAAGGGCGTTAGCATTTGACATCAGCCAGACCATGTTCAACCTCTGGGACTGCAACTGTAGTAAGCCTTTGTGCCTCGGTTTCCCCATCTGTGCAATGAGAACAAGCATTTGTACTTCACAGGGCCAGTTTGAGAACTGCTGGAGGTGATGGAGCGGGCGGGCTATCACCTTTCCTGGCTGCTCAGTACCCACTCAGAGCTAGAGCTGGTGGTACCAGCCTGAGGGAGGGGCTAACCGACCAAGTCTCCGCCCGATGGGTCCTTTCCTCTCACTCCTGAAAGCGCCATCTGGGACAGGGAGGGGGCTTCCCTTGGACTTAGGGGGCACTAGGCGGCGCCATTCCGCCTCCCGCGGGGCCCACCGGCAGAGGGTGGTCCGATGAGCACGGCCACGGCCTCGACGAGCAGCACCAGACCCAGTGCGCTGGGGAAGCGGGGCGCACCCACGAGTGACATGAGCACCTCAAACTGCAGCGCGCCCACCATGCCGTAAGAGAGGCCGAAGGCGACGCAGAAGGCCACCAGAGCGCCGTAGGAGCGCGCGCGCGCGCTGCCCAGGTCCGTGAGCCCGTTGGCCAGCAGGGCCAGGCTGAAGAGATAGGTGACGCGCGGCCGCAGGCGCGCCAGGCCCGCCAGGGCGCCGCACGCCGGCCGCGCCACGATGTCCACGAAGCCCACGATGGACAGCAGGAAGGCCGCGTCACCGTCGGGCACGCCCGCGTCCTTGGCGTAGTTCACCAGCAGGATGGCGGGCACGAAGAGCCCGAGAGCCATCAGGAACTTGGTGACGACGTACACGGCGAAGGCGCGCTCGGTGCACACGGCCACGTCCAGCAGGCGGCGGCGGGTCCGGCCGCCAGGGGGCGCCTCGTGCAGGCGCAGCCCCGCGCCGCCCGCTTCCACCTGCTCCGCCGCGGCCCCGGCGCGGGCCCCGCGCGGCTCCAGGGGCGGCCGCATGACGGCGCCGCAGGCGCAGCAGTGCAGCAGGAGGCCCCCGAGCAGCAGGAAGCCGCCGCGCCAGCCGAAGTGCTCCAGCAGCCTCTGGCCGAGCGGCGACAGCGCCGACAGGAACACGGGGCTGCCCGCCGCCGCCAGCCCGTTGGCCAGAGGCCGCCTCCGCTCGAAGTAGAGCCCGAGCATGATGAGCGACGGCTGGAAGTTGAGGGCCAGGCCCAGGCCTGCGGACGGGCGAGGCGGCGCTGAGCCCGGCTCTGCCCGGCGCCTTCCCCAGCCCCCAGTAGGGGCAGAACCCGGGGAAACTGGGCCCGGAGCTCCAAGGGCCACCCCTCGGGGGAAACTGAGGACAGGCGGTCTCCCATCCAGGACTCCCGACTCCTCCCCCCACCACCGAGTATCCGCACTGCATCGGAGAAGAGTGGTGGGCCCCCTCACCTGTGAGCACCCTCACCTGTGAGCACCCCAGCCGTCAGGTACAGCTCCAGGAGGCGTGTGGCGAAGGAGGCCAGGACCATGCCCGCCGAGGCCAACAGCCCACCCACCAGCATCACTGGGCGACAGCCAAAGCGCGTCACGAGGATGCTGGACACAGGGCCTGTGGACAGGATAGGGTCTTCACTGGGGCTGGACCAATCTCTCTGGTGGGCACCACACTCCAGGCCTTGCACCTCCTAGCCATGGAAGGAGCTTCAAAGGGCTAAGGTCACCTCTGGTTCAAGGACCCGGAGATGGCAGTGTCTGGCCAAGCCACACAACTCGACTGGGACAGGTCAAGGAAACAGGGCCCTACAAGGTGCCAGGGGAGGGACATGCCCTGGCCCAGAGCCCCATCGCCACCTCTCCTGAGATGCCGGAGCCTAAAGGAGAGGGGCTGACCCCATCCCTTTGTATTTATCTTCACACACTCCGAGTCCCTGCCTGGCACAGCCCTGGAGTCCCCACTGGGCTGCCTCCCTAAGCTTTTCGGGACTGGCAGAATCAGAACTCTAAGGTTAGAGTGGCGGGAGGGGGAAGGCTCTTTTGACCTGTTTCCCCACCTGCAAAATGGGCGGGCATGGGTTTGTTGGCTAGGAATGGAGGGCCCTGCGCAGTGGCCAAGCTTGGCTGTTGCCCCTTTCCTCTCAGGCTAAAGTTTCCTGGTGTTTCTGCCTGCTCCGGGAGTGCTCAGGCGTCAGGTATCCCCTGGTGCCTGCTCCTGGGCCCTCACTCCTGGGCCGTGGGGCGGCAGGGAGGGGCCCGAGGGGGCACTGACCAGTGCCATAGAGCATGGCCAGCATGATGGAGGACACCCAGGCCGTGTCACTGTAGCCGGCACCAAAGTCGCGCATGAGCTCACGGAAGAAGACGCTCACAGCCTTGGGGAAGCCATAGGCGAAACCGGTGACCACGAAGCAGGCGCCCAGCACAGCCCAGCCCCAGCCGCCGTCGGGAGGGCCCGCGCCCCGCCGGAGGCTGCCAGCACCCATAGCAGAAGCCTGTGCCAGGGAAGAGGTGAGAGGGGAGTGCGAGAGGGAACGGTGTGGGTCTGCAGCCCCGAGGCGGGGTGGGGGGGGTCCAGGATGGGGAACGGAGGTATGGGGCTACCCATGCCAACCCTGCCGAGTAATGGAGCCAGGAGGGGAAACTGAGGTAGGAGCCTCCTTCAAGGGACATCTGGAAGGGGGAGGGTTATCTGAAGGGGAGATAGTAGAGGGTCATTCCCACCTCAGACTTGACTTCCTGAAGGCACTTCTTGCCCCTCAGGACCTACTGATGGCAGGAGGGGGTCCCGGTGAGTGCGAGAGCTGGAGGTGCATAGGGACCAGTGTCCCCGATGTGCACGAGTGAGGGCCTCAGGACACAGGGAACAAACACTGGAGGGAAGACACCAGCCTGCAAAATAGACCTGTCTGGGTGGAGTTTATTTTCGTCCTGGTCTGTGTTTCTTATTTTTTCCTATTGATAAAAAATGACTGTTGTCATTAGAGCTTTAGACCAAAAAAAAAAAAAAAAGCTGAAACAGCCACGTTACAATAGAAAAACATTAGCTGTGTCTCAGAAGCCAGGGAGCTGAGTTCCAATTCAGCCCAGCTCATTGGTGGATTTGCTGTGTGACTTCGGCATGCTCCCTCCCTCCCTGGGCTTCAGTGTCCCCACCTGTAAGATGGGCGATTGATCAGGCCTGGTACATCTGGACCAGCCAGGAATCTCTGGCCAAGTAGGGACCTTCCTGCCCCTCAAGCCTCTAGCAACCCCCCAAACCCTCTACGTACAGAGAAGTGCTCTGGAGTCTCTCATACCCCTGGAGCTCCACCAAGGGGTTCACATGGCAGCCCCACATGCCCCATGACCGGTGAGGAAGGTGGCCCTCAGAGGCAAGACAGCAGCCCAGAGCTGGGGCAGGAACCCAGGGCTCCAGGGCCAGCCCCCAGCCCTCCCTCAGGGCCCTGGTCAGTATCTGGGACTCTGGTCCTCCCCTCCCCCAAGTCCAGGTGCTGGCTTTTCTTATCTGTCATCCTACTGGGTTCAAGAGTGTGGTCCCTGGCAGCCCTTGCCCCACTCACCTGTCCAGTGGGTTTGGGGGTACAGCCTTACATCTCCTGGGGCTGCTCCCCAGCTCCCTGGTGAAGCTTATCCTGACGGGGTTCACAGCTTGCAGGCTTCCCACCAGCCCAGACCAACAGCTGCCTGGTTACCCCACCCCATCCCTCCCCTCTCAGGGCCTGGGGCTTAGATGGGTCCTCCAGCCCCGTTAAGAGGCTTTGCTCAGGAAAGGGAAACGGGATAGGACAATGAGCTCAGGCCAGGCTGGGACCCCATGAAGGGGCTCCCTGTCCCAGGCTCCGCAGGGAGAGAGGAGGAGGCCCCCACCGCCTCCTGGAGCCTCAGACCGGGACACACACAAGCCCTGTTCAGGGGGTCCTAGTCTGGGGCCGGGGCACAGCCCTGCCCTGGGGAGACCCCGGAGCCCTAATCTCCGGACTCCTTGCCCACCCCACCCCCAGGCCACATTCCAGGAGGGGCCACAGTGGGCCTTTCGTGGGATAAGGCTAATCCCAGCCCCGAGAGTCTGAGAATGTGGGGGGGAAGGGCCCAAAACAAAGAGCACTTGTGTCCCAGGCCAGCTGAGGGTGACTTGCTGGTGGTCCCGGGCCTCAGCCACTACTTCCTGGGAAACCCACAAGCAGAAATGAGACTGGGGTAGAGACGAGGGCTACAGTGTGAGGGCTTTAGGGCAGACTGAGAGACTTGCTCAGAATGAGGGCAGCGAGAGCCTGGCAGTGAGAGGTCTCCCGAGGAACAGCCAATGGCCTTCAGGACCCCGGACTCCATTCTCAGTGGGGACACCCTGCGCCCTGTCCCCCAAATCAGACACCACCATTCCTCCTGCTGTGCCTACTTCCTTTATTTCTCACCGTTTACAAAAATTAAACAGGGGGGCATGTATGAGGGGTCAGGAGCTCCTCCCCACTGGGGCGGAGAAGGGGGAAAGAGGTTTGGGGAAAGAAGTAGGCCCCTCAGGGAGAGTCCTGGGGACCCTGGAAGGGAAGAAGCTGTTCCATTCCTCGACTCCGCCTGCTTTACTTGGAAGGCCCCAGGCCCCAGGCCAGCGCCTTCAGGGCTGCCTGGGCGGATGGTGGGTGGAGGGAAGCCACCCAGCTCCTGGATCCACTGCTGCTGCTGCCGCCGCCAGCTCTGGACACCCCTGGGCAGTGTGGGGGGGTGACCTCAGACCCCGGATGGAGGCAGGCCCTTAGCGGATGAGAGGCGCTGAGCGGTCGTTGGTGACAGTGGGACGCAGCTTCACAGTGGCAAAGGGATTCGTGCCCCTGTCGGTGGAGAGGCTGGGCTGAGGGAGACGGGTGCCTCCCACAACTGGGAGCAGGCCCAGGGAAGGCAAGTGGGCAGCTGAACTGGTAATCACCCCTCACCTCCTGCCCCAGTGGGTCACCTGCTCCCACCCCAGCATTGAGACCCTGCCCCGAGCCTGCCTTTTCCCCGACAGAGGACTCACCTCGGGAAGAGCTCCGGGGGCTGCTGCTCCCACGCCATCAGTTTCTGCAGTGGGGGAGGAGGAAGGCCCTGTTTGGTGTGGAGAGGGGCAAGCAAGCCCTCTCTCCTATCACTTGCCTGCCCCTCAGGAGGGCGGAGGATGGACCAGAGGACCCCTGGGGTGCCGAGGGAAATGAGGCCCTGCATTCTGAAGCCCAGAATTTTGTGAGTTTCTGATTTGAGAAGGCTCTGGGCCAAAGTACTGTGTCCCAGAGCTAACCCCCGCCCCAATAAGATTTGGGTGACTCCATGGGGAGGTAGCCTCCCTACTCCGCCTGACCAGCCCACGTTCTGACGAGGCCTTGCCTCCCTTGGGATGGGGAGGCCTTCTCCAATGCTTCCAGTGGGAGACTCAGGGCTCCTGTCCTTGATACCAGTGTTTTCCCCCTCCCCCCACCCCAGACTCAACCCTATCCCGCCCCTCCCTGCCCAGATGGACAGATGGAGGCTGGGGGAGGTGGACCTGCCAGACCGCTGGGACAGAGCAGAGGTTACCTGGTCTCCTGCCTTCCCGCCCACTGGACGGCCCAGTGCTGAGGACAGGCTGGGGTGGCTCACCTTAAGGTCACTGGCCACCGCCATGCTGCCCATGCTGCTTCGGCGGCTATCAGGCAGGGGTGGGGGCGCGGGGCTGGGGGCGCGACTTGGGACCCGGCTCGGGGTCCGGGAGCGGGACTGGCTGTCCCAGTACTCTGAGGAGGTAGTGGAGTTGCCTGGCCGGTCCAGGAGGTCATCTAGGCTGTGGCTTCCCCGGAGGGGGTAGGACCTGAGCCCAGAGAAGGGGGGGCGGGGTCAGGCCCTGCTGCGCCCAGCTCCCACGTGCTGGGCCTCCCCCTCTGTGCCTGGCTGGAGGGCAGTCCTGAGAGGAGGCTGAGGGCCGGACACAATGACCTTCACATAAAGAGATGGGGTGCCCAGGGGTGTGGTTCTCCAGGAGCTAAGGGGGCTGGGCCCACTGAGGACCACAGCTCACAGATGCCTCCCATGGTGGGTGGAGCCACCCCCTGGGCTCCCCATCCCTGCCCCACCCCTTGCCACCCAAGTACCTGGAAGGTAGCTCATTCTTAGGGTTCATGGAGGTTATGGGGCTCATGGGTACCTCCTCCACAGGCTTCACATAGGCCTCAGGGAACCAGCCTCTCCTGCAGGATAGGGGCAGAGGGCCCCTTAGGCGATGCCCAATAACAATTCTGTGTGGGACAAGACTGAGCACTGCTGCTTGCCGGGCCTTGCTCAAAGGGCTCTGTGGCTAGTAACTCATTTAACCCTATGAAGGAGAGCTTTCCTGGCATTCAAGGCCTTGCAGTCGGCTCTAACCCACCTGTCCAACCTCGTGCCCTACCAGGGTCGGGATCCCTCAGAGAGGAGGAAGCAGAGGTCCAAGAAGGAAAATAATTTGCTCAAGTGATGGGGATATGTTCCCTCATTCACCAAGCATGTCCCATGTGCCAGGCACACAGTGTACAGACAACCCTGCCCCCTAGAAGCTCCTGGCCTGTTGGGGAGACAGACCCCCAACAGGTGGTTACCAGGGAGGGAGAGACTACAAGCAACTGCAGGAGCCCAGAGGAAGGTGCACCCAAGCCCCGGGTGCCTGACTACAGACCCAGGGCTCCTTTCACCTGAGTCCATCTGCGTCCCTCCCCCCAGACCCCCTGGCTTAGGATGACCCTGTTCACCAGAGCGCTGAGTCCACATCCCTCCTCCACAGCCCTGCACCTGCTCCCGGAGACTTTGTGTGTCTGGGGGCTCATTACTGCATCTTTAGAGTAGCTGTGGTTTGGAGGAAAAGGCACTATCAGCCTTCCTTAAACTTTTGAAACTTCACAGAACCCATCAGATTCTTGTAGAACATCTGAGAAAATGTTCTCCAGAAAGCTGCCTTACCAAAAAAATGAACCTGTTGCCATCGAGTCGATTCCGACTCATAGTGACCCTATTGACAATGTCCTTACATAAAGGTAACTGTGATGGTTAATATGCATCAACTCGGCTAGTCCATGATTCCCAGTATCGTGTAATTATCCTCCATTTTGTGATCTGATGTAATTGTCCTCCATTTTGTGGTATTGTGTAGTTAACCCTAAACCTCTGTATGTTAATGAGGCAGGATTAATTTGGAGTGTATCTTGAGTCAGACCCTCACTAACGGGTGTGACTCAAGTCACAGCCTTACTCAAGTCATTGCCTTACTCAAATATCTGATGTGAGGAAAGTTTCCTTGAGGGTGTGATCTGCATCCAGTATATATGGACACTCTGTCAAAATTTGCTCTGGATCCTGTATCTGGCTCGTCATCATCTGACCTCCTGTTCTTGGGACTTGAGCCTGTTGTCTGACCGGCCGATTCTGGCACTCTCCAGCTTCTGCAGCCCTGTGAGCCAGATGCCTGCCATCTGACCTGCCAATTTTGGGATTCACCAGCTTCTGCAGCCCCATGAGCCAACAGCCTACTGTCTGACCTGCCAGTTGTGGGCTATTCAGACCCACGCAACTATGTAAGTCAGGAGAAGCCTTCAGCCTTCAGCCTGACCCATGGATTTGGGACTTGCCAGTCTCCACAACTGTAAGCCATTTCCTTGAGATAAATCTCTATTTTTATATATAAGCTTCACTTGTTTTGCTTCTCTAGAGAACCCAGCCTAAGACAGTCACTGAAGCTATTTCAACACTAACAGAATAAAACTATTTCAGTATGTTTTCTCCTGTTTTCACCGTAAAATGTCTACTGATGGTAAAACTGGGCCGCATTTTTTCTATCTTTTATGAGGTGAAGGAAGAATAATGATGTCCCCCGGAATGTGGTTTGAGAGCACTGGTCTAGGTTTTCTAGTTGGGTCCCCAGGAGGTTTGCTACACATATGTCACGGGACTTGCAGGGTGGCATCATGCTGCCCTCTGCTCATGCGTCTGCACAGCAGCACCCCCAGGTGGGTGTATGTGCCATCTGTGTTCTTGTCATTTCTCTACGCATAACCTACCCTGCCATTCACAATCCATGAACTCACCTGCACCTATCAGCCCATCCATCCATGCACCTACCGAACCATCCATCATCCATTCGGCAACCACCATGGACCACCCATCCATCCACTAATCCATTCATCCACGCACTCACCCATCTGCCCACCCACCCACTCACATACCCCTCACCCACCCATCAGTCTATGTATGCACCCCACATCCATGCATCCTCCCGTGCCTCCAGTCACCCAGTCAGTCCCCAACCACCCACCCGTCTACCCATCCACTCACACAAGCACACACCTGTCCACACAATCATCCCCTCATCCATTGGTCCACCTGTCCACCATCCACTGACCCACACGACCACCCAGCTGCCAGCTCCTCGTTTTATGCCCCTCTGCTTTTCCTCTTTCCATTCCTTGTCTCCTGCAGCTTCCTGCCCATAAAGCCCTTTTGTCTTCTCCTGTAGAAGGAGCAACCCCTGCTTGCTCCCTCTTTTGGCTGCCAACCCCTGGGATCCTCCAGGCTTGCTGTCAACTATGAAGTACTTCCCACCTCTCCCTCCACTCGTGGTGTCAGAACAGAAACAGTACCGGTTTACATTTCCTAAGGATTTCCACCACACCTACTGCAAGGGGCTGGGCACACTTCAGTCTCCAAGGTCCCAGCACCGACTCCACTCCTGGCCCTGGGAGCCTCGCAGCAGTATGGCAGTTACCACCCACCTCTCCTTCCATCCCTGTGACCATATCTCAGCTCCTGGGTCGGCTCAGGGTACAGAGGCAGAGTTGCCCCCAAACCCTCACAGTGCCAGGCTCACAGTAGGTATGCAAGCAATAGGATTTCTGCAAGGATCCACACTTGGAAGAAAACTTTCTCAATCCCCTCTGTCCTCTACCTACCACCCTCACATGGCTACTACCCTGAACCTGGGAAAGTGGCTTTTCCTACCTTCACTGAATGGGTGAGAAAACTGAGGCTGGGGGTGGCGGCGGAGTCCTCTGAGGCCCCAGGCAGTGAGTGGTCCCGGAAGCCTCAGTCACGGCTAGAGACCAGGCCACCCGGGTCTTCCTTCCACCCCAACCTGCACCCCAAGGCTCCCACTCACGCGGTAGAGCCCTCCAGCTTGCCGTACAGCCAGCCGTTCTTGGCCTCGGGCACTAGCACCTCCACGACGTCTCCAGCCGAGAAGCGCAGCAGCGTGTGGTTGGCGTCCTCCGAGTGGGGGACCAGGGCACGGACTCTCCTGGCGCCCCCGCTGCCACCGCCCCCGCTGCCCGGGCGCTCGCCGAAGGAGTTGGAACGCGAGCGCTGGGCGCTGCTGGTGTAGAGCGAGGCTGGGGGCAGAGAGGGGGACAACACAGCGACACGTGGGTGGGAAGTTCGCCCTCGAGTCTGACTTCCATCCCTCCTGCTGCAGCGTAACCCCGGTTCCTCTCCCCTTCCCCGGGCTCCCAGCCTGTCCCCATCCCTCCCTCTGCGTCCCGGAGACTGGACACTCACTGGCGGATGGCGTCCGGGGCAGGGAGCGGCGGTCAGGTTCCAGTTGGGACGCGGAGCTGGCCTCGGCTGGCTCGGGCCCGTAGGAGCCCGAGCCATGCCGGCTGCGGGGGAACCCGAATTCTCCCAGGGGCCTCTGGGGCTGCGAGGGGAGACCGGCAGGGAAGGGTGGGGAGGGAGGGGCGGGCCGACCGCCTAGTCCTGCCCCCACCCCCGCTCCCAGATGTCGCCGTAGGGGTTCTGGGCCCTGCAGCCGAGCCACCACTGGGGCGCCGAGACCTGGCCGGGGCGGAAGGGCGGGCCGAGGGGCGCGCGGTAGAGCGCGGCCCTGGGGGGCAGGAGGCTCCAGGCCGCCGGCCTCAGGCTCCAGGGCCCCGGGGGGCGTGCGAGGGGCGGCGGGGGCTCGAACGGCAGCGGGGGTGCGTAGAGCGGCGGGGGCGAGAGCCGCGGCGGGGGCGCCCGGGGCCTCACCATGTCCAGGCGGGTGGGCGTCAGGCGGCCCGAGGGGTAGGGCGGGCCCAGCGCGGGGCCCCGGAGGCCTGGGGACCGGGAGCGGGACGGGCTTCGGCTGGCCTCCGACTGCTCCTTCCACAGCAGCACGCGGTTCTGCAGCGTCCCCCGGGCCTGCCCGGGCGGGCACAGGGGTCAGCCAAATCCAGGGGCCCCCAGAGTCATGGGGACTCGGGCCCTGAAAGCTTTTTTTTTTTTTTTTCTAAAAAAACTGAATTTTCTAGCTGGAAGGAGCCAGAAGGTTGCTGTGCTGTCACTTTGGGCCCTCCCAGCATCCAGCCCCTACCCCACTTTGTCAAAAGTCCCTCCGGTTTCTCTCGGGGAGCTGCTCCACCCCCTCTCTGTGTGCTTTGGGCGGAGCTGTCCTCACTGGCTAGCTTCAGAGGTAGGTGCAGGATCCGGCTCAGACAGGCAGGTCACTCCATCCTCCTGGCCACAGTAATGGGCTCAGGGATGGTATTTATCCAAAAACTGTGACCAAATAACCCAGTCCAGGACTCTTCTTGGAGCTACCTGTAAAAATAAACTCTTTCACCTTCACAGGATTTGCTAAATAAGTAGAAGCCAACATAGGAAATAAAGGTAAAGCAATAGACAGTGACGCATTTCTGATAACATCATTTGTGCCTCTGGATCCAGCTACACCTGAAACCCTTAAATTTGTCAGTAACTAGAATAATACCTTTTCTGTTTAAGCCAGTTTGAGACCTTTCAAATACATTTTTCCAGGCCAACCGTGTAGTCTACATAAGCATCTGTTTTCTAGTATTCTAAACATATTGCATCCACCTCAGCTTAAATACTTTCAAGGGCAGGAAACTTAGCCGATCATACAATCCACGCCATCTGGGATGGTCAAGGGGGTTTCACTTTTAGCTCTGCTGTGCTCACCAGCTATAACGGCCTTTCCCTTCTCCATCCACACCTTCCCCTCCCTCAAAGCCTAGCTCAAGCCTGTCACTTTAGGAATACTAACCCAAACCAAACCCCTTGCCAGCGACCCTATACAACAGAGTAGAACTACCCCGTAGGGTTTCCAAAGAGCCACTGGTGGATTCAAACTACTGACCTTTTGGTTAGCAGCCGAGCTCTTAACCACTGTGCCACCAGGGTTCCTTAGGAATACAACTTCCCTTCATTGAGTTCCAACTCCGTGCCAGACACTGTATTAAATGCTTTACCTGAATTATTTGATTCTCACAATAGCCATGGAAGGAAGGTGCTATTATTTCTCCATTTTATAGAAGAAGACACTGAGGGTCAGAGAAGTCAAGCGACTGGGCCCCATAGCCAGTAAGAGTGGAGTGGCCTCCTGTGACTACCTTTCCATGATTTCTCCCTTAAACCTGGACCAGCTGCTAAAACCCTCATAGTGATCTCAAGTAACAAAAACAGGCCTGGAGCCTCACGTCGCAGGTACGACTGGTCCAATTAGTTACCAGGGGGGCAACCTCCTATTTCCTTGCACTAATTAGCAAAAAAGCACAAAAACAAACCCCCAAGTCCTCTGTGCACTTGCATCAAAGGCAGCAAGCAAAGTGAAATCATTAGGTTCTGCATGCCACGTTTTAAAAGGGACTTGGTCTAGGTTCAACTGAGGGTTTCTGGGAGGAATGGTCACAGCGAGTCCCAGCACAGACAGCATGCAACAGCCAGGCCATCACTGGCTTCCCTCAGCCCTGCCTCAGGCAGTTTAGCCAAATGATGAGGCAGAAACACTATACAGGGTTTCAAAACCATAGAGGAGACCACAGGAGAACGTTTAAACTATTTATGGAGTGCGAAAGGCCTTTCTAGGTATGACACAAAACCCGTAAGCTATAAAAGAAAAGATTGATAAATTTGACCAAGTAAAAATGATGTGTTTACATGGGAAAACCTACCATAAGCAAAGTAAAATAATTTCAGGAACATATAAAGAGCTCCTGCAAATTAATAAGGAAAATGGGAAAATATACTGAAACATAAAAAGATGGCAATCTCACTTGGAAGACAAGTATAAAGTACACTTTATATTTGGAAGACAAGTATAAAGTAAAACTGAGATACGGTTTTTTTACCTTTCAGATTAGCAAAGATCAAAAGGTTTGCTCGCATGCTGTGTTGTCAAGGGAGTGTGTGGAAACAATCTCATACAAGGCTGGTGGAAATGTAAATCTGTAAAACCAACGCTCATACCCTTGGGCTCAGCAGCTCCTTTTCTAGAAACTTGTCCTAGAGGTATGCTTGCACAGCCTCAAAGCTGAGAGTGAGGTAGGAAGGTATGTTCTCGACTAGACTTGGACTAAGCAAGGACTGATTATTGCAGATGAATGAGAAAGACAGCGTACTGTGTCCAGGCTCTTACAGTTCTTTAATCTTGTTCTAACTGTTCATTCAGCTTTTAAGTATAAACCCGCTGCCATCGAGTCAGTTCCAACTCATAGTGAGCCACCCTATAGGACAGAAAAGAACTGCCCTTAGGGTTTCCGAGGAGCACCTGGTAGGTTCAAACTGCTGACCCTTTGGTTAACAGCCAGACTCTTAACCACTGTGCCATCAGGGCTCCTACATCAACAGGTAAATATTTATGCTTAAATATTTTATCTTAGGAGTTGGATCTTAGATGTTCTAAAGCCCACCTGGGTCAGGTACCATGCTACCTATTCCCCATGCTGAGGGGAGGTCTGGCCGTTCAATCCACAGCCCCTCCTGAGGGGCGATCACCCACCAGAATGCAACCAAGGAAGCCACCCCTCCGCCCCGTGCCTCCTCTGACTATTGGAGGTTGACTGCTCAGGGCACAGGCAAAAAGAGGCTTCCTTCCAAAGAAGGCATACAAATGGCCAATAAGCGTATGAAAAAATGCTCAGCATCATTAGCTATAAGGGAAATGCAAGTCAAAACCACAATGAAATACCACTTCACACCCACCAGGATGTAATCATCAAAAAGAACAAAAAAGATCGATAGTAACAAGTGTTTTGAGAGGATGTGGAGAAATTGGAGCCCTCAGACACAGCTGGTGGGAATGTAAAATGGCACAGCCACTTTGGAAAACAGTCTGGCAGTTAAACTCAAACAGATGAAGAGTTACCATTTGACCCAGCAATTCCACTCCTAGGTCTATACCTGAGAAAAATGAAAACCTCTGTCCACACAAGGACCTGTACACAAATGTGCATAGCAGAATTATTCACAACAGCCAAAAAGTGGGAACCATCCAAGTATCCATCAACAGATGAATGGATAAATAAAATGCAGTCTATCCAAGATAAAGAAATTGAAGATTTTTACCAATTTTTGCAGCCTGAAATTGATCAAACATGCAACCAGGATGTACTGATAATTACTGGTGATTGGAATGCAAAAGTTGGAAACAAGAACGACCGGTAGTTTGAAAATATGGCCTTGGTGATAGAAAAAATGCTGGAGATTGCATGATAGAATTTTGCAAGATCAGCGATTTCTTCATTGCAAATACCTTTTTTCAACAACGTAAATTGTAACTATACACATGGACCTGGCCAGCTGGAAAGCAGTTAGAAAACCAAAAGGGAAGAACATGCTCAGCATTTCTCAAGCTGAAAGAACTGAAGAAAAAATTCAAGCCTTGAATTACACTATTGAAGGATTCCATGGGGAAAATACTAAACAATGCAGGAAGCATCAAGTGAACATAGAAGGAACACAGAGAGTCACTACACCAAAAAAGAATTGGTCGACTGTCCACCATTTCAGGAGGTGGCGTGTGATCAAGAACTGATGGTACTGAAGAAAGAAGCCCAAGCTGCACTGAAGGCATTGGTGAAAAACAAGGCTCCAGGAATTGGCACAACACTTACCGAGACATTTCAACAAACGGACGCAGACTTGAAGTGCTCACTCATCTATGCCAAGAAATTTGGAGGACAGCTAACTGGCGAACCGACTGGAAGAGATCCATATTTACGCCTATTCCAAAGAAAGGTGATTCAACAGAATGTGGAAACTATCGAACAGTATCATTAATATCACACGCAAGTAAAATTTTGCTGAAGATCATTCAAAAGCGGTTCCAGCAGTACATCGCCAGGGAACTGCCAGAAATTCAAGCCAGATTCAGAAGAGGATGCGGAACCAGGGATATCACTGTTAATGTCAGACGGATCCTGGCTGGAAGCAGAGAATACCAGAAAGGTGTTTTACCTGTGTTTTATTGACTATGCAAAGGCATTCGACTGTGTAGATCATAACAAATTATGGATAACATTGTGAAGAATGAGAATTCCAGAACACTTAGTTCTGCTCATGAGGAACCTGTACACAGACCAAGAGGCAGTCGTTGGAACAGAACAAGGGCATACTGCGTGGTTAAAGTCAGGAAAAGTACGCATCAGGGTTGTATCCTTTCACCATACTTATTCAATCTATATGCTGAGCAAATAATCTGAGAAACTGGACTGTATGAAGAAAAACAGGACATCAGGATTGGAGGAAGTCTCATTAACAACCTGCGTTACGCAGATGACACAACCTTGCTTGCTGAAAGTGAAGAAGACTCGAAAAGCACTCACTGGTGAAGATCAAAGACCACAGCCTTCAGTATGGATTACACCTCAAGGTAAAGAAAACAAAAATCCTCACAACTGGGCCAATAAGCAACATCAATGATAAACAGAGAAAATACTGAAATTGTCAAGGATCTCATTTTACTTGGATCCATAATCAACACCCATGGAAGCAGCAGGCAAGAAACCAAAAGACACATTGCATTGGGCAAATCTGCTGCCAAAGACCTCTTTAAAGTATTAAAAAGCAAAGATTTCACCTTGAAGACTAAGGTGCGTCTGACCTGAGCCAAGGTGTTTTCAATCGCCTCATAGGCATGTGAAAGCTGGACAATGAATAAGGAAGACCGAAGAAGAATTGACATCTCTGACTTGTGGTGTTGGCGAAGAATATTGACTATACCACGGACTGCCAAAAGAATGAACAAATCTGTCTTGGAAGAAGTACAACCAGAACGCTCCTTAGAAGCAAGGATGGCGAGACTACATCTCACATACTTTAGACATGTTATCAGGAGGGATCTGTCCCTAGAGAAGGATATCAGGCTTGGTAAAGTGGAGCATCAGTGAAAAAAAGGAAGACCCTCAATGAGGTGGATTGACACAGTGACTGGAACAATGGGCTCAAGCATAACAATGAATGTGAGGATGGCACAGGACCAGGCAGTGTTTCTTTCTGTTGTACACAGGGCTGCTATGAGTCAGAACCAACTCGACGGCACCTAACAACAACAACAACAGGGCTAGGGAGCTGCCCTGATGGCACAGTGGTAAAGTGTTCCGTTATTAACCAAAAGGTCAGCAGTTGGAATCCACCAGCCACTCCTTGGATAATCCTAGGGGGCAGTCTACTCTGTCCTATAAGGTTGCTAGGAGTTGGAGGGACTCAACGCAACGGGTTTGGTTTGGTTTTGGAAGACTGGGGGTACGGAAAAGTTGGGACATGACAGCACAGGAGTGTGGGGTTTCTTTTTGGGGAATGAAAATGTTCTAAAAATAGATTGTGGTGATATATAACTCTGTGAACATACTGAAGACCATTTACCTGTGACCTGTAAGTGGGGGAATTGTATGGTATGTGAGTTAGATCTCAGCAAAGCTGGAGGGTGACTCTGTGGGGCAGGGGAGGGGATGAAAGGCTAAACCCTGAGCCTAGGTTAGGGGTGGCAGTGGCACTGGGCTGGTGTCAGCCTGAGCCAAGGTCAGTCACTGGGACTGGCTCTGCCTTTCTCCTCTGCTCAGCACCAGAGGGTCCCTGGGCTCCAATACAGAGACTCGAGGAGAGGCCTGGCAGGGGTGAGCACCCTCCACCAGGGAAGCAGGGAGCCTGCTGCTGGCTGATGGGGCAGCTGACTGTGAGCAAACCGGCTTCCTGAATAGTAGCTTTGGTTTTCACCTTTGGAGAGTGGGGCAGGAGCTGCAAAACCAAACGTTACTGGTCCTTCTCACGCCAGGCTCTGTCCTCGCTTCCCCTGGTGAGGTGGAAATTATTTCCTTCACTTTACAGATAAGGAAATGAGGCAGAGAGAAGTGAAATCCTTTGCTTGGCGTCATGCAGCCGGTAAATGGGCCTAGAATTTGAAGTCAGGCACAGGGCTGCCAAGCTGAACAAGAATACAAAGAGATGGAAAGTGATAGACAGAGCAATGAGGCTGGGGGAGGGGGAGGAGGGGCTGTGTTTGTAGCATCAGGACAGAGACTGGGTAGGGGGGTGGAGATTGGGACTGGAGTCAGGCCCTGCAGAGGCTCAGAGTGTGGCTCCCAGGAGGCTCAGGGACCCCTCTCTCTCAGAGCCAGGGTCTGGCTTGTCATCTGGGCTCAAAATATATTTGTTGGATGAATGAATGAATGAATGAATGAATGACAGAAAAATTCAGGGACAAAGTCATTTATGAGGGAATGATGAGAAGACAGTGGCCCCAGTGTCCCTGGCCCCTCCTTCTTTAGGTCTCACTCCTTTCCAGATAGATCAACAGCTAGGCCAGGCAGGCAGGCAGATCAGCATGCCAGGACGGCAACTGGGAGGTTTGGTCCCGGCTGGACCTTTAGAGGACTTAGCAGGACAGAACTTTGGCTACAGCTGGGCTGGCAGGACCTGCAGCTAAGAAGCCAGGCAAGGACTAGAACTTGGGGAATCCAACGTGGTAGCTGCAGAGACCATTGGGCAGGGTAACATTAGGTGTCCCTTCTGGGTGTGGCCCAAGAGGGGCTCTGGCTTTCCCAGGCTCCAGGTGCTTGTAGGCTTGGGCTACTGCCAGCCTAAGGTGCCCCTGTATAAATTAGAGAGAGATGCCCCCTCTGGATAGACACAGCCCAGAGGGCATATGTTTGGTGAGGAGAGAAAGAAAAAGGTGTGTGCAAAGCAAAAGGTGCTTCTCTCTCTAGGCAAACACAGTCTGCACCAGTGTGTTTAGCTTGAAATGAAGACTGAAAGCTGGATTTCAGCCCCTACTGTCAGCCAGGCACTGGCTTGTGCAGTGCTCAACCTGAGCAACCTTCCCTGGCAGCCGTGTCTGCAGTGGTTGTCCACATGGGCGGGCTAAATTAATCCCTATCCCTGAGGCTGAGCAAGAGCTGATCTTGCAACAGAGAGACTTTGGGCAGAGTGGGGTCTTCCCTGTACCACAGCAGAGGACAGACCTCTGGACAGTTGGATGAGGCAGCCTACTGGGGTAGGGACGTCTCCAGTCACCAGCCCCACATTTGCCAACACTGCTGCTTTAGGCCCTCCTTGCAGCTCAGCTCAACCCAGAGTGAGAACAGGGCTGTGAGGAAGCAAAGGAAAGAAACGAGGCATCTAAGAGAATCTAGCAGCCAGAGAGGAGAACCCAGCAGACCACTCCAGGCAGCTGGGAGAAGGAGATGACAAACTTAACCAGGACTTGATAAGCGCCCTTGTGTCATAATAAAGACCTTAACCAGAAGCACAATTTTAAGATTTAGAAATTGGTCAGATGAACTGAAAGAGAGGATGAGCCTGCTGAGAACAGAATCAGAGTGGCCTGATAGGTCAAGAGGGAGAAATACAGAGCAAGAAATCTCAAAATACAGAGCAAGAATACAGTGCCATAGATTCAGTGAGGTAGAATGCTGCAGAGGGATAGGACGAATGGTGGTTCCAGAAGGAGAAAAAGGAATGATGATGAGGAGGTGATAATTAAAGAAACAGAAAACAACTCCCCTGACCTGCAGAGAGACATGAGCCTGCAGACTGAAGGGCAGTGACGAGGCAGGAGCAAGGAGCCGCGTTCATCCAGATGGTGCCTAGACAAGTCCCTGGACCCCAGGGATAAAAAGAAAATCTCCGAGCATCCTAGAGAAAGAGCTAGTTCCTTAAAAGGGAAAGAAGTCTTGGCATCTTCAACACGGGTCACTAGAAGACACGGGAGCACCATCTCAGGTGACAGGAGAAAAGGCCTGCAACTCTGGAGTCCTTCAACCAGCCAACATGCCACTCACTGGTCAGGGTGAAAGTAAGACATTTGCAGATCTGCAAAACGACGTATTGCATTGGGCAAATCTGCTGCAAAAGACCTCTTTCACGTGCTAAAAAGCAAAGACATCACTTTGAGGACTAAGGTATGACTGACCCAAGCCATGGTGTTTTCAATTGCCTCATATGCATGCAAAAGCTGGGCAAACGAGTAAGGAAGACAGAAGGAGAATTGATACCTTTGAATTGTGGTGTTGGTGAAGAATATTGAATATGCCATGGACTGCCAGAAGAACGAACAAATATGTCCTGAAAGAAATACAGCTGGAATGTTCCTTAGAAGCGAGAATGACGAGGCTTTGTCTCATGTACTTTGGACATGTTTCAGGAGGGATCAGTCCCTGGAGAAGGACATCATGCTTGGTAAAGTAGAGGGTCAGCAAAAAGAGGAGGACCCTGAACGAGATGAATTGACACAGTGGCTGCAACGATTGTGAGGATGGTGCAGGACAGGACAGTGTTCTGTTCTGTTGTACACAGGGTCACTACGAGTCGGAACCAACTTGACAGCACGTAACAACAACAAGGATTCAGAGTGTATCTGCAAGAAACACTCATGAAAGTTCTCTAACCACAGCAAATGGTGGGAACAGAGAGCTCCGGCAGTGGGAGATGAAGAAGAGCAGTGAACCTGACCACGTGTAACATGAAATATCAGTGGGTGATGATGGCAGACTGGGAAATGGTACTACATGTAAGCTGAATAAGGGTTCTTGAAATAGAAGGGCCAGGCTACAAATAGAGGACTAATGAGGGTCTAGAACTAAAATTCTTGAACTACCTTGTCAAAACCAGGAGGTAGGGCTGGGGACAATAAGGGGAGGAGTAAACACTTCCAAAGGTCTCATTTCAGAGTAGAAGGGAGAGCAGGAAAATACTTCTCAAGGTCTCATCTTACAGGGTGCAGGGAGCAATGAACAGAGTAGTGTGGGGGTGGGTGGTGTTTTGAAAAGATAATGGACAAATAGCTATGTGACATAAGGGTCAGTGAGTGAGGTCGCCACGAGTAGAAAGGAAAAGAACAGTAGAATTTCCAAATTAATAAGGGGAAATGGGGACATGTAGTAATTCAGCCAAAATGGGAAGAACAAGAAGAGGGGAGGGGAACAAGGAGAGAATAAAGTAAATAACAGTTAACTGAAGTTATCCGGAAGGATAAACCGAGTATATCAGCTACATTAAATGGGAATGGGTTGAATTTCTCTACTAGAAAACAAAGATTGTCAGACTGGTCAAAACCAAAAACCCAGCTATATGTTAGTAGCAGAAAACACACTTAAAGGGATAAGCAAAGAGAAAAGAAAGCAGGTAGGATGATATTCATATCAGACAAAGTGGAATTTAAAACATCAAATTGGATTAAGAGAGACATTAAGTACATAAATGGCAATAGTTACAGAGAAGGTATAATAGCCATAAACCCAAATGTACAAAACAACATGGCAGCTAAATACAGAAAGCAAAATCCATTAGAAATCCAATGAGAAATGAAGAGAAACTGGTTTAGCAGCTAGAACAAAGCAAGAGCATGGAGGATTTAAATAACGTGATAAAATTAAGGTACAATAACTGAAAAAAACCTATGAATTACTGAACTTGTAAATGGTGAGCAGATGAATGCATGAATAAAAAAATAAACGGTTAATTCGCGAATAAATAAATAAATGCACAAATTCGTGCATGAATGCAAGAATAAACATGATCATGAATGAATGAATGAATGGATGGTGATACAAATAAACAAAGAAATGGAGAGAGGTTTGAAAACATGAATATGTAGAACAGCAAATTTCTACAGAGAGGAAAGGGGAAAGGGAGGAAGGAGGGAGGTGCCTGTGTGCTGCCAGCTCATGGAGAGGCACAGCCCCTTGACGGGCTCCACTTCCTGTCCTCCAGCCCCGCTCACCCGGCCGAAGAACTGCAAGAAGGTGTTGGAAAGCAGCTGGTGCTTCTCGACCAGGAAACGATAGCGCCGCTTCTCTTCCAGCTCGGCTGCCCGCTGGCTCTCAGACACGAAGGCTTGCATTTGCGCACGCAGCTGGTTCACGCTCTCCTGCAAGGAAAGGGGGCTCTGGCTGGGGGCAGTGGGTGGTGTCCCATCCCACCCCCCATGGGTGCAGCTGTCTGAATCCTCCCTGTCCTTCCTGACCTGGCTGACTCCTCCCAGGGGACCCCCTGAGCACCCATTCCATCCTAGCTCCTGCCTGCCCCTCGGGGGCATCCTCCATCTGAGCTCTGTCTCCCTCCCAGCCTGGGGACCTCTCACAGGCAGAGCTACTGTCCCAGCCGTGGCTCCGTCCCCAGCACCCAGTACAGAGCCAAGCACAGAGGTGGGCCCGGGGAGGTCTGTGTAATGACAATGTGAACAAGTGGGTCAATAATGCCTGACTTGGAAGGGAAGATTTAAAGAGGGAAGACGTGAGCTTACTTAGAATAGCTGGAAGAGGACATAGGCAAGGAGATAGAGGGTTATCAGTCCACAGAGTTGGGTCTTGGAGATAGAGACCAGGGATGGGGCCCTGAGCTTGGGAGAAGGCACTGGCCTTAGCCAGGAGGCAGGGCACCACTGTCCGGGGGAGGCCAATGGGGCCGCTGGCAGATCGTGGCTTTGCTACCGTCTTCATGAGCATCTTGACTTATCGGCTCAGTTTGCTCAGTGAAGCAAGAGAGTAAAGTGGGGGGCACTAAGGTTGGGGGGTGCTGGGGACCCAGCGAAGGCCTGGAAGTCACAGAGACAAGGAGGAGGGGGCTGAGGAGTAGCCTGAGGGCCTGCGGTGCCCACCCCCCACGGAGAGTCTGACTCTCCAGCTACACTCAGCAGAGGGTGGGGCAAGCCCTGCTCCTGGGCTTGGGCTGGTGCTGGGTGGGGGAGCTCAGGAGGATGTTGGGGTTCCCCCATAGCCCAGGTCACCCCATGAGCTGCCTGCCCCCAGCTCTTGCACCTTCATCTCCCTCGCATTCTTGTCCCTCTTGCGCTCCATGCGCCACAGCTCAGACATGCACTTTTCCAGATTGGCGGCTCGGTGGCGGTACTCGATCTCATAGTGCTGGCGGCTGTCCTGGGGTGGGGTGGAGAGAGGAGGGAGACTCTCACATCAAAGAACTCAAGACACCTGGCCCACAGGTCAGAGCACCAGGCAGGGTCAGCGGGACTCAGTCAGTCAATGCCCAGTGCTAGCCTCAGTGTGCCCATCTGTCAAACGGGGAGAGGAGGTCCTGCCTGGGACGGGAAGGCAGACTCACTTTGATGAACTGCATGTCCAGCTTGGTGTTCTTCTCCATGTGCTGCAGCAGGTCCCCGTGGAAGGTCTGCACCTGTGCGGGGTGTAGGGCAGGGGATCAGGGGGCCTCCCCTTCCCAGGCCCCAGCATCCCCTGAGCACTTCCAACTCCACAGCCCTGTCCATGGTGCTCCTAACACCAGGCACCTGCCCACTTGTCAGAGAAGCAAGGATACTCTGAGCAGCTGGTTGAAGGAGGGTCCAATGGTTAAACACACAAAGCCTTTAATGCAGTGCCTGGCTCCACCACATCCTTGAGAAATGTGCCCCCACCTTCTGTTCTTGGTCTTAGTCTCTGTCTGTGCTTGGATTTTGCCATTCGCTCTGCCTGGAATTTGCTACTCATCTTCAAACCCAGCTTGCTGCTCTCTCTTCTAGGAAGCCTTCCTGACTTCCCCAGGCAGAATTAACTGCTCTCTCATTTTGGCTTCTGAAGTGTGTACACATTTGTTTGTTCATTGTTCATTCCTTCAGCCACGTGGCAGGATTGATTCTGGGCCCCTGGCCATGCCCCTCTGTACTGGTTGGAATTTCTCTCCACCAGTTTGTGGGCCCTCCACGCAGGAGTGCTGTGGGTGTGAGCCACACCTGACCCACCTCTGCATCTTCGAGGCCTGGCAAGGGCAAGTGCTCAGCACTGCCGAGGCCTTAGATGGAGGGTGGTGGGCATAGGACCATCCAGAAGATGAGGAGGCCAAAGGCTGCTGGGCTCGGCTCTGCGGAGCTGCAATCTAATTCTGGTTCTGCCTCCAGTTTGCCTTGAGGCTTTGGACAAGTTGCTGTCCCTCTGGGCCTCAGTTTCCCTGTCTGTGCCAGGGAAGGATTGACCAGATGCTGTCTGAAGTCCAGCTCTCCAAACTTTGATCAGCTCCAAGTCTGTGGACGGTGGCAGTCACTTGGCACAGTCCCCTTTAGCCTCCATCAGCTCTCCCTGAGTGACCCCACCTTGGTGGGAGTTGGATCTGAACCCTCCTCGCTGCCCTTTGAGCCCTTGGGTCAGGCAGCACAGGAAACGAAAAGGAGCTTCTCCCTCTCTCGGATGCTTACCTCTCCAGAGACCCCCCACCTCTGCTCCACCTTCTCTGTCAGTGTACCCTTACCCACTGCACTCCTGCTCCAGAACCTTCCATGGTCTCCACCTCCTGCCACAGGAGCTCTGTCCCACAGGGCCAGGCTACCTCACAGAAAAGGAGTATTAGTAATCTCCTTCCAGAATGCAGGGAAAATCAGGACATTATAAAATGTCCAGATTTTAAGGTTTTCTTTCACAATTGTTTCTGAAACTATGGGACCTGCTGGTCTGCAAGGGAGCTTGGGTGTGGCTTCCTCAGTCCTTGCCATGCCTGAAGACCCGGAGCTGTGGCTGCCCAGGTGTGTGTGTGTGGAGGGGCGGTGTCAGTGTTAAGGAAGTGCCACGCAGGGTCCAATAGGAAGTGAGTCTTTCTGATGCTGTACTTGTGCAGCCCCGGCAGTAGGTGCCTCCTTGAATTTTGTGTCCTAGGAGCCTCACCCCACCCTTGGCCCTGCTTCCCACGAAAGAGAAAGCCCAAGATTTCTGCCCTAACACCATGTATTTTTTTCCTGAAAAAAACGCAATATTCTGCAAGATCGCCTAATCTAAACAATGGGACTTATGGAGAAGATAGGGTTGGGATAGACCCTCCAAACCCAGGCAACTTCGTAACCAGAGAACTGGTAAAGACAATGGGGTGTGTAGGGGAGGGGAGGAGGGAGGAATACCTGGAAAGATGAACTTGAACTACCCAAACAAACCGGTGACCAGCTGGCACTGAGTCAACTCGGACTTATGGTGACCCTGTATGTGTCAGAGTGGGACTGTGCTCCAAAGGGTTTTCAGTGGTTGATTTTTCAAAAGTAGATCTCCAGGCCTTTCTTCCAAGGCACCTCTGGGTGGACTCAAGTCTCCACCTCTCAGTTAGCAGCCAAATGCTAACATTAAAATGCACAAAACCAGAATGGACATGCTGGCTGTATTCTAACCACTGCAGAGCCACTGGAGCTGAGATGATGCAGGAGGAGGGAGCGCTGAGTCATTGGGGCTGTCATTCAGGCAGCCATAGGAGGCGGGGCAACAGTGTGGGTCTTGGGAGGGAGGCCTGGGCAAAGGTTCTCTTTTAAAATGTTCTTAAGGTTCGGCCAAGAGGGCTTGCTTTTGCCGTCTGTGCAGGGCTTTTTCCTTTCCTGCTAATTTTATTTACCCTGTCCTAGCTCCTCTTGGCTAGGAAAAGCCACTAGGGAACAAGCCAACTTCCTTGCTATAGAGCTGTCACTCCTTCTGCTTCGGTGACGTGTGGGCTGAGTCACGTTCCGGAGATGTGCCTTAGAGCAGAACAGCTGATTATATAGAACTCCTTCCATTGCCAGGCGTGGCTGGGATCGCCAGCAGGGCAGAGAGGACACAGGCCCAGATGCCCCAATCGGATGGGGCCAGCCCACCGCTGGGCCAATGGAAAGTCTTTGTCGATTCCCTGAAGAAACACATCTATCAAAAGCCTGATACTTGAAGTGAACTTTGAGCTCTTGCAGAAGGGAACCAGAGGACTATTTATAAATAGCTGGGAGGGTTCTGAAACAAGGGAGGCACCAACCCCAGGGCGGGCTGAGGAATTTCCACCAGATCACAACAGAGGCTGTTCCTGGGGCACGCGCTTCATGAGAGGGTACCATAAGCTTCACAATAAAGAAGCACAGGAAGCTAATAGCAGACCCCACTGTTGAGTTCATGCATTGAAATATGGAGTTCTTCCAGTGGTTCTCAAGAAATCCTTTTTCCATCTATGCAGCAAAAACCTCCAGAAAGAATCATCTCTATGGGCTGATCCAGACTCTCCTCCTCCCATTTCCTCTTGAATCCCTGTAGTCAGGCTTTCCCACACCAAGAAAGCTTTTGTGGAAATCACCGATGACCTTCGCATTGCTAAATCCCATGGTCAATTCTATTTTCAACAAATTGTGCTGGAACAACTGGATAACTACATGCAAAAGAATGAATTTGGATCCCTACTTAATACCCTATACAAATACAGATCCTAGACTTAAATGTAAGTGCTAAAACTATAAAACTCTTAGAAGAAAACATAGCGGTAACTCTTCATGGCCTTGGATTAAGATATGACACCAAAAGCATAGTGACAAAAGAAAAAACAGATAAACCAGATATCATTAAAATTAAAAACTTTCGTGTTTCAAAGGACACCTTCAAGAAAATGGGAAGACAACCTGCAGGATGGGAGAAGATATTTGCAAATCATATACCTGGTAAGGGACTTGTGTCTAGAATATAGAAAGAATTATTACACTGAATAATTAGAAGACAAATAATCCAATTAAGAAATGGGCAAAGAGTCTGAGCATAAAGTAATCCATGAAGACATAGAAATGACCAATAAGCACATGAAAAGATGCTCAACATCATTAGTCATTAAAAAAACCATTGCCGTCGAGTAAGTAGAACTGCCCCATAGGGTTTCCAAGAAGAGCTGGTGGATTCGAACTGCCAACCTTTTGGTTAGCATCCTAGCTCTTAACCACTGGGCCACCAGGGCTCCCATTAGTCCTTAACCCACTGCCACTGAGCTGAATCTGACTCATAGCGACCCTATAGGATGGAGTAGAACTGCTCCATGGGATTTCCAAGGCTGTGATCTTTATGCAAGCTGACTGCCATGTCTTTCTCCCATGAAGCGGTTGGTGGGTTCGAACCGCTGACCTTTTGGTTAGCAGCCTAGCGCTTTAACCACTGTGCCACCAGGGTTCTTTCCACAAGTCATTAGGGAAATGCAAATCGAAACCATAACAAGATCCATGTCACACCCAGTAGGATGGTTATAATAAAAAAAGATAGATAATAAATAAAAAGTGTTGGTAAGGATGTGAAGAAATTGGAACCTTCTTACACTGCTGGGGTGAATGTAAAATGGTGCAGCCACTTTGGAAAACAGTCTGGCAGTTAACCTCAAACAGTTAAACATAGAAATTACCATAAACCAAAAAACCAAACTCACTGCCGCCGAGTCGATTCTGACTCACAGCAACCTTACAGGACAGAGTAGAACTGCCCCTTAGGGTTTCCAAGGCTATAAGTCTTTACAGAAACAGACTGTCACACCTTTCTCCCACAGAGGGCTGCTGGGCTTGAACTGCTGACCGTTCGGTTAGCAGCTGAGCACTTTAACAACTGTGCCACCAGGGATCCTAGAAAGTTACTATATGACCCAGCAATTCCACTCCTAGGTAAATACCCAAGAGAAACAAAGACATATATCCACACCAGAACCTGCACACAAACGTTCATAACAGCATTATTCATAAAAGCCAAAAAGTAGAAAACAGCCCATATTGATTAAATGATAAAAGGATAAATATAATGTGATATATCCATACAATGGAATATTATTCAGTGATAAAAAAAAAAATGAAGTGCTGATACATGTTATAACATAGAAGAACCTTGAAAACATTATGCTCAGTTAAAGAAGCCAGTCACAAAAGATCATGTGCTGTACAATTCCACTTATATGAAAAGTCCAGAACAGGCAAATTTATGGATACAGAAAACAGATTAGTGGTTGCCTAGGGTTTGGAGGGGAGAAAGGGGTTAAATGGCGACAGCTAAGGGGTGTGGGTTTCTTTTTAGGGTAATGAAGATGTTCTAAAATTGATTGTGGTGATGGACACACACCTCTATGAATATACTAAAAGTCACTGAACTGTGTACTTTCAAGGGTGAATTGCATGTTATGTTAATTATAGCTCCATAAAGCACTTAAAAAAAAGAAAGAAAGAAAATCTTGCTGGCTTTATCTTAATCTGATCTCTTCTCACCACCACCACTGGTGCCACCCTTTTCCAGCTACATTATCTATCCCCTGGATGATTGCAGTAGCCTCCTAACTAGTCTTCCTGCTTCTGCTTTTGCCCTCCACCCCCAATAGTTTAGTCTTAATACAACAGTCAGAGTGATCTTATTAAAATATAAGCTGAAAATTTCATTTACAGTGGCTTCAAAAAACATCAAATAGCTAAGAATAAATCTATCAAAAGATGTGCAAGACTGCCACACTGAAAATGACAAAACATCGGTGAGAAATAAGGGGAGATATACCATGCTCATGGATATAAAGATTCAATATTGTTAAGATTCCATTCATCTACAGATTAATTCAATTGCTATTAAAACCCCAGCAGGCATTTTTTAAGAAATTGACAAGCTAGTCCTATAATTTACATGGAAATGAATAGGATCTTGATTAGCCAAAATGATTTTGAAAAAGAAGAACAAAGTTGGGAGACTTAAACTACCTGATTTCAAGATATACTATAAAGCTACAGTAATTAAGGCAGTGTGGTATTGATGTAAGCATAGACAAATATCAACGGAACAGAGTAAAGAATCCAGAAATAGACTCACATATATATGATCAATCAATTTTGGACCAAGGCACCAATTCAATTCAATGGGGAAAGCAAAAGGTCCTGGAAAAACTGAATATCCATATAGGGAAAAAATGAACACTGATTCCATCTCACTCCATATGTAAAAATAAATCTGAGATGGATTTTAGAAATAAATGCAAAACCCAGAACATAGAGCTTCTTAGAAGAAACCTTAAGAGAATATCTTTGTGTCCATGCGGTAGGCAAATATTTGTTAGATAGGACACGTATTAGGTTTCTATCGCCACTGTAATAGATTACCTGAAACTGGGTGGCTTAAAGCAGCATAAATTTACTATTTTGCAGTTTTATAGACTAGAAGTCTGACACAGGTCTCACTGGGTTAAAATCAAAGGGTCAACAGGGTTGCATTCATTTTTGGAAGCTCTAGGGGAGAATCCGTTTCCTATCATTTTCTAGCTTCTAGAGAGAGGTCATTTGCATTCCTTGGCTTATGGCCCCCTTCCTCCATCTACAAAGCTCACAGCAGTGGACTGAGTCCTTCTCACATCACATCACTCTGACTCTTCTTCTCTCTCCCTCTTCTATAGACCCTGTGATTACATTGGGCCCACGTGAATAATCCAGACTAATCTCCCCATCTGAAGGTCCTTAACTTAATCCTATCTGCAAAGTCCCTTTTGTCACTTAAGATAACATACTCACAGGTTCTGGGGGTTAAGATGTAGGGTCCTTTATTCTGCCAATCACAAGACACAGGTACGAACCATTGAAACATTGTTAAATTCACTGAAATTTTACATTTTTGTTCATCAAAGGCATCACTAAGAAAATGAACAGACAGGCTACAGCCTGGGAAAAAATATTTACTGTACATATCCTTGACAAAAGACTCATACCCCGATTATATAAAGAACTCTTATAAGTGAACATTAACTGGATGTAAACTCAATAAAACATGAGCAAAAGACTAAACAAACACTTATGAAAGAAGATATATCAATGGCTGACAAGCATATTAAAAAGCATTAGTCATCAGGGCTATGCAAAAATAAAACCACATTGAGTTACCATTTCATACCCAGTAGAAAGGCTAAAATTAAAAAGACTGACAACATCAAATGCTAGTTAGGATGTAGAGCAACTGCGGTTTCCACACATTGCTGGTGGGAGTGAAGAATGGTACAATAACTTTGGAGAACTCTTTGGCAGTTTCTTAAAATGTTAAGTATACATTCCTAGGCATTTTCCCAAGAAAAATGAATATCCACAAAAAGACTTGTACAAGAACGTTCACAGCAGTGTTATTCATAGTAGCCGCAAACTGGAAACAACCCAAATGACCATCAACAGAAGAATGCATAAACAAATTGTGTTATCCTTACACAATGGACTAGTACTCAGCAATAGAACAGAATGAAGTATTGATTCATGCAACACATGAATTAGTCTTACAGACATTATGCTGAATGAAAGAAGTTGGACACACACAAAAAATACATATGGTATGATTCCATCCATATGAAGTTTTAGAACAGGCAAAATTAATCTCTAGATTAAAGGAGCTAAGGGAACTTTCTGGATTGATGGAAATGTTCTAACTCTTGTTAACATGGTGGTTAATAATGTATACAATTGTCAACAGTCATCAAACTTAACATTTTAGAACTGGACAGTTATCATATATAACTTTTACCTCAATAAGAAACAATAAGTACTATTCTGGGATGATGGTGGCAATGGCAGCATAGTTTTAAAATCTCCCCTCATTCTCTCATAAAAACAGGTAGAGAAACTATGTAGCAAAACCTAAAACTAACAGATAACATTTGTAAGAAAACTATGCGACAAGGTATTCCCACAAACCCCAAAACACAAGTTGCTAACATCTATGAGGCCTGCATATCACCATCTGTGCAGGACAAAGCACTGGGAGGTGACTATGTCTGATGGACCTGAGAATAAGAGAACCTTCCAGAATAGTCAACAAGTATTCACCGGAAAGCACAGCAAGGTAATCTGAGAACAGCAGCTGAAGCTTGAAGGGATTTTGGCTAATCCAAAAGGCAGGAGCTCAAGGGGTTCTTGGTAGAGTCTGAAGTGTCTGGAGAAACCTAGCTCCTATGAACTCTTGAAACTGACCACCCAGGCTCTGTTCCAGGATAGGGCTCAAACTGAGGGGAAAATGTTGAGGATAGGATAAAAATCAAGAAGAACAGGGACAAGAGAGACAAAGGAAAGACAGTCCAACAAAGGTAGGGGAGGGCAACAGAGGCAGGAAATTTCAGAAAGAAGGCTGCCATGTTTTTGGAAACTACACAAAAACAACAGGACGAGATCTTGTAAAGTTATAAAAGCTATCCTTAACCATGCCTCCTTCTAAAAATTCAGTGGAAAAAAACTAAATTTCACGTTAAAAAAACTAGCAACAGCAAACCTTTGATGTAAAATCCAGTAGAAAGTAATTATGAGAAAAAAGGGAATAAGGAAGAGAACATTCCTAAACCAAACCAAACCCACTGCCATCGAGTCAATTCCAACTCACAGCAACCCTATAGGACAGAGTAGAACTGCCCCCATAGAATTTCCAAGGAGCACCTAGAAGATTTGAACTGCAGACCTCTTGGTTAGCAGCTGTGGCACTTAACCACTATGCCACCAGGGTTTCCATACAGACAATGAAAACACACTAGAAAGACAGGCCCACAAAAGTGTTATCTACTACTTGAAAGTGAACCAAAAGACATTAACAAAATGATAACAGATAGGTAAGATGCAACATAGATCAGAATAAGAAAAATATAGAAATAAGAGACAGAATTCAGGAAAAAATTATAAACTTAAAAAGGAAAATTGATCTCAGTAACGAAGGCTAAGCTACAAGGAACACAAGAATGAATAAACACAACAAATAATGCCTTAAGAGAAACAGAAAGCTGAGAGGTGGGAATTGTTTAAATCAAAAAGAAACTAAAAAATGATGAGTGGTTACTAATAGGCATGGAGTTTTTTGAGGTTTTTTCTGGGGGGGTGGTGATGAAAACGTTCTAAAATTAGACAGTGGTGATAGCTGCAAAACTCTTGAATCTGCTAAAAACCACTAAATAAAGCTTATAGACATTTTGTTCAGTAGTTTTTAGTATACTCAAGAGTTTTGCAACTATCACCACCAATTTTAGAACATTGTATGTATTTAAACTTTGTTCAGTGGTAGTATGATAGTTCATACATTTTATATATATATATACACATACATATATAAAGTTTAAAGAAAAACAAGTATGTTTAAATCATACTATCATGAACAAAAGGAGCCCTGGTGGTGCAGAAGTTAATCACGCTTGGCTGTTAACCAAAAGGTCAGCAACTTGAACCCACCAGCCATTCTGCAGAAGAAAGATGTGTCAGTCTGCTTTCATAAAGATTGTGGCCTTGGAACCCTATGGGGCAGTTCTACTCTGTCCTGTCCTATAGGGTTGCCATGAGTTGGAGTCAACTCGATAGCAACAGGTTTGCTTTATCACGAACAAATCAGTCTTAGAAGAAATACAACCAGAATGCTTCTTAGAAGCAAGGATGGCAAGACTTCGGCTCACTTTGGAAGCATCTTCAGGAAAGATCAATTGCTAGAAAAGGACATCATGTTTCATAAAGTTAAAGGGTCAATGAAAACGAGGTAAACACTCAATGAGATAGACTGACACATGAGTCAAAACAATGGGCTCAGACATACCAATGATCATGAAGATGGTACAGGACTGGGCAATGTTTTGCTCCATTATACATCAAGTCACCATGAGTTGGAGCCAACTCAGTGGCAACTAACTACAACAACAAATCTGGAAGTGAAAGGAAAAAGAAATGAAAAAGACATAAAGATATCCAAGAAGAAGAGACAAATATTGAAGACAGTCTATGAAGATCCAACATACAAATAATAGGAGTCCCTGGGTAACAAATAGTACGTGAGGGGGAAGCATCTTTTTATAGAAGCGTTACAGTTAATACGTGGAAGAGCATCAGAACAGTATCATTTTGTAACTCCTAATGTGTTCATAGATGTAGACGCGTTGAGAATCCACTGCTGCTAATGGCACATGACAAAAGGCATGAAGTGTCTCCCGACGGAAGAATCCAGCACCCTCTATCTTGCCAAAGGTGTGGAACCTGAGTCTGGATTTTATCTACCGGATTTTACATCAAAGGTTTTCTCTTGCTAGTCTTTTATGTTAGTTTTTTTCCCTGAATTTCTGAATCCAGAGGACAAGCTGAACTGCGTGGCGAGTATGAGATCAGCAATATCCAGATTGTGAGAAACTCCAGACTATGAGAAACTCAAATGACTCCAGGGCTGTCAACAGGAAAATTTTAAGGAAAAGATAGGGATGGAGAGAAAACTAGTAGATTAAAAGATACTTAAAGATATATATAAATTTTTAACTAGTAAGACTAAGCTATAGTGTCTGTGGATGAAAATATGAAGAAACACAAGGAAGTGCCAGGCCAGTGGTCACTTTTGGAGGGAGGGAAGAGCTGTGAGTTTGATGGTGACACATGGAGAGAATTCAGGGAAGGTCAGCAAAGTTCTTAACCTGGGTGACAGTTTCAGGGATGCTTGCTTTACAATGATTCATTAAACTCTGCATTCATTCGGCTTGATTTTCTGTATCAGTGTTTTATTTTACAATAAAAGAGGTCTAAAAAGGAAAAAGAAGATGAAGAAGAAGGAAAAAACCCCATCCTAAGTCAGATCCTGTCACTCCTTTGTTTGAAGCCCTCTAAGGGTGCCCCCTCTACCCAGAGTTCCAACAAGGTCCCCCTGTTAACTGCTGATCTCATCTCCAGCTACAGGGGCCTCATCATTGTGCTGTGAACATAACAGGTGGGCCTCCTCAGAGCCTCTCCACATGCTGTTCCCTCTGCCAGGAACACTCTTCCCCTAGATACCTCCCTCGCTAACTCCCTCACCTCCTTCAGATCTTTTCTCAGTGTCAGCTGTATTCTCCAAACTCTTCCTATCCCCTTTCCCTGCTTTCTTCTTCTCCATAGCATTGACTGCATCTTACAGTAACATATATGTTTACTTATTTATCTTGGCTTTTTTTTGGTCTGACTCCACTTTTTGAGAGGAATTTTGTCTGCTGTGTCCCCAGTGCCTACAACAGTGCCTGGCACACAATGGGGGCACATGGCAGTAAATGGTTATTGAATGAACGAGCCCAAGATGGAGGTAGCCTCTGGTGCTATTCTACCTGGTACAGCTCTGGCTGAGGGCGCTGCCCGACTGTTACGGCCAAGACTGGTGCCCTGAGAGGATAGCTCTCCTTACAGAGCAGGTCTGGGTGAGACTTGTCCTTGCCTAACCCAGGTGTCCCACAAATGACACAGAGAGACATCAATCACAAGGTTAGGAAGGTATAGGCTGCCATGATGAGCTGTGCCAGCCCAAGAGGCATGCAGGCTTAGGGCAACACCTCGCAGTGCCTGGGGAGACAGGCCCAGGGATGTGGATTTACCATGCAGAGATGTGATGCACCTGCATTTTCTGCTTTGGGAAACCATTTTCCACTCTAGCACGGTAATCAAAGTGGTGAGTATTTTATGGTGGCCCCCAAAGATGACTCTGGTTTCCAGGGCTCCCTACCCCCATACATTTGAGAACCATGGACTGTCACAATTGATTGAGGTTTCCTTCTAAACCTTCCAAGGCCCCTCACCATCAGGCCCACCTCTCCCACTCTGCCTTCTGGTGCACCCCTGCTGGTCTTGCGGCCTTTCTTATTCCATTCTGCCCCCTTGAGCCCGCTCCCTTCCTCTCCTTGTAGCCAAGACCGGCTCCCTTTTTCAAGCTCAGTTTTTCCTTCCACCGTCAGTGAAGCCCTGCTGGGTACCAGACCCATGCCAGGCCCTGAGCTAGTGAGAAGACCACCATTCCTGCCCTGCAGAGCCCACAGTCTTGGGAGGGATAGAGACAGGGAACTAAATTCTACTTCTAATCATCACAACTGAGATACATAAAGGACTTCTGGCTGCCGGGGATTACGGTGAGCAGGTTACATTTAACCCTCAAAGAATCCTACAAAGCAGTGTCACAAACAGTTAATTAAGCACTGACGGCTAGCCAAAATGGTGGCACCGTGGGTAAGTGTTTGGCTGCTAACCGAAAGGTCAGCTGTTCAAATCCATCAGCTGCTCCTTGGAAGCCCTATGGGGCAGTTCTCCCCTGTCCTGTAGGGTCGCTATGAGTTGGAACCCACTCGACAGGAACAAGTTTGGTTTTGTTTTTTTACTAGCCAAAAGGTTAGTGGTTTGAACCCACCGTGAGCTGGGATTGACCTGATGGAAACTAACAACAACAACCATTTTACACAAGTAAACTGAGGCACACAGATACTGAGTAACCTGTCCAAGGCCGCTAAGCCGGTAATGGTGGAGCTGGGATTTGAGCCCAGGTGTTCTGGCTGCAGAGCTTGCTGTCTTAACCTGCACGTACTACGTACAGAAAGGAGCCTCCATTTGACATCCAGAGGGAGAAGTGACTGAACCTGCCAGAGGTCAGAGGCTGGGGAGCTCCACGGAGGAGGCTACATCTGTGCTAGATGGCAGGGGGCAGGGTCAGTACTCTAGGCTGAGAGAAGCATGACCGTGGCCCAGCGGTGGGGATGCCAGGCTGGGTCTGGAGAAGGCCAGCTCTATGGTGTGGCTGGGCTATGACTGGGGGGTGCTGGAGGGAAGCCGTGGGATCAGCAGGGCCCAGAACTCCTCACTGGGGAGCCTGTGTTCAGTCCTGTGGGCACTGGGACGTGGGAGGGTTTTACTTACTCACTATGGTTACTCCTTTGGAGAAGGGAGTAGGGAGGGCCAGGGTTGAGGCGAGGGGGCTGGAGCCTGACACCCCTGGGCATGGTTTCTTCCCACCCTAGCTCCTTCACTCATTCTGGGATCTTAGGCCAGTTATCAAACCTCTAAGACTCAGTTTCCTCCTCATAAAATGGGGATAGACCTGGCAGCTGCCTCCTAGGGTTTCTGTGAGGATTGAACAGGATAACACGGGTAGCCATGCCCGGCAGATCCTGGCCCTAGCAGGGGCCCATGACACTCAGGGCCGGGATGGGGCCAGGAAGTCCTCCCTGAGAGGAGAACTTGGGAGATGAGGCCCTTGCTCCTCAAGGCCATGGGGTCCAGTACTCACCACTACTTCCAGGTCAGAATTCAGGTGCCGCTGGGTGTCAGACATCTGCACCAGGATCTCACCTGGGGCATAGAGGGGGCGGCTTCAGGGTGGGGGAGCCTGCTCTGCCTGCCTTTTTCCCACCAGAGCCTGCCCTAAGGGGCTGCCTGAGGCTGATTTTAGGGGTCTCCACAGGGCTCTGGGGCTGCATGTCCCAGCCCTGGAAGCTGCAGGGAGTGGGGGGAGGGGCCCAGACTGCAGAAATGAGAGTGGGCTGGGAGGCTCTAGTGCAAAGCTTGAGTTTGGGGGCACTTTCTGGAAGGGCAGATCCGTTAAAGGCTCTCCCCTCCCCCCTTGAACACTAGGACAGCAGGCAAAGGCAGGTGTGGGGCTTGAGGGGAGGCATCGATGGGACAAATGGAGGGACCCAGTGCCTGGACAGCAGGAAGTGGCCTGGAGGTGGAGAAGGAGCTCAGAGGAATGTCCCCCAAGGAGGTGGGGCTGCAGCACTCACCCAGGATCTGGGAGGTGGAGCTCTGCAGGGCCTGCTCCCCAATCTTCTGGATGGCACTGAAGTACACCTCGGCTGCCTCAGACAGGGCTGTGGCGAGAAGGGGGATACAGTCCCCACCACTCCTCTGCTCCACCCCCACCCTTGTCAGGAGAGAGGGGTGTGGAGGGGTGCACCGTGGGATCCGGCCTTGTGCATGTGAGGGGGACATGGAGTTGGGTGTGTGCGGAGACAGGGCACTGGGGAGGAGGAGCGGAATGGGGCGCCCTGTGGGGCAGCACCAGTGTAGGCCTGTGGCAGGCGCAGGTGTCCCTGTGTGTGGCCATCAGGAGGGTGTGGCAGGTGTGCTGTGAGGCTCAAGGTGCAGGGCATGGGGTGGGGTGAAGGCTGGGAGCGGGGAGCAGGTATGGAGGAGAGCCAGCTTGGACTCCCAAGTCCTAAAAGGCAAGGAGGGAAGCGTGGTGCTCAGCTTTGGGTGTTTGGGCCTCCACGGTGCCATCATCCCACAGAGGACCGCCTACTCTCTTGATTAGCGCTGGCGGGGGGCGGGTGTTGAGAAACATGAGGGCCACGGTGGGGTGGATGACAGGTCGCTGTTTGCATGGGACTGAGTGAGCAGTGAGGCTGGCTTAGGGGTGTGTGGAAAAACAGCTGTGGATATAAGGCTGGGATCCAGAGGTGGAACTGGTCTGGTGGCAGGGTCACCAGGTGGCATCTAGGTGACATATAGAAACGTGTGTGGCTGTTGGGGGGTGTTGGGTTGTGTGGGACCTGCCAGGTCTGGTCCTATATCTCAGGGAGTATTTGGGGGCACCTGAGTAAGCAGGGGTAGGTAAGGGGTGTGGGGGTGTGGACTGGGTGGGGTGGTATAAGATGTGTGGGCACAGGAAGGTAAGGGGGTAGGATGTGCAGGGGTCCTGGCTGTGAAGTGAGGATGGTGGGTAGGAGAATGTAGGGGTGAAGAGGGACAGCCTGTCTTGTGGATAGCTATCTAGTGTGGGGTGCCGAGAATATGGGTTGGGTGTGGGTGGGTGCTGCATGAACGGACCTGGAGTGGGTGGGGGTAGTAGAGGCCAGGGCTGGGCACCCTGTGGCTGGGCACTCACCGTGGAAAGCCCGGAGGTAGTTATTCCCCAGGTACACCAGGTTCTCCAGGGCAGGGTTAAACTGCTCCGTGATGCTCTGGACCCAGAGGGCAAGGGTGTGGGGGTGAGATTGGGGAGAAGAACCATGAGCTGAGGCAAATTGTCAGGCCTCAGAGCAGGCACCCCAGGCCCAGTGAGAAACCTCCAGACTCTGGGGGGTCATCCAAAAACCTGGGGTCACCCACAGCCCCTGCTCTCAGCTAGCAGGGGTCTTAGAGGCCATATTTTGGCGGCCCTGTTCTAAGCTCCTTGGAAACACTGTGGGGCAGTTCTACTCTGTCCTGTATGTTCGCTATGAGTTGGAATTGACTCGAAGGCAGTGGGTAGTTGGGTTCTAAGCCAGGAGCCCTGGTGGCACAGTAGTTAAGAGCTCAGCTGCTAACCAAAAGATTGAGGGTTCAAATCCACCAGCCGCTCTTTGGAAACCCTACAGGGCAGTTCTACTCTGTCCTGTAGGGTTGATATGAGTCGGAATTAACTCGATGGCAACGGGCTTTGGGTCTAAGCCAGGGTCCCCCTTCAGCTGGCTTCTGCTCACCCACTTGTCCTGGCAGACCTCAGTCCCTGAAACAGTGCCCCTCAGAGGGGCTCCCTTCACCCCCTGGGCTAAACCTGCCTGTCTACTGAGGTCCCGAGTCCAGGCCTCTTGGGCTGGACCCGTGGGCTGCTGACAGCCATGCAGGGACAGGGGCAGACCTTGCCCTCCTCAATGCAAAGCACCCTGGGAGAGAGGTAGTGGCTGGATCCCCTCAGCCACCCTAGACCATGGCCAGCTGGAGCGCACCTGGAGTAGTGAAGATAGCCCTGGACTTGGACTTAGACTTGCTCTTGGTTCAAATCCCAGCAGCTCCTCTTCCTTCCTTTGTGACCTTGAACAAGCTGATTAACCTCTCTGGGTTTATCAAACCTCATCTCTGTCTGTGTCCTCATCTACCAAATGGGGTGACTACTTTCTACCCCACAGGTAGGGTGCTGTGAGGCCTATAGGTGAAAGGGGCCTGCATACAGGAGGTGCTCAATAAATGTCTGTGGAGTCTGCATACCTCTGGGAGGAGCAGGGAGTCTGAAAGAGGGGATCAGAAACAAGAGAGAGACCCCCACCCCCCCACCTCCAGGCCAGGCACCAGCTCCTTTCGCTTGGGCTGTCAGGGTCTGGGATCTGGACTTCCACCCTTTAGGCTCAGCTACTCAGGCCCTGCTCCCAGCTCCAGCCACCCTGGGCCCCGTCCTGCCTTCTCCAGTGCTTGGAAGGTGGTGGGGCGGCTCCTGCTGAGTGCCATCTTGGCTGGACCCTCACTCTGGGTGACTGTGGACAAATCCTGCTCTGGAGCCCCAGCTTGGGACTAGCATGGCTGACTGCTCCAAATGATCCCATCCCATGGCCACAGCTTGGGCCAGCCTGGCTTCGGGGCCGTTCTTCTCTGAACATGCTACCAGCCCATGCTCACCATCCTGCAGAGCAGCCTGACCTCTGTGCCTGGGCCCGGGCTGTACACATGCTCACCTTGTAGATGGCGATGGTGGACCTGTAGAACTGGTCCATCTCAGGGGCCATGGAGCGGGCACACAGGCACTGGCAGGTCCGGAGTGCTGGGGTGGTGCCTGCTGGTGCCCACTGCTCGGCGGGCAGCAAGAGAGGCTGCAGAGTGGGCCCCGTGGCTCGAGGGCCGTGAGGAGGAGGTGGCAGCTTAATTATTCACCAGCCAGGGATGTCAGAATGCGATCTGGGGCGTAACCAGACCCGGCGGGAAAGGCAGCCTGTGACGTGGGTGGTTCGTGTGATCTGCCCTTTCAATTATTTACCCCCTGAGCTGCAGGGGTGGGGGGCACGTGGGCAGGGCTGCTCCTCTGAGTCTTCCTCAAGGGTGAGGCTTCCCTGCCAGCCGGGGACCCCTGGGCTCGGGGCGGGGAGGACCCTGCCCTCCTGCCTGCCTGCCAAGATGGGGCCTGTCCGGGGCATTGCCCACCCTGTTGGGCCAGAGCTGCTCAATAGCCCCTCTCTGGAACCCTCCCTGACAGACACAGGGGGCCCAGCCCCTGGAGGCCAAACAGACCAATCAGTGGGCACAATTCTCAGGCCTCTTCCCTCCATTGGTCGCCATCAGGCCTGGCCTTGAGGGCCGAGGCGGCGCCCTCTGTGGGTCCTCTGCCCAAGTCTGCTGGAGAAGAGGCAGCACAGGCCCCAAGGTGCACAGACCTGCCGTGCCCTCTCTGGGTCTCAATCCCCACCGCTGTCAAGTGGGGCACTCCCTCACTCCCTGGCCTTGTACACCACAGTGAGGATTAGCGTGGCCACACCCTACATGGGCCTGCCTAGGGGAAGGGCATCAGAGTGTTAGCCCCTTATTTCCTGCTCTGTGAAGGAGGGGAGAGAAGGTGACCCCATCCCAGGAAGCCTGGAAGTGTAGGCTCTGAGTGGGTGCAGGAAGAAGACAGGTCAAGACTGAAGGTCAAAGCTGCATGGGGGGTGGGGGGCTGCACCACACCACAATGAACACAACATGAGCCAACTTGAACCCACAGTTTATTTCAGTTTTGGGGAGGCCCCTGAGCCCTTCCTCATTGCAGCCCCAGGCACACCCTTAAAACGCTTCCTTGTTGGGAGGAAGAAATGAATCCCCAGGAGTGACCTTTGAGAGCCGGGAGAGCTAAGGCGGGGTAGGTCTGAGGGGTGTGGGCAGTGGGTGTGTTGAGGGGCAAAGTCAAACGGGTCCTCTCGCTCCTGGAGCCTGAGGTTTCCCTGGCTAAAGTGGTGGGGGACATCCCCTTTCTCTAGCCCTTGCCCCCCAGGGAAAGAAAGGGTATGGGGGAGAGGGCGGAAGGGGAAAGTCTCACCCACCAAGGAACCTGGAGGGGGCGCTGAGATGCTGGGGTGGCCTTCCAGGGCCCTGTGGGAGGCCAGAGCTGGGTCCGGGGTGAGGCACATGGGCACCCTTAGTGTTTCAGCTGACAGGTTGAGGGATCCTGTCAGTTAGTTGTCAGAGGCCCCTTTATGTCAGGGAGAGGGGCCCGGTGAAGCTCTAGGCTTTTAAAGCCTGGAATAAAAAAATGCCAGGTGAGAACAGAAGGGGGAGAAAAGCCTTCAGGACTGGCCTCAGGCTAGAAGCTCGGTGCCTCATGGACCCCGGCCTGTCCAAGGCACAACTGAGGTGCCAGCACTGTCCAGTGCTCCAAGGTCTGGGCCTCGCCGGGCCTCCCCAGCAGGGGCTGGTTGGGTGGGGTGGGGTGGGGGGCGGTGCTGGGTCTGGACGCCTCAGGGCTCAAGCAGCAGCTGGATAAGCTTCTGGAACTGGTCCCGGTGCTCATAGATGTAGACCTCGGTCTCCCAGAGGGCGTTGACCAGCACCAGATCGCTGACCTCGTCCAGCATGATGTCCGTCCCCAGCTGAGGGTTCAATCTGTCCAGGCCAAGGAAGAGGGGTCACCCCAGGATGCTCAGCCTGGCTGGGGGCAAGAGCTGGGCCTGGGTGAGCAAGGGAAGCAGAACAGCCCCTCGGGGAAAGGGCAAGTCCACGCCGACGGCTGGGAAGGTGGACGCATCGGGCCTGGCCAGGGTGTGGGGCTGGGCTGGGTGTGCGAGCCTCACCTGAAGTACTGGATGCTGACCATCTCGCACCACGCCCGCGCCCGGTCCACTGCCCGCCCGTCCGGATCCGTGCACTGGTGTGAAGAAGCCCAGTGAGCACCTCCACTCACCTTGCACCTAGCCCTCCCCAGGGGCCCCACCCAGGACAGTGGGGGAGCCCTGCCCTGAAATCAGGACCCCTGGTTCTAGTCGCGCCTAGCTACCCATCAGCAGGGGACACTGGGCAGGTCCCCCTCTCGGGGCTGCTGTCCCCACTGTCCACCATCTGTGGGTTCCACATTTGGTTCAGCTGAGCCCGTTCAGGGTCTCGAGGGGTGGGGGCAGCAGATGAGTGGCCGGGCCGCCTTGTCCCCTTCCCCTGCAGCTTTGTCCACTTTAGATTCTGAGCTGCAGTTGAAGAAAGGGCTCCGCAGCTAAGGAGCATTTGAGAAGCACAGCTCTGGGCAAGGCTCCTGTCCCACAAGGAAACTACTAATCAGGCCTGTCTCCCCGCAGCTGGATAAACAGGCTCACAGTGCCCTGCTGCCTCCCACAGGAAGAAGGCGAAGGCATCAGACCAGGCTGGAGACCCCTGGGGAAGGGGCCCTACTCACACAGTCCACCACCATCTTGCCCAGTTCCTTGGCCCCAAAAACAGTCTTGGCCAGTTCCCAGGGGTTGCTGGGACGGAAGACATCCACGCAGGTCACGGGTACCTGTGGGGACCTCCCTGTCCCCAGGGAGACGACGATGGAGAGTTTCTTCACCTTGTGGCCCTGACCCTGTTGTGAACAGGACGAGGGTGGTCAGCAGAGAGCTTTCCACCTTGGGGAGAGTCAGAGAGAGGCCGGGGGCTTCGGTGGGAGCATGACGAGACAGCAATAGTCCTCATGGGCAAGAGCACAGCCTGGGGCTCACTCCGGCCAGCCCCTTGTGGCCGGGACACTGCCCCTGGCCTCTGAGCTGCAGCTTCCTCCCAGTTCAAGGGCCGGTGTGGGCAACAAAAGCCCTGTGCACATGAGCTGGGGGCCCTGGCCAGTGCAGACAGTTAATATGCTCGGTTGCTAACGGAAAGGTTGGAGGTTGGAGTCCACCCAGAGGAACCTCAGAAGAAAGACCTGGCGATCTGCTTCTGAAAAATCAGCCACTGAAGACTGCATGGGGGCACAGTTTTACTCTGACACACTGGGCTGCAACTGTAGAAACACACTAGCACTGGGCATTCTCTTTTAAGGATTGGCCGCTGCCTGATGTAAGGTCAAGGTCATGGCCAGGGAAGGTTTCTGGTACTCACCAGGTGTTTACATCACGAAATCACTTATTGCTCCCACCAGTCTGTGGAAGGGCCGCTGATTAGCTCATTTCACAAATGAGGACTCTAATCCAGTTGGAGGGGGGAGGGGGTTAAAAGGCTTGTCCAGGCCACACTGTCGGGCGGTGGGGAGCTCTCTTTCACTCCAGAACAAGGCCTGCTGCCAATCTGCAGGGTGATCTCAAACGAATTACTCCCACTCTGAGTCCAGGGCTCCTCACCCATAAAAGGAGCGGTGTGGGCTGGATGACCGCTGAGGACCCTTCTCATTTGAATCTCTTTCAAGAAGCCCGCCCTGCCCTGTCTGGCCCCTAGAGGGCACTCCCCCCTCTGACCGCCCAGAATCCCTGCTGCCATCACCAGGGGCTGTATCAGGGCTTCTTAGTAGCCACACAGTTACCAAGACTAGAGCACATTGAGTCCTCACAGCGCTCCTGGGGGTGTTGTTTTTGTTGGGTGCCACTGAGTCGTAGGACCCCATTGTTACAGAGTAGAACTGCCCCATAGGGTTTTCTAGGCGGTAATCTTTCTGGAAGCAGATTGCCAGGTCTTTCTCCCACGGAGCTGCTGGGTGGTTTCGAACCAACTTTCAGTTCGCAGCTGAGCACTGAACCATTGTACCACCAGGGCTCCTTGGTAGGTACAGTAAAACCTGTGGAAGCTGGGACCCGTGTAAGGAGGAAACTTGTCAGAGAAGGAAAACTCAAATATCTTCTACTAAAAGAGAGTAATAGGCAAGTGGTAAGACTGCACCCTGTCAAAGGCAGAAAACTTGTGAGACCTGGAAAAACAAGGCAGTCCCACTGAGTTCCGGCTCTCAAAGATTTTGCTGTACTATTACCAGGTGAAGTGAAGTACGGGTAGAGCCAGCACCCAAATGCAGAGCCTGTCTGGCTCCAGGCCCCTGCTGGCCCTGCTGCTCTACACCGCCTCTCTCAGCATGTGTGGGTCTGGCTGCTCCAGCTCCTCAGGGTGACAGCTGCTTCTCTTCCTTCGGATCACTGGATCTGCACTGCCCCGTCCCCAAAGGCTTCAGGATGCAGTCCCCTCCTCCATGGAGCCTTTCCCAAGCCCCCAGGCCTCTAAGCAAAGGTGACCCTCCTCCTGGGCCCCTCCACCGATCTCCATCATAGCATCTGAGAGCCTTTAAAGGCACACGTCCCTGTTTACAGACTGTCTCTCCACTAGATTTAAGTGCTTCAAGGGCAAGCATGTGTCCCCAGGCTGGGCACAGTGGCTAGGACTGGCATGTACATGATATGCGTGCTATCTCCTGCCCGCCTCCCAACAGTGGATGCTGTTAACTGATCATAACCGTCTTCGCCACTTGGTTCAGATCAGGCCCCAGAATTCTTCTTAGCACAGTGTAGATGCCACCCATCAAACAGGTTCATGTGTGAGATAAAATTGCTGCGGAGTGCACTGGCAGATGGACGCGTGGATACAAGCCATCTGCTCTCCTGGGAGTCGCCCCTCACGGAGCTTTGCTGAAGCAGGGGAGGATGCAGTGTGCAGTCATGTCCCTCCCCTCCGACCTGCGGTGGCTCTCACCTTGCGAATCATGTCCTGGTTGTACTCGTGTATCTCAGTCATGGCGTCCAGCGTGGGGTTGTTGGCCAGCAGCCCACCATCCAGGAAGCGCCCATTGGGCCGGAAGTAGGTGGGGGCTGCCCCACTGCTGCGGGCTGCCCTCCACACCAGCTGTTCTGTGGAGTGGGAGAGGGTGGCCCAGTGGCACAAGGGGCTGGTATAAGCCCCGCCCACCTCAGATGTCAGGGTGTGTGTGTGTGTGCACGTGCATGTGCACGTGTGTGTGAACACCTGGGCTGTGGGAAAAGTGGAGGCTGGGAGCTCCTCAGGAGCAGGACCCACAAGGCCGTGCTTGCTGTCTGGTCCTGCGTCCTGGTGGAAGGCAGAGTGCAGCTGGAGACCTCCAGGGCCCTCCTCCAGGCAGGGGCCTCCACTAGCCTGCCCTAGGCCTGGTGTCTCCCCAGCTCTGCCTGTCCTCCGCAGGTAAAGGCTGGGGAGAGAGACCAGGTGCAGTGGGTGGATGGTAGTGGGATGAGGGTGCCCAATGGCAAGCCTAGGACTCCCACCCACCACCCCTCAGCCTCTCTTGGGCAATTGCCTTCTCACAGATGCAGCAAACATGGTTTTAACCTGAGGGCTGGGTTGGAGGCCTTAGGTTAGCATTCTGGCTGAACCGAGGTTCCCGTATGGTATCCGGGGCATCGTAATTCCGGAAGAGGTGGAGTTCAGCAGGCTGCCTGTCAGACAGTGTCCCTGTCAGCATCACCCTGGAGAGAAACCAGGAAGGAGCAGGGCAGCTGAAGTCGCCTGTCCTCCCCACTCACTTTTCTCCTCACCCAGCATTCACCCCTGGACCCTGGGCAGCCGAGTCAGCACTCCACAGTCCCCCAGGCCTCCTCTCGGTTTTGAAATGGTGGGCTTCTTCCCCTCTGATCAGAATCCCACCCATCTTCCCCCAAACAGATTCTTCCCTACAATGCTGGGGACCACCTCAGGAGGGCCATTTGGCAAGGTTGGTCCAAACTACCAACAGGCTTGTCCTTCCACCTAGCAGCCCCACTTCTGGGGATTCATCCTGTGACACGCTCACACGCTGGGGAGACTGGCCCATGCAAAGCTATTAGCAGCAGTGTGTAAAAGCAAAGGACGGGAACCAACTGAAACGGCCAGCAAAGGACAGTTAGCTACACACCAGCTCACCTGCCCGATGGGGCTCTATGTTGCTGTAAAAGGACCGGAGAAGCCATGCTTTACGGCCAAGTTGAAAAAGCAAAGTTCAGGACAGTGTGCTTGGTATGCTGCCATTCGTCACAAAACAAACATATGTTGCCACGATTTATGGCTAAGTGGTAAAAGCAAGGTGCAGGACAGTGTGTATGGTATGCCGCCATTTGTCGTAAAACAAACATATGTACATATTTGCTCAGTCAGAGGGTAGCTCTGAAGGGATCCATAAGCAGCGCCTGGCAACAGTGAGCTGACTTTGGGGAACTGTGTGGTGGCTGCTGGCAGAGACAGGGTGGGAGAAAGACTTTTCACTGTGTCACCTTCGGTATCTTTGAAATTCTCTACCATATGACCTTTAGTCTATGACCTTTAAAGAAGGCTCCTACTTATCTTGAGAGAAACAGACACCCTGAAACACTGCTGGGAGTGGAAACTGGCATAGCCCCCTTGGAAACTAACATGCATTAAGACCTTTTGATCCAGGAATTCCATTTTGGAAGGTCTATACTAAAGGAATAATCTTCACTACACTGAAAGCTTTTTGCATAAGGCTATTCAACGCAGCATAATTTGTTATGGTGAAAAATGGGAACAATCTGAATGGCAGCAGTGGAAAACCAAATAAACCAAACCAGTTGCCTTCAAGTCCTTCTGATTCATGGCAATGCTATGTGTGCAGAGTAGAACTGTGTGCCATAGGGGTTTGGGGGCTGATTTTTAGGAAACAGATCACCAGGCCTTTTTTCCAAGGAGTCTCTGGACTCAAACCTCCAGCCTTTCAGTTAGCAGCTGAGTGCTCAACCATCTGCACCACCCAGGGGCTCCAGTAACAAGAGAAGAGGTACGTAAACAATGGAATGTTTTGCAGTCATTCAAAGTTAAGCTTACAAGTTCAAAGTAACACTGAAATATATTTGTTATACTGTAAAGAAAAATATAAAGGGTGAAAAATTAAGTGTATACATGTATAAATACATATTTATACATAAAAAGGGAGCAAAAAACTCTGCATAGGAAAAAAGAAAGACTGGTTTTCCATTCCTCAGAATACTGTGGGCAGGTTATTTGAACAACCCTCCCACTGAACAAAAGTTAAATCCTGGAAAAAATATATTTTTAAATTTTCTTAAAAGCACAGAAGACCTGACAAGATAGAAAGGAAATACCAAGCCAAACTCTAAGGATAAGTAAGAACTCAGAGAGGTAAATGGAGCAGAGACCCAGATTTGATCTCAAGGTAGGTTCCAAATTCAGCAAACTTGAACTTCAGGACTGATGGCCCCAACGAAGAGTAATACACACACACACACAAACACAAACACACAAGCATGCATAGGGAATGGTGTGCTGGAGCTGTCTCTTACTGCCTTGCTAAATTTTGCAAACTGGTTTTAAACTGTCGGTAGCTTGCGATCTGCCATGGTAGGGGTGTTTATGCCCTGGGAATTGGCAAATGCTACAAATCAGGGTTTCCCCCACCCTGGAGATCCAGTTTATCAGCACACCAGTGGATAAATCTAAATGAACATCAATTTTAAAATACAATGTCTCAAGAGGCTTAAAAAAACTAGATAGCTTTACAATACAGAAAAACAATTACTAATAAGACGGGAGGAGGTATCTGGAATTAAAGCATTTTAAAAATTCTTGATTATCTGAGGGGAGGGTAATGATATTAATTACACTTAGACTTTTATAAGATAATATACACTTTTTTTTTCTGTACACTTAAAAAAAAAAAACATGAGTACATAAATTTCAAACTATTGGGGGAAAATAAAAATGACAAAAAATTCAATCAACCCAAAAGAAGACAAGACAGAGAAACAGAACCAAATAGGACGGCATATGTAATCCCAAATATATCAGTAATTACTTAAATGTAAATGGACCAGCCATATAACCTATTAGGTTAACCGCAAGGTTCTTACAGTCAAACCAATCAGCTAAATCAAACTGAGCTAATTAGTTAATTTAAATAAATATATTACTCCTACTTCTGTTGAATCGATTTTGACTCATATCAGCCCTGTAGGACGGAGTAGAACTGCCCCAAGGCTGTACATCTGTACAGAAGCAGACTGCCACATCTTTCTCCCAAGAAACATTTGGTGAGTTCAAAGTGCCAACCTTTTGCTTAGCAGTAGAATGCCTTAAACACTGCACCACCAGGGCGAAGCACTAAAAATCCATAAATGAACTCGACCACATTAACATATATAGAACATGCCATGCCACAGCAGCAAAGTACACATTCTTTCCCAATGCACAGGGAACGTTCTCCAGGATAGGCCACAAGCAAACCTCAGTAAAATCCAAAACATCGAAATAACACAAAGCATTCTCTCTGATCACAACGCCATAAAAGGAGAAATCAGTAACAGGAAGATCAAGGGAAAAAAATCAATTACATGGAAATTGAATAACATCTTGCTTGAAAACAACAGAACAAAAGAAATCAAAGAGGCAATAAAAAATTCCTAGAATCAAATGAGAATGAAACCATATCATGCCAAAACCTTTGGGACACAGCAAAGGCAGGGCTCAGAGGTCAATTTATAGCAATAAACACACACATCAAAAAAGAATAGGCCCAAATTAAAATGTTAGCTCTACAAGTCGAACAAATAGAAAGAGAACAGCAAACGAAAACCACAGCCACCAGAAGAAAGGAAATAATAAAGATTAGAGCAGAAATAAATGAAATTGAGAACATAAAAACAATGCAAAGAATCAATAAGACCAAAAGTTGGTTCTTTGAACATATTATACCGCCACAGTAGTCAAAACAGCCTGGTACTGGTACAACAACAGATACATAGACCAATGGAACAGAATTGAAAATCCAGACATAAATCCATCCACATATGAGCAGCTGATATTTGACAAAGGCCCAAGGTCAGTTAAATGGGGAAAAGACAGTCTCTTTAACAAATGGTGCTGGCAAAACTGGATATCCATCTGCGAAAAAATGAAACAAGACCCATACCTCACACCATGTACAAAAACTAACTCAAAATGGATCAAAGACCTAAATATAAAATCTAAAACAATAAAGATCATAGAAGAAAAAATAGGGACAAAGCTAGGAGCCCTAATACATGGCATAAACAGTATATAAACATTACCAACAATGCACAAATGCCAGAAGAGAAACCAGATAACTGGGAGCTCCTAAAAATCAAACACCTATGCTCATCCAAAGACTTCATCAAAAGAGTAAAAAGATTACCTACAGATTGGGAAAAAGTTTTTAGCTATGACATTTCTCATCAGCGTCTGATCTCTAAAATCTACACAATACTGCAAAAACTCAACAACGAAAAGACAAATAACCCGATTAAAAAATGGGCAAAGGATATGAACAGGCACTTCACCAAAGAAGACATTCAGGTAGCTAACAGATAAATGAGGAAATGCTCACGAGCATTAGTCGTTAGAGAAATGCAAATCGAAACTACGATGAAATTCCATCTCACTCAAAGGCTGGCATTAATCCAAAAAACGCAAAATAATAAATGTCTGAGAGATTGTGGAGAGACTGAGCCACTTGTCCACTGCTGGTGGGAACGTAAAATAGTACAGCCACCTTGGAAATCGATTTGGTGCTTTCTTAAAAAGCTAGAAATAGAACTACCATATGATCCAGCAATCCCACTCCTTGGAATATGTCCTAGAGAAACAAGAGCCTTCACATGAACAGATATATGCACACCCACGTTCATTGCAGAGCTGTTTACAATAGCAAAAAGATGGAAGCAACCAAGGTGCCCATCAATGGATGAATGGATAAATAAATTATGGTATATTCACACAATGGAATATTATGCATCGATTAAGAACAATGATGAATCTGTGAAACACTTCATAACATGGAGGAATCTGGAAGGCATTATGCTGAGTGAAATTAGTCAGTTCCAAAAGGACAAATATTGTATGAGACCACTATTATAAGAACTCAAGAAATAGTTTAAACACAGAAGAAAATATTCTTTGATGGTTATGAGAGTAGGGAGGGAGTGGGGTATTCACTAATTGGATAGCAGACAAGAACAATTTTAGGTGAAGGGAAAGACAACACACAATACAGGAGAGGTCAGCATAACTGGACTACACCAAAAGTAAAGAAGTTTCCTGAATAAAACGAACGCTTCGAAGGCCAGGACAGCAGGGTGGGGGTGGGGTGGTGTCTGGGGACCATGGTTTCAAGGGACATCTAGGTCAAGTGGCATAATAAAATCTATTAAGAAAACATTCTGCATCCCTCTTTGGTGAGTGGCGTCTGGGGTCTTAAACGCCAACAAGTGGCCGTCTAAGATGCATCAACTGGTCTCAACCCACCTGGAGCAAAGGAGAATGAAGAACACCAAAGACACAAGGTAATTATGAGCCCAAGAGACAGAAAGAGCCACATAAATCAGAGACTACATCAGCCTGAGACCAGAAGAAGTAGATAGTGCCCCGCTACAACCAATGACTGCCCTGAGAGGGAACACAACAGAAAATCCCTGATGGAGCAGGAAAGCAATGGGATGCAGACATCAAATTCTCGTAAAAAGACCAGACTTAATGGTCTGACTGAGACTAGAGGGACCCCAGAGGTCATGCATGGCCCCCAGACCTTCTGTTGGCTCAAGACTGGAACCATTTCCAAAGCCAACTCTTTAGATAGGGATTGGATTGGACTATGGGATAGAAAATGATACTGGTGAGGAGTGAGCTTCTTGGCTCAAGTGGACACATAAGACTATGTGGGCAGCTCCTATCTGGAGGGGAGATGAGAAGGCAGGGGGGCACAGAAGCTGGCTGAATGGACATGGGGAATACAGGGTGGAGAGAAGGAGTATGCTGTCTCATTAGGTAGAGAGCAACCAGGAGTACACAGCAAGGTGTATACAAATTTTTGTATGAGAGACTGACTTGATTCATAAACTTTCACTTAAGGCACAATTTAAAAAAAAGATATTCCACCAGTCTCACCCCATCTGGGGCAAGGGAGAATGAAGAAAGCCAAACACACAATTGAAAGATTAGTCCAAAGGACTAATGGACCATAACTATCACAGCCTCCACCAGATTGAGTCCAGCACAACTAGATGGTGCCAAGCTATCACTACTGACCACTCTGACAGGGATCACAATAGAGGCTCCCAGACAGAGCTGGATAAATATGCAGAACAAAATTCTAACTCACCAAAAAAAAAAAAAAAAAAGACCAGACTTACTGATATCACATAGACTGGCGAAACCCCAAGAGTATGGCCCCTGGATACCCTTATAGCTCAGTAATGAAGTCACTCCTGAGGTTCACCCTAGACAGGCCCATAAAACAAAATGAGACTAAATGGGCACACCAGCCTAGGGGCAAGGATGAAAAGTCAGGAGGGGACAGAAAAGCTAGTAATGGGGACCCAAGGTCAAGAAGGGAAGAGTGTTGACATACCATGGGGTTGGCAACCAATGTCACAAAACAATATGTGTATTAATTGTTTAATGAAAAACTAGTTTGCTCTATAAACTTCATCTAAAGTACAATAAAAAATAAATACATTAATATATTGAAAATCTTAGAAAATTATAATAATTTTAAAAAAAGATCATGGAAGAAAATATAAGGACAATGCTAAGGGCCCTAATACATGGCATGAATAGAATACAAGCCATAATTAACAATGTGCAAACTCCGGAAGATAAACTAGATAACTAAGAGGTCCTAAAAATTAAATACTCATACTCATCAAAAGACCACCAAGAGGGTAAAAAGAGAACCTACAGACTGGGAAAAAATTTTTTGCTAAGACATATCTGACAAGGATCTAATCTCTGAAATCTATAGAATACTTCAACACCTCAATAGCAAAAAGACAAATAAGTCAATTAAAAAAATGGGCAAAGGATATGAAAAGACACTTCATCAAAGAAGACATTCAGGCAGCTAAGAGACACATGAGGAAATGCTCATGATCATTAGCCATTAGAGAAATGCAAATCAAAACCACAATGAGATACCATCTCACCTCAACATTACTGGTACAAATAAAAAAAAATGTTGAAGAGATTTCAGGAAGATTGGAACTCTTATGCACTGCTGGTGGGAATGTAAAATGATACGACCACTATGGAAAATGATATGGCACCTCCTTAAAAAGCTAGAAATAGAAATACCATATGATCCAGCAATCCCACTCCTAGGAATATACCCTAGAGAAATAAGAGCTGTCACAGGAATAGACATACGCATACACATGTTCACTGCAACATTATTCACAATAACAAAAAGATGGAAATGACCTGAGTGTGCATCAACAGACAAATGGATAAATAAATTATGGTTGTTGTTGTTGTTGTTAGGTGCCATCGAGTCGATTCCGACTCATAGCAGCCCTATGCACAACAGAACGAAACACTGCCCGGTCCTGCGCCATCCTTACAATCATTGTTATGCTTGAGCTCATTGTTGCAGCCACTGTGTCAATCCACCTCGTTGAGGGTCTTCCTCTTTTCCGCTGACCCTGTACTCTGCCAAGCATGATGTCCTTCTCCAGGGACTGATCCTTCCTGACAACATGTCCGAAGTATGTAAGACACAGTCTCGCCATCCTTGCCTCTAAGGAGCATTCTGGCTGCACTTCTTCTAAGACAGATTTGTTCATTCTTTTGGCAGTCCATGGCATATTCAATATTCTTCGCCAACACCACAATTCAAAGGCGTCAACTCTTCTTCGGTCTTCCTTATTCATTGTCCAGCTTTCACATGCATATGATGTGATTGAAAATACCATGGCTTGGGTCAGGCGCACCTTAGTCTTCAGGGTGACATCTTTGCTCTTCAACACTTTGAAGAGGTCCTTTGCAGCAGATTTGCCCAATGCAATGCGTCTTTTGATTTCTTGACTGCTGCTTCCATGGGTGTTGATTGTGGATCCAAGTAAAATGAAATCCTTGACAACTTCAATCTTTTCTCCGTTGATCATGATGTTGCTCATTGGTCCAGTGGTGAGGATTTTTGTTTTCTTTCTGTTGAGGTATAATCCATACTGAAGGCTGTGGTCTTTGATCTTCATCTGTAAGTGCTTCAAGTCCTCTTCACTTTCAGCAAGCAAGGTTGTATCATCTGCATAACACAGGTTGTTAATGAGTCTTCCTCTCATCCTGATGCCCTGTTCTTCTTCATATAGTTCAGCTCCTCGTATTATCTTTTTTTTTTTTTTTTCTGTGTGTAAACCTTTTCATGAGGTTTTATAATAGTGGTCTCATACTGTATCCGTCCTTTTGCAATTGACTTATTTCGCTCAGCATAATGCTCTCCAGATTCATCCATGTTGTGAGATGTTTCATGGATTCATCATTGTTCTTTATCCTTATGTAGTATTCCATGTATCTGAACAAAATTCATATTCACACATACACACAAAAGACCAGACTTCTTGGCCTGACAAGAGACTGGAGGAACCTCTGAGACTATGGCCCTCAGCCACCCTGCTAACTCAGAACTGAAGCCATTCCTGAAGTCCACCTTTCAGCCAAAGATTAAACAGGCCTATAAAACAACACACGTGAAGAGCGTGCTTCTTAGTTCAATCAAGTATATGAGAGCAAATGGGCACACCTGCCTGAAAGCAAAGATAAGAATGCAGGAAGGGACAAGAAAACCGGAGAATGGATAAGGGGAACCTGGGGTGTAAAGGGAAAGGGGGAGAGAGTGCTGATTCATTGCAGGGACTGCAGCCAAAGTCACCAATTTGTGTATAAATTTTGAGTGAGAAACTGTCCTAGTCATCCAGTGCTGCTATAACAGAAATACCACAAGTGGATGGCTTTAACAAAGAGAAGTATATTCTCTCATAGTCCATTAGGCTAGAAGTCTGAATTCAGGGCACCGGCTCCAGGCGAATGCCCTCTCCGTCAGCCCTGGAGGAAGGTCCCCGTCCTCAGTATTCCCCTGGTCTGGGAGCATCCTAGCGCAGGAACCTCAGGTCCAAAAGATGCGCTCTGCTTCTGGCACCGCCCCCACTCCCCGTCCTGGCAGCATGAGGTCCCCATGTCTCCCTGCTCACCTCTCCCCTTCATATCTCAAAAGTGGCTGGCTTAAGACACTGCCCAATCTTGTAGATCTCATCCATACAACTGCTGCTAATCCACCCCATTACACAAGAGTGAGAGAATTTACAGCACGTAGGGAAATCACATCAGAAGATAAAATGGCAGACAATTATACAATTGTACAAGGAAATCATGACCCAGCCAAGTTCATAGATATTTTGGGGGGACACAATTCAACTCATGACAGAAACTAATTTGCATTGTAGACTTTCCCCTAAAACACAATAAAATAAAATAATCTACAAATGGACTAATGCCCCAGGTAAGAACAAAGAGGAACAGATCTGATAAAGAACAAATCCAAGTATATGCTATTTACAGAGTCAATCTAAAACATAAGGATTCAAAAAGGTTGAATTACAGGATGGACATAGACATACCATGCAAATACAACCAAAAGAAAGCTGGTGTAACTATTACTATCAGACAAAATAGACTTTAAGGCAAAAAGCATTCCTACAGGCAAAGAGGGCCACTTCATAATAATAAAAGGTTCCAGTCACCAGAAAAATACATAAAAATCTAAATATACATGCTCTTAACAGCACAGTCTCAACATACTTAAAATAAAAATGGTCAAAAGATAGGGTAAAAAAGGCAAATGCCTGGAGTAGGAGGTTTCAGCAAACCTCTCTCAGTAACTGACAGAAGCAGAGAGAAATTCTGTCGGAATACAGGAGCTCTGGACGATCTAAGCCGCATCCTAGCCACCTCACCCAACGGACACATACAGGACTTGATATCCGACACACGCAGCATCCATGCTTTTTTTTAATTATTCAAGGCACATTTGTAAAAACTGACTGTAGAGGACCACAAGCCAAGTCGCAACAAATTTTAAAGGCACTGAATCATAGAGGAGCCCTGGTGGCACAGTGGTTAAGCGTCCGGCTGCTAACACAAAGGTCGGCAGTTCCAGCCCACCAGCTGCTCCATGGGGAGAAGACCTGGTGATCTGTGCTCCCATAAAGATTACAGCCTAGGAAACCCTACAGGGCAGTTCTACTCTACCACATGGGGTAGCTGTGAGTCGAAAATCAAATTGACAGGAATGGATTTTTAAAAAATCATACAGAGCATGTCCTCTGACACAATGCAACTCATGACAAAAAGCTAACTGGAAAATCCCATAAGTTCAGGAATTGAGAAATGGATTTCTAATAACTTAAAAAAAAAACTTACAATGCAAATGAGAAAAAGTTTTGAACTGAATGACAATAAAAATGCTTATGGGATATTATTAAACCAGTACTTAGAGAAAATCAGAACAAAAGAAAGGCTAAAAATTAATGAGCAAAATATTTATTTCAAGAAGTTAAAAAAAAAAGTCAAATAAGCCCAAAGAAAGTATAAAAACAAAACCCAGTGCCCTCGAGTCGATTCTGACTCATAGCGACCCTATAGGACAGAGTAGAACTGCCCCATAGAGCTTCCAAGGGGGTGCCTGCTGGATTCGAACTGCCGACCCTTTGGTTAGTAGCCGTAGCACTTAACCACTACGCCACCAGGGTTTCCAAACAAAGTATAAGAAGGAATAAATATAAGAGCAGAAATTAATGAAACAGAAAACAAACATGCAATCGAGAGGATTCATATAGAAAGTCGGTTTTTTAAAAAGCTAGACCAAAAACCCAAACCCGTTGCTGTCGAGTCGATTCTGACTTATGGCTAATACAATAAAAAAACCTGTGACAAGACAGATAAAGAAGAAAAGAGAAGGTATATGTTATTAGGAATGAAACATCACAACACATAGTGTAGACATTAAAAGATAACAAAGGAATATTTTGAACAACTCCATGCCAATAAATTTGAAAATTTAGAGAAAAAGGAAGCATCCCGCAAGAGACATAACAAAACTAACTAAAAAATACATTTAGAAACCCTGAATAGTCTTATAATATTAAAGAACACGATTCCATCATCGATAATCTTCTCACAAAGCAAACTTCAGGCCTAGATGACTTCACCAGCAAGTTCTCTACTGAACAGCCAAGGAAAAAATAAAGTCACTATTATACTAACTCTTCCAGAAAACAGAAAACAAGGAAACGCTTCTTCATTTTATAAGGCTAACGTAACCTCCCCTACGCATCTGTCAGCTTGTCTTACTGTGGTGTCTTGCCTGTTGCTGTGAAGCTGGAAGTTACGTCACCAGTATTCAAATACCAGCAGGGTCACCTGTGGTGGACAGATTTCAGCTGAGCTTCCAGACTAAAACAGACTCGGAAGAAGGACCTGGCAGTCTACCTCCGAAAAATACTGGCCAGTGAAAAGTCTAGGAAGAGCAGGAGAACACTGTCTGATACAGCCCCAGAAGATGAGCCCCTCAGGTTGGAAGGCACTCAGAATACAACTGGGAAAGAGCTGCCTCCTCAAAGTAGAGTCGACCTTAAGGACGTGGATGGAGTCAAGCTTTCAGGACCTTCATGTGCTGATGTGGCACGACTCAAAATGAGAAGAAACAGCTGCAAACATCCCTTAATAACAGGAACGTGGAATGCATAAAGTATGAATCTAGGAAAACTGGAAGTCATCAAAAATGAAATGGAATGCATAAACATCGACATCCTGGGCATTAGTGAGCTGAAATGGACTGGTATTGGCCATTGTGAATCAGACAATCACATGGTCTACTATGCTTGGAATGACAACTTGAAGAAAAATGGCATCAGATTCATTGTCAAAAAGAACATTTCAAGATCTTCCCTGAAATACAATGCTGTCAGTGATAGAATAATATCCACAGGCCTGCAAGGATGACCCGTTAATATGACTATTGCTCAAATTTAGGCCCCAACTACTAAGGACAAAAATGAAGAAATTAAAGGTTTTTACCAACTTCTGTTGTCTGAAATTGATCAAACATGCAATCGGGATACATTCATAATCACTAGTGATTAGAATGTGAAAGTCGGAAACAAAGAGGGATCAGTAGTTGGAAAATATGGCCTTGGTGATAGAACAGCGCTGGAGATCGCATGATAGAATTTTGTAAGACCAGTGACTTCTTCATTGCAAATACCTTTTTCACCAACATATATGGTGACTACATATGTGGACCTCACCAGATGGAATACACAGGAATCAAATCGACTACATCTGTGGAAAGAGGCAATGGAAAAGCTCAGTATCATCAGTCAGAACAAGGCTAGGGGCTGACGGCAGAACAGACCATCAATTGCTCATATGCAAGATCGAGTTGAAACTGAAGAAAATTAAAACAAGTCTACAAGAGCCAAATATGACCTTGAGTATATCTCACCCGAATTTAGAGACCATCTCAAGAAAAGATTTGAGGCATTGAGCACTAATGACCAAAGACCAGGCAAGTTGTGGAATGACATCAAGGACATTATACACGAAGAAAGCAAGAGGTCATTAAAAAGATAGGAAAGAAAGAAAAGACCAAAATGGATGTCAGAAGAGACTCTGAAACTTGCTCTTGGACATTGAGCAGCTAGAGCAAAAGGAAGAAATGATGAAGTAAAAGCTGAACAGAAGATTTCAAAGGGCAGCTTGAAAACACAAAGTATTATAATGACATCCGCAAAGACCTACAGTTAGAAAATCAAAAGGGAAGAACATGCTCAGCATTTCTCAAGCTGAAAGAACTGAAGAGAAAACTCAAGCCTCGAGTTGCAAGACGGAAGGATTCTATGGACAAAATACTGAATGATGCAGGAAGCATCAAGAGAAGATGGAAGGAATAAACACAGTCACTGTACCAAAAAGAACTGGACTATGTTTAACCATTGTAGGAGGTAGCATACGATCAAGAACCAACGGTACTGAAGAAAGAAGCCCAAGCTGCACTGAAGACATTAGCAAAAAACAAGGCTCCAGGAATTGAAGGAAGACCAGTTGAGATGTTTCAACAAAAAAATGCAGCGCTGGAAGTGCTTGTTAATCTACGTCAAGAAATTTGGAAGGCAGCTACCTGGCCAACCGACTGGAAGAAATCCATATTTATGCCTATTCCAAAGAAAGGCGATCCAACAGAATTCGGAAATTATCAAATAATGTCATTAATATGAAATTTGGCTGAAGATCATTCAAAAGAGGTTGCAGCAGTATATCAACAGAGAAGTGCCAGAGATTCCAGTCCGTTTCAGAAGGGCATGAGGAACAAGGGATATCACTGCTAATGTCAGACAGATCCTGGCTGAAAGCAGAGAATACCACAAAGATGTTTACCTGTGTTTTTTCGACTATGCAAAGACATTCGACTGTGTGGATCATAACAAATTAGGGAAAATATTGTGAAGAATGGGAATTGCAGAACACTTAATTGTGCTTATGAGGAACCTGTACATAGACCAAGAGACAATCGTTTTGAAAGGAACAAGGGGACACAGTGTGGTTTAAAGTCAGGAAAGGTGTATGTCAGGGCTGTATCCTTTCACCATACTTAGTCAATCTGCATGCTGAGCAAGTAATTCAAGAAGCTGGACTATATGAAAAAGAACAGGGCATCACGATTGGAGGAAGACTGATTAACAACCTGAGATACGCAGATAACACAACCTTGCTTGCTGAAAGTGAAGAGGACTTGAAGCACTTACTGATGAAGATCAAAGACCACAGCCTTCAGTATGGATTGCACCTCAACAGAAAGAAAACAAAAATCCTCACAACTGGACCAACGAGCAACATCATGATAAACGGAGAAAAGATTGAAGTTGTCGAAGATTTCATTTTACTTGGATCCACAATTAACACCCATGGAAGCAGCAGTCAAGAAATCAAAAGACGCATTGCACTCGGCAAATCTGCTGCAAAAAAACCTCTTTAAAGTGTTAAAAAGCAAAGATGTCACTTTAAGGACTAAGGTGCACCTGAACCAAGTCATGGTATTTTCAATCGCCTCATGTGCATATGATATGAAAGCTGTACAATGACTGAGGAAGATGTAAGAATTGATGCCTTTGAATTATGATGTTGGCGAAGAATACTGAATATACCATGGACTGCCAGAAGAATGAACAAATCTGTCTTGGAAGGAGTACAGCCAGAATGTTCCTTAGAAGCAACAATGGTGAGGCTTCATCTCACATACTTTGGACACATTATCAGGAGGGACCAATCCCTGGAGACAGACATCAAGCCTGGTAAAGTAGAGGGTCAGAGAAAAAGAGGAAGACCCTGAACGAGATGGATTGACACAGTGGCTGCAACAATAGTCTCAAGCATAACAACGATTGTGAGGATGGCACAGGACCAGGCAGTGTTTCGTTCTGTCGTGCACGGGATTGCTTGACAGCACCTAACAAAAACAACATACCTACGGGTGTAATCGCGTTTGGAACAGGGCTTAGAACCAGTTTGTTCCGGTTCGAACCCCTGCTAGAATGTGCATTTCCAGCCCAGATATACAAATCCGAATCTACATTTTAACAAGATCCCTAGGTGATTTTTATGTATAAGAAATTTTGAGAACCACTGCTGTACTAGTGGTTCTCAGAATTGGTCCCTTACCAGAAAAATGCAAATTCTCTGCAGGGGTTCGAACCTGAAGGAACCTGTTGGAAGCCCTGGTTTAGAAATACGGTTTTCTTTGTCATGTTCATGAGGTCCTATCCGTGTAGGGTGTGTCCTAAACCTAATCATTTCTAAGTTATAAAAAGAGCGGATTAGACACAAACGCAGGCACAATCTGGGGAAGACATGCCACGTGAGGATGGCCAAGAACCAAGGAAAGCCCAGTGAACCACAAGGAAAGAATAAACACAGCCAAGCCCTGATTTGAGCTTCGAACCTCCGGAACTGTGAGAAAACAAACTGCTCTTCTTTAAAGCCACTCACTTGTGGTGTTTGTTACAGCAGCGTGAGCAAACTGAGACACAGGTCCACAGGTGAGTGCACTCGGCGGTACAGGCACTCAGCAGGTGGGTCCTCCTCTGTCCTACCCAGGAAACGCTCAAGACACTCCTGTGTCAGGTGCCTGTGTGACACGTCTTTCATCTAGCCCTAAATGGAGGCTGAAGATGGATTGCTTAGAGTCCTTGTTCAACCCTTTTAGGATTTGGGCCTCCCAAGCAGGTGCTTCTTGGGAATGCAACTTTCTCTTTTGGTCTCCAAACTAAACAGACAAACAAACAAACCAAACCCATTGCGGTCGAGTTGATCCTGACTCATAGCAGCCCTATAGGACAGAGCAGGACTGCCCCATAGGGGGTTTAGAGAGCGCCTGGTGGATTCGAACTGCTGACCTTTCGGTTAGCAGCCATAACTCTTAACCACTACACCACCAGGGTTTTCCAAAGCCTGCCTTAAAGTAGCTCAGGCCTGGAAGCCTTAAAGTAAAGGCAGAACTGAAGCCATCTGATTATAACCTAGTAGTTGGAACATGGATGCAAGTGCTATTTGAAACGTGAGACAGTGGTGGCCATGCCATTTGAAAGGCCAGGGTCTTCCTTGTGCTTCGGCAGCAAGGGCCGAGGCTCTGCTCACTTGGCCTCAGAGAAGGGTAGGCCAGACCTCTGGCCAGGCAGCCCCTGGACCCTGCCACAGATGGAACTACGTGTCCTCCCTGGCCAGGCTGGGCAGAGCCAGGACCAGAAGGCCATGTCCCTCAGCATGTGCCTGGGTGCCCATATGAGCATCACACCCCTGCCTTCCGCCTCCAGGTAGTGGGAGCCCTGCTCCCCTCCTGGGCTGAGGGTGTCCTCCAGGGGAAGTGCGCCACCTGCCCCAAGCTTTAATCAGACCTCCCCACCCCCTGGGAACAGCCCACCAGTACACAGCCGAGGGCCAAAACCAAGGGCAGCTGGCTGTGGAAGGCTTACTTGGGTTTCTTGATGTCTGTCATCTTGGTGTGCTCACCGAACTCCCGCTTCAGAAACTCCTCCAGAGGTCCCGACTCGTAGGGCCGTGAGCCCCGGAACACTTCGTCCTTCATGCGGAAGTACACGCCGCGCATGTAGGCCATGGACTTGTCTAGGACACAGAGGTTGGTGTGGGGAGGAGCACCCCAACAGAGGGCCTGTGCACGGCTGCAGGGCCAGCAGCAGACCCGGGTTACCCAGGCACCAAACAAGCGTCAGCTTCTGGGTCTTCCCTGGCAACTTCCGGTACAGGCAGAAATCCCCCTGGAGCACCCTCAAGGTCCACGCTTAATTCTTCTATTATTGTGGTAGAATGTATACCATACAATTTGCCATTTTTAACAGTTCAGTGGCATTGATTACATTTGTATGGTATGCAACCATCACCACTATTTCTAAAACAGAAACTCTCTACTCATTAAGCAATGTCCTTAATTTTGTATTATTTTCTTTATAGGAGTGGCCCTAAACTGTATAAACTCTAAGCCACTTAAAAGCTGGATCCATTCCTGTCTGTCATGGAAAAGAAGGCACAGCCCTGTCCTCTCTTGGAGCACAGACAAGGTCAAACATATGGAGTTACAAAGGGGCAGTTCCCCTCACAGGAAAGAGGGGCCGCCCTGCCTGCCTGGTGGGGTGCTGTGCAGGCAGAGGCTGGCAGGAAAGGGCCGGAAAGGGGGTTCCTGCCCATGGGAGAGGTCGGACTTGGTGGATGGGCACATCCCTGCCAGAGCTCCCTGGAGTCTAAAGACGACTCTGGATGAAGGAGAAATGTCCCCTGAAGAAGGAAGTGGCCCTTTCCTGAGGAGAGGCTGGGACCTCCCAGTCTGCCCCCTCAGGCCCCACACCCTCATGCACTGGAGACAAACTCTGGAGATGGCTCTTCTCTCACTGGAAGACAGAAACTTAGGACCAGAGAGGGGAGGTGTGGCCCGAGGCCAGGGGAGGACAGGATCCAGGAAAGGTGCCAGGAAGTGAGCACAGAGTGCTGGGTGTACAGACGGAAACCCAGGGCAGCTCACTCATGACCCTCTCTGGTCCTTAGTTTCCCCACCTGTAAGGGCGGTAATACCCTATTCACCTCACAGGGTGATAGGGAGAATCACCAAAACGAAGTGAAATGCTTGTCAATGAAGTGCCGCAGACAATAAAGTCTCACTTGCTGACTATTGACCCCTCTTCCCAGAGACCCTGGGGCACTGCTCTCAGTGGCCTCCTGGGTTGGCTGTGCCCACACTTTGGATGCATGCTGGACTGCCAGCCATGGCCCTCCCCACACCGCCCAGGAAACACACAGAGCACGTCTGTCTCCCCGACCCACCATGGCCCCCTGCCTCAGCTCTGCACCCCAGCAGCCAGCACAGACCTGGCCCACAGCACCTTCATGCCCCCACAGGGTCCTCTCTGGTGCCTCCACAGGGTCCTCTCTGGTGCCTTCTGGGCTATGGACAATCAGGATCCAGACTTGAAAGGTACCTTGGAGGGCATAAAATCCTGCCAGCACCAGCTGGACCTGCCAGTCAGGGTTGCTGAGACCAAGGACAATTCCTATCTGGGTGGTAGCTGGGCTGCTCAGTGATTCTGGGGGCCACCCTCACACTCAGTATCACGCAGCTCAAACTCCACAAAGGAGACCCCACTTGAGGTGAACACTGGCCTACTCAGAAGTCTGTCCAGTCAGTACAGTGTCCTGTCTGTCCCTGGGACTTGGTGCCCACCCAGCCTTCATGAAGCTGTGGTGGAAGCAACCTGTGGCCTTGGGCAGACTCTGGGCAGAGAGTTTGGGAACTGGGTTCTAGCCTGAGCAAGCCCACTGAAGAGTGATATGACTTTGGGTCTCCCCGTTTAGGGCCATCATATTTCTCCAACCTGTGGGTAAAATGAAGCAGGTGGACCAGGGCTCAGACACTCTGGGACTCGAGGCTCCTCAGTCCTCGGGCCACCACCCCATTTGTCCTAGATGGCCTCCTTGTTTCCAGCAGGTGTCCAGGCCCTGGGGTGCCCACCCTGCTGGGGTGAGCGGAGGAGAGGTTGAGGCAACCAAGATAAAAATGCTTCACTTAGCATTGAGTTTATGTTAATGATGGTGGGATAATTCGGAAAAAGATAGTGATAATGGTTGTACAGAGTCCCTGGGAGGCGAAAATGGTTAAACATTGGACTACTAGCTGAAAGGCTGGCGGTTCAAAACCACCCAGAAGGGCCTCAGAAGACAGGCCTGGCGATCTGCTTCCGAAAGGTAAGAGCCTTGAAAACCCTAGGAAGCAGTTCTGCTCTGCACACAAGAGGTGGCCGTGAGTTGAGACTGACTCGACGGCAACCATTAGCACCAACAACGGTTGCACAATACGAAGAATATAAGCAATGTCACTGAATTTCACACGTAGAAACTGTGGAATTGGCAAATGTTTTGGTGTGGATATGTTCACAATTAAAAAAAAATGCTTCCAACACTGAAGGAGGAGCCACTGGTTCTGGCCTCTGGGGCGGCGGGGTCGGGGGGGTGGACATCTAGCTGCAGCCCGTCCTTCCAGCCTTTCTCCTTCTAGGCTCAGCGCTACACCCTCACTGCCCGCAAGGCTCTGGTTTATGGTCCTTCCCTACCCCATGCCCTCTGCTGCAGAGCTCCGAAAGCAAACTTAGCCCTCTTTGAGGGCGGGTCTCACCCCACCCCACCCTGCCCCACCCCCCGGGGGGCTGCCCTTACTGTGCAGAATGGCCAGGGCCAGGATGCCCCCCGTACTGGTCCCAGCCACCCAGTCAAAGAGGTCCTTGGTGGCGACGCCTGAGGCCTTCTCGATGGCGATGAGGAGCTGGATGATGACGAGTCCTTTCACACCCCCTCCGTCCAGGCAGAGCAGGTGGTCGCGGCTGCGGCGCGGACATCAGTGGGAGAGAAGAGGGGGATGTTACAGCCTCCGTGGGACCCTGGCTGCTGCCAGCACTTCAGGTCATCCCCTCGCTCAGCAAGTGGCCCCACAGCATGGCACCCTAGCAGACGCAACGAGCAACAGCAGACAAGTCCCTGCTCTCATGGAGCTCACATGCTACTGGGGAATCAGGGAGCTGTTATGGATTGAACTGTGTCCCTCAAAAATATGCATTGTAAGTCCTAACCTCTATACTGTGCATGTCATCCCATGTGGGAATAGGGTTTTCTTTGTTAATGTTAGGAGGTCATATCAGTGTAGATTAGGTACAGAAGTAAGGAAGCACAGGTGGGGGTGATAGATGCCACACTACATGAAGATCACCAAGCAACCGAGGAAGAGACGCTGAAAAGAAACAAGGACATTTCCCCAGAGCCGACAGAGAGAGAAACCCTTCCTCTAGCGCCAGTGCCCTAAATTTGGCCGTCTAGGTGGCACAGTAGTTAAAGCACTTGGCTGCTAACCAAAAGGTCGACCCACAGCTGCTCCGAGGGAGAAAGTTGTCGCAGTCTGCTTCTGTAAAGATTTACTGCCTTGGAAACCCTATGGGGCACTTCTAGTCTGTCCAATAGGGTCACTGTGAGTCAAAATCGATTTGATGGCAGTTCTTTTTTTTTTTTTTTAGCCTCCTAAACTGTGAGAAAATATATGTCTGTTCGTTAAAGCCCCCACTTGTGGAATTTCTGTTATAGCAACACTAGAGAGCTAAGACAGGAGTGAAGGTCGAAGGCAAAACGGATAGATGCGCAGTATTTCCGGAGGCGAAGTGTGAAGGAGAAAAACAGAGGCAGGTAAGGGGAGCAAGGGGGTCCTCACCAACGAGGTGCCGTCTCAGCAGAGACCTGGGCCTGACTTTGCCGGGCTAGACAGGGAGCTCCTTGAGGGTAGCAGCCCAATTTTGGTCAGGTCTATATCCCCAGTGCCAGGCTTGACCCTAAGCTGGTGCTTGATAAGTCTTTTTGAATTAAACAGGCCAGGGAAGTGTTATCGATTAAATTGTGTCCTCCAAAATGTGTCTTGAAATCCTGGCCCCTGTACCTGTAAGCAGGATCCTATTTAGAAATCAGGTTTTCTTTGTTACGTTCATTAGATCACATCCAGATAGAACCAAAAACCAAACCCACTGCCACCGAGTCAATTAAGACTCACAGCAACCCCATAGGACAGAGTAGGATTGCCCCAAAGGCTTTCCAAAGTCGTAGATCTTTACAGAAGCAGACTGCCCCATCTTTCTCTCATGGAACGGCTGGCAGGTTTGAACTGCCGACCTTTAGGTTAGCAGCTGAGCACATAAACTGTGCCACAACAGCTCCTTTATGCAAGTAGGGTGGGTTCGAAATCTAATCACTTCTGAGTTATAGAAAGAACAGAATGGACATAGACACACACACAAGGGAAGACAGACGACATATGAGGATCGTCTCAAGCCAAGGAATGCCAAGAAATACCCAGGGCTACTGACAAGGAAGGAACCAATGTGGCTGAGACCAATCAGGACTTCTAGCCTCCAGAACCGTGAGAAAATAAATTTCTGTTCTTTAAAGTCACCCCCTTGTAGTATTCGTGTTAAAGCAACACTAGGACACCAAGATAGGAAGGAAGGGTGGAACCCTGCAGGTGGCCAGAGGATGGCTGGTGGAAGAGGGTCAGAACCCTCCACTCAGGGTGGAAGAAACAGGGAAGGAGGTAGGGAGGGAGAAGGACCATCTATGAACCAGGGACTGTGTCTTAGTCATCTACTGCTGCTATAGCAGAAATACCCCCCATGGATGGCTTTAACAAAAAGGTATTTATTCTCTCACAATCTAGGAGGCTAACCCACTGCCCCACTGCTGTCGAGTCGATTCCAACTCATAGCGACCCTATAGGACAGAACAGAACTACCCCATAGAGTTTCTAAGGAGAGTCTGGTGGAATCAAACTGCTGACCTCTTGGTTAGGAGCCATAGCACTTAACCACTATGCCGCCAGGGTTTCCAGTTTAGGAGGCTAAAAGTCCAAATTCAGGGCACCGGCTCCAGGGGAAGGCTGTCTCTGTCAGCTCTGGGGGAAGGTCCTTGTCATCAATCTTCCCTGTCGAGGAGCTTCTCAGCACAGGGACCCCAGGTCCAAAGGACATGCTATTCTCCTGGCTCTTCTTTCTTGGTGGTATGAGGTGTCCATGTCTCTCTGCTGGCTTCTCTCTTTTATATCTCAAAAGAGATTGGCTTAAAACAATCTAACCTTGAAGATTGAGTCCTGCCTCATTAACATAACTGCCACTAATCCCGCCTCATTAACATCATAAAGGAAGGTTTTACAACACATAGGAAAATCACATCAGATCACAAAATGGTGGACAATCACACAAGACTGGGAACCATGGACTAGCCAAGTTGACACAGATTTTGTGGAGACACAATTCAACCTGTAACAGATGGTGTGGAGTTTTCTCCATCATCTACTCGCTTCACTGTCCCAGACCCTGAGATAGACACTCCCTGTTATCCCTGCAGACACTCAACACACGTTTTTGAGTGAATGAAAGAATGAAGCTCTGAGGTTAAGTGACTGGTGCAAAGTTACTCCGTGGACATGTGATGCAAACTGGATTAGAACCCGGGTCTGCTGACTCTGGAGTCATGCTCCCCTAAACATGCCCTGTCTTCCCAAGTCCTCCAAGCCTTGGTTGCCCAGGCCCTAGGGCTGCAGAACCCTCTGAGCACCTGCCCTCACTGGCCATGCCCTAGGGGAATGGCTCAGACCTGGAACCTTCCTTCTGGTCTCATCTCTCCACCTCAGCTTAAACGTCACTGCCTCAGAGAAGCCCGCCCTGATGCCATCAGGATGGTCTCGCACTGCTGGCTGTGGGCGCCTGTCGCCCTGATAATCAGTTACTCTGTCTACTTGTTTACTCTCTTTCTCCCCTAGTGGACTGGAAGTGCCCAGAGGGCGGGGACGGTGTCTGCTCTGTGCAGAGCTGTCTACCCTCATATACCTCAGTGGATGCAGGAGGTGTGCCGTGGAGAGCTGGAGAATGAAGGAGGCCCATGTGTCCCACCTCCAGGGCCTGCATCTTTTCCTGGACAAGGTGCCCAGCCCTGAAGCCAGCCCAGCGGGAGGCAGGTAGGCTGCACTGGCCCAGAGGACTGCAGAGCCCCTGACCGGGAGGCTAGAGTGAAGAAGCCAGGCCTTTCTGAGGGCCTGGGGAATGCAGGCCTGAGCTATGCGGCTCATAAGACCTGTGAGGGGAGGTCCCCTAGATGTCTCCAGACACCAGCACCTCTCTCCCCACCCCCAGGTGGGGGCTCTCAGGCTCTGGCAGCTCCCCTGGTCCCACTGTGGACCCCCCTCTCCTCTAACTGCCCGACAGGTGTCGGTCCTCCCCAAGTACTGCCCCCAGCCGCCCTACCTCTGCCTTCTGCAGACCTGTGTGCACAGGGGTCGGGGGGCACAAGGGGGTGCGGAAGGCCAGGATGCTGATGGGGGCAGATATACCCCCAGGGCCTATACAACAGGGTGGTATGGAAGTGCATGGTGTGTGCAGCCCAGGAAAAGCAGGCCCTTCAGCCATGAGGGGCAGAGCCACGGGGTCTGACCGCTGCCCACCCCCTGGAGCAGAGGCTGCATCTGGCTACAGGGCTGACACTGGGTGTAAGCCAGGATGGGTGTGCCGAGCAGGAAGGGTGTGAATCCGGAAGACCCAGGTGTGAGTCTGCAACTGACATACACTGTGTGACCTCAAGCAGGTCACTTACCCTCTCAGTGCCTCAGGTTGTACAGCTGCAAAGCAAGGTCACTGACACCTCCCCCCAGGAAGGCTGCTGGGAACACAGGGAGGCAACAAACGGAGAACAAACTAGTATGAAGCAGGGGAATTCTCAGCCAGAAACACATTTGTCCGGGTAACTTGCAATGCTGGCTGGCACTGACTCTGGGCACCAGGGACTGGGCCTTAAGGGCAGGGCCTTGGGCTTCTCTCTTTGTGGCCCTTCACCCATACCCGCCCCCTTGGGTGGGCCTGGGGTACAGCAGGTGCTTGGGAAGCCAGGCCACCCTACTAGTTTCATGGAGGGTACAGACTAAGGAAGTGGGTGGGGGCTGAGGAGGTAGGTGCAGTCTCGCAGCAACACTGACATTCCCTCAAAGGGAAACTGGCCCCCTCCCCAGCCCATGACAAGACTGCAGCCGGACCTGGCCTAAGCCACACCATCTCCACCGTGGACTTTCCGCCTTAGCCTGCCTGGTTACTGGTGAAGGGGCAGACCAGGCGCCTGGTGACTCAGCCCCTGCTGAGAACTAGAGAGGGCGTGAGTGATCTCGCAAGCCGTGGTGAGGGCTGGAGGGGCCCCAAGGTCGCCCCACTTACCTGCGCGTCTCGTCCCGCAGGGAGTTCAGGATGAAGGCCGGCTTCCGGGCCCGGGTGATGTGTGTAATATCCTGCAGCTCTGCGGAGCACAGGGCAGGCAGGGCTGGGCCAGGCCCCAACCCCACAGCCCACCAGCCCCTAGAGGCAATCTGGGGCTGTGCCCCTCATCCCACCACCCCCGGGAAGGCTCCTTGGGGACAGAAGGGCTACAGTGCTGAGGGAAGCCCGAGCTGCTCTGGGAAGGGCCCCCACCCTGCCCAACCAGCTTCCAGGCTTCCCCTCAATGTCTTCCTCCTGAGCCCTGAAGCAGGCCCACCCATGTGTGTCCTGTGTTCACAGTTCACAGTGCTCTATGCGCATCCAAGCTGATGCTGCGCGGGGTAAGAATTATTCTCCTGACTTACAGCTGAGGCTTAAAGAAGCTACGGACTTGTCCAAGGTCATTAGGCCCAGGGCAGGACCAGGACGTTCCTCGGGGTTTAACTTCATGGGTGGAGGAGGTATCCTAACCACTCTTCCAATGTCCCTCGTCCCAATCCCAGGTCTGGAAACTTCCTCAGTGGTCTCTTGGATTGGATCCACCCATCCACTCTGTCCACCTTTCCCCTGTACCCCAGGCCTGCTGCCCCAAGCCCACCCCAAGCCACGTGTCCCCCCCATTTGGTCAGCTGCCCCTCCTAACAAGCAGCCTGGAGCCGAACCCTGCCAGTGCCCCTGATGCTGGCATTAGCAGACCCTCCCATCGCTGAGCACAGAGTCTAGAAGCAGCAAAGCAGCATGTCTGTGAAGCGGCATGCCTCCCCTCCCCAGGGCAGTGGCCAGAGCAGGGGGAGACTGGCCAGGAGTGGCAGCAGCACTGACAGCCACAGTGCTGAGGGGGAGCCCGCATCTGGGGATGCAGCTGAGAAAAAGGAACCGCAGGAACCAGGGTGGCAGCTAACCCAGGGCTGGCGGGGCCCTGCAGCCTCTCTCTACCCAGCGCATTACCCACCAGACACCGCGCCCCCGGCCCACCGTCCAGCCTGGTGTGGGTGACTGCCTGCCTGTAAAATTGAGATAAAAGGGAGATGGTGGAGGCAGTTCCCAGAAGGCTGGGCAGGGGAAGGACAGAGGTGGACCAGGAAGACTGACGGTAGCTGCTGGCTCTCTACCTCTGCTGAGCTCCAGGCTGCGCTGAGCTATCCTGAGTAGGGATGCTGGTATCTGCTTCCCCAATGGGAACAAAAAAAGTCTGGCTTGCCAAGGATTGGTTCCTGACTGCCCTGTTCAAGGGACTCCACGCCCAGGTGGGCCTCTGGGGAGTCAGCCCACTGCAACACCAGAGAAGGGTCTCGTCTCCTCTGGGGTTATCTCCCTGGGCAGCCAAGGAGGCTCCGGGCAGATGCCTCTGAAAGCCTGCAGGTCACCCAGTGGCCAGCAAATGGGCACGTAGGCCTTAGGCCAACAGAGACAAAGTAGTGCAGCAGAGCCCACTCCCTGTTCAAGCCAGAGGGCCACACACTCTGGGCCCCAGGCTGCACTCCTCACGGCCCATGCTCAGCTCCCAGGAGTCAGGAGAGACAGAGCACGTACCTGCCTCGGGGGTGCCACAGGGAATACCCAGACCTGAGACCCAAGTCCAGGGCACCCCTCAGGGGCAGTGGACTGCAAGACATCAGCCAGGGCCCTGCAGACCTCTGGGATCTCTGGTGGCTGGCTGCCCTACAGAGGCTGACAAATCTTGCCCCATCCTCCCTTATTCCCCTTCACGCCATTTCTTTCCAACTGGGACTGCTCAGATCCCAGGGTCTGGGAGCCAGGCAGAGAGGAGGGAGTTGGGAGGTGGAGCAGCCTACCTAGGTTGCTTAGGCTGACTGATGGGCGCTGTGCTCTTTCCAGGGAGAAGAGGGGGTGCTGTGATGCTGCAGAGCCCTGTTCCATGGGGTCCCCGGGGGTGAGTGGGAAGTGGTAGTCGGCCCCTACAGTTCTCAGCAGAGTTAAGAGCGTCTTCCTGGTAACAACTTGTCATGGTTTGGGGAGGGGGAGAAGGCACAGGGTGAGAAATGATGTCAATATGCAGAGGCCCCTCCTTTCCACTCGGTCCCCTCTCCCTCTGCCAGGCCACCCCAGTACGTGAGGGCTGGGAGCCCTAGAAGCCCAACCCCACCCTGATGGGGTATGCTGACTCTAGTGTGTCACATCCTGAGAAGCCTCCTGGGGTCAGGGAAGAGCTGGGGGCCACCATGGAATATGGAAGGAGGGGGTCAGTCTCGCCCTACCCCATTACTTGGGGAATCCCATCTTTCCCTTCTACTCCAGCCAAAAAAGCACACCCTCCTCCATGTTCAGCAATTCTCGAAATCGCTGAAGTGACAGTCCCTTTCAGAATGTTATAGGGGCTGACTAGCCAGCCAGTGGGCATTCACTCCTATTTAACAGATGGGATGACTGGGGAGGATGCCACAAGGCAGCACACATACTGCGGGGTACCATCCACAGCAACCTCCACAGCTCCCCAAAGCCCACCAGAGGGGGCACCAGTCTCCTGGTGAGGGGTTCTGCTTTTTCCAGCTCTGCAAGGCTGACTGTGTGAGCAAACAGCGCATGCACACGGGCTGTATACACGTGGGCATGCACACGGGACTGTGTAGGGCAGCATGTGAACGGGCTGTGTACACGTGGGCATGCATGTGGACCTGCTAGGGCAGCATGTGCACGGGCTGTGTACACGTGGGCATGCACGTGGGCCTGCGTAGGGCAGCATGCCCATGGGCTGTGTACATGTGGGCATGCACGTAGGGCAGCGCATGAACCCAATGGCCAGACAGGAAGTCCCCGGGTTACCAACTGTCTTTAAGTCAAATGTATAAGTGGAACAGGAGCATATGGTTCTTATTTAGCCTTACTTTAGTGTGAGAAAAGACTGGAAGAAAAGCCTTTTCAACAATTTAAAAGCTGCTCCTGCGACAAGGGAAGGTGATTGTGATGAAGAAGTCGTTGTGAGTAGGGGTTGGTTCAATCCTTTCAAAGTCAGGGCAAAGTTACGTAACATTGAAGGGCAAGTACTAGCTGTCTGTAAGGCGGACTTTGTAGCCTGGGGACTGCATGTCCTTGCAAATGGTCCCACCAGTGAATTCCCTGAGTGGGGCTGAGGCTGCTGCTGCTGCCTTCCGTGCCCCACCCGTGCTGGGTGTCCAGGCACCCTGAGGTGGGATGAGGGGCTCCACAGAGGAGAACGCTGGTTTGACGAGCCCCCTCTGCTCGTCAGGGCCCCCCTTCCTGTGAGAAGGAAGCTCCCCCTCTGAGCCTCCCAGGTGCTCCCAGCCATTCTGTGTAGGCGGCAGCTGATGGGGTGATGGCTAGGACACCCCTCCTCCCCTCCCTGCACCACGACCCCCGCCCCCACTCTGTCCCAGGGTGCAGAGAACGTACGTTTGCTGACTCTGTTGGCTATGAATGCAGGAGTCTCCCCAAAGTCATTTGGGGTATCCACCTCTGCCCCAAAGACAATGAGGGCCTTGATCATCTCCACGTTGTCTTTCTGTTGGGAAGGGAATGAGAGGAAAACGCAAGACAGCTCAGGAAGTGAAGAGAAAAAGGACCCGTGGCCTTCTCTACGTACCCGTCAACTAGGTGGGCCTCTCACCAGCATGGGGTGGGGAGGCGGGATGGACTCTGGAGCCCTTTTTATCCCCCACCCAGCTGACCTGGTATGTCAAAGTCTGCCATTTGAAGCTCTGACAAACAGGCTTAAAAGTACCCACAGGTGAGGGTCTAGGGACCCAGGCAGAAATCACCAGCACCCCAGCCTGCCAGCTCCCACCTGAAGGAAGCAATGCCTCTTGACCCCTGATGCAGGGGCCATGGAGACACTGAAGGGTCGGCTGCTGATGGCTTGCAGGAGTTGCAGGGAAAGGGGGAGCAAGGAAAGGGAAGGCTGTCCTGCCCTTCCAGCCAGAATGTCATTTCTAATAGGGAAGCCAGGCGCTGTTGGCAGCCTTCAGATCTAGCTTCTCTCCACAGAGCATTAGGGACGTGAAGCATTTGGAGGAGAGAAGGGGCATGGCGTGGTCTCGTAGGACACACCAATGGACTGGTCACCTGGGGACCTGAGCTCTGGTCTCGTCACCTCCCTCCTCTCGGGCCCGGTTTCCTTGCCTAGAGAACGAAGGGTATGTCTAGAATGGGTTTTCCAAACAGTTCTACATGTGCCATTAGGATTCATATGGGGACAGATGAACGTGTATGATTTTATCATTGTTCTTAGTTGCTGTTGAGTCGATTCTGACTCGTGGCGACCCCGTGTGTGCAGAGTGGAACTGCTTCATAGGGCTTTCAAGGCTATGACCTCTCAGAAGCAACTTGCCAGGCCTGTCTTCCAAGGCGCCTCTAGGTGGGTTCAAAGCGCCAGCTCTTTAGGCTAGTAGTAGAGTACTTAACCGTTTGCGCCACCCAGGGATTTTAATCATTAGTTAGGTATTTATTTTTTGGTTACCTCTGATTTATGGCACTGGTTCTCCACTTCAGGTAGAGATATAACGTTCCCTTCAAAGTTAATTTAAGTGAGTCTGAAAGTAAGCCAACTTGAGGAAATTATTAAGCACACAATTGTCAGGGTTGTGCATAAATATGACAAAAGCTGTGGGGATGGTATGCAAGTGACTGAAGTATGGAAAAAATGACCTGCTTCACTGGTTCTCAAAGTAAGGTCCATGGATCCCTAGGGGTCTGAGATCCTTTCAGAGGGTCTGTGAGGTCAAAACTATTTTCATAAAAATACCGAGATGTCATTTATCTTTTGCATTGTCTTGGTATTTGCACGGATGATGCAAAAGAAACGGTGGACAAAACTGCTGACATCTTACCACAAATCGAGACCGTGGCACCAGAGCTAACATTTATCATGGTTTTGTTCAGTGCCATGCACTCACAGTAAAGAAAAAAAAAAATCCAGTTCCACTTAAGAATACCTTAAAAAACAAATAAGAGAATGCCTTCAGGAAGCAGTAAAAATTACTCCTATTATTAACTCTCGGTCCTTGCACACATGTCTTTTTATTATTCCGTGCCATCAAACAAAGAGTACCCATTAAGCATTTCTGCAGCACATCCAAGTAAGAGGTTGTCTTGAGGAAAGGGCCTGTGTGGTTGTTTGAGGTGTGAGGTGAACTAGCTGCTTTTTTCATGGAACACCATTTTTATGTGAGTGAATAACTGACAAACTATGATTATTCTCAACAACGAATGCAGTGAGTCTGTCACATCTAGAAAAACAATGGACAGTAATTTTTGCCAATAATGAAAAAATATTAAGCTTTCCACATCTCCCAACATGGAGGAATTTGGAGGGCATTATGCTGAGTGAAATTAGTCAGTTGCAAAAGGCCAAATATTGTATGAGACCACTATTATGAGAACTCAAGAAAAGGTTTAAACACAGAAGAAAACATTTTTTGATGGTTTCGAGAGTGGGGAGGGGGTAAGAATGGTATTCACTAATTAGATAGTAGACAAGAATTCTCCTAGGTGATCCAGCTACCACCGATGACCACCTCGACAGAAAACACAACAGAGAATCCCTGATGGAGCAGGAGGACAGTGGGATGCAGACCTCAAATTCTTTTAAAGACCAGGCTTAATGGTCTGACTGAGACTAGAAGGACCCTGACAGTCTTGGTCCCTGGACCCTTTGTTAGCCCCAGGCTGGAACCATTTCCGAAGCCAACTCTACAGACAGAGATGGGACTGGACTATAAGATAAACAATGATACTGGTGAGGAGTGAGCTTCTTGGCTCAAGCAGACACTTGAGACTATGTGGGCAACTCCTGTCTGGTGGCTAGATGAGAAGGCAGAGAGGGACAGGAGCTGGTTGAATGGACATCGCGAATACAAGGTGGAGAGAAAGAATGTGCCGTCTCATTAAAAGGAGGGCAGCTAGGAGTACATGGCAGGGTGTATGTAACTTTTTGTATGACAGACTGACTATATTTGTAAACTTCTACCTAAAGCACAATAAGCAAATAAAGAATTAGGTGAAGGGAAGGACAACACACAATTCAGGGGCAGTCAGCACCACTGGACTAAACCAAAAGCTAAGAAGTTTCCTGAATACAACCAAACACTTCGAGGGACAGAGTAGCAGGGGTGGGGGTCTGGGGACCATGTTTTCAGGGGACATCTAGGTCAATTGGCCTAACAAAGTTTATTAAGAAAATGTTCTCTATCCCACTTTGGGGTGAGTGGCATCTGGGGTCTTAAAAGCTAGCAAGCGGCCATCTACGATGGGTCCCAACCCACCTGGAGCAAAGGAGAATGAAGAACACCAAAGACACAGGAAAATATTAGCCCAAAAGACAGAAAGAGCCACATAAACCAGAGACTCCATCAGCCTGCAACCAGAAGAACTAGATGGTGCCCAGCTACCACCAATGACCCCCCTGACAGGGAACACAACAGAGAGTCCCTGATGGAGCAGGAGACAAGTGGGGTGCAGAACTCAAAGTCTACTACAAAGACGGACATGGACCCCGGGCTCTCTGTTAACCCAGAACTAAAACCATTCCCGAAGCCAACTCTTCAAAGATTAGACTGGACTATAAGACATAAAATGATACTTGTGAAGGGCGTGCTTCTTAGTTCAAGTAGACGCATGAGACTAAATGGGCAGCTCCGGTCCAGAGGCAAGATGAGAAGGTAAAAAGGGATAAGAGCAGGTTGAATGGACTTGGGAAATCCAGGGTGGAAAGGGGGAGTGTGCTGACATATTATAGGGATAGCAACTAGGGTCACATAACAATGGGTATATACATTTTTGTACGAGAAACTAACTTGAGCTGTAAACTTTCACTTAAAGCACAATTAAAAAGAAAAAAAATTAAGCTTCCCAGAAAAAATTAGAATTTCAGTAAACCTGTCCATCATGGACTCGAAAGCTTCCCAATATTTAAAGACTTTTCTGATGATATCAGAGGGTTTTTTGTACTGTATAATAAAATGAAGAGTTCCTGGGTCACACAAATGGCTAAGTGCTTGGCTACTAACTGAAAGACTGGCGGTTCCAATCTGCCCAGAGGCACCTCGGAAGAAAGGCCTGGTGATCTGCTTCTGAAAGGTCACAGCCAGGGAAACCATACGGACCGCAGTTCTACTCTGGAGCACACATAGGGTCACTATGAATCTGAATCACCTTGATGGCAACTGGTTTGGTTTTTGGTTTATGATGAAATGGGTCAACATTTGGATATTATGCAAAAATCAGAGAACCAGTGTTTTCCAAGGATGATACAAGATCAAACATGGGCAAAAGATCCAAGCAAAGAGTACCACAGGACAATGGATTTAACGTAACAAGGCACTGAACGTCCACTGAGCTGCTTTCAGAGTCCATAGTGCAACCAGCTTTCCAGAAACCACCACTATCCAGGTTTGGCGGAGTACCAAAGAATATCCACGATGACCTGAAAAGGCTATTAAAATACTCCTCCCTTATAACTAGGGTACCTGGTTACCACCACCAACTGCTCTGGCAGGGATCACAATAGAGGGTCCTGGACAGAGCAGGAGAAAAATGTATTACGAAATTCAAATTCACACACACACACAAAAAAAGACCAGGATTGCTAGTCTGACAGAGACCGGAGAAACATTGAGAGTACAGCCCCCAGATACCCTTTTAATTCAGTACTGAAGTCACTTCTGAGGTTCACCCTTCAGCCAAAGATTAGACAAGTATATAGGGCCAGCAATAACACATGTGAGGGATGTGCTTCATAGTTCAATCCTGTATACAAGACTAAGGGGCACGCTAGCCCAAAAGCAAAGACGAGAAGGCAGGAAGGGACAGGAAAACTGGACACATGGAAACAGGTGAACTGGGGTGGAGAAGGGGAGAGTGTTGACACATCGCAGGGTTGGCAACAATGTCACAAAACAATTTCTGTATTAACTGTTTAATGAGAAACTAATTTGCTCTGTAAACTTTCACCTAAATCACAATAAAAAAGAAAAAAAATTGCTACTAATTGAAAGATGGGCAGTTCCAATTTATCCAGCGGCACCTCGGAAGAAAGGTCTGGAGATCTCAAAAAAATACTCTTCCCTTTTCCAACTACGTATCTGTGTAAGGCCAGATTTGCTTCAGATTCTTCAACTAAATAATACATCACAAGAGACTAAACACAGAAGATATGAGACTCCCCATGTGCGCTGTGAAGCCAGGCATTAAAAAGATTTGCAAAAATGTAAAACAATGCCACTCTGCTCACTTAGGGGTTTTTTGGCTTTGGAAAACGAAGTTATTTTTTAATGTTATTTATGTTAGCATGTACTGGGTTGATTATTTTTACCCAAATTAATATTTCTAAAATTCTCACTTTCAATTTCTAAAAAAAAAAAAAAAACATGGTTAAGTAGATATAATTACATCTAAATAAAAATCCTTAGAGCTCCTCAATAATTTTGAAGCATAGAGTTAAGGACTGATAAACTAGATAATTCTAAGGACCCATTCAGTGCTAAAAATGTCCACGGGTTTATTTATAGTCTCAGCCTCTTGGGGAAAAACATCTTCTCAGTAGTTATGACTTTTTGTATAAAACAGGATGTGTTCAAATATGTCCTAAATCTACTTCTTTTAAAGTCCCAGAGGTCTCTCCTGTTCTGTCACTCCGAGACTTGTTAAATAGACTTATGTGCATGTGGTATGGCTATAGGACACACACACATACACATACACGTGTGTCTCTTACACAACACGGGTGGTGCAAACAGTTGAAGTGCTCAGTTGCTAACTGAAAAGTTGCAGGTTCCAGTCTACCAGAGGTGCCTCAGGAGAAAGGCCTGGTGACCTACTTCCGAAAAATCAACCACTGAAAACCCCATGGAGCATAACCCTGCTCTGACATACACGGGAAAGCTATGAGTCAGTGCGGACTAGATGGCACCTGGTTTTTTTTTTTTTTTTTTTTCACCCCTACGTAAAATATGTACGTGCTGTAGTTCCCCAGCCAGACTGCAGAGGCTTTAAGGGCAGGAACTCTGTTCTAAATGTGACAAACACCTCCCGTGGGCTACCAAGATGGGTCAGCAGGCCTTGCCTTCACAGAGCTCAGTCTTTCATGGTGATAAGAACAACCTGCAGATGGCTATTTTCCCCTGATAATGAGGAAAGAGGACCAGCATTTGTAGGACGCTCACCCTGTGCCAGGTGCTCTACGTGTGACATCTGAACAGTCACCATAGACTTGTCAGGTGCCTACCATTTAATCCTCCCAACAACTCTGCCAGGTAGATATTGATACCCCCTGTCACGGAGTGAACTGTGTCCCCCCAAAATATCTGTCGACTTAGCCAGGCCATGAGTCCCAGTATTGTGTGGCTGTCCACCGTTTTTATGTGATTGCCCTATGTGTTATAAATCTTATCACTATGATGTAATAAAATGGATTAGCGGCAGTTATATTGATGAGGCTTACAAGATAAACAGTGTCTTAAGCCAGCCTCTTTTGAGATATAAGAGAGAAGCGAGCAGAGAGACTTGGGGACCTTGTACTACCAAAAAAGCAGTGCCGGGAGCAGAGCTCATTCTTTGGACCTGAGGTTCCTGTGCTGAGATGCTCCCAGACCAAGGGAAGACTGATGACAAGTACCTTCCTCCAGAGCAGACAGAGAGAGAAAGCTGACACCCTGAATTTGGACTTGTAGCCTACTAGAGTGTGAGAGAATAAATTTCTCTTTGTTAGAGCCATCCACTTGTGGTATTTCTGTTATAGCAGCACTAGGTGACTAAGACACCTCTGTTTTCCAGATGAGGAAACCAAGGCTGACAAAGGTGATGTAACTTGCCCAAGGCCACAGTCAGCAGTCAGAGCCATACCTTTTCCCTCTTATCAAGCAAGTGCCAAAGGAGGAGCACAGAAATAAAATGTACCGTGACACAGAGGAAGGAGACATTATTTTGGGCTGAGAGGGCAGAGGAGGGGACATGGACGGCTTCCTGGAGGAGGAAGCAGGCTTTGAGCCAAGGCTTGCAAGGAAAGACGATTCTGAGCAGCAGAGGAAAGGAAGACAGGCATTGCACGAGGGATGTGACAGGCTTCATGCTCAGCCCTGCCAGTCCTCTCTGCCTCCCCACCGAGAGGAGGGCGCATGGGCCGGTGCGTGAGGACACACAGCATGAGCTCACCGACATGGCCAGGTGCAGCGGGGTGTTGCCGTGCTCGCCGCGGGCATCAGCGTTGGCCCCGTAGGTCAGCAACACCATGACGCATTCGAAGCGGTTGCGCATCACTGCCACGTGCAGGGCTGTGTTTCCCGCGAAGCTGGTGCTGTTCACGTCGCAGCCCCGCTTCAGCAGCATGCGGGCCATCTGCGGAGACAGATGGGCCCAGGCCCATCAGTGGGCACTTGGGGAGCTGCGTGGTCTGCTGCACCGGGTGGCACCTGGCACTGCCCCCTCCTCCCTGAGAGGCCTTCTGGTATTGGCCTCCGGAAAGCTCTAGCAACAGGAAGAGTCCAGGCGCAGGCCCCAGTCCTAGGGGTGGCCCAAGACCTTGGCTCCCACACCCTCAGCACCCCAGGAACTAGGGACAAAAAGCGGGAGATGCGCCTACTGCTTTAAGGGACTTCCCGGTCCTATTCCTCCCTGCAAGTGTTCCTTTGAGGCCTGTCCCAGAATTGTCCTACTCCCTGTGGCCCTCCCCGGGACCCTGCAAAGGTCTCATCCTTTCCCAGACCCTGCCAACACTACCCCTGCTCCCCCAGCAGTCCCAGAGAGCCTGGCTCAGGAAAAAAGCTGGGGCTTTGGAGCCAGACAAGTCCGAACCCTAACCCCACCCCACCTTGTCCCAGCTGTGTGAGCTTGGACGGTCCCTGAACCCCTCTGCACCTCAGTTTTCCGTTTCTGTGAAAATAAGAATGTGAGTTCCTACCTCACTGGGTGTGGTGACAATGAATGATGGAACCTTCACAAAGAGCCTGACTTGGTATCTCGCTCCTGGCATGAGGAGGTGCCTGGCAGAGGTTGATAGGCTCTTGCCTCTGGGCCCACGCATTTAAGGGCAGGGCATGCACCACTTTGAAGCCTCCATCCTTCCAGGGGGATGGAGCGTGGTTTAGAGAAAGACTCCAGAAGAGATGCCCAGCCAGGCTCATGTGGGTGCAACTGGGCCCATCATCATCATCGTCGTCACACCTCCTTTTATTTGTGAGGCATTTGACAACCTGTGAAGAATTTACTCAGGCGCTACCTTGCTGAATTCAGATTTAACCCCCCTCCTCCAGGAAGCCTTCCCTGATGAATCCAGGGGCAGGTGATAGTGCATACACAAGGAAACTGAGGCTCAGAGGGGAAATTGCCACCCAGCCAGTGAGCACAGAGCACATCCCAACTCTCCACAGACTCATCTGCCTGTGGGCCCCCCATGAGGTCAGCCCCCCACAGGCCACCCTCAGAGTCCTCTCAGGAGCCTCCTTCCCGCTGGCAGCTGAAGAACACAGGGCTCTGGGGCCATCCCCCTTCCACGCCCTCAGACTCTGCCCACCTCTGCATTCTTGGCCCAGTGCAGGGGACTGGCTCCATAGCGAGGGTCTTTGCTGTGGATCTGGTTGCTGTCCATGCCTATGATCATTTCAGCACACCTGAGGGGAGAGGGCAGAGGCAGTGAGGAGGGGCTGGGGTAGGCCTGCTACTGAAAGAAGCCACAGTTCGGGGCTTCCTCACTGGTCAGGGAAATTCCACCTGCAAAGAAAGCTGCAAGGGCACCAACTAACATGCCCACCATGTATGTTGGGACGTACTGTGCCCCTCAAGGCACAGTCAAGCCCCCTCCTCCAGGAAGCCTTCCCTGATGCCGCCAGACAACAATGCTCAGTCTCACTGGTGCTGGCATTAGTCAGGCAGCCTGAGGCCCAGCCCTAGCTCCTCATGGTGACCTGTGCCAAGAAACTGAGCCTCTCTGCAGCATGGGGTCTGCTATGGGTTGAATTCTGTCCCCCAAAAATATGTGTTGTAAATTCTAACCCCTCTACCTGTGGTTATAATCCCATTTGGGAATGGGTTTTCTTTGTTATATTCGGAGACTATATCAGTGTAGGGTGTTTTACGCCAATTTCCTTTGAGACGTAAAAAGAGCAGATTAGGTGTAGAGAAGCAGCAGGGATGGGAGAAGACAGATGCCACACCATGTGACAATCACAAGGGAACCAAGGAACAAGGACTTTCCCCAGGGCCGACAGAGAGAAAGCCTTCCCCTAGAGCTGGCATCCTGAATTTGGACTTCTAGCCCCCTCAGCTGTGAGAGAATAAACTTCTGTTTGTTAAAGTCATCCACGTGTGGTATTTCTGTCATAGCAGCACTAGGTAACTGAGACAGGTTCCTAATAGGACCAGTCAGAGTGCACAGAAGACAACACACTTCGGTGCTTAGATCTGCACCAGGCACACAGCTGACCCGTGCCCCCACCTATTGCTGGTGTTTCATGCGTGGACCTGCATCCTGTAGGAAGTAGTATGGCAGAATGGTTAAGAGTGCAGTTGCTAGAGTCGGCCCTGACGCTTACCAGGTACGTGACCTTGGGCAAGTTACTCAACACCTCTAAGTGTTGGCTTCCTCATCTTTAAAACTGGGATGAAATACATCTGCTTCATTGGGTTATAATGAAATAGCCGTGGCAAGGCTGAGCTTAGTGGCCGGGGCGGCATTTGTTGTTGTCAGTTGCCACTGAGTTGGCTTCAATTCATGACGACTCCAGGTACAACAGAACGGTATGTTGCCCGGTCAGGCACCATCTGCACCATTGTTGGTATGCCTGAGTCCATTGTTGTGGTCGCTGTGTCTTCTGAGTGCCCTCCAACCTAGGGGCTCATCTTCCAGCACTGTCTCAGACAATGCCTGAGTCCACTGTTGTGGTCGCTGTGTCTTCTGAGTGCCTTCCAACCTAGGGGCTCATCTTCCAGCACTGTCTCAGACAATACTCTATCGTGCTCCATAGGTTTTTTGTTGGCTGATTTTCAGAAGTAGATCACCTGGCCTTTCCTCCTACTGTTAGTCTGGAAGCTACACTGAAACCTGTCCCCCAGGGGTGACCTTGCTGGTATGTTAAATGCTGGTGGTGTGGCTTCCAGCATTACAGCAACACGCAAGCCACCGAAGCAGGACACACTGACAGACGGGTGGTGGGAGCAGCACTGTGTTTAACAGTCTTAGCTGGTATGGTTGCCGTTGTTGTTCTCCTTCCCTAGAGCAGGCCTGGGACTTCTGGTCCTCATTTCCCCGCATCCTCACACCAGTGCCAGGCACACAGCACTTGCGACGCTGGGTTGTGCTGGACTTCCTCCTGGGGCTCTCTGAGACCCCCAGTGTCCACTAATGGAAAGCTAAGGCAGCCATGCTGGTCTCTCCAGGCCCCGCTCGGGTTCGGCTCCCGGGAGCCTTCCCTGAGCCCAGCAGGCTGAGAGCTGCCTTCTCTGAGCATCTGAAGTAGCCCTCACGCATCCTCCATCCACCTCAGCCCCCGCCCCACTGTCCGAGTCATCTGTTTCCCTCCAGGGCTGTGAGCTCCTCAATGGCAGGGACTCCGTAACCCAAGCATCCCAGGCACAGACCTGGCTCTCACTGGTTCTTAGCTCCTTACTTCTGAGTTGAAGTAAACAGCAGAGGGGGCTCCCAGAGCTGTGGTAGAACCACTGGTCAGTAACACTGAACACGCAGCTCTAGGGCACGCTGCTGGTAAAGGACTCTCCCTCCTGGGCCTCTGCAGAGCAAGGCAGCAGGAGTACACTCAGGTCTGAGACAACTCACCGTCTCACATTTGACGATGTTCTGTGTAGCCAGACGCCGACCCACAAGGAGGGCCTGGGTGGGGGCAGATTGGGAACGTGGTTGAAGGTGCTTGAGGAGACAGCACACTGGGCAAGGACCAGACTCCTAGATGGTAGAGCTCAAGGTGGCTGGAGCCCAGCACAAGCAGGGTGTTGTGTGATTCTTTGGGTAAAGGAGAGCATCATGGCCACTCAGTGTCCATTCAGAGGCTACCTGACTGCTGGGGGTAGGAGACCGTGTTTTCTCCAATGGTTTAGTCAAGTCATCCTAAAAGTTCTAATTCTCTTGATTGTGCTATGGAGAACGTACTTTGTACATGTTATCAGGAAGGACCAGTCCCTGGAGAAGGACATCATACTTGGTAAAGTAGAAGGTCAGCAAAAGAGAGGAAGACCCTAGGCAAGATAGACAGTGGCTGCAGCAATGGGCTCGAACATAACAATGATTGTGAGGGTAGCGGTATGGCAGTGCTGTGTGGGTGATGGAGTTGCTTGAACCATGGCTTGTCCTTCATTCACCTCTGTAAGCCCAGCACTTGCCACAGTGTCCAGGGCTGACTGACTGCTGGGCTCATTCATTCATTCTGGGTATTGTCCCTGCTGGATAATATTTTAAGATATTCATCTCTCTTTTCATCTTTTACTCATTCCGCCACCCAGACCACACCCGTGCACCTCCGTGCATGTGCAAACACATGCGTACACACACACAGACACAGAAAAGCATTTTCCTGAGACCAAGGATTCCCAGGTCTGGGGAGAAGGATAGAAACGAAAGAATTCTCTGTTATTGTTGGAGGCCATCGGGTTGATTCTGATTCACAGCGACCCCATGTGACAGAGAAGAACTGCCCCATGGGGTTTTCTTGGCGATAATCTTTACCGAAGCAGATGACCAGGTCTTTCTCTGGTACAGCCACTGAGTGAGTCTGAACCGCCAACCTTACTGTTAGCAGCCAAGTGCTTAACCGTTGTGCCACCGGGGTTCCTCAAGAATGTTCTCGCGCTCCCCAAACCAGGGGCATGGCATTTGCCTCCCAGCAGGGCCACCAGTCAGGACAGGAAGGAAGCATCTAGGCAGCTGGGCCCCAGGGCACCTTGCCAAGCACTCCTCCACTTTGAGCTGGGCACAGACGACACAGTGCCCCACTGCCATGAAGGAGCTGTTCAGATCAGGATGGTGGCCTTGGGTGGAAGGGGATCCAGGTCCACTGGTCCCCTCCAAGCCTTGGGGTTGCCTGAGACTCCAGACCTGGAGCGCCAGCTAGGGGAGTGGAAAGGAGGACCCAGGGAGGAATAAGATTGCTTTTCTCCAGTTTGGTAGAGGGAAGCTTGTGGTCAGAAATTACCTCGTATTTCAGAAAAGTATGATTTAAAATCAGGAAAGGTGCACATCAGGGTTGTATCCTTTCACCATACTTATTCAATCTGCATGCAGAGCAAATAATCCGAGAAGCTGGATTATACAGAGAAGAATGTGGCATCAGGATTGGGGGAAGACTCATTAACAACCCGCAGTATGCAACTTGGTCAACTGGCATCAATATAGTCCGTAAAGACAATGTTCTACATCCTAACTGGGTAAGTAGCATCTGGGGTCTTAAAAGCTTGTGAGCAGCCATCTAAGATACAACGACTGGTCTCTACTCATCTGGAGCAAAAGAGAAAGACGGAAACCAAAGATGAAAAGAAGAAACTAGTCTACAGAAACAACTAGTCTACACAAACAATGGCTTCACCTACCTGGAGACCAGAAGAATTAGATGGTGCCTGGCTACCACTATCAACCATTCTAATCAGGCACTCAGTAGACGGTCCCAGGTAGAATGGGAGAAAAATGTAGAACAAAACTCAAATTCCTAAAAGAAAAAAAACTCAAATTCCTAAAAGAAGGTCAGACTTATTGGACCAGTAGAGACTAGATGAACCATCAAGATTATCACTCTGGGATACACTTTAAATTGGGAGCTCAAACAACTCCCAGAGGTCACATTTCAGTGAAATGACAGATTGGCCTATAAAATAAATAATCTCACTTGTGAGTACTGTACTCGTCTGAATAATCATCTAAATGAAATCAAATGCTAAACAGTTTCCCTAGATCAAAGATGAGAAGGTAAGGGGGACAGGGAAGCTAGATTAAGGGAAAGAGAACAACCAGAATGGAAGTAACGAGAATGCTGATATATTATGAAAAATGTAACCAATGTCACTTAACAATACATACAGAACTTGTTAAATGAGAACCTAATTTCCTGTGTAAACTTTCACCAAAAACACAATAAAATATTAAACAAAACAAAACAAAAAAAACCCTGCAATATTAAGATGACACAACCTTGCTTGTTGAAAGTGAAGACGACTTGAAACACTTGCTGATAAAGATCAGAGACCACAGCCTTCACTACAGATTACACCTCAACATAAAGAAAACAAAAATCCTCACAAATGGACCAATAAGCAACATCATGATAAATAACATAAAAAAAAAAAATTTTTTTTTAAGTTGTCAAGAATTTCATTTTACTTGGATCCACAATCAACGCCCATGGAAGCAGCAGCCAAGAAATCAAATAATGTATTGCATTGGACAAATCTTCTGCAAAAGACCTCTTTAAATGGTTAAAAAAGCAAAAATGTCACTTTGAGGACTAAGTTGTGCCTGACCCAAGCCATGGTCTTTTCAATTGCTTCCTATGCACAAAAAAGCTGGGCAATGACTAAGGAAGACTGAAGAAGAATTGACGCCTTTGACTTCTGGTGTTGGTGAAGAATAGTGACTATACCACGGACTGCCAGAAGGATGAACAAATCTGTCTTGGAAGAAGTACGGCCAGAATGCTCCTTGGAAGGGAGGATGGCGAGACTCCATCTCATGTACTTTGGATATGTTATCAGGAGGGATCAGTCCCTGGAGAAGGACATCATGGTTAGTAGAGGGTCAGCAAAAAAGAGGAAAACCCTCAACAAGATGGATTGACACCGTGGCTGCAACAATGGGCTCAAGCATAGCAACAACTGTGAGCCTGGCACAGGCCCAGGCAGCGTTTTGTTCTGTTGTACGTAGGGTCACTATGAGTCGGAACTGACCCGACGACACCTAACAGCAACAACCAGAAAACTGAAACTGTTCTATTTCTTGCAACGGAGATGCACGTGCCTACACATTTATCATGCACTCCTTCTTTGTGCCAGGCCAGCTCCCAATACACAGCAATGAAGCTGGGGGACCTGGAACCTCTGTTCTGACGTGGGGGGTCCCACACTCTGTAAGGGCCCCGCTCACCTCGGGGTGACGACTTACCCCTTCTGGGAGAACTTCATGGCGGTGTGGATGGGGTAGCCGCCAGGCCCCAGGACGTTGCATCGGGCATTGCAGAGAAGCAGCACGCGCACCATCTCCTGCTTCCCCATCTGGCAGGCCAGGTGCAGCGGGGTCAGCCCTTGGTTGTTGACGTGGTTCAGGCCGGCCGATGCGCCCTTGCCTAGGAGCTGACAGTGGTACGTGGAGGCGGGCTGGAGCCCACACACAGAGGAGGCCCTGCACATCCCTCCCCGAACACCCACCGTGGCAGTCTCTCTCTGGGACAAATGAGGGAGGGAAGCTGGGCTTCATGAGGAAGTTGATAAGAGCTTAGAGAGCAGCAACAGAGAAAGGAGGCTCTGGAGAAAGACAGGACACTGACTGCACCAGGGTGGGCTGGGGGCTGGTCTGGCATGACTGTGCTTTATCCAAAACATTTCTGAATCAGCACAAGAGAACCTTGAAAAGGTGGTTGCATCTAGGGATGGACACTGGGGTCTGGGTGGGAGCGATACTCACAATTCATTGTACAGCCTTCTGTTCTGTTTGAATTTTTTTCTAAGTGAATATATTACTGTCTTTGATTAAAAAATACCAGTATTAAATAAAGAGCTGGGAGGGTTCTGTTTCCTCGCCTTGGGCTGAATGCTGTCTCCCTGAGGCAGACTTGACCACTGGGCACCCTCGTGACCATAGGATCACCTCACAGGTGCTGACGTTGAGGCCTGGGTGCAAGGACCAGTCCCCCTAACTCACAGGTCTGCAGCCCTCCCTGGGTACCGTTCTGGACTTGCTGAACCTCAGGGTCTTCGGCGAGGGAGGAGACAATGACCCCCCCACCCCTCAGAGGGTATTTTGAGAATTAACTAAACTAAAACACACACAGTGCTCAGCACAGTGCCAGGCACGAGGCCAGCCTGGATGAAGGACAGCTAGGGTTGTACGTGGCTCTTGGTCAGGTGTGTGGATACACCCCAGCATCGAGACTGGGATGCATGGGATGCTGTGCTGAGCAGTGGGTGGGCTCTCAGTGCAGGGGCAGCATTCCCTTCCCTGAGAGTGCTAATCACATGATATACATCCACACATTCTGGGATAATGTAGCTCCATTCAGATCCCAAGGCAGAGAGAGGGCTATAACCTTTAGAAGAATCTTCTAATCCTAGGCCATAAAACACCATCCAATACTCTGCCTTTTCCTTTCAACCTAATACATATAAAGTAGGGGCCCTGGTGGTGCAGTAGTTAACAGCTGCGGCTGCTAGCCTAAAGGTCAGCAGTTGGAATTCACCAGCCACTCCTTGGAAACCCAATGGGGCAGTTCTACTTCGTCCTGTAGGGTCGATATGAGATGCAATTGACTAGACAGCAACGGTATTTATATATATAGTCTTTCCTTAACATCACTTATACTCACCCACACATTTCTATCCCCAGTTCATCCTTCTGCCCAGATAATAAAAAAATTAGCAGAAGGAGAGCCACTGGCGTAAATGCCTAAGGAGCTGGTAGGAGATTTGTTTTGAGTTCCTGTAAAAAGTTAAGCTCGGGTGCCCCTGGACCAGAACCTTCTCTAGGCAGGGGCTGAAATGAATGTGCCCAGCCCAAGGGTCTGGCACACAGTGGGTGCCTGGGAAAAGCTGAACTACATGGATTGACTGGAATTGGGCCTTGAGTTTATTTTGCTGGGCTGATGACTTCCCCAGGGTTGTCAAAGCAAAGTGACCGAGGATGTGTGTCCTCCATAAGTGTGGGGAGGGAGGAACAGAGGAAGACGCTCAGGACTGAAGGACCAAAGGGGGGCAGTGAAAGGCCCGGGGGTGACACCTGAGCCCAGGGGCCCAAAGAGAACCGTCGGCTTAGTGAGGTGTCGCCGGCACAGGGGGTCCTGCCCCTCTATCGCTACTCACCTGCAGCACCTGGGGGTTGTCACCCTGGACAGCGTAGTGGAAGGCGGTCTCTCCGCTTTTGTCGGTGACGTCCATCTGGGCGTGGCAGTACTGCACCAGCTCCACCAGGGTCTCCCCGTCACCCTTGCGGCAGGCCAGGTGCAGGGGTGTGCAGCCTTCCTCAACCTCGGTGCTGTTGGCACAGCTGCAGAGGCCGGGGAGACGAGCAGGTCAGGTGCCAGGTAGGAAGGGGCGCCGAGCCACCCGAGTACAGAAGCGGGGAAGCAGGCTAAGGAGATGGCACATGCATGTGGTGCTCAAGCTGGCACTGAAGCTCAGGGTGGATTCGGAATTTATTTGCACTTGATGTGATTTGTATCCGATTTGTTCCTGCATGAGAGATGTGCCCCAGGGCCACACCAGCGTGAAGAGGGCAGCGGGATGACACAGAAAGGGTCACAGAAAGCTGAAACCTCACTAACATCGGGCAAGTCACTTAACCTCTCAGGCCTCCGCTATCCTTATCTAGAAAAAAGAAAAATCATACCTGCCATGTCTGCCCTAGTGAATGGATAGAATTTTCCATTCAAGATTAAGAAGACAACTGTCCACAGAGATTAAATACTTCAAGGTACTGCAAATTGTTAAGTTTAACGAGGATTTCTGAGCTTTGGCCTGGGAGCCGGAACTGAGCTGTCTAGAGCAGAGAAGCAGACGTGTGGTTACCTCAGGGCAAGATGGCCAGCTGGGGCCCTGTGGAAGCACCCAGCTCAGTGCCCTTGTCAGGGGGCACCTGGATGCATCTGTTGACTGAATGAAGGTATGAAAGCAGGTGATCCAGCTTCTAGAAAGGCAACCGGATCTTTGGGAGGAGACACCAAGGATGCGAAGCTCTTTTCAGGCCTCTCTGCTGAGGGAACTTGCACAGGTCACACGGCCCCTCTTCAGACAATGATGCTTCAGGAGGGTGTTGTGAGGATTAAATTTCCCGGTGGGTGTGAAACAGCCTGAACCTGGGTCAGTTCTCAGAAATGTTACATTCCTCCTTCTGACTTTATCCAGCATTCTTATATTTGAACCTGGGGGCCATGCTGCTCCTTTTTAAATCAGACTATCTGGGCAACCTTTGGGTTGACTGAGGGGAACTGAGGCAGGACAGAGAGATTCCCCACAGCTCTACCCATCTGCACATACAGGCTCACGCACAGTGTCCAAATGGTCCCGTCCCCTGCCCACCCAGCAAGGTCCCCCGCCCACCTGATGATGCGGCTGTGGCGGAAACACTCCCGGATCCCCAATTCCACCGCCAAGTGGGCCGCCGACCAGCTGGGGTGGTTGCGGATGAGGTCAGTCAGATGCTGCAGGACCTCTACGTTCAGGACCTGGGGCGAGCTCTCGTAGAAGGGCAGCAGCTGGGAAGAGTACTGCTGGAAGTTCACCAGGGCGTCGGCCTCCACCTCCAGCTGGAAGAGCCTGTGGAGCCAGGATGGAGGAGGAAGCGGCAGAAGTGAGGCAGGCAGGACCCTGAAGCCTGGGGCCCAATGAGCAGGCTGCTACCTGCTTCAGGTTGTCCCCCTCCCTCACGTACACATCCATACATACACCTGCATCCTCAGGAGTCTGGACTTCCTTTTGACTTGAAAACGGTTCCTTTCCTTTCTTTTCTTTTTTGTATCATTATGTGGTGCTTTTATATTTCCTCAAAGCCTTACCTTATTCACTAATTGAACTATCACATCTGAGAGCTCCAGCATATGCTTGACCCCTGGCATATGTTGATATGTTGTTGTTGGGTGCCAACAGGTTGTTTTCGACTCTTGCAATCCCACCTGACAGAGTAGAACTGCCCCATAGGGTTTCCAAGACTGTAATCTTTACAGAGAAGGAGCCCTGGTGGCACAGTGGTCAAGTGCTCCGCTGCTAACCCAACTGTCAGTGGTTCAAACCTACCAGCTGCTCCACCGGAGGAAGATGTGGCGGTCTGTCTCTGTAAAGACTACAGCTTCGGAAAGCCTAGGAGGCAGCTCTACTCTGTCCTATAAAGGTCACTATGAGTCAGAATCCACTAGATGGAAATGGGTTTAGGAATCTTTAAGGAAGCAGATCTCCAGGTCTTTCTCCCGTGGAGCCACTGGGTGGGTTTGGACCGCCAATCTTTCGATTAGCAGCCAAGCGAACCACCAGCGCCCTTTTTCCCTAGCATACGGTAAGAACTAAAAGAGTGTAGTTCATACTAAACGTCCAACCATAGAATGTGAAACAAACTGCGGTGTATCCATGTGATGGAATTTGATGGAGCTGTTAATATGTTAAAAGAATGGGGAAATGTTTATTTTGTAATATTAAGTTTAAAAAGGATACAAATTATATGTGATTCAGTGTGACCTAAACTGTATCAAAAAAAAAAAAAGTGCAGAAAAAGACTGAAAAGAAATACATCAAAATGTGCCTGGCAGCATAATAAATAATTTAAGTGCTCTTCAAATTTAAACCCATCCCTGTAGCTTCTAAATTTTCTACATTGAATCTATATATATTATTTTTTATAATCAGAAGAAAAATATATTATTTTTTATAATCATTTTTAAAGGGTTGGATTTGAGTCCAAGTTCTGCATTTACATTGCTGTGTGACCTTGGGGAAAGTCCTTACTTCTCTGAGTCTTGTTTGAAAAGCAAGGCTAATTGCACCTGTCCTTCCTACCCCACAGAGTTACCGTGAGGGCCAGATGAGATGACAATGTAAGAGCACTTCAAAAACCCTAACACTTGGGACAGTAACAACGAGATGGTTACTTGAAGTTCTGACCAGGGCTTTCAACATACCAGAAGGTTTGTCCTATAACCTTGACAAGGCCAGTAACCAGCCTGAGTAGAAGAGGCAGTGCCCCGAGAGTATTGGTTCAACAGGACTGGCTGCTTCTTCCAGACCAGAAAGTGCAATTGCTCAACAAGTATCTGTTGAATGCTTGACCTGTGCCTGACACTATTCTAAATGGAGGGGTAAATCAGCGGACAAAACAAACAAAATGCCCTGCCCTCTTACAGTCTATGTCCCTGTGGGGGAGATCAACAGAAAGGTGAAAAAACGCAAAATAAGAGAGTACATTAAGTAGACTGAGGTAATAAGTGCTAGAGAAAGAAAAATACAGTAGGGAAGGAGGATTTGGAAAGAAGCCATTTCTCAATCTCCTTGGCTGGTTTTTGTTCACTCGCCAATCTCTTAACATTGGAGTGTTCCACATGAAAAGTTACTCATATGTCAAATATAATGACAATCAAAAACAGACCATCGCTGGATTTAGCATCACTGAGATCATCAGTGACCCTGACAAGAGGCCTTGAGGTGGAATAGAGGGAACAAAAGCCTGATTAGAGTGGGTTTAAGAAAGCACAAGACCATCTAAGATACATCTATTGGTCCCATCCTGTCCAGAGCAAAGGAGAATGAGGAAAACCAAAGACACAAGGAAATATTAGTCCAAAGGATTAATGGACCACATGTACCACAACCTCCACCAGCCTGAGCCCAGAAAACCTAGATGGTTCCCAGCTACCACCACTGATGGCTCTAGTAGGGATCACAAAAGAGGGTCCCGGACAGAATAGGAGAAAAATGTAGAACAAATTAGAAAAAAAAAAAAAGACCAGACTTACTGGTCTGACAGAGACTGGAGGAACCCCTGAGACTATGGCCCATGAACACCCTTCTGACCCTAGAACTGAAGACACTCCCAAAGTTTACCCTTCAGCCAAAGATTAGACAGATCTACAAAATGAACAATAGCACATGTGAGGAATGTGCTTCTTAGTCCAATCAAGTATATGAGACCAAATGGGCAGCACCTGCCCAAAAGCGAAGATGAGAAGGCAGGACAGGACAGGAAAACTGGATGAATGGAAACAGGGAATCCAAGTAGAAACAGGGAGAGCGCTGACACATTGCAGAAATTGTAACCAATGTTGCAAAACAATTTGTGTATAAATTTTTGAACTAGAAACTAATTTGCTCTGTAAACTTTCACCTAAAGCACAACTAAAAAAAAAAGAAGTGAGAAATTGGAAACAGCAAGTACAGACAATGTTTCTGAGGAGTTTTGCAGCAGAGAGGAGCAAAGAAAGAGAGTGAAAGTTAATGAGGGAAACTGAATTAGTGTTTGAATGCTGAGGAGGATAGTCCAAAAAGAAAATGGGATCTCTTTTAGGACTTCCACTTCCATTAATGGCAAGCCAGTAATGTGAACTGGACCTCCTACTGGAGACAATCAAAAATGCTGTACAAATATAAAAAGCCTCTGCTTGAAGGCATCAGATATCTAATAAGACTGTGACAAATCACCAGGCTGGAGTTAAGGAATGAGGGAAACTCAAGAAACTGAGCCTAGCATTAGGTATTTTGTTCCCTGAGAGGCTGGAGGGAGCAGTAGCACCGTTAACAGCTTCACGAAGCTCAGGGACAAGAGTTGGAGTCCAGGGGTCTGCCAAGGAGAAAGCTATAAACCCTTAATTTGGGTTGAGACCCAGAAGGACTACACCTTAGGAATAAGTGTGAATGATAAGTAGACAGACTCTCATAGCCACTACAGCTCAACCTCAAATAATTTCAGTTCCAGAAACTAGACAAAAGTTATTCTGACTGTTCCCAGCTACCTGGGAGAAGAAAACACAAATCCTCTCAGGATAAGGAAACATCAAACTAAGTATCAAATTATTTCTACAAGCATTTCTGCAAGAACAGTATCCACCACAGAACCGAAACTAACCAGGCACTAAGGAGATAAGACAACATGAAAGAAAACCAACAGAAACAGATCTCTGGGGGGTGGCTGCATGTACTGAAGTTAACTAACACAGATCTTACAATAACTATGATAATATTCATGACGATAAAATAGAAGATTCAGAATTTTGACAGAGAACTTTAGGCTCTTTTTAAAAAAAGGAATTAAATGGAAATTACAGAATTAAAAAAACACAATTGACAAAATTAAGAACTAGATGGCTAGGTATAATAGCAGACTGGATAAAGCTGAAACAAAACAGGAAGAGTAAACAGAAAGATAGGTCAGAAAAGAGTAAAAGTAATAATAATGGTAAAACAAAAGAATGGAAAATACAGGAAAGAAGATACGAGACGTAGGATATATAATGAAAAGATCTAACATACATATAAGTGGACCCTTAGAAGCAGACGAGAAAAAGAATTAGATATAAGCCACATTTGAAATTAATGTCTGGAAACTTTTCCAAATTCATTAAAAACATTATTACGATTTAAGATACCCTATGAATCTCTCCATTCCAACCCCCTAAAAAAAGAGGAGAAACCCACACCTAGGCCCCTTGTGGCTGTTTTGAAACATGGTTGGAAAATTCTTTGGCACTCCTCCCACTGAGTGATGGGAATCTATGTCTCTTTCCCATTTAAGCTGGCTCTGTAACTGCTTTACCAATAGAATATGGTACCCTGGACACCCTTTTAACACAGAGCTGAAGCCACTTCCAAAGTTCACCCTTCAGCCAAAGATTAGACAGGTCTATAAAACAAACAATAACATCAGTGAGAAATGTGCTTTCTTAGTTCAGTCATTTATATGAAACCAAATGGGCAACACCTGCCCAAAAGCAATGACAATAAGGCAGGAAAGGATAGAAATAATGGACAGATGGAAACGGGGAATTGGGGTGTGGAAAGGGAGAATGTTGACACATCGTGGGGACTGCAACCAATGCCACAAAAAAATTTGTGTATAAATTGTTGAGTGAGAAACTAATTTGCTCTGTAAAGTTTCACCTAAAGCATTATATATATGTGTGTATGTATATATATATATATATGGTAGAAGTGACACAGTCTCAGTTTCCAGAGTAAGGCCTTAAGACAGTGGAAGCTTCTACTTTCTTTCTCTTGGGACACAGCCACTGTGTCATGGGGAAGCTGAAGCAACCCACAGAGAAGATTTTGGCCCTGGACCCTTGGCCCTGATGAACTCCAGCCATGTGCAGAAGTGGATCCTGCAGTCAAGCCACCCAGCTGATGTCATGTGGAATAGAACTGGGCCCTTCCCACTGAGCTCTGGTCAAACTGCAGATCTGCAGGCTAAATAAATGATTCTTGTTTTAAGCCACTAAATTTTGGAGTCGTTTGATACACGGCAATAACTGATAATGATACATATTGTTCAACACATAATAGTACAGCAATAACTGATGTACGCATCATATAACTGCTGAAAACAAAATGTAAAGAGAAAATATTTGAAAATAGCAGAGGAAAAACAGTTATTTTCAAGGGAGCAATCATTAGACAACTGGCTTCTCAACTGTGGAAGCTAGAGACAATGGAATACCATCCTTATTCCACTGTCTTTTTTTATTAGACAGAAGAAAATAACTGCCAAGGAGAATTCCAGACCAAAAAACAAAAACTTTAAGAATGAACTTGAAATTTAAAGTTTTCTTTACAAAAACAAACAAACAAAATCAGAGACTGTCATTAGCAGACCTACACAAAAAGAAACATAAATGAATACTTTGGGCAGAAAAGAATGAAGCACCAAGAAAATGGTAAATATGTGGGTGAATCTAAAGGAATATTGATTATGTAATGTCTTGTCGGGTTTAAAACAAAAAATAGAGTAAAAAACCCACAACATGGCATAGAAGCTGGAGGAGGACAAAGAGAGTTAAAAAGTGTCCTAAAACTCTTTTGGCAAGCAAGGTTGTATCATCTGTATACCACAGGTTGTTACTGAGTTTTCCTCCAGTCCTGATGCTGTGTTCTTCTTTGTATAGTCCGACTTCTCGGATTATTTGTTCAGCATACAGACTGAATAAGTAAGGTGAAAGGCTACAACCCTGATGCATACCTTTTCCAATTTTAGACCATGCAGTATCCCCCTGCTCTGTTCAAACAACTGCCTCCTGATCCATGTGCAGGTTCTACATGAGCACAATTTAGTTTTCTGAACTTCCCGTTCTTCGCAACATTATCCATGATCTGTTACGATCCACACAGTCGAATGCCTTCATGTAGTTGATAAAACACAGATAAACATGTTTCTGGTATTCTTTGCTTTCGGAAGAGCCATCTGATACCCACTCACATCTGATAGGAGCAATTATATCCCTCGTTCCACACCGTCTTGTGAAGGAAGGTCAAAGACTACAAACTTCAGCATGGATTACACCTGAATGTGAACAAAAATCTTCACAACTGAACAGATAAACAGCATCGTGATAAATGGAGAAAAACTGAAGTTGTCAATGATTTCGTTCTACTTGGATCAACAATCAACATCCATGGAAGCAGCAGTCAAGAAATGAAAGGACATATTGCACTGGGCAAATCTGCTGCAAAAGACCTCTTTACAGTTTTAAAAAGCAAAGAGGTCACTTTTATGACTAAGGTGCATCTAACGCAAGCCACAGTGTTTTTAGTCGTCTCATATGCATGTAAGAGTTGGAAAATAAAAACGGAAAACAGAGGAAAAATTGATGCATTTGAACTGTGGTGATGGCGAACAATATTGACTATACCATGCACTGCCAAAAGAACAAACAAATCAGTTTCAGAAGAAATTAAAGAAAACCTACCGATCTTAAACAATTTTCAGAAAATAGGAGAAAGACAGAATAGTTCTCAGTTCTTTTCATGAGGCCAGCATAAACCCGATACCAAAACCTGACAAGAAAAAGAAAGAAAGAAAGAAAAAACTACAGGCCAACATATCTTATAAACATAGATGCCAATGGTCTAAACAAAATATTTGATTTAATCCAGCAATATATAAAAAAGATACGATATGACAAAGGGGGATTTAGTCCAGGAATATATGGCTAGTTTAACATTTGAAAATCAATCAATATAATTCACCACATTAACAGAATAAAGGAGAAACTAACAAACAATTGGATGTAGATGTAGCTCTCAATTGTTTCAGCATAAGCACTTGATAATATACAGGACTCATTCATGAATTAAAAAATAATCAAAAGCAGGGATATAAAGAGGTACTCCTTGCACAGCACACCAATGTTCGTTGCAGCATTACTCACAAGAGCCAAAGGGTAGAAACAATACAAGCATCCATCAACAGATGAATGAATCAACAAAACGTGGCATATATACACAATGGAATATTATCCAGTCATAAAGAGAAATGACATCCTGATACTAAAACATGGATGAACCTTGAAAATAACATGCCGAGTGAAAGAAGCCAGACACAAAAGGACAAAGAGTCTGTAATCCCATTTATATGAAATACTCAAAACAGGCAAAGGCGTAGAGACAGGAAGCAGGCTAGTGGTTACCATGGGCTGGGGAGGGGGCGAATAGGGAGTTATTACGTAAGGGATACAGAGTTTCTGTTTGGGGTGATGAGAAAGCTTTGGAAACAAATAATGATGGTGGTTGCACAACATTGTATGATTCATGCCACTGGATTGGACACTTGAAAATGGTTAAAATGATCGATTTCATGTTGTATGTATTTTACCACAATTAAAAAAAAAAAAAGGAAACTCTTAGAAAACTAGAAATAAAAAGGTTCTTTTTTCTTAATATAATTTTAAAAACCTAGAGCAAAAACTATACTTAATGGTAAGATTTTGAAGCTTTCCCCTTTGAGATCAGTAATGAGATAATGATGCCTGCCTCAACATTTTACTGGCCATTCTTGCCAGAGGTAAGGCAAGAAAAATCAATAAACAGTATAAGGATCGGAAAGGAAGAATTAAAATTGTCACTATGGACAGATGATAGGATTGTGTTTTTACAAAATCCCAAAAAGGCCTACAGATAAATTATTAGAACTAATAAATGAGTTTAGCAAGGTTGTTGAACACAAGGTGAATACACAAAAATCAATCACATTGCTATATACAGCAAGAGTTAGAAAATTTTAATAAACACCATTTACAACAACATCAAAAAGTTTCACACCCCTAAGAATAAATCTAACAAAATATGCCTAAAACTTCTATGCAGAGAGCTACAAAGTATTATCGAAAGAAATTAAAGAAAACCTAAATAAATGGGGGGAGGGAGTGAGCATTCCATATTTATGGACTGGGAATACAAAGTTGTAAATTCTCACCAAACTGCTCTACAGAACCAGCATAATTCCAGTAACAATTCTAAAAGGGTTTTGTTTGTTTTGAGGGTCTGTGGAACTTTTTTCTGGTAAAAATATAAAGGGCGAAGAATAGCCAAAAGAATCTTGAAGAAGACGGTGGGAGAGTTTGCTGTACTAGATATCAAAATTTATTGTAAAGTCACACTAATTAAGACAGCATAGCATTTGTGCAAGAAATGGAAACTAGAAGAGGTTTCAGAAACAGACCCATACCTAGTGGGACGCCTGATTTACGACCAAAGTGGCACTCTAGAACATCGGGAAAGGACAGTTTTCAATAAAAAGGCCTGGGAAAATGGGATCTCCATGTGAAAAAGGAAAAAGAAGCTTGACCCCAACTTGACACTATACATACTAATTCAGTTCCAGGTGGAAGGTCACTCTCATGATGAAAGGCAAAACAATCAAGCTTCTAGAGGACAGTGTAGGAGAACGTTCTCAGGACTTCATGGTACAGAATGACTTTCTTAAACAAAGCACAACATAATGGAGAAGATTAATAAATCTGACTTCATTAAATAGAAGAACTCCATCCGAAGTTCAAGAAAGGTCTCCCGAGGCAGTGACCGTTGACCTGAGACCTGAACGGTGTGTAGGAGCTGGCGTGTGGTGATCTGGGGAGTGATGAGCACAGCAGCGATGAGCTTGGCATGTCTGAAGAGCAGTTGAAGAAAAGAAGAAACATTCCAGGAGTCACGTGCAAACCCAAGAAGACAGTTCTCTGATTACTGCGCAGGCTGTGTGTGTGAGATGGACAGAAGCCCTTTCGTACACGGGAACTTTCTCTTAGAATTCCTGACCACATCTATTTCCCTCCTTCCTGGTGGTCATGTTTTTCCATTAATGACTCACCTCACTGACAAGATTATAAGCACCCAGAGGTCACACACCTTTTTGTAAACCATCCACTGTGCACGGCACGTACTGGACAGTCTCTAAGTTGACTTATGAGGTGGGGCAGTGGAGAGAGCACTGGACTGGGAGTCACAAGCTCCAAATGCGAATCAGCTCTGTCACTAACATGCTGCGCAATCGCAAGCAAGTCTCAGTCCCCCTCTGAACCACAATCATGAAAATGAAAGACGCCACATTGCCTGGTACAGCTGCCAAACGTGAGTTTCTTCATAGACAGGACACCGGCAAAGTCAAACCTTTCTGTAATTCATGTAACGAATATTTGTAAGAATATTTATTCTTTAAAAAAGGGAAAATAAACATTGAATCATTAATAAAATCAATCATAAAAAAATCTAAGAATTTTTATTTATCAAAAGACATCATTAAAAAAAAAAAGATACCACTAAGAGAGTAAAGGCAAGGCAGTGAGTGGCAACTGCAACACCTAAAACCAACAAAGGAAAGGGCTTGTATCTGGAACACACACACACACACCCCTCCTAAAACTCTATAAGAAAATGATACACATCTTTATTTTTTTTTAAGCAGTCAAGGGAATTGAGCAGGTACTGCACTAAAGAGGACAGCCAAATGGTTAATAAATACACCAACTGGTGTTCAAACTCATTTGTAATCGGCCAAGTGCTAAATAAAATCACAATAACCTACTGCTACACACCCAACAGAATAACTAACATGTTTAAAACTGACAATACCAAGCATCAGAGGATATGAAGTAACAGCAAATCTCATTCACGGCTGGTGGGAAAACAGATTGTGTTATCTGCTAAAGTTGAAGGTATGTGTGCCCTACGGCCTAGCAATGCCACTTCGAAATAGATGCTGAGCAGGCATGCACGCAGAGATGCACCAAGAAAAATACCCAAACGCCCATTAACAGCAGAATAAGTAAAATGGTGATACGGTTACACAATGGAAGCCTACCGCAATGAAAACGGCTGGCGAAGCTACGTGCAAAAATACCTATAAAATGTTGAAGTGGCAAATGTTTTGTTATATATATATTTACCACATTTTCCTTCTGAGATATAATAACCAAAAAAAAAAACCAAACCCACTGCCCAGTTGATTCCAACTCATAGTTACCCTACAGGGCAGGGTAGAACTGCCCCATAGAGTTTCCAAGGACCACCTGGTGGGTTCGAACTGCTGATCTTTTGGTTAGCAGCCACAGCACTTAACCACTATGCCACCAGGGTTTCCACTGAGATAGATATATAGAAATAGATACTTCTTGCTGTCAGATGCCGTCGGGTTGGTTCCAACTCATAGTGGCCCTGGGTACAAGGGAATAAAACACAGTTCGGTCCTGTGCCATCTTCACAATCGTTGCTATGTTTGAGCCCATTGTTGCAGCCACTGTGTTAATCCATCTCCTTGAGGGTCTTCCTCTTTTTTGCTGACTCCCTACTTTACCGAGCATGATGTCCTTCTGCAAGAACTGGTCCCTCCTGATAACACGTCCAAAGTATGTTAGACAAAGCCTCACCAGCCTCCTTTCTAAGGAGCATTCTGGCTGTACTTCCAAGACAGATTTGTTCCTTCTTCTGGCAGTCCATGGTATATTCACTATTCTTCACCCACACCATAATTCAAAGGTGTCAATTCTTCTTCGCTCTTCCTTAGTCATTGTCCAGCTTTTGCGTGCATATGAGGTGATTGAAAATACTTGGGTAGCATCTCACAAGCAAAATGTTGAGCAAAGAAGCAAAATTGATTAGTATAAAAGTCCATTAGTGGTTACCTTTCTCAGGGCTGGGGGTAGGGGGCTTCTGGAATGCTGCAATATTCCACTTCTTGACATGGGTGGTGGTTATAGAGTGGTTTGTGATACATCATTGAGCTGGACACACATTTTTGTATGTGTTATATCCACTATTTTTTAAACAGTTCTAAGAGAGAATAAGGGAGGAATTGAAGACAGTTGAATACAGGAAGGTCTTTCAAGTTTTGCTGTAAAGAGAAGAGAAATGTGGCACTGCCTAGACGGGGAAGTAGAGTCGAGAAAGAGCCTTTTTTTAAAGATAGAAAAAAAAAAAAAAGAAGCACATTTATACAGTGATAGAAAGATCCAGTAGAGGTGGAAGAATTATTAAGCAGGGGAAAGAATTGCCGCACTGTTGTCCTGGAGTGGATGAGAGGGGAGGGCCCAGGGTAGAGGGACTAGAATCAGCTAGAAGCAGAGATGGCACACCTATAGACACAATAGGGAAGGCCAAATATATGGTACATATGTGGGCAGATGGAAACCCTGATGGCATAGTGGTTAAGTGCTACGGCTGCTAAACAAACAATCAGCAATTCGAATCCGCCAGGGGCTCCTTGGAAACTCTGTGGGGCAGTTCTACTCTGTCCTATACAGTTGCTATGAGTCAAAATCGACTCGACAGCAATGGGGTTTTTTGGGGGGTTTTGGTGGGCAGATGGGTGGAGAGAGTTTGTGGTCACTCTCTCCTCTTCTGGTTGTTTCTATCTTCTCAGTGAGACAGAAGCAAGGTGATCAGCTAAGATAAGCATGCAGAGGAAGGGGCTGGAGGTTTGATGAAAGAAGAGAAGGAGTGAAGGAGCCGGCTAGGAGGCATAGAGGCAATGGACCAGCGAAATCCAAAAGGACTGCCAACCAGCACGACAGGCCTCTTGGAGGGCATGTCCTAATCTGAAAGTGAGACCAGGCAGCGTGGAGGTATGTCCTCCAGCTTGGGGGTTGGGAGGGGAGTCAGTGGAACTAACTAGACTTGGGGTTTTGCTGAGAAAATATGATGAAGATGGAGGGGACATGAAAGTTGAGTGTATGCAAGAGAGTGACTATAATGCCGGAGCATGAAATTTAAGCTGGGTAAGAAGGGAAGACCATGAAATGGATGAGGAGCTGTGAAAAGGTAGAAGGATCCATCTACCATCTACAGGGGTAGGAGAACTGGCATTCAAGGGACTAGAGAGAATGCGCTGGAAAGACAGGAGGCAGAGATGGGGAATCGGCATGCTTGAAACATATTTACAGAAGAGCCGCTATTACTGGTTGTTATGGGTTGAATTGTGTCTCCAAAAAAGGCATGTTGAAGTCCTAACCACCAGTACGTGGGATCTTATTTGGAAAGACAGCCTTTGCGTATGCAATGAAGTTAAGATGAGGTCATTACAGTGGGCCCTAATCCAACATGACTGGTGTCCTTAAAAGAAGAGAAGAGATACAGACAGACACACACAGGGAGAACACAACGTGATGGTGAAGACAGACACTGGACTGATGTATCAATAAGCCAAGGAACACCAAGGCATGGAACAGATTCTCCCCTAGAGCTTTCAGAGACAGCGTGGCCCTGCTGACACCTTGAATCTGGATGTCTAGCCTCCAGAACCACAAGGGAATAAATTTCTGTTGTTTGTGGCTCTTTGTTATGGCAGCTTTCAGAAACTCATACGCTGGTAATGATTGGTAAGGTCTAGGGAATGACCATATGGACGAGGAAAGGCCGAGGAATCAAGAGGCCAGAGTGTGTGGAGGGTCACCTATGTGAATATCAAAAATGTCAAGAACCAAGCCAGGAGTGGGGATGGCTCCCATCTTTGAGGAATGTGGGGCAGTGCCCCAGGGGTCATGGATATCTGCCACCAGGAGAGAGAGTAGGTACTATGGGAGGGTGATGTGAGATTCAGCCTGAGGGGCTTCTGGAGGAGGGAGGGAGAGAGTCTTCGAGCAGCAAAGAGGAGCAAGGAGGACCTAATCCTACCTCCAGGCCCAGTGGGAGACAGACAAGAGAGAAACCTCTCAAGAGGGCTTCAGGTCCTAATGAAGTGAATAGCATCTGAGGTCTTAAAGCTTGCGAATGGCCACCTAAGATACAACTACTGGTGTCTACTCATTAGTAGCAAAAGAGTAAGAAGGTAATCCAGAAACAAGTCTACACAAGCCATGACCTCATCTACCCTGAGACCAAAAGAACTAGATGGTGCCCAGCTACCACTACTGACTGTTCTGACTGGGTCCACAATAGATGGCCTCAAATGGAATGGGAGAAAAATGTGGAGAAGAACTCAAATCCTTAAAAAAAAAAGCAAAGATGAAAAGATAAGGGGGCAAGGAAAGTAGAGTGCTGGAAAGGGAACAAACAGAGCACAATTAAAGAGAATGCTGACACATGGTGATAAATGTAACTTATGTCACCGAACAATTTGTTTGGAAACTGTCAAATGGGAACCTAACTAGCTGTGTAAACTCTGACCAAAAACTCAATAAAATATTATTTAGAAAAAAAAAAAGGCGGGGGGGGGGTAGTGCTGCAGGGGAAGCGGTGTCCCAGGGGGGAAGACGGTACGGGTTAGGGCAAGAAGTAAAAAACACAGATTCACCACCATGTGATAGGTCATCCCTGCCCTTCTTAGGAAGCTACAGTTGGACAAAAAATTATCAAATGTGGGAACTTTGTGAAACATGTATGCTAGGGCTTGCAATCAAGACATTATGCCTGATAACATACTTTATAAAGAAAATGTTCTACATCCTCCTTTGGCGAGTAGTGTTGGGGGTCTCAAAAGCTTGTGAGTGGCCATCTAAGATACTCCACTGGTCCCACCCCGTCTGGAGCAAGGGAGAATGAAGAAAAACAAAGACACAAGGGAAAGATTAGTCCAAAGGACTAATGGACTACAACTACCACAGCCTCCACCAGACTGAGTCCAGCACAACTAAATGGTGCCTGGCGACCACCACTGACTGCTCTGACAGGGATCACAATAGAGGGTCCTGGATAGAACAAAATTCTAACTCACAAAAAAAGACCAGGCTTACTGGCCTGACAGAGACTGGAGAAATCAAAAGAATACGGCCCCTGGACACCCTTTTAACTCAGTAGTGAAGTCACTCCTGAGATTCACCCTTCAGCCAAAGATTAGATTGACTCATAAAATAAAACAAAACTAAATGGGCACACCAGCCCAGGGGCAAGGATGAGACGGCAGGAGGGGACAGGAAAACTGGCAATGTGGAACCCAAGATCGAGAAGGGGAATGTTGACATGTCATAGAGTTGGCAACCAATGTCACAAGACAATATGTACATTAATTGCTTAATGAGAAACTAATTTGCTCTGTAAACCTTCATCTAAAGCACAATAAAAAAAAAAAAAAAGAAATTACATCTGAGAAGCTACTCGATAAATGTGAAACTACATAATGCCTTGGGGGCCCTGTAAAGGCCCTGTAGTTTCCCATAATATAGGACACGTGACCTGGGAAGTCCCACTTACCTCCTGAGCCTCATACAGGGCAATAAAAAAAATGTTGGTGGGTGGAAGGCCCTCTTCTGTATCAGGTGACTGAAAATGAATCTTGTTCTCCTAAGCACATTGGACCAGTAGTCCTCCTGTCTGCAGTGGAAAACCCCTCCCTCACCATTCCACCACCATCAGGCTAGCCCTCCTACGAGAGAGGAAACTTCATATCTTCTTCCCTTTGGTTAACATGGGAAATGGCAGACCCTGGTAGTAGGCTGACCTCTAATGTGAGTATGACAGCAATAAAGATCTGCGTCGAAAAAAAAAAAAAAAAAACAGATTGAGAGAGAAGGTTAAAGATCTGGAGAACTCATGAGGGTCTTGTCTTTCTGCTGTCTTCTGGAACTAAGCCCCCAGACTGAACCCATATGGTGTCAGCTCCTGAAAGCTGCTGCCTTGGTGGGAGCGGTCTGTGGATAAAGGGGTCTGCAAAACTCTTGAAATTCCATGCAAAATGTGTGGGTGTGCATTTTGGGAGGAGGGGGTCCCTGAGACTTCCAAGGGGATCCACGACCAAAACATGGCCGAGAATCTTTAGGCTGGAAGGCTTCCTAACACTCTAGTTTCTAGTCCAGCGCAGGCATCCCCCCTCCCAGCCACATGCTCTCCAAACAGCTCCTCCTCCACGGCTCTGAGCCTGTCATGTGCTAGGCCCTCTCTCCACGGTGCCCTTTCCCACTTCTTCTCTGGTGAAATTCTCCCAGTCCTTGCTGGTCCATCTCTAACTCATCCACTTCAGTGAAGCCTCTTCTGATCCCTCCTGCCAAACACGCTTTACCTTCAGTGATCACAGATTCATTCATCCATTCAACAAATATTTACCAGGCGCCCATCACACTGGGCATTAAGAATACAGAAATGACTCAGGCCCAGGCCCTGCCCTCGGGAGCTCTCACAGTCTAGGGCGAAGACAGATATGTAAACAGACACATGGCAATCCAAGCAAGAGGTGCCACCCATAAGTATGGAGAGTGTGGAAGGAGGACAGAAGAATGAAGGCTCACAAAGCAGGGACACATGGGCCAAGGAGTCGGGAAACAGCACTCTCAGCTGAGGGAAAAACAAGGGCAAAGAAAGAAGTGTAAAGGGGCAAGGCCTCCTCGGGGAATGCGAGACCTTTACAGGATTCCATGATAACATTTATTCTGCTGTGTACACATCTACCTTTTCTGGCTACTGCATGAGCCCCTTGAGGGCAAAGACCCGCCATGTTCACCTGTGCTCAGTGAAGATGGGCCATCGGCTGGACACGTGAATGAATGAGCAAGTCACAGGGCATGTGGCCATGACACAGACCACTCCCTTGTCTGACGTTTCCTTATAAGTGTTTTTACTGCAAAAACCCAAGGGGGCATTGGTGGTTCAGTGGTAGAATTCTTGCCTCTATAAGGAGACCTGAGTTCGATTCCTGATCAATGTACCTCGTGAACAGCCACCACCCAACTGTCAGCGGAGGCTTATGTGGGCCTACGATAATGAATAGGTTTCAGCAGAGCTTCCAGACTAAGACTAGGAAGAAAGCCCTGGAGATCTACTTCTGAAAATCTGCCCGTGGAAACCCTGTGGAATCACAACGGTCCAATCCTGTCGTGCATGGGTCGCCATGTGTCAGGGGTCAACTTGTGGCAGCTAACAATAACAACAATGGCAAGGACCCAGTCCAGAGAGCCTCAAAAGTCAGTCCCCTTTGGAAGGCAAAGACCACTTGTCCAACACACTTTGCTTATCCTTCCCAGGATTCCTGGCAGGCCAGCACTGCTTCTGCTGAGAGTTCCGTGAGGGACTGGCAAGGCTCATCAAATATTATGATGTCACAAGTAAATGTGAGCGGTAAATGATTAATCCATACCAGGAACAGCATTCTTGATGTTATCATAATGTACACAGCACGCTTCGAGGGACTATCCAGGGCCCCATGCCATATGTCGGGCAGGGAGGGTCCAGGGTCAGCCCAGGTGAGCTATGCAGTTCACTGCACTACAAAACAGACCTTAGGGCAGGGAAGTCAGAGTGGAGGTTCTAGAGCCAGATGCCTGGGCTGGAACCCCAGTGCTGCTAAGAGCAGCTGTGGGACTTTGGGCGAGTTACATAAATTCTTTGAGCATGTTCCCTCATCTACAAGACGGGGTCACCAATAACCTCTACCTCCTAACTGTAATGCGTTAACACTTAGACTAGGTCAAGCATGTTACTACTGCTCTTGGGTGCTGTTGGGTCGATTCTGACTCATGGCAGCCCCACGTGATGGAGTAGAATTGCCCCATAGGATTTCCTAGGCTGAAATCTTTACGGAAGCAGATTGCCAGGTCTCTCTTCCTCAGAGCCGCTAGATGGGTTTGAACTGCCAACCTTCCATTTAGCAGCAGAGCGCTTAACCGTTTGTGCCACACAGTATGTGCTGATAAACTGGAGCTACTACTATCCTTGTTGTTGCTGCTGCTGCCTCCTGTATCATCAGGTCCAATCTCTCCACCCAGTGGGGATATTGTGGGGCTCACAGGCCGTGAATAACAAAACCTGAGGAGGATTGAGGACGCCATGCCTGATGACGAATAGCAGCAAAGGTGCAAGGGAACAGCGAGAACCCCGTGACCTAGCTCTGAGGCTGGAAGCTGGACCTGGACATCACCTCTAACACGCTGAAGTACCTTGGGGACAGTCCAGAGCTCTCCAGGGAAGTCAGGGAGGAGACATTTACGAGACAGAAGCTCAGCCCCTGAAGGAAGGGTAGCGTGCCAAGCCTGCCCTCTTCAAGCTGCTGGGTGTTCAGGGCAGGGGGAGGACTCTGGCTCAGTGCCTCGACGCCTCCTCTGCAGCCTTGCCCTCCCCACCACCACCCTCCCTCCACCTCTCAGTCGCCACTGCCGCAATTCTCCATAACCTCAACTCCAGCGTCCCACGATCTACTCCAGCTCACCCCGTCTACCTGCCTCAGCCCAACAAAGGGCCCAGCACATGGTGGCCCCTGGTGAACACTGCTAATGCTGAATGAACAGGCCGCCTTATTCATACCACAAGCCTGACATGTGTCAGGCACCGAGCTGGGTGCTGGGGACATGGTGGTCAACAGGACAAACAGCCCTGACCCTCACAGAGTTGACAGTCTACCAGGAAAGCAGGGAACAGGTGCTGTGGGGACACACCACAGAAGCACCTGTTTTCCCCAAAGCCCAGAGGAGGGCAATCCCGGAGGGTGGCAGGCGGAGAAAGGGAAGATAGGTAAGGTAAGAGCCTGGGCAGAGGTCAGGGGCAAGAACTGATACCAAGACGGGAAGGTGAGGCTCCATCACATGGGCCCTTTTAAGGCATGCTAAGCTCCTGATAAGGAGCCCTGGTGGCGTGAACAGTTGAGCACTCAGTTGCTAACCAAAGCGTTGGCAGTTCAAACCCACCCAGTGGCTCTGCAGGAAAAAGACCCGGCAGTCAGTTCGTGTAAAGATTACAACCTAGAATACCCTATGGGGCAGTTCTACTCTGTCACATGGGTTCAGTGTGAGTTGGAATCCACCTGAAGGCCCCTAACGACAACCAGCACCTGATACGGTAAGGAAAGAAGAAGCCCTTGAAAGGTTAAGCAGGGGAATGACTTGGTCAGATCTGCCCTCTGGAGAGGCCGCACTGATGGCCACTCAGGAGAAGGGGAGAAGGCTGGAGGAGAGCAGGACCACAGGCAGAGTGACAGGCCAGGAGGCTGCTGCAGCCAGAGCCACCGTGAGCAATGACCATGGTCTAGAAAAGTGTCCCAGCAGCAAAGGGAGAGGCCTATAACTCTCGCTTAGACTGACACATGGCGACCTGGCATACAGGCCACTTCCCAGCATTCTTTCCAAGTTGTGGCTGTGTAACTACGTTCTGGCCAATGGGAGTTAGTGGAAGGCATGTGTGCAACTTCTGAGAAGTGTTCCTAAAGAGAGGAAGGGGGCCCTGCTTCACCCTGTCCTCTGCCTTCCTGCTGGCTAGGAAGCTGGACATGATGGCTGGGCCTTGCCTAGTCATCTGGGACCATAAGGTAGCCTAGGACACCAGACAAAACAGAAGGAGCCTGGGTCCCTGAGGACCTTGTGGGGCAGAGTTATCAGGCACGCCCTCATCTGCCTTGACTTCCCTTGAGAGACAAATGAAGTTCTACCCCGTTTAGACACTAGTATTTCAGGTTTTCTAACACTCAAACAAGGAGCCCTGATGGCGCAGTGGGTGAACGCTCAGCTGCTAACTGAAAGGCTGGCAGTTGAAACCCGCCCAGCAGCTCTGCGGGAAAAAGGCCTGAAGATCTGCTCCTGTAAAGATTACAGCCTAGAAAACCCTATGGGGCAGTTCTACTCTGTCACGTGGGGGCGGTTATGAATGGAAAATGGACTCAACACCAACCAACAACAACATCGCTCAAGAGGAAACTAGTAACCCTAGGTAGAGAAAAAGATGCAGATCCAGGAGATGCTTGGGAGGAGAACCTAACAGACTCAGCGATGACCTGATGGGGGCGGGGAGGCAGGAGGCATCAAGGGTCACTCCTGGGTTTCTGGGCTGCACAACCACATGGATGGCGGTGATGCCGTTGCTGAAATGGAAATGCTAGGGTGGCAGCAGATTAGAGAAAAGGTGGAAGAGACTCCAGAGCCCAGTGAGGAAGGCCAGGGATGCAGAGAGGGATATTTGCTTAGCTTGAAACCCCACCCAATGCTCCTTATTCTGTCTCAATACATGGGAAGAGAAATGGTTTAGAAACCAGAAGACCCAGATTCTATCTGTACCTTCACTGCTTCCTAACTGTACAACCTTGAATGAAGCGTTTATTATCTCTGTGCCTCAGTTTTCTCATCTGTAAAATGGGATAATGTCTTCCTTGTCTATCTCAAAGGATCAATGAAGGATGTGTTAATATAACATGTGAAAGTGTTAGGTAAACTGTATGTTGTTATTGTTGTTGTTAAAAAAATTTTTTTTTAACAACATACACAACAGAACGAAACACTGCCTGGTCCTTCCCCAATCCTCACAATCGTTGTTATGCTTGAACCCATATAGTACCACCCAATCAAGGGTTAATAATACTATTGCTGTTGTTGGTTGCCATGGAATCGATTCTGACTCATGGCAACCCCAAGTGTACAGAGTAGAACCACTTCATAGGGTTTTCAAGGCTGCGACCTTTTGGGAGCAAATCATCAGGCCTGTCTTCTAAGGTGCCTCTGGGTAGGTCTGAACCACCAACCTCTTGGTTGGTACTCAGGCACTTAACCATTGGCACTACCCAGGGACTCCAATAGGTATGGTTAATAAACTGTTGGCCAACACTTTACTCCTCCTGGGAGGGAGGTCTGCCCACACTGGGATTTAAGCTTAGGGAGACAATCAGGAGGCCAGTCAAGGGATATTTACAGCTGACAGGATGTGGTGATGATGTGGATGGGGGGGGGTCCCCAGGGCGGGGCATCTCAAAAGCAGGGGTGAGCCATCCTCCAAGGAGTGGCCCCACTGCCCTGATCAGCAGTGCCTGCCCCGGCCTGTGGGAGGCTTCTGGAGCTGCATGCAAGCCAGTCCTGCCCCAGGCCAGCAGCTCAGGCCTATCTGCAGCCAGAGTTTGGCCTGGTCCTGCTGAGTTCAAACTGACACATGGACTATCTACTGGACCAATAAGCAACATCATGATAAATGGAGAAAAGATTGAAGTTGTAACCAAACCTGTAGCCACCGAGTCGATTCCAACTCATAGTGACCCTATAGGACAGAGTAGAACTGCCCCATAGTGTTTCCTAGGAGCATGTGGTGGATCTGAACTGCCAACCTTTTGGTTAGCAGCCATAGCACTTAACCACTATGCCACCAGGGTTTCCTTGTAAAGAATTTCATTTTACTTGGATCCATAATCAACACCCATGGAAGCAGCAGTCAAAAAATCAAAAATGATTTACTGCACTGAGCAAATCTGCTGCAAAATACCTCTTTAAAGTGTTAAAAAGGCAAAGATGTCACATTAAGGACTAAGGTATGTCTGAAGCCATAGTGTTTTCAATCGCCTCATATGCATGTGAAAGCTGGACAATGAATAAGGAAGACGGAAGATGAATTCATGCCTTTGAATTCTGGTGTTGGCAAAGAATATTGAATATACCATGGGCTGCCAGAAAAATGAACAAATCTGTCTTGGAAGAAGTACAGCCAGAACGCTCCTCAGAAGCAAGGATGGCGAGACTTCGTCTCACATACTTTGGACATGTTATCAGGAGGGCCCAGTCCCTGGAGAAGGACATCATGCTTGGTAAAGTAGAGGGTCAGCAAAAAAGAGGAAGACCCTCAACGAGATGGATTGACACAGTGGCTGCAACAAGGGCTCAAGCATAACGATTGTGAGGATGGCGCAGGACTGGGCAGTGTTTCGTTCTGTTGTACACAGGGTCGCTATGAGTTGGAACCGACTAGGCGGCACCTAACAACTGAGCAGCAGTCTGCCCAAGCCTTCACTGTGGGATCTCTGCCTCAGTTTTCTCATCTGTATTCCATTTTCCTGCCAAAACCAAGCTGGACTCTGAATTCGTGCCTGACTGGCCGAGGCCCTGACACCCTGCCCTGCTCTTTTCCTGGTGACTGGACCCATGTACCCAGGCTGCCAACTCAATCAGAATAGCCCCAGTTGTCCGCTCCAGTCTCACTTCTCACCTTTGCCCAGAGGCACCTAAGATCCAGCCAGAGTGCTCTCCCTGAGGCTCACGCCTCGCCTCTGCGTCTCTAGGGAAAGGAACAGCCTTACCCGCTCCGTACTGCCAAACAAACTCCTACTCCTTCCAGACGGACACAGAATAGCTCCTGACACCTCCACCAGCCCCCCAGAAAACGATCGTACCCTCGTGCTCCACTGTACCCTGCACTCTACCTCCGTCCCAGCGCTTCTCACCTGGTATCACAGTGCCTGTTTTGCATGCTGCCCCTAGAATGCCTGTTGCTTAAAGGCATAGACCATGCTCTGGCATCTCACCACATGGGTAGGCCGAGCCCAGGGCATGGGATGCTGGAGGTCCCAGAGATGCTCAGTGAGTGTGGAACGGATGGACGACGGGAGAGCCAGAAGGGTGAACGAACGGCAAAGGGACATCAGTACTGGACCAGCTCAATGCCAGCCTGCCCCACTCCTGTAACCCTGCATTTCCGATTCCTTGGCCACTCCTCTACCCTATTCTCAGCCAACCCTGCAGCAGGCTCAGTTCCCTCAGCCCTGTCCTGGCCTCCTACCCTTTCCTTCTGGCCCCTGAGAGTCCCCAGATACCCTGAAAAGTGACAAGACTGTCCACTCCCTTGAGGATCTCTTGAGCTAACCCTGGCCCAAACCCAAAACCAGTTGCTGGTGGGTGATTTTGATTCATAGCGACCCTATAGGACAGGGTAGAACTGCCCCATAAAGTTTCCAAGGAGTGGCAGGTGAATTCGAACTGCTGACCTTTTGGTTAGCCGCTGAACACTTAACCACTGTGCCACAACCCTGGCCAGCCCCTCTAAAGACTGCCATGGCTTTAAAGGTCCAGGGTGAAAGGTGATCACAGTTATCACAGCAGACCTTACCTGCCTGGCCCTCTCAACTGCCCCATCCTCCTCCCTTCCCTCTGTCTGAACACGTCAGCCTCCTGGCAGGGGACAGCCCAGTCTCCTCTCCCCAAGTTCCTGCTGCTGGGGGCCTGAAGGCCAGAAAGCCAGACTTCTAGGAACCCCCTCCCACCACGCTAAGAGCAAAGGCATTTCTCTGAGGGGCAGTCTCCCCTCTTGGCCACTCCTCAGATATAGACCCCAAGAAGCTGCTTCTCGGCTGAGAGACCGCCAGACCGAGAGCTGGGAGGAGGCAAAGGAAGGCAGCGCGTGTCCCGGCTGATCGGCACCCACCGGAATCCACTCTGTGAGTTCCTGGGGTTGACCAGGACGCAGTCCCAGGTGCGATTGGGGGTGTTGTGGAACAGAACCAGTTGCCCTTCCTCTCGAACCCGGCTGCTCACGTTGTAGTCTGCTACAGACACCTCTTTCACCCGGAACGGGTTAGAGAACAAGTTGGTGACGCTACTGAGGGTGTTGACCAGGCGGCCGAAGAACTGCATCTTCCGTGGGCTGGGCGCAGAGGCCTGGCTGCCTGCCCCCTCAGACTGGAAGAGAACAGGGTCTCTGGTCAGCTGGGCGCGGTCTCCCATGCCCACCTCACCAAGTGCAGCGGGTTCCTGCACAGGCACCCAGATCGCTCCCCACCAGCGTTGCTCCCTGATTCTGGGCCTGCGGGAACCTGAAAAGGAGAAGAGAGAGAAACAGCACTGAGTGGGGGGCAAGGAGGCCTGAGGGGCAGTTACAGAGCACTCTGGGCAGGCTGGGCACCTAGCAGGCTCCCCTCCTGAACTGCCATTGTGACCCCAGAGCTGTCCTGCTCCCTGACTCAGTTTCCCCAACAGAGACTCAGTTTCCTCATCGGTGACGTCGGCAGCCCCCATGTGTCTGTTAGTTTGTGGTACGGTGGGGCCTTGCATGTTGCTGTGATGCTGGAAGCTATGCCACCGGTATTCAAACACCAGCAGGATCACCCATGGTGCACAGGTTTCATCCGAGCTTCCAGACTAAGACAGACTAGGAAGAATGACCTGGAGGTCTATTTCTGAAAAAATCGACTAGTGAAAACTTTATGAATAACAGCAGAACACTGTCTAATACAGTGTCGGAAGATGAGCCCCTCAGGTTGGAAGGCACTCAAAATACAACTGGGGAAAAGCTGCCTCATCAAAGTAGAGTCGACCTTAATGACATGGAGGGGGTCAAGCTTTCAGGACCTTCATTTGCTGATGTGGCACGACTCAAAATAAAAAGAAACAGCTGCAAACATCCATTAATAGTCGGAATGTGGAATGTACTAAGTATGAATCTAGGAAAATTGAAAATCGTCAAAAATGAAATGGGATGCATAAAGATTGATATCCTAGGCATTAGTGAGCTGAAACAGATTGGTATTGGCTGTTTTGAATCAGACAATCATATGGTCTACTATGCCAGGAATGACAAATTGAAGAGGACTGGCATCACATTCATTTTCAAAAACAACATTTCAAGATCTGTCCTGAAATACAATGCTGTCAGTAATAGGATAATATCCATATACCCCAACACAAAGAAAATAAAAATCCTCACAACTGGACCAATAAGCAACATCATGATAAATGGAGAAAAGACTGAAGTTGTCAAGGATTTCATTTTACTGGGATCCACAATCAACACCCATGGAAGCAGCAGTCAAGAAATCAAAATAGGCATTGCATTGGGCAAATCTGCTGCAAAGGACCTCTTTAAAGTGTTAAAAAGCAAAGATGTCACTTTAAGGACTAGGGTGTGCCTGACCCAAGTCATGGTGTTTTCAATTGCCTCATATGCATGTGAAAGCTGAACAATGAATAAGGAAGATCAAAGAAAAATCAATGTCTTTGAATTATGGTGTTGGTGAAGAACACTGAAAATACCACGGACTGCCAGAAGAACCAACAAATCTGTCTTGGAAGAAATACAGCCAGAATGCTCGTTAGAAGCAAGGATGGTGAGACTTCATCTGACATACTTTGGACACATTGTTAGGAGGGACCAGTCCCTGGAGAAGGACATCATGCTTGGTAGAGGCTCATCGAAAAAGAGGAAGACTCTCAATGAGATGGACTGACACAGTGGTTGCAACAATGGGCTCAAGCATAACGATTGTGCTGATGGCGCAGAACTGGCAGTGTTTCGTTCTGCTGTGTGTAGGGTTGCTGTGAGTTGGAACCGACTCGAAAGCACACAACAGCGACAACAACAATGTGTGCAGTGAAGAGCCCTGGTGGCAATGGTTAAAGTGCTTGGCTGCTAACCGAAAGGGCAGCAGTTCTATCCCACCAGCCACTCTGGGAGAAAAACGTAGCAGTCTGCTTCCATAAAAATTACAGCTTTGAGAACCCCATGGCTCTGGCCTCTAGGGTCACTGTTGAGTGAGAATCGACTCAACAGCAATAAGTTTGGATTTTTGGTTTTAATGTGGGCAGCACCCACTGCTCCCTGCTCCACAGAGATGTTGTATTGGCAAAGGGGATCACAAATGGGAATGCTGCTCACGGTGGGCAGGAACACAACATGCAGGGGAAGGGCTCTCACCATGTCCGAGAATTTCTGGCACTCCAAGCTTGGCACAGGTCATCTCAATTCCACAAAATCAGTGTTCCCTCTCTACTAGGTACCTACCACACAGGGACCAGGATCATCTCACCATCTATCGGGGGGCAGGAGATGCTAAACATTTGTCTCAAACTTTTGGTGCCAAGGAGCTCCGACAGGGCCCCCAAACAAGCTTTTTGAAATGCCTGTGTGTGAAGATGGAGACACCATACACGTGGGCTCGGGTGGCCACTTTACAGTGCAGATTCTCAGAGCCACCCTTTCTGTGGTGGCAATTGTCCCAGTCTGGACGACAAAATTAGCTGTCTTGTTATTTCCTGGGCTCCTAGGAGCACACCGTCCGCCAAAGGCACTGCCCCCAAGGCTGCGGAGAACCGTCTGTAGGCTGCTCTGCTCTGCCTCCGTGTCCAGTCGATTCCAACTCATATCAACCCTAGAGGACAGAGCAGAACTGCCCCATAGGGCGTCCAAGACTGCAATCTTTATGGAAGCAAACGGCCACATCTTTCTCTCACGAAGTCGCAGGTGGGTTTGAGCTGCCCTTTCAGTTAGCAGCCGAGCACTTAACCACTGTGCCACCACAGTCACTGCCAAAAGGCATGTCAGACAGCAAAGACGGGGCTCCTGAGTGTGGGTACCCCAGGAGGGGCCTGGAGATCTGAGTGGACGTTAGTGCCCTCCCTGGCTCTGTCCCAGCCTATGTGCTGAGAAGTGTGCTGAGGATCAACCTGAGGGAGAAAGGGAAGAGCAAGAGGCCTACAAAGACCCATATGAAACGGGAGGAAGGGTCAATAATGGAGCCCCGGTAGCACAATGGTTAAGAGTTTGGCTGCTAACCGAAAGGTTGCCAGTTCGAACCCACCCAGCAGCCCTTCGGGAGAAAGACGTGGTGATCTGCTTCCGTAAAAATTACGGTCTAGAAAACCCTATGGGGAAGTTCTATTCTGTCACATGGGGTCACTAGAAGTTGGAATTGATCCAAAGGCATCCAACAACAACAACGGTCAATAATAGTTATATCAGGAGACGTTCACTGAGCACTTACTATGTAGTAGGCGGAGCTAAGCACATCGCATAGATGGTCTCATTGAAGATCTCACATCTGAGGCGGGGCGCTGCGAGCACAGGGCAGCTCTGAGCCACACTGACCAGCTACGTTACTTAACCTCTCTGTGTCTTAGTTTCCTCATCTGTAAAATGAGATGCATAAAAACAGTACCTGGCCTGTAGTAAGTGTTCAATAAATGCTAGCTAGCTTTACTTTGAACATCCCCTTTTCCAGAGAAGGAAACTGAGACTTGGAGAACGCTGACTGAGGAGCTTTGAAAGCATTCTGATGCTTTGTGATGTCCTTCCTTTTGCGATTAGTAGTAGGCTGTGGTGTGAGATGCTTTTGAGCCTCAGTTTCTCCTTTAAAACAGGGCCAACAACACTCCCTCCAAGTGTTGTGAGGATTAAATGGGAACGTTTACGAGAATGCTTAGACCTGGGTTAAGCTTTCTTCTGTATTCTGCACTTGGGGACTGTAAGGACAGAGAAGCTGGGGTGCCTGCACCCCTCTCCAGGGCCAGAGAACAGGGGAGGGCACCCAAGGGAAGGTATAAAATCTCTCCCAGGAAATGAACCCCCAAATGGAAGACACAACACACATCAGTACATGTTATAACAATGTCTGCTGTGACACAGAAATGAAAGCAACGTCAATATCCAACATGAAACCAAAAACCAAACCAGCTGCTGTCAATCGATTCCAATTCATGGCAACCCCGTGTGTTCCAGAGCTGAGCTGTGCTCCCTAGGGTTTTCAAGGCTATGACCTTTTGGAAGCAGATTGCCAGGCCTTTCTTCCAAGGTGCCTCTAGGTGGATTTGAAACGCCAACCTTTGGGTTAGCGTTGTGCCACCCAGGGACTCCATCCAACGTTAGGATCGTGCTAAATTGTGATACGTTTTACCCAAGAGATGTAGCGTAGTCGCTAAAAGTTGGGATTGTGAAGATTGTAACAACTCAAGAAAAGCAGACGGCATCCTGTTCCAAGGCTCCCGCGCCGTCAGGTCCACGCCATCGCCCAGACTGGCTGTGTGCACTGCAAGCATGGCCTGCAAAGGCCCTGCCTCCAGGGCAGCCTCCCCGACTCTGCATCTCCCACCCTGTCTGCACCACACCACCAACCAGTCCTGGAAAGTAAGGCTTTCTCCTGTCCCGACCACACTGCAGTGTCTATCTGAATGTTCGCCTCTCCTTTTCTGCCTGGAGAAGCCCTGGTTACCTGTCACAAGCAAACTCAGCTACCACATCCTACTTAAAGTGCTCTTGATGTACCGCCCCCAGCCCCCAGCCCCCAGGGTCTCTCCCTGCCTGTGCTGCCCTCATCTTCAACCCATTTCTATTATTAACCTCCTGTGTGCCATGACTGCCCCTCCTACCTCACGCGCAGCCACCACCCATCTGGCAGCGGAGGTCTGCGTGTTGCTACGATGCTGAGCAGATTTTAGCAGAGCTTTCAGACTTTTTTTTTTTCAGACTAAGACTAGGAAGAAATGCCTGGCAATGAACTTCTGAAAAACCTCCCAGTGAAAGCCCTATGGATCGCAACCGTTCAATCTGTTGTGTATGGGTTGCCACGAGTCAGCAGCTAACAGCAACAAGAACAGCCAGATTGTAAGCTTCGCAGTAACGATCACACCAAACGTTCACGTGCCTCTTACGAGACTCTGGTCTGTTCTAGGAGCTTTCACGTACATTAATCATTTCACCCAGTCAACAAGCCCATGAATTCAGTACCATCATTATCCTCATTTTACAAATAAGAAAACCACAGAAGAGGGAGGTAAAGCAACACGCCCGAGGTCACACAGCAGGCAGGTGGGGGAGTGAGGACTGGAGCCCAGGGGAGCAGACTCCAATTCTGAGTTTCTTACGGGCAGGTGCTGGGTCTTCTCCTCACTCTCAACCCTGGGCCCCAGCACAAAGCTTGACACAGAGAAAGTTTGTTAAACATAATTTAGCTAAGTAAAAGTATGCACAGGAAAAAGAAAAAAAAAACAAAAAAAAACACTGATAGGAAACATACCAAAATATTAAGAGCCGATTAAGGTACTGGGTTTATGGGCAATGTTTTTCTTTTCCCTATTTTCCAAATGGTATGCACAACGTTTTTATATTTATTTTTTTAAAGAAGGGGTGTAGGTTGGGGCCCTGGGGCCTGCTGCCAGGAAGGTGGGGGGCATGGGGTCAGGCCTGGGTGTGGAAAGCAGCTCAGAGGCTTCCCAGGGGGCAGGCCCACAGGTGCCTGGAGAGGCCTCACAGAAAGGGGAGAAGAGTCAGGAACATCCCGAACCCAGGAGTCCCTCAGGTAAGTGGTTGAATGTCTCCATGGGGGGCCCAGCTGGATCAGACAGACCCCACGTTGGCCCTGCCTCCAGAGGAGAGCCCCCTGCCTCAGGGTCCCAGCCCTCACTCTCAACGGAGGCTGATGGGGGAGGGGGTGGAGCATTCACAGCCCTGTGGCCACAAAAAGAACAGGGACTTTGGGCGCGGGACAGACCTGGCTGTCCTCCAGCCCTTGGGTTGTCATGAGGATGAAATGACGTCATGTGGGGAAAGTGTCCGGGACGCCAGGCTGACTGTGGGCACACAAACAGTGGCGTTGTTATCACTCAGTGGAAGAAAGGAAATGAAAACCAGCAGCCACATCCTGGAACAGTCACGGCGTCCCTAGCCAGGAAGAGAGCTGTGCTTCCCTCTCATTTCTAGCAACTTCCTCCTGTCCCCCAAGTAGAAGCCTTGTCTCCAGTCACCCCTGACCCCAGAGCTCAGGGTCTGCAGGAGGGGAGGACGCTAGGCTGGGGAGTGGCTGCCCCCAGAACCTCTGAGGCCCTGCTCAACTGGTCTCCTACCAGCCCGGCCTCACTCCTTGCTCCCCCTCTCTCGCTTTCTCACATCCTCCCCTTGGACCTTCCCAGGGTGCAGTCTGCTGCTTTCCCCTACTGACAGCTGTTCTCTGCTACTCCTCATCTGCACTCGCTCCCTGCCTGTGACTGGTACGTGTTTCAGTCTCTCCAGGGTCATCTGGCATGGACAGTATACTCCCAGGCACCGAGGCGGCTTCGAGCAGCTCTCTCAAATGCAAAAACAGAAAGACACCAGCTCAAGAGCTTCTGAGGTGATGGTGAAGGTGACAATACTGCCTGTCTCCTCCGGGTAATTTCCAGCTGCCAATTTTGTCTCCCTGAGACTGAGGCTGCAGGTTTTTGGCCTACTCTCCTTACCTCTGATCACCCACCCCCTGTCAAAGGCCCAGCTTGCCCGCTTGGTTCCTTAAGGGGAGTCTGCTGGGTGTAAGACTCCCCTAGGGGAGATGGAAGGCAGAAAGGACAAGTATTATTACCCCCATCTTAGAGATAAAGAAACCGAGCACCAGAGAGGCCTCAAATTGTGGATGCTTCAACGGCAAATTAAAGTGGGACATGCTGATGCCCACCAAAAAACAAAAACCAACCAACCCTCAGTGGGATCAGAGGGGGACTGGAACCAACAAGTAGAATCTTTGGTGAGCCTCCTAAAAGTGGCTACTCGGGCTCACGAAATGAGTAGTCACGGTGGGCCTCAAGGCCAGTACGTCTCCAAGAGCTCATAGCCCCTGGAGGGGAAGCGTGGGGAAGGGCTGCTGGAGCAGGTGACTCTTGAGGTGAACTCCGAAGGAAAAAGAACAGCCAGCCAAGGAGGCAGCTCATGGATCGGACTGAGGATGGGAGCCCGCGTGACCGGTGAGCAAAGAGCATGAGAGCGTTTTCATTCGGACTGGATCGTGTCTGTCGGGATCAACATGAACAATGGTCATTATGCGGCCATTAGAGGAGCAACTCCGCCATCCGCCATGCTCACAACCCTCTGTGAGGAGCCAAGCTCAGGGAGTACGTGCAATAGAGAACAGGGGGCTGGGGAGAGGAAGAGGTGTGTGGGTCGGTTCTCTGGGGTGCTTAGTGAGAAGCCAGTGAGGCTATGGAGTCCCTGAAGGACCCAAGAGAGAAGTCGTCCCTGCCCTCTGGGGCCTGCTCATCTGCCAAAGCCACCAGGCCCTGGGTGCAGTCCTTTCTGCTCTCCCGTGGGTGGGTGTGTGTGAAAACGGCTCTTCTGGAGTGAAGGGGCCAGGTTTGGTCCTCCCTCGCCTGGCCTGCCTGCAATGCCCTCCCCCCAGCCTGCCAGCTGGCCCTCTGAGCGCTCGGCACACTAGCTAGCACTGTGGGCACTGTGTACATACACACAGGAGGGCAAGGGCCACACCTGCCCCATCCTTCCCTGCTCCGTGCACATCACAGGATGCAGTAGGAGGGCTCCCCATCACCCTCCAGGGCAGTGACACAAGCACCCACATGAGCTGGCCCAGCCCACCCACCCCAGCCTGGCTACACCATGACCCCGTCCCGGGATTCTTCACCCTCCCGCCTCAGTGTACCTGCACCAGCTGCTCCCTCTGCCCACTCTGCCCTCCCTGCTTTCCTAACCTTCAAATAAAGGGCTTTCAGATAAACAAATAAACCCCTTCTTGTCCTTCAAGACTCAGTTCAGGTGCCACCTCCTCCAAGAGTCATACCCCGCGCCCTCCTCTCCTCTCAGCCCCAGGTGTGCCCCCCACGTCCACCGCATACCCCCGCGCCCCCTTTTATTTGTTGACCCAGGCACCGAGCACACTGTTCCTGACCCACAGTAGGTGTTTAATAAGTGTCTAGGGAGTCAGAGAGTGAGAACAAATGAATGAGCCTGCAGAGGAACCCCCCACACACACTCTTACTCTGTAGCTGGTGGCCATGTGGAGCAGACACCACTTCCCACCCCTCCTGCACTGCCACATGCCTCGCCACCATTGAACAGAACAAAACAGAGGGTTGTGCTCAATCCAACCAGATGCTACATGCTCGCAAGGGGCACCTTTCTTGAGCACCTGCTATGTCTCAGGAGTGGTACTAGGTGCTGGGACTAATCCCTCCCTGAACTTGGCTCTGGAAAGTCCAGCTTACTATGCCATCAGAGTGCTTAAAGCTGAGCTCCCCCCCCCCGTATTCCAACCAGGAAGACTCTTCAAACGCTCTGCTTCCCTCTGGACTGAGCCTGGCATGTGGAACAGGACAGCTGTCTGGGGTGCGTGACAGGATCTCGAGGCAGCCAGGCCAGGAAGCCGCGCTCACAGAGCTGGCCACATGGGGGATTCTGGGAGCACGAAATCAGGCCTCACGAGCCCCAGCTGCTGCTTATGACAGGATGTCCCATGACTGGAACAACTGCTGGGCAGTGCCGGCAGCAGGACATTGACACCCTCCTGTGCAGCCAACATTACCCCGTACCCACTGGGCTACAACATGGGGTCTGATCAGAGCCCCAAGTCTGCCCTGATGACAGTGGCCTTCTTTCCCGCAGCTCTTAGTGTCTGCACCACCCAGCACATGAACACATCGCGCCCATGACCCCCATCCTCTCACAAGACCACCAGGCTTTCATGTTGTGAGCTGCGTGGAGCTCATAAACGCTCGTGAAATAAGAAAGGTGTCATTTGTTATCCCTGTTTGCCTTATGGGGAAACTGAGGCCCAGAAAGTAGAAATAGGAGGTCTTGCCTGGGGGCTGAATTCATGCCTTTTCCTCTGACTCTTAAACTGGAGGCAGAGGGCGCACCACAAAGCAACTGAGATAATCAATAAGTGCGCGTCCTGAGGAAAGACTGAATGCCAGTAGGGGTCAAGTCAAAGGTCATTTCTACCTTCCCTCCTGGCCTCTGAATCACCCAGGCTGCCTTCCAAAAGCTATCCCTCTGAGTGTCCCCCCGACCCCGGCTCATCCCAGCACTCCTGAGCGAGTGAGAAACGGAAAGGCCTTTCAACCAACAGTGCTGCTCCATTTACCCAGCATCCATTGAGCGCCAGATGCCACGCCAAGCGTTCCTGATGCGTTACACATGGACTCCTCGAAACACCCGTAAGAGACGGCATAGGTTTCATCCCCACATCACACCCAGGAAACTGAGGTACAAGGAAGTGATGTCATTTTCCAGGATCCAGAGCACCGGCTCTTACTCCTCAAACTGCCTTCAGGGGACGCCTGTATGGCAAGTGGCTGAGCGAGGCTGACGGTCAGCCTGCCGTCCTCAGGCGGCACTCCAAAGCCAAGGCTTCCTTTAAAGATGCACTGCCATTCATACGAACCGGGGCAAAATGCCCTTTGAAAATAAAAGGGAAAAAAACGTGTCTCTTCCATCTAGTCTTAGCTGAACCACAGATGGAAGCAACCTCCCCAGAACTGCTGCTGGAACTTTCAAGGATCTGAGGCATGGACAACTTTAAGAGGTCCTTGGGCTGGTGGCAGGGTACAGGTGGCCCACTGAATGCTTCACTCCACAAGTATTTATTGAAGACCTATAAGGAGCCCTCGTGGCACAGTGGTTAAAGCAATCGACTGCTAACCAAAAGGTTGACTGCTCAAAACCACCAGCAGCTCCACGGGAGAAAGATGTGACGGTCTGCTTCTGTAGAGATTTACAGCCTCGGAAACCCTATGGGGTCACTATGAGTTGGAAGTGACTCAAGGCAGTGGGTTTGGGGTTTGGGTTCTCCTGTGGTAGGCACGGAAACCCTGGTGGCGTAGTAGTTAAGTGCTACTGCTGCTAACCAAAGGGTCGGCAGTTCGAATCCACCAGGTGCTCCTTGGAAACCCTATGGGGCAGTTCTACTCTGCCCTATGGGGTCGCTATGAGTCAGGATTGACTCAACGGCACTGGGTTTGGTTTTGGGTTGGTGGTAGGCACCGTTCTGACAGTTGGGAATACAATAGTGAACGAAACAGACAGAAACCCCTTACCTCCTGGAACTCATATTTTAGAGAGGGCTACGAATAATCAAGAAGATAAATAAGTAAAATATATGCCTAAGTTTTAGATGCTGACTAAGTGCAGAGGAGAAAAATAAGGCAGAGATGGGACAAGAAGTATCTGGGTGAGGACTGAAATGTTAGACAGGGTGACCAGCGAAGTCCTCACCAAGAACTTGATCTTGAATAAAGAAAGAGAAGGTGAAGAAAATCATATGGATATCCAGGTGAAGAGTTTTCCAGGCCAAAGGAAGAGCAAGTGCAAAGGGCCTGGGGCTGGAGCATGCCTGGTGTGTTCCATGAACAGTAAGGAAGCCAGTGAGATCAGAGCGGTAACAGGAGGCCAAGTCACGTACAGTGAGAGGAGAAGCCACAGCAGGGCTTGGAGCAGAGGCACGACATTTCAAGCGAACCACTCAGGCTGCAGTGTTGAGGAAAGACTAGAGGGGGCAAGGGCTGAAGCAGAGGCCAGGAAGGAGGCTACCTCAAGACTCCAGGCATGAGATAATGCCCAGCTGAGAGTCAGGTGATCAGAATGGACTGATTTTGAAGGCAGATCCAGTAAGATTTACTGAGACTGGATGTGGGGTGAGAGAGAGGCATCAGGGATCACCTCACACCTTCAGCCTGAGCAACTGAAAAAATAAAACTGCCATTTCCTGAGGGAAGTGGGTAGGAGGGCAGGTTTTGGCGGGCCAGTGGAGGGGATGGCTATCAGGAGCTCAATTCTAAATACTTTTCGAGTTTGAAATGCTCCGTATGAGCTGCTGCGTGAGCAACTGGATATGTGAGTCTACCATTTGGGGAAAAGGTCTGGACGGGGCTGGGGATATAAATTTGGGAGTTGTCAGAGTAGAGACGGTATTTAATGCTGTGAGACTGGATGAGATCATCTAGAAAATGAGAATGGACAGAAGAGGCATTGAAGACATGACCTGTTAAGATCTCACTTCTCCCAGGGAGCCACCCTCTACACAGTGAAGCTGGTGCCTCAGGCCTCTCCTTTCTACAGCCCCTCAGCACCTACCTTCCACACACACAATATTTAAATTCCTCCTTTCTCTGCTTCTTGGTGATGTCATTCTGCTGAGTGAGGAGAAAATTCCCTTTTGAGGACACTGTCATCTAACAAGAAAGTAACCCATGGAAGGGAGGAAAAAATGCCCAGGGCACTGAGACAAGAGTGATCCTGACATGGGTGGTCTGGCACAGACACAGGGTCTGAGGTCACACAGCTAAAGATTCCAGCTCTGACCTCATCATCGGCGTGACCTTGGAAGACTCACATGCACTCTTCCTCACGTTAAAGGGTACCCCTCAAGGGTAGCCTAGAACATGGGAGGCAGTCAATAAATACTTGTTGAATAAATGATGAATGAATGAATGGAAAAGATAATATATATAAACAAGCCTGACTCATAGGGCTCACCAATAAGCACCTGCCAAATGAGAAACGAAAGACAATGTGCCATCTTTCTCTCCTCTTTCATTCTCTTTTTCATCCTGTCTTTTCTCCTTTCCTTTCCCCCATCCTGATTATGACACCACAGCAAATCCATTTAATTGTACAGGGTCATCCTGGTTACAAAGCTTTGCCTTATACATTTTCTCACTCAATTTTGAACCTCAAGGCAGCCTTATAAGGGAAGAAAATGCAACCCTCCTGTCACGGATGGGGGCCCTGGTGATGCAGTGGTTAAGAGCCTGGCTGCTAACCACAGGGTCTGCAGTTCAAATCCACTAGCCACTCCTTGGAAACCCTATGGGGCAGTCCTACTCTGTCCTATAAGGTCACTGTGAGTCAGGCTCGACAGAAACAGGTTTTTTTTTTTTTTCTTGGTTTCTCACAGATGAGGAAACTGAAACTCTGAAAATCGCCTCCAAAGTCCAGGAACATTTTAAAGCAGTGACAATAACAAAACAATGCATTCAGCCCAAGGGCGGAGCTCCAGTGTTGCCAAACCAAACCTGCCTAACATCCTGTTGGGTGGATAAGAGGGCAAGTGAGAAAGACCCAGAAGCTTAGGGAAAGGAAAATACTTGTTTAGGGTCATGTGACCATAGATCCATGAGCTCTGTCCCCTCCCTGTCCCACATCCACAGGCCGGTCCCTCCCAGCCACACGGTCACCCAGGTCACACGCTGCCTGTTAAAACTTCCAGGTCATCTGTGGGAGCAGGAGGTGGAAACAGAATTGGGAGGCTGGGAGACTTGGGGTGATGAGGCTGAGGGGAAGGCGGGAGCATAGTGGGGAGCAGACTACACTTGAAATCTGGGGACACATAGGACAGGAGAATCAGGGTGACCAGCAAAGGAAAACCTGGCGACTCAAATGGAGGAATGCAGAAAAGAGAGAGGGGAAGCGGGGATCAAGCGGGCATACACTGAGGTGGGAAAATTGGGAGCACTTAGAAGGGCTCAGTAAGGAAACTGGGGACAATCAATGGGACCCAAAGGGAAAATAAGGAATAGGAAGGAGAGGGGTTTGACTCAGGAAGTTAGGGATACTAAAGAGGGGACACAGGTCAGAAACTGGGGTACTGAGGAGAGCATCAGGGTCAAAGCTGGGGTCCCTGAGGGGCACACAAGTTCTAGGTGAAACTAGAGCTGTCACGGGATGGGAGATGGGGACGATGGGGGATCCATGACAGGAAACTGGGGGCACTCAGGGGGGTCACACAGGCGTCAAAGGAGGACATGCCTCAAAATCAGGGAACACGAGGAAGGTCCCCATGAGGGTGTCGGTGGGGACGCTGAAGTCCAGGGCGCAGGTGAGGTTTGGGATGGGCCCCCCAAGCCCCGCCCCCCGCGCCGTCACTCACCTCGGCTTACTCAGCGCCTTCTACTTCCGCAAACAAACGTTCCCCAGACCACGTGACGGTCCTGCCGCCGCTACAGCCCCGCCCCCGTGCCGCGAGCCCTGCGGCCCGAGGTCAGGTGGGGGCGGGGCGCCACAGCTCTTATAACTGCCCAATGGAAGGGGCTTCCATAGCGGAGGGAGGACGGACTTTCGGCTGGAGCCAATCGGCGGCGGCGGCGGGGCGCGGCCATGTCTGTGCGGGGCGGATAGTCACGTGACGGCTCGTTGGCCGACATACCGGTGCGGGGCAAGAGTCTCTCACCGTTCTCTGCCCTCCCCTCCTGAAACGGTCAGAGGCGTGAAGCCTGAGCCTTGGTGTTGATGACGGCTCATAAAGATAAAAATAAAACAGACGAAGACAAAGGCATAGCAGGGAGGAACCTGCCTTGATTTTGCCGGGTATCCCACAGCCTAGGGTTGCCAGATTTAGCAAATAAAAAATGCCAATGATTTTTCAGTCTAAGAAAAAAAATACCGAATGTAGTTACGATAAAAGATTATTCGTTGTTTATTTGAAACTCAAATTTAACAGGGCACCCTGTATTTTTTCAGGAAGCTGGCCGGCAAGCTTATCTCAGGAAGTATCTTAGTGTTTTTAGTAGAAACTAGGACAAATGACTTGATGTCTGTCAACCTCAGACTCCTTATCTGAGAAATGGGCACAGTAACACCTCACAGGCTTGTTCGGAAGACTAGAGAGAAATTAGTCTCCGTGCCTGCACCTAGTGGGATTTCCATAAATGGCAGCTGTAAACGATTAATAATGAGGGTAATGAGATGCGCTGAAAAGAAGCCAGGAGACCGGGTTTTAGTCATAGATCTACCTCTGACTAGGCAGGCTACTTCTCTCCAGCGAGACTGGATGGACGTTTCTTCCCATTGATCCTCCCAGCTGTAGGTCTAGGTGATTCCCCAGACTGTCCTCTGTCCACGTGGGAAGTGTATTTGCTGTTACTGAGCCTGTGGGGAGAAGTGTGCTCCTCTTCAGTCCCTCAGAAGATATTAGTACCCAGATCTGGGGGCAGCCACAGCAGCTCAAGCAGGGTCTAGTTAAGAATTCAGACGGGTTAAATAAAACTAAGCATCCCACTGACCCACCCACTGCGGTGGAGTAGACTCTGGCTCATAGCGACCCTATAGGACAGAGTAGAACTCCCCTATAGAGTTTCCAAGGAGCACCTGGCGGATTTGAACTGCCGACCTCTTGGTTAGCAGCTGTAGCACTTAACCACTACACCACCAGGGTTTCCAAAACTAACCATAGTAATTAATATTTGTACAGAGCTTTCCCAGTCACAAAGTGCCTTCATATCCATTATCTCAAGGATGTAGTTACTCTCGTCCTCATTTTACAGGTGAGGAAACTGCTCTCTCAAACTAAGGTTAGAAATTTGATTCAAGGTTTCAGCTTGTTGCTGAGAGAAAGGGTTGAAGACTTGGAATTCTCAGTGAAAATATCTTGCCCTTCAAGCGGCAAACAAGTGAAGTTAGAGCAACTGTTGCAAAAGTCCAGGCATTCCACCCTCCGCCCAGCAATCCGATCCGACAAAAGGGGTAGGTTCAGCAGGATGAGTCCCATTCTTCAGCAAACACCCACACCTGTGTTCGGTGTGGCTCTGCGAGGCAAGATGGGTGACACAGACAGGCAACCGACTCTGAAATCCAGAAAGGGCCAAGGGGGCTGGATCAATCATTGGAAACATTCAAAAGAGCCACAACAGAAATTCATAGAGTCTCAGGGCCTGATGAAGTTGAGTACCCCTCCCCTAGGTATTTCTGGTAGAAACTGTTGAATAAGTGGATAAACGAAGAGATGGCGTAGAGGTGGTTATCGGGTAGCACTGAAGGGTCAAGCAATATAAAGGGAGGGGGCAGTAAGCACCAGGGAGGACACCGTGTGGGGTTTCTGCTGGATTGCACATTACAGACAGTTCAAGCTGACAGATCAAGTCAAAGAGCTTGTCTTGAGGGGCTGTGCTAGGCCCTGCAGCCCATACAACACAGAGCAAGGTATCCACCGTTTAGGAACTCAGGATCTAGAGGGACAGACTAGACCAAGTCTCCTTCAAGGAATATATGGGAAACAAACTACCTGATGACTAACATGCTAACAGTGCAATTTTACACTTCTTACTCCATTTGAGACTTAACAACAGTCCTGAGAAATAGTATTATTACCCCCACTTCGTAGATGAAGAAATTAAGGTTCTTAGAGGAGAGATGACCCTCAGAGCCACACATCAATGAGAGACAGAGCCAGAATCAGAACCTAAGTCTTGTCTTTTCCTTCCTAAAACGAGAGGAGTGCCCACAACATGCCAGGCAATGTCCTTGGTGCTGAGAAAACCACAGCAAACAAAACAGACAAAAACCCCTGCCCTCCTGGTGCTCACCAGCTGGTGGGGAAAGATAGGCCATAAACAAAACAGAGAAGTAAAAAATAGACTGTGTTTTGTGAAAGTCTTTGGATGCCGTGTTATGATGGTATCTTACCCTCAAAAACATTCACAAGTGTTGGATCTGGGGTTGTGTATATGAGTGCCATCGTACTAGTCCTTCCATTTTCGGTGTGTTTGGACACTTTTATAACAAAAAAGTGGGGAAAAAATATAGTGTACTACTGTTGTTAACTGCTGTCAAGTCAACCACTCACTCTGGGTGACCCTATGTGTTAACAGAGTAGAACTGCTCTGTAGGGTTTCCTTGACTGTGATCTTTATGGAAACAGTTCACCAGGCCTTTCTTCCGCCCCATAGGATTTCCTAGGGTGTAACCTTTACAGGAGCAGATTGCCAGCTCTTTTCTCCTACGGGGAAACCCTGGTGGCGTAGTGGTTAAGAGCTACAGCTGCTAACCAAAAGGTCAGCAGTTCGAATCCACCAGTCACTCCTTGGAAATTCTATGGGGCAGTTCTACTCTATCCTATAGGTCGCTATGAGTCAGAATCGACTCGACGGCAATGGGTTAGGTTTTTGTTTTTTTCTCCCGTGGAGCCAATGGTGGATTTGAACTGCCGACTTTTCAGTTAGCAGCTGAGCCCTTAACTGTTGCGCCACCAAGGTTCCACCCACCCAGGATAAACCCCAGAAAAAACCAAACACTTTGCCATCGAGTCAATTCCGACTCATAGAACTGCCCCATAGAGTTTCCAAGAAGCGCCTGGTGGATTCAAACTGCCAACGTTTTGGTTAGTAGCCGTTGCTCTTAACTGCTGCGCCACCAGGATTTCCCCACCCAAGACAGATGGTGGTAAATGTTATGAAGTAAAAGCAGGGCAGAGAGACAAGGGAGGATTGTAATTTTAAAGAAACTGCCCAGGAAAGTTCTCACTGAAAAGGGAGACATTTAAATAAGGACGTGATGGAGATGAGGGCAGGGTAACCTGGAGAAGAGCAAAGGCCCTGAGGCAGGAGCTTGCCTGGTTTGCTTCAGGAAAAGCCTGGAGGCTATGCTGGCGGAGTAGAGTGAGTGAGCAGGAACACAGTAGGCAATAAAGACTAAGGGGAGTGGGACCAGTTGTTGTTAATGATTATTCACGGATGTTTGCAGCTGTTTCTTCACATTTTGAGTCATGCCACATCAGCAAACGAAGGTCTCAAAAGCTTTACTCCAACCACATCATTTAGGTCAACTCTACTTTGAGGAAGCAGCTCTGCCCCAGCCGTCTTTTGAGTGCCTTCCAACCTGAGGGGCTCATCTTGTGACATTATATCAGACAATGTTCTGCTGCTCATCTTGTGACATTATATCAGACAATGTTCTGCTGCTATTCATAAGGTTTTCACTGGCTAATTCTTTACAGAAGACTGCCGGGTCCTTCTTCCAAGTCTTTTAGTCTGGAAGCTTGGCTGAAACCTGGGTGACCCTGCTGGTATCTGAATACCAGTGGCATAGCTTCCAGTATCACAGCAACACGCAAGCCCCCACAGTACAAGCCCTGACAGACACGTGAGGAGTAGAACATTGTAGACAACTTTAAGACTCACTCAAAGGGAAATGGGGAGCCATGGAAGAGTTTTGAGCAGAGGAGTGACCTGATCAGATTTACGTTTTCACTGATGATGTCTGTTCTGTGAGAATGTAAGGCTAAGGCAGAGGCTGGGAGGCCTGTGAGGATGATATTGCAGAAATCCAGGTGAGAGATGATGGTACAATAATAGGCTCTTCCCAACAACAGAATCATTACAGTCCAGGTTCTTGTCATGATCAAATGAGTAGGGTGTAGAAGTCACTCAGAGAAGGCATTGATCAACCGCCCTATAGGAAGCTTTGTGCAGAGATGACTCTTGAGCAGAGATGAGCAAAGTACAGCAGCCCATGGGCCAAATCCTAGCCTGCCACCCTTTTTTTGTAAATAAAGCTTTACTGGAACAAAGCTACATTCCTTTACATATGGCTATGCCTTCTATAAGGAGCCTTGGTAGACAATGGCTAAGCGCTGGGCTGCTAACTGAAAGGTGAGGGGTTGGAACCTACCAGCCGCTCCGTGGGAGATTGATAGACCCACCCACTGCCATCAAGTCGATTCCGACTTATAGTGACCCTACAGGACAGAGTAGAACTGCCCCATAGAGTTTCCAAGGAGCACCTGGCGAATTCGAACTGCTGACCTCTTGGGTAGCAGCCATAGCACTTAACCACTACACCACCAGGGTTTATGGAGCAGTCTGCTTTTGTAATGATTATAGGCTTGGAAACTGTGGGACAGTTCTACTCTGTCCTATAGGGTCACTATGAGTTGGAATCGACTCGATGGCAATGGATTTGGTTTTTTATGCTTTGTATGGAGTCCCTGGGTGGTACGAACAGTTAACGTGTTCAGCTGCTAACCAAAAGGTTGGAGGTGTGAGTCCATTCAGAGGCACCTTGGAAAAAAAGCCTGGCAGTCTACTTCTGAAAAATCAGCCATTGAAAACCGTATGGAGCATAGCTCTACTCTGACATATATGAGGCCATCATGACACACATAGAATCAATTCAACAGCAACTGGCTTGTTTTTTGTGCTTTCTACAATGGTAGAGTTGAGTAATCATGACAGAAACCATATGGCCCCAAAAGCCTGAAACATTTCTATCTGATCCTTTACAGAAAAAGTTTAATGACCCTGTTCTTGGGGTCACCATGAGTTAAAATCAACCTGATGAATAGCAATGAGTTTTGGGGGGTTTTTTTGGTTCTTAAGGTCCCTGGGTGGCACAAGTAGTTTGTTGCAATCAGCTGCTAACCTAAAGGTTGGCGGTTCAAATCCACCCAGTGGCTCCGCAGATGAAAGGCCAGGTGAACTGCTTCTGTAAAGACCCCATGAGTTGGGATCAACTAAACACATGGGCGGACTATCCAATAGGCAAGGTAAGCACAGGCTTACTTGTGCTTACTTACTAATCTGTAGTGAACAATTTTTTTCCCATGTAAAATTGTTCACTACAGATAAGTAAGTAAGCACAAGTAAGCCTGTGCTTACCTTGCTTGCTGGGTCATCTGGCCCTGTCAGGGATTGTAAATTGGAAAAGAGGCTTTGATTCTGTAGGAAAGTGCCATGGGGTTGGGACAGAGACAGAAGACAGCCATACCTAGAAGCAGAATCTTCAATGTGGTGAAAAAATGTGAAATTGTTCACTACGGATGATTATGATCTGATAAGCAAGATAAGCACCATGCTTACCTCGTCTTTTGGATAATCTGTCCCTGTCTAAATGGCAACAGGTTTGGTTTAGTTTCGTTCTTAAATTGGGTTTCAAAGGTTGAATAGGAGTTTGCCAGCTGGACTAGGAACTACATGGGCAAAGATCAATATCGTGAGATTGTGCGGACTGTTTGGGGAGCCGCAAGTGGCTGAGTATTGCCAGAACCTGGTGTGTGAGCAGCTATGCAGCCCACAGAGATGGACTGTGAAGGGTCTCGCAGACCTTGTCCTTCGGGCTATGGAGCCCCAGAAGGGCTATGAGCGAAGCGCTGGTGGGAGAATGACTGGAGGACGCTGAGGCTGCCAGGCAGCTGTGTAATGATCTCACTAATTATGCGCTTTCTGACTTGCTGAAGGGCCACTGGGGCTGATGCCCTCCTCAGGAAGGAAATGAGTGCAGGCGACCTTGAGCTGTGAAGCAGGAGCCACGTGTGTTCCCATCGGAAGGGGAAAAGCCAGCCCTGGTCAGGAAAGGCAGGATTTCCCTGGTTTGAGGGCCCTCCAGCCCAGCTCAGGGGCTCACAGGACAGACTGTGGCCTGAGGAGAAGCTGGTTCTCAGGGCCAGGATGCCCAGGAAGCTCTCCAAAGCAGCCAGCCTGATCCTGGGTCCTGAAGGGTGGTGAGGATTTGAAGAGGCTGAGCAGAGACTGATGCAGGGCACGTACCAATGATCACGTGTTGCCAGTTCTTTGAGGACTGGGGGTTTCATGTGAGACTCTTCAGAGTCCGAGTTCACGAGGCCTTAATCTCTTTCTTCCTTCTCTCGAGCTTCTCGTCCCCACTTCAGTCTCTTCAGCCAGTAAGTATGAAATGCCTACTATGTGCACAGCCTTGCTCTTGGTAGTGTGGAACACTAAAGATGCTTATATTCCTCTTCTTAAAGAGGTCACAATTTAACACAAACTTGCCTCAGATATGTAGTCCCTGGGTGGTGCAAACAGTTAGTACTCTCACTGCCGGTTCAAGTCCACCCAGAGGCGCCTCAGAAGAAAGGCCTGGGGATCTACTTCCGAAAAATCAGCTATTGAAAACCTTATGGAGCACAGTTGTATTGTGACACACATGGGGCTGCCATGAGTCGGAATTGACTCAACAGCAACGGGTTCTGCCTCAGATATACTGACAGTTGTTTTATCATGAAAAAGCACTGTGGCAAATGTGGTTGTCCTGGAGAAATCATGAAATCATAGTGAGTCATCTTCCAGACTCTATCAGGCAGGATAGGCTGGGGATGATGCAATAACAAATGGCCCCACAAGCTCGTTGGCTTAGCACAAGTTTATGTCTTTGCTCACACTATATGTTCAATGTGGGGGAGCAGTGGGAGGCTCTGCTTATCACAGTCCCTAAGGGATACAGGCTGAAGGAGGCACCCCTGATCACTGTGGCAGGGGGTGGTGCATGAGATGACTCAGGCCCCGTAAGCTCTTAAACCTGCTGCTCGGAAGTGACATATGACTCTTCTGCTCATATTTCGTTGGACAATGCAAGTCACATGGCCACAGCTAACTTCAGGGAGGCAGGAAGTGCAGACCTACCACGTGCCCAGGAGAGAGGAGCCAGAATATTTGAGGACAGATCAAATGACTTCTACATTAATTGACAAGGCAACAAAATTCTGTATTCTTTGTGATCACAAAAATCTCCATGCTTCATCAACTACAAATTCTATTCCCATTCAGTCTTCAGCATAAAAGTTTCTAAGATGTCTATAAATTAATTTAATCCGGCAATACAACCATATTTTTAGAGGTTCCTGGAAGAAAGAACTGAATAGGGAGCAACAGGAGTCTACGAGGTTAAGAATGGAGACCAGAATGAGTCAGGACTTTTGGTTGCAAGTGACAGAAACCTGTAAAGAAAATCAGTGCAATTTATTCTACTCCTCACACCACTTGAATAAAGAAATTCATTCAATTCCAATCAATTCAATTCTGTGCTGCTCATTTCTGACACAAATTGCATAACGCAGTACTTATTCCTCTGATCTTAACCACCAGAGCTAGGTAGGATCTCAAGTTAAAGGGCACAGTCCTCCTGACTACCAAATCTGCTGGAGACTTCAGACATCAGCCACAAGCTTGGGGGTCCCCATGACACCCTCACTTTTAAGGTGCTGGCTACAAATTCAGGGTTTCCTCTACCCCCTCAGGATATAAGCTCAGGGGTCCCCGAGCCCCCTTCACTTCCTGACCTGCTGGCTTTCACTACTCCCTTGGATTCGATATTTCACTAGAACAACTCCCACTACTCGGAGAAAGCACTATACTTAATTATCATAGTTTTATTATAGGAAAAAATATACAAATGAAGAGACGCATAGGGTGAGGTCTGAGAGAGTTCCCAACATGGAGCTTCCAGATCCCCAAAAGGGATGCCCTACCCTCCTGCATGCATCAATGTATATTACTAACCAGGAAGTCCACGAAGCTTCCGTGCCCAGAGCCTTTACTGGTGCCTCACTATGTACCCATGGTTGAATGAACTCAACTTCAGTTCCCCTTCCCTGAGGTCATGCTGATATTGCATGGTAGGGCTTTCTGACCTGGCCAGCTCCCACCCAAAAGGCACCTCATTAGCATAAACCCTTAGGTGTAGACTGGAAGCCTCATCAAAACACTTCAGTCACTGGGAAATTCCGAGGCTTTAAAGGTATTCTCCCAGGAATCAAAAACAAAGACCAAATTCTCTGGGTAAAATGAAATTCTTTACTCCACACCAGTCTATTACAGAAGCCAGGAAAGGTGCAGGATGGGAGGAAGATGATGAGTTCAGTTGTGACTGTGTTGAGCTGGGCGTGCTGGGAAAGGCAGGTGGGAATCCACCTCTGCCATGCAGTTGCTTGAACAGACCTGGGCCACAAGAGACAGATGTGAGTGCAAGATATAGATTTGGGAGTCAGCAGCACCAGATGGCACCTGAAATCTTGAGAGGTGACAAGACTCCCCAGGGAGGAGAGATGAGGTCAAAGGCTAAAAGTCTGAGCATTAACTAATAATTAAATGCTTGAGAAGAACCAGGGATGGAGACTAAAGAAACACCAAAATCAAATCCATTGCCTTCAAGCCAATTCTGACTCATGGCAACCCCATGTGTTACAGAGTAGGGCTGCTCTATAGGGTTTTCTTTGCTGTAATCTTTACAGAAGCAGATCACTAGGGTTTTCTTCCATGGTGCTGCTAAGCAGTTTCAAACTGGCAATCCTTAAGTTAGTAGTCAAGCTCAAACCATTTGAGTCACCCAGGGACCTTAGAGACTAAAGAAATAAGAGGGAAATCCAAGCTTTAGAAGCCAAGGAGAAAGGGTGCTTCAAGACGGAGGGGAGAGAACAACGGGGTTGAGTTCTGCCAAAGGGCAAAAGAGATTAGGACTGAGCTTGGGCCCTAGGTTGAACAAAAAAGTGGTCACTGGGACCCTGGCAAGAGTCCATTCAGAGAAGTTGTGGGGGCAGGACCATGCTGTGCGGAGTTAGGAAGTGAGTGGTCAGTGAGCCAAGATGACTTGAGGTTTGGTCATGAAAGGGAAGAAAAGCAATGGTGGTGGCCAGGGACATGGTGGGATAGAAGATGAGGGCTTTGGGGGTGGTTTTTAGAGATGGGTGACACTTGGGGAAATTTCAGTGCTGAGGGACAGGACAGGAGGTGAGGATGAGGGTCCAGGAAAAAGAGAAGAGAGCGAAGCTGGTGGGGTGGGTGGGCTTGGGGCAGGAAGAGGGACAGCTTCTGACAGGACAGTGAGGAAGGGGAGAGGACAGGTGCAGGGAGTTGAGGGAGATCTATCAAGTGGCCCTTGTTTCCTCCTGGAACCTGGCAGGCGAGTGGGGTCCAGTGGAGGTGAGGGTGAAGGTAGTGTGGTGGAAGTGGGCTATAGTGGTGGCTGGAAAAGAGAGGCAAGTTGATTAGGGACCCAGAGAAGGACTCCCGGGAGCTCTGAGGGCTGGCTGTGATCGGAGAGAATGAATCTGTAGTGGCATCAACTGTTATTGTGGCTATGATTGTCGTGCTGGTTCTGGTTGTGGTGGTTGCAGTCATGGTGGTTGTGGTAGTTGTGGTTGTGGTTGTGGTGGTGATTACGGTAGTGGCTATGGTGGTTGCTTTTGTTGTGGTTGTGGTGGTTATTTCTCCCCAGAAGCCCAGAGCAGCTGGGGTGCAAGAGCGGAGCAGACAAAACGGCAATCCCCCAGGTTTATAATTTTACTGGTTGGGGCCATGGAAAGGACTCAGGCTGCTGTGGCTGTTGTTAGGTGCCCTCGAGTTGGTTCCTACTCATAGCGACCCTGTGCACAACAGAACGAAGCACTGCCCGGTCCTGCGCCATCCTCACAATCGTTGTTAAGCTTGAGCTCATTGTTGCAGCCACTGTGTCAATCCACCTTGTCGAGGGTCTTCCTCTTTTCCGCTGACCCTGTACTCTGCCAAACATGATGTCCTTCTCCAGGGACTGAGCCCTCCTGACAACACGTCCAAAGTATGTAAGACGCAGTCTCGCCATCCTTGTACTTCTTCTAAGACAGATTTGTTTTGTTCTTCCGGCAGTTGATGGTATATTCAATATTCTTCGCCAACATCACAATTCAAAGGCGTCAGTTCTTCTTCAGTCTTCCTTATTCATTGTCCAGCTTTCACATGCATATGATGCTATTGAAAATACCAGGGCAAGAAAAACTTTGCCGAAGATCATGCACAAACGGCTGCAGCGGTATATCGACAGGGAACTGCCAGAAATTCAGGCCGGTTTCAGAAGAGGGCGTGGAACCAGGGGTATCATTGCTGATGTCAGATGGATCCTGGCTGAAAGCAGAGAATACCAGAAGGATGTTTACCTGTGTTTTATTGACTATGCAAAGCACTCAGACTAGGAATGGCAAAATTCCAAGTAAATTCAAACAATCGGGGGAAAGTTTTTAGGGGGAAAAGTGAGGGGGGTGGGGAGAAGAGTTGGATATGCGCAGCACTAAGTTTCAGGCCTTGAAATGTCAGGCTGCAGACATGAAAATGTATTATGGAAAAGAGACAAAGCACATGAACAGACAATTCAGAAAAAAAAAAAACAACTCAGCCAGTTAACAGATGTATAGAAATGTTTTCAAGTTCATTGTTATTCAGAGGAATGGTTATTTAAGTAAGATAACATAATTTGCCTAAATAATTAGCCGAGTTTTCAACATGAGAATACCCAGTGCTGATAAACAGGCAGTGAAATGCACCCATTCGCCCATGGCTGGTGAGAGTGGAAACGGATAATGTCCATTGTGCAAAGTCACTTGCCATTATCGGCTCCAAAAGGGTTCATAGTCTTCGACCTTGCTATTCCGCCTCAAAAAATCCGTACTAAAGAAATCATCTGTGTGAAATTTTATGTACAGATCTGTCTATCCCAACATTATTTATTATAGTGAGAATTTAGGAATGACTCACATTTCCAAAATAGGAGACAGGTTAGGAAAACTAAAGCTTATTCTCACTGCAAATGAAATCAGAAAGCGGTTGCAGTAATGGGGGGAGGGAGATAGAATAATTAGTATATAATTTGGAGTGACAGAAGCAAAATGTATAATTATTAGGATGTAGTATATGTGCTTACAACTATCTTAACAAAAAACCTAAGCAGAGCGAGGGAGAGTGGGATAAAATACACCAAAATGTGAATAATATTTCCCTTTGAGTGATAGAACTATGGATGAATTTTTTTCTCTTCTTTTTACATTTTGACAGTCTCTAAGTTTTCTATAATGGGTATATCTACATTTTCTATATCTGCATAGATCATATCTGTAACGTAGCTTGTTCCTTAAATGATCACATTTGGTTCATTTCAAAGCCCAAAGATCCCAGGAAAAGATATAAAATGGGTGTGGGGTGAGAAGTCTCTTATGTCTGCGGAAGGGAACGGAGAAGTGAAAAGAGTTCAGATCCTGAAGGACAGTTTGGGTTCTGGACTGGTCAAGCCAGGGTTCAAATCCTGACTCTGCATATAAGAATATATTCAAGCTCATTCATATCAGAAGGAATGAATATTTAGATAAGATAACATCATTTGCCTAGAAAATTAGCAGAGCTTTAAAAAAATGAGGAAACCCAGTGCTGGTGAAGAGGCAGTGAAGTGTACACATTCACACATGGCTGATGAGGGTTCTTACTCAAAGGGGAATCCTAAGCAAATGGCTTCATCGCTCCAACCCTTGGTTTTCTTATCTCTAAAGTGGGGGTGATAAAGATACTCACCCCATAGAATGTTGTGAGATAACAGGCTTTGGTAACAAAAGAAGTATCTCCCAAACAGTAATAACAGTAGTTACTGTGGCTATCTGGACTTGTTTAAACCGTTGTTTTTCTCCCTTCCATCCCTGATTGTGTCGTGCACTCTGGGAGCAGTGACAGTGTCAGCTCTTCTTTGAAGTCTCTGTAGCACAGTTGCTGGGCAAACAGTAAAGCAAACAAAGCTGTTGCCATCGAGTCGATGACGACCCCATGGGTTACAGAGTAGACCTGCTCCACAGGGTTTTCTTGGCTGTAGTCTTTTACAGAAGCAGATTGCCAGGCCTTTCTTCCATGGCACCAATGGGTGGGTTTGAACTGCCAACCTTTAGGTTAGTAGATGACAGCAAGCCATTTGCGCCACCCAGGGACTTTGGGCACACAGAAGGCCCTCAATATACACTGCGAGGATCCCAACCTGGGCAGCCCACTGGGAGTGATGGGGTGTCCTCTCATTACTGTCAGGCACTCAAGTGGCCCATGTGAAATTGTGCCTCTCTCCCCAGAAAAACCCAACGGGGTATTCCTGGCAGGGGCAGCAGGTGAGAGCCCAACCTTTGGCATGAGATTGCCCTGAGTTCAAGTCCTCCTCTGCCCGTGACTAGCTGTGTGATATTAGGCAAGTTTCCTACCTCTCAGAGTCTCGATTTCCTCATCTGCAACATGATAACACCTAACTCATAAGATGGTAGAAAAGATTAAGGGCGACCAGGTACACAGAAGCACCACACTTGGCAACCAGGAGGCGTTGTCTGGGCAGTGGCTGAAGTGACAAATGGGTTCATTTCCTCCACTTTAAAATGGGGCTGATCATTTAGGCACCTTCTCCCCAGCAGGGAGAATTTTTGTGAGAAGGAAAATGTGAGGTTATAAAGGCCTTGAAATGTAATAAAGTACAGATTTTTTTTTTTTTTTTTTTGTGGATGGTTGGTTTCTTTGGCAGTGGGAAAGAAGCTGGGAAAACATGTCCTATGCTAACAGATTCCAGGCACTTAGCACAGTGCCTGGCACAGAGGAAGCGTCTCATAAGCCATAATAATTAAAGTAATAAGTATAGTAATATGAAACTGATGAGAGTCATGTGATGGATGGAAGCCTGCCAGACAGGATCGAAGGACTGAAGGTGCTGGAAGAGGTCCCTTTCACCTCATTCCACCCAGCAGAGAGATCCACGGGAAATGCGGGCCCAGCCAGGTCCAGCCAATGGAGAGACTGTCCTGCTGAGGGTGCCAGGAAGGCCCATGGGTCCCGGGAACAGAAGCCCCTGATTGCCTGGAAATCAAATCTCAGGGCAGGAAGGATCTTCAGAGAATATCCAAGCCAGCCCCGGCACCTCTCACAGCAGCCCAGCTTCTAGAAGTTTAACAGAGGGGCCGACTGCAGAGTCAATGTTCACATAAAGAAAAGTTATGGTGGCTTGAGAGTGTTTGAAAAGCACCCACCTGACCTCACGCTCTCACTCTGAAGGTTGGGAAATTGAGGCCAGGAGAAAGTAGGACCCCACACTGGGGTTAGCCAGGGGTACGGAGCCCAGCTTGTAGATCCTGGGCTCAGGTCAAGCTCAGGTTACTGTACTGAGCACCTACCATGAACAGGACCCCCACTTTAGGCCAGGGTTTCATGGGGATGTGGTTGGGTACTATTTGGTGTTTGGACCTCAAGCAAGTGAAAAGGGGACTGGCTGGGCCAGTTAGAGTTCTGCTGGACTCTGTTGGCAGAGGGCGGGTCCCTCCCCAGAAACTGGCAAGAAGGCCCCTCCCTGCTGGTAGGAGGTGGGGTCTCTCAGCTGGGTGAGATCATCACAGACAATGTGTCCCTCACCTGGGAAAGACACAGGTTTCCCAGAGGGAGTGTCCTAGCCAACCCCAGAGATTTCATCTTTCTCTAACTGAATATTTATTGACCTTTTACTAAGTACTGGAGCCCAGGTGGCCCAGCGGTTAAGAGCTTGGCTGCTAACCAAAAGGTCAGCAGTTAGAATCTACCAGCCGCTCCTTGGAAACCCTATGGGGCAGCTCTACTATGTCCTACAGGGTCGATATGAGTCGGAATCAACTCGACAGCACATAACAACAAGGCACTAGGAAGAAGGATCTGTTTCTAAAAAAATTGGCCAGTGAAAACCCTAGGAATAGCAGCAGAACATTGTCTGATACAGTGCTGGGAGATGCGCCCCTCAGGTTGTAACCCGTTGCCTTCGAGTCAATTCCAACTCATAGCAACCCTAATCCAGCTTCTCAGATAATTCACTCAGCATACAGATTGAATAAGCATGGTAAAAGGATACAACCCTGACACACACCTTTCCTGAGTTTAAACCACACGGTATCCCCTACTTCTCTATGGACGACTGCCTATTGATCTATGTACAGGTTCTTCATGAGCACAAATAAGTGTTCCGGAATTCCCATTCTTTGTAATGTTATCCATAATTTGCTATGATCCACACTGTTGAATGCTTTTGCATAGTCAATAAAACACAGGTAGACATCTTTCTGGTATTTTCTGCTTTCAGCCGGGATCCATCTGACATCAGCAATGATATCCCTCGTTCCACGTCCTCTTCTGAATATGTCAGATATGCAGATGACACAACCTTGCTTGTGGAAAATGAAGAAGACTTGAAGCACTTACAGATGAAGATCAAAGACCACAGCCTTCAGTATGGATTACACCTTAACATAAAGAAAACAAAAATCCTCACAACTGGACCAATAAGCAACATCATGATCAACATCATGATAAACGGAGAACAGATTGAAGTTGTCAAAGATTTCATTTTACTTGGGTCCACAATCAAGGCCCATGGAAGCAGCAGTCAAGAAATCAAAAGACACATTGCATCGGACAGATCTACTGTGAAAGACCTTTTTAAAGTGTTAAAAAAAAAAAAAAAAAAAGCAAAGATGTCACTTTGAGGACTAAGGTGCACCTGGCCCAAGCCATGGTATTTTTAATTGCCTCATATGCATATGAAACTGGGCAACGAATAAGGAAGATGGAAAAAGAATTGATACGTTTGAATTATGGTGTTGGTGTAAAATATTAAATATACCATGGACTGCCAGAAGAACAAACAAGTCTGTCTTGGAAGTACAGCCAGAAGGCTTTTTAGAAGCAAGGATGGCAAGATTTCATCTCACATACTTTGACCACATTATCAGGAGATAACAGTCCCTGGAGAAGGACATGCAATGATTCTCGTCCTCCTTTTCCTAATTGTTCTTAATACTTACCCCTATTTTTCTAAGTTCAAACCAATCTTTCATTTCTTTATATTGCCTTGACTTCCTCTCCATATGAAACATCTATGACTACATTTTTCTAGTCCCTCTTTTTTGTTTTAATGCTGTCATCTTTTACATAATGACATCTCTGTTTCCCTATTTTCAGTGTTTTAGCCTTGATTTATTTTTGTTATTTCCCTATCTGGACTGATCTGGTTGCTCTGTCCTGTATTCTAATCCTGGGTTGTCATCTGATGTTATTCATTTTCTAACTAGAGGACTCCCTTTAGTATTTTTGTAACTTTGGCTTGGCTTTTGCAAATTCCCTAAACTTCTGTTTATCTGGAAATGTCCTAATTTTGCCATCATATCTGAGAGACAGTTTTGCAGGATACATAATCCTTGGCTGGCAATTTTTTTTCCTTGAAGGCTTTATATATTTCATCCTATTGCCTTCGTGCCTGCATGGTTTCTGCTGAGTAGTCCAAGCTTAGTCTTATTGACTATCCTTTGTAGATGACTTTTTATTTATTCCTAAAGCAGAAAAAACCAAACCCAGTGCCGTTGAGTCAATTCTGACTCACAGCAACGCTAAAGGACAGAGTAGAACTGCCCCATAGAGTTTCCAAGGAGTGCCTGGCGGATTCAAACTGCCGACCCTTTGGTTAGCAGCCATAGCACTTAAGCACTACGCCACCAGGGTTATCCCTAGCTGCTCTTAAAATTCTCTCTTTATCTTTGGTTTTGGCGAATTTAAAAATAATATGTCTTGGTGACTTTCTTTTGGGATCTACCTTGCGTGGGGTTCGATGAGCATCTTGTATAGATATCTTCCCATCTTTCACAAAATCAGGGAAGTTTTCTGCCAACGAATCTTCAACAATTCTCTCGTATTTTCTGTTATCCCTCCTTGTTCAGCTACTCCAATCACTCATAGGTTATTCCTCTTGATAGAGTCCCACATAATTCTTAGGGTTTCTTCATCTTTTTTTTTAATTTCTTTTATCTGATTTTTTCTTAAATATGTTGGTGTCAAGTGCTTTATTTTCAATCTCACTAATTCTGACTTCCATTGCCTCAATTCTGCTCCTATGACTTTCTATTGAGTTGTCTAATTCTGAAATTTTATAGTTAATCTTCTGGATTTCTGTTTGCTGTCTCTCTACGGATTCTTGCAGCCTGTTAAATTCGTCATTATGCTCTTCTCTAATCTTCTTAAGTTCCTCTATTGCTTTGTCTGTGTGCTCCTTGGCTTGCTCTGTGTTCTGCCTGATCTTTTTCCTGATCTCTTGAAGAGTTCTGTATATTAATCTTTTATATTCTGTCTCTGATAATTCCAGGAAATTCTCTTCATCTGGAATATTTCTTGATTATTTGTTTTAGGAGCTTGCTGAAGCCATCACAGTCTGCCTCTTTACATGATTTGATATTGACTGTTGTCTCTGAGCCATCAATAAGCTATTGTATTTATTTACTTATTTTATGTTTGCTTACCATAGTCTAGCATCTTGTTCTGTTTTGTTTTGATATGCCCAAGTAGGCTGCTCGTGTGAGCTAGTTTGATTATTAGTGCCTTTGAAGCTCTATCATCCTGTCACCAGGTAGTTAGCGCTGTTACTAGGTATGTGAGTCCAGGAGTCCATTTGTTTTTCTTGTATGGATTCAGCTCAGGTGTCCAAGTAGTCGGTCACCAAGTGTGTGGTGCAGACTCTCACCTACAGTCCTAAACAGGCAGGGGTGATCGGTGTAGGCACAGGTATCTGGCTGCAACATGGGGTCACACGCAAAGCAAGGCAGGAGGCTGACAGCTGCCCCCAAGTATCTGTGAGGAAAGCGTGTCCCTGTTCCCTACAGTGAATAGGTGGGTGGATTTTGCAGCCAGACTATGGCCACCCAATGCTGTTGGATATAAGGACTGGGAGGCACCACTTATTCTTGGGCCCCTGTCGTGGGTGGCTAGGTGGCATGAGTGAAGCCACCACCCCTCAGGCCCCTGATGTGGGTAGGTAAGAACACTTGCTTAATAGGCAGAGTGGTGTCAAATGTCACAAACCTGCTTCTCCACCATATAGCTGATACGGTTGAGGTTAGACTTCAGGTATATACCCAGTTGTACTTTGCTAACGAGGGCCTACGCTGTTGTAATGGGCCCACACAGGTCTCCGCAGGGGCGAAAGGCATTCAAAGTCTGTGGCTCCTTATGCCTGTGCCTAGGCAAAGGGGTTGTTTCTGCCCTGAGTTCCTGGTTTAGGGGAGCCAGCAGATTATTTTTTTCTGTTTGTTGATTCATTCCTTCTCCAAGGCTGGGAGGATGGCTCAGGGTGCGTGACAAGTCCTACTTCTGGCCCAGGGGATGCGGCAATCTCTGAAGCCATCTCAGACCCGTGCAGAGCAGGAAGGAGGCAGGTAAATGGGAGAGAGGTTTTTCCCAAAAGGGAGTTTTTTGATCTGCGTAATACACATACAAAAGCTTATACACACATGTACTTATCTTTTGCCGATTGAGCACTGCTTTTCACTGATTCTGGAGGCGTGAGTGGACTCTCCACCACTTGGTCTCTCCTGGTGTGTAAAATGCATCCCAAACGCCACTGCTTAAGCACCTCACTGTGCTCATGCCAGAGGATCTGGCCTGCGGGGTGCTGGCTCCTGCCAAGACAGGTCTGGCAACTCCTTGCTGCTTCTGAACGGTCTCTCCCTCCCCTTGCCACTCAGTCCGATTCCTCAACTTTGCCTTTGACGTTCAGGGCTCCTAGATTGTCACACATAATCAATTCACTTGTTTTTTCAGGTCTTTGTTGTAAGAGGGACCACAGGAAGCATCTGACTACTCCGTCATTTTGGCCCCGCACCCCGAATTGTTCTTCCTGCACTGACATAAACTCACTACCCCCTACATTTCCCATCTAATCTTTCAAGTTTCTGTTCTCAGTTTGACCCCATATAGCAAAACCACACTAAATAGATCTTAAAAGAGCACAATGCTCGAGCACTTTTTAAAATTTACTTTAAGTGAAAGTTTACAAATCAAGTCAGTCTCTCATACAAAAGCTTATACACACCTTGCTGTGTAACCCTAGCTACTCTCCCCGTAATGTGACAGCACACTCTTCCTCTCCACCCTGTATTCCCCATGGCCATTCAACCAGCTCCTGTCCCCCTCAAGGCAGACATTCTTTATTAGTTAACCTAAGCTACTATCTGGTTTTAAAACTTTAGGGGAAATTTTTAGTTTAAGATTTGTTATGGATTGAATCGTGTCCCCCCAAAATATGTGTTCTAAATCCTAACCTCTACACCTGTGTTTATAATCCCATTTGGGAATGGGTTGTCTTTGTTATGGCAATGAGGCAGGATTAATATGGTGTATCTTGAGTCAATCTCTTTTGAGATATAAAGGAGATTAGACAAGGGAGCAAAGATAGGGTAAGATAGACGCCAAGACATATGGAGATTTTTGAGGAATCAGGAAGCAGAAGCTGAAGAGACAAGGACCTTCCTCTACAGCTGGCACCTTGAATTCGGACTTCTAGCCTCCTAAACTGTGAGAAAATAAGTTTTTGTTTGTTAAAGCCATTCACTTGTGGTATTTCTGATATGGCAGCACTAGATAACTAAGACGAGGTTTTAAGAATATCTCAGGGCAATAGCTTCAGGGATTCATCTAGTCTCCACGGCTGGGGGAACAAAGCTGCCTCAGCATTTCCTCAGACACTCAAGGTCTTTGGGAGGTAAGGGATAGATGTCACAATCCCAGGTGGACCAAGGTCCAGAGGGAAGAAAGCATGACAAGGACCCTGAAATCAAATGACACTATGTCGAGGAAAGGTGGAGCCTTGCAGGTGACCAGAGCTCCAACAAAGGCCTCTTAGATTGGGGAAGTCCTACATCCTGCACAGTAAAATAAGTGCTGTGATAGTCTCCCTTTCCTTTACTCACACTGTTTCCACGCCTGGAGCACCATCACCTCAAGAGCCATCTCTCTGGTTCATGGACTGCCAAAATAATGAACAAATCTGTCTTGGAAGAAGTACAACCAGAATACTCCTTAGAAGCAAAGATGGCAAGACTACGTCTCAAGTACTTTGGACATGTTATCAGAAGGGATCAGGCCCTGGAGAAGGGCATCATGCTTGGTAAAGGAGAACATCAGCAAAAAAGAGGAAGGCCCTCAACGAGATGGATTGATACAGTGGCTGCAACAATGGGCTCAAGTGTAACAACGATTGTGAGGATGGTGCAGGATCTGGGGGTGTTTTGTTCTGTTGTACATAGGGTCACTATGAGTCGGAACTGACTCGATGGCACCCAGCAACAACAACAGATTGAATAAGTCTGATGAAAGGATACAACCCTGACACACGCCTTTCCTGATTTTAAACCACACAGCATCCCCTTGTTCTGTTTGAATGACTGCCTCTTTGTCTATATACAGGTTCCTCATGAGCATGATTAAATGTTCTGGAATTCTTGTTCTTTGCAATGTTATCCATAATTTGTTATGATCCACACAGTCGAATGCTTTTGCATAGTCAATAAAACACAGGTAAAAAATCTTTCTGGTATTCTCTGCTTTCAGCCAGGATCCATCTGACATCAGCAATGATATCCCTGGTTCCAGGTCCTCTTCTGAATCCGGCTTGAATTTCTGGCAGTTCCCTGTTGATTTACTGCTGCAACCCTGTAGACCAAGGCGGAAGTCCCTGAGTGGTGCAAACGATTTAATGCACTTGGCAACTAACCGAAAGGTTAAAGGTTCAAGTTCACCTAGAGACACCTTGGAAGAAAGGCCTGGTAATCTACTTCTAAAACATTAACCATTAAAAACCTATGGAGCACAATTCTGCTCTGACACACATGGGGTTGCCATGAGTCAGGGTCAACTCTACGACTGGTTTTCTTCTTTTTGTTAGGACAAGGAGAAGAGTGTAGTTTATATTCTAAGTGCAAAAGGAAGCTATTGAGAGCATTAAGCCAGAGGGTGGAAGTGCGTGATGCAATCTCGTCTTTGTTTTGAGAACATTGCATAGTGTATAAAAGCCTTTAGGGAAAAAGCAGGGAGGGTATGAGGGGCTGCCGCCATTGTCCAGGTAAATTGAGGTGTCAGGACTAGGTGCGAGGCCTGCAGGTGGTGAGAATGGCCAGATTCAGGATACGTGTTGGAGAACCAGCCTGATTTATGATGTGAAGGAGAAAGAAAAATGGAGCAAGGCTCTTAGGTTTTTGGCTGGAACAGCTAGCTGAGAAGGGATAAAGGGGGAGAGCCTGAGGTAGGGTTGACGATCAGGACAGGGATTTTGGCTGCGTTGATTTTGGCTGCGCTGCGTCTGCAGTTCCCGTCTGGCACTCACGTGGAGGCGCCGAGTGGCAGCTGGATAGGAATCTAGAACTCAGGGAAGCTGTTCACTTTGGAAATACAAATTCGCTACTCATGGGCATAGAGATGGCATTTAAAACCACGGGACTGCATGAGATCATCAAGGAGTGTATAAGTCGAAAGGAGAAGAGGCCCGGGACAGACGACTGTGACATGAGGCAAATGACACCTCCACCCACGCGGCTCTAGCAAGGTGTCACGCGAATGCACCCAGCGGGCACTGGCAAAAGGGACCAGGCTCCTAGAAACTCTCCAACGTCTGAGGGCCCGGGGGCGGAGTCAGGACGAGGGGCGGGGTCAGGGCGGGGTCGGGGCGGGGTGGGGCCCTAGCTCGGGGCGGTGACGTCAGCGCATGACTGGGTTTTTATGAATGAAAGGAATCCTGTGAGTGAGTAATTCCGGGAAGCTCGCCTTACAACTCCGCGCAGCCCGGGCCCCCCGCGCCGTCCGCCCCACAACAAAACTCCGCGCGGCGCTCCAGGAGCCCCGCTCCGAGCCACCCGCAGTCGGCACCGAAGTGGAGACGGGCCAGCGCGCGGGCCGGGATCTAGCGGGAAAGCTGCGGGACCCGCGCGCCCGGGGCGCCAGGCGAAGCGCGTCGAGAGTCGGTGAGGGACGTGCCCTGGCGGGGGGGGGGGGGTGCGGGGCCCTAACCGGGAGGGTCTCCGCGCCCGGGGACGTGCTGGGGTTGGGGCACCGGGCCCAGGTATCCGTCTCCGGCCCCCAGCAGGTGGGGAGGCCAGAACTCTGGCACCCAGACGGGGTCGTGGCTGGCTGGGCGGATGGAGTCGAGGTGGGGCCCCTCTCGGGGCGCCGGGTCTGGGTGCAGTGAGGCCGGGAGGCAGGGGCGTGCGGCTGCAGAGCTCAGCGTCCACCAGGCGGGGCGGGTGCCGTGCGCACGGACGTGACTCGGGTAGAACAGACCCTGGCCAGGAGCCCGCGGCCGTGCGTGCGCGGTTTGTTTACGTCTCGGGGCGCGCGGGCGTGTTTTTCTGGCCCGGGTCCTGGTATCCTGCCCAGGGCGGGTACGCGGTGTACAGCGTGCGTGCTTGCCGTGTGTATGTGTACACGCGCGTGCATGTGTGTGTGCCGCGTGTGTGTGTACTGTGTGTACGAGTGTGTATACCGTGTGTACTGTGTGTGCGTGCGTGCGTGTACGTGTGTGCTGTGTGTGTGCGCTTGTGTACCGTTTGTGTACCGTGTGTCTCTGTGCGTGTGTACACGCACAAGCTCCCTGGCCGGTGAAGAGTCTGGGACCTGTGTCCTAGCGTGTGTACCTCGGAGAGCGTGTGCCCTGGGAGTAAATTCGGAATGAGGACCCCGGCGAAGAAAGCGGCGCCGCCTGTGGCCACACCGGGTCTGGGAATCCTTGCCTGGGCCGCCCCTTTCCCACCAGCCAGTGGCGGCCGGGCCCCCTGCTCTCCCCGGAGTTTCCCTGCGCTACTGTTACCACCGTGTGACCGCGCGTTTGTCCCCCGCCCAGAGCTGAAGCCTGCCGCCACTGGGTGGGGCGAGGTATCAAAGACACCGCCCGGCTCAAGTGGCGGCGGAGTGAGTGGTACCACACCTCGCCCCAGCACCCTGGTGGATCTGGCAACGAAGTGGGCTAGAGACCTGATCCTTGTCCCCAGGTTTCCAGGCTCCCTGGGGAGGGCGCTGCCTTGGGGCTCCCGTGGCCCCCTAGGTCTGCCCAGCCCATAGTCTCAGGAGAAACAGGAAGGGCCAGAAAACTCTCAGTAAAGAAGGTCTTTGGAGGCTTCTTGCCATGACTCCTCTGGGTGGTTCCTCTGGGGTCCGGAGGCTGTACCTGCAGGGCTGGGGGCTGAGTGAGACCAGAGGAGGTGGTGGAGCTGGTTCCCGCTCTCCTGGTGGTTCCAGTTCACAGGTGGTACTAGTCAGACAGATTGACAGCTGGACCCCAGGAACTAGTTGACAGACCTGTGCCAGCCACCAACACGGAGTCCCCACCCTGGGCCAGGGAGAGTCAACAGGCTTGGTGCATATAAAAGGTTAATGTGTGAGGGTGGGGCCGCAGACCTAGCCCTCTCCCCCCACTGTTGTTAGCTGCCCTCCCTTGAGTGGGTGCAGAGTAGAACTGCTCCATAGAGCTTTCAAGGCTGTGACTTTTCTGAAGCAGATCACCTGGCCTGTCTTCCTAGGTGCCTCTCTCTGGCTGAGTTCAAAGTGCCATCCTATAGGGTGGCTATGAGTTGGAATGGACTCCACGACAGCAGGGTTTAGGCTACTAGTCAAGGCCTTAACTGTTCGAGCCACTCAAGGATTTCTCCCCGCCCCCACCCCACCCATCGGTCCTGCTGAAAGCTCCTGTTTAGCCCAGTGGCCTGAGGGAAGGGGGGGGGAGGGCGGGGAATGCTAGGGACTCCTTGGCCCTATTCTGCCCTCCCTGTCCCTCGCACAGACAGGGCTACAGAATCATGGAAGATCTTTCGTCTTTCAATCTTTGAGCCCTGATGAGCTCTGCTACCATAGCTGGGAGCCTCAGTGTCCCCGTCTGCAGCAGCAGGCACATCCAGACTGGCAAGCTGTGGGTAGGGTGAGGAATGTTTGGGCGGCCTCTACACACAGCCTGTTTTCCAGGGGAATTGTGGCAGAGAAAGAAGGCCGGGAGCCGGGGGTGTCCAGGAATATGTGGGGTCTGAGTACAAAGTGGAGGCTGTGGCCAGGAGCATAGGAACCAAGCAGGCTACCCTCAAAACTGGGTAGGAACCCTCCCCTCAGAGGGCCGGGGGTCAGGGAGGAGGGAAAGTGGCCGTTTGGCGCAGTCATAGATGGAAAGTTTGCACTGAAAGTTTAACCTCCTGTTAAATCACTCCTGGGCCTCCACTAGGGGTTTGGACTCAGCATGGGCTCCCTCAGCCCCAGTGCCTGCATAGTCACGGGCCAGGTGCTGAGGGCAAGATGGTGAATAAATGAGACCCGGAGCCTACCCTCTGGGAGCTTACAGTTAAGTAGGGGAAAGAAACAAAGAGCTGGGATGCTGGGCATGAGGGGGCAGGCATTGGGTTTTGAAAGTATATAACAGGACCTCTGACTTACCAGAGCCCTGGTGGCACAGTGATTAAGAGCTTGGCTGCTAACCAAAAGGTCAGCAGTTCAAACCCACCAGCCACTCCTGGAAACCCTGTGGGGCAGTTCTACTCTGTCCTAGAGGCAACAGGTTTGGTTTCTGGTCTTTTACTTAACCAGGGCAATCAAGGAAGTCTTCCTTGAGGAGGTGACTAGTGAGCTGAGTTCTCCACTTGAGTGATGATAGTCTGTGGGGCCCTGGAGGGCAGAGACTGTGTCTCATCTTTGGGCCTTTCAGGACCCAGTCTGGCACACAGTAGGTGTTTCATGGATGTATGCTGAATGAATGAATGAATGAATGAGCACTGGACCCATGTCTGGGAAGGCTGTGGACACATGGAGAAAAAAGCCTGGGAGCCCCAGGGAAGCTGGAAGCCTGGGCAGGAGCTGTAGGATTCTTGGAGCAGCCCCCCTAAAGCAAGCAGATCCTTCAGGGCTCAGGGGACACCCTCCCTCACACACACGCACACACACACACACACACACACCTTGGCTGCTCGTTTGGAGAACATGCAGGGACAGTAGAATTGACTGGCCATTCATTCATTTGTTGCTAGCCTGCGGATTCTGGAAGGCAGAAGAGAGAGAATGTGGTGGAGGCCTGAGGTCCCCACTGTGTGGACTGTGAGGGTTGGGAGGACAGGCAAGACTGGGGGCCTGAGACCAGAGAGGAAGGTGGTCATAGTTCTGCTGAAAGAGGAAGAAATCTCTGGCCACCCAGGTGGAGAAGAAGAGAGTCAAGGCTCATGGTCTCTGAATTTGTTTTCAAGCCCCTGCCTCCAGGAAGCCTTCACTGATTTCCTCTACCTTCCTCAAAGGCCTCCACTGTACTGGTGGCCTTGGAGCTTCATTTGGGGCTCAAATCTGACACTCTAAACTCTAAACTCTGAGATTGTTGGTGCTGGAAGTCACCTTAGGCTCAGTGGAGTTTTGGCATGTTAGGAAACTGAGGCCCAGAGAGAGACAGTGATGTGCCTGAAGTCACAGCGTGAGCGTGAGTGGGTGGCAGCATAGGGCTGGAACCCCAGCCCCTGCTTCCCTGTGGTGCTGGGTTCTTCCAGCCTTTTTTCCCTCCCAGGAGGGAGGAGGCTGTACCCGTGCTGGCTGCCAAGGCCCAGGAAAACACATTTTTTCCCTCTGTCCTCACAGAGCAAGCAAAATGGCTTGGCAGCCAGAGAGGAGCCGGTGCCAATGGGTGGGCCGCCTGCAGGATGACTCTGGAGTGGATTGGGGGGAGAGTGCAGAGGGGTGTAGTAGGAAGGCTGCTGACTGGGCAAGGCAGCTGTCAATCTCCCCAAGAGTAAGCTCCCTCTCAAAGCCTCCAAAAGAATGCTAGGAACCTGCAGACCCAGGACGTCAGCTCTGCTGGCCTGTACGTGAAGAGGAGAGGCTGACATTGAAGGAAGAACCCTGAGCTGGGGACAATCCCTGGGTTCCAGCCCACAGCTGCCACCAAACAGCTGTTTGTTGCCTTATTTGCAGAACAAGGGGATTGGAACAATTGTTGGCACCGGCCCTTACAGACCCTGCCAGGCCCAGGGTCAGCAGACTGGCAGAGGCAGCCTGGCGGAGAACGCAGGCCCCTGGGCTGGGGTTGGAAGCTGAAAGCCTGAGGCTGTCGAAAACTTCCCCCTTCTTAGGACTTTCCCTCTGTGACTGCTTGACTCTGCTGAGCCAGGACATTCCTGGGCAAACATGGGTGCCTCAGCTGACATCCAGGATGCAGTCAGGGGGCTGAGGCTAAAGCAGGAGGGGGCAGAGGAAAGGAGGGAAGAAAAGGTTCAAAACCTCCCTAAGGCCGGAAAGTACTTAGAATCACAGCCAGCTGAGTGGATGGGACCTTTCAGCCATTATCTAGAATAGGGGATGGATGGTCTACTCTGGAAGGCTGTGTTGGGAAGGATCCTGAGGCTGTGTCCAAGCTCAAGGGAAAACAGGGTTGTGTTGGGAAGGATTCTGTCTAGCTAACCTCAGTGGGAAAAAGCGCTGTGACTGATTAGTGATGTCTGTCTGTATTAGGAGTGGAGGGAGAGCTAATAGGGAGGTGAGCTAACCATTTGCCGCTCCTGGTCTGATTTATGGAGCCCTGGTGGCGCAGTGGTTAAGAGCTCTGCTGCTAACCAAAAGGTTGGCAGTTTGAATCCACCAGACACTCCTTGGAAGCCCTATGGGGCAGTTCTACTCTGTCCTATAGGGTCACTATGAGTCAGAATCGACTCGATGGCAAAGGGTTTGGGTTTTTTTTGTTTGGTCTGATTTAAGCCTCTTGTGTTTTATGCACAAATAGCTCTCGTGTGCACCGCACTTTTCTGCCTTCAAAGCACATTCATATATCTTATCTAATCTGTACGGAGACAAGTATTACTATGAGCATCTCCCTTTACAAGTGAGGAAACCAAGGCCCAGAGGGACAAACGACTTATCCAAGGGGTCAGGCCACACCTCCGAGGTTTTGGACCAGCCACAGCATCCAGTACTCAACAGGCTGTCATTACCTACCTAGGGAGAGGCTTCCCCTCCTCCACCAGATCTCTCTGGCTTCCTGGGCATCACCTATCACTCCAGCTCCTGCTCCCCAAGCAGCTGGCCAAGAGGGGCTTGGATATTTGCATGTTGTTTGCATATTCCTAGCAAGCTCAACACCAATCTTAGCATAGCAGAGCTGGAGCGGCCTTGGAGAACAGCAAATCCAGCCTCCTCTTCACAAGGGTAGGGAAATGGGGCCGAGAGAGGGTGCCCTGCCAGGACTACCATGGGAGGAGGCATGTGAGTCAGTGCAGCCTCAGGCCTGCTGGCTGTGTGACCCTGGGCTACTCTTGAGTTCTCTGAGTGGTGCCTCACAGAGTCTATGGAGGCCCAAGGAGATAAGCTCTAGACACAGTCCTGGAGTCTTTCCAGGTGTTCAGAGTTCCTCCTTCTTTGGGGGAAGGCAGTCACTCCCCCACTGTCTGACTTCAGGCCAGAGCTGCTCCTCTCTGGGTCTCCACCTCCCCTTGGGTACCATGAGGAGGTGGCCAGGTGATCTCAAAGGTCCTTTCCTGCTGTTCCCCAGGTGACCTTGGCTGGCCAGGAGATGGTGAATCAGAGTGAGGCCCCAGTGCTGGCTGCAGGCCTGGGTGCTTCTCTCCTCTGGATGGACTCTGCAATTCTAATATCCCCCCACCCCCATGCCCATTGTCTTCCACAGTTTAAGCCATTTCCACCTATATTATCTCTTTGGATTCCTCTCACCCAAACCCTGTGAGGTAGGGATTGTTCCCATCCTACAAATGGGAAAGTAGAGGCCCAGGGAGGTGGAGTAGCTTTCCCAAGGTCACACAGCCTAGAGAAAACAGAGATGGGACTCAAACCCAGGCTCTGAATCCAGTGCTCCTTTCCTGTTTCCCACACCCAACCAGGGGGTCAAGCGTCATGTGGAAGGAACTTTCTAGTCTCTTGTCTCCTTGCATCTGCGTACTACTCCGGCCAAGCCGGAAACACAGAGGGCAGACAGAAAGGAGGCGGAATTGGAGATGAGGGCCAGCAGGTGTTTCTCTTAGACGCATTCAACTAGGCTTGGGCTTGAAACGCAGTTCGGTCACTGACAAGCTGGGTGACAGTGTCAGAGACGCCACCACCCCCGTCTGGTGGGGAGAAGGAAACAGAGCATTACAACACGGGGAAAAGTGCGGGGTGGGAGGTGTCTCACAAGTCCTGGGGTCAGGGAGGGCTTCCTGGGGGGGCAGAAGGAGGAGTAGGAGTCTGCCAGGCAAGGAAGGAAGAGGGGGTGCTCAGAGGCAAGAAAACATGGGATGTGAGCAACTAGAACTGAAAGAAGTTCTTGGTGACTGGCGTGCAGAATGGAAGCAGGAGTGGCTGGAGGTGAGCCTGGGGCTGGACACCAGGCTGGGTGCCACGTGGCTGGGGCTAGAACCCAGGACAGTGGGGAGCCATGGAAGGTGTTAATTTGGGGGGGCGGGGCAGTGGAGTGGACAGGGGTTGGAAATTCTAAATTGAATGAGAACATAAGATTTGAGGAGAGACTTGAAGGCAGTGAGGTCGCAAACATTATCTGGATATCTGGGGGAAGAGAGTGCCTGGCACAGGGAACAGCCAATGCCAAGGCCCTGAGGAGGCGCATGCTTGGTGTGCTGGAGGACCAGGAAGGAGGCCGGTGTGGCTAGAGCAAACTGAGCAAGGGGGAGCATAACAGGAGATGAAGCCAGAGAGGCACATGTTGGGAAGGGGATCATGCGGCATCTTATGGGCCATTGTGATGACTTCGGCTTTGACTCCAAGTGAGATGGGAGCCACGGGGCTGTTCTAAGAGTGACATGATCTCATTTAACACCCATTCATCCCATGTCACCCACGGGGAGACTGAGGCATGGAGAGGCTAACTGCTCTGCCAAAGTCCCACAGCTAATGAGTGAGATGACCTCCAAAAGGCCCCCGCAGTATCTGGGGCAAAGTTCACTCACGTTCTATTTCATCAGTGTCCCCTGGAGACACAGCGGGGCCTGCTGAGTCTGTCAGAGGCAGAGTTGAGGCTGTGAGGTTGGCCCCACAGATAGCTTGAACAGCCAGGGCCGGAACTCAGGCTTGTGCCCCTGCTCTGTGTCACGCTGGCTGTTGCTAAGAATAATTTATGGATTCACCATCCCACTTCAGGACCCCTCTTCCTCCCCTGTTCTCCTTTGTACCTTATCACAGTCCCCTCCCCATGGGGTTATCAGATGAGGAAACTCAGGCTAACACTGAATGGGGGAGAAGATCAGATCAACTGAGGGCGGAGAGGATCACTGCTTTCAAGGGGACTTTGGGAGTCGGTCCCCTACCCCAACCCAGAGGAACAACTCTTGAAATGTACCTTCTAAGAGATTTTATTAACGGCTGTCTCGCCAGTGCCAAGCACATGCCTGGCAAATAGTAGATGCCCAGTATTTGTCAAATGAACACGGGGGCTCCCAAGTCCACGGGGGAGGCATCAGAGGCCGGTGGGCTCCTCAGCAGTCTAGGTTAGGGTAGGGTTGAATTCCTGCAGGGCACCCCCAGGTGCCAGGAGCTTTTCCAAATGCACAGGTTGGGTCTGAGGGAGGCTGGGGTGAGAGTGGGAGAGCTGGTCATGTTGTTTCTTGATGGGTGATTTCTCTGGCTGGTTGGATGGGTGTATCACTCTGTGAAAAGTCACTGACTTGTACACGTACCACCTATGACCTGGGCACCTGTTTGTGTCTAGGTTATCCTTCAGTGACACATTTTAAAAAAATATATCAAATATACCTGTCTGGACCCCATGTGGAAGAATGGGGGGGCGGGTCCATTCACTGGATGTATATTCATTGAGAGCCTTCTATATGCCAGGCACTGATTTAGGCAGGCAAGGCCTTAGCCCTCAGGGACCCACATTTTGGTGGAGGAGGGGTGGGAGGAACAGATTGACCATAAACATGTAACCAAACATGAGATAACTGCAGAGGACATGAGGGCTATGACTGTTAATAAGCGGGGTTATACGATGTAACACCTGGTGAGTCCTGGTAGCACAATGGGTAAGCGCTCAGCGGCTAACCAAAAGGTTGGTGGTTCAAACCCACACAGGAGCTCCACAGGAGAAAGCCTGGCGATCTGCTCACATAAAGATTAAAACCAAAAATGAGACCAAATCCGTTGCTGTCAAGTCAAAGCTGACTGACAGCGACCCTACAGGACAGAGTAGAACAGCCCCAAAAGGTTTCCAAGCAGCGGCTGGTGGATTTCAACTGCTGACCTTTCGGTTAACAGCCAAGCTTTTAACCACTGCATCACCAGGGATCCCTCCTAAAGATTACAGCCTAGAAAACCCTATGGGGAAGTTCTACTCTGTCACAGGATCGCTATGAGTTGGAATCGATGATGACACCTAACAAGAAGAACAACATGACGTAACGGGAGGGGGTATTTTAGCCAAAATGGTCAGGGAAGACCTCTCTGAGGGGGTGGTTATTGGGCAAAGACTTAACTGATGACGTTGGAAGATAGGAGGGAAGATAACAGCAATGTGAGCGGCAAGTGCAAAGGCCCTGAGGCTGGAACAAGCCATTTAAGGAGGACACTGTGGCTGGACCACTGGGACAGAGGAAGGTGGTATGAGATGAGTTCTGAGACAGGCAGGGGCCTTGAAGGCCAAAGTAATGAATTTGGATTTTATTCTAAGTGGGGGCAAAACAGTGACCTTGGCCTTTTCTCTCCTTTAGGTCTCCAACCCAGAGGGCACCCACTGCAAACATGTCTGTGGACCCCTTGTCCAGCAAAGCTCTGAAGGTAAGGAGGCAGCCCCCCTCCCTTACTGCTAGCAAATAGCTTCCCCATTCCAACTTCCCCCTCAGTTCCTGGAATCCCCAAGAGTGGCTCAGTAGGCATCAGGCGTTCATGATGCAGGGGAGGGCCAGGGCTGGGCTCTGGTCACAGGCTGTGTGCCCCTGGGCAGGTCACTTCCCTTTCTGGGTCTGCTTCCCCATCGGGATAACACCCACTGGGCTGCAGGACCTCAGTGGGGCTTTCCGGGCTGGATTTCTCTGGCTGAGGCCAGGACTGGACACTGGGGTAGAATTCGGGCTGGGCCAGGGGTGGCCTCTTTGGGAGTATCCCTGGGTGTGTTCTGATCCTGGTTTGGCCTAGTTTCTCCCTCCCTTCAGGGGTCCTGGAAACCCTGGTGGTGTAGTGGTTAAGAGCTACGGCTGCTAACCAAAAGGTCGGCAGTTCAAATCCACCAGGCGCTCCTTGGAAACCGTATGGGGCAGTTCTACTCTGTCCTATAGAGTCGCTATGAGTCGGAATCGCCTCAACTGCAACGGGTTTGGTTTGGTTTTGGTCAGGGGTCTTGGAGCACGACCAGCCACCACCTCAGTGCCTCAGGAGGTGGGGGGTCAATCCTGGGGGTGGAGGGGGAGCCGTCCCCACCACCTGTTGTGCACCAGGCCCAAGGCTGCATACCCACAGGCTGGTGGGGGGGGCGACCCCGGGCCTTAGTTTCCCCATGCATCCACTGTGCTGTTCACAGATCAAGCGCGAGCTGAGCGAGAACACGCCGCACCTGTCGGACGAAGCGCTGATGGAGCTGTCGGTGCGTGAGCTCAACCGGCACCTGCGCGGGCTCTCGGCCGAGGAGGTGACTCGGCTCAAGCAGCGGCGCCGCACGCTCAAAAACCGCGGCTACGCGGCCAGCTGCCGCGTGAAGCGCGTGTGCCAGAAGGAGGAGCTGCAGAAGCAGAAGTCGGAGCTGGAGCGCGAGGTGGACAAGCTGGCGCGCGAGAACGCCGCCATGCGCCTGGAGCTGGACGCGCTGCGCGGCAAGTGCGAAGCGCTGCAGGGCTTCGCGCGCTCGGTGGCCGCCGCCCGCGGGCCCGCCGCCCTCGTGGCGCCGGCCAGTGTCATCACCATTGTCAAGTCCGCCCCCGGCCCCGCCCCCGGCCCCGCCTCCGGCCCCGCCCCCGCCGCCTGCTCCTAGTGCCCGCCCCGCCCGCTCGACCCCGCCCCGTTTCACAAACCACGCCCCTCCGACAACCCACCCCTACCCCCATCCCCGCTCCCTTCCGAAGTGCCTAAGCACCATATCCGTCCCAGGTCCCATTGCTCTGCAGCCACCAGCCCTTTCCCGGGCCGGGCTTCATGCAGCCCCCGGAACTGGGAGCGAGCTGGGACCGAAAGCCCTGGGGAGGGGCATCCTGGTTAGGATGGAGGATCAGGGTTTGGGGCCGGGGTCTCCCTTGGCTGAGAGCTCTGGGATGCAGAAGCAGCTCAGAGAAGAGCCACAGGGGGAGAGGAGGCCACCCTCGTTTTGTAAACTGCTCAGATTGTGCCAGTGTGCCCTCCCTGCCCTCAACCCTCACCCAGGATTTAGGACTAGATTTGACCTTGTACCTGGCTGTGGGGCTGCCTGGCTAGGAAACACACTGAAGAGAGGGCCCCCACTTCTGCCTTGGGCCTGGGGATGCCGGGCCTTCCAAAGCAGGAAGAGGCTGTAGAAGTTCCCTAGTGAAGCCTAGTTACCAGATGGGGAAACAGGCCTCCAGTGGACAGGACAGTGCTCCAGGCCACATGTTACTTAGTGGCTGAGCTGGAACCAAAAGCCAGGTCTTCCCATTGCTGCCCCAAGATTCTAGCCACGGTTTTCAGGGGGATAGTGGACAGGGACTGGAAAAGGTGAGTAGTGATGGGAGAGGAGTAGAAGGAGAGAGAAAGTGACACAGACGGAAGAGAGGGAAGGAGCTGGCCCCAGGCCCCCCTGCAGCCAGGGTGCCCTGCAGCAGGGCCAAATACCCGAGGCCAGGGAGCTGGCCAGCCGAGGAGGAGGACCATAGGGGTGACCACTGTGACAAGGGGGGATGAGAAGAGATTCCACAGTCCTACCACTGAGGGGGTCACTAAAAGGGAAGGGCCCGCCTCTCCCTCTGTGAGTGCCCACTGTGGGGTGGAGGCTGAGCCACTTTGATGGCCATTTTTCTGGGGATCCCAGTCCCACCTCTCCCCTAACACTGTATACAGCTGCCCCTCCCCCATGTTTATTTATTGCACGAACCTAAGTTATTCTCCCCAGCCAGAGCCCTCTCCGTGGAGGAAGTGGTAGTGTGGCCCTGAGCTGGACTTTATATTTTATATCTGCAAATAAATCACATTTTATCTTATATTTAGGGAAAGCCAGGCAGTAACCAGAACCATAAAAAGATTAAAAATATATATTGCCCGGCCCCCAGAATTTATTTATTTTCTGACTTACAGTGAGCAAGTTATCTGCCTTCTGTATTTTGTAGACTTTCTGAATAAAGTCAAATTCTCTTTTTCCACAGAGAAAAGCTTATGTCCTGGGCTGCGTTTGGGGGTGAGGGGATTCTGAATGAGGGACCTAAAAATGGAGGTCTGCTTTCAACCCCAGTCAGGACCCTCTGGTGGGTGGGAAGGTTAGCCCCATTTTGCTGACGGAGAATCTAAGTCCCAGTCACTAGCTCTTGCACAAGGAGGTGCGGAGTTGGATGGGAGCCGGAACAGAGAAGGAGGTACCGAAACCTGTGTCCTTCAATCTGTTTGCCAGGGCCAGGAACCTCCCTGCGGAAGGCAGCGGCACCAGGACAATGAAATTTAGGGTTAAATTCCCCAGGGATCCCTTCAGCATCAATAAACAGTCCCATCCAGAGAGGAAAAACCCCAGATTTCAGAGTAATCTTTCCAGCACTTTCACACATCAAGGTCGGATTTTCTATAGCCAAGTAGGAAATATTTTCCCCATGTTCCGGAAGGCCAAGGGAAAGGGGGAGGGAAGCGGCTTGCTCAGTTCCAACCTGCAGGCCTAACAGGCAGCACTGTGTCTTGTCCTAGGCCCCAAACTCACTGGAATTTCAACCCAGTTCGCTAGCCTTTCTGGGGCACGCTGAGAAGAAATGCAGGGTACCAGGGGCTGCGGGTCAGAGGAATCGGGGTTCGAATCCAGGGCATGTCTTTCCCTATCTGTGTGACCTTTGGTGACTTGTTTAGCTTCTCATAACCTCAGCCACTCCACAGGAGAAAGATGTGGCCATCTGCTTCCATGAGGATTACAGCCTAGGAAACCCTGTGAGGCAGTTCTACTGTGCCACATGAGGTCACTATGAGTCAAAATTGACTTGGCAGCACCTCAGAACAACAAACTTCAGGTTACCCTGATGGCGCAACAACTGAATGATAACCAAAAGGTTGGCAGTTCAAACCTACCCAGTGGCTCCATAGGAAAAACGCCCAGCGATCTACTCCCATAAAGATTATAGCCTAGAAAATCCTATGGAGCAGTTCTACTCTGTCACACGGGGTCACTAAGAGTCAAAAATTGACTGGATGGCACCTAGCAACAAGGGTTAGGTGTGAAAATCACGGATAACCAGAGAGGCTGCAAGCAAAGTTACACACAGAGCCCCTCAAGTGGGTAACCATTTACGATGGCGCCCCCGACTGAGGCGAGGTAGGAGGGAGCTCTACCGGGTGGCCAGCACATGGCAGGACGGGTTAGGACATGTGTGGAAGGTGCAGGGTTTGAAAGTGTGGGAAAGGGCCACGAGGGCTGGCCTGGTCCATAGGCCTTCTCCCCCGGGCCAGTTTCAGGGCTTTCCCTGTCAGGCAGATAACCCGAAATGCTGAGCTCAGGCAGGCGGAAGGGCAGCAGGAAGCTGAGGGAGGACAAGTTGGGATATTCACCTCAGGGCAGAGGAGGCTGGGAATTTCCCCCACCCATGCCGCATTCCTGAGCACTCCTGTCAGCAGCCCCAGAAGGCACGCAGGCAGGGGCCCTGCGCAGCCAAACACCTAGCCTGGTGGTAGGCCCAGTGCCCCCTTGCCCAGCAGCCTCAAACAAGGCCTCCTTCCCCTAAGGGGTGGCACCTGGGGCCCCAGGCTTGGGGATGGATTCAGGGAGGCAGGGGGGTATCCCGGAAGGCCTGAGGATCTTGGGGAATCTCTTCAACGCCCTGGGAGATGCCTGGAGGAGTAAAGCCCCCTCTACCTGGCTGACAAAACAGTGAACCCCAGCCCTTGTGGGGAGGGGAGGGAGGTCCCGTGACCAAGGCTGCCACCGTGTGCAGCAGGCTCTGGGGGAGACACTTTGTCCAATGGGGGCCTGAGGCCCTCCATTACCTACACGTGACACACAAGAGGGAAGAGGGCTTCCTAAAACACCTCTGCCCACAGCCACTACCCCTCCCCACACACATCCCCATGGGGGCGGGGACGAGGAAGGGAAAAAACCTCACCCACAGGCAGAAGAGATTTCAGTACAATCTATATTATCTCATATATATATTTCTTTCTCACTTTATTTGCTCACTTCTGTCACGCATTTAAAATGTCACAGAGACCAAAATAGAGCGGCTTTCTGGTGGAACTCATGGCAGTCATACGAGATACAAAACTAGGGGCTCTGTCTTCTCATACAGCATACAATTAAGTTTTCAAGTATTTTTTATGTACAAAGAGCTACTCTATCTGGAAAAAAATTAAAACAAAAAGACAAGGTAGATTACGCATCCTAGGAAGGGGGGCAGGGGACAGGTGGGCCCGTGTTCCCAGTCCCCATCTCCCTGTGGCCCACTGGTTCCCTCCCACTGAGCTCCCCCACTCGCCATGCTAGTGGGCAAGTGCCAGGTGGGCAAAGAGCCAAGGCAGGGAGTCAGCAACACACTTTGGCCTGGAAGGAGAAAGGGAAAGGAGTTGGAGACGTCTGTGGAAGCAACCAGTGGGAGGGGGTCCGAGCCTCAAACAGCCTGCACCCGCCTGATGCCTTACCTGCGGGCGGGCTCTGGGACCCTAACCACAGGCGCCCATGGACCCCCAAGGAGCTGGCTTGGCTCTGAGGGCCAGGGGACCCAGGAAGACCACAGGCATGGAACCACCTCACCCTGATCCTTGTCACAGTCCCCAGGGAGGGCACCTATTCACCCCAGGCTGACCTGAAGAGGTTCCGTGGCAAATCGTGATGCCACAGGCAGGGGCCCCCTCCCCTGCTCCACCTCCTCCTCCAGGCTGTCGCAGCCCAAACCCCATGTTCTCTGGGTCTCAAACGACGGGATGTGCTATCTGTAAAGAGGCAAAATGTCAGAGGCCCTTCCTAAGACAGCTGCCTGGTGGAACCCTGGCCTGCCTGGGGCCTCTGGCCCTGGGAGGGGGTGAGGGGAGGGGGCTGGTGGTCCTGGCTGCTCCTGAGGCTTGTCCTGGGGTGCAAGGCCCAGCACTGCAGGATCCTCCAAGCGCCAGAGCTTAATAATGACCCTAGTGACCCACGGAGGGTCTGGGACAGACTGAGGGCCTGGGGAGGGGGAAGCTTTTGTGTGTGACTAAGGCACAGAAGAGATGGGCTGGGGGCCAGATGGGGCAGGGCAGCAGGCCCTCTGTGGGCATGGGCCCAGGAAGAAGGGCCGGGAGCCACGCCCACTCCCCCCCACAGCAGGCCCTGCTCCTGTCCCAGGACTGTGTTCCTGCAGAAGCTGCTCTGAAACGCAGGGGGAGAATCCTGGGGAGACCCGAACCCAGCAGAGGTGCTGAGAGCTGGCCTGGGAAGGGGAGTCAGGCCCGAGCAGTCAGGAAGGGCTCTGCTCAAAACTTGGTCAAGAGGGGCCCCAAGGGAGAGGGCAGCGGGCTGCTGGCTGTCTGCAGCAGGCCAGGAGTAAGGGGCAGCCAGGGAGTGGACACCCAAGGGACAGAGGTGCCCCACTCCCTGGGAGAGGCTCCATCAAGATAAGAGGGGCCCTGAGGCACCAGCTCGCCCAGGCAGGCCGTGGCTCTGATCCTTGCAGCATGGGTCAGGGGGGTCCACAGAGAGTGTCAGCAGCCCCCTCCTTCTTCCCTCCTGCCAGGGTGCGGTGGGTTAGCACTGTACAGGGGAGGGAGTGGGCAGGGAAGAGCCAGGTCCAAGTACTGCATGGTGTGGGGAGTGGAGCTGCCCCCTCCCTGTGCTGGGGGTCTAGGGCCCGAGGACCTCAGTGTAAGAGTCTCCGAGGGAGGGGAATGACGGGGCGGTGCGGGGGGGCCTGGGTGGGACTGGTCCCAGCGTGCGCCCACAGAAGGTGTGGTGGAGCAGGGGAGGTGCTCCCCATCTCCTGCATCCCGTGAAGGGTAGTGCAGGGTTGGCCATGTAGAAGTATTTCTGAAGGCTCGTGGGGAGCCGGGCTGTGCCTAGGCAGACAGCATCAGGCTGTTCCTCTAGAAGTGATATGTGTTTCTGGTCCAATAAATTAAAGGACATCACCAAAGCTTGTCTGGCCAGTCTCCTGGCCCGGATTTGAGGCAGGAGGGAGGCCCTCGATCCTGTGTCCCCCAGCAGCCGGCACCTAGAACTCATCGTCCGAGCTGAGCAGGAGAGTCTTCTCGTTGTCACGGGCGCCACTGAGGCTGTGGGAGCGTGAGACGCCATGGGTGCCGCCGCGCCAGGTGGGGCCAGGCTCCAGGGTGGACTGCTGTGTGTACTGCTGGTAGGCAGGCGAGAAGTTATGGATGGCGTCCTGTACAATGTCGTGCGGGTTCATGGTCTCCTTGAGGCTGCTGGAGATGCTCTTCATGGGGGCACAGCGGCCTGCAGGGAGGAGGGTGGAGGGGGTGAGGGTCTGCATGGCTCAGCCCCTGCCCCAATCCTGTGACCCACCCCTCACCCTGAGGCTGGGCCACCCAACCTCAGGTGGACTGGGCTTCCTGGGACAGAGAGCAGGGTCCAGGAACGAGAAGGGCAGGCAAAGAAATGCCTCCTTTGGCTGGGGCTGGAGTGAGTGCAGCCAAGAAGCCCTGAAGGGTGGCCCGTGTGTCAAAGAAAGCCTGGTGACAACCACTGGGACTAAGTCAGCCAGTGGGAAGGGCCCAGGGGTGGAGACGGTGAGCTGCAGCAAGAGGCCCATGCTTTGAACACCGGGAGCCCCAAGCGAGCCCAGAAAGTCCTTCACCCACTCAGCATGGAGAAGACGGGAGTACCTGGTCACAGGCCTGGGGGCCAGGAGTGCCCAGCGTCCACGGGTGCCAGTTTGTGCTCCCCCTCCCCACGGGGGTGCTCCCTCTAATCTTGGGAGTGTACCAGGGATCCCGCTTCATCAGAACAAGGCTTCTGAGGCTGGACCTGAGCTCAGCAGAGTGGACACAGAAGGGCCCACAGGCTCCCATCTCATGACAGGGAGGGAGTTGCCTGCCCGGATGTGCCCCTCCTGATTCCCACGCAGATGAATTGTCCTCCAGGCTCAAAGGGTGGCAATGGCCCAGGTCACAAAGGCCAGATGGAACTCAGGTCTTCTGACTAGAACATGCGTGCTCTTCCCATGGAAATACGGCTAAATGCCCCTGGTAACCTGTTAACAACCACCGTGCCCCTGCTTAGTAGGGCATATTCCAGGATGATGAGTGACCAGGATGGAAGCAGATAAGCTCTTGGAGGGTGGCCCTGGGCAGGCAGTTGCTCTGGGCTGTCCCACCCAGGGGGGCCCAGACTGGCCAGGGAGAATGGTGGCACTGCCGTGGGGTGGTGATGAAGAAGGAGATGGGGGACACAGAGAAGGAGTAAGGGAAAGAAGCATGCCGGTGACAGCGACCAGAAATGACGTGCAGGACAGACGTGCAGACTGAGAGCAGAACCTACCGTAAGGGCCGTATGTTGGCACTGCCCGCGGCCAAAAAAAGCAGGGCAAGGGGGAAGGGGCAGGGGAAAGAAGCCAGAGAAACAGAAGAGACAGCTGAGTGAGCAACATCCACCCACCTAGGCCCCACTAGGCAACCACAGACACCCTTCCCTCCTCCCCTGGGCCACCCAACACCCAGGTGGCTCTGGCTGCCCCCTGGGGCCTTGGGGGAAATATGGGCCTAGAGATGACTTCTGTGGTCTCACACTTTCTTTTCAGGGACTGGGGAGAAGAACAAACAGTGGACACCCCGACTAATGGTTCAAGTTTAACCACAGTGTCTAAGTCAGGCCCCCTCCCCCACTCCTTCTCAGGCCTGGCTGGGGCTGGCAGGCCTGTGCCATGCGCTTCACAAACCAGCCCCTGGCCACACTTCACAGGCAAGAAAACGGAGGCTCAGGGCCGGAGGGTTACTGGCGCAGACCACACAGCTACTGCCGCCCAGGGCTGGCTGTGAACCCAAGCCTCACTTGGGGGTTAAGGAGGGCTGGGCACCTCGGTTACAGGGCGGGCAAGACAAGGAGCAGCTTTGGCTTCAGCGTCCCTGACAGCTGGCCAGGTCCCTGCTAGGGTGCTGGAGTTGCATTTCTGGCCACAGTTTTTCTTGCTGGGTGTGTGTGTGTGAGGGCGGAGGTGGGGGTAGTGAGTGGAAAGGCTGCTCAAGCTGGATAGCTGAGAGCCTCTGCAGAGACACCAGGGGTGCAGAGATGGGTCTCTGCCACGGCCCCGCCTGCTCCTTGGGGTGGCCCCCAGGCTCCAGGGGCAAGGGTGGGCTTCCGCAAGGACACAGGCTCTGCCAGGACCAGGTGTAGGGGACATCGTCCTCAACACTGAGTGGGTGTCCACTGGATCCCTCCTTCAAATGGGGGATGGGGGGCACAGGCTGAGAGCAGCACGAGGCTGCGGCAAGCCCCGGCCAGCACTGTGTCCGACCTACAGCCCCAGCCAGTAAGCGTGTTAGGACACAGGCAGTGGGCGCTGAGAGGTCTGGAGGACAGGTCAGTCCACTCACCACAGCAGCCTGAGACGGGGCGGGAGAGGGCTGAAGAGCCCTGCTGCAGGCCAGACGATGGGGCTTCTACTCTACTCAGTGCCCTAGTCACAGGGCGTGGGAATGTGGCTTTCCAGGCACTCAGGAGGCTTCCCCTCCCCAGTCCCTCATGCCCCCTCATTGGGCAGCCCAGTCTAGGCCTCCCAGCCTCCTCCAGGAGGTGGAGATGCCCGGCAGCCACCGGGGCAGCCCTCCTGGCTCAGTGCTGCTCCTCTGAAGGCTGCACGTTGAGATTCACCCAGAATCCCCAGGGAGCTTTCAAAGCACACCCTGTCTGCCTGACCCAGCCCAGTTACACTGGCACCGCTGAGGGCCAGGCCCAGGCGGAGGTATTTTTCAAAGCTCTCCAGGGCTTTATAATGTACAACCAGGGTTGATAAGCACTGTTCTAACACAAAAGAATATTAAACCAAACCAAATCCATTGCCGGCTAGTCGATTCTGACTCATAGCAACCCTGTAGGACCGGGTAGAACTGCCCCATAGAGTTTCCTGGTAGATTCAAACTGCTGACCTTTTGGTTAGCAGCCATAGCACTTAACCACTACGCTGCCAGGGTTTCCAAAAGAATATTAGCAGGTGTAAAAAAAAAGCTGTTAGAAGCTACTACCATCTGAGGCTGATTCTTAGACGTAATCAGGTTTTTAAAAAAAAAAAAAAAAAAGGAGAGGGCTTTAAAGAGGAGGAAATTGTAGGCCACAGTGGGCAACCATGGGTGTCAGAAACCCTCAGAAACTTCTCTATTCGTTAGGGTCTCTGCCCCGACCTTCACAAGGGGATCTGTCCTGCGTGATCTCAGGGTTTCCAGACTCTAGATCAGCTATAAGTCATGACAGGTAGGTGGGCTCAGCTTCCAGGCCCAAATTCATGGTGCTGGCAGCAAGGGGAGTGGGCCCTCTGACACAAGCAGAGACAGTGGAATCCAGGCCGGGGACCCCTCCTGGCCCTGCCACCCCCGCTATCCTCCACATTTGTGGTCCATTTCTCAGTGTAAACTCGGGATCCTGTGAGACGACCCCATCTATACTTGTAGGCCCTTGGGAGGGAGGAGGGCCTGGGGCGAGGCTGGGGGGTGGAATCCTCTGGGGGTTGGCTCGCCAGAGCCCTGGTCCATACCTTGCGCATCCAGCCTCTTGTCGGCATAGACCTTGTAAGTGAAGGCGTGCCGCAGGGCCAGCGCTGCAAAGAACATCTCCACACAGATAATGAAGTCCTGATAGCCAGCAGCCACGGTGCCCTCGCCCACCGACACGCGAGCCGAGTGGATCTTGGGGATGGCACCGCACTTTTCCAGGATGGCCAGGAGCATACCTGGGGGCGGGGGGAGGCATGGGCATCTGGCACCAGACTGGGCCCCCTTCCCAGGCCTCCTCCCTCCATGCAGCCCCCTCAAATGCCCACCCACCCCAGTGAGGATGGATGTAGGGTCCACGGTTGTTCCCATGTGGCGAGGAATACTGACGCAAAGCCTCAAGGAGACCCCATTCCCCAACTCCTTGTCCAGTCACCAAAACTGAGGTGTCACCAATTCTATGGGGTCCCCTGGGACTTCAGTCTACTCACGAAGTGGCCCCACAGGATGCTGCCCTGGAGCCCCTGAGGGCTGAGCCTTTGCACTCAGCAGGTGCCCAGTGAACCGAGGCCCCTTTGAGCTCCAGGCTGGCCATCACGCAGGGCCACCAGCATGGCCTGGGTGAACGGGCACTGGGGATGGTGAGAGGGAGGAAGGGGAGGAGGGTCAGAGGATAGCGCAGCACAGGGGAGGCTGGGAGGAGGCTTACCTTGCCAGAAGGAGAGAAAGATGACGGACTTGACCATGAAGAACTTGAGGACTGGGCTGTAGGGGCTAAGCAGCTCGCGGGTGGCGAAGTAGAAAAGGAAGAGGGCGTAGAGGGCCAGGCTGACAGAGATGTTGTAGATGATGGTCACGTAGAGGTAGCCACTGGTGACGCTGCGGGAATGGGGGCAAGCTCTGGCTTGGATGCAGGAACAGGGGCCCCCTTCCTTTGCCCTGCTGTATGCCCACCCCCCACAACTGTCAGCAGCACTCTTCAAGCAGTGGTCAGCGAGTCACTGAAGGGAGGGTGGCTGGTCATAGTGGTCAGAATATTGGACTTGGGGGTACAAGGGCATGGGCAGTGCAGCCCCAGCTCCACTGCCTCACAGGTGTGTTTAAGCCACCAACTGCAGCTCTGGTGCCCATGCTTCTGGTGGGGGAAGGGGGGCTCCTGGTGGGGGACGGGGGCTCCTAGTGGGGAATGGGGGACTTCTGGTGGGGGATGGGGGCTCCTGGTGTGGGATGGGGGCTCCAAGGGGATCGGGAACTCCTGGTGGGGGACGGGGGACTCCTGGTGGGGAGCAGGGACTCCTGGTGGGGGACATGGGCTCTTTGTGAGGCAGTTGGGTTCCTGGTGGGGGACAGAGGCTCCTGGGGGGAGATGTGGGCTTCTCGGGGGGATGTGGGCATGGAAGCTAGGCTGTGCTAGCGGCCTGGGGTCTGGGGCACAGCCTGATAGCCAGAAAACAGCATCAAAGACAGTGACACTGAGCTTGGCCCTGCTACTTTTTCACTTGAGCCAAGCTACGTACCCTCTCTGAGCCTCAGGTTCCTCGCCTGCATGGACAGGGCTGCTGGATGGGGCCCAGAAAGTGTGACAAAGGGCTTGCAAGCATGAGGTCTGAAATGAAGGCCCTGGGTACACAGTAAAGCTCACTATTTCCAAATGAAATGTGTGCGGACAATTTAAAGGGAGGGTTCATACTAGGGACTAAAGACCGGCCCCCTGCCTTGGGAGTGGTCACTGTCGCTTCTTGGCCCAGCCCAGGGCACCACTCTGCAGCTTGTCTGTGCAGGTGACTGGTACTGAGGGCCACCAGGCTTGGCGCAGGGAGGTGTGGGAAGGGCCAGGGGCCATGCTTAGCCTCCACTAACAGGGGGTCGTGGATGTGGGGCTACTCTGCAGCCCCCTTCCCTGAGTGCGGGCATTAGCCTCTGGGCAGGGCCACCCACCCTGCCCCAACAGTAGGCCCCACACCAGAAGCCAGACCCGTTGCTTACTCGAAGTCACCGTCCCGGTACTTGCCAAAGGCCTGCAGGACCACGGTGCTGACGGCCATCAGCGGCTTCACCACACAGAACTGCAGTGTGGCCTGTGTGGGAAAGAAGAAGGCGGCCGAGGGGAGGTGAGCACAGAAATGCACAAGCAGCCCTCCTCTGCCAGCTGGGTGCACAACGTGCTGGGGGATGGAGGGAAAGGCCCAATGTCCCTGCACCCAGAGACCCTGTCTGGAAGGGGAGGCAGAGTGTGTAAGACGATGAAAACATGACACAGTCGTGAGAAGACAAGGGGATGATCAAGGAAGGAAGGTAGACAAGGCAGGGAGTGTGTGGGCCAGGAGGTCATCAGAGAAGGCTTGGCAGAGAAGGGATAGTCAGGGATCTACCAGAGAGACAAGAGGGGGTCACTTCTGCTCCAGGCAGAGGGAGCAGCCCACACAAAGGCCCAGAGGCTTGAGAGCCCAGGGCAGACAAAGGCAAGGGGCTTGGGCTGGTAGGGGGCAGCGGCGGGCAGGGCGGAGGAGATGGACAGGGCCAGCTCATGGAGGCCTTGATGCTTGGGGCATGGCTAGGGCCCCACTCAAAGAGCTGGCCACAAGAGGCACAGGTGGGGCAGGGTGGGCGAGGGCCTCAGCCTCTCACCCTCCTCACTGCTGCTCTGCTTTGGGTTGCCCCGTGCTCTGGGTTCAGAGCTAGCATCTCACTGGGTATAGCAATGACCTGTAGAAGCATGGAGAGTGAAGATGGAAGCAGCCAAAGCACGTGGACTCTGGGGTCCTGGGATCTGGGTTCGAATTCCAGCCTCGCCAGTTCCTGGCTACAGGAGGACAAATGAGCATCACCTAACCTCTGAGCCACTACCTCACTGGTAAAATGGCCATAGCCAGCACTGTGTCACAGGGTCACGAGCAAGCATGGGCTCTTTTTGGTGGTCCCTCACCTCTGCCCAGTCCATAAAGACCTCTGCAAGCTTGCTCAGCCACTGAGTCCAGTTTTTACAAAACCCTACAGCAGCCCCAGGAAACCCAAGAGCTCTCCCTGGTGCCCATACAATCATTAAATCACCATTTTCTTGAAAATAAATAAGCCTAAACTACTGTGACTCAAAATAGGGCAATGACCCCGAGGCAGAGAAAGCAGCCTGTTGAACCTCCAAGTTTCTGTCCTGATAGGGAGGTTTGCAGGGGAAGTCCGGGCAGCCTGCACTGTGGGGCTGCCACAAGGAGAAGCACATATGATGGCGCTAGAGGTGGAGTGCCTCTGCCAAGGCCCCACAAACCCTCCCTGACCCCATCGCCCCTCTAAAGGAAGTAGAACCAGCACCCTTTGGGGAAAAGGGAAGTGGGCTGGAATCAACAGAACCCGTCTGGGCAAGTCTCCGATTTTGTCCCGTTTCCCTGGGATAAGAACAGTAGCAGCAGCAGCTTGTCTTTAGTGAATCTTGTGTGCTGGGCAGTAGGCTGTCAGTACTATTATTATTCCCATGTTACAGATGGGGAAATTGAGGCACAGAAGTAAAAGTGGCAAAGGTGCACTGGTGCCCAAGTCAGCAGGCTCCACAGCCTGCACCCACCACCCCCCGTATCAGGTGTGAAGTTAACCAGGACTGGAGAATCACCTAGAGAGCTACCAGGTCCCAGTGCTCCAATCCAGACCTTCTAAGCCAGGCTGGGGCAGGGTGGAGCTGGCTGACCTGGGAACCTACTTTTAATGAGTTCCCCAGGAGAGGCAGGTATTGGGTGCTGGCCGGACGGTTTCTAAGGCCCATTTCTATGCCTCTGGAAAGAGGCTGTCGGCTGTTCTCTCTCACCGTGTCATTAGAACGGGAAGAAGTAGCTTCTTTGTTCCCTTTGCTCTTACTGCCACTCCCTGCCACCTCTAGAAACAACAGCAGAACATCCTGAGCCCAGAGGGCTGGGGAATAATCCACAGCAGTGCTACACTAGCTGGCCACCATGAGATGAAAACTGTACACAACACCATGATCAAACAAGGCAGTGAGTCACAGCAGGCCAGGAACCTGGGCGGCTCAACCAACGGGTAAACAATGGCTCTGAGCGCCCCACCCTGGGCCCAGGATGGTGTTAACTCTTTCCCTGCAGTTCTGGAGGGGAGATTTGGACTGTAAACATCCAGGGAAGGAAGAGCTGGAAGCAGGGCTGCAGGCCTGGTGTGTGTAGGCCAAAGTTCTTTGAGTGCCTGCCTGGCACAGAGAGAGGGCCACGGGCAGAAAGGCCAGGCCAGACTTGGCTGTGGCTTTCATGTCCCCTCGTGACTAATTCTGGTGGTGCTGGAGGGGCTGACGGAGGCCCTGTGGAGACCCAAAGGAGACTAAAGTGAGGTCATGCAGGCTGGGTGCGGCACCCTCAGCTGCTACTTCCTGAACCAGATACAGTCGGCGCCATGCCAGCCACTGTGTTAAATGCTCCCCATACAGTACCTCCACTGGGCCTTACAACCACCCCATGAGAGAAGCATTATTATGCCCATTTTACAGAAGAGGAAACTATGGCTCAGAGAGGTTAAGTAACTTATCCAAGGACACACGGTAGAGAAGCTGGAGATCAAGCTCAGATGGTCAGCCTTCCAGGCCCATCATTTACTGGCGGCACCACACTGCCTCCACCCAGGCTAGTCTAGACCACAGAGTAGGCAGCTGAGGAAGCCGGAAGCTGCTGGACTGTCAAGTGGGAAGGAAGAAGAGACCAGAGTATCTGCACAAGCCTGTTTTATCATGTGTCTTTAATACAGAAGGCCCCTCTGCCCTCCAGCCACGAGTGAAGGGAAGTTTTTAGACTGAGGTTCTAGAATGCCCACCCGCTCCCTCTGATTCGCTCACACACTTGGGTGAGGGAACAAGAGCCTGGACCAGTTCCTCCCGCCCAAGGCTCCATCAGGACACCACTGGTACCCCTCTGAGTACACCCTGCTAACACGGGCACATCCCTAACACCTTGGGGAGCGGATGCAGGGCCTGGGGTGCCCTGTGCTAAGTGGGAACTCCACAGGAGGGGCCCAGGGAAGTCCTACGGCCCCAAGTGTCTCCGTTGCCACCCCATCAATCAGAGGCAGCACAGCCCCGCAGCCGCTGCCCGAGGAGACAGACCCAGGCCCCTGGTCCCAGCTATTGGACACAGCAGCTGTGGGGTGCTCACCTGTTTGCAGAACCGCAGGAATCCGATGGAGTAAGTCTTTCCCCAGAGGCAGCACGTGCCATACATACAGCTGGACCTGGAAGAGACAGGGACAGAGAGGAGGCTGGTGAGCAGAGAACCTGAACTCACAAAAGGTGGGGCTTGGGAGAGCCGTCCTCCCCACATCCAGGTAGGCTGGGGCGGGGTAGGGGCACACATCTGGGGCAGCCTTAGCCCAATGCCAACCTCAGGGAGAGACCTAGGAGACTGTTTGCACATGAAGTAGGTAGGGAAGCCAGGCTGCACTGGCTAACAAACCAACTCAGAAGAGACTGGATGTAAAAACTGCAGGAAGGAGAAACAGACAGAAATAGGGAAGGACTGAGGTGAGTATAAAGAGAGAAAAGAAGAAAAAAGCCAGAGAGGGCCTCCCTCGGGTTCAGGTGAATCACCTTGCTCAGGAAGTGTGGCAGAGGCACAGGAGGTCAAGGTCACAGGCAAGAGACAGTCTGTGCATACAGCTGACACCAGGACAGTCACGATTGTCAGGGCCAGGATACGGGGTGGTGTGTGGGATTCCAGGGAGACTCTGTACTCACTCAATGGGCTTCCCTCTGATCTCAGACATGATGGAACTTTCTCCTCCAAGGTACTCATAGCACAGGCTCAGGAAGTTATAGATGACCAAGGCTGTGAAGAGAGTACGCAGAGGAAACCACATAAATCAACAGATGGCTAATAGACAGTGGACTTCTAAAGAGCAATGGAAGGGATCCAACCATAGCCACACGCGCCAGCAGACATGAGCCTTGTGGACGTAACGTTGTGCAAAAGCAGCCGGTCAAAAGGAACCACCCAGTGAGGTTCCATTTACAAGTTGAAAGCAGGCAAAGCGAAGTTATACTGCTCACATTCTATTTCTACACATACTGCAGACACACACTCGTGGTGACACTGTAAAGAAACGCAAGAAGCGATCACCACAAAATGTGGGACTGTGTGGGGAGGAGGAGGAGGGTGTGGTCAGGCTGGACACGTGGGGGCTTCGGACAGCTGGCAGTGGGCAGCTTCTCATGGTGGTTAAACAGGTATTGGCTTTATAAACATTTATTAAACAGTACATACGCGTTTTATACACTTTCCTGTTGTGTGCTACAGATCCCAGTTTTGAAACAAAATAATACTACCACATTCTTCAGCCGAATCTCAGGAGAAAATTCTAAGCAAGAAGGAGGTTGAGGGAGCTTCATCTGTTCGACAACCTGTAGCGTCCTCTATATACCAAAACACATGAACAGGGCACAGAATTGAGTGGAAACGGCTTGGGAAGCTTAGCAGCTCATTCTGAATCAGCACTCAGCTCGACGTCACCAACCCAACTTGCGCCAGTGAGCGACAGCCCAGGGGAGGCGTGCTGGGGGTCCTATGTTATAAATAAATACTGCACCAGCTATGCTCAGCCGCCTGCTCAGGGGGGCTTGCAGAATCAGCAAAATGAAGGCTGCTACCTTGCAGGGCGCTAGAAGCAGGAAGGAGAGAGTGGAGGAGGAAGGGGTGCCGGAGGGAGAAGAGGGGCTGGGAGCATGGCAGCAAAGGAGATGCTTTCAGTAAAGGGGTGAGGCCTAGAGGAGGGGCTAAGCAGACCCAGGGGCAGCAGTTGCCCTGCAGTCAGAGGGCGCCTTCCCATCCGATCCCACGTCCTGCACAAAGGCCTTTAGGGCTCCCTGGGCTGCTCCAGGAGTGACCCCTTGGCCCGTCTGCTCCCAGCCCAGCCCCCGTAACACTTTATATCCCAGCAAAACTAACTGTAGCTATTTTCTCGGGGCAGACTACTGGACCAGTCCAGGGTTCTGCCCTTGCTGATCCCTTGAGAACCCATCTAAAAACCCATTACCCACTAAACCCAGTGCCGTCTAGTCGATGCCAATTCATAGCGACCCTATAGGACAGAGTAGAACTGCCTCGCAGGGTTTCCAAGGAGTGGCTGGTGGATTCGAACTGGTGACCTTTTGGTTATCAGCCAAGCTCTTAACCACTGTCCCACGAGGGCTCCTGAGAACTGCTAAGACCCTTCAAACCCAGATGAGATACTGCCTACTCTGCGAAGTCTCTGGTGACCATCTCATCCACAGAACCTCCTCATTTACAGCTGCCACTTAACCCCCGGAGCAGAATTACCACTGCCTCACTAGATGGTGACCCCGACACAGGGCTCACTTCTCACTCATCCTTTATCCCCAAAATGCAGGCACAATGCCTGACACACAACAGGCACTCAGGAAACAAAACTGCCTTGAACTGAAGCATGTAAAACCCTGGTGATGCATTTTTAGGCAAAAGTTGACCTTTAGCAATTCAGAAGAACTATATGTGGGGTGCTTTATACCACTCAGTTGCTCTAATCTATTAGGGCTCACAGCTTCTGCTGGGGTGGGGGGGACCAGGTAGTACCCTGCAAAAACACAACCCATTGCACTTACCACGCAGACACAGAGCAGGGGGGATGCAATGTAGCTCTCTGCCACTGGCTAGCTGGGCCTCTGCTTCCTCATCTGTTACACGAGGATAACAGGAGTTCCTGCCTCGATGGGTGGCTGGGAGGTTTAAGTGAGCAGGCAAAGTGCTCAGAGGAGAGACTGGCGCTCAGCGGTGCTCTCTGAGTGTTGGATGTCAGGGCTGTTGCCTGCCTGCCTTCCTCAGAGGCTGTACACCCTTGGGGGACAAAAGACTGTGTACTGCCTGCCTGGTATGGAGGCAGCTCAAGATGTGTTTGGTGGCTGCAGGAACCTTCACTGGCCTTGAGGTTAAACTTCACTGACTAGAACTTTAGGGCATCTGCTGGGGTGTATTTGTGTGTGTGTGTGTGTGTGTCACAGCCTGCTAATAGCCTTTTTCCAAAACTATACAAGAGCAACAGGTCCCTGGGTGGTACAAATAGCTTGCACTCATTCGATAACCTAAAAGTTGGTGGTTTGAACCCACCCAGCAGCACCACGGAAGACAGACCTGGTGATCTGCTTCCATTAAGATTACAGCCAAGAAAACCCTGTGGGGAAGTTCTACCACAGGGTCACCAAGAGTTAGACTCAACTCAATGACAGCTAACCACAACAACAAACATAAGGGCAGGTAGAATACACAAGCTGAGCATAGCTATATTGTGGCAGATAGTATTTTTCAAAGATGGCCACAGCCATAAAGACCCCACTTCACATGCTCTTTTTACAATGTGGTGTTGATACTCTTCCAATGAAGGGTGGGGTCTTGTTCCCTCTTTTTGCATCCCGGGGTGGGCCTGTGACAATTGCGAAGTAATGCTTCATGACTTCTGAGGTCGGGGTTTCAAAAGGCAATATAGCTTTTGCCTTTCTTCTGGTTCTTTCTCTCTTGGGCTGCTCACCCTTGGATACAGCAACCATGCTGTGAGGAAGCCCAAGTTAGCCCACGTGGAAAGACTACATGGAGAAGAACTCAGGCCCCCAGCCAACAGCCAGCATCAACTGCCAGACATGGCAGTGAATGAGCCTTCAGATGTTTCCTGCCCCCAGCCTTGGATTCTCCAGCTGAAGCCCAGACCTCCTGGAGTAGAGACAAACTATCCCCACTGTGCCCTGTCCAAATTCCTGGCCTGTAGTATTTGTGAACAAGATAAATGTTTTTTTTTTTACATTGCTATAAACAAAAAAAACCAAATCCATTGCCATCGAGTCGATTCCAACTCAGAGCAGAGAACTGTTCCACAGGGTTTCCAAGGCTATAATCTTTATAGGAGCGGATTGCCACATCTTTCTCCCTCGGATCAGCTGATGGGTTCAAACCACTGTCCTTTCAGTTAGCAGCCAAGCACTTAACCACTGTGCCACCAGGGCTCCTTTACACTGTTATGCTTTGGGGTAATTATTTACTCAGCCATAAAACCTGTTGCCGTCGAGTCAGTTCCCACTCATAGCGACCCCAGTAAGTAGAAGATGTATAAAACCACAGCAGAAGTTTCTAGAATGTGCCATGACCTCTCATGCCTCCATGCAGTGGCACATTTTGGTTCCTCTGCTGGGAAAAGCCTGGCTAATTCCCAGAGTCAGAGCTAGCTGAGGTGTCCCTGCCTCCTTGGTCCCTGTCACCACACTCACTCCCCACACTCCCCATTCCTCTGTCCATCTGCCTCATTAGTCCAAAGAGTGAGAGTAAGGGGCCATGGACCCTAGAGACAGATGCCTAGGTATGGATTGCAGCTCCATGCTATGACCTGTGTGACCCCGGGCAAGAGCCTGAAGGTCTCTATGCCTCTCAGTTTCCTCATCTACAAACCAGGGGTAACAACAGCTCCTTCCTGCTGGGATGCTGCAAGGATGGGGGAATGAGTGTGGAAAGCCATAAGTGAGGCTGAGCTCACAGTGAGCAATCTGTAGCATGGTACGTATTGTTCTTCTAGACTGTAAGCTCCTTGCAAGTAAGGACTGAGTCCTACTCCCAACAACTATCGGAGGGCCTGACACACACACTCGATTCACAGCGAAGGAGGGAGCCAAGCAGATACATGTATTCAATCCAACTGAAGGAGGGAATGAACTGGATACTTACATGCTCAATCCACACTGAAGGAGTGAACCAAATGGACACACACACTCAATCCAACTGAAGGCATGAACCGAGTGGACACTCACACATACTGGATCCAACTGAAGGTATGAACCGAGTGGACACTCACACACTATCGATCCACACTGAAAGCATGAACCAAGCAGACACTCACACGCACTCAATCCAACTGAAGGATTGAACTGACTGGACACACACACACTCGATCCAACTGAAGGCATGAACCGAGTGGACACTCACACACAATGGATCCACCTGAAGGCATGAACCGAGTGAACACTCACACATACTCAATCCAACTGGACAAGTGAACTGAGTGGACACTCACACACTCGATCCACACTGAAGGAGTGAACCGAGTGGACACTCACACTTGATCCAACTGAAGGCAGGAACCGAGTGGATACTCACACACACTCAATCCAACTGAAGACATGAACTGAGTGGACACTTACATACTCGATCCAACTGGACAAGTGAACTGAGTGAACACTCACACACTCAATCCACACTGAAGGAGTGAACAGACAGGTGTGGGCCATGAACACTAAGATCATCACTCCAGGTGAGGCTGCTGTGACCACCAGGTGCAGAGCAGTGGAACAGGCGGGTGCTGCCTCCACTCCATCCAACCACTCAAGGGACTCGCCCTCTCACAGGCTGGTGGTCAGCTGCACCTTTGCCAAGGTGACTAGTCTTTGAATCATCAAAAACAAAACCCTCAAGAGAAGCCACAGGGACCCAAGGCTCACGGGCCACCTCCGTCTGGAATCCCCTCCCAAACAAGGCCGCCCTGTCATCCTCTCTCTAAGAACTTGGCTCTGGAGCTCACCTCTTGTCCTGTGGCAACACAAGTCAGCAACCTACTCCTGAATTACACAGCCGATCCACCCACACCCATCTCTGCGCATCACTAAGTGGTTCAACTGGACAGAATCGTCCAATTTCATCAGCCTCTCTCAGTTCAAGACGCTTGACCTTTTAAGCTGCTCTGGGACCAACCAGTCTGTAAAATACTAATTGTTGACGACTTCTTTTTAAAAAATCATCACTCAGTAGCACATTCTCAGAGAAGGGAGACAGGGCAGAATCTCTGGAACATGACTTAACCAGCCCAAACCAGGGCCCCTGGCCATCTAGACAAATTAATCTGTCCTCCTAGGCAATGGGAGGGCCATGTAAGACAGTACACTTCCATCCCAGCAATGGCATTGAGAATGGGAAACTCAACACACACCCCAGACACAAACATAAGAATACAGGAAGAGCAGAAAAGCTGAGATGGAGTTCGGGGTTCCGTGCCAGTGGCTCGTCACCTCACCACCCTCCTTATTGGAGCTCTAGATCTGGTCTCCTGGAGAGTGCCCTGAGACACAAAATGACTCCATACCTCACTAAATGTTCTCTGCTAGGTGACCAAGGGGCCTGCAGGCCAGGCCCTCCATTCTAGCCCGAGTGAGGGATAGTCCCTCTCTCCTCTGCCCTGGAGTCAGGGCCTGGTGCTTTCTGCTCCACCCTAGGTACCAAATCTTAAGTGATCTTGAGGTAAGTGCATACAGTCAGGAGGGAAGGACCAGGATGGAGATGGAGTGAGGAATCATTGTACTGGAGCCCTGAGGCCTGGAGAGGAGAAGATACCCAGGGTCACTCTCTTTACATGAGGGACAAGCCACCTGTTCAGAGGGTCAGGGAGGCCCCACATGGTCCCAGGAGTGACTCTGCCTTGGAGGGCAGTGAACTCCCTGCCAGCGGAAAAGTGAATCAGAGGCTGGGGTTCCAGGCAGCATGTGACTTTATGGGTCCCATCCAACCTGGAGACCAAAGGCTTTCGCTCTTCACCGACAGCTTCTCTAACCAGGACAGGAAGCTATAGTCCAGGAGGCAGCTCTCCTCTTACCCAGCCTCTTGTCCAGCATCCTTCCAGAACTAACAACTGAACCTCAGCCTTGGGGGCCCACTCTCAAGGCTTCGAAAGAAGATCCACTAAGACGTGTCCTGTGGCCATCTCTGCCATAGCTCCCAGTTCCTCCCAAGCACCCGGGCACAGGCACTAGGCACACCGGCCCCTCGAGTCCCTCCCCCCAACACACATACCTTCAGCACTAAAGCTGGCCTTGCACCTGGCTCTCCTTACCACACAGAAACAGTCTGGTTATCTGGAAAGACTTAGAGCATTCCGTGTTCCAGAAAACTGGCAGGTGAGCCCGGAAAACACTTCACTTTGGCCACTTTGGAAAGAAATCTTCTCTGTTAGTGGAGGCCTCAGAACATTTCTTCCCTGTTTATCAGGGCTGGTGATCATCACAATGGTGGTACAAGGGCTACAAAGCAGTGTGCGGGATCTGCTCAACATCAGTGACCCAAGACCCCAGAGTTGCTCCAACGCGCAGTTCCTTCTCCTGACTCGCAGCTTCTCTGTCCTCTGCTGACCCTGCTTGTTGCTGCTTCTCGCCACCCCAAATGTTGCTTCTGATCTCCCTCTTCTACTAGATGCTTCTGGGTATCTCTTTTCTGATCGACTGAGCTGTTGTCATTCTTGGCTCTGTCAGCCACCATCAGCCAGTGCCTCCTGGGCAGCCCTTGGACCTTTGCAGCCCTGTGTCGGGGGCCCTCGGCTGTGTCCACCCCCCGTGGCATCCTCTACCTGGGAAGGTGTTTCACTTTAGGCCGGATTCTAGGAAGCTAGGTTTGTCCAAAATCTGAGGCTCAATGACTGAAGCATCATTCTCTGCTTCCTTCACGCACGTAAAACCTGTTTCCCTAACAAGAGGATACACTTCTGTGGTGGAGAAACTTGCCCTAAACTCTGCCTCTCTGTGCCTGGCACAGGACAGTTCCCGAAACTCAGACCCGGCGTGGGTGTGGCCTCTGCAGTTACTATCCGGGAAATCTCGGCAAGTCTTGGCCTACCGGGCCTTTTTTTCACATCTGTAAACTGGGGATGGTATTATAAAGGTAACCTGGAGATAAGAATGAGCTCAAGGTGATGGAAAATGTTCAGTAAAACTGTGAAGCACCATACAAACCTTATTAAAAACAAAATCTTATTATTAACAATTGTTAACAAAATATATAAACTTTATAATCAACAAAACAGTGACCGTAGAAAGCAGCCGTGGGTGCTGGGTCTTCCTCCTCTGAGCATCCGGCCCCTCAGTGTCTCTCAGATCACAGTGACTTACAGACACGTCTTCTCTCTCCTCCTGACAGGCCGGTGAGCTTCCCAGGCTTGTCACCCAATCATCTGCGTGTGGGAAGTCCTCACCATCAACGGCAGTTGAACACACTACACGCACCTAATGAAGTTGGTTTCCTCCTTGTCTTTCCACCCCTGAACGTCCTGTGGTGGTGCACCTCAAGCACTGTGTGAATCACAGCCCTTACTGCACAGTAAGACACAACGAGCCATGGGACCCAGGCAGGTCACTGACTTCTCTGAGACTCTGCCTTCTCCTTGGATGGAAACACCACAATCAAGTCACAGGATCCACAGGTTGAGCACACGTTCATCTTCACTGACCCTTCCGTTCCCTCTTAAAATCCCACTAAAATGACAAGGAATGGGGAAAAGGTGCAAACCTTCAAAGACAAAAAACGGCAAAGGAGATGACAGGCAAGAGATGCCAACAAAAGCTTAGAAGACGAACCATGGTCACTGATGACCGGTGGGGAGTGGTCAATCAGAACCCCAGGAAATCTTAGAATTGGATGTGCCAGGCCACTCTAGTGGCTGTGGGTAAAGGTGAAAACAGGAAAATCAGTTAAAAGTCTCAACACCAGAATTAGATCATTACTTTCGAGAGAGGCTGAAACAGCTCTGTCCTCAGGGAACTTGGCCCAGCTGAAGGCAGCAATAAGGAAGCTTCTAGAAAACAGAGATTAAGTCTGCATGTGAAAAGTGACAGGCCCCCTCAGACACCTTCACTGTTCTGTTTCCTTAACTTAGGCTGCCTAGTTTTTACCTCTCAGGCAGGAGATGAGGAAATTATTCTCTAGGGAAGCCGGCATAGAATCAAAAGCCTTCGTTTGGAGCCTGCCTTCACCACCACATAAAAATGTCAGAGGAAATGCCTGTCTTCTATCAGGCAATTGGGAAGCCCAGCAGTTTTAGGCCTCATTCTTAAGTATGAAAAACAGTCAAGGACACTAGACATTTGAGGAGAGCTTCTAACACAAAGGTCAAAGACCAAAGCAAATAAACAAATGAAAGGAACTCAGAGGAGACAGAGATAATGCAGGAAACAGAAGAAAACTGTAATTAAAATCTCCAGAGAGAGAAGAGGAGATATTCTTGGTATTGTTACAAGAACAAGAGGTTATAAAAAATTTTTGTAAAAAGGAACAAGGAAAGGCTCCTAACATTTTACAATATGGTAAAAGAAACAAAACATTCAGTAGAAAAGTTCAAATGTAAAGTTTTTTTTTAAAAATTGTGGAAAATAGAAAAGAGCTGGAAAATTGTAAAGAAAATTCTAGGCTCGATCTCAAAGCGCAATATCCAACTAACAGGAATTCCAGGGAAAGGGGGAAGGGAGAAAGGTGGAAGGGAAGAAATTATCAAAGAAACATATGAGAAAATTCCCAAAACATATGAGAAAACTCTAAAGACCTCAGGACATGAGTTTCCAGCTCAAAGTGCCCTCAGGTGCCCAGCACAATGAACGAAATCCTACCTCTTGTGAGGTTTCAGGACACTGAGGATAAAGACCAGATCCTAAAAACAAGAGTAAAAAAGCAGTTCATATATACAGGCATTGATGACATGTCCTAAGTAAGTAAGATGAAGTCTTGCCATTCTTGCTTCTAAGGAGCATTCTGGCTATACTTCTTCCAAGACAGACTGGTTCGTTCTTCTGGCAGTCCATGGTATATTCGATATTCTTCGCCAACACCATAATTCAAAGGTGTCAATTCTTCTTTGGTCTTCATTATTCAGTATCCAACTTTTGCATGCATATGAGAAAATTGAAAACACCATGGCTTAGGTCAGGCGCACCTTCCTCCTCAAAGTGACATCTTTGCTTTAGAACACTTTAAAGAAGTCTTTTGAAGCCAATTTGCCCAATGCAATATGTTGTTTGCTTTCTTGACTGCTGCTTCCATGGGCATTGATTGTGAATCCAGGTAAAATGAAATCCTTGACAACTTCAATCTCTTCTCCATTTATCATAATGTTGCTTATTGGTCCAGTTGTGAGGATTTTTGTTTTACGTCAAAATGTAATCCATACCAAAAGCTGTACGTAGTCTTTGATCAGTAAGTGCTTCAAGTCCTCTTCACGTCCAGCAAGGAAGGTTGTGTCACCTGCATATCGCACGTTGTTAATGAGTCCTCATCCAGTCCTGATGCTCCGTTCTTCATATAGTCCAGCTTCTCGGATTATGTTCAGTATACAGATTGAATAATTATGGTAGAAGGATAGATCCCTGACACACACCTTTCCTGATTTTAACCACACAGTATCCCCTTGTTCTGTTTGAACGACTGCCTCTTGATCTATGTACAGACTCCTCGTAAGGCATGTTATCAGGAGGGACCAGTCCCTGGAGAAGGACATCATGCTTGGTAAAGTAGAGGGTCAGCAAAAAAGAGGAAAACTCTCAACGAGATAAGATCGACACAGCAGCTGCAACGATGGGCTCAAGCATAACGACTGTGAGGATGGTGCAGGCCTGGACAGTGTTTCATTCTGTCGCACACAGGGTCGCTATAAAGCGGATACAACTCGGTGGCACCTAACGACAACATACACAGGCATGAGAGTCAGAATCCAGCAGAACTTACCCAAGACTGGATGCAAAATGACAGTGGTGACGTGCCTTTGAAAGTCAGGGAGAATGATTGCCAATTTAGAATTCCATTCCCAAAAAACAAATAGATCAACTCGTCCATCAATCAAAGAATATTTTCAACACAGAGGCTGGATGAACCCCCGCAACTATTGCCTTGAGATAATCTTTAAACCTTAAACCGAAAATATTCCCTGAAGTCTTCTTAAAACCACACAACAGTTTAGCTTAACTAGTAAAAACTGAGCATCGTGCTTTTTCTGTGTGTGTGCGCTTTAGGTGGAGGATTACAGAACAAACGAGTTTCCCGTTCGGTAATTTGTACATAAAATGTCCCATGACGTTGGCTGTATTCCCCACAATGTGTCAGCACTCTCTCCATTTCCATATCCACCCTGGGTTCCCCATTTCCTTTCGTCTGGATTTTCTACCCCTTCTTGCCTTCTCAACTTTGCTTTTGGGCAGATGTTGTCCTTTCAATCTCATATAATTGATTGTTCTAAGGAACTCGGGTATTATTGTTTACTTTATGGGCTTGTCCACGATTTGGCTGAAGGGCAGTCTCCAGGACGGGTTTCAGTTCCTTCAGAAGGTGTCTTAGAACCATAGTTTAGGGCTTCCTCCACTCTCTGTCCAACCGGTAAGCCTGATCTTTTTTGTGAATTTGATTTTTTGTTCAACATTTTTCTCCTCCTTTATCTGGGACCCTCTGTTGTGACCCCAGCCAGAGTGGTAGGTAGTTGTAGCTAGACACCATCTAGTTCTTCTGGTCTTGGGGTCATGTAGGCTATAGTCATTGTGCTCTTTTAAGAACTATCTATATGCGATCAAATTGACAACAGCAACTTGAAAGATTAGATAGGAACCTTAGGGGGCCGGGAGTTTATGATAATAGGGGGGAACAACCCAGAGAAGGAAGGCGAGAATGGTGGCACAACTCCAAGAATGTAATCACTGTCACTGAATGGTACATGCAGAAACTGCTGAATTGGTATGTTTTGCTGTGTATATTCTCAACGACAATAATAAAATTAAAAAAAAAACCTTACGGTTCACATACACACACACACACACACACACACAAAAGGTATTTTCAGATTTCCAAAAGTCAGACTCCCAAGCTATCCTTTGTCTCGGGACGCTCCTGAAAGATGTGCTCCGGCCAAAAAGAGGGAAAACCATGTAAGAGAACGCAAAGGCATCCAGGGAAGAAGTGATTCAGCCCCGGAGAGGCAAACAGAATTCCCAGGATGGCGGTGAATGAAAGTCAGGCAACAGCTGAGCAGTCAGAGGCCTCGAAAGCAGCCAGTCCTGACTGGAGTGAGAAGAGAAGGGCTTCAGGAAGAATGTCACCAAGGGAGAAAATACAGAGCTAACAGATAACTGATCTGCTCGACTGTACTGAGGGGAGGTGTTTTTTTTTTTTTCAATTCAATGAAGCAATCGGGAATAAATTAATGATGTCATTGTCAGGTGCCATCAACTCACAGCAACCCCATGTGGCAGAGTAGAACTGCCCCATAGGGTTTTCTAGGCTGTAATCTTTCCAGGAGCAGATTGACAGGTCTTTCTCAGCCAGAGGCGCTGGGTGGGTTTGAACCACCAAGGGTTCAAACTGTCAACCTTTGGTTAGCAGCCAAGTGCCTAACCACTGAGCCACCAGGGCTCCTTCTAAATTAATACTAGGTACATACAAAACTAAGCAAACCAATAGCAACCACAGAAAAACAAGAAGTTGTACAAGAAAGGGAAATGTAAGACACTATAAGGCTTAGCTTTGAACAATATTTACAGAGATATAATTATGCAAGCATTAAAAAAAAGACAGAAAAAATTGTGATAGAACCACACTGAAAAGAGGAGGGTGAGTGTGTGTGTGTGTGTGTGTGCGTGTATGTGTGTGTATGGGAGGTCAGTGTAAAATACCTAAATCAAAACCTTCTACAGTAGGAGGTCCCTATTAACACTATGTAAGATGGAAACAAAAAAAGGAAAAATTGAGAAACAACACAGTTGTAAGCTTTTTTTTTTTTTTTTTAACGGTAATTCGGCGGCGGGGAAAGCTTAAATAATTGAAAGGGATTGCCTTTGGGCAGTGAACTTGGGAGCGGGGAGGAGTCAGGGCAGTTTTGTGTTCAGACCATGTGCATGAATTACTTTAATAAAAATTAAATTTTAGTTTACTTTTTTTTTTAAAACAGAATTTTGTTCAAAAGAAACCTGGCTCTAAGTTGACCTCTGGAATGGGCTGGTGGAATCAGGACAGCAGCTGTTCAGCCTAGTATACTGCCACACCCCACCTGCCCATTCTCCAGGGCCAGTATTTCCTTCTTTTTGAATTTTGAGGGATACACCCCATCACCAGGTCTGCAGGGGCAGCTAGCTGTGTGGCACTGCTAGATAAAAGAACAGCGGGCAAGGGTCTGAGACACAGAGCAGAGGGACAGGAAAGGCCAAGACAGGGCTGAGCCCACTGACGCAGACCCCACGGACTCAGACCCCAAGAGCCAGGGAACTGTGGAGCAGCCCAAACTTCCTGGCAGCTGCTGTGCTGTTTGTAAACTCCCCTGGGGACGCCAAGGGGATAACAGTGTTGCTAGGAGATGTGTTTCATGGCACGGGGAGGAGGGGGGAGGGGGGCCATTTCCTTTGAGGACCTTTACGTGCAGGCTGGGAGAAAAGTTGGGGCAAGCGGGCCTGAACAAAGAGGCTTCTAGAGGGGGCACCCACCAACCATCTGCTTCCGCCTCTGGTAGCAGTGCCAGAAGCTCCCCGGCTGTGCCTTGTGCCCCTTCTGCTGGGACGGCCAGTCCTGGGGGCCAACAGAGAAAGCGCCCAACACTTGTCCCCGGTTCCCCCAGGAGAGCCCCTTTCGGAGGGAGCAGCTCTTGGATTCTGAAGGAACAAGGTGGGCAGTGGTGCTCCTGGGTACTCGGGCGAGGCTGGCAGTTGAATGGCAAAGGACTCTCAGCACCCCCATTCCCCAATCCCACCCTTTATGGCTCTCTGGATGCCCAGAGGTGTCCTTGGGGACTCTGCTGCTTCCATGACCAGAAGCATCAGACAGGGGTTCTGATCCACCTGGTCCCCAACCTGGAACAGCAGGAAAAGAACCCCAGCTGGGAGGAGGGGTGTCTGGGAATTGAATGAGGCCCCACATGGATGAATGCAGGTACACAGCAGGTGTTTAATAAAGTCTCCCATTCATTTAAACATTCTGAAATGCACCCTACCACGTGCTGGCTCTGCCAGCCTGGGATATACATGATGGGTTCCTGCTCTCACAGAACAACCAGTCTACTTGGGAAGCAGAAATGAAACAAAGCACGCACACCATATGTGTGCACACGTAGCTGCACACGTCATAAGGCTGTGTGGACGCGCACAGGTGCTGGGAGCCAGAGGTCAGGGAAGGCCTCTTTCTCAGCAGAGGGGACAGCAAAGCATGACTGAAGGATGAGAAGGAGCTTCCAGGCCAAGGGCAGGAGCTGACTTTCCCAGGTACTGGGGCACATGCAAAGACCTGAGGCTGGGAAACGCTTGACATGCCAAGCTACAAGGTAGCCAGAGTGGCAGCAGCGAAGGGGGAGAGGGGCAGGGCTGCAGTGAGCTCCTACTATGGCTCCACGTCCTCACCAAACCCAGAGGCATGTCCTGTGTCCTGTGAATCCTCAGGATCCACAAGGTCAAAAGGTGACAGGAAGAAAGGGTAGAACACCTTAGGGGACAAGCATGCTGCACTGTGACATGCATGGAGCCCCGGGACAGGGAGCCCCAAGTCAGGGAAGAGGACACTGCTGGCACATCTGTCACTTTACCCCAAACCAGCAGCGCAGGGTAGGGAGGACACAGGAAAACACGTTAGCCTGAGGGGGTGGGCACCACAGCAGGGGACCTTGAGCTAAGTGAAGAGGGATTCTGGGAGACCGTCCTCTCCATGCCTGCTGGCCTATGACCTGTCTTGCTTGGGGCCCAGGCCTCTCCCTCACTGGCCCACTCTCCACACAGAGGAGGGCGCCATTTCCAATCACGTCACATTTTTGTGTGTCAACAGTTAAAAAAAACAATATCTAAATGTCTTTGTATGGACTGCCAGGCTGCATAGTTCCCTCATCCCTGCCACCCAGTACAGTCTCCTCTTGGTCACTGACTTCTTCCCTGGCTGGCCGACACCAAGCATGGCATTAGCCATGCCCAGGCCTGGCAGTCCCTCTCACCCTGAGCATTAGCACTCCTTTCTGCCCGGAACAAATGCTCGTCCCCAGCATCCACTTGACCGATACCAACTCATTCTCTAAGCCACAGGTCCACTGTCCTCTCCTCCCTGAAGCCCTTCTGCCTGTGCACCAACTGGGCAGCTGTTCTCCTAGTGGTGGGACTGTTTAAGTGGCCACAGACTCCTGGAGGGCAGGAAGAGCGACAGCTGGCTTCTCCTTTTTGCAACGCCAAGCCAGCACAGGTAACAGGTGCTCAGTACACACAAGAACGAGGCCCCTGAGAGGAAGCCGGGCCCCTTCTTTGGCAGCACAGCAGAGCACCTCAGGCAATGAAGCCCTCAGATACCTGGGGCTGGAGGCCCAGCCCACTACCAACTTGCCACAGGTCCCTGGAGAAGCCCCTCGCCATCTCTACCTTGGTTTTCTATCTACAAATGGACCTCTAATTTGCTGCCCCCTCCCCCGTCAGTGATTCCAGAACTGAGAAATCACCCCCGGTTTCTGTGAAGCTGTTTGGGAGCCCACATCACAAAGTGCATCTGTAAGGGTGACTGGCTGCATGTGTGCCGTTGCTGGGCTGGATGGATACCTTGAAGCAATGGGTGGGTCAAAGCTGCCCCTGTGAGGCCCAGAGGTCCCCAGGAGGAAAGCGGGCAGAGAACCTTCTGGCTCTCAAACACCGAGAGAGGGGTGCGCAGCCCACCTTGCGGCACCAGCTCTCTGCCCTTCCCTCAGGACCCTCCCTCACCCTGTGCTCACCCTCGTAGCAGTCACGCACGGTGCCGAAGTACACGTAGTACTGGTCGTTGGTGAAGAAGAGGAGGCTGAGCCAGGAGTCAAAGGCGTAGATGGGCACGATGAAGAGGATGCGCACGATGTAGCGCTGCTCGTTGGGGCAGCTGTAGCAACGCAGATGCATGTAGATCTGCGGGGGGCGGGGGGGTCAGCCAGGGTCCACCCACCACACCTCCCAGCCGCCCTGTGGGCCCACCTCCTCCTGCTCCACCGATGAGGGGCCTGGTGGGGCGGGGGTGTGCTATGACTTCTGACTCTGCTGTTCTAGTTCTGTGACCACGCGCACGTGACTGAACCCTGGGCCGTGAATCCTTCTCTCTAAAATGGGGACTGGAGGACTTCCAGCGTAGGTTGTTGGGAGAACCAAACCACAGGGTACACACGAAGTCTGTGGAGTCTCGGCAGCGGGGCCTCAGTACCATGCCCAGACCATCCAAGTTGGACCCACGAGGACACAAGGCCAGGGGATATTGCGTGGCTGACCGAGCGCACGTGGGAACCCAGATGCACAGTCGTGCAGGAGCCAAGACCCTCAACCATGTGGGCGCCTCTACTTTCTCCTTCTACCTTCCTAAAAGCCTTGTACCGGGGTCTTAGGGCAACAGTCCTGAGCAAAAACATGGGTGAGTGGGTATATGTAGCCCCATCAGTCCCATCTCTTAATCTCTGGTATGCAGACGTGGGGGCAGGGAGGATCCTGACTTTACGGAATGTGGGAACCCCTCCTGGCTGAGGGCACAGGCCAGTGATGTCATCTGGTGCCTCATTCCCCCCACCATATATCACTCAGAGGCAGTGCTGCTTCACTGGGGAGCTGGGAGAATGAAGTGGAATTTTCAGAAACCAGGAGGAAATAAAAGCCACAGGCAAATGCCAAGAAAGCTCCAAGCACACTCCTCAGCCCAGCGGCCCCAAGGCTCTGTCCCAGCTCTTATGACATCACACTTGGCCTGGCCAAGCCCTGGACTAGGAGGGAGAGAACAGAATATTCCCATCTGCTATGATCCAATCACCATGGAAGCAAACAGTTCTAAAAGGGACAAGAAACATGGGGCAGCTAACAGGGAGCTAACAGACCTTGGACAGGCACCCCGATCCCCCCTCTGAGCACTCTTCAACCCTTTTCTTTCCTCTGGCAGTGAAGGCAAGGCTCAACCCACCACAGCTTCACCTGGGACTACGAGGACAGGGCCATGGGAGACAATTTCTATCCCAGTTCCGCCACCAACTTACATGTGACCAAATTCTCTCTCCCTCTTTCCTCTCTGAGCCTTCACTTTCTCATCTGCGAAGGGGTCACTGACACCCATGTGCTCCTTTACAGTTCCCAGCCTCCCTTGTAGTTCCAGCAGGCCATCTGACTAGTTCTGGCCAATGGAAGGTGAGCAGAAGTGACAAGTGTCATTTCTGAATCAAGGTAGTTAAACATCCCCACACCCTGCCGCTTTGTCAGAAGGAAGATGTCAGGGTAACAGTGAAGCTGCAATAAGTGGGAGCCACAAAATCGGGCCCAACCTGCACTGAGCTGGGGTGTGAGCATGAAATCAACTTCTACCAAGTTGAGCCCCTCAGATAGTGGGGTTTATTTATTACTGCAGCCTAGCCGAACTAATACTTTGTTGGCCTCGCAGTCTCCTTCAGGGTCCTTCTAGGGGGCCTCTAGGGGCTCTCTGGCTCAGGGGCTCCTGACTCCTGGGTACCTGGTGGCAGGTGATAAGCAGAGCCGTCCACACGAAGAAGCCAGAGATGGCCTGTGCTGCGGTTGTCATCAGGAACACAGGCTGCTCCATGGCTGTGGGACTGCCCTCCGGAATGGCGGTGACGCTGGGAGAAGCTGCTGCAGTTGTAGGTGAGGCTGGGTCCGGGGCCAGCGCGGCCCCCCTCACCGTCATGGTGCCAGCAGCAGGGGGCTCCCTGGGATGACCTAGCCTAGAAAGGAAAGCACAACATTAGCCGCTCCCCAGGGTGAGTGGCAGGGTTGGTAAGACCTTCCATATCTCTACACCCACCACCACGTCTCACGCAGCCCGGGCCATCATCACGCCTCTCCTAAATTAACAGAACAGGCTCCAAACCAGTCTCTCTGCTTCTGCCCTTGCCCCTTCTAAGATGTTAGCCAAATTGGGTTCGCTCCCTGTTCAAAACCCTCCAATAGCTCCCATCTCACTTAGAGTAAACGCTGGTGTCCTTCCAATGGCCCACAGTATCTTGTCCGATTGGCCTTCCACTGCCCCTCTGACCTGTCTCCAGTCATGCTCACCTCATCCTCTGTCTGCTCCAGCCACACTGGCCTCCCTGCTACTCCCTGAACAGGCCACGCCTGCTGCTGCCACGGGGCCTTTGCACTGGTTATCTCCGCCTGGCCTCCTGGCTTCTCCTTCACTTTCTTCAGGTCTCTGCCCTGACACAACGCCTTTACTGTGCTTTAATTTTTTTCCAGAGCACTTATTACCATCTGGCTCCGTATGACTGACTATGCTTTTATTCATGCTTCTGTTAACTGTCCTCGCCCCCCCAGGCCCCCCACCCCGTGCTAGAATGCAAGCTCACTGAAGGCAGGAACTCTATTCTGTTCACTGTGGATCCCTGCACTTGGAACAGAGCCAGATGCCAAGCAGGCATTCAGTAAATACCTGCTGAACACGAACACTTCATGAATCACTTCGTCACTGAAGTTATTTACTCAAAGTGCTTTCACCTTTTCTTTGCTATTTCACCCCAATTTCCCCAGTGACTGACACCCACTCTTCTGCATGCAAGCTGCTGTGTCTTGGAGACTTTGTGGCCCTTCCCCACTGTGTGTACCTTCAAATTGTTCATTTTAACTCAGCTCAGGTATCACCCTTCCAAAAGACCTGCTGGCCACCTTCCCACTCGGATGCTCCATCCATCTTGCACGCCTTCATTGCTCAGTGACACTTGGCTCAGTCACGTGCCCGCACATCTATCCTAAGACTGCACTCTCCTCATCTTTGGATACCTGCACTGAGCACAGCATCCAGGCCATGTATACCGCTGGCTTTATCAGTTATTTATTTCCACTTTTTATTTCAAAAAGAATTTGAGGTACCTCACAGATAAACAAAGAATAGAGTTGAGAAAACTGGCACAAGGGAAAAATCTGGTGGGACAGTAAAGCTGGGGTAGGTAGGACCCAGGCAGGCGTTCAGTCCTGTCCAGTGACTCCAGGTGGGCTCACATTCCAGCCCCATGCTTCCCAGTGACCAGTGACATCTTCAGTACCAGTAGGAACAAATGAACTACATCACATGGAAAAGTACCCAGAAGTCGCCCCAAAAAGCACCATTGTTGGGTTCCCTTCAGAAGTTTACACACAGGAACCAATTCCAGGCCAGACACTGAGAACAATTTCTAAAAGTGAAGCTGCCCTGTCAGGATCACCTGAGAACAGCCCCTGGGGAGGGCTGGCCCTTCCTCCACCCCTACAGCCCTGACAGCAGCATCCCTGTGAGTGCTGCCACCTGTTGACAGGCTGGTAAACACCACCCTCAGGGTCACTGAGTCTCCTCCCAGCAACAAAGGACCAGGAGGACTAAGTCGGCCCCTATTGCACACTCTGGCAAGAAGCTGAGGCGCAACCAGAGGAACCAAGTGACAAGCTGGTGAGACAGAGGAGCAGTTTTAGAAGATGTGAAGCAGGTAGTGTGGACAGTGTGGAAAAAACCCTGGGCCCAGCTGGAGTTCCAGGCCCACTACCAACTAGTCAGAGCTTCGCCGGGCCCCTGAGGGTCTCTGCTGCCTGACCCATAAAGTGGCCAAACCCCAAAACCAAGCCATCTGGGCCTGAATCCTGAGGTCAGACAGATGATGCTGTCCCAAGTCTAAGAGCTGATTTCTCGCCTGGAATATACTGACACAGACAGAAGGCTTCCCTGGGCCCGCAGCCTGACCCTGGGATACAGGGGCCTTCTTGCTTCTGGGCTCCTCTCCAATCTCTCTGGCATCCTCTGTCCCCATCCACACCATACCTGCTCTCAACTCTAAGTTTTTACACTGGGACAGCTCTTCACCTTGCTATTTTCCTATGAAAACAAATAATCTCTAACACACCAACGAAAAGATGAATCGACGTGAAAAACTCAAAAATGGAGAAGGCATCTATATAAAGAAACTCAAAAATGGAAAAGGTGTCTATATAAAGACTGGTGGCAAGCTCTGAAAAAGAGACACAGTGACACGTCTAATAATATCGCCTGTAAGTATGGCTGCAAAATTGAAAACCAGTACCAAAAATAATTCCTAAAAAAGATCTGGGTTGTAAATCATCATCTTAGTCCACCATCCCAACTTAAATAAACACAGGGAACTGAGGGGCTGGAAGAAGCACAGATACTCCTAAATTAATGCCTTCCCTTTTTTTTTTTTTTTTCTTGGAGGGTGAGGGGTGTCGAAGGCTGTTCCATTTGTGACTTAGGGCCGGACTAAGAAGCCCTGTGGGGAGAATCCCTGGATGGGGCATCTGTAGCAGCTCCAAGGCCTCCCCAGTGAGCAGGCGCTGGCCAGGGCATCTACTCCAGTTTATGGAATCTGGAAGGCCTGGGGCAGCTGAAGGCCTGGGGTTTTGTTTAGTCACACTCAAATGCTCTTCTAAGAGCGCCACTCAATATTCACAGTGTTAGGGGTTGAATTGTGCCCCCCCCACAAAAGTTCTGTTTTAGCCTTAATCCCTTTACCTGTGAATATGACCTTGTTTGGAAACAGGGGTTTCTTTTGTTATGTTAATTGAGCCATGGCAGAGTAGGGTGGGTCCTAAACCTAATCACCTCTGAGTGGCCTCTTATAAAAAGAGAACACACACATACACACACACACACACGGGAGAGACGCCACTACGGATGCATCTATAAGCTGCAAAGGAACGCCAAGGATCACTGGCAGTCAGCAGAAACCAGGAGAGCCCGCAGAAAGGATCGAAAACATGCCCAAGACCCTGATTTAGACTTTTAGCCTCCAGACCTGTGAGAAAATAAATGTCTGTTTTTTAATGCCACTCACTGTGGTATTTTTGTTATGTTCGGCTGCTAACCAAAAGGTCAGCAGTTCCAATCCACCAGTCGCTCCTTGGAAACCCTATGGAGCAGTTCTACTCTGTCCTGCAAGGTCGCTATGAGTCGGAATTGACTTGATGACAACGGGTTTAGTTTAGTTTGGTTTTAGCACTAACTAGCTAAGACACAGAGTTTCTTCTGTCCCCAACGCAGGCATTAATTCAGAAGTTCATTCAGTGTGGGTGGGTGGCACTCCCCAAATCAAAGAACCAGGATACAAAGCCAGATCCTATAAACACATCTCCCACCTCCCCCAAGAAGGGTCAGGATAAACTGCCCCTCCCTCTCTGGGGCTTCCTCCCAGGATATGGGCCCTACCACAGCCTCACAGCCTGGAGGCTCTCCTTGCAGAGGGGAAAAAGGTGCTCCTTGGCAGCGGGAAGTCATGGCGACAGGAGCTCTGCAGCTTGGCCCGTGCTCAGCCGTCTCTGCATCGGACCCTGGGACCAACCATACTGCTCCCTTACTCTAGGCAGCCTTCAGGGTTTACAAACCATTTCCCAAATGTTATCTCATGTTTTTTCTCACAGCAACTCTGAAATAAGTAACATTATCCACATTTCAAATGAGAACGATTCGGAATTTGGTTTTATAACACCCTAGGGTAGCACCACATGGCTCAAGGGTTTTTATAATATCACCAAAAAATACATAAAGCAGTATTCTGAATCACAGATATACAAGCCCTGGCACCCAAGAGACGGAGGCATAAAGACCCTCAACAGCACCTCAACGGCCATCAATCACTTGGTCACCTTGCTCCCAGACACCAGGCAGCACACCAAGGCCTTCGAATGTACTCACTGTACAGTTCACATAATGTTAGACCCTGGCAAGTAGTTCATGGTGTTTGTGGGGAGATGGGTAACAGGGTCCAATCATTTCACATTCAGGACAGGCACCTACCTGGGAAGGGTCTCTTGCCTGTCCAGGCCCCAGGAACAAGCGGGATGCTGCCTGGGTGTAGCCTCAGGGTGATGCTGGCTGATGCAGCCCATTGCTCACTAGGGAAAGGGCCTCTGTAGCTCCCCCTTTTCAATGCAGTTGGCACCCTGAGGCAGTGGGAATGCAGCTCGGGAGCCCGCGTGTGCTGGCAGGTGCCCATTATTTTCTTAACTGACTGAATGCTAAACCTCTGCCAGGGTCACGCAGAGGGCCCTGAGAGCAGGGGCAGGTTAATCAGTAAGCACAGCAATGCACTGGCTTACAGTAAGCAAGGTAGGCATGGGCTTAGTTGTGTTTACTTACTAACCTGTAGTGCACAATTTCACCTGGGTTTAACATTGTTGACGTGGTGAAACCCAGGTGAAATTGTGCACTACAGATTAGTAAGTAAGCACAATTAAGCCTGTACCAACCTTGCTTACTGAGTGATCCATCCCTGCCTAAGGGCATGCTGGAGTCATCTTTCTAACATGTCCAGAGGTATCTGGACACCACGCTGGGCACTGGAAGACATAGAATAAGAGACATTATAACCAAATGCACCATGTGGACCTCATTTGGGTCCTGATGCTAACGACCCAAAGATTAAAAGACATATTTAAAATAAATAATATAAAGGAATTACCGTCAATTTTATCAGGTGTGACAGTGGCATGGTGCGTACGTAAAAATAAAAGTATCAGTGGGGAAAAGACAATCTTTTCAACAAATGGTGCTGGAAACAACTGGATATCCACAGACCAAAAAAAAAAAAAATGAACCTTAACCTAAACCTCACACTACAAACATTAATTCAGTAAAGATCCTGGATTTAGATTTTAGAAAATGGATTTAACTTCTAGAAAAAAAATTAGAGAAAATCTTTGAAACTTAGGGCTAGACAAAGAGTTCTTAGACTTGATACCAAAGGCATGATTCATAAAAGGAAAAAGTTCACAAACTGGCTTCATCAAAGTTAAAAACTTTTACATTTGTGAAACATCCTGTTGGGAAGAGGCAAGCTACAGAGCGAGAGAAAATATCTGCAAGCCACATAGCCAACAAATGACTAGCATCTAGGATGTATAAAGACTGTTCAAAACTCAACAGTAAAAACAATCCAACTAGAAAATGGGTAAAAGATATGAACAGACACTTCACTAAAGAGGAGACAGAGGTGGCAAATAAGTACACGAAAAGATGTATAACATCATTAGCCATTAGGAAAATGGAAATTAAAACAACAATAAGAAATCACCACACACCCAACAGAATGGCTAAAATAACAAAGTGACAACACCAAATGCCACTGAGGATGCAGGGAAACTGGTTCTGTCATGCATTGCTGGTGGGAATATAACATGGTACAACCACTCTGGAAAACAGTTTGGAAGTTTCTTATAAAACTGAATACGCAACTACCACGTAACCCAGCTATCACACACTTAGGCATTTACTCCAGAGAAAGGAAAACTTATACTCACACAAAAACCTGTACACAAATGTTCGCAGCAGCTGTATCTGTAAAAACCAAAACCTGGGAACAACTCAAATGTCCTTCAATAAGTGCAAGGTTAAATAAGCTCTGGTCCACCCCGACTGTGGAATACGCCTCAGCAATAAAAAGGAACAAATCACTGACACATGCAACAACCTGGATGGGCAACAAGGCCAATGTCAAAAGGCCACATACTGCATGATTCCACTCTGTTACATTCTCAAACAGACACAATTATAGAGATAGAGAACAGAGTAGTGGGTGGCAGAGGACCAAGACAAGTGACTAGGTGCAAATATAAAGGGGTGGCGTGAGGGAGTTCCTCTGTGGTAATAAAACAGCTTTGCATCTTTATGGTGGTGGTGGTTACATGAATCTACAGAATCTATACATGTGACAATGTTCTGCTGCTATTCACACTGTCACATGTATAGATTCTGTACATTCATGTAACCATCAAGAACATAAAGAAAACAAACATCCTCACAACTGGACCAATAAGCAGCATCATGATAAACAGAGAAAAGAATGACGTTGTCAAGGATTTCATTTTACTTGGACCCACAATCAACACCCATGGAAGCAGCAGTCAAGAAATCAAACAAAGCACTGCATTGGACAAATAAGCTGCAAAAGACCTCTTTAAAGTGTTAAAAAGCAAAGATGTCACTTTAAGGACTAAGGTGCACCTGACCTAAGCCATGGTGTTTTCAGTCATCTCATATGCATTGGAAAGCTGGACAAAGAATAAGGAAGACCTAAGAAGAGCTGACACCTTTGAATTACGGTATTGGCGAAGAATACTGAATATATCATGGACTGCCAAAAGAATGAACAAATCTGTCTTGGAAGATGTACAGCCAGAATGCTCCTTAGAGGCAAGGATGGTGAGACTTCGTCTCACATACTTGGGACACGTTATCAGGAGGGACCAGTCCCTGGACAAGGACATCATGCTTGGGAAAATAGAAGGTCAGTGAAAAAGACAAAGGCCTTCAACGTGATGGACTGACACAGTGGCTTCAACAATGGCTCAAGCGTAATGATTGTGAGGATGGCAGAGGATCGGGCAGTGTTTTGGTCTGTTGTACACTGGGTCACTATGAGTTGGAACCGACTCGACAACACCTAACAACAACATACATGTGACAGAACTACACACACGCACACACAAAGAACGCATAAGAAAATGGTGAATAATGGACCACGTCTACCACGTCCTCCACCAGACCGAGTCCAGTACAGCTAGATGGTGCCTGGCTACCACCACCAACTGCTCTGACATAGATCACAATAGAGGGTCCCGGGCAGAGCTGGAGAAAAATGTACAATATTCTAACTCACAGAAAAAGACCAGACTTACTGGCCTGACAGAGACTGAAGAAACCCCGAGAGTACGGCACCCGAACACCCTTTTAGCTCAGTAACGAAGTCACTCCTGAGGTTCACCCTTCAGCCAAAGATTACGCAGGCCCATGAAGCAAAACTAGACTAAAGGGACACACCAGCCCAGGGGCAAGGACTGGAAGGCAAGAGAGGACAGGGAAGCTGGTAATAGGGGACCCAAGGTCGAGAAGGGAGAGCGTTGGCATGTCGTGGGGTTTCAACCAACGTCACAAAACAACATGAGTACCGACTGTTTAATGAGAAACTAGTTTGTTCTGTAAACCTTCATCTAAAGTACAATTAAAAAGAATTCAAAAAAAAAAAGAAAACGGTGAAAACTGTGGTCTAGTTAATATTATGTACCAACGTCAGTTAGATATTGAATTACAGCTGTATAAATGTCACCACTGAGGGCAGCTATGTGAAGGGTAAATGGGACTCTATGCACTATTTTTGCAACTTCCTGTGAGTCTATAATTATTTCAAAAATAATTGTTTTAAAAAAGTTTTTGAGAGGTCCTAATAAGTAAGTAGGGCTGCATTGTTGCTAATTGCCGTTGAGTAGATTCCAACTTACGGCGACTTCACATGTGCAGAGCAGAGCTGCTCCATAAGGGCTTCAAGGCTTGACCCTTCAGAAGATTGCCAGGCCTTTCTTCCGAGGTGCCTCTGGGTGGATTCAAACCACCAACCTTTCAGCTAATAGCGCAGTGCTTAACCATTTGCACCACCCAGGGACTCCATCCTGAAGTATTTAGGGGTAAAAAAATAACATGAGGTTGGGGGACTTACTCTAAAAAAGGGGGTGGGAAGAAAGATGAAACAAGATTGGCAGAATGTTGCGAGCTGTTGGTGCCAGGGATGGACAGGTAGAAGAAACTCATTATCCTATTTGCTCTATTTTTGTGTATGTTTGAAATTTTTCACAATAAAAACCTTAAAACACTAAGGACAGTAAAATTTTCTATAAAATCTCTAGTAAGATGGGAAATGACTCAGAAAACGTTTTGTATCAGAGATTTACTGGTTATCTTGAAGAAAAGCAAGCAAAAAGAGTTGTCAAACCCAACAACTGGGTTACACAGTTTCTTTCACACACAAAAAAATCTGTTCTATATTTGCCCATTTTTTTCTCTGACAACTGGCTGTCAGAGATATGCTTCCTAGAGCTTTTCAAAACACCTTTAAGCATGTTTAATCTGCCTGCTCACAGTGAAAGCATGTTAAAACATCGAATGAGGAAGCAACAACTCTTTGAAAGAAACCCAGGCTTGGGACACAGCATTCTGAAAAAGTCTGTTTGGAAATGTTTCTACTGTTGGAGGATTTTGTTACCAAAAAATAAGTCTGTCACCAGTAAAAACTCTCCTACCTGAACCCCTAAAATATGTCCTAGCAGAATGCTCTAATCTGCTAAAAAATTTCCAAAGCATTTACATGGATTTTGGACTCCTGTGCTAAGAACTTTAGAACAGAATACCTCCCATTTAGTTCGCAAAAACATCTGATTGGCATCAGAGAGGACGGAAACATATTAGCCAAATTTCAACAAATCCTTTGCATACTGGGCGGATGAGATGGAAAAATGAGTAACCCGATTTAGGAAGAAAGGCACTGATACGTGTCCTCTGTGTGCAGCGACGTGGCCTGGCCAGAGACCTCTTTCAGGCAGAGCCGCCAGTCAGCCAAGGATCTGAATAAACCCAACGCGGCACCAGGCCTTCCAACTGCTCTACAGCAGAGCATTCATTAAAGCACCGTTTCTAAAACTAATCAGGCATATGAACAGAAGGTTTTTGGATCATCGACAAAACTAAAATTATTTTTTAAAATTATTACACCTTTTGCTCATCCTTTAACTTCTGGTTTCGGTGTCAGTTTTATTACGTGCACGGTGATAACAGTAAGGTAAAATCAAAAAACCCAAATTTGTTGCCACTGAGCTGATTCTGAGTCATGGTAAACCCCAGGTGTTACAGAGTAGAACTGTTCCATAGGGTCTTCTTGGCTGTAATCTTAATGGAGGCAGATTGCCAGGCCTTTTCTTCTGCAGCACTGCTGGGTGGGTTTGAACTGCCAATCTTTAGGTTAGCAGCTGAGTGCAAACCGTGTGAGCCACCCAGAGATCTCAGCACTAAGGTAACACATGTATAAAATGACAGCTGTGTCGATGTCCATATAGTGGGAGTGCATGCTGAAAAAGTTTTTGACTGATTGGGATGTGTGACAGTTTGAAGAGATTCTATACAAGAATCCTGACCAAAAGGGGAAGGGGGGAATGCAGAACAGAATTCCAAATTCTCGTGGAGTTCAGACTTCTGGAGCCACTGGGGCTGGATGAACCCCCAAAAGTATTACCCTGAGATAATCTTTAAACCTTAAAGCCAAAAATATCCCCTAAAGTCTTCTTCAAACCAAGCAATAGTTTAATTAGTAAAGAATGTCTGCCTTGAGCACTGTGCTCTTTTAAAGAACTATCTACATGGGATCAAACTGGCAACAGGAACTGGAAAGGTTAGGTAGCAAGCTTATAGGGCAGTGAGTTTATGTTGACAAGGGAGGAACAATTAGGAAAAGGAGGATGGGAATGGTTACACAATTCGAACAATGTAATCAATATCACTGCATTGTATACGTAAAAATTGTTGAATTGGTGTGTATTTTGTTGTGTATATTTTCAACCACGACAACCAAAAAAAAGTAAAATTATTTAAAAAAAGAAAGTAAGTAAGTTGGAAGAGCAGAGCTGAAGGCAACGGAAAAAGCCAAAGGCTTCCTCTTTCCTAAAATCTCTCTGCCTCTTCCATCCTCACCCTTCCCCGTCCCGTCCACCCCGATCCAGGCTGCAGATCGGACAGAAAGCAGAGCCAAGCACTTGTCCCACCTCCCTCCCTGTGGCCCACTGTCAGCAGGTCCCTCCAGACCTGTCTCCTCATCCTGTCTCTCTGCCGACACATTCCCCGACAGGTTGCGAAGGGGCCGGCCACGGTGTCCGCGTTTTGTCCCCAGGCTCTGAGTCAGGGAAGCTGAGCTGGATTTTCAGCGCTATCACGCAAGCTGTGACCCGGGCAGGTACTGGGCCCCTGTGAATATGTTTTTTGGGATTAGTGTCCAGGTGCACCATCCCTTAGCCAAGGTCTTAGGATAGATAAGTGTAGAAATTTAGAGTTGTTCAGATTTTAGAGAGGATTACGGTGCTTCTACTGTATATGGTATGACACCCCCCAGAGTGTCGGGGCAGCACCCCAAAATCAGACACAGGGTATTTCTACAGAGAAATCTATTACTAGTCGCTGTAGGTGAGATATTTTTAAAGACCATAATTAGTCTCACAGCAATTCAGGTCAGATTTTTGCCCAGCAGCAAATTAACTTGCTGCAGACTTGGGAAGAATCTTTCAGGTCTCTGAGCACTCTGGGTTCCAGAAAGGCGGAGAAAAAAGGGTGAGTCCGTGCTGGCCTCACAGAGCTGCAGCGAGGATGATGAGCGGTGAAGAACCCCAATGATTTTTTTCATATTCAAACAATGCTCAAGGAAGCGAGAACCAGAGTGTAGCTTATTTTCATATTTATTTTCAACCCTGTCCAAATCCCACCTCCTGACCTAAGATCCCATCAGAACGTGTCGGGATCTGGCCATGGGATGCAGTCCTGACTCCTCTGCAGAAAGCCCCAGGGTCCTGGGCAACTGGGTCCCTGCCCTGGTCCTCCTGGTAATGCTGGCTCCTCATTCATGATTCATTCCAAATGTCATGGCCTCACCCGAGGGCCAGCCCATACTGTGTTCACGCCACAGTACTAACAGGGTGGGCTCTGACAGTGTTTGTTCCTGTGTCCTCACACCTCATTCATCTATCTCTGTTGTTGTTAGGTGCCATCGAGTTAAGTTCCAGCTCATAGTGACCCTACATACCACAGAACGAAACACTGCCCGGTCCTGCGCCATACTCACAAACATTGTTAAACTTGAGCCCATTGTTGCAGCCACTGTGTCAGTCCATTTCATTGAGGGTCTTCCTCTTTTCCGCTGACCCTGTACTCTGCCAAGCATGATGTCCTTCTCCAGGGTCTGGCCCCTTCTGACAACATGTCCAAAGTATGTAAGACGCAGTCTTCCTATCCTAGTTTCTAAGGAGCATTCTGGTTGTACTTCTTCAAAGACAGATTTGTTCGTTCTTTTGGCAGTCCATGGTACATTCAATATTCTTCGTCAACACCACAATTCAAAGGTGTCAATTCTTCTTTGGTCTTCCTTATTCATTGTCCAGCTCTCACATGCATATGATGCAACTGAAAATATCATGGCTTGAGTCAGATACACCTTAGTCTTCAGATGACATCTTTGCTTTTCAACACTTTAAAGAGATCCTTTACAACAGATTTGCCCAACGCAATGCATCTTTTGACTTCTTGACTGCTGCTTCCATAGGTGTTGATTGTGGATCCAAGTAAAATGAAACCCTTGACAACTTCAATATTTTCTCTGTTTATCATCCTGCTACTTATTAGTACAGTCATGAGGATTTTTGTTTTCTTTATGTTGAGGTGTAATCCACACTGAAGGCTATGGTCTTTGATCTTCATTAGTAAGTGCTTCAAATCCTCTTCATTTTCGGCAAGCAAAGTTGTGTCATCTGCATATAGCACATTGTTAATGAGTCTTCCTCCAATCCTGATGCCCCATTTGTCTTCATATAGTCCAGCTTCTAGGTTTATCTGCTCAGAATACAAACTGAATTCGTATGGTACAAGGATACAACCCTGACGCGCACCTTTCCTGACTTTAAACCAATCAGTATCCCCTTGTTCTGTCCAAACAGCTGCCTCTTGATCTACGTAAAGATTCCTCATGAGCACAATCAAGTGTTCCAGAATTCCCATTCTCCACAATGTTATTCATAATTTGTTATGATCCACAGAGTCAAATGCCTTTGCATAGTCAATAAAACACAGGTAAACATCCTTCTGGTATTCTCTGCTTTAGCCAGGATCCCTCTGACATCGGCAATGATATCCCTGGTTCCACGTTCTCCTCTGAATCCAGCATGAATTTCTGGCAGTTCCCTGTCAATATACTGCTGCAGTCGCTTTTGAACAATCCTCAGCAAAATTTTGCTTGTGTGTGATATTAAAGATATGCTTCGATAATTTCTGCATTCTGTTGGATCACCTGTCTTGGGAATAGGCATAAATACAGATCTCTTCCAGTCACTTGGCCGGGTACCTGTCTTCCAATCTCTTGGCATAGATGAGTGAGCACTTCGAGCACTGCATCCATTTGTTGAAACATTTCAACTGATATTCCATCAATTCCTGGAGCCTTGTTTTTCGCCAATGCCTTCAGTGCAGCTTGGACTTCTTCCTTCAGTACCATCGGTTCCTGATCATATGCTACCTCTTGAAATGGCTGAACACTGACCAATTCTTTTTGGCACAATGACTCTGTGTATTCCTTCCATCTTCTTTTGATGCTTCTGGCATCATTTAATATTTTCCCCATAGAATCCTTCACTATTCCAACTCGAGGCTTGACTTTTTTCAGCTTGAGAAATTCTTTCAGCTTGAGAAATTCTAACCGTGTTCTTCCCTTTTGGTTTTCTATCTTCCAGCTCTCTGCACATGTCATTTTTATACTTTACTTTGTCCTCTGAAGCCACCCTTCACAGTCGTCTGTTCAATTCTTCTACTTCTTCATCTCTTTCTTTTGCTTCAGCTGCTTGACTTTCAAGAGCAAGTTTCAGAGTCTCTTCTGACACCCATTTTGGCCTATTCTTTCTTTCCTGCCTTTTTAACGACCTCTTGCTTTCTTCATGTATGATGTTCTTGATATCATCCCACAGCTTGTCTGGTCTTCGGTCATTAGTTTTCAACGCGTCAAATACATTCTTGAGATGGTCTCTAAATTCAGGTGGGATATACTCAAGGTCATACTTTAGCTCTCGTGGACTTGTTCTAATTTTCTTCAGTTTCAACTTGAACTTGCACAAGAGCAATTGATGGTCTGTTCCACAGTTGGTCCATTGCCTTGTTCTGACTGATGATATTGAGCTTTTCCATTTCTTCCCACAGATGTAGTCGATTTGATTCCTCTGTATTCCATCTGGAGAGGTCCATGTGTATGGTCACTGTTTATGTTGGTGAAAGAAGGTATTTGCAATGAAGAAGTTGTTGCTCTTGCAAAATCCTATCGTGCGATCATTGGCATCATTTCTGTCACCAAGGCCATATTTTCCAACTACCGATCCTTCGTCTTTGTTTCCAACTTTCCCATTCCAATCACTGGTAATTATCAATGCATCCTGATTGCATGTTTGATCAATTTCAGACTGCAGAAGTTGGTAAAAATCTTCAATTTCTTCATCTTTGGCCTTAGTGGTTTGTGCGTAAATTTGAATAACAGTCTTATTAACTGGTCTTCCTTTTAGGCGTATGGATATTATCCTATCACTGACAGCGTTGGACTTGAGAATAGATCTTGAGATGTTCTTTTTGACAATAAATGCAAAGCCATTCCTCTTCAAGCTGTTGTTGCTGGCACAGTAGACCACATGATTCTCCAATACCAGTCCATTTCAGCTCACTGATGCCTAGGATATCAATGTTTATGTGCTCCATTTCATTTTTGACGACTTCTAATTTTCCTAGATTCATATTTCGTACATTTCTTGTTCCGATTATTAACAGATGTTTGCTGCTGTTTCTTCTCATTTTGAGTTGTGCCACATCAGCAAATGAAGGTCTCGAAAGCTTTACTCCATCCACGTCATTAAGGTCAACTCTACTTTGAGGAGACAGCTCTTCCCCAGTCATTTTTTGAGTGCCTTCCAACCTGGGGCCTCATCTTCCAGCACTATATCAGACAATGTTCCGCTGCTATTCATAAGGTTTTCACTGGCTAATGCTTTTCAGAAGTAGACTGCCGGGTCTTTCTTCCCAGTCTGTCTTAGTCTGGAAGCTCAGCTGAAACCTGTCCTCCATGGGTGACCCTGCTGGTATCTGCATACCGGTGGCATAGCTTCCGGCATCACAGCAACACGCATGCCCCCACAGTGTGACACACTGACAGACACGTGGGGGCATCTATCTCTAAGCCTAGTGAAAAGCCAGGGACACAGTAGGGATTTGGAAAAGAAGAATCAACCAACTGATGGAGCTGGAGTCCACTGACTGAATGCCTGACATTGAGCTATCTGCTGTGTGCTGCAGGCTTTCCATCACTGGATCTTCTCCCCCATCATCTTGAGAGCTTGGCTGGACGACCTGGGTGCTTAAGCTGGAGGGAGGGAAGGGCAGGTGAGGGCAGCAGATGGAGGCTGAGTCACCCACCTTCCAGTGTGGAGAGGGCCACCCTAAGGAGGGCAAAAGGGCTTGTCCTGTGCTACTCCACCAGGGCACAAGCCAGTCCACCTGGTTGGAGCAACAAGAAGGTGAGAGTCTGACAAGACAGAGACATTTCACCAACTGGAACCATCTAGAATAAGGAAGCTCCCCATCTTACAGGGCCAGAAGTTCCTTGGGCAGGAACACGGACTGAGGAATCTCTGTAGGGTAGTTTACTCTTAACCTGTCTTCTTCCCAAACAGACTGCAACCTTCTGGAGGCCAGAGAGCATGTCTTTAAACATGCAACTCTGATCCCTGGCACCTATCTAGCACCTGGCACATGGTTAACACTCAAAAAGTCTCAGATGGATAAGAGAACAACTGAATTAATAAGCGTAGTGTGATGTATCACTTCTGTGCGACCTTTCTCGCCATGGTCTTGTAACAGTCACTTGTGCAGATACGGTAATTGTGGCTCACCGAAGGGATTGGTCAGTTTTGCCGTCCCGCGTGGCTTGAGGTGAACTATCCCAGAGATGGGTTAAGAGAAGATCCCACCACCGCCAAGGAAGCAGAGCCAGAGAACCAGTGGCAGAGAAACGGCAGCAGGAGAGACTGACAGGAGACAGTGCAGTGGGCTTCCCGGCCCACAGAGCAAGAAAGCTGAATGCCTTTGGGCCGAGGCCTGCTGGAGGAGTGGGGTACCTCTGAGCACTTATCAGTAGAGCTAAAAGGGCTTTGTAAACACTTGCCTGAGCAGGACAGAGACGAAGGGGCCAGGGAGAGGCGTGCCTGCAACACGGCTGGGAAGAGGCTGTCCTGACAGAAGAACTGGATCCTGAGTGTTCCTGAGCCTGAATTGTAACCTGTTACTTCCCTAACAAACCCCGTAATCATAAGCATTGTCTGTGAGTTCTGTGTGGCCACTGCAATGAATTATTGAACCCAGCAGAGAAGGAGAGGGTGCCATGGGGGAGACAGTTGGTGTCAGAATTGGTAAACATGGCGGGGAAAGGAGGCATGTCCGACCTCTGCTGCCTCATAGGAATCAGCCTTGGACTCTTGATCTTAATTCTCCTTCCCCCTTGTGAAGAGCAAGGAGGTCAGGCGCCACCCCCAGGCTATTTGTACAATAAGTTTGCCCTCTGCAGTTCCTTCCAACTCTGAAACTCTAGGATACCCTCTATCACCCTGCGTTCAACCATGGGGAATGAAACGTTCTCTCATTCTCCCCACAGATCTTTATCCCCACCTTGACGTGACCTTCTAAGGCCTATCACAGTGTGGACAAGTCACATCTTTCCTGGTATATTCTTTTTTTTATAGCACTTAACAGAATTGTGGTTATATTTGTTCACTTAGCACCTGTCCTCTCTAACAGACTGGCTCCAAGAGAGCAGAGCCCACATCTGCCTAAGTCCCTGCCGTGTCTCTGGCACAGGCATTGACTTACGGTAGGTGCTGAAAAACGATTTGCTGAATGATTGCTTCTGGGGCAGAGGAAACAGCATGGACAAAAGGCATGAGACAAGTATGTTGAACTGCACATGGCCAAGCGTGTGTCAGGCACAGGGTAGCTGGATCAGCTGCTGTTCACAAGTCTCGTGTTGGGCAGTGTGGCCTTCCGCAGTTTACAAAGTCTCTGACAGGCGCGTGAGTGGGTCTCATTGCAGTCAGAGCATCAGGTGGTATGAGCCGCAAGGGGGGTTGGGGGTGGCCAAGGCAGGACATTGGGAGGCAGAGCCTTGCTGGGGCGGGTCACAGACTGGAGCTCTTCTTCACAAGTCCAGAAAGCCAGGTCTCAGGCCGAGAAGCCAACAGGAATCAAGGGAACAAGGCAGTTGCTCCTGAGTTGATACTGACTCATGATGACCTGGGTGGTATAAACTATTAACATGCTCCAAAAGATTAAAGGTTCAAGTCCACCCAGAGGCAACTCAGAAGAAAAGGCTGGCGATCTACTTCCAAAAAATCAGCCAAGTGAAAACCCCATGGAGCACAGTTCTACTCTGACACACACTGGGTCACCAATCAGGGGAATAGGCTCAGGCAAAGCCAGCTAACCAAAAAAGTGAGGACTTCCAGTTTATGAGTGTCCTTTCCACCTCCTATCAGAAGGCCAGGGCGGCTGAGCCAGTAGTCAGAAGGGGGCAGGGGATCAGAGTGTAAGGAAGTGGGAAGTCTTGAGTAAATTAAACCCACTCCTGGAAAGCTCCAGAACAACTCAAAGTAATGTAAACACTCACTTCCCTTGACACAGCCCTACCCTGTCCTTCTCCAGAAAAGCGTAAGACAAGTCCAAACCCCGCTGGCTGACCACTCTCCTTTTTCAGACAAGGCACAAAGCTATGCAAAGTCACTATACTTGGCCACCTGTGGAAATCTGGACATTTCAGAGAGCAACTCACTAATTCCCTTTGAATATGTTATCTTACGTGGCAAAAGGGATTTTGAGATGCCAGGATTATCCTGGATTATCTGGTGGGCCTGATATAATCCTAAGATTCCTTGTAAGAGGGAGGCAAGGAGGTGAGAATGTAAAGAAGGGGATATAATGATGGAAAAAGAAAAAGGGAAAGAGAGAGATGAAGATGCTATACCACTGGCTTTGAAAATGGAGGAAGGAGCCACAAGCCAAGGCATGCAAGTGGCCTCTAGAAGTAAAAAGGCAAGGAAACATTCTCCCAAGAGCTTCCAGAAGGAACCAGCCCTGCCAACACCCTGATTTTTAGCCCAACATTTTGGATTTCTGACCTCCAGAACTACAGGATAATAAATTTGGATTGTTTTAAGTCACTAAATTTGCAGTAATTTGCAATAGCAACAACAGGAAACTAATACACCCTGCATGCGGATGAGGAGAAAAGACGAGGCTTGGAGGGCTAAAGTTTGCCCACAAATCCATTGCCATCGAGTCCATTCTGACTCATAGCGACCCTAATTGACAGAGTAGAACTGCTCCACAGGATTTCCAAGGAGCAGTTGGTAGATTTAACTGCCAACCTTTTGGTTAAGAGCTGAACTCTTAACCACTATGCCACCAGGGCTCCTCGTTTGCCCACAGTCACCTAAAAAATGGCTCTTCACACTGTCATTGCTATACTGTCAAATCCACTGTTAAGACTGCCAGGGACTCACAACCAGACCACTACTGACTTCCAGCTCTGCCAGTTACTAACTTTGTGTCATAGGGAAGTACATAACCTTGCTTTGCCTCAGCTTCTCCATCTGTAAAATGGGGTTAGAGCTGCACATACTGCAGAGAGTTGTAAGGAATAAACAAGGTAATATGGGAACAGTGCCCGGCACTATGAAAAGTTATCTGGTACTATTGCCAGGCTGTGTCCCAGTCATCTCATCCTGCTGGTAGGCGGGGAGTCCACGCTCAGTCTCTGAAACCACCCAGACCAGGGCTGTCTCTAGTCGTTTGCTTGGTCTTTTTTAATCCTCCTGAGGTCAGATTTGCATTCATTAGTTTCAGATGCAAACTCTTTTGAGCTGCAGCCACGCAGCGCTCAAGCTGGTTACCCGTCTGCACGCTGGACTCCAGGATATTAACGCTGCCTGGGAAGGTCCTTTGGGTTTTTTTATTTAATACACACGTAGAAATTTTCATCTTCACCCGACTCACTGGTTGGTTGGGACCTGACACAAACTGATCCTCTGAACCTACCCCTCAGCTCCAGCTGCAGCCACGTGGGAAGGCTGACACCCCCGCCTCCTGGGACAGTTCAGCTCTGGTAACCTCTGGGTGGCTGCTTCCTTTTGGGGGGTGGCTGACCCACATCTGCAGGTCAGCAACCCACAGCCTGGCCCTTCTCCAGAGGGGATCAACAAGACTGAGCAGCCAGAGGGTGACCAGGGACACCTGGTTAGCCTTCTGACAAAGGATCACATGCTCCCGGGAGGGGGCAGGGACCCACGTCCATTCCCACTCCCCTTCAATCAACACAAACAAGCCAGGCCACTGGAGCAGCTCAACCTTTTTCCCCCTTCTCCTGGGCCCAAGTTCTTGCCAATCTCTCAACAAGGAAGGAAAAATCACTCAATCGAGTGCCTGTCTGTCACCTGGGGGTAGGAAGGAGCCATTGGCAGAAATAAAGGGAAACACAAAGTAATCCAAAATCCTTCAGTGCAGGCCTAATTAATTCAGCCTTTTAATTTAATCTTTTTTTTTTTTTTTTAAATACATACCAGTCCATGTTTTGATCATCTCCGTTTTTTCCCAAACTGAGAACAAACAAATCAATGCTCAGCCTCCTTAGCTGGCTTTTGAGTCCCCCAAACGTGGCCACCTTTTCCAGGTGCAACGATGAAGCACTTGGCTACTAACTAAAAGATTGGTGCTTCAAACCTACCCAGCGGCTCCGCTGATGAAAGACCTGGCAATCTGCTTCTGTAAAGATTACAAACAAGAAAACCCTATGGGGCAGTTCTAGTCTGCCACACGGGGCCGCTACAAGCTGGAATCGGCTCGACGGCACCCAACGACAACAACAAACCCCATCCTGGCACTAAGCAAATGAGTCCCTTTCACATTCAGAATCCTGAACCCAAACAGTCCTACTGTCCCTAGACCCCGTCAGCAGTAAGCCGGGCTCCAGCCCAGGATACCGCAAATGCAGATTGAGTCGGGAGGCCCAGCACTCCACCCTGGGTGTGCGCCCAACAGCAACGAGGGCGCATGTGTCCCAGAGACAAGAGCAAGGATTTTCACAGCCGTCCCGCAATAAGCCAATGGCTGGACACGACCCAAATGCCTGCAAACAGGAGAATGGATAAACTGACACATTCACCAGTGGACTACTACACAGCACTGAAAAAGAACCAGGTGCTGCCGTAGGCCCCACGGATGCACCTCACTGACAGCGCTGAGGGGAAGCAGCCAGACACCAACAAGCACTTTCTGTATGATTCCATGTAGACGAAGGTCACAAAGGGACAAACTGATCAACAGTGTGAGTTGTTGTTACCTTGGAAGGGTAAGTGACTGGAAGGAGGATCAAGGAGTCTGCAGGGCACTGGCAGTGTCCCACAGCTTGACACGGCGGCAGTGTCTGCAGGTATCTACAGATGTAGAAATCTGCCGAACCACTGAGATTCGTGTATCAAGCTGCATAAACCCACTGCCGTCGAGTTGGTTCCCATTCACAGAGACCCTACAGGACAGGCTAGAACTACCCCAGAGTTTCCAAGGAGCACATGGTAGATTCGAACTGCCAACCTTTTGGTTAGCAGCTAAAGCACTTAACCACTACACCACCAGGGTTTCCAAGCTTTGCAAGGAGTGGCTGGTAGCTTTGAACTGCCAACCCTTTGGTTAGCAGCCATAGCATGCCGTAGCTCTTAACCACTGTACCATCAGGGCTCCCTAAAGCTCCAAAAGAAGTTAAAAAATAATTCTATACCTTTTGTTCACCTTCTATGCACTAAGTCCAGAAGAGACCAAGGTATCTTCCATAAGACTCTGACCCTTCAAGAGCAAATGTCTAGTGGGGAAGAAAAGACACTTGAATAACAATACAAGGATGCACGTGGCCAATAGGACAGGTAATGAGAGTAGATCAAGGGTTTCGGTATCACCCAGGATTTGGGGGAGATGGCAGAATCAGCTGGTTAAATGGAGGTATTCTGGAGACAGACAGACCTGTGCCCACATCCCACTTCTCGCCGTGTGACCTGGACAAGCTGTGGCCCCGCTCCCTCACCTGTAAAGGGGGAATGGCAGTAGCTGTACCTCATGAGGTTCTTGTGAGGCAGCAAAAGGACAAACCCCACAAGGCACTCTCTCAGCGCAGGGCCTCAGCTTTAAGGCAAGCGACTGTGGTCATTCCTGCCGCGTGCTGGGCACCAGGGTATGTCCACACATGTGAAACACGCCCTGCTCCCCGCAAGGCACTCACTCAGCGCAGGGCCTCAGCTTTAAGGCAAGCGACTGTGGTCATTCCTGCCGCGTGCTGGGCACCAGGGTATGTCCACACATGTGAAACACGCCCTGCTCCCCACAAGTCCTAATCCTAGTCACGCCCCAGGCATGGTCATGCTGACCACCATGAAGACAGCAGCTGCCTACTCACTCCCTTGGCAAACATCTTACGCATCAGGGGCTGTGAGTGGTCAGCAGACTTCACCCTCAAGGTGACCAATGAGGAATCGGGTATCAAGGACCCGCCTCACATGCGGTAGAGAGGAAGAGATAAAGACCCATGGAGCTAGGAGAACAGTGCCTGGTAGAAACAAGGCGGGGCCCTGAAAGTCAGGTAGGATTTGGGCACGTAGGGACTGCTAGGTGGGACAGGCAGCTGGGAACTGCCTGAGCAAAGGCGCAGAGATGGGGCATCAGGAGGCTGTGGGGGAAGCGTAGCTCCAGAAGAAGAAAGTCAGGAGGGCTTGGGACACTCAGCCTGAGGGTCTCTAGTATACTGTCGGTGGGGAAGCCTGTGAAGGTGTCAGAGTGCAGGAAGTGAGCACATAATAGGGCAGGCATTTAAAATGCCCACCCAGACAATGGCAGGGTTTCTGAGGTACAGGAGGGAGGTGGCTGCATTGCTCCAGGCCTGGGGCTAGGAGTCACATTTACCAAGAAACATTCAGGCCTTCTTTGTGCAACCCAAGCAGACATTCTGTGATTAGATGGTGGTCAGAATGCAGCCCCTGGGAACAGTGAGGCCGGCTGGTAATTGCAGGGGGTGGACAGGGCCTTCAAGAGATGAAGACACATTTATTCTATTTCTTATTAATTTAATTTTATTTCTTTTAATATCTGGAAAAGTCATAGTCACAGGATTCAACAATCAAAATGTAAAGGGTTTAAAAAAAAAAAAAGGTAAAGCGTTTACACTGACAGTCTCCCGGCACAGGCCCCTCTCCAGAGGCACCAAACTCCCGACTTCTTGTGACTCCCCCAGAGACCCTCTAGACGTGTGTAAGCACACGCACCCGTTTTATTTTCCCTTATCTTACACAAGTGGCAGGATACTGGACACACCCGGCACCTCGCCTCTTTCACTCAGCCATGTATCTTGGCGATTGCCCCACATCAGTGCCAGCACGTCCGTGTGTGTTTGCGACTGCACGGTATTCCACGCTTTGGACAGGCCAGAACTTGTTCATGGCCCCCTGGTGACGGACGTTTAGGTTGTTTGACTCTTGCTGCTACAGAAAAGGCAACAACGTCTAACCTTGCAAATAAGCCACCTCGCACACGCGGTAATACATCTGTGGGATAAATCCCTAGAAGTGGGGCTGCTGGGTGAACATGCACAAGCATTTCTAATTTTGAGAAACGCTGCCAAAGAGGCAGAGTGCATTTAAATACCTAGAAAAAAGGGCTTTGCTCATCTGTCATGGATTGAATTGTGTCCCCAAAAAACATCTGTCAAATTGGCTAGGTCTTGAGTCTCAGTACTGTATGACTGTCTACCATTTTGTCATCTGATGTGATTTCCCTATGTGTTATAAATCCTATCATTATGGTGTAATGAGATAGATTACGGGCAGTTATATTGATGAGATCTACAAGATTAGATAGTGTCTTAAGCCAATCTCTTTTGAGATATAAAAGAGAGAAGCAAGAGGAGAGACATGGGGCTTCATACCACCAAGAAAGCAACACCAGGAGCACAGCGCATCCTTTGAACCCGAGGTTCCTGTGCAGAGAACCTCTTAGACCATGGGAAGATGGATGACAAGGACCTTCCTCCAGAGGTGAGAGGAGCTGACGCTCTGAATTTGGACTTCTAGCCTACTAGACTGTGAGAGAATAAACTTCCGTTTGTGAAAGCCATCCACTGTGGTATTTCTGTTACAGCAGCACTAGAAGACTAAGATATCATCAAGAAATGAGCCTAATTACTAGGGAAAATATACCATGTGTTGTTTTAAGGGTGCCCAGATGAAGAATGGTAGAGAAAAGCCCCATTTTTAGCAGATAGAGCGCTGGGTCAGGAGATGCTTCTGGACTCAGATCAGCCCCAACTTGCCCAAAGCCCTGGTCCATGAACTTGCACGTCCTCACCCATAAGTGCAGCACTGGGCCCACTCTACCTCTCCCAATGGGGACAGGCTCTGGTCCCAGGGCGGCTGGAAGGGTGGGCAGTGGACACCCAGCCTTAATTGATCTCCCTCGGTGGAGGGCCCAGAGCCTAGAGGAGGAGCGGGCAGGCCAGAGTATGCTCTAGAGACAGACCTGGCTGGAGGGGTGAGGTTATGGAGTCCAAGAAGGTCAAGCGCTTCAGGTCTAGTCATCCCAAATGGGGGCTAAGCCCTGCAGAGGCTACGAGGACATGACGGCCACGCAGGGCGCTCTTGCTTGGTGACATTCACTCCTCACAGCTCTCCTCAGGTGACTGTCAGGGACCTGTTACCTGACACACGTGCCTAACAGCCATCACCACCTCAGCATCACCCATCAATGGCCAGCTTGCAAGAGATGGAGCCAGGTCTCTGGAGGACCTAATGTCCTCTCTGTAAGTGAGGGCAGCTGGGTAAACACGGAATCAGGCAGGGCCTCTGCCCAGCTACTGAAAACTAAAGAAAAGGAAAGACCGTCTAGGAGCCCCCAGCCAAGTGGGAAACACCTCTTGGCAAATCAAAGGCAGCATGAGAGAGAGAGAAAGCCATCAACCTTGCTGCTGCCCTGCCCATACTGGGCTCTGACAGACAGTCGGGAACTTCAGTAAATCAAACCATTCTGAAGTGCACTGTGTTTATTTGCCATTAAAATGTTTCTAACCACGAACAGGCCCATAAAACGAAACAAGACTAAAGGGGCACAACAGCCCAGGGGCAAGGACTAGAAGGCAGGAGGGGACAGGTAAGCTGCTAATAGGGAACCCAAGGTTGAGAAATGAGAGGGTTGACGTGTCATGGGGTAACCAGTGTCACAAGACAATATGTGTACTCTTTAATGAGAAGCTAGTTTGTTCTATAAACCGTCATCTCAAGTACAATAATAAAAATTAAAAAAAAATAATGCACACTGCACCAATCTTTCTTTGTAAAGCAACTACGTACTGTTTGGGTGAATCTATATTTCTACACATTGTGTTTGTTTACAATTCATCCACACACTCATGTAGAAAAGGGCTTCCTCCTCCTGGGACAAGGCCGTGACCCCAAACATCCCCACAGGGCTCACTTGGCAGCAGCTCCTCAACTTACCTGCCTGTCTCATGCTTCTGTGTGTGCTCAAGGTGGTCCTACTACCTGGCAAGCCCTTTCCTTCTTCTCTACCTGCCCATCTCCCAGTGCCCACTGGAGCCCTCAACTCATCCATTGGTCCCCTGGGGAGCACTCACTCCTTGGCTCACCCCCTGCATGGCAGGCTGCTGCCTTCTGGGCACCCACAGCTTCTACCTGCACCTCTACTAACGCACTTTCCAAGTCCCAGCCTCCATTCCACCTGTTGGGCTTCCCTCTGTGGGCAGGGGGTTGCTGGGACCGACAGTCTGCAGGAAGGGCACAGGATTCAAAATCTGAAAACCTAGGTGCTGCCTTCCACAAGGTCTCAGGCAAATCCACCCTTCTGAACCTCAGTCTCTCCGTCGGCGAAAGAGGCGCGATAATTCCAAGACTCTAGGGCCACCAGGAAGATTTAATAAAACAATAAATGTGAAACGTAATGTGTTTTTTTAAATGTGTAAATTGCAAAAAAAAACCAAACCAAACCCGCTGCCGTCAAGTCGATTCTGACTCATATGGTCCTACAGGACAGAGGAGAACTGCCCCATAGGGTTTGCAAGGCTGTAATCTTTATGGAAGCACACTGCCACATCTTCCTCCCACAGAGCAGCTGGTGGGTTCGAACCGATGACCTTTTGGTTAGCAGCCGAGTGCTTTAACCATTGCACCACCAGGGCCCACTGTAAACTGCAAAGTCCTATATAAACTCCCACGGGATAATAATATTAGTATAGTTAATATATTAATATTAGTATCCTCACTGTTCCCCTTCACCGACACCTATCACTGTGCCTTCCAGGCATTCAGAAATGACTGCTGATGGAGTCCCAGATTCTCTGATCATTCTAGATGAAATTAAAACCACATGCTAGCAGCGGAGACCAGGCAGTTCTGCCAGCAGCTAAGGCAGCAGCCCTGAGGTTGTTATTTTTCCCCTCAGAGCCTTCCCGTAAATGATGGCCCAGAGGGCTTTAGGAACAGCACGGCCCAGCAGTGAAGGCTGTCAGCCACCTGCCAGCAGGACAGGGCTGCCCTGGGTGTAGGCAGTCCACAGGGATTGTAGCAGGAGAAAAATAAAAGTACCAACTCCACACAGGTACCCAGGTGGGGAGGCTGGGGACGGATGCAGTGACGTCCAGGGGCATCCACCCCTTTCCTTCAGGGGGAACAGCCATCTTGGATCGTCCACAACCCACAGGTAAAAGGGTCCCCAGTCTATAGCTTGGATCACGGCTCCCCAGGGAGGAGAAAGGAACATTCAAGTGGGTCATCAAACAGACTCCAGGTTGGAAAAGGAGACACACACACACACACACACACACACACACACACAAACACACACACCTTCTCCTTCAGGTCTTACCATGACCACAAAGACCTGTTCTCCCTCCAAACCAGGCCCTTCCCCTTCGCTCAGGGTTTTCTAACCTAGGACCTCACCTGAGAAGAGTGGAACAGATACCAGCAGCCTCACTAGAGGGGGAGGCTCAGAGAGGTCAAGTGACTCACCCAAGGTCATCACCCAGATTTTCTGACTCTTAGTCCAGAGCTGACTGCCACTCATTCCACAGTGCTGCCCAGCAAAGAGGTTGGAGATCTCATCTTTCCCACCAAGAGCCTGAAATGAAACTCCAGGGTTCTATTTTGGAACTTCTGTGACTCTCTTATATCTCTGGCTGCCTTTTTAATTCCATGAGTAAGTATTATAATCCAGGGATAAGATAATGCATGACTGTGCCTAGAAAGGAAATATGTCCAAGTTTTAGTAGGGATTATTTCTTGGTTACGAAATGTGGGGTGATTCTTATCCTCATCCCCAACGTTTTCTGGTTCCAAGTTTACCATAATCAGCAAAATTATTTTTAAAATCAGAGGAGCCTATTGTTTCTAAAAGGCTGAAACACTGAGATCAACATTACAAACTTTCCATTAAATATTCATTTAGTTGTGTGCGACTGTTTAAAAAGCGGTAGAGCTGGAAGTGACGCAGGTTAGGCACAAAGGATTTCTGGGTGGGATCTTCCCCCTCGGGTTTCCGCCCCAGAGGAGAAGGAAAAGGAGGTGTCTGCAGGGCATCCTGTCTCCCCTCAGAGACCTGAGACCCTGGCGACAGGCCCTGCCCTTGGGCAGCCCCGGGCTGTTTCATGTGCACCAGTGGCTCCTGACATAAGCTCAGGCCTAATAAACAAGCCCATTGTGATCACCCTTGATATCCATCACTTCTCGAGAATGATTCCAGCATTATCCTGAGCGGCCATGCCATTAATCCAACCAACCATTTATTTAGTCAAAAACTATTTCAAGCTTCACAGACACATCCAAACTCCCTGAGGGACCAAATTACTGGGCTGAGGGCTGGAGACCATTGTCTCGGGGGACATCCAGCTCAACTGGCATCTAAAATACTCCACTGGTCCCACCCCATCCGGAGCAATGGGGAACAAAGAAAACCAAAGATACAAAAGCTAGATTATTCCAAACGACTAATGGACCACAACTACCACAGCCTCCACCAAACTGAGCCCAGCACAACTAGATGGTGCCCGGCTACCACCACTGACTACTCTGACAGGGATCATCACAACAGAGGGTCCCAGACAGAGCTGGAGAAAAATGTAGAATAAAATTCCAACTCACAAAAAAAGACCAGGCTTGCTGATCTGACAGAGACGGGAGAAACCCTGAGAGTACGGCCCCTGGACACCCTTTTAACTCAGTACTGAAGTCACTCCTGAGGTTCACCCTCCAGCCAAAGATTAGACAGGCCCATAAAAAAAAAAAAAAAAAAGTGGCTAAACGGGCACACCAGCTCAGGGGCACAGACAAGAAGGTGGGAGGGCAGAGGAAAGCTGGTAATGGGGAACCCAAGGTTCGGGGGGGGGAAGTGTTGACATGTCGTGGGGTTGACAACCAATGTCACAAAACAATATGTACGTTAATTGTTTAACGAGAACCTAATTTGCTCTGTAAACCTTCATCTGAAGTACAATTGAAAAAAAAAAAAGATTTCAGCACCCACTCCATGCAAGGCATCGTGCCACACACAGAGCCATCATGAACCTGATGTTGCTGGCAGTCGTCAGGACATGGAGACCTCAGCTCACGGTGACCCCATGCACACCAGAATGAAATGCTGCCCCGGTCCTGCGTCATTCCCACGATTGGTGGTCGAGCGGACTACTGTGTTCCATGATATTTTCACTGACTGATTTTAGAAACAGGTCACCAGGCCTTTATTCCTCACCATCTTAGTCTGGAAGCTCCACTGAAACCTGTTCAGCCTCACGGCAACACACAGGCCTCCACTGACAGGCGATGGCTGTGCATGAAACGCACCGACTGGGAATCAAATCCAGGACTCTCACATGCCAGGCCACCCTGCAAAGTAGGGAGACACAGCAGGTCCCTCCTCAATGATCTTACAAACGAGATTCAGTGCTTAAGTCTAGCGTTCCTGATCCAACTCCTGCTCGACCCGCCACCTCCCCTCTGCTCATATTTCTAGCATATTTAAGCATGGGGGCATGAGTGATGGACATTAACCTAAGACTGGAAAAACTACCAAGCAGAAGCCATGTGTCACGACCCTACGTTCTGTCCAAGCACAGGGTCTCAGCCGTGCTAAAACAGTGGCAAACAGGAATGCGCACAAATGCTGCCGGCGTCTGGGCTAATGCCAGCTTCCCACTGCCCCTGCATTGAGTTTCATTCCCTCCATCCTTAAATGAGTAAGGAATGGTGACAGACTGAGCAGGACTGCGTTAAGGCGCCTGCACCCACATCTGTCTCAGCGGAGGTGGAGGTGATGGGGAGGGGAATGATGAGAAAACCCAAGAGGTGGGCAGTGATTCAATTCTTCTCTCATGGTCCCCTCCCAGTTTACTTCCTTCCCTTCTTGTCCTCTTTGAGGCTGAGAAGGTCACATTCAATTAACGCTGAGGGCCTCTAGGTGCTGAGCCCTAGGGCCAAGCAATTTAGCAGACCTGAACTCAGTCCTTTGCTTTGCACATGCTGTTCCCTCTGCCTGGAAAGCGCTTCCTCCGCCCTTCACATGGTGGCTCTATCACAGACCAGCATCAATGTCCCTTTGTCAGAGAAGTGTCTGCCCAGTTGGTACCTTCCCGGAGCTCACCCTGCTATCCCTCTGAGCACCCATAACAACTAATATTACTTGTGTGTTTAACGTCCCTTTCTGCAGCTGGATTCGGCTCCATGAGGGCAGACCCAGAGTCCAGCCACCGCCCACATACAGCCTGGCACACAGGCGTCCATACCCATTCTCGGATACATTAAAGGGCCTGTGGGGAATCATCAAAGCCAGCTGACTGTGCGCTGCTGTGTGCCTGTGCCGTAGTGAGCTCCATGCAGACCACAGGTCTCTGCGGCCCATGAGGGCTGCACTAGGGTCACCAGCATTTTACAGAAGAGGCAAGTGACATCACTTCCCCGCCTCCCCATGTCTAAAGAACAGGAAATTAGAACCTGGTAACCAACTTGCAGGGGCCCTGGTGGCACAGTGGTTAAGCGCTCAGCTGCTCATCAAAAGATGAGCAGTGTGAAATCGCCAGCCACTCAGCAGGAGGAAGATGTGGCAGTCCACCTCCATAAAGATTATACCTTGGAAACCTTGTGGGGCAGCTCTACTCTGTCCTACACCGTCACTATGAGTCCGAGTTGACTTGATGGCAGTGGGTTTTGGTTTGGAACCAACTTGCCTGAGCCTGTAGAGCAGTAGTTGAGCACTCAGCTGCTAACCAAAAGGTGAGTGGTTTGAACCCATCAGCCCCTCTGCAGGAGAAAGATGTGGCAGGCTGCTTCCATAAAGATTACAGCATTGGAAATCCTATGTGGCAGTTCTACTCTGTCCCATAGGGTTGCTACGCGTCGGAATGAACTCAGTGGCAATGGGTTTGTTTTTTGGCAAGCAACTTGCCAAGGCCACTAGGTGAGTAAAAGCATGAGGATCTGAACCCACGCCTCCCAATTCTCACTTTGTGCTCTCTAGGTTGTCAGGGCTGCTCAACTCATCATCTTCCTCTCGCCACAACCCCGAAACAAGCGTCTCTTCCTCCTGTGCTCCCAGTAACCACTTCGGTCCCTTCCTAAATTCTCAGCCTCCCATCCCAAGGCACCCAACTCAAACGTCTCCCCAACTCCTCGCTCCACATCATACACCCGTCAGCTCCCACAGCCCAATACCCAGACTCTTAAACCTGTCCTCTGTCCCCTCTTCCCTGTTGCTATGGAGATGGCCCTAGTTCAGCCCTCATCACTTTTCTCCTGGACTCCAGCCAAGCCTCCTCTGTCTCCCTGCCTCAGTTTACCTTCCCACAGCCACCAGCATTCCTCTGTGGACCATAAACTGATCATGTCCCTCTTCTGGATGAAACCCTCAATCGCTCCCCTGCCTTTCCAACTTCTAAATCCCCAAAGTCAACTGTATCCCTCCTGCCTCACCCTCGACATCCAGTAAAATCAGGTAACTGGTCATTTCACAGCCACACCACTGTGTTGTCCCTTGGCCCGGAACACCATCCCCTAGTCATCTACTGGGGCCCCGCTCACATGTCACCTCCTCCACAAAAGCTTCTCTGACACCCCAATGCGGATCCCCCCTCAGCTGTGCTCCAGCGATATTCCACAAGACCCCTGAGTGGAGCACCTCCAACCCCACAGTCTTCCAGCCTGTGGAAAGGGATGACGCCTCATTTGTTCAGCACGGCGAGCAGCACGGAGCCGCACGACATGCTAGCCAGCAAAGTAGGCAGGCAGACCAAGCACCGCCCCTGTGACCTTACAAATGAGATCCAGTGCTTAAATGCGGAGTTCCCATTCCAAATCCTGCCTGGTCCACCCCTCCCCTCTGCCCGTATTTATAGCACAGATGACCACAGGGGTGTGGGTGATAGACAGCCACCACAGCTCTCCAATGGCAATGGGAGCCAGCTGCTCACATCCATCCTGGACATACGGACAGCATGAGGACCCACGAGACCTGGGAGAAATAGGAAGACCTTCAGTCCAGCTCAGCAGAGCCAATTCACAGCCAGCAACTGAAGCTAGTGGTAGACCGGACAGTGGGCGCCAGAGGCCTGTCCCAGTCACATGGGGTCTTCATGACCAAAAGATGCTGGAGGCAGAGAAGGAGTATAGCAGGGACTAAAAAGGATGCCAGTGACGTAAGGGAAAGGAATGGGCGGGAGGCGGGTCTTCTTGGAGTCATTTTTGGGAATAAAGGAAGGAGAATATGGGATGATAATAATGCCCTGGACATCTGAGGATGTTATCACTTCCCTTCAGGAGCTCCCTGCTGACCACAGTGGGACCAAGTTCAAACTCCTTAGTGGGGCCTTCAAAGGTCTTATGCCCCCGGCCCACCCGGAGGTATTTAAGCCTCCACACATTGACCCATGGGTCCGCTCTCCCTAGAATGCCCTCCTCTTCCTCCATGGGTCAAGTACCCCTCGGCCTTCAAGGCTCTGGATATTTTGCTCTGGGAAGACTTCCGGTGCACTCCTGGCCAGAGGGGGAAGAGCATGGGCTCTGAGGTCAGACCCTCAGGGTCAGACCCAGCAACATCAACCGCTGTGTGACCTCACCAGAGTTTTAGCCTCTCTCAGCCTCCTTAGCTGCCTTCTCTGTAAACTGAGGGTGGTAACCGTCCCCACCTCACTGGGTGGTGGAGGATGAAACCCAGTCATTTATGAAAGCGCTTTGAACTGTGCCTGGCATACAGCAAGTGCTCAATAAACAAACTGTTGTTCCTATTGTCCTTGGGCCCCTGAGGGCCCTCTGTTCACACACAAGCAAAGCACTGTCTTGCACATATTTGTCACAGGAGGCAGACCCCCCACACACAGAGCCCTCCCAGAGCCCAGCTGCTGGCCCTCCCGAGCTCACACACCCAAATCTCCAGTCTGAAGGCCCCACGGAGGGAGAAGGGCACTCGTTGTTACTCGGTTTCAAAACAACGCAAGGCCTTGCTGAGGCTGTTTCCACTCCAGGGAATCTGTGGGGATAAATGAGTACAGCAGGGACTGGAAATAGCACTGAGTCCCTCTCAGGGAAAGGGCTGGGCCGGCTGGCCAGCAAGAAATCAAGAGCAAAATCCTCAAAGGCAAAGCGGGAAGAAGCGCAGCCAGCCCGAGTGAATGAGGACAGGCGGATTCCTGCACCCCTGTTCTGCTAGGATCAGGAGTGCTTCATCCCACCCACTTGGGGAGCTTTAGAAGGGGCTTCTTGACCAACTCGCCACCACCGGGGAAGGAACTTACAACACATCCAGGGTCCCAAGGGTGGCACAAAGGTGCTCCAGATTGCCCATGGCTCTAGGGGTGGGGGTCACAGAGCCTTCTCCACCCAAACCAGATATCAGCACCCCAACTGGGGTCACAAACTATGTCTCCCCAGCACACGGGGAGCCCCCAGAGGGCCAGCACCTTCAGACCCCCGCACCCCTAGCGTGACACCTGGCACGCAGTAGACACTCTAAATTATGAGGCAGCATGACCTGACATCAAGAGAGGTCTTCGTTCAAGGATGACTCCATGAAGGTCTGCCACGTACCACAGACAAACAGGTCATATACCCTCTGGGCCTCAATCCACTTATCTGCCAACAGTGACAAGAGTCCCTCACTCAGATAGCTGCTGAGAGAATTAACGAGGAAAATACATGTGGAACCCACAAAAGGATCAAGATAAATGTTAGTCATCCTCCTAGCTTCAGCTCAACTGTCCTCTTTGGGTGGAGTCTTTTCTGCCAGCCACGTCCCCCTCCCCCAGCACTGAACCCACCAAGCTCCTTGAGGCCAGGGGCCACCATGTGTTTGTGTCCCAGGCCTGATAATGTGGGCACACAGGCCTGGCTGCTGAGGCCCTCCCAGTCCATGGTCCCAGCTCTGACTCAAATGGCACCCTCCAGCAAGATGTCCCCATGTATACAGAGCCTAGGGGACCCATCAAGCATGCTGAAAAGGAAGGGAGGTGGGAAGGGACGCTCGAAACATAGCCTGTCAAGGAAGCTGCACCTCTGAGACCTGTGTGTGCTCCGCAGGTGCCCAGTGAGCTTGTTTGCCTGGCTGACTCCACGGCACACAGGCCTCCATGGCACAGATTGCTGCTTCTTCCCTTATATAAAGCACCGAGCTCAGGGACCAGTCAAATAAATAATATACGGGCTTCACTTCACACACGTGTCAGGCGTGCAAACACCTGCCCCATGCTGCCCTCCAGGAAAGGGTGAAATGTCTGCCTTACATTTCCCCCAGGAGGGTATATGGATGGGGAGCAGACACTCATGCTCGCTCCCCACCTCCATTGCCTTGCCCTGGCCTGGAGCCACCTAGCACTAGATGCAAGTAGACCCAGAGCAAGGTGTGCCCTGGGAGCAAATGGACAACCCACAGGATGGATACACACCCCAGCCGGTCTCTGCAGTCCCTTTCGAGACAAACATCCCTGGAGCCCCAGGTTACGTCGCTGCTCCTCCAAACACTCAGACCTGTGTGTACATCCTCCATTCACGCACCCCCAAAGGCATCGCCCGGACAATCACCCCCCTAGTTCACAGCCACCGCACAGGGCATGGACGTCCCTCCCTCCCCACTCGCTGTGCCAGGCGCCAGCACACCCACCGGGGCGACACAATCTCACTTGCCAAGGGCCTGTCCATCCGCGCCCCCGCTACCTCCACCCGCAGGTCCGATTACTCGCCAGGCGCGGTCCCCGCCACGTCGGCGAGGAAGAGGCCGGGCGGGGAGGGGGCGCCGGGCGGGGCGCACGGGGCGGCGGAGTCCCCATCTCTCCCCGGTACGCCGGCCACCTTCGCCCTCTCCCCGCCCGAGGACCGGCGGCCGATGCGACCCACGGGGCGCCCCCCGCGCAGGCCTCTGCCCAGCAGAGCAGCCCCCCGCCCCCGGGCTCCGCGGCCGCCCCGCTCGGAGCCTCCGGTGCGAGGCCGGCCGGCCGGGGTACCTCAAGAGCCCATGGCGGCGGCGTGTGCAGGCGATGCGCGGCTGCCGACTCTGCAGGCGGGGCGCGCGGGCTGGCAGCGCCGCAGCCCCGGAGTCTCCGCCGCCGCCGGCGCGTCTCGGGCCCAGCGGAGTGCCGCCGCGGCGCGCCTGCGCACTGAGCTCGCCGCCGGGGAGGGCGGGGCGGGCGAGCGCGAGGCTGAGATCACCGCGCCGGCCTTAAAGGGGCCGCGCCCCGAGCGGAGCCCGCCCGACGGCCCCAGCCCCGCCCACCACAGAGCTTCCTACCCTGCAGCCACCTAGCCGTGGGCTGCAGGTCAGGCCCCGCGGGCTCCGGGCTGTGGCTCTGGCCCCGACGCTCGCTGGTCGTGTATTGCTTCACTTCGCTCAGCTCTAATTTCCCCCGTTTGAGCCTGTTTTGAAGATGAAACAAAATATAATGGCTATTTGTTGAGTGAGGGATGCGTGTGGAATTGTGGAATGAATGTATACCGACGTGTTGAGTGCAATTACGCGAGGTGAAATTGCTAAGAAGAAAAAAAAAAAAAAAAAAGCAGAGGGAGAGGCTTTTTCTTCCCATTCCACTATCCCCGCTTCTTTCATGCCCCACCTCGCTCTAGGCTGCCTAACTAGCAAAATTCTCAAAAAATTATTCAAGCAGCCTCGCCCATGTCTGTTTGCCAGGGCTACACCTTACCTAGGTTAACTGAAAAACCAATATGATACAATCACGTTCTAGCGCTGATACGCTGAGGATTCCCCGATTTATTTATATATACCTCCAGCGCAGTCTTCTCCCCTGAACTGTTCACTGATCAGGATTGGAGGAAGACTCATTAACAACCTGCGTTATGCAGATGACACAACCTTGCTTGCAGAAAGTGAAGAGGACTTGAAGTATTTACTGAGGAAGATCAAAGACTTCATCCTGGATCACACCTCAACATAAGAAAACAAAAATCCTCACAGCTGGACCAATAAGCAACATCATGATAAATGGAGAAAATATTGATGTCAAAGATTTAATTTTACTTGGATCCACAATCAACACCTATGGAAGCAGCAGTCAAGAAATCAAAATAGGCCAATCTGCTGGAAAGCACCTTTTTAAAGTGTTAAAAAGCAAAGATGTCATTTTGAGGACTAAGGTGCGCCTGACCCAAGCCATGGTGTTTTCAATTGCCTCGTATTGCATGCAAAAGGTGGACAATAAATAAGGAAGACAAAAGAAGAATTGATGCCTTTGAATCATGATGTTGGCAAAGAATATTGAATGTACCACGGACTGCCAGAAGAATCAGTAAATCTGCCTTGGAAAACGTACAGCCAAAATGCTCCTTAAAAGAGAGGATGGTGAGACTCTGTCTCACATACTTTGGACATGTTATCAGGAGGGACTAGTCCCTGGAGAAGGACATCATGCTTGGTAAAAGTAGAGGATCAGTGAAAAAGAGATAAACCCTCAACGAGGTGGTCTGACACAGTGCCTGCAACCATGGGCTCAAACACAGCAATGACTGTGAGGATGGTGCAGAAGCCAGCAGTGTTTTGCTGTGTATGCAGAAGGTTGCTATGAGTCGGAATCAACTCAGTGGTCCAAAAGGTGTCTAAAGTCAATGTGTCCATAACTGAACTCAGCTCTCCCACACGCACACACACAAACTTGCTCTCCCACAGCCTTCCCCCGTTAGTGGATGGCATTTCCATCCTTCCAGTCCCCTGGCCCAAAACCTCTGGAGCCATCTTTGAAATCCCCTCCCTCCCCCCTACTTCAGCAGGAAATGCCCTTGGCTCTTGACTCTTCTGCCGCATCTCCATTGACTCTTGCACCACGTCTCCACGACTGCCACCTGGTCCAGTCTCTGCCTGGGATTATTGCAATGTCCTCCTACCCCACGTCCCTTTTTCCAACCTTGTCCCCTGCTCCGAGTCCATGTCAACATCGGAGCCAGAGGGATTCTTTTAAAACCTAAGTCAGAACATGACTCTTCTTTGCTCCAAAGCCTCCACTGGCCCCCCATCACACTCTGAGTAAAAGCCGAAATCCTCACAAGTCCCTACAAACCCTGATCTAACATCGTACCTGCCCATTCATGTGTGACCTCATCTCCTACTACCCTTTCCCTCCACACTGACCCTTTGCTGTTCCTAGAACAAGCCAACCAGCAAAAAGCCTCAAGGTGTCTGCATTGGCTATTCCCTCTGCCTGGATCACTGTTCCACTAGATACCCGCATGGACCCTCTCTCACCTTCTTCAGGGGTTTGCTCAAACATCCCCTTCTCAGTGAGGCCTGCCCTGGCCACCCTAGTAAAATAGCAAGATCCTCCCACATGCACTCCTGATCCCCACTTATCCTGGTCTACTTCTTTCCCCATATCATTTACGGATTTCTGTCACGTTATATGGAAACCCTAGTGGCATAGTGGTTAAGAGCTACAGCTGCTAACCAAAAGGTTGGCAGTTCGAATCCACCAGTGGATCCTTGGAAACCCTTTTGGATAGTTCTACTCTGTCCTATCAGGTCACTAGGAGTAAGAATTGGCTTAACAGCAATGGGTTTGGTTTTGTACATAATATGATAACCCTCTGTGGCTGAGTCAATTCTGATTCCTGGCCACCCTGTAGGACGGAGTAGAACTGCCCCAAAGGGTTTCCAAGGATCCACTGGTGGATTCGAACTGCCGACCTTTTGGTTAACAGCTGAGCTCTTAATAGTTTACCTATTTATTATACTTTATTGTTTGTCTTCCCCCAGTAGAATGTAAGCTGTGTGAGAACAAAGATTTTTATTCATTTTGTTTCCTGTCATAATCTCATTACTTAGTACAGGGGCTGGCATAGAGAACGTGCTCAAAAAATATTTGCAGCATGAATCATGGAATAGCAAAGTCCCACAGAAAAATTCCTTCCCAGCCCCAGGTAGGAAGTTCCTCAGGGCTGTCCCAACACACTGAACAAGGCTTATCAGTTGTATCACAATCATTTGTCTATGACCTCCCAGCTCGCTTTCCCACCCTTCACAAGAACTGCTCAGGACAAAGACCTGTCCCGGGAACCCCTCCAGGGCAAAGTCTTGTCCCAGTGAGCACCATATCTGCAATGCTTAGCGTAAAGCCTTTAAAAAAAGACATATCTGACATCCATTCCTCTCTTCTGTGTGTTTCAGCTCAAACCAACCTGTTGCCTTCAAGTCGATTCTGACGGATGTCGATCCCTTGTGTTTCAGAGCAGAACTGTGCTCTGTAGGGTTTTCTTTTCCATTTAAATTGCTTATTTTTACTGGAAATAAGGATCATTGTTTGTGCAGTGATTAAACCGCTTAGCTGCTAACTGAAAGATCAGCGATTTGAATCCACCAGCCACTCTTTGGGAGAAAGAATGTGGCAGTCTGCTTCTGTAAAGATTACAGCCTCGGAAACCCTATGGGGCAGTTCTACTCTGTCCTATAGGGTTGCTCTGAGTAGGAATCGAATAGACGACAATGGATTTGGTTTGGTTCACAGAAAATAAAGCCTGAACACACATTCTCTACATCTAATAAATTCCAGTTTGGCTGTCAAGCTCATCTACTCTGAGAAACTCATCTTCATGTACCAGAAAAAAAATTTTTTTGAACAAATATTTATCTCACTTGTTTTTAAAATTACGTGATATAGTCACCTGGTTCAAGTAACAAGATAATACACAAGGATTTCAATGTTTTGGAAGTAGATCTCCAGGCCTTTCTTCTGAGGCACCTCTAGGTAGATTTGAACTGCTAACATTTCAATCAGTAGCCCAATGCTTAAACCACACCCATATTTAGGTTTTCAGCCCGCTCATCAAAGGCATTCTTGGGTTTTAACTTTATGGAGGCCCCAGGCTGGCGGGGGCAGAGGCAGGTGGTGGATATTTTTAAGCTTGGTTTGCCCGAAAGGGAATCTGGGCTCAAAGACAGAAAGTCACCTAGGTTGAGTGACAAGGCACGTCAGCAGGTGGCACTGGGAGCCCTTGTTTGCTCCCTGTGAGAGGTGAAAGCCTCCCTCAAGGACTTGACTCATTTCCCTTCTCCTGGAAGATAAACACCTGCCCCTTCTCCTCCTCCTCCCCTCCATGCAACCGCCCATCGGTTCTTTCAGTTCTGGTTCCGGCTCGCAGATACCACCTCCACCTCTCCCCTCCCCTCCATGCCTGTTGCTAGTGCCCGCTTACCTCTGGAAGATTGCAGCGGCTCCCTAACCCGTAGTCTCACCCTTAAACTGGCTACTGAACAGAGAATGCCTTTCCCCACCTCCAACTCCACCCCTTTCTACCCAGAAAACAGCCCCTCTCCTTCAAAGCCCGAATCAGGTATCATCCTTTCCTTCCTCCTGGATCCTCAGCTCCCAGAGCCCCTCCCTCCATTCTGTTCTCATTAGTTTCTCCCCAACAGAAAAACTGGAAATAACCTTAAAGTCCTTTAAGAATGATTCAGTAAACTATAGAATGTCAACGCAATGGCATATTGTGTAAATATTATAATAGTCTCCTTACAAATTTCTAACAACACGGGAAAATGATTAGGGCATAATACTGAGTGGAAAAGGATGTAATAAATTTGTGTGACACCCTGGTCTCAACTCTGTAAACAGGTTTAGAAAAAAGATTGGAAGACAATATACCAAAATGTTAACAGCAGATCTGCCTATGTGGCAGGATTGTGGCTACTGGTTACATTCTTTTTTATGCTTCTCTGTATTTTCCAAAATTGATTCGCAAAAGGCATGTAATATTTTCAAAATAAGAAAAAAATGTTATTTAAAGAAGGGACGGCCCCCCTTCTCAGTGTTTTCTTCTCACTTCTCAGCATATTTCATCTGAATGCCTCTGTCTCCTCTGCCAAACTGAGCCTCTCCAGGGCAGGGCCAGGCAGGGTTACCCTCTGCATCCTCCATGCCCAGCTCAGTAGCCAGCCACAGATAGGAACCCACTGTCGTAGTTACCTAGTGCTGCTATAACAGAAATACAAGTAGGTGGCTTTATCAAACAAATTTATTTTCTCAGTTTAGACAGAAGTCCGAATTCAAGGTGCCGGCTCTAGGGGAAGGCTTTCTCTCTTTTCGGCTGGGGGTGGGGGTGGGGGGGAAGGTCTTTGTCCCTCAGTTCCCTGGAGATCTCCATGTATCACCTATCTTTCCCTCCACTGTGCTTCCTTAAAACTCAAAACAGATTGACTCAAGACACACCCTGAGCGAATACTATCGCATTAACATAACAAAGAAAACCCATTCCCAAATAGGATAACACAGGCACTCTTTAGGTAGAGGTTGGGTAGAGTTGATGCTGACTCAAAGAGACCCTCTAGGACAGAGAACTACCCCATAGGGTTTCCAAGGAGTGACTGGTAGATTCAAACTGCCAACCTTTGGGTTAGCAGCCGAGCTCTTAACCACTACACCACCAGGGCTCCACAGGTGTAAGACCAAAAAAACCTGCTGCTGTCAAGTTGAGTCTGACTCACAGGGACCCTATAAGACAGGTAGAACTGCCCCATAGAGTCTCCAAGGAACGGCTGGTGGATTCAAACTGCCAACCTTTTGGTTTGCAGCGGAACACCTAGCCACTGCGCCACCAGCGCTCCAACACAAGTATAAAAAAAAAAAAAAACATTGCTGTCGAGTCCATTCTGACTCATAGTGACCCTATAGGACAGGGTAGAACTGCCCCATAGGGTTCTCCAAGGAGCGACTAGTGGATTCGAACTGCGAACCTTTTGGTTAGCAGCCGAGGTCTTTAACTACTGTGCCACCAGGGCTCCAACACAGGTATTAAAAAAAAAAAGTTGCCATCAGGTCAATCCTGACTCATAGTGACCCTATAAGACAGAGCAGAACTGCTCCATAGAGTTTCCAAAGTGTGCCTGGTGGATTCAAACTGCTAACCACTACACCATCAGGGCTTCCAACACAGGTATAGGGGTTAGGATTTACAACACATATTTTGGGGGGACACAGTTTAATCCGTAACACCCACCCATTGCTTGGCATCACCTATAGAAGGTGAGTCTAGTTGCATTCCAAAGGTTGCTGGTTGGAGACAGTTGCGTGTCTGAGGAGGCAGAAAGAAGCCCTGAGTCCTATTGCCACCCTTCTCTCAGCCCCACATCCACTCCTGGCATGTGCAGGGAAGTGTGGAAGAAAGAGCAGTGGCCTTAGTGGGGCAAGCTGATGAGTGGCCCGGAGCCCAGAGTACTCTGGATATCAGTCCCTGTAGCCTCTGTGTCCCTCACTTGTCCCTGGGGATGCTGTGGGAGGCTGGTCAGCTGCCCTGGGGAGGCTGTGTGGTGCTGTGGGGAGAGCCCAAACCCAGCTCCATTACTTCCCAGCAATATAACCTTGGATATGTGACTCCGCCTCTCTGAGCCTCAGTTTCTCCATCAGTAAGCCAGTTGCCTTCAAGTTGACTCTGACTCATGGCGACCCCATGTGTGTCAAGGGTTTTCAATTGCTGAGTTTTCGAAAGTAGATCACCAGACCCCTCTTCCGAGGAGCGTCGGGGTGGATTTGAACTTCCAACCTTTTGAAGAGAGTGTATTAGCCATTTGCACCTCCAGGGACTCCTCCCCATCAATAAATTAAGGGTAAGAATGATCCACCTGGCAGGACTGTCCCGATGAATATGTATGAAAATAAGGGCAGAGTGCTTTGCACGGGGTCGAAGGTCATGCTGTGTCTAGCACAGTGACAATGGAAGACTCAAGTCATTTCTTACTTGAATTTGACTCTTCAATTGCAAATTACTAAAACCCAATCCAGCTAAGTTAAATAAATGAAGAGAATTTGTGGGCGTACTTATCTGAGGAGTTAAAGACTGGATCTGAGAACTCACACAGGGTCACTGGAACACAGTTTCTCTCTCTGTGTCTCAGTGGTTTTGTGTGTTATGCGCGTTGGCCTCCTTCCCAGATGGCCTTTCCCCTCAGTGGGGAACTCAGTACCTGCTTTCCAAGAATTCCAACCTATGTCCCAGGATTGCCTCTGATTGGCCCAGCTTGGCTCACGTTCCCATCTCTGAGCCAATCATTGTAGCCAGGAAATGCAGTGCTACGATTGGCCAGACCTGGATTATGGCCCCGCCCCTGGATCCAGGGGGTGGAGTCAGTGACTTCGGTAACCAAGTACTCACTTAGATGATTTCGTAAAGGAAAATGGGAGAGTCTTAAAGAGAAGAGGGAGCCTTGGTGGCACAGTGTTTAATGGTCCGGCTGCAAACCTAAAGGGCAGTGGTTCGAACCCACCAGCTGCTCCGTGGGAGAAAGATGCGGCAGTCTGCTTCTGTGAACAAGAGAGCCTTGGAAGCTCTATGGGCAGTTCTACCCTGTCCTATAGGGGTCACTGTGAGTCGGAATGACATGACACTAAGGGTTTGGTATTTTGTTTCGGGTTTTGACCAGAAGAATCGCAAAGAATCCTGGGGAGGGGGAGATCTCAGATGTTTAAAGTTCAGGAGGTTTAAGTGGCTCTCCCAGGGTCACCCGGCGAGGAAGATCAGGGACAAGGTTGAGGTGCCTCCTCAATCAGAGCAGAGACAAGGGACCTAGGACAGAGCCATCAGGATGAGTAGCTTTTCAAAGGCCTGTAACCTGGAAAACAAAAAGTTAGGATTGTGCAGTGGCCAGACGGCCTGGTTCGAATCCCATCTTCAACACTTACAGGCTGTGAGGCCACTCTGAGCCTCAGTTTCTTCATCTGCAAAATGGGGATAATAGCAGAATCTACCTCTCAGGGCTGATGGGGGATTAGATGAGATAAAGCAAGTAAGGCTGACAGCACAGGGCCTGGCACATTCTAAGCCATCAGTAAGCCTCTTTTTGCTACAATAACAAACAGAACAAGAAGGCTTTTTCTGAAATTCGTGTTTGGAACTGAAAATGTAAACAAGTACAATGCGGCCAATTTTGCATAAGCAAACCTGCTTCAAACATGGCCATCAAAGCTTCTACTTCCAGCAGCTGCCTTTTGTCTGGCAGAAGGGTCTTCCTCACTTCCACCTCTCCCCGCTTTCCATTCCCCTAGTTAGTGAGGTCTACTTACTCCCAAGGACCCCTGATGGTACAAAGGTTAAGTGCTGAGCTGCTGACCAAAGGGTTGGTGGTTCAAACCCACCCAGCAGGTCTTAGTTATTTAGTGTTGCTATAACAGAAATACCAGAAGTGGATGGCTTTAACAAATGCAGATTTATTCTTTCACAGTTTACGAGGCTAGAAGTTCAAATTCAGAGTGCCAGATCCAGGGGAAGGCTTTCTCTCTCTGTCGGCTCTGGGGGAAGACCTTGTCATCAATCTGTTTTTTGTTTAATTCAAATAGTTCAAGCGCTTACATGCACTTTCTTTTTAAATTTTTTTTCATTGTACTTTAGATGAAGATTTACAGACCAAACTAGTTTCTCATTAAACAATTAATACACGTATTGTTTTGTGACATTGGTTGCCAACCCCACAACGTGTCAACACTCTCCCTTTCTCAACCCTGGGTTCCCCATTACCAGCTTTCCTGTCCCTTCCGGCCTTCTCGTCCTTGCCCCTGGGCTGGTGTGCGCATTTAGTCTTGTTTTGTTTTATGGGCCTGTCTAATCTCTTTTTTTTTAATCTTTGGCTAAAGGGTGAACCTCAGGAGTAACTTCATTACTGAGCTGTAAGGGTGTTTGGGGTCCCTTGTCTTCAATCTTCCCCTGGTCTAGGAGCTTCTCAGATCAGGGACCCCAAGTCCAAAGGTTGTACTCCATTCTTGGCTCTTCTTACTTGGTGGTAATGAGGTCTCTCTCTGCTTGTCTCTCCCTTTTCTGTCTCAAAAGAGATTGACTCAAGATATAACCTAGTCCTGTAGATTGAGCCTTGCCTTATTAACATAAATGCCTCTAATCCTGCCTTATTAACATCATAGAGGTTAGGATTTACAACGCATAGGATAATCGCATCAAATCACAAAATGGTGGACAACCATACAATACAGGGAGTCATAGTCCAGCCAAGTTGATAGACATTTTGGGGGGACACAATTCAATCTGTAACAGGCTCCACTGGGAGAAAAGACCTGTAATTTGTTCCCGTAAAACTTACAGCCTAGGAAACCCTTTGGGGCAGCTCCACTCTGCACGTGGGTTGCTATGAGTCGGAATCAACTTGATGGCACCGAACAACAACCTCGGTCCCACCTCCACCCCCTTTGCCTTCCTCTAGCTAGTTCCTAGTCTTCCTTCACTTACCTAGTAAAACTTTGGGTTCTCCCTGGATATGTCATTAAGTGGAAAAAAGAAAACTATCATACGGAGCAATATGTACTGAATGTCTCATTTATGTCAATATATGTGTATGTATTTTTTATATACTTATGTGTGTATGTATATGATTCAGTAGTAGAATTCTCACCTTCCATGCAGGAGACAATTCCCGAAAATGCACCTCTTGTGCAGCCACCGTCCATCAGTGGAGGCTTGCGTGTTGCTATGAAGCTGAACAGATTTCTGTGCAGCTTCCAGACTAAGGTGGACTAGGAAGAAAGGTCTGGCAATCTACTTCCAAAAAGTAGATCACTGGTTTTTCACTAGTAGAAACCAAACCCTATGGATCACAATACTTCAGTGAGCAATTGATCATGGGGATGGTGCAGGACCAGGTAGTATTTTGTTCCATTGCCAAGGGCTGACTCCGTGATAGTTAACAACATGTTTATGGTTTAAAGTATACAGGAAAGTTCTGGAAGTTGGAAGAATGTGTGTTCACGCAAACAGAGGGCAAACAAGGACTAGGTCTTAGTCATCTTTGTGTTCCTGGCACCTGACACACAGAAACTAGCATCAGTGTCATCCCGCTCATCATCATCTTCATCACGACTACTGTTTACTGAGCACTTACTATGTGACTGGCAATGTACTAAGTTTTTTACTGTATCAGCAAGCAGAATGGCCCCATTTAGTAGGTGAGAAAACTGAGGCACAGAAAAACAACACTACTTGTCGAAGGCGACACCCGAGCAGTCTGGCACACAGAAAGCACTCGCAGATATTTGTTAAATGAACCCAGGACCCACGTCAGCACCCACAGGGAACTTAGGAAATCACCCAGCAAGAGAAAATGCTTCCAACTTGACACAGCTCTTCCCGTTGGGGTGGTGACATTCCAGAAAGCAATGGCCGACAGCTTAGAACAAGGCCATTCCTGGGGGACACCACCTAGGGTGTGTGTGAATGAATCAGGGATGTGGCTGGTAATGATTTACAGGTTGCCGTAAAGAGAACCTGAGTTGGAGACACAAGAGAGAAGGAGTGTGTCTCCTTCATCTGTCTCTGTCATTCGCGCGCATACACACATACTGGTACTCCTAACAAAGGTGAGGTGTCTTAGTTTCTGAATGCTGCTGCAACAGAAAGACCACAAATGGGTGGCTTTAAAGAACAGAAATTTATTTTCTCACAGTTTAGGAGGCTGGCAGTCCAAATTCAGGGCACCGGCTGTAGGGGCAGGCCTTCTGTCTCTGTCAGCTCTTGGGGAGGTCCTTGTCTCTTTTCAGCTTCTCTTCCTCAGTTTCTTGATGACCTTCATGTGGCTTGGCATCTATCTACCCCCATTTGCTTCCTGGCTTCTGTGCCTAATCTGCTCCTTTTATATCTCAAAAGGGATGGCTTTAAGACTTACCTTACCCTGATATGGCCTAGTTACCATAACAGAGAGAAAATCCTACACCCAAATGGGATTACATCCACAAGTATGTTGTGGTTGTTAGGTTGATTTTTGACTCATCAAAACCAACGTCGAACCAATTGCCATCATGAGTCGATTCTGACTAATAGTGACCCTATAGGACAGAGTAGAACTGCCCCATAGGGTTTCCTAGGCTGAGGAGGTGCTGGGTGAGTTCAAACCACTAAACTTTTGGTTAGCAGCCAGGCACTTAACCATTGTGCCACTAGGGCACCTTTGCACAATTATAGGGGTTAGGATTTACAAACACACATTTTTGGGGACACAGTTGAATCCATAACATGAGTTGAGTCCCACTTTAAACTTGACCCAGCCCAAACAAACAAAAACAGGTCAAAGAGAAGCAGTTACTGCAAGTTTCCTTGGGGTCACTAGAAACGTGTTTCACATTCTTTACAAAAACCCAGGTCTTTGTAAATCAAAAAATCAGGCAAAGTGGGGTTCACCTGTGGGCCAGGGGCCTGCAGAGAGCTGAGGGGAGGGGTTCAGAGTTTTCTCAGAGAGGCTTTAATGAGAGGGAGGGTAGGAGAGGGAGGAGAAGGCCAGGCCTGGGTGTCCCATTCCCAGAGCTGACTGACTCATTAGGCTTCCTGCCTGCCCTGAGTAACCAGCACGGGGTGACTTCAAAGGCGCCATACCTTAATCACAGGTGCTTTGAAGGTGCTGGAATGAAAGGCCTCGAGAGCCATAATTACCCAGGATGCCATTTTCCAAGGGGCGTGTAAGGAGACATCATGGGGATCCCCACAGGGGCCTCCTTAAAGGGGCCGCGGTCCTGCCCTCCAGCTCGGGGCAGCATAGTGATGCCAAGCCTGGGACATGCAGTTTCCTGAGTCTCCACGTCATGGTACGTGGCCTCACGTGGGACAATTGAGAGGACAGAGAGAGGCTGTTGGTTGTGCCTTCCAGGTGAGGGCGAAAGAAGAGGAAGCAGGGAAGAGGCTCAAGGAAAGAGGAGGAGAGGAAGGTGGCTCCGTGTCACCATGGCAACATTTATCCAAGCACTAAACCCCTTCTCCCTCACCAACCCACGCATAGGCAGAGACGTATGGCCTGAGCGTCAGGCATAGAGTCCAAGGCTTGGGAGGCGTGTGCTTGGGGCTTAGAACTTTTGAATGATTTGTGGGCGCCTGTGTTGTAGACTCTGGGAAAGAGGAAGTGGGGGCCTAAGTATTCTGAGTTAGAGCTTTGCATGCCTGTTTCTGAAATAGAGCATAAAGAGAGAGAGGTTAATAAAACTGGAGCATATTTCTGGCCTGTTCCCCAGGGGACTTGGGCTAAGAGCATAGGTTAACAGCATGGGCTATGAGCCAGGCGGATATCTCTGTGCCTCCGTGTCCCCATCTACAAAGTGGGGATCATTAACACATCAATCTCATAGGATTGCTGTGAGCAAAAGGGTTGGGCACAGAGCCTGGCACAGGCGAGCCTTCAACAAACTCAGCCCGCATGTTTAGCTGAGTCTTATTTAATTCTGACAACGCTCTGAATCAGGTATTGGCAACCCCCAATTTGCAGAGGAGGAAACCAAGACCCAGACAACACCCAAAGGGCTGAGCCATCCATCTGGACCCCAAACCCTATGCTCCCCAACTCTCTGCACTCTGGCACCCTGCACAAGCCTGTCAACATTTGTTGCGTGAATAAAAATGATTCACCAGGTGGCACGTCTGCTCCCTCCAGTCTGGGCAAGATTTCCTGGTGATTGTTTGGTGTACTTACTAAAAATAAACTACTTGCATGGTTGATGCATCCTGATCACTCCCCTGGCCTCAGCTTAAATGTCACTTCCTCAGTCTTCTCAGAGGCTGGCAGCCACTACCCCCTCCCATATACACTGGTGTTGTTACGTGCTCTTAAGTCGGTTCTGACTCATAGCAACCCTATGTACAACAGGATGAAACGCTGCCTGGTCCCGTGTCATCCTCATGATCATTGCTATGTTTAAGCCCATTGTTGCAGCCACTGTGTCAGTCCATCTCCGTGTCAGACCCTCTGTTGAGGGTCTTCCTTTACCAAGCCTGATGTCCTTTTTTCTCCAGGGACTGGTCCCTCCTGATAACATGTCTAAAGTGTCTTAGGCTGGATTCTCCAAAGAAGCAAAACTGGTGAAGTGTATATAAACCAAAAAACCTGTTGTTGTTGAGTCGATTCCAACTCACAGGGACCCAATTGGACAGAGTAGAACTGCCTCATGGTTTCCAAGGAGCACCTGGTGGATGTGAACTGCTGACCTTTTAACCACTCTTAACCACTATGCCACCAGGATTTTCAAAGTGTATATATACATATGTATATACATAGAGGGAAACTCTGGTGGTGTAGTGGTCAAGTGCTACGGCTGCTAACCAAAGGGTCGGCAGTTCGAATCCGCCAGGCGCTCCTTGGAAACTCTATGGGGCAGTTCTGCTCTGTCCTATAGGGTCACTATGGGTCGGAATCAACTCGACAGCAGTGGGTTTGGTTTGGTTTTTTTTTTTAATATATATACATAGAGAGAGAGAGATTAGATCAAGGAAATGGCTCACCTGGTTGTAGAGGCTGGAAAGTCCCAAGTCCGCGGTTCAGGCTAGAGGCTTCTCCTGACTCATGCAGCTGCAGGGGCTGATGAACCTAAGATTGGCAGGTAAACTGCTAGCTCAAGTCCCAAGAACTGGAGGTCAGATGAAGATCCAGAGCAAGCAAAAGCCAGTGAGTTTTGCCAGAAAGTCCACATATATTGGATGCCCCCAAGGAAACTCCCTTTCAAGGACTAGCTGCTCATGGCAGATCTCATCATGGAGGTAATTACATTATATCAGATCTCACTATGGAGGTGATTACATCATTACACAGCTACCCAACTACATCAAAACTGCCAAACCACTGAGAATCACGGCCCAGTCAAGTTGACACACAACTTAACCATCACAGTTCACCCCTTGTCAACTTGGCACCCGTACCCATCTCTCCAAACCATATACAATCTCTAAATAAAAACAATTATAAAGCCATACTTGCACCTAACATGATACAACTAACACACACACAACTGGAAACACACCAGCCCTGTTTACAGCTTATATTTTATAAGTGAAGTAGACAAAAATATTTGATGCACACGAAGAATAAATGTTGTTGTTAGATGCCATTGAGTTGATTCCGGCTCATAGCAACCCTGCGTACAATAGGTCAAAACACTGCCCGGTCCTGCACCATCCTCACAATTGTTGTTCTGTTTGAGCCCATTGCTGCAGCCACTATGTCAGTCCATCTCGTTGCAAGTCTTCCTCTTTTTTGCTGACCCTCTATTTTACCAAGCATGATGTCCTTCTCCAGGGACTGATCCCTGTTGATAACATGTCCAAAGTATGTGAGACGAAGTCTTGCCATCTTTGCTTCTATGAGCATTCTGGCTATACTTCTTCCAAGACAAGAATAAATACTAATAACGATTCTAAGAAGAAATACTCATAACAATTACAGTCCTCATTTCTGCAACTGGTCACGTGGTCGAAGCTGGTATTTAGAACCGCCTTCTTCTACCACCTATTCCATATTCCCTTTACCCTCAGCAAGCACCTCAGCTGTTCGTGGTTCTTTGCCTGGTGAGGTGACCCAAACCGTCATTCCTGAAGGGTCTGAGCCATTAGTAGTCATGTCAGAATTGGTTTTCCACTGACTTTAATCACAGGACATGATAATAGTAAGAGAAATCCTAAGGCCTCCCCTGTATTTCAGACATACTCTTCTTTATCTCCGTTACCCACTGCCGTCGAGTCGATTCCAACTCATAGCGACCCTATAAGACAGAGTAGAACTGCCCTATAGAGTTTCCAAGGAGTGCCTGGCAGATTTGAACTGCCGACCTTTTGCTTAGCAGCTGTAGCACTTAACCACTACACCACCAGGGTTTCCTTACCTCCATTATGTAATATTAATCCCATTTCCTCTTGGTAATCAGGATCAATCATACCAGGCAATACAGTAACTCCCTTATTTGCCTGTTGACCCAGAGGCATGAGGGGCCCAAAGTGGCTGGGTGGCAATCTTAACTTCCAGTTCAATGGAATCAGTGTTGTTTCTCCCGGTGGGAGCATTTCTCCTTTTGCAACCAAGACCTCTAGACCCACAGAGCATAGGGTCGCAGGGACAGTAAGTGAGATGAAGTATCACCATCCTTGCTTTTAAGGAGCTTTCTGGCTGTACTTCTTCCAAGACAGATTTGTTCATTTTTCTGGTGGTCCATGGTACATTCAATATTCTTCAGCAACACCATAATTCAAATGCATCAATTTTTCTTCGGTCTTCCTTGTTCGTTGTCCAACTTTCGCATGCATATGAGGTGATCGAAAATACCATGGCTTGGGTCAGGTGCAACTTAGTCTTCAAACCAACATCTTTGCTTTTTAACACTTCAAAGAGGTCTTTTTTTTTTTTAAATTGTACTTTAGATGAAGATTTACAGAACAGCTTCTCATTAAACAATTAGTACACATATTGTTTTATGACGTTGGTTAACAACCCCACGACATGTCAACATTCTCCCTTCTCAACCTCCGGTTCCCTATTACCAGCTTTCCTGTCCCCTCCTGCCTTCTAGTCCTTGCCCCTGGGCTGGTGTGCCCTTTTAATGTCTTTTTGTTTCATGGGCCTGTCTAATCTTTGGCTAAAGGGTAAACCTTGGGAGTGACTTCATCACTGAGCTAAAAGGGTTTCCAGGGGCCATACTCTCAGGGTTTCTCCAGTCTCTGTCAGGCCATTAAGTCTGGTCTATTTTGTGAGTTAGAATTTTGCGCCATGTTTTTTCTCCAGCTCTGTCTCTACTGTAATCCTCTAAGAGGTCTTTTACAGCAGATTTACCCAATGCAATACGTCTGATATCTTGACCTGGTACTTCCATGGGCGTTGATTGTAGATCCAAGTAAAATAAAATTCATGACAACTTCAATCTTTTCTCCGTTTATCATGATGCTGCTTATTGATCCAGTTGTGAGGATTAAAAAATCAGTTAAAAAACTATTGCCATTGACTCCGACTCCTGGTGACCCCATGTGTGGCAGAGTAGACTCCTGAGCCATAGGGTTCTCAATGGCTGATTTTTAAGAAGTAGGTTGCCAGGCCTTTCTTCTGAGGCACTCGGAACCTCTAACCTTTCATTAGAAGCTAACTGAGTTAACCTTTTGCACCACCAGGAACTCCAAATAAGAAACACAAGGATAAACCAAAAACCAGTGAACATGGCAGCAGGGGCAGGTCCAGGAGTGAGACTTCTCTGATGATAGTGTTTTATGTAGCTTGACTTTTGAACATGTAAACAGTTTATATATCCACCTCCCCCAGTAAAAGTAAACCAGAAAGGGAGGGGGGAGCATTAACTCATTATTCAAATGGATAAAATACCCACACGGGTAGAATTATTATTTCAAGTTACTTCTGGACACTACACATCCTTAGTGGGATATAGTCTAAGGATAAAATGAGGAAAGACCTGTAAATTTTTTTTTTTACTCAGTAGGTTTATATCTAGCAGTAATATTAAAATTATCATTTTGAAACTTCTGTATATTGTAGGATACACCAATTAAGTAAGGACATCAATGCGATTAGGAACTAAGAGGTTCACTGTAAGGTAGATGAATAAAAAGGAAGAAAGATTCCTTCCACTTTTCCCTCAGGGTCCATAGTTTGTAACTTTACATTTACTGATTGATGTCAGTGCTCCGGCCGCTCCCAAAAGGCCCTGAGGGGAGGCAGCGAGGGGCCGGGGACTCTCAGCAACCCTTCCCTGGGCATCTCCACTCAGCTGTGTGCCTGGATGCAAATGGCATGTCATGGATGACCAAGTGACCACTGCTTCCCCTTCTCATCCCGCCTGAGGCAGGTCTCACCCTGACTGGGCTCCCTCTCCCGCCTCTTTTCAAGGCCCCCCACCCCACCCCATTTTCTGGGCGTTTTGCTTACATACACAGGCCATGCCCCCACCCTCCCATGACTAAAAATGAGTGACAGCCCCAGGACCCACCTTTGCCTGAACCTCACAAATGGAGGGCCGACAGAGACCCTGTACCAGGCCAGTGAGAAAGGCTTTGAAGCAGCCAGGATGTGGGGTCACTGGATCCTCAAATGCCAGCACTTGGAGAGGCCTGAGTTACATGGATCTAACCTCAAAATGAATCCCTGCATAGCACAAACGGAGAAGAACTCGGCTTCGGAACCAAGGCCTAAGGATCCACTTCCCAAAGGTCACTGAAGACCCTGTGGAGTACAGTTGTCTTCTGGCACATACGGGGTCACCATGAGTCAGAATCAACTCCATTTTCAACTTCAAAATGCCCGAGGGGAACCTCCCAGAGCCCCCTACCCTCTCTCCAGGCTGAAAAATTGTTCACGTGGCTTCGCTCTTGTCTGGTTTGAGGTTGCGGCAAGAATGGCTTTTGAGTCTTGGGTTAGAGACAACTAAGAAAGTACACTGCTGGATCAATGCAGACTGGTAAATTCTCTTATAAGCCAGTGAGACAAAGGTACGCAAGGTCAAGGGCTGCCCTTTAGTGGGCTCCGCTGAAGGAAGGCGCTCAGGGTCACCCGTGGCCTGGACAGGAGCCAGCTTTTTTAGACATCAATGCCCTGGAACAGGACCTAGGGTTCAAATTCTGGCTCTGCCACCAGAGTGTGTGATCTTGGGCGTCATTTCTCCTCTCTGCACTGTTTGCCAGAGTATCAGTTAATATCTTATGGCAGGGATATTAATAGGACCTACCTCACAGAATTCTTGTGTGAATAAATATAAAGCAATGTTTGTGGGAGAGGGCAGTGGTGGTCCAGTTGTAGAATTCTCGCCCTTCCATGCAGGAGACTGTTTCAATTTCCCGCCAATGCGGCTCAAGTGCAGCCATCACCCGTCTGTCAGAGGCGGCTTGCGTGTTGCTACGAGGCTGAACAGGTTTCAGCAGAGCTTCCAGACTAAGACAGACTAGGAAGAGAGTTCTGGCAATCTACTTTGGAAAATCAGCCAAGGAAAACCCTATGGATCACATTGGTCCAATCTGCAACTGAGCAGCGTTTTGTTTCATGGCGCATGGGGCCGCCAAGAGCTAGGGGCCCACATGAAGGCAGCTGACATCATTTGTGAACCATTTAGAACCTTGCTTCTCAAGTGTGGTCTTGAGCTGCCAGCCTCGCCTGGGGCTTGCTGGGTATGTAGGATCCGAGGCCCCACCCAGCCCCTCTCAATCAGCATCTGCCCTTTACCGAGATTCCCAGGAGGTACGTCCGTACACCTGAATTTTCAAAACACTGGTTTTAGAACAGCCACCGGTACACACCGACCACTGGTCAGGGTCACTTCAATGGAAATGGTCCCAGCCATCCTCATCTCCAAGGCAAGGAGGTCCTGTTTCTCAGTGGCCATAGCATCCTAGGTGAGGCCTGCTTTTTAGGTTTGCTGGGGAGAAGCCCCAAGAGCAAAGAGGCGGACAAAGGGCTGCCCACATCACTTTATCCTTTTCTACTTTATTACTTCAAATTAACAACCACAATAAAGCTCAAAAAAGTCCAATATTTACACAGGAAAAAAGTACAAAATTCCCCCCAAAGTTCTTCAGTATTTTTTTTTTTCAGTTTTTTAAATTACAAAGTAATAAAAAGCTTTGCTCTTTAATTAAAAAAAAGAAAAGAAAACAAGGGGAAACAAAGGTAAATAAATTAGGAAATACACACACGGAGAAAACAAACAAAAATAAAAACAAAAAACAGGTCAGAACTAGGAAGGATAGAGAAACCCACACTCAGCCTGACCCCAGGCTCCTCCTCAGAGAGGTGGAAGCCAGGGAAAGTGGGGACCCCAGGTAACTGTCAGGGCCTGGGAATGAATTTATAACCCAAGAGCCAGATGCTCTGTGGAAGTGGTCTCCACGGACTCTGCCCTAAGAGTGGGAAGGGGTTGCCACAGGCTGATGACAGTCTGGGGGTTGGGCATAGTGAGGATCCTCTGTGTCCCCCTCTTGAGGGACCTGGGGGGTCAGTGCCCACCCCCATGTCCTTGTCAGGGGGAGGAGAACAGAAAAGCGGCCTGGCAGGTGGGGCTGGAGCACCTGCTGTCCAGGAAAATACAGGTCACAGACATATACGCACGCGCACAAGAACTCTCAGCCCCACCACCTCTTCACCCACTCTGCAAGGTCTTCATGGAGAGGCACAGGAGGGACCCAAATGCTCAGGGAACACTGGAAAAAGCCCAACACAGAAAGCCGGCCACTATCATCTTGGAGGCGGTGGGCCATGGGTGTGTCCTGCAGTCCTGGGGCTCAGGAACACCTGGTGGCACGAAGCCTGCTGCCTCCCCCAGCCAGACCCTCCCCCACCGCCGCGCCCGCTCCTCGGGCCCCTCCCGACGGCACGGGATGATCAACTGCGTCTCCGACACTGAGACGGTCCCTGGCCAGCTGGCGCCTGCGTGGTGGCTGGCACGGTATGGGTGGTCGGGTAGGGCCTTGGCATTTGGCATGTGTAGCCTGGCGTCGGAAAAGCGTTTGGCAGCCTGACGGTTGGGGCAGTGGGGAATGCAGGAGACAAGAATCCTCACGGGGAGAGCACCCCATCTTCTTGCCATTGGCGAAAGGAAAAAAAAAAAAATCAAACAAAATCCATCGTCGGTTTTGTGCTGGGTTTTTTCTTTTTGTTCTTTCGAGCGGTTTTTTTTTTTTTTCCATCTTTTTTTTGTTTTTTAAAAGAAAATACAGTGAAGACACTGGAAAGGCGAAGAGAGGAGAGAGGTTAGGTGCACGTGGGCCTCTGGCCACCCACCTGCCAGGCCCCGTTCAGCTCCTATCGCTTGTTCTGAGGGTGGAGGCCAGGACCAGGTTGGCCCCCCACTGGGGCCCTCAGAGCCTGGCTCAAGGCCCAGCCCACAGTAGGTGCTCAACCTTCACGTGAAGTACACAGACTCCCTCCTGCCCTCTCAGGGAGCAGTGACTCCACCACACCCCGCCCCACCCTGCCATGGACTGGCTGTGGCCTGGGAGCAAGGGCTGATGAAGGTAAGCCCTGTTTTATGCCCCAGCTCTGCTCGTGGAACAAATTTCTATCAGCAAATCACACTCAGGCGGTCCTGGTATGAGGCCGAGTCCCTGAAATGTAAACCAAGACCTGCCAATGTGCACACTCCCCAGGGAGCTTAGACTTTTCTTCTCGAGGTGGTATCTCCCCCATCTCCCCCACTCCCAAGCCAGGCCCGGGTTGGGAGTTGCTGTTCAGCGCTGCAAGGTCTCATGTAGCCCACCTAAGTCCCACCTGGCTCGTGCTAGCCACAGAGGCTCCCCTGGGCTTGCAGGGACCACCAGGGGCCTTTTTTGACAGCAGGTAAACCCACAGGCCTACAGGCCTGTTCTGAGTGCTTTGCAGGGTTAGCCTGCTTGACAGCCCAGAGGCTGGGAGCTGGGAAACTGGGCTAAGGCCTGGGAGGCCAGGTGTGGACCCATGGCCCCATCTCTTCTAAAAACCAACTTTCCAGAGTACGTCAACTGGGACGGAAGACTGGCCAAAGGGCAGGAGGCGGGTTTTCCAACAGAAATTAGCCTGTGTGGCCCAGGCAGGGTCTGAGGTTTTATACTCGCCTGAGGCCATTTGGTTTTGAGGATGCCTAGTCCCTCTGCCCCCCTGCACCCCGCCACCATATACTGGTTTCCTCCTGGGGCCATGAGTCTTTCTAGGTCTGCCCATGGGCTGGGCTGTGTCTGCCACAGACATCCACTCACCTAAGCAAACACTGGTCAGATGGTGGCTCCTCCTCACTTCCCGAGATGGTCAAACGGCACGCTTGTCTTCGGGGAGGGGGACAAACATCAAGTTAAGTCCCTCAGCTGCTGGCTATGGCAATTTGGCTTGTCTCTCCCCACTGCGGACCCCCACCAAGCCCCTGAGCCAACAGAAGGGTTACAGGATCTCCCTGACCCCAGGGTATCCTTACTTTGAAGATAAGGAGAACATGGCCCAGAAAGGGCATGTGACCACTCCAGGCGACACAAGCTAATGGCCTCGGCAGATACACTCCCAAGGCTGCCAGACTCCGAGCTCGTGGCCTGTCCTATTGAGGGTCCTCCACGGCAATAGACAGACAAGTGTGGGTCTCCCTCCACTTCTGCCAGGACACCTGTCCCAGCAACCACGAACACCCTTCTTGACTTTCCTAGCCCAACAAGGCTCCCAAGTGGGGCAGCAGGACTCAATCCCACGCTCCCGTCGTGCTGACCGAGACCCATGGAGATTGCCTGATGACAGGGACCACAAGCATCTCCTCTGAGCCCCTGGCACCCCCCAAGGCTGCCCCTAGCAGAGAGAGCCAGAATACCAGCTCTACCCCCTTCTGGGGCAAGTTACTTCTCAGAGCCTCAGTGTCTGACTCTGCTCAAGGGGGATGATTCTACCTCAGAGAATTACATGTGGCCAAGCCCCTGCTCGGCAAGACAGACTGGCTCCCATGTTACTAAAGAATCAGGGACGAAGAAAGCAGAACCAAGAGGCCTGATGCGCCTAGGTGTCTCTGGCTCAGTGGGGAGGTCCAGAAGGCTGGGGTGTAGGCAGCTCACCTGTGAGGCTGAAATACGGGAGACCTCTTGCCGCCCAGTGAGGTCGGAGGACGAGACGTTGGCGGGTGCACCCCGGTGCAGCCTCATGCTCACCTTCCTCTCCCTGTCGACCCGTGAGATTGCTCTGGGAGAAGTATTGCCTGGTGGAGGGAGACCACCCTCAGTATGGGTATATGCAGGAAGCCCCTCCAGGGGCCTGGCTGCCCTGCCCCCTGGCCTGCCCACTGCCCGGGGCCCTGCTCACCAGCTTGCTGGATGCGGGAGGCTGGGGTGGAAGCCACGGGCTCGGCGGCACTGCGGAGCCGGTTGGCAGTGGCCCCTGTGGGGGGGCCAGGGGGCAAGGCCCGGGTCGCGGACCCCCGCAGCTGCCCCATCCGCTCCTCCCGCTCGTGTTCTCGCCGCTCCCGGTCCATGTCCTCGGGGTTCCGGGCTGCACCCTGTGGGACCCGAGAGGAGACACGCATCAGCCCTGCAAGGCCAGGGTGCAGAGATCCAGTGCTCCTGCAGGGCAGGGGGTGGGGTGAGCATCTTGAGGAAGGGGACCTCAGAGACCCTCAGTCCCACCTCCCCCACAGACCAGAAAAACAAGACCAGTGAGGCCTGGAAATGACTCATGATCACCCAGCCCAGAGACAAAGCCACACAACCTCCCGAGAGGATAAGGCAGGGGTCTAAGGGGTCAGTCAGACTGGTATCATGGGGCTGGGGCCAGGAGGGTGAATGAATGCCCCAGGACAGCCAAGGGCACCAACCTGGGGTTGGGACCTGCCCTGGCACCTGTGCAGAGCCCTTGGCTCAAGCTTCCAAACCAAGCAGGGCAGGTATTCAGGGGCCCACCTGGCAGATGGACAAGGTGAAGCCCAGAGAGAGAACCCACCCCAAGCTATAACGCTAGTTTAAGGCAGGACCATGTCTCGAACCAGGTCTCCTGGTACTCAGTCAAGAACTCTACCACCAGAGGGCTGTCCTTCCCCCACCCTGGGACCTGGCAATGACTTCTGACAGGTACTCAGGAGGCCACAGGAATCCACAGGCTGCCTGCCTCAGGTAGGAGCTCAGGGGAGCTAGAGGGGAAGCTGGGTTAGATGCCCCCATGGAGGAGAAAGAGACCCCACAGACCGGAGCAAAGGTACCCTGAGCCCTGGGGGCCTGCCCTCCAGCCACTTGCCCCAGCATAGGAGGAAACAAGGAAGGCCCGGAGAGGAGTGGCGCGGAGCGGCACCTGGCGCTTTACCTAGTTGGTCCTGGTGCCATCCACAGGGAAGGGCGGGGGGCTGGCATGAGGGGGGCTGCATCTGTGGAGGAGAGAGCTGCAGGCTGAGTTGGGGGCTGCTCATGGGCCACAGGGCAGGGGCTCCTGCGACCCTGTGTCTGCTAAGAACGTGGCTGAGAAGGTCTGCTTCCCTCGGGAGACCAGTGGGGGTCACCCAGTGGGGGTCGCCCTTGCCTTTCAGTAGCTCTGAGATCAGAATGATCCCCGAATCTTAGTAAGAAAGCGAGGCCCAGAAAGGCCTTGTGACCTGTCTGGGGTCACACAGCTTGTAGGCATGGCTGGGATTTGAACTCAGACCTCTGTCGCTCTCCTCCCTGCACCCCTGGAGGACACTGTTCAGAGACCTGCTGTGGTGGATCATTCTAGGGACGGACTGTCCCGGTCCAGCCTCTCTTCCCCCAGTCCTCCCACCCAGTAGCCTGTCCAGGCAGGCCTGGGACTGCCAGGGCTCCACTGGCCATCAAGTCCTCACCCCGGGCTCCCACCCGCTCTGTCACAGGCTGACAGAGAGTAATCCAGCCAGAACCACAGCAAACTGTGGTGACACCCATTTACTAAGCATCTCCTGTGGGCAGGAGGCACAGCAAGCCTGCAAGGCAGGTACGATCCCATTTCTTAGTTGGGGAAACTGAGGTTCAGTGAGGCTAAGTGATTCACTCAGAGGTGTATGGCCCTGGGACCAGTGGCCAAGGGAAGGCTGGAGGTTCTGCCCTTTGTGACCCAGGAGGCCTCAGCCAACACCTGCCCCAGAGATGGGAGGCAGGGAGCCACTCTCCACATTTCCATCCATCCCAAGTGACGCCTCAAGAAACACACGCCAGGGAGGCTTCTTGGCCTTTATTTGCCCACAAGAAAACACAAATGGCCAACGTCAAAGTCGCACAAGCATCCCGTGTTGTGTGGACCTCTGTCCTTGGCTGTGTCAATTTCCTCCTGGTCAGCTGGCTGGACTTCGAACTGTGTGGCTCCAGGCTCCCCAGCCCCCTATGCCAAACTACATGGGGTGGCTGCTCCTAGGAGGGATGCCCTCAGAGGATGGTCTCCTTCCCAGGGGGGTCTGCAGCTCCCGGTGCCCAGCATGGAGCCCTGCCACCGACAGGGGCTGTGCAGACTTCCCGCAGGATGGAGTAACATGGGAGGCACCTGGTCACAGGGTGAACGCTGTGGAGGGTCCCCACCTTATGTTCTGCAGTAGCTTCTGCCAGGGGGCTGCCGGGGTCAGAGATGCACACTTATCTGGTCCAGTGGCCCACAAGCCAGAAAAGGACAGCAGAGAATAAGGCTGTTGGCTGCTCAGCCCAGCTTCTAACTTGAGGGTCTGCCCCTCAAGGGCATCAGCAAGGGGTGGGCAGAGCGCTCCTGGCCCAGCTTGAGAAAATAATGATCTTGTCGGTGCACAGTCCCACACAACGCTCTGTAAAGGAGTCAGCTAGAGTAGCGCTGTATCTCAGAACTTTTCTGTGACAATGGGAAGGCTTCTGCCTGCCTGGGCTATGGGAGCCACTAGCCACTCATGGAGCCGGGGGACTTGAAATGTGGCGAATGCGACTGAGAAAACTTCATTTTCAGTTTTACTAAATTTTAATTTGTTTCCTTTTAGCCACTAGCAGCCCATGGCTACCATATCGGACGGCGCAGATCTGGAGCATGCAAAGCCCATTCTTGGAGCTATAGTGAGCTGGAGGGCCGAGCCTTGCAAGCACTAGGCTCAGAATGACTTTACACAGACGAGCAGGTGCCCCAACACCTGGAGCAGTGCCCCATGGCAAGAAGAGCTGCTGTGCCTGAGTCCTCGGCCATGTTCCACCCACTCCCACACCTGGACAAGAGGGCAACAGAGGCGCCCTGAGGTCTTTGGACTGTGGGAGCCCCGTTCTCTCCTGACCTCTGCCCTTCTCCTTAGGAAGCGGCATCAGGTCCCGGTCTGAGACCCGGAGAGGAGACTGCTGTGCTGACCTCAGCGTCCTGGAGAACAAGCCTCAGTCCTGAGCACCTGCCGAGCGGGCCAAGGGCACCGCCATGAAAGGGAAGCCACACCAGGATGGAGCAGGGAGGCTTTAATGGGTTCAGGTTCAGTACAGAGGCTGCCGGCCGGGTCTAGGTGTGGAGCCTTCTCCTGATGCCCGCTCCCACCAGGCCCGTCTAGGGCGGTGGCCACCACCCCTCCTCCAGGCTGTCTGGGCCCCAGCATCCACGACAGGGGCCTTCTCTACCAGCCACGCCCACTCTACTGCACACTGCCTCTCAGGTGCAGGGGTCACCACCACCAGCCTATGAGACACCTCCTAGGCATCTGACATTTGGTGACATCAGAACTGGGGCCCCGGAGTCCAGATTATAGGCCAGTAGTTTTGGGGGGACAGCTCCTCCACCTCTTCCACCTCCTCCATAGGCCTATTTGGAGGACCCTGGGTGCCCAGGGACGCCGGGCACCTGGAAGGGACAGAGACAGCACAGCAGATGCTCAGCTTTTTGCGCTCCCCCAGCCAAGTGGTAAGTCTTGGAAAGGCCATGCCTTGGAGGGTCCTTACCAGTATGCAGGTGGGTATGTGGGCCCAGTGCAGGGACAGGGGCGGGGACGGGGTGGTGCAATGACTTCTTGGTCACGGGGCTGAGCCTGGCTCGAGGAAGCCCCCTTTTCCAGAAGAGATTTGAAACAAGACATATGATTTCACGGCTTCTGGAGCTCTAGACACAGCTGATGAGAGCTTTCCCCCACTCCACCCCCGGAACCCTTAAAAGAGGGAGACAGAATGGCCACCTAACAAGACCCAGGGTCCCATGACCAGGAAGAAAGAAACGAGCATGAATGGGTCCCAGCTGGCCAGAGGGGCCACGGTGAGGGCCGCTGCCTGGGAGGCGCAGAAGAGGAAGAGCAGAACCGCATAGGCAACGATCAGCGCAGCAGGCGGGCTCGCCAGCGCCATCCAGGCCCCGCCGAGGGCACCTAGGAGGGACTTGAAGCCGAGCCAGGCACGCCTCGCTCTGGTGGGAGGTGGCGCCCCGCCCGGGCCCTGCTGCCCACAATGGCCCCCACTGTCAGCACTGATGAGGGTGGAGTGGGGGTACCACGGGGGCCCTGGAACCCCAGAGAGGTCACTTGCACTGTCCAGCTCATAGCTGCCGTTACTCGGGAGCCCCGCCCGCCACTGGGTCACTCTGACCTTCTGAGTCAGGGCCTGCCCCATCCAGTTCCCCAAGACCGCCTTGGCCTCCAGGTGACTCACGAATTTGAGCATGTTCCAGTCGAAGACGTAGTCGTAGGAGAAGCCCTGCCGGTGAAAGAGGTTGCGGAAGAGCTGGCGCAGGTAGGAGTAGTCGGGCTTGTCGTCGAACCGCAGGGAGCGGCAGAAGTTGAGGTATGTTGAGAACTCGGCTGGCAGGGGACAGAGAGATCACAGTGAGGCCCATGCTCCCAGGGTCCCCAGCAGCCAGAACTGTCCTACGCACCCACTGTCCCTACAAATACTTTCAATCTAATAGGGAGCAAGACGAAGGCAGAACAAAACTATTGTCCTCCGACGGTGATAAAAACCCTAAGCTGCCTGTGAGCAGAGCCTCTGAAGTTGTGATGAGAGCAACCGAAGATCTGTGAACAATGCACAGGCGATCTCTTCAGAAAGCTTGGCTCTGAAGGCACCTAGTTCACAGCTCTTCACCTGCTCTTGCCAAACACTCTGGGGATCATGGACATCGCAGATCAATAGCTGTCACAGGCTGAAGAATGTTCGAAAGCCCACAGGACCTCCCACCACAAACTAAGAAAGAGAAGGAAAACTTTCACTTCTTTCTCAAAATAAGTAGAAAGAAAGCAAGCAGGGGAGCCCCTGGGAGATCAGGCAGAATGGTGGGTTGGAGAATAGCTAGAGCACAAGAGCCTGGCCAGGGAGGGTCCAAACCTGCTGGCTGAGCAGCTACGACAGCCTGTTATTAATGTGCTGGGGCCGGAGGCAGTGGCAGCTGCCTAAGGCTTTGTGTGGCCACATCTTCCCCTTGGAAAGGGCTGACATGCCACCCCCTAGGGCCCAGGGCGGGGCTACTCACAGGGGTAGCCTTTGCACAGGACCTCGATGGGCGTCGACATCTTCTTCTCACTGATCCGCTCGTACTTCTGGCGCTTGGTGGCCGCTTTGAGGCCCTGCCAGGGCAGGGAGCCCAGGTTGAAGTACATTAGCACGTAGCCCAAGCTCTCCAGGTCATCTCGGCGGCTTTGCTCTGTGCAAAGAGTCAGGGACAGGGTGAGGTCCCTGGCCAGTGGGGGCCAGGCCCCGCTCCTGCAGGACATCCTCCTCAACTGAGGGGTGTACACCTCCACTGGGCCCCTCATCGTCTGCTAGCTCACTGCAGCCCTGTTGTATATGGGCACTGTCATTATCCCCTTCTAGAGAGAAGGGGCCCGAGGCGTCAGATCTTTCAATTCAACTGGGCCCAGTTTTTCGAGCTCAGCCACCTAGTCATTCAACAACCAGGCAAGCAGGCACCCCTGGTGCCTCCTCACCGGACCAGCGTGGCATCAGCCAGGCCTGGGGTCAAATCCCACATTGGCACTAGCTAAGCTGCATGACCCTAAGTAACCTGCATGACCCCTTGGAGCCTCTGCTCCCCGCTGTGCAAAGAACACGCCCGCCCCCTCCCCCGCCCCCTCCTAAGGCTGCTGAGAGGAAGCATTCAGGGCCCTGGAGGCCTGCAGAGCCACCACACTGCAGCTGTTCTTGTGAAGCAGAGACCTTACACAAGTCCAGGCTTGGGGGCAGCTGGCAAGGGGACTCTCTCAGAGTGAGGCTCCCTGGAAAAATGCCTGGGAGCTCTAGAAAGGCAAGCAGATGCCGGGTGCACTGTGCCCAGGACCCATGCACTCACCAATACCCAGGTGCGTGTTGATGGAGGCGTAGCGGGCGGTGCCAGTCAGGTTCTTGTTTTCCCGGTAGGGGATGTGCTGGTGGGTGCGGGCGTCCCGGTACTTTTTGGCCAGGCCGAAGTCGATGATGTACACCAGGTTGCCCTTCTTTCCCAGCCCCATGAGGAAGTTGTCAGGCTTGACATCCCGGTGGATGAAGTTCTTGGAGTGGATGTACTCGATACGGCTGATCTAGGGGAGGGGAGGGGCAGCAAGTCATTCAGTGAGAGTTTGACAGAGGGGTCTTCACTCTGGCCAGGCCCTAGGCTGGGGCCACAGAGATGGAAAACACACACAAGGTCCCTGCTCTGGACTGGGGAGAATGATCTATGACTATGTAAGAAAATTTCAAGGGGAAGCTCAGGGGAGGCTTCCTGGAGGAGATGACATTAGAGATGGACTCTGAAGGAGTTCACCAAGTTTGTGTGTGAGTGTGTGCGTGGGGGCGGAGGGGGCAGGAGACAACAAGGTCGGAAAGCTAATGGCAAGATCTAGAAACAAACCCTGCACCGGAAAGGCACCTGGGCCCCCAGGGGAGACTCGCCTGGCCGGCTATGCATGCCCACAGGACCTGGGGAGCCAGGGTCAGAGGGGCAACCAGATTTAGGGGGGAGGGCAGAGAGCACCAAAGAAGCCTAAGCTGGGGCAGAGGTGACAGGGATGAACCAACTGGTTCAAGAGCACAAAGGATACTTGTCCTCTAGCTTCCAGAGAACACCAAAGTCAGGCAGACACCTGTGCCCTTCTCTTTCCTTTCAGCACTATTTTAAAAACTCAAATGAGCACACACATGCGACCTGTCCTGCAGCAGGTCCCCACCCTCTCCTGGCCTCAGGCTTCAACTCCCATCTGTACATCAAGGCTTCAGCAGCTGGGGTTGGGGGGCTCATGAATGACGGGGGATCTCTGAGACTCTCATGCCATAAGGCCCTGACAACCCTCCTCCACATACGTTTGCCTTAAAATGGCTGCAGCCAGCCCCAGCCCAAGCCTACCACCCTGCACACGATCTGTGTGCACCGTTCCCAGTCAAAATCCTATCATCTGTATTTTTTATTTTACTTTCCTCTTCTATGTTTATCAAGGGCCTCTGGACCTCATAAGTGCTCATTCTGGGGTGCATGCTCTGGTCCAGGTGCTATGGGGCATCACACCTCCCCCCAAAACAAGGGGGTGACTCTCCCACAAGGCAACTGAGGCTCAGGGGAGCTGAGCAACTCACCTAGTGTCACCACGCTGGGACAAACCCAGGCCTGTGTAATCACAGGCTTGAAAACCACCCGAGGGCAGAGTCCCAGGCCCTCCTCCAGGAGCCCAACTCAGCAGGTCTGAAGGTGGGCCTGGGAATCTGCATTTTAAACAAACACCCCTGGGATTCTACTACCAGTGGTCAAGGATCCCTGATATGGGAACTAGACCCCTGCTATGTCCCTGTCATCGCCTCCTCCTTCTCTAGGGTCCTTGGGAGGTGGGAGGCAGGGCCAGAATTCCGTGCCCACTGGCTAGAAAGAAGTGGATGTTGGAAGAGACGTGGCTCTCAGTTAGCTGGTCAGGGGTGGGTGGGGCCTCACCATCTGGTCGGCCAGGAGCAGTACCGTCTTGAGGCTGAACTTGCGGGAGCAGAAGTTGAAAAGGTCCTCAAGGCTGGGTCCCAACAGCTCCATGACCATGACGTTGTAGTCACCCTCGGCTCCACACCACTTGATGGATGGGATCCCCACTGTGGGCCAGGCAGAGGGCTCCATCAGGGGCTGTCCCGGCCCACCCTGCAGACCACTTGCCTTCCCCCTACACGTGAGTATACACATGTATGCGCGGGTGCGCGCGCACACAAGCACAGCCCCGCAGCCCCCAGCCCACACAGCCCCACCAGGCCCCTTGTGGCCCTCACCTCCCCCCTGCATCATCTTGTAGAACTTGCTCTCAATGTGCAGCTGGGGGTGCTTCGTTTTCACACACTCCAGCTTGATGGCCACTTCTTCACCAGATGCAATGTTGGCACCTGCCCGCAGAGAAAGAAGCGAGGGACCAGGGTCAGCCGTGGCCCCGTGCGGCACCCGACTCCCTGCACAGCCCTTCTGAGGCCTGCTGTGCACCAGGCCTAAGCTGACTTGCTGTCTGCCTGGAGGAGCTCCGGGCCTCACAGGGGAGGCTAGAAGGAGGCAGAGGTCTCAGCACTGTGTCCAAGGGGAGCCGAGGGGGCTGGGGAGCAAAGCGGGCACCTGACCTGGCTGGGGTGGGGGTTCAGGGAACAGCAGCAGCGCAAAGGGCAGAGGTGAAAAACTACGGACCAGTTGGAGAATAGGTGGGGTGAGCCCGAAGGCACAGGAAACGTGGGGTAGGGCCACAAAAGGTCTGCTGCCCATGTTAAAGGACAGAACTCTGTCCTGCACTGTAGGTTCCACTGAAGATGATCCAGCTGGGGGGCGGGTAAGATGAGAGGGTGTGGAGGAGAGAAGGGAGCGGGGCAAGGCTGCGGCAAGGAGCCCAATGGAGATGGGGTGTTGTACACAAAAAGGACAACCCTGAGCCACAGGACAAGGCTTGGGGTGGGGAGGGCCCAAGAACAAGAATCCCTGGGTGGAGCAAATGATTAATACATTCTGTGGCTAACCTAAAGGTTAGAGGTTCAGGTCCCCCCACAGGCACCTTGGAAGAAAGGCCTAGTGATCTACTACTGAAAAATCAGCCATTGAAAACTCTACAGAGCACAGTCCTACTCTGACACACATAGGGTCACCATGAGTTGGAGTCAACTCCACAGCAGCTGGTAGGCCCAATAACCAGCCCCTACTCAGCCCGCATCAATACTGATTCTGTGAAAGGCAGTCCCACACACACCAGCCTAGCACTTCCCCGCCTACCATCTCATCCGATTCACAAATAGTTCAGGTGGGCAGGAAAATTTTTCATTCCCACTTTACAGATGAAAAAACTGAGGCCCAGCCCAAGGTCACATAGCTGCTAAATGGTGGACTGGAGAGTGAAGCCCAGCTCTGGTGGCCTCCCAGCCTAAGAAAGAGGGTCCTGCCTACATCTCCATCTCTTCCCCACCACACTCCTGGTTTCTCACTGGCTGCCTTGGGGGCTCTAGTAAGGAAACACTCTAACCCAAAACCCAGTTCTCTGCCTGGGACTGCCCCGTGGTTCAAGAAGTCACACAAAGGACCCAAATCTAAACTGCACCTGCTTCCTTGCCTCAGTTTCCCCAGCTGGAATAATAGATGAGCCAGGCTGCGTGAAGGCTAGGATGAGAGATAGGAAGTCTCCTTCTTGGGGCCAGGAGTGACTCTAGCTGCAGTAATTAAACCAGGGTAGCCCCAGTGGTGCGGTGGTTAAGAGCTCAGCTGCTAACTAAAAGGTCAGCAGTTCAAATCCACCAGCTGCTCTTTGAAAACCCTATAGGGGCAGTTCTACTCTGTCCGATAGAGACACTATGAGTTGGAACAGACTCTATGGCAATGGTTTTTTTTTTGGGGGGGGGGGCGTTAGTCCTAGCACACAAACAGGACAGAAAGTCCAGAGGCAGACACAAGCACTGTTAAGACTTTAGAATCGGATAAAGCCAGCACCTCAAATCACGGGAAGGATTGGCCTCGTCAATGAATGGCACTGAACGACCCATTACCATGTGGGAAAAAAACACTATCTCACACCATGTACCAGGAAAAATTCCAAGTGAGCAAAGGTTTATATGTGGGGGGAAAAAAAGTAGGTATGTGTTATGGACTGAACTGTGTCCGCCCAAAATGTGTTAACTTCGCTAGGCCATGATTCCCAGTATTGTGTGGTTGTCCACCATTTTATAATCTGATGTCATTTTCCTGTGTGTTGTAAATTCCAACCTCTGTGATATTAATGAAGCAGGATTAGAGGCAGTTATGTTAATGAGGCAGGACTCAATCTACAGGATTAGGTTGTAACTTGAGTCAATCTCTTTTGATACAAAAGAGAGAAGCAAGCAGAGAGGAGGGGGACCTCATTATCACCAAGCAAGCCAGGAGCAGAGTGTGTCCTTTGGACTTGGGGTCCCTGCGCTAAGAAGCTCCTAGACCAGGGGGAAGATTGATGGCAAGGATCTTTCCCCAGAGCTGACAGAGAGAGAAAGCCTTCTCCTGGAGATGGCGCCCTGAATTTGGACTTCTGGCCTCCTAAACTTTGAGAGAGTAAACTGTTTGCTAAAGCCATCTGCTTGTGGTATTTCTGCTACAGCTGCACTACCTAACTAAGACAGACTGTAAGTTGGTACAATTACCTTGGAAACCAGTTTGGTGTTTATCTAATTACGTGCGTAAGTAAGCCTCTAAGCAAGCGACTCCATTCCCAGGTACGGTCTTTCAGAAACACGTGCCCACCAGGGGCCCTGACGGAAGCAAAGAGCCCAAACAGAAGAGGGACTACGTCAACAGTGATGCAGCCATGCAAAGGGACACCACAGGGCGGTAAGAAGACTGGAACTCTGAGCATTCTTGACACAAAGTAAAAGAGAGCAAGTTACAGAAGCAAGCTCAGTTCTATTTGTCTCCATTTCGAAAACTGTAACAGTAAACAATGTATAAAAAACAGTTGCCGCGGAAGCTGATTTTGACTCATGGCAACCCCACTTGGAGCAGAGTAGAACTGTGCTCCACAGGGTTTTCAACGGCTGAGTTTTCAGGAGCAGATTGCCGGGCCTTTCTTTCAGAGTGCCCCTAGGTGGACTGGAGCCTCCAACCTTCCAGTTTGCAGCAGAGCACTTAACTATTTACACCACCCAGGGACTCAAACAACATACGCTGCTGCTGCTGTTAGGCGTCATTGAGTGGGCTCTGACTCATAGCAAATTCACGTACAACCGAACAAAACATTGTCTGGTGCTGACATAACCATGAGTAGTTTTTAATGAGGAGCCCTGGTGATGCAGTGGTTAAGCATTCATCCGCTAATAGAAAGGTCAGTGGTTCGAACCCACCAGCCGCTCCAAGGGAGAAAGACATGGTAGTCTGCTTCTGTAAAGATGACAGCCTTGGAAACCCTATGGGGCAGAGTCAGAATCGACCTGACGGCAAAGGGTTTGGTTTTGGTTAAAATCTTTAATAAAAGCAAGGGAATAAATTAAGAAGTCAGATAGTGGTTACCTCTGTGAGAGGAAGGCAAGAGATGGGACAGGGGAGGAACATTCAGGGGCTTCAAGGTAACAGGCACGTCCTCCGCCTTCAGCTGCACAGGGGGAGGGATTGCGATGCCTTAAACCACACATCCTTCTGCATCCACTCAACAGTTAATAAAAAACAAAACCAGTGAAATGTTAGAAGCAAAGAAGGGAGAATTCACTTATTAGCCTTGGAATCTGAAAGGCTTTTTATCCCTGACCTAAAATCCAGAACCAAAAATGTCCCTTCTCAACTTTCTTCTATATGGCAATAACTCCAGAAACAAAGTCCTAAGAAAATCATACTTGTGACTCTTAACCACAGGCAAAGGAAGAGGTAGTATCACTAATATTTAACAAGCTCCTACAAATCAGTGGAAAAAAAAAAACAAAGACTCAATAGGAAAATGGGGCAAAGTGCTTGAAGAGACCCATCATAGAGAAAGAAATTAATATAAATGGCTTAAAAAAGAAAATCAAAGCCATTGCTGCCGATTCTGACATTTATGGTGACCCTGTGTGTTCCTTACATGAAAAGAAGCTCGACCTCCTTGTGGGGGGAATGGAGATTAAAATTGAAAGGCCATTTTTTGCCTATCAGATTGGCAAAAATCCCAAAATATGACAACATATGCCGCTGGCACGTCTGTGGGGCAGTGGGCACCCATCCCGAGTGGTGCAAGTGTAAAGTGGGATCATCCCTACTGGAAGGTGGTTTGGCACTACCTCTCTAACCCACAGCTCTTCTTCTGAAGTTGACCCTCTGTTTGTGCACGGGGCAGAGCAAGATAGGACATGGCTATCGGCTGCAACACTGTTTGCAAGAGCAAGAGCTTGGAAATAACCCAAATGTCCATCATTCAGGGACTGGTTAAATAAATAATGGCCTGTCCATAAAACAGAATACAATGGAAAAAGAATGAGGAAGCTCTCTAGAGAGAAGGGGAAAGATCTCCAAGATACAGGAAGTGAAAAAGTAAAGTACAAAACAGGAGGTATTCTACTCTCCCTTCTGAGTTTAAAAAAAAAAAAGTAAAAAATCGTATGTACCCTGTTTGTGTCTACATAAAGAAACACTGGACAGATATATGAAAACCAGTAAGTAGCTGGGAAGAGAAGTGGATACAGGACTGGAAGGGGTAAAAAGGGTTTTTCTAAACAGCTTCACTGAGATACAACTCGCATACCATACAACTCACCCATTTCAAGTGTACAATGTTTTTTAGTATGTTCACAAGATTGTGCAACCATCACCACAATCAATTTTAGAACATTTTCATCACCCTCAAAACACCCGTTGCCATTAGGAGTCACATCCCATTTTTTCCCCAACCCCCGACCCTAAACCAAACCAAACTGCCATCAAGTCGATTCCGACTCACTGCAACTCTGCAGGACAGAGTAGAACTGCCCCATAGGGCTTCCAAGGAGTGGCTGGTGGATTCGAACTGCGGACCTTTTGGTTACCAGCCGAAAACGTAACCACTGCACCACGAGGAATCTCCCCACCAATCTACTTTCTGCTTCTATGGATTTGTCTGCGCTGGGCATTTCACAGAAATGGAGTCATACGATATGTGTTTTTTTTTTGTGGCTGGTTTCCTTCATTGAGCATGTTTTTGTGTTTTTATTTTCGAACCACATAAACTCACTTTTTAAAAAATTACGAAATCCAGTGAGCAACGGGAGAGAAAGTGCTCTGTAAACTGTAAAGGGATTCTGGCCCATCACTGGGGAGAGCCACACGTTTCCACGGGACAGAGGTTTTGTCACATGAGACGGGAGCTGGGGCTCCCTGGACTTGGCCTGCCATACCCTATTCCCTGCTGGCACAGGAGGCAGGACAGTGCAGGGGTTGAAGGCGTGAGCTCCAGAGCCAAGCTGCTTAAGCCTGAGTGCTGATTCTGCCACTAGCTAGCTGGGGTGACCTCTATGCAAGTCACTTTACGGCTCCATGACAATACTAGTACCGGCTGCTGCTGAGTTGACTGACTCATTGTGACCCTGTGTGTGTCAGAGTAGAGCTGTACTCCATAGAGTTTTCAATGGCTGATTTTTCAGAAATAGATTGCCAAGCCTTTCTTCTGAGACACCTCTGGGTGGACTCAAACCTCCGACCTTTCAGTTAACGGCTGAGCATGTTAACCGTATGTACGCCCCAGGGCCTCCCTCCATGACAGTATGTAGCTCAGTAGGTTGTTCTGAGGTGCAAGTGGGCTTAGGAGTGTGCCGGGCCCACAGCAAGTACTCAGCAAATGTTAGGGCTGATGAGGAAGTACCAGGCTCGGAGCTAGGTTCAGGCTGGCGGTGCTTTAACACAGGCCTGTGGGAGCAGAGGAAGTGGCAAACTAAGGCTACAAGGGAAGGGCAGCCTCCCTGAGGGACTCCCAGCCAGGACTGTGGCAGCCAGACCTAGGTCCCAGCAGGGGCTGAAGGCCCTGAAGGGAGGGGATTCAGCAAACTCTGGGTGGTCTGGTGTAGCTGGAGCACAGGGTATCTGAAGAGAACAGCAGAACAGATGGGCAAGGGCAAGACTTGAAGGGCCTTGAATGCCGAGCTAAGATCCTGGCCTGTAGCCTGAGGCTCCACGGGTCAGGCAGGGTTTCGCAACTGTTACATTTTGGGTCAGATCATTCTCTGTTGTGCAGGGCTGGGCTGTGCACTGTAGGAGGTTTGCAGCATCCCTGGGCTCGACTAGTAGTACCCTCCTCAGCTGTAAAAACCAAACATGTTTCCAGGCACTGCCAAATAATGTCCCCTGCAGGGCGAAATTGCCCCTCTGCCCCATGAAACCCACTGGTGTGGGCCTGCAGGGGAGGGAGGACCTAGGGAACAAACCAAGGGAAGTTTCCTAGTAGGAGCTTCAGCCCTGGTGAGTCAGCTGATATGTGCAGGCCAGAGAGGCACTAGGTAGGCTGCCCTGCCCTGGGCTGGGGAGGTGGAAGGCAGAAGGAACCTTCGTCCCTTTGAACCTCACACCCTTCTACAAAGGGTTATTGTTTGTATCTCATTAAAAAAAAACCCAGTGCTATCGAGTCGATTCCGACTCATAGCGACCCTATAGGACAGAGTAGAGCTGCCCCATAGAGAAACGTGGAAATTAAGGCACCGAACGTCAAGTGACCCAAGCTGCAAGGTAAAGTCTTCAATCCCCACCTTGAGCTAGAAACCTTTTGTTATTACCAGAGCTGTCCCCGCAACGGGCCCCTCTTTCTAGAAGCCAACCCCTCCCCGACTGCTGGGCCCCTTGAATGCCTCTGAATCCTATCAGGAAGCTGCCAGCCATTCTGCTGATCTCATTTAAATAACGGAAGCCCTGAGCTGAGGTTCAGAGAGGTTAGGTAACCTGTCTGCAGTCACACAGCTGGTGCAGGCAGAGCCAGGACATGAAACTTAGTCCCTGCTTTTTTCTCTATTCCGATTCCCTAGTTTCTCGTTCATTCAACCAACAGCCACATACTGAGTGAGCCCTGGGTCAGCCAAGATAGCCCTGCACTGGGGGAGCCCAAGGCAGGGGCCCAATCCCAGCATGCAGGGGATCAGCCAGGTAAGGCCTCCTGGGGGAGGGGTGTCTGAGGGGTAAGGGGTGAGGGGTGCCACGTGCAAAGGCTGGAAGAACTGCCTGGGTTTGGGGAACAGCATATGGCCCACCAATTAGCCCAGGTAGCCTTGTGGTGGTGCTGGCCAGCCCTGGGGGGGCAAGGACCTTGGGAAGGTCTGGGTGAGAGGGGGTGACCAGCTTCACACGGAGGCTTCACACTCTATTCACCGTACAGACACGTGGACACACTCAGGGATCTGGGTGAGCTACCATCATAGCAACAATACAACAGCTGTGGCAACTTCAGCTCCACCATCAGGGGCCTGGAGCATTCCCCGGACAGACTCTCACCCCTGCGACCGCACCTGAGAGGAGCACTGTTACCCCACCCTTTTAGAGCTGAGGACCAGAGACTCTAGAGGTCCACAGAGCTGCCCAGGGACACACGGTCGGTGAGTGGCAGAGTGGGACACAGGCCAGCTTTCTCTGGACCCCATGCAGCCAACTTGAGGCCCTTAACCAAGTTGGCCCCACTTCCCTGACTCTCCTGAAGTTGCTGAGGGAGATGGGTGGGTGGGGGGTTGAAGGGGAGCCTCTGGCCTTGCAGCTGCACCCACGATGTGCCACCCTTGGTTGATCCTGGAAAGCAGGGCCTAGAGGCCAGGCCCAGCCCCACCCGCAGAGGCCATCTGGAGTTGGGCCCTTGCCTGGACACCAGTAACAAGGATGTGCCCAGAGCTTTGAACAAAGGAAGCCAGCACGACGGCCAGGGAGGGGCAGTCCTGGAACATGCCCTAGGCCAGACAATCATTGTCCTGACACCAGCAAGGCAGGGCTCAGGGAGGAGTTGTGGGACTCCGCTCCCAGAAGGGACCCCTCCCAGTCCTTAAACAGTCAGAGAACCGGACCGCCACAACTCTGTAGGCATCACCACCCTCATTTTACAGGGGAGGAAACCAAAGCTGGCAGAGTCCAGTCACTTGCTCAAGGGCAACACCAGCACTCAAACCAAGGTCAAGTTGATTACAAAGAGGAAGAAATCTAGGTCTCATTTGAAAGATGGGGTCGCTATGGGTCAAAAATCGACTTGATGGCACGACTCGATGGCACCTAACAACAGATGACTCAGAGGACAAACAGGGAGTCCTGCCCCTAAGGAGGTTCTAGCACGCAGACCAGGGACACTGACTCTGAGCGACCTTGGGCTGCCTCTCCCTCTCTGGGGCTCAGCTTCCCTTCTGCAGGAGTCTGGTCTGGATATTGTCTGAGAACAGGGGTGCATCTGCACCCAGAGTCTGCCTCCGTACCCTCACCCTCAAGCCAGTAGCCCTCAGCCTTCGAAAATAAGACAGGCCTTACACCCACCCCAAATTGCACATTTCAGAGTAAGGAGAGGAGAGATGGCATAGGACGGGGCAACGGTTTGTCCTGTTACACACAAGGTCGCCATGAGTCCAAGCCAACTCGACCGCAACTAACAATAACAAGGAGATGGGACCTCCATTTCACAGATGAAAATGCTGAGGCTCAGAGTCAGAAAGTAACGTATCCTAGGTCACACAGCAAATGAGGAGTAGACTGGACCTGAACCCAGACCTGCATCCAAATCCCAACCTTTCTCTACCGGGAAGCGGGGCCACTCATACATCTTTGCATGTTGCAGGCTCCAAGTCCTCACTCCCTCATTGTGGGCAAGCCATGGGCTGGACGAGGGGACTGGGACCAACTCTAACGGCACACTGCCCACTTTCTATCCCGAGTTTGGGGGTATTCAGAGCAGAGGGTGCTCTGTGAAGCTCTCAGCAGTATACTGCATACCCGCTGGCATGCTACCGTTTACAAATTGCTTTTACATTCATCGTTTTGCTGGTGGACAACCAGGTATCGTAATCATACCACTTTACAGTTGGGGATACTGAGGCACAGAACAGCCACACAGAGCCAGTTAAGACCCCAGGTCTGTTTGACCCCTCCGTCCCCCATCCTGTCATTTACACTTTCACGTGTGTGCAGGGCTGTGAGTACAAGGTGGATTTTCTAAATTTTGGCAGTGTAATCTTGGGCCACCAGCTCCACCTTGCTGTCCCTTAGTTTCCTGCTGTGTGAAGTGGGATAACAGCATCATCTCTAGGGCTGAGGGATGCCCACATTCCCAAAGGGCCCTGCACGCACCTGGCAGCAGGTGAGTGTTCAGAGAATGCATGTCTCCTTCCCCTTCCCTTGGATTGGGTGGGGGTGCGAAGGTCACTCAGAAACAGATTCTATACTTCAGTGAGCAGAGACCCTAACCCTGGGTAAGAGAAACTCCTCAATTTCTGAACTAATGAACACGGCACATGGACTTGTTGGTTTTCTACCCTTAGGTAAGCGAAACTCCTCAGTTTCTGAATTAACGAACACGGCATATGGACTTGGTGGTTTTCTCGCCCAGGACAGAACTGACTTTTCATTTCCCAAGACAGAAACAGAGGCACAGATGTGGCTCTCACCTGCTTCAAGGGCACAGGGACAGAAATGAGGATAAACCCCAGAGGGGTCTGCCAACTTGCTCTGACCACACCAAGCCCCCGCCCTTAAACCCAAGATCGGTGTTGCCGGCTGTCGTGGAGTCTGATTCATGGCGATCCCGCGTGTGCAGAGTAGAACTGCCCCATAGAGTTTTAAAGGCTGGGACCTCTCAGAGGCAGACGGCCAGGCCTGCCTTCAGAGGTGCCTCTAGGTGGGTTTGAATCACAAACTTTTCGGCTAGTAGTTAGGCACTAAACCATGTGCGCCACCCAGATCCACAACTGCAAAGGCTGGGCTGTGGGCTCCTGACTCTGCCCATTAGCCAGCTGAAGTCTCCCCCGAGAAAGTGGCATTCGAAGGCACGAGTTTCACTTCTCCCAGGCTGAGGACAGGAGGAAGATGTCAGTGAAATTTCTAAAAAGGACAACATCAGAGCAAACTCAGACTTTCAACAGGAGGCACATCCGGAGAGAGAGGCCCCAAAGAGGAGGGCAGATGCCCCCGAGGCTACTGGGGAGCCTACATCATTCCAGAGCCTGACAGGCCTGAATTCCAGGGAGCCAGACCACAGGGAGAGGGGCTGGCTGGGGGGCAAGTGGTAGCGTCCTTCTCCCAGGAGGGAAGAGACAGGGGAAGCTAACCCTGGAGGGCTTTCCCACGCCCCACTGGAGACCCAGGTCCACTGCAGCTGGAAAGAAGAGTTAAAGTTACCCTCCTCTGACCCGCCTGCAGCAAGTGTGAGCCCACACCCCGCCCCGGCTATGAGAGGAGCCCCTTGGCCAGCCCTGCCCCAACCTGCTGCTTCCTTCCCTGTCGGGGATCACTCTGGGGACAAACTGCCCAAAACATGCCTCCAGAGCCCCAGAGCCAAGTGCCTGCTTCAGAGTCTGAAATATTGGGATCTTTCCTCCTCCATGTCCCCAGGGCTGTCCCAGGGCTCCAGCACCACTCCATTGGCGCCAGGAACACTTACCCAGGTAGATATCTCCGAAGGACCCGCTCCCAATTTTCCGCCCCAGGCGATACTTGTTCCCCACTCGTAGCTCCATGATTCACTTGCTGCAGGGGGAAGCAGACACGGGTCAGAGAAGAGGGGTGCTGAGAAGGAGGCTGAGCACACCAGGCCCCACCTCTCTCCACCAGAGGCCAGGCGAAGCCACAAGGAATCCTGATATTCTCCCTCCCGCTGTCCGGGAAGGGACGTGGCCGTGCTGTGCCTGAGGGCAACCAGGTGTCAGGCAGCCTCGGACGCCACATTGGACACTCTGGAAGGCATCAGGCAGAAGGTGGGATCGGGGACAAGGCCCAAAAGGAAACAGCCAAGCATCTCCTTGTGGGGGGCGGGGGGTGGGCACTCCCCCAGGGGACTGCCCAATAGGAACCTCAAAAAGGAAGCCAGTCACAAGGGGCCAAGACCCAGAAGAGCAAATCAAAGACAAAAGGGGGTGATGGGGAGGGGGCATGCAAGAACTGACCATTCTGGAGGCACTGCCATGGCAACCATAAACAAACTCTAACCTCCAGGGATGGGAGGACAAGTTGAAGGGAAGGGTCCCAAAGGGGCTCCTCAACCTTTGGGCCTCTGAAATGACTGGGTTCCCCCATGGCCACTGCTCACCCCATCCCCAGGCCTCTCATGCCAAGACCTCCACAACCTGGCCTGGTCCTCCCAAGGACCCCTTTGGCCAGGGGCCAGAACTCACCAGGTCCCAGGATGCCCTGTGGGGGGAGGGAGATGGGAGTTTAGGCCCAAGCCCCCGACAATGGCCAAGGGGTCAACAGCTCTCGCCCAGGAGACAGCCCTGCCCCAGGCCCGGGCTTGCAGGGAGCACCACCAGCCCTTCATCAACAGCCACAAGGAAGCATCCTCCACCGGGTGCCAGCCAAACTCCAGCTCTCCATCAAGGGCCTTTGCCCACATGCCTGAACGGACTCTGCCCAGATGCCACAGCTGCCGCAGAACACACTCCACGCTTGCAAGAAACCCCACGCCACACACCCCACATACACACACTGGCCCAATGCCTGAGTGTGTATACTCCAAGGGAAGAAAGAAAAGCAGGCCCACAAGCACCCTGCTGGGGCGGGGCATGGATGTGTACACACCAGCCGCCCCCCCAAACCAATTCAGAGACCACACACAGTAGCCGGGAAAGCCGCAGGTTAGGAAAGGAACATAAATATCCCCGCATCCTATATTACATAAATACCCATGCCGGGTTATATAAATACTGTGCCCTCCATGTGGGTGTCTTACATAAATACACTACACATGGCCCCAGGCCCCTCGCCACTCACCGGGCTGTCAGCAGAGGGGACCAGGGGGTGCAAACATCAGCCCTACGGGAGACCACCACTGCTCTGTGCTTGCCACCCAGACACGCGAAGGTCTCCCCCTCACCTGGGAGGCCAGGGCCCTGGGAGAACCTAGACTCCCCCAGCGCTATCCCCCAAAAGCCTCCCAAAGGGGAGGAGAAAGGCCTGATTCAAAGATGGGAGGGGCTTTCTACTTCTTTTGCTGCGTCTCCCATTTGGGGAATGGGGGGTCTGATAAACACAGGGGGAAGAAAAGGCCAAAATAAAGATTTCACTGGTTAAAAAAACTAGGCAAGCTACCGCCCAGCACATGGGCAGTTTTTTGTTGTTTTTTTTTTTTTTTTTTTAACTGCCTCCCTTCAGAGCCAGGGTCCTTGTCACTGGGCCATTAAAATAAAAAATTGAGAGACACCCTAGCCACGAAAGCAAAAGGAGACCCAAAGATAGGTATCAGTCGGAAGCAACTCAGACTCCCTGGATCCCCAAATCGGGGTCTCCCCTCCACCCGGGCGGAATCTATGCCAAAAAGAAAATATGTAAGAAAACTAAGAGGAAAGTTGGGGAGGGGGCTCACCCCACTTTGAGATTTCGATGTTAGGAGGAGGCTGGGAATCCTTGCTCTAAAGATACCCAGGCACAAACAGAGTTCTAGGTTCCACAGAGACTTGCAAAACAGGAGTTCTCACGCACAGAAATGGGAGAATCCGAGCTGATAAATAACCCCCACCCCTTTCTTTCTCTCCACAAAGGAAAACAGAATCGCAGGCCTGGGTGACCACACGGCCCGACCCTTCAGAACGCCAAAACGCCCCCACCCAACATACGGGGGTACCCTGGCTGACCCCCAGCTTTGGGGCACCCGGGTCAAGAAAGAAGGGAGGGGGGGAATGCAGCTGATTGTCCAGGGAAACATACACAATCCCGGGGCTTGGGCGAGAAGCCCAATCAACACTGTCGGGTGCCCCCAGCACCCCAGCCTCGGCCCCCCAACCTCGGCGTCCCCAAATCACAGCCCGCGGTGGCCGCCCCGGCCGGCTGAGGCCCTTGAAGGGTCTGGCTGGGGGAGGGGGAGGCGGGCCGGACTGGGGGGGTCTCTCCGGGGCCAGCCGGCAAAATAAGCGTCCCCCTCCTCCTCCTTGTCCCCAGCCGCGCCTTTGTCCTCGCCGGCCGAGCGGGCGGCGCCCGGCTGCCCCCCTCAGTGCGAACGCGCGTGTCCGCCCGCCGTCCCCTCCTCTCCCAGCAAAAACAAAGAGGCGGGGGGAGCCCCGTTTCCCCCGGGTTTGCGCCCCTCCGCGGGCCCGCGGCCCCCCAATACCTACCCCGCCGGGAAGGCGCCGGTGCCGGGCCGCTGCTCGGGGAGCTGCCGCGGGCGGGGGCGGCCCGCCGGGGCGGATGCCGGGGGATTCGCCGAGCCGCCCGGCGCAGCCTCTCCGGCCCAGCCGCCGCCGCCGCGCTCAGCTCCGCTCCGCTCCGCCGGCCGGCTCGGTTCTGCTCTGCGCTGGGCGCCGCCGCCGCCTCCCTCCGCCGGCCCTCCCGCCGCCCCCGCCGCCGGCCGCGCGCTCCCGCCGGCGCGCGCCCGCCAGCTCCCATTGAGCCCCGGGCCCGCCCGCTGATGTCATCCCCCGCCCGCCGCCGCCCCGGTGCGCTTAAAGGGCCCGCGCCTGGGCTCGCCTCCCGGGGCAGCACCTGGCGGGGACGCGGCCGCACGGACACTGAGGCCCTGATGCGGTTTGGGGCACGGGCGACAAAAACGGGATGCGGCGCAGGGGGAGCGGAGGGCGCGCAAAAACCTGGGGCTGTCCAGACCCAGAGCCTCCTGTCCTCGCTGCCAGCTTCTCTGTCCCCTCTAACCACGCAGTCGGCCCCTCGGAAGGCCGGTGAAGGTGCGTGTTATTGCAAAAGGCGAATGTTAGAGAGAGAGAGCTGGGGGTTCCGAGGGGGGCATCGAGCGCAGGCCAGGTTGATTTGACAGGACAGCAAGAGACGAGGGAGGTAAACAGGCCCAGGAAGGGAGCCTGGGCTCAGCTACACTCTGCCCGCCTCTCAGGGAAAAATCCAGGGCATAGCCTTCTTTCCCCTCCTCTCCTGGGGGCTCCAACTGTGATGGGTACACAGCAGACCCTCCGACCTAATCGTGTTCTCGTTTGCTGGGGCCTCACCCTCCACCAGTTGAATGAGGGCCCCAACACGAGTCAGGGTCGCCAGCGGTGCACGTTTAGCCAAGTTACCTCCCCACCCTGGGCGTGGGTTTCCCCTCTGCAAAGCACAACGACCCCCCCCCCATAATTTGTCACCAGGCGTATTTAATTAAGGCTTCCTACCACCTTCCAGACCAGCCGATGAAAGATTCCAGGGCAGGGTTATTAGGAAGATGATATTTGCACCGTCCCTTGCAAAGGTCCAAATTAGGACACACATCCATTCACATACACAACGTGACTTTGGACACACACGGCATCCAGCTCCGGAAGCGCAGCTTCGGGAAGAGTTACATCCATCATGATTGCATCTTCCCTGGAGCCTGAGGGGCTTAGTCACACACCGCCTACACTGGCGGGAGCCCCACAGACCAGCTGGTCCAGCGGCTTCTTTCACAGGCCAGGAAACTACGTCCCAGAGAGGGGAAGGGGCTTGTCTACACAGCACGGCGGCAAGCCTGCTCTGCACTCGCACTGGTCCCAGGAGTCTGTCAGGAGCCCGTTTCTGAGATCAGGTGAATGGGGACCAGCCTTCTACCTGAGGAGGCAGCGGAAGTAGCCAATGGGGACTTGTCCAGGACTCCCCAGCCAACGCAGCAGCCTGCGTAGCAGTTTTTGTTTCATTTCTTTCTTTTGTTCATTGATGCTCAGTCCTTTAAAATTGGAAGATTTCATACTAAAGATCCTTATTTCCTCCTTCTCTTGAAGCACTGGGAGATGCGGGCCCATTTCCCCTCTGGCCCTGGCCACACTCAGCTGGCCTGGGCAGCAGCTGCCCCCCTCCCCTTGGTCAGAACCCAAGGGTCACCTTTCTGTGGCCTCTCATTGGCTTGTTTTACTCATTGGTGTGACCCTTTGGCCCCTGCAGGCCAGGCCTTGAGTGTGACTCTGTCCTAGAGGCTGATTCCCATACTGTACCTACACCCCTCCCTTCTCCATCAAGTTTCATCCCAGTCTCCCTGACCGAACCCCAGTTCTGCTTCCAGTGCCCAGATACGCCAGCCCTCCTGTGGCCACGCATCCTCTTAGTGTGAGCCCAGGGAATGCAGGTGTCCAGGCTGGAGGTCAGAGGGTAGAGGACCCTGGGACTACTGAGCAGGGGCGAGTGTACCCATGTCCTCCAGCCTCACCACCCCTAACCTTCCAACCTGGGCCCAGCTTCCCAAATGTGCCTCCCCGCCACTCTCCCAGTCTCCAGAAAGGGACTTGTGTTTCTTTAACCCCTGACACTGGGAGAGGCCTTTATTTCATGTAATCCTCTCATATAACAACAGATTAAATCAGCATTCTTTCTCTGTTTACAAAGGGAGAACGGGGCTCCCAACAATGCTTGCCTAACCACTTGTGGGATTTGAACCCCAGTCTGGCTCCCCTGCCCTTTCCTAACCCAGCCAACTACTCCCACCACCACTGCCATCGAGTTGATTATGACTCAACTACCTTTAGGTCCAAAATGTCTTTGCATCTAGCATACTGTCCCAGTCTCCCCTCCCCATCTCATCCTGCCTCCCCCATACCAGGACTTGTAACCACCTTCACCTCTCACCCACAAGGAAGATCCTGATGGTTCCCTGGGCCAGCTAGTTTTAAAAGGCATGCGTGGGGGTCTCCTTGAACCTCCCAGGCCTTTCTTTGGTGGTCGGTTGTCACCACTCACTGTCTCCCTTGGGGGTGTGCTCCCCCGTTGTTGTCTGACTAGCTGCTGCATTGTAGAAGTAGGTCTTCCAAGTTCTCCCCCAGGAGACCAGCCCATGGGTCCTTCTAAAGAGCTTTGCAGCTAAGCTTTAAGGGTGGAGAGATGACTCAGCCAGAGTTCTAGCAGTCAGGGGGCTGACTTCTCTCTTAGCTCTCAGAATGTTCCCTCAGCGACTTAACTCCCAACTTTAAACCAAGGGTAGGGCTGGTGGAAGTGCCCCTGGCTGTCCCCACCCCTCCACACTCACCCAGAAGGTTCCATCCAGCCTGTGACAATAGGTGTCAAGTGAAGTCCCCACCCTGTGGCCTGTGCTCTGCACTGGGTCTGGGACAGCAGCTGTCCCAGCACCTTTCCAGTCTGACCTTTTGTACCTGTTTCCTATTTTGAGACCCTCCCAGACCACATGACACCTCAGAGCACCAGGCTGGGGATCTCCAGGACAGCCCTGGAACTGCCAGACTGTGAGAATGCTGCTGAAGATGAAACTGGGAATGGGGAGAACAATTTCAGGATTTCCCAAGGGGTCCTGCCCCCTGCGTCTTGACGGTGGACAAGGCCCTACATAATCTGTCCCCAGCCTCCTTAGATCTCCAGACTTTGTCTCCTATCAACCTGCCTCTTGCTGACATTATTACTCCTCTTAGGAGCAGAACAGGGAGTTACATCCAGGTCAGCTCACTTGAACTCTTGGCTCACTGCCATGTCACCTCCCTGGTCCCCTTGCAGGTGCCACCTCAGGGTCTTTGCCATGGCTGTTCCTTCTGCCTGCTCTGCTCCTCCCTCAGATCTCCACACAGTTCTTTCCCTCACCTCCCTCCGGTGTTAACTCACAAGTCACCTACCCAGGTAAACCGTCCTGACCTCCTGATCTAAACTTCTGTGCTCCATTGGGCACTGCCTCTCCCCTGGCCTGCTTTCCTTTTCTTCTGGGCACTTCTAACACTGTATAACATATTCTATGGAGTCCCTGTGTGGTGCAGACAGTTAATGTGCTTGACTGCTAACCAAAAGGTTAGAGGTTCGAGTCCACCCAGAGGTGCCTCGGAGGAAAGGCCTGGTGATCTTTCTGAAAAATCAGCCATTAAAAACCCTATGCAACACGGTTCTACTCTGACACATGGGGTCGCCATGAATCGGAGTCGACTCGACAGCAACTGGTATATTGTATTTATTAGTTTTTTTTTTTTTTTGTCTATGTCCCCCACTAGAATCTAAGTCTCCATGAAAGTAGGGAGTTGCTGCTAATTTGGGGATCCCTGTGCTGCCAGGGTCTGGACCAGTGCCTGCCATATCGTAGGTATTCAACAAATATCTGCTGAACGAGTGAATGAAGGGACTGTGAAGGGACAGCCTCCCCTCTCTCTGATGAAATATTAACATTTCTTGGCACACCTACTGTGTGCTAGGCCTCCCCAAGATCCCTTACCTGCATAGACTCATTCAATCCCCACATCCACCCTCAGAGGAGGGGGTGGCCTGACAGTCACCTCCAGAGCCTGGGTGCGTAACAGCTTCACCAGGCTAGTGGCATTGTGGTTTGCAAAGGTGATTCCACCTCAAGTCCTCGGTCCTCCCCTGTCTTAGTTATCTAGCGTGGCTATAACAGATATACCACGAGTGGGTGGCTGTAATGAACAGAAATTTATTTTCTCACAGTTTAGGAGGCGAGAAGTCTGAATTCAGGGTGCCAGCTCTAGCGGAAGGCTTTCTCTCTATTGTTGGGGGGAAGGCCCTTGTCTGTTTTCAAGCTCTGTCCCTAGGTTCCTGGGTAATAATGTGGTGTGTGTCTTCCCTTCTGTTTGAGCTTGCTTTCTTCATCTGTTCTTTTATATCTCAAAAGGGATTGACTTAATGTGATGGATTGACTCAGTGGATGTAACACGGAGCTCAAACATAGCAACAACTGTGAGGATGGCCCAGGACTGGGCAGTGTTGTACATAGGGTCACTATGGCACCTAAGGACAAGAACAGTAACACCAATACTGCCTCATTAACATAACAAAATCCATTCCCAAATGGGATTGCAACCACAGGTATGGGGTTAGGATTCCAGCACACATTTGGGGGGACACAACTCAAGCCATAACATCCCTCCATCAGACTCTTAACCCCTAAACCCCTCTAACAGAGAAGCAATTCTGGAGCCTAGTCGAGAGACCTGCAAAGGCCCATGGAGATCACTAATTCCAACTGCAGCATTTTACAGACGGAGAGACTGAGACCCAGGGAGCGAAAGGCCTTGACCAAGGTCACAGAGGGAGTCAGAGGCAGTATCACACCATGGTGAAGGAGCTGGGTCCTGCCACTTTTTAACTGTGACACTGGCCAAGTTATTTAAGCTCTCTAAGCGTCTTTTTTTTTTTTTAAGCGTCATTTGGAACCCCTGGTGGTGCAGTGGTTTAGAGCTACGGCTGCTAACCAAAAGGTCAGCAGTTCGAATCCACCAGGTGCTCCTTGGAAACTCTATGGGGCAGTTCTACTCTGTCCTATAGGGTCGCTACTAGTTGGAATCAACTCGACGGCAACGAGGGTTAGAGTCTCATTTGGGGATAAGAGATAAGAATGCATAAAAACAACTTAGCCCAGAAGCAGCTCTGAGTAAGGGGAAGATGTTGACATTATCACCGTTCTTAGGAGCAGGTCTGGGAGTTAAACCCAGGTCGCCTCACTTGGATTCTTCTAGCACTACAGGGGTTGTCTCCCGCCTCTTCTTCCCTTTCTTTACCCTTTCCCTGGAGGGGCTGCCCACTGGCCCCTCGGAGTGGGGGATGCCAGTACCAATTGCCCTGGAGTCGATTCCAACTCATGGTGAGTTCATGTGTTGCAGAGTAGAACTGTGCTCCATAGACTTTTCATGGCTCTGACGTTTTGGAAGCAGATTGCCAGGCCTTTCTTCCAAGGTGCCTCTAGATAGGTTCAAACCACCAACTTTTTGTTTAGTAGCCCAGTGCTTAATTGTACTGCCCAGGGACTCCTGGAGGGTAGGGTGGGAGTCTAGATACACAGTTGGGCCCAGGTGAGCCACTAGCCTTGCCCACTCTCTGTCTTCACCCTTGGTCTTGGCTCTAGGAGGCCCCAGCAGGAAGCTTCCCCGCATCTTCTCCTTCTTAGGATCAGTAGCCCACATGGGCTCTGAGAGTTCCCACCAGGCCTGCCAACCTGAAGGCACTGGCCTGGTGCATTCTCCTCTCCTCGCCCAGCCAGGGCCTTCCATGATGCCCTACCCACCTCGGCTGCTCCCGGGGCAGTGCCCTGCCTCCTGTAGTTGCCTTGTCCTGGCCTTTTCGACTCCACCCCTTTCCTATGCTTCTCCTGGGTAACCTCATCACATCGTCATGCCTGGTCATTCTACGGCAGGAGTCCTTCCTCCTCCATCTTCTGTGGAGGGCAGCAGGTCGGGGAGGAAGAGGCCTAGACCAGAGGTAGGAGGCCCTGGTATGAAGCCCAGATCAGCCACTCAACTTCAGTGGGACCCTGGAGAATTCACAACGCCTGTGGTGGGGAGCTGAACAAGGTAACCTCTAAGGCTCTTCAGTCTCTCCATCTGTGAACTAAAGGCCAGCCTGGATGGGGAATGGCCTATATGCCCCACATCTGGGGCATACTGTTGAGAACAATTCTGAGGTCACAGAAATCTGGGCTCAGGGGAAAGGGTTCCTCCAGCATCCCCATATTCAATCCTGTCAGCTCTACCTCCCAACTATATTCTGAATTCAACCACCTCTCTGTGTGTGTGCCCAAACCCAAGCCACCATGTCTTCACGTGAACACTACTACAAGGGCCTGTTAATCGCTGAGATCATGCCCCTCGGTTACTGAAAATACTCCAATGACTCCTTCTGTCCTTAGCATGAAATCCATGTTCTAGCTCAGGGCTTGCTAGGGCCTGACCCCTACCTGCCTTTCAGACTCCTCTCGAACCTTGCTCCCCCTCACTCACTGGTTTTTCATTTCATCATACCCCACAGCCTTTGCACTTGTTCCCTCTGCCTAGAATGACCTCCTCCTTGATCTTCAATGGCTGCCTCTTACTCAGTGTTCAGATCACAGCTCAGAAGCCACCTCCACCCAGTCTAAAGCAGACCCCACTCTCTCTGCCCTTGCTTCTCTGTCTTTATGGCACTTAACTTTTGGTTGAAAAATTAACTTATTTTTTATTTTATTTTTTAAATAGACTTTATTTTTGAGAGTAGTCTCAAGTTTACAGAAAAATCATGCAGAAAGTACAGAGAGTTCCCACATTTCCCCTCTCCCCTGTTCACAGTTTCTCCCGTTACTAACATCCCTTCGTGGTGCAAATGGTTCACGGGCTCTGCTGCTAACTGAAAGATGGGAGGTTTGAGTCCACCGAGAGGTGCCTCAGAAGAAAGGCTTAGCGATCTACTTCTGAAAAAGCAGCCACTTGAAAACCCTGTGGAGCATGGTTTTACCCTGACACGCGTGGGAACGCCATGAGTTGGAATCAACACCAACTGGTATGTATGGTATGTACTCCTAGGGTGCCTTTGTTACAACTGATAAGCCAATATTGACATAACTAAAGCCCATAGCTTATGTTAGGGTTCACTCTGTATCGTACACTTCTCCAAGTTTGGACGAATGCACAACATTATGTGTCCCCCATTATGACATCATGCAGAACAGTCACTGCCCTAAAATATGCCCTGGGCTCCACCTGTTCATCCCTCCCCCGTTCCCCTAATCCCTGGCAACCACTGATCTTTTCACCGTCCCCATAGAATTTTTAGAAAAATAATTTTATTTATTTTGTTGTTCTTGAGAATCTACACAGGAAACATACACCAACTCAACAGTTTCTACATGTAGAATCACTTAGGGACACTGATTATACTCTTCGAGTTGTGTCATCATTCTCACCCTCCTTTCCTGAGCAGTTCCTCCTCACTAACATAAACTCACTGCCCCACCCCCAGGTCCCTATGTAATCTTTCAAGTTGCTGTTGTCAATTTGAACCCATGTAGATAGTTCTTAAAAGAGCATAATGCTCAAGGCAGACATTTTTCACTAGTTAAGCTAAACTATTGTTTGGTTGTAAGAAGACTTCAGGGGATATTTTTGGTTTCAGGTTTAAAGATTTTCTCAGGGCAATAGTTTCAGGGGTTCATCCAAACTTCACGGCTCCAGGAAGTCTGTAGGCAGTCTGTGAGAATTTGAAATTCTGTTCTGCATTGCCCCCTTTTGATCAGGATTCTTCTATGGAATCTTTGATCAAAATGCTCAGTAATGGTAGCCTGGCACCATCCAGTTCTTCCGGTCTCATGGCACATTCCATACCCTCCTCCTATTCCTGCCTCTCCTTCTTCCTCTGTTGTTCCAAGTGAATAGAGACCAATTGTTGTGCCTTGGATGGCCACTTGCAAGCCTTCGAGAACCCCAGACACTACACATCGAATTAGAAGGTAGAACAGAGGCACTGAACACCTTTTTAGGCCAATTAACTGAGATATCCCGTGAAACCATGATCCTAAGCCTCCAAACCAAGGAACCAAATCCCATGAGGTGTTTGGTTGTACATAATCAGCCTCAGTAGCCACTTTTTTTTTTTTTTGTCATTGTTGTAAATATATCTATCACGTAACTTTTGCCAATTCAACCTTTTACAGGTGTGCAACTTACTGAAAACAATTACAATAATGAGCTGTGCAGCCCCACCCTGAATCGATGAGATATTTCCATCACCATTAAACCCTCTTCCCTCCTCCCTCCTTCCCCTGGTAACCACTAATAAACTTTGTCCTGTGTACATTTGTCTTATGTTTTTACAGAAGCGAGGACATATGATATTTGTCCTTTTGGGATTGAATTCTGACTTAGTCATCTAGTGCTGCTATAACAGAAATACCACAAGCGGATGATTTTAACAAAGAGAAGTTTATTTTCTCACAGTAAAGTAGGCTAAAAGTCCAAATTCAGGGTGTCAGCTCCAGGGGAAGGCTTTCCCTCTTTGTCGGCTCTGGAGGAAGGTCTTACTCGTCAATCTTCCCCTGGACTAGGAGCTTCTCTGTGCAGGATCCCCGGTCTAAAGGACGCGCTCTGATCCCAGTGCCGCTTTCTTGCTGGTATGAGGTCCCCAACTCTCTGTTTGCTTCCCTTTCCTTTCATCTCTTGAGAGATAAAAGGTGATGCAGGCCACAACCCAGGGAAACTTTCTTTACATTAGCTCCGGGAGGTGACCTGAGTAAGGGTGGTGTTACAATTCTACCCTAGCTCTTTTAACCGCAGGCAGAGATTATGATTTATAACATAGGAAAATCACAAAATGGAAGACAACCACACATGGCCTACCCAAGTTGACACATATTTTGGGGGACACAATTCAATCCATTACAACTTATTTCCCTGAGCATAATGTATTCCAGCTCCATCCATATTGTAGCATGTATCAAGACTTCATTTCTTCTACTGGCTGAGTAGTATTCCACTGTATATATGTACCATATTTTGTTTATCCATTCTTCTGCTGATGGGCATTTATGTTGTTTCCACTTTTGGCTATTGTAAGTAGCGCTACAATGAACACTGGTATACAAGTCTTTGTTCGAGTCTCTGCTTTCAAGTCTTTTGGGCATATACCTAGGAGTGGAATTGCTGGATCGTACAGTAGTTCTATTTTTAGTTTTTCGAAGAAGTGCCACACTGTTTTCCACAATGGCTGAGCCATTTTGCATTGCCACCAGCAATGGATAAGGATTCTAATTTCCCCACATCCTCACCAACATTGGTTATTTTCTTTTTTTAATCTTAGCCACCCTAGTGGGAGTGAAATGGTAACTCATTGTGGTTTTGATTTACGTCTCTCTGACGACTAATGACGTTGAGCATCTTTTCATGTGTTTGGTGGCCATCTGACTGTCCTCTTTGGTGAAATGTCTATTCAAGTCCTCCGCCAATTTTATGATTGGGTTATTTGCCTTTTTGTTGTTAAGTTGTCAAAGTTTTACATACACTTTGGTTATTAGGCGCTTGTCAGATATATGGTTTCTGAAGGTATTCTAGGTAGCTTGTCTTTTTACTTTTTTGGTAAATTCTTTTGATGAGTGAAAGTTTTTAATTCTTATGAGGTCCCATTTATTAATTTTGTCTTTTGCTGTTTGTGCTTTTGTTATTAGACAATCCACTGTTAAAAGCTAGGTCTGACAGTGTTGTCCCTACTCTTTCTGGTCCCTAGAGTTTTGTCTTTTCCAGGATGACACATAGTTAGAACCATTCAGTATATAGCTTTTTCAGACTGGCTTCTTTAACTTGTTTATTTTTAATGCCCCTGAACACAGGCTCCAAGAGAGAGAAACATCCAGTGGGTGCTCCTGTGGGTGCCAACCTGTCATGTGTGCTCCTGTGGGTGCCAACCTGTCATGGGTGCCGACCTGTCATGGGTGCTCCATGAATACTGTGTCGTGACATCTGCACAGGTGTGTGGTCAAGGGGGCAGTGGCGGCCTGGGCTAGATCCCGCCTAAAGACCTCCCCTGAGGGACAGGCCTTAATCTGTGGCCCCTCCCCACCCTTGTGCACCCCTTCTCTGTGGCCCCCCCACCCTCTCCCCCTCCACTAGGGCTGGAGACAGGCAAACCCTCTCTAAGGGTTCTCTATGCTGCTGGTCGTCCTCGGGGAAAATAATCCCAAGAGGAGCTAAGGACACCTGTCGCATGTCCCACAAGCACCAATTCCAACTCATGGCAACCCCACGTGTTATAGAGTAGAACTGCTCCACATGGTTTTCGTGGCTATGATCTTTACTGAAGCAGATCTCCAGGACTTTCTTCCATGGAGCCACAAGGTGAGTTCAAACCACCAACCTGTAGGCTAGCAGCCAATCGCATACTGCTCGTGCCACCCGGGCTCCCCCACAAGCAGAGGGAGCACTAAGCAAATACCCGGCGCCACAAAGAGCCACATTCCACCTCCTTCCCCCTGCCTCCAGCCTGCCTCTGTGCTTGCTTCCTTCCTTCAACCTGACCTGTCACCTTGCTGCCCCTCGGGGCTCATCTGACCCCTGTCTTCAGCAAAACGTTCCTTGTTTGTGCTGCTGCCAACTCCAAAACTTGCTCCTTCCACCCTCTGGGAAGCCATGGAATCCCATCCCCGGGACACACAACCACTCATTAGCTGGGCCATGGGAATTAGGATGATTGCCGCGGCTAATAATCCCGATTCCCACAACAACACTTCTCAACTCAGCATAGCTGGAGTGATTCATCATCCCCCCATCATGCCACAGATATGTTCGTAAACAGTTCCTGAGGCCGGCTCCTCCCAGGCCCTAACAGGTCTATCCTGGCCCTGGTCACCTGGAGTGGACAGTCCAACTGAAGAGGCTGGAGAGACACCAGAAATACAATGGGCTAACGATACCAGACAGAGCATGCTGGAGACAGTGAGGGTCACAGAACAGCTCCATGTGGCCTGTGGCCAGTGGAGGCACCAAGGGGTAGCCAGCAGCCCCTTTTTACTCCTCCAGCCTAGGCATTCTATGATATGCATGACTGGTGCTTTCTTAACTTTATATAAACAAACAAACAAAATAGCCAAAGCCAGTTGCTGTCCAGTAGATTCCCACTCATAGCGACCCCCTGTGTTTCAGAGTAGAAATGTGCTCCACACGGTTTTCATGGCTGTGACCTTTCAGAAGCACATCACCAGGTCCTTCTTTTGAGGTGCCTCTGAGTGGTTCAAACTGCCAACCTTTTGGTTAGTAGCCTGGTGCTTAACTATTTGGGCCACCCAGACTCCAACTTTATGTAAAAAAACAAACAAACCAAACCTGTTGCCATCCAGTCAATTCCGACTCATAGCAACTGGATGGGACAGAGTAGAGCCGCCCCACAGGGTTCCCAAGGGGCGGCTGGTGGATTTGAACTGCCAACCTGTTGGTTAGCCCAAGCTCTTAACCACTGTGCCATCAGGGCTCCACTTTACATAAAGTGTTACACAAATACAGCGTCGGGATAAGTTCCCGAGGACCCCTGCCAACCAGACTGTCCCCGTAAGCCCCACCTCCAGGGACATTCAGGAGTAGCACTGGGGTGGGGAGGAAGAGTTGGGACTTGCAGGTAGGTAGGATCCGAACAATGCTGAGGAAGGGCCCAAGCAAGGGATCTACAGTAGGAATGTCAGATATTTTGGGGTGGGTGCCCACGGTGGGGAGACCAATCAAGCGGTACCCAGGATCCCTGAAGGGTCTAGGGGGAGAAGGCTGGAAAGTACAGGCTAAGCAGGGTCTCCAATCCCAGGCAGCTGAATTTGGGATTTATCCAATGGTTCTGCCCAGAACAGCTTCAAGCTTTGCACATGGAAGGGAAGGGGGGCGGGGTGGGGAGGATAGCTAGCACTTACTGGATCAATAACGTGCCAGCCACCATACTCAACACATTTCACGGAAACTTATTTAGTTCTACACCAGTCCCATGAGCTGGAGATCATCCCACCTGTTTTACAGGTAGAAACCCGAGGCTCAAGAGTTTAAGGGAAACTGACCCACTATTCGAAAAGGTTATACTTATTGCTGTTGAGTCGATGCCAAGTCATAGAGGTTCTATAGGACAGAGTAGAACTGCCCCATAGGGTTTCCAAGGCTGTGATCTTTAGGGAAGCAGACTGCCACATCTTTCTCCCGAGGAGTGGCCGTTGAGTTCAAACTACTGACCTTTCAGTTAGCAGCTGAGTGCTTTAACCACTGCGCTACCAGGGCTCCTTATAAAGGTTATGAAGGACTCCAATTTACCTTTCCAGACCCACCTGGGGCCTCGCCTTGCCTTGGGGACTGGGCATCAGTCAGCCTTTGTCTCCCTCAGCGCATTCCAACCTGGACCTGCCCATGGCATCTGAAGCCCCCGTGGAGTGAGTCCCCAGGACACCAGTGAGCCTGCTCACCCACTCTGGAAGTATCCAGGGCATTTGGTGACCACTAAGGAGGCCATCTCCAAAGTAGATTCTTATACCCCAGGAAGTTCACTAGGTGATCCTTTGAGGTATGGGAAGACAAAAGATCAGAACTTGTATCCTAATTTCATTTTTAATCTTAGCTTTCTAAATATTCCACTTTTATGTATGTTTCATAATGCAAAAACCACATTACCACAGTAGAACATACATACCCAGCTTATAAACAAGTAAATATGCACTGGATACAAAATGCATGCTCAAAAATATTTTTACAGATAGGGCGTGCCGTTGAAGTTTGCGTTAGAGTTTGAGGATCCCTGCAGTGCATTCTAACTTGAGAGGCAGTGGTGGTGAAGACCCTGGCTTCAACAAGTTGGGCTCCAATTGGCTACTTCCAAGGTGCGTGTGTGGGCAAGTTATAGAAACTTCCTAAGCCTCAGTTTTCTCATCTCAGATGCAGCGTTGGCCAAGGCAACCATAAGGAGATGATGGGTATATAGCCCAGAGACCGGCAGACAAATAACAGATGTGGCCATCATTAATTCAGTGACAGAGAGCAGAGAGGGGTCTGGGCTGGGCCTTGTGATAGGTCCAGAGGTGAAATGTAGATGATGCCCACCCTGGCAGAGCTCAGCTGCTATAGGGTGATCCAGACCCCAGAAGTTCATTATAAATCAGCCTGACAGTTGCCAGGGGCCAGGAGGAGGGGAATGACTAGGTGGAGCTCAGGACATCTTTAGGGCAGTGAAACTATTCTGAATGATACTGTGATGGTGGAGACATGACATTATGCCTTTGTCAGAACTCATAGGACTGTACACAATGTGTGAACCTTAGTGTAAATGACAGCGACCCTGTAGGACAGAGCAGAACTGCCCCACAGGGTTTCCAAGGAGCAGCTGCTAGATTCAAACTGCTGTCCTTTTGGTTAGCAGCAGAGCCCTTAACCACTGAGCCACCAGGGCTCCTTAGGTAACAATAGTGTATCAATATTGGTTCATTAGTTGTAACAAATGTATCACACATTAATGGAAGACTTAGTAACTGGAGAAACTGCAGAAACCAAGACCAAACCCATTGCTCTTGAGTCAACTTCAATTCACAGTGACCTGTAGGATACAGTAGAACTGCCCCATAGGGTTTCTAAGGCTATAATCTTTACTGAAGCAGACTGTCACATCTTTCTCCCTAGGAATGACTGGTGGGTTCTAACTGTCGACCTTTCCATTAGCAGCAAGTATTTAATCACCGCACCAAAAAAAAAAAAATTTTTTTTTTTTTAACACCAGGGGGAAGGGCGTATATGCGAATTCTTGTAATTTCTGCCTAATTTTTCTGTAAACCTAAAACTGCTCTAAAAAATAAAGTCTATTAAAATCAATCAATCAATCAATCAGTCAGTGTGACAAGGACTAAGACAGAGAGCAGGAGGCCAGTAGGCACAGACACAGTGTGGTGATTTTCCCAGAAAGCCCTGGTGCCCTGCGCAGAAGATAACAACATAGAGACGTATTTGTCAACACAGACGTCTGACAAATCGGACACCATCTGAAGCTAATGGGGTAGCGTAGTGTCAGTGGTAACAGGGTGAGCACTGGCGTTAGGCTGCCTGGAATTGAATCCGTGCTCCACTTGTGCAAGTTACTTGACCGTGCTGTGCCTCTGTTTCACCATCTGTAAAATGGGGACAATATTGTTCCTATTTCATGTTCTAAATTGTTTAGAACATGAGGTTGGCTAATACAATCTCAGTAAGTCTTAGCTAGTAGGTTCTTGAACACCAGCAGTTACAGGGCCCATATACTTTTCGGAAAGTGTGTCGCTTTCTGAAAAGTCCCCAAGGCAGGAACTTAATTTTGTATCCTGGGGCTGATTGTCACTCTAAATAACTGAAAAGTATGACTATGAGGTGGACCACCTCAAATTTTCTGTGGAAGGTGACTGCCGCAATTCTAGGTACCCAATTGATGAGGGAACGTGACACCCCTATTACTGTCCTCAAGTGATAGGCCAGGCAGAAAGGAATGGCCTCAGAGGGTCGTGGACCCTCACCACAAGATTTCCCTAACACCCAGGTGTTCCACCAGGGCACAGAAGCCCTTTCTTTCCTACCCCGTGGGAGCCTGTTGTAAGGGGCACTTTACAGTAAAACCAAATTAGAAAAACAGAGCAAACACCCCAAGGTCTAGAGAGAGATGGCTCGGGAGAGTGTGGGTTTCCCATCCTAACTTAGGTGTGGCACAGGTACCTACCCAGTTCAGCTAACAGGTGCCTAGGCTCTCATTTGAAGTTGGCCAGGGGGGCATAAAGATGCAGGGGGCTGGGGTAGAGGTGTATGACCACAGACTCTGAGTGAGCTCTTCAAAGTGGCAGGAGGACCTGGTTACCTGTCAATGAGCAGGCCTGGCAATGGGTAGTAAGCAAGTACGTGGAGAGCTATTACTCCCACCTGACAGGTGAGGAAAAGGGGTCTCAAAGAAAGAAAGGAGACTGCTGTCTTCTCTAGGGACACTGCCTGGTACGAGCACAGTTGATTCAACCCGACCTCCTTCTTCCTCCTACACAGATAAATCCAGTGTAGAGACCCCTGGGTGGTGTTAGGAGCCCTGGGGTCCAAACATACTCTGTTACTGCTCCCCACGTACACCTTGAACAAATCACCTGTCCTCTAAGCCTCAGTTTCCTCATCTGTTCAACCAGGTTCATTACTAAGCACCATTTCCCCAATCCACTTCCTACTGCTCTTCCAGTCTCCTCATTCTGCCTCTCTTCCAGAAGCTCATTCCAGGGGGTGAACCCACCTGGGGGTCTGGAGGTCACTGGGCCAGCCTCAGGGACCCTGTCTGTGCCTGGCCCACACAGAGTAGACATGGACTGTGTCTGTAGGCTGGTGCCCATCTGCCGCAGACCCCAGAGACTGTATCCATCCTGGGGGCTTTCCAAAGACTCATCCTCCTCTCCTCAGCTTGTCGCCAGCTCTGGTCTCTCAGCAGCTTTGGCTGGTGCAAATCCCTTCGTCAAACCCACAAACGTGTGGACCCTTTTTTCCTGCCAGAACTGTGGTGGGGGAGAGGCTTTCTATAGAAAATTTTTAAGAAGTTGCCTGCTGAGTTGATTTTGACTCATGGCGACGCAATGTGTTACAGAGTAGAACTGCTCCATAGGGTTTTCTTTACCGTCGTCTTTATGGAAGCAGACCACCAGGCCTCTACTCTACCATGCTGCTGTGTTCATTCCACCCCAGATATACTGAAACAGAGTCTACATTTTAACAAGGTCCCCAGGTGATTCTTAGGTATAACTTCTTGGGAACTTGTTAGAAATGGAAATCCTCAGCAGGGGTTCCACTGGACCAATCAGTTCCAAGCCCTAGTGGGTTCAAACTGCCAACCTTTTGGTCAGTAGCTGAACCGTTTGCACCACCCAGGAACCTTCTACATAAATTAGCTTATTTAATTCTTACAACATACTGGAGAACTAGCTTTAGGTACCCATTTCCCAGATGTGGAAACTGATGCTTAGTGAGAGCAAAAATCTTTCCCAGGGTCCCACTTGGAGGAAGTCCCGATCTATCTGACCCAGAGCCCAAGCTTCTTCTATTACATCTTTCAAGTCTTTCCTCGAAGTACTCAGAATGGTACCCAACTCTAGCTGTCCATCATATGCAACATTACACAGCCATTAAAAATAATGACTACACGCACACCAATGACTCATAACAGCAGGAGCAAAGGCTTATGACAAGGTTAAGAGGGGGAAAGCAAAACATAAAAATTTTAAGTATGGTACGATAAAGTTCTGTTAAAATGATTGTGCATAGAAAAAAGACGAAAAGGAAATATACCAAAATGTCCACAGTGGCTTTGCTTGGATGTTAGTACCCTGGGTGATTTCGTTCCTACTTTTCTCCATTTTCCAAAGAGTTAATCAGCGCACATTACTTTTAGAAGGAAGAAAAGATAAACAAAAAATAAATACATTTTTGGTTGAAATATTTGGAAACCTGCTTCCTCTTCAACTTCCTCTCTTGCAAATCCCTCCAAAGCTTACCTTTTTCGGGACAAGGTGACTGTCATAACCAAGAGGCAAGGAAGCTTGGGGAACAACGAGCTCACCCACAGACACACGCCTCCGGGTCAAGTCCTCTTTGACCAGGCTCCCCTCTCTGTCGGGTGAGGCCCCCCATGCCGGGCCCTCCTCCCAGTTCCCCGCTCGAGCTCCCGCTGGCACTCACCTGACACTCGCCGATCGGCCTTCAAGATGCTAGATGCGCACACCTACCTCTCCAGGTGAGGACTAGCGAGCGCAGCGAGCAAAGGGAGGAGGGAGCCGGCGGGGGCGGGGCCGTGACGTCAGCACTCCGGCCCCGCCCCGACGTCACGGCCACGCCCCTGCTCCCTGGCCCCGCCCCCGCTGCTCCGCCTGGGGCAAGTTAGTGGTTGTCGTGCCTGCTGGGCGAGGTGCTGGGGCCGCTCCCCGATCACGCACGCCCCACAGGCCAGGCACCGGGTCACCAGCTGTGCCTGCCAAAGGGAGTGCGGCCCTCGGAGGTGGGCGGACAGAAAGAAGATTTTCTACTCTTCTAGAGCAAGGCCGCTTGGAGACTCTGAGAAAGAAACACCCACACCCACCCCCTACTACCCCCACTCCGCTGCCACCCCCGCCACCCACTTCCCCCACGCCCCCTCCCAGCAACGGTTACACTGACATAGCACTTAGGTCGCAGACTCCAGGTTCAAAACACCTGAGGTAAAGGATAACCTCCCTGAGGAAGGAGGGAACCTCTGATGCCCTAAGTTTCATTCTTTTGGTAGCTACTGTCTTTGTACCCTTTGTGACCCCACCTCCAACCCCTCATAGTCCCTGGGTGGTGCAAACGGTTAAGCACTGGTTGGCGGCTCAAACCCACCCAGAAGGGCCTCAGAAGAAAGGCCTGGCAATCTGCTTCTGAAAGATCGGAGCCTTGAAAACCTTATGGAACAGTTCCACTCTGCACTCTTGGGGTCGCCACGAGTAGAAATCTGATGGCAACTAACAGCCACCACCCGCCCCTCCTGCTACGGATGCCAGGCTGGGAGGAGGCCCAGTGACGGACGGGGAGGGGTGGTGGAGGCACCAGTCCTGCCCCTGGAGGTTGGGAAGAGTTATCTTAGGATCTTTCCTATACTCAGGAAACTGCTTTCACCTTCTTCGCGTTATCTGAGATTATTTGTCTTTGCCAAAAGTCTTGGTTGGAAATGCCAGCCCGCTGGTGGTGGCAGAGATAAGGCCGCCCATCATTCGAAAGGCAGTTGGATTCCACCTATCCAAGAGCTTTAAAAATGTGCTCGCCTTGGACCCAGCAATTCCATTTCGGGAAATCTATCTCAAGGAAGCCGTAGACATTCCATGTGTACTGTGGAGTTCTTTATGGCGGTAAAGAAGTGGAAACAGTCTTCCAACAAAGGGTAGTTGGTTTACAGCGCAAACACGCCGTGGAATATTACCCGGCCATTAAAAGTTACACTTACAAACGGTTTATAAAGATATGAGGAAGTGCTTAAGTTATAATATTAAGAGAAAAAAAGCAGGATAAAAATGTGTAGTGACATTATAATTATAGGTGGGCTTCAAAACAAAATGTGCGTATAAGTGGGAAAGAGCCAGGAAAAAAAAATGTGACTGGTTATTTCCGGGTGGTGGGACTAGGAGGCTTGTTTTTTATCCTCTGAATATACTCAGCAGAACGTACACCAATTCAACAGCTTCTACCTGTACAATTGACTAACGTTGGTTACATTCTTCCAGTTGTGTAATCATTCTCACCCTCCTTTTCCAAATTGTCCCTCCCCCACTAACATAATCTCATCACCCCCTAAATTTCCTATCTAATCTTTCCAGTTGCTGTGTCAGTTTGATCCCAGATAGATAGTTCTTAAAAGAGCACAACGCTCAAGGCAGACATCGTTTACCAGTTAAGCTAAAATGTTGTTTGGTTTTAAGAAGACTTCAGGGGATATTTTTGGTTTACAGTTAAAGATTATCTCAGGGCAGTAGTTTTGGGGGTTCATCCAGCCTCCAGGGCTGTTTCCCTGCATTTTTGAAATCTAATGGGCTGATAACAATCTTACAAAGCCTTTCAATTCTTAAAATGTTCCCATTAATTGAACACTTACTATGTAATTCATGCCGGGTTCTAAGAAAGCCCCTTTCACATAATCCTTGCAATATGTCTGAGGTAGAAATTACTGCTAGGAAACGAAGGTCTGAGAAGTTGACTTCCAAGGTCACAAGAGTGGGAAGTGCCAGAGACAAGCCTTTCTGTCCCAACACCTCTCCTCTGGGCCCTCTGTTAACTCTATGTTTAACTTTTTGAGGAATTGCCAAATTGTTTTCCAAAGTGGCTACACTGTTTTACACCCCCGATTAGTCACCAGGATAAAAGAGCTGCCCCCTGAGTTGTGTTAAAGGGAGCCAGGGAAGTGGCTTGTCCCCTCTGGAATAGCAGCTTCAAGGGGAGGCGGCCTGAGGGGACCACAGAGCAGCTCTACTCTGTAACACATGGGCTCTCTATGGGTCAGGGGCGGACTTGCCAGCAGCTGTCAACGATATATATTTTTCTGATTATAAAAGCAATCTGTATGTTTTAGAACATTGGGGATGTCAGTCAAATATATAGAAGAAAATAAAAAGTCAAGCCCTTTATTGTTTTACCTTTTCTTACAGAAATTGTTAAATAAGCTAAAAAGTCGAGAGAATAGTGTAGTGAATTCCCATATACCCACCACTTACTTTCGACAATTATCAATATTTTCCATTCATGTTTCATCCAGCCTCACCCCCACACTTTTTAAAAGCAAATTCCAGACATAGTGCAATTTTATCCATGAAGACTTCAGTAAATATTTCTAACAGATAAGGACATAAAAATAAAAATAACCACGATAACATTATCACATTTAACATTCATGGATAATTGTTGACAAGGTCCAATATTTCAACCTTCAGTTGATAGAAAAGGTAACTGAGACCAAGAAAAGAGAATTAATTAGTCCAAGGTTGTGGAATTAGTAATAATCAATGTGTTTTTAGCTGCCATCAGGTCAACTTGAAGACTGGCAACCAGCAGTCTTACGTGCAGTTGCTGGCCATCTTACCTATAACAGAACAAAACGTTCCTGGTCCTGCGCCATCTTCATGACCGTCGGTATGATCACTGGCATGCTTGAATCCACGTTATCTATGTTATTCCACCACCTGTCTGTTGGTTTGTTGTACCGTGGTGGCTTGCGTGTTGCTGTGATGCTGGAAGCTAAAAAAAAAATGCTACCGGTATTTCAAATGCCAGCAGGGTCACACATGGTAGACGGGTTTCAGCAGAGCTTCCAGACTCAGACAGGCTAGCTAGGAGGAAAAGCCTGGTGATCTGCTTCTGAAAGTTAGCCAATGATAACCTAATGGATCACATGAAAACCTAGTAATCAATAGCTACCATGTATTGGGTCCGTGCTATATGCCTGGTATGTGCTAAGTGATTTGACTCATCAACAACACTTTGTGGGTGGCTTTATGCAATGATCTTCCTTTTCAAGTGAGGAAGCCAAGGCCCCACACAGTGAAGGGTCCTGCCTTTCCTAAGTCATTTGATAATTCACGTCAGGAGGTTCTGAATGACATAGAAATGGGAAAACACAGTTCTTGCTCTGGTGAATACAGACATGGACAAGGTGGTCAGAGCCATAACAGATGGGAAGGTCGAGAGTCATGGAAGTCTTCCCAGAGGAAGTGTCACTGGAGCTGGACCTTCAAGTGTGCGTAGGAGTTTGCCGTGGGGAATAAAGGCAGAAGAATGGGTACACTATATGAGTAAGGCCTGAAGTGTGATTTGGCCTGTGACCAGGGACAGCCTCTCACAAATGCCTACCTGGGAAGGAGGAGGAGGAAGAGGGTGTGGCTTGGCCCGTGGAGTATTTAGAGTACGCAGACACTATTGCAGAGTGAGGCAGTGCAAAAAGCACTGGACTAGGAATCCGAAGGTGAGTGTTTCATGGGCTGCGAGAGAGGCCTGGATGCTGTACTCACGTGGGGTCCCTGCCTTTAAAGGCCTAAGAAAAACTGTTGGAGATAGACCTGGTGGTCAGTAGCTCCCATCCCCGGAAGAGGAAAGGCCACTCAGGCCCTGTTCTCAGCTCCAGCCCCAAGATTCTGACCAGAGGGATCCAACCTCAGATACCTGGACCATTGGGTTGAAAGGAGGCTCCAGCAAATCCTAGGCTGAAGTGCTCATTATAATATATATATATATTTGCATGTGTGCTGTGGACATTCTGTGTATAGACTATTTTGGAAGGGCCCAGAAGAAAAACGTTTGTGAGTCACACTTTCTTCAATATATAAAGAACACCTAGAAATCAATAAGAAAAATACCGTATAAGATAAGCATGACTAAGAATATGAACGGACTGTTCACAGAAAAGGGGACACAAAGGCAAAGATAGCAACCTGGTTTGAAATTGACAACTGTACTAGGCTCCATGCTCACTTATCAGGGTGCAAAGATGAAACTTTTGGTAACACACTGATGACAAGACTCTGGGTAAACAGGCACCTTCAAACATTGCCTAATGGGCAAGCAAATCAATACAACTTGTAAGAAGGGTATCTTACTTATCTAGTGTGGCTATAACAGAAACGTACCACAGTGGGTGGCTTTAACAACAGAAATTTATTCATAGTTTGGGAGGCTGGAAGTCCGAATTCAGGGCACCAGCTCTGGGGGAAGTCTTTCTCTTTCTTTCGGCTCTGGAGGAAGGTCCTTGCTCTTTTGAGCTTCTGCTTCTGGTTATCTTTGTGTGGCTTGGCATCTCTCTTCCCCCACCTCTGCTTTTATATCTCAAAAGAAATTGATTTAAGACACCCCCTACACTAATTCTGTTTCATTAACATAATAAGGAAAACCCATTCCCAAATGAGATTATAACCACAGCCATAGGGGCTAGGATTTACAACCCATGTTTCGGGGGACACAATTCAATCCGTAAGGGAGGGTAACAGCAATTATGATTCGAATGACAACTGCAAATTGCCATTGCCCCAGACGTCCTCCTTGCAGGTACCTATCCTACAGGTGTAACCTCACACAAGGGAAATAAGCTATGGAAAGTGGTGTTCATAGCAGGGTGTGTGTGTGCGTGTGTGCGCATGCGCGTGTGGTAGGAAAGATTGCAAACAACTTCTGTCTATCAAGAGGGGACTATTTTATATCGATAAAATAGGAGATTACAGAACATTCAGCCAATGGAACATTATGAAGTCGTATAAAAGAATGAGGAAGCTCTTTACGTATAGAGGGGGAAAGAACTAGCAGAGGCATCATTCAGTTAAAGAAAAAAAAAGCAAGGTTCAGAGAAGAGCATATAGTTTGAGGCTATTTACGTAAAAAGACAGGGTGGAGAAAGAACCTGCTCTCATCTTTATACTTTATATGATTATCTCTGGCAGGCAGTATAAGAGGCTGGTAACCATGGTTTTCTCCGGGCAAGGAAATGGGTAGCTGGGGACAGGCACAGGAAGGGGAATTTTTATTGTACCCCCTTTGGTACTATTTGGATTTTGATCCATGTGAAAATACTGCCCATTTCAAAAATGAAATGAAATTACAAGCTTAGTACTAGTTGCCGTCGAGTCAATCCTGATTCACAGGGAGCCTATGTGGGTCGGAGTAGAACTGTGCGCCACAGGGTTTTCAATGGCTGATTTTTGGGAAGTAGATTGCCAGGCCTTTTTTCTGAGGCACTTGTGGGTGGACTCAAATCACCAACCTTTTGGCTAACCAAGCACTAAAACTTTTGTACCACCCAGGACGCCAAAGTAAAAGCTTAAGGGTCCATTCTATAGAAAAGAAAGCTTGGGTCAACAGAGTTGACTGGTTTTTCTCCTATGAAGCCCAGGATGCAGGAGGGAGGGAGGGAAGGGGAGGGGAAGAAGGGAACCCTGCCTATGGGTGTCTTCTGCTAGGGCATTCTCCTTGGTTTCCTGATTTAATCCTCACGGCAGTCTCCCCATTTTTCAGATGAGGAAAATCGAGGCTCAGAGGGGGACAATGACACCTTGGCTCCCAAGGCTGAAGTCCAACGGGGAGGTCCAGCTCACACCCATGGCCCTACCACCAGCCCTGCCCCCACCCAATGCCACCCCCAGCTGGCGTGACCCATTTCTCATTTAACTGGGTGCCAGCCATTCTTCGGCCTGAACTTCCAGTTATAGGACCAAAGTGGACTATTATTTTCTTGAATTACACTTCATTAAATTAAACAAATTAAAACAAGAAGAAGAAAGAAAAGAAACCAGGATAAGCTGATGGAATGAGCAGTCATAGGACCAGAATGATTCCTGCTAGATTTAACAAGGACTGGGCTCATAGGCCCATTCGCTGGGTTATTTGGGGCGCTTAAACTTACTAGGCATTTGAACTCCCTGGCTTTTTAAACAGGAAATTTGGATTTGGAAAGGAATTCAATTAACTGGTTCTTTAAATTAATGCGATTATTTTTTCTGATTGAATTATGGCAAAGTTTCCTTCAAGACTCACTTCATCTCTGCGCTAAAGCTTTTGTAGACCTTACCATGGAGTTCTAGGGATCAGAGACTCTCAGCACTTAGGGTTCACCCTGGGCAGAGGCTGGTTCCTCCCCAGAGGGCCAGCTTCCACCTTGCTGGTGAAAGCTGCCACTTATCCTCCTGAATCCAACCGGGACCACTTCTACCAGGAGCCCCTCCACGACACACCCCACCCCTTCCCACAGCAGGCATGCTGCCTCCCCTGGGCTCCTGGTTCACAAGGGATGGTGTAAGGTGTTTCCCGGATGGCTTCCCCATCGCACTCTTGCGGCTTTATCCAAAGTAGGGGTTCAGCCAGGGTGGGAATGAATTAACATGGATTCCAGGCTTTCTGATTCCAAGTTCCTAGGGCACACACCTCTGCTCCCACATCCCTGGGAATTTCAGCTTAGTTTTTCTCTGAGAGATGGGGGAGAAAAAAACCCAAACCAGTTGTCACACCTGACTCATGGCAACTCCATGTGTGTCAGAGCGGAACTCGGTTCCACAGGATTTTCAATGGCTGTGACCTTTCAGAAATAGACTGCCAGGCCTTTTTTCTGAGGTGCCTCTGGGTGGATTCAAATTGTAACAGAATGCCTAATGGTTTGTGCCACCCAGGGACTCCAAGGGAGGGGAGGCGGTCTCCATAAACCACTGGCAGAATTATACCCCTCAGCCTCCTGTTGCCCAGGGTCCTCTTCTGGCCAGCACCTAGCATCCACGAATCTAGGTCTCCAAAGTGCATCACCTGTTATGGTTTACAAAGAGCTTGCCAACCTCTCTCTTCTTTGATCCTCAGAGCAATCCCATGAGAGGTAGGCTTTTCTCCCTCTTTTTCAGCTGAGGGGCCTGGGGCTAAGAGAGGGGCAGGCCCTGGCCTGAGATCACACAGCCATTGGGTAGGGACCATCAGGGCCCCAGGTCCAAGGAGGGTAGGGCTGAGCCCAGGTGGTGTATGGGGAGTGGGAGAGATTGTAGGGGCCTTACCCTATGTTTACAGGGTGGAAGGGTGAGGGTTGGAGGACCTGAATTCACAGGTCACAAGGCCTGAGCTGGCAGATGGGCAGCAGAAGGTCAGAGAAGATTCCACAAACTCCTGGGAGGTGAGGAAGTAACTGCGTAGTGGGAGGAGGAAATGGACGGACTCACTCATTCACTCATCAGCAGGCATGAGGGCCAGCCCTGGCTAGGCCCAGGCACAGGGAGGGGCTCAGCAGGCTTCCCCCTGCTGCCCTCCAGACTCGCCTCTGTCTGGGGTGGGAGGAGACAGGAAGGTAACTTGCCTGGACTTGCAGAATGAGACAGGCTCTTCTGCATTGGTGGAGGGGGCAGCTGTGCCTGGGAGCTGGGCAGGGAAGGATGAAGGTGTCTTTGCCTGGCAGAGGGTAAGAATTCTGTTCGCCAATGCTAAGTGAGTGCCACCGGGTGCCGGCTCTGTTCTAAGTGCCCTTCACATCCTGACCTGGCTAATTCTCCCAACCCAGGAGACCGCTACCATCAGCATCTCCATTCCAAGCTGGGGAGACCCTGGTAGCAATAAGTCAGTGACTTGCGCACAGTCACGTGGCTGCTAAGGGGCAGAGCTGGCTGTGAGCCTCAGCAGGAAGGCTTCAGAGGCTGGCTCTTAATTAAGCCAAACCTGCCCCGTAGCACATAGAATCACCAGGCGGAGGAGCAGCAAGAGCAAACACATGGGGCCAGGAACCAGGGTGGGGGCCCTCCCAGAGGGCAGACTTTTCTTTCCTCTTTGCCTAGAGGCAGAGGGTGGGGCAGTCTGAAGACCAGCAGATTTGGGTTTAAGCCTTTACCCCCTACCTTGTACACTGGCAACTGTGCAGCCTTAACCATCCAAGCCTCAGTTTTCCCATCTGTAAGATGGGGATAAATATTCTGCTTTGAAACTCGAGGAAATGAAGCCCAGTGCCTGGCACACAGTGGGTGCTCGGTAAATTGGAGCCCCTTCCCTCCCTTGCACTTCTGCAGAGGTCAGGGACAAGGAGGCATAGAGGCTTCGTTCCAGGCAGGGCCTGGAAAGGTCTTCTTGCCCAGCTGCCTGTGTGTACAGACAGCACGCTTGTCTCCAGCCAGAGGCACCTTCTGGAGAAAGAAATTCTTCAAACTTCTGGATGATGACAGTGATGATGATGATGGTGGTGGTGGTGGTTATGAAGATGACTACAGTGATGAAGAGGAGGATGGTGGTGGTGGTGACGAAGCTCTGGCCCCTCCCTGACATCCCAGCCAGCCAGGGCAGGCTCAGCTATGTGCTGAGCATAGCTCTGGGGTGTGTGTGTGTGTGAGTGAGAGCACCCAGCAAACCCACTGTGGGGAGGATGACCTTGGCCCTGTCATCCAGGCTGAGTCTCGCCCTCCAGCCCTTCCTCTGCCCTCACCTTTGCTACTCTCTGACAGAGCACATCCCATGGATTCAACTGCCCAGGAAGCCATATTTTCTAGAAGGTTGCAACCAGAGCCCAGAGAGGAGAGACTGAGGTCACACTGAAAATCTGAGCAGGGTAGGAACCAGGACTCTGTTGGGGGTCTCTCTACCAGCGCCCCTTGCTCCCTGCTGGTTAGTATGCCTGGGCAGGAAGGGTGCTTCCAAACAGCGCCTCAACCAACTTTGCTGAGCCACTACTCTGCGCCTGTGCCAGGAAGAGCCTAGGGTTAGGTGAGACCCAGATCCTGTGGCCTTCAGGAAGGTGCTCTTGGCAAGCTGTGTAGGAGGCATTCAGAAGAGGGGTCAGGATCATTCTAGGGCATTCCTCAAGGAGGGGAGGGCAAAGGTGGAGGTGTAGGGCAGGAGTGGGTAAGATGTGGGCTCTGGGGACTAGGTGATAGCAGAGGTCCTGTGAAGCTGCTCCTTGAGGCAGGCATGGGGAACACAAGGCCTAGCACAGAGTCTGGACGGCCCAGCAACTGGCAGGGAATGACGGAAAAGGTCAGCTGGGCTGGGAATGATGGGAAAGGTCAGCTGGGCCTGGTGCAAGGAGCCTTCAGTGCCAGGCCCAAGCTTCTGGATTGTATCTTGTGGACCCTGGGGGTCACAGGAGGGTTTTAGCAGAGGACAGACCTGAGGGTCTTCAAGGGGACAGGTGTGTCTGTGAAGGGGGGGATGGGAGGACTGGGAGACTGTGTATACGGGGACGGAGACAGGGTGGGATACTGGGCAACTCAGGCTGTGCTCTACCACCCACTTCCCTTTGGCATTCCAAGCTGAGCTGGGGTTAAGCATACTTGGCATTTGAGGACACGCCCTCCCTCCCTCGCCTTCCGCAACCCTGGGGGACTCGCCCCCCCTCCCTTTGCCTGCTGGATTCTTCTGAGGACTCTTGCTGACTCCCGGGCAGAGAATGTGACCTAGCTGTCCTCCCCGCCCAGAACCTGCCTCAGGGGGGCGGGTCTCCAGTGGTCTTCTCAGCCAGCCCCCTGCCTCCGAGTGGCAGACTTTATTCACTCTGGCCAGAGGAGGAAGTTCTTTGAACTTCTTTGAAGCCAATGATGATGATGATGATGGTGACGGTGGTGATGGTGGTGATGAAGAGGAGGAAGAAAGCCTGGCCCTCTCAATGACATATTTCTCTGACCAGGACTGTCCCTGAAGGCCAGGCTCCTGCTTCTTTACCACCCTCTGTGGAGGCAGGGCACAGCAGTGGGTGAGAGGGCGGGTGGTGGAGAGGACACTAATCCCTTCTTCCTGGCCCCCTCCCTCCCATGGTCCTAGATGCTGGCACTGGCAGCCCTGGTTGTCCCTGTCTGTATCCTGCCCTCTGTGCGCCCCAGAAGGCTGGCCTGGGGTGCCCCCTACCGCATGGCCCCAGGTTCTAGCAGTCCAGGACCTTCTCAGTCTTGACCTCATTTTACAGCTGAGGAGGCTGTTCACACAGTCGGCCTGCTGCCAGGGCCCAGCTCTGTTCCAGTACCTGTTCTAGAACACTGTCATGGTACCCAGCTGGTTGGAAGGGTCCTCCTCAGAATTTCTTCTGTGCTGTGAGCAGGTCATACTGGGTAAACTGAGGCTCAGGGAGGTGTCCTGACTTATCTAGGTCACCCTAGAAACCTCCCCCCAGCGTTGGATGCCATTCCCTGGGTTCCGGGGCCACATGGGGATGCAGGCCGTGGGGCCCCTGCCCAGGGGACAGGTCAGACCCTAGGCTTTGTGCCAGACTTGGGAGCCAATCAGACCTGGGTTCACGTCCCAGGCTGCTCACTTCTTCCGGTGGCCATGGCTCAGTCCCCATCTGCAAATGTGGCACAAAATGGCACCACTCTCCACATGGCCAGGGTAGCATCCAGTGAGGCAGTACTTCAGGTTGGTGCCAGGCTGGGGCCAGGGCTCAGCAAATATTGACACCCTCTGTCCTCCTTTCCCTCCATGGGATGCCAGGGGATGACCTGATGGTGTAGACAGAGCCGGAGAGGAGGAGGTTCCAGTCCTGGCCCTACCTCTGACTCCCTGTGTGACCTTGGACAAACCACTGCCCCTCTCTGAACCTCGATATCTTCATCTGCCTCCTATGGCAGCCCTGCTAGACATATAAGAGAGGCCAGGCTCAGGGGCTGCTAAGGCCACGCCCACCTTGAGCCTTCCTCCTAAGGACGGATGAAAGGAGGGCTTTGGAAGGGGAAGGGGTGGGAGGGCAGGTCCCAGGCAGGAGGGCCAGGCACTCCTTGCTGACCCTCCAGAGGTGGTGAAGGGGCCTGTTCCCTGGGCCCCGAGCCTCCCACGGGGCCTCTGGAGCCTCTCTGTTCTCCTGTGCATGCCGTTCTCCAAACAGAGTGGACTTTCAATTCTCGTTCATTTTAGTTTTCCAAATACATGTAAAGGTGGTAGAGGAAGGGTGTCACCAAATCCTTAACTAAGAGGGGGGCCCCAGAAGAAAGCACTGGACAGGGAGTTGGAGTTGTGGGTTTGAGGCTCAGCTCTGGCATGTCCTCATGTGGGAATGTGGGCAAACTCATCCCCCCCCTGGGCCTCAGTTTTCCCATCTGTACATGGGGATTGATTTCCATGGACACAGAGCTGGGTCAGGTGTGATCTCACCCCCCTCTGCAGGCTCCTTTTCTGCACCTGGGCCTATGAGGCTTTTGTGAGACCAAGGTGGGACCCCCCTTCGTGAGCAGAAACTTCATGTACAGGGATCCCTCTCTATGTGTGGCTAAAGCTTGCTCAAGGACCTCCAGGGTCAAAAAGGCCCTTGCACACAACATAATGCATTTGACAGATGGAGAAAGTGAGGCTCCTGGGGGGAGGCGACCGGCTCAGGGTTCCAGCGTGGAGTCAGCGTCCCTAGAGACCAGATCCAGGTGCCTAGTCTACCGGCCCCTTTCTCCTCCTACAGCGTCCCAGGCCTCCTCGCCCGGTTAGTGGACCTCCCACCCAGGCCGAGGCTAGACCTTCCACGGCAGGCAGAACGGAGGAGGAGGCGTCGCTGCCCGCACTCGCCTGCTGCCCCCGTGTGGCCGCCACAGGTGCTGCAGGCGGGTCGCGAAGATGCTTCTCGGTGTCAAGCCCAGGGCGACGCGGGGACACAGGCAGAGAGACCTGCGAGCCCAAGAAGTGCCCTAAACGCTTTCATTTCCAAATGGGAAACCAGGAGCGCCTCTCGGAGGTGGTGTCACTTGAACCGGCTGCCCTGAGTGTTGGTGAGAGCTGCGCCTTGGAGACGTCCAGGACAGGTCTGAACTGTGTGCTGGCTGAAAACAGCAAGGGCTTGGGACTCTGAGAGCGGGGTGCCAGGCACTCACCAGCTGTGGGGCTCCAGCAAGTCTCTTGACTTCCGTTTTCGAGTCTGTAGAGGGGGAAACCAGCACCCCCTTTGTCAGAATGAGATGGTGGTTTCAAGCATCCCCCCACACCTGCGCCAGGTGGGTGTGCTCAACCTCCCTCTCTCCTCTCCTTGGGAGTTTAGACTAGAACTTCCTTTCAAGTGTAGGACGAGTCCCCTGGAGGCCCAGGGACAGAGCTTGAAGTAACACTGACCACACGTGAGGTAGTCCTTCTTCAGTTCCCTCGCCATCCCTGTGACGGGGCCAGGAGAATTCTAGTGACTTCTCTGGTGCTTGTAAGTCCATAACAGGAGTTTCTGGATGGTGCAAAGTTAATGCGTTCTGCTAACTGAAAGGTTGGGGATTCAAGCCCACCCAGAGGCACCTTGGAAGAAAGGCCTGGCCATCTGCTCAGAAAAAATCAACCACTGAAAACTCTGTGGAGCACAGTTCTACTCCGACACACGTGAGGTTGCCATGAGCTGGAGCTGACTTGCAGCAGCTGGCTTCTTTCCCTGAGAGGCAGGTCTCAGGCCTCGGGTCCCCAGCACTGACAGGCGGGAGGACCTGGCTAGAACCGAAACACCTTGTTTTACTTCATTGTATTTATTTCTACCTTTACCTTCCTTTATGGCAAGTTAATACTTGGTTTCCAGTTATGGTAGGGAGACAAAGTGTCCTTTGAAAAGAATTTTGTTTTAATAAAAAGTGCGTTGATTTTTAAAATATTTTATATAAAAATAGCGTAGACATGCACAGCTGTGGTAACTGAAGTGACAGTGGGTGACAAGGACCAAAGCTGGGGACAAGACAACCTCTACCTCCCTTCCCTCCTCAGCTGGAGACGCTGGGAGCTTCTCATTCTATGGACTTAGTTCAAACATCCAACTCTGCAGGTATTTTCTGAGCCCCCACTATGTGCTGGGGCCTATGCCTGGCCGTGTGTCCTCTTCGGTGGGGAGACAAGTCCCTGGTCCAGGCAGGGCCCCTGATAGGGGCCCCCTCACCTTGACTATACCCCCGGGTCCAAGCACTGGCTAGCCAGTATCTAAAAATCTCCTTGTTCCCATTGCGGTCCGGAAGGAACCACTATGGACTGAAGTGCCTCCTCTCCCTGCATCATTAAATGAGACTCCTGACCCTGGGTCAAGGCAGGTACCATCGCTACCGTGGTTGTCGTTGGTGTGCTATCAAGTTGATCCCAACTCACAGCCACCCATAGGACAGGGTGGAACTGCTCCCATAGGGTTCCCTAGGCTGTAATCTTCACAGGAGCAGACAGCCAGGTCTTTTTGTTTGCAGAGCTGCTGGTGGGCTTGAACCCTTGACATTTCAATTAGCAGCTAAGCACATAACCATTGTGCCACCAGGGCTTTTCTACCCTGGTTCCAAAACCAAGTCCATTGCCGTCGAGTTGATTCCAACTCATAGGGTCACTATAGGACAGCGTAGAATTGCCCCATAGGGTTTCCAAGGAGAGGCTGGTGGATTCAAACTGCCGACCTTTTGGTTAGCGGCCAAGCTCTTAACCACCGCATCACCAGGGCTTCTCTACCCCGATTAAAAGAAATAAAGGTTCAGGAAGGGGAGGGGTCCTACTGGATCCAGTCTTCTTGAGTGCAGGGCTCTACCCACTGGGTCGTGCTGCCCTGTGTGCCTGCCTCCACCCCCCACATGAGCTCCCAGGGGCCACGCGGTTTGGTTTGCGCATGACCCCGAGGTGTCACCCTAAGACACAAAGACACTGTGGACCTGAAAGGGCAGAGACCGAATCACCTGGGAACGTGCAGAGTAGCTTCCAGAAGGACAGATGAGGAACTGGAATTGCCTCTGGGCATGGGGCAGAGAATGAGGTGAAAGACAGGCTTATTTTTCACTGTTTGAATGTTTACATTATATATTATAATGTGATGTATTACAATGTGTTGTAATTATAATGAATTGCCATGTGCTTGCTCCATAAATGAACACCTAAGTAAATAATCACCTGGGGAGCCTGGGCTGCAGCCCCAGAGGGTAGAGGCAGCAGGTTTGGGGGAGGTGGGGAACAGATGATTCCGTCACAGGTGGCCCTGGGCCACACTTTGTGAACAAAATCACCAGCTGGGGCGTCTTCCCACCGGCTGCCCAGTAGGGCTAATTTGCATGATATTTTGCATATATCTGCATGACTTCCCCTATTCCAAATAAAGCCCTTATTAGCCTTTATCCTCATTTCTGCTTGATCCTGAGAACGCTTTTCCCTCCCCCTCTATCCCCCAGCACTGCCCCCATCCCCAGACCTGGCTGGCTGATGAAGCCCCCTTCTTCTCGCCCCCAACCCCAAAGCCAAAAATATCATTCTTTTACTCCCATCTCCACATTCGCCGACCAGTCCCCCAGGCCCAGCGCACATATCACTTTTCTGGAAACCTTACCCACCCCCAGCTGAAAGTCAGCTCCAGCTCTCTATCCCCCTCAGAACTTCCCAAACTGAACATCCAGGCCCTTCACCCAACTCACTCCACCCAGTCCTCTAGCGACCCCATGAGACGGAGAGTGTCATTATACCCATTTTACAGATGAGTAAACAGTCTCCGGGAGGTCACATGGCTTGCCGCCTAAAATGCCCTCAGAGCATGTTCACTCATTCTACGTTATTGTTATTTTGGTTTTCTTTCACTTCACTTTCTTTAACTGTATCTTTAAGATTAAAACCAAAAACCAAACCCAGTGCCGTTGAGTGGTTTCCAACTCCTAGCAACCCTGTCAAACGCATTTGTTGTAAAAACATTCAAACTATCAAGAAATACTTAAACGAGTCCTTGCCTTTGTCACCCACCCCCCTCCCCACTCACTGAGAGGAGTCAGGGCGGGGTCTCCTTTAGACCTCTTGTACATCTATATACAATATGATATCTGCAGATATATAGGTACAGTGGAAACCCTGGTGGCATAGTGGTTAAGAGCTACAGCTGCCAGCCAAAAGGTTGGCAGTTTGAATCTACCAGGCGGTCCTTGGAAACCGTATGGGGCAGTTCTACTCTGTCCTATAGGGTCACTATGAGTCAGAATCAACTCAACAGCACACAACAGCATTCACGCAAAGATATACAATTTTTTTTCAAGGTTTTGGGGTTTATTAGGGAAGTAACAAAATAAAATTCAGATCAGGACAGCGTCTTCCCAGCCGTGCCTAAAGGCAGGCCCCTCTCTGACTTTTGGTCCCTTAGCCTCTCAGCCTCTTGGCCCTACGTCTGCCCTGCTGGGGCAAGTGTAACCAAGCTCTTAAACCCTGCCAGTAAGTGCCCAGAGGCAAAGATATACAATTAAAAAGAGACCAACAGACACCCATGTATTCACCACCCATAAAAATTCCCAACAACTTAGAAGGCTCCCATATCCCCCTTCCCAGCTGCACCCCAGAGAGACTTGCCAGAAGCCCCACCATCTCAATGTTTGTATTAATCATCTCTTTGATTTTCCCAGGGCTTCCTACCTCTATATGTGGTCAATCTGTAAGGAAAATCCAGGGCTAAAAACCAGTTCTTTCTGGCTCAACCCTCTACGGAGAATTTGCCTTTCTCACACTTTCTCAGGAAGTTATACATAAGAGTCACCTGGGGACCTTGTTAAAATGTAGGTTCTGATCCAGTATATCTGGGAGTGGAAATGCAAATTCTCAGCAGGGGTTTGAACCGGAACGAGCTGGTTCAAAGCCCTGGATTTTCCATAGATTGACCACATATATGTGTATCCTTAAATGTTAAGTTTAGGATGAGAATTACTAAGTCATGGTGTGTGCACGTGTTCACCTTTACTGGGCAAGGCTACACTATTTTCCAAGGAGACTGAACCAGTGCACAGTCCCACCCAAAGTGGATGAGAGCTCCCACTGGATGACATCTTTGCCAAATCTGGAGCTGTTCAACTTTACGATTTCTGCCAAGCGAGTAGGAGTGAAATCCCTACTCATTGTGACTCTAATTTGCATTTCCCAGATTACTAATGATGTTGAGTATGTGTCTTGTTTATATCCTCTATATCCTTAGTGATTCTTTTGTCTTTTTTTTTTTTTAATTTTAACAAACAGAAATTTATTTTTTCATAGTTCAGGAGGCTGTAAGTCCCAATTCAGGGTGCTGGGTAAGGCTTTCTCTCTCTGTCAGCTCTGGGGGAAGGTCCTTGTCTCTTGTGATCTTCATGTGGTTTGGCATCTTTCTTCCCCCATCTCTACTCCCTTGCTTGCTTGTTCAATCTCTTTTATATCTCAGAAGAGATTGACTTAAGACACACCCTAGACTAATACTGTCTCATTCACATAACAAAGAAAACCCATCTTGAATGGATATCTTCTCCACCCTTGTCCCTGGAGCCCTCATAGAGATTCCCACATAGTCACAACTGGAGCATACGAACGTTTCCTAACCAGCCCGCTTGCTTCCAGTCTGGTCTCCTCCGAGCCATCCTCCTTACTAGTCACCAGAATATTTCTAATAGAAATCACTTCCCGGCTTATAAAATGAGTAATTAAAAAAGATTCTTTTATCTTCTTGATATATCAGTTACCGAAAGAGTTGTGACAAAAACTCTGTGATAACAGATTTGTCAGTGTCTTCTTGTTTTGATTTGTATATTTTGAGGCTATGTTATCAGGTGTGTAAGAGTTTAGAATTGTTACATCCTCATGGAGTTATATATTCCTTCTTTATCTCTAATAACGTATTTGCCTTGAAGCCTAGTTTATCTATGATTAATATAATGACAAATATTTTGGGTTTGGATAATTTATTTGTCTCCCTCTCTTCCTCTTATCTGAATCGAGTGACTTCCAAACTACTAGCTGTCCTCAGTGAGAGTTGGCTTATAAAAGTATTTTTAATATGGAAACTTTTAAGCATATGCAAAAGTACGGAATAGTATAAAATGAATTCCCATCAACCAGATTAAACACACACCAAATCGGCATTTTTTACCCCTGCCCTCATCCTACATTAATTTGAAGCAAATCCCATATGTTATATAAATTCATCCCTAAATATCTGAGTTCGTATCTGCCTTAGTCACCTAGTGCTGCTGTAACAGAAATACCACAAGTGGATGGCTTTAACAAAGAGAAGTTTATTCTCTCACAGTCTTGTAGGCTACAAGTCCAAAGTCAGAGTGTCAGCTCCAGGGGAACCTTTCTCTCTCTGTCGGCTCTGCAGGAAGGTCCTTGTGATGCATCAGTTTTCCCTTGGTCTGGGAGCATCTCAGAGCAGGAACTTCAGGTCCAAAGGATGCACTCTGCTCCAGGTGCTGCTTTCTTGAGGGCATGAGGTCCCCCTCTTTGCTCACTTCCCCTTCCTTTTTATCTCTTGAGAGAGACAATTTGGTGCAGGCTACATCCCAGGGAAACCCCCTTTACGTTGGATCAGGAAAGTGACCTGAGCAAGAGTGTTACGACCCACCCTAATCCCTTTAACCACAGGCAGAGATTATGGTTTACAACACATAGGAAAGTCACAAAATGGAGGACAACCACACATGGCCTAACCAAGTTGACACATATTTTGGGGGGACAAAATTCAGTGCATTACAGTATCTCTAAAGGATAAAGACTAAAAAAAAAAAAAAAAATTCATTACCACCCATAACCATAATTCCCTTATATCGCCAAAAGTCATTTTTTACAGTTAGTTTGTTTGAATAGGGATCTAAATAAGGTCCACAGATTGCAATTTGTTGCTAACCCTACATCTGTGTAATCTATAGGCTCCTCATCTCTTCTATTTTCCTGGCAATTTATTTGTTGAAGAAATCAGGTCTTTTGTCCTTCATACAATTCTGTTATTGTTATTTAATGAGATTATATAAAGTTCCTTAACAATACCTATTGGACATCTTTCTCCCACTATATACAGGTCAATTTTGGGTTTTTAGTGGGTACATAGACCTTCATAGTTACTAATTTTGACAATGTCTAAGCTCCTCTACTTATCTACTATAAGGAAATAGGTGAGATAATTCACTCAACAAATATTTAACTAGCACCTACTATGTGCCGGGCCTTTTGCCAGATCCCAAGAAACACAACAGTCAACAAGCTGGACATTCATAAGCTTAAACTCTCAGACTTGGGTGGGCTGTAGAATTCCTTAAGGAGTTGGTTAAAATGCAGATACCAGGGCCCCATCCCAGACAGCCTATCAGGGCCTGGGGTGGGATGCAGGAATGGATGCCTTTCTTCAGTCTGGCCCAGCACTGTCTGATAGAAATAGACCTTGAGTCACATATGTCATTTAAAATTTTCTAGTAATTATGTAAAAATGTGAAAGGAAACAGGTGAAATTAACTTTAATTACATATTTTATTTAGAGGAAACCCTGGTGGTGTAGTGGTTAATTGCTATGGCTGCTAACCAAGAGGTCGGCAGTTTGAATCCACCAGGCAGTCCTTGGAAACTCTATGGGGCAGTTCTACTCTGTCCTATAGGGTTGCTATGAGTCAGAATTGACTCGGCAGCAGTGGGTGGATTTTATTTAGTGGGTAAAATGACCCACTGCTAACTGAAACCTGAGCGGTTCCAAACCATCAGTGGCTGCGCAGGAGAAAGATGTGGCAGTCTGCTTTCATAAAGATTTACAGCCTTGGAAACCCTATAGGGCAGTTCTACTCTGTCCTATAGGGTCGCTATGAGTCAGAGTCCACTCGATGGCAGGGGGTTTCGTTTGGTTTTTAGTATATTTAACAGCCAATCTCTTAATCACTGCACCACCAGGGCTCCATATTTGAAAATATACCTTTAAAATGCAATCAAGATAAAAATAATTGAGGTATTTTAATTCTTTTAGTGCTATGTCTTTGAAGTTCAGTGTGTATTTAACATTTATGGCACATCTCAGTTCAGGTCAGTCACCTTTCAGGTGCTCCGTGCTGGTCCTGGCTACGTATTGGACAGCGCTGCCTTTGAATCCGATCCGGGTGGTCCAGGCACCAGTCTGGGAGCAAAGCTGAGCTGCGTGGTATCTGTGAAAAGCAAACAAAATATCAGGGACAAAGTCACACCCAGGCTCAAATCCTGCCTCCAACGTTTCCCTTCTCTTCCCAACACTTTTGCACGCCCTTCCTCGCTGTGTGAACTTGAAAGTCCCTTCACCTTCAGAGCGTCAGTCTCCGCGCCTGTAAAATGGGCATATTGATTCCCGTCTCGCCGAGGCCGGGGAGCCTCTGAAGAGGCCGAGGGCAAGGCGCCGGGCACGGCCAGCACACAGCCGCCACCCTGTGTTGGGCAGGAAGCCGTGAAGGATGTAGGCAGGCTTGGAGGCGGGGAAAAGGCGCAGCCTCAGCTACGTCGCGGACTGAGGGCCGGGGGTCCGCGAAGGGTCAGGGTGCGGGGGCTGCGTGAGCCCCCGAGACTGGCGGACGCCTGCAACCTGCAGTCCCCAAGGCTGCCACGGGGCGGCGCTGTGGGGCAGGGACCCAGGGTTCCGGGCGCCCAGGCGGCGGTGAAGCGAGAATTGGTAATATTTTTTTTACCTGTCTGGCGTGGGCTTCCCCGGGGAGCGGAGAATGGGTACATTCTGGTGCCCTCTGCCGCAGGAGGGAAAACCCAGGGGAGGAATTGCCTCTTCTCTGCCTCCTTATCCAATCCAACCAACAGCTGCTGTGATGGGAGGAACCTGGGTTTCAGAGTCCAGAGCCCTGGCTGGGGCCCTGGCTCTGACAGGCCATTTAAATTGCTGGACCTGTTTTCTCACCTGTAAAACCGAGAAACTAGTACCTCCCAGGGCAGTAGTGGGGCCACTGCAGATGATGGCTAGAAAGTTGCTCTGCCAGCCATCTTATGCCAAGCCAGTGACACATGGTGCACCAGGACAGAGAGGCAAACTTTGAAGCAGGAGGATAAAAATAACTAGCTGAGCTAAATGCTTAATCCCCTTTATACTCTCATAACAACCCATGAAATTGGTGCTACTATGGCCCGCACCTTACAGGTGAGAAAGCAGAACCTCATAGATGTGCCTGACTTGTCTGGGGCCACACAGGTGAGCACAACCGGTCCCCTGACTCCCACTTGGTTCTGCGCTCTCATCCGGCCCTTGGGAGGGATGCTGAGGTTGGGGAAGGGTGGGCCTTTTCCTGCCCCATGGCCCTATCTGCTCCCTGGTTCCTGGCTTCTTTCCTCCCTCCCCTCCTGGGTTCTCAGCCCCTCTGGCTGCCCCCTCACCCCAGGTGCCTGGGTCCAAGGTTTGGTCCTTGAGCCTCCCAATTACTAGAAGTCTCCCTATGCCTACCACTCAAGCCTGGCCAATCAGAGCAGTCTATTCTCCTGGCCACAGTACTTGGTTCAGGAATGCACATGTGACTCAAGCCTGGCCAATCAGAGTAGTCCACTCCCCTGGCCACAGGGGTTGGTTCAGGTGTAGGCATGTGACCCAAACCTGACCAATAAGGCTGGATTCTGGGACTTTGATTGGAACTGTTGGGAAGGGGACTCTCTCCTTCTGCCCACCTCGAAGCTGAGAGGTTATGATCCTGGAGCCGTGGACCTCAATCTTTACTTGAATCTCTGGTTTCAGCTTTAACTGAAAGGACTGACTTCTGGGGTCCTGTGCTAGGACGCAGCCAAGGCACCCCCAGCCTTCCCCACCCGCCCCACCCTGCTCCCGATGCCCACCCAGCCAGCCTCCTGGCCTCCCACCCATCCTCACTGCTGACTCACTGGACCTAGGGTCTGAGGATTGAGGATCCCCAAGGTGTCAGCCCCTCAGATCCTGCTGCCACCACCAGGAAAGGAGGTCTCAGCTCCGCTTTTACAGGTGAGGCAGCAGGGCTGGTGAGGTGATTTGCCCAAAGATGCACAGTAGGTGAGCAGTGGCCCCACACGCTAGAATCCAGGTCTTTGGCCCCATCAATGCATCATTCATTTTTTCATCTAGTAAACAGCCTTTGAGCCCCTGCCCAGTGGTGGGATATGAGGGTGCAGGGCGTGGGCTCCAGACAGACCACCAGGGTTCAAATTTCAGCTTCATCACAGACTAAAGTACAGTCTTGGACAAGCTGCTTCACTTCTCTGTGCCTCAGCTTATTACCTGTAGACTGCGAGAAAGAGTGATGTCCCCCAGCCTCTCCAGAAAACCAAAAACATTCTGCCCGATGTTTCAGCAGTCCCCTCTCCCATAAGGCCACGCTTTTGCACATGCCGTCCGCTTGCGTGTTCTTCCCTAGTGTCCGTAGAGAGGTTAAGAGCAGACTTTGACTGAGGGTTCAAATCACAGCTGGAGAGGAAGGCAGGGGAAGGCTCCAAGGTAGGAAACATTGGGTGGCACTCAGGGAAAAGCTTCTGTGGGGCTGCCTGCGTGAGTTGTAGGGCTCCAGCCCTAATGCAGCTGTCCACATCTCCCTCCTCAAGACCCCGGAAGAATTTCTTCTCCCTCTGGGTTGGGACTGTGGAAAGAGGAACTGGCTTGGGGGCCCAGGAGACCTAATTTGAATGACACGCTGAAGAATTCTGGGATCTTGATTTGCATGACGGTCCTGGGCCCCACAGGAGAAACTGTCCAGGTGGAATTGAGACCCTGGAAACAAACCAGGAGAAGTAGGCAGTCTGGCCTCTGTGAAGGGCCCTGGGTGCCCAGGACAGCAGGCGGTGACCAGGAGGCAGGAGAGGCCCCAGGGCACGACTTGGCAGTGTCTGGCAGGACAGGCTGCAGGGGCGGGGTGGGTGATGATGGTTGGTGCATGCCTTCAGCAGCCAAACGCCTTCACGTCATGGAGGAGCTGAAAGCTAAAATAGGACTCTATTTTGGGGGCCTGAGGCGAGCTGGATCACTTCCCTGCCAGACGGGAGAGGCTGCCTCGGTGTCTTCAAGGCTAGGTTCTCCACCCACACGGGAGTGGCAAGGTGTGGGCCCTGATAGTGGGCTGCAAAGCAGAGGGGCACAGGCCGGGAGGACAACAGCTGCTGGGGGGACTGGGGGCCTGATGCCACCTGCATGAGCTCCCAGAATTCTCACAACCACCCTAGGAGATGGGAGCTGGGCCTTCCCCATCACACAGATGAATAGACTGGGGCTGAGAGAGGCTAGGTCACTTGTCTAAAGTCACTCAGTGGCAAGTGGCAGAGCCAAGAGTTGCCCCAGGTCTGGATGACACCCAAGACAGTGCTCCCAACCACAGTGGTGTACATGAGCATGACCCTGAGAAGCAGAAGAAGCCTCGTTTCCTGAGCGCCTGCTCTGTGCCAGGTCTCTGCACACACTGGCTCATGAGCCCCTGAGCCCCGGCACGAGGCCATCAGCATCCCCATTTCACAGACAGACTTAAGACGAAGAAGGGTCAGGATGGAATGTTATGGCCCTGATTGGGCATCTGAGTTGCTGTACGACTCAGGCAAGCCCCTTCTCCTCTCTGGACCTCAGTTGCCCCATCTGTAATCTGAGGACATGGAGACAGGTCCCAATGGGCCTCCAACTCCAACACTCTGACTAGTCCCCCCAGGAGGCCCATAGTGAGCTGGGGGTGGGGTGGCCAGAATGGCAGAGCAAATTTTCCAAGCCGGTCCTTGCCCTGCTCATTGCCTCCAGCAAACCCATCCTCCAGGCCGGTAAGTGCGACCCACCCATCGCCAAGGGAAATGAAGGCTTGCGCCTTTCCTGGGCCTAGCGGTGTGCTGTGGGATCTCTATATGCTGGCACTAGCCTGCGTGATACCCTGTAGAAGAGGGTCTGTGATTATCGTGCCGCTTCTACAATGAGACCCAGAAAGGGAAGCAGTTCACCCAGTATTACCCAGGAAAGAAGGGACACAGCAGGCTAGGGCCCTGCCCTCTCTGCTGACTCTGTCATGGTGCCATAAAGCCAGCCGGGGCATTCCTTGGCTGCCGCCTGATTTCTGTCCTGATCCTGCTTCTTTGGCTGCCAGGGAGCAGCAAGGCCATACGGCCCCTCCTCACGTCCTCTCCTGGTCCATAAATAGCCCTGTCCATCCTCATGGCGGGTTCCCACCTCGCCGGGTGCCGTGCTCAATTGCCCATGTCCTCCCTTCTTTCACCTGTCACTGAGAGGACTGGAGCCACTTCATCCCTTCCATTTCCTGTCATTAATCTTTCCCCAAGCCCCCCCTGCTGTGGCTCCTCTGGCAGCTTCCCAGGGCCTGCCTGTCTCATTTCTGAGCCCAGAAAGCGGCCCCTCCTGTGCCTGCTGCCCCAGAGGCCTGAAGAATGGCCCCACTAAGGCAAGGTTGCAGGGAGGCCCAGCCGCTCCCGCTATCGCTCTGTGTGTCCTGCTCTACTGGCTTCCCTGCCCTGCCCACTCCCCATCAGCCCACTCAGCTTCCGGAATGCCACTTCCATCACTCACTCCTCTGCCCTAAGACTGCCCATGGCTCCCCGTTGCCTGCAGGAAAAGGCCCTGAATCTCCAGTTTGCCGTTCTCACCTGGCACACACACACACACCACGCACCTGATTCCCCAGCCTCACCTGCCCATCAGCCAACCTCCACTGTGGCTCAGAGGTTAAAAACCCACAGCTTTAAGGCCAGAGAACCTCTGGTAAAGCACCAGTTCTGCCACAGATTTGCTGTGTGACTTGGGTAAGACACGTCACCTCTCTGAGCCTCTTTATCTGTAAAATGGGTAGTACTAGAATCCACCTCACAGGGTTGATGGGGGATGTCAAATCAGAAATCAAAGGTAAGAGGTTCATAACCTATAAAGTGCCAGCACGCACTTGTTACTGTTATCTTGGAAGAGGTTGTAGACATTATCTTCTCACTGTAGCAAGCAGCTGGGAACAGATTTGCTCCTTGGCTCCACCCCACAGGGCCCTGAGTGATGGCTCCAGGGACAGACACCAACATACCCATTGCTCAGATGAGGAAAGGCTCAGGCCTGTCCCCCTGCCCCCAACACACTTGCAGCTCAGGGAGTGAGCGTCTTTGTCACGTCTGGCCCCTGGGATTTTCATTTCCAACCAGCTTGGGTTTTGGTGACCTCATGGTGACGCCCCTGGCAAATGCCTCCCCCGCTGCAGGGAAGCCAAACTGCCCCCACCGCCCCCCGCCCCATGCTCTTCATCAACTGCGTATTTGCAGTTGGTCTTGGTCCTTAAATTCTCACTAGATTTGTCAAGTTTTTCCAGGGGCACCCCACCGCCACTCAGCACCTCCAAGGGTTCTCACTCAGCCCTCATTCAGCCCCAGCCCTCCTCCCCACAGCCCACAAGGAGGGCTCTTCCCAGCTTCCTGAAGGTCCCTCCAAAAGGTTCCCCCCCGCCCCCCTTGTTTCTAATGCCTACTCCCTACCCCACCTGGCTGGATGCTGGCAGAGTGCTTGACCTTGGAATTCTCCAGCCTGGGCCCTGGAGCATGCAGCTGCTTCCTGTGGACATATCAGACCTGGAGGGGGTGGGAACCACCATCTCCACAGCCACATCGTGCCCCCCAACCCAATGCGCCTCTCGCTCCACCTCTTTGATTTGGTGCACGTGTGTGTCGGTTCCACCAAGTCGGTGGCTCCATCCTCTGGTCTCTCGGCCTTGTTCTGAGCTTCTCTCTGCCTCCCTGCGGCTTTCTGTTGCTCTTGGTTGCTCTGCAGGCCTCTCTCTCAGCCACTGTCTCTCTCCCTCTTCCTCTGTCTCTGACTCTCTATCACTGTCTCTCCTCTCCCCCTCTACCGACCTCTGTCCTTTCTCTTCTCTGTCACAGCCTCTCTGTCCCTGTACCCCACTTACACATTACTGTATAATATTCCCCCACTGCCCACAGCACTGTCGTCTCTCCAGGAGCTCTCTCACACCTCTGTGGACCCACTGTTAGCCCCTCAAACCAGGTGTTAGCAGGGAGGGAGGAGGGGCTCAGACAGGCCTGGGACAGGTCCTGCAGGCGGGAAGAGGAGGGCACTCAGCTGAGCCTCTGCTCGGCTTGGCAGGGAGCCCCCAGGGAGCACGGAGGTAGGGGGCAGGCTCTGGCCTCAGGAGCCTCCTTGCAAGGGACCATGTCCCAGGAGGAGGTAACCCTGGTGATAGATGGGGTTCAGGAGCCTGGCTGTGAATGGGGCTTGGCACCTGCCCTTCTGTGTGATGTCTCCAAGCCCCACCTCCGAGCCTCAGTCTTTTCCCTGCACATGGGACACCAGGAGGCCTCTCGGGCTCCCTGCAGCTGTGGGGTCTGTGAGAGCTGACAGTGGACTCCATGCAGAAGGGGCCTGGCCTACCTCCTCCGTCGTTATGGTTTCCGCAGCTGCAGTGGACAGTGTGGCGAGTAACCAGGAGCCCTGGTTGCTGTTCTGGCCGGAGCAGGAGTTGCCTATGAGACTACCTGGCACCAGCGGCAGGCCCCAGGCCAGAGGCAGGCCTCAGGGCTCCTAGCCCAGGGCCTTCCCGACGCCACACTCCGGGGTCGAAGGGCTGGGAGCCCAAGCCCCAGCTACATTACTGTCTATTTGGGTAACTGCCACCTTCCCGGCTCCTAGAACAGAGCCTTCTCTGCCCATTGTTGATGCCCAACAAGTCTTTGTGGAACGAACGCAAGAAGGAATGCCACAGAAGCCCTTTGAAATCTGTAGCTGACATGTGAGCCGACGACCAGAATCTAGGCAGATGCCCTGGCTGAGGGGATTCCCACCAGGACTCATGTAGGGATTTTGACACAAGATTTGAGGCAGCTAGTGAGTGGAGGGAGGGGTGGGCCCTGGAGGTTACCGATGTTGGGGGAGGCAGAGAGGACAGACCTGGCCATCCTCCCAAGTTTGCCAAGTGGTGGTTCTGTTCTCCCCTACCCTCCCCAAGGCCTTCTGCTTTCTCCTGAAGGACACATGAATAGAATCCTAGGTTGTCAGATATGTCAGGGCCTTGGAGGTCATAAAGTCCAGCCCCATAACTTTGAAGATTGGGGAGACTGAGGCCCAAAAAAGGGAAGAGATTACCCAGAATCACACAGTGAGTCTGAATGCAAGTTCCTTCGGCTTCCCAGTCCTTATATACCAGCCCTAAGCAATCCTTCAGGTTTCCCTTTTTGCCTTGGCTGCCAGGAAGCTCAGCTTTTAAACTGTATTTTATCTTACAAGCACATCAAACTCCTTTCCAGAAGACAAAGGGTTTATTTGGGTCCAATAATGTGCCCAACATCATGCCATGCCTGGTCATGTATAGGATATCATTTAATCTGTACAACAAGCACGTGAGAGAGATGAGTGGTCTTGTCTTACTGATGGATATATATACTTACCTGACCTACAGATAAGAATTCATCCACATGCCCAACAGTAGGCAAGGACTAGACCAATAGAGCTCCTCAGAGGGCCCAGAGTTGTACGGATCAGATGCCATAGCTTTTTATAAACACTATAGTAGTATACCCTGATGGCACAGTGGTTAAGAGCTATGGCTGCTAACCAAAAGGTCAGCAGTTTGAATCCACCAGCCGCTCCTTGGAAGCCCTATAGGGCAGTCCTACTCTGTCCTATAGGGTTGCTATGAATCAGAATTGACTCAATGACAACAGGTTTAAAGCACTATAAAGGAGCCCTGATGATGCAGTGGTTAAGCACTCGGCCTCTAACCGAAAGGTTAGCAGTTCAAATCCACCAGCCTCTCTGTGGGAGAAAGATATGACAGTCTGCTATTGTAAAGATTCACAACCTTGGAAACCCCCTGGGGGCAGTTTCATTCTATCCTGTAGGGTCACTATAAGTCAGAACAGACTCAATGGCTATGGGTATCTTACAGATGTGGAAACAGGCACAGAGACATAAAGCAGCTTGTTCAAAGTCACATAGCTAGCAAGTGGCAGAGGCAGAATTCAAACCTAGGACCCTCTGGCTCTCGCCTCCATGGTCTTTTCTCTCTGTAAACACACATATAGATGCCGGTGCTGCAGTCCCATGCCCTGGTGCCCTCACCGTACCCCATGGCCCACTGTCCTTCATCTTCTGCTCCCACCCTTTCAATAGGGAGCCCCTTGAGAAGATGTGGAGGGGGCGCTTGGGTCCAAACTTTGGTACCCAGGTCTACACTGTCATTGTGGAACGATTTGGACACTGGGGGTCACATCTTAAGAGAGTTTGGCACACGTAGCCAAGAATTCTCTCAGCCTTTTTTACTTAGTGCTTAGCCTGAGCAAGATGTCATAAGGAAAAAAAAAAAAAAAAAAACTGCACAAAGATGTTCATTGCAGCATTGTTTATCAAGGAGAGAGGTTGGAATTCATCTAGATGCCCAACAGTAGGGACAGATTAGGTCAACAAAGGGCCCAGCTTCATGGGAGGGTTCCCACCTTGGTTTGACTTTTGAAATTCTTAATGTTGTCTTTGAACTTGCGTGTTGTGAGCGAAGTTCAGTGAGACACTGGAGCCTGCTCATGAGCAGGGTTGGTGATCAGAAGAAAGAAAAAGCTTTATATTTTATTATCCTCGATGACACATTTTTCCTCATTTTGGAGCAAGGCACTCACATATGGATTTTGTACCAGGCCCTGCAAATTATGTAGTTGGTCCTGCGTGTAATAGTGGGAAGGGCATCTCTTGGGGCCCAGGAGAGATGGGTTCATGGTTACTCTCCCCGTAGGCCTCAGTTTCCCCATCTGTAAAATGAAGGATTGGAGTAGGTTATCTATGATTTTACAAACATTACGTAGCCATTGAAAATGGAAAACATATGTAGACTCTTTCCATATCCAGAAAAGTCCATTCTGGCAAAAAAACTACAGTGAGATAAAGTAGACACAGGAAGGAGGGGCCCTGATCACAGCTGAGCATCTGACAAAGGCCGAACAAAGAGGGAGAGGGTTTGACAAGGTGGAAACAGGAAGCCGAATGCCTTCCAGGTCCCCTTCTATTTCTCTTTAAGCTCCTGAGGTTCATAAGGAAAATAAGATTTTCAGAAGCTCACGGAAAGGAAACAATGGCAAACCCTGGAGAATTCTGGTAGATGGGGGGATTTGAGGCAGGCCACTGTGGCAAGGTGAGGGCAGGCTTTCAACTTCCATTAACACACCCTGTCACTCTCTCTCTTTCCCTCCCCAACCCTTCCTGAGACCTCTCTTCCTCCTTCCCCCCCCCATATCCTGTTCTCCCATTCCTTCTCTATCACTCTGCCTGCCACCCACCTCCCGCCCCCTGTGGGAACTGAAGCGTGCGAGGAGGGAAGGCAGGGCTAGGCAGGATGGACATGGTCACCCTTCCCTGGCTTTGCAGGGAAGACAGGGTGAGATGATGAAGAGCTTGGGGGTGCCTCCAAGGCCCCTTCAGCCAGCCCCAGTTTCCGTCATACCAAGCTTGGTGACATCTGAGGCTCTGACACCATGAGATGCTGAGCTTCTACGATCCGCCCATCTCAGCGCCGCCAGGAGCCCTGAGTGGGGTAAGAGATCAGAGGAGCTGTCTGCAAGCGAGTGGGGAGGCAGGTGGGAGGGCTGTGAAAGGCAAACAGGTGGGAGAGGGAAGGTGAGTCAGCACAGGGCAGAGGAGCAGGAGTTTGCAGGAAGCACCGTCAGCCTTGGAGCCTCTGTAGCTGGGGCTGGCTCTCTGCCCCCTGGCAGCCCCTTTCCAGTGCCCTCCTGAGCCCACCCCACTGCCCACACTGGAGCTCCACGTTGGCCCTCCAGAAAGTCCTGGCTTTGGGCTCTTGTCAAAACATGCCTATCCTGTGGCCCACAGGTCGTTTGCAGGTTAACAGAGAGATAAGACCCCTCCTAGTGGGTGACTGTTACAAGCGTCTGAGCAAGTAGCAGTCTGGTGACAAAGATGTTTGTCACCTTCATCATGCCACCACATCATCCAGATGGGGGGGCTTGTAGGGTGGGCCCTACGTGTCCCCCTTTCTTCACCTTGTGCCCTGATTTCCTCTGGGAATAGAGGGCTGGGCGACCTCTGAAATGTGTTCAGGCCGAAGATTCTGAGTCCAAGAGTGCCTGAGACCTTGTTGCCCAGGGTGTCACTGAGAACGTCACAGGCTGGACAGGATGAGATCCAGGGGCTCTTCTGAGAGTGTGGGCTTTGTCTCGCTGAATGGCCCCCACAGGTCCTGGGTGACTCCTGAAGTTCACAGGTGCGCTCTGGAAAATCTAAGGTACACCTCTGGGTGGGGGCAGGGGAGGAAAGGAGGCAGCCCCTCCCCCTCACTTAACCCCTGCCTCAGGGAGGGTGAAGCAGCCCCCTTAGCATCTGACAATCTTCACCTTGGTTCAAGCCAACCTCTTAGTTCCCTGGGCCTCAGTTTCCTCATCTGTAAAATGGGATCATAATCCTTATCCTAACTACCCTTTGGAGTTTGGTAAGGGGTCAATGAGCTAAAGGATGTGAAAGGTGTTATTCAAATGAAGCACCGTCCTGAGTAATTTGTAGGAGGTGAATTTGGATCCCAGGCCAGCCTTTTTCTCGAAGAAAGAAGCCTCAGGCCAACTGTTAAAGCAGATATTTAACAGTTAAGATTTTCAGAAGTTAGCAGAAAGGAAACAATTGTGTTAAAGCACAACGATTTACCCAAATGCCAATCACGTTCCAGTGCTGGTGAAAAGTGGTAATTCACAAAGCAGCTCACAGTGCTTCACAGTGGGTGAGCTTGTCTGCTGGTTCCTTCCCTGTGTTTCCTGAGGTAGCTGCACCTTTGTGTGGAAGATTCCTGGGAACAAGGAGGGTGCCCTCTGCTTCCTTACAGACCAAGTGCTGGATACACAGTTGGCATGTAGAATGGAGTTAGAACTGGAAGAAAACCTCAAACTCACTGGGTCTGTGATAGATTGGCAAGTCTAGCCACAATTCCAACCTCATGTGTACTTCCTCTGTGAGGTAATTTTAATCTTCCCGAACACGATTTAGATTTGGGGTCTATTTTCCCCTAGGCCTTCAAACTAGTTCATTCCAGTTAGAACCCCTGCTGAGAATTTGCATTTCTAACAAGTTCTCAAACATCCCCCCCTCAAAAAAACACCATGGAGTTGATTCAGACTCATAGTCTCATAGAGATCCTATAGGAGAGAGTAGAACTGACCCATAGGGTTTCCAAGGAGTGGCTGGTGGAGTGGAACTGCCGCCCTTTTGGTTAGCAGCCAAGCTTTTAACCATTGCACCACCAGGGCTCCAACAAGTTCCCAGGCGATGCTAATGCTGCTGGTTAGGGACCAGTTTTGAGAACCACTAGTGGAGCAGTGGTTCTCAGAATTTATTATACGTAAGAATCACCCGGGGATCTTGTTTAAAATGTAGATTCTGAGTCAGTATATCTGGGGTGAAAACGCAAACTCTCCCCAGGGGTTCAAACTGGAATGAATTCCTTTGAAACTCGGATTTCCCCACCCTTGAATTTGGGCTGTCCTCATGACTTGGCTTGGCCAATAGAATGCAGTAGAAGCGACATCCTACAACTTTGAGACTGGTCCTCAAGAGACCTTGCAGCTTCTGTCTTTGTCCTCTTAGGCTGCTGCCCTGAGGCCCATGTCAGGATGTTGGTCCAGCTGCTGGGGCACCAGAGGCCTGTGGAGGAGACCCAGACAGCCCGCTGTCAGGCACACGGGTGAGGCCATCCTGGACCTCGAAGCCTAGTGGACATTCCAGCAGAACATGGCTGCCTGAGCGAGCCCACCCAGCCCCACTCTGAATCATAATAATCACGGCTGAAACCACTCAGTCTTTTGGGGAGGGCTTGTTATACAGTGCAGGCTAACCGATGCCCAGGGAAGGAGGGGATGTACTCAGTGTCCCACAGTGAGGCAGAGATCAAGACTGGACTTGGACTAGGTTCCCAGCTGACCCAGAGAGCCCTGCCCACCGGCGTCCTGTGGCCCGCTTCCTCAGCCCAGCTGGTGTGTGTGTGTGTGTGTGTGTGGTGGGTGTACATCAGGTGGACTCTTCCCACTTCTACTCAAGTTACAAAGGGTTGGCTGACATCCACAGGTTCTTCCTGCCCATCATCCCTTGGGAGGGAGGGAGGTATGGTTAATCCCATTCTACAGATTGTGAAATTGAGGCCAAGAACCAATAAGCAATTTGCTGACAGTCACACAGCTAATACGTAGCAAAGCTCTAACTCATACCCAAATCCTCTGATGCCAACTCAGGGTCCTCCCACTGACTCTCAGGAAGGAGAATGGCAGGTAAGGAAGTTCCCTCCCAGGGTCCTTCCAAGGATCAGTCCCTCAGAAAGGGACACACACACCACACACGTTCTTTCTCTCTGTCTTCTTCCATCCCTCCTTCCCACCCTTCCACCTTCAACCAGCCTACCCCTACTGGACCATATACTTTATTAAAAATATATCATTACAAACTCCATTGTCCATCGGGCTGGGGCTGGAGACTGGGAAGGACCACAGGGAGGGCCAGGCCCTCATCTTGCCCCTTTAGGGTCCCACCTCTGTACCCAAACCCAACACCATTTGGGGTCCACATGGCTGGCTTTGGTGGCCTTGGGGCAGCCAGCTGGGTGGGGAAGGGACTCGGCTTGACCGGCTGATGGGGAAGGGGAGGGGTGCACAGAGAGGGACCGCATCTCCTTATCCTGCAGGTAAAAATGGCAGAAAGTGGATGTGGCGGCTCCATCTCTCTCCATTTATAGATATTTACAAAAGAAAGTCATGAGCAATAGGCCACGGTCATGCAGAGAAACGCACCCCCCTCCCCCTCCCCCCAACTAACCCCTGGCCCACCCCAGAACCCCATGACGCCCACCCCCCAGCAGTCCAACCGCCTTCCCCAAGGTTCTGAGAGCAAAAGGGCACATCCTCGAAAGGTCGGTGGGAAAAAGGTGGTGGCCTGGGGTCCCAGAGCCTCCTGTAGGTAATGGCTGGGGAACCCAGACCGACAGGGCCTCAGTGTCCTGGCTCCATCCAGGCTTGGGCTCTGGAGCTGGCAGGAAGTGGTCTCCCACACCTCCCAGTCCTGTCTCCCTCCCGAAGGTCCCCTGAGCCGGAGTCTGCCCTGTCCTGAGTGTGGGTGGGAGTGTCCTGGCAACCCATTCCTGGCAGAGGCTCTCGAAGGAGGCGACGAGGGTGGGCCTGGAGGTCAAATGGCGGACTCCCTGCGGTAGGAGATGTTGTCCAGCGGGAGCGTGGCTTGCATACGCTCCAGATCCAGGTGACTGCCAAACTCCAGCATCCGGATGATGCCCGCCTCCTCCTTGGAGGCCGCCTCCAGGCCCAGGCCCGCGGCCACAGCAGCAGCGGCTGCAGCCTCCTCCTCCATTTCCTCTTCCTCCTGGCTCATGAGGGCCAGCTCATTCTCATAGCAGAAGGCACTGGGCGGGGGCGGTGGGGCGGGCAGCACGGTGATCTTGCTCTCCTGCAGCTCCCGGGCGGAGCAGCAGGGCGTGCCGGCCACCTCGTAGGTCTTGTGGAAGCGTGAGTAGTCCACTTTGTAGTGGCTCTTCTCCTCGAAGACCACGGGTTCGAAGCGGTGGCCCCACAGGATCTCGCTGGCCAGGTAGGAGCTGCGGGCCTGGGTGGTCATGGCGGTGGCCTCCACCATGCCCTCCAGAATGACCACAATCTCGAAGTCCTCTGACTCCAGCTCCTCCTTGCCCATGCCATAGAGTGGGCTGTCTTCGTCGATCTCGTGGACAATGATGATGGGTGACACCAGGAAGATGCGGTCCAGGCCGATGTCGTAGCCCACGTTGAGGTCCCGCTGGTCCAGGGGCAGATACTCGCCCTCCTGGGTCATGTAGGGCTTGATGAGCTGGGCCCGCACATGGGCCTCCACGATGTGGCTCTTGCGCAGGTTGCCCACGCGCCACATCAGGCAGAGCTTGCCGTCTCGCACTGAGATGACCGCGTGGTGGCTGAACAGCAGTGTCTGTGCCCGCTTCTTGGGGCGAGCCATCTTAGCCATGATGGTGCCGATCATGAAGGAGTCGATGACGCAGCCCACTATGGACTGGACCACCACGGCAATGACGGCCAGAGGGCACTCCTCTGTCACGCACCGGAACCCATAGCCGATGGTCGTCTGCGTCTCCACCGAGAACAGGAAGGCGCCCAGAAAGCCGTTCACGTGCATGATGCAAGGCTTGGGGGCCACGGGGGCCGCCCCGCCGCTGCCCGCCGGGGCTCCTGCTGCGGGCACCGCCGGGCTGACCTCCAGGTCACCGTGGAAGAAGGCAATACACCAGAAGAGGAGGCCGAAGAAGAGCCAGGAGACGAGGAAGGCCGCGGAGAAGATCATGAGCATGTAGCGCCAACGCGTGTCCACACAGGTGGTGAAGATGTCTGCCATGTAGCGCTGCGACTTGTTGCTCAGGTTGGCGAAGTAGACGTTGCATTGGCCGTTCTTCTTGACGAAGCGGTTGCGGCGTTTCCGCCGGGGCACGTGGGCCTGCCCGTTGCGGCTGTGCCCGTGCATGTCCTGATGCCGGCGTGGTCACCTGGGAAGATGCAGGGCCTGGGAAGGAGAAGCCAGAAAGGTGAGACGCTGGGGAGCAAGGGCTGCCACGGACACCAGGCTTGGGGCATCAAAGATGCTCAGAAAAAAAGAGCCTGCACTGGAACCCAAGCCTCCTTCCGCCCAGGCAGACAGGAGGTTCAGGAGGCCTGATGACAGGGAGTATGAGGGCCTGAGCCAGTGCTGCCGAGGCTGGCACAGCTCCAGCGCTGGGGTCTGCTGGACCGCGAAGCTGAGACCACCAGGATGCACGTCTCCTCCCAGCCCCTCCACGCTGCCCCTCCCACCCTCCTTGGCCGGCTGTTCCGGGGGCTTCCTGACGCTGTCTTGGCTTCCCTCTCCCGCCATTCTGTCCCACTTGCTCTCCTGGGTCTCCCAGGGACTGGACAGTCTCCTTTGCTGTCCAATAAGTAGCCGCTAGCCACCTGTGACTCTTTATATTTTAAATTAATTAAACTTAAATTTGATCCTCACTTCCTCATTGCCCTAGTCACATTTCAAATGCTCAATGGCCACATAAGGCTAGAGGCGACCGTCCTGCACAGTGTGGATGGAGAGCATTTCTACCACTGCAGAAAGTTCTATTGGACGGCGCTGGACACCACAGCCCTACCGAGGCTCCTCTCTTGAGTCCTTCCCTTCTAGTGTTGCTTTGAGTCTCTGGGCCCAGATTTCTGTTCTGTCCCCAAACTTGTCAGGAGCAAAAGTGGGTGGAGTCTGTAGTGGTGGTCAGGGTGGAGGAAGGGGGAGCCCCCGTGCTTTGGGCCTGTGCACTAAACATTTCTGTCCTCATGTCGCGGGTGAAGAAACGGGGGCTCAGGCAGCAGCTGAGCTGCCCAAGGCCACACAGCTGGTAAGTGGATCCAAACCCAGGTGTATCTAACTCTTCGGCCCCCTGTGGATGTGTTCATGCTGTGAAGAGACGTGACTGGGAGGGGAAGGTGCACCCCTGACTAGCTATGTCGCAACTCATTTCACCTCTCTGAGCCTCAGTTTTCTCATCTGTAAAATGGGGCTCAAAATCCCTACCTCACAGGACCTAAGGAGTGAGTAAGTGCTCAGTTAAAGCCAGCTGCCCTCTTGCCTTCCTTCCTGTTTCCTGGGAGCGGGAGGAAGCCGGTGAGAGGCATGACTCCCTGTCGGCGTCCCCAGCTGTTTCAGCGGAGGCGGCCCCTCACCCCACCTAGTGGTAGGCACACCAGCTGGGCCCATGGAGGGTGGGCCATCCCTCTTCCCTCCCTTCCACTGGGGACCCAGGAGAGAGATGGTGCTGCCCAGGGCCCCAGGGCTGGCAGGGACGGCCCTGGGCTCCGGCTGCGGGTAACGTTTTGGCCCAGAATTATATAAGGCTGGAAGTTTCTATTTTCTGTTCTATTCTTCTTCCTGATCTAATTGTGCATCTGTGGCAATGTTTATACACTTCCCCGGTTCAGGACAACTTGGTTGCCGCAGCAACCGGTGCGCGCCAACGCTGTAATTTAGAGATCAACAGCTTCAGAGCCTGCCTCTTCCCCACAGAAACTCCCTCTCCCAGCCCTGGGAGAGTGAGCCCTGCCCCCAGCTCCTTCTTGCGGTCACCCCTCCTTGACTCAGGGTGCTTCTCCTTTCCCGCCTTGAAAGGATTCCTGGTTCCCACAGCCCAGGGTTTGAATCCCGGATCTGCAGTGTGACTTGTGGGCAAGTTACTTGACTCCTGTGAGCCTCGGTTTCCTCATCTGGAAGAATGGAACTAATGAGACCCATTGTTTGAAGCCATAATGGGTAATGTGGACGTGGCCTCTACTGCAAAGCCTGGCCCGTAGGTCATAATGTAGCCAGTACATCCCAGGCCCTGCTACTGTCTCCCCCAGAGTCCCACCAGCCAGGGCGCCAGGGAATAGCACGTACTGTAGTATAAAGAGTTTTCCAAGTCTTCCTCTGCTAAAAATCCCCCCTCTGCTCCATCCCACTGCCTCGAATGCCTCCAGTAGCACCTCAGACTGTCATTTTACATGGGAGCCAAAGAAGCCCAGAGATGGGATGACCTGCTGAGGGTCCCAGAGAGAGGCCAGGCAGGGCCAGCCCTGGACCCAGGTCCCTTACTCCCACTCCAGAGCTCCCAGAAGACAGTCAAGGTGCTTCCAGGCAGAGAGCCCCCTTCAACCTCACCCACTTCCTCCCTGGAGGGGTTTGAGGTGGGTTTGGGGTGAGGGAAGAGAGGGCACCAGCCCAGCGCCCCTCCCAGAGCCTCAGAGGTCCCTGGACCCACTGTCTACAGGTTCTCTGGGAGAGGGGCAGAGAGACAAAACATGGTGACTGGGCCTTTGACGGAGGAGGACACTGAGGCCCAGAGAGGGCTAGGGCCCTGCCTAGGGCTGAACTTGAGCCCAGGGTGCTGGGGGACCCCCTGGTTCTCTGCCCAAGGGGACTGGGCTCCTGACCTGGGGGTTCATCTGGTGCTGCTGGAAAGGGCTCTTCATGGGGCCCCTACCCTCTAGGCAGGGGTGACGGGGCGAAGGGGTGGGGAGATGATCCCCCCATGGCCATAGGAGAATGGAGACTCCCTGGGCCTCCCCTCACCTGTACTGCCCACTACCCCACATCAGTGAGCTGAAGTGACTGGAACCTTGGTCATGGCCCATGACCCAAGGTCAGCCCTGAGGTTCCACATGTCTCCATCTCTGGCATTCACCCTTACCTCAACATCCACACTGCACCCCAACACACCTCCCAAACCCAACAGTTAACACTTACTCCAACCCTAACATTCATCCCAAATCCCAACACTCGCTCCCACCCCAACTGCAATACTCATCTCCCTGCTCCTGCCCTTCTACCACCCGACCCCACCACATCACAGCCAGTGGGCATAGTTTTATCCTGCTTACCGCTGTGCCTACTCTCAAGGTCACTGTTTCCTGAGTCCCTAGTATACGCCAGACCCTGTGCTGGCTGCTTGGCCGGTGTTATGGCGGGCGTGCATCGACACATCCTGGTGCTCAGAAGGGGAAAGCTGCCTCCCAGGCATGCTGTGTTTCCCCTAGACCCGTCACCCTCCGCCAGGAGGAAGGCTGGTCTCTGTGAAGACCCTTAGCTGGTGACAACCCAGAACCTCATCTGCTGAGTGACTTACTCAAGCAAACAAGGCTCCTGTCGCCATGGACTTGCTTGGCAGAAAGAAGTTCACCTGCCAATGCGTGGGCTGACCTGCACAATGCTGCCACCGAAAAAGTAAAACGTACAGAGCCTGGTGTCATGTTTTCATTGACAAGCCCCAGGAGGTGGTCAGGTTTTCTTCGTCTTGTTTGTCAGATGGGCTTCCTGGGGAGGGGACACTGCAGAGGGTACAATGTGAGCGAAACGGGCACACGGATGAGGGAGAGGGGTGACAGGTGCCTCCAGTGCCATCCTTCTTTGAAAAGAGATATCTCATTCTTTTTTAAAAAAGAGCCCTGGTTATTTAGGTGCCTGTATTATGTTTGTCAGCTTGTCATACTGTGGTGGCTTGTATGTTGCTGTGATGCTGGAAGCTAGGTCACCAGTATTTCAAATACCAGCAGGGTCACCAGTGGTGGACAGGTTTCAGTGGCACTTCCAGACTAAGACAGACTAGGAAAAAAGGCCTGGCGGTTTACTTCTGAAAATTAGCCAATAAAAACCTTCTGGATCACAACAGAACATTCTCTGGTGTAGTGCTAGAAGATGAACCCCTTAGGCTGAAGGCTTTCAAAATACACCGAGTCCCTAACAATGGATTCGAGCTTACCAGTGATCAGAAAGATGGCGCAGGACCGGGCAACATTTGTTCTGTTGTACACGGGGTCGGTCATACATTTGGTCGCCATGAGTTGGAGCCGACTGAATGGCAACTACGACGTTATGCTTAGAGTTAAACTGTACTTTTCTGGAAGGCAGGGAGGGAATGGTTTCATTCTCATTGCAACCACTGCCTGTTAACGTGCAATGGAAGCATGTGGTTCTAGGCACAGTTTATATGGTGGAGGCCCCACCTCAACATTCATACCCCCACCCAACACACACCAGCTGGGTCCTGGCCCCTCTGATGCTGCTTTGCTGTGTGACCAACAAATCACTATGCTCCCTGGCCTGGCTCCTCCTGCCGTCGACGGGGTTACTCCTTCTGCCCAGCCTCCCTTTCGGGGTCTTCATGAGGGTCATGGAGTTGGGCAGACAGCTATGGAACCAGAAGGGTGGCTGTGGTGCCCCAGCGTGTCCCAAATCGTTGCGTTCAGGCTGCCAGCCCATGGCGAGATGAGGAAAAGGACAGTGGAGCTGCTGTAGTGTATTCTAAGATTGCATCCTTTTAGTGCTAAACGTTTTTTTTTTTTTTAAATGGCGGGTATGGGAGATGCTGGCGGCTTTTTAAAAATTTAATGTCCTTTCCTGGCGAAGTGAAGTACTAACGGCGCTATGCCAGTTATGAAAGTTCTTTTAATGTTACTATGCTGTTGTGACATCCCAAATCTGGGAGTTCCTAGTCCAGGCTTCTTTTGGCAACTAGGAAAACTGAGGCTGAGAGGTGGCACAGCGAGCCAGCCGCTGGCAGGAGGAGATTCAGGCCCAGGGGAGAGAGTGAAGGTGACCAGCAGGACTGCCGACACGCTGGCCCACTGCTCCTCTGCTCCTTCCTGAGGAGCGAAGGAGGGGCCAGGGACCCTGCCTGCTGGGGGGCTCCAGAGAAGGCAGAAAGGCTACCCCGCTCCTGTCACCTCCTAGGTCTTCCCTAGGGTTTTATGACATTAAACGCCCCCTCCTTACCCATAAATCCCTTTGGAAAGAAAAGCCGATAAACCGGCCCAGCCCTGGTGGCTCCTGGCTCCCTGGGCAGGCTGGGGATGGGGGGACAGCAAGCCTCCCTCTGCTACCCTCACACTCATGGGGGTGCGCCTCACCCGGGCCTGGTGAACCCCAGACAGCAGCACCAGCCCCTCCTAAAACCCAGGCGGGTGGGCCCCTGCACTCAGCTTCCAGCCCCGGAGGCTCCCTTAGACAGGGAGGAGGAGAGCACTTAGTCCTGCCAGGCTGCCCCACACACCATGAGCCTCTGAGGTCACTGTGATCGAGTGGGAGGAGGAGAGCACTTAGTCCTGCCAGGCTGCCCCACACACCATGAGCCTCTGAGGTCACTGTGATCGAGTGGGACCGTGGAGGCCAGGGGAGGTGAAGCAACTTGCTCCAGGTCACACCCCTCAGCCTCAGGGCCCAGCTGAACCGCCTTTTCCCACTCTGTCAGTTAGGAACGCTCTGGAAGCGCCGACTCCGTGCTGGCACTGCCTCATCTAGCTCAAGGAAGCATCACGGCAGCCTTTGTCTATTTAACAAGTATTTATTAAGTACCTACTGCAGCAACAGTCAGGGTTATTATTTCTGTTCCCCAGCTGAGGCAGCGCAGGCTGGGCGTGGGGGTGGGGCAGAGGGTCCACAGGACAGAAGCAGCAACGCCAGGATTCCCACTCAGGCCCAGCTGGCCCCAGGGCCCCAGCTCACCCTAATCCCCGACCCTGGCCTCTGGCTCCCTTCAAGATGCTCTGCTCGTCCCCTCCCCACCCCAGTGGCCCAGATGGAGACCTTCACTTCCTGACTTCCTTGGCTGTGCTGCAGGCTGCAGCCCCGACATCCTCTGGGCCCTGTAGCCCTCACTGTCCAACTGCACTCTTCGGCTTCCAGGCCACTTTACGAAAATAACATGCTGCCTAAGCCCACATGACTGGGGTGGTACAGCCTGCTTCTCAGCCTCAGCTCTGTCACCTCCTGGCGTGTCCTCTTTGGACCTCAGTTTCCTCAGCTGCATATTGGAGGTTGAGGTGAACACAACCGCTACCCTATAGAAACACCAGCTGACATGAGCGTTAAACGGGGTACTTCAGGGAAAGGGGGGGGGAACGATTTGGTGATGATGATGGTGAAAGGAAGAACGCTGGACTGGCTTCAAATTCTGGCTCCAACCACTAACGTGCTCACGTCTTTTCCTTCATCCGCACCATGGACAAGCACGAATGCTCCCCGGCAGGAGAGTGGGGTGATGTAATAAGATAAGACAAAGAGAAAAGTGTGACGTAATGAAATGACGCGCCTGGCTCAGACCCTGGAAAAAGGCAGGGAGCGAGTGATTGGTGAATTTTGCTGAGTCTGATCAGCCCCACCCATTCCTGACCCCCAAGAGCCAGTGGGCTGGGGGTTGGCTGAGGGGCACACAGTTCCCCTGACCACTCACAGGGAGCAGGCACAGGGTAGTGGGGCAGGGTGGGTGGGGTGGCCAGCTCAGTGCATTGGGGAGGGGCTTCCTTGGGGAAAATGGACGGAAATAACACTGTTCCCCTGTTTACCATTCCCTCAAGGAAAGCCTGCCCCCTACTCCATCTAAGGCCTGGACTATCCGGTCTGGGTGGGCAGCCCGTTCAACTGTAACATGTGGGGCTTCGCAGGGAGGGAAAGAGCTAAAGGCACCAGGCAGCTGAGCTACGCCCCTCAAACAGGAGCTGGGGCCTGACCTGGTCGCAGAGGCAATTGTGGTAGGGTGTCCCTACCTTCCCATGGGCCTCTGTGGGTCCCTGCTCTGCTCTCACACCCTTCCAGAATTTTCTCCCTCATAATTGTGAGAGCCCACATCTTCCTGCTTCCAGTTCAATACCTTCAGCTCTGGAGCCTCCCAGCTGCACCACTTTCTGCCTGTGTGACCTTGGGCAAGTTACTTTGCCTCTCCGGTCCCTGCCCTTCTCAGCTTTAAGTGGGACTAATGGGAGCACTTCATAAGATTGTGATGAAGAATTAACGGAATAATGGACATCGAGTGCCCAGCACAGGGTAAGCAGTCGATAAATGGTACTTACGGCTCCCAAGGCTGGGCAGCCCTCCCTTTGATCTCCTGCACTGGATTTCAGATGCCCCATCCCAGAGCCCACTCTACACCCATCCACACGGCCTGCCCTGTTTGTCTTCCATCACTAGCATTAGGGAAGAAGTGGGTAAGAAGATCAGACAGACCTGGGTCAGAATCAGGCTCAGTCCTGCCTAGCTCTGTGACTTCAGGCAGGTTCGCTGAACTCCCTGAGCCTCAGTTTCTTCATTTGCAAAAGGAACATGGTAATGCCTACCTGGCAGGGTGCCCGTGGGGTCAGATGAGGACTGTCATAAAGCGCAGGCCACACAGTGGATGCTCAGTAAACACTGTTCCTCCCCCACACCGTCTCCCCTGGTCCCTGAAATCCCACTGCACATCACAGTCCCTCCCCCGCCAGCCACCCGACGACACTGGAGCATTTACAGAGTGCTTCTTCTCCGGGCACTGTCCTGACAGTTATATGCCGATCAATTCCTGTAATCCTCACAATGACCTCAGAGGATGGTACTATTATCAGCCCTAATTTAGAAGAAAACCAAGGAACAGGAAGTCGAGTAACTTGCTCGAGGTCACACAGCTCCTAAGTGGGAGAGCCAGGATTTGGTCCTGGGCAGTTGGTGCCAGGGCACACTCACTAGGCACCACTGGTCTCCTGCCTTGAAGACAGGCAGCATATCTGCTTCCATTTAAAAAGCATTTATCAAACCCTCCTATGGCCAGGATCTGTGCAGTCCTGTTGGGGAAGGAGAAACTGGATTGTAGGGCAAGTTGGAGCCAAAACCCAGGTCCCTGACTTTGAGTCTAGAGAATACAGGGTGACTCGGCTCCGGAGGGGCTGTGAGCAGTGTGGGGTGAACTGGCCCTCCCTTCCAAGCACTCAGCCATCGAATGCTGGGCAGGAAACTGCCCTAAGAAGTAAGTTCCCGGAATGTCCAGTCAGACCTTCCAGTTAGGGCCAAATCTCCAGAGCTGGTGGCTGGAGAACCCACCTGCTCCAACCTGTTTCTGAAATGCAGGTGTGCCCTTTGCCACACTGCTGATGCTTAAGCCCTACCCACCAGCCACCGTAGCCTCTTTGTGGGGTCAAGGACCTAGTTTTACTCTAAGTAAGGTGGGCTCTGTCTTGGCTCCAGGTAAATAACCTTTGGAGTAATGGGGTGCCTTGGTCTGGGACTTCCAGGGGGCTGGCCTGGGGGCTGGCCAGACCAGAAAAGACACACCTGGGAGATCCATGTCAACTAGCTTCAGGAGGCACAATTTAGCCTATCCTGCAGGACTGACCCTGGTGGCATAGTGGTTAAGTGCTGCAGCTGCTAACCAAAAGGTTGGCAGTTCGAATCCGCCAGGAGCTCCTTGGAAACTCTATCGGGCAGTTCTACTCTGTCCTATAGGGCCGGCATGAGTCGGAATCTACTCGACGGCAGTGGGTTTGGGTTTTTGGCAGGACTGACTGATAAAGAGCTCTGAACACGGAGGCTCAGAGAGCTTCCTGGTTGGCGAGAACATCTGCTCTCAGGAGGGTGGTGCATCCCTTGGGACATGGAAGCTCTGCGCTGGGAACCCTTCCTGACCTCACCTTAAGTGTTTCTTCATTTGTATCCTTTTTGGCTATAATAAATCATTATCATAGTCATAAGTATGGCATATTCTCCATAAATTCTCTAAGCCGTTCCAGAGACTTATTGAACCCAAAGGCGTAGTAAGAGCCAGCAAGTCAGAAAGTGAGGGTGTAATGTGGACTTTTGAGCTTGCAGCTGGTATCCTGAAGGGGTAGTAGGAAACCAGCCCCAAACTTGTGGCCAGCAGGTGAGAAGGTCGGGGTGTCATGTGAACTCCTCAAACTTGCAGCTGGTATCTGCCTGTTTGGCAGTTTTGAAGGACAGTATTTTTTAACTTGTAAACTCTGACCCAGCTCTGGGATCCTAGGTGTCTTTTTAACTTGTAAACTCTGACCTAGCTCCGGGTGGCTAGGGTCAGAGAGAGAGAGTGCCATGGGGGTGACTGGTGACGAGGATGGAGAAGTGGGAAAGTGAGGACTGGATCCATGTCACCTTTTGGGGATTGGATTCATGCTGATATTTTGATGCAACCTTCTATTGGTCAGACAGTCCTACCCATGCGGTTACCCCAAATGCCTATGCCCCGCCTCTCTACAGGGATCTCCAGGCAAGAGCAGGCCCCTGAGCCTTTCCTTCTCCAGAAGCACCAGGGCTCCTTCAATGGTGGTGTGGGCTCAATCCCCACGGCCTTGCTGTGGCTGCGGGGACCTGTTCGACCTTCCCCCCTTCCTCAAAAGTTGTTGGTTTCATTGCTATTCATCACACACTTGCTGTGGGTCAAACCCACGCCTTGCCCTCACCCAGCTTATGGACCGGCAGGTGAGTGATGCTATACAGGTAATAATACACTTGTGCACGTGGTTGGTCTTAGTTGTTGTCGAGTCAGCTCTGATTTGTGGTGAACTCACATACAACAGAGAGAAATGTCGCCCTGTCCTGTGCCACCTTTGTGATCATCGGTATGTTTAAGTCCATTGTTGTGGCTATTGTATCATTCTCTCTCATTGTGGTTTCCCTCATGTTTGAATCATGTTAAGTGCTTTGAAGGAAAAGTACACCATGGAGTGAAAGACAAGGGGCTCTAGTTTGGTGGGGTCCCTCGGAAGGTCTCTGAGAAAGTGACAGTACCTAGTGACCTGAGTAATAAGTGGAAATTGGTCAGGAGAATTGTGTCTATGTGAAAAGTGGGGTGTAGAACATTCCAGAAAGAGATTGGTGCATCAAGAATCTGCAGCAAGGCTGGGTAGTGGGAGTGAAGTCAGCCAGGGAAAAAGTTGCCTAGGATGAGGCCCTAGAGGCAGGGAGTTTCTGGAAGGGTGTAGAAAAGGTTGTGGATTTCATCCCCAGGGCAACAGGAAGCAGCAGGCAGAGTTTTGCCTGGTTTGATCTTTTACATTTCCATGTGAAATCTTTAGGACACACCAAGCAGTGTGTGCCAGTTGCCACTGAGGCCACTCTGTGGCTGCTGGAGGGCCGGACAGACAGGGCACAGTGGAAGCAGGAGGCCTGCGAGGAGGCTGCAGCTGCCGGCCAGGCAGGTGCTGATGGCGACTTGGAGCTGCCAGGGTAGTGGCCATGGAACTGCCAGTGATAGCTGCCGTCAAGTCTGGAGACTCCAACTCATGGCGACCCCGTGTGTGTCAGAGGAGAACTGCGCTCCATGGCGTTTTCGGTGGCTGATTTTTCAGAAGTAGATCACCAAGCCTTTCTTCCGAAGCACCTTTGGGTGGACTTGAGCCTCCAACCTTTCACTTAGGAGCCAAGTACGTTAACCATTTGCACTAACCAGGGACGGCAGTGGAACTAGAAAGAAGTAAACAGCTTTGCATCTGGACGGGGAGCCCCCAGAGTCTGGTGGCGGGTTGGACATGGCGGTAGAAAGAAAAGAGGTCAAGAATGAAGAGGTGAACAGTGGTGCTGAGATGTGGAGACTGATGAGGACCAGGTTTCTAAGGGAGCAGTGGCCTTGGAATGCGCAGGGACATCCATTGGAGGTCAGCTCCTGAGCTCCCAAGAGATCTGGGAGGAGTCAGAAACGTGAGGACCTTGGACACATGAAGGATACTTTACGCCCTGAGAGTGGACAAGATGTCGTGGAGCAGGGTGTTGAACGAGTAGAGAAGAGGGTCCTAGACCACACTAGAGCAGCTTCGACACAGGGAGGAGACTGACCAAGGCTGAGCAGCTTGAGAGGCAACAGCAAAACCAGGAGACTGTGGCCTCTGGAAGTGAGAGGAAGAAGTTTTAGGCAGTGTTGCTGAGGCTGGCCCTGACCACCCTAGACCACCTGAGGACAGGGGCCATGTCCATCTTCTCCACATAATTCTCTCCCTTCTCAGCCAAAAGGAGCCCTGGTGGGACAGTGGTTAAGCACTTGGCTGCTTAACTGAAAGGTCAGCTGTTTAAACCCACCAGCTGCTTCACTGGAGAAAGATGTGGCAGTCTGCTTCCGTAGAGGTACAGCCTTGGAGACCCTGTGGGGCAGCTCTCCTCTGTTCTGTAGGGTCGCTTTGAGTCGGAATCGACTGGATGTCAATGGGTTTGTTTTTTTTTGTTCAGCCAAGAAGGGGGCAAACTCCTTGTGGGCAGAGAAGGGAAGGTGCTGGGGAGGGGAGGGGAACTGTGATGGTCTGGGGAACTCAACGCACATGTGCCCTTCCCATCCCAGCTCCCCAGCCTGGGGTGGAGAGGAGGGGAGTGTGGCCATCAGAGTCCCCCCCCCCCCGCCCCCGCCAACACACACTGCCACGTCTTTGGTCTTGCTGCAAACAAGAGTCCAGGGTTTCCCCGAGCTCTGGGGGTAGGGCCGATGCCTTCACACACTCGGAGATTGCCCTGGACTTCTCTGCTGGTCCAACTGGGCCCAGCTAATGAAGAGGATTAGAGAGGCATGGGGAACCAGAGCCGAGTCTGAATCTTGCTTCCTCCTTTACTCTGGGGATTATGCAGCAGAGGCCACCAGGTGGCTTCCCACAGTGGTCCTAGGACTTTGGCCTGCAGATAAGACATTCACACATGTGGGGACCAGGCTGGGCACAGCCCAAATGCCCCTCCACTATCTGTGTGCCACAGGAGCTGCCGAAAAGGAGGAGGGAGCTTGTTAAGGAACAGTCTGGGTCTTCAAGGTGTATTTTTAAGCAAAAAAAGGCAACAGCAAGGAACAGTGAGTATAGTAGCTGCCATTTGTATAAAAAAAGGAGAGAAAAAAGAAATTTATAGCCATGCATATTTGCCTGTCTGTGGATGGAGACCCAGGAAGCTGGTGACACTGGCTGCCTCCAGGGAGGGGAGCAGGTGGCTAGGGATAGGGTGGGAGGGAAAATTCTCACTCTATTCTCGTTTGTGCCTTTTTAATTTTAGAACCATCTTTTAATTTTAGAGAAAAAATATACAGAAAAAGTTTAAAAATAGGATGTACATATGTGTATTTTTCTGAGAAAAATGGCCATAACATACTTAAGGTCCTCAAGAAGGGCTGTGGTCCCAGGGGCCAGAGATCTTTTCACTTATGGGCTGTGTGACCCTGGGAAAATGCCTTAACCTCTCTGAGCTGCATCCATAAAACAGGCAGGGTGCGAAGATGAGAGGTGGTAGTGGAGGGCCAGGGTTTTGTAAACTGTAAAGGGCAGAGGCCTTCCTGGAAGAGGGTGTCTACGCGTCCTTGCCTCCCATTCTCCCCTCAGCCCCTCCAGGGCCCTCTGAGCCCACCCTCCTTTAGGCCTGAGTCTAGACTGAGTCTTTCTCAGTCTCTGTCGCTGCTGCTCCTCCTCCATCCTTCTTCCAGGCTAAGCACTTACTCCCTGTGACCCCATCCAGTCCTGTGGCTTAAAATACCACCCAGCCAGCATCTCCCTCCCCAGCACATTCGCCTTCACGTGTCCCTGTATGTCAAAGTGGCATCGCCAACCCCATCACTAAGACAGAAAGATGGACCATCGACCCCTCCCCAGTCCTTACCTCTCCCACACCCCTTGCTGTTCCCAGTTCAATCTATGACACCCCCAGCTTCCCAGCTGCTCAGCCTAACACCTTGTCCTCCTCCTTCAACCCTCCTAGATCCAATAGTAATAATAATGTTATAGTAACCAGTAAGTAGGAGTTCCTGGGTGGTGCAAACAGCTGAGCGCTCAACTACTAGCTGAGAAGTTGGTGGTTGAAACCCATCCAGAGGCGCCTCCGAAGACAGGCTTGGCGGTCTGCTTCTGACAGGTCACAGCCTGGAAAATCCTATGGAGCAGTTCTGCCCTGCACGGATGGGGCTGCCAGAAGTCGGAATGGACCCCACGACAACTAACAACAACTAATACACACGCTATGGGTCAAGCACTCTCCGAGCGTGGGAGGTAGGTACTGTTGTTTTCCTCCTTGCAAGGGGCTAAGGAGCCTGCCCTAAGCCATGCAGCAGGTGAACAAGCAGGACTTGAACCTGGACGCTGGCCCCACACTGAGTCCATCAGAGAGTCCCAGGTGCTCCAACCCGCTGAGCATGCCGCATCTGGCCCCCGCCACTGCTCCAAGCCACATCGTTACCCTACCCGGGAGGACTCCATAGCCTCCTGCTCTCCCCTGTGGTCTAGGCTCCACATGGGGCTGAGCGTTCACGTCACTCCTCAGCTTGAAGCTCTCGAGGCTCAGGATAAACTCTGAGGGTTTCTGCCCGCTCTGACCTCGCCACGTCCACTGCCCAACCCCACTGGGCCACAGTGGCCTTTCTCCCTGTCACTCAAACACTGCATGTTTATTCCTGCCTCAGGGCCTTTGCGTTGGCTGATCCTTCCTCTAGCTGCTGGAGCCTTCCTACCATTCAGGCCTCATTCAAATGCCTCCTGCCTCCTCTGAGAGACCCTTCCTGATCAGCCCAGCCAAAGAGGGCCCTGACCGCCCCCATACTCAGTCATTTCCGGTGGGAGCTTCCTGCAGCACTTATCCCATCTGAGCCCATCTCATTTGCAGTCTTCTCAAATGCAGACTTATCCCAGGTGTTGTTGTTAGGCGCTCTAGGGTCGCTTTTGACTCATAGCGACCCTATGCACAACAGAATGGAACACTGCCCAGTCCTGCACCATCCTCACAATTGTTTCTGTGCTTCAGCCCATTGTTGCAGCCACTGTGTCACTCCATCTCGTTGAAGGTCTTCCTCTTTTTCACTGACCCGCTACTTAAAGTATAATGTCCTTCTCCAGGGACTGATCCCTCCTGACACGTCCAAAGTATATGAGACGCAGTCTCACCATCCTTGCTCCCCAGGAGCATTCTGGCTGTACTTCTTCCAAGACAGATTTGTTTGTTCTTTTGGCAGCCCATGGTATATTCAATATTCTTCACTAATACTACAATTCAAAGGCGTCAATGCTTCTTCAATCTTCTTTATTAGTTGCCCAGCTTTCACATACATATGAGGCCATTGAAAACACCATGGCTTGGGTCAGGCACACCTTAGTTCTCAAGGTGACACCTTTGTGTTTTAACACTTTAAAGAGATCTCTTGCAGCTGATTTGCCCAATGCAATACATCTTTTGATTTCCTGACTGCTGCTTCCATAGGCATTGATTGTGGATCCAAGTAAAATGAAATCCTTGACAACCTCAATCTTTTCTCCGTTTATCATGATGTTGCTCATTGGTCCAGTTGTGAGGATTTTTGTTTTTTTTATGTTGAGGTATAATCCACACAGAAGGCTGTGATCTTTGGTCTTCATTAGTAAGTGCTTCAAGTCCTCTTCACTTTCAGCAAGCAAGGTTGAGTTATCTGCATAACACAGGTTATTAATGAGTCTTCCTCCAATCCTGATGCCCCGTTTTTCTTCACATAGTCCAGCTTCTCGGATTATTTGCTCAGCATACAGATTGAATAGGTATGGTGAAAGGATACAACCCTGATGCACACCTTTCCTGACTTTAAACCACTCAGAATCCCCTTGTTCTGTTCAAACGACTGCCTCTTGGTCTATGTAAAGGTTCCTCATGAGCACACTTAAGTGTTCTGGAATTCCCATTCTTCTCCATGTTATCCGTAATTTGTTGTGATCCACACAGTCAAATGCCTTTGCATAATCAATAAAACACAGGTAAACATCCTTCTGGTGTTCTCTGCTTTCAGCCAGGATCCATCTGACATCAGCAATGATATCCCTGGTTCCATGTCCTCTTCTAAATCCGGCCTGAATTTCTGGCAGCTCCCTGTCGATACACTGCTGCAGCTGCTTTTGAATGATCTTCAGCAAAATTTTGCTTGCATGTGATATTAATGATATTGTTCTATAATTTCCACACGCAGTTTTATCACCTTTCTTGGGAATAGGCATAAATATGGATGGATCTCTTCCAGTCCATTGGCCAGGTAGCTGTCTTCCAAATTTCTTGGCATAGATGAGTGAGCACTTCAGTGCTGCATCCATTTGTTGAAACATCTCGATTAGTATTCCGTCAATTCCCAGAGCCTTGTTTTTCATAAATGCCTTCAGTGCAGCTTGGACTCCTTCCTTCAGTACCGTCGGTTCCTGATCATATGTTAACCTCCTGAAATGTTTGAACATCGACCAATTGTCTTTGGTATAGTGACTCTTTTTGGCACCTTCTTTTTTTTCTTTTTTTTAATTTTTATTGTGCTTTAAGTGAAAGTTTACAAATCAAGTCAGTCTCTCATACAAAAACTTACACACACCTTGCTATATACTCCTAGTTGCTCTCCCTCTAATGACGGCACACTCCTTCCCTCTACTTTCTGTTTTCATGTCCATTTGGCCAGTTTCTGCCCACCTCTGCCCTCTCATCTCTTCTCCAGACATGAGATGCCAACATAGTTTCATGTGTCTACTTGATCCAAGGAGCTCACTCCTCACCAGTATCATTTTCTGTCCCATAGTCCAGTCTAATCCCCATTTGAAGAGTTGGCTTTGGGAATGGTTCCTGTCTTGGGCTAACAGAAGGTCTGGGGACCATGACCTCTGGAGTCCTTCTAGTCTCAGTCGGACCATTAAATCTGGCCTTTTTACAAGAATTTGAGATCTGCGTCCTACTGCTCTCCTGCTCCCTTAGGGGTTCTCTGTTGTGTTCCCTGTCAGGGCAGTCATTGGTTGTACCTGGGCACCATCTACTTCTTCTGGTATCAGGCTGATGTAGTCTCTGGTTTATGTGGCCCTTTCTGTCTTTTGGGCTCATAACTTTACCTTGTGTCTTCGGTATTCTTCATTCTCCTTTGCTCCAGGTGGGTCGAGACCAATTGATGCATCTTAGATGGCCACTTGCTAGCGTTTAAGACCCCAGATGCCACTCTCCAAAGTGGGATGCAGAATGTTTTCTTAATAGATTTTATTATGCCAATTGACTTAGATGTCCCCTGAAACCATGGTCCCCAAACCCCCACCCCTGCTACGCTGGCCTTCATAGCGCTAAGTTTATTCAGGAAGCTTCTTTGCTTTTGGTTTAGTCCAGTTGTGCTGACCTCTCCTGTACTGTGTGTCGTCTTTCCCTTCACCTAAAATAGTTCCTATCTACTATCTAATTAGTTTAAACTCCTCTCCTTCTCCCCCTCCCCCCGTCATAACCATCAAAGAATATTCTCTTCTCTGTTTAAACTATTTCTCGAGTTCCTATAATAGCAGTCTCAAACAATATTTGTTCTTTTGCAACTGGCTAATTTCACTCAGCACAATGCCTTCCAGATTCCTCCACGTTATGAAATATTTCACTGATTCATCGTTGTTCTTTATCGATGCATAATATTCCATTGTGTGAATATACCATAATTTATTTATCCATTCATCCGTTGATGGGCACCTTGGTTGCTTCAATCTTTTTGCTACTGTAAACAGCGCTCTAATGAACATGGGTGTGCATATATCTGTTTGTGTAAAGGCTCTTATTTCTCTAGGATATATTCCAAGGAGTGGGATTGCTGGATCGTATCGTAGTTCTATTTCTAGCTTTTTAAGGAAGTGCCAAATCGATTCCCAAAGTGGTTGTACCATTTTACATTCCCACCAGCAGTTTATAAGTGTTCCAGTCTCTCCACAGCCTCTCCAACATTTATTATTTTCTGTTTTTTTTGACTAATGCCAGCCTTGTTGGGGTGAGATGGAATCTCTTTGTAGTTTTGGTTTGCATTTCTCTATCGCTAATGATCGTGAGCACTTCCTCATGTATCTGTTAGCTGCCTGAATGTCTTCTTTAGTGAAGTGCCTGTTCATATTCTTTGCCCTTTTTTTAATTGGGTTATTAGTCTTTTTGCAGTTGAGTTTTTGCAGTAACATGTAGCTTTTAGAGATCAGATGCTGATTGGAAATGTCATAGCCAAAAACTTTTTCCCAGTCTGTAGGTAATCTTTTTACTCTTTTGCTGAAGTCTTTGGATGAGCATATTGGCATCTTCTTTTGGTGCTTCCTGAGTCATTTAATATTTTCCCCATAGAATCCTTCAATATCGCAACTCGAGGCTTGAATTTTTTCTTCAGCTCTTTCAGCTTGAGAAATGCTGAGCGTGTTCTTCCCCTTTGGTGTTCTATCTCCAGCTCTTTGCACATGTTATCATGATACTTTACTTTGTCTTCTCAAGCTGCCCTTCGAAATCTTCTGTTCAGCTCTTTCCATCGTCATTTTTTCCTTTTGCTTTAGCTATTTGACGTTCAAGAGCAAGTTTCAGAGTCTCTTCTGACATCCAGTCAGGTCTTTTCTTTCTTTCTTGTCTTTTTAATGACCTCTTGCTTTCTTCCTGTATGTCGTCCTTAATGTTGTTCCACAACTCGTCTGGTCTTCCGTCACTAGTGTTCAACGAGTAAAATCTATTCGTGAGATGGTCTCTAAATTTGGGTGGGATATAGTCAAGGTTGTAGTTTGGCTCTCATGTTCTAATTTTCTTCAGTTTCAACTTGAACTTGCATATGAGCAATTGATGGTCTGTTCCAAAGTTTGACCCTGGCCTTGTTCTGACTGATGATATGGAGCTTTTCCATCGTCTCTCTTCACAGATGAATTTGATTTGATTCCTGTACATTCCATTTGGCAAGCTTGATGTGTCTAGTTGCCATTGGTTGTTGTTGTTAGGCGCCGTCGAGTCAGTTCTGACTCATAGTGACCCTATGCACAACAGAACGAAACACTGCCCGGTCTTGTGCCATTCTTAAAATTGTTGTTATGCTTCAGCTCATTGTTGCAGCCACTGTGTCAATCCACCTCGTTGAGAGTCTTCCTCTTTTCCACTGACCCTGTACTCTGCCGAGCATGATGTCCTTCTCCAGGAACTGATCCCTCCTGACAACATGTCCAAAGTATGTAAGACGCGGTCTCACCATCTTTGCTTCTAAGGAGCATTCTGGTTGTACTTCTTCCAAAACAGATTTGTTTATTCTTTTGGCAGTCCATGGTATATTCAATATTCTTCGCCAACACCACAATTCAAAGGCATCAGTTCTTCTTTGGTCTTCCTTATTCACTGTCCAGCTTTCACATGCAAACGATGCCATTGAAAATACCATGGTTTGGGTCAGGCGCACCTTAGTCTTGAAGTTGATATCTTTGCTCTTTGACACTTTAAAGAGGTCCTTTGCAGGAGATTTACCCAATGCAATGCATCATTTGATTTCTTGACTGCTGCTTCCATGGCTGTTGATTGTGGATCCAAGTAAAATGAAATCCTTGACAACTTCAATCTTTTCTCCGTTTATCATGATGTTGCTCATTGGTCCAGTTGTGAGGATTTTTGTTTTCTTTATGTTGAGGTATAATCCATACTGAAGGCTGTGGTCTTTGATCTTCATTAGTAAGTGGTTCAAGTCCTCTTCACTTTCAGTAAGCAAGGTTGTGCCATCTGCATAACGCAGGTTGTTAATGAGTCTTCCTCCAATCCCGATGCCCCGTTTTTCTTCATATAGTCTAGCTTCTTGGATTATTTGCTCAGCATACTGATTGAATAGGTGTGGTGAAAGAATACAACCCTGACACACACCTTTCCTGACTTTAAACCACGCGGTATCCCCTTGTTCTGTCAGAACAACCACCTCTTGATCTGTGAAAATGTTCCTCATGAAAACAATTAAGTGTTCTGGAATTCCCGTTCTCCGCAATGTTATCCATAATTTGTTATGATCCACACAGTTGAATGCCTTTGCATAGTCAATAAAACACAGGTAAGCATCTTTCTGGTATTCTCTGCTTTCAGCCAGGATCCATCTGACATCAGCAATGATATCCCTGGTTCCACGTCGTCTTCTGAAACTAGCCTGAATTTCTGGCAGTTTCCTGTTGATATGCTGCAGCCATTTTTGAATGATCTTCAGCAAAATTTTGCTTGCGTGTGATATTAATGATATTGTTCTATAATTTCCACATTTGGTTGGATCACCTTTCTTGAGAATAGGCATAAGTATGGATTTCTTCCAGTCAGTTGGCCAGGAAGCTGTCTTCCAAATTTCTTGGCATAGACGAGGGAGCACCTCCAGCACTGATATCTGTTTGTTGAAACATCTCAATTGATATTCCATCAATTCCTGGAGCCTTGTTTTTCCCCAAGCCTTCAGAGCAGCTTAGACTTCTTCCTTCAGTACCGTCGGTTCCTGATCATATGCTACCTCTTGAAATGGCTGAACATTGACTAATTCTTTTTGATATAATGACTGTGTGTATTACTTCCATCTTCCTTTGATGGTTCCTGCATCGTTTAATATTTTCCCCATAGAATCCTTCACTATTGCAACTCTAGGCTTAAATTTTTTCTTTAGTTCTTTCAGCTTGAGAAACGCTGAGCGTGTTCTTCCCTTTGGTTTTTTATCTCCAGCTCTTTGCACACGTCTTTATAATACTTTGTCTTCTCAAGCCACCCTTTGAAATCTTTTGTTCAGTTCTTTTACTTCATCATTTCTTCCTTTTGCTTTAGCTGCTCGACTTTCATGAGCAAGTTTCAGAGTCTCCTCTGAAATCCATCCTGGTCTTTTCTTTCTTTCCTCTCTTTTCAATGACCTCTTGCTTTCTTCATGTATGATGTCCTTGATGTCATTCCACAACTTACCTGGTCTTTGGTCGCTAGGGTTTGAAGCATCAAATCTATTCTTGAGATGGTCTCTAAATTCAGGTGGGATATACTCAAGGTCATATTTTGGCTCTCGTGGACTTGCTCTGATTTTCTTCAGTTTCAGCTTGAACTTGCATATGAGCAATTGATGGTCTGTTGCACAGTTGGCCCCTGGCCTTTTTCTGACTGATGATATTGAGCTTTCCCATCATCTCTTTCCACAGATGTAGTCAATTTGATTCCTGTGTGTTCCATCTGGGAAGGTTCATGTGTATAGTCGCCGTTTATGTTGGTGAAAGAAGGTATTTGCAATGAAGAAGTCGTTGGTCTTGCAAAATTCCATCATTCGATCTCTGGCATTGTTTCTATCACCAAGGCCATATTTTCCAGCTACTGATCCTTCTTCTTTGTTTCCAGCTTTCACATTACAATCACCAGTAATTATCAATGCATCCTGATTGCATGTTCGATCAATTTCAGACTGCAGCAGCTGATAAAAATCTTGTATTTCTTCATCTTTGGCCTTAGTGGTTGATTCGTAAATTTGAATAATAGTCATATTAACTGGTCTTCCTTGTAGGCGTATGGATATTATCCAATCGCTAACAGCTTTGTACTTCAGGACAGACCTTGAAATGTTCTTTTTGAGGATGAATGCAACACCATTCCTCTTCAAGTTGTCATTCCCAGCATAGTAGACTATGTAATTGTTTGATTCAAAATGGCCAATTACAGTCCATTTCAGCTTACTAATGCCTAGGATATTGATGTTTATGTGCTTCATTTCATTTTTGATGATTTCCAGTTTTCCTAAATTCGTACTTCGTACATTCCAGGTTCCAATTATTAATGGTTGTTTGCAGCTGTTTCTTCTCACTTTGAGTCGCACCACATCAGCAAATGTAGGTCCCGAAAGCTTTACTCCATCCACGTCATTAAGGTCGACTCTACTTTGAGGAGGCAGCTCTTCCCCAGTCATATTTTCAGTGCCTTCCAACCTGGGGGCTCATCTTCCAGCACTATATCAGACAGTGTTCTGCTGCTATTCATAAGGTTTTCACTGGTTAATGCTTTTCAGAAGTAGACTGCTGGGTCCTTCTTCCTAGTCTGTCTTAGTCTGGAAGTTCAGCTGAAACCTGTACTTCATGGGTGACCCTGCTGGTATCTGAATACTGGTGGCACAGCTCCCAGCATCACAGCAACACTCAAGCCTTCACAGTAGGATAAACTGACAGACACATGGAGGAGCCACCATTTATGTTGGTGAAAACAGGTATTGGCAATAGAAGTCATTGGTCTTGCCAAGTACAATCACGCGATCTCCCGCATCATTTCTATCACCAAGGCCATATTTTCCAGCTACTGATCCTTCCTCTTTGTTTCCAACTTTCGCGTTCCAATCACCAGTAATTATCAGTGCATTCTAATTGCATGTTAAATCAGTTTCAGACTCCAGAAGCTGGGAAAAATCTTCAATTTCTTCATCTTTGGCCTTAGTGGTTGGTGCGTAAATTTGAACAACTGATCGTATCAACTGGTCTTTCTTGTAAAGCATATGAATATTATCCTATCACTGACAGTGTTGGACTTCAGGATAGATCTTGAAATGAAGTTTTTGACAATGAATGCAAAGCCATTCCTTTTCAAGTTGTTGTATATGATTGTCTGATTCAAAATGGCCAATGCCAGTCCATTTCAGCTCCCTAATGCCTAGGATATCGATCTTTATGCGTTCGATTTCATTTTGATGATTTCCAATTTTCCTAGATGCGTGCTTTGTACATTCCTGGTTCTGATTGTTAATGGATGTTTGCAGCTGTTTCTTCTCACTTTGAGTTGTGCCACATCAGCAAATGAAGGTCCCGAAAGCTTGACTTCATCCACGTCATTAAGGTCAGCTCTACTTTGAGGAGGCAGCTCTTCCTTCCCCAGTCATCTTTTGAGTGCCTTCCAACCTGGGGGGCTCATCTTCCGGCACTATGTCAGACAATGTTGCACTGCTATTCATAAGGTTTTCACTGGCTAATTCTTTTCAGAAGCAGATCACCGGTTCCTTCTTCCTAGTCTGTCTGAGTCTACAAGCTCGGCTGAAACCTGTCCACCATGGGTGACCCGGCTGGTATTTAAATATTAGTGGCATAGCTTCCAGCATGTAACACACAAGCCCCCATAGTACAACAAACTGACAGGCATGAGGGGCACCCCAGTGCCTGGCACATAAAAAACAAAAACCAAACCTGTTGCCCTCAAGTTGACTCCGACTCATGGCGACCCCATGTGCTTTAGAGTAGAACTCCCTCCGTAGGATTTTCAATGGCTATAACTTTTTGGAAGTAGATTGTCAGGCCTTTCTTACGGGGCACCTCTGGGTGGATTCAAATCGCCAACCTTCACAATTAGTAGCTGGGCACTTAACCACTTGTGCCATTCAGGGACTCCTGCCTGGCACATAAACGAAATACAAACTCATTGCCATCAAGTCGATCCCGACCCTATGTGTTACAGAGTAGCACTGCTCCACGGGGTTTTCTTGGCTGTAATCTTTATGGAGGTAGATCACCGGGCCTTTCTTCCATGATGTTGCAGGGTGGATTTGAACCACCAACCTGTCAGTTAGCAGCTGATCACAAACCACTTGCAAGACACATGTTGTTGTTGTGTGCTATGGAGTTTATTCCAATTCATAGGGTCCCTAGAGAACAGAGTAGAGCTGCCCCATAGGGTTTCCTATTTACAAAAGAAAAAAAAAGTAAGCCCAGATTTCTGAGCTAATGATGAAAGGCTTATTATTCATTTAAACAAATATATCTGTGTGTGTAAATAAAGTTACATTAGGCCTTTCTTCCATGATGCTGCAGGGTGCATTTAAGCCACCAACCTGTCGGTTAGCAGCTCATCACAAACCACTTGCAAGACACTTGTTGTTGTTGTGTGCTACCGAGTTTATTCCAATTCATAGGGTCCTTAAAGAACAGAGTAGAGCTGCGCCATAGGGTTTCCTTAACTGTAATCTTTATGGGAGCAGATTGCCAGGTCTTTTCTCCCACGGAGCGGCTGGTAGTTTTGAACTGCTAATCATTCAGTTAGCAGCCGAGCACTTAACTACTGCACTGCCAGGTCTCCTGCGCCAAACAGAACCAAAAACCAAACCCATTGCTGTTGAGTAGATACCAACTCATAGCAAGCCTATACACACACCAAAAAAAATCTGTTCCCTTGGAGGCATTTCCGACTCACAACGACCCTACAGGAAAGAGTAGAACTGCCCCATAGGGTTTCCAAGGCTGTAATCTAAACAGAAACAGACTGCCACATCTTTCTCCTACAGAGTGGCTGGTGGGATTGAACTGCTGACCTTTTGGTTAGCAGCCTAGCACTTTAGCTATCGTGCCACCAGGGCTCCTTTCCTTGTACATAAAACCAAACCAAACCCGTTGCTGTTGAATCGTTTGCAACTCATCTCAACCGTATAGGACAGAGGACAGAGGTGAACTGCCCCAAAGGGTTTCCAAGGAGTGGCTGGTGGATTCGAACTGCTGACTTTTTGGTTAGCAGCAGCCTGAGCTCTAAACCACTGCTCCACCAGGGCCCCTCCTTATACATAGTAGGTTGCTTAATAAATATCTGACAACTAACAAAGAAATGGGATCTTTTCGGTTATAATTCCCATGAAGGACCTAAGCAGGGTGATGTGACAGAAGGTGGACAGGAAGAAGCTGTTTCTGACACCGTGGTCAGGGAGGCCACTCCATGGAGGTGGCCTCTGAGCCAAAACCTGAAGGAGACCTTCTGTGCCACGGGGCACTGAACACAGAGGCCATGAATGGGGGCAGTGGCGACAGGCCATCTGAGGCCTCAGGCCTCTGCCTCACCCTTCCCACAGAGCCCAGGCTCCTCCCCAGGTGTCCTCCCAGGTAGTAGGTGGGGAGTCCCAGAGGCTGTGGGGAGGAAAGGGCCAGGCCTAGCTGAGAGAACATGGCAGACAGAGAGGCTCAGGAGGGCCTGAGAGAACACTGAACCCCTGCTCCTCTCCCCACACTCCTGCTTGCTCATGAAACACCTACTACATGCAGCTAAGTTGCTCTGAGCTTCACTCATCATTTCTGACCAGTCCCTCTGGCTGGTTCCTATGACCAGACGCTCTCAGGTCCCAGCCAACCGTCTCCTTCATTCATTCATTCATCACCCTAAATGTACTTTCCTGCCTATCATATCTCCAGCACAGCACAGTGCCTTGCTGCAGAGGGCGCTCTATAAATAATTGTGGAATGAATGGACATTTATTGAGCATCTACTGTGTGCTGGCGGAACAAAAGTCAGTAAGACACAACCCTGCCTTACTGAACCCTGTGTATGAAGACTGGAACCAAAGCCAGAGGACTTTGTGCGAAGGCCCCCAGGAAGATGTGGGGAGAGCAGGAAAGCATGAAGCTCGAGCAGGGCTGGGCCTGGGCTGTGCAGATGGAGAGGCTGGCCTGGAGGAGCTTAAGGGGCCTGGAGCTAGTTGCGGGGTGGCAAGGAAAAGGAAGCTGCTTCTGAGGACAGAACCCTGGCATTCTGGAGTATTCTGTTGTTAATGGCTGTGGAGTCAATTCCCATTCATGGTGACCCATGTGTGCAGAGTAGAACTACTCCATAGGGTTTTCAGGGCTGTGACCTTTCAAGAGCAGATTGCCAGGGCTTACTTCAAGATGCCTCTGGGTGAATTTGAACTGCTAACCTCTCAGTTAGTAGTCCAGCGCTCAGCTATTTATACCACCTGGCACCCTGGAAAACTCAGCACTATTTTCTTAGGAGACAAGCATTCTGAACAAAAGAAATCTGCACATCTGAGCCTCTATAGTGGCGCCTCTAAGATTTCCATCTAGGGTGTAGCTTTCAAACTATTTGACCACTACCCAGAACCTGAAAAACCCACTGCCGTCGAGTCAATTCTGACTCATAGGAACCCTACAGAACAGAGTAGAACTGCCCCATAGAGTTTCAAAGGAGCGCCTGACGGATTTGAACTGCCGACCTTTTGGTTAGCAGCCATAGTTCTTAACCACTGAGCCACCAGGGTTTCCTACTACCCAGAGTAGAAAAAATGTACTGTATACTGCTACTCATTATACAGTACACACTTTTTCAAAGTTGAAACAAGAGCTTCACAAAACAATACCAACCCTCACTACATGCTAAGTGCTTTGAAATTTTCTATTTTATCTTGTTTTTTAAAAATATGTAGTCCAAAACCCAAAAAAAAAAACAAACACAGTGCCGTCAAGTCAATTCCGACTCACAGCAACCCTATAGGACAGAGTAGAACTGCCCCATAGAGTTTCCAAGGAGCGCCTGGCGGATTCAAACTGCCCAGCCTTTGGTTAGCAGCCATAGCACTTAACCACTATGCCACCAGGGTTTCCATTGCAAGTCACTAAATCAACTTCATAACCCACTATGGGGCCAGGCCCTGCCTGCAGTTTGGAGAACACCAATCTAGGGGGTGCATAGGGCTGTGAGGAGGCTGGAAGGGGGATGCAGGGCTTGTCTTGAAGCTGCATGTGACCATGCTTAGATCATGAGCTTTTGGGGGGACACAGTTGTGAGGGAGGAGTCATGGGGGACTGTTAGATCCTTAAGGTTACATAACCCCCACACTGCAGCCCAAACAACAGGGACTCTTTGGGCTCTGAGTCCAATCCCTTCCCCCGGTACTGTGTTAGAACCTCTGCTGCCCCTTAACAGGTGTCATTCAGCAGTTTCTCGCACACCTCATATGCCTGGGACTTCACCACCTTCTCAGGCAGCAGACTTGATTGTGAGGAGTGAGACTCCACTATGTTGATCCATGCAGCTGCTAACTGTAGCTCCCTCCTGTGGCTGGCTGTCCTTTCTCTCTGTCTCCTGGCCCGTTGTCTCAGGGACCCAGACCAGCCCTGATGTGGGTAGCCATGGCCCTCTCTCTGCTCCACCCTGGTGCCCTTCTCCTTGCTGCTCCCTAGCCCTGCCTGGTGCCTGGGGGACGGCCTTGAAGCCCAGCCAGAGAGAAGCTCTTTCCAAGGTCAAGTGGCCTCAGGATCTGCAGCTGCATGGCCTGGTGCCTGGCGCTCAGCCAGCCCTGCCCTGCCCAACCAGGTCTCAGGGGCTAACAGAGGAGGGCAGGGCTTGGAGGGGTGCAAAGCAGGGAGCCAGGGTGCTGACACCTGACACCTGAGATATCTGGAGTAGCAGTATCCAAAAGCGATGGCCAGTGAGTGCATGTGTGTGGGGAGGGCAGGGGGCCTGGAAACCTGGCCCAGGAAGCACCACTGGCAACCAAGTATCTCACGTCAACCACAGGCCACCATACACTCAAGCATACACTCTTCCCAGCAACCCTAGGACATGGGGGCACAAGCCCCCTCTTCCAGGCCAGGGCATGGAGGCTCAGAGAGGAGAACAAGCTGCCCAAGGCCACACACAGCCACTCAGTGGGGATGAGCTTGGAGCCAGACCTTGTGTTCCTATCGAGGGCCCCAAATGGGCCTAAATTAGTAGGCAAGGAGCCTCAGGAGGAAGAGATGGCCACCGCTCCTGTTGGGAACAGCCTGGGTCCCTCTCGTTCCAGAGTGCAGAGGGAGGGCGAGAGTGGGAGGTTCTTGGTTAGCAGAACCTTCCAGAGATGGAGGGGGCTGTCTGGGAGACGGTGAGCTCCCATCACGAGGCTGTGGGGAGACTCTGATGCCCATTTGTCCAAGTGACTGGACAAGGGAAGCCTGTGTGGGTGGGAGGTTCAAAGACCACAAAAGTCCCTTCTTGTCACCCTCAGCCAGGGGCCCTGGAGCTCTTCCCCCTGTATGACCTCAGAGCCTTAGAATTGCCAGCCCCCATGCCATCTGTCTCCCAACTCTGGGTTGAGTGGCACTTTAATTTCGCAGGGCAGAGTGGGCTTTGGACATCTTCTCAGGCCCGTGGGGTGAGGGGAGAGGCTCAAAGGGCAAGTTTGGGGGGTGGGGTTGGCGAGGAGCTGCCGGATGGGGCAGGGTTGGGGAAGAGACTTTGCTGAGGTGTCCTAGAGGTAAGAAAGCAAAACTTGGTGCCAACTCTGCCACCAACTTGAGGTTGAGCAAGCCTGCTCCCTGAGGCCTCAACCTCCCCATCAGTAAAGTGGATATGAACCCCCAGGGTGTACGCATACCCCTGCTCCCTGACCTACTAAAGCCCCCTCCCATCCCTGTAGCCCGGGTGGAGCTGGGGTGGGCTCCAGAAATAGGTGGCACCAGAAAAGAGAAAGCTGGGTATATCCCACCCATTACTCTGGGTTGTCCCAGTTCCACAGAAGAGCAAAGAGAGGTTCCCAAAGGGACAGTGACCTAGTCAAGGTCACGCAGGGTAAGTGAGTGACTGAACCGGGATTTGATCCCAGGCCTGCCTGACTCAGGCAGCCATGCTCTTTCTGCCTTGGGTACCAGCTGTGACAAGGGGCTGCTCCCCCATCTATCCAATCTGGGAATTTTCCTAGGGGAGGGGGAGATAAAGAGATCCAGCTCCATCTCTCCTCCTCCAAACCCTGGAGATCTGGGGAATGTTCTAGAGAGAGACAGAGTGTCAGCCCTGGGGGGGCAGAAGGCAGGGGAGTCAGAAGCAGCCCTGGGCTCTTTCACTACTGCTGTGTGACCTTGGGCAAATCACTGTGGCCTCTGGGCTCAGTATCTCCGTTCTCGCAGGGGAGAAGGCAGAAACAGGAGCAGAACAGGGGCCAGATGGGGCTGGGCAATGCTGAGGGAGCTGTCTCCATAGTCCCAGGCTTCCGCTCCATTCATACGCCCCATCTCCCCAGGAATCCCCTCTGCCCTTCTCGGGGATCCCACTGGGCCCACCTGGACAGACTCCGAGCCTGGACCAAAGTCCCAGCTGCTAGGTCACCATGACAATGCTGCCTCCTGCTACACAGCTCCTGCTGGCCTGGAACACTGAGGACCACCTGCCGGTTCACCTCTAGGGGCCCTCTCCCTGACTTGCAGGGCCCCTCATGGACACCTCACCTTGGCCTGCCTGCTGAGGCCAGATGTTCCAGCCGCTGCCACTGGACTAGTAAATGACTGGCCAGACATCCACAGGGAGGAGTGGAGGACTGTCACAGGGAGAGAAAGGGGAGCCCAGGCTGGAAGAGACATGCCCTCCTTCCTTCAGAGAGCCAGATGAGAGGGCCCAGAATGGCTAGAAAGGGACTCATCGCTAGGAGGAAGGAGAGATGGCGGTTTCTAACTGCGGAACCTTGGGTGAGCCCTTGCTTCTTGCTGAGGCTCAGTTTTCTCATCTGAAAAGTGGGGGCAATGGTCCTGGTGGACAGAAATCATGACTATAAGGCCCAGCACAAAGCCTGGCACTCAGGGGCTCTTCTGCTCTCCTGGAGCAGCACCCGGGAGAAAGCTTCTTTGTCACCCGTAGCTGTCAAGCAGTACCACCAACCACCATCAATCTCTGTGAGTGCGTGTATGCTGTGTGTGTGAGTGAGTGTGTGTATAGGCTGTGGGGTGAGGCACGGAGACACAACGAAGGGAGCCGAACCCCAACATTTCTCCCCGCCCCCATTGCTCTGGTCAATGCGTCCTGAAAAAGAACAGTGGCAAAAACCATCAGTTCAAATCCAGACACTTTCTACCGGTTTCCAGCCAGCCATTCCCTTTGTTGACCCTCAGTTTCTCCTTCTGTAAATGGGGGAGGACCATTGTCCCCCAAGTCCTCCAGGCTCACCACCGGGACCAGACAGTAGGTCACAGGAACAGAACTGCCCAAAGAGGGCAAGATTCAGGGCAAGCTGGAGCATGAGCCCACCCCTGCACCCCAAGCTGCACCCCACCTACCACCCCATGAGCACCGTGTACGCGCCTGGAGGAGCAGGAGCGCGCGCGTGTGTGACTCAAGGTCTATTCATAGCCGAGCTCCACCAGCTGCAGCGTCACAAGCAGAGGGGCCTCAGCCCATATTATTATTTCAATTACCATCTGAATTAAAAGTTTGAGCAGCGATCAGCCCACGTAGCCAGGGGAAGAGAGAGCAGGAGAAAAATAAAGATGAAAAGGAGAAGAAGGGCTGTGCCCGGAGATCCCCCCACACCCCTAGGAGTGCTGGGTCGCAGCCCAGGAGGCTTAAAGGTTACACCAAACCCCAGGATCCTGGCCCACCCCTTGCCCAGTGCCCAGGTTCCTCGTGGGGGTGGGAGGAGCACCTTGAGATAACATCCCAACAGCAGCTACTTTGTGCAAACAGATAATTCAGTCCAGACTCTTTGACATTTGGGCGTGCCACGCTCAGAGAGGGTGAGGAACTGACTTAAGGTCACACAGAAAGCCACGCCCAAGGCTTCCGTCGCCAAGCAGCTCCTCTTGCCAGGCAGGTTCCATCCACAAAGGCTCCCCCTGACCTGGGTAGGGGAAGATTCTCCATCAACCAAAGCTAACCCCATCCAGGCTGGACGATGCTGGCATCTGTGGGTGGCCTCGGGACAGAGGTGAGAGCTGCTGTCTTCCTGCTGGTTTCTAACCCCTCTCCCTCCCGACCCACACCCAGAACTCTCATAACCCTCTGGTTAATCATCTGGACGGCCTGCACGTACAATCCCAGACCTCACACCACCTTCGGCCCAGAGGCCCCTCCTTGCCCAGTGGCGCAGGGAACAGAGCCCTGGGCCAGGAGACAGGCAGCCTCCCCGCCTCCGCATGCTACATCTGTGTCTTCAGAATGGAGCCCCCAGAGGATCCCTAAGGGGGTGTCGTACTGTGCGGGTGACCAGACCATCTCCTGCCAAGCCCCAACCCAGGAGGGGGGGCGGGGACATTTCCCACTCTTCTCCCAGAAAGTCCCAGGGACAGCCCCTGGGAATCTGACTGGCCTGGAATCAGTCCCGGCTCCTCCACTTCCCTGCTGGGTGACCTTGGGCAAGGCACTTTGGCTCTCTGAGCCCAGGCTCTCCTCATCTGTAACGTGGGGTCACCAATATCAACCCTGGGAGTTTGCTGGGAGGATTATAGACGATAATTGCAAAGCCTCTAGTCCAGTACCTGGCTCGGTAAAGTGAGCTCGCTTGCTAGGAAGTGGGTAAGTGATGGGGGCTGCTTCCCAGCTTCTCCTTGAGGGATATCAAAGGATCCTGGGATTTTGGAGGTGGAAATGTCATTCAAGCTCGCCCTTAAGGCAGGACCCCTGGCAGATGATCATCTGGGTCTGCTTGAATAGCTCTGGGAGCTAGGAGCTCACTGCTTCACGAAACACCCGTAGCTGCTCCCTATCCTTCTGTGCTTCTAGCTCTGGGAATTTTCTAGAAGGGACCATAACCTTCCAGTTTCACCCCAAATCCAGTCTTTCCATGCCTGGGACTGTCTAAAACTGGCTTTAAAATGAGCCTGAAACTGCGCTCCTCAAATAGACCAAAGAAAGGGTGGAGGAGAGGGAGCTGAGGAATGGGGGCGGTGTGGGGGCAAAGCCAGAAACTGACCTGCAAAGCTCCTGGGTCCTAGTCTGGGCTTGCTACAGTTTCTCACGGTGTGTGCGCATCTGCCTGTCTGTCCATCTGCCTCCAGGCAGGGCTGGGAGCCAGGAGCTCTGGCGTCAGGCCCCAGCTCTGCCTCCTTCAGCCCCAAGCCCTCACTGTGACCCTGGGGGAGTGCTCTTCCCCCTCTGGGCCTCGGTTTCCACTTTTGCAAAATGAGGGCATCAGACCAGTGATTTAAGTCCCAAGCCTTCTGTCTGACTGAGCCATCCCCCGGCTCTCCTTCATGGCTGGGTCTGCCTGCCCTGCACCTCCAGACTGGCCTGCCAGGAGCCACAGGGCCCCTGAGTGTCTGTGGCTGGAGAGCCAGAGCCCAGCTCTCTCCTGTTTCCTACTTTCTTGTCTAGTGCCTTAGGGGTTTACCTTTGAGGGTTCTATCATTCCCACTTTACAGGTGAAGAGATGGAGGCATAGAGAGGGCAGGCTACTTGCTCAAGGTCACAGAGAGAGACTGGAAATTCAGGCTCCCTCCCCTGTCCCTGGGAGAGCAGCAGAACTCAAGAGCACCCTTTTTCAGGAGAGTCACCAAGATCAGGACAGGTGTGCACTCTGCATGGAGAGGGGAGGGAACTTGCCCAAGGTCGCAGGGCAAGGCTTCTGCCTCCAGGCCCCCCGCCAGGGGACAGCAAGATGGCCTGACTTCCTGCCTGGCTCCAGGATCTCCCAGAGAATGGAGTCTGTGTCCTGCCTCTGAGCCCTGCTTGGCCGTCCCCAGAAGCCCCCTACACCTGGGTGGAGGGGGAATGAGTGAGCAGGAAGGCAGGAAAGAAAGTTACAGGTTGGCCGCTTGTCCCCCCCCCCCCGCCCCGTCCCTCTGTCCCTCCGTCCCTCCTGCTCCTTCTCCCCTCGTGCAGGGGGAGCGGTGGTGATGTAATGCACTCGGCTTTGGTCCTGGTGCCAATCTCAGAAGAGAGACGACAGATTGCGTGAGCCAAATTTGGCATCCTAGGGGGAGAGGCACGAAAAGTGGGGATGTGGAGGAGAGGAGCGAGGAGCCTGGGGAGGTACAGAAGCCCCCCTGCCCAGCGAACCCTGGAGGCCCCACCCCACCCTCCACTACAGCCATCTACCCAGTCCCAGCCTGCCTGGCGTTGGGCTCCCCTCCACACTCTGAGAGGCCCAGCCTAGCTACTCCCAGGACCCTCCACCCCAGTGCTGCCAGTCCCGCCACCCCCCTACCCCCAACACACCGCTCCAGCTCCATTTCCCACCGCTGCTAGTCTCCTGGTTACCATGTTGCCGGTTGTCATGTCGCTTACATGTCCTCGTGACTCAGTGGTCCCCGCGGAGGGGCCCCCTCCTCCTCACACCCCCCTCAGCACTCGCCCCCGCCTCCCCCAGATCTACATTAAGAACCAGCCCGCCCTGTGAGCCTACACTGTTCCTCTTCCCCTTCCCTCTTATCGTCTTCTCAGCGAAGGGATCTTTCTGCAGCATTTCCGAGCCAGCACTGCTTCAGTCTCTGTTCGCAAATGTCTGTTAAGAACCTACTACGCTCCAGGCTCATGCAAGCTGCTTTCAGAGATCTGACTTCAGCGGTATATGATTCAACAACCCTAGGAGGTCAATACCACCCCCCCCCCATTCTCCAGGTGAAGAAACTGAGACTCAGAGAGGTCAAGCCAGGGACCCAAGGGCACCCAGCAGAAACTCAAGGCTAGCTCTGTCTGTCCCAGTTGCCCCAAAGACTTTTTCTGAAGAAGAAGCTTCCTTTTCAAGGCTAACCCAAGGGGCTCTCAAGCCCCAGATCCCCTCTAGTTCCCAGATACTGGTACCCTCATGAGTTCTTGATTTCGGGCCAGATGCCCCCACTCCCCACCGTTAACTGCTCACCCCCCCCCAAAGGTAAAATGAGTCCTTACTTCCATTTGCCCAGCACTTTCCACAGTCCATAAACAGCCCTCAGCTCATTTGAGCCCTGAGGCCCCCCTTGGAGGTCAGTGGGGCAGGGACTGATGTCCCCACTCCACAGATGTAGAAATTGAGGATCGGGGAGGGAGAGTGACTTGCCCACGGTGCTGGTCTCTCAGCTAGGTGAGCTGATTTCTGGGAGCCTGAATGACTGGCTGGTATTCACTCCCCAGCCACGGAAAACCCCAGAATGAGCCCCTCCTCCCAATGGAGAATAGGATCGAATGTTCTAGTTTCAGCCCTCTAGGTTCCAGTGGCCTTTGCCACCATATTGCCCCCAGCCCTTATCCCACTACCTTTTTCCACCACTTGCTCCCTCAACCCTCATCCTAGGTCAAGCCAGGGCCACAGCAGAGGCTCTCAGGCCCCTAAAGTCCTGCCAACAGCCCCACAAAAAGGACCCAAGCCCCGGAGGTCATAGGACTGGATGTGGGGGAGGAGCTGCGAGCTGTTACACACACACCCCCACACCCAGGGCTCTGGCCCTCAGGCCTCCCTCCCTCAGCTCCTTCTCCTCTCACCTGCCTCTTGGCCATTCTACTGCTCTTGAGGCCCTCACCTGTCAACTTAGCCAGCCACCTGTGCCTCCAGCCGCCCCCCCACCCCACCACGCTCCCACCTACTGTCTTCCTACCTCCCCTCCCCACCCAGAGAAGCCAGAGCATTTGGGGCAGAAGTATGGGTACACGGCAAATAGGTGGAGGCTGGTGAGAGGGACATTAAGCAGGTTGCAGGGGAAGTTCTCCCTGGTCAGGGGTTCCTTCAGCCCTCTTTTTCCTTGGGGCTCTCCCAGCACAGAGGAAAAGCAGTCCCTACCTCTCTCCCCAGCCTGTGTCTACGACTGTGAACTCCTGAGGGTGCCTGGCACAAAGTAGGTGTTCAACACATGAGAAGAGGATTTCGTTCTCTGCCAGATGGCAGGGCCATTTTCAAACAGGCTGCAGTTGGAGAGGTGGAGAGGAGACCCCCCTCGCCACACGTGATCTGCCTTGAAGCGCCTCTGAAACTGGGAGTGACAACTGGGGGTGTGTGGAGGCAGGGAAAGGTCGTGGCCGGGGCAAGAGGTTAAGGCGTCCTTCCACTCCCACTATCCCCTCCTTGGCCACAACCCAGACCGCTACACTCCCGACGTACAGACTGAGTCAGCCCCGCTCCCCGAGAGTCACGGGACCGCGCCTAACGCGCGCCGGGCGTCCGGACCCCGGTCAGGGATAAGGCCGAGCGGGCCGCGTCGGAGCAGCGGGGCACCGGGACACACAGACAGCACGCGGCGGGACAGACGGACAGACGAACGGACGGAGACCGCGGTGGGCGCGCGCCGGGCTTACCGCGGGCGGAGGGTCCGATGGGTGTCCGGGAGGCGGCTAGCGGACGCTACATCCCACGTCGCAGTCTGGCTGGCGGGCGTCCCGGGTAGGGAGAGGGGAGCCCCGGCGCCCTGCTCCGCGAACTCGGCCGGCGGCCCCCACCCCCTCCCCTAGCCCGGCTGCCGGGCGAGCTGTGCGTGGGTCCCGGGGTCTCCGCGCCTCCGCGCCGTCCCGCGCAGCTCCCCGCGGGCCGCCCAACTTTCAGCGCTGGCCGGTGCCGCGCCCTCGGAGCCGTCTTGGCGTCAGCATCCTCGGCCCGGGCCGGGGTCAGAGCGCCGGGGTCCGGGGACCCATCCCGCGCGGCCGCCCGAGCTCGCGCCCCCCGCCCCCGCCGTAGGCGCCTTCCTGCCGCCGCCCCCCGCTGTTCCTTCGCCGTCACTCCGCCCCGCTTGTGCTCTGACCCCCGCCTTGCACTCAGTGTCCTGCCCCGAGGCGTTCGCTCCGTCCAGCGACCCCTCTGCCTTCGGGCCTGGGTCGCCCTCCCGCCCCCGCCGCCAGGCTCTGCCAGCACCAGCCCCTCGCGCTCCCAGTCTCTCTCCCGCGCCCTCTGGGTCTCCACCCTCTGCCTGTCTCTGTCCCTCTCCTCGTCTTTCCAGCCTCCCTCGGTCTCTCTGTCTCTCCCTGCAGGCTCGCTGTCTTGTCTCTGTCGCCCTCCCAGTCTCTCCCCTGCCTCTCCCTGCTTCTGCTCTGGCTCTCTCTCTGCGCGCTCTGGCTCCCTCCCGGGCTCTGTCCTTCTCTGTCTCTCTCGCGCGCTCTTGGTGCGGCCCCCTAGGTCTCGGACCCCGGCCCCCGCCTCCGCCGCGTCCCCGGCTAGCCCGGGAGCCTGAGCTCCCGCCGCCCGCGGCGCGCCGAGAACTCCCAACTCGCGGCACGCCGCCCCGCTTTCGGCGACTTTCGCCCCTCCTCACACGTGACCCGCACCCCACTGCGGAGGCTGCGCGCCCCTCCAGCCCCAGAGCCACGGGTGGGCCCAGGGGCCGGGGCTGCCAATTCCCCTCCGCCTAGCCGGCCTTCAGACCCCTTACCGCCGGGCCGGCGGCTCCGGGCTAGGGCAGGGGCTGGGGGCTACGTGGCCCCGCTCCTGCCGTAGTCCTGACCAGGTTTTCCTCACGGCCTCAGGAGCGCTCCTCCCTGAACCGGTTCCAATGATCCATTCCCGGGTTTTCTAGCCCCCCAGGGGCAGGTGGGGAGGTTTCCTCAGAGCCGGGAAGGAGCTGGGTGGGAGAGGTTCGCTCCGGGGTCCTATGGCGCCTGGCTGTCCCCGTCCCCTCCTGGAGTTCGAGCAGTTAAGGACCCTCCCCACCCCGCTCTGGGAGACCGAGGTGGCCCTTATGGAGGGACCCTAAGAATCACCCAGTTAGCACCGCCCCATTTTACAGACGGGGAGACTGAGTACCAGAGGGGGGTCAGAAGCTCGTCCAACGTCACGGGGCGGGGGTGGGGGTGGCCGAGCCAAACCAAACCCCAGTCTTTTGCTTTCTGCTGTTTCTACTACCTCAAGCTGTCTGAGGGGAGGGTCCGTGCTCTTCTTCCCGCAGAGAGTGTGGGGAGAAGCCCCCAACACCACACAGCCCCTGGCGAGACAGCCACTTCCATGGCCATCCTGCCACCTCGCTGCGCCCTCTGAGGAGGCAGGAAGGAACGTGCTCTTCCTCCAGGGTGGCAGGAGATGAGAACACTTGCAGCTAGACAGCCAGAACCTCCCAGGATCCCGGCCGTAGTCTGACTAAGGAGCCCCAACCCCAGTTCAGAGAGGAGAAACCAAGGCACCTCAAAGTCTGGTTGAGAAATTATTAAACCTGAAATCCCCTCTAGCGCCTCTTGCAAGCTGATCCCCAAGGCTTGCATCCAGCACACGAACTGTCGTGAAATTTTCCTTCCCTTTGGGCCCTCCTCACCCAAAAGCATCCAGGTCCCACCTTATCCTGCACCCCGCACCCACCCATACACCCAGATTCCCACGGATTCCAAAACACACCAGATACTTCCACATCTCTGCACATGCTGTCCCTCCTATCTAAACGCCCTTTGGCCTTCTCACCCGGAGAATTCCTACGTTCTCCAAGCCCAGCCTCAACACCACCCCCTCTGGGAAGGCCTCCGACACCCCAGCAGAAGTCATTTGTCACCCAGTCATTCATTCACTCAGCACCTGGCACCCACCACGTGCCAGTCCCAGGGCTGGGCACAAATACGGTTCTTGTTTAATGGGCTTGGGAGTCAGCCCAACTTGAGTTCAAAAGCACATATGAGCTTTGTCACTTTGAGCAAGTTATTTACTTTATCTTTCCATAAAATAGGGACCCTAACAGTTCCCTGCCACAAAGGCAGATTAAATGAGGCGTGGCACAGGAAATGCACAGGTCATAGTAGGTGCTCAATAAACACGGCGACAGTCCCTCCTCAGTCTCTCTCACCACCCTGTGTGCCCTCACAGGCTGGCAGCCAGGACAGATGCTGTACTGTCTGAATCTTCAGTGTGTGAAGGGATGGGAAACTCAAGCAACCTGTTCCTCTGGTCAGTGACAGGTGTGTGCCTGTCATACCTTCCCAGGAATTGAGAGTGGGACGATGCAGATGATACAAACCACCTCTGGCCTCTTTGCCTGGTCAGAGGCCTGGCCTGGTGGCTGGCCTGGGAGTTTGGGGTGCAGGGAAAGGAGGGAGGGATAAGCAGGAGTGGGGATGGAGACAGGGATGTCTGTAGACTCAGAGCATGAGATCAGTCTCCCATGCCAGGTCACTGGGCATGATTTTGAGGAAGGGGTGGAGGACTGGGGAAAAGGCTTGGGTCTCAAAACCTGTGTGACTCTGGGCAAGTTGCTTGTCCTCTCTTGGCCTCAGAGGTCTCAGCTGTAATGGGGCAGTCCGTCCTGGGTCCCCAAAGGGTAAATAGTCCTTGTCCTAAAGGAATATACGATTGAGCTAGAGAACCTGAGAGTAGGAAAGACCAAGGGGTCAGCTAGTGGGGGCAGAGGGAGGACAGTCATCACCCAATGAGGAAGCACCCCTAGAGTGCCCAGCGCATCCCAAGCCTTTCACAGGCATCATCTCATTTAATTATTACAAGAACTCCATGATACAGGCGCCTGTTACTGACGGGAAACTGAGGCAGCAGGGGTTATATTGTTACGAGTGGCATGGCCTAGCTGGCCAGGGACAGCTCCCTGGACGAGTGAGACTCGCTCTGAAGCTCAGTGGGTAATGACGGTAAGACCTTTGTCCTTCTGTAAAGGACTTTGCCAAAGCCTCCTGCCCATTCTTCCATTTAATCCTCACAACAACCCTCTGAGGTCAAAAAACCCAAAAACCAAACCCAGTGCCGTCAAGTCGATTCTGACTCAAGGACAGAGTAGATCTGCCCCATAGAGCTTCCAAGGAGTGCCTGGTGGATTTGAACTGCCGACCCTTTGGTTGGCAGCCGTAGCACTTAACCACTATGCTACCAGAGTTTCCGAGGTAGACCTTGATTATTCCTGTTTCACAGGTAAGGAAACAGAGAGCGGAAGTGGCTTACCCAGGGTCATTCAGGGAGTAAGCAAGCGTCTGAGGCAGGATTGGAACCGGGTTTGACTCCTAGTTTCTGGGGAAATGTCATTCCAGGCCAGCAGAATGCTCACTCACCTGCTCACTCTGGGAGCCCACTTTGGTCTCCAGGGTCCCTCAGGGGCAGGGAGCTGACAGCCTGTGCTGGGAGGAGTGGAGGGGAGGGCAACTTGGGCGGGGCAAGCAGGACAACTGAGGAGGAGAGAGGAAGGGCCACTTCACAATGCCAGAGTTACAGAGTCCTGAGGTGTGGGCCTGGAGAGTTCCTGCAGGTCCAGCCAGCTCATTCTGCAGATGGGGCAAATCGAGGCAGCTGGCCTGCCTCAGAGTCCTAAAGTCTCGGCAGCCCAAGGGGGTGAGGTTCAGTGGAGCTGGGGAGGAGGCATTGGGGGTCCAGAGGGCCAGGATGGATCCCAGCAGGCTGTACCCTGGGGACAGAGGACAGTAGGGGGTCTTGCCTGCCCCCTCCCTTGCCCATCCCACAGCACTCAGTAGTCACCAGGGTGGAATATTTTAGCACCTATAGAAAAACCGCCACAGACTGCGGTGGCAGCTGTTGCTAAGGAAACGCTCCCAAAATAGCCCCCCTCCGCCAACCTTTCCCGCTGCTGCTCCTGCTGTGGGGAGGGGAGGAGGGGGGGGAAGGGGTGGCATGCGAACCCTGGCCCCAGGCTCACCTGTCCACCCTTGTCCCTGGTGCCCACCTTGGTCAAAGACCTGGGCAAGCCAAAGACCTGGGCAGCCACAGGTCTGCAGAGGGGGCAGGAGCTGGCCTTGCACATGCCTGTGACCTCGGCCACAGTCCTAAGCTGGTTTAAGAAGGTCGCCCAGGTGAGGGGAGGAGGACAAGACAGCCCCGCACCCAAGACCGCCAGCACACTCCCACACACATGCAATCACAGATCCTCACGGCTAAACACATCCACTTACGTACTCTACAAATAAGGCCACACAAATGCCCACCTAGACATGCACCTCCACCAACAAAGACACAAATAGATACATGTGTAAACACATACGCTGCAATTACACAACATACACCTGTGCACACACACACCGTGCAGCCACAAACACATTTACATACACGTACTCAAATACAAATCCGAAGTACACACACACCAATGTATGTATGCCTCCCACATGTACACACACCCCATGTGTACACATACAACACTGCATATGTACCCTTAGAGCAAGTGTACACACACACACACACACACACACACAGAGCTGTCCAAACACATGCCCAGTGTGTGACTAGCAAAGTGCATTCCAGACAGGCTCTGTCCAGGGGACAATGACACCCTCACTTGGTGGGGAGCCTTGAAATGGGTGGAGGGTAAAGAAGTGTACCAGCTCTTCTTGCCAGGAAGCGGGAGGGTGGATTGAGGGCGATGTCTTTGCGAATCCCTCTAAGTCTGGGGGTGGTGGTCTGATGAACAAGGGGTTCCTGCTGCCTGGACCCTCTCCCTTCCTTGGGAAAGGGGGCCTCTCACTTTCAGACTAAAAGCCTCTGAGTGTGGAGTGTCCAGAGCTGTGGGTTCACTGTGCAGGTGGCTGAATGTCACCGAGGCTGCAGTTGGGGCTGGGGTGATGAAGAGGACAAGAAGGCAACATGATGGAACTCTGACATTCCGTGACATGTGCAAGGCACTTGACAGTTTACAAGCCATTTTTATAATCATTGTTTTACATATTTGGCAACAGCTACTCTGAGATATCGGTGGGGTCGCCCCCATCTCTGAGACCCAGAGAGGAGAGAGGACTCCAAGACCTCACAGCAAGTACTGGCAGAGCCGGAACCCAAGATGGTCCCAGCACCCAGTCCTGCGTGCCTCCCACTCAGCTGTGCTGAGAGCTGGGATTGAGGCCACCAGGACGAAGGGCCTGGATTTGTCCCCAATTTGCCCTGTGATCTTGGGGAGCTGAGAGTGAATCCCCGGGGGCGGAGGGTATTCAAACAGCGGTTTGTGGCCACAGTCAGGACGGGATGGTGGTTCCTGGGTGCACCCAGAATGCCAGCTCAACGACGCGGGCGGAGTCGCTCCCCTCTGCGCTTGGCCAGCGGTGGTCTCTCTCCAGCCTTGCTCCTTGGCTCCGGGTTTAAATCCGAGCTCCGGATCTTCCCTCGCGCCGCGTCACTTTGGAGACACGCGAGCGGCTTGCGGTTGCCTTGGGAACCCCGCTCCGGGCCGGCTTGCAGCGCACGACTCCAAGTGCGGGGCGCCGGGCCTGCGCTGCGCGCGGGGAGAGCTGCCTTTGGGTCTCAGGAAGACACCTGTCGCCAGCGGCGAAGGGAAGGGGTGTCGCGGCCAAAGTTATTATTATTTTTAATTGAGGTGTAACTTTCGAACAGTAGTGCATACCTCTTAAAAGTACAGCTCGGTGAATGTTTACAGATGTATAAAACTCGTGTAACCAACGCTCCCGGATCAGCGCCCCAGAAGGCTCCCTCGGGCCAGGAGGATATTTTTAATTGTCTTTTTTGCACATCTCCGGGAATAAACCGGTGAGGGAGCGATCGCTATTCGAGGACACGCAGGATTTCGTGTTTTCTCCCGGCTCTACTTTGCTGGGCCCTTTTGGGCCTGTTTCCTCTAAAGGAACAAGGGACTGACATTTGTTACGCCGTTTAGTCCTTGCAAAGTGCTTAACTACCCTATAAGGTCAGTAGTTAATTATCTCCAGGTTACCTGTTAGAAACTGTGACTCAGGGAGATGAAACAGACGGCCTAAATCCGGACAGCTTGTATGCGTTGGAACTTGAGGCTGAATCAAGCCTGTCTAACCCTGACGTTTATCCGTTTTTGTTGTTGTTTCCATTCTTTGGTCTCTTTTTAAGACGCTGACAAATACGATGCGCTGGGAAAGTGGCTCGGATCACACCTCTACGCCTTGGCGCAGGTAGTTCCCTTCTACGTAGGACTCTACTTTCTTCCCCCGGGCCTTGTAGTTGAGGCAAGCTCCTAGTCATCCTTCAAAACCCGCTAATACATCACCTCCTCTGTGAAGCCTTCTTTAACTTCAGTTCACCTTCACCCCTGAAATTACTCCCTCCACTGAGCCACATTCAACCTTTGTGCACCTGAGTCCTTCCCACCTCTCCCAGTGCTCCAAGCCTGTTGTCTCCTCGCTGCGCAAACGGGGCCCTCGCCGGCCCTGCGCTTTTCGCTCTAAAAATATTGCGCCCGGAAAGAGCTTCCCAAACACCCGGAGCAGGACCGCGGGAAGAGACTGGCTTCCCTCAGCCCACCCCCGCCCGATTAGGGAATGGACTCGTCCGCGCCGCCCGGATGGGACCTCAGGGCTGCCTGGGAAGAGTTCATTCTTTTCACGGGGGAGCGTCCACTCGCAGAGGCCAGACCCTGCTTAGTGGACTCTAAGGACCCGAGAGGAGCACAGAGAGCCCCTGGCCCAAAGGGTAGGAGGACTCCACCTTCCTTGTAGGGACCTGCCCGGTGAGAGGCAGCCGATTAAGTGCTGGGGTGTTCTCAGCATTGTGGTTTTACCTTTACGTTGCTGCTTCCGCACAGAAGGCAGGGTGCAGGAAATTCAATACTGTGGTATAATAGCGTAATAAAGCTCTAGGACCACGAAGGAAACCCTGGTGGGGCAGCGGTTAAGAGATACAGCTGCTAACCAAAAGGTCGGAAGTTCGAATGCACCAGGCACTCCTTGGAAGCCTTAGGGGGGCAATTCTACTCTGTCCTATAGGGTCGCTATCAGCCTGAATTGAGGCGACAGCAACGGGTTTTTGGGTTTAGGACCAGGAAGGAAAAGATACTGTATATACTTTTTTTTCCTATAATTGAGAAACTCCCCCATTTTCTCTTCCATAAGTTGGATTTTGCATATCCTGGCGGGCAAAGCAAAAAGGGAAACCAATTTATTATACAATTTGCTTTGATAATGAGAAAACATTCCTTGCCCTTTGAGCTGAAGGAAATTTCCCTTTTGGCTTCCCCTCAGCTGCATTCCTACAGCAGACACGTTTGGGGTATCAGGAAAGGAGGCTCGGCAGGGTGACGGACTTGCCAGGAACCACCCAGCATTACAGACAGATAGTGTCAGAGGGGTAGATGACAGGAGCACTGCCGTGGGCTGAGCTAAGTGTTTTAAATGAGTAGGGGATTTCCCGTTGTTCTTGCCACCCCCACCCAGAGCTTTGGAAAATGTTCACACACCTTGAAGACGAGGACTACGGAAGAGGCAGGGCTGCTTACTAAGGACAGAGTGGAAGAGCTTTTGAGAGAGGAGGTCTGTGCCACCTGGGGGTACCTCAATTCCCTCATCCATAAAATGTGGGCAATGTGTTCATTTCATAGGGACATTGAGAAGCATGAGAAACTCTTTGCAGTGGAGTTAATTCCAACTCACAGCAACCCTATAGGACAGAGTAGAGCTGCCTCATAGGGTTTCCGAGGTTGTTATCTTCATGGGAGCAGACTGCCACATCTTTCTCCTGTGGAGCGGCTGGTGGGTTTAAACTGCTCACCTTTTGAGCACTTAACCACTGCACTACCAGGCTCCTTGGGAAGCATGGAACAGTCAGCATAAAGAGTCAGCAGTGCTTCTATCTTCAATATCCCCATTTACCAGATGGGAAATCTGAGACTCAGAGAGGAGACATGGCAGAGTCAAGGCTACAGGGGCAGGCTCAGGAGGAATTCCAGCCCCCAAGACCCCCCCAGCCTAGTTCTTTCCTTCCAACACCATGGTAGTCATTCCTCAGACCTCCCCAGGCCTTGGCCAGTTCCCCCATGGACTCCTAGGGAGAAACAGTGGGAAGGGGAAGATTCTAGCCCTCTTCCAGCCCCTGCTGGCAGTTGAGGCTGCTTCCTGGGAGGACAGATGTTTCACCAAATGGTAAATGCACGTGCTTTTCCCTGGCTTGGGGAGGAGGTGGGCGCTGAAGAGGAGATGCCAGCTGGTTGGGCAGAGAGAACCGCAGCCACACCTGAGAGATTTAAATAGCCACCGCCTTCTCTGGGCACCGGCAGGAGGGAGGCATCTGGACAGGGAACAGAGGAGCCCGTTCAGAGCCTGGCACAGTCCTGGGATGACTGCCAGGCTCCTCCTCTCCCTGGAGGGACTTTAGCCACAAACCTTACCTCCCTGGGCATCAATATCCATTACCTGCAAAGTGGAAACCTAAAGCCTGCTTCACAGGGGGCCTGTTGAGGCTGAACTGAGAGAACCTGAGTTCCTGTGCCTGAACCATGTCTAGCACCAGGAGGTGCTCAAGCCTTGATGGCTATTGTTACCCCAATATCCTGCCAGGGTAGGAGTCCCCACTGCAGCATCCTTGACAAATGGGCACCCGCCTCCTATTTACCTACCTCTCATAACAGGGCGCTTATCCCCTCCCGTGCCAACTCTCAGTATAAAGATTTAATTGCATGAGTCTGTAATCAGACTGTGTGTTGGAATCCAGGCTCCACTGTTCAGTGGCCTGTGTAACCTTAAGGAAATTACTTAACCTCTCTGTGCCTCGGGAAAAATAATAGTACCTGTCTCATAGTGTTGCTCAGATCAGTGCCTCTCAAACTCTCATGTGCACATGACTCCCTTGCGCTTTTGTTTAACTGCAGATTCTGATTCAGTGGGTCTGGGGTGGGGCCTGAGATTCTGCGTTTCCAATGGGCTTCCAGGCAATCCCAATGGTGCTGGTCTTCCGACCACGTTTTGAGTCTCAAAGACCTGCCTTGCCCTGGAGTCACAGTGAGGGGAACGGGGTGCCATGGAAGGGTCTCAAGGAGGGTCAGTGACAGATTTTCATGGAAGAGGCTCTCTGGCTGTCTGTGGCAGAGGGTGAGGGTCGGAGGAGTCCAGTTGTTTAGGGAGAAATGAGGATCCTGAGTGTGGGAAGGGTACAGGGGGTCATGGATGGGGGTGGCATGGGTGGGGTGGTAAGAGCACTCAGCTCATCCCGTCCACTCTTACAGATGCAGAGACCGAGGCCCAGAGAGGGTAGCTGACCTGCTCGAGGCCACACATCATTTGGAGGACTCCCACCCACTAGAGACCCTTTACCATCTGAGCACACTCTCTGCCTCCCAGCCTCCTGGCCAGCACCGTGAGGTCCTCTGGATCTCTCCAGGCTTGTGTGCTCCTTGTCATACCAAGAAGAGGGAGGCGCTAACGAGGGCCTTGGTCTCCTGGACAGACGTAACACTTTCATACATCCACCCCATTTTACAGATGAAGCAGCCGAGGTCAAAAGAGGAGAAGGTGCGCAGGAACAGAGGTCAGCCTGACTCCAAATCTGACAGGTGTCATTATTGTCCACCTCCAACAGGGTTGGATCAGGACAAGTGTGGCTATCCTAATGGACAGATAAGAGCGTTGGCCTCCAGTTCCCAGCTCTTCTCCCCAGCCTGCCTCATCCAAAGAGGGAGCAGTTGGAGCCCCTAGATGATGGTAATACCTGTTGCCATCCAGTCAATCCCGACTCATCATGACCTTACAGGACAGAGTAGAACTGCCCCGTGGAGTTTCCAAGGAGCGACTGGTGGATTCAAACTGCCGGCCAAGCTTTTGGTTAGCAGCCGAGCTCTTAACCACTGGCCACCAGGGCTCCATGGCGACGATAGCAGTGGCCATTTATGGAGCGCTTAGGAACTGCTAGGCTCATGCCAAGCCCTGGCAGCCAGGACCCCACTTCTCCTGGTACCAGTGTTATTGGCCTTGTGTACAGATGAGGGAAGGGAGGAACAGGCAGGCAGGGGCTCGGTCGCTTGTCCAAGGTCGTATGTAGGAGGACTCGCATTTCGGAGGAGGGGAGGCAGAGGCCTGGGCTCCCGGGCGGACACCGCCCAGGTCGTTGGGGGTGCGGGTCTTGGTGGGCACACACAGAGCCCGGAACGCACACAGCAGTCTCCCGGAGGCCGGGACAACTGCGCCCCAGCCGGAAACCCCTCGGCCTAGCCAGGCCGCCCCGCCCCGGGAACTGAAGGCGCAGGGATGGGCTGGGGGCGGGGTCTCCCCGCAGCGGCTTCCTGGCTCCCCCACCCCGCGGCGACCGGCTGGCCACGTCACCGCCCGCCGAGAGTGCGCTGGCTGGCGGGCCCGGCGGGGAGTGCAGCGCGCGGGGCTCGGAGGCGCCGGCGGGGGGTTGTGCGCACCGAGGGGCAGCTGGCGACGTGAGCAGCCGCCGGCCCTCCAGAAAGTTTCGTAGAAGTTTGCCGGGCGCCGTCGCGAGGCCGCCTGCTGAACCATGAACGTGTTCCGAATCCTCGGCGACTTGAGCCACCTCCTGGCCATGATTTTGCTCCTGGGGAAGATCTGGAGGTCCAAGTGCTGCACGGGTGAGGGGCGCCTGGGCGGAGGTGGGGCCCGCAGCGAAAGGCCAGGCTCACCTGGCCTGGGCTGGCCAGCCCATGCCCCCTGCCTGCAGGGCCGAGGGAAAGGGCAGCGACAGATACTGAGAAGCTGGAGGGGCTCCAGAAGGTCTCTTCAGGGTGGGAACTTTGGCTTAGGGGTCTTGGAAGCTGCTTTTGCGCAGCTGAGCTTCCAAAGAAAATTTAAAACTCTACAAAAGAATGAGGGGCTCCTTGAGATTATGGGGGCTTGTGCCTCCTCTGCCTCCATTGTTGGCATTGCCACTGTTAATCACTGCCTTTGGGGCAAGGAGCGGCACTGGCCGTGGGCCCCATTGTTTGCTCCACCCTCACTCAGGCCCAGGATGTGGAAGGGGGTGCACCCAGGAAGTGGTCCCCCAACTCTCAGGCTCTTCTTCCCTGCTCCCCTCCACTCTTCCCTGCTCCTTCCTAGACTTCCCTGCCAGGCTGGCCCTGCCCTTGGCCTGCCTGTGTGTGGCCCAGGAGGGCGTGATGTGGCAGGAGGGACACCACCCAGCCAGGTGGGTGTGGAGCTGACCCTGAGCTGCAGGCCAGGGAGGTTGGGAGGGGACCTTTTTGGCCCCGTAGTCTGGCTGCCCTGCTGAGAAGTTTGGAGTCTGGACTGGCGGCTGCCAGAGAGACCCAGACCATCAAGCCTGCTGCAGCCATCTTTGGGCTGCAGGCAAGGGCCCTGTGCTAAACACTGGGGTGAGGGGGTACCAACAGAGATGAGCGCAGGTGCCTTGTGGGGCCAAGGAGGCTCTGGGAGCGCAAGGAGGCAGAGAGCAGTCCCTGAAGGCTCCTTGGAGGGAGCAGGTCTGTGCTGGGCCCTGGAGGGTGGGGCAGTATTTCAGCCCAGGATCGTTGATGCAACACAGAGGTCACAGAGCACAGGACATCTCTGGAATGGTGAGCAGTCTGATGTGGGAGTGAGCTGGGAGGGGGCTCCAGATGTGAAGGGCCTGTCAGGCTAGGGAGTCTGAACTGGGGAGCCTTGGAAGTTTGGGAGCAGGGGAGGAGGGTAGAGGGGGCCTGAAGCAAGTCACTCTGGACCCAGTGTGGAGGCTGCCAGCCTGGGAGGCCAGGGAGGAAGTGTGGATGGGACCGTTGTGAGGGTCATTGTGGAGGGAGTGGTTCTAGACCTGGAGGCCATTGGGTCTGGGGTCTCAGGAGAGATTGGTACTCATGGCCCTTCAGGTTCCCTCTTAGGGGTGGTGGGCCAGGAATGCTGAGAGGGGTGGCCAGAGGCAGCAGGCTCCAATGAGATGATGTACCTAGCACTTCCACAGAGGGCCCTGGGTGGCTGAGCAACCAAGACCAGGAGGGGCGCTGTTATGTGATCTACTCTGCCAGGCACAGTACTAGGCCCTTGGGGTAGACAAAGATCCTGCCCTGGTGGAGCTGACACTCTAGCAGTGGGGAACCATTAATAAACAACATTTCTCATAGCAGTTGAGTCAATTATCTGGTTGGTTAGTGGTGATAAGTGCTATGGAAAAGAGAAAAAGGGCAGCTGGGTGAGGGGGATGGGCCTGTGTTGGTGAGGGTTGGTCAGTGTAGGCTCATTGAAAAGGTGAGATCTGAGGAAGCAGGGTGCCCAGAGGCTGGCCTCATTGGCCTGAGAAGCAGAGCCTGATGTGGCCCTGCCCTACCCAGCCCTGAAGGCAGGAGACTTGGGCCTTGTTCTCTCTCCACCACTGACTCAGTGTGTGACCTTGGGGCTCAATTTCCCCACCTGTCAAATGGGAGAGAAGGCTGCACCAGGTCAGAGGGTGACATGTCCTCAGTGGATGCCTCAGGGGCTCTGGCCATGTGCTCACTCATGTTCTTTCTTTTCTATGTCCTGGGTCTCGTGGGTGGCTTGCTGGGGTGGAAATTACTCATTGCTTCAAGTGTGTGAACCCCATTATGCTCGAGATCGCCGGAGTGCCCTAACATTAAGAGAAATGCAAGCAAAGCCCAAGGGCCTGGCAGGCTGAGGATGGAGTGGGGGAGGGTGGGAAGACTATGTGAGGTGTGTGGTCAAGCCTCCTACACCAGGGCTGCCTCCTGGACCCTCCTACATGGGGTTGAGGGCTTCCCTGACAAGGTTTCTGTGAGGGCTCAGGTGGCCTTGGCCCAGTACTATCTTCCATGGTCTCCACCCCCAAGGTGGGCTTCTCCTCCCATGGCCCCCTCAGTGCTGTCCTCATCCCCTGCAAGTCCACGAGTCCCAGTCCCCAGGGAGGCACACACGTTCTCGTTGTATCCTAGTTCCTCCTTATAGCAGTCCTATCACATAGGTGTGAGGGTGCCCATTTTACAGATGAGAAAGGTGAGGCCCAGGCTTGCCCAAGGCCACACTGAAAAGCTGGCGCACGAACCCAGTGTTCTCCAGAACATTAGGGATTTCAGCGATATTCATCCCTGTACCTCCCACTGAATGTCTGTAGTGTGGTTAAATAGGGCAGGGGTCAGGCATGCAGTGGGACCAGAACCTCAATCAGATAATATGGTGCTAAACAACCCAGCTGTTCCATGACGCAGGATAAAATCCAGATGTATCACTATGGCGGGAGGGAGAGAGTGAGGGGGAGATGTGGGACAGCAGCCCAGGCAGGACCTCATGAGCCATGATGAGTTTGGGTCTTCATTCTCTGGGCATTTGGAAGCCACTTAAGGGCTTAAGCAGAATTTTATTTTGAACATACCCCTTTGGTTGCTGGATGGAGAATAGAATTGGGGAGGGGAGCAGCAAGGAAGGATTTGGGGAGACCAGTCAGGGGGTCATTGTGGTAGGGACATCGGGGTTGAGAGAGTGGAGCTGAGAAATATGCGGGGGGGGGGTGGTTTGGTGGGGTTTGGTGATTGGATGTAAGGGACTAAGGGTACGAGGGCACAAGGATGGCTCTTGGTTTTCAGGCTTGAGCACCAACGATGGTGGTGCTGTTTATGAAGAAGAGACATGAGAAGGAGGAAGCTTGAGGAGGAAATGATGAGTTTGAGGTGCTTGTAGGATGGCTGAGTGGTAGAGTGTTGTTGTTAGGTTGATTCATAGCAACCCCGTGCAACAGAGCAGAACCGCCCCATTGGGTGTTCTAGCCTGTAATCTCTACAGAAGAAACCCTGGTGGTGCAGTGGTTAAGTGCTCAGCTGCTAACTGAAAGATGAGTTGTTCAGACCCACCAGCTGCTCCAAGAGAGAAAGATGTGGCAGTCAGCTTCTGTAAGAATTTACAGCCTTGGAAACCCTATGGGGCAGTTCTCACCTGTTCTGTAGGGTTGCTATGAGTCGGAACCAACTCGAAGGCAACAGGTTTGGTTTTGGTTTGGTTATCTCTACAGAAGCAGATCGCCAGCTCTGCACAGCGGCTGGGTGGGTTTGAATCACTAACGTCTTGGTTAGCAGCCAAGTGCCTAGCAACTGTCACACCACCAGGACTCCTTTGGTATTGAGTAGGCAGGTGAACACATAGGTAGAAACTTAGAAGAGAGTTTGGGACTGGAGGTGTAAATATGGAGTCCTGGCATTTGGGGCAAGTGAGATTGGGAGGACAGAGTGAGGAGAGAAGCAGCTGAGGGTGAGGAGGAGGATTTGTTAGACAGGAGGCCAAAGGAGGAGGCAACCAGCAGAGTGGGTGGTCAAGACAGCCAGGTCATGAGAGATAGGTGAGATGGCATGGACTTTCCGATGTGGTTTTGGTGGCGTAATGGAGGCTGTGTCCAGCCTGGTGGGGAAAGAGAAAAGACTCACCTCACCTCACCCTACAACTATATAATGTACCGAAAAGTGGCCAAAAGTAGAGCAAGGGGCATAATTATCCCAAGGGGCACTATGGGGTCCTGGATTGCTCCTGGAACAGAAAAAGAACAGTGGGAAAACTGGTGAAATCTGAATCAAGTCAGCTGAGGTGCCAGTGCTATGCCCATGGTAATTTTTAATGTAGGTGTGTTTACTGTGGTAAAAATATATATAACAAAACACTGGCCATTTCACCGTTTTTTAAGTGTGCAATTCAGCGACATTATGTTCACCATGTTATACAACCATCATCATTATCTGTTTCCAAATTTAACAACAACAAAAAACCAAACTGGTAGGTGAGTCGATTCTGACTCAGGGTGACCCCATGTGTTTCCGAGTAGAACTGCCCTCCATAGGCTTTTCGTGGCTGTGACCTTTTGGAAGCAGATCACCAGGCCTTCCTTTCTTCCGAGGTGCCTCTGGGTGAGATCTAACCACGGACTGTCCTGTTAGGAGCCGAGCATGTTAACCTTTGTACCACCCAGGGACTCCTCACAGAAACCCAGTACTCCTTCATCAAAAACTTTCCCTTTCCAGCCCTCCCCTGCCCCTGATAAGCCCAAATAAACTTTGATCCCTCTGCATTTGCCTTTCATGTAAGTAGGATCATAAGTATTTGTTCCTTTGCATCTAATTCTTCATTTTGATCAACGTAGCGTGGTTATGTAAGATAATAACAGTAGAGGAAAATCAGTGAAGGAGATATGAGGGCTCTCTCACTGTCTTTACAACTCTTCTGGAAATCTAAAATTATTTAAAACTAAAAACTAAAAAAAAAAAAAAGAGGCCAAGTTCAAAGCAAGGCAATCTATGGAGACAGAAAGTAGATTAGTGAGTGTTTGCCTAGGGCTGGAAGGAGCTTTGGTGGTGCAGAGGTTAAGAGCTTGGCTGTTAACCAAAAGGTCCACAATTCAGATCCAACAGCTGCTCCTTGGAAACCCTATGGGGCAGTTCTTCTCTGTCCTGAAGGGTTGCTGAGTCAGATTCGACCCTATGGCAATGGGTTTGGTTTTTGGTGGGGTGGGAGACAATGGGGTGATGGGGGTGACAGATAAGGAATACAGGTTTCTTTTTGAGGTGATGAGAATGTTGTAAAATTGACCCTGGTGATGGTTGCACAACTCTGAGTATAGAAAAATCATTGAATTATACACTTTAAATGGGTGAATTGTATGGTATGGGGATCATATCTCAATAAAACAGGAAAGGAAGGAGGGAGGGAGCGGGGAGGAAGGAAGAGAGAGAGGGAGGAAGGAAGAAGCCAGCGAAGGTCAAGAAACAACATGGAGACTGTAACCCATTTCTGCCAGCTCCATGTATCCACGTGTCATGTGTGCACGTGTGTGTCGCGTGTGCGTGCATGTGCCATGTGAATGTATATGCCAACAAAGATTCGGAAGGACACACGCTGAGGTTTTGGGTTGTCAGGTGATTGCTGCTTTCTTTACATCTTTATGTATTGTCTGGTTTTTGCTTTACAAAGAGTAAAAATATGCATAACTTTTATAACTGGAAAAGTTTTTTTAACCTTTACATTTTGGAAAATAAAGTAGAATGCTCGACCGGCCCTGAGCCTTCCTTTGCCTGCTCCTATCTCCCTAATGATTCAACACCTTGTAAAGTCAGCAAGTTGATCTCCAAAGACATTCTCCAAAGGTGGAGCTTTGGGGATTGTCAGTGGAATCCTGGGGGTGGAGCACAGAGAAGCCTCAACACCATCCCCAGCCCGACTCACACCACCCCTGTCAGTCTCCCCAGACCAAGAAGTGAGGCAGGCATATGAAGGGTGACTGGGAACTCGGTGTTCATGTCTTTGTTTGGAGACTGGGAGACAGATTACAGCGTAATGAGAGGAACAATGACTCAAGTGATCCAATGGGAAGGGGTGAGTTGCCTGTCCCCCAGAGAGCGACAGCTGTCCTGGACAGGGTGTCTTCATTAAGTGGACATTCCGAGGCCTTTCCAGCTCCAGGTTCTGAACTCCTGGAATGTGGGTGGGCCTGGGAGTCCTCATCCTCATTGACTCCTGTTCCCTCTGACCTCAGGCATCTCTGGGAAGAGCCAGATCCTTTTTGCTCTCGTCTTCACCACCAGGTACCTGGACCTCTTCACCAACTTCATCTCCATCTACAACACAGTAATGAAGGTGAGGGCGCCGGGTGGCGACGGTGATGGGGCCTGCCAGGCACCCACAGACTGTGAAACAGTGCCCTTGGGAACTTGGGGTTGGGTTGGAATCCCGGCTTTCCTGCTTAGCAGCTGTGTGACCTGGTCTTGAGCAAGGCCTCTGGCCTTTGTGCCTCAGTGTCCTCCTTATCTGCGAGATGAATACTGGTCCCTCAAAGGCTTTTGTTAGGAACGTTAAAGGTGGTAACAGATGTAAATGCACAGTAAGTGTCGTATGTTTTAAAACCTCAGTAAAAGCCATTATGATGAGTAAAGAATGCGCAGAATATCAAACATGGCGTCCTTAGCTTTCAGAGAAGTTATTCATCCTTCCATCCGTCTATCCATCCACTCAACAGATATTTATTGCTCACCTACTATGTGCCAGGCATCATTCTGAAGAAGACAAACAAGGCTCCTGTTCTCATGGAACCTACCTTCTAATGGGGAGCGTAGAATAAAACAAACACGAACAAGAAGAACTTTGGTCAGGGGTTGTTGTGTGCTGTAAAGTTGATTCCGACTCATAGCGACCCTACTGGACAGAGTAAAACTGCCCTATAGGGTTTCCTGGGTGTAATCCTTATGGGAGCAGATAGCCAGGTCTTTTCTCCCACAGAGCTGCTGGTGGTTCTAACCGCTGATCTTTTGATTAGCAGCAGAGTGCTTAACCATTGTGCATTCAGGGCTCCTTTTGGTTAGGGGTTGTTGCTGTTGTTGGGTGCCATCGAGCTGGTTCTGACTCATAGTGACCCCATGCACAATGGAACGAAACACTGCCTGGTCCTGTGCCATCCTCACAATTATTGCTGTCCTTGAGCCTATTGTTGCAGCCACTGTGTCAATCCATCCCCTTGAAGGTCTCTCTCTTTTCCCTGAGCCTCTACTTTACCAAGGCTAATGTCCTTCTACAGGGACTGATCCCTCCTGACAACATGTCCTCGCTTCTAAAGAGCATTCTGGTTGTACTTTTTCCAAGACAGATTGTTTGTTCTTTTGGCAAAAACCAAAAAAACCAAACCCAGTGCCATCGAGTCGATTCCAACTCATAGGGACCCTATAGGACAGAGTAGAACTGCCCCATATAATTTCCAAGGAGCGCCTGGAGGATTCGAACTGCTGACCCTTTGGTTAGCAGCCATAGCACTTAACCACTACGCCACCAGGGTTTCCAAAATGGTATATTCAGTATTCTTTGCTAACGCCACAATTCAAAGACATCAGTTCTTCTTCGGTTTTCCTTATTCATCATCCAGCCTCTGCGTGACCATGGCTTGGGTCAGGTGCACTTTAGTCCTCAAGGTGACATCTTTACTTTCCTTTCTTTTATTTATTTATTTTTTAATTTTTATTGTGCTTTAAGTGAAAGTTTACAAATCAAGTCAGTCTCACATACAAAAATTTATATACACCTTGCTATGTACTCTTAGTTGCTCTCCCCCCGATGAGACAGCACAGTCCTTCTCTCTACCCTCTATTTTCGTGTCCATCCGGCCAGCTTCTGATGCCCTCTGCCTTCTCATCTTACCTCCAGACAGGAGCTGCCCACATAGTCTCATGTGTCTACTTGATCCAAAAAGCTCACTCCTCACCAGTATCATTTTCTATCCCATAGTCCAGTCCAATCCCTGTCTGAAGATTTGGCTTTGGGAATGGTTCCTGTCTTGGGCTAACAGAAGGTCTGGGGACCGTGACCTCCGGGGTCCTTCTAGTCTCAGTCAGACCATCAAGTCTGGTCTTTTTACGAGAATTTGAGGTCTGCATCCCACTACTCTCTTGCTCCCTCAAGGGTTCTCCGTTGTGTTCCCTGTCACAACAGTCATCGGTTGTAGCCGGGCACCATCTAGTTCTTTTGGTCTCAGGCTGATGTAGTCTCTGGTTTATGTGGCCCTTTCTGTCTCTTGGGCTCATAATTACCTTATCTCTTTGGTGTTCTTCATTCTCCTTTGCTCCAGGTGGGTTGAGACCCTTTGATGCATCTTAGATGGCCACTTGCTAGCATTTAAGATCCCAGACACTGCTCTCCAAAGTGGGATGCAGAATGTTTTCTTAATAGATTTTATTATGCCAGTTGACTTAGATGTCCCCTGAAACCATGGTTCCCAAACCCCCACCCCTGCTATGCTGGCCTTCGAAGCATTCGGTTTATTCAGGAAACTTCTTTGCTTTTGGTTTAATCCAGTTGAGCTGACCTCTCCTGTGCTGTGTATTGTCTTTTCCTTCACCTAAAGTAGTTCTTATGTGCTATCTAATTGATGAATACTCCTCTCCCTCCCTTCCCACTCTCATAACCATCAAAGAATATTTTCTTCTCTGTTTAAACTATTTCTCAAGTTCTTATAATAGTGGTCTCCTACGATATTTGTCCTGTTGCAACTGACTAATTTCACTCAGCATAATGCCTTCCAGATTCCTCCATGTTATGAAAGTTTCACGGATTGATTACTGTTCTTTATCGATGTGTAGCATGCCATTGTGTGAATATACCATAATTATTTATCCACCTTGGTTGCTTCCATCACATCTTTGCTTTTTAACACTTTAAAGCTATCTCCTGCAGCCGATTTGTCCAATGCAATGCGTCTTTTGATTTCTTGACTGCTGCTTCCAAGGGTGTTAATTGTGGATCCAAAGTAAAATATAATCCTTGACAAGCTCAATCTTTTCTCCATTTGTCCTGATGTTATTTATTGGTCCAGTTGTGAAGAGTTTTGTTTATGTTGAGGTATAATCCATACTGAAGGCTGTGGTCTTTGATCTTCATTAATAAGTGCTTCAAGTCCTCTTCACTTTCAGCAAGCAAGGTTGTGTCATCTGCATAACACAGGTTGTTAATGAGTATTCCTCCAATCCTGTTGCCCTGTTCTTCTTATTATAGTCCAGCTTCTTGGATTATTTATTCAGCATACAGAATGAATAGGTATGGTCAAAGGGTACAACCCTGATGCACACCTTTCCTGACTTTAAACCATGCAGTATCATTCTGTTTGAACGACTGCCTCTTGATCTATGTACAGGTTCCTCATGAGCACAATTAAGTGTTCTGGAATCCACATTCTTCCCAATGTTATCCGTAAGTCATTATGATCCACACAGTCAAATGCCTTAGCACAGTCAATAAAACACAGGTAAACATCTTTCTGGTATTCTCTGCTTTTAGCCAGGATCCATCTAACATCAGCAGTGATATCCATGGTTCCACATCCTCCTCTAAATCTGGCCTGAATTTCTGCCAGTTCCCTGTTGATATACTGCTGCAGCCACTTTTGAATGATCTTCAGCAAAATTTTGCTCATGATGTTAATGATATAGTTTGATAATTTGTGCATTCAGTTGGATCACCTGTCTTGGGAATAGGCATAAACAGGGATCTTTTCCAGTCCATTGGCCAGGTAGCTGTCTTCCAAATTTCTTGGCATAGATGAGTGAGCACTCCCAGTGCTGCACCCATGTGTTGAAACATCTCAATTGGTATTCCATCAGTTTCTGGAGCCTTGTTTTTCGCCAATGCCTTCAGAGCAGCTTGGATTTCTTCCTTCAGTACCATCGGTTCCTGATCATACGCTACCCTCCTGAAATGGTTGAACGTCGACCAATTCTTTTTGGTATAATGACTCTGTGTATTCCTTCCATCTTCTTTTGATGCTTCCTGCATTGTTTAATATTTTCCCCTTAGGATACTTTAATATTGCAACTCGAGGCTTGAATAATTAAAATGTTTACTTCAATTAAAAAAAAAAGTTTGAAGACTAGGGAGTTACTTCAGGGAGTGTGATCAGAAAGGACCTCTCTGAAGAGGTGACATTGGAGCTGAGATCTGAGTGACAGAGGAGCTAGCCATGGGAAGATCAGAAAGAGCGCGTTCCAAGTAGAAGGAATAGCTGGTGCAAGACCTGAGATGGGACAAGCTTGGTATATGGACAGACAGAGGGCCAATGCGAAGGGAGCGCATCGGGCGAGGGCTGCTTGGTGCAGGGCAGATGGTGCAGGGCTTCCTAAGTCAGGTTAACCCATTTGGATTTCATTTTAATTGTGGTGGGAAGCCATTGCTTTGAAGCATGACCCTGTTTTACAGGAGAAACTGAACATCTCAGTTCCACTCTGATGCCCCGGCTCTTGGCCGAAGACTGTTGGAATATTTTGGGCTGAGGCATCTTCTGAGATTTTAACCAACCATCCTGGCTCTTTAGTCTGGTGGAAGGAGATGGGTTTCAGTCAGTGAAGTGGGACGTAACTCCGCTTGGATGCTGGTAACAGAGATATAAAATAAGAGTGATTTTAACAAGATGGAGGTATTTTTTTCTCTCATGATGGGAAAGCTGGAGATGGGCAGTCTAAGGCTAGGATGGCAGCTTCACTGATGTCCTGGACTCACCTTTTCTGCTCTGCTGTCTTTAGAGCGTGACCAGGACCAACTTTATGGATGTGTGACCTGTGCAGTTACTTGGTTTAATGCTCTGCTGTCACCATCTTGAAATTCTTAAATTTTTTTAAACAAGGACCCTGCATTTTTTTTCACCTTTCACTGGGCCCCACAAATTATGTAATCAGTCCTGAATGTGACATCTGTCCGAAAGGTTGCCTTAGGGTCATAATATAGGTGCTGGAGTTCCTAACGTCCTATCACACTCTGGGCAGAAAGGAGGAGGAAGGGAGAAAAGAGCAATAGGGTGCCTGCCAGATGGGTAAGCCTTTTTTAAACGGCTTTCTCCAAACCCAGTGACTTCCATTTACATCTTACCGACCATCCTTATCTGCAGAGGAAGCTGAGAAATGTAGTTTTGAATTTGGACACATTGTCATTCCCAGTAAAATAGGAGTCCTGTTTCTAAGGAAGAAGGGCTGCCTGATCTTACCTATCTTGCAGAGCTGTTGTGAAGATCACATGAGATAATATATGTAAAGTGCCTAGGATAATTAAACAGATCGAGTTGTCTTTCTCCTCCATATCAGAGATCCCCCTTTGGGATTCCAGGCATCTTGTTCCTGGGACTGGTGGAGTGTAAGATGCTTTTACCTGTCGGGTATTAAACTTGCTGGATGTGAACTCAGGTTGAGATCCTGAAATCACCGTCTACTTAAGTTCAACACACAAATACCAACCACCACCTACGTAGTTTATTTCTCTGTCCAAGGATCTGGTGTTGGGCAGTCCTCGCAGAGACTGGCAGAACCAGCCCTTGGCATGGTTGAGTGAGGTGTGGGAACCTAAAAGAATGAAGAAGTAATTACCACCCTTTCTGCAGAGGACCATGATTCATTGATTTATTCCAGCATTTATTTGCCCCAGGCCCTGAGTTAGGAGCTGGGGATTCCGAGGTGGCCAGGACATGGACCTGGCCCTCATGGAATCCCCTTTTGTAGTGGAGACAGACTTGTACACAGACATTTATGGAACATGTGATCACAGGCTGCTGTAAATATTTTCACATGGGGCTCTGTGCCTCATTCTGGTGAGGAAATTACTCTTAACCAGAGTCTTCAAGTACAAATAGGAGCTCTCTAGGTCAGTGTGGTCTCAGGCCAGTAACATGAGTATTACTTGAGAATGCATTAGAAATGTAAGTTCTCAGGGCCACCCCAAACCTACTAAATCAGGAACTATGGAATTGACTCAATGGCAATGGGTTTGTTTTTTTCTTGGGGGCGGGGGTTAAGGGTAGGGGGCAGCCATCTGTGTATGATTATGATGCATGTCGAAGTTTGAGAACTGTGGCCTAGGTTAGAGGCCAGATCATATGTTGGGAGGAGAGTAATTAGAAAACAGAGTTTTCTGAAGGAGCACTGGTCAACCTATTCCAGGGGTGTTACCCTTGTGGAAGAGCACTCACAAGTCACTGATGCAGATCCAGGCAGTTGAGGCAAGAGCCCTGGAATGCCACTGCCATATGCTCCAATAAAGACCAAGCGTTTTTTTCCCCCTCACGCTCCACATACAGAGGAGACACCAGGCCACCTTTCTCTTCGTGGTAGCATCATCAGTCCCAGTCAGAGGCTTGGAGGTCATGAGCTTCAAATTGTAGGCCTACGAGAAACTGCAAACACCTTGTCTTCCATGTAAGGCGCAGCTACTACTAGCTCTTAGGTTTGCTAGGCCCCAGTCAGGGTGGCTCTCTGAAGCCCAGCTCACAGGCTGAGAAAAGACTTCGAGTCCCACGTGTGTCTCTCCCTGTTTAGGTGGTTTTTCTCCTCTGTGCCTATGTCACAGTGTACATGATCTATGGGAAATTTCGGAAAACGTTTGACAGTGAGAATGACACATTCCGCCTGGAGTTTCTGCTGGTCCCAGTCATTGGCCTCTCCTTCCTTGAGAACTACAGTTTCACCCCCCTGGAGGTAAGGGAAGGGACCAAGAGTACTAATTTCCGAAGGTAAGTATGCTTCCTAACATCCTTCCTCCGGACCCTTGGTAATGTCGGCCAGCCCCTTTCCCTTCTGCTACAACCATGACCACTACTTATATAATGTTCAGTTATAAGTTACAAAGAAACTGGCAACAAGCTATTCACAGTGCTCCACTTGAAAATGGACACATCTAAATATTGTGTTGGTAAATGAAACAGGCATCACAGCAGCTCTTTTGGCTGTGGAAACCTTAGTCTCACAGACGATGAGCAGAGCGCTTGAGCACAGTCCAGTCCAGACTCTGGTTCGTAGGTCTGGGCTGTGGCCCAGGAATGTGTGTTGTAACAAGCATTTTGGGAGATTCCGATGCTGGCATTCATGGCCTCGATTATGGTGAGTTTATACAGTACTCGGCTACAATTAAACGTTCACGCTGTTATGAGAAAAGTGGTATGCACTGTGTATTGTTAACAATAAAACATTTTGTATTTACACATTTGCTTCTTTTGTATTTGCTTAACTATTTTCTCCAATAAGCATACTACTTTAGTGACTGAACTTTTTAGAGACGAACTCCTTGTTTTTGATCAGCCTCTCAGGCCGCTTTTCTCTTTGGCTCAGATCCTCTGGACTTTCTCTATCTACCTGGAATCAGTGGCTATCCTGCCTCAACTCTTCATGATCAGCAAGACTGGTGAGGCTGAGACCATTACTACTCACTACCTGTTTTTTCTGGGTCTGTACCGGGCACTCTACCTGGCTAACTGGATCAGGCGGTACCAGACGGAGAATTTCTATGACCAAATCGCGGTGGTGTCTGGAGTAGTACAAACTATCTTCTACTGTGACTTCTTCTACTTGTACGTGACCAAAGGTAGGTGCTGGGAGAATAAGTATTGCTGAGATGGGCCCAAGGACTTATTCATCTAGTTGATAAATATTTGAAAGAATATGGAGGTGAACAACTCCAGGTCCCTCCCTGTCCTGTCAGGGTGAATCATTCTAATAAGAGGGAAAACACACATATTTTCAGGACACATGAAATGCCACGAATAACACAGGCTAATAGGCTATTGTGTGCACCATGTAAACACTATACAGGAAAGGCAGCTGTGAGACGACATTTTGATAGAATTCTCGAATGCTTAGGAAAAATGTTAAAACATTCCACAGAAGAGTTTATGCAAAAGTTCCAAAGCAGGAACCAGTTTGGCCTGAAGGAGTGACAAAAAGGCGTGTGATCCAAATCCATAAACCTTGAGGTCAGAGGTCACCCAAATCTGTTCACATAGGGTCTCATATTGCAGGGTGAAGGGTTTCAGTTTAACCGATTGCAAAGGGCAGGTACTGGAGGGGTCAGAAGGTAGCCCCTCGTTTTTACCTACCAGCTGCTCATGTAGGATAAAAACCCAGCCACAGGAGGGAGACTAGTTATGAGGCAGCAGCAGTTATCCAGGTCATCTGTGGAAAGAGTTGTGAGCAAATCTCTTGGGAGTGGAGTTGAGCTGCTGACTGGATGTGGTGTGTAACAGAGGGGAACTGAGGATAACTGCTAAGTTTATGGCTTATCTAAGTAGGGAGGGTGGTGGTGCCAGTAACCAAGATAGGGGTCAGGAAGTCTGGAGTTTACCCAGAGAAGTTTCCCCCTTAGCTTCAACACCTGAACACCTACTGTGAGCTGGGCATTAGGGATGCTAAGGTTATACATAAACTTATAAAGCCGTTCTGGCATCAGTATGATGAATTCTAATTTCATCTCCATTTTCTTCCAGTTCTTAAAGGAAAGAAGTTGAGTCTTCCAGTGCCAATTTGAGGGCTCTGAGATGTTCTACACTTTAACAAGGGCATGGAATAAACCATTTCAAATGTTCCTCTTGGCGAGTTATCCACGATCGGGCTCAAGTGTTAAAATTAAAGCCAGAAAAAAATGCTAAATGTGGACTGCAGCTGAGCACTGACCATTCTCTCTAGAAAACTGTCATCAATCAGATGTCCCTGGATAAGGCTATTAGAATTAATGAAGCTTGGCCAGTTACATATGCTGCCTTCAAGTGTCAACTGAGCAGCAAGAGGGCTTAAGGTACCTAATATAGCTGTTGCTTTCAAGGCCCTAGTGCAAGACTCACGCTTTTTAAGAAATAGTCATCCCTATCTGGAGACAGTCCAGTGTTTCAGGAGAATGCCCCAACTGAAGCTGGCAGCCCAAACACCAAGTGCATATTGTTCTGGGAATTTTCACTTTCCAGGTAGGAGAGCAAATTTAGGGAGTGTCAAGATACAAAGGTGAGAGCCTACAGGTGTGAAATGTCAGTTCCCTTCTAGCCTGCCTCTAGGTCACGGCAAATCAGATCCACCCACTTTAGTGGGAGCCAAGTAGTCTCACATGCCTCAACTTTAAACAGCTGTTTTACTGTGGTTCCCACCAGGCCCCGCACCCACTACTTTAATCCCAATATAACCCTAGGTAGGTAGCATTATCGCTAGTTTACTGATGAGGACACACACCGAAGCCCTTAACTACCAGGCATCCTATCTTTTAACTTTGTGACTCAAATTTGTACACTAAGACCAATCAATCTCACTGTCCTTGCAGTTCTGGTGCTAACCAAGGTGATTTAGTCAAACCAACATCCCCAGTCTTGGTCTTGTGAAGGAATCAAACTATGATAAGAGAACTACCATTTTACTGGACTTAAACTATTCAGTGAAGAATTTTTAAACAATAAAAGGTTCATATTTTATTGTCAACAGTGTTTTTATTTATACCTACAAAAGAAACAAGATGGTATCAAAAGGACAATTTATAAACTAAGAATAGTAACACAGCTTTTAGCATCCTGTGCCTGAGTATCACATCTACAAATCTTCCAATTCAAGTCTTAACGCAACAGGAATGTATTCAGAGACCAGCAAGGACATGAAGAGAGCACTGATCCCAAGCAAAGCCACCAACCTCTTAGATGAGAAAGTCCACACAAGGAATTGTTAGGGAGGGAATGGGGAGCAGCAGCCCACAGCTCCACAGAGAAACCCTACCAACTCATGAATGCAGGTAACTATCATCAAACGAAGATGCTCCTGCTCATGTCCTGCAACAAACAGCGGAAGCTGAGTGACGAGCGACAGGCGAGGCGGCAGAAGTTACTCTAGAGCTACACGCAGGAGAAACTGCGGGTTTCCACAGCGCTCAGGCCACACAACAGCTTTTGAGATTCGGAATTTGCCGTTGTTCTCATTTTCTGATTAGTGTCCCTGGTGGAAAAAGGGAAGCAAGCAGCAGACCAAATACCACGTGCCTGCCCAAAGACCCTTCCTCCAAATGGATGCTTTCTAAGAGCTGCAAGAGGGTAGCATACCCCTCTGATGGCAGCCGTATGTGCCTGGTGGGACTAAGGGTGGAAAAAAAACCCCGAATTTGGCTGTAGAGAGAAATGTTCATAATGGACCAGTCAGTGCTTAGACCAAAAATAATCTGGGGGTGGTAGGGGTTTGACGCTTTGGTTTGAAAGCACAGAGCAGTTTTTTCCTGTGCCTACCATCCTCCCGGCCTCAACTTCCACAAGGTGAGGGGGGAAAGAGAAGTAAAGTAAGAAAAAGTGGGGGGAGGGGGGGAGAGGTGTCAAAGCTCTTACGTGCACGTCATTACAGCTTTATGCTGACAACCTACCTGTACGTTGAACAGTCAACCACAATTCCAGAACCTCTCAGAAACCATCCCTTCTCTCCCTCAAGAATTTTAAAGGGGGGGGGGACCCCACACACAAGTATTTAGATAATTTGATCTTACAAATCGGCACTCTCAGGCCTCAGCCAAAGTATGCAGTGGGGCCTTCCCCCTTTAACCACATGGTGCACAACACCAAAAAAAAAAAAAAAAAAAAGACAAAAAAAAAAAAAAGTTCCACACTGGATTTGGAAGGTTTCTGTGGCTATCTGATCTCCCTGCCCTGTTATGGTGAAGACGAGAGCAGGAAATACTTCAAAGGCCCAGTGTAACAGTATTACTACCTACCTTCAGATGGAGAAAAAGTGAAAGGACTTAAGCGTTAGTCCTCCGTACCCTCTCTGAAGCACTACCTACCTGTAAAAGGCCGAGTGCAAACGGATGCCGAGGGAATCCTGCATCCAGGGGCTGTGACAAAGCACTGCAGACAACAGGGGCTGTGACAAGGCACAGCAGACAACAGGGGCTGTGACAAAGCACAGCAGACAACAGGGTGTGAAGAAGGGAGTTCTCAACAAACCCTTAAGATGCCTTGTTCAAGATCACTTGGCCAAAAGGGCTGAGTAGCTTGATAAAGACTTGCTTTCATTCTAGCTCTACAAATACTGACGTTAAAAATTAAATTTGTCCATTTTAAGTATATTGTTTATAACTAAAGGTGCTTTTTACACTGCAGACGAATGCATGGACAAGTGGTTAATAAAGGAAATTTCCAGTGAGCATTTATGTTCATTCTGCTCACAGCAGCTGTCTGGCTGAATAATGAACTTCACAGATGGTCCCTGGTTACACATGGGGTTAGAGAAACAAGCAGCTTCCACCTAGATGCTGAGAGGCTAGTCTAACCACTGCAATAAACACTTGTGGTTTTTAATTTAAAACATAAAAACTCAGACTCAGCAATTCAATTTCTAACCTGACACTAAAATGGTTATTTTTCAGTAAATTGGGGGGGGGGGGAATAAGGGAGACAAACCAATTAAGAGTTTTTTTTTCAACTGTCAAATGCACTTAACAAGCAATCAGCCAAAATGACAATGACAAAGCACTGTCTTAAAAAAAAAATCTAAGGCTTAAGGAGCCCTTTTCCAACTTGAGAAGCATACAGCATTAAGGAAAACGTGTGCAGGGAAATCCCTCTTGGTTCTCTAGCCCAGCAGTGAGAGCAATTTAAAGCACAGATGCCACTTCTTCTGCAGACCAGTTCGGCTCTCCATCCTGCCCCCAAACTCAGGACAACAAAAATGGGCTCCCACAAAAGGGCCTAATGGCCTAATACCTTATTTTTTTTTAAGATGAAAAATATTAGCTCAAATATCCTCAACATGCAAGAAGTTGGGAAAAAGTAATCTCTTCCAGTCAGATACATATATATATATATATACACACACATATATATACATATATATGTATATATCTTTTACAAAACCTGTTATCACAGACTGGATCATTTTGGCAGGCAGAGGAAACCTGGCAGTGAATTCTAACTAATCTGCATGAACGACAATCACAATGGATGGGGAAAAATAAAAAAGAGAAAGAAAAAGGGGGGGGGGGAAGGAAAGACAGCGTTCCTCTAAATGTAGTAAGTCTGCACAAGTCACTACCACTTGAGTGGTTTCATTTACGTGAAGGAGGAGGGGGAGGAGGAGGAGGGGGGTACTGGTAGGCAGTCTGCCCCATGTAACCTATCATATTGGTGGCTCCCGGAGGCTGTGCAAACTGTTGCGACATCAGTGGCTGTGGCTGCTGCCCAGACCGGCCTATCCCACTAAACTGCTGGCTAGAGCTCTGTGAACTTCTCCCAGTTGTGGTGGTGGTGCTAGCCCCGTAAGTGCCAGCAGCATATTCTTGGGCTGTATAGCCACTGGTGCCATAAGCAGCTGCCCCATAGGTGCCTTGACCATAGGTATATTGGCTTGCTTGTGCTCCAAAGGCAGAATTTGGACTTCCGTAGCCACTGCCGTTCGCATAACCAGCTCTATCGGTCTCACTCCGATCCCGATAGCTTGCAGAGTCTCTCCGGCCACCATCCTTGACTCCTCGAAGCCTCCGGTCACACTCATCCTGATACATCAGATTGGGATTATTGGCTGAAGAAGTGGTCCGGTATCGAGAACGACCTCCTGATGGGAAAATACATGCAATTTTTAGTGCCAAATCCATGATTCAACCATACATGCATGTAAAAACTCCAATGAGTATAAAAGTAATCAGCATTCTTTCCTGATCTTTAGCCAAGCCAACCTCCAAATCAGTGCTGTAAACATAAACCCATAATTTGGTTCTTTAACTGGGTATATCTAAGGGTGGTTAAACGTTCAAGAATACACATTCAAATGCTCAAGACTTACCTTTTCTCACCCTTTTAGGACCTTACTTTAACCTGAGAATAGCGGAAAAAAAAAAAAAAAAAAAAACCCACTATCTTAGAAATTTAGGATGGTAAAGGGGTTTAGATGACTTACTCTAGTTAGAAATAAAGACAAGCAGCCAAGTTCACACACACCACCACGAATAAGTTCCCTACTAGCACACAGAGGTTCTAAATGCTGCTTTAGGGGCCTAGCTCCATCAGAATCCTCTCACAAGCTTTAGAAAAAAAAAATACAAGCTGCTAGCTCCATTCTAAACTCACTAAATCCTATTTTTACAATCTCTCTGGTGATTCTGATATGCAGCATTAACGTGCAAGTTGGCGGGGGGGGGGGGGGGGGGCGGTGGGGTGGGGACCCACTACCAAACCAGGACCTCCAGATCCAAATACATGTCGTAACTGTGCAGTTTTCAGATCAACTGCCATGCCCCAGGTTCTACTACCATAAAATGGTGCAGTTACTGCTCTCTCCATATGAAAAACTGAAAACTTGACTAAGCCTTCTGAGGACAAAAGAGCAACTACAATTCAGCTTAATTTTGAACATATACCATGTACTCAAAGGTCACTTTTATATTATCTACAGAAATGCTATACCGCATAAGTTAAGGCAATATTACAAGCCCCCGAACCTCACATTTTCTTTTTTAAGAGAGGTTACAGCACGATGAACAAAGAGATACCTCAGCAGTACCTGGAAAACTCCAGGACTTACCCTTACCCCCGCCTCCGCCGCCTCCTCTGTGGTCTACCAGTTGCATCAGTTTGGGATTGATAGCCTGATTTGCCTCTTCCAGCACCTTGATCAGCTCTCTGGCCTGCTTTAGGTTCCCTGGGGTGAAGAAGGTGTAGGCGGTACCCTTGTTGGTGCTACGGGCCGTTCGGCCAATACGGTGCACATAATCTTCTGAGCTGTTTGGATAGTCATAGTTGATCACAAACTTGACATCTTCCACATCTTCAAAGCCAACGACGAGTCAGTGTGTTGGTTGATGTGGCAGGGAGAGAAGAGAAAGGACATGCCAACGACAGGTGGGAAGCACGAATGCAGATGACAGCAAGAGGAAAGAAGATTAAGTTAGTAGCCACTCTGAACAGAAACAAAAAAAGACTCATCCCAACAGAGTACAAGAGGATTAGTGATTCTGGGGACATGGACAGGGAATGGCATCTTTATCGGCTGTAAAATCCTACAGGAATCCCACCCAACCATCCAAACTCCTGCCTCTTCTGTGCTATAACCAATGTGCTGACAGGAGTTGTACGAAGACTGGTCTTCAGAATGGCAAATTCCAGGTTCTAACCTTTTCAAAACTGGAATGTCAAAGGAAGGGGTACCACTGTAAAGTTACAAGGCCAAATCACTTCTACTCTGTTGGGAGAAGCCTGGCAAAATATCAGTAACATGACAAACTTACCTTTAAACCAATCACAGAGCAAAACGAAAAAAGCTTCATATGCTTTATTACTACATTTTCAAGAAGACTAAAACATTTAATTCTTGCTATGTTTTCAAAAACTCTGATCAGAGCCAAAGATAAGCACACACCTACTTTCCTGTGCTGCAACATCCAGACTGCCTTTCCCCTCTGTTACCATAAATGCACATTACACTAAAATTTCACTGTACAAGCCCAGCTTCTGCCAAATGAGGTTTCTGCTTAACTCAAGGTTATTTCAACTCAGTGCTTGCTTCAATTATCAAACATTGTCTACGTGACCTGGGAAGTTAAAACAGCCAGAGTGTGGGAGAACCATGAAACCTTGAGACACGAGTTTAATATTCTGTCCACTGCTGGGAATTAAATAGCCTCCTAACACTTAAAATATGTAAATGTTAGTGTAATGCTTTCAGCTAAATATGTATTTTTACCTACTTAAACAAATAAATTTAAGAATATAACAAAGAATCCTAATGTTTTGTGGAAAAAATCTGCATTTTACAAAGAATATTCAGAAAATATCCTAGATAAAACACAGATTTTTGTGATATAAATAATTAAAAAACATTCTCTGTTTGTTACCAGACCGATGCACACTCCCTCCTCCTTTGGGAAACCGCTGCAGCCGATCCCGTCTCTTTGCCTTTTATTTTTGGCGGCCTCCTTTCGAAAACTCCGCCTTCTGACACGGGACCACTGGAGCGCGGGGAGCATGCATCAAGGGTCCGTGGCAGTGAGAAGTCCCCACACACGCTCGCTCTGTGAACTGGCTTAGATGCTTCTCTGTAGCCCCATTTGGTTGCCAAGCGCCGGAGAACCTGGGTTCGGGTAAAAATTTCAGGTCCTCCAACGCCTCCCCCAAGGATAATTGGGGTGATTGTAGAAAAAAATGATTAATAAAAAAATGTAAGTTACATCCAAAGGGTCAGACTGCATCTATTGCCCAGACTGGATTAATTTCAGGGGAAAGGGGAGATGATTGGGGAAAAAAAAAAATTCAGCTCTTGTTAAAGGGCCTGTGTAGAAAGGGGCATCATGTCTGTTTCTTATTACAATAAAGGCTCCTCAGTCTTTACTGACCCCTAAAGTCCTGAACCACACCAGAAAGACGAGAAGGCAGTTATCACAGGGGGCAGCGTGAGTCTCCGGCTAGGGTCGTTGATGCAACAAAGAAAAAAACTTATAGAGCAAGGACGGATGTACAATGGGGGGTTGGGAAGGGGGAGTTATGCCCCAAGGCCGCATCTTCAGAGCTAGGACAGTGCTCCTCAGTCAATCCCATTGTGTATGACCATCAGCAGCAGAGCAAGCTGACTTACTATACTGGATACACAGAAGCGTGCTTTCCTAGCAGAAAGCACTGGGGACTGGAGTCAACAGTTCGGGTACTACTGGGGGGTATTTCTGGAGGGGCTCAACAGGGAGCAAGCAGGGTGCACGTTCTTCATACTAGAAAGGCGTCCTGTGTGCACACATAGGTGGGCTGAGGGCACATAAGAGCAAGCGCAGAGTCTGGTTTTCTCCAGTCTAGCTTGCCCTGATGTTATTTGTGCACTGCCACAATTTTATCTTGTTGCCTTTAGAGAAGATGCTGTAGTGGGGTAAGAATCTGAAAAGTTAACGCTGTGGCCAGCTGCCTGGGATAACTTTTTGTCTGACATCAAAAAGCCCTAGACATGGCCTGAATCTCCAATTGCTAATTGAGAGGGAAGACTAAAACTAGCCGACAGGCTCATCTAGAGCTGCTTCGGGCCAATGTAGGTTTGCCTCGGCCATGTACTGAGTGATCTGCAGCTGATATCAAAGCTTCTGTTAAAAAACAAAACAAAAAAAAAAATAAATTCAGTACTTTTAGTTTAACAGCTTGTAATTTAAACAAAAAAAAAAAAAAAAAAAAGGAAAAATATCTCAGTGGAAACGGAATAGTGGTTTCCTGAGAGTGATTGTAATAAAATTATGGGAATCAGAGAACTTACCTGAAGGGAACACTTAAGAGGCCATCGCTTGACAGGAAGTGAAAAAAGGCCTGGTGACTCAGCTAAAAATTGCACCCCTGTCTATGAGGTAGAAGCCTTCACTTTCCAGTATCTTGTAGGACCTTGGTCAGAATTCTGCCATTTTTGTGGGTTTTCCCCCTCCTTCTGATTTTTACAAGGCAGCAAACAAAGGGGCCCAAAACAAGCACTAATGTTGAGTAACAAGAAACAGACTCAGGTACCTTCCCTCTCCCCTCATTTGGATGAGTGGGGGTTGGATGAAGAGTCTAAGATATTCTAATGGTAGCCAATTGATTTGGTTTACGAATGCAGGGGGACATGGAGTAAATATATTTTAATTGTCTAGGCAAGATGCACAAAGAAGCTACCAGCACATAGCAAGCCTGTTTAAAACCACCATTACTGAAAGCTTTTATGTCAACTGCTTTCAGGCCTCAGCCTCTTCTCCCAACAGGCCCAAGTTCTAACTGCACAGATCCAGACATGACCTCAGAGAGCAGAGACAATTTTCAGTCATGGCTGCAGGTTGCCACCTCTGAAGGAGGGAATGATGAGTGCAATGCATAAGAAGGCTTCTTCACTCTTGTAATTCCAGTTTAGATACTTGTCCCTTTTATGTTAAATATTATAAGGCAATACAGTATTTCTCACCTCACTGGGCAAGAAATTAAATGCCTGTCAATAATTTAAAAATTTCCTTGTGATAAAAGCAATTTTAAATATAAAAGTTTTCATTTAGCCTTGTTTAGCTCAGAATAGGCTAAATAAAGTATGTTAAGATATCTGTATACATCTTCATTTATAGTAGGTGGAAAAGTCCAGAAGATCATCATCTTCAAATTAAGTTCTTAATTGGAAGTCCACACATCGAAGATACGAGTATGGGTGGGAACAGATTACTGAGTGCCTGTGACAACTGTACTTCAGGAAATGCAATTGGGCAATGTAGATCTAACTGCTGAATGGTATCATGGTACAGACTAAGTAAATTCTAAGAACATATTCAGTTAGCATCCATGGTACCGGACCTCCATGTATGCCTGGCATAGTAGTAACTGAAGAAACTAGCTCACAATGGCTAACTTCAACCAGACTCATTCTATCCAGCCCGGAAACAGAAGGAAGCCAGGAAGTTGCGCTGTTCAACTGAATGTCTCCTCTCCCTCTGTTTGAACAGTCATGCCTAGGCCTTGCTGCAGACCAAAGCCTGTTTGTTAGGAGCAGGAAGAGACTTTGAAAATTAAAAAAAGGGTGGAAAAAAATCAAGGTTAAAAAAAAAAATCGTGGGGGAAAAAAAATCACGCTTTGTATTGTTCTCTTGTAAGCATTTATCTAAAAACACATATATCCAACTCTAATTTGAAATGACAAACAAATCTTTAAACCAAAAGATACATATACCATTAACAGAGACACCTATCTGTACAAACCTAGCCCTCGGGAGGCTACATCTGTGGCAATGAGGATGGGAGCCTTTCCAGAACGGAACTCTGCAATGGAAAAGAAGAATGCTACCATCAACTCCAAGTTACCCGATCAAGACTAAGTGACATGTCTTCAAATAGAACCACTTAAGCATCTTGAACTATCTGGCCTTTTCACTTGATCATGTTAAAATTTCAAGTAGTGGTCTCAAAAAAGGACAATCCTTTTAAAAGAAAACTAGTAATGTCTTTAAACTCTTGCTACACCCACTTTTAGCAGAGAGACAATAGACAAAAAGCTACCTCTACTAATAAGGAAGTACATTTGAGTGGCAATTCATAAACAAAATTAACATGAACTAATTTTTTTTCTCTTAAATGGTGACAGGATGTTATCTCCCAAAGGGAACAACTAAAAACCACAAGTGGGGGGAGGGGAGGCAAGTTTAAGCAATATGGAACAAAGGGAGGAACAGTACTTTTCTCAAGATAAATACGTTATCATTTCTTACATACAGTCTCTTCCATTTCACTCAATGGACTTTCTGTAGGACTAGTCCTGAACAAAAACAAAAGGGCTAGAAGAAGTGCTAGAACGTGACTTGATGATCGAGGGGCTTTTTCCTTTAAACATTTCAGTAACGGTCAAATATTCCACGAAGGTAGGTGCTTCTATACTGAGAATGGGTGGGGGTGGGGAAGCCTTTATTAAACACAAGCACTTACTAAATAAAGGCCAAACGGTGGAAGTTGTGAAAACGTGTATACGGAACCTTATGTAAAGAGGACATCATAGACCTTAAAGACTATGAAGACATGCCCAAAGTGCTTAATTCTCAATCAACTCAAGCAAGAGGGAGGCAAACTATGGCCTAAGAGCCCAATATGGCGCAAAGACAATTTCTGCAAATCCAGCTTTACAGAAACGCAGCAAAGCCATTCTTTTACATATTGTCTACGGCTGCCTTTGTGCTTCATCGGCAGAGCTGAACGCCTGCAACAGAGACCACCATGTGTAACGCAATGCTGAAATATTTACTATCTGGCCCGTTATAAAGAAAGTTTGCTAATTCCTGAATACAACATGGACATTTAAAAAAAAAAAAAAAAATCCACAGAAAATGCTTAGTTTCAAACTCACCATTAAGTACCCAATCTCTTTCTGGTTGACTCTTATCTCCATGGATACACATAGCTGGCCAACTGTCAGGAGAAAAGTGACTGATGTTTCAGAAAGCTTAAAAATTAGGAAAACCTAAGCTTTAAAAAGGAATGCTACCATATATAATTTTGTTAGGCTACATGAACAGATTTGTGTGTTCACTTAAAGAGCAAGCTGCATGTTAGGCATCACCGAAATATACAAAATTCCTAATACTAATTAAAAAATTCCTACTAAGCTATCAAATTCAAAGTCAGTTAAAATTAGCTTTGTCCTACACTCACCCATCTCTGCGCATCCTGCGAGTGAGGTCATCACAGCGTCTCTTTGTCTCCACAAATATAATTGTCTTATTTTCCTTTTCGGCCATTATTTCCTCCATGAGTTGGATCAATCTGAAAGCAAGACCAATATTAACATATGTATAAAAAACGCCTCTCTATACAAGGAAGATATGCTGGAAATAAACCTGTCAAAGCTATAGCATTTTCTTTTCACGTTGCTTTATTTTAATAAACATATATACAGCACTACGATCCAGACACTGCTCTACGTTCTTAGTAACAACTCATACCATCCTCACAGCAAGCCTGATTATCCCCATTTGACAGATGAAGAAACGGAGGCACCAAGAGGTACCAACCCAGTGCCGCTGACTCTGACTCACAGTGACCCCTTAAGGACAGAGTAGAACTGTCCCATAGGGTTCCCAGGCTGTGCATCTTTATGAAAGCAGACTGCCACCTTTCTCCCACAAAGCAGGTGGTGGGTTCAAACTGCTGACCTTCTGGTTAGCAACCAAGTGCTTAACCTCTGCGCAGCAGGCCTCCTATCAAGAGGTACCCGTTGCTGTTGAGTCGATTCCGACTTATAGCTACCCTATAGGGCACGGCAGAACTGTCCCATAGGGTTTCCAAGGAGCAGCCAACCTCTTAACCACTGCACCACCAGGGCTGCTATCAAAATTCCAAAATATCTAAAATTATAAAGCCTGTAATTGGCAGAGCTAGGATTTGAATCCAAGGATACCGAGTCCTTGCCTTTAACCACAATGCTCTGTTGACTTCTGATATAAAGGGTGGATTGTTAGAAAGTTAACAAATCTTTTAGTATGTTTTTGGGCCTCAAAAAATACTGGCTAATACTTTAATTTCAAAGGATTATATGGCTAGGTTTATCAGCATCTACAAAATACAGTGAAATCTTTCATACTTGTGGTCTTTTTCACTTTCCATGCACACATCTACAATCTGGAGGATGTTGTGGTTGGCACTCAGCTCCAGATTGCCCACATTGATCTGGGTGTAATCACGAAGGAAATCCTCAGCAAGCTGTCTTACTTCTTTTGGCCAGGTTGCACTCCACATCAAGGTCTGCCTATCAGGCTATCAGGAAGAAAGGAAATGCTTTTTTTAGGCTGCACAACTGTCACATGCAAGGAACATCAAAGTAACGGAGTATCAATTTTACATACCCTGATTTGGTCAACAATTTTACGAATCTGGGGTTCAAAGCCCATATCAAGCATTCTGTCAGCCTCATCCAATACAAGGTAAGTGCATCGTCGAAGATTCGTCTTTCCCGACTCCAGGAAATCTATCAGGCGTCCAGGAGTGGCTATGCAGATCTCAACACCTGCAAAGAAAGGGGGAAAAAAAAAATCAAAAAGCTAGTCAACTAAGAGTTCTTTACACACTGTCCAAGCCTCAGCAAAACAAACTAAGCATAAGCTTGGGTGGTTGTACTCAATACAGTGGAGCAGCAGCTAAGTTTTAACAACCAAACACCACAAAACCAAACCCACTGCCGTCAAGTCAATTCTGACTCATGGCAACCCTATAGTTTTAACAACAGTACCTGCAAAAGCACGATGGAAGGAGAATTCAGGTACAGCCATCAAATCTTCACTAAGTCTCTAACCCTAACTTTCTTCCTGCAAATAGCCATTATAACCATATCTAAGACTTTCTAAACTGCTGAAACATTCTTTTTTTCCCCATAATAACCCCCTATTTTCCTCTTCAATTTGATCCATAGAAATTGGTAAAGCAAGATCAAACTAAAAAATTGATATACTACAATATCCTTTCATTACCTCTCTCCAAGTCTCGAATCTGGGGGCCTTTAGGAGCACCTCCATAAATGCAAGTACTCTTCAATCTAGAACATTTGCCATAGTCATCAGCCACCTGCTGAACTTGCTGTGCAAGCTCTCTGGTAGGAGCCAGAACCAGACACTGAAACAGAACAAACACTTGAGACACTCACCCCAAGTAAAAGTAAAATAAAACAAAAAGGCACAATACAAAAAAGTAATTCCTTCTCTATTGTCTAATCTGGTAATTCCAAGGTAGGTGCTACTTTCAAAAAGTATGTGTCCCCCAAAGTATGTGGGGGACTAGGGGGTGCCGCGTAAGGAATGTGGAAAGAAAATGTTAGAACTTAAGTAATTTATTACTTAAGTGCCCTACGGGTCTCATATTCAGACTGGGAATATGTATTCTTTGTGATTACATAATACGTAAGTAATATTAGGTTAAGTACAATGACACGGGCATCCTTACTTGGTTTACTTTTGACACGTTATGATTTATTAGTTTATGCATGCTACTTAAGTGGATTTACACATTGCATTATCTAGTTTTAAACGATATGACTCTCACAAAATAAACAAGTGGCTTTAAAAATTTCCTGCAACAAAACCATAGATTAGGTATTAGCAAGAAACACAAGAACAAGAAAATGGCTGAGCTGACACTTCTCTGACTTCTAGCTTAAGCTCTTTGCTAGGCAGACTAGGCGAAAACGATGATGGCTTATATACGCTCTGACAAGTAGTTGGCCCGAACACTACTAAATCAAGGATTTTTGAAATAGGTATCATATATATTAATAAAGTACGGCGAATCTTGCTTGATGTACAAGTCCATTAGATATCAGCCATATAAATAAAAAATTATTATTTCCTTTTATGAATACCGAGACATACCATAATACCGTACATATAAATATACACTAGGTACAAAAGCAATTTAAAAAAGAGAACAAGTAAAAGTACACTTTCAGAAAGTTGAGAGACTACTACTGAAATTGTACAGAACACACTTAAGGGAAAATTACCAAATCAGAAAATCATGCTACCCCTACACATGTTTACAAAAGTATTATTTAATCACAATCACATATCCCCAAATGGCCTTTGAGAGCCATAGGGCAGAGACCTTATCTCATACCTCTTTTGAGTCCCTGAGAGTATCTAAGCACAACCAATAATTAGGTACTGCACTTCATTTAGTGCACAGTAAATACCTACATATAAAGACAGTATGCACAGTGATTAGAGTCAGACTTCAGTCTCAATTCAAGTTCAGCCATTTACTGGTAATAGCTGTAGTGACCTGGGCAAGCCATATAAATGCACTGTACCTAAGATTTCATATCAGTAAGATGGGAATTAATATGACTTGTAGTCATGGGGTAGGGTTTAGAATTAATTAATGTAAAACACAGTAATTATTAAATTTTAGTTAATTCTTAGAATTATAAGCAAATTGAAACACACTTACGATTGGGCCATCTCCCCTTTCCAAGTATGGCTGGTGGTTAATATGAACAATTGCAGGCAGCAAATACTGGGGGGAACAAGAACGACATGGTTATTATACCAAAACTAAGTCATTACCTTAAAAGATCTAACTCATCACCCGTTACTGTCGAGTGTTGATTCCAATTCATAGCTACCACATACAACAGAGAAGAACTGCTCCATAGGGTTTCCAAGGAGCGCCTGGTGGATCTGAACTGCCAATCTTTTGGTTATCAGCCATGGCTCTTAACCACTGTGCCACCAGGGTTCCATAAAAACCAAACCTGTAGCCGTCAAGCTGATTCCAACTCATACCAACCCTACAGGACAGAGTGGAACTGCCCCAGAGGATTTTCGAGGAGTAGCTGACTCTTAACCACTATGCCACCAGAGCTTCTCTAAACTTATCACAGTAATTCATAATGCCTGAATAGGAAAATAAGGAACAGGACTCATCACTGCCACACATATGAGCAACATAAACTTGAACATCAAATACTTCCACACATTTCAGATAGCCAGAAAAGCCAAAATTATCACCAACACACTATCTATATTACAACTTTACAAAGAATTGAGAATATATGTGACAACCAGAACAGCAAAATAAATGACTATAAGGTGGTACGTACTGCCAAAGTTTTCCCAGAGCCGGTCTGAGCAATGCCCACCATGTCCCGGCCACTAAGAGCCAAAGGAAACCCCTGGCACTGAATCGGAGTTGGCTCTGTAAAGTGCTGATCCATCAACACGTCCATTACGTATTCTATAAGACAGAATAAACACGTTACTGGTTTAAATAAACGAACACACATTGAAAACGAGTCTCACGGAAGGCATTTCACCCAGCTTTTGTATCTCTCCAAGGAAGTTTTTCTTTAGTTACTCAATCTTCTCACCAGCTCACTACCACAGTCATCTACTCTCCCTCAAAAAATTCAAAACCACTGCCTAAAGCAGCTAAGAGTATGGGAACACAGTAGTCACTTACTGTTTGCCAAATTCAATGATACCCAGCTTAGAAAGCAATCTCATTCTGCAGTTTTTTAAAGAGAGGCAAAACCCTAGTGGAAGATGAGAAATGCCCAAAACGAATAAACGTTCTGTTTAAGTTGGAGAACAGGGGAGCATTAAAAAATCTCCTATGATCAAAGTTTACTAGTGCTTACCAGGGGCGGGAGTGAGGGAAGGCGTAAGGAAGCCAAAACATTTAGGGGACACTGAGCTTGTTAGGGTGACAGAAAAAGTCAAAAAACGGTTAACGGTGATGGTTGAACATGACGAACTTAAATAAATGTCAATGAACTATACACGTGAGAATTGTTGAAATGGCAAATGTTATCTACATTTATCACTAAAAAAAAAAAAAAAAAAACAACCTGTTAACAACGAAGAACTCTTATGCAACAGGTATGGTATTTACCTCTAGTGTTAAACAAATTTTGAATAAAAAAATAACACGGGTAGTCCCCAACTTATGACAGGGTTCCATTCCAACAACTCTTGTCACAAGTCTGTTCTGGTGTTAGGTCGAATACTTTTTGTTTTATTATTGTCTTTAATATCAGTATTTTTTATATCACATCTTGTCTTTGTGGGTTGGAAACGTTACATATAAACCCACCAAAACCAAACCCACTGCTGCTGACTCATAGCGACCCTGTAAGACAGAGCAGAACTGCCCCACAGAGTTTCCAAGGAGCACCTGGTAGATTTGAACTGCCAACCTTTTGGTTAGCAGCCGAAGCACTTAACCACTACATCACCAGGGTTTCTTACGGATATATTTTCATACATCCGTACATAAAAAAATACACAAACCATGAGGAAAAAACACAGTTGTAAACGCAGTTCATTATAACCTGAATACAGCGTAGATTGGGGACTACCTGTATTACCGTTGTGAAGGGTTTCTACTTGTCTTTTCAACAAAATCCTGAGCCTGGGTCAGAACCTTTAAATAACCTACTACCATGTTTACCTTTCAACCAAAATCAACAATTAAGATCCTGGATTAAAGAATACTTACGTGGGAAGTTGGCATGATGGAAAGCAAACACAGGTTTAGGACAAACATCTCCCCCTCTCACTGTAATCTCTTTCTTTCGGCGTAGTTCATCAACCTCATACTGTAAAAGAAAATGAAGTAAAATGAGGTAGCAAATACTCCGAAAATACACAAGTTTACACTTCAACCTAGCTGGACAACCATTATCCAATTCACAAATGAGAATGGAAAATAAATTTATTTAAAACTTTATATAGTGCTTTCATATAATTTAATTTAACCCTCACAACTTTGTCAGTAACGCAGATGATAGAAGTTCCTTTTTCCACATGAGAAAAACAGATACTCAGAAAGGCTAAGTTACTTGGCCCAAGGTTATGACTAGGAAGAGGGAGAAAACATGGACCGCACGCCCAGGTTCCACTGTATTTTCTTCTGAACAAGTAACCATTCCCTGAGTAGGCTCCGGAACAATCATAATGAGGGGTTAGACATACAAACGGGAGTACACAATGCCACTATAGTAAATTCACTTCTCCAATTAAAATTATATATGACAAACAGGTCGGGAAGCACAGTTAACAAACAAGGACCAAGTATTACGTTAGGTGCATATTTAAACTGGTTCCTCTCACGAGGACCGGCAGTCTTCATAAGGAGCCATGAACAGCACCACTGCACTAGAATAAAACACCTACCAGCAGTAGGATGAATAAACTCTAGCCCATCTATCCACTAGGTTCGTAAATGTGCATAAAAACCATTAAAAACAAAAAACAAAACTTACCGGAGTCAGCCTCGCCACTTCTGGGTGTTCCACATAAAAATTCTTCTCAAATTTGGGGAGCTCACTCAAATCCCACTTCTTTTTACGTAAACGCTCCCCAGGATTACCAAATTTCTTCGGGGGAAGACCACCACCACCTCTTGCTCCAAATCTACAGAAATATCAACATTTTTGATTTATTAGGATTTTAAAAGCAATATACCATAAGAATCATAAAAACATTCAAAAGACAGGACTCCTAGGATGTGACCAGCCTCCCTCCAAAAAGAGTATTTTATTACTCTTTATTTGAAGGTGCGGAAATTGTAAAACAACTTCCTTTTCAAGTGATAGTTATGAACACAGATGATGACAGATGAAAAACGAAAAATCCCTGTATTTAGACACATAGATCACCATGAAGACCGTGATCTGGAACATGACTGGCTTGAATTCTGGCTCTGCTACTTGCTGTGCAATTTTATGCAAATTATTTACCTTCTGTGCCTTCATTTCCTCTGTGGCAATAATACCACGTATTTCACAGATTACTATGAGGATGGAATGAATTAACGTGTAAAGTACTTGAAACAGTGCCAAGCAAAGCAAGCACTCAGTACTCATTCATTCAACAAATAGTTACTGAGTACAAACTATGTACTAACGACTCTTTTTACGTGGTGCTGAAAATATTGAACGCGCACTGGCTTACCTCTAAACTGTCCAAAGGGTGGGTAAAGGAGGACCCATATGCTTAAATTAAGGTTAAGATTGTGCAGAGATAAAAATAGACATCACTCAAGTCTCCCCAAACTTGGATCCTTCCCCTTTGGACCTGTGAGGAGCACTCCTACTCTGCTAATCTAAGGAATCTGCTAGGACCAGTAAGGTAAAAGACTGGTAAGGTGGTTTTCACCTGTAGTTTATGCTAACAGAACAAGAGCCAGAACAAAGATTTATAACCTTTATCTTGTACCTCTCTTCTTGGTTCCCAGGCACATGGTGCTATTAACCTACAGAAAAAAAAATTACTAAGCCTTTATTAGTTAAGATATAAAAAACTCAACAGATCACTTAAAATCAGTTTCTTCTCACTTTATATATACCTTTCACAAGTTCAGCTAGAACACAAATGTAGCCAAACCTGAAATGCAAGATTAAAAGCTACATTTCCTAGAACCCTAACATTAAAATGACTTTCATTGCCATATTTCAAACCTATGTGAAGTGTGGGGTGTTGTCTGGTATACAAACAGTATACGGTATTTTTTCATCCCATTTCCTCACTCCTTGTAAGGTACTTACACTGCCTCTCATTTCCCTGTTCATGTCTAACCCACTCAGCTTCAAGTGATAAAATGAAATTATTTGAAAAGAAAAAAAGTTAAGGATGAGCTTCAATTTCCCTGCAATTCAAAGCATTAAAACTCTTAAAGACCCAGCTAGATGCTTCTCTAAATAAACACAAAAACACAGAATTTTATTTGCAACCACTGGCACTCAGCAGGCAGAACCTGGCTGATTCTAACTATACTACTGCTGAACCAGTAATAGAAATTAATAGTCAAAACAAAAAACAGCATGACATATCAGAGGAAAAAAAAAAAAAAAAATCAAAGACCTCTCTAATATGCTCTCAGGCTTAAGGCTCAATGCTACCAGACCACTCACCACCCTGGTTAATCCCCTTCTCCTCCACTCAGCACAATTCTATATAAGGTAATCATAAAACAGAAAGCCAAGCCTATGTTATCACTGTCATGCAAAGAAAAGAAAAATGACAAAACACCAATTTTCAGAGATTCTATCAATCTGGTTTATACAAACCTATGTGTTTCCTAGAAGTTGCCACTTCAATGCTATTTTCCAGATCTGACTTTAAAACTAATGTTTTAGAAAGAGAAAACAACTTCTGAAAGAGGTTCCTTTTAAAGTTTATCCTCAACAGCCATTTTTTTTTAAGGGATGACAAAAAAGGTATTTTCCCATCTCCCTACTGCCCTCGTTATTTATCCAAGAGGTACTATTTCACACTAAAGGTAAAATTTGAAGGAAAAAAAAGTAGCTGTCTTTTATGTTTATAATTAATGTTGACCTCAAAATGAAAAAGAACCTTTTATCCTTGTAGAATTGAGCCTGTTTGTGCCATCCTTTAATGTGAACATAACCTAATACCTGGGTACACTACTGAACTGCTCATTAAATGTTTATACTGAATCATAAAGGAAAATTCGTGAAAACAGGGCTCAGACCTCATAAAAGAATGCTATTGTTTGAAATTAATAATTTTAAGGCTTAAAAAAAAATGTCATCTTAATACTCAGAAGCATCGATATGGGATAAGCGAAGCATGAATTACTATCCAAACTCAAGTTTTTTCTTTTCAAATAGTTTATCACTTAAAAACATATACGCAACATTATATTAAATCAAACATCCATGGTAAAGAAACATTAACACTACTGTGGTGGCCCCTATGTGCCTATTTCAAGCTTACTATTCCACCATTAACAACTACCTTGAACTCTGCTAATCATTCCCCTGCTCTTTATAGTTTTACCATATTTTTACACATACTAAACAAGCTATCCTTCTGCCACAACTTGATTTTTGATCCAATATTATGTTTATGAGTGATCCATGTTGATGTAAGTTTATTCATTTTAGCTACTGTATTCTATTGCATGAAAACCTACAAGTTATCCAGACATCTGGGTTGTTTACAGTATTTTGCTATCATGGAACAATGCTGTTACAAACATTTTTGTGCATGCATCCTGGGCACGTGAGCAAGGGTTTCTCTAGGCTCTAAAATGTAGGGTTTAAAGCTTGGAGAGGAATTACTTGGTCATTTTCAACTTTACTAGATATAATTCTTTTTCCTAAACGGTTGTATTGAAATTCACTTCTACACTTGGCTATATCATGAAACTCCAAGCAAATGTTTAATTTTTAGCCCTTCTTTTTTTAACACCAAGATAAAAGTATTTTCCTTCCTAACAAAGTACAAACAAAATAATTATCTTTTATTTGGTAAATTAAGTGATAATTGAGGTACATGCGGCTAGTAAATCTGGTACTTGTGTATCTGAGCTACAAAAGACAAAATGTGGGGACAGAGTAACAAAACACTGCAAAGTAAAGAGAGTTATCAGAGAAGGAAATACGCTGGGTTGAAGATCTTGCTCAAGGTCACGCATATATTAAGAAGTGGATTCGTACTACTCTAAAGAGAGACATAATTTTTATTAACTAAAAAAGTTACAGTACAAATCAGTGCATGGATCTCTTAAGCATCTTTTTCATTTCAGCGACATTAAGATTTGAAACTCAGTCTCTGGAAGTACTTCAGGTCTGATCTCATGTTAACTTCCATTCCAGAATCCTTGGCATTGTGTCACTGTCACATTAAGAATTTTATAGCTAGGCTGAAAAATTAATACTGCAGTCCAGTCAGAGGGGGAGGAAAAAAAAACCGAGAAGAAAAATAATTAAAAATACAATAACGACCCCCGGCAAAAAAAAACTCCCTTCCCAAACACGATCATTTACATCTGAACGTGCTTCCTCCAAAGTGGAAAACAAAAGATACTGAAGGGGATTTAAAAAATATCCTAAAAATTAAGAGTCGGCCTCCCGGTGTCCAGTTTCAAACCAGGTTCCCAGCCCAGCAACAGCCATCTCAGGCGCTAGAGAACACCAGGGAAGCCATTTCGCGTTAACGCTTTCCCAGGCGGCATCAGGCGACGTCCCCCTCTTCCCGCAGGAGCCCCCCAGTTTCCCGGGCGACCGCCGAGGCCCAGAGCGATCCAGTGGCTCGCCCCGTCGGCCGGGCTCTGAAACCGGGAAACCAGGCGCGGCCCGGGTTCGAGCTGGCGGCGGCCATGCCGGCCCGGCCTCTGGTTCCCCTCGGAGCCAGGCCGCGCCACGACCGCCGTCCACAAAAAGGAGCTGGAGCGTCGCCAAGCCGCCGCCCCTGCTGCCAGGTCACGAGTGACCGCGGGACCGAGGCCCCGGCGCGCCCGCAGGCCAGCGCACCAAACTGCTATTATTGTCCCGCTCGCCTCCCGGGTTCGGGGAGAGGGTGACTAGCCCTGCAGTTTCCTCCAACGCTCCCGCTAGGCCGAAGGCTTCAGTCTCCTCAGGAAACCACCTCCTCCCGCCCCACGTACATCCAAGGCCTTTCTTCTCCTCCTCCTCCTCCCCCTCCCCCCTTACCCTCCACGGTCACGATCCCGGTCTCGGTCCCCAAAGCCGCCTCCGCGCATTGTCCCAAAGGGATAGAGATCTGGGAGCGGGGCACGGATGGCCGGGCTCGGGAGGGCCTGCGGCTCCGGTCTGGTGACGACCGATGGCGGCGGCGCCTCCGCTGTTGGGGCGGCGGCAGGCGCGGCGCTCTCTCGCTCCGACGCGCTATCTCCCGTCGCAGACGCCACCGTCGCCGCCTCTCTCGTCGGAGACGGGAGCAAAACACAAGAGAATCGGGATTACTAAAACGCTGGGTAGGTTTAGCTACCCTTAAACCCAGCAGTGCTGCCTTTAAGCGTCTCCTTCCTCCCCAGCGACTGCACAAAATGGCGGTCGCTGCTGAGCCTGCTCCAGCTTAACGCTACGTACGCCGGAGACGATACGTAAACAGCGTCTCGGAATAGCCCGAGGGCCTCGCGGAGTAAGACGACTATTCTTGGAATCGGTTTACGTTAGTTGCGGAGATGGGCGTGTTTTACGGTAGGTAGAAGAAAAACAAAGTACGGAGCGGGCGTAGAGTTCTCGCGCCACCTGAACTGGAACGCGGGGTGGGGGTGGGGAGGAAGAGGCTCGGGTGCGACGTAACATTCTTTGCGGCCTTAGCCTGCCCACTATTGCGAAGATGCGTACTATGCGTAACGCAGTATGTTTAGAGAATAGAGTTTGCCGGATTCCGACCGCGGGATGGAGTGACGCGTTGCTTTCAGGGACAATAACTAACCTCCATGTTGCAGTCATCAATTCTAGGGTCTCCGAGTGTCAGAAGCCCAGGAGGGTCTTAGGGGTCCCTGGCTGGCGCTCCTAAATAGCCCTGCAAGCCCCCTCGCCCCTCCGCCCTCGGCCCGCCGAGACAGGCCGCGCACCCGGTCTCCATTTCCTTTCGGTTGTCTCTCCCTGCCCTATCGCCGGCAGCCATGATGGATGCGCCTTGTCCGGTTCTTTCGGGAGGGGGTCAGGCGGCGACATGCCAGCAGGGTTAAAGCGCTCTCTGCTCTACTTGATTCACACTGAACTGCATTTTTTGAACAGAATATTTGTACCATTCTCAGCTGAGCACAGTTGACGTCCAAACATAGAAGCAAATTGTTGGTGGGGAACCTCCTTAGGTAGATGCCGCTGCCCCAGAAGGCCCTTCACGGTCTCCGAGAATGTAACAGTTTAAGAGTGGTGGTCTTCAGACGCGGAAGTGAGAGCATAAGTACATGTTTTTAACGAGGCTAGGTAGGCCATGTTCTCCACTTTCACTTCTAAAGTGGCTTTCCTCTCCCTACTTCTTCCTTTCCCCTGAAACTGCACTTCAGGACTTCATCAGCTTGGCCAAATGTCACAGAATTGCAGAGCTGCTAGGACCCTTGGTGACCAGCTGCTTAATGTTTTCATTTATCTATTTCGTGCAGATGGGGAAAGGGAGGAGATTCGAGGCCTGTCGTGGGGGCTCAATGATGTGTCCTAAACCAAACCAAACCTGTTGCCATGGAGTCAATTCCGATGTATAGAGACCCTGTAGAGTACAGTGGAACTGCCCCAAAGAGTTTCCAAGGAGTGGCTGCTGGATTCGAACTGCTGACCTTTTGATTAGCAGCCAAACTCTTAACCACTGCACCACCAGGGCTCTGGTGTCTCCTAACCTGTAGTAAAAGTTGCATAAGGAAGGGAGCTTCAGGAAAGGCCCTGTTCCGCCTTTGATGCAAAGGGATACTCAACCATGGATTCACTGGCAAGTGTTGAAGGCCTTCTGTATGTCAGGCACTATTCTGGGGGCATTCCAGTGAACAAATTTGTTCTAATACTCATGGAGTTTACCCTGTAATGGGGGAGACAGACAATAAATAAATGTCCATGCCCTTGTGGTGGTTGTTAGGTGCTATTGAGTCAGTGCCAACTTGTAGCAACCCCATGTACAACAGAAGGAAACCTGCACCACCCCCATAATGGTTATTATACTTGAGCACATTGTTGCAGCAACTGTGTCAATCCATCTTGTTGACAGCCTTCCTCTCCTTCACTGACCCTCCACTTTGCCAAGCATGTTGTATTTCACCAGGGGCTGGTCCCTCCTGATAACATGTCCAGAGCATTTGAGATGAAGTCTCTCCATCTTCGCTTCTAAGGAACATGCTGGCAGTACTTCTTCCAAGACAGATTTGTTCGTTCTTTTGGCGGTATGTGGTATATTCAACATTCTTCACCAGCACCATAATTCAAAGGCATCGATTCTTTGGTCATCCTTACTTATTGCCCAGCTTTCACATGCATGTGAGGCAATGTCTTGGGTTAGGTGCACCTTAGTCCTTAAAGTGACATCTTTTTTTTTTTTTTTTTTTTTAACACTTTAAAGAGGTATTTTGCAGCAGATTTGCCCAGTGCAATGCTTCGTTTGATTTCTTGGCTGCTGCATCCATGGGTGTTGATTGTGGATCCAAGTAAAACGAAATCCTCGACAATTTCACTCTTTTCTCCGTTTACCATTATGTTGCTTATTGGTCCAGTTGTGAGAAGTTTTTGTTTTCTTCATGTTGAAGTGTAATCCATACTGAGGGCCGTAGTCTTTGATCTCCATCAGTAAGTGCTTCAAGTCTTCTTTTAAGAAGCAAGGTTGTGTCATCTGCGTAACACAGGTTGTTAATGAGTCTTCCTCCAATCCTGATGCCCCATTCTTCTTCATATAGTCCAGCTTCTCAGATTATTTGCTCATTCTACGTATTAAGTGCTTCAAATCTTCTTTCAGCAAGCAAAGTTGTGTCATCTGCATAACGCAGGTTATTGAGTCTTCCTTCAATCCTGATGCCCCATTCTTCTTCATTTAGTCCAGCTTCTCCGATTATTTGCTCAGCCTGTGAATTGAATAAGCATAGTGAAAAGATACAACCCTGAGGCACAGTGCTCCTGACTTTAAACCACATAGTATCCCTTTGTTCTGTTCAGACGAATGCTTTTTGCACAAGTTTTTCACAAGCACAATTAAGTGTTCTGGAATTCCCATTCATCACAATGTTATCCATAATTTGTTATGATCCACACAGTCGAGTGCCTTTGTGTAGTCAATAAAACACAGATAAAGATCATTCTGGTATTCTGTGCTTTCAGCTAAGATCCACCTGACATCAGCAAAGATATCCGTTATTCCACATCGTCTTCTGAATGTGGCTTGAATTTCTGGCAGTTCCCTGTCAATTCCTGGAGGCTTGTTCCCCATCAATACCTTCAGTGCAGGTTGGACTTCCTCCTTCAGTATCATTGGTTCTTGATCCTATACTACCTCCTGAAATGGTTGAGCATCAGCCAGTTCTTTTTGGTACAGTGACTCTGTGTATTCCTTCCATCTTCTTTTGATTTTCCCTGTGTCATTCAGTATTTTGCCTGTGGAATACTTGACTATTGCAGCTTGAGGCTTGAATTTTTTCTTCAGTTCTTTCAGCTTGAGAAATGCCAAGTGTGCTTTTCCCTTTTGGTTTTCTATCTCCAGGTCATTGACATGTCATCATAATACTTTGTCTTTTCGAGGTGCTGTTTGAAATCTTCTGTTCACATCTTTTACTTCATTGTTTCTTCCATTCGCTTTAGCTACTCAGTATTCAAGAGCAATTTTAGAGAGTCTCTTCTGGCATCCATTTTGGTCTTTTTTTTTTCTTTCCTGTTTTTTTTTTTAATGACCTCTTGCTTTCTTCATGTATGATGTCCTTTATGTCATTCCACAACTTATCTGGCCTTCAGTCATTAGTGTTCAACGCATCAAATCTATTACTGAAATGGTCTCTAAATTCAGATGGGATATACTCAGGGTCATACTTTGACTCTTGTGGACTTGTTCTAATGTTCCTCAGCTTCAACTTGAACTTGCATATGAGCAATTGATGGTCTTTTCTAGAACTGGCCCCTGGCCTTGTTCTGACTGATATTGAGCTTTTCCATCATCTCTTTCCACAGATGTAGTCAATTTGATTCCTTTGTATTCCACCTGGCGAGGTCCATGTGTTTAGTCGCCATTTATGTTGTTGAAAAAAGGTGTTTGCAGTGAAGAAGTTTGTTGGTCTCGCAAAATTCTTTCATTCCATCTCCAGCAATGCTTCTGTCACCGAGGCTGTGTTTTCCAACTACCAATCCTTTGTTTCCAGTTTTTGCATTCCAATCGCCAGTAATTATCCATACATCCTGATTGCATATTCAATCCATTTCAAACTGCAGAAAACAAAAAAAGAAAAACCCATTAATGTCGAGTCAATTCCATCTCATAGTGATCCCATAGGACAGACTGCTGTTGTTGTTGGGTGCTGTTGAGTTGGTTCTGACTCATAGCAACCCTGTGAACTACAGAACGAAACACTGCCTGGTCCTACGCCATCCTTACAATTATTGTTATGCTTGATCTCATTGTTGCAGCCACTTTGCAAATCCATCTTGTTGAGGGTCTTCCTCTTTTCCACTGACCCCGTACTTTACCAAACATGATGTCCTTCTCCAGGGACTCATCCTTCCTGACAACATGTCCAAAGTATGTAAAATACAGTCTCGCCATCCTTGCTTCTAAGTAGCATTTTGGCTGTACTTCCTCCAAGACAGATTTGTTTGTTCTTTTGGCAGTCCATGGTATATTCAATATTCTTCACCAATGCCATGATTCAAAGGTGTCAATTCTTCTTTGGTGTTCCTTATTTATTGTCCAGTTTTCACCTGCATATGATGAGATTGAAAGTACCATGGCTTGGGTTGGGTCAGGTGCACCTTAGTCTTCAAGGTGACATCTTTGCTTTTCAACACTTTATTTAAAGAGGTCCTTTGCAGCAGATTTGCCCAATGCAATGCATCTTTTGATTTCTTGACTGCTGCTTCCATGGGTGTTGATTGTGGATCCAAGTAAAGTGAAATCCTTGATAGCTTCAATCTTTTCTGTGTTTGTCATGTTATGGCTTATCGGTACAGTCGTGAGGATTTTTGTTTTCTTTTCGCTGAGGTGCAATCCATACTGAAGGCTGTGGTCTTTGATCTTCATTAGTAAGTGCTTTAAGTCCTCTTCACTTTCAGCAAGCAAGGTGGTGTCATCTAAGGATGCCCTTTATCACCACTCTTATTCAACATTGTGCTGGAGGTCCTAGCCAGAGCAATTAGGCTAGATAAAGAAATAAAGGGCATCCAGATTGGCAAGGAAGAAGTAAAAGTATCTCTATTTGCAGAAAATGTAATCATATACACAGAAAGCCCTAAAGAATCCTCAAGAAAACTACTGAAACTAGTGGAAGAGTTCAGCAGAGTATCAGGATACAAGATAAACATACAAAAATCATTTGGCTTTCTCTACACCAACAAAAAGAACATCAAAGAGGAAATCACCAAATCAATACCATTTACAGTAGCCCCCAAGAATGTAAAATACTTACGAATAAATCTTACCAGAGATGTAAAAGACCTATACAAAGAAACCTGCAGGACGCTACTGCAGGAAACCAAAAGAGACCCACATAAGTGAAAAACATATCTTGCTCATGGACAGGAAGACTTAACATTGTAAAAATGTCTATTCTACCAAAAGTGATCTATAGATACAATGCAATTCCAATGCAAATTCCAACTACACTTTTTAATGAGATTGGGAAACAAATCACTAACTTCGTATGGAAGGGAGAGAGGCCCTAGATAAGTAAAGCATTACTGAAAAAGAAGAACAAAGTGGGAGGCCTCACACTACCTGATTTTAGAACCTATTATACCATCACAGTAGTCAAAACAGCCTGGTACTGGTACAACAACAGATACATAGACCAATGGAACAGAATTGAGAATCCAGACATAAATCTGTCTACATATGAGCAGCTGATATTTGACAAAGGCCCAAAGTTAGTTAAATGGGGAAAAAAGTGTCTCTTTAACAAATGGTGCTGGCATAACTGGATATCCGTCTGCAAAAAAATGAAACAAGACCCATACCTCACCCCATGCACAAAAACTAACTGAAAATGGATCAAAGACCTAAATATAAAATCTAAAATGATAAAGATCATGGAAGAAAAAATACGGACAATGCTAGGAGCCCTAATACATGGCATAAACAGTATAAAAACATTACTAGAACTGTACAAACAGCAGAAGAGAAATTAGATAACTGGGAGCTCCTAAAAATCAAACACCTATGCTCATCCGAAGACTTCACCAAAAGTAAAAAGATTACCTACAAACTGGGAAAAAATTTTTACCTATCACATTTCTGATCAGCGTCTGATCTCTAAAATCTACATGATACTGCGAAAACTCAACTGCAAAAAGGCAAATAACCCAATGAAAAAATGGGCAAAGGATATGAACAGACACTTCACTAAAGAAGACATTCAGGCAGCTAACAGACACATGAGGAAATGGCCCACAATCATTAGCCATTAGAGAATTGCAAATCGAAACTACAAGGAGATTCTGTCTCCAACAAGGCTAGCATTAATCCAAAAAACCCAAAATAATAAATGTTGGAGAAGTTGTGGAGAGACTGGAACATTTATACACTGAAGGTGGGAATGTAAAATGGTACAACCACTTTGGAAATTGATTTGGCGCTTCCTTAAAAAGCTGGAAATAGAAGTACCATACGATCCAGCAATCCCACTCCTTGGAATATATCCTAGAGAAATAAGAGCCTTTACACGAACAGATATATGCACCCCCATGTTCATTGCAGCACTGAATTTCTGATTGATGTCTCTCTATGGATTCTTGCTGCTTATTAAATTTTTTATTATGTTCTCCAAGAGCCTTTTTAATTTCTTCAGCTGTTTTATCTGTGTGTTCCTTGGCTTGTTCTGTGTACTGCCTGATCTCCTTCCTTATGTCTTCAAGAGTTCTGTATATTAATCTTTTGAAATCTGCATCCAGTAATTCCAGGAAGACACCTTCATCCAGAAGATCCTTTGATTCTCTATTTTGAGAGCTTGTTGAAGCGATCATGGTCTGTTTGTTTATGTGGTTTGATATTGACTGTTGTCTCTGAGTCATCTATAAGTTATTTATTTTATGTTTGCTTATTGTATCCTAGCTTCTTGCTTTGTTTTGTTTTGATATGCCCAAATGGGTTGCTCAAGTGAGGTAGCTTGGTTATTTTTGCCTTTGAAGCTCTGACAACCTGTCACTAGATGGCTAGAGCTGTTATCAGGTATATCAGTCCAGGAGTCCATTCACTTTTCTTGTGTGGATTCAGCTCAGGTGTCCAGGTAGCTGGTCATCCAGTGTGTGGTAGAGGCTCTGTCCTACAGTCTTAGAGGGGCAGGGGTGATTGGTGTAGGGACCGGTATCTGGATGCAGCACGGGGTCATGCTCTGAACAAGGCAGGGGGCTGAGAATCATCCCCCGAGTGTCTCTGAGGAAGGTGCATCCCTCTTCCTTCGACTGTACGGGTAGGTGGGTTCTGCAGACTGACCGTGGACACCCGAAGTTTTTGGTTGTAAGGACTGGGAGGTACCAGTCATCCTTGGAGCCCTGTCACAGGTAGCTGGGTAACATGAGTAGAGCCACTAGTCCTTAGGCCTCTGATGTAGGTAGGTGAGGACCCTGTTTAATAGGGAAAGTATCAAACATCAAACACCCACCTCTCCACTGCACAGCTGAAACAGTTGTAGTTTGCCAACAAGGGCCTGTTCTCCTGAAATAGGCCCACACAGGTCCATGCAGGGGGAAAGATACTCAAAGTCCACGGGCTGTTTATGCCTAGACAGGAGCCGCTTCTGTCCTGAGCTCCCCAGGTTAGTGGAGGTGGCAAATTATATTTTCCCTCAGTTGCGAATTTATTCCTTCTGCAAGGCCAGGAGGATGGCTCTAGGCGTTCAACAGTGCCTATCTCAGGCCCAGGGAAATCAACAGCCACTGAAGCCAGCTTGGGGGCAGGGGGCGCAGAAAAATATATGCAAGTACTTAGCTTTGGCTGAGAGCACTGGTCTTCTCAGTTTCCAGAGGTGTGAGTAGGCTGTGTGGCTGGCTGCTTCTCCCTGAGAAAACTGCAGCCGAAGGCTAGTACTAGCCCGCTGGCCAGTCCGGGAATGGTTCCTGAGGGCTCCCTGAGATTCAGGTCGGGTAACTCCTCTCCGCTTCTGAACCTTCTCTTCCTCCCACTGCCAATCAGTCTGTTTTCTAACTTTGCTTTTAATGTTCAGGGCTCTTAAAAAAAAAAAAGCTTGTCATAAATATAATTGTTTCACTTGTTTTTTTGGGTCTTTGTTGTAAGAGGGGAAACCCTGGTGGTGTAGTGGTTAAGTGCTACAGCTGCGAACCAAAGGGTCGGCAGTTCGAATCTGCCAGGCGCTCCTTGGAAACTCTATGGGGCGGTTCTACTCTGTCCTATAGGGTCGCTATGAGTCGGAATCGACTCGACGGCACTGGGTTTGGTTTTTGGTTGTAAGAGGGCTCGATGGAAGCGTGTCTGTTCTGCTGTCTTGGCCCCACCTCTGTCTTTTTACTCCTTTGATGAAGTCTTTTGATGAGCATAAGTGTTTGACTTTTAGGAGCTCCCAGTTGTCTAGTTTCTCTTCTGGTGTTTGTATATTGTTAGTAATGTTTCGTATTCTGTTTATGCTATGTACTAGGGCTCCTAGCATTCTCCCTATTTTTCTTCCATGATCTTTCTCGTTTTAGATTTTATATTTAGGTCTTTGATCCATTTTGAGTTAGTTTTGGTGCATGGTGTAAGGTATGGGTCTTGTTTAATTTTTGGCAGATGGATATCCAGTTATGCCAGCACCATTTGTTAAAGAGACTGTCTTTTCCCCAATTAATGGACTTCGAGCCTTTGTCAAATATCACCTGCTCGTAGGTGGATGAATTTACGTCTGTATTCTCAATTCTGCTTCATTGGTCTGTGTATCTGTTGTTGTACCAGTAGCAGGCTGTTTTGACTACCATGCCGGTGTAATAGGTTCTAAAATAAGGTAGTGTGAGGACTCCCGCTTTGTTCTTCTTCAGTAATGCTTCACTTATTCGGAGCCTCTTTATGAATTCTATTTCATTTTCGATGATTTCCAGTTTTCCTAGATTCATACTTCATACATTTCACATTCTGATTATTAGTGGATGTTTGCAGCTGTTCCTTCTCGTTTTAAGTCATGCCACACCAGCAAATGAAGGTCCCAAAAGCTTGACTCCATCCACGTCATTAAGGCTGAGTCTGCTTTGAGGAGGTGGCTCTTTGGAAGTCATCTTTTCAGTGACTTCCAGTCTGAGGGGCTCATCTTCCAGCTCTGTATCAGGCGATGTTCCACTGTTATTAATAAGGTTTTCACTGGCTAGTTTTTTTCAGAAGTAAACTGCTAGGTTCTTCTTCCTAGTCTGTCTTAGTCTAGAAGCTCAGCTGAAACCTGTCTGCCATGGGTGAGCCTGCTGCTATTTGAATACTGGTGGCATAGCTTCCAGCATCACATGCAAGCCCTCCCAGTACAACAGACTGACAGATGTGGGGGGGAAATGTTTATGCGGGGCAGTTGCTAAATAAAAGAAAGCAGGAGGTAGAGAGCGTGTGTGTGGGGTGAGGGTTGGTGTGGGGAGGAGTATACTGGTTAGATAAGGTGTCCTGACCAAGTGACATTTGAGCAAAAGTCTGAAGTGAGGGAGCTAGCCTTGCCAACATAAGAGGGAAGAGCAAGTGCAAAGGCCCTGTGGTGGAACCAGTGTGACTGGAGCAGAATGAGGAGGAGAGGCAGGAGATGGGCGGGTCATGAAGAGTATGTAGCACATGGTAACAATTTTGTCTTTTCCTCTGAGTAAAATGGAAAGTCCCTGAAAGGTTTTGAGTAGAGTAACATGATAAAAGGACACCTGTGACTGCAGTGTGGAGAATAAATTGAGGTTGGGCTAGGGCAGAAGCAGGCAGATTAATTAGGATACTGTTAGAGTTATCCAGGCAAGAGATGGGGGGCTTGGTGCAGGTTAATAGCAACGGGTTAGGGAGAAATGGTCTGATTGTGAAAGTCAAGCCAAAGATTTGCTGATGGAGTGAATGTGAAAGAAGAGTCAGAGATGAATCTTGTTGGAGTCGGCCAACAAATACCAAGCTCTTGGTGCAGTAGTTAAAGCCCTCAGCTGCTAACCTAAAGGTCTGCAGTTCAAACCCACCAGCCACTCCACAGGAGAAAGATGTGGCAGTCTGCTTCCATAAAAGATTACAGATTGGAAATCCTTTGGGGCAGTTCTACTCTGTCCTGTAGGGCCACTATGAGTCAGAATTGACAAAACAGCAACGAGTTTGGTTTGGTTTGTGGATTTAGACAACGTAATAGACACTGAGGATATTGTTGGGACTTATTTTCATATTTATCATTTATGCTAATTCAACCTGAGGCTCTCTGTTTAACAATATATAGTTTATAAAGAAAGGTAGGTCCACTGAAACCTTCCCTACATTTTGCCAGGGAAGAGTCATTGATATTTTGCTACTAGATAAGGCCCTTGTCTTATAGTATCCCACAGCTCCTTTGCCTTCATAAAGCTTGTCACAGTATGCCGTTATATGTTTCTTTTATGTTTTACTAATCCCCTGCCAAAAAAGTCATCTTTTAATCTTCCTCTATAAGACAGTTTTCTCATTACAAAGTCAGTCCGTAGAATGCTTTTCTCTTTCTTTATATGGGTATCTCTGTGTTTTCCTAACAGGTGGCTGTTGAAGTTTATGTTGTTTCTAGAACACAGAGAAAGATTTTCATTAGATACAGAGGTCAGATGACCTAAATATTTCATTAGTAATAGCCAAGACTGTTGCTGTAAGCAGAACTCATCTTTTTTTATTTTTAAAGCTAAGAGCTTACAGTTAGTGAGTGTTCATGTTCACTGTGTTCCAGGGACTATGCTAGGAACTTTTTTTTTTTCAATCTTCATTACTTTATTTTATTCTCATCTGTAAATTGGGATAATAATACCTCATAGGGAAGCTGGGAAATCATTTAGTGGTGCCTGGTACGTAATAAATACTCAACAAATGTTAGCTGTTATTATCAGTCCACTTTACAGATGAGAAAAAATGAGGCTCAAAAAGGTAGCCAGCCCAGGGATGCACAGCAAATGGCATAGCCGGGCCTCAAATCCAGGTACTCTGGCAGAGTTTTGACTATTGACATTTTGGTTGGATAATTCTTTGTTGTGGAGGGCTGTCCTGTGAATTATAACATGCCTAGCAGTGCCCTGGCCTCTGCCTACTAGATACCAGTAGGATACACCCCCCTGCTAACTGTGACAGCCCAAAAGGTCTCTACACCAAACCTATTGCTGTCAAGTAGATTTCAACTCATAGTAACCTATAGGACAAAGTAGAACTGACCCACAGTGTTTCCAAGGAGTGGCTCGTGGATTTGAACTTCCAACCTTTTTCATTAGTAGCCATGCTCTTTACCACTAGGATTCAGAAGAGGACATGGAACCAGGGATATCATTGCTGATGTCAGATGGATCCTGGCTGAAACCAAAGAATACCAGAAAGATGTTTACTGTGTTTTATTGACTATGCAAAGGCATTCAACTTTGTGGATCCTAATAAATTATGGATAACATTATGAAAAATGGGAATTCCAGAACACTTAATTGTGCCCATGAGGAACCTGTACATAGATCAAGAGGCAGTCATTCGAACAGAACAAAGGGATACTTCATGGTTTAAAGTCAGGAAAGGTGTGCATCAGGGTGTATACTTTCACCATACTTTTTCAAGCCATATGCTCAGAAAAATAATCTGAGAAGCTGAACTATATGAAGAAGAATGTGGCAACAAGATTGGAGGAAGACTCATTAACAACCAGCGTTATGCAGATGACACAACCTTGAAAGTGAAGAGGACTTGAAGCACTTACTGATGAAGATCAAAGACTACAGTTTTCAGTATGGATTACACCTCAACACAAAGAAAAAAAAAAACATCACTACTGAACCAGTAAGCAACATCATGATAAATGGAGAAAAGACTGAAGATGTCAAGGATTTCATTTTACTTGGATCCACACTCAACACGCACAGAAGCAACAGTCAAGAATCAGGCGATGCATTGCATTGAGCAAATCTGCTGCCAAAGATCTCCTTAAAGTGTTAAAAAGCAAAGACGTCACCTTGAAGACTAAGGTGCACCTGACTAAAGCCATGGTGTTTTCAGTTGCCTCATACGCATGCGAAAGCTGGACAATGATTAAGGAAAACTGGAGAAGAATTGACGCCTTTGAATTACGGTGTTGGCAACAAATATTTAATATACCAACCAAAACCAAAAACCAAACCCAGTGCTGTCGAGTTGATTCCGAATCATAGTGACCCTATAGGACAGAGTAGAACTGCCCCATAGAGTTTCCGAGGAGCGCCTGGTGGATTCAAACTGCCGACCCTTGTGGTTAGCGGCCGTAGCACTTAACCACTACGCCAGCAGGGTTTCCATTTAATATACCAAGGGCTGCCAAAAAAATAAATGAATCTGTCTTCGAAGAAGTATAGCCAAAATGCTCCTTAGAAGCAAGGATGGCAAGACTGCGTTTCACATACTTTGGACGTGTTATTAGGAGGGATTAATCCCTAGAGAAGAACATCATGCTTGGTAAAGTAGAGGGTCAGCGAAAAAGAGGAAGACTCTCCACAAGATGGATTGACACAGTGGCTGCAACAATGGGCTCAAGCATAACAATGATTGTGAGGATGGTGCAGAACCAGGCACTGTTTTGTTCTGCTGAACGTAGGGTCGCTATGAGTTGGAACAGACTGGACAGCACCTAACAACAACAACACAAGGAAGACCAGTTAATACAACTATTACTCAAATTCACTTACCAACCACTACGGCTGAAGATGAAGAAACTGAAGATTTTTACCAACTTGTTCAGTCTGAAATTGATCAAACCACGTAATCAAGACGCATCGATAATTACTGGCAATTGGAATATGAAAGCTGGAAACAAAGAAAAAGGACTGGTAGTTGCAAAATATGGCCTTGGTGATAGAAACAGTGCTGGAAATTGACTTCTTCATTGCAAATACCTTTTTTCAACAACATAAATTGCAACCAGACACGTAGACCTTACCAGATGGAATACACAGGTATCAAATCAACTACATCAGTGGAAGAGAAGATGGAAAAGCCCAATATTATCAGTCAGAACAAGGCCAGAGGCCGATAATGGAATAGACCATCAATTGCTCATATGCAAGTTCAAGTTGAAGAAAATTAGAACAAGTCCACAAGGGCCAAAGTACAACCTTGAGTATATCCCACCTGAATTTAGAGACCATTTCGTGAATAGATTTGATGCATTGAACACTAATGACTGAAGACCAAATGAGTTGTAGAATGACATCAAAGACATTATAGATGAAAAAAGCAAAAGGTCGTTAAAAAGACAGGAAAGAAAGAAAAGATCAAAATGAATGCCAGAAGATACTCTGAAACTTGCTCTCAAGTGTAGAGTAGCTAAGTGAATGGAAGAAAAGAATGAAGTAAAAGAGGTGAACAGAAGATTTCAGAGAACAGCTTGGAAAGACAAATTATTATAATGAAATGTGGAAAGACCTGGAGTTAGAAAACCAAAAAGGAAAACACGCTTGGCATTTCTCAAGGTGAAAGAACTGAAGAAAAATTCAAGCCTCAAGCTGCAATATTGAAGGATTCTATAAGCCAAATTTTGAATGACCCAGGAAGCATCAAAAACAGATGGAAGGAATATACAAAGTCATGGTACTAGGAATTGTTCGATGTTCAACCATTTCAAGAGGTAGTATATAATTAAGAACTGATGGTACTGAAGGAAGAGGTTGAAGCTGCACTGAAAGCGTTGGTGAAAAACGAGGCTCCAGGAATTGATGGAATACCGGTTGAGATGTTTCCACAATGGAGGCAGTGCTGGAAGTACTTACTCACCTATGCCAATAAATGTGGAAGACAGCCATCTGGCCAACTGACTGGAAGAGATCTGTATTTGTACCCATTCCAAAGAAAGATAGTCCAACAGAATGCGGAAATTATCAAACAATGTCATTAATATCACACACAAGTAGAATTTGTCTGAAGATCATTCAAAAGTGATTACAGAGTACATCAACAGGGAACTTCCAGAAATTCAGGCCAGATTCAGAAGAGGACGTGGAACCAGGGATATCATTGCTGATGTCAGATGGATCCTGGCTGAAAGCAGAGAATACCAGAAGGATGTTTACCTGTGTTTTATTGACTACACAAAGGCATTCGACTGTGTGCATCATGACAAATTATAGATAACATTGTGAAGAATGGGAATTCCAGAACATCTAATGGTGCCCGTGAGGAACCTGTACGTAGACTAAGAGGCAGTCATTCTAACAGAGCAAGGGGATACTTTGAGGTTTAAAACCAAGAAATGTGTGTGTCAGGGTTATATCTTTTCACCATACTTATTCAATATGTATGCTGAGCAAATAGTCTGATAAGCTGGACTATAAGAAGAATATCGGGGCATCAGGATTGGAGGAAGACTCATTGACACAACCTTCCTTGCTGAAAATGAAGAGGACTTGGAGCACTTATTAATGAAGATCAAAGACTGCAACCTTCAGTATAGATTACACTTCAACATAAGGAAAACAAAAATCCTCACAACTGGACCAATAAACAACATTATGATAAACAGAGAAAAGATTGAAGTTGTCAAGGATTTCATTTTACTGGGATCCACAATCAACACCCATGGAAGCAGCAGTCAAGAAATCAAAAGATGCATTGCATTGGGCAAATCTGCTGCCAAAGACCTCTTTAAAGTATTGAAAAGCAAAGATGTCACCCTGAAGACTAAGTTGTGCCTGACCCAAGCCATGGTGTTTTCAATTGCCTCATATGCATGCGATAGCTAGACAATAAATATGGAAGACCAAAGAAGAATTGATGCCTTCGAATTATGGTGTTGGCAAAGAATGTCGACTATATCATGGACTGCCGAAAGAACAAACCTATCTTGGAAGAAGCACAGCCAGAATGTTCCTAAATGAATAAAACGATCAGCACAAAGCTGGCTCCTATGAGTGGAGGTTAAGGATGTCCCAAATGTCTAACTTTTCCAAGCTGCTGTACCACTCCATCATCTCTAACATCAACTACTCCCTCTCCCATCAGTACTCTCCCCCCTGTCTTTGGGTTCCCTAATTTCTTGCAGTGTCTTGCAGAACTCACAGTCCATATAAAAGAAATGGCTCAGGTGATTTTGGAGGCTGGCAAATCACAAATCCATGGTTCAGGCATAGACTTCACTCTCTGGTGCTCAGTCTCTGCCCAAAGGCACTCAGCTTTCTCTATTCGTGGGCTGGGAAGCCCACTGTGCCATCTTCTGGAGGGTTCTCCTTCTTTGGTGGTAGTGGGGTCTCCTCTTTGCTCTGAAATTGGCTCTCTTTTAAGGCAAAATTGACAAATCTCCTTGGGAGGCCACAATTATACAATCACCTGGGTGGGAGTTACAAGACTATGGCTATAAAGGCCACACACAAAAGTAATTAATCCACCACAACTCCTTAGAAGCAATGATGGTGTGACTGTGTCTTACATACTTTGGACATGTTGTCAGGAGGTATCAGTCCCTGGAGAAGGACATCATGCTTGGGAAAGTACAGGGTCAGTGGAAAAGAGGAAGACCCTCAACGAGGTGGATCGACGCAGTGGCTGCAACAGTGAGCTCAAGCATAGCAACGATCGTGAGGATGGTGCAGGACCAGGCACTGTTTTGTTCTGTTGTGCATAGGGTCGCTATGAGTCGGAACTGACTCGACAGCACCTAAGAACAACTGTATGTATATAAACCTTGGAAACTCTGTGGGGCAGTTCTACTCTGCCCTATATGGTAGCTACGAGTCAGAATCAACTAGACAGCAGTGGGTTTTATATATATATATACATATGTATGTTGTATGTTTATGTATGTATAGGAGCCCTGGTGGCATACTGGTTAAGATCTTGGCTGCTAACCAAAAGGTCAGTGGTTCAAATCTACCTGCCACTCCTTGGAAACCATATGGGGTAGTTGTACTTTGTGCTGTAGAGTTGCTATGACTTGGAATCAGCTCAGTGGCAACAGGTTTGGTTTTTTTATGTATGTTTTTTATATATGTGTACATATGTATACACGCACACACACTCAGTGTTATGGATTGAACTGTGTCCCCCAAAAACGTATGTTGTAAATCCTAACCCCTATACATAGGATCGCTATGAGCCAGAACCGACTCACTGGCATCTGACAACAACAACAACAACAACAACAACAACAACATACCTGTGGATACTGGAGAAGCAGTCTGCTTTTGTAAAGATTTACAGCCTTGGAAACCCTGTGGGGCAGTTCTACTCTATCCTATAGGGTCGCTATGAGTCGGAATCCTGTGAGTCAGAATCAACTGGAAGGCAATAGGTTTTGGTTTCATATCTGTGATTACAATCGCATTTGGGAATGAATTTGCCTTGTCATGCTAATGAGGCAGTGTTAGTGTCCTGAAACCCATTGCTGTGGAGTGGGTTCCGACCATAGCAGCACTATAGGATAGAGTAGAACTACCCCATAGGGTTTCCAGGGAGCAGCCGGTGAATTCAAACTGCTGACCTTTTGGGTAGCAACCAGACTCAGCCACTACGCCACTAGGGCTCCAGTATTAGTGTACATGTGTTTTAAGTCGATTTCTTTTGAGATATAAAAGAACGGATCCAGCCAGCAAGCAGGCACAAATAAAGGGAAAGATAAATGCCACATGGTTACCAAAAGGCAAAAAATAGAAGCTGGCAAGAGACAGGACCTTCCTCCAGAGTGGACAGAGAGAGCCTATCCTTAGAGCTCATCCCCTGAATTCAGGCCTCTAGTTTCCCAAAATAGGAAGACCCTCAACAAGATGGATTGACACAGTGGCTGCAACAATGGGCTCAAGCGTAACAACAATTGTGAGGATGGCGCACGACCGGGCAGCATTTTGTTCTGTTGTACATGGGGTTGCTATGGGTCAGAACCCACTCGAGAGCACCTAACAATAACAGTTTCCTAAACTGTGAAAAAATTAATTTTTCTTTATTAAAGGTAGCCACTTCTGGTATTTCTGTTAAAGGCGCACTAAGTAACTAAGACACACACTAAGTTCTGTACTTAATACTGTCTCTAATTTTCACAACTTTGCAGTTTCATAGCCATTGTTCTTTTGTTGCTAGGTGCTGTCAAGTCGGTTCTGACTCATAGTGACCCTGTGCACAACAAAACAAAATACTGCCGGGTCCTGTGCCATCCTTACAACCGTTGTTTTGCTTGAGCTCATTGTTGCAGCCACTGTGTTAGTCCACCTCACTGAGGTTCTTCCTCTTTTCTGCTGACCCTGTACTTTGCCAAGTGTGATGTCCTTCTCCAGGGACTGATCGCTCCTGACAACATGTCATTAAACTCACGTAATTTTTTTAAATGTGAAATACAAATGTCCCTGTTTTCTGTCTTGGTTAGACCCAGCTTCTTTGATAGCTTGGTTCGTGGAACTTTAGATACAAGATATTGAGACTACTGATGTACATATGTCCACAAGGTAACCTAAAGCAGACGCCTTCAAACTGTGATATAAGGGTCACATAGGAATGGAGTTTTCAGGGTGTCTATCCAGAACTTGAGCTTTTATGCACACTCGTTTCTAAAATTGATATGACTGAGAACTTTGCTCACAATTGCCCCCTCTCAACTTAGAAAAGAAAAGAATGCTTCTATGCTAATTGACTCCGACGGCACTGGGCTTTTTTTTTTTGTGCTAAAGTTCACTATGGACTTTGCTACAGATGTAAAGATCCCCAAGGTGCCAAATACAAGGACAATTAAAAAGACTGGTATTGATGTCGAAGCAATAGATGATTCCACTGACTGAGTGACACATCCTTTTACAAATTAGAAGAATTACAGCTCTTTGCTTCCAGCAGAATGGAGGGAGGACCACATGGAGTTTTCAGCCAAGATAGATCATTAAAAATAACTTCTTCAGAAAGAGAACTGTGCATTTTTGGCATATAACTTGGAAGATGAAATAATTGAGTGACATTACTATAGCAAAACTCTATTCCCACCTACTAAATTATGTGATCAACGTTTCTCAGCACTTACTGCTGTAAAAACGGAAAAAAAAAAAAAAGGAATAGAATTGATTTTAAACCCTGACTCACTCTAGCCAAAGGTAGTATTTATCCATGATATAGGATCTGTGTTTTTTTTTTAATTCTCTTTTTTTTTTATCCCATTAAAAGAGGCATTTCCAATGAGTTATGTTTACTTTGTATGTTTCAAAATTATCCAAAGTTGTAATACATATTATTTTGATTAATTGCATTCTAAAATAATTATAATGATAACCCAACCCAGAAGACATTTTAATACTTAGAACCTTAGGGTCACAGAAAATCAGAAGGAAAAACATCTTAATCTTTGTGCCACAATTTTGAGAAATAAGATCAAGCGATGAATAAAAGATATGCAATATAAAAATGCAGGATAAAATTCCAGAAAGGAACTAGGAGCTCAAAGAGAAAAAGGTAAGGTGTAAAACATCCCCACTCTTTTTTTTTAAATAATTTTTATTGTGCTTTAAGTGAAAGTTTACAAATCAAGTCAATCTCTCACAAAAAACCCATATACACCTTGCTATATACTCCCAATAGCCCTCCCCACAATGAGACAGTCTGCTCTCTCCCTCCACTCTCTCTTTTCCTGTCCTTTTCGCCAGCTTCTAACCCCCTCCACCCTCTCATCGCCCCTCCAGGCAGGAGATGCCAACATAGTCTCAAGTGTCCACCTGATCCGAGAAGCTCACTCCTCACCAGCATCCCTCTCCAACCCACTGTCCAGTCCAATCCGTGTCTGAAGAGTTGGCTTCAGGAATGGTTCCTGTCCTGGGGCAACAGAAGGTCTGGGGGCCATGACCACTGGGGTCCTTCCAGTCTTAGTCAGACCATTAAGTCTGGTCTTACGGGAACTTGGGGTCTGCATCCCAGTGCTCTCCTGCTCCCTCAGGGGTTCTCTGCCGTGTTCCCTGTCAGGGCAGTCATCGGTTGTAGCCGGGCACCATCTAGTTCTTCTGGCCTCAGGATGATGTAGTCGCTGGTTCAAAAACATCCCCACTCTTAAAGAAGAGCTTATTCATGTATTTTTAAAGGATGGTGGTAGGTATCAAACAGCTCTGGTATTTAAATTCCGTTGAGATACATTTAAAAGGGTGGAGTGACAGTTTCATTTAAAAATTTTAATATTTCACTTTATCATAAATTACATCCTTTAAAATGATTTAAACTTATAATGAAAAAGTTCAGCTATCAACCCAAAATATTTTTTTCAGAATTTTCTTAGTGGCAGAAATATAGGGCCCGATCTGTTAGTGACATCTAATTGAATGCATTTGTTAGTGACTTCCGCATTAGGGAGACATAGAAAAATGGGATTCCACCCTAAGTGTTTTTCAACTTTGTGGTGTTGGCAAAGAATACTGAATATACCATGGACTGCCAAAAGAACGAACAAATCTATCTTAGAAGAAACACAGCCAGATTGTTCCTTAGAAGCAAGGACGGTGAGACTATGTCTCACATACTTTGGACATGTTATCAGGAGGGATCAGTCCCTGAAGAAGGACATCATGCTTGGTAAAGTAGAGGGTCATTGAAAGAGAGGAAGACCATCAATGACATGGATTGACACAGTGGCTGCAACAATGGGCTCAAGCATAACAATGATTGTGAGGATGGCACAGCACTGGGCAGTGTTTGGTTCTCTTGTACATGGGGTTGCTATGAGTTGGTACTGACTTGGTGGCACCTAACAACAACATTCTGTGTAAATCTCTAGCTTAAAACTCCTGAAAGGGCTCCCTATAGCCTAAACTCCCAACTTTAACTCCATAGTCTGACATTCAAGACCTTCCAAAATTTAACCTCAGCTTTCCCCCCCTGCTTCAACAAATCTTATTTTCTATTCTTCACACACATTTTTTACTTTGCCAACTTCTATGATTTTTGTTAACCCTTCTTTGTTGTTAGTTGTCACTGAGGCAGCCCCCACATGGCAACCCTATATAAAATGGGATCAGACCATTGTACAATGGGATCAGACTGCTGTGATCCATAGGATTTTCAGTGGCTGATTTTTCAGAAGTAGATCACCAGGCCTTTCTTCCTAGTCTATCTTAGTCTAGAAGCTCTGTTGAAACCTCTTCAGCATCATAGCAACCCATAAGCCTCCACTGACAGATGTGGGGTGGCTGTGCTTAGGGAGCACTGGCCAAGAATCGAAGCCAGGTCTCCTGCATGGAAGGAGAGAATTCTACCACTGAACAAAGCAAGGTCTAGTTAGACCCATTGGAGCCTTCTGGAAATTATCTTCTGTCCTCTGGCACTTAGAGTCTCTTCCATTTTCTAGTTAATCACTCATCACCTGGAAACAGTATTTTTCTGTTGTTGTTGTTATTAGGTGCCTTTGAGTTGCTTCCGACTCATAGCGATCCTGTGCACAACAGAACAAAACACTGCCTGGTCCTGTGCCATCCTTATAATCGTTGTTATGCTTGAGCTCATTGTTGCAGCTACTGTGTCAATCCACCTCGTCGAGGGTCTTCCTTTTTTCCACTGACCCTGTACTCTGCCAAGCATGATGTCCTTCCCCAGGGACTGATCCCTCCTGACAACATGTCCAAAGTATGTAAGACGCAGTCTTGCCATCCCTGCTTCTAAGGAGCATTCTGGTTGTACTACTTCCAAAACAGGTTTGTTCCTTCTTTTGGCAGTCCATGGTATATTCAATATTTTTTGCCAACACCACAGTTCAAAAGCGTCAGTTCTTCTTCGGTCTTCCTTATTCATTGTCCAGCTTTCACATGCATATGATGTGATTGAAAATACCATGGCTTGGGTCAGGCGCACCTTAGTCTTCAGGGTGACAGCTTTGCTCTTCAACTCTTCACAGAGGTCTTTCGCAGCAGATTTATTCAGTGCAATGGGTCTTTTGATTTCTTGACTGCTGCTTCCATGGCTGTTGATTGTGGATCCAAGTAAAATGAAATCCTTGACAACTTCAGTCTTTTCTCCGTTTATCATGATGTTGCTCATTGGTCTAGTTGTGAGGTTTTTTGTTTTCTTTATGTTGAGGTGCAATCCGTACTGAAGGCTGTGGTCTTTATTAGTAAGTGCTTCGAATCCTCTTCACTTTCAGCAAGCAAGTTTGTGTCACCGGCATAACATAGGCTGTTAATCAGTCTTCTCAGATTATTTGCTCAGCATACAGATTGAATAGGTGTGGTGAAAGAATACAACCCTGACGCACACCTTTCCTGACTTTAAACCAATCAGTAGCCCCTTGTTCTGTCCGAACAACTGCCTCTTGACCTATGTACAGGTTCCTCATGACCACAATTAAGTGTTCTGGAATTCCAATTTTCCGCAATGTTATCCATAATTTGTTATAATCCACACAGTTGAATGCCTTTGCATAGTCAATAAAACACAGGTAAACGTCTTTCTGGTATTCTCTGCTTTCAGCCAGGATCCATCTCACATCAGCAATGAATTTCCTGGTTCCATGTCCTCTTCTGAAACCAGCCTGAATTTCTGGCAGTTCCCTGTCGATATATTGCTGCAGCCGTTTTTGAATAATCTTCAGCAAAATTTTGCTTGCGTGTGATATTAATGATATTGTTCTACAATTTCCACATTCAGTTGGATCACCTTTCTTGGGAATTGTCATAAATATGGATCTCTTCCAGTCAGTTGGCCAGGAAACTGTCTTCCATATTTCTTGGCATAGACAAGTGGTCACCTCCAGTGCTGCATCTGTTTGTTGAAACATCTCAATTGATATTCCATCAATTCCTGGAGCCTTGTTTTTCGCCAATGCCTTCAGAGCAACTTGGACTTCTTCCTTCAGTATCATCGGCTCCTGATCTTATGCCACCTCTTGAAATGGTTGAACATCGACTAATTCTTTCTGGTATAAGGACTCTGTGTATTTCTTCCATCTTCTTTTGATGCTTCCTGCATTGTTCAATATTTTCCCCATAGAATCCTTCACTATTGCAACTCGAGGCTTGAATTTTTTCTTCAGTTCTTTCAGCTTGAGAAACGCCGAGCACGTTCTTCCCTTTTGGTTTTCCATCTCCAGCTCTTTGCACATGTCATTATAATACTTTACTTTGTCTTCTCGAGACGCCCTTTGAAATCTTCTGTTCAGTTCTTTTACTTCATCAAGTCTTCGTTTTGCTTTAGCTGCTTGATGTTGGAGAGCAAGTTTCAGAGTCTCCTCTGACATCCATCTTGATCTTTTCTTTCTTTCCTGTATTTTTAATGACCTCTTGCTTTCTTCATGTATGATGTCCTTGATGTCATTCCACAACTTACCTGGTCTTCGGTCGCTAGGGATCGAAGTGTTAAATCTATTCTTGAGATGGTCTCTAAATTCAGGTGGGATATACTCAAGGTCATATTTTGGCTCTCGTGGACTTGCTCTGATTTTCTTCAGTTTCAGCTTGAACTTGCATATGAGCAATTGATGGTCTGTTCCACAGTCGGCCCCTGGCCTTGTCCTGACTGATGATATTGAGCTTTCCCATCATCTCTTTCCACAGATGTAGTCAATTTGATTTCTTTGTGTTCCATCTGGGGAGGTTCATGTGTATAGTCGCTGTTTATGTTGGTGAAATAAGGTATTTCCAATGAAGTTATTGGTCTTGCAAAATTCTGTCATTTGATCTCCAGCATTGTTTCTATCACCGAGGCCATATTTTCCAACTACCGATCCTTCTTCTTTGTTTCCAACTTTCGCATTCCAATCACCTGTAATTATCGATGCATCTTGATTGCATGTTCTATCAATTTCAGACTGCAGCAGCTGATAAAAATCTTCTATTTCTTCATCTTTGGCCCTAGTTGTTGGTGTGTAAATTTGCATAATAGTCATATTAACTGGTCTTCCTTGTAGGATATGAGTATTATCCTATCACTGACAGCGTTGTACTTCAGGATAGATCTTGAAATGTTCTTTTTGAGGATGAATGCAACACCATTCCTCTTCAAGTTGTCATTCCCAGCATAGTAGATTATATGATTGTCTGATTCAAAATGGCCAATACCAGTCCATTTCAGCTCACTAATGCCTAGGATATTGATGTTTATGTGTTCCATTTCATTTTTGACGATTTCCAATTTTCCTAGATTCATACTTCGTACATTCCAGGTTCCAATTATTAATGGATGTTTGCAGCTGTTTCTTCTCATTTTGAGTCGTGCCACATCAGCAAATGAAGGTCTTGAAAGTTTTACTCCATCCACGTCTTAAGGTCAACTCTATTTTGAGGAGGCAGCTCTTCCCCAGTCATCTTTTGAGTGCCTTCCAACCTGGGGGATTCATCGTCCAGCACTATATCAAACAATGTTCTGCTGCTATTCATAAGGTTTTCACCGGCTAATGCTTTTCAGAAGTAGACTGCAAGGTCCTTCTTCCTAGTCTGTCTTAGTCTGGAAGCTCAGCTGAAACCTGTCCTCCATGGGTGACCCTGCTGGTATCTGAATACCAATGGCATAGCTTCCAGCATCACAGCAACACACAAGCTGACAAACTGACAGACACGTGGGAGCTTGAGGTGGTGGGAGGAGGTCCCCATTTTTCTGTTATCTTTTTAAATAATAGGAACAGCAGTGCAGCTTCTCTCCTCAACACGTACCACACACCCAAGCTGAGGAAGAAAAGAGTTTAGACTGTACACAGTCAGCTCACTAGGAAAAAAAAAAAAGAAAAAATTTTTTTTTTTTTTTTTACTAGAGGTGAACTATTCAGAGTCACCTTAAGGAGACAGAATGACTCACAGACTTGGGGATTAACAGATTTCATGCATTGTAAACAGGGGCGGATTATCCAATAGGCAAGGTAAGTGCAGTGTTTCCCTTGCTTACTATATCATCTGTAGTGGACAATTTCACATTTTTTTACCACATGAAAGATTCTGCCAACCCCACGGCACCTTCCTGCAGAATTAAAGCCTCTTTTCAAAGTTATAATCCCTGACGGGGTGGATCACCCAGTCAGTGAGGTAAGCAAGGGATTAGTTTGGTGAAAAACGTGAAATTGTTCACTACAAATTAGGAAGTAAGTACAAGTAAGCCCGTGTTTACCTCACTTACTGGATAATCCACCCTGACTGTAAAACTCTATATCAGGAGTGGGAATTATAATTAATAAGCTGGGACAAATACTGCGTTCACACATGAATGCTCAGCATTTATCCTTTTGAAGGCACAGGATGACACATCCTCCCTGACCTTTGCCTCAGCACATGGATCTTTCTAATTAGGATGGGATGAGAAAACGTTTTTTGGTGACAGGAAAAAATTGTTATAATTCCCTAGCAGCTTTCTAAGTCAAGGGGATCCTGGTAGCTGAAGGATCTGTGGTTCGTTGTATGTAATTAAAGTCTGATAGGAATGGGGGTGCGAAATTAAAGAAGCTAGATAAAGTAAAAACGCTTTGCCTGAGGAAGAGATGGGAGAACAGGCAATGATTTTACCTCCAATAAAATCAGTAACGCCCACAGGGGCTTTGTTGTTGTGTGCCATCAATTCCAACTCATAGCGACCCTCTATAACAGAGTAGAATTGCCCCTTAGGGTTTCCTAGGCTGTAAGCTTTATGGGAGCAGATCGCCAGGTCTTTTCTACCGTGGAATTGATGGTGGGTTCAAACCACTGATCTTTTGGTTAGCAGCTGAGCGCTTAACCACTGCACCACCAGGGCTCTTTCACGAGTGCTTAGTGGCATATATTTGTTTAATGGAGGTGCCTCCAAGATGCCATGGAGTGCTGCCTTCCACTTCAAGTTGGATGCCAGGTGAGGACAGAGACTGTCGGTGCTCATATAGCTGCATCTGGGGGGACTGAGTCTCAGCCCACAGAAAGTTCAGAGATGTGCCAGCAGATTGTAACCCTCAGGGATGTAGTTTTCCTTTAATTTCCTGTCCCCCAAATTCCCTACTATCCTTCCGGCCTACGCTTCCCGTCTCCCCCATGTCACTACTGCAAAAGCTACAGCCAGTCCCAGGGTCCCCAGCAGTTGAAGTCCGGACACCGCTGACTCTACCGGCCCCTCCTTGCTTGCTAGCAGTAGAAAAACCGGCTGTGAACACAGGCTTCGATTGTCCAGTGTGCCCTGGTGGTGCAGGACTGAAAGACTTGGCTGCTAACCAAAATTTGGCAGCCCGAATCCACCAGCCCCTCCTTGGAAACCTTACGGGGCAGTGCTACTCTGTCCTAGAGGGTTGCTATGAGTCAGACTCTACTCGATGGTAATGTGTTTGGTGGACTGACCAAAGTCTGAGTGACCAAGCCCAGGGCCATCTCAGAGGCAGCTTTGAGAAGCCATAAAATTGACCCAAGCAAACTGTTGAGTCACTGTGGCCAGAGACCATGTGCCACATCACCTGCTGGGCGTCAGCCTTGGAGTTCTTATTCTGGGTGGGGCTGGGGTTAAAGGCCGGCCCTGCCCACCCGGGCTGTGCAACTGTGACCTGGTGCTTGGGAGGCCCTGACAGACTCCGGAAGGGCAGAAGGAGCCTCATCTTGTTTTTTTTTTTTATTTTACTTATTGATTTTTAATGGTATTTTATTGTGTTTCAGGTGAAAGTTTACACCGCAAATTAGGCTCCCATTTAGCAATTTCTACACAAGTTATTCAGTGATATTGGTGACATTTTCCACAATGGGTCATCAGTGTCATTCATTCCATTCTGGTTGTACCACTTCCAGTACTCTAGTTTCCCTACCCCCTTACCATCTCATCTTTGCTTGAGAGTGATCTTTGACCCTTTGATCTCATGTAGATGGTTTTTTAAAGGATATCACAGGTGATATTCTTTATTTTATGAGCCAGTTTGTTATTTAGCTAAAAAGTGACCTCAAGGGGAAGGGCCTAGTCTTTGCTGTGGAATATAAAAAAAGTTTTTCTTCTTTTCTGGGGCTGGGTTCCTGATTTGCTTATGACAAACCTATAAATAGGAAAAGTCAGCCCTCAGAGGCTGGAGGGGAGGGAGTGGGCATATGTTAAAACTGAGACCAGATTCCTTAGTAGCTGAACAAGAGTTAGAGGGGCGGGTTCATAGTGTTTAATAGGTTCCTCTTTGTTTCCAGACAGATATATAGGGGTGTTGGTCAGACATGGAGTTGAGTAGAGAGTCAGAGAGGAAAATTCTCAGCGTCCTCTTGAGAAATTGAATGGGAAGGAGGAGAATTGACCACAAAGTATGTAATTATGTTCCAGTCAAATTGTGTTTTAGAAATACATAGACTTACTAACATGAAGAAAAACAGTCTGGCACCAAAAATCAGAACATAAGCACAAAGACAGGGAAAAAATCAATAGGTCAGTTAAACACCAACTGGTGTCTTTAAGATATTATATAATAAGAAGTACGGTTCTGCTATTTACATAATTTTGATCTCAGAGGCATAATAGAGTTTGCACACACTTGGAAGAAAACCAACTAGCATTAGAGTTATCCCTAAGAGGAAGGCCTGTTCAGTTGCCAAACAAGAATGCTGATTCTACACACATACAAGGCACACACACGCATGCACACATACATGTTGACCTGGGAATGAGGGTGGTTCAAACTGATACCAAGTGGAAACTGGGTAGTCAAAACGAGGGGCTTTTGCTGTTGCGTAATTATGTATTTTCGAGATGTGTGTTTGAGAACTTATAGGGGTACTGCAGGCCTGTTGTTTTCCCCCAAACTGGCTGCTGCGCAGAGTAAATAAGCCCGCCTGAGCAGATTCACACGGCTTCTCCTCCTCTAACTACTGGAATAGCTGCAAAGGCCAGTTCTTAGACTGGAAATGAGGAAAGTGACCCCCTGGCATCACTCGTGAATTACATTGGGATTGTGGTGTTCAGGATAGGCTGTTTGTTCTCCTCCAAGGAGGGGTGTAACTACTTGGGGAGGCTGGCAGCACAGCCATCCAAGAGCTATCCAGGCTAGAGGGGGCCTTGTCAAGACAATGTGAACTGGTAGGTCTTTGTAGTAGGCTAACCCCAGGCCAGACCGTTTCCCCAGCAGGCGCTCACATAGCTGCCTAACTTATGCTCTGTAGCACTTAAGCATAATGGTAATTAGTTATTTGGGTGATTTATCCCTGCAGCTCCACAGGTCAGAAACTGTCTGTCTTGGTTAGTCACTGCTCTATCCATGGTACCTGGCACCAGCCCCTACCTTCCTCCTGTCTCCATACCAAATAGCAGATGACATCGTATACAAGAAGTCTTGAAGAAATCTTCCTAAACTGAAATGGTATTTGATATGGGCCTTAAAGGACAGGTAAGGTTTCAACAGATTGGGGGTGAGCCCTGGTAGAGACATAACTAGGGTTTGGCAGTTATGGCAGGTATTGCACTGGCCCTAGGTGTGTGTGTGGCGCCACCGAGCAGTTTTTATTAATCTGGTACAGCCCAGTGGTGTATCTATGCAAGATGAGTCCTATGGCAAGCGCTGAAATTGCACCCCTGTCCAAACATCTGACACCCTTCCTTTAGATAACATTACCATAATATCAGCTCAAAAATACAAGTCAAGCTTGTTAATCTTTTAATTAAGACATTATTGTGCTTGAGGAAGGATGTTGGGCCATACTGGGTTAATAGAAACTGCTCAGTGGCGCCACGCACCCAGGGCTGGTGCAACACCCTGGATACGCCCTGGTGCATTTCAAGTGGAGGGAACTGCCTGGACAGTGTTGGAGGCAAGAAGGTAAAAATCAGTGTTAGGAAGAGTTCTCTTGATAGACATCTGTAAGAAATGTACGGTTAACAAAGCTTAAAAAGAATGCTGGGCAAGAGCCACTAGACTGTTGCAAGTGGGGAGGAAAGGGGAACTCGAAGATCATTATCCTGACAATGATATCTGATAGAAAGTGTTGGTGGTTAAGAGGCCTGGTGGGGCAAAGGGTAAGCCCTCGCTGCTGACCAAAAGGTTGGCAGTTCAAACCCACCCAGGGGCTCTGTGGTGAAAGACCTGGCGTTCTGCTCCTATTAAAGATTATAGCCAAGAAAACCCAATGGAGCCTCTCTGTTCTGTCACTTGTGGTCTCTATGGGTGGGAACCAACTCAACAGTACCCAACAGCAACAACAAGAAGCCGAGAGGCCTAGATTTATTCCCAAGTTACCATGCCCTTTCTCTTGCCATGCTGCTTTGAATGCCAGCTTAAAAAGTTTGGGTTTGATTCAGTAGACACTGAGGAGCCATCAAAGGTTCTGGCGTGGGCAAGGATGCTATACTTTAGACGACTTGATAATAATGGGAAGGACCAGAGGAGGAAAGAGATGACATACGAAGACGATGGGTGATGAGAGAGCAGGGGAAAAGGGAGGGGGTAAAGATCAAAACTCCACTCAAGCCAGCTCAAGGAAAGGAAAGTTTATAGTAGGGATCCAGGGTGGCTTCACGAATCTCTAAGGACAAGAACTAATGTAGAGCCACACCTCACAGGCACGTTGGAACCCCATTAGGAACCAAAGCTTATTCGGGAGCTCGCTTACTCTCTGTTTCTCTCTCTGCATTGTCTCCATTTTCCTCTTCTCACAGCCCAGCCTCCTCTGTTTACTCGTCATCTCTGCTTCTCATCTTGGGCCAGCTTGTGGGTCATAATGGCAGCCACAGGCCAAACTTACAGCTCAGAATCCCCAGCTAACTGTTCAGTCTCTGCATTTCCAATTTCCATATTCCTGATAAAAGAATCTAATTGATCCAACTCATCTTTTGTCAATCAGGTTCCAAGTCTGGGCTGCTGGTCAGCACATAGGTTGGCTGCCCTTGGGTCAATGTTCCACGGTCCTTGGTCCTATCAGCTATTGCCAAAGGGGTGAGATTAAGTGGTAAAGAACATGGGCATTTAGGGCAAAAGGGCCAGGGTTTGGAACAAATAACAACAACAACAAAAACCTCAAACCCATTGCTGTCTGGTCAATTCCGACTCATGGCAACCCTATAGGACAGAGTAGAACTTCCCCATAGGGTTTCCAAGGTTGTAATCTTTATGGAAGTGGACTGCTATATCTTTCTCCCGCGGAGCGGCTCGTGGGTTCAAACCAATGACCTTTTGGTTAACGGCCAAGCACTTAACCACTGCACCACCAGGGCTCTTGGGACAAACAGGCACTCTGAAATATGCCTAGTGAAAAAAAAACCCAGTGCCGTCAAGTCAATTCTGACTCAGTGCCTAGTAAATAGGGCTGTTATCTCAAGGCCAAGGCTACAGGAAGACACACAATAGGAGGGGGCAGCAGTTTCTGTAGCCAGCCTTATTGTCACAGTGATACACATTATGTGGCTAAACTAAACAAGACACACGCAGAGTGTAGGCTAGTCCTTGGTGATGGCTTCATTCTCTGAACACTTGTTGGCATCATTCATTTAAGTCCAAGTCTTCGTACCTGCTATTCCACTCTATCTTTCTGAGCATGTGTCCATTGCTCCTGTAGCAGTCAAGGATGGTTAAAGCCATTGCTGTTAAGTCGATTCCGACTCATGGCGGCCTCACGTTACAGAGTAAAACTGCTCCATGGGGTGTTCTTGGCTGTAATCTTTACAGAAGCAAACTGCCATATCTTTGTCTTATGGAGGGGCTGGTGGGTTTGACTGGCCAACCTTTCAGTTAGCAGCTGAGTGCTTAACCACTGTGCCACCAGGGCTCCTTTCCCTGATAGTTGCCTACCTCAAATTCATTTGTTCATCTTCCTTGCTAACAGAATCCCCGTTTTGTTCAGATATCCATGTCTCTCTATGTAGCTGGGAAACCCTGGTGGCGTATTGGTTAAGAGTTCGGCTGCTAACCAAAAGTCAGTTCGAATCCACCAGGCGCTCTTTGGAAACCCTGTGGGGCAGTTTTACTCTGTCCTCTAGGGTTGCTATGAGTTAGAATCGACTCAACAGCAGTGGGTTTGGTTTGGTTTCTGTGTAGCTGTGTACTTCATGGAGACTAAGTTGACCCCAGTCCTTGTTTGGGGTGGGGAGATGTCCGTATTGATCTGCCAGTCTTGATGGCCCAGTTTCCTGTTTCTGGCACAGGCATGAGATTTGAATCATGATACTGGCCAATGACATATATGGAGATGTCTGCTAGGAGGTTTCTGAAAACCATTTCCTTCTAAAAGGATGTTTTGTCTTTTTCTGGAAGTTTTCATTGTGGGATGTGAGGCTGGAACTGCTGTAGTCATCCTTTGACCACAAGGGGAGCTTTTGCAGAACAAAGTTAGCACACTGAGGATGGGAAAGTGGGAGAAGGAAAGGACCTGAGGCCTTGATGACATTCTAGAACTGCTCAATTATCCAACTATTGAGCTGCTCAACTTCTGGACTCAAGGTCTGTGAGATGGTTTATTTCCTCACTGTTTAAGCTACTGTGAGTTGGGTTTTCTGTTTTTCACAGCTGAAGGCATGCATCTTTTAACCGACATACTCCTCAACCAGCTCTCTGGTACAAAATCGGAAACACCTCACCTAATAGTGGCATTCAGTAAGTTTGTCATTGATGAAGTAAGAAGTAAAAAAAGATTTTGTGGAGAAACTGCTAGTTGCCTGCCCCAACAACCATTCTCCCTTTCCTTCTTAATGACAAACTCTGAATTTTAGCTGGGCATATTGTTGCCTGGAACGCAAGACTGTATTTTCCTACCTTCTTTGTAGGTAGGTGTGACCACGTGACTAAGTTTTGGCCAATGAAATCTAAGTGGAAGTGTTGTGTGGGAGAGCTTCACAGGAGGTGACCAAGCTGGAAGGAACGTTTTCTTGCCCTTCTGCCTTTAGTCTTTCTTCCCCCAGCTTGGTTTCTCTGGCTAGAGTTCCAGCCACCATCTTAAAGCCATGAGGTGACCTTGAGAATGGAAGCCAAGAATTAGGATGGTCAAGCAGAGAGACAAAAGCCTGGGCTCCTGGTGACAAAGTGGAGCCACCCTGGAAGTTCTGGGCTGCTGAACTTCAGGTTTCTTTTCTACGAGAGAAAAATAAACCTCAGTTTTGTTTAAGACACTGTTATTTTAGGATTTTCTCTTATATTTAGCTAAATAAAATCCCAACTAATATAATCTCTTTGGCAACTTTCATTTTAAAATATCGAAGACTGGTGTAAGAAGAGTGTGAAGAATGAGGAATCCCCCATCTGAGTGTTAATCAAGCCCTCCTGGCTTCCCATTTTCCAGCTCCTGGAGCAGCATTTAGGAGACACCCAGTTGGTGCCTTGGCTGGAGTTTGGGATTGCAAGTAATAGAATCCAACTCTGGCTAAGTGAAGCAAAGGGGAATTTATCAGAAGGACAGGAGGGGTCACTGGCTTGGCAGGAGGTTGGAGAAGCAGCCTGGGAATGGACAGGAGTCTGAACAGCTCTGCAGTAGAGGAGTCAGGAACCTGCTGTCTGGCAGCAGGAGCAGCCTGCTTAGTTCACCCCGACTGCTGCCAGCCCTGCCACCCCTGCTGACGCGCGCATGGATGGCCTCTAACCCATGTTCTGGTCCTTGCGATTGTCACTTAGTATCGAGTCTCAGGGTGGACTACACAAAGTCTGGGAGAGTATTATTATGATGGAGAAGTGGAAACCAGGAAATGGTAAACGTTCATTCACTATAGCCAACAAGCCAGGGTCAGGTGACTGGCAGCAACTTGATGTTTAGGGTCCCCAACCCTCCATGAAAGATTTCCCTTATATCTAATCTGTGCTTCTGGTCCATGGTACTTCCTATTTTGGGCCTGGCCACTCTATTCTTTCTTTTTTTAATTAAAAAAAAAAATTGTACTTTAGGTGAAGGTTTACAGAGCAAACTAGTTTCTCATTGAACAATAAATACACATATTGTTTTGTGACATTGGTTACCAGCCCCACGACGTGTCAAACTCTCCCTTTCTCGACTTTGGGTTCCCCATTACCAGCTTTCCCGTCCCCTCCTGCCTTCTCGTCCTTGCCCCTGGGGTGGTGTGCCCATTTGGTCTCGTTTTATTTTATGGGCTGGCCACCCTATTTTGATCTCATGGCTTTCTGTCTTTGTTTTTTCTTTGTTCTCTAAAGAATGATTGAACAGGAAAGTTCTAAAGAGATGTTAGAGGCGATCTACTTCAGTCTCTTTATTTTCTAAATAAAAATGCTATGTTTTTCCCACATCTTGACTCCCATGTTTGTGACTCTAGCTGGTAATGACTTCACGTGTGTCTCTTTAGCATCCTGGTGTTTGGCCCTTGATTGTACCTGATTCTAACTAACCTTCTCAGGTAAAAGCCTAATCTCTCTCTGTCCCCCTTCATTCCTGTTATGACAGAAACATAATCCCCTTTCATGAGTTAAAAGAACTTTAATAGTCACCAAATATGTCTTCAGCTGTGACTCTGCCTTCACGTCCTCTCTTTATATTCACTCTAACATCAAATCTTAACTCTTTTTTGAAATGTCTATCCATTTCATTAATACCATCCCAGTCTCATCCTTTATCATCTCACAACTGAATTATTTTAACTATTTTCTAAATTGCCTTCCTGATGCCAGTGTTATTTCCTTTATCCATTTCCATGTCTCACCAGACCGATCCTCCTACAATATCACTTTCATCTGTTTTAAGAGTATAGCGGTTAAGAACACGGGCTTTAGTGTCTCCCACTTGATAGCTTTATGACTTTGGGAAACCAATTATATTACCCGTCTTCAATTTCCTTTACTGAAAATGCATTTCATAAAAGCTATTCTTATAATAATAGGATAATACTGATATCTACTTAACAAGGTTGTTGTGATGATTAAATGAAATTACATATGAAAAGCACTAAGCCCAGCAGCTAGGATGAGGTAAAAAAAAAAAAGGATTTGATAAATGGCAGCTAATAATTAGTAGCAGTAGTGAACTTAAAAACACACAGTCCTCCATCAGCATGTATAATCAGGGCCTCCTGAGAATTTTCATCGGTGCTTGGATCTATGTGGGAATAATTCCCAAGGCAGGGGAGAGCGAATGACAGTCAAGGCCAGGAAGGTGATCCCTACTAGTTGGCTGAGTGTTCTTACTGAGTCAGTCTTCTCTTTCCACGCCAGCCCAACCCCCAATCTTCACCCACCACTGCCTTGGCCTGGAAGATTCTAACCTGTCACCCTAGATATAGAGGATTCTCTTAAAATGCCCGCTTCTCCTGTGTCCGTCAGAATCTTTGCTTTCGTTCAGGCTCCCCACCCTGATCCTGGCTTTCTGATAGGCTTTCTGGCTCCTGACCATTTGGAGGGGCAAATATAGGAGTTTGTTCTTCTTATATTTTAGGTGGGAAAGCTGAAGCTCAAAAAAAGGGGAGGGAGCTCACACTGAAACCATGAATGTGAAGAATCCGGGAGGCCAGCCTTTTCTCTAGGTCCATGCCAGATCTGCCAACTCAGTCAAACTCCAGGCCGTGAACTGAGCTTTTCCACACTTTGGATTGGGATATATTTTTACTTTCCAATCCAATATACAGTGAAACCTGTGAGAGCCAGAATTCTATCGGACTGCCTTATTTTTCTGAGTCTTGCAAGTTTTCCATCTTTGATAGAGTGCGGTCTTACTATGTTTCTATTGCTCTCTATTAGTGGAAAATATTTGAATTTTCCGTCTCTGACAGGTTTCTACCTTACACATGTTCCAGCTTTCGCAGGTTTTACTGTACCTCCTCCAAGCAGCCTGTCCTGATTTGATCTCACCAAGTTGGGTGATGTGATAATAACTTGGAGGGACCCTATGGTCAAGAAAGAGTTCTTTGAGGTGACATTTAAGTTGAGGCTGAAAAATACGAAGGAGCCAGCCATGTGAATATCTTGGGGTCAGAATGTTCCAGATGAGGGAAGAAAGACAAGGCCCCGATGTGGGAAAAATCCTGGGTGTGTAAGGAACAGAAAGAAGGCCAATGTGGCTGGAACAAAAGATTGAGGGGAAGAGTGGTGGGAGATGATGTCAAAGAGATGGGTAGAAGCCAGACCATGTGGCACTTCGTAGGTCAAGGAAAGCTCTTTCTCCTGTGGGATGGGTTTGAACCACTAACCCATCAGTTAGCAGCTGAGCACTTAACTATTGTGCCATTAGGGCCCTTTACCTTGGGATTAACATCTGGCAAATTCATCTGCGATGTCAGTTCAGTCTAAATTGATAGAATTGAAAATGTATGAACTAATTAGGGTTTTTAATTCTAATGGTAACATTTCCTTCATGTCCAGGCTCAAAGAGGCAGATTCAAGAGGCAGAGAGTCTACATGCTAAACTCCTTAGCATTAAAGACATGGATATATACACATTAGGTCTTGGATTTAATGTTCTCCTAACAGAAAACCTTTTCCTGACCACCTGGTCTGAAATAGCATCTCCCAGCTTACCCTTTCAATACCCTTATCCTGCTTTATTTTTTTGCACAACATTTATTACTGCCTGATTTATAGTACATATTGTCTATTAATTACTGTATTTGCCTCCTCCCACTAAAATATAAACTTCATTAAGCCAGAATTTAAAAAATTTTTTCACCATTATATCCCCAGCATCTACGACAGTGCCTGGCATGTATAAGCATTCAAAAAATAAAAGAAAAAGAATATATGTGTGTGTGTATATATCTGTGCATGGCACAGTGGTTAAGTGCTTGCCTGCTAACTGCTAACTGAAAGTTCCACAGTTCAAACCCACCAGATGCTCCTCGAGAGGAAGATGTAGCAGTCTGTTTCTGTAAAGATTACCGCCTTGGAGACCCTATGGGCAGTTCTACTCTGTCCTACAGGGTTGCTATGAGTCAGAATCAACTCAAAGGCAGTGGGTTTATAGACAGAAAATGAATGAACTGAAATACTTAATATATAAATGGACAATGGCCAGACCACATACAACAATAGAGACCTGACCCACAACCTCTGCAGTAGTCAGTCCAGGAACCCAAGCCATAACCTCTGCAGCAATGGGCCTGTCACAGTTAGGACTTGGTCAAGGATGGCAGCTTCCCTGTTTTTTGTCAGAGAAAGCCAAATATGTTCCCTGAAACAATCACATAAGACGACCCACTTCTAGTTACCAACCTCCAGCTTCCTCACATCAACCACCTCCAATCAGAGCATACCGAAGCCTTTCTCTCTCTGTTTTTCAAGCCTTCCCTCTTTTTCACTATAAAGCTTTCCCATTCCCCTGCCTACCTTTAGCTTTCTACCAAAAGCAAATGATGGTCCCTTACTCTCTATAGCCAGGTCTGAATAAATATCCTCTGTTTATTCTAATTTGTGTGATCTTCGTTTATTTCCACAGAAAGAATAACCTACCAGGAGAGAGGTATGCTCTTCCTAGTGCGTTTTCTAACTTGGTGAAGTATAAGAGCTGCAGATGGCATCTTGGCTACCAAGCAGGGAAGACCTGTCTGAGGACATCAACATGGAAGTCAGCAAAGCTGGAGACGGAGGCAGGGAGAACAAGTCCTGATGATGTTGTCTGAGATCTTTGCTCCAGCGGGGGCTGAAGTCAGCTCTACTTCTGGACTTCTCAGTTTCAGGAACCAATGAATTCCCTGAAGTTGCATTTGCTAGTCTGAGTTTCTGTGGCCTGCAACCAAAAGAGTCTGGACCAGTACAACCTTTTCTTAGAACTAGGAACCAGATCTATTTCTACAGTCAGGTGGAGAATGAAGATTGGAAAGCACTGATGCTTTGGTCACAGGTGAAGTATTGAGCCCTGGCCCAGAAAAGCTTGGTGCCCTTGGAAGAAAGCCCTGGTGAGCTACTTCTGAAAAATCCAACACTGCAAACCTGTGGGGCACAGTTCTGCTCTAATACACACGGGGTGCAGTGAGTCGGAACCAACCTGACAGCGACTGGTTTTTCTAGAAAAGCTCAATGGGTCTTTGCCTAACACTGGGTGATGTGTTTGCTGGTCCAGGTACTGCACCCTCTGTGCAGTGCTGTCCCAGAGTTGGGCCCCCAGGCTACATTTTAGCCCCATTCTTCCAAGCAGCTCCTGGCAATGTGGCTGGATCGAGAGAAGTTTCCACCCTTAGCCACTTGCCGTATTGAAGCCAGACAGAACGGTAGGCTCTTGTGTTGAGCCCAGGTCACCAACCCTACTGACCACCTCTTGGTGGCAAATTCCATTTGATCAGGGATACTCAGCTTAACCCAGAAAGAGTTTCTGAATTTGAAATTCTGGGAGTTTTATTTCCTTTTCTACCAGAAGGCTCTGGGCTCTTCACGTAAATTGGTCCACACCTTCTCCAGGGGTTGGCATACCAGGGAATCTCAAGGAGATGCACAGTTTTAACCAAGGAACAAAATCTTCCCTTCCGGAGGACAAAGGTTGCCTACCTGTTTTATATTTGCATACTAAAAGAAGCCATTTAAGTGACTGCAGAATAAAGAAAATCCGCTCCTAGATGACTTTGTGTCTGCTTATACAGAGCAGCTGCTTCTGTGGTTTAAAAAAGTAAAAAGAGAAAAAAGCTCTTGTTTACCAGTACCCGGCACTGTGAACAATTTCTGCTTGTCAGGTTGGTTTCCTCTTTGTTTCCAAATCTCTGCTTCTATAATTTTGCACCTTCTGTCTCTCAGCTTAACCTTTCCTCTCCCAGTTTTGGAATCCTACTTTTTCTTTAAGGGTCAATCCAAGACCACACCACTGACAAATTAATTATATAATCAATTGTTCTATAATTTTTTCATATATATTAGTCTTTTCTCCTAACTAGTATACACACTTTGAGGGCAGAAACCGTATCTTCCCTGTATGTTCTTCAGCACAAAGCATTCAACAGACAGCTGGTGAGTGAGTTGTAACCAATGGTACTTGGATTTTTATATGAGGTGACACAACAGAAAAGCTTAAACTTTTTTGAAGTCTATAAAGATTGCCTTTGTAGATATTATTAGTATTTTAATTTTAAAATATTCTCATCAGACATACATTTTGAAAACAAAATTTTATTTTTGTTTAATGGTCAGGAAAGACAATATTCTTTTAAACATTTCTAAAATTAGTATTCATACATTTTACATTTCAACTAACTTAAATATTTTTAAAAAGATCTTGAATTCTCTAAAACTCACAATGTAAAAATCCTGCTACCTTTATCACCCTGAATTATAAAGTTTCCATAATAATTACTTTCCTCTTTATCTTCCCAACAAATATGTATGTAGCAGAAATACATTTTTTAAAGTAATTTCAACTTGTCAGAAGGTCAAATGATTCAAATTGTGGCTTAATTTAATGTTTCTTTTCTGTTGCTATAAAGGCGAATGTACAGTTTGACACTGTAAATAAAAAGAGCTTTTGTGTGCGTGTGTCCTAAAAACATTCCTCCCTAATTGAAACTTCTCCCTGTTTTGGAAGTGCAGTGGTAACGTAGCCCAGAAAAGTGTTGGAGGGCACATTTCTGAGTGCTTAGACTTTCTGTCTGCTTAGTGGCTCACTTCGAGAGGCTAAAGTGAAGGAATCAGATCGCCCTTCCCCAACTAGTTTTCAAAAGGTAGATCCATATATCTCTACCTGTCTATCTACTGAAAATACATATTCCTGAGTTGACATGCCATGCATAGTTATCTGAACTCAGAAACCTTTCAGATAAATATAAGATTTAAATCTCTTTTGCTGACTTTCCTTTAATAACATGTGAAAAAAACAAACTCTTATTTCCAGATCTGAAATTTGAGACTGCTTTTCCATTTCTTCAGCTCCTAATAAGCACTAAGAAGCAATTTGCATCAATTCTCCACCTACTCCTTGGCATCCCCGATTCCTCCAGCAGTTATTGCGAAGGTGGCTTCATTTTCAGGCATCTCGGGGCTAGCAGAATACAAGGGAACAGAGGTTTATAAAAAGCTCTATTTCTATAAATACTGTAGTCATGTCACGGGCCTCATGCTCCCATCAGTCTGAGTCTCCAGAGACAGCTCGCAGAGTGGGACAGCTAAATGTGGACTACAGAATTTACTTACAAGGATCATCAACCCTTTCACACATAAACTGAACAAATTCTATAGATATGTTTCTAAATGCCAAAAATATCTCCCCAAACTTGGAAACAGGACAAAGGGATAACTGGATATTCGTTCAGTGCAGCGCCAGGCATTGTCTAGCAGACCCTCGGGCAGATCTGAGTCCATAGGCATGTGAGCCTTTCTGACTGACTGGGCTAATGTACTTCTGAAAATCAGCCAAAGAAACCCCTACAGATTACAATGGATGGCGCAGATCTGGGCAACGTTTTGTTCTGTTGTGGTGGGGTTGCCGTGAGTCAGAGGCCTGCTGGACAGCAACCAACAACAGACGAATGTAGGGGAAAACTGTGGAAGTCCTTGAAGTGGACTCAAAGATTACTAGTACCTTCAATGGAAACAGGTTGTCCAGTTCTGTGAGAGCCCTGTGCCTCTCATCGTCTTTGAACTATTTTATATCTCTGTTTTAGAAAGCTATGAGTAATGCATATTATTCTTGTCCAGAAATGTAAATTGTGTGTGGTGGAATGCAACTGATAACTGTCCAATGGATACTGACCTGTTTTTCTCAGGTTTTTAAAAATCTATAATTTTAACATTCCTTATTTGACTACATAAACGTGGTACTTTGATTTCTCCTTTGGTCAGTTATAAAATCTTATTGGTTCTCTCATTTATCAATGAGTTAAATAAAATCTTTGACCTTTTATATTTGTATGTGAGTCATGGTTATATCATCTTTTAAATTTAATCCTTCAGTATACTCTACACCTCTGAATTAGAGGTTATTTGTAGAGAACTGGTAGCAATGTAGATGATTCTTGTCTGAGGGCAATGCAAATTATTCCAGTCTATAGCAGCGCAACTGTATTTCATTGTGTAGAGAGGCAACTGATTTTCTTCCAGTAGAAAAGATAACTTCAAATGTTACAATTTATTGCCCAGAAGGTTATTAACCTGTCTTGGAATCTGTCTTGGAAGAAATACAGCCAAAATGCTCCTTAGAAGCAAGGATGACAAGACTTCATCTTACATACTTTGGACATGTTATCAGGAGGGACCAGTCCCTGGAGAAGGACATCAGGCTCGGTAAAGTAGAGGATCAGCGAAAGAGAGGCAGACCCTCAATGAGATGGACTGACACAGTGGCTGCAACAATGGGTTCAATCATAACGATGATTGTGCGGAAGGTGCAAGACCTGGCAGTGTTTTGTTCTGGTGTACATAGGGCATAGGGTTACTATGAGTCGGAACTGACTCAATGACACCTAACAACATCAACAGGATATTAAACAGTTTTCCATCTATTAGCAAATTTATTTCGGTATTCTTTTGACTTACTATATAAATCTGTCCTTCAAACTCTTCTTTGAATCCTGGTTTTCTCACTAATTAATGAGTTGAATTAAATCTTTGACACAAGTTCATTTTATATTTATTTGCATGTGTCTTAGTTATATAACCCATTGTCATTGAGTCGATTCTGACTCATAGTGACCCTATAAGACAAAGTAGAACTGCCCCATAGAGTTTCCAAGGAGCGGCTGATAGATTTGAACTGCTGACCTTTTGGTTAGCAGCTGAGCTCTGAACCACTTCACCACCAGGTTATCTAGTACTGCTATAACAGAAATACCACAAGTGGATGGTTTTACTAAACCAAAATTTATTCTCTCACAGTCTAGGAGGCTAGAAGTCCAAATTCAGGGTGACAGCTCCAGGGGAAGGCCTTCTGTCTCAGTGGGCTCTGGAAGAAAGTCCTTGTCATCAATCTTCCCTTAGTCTAGGAGCTCCTCGGCACAGGGACCCAGGGTCCGAAGGGTGTGCTCTGTTCTGGGCACTACTTTCTTAGTGGTATGAGGTCCCTCTGACTTTCTGCTTACTTCTCTCTTTTATATCTCAAAAGAGATTGACTCAAGATACAGCCTAATCTTGTAGATTGAGTTCTGCCTCATTAACATAACCGCCTGTAATCCTGCCTCATCAACATCATAGAGGCAGGATTTACAACATCAGATCGCAAAATGGTGGACAGCCACACAATACCGGGAATTATGGCCTAGCCAAGGTGACATCCATTTTTTTGGGGTGACACAATTCAATCCACAATGGCATGTGAATCAGGTTTTAAATTTTGAGAATCATACTTTAGCATGTATTAGACAGCATAAAGCAAAAACAGTATAGATTGTACAAAAAAGCTAAGTTTCATAAAGTCAATATGGATGTTAGACAGCTTTAAAGAGTTACTGTGCCTGGCTAGGTTGATTAGGAAAGGCTTCAGAAATAATAACTGAAGAGACTTCTGAGGAAACAGAAATGGGGCTATCCTAGGTAGAGAAAACAGCATGAACAAACAATCACAACAACAATAAAAAAAGAAATAGAAAAGCTTGTTTGTGACAGGGAAGTTGGAAAGAATAAGAAATTTGGTTTAGATATGCTGAGTTTGAGGTACCTGTGGGACATTCATGTACAGAAGTTCTGTAAGCAGTTGGCAATTAATAACCAAAACTTGAGTAAAAGGTTAGACTAATAGGAATTTGAAAATCACTGAGCATAAGAGAAAGAGCCTACTGTAAATACTTTGTGCTGTTATTATATCCAGGTTATGGTGACTAGATAGCAAAATATATCTAGCTACCATTTATTAAGTATTAATTACTAGATGCCAGGCTCTCCCTTATATTACTTTCCTTAACCTTTATGATAATCCTGTCAGGTATGTATTATTATCCACATGTTACAGAAGACTGAGGTTCAGAGAGAAGCAATTTGCCCAAGATTACATTTTTGGAAAGTGAAGATGCCAGGGTTAGAGACCAAGGTATTTGACTCCAAAGCTCATGTTCTTAGTCATTCGATTAGATTGCCTCTCAAAGTGTTTTTTTTTTTGGCAGCGGGGGTGAGGGGGAAGAGATTAGGCAGGATGCTTTGAGCTCACTATGAGTCAAGTTACTTCCCTTGGGAAATAGCAAAAGGGTCTCCCCGAAGGATGGTAATTGGGTATAGATGAAGTAGCTTTTGCTAGACTAAGACTGGAGATGAATAAGAAGGTCTAACTAGAATTAGAAAGTCATCTTTTGGTCTTGATGGAAAATACTTGGACAGCCATTTACGAACGGCAGGAAGGAAAATGAAAAGTCTCATATAGAGGAATAAGGAGTTGAGAAAGAGCGAAGTTGAGCACGGTATTGGCAAAGTTGAATCAGTTTTTTGTTTGTTTACTTTCTCCTAAAAACAGAATCAGAAACAAATACTTCAGAACCTTGACCATTTTTATATCTTTTCATTTTTTGATAATTATTTAAAATTTGTTATCCCTTTGAATTCAGTAGAATTCTTTATTTGTAGTGTCCACTAATCTCAGATATGCTAAGTGAAGTCAAACAAATAGGGTTTTCATTCACTCACTCAAAAGTTTTAAAGAGGGGAAAATGTGCATTTAGGGCCAGGAGAGATTATGGAAGCAGTAACTGTAGTGATGTTCAAGGAAAATGGCTGGGCTGCTTTTTATAGTCACTCCTGTACACCTGGAAATTTTCCTTCTAAGAACTTTTTTCCTGCAAGAATTCTTGGGAATTCTGTGTTTTCTTTCAACAAGGAAAGTCCTTATATCTCTTTAAGGGTAGTCGTTGAAGCCATGGAAGTAGCTATAATAGACTAGCTATGACTACCTTCAACAGTAAACCAAGAAATAGTGTAGTGGTTAAGAGTATAGTCTCTAGAGTCAGACAGCATAGATTTTGGTTCCATCTTTACTGGTTATGTGATTGGGGCAAGTTCATTCATTTTATTTGTTAACAAAATTTTTATTGAGCATCTATTATATACCTGTTGCAGGCACTTGAGATCCCTAAGTGGAAAAAAAAAAAATAAAAAGACAAGAATCTCAGCCCTTGTGGGACTTATATGTGGGGAAGGAAAAGACAAACAATAAACAATGAACATAATAAATATATTATGTGATATGTTAGAAATACGTTAGTATGTGAAAGCTGGACAATGAATAAGAAAGACTGAAGAAGAACTGATGCCTTTGAGTTGTGGTGTTGTAGAAGAGTACTGAATATACCATGGACTGCCAAAAGAACAAACAATTCTGTCTTAGAAGAAGTACAACCAGAATACTCCTTAGAAGCAAGGATGGCAAGACTATGTCTTACATACTTTGGACTTGTTGTCAGAAAGGATCAGTCCCTAAAGAAGGACATCATGCTTGGCAGAGTACAGGTCAGTGGAAAAGAGGAAGACCCTCAACGAAGTGGACTGACACAGTGGCTGCAACAATGAGTGCAAGCATAACAACGATTGTTAGGATGGCTCAGGACCGGGCAGTGTTTCATTCTGTTGTGCATAGGGTCGCTGTGAGTTGGAACTGACTCGACAGCACCTAACAAAAACAACGTTAGAAAATGACATCTATGGGGAAAGAAAAAAAAAAAAAAAAAAAGGGCAGGGTAAGGAGACTGGAAGTAAGGGAATTGAGAGAAGACCAGTTGCACTTTTAAATGGAGAGATCAGGACACACTTCCTGAGAAGGTACCATTTGATCAGACTTAAAGTAATGAGGATGATAACCAAATGGAAAGTCGTGTGGGGGAAGATTGTTCTAGCCAGAGGAAACAGTAAGTGCAAAGGCCCTACAGTAGGAGCAGGCCTGGCATGCTTATAGAACATCAAGAAGCCCATTGAGGTTGAGGGACAGTGAGAAAGGGGGAGAGCAGGAGGAAGGTAATAGGGCCAATCACATAGTGCCCTGTAAACCACTATAGAGACTTGGCCATTTACTGAGTTGAGAAGGGAAGCCATTGGAGGGTGTTAAGCAGACGAGAGACATGCTCCTTATCTTTTACAAATGATCACTTTGGCTTCTGTGCTTAAAATAGACTGTAGAGGGACAATGTTTCCTAACTGCTTGGGGCACTGGTTTCCTCATTGTGAAATAGGCGTAATAACCTCTATCTCTTAGGATTGCTGTTATATATATTGAAGTAATATGGATAAAGCACTTGGAGTTTGGCGTAGCACACAATAGCCACTCAATAAATGTTAGCTATCAATACCATCATCATCTTCTCTCCCAAACAGTTTTCTCTAAAGTTAAGGAGAATTCTTTGTGAGAAATCATTAGGGACCAGAAAGAAATGAATACATGCTGCACGATAAACTAAGTTTTGGTATTTTACGCTCTGATCTAGTTTTGTTGTTTTTATTCAAATTTATAGAAATTTGGCGTAACTAACATCTATGATAATTTACTTTAATTATCTTTTATTGAATCTGCAGAGCCATAGTAATCTCTTGGGGCTGTAAGAACTAGAGGAATTGTTTGTTCCTGTAAGTTTAGAGGACTTGATGAATATACAAATGAACGAGCATGTAAGTGAAGTCATATTCATTTATTAATTCAACAAATAGCTATTGAGTACCTACTATGTGCCAGGTACCATGCTAGGTGCTGGGGATATTAGTGAACAAGACAGAGTCCTTGTTGTGAAGGAGATATTCATGTAAACAATTACAAGTCAGAGTAAAAAGTGTCAAATATTCTAGTAACAAGATGGAACAACCCAACTCACTACTTAATTCAACAAAGAATATCTGTAGCAAATTTCTAGAAATTGCTGAAACTCTGCAAAACACAGTATTTATGTATTATAGTCTCCTGGAGGTACAGGTGATAAAAAGTAAATGATCCGAATCTAAATCAGACAGATGGGGGAACTGATTATTTAATATTTATTCAATGACAATGAATAATAAACACTGTGATTCATAGCAAAAACCAGATTAAGAACCCATCTGATTTTTTGGCTGCTTTTTTCTGCCTGGGGTAGACCTAATACCCTAAGTGAAAGAAGTAGTACGGTTGGTTAATCAGTCAGTCACAAATATTGCACATCTACTGTTATGGATTGAATTGTGTGCCCCCAAAATGTGCTGTAAATCCTAACCCCAAAGTAGTTATAAAGAGCCCTGGTGGTGCGGTGGTTAAAGCATTCGGCTGCTAACCGAAAGGTTGGCGGTCTGAACCCATCAACCACTTCACAGGGGAAAGATGTGGCAGTCTGCTTCTGTAAAGAATTGGAAACCCTATGGGGCATTTCTACTCTGCCCTATAGGGTGGCTATGAATCAGAATCGACTCCTGGCTGTAGGCTTGGTTTTTAGTGGTTATAATCCCAGTCGGGAATGGGTTTTCTTTGTTATGTTAATGAGGCGTTATTAGTGTAGGGTGTGTCTTAAATCAATCTTTTTTGAGATATAAAAGAGATTAAACAAGGAAGCAAAGAGCAGAGATGGGGGAAGATAGGTGCCATGCCACATGATGATCACCAAGGAGCTAAGGAACAGAAGCTGAAGAGACAACGACCTTCCCACAGCGCGGACAGAGAGCGAACCTTCCCCTCGTGCCCTGAATTTGGACTTCTAGCCTCCTAAACTGTGAAAAAATAAGTTTCTGTTTGTTAAAGTCACCTACTTGTGATATTTCTGTTATAGCAGCACTAGATAAGTACCTACTATGTCCCAGATGCTAGGAACACAGTGGGGAGCTGGCAGGTGCTCTCCCTAGCCTCAGGGAATTTACTGTCTGTCACACACTAGGTATGATACAGAAATCATTACCAATAGAATGTAAGTTCCATGAACAAAGGGGCTTGTTTTTTTTGGTTCATTGCCCTATCCTCAGAGGCTAGAACAGCTGACACATGGTAGATTCTCTGTAAAAATTTGCTAATGGATAATCCTTAATTAAGTAAAATACTGTGAAAAATACAGAGTACAGTCTCAACTGTAAGGATCAGGGAAAAGTTCCGTGAGGAAGTGATGTTTAAAGTGAAACCTGAGATGCAAACAGGCGTTAACCTGGCCAAAAGAAAGGCGGCTATGTTTCCATGCTCTGTGCTTTCGACACTTACCATGCCTTAGCTGGGATTGATTGTTTCATTACCCAGCTGCACTGTAAGCTTTGGAAGGTCAGGTATCAATCTATTTGTCAACAGAGTCCCTGAATCCCTACTGCCTAGCACACAGTAGGGACTTCCCAATGAACTGAATGACTTTTGAGAAGGAAATTACAAACATGTAGCATCTGCCAGTGGTGTAATTATAGCCTTTCAAAAAAACAAAAAATAAATAAACCCATTGCCCTTGAGTCAATTCTGTTTAATAATACCACATGCACAAAATCCAATGAGGAATAAGACATTTACCTGTCATAAATCTTGGCAATTCTCAGTTCTCCTCTTCCCTTTCGCAAACTTATTCTTGTTGTTGAAGCATGAGCCAGAATGTGTCCCCCGATGGGTTTTTTGGGATCTGCCTGAAAGCTGAATTAATAAAAGGCAGTTTCAGATTTCTTCATCTGGCTGCAATCACAAGGCAACATTTCTGTAGGGATGCATTCTAAATAAGCAGAGGCTTCTTCACAGACTACAGAGTGGGGTGAGTTTTGAGCTGCCGTATACCCTATTGTCAACTAGTTCAGGCTTCCTTCTGAGATTCCTATGGTAAATATTTCATGTTTTGTTTGACTTTTTAAAATTGTTTTATTGTGGTCAAAATATATATAAAAAACATTTGCCAATTCAACATTTTTTTACATGTACAATTCAGTGACATTGAGTACGATCAACATGTTGTACACCTATCACCACTGTTGCCAAATTATTTGACAACCATTATCGGAAAACTCAGTGCCCCCTAAGCAAACACTCTCCCTTTTCCCATCCCACCCACCCTGTAAGCACTAATAAAGGTGCTTTATCTATCAGGGCTTCAAACTGATTCATTCTGGTGTGAACTCCTGCTGGGAATTTGCATTCAAGTTCGCAGACCATGCTAATGCTGCCTGTTAGGGATCAACTCTGAGAACCACTAGTAGAGGAGTGGTTCTCAAAATTTGTTATACATAAGAATTACCAGGGAATCTGCAAATTCTAAGAAGGGAATGAGTCAGTTCAAGCCCTGGTATCTACATATTTGCCTATTTCTTTCTTTCTTTTTTTTTTTTTTAAATTGTGCTTTAGGTGAAAGTTTACAGAGCAAATTAGTTTCTCATTAAACAGTTAATACACAAATTATTTTGTGACATTGGTTGCCGATCCTGCGATGTGTCAACACTCTCTTCTCCTCCGCCCAAGGCTCCTTGTTTCCATTCGTCCAGTTTTCCTGCCCCTTCCCACCTTCTCGTCTTTGCTTTTGGGCAGGTGTGCCCGTTAGTCTCCTATGCATAAATTGAACTGTGAAGCCCATTCCTCACCTCTGTTATTGTTGGCTCCATGTTGTTGTTGTTATTAGGTGCCATCCAGTTGGTTCCCACTCATAGTGACCCTATGCACAATAGAACGAAACACCACCTGGTCCTGTGCCATCCTTACAACTGTCACTATGCTTGAGCCCACTGTTGCAGCCCCTGTGACAATCCAACTCATTGGGGGTCTTCCTCTTATTCACTGACCCTTTATTATACCAAGCATGATGTCTTTCTCCAGGGACTGGCCCCTCCTGATAACATGTCCAAAGTATGTCAGATGTAGCCTCGCCATCCTCGCTTCTAAGGAGCATTCTGGTTGTACTTCTCCCGAGAGATTTGTTTGTTCTTTTGGCAGTCCATGGTATATTCGATATTTTTCACCAGCACCACAATTCAAAGGCATCAATTCTTCTTCTGTCTTTCTTATTCATTGTCTAGCTTTTGCATGCATATGAGGCGACTGAAAGAAAATACCATGGCTTGGGTCAGGCGCACCTTAGTCCTCAAGGTGAGATCTTTGCTTTTCAACACTTCAGAGAGGTCTTTTGCAGCAGATTTGCCCAATGCAATGAGTCTTTTGATTTCTTGACTACTGCTTCCATGGGTATTGATTGTGGATCCCAGTAAAATGAAATCCTTGACAACCTCAATCTTTTCTCTGTTTATCATGATGTTGCTTATTGGTCTAGTTGTGAGGATTTTTGTTTTCTTTACATCGAAATGTAATCCATACTGAAGGCTGTGGTCTTTGATCTTCATCAGTAAGTGCTTCAAGTCCTCTTCACTTTCAGCAAGGAAGGTTGTGCCATCTGCATAACTCAGGTTGTTAATGAGTCTTCCTCCAATCCTGATGCCCCGTACTTCTTCATATAGTCCAGTTTCTTAGATTATTTGCTCAGCATACAGATTGAATAGGCATGGTGAAAGGATACAACCCTGACGCACACCTTTCCTAACTTTAAATCATGCAGTGTCTCCTTGTCCTGTTTGAACAGCTGCCTCTTGATCTATGTACAGATTCCTCATGAGCACAATTAAGCATTCTGGAATTCCCATTCTCTGCAATGTTATCCACAATTTGGTATGATCCACACAGTCAAATGCCTTTGCATAGTCAACAAAACACAGGTAAACATCTTTCTGGTATTCTCTGCTTTCAGCCAGGATTCATCTGACATCAGCAGTGATATCCCTGGTTCCACGTCCTCTTCTAAATCCAGCTTGAATTTTTAGAAGTTCCTTGTCGGTATACTGCTGCAACCACTTCTGAAATACCTTCAGCAAAATTTTGCTTGCATGTGATATTAATGATATTGTTCAATAACTTCTGCATTCGGTTGGATTACCTTTCTTTGGAATAGGCATAAATATGGATCTCTTCCAGTCATTTGGCCAGGTAGCTGTCTTCCAAATTTCTTGGCATAGATAAGTGAGCTGTTCTAGCGCTGCATCCATTTGTTGAAATATCTCAGTTGGTGTTCCGTCAATTCCCAGAGCCTTGTTTCTCACCAGTGCCTTCAGTGCCTTGGCCCTATAAAATAGACCTGTTTAATCTTTGGCTGAAGGGTGAACCTCAGGAGTGACTTCAGTACTGAGTTAAAAGGGTATTAGTGGGCCATACTCTTGGGGTTTCTCCAGTCTCTGTCAGACCAGTAAGCCTGGTATTTTTTTTTTTTTTTTTTTAATTTTGTTCTACATTTTTCTCCTGCTCTGCCCGGGACCCTCTATTGTGATTCTTTTCAGAGCAGTTGGTGGTGGTAACCTGGCGCCATCTAGTAGTTCTGGGCTCAATCTGGTGGAGGTTATGGTAGTTGTGCTCCATTAGTCCTTTGGACAAATTTTTTCCCTTGTGCCTTTGGTCTTCTTCATTCTCCTTTGTTCCAGATGGGATGGGACCAGTAGATGCATCTTAGATGGCCACTTGCAGGCTTTTATGACCCCAGATGCTACTCACCACAGTCAGATGTAGAACAATTTCTTTATAGACTATGTTATGCCAATTGAGCTAGACGTCCTCTGAGACTATGGTTCCCAGCCCTCAGCCCAATAGCTCAGTCTCTCAGGGTGTTTGAGTTTGTCTGTGAAGCTTCTATGACTTTGCCCTGGTCAAGTTGTACTGACTTCCCTAGTATTGTATACTGTCTTACCCTTCACCAAGTGACTGACTTATTTTACTCAGAAAGTTTTCAAGGTTCATACATGTTGTAGCATGTATCAAGACTTCACTTCTCTTTATGGCTAGGTAATACTTCATCGGATGTATATAGCACATTTTGTTTATCTGTTCATGATGGACATTTAGGTTGTTTCCATCTTGTGGCTATTGTGAACAATGTTGCAATGAACATTAGTGTACAAGTTTCTGTTTGAATTTGTTTGACTTTTTAAAAGCACAAATAAAATATTATTTACTTCTTAGAATAATTCTTAGGGTTAAGCAATTTTTCTTTATAAAATACAAAGACTGGATTCATTTAGTCATTCATTCATCTATTCACTGAAAAATATTTATTAATGTCCCACTGTCTGCCAGACACTATTCTACGCAATGAAGATAGATACAGTCTAATAAATAAGAAAATACCCAGTCTTTCCGTGGGATACTATGTAAATGAAGACAGATTTAGAACCTCCTTCTTGTTCATTAACTGTATGTTGGAAGCCTTCAATGTCATACTAGTTATTAATCTGCAGTGAGAATAATCTTGGAAATATCTTTGCCTTCATCACTGATGCCTAAAGATTATTCTTCTAAATTAGGTTAATCAAAAGATAAGCTCTTACTGTGTCTGATTACGATTGCAAGGTAATCACAAATATTATTGACACTCATCTTGGGAGATATACTCACTAGGGGACTACCACTCACTTGGCAAGAATTGACAAGAAATAACCCTGTCCGTGAGCCCTTTAAGAAAGCCTGGGTACAAAATTCCTCAACAAAATGTAAGGAAACCAAACCTCATAGCATATTAAAAGGATTATACACCATGACTAAGTAGGATTCATCCCATGAATGCAACGGTGGTTGAATATACAAAAATCAGTGTAATATGCCACATCAATAGAATGAAGCAGAAAAAAACACATGATCATCTCAACTGATGCAGAAGGAAGTCTAGGCTTAGAAATCATCATAAAGGGACTAAGCATAGATCTAGAGGTTATACTTGGTCAAAACAGACTGTGACATAGCATAACAGCCTTGGCTCTGGGAGAATAAGCCAATCCAAATTCTGCTTGCTCCATCAAGGTAGTCAGGATTCTGGGTAGAATTTATGGCTTTTAACATTTTTTTAAGGTCACTTTTTTTTTTTTTTTTTAGTACTTTGATAATTTAATATAAGATATAGACTTCCCCTTCCCCAAGAAAATGCACATATGTACATCTACAAAAATTTTCACGTTAGTTTAGGAGATTCATGGACCTCCTTCTCTGGCATGTTGTTGTTAGGTGCTATCGAGTAGGTTCCGACTCATGGTGACCCCATATACAATGGAAGGAAACACTACCCGGTCCTGCGCCTTCATCACAATTGTTGTTATGCTTGAGCCCATTGTTGAAGCCACTGTGTCAATCCATCTTTTTGAGGGTGTTCCTCCTTTTCACTGACCCTCTATTTTATCAAGCATAATGTCCTTCTCCTGTGACTGGTCCCTCCTGATAACATGTCCAAAATATGTAAGACGAACTCTCGCCATCTTCCCTTCTAAGAAGCATTTTGGCTGTACTTCTTCCAAAATAGATTTGTTTGTTCTTCTGGCAGCCCATGGTATATTTGCTATTCTTCTCCAACAGCATAATTCAAAGGCAGCAATCAATTCTCTGTCAGTCTTCCTTATTCACTGTCCAGCTTTTGCATGCATATGAGGTGACCGAAAATACCATGGCTTAGGTCAGGTACACCTTAGTCTTCACAGTGATATCTTTGCTTTTCAACACTTTAAAGAGGTCTTTTGCAGCAGATTTGCCCAATGCAATAAGTCTTTGGATTTCTTGACTGCCGCTTCCATGGGTGTTGATTGTGGATCCAAGTAAAATGAAATCCTTGACAGCTTCAAACTTTTCTCTGTTTATTATGATGTTGCTTATCGGTCCAGTTGTGAGAGTTTTTGTTTTCCTTACATTGGGTTGCAATCCATACTGAAGGCTGTAGTTTTTGATCTTCAGGAAGTGCTTCAAGCCCTCTTCACTGTCAGCAAGTAAGGTTGTGTCATCTGCATAACGCAGGTTGTTAATGAGTCTTCTTCCAATCCTGATGCCTTGTTCTTATTCATATAGTCCAGCTTCTCTGATTATTTGCTCAGCAGACAGACTGAATAAGTATGGTGAAAGGATACAACTCTGATGCACACCTTTCCTGATTTTAAACCATGCAGTACACCCTGGTTCTATTCAAACCTGCCTCTTTGTCTATGTACAGGTTCCTCATGAGCATATTAAGTGTTCTTGAATTCCTATGCTTTGCAATGTTATCCATAATTTGTTATGATTCACACAGTCAAATACCTTTGCATAGTCAATAAAACACAGGTAAACATCTTTCTGGTATTCCCTGCTTTCAGCTAGGATCCATCTGACATCGGCAATGATGTCTCTCCTTCCAAGTCCTCTTCTGAATCCAGCTTGAATTTCTGGCAGTTCTCTGTTTATATACAGCTGCAACTGTTTTGGGGTTATGTTCTGCATAGATGGGTGGTAATAATAACAATAACTAAGATTTATTGAGCCCTAACTATGTGGCAGATGCTCTCCTAACTGATCTAATTTAGTTCCCTTTGTTCGGATTCCATATTTAGTAAATAACCTCAGAGAGTAAAATAATTCAGGTAAGGCATTAGCAGTGACTGTCACCATTATCACTTCTCTGCTTTCCTAATTCTGACTCAACCACTTATTCCCTATGTTACTTTGTTCCAGTTACCTAACCTTTATGAAGCTTGGTTTCTTTATCTGTAAAATGGGAATAGAAAGATCTTTTCTCCTAGGGTTGTTGTGAAGTGAGGATTCAAGATATAGTTAATATAACTTGCTGGGAGTTTACTATGTTCCAGGAACTGTGCTAGGTCATTTATATACAGTGAAACCTGTGAGAGCTGGAACTCGACGGGACTACCTTGCTTTTCTGGGTCTCCCAAGCCTTCCCGCCTTGACAGGCTGTGGTCTCACCCTTTACTATCGCTTCTTTTAGTGGAAAATATTTTAGTTTTCCTTCTTTGGCAGATTTCTGCCCTACACAGTTTCTTCCAGCTTTTGTAGGTTTTACTGTATATTAGTTCTATATTACAGCAATCTTGGCACATAAGAGATCCTCAGTAAATGGTAACTATTATTATTTAACTGAACAATTCAGTTAAAACAGTCATTCTTTCAGTGAAATGTAGACCAAGAAACTTTTCTGAAAAAAGTTTCTTTGAACGTCTCGAGTATTTCAGCAGCTATAACCAAGTCTTGAGGTGAAGTACATGAAGGTGTAATAGCATTCCACATTCTTTCGGAGGGCTTTAATTTACTTCTATTTCTGACCAAGTAAAAACAGCTGCAGACAACCACCCACAACCCTCCTTTAGCCTATTCCCTCATTTCCCCTTCTTTTGTATTTTCTTCTCCTTGTCTTTTCTCCTATTCCCAGGGGACGGGGAGTACGGTGAGAGAAGGAAGAAGAGATGATGGTAGATATTAGGAGGGGCCGAGAAAGATTGCTCCATTTCTCCCCCTCAGGTTGAATAGGATACAGCATAATATATTGTTGAGGGTAAGACCAGGACAGCCTGGCCTCCAAACTTCAAATTAGGGTGCTGGGGTCATAAAGTTAGGGCTATGGTGAAGATTCTTCACAATTTATGAAGGCTGTCATGTAGGGCAAGTGATATTTTTCTGGGGGTGAGGGGAGGGTAACATAGTAGGCTAAAAGAGCATCAGTTTTGAAGTCAGAGATAAACAAAAAAACCAAGCCAATTACCATTGAGTCAATCCCAGCTCATAGCGACCCTATAGGACAGAGCAGAACTGCCCTCATAGGGCTTCCAAGGCTGTAAATCTTTATGGAAACTGATTGCCACATCTTTCTCCCACGGAGTGGGTGGTGGGTTTGAACTGCTGACCTTTTGGTTAGCAGCTGAAAGCTCCCCGATTTTTTAATTGTGTGATTGGCAAGAGTTTAAGTACTCCGAGCCTTGGTTTCCTCCTTTATAAGTCAGCAATAATAGTTAGAACGCCTACCTCAAATACTGTTTGGGGCATGGACCTTGAAAGGCATAGTAAGGGACAAGCTTAAGGGACAATAGGCACTCCTGGTGCTTTTGACTTGCTGGTGGGAAAAATTTACAGATGGGGTCTGCTGAGAGAAAGGCTGAGTGAATGTGCCCAGGAATGAGGAGGAGGCTTAGAGACTAAGGGAAGACTGGGAGAGAGGCGTACTGCCAAGAGAAGAATTTTGGGGAAAGAGCTGACACCGTTAAAAAAAAAGAAAGGGTATGTTTAAGAAGTTTTGCTAAGTAACTTTGCTCTCCTGTTTCCTCCCAAAATATGCAGAAAAATCTATACTTTTTGTCAACATTCTAGAAGGTGATTTTTTTTTTTTTTTGGTGTGTGCGGGGGGGCGGGAAGGGAATACAACAACATATTTCACTAACAGAACACAGAGGCCCAAGAAGCTTGAGTTATGTTAAGGTCACATGAGAATTACATAAAATGATGCAAGAACGTACCTGGCACACAGTACCAAAACAAAAAAAGCCAAAACCACTGCTATCGAGTCGATTCCAACTCATCGTGCCCCTCCAGGACAGAGTAGAACTGCCCATAGGGTTTGCAAGGCTATATAGGGCCACTATGAGATGGAATCGACTCGATAGCGGTGGGTTTGGCTTTTGGTTCTTTAAACCTTTTGTGGAAGCAGACAGCCACATCTTTCTCCTGTGGAGCGGCTGGTAGGTTTGAACCGCTGACTTTTTGGTTAGCAGCTGAGCACTTTAACCACTGTGCCACCAGAGTGCCTTTTGACACATGGTAAGCAATCAATACATGTAAGTTCTCTTAGTTTTGTGGGGGAGGAAAATGAAGTTTAAAGAGTTTAAATGACTTGTGCAAGGTCACCATGCTAGTGACCATGGCACAGTGTTTTTCCTCTAACCACACTGCCTCTTAATTTATGCAAATGATGTTGAATCAGTAGGTGATGTTCTGAGAGAGTAAACCAACTGCGCATTTACATGACTGCAAATGTTCTAAGATGACCTTTTGTTCCAGCAAAAGAAACACACGAATGAAGCAGGTGGCAACGTCTTGATCTTATTTGTTGCTCATCTTATTATTTGCCCTGGTGTGGGGCTTCACAGGCTGACACTTGGACTTTTTTTTTATCCTAGGCCTTCATCAGCTGGATCATTCCAGTTTTCAAATCTGTATCTGTAAGCCTTAGCTAGGAGCTACCCTCTGCTGTATCATACAGCAGCTCCTCGCCTCTATAATTTTGTTCCTTTTTAATACGATGTGCCATCAAGTATAATACATGGGATATAAGCCTCAATTATTGTCAGCGTACTTGGGGACTCATACCAATTATAGTGATATTTCTCTGACAGGCCCCAGGCGAGCTGCAACTTGAAGTTCCTCAACACTGAGAAACAAAACATATTTTCTTTATGGGAGCTTTTCTAATAGCGTTTGAAATCCTTCAGTTTAAAACTGTCCTGGCTTTTCTCATTCAGTTGTGGCAATTTTTGTGCTTTATCTGAAGACATGTATTAATTTGTCTTGTTATAATTTAATATATTTTGGAATATACTAATTATAGTGAACCTTGTTCCCTTACAACTCTGCTACATGGAGGACATGATGTTTCAAAGCAGATTTACCCAGTGAAAAGACTAGCCTTTGCTGCCTTCTCCGGCTCTCTGCTGAGCTCACGCCATTACAAATCTCCTCCCCTCTCCAACTGCAATCATTGCCTTTCTGCCACCACTCAATTTCTCCTTTCATTTTCTTATCGGCGGCAATTCAAAATTGTTTTACTTTTTTTGAAACTTTGTACAAATATAAGAAAAAGAACCCCATCTGACCTAATTTCTACCCATTTCCTTCGCCCTTTAATTCTAGATCGACAGTTGTAGCCTCTTCAGCGTTCCCTCCCCACACCTGAAGAAAGAAAATTGCTCTTTAACTTGTACTGCTTTATTTGAATGCAACCCACTTCCTCCCTCTGAGCCAATGAGTCATTTTCTCTTTTTAAAGAGAGCCTTAAAAATCTTCCGTTTCTCTTTAGTTTAATTTAAAATTATTCTCTGTGTAAAGTACTTCATGTCCTGTGTCTGAAAGACACCCCATAGAAGAGAGAAGATTGCCTTAACCACTCAGACACTACACATAATGCGTGACCTACCAAGTCTTCAAAATTTTGAAGTGAATGGACATCACTTATTTCTCTTTTTATGGAGACAAGGATTTTTGTCTCTTTCATTCACTAGTGAACTCCCAGAACCTAGATACATAGTAGATTTTTTAATAAATATTTGTTGATTGAATAAATGATTGATTCCTTCCTCTCCAATCTTTTTAACTTGCTCAATACCATTGGTGAAGTTAATATTTTTCACATTGGAATGTCCTACAATTAAACAGAAAATACTCATAAAAAGGTATCGAAAAGTGAGAGATTTATGAAACTGCAGAAGATGTAGCAATACTATTAGGGTTCATTTAGAAAATGCCTATAGAGATACATTCACTTCCGAACAATTCATAGAATTTATACTATCATATCAAATATCTTCTAATATATATGTCAGTGACTCATCTCATATGCTACTATATGGTGTATTACTTTGGTATCAAAGTACTACACCACTCTGTATTGTTACCATCAGAGTAATAATTGATTTAGGCAAGAGTCTTTAATGGGTGTTAAAACCAATAGGTGAAAGCTTATTGGGGAACAAGATATTTATACAGTCTCAAAGTATCACCCCACACATTACTTATTAATTACAAAGGCAAAAAGGTCTTTTACAATGGAGGAATCTTGTGAACACCATCTTAATAATATGGTCAATTTTAACATCCCTGATAATGGAACAAAGTCCCATCGTGGGCCTCATATGGTACACTGAGGAGGCCAGACTACTGTTTATGGAGTGTTCCTGCCAAAAATGTTTACCATTTTAAATAATGAGAAAAAAAAAACAGACGGCTCCAAATTGAGTGACATTCTGCAAAAATTTGACCTGTGCCCTTCAAAAATGTCCGTGTCATAAAAATTTAGCAAGGGCTGGGGAGTTATTCTGATTAAAGGGGACTATAGAGATATGACAACTAGATGCAATGTGTGGTCCTCCATCGATCTGGACTCTAAAACAAATAAAAAAAAAAAAACCTCAGCAATGATAAAGGACATTATTGGGGCCACTGACGACACTTGAATATGACTATATTAGATAACAATGTTATGTCAGTGTTAAATTTTCTGAATGTGAGAACCGTATTATGGCTTTCTAGAGAACGTTCTTAGAAGAGATACACGGACGTATTAAGAGGTGAAGTGTCATGACGTCTGCAAATAGTTCTAGAAACAAAAAGGACAGCCCTCAACTGGTTCATACACACACACACACACACACACTATATATATGTGTATATGTGTCTATGATACATTCAAATGCGTGGTTGTTAAGTGCCATGGAGCTGGCTCTGACTCATGGCAACACTACGTACAACAGAATGAAATGCGGCCTGGTCCCGCACCATGCTTGTAATCGTGGCTGTGTTTGAGCCCATCGTTGCAGCCACTGTGTCAGTCCATCTCTTTGATGGTCTTCCTCTTTTTTGCTGACCCTCTACTTTACCAAACACGACGCCCTTCCCACTATATATAGATACACATGATCTGCAGACGTCATGTCTACACGTGAGTACGTCTGTGTGTGTGTAGAGAGAACGTCGTGAGATCTTTTAATTGATGAACCCAAGTGAACGGTAATGTGTATTCATTGTCCTACATTGAATCTTTCCTCCGGCTAAAAATTTTTCTAAATAATAAGTTGTTGAAAAAATTTCAAAAGAAGTAATATCATGAATGCGGGGCTATTTTGATTGCTTATTCAGATACATAATGCTCAAATTTTTTAAAATGGCAATGAACCTTTCTTTGAATTTTCTGTTCTTACCATCCTGCTTTAGTCCTCCCTGCCTCTCTATACACTGCCAGATACCTCTCAGGGAGAGCCATCAATAGTTATGTTACGTGCACAAATACATCGACAGGTTCTGAACATGCCGCGTGTGGACTGAAATGATCTGTTTTCTTCAAACGGGAAGGAGGCTTCTCTCGTACAGCCTCTTACAAACATATCTCACATATATCATGTAGAGAAGCCTGCATTTGTATTTGTAGGTTAACAGCTTATCAGTGTAATGGAAGCCATTAATTTATCTGGAAGATAGTTTTTTATTTCCCGAGGATATTTTTCTTATTGTCCTCCACTGCTCCTTTAGTCCTAGACCAAAGAGGTGCTCAAAGTATCTCTGAAGATGGTTAAATTATTGCTTTATTCTATAAAGAAGTCAAGAAAAATAGATTCTAGACAAGAAATAAGTGATACTTGCAATTATGAAGTAATATGCACTGTGTAATAACGTGACTTGCGTGCCACATCAAGAGTGATTCTTTTGAAATTATTTTCTGTTCTGCCCTCTAGTCCTTTTGACATTAACCTCCATGAAGTACGGAAGCAGAATGTTGGGACTCACGTCATAGTTGCTCCTGGATCTGCAGTCATTTGATTGGTCACAAACACAGCTACATTATATTCTGTATCAAGAAATACAATTAAGAAGAGGAGGACAATATAAATTAAAGTTCACTGGTTAAACTTCAGAGGTTTGGGATATTGCCCCATGATTTTATTTCCTAAACAGAATCATAATACTGTTTTTTCATGGATAACAGAAATTATTTATTTAAAATTCAAAATCAAACCCCCTGCCGTCGAGTCAATTCTGACTCATTGCGACCCCAGAGGGTGTCCGAGGCCATAATCTTTACAGAAGCAGACGGCCACGTCTTTCTTCCAAGGAGTGGCTGGGGGGTTCAAACTGCCTACCTCTCAGTTAGCAGTCAATTGCTTTAACCACTGCGCTGCCAAGGCTCTTCTATTTATTTAAAGTTATGTTTATTTAGATACCTTATAATATTAGTACCAATATTTTTGGTCAGTAAAAAGCCTTGCATTTCCATGAAGGTAATGTAACTATTTTTTACAGATGTATTACCTCCCGTCATACTCCCGGCTCCTCTGCAAAGCCTACTTGGCAACCATAGTCATGGATGCAATTCTGGTAGCACCACTTTATCTAAACGATCTACCTTCTGAGATTTTTTGGAGTCGTGACAACATCTGGGCCAGTTTTTGCTGCCGTTCAGCCAACTCCCCACGACCACTGAAATCCACTCGGAAAAGTGCCATTATTGAATCAATGATCTGCACAGGGTTCACATCAAAATAAACATGCATTTGGAAATGGAAGGAAGAAGTTAATTTGAAGAGGAATCAATAGGAGAAGAAGGATATGCTGCACAGCTTTGTGAGAGAGCAAGATCTCAAAGCTTGTACCAGTAGTTTGAAGATGCCTGCTTCCTCATGGAATTTTGCTGCTACGTAATCAAGTAGCTCCATCTGATGTTCGCCTGGTGAGAAACGCAGTGAGATGACGTTAAACAGCCAGAAGAAGCAGAAGACTAAGATCATTCATGTCCTAGGGGGCCAGGCAAAATCTCTGAAACTCTGATCCTTGAAGGATTTTCTTGATGATTTATGACTTCATTAGATATGATTTCATATTCTGCCTTAGCATACATGCCCAATGCACATTAACCAAAAGACAAAGACCAAGAAGTAATTTGAGGGCATTTTAATACCTAAGGACTTACCAGATGATAAAATTTGGGGACTGACTAAATTAATTTGGAGAAAAGTGAAATAAAAGGAGAATAGAACAGTGCCAAAATGTTCTGTCACTCAAATAGTAAATCAGTGCTGCCAACCTGAAAAGAACCCAAGCATCCAGCTGCATGGGGCTCTTACTAGTATATGCGCGTGCATAAAGTACATTGTCCAGTACAGCATCGTGGTCTACGTTGAAGCGATCGGCAATGTCCCGAAGGCGATCTGGGCGGCTGGAGCAGACCAGGATTAAGGACCCAATAAATCAATTCCAAAAAGCATTAAAACAACAACTACCTTAAGTAAGGATGAGAAGAAAGACAATGTGCCTGCAAAGGTATTCTGGATGACATATTCTACTAATCACTTAAAGTCTATCTATACCAGATTCTATTTTTCCTAAGTGTCTCAATTTATAAATACCTTAAGTAATAATAACAGTCATAGAAATGATGAAGCGGTAGTGAATTTAAATATGATATTATCAAATCTTTACAACGGCTTTGGAAGCTAGTTCTTACGGCCTATATTACATTTCACAAGTGGAGACACCGACAAAGAGAGATTAGGCAAATGACTCAGGATTATGCAGCAAATCAGTTATAGGAGAAAAACCAGAGATTTAAGATTGGTGAATCTCTTTTGTTCTCAATTCTATAAACATAGATAGATCTATTCTAGGAAGATAATATCACTGAATTATAATTCAAGTCATTTCAAAGTGAATTAATTCACTCTCTTTATATTTCTCTCCTGTTCAATACAAAATAGGTTAATATACCATTAACCTTGTACTGCTGACAAACTACAAACTTGACTATGGGAACCAAAGGGTCACAAAAGTAACCTCAAGGGTCCAGAAGGGAATTACCAACCCGGGGTTTTGGTTTATTTAGGGTTTAAAACTCACCTTCTTCTAAAGAAGATAAGTTAGCTTTCTGAATTTAGTAAAGTCATGAACTCATTGCCGTCGAGTTGATTCTGACTCATACGACTCTATAGGACAGAGTAGAGCTGCTCCACAGGGTTTCCAAGGCTGTAAATCTTTATGAAAGCAGACTGCCTCATCTTTCTCTCTCAGAACTGCTGCTGGGTTTGAACCATGGACCTTTTGATGAGCAGCCGAACGCTTAACCACTGCACCAAAAGGGTCCTAGTAAACTCATAGGGAGGCAAATTCAGTGTACTTGTAAGGGTATGCAGGAAGATGTTAATAATTACTTACACTTGTCTAAACTTAAACCTATGCTAATAATTACTTATACCCTTACTTACACCTTTGATGGCAAGGGGTTTGGTTTTTGGTTTATCTATTTGTGAAGGACTAATAAACATTTTTCTTTAGGTCTTTGGTGATCTCAATAATATGTCTACAGAATCATTTGAAGTAAAATGAGGTAAAAAATAAAATACATGTCTGTGGTATCATTTCACTTTGTTTACACTATTTATATAACACTGGTCAAAATGAGAAGGAACAGCTGCAAATATCCATTAATAATCGGAATGTGGAATGTATGAAGTATGAATCTAGGGAAACTGGAAATCATCAAAAATGAAATGGAATGCATAAACATGGATATTCTAGGCATTAGTGAGCTGAAATGGACTGGTATTGGCCATTCTGAATCAGACAATCATATGGCCTACTATGCCGGGAACGACAACTTGAGGAATGGCTTTGCATTCATCATAAAAAAAAAAAAAATTTCAAGATTTATCCTGAAGTACAGCACTATCAATGATAGGATAATATCCATACACCTACAAGGACGACCAGTTAATATGACTATTATTCAAATTTGTGCACCAACCACTAAGGCCGAAGATGAAGAAACTTGAATGTTACTCTGCATTTCAAAGACAAACACCATTTTTACCAACTTCTGCAATCTGAAATGGATCAAACATGCAATCAGGATGCATTGATAATTACTGGTGATTGGAATGCGAAAGCTGGAAACAAAGAAGAAGGAATGGTAGTTGGAAAATATGGCCTTGGTAATAGAAACAATGCTGGAGATCGCGTGATACAATTCTGCAAGACCAATGACTTATTCTTTGGAAATATCTTTTTTCAACAACATAAATGGTGACTGTACATGTGGACCTCACCAGATGGAATGCACAGGAATCAAATCAACTTCCTCTGTGGAAAGAGATGATGGAAAAGCAAGAAGACCAAGCGAAGTACTATAATGAAATGTGCAAAGACCTGGAGATAGAAAGCCAAAAGGGAAGAACAGGCTCGGCATCTCTCACGCTGAAAGAACTGAAGAAAAATTTCAAGCCTAAAGTTGCAATACTGAAGAATTCTACAGGAAAAATATTGAATGACACAGAAAGCATCAAGAAAAGGTGAAAGGAATACACAGAGTCACTACACCAAAAAGAACTGGTCGATGTTCAACCATTTCAGGCGGTAGCATACGATCAGGAAGCAGTAGTACTGAAGGAAGAAGTCCAAGCTTCACTGAAGGCATTGGCGAAAAACAAGGCTCCAAGAAGTGAAGGAATACCAACTGAGATGTTTTGGCAAACAGATGCAGTACTGGAAGTGCTCACTCTTCTAAGTCAAGAAATCTGGAAGATAGCTACCTGGCCAACCAACTGGAAGAGATCCATGTTTATACCTATCCCCAAGAAAGATAATCCAACTGAATGTAGAAATTATTGAAGAGTATCATTAATATCACACCCAAGTAAAATTCTGCTGAAGCAGCTGCAGCAGTATATCGACAGGGAACTGCCAGAAATTGAAGTTGGATTCAGAAGAGGACACAGAACAAGGGATATCATTGCTGTCAGATGGATCCTGGCTGAAAGCAGAGAATATCAGAAAGATGTTTACCTGTGTTTTATTGACTATGCAAAGGCATTCGACTGTGTGGATCATAACAAATTATGGATAACGTTGTAAAGAATGGGAATTCCACAACACTTAATTGTGCTCATAAGGAATCTTTACATAGATCAAGAGGCAGTTGTTTGAACAGAACAAGGGGATACTTTGTGATTTAAAGTCAGGGAAGGTGTGCATCAGGGTTGTATGCTTTCACCATACCTATTCAATCTGTATGCTGAGCAAATAATATGAGAAGCTGAGCTCTATGAAGAACAGGACATCTAAATTGGAGGAAGATACATTAACAACCTTTATTATGCTGATGACACAACCTTGCTTGCTGCAAGTGAAGAGGACTTGAAGCACTTACTCGTGAAGATCAAAGACCACAGCCTTCAATATGGATTACATCTCAATACAAAGAAAACAAAAATCCTCACAGCTAACTTTGGTGAAGGGTAAGACAGTATACAATACTGGGGAAGCCAGCACAACCTGTACAAGGCAAGGTCATGCTAGCTCTATAGACACATCCAAACTCCCTGAGGGACCAAATTGCTGGGCTGAGGGCTGTGGGAATCATGATCTCAGGGAATATCTATCTCAATTGGCATAACATAGTTTATGAAGAATATGTTCTACATTCTACTTTGGTAAGTAGCGTCTGGGGCCTTAAAAGCCTGTGAGCAGCCATCTAGGATACTTCACTGGTCTCACCCCTTCTGGAGCAAGGAAGAATGAAAACTAAAGATACAAGGGAAAGATCAGTCCAAAGGACAAATGGACCACATCTCCAGTGGCCTCCACCAGACTGAGTCCAGTACAATGAGATGGTACCTGGCTACTACCACTGACTGCTCTGACAGGGATCACAATAGAGGGTCCTGGACAGAGATGGAGAAAAATGTGGAGAAAATTCTAACTTAAAAAGAAAGACCAGACTTGCTGGCCTGACAGACTAGAGAAACCCTGAGAGTATGGCCCCCGGACACCCTTTCAGCTCAGTAATGAGGCCACTCCTGAGGTTCACCCTTCAGCCAAAGATTGAACAGGCCCATGGAACAAAACAAGACTAAAGGGTGCACCAGCCCTGGGGCAAGGGCTGGAGGGCAGGAGTGAACAGGAAAACTGGTACTAGGGAACCCACGGTTGAGAAGGGAGAGTGTTGGCATGTTGTGGGGTTGTTAACCAATGTCACACAACAATGTGTGTACTAACTGATGAGAACCTAGTTTGTTCTGTAAACCTTCATCTAAAGTACAATTAAAAAAAAAATTCCTCACAGCTGGACCAGTAAGCAACATCATCATAAACAAAGACTGAAGTTGTCAAGGATTTCATTTTACTTGGATCCACAATCAACAGCCATGGGAGCAGCAGCCAAGAAATCAAAAGACCCGTTGCATTGGGAAAATCTGCTACAAAAGACTTCTTTAAAGTGTTGAAAAGCAAAGATGTCACCTTGAAGTCTAAGGCATTCCTGACCCAAGCCATGGTGGTTTCAACTGCTTCATATGCATGTGAAAGCTGGACAATGAATAAGGAAGACGGAAGAAGAACTGACACCTTTGAATAGTGGTGCTGGAGAAGAATATTGAATATACCATGGACTGCCAAAAGAACAAACCAAACTGTCTTGAAGGAAGTACAACCAGAATGCTCTTTAGAAGCAAGGGTGGCGAGACTACATCTTACACTCTTTGCACATGTTATCAGGAGGGAATCAGTCCCTGGAGAAGGACATCATTCTTGGTAAAGTAGAGGGTCAGCGAAGGAGAGGAAGAGCCTCAATGAGATGGACTGACACAGGGGCTACAACAATGGGTTTAAGCATGGCAGTGATTGTGAGGATGGTGCAGGACTGGGCAGTGTTTCTTTCTGTTGTACATAGGGTTGCTATGAGTTGGAACTGACTCGATGGTACCTAACAACAACAACATACTGTAAGTAACTGTAAAGCAAAGACCGTTTATAATCTTATTAGTGATACTTTCAACTAGTTCAATAAATGTTGAATTGAATTGTCTTTAGGATTTCCCAATCATCTATAGCCTAACGCACTACTATGATCTTCTTAGGGCGTGGCTTTGCTTGTCTTCAGAGCTTCAGCGATAGACACTAAAATCTTCTATTGCTACTTAGCATACCCAGTAGATGTCTTCAGTGAACAAGCAGAAGAAGAGGCAATAAATACCTTTCCTACCACATTGGTTTCCACAAAGTGTGGATATTATGTTACTAGGGGTATATAAGTTAGGCTTAAACTGAAGGGGAGTTCAAGTCAATGTACAAATATTTATTAGCCAATTACCATATTAATTAATTACCATATTAAACAATTACCACCACAAGGCATCGTGGAGCATATAATTAATCATAAGACAATCCATGCCCTAAAACCAAACCATTGACCTTGAGTCAATTCTGACTCACAACCACCCTATAGGACAGAGTAGAACTGCAAGACTGCCACATCTTTCCCCCACAGAGCGGTAGTAGGTTCGGCCCACAACTTTTCAGTTAGCAGCCAAGTGCTTAACCACTGTGCCACCAGGGCTCCTTTTACTAAGGAGACAAAATATAAACATATAAACAGAAAACTATCAAGAGACAGCAGTTTAAGCGTGAGACCCTGAAGGAATGAGAATGTTCCATGCGGCCCTCCAATATCCTTGCCCCTACAGCAGTTCTTCCCATTGCCTCCTGCGTTTGACTTAGCCCCTAACTGTTGCTCTCTGTCCTTCTTGATAAAATCCAAAATGCTGTTAATCTGCAAGAATAATTCCTCCCTCTTCCGAGAACCATAGACCAACTATTTCGAAAACCAGCAGAATCCCAGCTGAGCCCCTCTTGCTAAAGGCCTGTATAACATTCCACCTTCCTGCCCCAAGTTAGAATGTTCCTCAGAGCCTTCCCATGCCCAGCATTTCCAAAGTCTTCTGTGAGCTGTGCTCTGTTGTTTTTCTTTCACACGAGTATTTTAGATAGTAAATTCTGTAAGAGAAAATTGGGGAAGATAAGCCTTTCTAATTTAGGTAATTAGGAAAGATTTAAAAAGGCAGGCCTTGAACTGAGAGTCTTAAAGGATTTGTATGATTTTTGTGGTTTTTTTAAATAAGGTGGGGGTAGAGGGAGCAATGACCCAATAGGATAGAAATACCATGCAAATTTCTCTATAACTGGCCAATTTAGCATTCCAGAATGAGAGAATAAAGATATTTTCTGACATGCCAGGGCTCAAAATTTACCACCTGGAGTGCTTTTCTGAAAGAATTACTTGAATAGGTACTCCAGCAAAACAAAAGTACAGGAAAGAAGATTCGGAGTGCAAGAAACCAGTGAACAAAGAAGATAAGAATCTTCATAATCTAAATAATAACTGCTGTTCTCAAATTTTATAACAAAGCATTGTTCAGAGGCAATGATAACTGATTAGAACAGACTGACCTCATTGCCTCTAATAGTGGTAATAGTGGATAATGTGATTGGAGAGATAAGGTTGTCAATGGTCTTCCCTTTCCTCCGAACCTGATATCTCCTGAAACTACTATTCTGTTCACTGGTCAGCTACACAGCGCCTGACTTCCTTAATGCTTGTGTGTAACAAGCTTCTATGATCTCACTCTCTCTGAACTTTTAATTTCCAACTTCAGTGATGTTTCTCAGTCTGTACCTTCAAACCTTCAACATCTCTATTTCTGACCACTCTTCTCTTCTTGAAATTTTCCCTTTGCTTGTCTTCTACAACCTGATGTCCTCCTATTTTTTCTGCCTCTGTGGGCATACCCCAAAGTTATGTTCTCCGTTCCCCTCCCTTCTTTTTGGTAAGCTCTCTTCCTCCCTGGCTATTTCATCCATTCCTATGGGCCTACTCTTTCTGACATTTCCAACTGCCATCTGGGTCTCTCCTGTACCTCAAATTCAACACATTAGAATGAAACATCAATTTTTCTCTGAAATATGAACTTCCTAATTCTGTCATTAGCATCACTATTTTTCCAGTGTCTATCTAGACAAAAAATCTGAGCGGGGTTTCTCACAACTCTTCTTTGTCTACCAAATACAATCATCAAGTCCTCTCACTTTTCCTTCCTAATATTGCTTGTCCTTTTCTTTTTATTCCTACTGCTTCCAACCTAGATTAGGTTCTCACTACTTGTCTAGAATATTACAAAAGTATTCAATTTTCACCCACCATCTGGTCTCAAAGCCCTTCATGTCTAAGACCCAAATCACCTTACCAGCCTTGCATTCTAGGAAGACCTTATACCTCACTTACACTGCAATTCTGTTATCCAAACAGGTTCTACCCATTTCTCTTCTGTGCTTTTGGTCTTTGCTTCATGCCTTCCCCTTCATGTGGGGCCGTGAATTTGAGTAAGGAAAAAAATCTTCTAACTATTAAGCAAAATCTTTGAAGAAATAAGAGGACTGAAGATAAAATATAGAGAAACTTTAAATGTATATTGCTAAGTGAAAGAAGCCAGTCTCAAGAAATCACGTACTATATGAATCCAACTATCTGACATTCTGGAAAAGGCAAAACTATAGAGACAGTAAAAGGATCAGTGGTTGTCAGGGGTTCAGAGGGAGTGGTAAGGGATGAATAGGTAGGGCACACGGCATTTTTAGGGGAGTGAAACTATTCTGCATGATACTATAAAAGTAGACACATGACATTATGTATTTGTCAAAACCCATAGGACTGTACAACACCAAGAAGGAACCCTAATATGAACTAAGGACCTTAGTGAATACTAATGTATCAACATTGGTTCATCAGTTACAACAAATGTCCCACAAGGAAGCAAGATGTTAGGAGAAACAATGTGTAGTGGGAAGGAGTATATGGGAACTCTCTGCATAAATTTTCTGTAAATCTAAAACTGCTCTAAAGTATGTTGCTGTTGAGTCCCTTGGAGTCGATTTTTGACTCATAATGACCCCGTGTGACAAAGTGAACTGTCTCGTAGGATTTTTTAGGCTGTAATCTTTACAGGAACAGAGTGCCAGGTCTTTCTCCCATGGAGCCACTGGGTGGGTTCAAATCTCCAACATTTTGGTTAATGGCTGAGTGCTTAACTGTTGTGCCACCAGGGATCCTTTCTCTAAAATATAAGGTCTATTAAAAAAATGAATAAGATATAATTTAATCTCATGTATTCCTTTTGTCAGTTTTATACCAAACCCATTTGGAAAAGTGAAACATTATTAAATAAAGAGTCAAGAACTTGACCAGTGATTATTTTCCTGTCTTTCCTCGTTATTGTTGGTTTATGGGAAGGTTACTAGAATGATATATTTCAAACAAACTCTCCTCTGTAGTAACATTACTATTATCACTACTGGACTAGCAGCTTGTTTAAATAAAAAGGTTACAAAGTATTTTCTGTATCAATGAAGATAATCTTTCCTCCTTGGTAGCCACCTGCTCCTGGAAGTTGAGCTGTCACTAGGGAGCAATTAAAAATTAATTAATATTAATAGGAGTGAATAAACTTCGTATAAATGAATATATAAATTAACATGGAATTTATGCAGTTGCTACTCTTTAGAAAATTTAGCAAAGAATCATGATACCTTAGATTCTAAACAGCATGCTATATTTTCATATTACCAGTGGTGAATTTCAGTGGTGAAGTTGTAAGTATTCTGCCAGCATGGGAGTAACTCAACAAAGGATTTCAATATCTCTCACAATGAGAGATAGTCATGAAAGTTAGTTCTCCCAAAGAATGGAAGTAGAATTTAAATAGTACTAACTTTCTGCCTGTAAGAAATAATCACAAATAGAATTTACGCTATACAAGTCATTTAAGTAACCTTTTTTTTTTTTCGATGTATGTTAAATTTAAAAATGCATTGACTTTACAAGGGAGTTACTCTGTATCAGGTACATGCATTATTTCATTTACTTTTCAAAAGAACTCTAAGGTTTGGCATTATTACTAATCCTATTTTTCTGATGGGAAAAATTAAAGCGGTAAAGCAACTTGCCCAAGGTCACACAGCTGTTCATGGCAAAGCCATGACCGGAACCAGGCACTTTGATTCCAGAATCCCCTTCTTAACCACTTTGCCACACGCCTTCTACTTGGGTCAAAACATGCAAAGTAGTGAAAAATGAGATATTATTGTTTATTTGATTTAGAAAAATTTGTTTTTAAGTTGTTCTTAGAGCCAATCCTAATCCATGGAAAGTAAAGAATTCTAGTCCTCAACAGATTTTGTGGCATTCTTGTAAAAAGGATATAGAAAAGAAGAAATGGGAAAAACGGAGACAATCGATCCTTCTCCCCTCGAATACACACAAATACCCATATACCTCCTCCATACTTCCACTCAGGAGTTCATAGTCTAGCATACACAACATCACCTCTGATATTACACATTCAAAGAACTGCTCTGGTAGCTATCTGTGTAACTATGGACTGTTTACTTAACCTCTCTGAACTTCAGTTTCCTTGCAAGTTTGTTCAGATCACATGAGATTATATGAAGTACCAGGCACACAGCAGATGTATGGTAAATGACAGCTATGATTATTGCTATTGTAATTATTATTATGGTTGTTACGTATCCTTACCACAGAGAGTATGAGAGAGCTGGGTTTTTCCAGTACGAAATTCTGTGAAATATAGAGAAAATAATAAGAAAGCATGCATAGCTGATTTTTAGATATTTTTATAAAAATAAAATATGGCCTTAGAATATCACTGGTTTTCTTTTCCAACTGTCAAATCTCACTTATAAGGTACGTCTTGTGTCAAAAATGGATTCCATATGTATGAATACCAGCAGTAAAAAATAAATTTAAGGTATTTTTTCATAGACCTGTCCTTTGGATAAAAATTAGTTTAAGTTTTCCTTAGGAATAGTCATATAGAGTTTAAGACATCACCCTAGGAAGGAGAGTCCCAGGCTCCCCTACTAAACTGAGATCTTCAAGGGGAAGCTGAAGTAATCTTAGATGGTTAGCAGCAGAAGCAAATTCTCTCTGCAAGAAAACTTCCTCACTCACCAGTTTAGGCCCATTGAACTCCCACACGTTAAAATTAAGCAATAAAGTAGAAAAATCAATAAATATATGAGAAGATAATTCACTAACACTGAGGGTCAACAGAAATATCGAAAACCAGATGTATTTCCCAAGGACTGCAAATACTGGGGTTGTCTGATGCAGTAACATAATTATGTGTGAATTGATGAAAAAAATTGGATAAAATCCTAAAAATGATTTTTTAAATAAAAGGATTATACAGTTTAATTAGGAGTGAACTAATAGTCCTTGAAAAAATGACAAATGGAATGCCTAGAAATGAAAAATATAATTATTGAAATAAAAAACTCAATCGATGAATTAAATAGACACAGCTGAAAAGAGAAATAATGAACTAGAAGATTTAGATGAAGAAATTACTCAGAATGTAGCACAGAAAGTAAAGGAGATGAAAAATATAAAAAAGAACTTAAAAGATACTGAAGCTACAATGAGATGGCATAACAGAGGTCTAACAGGAAACCCACGGAGAAAGAATAAAGAAATTGAAGGAGAGGCCACACATAAAGAGACAATGGTGGTAAAATTTCCAGACTGCTGAAAAACACAGCTCCATAGGTCTAATGGTACAGTGACTAAGCGCTCAGCTGCTGGCTGCTAACCAAAAGGTCAGCAGTTTGAATCCACCAGCTGCTCCTTGGAAACCCTATGGGGCAGTACTGCTCTGTCCTACAGGGTCGCTATGAGTCAGAATCAACTGGACGGCAATGAGGTTTTTTTTTTTTTTTTTAATAGGTCTAATAAGCATCATATCTTCCAAATAGGATTAAAAAAAAAAAAAGAAATTCATGCTTAGATATATACCATCAGTGAGAGTGCAGTACAGCAAGATCAAAATAAAGTAGCCAGAGAGAAAGGACCGGCTACCTACACTGGAATGACAATTAAAAGGAAAGCAGACTTTCAACAGCAAAAATGAATATCCAAAATAGAATAATATCTTCTCAGCTCTGAGAGACAAATAGCTATCTAGAATAACTACCAATCTAGCTAACTAGAATTGTCTACCTAGCAAAATTATCTTTCAGGAACAAGAATGAAATAAAGACAACTTCAGGTAAGTGAAAACTAAGAGAGTTTGCTATTAAGAAACTTTTAAAAATATTTCTAAAGGCAAATGATCCCAGAATAATACTGCAGTATAAGAAGGGATGGTAAGCAATAAAATGGTAAAAATGTGTCAGGATGCAAACAAACATTGCCAGTAAAAAATAATGATGGTAATATATAATAATGCTTAATTGGTAAGGTTAAGAAGAAAGAGAAACCTAAATCTGATCATGATTTCTAGATCCAACTACCAATTTATAGAAACTATTTTTTTTATGAGGACAGAGGAACATGTAAAATGACACCACAGGTATGTAATCTGAAAAATCCTGACTGTGGGAAACTACAGGGCAAACAATCCAGTTTTCTCAACAGATAAATTGCAAGGAAAAAAAAGAGAAAGAGAGATGAAGGAGGAAGGTATAGATTAAAATTATTTAAAAGATATAAAGTAATTGCAAATATATGTACTTAATTTTCTTACTAAAATAAACTCTAAAAAAAGAATAACATTTACAAATGTAAATTTAAGCACTAACTTGATATTTGGAAGATATTAAGGAACTGTTCATTTGTTTGAGGTATGTTGTATTCGAGCTCTGGTGTGCAATGGTTAAAGCACTTGGGTGTTAACTAAAAGGTCGGTAGTTCGAACCTACCAGCTTCTCTGCAGGAAAAAAATGTGGCAGTCTGCTTCCATGAAGAATTACAGCCATGGAAACCTTATGGGGCAATTCTACTCTATAGATTCGTTATGAGTCAGAATTGACTTGACAGCAGTGGGTATGCTGTATTGAGGTTACGTTTTTAAAAAGAGCTGTATATTTTTGAGATACATACCAAATGTTTATCGATGAAATAATGTCTGGGATTGGATTCACAATAATGTGGAAGGGATGAAATGGATGTCAATCGGTCAACATTGACTATGAATTGATGATTGTTGGGTCTGGGTCATGGAGTACTCAGGGGTTCATTATACTATGATTTCTATTTTTCTGTACATTGGAAATTCTCCATAACAAAAATGGGTATCTTTTTTTTTTTTCCTTAAAGAAAAAGGAAGAACTAAAATATTGGACAAGGAGTCCCTGAGTGGCACAAACGATTAAGTCTTCAACTAGTAGCCGAAAGTTGGTGGTTTGAATCCACCAGAAGCACCTTGGAAGACAGGCCTGACGATCTGCTTCTGAAAGGTCACAGCCTTGAAAACCCCATGGGGCAGTTCTGCTCTGCACACATGGGATCACCATAAGTCGGAATTGACTTGACGGCAACTAACAACAACAACAAAATATTGGACAATACCATGTAAATCTGGAGGACAGTGTTCCAAATCCTTTACACTATTTAAGAGGGGGTTTAAGAGGGGGTTTAAGAGGGGGTTTAACTTTAGACTTTAAATATGTATTATACCATATGCTACAACATGATGAACCTTGAAAATGTTATGCTAAATGAAAGAAGACAGTCACAAAAGACCACATTTTGTATGATTCTGTGTATATGAAATTTCCAGAAGAGGCAGATCTTTAGAAACAGAAAATAGATTAATGGTTGTCTAGCACTGGGGAGCGAGAGGAGGAAACGGGGTGACTACTAACATGTATGTGATTCCTTTTTGGGGTGATGAAACTGTTCTGGAATTAGTCACGATGGTAGCACGACTCTGTGAATATACTAAAACCCTCTGAATTGTATACTTTAAAAGAGTGAATTTTATGGTATCCAAATTATATTTCAGTAAAGTTGTTAAAAAAAATACTTATGGTAAAATTCAAGAGTGAATGCCAAAAAGAAAACAGAGTGTATTTTTGAAACAAGAGAGGAGAAAAAAGGAATAAGAACTATTATATTTAAAGAAACAAACAACCAAAAAAACCCTCAGTCAATCTAAGGAAAGGGTAAGAAGCACAGTAGGACAAATAAAAATCAAAAAGTGAGGGAGTAGAAAAGTCCAAGCGTCTTAACAATCACAATAAATATGAACAGATTACCTTCACCAATTACAAGAAAGAATCAGATTGGATTGAAAAATCTGACACAACAACACATTTGCTGTTTACAAGAGACACACCTAAAGCATATGGATATGGATAGGTTGAAAGCTAAAGCACAGAAAAAAATGTACTGGGTGCTATGGACTGAACTGTGTTCCCCCAAAATGTGTGTCAATTTGGCTAGGCCATGATTCCCAGTATTGTGAGGCTGTCCTCTTGGTGATGTGATGTAATTATCCTACATATTGTAAATCCTAACCTCTATGATGTTAATGGAAACCCTGGTTGCATAGTGGTTAACTGCTACGGCTGTTAACCAGGAGGTCGGCAGTTTGAATCCGCCAGGTGCTCCTTGGAAACTCTACGGGGCAGTTCTACTCTCTCCTATAGAGTCACTATGAGTCAGAATTGACTCAACGGCATTGGGTTTGGTTTTTGGTTTTATGATGTTAATGGGAGCCCTGGTGGTGCAGTGGTTAAGAGCTTGGCTGCTAACCAAAGGCTGACAGTTCAAATCCACCAGCCACTCCTTGGAAACCCTATGGGGCAGTTCTACTCGTCCTATAGGGTCAGTATGAGTTGAGATCGACCTGCAGGCAATGGATTTGGTTTTTTGGTATGATGTTAATGAGGCAGGATTAGAGGCAGTTGTATTAACGAGACAGGACATAATCTACAGGATTAGGTTGTATCTTGAGTCAATCTCTTTTGAGACATAAAAGAGAGAAGTGAGCAAAGAGGAGAGAGATCTCATACCACCAATAAAGAAGGGCCAGGAGCAGAGTAAATCCTTTGAACCTGGGGTCTCTGTGATGAGAAACTCCTAGACCCAAGGGAAGATTGATGACAAGGACTTTTCCCCATAGCCAACAGAGAGAGAAACCTTCCCTTGGAGCTGGTGCCTTGAATTCAGACTTTTAGCCTCCTAACTGCGAAAGAATAAATTTCTGTTTGTTAAAGCCATACACTTATGTTACTTCTGTTATAGCAGCACTAGATAACTAAGACACTGGAGATATATTAACTTACACCTGGCATCATTCATTATTATCAGACCAAACAGACCTTAAGATAAAAGCATCATTAGGTATACCAGAACCAAACCCATTGCCATCAAGTCGATTCTGACTCATAGTGACCCTATAGGACAAAGTAGAACTGCCTCATAGGGTTTCCCAGGAGCAGCTGGTGGATTTGAACTGCTGACCTTTTGGTTAGCAGCCATAGCTCTTAACTACTGTGCCACCAGAGCTCCATCATTCGCGTAGGAGGGTTAATATATATATTAGTTATCTAGTGCTGCTATAACAGAAATACCGCAAATGGATGGCTTTAACAAAGAGAAATTTATTCTCTCACCGTCTAGTAGGTTACAAGTCCAAATTCAGGGTGTCAGCTCCAGGGAAAGGCTTTCTCTCTTTTCTCTCTTTGTTGGCTCTGGAGGAAGGTCCCTGTCCTCAATCTCCCCCTGGTCAAGAAGCTTCTCAGATGCAGGGACCCTGGTTCCAAAGGACGCGTTCTGCTCCTGATGCAGCTTTCTTGGTGGTATGAGGTTCCCAACTCTCTGCTTGCTTCCGTTTCTCTTTATCTCTTGAGAGAAAAAAGGTGGTGCAGGCCACTCCACAGGGAAACTCCCTTTATATTGGATCAGGGATGAGACCTGGGTAAGGGTGGTGTTACAATCCCACCCTAATCCCCTTTAATATAAAATTACAACCACAAAATGGAGGACAACCACAGAATACTGGGAATCATGGCCTAACCAAGTTGATAAACACGTTTTGGGGGGGACATAATTCAATTCACAATATATTATTAAAAAAAAAAAAAAGCTCTGTTTACTAGGAAGAAATTAAATTCTGAAGTTGAATTCACCAAATAAAAGAGACTCAAAACATATAAAGCAGAAGTTGATAATATGACAAAGAGAAATTGATAAAGCCACCCTCTCTCAATTATTAATATGTCAAAAAGACAAAATTGTTAAAGATATAGAGCTAACGAGCTTGAACTAATTTATGCATATATACAATTCTGCACCCAACAATTAGAGAATACATATTTTCCTCAAGTACACAGGGAACATTATCACTAACCCCAATGAAATCAAGTGTGAAATTAGTAAGAAAAAGATAAATTAAAAATTCCCATAGATTTGGAAATTAAAAAAAAAAAAACTTCTAAATAACTCATGGATCAAAGAGGAAATCACCACGGGAATTAAAAAATACTTAGAACCAAAAGATACAACAATACTAACATCAAAACTAGTGGGACTCTGTGAAAGTGATTCTTTGAGGAAAATCTGTAGACTTATTTAAATGCTTGTTTTAGAAAAGAAGAAAAGCTGAAAATCAGTGAGGTAAGTGTTTATCTTAAGAAGTTAGAAAAAGATTAGTAGAATAAACCCAAAGAAAGTAGAAGAAAGATCATAAAGAGGAGAAATCAATAAAATTGAAAGCCAACATAAAATAGAGGGGACCTATGAAGTGAAAAACCAGTCCTTTGATAAAACTGATAAAATTGAAAAACCATAATTGGTCAAGGAAAAGTGAAAGAAGGTATAATAAACAATATTATAAATGAAAAAAGGGACATACTTCACATAAAGCAAAGATTAAAAGATTAATAAGTATACATGGATCAACTGTATGCCAATAAATATGAAAACTTCAAATGAGCATATTCCTAGAAAACAAACCCTAAGAAAACTGATATGAGAGGAAATAAAAAGCCTGAATAGTCCTTTAACTAAAATAGCCTTTCTTAAAAAAGTCTTCCCACAAAGAAAACACAAGGCTCAACTTGTTTTTAAGTTATGCTAAACTTTCAAAGAAACAGCTCATCAAACTTATGCAAACTCTTGCAGAAAACAGAAAAAGAGGACTACCCCCCATCTCTGTGAGGCCAGTATAATCTGATACCAAAACCAGAAAAGAACAATATAAACCAAACTCAAACCAAACCCCTTGCTGTTGAGTTGATTTTGACTCACAGTGACCCTATAGGGCAGAGTAGGGTCCCATAGGGTTTCCAAGGAGCATGTGATGAATTCAAACTGTCGACCTTTTGGTTAGCAACTGAACTCTTAACTGCTATGCCACCAGGGGTGAAAAAGTACAAGCCAGTCTGATTTATGAACATGGATCTAAAAATGCTAAGCAGAATATAAGCAATACAAATCTAAAATGTATGAAAAAAGATACTACAGCTAACAAACCATGGACAAATTAAGTTTATTTCAGAAATGGTTTAACATTTAAAAATATATGAATGTCATTCCATACAATAATAGAATACAGGAGAGATCCCAAATGATCATCTCAATAAAGATAGAAGAAGCATTTGTTAAAATCCATTATTCATTCATGATTAAAGTTCTTAGCGAAGCAGGTACAGAAGGGAACTTCCGTAACATGATAAAAAACCCCAAACCAAACCAGTTGCCGTCGAGTTGATTTCGACTCATAGCGACCGTACAGGATAAAGGGTATCTACAAAAAACCTACACCATCATCATTCTAATGGGAAACTGTTGGAAGCATTCCCTTTAAAAGTGGAAGGGAAGCAAAACCAAAAAACCAAATCTGTTGTCATTGAGTCAATTCTGACTCATAGTGACCTAATAGGACAGAGTAGAACTGTCCCATAGGGTTTCCAAGGAGCAGCTGGTGGATTTGAACTGTCAGCCTTTTGGTTAGCAGCCAAACTCTTAACCACTACGCCACCAGGGCTCCAGAAGGGAGGCAAGGATGTCCATTATCAGCACTTCTATTTGTTGTTGTCTTGGAGGCCTTAGCCATCCTAGTAAGAAAAAAGAGATGGGAGTGGTGGTGGCAGGGTGGTGGTGGTGGCGCGCAAAGATAGAAACAAAGAGCAGAAATGAAAGGCATAAAGTTTAGGAAGGAAGAAACAAAACAGTCATTAGTTGCCAGTGATATGGTTATCAATACAGAAATCTCAAAAGAATGTAGAGATTCTAAGAATCAGGGAAGAGAGGACCTGCTCTACATTCATGAAACATGAATTTCCTAGAAATAAGATCAGTCTCATTATTCAATTACCTTTTGAAGGAATGAGAGAAACAAAATTTGTCCTCTTCTATAGGAATCAGAGATAAAAAGATGAAAAATACCAGTGAGACCCATCTGTGAATGCTGATATATATTTTAATTGCAGCCCAGACTGATCCTGTATCGTAATAATTGAGATTTCATCATAAGTTCCAAAAAAGATACAATTTACTAAAAAAAAAAAAAAATTTACTACTGATTGTTTATTTAAAATATAGATTTCATGTAACAAAATATTAAGGTTTTACCTACCTCCAAAAGCTTCTGTGATTGCCATGCTTTCAATTCCACCTCCTAGCAACTTACTAGAAACAGAAAGTAAGCGTTAGTTACAGGCGCAGAAACAGAGATAGCAAGAAAGGAGAAAGCGTTAGTACCTACCTGTCTATGTATCTAACGTGAGCAGGGGATTCTTCATTAAACAGATGGCACTCTCTCTGCTCAAATCACAAATTCTACTGTGTATAAGCAGGTAGATCAACAATGTATGTTGTTGTTGGTGCCGCCGAGTTGGTTCTGACTCATAGCGACCCTGTAGGACAGAATAGAACTGCCCTACAGGGTTTCCAAGGAGCGGCTGGTGGATTTGAACTGCTGACGTTTTGCTTAGCAGCCGAGCTCTTAACCACTACACCTCCAGTGCTCCAATCAACAATGTATAAGCCCTGCTGTTATTACTTCCAGGTATCAACAGGAGACAGGTCACGCAGACCTTAGGTCTCACTGTTCTTTAGAATTTAATTGGTGTTTCAATAAGTGGTCTTAGTTATTAATTGGCCTTTTCATATTGTGCTGGGACTATGGTTCCAGAAATCAATTAAGTATCCTTTTTTTAACATACTGAGAAACATTAAAAACAGATACTAGGAGAATCCAGTGATTGCCACCATGATTGGCTTATCTCACATAAGTCAAATTCTAGATGAACATGTCAAGATATGAAAATATTCTGAGTATGTTACAGGTAATGTCAGCAGTTAGAAGAGTAACTGTCAGATTTTAACAGCATACATTTAATTGGTAACCCAGTGTTTTAGTGTATTTGATGTTCTTGATGTGAAAAGACCTAAATTTAAGTCATGATCTCATTCATTAAATACAGCAAATATTGTGTTAACTGTGTTAAGACTTGGTAGCAGCACTTTAAACACCTTTGTAGTTTCCATTAGCATGCTTTTGGGACGTGATCACTGGATCAGACAGCCTTTTAAGAGATATGGAAAATCCAACAGAAATCCATAAAATTTACATAATTTAAGACAGCGATTTAAATATAAATCAAAGCAATGTTGGAAGTTATCCACAAACTTAGTGAGGGTTGCTGACTTCACTGAAGAGAAGAAAAATCGAGATACTGATCTGAGTAACCTGAATCTGAAGATCACCAGCTGAGAGATCCCTCCATTTGGAGGCATGCATTTGGAGATCCTACAGGGTCGCTATGAGTTGGAATCCACTCAACAGCAAAGGGTTTGGTTGTTTTTATAGGCCTGGTGGCATAGTGGTTAAGAGCTAAGGCTACAAACCAAAAGGTCAGCAGTTCAAATCCACCAGGCACTCCTTGGAAACCCTACGAGGCAGTTCTACTCTGTTCTACAGGGTCGTTATGAGCCAGAATCGACTCGACAGTGACAGGTTTACAGGCCTGGCAACTCAACTATTAAAGAACGCTTTACTTGTCCCTCCTTAACTTGAGAAAAATCACCCTAAATTTTGATAGCTCTGGGTCTCCCAGACAAAACTTCTGGTTGATACGCAACCTCAATCAGCTGTAACGATAACCCCAAAATTTACCTGGGAGGGTACTCCAAAATTATTCGGGATAACGTAATTGCTTCCTTTGTGGAACTAAGGACAATTTAGAATTAAGTATAGAAATAGTGTTTTTAAACCTAAGGAGATTTAAAAATAAACAGAGACATAAATCAAACCCACAGATTACTATTTTTGAATTAAATTTGGGAATAATTGTGCACACTTGGTATTCTGAGAACTTCTAAAATTTAAGCGAATTAAGCCTTTTATAATAACAGGTTAGTCTTTGATTGATTAAATGATATAGAGCTGTAATTTTTAGGTTGCTAGCTAAATTTATAAACATTGTTTGAACATTTAAAAGTGCCTAAGACTCACTATACTAATAAGCGTAATTTATTAGATCTACCAAAGATATTTAGGTAATTGGGAGGGTTTTGCTTGTTAATAAGACAAAACTCTTAAAAGGAAATATATTAAATCTATAAATATAGTTCAAAATGTTTAAGAGAATTTGCTTAGCTGTGTTATAAAAGCTCCCATAAAATTTGCTAGATGTATAAATGTACTTCAAGCTTAAGGAAAAATGTGTAACATTTTAATAAATCAAATATTCATTAAAAAAACATAGTTTCAGAGTGATCTTTTCTGTGCACAAAAGCCAACATTAAGGGCACCAGAAAGTTCACAAAGATAGTAATTTCTCACGCACAATGGTTGTTAAAAGACCATGTGGTACAGCAACTGGAGAATATCGAGCCATCTGAATCAAGTTGTTTTGCTGATAACTGGATTTTGACCAATTTGTGTTGTAGCAGGATTTCTCAAAGACTGCTCTTTAGCTGATACTTGAAAAAAGAAAAAAAAGGTTCTGTGATTTTGAAAATTTGGGGAAATGCTAATTAATAGGTGTCTTGTTTTACCACAGGATTTCTCCAAGAGGAATATATAGCATATACACGTAATATGTAACCAAATGTAGGTGAAGCATGCACAGCTTGACCAAGGCAAATGATATCACTAAGAAGCAAGCAAGGACAAAGGATGTTTTTGGTAAATGCTATGACATATACAACTGTGTAATAACAGCTAAAAAACAGGACTGTGGTTACATGTGTATATACGTATGCATACAAGTGTTGTTAGGTGCCATCTAGTTGGTTCCGACACATAGCAACCCTATGTACAACAGAACAAAATACTGTCCCATCCTGTGCCATTCTCACAATCGTTATGCTTAAGCCCATTGTTGCAGCCACTGTGTCAATCCATCTCATTGAGGGTCTTCCTCTTTTTCAACGACCTTCTACTTCACCAAGCATGATGTCCTTCTTCAGGGACTGATCCTTCCTGATAACATGTCCAAAGTATGTGAGACGTAGTCTTGTCATCCTTGCTTCTAAGGAGCATTCTGGTCCTACTTCTTCCAAGACAGATTTGTTTGTTCTTTTGGCAGTCCATGGTATATTCAATATTCTTCCCCAACACCACAATTCAAAGGCATCAATTCTTCTTAGGTCTTCATTATTTATTGTCCAGCTTTCACATACATATGAGGCGATTGAAAACACCATGGCTTGGATCAGGCACACTTCAGACTTCAAGGTGACATCTTTGCTTTTCAACACTTTAAAGAGGTCTTTTGTAGCAGATTTGCCCAATGCAATGGGTCTTTTGATTTCTCGGCTGCTACTTCCATGGCTGTTGATTGTGGATCCAAGTAAAATGAAATCCTTGACAACTTCAATCTTTTCTCTGTTTATCATGATGTTTCTTATCGGTCCAGTTGTGAGGGCTGTTTTATGTTGAGGTGTAATCCATACTGAAGGCTATAGTCTTTGATCTTCATCAGTACGTGCTTCAAGTCCTTTTCACTTTCAGCAAGCAAGGTTGTGTCATCTGCATAACGGAAGTTGCTAATGAATCTTCCTCCAATCCTGATGCCCCATTTCTCTTCATATAGTCCACCTTCTCGGATTACTTGCTCAGCATACAGGTTGAATAAGTATGGTGAAAGGATACGTTCCTGACGCACACCTTTCCTGACTTTAAACCATGAAGTATCACCTTGTTCGGTTCGAACAACTGCTTCTTGATCTATGTACCGGTTCCTCATGAGCACAATTAAGCGTTCTGGAATTCCCATTCTTTGAAATGTTATCCATAATTTGTTGTGATCCACACAGTCGAATGCCTTAGCATAGTCAATGAAACACAGGTAAATATCTTTATGGTATTCTCTGCTTTCAGCCAGGATCCATCTGACATCAGCAATGATATCCCTTGTTCCATGTCCTCTTCTGAATCCGGCCTGAATTTCTGACAGTTCCCCGTTGATATACTGCTACAGCCGCTTTTGAATGATCTTCAGCAAAATTTTACTTGCATGTGATATTAATGATATTGTTCGATAATTTCTGCATTCAGTTGGATCACCTTTCTTTGGAATAGGCATAAATACGGATCTCTTCCAATCAGTTGGCCGGGTAGCTGTTTTCCAAATTTCTCGGCATAGATGAATGAGCACTTCCAGTGCTGCATTCGTTTGTTGAAACATCTCAATTGGTATTCCATCAATTTCTGTAGTCTTGTTTTTCGCCAGTGCCTTCAGTGCAGCTTGGACTTCTTGCTTTAGTATCATCGGTTCCTGATCACATGCAACCTCTTGAAACGGTTGATTGTCGATCAATTCTTTTTGATATAGTGACTCTGTGTATGCCTTCCATCTTCTTTTGATGCTTCCTGCGTGGTTCAATATTTTCCCTGTAGAATCCTTCAATATTGCAACTCGAGGCTTGAATTTTTTTTTCAGTTCCTGCAGCTTGAAAAATGCCAAGCATGTTTGACATGGACTCAATTATGTCCCCCCAAAAAGGTGTGTATTAACTTGGTTAGACCATGATTCCCAGTATTCTGTGGTTGTCCTCCATTTTGTGATTGTAATTTTATGTTAAAGAGGATTAGGGTGGGATTGTAACACCCATACCAGGTCACATCCCTAATCCAGTATAAAGGGAATTTCCCTGGGGTGTGTCCTGCACCACCTTTTATCTCTCAAGAGAGTTGGGGACCTCATGCCACCAAGAAAGCAGCGCCAGGAGCAGAGCACGTCCTTTGGACCTGAGGTTCCTCTGCTGAGATGCTCCCAGACCAAAGGAAGACTGATGACAAGGACCTTCCTCCAGAGCTGACAGAGAAATAAAGCCTTCCCCTGGAGCCGGCTCTCTGAATTCAGACTTCTAGCCTACCGGACTGTGAGACAGTAACTTTCTCTTTGTTAAAGCTATCCATTTGTGGTATTTCTGTTATAGCAGCACTAGATGACTAAGACAGTGTTCTTCCCTTTTGGTTTTCTATCTCCAGCTCTTTGCACATGTCATTATAATACTCTACTTTGTCTTGTGGAGCTGCCCTTTGAAGTCTTCTGCTCTGCGCTTCTACTTCATTTCTTCCTTTTGTTTTAGGTACTTGACGTTCAAGAGCAACTTTCAGAGTCTTTTCTGACATCCATTTTGGTATTTTTTTTCTTTCCTGTCTTTTTAAGTGATCTTTGGCTTTCTTCATGTATGATGTCCTTGAAGTCACTCCACAACAAATGTACAGGTATGTATATGTGGGCATATATAGATGTACTCATATGCAGGTGTATATATACGTAAATGTATGCATCCATAATTATTCACATAAACAATAAAGCACATGGGGGCACAAACACAGATACTCTCAGACTTAACCAAATACCTCCCAGGATTGGTTTTATGGGGTCTAAAGGCTTAGGACCATAGTCTTGTGGGATAACTTGGTCAAACGGCAAAATATAGTAGGTAAAGTTTATGTTTTACATCTTAGTTTGGCAAGTAGCACCTGGGGTCTTAAAAGTTTGCAAGCGGCCATCTAAGGTACAACTATTGGTCTCTATGCATCCAGAGTAAAAGAGAAAGAGGGAAATCAAAAACCCAGAGAAGAAACTAGTCCAAAGGACTAATAATGTAGGCGAACCACAACCTAATCTATCCTGAGACCAGAAGAACTAGATGGTGCCCAGCTACCAATACCAACCATTCTGATTGAGAACACAATACAGGTAGTTCCTGAATTATGATGTATTAGTTATACTGAACTGCACTTACAACCATCTGCTTTTTGTTTCTGTATATCCTATCGTTAGTAACATGTACCACATACAACATTGCTGCACATAATTTGTTGACATTAGCATTCTCAGACGTTCACTTGCGGATGTTGAATTTTATAATTTACTGTTCAAAATGCTGTCATATTGATTTAGTTTTCTAAACTAAATCAGGGCCTTCAGTTGCTTGAAAACATGGACCCAAACACAGATCGCTTTGCTAAAGTCAATAGGCAGATCTGGGAAGCAGTGAGATGTCACCACGAAATATATGAAGGAAAAAAGAAAAGGACCATCCAGACAACTCATACTAATTTTCTGACTGGAAATGCTATCCCCATTCCCAGGGTAATCCAGGTGATCCAGAACCTTCCACAAGTGGAGTTACGACTGCAACTGACAAAATGCCAATGTCATCCAACTCTTCTTCATCATCAGAGTAAATTTTTATGATTTGTGTATTTTTTAATGTATGTATGTATTAAAATACATCTGTAAGTTTATTTGTAATATTTCCAACCCCCAAAGACAAATAAAGATCACATTTGTAAAAATACTGATAATAAAAGACAATAACAATGAAAACTAAAAAAAAAAAATAGGAGGTATTTGACTTACATCAGAATCAACTTACGATGGAGCCGTTGGAACAGAACCCTGTATAAGTCAAGGACTACCTGTAGATGGATCCTGATAGAATGGGAGCAAAATGTGAAACAGAACTCAAATTCTTAAGAAATCCAGACTTACTGGATCAGTTGAGACTGAAGGACTCCCCAAGACTATTGCCCTGGGCTACTCTTTAAACCTTGAACCAAAACTGTTCCACAAGGTCATCTTTTAGGTAAATAACAGATTGGCTCATAAAATAAACAATACCATCCATGAGAACTGTGCTCCTTCAAAAAATTGTCTCTATGAGACCAAATGTTCAACATTTACTCAAAAGCAAAGATGAGAAGGCAAGGGGACAGGGAAACTGGATTACTGGAAGCAACAACCAGTATGGAAATGATGAGAAAGCTGACACACTGTGCAAAATGTAACCAATGTCACTGAACAAATTGTGTAGAAATTGTTAAATGGGAACCTAATGTGTTGTGTAAATTTTCACCAAAAACACAATAAAACATTTTAATTTAAAAAAAAAGAGAGAGAATATATAATACACTGTACAGTGAAATCTGTGAAAGCTGGAACTCAGTGGAACTGCCTTGTTTTTCCAGGTCTCACAAGTTTTCCACCTTTGACAGGTACAATCTTACCACTTTTCTATTGCTCTCTATTAGTGGAAAATATTTTAATTTTCTTATCTGAAAGGTTTCTGCCTTACACGGGATTTCCAGCTTTCACAGGATTTACTGTATACCGTACTTCCCAAACTTATTCATTCAACATTTGTTTATTAGTTCATTCAGTCATTCAAGAAATATTTATAGAGCACTAGTTTGTGCCACACATTGTTCTGTGCACTTGGGATAAAGCAGTGAACAAGAGCCATAAATCCTTATCTCATGGAGCCTATGTTCAAGTGGGAAATCAAAAAATGAACATAAACAAGTAAAATTCATGGTAGGTCAGATGTTATTAAATGCTACGGATAAAAATAAAGTCAAGACAGAGGATAAGGAGTATAGGGAAAAGAAGGTGGGGAGTTTACATTTTCAAAGAGAGGGACCAGGGAAGCCCTTAAGGAGAAATGGATATCTTAGCAAAAACCTGAAAGAGGTGACACCTAGCCATATTAGGAAAGGATGTTCCAAGGAGATGGAACAGTAAGTGCAAAGTCATGATCTGGCATGTTTTAAAAGGATCATCTATCTGTTTCATGAAGATAAATAGTAGGGGGCAAGAGCTGAAGGAGAGAGTTTACTTAGAAGTTGTTATAACTATTCAGGGTAGATATTAATAAGTAGTTTAGACCAGGGAGGTAACAATGGAAGTGGTTAAAAAATAGTTGAATTCATATTCCCTCCTCACTCTTTCTCTCTCTTTATATACATATATGTATATTAACCTTTTCATTATGGAAAATTTCTAACATAAACAAAAGGAGACAAAAAATGTATGATGAATCATCATACGCCTGTCAGCCAGCTTCAGCAAATATCAACCACCAACTCGTGGCTCATCTTTTTTCATTTAAACCGCCATCCATTTCCCTCTCTTTCCCTATTATTTTGAGCATATCCTAGACAACATATCACTTCATCCTAAGTATTTCAGTACGTATCTCTAAAAGATGAGGACTCTTATTTTTAACATAACCACATTACCATTATCACACTTAAATAATAATTAATTATTCCTATAAATAATTCCTATAAATAATTAATAATTTCTATAAAACATTTTCTAACAATTCACAAGCACCAGAAGAGAAACTAGATAACTGGGAGCTCCTAAAAATCAAACACCTATGCTCATCCAAAGATTTCACCAAGAGTAAAAAGATTACCTGCAGACTGGGAAAAAGTTTTTGGCTACTGCAATTCCGATCAGTGTCTGATCTCTAAAATCTACAGGATACCGCAAAAACTCAACAAAAAGACAAATAACCCAATTTAAAAAAAAGGGTAAAGGATATGAACAGGCACTTCACCAAAGAAGACATTCAGGTGGCTAACAGATACATGAGGAAATGCTCACGATCATTAGCCATTAGAGAAATGCAAATCAAAACTACAATGAGATACTATCTCACCCCAAGAAGGCCAGCATTAATCCGAAAACCACACATTAATAAATGTTGGAGAGGTTGTGGAGAGACTGGAATACTTATACACTGCTGGTGGCAATGTAAAATGGTACAACCCCTTTGGAAATCGATTTGGCGCTTCCTTAAAAAGCTAGAAATAGAACTACCATAAGATCCAGCAATCCCACTACTTAGAATATATCCTAGAGAAATAAGAGCCTTCACACGAACAGAGATATGCACACCCATGTTCATTGCCACGCTGTTTACAATAGCAAAAAGATGGAAGCAACCAAGGTGCCCATCAACAGATGAATGGATAAATTATGGTATATCCACGTAATGGAATGCTACTCAATGATTAAGAACAACGATGAATCCGTGAAACATTTCATAATATGGAGCAATCTGGAAGGCATTGTGCTGAGTGAAATGAGTCAGTTGCAAAAGGACCAATATTGTATGAGATCATATTATCAGAACTCAAGAAAAAGTTTAAGCGTAGAAGAAAATATTCTTTGATGGTTATGAGGGTGGGTAGGGAGGGAGGGAGAGGGGTATTCACTAATTACATAGTAGACAAGAACTATTTTAGGTGAAAGGAAAGACAACACACAATACAGGAGAGGTCAGCGCAACTGGACTACACCAAAAGCAAAGAAGTTTCCTGAATAAACTGAATGCTCTGAAGGCCAGAGTAGCAGGGATGGGGGTTTGGGGACCATGATTTCAGGGGACATCTAGGTCAACTGGCATAACAAAATGTATTAAGAAAACATTCTGTGTCCACTTCGGTGAGTGGCATCTGGGGTCTTAAATGCTAGGAAGCAGCCATCTAAGATGCATCAATTGGTCTCGACCCACCTGGAGCAAAGGAGAATGAAGAACACCAAAGACCTAAGGTAATCATGAGCTCAAGAGACAGAAAGGGCCACATAAACCAGAAACTACATCAGCCTGTGATCGGAAGAACAAGATGGTGCCCAGCTACCACTGATGACTGCCTCGACAAGAACACAACAGAGAATCCCTGATGGAGCAGAACAGTGGGATGCAGACCTCAAATTCTCATAAAAAGACCAGACTTAACGGTCTGAGATTAAAGGGACCCGGAGGTCATGGTCCCCAGGTCCTTTGTTCACCCAAAACTGGAACCATTCCCAAAGCCAACTCTTCAGACAGGGATTGGACTGGCTATAAGACATAAAATGATACTGGTGAGGAGCGAGCTTCTTGGCTCAGTTAGATACATGAGACTATGTGGGCAACTCCCATCTGGAGGCGAGATGAGAAGGCAGAGGGGGACAGGAGGAGCTGAATGGACACGGGGAATACAGGATGGAGAGGAAGAGTGTGCTGTCTCATTAGGGGGAGAGTATCTAGGAGTACTTAGGAAGGTGTATATAAGTTTTTGTATGACAGACTGACTTGATTTGTAAACTTTCATTTAAAGCACAATTTAAAAATAAAGAAAAAATTAATAGTTCTTTAATATCAGTAAATGTTCAATTTTCCAACTGTCTTTCATGCATGTCATATTTTTTATACCATGTTTGAACCAGGATCCAAATAAGGTCCATATTTTGTGATTAGGTGATAAGGCTCCTTCTCTCTCTCTCTTTTTTTTCTTGCAATTTATTTGTTGAAGGAACAGGGTGGTTTATTCTGTTTGGACCTATTCTGAAGGTAGAGCAGACAGATTTGCTAATGAATTAGACCTGAGGTGGGAGAGAGGGGAAAAAAAAAAAAAAGCCAAGGATGATGTCGAGGTTTTAGGTCCAAGGATTAAGAAAAAGACAGATCTGAGATGAGGGAGACTTTGGGATGAGCAAACATCAGAAGTTTGGTTTTCATCCAGTGAAGTCTTCAGCTGCCTATTAGACATCCAAGTAGAGGCAGATTTAACTATAAAATCCTTTCGTCCTGGAGTATCTTGTGAGGCCAGTGTTTTGAGGAATACATTGAGGAAAAAAAACTGCTTTTGTTCAACTTGTTCTTGAACACTACTCTGATTTATGAAATACTAGTTCTGCTGATAAGGAAGAAAAAAACATTCTAGTCAACTGGCATTGGCAAATGATGATTATGTCTCAGGTTTCATAAGATAGTCAATAAAAAAAGAAGCTAAATCTGCTGCTACTGAAGAGCAAAATCAACATTGATTGAATTTTTTTTCTAAAATATCCAATCAAACAACTGATTTTTAAGTAAAACCTAAAGACGAAACAAAATTTCTTTTATCAATAGGAAAGGAAATGAAAAGTCAGACTGATTTTTTAAAAATGCCTTATAAATTAATACAAGCTGATTTTGAAACTACTTATATTTAGGGTCTGAATTTCTTAAAACTTAAATCCTGTTTCTACAAGTAGTCTAGAATTCTGCTCGCTTCAGTTTGCCTTCTGGAAAAAGAAAAACTACTTCAAAAGAAGAAGTATTTTTAGTAGAAATAGCAACCAGACAGAGGAAAACCCATTGCCTTCGAGCCAATTTCGACTCATAGAGACCCTACAGGACAGAGTAGAACTGCCCCATAGGGTTCCCAAGGAGCGGCTGGTGCATTTGAACTGCCAACCTTTTGGTTAGCAGCTGAGCTCTTAACCACTACACTAGCAGGGTTCCTAGATGGAGGAAACAAAATATAGTATTCCAAAGATTGTGCAAGGGGTTATAATATGAGATACATACTCAAATTCCTGGCTCCCAGTGGTGATATGGAAAACCATCTTCCTCTTCTCACTATACTCAAAGGCAGTCAAGAATCCTGGTTCCTAAAAAGACACAATAAGGAAGGTTCAGAAAAAGTATAAGGTGATGGTTTTAATTTCAAACGTTGCCAAAAACTATTTACTTGATCATCAGGTCATTATTTGGCAAAACTCACAGTTCATTTGTCTTGGAAGACAGCATAACATCTGGTTAAGAACACAGGCTCTGAAACCACCCTACCTGAGTTTAAAATATGCCTCCACTACTTATTAGTTGTATGATGTGGGGTAAAGTTCTTAATCTTTCTGTACTTCAGCTTCCTCTTGTATGTAAAATGGGGATAATAACAGTGTCTCTCTCATAAGGGTAGCTGTGAAGATGAAGTAAGATACATTTAATGAAATATGAATGAATTTGCTTAATAAAGCAAAATGGTATTTTACTGAAAGATTCAGTTGATTTCATTCAATGGCATCATTTTTTTAAAGGCCTAGAGTTGCAAAGAGTCCAGAAATTCATGAGACAATGTTTTTCCACACAGTAGGTATACCACTTATTTGTTGAATTAATGAAATACAAACTGATGCAGTGATGCAGTGGTATAGCTAGTGAAAATGGGCCCTGATGTGGTCTAATGAGCTTCTCTTTTTGTTGTTTTATACTATGATAGACAGTGGTTCCCAAATTTAGAAGAACTTTACGGAGCGGAAGGCAGAGGGGAGGAGTGGAAAAACCCCCAGTCTCTATCATACTTCAATAAGCGTGGGCTTTTGTGTTCTTTATTAGTCTCCATGGGTGATTCTGATACACACCAATGTTTTAGAAGCACTGTACTACAATATTAACTTCATTTCTCTCTCTCTCAATCTCTTTCCCTTTAAGAATAAATAGCTTCAGTTAGAAAGGTTAAGACTCTGTATGTAGTCGCTGTTGTTAGGTGCCATCAAATTGGTTCTAACTCACGGTGACCTCATGTACAACAGAACAAAACAATGCCTGGTCCTGCGCCATCCTCACAACCACTGCTATGTTTGAGCCCATTGTTGCAGCCACTGTGTCAATCCATCTCATTGAGGGTCTTCCTCTTTTTCAATGACCCTCTACTTTACCAAGCATGATGTCCGTCTCAGTATATACATATATACATGATCTTTTTAATGACCTTTTGCTTTCTTCATGTATGATATCCTTGGTGTCATCCTACAACTTGTCTGGTCTTTGGTCATTAGTGTTCAATGCATCAAATCTGTTCTTGAGATGGTCTCTAAATTCAGGTGGGCTATACTCAAGGTTGTACTTTGGCTCTCGTGGACTTGTTCTAATTTTCTTCAGCTTCAACTTGAAGTTGCATATGAGCAATTGATGGTCTGTTCCATAGTTGGCCCCTGGACTTGTTGTGGCTGATGATATTGAGCTTTTCTCCTACAGATTTAGTCAATTTGATTCCTGTGTATTCCATCTGGCGAGGTCCACATGTGTACCTGTTGAAAAAAGGTATTTACAATGATGAAGTCATTGGTCTTATAAAAACTCTGTCATGCACTTTCCAGTGTCATTTCTATCACCAAGGCCAAAATTTGCAACTACCAATCCTTCTCCTTTGTTTCCAATTTTCACATTCCAATCGCCAGTAATAATCAATGTCTTTTGATTGCATGTTTGATTACTTTCAGACTGCAGAAGTTGGTAAAAATCTTCGATTTCATCCTCATTTGCATTAGTAGTTGAATCCTAGTCATATTAACTGTTCTTCCTTGTAGGTGTACGGATATTATCCTATCACTGACAGCACTGTGGTGCTTTAGAAGGAGAGGGGTTCTTTTCTTTGGTAATGGGATTGAGTTTACCAAAGAAAAGGTTAATGCCTAGGACTAAGTTTTCCAAATTCTGAATGTTGCTCCAAGGGCTTCCTCAGACTCCCTGGCAGCTGTGGAATTGACCTTGTGGGTACTGCCTGAGGGTATCCAGAAGCTAGAACAACTGCGCTGCATTCAGGGTAATTCATTTGGGTCCTCTTCAAGTTGAGAACCACACTGCCACCTGCATTACTCTTCTGTCTTGACTGCCTCTGGGGAAGGGAACCAAATGGCTATTGGTGAAGAAAGAACTTCTAGGACTTGCTTAGAACGAGACCTTCACATGCACATGTAGAAGTGGAAAGGCTTGCTCTTCTGCAAAGAAGTAGACCTGGTGACTCCCTTTCTTCGCATTCGTATTTCTAAAGCTGACTTTATCCAGTGGCTTCCAAAACCTCTAGACAAATGTTTGGGTCAAAGGTCTCTGCTTTGCTGGCCGAATGGACATGAAAATAGAAGAGAGAAGGAGTGTGCTGTCTCATTAGGGGGAGAGCAACTAGGAGTATATAGCAAGGTGTATATAAATTTTTGTATGAGAGACTGACTTTATTTGTAAACTTTCACTGCAAGCACAATAAAAATTAAAGAAAAAAGAAAAGGAAATGAATAATAAGGAAAAATGCCTGGCAGCCTCTCAGCTGCATGGGCCCCTCATACTCTATCGACCATCTGCAAGGTATGGGTTATTTTAGCTCAGCTGCCTCGGCAGGAATATTCCCGATCTTAACTAACTCTACTGCACACATGTAGACACAACAGCTGTAAGTCTTCTCATAATCCAGTGCTCTCTTATCCACTGGCGTATACTACGAGAGAGCAACTTCTTTGTACTTGGTGCTTTACGACAGCCATAGATTTAATATTTGAGGAGATAAAACAAAAGTAAGGAGGAGGAAGGTAAAAAACAAAAATTAAAAGAAAGCAGAGAAACAAAGTGAGAAAAAAAATACAGAGACAAAAAGTTTTGATAAAAAATAATTGCCTTCAATTTTTCAGAAATTAATTGCTATTGTTTTGAAAATAAGGTGATAAAAAGTTAACATGTGGAATATAATATGTTGATCTAGAGGAATTCAGAGTTCCCACAACAGTTTGTAGTGTTCATAATGAGAAAAGCTATAAAAACGCACAAGGCCCTTCTAAAAGAAAAATAGAAAGAATGGATTTTGCTCACAATAAGTTTGTTGGCTGCCTCTTTAATTTTGTCCACTTTTGCTTCAGACAGCCCTTTGACATTGCATAGGGCTCTCCTTGTTGTCATCTGTATCCCTTTGATGGTACAGATTCCCACTGACTTCAGTTTCTTAATGTCAGCCACGTTCTGCAAGTAGAAGAATGGGCACAGATTGATAAAATGCCAGCTTGAAAGACTCCCATACTAAGTCATGTGCTTTTGTGTCCATCTCCTTCCACCATGATGCCAATTTTATACAAGCAGCCAGGTGGAACCCACCCACCATGTAGCCAAATGTTCTCAAAATATCTGAGTAGAACATACCCAGCAGGCTGCCAAATGTTCTGGCTGTGCCCTGATTTCCCAAAAATGTTAGTGAGACCATGGCAATGTAACAAGAAATTCAGAAGAAAAGTCTGTTGGTAGAAAAGCTAACAAACTTATCACACATTCACCCCCTCAGTTCAGCTTCTTCCTTCTACAGAACTTTGTTACCAACATGTTCTTTTAAAGATTTTTTTTTCCTGTGCCCTTGGAAAATGCAAATAATGACATCATCAGGGGACAGGGATTTTCTCTTGTTCCTATTTTCTAAAACCAACTGAAAGAGATTAAATGTTAGGGCTTCAAGAGATGATGTCAGGAAAGTTTTACTACCAACTGATTGCTGCTGAAATTCATCTCGTTTGCTACTTGAAGTCTGGATTTCTGTCAACATCATTCACTCCCATCACCTGACATATAGAACTGAATTTTCTGTTACTGGAGACAGTAGATATAGATAGATAAGGACACGGAAAATGCATTCAGAGGTCGTTTTGAACCCCTCTAGTTGGCCAGTGGTTCTCAGCTGGCGACATTTTGCCCCCTGGGGATACTTGACAATGTCTGGAGACATTTTTGGTTTTCATAACTGGAGGGCACTACTCACTACTAGCACATAGTGAGTGGGTAGAGGCCAGGAATGCTGCTAAACACCATACAATGCACAGGCCAGCCCCCTACAACAGAGAATTATCCAGCCCAAAATGTCAATAGGCCTGTGCTGTGAAACCCTGAGTTGAACAACTAAACACAAAATCAAAAAATACTTACAATTCCATGTTTTTGTAACAGGTCAATATCTTGAAACAAAGATTCCTAAAGGTGATAAAACAAAAAAATGAGTTTTGATTTTTCATATCCAATTGTTTCATGTCTTTTAAAGAGTTAATTCAATAAAATAAGTCACTCCAAAATGCCTCAAATTTCACTTCTCTAGATGGTTTGAAGTAGGATCAATAATGTTTTTTCTCACACATTGTTACATACTTAGAAGAACTTCCAACGTTGAAAGGGCTGGGAAACTTACACCTTTGTCATGGTTTTTACCAAATTTTTAAGGCCTTTATCCAATGCTGTTCCACTGCTTTTTTTTATCCAAAGCAGTGGAACAGCATTTAACCTATTTTAAACATGTTTTTTCAACTTTCTTCCCCACCAGACCCTGAACTCCTTCTAAGACCAGGCTGCTATTTGGTACCAATCCCTGGGTGGCACAGTTAAGTACTCGACTATCAGGCAGATGGTTGGTGGTTCAAACCCACCCAGAGGTGCCTTGGAAGACAGGCCTGGTGATCTGCTTCTGAAAGGTCACGGCCTTGAAAACCCTATGAAACAGTTCTACTCTGCACACATGAGGTCATCATGAGTCGGAATAGACATGACGATAACTAATAACGACAATGCATAGGTACTAGTATAGCCATACCAGTTGTTCAGTTATTAAAATAACCTTCATGCCAGTTGCTAAACAGCTAATCTTAGCACCCCTCGACATAGTACTGTTATGTATCTATAATGCAACCTCTTTCTAGAGCTATGTTTTATTTTTACTTTTAGTTTCTAAAAATAGTAGCTAACAGAGACAGAACTTAATTTTTGTGGAATGCTTAAATGTCTACTTATCGTCCAGCATCCTAACATACTTCATCATCTTGGAATCCTGGTTCTTCCGTCACAACCTGATCCTCCTTCATATTGAAAGCCGAGCAGCAGAACAATTCTAGGAAAATAAGAAATTATTTCAGAGGTGGTATAGTAAAACATCTTTTGCCCAGAGGCCTCCTTGATTTCATTTCAAAGTCACTAGAAGCAAAAGAAGAGAAACATTTAGTTTGGAATGAATGGGCAGGGCCATCTTCTCTCTGTTGGGCAGGTGGCATTACTTTTGTGTGTGTCTGTGGGGGGGGGGTGGGCTGGTCTTATTTTGTTTCTTCTCTCCATTAACACTGCTCACTTTTTGTCATCTTTTTCATTTCTCATAGCACAGTTAATCGGACTGTCTGATATCTTTATTGTTGTCTTAGAATGATATTTAAAATTGCATATTGCTATTTAACCTTTCATGTTTATGTTTAACAACACTGTAATAACCTTGACCTTATGCCATTTTTCCTTGTATGCTCCCTGGCACCTAGAACATGGCCTACCCTGAATGAACAGATTTTATTTTTCTCATATTTTTTTTTTTATGATGAATGCATTCCTGTTTGCTGATTATGAATTCGTTCTTCTCTTGTAACATGTATCTTTTTGTTTCATACGACACTAGATATATGTTGTTTTATAATGTTTACCAGTTTCGTGATTTTTTTGAGATTAAAAATAAGGTGGATACCTGTAGTATTATAACATTAGGGCCAATAAGTTGTTAAAGAGTCTTTGATTTAACACTGTAGCAGTTGTTTTAACTGTCCGGAATCTACATGACTAGGTTCCTCACAATAAAATGTGGGCTTAATAATCAAGTTTTCTTGGTTTATTCCATCTCCTCACTTAATACCAAAGTCAGGGGTTGGAACTCAGCAGAAAGGAAATAAACTATTGTAGAGGTATGGTCCTACCACCCAGTACTTTTAAACAGAAAGGTATAAGAGGCAAATGTGGTATAGTTTACACGGAATCTTCTAGAATACTGTCCCTCAGATAAAGCCGTAAAAAAACCCAAACTTGTTGCCCTGGAGTGGATTCCAACTCCTAGCGACCCTATAGGGCAGAGGAGAACTGCCCCATTGGGTTTCCAAGTAGAAGCTGGTGGATTCCAACTGCTGGCTTTAGGTTAGCAGCTGAAATCTTAACCACAGTGTCACCAGATAGCTACATATATATATAAAAAAAATGGTTACCCAAAATTCCACATTGACTATCCTCATTGAATCGAAGGGAGAAATATATATATATATATATATATATATATATATATATATATATCCATTTCTTCTTGATAAAACGAAAACATTGTTCACTATCTCTTTCAAGTAGCAACTGACAGACTGAACAGTTCCCTCTACTGGGCTCCCAGACATCTTGGTTTCTACGGTTTTACGCGTGACCTGCCACCTCGGTTTAAGGGAGACAGGGCTCCGTATCTTGGGGGAGCATGGTCCATGTCATCTTTGATGTCACCAGGTGACAGGCGACCTGGGACCTGGCAGCCAGAGCCCCCCTGTGGACATTTTCTTGACATCCGACTCCCTCATACGAGGGAAGGGCCGAGGAGGCTTCTTTAAGACTTCGGTCCAGTTTTATAAAGCTGTCGGAGATCCTCTAAGACCACCGAGATTCCTCCCCGGGGCTGGTGGCGGAGCGCACAAAGTCACAAGCCCAGGCCCCAGCCACGACCCCAGGAAAGGGGCGAAAAAGCGGACTGTATTTTCTTAAAGCCTCGAGTTTCCCCTCAGTTTCTTCACACGGTTTCCCGCTTGCCACACACCTCCCTCGTACCAACGCTCTCCCCGAGGTTTTCAAGGTGATTTCCCTTCGCCCCCACCCTGGGTTTCCGGTTCTCAGCTCGTGAGATTTGGGATCCGACCCAGAACGCAGAGAAGGGCGACCCCGCGCGTCGCTGACCTGAGAGTTTGGCGCCGAAAGACAAAGGCCCCGGGCGCGCGCTCAACGTGGGCGGGGCGAGGGCTGAGGGGCGGGAGCGGGCGGGACACGGTGGGCGGGTCGGAGGGCGAGGGGCGGGGCTTGACCCAGGGGGCGGGGCTGGGAGTTGCTGCCAGAGGAGCCTCCTGAGGGGAGACTCCCTGCAGTGGGGGCGGCTCGCTGGGATGGGGCAGGGGCGATGAGGTGGAGGAAATGTACTGAGGAGGGGGCCCTTGATGGGAGGAGAGGCTGGGGCGCTCCTTGAGCTGAGGGAGATGCTGAAGTAAGGACGCGCACTCTGAGGTGGAGGCACTGAGGAGACGTGCCGAAATTAGGGGATGCTGAGGTGGGCGCGCTGGGGTGAGGGCAGGCTGCCGTGAGCAAGAACGTCCTGAAGTGGGGGTTGGTCTGAGCTGAAGAGAGGCCGCTGGGAAGCGGCTGATTTGGGGAAGGGCATCACTGAGGTGGAAGACCTTGAGATGAGGGAAGGGTGTTGAGTAGAAGAGAGGGCGGGGATATACCCAATGCCTGTCTTAATCAGAACCTTCGAGTTAGGAAGTGGAATGGTGAGGGGTCTCTTTTCCCCTGCCCAAGGCTTTTCTTTTCATTCCAAGTGTTTCAGACCGGCTTCACAGTCTGTCCCTCAAACCTCAGTGTTCCTAAGCTCATTTCATTCTCCTTGACTCTGTTACCATTTACCACTCTCTTGTCTGTGATTGAGACACCAAGGGCCCATTCAGGATGGAGAGTAATTTTTCTTCATCTTAACTTGCAGTTTAAATAGACAACAGATGCCAAACATATCTTGGTCCAGCTTTTAAATAGAAATTGTAAGCCTGCCTTCATGCCAGCAGAGCCATCTCTGGCAGCATTGTCCTCCTATCCTTAAATGGAGACTGACTGTTGTTGAAGAGAATTATGAAACATTTGAAAGAGCATCTGTTGAGGTGGAGGCTGTGATGGATCTTGGATGACTATCTATGCAAACAGTTCTTTGGGTTCAAGACCTAGTACAGGGCAACCCTTTTTCTTCATTGTCTGAAACATTTTGCTGGAATAAATAGCAAAAAAAAAAAATATCCCACAATAGCAGTTGGCATTTTGTCGGACACTTTTCCCCAGGTGGATTGTTTAAAGAGCCAATAAATAACTGCCATAGCTCTTTGAAATCTGTTGTTTTCCAGAAACATAGGCTGTCCATTGTTAATGGAAATTAATGGCCATTTTGGGGATGAGCTAGGTAGTGATGATAGGCTTTCTCTCTGAGGCCTCATTAAAATAACTAAGGTAACTTCTGAGCAGTTTGTTAGATGAAGACATCAACAGTGTACAGAAGAGCTGCAAAGAGCACAGCAAGATGATTTAGGGAAATATAACATATGTAGTTTGGTGTAGTGACAGCTGGGAGAGAGAAATGTTCATAATATTTGAAGGTTGTGTGCAGTACACTTAAAGAAAGAAGCTGAAATGAGCTTGGTAATGACAAATTCATAAAGTGAGGATAAAAATTTTGTTTGGATATCATAGTTGATTACATACAACTTTAAAAATATTTAAAAAAAAATCTGAAGTAGTTAAAAATTATACAAGAAGACCTTTCCACTCAACAGAACAACAACAAAAAAGATGAGTCTTTCAAATCATAGAAAATTCTGAATATGATGAAGGTGGCATTTTGAATGAGTGGGGAAGTGATGAATTCAGTGAATGGTGTTGGAACAACTAGGTAGCCATCTGGAAGAAAAATAAAATTGGAATCATACTTCACACCTTACACCAAAATAAACTGCAGATAAATTAAATCTGAACAATAAAATAATAAAAGTACTAGAAGAAAATGTGGTAGAATTTTTTAAAAATTATCTTTGAATAGGAAAAGCCTCTTTGAGTATGACATAAAACTCAGAAGCCGTGAAAAACTAGTAAGTACCTTAAAAAAAAAATTCTGCAAGACAAAATGCCACTTTCCTAAATACAGAGCATGGCAAGCCAGAGCTTTTGTGTCAATTTATAACTGGATAAGATAGTTCGTCCAGTTTTTCAAATTCTTCAGGGAGTCCACAAGTTCCCTACAAAATTTAAAATTTTTATGTCATATTATGATATTCTAAAAAATAAAAATAGGCAGTGGGGTTACAGTCAGGATCTGAATTTTTAACCACTGCGCTTTACTGCCCCTCTGTGGACAATCACCTTATAACAAATAGAAGCAAATGATTTCAGTGACTAACAGATTTCTCATACTGATGCCTGCAGATATATATTCTCGGAGGCTCAACAGCTCAAATTTGAAAATGGCTTTAGTAGAAAACTAAAGAATGCAGGGTCATCACATAAAGAATTCCAGTGGGTACATCTTCCCTTAAACATATAAAAGTCCTTAAAAAAAAAATCACCTACTATGCTAGGTGTTGGGTGCTAGGGATTCAACAACAAGCAAGATACAAACCCTGTGAGGACTATAGATAAGTATATAGGCAATTATAGCCACTGCTACTGTAATAGTATAACCCTAAATTCTGCTTCTCCCCTGTTGACGATCCCCATGAATATTTTCATTTTTCTGCGTGAACCCCTGGTGGTACAGTGGTTAAGAGTTATGGCTGCTTAAAAAGGTTGGCAGTTTGGATCTACCAGCTGCTCCTTGGCAGCCCTATTGGGGCAGTTCTACTCTGTCCTATAGGGTTGCTATGAGTTATAATCAACTCAGTGGCAAAGGGTTTTGTTTTTTGGTTTATGGTCTTTACGACTAAATGGCAAACATGCCTTGGAAATTAGAGATGTGAATTTCTCTGAGCCGTTTGCTCACATCCTAAAGGTGATAAAATTTAGAGATGCCTTTCCCCTCTTCCCTGGAGTCATTTGCTTATATTCTAGGGTTGTAAAAACCTAGGAACTTTTTGCTCCACTCCCTAGATGGGATTTGCTTACACTAGATAGTAAAGGTCTCTGTGTTTCTCTCTCTCTCTCTTTCTCCAGGGGGAGAAGGGGCAGATATACCAGCCGTTCTATATAAACTCCAAGTCTCATCAAAATTTTGGGGTTTCTCCCCTGTGGTCAAACTCTGCTGTATACACAGGTGAATATTTGGCCCTCATTCATCACCCTCTGCAGAACTGGGACATGGGGAACTGGTGCTAAGATGCTCTGTGAGTAACAGCAGTCTGTTTTCTGATTCAGTTATATATACAAATGTTATGTGTATACTACATATATATATATATAACCCCCTCATCAAAAACTAACTTCTACCATGGTTTTAGAAAAGTGGAAAATTTATGTCCTTCCTGAGATGTCCACTGGGAAGTAGCTTCTTACCACTGGGTGCCCCACTCCACAGTGCTTCTTCACATTCACTGCCACCTGGCATCCTACACATAGTCCCCTCAATAGGATATGCAGCCCCTTTTCCACAGACATCAGTGGAGAGACTGATGTGAGTCACCCATGGTCCTCTTCTTTGCCCTATCCCTTCATTCTCTGTAGTATCACTCGAAGCAGAAAGGCACATCAGATTTTACTGAAACATTGTGGTAAATAATGGAAAATATGTGTGTATGCTAGAAAGCTTTTTAAAATTAATGTTCAATTAATTTAAGTAATAAAACATTTTAAAATTTAGTTTTCCTTAAGCCTTCGATAATATTTTCTAGTGTTGAAAAGCAAAGATGTCACTGTGAAGATTAAGGTGGGCCTGACTCAAGCCATGGTGTTTTCAATCGTCTCATATCCATGTGAAAGCTGGGTGATAAATAAGGAAGACCAAAGAACTGACACCTTTAAATTGTGGTGTTGGAGAAGAATATTGACTATATTATGAACTGCCAAAAGAACGAACAAATCTTCTTGGAAGAAGTACAACCAGACTGCTCCTTAGGAGCAAGGATGATGAGACTTTGTCTCATATACTTTGGACATGTTATCAGGAGGGATCAGTCCCTAGAGAAGGACATCATGCTTAGTAAAGTAGAGGGTCAGTGAAAAAAAGGAAGACCCTCAACAAGCTGGAGTGACACAGTGGCTGCAACAATGGGCCCGAGCATAACAACAATTGTGAGGAGGGCCCAGGACCAGGCAGTGTGTCATTTTGCTGTACACAGGGTCACTATGAGTCAGAACCAACTCGATGGCACCTAACAAAAACAATAACAGCAACACATAATGAAACCCCAATAAAAACTCTGGACACCGAGCTTGTTTGGTTGGGAATACTCTGCATATTGTCACACATCTATGTGCCAGGAGGTAATGAGTCCTGATTCCATGGGGAGAAGACCACAGAAAGTTCACATTTGGGACCCTCCCAGACCTTGCTCTATGCTTCTCTCTCCCTTTGGCAGCTCTGATGTGCATGTTTCTGTTCTAATAAAACTGTAATTTAAATATAGTGCTTTCCTGAGCTCTGGGAGTTGTTCTAGCAAATTATTGAATCTGAGTGAGTAGTGGGAATGTCTGAATTTGTAGTCAGCTGGCCAGATGTGAGAGGTGTCTAGGGAGCTCCAAGCTTGTAGATGGTGTCTGAAGTGACGGTAGTCCTGTGGAGGACTGTGCTCTTAATTGTGAAGTTTGGCCTAACTCTGGGTAGTTGATGTCAAAACTTGTTGCAAGTAATGTCAAGTCTTCATAAATTAAATATAGCTTTGTAAAAGTCCCTTATATCTTTCAACTAAAAATATCTAATATTTTAATTAGGAATCACAAAGCCAATCTGTTAGATGCTCAAATTTGACAAATTCTCTTAACTGATACAACCACTTTAAATACATACAACAATTATTCCTAACTGGTTCGAATCACTTTATCATCTCTGTATTTAATTCTAAACTTTCCTGAGCTTACACTTCACATCCAGGGAACTGTACCGTGGATGTACCATGCTAGGGTACTAGGGTGGTTGGGACTGCAAATGTTCAGAAGGACTTTTCTGAATGTGCTAGAATTTTGTTGTTGTTGTTGAAAATACACAGCAAAGCATACAACAATTAAACAATTTCTACATGTATGATACAGTGATATTGATTACATTCTTCAAATTTTACAGCCATTCTCACTCTCCTTTTCTGATTTGTTCCTCCCCTATTGATATAAACTCACTTCCCCCAAGCTTCCTATCAAACTTTTTGAGTTTCCGTTAAAAATTTGATCCATGTCATAAGTTCTTCAAAAGAACACAATGGCCATAGCAGACATTCTATATTAGTTAAGCTACACTGTTGTTTGGCTTAAAGAAGGTTTCAGGGGATATTTCTGCTTTATGGTTTCAAGGTTAAAGATTATCTCAGGGCAGTATTTTTGGGGTTCATCTAGTCTCAATGGCTCCAGGGAATCTGGATTCTGTGAGAATTGAAATTCTGTTCTACATCTTCCCTTCTTTTGATCAAGTTTCTTTTATTAGACTTTTTGATCAAAATGTCCAGTAATGGTAGTCGGGCACCATCCAGTTTTTCTGGTCTCATGCAAAGGAGGCAGTCGTTTGTGGAGGTGATCAACTATGTATTCCATTTCCTCCCCCTATTCTTGGCTCTTCTTTCTTGTTGCTCCAGGTGAAGAGAGACCAACTATTTTCCCTTGGATGGCTCCTTGAAAGCTTTTAAGACCCCAGACACTACACAATGAACCACGAGGTAGAAAAGAAGTGCTAAAAATAGTATTAGTCCAATTAACTGGAATGTCCCATGAGATCATGACCCTAAACCCCCAAACCAATAAGCCAAATTCCATGAGGTGTTCTGTTGTATCTAAGAAGCCTCAACAGCTACTTCCCCCGTTTTTTTTGTTTAATATATATATATATATATACACACACACATACACACACACACACACATCACAGAATGTGCTCAGATTTTAAATTGCTCACCAAATGTGATTTTTCCCACAGTCTGACAGGGAATCATTTGAGAAGTTCAACCTTTCACTGGGGCCCTCTTGTGAAAACATCCCAGTTCCTAATCTGGTTCGTCTGATCTCAGGTGTTTCCTACTAAATGATGTTTCCTTCTTTTTTTAGCCTCTGCCATATGAATCTCTACCCATTTTTGGGTACCTTACACCAGGCTAAAAAAGATATCGGTCGTATTGCAGGATATGTACTTCTCTACAACACAGTATGTTCCACCCAGGTGTGAGTCATTCCATCTACAATAATAATTCAGCGAGTTTTTATCGAGTTCCTACTTTGTGTCAGTTACTATTCTAGGAGCTGAGAAACACCCCCAGGAGCCTTCAAGACACTCACTGATGGCTGATGATACTATAAGGGCCTGGAACAATCTGGGAGAGCCAGAAGCTGGTGTTCATGTTTCTTGATGTGGTCCAGAGAAGTTGTGGCCCTCCAGCTTTGTTTCCCTCTGAGATCTTACCACTAGTATGAAATATTACTCCTTTAAGTATTCAAAAAAAATTTTTTTTTTTTTTTAAGTATTCAGCAAGTAATTGTTGGACCACACTCCCTGCCACTAAAGACAAACATCACCAGACAGTATAATCTAATAGTATATCGGACTGTATAATTTAAACCTGTCTGTTTTTGTTAGATAAAATACATCTCGAATTCATATTGATACATCTGATCCAAAGTCAAGATACAACCACAATGAGAAACCACTTCATATCCGTTGGGATGTTCATAATAAAAACAAACAAAGAAATAAAATGACCAAGTGTTGGCTAGAGTGTGGAGAAATTAAAACCTTCATGCATTGCTGGTGGGAATGTAAAATGGTGCAGTCACTGTGGAAAACAGTTTGGCGGTTCTTCAATAAGTCACACACAGAATTACCAGATGACTCAGCAATTCCATTTCTAGGTATATACAGGTACCAGTGGTTAGGACTTTAATGCATCTTTGAATTGAAAACATATGGTCACAGAAAAACTCGAATGTAAATGTTCATAGCAGCATTATTTATTATAGCCAAAAAGTGGTAACAATCCAAATGTCCATGAACTGATGAATGGATAAACAAAATGTCATATATCCACACAATAGAATATTTTTCAGCCGCAAAAATGAAAAAACGACCGATACATGCTGCTCCATGGATAAACTTTGAAAATATTACGCTAAGTACAAGAAATCAGACACATAAGAGCACATATTGTAGGTCCAGAATAGGCAAGTTTATAGACAGAAAATAGATTAGTAGTTTTCAGGGGCTGGGGAGAAGGTAGAAGGGGAAAATGGCTGCTTATTGGGTATGGGTTTTCTGTTTGGGGTGATGAAAAAGTTCCAGAACGAGATAGTGGTTATGGTAGCTGTTATGGATCGAATTGTACCCCTCAAAAAGTTATGGTGCCTGTGACTTTGTTTGGAAATAGGGTGTGTCCTAATCCCATCTGAGTGATGTCTTACAAAACAGGAGGACATGGAGAGGGAGACAGAAGAAGAATAGCCATGGGACTATGGAGGCAGACTCAGTCACAAGCCAAGGAATGCCAAGGATATCTGGGAGCCATTAGAAACTAGGAGACAGGCATGAAAGAGATTCTTTCTCAGAGCCCTCAGAAGGGCACGTAGCCTCTAGAAATATAAATTTCTGTTCTTTAAAGCCATCCATGCAATATCAGCTCTAGGTTGTACAACACTGTGAATGTACTTAGTAACACTGAGTTCTACATTTTAAAATGGTTACAGTGGTAAATTTTATGATATGTATTTGACCATAATTAAAAAAAATCAGGACTGCAGGATTTTAATCTAATCTCTTCTAGTTTAACATCTGGATTTCCTTTCTTCCATGCTGATACTAGTTCTTGGCAACATGGGGAATGATAGAATTAGAATATTATGCACTTACTCATTTGCTTTATCCCACATTACAGTAAATGCTTTTTAAATGTTAGTTCCCTTCCATGTTCTACCCGCTCCCCTTATAAACAGCAAAATATTTCTTCCCCATAATTTTCCCTTCTAATACTTACAAAGGGTAGAGACAGGTCTTTTCATCTTTAACTTGCTGAGAGGCCTGTGGTTATGAGTCTTCAGTAATTTCTGGAAAAGGTCTGTCCAGACCCAAGCTGTGCAAAGGATGGCAATGCAAGCTGCGCTGGGCCCAGAAAACTAGGAGACCTTTTTTCGGGGTGTGGGCTAGTGGTAGAGGTAGATGAGTAAATGTTGTTGTTGTTAGGTGCCTCCAAGTCAGTTTCGACTCACAGCGACCCTATGTACAACAGAACGATACACTGCCTGGTCCTGCACCATTCTCGCAATCATTATGCTTGAGCCCATTGTTGCAGCCACCGTGCCAACCTACTTTGTTGAAGGGCAATTAAAATCCACCATGATAATTACTAGGAGTCTCTGAGTGATGCAAAAGGTTAATGCACTTGGCCACTAATGGCAAGACTGAAGGTTCGAGTCCACCCAGAGGTGCCTTGGAAGAAAGGCCTGGTGGCCTACTTCCAAAAAAACCAACCACTGAAAAGCCTATGGAGCACAGTTTTACTCTGACACATATGGGGTAGCCATGAGTCAGAATGGACCTGGTGGCAGCTGGTTTATGATCATTGCTACCACAGTGAGGGTGCATGAAATGCCCTGGGAGAACACATGTGCCATCCTTGGTGGAGGTATGTCAGGGAAGACTTCTTAGAGGAGGAGACATCTAAGGGGAGTCCTGAAAGAGGAGCCGGAATTAGTGACATTGGGAGTTAACGGAGAAGAGGGAGGAGAAGGGCCTTTCAAGTACAGAAGCAATAGGAAAAAGGCCCAGAAACAGGAGGGGGAATGGATCCTTCTCAGAACTGCAAATATAGAGCTGACCATGAAACAAACAAACAAACAAAAAGAGTAGTTGCTGAGGCTGCTTATGTACAACCAAACAGCTCGTGGAATTTGCTTGCTTGGTTTGGAGGTTTAGGGTCATGGTTTCATGGAACACCGCAGTTAATTGGCCTAAGAATGTGTTTAGCGCTTCTGTTCTATCTCCTAGTTCGTTGTGTAGAGTCTGGGATCATAAAAGCTTGCAAACTGCCATCCAAGGTACAACAATTGTTATCTATTTGCCTGGAGCAATAGAGGGAGAAGGAGAGTCAGGGATAGGAGGAAATGGAATGTTTACCTAATTGTCTCCATGAACAACTGCGTCCTTTGCCATGAGACCAGAAGAACTGGATGGCACCCGGCTACCGTTACTGAACATTTTCATCAAAGATTCTATAGAAGAATCCTGATCAAAAGGTAAGAAAATGCAGAACAGAATTTCAGTTCTCATGGAATCCAGACTTTCTGGAGCCATTGGAGCTGCATGAACCCTCAACACTACTGCCCTGAGATAATCTTTAAACTTTAAACAAAAATATCCCCTGAAGTCTTCTTAAAACCAAATAATAGTTTAGTTTAATTAGTAAAGAATGTCTGCCTGAAGCACTGTGCTCTTTTAAGATCTCTCTGTATGGGTTCAAACTGACAACAGCAACTTGAAAGACTAAATAGGAATCTCAGGGGGCAGTGAGTTTATATTAATGGGGGAGGAACAACTCAGAAAAGGAGGGTCAGAATATTTGCACAAGTCGAAGAATGTAATTAATGTCACTGAATTGTGCATGTAGGAACTGTTGATTTGGTGTATGTTCTGTTGTGTATACTCTCAACAACAACAAAAATAAGTTATTAAAAAAGAGCTGATTGCAGCTGGGGAAGGGGAGAGAGTGTTCTGCTTATTGAACCCTATGGCACCTTGTACATGGTAGGTTCTCAACACATCCTGGTTTCAGGAGAAGGATATACTTTATAACAGTGGTAACAAGAACAATAATAGCTAGTGGCAGTTATGAAGACCCTGGTGGTGCAGTGGTTAAAAGTGACAGCTGTTAACCAAAAGGTCAGCAGTTTGAATCCACCAGGCAATCCTTGGAAACTCTAGGGGCAGTTCTACTCTGTCCTATAGGGTCACTATAAGTCGGAATTGACTCAGCAGCAACGGGTTCCTTTGGTTTTGGTGGCAGTTACCAAGTAAAATACACTGTGCCAGGAACTCTGCATAAATCACCTCATTTAACCATCACAACAACCCTCCTAGGTCGGCACTCTGTTTCTGCACTTAAGAAATAAGAACAGAAAGGTCAAGTCACACGACTACTAAGCACATAGTCCTACATCTATTAAGGAGCAGGGCTGGGATACGAAGCCAAGAATTTTCTGGTGCCAAAGCTTGGGTTCCTTCCCTGCCACGCTTCCTCTTTTCCTGGGTCATATTTTCCAAGAGGGTCACTTAGGGTTATACTCAGGGTTCACATGGGGATGTGTACCTGTGGGAGGCACTATGTGTCTCCAGAATGCACTTATTTGCTCCTTGGTTTGGGTAAACAACCATCCACAGGATTCCTTCCCTCTTTGCTGTGCCAGATGGACTGTTCTAAATCAGACCAGGTCACTCCTATGAGCCCTGAGGCCCAGATGACACAGGCCAGGCCTCTCAGCTAGGGCACAGGTCCTTCTACCAACTGGCTCCGGTACTGCTGCAGCTCAGTGAAGTCTATCCCGAAGGGCTCCTGGGCACATTGGCTTCACCTGCCTCAGGTTTTCTCAGATTCCATACAGGTTTCTAGCAGAGTATTAATGTCTTTATCGGTTTACACATCCTTCTCCTTCCTTCTTCTAGGCTGTGAGCCCCTTAAAGTCGAAGATCATGTCTTTACTCATCTCTGTACCCACAGGGTTTAGTATAGTACACAGATGGTACAGAATAAATCCATAGGTTCCCCTCTGTGGGGCCTGCTCAACCTCTTCAAGCCCCAGTTTCCTTCTATGAGAAATGGAGGTAGCAATACCCACTCAGGGGGCCACCAAGAGGGTGAAATGAGATAATGTCTAAAAAGGATTTAGCAGAGCACCCACCAAGTAGGTCCTCAATAAATGATATCTCTTATGATTACTACTATTATCTAATAATTTAATATATTCCATAGTGTTATTATTAATAAATAAGTGAATGAAAGAATTAGTAAGTAAAAGCAGGAACAAAGTGACTTAATTCCAATTTAAATCATACCTTTGGCCCAGGTTAGGAGTGAACTTCAGTGCTGCACTGAAGACACTGGCGAAAAACAAGGCTGCAGGAATTGATGGAATACCAGCTGAAGATGTTTCATCAAACGGACGCAGTGCTGGAAGTGCTCACTCATCTCTGCCAAGAAATTTGGAAGATAGCTACCTGGCCAACCGACAGGAAGAGATCCATATTTGTGCCTGTTCCAAAGAAAGGTGATTCAATAGAATGTGAAAATTATTGAAAAGTATCATTAATATCATGCACAAGTAAAATTTGGCAGAAGATCATTCAAAAGTGGTTGCAGCAACACATCAACAGGGAACTGCCAGAAATTCAAGCCGGATTCAGAAGAGGACATGGAACAAGAGATTTTCACTACCAATGTCAGATGGATCCTGGCTGAAAGCAGAGAATACCAGAAATATGTTTACCTGTGTTTTATTGACTGTGGAAAAGGCATTTGACTGTGTGGATCATATCAAATTATGGATAACGTTGCGAAGAATGAGAATTCCAGAAGACTTAATTGTGCTCATGAAAAACCTGTACGTGGACCAAGAGGCAGTCGTTTGAACAGAATAAGCGGATACTACCCCAGTATCCAGTGCCGTCGAGCCGAAGGGGATACTGCGTGGTTTAAAGTCAGGAAAGGTGTGTGTCAGGGTTGTATCCTTTCACCATACTTACTAATCTGTATGCTGAGCAAATAATCCAAAAAACCGGACTATATGAAGAAGATTGTGGTATCAGGATTGGAGGAGGACTCATTAAGAACCTGTGATATGCAGATGACACAACCTTGTTTGCTGAAAGTGAAGAGGACTTGAAGCACTTACTAATGAAGATCAAAGACTACAGCCTTCAGTATGGATGACACCTCAACATACAGAAAACAAAAATCCTCACAACTAGACCAATAAACAACATCATGATAAACAGGGAAAAGACTGAAGTTGTCAAGGATTTCATTTTACTTGGATCCACAATCAACACCCATGGAAGCATCAGTCAAGAAATCAAAAGACCCATTACACTGGGCAAATCTGCTGCCAAAGACCACTTTAAAGTGTTAAAAAGCAAAGATGTCAGTTTGAGGACTAATTGGCCTGACCCAAGCCATGGTGTTTTCAATTGCCTCATATGCGTGTGAAAGCTGGACAATGAGTAAGGGAAACTGAAGAAGAATTGATGCCTTTGCCAGAAGAAGGAACAAATCTGTCTTGGAAGTAGTGCAGCCAGAATTCTCATTTAAAGCAAGGATGATGAGACTTCATCTCACATACTTTGGACATGTTATCAGAAGGGACCAGTCCCTGAAGAAGGACATTATGCTTGGTAAAGTGGAGGGTCAGTGAAAAAGAGAAAGACCCTCAATGAGATGGATTGACACAGTGGCTGCAACAATGGGCTCAAGCATAAGAATGATTGTGATGATGACGCAAGACTGGGCAGTGTACATAGGGTCGCTATGAGTCTGAACTGATGCAATGGTACCTGACAACAGCAAAAGGAGTGAACTTTAATATTCTTTGTCCCATGGACTGGGAATGACTAAATTGCCCCTACTTGCAATATTACTTTTTTGTTTTGTTTTGTTGTTTCTTTTTGAGATTAGATTTGACGACATGTGTGGGCTTCACCTATAAGGCTTCTTCCAGTTCTTTGGCCAGGATTCCTTCAGGTAAGCTGGAAGATGGCAGGGAAAAGATGGGTGCCTCCTTTTTCTGCACTGGTTTTGGCTTCTTGGTGGACATCCCGTCTCTGTGGGAAGCCAGAAAGACACAGACAGAAACAGGTTAAAAGACCACTGAGGTGACAAGAATGAAGAAGGGAATCCCCAGGATTATGTAAACAGTCTAGAAAAGAACCACCGAGAGTGAAGCAGGTCAGAAGGCTGGAAAATGAAGGTGAAATTGACAGACTATCTAAAGTGTCTGAATGTACCGGGAGGAGATTTATACAGCCAATGGAAAATCTGAGATAAATTGTGAGAAGTACAAAAGAAAAAACAAAAACAAGAAAATGGACAAATTAAAAAAAAAAAAAAAAAGACTTAGTTCCAGGGGTAACAAAAGTTTTGCAGGGAAAAAAAAAATATATATATATAAATATATATATACATATATACACCATGATATACTCCATAGCTCAGCTGGCGATAGTGTTGATGGTGTCATCATAATAATGCTGATTAATGACCCAATCAAAACGACAATATAAACACATTGAGAGGATGGGGGATAGGAAGTGTGTGTATGTGAGAGAGCCCACTCCCCATCTTTCCAGGTGTGCCACTGAAAAATCAAAAAGTAGCCAGAGCCTCATGTTATTCAGATACATGTAGGGAAGCAGATATCCAAACAATCAGTTAAAAAATGGGAAAGTGTCGTTGTTGGGGAATGGGAAACGGGGCCCACATGGGTGCAATTGTTTGTAACAATCTTTGTAGAGTTATTAGTTATTTAATAAACACTATACGGCACTGGGTTTTTAATATTATGCCAAACAGGTTTTAATGGAGCTTCCAGGCTAAGACAGAGGAAGGAAAACCCAGCGATCTACTTCCAAAACTCAGCTCATGGAAACCCAGTGGATCACAATGGTCTGATCTGAAAGTGTTTTGTTCAGTTGTGCCTGGGGTCACCATGAGTCGGGGCGACTCACCGTCAGCTAACAACAACATTATGTTTACTATGCATTAGGCAAGGCCCCTAGGTGGTGAAAACTGTTTGTGCTTAACTGGGTGGGTTTGAACCCACCCAGTGGTAACAAAGAAGAAAAGGCCTGGAGATCTGCTTCTGTTAAGATTACAGCTAAGAAAACCCTCTGGAGCAGTTCTACTCTGTAACGCATGGGGTCGCCATTAGTTGGAACAGACTCATCAGTAACAACAACACGCATCAGACATTAGTCTAAATGCTTTACAAATATTAACCAATTTAATCCCCATAACAATCTTATGATATACATACTATTATTTTCCCCATTTTAGAAATTGAGACACAGAGAAATTATTTGCTCAAGGTCACACAGCTAGTAGGTCATGAAGCTGGCATTAAACCCAGGTGGTTTGACTCCAGACCTGTCTATTTGACTCTTTGAAGTATGAATACATATTAACTTAATTAAAAAAAAATCAGTACATCTTTTAAGTGGATTTATTCCTAACTTCATGAATACAGAGAGGCAAGGTTCTAAGATGTAATCAGTTACTTTTCCTCTAAACAACTGAAAGCAGTACGCTATTAAGCACACATTAACTACTCATTATATTCCTTCACCAAGAATTCACTGAGTACCAACTACGTGTCATTCACAGGAGCAGGCGCTGACGAGTCAATGCTGAATGAGACAAGGTCCCTGAACCTGAGAGGCATACTGTGTAGACAGAGAGACAGTCAGCTCCATGACGACAACAGGACATATTTGGTGGAATATGTCTGGGGAAGCACAGAATACAAAATAGGCAGCACTAGGGCAGACACAGGGGACTTCCTGGAGGAGGTGATGCCTGAGCTGGGTTTTAAGGGTCAGGTAGAAGTTAGCCAGATGAAAAAATGTCTAAAGTGTGTTCAAGAAAGAGGAAAGAAGAGTGAGTACTTGTTGAAGTAAACTGAATTGTGGGTCTACTTCTCTACCACTCTAAAATGGTGTCAAAAACAATGGTATTGCAAACAAAAGTTTATCTTAATAAAGAATGCCTGCCTTGAGCATTGTGCTTTTTTAAAAAAACTATAATCAGACTAGCTGAAGAACGGGGCATTAGGATTGGTGGAAGATTCATTAACAGCTGGAGATACGCAGATGACACAATCTTGCTGAGAGAGAAGAGGACTTGAAGCACTTACTGATGGATTACACCTCAACATAAAGAAGACAAAAAGCTTCACAACTGGACCAATAAGGAACATCATGACAAATGGAGAAAACACTGAAGTTGTCAAGGATTTCATTTTACCTGGATCCACAATCAACAGCCATGGAAGCAGCAGTCAAGAAATCAAGCGATGTATTGCATTGGGCAAATCTGCTGCAAAAGACCTCTTTAAAGTGTTAAAAAGCAAAGATGTCACTTTGAGGACTAAGGTTCTCTTGACCCAAGCCATGGTGTTTCAATCACCTCATATACATGTGAAAGCTGGACAACGAATAAGGAAGACTGAAGAAGAATTAATGTCTTTGAATTGTGGTATTGGAGAAGAATATTGACTATACCACGGACTGCCAGAAGAACAAACAAGTCTGTTTTGTAAGAAGTACAGCCAGAGTGCTGCTTGGGGGCAAAGATGGCGAGACTTTGTGTCATGTACTTTGGACATGTTATCAGGAGGAACCAGTCCCTGTAGAAGGACATCATGCTTGGTAAGGTAGAGGGTCAGCGAAAGAGGAAGACCCTCAACGAGATGGACTGACACAGTGGCTGCAACAATGGGCTCAAAAAAAGCAACGATTGTGAGGATGAAGCAGGACTGGGCAGTGTTTCATTCTTTTGTACATGAGTTGGAACTGACTTGATGGCACCTAACAACAACAACAATCTCTAATCAGGGGTGGATTATCCAATAGGCAAGGTAAGCATAATGCCTACCTTGCTTACCAGATCATCTGTACTGAATAGTTTCACATTTTTTCACCACATCAAAGATTCTGCTTCTAGATATGGTTGGCTTCTGTCGCTCTCCCAAACCCACAGCACCTTCCTATAGAATCAAAGATTCTTTTCAAATTGGCAATGCCTGACAGGAATGGATTATCCAGTGAGCAAAGTAAGCATGGGCTTACTTGTATTTGGTTACTAATCTGTAGTGAACAATTTCACCTGATTTTTTTACATCATCAAAATTATGGTGAAACCCATGTGAAATTGTTCATTACAGATTAGGAAATAAACACAACCCATGTTTACCTTGCTTATTGGGTAATCTGCCCCTATTTATAATGTATCATATTGACAGAGTCAACTGGAAAGATTAGATAGGAAATTTAGGGGGCAGTGAGTTTATGTTAATGGTGGAGGAACAATTCGGAAAAGGAGGGTGAGAATGGTTGCACAACTTGAGAAATGTCATCAATAGCACTGAACTGTACGTGTAGAGATTGTTGAATTGGTTTATGTTCTGCTGTGTATACTCTCACCAACAACAAAAAAGAAAATAAATTATTAAAACGGGGAAAAAGGCATTAAAAAAAACTCAAGAACAAAGGAATTTCTGAAATTGTATGATACATACAAGCCCGTGTTGGGGGACGGCCCCAGCAAGGAAAGACCCTCACTGTGCTTCCTGGCAGATAATCTGAAGAACTGACACATAGCCCTTTCCAGATTCATGAGTTCAGGGAAACTTACTGACAGGGGCAAGCAGCTGCTCTCCAGTGGGGGCCAGCTGGAGTATTTTCCACAACCACCTGGCAAGGGACCCAAACATATATACCATTCTGACTGGGACCAAGGCTCATCGTTTTTCTCCCACGTCCTTGGGCAGTCAGTGTTCCCAGGGACTTCACGTCCAGGCCCAGATGTTTTCCTTCTTGTTGCTAAGGCATTCTTTGGCCTTGGCTGCTGGCCCAGTCATGCCACTCCAGGCCTTGTACCTTAGCCCAAGTCCATCCTGTATTCACTCCCAGCATGCTTCAGGGAAGAGCAAAGCTGATTGCATTAGGAGGGGATGTGTATAGCTGAATAGCATTACCCTACAGCCCGTATGAATTTACAATATAAAAGTTACAAAGGGCTTTTAGAGCATTAAATTTTCTGAACTACCTAGTTTGTATTATGTTAACTGATGAACATTTCTCAGTATAAAAACAGAAACAGTGGCACCGTAAGCCTCTCTTCACCTGGGAGAGTCTATAACCTACACCACGGGGTGCAAACCACGCTGCTAGAACCCAATATCGGCAGTTGTTTCCCTAATCAAAGGAAAAGTGAATTGACAGAACTTTCTCCATATTAAGTTTACCTCTTCTTAAGAATAGGTCAGGCTCTGGAGTCTGACTGTGGGGCTCAAATCCTGTCTCTGCCACTTACCAAATGGGAAAGCCTAGGCAACAGCATGGAGCCTGTCCAGGCCTTGATTTCCTCAGTTGTAAAATGAGGATGACAACATCACCTATCTCACAGGGCACTGTGAGAATTAAGTGAAAGATAACAAGTATTGTGCTTAGAACAGAATAAGGGCCTGGCCAAAACAAGCATTTAATAAATTTTAGCTATGGGAAATGAGCGCCACTGCTCAAGGTGATAAAAACAAATGATTAAATGGGTAGGAGAGAGATGCTGATGAAGAGTGAGCTACTTGTATCAGATGGACACTTGAGACTGTGTTGGCATCTTCTGTCTGGAGGGGAGATAGGAGGGTAGAGAGGGTTAGAAACTGGCAAAATTGTCACGAAAGGAGAGACTGGAAGGGCTGACTCATTAGGGGGAGAGTAAGTGGGAGTATGGAGTAAGGTGTATATAAGCTTATATGTGACAGACTGACTTGATTTGTAAACGTTCACTTAAAGCTCAATAAAAATTATTAAAAAAACTGATTAAGCAAAAATTATAATTAAGAAAAAAACTAGGTGCACTTCTTAACATATTATGTATTATTTTAAGGTACTGAGCTCTGCAGATATATCCAAGATGCACATTTTACACTAGTAAATAGTCCTTTATTTGGGTGCCAGAAATTTAAAATGGTATTTGTATTGGGCATCTGCAAAGAACACTATGGCTCCTGGCTGTCCTGCCCCCAACAGATGGGAGAATCAGGGCTTTGAGCTCAGGAAACCACTGAGCCTTCACCCTTTAGCTCATCTGCATTGGAAGCCGGGCTCTTCCTCTACCCTAGAGCCACGGCTGGGCTGCTTTCTCCAAAATGGGTCTGCCCCAAACTTCTCAGCTGGTTTTCATGCTATAAAAAGTCTGACAGCCTGGAGGGGAAGCATTTAACCCTGATCTTCTCTGTGCCTGTCAAGGAAAGCTTCCTGGAGGAAGAGACACCCACACTGACTGAAGGTGGAGGAGCTGGCCCGGGAAGGAGGGTGGGGATGGGCAGAGGGAATAAGAGCAGTTCCTGCAGAGGAAGGAGCTTGTTCAAGCAAGGCCTGGAGGCAGAGAAAGCTCAGCCTCTTAGGCTGCTGCAGGGGCTCACTGTGACTTGAGTGGTGGGTGGGAGTGGATGATGGAGAGAGACAGCAGAGGAGAGGGGAGCAGGGCCCACCCTCTGAAGGCCTCCTGTCTAAGAGTTTGGATTTTACCCTTAGGATCCTCAGGGCAATGAGGAGGAAGTATGGATTTTAAAGAAAACGAGGCACATGATGAGACGCAGATTTTTGAAAGATCCTCTGGACATTGTGGGAGACACCGTGAGGGGCCTGAGAGACGTAGCCTGACCTCAAGCGGGCCTCAGCTGCCACCTTTGAAAAACAGGGAAAATAAAACCTACCTCCCAGGACTGTTCTGCAAATTTGATGGGATAACCTATGGAATATGCCTGGCACAGGGCAAAGGTCACTTCCATTCATTTCCCTCCCAGTATCTGCAAAGGGAAGAGTAGGTCTGCCCTTCTTTAACTTCTAAAAGGTCTGGGGTCGCCAGGACTTAGTGACTTCTGAAAGAGGTGTCTGGAGGCACATTTGTCGATGCCTCTGCCTCTCCTGTACCAGGCTGGGAGCCCACTGAGAAGAGAGACAGTGTGTTATCCTCTTATTTCCCCAGGGTCTATTGCAGGGAGCTTTTGTAGCCTCTAACCCTAGGTTTGCAGCTGTGTAAAATGCAGTGCACAACCCCTATCTCAGGGGCCGTGGTGGCACAATGCTTAAGTGCTCGGCTTCCAATGCAAAGGTTGGTGGTTCGAACCCACCCAGCTAAGAAAACCCTATGGGGCAGTTCTACTGTGTCACGTGGGGTCACTATGAGTCAGAATCAACTCCGCAGTACAGAACAACAACAATCCCTATCTCACAGAGCTGCTTTGAAGGTTAAATGAAGTCATGTTTGTTTGGTGTCTGGGGTCTTAAAAGCCTGTGAGCAGCCACCTAGGATACTCCACTGGTCTCACCCCTTCGGCAGCAAGGAAGAATGAAGAAAACTAAAGATACAAGAGAAAGATGAGTCCAAAGGACTAATGGACCACTTCTAGCATGGCCTCCACCAGAAGAAGTCCAGTACAACGCGATGGTGCCCAGTTACCACCACTGACTACTCTAACAGGCATCACAGTAGAGGGTCCCGGCCAGAGCTGGAGAAAAATGTGGAACAAAATTCTAACTTAAAAAGAAAGACCAGACTTGCTGGCCTGACAGAGACTGGAGAAACCCTGAGAGTATGCCCCCCGGACACCCTTTCAGCTCAGTAATGAGGCCACTCCTGAGGTTCACCCTTCAGCCAAAGATTGGACAGGCCCGTGGAACAAAACAAGACTAAAGGGGCGCACCAGCCCCAGGACAAGGACTAGACAGCAGGAGTGAACAGGAAAGCTGGTAATAGGGAACCCAGGGTTGAGAAGGGAGAGTGTTGACATGTTGTAGGGTTGTTAACCAATGTCATAGAACGATGTGTGTACTGTTTGACGAGAAACTAGTTTGTTCCATAAACCTTCATCTGAAGTACAATTAAAAAAAAAAGAAAAAAATAAACGAGGTCATGTTTGTAATGTGCTTAGCTTGATGCTCAGCCCAGTCAATAAATGGTAGTCATTACTGTCACATTATAAGTTGGCATTATTACTGATAATATTTTAAATAAAATGAGTAAACACATAAATAAACGTAGTGACCCAAGTACAAAACTCCCCACTCTTGCTTTTCACTCAGCCTAGGACACACTGTAATGGAATCTTCCCCCTATTCTGGGAAGAGGTATTTTTATTTCCTAGTCTCTGGCCACAGCTTTATTTTTCTGCTGTTGTTATCCCACCCCACCTAGTAGCAGCGGCTTCAAAGACTTTGTAGGAATCTTCTGGATCCTCAAGGCTTGAAAGGGGAGTGGTGTGCAACCCATGTTTCTTTTCCCTCTCCTCCTTTTCCCTCCTGTGGGAAAACCTAAAAGACATCAACAAAAAATTGGCTCAAAAATTCAGCATGATTTCAAAGGTGTCACTGCAATCTTGATAGGTGTTGGGAGGAAGAGTTTACAAATCGATCAATAACGTTGGCAGGGACCCCCACCTTGCCTCATATGCATGCAAAAGCAGGGCAATAAATAAGGAAGACCTAAGAATTGACACCTTTGAATTATGGTGTTGGAGAAGAATCTTGAATATACTATGGACTGCCAGAAGACTGAACAAATCTGCCTTAGAAGAAGTACAGCCAGAATGCTCCTTGGAAGTAAGGATGGTGAGAGTTCGTCTCACATACTTTGGACATGTTATCTGGAGAGATTAGTCCTTGGAGAAGGACATCATGCTTGGTAAAGTAGAGGGTCAGCGAAAAAGAGGAAGACCCTTAATGAGATGGATTGACACAGTGGATGCAACAATGGGGTCAAGCATAATAATTGTGAGGATTGTGCAGGACCGGGCAGTGTCCCCTTCTGTTGTACATGGGGTAGTTATAAGTCTGAACTGGTTTGAAGGCACTTAACATCAACAACCTTACCTTGCCTAGTAGACAGAAAGAACATTTCCTACTCTGTTCCCTTTTGAAGGAGTCCTTGGGTGGTATAAATGGTTAATGTGTAAAGGTTGGAGCTTTGAGTCTACCTAGTGGGGCCTTGGAAGAAAGGCCTGGTGACCTACTTCTGAAAATCAGTTATTCAACCCTATGGAGCACAGTTCCACCCTGTGGAACTCTTGCCATGGCTCAGAGTCAACTCAACAGCAACTGGTCTTTTCCCTTTTGAAGCTCTCTCTCATAACCTATGAGACTTTACCGCATGTTTTCTGTTTATATATTTCTTGCTTCCTTCTAGACTTTGAGTCCTCAAAGGCAAGGACTGCAACTTCTTCGTTTCTTTGTATCCCTACTACCTGGCAAAGGAGGTTGTCAGTGAATGTTTACTTGACTTCTCTGCCTATTTAGTAAAACAGGGTGATGATATCTGATAGGGCTTTGCTGCAATATAAATAAAATAAAGTGAGCATGTTGTCTGCTGGCATCTCATCCATGTCACTGGCGGTGTCCTGCTCTCTCTGGCCACGGAATCACTTAGGTCTGGCCAGTCACTCATAGCCCTCCTTCTTCCTGAACATAGTGACTGGTCCAGACAGGGTGATCAGAGCCATCAGAAACTCCTATGAGGCTTGGTTTATGGAGGCCAGGAAGGAGATCTCTCTTTTAGATTATGTGCTATAAAGATATAGGCTTAGGCTCTCTGTGGCCCTCGCTCCTTCTCTGAGGGTAGAGGCAGCTTGAAAAAGAAGCCAGGACACAGAGGGAAAGAGGATAGAGACAGAAAGAGAATTGGACAATATCATTGAGCCCCTAGGACCAAATATGCCTGTAGTCAGCCTCTCTGTGACCTTCCTCTTTACTTAAGCCACTAGATTCTCCTTCTGCCTAAACAAGTTTTAGCTGCCTTTCCAGTACCTGCAACCAAAGAGCTCTGACTAATACAGTTCACAAAGTACTTAGCCCAGTGCTTGGCACCGAGGGAGCAGAGAATCCCTGGCAGCTCTTGCTACTACCATTAAGAACAATAAGAGTAATATGACAGTTGAGTATCTGCGTGAATGAAGGGAGTGGCCTAGATACAACCCCCCGACACCAGACTGTGAGCGAACTTTTATGTGCTTTTTCCTACGTACTAGGGAATTCTTTTTTTTAAATAATATTTTATTTATTTTTGGTGGCAAAATACATAACCAAAACATACATCCATCAACGATTTCTACATGAACAGGTCAATGACACTGGTTAGAGACTTCACATTGTGTCACCATTCTCACTATCACTACCCATATGTTTCATCACCATTAATTTGGGCTCTCTGCCCCTTAAAGTTCTCATCTGTGCTTCCGATTAACTGTTCTCAGTTTACGTATGAGGAATTTTTTTTTTGTTTATTGTACTTTAGGTGAAGGTTTACAGAGCAAATTCGTTTCTCATTAAACAATTAATACACATATTGTTTTGTGACATTGGTTGCCAACCCCACGTGTCAACACTTTTCCCCTCTTGACCTTGGGTTCCCTGTTACCAGCTTTCCTGTCCCCTTCTGCGTTTTCATCCCTGTCCCAGTGTGTGTGTGCCCATTTACTCTCATTTTGTTTTATCAGCTTGTCTAATTTTTGGCTGAAGGGTGAACCTCAGGGATGATTTCAGTACTGAGTTAAAAAAAAGTGTCCAGGGGTATATACTAGGAATTCTTAAATGGTACACACTTCTGATTTTTCCATGGTCTTGGACTGAACAAACTGTAAAAGAAATTTTGTCTCTTTCTGTTGGCCTCCTCTGGATTTCTTGTCAACGTATTCTTCACTGAAGGCTGAAGGTGGAATGAAAGTGTGGTTTGCCTTCTTTTTATCTGCCGCTTTTTGATTGATGTTCTTCACCTCCCTGGGGAGAAACCACAAGGACATACAGAAAAAGACTAAAAGTCAGTGTGATCTCTTCAGAGGTTTCCCTCCCATTTTTATATGTTCTTGTTGTTGTCAGTTGCAATTGAGTCAATTCTGACTCATGGTGACCCCATGTGTGCGAAGTAGAACTGCTCCATAGGGTTTTCAAGGCTGTAACCTTCGGAAGCAGATTGCCAGGCCTGTCTTCCAAGGCACCACTGGGTGGGTTTGAACCTCCAACCTTTTGGCTAGTTGTTCAGTGCTTAATCATTTGTGCCACCCAGGAACTCTCTTGTATGTATAGTGAGGCAAATATTTACAAATTCATTAATTACATCTGTCAAAAGCAACCAACTGGAGCAGAGAGCTGAATGCATAGCAGTGACTCAGGCGCCGAGCTCTTGCTGAGTGCCAGCTGTATGCCAGGTGTCACATCAGCCCTGGGCATACAGAGAGGAATAAGACATAGTCCCTGAATTCAAGGCATATATACTCATACCAGGGACACAGGTGAGGAAATCCACAAGCTTGGAATACAAGTTGAATCCAAGTTCAGGCTCTGCCACTTGCTGCATGACCTTGGGCCAATTACTTGACCTGGTGATAACAGAACCTAGGGTTGTGGTGAGGACTGAATTATAGCTGAAGTACTTGGAAAAGTGCCCGGTATATAGTAAAAAAAAATAGGGTGCTCAATAACTGTTGGTTGCGGCTGTCACCGCTGCTGTCATTATTACAGAAGAAGGTTACAGTGGAATGTGTTCTGACAAGCTCAGGATATACAATGGGAACGCTGAGATGGCAGTGGAAGACCTCCAGAGGAGGTAACACACCAGCTAGCTGGCTTTTGAAATGTGAGTAGACGTTTACTCCACAATGAAGCAGGCTACAAGCATTCAGCAGTAAGTATATACTCAATTAACTTGCCCACACATCTGTCAGTTTGTCATAGTGTGTGGTGGCGTGCACGTTGGTGTGATGCTGGAAGGTATGCCACCGGCATTCAAATACCAGCAGGGTCACCCATGTTGGGCAGGTTTCAGTGGAGTTTCCAGATGAGGACAGACTAGGAAAAAGGACCCGGCAGTCTACTTCTGAAAAAACTGGCCAGTGAAAACCTCATGAATAGCAACAGAACATTGTCTGATATAGTGCTGGAAGATAAGCCCCTCAGGTTGGAAGGCACTCAAAATACGACTGGGGAAGAGCTGTCTCCTCAAAGTAGAGTCGACTTTAACGACAAGGGTGGAGTAAAGCTTTCGGGACCTTCATTTGCTGAGGTGGTGCAACTCAAAACGAGAAGAAACAGCTGCAAAAATCCATTAATAATTGGAATATGGGATGTACAAAAGTATGAATCTAGGAAAATTGGAAATCACCAAAAATGAAATGGACTGCATAAAGATCAATATCCTAGACATTACACTGGTATTGGTCATTTTGAATCAGACAATCATATGGTCTACTATGCCAGAATGACAACTTGATGAGGAATGGCATTGCATTCATCATCAAAAAGAACACTGCAAGATCTATCCTGAAATCCAGTGCTGTCAGTGATGGGAAAATATTCATAAGCCTACAAGGAAGACCAGTTAATACGACTATTATTCAAGTTTATGCATCAACCACTAATGCCAAAGATGAGGAAATTGAAGATTTTTACCAACTTCTACAGTCTGAAATTGATCAAATGCATAATCAAGATGCATTGATAATTACTAGTGATTGGAACGTGAAAGTTGGAAACAAAAAAGAAGGATAGGTAGTTGGAAATTATGGCCTTGGTGATAGAAATGATGCCAGAGATCACATGATAGAATTTTGCAAGACCAACGACTTCTTCATTGCCAAATACCTTTTTTCAACAGCATAAAAATGGCGACTATACACGTGGAACTCACCGAATGGAAAACGCAGGAATTAAATTGACTACATCTGTGGAAAGAGATGATGGAAAAGCTCAGTATCATCAGTTAGAACAAGGGCAGGAGCTGACTGTGGATCAGACCATCAGTTGCTCATATGCAAGTTCAACTTGAAGCTGAAGAAAATTAGAGCAAGTCCATGAGAGCCAAAGTACGGCCTTCAGTATGTTCCATCTGAATTTAGAGACCATCTCAAGAATAGATTTGAGCATTGAACACTAATGATCGAAGACCAGAGAAGTTGTGGAATGACATCAAGGATATCATACATGAAGAAAGCAAAAGGCCATTAAAAGCCAGAAAGGAAAGAAAAGACCAAAATAAATGTCAGAAGAGATTTTGTAAGTTGCTCTTGAACGCAGAGTAGCTAATGCAAGAGGAAGAAATGATGAAGTAAAAGAGCTGAACAGGAGATTTCAAAGAGCAGCTTGAGACTACAAAGTAAAGTATTATAATAAAATGTGCAAAGACCTGGAATTAGAAAACCAAAATGGAAGAACATGCTTGGCATTTCTCAAGCTGAAAGAACTGAAGAAAAAATTCAAGCCTCAAGTTGCAATAGTGAAAGATTCTACAGGGAAAATACTGAATGATACAGGAAGCATCAAAACAGATGGAAGGAATATGCGGAGTCATTGCACCAAAAAGAATTGGTCACCATTCAACCATTTCAGGAGGTAGAATATGGTCAAGAACCAATGGTACTGAAGGAAAAAGTCCAAGCTGCACTGAAGGCACTGGCAAAAAAAAACAAGGTTCCAGGAGTTGACAGAATACCAATGGAGATGTTTCAACTATTGGATACAGCAGTAGAACCGCTCACTCATCTATGTCAAGAAATTTGGAAGACTGCTACCCAGCCAACCGACTGGAAGTGATCCATATTTGTGCCCGTTCCAAAGTAAGGCGATCCAAGGGAATGCAGAAATTACCGAACAATTTCATTAATATCACACACAAGTAACATTTTGCTGAAGATCATTCAAAAGTGGTTGCAGGAGTACATTCACAGGGAACTGAGAGAAGTTTAAGCTGGATTCAGCAGAGGGCGTGGAATGAGAGATACCACTGCTGATGTCAGATGGATCTTGGCTGAAAGCAGAGAATAACAAAAAGACGTTTACCTGTGTTTTATTGACTATGAAAGGCATCAACTGTGTGGATCATAACAAATTATGGACAACATTGTGAAAAGGGGGAATTCTTGAACACTTAATTGTGCTCATCAGAAACCTGTACGTCCAACAAGAGCCAATCATTTGAATAAAATGAGGGAATACTACATAATTTGAAATCAAGAAAGGTGTGCATTAAGGTTGTATCTTCTCACCATGCTTATCCAATATGTAGGCTGAGCAAATAATATGAGAAGCTGGACTATATAAAGAAGAAAGGGGCATTAGGATTGGAGGAAGACTCATTAACAGCCTGCGATATGCAGATAACTTTGCTTGCTCAAAGTGAAGAGGACTTGAAGCACTTACTGATGAAGGTCAAAGATGACAGCCTTCAATATGGGTTACACCTCAACATAAAGAAAGCAAAAATCCTCACAACTGGACCAATAAGCAACATCATGACAGAGAAAAGATTGAAATTGTCAAGGATTTCATTTTACGTGGATGCACAATCAACACCCATGGCAGCAGCAGTCAAGAAATCAAACAATGTATTACATTGGACAAATCTGCTGCAAAAGACCTCTTTCAAGTCCTATAAAGCAAAGATATCACTTTGAGGACTAAGGTGCACCTGATCCAAGCCATGGTATTTTCAATCACCTCATATGCATGTGAAAGCTGAACAGTGAATAAGGAAGATGGAAGAATTAATGTCTTTGAATTATGGTGTTGGTGGAGAATATTGAATATACTATGGACCGCGAGAAGAACGAACAAATACGTCTTGGAAGAAGTACAGCCAGAGTGCTCCTTAGAAGCAAGGATGGTGAGACTTTGTCTCACATACTTTGGACATGTTATCAGGAGGGTCCAGTCCGTGGAGAAGGACACCATGCTTAGTAGAGGGTCAACGAAAAGAGGAAGAACCTCAAGGAGATGGACTGACATAGTGGCTACAACAATGGGCTCAAACATAGCAATGATCTGAGAATGGCAAAGGACTGGGGCAGGGCTTTGTTCTGTTGTGCAAAGGGTCACTATGAGTCAAAACCAACTTGACGGTACCTAACAACACAACAACAACAACAAGTAACTTGAAATGCTATCAGATACTTCCCTACCCACTGTAGGCTGGATGCAAGAGGGCTGGTATTAAAACACTAGCACTGAACTCGGCCTAAATCAACAGTCATTCCAACAATGGGAGTCTTTTCCCAACTCAAAGGAAAAAATTGCATTGACATAACATTCTTGCTGTTAGAATCTTCTGGTACAACTTTTTCTTATCCTTGGAAGCCTGTTTCTGCTTGCAATGCATAAACAAAGAACAAGTTGCAAATTGTAGATGTCATATTTTCTAACAGAAAAACTCAGAGGAAATTCTTTGATACTATTTTCTGTCTTACCATTCCTTGAGATGTTGAAGCCAACATACATGTCTCAGACTCATATTTCTCACTTGGAGAAGAATCTTTAGCTTGTGTGACAGAATGATATGTTGAAACATTTCACAGGGTTCTGCAAAGGGCATTTTGAATTCTGGATGCTCTGCCCCCAGACAAATGTATAAGAGATATAGGGTATATTGGAACAATATACCGTGAGGGAATCATTGGAAAAATCCAGGATGTGGCTTCAACTAGCCAAAAAAGTCCACGCAATTAAAAAAAAAAAAAAAAAAAGGTGTGTGTAGGAGGGGCAGGGGGGCAACAGGACTGTTACAGATTAAAAGACATGACAGACATATAATAACAAAATACAATTCCTGATCCTTGACTGGATCTTCAAGCAGAAGAGAAATCCAAAACAGACTCTTCAGGCACAATTGGGGAAATCTGAGTTTGCACTAGATACTAGAAAAAGCAAATGTGGCAAAATGTGAATACTTGGTAAATGCAGTGAAGGGCATATGGGTGTTTGTTGGACCAACCTTCCAACTTTTCTCAAGGGTCTGGAATTTTTCTAAACAAAATAAAAATATTGAAGAAGGCATCAGGCACAGGAAAATTCCAATGATATGCTGCTAAGTGGGAAAATAACAAGGCTACAAAACAGAGCTACAGTATGAGGCTACTACTTTTGTTTAGAAATACAGGTACATGTGCCCAGAAAAATGACTGGATTTATAGAAAAATGTTAGCAATGTGTATCTCTAGGTGCTTTTCTGCGGGTTTGCATGTTTTTTGTTTGCTTTCATTCACTATGTAATGTTTTTGTAGTTAAAAAGGTTGTTATTTCTTTTAAAGATCAGATTTCCGTACCGTGGAGTTTACATTGTGACCACAAGCAAGCTGATTGTGCTTAAAATAATTATGGGACTAGACGCCCCTGATTAAAAATTACTGTGATGTCCTACAACAAATGCTGAAACGATGCCACTTTCCAAAGCCCCTTAAATACCTGAGGAAGTGGTTTTGCTGCTCCTTTAGGTACTGATCAAAATAATTCCATTCGTTCCAGTGAAGCCTGTTCAAGAGGCAGAGGTTGTCCTTTCGCTTCTTCATGTTGTTCAGGGCCTGGGTGATGATGTCAGCGTACCTCATGGTGGACTCAGTGGTCTTCATCGTCAAGGAAAACCCCACACTCTCTGACGGTGCCGGCCCTTTGCATTATTAGTGGAATGTGCTTACTGCGTGAGAAAGGGAAGAGAGGGATAGGGGAGTGGGGAAAATGACCCGTGTTCCCGGATAGTGATGGGCATCTGAGCAGGAAACGACGCCTTCTGCTCTTTGACCTCAGCCTGCTTTGGAAAGGAAGAGGCTACCCTCTCTGGCTAGGCTGTTCCCCACCTTTTAATAAAGCCCTTCTCTCCTCCTGCTGATGGAAGGGCTGTTGTTGTTGGGTGGTGTTGAGTCGATTTTCACTCCTAGCAACCCATGTAACAGAGTAGGACTGCCCCATAAGGTCTCCTAGGCTGTAATCTTTACATGAGCAGATCGCCATGTCTTTCTCCCACAAAGTGGCTGGGTGGGTTTGAACCATCACCCTTCCCGTTAGCAGCCGAGCGTTTAGCTGTTTGTTCCACCATGGCTCCTTGATAGAAGGGCTAGGAAATACTCATTTAGACTGTTATCAGAATTTCTCTATAATAATCACAGTGGTGAATAAATAGGAAGGAGTTTCAACTCCCCTTTCCTTTCAGGCCCAAGGCCTCTTTACCCATCTAATGTTTATACCTCGAAAAATTCTGTCTCCCTCCCATCTCCCAAGTTTCCTTGACTTAGTTAGGATCTCAGCTACACTGGTCAGGAGTTGTGGAACCTCAGACAAGATATAAGTCACCCTGCATATCTCTATTTCCTTATCTATAAAATAGGGATAATAACACTGACCTTATATGGTGTTAATAATGATACATTTTATTTTAGTACCAGTTGTACGCCATTACATCCTAGTCACAACACTATTAGTGTGGTATACAAAACCCGTTGCCATTGAGTCAGTTCCAGCTCATAGTGACCCTACAGGATGGAGTAGAACTGCTCCATAGTGCTTCCAAGGAGCGGCTGGTAGATTTGAACTGCCGACCTTTTGGTTAGCAGCCGAGCTCTTAACTACTGTGCCACCTTTTAGGAATGGATAAAGATATTGAGCCCTGAGCTTAAGCTGTGTGTACGAGATCTCAAGGTCAGTGGGTTGATGAGCTGGGATTCAAATCCAGGGCTGTCTATCCCCAAATCAGGCTCTTTTCATTATACTACACTGTCTTTAGAGAACCAATGAGGTGATGGACAAGAAAGCACTTTATAGCCGGTAAAGTCCTATGAAATGTGAGCTATTAGTATCCTCTGCTTATCTGAAGTTTGTGGGTATGAAGCTCTTTAGTGCAGGCGATGCAAAGTCCTACCTAGTCCGTTATGGATGCAGCTCCTGATGGGGAGCTAACTGCAAACATAAGATATTCGAGCACTCATTACCTGCCAAGCACTGTGCTAGGCCTTTCTCTATTGTCTCTGTAATCTGCGTAACAGTCCTATGAGGCAGGTACTGTTATCCCCATTTTACAGATGAGAAAAATGAGGCCCAGAGAGAATATGGAATTTTTCTAAGATCATTCACCTGGTAAGCAGTAGAGCTGGCTCCTGAGTCCAGGTCTATTTGATTCTAAAACCCATGTTAACACTCCCTATGGTAACCTGCTTATATCCTCAGATTTCTCTGATTTTATTTCAAGACTCAGGACACCCACACATGCTATACCTGTTGCCTTGAGATTTGAGCTTTTTTCTAAATCCTCAGCATAAATGCTACCAGGGCCAGGAATTTGCTGATACGTATGAAGGAGGGGTATGTGCCACAGTGGTTAAACATTCGGCTGCTAACCGAAAGGTCCACAGTTTGAACCTACCAGCAGCTCCGCAGGGAAAAGACCTGGCAATCTGTCCCTGTAAAGATTACTATACCATTACTGAACATTTTGATCCAAGATTCCATTGAAGAATCCTGATCAAAAGGGAAAAATGCAGAACAAAATTGCAAATTTTCATGGAGCTCTAGACTTTCTAGAGCCATGGAGGCTGGATGAACCCCTGAAATTATTGCCCTGAGAAAATCTTTAAACCTTAAACCAAAAATATCCTCTGAAATCCTCTTAATACCAAACAGTAATCTAGCTTAACTAGCAAAAATGTCTTCCTTGAACATTATGTTCTTTTAAGAACTATATGGGATCAAATTGACAACAGCAACTCAAAAGATTAGCTAGAAACCACAGGAAGCAGTGAGTGTAGGTTAATGTGGGAGGAACAACTCAGAAAAGGGGGGTGAGAATGGACACATACTCAAAGAAGATAATCAGTGTCACTGAATTGTACATGTACAAATAGTTGAATTGGTGTATGTTTTGTTGTATATATTCTCAACAACAACCACAAAATAATAATTAAAAGAAAAAAGATTACATTCTAGGAAACTCTATGGGACAGTTGTCTGTCCTATAGGCATTGACTCAACAACAACATGGAGGAGGGGTATGCATGGAGAGGGTATCACATGAAGTATATACATGCGGACACTGGAATTCCTGATCAATACTCACTCTGGGGTGATTCTGAGTATCTAGTAGGAAGCAATTATTTAGTTTCACACTATGTTAGAGTGCCAAATTAGCCCACTCCTTCTAGTAGATGGGAAAAATGTGACTTTGCCTAGACTGAAATTTTACCTGCCCAGGGTCCCACAGCCAGGTCATGAAGCAGATTTGGAAGTAAAATGAGCAAGATTCTGACCCTTACACTCCTAGCGATGGCCACCCTTAACTGCCACCCACTGCGTGCCAGGTGCTACGCTGAGGGCTGGATTTCTCTCCCCAGCTCTGGCTTCTGGGAAGGGGAAGCAGGGCCTGGAGAAGCATGGGCCCCGCTGGCAGGTGGCAAGGATATGGAATGCTCTTGGTCTTCTCCCTCCTGACCATCAACATGTCCTGGCCGTGCTGCCGTAGAATGGAGTAGTTCTGGAGGAAGTACACAATCAGAGGGCTCTTCCCATAAATGTTGAAGTGGTTTGCGATCATCTCAGGGCTCTTGCAAGCAGGGTGAGACTAGGTATGAAAAAAAGAGGAAAAAAAAGGACGTTGTCATTTTTGTAGCACATATTAAGAAGGATAAGGGCGCTCATATCCTGTGATCCAGTAACTCCAGTTTTAGGAATGCCAATCAAAGGAAATTAAGAAAATAGTTCAGGTGCTAAGATGTTCACTACTCAGATATTTACTATAACAGAAGGTTAGAATGACCTAAATGTCCAAGAAGAAGTTATCGATGACATGTCTACCCAAAGGAATAATGCCGCTATTAAGATGTTTATGAAGAATTGATAACTTCAAAAATGTTTCAGATATAGCAGTGTCTTAGTTATCTAGTGCTGTTGTAACAGAAATACCATAAGTGGGTGGCTTTAACAAACAGAAATTTATTCTCTCATAGCCTAGGAGGCTAGAAGTCCAAATTCAGGGTGACAGCTCCAGGGGAAGCCTTTATCACTCTGTCAACTCTGGAGGAAGGTCCTTGTCATCAATCTTCCCCTGGTCTAGGAGCTTCTCAGTGCAGGAATCCCAGGTCCCAAGGATGTGCTCTGTTCCCAGGGCTGCTGGTGGTAGGAGGTCCCCTGTCTCTCTGCTAGCTTCTCTCTTTTATATCTCAAAAGAGACTGACTCAAGATACAACCTAATCTTGTAGGTTCAGTCCTGCCTCACAAAAATAACTACCTCTAATCCTGCCTCATTAACATCATAGAGGTAGGATTTACAACACATAAGAAAATCATATCAGATGAAAAAATGGTAGACAATCACATAGTACTGGGAATCATGGCCTAGCCAAGTGGACACACATTTTTCGGGACACAATTCAAGCCATTGCAAACAACAAATTAAAAAAATCAAGATAGAAAATTGGGTCAAAACCCATTGCCATCAAGTCGATTTCGACTCATAGCAATCCTATAGGACTGAGTAGAATTGCCCCATAGGGTTTCCAATGAGTGGCTGGTGGATTCGAACTGCCAACCTTTTGGTTAGCAGCCAATCTCTTAACTGCTACGTCACCAGGGCTCCAGAAAATTGGGTAGATGGTATATGTATTTTACATAAAATAAATATTATTATATGAAATAAGCAAAACAAGACAAAACAAAATGATGAAAGACTGGAAGGACATTTACCTAAATATTAACAATTCGTTCAGCAAATGTTTATTGAGCAATTACTATGTCTATGGAGCCCTGGTGGCACAGTGGTTAAATGCCTGGTCCATAGTTTGAACCCAAAAGCTGCTCCATGGTAGAAAGATGTGACAGTCTGCTTCGGTAAAGATTACAGCCTTAGAAACCCTATGGGGCAATTCTACTCTGTCCTGTAGGGTCGTTATGAGTCAGAATCGAATTGACAGCAATGGGCTTGGGGTTTTTTAAATTTTTTTGGACTATGCATGCACACTGTTCTAGATGATGGAGAGCTCTGCAGAGTTCAGTAGGGAAACAGATAAATTCTGGTCCTCATGGAGCTTGTGTTAGAGTTGAGAGGAATACAACAAACAAATCAACAAATAAAAGAATAACAAAATCATGGAATAATAAGTGCTACAGTTAAGAATCAAGCAGGTGATGAAGGGTGGTAGGGTGGGAGAGGCGAGGAGGGTAATGTTTTTGATGAGGTAGTCAGGGAAGTTAAGATCCTGGCAGATCCTGAATGACGTGAGGGGAGGGAGCCAAGTGAAAATCTGTGGGGAGATGTTCTAGGCAAAGGGAACAGCAACCGCAAAAGAGGCTGAGGCAGAAATGAGCTCAGTGTTTCTGAGGACAGAAACAGTCCTGCGTGGTTCAGCTGGGTGTGGAAGGTTGGGAGTCAGAGATGAGGCTGCAGAGGAAGCCAGAGGCTCATGGGCCATGGTAGAGTTACGGCTTATTTCTGAGTGTGATGGGAAGTTACTGGAAAGTTTTGAGCAGGGGTAACACATAACTTGATTAAGTTTTTTAAGACCCCTCTGACTGCTGTGAGGAGAAATGAGCGCGATGGGTAAGAGTGGATGCAAGAGCAGTTCGAAGGCCCCTGTAGTTGCTCAGGGAGAGCTGACAGGGCCTAAGGCTTAGGAGTTTCAGAGAGGGTGAGAAGTGATCAAATTTACAATAAATGATGAAAACAGGACTGGCAGGATTTGTCGATGGATAGGATGTGGGTATGAGAGAATGTAAGGAGTCAGGAATAAGTACCAGGGTTTAGGTGGCATTTTCTTCAGGTGGGAGGACTTGGGGAGGAACAGCTCAGGGGGGCTGGTCAATGGCTGAGCCAGTTCCCTCTGGCACTTTCCTTCCACTTTTTCCTGCCAGGCCCTAGGCTCTCAGCTGCTTCCCCTTCCTGTTAAGAGCAGCCACCCTCTACTCTACTGCTGGGATTCCCACTCTAGAAGACGGGAATAGTACACAATCACCCATTTCCTTTCTTCCTATCTCCACAGCAAACCCACCAGCGGTTTCAGCATTAAGGACCATAACACTGTTGGGCTTTATTTTCCCCACACCGAGATAAAGGTCAGAAAAGTTAAACAATTTAATCTAGCAATACAGTTGGTGAGAGGCAGAACCAAGACTTGAACCTGTGTCTGTCTGTCTTTCCCACCATGCCTCAGTGCTTCTCAAAACCTTCACTGCTTAAACACTGAGGGGATGTAAGTGGTGGTGCAAACGGTTTGTGTGTTACTGCTAACCTAAAGGTTGGCGGTTCGAATCCACCCAGTGTTACCATGGAAGAAAAGCTTGGTGATCTACTTCCATTAAGAGTACAGCCAATAACAAAGAGAAATTAATTTTCTCACAGTCTAGTAGGGTAGAATTCCAAATTCAGGGTGTCAGCTCCAGGGGAAGGCTTTCTGTCTCTGCTGGATCTGGAGGGAGGTCTTTTTATCAATCTTTCCCTGGACTAGGTGCTTCTCCGCGCAGGAACCTCAGGTCCAACGGACACAATCTGCTCCCGGCTACTGCTTTCTTCGTGGTATAAGGTCCCCCTTCTCTGCCTGCTTCTCTTTCCTTTTACCACCTTTAGATAAAAGGTGGTGCAGGCCACACTCCAGGGAAACCCCCTTTTCATTGGATCAGGGATGTGACCTTAGTGAGGGTGTTACAATCCCACCCCAATCCTCTTTAACATAAAATTACAGCCACAAATGAAAGACACTGTATCAAAAATTCGCTGAAAGTAACCTTAAGTTCCTTAATGAAACTACTGCTTTACAATAAAAGGGAGGCAGGACCCTGAAGACATCTTTCCACATCCCCCAAATCTTTGGAGAAAATCAGGAACTGGTCCCATACCATAGAGCATTCTTTTTTGTGCCCTGTTTCTCTTCAGTCTCTATGCAGCCGTGGTAAGAACTTTCAGGTCTTCAGCTCCACATTTTGTCTTGCAGCTTGGCTGCTTAATTGAAATTCATTGTAAATTATAAGAGATGAGATCTCTAGCCGGCAGAATGAACTAGGTTCAGAAAGAATGAAACTAGGTTTTGTATGGTTCTTACAAAGTAATCCAGTTTTTTAAGCCACAAAAATGTGTGGGCATGAACTGGGCACTTTAAGGACATCTAGGGTACTTACTACCAACAGAAGAAGCTCATATAAGGATAAGCTGGGACATGAGATGGACCAGAGCGTTAGGCTGTGCACCAGCCACAAGAAAACTCTCATGCAACGTAGGTACACTGACCGAACCCCACAGCAGACTCCCTGCTAGGAATTTCAGAAACCGAAGTTTCAACCTAAGGGAATAGAAACCTTGGCATCTAAGAGAAGTGGGCATGGAGCTTCACCCTACTGGGATGCTGGTCTGGGGTTCATCTTCAAAAAATGCAGTAAACTGAATATACCAAAAGTAATTTGGAATGTCAATGATGACTTTGGGAAAATGAGTTAATATTTGCATTATCTTTTCTTTCCTCTTTGGGCAACTCTTGTTTGGTGGTCAGGTTTTGTCAGAGGGTCTGAGATTCTTCCATCTGAGACTGTGGCAAGTTAATAAGTTTTATCTAGAATTTGTTCTTCTATTGAAATCTGTAAATCCTACCAAAGAATTGCTGTTTACACTTTAAGAGACTGGGTTACCCAAGACAAACATACAAAATTAGTTGGATTCCTAAACACCAATAAAATAAAGAGAATGATGAAAAGGAAATCAGGAAAACAATACCATTTATAATAGCCCCTAAAAAAAAAAAGTTAGGAATGAATCTTATGCACTGCTGGTGGGAATGTAAAATGGTACAACCACTACAGAAGGTGATATGGCATTTCTTTAAAAAGCTAGAAATGGAAATACCATACGCTCAAGCAATCCCACTCCTCGGAATATATCCTAGAGAAATAACGGTCATCACACAAACAGACATATGCACACACATGTTCATTGCAGCATTGTTCACAATAGCAAAAAGATGGAAACAACCTAGATGCCCATCAACAGATGAATGGATAAACAATCTATGGTACATACACACAACGGAGTATTATGCGACGCTAAAAAACAACGATGAATCTGTGAAGCATCTCATAACATGGATAAATCTGGAGGGCATTATGCTGAGTGAAATTAGTCAATCACAAAAGGACAAATATTGTATAAGACCACTACTATAAAAACTCATGAAATGGTTTACACACAAAAAGAAACAATTTTTGATGGTTACAAGGCAGGGGAGGGGCTAGAATGGAAAAACACTAAATAGATAATAGATAAGTGGTAACTTTGGTGAAGGGTAAGACAGTACACAATACTGGGGAAGCCAGCATAACTTGTACAAGGCAAGGTCACGGTAGCTCCATAGACACATCCAAACTCCCTGAGGGACCAAATTGCTGGGCTGAGGGCCATGGGGACCATGGTCTTGGCAACATCTAGCTCAATTGGCATAACACAGTTTATAAAGAAAATGTTCTACATTCTACTTTGGTGAGTAGCTTCCGGGGTCTTAAAACCCTGTCAGTGGCCATCTAAGATACTCCACTGGTCTTACCCCTTCAGGAGCAAGGAAGGATGAAGAAAACTAAAGACACAAGGGAAAGATTAGTCCACAGGACTAATGGACCACATCTACCATGGCCTCCACCAGACTGAGTCCAGTACAACTAAATGGTGCCCGGCTACCACCACTGACTGCTCTGACAGGGATCACAATAGAGGGCCCCAAACGGAGCTGGAGAAAAACGTAGAACAAAATTCTAACTCACAAAAAAAGACCAGACTTACTGGCCTGATAGAGACTGGAGAAACCCCCAAGAGTATGGCCTTCGGACACTCCTGAGGTTCACCCTTTGGCCAAAGATTAGACAGGCTCATAAAATAAAATGAGACTAAAAAGGGGTGCAACAACTCAGGGGCAAGGACTAGAGGGCAGGAGGAGACAAGAAAACTGGTAATAGGGAACCCAAGGTCAAGAAGGGAGGGTGTTGACATGTTGTGGGGTTGTTAACCAATGTCATAAAACACTATGTGCACTAACTGTTTAATGAGAAACTAGTTGGCTCTGTAAACCTTCATCTAAAGTACAACTTAAAAAAAGGCAACAACGACAAAAAGAAAAAAAAGAATACAGCCAATTCGGGAAGGCTGGAACTCTCATGCACTACTGGTAGAAATGCAAAATGGTACCAATGTTTTGGAAAACGATCTGGTGCTTCCTTAGAAAGCTAGAAATAGAAATACCATACGATCCAGCAATCCCAGTCCTAGGAATACATTCTAGAGAAATAAGAGCCGTCAGACGTATAGATATATGTACCCCCATGTTCATTGCAGCATTGTTCACAGTAGCAAAAAGATGGTAACAACCTGGATGCCCATCAACACATGAATGGATAAACAAACTATGGTACATGCACACGATGGAGTACTACGCAACGATAAAGAACAATGATCAATCTGCAAAGCATCTCACAACATGGATGAACTTGCAGGGCATTATGCCGAGTGAAATAAATCAAATCACAAAAGGACAAATATTGTATGAGACCACTACTATAAAAACTCATGAAAATGTTTACACACAAAAAGAATCTTTGATGGTTATGAGGGAGGGGAGGGGCGGGGATGGAAAAACAGTAAACAGACAATTGATGGGTGGTAACTTTGGTGAGGGGTGAGACAGTGTACGGTGCTGGGGAAGCCAGTGCACCTTGTCCAGGGCAGGGTCATGGAAGCTCCATGGACACATCCAAACTCCCTGAAGGACTGAATTGCTGGGCTAAGGACTGTGGGGACCAAGGTCTCTGGGAACATCTACCTCAATTGGCATAACATAGTTTATAAAGAAAATGTTCTACATTCGACTTTGGTGAGTAGTGCCTGGGGTCTTAAAAGCTTGTGAGCAGCCATCTAAGATACTCCACTGGTCTCACCCCGTCTGGAGCAAGGGAGAATAAAGAAAACCAAAGACACAAGGGAAAGATTAGTCCAAAGGACTAATGGACCACAACTACCACACCCTCCATCAGACTGGGTCCAGCATAACTAGATGGTACCCAGCTACCACCACCAACTGCTCTGACAGGGATCAGGATAGAGGGTTCCAGACAGAACTAGGGAAAAACATAGAAGAAAATGCTAACTAACACACACACACACACAAAAGACCAGATTTACTGGCCTGATGACAGAGGCTGGAGAAAACCTGAGTATGGTCCCCAGACACCCTTACAGCTCAGTAATGAAGTCACTCCTGAGGGTCACCCTTCAGCCAAAGATTATAGAGGCCCTAAAACAAAACAAGACTGAAGCAGCACACCAGCCCAGGGGCAAGGACTAGAAGGCAGGAGGGAACAGGAAATCTGGTAATAGAGAACCCAAGGTCGAGAATGGAGAAACAGTTGCAGTCTGTCAACAAGGGCCTATTCTCTTGAAATAGGCCCACACAGGTCCATGCAGGTGGGAAAGGTATTCAAAGTCCACGGACCATTTATGCCTGGACAGGAGCCAATTCTGTCCTGAGTTCCCCAGGTTAGTGGAGCTGGCAAATTATCTTTTTCCCCCATTTGTGAATTTATTCCTTCTCCAAGGCCGGGAGAATGGCTCAGAGCGCTCAGCAGGCCCAGGAAAATCCACGGCCACTGAAGACGGCTTGGGGGCTGGGGGACGGTAAAATATATGCAAGTACTTAGCTTTTGCCAAGAGCACTGTTCTTCTTGGTTCCGGAGGTGTGAGCAGGCTGTGCAGCTGGCTTTCTCTCCCTGAGGAAACCGCATCCAGGATGCTACCACCAGCGCTGCTGCGGTTGCTCCAGGGAATGATGCCTGAGGGTTCCCGGCAATTCAGGTCTGGCAACTCCTCTCTGCTTCTGAACTGTCTCTTCCTCCCCCTGCCACTCAGTCCATTTTCTAACTTTGCCTTTGATGCTCAGGGCTCCTAGCTTGTCATAAATATGATCGTTTCACTTGTTTTCTTCAGGTCTTTGTTGTAGAATCACCAGAAGCATCTGGCTACTCCGCCATCTTGGCCCTGCCTCTCCTTGTTCATTCTTTTGGCAGTCCATGGTATATTCAATATTCTTTGCCACAATACCACAATTCAAAGGCGTCAATTCCTCTTTGGTCTTCTTTATTCATCCTCCTGCTTATGCATGCATAGGAGGTGACTGAAAACACTATGGCTTAAGTCAGGTGAACCCTAGTCTTCAAGGTGACATCTTTGTTTCTTAACACTTTAAAGAGGTCTTTGGCAGCAGATTTGCCCAATGCGATGCATCAATTTCTTGACTGCGGCTTCCATGGGCATTGATTGTGGATCCAAGTAAAACGAAATCCTTGACAACTTCAGTCTTTTCTCCGTTTATCATGATGTTGCTTATTGGTCCAGTTGTGAGGGTTTTTATGTTGAGGTGTCATCCATACTGAAGGCTGTAGTCTTTGATCTTCATCATCAAGTGCTTCAAGTCCTCTTCACTTTCAGCAAGCAAGGCTGTGTCATCTGCATATCACAGGTGGTTAATGAGCCTTCCTCTAATCTTGATGCCCCGTTCTTCTTCATACAGTCTAGCTTCTTGGTTTATTTGTTCAGCATACAGATTGAATAGGTATGGTAAAAGGATACAACCCTGATGCACACCTTTCCTGACTTTAAACCACTAAGTATCCCCTTGTTTTGTTTGAACAACTGCCTCTTGATCTAGGTACAGGCTTCTCATGAGCACAATGAAGTGTTCTGGAATTCTCATTCTTCACAATGTTATCCATAATTTGTTATGATCCACACAGTCAAATGTCTTTGCATAGTCAATAAAACACAGGTAAGCATCCTTCTGGTACTCTCTGCTGTCAGCCAGGATCCATCTGATATCAGCAATGATATCCCTGGTTCCATGTCCTCTTCTGAATCCGGCCTGAATTTCTGACAATTCTCCGTCGATGTACTGTAGCAGCTGCTTTTGAATGATCTTCAGCAAAATTTTACTTGTATGTGATATTAATGATATTGTTTAAAAATTCCCACATTCTGTTGGATCAGCTTTCTTCAAAACGAGTACAAATATGGATCTCCTCTAGTCAGTTGGCCAGAAGTCTCTTCCAAATTTCTTGGCATAGACAAATGAACACTTCCAGTGCTGCATCCTTTTGTTGAAACATCAACTCCATCAATTCCAGGAGCCTTGCTTTTTGCCAGTGTCTTCAGTGCAGCTTGGACCTCTTCTTCAGTACCATTGGTTCTTGGTCATTTGCTACCTCCTGAAAAGGCTGAATGTCAACCAATTCTTTTTGGTGCAGTGACTCTGTGTATTCCTTCCATCCACTTTTGATGCTTCCTGTGTCACTTAATATTTTCCCCATAGAATCCTTCACCATTGCAACTTGAGGCTTGAATTTTTTCTGCAGTTCTTTCAGCTTGAGAGATGCTGGGAGTGTTCTTCCCTTTCGGTTTTCTAACTCCAAGTCTTTGCACATGTCATTATAATACTTCACTTTGTCTTCTTGAGCTGCCTTTTGAAATCTTCTGTTCAGTTCTTGTACTTCATCATTTCTTCCATTTGCTTTACTACTCAATGTTCAAGAACAAGTTTCAGAGTCTCTTCTGACATCCATTTTGGTCTTTTCTTTCTTCCCTGTCTGTTTAATGAACTCTTGTTTTCTTCGTGTATGATGTCCTTTATATCATTCCACAACTCATCTGGTCTTTGGTCAGTAGTGTTCAGTGAGTCAAATCTATTCTTGAGATAGTCTCTAAATTCCGGTGGGATATACTCAAGGTCATACTTTGGTTCTTACAGACTTGTTCTAATTTTCTTCAGCTTCAACCTGAACTTGCATGTGAGCAATTGATGGTCTGTTCCACAGTCCACCCCTGATCTTGTTCTGACTGATGATATTGAGCTTTTCTATCATCTCTTTCCACAGATATAGTTGATTTGATTCCTATATATTCCATTTGGTGAGGTCCACGTGTATAGTCACCATTTACGTTGTTGAAAAAACATATTCGCAATGAAGAAGTCATTGGTCTTGAAAATTTTATCATGCGATCTTCAGTGTTGTTTCTGTCGCCAAGGCCATATTTTCCAACTACTGATCCTTCTTCTTTGTTTTTAGCTTTCACATTCCAATCATCGGTAATTACCAATGCATCTTGATTGCACGTTTGATCAATTTCAGATAGCAGAAGTTGGTAAAAGTCAACTTCTTCGTCTTTGTCCTTAGTGGTTGGTGTGTAAATTTGAATAGTAGTCGTGTTACCTGGTCTTCCTTGTAAGCTTTTGGATATTGTCCTATCACTGACAGCGTTGGACATCAGGATAGATCTTGAAATGTTCTTTTTGACGATGAATGTAACACCATTCCTCTTCAAGTTGTCATTCTTGGCATAGTAGGCTATACGATTGTCTGATTCAAAACAGCCAGTGCCAGTCCATTTCAGCTCACTAATGCCTTGGATATTGATGTTTATGCGTTCCATTTCATTTTTGACAACTTCCAATTTTCCTAGATTTATACTTCACACATTCCATTTTCTGATTATTAGTGGATGTTTGCAGCTGCTTCTTCTTATTTTGAGTCATATCACATCAGCAAACGAAGGTCCCGAAAGCTTGACTCCATTCATGTCATTAAAGTTGACTCTACTTTGAGGAGGCAGGTCTTCCCTGGTTGTATTTTGAGTGCCATCCAACCTGAGAGACTATCTTCCTGCACTATATCAGACAATGTTTGGCTGCTATTCATAAGGTTTTCACTGGCTAATTTTTTTTTTCAGAAGTAGACCACTAGATTCTTCTTCCTAGTCGGTCTTAGTCTGGAAGCTCAGCTGAAACCTGTCTACCATGGGTGACTCTGCTGGTATTTGAATTCCAGTGGCATAGATTCCAGCATCACAACACACAAGCCCCCACAGTAAAACAAACTGACTCATCTAGGAATTACTGTCCCATTTTGTTAGAGTAGGAAACTGAGGCTCAGAGGAATAAAGAAACTGAGTGACAGAAGTTGGCAGCGCTCTCTTTCTCTCCATCGCACCCTGGGTTTTGAGTTTCAAGCAGGTAAGTTTAAACCTCTGAAGAAATCCAGACAAAATGCTCTCTTGACTTGTACCTACCTTAGGAATTACTCTTAGATTGCCTTGCATCTACTATCAGCAATACCCCAATTCTTACCCTGACGTCTTTACAGAGCTAGTTTTTCTAGCCACATCAGTCCTCTTTTAAATTACCTCCACTCTTAAATTTCCAGTCGTGTCCTCACCTGTTTAGATAACATAGCCTCATGTTGCCTTCCTTCTGATATTCTCTTGACTTGATTTGTAACTTTCCTCAAGATCATTGCTTGACGGTGATGCTCTGTCAAGAGAATATTAAAAATAAATAAATAAAACAAAGGCAATTGGAGCTTTCCAGCTGTGATGCGAAAAAGCATTAGGTAGATCTCATCTTCCCATAGTCTGAAAATGTATTCAGATCACTGGAAGATGCTAGAGGAAACAGTGCAGGTAAATCCATACAATATCACTTGCATTTTAACCAGACATACACCTGCAACCATATATTTGTCCCTTTACTTATTTATCTGTCCATCCTTCTATCTATCCATCCATCTATTCATTCATCCACAAACATTTACTAAGTATCTACTATGTGCTGGGTCCATGCTAGGTGCTGGAAGTAGACTAACTTCAGGGAACTCACAGTTTCATGAGAGAGAAAAAGACACGTAAATAGTGAGTGAACACTGACTCAGGTGCCATGATAGAACTCTCTACAGGATACAGTATAGATGATGAACAGAAAGGAGAGATCAAAAGGTTTTTAAAACGCTGAGCCACATCAATTAAAAAAAAAAAAAGGACCCGACTCTTACACAATTTTTGGTTTATCTAAAAGAAAGGCTTAATAGAGAAGATATTAAAGATAAGCAGAGAGAAAACAACAGTCACCTATAAATGGATAGCAATTAGAATGACAGCAGAGTTCTCAGCAGCAACAGTGGAAGACAGAAGAGAATCAAACAGTATAATCAAAATTTCGAGAGAAAACTGTTAAGCTAGATTTGTGTACCTAGCAAAACTATCTTTCAAGAATAAAGATGAAATAAAGATATTTGCAGAAAAACAAAAACTAACGAAATTTTGCTTGGTAGAGGGTCAGTGAAAAAGAGGAAGACCTCAGTGAGATGGATTGACACAGTGGCCGTAACAATGAGCTTAAGTATAACAATGATTGTGAGGATGGTGCAGGATGGGGCAGTGTTTTGTTCTGTTGTACACAGGGTCCCTATGAGTCAGAACTGACTTGATGGCACCTAAAACAACAGCAAGGAAACTTACCCAGAGACCTGTGATAAAGGGAATGCTAAAGGAGATTATAAAATAATCTTTGTTGCGGGTGGATGTCCTGTACATTGTAGGATGTTTAGCCATATCTCTGACCTCTACCCACTACATGTCGGTAGCAAACTCTTCCTTTGACATGACAACCAAAAGTGTCTTCAGACACTATTAAATGTCTGCTGGGTGGGGGGGGGGGCAATGCAAAATCGCCCCTGGTTGAGAACCACTACAACGAATTATACATATAACTTTCAAAAAATAGAATAAAATGAAGTAAAAATAAGAAAAAAAGAGGGGACCAAAAAACTCTCATCAGAGCTGCAGTTCCAATTAAGATGGAGTAAGCACATTTCACCCTATCTCCCACTGAATGCACCTGAAAACCCTAGACAGACTACGTGGAGTAGCTACTTGAAGACTCTGAAAAGTAAATGGTAACAGATGAATTGAAGAAGGAAACCAGAACTCAAAATATGAATCATCTGGCAATGAGCTTCCTGGATTATTTTCCTCCTGTATCAACCAACCCAAACCAAACCCAGTGCCGTCGAGTCGATTCTGACTCATAGCGACCCTATAGGACAGAGTAGAACTGCCCCATAGAGTTTCCAAGGAGCGCCTGGCAGATTCGAACTGCCGACCCTTTGGTTAGCAGCCGTAGCACTTAACCACTACACCACCAGGGTTTTCCCTAAACTCAGAGGCAACATAAAGTCCAGAACTGAGCACCAGGTGCAGACAGAAACAGATCTAACAGATCCTAGGTCATGGACTGAATTATGTTCCCAAAAATGTGTGTCAACTTGACTAGGCCATGATTCCCAGTGATGTGTGATTGTCCACCATTTTGTCATCTGATGGGATTTTCCTATGTGTTATAAATCCTACCTCTCTGATATTAACGAGGCAGGTTAGAGGCAGTTATGTTAATATGGCAGGACTCAATATACAATATTAATGAGGCAGGACTCAATCTACAATATTACCCCTCAGAAGCTCCTGGATCAGGGGAGGACTGATGACAAGGACCTTCTGTCAGAGCCAACAGAGAGAGAAAGCCTTCCCCTGGAGCTGTTACCCTGAATTCAGACTTCTAGCCTCCTAGACTATGACAGAAAAAGCTTCTGTTTGTTAAAGTCATCCACTTGTGGTATTTCTATTATAGCCACACTAGAAGACTAAGACAGTAGTTGTGTAATCTTGGGGAAGATTTCTATGCCTCATTTTTTCCATCTGTAAAATGGGGATAATAAATAGTACCTTTCAGTCCAATCACTTAAAAAGGGCATCATGTTTGGTAAAGTAAAGGGTCAGCGAAAACAAGGAAACCCTCCATGAGACAGACTGACATAATAGCTACAGCATACCAGTGATCATGAAGATGGTACAGGACCGGGCAACATTTCCTTCTGATATACATAAAGTCACTGTGACTTGGCGTTGACTCAACAGCAACTAACAGCAACAATAATCTGAGAGAGTTGTCATGACGATTCTATGAGATTATACACGGTACGATCAAGTATTTGCTAAGTAGTGGCTTTTAAAACAATGTGGATGAGAGGAAGGGTCAACCCTGAGAAACCTGGGGGAGGCAGACTGAAGAGTGATTGGACATGGTCTCCAGAGGTTAAGGATAGTCCTGAGACTTCTCAGGTGGATAGACACTGAGGCCACCGATGAGGCCTCCACCTCCTCTGAGATATCTGCTTCCTTCCTCAAAGAGCAGGAATCTCTGTGCTTGTTTCTAAGAAATGCAGAAAGTGGCTGGGATGCTGGTTGTAATGGATAGCAGAGAGGCAGAGCGGACTTCTGAATTCCAATTTCAGCTGTGCCTCTTACCACTGGGAAACTCTGGGGAAGTGACTGACTTCTCTGAATCTCCTCCATAGCTCCCTCAAGAGAAAGGATAGTTTAATTTTTGGGAATAATGATGGCATGTGTGAACTGCCTCGAATGATAACTTAAGAGCTCCTACCTCAATAAACGCTGGTTTCTGGTGGGGGAGGGGAGCAGCAATCCTGTCTTAAATTTATTTTCTACCAGTGCCAACAACCTCTCTTCCCTACAGCTATTAGTACTGTGTTGAACTCACCATCACAAAAATGGAACTTAATCAATGCTTACTGAACTGAAAGGACAATTACACTCCCTTGTCCCTTGGGGCAAGACCCAGACTAGAACTACTTGTGGAAACTAGGGTGGCGATTTTATGTTCAAACACACCTGAGAAACCAGAGTTTTTGAGACAATAGGAAAGTCAGAAGCCTACATGTCCCTTTTCGGTAGTCAATGTACCTTTTGTAGTCTTCTGTGCTTGTGAGCTTCCTCCTGAACTCTTCTTATATGAAGAGCCCCTGTCACTCACACAAGAAGACTCAAGGGAAGAAAAAAGAAGAAAAAGTTAGTAAAACTAGTAGTGAGAGGATGAGAGGAACACAAAAAAAGTAATACATGCAATTTCTTAGATTGACGAGTACATGGCAAAGTACATGCACAGCTTGAAAACTCCACCTTCACCTGGGAGCACAGCAGAGAGAAGCAGCTGATTTGGAAAACATATGGGCCGGGGGCTGTAGCAGGCTGGGGTTCAAGTCCCAGCTCAGCCACTCAACAGCTGCTGATCTTTGGCAAGTCACTGAACCTCTCTACTGCTTTGGTTTCCTTGTCAGATTCTTGTGAGGATGAAGTCAGCTAATGCATCCGAAGCACCGAGAAGGGTGGCTATTCATGATAAGTACTTCTTAAAAGTTGTTATCATTGTTCATGCAATCTCTCACCATGCCTCCTCCAGTAAACCTTTAATTGAGCAACAACTACTAAGATGCCTGGCACTGGGCACAAAATGACATCTAGACCCCGTGCTAAGGAGCTCCCAGACTAGCAGAGGGAGATCACAGTAAACAGACAATCACATTGTTGTTAATTGTCATGGAGTTGATGCTGACTCATGGTAGGCCCATCTATGCAGAGCAGAACTGCACTATATGGTTTTCAGGGTTGTGACCTTTTGGAAGCAGATCACCAGGCATGTTAACCTTTCAGCTAGCAGTTGAGCGCTCAGCTACTTGTGCCACCCAGGGACTCCTGACAATCACACTAAGGTGTGAAAAGAAAGTATCACATATTTATTAGAGCATTAATATGTTAGGATTAAGTTTGATGTGAGTAACAGAGAGTCAACCGTGGCTCAAACTAGGTAGAAATTTCTCTCCCACATAAAGCCTGAAGATAGGCAATCCAGGCTCATAACATTGGTTCTACTCTACTAAGTCCTTTGGGACTCTGACTTTTCCCAGCTCACAGTTTCACCTTTCCTAAGGTGCGGCCCTTGTCCTTAGGGTCCAAGACAGCAGTTGGAGCTCCAGTCATCACACATTTCAGACAGCAGGATGGAGGAAAGGACAAAGAGACGAAGGGTCCATACCAGCTGTCTTTTAAAGAAGATTCCCAGAAACTGCCACATGGCACATGGACTTTAACTGGATCTTAGTTACACAGCCATACATATATATAGCAGAGGCTAGGAAATGTAATCTGTACACTGGCCATGTGTACGCACACTTAAAAATCAGAGGTGCTCTTTGGTTTTCTTTGTTTTCTAACATTTTATTGTGTTTCAGATGAAAGTTTACACAGAAAATCAGGTTCCCATTTAATAATTTTTATACAAATTGTTCCATGACATTGGTTAAAATTTTCACAATGTGTCAGTATTCTCATTATTTCTACTCTGTTTATTCTATTTCCATTGATTTAGCTTCCCTGCCCTCCTTGCCTTCTCATCTTTGTTTTTGGGTAAATGTTGACCATTTGGTCTCATATAGTTGACTGTTTAAGGGAATATATACCTCACGGGTGATACTGTTTATTTTATAAGCCAATCTATTATTTGGCTGAAAGGTGACCACTGGGAGTAGTTTCAATTCTAAGTTAAAAGAGTATCTTAGGGCAATAGTCTTGGGGGCTCCACTAGTCTCCATCAGCCCAGCAAGTCTGGAATTTTTTAGGAATTTGAGCTTTGTTCTACATTTTTCTCTCATTCTATCTAGAACCTCCTATTGTGTCCCTGATCAGAATGGTTGGTAGTGGTGGCCAGGCACCATCTAGTTCTTCTGGTCTCAGGCTAGATGAAGCCGTGGTTCACGTGGGCTATCAGTCCTATGGACTAGTTTTTTTTTTCAGTCTTTGACTTCCTTCATTCTCCTTTGCTCCAGATTGGAAAAGACCAATAGTCGTACCTGAGTTGGTCACTCTCATGTTTTTAAGACCCCAGATGCTACTCACCAAACTAGGATGTAGTACATTATCTTTACATATTACGTTTTTCCAGTTGACCGAGTTGTCCCATGAAACTATGGTCCCAATCTCTGTAACCCAGTAAACCAATCCTATAAAATGTCTGGATATGTCTAGGAAGTCTCCATAACTGTGTTTTATTATATATTATTATATATAAGGATATATATGCAGCACACTCAAACATGTATATACTTATGCCTACGGATATACCTATATAAGCACAGGTACTCACATATACACATAGGGCATACATATCTACCTATGTAACCACACACATATTTTTGGTTATTATCACTGCTGTTGCAAAATTTCTATATTCTAGCATTGACCATAATTGTCCTTTATTCTCGCATACCTTTTGGTGTCTTCATTTACCTTAGTCAGGTTGTGCTGACTTCCCCCATATTGTGGGGGAAGTGTCTACTCATCCAAGTGTCTACTATCTAGCAAGTGACCCCCCCCCCATCCCTGGTAACCATCAAAGTATGTTGCTTTCTGTGTGTATACCTATTCTTGACAGAGGTGCTCTTTCTGTCGATCAAAGGGAGAGTAGATATTGAGGAACTAGTGCTCCGCCACTAGTAATTCCACTCTGTCACATGGGGTCACTATGAGTCAAAAATCAACTCGATGGCACCCAACAACAAGAGCAGAATGAGCAGAACATTATGGGAAGCCAGGGTGGGGAATGCTTGATTCTGAGAGCTGGAGGGCTTCCAAGGAGAGAAGACGCTTTGGTTCTGTCTTTAAGAATGAGTAGGAGTTTGGCAGTTGTTAAACAGATGGCCTACCATGTGGGAGGCAAACAGTCCACCAGCCTCAACAACAACCGCTTTCCTTTTATAGAAATGTGATATTTGAATGGGCAGAAGAAAGCAGAATGGACTCCCCATACATCATGCAGCTGGTTGTCCAAAGGCTACTGATCTTTAAATGTGAGATGGTTACTGGATTTGTTAGAAGAAAACACTCCCAGGGTTCAATGAAGCCTCCATGCTCATTCTTAACAGGCCTCGGAGAGATCTGTAGTACAGCTGAGAATAAACACAAGGAGGCTGGCTTGGGTTTATTAACAAGGCATCCTGTTATTTGGAGAGGCAGCATGATGATGCATAAAAAGCCTGAGAGCTTTCTGATGCCCGGTGAAGTCAGCTGTGTGGCCTTGGGTGAGTTATTCACCATTCTGAGTCTGTTTCTTCATTTGTCAAATAAAGATAATAATTACTGAGCTTGCAGGGATGTTGTAAGGACTACCCATTGCCGTTGAGTCGATTCTGACTCATGGAAACCCCATAGGACAGAGTACAACTGCACTATGTATAGGGTTTCCAAGGCTGTAAATCTTCATAGAAGCAGACCGCCATATCTTTCTCCCGTGGAGTGGCTGATAGATTCGTACCACCAACCTTTCAGTTAGCAGCTGAGTGCTTGACCACTGTACCACCAGGGCTCCTTTGTGAGGACTAAAAAAAAAAAAACCAAACCCATTGCCGTTGAGTCGATTCCGTGAGGACTAAAGAGGATATATGCAAAGAAAACAAGCAGGGCCTACATAAGGTGGACTCTTCATGAAGACTATGCTCTTCAACTTACAAAGGATTGTCCTATTTATCCTCTCATGTTGTTATCAGCAACCACCCTACAGGTGTGTGAGCAAAGGGTGGCTATCTCTGGGTTGGGACACCCTGACCCACCACAGCACAGAGAAGAAGCAGCAATCTACCCCACCCAGTCACCCTACTGCTCAGATTTGGCACACTGAGGGCTCAAGTGGGATGGGGGCAGAATAGCAGAGGCAGCCTGTTTTTGATCAAAATGTGAGATATCACCTGTGTATGAGCAAACGTGAGATACCCAGGAAATGTCTGGAAGGTCAGTGGGCTTGGCAGATTTGGTATTAACAGGTATACAAATTAGCTGGAGGAATCTGGGTTGTTATAGTTATGACCCTTAACGTACCTACGTTCTGGAACTTGGCAAAATTCTGGTTAAAATTATTAGACGTCATGACAGGACATGACTATCCAACAATCTATGGGACACAGAGATTGAATCTGTAAGAGCTAGTACCAGTTGTGATGGTCGTTTTGCAGATAAGAACACAGAAGCTCAGATTTGCTCATACCTATGCAACTGATAGGTAACATCACTTAGGTGGAGATTTAGGTCTCTGGCACCAAGCCTAGTCTACTTTTCTACCTTTGCTTACGGCTCCATGGTGGCCATTCATTCTCATTTCCCATATTTCATCATATATCTATAACGCTGAGGTAGAAATTGTCTCTCTCTCTAACCTAGACCTTTCCTCCAAAGCCTAGTCTTGTATATCTAACTAGCTACTTGACATCTCCATTTCCATGTCTCACAGGCATCTTAAAGTTAACAAGTTCAGAACTGAACCCTTGACAGCCTTCCCCTTCCCCAAGCTCTGTGCATTCCATCTCAGAAAATGGCATCATCTAGCTGCTTAAGCCACAAAGCTGGGACTCATTCTTGACTCCTTCCTCTATTTCCTCGCCTCTCCTCTTCACTCCCAAAGCCCACTCAGTGTATTTTAAAGCTATCTCTAAAATACATTTCAGGTCTGTCTGCTTCTAACCACCTACCACCACTTTCTCTTATTTAAACTAAGCCTAACTGGTATTCTATGACCCACCAATACATTCTCTATACTCAGAAGCCAGTGTGATCTTTTAAAAACCTAACTCAGATCATGTCATCTATTTTAATGGATTTCCACAGTACTTAAATTATATCCATACTCCTTACTATGACCTTCACAACTCTGCAGGATCCAGGCCCCACCTACTTCCCCAGCCTCAACTCCTGCCTCTCTTCCTCACGCTCCCTGGGATCCATGGGATCCAGTATCAGTGGCCTTTTCTCTGTTCTCTGAATATGCCAAGCTTTTTATTTATTTGACTTAGGGCTTTTGCACATGCTGTTCCTTCTTCCTAGGGGCTCTTCCATTCACTATTCTGATGGCTGACTCCTCGTTTTTTTTTTCTCAGCTCAAATGTCACCTCCTGGTGGTGCAATGGTTAAGAGGTGAGCTGCTAACCAAAAGATCTCTCCTTGAAAACCCTATGGGGCAGTTCTACTCTGTCCTACAAGGTTGCTATGAGACAGAATTGACTCGACAGCAGTGGGTTTTTTGTTCAATGGGGGTAGATATTTAGCACATGTATGTTCCAAACGTTCTTCCTTTTCCATATTATGAGACCCATGCTTCACAGTACAAGACTTAAGTTGCTCTTCCAGCTTTCCTTGTGGCTGGGGTACAGGCATTCAACCTAGGCTCTACCCTTCAAATGTACTGCACTTGCACGAGACTTCAAGATAGAAATGAGCAATGTAAAAAAGTGGGAACTATGCAGATTCTAGTATTGTTTTTTTTTTTCCAGACTCCAGTTCTTGGAGAGACTGTTGCAGAAGCAACTGGTTTTTCAAGTAAAGCAGTGTGGAACTTTTAGCATCCTGTTCCCAATGACATTGGTGCACAGCAGTGTTCTTTGCAGGAGTGTCGTGGTTTGGGCAACATACGTAGCCTCTGAAACTAATGGACTGGCGCTTCTAGAGGGTGCTGTGTACCACTAATATTCTTTGGGATGTTCCTTTCTGTTTACATCAGCTAAGGTGGATGCTCCTGTTTGCGATGAAGAACTCTGATGATGATTTCTCCTTATAGAGGACTTCTTTGACTAAGACCTTTAATATTTATTAAATGAATAAATGACCCAGTCTGTAATAAGTAGGGGCCCTACATTCAACAAAGTCCAGTGCCCATTTCTGATAAAAACTCTCAATAAAATGGCTATGGAAGGGAAATTCCTCAATGTAATAAAGGGCATCTATACAAAACCAACAACCAACATCATTCTTAATGGAGAGAGGCTTGAAAACATTCCCCTTGAGAACAGGAACAAGACAAGGATGCCCTTTATCACCATTCCTATTTAACATTGTGCTGGAAGTTCCAGCTAGAGCAATAAGGCAAGAAAAAGAAATAAAAGGGCATCCAAATTTGTAAGGAAGAAGTAAAACTGTCCCTATTTGCAGACAATATGATGCTATACAGAGAAAACCCAAAAGACACCATGAGAAAACTACCGGAACTAATAGAAAGATTCAGCAGAATAGCAGGATACTAGATAAACATACAAAAATCAGTTGGATTCCTACATACCAATAAGGAGAACTATGAAAAGGACATCAGGAAAACAATATCATTTACAATGGCCCCTAAAAAAAATAAAATACTTAGAAATAAATCTAACCAGGGACATAAAAGACCTATACAAAGAAAACTACAAAACACTACTGCAAGAAACCAAAAGAGATCTACATAAATGGAAAAATATACCATCTTCGTGGATAGGTAGACTTAACATTGTGAAAATGTCAGTTCTACCCAAAGCAATCTACAAATACAATGCAATTCTGATCCAGATACCAACAGCATTCTTTAAAGAGATGGGAAAATTAATCATTAACTTAATTTGGAAAGGGAAGAGGCCCCAGATAAGTAAAGCACTATTGAAGAAAAAGAATAAAGTAGGAAGACTTGTACTACCTGACCTCAGAATCTACTATACAGCTACAGTAGTCAAAACAGCCTGGTAGCACTGAATTGGTTTTTTTTACTGGTACAATGACAGACACACTGAACAGAATTGAGTCCCAGATATAAATCCATCTACCTACACTCACCTGATCTCCAACAAGGGCCCAAAGTCCATCAAATGGGGAAAAGACAGACTTTTTAACAAATGGTGCTGGCAAAACTGGATGTCCATCTGCAAAAAAATGAAGCGGGACCCATACCTCACATCATACACCAAAACTAATTCAAAATGGACCAAAGAGCTAAATATAAAACCATTTAGGTCACAGAAGAAAAAATAGGGTCAATGCTAGAGGCCCTAATACACGACATTAACAGAATACAAACCATAACTAACAATACACAAATACCAGAAGATAAGCTAGATAAATGGGTTGTTGTTGTTGTCAGGTGCTGTCGAGTCGGTTCCGACTCAAAGTGACCCTATGCACAACAGAACAAAACACTGCCCGGTCCCGAGCCATCCTCACAATTGTTGTTATGCTTGAGCTCATTGTTGCAGCCACTCTGTCAATCCACCTCGTTGAGGGTCATCCTCTTTTCCGCTGACCCTGTACTCTGCCAAGCACGATGTCCTTCTCCAGGGACTGATCCCTCCTGACAACATGTCCAAAGTATGTAAGATGCAGTCTCGCCATCCTAAGAAGCATTCTGGTTGTACTTCTTCTAAGACAGATTTGTTCGTTCTTTTGGCAGTCCATGGTATATTCAATATTCTTCACCAACACCACAATTCAAAGGTGTCAATTCTTCCTTGGTCTTCCTTATTAATTGTCCAGCTTTCACATGCATATGATGCGATTGAAAATACCATGGCTTGGGTCAGGCGCACCTAGTCTTCAAGGTGACATCTTCGCTCTTCAACACTTTAAAGAGGTCCTTTGCAGCATATTTACCCAATGCAATGTGTCTTTTGATTTCTTGACTGCTGCTTCCATGGGTGTTGATTGTGGATCCAAGTAAAATGCAATCCTTGACAACTTCAATCTTTTCTCCGTTGATCATGATGTTGCTCATTGGCCTAATTGTAAGGATTTTTGTTTCCTTTATGTTGAGGTGTAATCCATACTGAAGGCTGTGGTCTTTGATCTTCATTAGTAAGTGCTTCAAGTCCTCTTCACTTTCAGTAAGCAAGGCTGTGTCATCTACATAAAGCAGGTCGTCAATGAGTCTTTCTCCAATCCTGATGCCCCATTCTTCTTCATATAGTCCAGCTTCTCGGATTATTTGCTCAGCATACAGATTGAATAGGTATGGTGAAAGGATACAACCCTGACGCACACCCACTCAGTATCCCCTTGTTCTGTCTGAATAACTGCCTCTTGATCTATGTAAAGGTTCCTAATGAGCACAATTAAGTGTTCTGGAATTCCCATTCTTCACAGTGTTATCCATAATTTGTTATGATCCACACAGTCAAATGCCTTTTTGTAGTCAATAAAACACAGGTAAACATCCTTCTGCTATTCTCTGCTTTCAGCCAGGATCCATCTGACATCAGCAATGATATCCCTGGTTCCACATCCTGTTCTGAAACCAGCCTGAATTTCTGGAAGTTCCCTGTCGATATACTGCTGCAGCTGCTTTTGAATGATCTTCAGCAAAATTTTGCTTGAGTGTAATATTAATGATATTTTTCTATAATTTCCACATTCAGTTGGATCACCTTTCTTGGGAATAGGCATAAATATGGATCTTTTCCAGTCAGTTGGCCAGGAAGCTGTCTTTCATATTTCTTGGCATAGACAAGTGAGCACCTCCAGCGCTGCATCTGTTTGTTGAAATATCTCAATTGATATTCCATCAAGTCCTGGAGCCTTGTTTTTCGCCAAAGCCTTCAGAGCAGCTTGGACTTCTTTCTTCAGTACCATTGGCTCCTGATCATATGCCACCTCTTGAAATGGTTGAATATCGACTAATTCTTTTTGGTATAATGACCCTGTGTATTCCTTCCATCGTCCTTAATGCTTCCTGCGTCATTTAATATTTTCCCCATAGAATCCCACGTGTCTGTCAGTTTGTCGTACCGTGGGTGCTTGCGTGTTGCTGTGTTGCTGGAAGCTATGGCACCAGTATTCAGATACCAGCAGGGTCACCCATGGGGGACAGGTTTCAGCTGAGCTTCCAGACTAGGACAGACTAGGAAGAAGGACCTGGCAATCTACTTCTGAAAAGCACTAGCCAGTGAAAACCTTATGAATAGCAGCGGAACGCTGTCTGATATAGTGCTGGAAGATGAGCCCCCCGGGTTGGAAGGCACTGGAAAGACGACTGGTGAAGAGCTGCCTCCTCAAAGTAGAGTCGACCTTAATGACGTGGATGGAGTAAAGCTTTCGGGACCTTCATTTGCTAATGTGTCACGACTCAAAATGAGAAGAAACAGCTGCAAACATCCATTAATAATTGGAACCTGGAATGTACAAAGTATGAACCTAGGAAAATTGGAAATCATCAAAAATGAAATGGAACACATAAACATCGATATCCTAGGTATTAGTGAGCTGGAATGGACTGGTATTTGGCCATTTTGAATTGGACAATCATATAGTCTACTATGCTGGGATGGCAACTTGAAGAGGAATGGTGTTGCATTCATCGTCAAAAAGGACATTTCAAGATCTATCCTGAAGTACAATGCTGTCAGTGATAGGATAATACCCATACACCTACAAGGAAGACCAGTTAATACGACTATTATTCAAATTTATGCACCAACCACTAGGGCCAAAGATGAAGAAATAGAAGATTTTTATCAGCTGCTGCAGTCTGAAATTGATCGAACACGCAATCAAGATGCATTGATAATTACTGGTGATTGGAATGCAAAAGCTGGAAACAAAGAAGGATCGGTAGTTGGAAAATATGGCTTTGGTGATAGAAACAATCGAATGATAGAATTTTGCAAGACCAATGACTTCTTCATTGCAAATGCCTTCTTTCACCAACATAAACGGCGGCTATACACATGGACTTCGCCAGATGGAATACACAGAAATCAAATTGACTACAACTGTGGAAAGAGACAATGGAAAAGCTCAATATCACCAGTCAGAACAAGGCCAGGGGCCAACTGTGGAACAGACCATCAATTGCTCATATGCAAGTTCAAGCTGAAACTGAAGAAAATCCGAGCAAGTCCATGAGATCCAAAATATGACCTTGAGTACATCCCACCTGAATTTAGAGACCATCTGAAGAATAGATTTGACACATTGAACACTTGTGACCAAAGATCAGACGAGTTGTAGAATGACATCAAGGACATCATCCATGAAGAAAGCAAGAGGTCATTGGAGAGGCAGGGAAGAAAGAAAAGACCAAGATGGGTGTCAGATGAGACTCTGAAACTTGCTCTCAAATGTTGAGCAGCTAGAGTAAAAGGAAGAATTGATGAAGTAAAAGAGCTGAACAGAAGATTTCAAAGGGCTTCTCGAGAAGACAGTAAAGTATTATAATGACATGTGCAAAGAGCTAGAGATGGAAAACCAAAAGGGAAGAACACGCTCGGTGTTTCTCAAGCTGAAAGAACTGAAGAAAAAATTCAAGCCTCGAGTTGCAATAAGTGAACAGACATCTGGGATCGCCTAAAAATTAAACACTTATGTTCATTAAAAGATTTCACCAAAAGAGAAAAAAGAGAACCTACAGGCTGGGAAAAAAAAATTTTGACTATGACATATCGAACAAAGATCCAATCTCTAAAATCTATAGGAAAATATAACATCTCTACAACAAAAAGACAAATAATCCAATTAAACAATGGGCAAAGGATATGAACAGACACTTCACCAAAGAAGACATTCAAGCAGCTAACAGACACATGAGGAAATGATCGAGATCACTAGCCTTTAGAGAAATGCAAATCAAAACCACAATGAGATACCATCTCACCCCAACAATACTGGAAGAAATAAAAAAAAACAGAAAATAACAAACGTTGGAGAGGCTGAGGGGAGACTGGAACTCTTATGCACTGCTGGTGGGAATGCAAAATGGTATAGCCATTTTGGAAAATGATATGGTGGTTCCCTAAAAATCTAGAAATAGAAATACCATATGATCCAGCAATCCCACTCCTAGGAATATATCCCAGAGAAATAAGAGCCTTCACATGAAATAGACATATGCGCACCCATGTTCATTGCTGCATTTTCACAACTGCAAAAAGACGGACATAGCCTAGGTGCCCATCAGTGGATGAATGGGTAAACTAAATTACATACGTACAATGGAGTACTATGCAACAATAAAGAACAATGATGAACTGGCAAAGCATCTCACAACATGGATGAATCTAAGGGGCATTATGCTGAGTCAGTCACAAAAGGACAAATATTTTATGAGACCACTACTATAAAAACTGATAGGTTTATACTCAAAGGTTTACACACAAAAATAAGTAATCTTTGATGGTTACAAGGGAGGGAAGGGGTGGGAGGGAAAAACACTAAATAGATAAGTGGTAACTTTGGTGAAGGGTAAGACAGTACACAATACTGGGGAAGCCAGCAGAACTTGTCCAAGGCAAGGTCATGGAAGCTCCATAGACACATCCAAACTCCCTGAGGGACCACATTGCTGGGCTGAGGGATGTGGGGACCATGGTCTCAGGGAACATCTAGCCCAAGTGGCATAACATAGCATATAAAGAAAATGTTCTACATTCTACTTTGGTGAGTAGCGTCTGGGGTCTTAAAAGCTTGTGAGCAGCCACCTAAGATAATTCACTGGTCTCACCCCATCTGAAGCAAGGGAGAATGAAGAAAACTAAAGACATAAGGGAAAGATTAGTCCAAAGGACTAAAGGACCACAACTATCACAGCCTCCACCAGACTGAGTCCAGCACAACTAGACGATGCCCGGCTACCACCACCAACTGCTCTGACAGGGATCACGATAGCTGAGTTTTCAGAAGCAGATCACCAGGCCTTCCTTCTGAGGTACGGCTTGGTAGACTCGAACCTCCAACTTTTCAGTTGGCAGCCGAGCATGTTAACCGTTTGCACCACCTAGGGATGATAAGCACTAAAAGAAAAAAAAAAAAAACAAAAAAAAACCCCGTTGCCGGCAAGCCGATTCCAGCTCAGAGACACTATAGGGCTATAAACCAAAAAAAAAAAAACCAAACCCGTTGCTGTTGAGTCTATTCCGACTCAAAGCGACCCTACAGGACTATAGAAGAATTAAAATAGGTGGCATGATAGACAGTGGCTGGGGAGTCAGGGATGGCCTCTCCAAGGTGTGGATGGTGAAACTGGGATCTGAAGGGCAAGAAAGAGCTGGCCACTCCCTCGGGCACTCTGAGAAGCACACACTCCAGGCAAAGGCAACAGCCAGGGCAGAGGCCCAGCAGGGTATAAGCTCGGGTGTCCAAGAGGCAGAAGAAAGGCTGCTGGGCTGATGTCCGGTACTGAGGCAGAGAGTGGATACGAGGAGGCTGGAGAGAGGTGCTGGCTGGACTGCAGGCCATTTCAAGTCAGGTTAAGGAGTGTGGATTCATTCTAAGTGCACTGGAGAAGGTACTAGGAGTTTTAAGCAGAGAACAGCCGCATCTGGTGTACATTAAAAGATCACTCTGGCTGCCGTGTGGAGATGGGACAGAGGGGCAAGAGTCAAGGACGGGAGCCCTGGTGGAAGGCGACTGCTGTTATCCAGGTGAACTGCAATGCCAGGGGCTAGGTATCAAGCATTCCTCACCCGGTGAGGCCATGACAGGAGAGGTGACAGGATTTTTTTGCCAAACCCCACCCATTTATGTTTTTCCGCTTTCCAGAAAAAACAAATCGTGATTTGTAGTGTGTGGTTGATTTCAAGCTATTAGTGTGTCCTCTCTGAAGCCAGAATTGGGAAGAACCTCTAACAATGAGGATGGCAGTGGGGTGGGGAACTTACCTGGGGCAAGAGGGGCAGACACTGAGGCCATGTACGGGGATGGGGTGTGGAACATGCAAGGAACTGAAAGGAGGAAGGGCCCTCTGGCTGGAGCCCAGACAGCCAGGGAAGGCAGACTGGGCCTGGGCCAGACAAGGCAGGGCCTGCAGGTCAGTCTGTCCTCCAGGCAGCAGGGTGCGTTCTGGAAGGTGTTTTTTTATTTGGGGAAGGGGGTGCTGAGGGTGGGGGGAGTACGGTAGGGTCAGGTGGTGATGGGATGGTGTGATTCGATCTGCATTTTGAAAAGACTGGAGGAGTCCTAGAGAGGAAGGGGGAGACCAGTTAGCCCCTGCAGTAGTTACAGGAGCTCAGACCAGGCGGGTGGGCGTGGAATGGAGAGAAGTGATGGTATGGGAGGTGGCCAGAAGGTAACATCAACAGGGCAGAGGAGGAAGTAGGTGTCAGGGATGCCTTCCAGGGTTCAGGCTTAGAGCGAGGATTGACTGACAAAAAAACATAATAAAAACACCTTGTGCTGCAGCCTACGATTAAAGGCTGGCTTCTCTCCCCTCTCCTCCCATCAGGGCATTTCTGCGTCACCCTTAGTGCTCCCTCACTCACTGCACATCGGAGCACTGCCAGTGAGCATTGATGGGGCGGCTAAGATGGTGGCAGCAAGGAGGGGCAGAGGTGTGGAAGCGACGGGAAGTTACTGAGTTCCAGAAGACCCCAGGATTTCTGGAGTTCACGGGGCTCTATGGGGTCTGTGTTTGCACCTCCTCACTCACCTGAGTGCGGCAGAACTTCTTGCCACAGACTGTCTTCGGGCAGGAGAGTCTTTTATGAATGAACAAAGAAAACTCCCTTCCTAGGGAAGAGAAAAGACTGTTCTTCAGTTCCTTCTTACTGTAGGTATGACAACGACTGCAGACCAGGAGGCTTCCTGGAGGAATGCACCCATTGTGGAGACTGTCCCCCTCCCACCACCTGCACCATGCAGGGCGACACCAGCAACAGCTAGAGCTGCAGGCGCAGGACCAGCCTCAGGCACACCAGGGCCTCTATCTTGACTCCACCTGCCGAGAGACCTTGGGCAAGTGAGCTGACCTCTCTGATCCAGTCTCATGCTCCTGTTAAAGGGGACTGAACACTTGCTACCTCACAGGGCTGAAAAAACCAAACCAAACCCATTGCCGTCAAGTAGATTCCGACCCATAGCGACCCTATCGGACAGAGTAGAACTGCTCTAAGGAGCAGCTGGTAGACTTGACCTGCTGACCTTTTGATTAGCAGCCAAGGACATAATGTAAGCAGGGCCCCAGCACAGGGCCTGTGCTCGGCCCACATGAAAAAAAAAAAAGTTTGGGCTTTAAAAACAAAAACTCAAAACGCTGAAAAACTGAAATGAATAAATGTTAGATAAAATGCTTAAAAGTAACAATCTACCAATCTCATAAGGTATTACATTTAATATTCATTACAATGTCATTACATTTTAAAAATAATTCATGGGTTAGGCTGTTTCCACTCAGCGCAGGGTGACTACCAGGACAGCACACTGAGTAAGTGAGTCAATAAAGGCGCATGCTTAGAAAAGCAGCATATAAAAGCCTACGGTGTCTGCCCTGACTAAGGGGCGGCTGTTATACTTCCTAAGGAGCCCTGGTAGCACAGTGGTTAAGTGCTTGGCTGCTAACTGAAAGGTTGGTGGTTCAAACCCACCAGCAGCTCCCATTAGAGCCTTGGAAACTTTATGGGGTAGTCCTACTCTGTCCTATAGGGTCACTACGAGTCAGAATTGACTCCCTGCCACCACCACCCCAAAAACAACATTATACTTCCTAGGCAGTAACAGCAGCCATACTCTTCCTCAAGGGTTGCCAGGTTTTCTCTTCCTTTGTGCCCTCAACCAGGGCTTCTCACACTGGAATGTGCAAACAGACCACTTGGGGATCTTGGTAAACTGCAAAGTCTGATTCAGCTGATCTGGGGTGAGGCTGATGATGCTGGTCCATGGACCACACTTTGAGCAGCAAGGCTGCAGACGGTCTTCAGCATGCAGAAGGTTGCCACGCTGTGGGCAGAGAGAGGAAGGCCAACAGCCTGCTTCCTCATCCAGGGAGCCAAGAGAGGGGAGAGGCCTCAAGGGGCTGGGCTGCTGAAGTCACAGCCCCTCCCCCATTCTCCAAGCTATGTTTGCTTGTATGAAGGAGGAGCTGGAAGAGCCCTGGTGGCGCAGTGGTTATGCAGTTGGCCACTAACCAAAAGGTCAGCGTTTTGAGCCCACCAGCAGCTCCATGGGAGAAAGACATGGCAGTCTGCTTCCATAAAGGTTTACAGCCTTGGAAACCCTGCGGGGCAGTTCTACTCTGTCCTATAGGGTCACTGTGAAACAGAGTCTGGGTGGGTTTGAACTGCCAGCCTTTCGGCTAGTAGTCGAGTGCTTAGCTGTTTGTGCTACCCAGGGACTCCATACAACTTTGTAAACACATGAAAAAAAAAAAAGAAAACTAAATTGTACGCTTTTAAAGGGGTGAATTTTATGGTATGTGAATTACGCCTTGCTGAAGCTCTGTGTGTGTATACAAATACGCACACATATGCACACAAGCATATATAAAACTAATGGCCTAACTTCAAGATCCCATGGCTTCTTCCTAGGCCTTGCTTCTGAGGTCCTCTCTACAGCAGCTGGCACTGCTGTCCATCCGCTGTTAAAGCCTCCCTTGGCCATGGCCCTGTTCTCTGGACTCCTCCCACTTCCCTGGCTTCTCTTTCTTCTCCCACTTCCTAAAGGTAGGTGCTCCTCGACACTCTGATTCCTTGATATTCTCATCTAGAGATAATTCCAACAAGCATATCTATTTGAATAAATTCCCAATTGAGATTCCCAGCCCTGACCTCTCTCCTACGGCATTGCCAAGGGTGTAGTGGACATCTCCACCAAGATGTTTATCATCACCTCAAATTTGTCAGGTCTACATTGAACCTGTGGCCTTTTCCCCCAGACGTGCTCCTCCTTTTGACTTCCTAGTTCTCAATGGAATATCTGCAAATGCTGGATGCTAGATGCTTAGAGTTGTGAGAATGTGGACCCCAACCCAGTTCTCATTCCCCCAGGCCTGACTGTCTCTGATTCTGCACTCAGATTTCCATGAGCTTCCATTTCCCTTATGGCCTCATAGTCCGTCTTCACAGTTCCGCAACCCTCGCTCATACTTGCCTCATGACATAGGTTCCTACCCTCCAGAGGGGGAACCCTGGGGGCATCTCATCCAACCTTCCAGCCAACATAGGCCCTTCTGGAGAGCAAGCTAGCAGCTCTGCCAGGGCCCTTCCAGAGAGAAAATGCTCCCCTCAGCATGAGACATTCCTGCCTCTTAGGGTGTCTTTGCTTCCTGCTGACTGTCCTTAGTTTCCCCAAGCATATTAGACTCAGGGAGAAGAATGGCTTAATTGGTCAGAGAGGCCAAAGACTGACAAAAGCATGAGGTTTATCAGGTAGTCTGGGCAAAATTCTGGCTCCTCAACTGTGCCAGGCAGCCTTGTGCATATTAACGCTTCTACACCTCAATTCCTTGTCTGTAAAATGGACATACAGCATCTGGCTAATGAAATCACCTAGTGATATAAAAGACATAACAGGGCCTCAAACACAGTGGCTGCCTCAGAGGAAAAAAATCAGTATGCATTAGCATTATTTTTTTAGCCAATAAGACTTACAGCTATGTGTTCAGACTCATTGACAATTTGAACTGTTTTCACTATATTTAAGAAAAAAATAAGCCCCTCACTCCCATCTCCCAAGTGTCCTGTATATCACTAGGGGGTTTCATTAGCCAGATGCTGTCTGCCTCCTGAGTCCTAGATTATTGGCCATTAAAGGGGTTTGCTGCATCCGTGGGTACCCCATAAAAAGGGGCAGACTACCCCCAGCTAGTGAAAACACCTGTCTAGCCCACAAGTGTGTCTTTGTGGCTTTGCAGTCCTGAGTTTGAATCTTAGCTCAGACATCTGTGGGATGGTTACCCATCTCACATGCTGTTCCCTCTGGCTGAAACAGACATCCTTCCCTCTAGTCACTGCCTAAAACACCTACCCTTCAAGACTCAGCTTAAATGTCACTTCCCGGCCTTCTCAGGGCTAGATTGGGTGCCTTCCCAGGACTGCCTCAGCACCCTGTGTCCCCTGTCACGGTGCCCAATCCACTGTAGTATAATTGTGCTGCCTGCGAGGCGGGAGCTGTGCTTGCCTCCTGGCGTTCAGCACAGTGCCTGACACACAGCACTCACTGTGTGCTTGTTGAGCGAAATAAACAAGTCACCTTGGGTAAGTTGCTTATCTTCTCTGAACTTTAGTTCCCTCATCTGTAAAGTGGATTTAATAAGAATGTGCTCTTCAGCTGGTTGTTGTGAGGATTAAATAGAAAGGCTAAAGAGCCCAGCACAGTGCCTAGCACAGGGTAGACACCCAATACCTGGCACCCACTATTACAAAATTCCACCCCCCACAGCCTAACAATTATGTTGTGCCGACTCTACCTACAGGTCACAAACATTTACATTTCAGTTATGTTGGTGGCTAGTTTGGGGTAGGTGAGAGAGAACCTGGCCTGAGGACTTATCTACAAGGTCCTTCCCTGCCTCAATTAGACAGTGGTTAGATGCAGCAGGGGGCAAAAGGGGCAGAAGTCCATACTGGTATCTTACCCTTTATCAGTCTTTTTCTCTGTAACATTAATTCTTCTCTCCGGAATCTCTCTGGGTCCAGTTCTGAGTAGTCCCAGTCGTTATAGCTCTGTGGGCAAGGATATATACCTAACGGGGGGTCAAGAATGATAGTGAATATTTAAACAAAAGAGAACAGAAGCAAAAACAGGACAGAGGACCGCAGAGGCCTCTGAGACGCCCCCTGCTGGTCCTAGTCGGATTGGGCTTCAGTATTAGCTCTGCCCCACATTGGCCTTGTGGCTTTGGGCAAGACACTTCCTCTATAAAGCGCTTTGGCGTCTTCATCTGGAAAATGGGGATAATGATGCCTGCCTGCCTATCTGTGCTATACAAATGTGAAGGCATTGTAATTATTTATTTTCCTATCCACCTTCTCTGCTCTTGCTGGACTCTGAGCTCCCTGAAGGCAGGGGCTGGGTCTTCTTCCTCTTTATCTCCAGGGTTTGGTATTGGACATGGTACATAATAAACAGATGCTTAATAAATGTTTTTTGACTGTATTATCACATTTAGCTAAGTGCCTGCAATAGGTTCCCCCGAATATCTGATGGTGTTAATATTCTTCCTTTAAGGAAATTATGTGTTTCGGGGTTCTGGCTTTTTGGAATCTGGACCCTCAGGCATTAGAGGTTTGCTACTTTCTCCCTCGGTTCTTTTATTTAGGATGGAAAAGGCCAAGGCCTCCTTGAAAAGCATGAGCAGCTGTGCAAAGCTGCTGGCTTCCTTGTGCAAAATAAACAGACAGGAATGAGTTGGAGGAAGGGGGCTCTGCTTTGGACAAAAAGGAGGAAGAGAAGAGAGTCAGAACAGGAGGCAGGACGACATAGCGGTCACAGGCCTACCTTTGGAGTCAGACTACCTGGATTTTAATACCTGCTCCCACATTTGTTGGCTGTTGGGCTTCTTTGATCCTCAGCCTCCCAACCTTCCCTTCCTTCCACTGCAGGGAGTGCACATTAAGAGGATTAAGTGGGTGTGCAGAAAAGAGTTACAGCAGGCCAGAGACAGCTGTCCTAACAAAAGCCTGCTTACAAGGTTGGCCTTTGCTGGTGTCTGCAAACTCGGCTGGGAAGCAGTTCCCTCCACTGACATAAAACTTCCTGTAACTGGTAAGAGTGGCTCACTCTGTCTAGGCTGTGTGTACAAATGATGTGGTTTATACTGAACACCTGCTTTCCTTCTGGGAGCCTGAATTTGGGTCTACACTAGACAGAAGGTGCTTACGTGACCAGGCCCTAAAAAAACCTTGGGCGCTGAATCTCTAATGGGCTCCCCCAGGCAGAAGCGTCATGCATATGTTTCTGATTTTTGTTGCTGGGGGAAGAGTGCACTGCGTGGCTCCTCACGGGAGGAAGAGAGCATAGGAAGCCCACACGTGGATTCCTCCAGACCCCCACCTGTCTTCTTCCCTTATGATCCAGCTGTGTACCTTTATGACATCACGGTAATAAATCTTAGCTGTGAGTAAAACTGTGTGCTCCATCCTGTGAGTCCTTCCAGTGACTCTCTGAACATGGGGGTGGCCTTGGGGACCCCTGCCACGATGGGGTAGGTAAAAAGCACTTACTTAGCATAGCACCTAGTACACAGGAACCTCTCAACAAACTGAAGCTTAAAAGAAAAGTTAACAGACTTTATTTTTTACAGCACTTTTAGGTTTACTGAAAAATTGGGCAGAAAGTACAGAGTTCCCAAATACTCCCTCTCCCCTTGTCCAAAGTTTCTCCTCTGATTAAAATCTTACATTGGGTGGTACATTTGTTACAACTGATGAGCAGATAATACATTTTTATTAACTAAAATCTATAGTTTACATTAGCATTCACTCATTGTGTTGGCAAGTTCTATGGGTCCTGACAAATGCATAATGTCATGTACTCACCCTTACAGACTCACACAGGATAGTTACACTGCCCTAGAAATCCCGTGTTCCACCTATTCATCCCTCTCCCCTCCCCATTCCCCCCATCCCACGTCATGTAGTTGGAATCCTACAATATGTAGTCTTTCCAGCTGGCTTCTTTCACTTAGCAGCATGCATTTAAGGTTCCTCCATGTCTTTTCATCATTTCTTTTTATCTTGAATAATACTCCCTGGTATAGATGCGGAGCCCTGGTGGCGCAGTGGTTAAGAGCTTGGCTGCGAACCAAAAGGTGAGCAGTTCGAATCCACTAGCTGCTCCTTGGAAACCCTATGGGACAGTTCTACTTTGCCCTATAGGGTCACTATAAGTTGGTGTATTGAGCATGGTTTTTTGTATAGATGTATTATGGTTTGTGTGTCCATTCATTTACTGAAGGACGTGTTGGTTGCTTCCAATTCTTGCCATCATGCAATAAACATTTGTGTGCAGGTTTTTGTGTGGACAGAAGTTTTCAACACGTTTCAGTAAATACCTAGGAGTGCGACTGTCGGATTGTGTGGTTAGCCTGTGTTTAGCTTTGGAAGAAGCTGCCAAGTTGGCTTCCAAAGTGGCTGTTCCATTTTGCGTTCCCAGCAGCCATGAATGAGAGTTCCTATTTGCTCCACATCCTTGCCAGCACTTTGTGTTGTCAGTGTTTCAGATTTCAGCCATTCACATCGGTGTGTAGTGCTCTCTCTCCGTGGTTTTAATTTGCAATTCCCTAATGACATATGAGGCGAAGCATCTTTTCATTTGCTTATTTGCCATCTGTATGTCTTTGGTGAGGTATCTGTCCAGGTTTTTTGTGTACTTTTTAATTGGGTTGTTCGTTTAATCATAGCTTTTAATAACTTGAGAAGGGGGATGCGGGGACAGTGACTGGAAGGGAATAGTAAAAACAAACGTCAAGCTGGCACCAAGTGAGGGGAGTGACTACAGTTGGGCCACCTGGGGTCACGTGGAGATGGAAGGGTGGGATTATCCAAGCAGCATACTGTTTTTGAGTTCCTGGGTTCTGGTTCCATCAGACCCCACCAGATGGTTAACTGAGGAGGCTGTGCTAAAACACCAAGATCTTGTTAGTAGAGGACCCCGGCTCCCTGCAGATGTCTCCGGGTGCAAAAGGGGAACTGGGAAGAAATGTCTCAAAACTGAACTAGTAGAAAATTGGGGCTCTACTACACACTTCACTTTCTTTAATGTGAAGGAGAGAAAAGGAAGATTGTTTTGATGAAGGCAATCACGTACCCGGGCTCAGCTGGAAAACTTGTTTCCAGAATTGCTTTCCCCCGTAGAAAGAAATCACCTCTCACCTGAAATCCACAGGCTCATCGTATTACAGATGTCGGTCTTGAACTCGTGTGTGTTGAACAAGGACTGTGGGAAGCAGGAGCAGAAGCTGGTGTACAAGCCTTTGCTCATGAGGCTCGGCAACCTCTGGGGGGCAAGCAGAGCTCAATCAAGGTTTTTGATATTTCTACACCAAGGAAAAGAGCCCCTGACCTCAGAAAGGATCTGTGATAAGATTCTTCTTTCTTATAAAATACCAACCAAAGGGACAATTCTAACAATTATTGGAAGCCTACTATGTGCCAAGAGCTCTGGTGGCTCAGTGGTTAAGAGCTTGGCTGCTAACTGAAAGATCGGCAGTTCGAATCCACCAGCTGCATAGTGCAGTTCTACTCTGTCCTATAGGGTTGCTGTGAGTTGGAATCAACTCGACGGCAACAGGGTTGGTTTTATTTATTTATATTTTGGTTTAGTATGTGTCAGGTCTTTACAAATGCTACCTTATTTCGTAGTTACCATTCCGTTTTTGGGATTCAAAACCCAAGTTGATCTAACTCCAAAATCTTTGTTCTTTCTAGGTCTGTGCCTTGCACACAGTAAGCACTCAATAGCGATTTGTTGTCTGACAAACTTTACCCAACACCATGCTGCTTCCTGTTCTAAAGGGAAGCAATTTCCCCCTTACGAGGCCACCTATCTCCCCAGAGATAACCATTGCTAAGAGTTTCGTAAATTTTTTTCTATTCGTAGGCACAGATACATATATACATATACATTTACACATATATTTATATTTTTTTCAAAAGAGGGATGAGTGAACATAGAATTGAGTAAATGGCTTTTTTCCATCCAAATGATATGATTACATCTTTCTCAATCAGTAACATATAGATCTACCTGATTTTTTTGGAACGGCTGCATTTCACATTAGTGTACATTTAAATCACAACTTACTAACTCCTCCTTTTTGGAAAGGAGCTTCTGTTGGTGCTGTTCTTTAGAAAGGACACCCACTGGTGCCAGAGCAAGTAGACGTCTAATGTGATTTCTTTTTCTAAAGTGGTTGATGCTCACTTTTAAGAGAGCCTCTTCGTAGTGGGACCTGGGCTCATTAAATAAAAGACGGGCGTAGCTTCTGGCTATCCGGTCAAACAGCTTCTTCTGGATCTCCTTGTTTGGCTACCGGAAATAAAAATGGGAAAGGAGTTACTACTGTCCCTGTGGAAACAGCCAAGGGGCTGGGGTTCTTAAATTGGTATTTCTCTCATTTTTAGGAATTTTATTCTCAAGATACTTAACCTCAGTTCTGCATCCCACTTTGGTGAGTGTGTCTCAGGTCTTAAAAGCTAGCAAGCAGCAATCTAAGATGCATCAGTTGGTCTCAACTCACCTGGAGCAAAGAAGAATGAAGAACACCAAAGACACAAAGAAAATACTAGCCCAAGAGACAGGAAAGGGCTACATAAACCAGAGACTCCATCAGACCGAGACCAGGAGAACTAGATGATGCCTGGCGACCACCAATGACCACCCTGACAGGGAACACAACAGGGAATCCTTGATGAAGCAGGAGAAAAGGGGGATGCAGACCTCAAATTCTAATAAAAAGAGCAGACTTAATGGTCTGAATTAGACTGGAGGGACCCCAGAGGTCATGGCCCCCAGACTCTCTGTTAGCCCAAAACTAAAACCATTCCCGAAGCCAGCTCTTCAGACAAAGATTAGACTGGACTATAAGACATAAAATGATATTGCTGAGGAGTGTGCTTCTTAGCTCAGGCAGACACATGAGACTATGTGGGCAGCTCCTGTCTGGAGGAGAGACCAGAAGCCAGAGGGGGACAGGAGCTCCTTGAATGGACTGGGTAAATACAGGGTGGAGAGGAGTGTGCTGTCAAATGGTAGGGAGTGCAACTAGGGTCAAATAACAATGCGTGTATAGGTTTTTGTATGAGAAATTGACTTGAATTGTAAACTTTCACTTAGAGCACAATTAAAAAAAGATATTTAACTTTTTACGCTTTATGAAATAATATACTCATTTGTTTTATAGAGTTTATAAAGAATGTACGTAGAGGCAGAATATTGCTGAAGAAAGATCCCTGACTCTGGGTCATAAGATTCTGTGTTTTCTATTCTTAGTCCTGCCCTTAACCAGCCACTTGACATGGACCAGCTCCCAAAGCTCCCGAGAAGGAAGTGCGTGCTCAGGCCAAAACCTAGAGCACTCCACTTCCCTATCCCCACAGCCCATGGGTCATCAAGTCCTGTTGGCTCTACCCCCAAGCTATATCCCCAAACTGATGGCTACAGTGAGCAAGAGGCAGACCAGCATAGCATGATACTTGAGGGCATGGATTTCAGAGCCAGACAGCCTGGGTTCAATTCTCAACTCTATGACCTTGGGCAAGTTACTTTACTCCTTTGTATGTTCTTCCATCTGCAAAATAGAACCTACTTCATGGGGTTAGTGGCAGATTTGATGTATTCAGAAATATCTTAGTACTTGGAATAGAATTTCGTACACAGTGAGTGCTATATAAGGTTTAGCTGCTATCTCCACTACTGCCACCCTAATCCAAGCCACCAGCATTGCTCTGCTGGACCCCAAGAGTCAATCCCTAACTGTCCTCTCTGTCTTTGCTGGTGCCCAGAGCAGTCAGAGTCATCTTCTTAAAATGTTAATTAGATTATATCACTTGGAAAAACCCTCCAATGGTTTCTCATACTGCGAGGTACAGAAGGCAATTTGGCCTTTGTTCTGGGTTCCTGAGAGCCAGACCACACCTGAGGCTGACGAGTGGGGGGCTCACCTGGGGACCCAATGTTGAGTAGCCTCAGGGGGTATCATGTAATCTATCATAACCGTGGAAGGCCAATAAGAGCCCTGAACCCTAAGGCTCAGATCAACTTCCTGGTTGAGAGCTTCCTTGTTGGGGAGGCCCTCCTGGTTGGCAAGAACATCTGTTCTCAGGAAGGTTGTGTGTCTCTGGGGACATGGAAGCTTCACGCTGGAAATCCTCTCAGACCTCACTCTATGCATCTCTCCATTGGCATCCCTTTTGGTTATAATAAATCTGTAGTCGTATACATGACATCCCACTGCCATTGAGTCGATTCCAACTCATAGTGCTCCTATAGGACAGAGTAGAATTGCCCCATAGGGTTTCCAAGGCTGTAATCTTTTTTTTTTTTATTGTGCTTAAAGTAAAAGTTTACAAATCAAGTCAGTCTCTCATACAAAAACAAGGCTTTTAATCTTTATGGAAGCAAACTGCCACATCTTTCTCCCATGGAGTGGCTAGTGAGTTCGAACCGCTGACCTTTTGGTTAGCAGCTGAGTGCTTTAGCCACTGCACCCCCAAGGGCTCCTTAAGTATGATACACTCTCTGTGAATTCTGTGAGTCGTTCCAGCAAATTATTGAACCCAAAGGGGCAGTGGGAGCCAGGATGTCAGAAAGTAAGAGTATAGTGTGAACTCCTGAGTTTGTGGCTGGTATCCTGAACAGGTAGTGAGAAACCAGCCCCAAAATTGTGACCAGCAGGTCAGAAGGTTGGGGTATCATATGGACTCCCCAAACTTACAGCTGGTATCATCTGCCTATTTGGCAGTCTGAAGGACGGTGTCCTTTTAACTTGTGGGCTCTGACTTGGCTTCGGGTGGCTAGGGTCAGAGAGAGAGAGAGAGAGTGCCACGGGGCAGCTGGTGATGAGGATGGAAAAGTGGGAATACAAAGGCTGGATCAATCCGATCCACATTCTGAAGACGGGATTCATGCTGTTCTTACTGTGCAACTGGCGACAAAGACAGGATTTGCCCCTTACTTATCACACAAACTTAAAACCCCAGCTCCCCACTCTGGCCAGCATCTGCCCACCTGTCAGCCTCCAGCACCTGCCTACCTGTCTACCTCACCTTCCACTCTCCTTTTTACCCATACTGGCAGCCCCTAGGGAGTTCCTTAAACTGCTCCTTGAAAATGCTAAGCTCCTTCCCTCCTCAGGGCCTTTGCTCTTGTTGTTTCCCTTACTTAGAACGCTCTCCCCAAAGATTTTCACACGGCTGGTCACTTCTGTTCAGGTTTCAAAGAAGCTGCCCACTCGTTCACCACCAAACTGTCTTAGTCATCTGGTGCTGCTTCAACAGAAATACCACACGTGGATGGCTTTAACAAAGGGAGGTTTATTCTCTCACAGTCTAGTAGGCTACAAGCCCAAATTCAGGGCATCAGCTCCAGAGGAAGGTTTTCTCTCTCTCTGTCGGCCTTCTCATCAATCTTCCTGAACTAGGAGCTTCTCCACACAGGAACCCTGGGTCCAAAGGATGGGCTCTGTTCCCGGCACTGCTTTCTTGGTGGTATGAGGTCCCCCCCGTCATGGGTTGAATTATGTCTCCCCAAAAATGTGTGTATGAACTTGGTTAGGCCATGATTCCCAGTGTTCTGTGTTTGTCCTCCGTTTTGTGATTGTAATTTTATGTTAAAGAGGATTAGGGTGGGATTGTAACACCCTTACCAGGTCACATTCCTGATCCACTGTAAAGGGAGTTTTCCTGGGTGTGGCCTGCACCACCTTTTACCTCTCAAGAGATAAAAGGAAAGAGAAGCAAGCAGAGAGCTGGGGAACCTCATACCACCAAGAAAGCAGCGCCAGGACCAGAGCGCGTCCCTTGGACCTGAAGTTCCTGTGCTGAGATGCTCCCAGACCAAGGGAAGACTGATGACAAGGACCCTGCTCCAGCACTGAAAGAGAAAGAGAAAGCCTTCTGGAGCTGACGCCCTGAATTTGGACTCGTAGTATACTAGGCTGTGAGAGAATAAATTTCTCTTTGTTAAAGCCATCCACTTGTGGTATTTCTGTTATAGGAGCACTAGATGACTAAGACACTCCCTTTCTGCCCACTTCCTTTTCTTTTTATCTCTTCTAAAATAAAAGGAGGTGCAGGCCACACCCAAGGGAAACTACCTTTACACTGGATCAGGGATGCGACCTTAGTAAGGGTGTTACAATCCCACCCTGATCCTCTTTAACATAAAATTACAATCACAAAATGGAGGACAACCACACAATACTGGGAATCATGGCCTAACCAAGTTGACACATATTTTGGGGGGACACAATTCAATCCATGACACACACTAACCAGTCTTAGTTCCAGGCTCTTTCCACTATTAGAAATCATCTTATTTACTCAGTTCTATGAAAGCAAGGACTTTGCGTGTCTTGATTACAGCTGCCTTACTGGCATATACAAAAAAAAAAAAAATCAAACCTGTTGCTGTCGAGTCAATTCTGACTCATATGGACCCTACAGGACGGAGTAGAACTGCCCATAGAGTTTTCAAAGAGCAGCTGGTGGATTCAAACTGCCAACCTTTTGGTTAGCAGCCAAGCTCTTAACCATTACATACACTGGGCATTTAATAAATATCTGTGCTAGGAAAGAAAGCTGAAAAAAGGTGGGTGGAGGGGAACTGTCATAAAAAAATATATCTATTGGCCCTTGGGTAGACAGCTAGAAAATAGATCTCTAAAGTCTCTTCCAAAACTGAGATTTGGTAGACATTTGCTGGGAAAGTATGATATTATAATCCAAGTGTTGTCATGCACAAATAAAATGAAAACAAGGCAGCTTGATTCCAGAAGATCTAAATACGAAGCTCAGTGGTTCCTAGGCAAGGAAGAAATTCTCCTACGTGGAGAAGAAAGGCTGAGTTACAGTGAAGAAGCTGATGAGAGAGAGCCGGGAATGAAGAAAGCACTGCAGTTCTGCAGAACGGGTTCAGCTTGACTCTACCCAGCATGCCATCACCCTGACTTCCTTATAGAATGGGTCAGTGAGCACATTATGGCAGTTTTCACAAGAGAACCTGAGGTAGACACCAAGGATAGAAAAACAAAATGAACAAGAAATGGTCCCTTGGCCTTGAAAAGCTCACAGTCAAGTTGGAGAAAGGGGCAATGACGACAACCATTATAGCAGCAGGTGCAGAGGGTCGTGGTTGTTATCTAAGAAGGGTGGGCTGTGAAAGCACATTAGAGGGGTCAGGGACTGACTAGGCTGGTGGCTGGGGAGGGGAACCCATACCCCAGTGGGGAGTGAGGGGGCCTGACATCTGGCCTGAGTTCTGAAGGTGAACAGGGATAGGGTGGGGATGAAAGGGTGTTCTAGGTCAAAAGGACAGTGTGTACAGCAGTGTAGAGGCCAGGAGAGAATGGGACATGGGAGGAGCTGCAGGACACTGTGGAATGGCTCAAGCACAGGGTGCACGGGTGAGGCAAGGGTGGGGAGGGAGCGGGGTGGGAGATGAGGTTGCTGGGGTGGTCCATGGGATCAGAGGGGCTTATAGCCCACGTTATAGAGGATGGAATTTGTTCTGTAGAAGCGTAGCTTAACCAATGGAGAGAAAATCAGATTTGCATTTACCTGGTACCTTTCATGAAAGACCCACCAGAAGCTATCCAGCCACATGGCTCGTGGGGAAGGAGAAGAGAGAAACTTCTCTAATTCTTTATCTGCACAGAAAGACTTAAAAAAAAAAAATTCACATTATTATTGTTGTTATTGCTCATTCTCTAAAATTCACCTGGAGCCCCAGTCAGACCCATAATCATCTGCCCTCAAACCCTGTCTTTCTGTGTCCCGTGACTTGGTTACTCATACCATCTTCCTGCTAGCCATCTTTGGGGTCAATATGCTGTGGAATCCACTTAAAACACACAAACAACCTAAGCTTTTACATAATCTCATTTAACTCCCACAATACTCGCATGTATTATCTCCATTTCACAAACGAGAAAACTGAGGACCAAAGGGATGAAGGAACTTCCCCAAAGTAATACAGCCAGCAAGTGGCAGGGCCAGGATCAGAAGCCATAATTCTGTACGGCTGCTCCAGGCCAGCTACCTCTACCTCTCACCTCCTACCCTTTAGTTAACAGCCAATTAACATCAACAAACTTATGTCATTTAACAATGATAATGTTCTTTCCTGATGGTGTGTCCTAAGGAGGCAACCCAAACTCGTACCATCCTCGGTTCTAAGGAGCATTCTAGTTTTACTTCTTCTAAGACTGATTTGGAGTCTTAAGACTTTAAGACTCTAAAACTACCAGGGTAATAAGATGTTACATTCACTGAGTGATTATCATGAACATGCCACTGGCTAGGAGGTTCAAATGCAGGCAGCCTGGTTCCAGAGACACCACACAGGCTGCTTCTCCTTTTACCACTAGGAAGACGAAGAGATCTCACTCTCACCATCCTCCTGGATGCAAGGGGAAAGACTCCCTGGCACCCCCTGGGGTCCTGGAGAAGCTGGGGCACCCTGCATGGATAAGCATGTAGCCCTCACTAGCAAGCGGCTTTGTCTTTGTCACCATTCCTCAAGCTTCTTTGGAGAGGCAGTGCCCTAGAGTGGTTAAGAGCATAGACTTCGGTACCAGACTGCCTGGATTCAAATCTAGCCCTTTCACCTATTAGCTGTGTGACCCTGAGCAAAGTTAATGAACCTCTCAGTGCTCAAATTCCTCATCCAGAAAATGGAGACACTGAAAATAGTCCCTTCCTCAGGGACTGCTGTGATGATTAAATCATACATGCAGAGGGCTTAGAATAGTGTCAGGCACGTAGGAAATACTAGATAAACTGTGCTAGTTATTCATTATTTATTCCTACTTATACCTGTGGTGGCCTGTGTGTTGCTATGATGCTGAAAGCTATGATACTGGTATTACAAATACCAGTAGGGTCACCCACGGTGGACAGGTTTCAGTGGAGCTACCACACTAAGACAGGCAAGGAAAAAAAGTCTGGTAATCTTCTTAAAATTAGCCAATGAAAACCTTATGGATCACAACAGAATACTGCCTGATATAGTTCTCCCAGATGAGCCCCTCAGGTTGGAAGGCACCCAAAATACAACTGGGGAAGAGACGCTGTCTCAAAGTCGAGCCAACTTTAATGATGGGGACAGAGTGAAGCTTTCTGGACCTTCATCTGCTTATGCAGCACAACTCAAAACGAGAAGCAGCAGCTATAAATACCCGTGAATGATCGGAAGGGCCTGGTAAAGCTGAGGGTCAGCCCAAAAGAGGGGGACCCTCGACAAGGTGGAGTGGTGCAGTGGCTGCAACGGTGAGCTCAGACATAGCAACGATGGGGAGGGTGGGGCAGGGCTGGGTGATGTTTCTTTCTGTGGCACATAAGGCCACTAGGAGTTGGAGCCGACTCTATGGCACCTAACAACAACAACAACAACAACAACAACAACAACAACAACAACAACGGGACACTCAGTCAGAACAGCCTGCAAACCACTGCCCTGGTGGAAAGTGCACACATTGCAGAGTGCACCCAGGCTTGGGCTCTAATCTTAACTCCGTGCCTTGCAAGCCGTGTGGCCACAGGGAAGTTTGACTCAATTGCTCTGAATCTCAGTTTCTTCGGGTATGAAACTGGGACGGTGGTACCTGCCCCGGGTTGCTGTAAAGCCGGGTTGTAGCCCGGCCCACAGCTGGCGCTTCGCAGATTTCTGCTGTCTCTTCTCTTTGCTTGCCTTGCCAGTAAGGGGGTTCTTCTCAGCCCGGATCACGTTGCTTATCATGTTACAGAATTGCACCCCATTCGGAAGCTCGTTTGGCCTGGAGCTGTTAAATTCAGGATACTGGTACAGCTCCACTAGCAGATTTTTATCTGCTGTTTTCTAAGGGAAGCAAAGAAGAAGAATCTGAAAATGGGCTCCATCATTTTGACCGTTTCAAACGATAAGGTATCTTCCCCTTTTTATTAGGGAGACAATTTAACAATCTTAAAAGGTTGCCAGTTCAAATTCACCCAGAAGCTCCACAGGAGAAAGGCCTGGCAATTTGCTCCTGTGGAAGATTAAACCAAACCACATCCATTGCTGGCGAGTCAATTCTGACTCACAACGACTCTACAGAACAGAGTAGAACTGCCCCACAGGGTTTCCACCGAGCAGCTTTACTCTGTCACATGGGGTCGCTATGAGTCAGAATTGACTCGACAGCACCTGACAACAACAGAACGTTTAGAACATAAGAGGACGATCATGGCCCCAGCACTTGACCAAACACCTGATTCTATTACAAACTTGTAGAGTGAAACCCACGAGAGCTGGAACTTGACGAGACTGCCTTGTTTTTCTGGGTCTTGAAAATTTTCCATCTTTGACAGGGTGCAGTCTTATCACTTTCCTAGCACTCTCTAACAGTGGAAAATATTTGAGTTTTCCTTCTCCAACAGAGTTCATAGATGCCAGCTTTTGCAGGTTTTACTGTATTTTCCCTTTCAGTCTTTGAACAAATACATACAAATCCGTAGATGCAATTCGATCTAAATATACATGTATTTCACATCCTGCTTTATCCACTTAACCTTAGATGTTTCATGTAGCTACGCTGCCTTCAAAATTATCATTTAGAATAATGTAATATCCTGTTAAGATGTGCTATCATTTAACTACTCGCTTACTTATGGTGGCTCAGTGCTTAAGAGCTATGGCTGCCAACCAAAAGGTCTGCAGTTTGAATCCACCAGCTGCACCTTGGAAACCCTATGGGGCAGTTCTCTTCTGTCCTATAGGATTGCTGTGAGTCAGAATGGACTCGACAACAACAGTTTTTTTTTCAATTTTTTAATTGATAAAGCAACTTTTGTTTCTTCCAGTTGATATTACCACCATTAACAACTTGGAGCATAGAGTTTGTCCTTCTTTTGGTTTATTTAGTATGGATTTCTCAAAATGGTATTACTGGGTCAAAAGTTATGATCGTCTTTATGGTTCTTGATGTATATCATTAAATTGATTTTAGAATAAAAAGATATGACTATACTTTTTTAAACAAAACAATAGTTTAGCTTAATTAGTAAAGACTTTCTGCCTTGAGCATTGTGTTCTTTCAAAGAATTATCTGTATGGAATCAAACTGACAGCAGCAACTCAAAAGGTTAGACGGGAAGCTTAGGGTACAGCGAGTTTATGCTAATGTTAGAAGAAAGATTTGGAAAAGGAGGGTGAGAATGGTTGTACAGCTTGAAGAATGTAATCAGTGTCACCAAATTGTACATGTCGAATATGCTGAATTGATTTTGCTATGTATGTATATTTTCAACCACAAAAAATAAATTTATTAAAAAATTAATTATTTTTTAAAATATGACTATAAAAATCTAAAAATACAGAAAAGTAGAAAGAGGAAACCAATTACCATCACCCAAAGGCACCCAAAGGAAACACCTGGATATGCTGAATTACTTTCTAGCTGGGTTATGGCAGTTGACAACGGAAGAATCATTTCCAGTGATTAATTGCATGGACTCCGAATCAGACAACCTGGATTCAGATGTCAGCTCCATCACTTACTAGCTGTGCCACCTTGGGCGGGACATGTAAACGTCCCCAGCCACAATCAGTGGATGAGTATGACAGTTTCAAGACAGACTCTCAGCCCTTAGATTTTATGTAGTTTTGGTATCTCCTAGACTAAAAGGTGAAAAAAGAATAACGATAGTATATTGTTTCATAGTCTCTTGCATTCAAAGGTTTGAATACATAAGACCTGGTGACAAGTTTATTTCCCCTTTAAAACTGAAAGCAAGCTTAGGAAGATCGTAACTGCGTGACTGGCAGGTGGGGCCAGCCTGCTGCAGGAGAGAGCCTGGCCCTGCAGGCTGAGGACCTGGGCTCCCAGGAAGCCAGGCTCTGGCAAAAACAGACCATGACACCGGATGAACCATCTAACTGCTCCTGACTCTGAGCTACCTGCAGCATCTGCAGTGACGGATGTCTCCATCACTGGGCGTGACTTGGAAAAGCTGCTTAGGAAAGTACTGAGTGAACCTGGCCCCCGGGCTGGGCAGCACTGTGGCTCTGTGTGAGCCGATTCTGAACTCATGGTTTCTAAGGGGAAACACCTACCAAGTTCTAAAGATCCACAGACAAATGACTACTGGAACATACCCCATTCTGAGGCTGCGGTCAGTGATGCCCTTTTGAGAAATTCTGGAGTTATTAAAGTACATGAAGATCCTTTAAAAAGGGAACTCTGTGATTCCCCCCGCACAATCTCCAGCCGAGTATCCCATCCCCAGGAATAAAATGTCTTTCATGCCCAGCAGAAACCAGTCAGAAACAGCTGCTGGAAGAGATCTCTTACTCTCTTTCCAATGAAAGACTTGGCAATCTTGTTTTCTGAACCTCCACGGGGCAGCTTTATTTGACTCTTGACAATCTTGTCTGCAGAAGAACGGAGAAGGAAGTAAGATGTGAGTAACCGCAGGGTCTGCTCACTGCTGTGTGGTCATTATAACTAAAAATTTTTCATTAGGCCTGAGCTGCCGGAGGACACTCGGACCACTAGTCTGACTAGGTCCCAACTACATTACTGACTTATTAAGATTCCAGTCTTTATTGGATTATACTGCTTGATCCAGAGAGGCAGCAAGGAGGGTTGGCACAACATGGGCCTTGGAGTCAGAGCTGGGTTTGAACCCAGGACCTGCGCCAAACAAGCTGCGTGGCTTTAGGCAAGTTACTCCACCCCACCCCAATACGCTTTTCCTCACCTATAAAATATATTCAGTGATACCTATCACCAGGGATATTATGAAGATTTAATGAGGCTACGTGTGTGAAACTACCTGGTGCAACGTGGGCACACAGTAGGTGGTCTATGTTATTGTCCTTCCCTCCTTCCTCTGTCAAGAAGTCTCCCTCTTTCAACGTCAAGAAGTCAGATTTAAGACTCCTTCGGAAGAAGACAAAAATCCACCCTCCGCCCTTTTTTGGATTCCTACTCAATCACATTTTAGAATCTAAAAGAAAACCCCAAATCTCACAAAAACACCATCAGGCTATGAAAAAGGTTTTTTTGCCTCTGTCTCCCGAGATGCCACGACTTTTCTCTCTTAAAGCTTTCTTCTCCATTTCAAATCTCTCAATTGCCTTCAAAAACCAAAAAGAAACGGGGCATTAGGGATTACTGCAAATCCTGGAGGAGGGGTGGGGCCTGGGGACTAGGCCATTTCTCTGGTTGGTGCCCAAAAGACTGTTTTCATCTAGTCTGAGTTCCTCTCATTGTGTCTGGTAACAAAAATGAGTGAAGCCGACCGGATGTTAAGATGAAAATGGCAACCAACACTTTACCTCTATATTAGGAAGCAACAGGGAGTGGTGGAGACCGTGGCAAACTCCAGAGCTTGTGCTCTGATAAAGAGAGCCGCTGCTCTTCTGCTCCAGCTCATGACTGCCATGTGGAAATGCAGACCCCAGTCCAAAGACTGCTTGGGCCAGCAGGTGCAGAACAAACCAAACACACAGCAAGCCCAGAACTGGCCCACAGACTGCCAGTGAAGGACCTCGGGAGTAAATGAAAAACCCACACAGGTTAGAGAGTGAACTTGCCTATGGTCTCTTCATCATTATAACTGTTATCCTCACAGCTGCCATGTGTGGGAGCCTCTACTACAGGAGTGAGGTAGGGCAACTAGCTGAGTTTTAAAGTCCATTCCAATTGGAGCAATCCGTGGGACTGACCCTCTGAACAACAGATCATGATACCGGCAGTCCTTAGTAATGACTTGTGGGTTGGTTGGCATTGCTTTGTGGCTCTCATTTTCAACTGTTATCTTGGAGATTTTTCGACTTATGCCTCAGATAGCTTAAGTGCAATTAAAAATAAAAATCAAATACATGCTGTTGCCAAAACCCAAGGCAGCCAAAAAGGTATGTACAGAGGATCCATGCCAGTGTTCTTCCACCTTGTGGGAGCTGTGCTACACAACTACTACTCGTTTAACCTTTGTAACTCCTGTCTTCCAACAAATGGGTGGATGTGTGTGTATTAATTATTGGCGGGTTGTGTTTGTTTTATATTTTTCATAGAAGTGAATCAATGTTCACTTTGAGATGTCAATTGTGCAAACATACTTTTAAATAAATGGAAGGTCTCCAGGGCACTGCAACACCTTGATGATCCCAAGGGTGGGGAGATGAGATTTTGCTCAATTGGACCAACAGATTTCCCCCCTGTTCTTCCAGGAAGCCTTGCCTCAGCCCCAGCTCCCATAACTCACCAGGATGGTGGCCAGCAGGTTGGGACTCATATGTACTTCAGCAATCCTTTGGTTCACTTGGTCCATGGAACCAATAATGCATGCTGGGAGGTGGGCCAGCTCAGGAAACTCTCTGGATGGTGATCACACAGAACAGGGACGGGGTTTGCCTGCCCAGGAGGGGGGCCCATTCCCTTTCTGCACTGCCTCTCTACTCAGTTATTTCTTTGTAAACACTCATATTTCTTTTATCTTGTTTTAAATCAGTTACTTTACAAACCCTAAATTAAATTTAGCCATATTATAGACACTTTCCCTAGTGGTGCAATGGTTAAGCACTCGGCTGCTAACCAAAGGGTTGGCAGTTGGAATCCACCTTTCTCTCTCCTCAGGAGAAAGGCCTGGTGATATGCTCCCATAAAGATTACAGCCAAGAAAACATTATGGGGCAATTCTACTCTGTCACAGGGGGTCATTATGAGTTGAAATTGTCTTGACAGCATCCAGCAACAACACAGACACTCTGGAAAATATACAGTAAAGCTGGTACCTGTATAAGGTGGAAACCTGTCAGAAAAGGAAATCTCAAGTATTTTCACTAATAGAGAGTGATAGCAAAGTGGTAAGACTGCACCCTGTCAAAGGTGGAAAACTTGAGACCCAGAAAAACAAGGCAGTCCTGTCAAGTTCCAGCTCTCACAGGTTTCACTGTAAAAATAAAAAAAAAGTACCGCACATAATACTATGACTACTTGTAGGATTTGGGGACATTTCCTTCCAGAATTTTTTTTTTAATACATATGCTTTTTTACATAATTATAATCCCAGCGTATACCTATTTTAATACTCTGACTTCTCGTCTACTCATTATTATGGGCGTTTTCCATGTCGCTAAATAATCTTCATAGTAAAAATGGCGTTATAATTAATTTATTTATTTAGATGACATTAAAATAATCCATTATAAGAATGCACCTGGATGCACTTAATGGTCCTTTGACTACTGAATATGTAACCTGTCTACAATTTGTTGCAATTATAAATAATGCTGTGATGGACACTGTCAAGCAGAGAGCTGTTTCCCTAATTTGGGTTATTTCTTTAAGAAAGATTTTCAGGTGATGGATTATTGGGTCAAAGGGTATCTTGACCTTGTCTGTCACTGTTGAAATCTCCGCTCAGTTCTATGGCCCCTCTCTACCTTTGCATTTCTTTCTGTCTTAGCCTCAACTGGTCTGGAGTAAATCCTTTGCAAAAGCTCATAATCCTATCACTTCTCACTCCCTTCACATGAAGCAAGGTTCCCCTTACTTCCATTACCTTAAGTGTTCTTACGAATCAGAGGATACTTGAAAAATGAAGAAAACAAGAAGGAAGATGAGCAATCATAGAAAGTGAAATGGATCAACCAGGTTGAGATGAGTGTGGGATTAAGAAGAAAGAGAAGACATTAGAAAAAGGTCCAGCAAAGTGAGATCTGAAGTGGACCCTGGTGGGATGACACCTTGCCTCCTCTTGAGAAGGGTTCCTGAGAGGCAGGGGGAGGTGAAGCGATGTGAAGCGATACCTTCAGGTTGGCTGGCAGCAGTGTGACTTTCAAATAAATGGGCTCTATATGAGCTGGAAAGACCTGGCATCATTTACAACCTGAGAGCGGTATTTGCTGGATGGGCTCTTAGGTCCTCCAGAAATGGATTCTGTGGGTCCTCGGGATACGATTCAGGGTAAGAAATGAGATGAGAATCAGCGGAGGCAGGGTAGAAAGATGCTGGTAGAGCCTGGATAATGCCAGAAGGGGCAAACTCTTGGCCCAGGCAGAGGGGCTGGGAGGTGAAAACAGACGAGGTCAACTACGGTCAAGCAAACACAAAAAAGCTGGGTCTTAAGCTCACTTGTCTGAAGGCAGAGGGCTGAACTGTGCCTTCTTAGTTGCTATTTATATAATTCTTTGCAAGGTAGAAGGGAAAGGGGAGACAATGAAAAAAAGAGCATTTTTTCCTTCTCATTCTTTCAACAAATAGTTCCAAGACATCTTTCTTTTGGGCGCTTTCTGATTATCTTAGTAAAACCAACTCAAGTCAAATAATCCTTTGCAGTCTCTAAAATTATTTTTAGAGGCTAGGTAGGGCTTAAATAAGGTAAAAACACATTAATAAATGTATAAGGAGTGGGTTAGTAATTAACGGAATCCCTAGGTAGCGCAAAGGGTTAAAGCACTCTGCTGCTAACTGAAAGGCAGGAGGTTCGAGTCCACCAAGAGGTACCTTGGAGGCCTAGTGATCTACTTCCCACAAAATCAGCCATTGAAAGCCTTATGGAGCACAGTTCTACTCTGACACAATGGGGTCACCAAGAGTCAGAATAGACTCAGCAGCAACTGGAAAAATAAAGTACAAACTTGAGCACTGATTACACGTTATGACATGAGTTAGGTGTACTGGTCTCGATTGCAGATGGTAGCACTGAAAGGATACAGGGTGGATTTTTCTCTAAATCCTTCCTCACAGCATTCTTCATCGCATCTTGCACAGTGTGAGAGACAGCCAAGTTCTCCTCCACTGGTATCATGGGCAAGGCGGTGACATTGATGATATCCATCTTCTTGAAATGTGCCCTCGTCCAATTTCTTGTGAACTGTCAAACAAAAAGATTCCACTTTTAAAAACCTCTCGTTTCCCACTCCCACCTTGTGCACTCAATCAGTCCTGAGAAATCACAAATAGCACAGAACCTTCTTGGAAAACTTGCGTGGAAAAGACCAACCACTCCCACCTGCTAAGTGGGGCTGACGGCAAGATGGATGCCACATGTTATATGGAGAATAAAGGCTTTTGTCTGAGGAAGCCATTCTTAACTGAGAATTTCAAGGCATAGATGCCTGTTCTTTCTACCTGCTAATGCCCTGCAGTGTGAAAATTCTCCTAGTTTTAAAAATAAGGAGTCTAGATCAGACAGAAAAGGAGAAATATTGTATGATCCCACGTATATAAAATACCTAGAATACGCAAATGCATAGAGACAAAAGTTTATTACTGGTTACCAGGGGCTGCAGGGAGGGTGGTATGGGGGGTTATCGCTTAAAGGGTACTGAGTTTCTTTTTGGGGTGATGAAAAACGTTTGGAAACAGATAGCGGTGATAGTTGCACAATAGGGCGAATGTAATTAGTATCATGGGATTGTACACTTAAAAATAAAAAATTGTATGTTATATATATTTACCAAAATAAAATTAAAAAAGAAAATTTTAGTGAGACTAGAGTCCTGAAAAGACCAGGGCTCTAGACTACCCAGTAAGCCAGTTTCCAAACTAGAAATGAAATCTCTTTGCCTTTCTGGGCCTCAAATGTAAAGTAAGAGATTTGGATCAGGTGACCGACCCTAAGACCCGTTTCTGGGGATACTGGTGGACCAGTGGTAGAATTCTCACATTTCACATGGAAGAGCCAGGTGTGATTCCCAGCCAAAGTACCTCAAATGCAGCGACCACCCATTTGTCAGTGGAGGCTTGCACGTCGCTACAATGCTGAACAGGGTTCAGCGGAGCTTCGAGACTAAAGTGGACCAGACAGAAAGGTCTGGTGATCTACTTCTGAAAATCAGCCAATGACACCCCTATGGATCACGACAGTCCAATTCTGGCCAGCGTTTCATTACATTGAGCACAGGGTCTCCACGAGTCAGGGGCTGCCTCAATGGCAACTAACAACAACAACGAGGCCCTTTCCAGCTCTGAGGTGTTGTGATTCCATGATACTGACTTCATCTTCTCAGCATGAGGCTCCTGATCGACCTGAGATTTTCTGCTGGCTTCAGAAAATTGGCCCCATCATGCCTCTTCCTCCCTGGCTTTAGAACACTCTGGCCCGACTGCCCTTCTGGGGTCTTGCTTATGGACTGAGAGTCCATCAGCATTTGTGGACCCTACATGTCCAAAGCCAGAGGGGTACAGGCCTAGTTATAGTGTAGTAAAAGACTTAGATCCTGCCCTGAAGAAGCCCCTAATGGAAAGAGAGAGAGAAGGCAGATTGAGCAGCAAAATTAACTGAGTTGCCCTTTCACCACACTCTCCTTTCCTCCTTTGGGTCATGCCCTCTATTCTGCCCTCTTCTCCACAGCCATGCATCCCATATGCCTGCCCCAGTGAACTTCTTCCTAGTCCCTGACCACGCCATGCTCTTCATTCCTCTATGCCTTTGCACAGGCTGTTCCTTCTGCTGTGACTGCCCTTCCTCACTACTTCCCCTACCCTATAAACTTCTATCCAACGCTCAGCCCAGGTGAGAGATCTTCTGGAAAGCCCTCTTGAATTCTTCTAGGCCATTAGTCCAACTCTCCCTCTGTGCAAGTCCAGGATTCTGCTTTCATCACTCTATTACAGCACTTACAATATTAAATTGGAATTACCTGCTTCTGCTTCCAAAAATCAGCCAATGAAAACCCTATGGATCACAACACCCTGGTCCACCGGACCGAGCAGCGCTTCATTTTGTCGTGGGTGGGGTTGCCATGAGTTGGGGGTCAACTCAATGGCAGCTAACAACAACAATTTCTTTTTCCACTAAGCAAAGTACTCCTTAAGGACTAGGTTCACTCCATATTTGACTCAGTCTAAGACTCATTCACCTCATTCCTTCCTAGTCCAAAGAACTTATTTATCCATCCTGGGTTGTCCCAAGCTTGCTGGATTATAGCAAAACCTGGCCCAGACCCAGCTCAGTATCATTTCTTCCTTCCTGCTCCTAGCCTTTAGCCATAGAGGCAAGGGGGCTGGGAGTAAAAAGGAGGCAGGAGCTCTTTAGGGCTCCTCACTTTCCTCTCCCTCACTCCCCAGCAGGACCCCAAAGCTACAGCATTCCCCGAAAAGCCAGGCTTAGGGCTACCTGGCTGAGAAGCCTCTTGCTTTAGCTCGATGCTGTTACTCGTGCCTTGGATTCACAATCAACGCCCATGGAAGCGGCAGTCAAGAAACGAAACAACATCCTGCGTTGGGCAAATCTGCTGCAAAAGACCTCTTCAAAGTGTTGGAAAGCAAAGACGTCACTTTGAGGACTAAGGTGCTCCTGACCCAAGCCATGGTATTTTCAATTGCCTCATATGCATGCAAAAACTGGACTATGAATAAGGAAGACTGAAGAAGAATTTACGCCTTTGAATTGTGGTGTTGGTGAAAAATATTGAATATATCATGGACTGCCAGGAGACTGAACAAGTCTGACTTGGAAGAAGTACAGCCAGGGTGTTCCTCGGAAGCGAGGATGTCGAGACTTTGTCTCATGTACTTTGGACATGTTAGCAGGAGGGACCTGTCTCTGGAGAAGGACATCATACTCGGTAAGGCAGAGGGTCTGGAAAAAAGAGGAAGACTCTTGACAAGATGGACTGACACAGCGGCTGCAACAACGGACTCAAACATAGCAGCAATTGTGAGGGTGGCACAGGACTGGCCAGTGTTTCATTCCATAGTACAAAGGGTCTCTGTGAGTCGGAACTGACTCAATGGCACTAACGATACCAAGTATGGAAGAATTAAATATTGTGCTTTTAAAAAAATGTTACTGTGGTAAAGTATTTATAATATAAAATTTTCCAATTTAATCATTTTCAGTGTGCAATTCAGTGACGTTAATTGCATTCACAATGTTAAGCAACCGTCGCCACTATTTCCAGTTTTTTATCACCCCAAGCAAAAATTCAGTATGTACCTGTTTAGCAATAACTGTTCATTTCCCTAGTGCTCCTGCCCCTGGAAATCACTAATCTATTTTGTCTCTATGCATTTGCCTTTTCTAGACATTTCATATTAGTGAGATCATACAATATTTGTCCTTTCGTGTCTGACTTATTTCACTTAGCATACTGTCAAAGTTCACCCACGTGGTAACATATATCAGAATTTTATTTCTCCTTATGGCTGAACAATATTCCATTGTATGGATATACCACATTTTGTTTATCCATGCATCGTTAGTGGACACTTGGGTTGTGAATGACACTGCAATGAACATTGGTGTACCAGTATCTGTTTGAGTCCCTGCTTTCAATTTTTTGGGTGTTTACCCAGGTGTGCAATATACAGGTCATAAGGTAGTTCTACGTTTAACTTTCTGTGGAACTGCCAAACTGTTTTCCACAGTGGCTCATCCATTTTACAATCTCACCAGCGATGGAGGAGGCTTCCACTTTATCCACACCCTCACCAACCCTTGTTATTTTTCGTTTTTTTAATATAATAGCCATCCTGGCGGGTGTGAAGTGGCATCTTACTGCGTTTGATTTGCATTTTCCTGATGACTAATGATGTTGAGCATCTTTTCATGTGCTTATTGGCCATTTGTATAAATATCATGTTTTTTTGAGAGAAGCGTTTAAAACGCACACTCTGTTCCATTCTGAATTTTTCCTCACATCATTTTAGGATAAATATTCTTTGAAAGGAAACCCTGGTGGCAGAGTGGTTAAGTGCTACGGCTGCTAACCAAAGGGTCGGCAGTTCGAATCTGCCAGGCACTCCTTGGAAACTCTGTGAGGCAGTTCTACTCTGTCCTATAGGGTCACTATGAGTCAGAATTGACTCGACAGCACTGGGTTTGGTTTTTTGGTTATTCTTCGAAAAAGATAAGTTTTTATTGTCACTACTTGGGTGGGAAAGAAGAGGGGAGAAAATGAACCTTCATTGAATACTGCATTTTATGCAAATAATGTGCACCTCCTATGTTTGTTTGCCAGCTGTGCCCTCCCCCCTCGAGGTATTTTCGTAAGTGCGCTATGCCAATTTTCTACAGCAACATGTAAAAAAAGAAAAAAAAATTGGCATAGCAGGGCTTATGAAAGTACCTGGGTGGTGGGGAGGACGGCTGGCAAACATATAAGGCGTGCATTATTTGTGTAAAACAACAGTATCTACCCTGTGCGGGTCTGGGTACCCTGTGCCAAGCACTGTGCTAAATGCCAGGGGCAGATGAGCGGAAGAATAAGACACCTTCTGCTCTCAAGGAGCACACACACTCTGGCAGCTGATGGTCAAGTGTCCCCTGTTTAAAGACAGACTTGGGTCTGAATTCGCTTGTATCCAGTTTAACTTTCAGTCATTCAATGAGTATTAACTGAGTGCCTTCCAGATGCCAGCAGTGTGCTGGTACTGGGGAAGGAAGGGTGAGTTGTACCACACATGACCCCTGCCCTGATGGAGCTATGTTTAGTGGGTGAGACGTTCAATAATCAAAAATTATACAAATCGTTATGCAGTTATAACTGCGACCACTGCTTCGAAGTTACACAGTGCTATGAGATGACATAATAGTGGATTTTGACCCAGTTAAGTGAACAATCAGCAGTCTACCAAAGAAAGGAAGTCCTACAGCCTCCCCTATTAGAAGCTGCCTGAGCAGGCAGTGGTGGCACAGTGGTAGAATTCTCGCCTTCCAACCAGGAGACCCAGATTCGATTCCCGGCCACCGCACCTCACGAGTAGCCACCACCCATCTGTCAGCGGAGGCTTGTGGTTGCCGTGGTGCTTAAAAGGTTTCAGTGGAGCTCCCAGACTAAGACAGACTAGGAAGAAAGGCCTGGTGATCTAGTTCCAAAAATCAGCCAACGGAAATCCTATGGATCACAACAGTCCAATCCACAACCGGCCATGAGGAGGGCACAGGACCTGGCAGCATTTCAGTCCACTGTGCACGGGGTCGCCATGCGTTGGGGGCTGATTTGACATTATTCAAATTAATTTCACCTGTTTTTTTTAGGTTTCTTTTTTGTTTTTCCTTTTAAAATGTAGCTACCAGACAAATTTAAATGACCTGTAGCTCACCCTGGTGGTGTAGTGGTTAAGTGCTAAGGCTGCTGACCAAAAGATCTGCAGTTGGAATCTGTCAGGCGCCTCTTGGAAACTCAACAGGGCAGTTCTACTCTGTCCTGTAGGGCCCCTATGAGTCCGAATTGACTTGATGGCAGTGGGTTTGGTGTTTTTTTTTTTTTTTTTGTGGCAGCTCACATGACATTTCTATGGGACAGCACTGGCTGGGCCATGACGATTTTGGTTCCAGGACGTGGAACGTTCTCCTCAGTGCAGTGTGCTGTAGTTGCACGTGGAACCAGGAGACTCTGGGCTTCTGTCCCTCACTGGATGGACGAGCTGGTGCATCCACTAGGCACCCAGTAAATATCCTTTGAACGAAAAAATAAATGACCCTGAGTTTATTTATCAGACGGTACTAATACACATTGTTAGGCTTTACGAGTTCTGGAGCTGATCCTTGAGTAGTTAGTTCTCTGTTGTTTGTTCACTATGCGACCTTGAAACGACCCCTGTGCCTCAGTTTCCCCAGACTGTAGAAGTCGACGAGTCGGGGCGCAGGGAGGGGGCAGGCCCGCGGGGAGTCCGCGCGCTGCCCAAGGCAGAAAGGCGGGTCCTCGTCCGTCAGTGCAGCCGTCTTACCTGAAAGCATTGGCGGGATCCGACGACCTCGGGGCCGGTTCTGCCACAGGTCCCTCAGGGGACCCTGCAAACTTCTGGAAAGTGGACTGGTGCCCTTTGCTTTTTGGTCAGAGAGGATGAGGAGGAGGGGAGGCGTCAGGGAGAGGCCCATTTTGCTATTGTGAGTCCCGGCGTTCTTAAGGCAACGCAGGCGCAACTGCCACGTTCCCAAAACAATGGGCCCGCCGGCGCCACGGTGGCGTCCGCCAGACGCCGTTACCACGGTGACGGGCCGCCCCGCGGGCTGTAGGGACTAGACCAATGGATTTGTGGGGAGGGCGAGGATGGCTCCTCGTCCCGACCTATAATATGGGGCATGTAAAAGCCTCCGCGAGGCACTGCCTTTGTATACGCCGTTTGATACGTCTCGGGGAGCCTGCGGGAGTTTCTGGTGCCTCGCGCAGGCACGCGTCGGAGACCCCGCCGCGCCGGGTACCCCCACTTTCTGTGATGGTCGAGGCTGCGCAGGCGCGGTGGGCGGGCGGTGGCGAGGCCGGGCAGCCGTGGGAGCGCCGGTTGATGGGGGACCCTGGTGGGGTCCTCGAGCGAGGTCTCGGCTGGGTTTCGACCGTGGCGTTTGGTACAGCGTCAGGTACGTCTCCGAGCTCGGCCCCGCCGGGGCAGCGAGGCCGGAGGGGCAGAGGAGGGGTGGGACGCCCCGGCACCGCGGGAGAAGGTTCCTCAGTTTATCTAGGGCCTCCCCGCAGCTGGAGGGCCAGGGGAACGTGAGGAAGGGGGCGGAGGCCGGGTCCCATCACCTCCCTTTTCTAGGTCTGTTTCCTCGATTGTAAAATGGCACGGTAATTCCTCCCCCGATTGTACGTGAACGTTTGTTTACAACCTTCCTTGAGTCCGACAGCCCTGGGTGACCCGAGGCATGTGCTTGGCTGGTCTTAACCCTTTGCGAGACACGTATCCCTTTGAGAATTTGATGAAAATCAAAGACTACTCCTTTGCCTTCTTATTAGAATTAAAATAAGGCAATGCATTTTGTGACCCTTTGCAAACTGTAAAGGGTCACTGTCGTTAGTGATTATTATTCTCGGAGGATAGGAGTAGACCTTGGCTGAAGCCTCATTCCATGACCTTCTTGTGTGATTTGGGGAAGTTATTTGACTTCTCTAAGCCTCAGTTTTCTGATGTGTAGATGGAATATTTACCTGACCTGCATCCCAGGGTGGTTGTGAGGATTAAATGCCACAGGTTTTTATAAAGCACTATGACAACCTGTGAGTCAGGTCTATGAGTATCCTTGATTACAAGTGAAGAGGCCTTGGCCCAGAGAGGATAGGTGCTGGAGTCTGAGCGGCAGACTAATGGTTGGAACCCAGGTGTTCTCCTCTGCCTTCACATCCTTTGTGCTGAGCCCTCTCTCCCCAGGGAGTTTCACCAAAAGAAGGCTGCCTTGGGCCCTTTTTAAATAGCTGGGACCCTCAGGCCCATGCTTTGTTGTTGTTGTTAGTTGCCATTAATCAATTCTGACTCCTGGCAATCCCACGTGTGCAGAGTAGAACTGTTCCGTAGGGTTTTCTCAAAGCTGTGACCTTTCGGAAGCAGATTGCCTGGCCTGTCTTCTGAGGCACCTCCAGGTGGGTTTGAACTGCCAACCTTTTGGCTAGAAGTCAAGCATTTAACCGTTTGTACCACCCAGGGACTCCCAGGGACACTAAGGCCCCAGAGTCCCAGACCTTCCTTTTCCTCAACTGTGATACATGGAAGACAATTCTTGGTTTAAAGATTATGAGAATTAATGAGGTCATGAGTCAAGTGCCTTAGTTAAAACCCAGAGAAATAAAGCAACTTGGCCAAGGTTTAGCAAGCAACTGATGGGCAGAACCAGGCCTAGAACCTGGTCTCTTGTGTCCAGGTGATGTGCTCAGGCATAGTGCTTGTAGCATCATCGGAGGCTTGGGCAGGAACAACTTGGCTTATTTTTTCTTCTTCCAGTGTCTCCAAATGCTTGGAGGGGCTGCTTTTTATCTCTTTTTTGTTTGTTTTGTTTTCGTAACTAATATGTGAATATATTGTCATTATAATAAAGTCATTAAATCCGGAAGTATTTTATAATTATATTAGAAGTCCTGGTGGTACAACGGTTAAGCACTCAGCTGTTATCTAATAGGTGGGTGATTCAAACCCACCCAGTGGCTCCCTGGGAGAAAGAGCTGGCAATCTGATCCTGCAGAGATTACAGCCTAGAAAATCCTGTGGGGCAGTTCTGCTCTATCACGTGGGGTGGCTCTGAGTGGGAATTGACTCGATAGCACCTAACTACAAGGTTTGATGATAGATTCTTTGGATGGCAGGACACAACACAGAGTCCCTCGGATAGATGAAAGGGAGAACTCTTGGCTACTAAAGCTCCAAACGAGAGAAGGCTGCCACGCTGGGCTACACAGGGCCACACGGGCGGTTGCACCTGGGGACAGGATAACAGCAAGCTGGAGCTGTAGGAGACGGCTTATGTATGGTAAGCAGGGTGGGTTAGCTAGGTTTCATGGATTTCTTTGGAATTGGGTATTTTGAATAATTCTGCAGACCCAAGAAGAAAGTGCCATCCCTAAGTGTTAGGCATCTCGGGGCTTCTGGCATTTGGGTATGTGTTGTTGGAGCCCAGCAGTGATAAGAAAGGAGCTGGAGTAGGCTTAGCCAACTGCCGAAGAAGAAGGAGACCAGAGAGTGTTTAGCCAGGGCCTCCATTCTGGATCAAGAATGCACTTATGAAATATTACCTTACCAGTATATTTCTTTAATATAAAAAATTTAGCATTATATTATATTTTATGAAATTCCCACTATTTGACCATCTGTTACCTATAAAAAATGGCAATTTCATTTGATGATACTCGTAAAGAGTGTGCTTCTTAGCTAAATGGGCAGCTTCTTTCCGGAGGTGAGATGAGAAGGCAGAAAGGGACAGGAGCTGATTGGATGGACATGGGAAGTCTGGGCTGGAAAGAGGGAGTGTGCTGTCACATTATAGGGATAGCAACTAGGGTCACATAACAATGTATATATAAATTTTTGTGTGAGAAAACAACTTGAGATGTAAACTTTCACCTAAAGCACAATAAAAATAAAAATGGCAGTCCCACTGGACTTCATTATCCTACTCTTCTTCCTGGATTTAACCACTATAAACAGCTTGGTGCATCCTTCCAGGTCTTTGTTGTTTTTATGCGCATGTGTAAATTCTCACTTTTGTCTTTGTGTCTTCTCGTATGAAATTATACTATATACGTTGTTGCACCCCTCATTTTCTTAAAGTTAGGGCGTATGTTGTAGGTTTTTTCAGGTCAGTCCATATAGAGCTATCTCATTGTTTTTAATGACTGTTTAGTATTCCATTATAAGAATGTATCCCAGTTTATTTGGCTGCACCAACCACTGGTGTAGACGTTTTGCATTGCTTCTTGTTTGTCACTGTTATTAACAAGAGCGAACATTTGTGTGAACATGCACAAGTGCTTCTGAAGAATAATCTCTAGACATGGATTTGCTGGTCAGAAAGTAGGCATATTTAAAATTTTGCTAGGCTTTTTGTGTAATTGCCCTTGAAGGAATTATAACGTCTTATGTTTCCACCAATGGTAAATGAAAGTGTCTTTTCCCCACTATGTCGGGGGTCAGGACGACCACCCCGGTTTGATGATTCACTAGGAGGACTCACAGGACACCGCATATCATCTCACTCACAGTTACGATTTACTGCAGTGAAAGGACACAAAGAAAAGTCAGCAACGGGAAAAGGTGCGTTGAGTCTGGAGGAAACCAGGCAAGAGGAGTCATACAAGATGCACTTAATTCCTCTGCAATGAGTTGTGAAAACGGGTGAAATCTCTACCAGGGAAGCTCATTAGAAATTCAGTGCATAGAATTTTAATTGGGGCCTGGTCCCTTAGGCACCCTCTGCCTAGCACATACCAGGATTCCAAACTCCCAGAAGGAAAGCAGGTGTTCAACATAAACCGCTGTTTGTACAGTCTAGGCACGGTGAGCACTCTTATCAATTCTGGGAATGGCAAGGACCTTCCTGAAGTTCAAGTTCCCAGAACCAGCCAAGGACTAACCTTGCAAGCAGGCCTTCCTAAGGCCTACCTCCTCACCAGCATTGAATGGTACCCTTTTTTAAAAAATTTTGCCAATATCCAGCATGAAAATGGTGCTTCTTATCACATGCCCTTCAAGTTTTTATACAAGGGTAATTTGGTATACTGCTTTAGCCAACTGACCATGGGATCAAGGAATCTTGGGATTGGACAGTCTAAATCCTTACCCTGTGGCAACACAGCAAGGAGTCTTCCACTTGCTTAACTACTTCTGGGAGTAGGTGTTACACCTCCTTCTCAATACAGCCCTTTTCATCTTTGGACAGGCTAGCTCTGAATGTAAGAAAGTTCTTCCTGAGGTGGTATGGTACCTAGGAAGAAGGATGGCTTAGGAGTCTTTTTTTTTTTAATGGGCTTAGGAGTCTTGCTTAGCTCCTTTACTCACTGGCTGTGGACCTTGAGAAAATTGGTTATCTTCTCCAAGCCCTAGTTTCCTCATCTTTAATATGAATAGGAAAATACCTACTTGCAGGGTTGCTGCGAGGAATAAAAGAAATACATAAAATATGTACAACATAGGGCCCAGCCCATGATGGGTATACAGGCCGTGATATTCATTAGTGTTTGGTACTTTGCCGTTTCTTGTTTGAGTTAATATCTTTCTCCCTGGGTATTGTTCTGTTTCATTCTTGTTTTGTCCTCTACAGATATAAGGCTAATTCTCCTCCATCTTCTGTATGACCACCACCTTTCTCCTCTCCAGCAGAAACTATGCCCCAGGGCCTTCCTGTGTGTTTCAGATGACATGGTGGCACACTTCAAACTCCTGCAACATCCTGGTCCCCACCCCTGTCTTCTCCACCACCAAGCTGGAAGCATTCTGGTTTGTTCAAGCCCCGAATTGTTGTGCCCAGGGCCAAACTGTTTTAATTATAAACACACACCTACCTGATAAAAATATCATGAGCACACGCGCCCTCAGTATCCTTGTATTTATTTACAAATCATATATACGTATATTTCTGTGCCGTATAACGTAAAAGAACAAAAAACTCATTGCCATCAAGTCAATTCTGACTCATAACGACCCTATAGAGCAGAGTAGAACTGCCCCATAGGGTTTCCAAGGAGCAGCTGGTGGATTCGAACTGCCGACCTTTTGGTTAGCAGCCAAGCTTTTCACCACTGCGCCACAAAAAATCCCTAAAAGAGCTTCTAAATGTCTGTCATTAATTTTAGTGAAATTAATTTCGGCATAACTGAAAACAGCATACTAGTTTTTCTTCATGTTCTTGTTGGATACATATTTTGCTAATAGTGATGGATTCATTCTATGAGTTATCTTTAACAATATTTGATATAAAACCTGATTTCATGTTCCACATTGGTAAGTAGTGTCTGATGGTGTAGTGGTTAAGAGCTATGGCTGCTAACCAAAAGGTTGGCAGTTCGAATCTACCAGGCACTCCTTGGAAACTCTGTGGGGCAGTTCTACTGTCCTTTAGGGTCGCTATGAGTCAGAATCGACTTGATGGCAATGAGTTGGTTGGTTGACTGGTGACTGGGGTCTTAAAAGCTTGTAAGCAGCCATCTAAGATACAACTACTGGTCCCTACTCATCTGGAGCAAGAGAAAGAAGGAAACCCATACTCAAAGAAGAAACTAGTCTACAGGTGGTCTGCATGAACCATGGCCTCATCTACCCTGAGACCAGAAGAACTAGATGGTTCCCAGCTACCACTACTGATCATTCTGATCAGGGGCACAGTACAGGCAGTCCCTGGGTTACGATTGAGATCCATTCCTAAATCTGTCTTTAAGGCAAATTGGTAGGTAAGTTGGAACAGGCACCTAACAACAACAACAGAACAGGTACATATGGTTCTTATTTAGTATCAATTAGTCAAATGTTTGTCTTAGTATACAGTATATATTTTACCTTTCTAACCAAAGGGGTTGGCAGTTGAAATCCACCAGGCGCTCCTTGGAAACTCTATGGGGCAGTTCTCCTCTGTCCTATAGGGTCGCTATGAGTCGGAATCGACTCGACAGCACTGGGTTTGGTTTTTTAGTTTTATGCATATAAAACACTTAAGAAACACTTCTGAACCACGCAGTGTTGCCATGAGCATCACAAAGTAGTGTATTCGTTCATTATTACAAACCATTGTACGTATTTGAATATGATAGATTTTATGGCAGTCCATTCTTAAGAAACCCTGGTGGCATAGTGGCTAAGTGCTATGGCTGCAAACCAAAAGGTTGGCAGTTCAAATTCACCAGGTGCTCCTTGGAAACTCTATGGGGCAGTTCTCCTCTGTCCTATAGGGTTGCTATGAGTCGGAATCTACTCAACGGTAATGGGTTTGGCTCTTTTTCCTTTTTAATTCTTAAGTATGTTGTTGTTATTATTGTTAGGTGCCATCAAGTCAGTTCCAAGCCATAGTGACCCTATGTATAACAGAACAAAACACTGCCTGGTCCTGCACCGTCCTCACAATTGTTGTTATGCTTGAGCCCATTGGTGCAGCCACTGTATCGCTCCATTTCGTTGAAGGTCTTCGTAGATTCATACATTCCACGTTCTGATTATTAAGGGATGTTCGCAGCTGTTTCTTCTCATTTTGAGTTGTGCCACATCAGCAAACGAAGATCCCAAAAGCTTGACACCACCCACATCATTAAGGTCAACTCTACTGTGAGGAGGACCCTCTTCCCCAGTTGTCTTTTGAGTGCCTTCCAACCTGGGGGGCTCATCTTGCAGCACTATATCAGACTGTCCTGCTGCAATTCATACGATTTTTACTGGCTAATTCTTTTTAGAAGTAGACTGCTGGGTCCTTCTCCCTAGTCTGTCTTAGTCTGGAAGCTCAGTTGAACTCTGTCTGCCATGGGTGACCCTGTTGGTATCTGAATACCAGTGGCATAGGTTCCAGCATCACAGCAACACGCAAGCCCCCCTAGTACAACAAACTGACAGGCACGTGGGGGTCCTCAAAGTAGAGTAGACCTAAATGATGTGGATGGAGTAAAACTTTCGGGACCTTAATTTGCTGATGTGGCATGACTCAAAATGAGAAGAAACAGCTGCAAACTTCCATTAATAATTGAAATGTGGAATGTATGAAGTATGAATCTAGGAAAATTGGAAATCATAAAAAATGAAATGGAACGCATAAAGATCCATACCCTAGGCATTAGTGTGCTGAAACGGACTGGTATTGCCATTATGAGTTGGACGATCATATGGTCCACTACGCCGGGGATGACAGATTGAAGAGGGACAATATGGCATTCACTGTCAGAAGATGTCAAGACCTCTTCTGAGTTACGGTGCTGTCAGTGATAGGATGATATCTACACAGTACAAGGAAGACCAGTTAATACGACAGTTCTTCAAATTTATAATCCAGCTACTAATGCCAAAGATGAAGAAATTGAAGATTTTTACCAACTTCTGCAGTCTCAGATTGAGCAAACCTGCAATCAAGGTGCATTGGTAATTACTAGTGATTGGAATGTAAAAATTGGAAAAAAGACGAATAGTTGGAAAATACGACCTTGGTGATAGAAATGACGCCAGGGATCACGTGATAGAATTTTGCGAGACCAATGACTTATTCATCGGAAGTACCTTTTTTCAACAACATAAATGACGACTATACACATGGAGTTCACCAGATGGAATACACAGGAATCAAATTGACTACATCTGTGGAAAGAGACAATGGAAAAGCCCAATATCATCAGTCAGAACAAGGCCAGGGGCCGACTGTGGAACAGACCATCAATTGCTTATATGTAAGTTCAAGTTGAAACTGAAGAAAAAACAAGTCCACGAGAGCCAAAGTATGACCTTGAGTATATCCCATTTGACACATTGAACACTAATGACCAAAAAGACCAGACAGGTTGTGGTAAGACATCATGGACATCATACCTGAAGAAAGCAAAAGGTCATTAAAAAGACAGGAAAGAAAAAAAAGACCAAAATGGATGTCAGAAGAGACTCTGAAATTTATTCTTGAACGTAGAGTAGCTAAAACGAATGGAAGAAATGTTGATGTAAAAGAGCTGAACAGAGGATTTTAAAGGGTGGCTCTAGAAGAGAAAGTAAAATATACTTATTTTTTAAAGCTATTTCTGTATTTTAAGTTAAAATTGGGTAATATATGGGAAAAAAGAACCCTGACCTGTATCTCACACAATATACAAAAATTCCAGATGAATCATAGCCTTAAATGTGAAAGTTGATAACATTTCTAAAAGTTAATATAATACCATTATGCTCTTTGGCAGACAAAAATTTCTTAAATAGGACACAAAAACACTATAAAAATTGATAAATTAGATTTAATTAAAATTAAGAATTTCTTTAGTCGAAAGAAACCAATAAGGAAGAGAAAAGGTGAGCCCCAGATTGAGAAAAGATATTTTTCAGTGCTGTACATATATCTAACAGAGGACTCATATCCAGCATATATAAAGAACCCTTACAAATCAATAAGAAAACAAAGACAAATAGGTAAAAAAAAAAAATGATAAAATACTTGAACATTTCAAAAAAGAGGGTTTTATCGATGTCCAATAAGTATGTGAAAAAGTATTCAATTTAGTTATCGGGGAAAAGCAGATTAAACAAACAGTGCAATACCACTGCACGCCTGCCAGAATGGATAAAAGGAAAAGACAGAAAATACCAAAAGTTAACAAGGTTGTGGAGCAACAAGATCTTTTGCACAGTGCTTGTAGAAGTACAAACTGGTACAATGACTTTGGAAAACTGTTTGGCAGTATCTACTAAATCTGACTGTATGAATCCCCCGTGACTAACAATTCTACACAGAGAACCAGAAAAGTGTGCATGTGTGTACTGAAATACATGGCTAATCATGTTCATAGCAGCACTATTTAAAAGAGCTGAAAACTGGAAACCATCCAAACGTCCGTCATCAGTAAAGTGGATAAATACATTGTGGTATGTTTAAACAGTAGAATATTTTACAGCAGTGCAAAGGAACAAACTACAACTACATGATGTTGAGTAAAAAGAAAGAAATCTCACAAATATGTTGAATCAAAGAAGCCAGAAGTAAAAGAGGACATACTATACAAGTCCATGGACACAAAGGGCTTGGGCGAGGCTTGTGGGGTGCTGAAATGTTCCATATCCTGATCTGGACGGTGATCACACAGGTGTATGTGTATATGCGTGTAGTAAAATCTCCTCAAGCCACACTTAAGATCTGTGTACTTTTCTGTAGGTCTGTTACACTGATTTAAAAAAAGTTTACCTCCCCACACCCCCCGAGAAAAACTGGGTGATGTCAGTAAATTTATTTAACTGTGCCTTCGTGAATTGCAGTAGGTCGCAGTATGCAGAAAGCAGATGTATAGATGAGGAGCCATTGTCAGCTCTGCCACGTTGTGAACCTCCCCCTTTCCTCCGGACACCTCACCATACGGGACAGGCAGCCTGCTGACATATGACCTAGTGGGGGCACTGTTAGCAGTCTGGAGTGAAATATCAGCAAGGCTTCATTTCTTTAAAATGGACTGTATGCAGGGCGATTGCTCCAGGTGTAATTTTTATGGTGTGCAGGAATAGGAGGGATTGCATTGACTGCTGTAGACTACACATCTGCTGATGCCAACCGTGACAAAACTTAAGACAGGCAGTGTAGGCACTGGACAATAGTGGTTAACACACGGTAGAGCTGGACAGACCTGGGTTCGAATCCATCTCGCACTTATGATCTCAGTCTTTCTAAACCTCATCTGTCAAATGGATGTAATAACCGGCACTAATCACCAGGTTATGTGAGGATTAGATGAGATGTCACATGTCCTGTCAGATGGGGATAATAATAAGCACTAATCCCAGGGTTGCATGAAAATTAAATGAGATATTGCATGTAAAGGTCTTAGCATACCACCTGGTGCATAGTGAGCAGTCAACACACTTGAGATATTGTCAAGATTGGTAATAGTTTATACTCAGACAAAGCCGTGAGGCAAAATGTATATGTCTCCATGATTTGAGGAAAATGGCACAAGGTCACTAATCCAGTTTTTTCCATCCTTGACTTTTTTTTTGACTCTAGGAGAAGGGAGCAGTGATTGACCTTTCCTTCATCAGGCCAAAGATGCCTCTCTTTGGGAATACGTTCAGTCCGAAGAAGACGCCTCCTCGGAAGTCAGCTTCTCTCTCCAACCTTCACTCTGTGAGTATTGGGATTGTGGTCAGCACAGTGGATGCCTGCAGTGGCAGGCCTGGTCTCTGGTGCAAAGTGTGGTCCTCAGGGCATCCTTTTAACTCATCTCATTGCTATTGGTGAAAACATATTTCTGAACTCTAATTTGGAAATTGTCAGGACCTGTTGACGGCACTGGTTTTTTATTGTTCAAGAAGAAAACAGAAATCCTCACAACTGGACCAATAAGCAACATTATGAGTAGAGAAAAGACTGAGGTTGTCAAGGATTTCATTTTACTTGGATCCACAATCAGTACCCATGGAAGCAGCAGGCAGGAAATCAAAAGACACATTGCGTTGGGCAAATCAGCTGCAAAAGGCCTCCTTGAAGTGTTGAAAAGCAAAGATGTCACCTTGAGGACTAAGGTGCGCCTGACCCAAGCCATGGTATTTTCAGTCGCCTCGTATGCATGCGAAAGCTGGACAATGAATAAGGAAGACTGAAGAAGAACTGATGCCCTTGAATTGCAGTGTTGGCGAAGAATATTGAATATACCATGGACTGCCAAAAGAACGAACAAATCTGTCTTGGAAGATGTACAACTAGAATGCTTCTTAAGTGGAAGGATAGCAAGACTATGTCTCACATACTTTGGACATGTTATCAGGAGGGACCAGTCCCTGGAGGAGGACATCATGCTTGGTAAAGTAGAGGGTCAGGGAAAAGAGGAAGACCTCAATGAGATGATCTGACACAGTGGCTGCAAGAATGGGCTCAAACATAGCAATGATTTTGAGGATGGCACAGGACCGGGCAGTGTCTCGTTCTGTTGTATACAGGGTCGCTATAAGTCGGAATCGACTCGACAGCACCTGACAACAACAACAACATTGTTCAAGAACCTAATACCCAGACCCAGTGCAAGAACCTAATAAGACAGTCAATTTCACTATGGTTTTTGGCCCCAAACAATATCCAGTTTGACTTCTACTTTATTCTCAAGGCTTAGCCAGGAATTAATTTTAGTTACTTCCATGAATCAAATTTATTCTCAAAGGATGGTAATTTGCCACCATTAACGGCATTCCAGAGGATATTCCATGGCTTCAAAGGTAGTTGCAAAAGAGATGTTACAGCAGTGTTTGGAGCAATGGCAATAGCATTGGGATAAATGATAGCCTTCCAAAGCGACCTACTGTCTATTTGAATGTACAGTCTCTATAAATTTTAAAAATTAGGAGTTTGAAGTTAGACCACATCCAAATCAATTTCCATTCCTAGTTGTGAGATGGCCCCCCCCATCTCCACCCCTTGATGCATGCATGCGTGCATGAGCACGCGTGCACACACACACACAGAGACGTCTTTAGAGCAGCTGTGACCAAGTACTGGGTACTTTATGTTGGCTGTGATCCTACCTGCCCATGTGGCTCTCATACACTCAGGCTGTCAGTCTAAGCCAAGAAGTCATGGAGCCTGGTTTCCCTGATGTTTTCTAGAAGTCCTTAACAGAAGGTGAGGGGCGTGGGGCTGTGAGGGCTGAGCATTCACCCAGGCCTTTCGGTCTTTGAGCCCATTGTCTCCAGTCCCTAGTCAAAATCATGGGGGGGAAGCCCCACTCTGACCATGTTGGGCATCCAGTGAAGCAGGCCAGGCAGAGGCCCAGGCTCTCAATTTCTGGTGCCTGATGGTCCCTCTGAGACATCCCATGTCCTAATCACAGAGTGTAAGAGCAGTGGCATGAAGTCAGCCCTCCATCTAGAGGGTTTGACACATCCCCAGAGGTAGGTGTATACCATGGTAGGGAATAAACCTCTACAGTGCCTTGTATGGTAACCAGTGGTTTTTATTAGCTCCCCATTACTATGGGACAAGGTCCTTGATCTTGAGTGTTGTCTTAGTCATCTAGTGCTGCTATAACAGAAGTACCACAAGTGGATGGCTTTAGCAAAGAGAAATTTATTCTTTCACAGTCTAAGAGGCTAGAAGTCTGAATTCAGGGTGCCAGCTCCAGGGGAAGGTCCTTGTCATCAATCTTCCCCTGGCCTAGGAGCTTCTCAGCGCAGGAACCCCAGGTCCAAAGGACATGTGCTTCTGGCTCTTCTTGCTTGGTGGTATGAGGTCCCCCTGTCTCTCTGCTCCCTTTTCTCTTTTATATCTCAGAAGAGACTGAGTCACGATACAACCTAATCTTGTAGATTGAGTCCTGCCTCATTAACATAACTGCCTCTAATCCTACCTCATTGACATCATAAAGGTAGGATTTACAACCCATAGGAAAATCACATCAGATGACAAAATGGTGGACAACCACACAATACGGGAATTGTGGCCTAGCCAAGTTGACACACCTTTTTGGAGGACACGAGTCAATCCATAACAAGGTGGTCCTAAGGCCCCTCACAGGCTCTTCCCAGCTCTCCTTCCTGCCCCCACCCTCTACACCTTAAGCTTCAGCCACAGGGACATCATACTCTCCCACCTTTGTGCATGCTAGTCCCTCTGCCTACCATGCTTTTCCCTCTTCATTAATTCAGAAGGTATTAACTGATAACTTGCTATGTGCCAAGCACCCTTAGAGGCACTGAATATAGAGAAGTAGACTAAGGAGAGAGGAAAAAACAATCAAATCCCTGCATTTGTGATGCACATGTGTTAATGGAAGGAGACAGAAAATTTATATATTCAAATAGGAATATATATTAAATAGCAAGTAACTTTACATCAAATGGTAATAACTGCTATGGAGAAAAGGAAAGCGTAGGTCTGGGGTAGGGAGATGGGAAGGGTGTCCTCATCTTAAATGGGATGGTTAGAGAAGGCCTTACATCCCACACATACCTGAAGGGCTCCTCCTTTTGAGATGCCCAGGTCTAACCTGAAGGAGTGAAACCTCCTTGCAGGCAGAGGTGGTTGTAGCCAGCTCTATATCCACAGTACCTGGTCCTGATTGAGGTGGTGGCAAGGAAGTTGTGTAAATGAATATGTAAATTGTGTTGATACATATTAAAAAGCAATAGCCGCTACTAGTTGGGCTTCAGAGCTCTATGCCCTTGCCACTTCATGTTCTTGTTAGGTGCTGTCGAGTTGGTTCCGACTCATAGCGACCCTGTGTACAACAGAACGAAACACTGCCCAGTCCTGCACCATCCTCACAATTGTTATGCGTGAGCCCATTGTCCCAACCATTGTATCAGTCCATCTCATTGAGGGTCTTCCTCTTTTTTGCTGACCTTCTACTTTACCAAGCATGATGTCCTTCTCCAGGGACTGATCCCTCCTGATAACATGTCCAGAGTATGTGAGATGAAGTCTCATCATCCTCGCTTCTAAGGAGCATTCTGGCTGTACTTCTTCCAAGACAGGTTTGTTCATCTGGCAGTCCATGGTATATTCAATATTCTTCACCAACACCACAGTTCAAAGGTGTCAATTATTCCTTATTCATTGTTCAGCGTTCACATACATATGAAAATACCATGGCTTGGGTCAGGTGCACCTTAGTCCTCAAAGTGACATCTTTGCTTTTTAACACTTTAAAGAGATCTTTTGCAGCAGATTGGCCCAATGCAATACATTGTTTGATTTCTTGACTGCTGCTTCCATGGGCATTGATTGTGGATCCAAGTACAATGAAATCCTTGACAACTTCAGTCTTTTCTCTGTTTATCATGATGTTGCTTATTGGTCCAGTTGTGAGGATTTTTGTTTTATGTTGAGGTGTAATCCATGCTGAAGGCTGTCATATTTGATCTTCTTCTGTAAGTGCTTCACGTCCTCTTCACTTTCAGCAAGCAAGGTTGTGTTATCTGCATAAGGCAGGTTGTTAGTCTTCCTCCAGTCCTGATGCCCCGTTCTTCATATATAGTTCAGCTTCTCGGGTTGTTTGTTCAGCACACAGATTGCATCATATTAAGCAAGTGATAATTTAAGGGCCTACTACATTCAAAAAGATTTTCACTTTTTAAAATTATAGATTTGGATCCCTTAAACTGTCCAGTAGATACAAAATAATTCACTCTACAAATGTCAGTATGTATAGTTTTTTTTTGAAAATATATGTTATATAAAATGGTACATTTCTTCTCTCACATAGTTTAAAAGTTTTTTTGTGCGTTATCTGATTTCCTGACCTTCTAAAAAAATTGTTCAATGTGCAAAATAGTGATTGGAGAAAAGGAATGTGTTTCTGGGATCGTATAGTTAGGACAAAAGGAGCTGGACACAGCCCATGTTCTGGCCCTTGGAAGCTATCACGCGGTGTCTCCCCACAGCTGGACCGGTCCACCCGGGAGGTTGAACTGGGCCTTGACTACGGAACACCCACCATGAACCTGGCAGGGCAAAGCCTCAAGTTTGAGAATGGCCAGTGGATAGCAGGTGGGCTCCATTTCCTGCCCTTTTGTCAAAGCAGATTGTGGAATGAAATCCCCTTTGTCACTCCCAGTTCTTGCCTTCCTGCAGACACTGGGATTAGTGCAGGTGTGGACCGGAGGGAGGCTCAGCGCCTTCGCAGGCGGAACCAGCAGTTGGAGGAAGAGAACAATCTCTTGCGGCTGAAAGTGGACATCCTGCTAGACATGGTGAGGAGGTGGGTGGGAAGGGACGCCTGGGCTTTTCTTCTGGGGAAGGCCCACCTTGAGTCATTTCATTCAGCTGCTATCCATTTGAGTGTCCACTTGCCCAGGCACTGTACTCTGAATCCAACGATACAAAAACAGGTAAAACTCAGTCCCTGTCCTCAAGGGCTCATAGCCTAGTGGGGAGGTGGACAGTAGCATAACTCTAATGCCTGTATTAAGGGCAACAGTTGGAGTCTGTACAGGGTCTGGTGTAAGCCCATGATAGAGAGAAGTTAATTCCGAAAAGGGGTTCACAGAGGAAGGAATATTTGAGCAGACTTTTGAAGGATAAAGGCAGGAATGGAGGTTGGGAGGACGGAATTCCAAGGAGAGGGTACAGTCTGTTAAAGAACTGCAGGTGTCCCATACCATGTAGGCATGAGTTCATACCTGGCACAGATCTGCGGGAGGGCACGCTCTGCATTCATGGTGGTTTTTGAAGCTTTTAAAAAACGCAGCAACCTGTTGGGCCTAGAGGTGTGCTAAGGTTGATTGACAGTGTACATTGCCGTGGTTAGGGGTATTCATTCTGGAACTTAAATTGCCTGGGTGCCCAGCCCAGCTCCTCCACTGATTGACTGTGATTTTAGGCAATTACTTCACTGCTCTCTGACTTAGTTTCTTCAGCAATAAAATGGGCATCATAGTCACTTTGTGGGAATGTTACATGGGAATTCAATGAGTTCATAGCTCGTATTTCCCAGTAAGCTGACTTCTATTTTATGTCTCCCCATCCTTCTCTTTAGTGTTGTCCACCTTCTACTCCAAAGTCCACTGAAAGATCCCGATGAGAAAGTGACGTTCTTTTTTAAGCGTTTTCTTTTCCTAATCGTATAATGGCGATTGTGTGAGCTGTAGCCCAGAACAACTTAGACTGTAATCCTCTAGTTCTAGAGTCACCAACGTCTGCCTTTCTGACCCTCCGAGGCCTCCTTAATGCAGAGCCATGCAATAGTAAAAAAAAAAAAAAAAAATAGTAGGTGATGAAAATGTCAAGGGGTAGATTGTCAATGTTCTTCAAGTACTGTGGCCCTGGGTCACCAGGTGGTTACACTCTGCCCAGTTACAAAGGGCTTCCCCATCATGGAGGCTGCCAGTGCTAGAGAAATGCCAGAAGGCCTCGGCAACCCAAAACACAGCCCAGAAATGTCCTTCTTCATAACAGCCTTCCGCTTTACTTTCAGCTCTCTGAGACCACTGCTGAATCCCACCTGATGGAGAAGGAACTGGATGAACTGAAGAGTGTCAGCCGGAGGAGGAAATGAAGACCCCAAAGAGATTTGTTAGGAATGTGGGGAGAAACCCACTGATCAGGAAAGTAGGATGTAGCTGAGGGGCTGAGGGTTTGTTTTTGTTTTTTAAGCCAGACTAGTGGAGTAGGTCCTGGGAGAGAGTATCTTATAATGAGGCCAAAAGGCACCAGCACCCTTGAGTTGGCAATGGAAAGGTGATAACATAATTGAGGAACCAAGATTCTAGGCCAGGCAATAACTAGAAATGTGTTCTCAGTGCACTGCGTAGGGATCAGGGATGTCAGGGGTGATGTTAAACTTTCGGGTGCTCCCCAGACTCACCCACATTGGACAGACCCCATTGGCAGAAGCAGCTGGAGTTCATCATATCACCCCTTGTGTTGGTGCTTGGGGTACAGCAGGAGGTGTCGTATGGGCGGTGCCTCCGGTCCTCAGTCCCGCAGGCTGAATACTTGTTCCACAGATCCACGACCTCCTCTGGCTCTGCTGTCTCAGTAGGCACCAGCGTTCCATGGCAACTATATTTTTTTGTGCTACTTTATTGTTTATGATATTTCTTTTCTATTAAATGAAATTAAATGAATCTCTCTGTCACCAAAGTGAGTGAAAAAAGAAGTTTCAGTTCATGAAGAAGCAAATGGAGCCTGGAGTCCAAGCTTGTGTTGCTCCATGTAAAGACAGAATTTCAAGGTTTTGGAGAAACGTTGCCCTCGTGGAAGAATGTTCCAGCATCCTGGCCCATAGCACAGGCTGACCTGGTACAGAAATAGGTGCTCTCTGCCTAGACTCCCCTGCCCTCCCCCTGCGGGGAGCTGGGACTGACCCAGACCTGGTGGTGACCGAGAGGCTGGGTTGGGGCTGGATCCTAGACTGGGAATACGTGCCTGAGTCAGTGTGAGTGGACTTTCTTGGCTGGAGAAGAGGGTCTGCCAAAGTCAGTAAGAAGGGCCCAAAGTCAATGGGCACTGAGGGTGAGGAGTGGAAGCCTGTCTGATTCCACAGTCCACAGGGAAGAGAGGAGCTGGGTGACAGCCTCAGATGGAAGCTGCTGCTGTAGTCCATGCTTACAGGCTACTAGGGGGCTGGGCAGAAGAAAAGAATAATTGTAGCTCTGCCCTTGACCTTGTTTTTGTTGTCGTCAGGTCCCATCAAGTCGGTTCTGACTCGTAGCGACCCTGTGTACAACAGAACGAAACGCTGTCTGGTCCTGTGCCATCCTCACAATTGTTATGTTTGAGCCTGTTGTTGCAACCACTGTGTCAGTCCATCTCATTGAGGGTCTTCCTCTTTTTCGCTGACCCTCTGCTTTACAAAGCATGATGTCTTTCTCCAGGGACTGGTCCCTCCTGATAACATGTCCTGAGTAAATGAGATTAAGTTTCCTTATCCTCTCTTCTAAGGAGCATTCTAGCTGTACTTCTTCCGAGACAGATTTGTTCATTCTTCTAATAGTCCATGGTGTGTATATTCAGTATTCTTCGTCCACGCCATATTTCAGAGGCCTCAGTTCTTCTTCAGTTTTCCTTATTTATTGTCCAGCTTTCGCGTGCATATGTGGCGATTGAAAAGACCATGGCTTGGCTTAGGTGCACCTTAGTTCTCAAAGTGACATCATTTCATTTTAACACTGTAGAGAGGTCTTTTGCAGGAGATTTGCTCAGTGCAATACGTTGTTTGATTTTTTCACTGTTGCTCCTGTGGATATTGATCATGGATCCAAGTAAAATGAAATCCTTGACAACTCCAGTCTTTTCTCTGTTTATCATGATGTTGCTTATTGGTCCAGTTTTGAGGATTTTTGGTTTTTTTTAATGTTGAGGTATAATCCATACTGAAGGCTATAGGTCTTTGATCTTTATCAGTAAGTGTTCAAGTCTTCTTCGCTTTCAGCAAGCAAGGTTGTGTCATCTGCATATCACAGGTTGTTAATAAGTGTTCCTCCAATCTTGATGCCCCATTTTTCTTCATATAGTCCAGCTTCTCGGATTATTTGCTCAGCATACAGATTGAATTGTTATGGTGAAAGGATACAACCCTGACCCACACCGTTCCTGACTTTAAGCCAGACAGTATCCCCTTGTTCTGTTCAAACGGTTGCCTCTTGGTTGGTGTATAAGTTCTGCATGAGCACAATTAAGCGTTCTGGAATTCCCATTGTTTGCAATGTTATCCGTAATCTGTTATGATCCACACAGTCAAATGCCTTTGCATAGCCAATAAAACACAGGTAAACATTTTTCTGGTATTCTCTCCTTTCAGCCAGGATCCATCTGACATCAACAATGATATCCCTGGTTTCACGTCCTCTTTTGAATCTGGCTTGAATTCCTGGCAGTTCCCTGTCGATATACTGGTGCAGTGGTTTTTGAATTAAAATCTGCGTGCATGTGATACTAATGATATTGTTTGATAATTTCCACATCCTGTTGGCTCACCTTTCTCTGAAATGGGCACAAAGAGGGATCTCTTCCAGTTGTTAGCCAGGTAGCTGTCTTCCAAATTTCTTGGTATCGACGAGTGAGTGCTTCCAGCGTTGCATCTGTTTGTTGAAACATCTCAGTTCCTGGAGCCTTGTTTTTTGCCCATGCCTTCAGTGCAGCTTGGACTTCTTTTTCCAGTACCATTGGTTCTTGATCATATTCTTCCTCCTGAAATGACCGAGTGTTGACCAATTCTTTTTGGTACAGTGACTATGTATTTCTTTCATCTTCTTTTGCTGCTTCCTGCATTGTTCCATGTTTTCCCCATAGAATCCTTCAGTATTACAACTCGAAGCTTGAATTTTTTTTCAGCTTGAGAAATGCCATGTGTGTTCTTCCCTTTTGGTGTTCTAACTCCAGGTCTTTGTACTTGTCATTATAATACTTTGTTGTCTTGTGTCGCCCTTTGAAATCTTCAGCTCTTTTACTTCATCATTTCTTCCTTTTGCTTTAGCTACTCGACATTCAAGAGTAAGTTTCAGAGTCTCTTCTCACATCCATTTTGGTCTTTGCTTTCTTTCCTGTCTTTTTAATGACCATTTTAGCTTTCTGCATGTATGATGTTCCACAACTCGTCTGGTCTTTGGTCATTAGTGTTCAGTGTGTCAAATCTATTCTTGAGATAGTCTCTAAATTCAGGTGGGATATACTCAGGGTTGTACTTTGGCTTTTGTGGACTTATTTTAATTTTCCTCAGCTTCAATTTGAACTTGCATATGAACAATTTATGATCCATCCAACAGCCAGCCCCTGGCCATGTTCTGACTGATGATATTGAGCTTCTCCATCATCTCTTTCCACAGATGTAGTCTATTTGATTCCTGTGTGTTCCACCCAGCGAGGTCCATGTGTATTGTCGCTTTTTATGTTGTTGAAAAAAGGTATTTCCAATGAATAGGTCGTTGGTCTTGCAAATTTCTGTCATGCAGTTTCTGGTGTCATTTCCATTACCAAGGCCATCTTTTCCCACTATTAATCTTTCTTCTTTATTGCCAACTTTCACATTCCAATCCCCAGTGAATATAAACAAAATTAATTGGCTAAGGTTTTCCCAGTGCTTGTTCACGTTAATAGTGTGATTTCTGCACTTGGAGTCATGATGTCTGTGCTTTCCACGTAAGATTGCCCTCTCTATCTTCATAAGTGTTGATGTTCCAGCAGTTTTTTAAAGACCCCACAAAAGAACTAAAAGCCACGGGTGTTTGTGGTATGATTGATCACTTTTGTATGGCCTTTCTTGCTATGGTCCTGTAACTTCCACAGAATCATTGGGTGGGACTGTGCAAATAAGGTGTTTGTGGCCCACCAAGGGGATTAGATGGTTTGCTTATAGTGCAAATAAGGTCCATGTCACCCTTGTGGGGGTGGCATCATCCCAGAGGCCAAAAGAGGGGACTTCACTACCACCAATAAGAAGACGGGAGTGAAGCATGTCCATTGGACATGGGGTCCCTGCACTGAGAACCTCCTAGACCTAGAAGTTAGACAGCTGTAACACCAGAGACGACGCAAGATGGTGAGAAGTGGTGGTAGAGAAGTGGCGGCAACAGAGCAAGGAGACAGGCATGAGACAGTGCAGTGGGCTTCCTGGCCCATGGAGCAAGGTGGTTACAGTGGGTGTGCTGACTCACAGAGTGGGAGAGCTGATTGTCTTTGGCCAAGGCTTATTGGTGGAGTGGAGTGCCCCTTAGCACTTATTGGTGGAGCTAAAGAGCTCTGTAACACTTGACTGATGAGGGCAGAGCCCAAGCCAAGGAGTGGAGGGCCAGAGAGAGGCCTGCCTGTGAGCATGACTGAGAAGAGGCTGTCCTGATTGAAGAACTGTTATCTTCAGTCATTCCTGATCCTCAATTTTAACTTGTTACTTCCTAAATAAACCCCATAATCATGAGTATGATCTGTGAGTGCTGTGTGGCCTTTGCAATGAATTAGCAAACCCAGCAGAGAAGTAGAGAGTGCCATTGGAGGGACAGTTGGTGTCAGGACTGGTAAAAAGTTTGGAGGGTGGAGGTATGTCTGACCTTTGCCTCATAGGAATCAGCCTTGGGCTGGTGATCTTGATTCTCTTTCCCCCTTTTGAGGTTGGAGGAGGTTTGATGACCCCTTGCCACCATTTTTACAAGGCTGGACCCTTTAGCTGCCCTTGCATTTATGTAGAGCTGTTGCTGTTAGGTGCCATTGAGTTGGTTCCGACTCATAGTGACCCTATAAACAACAGAATGAAACACTGCCTGGTCCTGCATCACCCTCACAATCATTGGTATGTTTGAGCCCAGTACTGCAGCCACTGTGTTATGTAGAGCTAGCCTACATTAAAAAAAAAAAAAAAAACTTAAATTTAACATGTGCAAAAAAGAGCATAATTCATAAACGTACAGTTTGATGATTACCCAAAATGAACATTCCCATGTAAACATCACCCAGGGTAAGACATAGAAAAGTTTTTCAGCCCCCTGGAAGCTACTCTCCTGCCTCCTTCTGAAATATTACCCCTTGCCTCTTCCTCAAAGGTAATCACTATCCTGACTTCACACCATAGACTGATTTTGCATGTTTTTGAGCTTTATATAACTTTGCCCTGTCCAAAGATGAAAAGGACTATATCAGGAGGAAGTGCACACACCCTCAGTCACCTCCAAGGTGTGTGAACAGAGGATTGAGACTCCCTGCTAAGTGACCATCACACATTTGATGAGGATTTGGCCTGGCTAACTCTGAGATCCTCTGATCCATGGTCAGTTAGCTAAAGGTGTATGTCAACAATTTATGGGGGTACATTATAAAAAGATGCATTTCCATTTATCATATAGTCAAAAGGTAAAAATAATGGGTAATATCCAATGCAAGGTGTGGGGAAAAGGACTCTCATGTATTATTGTGAAAGCTTATGATTTCATTATTCTTGTGAAGGCCATTAGCTAATACCTAGCAGAATTTTAAATGGGCATTCTTTTTGGCCAATAAAACCACTTCTAGAAATCAACCAGAAATACTTGCAGCAACCCTGTACTGTGCCTCAATTTCCTAGTTTGTAAAATAGCGGTAATTGTACCTACTGAATGGGTTGCTTTGTGGATTAAATGAGCATCACACACACCCACATTTAGAAAGTGCCTGATACAGAAGTACTTAAGTATTAGAGCCTACCTTTCAGTACATTGGACTGCTTGCTTGTTTTCCCAAAAGACCCGTGTTGTGTGCCTTGAATCGATTCCCACTCCTAGCAACCTCGTGTGATGGAGTCGCACTGCCCCATAGAGCTTCCTAGGTTGTAATCTTTACAGGAGCAGGTCTCGGGGTCTTTTCTCCCTTGGAGCTGCTGGTGGGTTGGAACCTCCACCTTTCAGTTAGCAGCCGATCACTTAACCATTGGGCCACCAGGGCTTCTTAAAAGACCAATAAGCCTCCAGATCTTACGTATTCCTCCCAGTAAACACACCCCTCAGAAAAATGAAACTGGATCAATGTCAAAGTTTGATTCTAGGGAGGCTTGTTAAAAAGCAGACCTAAAGCCCAATTAAAAAAAATTTTTTTTCTGTGCCCACCCTAAACTCACTGAACAGAATTATTGAGGGAGGGACCCGGCAATTTCTTGGTGTGTGCCGTCGAGTCCATTCTGACTCACAGAGGTATGTTTTATGCCTAATTAAATCTGAGACACTGGGTAAAAAAAAAAAAAAAAAAAAAAAAATTTTTTCCCGTTTCACGGATTAGGCAGCTGTCACAATTGGCTAATAGAAGTTTGAACACCTCCATTCCAGGAGGCGGCGCTGTCTCCCCGCCCCGCCTCTCGGTTCCCGGAAGGGCAATTCTGTCCGCGCTTCCCTCCTCGCTCGTCTCCTATCTTCCGCTTCCGGTGTCCCTTAGAGCCATGGCCGCCGCCGCAGTTGCTGCTGGCCCTGGGGTGCCAGTGTCCCCGGACGAATTGCTCCCGAAAGGCGACACCGAGAAGACTGAGGAGGATCTGGAAGAGGACGACGACGAGGAGGTACTGGGTCCCCGCGGGACTGCAAGGCGAGGAGTGAGGGGACGGGCGGGGAGCCGGTCCGCCTGGGGATGTGGGCTCCGCGTGCTGCCGGATCCGGGCGAAGGCGCGTCGCTGAGCCCGGAGAGGTCGGAGCGGAGGCGGGGTTAGGGCCCCCCCTGGGGTCGAGGGGCGGCTGCCGCTGCTTCGGCCAAGACCCGCGCCTCCTCCACCACAGCTAGATGAGACCCTGTCGGAGAGACTATGGGGTCTGACGGAGATGTTCCCGGAGAGGGTCCGGTCCGCGGCCGGAGCCACTTTTGATCTCTCCCTCTTTGTGGCTCAGAAAATGTACAGGTAAGGGACGAAAGCCAAGACACCGTGGGGTGTGCATGGGGTAACTGGTGCTGATGAAGAACACGGGCTTTGGAGGCAGCAGAGCTCGGTTCGAGAGCCTGCTCCCTTTGATTGATTGACCTTGGACCGGTGGTACCGTAACCTTCCTGGGTCTCAATTTCTTCTTCTGTAAGGGTGGGGATTCTTACCTGGCAGGATCATTATTAGGATCATTTCAGATTATCAGAGCTGATTATAAGTAGCTTTTTAAGTAGAAGCACACAGAATGTTAATTGCTGTCACTATATGCTACTGGAACTGCTCCTCCTGTTTATGGCCGGAGTGTAGTGCCAGGGGGCGTGTAGACCTTGTCAAAAACATTGGAGTATGTAGGGTGTGAGAGGTTTGGTTACTAGTTTTTGTGTTTCTCCATCATGCTACCCTGCCTCTGCAGGTTTTCTAGGGCAGCCTTATGGATCGGGACCACCTCCTTTATGATCCTGGTTCTTCCTGTTGTCTTTGAAACAGAGAAGTTGCAAATGGAGCAACAGCAGCAACTGCAGCAGCGACAGGTGAGCTCAGAACCCTGGCTGTTTGCCAGGGGTGGAGAAACAAATCGGTTCTTTCTCCAGCATCTGGGTAATGTGTGGGTAGGGGCTGGGATTCAGACCATTCGTGCTCTTTTAAGTACCTGCCTCTGCTCTCAGTGTTGTTCTTGCATCTACTGTGCTGTGAGATCCCTAGACTTGTACAATCCACTAACTCCCCTCCTCTTCTTTTACAGATACTTCTAGGGCCCAACACAGGCCTGTCAGGAGGAATGCCAGGGGCTCTACCTTCACTTCCTGGAAAAATCTAGATTGTCACTGCTATATCTGAGCTGTCTTGGTGGGAGAAGTTTGCAATTCAATAGTGTTTGAACTGCTGATTATTTGGATTTTTTTTTTTTTTTTTAACTTTGGCACATTGATCTATTTAAACTTGATGGGAAGAATGCTTCCAATACTGTCTCACGGACTCCCAATCTGCAGCTGTGCCCTCACTCTGTCCTGACTGTGCCCTCACTCTGTCCTGACTTACTTCTTCTGCCTTCACTCTGACACCAGAGTGCAGCGGTGCAGACGGTTACTCGCCACCCCACCCCTCACTAAATTGCTCCTAGTTGTTCTGGAAGAGCCCCCCACTCTCCCATTGTGCGGTAGAAACTGATGCCAGTGGGAGGAGTGTACTCCTGACCACTGGTGACTGTTCTTTTTTTTTTTTTTTTTTCCCCAGAATGGAGATGTTGGGGAAGGACATGCACACAGTATGAACAGACAAAATGCATTATAGGTGTAGCCAAATCAGCCACTGGGCATCTTTCTGTGTGCTGGGGTGGAGGGAGGGCCAGCAGCAGCCTGGACCACAGGATGGAGACAGGGACAGCAGGAGCTGGTTTCCCCTGCACATTTTGGCTGTTCAAACTGTGTGTGTGTATAAAAAAAAAAGTCAGTGCTCACTTTTTGTATTTAAATATTAAAAACGATTCCAACTGAAAGTGTTATCCATATGCTTGTGGTACATGCCTCAGTGTTACTTAGACCAACCAGCTCCTGCCACTTTAGCTCACAAAGCATCTTTGGAGGGCAAAGACCTGCACTGCCTCTTGCACTTCTTCTCACCAAAGCCAGCACCACCATCTTAACATCATTGGCCCTTGAGGCCCATGTTAGTTAAGTTCCTAAAAGTAAAATCTCTGAAGAAAATTGTTAGCCAAGAACTTCCTCTAATAATTTTTGCCCTGAATTCAGGCGATCACTTTTAGACCCACTAGCCTAAAACAGAGAGTTGAGTGAGTCCATGTGCTTGTGTAGTCTACAATGACATGGCACAATTATAATGTACTTATAAAGAATGATGGACAGTGCTGATTTCTAGTCTGGGGGACCTGCCAGTAGAACTTTGTTGTGACCTAGTTTATTAAAATAACTGCTGAGGTGAGCCACTGATAAATCCAATTGTAGCCTTTATCTTTGAATTTTACGGTCTATTTAACGTAACATTCACTGAGCACATACAGGAGTAGTGCTAAGCCTTTTATGTAGGTGATATATCCGGGCAATACAATTTAGCAGTAGTCCTATCTCAGAGATGACAAAACAGCCACAGAAAGGTTAAGTACTTTGCATAAGGCCACACAGTAAGTGCTGGATGTGGATTGAAATCCAGGTGGTACAGTCACAGGGCCCTGCTGTATACCTGGGTTCTGGGATAATCTAGGCCCTCCATTCAGATGCACTTGTTAACTAAGGAAAAACAACTAGTCACCAGCCAAAGCTGGTACAGTCAACTTGTAGATGGGGTCTTCAAATGTCAGGTTTCATTTTTGTAAATAAAAGCAAACTGAAAAATGCCCCAGAGGCTTCTTTAGAGTCAAAGTAAGTATTTTGTCTCTGGATTTTTCAGGTGAAAAGTCTGATTAAAGTCCAATAAGCCTACAAAAGACGACTTATTATGGTAGTGAATTCTTTTTAAAGCAGTATCATGCTAACATTTATTTTTTTCTTTACATAATTCAGGCAGACAAGGAAGGAGATTTATGTATGGAATTTTCCATTTTTAATATTTGGTTAAACAAAATACATCTTTTGTAAACAAACCCAGCACAAGGCCAACAACAACAAAAACGGGAATAAAAGCAAGAAAAACAAAAAGCCTAGGGTGGCCCCTTCTTGGGCATCAGGGTCAGGCCTGCTCCCTTCCTTAAAGGAAGTGGGGCTTTTTGCCCATGGGCATCAGCATGGGTCCCTGTTCCTAAGCACCAGAATTGGATATGAACAGAGAAACCAGCCCTGAAACATTTAAGTGTCTTTGCGTAGCCCACTGACTCGTGGACTCCAAGTGCGTGGAACTCCATTGAGGTGCCGTTTACACAGGCCCAAGCAGATTTGTGGGGAGGAAATTCTTCCTCTTTCCAGGAAATGGCTATCACGAACAGTGCCAATGGACCCAGAAACGGCTTGCTATCACATACAGTGCCAGTGGACCCAGAAATGGCTTGCTATCACATACAGTGCCGATGGACCGAAGGTCCTGCTTGTGACAATCAGCAAGGTTGGCTGTAACTTCTGGCCGGTGCTGGTTGGAATGTCATTGTGCGGGGGTAGAGAGCTCCCTGTGGTGCCAAGCAGGTCTGGTATAGAAAATGGTACAGAAGAGACTGCGGCCAGTTGCTGGGAGGACGTAATGCAGTAGCCGCTTGGTGGCTTCTGTTACTCAGCATAAAAAACGGCCTCGTTGGATTGAAGATAACATGTGCAGAAAAAGTGCTGGTGTAAACATGCACTCCAGTCACAGTGGGGAGAAAGCCTCAGCTTTGTCCCACTAATCTTGCTCAGGTTCGACGTGCAAGCCCCGGGCTGGCTCTGCTGCTGACAAGAAGTCTGGCCAGTGGGACAGCTCCCAGACCTGGCAAGACCATTGATTTGTGAGGACTGGACAGGTCCGCCTGCCTGCCTATCTGCCTGATGCAGCCACACCGCTGGCGACACAGTGGTGCCATACCTATTTCCCCATCTCTTTTGTTTTCCAAAGTTACAGGAACGGCGGCCTACAACATTTAAAGAGGTAGGGGGCAGGTCAATTCTCTGATTTGCAAAGGAACCTCCAGAAAGATGACAAACCCAGGTCCTGTAACAATGCACATAACCATCCAACTTGAGGACTCTGCTTCTTGTCACTAAAGTGAGCCTGACCTCCTCAGCCTAGGACTTCTACCAATTTTATCTGCTCTTAAACTCTAAGGGGCTTATCTTCACAATACTTCCCTCACCCTACTGTCCCAACGGAGTGGAATTTGGTCTCAAAGGTAGACATACGTTTTTCTGATTTTCCCAAAGTGGGTCAACGGGAAAAAGTGCTCTTTTGCCTTGTCTTCTCCCCCAAAAAACCTGAAACCAAACCTGCTGCTGTCGAGTTGATTCCAACTCTTCTGCCCTAGGGCCCTCTAAATCAATGTAGTGAAATGGCAGGAACAAAACCGGACTGAGAGCCATTGAAAACAAGCTGTCCCGTGCATGCCTGCCCCAGTTTGGCTTTAGCCATGTCCTCTTAGGTATCTATCTCACCTCTGTCAAGCTAGAATATTGCAGGATTCAACCACCCGGCTTAGAATATTGGAGAACTTTTTTATAGAACTCCAAAGATGGCCATAAATGACCCTTAAACATGGGGGTCCCGTTAAGGGATAAAAAGGGGGTGGCATTAAGGGTTGGAGACAGCATGCTGTACCACGGCTAGGGTTTTAGAGATGGCTTCCTGAGACACCCCAATGCTCTAGGTCCTTTGAGCCGGTCACATGGGCTATGGATGTACTATGTCTTCAGACCCGTTGGTTTGGCAGGAAAGGGAAAGTGGAGGCAGCATCTCCAGGTGGGTCTGGAGCAGCCATGATTAACTCCAGCAGAACCTGTGTCAAGTCCTCACAGGAAAGGGGAAAATAAACTAGGACCCACCTTTCTTTCTCTGTCTTGAAACCAAGGGTCTTCAATGGCTTGCCCTAAGCACACAAAGCTCCTACCTTCCTTTCCCAGGAACAAGTAACGCTGGTGGTGGTTCTTCTAACAGTCCACACTTCTGTCCTATTGCACTGTCAAATCTGGGGGGGAAATCCCGACGAGATGTTTGGGGAAGTGGCAAGGGCAGGCAGGCTGTGTAGGCCACAGCACATCACGGAGGCTTAAGGGGCTGAGGTGAGGGGCAGGTTGGGTAGAACTGCATTACACGTCAGCCCTCCAGCTCTGACGGGCCTCCACCTCTTCTGGTACCACCAGCAGGAGTTCACAGTTCTTTCCTCGCAAATGATGTTTTAGAAATTTCCTATGGGAAGAAGGCAGATGGAAGAGAAAAGGAAATGCTGGTGAAGCTGAGAATTCCACACTCAGGGCTACGTATTCAGCAGAAACTCCATTATTTATGCCCCACTGTGCTCCTAAAAACACTCTAATAGTCCATCTCTTCTTGCGGGGCTCTGCATTTGATTAACCCCCAATCTATCCAGCTAGATTTCCAATCTGAATTTTTGCCAATGGTAACTGGTTCTGTGAAGAACAGAGCTCGAAGTCCTCTAAAGTGAAGGACTTCTAATTGAAACGAACAAAAAAAGTTCCTTCTTTGGTCACTGGGAGAATTAGTCTGCTCTGACCTGAATAAGTCTTCCTTTCTCTGAACTGGCAACTATCTTGCTGCAGTTGTTTAAGTGCGGAGAACATTAGAACACTAGTCCTACCAGACCAGAAGCCCTGTAGAACTTTCCTACCAAAAGGACTTAAAGTCTTAATGGTCCATCTAAGATGAGGGTCTTTTAAGTCTGAGACCCTATGATTCTAAGGTAGGGAAATGATCCAAGGAGACAGAAATATCATTAGTGTCTCTCTTTTGTCAAATAAATGAAAGATGACCTCAACTTCCTCAGAATACCAAAATGAAGGAGCCCAGCACATTAGCCACAGCACCGGAGACTACCTGAGCTCACTCTCGCCTCCGATCCACTCAGGCATCTTGAGTTTGGAGTCGAGGTTGTAGTAGGCACCTCCCACCTCTCGCACGCAGATCCAGTGCTGCCTTTTCAGAGGCAACTTCAATGGACCCCAGCACAGGCTGGAGGGCAGATTCATGATGAAGCCCATGACGTTAGTGAGAGCAATGACACTGACATCCCTGAAGAGGAGGAAGGGTGTTAGGTTCCAAGGCAGTCCACTGCCCAAGGTTCCCTGGCTGTAAAGCTACAAATCAGTTACCTCCCCACTCATGCCTTGAATTCCAGTACTGAAGGCTTTCACCACACCCATACCGTGCTCCAAGTCAAGCCTGGCTTGAATTACCTGCGCTTGTCCCACCAAACGGCCTCATAGCCTTTGGTCTGAAGTGCCGCCATGATGACATTCACATCGTAGTTCCCATTTCCCAGCATGCTCTTCTTGTGGGGTGTCACCATCGTGTTTGGAGACAACCTAAACATGTGAAAAAAAGAGGACTGAGACTCACTGGTCTGTGTAACCCCTCCTGGCCCTGCACTACCAGGACAGAAGCAGCACATATCCCACTACCCCTAGAAGCTAGTTTCCCCTCATTCAGGTGCCATTTAACTAGTTTGTATCAGAGTAATTCGTAGTCTGCTCCAGCTGTTCTTGGAATTACCTCTCTTTATGCAACACACCTCAGTATGGGTGGGGCCTATCTGCCTGCCATTCAGCGTGTCTACAGTGCAGTCAACGGACACACAGCACGTACCATGGAGGAGTCTCCTTTGTCAAATCCCCAGCCTATCCATTTCTACAGTCTTCTTCCCCCAACTGCTTAGCTTCCTGCCTTTGATATAAGCCTTTTTTTTTTTTTTTTAAACACTGGAAAATAGCACTTGACATTTTCATTTGCACGGGTAGCAAATGCTGTTACTCCTTTTTTTTTTTTTTTTTTTTTACAGTTTAAGCATTTCCTACTTAAGGCTTGCATGCTTGTGATCATTAAATACTCCAAGGCCTAGAGGGGCCTAAGGCAGGTAATACACATCTATGAATTGGGGACAGAGTAAAGCAATAAAGACTGGCGAGGCCTATGTCAACTGAAAATGCACGACCCACCTAAAGACGCTCCAAACATACACATGTATGTCTGTGTTCGTATAATACTTACACGATATTTAAAAAAAATTAAACACACACATGATCAATTGAAAAAAAATTTTGTGCAACACAGAACTCAACTGCGGTCCTGTTTGCCTACCCGGCTTTGAGACATTTTTTGCCAAGTCGCTTCATCTCAAGACAAGGTGTATGCTGAGGACAACTCCAATTCTATTGTTTGCCTTCATGGACTTATCAGCCCAGCGTCTAAGGAAAGGCCATCCCGAAGGAAGAAGGGTTAGCGTGCCGTTTACCTTCGTGCGAAGGGGAGATGTTATGAGTTCCCTCAGGAATAAAAGCGGAGGGCAGATGTCCAGGAGGTTACTAAATGCCATCTCTGGAGGAGAATCATGGCTTCAGGCCAAGGATAAAAAAAAAAAAAAAAAACCCCACTGCCCTCAAGTGGATTCTGACTCATAGTGACCCTACAAGATAGAGTAGAACTGCCCCACAGGGTTTCCAAGGAGCAGCTGGTAGATTCGAACCGCTGACTTTTTGGTTAGCAGTAAAGCTGTTAACCAGTGTGCCACCAAAAAAGAACAACAAACTCATGGCTGTCAAGTCGATTTCAACTCACAGCTACTTTGTAGGGCAGAGCAGAACTGCCCCATAGGGTCATCGGGGCTCCTAAAAACTTAAGAAAACTTTAGAATTTAGAGCACTTTTTTTTTTTTTTTTTAAACTTCTCTACACACAGCAGCCATTCTGATTCTTTTTCAAACACAAAACATACTCCTGCCACTGCTTAAAACCCTCCAATGGTTCCCAAAGCACTTAAGTAGAATCTAAATCCCCTCCCCTGGCTGGCAAGGCTGCTGGGGAGCCTGTTGACTCCTCTGTTACCTCTTACCACACCGACCTTCCTTCTGGTTCCTGAACACACAAACCTCATTCTCACCTAAGGGCCTCTGCATTCGCCAGCTGTTCCCACCACCTGGAATGCACTTTCCCTAGATCTTTGCTTGCTCTGCTCCGTAGTATTTGAGTCTCAAATATTACTGCTTTAGACAGGCCTTTCCTGACCACCCAGCCTTAAGTTTTCCCCACTCACTTCCTCTTACGTCAACTTGTTTCGAGTTAATTACAGACCTTGTCACTACCAGACATGTTTTTCCATGTCTGTTTTCCCACACCAGAATGGCAGCAGGGGACTTGTCTACCTTGTTAGTATCACCAGGGCCTGGTATGTGATCGGTGCTCAAAGGATGCTTGTTAAAATGTTACTCATGTTTATTTTGCTATTCTATTTCTTTGCCTGTAAATATTAATACTAAACCCTTAAAATGAAAAAGATGTGCTTGTCTCCACAACTAGCAAGGGAGGGTGATCTGAGAACACTAAACTCCACTCTGCACCAAACTTTACCTGTAATAATAGCTGCCACTTACTGAAAACCTCTGTGCCAAGCACGCTGGCAGATGTTTTCATCACGTGCATCTCATTTACTCCTCACAATAAACCTATGAGGGTAGGGATTATTACTTCCATTTTATGGATGTAAAAATTGAGGTTTGGTGATGTTAAACAATGTGCCCTTAATCACCTACCTTACATGAGACAGGACTAGGATTCAAACTTAGCTTTGTTTGAGTCCAAAGTTGTGTTTGCTGCCTATGGCGACAACCCACAAATCAGAGTGGGTGGGGACGGCAGGATGATAAAGGAAAAGGCCAGAAGCAACAGCTGAGTCCCTGGGGCCTGGGCCTAAAAAGTGGCTTAATAGGACAAAGGCCCTCAGTGGGTTCTTGGCCACTTGGATTAAATGAGAAAGCGTATGAAAAAAACACTAGCTCAAGATACAGCAAACTTACCTTCAACACCTTTTCAGTGGCTTCCCGTTATCTTCAATCAAGTCTTGGACCAATACATGCCTGAAGGCTCCTACAATGAAAACTCGGAGTCTTCCACCTCCTTTCACCATGTAACTCCCCACGCCAGGCTAAACCTTGAAGTAGCACTTTCTCAAGTGTGTTCCCAGAGAGACCGGCTCTGTGCACTTTTACAGAGCGCCACAGAAAGCATTAGCATAATGGCTGAAGGAATTAAGTAATCAAGCAGGTTTCCTGCAGCAATTCTGCAAGTCCTGAGTATGTTAATATTCACTTTGAGTCTCCGGGAGGGGGGCTGTAATATGTTTCAGTTTCCAAACATATTTGACCACATAAACATGTTTCTGAGGGGCACTTGACAGGACGAGTGTTCCAAGGATCTCTCTTCCCTGTCCTTCATCTTTCATCTCAGATCCTTTCCTGTCTATTCCTACTACCTCTTCCCTAGCTGGAGTCCCTCGCCTGACACCCGGACTTTTTGAAACAGGTTGATCTCCTCGCTTCCAAACTCCTTCCACTAATTCAACCTACACATTCCTGCCACATTCACCTTCCCCAAACACACAGGCATCAGTTTACTTCCTTATGTAGGAACTGACGCTGGGGCCAACTGCCTGGTGGGTCACCCCCCAAACCTCCCCACTCACTTGGCCTGCCTTGTTTCCTCTCTCTAGGCTCAGTGTACTTCAGGGGACCATGATCATTTAGGCCTTTATTCTTTTATGCTATCTCCGATTCCAAGCCAAATCCTGTAGCTTCTTCAAGCTCAACCTCACATATGATGTCTTCCATGGAATCTTTCCTGACTCCTCTGTGTAACAGAAAAAGGAGGGAGATTTGAAAGACCACACAAATCTGAATTCGAATCCAAGCACCACCATCACTAACTGTGAGATTTAAGTTTTATGCCTGTGATCTTATCTATAAAAATGAGAATGATTCCTTCCTTATAGGCCCACTGAAGAGCTCAGTTACTTCATAGATGGCCAACCAAACAGTAAGTCCTTAAGCAAAAGGGGATGGCTTTTCTACTCTGTATCCCTCACAGCTAGGCACTGGCAACTTAATAACATGTGCTGACAACCCATAGCATTTTGTGATCAATTGAGGAAAAGCTGAGAGTAACTTCCATTCATCTCATTTGTAGAGGAGTCATCATTTCCATAAGTGGGCTCAATCCAGCACACCCAATACCCCAGGACTTGCTTTTAATTAAACATTTATCAAGTACCCATTGTGTTAGCTACTCTTCTGGGCTTTATCACTTAATCCTCCCATCAGTCTTGCACAGCTATTAGGCCCGTATTGTACATCAGGAACCTGAGGTGCAGAGGCACTACAGCAAACTGCAGTCACACTGCTGGTAAGACTAGACTGGGCAGTCTCTTGGAGGTTTCAGCACAATGACCTGTCCCTGTGAAATTTCAAGGAACCCTACTGATTCCAGGCGAAGGTTTTCTTGAGACTCCCTAGCAAACTCCTGTGCAGGGCTGCCTGAGTCATTTCCATAGACATCTCGGGCTACGTGGAGCCTCTTCTCTTTGTCATTACAGCCAGAGGTCGGGACCACGAGATGCAAAGTGATGTAAAAGTGAGAAGACAGGCTCAGTCTGGGTCTCTCCACTAATGCCTATGCCCTCAAGTAAGTCCTGCTCCTCTCTTGTTGTTACCACTGCCTGGCTACGATGATGGTTTTGGATTTCAATGAAAAGGGAGATGGGGAGACATTTCATCAAGATTCCTCTCTCCCCCAGAAAAAGATTTTCCTTTTTATCAGATCTGAAGAGATTGTGACATTAAAAAGCATGGAAATATAGCTCAGAACTTCCAGACATGTTTTTAAATCAGTTAATACAGGCAAAGCAGGCTTCACCGAGCTGGGCACACAGTGAGCGCTCTGCAGGTACAGCTATTGTTACCATAACTACATGTTTTACACGAGAACTCACATCTTAGAGGCTAATACTCTGATATACCTTTTCTCAATTAACAACCACCATACCTTTAAATCTGGACCCTTCTACCTGCTCACTGGAGCCCTAGTGGCACAGTGGTTAGGAGCTATGGTGAGCTACAGCTCCTAACCAAAAGGTCGGCAGTTCGAATCCACCAGCCACTCCTTAGAAACCCTGTGGGCAGTTCTACCGTCCTACAGGGTTGCAATGAGTCCGAATCGACTGAACAGCAATGGGTTTGGTTTACCTGCTCACTGTAGTGCTGTTAGTGGCCCTTGAGTCAGCCCCTGACTCACAGCAACCCAATGCACAATGGAATAAAATGCTGCCTAGTCCTGCACCATCCCCACTGATTGGCTGTATATCCGACAATTGTGATCCATAGGGTTTCTCAAGGCTGATTTTCCCAAGTAGGTTGCCAGGCCTTTCTTCCCAGTCTTAGTCTGCAAGCTCTGCTGAAACCTGTTAGCATCATAGCGACACACAAACCTCCCATGACAAATGGGCGGTGGCTGTGCATGGGGCGTACTGACCAGGAATCAAACCCGGGTATTCCACACGGAAGGCAAGAATTCTACCACTGAACCACGACTCCCCCCATCTACTTGTTCAGTGACCTTTTAATGGGGAGGCTGGAGGACTTCCCTTCCGTAGCCAACTGCTGGTTGTTCACTAACATCCGTGATCCCTTCATCTCTTCCCATGCTAATCAGATTTTTTTCCCCTGGTACCAAGCTAATTTTCTTCTAATTAGGCTTTAATAGCTATTTTATTTGGGAGAGGAACACTTAGGTGGCTACAAGAACATTTTGTCACTGAAAAACTAGGATGAGTCTAGTGAAAATGTTTGGGGCCTGAGGCTTTCCAAAACAACCCAACAAAGCTGCTACTGTATCATTTGACTTCTAAGTCCCCTTGGTTTTCCAACTTATATAACCAAACCAAACCCGTTGCTGTTGATTCACAGCGACCCTACAGGACAGAGGAGAACTGCCCCATAGACTTTCCAAGACTGTAAATCTTTATGGAAGCAGGCTGCTAGATCTTTCTCCCACCAGTGGCTGGTGGGTTTGAACTGCTGACCTTTCAGTTAGCAGCAGAGTGCTTAACCCACTGTGCCACTAGGGGTCCTTGACAGACATATACACAGGATAAAACGTATGAGATAAAACATCCTTACCCATACACGAGCAGGGTACAGCAGAAAAAAGATGTGGCAGCCTGCTTCCGTAAAGACTAATCTTGGAAACCCTATGGGGCAGCTCTACTCTGTCCTACAGGGTCACTGAGAGTTGGAATAAGCTCTGTGACGCCTGCCCAGATTCTCTGGTCTTTTCTTCAATTTCACATGCTGAGTACTGAGCCCTTTCAAACCAATGACCTTTTCCGCTATTACTGCAGAAGTGACCATTATCTTCAAAAGCCTCTGTCACACCTAACTTTTCCCTTCCCTATCTCTTTGTTGCTACCAAGTCTGTCAGCTTCTAAGTTCCTATTCATTTCTATTCCAAGCATGAGTCATCTCACATCCACAACTGTATTGAAACTCCACCCTGCTTTTGTATTTCTCCTGGCTAAATTTTTTTTTTCTAATCTGGCTAAAATTCAACTGCTAGAATGAACTTCTTCTCAACCAGTGGCGCAAATCATCATTATTCTCCCCATCTTACCATTTATCAGTCACATTTTCATAAAATCATCAAACTTTAGCTCTGGGAATTTAAAATTTTCTAAGCTTGCCAGCATTGCTCTTCTGTTAAGCTCCAAACTGATCATCTTTTCACTTTTAAAATTGCTGCAAATTCCATGGTTCTAACTCCACTTTGGAAACCCTGGTGGCGTAGTGGTTAAGTGCTACAGCTGCTAGCCAAGGGGTCGGCAGTTTGAATCCGCCAGGCGCTCCTTGGAAACTCTATGGGGCAGTTCTATGCTGTCCTATAGGGTCGCTATGAGTCGGAATCGACTCGACGGCACTGGGTTTGGTCTGGGTTTTTAACTCCACTTAAATCAATTTTCCAGGCCTAACCAATACAAAGCCCTGAAATACACTTCTCAGAGGCTGAGTCCTGTTCAGCTTGTTTTCCCTACAGAGCCTAGCAGTGCCTGGCACACTGGCGGAAGCTAGTAAACGTTTAAAAAATTCCATCTTCTCTCCCTCCCCTCTTCTCCCTTTCCTTTGTCCTCTGGATCCCTTCCCCACTCCTTTTTCATTCCTACCTGTCCATACAAAACACTCTGGATTGGGACAGAGTATCTCTTACATATGTTTGCTTTTACTTTGAAGGGGATTTTTACATTTTGTAGATAGGGATTGAGAGCAAAACAATTTGCTAAAGCTTTTAAAAGCCTGGAATAGAACCCTGGTTCCACGTGGGTGTTTAGCGAATATTTAGCATTCTTTTGTCCAGGGAAAACAGGCGGAAAGACTCCTGCTGTTACCCACAAATGCTTCATGATCACAGCCCAGATCTTCAGTCCTGCACCCAACTTGCTGTTATTAGCAGCGTCAATGGCTACTGACGGTAAAAGGGCTCTGACAAATCTTTGCAATACTCAGGGAGCTGCAGAGCCCTCCGAGGGGCAGGCCCTGGACTCACAAAGCCTGCATCCAAATCCTGCATCCAAATCCTGCGATTAACAGCTCTATCAACTCTCTGGGCCATGATTTCCTCATCTGGAAAATGGGAAATAACAGAATCTGCTTCCTAAGAGTGGCGTGAGGATTGAGTAAGTGTTCACGTGTGTTAGTCATCGTCGTGATTATCCCCCTTGTCAGGTCAGGGGCCAATTTTCCAGACGTAAGAAACTTTTTTACCGGACAGAACTGGATACACAGAATCTTGCCTGACACTGATTTACTAGTCAAACTGGGCAAATCAACTTCAACCAAATCCTAGTTTCGTTCAATGCAAAACGCGGAGAGAGGGAGCCATCATTGATAGTGCTGTTCTAAGACTGTTACGTATCACAAGGTACCAAGCACACTTAAGTACTTATTGTGAATCCTTTCCTTCTTTTAATGGACTGGGTCCTCCTTCCTACTCCTTTCAGCTAACATGACTTGATTACCTGAGACCAACTCTCTTGCCTCCCAGGGCCCCATTTCCTGAAGAGAGTTAATTCTACTCACTGCCTGATAACGACCACAATGCACGGGCCACACTTGCCCGGCTAAGGCTATCACTTGTTATTACTGGCATGTGAAAATAACTGCTCCCATTAGTTTTGTCAGCACACTGGGCTTCACGTTCCTTTGAGAGAAAGCCTACAGTTCCTGCAGGGTAAATGGTCCACGCCTGTGCTTCAGACAGCACCCAAAACAGGTGGCTTCCTGCTGTAATTCAGGTCTTTGTGGGGCAATCATTTCACGTCCGAATGAAGGGAGTCAGAAAAGTCTTCTGGAACTGCCAACATGTGCTGCTGGGGGCCTTCTGTGGCCTTCTCTGCACTGAGGGCTGAGCAGGCCCAATCCTTTCTACTTGGAATGATCAGACAAGCTCACAGTCAAAGTTGCTACAGACATGTAGCTGTGTCCATCCAGAAACTGCAGCACTAATTCTCAAACCCTTTGATGAAAAATTTGAGAAGAAATCAAAGCAGAGAAAAAAAACCTGAATTTCTATTAACCTGTAGGGTGACATCTGGCTTTCTAGTGGATATGAAAGGTCATCTAGAATAAAGTAAAAATGGGAGGAGCATCTGGAGTTGGCTTTAAATCACATCTTTGCTACTTTAAAGCCATTTGGACAATTTACCTGACCTTTCCGCCTGTTTCTATGGTATGACAGTAAAACGAATGTTGAAAGGGCTACACAAAACAATGTATGAAAAGCATCCAGGCCAGCACACGGCCTCTCAGAGAAGCTAAGCGCCGTGTATATACTCTTCTTGTGGCACCCCACCACATTCCACCTTTCAATACAGATGCCTGAGTACATAACTTGTCCCCCTTCTAGAGCATAACCTCCTTGGGCGCAGGGCGAAAGGCATTATAGCATAGTGGTCAACAGCCCAGATACAAACCTGCATTCAACCCTAGCTCCATCTCTTACTGTGTTACCTTAGGTAAATTACTTAACTCCTCTGAGCACTGTCTTTACCTCTAAAATGGAAACAAGACATACAATGGATTCCATTGGACTGTTGGGGGATCCTGTGGGATAACACAAGTGAGACTCTTAGCATTGTACCTAACCCATAGTGAGTGCTCAATAAACGGTAGTGATTAGTACTACCTTCCCACCCTTGTGTGTGTCACTTATAGCTGCTAATAACATTTGGCTACTAACGCCTGTTGGTCTGTAGGTATATGAAACTGAGACAGGCCCCACCCACAGAAATTCCGAAATCTTAAGGATTAAGACGCCAAGAACGGTCCCCTACCTCTGGAAAATTTCTTGCAGTGTTTCCCGGGTGAAGGCGTTGCTGTCCTGGAAGACGTTGTTGAGGGCATGAAGGGCACAAAGCTCCCTGCGCTGTTTCTCATGGTAGATTTGTGGGGGTGCTGCCTGAGGCAGCTCCAATGATTCGGATTTGGCCTTGTCTCCTTTCCATGGCACGCAACTCATGTTTTTCGTTTTAGATTCCAGAGAGGGCTGAAAATACCCCACTCTCACCCCCCGAGGAAGAATGTAATCTTCTCGGTCTTTTCAGGGTTCCTGAGGTCCACCTTATTCTCTGGTGTCCATGATTTATGCTTTGTCACTGAGAGAAGAGGTTGGAATCCAAAGAAAAAAAAAATCCACTTTTCTCTTCTCAATAGAAAAAATAATTCTTTGGATTAGTTTATTTCGTTACTACTGCCAAAACGCAGAGTTAAAAAAAAATACAAAATCTAAGACTTTGTTTCTTTTTTCCCCCACCCTACCCTCCAACTCCCCTCCAAAAACCACGATTTTCTTGTTGGGTTTTCCTCGTTGCAAACGCCAACCAGGCCTCAAAGCAAGTGGACTGAACCGAATCGGTCACATCGCTCCTTTTCTTCCATTTCTTTCGAACCGCAACACCACTGACCCAGGAAACAAGGCCTAGGTGGTGGATGAAACGCCGAATCCCAGGGGCTAGCGAGGGCCGGCCAGCGCGGGGTCACGGGCCGTGCTGGAGCCCCGGGGGCGGCTCTCCATCTCCGCGGGGCCGGTGAGCCCCGCCGGGCGCAGGCCGAGGCGGGCGTGGCTCCGTCCGAAAGCGCGGTCTCTGGCCCCTCGACGCGGTCCTGGGGAGGAGACAACGCCAGTCAGCCCCGGCGGCCCAGGGCGCCGCCTAGGGCCGGGCTGGCCCGGGAAGCAGCGCGGCGGGTGCGGCCCTAGCCCGAGGGAAGGTCCGGCGCGGCGGCGGGCAGGCCCGCGAGGGGTGGGGCCGGACAATTCGCCTCGCCCTCCAGGCCCGGGCGCGGAGGGACCGGCCCCCGGCTCGCCGCCCCCACCCAGCTTCCCCGCCCGTCACGTGAGTGCCAGCCGGGGCGCCCTCCCGCCACTCCCCCACCCCCGGCCCCCAAACTCCCCGGGCCAACTCGCGAACGCGCCGACGGCCGCCCCCTCACCGATACCCGCCGCCACCTGGAGCTTCCAGCCACCACCTGGGCCGCGCGCGCGGGCGGGCGGGCGAACGCGCGCGCACGCGCGCACCTGGACCCGACGTCGGCTGCCCTCGCCCAGCGCGTGCTCCGGAAACGCCCTCCTGCGTCGGCCCCGCTCCCGCCCCCCGCCGCGGCGTCACGTCTGACGTCAGCTTGACGTCAGTGGCGCCGGCGTCTGGGCGGTGACCGGCACGCGTCTGTCGGGCGCGGGCGGCCTCGGCCGGCAGCCGGGGTGGGTGCGGAGGCTAGGGGGTCGCTCGGGGCGGAGCTGCGGCGTCCGGGGCTGGGCAGGGGCGTGGCGCCGCCGGTCGGTCGGCCACCCCGCAGCTTCGGCGCTTTTCTGGGGTGGGAACCCGCCTGCGGCCGTCGTTCGCGGCTCCTTCACCCTTCCCCTCGCTCGGGGCCGGTCTTCTCGGGCAGAAGTGCTTTGGCAAGCCTGGGGTCGCTCTTCCCCTGTTGACGTTTTATGTTTGTCTAACGTGCCGTTCACTAGGTGGTTTTAAAGCCCTTTACTGACGCCGTCGGGCGGAAATGTCTTGGTTAGTGGGCCCCACCGCCCCGCACTTGCAGTCAGCGCAGAGGGTAAGTGCCTCGCCCGGTGTCCCGGTTCAGTTCCTTGGTGTCGAATTCCGATTCCTTGCACACAGACCTCTGGACCTCGGGCTCCCCGCTGGTCGCCCCGTGGTTGCCACAGAGCTTTTCCGTTTGCTGGAGGACTAGCAAAGTGCATTCATTGTGTGTCAGAGGAAGGTGAACTACTTGCAATTTCCCGTGGGTTTAATTTTTTCCCTTTATCTTCCCCTAGGACATGTGGAAGGCATTAGAGCAAATATTCATTAACCATCTTAGCTGCCCTTTTGAATTTTTGTACACAAAGCTGAAAAAATAAAAGAAGGAATCGTACTTGCAACTCAGTCATTTCTGTAATTCTTTTCCAGCACATCTGTTAACGCCATTACACTCAACACTTAACGCTCGGCTCAAGCTTGGGAGGTCTTCTGCCGTGATGCAGACAATTCGGAATTCTCTTCTTAAATTTTTGTAATTTGCAAACCCATCAAAGGGTAACAGCTGTATTTACCTAAGATTAGTTGTTGAGGCTTTGCTGTGCAACAAGCCCTGTTCCAACCTCTTTACGTATGCTGAGTCATTTACTGTCCTAGGAGGGGGAAACCCTGATAGGGTAGTGGTTAAGTGCTACGGGGCCGGCAGTTCGAATCCGCCAGGTGCTCCTTGGAAACTATGGGGCAATTCTACTCTGTCCTATAGGAATGCTATGAGTCGGAATCGACTCGACCGCAGTGGGTTTTTTTTTTTTTTTATCCTAGGAGGGGAGCCCTGGTGGTGCAGTGGTTAAGAGCTCGGCTGCTCACCAAAAGATTGGCAGTTCCAGTCCACCAGCTGCTACTTGGAAACCCTATAGGGCAGTTCTACTCTCCTATAGGGTGGCTATGTTTTGGAATCGACTGGACAGCAACAGGTTTTATCCTATGAGGTAAGGAGCCCTGGTGGCACAATGCTTAAGCTTTGCGCTGCTAACAGAAAGGTCTTTGGTTTGAACTCACACAGCAGCTCCTCAGGAGAAAAAACCTGGCAATCTCTCATAAAGATTATAGCCTAGGAAACCCTATGCGTAGGCTCTACTCTGTCTTGTAGGGTTGCCATGAGCCAGGATCTATAGCACATGACAATATCCTATGAGGTAGGTATTTCATTTTTTTAGAAGATGGATTTAAACCTCAGAAATCACATAGCCCCTGATCCAGAATTCAAACCTCGGCTCTAGCCTGTCTTCAGAAAAGGGGATGTTAGGATAGGTAGGGAATTTCCTCTAAAATGTGATTTTGGACTTCCCTATTTGATTCAGGAAGCACCTACTCTGAGAATATCTTTTCTCGGCCAAGCCCTATAGAGGAGAAAAAGCCTGTTTTTTAGCCCACCATCAAGTGTCAGATAGCACATTCTGAACTTAAACTCTTTCTGGGAGAACTAGTGGGTAGATGCTAAATATCCTTGATACTTGACTTTTCTGGCAAACCTTAATGTTTTAACTACTTCATGGAACTGGATAGAGGAATATAGGGGTTAACCAGTTGCCGTCAAATTGATTCTGACTCATGGCGATCCCGTGTGTGTCAGAGTACTGTGTTCCATAGGGCTTTCAATGATTGTAGATTGCCAGGTATTTCTTCTGAGGTCCCTCTGGCTGGACTCAGACTGCCAATCTTTGGGTTAGCAGCCAAGTGCATAACTGTTTGAGCCACCCAGGGACTCCATATAGAGGATCGTTGTTTCAAGTTGATTCCAACTCATAAGGGCCCCGTGTAACAATGGAGCTGGCTGTAATCTTTATGAAAGCAGATTGCCAGATTATTTCTCCCACAGAGCTGCTGGGTGGGTTTGAATTCCAAACTTACAGTTAGTAGCCAAGTGCTTAACCATTGCACTACCAGGGCTCCTTCATACAGAGGATCCAACCAACTCTGTTACTGTCGAGTTGATTCCAACTCCTAGTAACCCTACAGGACAAAGTAGAACTGACCCATAGGGTTTCCAAGGCTGTAATTTTTGTTGTTATTGAGAATATTTACAGCAAAACATATACCAATTCAAGAGTTTCTACGTGTACTATTCAGTGACATTAATTACATTCTTCAAATTGTGCAACCATTCTCATCCTCCTTTTTTGAGTTGTTCCTCCCCCATTAACATTCACTGTGCCCCCTAAGGTTCCTATCTGTTTCTCAGAGTTGCCGTTGTCAGCTTGATCCCATATAGATAGTTGTGAAAAAAGCATAATGCTCAAGGCAGAAATTTCTTTTACTAGTTAAGCTAAACTATTGTTTGGTGTTAAGACTTAAGGGGATTTTTTTTTTTTAATAATTTTTATTGTGCGTTAAGTGAAAGTTTACAAATCAAGTCAGTCTCTTATGCAAAAACTCATATACACCCTACTACATACTCCTAATTACTCTCCTCCCAATGAGACAGCCCGCTCCCACCTTCCACCGTCTCTTTTCATGACCATTTTGCCAGCTTCTAACCCCCCTACCCTCCCATCTCCCTTCCAGGCAGGAGATGCCAACATAGTCTCATGTCCACGTGATCCAAGTAGCTCACTTCTCATCAGCATCCCTCTCCAACCCATTGTCCAGTCCAATCTATGTCTGACGAGTTGGCTTCAGGAATGGTTCCTGACCTGGGCCAACAGAAGGTTTGGGGGCTGTGACCACTGGGGTCGTTCTAGTCTCAGTCAGACTATTAAGTCTGGTCTTTTTATGAGAATTTGGGGTCTGCATCCCCCTGTTCACCTGCTCCCTCAGGAGTTCTCTGTTGTTTTCCCTGTCAGGGCAGTCATCTGCTATGGCGGGTACTATCTAGTTCTGGTCTCAGGATAATGTAGCCTCTGGTTCATGTAGCCCTTTCTGTCTCTTGGGCTCGTAATTACCTTGTTTCCTTGGTGTTCTTCATTCTCCTTTGATCCAGGTGGGTTGAGACTCATTGATGCATCTTAGATGGCCGCTTGCTACTGTTTAAGACCCCAGATGCCACTCTTCAAAGTGGGATGCGGAATGTTTTCCCAATAGATTTTACTATGCCAATTGACTTAGATGTTCCCTGAAACCATGGTCCCCAAACCCCTGCCCCTGCTTTGCTGACCTTAGAAGCATTCAGTTCGTTCAGGAAACTTATATGCTTTTGGTTTAGTCCAGTTGTGCTGACCTCCCCTGTATTGGGTGTTGTCCTTCCCTTCACCTAAAGTAGTTCTTACCTACTATCTAATTAGTAAATACCCTTCTCCCACCCCCCTCCCTCCCCCCTCTCGTAACGACGAAAGAATGTGTTCTTCTCAGTTTAAACTGTTTCTCAAGATCTTATAACAGTGGTCTTATACAACATTTGTTCTTTTGCACCTGACTGATTTCACTCAGCATAATGCCTTCCAGGTTCCTCCATGTTATGAAATATTTCACAGATTCATCATTGTTCTTTATCGATGTGTAGTATTCCATTGTGTGAATACACCATAATTTATCCATTCATCCATTGATGGGCACCTTGGTTGCTTCCATCTTTTTGCTATTGTAAACAGTGCTGCAATAAACATGGGTGTGCATATATCTGTTCGTGTAAAGGCTCTTATTTCTCTAGAATATTCCAAGGAGTGGAATTGCTGGGTCGTATGGTAGTTCTATTTCTAGCTTTTTAAGGAAGCGCCAAATCGATTTCCAAAGTGGTTGTACCATTTTACATTCCCACCAGCAGTGTGTAAGTGTTCCAGTCTCTCCACAGCCTTGCCAACATTTATTATTTTGTGTTTTTTGGATTAATGCCAGCCTTGTTGGAATGAGATGGAATCTCATTGTAGTTTTGATTTCCATTTCTCTAATGGCTAATGATCGAGAGTATTTCCTCATGTATCTGTTAGCCGCCTGAGTGTCTTCTTTAGTGAAGTGCCTGTTCATATCCTTTGCCCATTTTTTAATTGGGTCGTTTGTATTTTTGTGGTTGAGTTTTAGCAGAATCACGTAGATTTTAGAGACCAGGCACTGGTCGGAGATGTCGTAGCTGAAAAATTTTTCCCAGTCCGTAGGTGGTCTTTTTACTCTTTTGGTGAAGTCTTTAGACGAGCATAGCTATTTGATTTTTAGGAGTTCCCAGTTATCTGGTTTCTCTTTGGCATTTTTAGTAATGTTTTGTAGTCTGTTTCTGCCTTGTATTAGGGCTCCTAACATTGTCCCTATTTTTTCTCCCATGATCTTTATTGTTTTAGACTTTATGTTTAGGTCTTTGATCCATTTGGAGTTAGTTTTTGTGCATGGTTAGAGGTATGGGTCCTGTTTCATTTTTTTGCAGATGGATATCCAGTTACGCCAGCACCATTTGTTAAAAAGACTATCTTTTCCCCAAGTAACTGATACTGGGCCTTTGTCAAATATCAACTGCTCATATGTGGATGGATTTATATCTGGATTCTCAATTCTGTTCCATTGGTCCATGTATCTGTTGTTGTACTAGTTGTACCAGGCTGTTTTGACTACTGTGGCCGTATAACAGGTTCTAAAATCAGTTAGAGTGAGGCCTCCCACTTTCTTCTTCTTTTTCAGTAATGCTTTACTTATCCGGGGCTTCTTTCCCTTCCATATGAAGTTGGTGATCCGTTTCTCCACCACATTAAAGAATGTCATTGGAATTTGGATCGGAAGTGCATTGTATATATAGATGGCTTTTGGTAGGATAGACATTTTTACAATGCTAAGTCCTCCTATCCATGAGCAAGGTATGTGTTTCTACTTATGTACGTCCCTTTTGGTTTCTTGCAGTAGTACCTTGTAGTTTTCTTTGTATAGGTCTTTTACATCTTTGGTAAGATTCATTCCTAAGTATTTTATCTTCTTGGGGGCTACTGTGAGTGGTATTGATTTGGTGGTTTCCTCTTCGATGTTCTTTTTGTTGATGTAGAGAAACCCAACTGATTTTTGCATGTTTATCTTGTAACCTGATACTCTGCTGAACTCTTAGTTTCAGTAGTTTTTTTGAGGTTTCCTTAGGGTTTTCTGTGTATAAGATCATGTCTTCTGCAAATAGAGATAATTTTACTTCTTCCTTGCCCAATTGGATGCCCTTTATTTCGTTGTCTAGCCTGATTGCTCTGGCTAGGACCTCTAGCACAGTGTTGAATAAGAGCGGTGATAAAGGGCATCCGTGTCTGGTTCCCGTTCTCAAGGGAAATGCTTTCAGGCTCTCTCCGTTTACATGATGTTGGATGTTGGCTGTTGGCTTTGTATAGATGCCCTTTATTATGTTGAGAAATTTTCCTTCTATTCCTATTTTGCTGAGCGTTTTTATCATGAATGGATGTTGAACTTTGTCAAATGCTTTTTCTGCATCAATTGATAAGATCATGTGGTTTTTGTCTTTTATTTATATAGCAGATTACCTTAATTGTTTTTCTAATATTGAACCATCCTTGCATACCTGGTATAAATCCCACTTGGCCATGGTGGATTATTTTTTTGATATGTTGTTGAGTTCTATTGGCTAGAATTTTGTTGAGGATTTTTGCATCTATGTTCATGAGGGATATAGGTCTGTGATTTTCTTTTTTTGTGGTGTCTTTACCTGGTTTTGGTATCAGGGATATGCTGGCTTCATAGAATGAGTTAGGGAGTATTCCATCCGTTTCTGTGCTTTGAAAGACCTTTAGTAGTACTGATGTTAACTCTTCTCTGAAAGTTTGGTAGAACTCTGCAGTGAAGCCGTCCAGACCAGGGCTTTTTTTTGTTGCGAGTTTTTTGATTACCTTTTCAATCTCTTTTTTTGTCATGGGTCTATTTAGTTGTTCTACTTCTGTTTGTGTTAGTTTAGGTAGGTAGTGTGTTTCTAGGAATTCATCCATTCCTTCTAGGTTTTTCAGGGGATAGTTTTGATTTAAGGTTTAAAGATGACAACAGGGCAATTAGTTTGAGGGATTGATCCAGCCTTCATGGCTCCAGAAAGTCGGCAGTCCATAAGAATTTGAAATTCTGTTTGTATTTTTCCCCTTATGATCAAGATTCCTCTACAGAATCCTTGATCAAAATGTTTGGTAATGGTAGCTGGGCACCATCCAGCTCTAGTCTCATGGCAAAGGTGGCAGTTGTTATGTAGGCAATTAGCTACACATTCCATATCCTCCTCCTATTTCTGACTGTTCTTCCTCAGTTGCTTCAGGTGAATAGAGACCAGTTGTTTTACCTTGAAAGGCCACTTGCAAGCTTCTCAGACCCCCGGCTGTACTCAACGAACTAGGATAGAGATCAGAAGCACTAAACATATTAGGCCAGTTAACTGGGATGTCCCATGAAACCATGACCCTAAACTTCTAAACCAAGAAACCAATTCCCATGAGGTGTTTGGTTGTATGTAAGCAGTCTCAGCAGCCATCCCCTTTTTTTTTTTGGTCATTGTTGTAATTATATCCCACAACTTTTGCCAATTCAACTTTTATAGGTGTACAACTTCTTGACAGCAATTACAACAATCGGCTGTGCAAACCTACCCTTAATATGATTTTTCCATCACCACTAGCCCCCCTTTTCCTCCTCCCGCCCTCCCCTTGTAACCACTAATAAACTCTGGTCTCTATATTTTTGCCTGCTCTTGTCTTTTTATGTAAGTGAGGTCATACAATATTTGTTCTTCTGTGATTAATGTATTTCTCTCAGCATAATGTTTTGGAGCTTTGTCCATATTGTAGCTTATATCAAGATTTCATTTCTCCAACTGACTGAGTACTTTTCCATTGTATGTACCATATTTTATTTATCTATTCATCTGTTGACGGGCATTTAGGTTGTTTCTGCATTTTGGCTATTGTGAGTAGTGCTGCAGTGAACATTGGTGTGCAGTTTCTGCTTGAGTCTCTGCTTTCAGGTCTTCTGGGTATACACTTAGGAGTGAAATTGCAGGTTCATGTGCTAGTTCTATTTTTAGTTTTTTGAGGACCCATGGCACTGTTTTCCACAAGGACTATACCATTTCACTTTCCCACCAGCAATGGATAAGGGTTCCAATTTCCCCACATTCTTGACAACATTTATTCTTTTCTGGGTTTTTTTCTTTTTTATTTTAAGTCTTAACCATCCTATTGGGAGTGGATTGGTATCTCATTGTGGTTTTGATTTGCACTGAGCATCTTTTCATCTGTTTGGTGGCCATTTGAATGTCCTCTTTGGTGAAAGGTCTAATCAAGTCCTTTGCCCATTTTGTTTGTCTTTTTATTTTTTTTTGTTCTCAAAGTTTTAGATATATTTTGGTTGTTAGATTCTTATTTATATATGGTTACTGAAGATATTCTCCCAGTCAGTAGCCTGTCTTTTCACCCAAGGCTGTAATTTTTATGGGAGCAGACTGCCACATCTTTCACGGAGCAGCTAGTAAGTTCCAACCACTGACCTTTTCGTTAGCAGCCAAGCGCTTAATTGTGGAACCATTGTCATCATCCTCCTTTTTTGCGTTGTTCCTCCCCCATTAACATAAACTCTGTTTCCCAAGGTTCCTATCTGTTCTTCAGAGTTGCTGTTGTCAGTTTGATCCCATATAGAAAAAAAAAAATAGTTCTTAAAAAAGCATAATGCTCAAGGCAGAAATTTTTTTTACAGGTTAAGTTAAACTATTGTTTGGTGTTAAGAAGACTTCAGGGGATATTTTTTATTTAAGGTTTAAAGTATAAAGATGATTTAAGGTTTAAAGATGACCGCACCAGGTCTCCTTATATGTACAGAGGATGTTGTTGTTAGGTATTGTCTATTAGGTTCCAACTCATAGTGACCGCGTGTACAACGGAAGGAAACGTCGCCTGTTCCTGCACCATCCTCACAGTTATTGCTGTGCTTGAGCCCATTGTTGAAATCACTATCAATCCATCTCGTTGAGGGTCTTCTTTTTTGCTGACCCTCTATTAAGCATGAGGTCCTTCTCCAGGGACTGGTCCCTCCAGATAACGTGTCCAAAGTACGTGAGACGAAGTCTTGGCATTCTTGCTTCTAAGGAGCATTCTGGCTGTTCTTCTTCCAAGACAGATTTGTTTGTTTTTCTGGCAGTCCATGGTATATTCAGTATTCTTTGCCAACACCGTAATTCAAAGGCATCAATTCTTTGGTCTTCCTTATTCATTGTCCAGCTTTCACAGTCAAATGAGGCGATTGAAAATATCATGGCTTATGTCCAGCACACCTTAATCCTCGAGGTGACATCTTTGCTTTTTAACACTTTAAAGAGATCTTTTGCAGTAGATTTGCCCAATGCAATACTTCATTTGATTTCCTGACTTTTTTTTTACTTTCATGGGTGTTGACTGTGGATCCAAGTAAAATGAAATCCTGACAACTCCATTTATCATGATGTTGTTTATTGGTCCAGTTGTGAGGATTTTTGTTTTCTGTATGTTGAGGTGTAATCCATACTGAAGGCTGTAGTCTTTGATCTTCATCAGTAAGTGCTTCAAGTCCTCTTCACTTTCAGCAAGCAAGGTTATATCATCTGCATAACGCAGGTTGTTAATGAGTCTTCCTCCAATCCTGAGGCCACATTCTTCTTTGTATAGTTCAGCTTCTCAGATTATTTGCTCAACATACAGATTGAATAACTATGGTGAAAGGATACAATCCTGACACACACCCTTCCTGACTTTAAACCACACAGTATCCCCTTGTTATGTTCGAAAGACTGCCCCTTGGTCTATGCACAGCTTCCTCATGAGCACAGTTAGGTATTCTGAAATTCCCATTCTTTGCAATGTTATCCATAATTTGTTATGATCCACACAGTCGAATACCTTTGTGTAGTCAATAAAACATAGGTAAATATCTTTCTGGTATTCTCTGCTTTCAGCCAAGATCCATGTGACATCACCAGTGTTAGCCCCCATTCCATGTCCTCTTCTGAGTCCGACTTGAATTTCTGGCAGTTCTCTGTCGATGTCCTGCTGCAACTGATTTTGAATGATCTTCGGCAAAGTTTTACCTGCATCTGACATTAATGATATTGTTTGATAATCTTCACATTCTGTTGCATCACCTTTCTTTGGAATAAAACCAAAACTAAACAGTTGCCATTGAGTTGATTCTGACTCACAGCAACCTTATAGGACAGAGTTGAACTGCCCCTTAGGGTTTCTAAGGAACTTCTGGTGGATTTGAACTGCCGACCTTTTGGTTAGCAGCCAAACACTTAACCACTAAACCACCAGGGCCTGTTCTTTGAAATAAACCCCAAAACACCAAACTTGTTCCTGTCGAGTCAATTCTGACTCAGCAGCCCTATGGAACAGTAGAACTGCCCCGTACGGTTTCCAATGAGTGGCTGCTGGATTTGAACCACTGAACTTGCAGTTAGTAGTTGAATACTTAACTACTGCACTACCAGGGCCACTAGGGTTAGTAGACAGGCACAAATATGGATCTCTTCCAGTTGGTTGGCCAGGTAGCTGTCTTCCAAATTTGGCATAGACGAGTGAGCACTTCCAGTGTCGCATCTCATTGTTGAAACATCTCAACTGGTGTTCTGTCAATTCCTGGAGACTTGCTTTTCGCCAGTGCCTTCAGTGCAGCTTGGACTTATTCCTTCAATACCATCGGTTCTTCATCATATGCTACGTCCTGAAATGGTTGAATGTAGTCCAATTCTTTTTAGTACTAAAAAAACAGTGACTGTGTATTCCTTCCATCTGCTTTTGATGCTTCTTTCTCTCATCTTCTTCTGATGCTTCCTGCATCGTTCAATATTTTGCCTGTAGAATCCTTAAGTATTGTACCTTGAGGCTTGAATTTTTTTCTTCAGTTCTTTCAACCTGAAAATGCTGAGCATATTCTTCCCTTTTGGTTTTCTAATTTCAGGTCTTTGCACATTTCATTATAATACTTTGTCTTCTTGAGCCACCCTTTGAAATCTTTTGTTGAGCTCCTTCATCATTTCCTCCTTTCACTTTAGCTACTCTACGTTCAAGAGCAACTTTCTCAATCTCTTCTGACATCTCGTTTTGGTCTTTTCTTTCTTTCCTGTCTTTTTAATGACCTCTTCATGTATGATGTCCTTGAGGTCATTCTACAACTCGTCTGGTCTTCGGTCTTTAGTGCTCAATACTCAGATCTATCCTTAAGATGGTCTCTAAATTCAGGTGGGATATACTCAAGGTCATATTTTGGCTCTCGTGGACTTTTTTTAAACTTTCCCCAGCTTCAACTTGAACTTGTGTGTGAGCAATTGATGGTGTGTTCTGCACTTGGCCCCTGGCCTTGTTCTGACTGATGATATTGAGTTTCTCCATCATCTCTTTCCACAAATGTAGTTGATTTGATTCCTCTGTATTCTGTCCGGCAAGGTCCACATGTATAGTCTCCATTTACATTGTTGAAAAAAGGTATTTGCAATGGATAAGCTGTTGGTCTTGCAGAATTCTATCATGCGATCTCTGGCATCATTTCTATCACCAATGCCATACTTCCCAACTACTGATCTTTCTTTGTTTGCAACTTTTGCATCCCAGTCATCAGTAATTATCAATGCATCTGGATTGGATGTTTGATCAATTTCAGGCTGCGGAAGTTGGCAAAAATCTTCAATTTCTTCATCTTTGGCATTAGTGGTTGGCTTGTAATTTTGAATAATAGTTGTATTAACTGATCTTTTTTGTTGTTGTCGTTAGGTGCCGTCGAGTCAGTTCCGACTCATAGTGACTCTGTGCACAACAAAACAAAACACTGCCCATTCCTGAGCCATCCTTACAGTCGTTGTTATGCTCGAGCTCATTGTTCCAGCCACTGTGTCAGTCTGCCTCATTGAGGGTCTTCCTCTCTTCCGCTGACCCTGTACTCTGCCAAGCATGATGTCCTTCCCCAGGGATTGATCCCTCCGGACAACACGTCCAAAGTATGTAAGACGCAGTCTCGCCATCCTTGCTTCTAAGGAGCATTCTGGTCGTACTTCTTCTAAGACAGATTTGTTCATTCTTTTGGCAGTCCATGGTATATTCAATATTCTTCGCCAACACCACAATTCAAAGGCGTCAGTTCTTCTTTGGTCTTCCTTATTCATTGTCCAGCTTTCACATGCATATGATGCAATTGAAAATAACATGGCTTGGGTCAGGCGCACCTGAGTCTTCAGGGTGACATCTTTGCTCTTCAACACTTTGAAGAGGTCCTTTGCAGCAGATTTACCCAATGCAATGGGTCTTTTGATTTCTTGACTACTGCTTCCATGGCTGTTGATTGTGGATCCAAGTAAAATGAAATCCTTGACAACTTCAAACTTTTCTCCGTTTATCATGATGATGCTCATTGGCCCAGTTGTGAGGATTTTTGTTTTTTTATGTTGAGGTATAATCCATACAGAAGGCTGTGGTCTTTGATCTTCATTAGTAAGTGGTTCAAGTCCTCTTCACTTTCAGCAAGCAAGGTTGTGTCATCTGCATAGCGCTGGTTGTTAATGAGTCTTCTTCCAATCCTGATGCCTCATTCTTCTTCATATAGTCCAGCTTTTTGGATTATTTGCTCAGCGTACAGATTAAATAGATATGGTGAAAGGATACAACCCGGACACACACCTTTCCTGACTTTAAACCAATCAGTATCCCCTTGTTCTGTCTGAACAACTGCCTCTTGATCTATGTAAAGGTTCCTCATGAGCACAATTAAGTGTTCTGGAATTCCCATTCTTCCAAATGTTATCCATAGTTTGTTATGATCTACACAGTCGAATGCCTTTGCATAGTCAATAAAACACAGGTAAACATCCTTCTGGTATTCTCTGCTTTCAGCCAGGATCCATCTGACATCAGCAATGATATCCCTGGTTCCACGTCCTCTTCTGAAACTGGCCTGAATTTCTGGCAGTTCCCTGTCGATATACTGCTGCAGCCGTTTTTGAATGATCTTCAGCAAAATTTTGCTTGTGATATTTTTCTATAATTTCCACATCAGGTTGGATCACCTTTCTTGGGAATAGGCATAAATATGGATCTCTTCCAGTCAGTTGGCCAGGAAGTTGTCTTCCATATTTCTTGGCATAGACGAGTGGTCACCTCCAGCGCTGCATCTGTTTGTTGAAACATCTCAATTGATATTCCATCAATACCTGGAGCCTTGTTTTTTGCCAGTGCCTCCAGAGCAGCTTGGACTTCCTCCTTCCGTACCATCGGTACTGATCTTATTGTAGGCGTATGGATATTATCCAATCACTGACATAGTTGTGCTTCAGGATAGGTCTTGAAATCTTCTTCTTGACAGTGAATGCCATGCTGTTCCTCTTCAGTCTGTCCTTCCCAGCATGGTGGACCATGTGATCGTCCGATTCAAATGGCCAATATCAGTGCATTTCAGCTCACTAATTCCTAGGATATCGATTTGTGAGTTCCATTTCATTTTTGATGACTTCCAATTTTCCTAGATTCATACTTTGTACATTCCACATTCCAATTATTAATGGATGTTTGTAGCTATTTCTTTCCATTTTGAGTTGTGCTACATCAGCAGATGAAGGTCTTGAAATCTTGACTCCATCCACGTCATTTAGGTTGACTCTATTTTGAGGAGGCAGTTGTATCTTGAGTTGTTTCCAACCTGAGGGGTTCACTTTCCACCACTCTCAGACTACGTTCTGCTGCTATTCATAAGATTTTCACTGGCCAGTTTTTTAAGAAGTAGATCACCAGGTCCTTCTTCCTGGTCTGTCTTAGTCTGAAAGCTCCAGTGAAACCTGTCCACCATGGGTGACCCTACTGGTATTTGAAATATGGGTTGCATAGCTTCCAGCATCACAGCAACACACAAGCCACCACAGTATGACAAACTGACGGACCAGTGGCGGGCACAGGGGATAGTGGTGAGCAATTTAGCTAGGAGAAGAAAAAGTGCATCAGAATTTACCTATAGGGGAAAAAAATGCGTATCTACACCATTGGAGTGGGATGACTTTTTGTTCCAAATGCCCACCTGTGTTTGTGTGCGTAAGACTTGATTGCAGTTCAAAAAGGGAGCAAGAAAAGATTGCCTCTTTCCTTTCAGGTAGATTGTTGAAACTGAAGGCCATTTTAAGCCCCGCCTCTTGCTTGCTAAATCCTGTGGTCCAAACCCTAAATCTTCTTGGGTATGTTAACCTTCTTAAATTGCTGCTTTTGCTTGCTTGCTGTGTGGGAATAGCGGCCAAGGACAGTATTATCAGACCTTGACTAATCTCTAATTGCAGCAAGCAGTGAAGGTCTAGGCTTTTCAGACTTTTGAAATAGGAATTCGAGACACTAAAACTTGTGCTGGTGGTGTTTTAAATTGGGACTTGCCGTCATTGATGATACCCTGGGAGAATCATCCATAGGAGACTACCTTAACGGATCCTAGATGTCAGCCTAGCTGTTCGCAAATGTGGTGAGGTGCTTTTGGCTTCTATTCTATTTTAGCTGGTTGCCCCTGTTTTTTGTTCTTCTAATTGTTCTCTCAGCAGAGGCAGTGAATGGAGAATTCTTCCTAAGGTCAGCGTTTAATTAATTGCGTCGCTCTGGCTGCTGTAGTAGTACATCTTTTGGAATATATGGCATCGATCCTACTATTAGCATTGGCTAGCGGTTGCCAGCACGTCGACACCGGTCCTCCGGAGACTGCCCGCACTCAATGACTTGAGGGGGTGGTGCGTTCTGCAGTTTACTATCTTCTTGAGCGGCGGCCGGAGGCGCGGGACCTACCCGATGATTTGATTGGGTCTTGCCCCCGTCCATCATCGGCAGGCTCCCGCACTGACTGTTTTGCAGGAAGCAGAGCACCGCCTCTGGAAACGAGGAGAGTGAAGGGGCGGTGAGGGGAAACGTTGTCCCTATTTCTCTCCTCATTGGATGGCTGCTGTGTCAGTCATCCTCTCCTCTGCTCCCGTTGGCGGGAAGCCTCCAGGCCGGTAGTGTGGACCTCGTAGTGCCCCTCCCAAGCTGGGATAAAGGCGCGTGACGTCTCAGACATTTGTTGTTGGGGTTCGGGGCTTATTAATTATTCGTTCGGTATTTGAAAGGGCTGCAGCGATTGGTGGCTGAGAGGCCTGGTCGATCGTTTCGCTGCTGGAGAGACGTGTCACGCTCTTCGCCGCTGGAGAAGTTTCGCATAAATTATTCCGATAAGGGGCGGGGCGGGGCCACGCATAGATTAGGCAAATAAGCCGGGGGAGGGAGGGGAAGCCGGCTAGGAATTAGCCTAAGTTATTAAAGATGGCGGCGGAGCGGAGTCGCTCCCCGATGGACTCGCCGGTTCCAGCCTCTATGTTCGCCCCGGAGCCCAGCTCCCCGGGGGCGGCCAGGGCCGCGGCGGCCGCCGCCCGGCTCCACAGCGGCTTCGACTCGGACTGCAGCGAGGACGGCGAGGCGCTCAACGGCGAGCCGGAGCTGGACCTCACCAGCAAGGTAGGCCCGGGCGGCGGCGGCGGGCGCGAAGGGGACGGGCGCCGGACCGCGGCGCTTGGCCATCGGGCGGCGGGGCCGAGCCGTCTCCGGGGCAACGGTGGGGCAGCCCGGGAGCGCGGGAGCGGGCGCAGCCGCCGTCCCATCTGCGGGAGAGAGGAAGGGCGCCGAGCCCGCCCACCTGCCTGACGCCGGGACCTGCGGCGGACTCCCGGGGCGAGGGGTCCCCCGCGGCCGCTTTCCTGCCCCGGTGGCGCCTACCCGGCCTCCCCCCGAGATACAACCTTGGGCTCCGCCACGTGGAACCGGGGCGCCCGCCGCCGGCCGCACGCCCGGCGGTCGCTGTCCCCGCGCGGCCCCGCCTCCCCATGTCCCCCTCCTTCCTCGGGTCCCCACCTGTGAGGACCATGGAGTGCGATCCTCTCCCTGGGGTCCTGGACAGCTGAGGGGCGGAGGAGGCTGGGCAGGGGGAGCAGGATGGTCGGGAAGATCAGGTAGTGGAGGGAAGGGCAGGGGTGACAGCTGCAGGCTCTCCCTGGTGTCGGGAAAGGAAACAGAAAGTAGCCGATCAGCCGGGAGAAGGGTAGCCGAGGAACCTTTGCTTTGCGAATGCGCCCAAAACGAAATTGAGAGCTGGGCATAACCCGTAATCCTGAGAGTGGAACCTCATTTTATAAGGATGGAATAATGAAAGATGTTTTAAAGCGTGTCTTCTGAGCTGTTGAGAAAGTGGGCAGGCTTTAAGGGTGCACCATCTGCTTGGCATTGTGGGGGATAAAAAGTAAGTCTAATATGTGACTGGTGTTTGAAGGTGCTTGCCATTCTAAAGGTGCCGACTGGGGAGTCAGACAGGATTCACTTTCTCGGCCTGCCACTTAAAAAAGGCTCTGTGACCTTGGAAAAGTTTCTTAACGTCTCAGTTCTCCAGCTACATCATTTTAAGAAAGTACAGGTGCACTATGAAAATTAGAAACACGTATGACACCCAAGACGGTGCCTGATACGTACTAAAAGCACAGTAAAAATGTTTGAAATGAACTGAATAACTGATAATTCCCTGTGCAGAATGACTAGCAGCAGGCGATGGAAGAGAGAATACAAATACCACTGGCTACCTGTTGTTGGACAGTTACAATAGAGATGTTTATCAAGCTTGAAAGAAGTTTGAAACTTTTCAGTCTGGTGGTGACATTGCGCGAAACTTGGACCTGATTGGAGAGAACCTTCCCTGCAACCTAAGCAAGCCAACTCTCAACTGCTCTCTCTCCCTCTAATCCCAGCTGAGCCCTTGGAAGCCAGCAAGCCACTGCTTAGGGCTTATCACAGTGGCCCTGAGGCTGTAATGAGGATGGCCAAGTTTGGAGAGAAGGATCATCAGGGAAGTATGTGAGGCAATGTGACAGGATGCAGAAGACCCAGATGGCATCCAGGTATACAAGTCCAAGCTCTGATGAGCCAGTTCAGGAAGTTGTAAGAGGTGCACCCGACTCCCAAGCAGATGAGCTGGGTGTCAAGACACGGTCAAGGTGCTGAAGAAACCTGAAAACAGTGGGAAGTTGCAGGGACAGAGTTGCAAAGAAGGTAGTACCTTTGTTTCCTGACTGGCTTGTCAAATGTTCCAGGATGAGGAAGTGTTACTTCATCACATAGCCGGGGAAATCCTCCCTATTTTAAAATTGAGATGTGGAGCTCTGGTAGTGCCATGGTTAAGCACTCAGCTACTAACCAGAAGGTTGGCAGTTCGAGCCCACCAGCTGCTCCAATGGAGAAAGATGTCTAACAGTTTGCTTTCATAAAAATGACAGCCTTGGAAACCCTATGGGGCAGTTCTACTCTGTCCTATAGGGTTGCTATGACTCCACAGCAATGAGTTTGGTTTTGGGTTGGTTTACATATTTATATGCAGAGCCCTCGACTGCTAAAGGTCGCTGGTTTGAACCCACCAGCTGCCCTGAGGGAGGAAAAACCTGGCAGTCTGCTTCTGTAAAGATTGTGACCTTGGAAACCCTATGAGGCAGCTCTCTGTCCTACAGGGTCTCTAGAGTCACAATCGGCTGGATGGCAGTGTGTTTCATATACGATATTGAAAAGAACAGCTGAGGTTGTGAAGGAGAGAAAGGTGAGTTGAATAGATTCGTTCCTGAGGAAAACATTAGAAGCTATAGTTTGTACACTTGCTGTAATTAAATGTGGGGACCTAAGGCTCTGAGGCGGAGCCCTGATGGTACAGTGGTTAAGCGCTCGGCTGCTAACTTAAAGGTCGGCAGTTGGAACCCACCAGCCACTCCACAGGAGAAAGATGTGGCAGCCTGCTGTAGGGAAGACTACGGCCTTGGAAACCCTGTGGGGCAGTTCTTCTCTGTCCTGTAGGGTCGCTGTGAGTCGGAATCGACTCGACAGCAGTGAGCTGGTAAGGCTCTGAGAGCTTTCAAAAGGAGGAACGATGAACTGGGGTGGTTAGTCTCATCCAAGAAAATTGGAATGTTTTTCTAGGAACAATTGGGTAAAGAAAACTTTTGTAATTACCACTTACTAAGCTATAGACTAGATGGCTTACATATTATATTATCTTAGTCTGCCTTTATAGCTGCCTTAGGAGGTAGGTAGTATTATCTCTGTTGGTAGGTTGAAAAACTGAGACTCAGGTTAAGTTCTTTCTCCAAGGTCACACATGAGTGGTCAGAGAATGGAATCTCACACACCTGTTAGGATATGGCCCCCTCCAAAGAAGTGGTTGATGCTTTAATGTGCTGGGCAGAAATTTCCCAAATGATGCTGCTAATCTCCCCTGCTGGTGATGGTATTTGGTTGACGAAGATAAGTGTTGCTAAGATAAGTTTTCATTGCTTTTTTCCAAATAAGATAGCCAAGGCCAGATGGAAGGGAATTCTTTTGTTATTGCTGGAGTGATTGGCCTGTGGGTGGAGGGCATGGCTGTATGTGAGTTTCCAGATGCAAGTCACAGATAGGTGGTGTTGACATGTAAGTGTAAAACACTGCTCATCAAGTTCTACCCACAATGCCAGATTCTCAGTCATCCTGGGTCCTGCCCCATGATGTGTGAAGCAGCAGAGGCAGGCTGCTTGCACCCTCTTTTCTGTGGGTTGTGGCTCAGGCAGTGCTCATTTTAGTACATCATATAGCTGATATAGGGCTTTAGGCTCAAAGGCTATTTAAGAAGTGGAGAGAGGCTGTGTGGGGGCTGGGAATCTGTTTCAGGTTGGGGGGCTGTGGGTTTCAGTCAGGGTCTTCAGTTCTTTGCTTAGGCTACTTGTCAGCTTTGGCTGTGGTGCTCTTCTAGTAAGTGTGTTGGTTTCTCTTCTAGCTGGTCCTAGTGAGCCCTACGTCAGAGCAGTATGACAGCCTACTTCGGCAGATGTGGGAGAGGATGGACGAGGGATGCGGAGAGACCATATATGTCATTGGGCAGGGATCAGGTGAGCATAGTTTTCCTTTCACTTTGTTTTTAAAAATGACTTAGAGCACATTTCCCTGCCTTATGAACTTTCCTGCTCATAGATCTCAGTTGCAGTGATTCTTTAGTGTCTGCAGAACTGTTTGGGAGGACTCAGAAGTGAGAGTGATGATGTTAATTTCCACCTTAGTGGTCCTAATATGCTTGACTTGAAGAATCACTTTCCAGTTGGTTTTACAGATGCTTCCTTTTTATCTCCAGTACTCCCATTTGCATAAAGGGAAATACAGCATACGCAACGGAATTTCTTGTCCAAGGTAACAAGCAGTTACAGTTCTAGAATTAAGCCCCTGTCCTGGGTGGCTCCAGGTCTTCCCCTCTAAGCCCTGTGCAGAGATCCTATTGCTACTTATTTCCTGTTTAACAGAGATCTCCACAATTCTTCTTAATGACAACAAGGAAAGGAAGGCTAGATTCTTCTCTTTAGTCAGGCTGCCTTGCACCAGACCACACTGACCATTCACTGTGGACAGCTGTGATAACAGAGGTTCTCTTCTTTCCCCATTAGATCCTTTCAGGCATGTAGGCTTGTTAGCATTCTGGAAGTGACCAGTTATTTCCCTTCAATCTGCTTATTTCATTTTAATAGAACCTATTGTTTTGTTTTTTCCTACTCAGCATTTTTTTAAGATTGTACTTTAGATGAAGGTTTACAGAACAAACTAGCTTCTCATTAAACAATTGGTACACGTATTGTTTTATGACACTGGTTAACAACCCCAAGTCATGTCAACACTCTCCCTTCTTGACCTTGGGTTTCTTATTACCAGATTTCCTGTCCCCTCATGCCTTCTAGTCCTTGTCCCTGGGCTGGTGTGCCCGTTTAGTCTTGTTTTATGGGCCTGTCTAATCTTTGGCAGAAGGGTCAACGTCAGGAGTGACTTCATTACTGAGTTAAAAGAGTATCCAGGGGCCAGACTCTTGGGGTTTCTCCAGTCTCTGTCAGGGCAGTAAGTCCGGTCTTTTTCGGTGAGTTAGAGTTTTGTTCTATATTTTTCTCCAGCTCTGTCCAGGACCCTCCATTATGATCCCTGTCAGAGCAATCAGTGGTGGTAGCTGGGCACCATCTAGTTGTGCTGGACTCAGTCTGGTGGAAGCTATGGTAGTTGTGGTCCATTAGTCCTTTGGACTATTCTTGCCCTTCTGTCTTTAGTTTTCCTCATTCTTCCTTGCTCCCGAAGGGGTGACATCAGTGGAGCATCTTAGATGGCCGCTCACAGGCTTTTAAGACCGCAGACGCTACTCATCAAAATAGGATGTAGAACATTTTCTTTATAAACTATGTTATGCCAGTTGAGCTAAATGTTCCTGAAGACCATGGCCCCCACAGCCCTCAGCCCAGCAACTCGGTTCCTCAGGGAGTTTGGGTGTGTCTGTGGAGGTTATGGAAGCCACTTTTTTAGAAGTAGGCAGCCCCTATGCCATAATCCCAGATTATACTGTGGCCTTTTTTTCTGGTCGCTGCCAGTTTACACCCTCAATACAAGTTTTGCTTAAGCTTATCCTCATTATGACATTATCTTTGCTGAAATGGCAGCCGGGATTTTTAATGATTCTGAATCTAGTCTGTGCCAGCACTTGACTGTCATCTTTGCAGGAAGCCCAGGATGGGCCTCAGTGCATCACGATAGGGCCAATTTTCTTTGCGGAGTGTAGGCTTTGCAAAGGCAGGTAGTATTCTCTTGTAATCTGAGTTTAAGACTGATGAAATCTCAATATCATTCCTTAACTCGTTTGACAAACATCTACTAAGTATCTTCTGAGAGCTGGATACTGTTACAAAGCACTTTTGGATACTTAAAGCCTGGTCCCTGCCCCAAGGAAGATGGCATACACACAAATACCATACTTGGAAATGCTGCAAGAGTGACACAGACAGAAGTGGCTAGATCTCACAAGTACTGCCATGCCTTCCTTTGAAATGTCTTATATTTATCCTTTCCTTTACACTTGCTGCCACCTCCCTAGTATAGAGTCTTATCACGTGAAAGAAGGCATGGCCAGAGAGATAGGCAATCCAGGATGTTGCATGTCAAGAGATGGAGGGAATTGGTCAGCATCTTCAAGTGCTAAGAGACACAGCAAGGTCAGTGTAAGAAAAAGCCATTCTACTTGGTGACTCGGAGATCATTGATGGCCTTTTGAAAGCTTTTACGTCAGGTACACACCTGTCCTGCTGTAATAGGATCACTTCATGCTTGTAGATTTTGCTGTTATTATTAGGTGCCATTGAGTTGATTCTGACTCATAGTGGCCCCGTGTACAACAGAATAAAATGCTGCCTGGTCCTGTACCATCCTCACAATCATTGATCTGTTTGAGTCCATTATTGCAGCCACTGTGTCAGCCCGTCTCATTGAGGGTCTTCCTCTCCTTTGCCGACCCTCTACTTTACCAAGCATGATATCCTTCTCCAGGGACTGATCTGATAACATATCCAAAGTACATGAGATGAAGTCTCACCATCCTTGCTTCTAAGGAGCATTCTGGCTGTGCTTCATCCAAGACAGATTTGTTCATTCTTCTGGCAGTCCATGGTACATTCAATATTCTTTGCTTAATTTGTAGAATTTAAATTTAATTTGTAGTCTTAAGCTGTAGAATTTAAGGAACCACATATAGATCAATCTTAACAAGTGTTAGGACTGTTCTTTGAAGACCCAGAATCTTAAGGCCCTTTCTTCCCCCTCACCCTTAAATATGGACTCTTGGTGAATTTTACCCTGCATCTTAGTCATCTAGTGCTGCTGTAACAGAAATACCACAAGTGGATGGGCTTAACAAAGAGAAGTTTATTTCCTCACAGTAAAGTAGGCTAAAAGTCCGAATTCAGGGCGTCAGCTCCAGGAGAAGCCTTTCTCTCTCTCGGCTCTGGAGGAAGGTCTTTGTCCTCAATCTTCCCCTGGCCAAGGAGCTTCTCAGGCGCAGGGACCCCAGGTCCAAAGGATGCGCTCTGCTCCCAGCGCTGCTTTCTTGGTGGTATGAGGTCCCCCAGTCTCTCTGCCTGCTTTTTTCTTTTATATCTCAAGAGATTGTCTCAAGACACAGTCCAGTCTTTAGATTGAGTCCTGCCTCACACAACTGCAGCCCATCCTCCCTCGTTAATATCACAGAGGCAGGATTTGCACCATACAGGAAAATCACACAATACCGGAATCACCGCCCAGCCAAATTGATACACACGGTTTTGGGGGGACATGATTCAATCCATGCTACTGTGCCTTGGCAAATCACAACTAATTAATCCTCCATGACAAAGCATGAGAAAATGTCAGACATTCATTAATACCTCTCCTACACACCCAAGCATTATCCTTGCATCTCCCAATTGGAAGCTATTATCGGTAGTGACTCCTTCCTGCTGGAATTCCTTAGAGGCAGAAAGAGACCATAACTAATTATACAAGTTAAACCTCAGAGGACTAAACTAGATGGCCCTCAGGAGTCAGCTTCATCACTGACTTCTTGTGTGTTCTTGGTGCTTTACCTCTGTTTATCACTTCCGTCATCTGTAAAATGGGAATAATGACATCCTTCTCCACCCTATCTCAGAAATTTTGGTTGGATAAATTAGACATTAAAAAATTCTAAGCAATGCACAGGAATTTGTCCTTTAAGAATACATTTTTAATTTAAGATGGATATTTTAATAGGAAGCAATATGGTGTAGTAGTTTGGGGTCTAGAGCCTGGCAGGTCTGGGTTTGCCTACTGGCTTTTTCCCTCATCATAAAATGGGAATAAGAATAGAATCTATCTCATGGTATAATTTTTTTGTTTGTTTGTTAGGTGTCATCGAGTTGGCTCCGACTCATAGTGACCCTATGTACAAGAGGACAAAACACTGCCCGGTCCTGTGCCATCCTCACAATTGTTATGTTTGAGCCCATTGTTACAGCCACTGTATCAATCCATTTCATTGAGGGTCTTCTACTTTTTCACTGACTACCAAGCATGATGCCCTTTTCCAGGGATTGGTCCCCCCGATATACCTCCTGGTATAATTAAAAAAAAAAAAATTTTTTTTTATTATACCAGGAATAGTGAAGATTAAATAAGAATTCAAGGAAAGCACTCGGCATATCGTAAGCACTATAAAAATGTTAGCTAGTATTAGTAGTTGTGGTAGTAGTTTTTAAGGATCCCAAGTTATAGCTGATTTACCATGAGATTTCTTTCAAAAACAACCTTGTTCTGTCAACAGATCCTAAGTCATGACTTTTTCAGAGGTGGATCCTGTGTTAAAAGTTCAGGGAACATGGAAGAGTGTTGAGTCTTTGTAGGGAAATCAGGAAAGGCTTCAAAGAGGGGACGCCCCTTGAGTTGATTCTGAAGGATGAGTAGGAGTTTTCCAGGTAAGTGGAGGCAGGAGTAAATGAGTAGGGAAAATCCCATGCTTAGAGGCATGGAGCCATTGGGGATTGTGGAGTATTTGGTGGACTACAAGCAATTCAGTAAGGTAGGAATGTAGAGTGTGAGGTGGGGTGAGAGGAGGAAAGGCTGGGTAAGTTGGCAGGGCACAGATCCTGAGGGTCCCTGAGTACCATGCCAAGGAGTTTAGACTTGGAGCCTAAACATTGCGGGAAGTCCTTGGAGCTTGTTGTCCAGGAGAGTGTGTATGGGGCCTGTAAATCTGATGGCAGGACAGAATTCTGATTAGATTCGGGCATGGCTGAATATGTGGCCCTTCGTGATTGGACCTCTGCAGCTCTTCTCCCTGGACTTTGTCCCGTGTGCTACAAAGTGAGGAATGTGATGTACGTTGGAGAAGGGCAATGTGATTGATGGCATTTTCTGGGAGCCCTGGGTGGACAAGGTGACATTGGTGATTGCCCCTTAGGCTTTTCAGGGCCTGAAAGCACTGCTTTTCACTGTAGCAGAAGCAGTGAGATTTGATAGAATCAGGAGTCTGGCAAGAATGGCAGGGTTAGTGGACCTTCTCTTAGGAACTCTTCGAACAGCTTCTTCTCTAATCCAGAAGGTTTTCAGTGCTTACTCGGCCAGGCATTTAGAAACTCCTCAGCCTAACCGTTCCCTCTTTTTTCATTTTGCAAACATTTTAGAACTTAATATAGGAACGCCACCCCTTGTGGAGCATGGTCCCTATCTTCCAGGTGCTTTATGTATAGTGTGTGTGTGTGTGTGTGTGTGTGTGTGTGTGTGTGTGTCGGGGGGCAGGGGAGGGCAAGTATCCAAATCAACACTCCAGAGGGTGGAACCCAGTTGCCATCTAGTCAATTCTGACTTACGGCGATCCCATGCGTATCAGAGTAGTGCTGTGCTTAATAGGGTTTTCAGTGGCTGATTTCTTCCAGGGTGCCTCTGGGTGGATTCGAACCTCCATCCTTTTGGTTACTAGCTGAGCGCATTAAACTACCAAGGGATTCCACAAGGTAGTAGGTGGTAAATGCCGTAGGGAAATAGAAACATCTGTGAGGGTTCTGAGCTGAATGGTAGGAGTTTGATAGGTGGAGATGTGCTGACAGCATCCTAGAGATGGAAACACATGAACAGAAGTACAGAGCTGGACGTGTGTAGGGAGCATGGGGGATGGTGAATGGCCCACTTGCACTGTGACAAAGCTTGGAAGGGGAGAGCTAGGACAGGGTATGTAATTAAGGGCAGAGACCCTTAAGGAATTGAGACTGAACACTGCTAGGTCTGGGAGCCATTCAAAGGCTTTGACTAGGACGTGGCAGTATTAAGCTCTGCTTTGTTTCGGAGCTTGAGTGTGTGCCTCTATGTGAGGCTGGGTTAGTTAAGACCAGTTAGGAGTCTGTGTGGGCATTCTGAATCAGGCTGGTGGCAGTGGGGTTGGCAAAGAGGAGGGATAAGCAGGGACAAGGGAAAGAAGGGCAAAATATAAAGTTGGAATTAGCAGGACGGGATGATGAGAGGATTAAGCTTGGGTAACTGGAAGGATTGTGTTGTTGTTATCAGAAATAGGGAAGGCAAGGGGAGGAACTGGTCAGATGTTTAAGAGGAACCTTTGGTAGAGAAAAAGTCTAGGTTTAGAATCAGAAGACCTGAGCTCACATGAGCTGCTCTGCTGCCTTGCAGCTCTGGCCTCTCTGGGTTCTGTTTACCCCACTCTTAAAGGGGAACCATAATGCCTGCCTCATAAGCCAAACCTATTGCCATCGAGCTGATTCCAACTCATAGCAACCCTATAGGACAGAGTAGAACTGCCGCATAGGGTTTCCAAGGAGTGGCTGGTGGATTCAAACTGCTGACCTTTTGGTTAGCAGCCATAGCTCTTAACCACTGCACCACCAGTGCTCCCGTAGGACTGCAGGAAGGGCTAAAATGCTTTATTAACGTTGTTTTTGTGTGTTGTTTAAAAAGGGCACGGGTGTTGAGTTTGGACATTGGACATCCAGAAGTTATATTCCAGGCAACTGGAGATTTAGTCTAGAGTTCTGGGAAGATCATGCTAGAAATGAATATTTTTGTAGTTTTCAAAACGAGAGTTAAAACCATAGAACAAGATGGCCCAGGAGAAAATTTAGAGCAAAGAGAAGAGGGCCACTGAGATGACCACTGTAGAAAACTGGCATTTAGGGGACAGGGGCAAGACTAGCCAGGAAAGGAGAAAGAGGAAGCAGAGTAGGGGGAGGCGAGCAAGCAGGGTGGGAGGAAAGTGTTTCCTGAAGGAAAAGCAAGGTGGCCAGCACTGTCAAATGCCCCAGGGGTCAAGTAGAGGACATGGGGTAGAGTGGTTAATAGGTCTTTGAGGACTTTTGAAAACTGCAGTTTCTTCTAGAATTTTCCAACTCAGAGTAAGTAGTGAGGAAATAAGTCAATACGTGTCGATTACTCTTTTAAAATGCTTGGTGGTAACAGGAAGAAGAGAGATGGTAGCCCAGTAGATACTCAGGGGAAGGGAAGGAGGGTAGTTTTCCTTCTCTTAGTTTAGGAATGGCTTGAGCTTGTTTGTAGAGAGAGAAGTGGAGGAGAGGGGAGAGTGGTTGGTGCTGAAAGGTCTCTGGGAAGTGCCAGAAGGGAAGAGGTTGGGCGAATGCTGGAGGGATCGGTCTAGGGAAGGAGCAAGGATGCTGTCTGAGACAGGAAGGCAGGAGGAAACACTGAGGGAGGTGGTGTGGGAATGAAATACCACGACACATGGAAAGTACCTGACATGGCGGTTGTTGTACAGTAGGTGCTCAGTAAATGGTTAGTTGATTGGTCCCACCCTCTGTCTGACTCCCTTCCTTATCCTAAGTGCAGATTCATTTTTCCAGCTGTTGGCTGGACATTTCTGATGAGCTATCTCAGTTAAAAATCTATCTCTAAAAGAATTTTTAAATTCTCTCCCCATTCTTCTCCACCTCTTTGCCTGGATTACTAGCATCCCTTCCTAACTAGACCCCCCTTTCGTCTCTCGCTTGCAGTGCACGCTGTACCACTGCTCAGCAGGTCTTTCTAACCCACAGCGTTCTGATCATATTACTCTCCTGCCTCAATCCCCAGGGTTTCCCATTGCCTGGTACATAACGTGTGTGCTGCTGCCTGATGTCACTCTGTCTTCCCAGCTTCCCACCTCTCCTGTGGTCTCCTGCCACTCAGCGTCACTTTCCTTCTCCCCGCGTACTGAGCTTCTTGCTGCTCCCTGAATATGCCATGATCTGCCATGCTGCATGCTTTGCTCCTCTGTCTACAGCGTCCTTCCTCCTCTCCCTGCGAGCTCATTTCTAATGCTTGGAGACCAGCCTGTAGTCAGCACCCTGCAGAGCTGTCCTCGCTTTCCCCAGGCAATGCCACCTGCTTCTATTTTATTTCTCTTTGTGCAGGTCTATAGTAGAGCATTCAAGCTATATTGCAATTAATTAATTTCCTGTCGGTCTGTCCCCCTGGGCTATGAGCTCACTAAGGGCACCTGTATTCCCAGTACCCAGCGTGAGGCTTGGCGTACAACCTAGTAGAGTCTCAGTGGTTGTTGTTAAATGAATTAACAGGTGCCCTGTATAATGGGGAAGCCCATGGCATTGTCAGGTATGATGTGTGCTGAGTTTTTGAGAAGTATCAGGTAGAGAGAACCATCTTCTCCTCCAGTGCCCGTGGTGGGGCCTTCGTTAGGTATGGTTGAATGCCTGGCTTGTTGGCTGACTGGGTGGCCAGGACCCCCTCTCCTGTTGATATCTGGGCTCTTGCCACCAGATGGGACTGAATACGGGCTGAGTGAAGCTGACATGGAGGCCTCCTACGCCACAGTGAAGAGCATGGCTGAGCAGATTGAGGCCGACGTCATCCTCCTGCGGGAACGGCAAGAAGCTGGGGGCCGTGTACGGGATTACCTGGTCCGGAAACGAGTAGGAGACAATGATTTCCTGGAGGTCAGGTGAGAAGACCTCAGCAATTCAGGGTCCCTTCAGCTTGACCTTGGGGTCTAGGGCTTCACAAAGACTGGTGATTGAGCCTTCCACACCTTATGTCAGCTCCACTCCTTCCCTGACTCCCTGTCTTTCCCTTCCTGAGACGTGGAAGGAGTGTCCAGGGACAGGATGGTTCCTTTCTCTATTTCTCCACTTCCCCATCCTTGGATACTTCCATTTGGGAAGAGTGGGAGAGGGCCCAGCCACATATTCTGTGGGCTTCATTTGCTTTCCCATCAGCCCGTGAGGCTAGAAAGCCAAGGGGAGGGGAGAGAGCCCCTCAGGGGACTTCACGTTAGCATTTGTGCCTCTCTTGGCCTTGTGGGGAAACCCTGGTGGCATAGTGGTTAAGTGCTGTGGCTGCTTACCAAAGGGTCGGCAGTTCGAACCCGCCAGGTGCTCCTTGGAAGCTCTATGGGGCAGTTCTACTCTGTCCTGTAGGGTCGCTATGAGTCAGAATCGATTCAACGGCACTGGGTTTGGTTTTTTTTGGTTGGCTTTGGGGATCCTTCCTGGCAGCTTTGGGGAAGCTAGTGAAAGTTAAGGGAGATAAGTGTCGTAGTGGGATCCCAGTTCCTCTTGAATAACACCTTCTATTCCCTGGGTACAGCTCCAGGGGCGTTTCCCAGTGTGTTCATCTGTGAATAGGAATACAGTGAGCCCAAGAGGCTTGGGGGCCAGCCTGTACTTACAGGTCCGGATACTGAGGCACTGAGTCCCCTCGTCACTTGGCTTACCTGCTCTCCCTCACATGGGTGTCTGGATTCATGTGCACACAGGGTAGCAGTAGTGGGCAACGTGGACGCCGGCAAAAGCACACTTCTGGGGGTCCTGACACACGGGGAGCTGGACAATGGCCGAGGCTTTGCCCGCCAGAAACTCTTCCGCCACAAACATGAGATTGAATCTGGTCGCACCAGCAGCGTGGGCAATGACATTCTGGGCTTTGACAGCGAAGGCAATGTGGTGAACAAGCCAGACAGCCACGGGGGCAGCCTTGAGTGGACAAAGATCTGTGAGAAGTCCACGAAGGTTATTACCTTCATCGACTTGGCTGGCCACGAGAAATACCTGAAGACCACTGTCTTTGGCATGACTGGCCATTTACCTGACTTCTGCATGCTCATGGTAAGTGAGGTGCTCCTGAGGAGGGGAGGCTCCAGCAGGGCTGGTTGCGGTATGGTTCTGGGCAAATGTTCTGAGATGAGGCCTGTTGGCTTGGGGCTTTGACTTTGAGTAAAAGTGACAAGTGTTGTAGGAATGTCCAGTCCTCTGAGTTCTACGGTCTTGTTCCAAAGGTGTGCCTTGATCTGTCTTCTAGGTTAGACCAGAAAGGAATGCTCTTAGTAAAATCCAAGGTGTCATTTGCAGACCTCTCTTCTTGTTGGGAGGGGCAGAGAGGAGGGTTTCTCCTGGGGCTTACACTTATCACCCTCAGGAATGTTCTCTCTTGGACCTTGGGCTGCTTTGAGGAGTTGGCACTCTCAGAGACGGGAGGCTTGGGAAGAAATGGAGGAGAGTGCCGTAAGGAGGCTCAAGCAGCAGTCAAGAGGGGCCTGCGGGGTGGCTTCTTCCAAAGCGTGCGGGGAGTGTCCGCCAGTGCACAGTACTTGCTGAAAGGCCTGCTGATACACAGTGAATAAGATTGTCCTAGGGCCCCTAGAGCTGACAGCCTAGTGTGACTTTGAAGCAGCTCATCATGTAGGTAAACTGAAGGGCTTCTGCACTGAACCATGTTGCTAAGCTTATGTTGTGTCTACTTGTCTTCCTCCCTGGGCAGACGTTAGGGGTCTATGAGGTCTCCAACCTGGCACACAGCTTTCACAAAAAATGAGCAAGTTTTTCTTGGCAAGCCCGTCCCAAACCCCTTCCCATTCCCCAAGTCCTCCAGCTGCCTGTGTTAATAAGTGTAGTAAACACAAGCATCTGTTCAGAGCAAACTTGATCGAGTTACCCCACAAACACAGGTTCTCAGGCAGATTCTCCCCAAACTGAAGAGCAGAGAGAGGCAGAACATATGTGTGAACGCTCTTGTCGGCTCTGTGCCTGAGGTTCTTGGGATCTCAGCCAGATTTCATCTCTCATTTCTTTGAGCATTGCCAAGGGGTCATTACTGACTTGCTTGGCTGGGCTACAGAAAGGGGTCTTCACGGTAGATCCATCAGGCATATTCGGGGGAGTTACTGGGTTTTAAAATAAGTATTTTTCTAATTGAACTGTAGTGATCGAGACCAAGTCGTAGAAATATCTCCACCCCTGACGAAATGTTAAATCTTAAAAAATTTCTATAGCAAACAGTGAAATATTTTATTATTGTTCCATGGCAATCAGTTTCCGGGGGGTAGGGTGGGGTGGGAAATCTCTAACATATACACATAACAGAGTGATAGAGCATTCACCCTCTAATCCAGCCTGGAAAGAACAAAATCAAGTGTTGGTTGGATTGGAAAGGTGCCAGGAACAGGGAAAAGTAAGAGGAAGACAGGGGAGATGACCTGGTGTAGGAAAAAGAGAACCCAGGCAGGTGTGGGACATCTGTGCCAGTGGGGTGGTGACTCACCTGTGAATTTTGATCAAATGTAAATATGTCATGGCAATTGTTCTTTTAGTTTTGCTTTAGTAAGTAATACTTTCATATTGTACACAAATGAAAGGTACCAAAGGGTTTATAGTGAGAAATCTCTCTTCCATGCTGTCACCCAGCCATCCAGTTTCCTCTCGGAGGCGACCAGTGTTTCATTTCTTGTATCTGTTCAGGGCTGTTTTGTACTCAGACCAGTACACGTTTCTATATTCTTCCCCTCCAATGTAGACACTCAGAAAAGTTGGAGGAATAGTCCCGTGAGCATCCGTAAGCCCGCCGCTTAGGTCCGACAGTCACTGACATTTTGCCATGTTTGCCTATATATGTAGTGGATGCACGTGTGTATTTATGGGTTTTTTGGCAGAGTCATTTGTAGACATTGCGACTCGTCATCCCCAAATACTTTATTTATTTTTTTCCCCAAATACTTTATTTTTAAAAGTTTTTTTTTTGTGCTTTAAGTGAAAGTTTACAAATCAAGTCAGCCTCGTACAAAAATTTTTATACACCTTGCTATATACTCCTAGTTGCTCTCCCCCTATTGAGACAGCATGCTCCTTCTCTCTACCCTGTATTCCCCATGTCCATTCAGCCAACTTCTGTCCCCCTCGGCCTTCTCATCTCCCTCCAGACAGGAGCGGCCCACATAGTCTCATGTGTCTACTTGAGCTAAGAAGCTCACTCCTCACCAGTATCATTTTCTATCTTACAGTCCAGTCCAATTCCTGTCTGAAGAGTTGGCTTTGGGAATGGTTCCAGCCTTGGGCTAACAGAAGGTCTGGGGACCATGACCTCCGGGGCCCTTCTAGTCTCAGTCAGACCGTTAAGTCTGGTCTTTTTAAAAGAATTTGGGGTCCACATCCCACTGCTCTTCTGCTCCCTCAAGGGCTCTCTGTTGTGCTGTCTGTCAGGCCAGTCATCGGGTGTAGCTGGGCCCCATTTAGTTCTTCTGGTCTCAGGCTGATGTAGTCTCTGATTTATGTGGCCCTTTCTGTCTCCTGGGCTCATAATTACCTTTGGCGTTCTTCATTCTCCTTTGCTCCGAGTGGGTTGAGGCCAATTACCATCCTCAAATACTTTAGCATACAGCTCCGAAAAGTAAGAACAGTCTCCTACCATTAGCAGCCAAGAAAACGAAAGTAGTTCCTTAACATTATCTAATATCTATTCTGTATATATATATATATATGTGTATATATATATATATGTGTATATATATATCCTCTCAGATGTTCCGAAAATGTCTTATACTGGTTATTTTTCAAATAATGATTCAGTTACCACTAACCATTGTTTTTTCTTTAAACCCAAATTATAGCATGCTATACTTGCTGTTACACACCTTGCTTTTTTTTTCCCCTTTAAAAACATAACTTGGTTATTATCCCATGTCAGTAGATAAGAGTTTCCTCTTTTTTTTTATATAGAACATTTTGAGTTTGTACCCTAATTTATTTAACCAGCCTTTACAGTGATATTTAAAAAGGCTTATTTTTACTGGAGGAAATAATAAGTGTAAGAACAACTGCTATTCTTCAACATCAATTTCAAGCTAGTTCTGTGCCAAACACTTCACAGATACTTAAACCTCAAGTGACTCTCTAAGTGGATATTATTACCCTCCCATTTTACAGATGAGGAAGCTGAGTGCCGGGGTGTTAACTTGAGTGCACTTTGTTTTCCCAGATGTCTGGGTCTTTATATTCTATTGTTTCCACCTTTCCCCAGATTTTGATAAAAAAAAAACATTTAGTCAGAAGTTAAAATGATCCAGGTCCAGCCCAGCTGTCATCTATAGCCATTTTTTTCCTGGCCTGAGACATGTGCCCCACAAGCCCTGTTTGGATGGAGGCCTCAGAGATGGGCCTTTCTTTTACCCACCCTTCTTCGAGCACCTGTGCCCACCCAGCAGCATTCCATGTCTCCCTTGTCTTGACAGTTCCTTTCTGTATTGAGACAGGTGGGCAGCAATGCTGGCATTGTAGGGATGACCAAGGAGCACCTGGGCTTGGCCTTGGCACTCAATGTGCCCGTCTTTGTGGTGGTTACCAAGATTGACATGTGTCCTGCCAACATCCTGCAAGGTAAGTGAAGTTTCCAATTAACAGCAGCCTTTCTATTTGGGGCCGTGACCCATATGGACTCCTTGCTGGTCTGCTTCCAGGGCTTCAGCCCAGAATCTTCTGCTTCTTCCTCTCCAGTCTAGATCTGAGTGTGAGCACAGCCTGGGATCATCCCCTGCTCTTTGTTCCATCTGGTTCCAAATGCAGGATTGTTGAGATCCCTGGTCTGTTACCTTCTTTTAGATGGCCCCAGAAGGGGTTGGGTCCTACCCTTTAAGGCGAATACATGTGCAGAAATTTGGCTTCAACACAGGGTTGCAGGAGTAGGCCTTCGTGCGTTTCTCCTACATTGCTGTGGATTGTAAAAGAGAAGTGCTCCTTTGGTGGGTCTCATAAGGGCCTTGGCAGGTTTATGGATGTCCAAGAGATCCTTTTGGCAGATGAACATTTTTCTAGGAAGCAGAGCACTCTGGGAAGAACATTATTCTTCTCAAGACCCTCAAGTCACTTCTTATAGGATGTGAATCTTCCAAAGACTGGAGAGATCCAATGGGCTTGTAGCTTAGAAAATAGGCCCCATGTGTGTACTTTCTACTCTTAGCAAGGACAACGTGGAGAAAGCAAAAGGCCATTAAAAAGATAGGAAAGAAAGGAAAGACCAAAACGGATGTCAGAAGAGACTCTGAAACCTGCTCTTGAACATAGAGTTGCTAAAGCAAGTGGAAGGAATGATCACGTAAAAGAGCTGAACAGAAGACTTCAGAGGACAGCTTGAGAAGACAGAGTAAAGTATTATAATGAAATGTGCAAAGATCTGGAGTTAGAAAACCAAAAGGGAAGAACATCCCTGGCATTTCTCCAGCTGAAAGAACTGATGAAAAAATTCAAGCCTTGAGTTGTAATATTAAAGGGTTCTATGGGCAAAATATTGAAATAATACAGGACTCATCGAAAGAAGATGGAAGGAATACACAGAGTTACTGTACCAAAGGAGGTACTGAAGGAAGAAGTCCAAGCTGCACTGAAGGCATTGGTGAAAAGCAAGCCTATAAGAATGGACAGAATATCAATTGAGATGTTTCAACAAATGGATGCAATGATGGAGGCACTCACTTGTCTATGCCAAAAAATTTGGGAGACAGCCACCTGGCCAGCCAACTGGAAGAGATCCATATTTGTGCCCATTCCAAAGAAAGATGATCCAGTAGAATGTGGAGATTATCAAACAATATCATCAATATCACACGCAAGTAAAATTTTGTTGAAGATAATTAAAAAATAATTGCAGCAGTACATCGACAGGGAACTGCCAGAAATTCATTCTGAATTCAGAAGAGGATGTGGAATGACGAATATCATTGCTGATGTCACATGGATCTTGGCTGAAAGCAGAGAACACCAGAAAGAATCTTACCTGTGTTTTATTGACTATGCAAAGGCATTTGATTATGTGGATCATAACAAATTGTGGATAACGTTGCAAAGAATGGGAATTCCAGAACACTTAATTGTGCTCATGGGGAGCCTGTACTGCCGAGGGCAGTCATTTGAATAGAACAAGTGGGTACTGTGTGGTTTGAAGTCTGGAAATGTATACATCAGGGTTGTATCCTTTCACCATACTTATTCAGTGTGTATGCTGAGCAAATAATCTGAGAACCTGGACTATATGAAGAATGTGGCATCAGGATTGAAGGAAGACACATGAACAACCTGTGACATGCAGATGACACAACCTTGCTTTCTGAAAGTGAAGAGGACTTGAAGCACTGATATGAAGAAGATCAAGGCTACAGCCTTCAGCATGAGTTACACCTCAACATAAAGAAAACAAAAATCCTCACAACTAGACCAGTAAGCAACATCATGAAAGATAGAGAAAATATTGAAGTTGTCAAGGATTTCGTTTTACTCGCATCCACAGTCAACGTCTGTGAAGTAACAGTTTAAGAAATAGAATGGGAAAATCTGCTGCAAAAGACCTCTTCAAAGTCTTGTCACTTTGAGGACTAGCGTGTGCCTGACCTAAGCCATGGTATTTTCAGTAGCCTTATATGCATGTGAAAGCTGGACAGTGAATAAGGAAGACCAAAGAAAAACTGATGCCTTTCAATTGTGGTATTGGCAAAGAATATTGAATATACCATGGACTGTCAGAAGAACGAACAAATCTGTCTTGGAAGAAGTAAAGCCAGAATGCTCCTTAGAAGCAAGGATGGTGAGACTTTGTCTCAAGTACTTTGAATGTGTTATCAGACGGGACCAGTCCTTAGAGAAAGAAATCATGCTTGGTAGAGGGTCAATGAAAAAGAGGAAGATCCTCAACACAATGGGATCAAACATAGCAAGGATTGTGAGGATGGTGCAAGACTGGACAATTTTCTTTCTGTTGTACATAGAGTCACTGTGAGTCAAAACTGACTCGACGGCACCTTAGTCATCTGGTGCTGCTATAACATAAATACCACACGTGGATGGCGTCAACAAACAGAAGTTTACTCTCTCACAGTCTAGTAGGCTAGAAGTCTGAATTCAGGGTGTCACCTCCAGGGGAGGGCTTTCTCTGTCAGCTCTGGAGGAAGGTCCTTGTCATCAGTCTTCCCCTGGCCTAGGAGCTTCTCTGCACAGGAACCCTGAGTCCAAAGGACGTGCTCTGCTCCCCGCACTGCTTTCTTGGTGTTATGAGTTCCCCATGTCTCTCTGCTGGCTTCTCTCTTTTATATCTCAAAAGAGATTGGCTCAAGACACAATCTAATCTTTTAGATGGAGTCCTGCCTCATCAACATAACTGCCGCTAATCCCATCCCATCAACATCATAGAGATGGGATTTACAACACAGGAAAATCACATCAGATAACAAAATGGTGGAAAATCACACAATATTGGGAATCATGGCCCAGCCAAGTTGACAGATATTTTTGGGGGGACACAATTTGATCCATGACAGCACCTAACAATACAACATCACCACCCACCCAAAGTTTTTATCCTTTTTGCTCCTCCAGGCTTTGTGGCATTTAACACTGGTCCGTCTGTGTGTCTCCTGCTTGCATCATTGATGAGTGGACCGTTCTTGCCCTGGAAGCCTGGCAAAAGAGAAGCGTGTGTCCCCCTAATTCTGTTCCATTTCACCCTTTAAGAAACCCTGAAGCTGTTACAGCGCCTGTTGAAGTCACCAGGATGCCGGAAGATCCCTGTGCTGGTGCAGAGCAAGGATGACGTGATTGTCATGGCCTCAAACTTCAGTTCTGAGAGGTGAGGGGGTGGGCACGCAAGTGCTGGCTGGGGGGCACCCTTTCTGTCCACAATAACAAGTGATAGGCCAGATAGCTGGCAGTTTGGGCAGCAGGTCTCATGAAAACATCACATCAAGAACACCTCCCAGTGAATATTCAAAAATTGGGTGAGATAGAAGGTTCTAGCCTCAGCACAGAATCTCGCAGGCTGGCTGTGTTGCCCAGGGGCTATATCAGGTGACTCAGACTCTGAAGTGCCCAACTCCCCAGGGTTGGAATCACAGCTGAGAGCTGCTATGTTCTTACCTGTGAAATGGGAATAGTATTGCCTTCCCCATAAGGCTCTTGGGAGTCTTAGAAATGATGTATGTAAAGCACTTAGCACTGTGCTTGGCTGGTGTATAATTAATGGCTGTGAAGCCATTTTTATAACTTTTACTATTAATGTTTTTTTTAATGCAGTTGTTCCTCAAAAGCTTTTTAATGGCATATAAATTTTGGGATTTATTCATTAATGTATTATTTTATTCTATAAATATTTATTGGCAGTTTGTTCTGTGCCAGGCTCTTCATCTAGGCCTTGAGGATTCTGAGTTGACTGGGCCATAATCCTTGAACTATTCATCTCTTGGTCAGAGATACTGTCTTGGTAATAGCGAACTTGAGTGACTCAGCTCCTTCCCCCAAACTCTTGTTTAGGAGCCATGTGTTCAGTGCCATCTGCCTTCTGAGATGGTCAATAGTGTAGAACCCAGACAGCCTCTGGCTCTGCCCTGATGCTGTCTTTAGTACCACCAGCCAGCCAGTGGAGGGGGTGCTAGTCAGTCTCATTTCAATTTATTCATTTTATTGAGTGCCTGTTGGCATAGTGGTTAAGAGCTACGTTGGCTAACCAAAAGGTCAACAATTCGAATCTTCCAGATGCTCGTTGGAAACTCTGTGGGGCAGCTCTACTCTGTCGTATAGGGTCTTTGTGAGTCGGAATTGACTTGGCGGCAATGAGTTTGGTTTCGTTTGGTTCTGTGCAGGGGGAGACCAGGGGCTGCAGTGGTTAAGTGCTTGGCTGTTACCCGAAAGGTCAGCAGTTCGAACCCACCAGCTGCTCCATGAGAGAGAGATGTGGCAGTCTGCTTCCGTAAAGATTACCCTTGGAAACCCTATGCAGCAGTTCTTCTGTGTCCTATAGGGTCGCTGTGAGTCGAAATTGACTCTATAGCAACAGGTACAGGTTCTGTCCGGGCACTATTCTAGGATTGGATAATGGTAGAATTCTTGGCCGTAAGTTGTTTAACACTGACTAGTAGATATAGGGGCTTTCAGATAACTCTGATGGGAGATCAGGTACAGTCACATGTAACAGACACAAAAAGCTCTCTGAGAACTCTCTAGAGGCTTTGAGAGTCCCCATCCAGGAGGAGCTTCATGGAAGAACTGGCACATGAGATAGGCTTTGAAGGATAAAGATTGGTAGTTGGATAAGAGGGAAGGAATTCAGGCAGAAAGATCAGAGTGAACAAGAAAATGCCAAGCTTTATAGGAGAAGGGAAAGTTCTCTGGTGTGGCTGGAGTATAGGAATTTGGGAGAAATAGGTCTGGAGAGATGGCTACGAGCCCAAGTGTGAAGAGCCATGAATTCTGCGCAGGAATCTGGACTGTCTCCCCTGTGGTGGAAAGGCGATTGAGGATTTCAAGCTAGCACGTGTGTGCTTTAGGAAGAAGAGGCAGTCACGAGGTCCCGAAATCGGGCAGTGGTGGGGGGACAGAGCACAGGGGGCAGATTTCAGAGACAAAGCTGGGTGGGAGAAGGCCTCAGAGGGACAGAGACGGGTGGGACCGTTCACGGCAGCAGCTGCTCCCAGAGCTCCCTGCTGCTCCCGCCCATGTCAGGGCAGGAGCTGGCCGCCTGAGCTCTCTGTCTCTCTCTCTGCCTTCACCCTCCGCTTAGGATGTGCCCAATCTTCCAGCTCTCCAACGTAACAGGTGAGAACCTAGAGCTGCTGAAGATGTTCCTCAACCTCCTGTCCCCCCGCACCAGCTACAGGGAGGAGGAGCCCGCTGAGTTTCAGATTGATGACACCTACTCTGTCCCGGTAAGCCCTGCTTCTGGACAGGGCGGGGTGGGCTCTGGGCGGGCATGTCCAACAGGCATCAGGGGGCACGCCTGTGGCGCAGGGGGCTGAGTAGGGTGGACTTACTGGGCCGGGATCTTTTCCCCTGCAGGGTGTGGGGACGGTAGTGTCGGGAACAACACTGAGGGGCCTGATCAAACTGAATGACACACTGCTGCTGGGTCCAGACCCTCTGGGGAACTTCCTGTCCATTGCTGTCAAATCGATCCATCGCAAGCGAATGCCTGTTAAGGAGGTGCGGGGTGGCCAGACGGCCTCCTTCGCACTGAAGAAGGTGAGTACAGATTCTACCTAAGACTCCCTCGGCTCCGAGAAGGCAAGCTTGGGGCCAGGTGCTTTGTTCACCGTCTCCAGTCCTCACCACTGCTCTGCCAGGTGGGGGTGCCGGGCCTTACTTTCACAAATGAAACTGTGGCTCAGAGAACCCAAGTGACTTGCCCAAGAGCACACAGTAAGTGCTAAAGCAGGACTTGAACCCAGAACTGACCGGCTTCTAAGCAGTTTTCCTTCCTCTGGTGCCTAGGAGCAGGGTGCCCGAGCATAGTGCTGAGGTCAGATTGGGTTGTTGGATTCCTGTCAAATCCTCTTTTCATTCAGCCTTCCATTCCCCGGGTTTTGGGGTGAGTCATCTACCTTCCCCTCCAACCAAATTAACCAGGAAAAATGGGCCTTTTTTTCCCTCCACCAGTCATGTCATGCTCACCCTGTGCCCCCTCCTGAGTGCTTGCCTTCCTGTGGCTCCTCACCATCCAGTCACTTCTCCCCTATTCTTTAAGGCCCAGCTAAGCGCCATTTCCTGCACGAAGCCTTCCCAACCCCCAAAAGCAGGGTTTAGGCTTCCCGTGTAGCTCTGAAGTGAGCCTTGCACTGTCCACCTAGAAGGCCCGTATTCCAGTGGTGAAGGGGCCAGGGTCAGTTGGGGTGGATTCCCTTCCACAAGGACTCTGGTCCTCCAGGACACTAGGGTAAAACCAGAAGGCATTATGGTCCCTGAGGTCTGGGCTTCCCTTTCCTTTCAGATCAAACGCTCATCCATCCGGAAAGGCATGGTGATGGTTTCCCCACGCCTGAATCCCCAAGCATCCTGGGAGTTTGAGGCGGAGATTCTCGTCCTCCACCACCCCACCACCATCAGCCCACGCTACCAGGCCATGGGTAGGTGTCTAAGGGCCCTGTCAGCCCAGGAGGGCCCCGGTCAAACTCCCCCTACAAGGTGCTCCAGCAACCCGAGCCCCAGAGTGTCAGCTCCAACCAAGAGGCAAGTGTCCATCCTGGTCAGGCTGTGCTGCCCTCTGTCCCCCTCATGAGTCGGGTGTTTATTTAGTCCTGCAAACACTGACCGAGTGCTGTTCTGTGCTGGGCTCTGGAGACCCAGACCTGCCTCAAGGAGCTCACACATAGTCCTTCAGTGACCATCTGCTGACACACTGTGTGCCGAGCGGTGTTGCCAAGGTGCTGGGAACAGCCATGAGCTGGGCGAGAAAGAGCCTTCCCTCAGGGAGCTCACAGCCCAGTGAGGAGGCTCTTGTGCACACAGAGTGCCCTGGGCCCCAGGAAGTAGGGCCAGGTCTGTGCAGGGTCCAGGGCATGGGGTGAAGGTCTAGCCGCAGGCAAAGGTGGGTAAGCGTGGGCACTTGGCCACCGTAGGCCTCCCCGAGGTCTTTCAGCCCGAGGGGTGCCTGGCCCTGTGCAGCTCAAGCACACTGCGTGCTTTCACCTCCTTCCCCTGCCCTGAGGCCACTGGGCGCCCCAGCCTGTCCTGACCTCCCGGCTCCTTGACAGTGCACTGTGGGAGCATCAGGCAGACGGCCACCATTCTCAGCATGGACAAGGACTGTCTGCGCACTGGGGACAAGGCCACTGTGCACTTCCGCTTCATCAAGACCCCTGAGTACCTGCACATAGACCAGCGGCTGGTGTTCCGGGAAGGCCGCACCAAGGCTGTGGGCACCATCACCAAGGTAGGCCCTGCAGACCTCCTCTGGGGCTGCTTTGGGTCTGGAGACCGAACAGGCTACCCTTGAGAAGCCCTGAGACCCTCCTAACTCCCGGAGGAGGGCCCCGTTACTGCTGGGGGAGTGCTGGACAGTGCTGAGGTGTGGCCTTGGGGCCACCTTCTCTGCTCCCCTGAAAGCTGGCCCTGGACCTCCCATCTCCCTGAGTTGGGGTGGTGACCATGGATGAGAGAGGGTGGGCTGGAGGTAGGGCATTCGTCTGTAGAAAAATGGTGGCAGAGGCTCGGTCTAGCCAGGCTCAGTGTCCGGGATGCTGGGCACAGGTTCCTCAGGCCTGGCTGGGACTGGGCCAGCACCCTGAGATCTCAGAGCAGTGGGCTCGATTGGAGTGAGTGCAAGACAGCAGGAGGGGCCTTGGGCATGAGCTCTTCATGTACACTGGAGTGCACCTCTCACCCTCTGCAAACCCCACCTATGCCTTTGTGTAGAAGCATTTGATGGAGTGGCTGATCCCTGCTTCATACAGAGGGAAGAAAGGGCCCCAGCCCTCCGAAATCTTGGAATCAGCCTCAGGCTGGTCTTTGCTTCCTGAATAGTCTTCCTCAGACCCATCCAGAGTTGTGGTGACACTGGGGTTTCACTACGTATTTGGCAGGGAGGGGATCATCTCCTTGAAGGCCTGCTTGCCTCTGGGACTGGCTGCTAGCACACTGTGGTTTCCTCTGGGACTCAGCCGGGCCTCCTCCTGCCGTGTCTGAGACAGTCCTTAGGCCACAAGGGGAGAGTCTGAGTCAGTCACCCCTGCATGGTAACTTTTAGAGTTCTGATAGCCAAACTCCAAATGCTTCCAGCTGATGAGGCTTCACTTGGCCTCCTGAGGAGGCCTGACCTTAAACCTCCCCCAGACTCATTATAGGGTAGAGGGATCCTGGGCTGCAGATTCTGGTGTCACCCTGCAGGGTGTCAGCCAGCTTAGCAGGGAAGAGTGCCTCAAGTGAAGCCAGGCTCCAGCAGGCTGGACCCTGGACAGGAGCTGGAGTGAGCGGGAGGTGACAGAGAGGCTCACGGATTTCTCTGTAGGGTGAGCCTTCCTGGGAGGGCACAGAGGGCTGGGGCTGGCCCCGGGATGGGCAGAGGCAGGAGGTGAGGCCTTGGCGGTCCTGGAACACCTAGTGGGAATGAGAGTAGCTTTCCATGGAAAGATCCCACTGCCATAGCCTTCCTGCCACCCACCTTGCCCCAGGACCAGCCAGGCCAGGAGCAGAAAGGGGGCGTGGCTACCAGGGAGCAGGCAGCTGAGCGGATGGCACTGGCCCAGAGCTCGGGCCTCACCCTCACCCTTTGGTTCCTGCAGCTCCTCCAGACCACCAACAACTCCCCGATGAACTCCAAGCCCCAGCAGATTAAAATGCAGTCAACAAAAAAGGGCCCCCTGAGCAGACGGGAAGAGGGGGGCCCCGCAGGTGGGCCCTCAGTAGGTGTACCCCCACCTGGGGACACGGCCACCTCTCTTGGGGCTGCGCAGCCGTCTGCAGCCAGCAGTCTTCAGCCACAGGTGAGCGTGCTGCCCAAGGCCAGGCCCGGGCCCCTGACCACTTGGGGCGGGGGGAAGGTGTGTGCAGCTGTGACTCTGATTCCACTGAGGTGACACACAGGAGAGCCGGGGGCAGCCACACGTCTGAGTTAGTGTCTGGGAGGTGCTCACAGCTCCCAGCATGTAAAAGCTCTACAGGCAGGAGCGCCTTGCCTCCTAAAGCAGTGCTCTTCAGACTGGATGTGGCCGCATAGAATCAGTCTGCTCGGTTCTTACTAGCGTGGAGCTTTAATGAAAGTAAAATACGATAGAAAAATGGCAGAGCTTCCCCTCTCATTGTGAGTATCGCTTGTGAGTGTGAGGGACGTTGCCGCACAAGAGGTTTGAAAGATACGATCTCACATGGTCCTCCCATGCCCCATGCCCCGACAGGCACACCTCCCGGAGGATAGGCGCCTCAGCCATGTCAGTGTGGTGCTAACGAGTCCTCTCCTGGCCTGATGAAGCCTGGCACCCCCGTATCTCTCTTTTCTCCTTTGGAGAGGGCAGTTTCTGCCTGAATCTGTCTTTTCTGCTCTTTCTCTCTCTCTCCTGTTGATCTCTCCTCTGGTTCCTTCGTCCCTTTCTCTTCCCACCAGTCGGCAGTATAAGTGGTGATTCCTCCTCTCCCTGTGCCTCTCTGAACAGCCCCTCAACCATACCACAAGGGTCCTACCTCCCTGCGAGCGGCGGTATGCTCAGGGTCACAGAAATCCTTGGTCAGGCGGGCCAGGACCTCACTGCCTGCTCGCTCATTCCTACCCCCACCCCGCCTCCCCCGGCTCCGGAGGGCTCGTGCTTCTCTAGCTCCTTCTCTCTCTCTTCCAGCCCAAGCCCAGCAGCGGGGGCCGGCGACGGGGTGGCCAGCGACACAAAGTGAAGTCCCAAGGAGCCTGTGGGACTCCTGCCAGCGGCTGCTGAATCTTCCCCGGCCCAGCCCCTCCACCCGAGGGATCCTCACACTGGCCACTGCCCCACCAGATGGCCAGAGCAGCTCTGACCACAGCCCGCCCTCCCCTCAGGCCACAGCCAGAGCCACCCTTGTCACCCCCACCCCTGTTTTCCAGGGGGCTTGTAATTTATAAGCCGAGGCAGGTGGCCAGACTTCCTAAGGACTGACCATCTCTCACCCCCTTTCCACCTTCCTCCTCACCCACACGTTTTTTGTACATCTGGGCCCTTAGTTTTTATTCTTTTTATTATATATCTATATCTATATTTAGCGTGTGTGTGCGTGTGTGAGGTGCAGGATGCGGCCGGTCAGGGCCCTGTCATTCTCTCCTTTTCTCCCTCCGTGGCTGGCCACCAACCCCCAGAAGCTGTCCACCTGCCTGCCCGTTAGTCCGTCCGTCTGTCTGTCTGTCTGTCTTGTAATAAAATCCTCAGGGCCTTTAGGGGATGTCAGGGAGCCGAAGGAGTACCCCACTTTCCCTGACCCCCTCCTCTACACTCGGGCCCTTCCATGGAGCCAGGGCTCTGAGTGAGGGGCTTCTGGGTTAAGTGTCTGCTGCTGTCAGAGCAGGGAGTCCCTGATCTAGGACTTGGTGGAGAGCAGTGGCTTCCCATTTTCTCTGTCCCCCTCTGCCCCCAAGTAACCTTGTTTCCTTAAGCCTAGCAACGGGTAATGCCAAAAGCTGTTAAGTTTTAACCTGTAGATGTGTGGAGGGGAGTGGAGAATGGAGTGTAGGACCCTCCCTGCCTCCAACTCTGACTCTTGCCACTGACCCAAAGACAGTGGGTGGGTTTTCCCCTTGAGACAATCCTGTGTTTGCCTGGACTGCCGTGGCCCTCCTGGGCCCTGCCGTGGCCCTCCTGGGCCCTGCCATGGCCCTCCTGGGCCCTGCCGTGGCCCTCCTGGGCCCTGCCAATCCTACCAAGCCTTGAGTCACTTGCCTTGCCCCGGAGCTGCTGCCCCCTGCTTGGACTTTGGCTCTGGATTGTGTTGGGCCTTGGGGCACTGATTACCCAGGTGGGGTCTGGCATGCTGAGGATCATGTTTTCTAGCACCTCCGGTGGGTGGGGGTGGAGGTGTTCACCTGGGCCAGGCCGGAACAGGAACCCCTTCCTCCCCATCACACCCCACCGTGTCCCAACATGGCTGCTACGGGAGCTGACTGTTGGGTTTCCCGCGCGGCAGGGAAGGGCCTGTGCCGGGTTTGGAAGCCCTGATTGGGCCATGAGGGAGAGGCAGGGGGGGTGGCGAAAAAGACCTGCAGGCCTGCACAGAGCTTTAAGCCCTCTGGAAGAAGCGCCGTCCGGGTGGAGGATGCCCAGCCCAGAAATGGCAACGTAGGCCTGGACTGAAGCCCCAGTTAGGGTGGGTGCACTGACAGGCTGAGATTTGTTCCTTCTCTAGCCAGGGCAGACACCCAGCTGGCGGGGTCCTTCCTCAGCCTCGCCTCCTTCCTGTCCCCCAACCTTCCTTTTTGACCCCCTGCTTCTGGACTGCTGGTCCCCTTTCCTTCCCTCCCGCCAACTGTTTCTAGTTACCACTGACCTGTGGCCATGAGCTGACCAGACCAGCATACAAAATAAAAGTTGGTTCCAAGTTGCCAGTGTCGTGGTCCCTGCCCAGCCCCTCCAGGCAGGTGCTGCCCACGGGGTACGCTGCAGCTTTGCTGTCCCTGAGCACCCAGTGAGCAGCCGGAGCAGGGCTGGGCCAGCTGGGCTTAGGTTCTCCTGGCTGGCAGGTGTGGCTCCGACACCCAGGCTCCTCCACTTGCTGTGTGATGCAGTCAAGTTACCAACCTTCTCTGAAGGGCAGTTTCCTCATCTACAACTAGAGGCCAGTTGCTACCTCAGGCTGCTGGTGAGGATTCAGTGAGGAAATCTGTGAAGCCCCTGACACAGTGCCCTGGCCCATGGGGAGGTCCTCAGTAAATGGCCACCACACTCTACCATCCATGCCAGCATCTTGCTCTGGGCTGGACGAGGAGTCCCAAGTCCATAGCAGAGGCCAAGAGCTGAGGTTCAGGCTGAAAGGAGAAATGTGGCAATGTGGCATTGATATGTTTGTGCTGTGGGGCTGGGGCTGTACTAGGTGGCCTCACGTACTTCATGTTCTTTGATGGTTATGACTGCCACCTATGAGGTAGGTGCTATTAGTTCCATTTTTCTAATTTAGGAAACTGAAGCTCAGAGAAGTGTCCCCCAGCAAGTGGCAGTTCCTGCACCAGCTTTGCCCTCAGCCTTTCAGTCAGCAGCCTGGCCTTGGCCTTTCACCCTGCCTGCGTGTCTGCTGGCTGTTTTCCTCTTGCTTTTTGGCTCTGGCTCTGCTTATGGGGGCTGCTGCTGGCCCAGCCCACTGGGTGCCTTCAAAACAGGCCTGCAGTGTTCAGCACGCTTTGCTCTTTCTGCCCCCGTGGCAGGCGCTATGGAATTTGTGCCTCCGCAGGCTTTAGTCCTGGCTCTGGGAGCAGATGGAAGCTTTTGTGTGAACTCTTTTGGCCCCTACAAGTGGCAGTGGTTGCCATAACCACTTTTTTCACATTCAGAAGCTGTGCCCCCTATGCTGGCCTCTGCCATCAGACATTCGAGAGGGCCGGGCTGGCTCTTGGTGCTCACCAGGCGCACACCTGCTGGCATGCCACTGAGTTAAGTGTCTCCCTGTCATTAACGCGGATGACAGAGGTCCCTTACAGGTCCAAGCCCTACCAACTATCCATTTGGAACAAGACACCAGCCCTTTTGTAGTTGATGAAGAATAAAGTTGTTAATCCTGTCATCTTTACTGGCAGATCCTGGCCCTTCTGTACGTGCAGCAAACGTGTACGGATGTGTTAGCAGGAATAAGGCCTTCTGATGGGGTGGGACAGAGATGGCCCAGATCCCAGTCAGGACCACCGTTCTGCTTATTGGCCACCTCGGCACAGCGTGAACAAAGGCAACAGGAATAGAAGGTGGTGCAAGGGGAAGTGGAAGTTTGAGTGGGGTTGAGGGGCTTACCAGGAGGACGGTGGAGTGGGGGCTGTACGTGTGACATGAGGGGCACCTAGGGTTTGCACATGCACAGGATGGCACATGCCAGGACCAGGACGGGCACAAGCAAAGGCACCTGGCTCGGGCCATGTGGCAAGTTCCAGGAAGCCATTCCCTGGTGCTGTTTGGGGTGTCTTTGTTGAGATGAGTTGTTGGGTGAACCGGGGAGGGAAGCGAGCAGGAGATGAGAGAGGGAGGACAGTTTCCCACATGCTGAGTGGAGAGGCCAGCTGGCCCTCGGCCCCAGGCTGGGTTTGCTCTCTGCCCAGCACCCTTCCCCTGTGGCAGTTTGTCCTCCACATGACTGGCTTCGTGCCCTGGGCCAGGTGCCATGGTCGGGGAAAGAGCTGTGAGAGACCCAGTGGGGAGCTACCCAGAGCCCTTGAGCAGGTCCTAGGAGTCACTGAGTCAGGGAGATGTTTGCAGGGAAGGATCAGGACCCGTGTCCCCTGAGCTGGCAGGTTCTGGCTCTTCAGGGGACCCCCAGAAGCATTACAGTGCGACACCTGCTTGGCCCATCCCAGAAACACGGGGCAAATATCTAATTTCTGTGGAAGAGGGTCACAACACTCAAGGTGGACGTGGTCAGTAGTTAAGAGTAACTTTTTCTACCTCTTGCTCAAACCGGGGTTTGCTCAAACATCACTGAAAAAAGCCGACTTGCCTCCTGCTTCATAGTGGGCTATCAGTGACAGCTCCTAAAACACCTCACTTCCTTCTTCTGCCAACCTGCCGCCCAGAACCAGACTGGAGTCAGCCTGGCCTCAGACCCCGCTGCCCCCACTCCCACATCCCAGTTTTAGCCAAGAGGTGAACACGGAGGCTTGGCTTCTGCAATTGAGTAACTCTTAGGGGGCATTGTTTTGGCCAGCATTCATTCTCCCATTTTCCCAAGAGCAGTCTCATAAATAGCCACCACACTCCTTTAAATCCAGGGCATAATTTATTCTTTTGCATAGGCATAAATTAGAATCTGGAGATACAAAATTAAGAACCAAGAGTGCAGCATTTGTGACAGGAGAGCGCGAAACAAAACCTGGCTGACTCGGGCCGGGCTGTGCAGGGGGCGCCCTGGAGGGCTCAGCCCTGGCACAGCAGCCCTTCCTGTCCCTTCCCAACAGACCAGAACCAGTGGCTACATCTGGAGCCGTTGCCCCAAGCCCTTCTGGCAACCAGGTTCCAAGGAACTGAATTATCACCCAAAGCCCCCCAGAACGGGGCTAGGAAGTCAAGCCCTTAGCTTTTCTTTCAGTTAAAAAACAGACCTTGAAAAATATATACATAATACAGTTGGGCCTGCTGGGTCTAAAAGCCCCTCCTCACCCCCCTCCCAACCCAGTGTAACTGCCAGCTCCTCCCCCAGCCCCCACCCTGACTCCCGTCCATGGAAAATGAGCCAGAAAAGGAAACAAAATCTGAGCAAGAGCTGAAAGACCCCAAAGGGTAGCCTGAGGGTTAGGGCCTCCTTACAGCAGGTGCCTGAGTAGGTTTATGGGGGGCAGGATCGACCGTGACACCCAGAATGTCACCATCATCACTGGACCCCACAAGAGCCTAGGGAGCTCCTTGCTTCTCACCCTCCCAGCTGCCCCCAGATGCTTGTGTGCCAGCGAGTCAACTCCTCTTCACAGCAGCCCTGTAGGGCAGAGCAGAACTGCCCCGTAGGGTTTCCTAGGCTGTAATCTACAGGAACCCATCTCCAGGTCTTTCCTCCCACTGAGCAGCTGGTGGGCTCAAACCACTGAACTTTCGCTTATTAGCCAAGCACTTAACCGTTGTGCCACCAGGGCTCCTCATCCCCACGTGTTAGTGGTCCCAAAGAGCCGATGGGGTTCCTGACCCCCGGGGAATGTGGTGAGCTCGCTCTGGGGCACTGGCAGGCCATGGCAGGAATGGGATGCCGAGTGGGCCTGCCTCAGCGGCAGGGAAGAAAAAGCAACTCTTCCCAGCAAAGGAGAGTCCTGTAGGCCTGCCCTGGCCGCTCAGAGCCACACAGGGCAACTGCCCTGATGAAGTGCACAGGACCCAGTGCCCTCTAGGGTACGAGAAGTCCCCGGCCCCACCTATACCCAGGACAGATAACAGTGTGCAGATACCCCTCAGGGAATCCAGGGCCAGGCTTCCTAGATGGGCAGCAGCCACACTGGAAGAGCCCAGCAACCGTACACTAGTGCTTCCTCTCTGGGCTTCAGTCCGTGCTGTGCTGAGCCCCCTCCCCACACAGGAGCAGCTCTGCTCATCTGCCCAGGCCCTGGCTTGTCCTGCCGGCAGCTTTGGCACGTGCTTCGTTCCCATGCCTCTGGCAGCAGCTCCTGGGAGGCAGCCCCATCACCAAGGCCCAAGGCCAGGAGGCTTCCCCTGTCCTTTGTTGAAGCGTGTTCATTCATTACCCTTCCCCGTGATATGGTACATATATACACCCTCCCAGGAGGGGGACATCAACCCTGGCTGACATGAGGACAGCCAGGAATAAAGGGAGACCACCGGGCTACTGTCCACCCCAAGCTGCCCATTGCTCAGGACAGCCCTGTGTGTCCTCTTGTGTCCACCGGGGCAGGAGCTCTTCTTTCTTGCTCCTGGAAGTTGGCGCTAATCAAGCATGTGGGGAAGTGGCAGGGTACTGCTCACCCACCCCAGAGAAGGCAGATGCGGCGTGCTGAGAGGGGCAGCCCAGGCCCACGGGCTGGCCTCCTGGTGGCTGGCGGCAGGCACGAGCAAGAAAGTCTAGTGGGCAGGGTCCCCGTGCACCCTGAAGCGGTAGATGCAGGTGTACTCAGGGTGGCCCCAGTTGGTCAGGATTCGCAGCTCCACCACCTGGTATGTGGCCATTGTAGGGTCCTGGGTAGAGAAGGGAGGTATCAGGAGCCTCGGTGATTCCTCTGTGCCTTCGCTGACAGAGAAGGTGAGAGGTGGTGGCACCTGCCTGCCCCAGGGCCTAGAAGGTGCCCCTCCTACCACCTTCCTGCTCCCCTGGAGCTCTGAGGAGAACCGGGCTACAAAAGCTGCTGCCTGCGGGCCAAGGAGCCCCAGGGCTCCAGCATCCCTACAGGGCCCAACCCTGCAAGCCTGTGCCGGGCCTGGCCCACAGGCCACATAAACACAGTCTTGTACTAGGGACCATGCAATCGGGAAAAATAAGATACAAATTCATCCAAAATGATCAGTTCAGAGTCGCTTTTTTGTCATGATGCTATTAATAGGTAGAACTACCTTCATGGGGCGCTTAATACTGGTTAATGTTATAAAACAATCTCCTTAACTCAGCAGGATTTCTCCCTTTCCTTCTCACGCCCCCATCCAGCCCCTGGCCTCCAGGCTCTGGCCTCTATGTCCACAGTTTTGCTGGCTCAGGCCTGGTGCTCTCCTGGCCGGGCAGTCCTGTCTCCTCCCTGGCCATTCTACACACCCTCCTGTCCCCTCCCTGCTCCTAAGGCCTGGGGGTTCCTAGCTCAGTCTACCAATCGCCCTGAGAAACCCCAGCTGCTCCCCACACTCCAGCGACCATCTCTGTGCTGACGACAGCTTCGCCTTCCCATCTAAGTCCACACCGATGTCCCCTGGACCCTCTCACTGGCACCTCTGCTCTGACCAGACCCGTGTTCTGCATCCTGCTGCCTGGAGCTGCCTCATCTCCACCCTCCCCTTCCCTGCTCCCATCCAGTCTGAGGCGCAGGACCCACCAAAGGTGTCTGACTCACCCTCTCTCCATCCCACTCCCAACACCCTCACTCGCACCTCCTCCATGTGGACCTGCCTCCCTGTCTCCAGGTGTGGCCCCTTCAATTCACCACTGACACATGGTCACAGTGACCTTTCCAAAATGCCATCGTATTGCCACTTCTCTACCTAAAACTTGCACCACCCCCAGCCCTGAGAGCTGAATTTTGGCCATACCTGCCTCTCCCGAGCCTCTCTTCCCACCTTCTAAACCTCACAATGCCCCCACCCCTCCACCCAATTCCTCCCACCAGGGATTCTTCTAGGGTGGTCCTCAGGCCACCTGCATCTAAGGCAAAAGAATTGTTAAAATGCAGATTCCCAGGCCCAACGGCCCTAGAAATCAGAATCTCCTGGGGTGGAGACTGGGAACCTGCATTTCTAACCGAGGGCCTGATGCCCACCAGCGCTTAAGACAGGCGGCCTCCCCTGGGCCCCAGCCTTGCCTCAATCACTGAGCTGAAAGGAGGAGAAAGTGAATATGCCCCCTCTGCTGGCAGGGCAGGATCCTGTACCTGAAAATAAAATGTCTGGATGGGCTCCCCGTCCTGATCATAGGTGAACTTCCCAAGGAGCCTCCCCTCCTGCTGCAGGTCTTCCTCAAACCCCTGCAAAGACAGCAAAGGAATGGCAGGAGGGAAGGCGCCTGTTCTTAGCTGTGGCGGGGCCACCTGGGAGGGAGGGGCGCAGGGATGGAGCAGGGAGAGGACCCAGAGGGTGCAACAGATGCTCCCCTCTCCCTCCCTCCCTCCCACACCTGCCCCTCACACCTCAGCGGGTCAGGCACAGCCTCTGCAGGACTGAAGGAGGGCCTGAGCCCTGGACACAGGCAAGGGTGCCCTGCCTGGAACCGGGGCTGCTGTGTGCCCTGTGACAAGTCACTTAACCCTCTTGTGCCTCAGTTTCCTCCTCAGGAGCCTGAGACAGCTGGGACTGAAGCGCCCCCTTCCCACTCTGTTCTTCGGCTCCAGAATGTGCTCCCCTGTCCCCTCCCCGAGTCCCTTTATTCTGAACAGAGAGCCCCACAGGATCCTCCTGCAGCCCCTCCGGCCTCCACATAGTTGGCTACTCACAAAGATGGCAAAGTCCTTGGGGGCACTGGAGATGGTGCTGTTAGGTGACAAGGATTTGGGCACGTGCTCCAAGGTGACGGCAGTGGGGCGGATGCGGGCAGAAAGGCGGACCACGGCAAAGCCCTGGGGGCCCTGGAAGGCCCAGCAGTTGCCCGGGTGTACATCTGGCTGGAATGGAGGACAGTCACGTCACAGGGGGTGCTATGACTGAGAAGCCCCACCCACATCCAGGATAACTGCTGAGCAGTGCCTGGCCCTACCCAGCCAGGCAGGCGCAAGAGGAGAATGACTCTGTGTTAAGACCTTGGGTGGGGCTTACCTGGAGGATGACCCGGGGCGACTGGGAGTGGTACCACAGGGGGATGCCAAAGAGACTGAGGAGGGCTGTCTTGGTCTCATAGGTCTCGGAGCATCGTGTGCTGATGACACTGGCCCCTAAAATGGGAAAGGCAGGCAGAGTGGGCACTGGGGCCTGGGTGCCAGTGGGGGAGAAAGACCAGACAGCCACCTCAGTTCGCCACCCAAGGAAGGCCCGGCATGCAGGGTGGCAGCTGCCACAGGAGGGACTGTTGCCTTTCTCTCTGTGGATGAGGTCAGATGCCCAGCCCTCTCTTCAGATCTATCCCGGCCCCACAGAGCAGCTGGCAAACGTCAGCACTTCTGGCCAAGGACAGTGCTCTGAGCATCCCAACCTCCCTGACCTACTGTGACCTGGTGGCCAGTTCTAGGCTGCTTGATTTCCACTGACCTCCAGCCTTGCTTGCCTAGCACCTCTGCAGCCCTGGCTCATGCCAGGAGCTAATGGGCCTGGTGTTGAGATGGAAGGCAAAGCGGCCCACCTCCTGATTCCAGGGCGTAGTCCACCATCCCAATGCGGTCCTCGCTGTATCGCTTCAGGGCCTGGCTTACAATGTGGTGTACCTGCTAAATTTAGCACAAGAAGAGACACTCAGTGTCGTGGATGGAAAACAGACATCCTCCCCCATGCCCCCGCCACCCCCGGGCTGGGCACCCATGCGCTGAGCCCTCATATACTTACACTATACTGGTGCCTGTGAGGCTGGGTGTCTGGGCACACACTCCACTCAACCTCGGTGTACCTCCACCCACCCACCCACCACCCCAGCTCCAACGCAAATATCACAGCCCCGCCTGTCGCTTCTGTACTAGAACACTCCAAGGAGATGGCAGCATGGGGCTACACAGGCTGGGGTGTGTGTGTGGAGCGGGGAAGGCATGTGTCCTCACCTCCTCCGTTACCCCGATCATGCCTTCCTTCTGCAGCATCAGCCCCAGGCTGGCCGCGGCCTCCTTCACTGACTTGCCCTGTGTCTCTGCCATGTGGGCGAGGATCCTGCTTTCCAGCTCCTGCAGCCGAGCTTCTATCTCCTCTTGCTGAAGGAGTCCTGCGCGGGCCCCCCCACCTCGGAGCAGGAACTGAGCGATCCAGGCAGGGAACTGAGACTCCACCTGGGGACGAGAAAAGGTCTCACTCCAGGGGAGGCTCTTGGAAGAGCCAGAGCTCGGAGTGGGGTGGCTCACTAGGGTGAGGAGTTAGAGAGGGAGTGAGGCCTGCAGGGAGAGCCAGCACATGCCTGGTTGGTGTCTCACAGGGGACAGAGCTATGAACAACCCTTCCTGAGCACCCATGGAAAAACAGGAAGGCCTCTCATGAAAGCAAGCCTGTACAATGCCAAGTCCAGAGGTGTGGTCTCGTGGGAGTAACAGAGGCCGTGGGGCAAGGGTCTCTGCTGTGTAGATTCCCAGGACAGAGGCTCTCAGAGGAGAGAGCATTCGCCAGGAAGCTGGCTGGTTGGAACTCACGTCATCACGCACAGCCTGGATCTGCTGGGGCAGCTGGTCCACGCGGTCCTCCACAGAGCCCTGCTTCAGGGCCAGGGCTGCCAGCTCCTGCTGCAGGCCTGCCAGCTGGCCCTCCAGCCGTCCCAGCTCCTTCAGGGAATTCTCCTGGAAGGACTCCTGGGTCATCCTAGTCCCAAAGAGAGAAGAGTAAGCCTTGGATGTCTCTTTTGGAGGGTAAGGCCATGACAAAGAAAACAAGAAGGCCCAAGAAAAAGAGTGTTCGTGATACTAGGATGTGTGTCCTCCACTTGACAGAAGGCGAGAGGGTGTCAGGCTGACTCTTGGAGTTTCCAGGGGTACAACGCAGTCCAGGGGGCTATGCACTGGCTTGCTTACCCCAAGGAGCTAACTTAGAGCCTGTCTCCTCTCTAAGCCCCCAGCCCCTGACTCAACCTCAAACCTTCTGGACAGTTATGGACATCCAGGACATGGGGTTGAGGGGGGGCAACGTGCGGGCTAGACAGGGAAGACAGTGTGTCCCAAGGTTACTGCTGTGCCCACCACCACCATCAGCCAGCCCCCACCCACTGGCCTCACAGGCTCTAAGCAGCTAGTCCTGAGCTAGGTTTCCACCACCCGCTTCTCTACTTAGTCACACGATCGAACTCTGCCTTTTAGCTCCACTCCCCAGTCCTGCCTGGGCCAGGTGACAGTGCCCATTACCTTTGCCACTCTGACTTCAGCTGCTGGAGACGAGCCTCAGACTCCTGTAAGCAAGAAACAGCAAGCTCAGAGAAACTGGCCCCCGGAGCAGGATCTGCTCTTTGCTGGCAGGGCAGTCTTTGCTAATCACACCCTGCCCCGGTATCCCAACTCCTGCAGCAGACTTCAAACTGGTCTCCTGGGCAAAGTTCTCATGACAGTCTCACCCACATCCAGCGCACTCAGACATTCACACATTCACTGTCTACCCAGCACAACAGGCCGTTTGAAAACAGCCCTCCCTGTCCTCAAGCACCCTCCCAGTGAGTCCCTCAAGAGCGTTCCCATTGAGGTGAGTTCGGTTCAAACAGACCAGTCAGTCACCCCATTCTACTTCTAAGTGGACACTTTGGAAGGACCAAGGGCCCTAGGTGTCTTTTTCAGTCCAAGAATAGATGTTGAATTGGTTCACGACCCCACTGTAGGCCCCTGGGTGGGCACCTCCAAACCCGCCTGACCTGGGAAGCCTGGACAATCTTTTTGAAGAGGTCTTCTGAGTCTTGTTGATGTTCTGCTCTCAGGGCCACCAGCTCTTCCTGTTGAACAAGGAGCAGAGACACAGGATTTTACAGACTCGAGCTTGCACGTCTGGTCTGTGGAATTTACACTGCAGTTCAGCCCCAGCTCTGTGTGATCCCAAAGCTAGAGCCTCTTCTTTATACTACGGTGCACCTCTGTAACATGCGAGACTCCCGCCTGATCTTTACTGCATATCTATGTGGTGTCAGGTGCTGTTGGCACCTTACTTATAACCTTGTATCCTCACTACCGTGTGGAGCAGGTATCAGTGTCTCCATCTCAAAGAGAAACAGGTTCAGAGAGGGCAAGCGATGGCCAAGTGGTGGAGTTGTCCGAGCCCCAGAGGGTCAGTGTGTCTCTCACATTGGGGTGTATGGTGCTGACCCCCTCCACCCCACCCCACCCACCACTGACAGTTATGAGTTCCCATGGGTGTCACCCACCCAGGACACCCAGGCCCCTCCTGTCCCAACCTGGATCCGGGCAGCCATGTCCCTGCGGAAGTCCTCCTTCAGCGCAGCCTCGCGGCGGCTCACGAGCCCTTCCAGAAGCACCAGAGTGTCCTCGTGGCTAAGGCCACCACCGCCACCGTCACCGCCCTCACCGGCAGCCCCCTGCCTCAGCTCCAGGCGCTCCAGCCGCAAGGCCTCCTTCTGCCAGTTAGAGGAAAATTCGGCAGCAAGTGCTTCCAGGCGCCGCTCCAGGGAGTGCACCTGGGACAGGATGCGCTGTTCAGCCTGGTGGGGCGGGGAAGAAAAACACCAGAGAGGTGAGTGGCCCATGAGCATCCTCAGGCAACTGTGCTCCCTGAAAACGGGCCATCCGGAGACAGACTGCACAGACAGGGAAAAGAATCTAGAAACACCTAGAGGTACACACGCCCTGGGGCTCCGTCTACCTGCCCTAGGGGCAGGTGAGCTCAGCAGGGCAGGTAGATGCCCTGAGAGAAAGAGGCACAGAGGGCCGCAGAGGAGGGCTGGGGTGAGAACTGTAATCCTGGGAGGACGGCCGCCTGGCGTTGACCTGGGTGCTGAAGCCTATCTCCCTTACCTCCCCACCTGCGCAGGTGCAGGGAGAGTAACCCGGTGGGGGCGGGAGTAGCCAGAGGAGGGGCTGAGCAGTTCAGCCGCTGAATGTAAACAGCTTTCACTCCTCCCTTGATACCCCAAACCCAAACCTGCTGCCATCGAGTCGCTCCTGAATCACAGCAACCCTACAGGACAGGGCAGAACTGCCCCTTAGGATTTCCAAGGCTGTAATCTTTACAGAAGCAGACTGTGGCTGGTGGGTTCAAACCACTGACCTTTCAGTTAGCAGCCGAGCGCTTAGCCATCGCACCACCAGAGCTCCTCTCCTCCCTTGATAACTACGGCTAATAACCAAATAATGTGGAAAGGCTTATTGCTTTCCTCTTTAATTGGACGCCGTGAAGAAGATGGAATAAAAATCTTTTGGACGTGAGGGTAGCATCTGACAGCGTGTCATGAATGCTGAGAACCTTGTTGGCTTAACGAGAAAAATCTTTGCCAAGAGGAATTAAAAAACTCTGTTTGTCAACTGTCAATTAGAGGGCAGGGGCCTCCTAGTGGCAGAGATTGCTTCTGATTTTTTAAAATTCCATTTTTTGAACAGGCAATACATTTGCATACTCAACGAACAAACAGCAAAAAGTCACGTCCCTCCCTCTGCCCAATGGACAGCGACCTCCCAAACCAGGCACCTATTGTCATTAGTATCTTTATGCAAATATGCGTTCATTCCTTAAAAAAAACCCAGAACCCAGTTACTTCCCCCTTTTTACATAAAAGGGAGTCCCGAAAATGAATGGCTTTAATAATGACTAAAAAAGAAAAAGTTAGAGATAACAGAATAGGTCATAATTTATAAAATAATAAGATCGTGATCAGGAAAACAATATCCACAAAAATAAATGGTTAAAAATGTGATACCCAAGTAAATTCAGCAGGACGCAAGGGAAGTCCAAACAACTATAGTTAGGAGAATAAAGAGATTTACATTTTTCAAAGTTTTAAAGCTTTGTACGCGCGGTATAAGGGGGGTGGGGAATCAACCACAAACACAGGCAGAGGGCGGCTCGCTCACCTTCTCTGTCACCGAATTGCTGCTAAACTCTTGGGTACCTACAAGCCTAAGAACAAACCCAAACCAAACCCCCTATCCTCGAGCTGATTCTGACTCACAGCCACCCTATAAGACAGAGTAGAACGGCCCCATAGGGTTTCTAAGGCCGTAAATCTTTACAGAAGCAGACTGCCACATCTTTCTCCAGCAGAGCAGCTGTTGGGTTCTAACTGCTGACCTTTCAGTTAGCAGCCAAGCGTCTTAACCACTGCACCACCAGGGCCCCAAGCTTGAGACACTCACCTGGAAATGTGAGGATGAATCTCTGGGCTCCCACACCTCATGCTGCCTGCTGTGGCCCTTCGCTGCCCACCAGGACACCACGGCGGGCTGGAACGTCTGCAGCCCATAGGGGTAGAAATACCAGGCGCCTGTACACAGGGGAGAAACTGGTTACACAAGGAGGCCACACAAGGAGTCACGAGCAGGAGAGGACGCGGCCTGCCTGCCACCAGTCATTAGCGGCCTGTCTCCTTCATGTGAGCCGAGCCTCTGCCAGGAGGAGGTGAGAGGATGGAAGTCCCTTCTTCCTGAGTAGCCACTTCCACCCAGCATTCTCAGAGGTCCCCCTCAAGAACCCTCGTCCTTCTGTAGGTGGGGAAACTTGGGGGAAAACATGGGCTTTGATAACTTCAGGATGATGGGGGAGGCACACCCCAGAGGCCTAGATGGTGGCTGTCAACCCTGGTTGTAATCAGACTCAGCTGGGAGCTTTTAAAACATACCACTGTCTGGCCTCCCTCCAGAGAGTGAGTTAATTGCCCTGGACTGGGCTCTGTGCAGGTTGTTTAAAATCTCCCCAGGTGACTAATGGGCTGCCATGGTGAGACTCAGGGAACCAGAACGCACCGCCCTAGCCAGGAGAGGCCGCATGTGGCCCCAAGCAAGAGCACCGGGGTGTGGCCACACAGAGACGCTTACATCTGGATTCAGGGCCATCTCTGTGTGATGAAGAAAGCTTGGCAGCTAACCAAAAGGTTGGTGGTTCGAACCTACCATCTGCTCTGTGGGAGAAAGATGTAGCAGTTTGTTTCCATAAAGATTACAGCCTTGGAAACCTTATGGGGCCGTTCTACTCTGCCCTGTAGGGTCACTAGGAGCTGGAATTGACTCAATGGCAACAGGTTTTTGGGTGTGTGATATATTTACTCCTGAGCTCTGTAGAGGGAGGAGGAGAGACAGACCCATGGGCTGGAAGCCACACGGTGAGAGGTCTCACTGCTCGCATGTGGTGACGTCTCAAGGGGACCAGGATATAGAGCCTTTTCCTCATCGATACTTGAGACAAGATGAGGGAGCGTGAGATGGTGCTGATTACCCACAGGTTGGGAGCAGGTGCATCAGAAGCACCTGGGCTGTAAGTCAGACCCGTACGCCCTGCAGCAGGTCACGCACTCTCCACATGTACCTCGGGATATGACAGTGACATTGGCTCTACCAACTCCACAGGCTACAGTAAAGGGTGCTTTCTGTCTCCGCGACTTTCAAGCGGGCAGCCCATCAGAGTCCCCTGGGGAGCTTTGCAAACCCTACTGTGTGGGGCCCCAGACCAGACCAACAAGCTCACTCTCTAGAGGGTGGGGCCTCCAGTGGTATGTTTTAAAAGTTCCCCAGGTGACTCTGGTACACATCTCAATCACGTTAAACTGAGACAAGGCCCATGAAAGTGTGTCCTGAACAAAATGCTGTGCAATGATAAAGGATTGTTATTATTTTAAGGGCCATGCCCAGTTTCCACTGGATGGAACAAGCTGTTCTTGCAACAGGAAACAAGGAAACCAACACTTGGTAAACATTCTACTTTGTTATTAATAAATCATTGATAGGCATAAACCTATCAGCTCCCTAAAAAAGTCTGGTCTTTCTTTATACATTGGTATGATCATGAAAACGGAGCACGAGGCCCATATGGGTAGGTAAGAAACTCTTGTGAAATTGTCAAATGAAGGTCAAACACAAAATAAGTATATTAACATAATAATTACAACTATGTAAAAATTTTGAAAGCCCAATGATAGAAATCAGAACGACACAGAGAATCTTGTAAATAACTGGTATCTTAGTGTAAAAAGGGGTGCTTATTTCTCTATTGCTTTATTGCTTTTATCCTAAAGACAGCTAAATATTTAACTTGCTCTTACATGGACAACATCCTGCTTTGGAACGGAGGGACACTGACTGCTGATGAGAACGCTGCCAGAGTCCCTGCTTTTTACCTGAACCCTCCTGTACCAGGGCGTGTGCCTGCCCAAGTGGCACAAAGGATGAACAAATGTGCCCTGTAGGAGTGTGGTCCCCCCGCTCCAAGGATAAAAGCAGGGGTCTGCGGCAGTCCCCTTCCTCCCCGGGCACCTGAGACCACGAAGCTGCAGTCAGGGAGGGCCGGCTGAGGACTTGGACCTGTGCAGGCTCCGTCTGCCCCATCCGTCCTGCCTCTGCTTCCATCCCTTTCTTGATCACACAGGCTGTCACATTTCCACTCAGGGCCACCTTGTTCACATTTCTGCCCCACCCCTGGCCAGCCCCACCCCGGGCCAGCCCCCTCTGCCCTTTCTCCCTACACCTGAGGCTGCAGGAGACCCAGGTGGGCACAGCTCACCGTAAGTCAGGCAGGTGAGGAGCAACAGCAGCAAAAGGAACCAGAGAAATGTCCTCAGGGACGAGACACGCCTGGACCACACAAGAGGGGGGACAGCAAAGACCGGGTGATGAGAGGGAGGCTCCAGGACCGCCATATCCCCCCCGCCAAGGTCCCTTGGGGTTTTTCTTAGTGTTGCACTAGAGTTGACGGTGGACACCCACAAACTCCTCATGCCACAGCCAGAGCGGATACTTCAGAGCTTCACCTGCAGGACTCGAAGTAATAGGGACAATCTTGGCTCTGAATTTTAAGATGTTATTAAAAATAATATATGACCTTTGAAAAACCTAAAGTTTTCATACATAGAGTTCCTCTGAGTAAGCAAATATGGAGTCCCTGAGTGGTATAAATGGCTAATATGCTTGGCTGTTAACTAAAAGGTTGGAGATTTGAGCCCACCCAGAGGTGCCCTGGAAGAAAAGCCTGGCAATCTATTTCCAGAAAATCAGCCACTGAAAACCCAGTGGAGCACAGTTCTACTCTGACACACATGGGGTCACCATGAGTCAGAATCAACTGGCTTGGTTGGTTTTTTTAAGCAAGCAAATATATTTAAAAAATGCATGACTTCTTAAATGAACTTATTATTTTTTAAATGAGGACTTTTTTTGGTGACACAAACGCATTCTTGCCCCTCTTCTCAGCATAGTTGGTGCCCACCCTGAACCAGGTTACAGCCAGAGGGACCCTGACTGACTTCCTGACTCAGTTCTCTCTCCGCTGCCCAAGGGGCAGGCTCCCAAATCCTGTTGGCTTAGGAACAAGCTGACAAACCCACAGCAGCCTCCTGTATGAGATGGCTGTCCAGAGTGCCACAGGCCAAGGGAAAGTTTAACTTTCAGGGAACCCCACTTCTCGGCTGGAGCTTAAGGCCTAACCAGCAAGGGTAAGGCCACCCGGTTCGTCTGAGAACCAGGAAGTGGCTGGGCTGGTGAGGCGTTTCGCAGGAAGTACTCAAGAGGAAACCGCCCCCTGTGCCTGGAGTACTGCCTGTAAGGCTGTCAGAAGAGCAGAAGTGACCCTGACTCTGTTCTCTGTGAGGAGGGACAGGCCCTGGGGCACCCACTAATCAGAGCTCAAAGTTGGCTGGGAAAGAACCAACTTGAGAAAAACCAGATGCAGGTTTGGACACTTTTGCCATCTCCTCTGTCCTGGGGCTTTCCCGTTTGTTGTCAAAACTGAAGTCACTAACCTGGTTAAAACGAAGACGTCGAGAAGGGAGGCAGCTGTGGTCAGGCGGTACCAGGTGGTGCCAACCCACCAGTAGAGAAGCCCGAAGAGCCTGCCTGGAAAGTGACAACACGGGCTCAGTCTCCATCCAGCGCCCTGTGGCCTGCAGGGGTGGTTTTGAGCAGCGCTCTCTCCACCTGTGGTCCTCTCTGCCTCCACCCCAACACCAACCTGCCAGCGTGCCTCTGTCCTGCCCCATGTTGCCCAGTCCCTCTAACTCCACCTGCCTGCGCCCCTCTGTCCTGCTCTGCAGCTGCCCCCCCCTTCTAGTCAAGGGCCCTCGCAAGGCCCTCAGTGACTTCTATCACACACGAGCTTCCCAGTGGTCCTGCCGTCTCTCAGTAAGGCTGGGTGCCCATGGCAGAGAGATGGAACATCCACCTAGAGAATACCCACCTGCAAGCCAGCACCCACCTGGAGAACTGACCACCATCCAGAGAAAAGAGCCTGCCCGAGAGACAGCGTTCCTTAGCCGTGAACCTGAATTTTGCTGGTCCATCTCTGCCGAGTAGCCTGCAAGAATGAGGTGGGGAAGCCAGCTCAGTTTGCCCTCACTTTTAGGAAACCTGGGATATGGAGACTGTGGTAATTGCCTTCTCCCCTAGACTCCGACTGAGACCATGCGCCAGCTCCTGCCCATCCCCAGAGCTTCCAAGGTCTTTCCTGATGGAGCAGGCAGCGGGGCTTTGCTGAGGAATGAAACAGGTTCTCAGTATTTTATATCCCACTAGAGCTTCTTACTTGCACACCTCTTCTCATGAACAACCCTCAAACCACCATCCAGAACTAGGCTAAGGGATCACGCATTCACTCAACAAATGATCACAGAGCAGCCGCAGTCTGTGAGGTGCTCACCAGACACGGTGCTCTTGCCGGCTGCCCTGTGCTCCTTCCCCAGGCTTCCCACCAGCTCCTCAGCGGTCGCAGAGTCTGCGGGAGCCTCCCCCGGGGCCTGAACGGAGAGGAAGCACCCCTACCTACATAGTCGTCCTCAGAAGAATAACCCGAGGAGGAGCCCAGGAAGTCCTCGGAGCGCTTGCTCTCCACAAGGCCGTTGATTCTGCTGCTCTCGGTGCTACCTGTGCCCCTCCTCCTCCTCACCCGCAGGTCCTCACCTGGGGACAGAAGAGCACCGATCACCCAGAGCCCCTTTAAATCCGGCCTGGTGCATGGCTGCTCTGAGAAGAGAATCCCCAAGGACCTCCCGGGACACTCGAAGGGGCATCCCAGGAATCACTCAGCCTTTCCTCAGCTCTCCAGGCCCACGGATCGTGAGCTAAGACAGGGCGCCCCCCTCCGTCTCCAAGGCTTACAGCAGCCCTGTGGCTGCTTTGTCATCTAAAGGGGTCTGGGAGGCAAGCAGGCTTGACCACTCTTTCAAGGGTGTCCGAAGTCGGGGAGCCCCTCCTCTGGCTCAGTGATGGTCAGTAAACCCCTCAGTAGGAAATTCTGAATCATTAGGTAGCTCCCAGAGGAAACAAACCAAAAACACCAAGCCTGCTGCTGTCGAGTCAATTCTGACTCACGGTAATCCCCACGTGTTACAGAGTAGACCTGAGATTCATAGGGTTTTCTTAGCTATAATGTTTATGGAAAGAGCACTAGGCTTTTCTTCCACAGTGCTGCTGGGTGGGTTTGAACCACCAACCTTTTCGTTAGCAGCCTGAGAGCAAACCGTTTGTACCACCCAGGGCCTAAAGGAAGCACCAAAAAAAAAAACCAAACCCAATGCTGTCGAATCGATTCCGACTCATAGCGACCCTATAGGACAGAGTAGAACTGCCCCATAGAGTTTCCAAGGAGCACCTGGTGGATTCAAACTGCTGACCCTTTGGTTAGCAGCTGTAGCACTTAACCACAACGCCATCAGGGTTTCCTAAGGATGCAAAGCCCCAGGAAAAAGACTACGGACACTCACTCCAGTAGGGGTCGCTGTGCAGCTGGTCGTCAAGAATGGAGCTCCTGTCGAGGAGGGCGCTCCTGGCCAGGGAGGCGGCCCGGGGGCTACCTACGAAGGACTCCTTGATCACAGACTCGCTGTAGTAGGAGGTGTGAGGGTCAGAGGACGGGGCCAGCTGCGGCGCTGGGGAGAGGCGCTTCATGCTGCTGGATTTCCTCTTCAAGGTCCTGTGGGAAGTCCACCATGAGGGAAGGGAAGGAGGCAAGGGCAGCCCAGCAGGGACACTAAAGAAAGCCCGCTAGCGCCCTCAAATAGTGCACCACTAGTCTTGTTGCCAGGCAACCAACAGCTCCCACTGATTCCTGGTTGTCTATGAATTGCAGGTACGTTCTCTGGTCTCGTTATTTCTAAATCTCACAAGCAGCTAGGCGTGATTAGCGGTAAGTGTTGGAACCAGGATTCAAAGCCAGGTCTCTAATTTCAAAGCCTGTTTTCCCCGCATGCTTCTTAATACAGTAGTCATTCCTACAGCCCACTGAACACCCAGACACATCTGACCTGACGCCCCCTAGAGCTAGCAAAGCCACAGGCTGTTATCTGAGCCCCACCTCTGGCACAGGGGCGGGACAAGGAGGTGTGCCCACCCTGGCCCTCCTTGCCCAGGGCCCTGCTGACTTGCTCCTTTCCTTAGCACTTCACTGGGCAGCTGCCAAGGCCCCAGCCCAGTGAGATGTGCAGGCCTGGGGTCAAACAGGCACACCCTTGTATAGCAGATGGGGTGCCTGTGAACCCAGCTTGCCTCTCGGGGTTTCCGGCCTGGCTTGTGCATGAAGCTGTCTCTCCCCACTTCCTGTTCTCTGCACATGAGGGCAGCCCTGGCTGACAGAAGGGGGAGGAGAAACACACTGGGTCCTGGAACCCTGACATGTGTGAATAGAGGAAGGGTGCCCCTGACCAGGGCACCTCGTCTCTGCCCACAAGCAGCTGCAACATGGAGAGGCTGTCCACGAAGCTGCCCACCCATCTGCTCTGTAGGCGGCTGCCATCTACAGGGCCTGGGCTGTCCCAGCCTGCAGGGGTCTCTTGGGTCCCTTACCTGAGAGGACTGTCTTTAAACAGGGTGCTCTGGCTCCCCGTGATGGAGCTCCCGCCACTGCTGCTGCTGCCCCCATCATCGTCCCCCTGGGTGTAGCGCGTGAGGCGCTGGCTTCGCCGAGACATGACAAGGTGCACGTGGATCCTTCCACTGAAGAGTCTTGGGAGAGAAAGGAGAGCAACGTGTGAGACTTGGGGCTGCTCTCCAGCTCCTTCCTGGAGAAGAGGTAGAGGAACTGCTCCACAGCTGGGGGCCAGACGTGGGCATTTATTAAACCTGCCCAGCTCTGCCCACCCTGCTGCATGCAGTCTGAGTTCCTTGCCTGCCTCGGTGCTTGCTTAGCACCTGTGTAACCTCTTTCATGAGGACATTGGTGGCTTAATGGCAGAATTTGTGGGAGACCCAGGTTTGACTCCTGGCCACCACCTGTCTGTCAGTGCAAGCTTGCGTGTTGCTATGGTGATGAACAGGTTTAGTGGAGCTTCTAGGCTAAGATTAGGAAGAAAGGCCTGGCAATCTACTTCCAAAAAACAATCAATGAAAACCCCGTGGACCACAATGGTCCAAGCCACAACCAATCACGGGGATGGTGCAGGATCAGGCAGCACTTCGTTCCATCGTGCATGGGGTTGCCATGAGTTGGGGGCTGACTGGACGGCAGTGAACAATAACAACCACCTCTTTCATGGAGCTTTCTACAAGGTTTTTTGGCACTGAGCTTCTCGAGAGCCAGAGTTGGGCCTCCTTCGGCTCTACACCTTTGGCACTCAGCAGAGAATCTGGCATGTAACAGGCACCCAAGGAACGCACAATGAGTGGCACTGACCCTGCGGTCCAGCCATCCATCACACTGCCCTCTCCTCCAGCTGCGTCTGTGTTCACTTGTGCCGCTTCCCTCGGATTGCACCTTCCTTTCCTTACTGCGCATTTATCCACACTGACTCAGGGCCCCAGCAAAACTTAACTCCAGAAAACCTTTCCCTGGTAAACCCTGCCTACATTCTGATGGTGCCTGCATATTGTACTACAATATTTGTACATCTTGATATGATGAGGATGACACAATACTTTGTTAAATGCCAACTAGGTACCAAGCCCCTTACATACTCCATTTCTGAGCCTCACAGGCAAGGGAGGTATTGTCACTTCTATTTTAGGGAGGAGCCTAAGGCGCTGGGATGATAACAGCCTGTCCACAGTCACCCAGCCTGTCAGTGACACAGCAGGGACTGGCGCTTGGATCTGACATGGTGGTAGGGCCGAGACCTTTCCATGCTGCCATAAAGTTGTCAAGTTGTTTCAGGAATGCCCTTATATCCCCAACTAGAGTCTTTTACAGCCCCAGATATGCTCAGAACAGGCTGGATACAGAGTAGTTACACAAGAATCTGTTAACAAACTAACCAAACCGGGAGGTGGAACCGCCAGAGTGAAATTACAGTCAGTCCCGGCCTGCCTGCCCGCCACCAACATGGCGGGAAATCAAGCTCTGAGATTGATAATGAGGACACAAGGAGGCCAAAGTGAAGAGCCCGGGCAGAAGGCGGTGTTCTCCGGACACGTGGGAGACTTATTTATAGGCCTTCCAGCTCCAGAAACCCAAATTCACAATCTCAGATTGCAAACATGGGGAGTCTCCTCTCAGGGCCTTCACCTACCCCTATTACAGAGTCATTATTGTAGCCTAGACCCCCCTCGAGAGTTTGTGACTTTTTATCATTTTTGATACTCCTGGGTGGTACATAAATGACTACTTCTCTGGGTTGTGTGGTGGGCATAGACTCTTTAACACATCCCAACCCAGACTATGGAAACCAGAAGGTCTGGTTAGTCCAGGCAGAATTCTAGAAAGTCCTCTTCTGAAGAACAAGCAGCCACATGTCCTGGTTTTATAGGTATCTTCCCAGGTACGATGCCCACCCAGCATCCGGCATCTGTCCCTGGGTTCAGCCAGTGTTGGTCAGGGAACTGGATACAAATGTAGTAGCCACAGCAGGAAGCTGTCCTTTTCTATATTCCATTCCTTATACGGTAAATCCACTCCCACATCTGTTGTTGTTGGGTGCTGTCAAGTCAATCCTGACTCACAGCAACCCCATGTGACAGAGCAGAACTGCCCCATAGGGTTTTCTAGGCAAGTTACAGGAGCAGATCACCAGGCCTTTCTCCCACGGAGCCCCTGGGTGGGTTCAAACGGCCAGTCTTTCAGTTAGCAGCCGTGTAGAACTTAACTGCTGCACCATTAAGGCTCCTACTCCCACCAACACCCGCCCCCCAAAAGAAACCACCTCAAGAAGCCCACCCACAGCTCTTCCTCTTAACCCCTGCCCTGCCAAAGTGGATGCCGCCTTCCCCTGGGGCAGAAACAAAGCAACACTGGGGCTGCTGCTGGCTGCTCTAAATATTCTGGAGAAGGTGTGTGGGGGCCCCTGAGAACTGTCAGCAACCACCTCCACCTTCTCGGAGAAGCCTCTCAGACTTTCCCGTAGGGTCCTGGTATCACAAAACAGAAAGCCAAAGATCTTTAGCATTTAGTTCGGGCTTCACAGGATGAAACACACCAACAAGGCCTGGTCCTCCAAAACAAAAGGAAGCCTCTTGCAGCTCAAATATTTTGCTTGTCAGAAAAGACATGCACAAACAGACACCCCCCCCAATCTCACCCCCCCCCCACACACAATAAAGAAACCCTCAAATAAAACCACTGGGTGGAGGACAAAAATCCCTCCCACTTCTGAGCTTTTCTCAACTCCGCTCTGACCTCCCCTCACACGCCTGTATCACAGGCACAAGTATCCATCCAGTCTTTAGCCTTAACCCAGATCTTGGGTATTTCCCACGTGACATTTTCACACTACATTCCCTCGTGGGACCTGCAAAACCCCCAGGTGTGAACCTCCCTGTCCCTTCATGCCTCACCGGCTGAACCTGGAGAGATTTTTACCAAAGGCGCAACCGCCCTGGCTCTCTGCTTTAAGTCACAGATCCCAGTCCCCCGCCCCTTTGTTTTCGTTTTTTTAAGGAAGAGAACAAAATGGACCTTCCTCCTGCAGCCCTGGCCCCGGAACCCTGGCAGACGGCGGAGGCGACAGGGAACTGTCTGTCCCTGGAACTGTCTTGCCTGGCATGCGAGACGCAGGCACTGCCCAGGGCCGGTGGGCAGCCCGGGCTTCGCTCCCGGTCTCCCGGGAGGCTCTCCCGGGGAAGTCCCGCCTAGAGACGTCCGCCCTCCGGGCTGACCAGTAAGGCCCCCGGCTCTGGGGGCGGGCGCACCGCCGGGAGATGAGTCAGGGCCGCTGGCGCGGGCACCGCTCGGCCCTCCCCGCCCGGTCCAGGGGCGTGTGCCCGGCGGGGCTGGAGTCTGGCCCAGCCTGGCCGGGACCAAGAGCCAGGCCCTGGGCAGCTGGGCCCTGGCCGGAGCGGCCCGACGATGACCCCGGGTCAGGCTGGGCCCGAGGCCGCCGGAGGCGGGCGCGCGCCAGCCCAGCACCCTCGCCCCGCGCGTCTGCCCCCCGGAGACCCACGGCCGGCGCCCCGTTACCTGCTGCGCGGCTCCTCCGTGCGGGCCGGGGACGTCCGAGGCCGGGCGCGCCCTCTTCTCGGGCAGGAATCCGCGAGCGGCGATCGGCGCCGGGCCGAACGGGGCCGGGCCGGGCTGGAGCGCAGGCGGCGGCGGGCAGCGCGGAGCCTGGGCGGCGGACAATGCAGCCGGCGAGGCCCGCGCGGCGCGAGTGGGGCCGGGCGGCGCGCGTGGCCGAGTGTGTGCGCCTGTCAGTCAACGCTGACAGGCCGCGGCCCATTGGGCAGGCCCCGCCCGCCGTCACCGCCCACCGCCGCCCATTGGGTGGTTTGAACACAAAGGCCCCGGCTCGCCCCGCCTGGAGGCCCACGCGTGGGGGCCCGTGGGCGGGTAGCGAGGTTCCTCGGCTTCCGTCGCTGGAGCCGGCGGCCGGGCGGGAGGCCGAAGGTCGCCGGCCTTAGCTGCGCACTTGACCCCTGTGTGTGGTTCCAAACAGCTGCCAGAGCTCCCGGAGCACCCCCTCGTGCGCCTCTGCTCACCGGGCCGGTGGGTGCGCAGGTCCCTATGCGCCCCTCGGGCCGCGGCGTCCCAGCTTCTCGCTAGCCAACAAGTCAGGGGTGGTGGGACCTTAAAGGCATCGGGTGATCCGGGGACACTGCCTCCCTGAGGATGGCTCGCGGGATGGGGGCAGGGCAGGGGAGGTAGAAGACCCCGGCCAGGGAGCCACCTGGACGGATGGCTTTTAGCCCTTAGCAGACCCTCTGGTGGAAACCCTGGTGGCGTAGCGGTTAAGTGCTACGGCTGCTAACCAAGACGTCGGCAGTTCGAATCTGCCAGGTGCTCCTTGGAAACTGTATGGGGCAGTTCTACTCTGTCCTGTTAGGGTTATTATGAGTTGGAATCGACTCGACGGCAGTGGGTTTGGTTTGGGACCCTCTGTAAATGTTTGCGGAAGGCTTGCTAAACGCCTGGCACTTACACAATTGTCCTCCTAACCAAGCATTTCTACCCCCATTTTATAGACTGAAGAAACAGGTTCATAGAGGTGTTAGGTGATTTGCATAAAGCCACACTGCTAGGAAGTGGAAAAGTTGAGATTAGACGGTTCTCTCCACTTCCAAGCCGAAGCTCTTTGAAATTTCAGGGTTGGTTTTGGGATTCCAGACAGGGCAGGAGGTTCTGCCCCAGAGTGGTTTTCACAGCAGGAGCACAGTTCACGCTGAGAGAAGCCAGGACTGGCTACCTCCGCCTCTGCCTCACTCAGATTTGCACACCTTGTGTGGAACAGGTGCTCAGAATTCAATCAGTAAAATGGCACCTGGCTTGGGGGTCTTGTCCCTGGCTCCCCTCCGACCGATTTTACAGTGCACAATTCTGGGCGAGTCACTTCCTGTGCAACCTTTTTGAAGGGAAGATGAAACAGAGTGTCGTTATTTCACTTTTAAAGTGCTAAGAGGAAACGAGACAAGAAATGTCAAAATCACTGAGACAGGTACAGAAAGAAGCCGGTGTGTGTGTGTGTGTGTGCGCGCGTGCGTGTGCGTGTGTGTGTGTGTGTGTGTGTGTGTGCGCGCAAACCTAAAGCCTTCATGCTTTCTGCTCCAGCTGGACTCTAGAAACAATGGGCCTCCACTGCCCCACCCGGAAAAGAGGGGCCTCACCTGCCCTTACAGCGTCTTGAAGACAACAGTGCTGCAAGTGTCGTTCCTGGGGCTGGACCACAGGTCCCTGAGGACAAGGATGGGCTCATGTCTGAATATCTGCTGAATGTGGACCGAAAGAAATGGGAACTCAATGCAGACTTAGGGGCATTCTCCAGTGAGGGGAGGGGCCCTCTCTTGACTCTTCTCACCAGGGTGTTTTACTCCCCAGTTCTGTCCCAGACAATTCCGATGGAGTCCCCACATCCCCTCACCTTTATTGTAGAGTCTGTTTCCTTCCTCTCTGAGGGTCCTGGCAGGCAGTCCTCTTCCTGGTACGTGCCCGTCTGTGGAGTTAAGCGGGGGTATACCTCCCACTCATCCCAGGTAAAGGTCACGCCCACAGGCTGTCTGAAGACAGGTCTCTTGTAAGATGTATTGCCTCTATGGGCCTGTAGTAGGGCTGAGTAAGGGACACCAGAGATATTAGCCACTGTCTGTCTGTGGGTTTGTTGTACTGTGGTGGCTTGCATGTTTCCATGATGCTTGAGTTTTATGCCACCGGTATTTCAATTACCAGCAGGGTCACCCATGATGGACAGGTTTTAGTGGAACTTCCAGACTAAGACAGACTAGGAAGAAAGGCCTGGTGATCTGCTTCCAAAAATTAGCCAATGAAAACCCTGTGGATCACAACAGAGCAACGTCCAATATGGTGCTGGGAGATGAGCCCCCTAGGAAGCCCTGGATTCTCACCACTTGTAGCTCCATGATCCTGGACCAGTCACTTTACCTCTCTGAGCCATTTTCCTCATTGCAAACTGCAAATTCAAATAATAACTGTTTTGCCCACCACACTGACTGTGCGGCCCCTCTTGTGTGTGAGCTCAATTGAGGAAATGTATGCAGAAGCCTGTCAAGTGCTGTTCAAACACAAAGGACTTTTGCCACCTGTAGTCTCTGGGGGAGAGGTTTCTGGAAGTCAGTGGGGGTTAGGTGAGTCCTCTGGGCTTCCACCACAGTGGCACTTCCCACCCTTTACCTGTCTGCCTCCCCCGAGGCCTCTGGACATTTGTCCCAATGACCTGTCCACAGTCCGGGCTCAGTGCACTTGTGTCAAATGAGCACAGGGGTGCAGATGAAGCACCCAGTCGCTTTCCTGCAGTCCAGGCCGCATGCCCTCCTGCATGCACCCTGCTGTTCTGTTGCCAGCATGTCTGCAGCCAGTGGCGTCTGTCATTTAGCCATTACAGGTGAAATAGGCTTGGCGGGGGGTGGTGGGAGGGAGGCCTTTAATGTCATGCTTCCTAGCTGTAGGAACACGTTTGGCAACTTTGGGGCCGAGGGGGCGGCTACGTCTGAGGACCTTGGTGCCCCACAGTCAGTCCCCAAGGGATCTGGCGTGCACTTCCTGTCCCACCCCTGCCAAGAGCCTCCTCTGTTTGCAGAATCTTTCATCCGGAGAGCTCAAAGAACTTCCTCACCCCGTTGCAAGTGCGGTTAAGCCGTTTTATGGAAGGTGAAGTCCAAGCCGTGGAGGGAATGGCACTGGATCCAGGTCACAAAGTGGACCAGCTGGGGCACCAGGGACAGAGTGTGCATCCCTGACAGTGGTGGGACACTCCCAGCCGTAGGCCATTTGCCCAGACTCTTATGGCATGGCTGCGTCTGAGTCATCGCTGACACCCACACCTACGACAGCCCTGGCTTCCCAGAATGCTCAGTCAACACACATCAGCCATCCGTTGGTCTGCTTTGGGCTTCTAAACCTTCAAAAGCCTAACTCCCTGCTGTGGCCTCCAAAGCCCTTCAGATGCAGACTCCCCGTGGGCCTCGAGAACACTCTACCGAGCTGAGCCCTCTCTTCCACTTTGCTCTGTGGCCTCGCCTGTGTCTGTCCATGCCCTTGCCTGCCCTGTGCCCTTGGCCTAGAATGCTCTTTCCTGCCTCCTCTGCCTGTTGAAATCTAGTCATCCTTCCTGAGTGGCTCAAATGTCACTTCTTCCTTGAAGGTGCCGCTGCCCCCAAGTTCCCAAGGAGGAAAGAACAGCTCTGGGTCCTGCACTGCGCTTCCAGGTCTCATGTGTCCTTCCATCCACGCACTCCTCCCCTGACCCCATGTTCTGTGTACTCACTTCTCTCTCCAGAATAGTGCGCTCGCTCCGTAAGCAGGGGCTGTGTTTACTGCTGGTCTGTGGCTCAGCCACCTGGGAGTACGGAGCTGTGGCATCAGACTGCTTCTGTCCGAGTTCCATTTACTAACTGCGGGGTCTTCGATGAGTTACTCCACTTCCCTGTGCCTCGCTTTCCTCATCTCTGCTGTTACAGTTGTCAGCTGCTGCCGCGTTGGCCTCCACCTCACGGCGACCCCATGCACCGTGGAACAAAACACTGCCTGGTCCCGTGCGATCCCGATGACCGCTTGCAGATCAGACTATGGTGATGCGTATTATTTCTAGAATGGGAATACATGTAATCTAAAGACCCACAGGATCTCTAATTGCCATGAAGTTATACTGGAGTAGGGTGAGATCCATAGGCTGTCTAGAATGGGAATATTTGCTCATAGCCCACAGGTAATCAGAAGGACTAAAAAACGAAAAACCAAACCCATTGCCGTTGAGTCTATTCTGACTCTTAGCAACCCTATAGGATGGAGTAGAACTGCCCCATAGGGTTTCCAAGGAATGGCTGGTGGATTCAAACTGCTGATCTTCTGGTTATCAGCTTAGCTCTTAACCACTGCGCCACCAGGGCTCTATCACGAAGACTAGATGAGCCTAAGAGCCTCTGCGTGGTGTAAATGGTTAACATGCTTGTCTTCTAACGGTAAGGCTGTAGGTTTTAGTCCATCCAGAGGTGTCTTAGAAGAAAGACCTGGTGTTCTCTCTCTGCAAAACCAGCCACCGAAAACCCAATGGATCAGGAAAGGAGGGTGAGAGTGGTTGCTCCGCTCAGAGAATGTGATCCATGTCACTGAATTGCACATGTAGAAACTGTTGAATTGGTGTATGTTTTACGGTGTATATTCTCAACAACAACACAATTAAATTTTTAAAAAACATAGTAATAATAATAATAATAATAAAGAAAGCGCTGTGAGGCACACAGTTCTATTCTGACACGCATGGAGTCATCATGAGTTGAAATTGACTCATGTAGTAATTGATCCTGGTAGCTGGGCCTGACACTCAGTAAGTGTAAGCTATGATCATCACTTGTCACCTCCCTCCCCGCTCTAGCACAGCGCCTGGCCAGCCAGTGTCTGCTGACTGCGTGGAGGAGTGGCCTGACCCGTTGTGCACCCAGAAGGGAGGACAGTGCCAGCCCTGGGCACTCTGAGTGCACTGGCCCATGGGTCAGAGCTCCTGGGCTGACTTTGTGGGACTTGCCAGATATCTATTTGAGGTTGTCCCTCCTAGTAGCTGACTCTCAGCCTCTTGACACACTCATGAGCTGCTCCACCTCCCGTAGGGACGTTGCTGGCCAAGGAGCGCAGTGGTCCAGAGTGCATGCTTGAGATCTAGATGCTTCTGGGTAGTTATCTTGGGCAAGTTATTTAATCTTTATCAACCTCAACTGAAGGAGCCCTAGTGGAGCAGTGGTTAAGGGCTTGGCCACTAACCAAAAGGTCAGCAGTTTTAACCCACCAGTCTGGTTCTGTAAAGCTTACAGCCTTGGAAACCCTATGGGGCAATTCTACTGTCTTATAGGGTTGCTAAGAGTTGGAACAGACTCGATGGCAACAGGTTTGGTTTTTTTGCTTCAGCCTTGATTTCCTCATCTGTAAAATGGGGATGGTATTAACATATCTATTTCATAGGGACTTAGCACAGTGCCTGGCACAGGGTAAGTGCCCAGCACGTGTTAACTCTTTTTGTTTATAAGCATTTATTCTACAAACACCTACTACATGCCCATTCTGACAGTAAGACATGGCTGCTGCTCTCTGGGGGCTCAGTGTCTGTTGGAGAAGACAGTTCGTTACAACAGAGTGGGATATGTGCCCCAAAAAGGTGACACAGGGCTCTAGGGATCCCCCACTACCAAGGCCTCAGTATGACTTTCATGGGTCCTTGGCACTTTTGCCTTCTTGGGCCCCTTCCTCCATAAAAAAAATATTAGAAATTCTATTTTGCCGGTATATTGGTGGTATAAAGACTAATGTAATTCAGGGTGGATTTATTAATTTTTTCTTCTGATTAAAAAATAATTAAAACGTATCCATGAGTCCCTAAAAGTCTTGTTGGCCCTGGCACCGTGCCTGTTATGCCTAATGGGGAAGGTGGCCTGGCCATGTGTGAGTCTCCTCTGGCTGCCGTAAGCAAAGCATACAAAGTGAGAGGCTTATAAGAATAGAAATTTATTGTTTCAGAGTTCTGGAGGCTAGAACTGCAAATCAGGGTGCCGGTGTGATGGTTACGATTGTGTGTCAACTTGGCTGGGCCATAATTCTCAGTGTTTGTGTGTGATCACCCATGTTATGGTTTGAATTGTGTCCCATAAAAATATCTGGCAACTTGGCTGGGTCATGATTCCCCGTGTTGTATGACTGTCCACCATTTTGTCATCTGATGTGATTTCCCTATGTGTTATAAGTCCTATCACTGTGATGTAATGAGATGGATTAGGGGCAGTTATATTGATGAGATCTACAAGATTAGACACTGTCTTAAGCCAATCTCTTTTGAGATATAGAAGAGAGAAGTGAGCAGAGAGACATGGGGACTTCATACCACCAAGAAGGCAACACCAGGAGCAGAGCACATCCTTTGGACCCAAGGTTCCTGCACTGAGAAGCTCCTTGACCAGAGGAAGATTGAGGACAAGGACCTTCCTCCAGAGCTGACAGAGAGAGAAAGCCTCCCCTGGAGCAGACACCCAGAATTCAGACTTCTAGCCTACTAGACTGTGAGAGAAGAAATTTCTCTTTATTACAGACATCCACTTGTGGTATTTCTGTTATAGCAGCAATAGATGACTACGATAACCCCCATGATGGGATCTGCTGTGAGTAGCCAGTCAGTTGAAAGGAGTTTCCTTGGGCACGTGGCCTGCATCCAAATATAAGTGGACATTCTGGCTTTTGCCCTCTCTGTATCCTGAAGCTGCATCTTGTTCATCTGACCTCCGGTTCTTGGGACTTGAGCTAGCAGCTTACCTGCCGATGTTGGGATTCATCGACCTTCACAGCCTGTGAGCAAGAGTCCTGCTCTCCAACCTGCCGATCTTGGGTTCGCCAGCCCTTCGGCTACGTGAATCAGGAGAAACCTGTATTCTGATCCACAGATGTGGGACGTTCCAACCTCTACAATTGCATGAGCTGTCTCCTTGATATAAATCTCTCCCTGTATATTTATACTCTTTACTGGTTTTGCTTCTCTAGACAGCCCAGCCTAAGACAGCCAGCAATGTTGATTCTTCCTGAGGCTCTGAGGGAGAATCTGTTCCAGGCCTCTCTCCTAGCTACTGGTCATGGTCAGCAAGCCTTGGCTTGTGGATCACTCCAATCACTTTCTCCATCATTTTTTAAAATTGTACTTTAGATGAAGGTTTACAGAGCAAACTAGTTTTTCCATAAACAATTAATACACAAATTGTTTTGTGACATTGGTTGCCTACCGCATGACATGTCAACACTCTCCCCTTCTCGACCTTGGGTTCCCCATTACCAGCTTTCCTGTCCCCTCCTGCCTTCTTGCCCTTGCCCCTGGGCTGGTTTGACCAGTTAGTCTCCATTTTGTTTTATGGGCTTGAAGGGTGAACCTGAGGAGTGACTTCAGTACTGAGTTAAAAGGGTATCCAGGGTTTCTCCAGTCTCTGTCAGACCAGTAAGTCTGGTCTTTTTTGTGTGTGTTAGAGTTTTCTTCTACATTTTTCTCCAACTCTGCCTGGGACCCTCTATTGTGATCCCTGTCAGGGCAGTCAGTAGTGGTAGCCAGGCACCATCTAGTTGTTCTGGACTTGGCCTGGTGAAGGCTGTGATAGTTGTGGTCCATTAGTCCTTTGGACTAATCTTTCCCTTGTGTCTTTGGTTTTCTTCATTCTCTCTCACTCCAGACAGGGTGGGACCAGTGGAGTATCTTAGATGGCTGCCCACAGGCTTTTTAGACTGCAGGTGCTACTCACCGAAGTAGGATGTAGAATTTGCCTCTATCTTCATGTGGCCGTGTTCTCTCTGAGTCTTTCTGTGTGTCTTCTCTTTTATAAGGGCTCCACTTGTATTGGATTAGGACCCACCCTGCTCCAGTACGACCTCATGTTAACCGGCAACACCTTCCAAGATCCTATTTCTAAACAAGGTCACCTTAACAGGTACTGGGGGATTAGGACTTCAACATATCTTTTGTGGGGACACAATTCAGTCTATAATACCATGACTCATAACCCAGATTTAGGGAGTCAGGGAAGCTGCCAGAGAAGGTGGCAAGCAGGAGTGTCCAGGGGAAAGGGGGGAAAAGAGGGTCCTGGGCAGAGGGAACAGCAGGGAGAACGCTTAGCTTGTGGTAAAGTTGCCAGATCTCCCAGGCCCATGGGATGGAGAACCCGTAGGACTACCTGAGCCCCATCCCAGCGCCTTCTCTGGAACCTTCACCTGCGTCTCCTGGACTAGCCTGCGGTGCCCCAGCAGAACTCAAGCCCCTCCCCAGCCCCAACCACAAATTCATTCCTTGGCCACCTCCTCCTCCAGGCTGCAGTACGCTCCTCCCTGCTCCAGCCTTAATTCTCCTACCTGTAGAATGGGGATAGTAATTGCTGCCCTTCCCTTCCCCACCAGGTGGGAACAAATGAGCTGGTGAGGTGGGAACCATCCTAGGCTTGGGGGAGAAGGCGCTGCACGAGGCCCACAGAGGAGGCCTGTCCCCCAGCAGTGTTGTCCTCAGTGTGGCTGGCACTCTTTCCCACGCAGGGATAAACATCAGGGGCCTTCTCACAGCACCAGCTGTTGGCCTTGCAGCCTGCCCATCGCCAGTCACTGGTGTGATCTCTCAAGAGGGTGCCGGGATGGTGGCTGGGTTGTTTTGGTGTGGGGACCCCCGTTCACTCAGTTCTCCTTCATCACCCTTCACTCTCTGTCCCTGTTCCCTCGGGATCAGCCAGGGTCCTTCAGGTGTATGGTAATCTGGGTGGCTGGCCTTGGTGCACACAGGTGGGGAGAGGCCAGGATGCAGAGCCTGTTGGTGAGCATCTACTGTGCTCAGTCCTACTGGCTGGGCACCTGGGTCAGCACCTCCAAGGGCCCCAACTGGTTCATACACGGTGCATGGCCTGTAGCCCCAGTCCAGGGCCTCCAGGTGGTCAGAGGCTCCTGTGTGTTGCTGCTCAGTCGGTAGGACTCGGTGGCCAGGAGCTGCAGGCGAGAGAAGATTGATGTCTTGGTGCTGCAGAGTCGGGGCAGGGCAGGATCAGCTGAGGGATGGACCTGGGGTGACCCTTCCCCTCACCTGTCCGAGAGAGGACTGACCTCTAGCAGGTGTGTGTGTGCATGTGGTGTGCATGTGTGTGCATGTGCGTGTGTGTGTGTGTGTGTGTGTGTGAGAGAGAGAGAGAGAATAGTGGACAGCACAGATTATATCGGGTTGCCACTGGGAGGCGCTGCCTCTCTGAACCTTGGTGTGCGCGTCCACCCAGCAGGGTGAGTGACATGGCTCCAGGTCTGTCCCAGAGCTTCCACCCCAGGCTCAGACCTCTCCACTGGAGGTGGCTGCCCCCGCTTTGCTCTCTAACCAACTCCTGTGTCCCAGGCTGGCTAACCAGGGCTCTTCCCACACAGACTAGCTGAGTCTGTCCAGCCCTCAGGACTCGCTGGGAAACTGTTAGATGGTTCCACGCCCAGCCCAGGGCCTCTGCACAAGGGCTGCTCAATCAGGGTGTGTACCTGTGTGTCTCTGTGTGTGTCTGGGCATTGTCTGTGTCTTGTGCATATTTGTGTCCCTGTGTTGTTTGTGCCTGTGTATCTGTGTATGTATGTGTGTGTCTGTATATATGTATGTGTCTGTGTGTATGTGTGTCTCTGTATCTGTGTCTGTCTGTGTATGTGTGACTCTGTATTTGTGCATGTCTGTCTATGTTTGTCTGTATGTCTGCGGGCTGGGTTGAACTGCTCATCTCTCTAACCAGCTCCTGCGTCCCGGGGCTGGCTAACCAGGGCTCTTCCCATACTGGCTCCGAGGGTCTTGCGGGTCATCATCTTTCTCTGGACTGCTCCAAACTCTGTTTTCTCCTCCTTTCCTTCCCTCCCTCTGCCCCACCCAGCCCCCACTTCTCTCTTTTACCCCATCTTCCTCCTTTGTTTAATTCTGAGCAGCTTTGCTCCTGCAGCCAAGGTGGCTGTGGTCATTCATAATTCCCTCTTCCTCTTCTGGCCTCACAGCCCACACCTTCCCTCCCCCCTAGTTCTATCCCTAGAACTAGGCCCCTACTTCTACCCTCCCACCCCCCACATTCAGCCTCCCTCCCAGGACCTGTTCCTGGAATCCTGTGCGCTTTCTGCCTCTCTCCCTGTCATCGTTGTTAGCTGCCATTGACTTATGGGGGCCCCAGGCACAAAAGAGGGAAAGGCTGCCTGGTCTTGCACCATCCCCGTGATCAGGGCGGATTGGACCATTGTGATCCATACAGTTTTCACAGGCTGCTTTTCTCAAGTAGGTCACCAGGCCTTTCTTCCTAGTCTTTTTTAGTCTGGAAACTCCACTGAAACCTGTCCAGCATCATAGCAACACAAGCCTCCATTGACAGGTGGCAGTTGTGCACGAGGTACATTGGGTGCGAATCGAACCCAGATCTCCTATATGGAAGGTGAGAATTCTGCCCCTGAATCACCTCTCTGCTCATGCATCTCTCCCTAGGTTCAAATCATTCCCCTTAGCACCCTCTCAGAGTGGTGCCACTTCCTTGCCAGCCAGCCAGTCCCCCTGCCCCCTTGGGGGCTTCTATTATGCTGTTGTCTTCCCCAGTTCCAGAAGTGGACTCTTGGATGATCCCTGCAGCTTCCTAGCTGCCTGCTTCCCCTGCCTCCCCTCCGTCCCGACCTCCACAAAGCTGCCAGAAGGGCCTTCCTTAATCACAAGCTGGACCTGTTTACCTGCCTCCAGCTTATAACCTGCCTCCCATCACCTGGCCTAGAAACCCTCAAGACTTGGCCTCTCTCTCCCGCTCCAGCCTCTTGGCTGCCCACGTCCCACCTATACCTTAACTGTGCAATGAAGAAGTAACACGGCAGGCCTGAGATACAGGCCAGCTTGCTAAGTTGGCCCTCGGCTGGTGTCTGGAAACGTGGATTTCAGGAGGGTCCCTACCATTCCCAGGACTGATCAGAGTGGCTCACTGTACCCAAACTGTTTGTTCAAACAACGTGGTTTATGTTGAACACCTGCTTTCCTCCTGGGAGTCTGGGGTTTTGGTACATGCTAGGTAGAGGGTGGAGCCCTGGTGGTGCAGTGGTTAAGAGGCTGGCTGCTAACCAAAAGATCAACAGTTCTAATCCACCAGCCGGTCCTTGGAAAGTCTATAGGTCAGCTCTACTCTGTCCTATAGGGTTGCTATGAATTGGAATCCACTCGACGGCAATAATTTGGGTTTTTTTAGGTCATGCCTACATGACCAGCCCCCAATAAAAACCCTGGGCACTGAGTTCCCAGTGAGCATCCCGGGTAGACAACATTTCACACGTAACAATTTGTTGCTGAACATTTTAAGTGTGTCCTGTGGGACTCCACTGGGGGAGGACTTGTCCACAATCACAATGCACATTTATATACACTGGCATGCTCAAATCTTTCAAATCCTAGTGAAAATGGCCTCTCCTCCAGGAAGCCTACCTGGATCCCAGGTTGGGCTGTGTGTGCCTTCACGATACCCCACGCCCTTGCTTTCTTAGTCATTAGCACTGCAGCCCACCAGAGACGGCTGGTGTGTGAGGGTCATGTTGGGGGCTGACCTGGAGCAGGTACACAGACTGAGCGGATGGAGCCCAGCAGACCAGGACCAGTGTGCACCATGAACCTGGGATGGTGTCGGTGTGTGGGGGAGTGAGGGGCAGGGAAGGCCTCAGGATGTGGCTCAGGATGGAGTTGGCTCTGGTCTAGCCTGCCGCCCCAGGCTGGGGGCCCTGGAGCGGTGGGCTCAGCTGCAGAGGGGAAGACGGCATTGTAGAGCTTTCTGTCAGTTGTGATGTCTCCAATCTCCTTAGCAATATTTGCCATCTGGCCCATGGCTGGGGGGGACCCTCCAGAAATCTAGGATCCTGCCCCGGAAGACAGGGAAGAGAAGGGAACTGGCATTTATCTAGTGCCTGCTGCATGCCAGGCCTCAAGCTGGGTACTTTTCTAACACACATTAGCTCATGAAATCTTGGAACTCCAAGGTGTAGGCTGATTATCTCCATTTATAGGAAGCTGGACTCAGAGAGGTTAAATGACTTGTCCAAGGTAAACATGTGGGGAGTGGCAAGGCCAGAGGGTCTGCCCCTAAAGTGGGTACCCTTTCTGCCCCCTGCCTCTGTGGTTCTCAGGCACCGAACCAAGTGTCAGGGGGAGAATCTGCACCCTTACCCTTCTGCCTGGGGCCTGGCCAGGAAAGGCTCACCTATCCAGGTGAAAAACCATGATTTCTGAGTTGTGTCACTCCAAGTGGGAGAAGTAGAAGTGGGCAGGGGTTTCTTATATCCAGGTCAGCCTGGTATTAGACAGAAAGGCTTTCGGTGGGGAGAGGGGCCTGTCCACTCCCCATCCAGCCCGCCAGCCCAGAGCCCTGTTGCTGTCGAGTCGATTCCAACTCATAGCAACCCTACAGGACAGAGTACAACTGCCCCACAGGGTTTCCAAAGAGCGCCTGGTGGATTCAAACTGCTGACCCTTTGGTTAGCAACTGAGCTCTTAACCACTGCGAGCTCTTAACCAGTGCGTCAGCAGGGCTCCGGCGTAGGTGCCTTGGAGCGCTAGGCTGGGGCAGCCGCCCTGCTGGCTGGAGGGGGTATTGCAATGTATTCATCTGCTGTGTGCTGTTGAGTGAATTCTGAGTTTTCCTGGGATGTACTTACTCTTTCCTGGGGGCCCTGGTGGTGCACTGGTAAAGAGCTTGGCTGCTAACCATAAGGTCGGCAGTTTGAACCCACCAGCCATGCCTTGGAAACCCTATGGGGCAGTTCTACTCTGTCCTGTGGGGTTGCTATGAGTTGCAATAGCAATGAGTTTGCTGTCAACAGGGCCATGCTCTCTCCAAAGGCTCTAGGGGAGAACCCTCCCTTGTCTCTTCCAGGTTCTGGTAGACCCAGGTGGTCCTTGGCTTGGGGCAGCAAACTCCAGTCTCTGCCTCCCTGGTCACATGGCCATTCTTCCTCTGTCTGTCCCTGTGTTTCTTCTCTTGTTATAAGGACACCAGTTATATTGCATTAGGAGCCACCCCATCCAGGATGAGCTCATGTTAGCTAATTACTTCTGCAAAGACCCTGTTCCCAAACAAGGGCACCATCACAGGTCCCAGGGTGGGGATTTGTGTATATTTTTGGTGGACATAATTTAACCCATGACACTCAGCATCTCTTCCACAGCCCCAGGGACAGAATCCTGCATCCATGACAGAGCTGTGTCACCACCTCCCTGGGTCTCAATTTCCTCATCCGTTCACGTGGATGATGGCCTCTACCCTGAGAGAATGTTGTAAGGATGAAATGAGAACAGACCCAGAGCCTCGCTCCTGAATACTCACTTCCTTCCTTCCACAAAAGATCCTCAGGAGGGCCTCGCTGAAGGTGAGTGAAATGGCCCAGAAAAGTGGGCCCAGGGTCTCTGAAGAGCACTGGACTGTGAGTCTGCTCTGGATTCACTTCTCTGCTTGGCCCCATTGGCTGTGTGCCATGGCAGGTGACTTAACTTCTCTGTGCTTGTTTCCTCTCCCTGCCTCACCAGTGCAAGCAGGGGTGTGTGAGTAGCTTTGGAGGAACATTACTGGAATGGGGTTTTGCGGGGGGGGCGTGGGGGTAGTGCAGGGCAACTGTCCCTTCCCAGAGTGGTTGTACCCTTGTAGGGATGGAGGGACACTGCTTCTCGAGGTGACACTCCCAGTGGACGAGGACCAGTGCGCACTGTGACCCTGGGATGTCTAGGGAGAACTTTCTTGCTTTCTAGGAAGAGCCCCCGGGGGTTAAGAAGGGCTGGCCCTGCCCACATGTTCCTCTGGGGGTTGGGGTGGCCATACCTGAGCCCAGGTACTCTGGCCCGTCTTAGCTGGAGGGTAGGGGAGTGTCTGCCACAACAAGGAGCTCAGAACTGCTTTCTTTAAGCAACCCATCTAAGTGAAAAGTTTAGAGGGCCCTAAAAGATAAATCTGGAGAGTGTTCCCTTGTTCTGTGAAAGAGTTCTTATTTTTATAAAAGCTTCCCAATCAAATTCCATGAACCTGGCCCTTCCCTGGGGCTGCTAAGGTGTGAGTTGATCAGGCCTGGAGTGATCATCCAGAGGGAGGTACCCCAGTGGCGAGGGGGAGCTGTAAGGTCTTGGGATTCGGGTTCCCGGGCTATAGCCCTTGGAACCACCCTCTAGAAAAGGGGAGGCAGGAGCGGGTCGGAGGAGGAAGTGGACCAGGGATCTGTGGGCTGGGGGCGGTTCACCAGGTCCTGGTGTCTGCCCTCACCCTGTGAGGTGGGGACCACTGGGCAGCCAAGTCTGCAGAAGGGAGAATGGGACAGTGGGGGTGCCGGAGCCTGGCTGGACTACACCATCAGTGAGGGTGCAGACCCTGCCTACTTGGTGAACGTTTGCAGCCTCAATACCACACAGGCAGGGCACACAGTAGGCGCTCAGTAAATATTAGTGAATGAAGAGCAGAAGAGAGCTGGGTCTGACTGACATAAAGCCACCGCCCCTTTTTCCACTTGGACCTGATGCCCTGCAGGGCCTTGGAGAAGGGTGGGGTGTAGGCAGAGCCCAACCAGTCCTCACATTGGCCTCCCAGCACCTTGTCCAGCGCCCTGGCCAGGCAGTCTTTGGTGAGCCATGTAATGCCGATTATGACCACAAGAGGTCGCCCCACACCAACAGCTACAGTGAGACAAGCCTCGGGGCTGGCTCCAAGCTTTGAGGATGAGGATGGAACTCATCTTGGAGAAGAGCAGATGGGACCATAGCAGGGTTGGAGGATTGTGCTACCTGGAGCGGCAGGGCTGATGGGAGCCTGGAGGGTCAGCTGAACAGCATGCAGCAAACTGGGGTCTTTGGGCCACAGAGAAAGAGATGGGCCCAGAGAGGGTGTAGCTGGCCCAGGAACACGTCGGATACACAGCCAGCCCGTGACAGAGCCAGGAGGTCTCGTGCCCCCACCCAGGTCCTCCCCTCCCTGGTTTGAAGAGGGCCTGCTCGTGGTTGGAAAGGAGACTTGGTGGTGCACTGGTTAAAGTGGATGACTGGTAACCAAAAGGTCAGCGGTTTGAACCTACCAGCTGCTCCACGGGAGAATGATATGGCAGTCTGCTTCCCTGAAGATGTACAGCCTTGGAAACCCTATAAGGTCGCTATGAGTTGGAATCGACTTGATGGCAGTGGGTTTGGGCTTGCCTTGTGGTTGGGGCACGTCAGGTTAACTTCACGGGGGCTTCCCTAGACTTCTGGGACACAAGGCAGAGATGAGGCTGGGGACTGAAGGGCGGGGGGATAAGGAGTGTGGGGCAGGGGCGCAGCGGTGCCAATGGGCTGTAGCTGAGGTGAAAATCCGATCCTCCTGGTGGCCAGCTCCTCCATCAGGGCAGGGCCCAGTCGGTCGTACAGAGGGTGGGGGACACAGCCCGTTTCAGTTGATGCTGATGTGGAAATGGACCCAAGGGGGGTAGGTGTCCTGGAGGTCTTGCTTGGTGGCTCTGCTAGTCTGACTGAGTCCTGGCTGACCCTGAGACCTCAGACCTGAGGGTCAGAGCTGACCCTGGGTGCCCAGGCAACTGGGCCCTGCTGAGAGACAGATAGCGGGGTTAGGCTGTGCTGGGCTTTGCAGGCCAGAGTGAGGAGCTGGGTTTTATCCCGGGGGTAGTGGAGAAACCACTGGGGGGGGGGGTTAAGCTGCGGAGTGGCACAGTGTCCCTGGTTACCATGGGTGAGATGGGGCAGAAGTTGGGGTTGGAGGCAGCCAGTGACGCACAGCATATGTAGGTCACGGCCCGCTTCCATCCCGGACTAGCAGAGTGGGTTACTGGCCCTCTGGCTGTCTCTTCTCGGCCCTCCCTGGGAGAAGAAGCCTGTGTTCCTGAGGCTTGGCATCACTGTCCTACAAGGAGCCCTCTATGGCTCCCTGCTGCCCACCAATTACGTGTGTGCCTCACCCGGCCTCCCCTGCCCCCACCTCTGTTCCCCCCGCTGCAATGCCCTGTCCACTTCCAACCCCCTGGGCCTACTGAAGTCTAGTCCACTCTTCCAGGGCCCGCTCCAAGGCCTCGCCTCCTCTGGGCTCCCTGGCACCTTCGGTCTGTGGGAGCTCAGAATTCACCCCTTTAGTTTGTGACCTAGACCCCCGCTGAGCGAGTGCTGCTTCATGGCAGGGATTAGTGGTATCCAGCCATTCCCGGGCGCAGGGGCCCATGCTGTGTTCTGAGAGATGGAGGAAGAGGGAGAAGAGCAGGCGCTAGAGCTGAAGTGCCCAGGGGGATGAAGAACCCAGCTGAGCTCTCATCCTCCTGGAGTCCCTGAGTTGGAGCTGTGCAGGCTTCAGGGGCCACATTTCACCTCTCAGCTGGTGAACCCGGCACAAAGAATGTGTCTGAAATGTTTGATGAATGACTACCTGGATGATAAAGGCATGCACTTAATAAACATTTATTGAGCACCAGCGTGCTAAGCCCTGCAAAAAACAAAACAAAAAAACCCCACAAGAAACCATTGCTATTCAGTCTATTCTGACTCACAGCGACCCTAGAGAACAGGGTAGAACAGCCCCATAGGGCTTCCAAGGCTGAAGTCTTTACGGGAGCAGACTGCCATATCATTCTCCCGTGGAGCGGCTGGTGGGTTCCGTAGAGGGGTACATAACGCAAGCCCCTTGGGCCCTGAAAGTGCTCCAGAGGAAGCAGAGTGCTCAGAGGCAGGGGTTCTGCCCCCCTCCCCAAGGCTTGGCTGAGGGCTCCAGCTGGGAACACCCATCTTCTGAACGTCCATCTAGCTTCCCTGTGGCTCCAGTCCATGTGTTCCCTGAGGGCAGGGACCATGATGATGACTGTTTCACCTGCCCAGCCGGTGCCTCACCGGGGCTCATTAGGTATTTGCTAAGTGCTGGCTGGAAGGACTACCCGGGACAGCAGTCCAGTCCTCATCTCCAGCCAAGACCGAAAGCTGTCCTCTGTCACAGGGCAGCCCTGGCCTGGGGGCCGAGTACCTCTCTCACCTGTGGCTGACAAACCTCTGGCAGATGCTTTTAATGACAGTAACTAACCCACAACCCACTTTACAAATTTGCTTCTCTACACCCTAACTCTCCCAGTGTTCCCCTACCCCCCTGGCTAGGAGGGCAAGGGCTTATCCCACTTTAACACAGGAGAAAGGGGCTCCGGAGATGGAGGGGCTCCCTGCAGGCCATGCAGCTGGCCTGGGGTGCTGGCATCAGAATTCAGGTCTAATTGCAACCCCCCTACCCCACCCCATGCCCTTTAGCAATGTTCTTCTGCCTGTGGGAACCCACTCCCTCTGAGTCTGGATTTTCATCTTTTCTTGGGAACCAGGTCAAAGGGGAGCAACTCTGTGAGGCCCTACAAACCTCAGGCCTTTTCTGCTGGGCCTGGGAACCTGGCACAGGGCCTCAGAAATCGAGGGTGCCCACCCTCCCGGGCCCGGGTGCTCAGAGCCTCCTGGGAAGCCTCTTATGTTCATTCATTCACTCGTTGGTCACAGCGCATGTTCCGTACATCCCAGGCCCTGTGCCAGGCATCGTGGACTCATAGACAAGACACGGCCCCTGCTACCACATACCTGAGTGTAGCAGGAACAGACACCATGACCCAAGGCTTGGCACAGTGGGGACGCCAGTGGTCCCTTCTGCTCAGATGGGGTGTCAGGGGGTATAGCCGTGCAGGTTTCCTGAAGGAGCTGGAGTCACTCTTACTGTCTCTGAGGTTACTGGTGAGCAGTGGAGAAGCCCCAGTCCAAGGCCCAGCCCCACTTCTGGTTAGTCACGAGATCTCTGTGAGCCATTTTCCTACCTCGCCCACTTCACTGGGCCGACCTGAGGCTGGAAGACAAACAGTGCTGGCCAGTGCTTAATCAACAGCAAAGTCCTCACAAGCACTTGTGGCATTGTCTTTCCAGCTCAGGATGGAGGGACAGGCCTGGTCCCAGCTGTCTGGAAGAGATGCAACATGTGGGGTACCTGCCTCTCACACCCCGGCTCTGCAGGCCCAGGTGCCCTGAGGGCCTTGGAGGCGATTATCCACCTGCCATGCTCAGCCCATCTTTCCAGACTCCCAAGCCTCTACCAGGAATGGAATTCCCCAGATTGCCCTAAAACTTGATCAGCCCTTCCCAGTTCTAAAGCACTTCTGGGCTGGTGGCCATTGTATCCGGTGCTCTATGGGAACATGAGACCAGGCAGGGCAAGAGTTGCAAGCTGCCCCCCTTTGCAGATGAGGAAACTGAGATGGGAGAAACTGTGCCTTGCCCAGCCTGGTGGGCAGGCCACCGTGGAGGGTTAAGAGCTGGGCTCTGGTGTCACAGACCGATGGTGAATCCTGGCCCTGCCACTTAATTGCTGTGTGAGCCAGGGCAAGCTGCTTAACCTCGCTGGGCCTCAATTTTTCATCTGTAAAATGGGGACACTCATGGTATCTCCTCACAGAATGGATGTAAGAATTCAATGATGGTTTGTAAAGTGCTTAGTGCAGCGCCTGGCACATTCTGGGCACAGAACAGTTTCAGAATATTATGAATCATTCACATCTTCTGCCTCCAAGGCTCGTGTTCCCTTTTAGGGGTTGAAGACAGCAGCTGGCAGTGGGAGGTGGTTGTTTTAAATACGAGATGAGGAGAACAAAAGGAAAATAGAACAGGATGGTAGCTTGTGGCTAAACTCCTATCGACCCCCTCCCAAAACCGGAGCGGGGGATCTGAAGGCACCACCTGGCGCCTGCTGCCTATTCTTAAGGAATTAAGTCTTGCTCCACAGCTCGCTCAGTCCTATTGGGGGGCTGGGCCCCCACAACCCCGGGGGGACGCCTCCTGCCTATCTGTAGGCCCATCCTCCTGAGCAGGACCCTGGAGTCCCTCTGCATCTCTTCCACGACATTAAATATTCACCGGAAGACTTCTCCACAGACCCACGGACAGTGCCACAGGCGGCCCCCCTTCCAGCATGCCCACTTCCTTGGTTGCCATGGGACCCCGTCACCACGTCCCCACCCTTCACCTCCTCACACTGACTGCCTCCGTGTCCCCTTGCCCTCCTCTGGGTGAAGCCTACAGTTCTGGAGTCTGCCAGTCCCCTGGGGGAGGGAGGCAATGCTTCATTCTCTCTGGCCGGGGCACCCACTGCTCGCACAGGCAGAAGAACAGGGCCCTGTGAGTTGGGGCCTGTGACCTTCCCTCCAGATGTGTCTGGACGAAGTTGCTGACTCCCCCACATTGACCCTAAAGCCACAGAGGGGCCCAAGCTGTTACTACAGTGCCAGCCATCACCCCCGACACCACAGTGGCAGCGGAGGGGCCTGGCCGCCATGGCTGCGGGGCTGTGGTTGCTGTTGCCACTAAATAAATGCTGGAGCTGCTGTGGTTGACCTGGGGCAAGGTGGTGGCCTGAGGGCTGTGGGAAGTGGCTGGGATGGCTGGACTGAGGCACTGCTGGGTGTGGGAGTCCGGTTCTCTGGAAGAAGGCCACACGTGGGTGCAGCAGTGACTTTGGAGGCTGGCAGGCCTGGGTCTGTGTCCTCAGACCCTGAGTTTCTTCATTTGTAAAAGGGACAGTGACTACCACCTTGGGGTACTGGGGAGGTTGACATGAGATGGTGGTCGTAAGGGTCAGGGCCTAGTGCCTGTCAAGTGGGGGACACCAACAGAGAGTAGTTTCTCTCTCTGTCAACCCCACATGAGCCCCTTCACCCTCAGCCCTGACTTTCTCACCCTTACATCCAACCACCCAACCATGAGACTTCCCCCACTCCTCACGAGCTATCCTCCGGCCACCACTTTTCTGCATGGGTTGTTGCTCCCTCAACCCATGGTGACATTCTCCCTGCACCCACCCGCCTCATCCCTCCCCAGGAAAAGGCCAAGGCCTAGTTCAGTGCTACCTCCCCTGTGGAACTGTCCCAAGTTCCAGAGTTGCCCCCTCCTGTGAACCTCACATTCCTGTGGCATCGTCTCACTTCTCCTAGCAAAGCACTCCAATGTTCCCATTCTTTCTGTCCCTTGGTCTGTCTCTCTACAGACTGTGAGCCATTAGCTGGCAAGGATGGGCTCTCTTAATTTTTATGTCCCTTCCGTTTTCAGCTCCTGTCAGCAAATGCCCACTGGGTCACTGGCCATGAGCCGCAAGGGCCTGTGAGGAAGGTCAGGTGACTGTGCCTGCCCTGGGCCTCCAGGAGTGACAGTGAAACACCACTGGGGCCCAGAATCCCCAGGCAAACACTGCCGCACTGCCGGGGTCTGCCGGGTAGACAGGAATGGCTAAGGGAGAGAGGGCTCCCACACTCCGGGGGCAGCCACCTGTCACAGGGAAACACTATATAATGTGCCTGTGAGTGCCAGATCCCTTCCAAGCCTGATGTGGCAAAGTCCTCACCCGTCCTAAGGGACTAGGTGTCAGCACCCCATCTACATGTGGAGGGGAGGTAAGGGGCCCAGGGGTGCACAGTCTAACGACAGCAATAAAGCAACACTGCTGGGGTGTTCCTGTGTTCCAGACGCTTCCTTCCTAAGACTCCAACAAACTTCTGACACGGGTGCTATTTTTAATCCCCATTCTACGGACAAGGCAACTGAGGCAGAGAGGTTAAGAGGGGCAGGGCTGGACCTGAACCCAGATCTGTGGGCCTCAGGGCCCCACTTTTCACCGACCCACACCCCACCGCCTTGGCTGCGGCTGAGCTGGCACCCACGTGGGCCAGATTCAGAGAGAGCAGATGCAAAGCAGGCGGGTAATAAACCACCGCCATTCCAGGCCTGCGCCCCCTCCTCCTCCCGCGCCGCCCCCGCCTCTCTCCTCAGCCCCATCTGTGCAGCTCGCCAACCTCTCAGGCTGGGCAGGCCAGGCCCAAGGCCGAGGAGCTGCCTCCCCCCGGAAGCCCAGGAGTGCCTGGACAGGCTCCTCGGTTAGATCCTGAGACCCCCCGGCCAGGCAGCCAGCCCTGGGGCAGTGACCGCTTGTTCCCTCTCTGCCCCACGGCAGCCGGCTCAGGACCCAGCACACAGCACAACTCACAAGCGCTGGTTAAGCTCACGAATGAGCAGACGCGCCCCGCCATCTCAGCCACACTGGTCTCTGTCTGACCAGTCCTCTCTGCTCGACTCAATGCTGGCCAGCAGCAATGCCGACAGGCCTGGTTACGCTGGACTCTCAGCCTTGGGTGTAGAAGGCACGGCTGGGCTAGGTGCCTCCGGGCTCCCAGGCCTGAGCGTGCTAGGAGGGCATGGGGGAGGCAGGCAGGACAGGCACTCCGCCTTCCAAGCCTGAGACGGGACTCAGGGGCCAGCCCTGAGAGGAAGGGGCTTCGCGGCCCAGCATGTGGCTCCTCGGCGTCCCCAGGCCACTTCTCACCTGGGCATTTACCCCTACCCCTCCCTCAGCCTGGAATGTCCTCTCTCCAGAATAGGAGCCGGCTTCCAGGCACCATGCCAGCCAGGGGCCCACCCTTGCCCCCCAGGCTGGGCTAGGAGTGCAGTGGTTAAGAGCTATGGCTGCTAACCAAAAGGGCGGCAGTCCAAATCTACTAGCTGTTCCTTGGAAACCCTATGGGGCAGTTCTGCTCTGTCCTATAGGGTCGCTATGAGTTGGAATTGACTCGATGGCAACAGATTTGTTTTTTGTTTGTTTTCTTCCCCCAGGATGCCGTTTATCCCGTCACTTTCCATGCCACGTTGAAATGACTGGTTTCAAGTGTCCTCCACAATGGGCTGTAAGCTCCCCGAAAGCAGGACCTCTGGCTTTGTCATCTTTGTAACCGCAGCCCCTAGGATGGGGCCTGCACACAACAGCTGTTGAATAAATGTCAGTTGAACTGAATTGTGAGGGCCTGGAAGCGCCTTCACAGTAGCTCAGTCTGGCCCTGGAAGACATCTAAATCCGTGCCCCCATGACCCCATCCAGTGACATCAGTCCCTAACCTTGCTGTAATGGCGCGAGGGGCAGGCCGGGGCACAGGACTTCCAGCAGCTCTGCTACTAAGCCAGAAGCATTTCTGGGCTCCTGGGACCCACCACAGACAAACCACGTCTCCCCTAACTCCCAAGAGGCTGTACATCAAGGTCAGTTTTTGGTCATTTTAATTGTAAAAACCAAGACATTTATATAAATAAGACCGCTGTGTAAAATATGATCCACCCTTCTATTAAAACCCTTCTCCCTACACTCAAAAAGAAGATAGAAAACCGGGCAGAGATAAGCAGTACAAATTAGCATGCGGTCCCTGATGACAAGTAGCTGGCGGGCCAGGTTCCCTGCTGAGACAGGCCCCGTGGGTGAGTGCACTCCTGGCCTGGCGGCTCACCAGAGGCTCCGTGACGCCTCAAGAAACTACTCCCGACAGTGCCCACACCCTCACCAGTGGTTACCAACTGCACGGGGCACGGCAGTGTGGAGGTTCAAGCGGCCTGGTGGCTGGGAGGGCGGAGACGGCCAGTGGGGAAAGGCTGCTTGGTCCCTCCTGCCAAGCTGGGGCAGATAAGCTGTTGGTCCCATGAGACGCAGCAGTTGTTCGGCCTGGGGTCAAGTTGAAGGAGGTGCTGGGGAGGGGGGGTCGCCACTCTCCAGAAGACAAGGAGAGAAGCTGCCAGAGTCCCTTTAGAGGAGAGGCTCCTTCCGGGGGCCATTTTCATATGGCCACTAAAGACAAGGGACAGCGGACACATTACAGCAGTGCTGGAGATGAAGGGGAGTGGGCTCCTGGCACACCAGGGATAGCTGCCCAGGAGAGGGGGAGCCAGCACGTCCTCCTTTTACCGGGCCACATCCCCCTCCCCGCCAGACAGCCGCTGCTGTGCTCACACCTTGGACTCAGTGAGACGGCTGAGAGCCCGGGATTACCGGTGCCAGCAAATTCACACATTGGGCGTGGCTCAGGAAACTGGGACACAGGACAAAAAGAAAAGCCCCCCACTCTCCTTCACAGAGCCTGGGCCTGCCTGGGGCTGCTCCCCGACCCTGAAGAGTGGCACGCGAAGCCGCTGCTGGGAATGGGGGGCCGAGGTGGGGGAGAGAGTGTCAGGAGCACTTCCAGACACACACGGCCAGGGTCCCTCCGAAGTACAGGTAGAGTAGGTTCTTCACCTCATGCGTGATCTCAAAGCCAAAGCCCTCGCCGATCACCACGTGCCAGGAGGAGCCGAACTTCTTGTCCATCGTCTCTTTGATCATCTTGGCGGCGCTCTGAAATGGGGAGGACAGTCATCAGAGAGCGGAGTTTGGGGAGAGACTGGGCCCAAGTCTGACCACCAGGTCTTGGTGAGAGAGGCCTGCTGACCCATCAGTGCTGTTCTCCTGCCCATGGAACCTTCAGGAAGGGCTTCTACGCAGGTCACCGGCTGCCAGCTACACGGGGCTTGAAAGCTAGGTGTTACCTCAGCAGCCAGGAAAAAACTGACTCAAGTGGCCAAGCAAGCAACTATCTCCAGACAGAGCCCTGGGCTTGGCCGCTTCCTGGCCACTTTCTGTGTCAGTACCAATTTCCTCATCTGTAACCTGGAGCAGCGGGCACAGGCTGTTCTCAGGCTATGTGACATGACACATGGGAGAGCATTTTGCAGACAGTAAAGGCTCATTATCGTCACTGTGAGGTGTCAGGTTCAATCATCAGTGAAGAGGAAAGGCTTTCTCCCGCTCTCCCTAATGAGTTCCATGGGTTCCAGGAAGCCAGGCTGGGCTGTGTTCCCTCAGCCACAACCACAGCCCACCTCTTTCTGGGCTTGCTCTTTCAGGAAGCTGTCCCCCCCGTGAAGAAAGAGGTCTGGGGGAGGGCAGAGGAACCTCTTTGTGGGGTGAGCCCTGTGCTCGGGCACTTGATGTGTGCCATCTGTACCCACTTCCATGGGCTCACCTGGTGCTGGGCCGAGGGGAGCATGTGGTCACCTTGTCTTGGTGAGTCATCCTCACCACCGGCCCAGGAAGGACAGCACCACACACCCCCACTGTACAGACCAGGAGGCTGGGGCGCAGAGGTGGGAAATGGCTTTCCAAGGTTAGAGCCAGGAAGGGCTGGAGGAAAGATGTGAACTTAGGCCCGGCTGGCCCCGCGCCTGGGCTCTCATGGGACCTGTCTCCTCACCCACCACCATGACCCTGACTTCCTTCTCATTCCCCACCAGACTTATGAATGACATTCTTGTGTGGATGCCTACTGTCCGTTGCCCCAACATCTAGAGCAGTGCTTGGCAGAGATGGTGCTTAACAAGCTAGCTGTTGGATAGATGAATGGATGTATGAATAAATGCCTAGGCGGGCCTCTGCTCACCATGGGGATGGAGTCGAGGGGAAAGGGGCCCCATCAGCAGCCCCCCTGAGATGGGGACACGGGCAGGGGTGCTACAGAGACCTGGCTCTTCGCCCTCTCCAGCTGGGCATGACCATCAATGTAGGAGTCAGCATCAGCCTCTTCCCTCAGCGGCCCTTCCCCAGACCAAGGAAGGCCCTCACCTAGTCCCAGCAGGCCTCTCTGGAGCTAGCTGCAGAGACGGGGCCACTCTATTCATCCCCAGGGGTCACCAAATGTACGAGGGGCTGCCTGCACTGATGGCAATACCTCGTTGTTGTTGGAGAATTTCTCACAGGCTGTGACACATAGCTCCATGGTCTCCACTCGCATCTCCTCTGGCATGTCCGAGTGCTAGAGACAGGGCAGGGGTGACAAACAGAGAGAGGCTTAGCCGTGGCCCGGCCTCCCTGGCTGGCCTCCCTGTCCCAAGTTTAAGGCATGGACACTGGGTGGCTGCACAGCCCTGGGCAGAGCTTGCTGCCTTCATCCAGAAGTGACCTGTCCCCTGACTAAGAGAATGCAGCTGGGGCCAAGGGGCATGGAGGCAAACCAAGCCACGTAAGCTTTCAAGTCCGGGCCCTCTACAAGGGCGCAACGCAACTGGTCTCATCAGCACCACAACAGACATGGGAAAGCAGGCCATCCCAGGCATGGAGAGATGCTGCCTATAGAAACGGGCCACAGCAGCCTCAGAGGCAGCTGACTTCGTACCAGAAGCCTGGAGGAACAGGGTGGCCACTCCAAGGTCGTCTGGTTTTCCTCGTGTCTCTCTGGCTGCTCCTCCTCAAGTCTCTTCTGCTGGGTCCTCCTCCTCCCAACTACTCAAGGGCCCTGGCCCCGTCTCCGGCCTCTCCTCTTCTCCAGCTAGCTTACTCTCTAGGCAGCCTCATCCTGTTCCATGGCTCTCTGTCTTCTATGTGAGAAATTTCCACATTGTTATGTCCACCTCTAATATCTAATGTGGGCTCTGGACTCATAGGCCCAACTGCCTACTCAATACCCCCACTTAGATGTCTAAACAACCCCACAACTTAGATGTCTAAAAAAACCCCATGAGCCTACTCTTCCTGCACCTTCCCTCTCTCAGTAGCTGGTGCCATTTTTCTCTCCTGTTGTTCAGGAAAAGACAAACCTGAGGAGTCATCCTTGGCTCTCGTTCCCTCACGTCCCACCTGTGATCCATCAGTGAGTCCCATTAGCTCTCCTGTCAAGATCTGTCTTGAGTCTGTGTCTCGCCACCTCCACTGCTGGGACCTGGACCCAGCACCCTCACCTCCCTCTGGGCCTCTATAGTAGCGTCCTCACTGGCCTCCCCACTTCTACTCTGGTACCCTAAAATCCATTCTCCTTCCAACACCTAGAGTGATCTTTTAAAACTGTAAAACAAATCACATCACTCCTCTGCTTAAAACCCTCCACTGGCTCCCCTTTGAACTCAGGACAGACGCACAGTCCTCACCACGGCCTGCCGGGCCTGTGAGGTCTAGTCTCCGTCACTCTGACCCCTCACAGTCCTGCCACCCCTCTCATCACTTGGTCCCGGGTACACCAGTTTTTCTGTTCCTCTAAAATGCTTAGCACATTTCCACCTCAGGCCCTCGGTGCCGGTTATTTTCCTGGCTTAAACTATTCTGCCCCAGAACTTTGCAAGCTTTCCTTCTGACTTTATTCAGGTCTCTGATCAGAGAACCCTTTCCAGAAGCTAACCCCTTACACCTGCTCTGTTTCTGTACAGCCTTTACTGCCTGAACCATGTTCTTTAAATGCTTCTTTCCTGTGGGTCAGGCCTTTGTCTGTCGTGTTCACAGCTACGTCTACAGGGCCTAGAGCGGTGCCCAATATACAGTAGGTGGCCTAAGCACATACTTGTCGAATGAATGAATGAATGAAAGAATGAATCACTGTTGAATCCCAGAGCTCTAGATCCCAGGTGGCAGAGCTCCGAGCTTCCTCCTACTGCTGTCTGAGGGGTGAGCTCCAGCCACCTCTCCAGGGCTGTGTGGGCCTGCTGGCCGCCTGCCTCGCTCTCTCCCCGGGGCTTACCCTGACCAGAGGGAAGGTCTGCAGGCGCTTATAATCAGCATCGTCTTTCTTCCCTTCAGGTTCTCCCATGGTCCTCCCACCACGGCCACCAGAGGAGACAGTGGCTCTCAGGAGGTGCTGAGACTGCCAATCAAGACACAGCCGGGAGAGTCAGGAAGCAGGCCTGCCAACTTGTGGGAGCAGAAAATGTCTTTCCCCAAGGGGTGCTGTAGAAAACAGGAAAAACCAGGAAAAGAGAGTTGGCTTTGAAACTGTACATCACAAATTAGAAATGTCTCAGTAACGGCTTGACACCTCCCTGTCTTAACTCCTCCACATCCTTTTCCAAATGGCCAGCAAGTCTGCCGAGGAGGATGAGTCAACTTAAGATGCTGGGACCTGGCTGAGAACACACTGGTACGCTGCTCCAAGCCCACACTGTCATTACCAAGACAAATACTGTGGGCCAGGGCTGAAGCAGGCTGAGAGGGGCACTGGGCAGCCACGAACGAGTGCAGCGGTCCTGCTTGCCCACAGACACAGCCCTGACTCCCCAGCAGAGGTGGTCAGTCAGTTAAAGGCCCAGGTCACCACGGACAATCCCAGGCTTGTTGGCAAGTGAGTGCCCCCTCTGCAGGTCCCGGATCAGCAGGAGGAACCGGAAGCTCCGTGCCCTCCCCGGCACACCGGGCTTCCCAGCTCTTTCTGCCCACACCCTCTTGGGCCACCTGTCCTGCTGGCTGGCCGGGCATTAGGAGTGGACACTACGCTGGCTCTCCTGCTCACCGGCAGTGTGGCCTTGGGCCTGAGATTCCTCATCGGTGACACCTATATCATGGGCTGTTAGGAGAATTAGAGGAGACAACGTATGGAAGGTAAATGACACAGTGCCAGGCACGTAGTAGGCACTCATAAGGTGGTGTTCCCTCCCTCTGGCTCCTGGGTGAATCAAATGAGAGACCGAATGCACGAGATGTGACTGGGAAGCTCCGAGGCCTGGTGCCTGTGTGGGGCTGGTTTAACCCAGTCATCTGGCAACAGACAGGGCTTTTCCTTGGGAGACCGGCCTGGATCTGAGTGACTGGGAGCACTGCTGGAAACCCCGGTGCTTCCCCCTCTATAAACGCATCCTATAATTCAACGGGCTTTTTATCTCCAAAGAAAGACTGATGTAATAGTAGACAAATCACCTTGTTAAACCCTTTCAAACAATCCATACTGGGCAGTCACATATGGTTCTAGCACTACTCATGTTTCCAAATAAACGTACTTTCACTGCGTAGCCACCGAGCCACAAGGACGCACAGCACGGTACCTAACAGGCAGGTAACGACAGGTAACATCTCTTAGGTTTCCTATGTGCCAGCCACTGTCCGAGGGGCTTTGTGTGCCTGTCCTCAGTTCAGTGTTGCAGCAGCCCTGTGAGCTCAGCCCCGTGTGAATGCGGCACACAGTACTCCGTCGGTGGCTTGAGGTCACTCAGCCAGTGAGCGGCAGAGCAAGGCTTTCAACGCAGGCACCGTCTCCGGCTTGGGCACTCTAAGCCACTACTCCAAACGGCCTCCTCACAGCCCGACACGCAGCGGGCACTCACAAAACGTTTGTGGAACTCACCCTCGTGGGACTTGTGGGATCCCAGCCGGGAGATTTGTCTTTATCTTCCCTTTCAGTATCTACCATTCTAATGCTAACTTGACCCTTACTTGGCCAAGTGTTGAGCTTGCTGGGCTGTGCTCTCAATTTCAACTCTCTCCGATGCTTCAGGAGCCACCCCATTTGGCTGGCTCCCTTGAACAGAGCTGGAAGCCTGGCACCGACTCCACCACCCCAGGACACTGGTATTTACTGATCTCCCAGCAGACAGACGGCTCCATCTCATCAGTTCTGGGCATTTGTACCACTCAGATACCAGCAGCTTTGTTTGTTCCTACATATAAACTGGCAAATTACTAGGCAAAGGCTCGCTGTACTTTCTGCTCGTGTTTCTTATTTCACAAAATCTAGTGAATCATTTTGTCTTTTTTGTTCATTAATGTTCAGGCCCATCTCCAGTACCGCCCTGTCCGCCTAGCTTCAGCAGTGGCCAATTTGTCTCCGCCTCCTCATTAATCACGATGTGACAGAAGGTGGCAGCTACACTGGTGACAAGAGAGTAAGGGCTTGATGGTTTCCTTTCCAACATTTTCAAGTGAGAACAATTTAAAATGCTGAAGGAGCTGCTTAGGCATCTTCCACCTAAACCTTTCAGTTCCTCTCAATTCAACTCAACTCAAACTCGGGGCCTACAAAGTGCTAGCAGGTGGGAGCCCCGAGGGGAATCTGGAGACCAATCCTATACCGCCTGTCCTTAGGTCAGGGTCTCTGATGGCTTCAATAGACAGAATCCGGATGCAACGCCCCAAGACCTCAGAGTCCTTAGCAAAGCCCATCCTTCAGGGCAAAGGGGAAAAGGCCACTGGGACGATGGTCAGGGAAGCGTCTCGGAAAAGTAGAGAACGCTGAAGGATCATGAGCCACAGTATCTAGGTTTAAATGCCATTTCTTTCACAGAAACTAATTCTGTGTTGACCTCCTGCTTTGTAACCTTGGGCAGGGAATTTAATGTGAGCCTCGGTCTCTTCCTCTGTAAGATGGGCTATTAAATCTCATCTTCTCATTCTCAGAAAACTGTTGCAAGGGCCAAGTACGTGCACACGAGCATTTTGAAAATGGACAGCTCTCTGCTTCTGTTTTTTCTAATCTGCCATCGGGTCAGCTCCGGCTCATGGCGACCTCGTGTGTGTCAGAGAACTGTGCTCCACAGGGTTTTCAAGGGCTGATTTTTGCAAGTCCATATATCACCAGACCTTTCTTCTGAGGTGCCTCTGGGTGAACTCAAACTTCCAACCTCTCAGTTAGCAGTCAGACATGTTAACCATTTACCATGGTTACCACCAGGGACTCTGCTTTCTACTACCATCCTGTTACTGGCCAAGACTTTGTCAACATTATTTAATCACATTATTAAGGACATGATTGCAAATGGCTTTTCCTAATCACTACATCTACTTTTGGGGATTCAAAAGGGATGACACTTACAGATAAAAGAAAAAAAAAAAGGGAACAGTTATAGATGATGTGTCTCCAAATACAGAACGGTAGGAGAATTTTTTATGATGCTCTATCATTATCATTATAGTACAGCTATAGTTATTCAGCCACGATGAAAAGTCCTGGGAGAGGGATGCTACCAAAAATAGCCGAAGCAGAGGTTTTAACAACCTTATCAATCTTCCATGCAAATGAATGTGTGCCTGAAAGCTCCAGGCCAGAAAAAAGTCGGTCAGACCTCGGAGAGCCTTTTAATCATGGAAGTGTGCCCATGGCTGGGGTCCTTGAATCTGCCTGGGTCTGGAGCACGACCCCGTCCTATCTGGGCCGTCCTCACACTCGAACTCGGGGGCAGCCTTGCTCTCACTCTCCATCTGTCCTTTATTCTCCTCCTCACCCAAAGGCCCCTCTGCATGCTTTCCACAGCTTTGCCCGCATCCAATGTGAGGCTTCTCCTAGGCAACAGGAGGCATAGCACCAGGCTCTTTATCTCATAGCCTGCTGAAGCCAGTGTCCCTTGTCCCTCTGTCTCCTGTTCTTTGTGGCACTGACCTCCCACAATTATTTTGCTTCTGAGGCATTTGGGAAGAATCCTGGAGAAGGCTAAGGTATGCGAGGACGGGAAAATGAATGAATTGTGGAAAATAAGGCCAGGAGTGTCTGCTGGCTAACTAGGGAGAATCCAGTCACTCAATGCTTGAATTACTCTTGGCCCTTGGACTACAGCTCGCCACCCTTTATCAGTTGCCACACCTCTGTAAGACCAGAGAACACGCTCGGAGCCAAGCATAGAGGTTCTGAGTTCACGTCTGTGTGCTGTCTCAGACATGTGCTTACTTCTCTAAGCCTCTGTTTTCTCTTCTGGAAACTGGGAATAAGAAGAGCCTCTACCTCGCAGGGTTGCTGGAAGGCTGATAGGAGGCAATGCAAGCAAAGAGCCAGGCAGAGTTTCCACACAGAAGAAGCAGTTGGCAAATGTCAGCTCCTGTGACTGGAAGTGGGACTCTGAGGTCCTTCATCATATACCAACTGAACATCTAAAAATTTGGCCAAACAAACTGATATGACCAAGTCGCCACTGGGTGCAAACAACCATGTTACTAACTGAAGAAGGAAGAGTCACAAGGAAATTCTGTCAAACACAGTGTTGGCTGGGGGCCAGGGTGGCAGTGCTGCGGTTACACTCTGCTTTCCTACTTGTCCTTTCAGCATCAGAACAACCCTGTGAAGGATGTATCTGCTTCCAGTTCTCAGACAAGGCACCTGAGGCTCAGAGAGGTTCTGTGGCTGGCCCAAGGTCACACAGCCAGCAATGGCAGAGCCAGCATCCGAATCCAGATCTCTTTGGTCTGGCTCTACTGTCCATGCTTTCTCCCTTGTCACCGGCAAGTAGGAGAAAAAGGTTAACACGAATAACATCAACGCTCAGCATCCACCAGTCCGGCTGTCTGCCCAGCGCACCTCCTGCTGCAGCCCTCTCGGGAATATACACTGCGCACCTTGGCCAGGCTCCTGCCTCTTCCTGACATGTCCACCCTCTGCCTTCTGGCAAAGAAATAAACAACAAGCCAGCACTAAGATGAGAGGAAAGGGAAAGAAGGACTTGGAGACATCCATCCAAGATGTTAGCAGTGAGGTCAGGAAACCACGCCCCAGACCAGGTTTTTCAGAGGCCTGGGTTTCTTAGACCAGTTGAAATGGGGGAGCAAACACAGGTATGCTGATTTTTAATTTTGCTAAGAATATTAAAAAACCTCAGCATCTACTAAAGAAAGAAAACTTTAACAGTAAGGAGATAATCGCAGAATAAAGGACAGCCCTTCCCAAGAAAAGACAGTTACCTTTCAGACACTCACACAAAGGCTTTTCTCACTGTTATTTTTTCACATTTTACTGAGGACCAGTGAAAACGTTTGATGTACCTTAGACCACAAGAGAGAAAAGAGAAAGAGTGCAAGAGAGAGAGAAAACCCCCCCATAACTATCCATCTCTGCTGAATACCTAGTTTGAGTCCACTATTCTCACATTTTCTTTATGTATAACACCGTATGACAAACGACAATGATGTAAATAGGACACCCTCATGGATGTACTCAAATCTGGATGAAATCCCAAACATTTCTGTCAGGACACAAAGCATAACAAAGAGTCATAACCATCACAGCTATTCGCTCGCCATGAGTCACAGCTGCTTACTACTGACAGTGGGTGACACAGCTCCTTCTCCCCACCCCCTTCTTTCCCACTCAGGAGAACAGATTTGAATGTGAGGGACTGAGAGTCCTAGGAATAAACTTGAATTCGCACTGATTTATTTTAAAAAAATCATTCACAATTGCTAATTCTGGTGACACCTCACCGATCACGACTTAGCCATGTGTTGTGCACCCAGACAAGTGCCTGACTGAGGGCCTGCATCTAGTCTCCTCTGGACCCCCCAGGGCACAAAGCCCAGTGTCTGGCATATGGCAGAAGCCCAACAAATATTTAAATTGTCATTAACTTATATTTGTCCCCTGGGAACGGAGAGGATCTACCAAGTCCATTCGATATTTACTGAACACTTACCTTAAGCCAGGCGCCAGGAGGAGCGGTTTACCTATAGGATCTCATTTGTTCTTCCCAGTAATGCTGCTGGGCAGGCACTATTATCCCTCTGTTACTGAGGACCTCCCGGCTGAGAAAAGAAAAGCGACTTTCCACCCAGCTCGTAAGAAGAGGAGCCAGGGTTCAATCCCAGTATATATGACTTCAAAGATTATGCTTTTCCAGCTACTCCACTATAGGCAACAGAGAGTTCCTGACTTTAAGGAACTTATATGGTAGACCAACACACACACACGCACACACAACACTAACTGGTTCATGGCAGAAAGTGTGAAGTGCCACGATACAGAGACATATGAAAGAACAGAATTCTAGAGGGGGCTAAGTTGGGGGAGGGGGGAGAGGAAGGAAAGGAGAGCAATTTGAGCGGGAATCCTGACAGTTGGGTGAGGTGAGGAAGACCTTCCAGGTAGACAGATGAACGTTTTGTCTCTTACTACAATGCTAGTAAGGCAGAAAGCTCGAAGCATTTTCTGGGAAAGTCCAACAGTCCAATTTGAGTAGAGGATAGAATTTGGGAAAGGAGGAGGGAGAAATAAGGCTGGGGTGTGGAAGTGTTGAAGGGCCCTAATAACCAGGCTTAAGACGTGTGGATATTGGAGGGGGGGATGGGAAACCCTTTGGAGATCTCTTGGTAGTTGGCGACACAGTCGTGTTTTAGGGCAATTATTCTGGTGCGGTGGGCTGATAGGAGAGACTGGATGTACAGATACCAGTTAAGAAGGTATGGTAACAAGTCTTTACTGCCCAGGGATAGGTATTAAAGACTTGAACCAGAGTGTCAGCTTCAGGAATGGAGGATGTGAGGTTCTCACGGAGGCAGCATCTACACAACTTAGCAACTGCCCCAGTGGGATGGGCATGGCAGAGGGATGGATGATGCCTGTCTTAGTTATCGAGTGCTGCTATAACAGAAATACCACAAGTGGATGGCTTTAACAAACAGAGATTTATTCTCTCACAGTCTAGGAGGCTAAAGTCCGAATTCAGGGCGCCAGCTCCGGGAAAAGTCTTTCTCTCTCTGTCGACTCTGGGGGAAGGTCCTTGTCATCAATCTTCCCCTGGTCTAGGAGCTTCTCAGTGCAGGGACCTTAGGTCCAAAGGATGGGTGCTCCTGGCTCTTCTTGCTTGGTGGTAATGAGGTTCCCCTGTCTCTCTGGGCGCTTCTCTCTTTTATATCTCTAAAGAGTTTGACTCAAGATACAACCTAATCTTGTAGATTGAGTCTTGCCTCATTAACATAACTGCCTCTAATCCTGCCTCATTAACATCATAGAGGTAGGATTTACAAAACAAACAACAAAAACCAAACCCATTGTTCTCCAGTCTATTCAGTCTCATATGGCCTCTATAGGACAGAGTAGAACTGCCCCACATGGTTACCAAGGGGCAGCTGGTGGATTTGAACTGCCAACATTTTGGTTAGCAGTCAAGCTCTTAACCATCACATCAGATGACAAAATGGTGGAGGTAGACAATCACACAATATTGGAATCATGGCCTACCCCAGTTGACACACATTTTGCGGGGAGACATAATTCAGTCCGTAACAATGCCACAGGATGGTGTCTCTGGTAGAGACAAGGAAGCCAGCCAGGTGGGTAGGCCAGTTCGATTTTACAACTACTGAGTTTAAGTTGTTGATAAGATATGCAAATGGTATGTCTAGTCAGGAGTAAGAAATCACCAAACCATGGATTATCAGCCGTAAAAGGGAGGCCAACTAGTCCAACCACTACATCAATATATCAATCTCTATCCTCCCCCGCCAAAAAAAATCCCTAACCAAGGAAGCCCAGGAGAAAGATCAGGGCTGGAGATGCAGATTTGAGGGTCAGCTGGGAAGATGACAGTTGATGCTAAGGGGGTTGGTAGTGCCTCCTAGGGAGGAAAAATGTGGGACAAAGGAAAGAAACCAACAAACCTACCAAGCAGCTACACTGGACTGAACTCTCTATTTCTCAATTCATATTATCCTCAGAACTTTCAAAGGAGGTGCGTGGTAGTATTCTGATTTTATATATGTATAGACTAGAGCCTAGGGAGGTTAGGTAACTTGCCTAGGGTCCTGCAACCGGGAATCCAAGCTAGGTTTGCCAAGCTCTTTTCACTCCAGCGCCACCTCCCTTGAGGAAGCCTATAGCTGGATCAAAGAATCAAAACATCCTAGAATGTCCGAGTTGCAGGCCCTTAGAAATCATTCGACCCAACTTCTTGTTTACAGATAGGGCAACTGAGGCCTAAAAAGATGAAATGACCAGTCTGGAATCTCAGTACGTCGTCAACTCCCGAAGCCAAACGGTCTGGGCCGAGGCGACGGCGACCACCGGCCCACCTGCAGGGAGCATGGGGGGGGGGTGATCCCGCGAAAAGAGGGGGGATCACGGTGCGGGGGGGGGCGCGAAGCCGGACGGGGCCTCGGGGCCTCGGGGCCAGAGGCTTGCAGAGTTGCGATTCCGAATCTCTCACTACCGAGCTCGCAGGTCCCCAGAGGGGGAGAGGGGGCTGGGGCAGGGCAGGCAGGAGACCGAGGAAGGGCCTCAGCGGAGGGCGAGGCCCCGCCTGCTCCGCGTTGTCTCTCGCCCTCCCTCCGGGCCGGCCCTCCCCGCCCGGCTGCCCGCCGCGCCCCGGGGCCTCACCTGCTCCCGCGGGGGCCGGAGCCGGGGCCGCAGCCAGCGCACCCCCGCCAGGGTTGTCAAGGAGCGCAACAAGAGTGTCTTAGCAACCAGAAAGGAAGTCCTGCCCCCTTACCGGACATTGATGGGAACTGCACTTTTTACTGGTGGAAACAAGTGTCAATCAGTATCGACGGGTTCTACGACACAGTGTGCATACATGGGCGTGGCTTATACTCTAGGGAGGCGGAGCCTCACTTATAGTCGTCTTAAGTGTGCCCGAGGAGGCAGGGTTGTACGGAAGTTCCCATTTTTAGAGAAACAATCTTCTAAAAACAGTATTGCTTTGAGAGTTTCTTTAAGTCATTTGAAATAAAAAAAGGCAGTTTTTTGGTGTCGTGACATTGAGCTGCTACCTTATTAGTGTCTCAAAAGCATAATAATAACCAGCATTTTTGTAAGACTTTATTATTAGCATCTAACCACAATACTTTTGTTCACCACAATACTTTTAGGTAATGGTATTCCTAACCACATTTCAGCTAAGGTTCAAAGAGGGTAGGTAACTTATCAATGGAAAGAATTAAAGTCCCTGGAGAAGGAACCCAGGTGCTCTTTCCACTACACCGCATAGGGGGACATCAACATATATCCCCCTAGCCCTAGTTCATAGGAGACATCCACACCATCCAAATCATAAACACTGCCATCCAGAGCCTGCCTTTTCTTCCCCTTGAGAGGAAAAATTAATCTGAAAGGACTATCATAACTAATAATAACTAGAGAAGAAAAAACAGTGGTGAGGGTAAAGAAGTGCCGATTCCATTATGTCGTGGATGAAAGGGTCAACATTTACTTTATTGTGATGAGAACTCTGGGTAAAACCCCACTGCCACCCTTACTGGCACCTTCTGGGAGTTCAGTGGAGCCCTGGTGGTGTAGTGGTTAAGAGCTGGGCTGCTAACGGAAAGGTCGGCAGTTGGAATCCACCAGCCTCTCCTTGGAAACCCTGTGGGGCAGTTCTACTCTGTCCTGTAGGGTCGCTATGAGTCGGAATCAACTCGACCGCAATGGGTTTGGTTTTTTGGGTTTTGTTTCTGGGCGCTCAGCCCTAGCCAGGTGTTGGTAATTCAGAGAGGAGTAAGACAATGACCTTGATCCCAGAACATGACAGGCCCGAGGGGGAACACTGTATGAATAGATACGGAATAATTCATTCTAACAGTGCTGTGGTGGAGGTGTGGACAACATGCTGGTTCTTTCCAAGGAGGGAGTAACTAACTCTCTGAGGGGGTGCTGCATGAGTTGGCTGAGTCTAAAATGACCAGCAGGCTAATGAGGAGCGGGACACCATAGTCTACCTGGAAACTGCTAATGAGTGGCTCCACAAGGCCTGGGTGAAGGATGAATGTGGAGCAGATGGGACGTGTTAGGGATGAAGATGCAAAGAGAACCAGGGAACAGAAGTCAGTAGGGTTTTGAATGCCACATTCAGAGGGTTGGGTGCTCTTGGGGTAGGGTAAGGGTGGGAGGAGGTGGCTGTTGGAGGGTTTCAAATTGGGCAGTAACATGTAACATGATCAGATTTGGGTTACGAAAAGACCACTCTGGTGGTGATGAGGGTGGAGTGGACTCCAAGTGGGTAGACAGCAGGCAGGCACAGTGGGTTTGGTTTTGAAATTTGGCGGCTTGAGGCATGCTAACCAGTTTCCAACTTGTCTCCCTGAAGCATCCACGAAATGTCTGACTCAACCTCCGGATTCCTCTTTGCCATTAATTCTTTTTGCCAACTTTCTCCAGGAGATAAAAGATGGACTTTGAGGAGGATGAAGCTTTTGCCTCCGCCTCTCATCCAAACTTCTCCAAAAAGGGGTCCACATTGGCTGTCTTCTCTTTCTCACTTTCCATTCACTCCTCAGCCCACTTCAATCTGGCTTTCACTCCCACAACACCACTGAAATTCCTTCTTCCATGGTTACCGGTGACCCCCTGAGGAGTGGAATCTGATAGACTCAACTTTTATCTTACTGGGCCCATCTCTTCTGCTGGGCTTGAGCCAGTCTACCATGCTTATCTTCATAAAGTTTTCTAGCCAAGAGGTAGTGCCTGCAGAACTCTTTAAAATACAAATTCCAGGGCCTCACTGCATCAGAATCATGCAGGAATCCATATTTTTTCACAAACTCCCCCGGTGTATACACTGACAGTTGAGAATCATTACTCTATCTTAAAACCTGCGACACACTGCTCTCCCAAATCTCCTCAAACCTCTCTTCCTCTTTGGCTTCCTTGGGCTCTTCTTCCTTGCTCTTTGTGCCTACCTCTACCCTCTTTTCTTGCCAATGGTCTCAAACCTACTTTATACCCAAGGTCACCTCCTCATCAGTAATAGAGTTTCCCTTGGTCATACTCCCTAGGAGATTTACTGAAATTCAGGGTATGAGGGCAATGTACTTTGGGGAAGCCCCCTTTGACTCTGTGAACACTTCCCCAGGAAGCTTTGCCACCTTCATGCACATCTTGTTGAGAATTTCTGCCTTAAGTAATCCCCTGGGGATCTCATCCACTCCCATGATTCTCACTGTCAATATCATTCCAAATTTTGATGACTCCTGTATTCTTCTCTCCAGATTAAGCCTCTCTTTGGAACTCCAGACCCAAATATCCAACCACCTCCTGCCCATCTGCACTGAGATGTCCCACAAACCTTTCACACTCAATGTGAATTTATCATTCCCACAACCTGCTCTTCCTACGTTCCCCATCTCAGCCAATGGCACAACCACCAACCATTTGCCTCCGCCAGAAACCAGGGAGTTGTTATTCACACTTCCCCCTACCATTGCCCAAATTCCAGTCAATCACAAGTGTTATGTAATGAATTACGTCCCCCCCAAAATACATGTCATAAACCCTAACCTCTATGCCTGTGGTTATAATTCCATTTGGCAATGAGTTTTCCGTTACTTTAATGAGGCAGGATTAGTGTAGGGTGTGTTTTGAGTTAATCTCTTACAAGAGGTAAAAACGAGCAGATTAGGCAAGCAGAGATGGGGGAAGATTGACACGAAGCCACATGGAGATCTTCAAGGACCCAGGAAACAAGCAGAAGAGACAAGGAACTTCCCCCAGAGCCTACAGAGAGAGAAAGCCTTCTCCTGGAGCTGGCACTGAATTCTGACTTCTAGCCTCCTAAACTGTGAAAAAACACATTTCTGTTTGTTAAAGCCACCCATTTGTGGTATTTCTGTGACAACAGCACTAGTTAACTAAAACAGAAATTGGTACTGGAGGAATGGGGTGCTGCTCTAACAGATACCTGAAATGTAGAAGTGGTTTTGGAATTGGGTAATAGGTGGAGGCTGGAAGGGTTTTAAGGCACCCAGTAGTAAAAAACTAGATTGCCTTGAAGAGATTGTTGATAGAATTATAGATGTCAAAGGCAATCCTGGTGAGGGCTCAGACGGAAGTGAGGAGAGCTATAGAGAAGGTCTCTGCCATCAGAGAGACTACATACGGTGCTAGCAACAGTATGCTGCTATAAATGTGCACATTAAATGTGCTTCTGTTGAGGCTTTCAAAGAAAATGATGAACGTGATTGGACATTGGAGGAAGGGTGATAATTAAAAAAAAATTCATTGTGCTTTAGGTGAAAGTTTACAGCTCAAATTAATTTCTCATTCAAAAATTTATACACATATTATTTGTGACATTGGTTGCAATGCCTACAATGTGACAGCTCTCTTCCCCTTTCTATTCCAGTTCCTTGTGTCCATTTGTCCAGTTCTTGTCCTTTCCTTCTTATCTTGCTTTTGGGCAGGAGTTACCCATTTGGTCTCCTATATTTGATCGACCTAAGAAACACATTCCTCACATGTGTTATTGTTTGTTTTATAGGCTTGTCTAATCATTATCTGAAAAATGGGCTTCAGGAGTGGTTTCAGTTCTGAGCTAGCAGGGTGTCAAGGAGCCATAGTATCGGGGGTTCCTCTAATCTCTGTCAGGCCAATAAGTCTGGCCTTTTTTCACAAATTTGAATTTTGTTCTGCATTTTTCTCCCACTCTGTTCGGGACTTTCTGGTGTGATCCCTGTCAGAGCAGTCAGTAGTGGTAGCTGGCACCATCTAGTTCTTCTGGGCTCAGGCTGGTGGAGGCCCTGATTCATGTGGTTGTTTAGTCCTTTGAGCTAATATTTTCCTGTGTCTTTGGTTTTCTTCATTCTTCTTTGCTCTGGATGAGATGGGACCAATGGTTGCATCTTAGATGGTCACTTGCAAGTTTTTAAGACCCCAGACACTACTCACCAAGGTGGGATGTAGAACATTTTCTTTATGGACAATGTTATGCCAATAGATGTCCCCCAAGACTATAGTCTCCAGTCCCCCAACCCAGCAAGTAAGTCCCTCAAAGTGTTTGGATATGTTTAGGACACTTCAGTGTCTTTGCTTTGGTCAAGTTGTGTTGACTTCCCCTATATTGTATGTCGTAGGGTGATAATTTTTATACAGTGGCAAAGAACTTGTCTGAATTATGTTCAAATATTTGGTGGAAGGTAGAACTTGTAAGTGATGAACTTCAGTATCTGGCTGATGAGATTTCTAAGCAAGATCCTAAAGGGACTGCATGGTTTCTCCTTGCTGCTTATAGTAAAATGTGAGAGGAAAGAGATGGACCTAAAAATAACTGTGCAAAATGAAAATAGAACTTAAAGTTTTGGAAAATTCTATTGTACAAACTAAGGACATGTGTATTAGAATGTTCACCAAGGATGGGCTACACAATCTTTTGTTAAAGAGATTAAGTCTGTGACTGATGGATCTAAACAACTACCACGCAGAGAAGCCATCAGCTTAGACTGAAGGGAATACAAAAAGAATGAAAAGAATGAACTCTGTATGCCTTTTGGAATTCTACGGGCAGGAAACAGGCCAAAAGAGCTATATCTGTTGTCCTCCAAGAAAAGAAAAAGACCATCCCTGGAGCAAGCTGGAGATCAGGAGAACTGTTGAAAGGAGCACAGGAAGAAAGGCCTTCTTGGTTTCAAAGGGTGAGGCCATGGTCTCCTGGATCTCAAAGGGTGGGGCCATAGCCTCCTAGGTTTCAAAGAGTCAGATCTTTGCCAACTTGGTTCTGGATTATGGGTCTACCATTTAGATGTCAAGGGGATGGGGCCACCACCCAAAGCTGAGGGGGTGAGGTTGCCATACAGCCCTTGGGGAGAAGAATGGGGTCTGCTGGGGCCAAGCGGTTGCAGCTGCCACTCAGACGGACTAGGAGGATGGGGCCGCCCAAAGCCCAGGGAGTAAAGTTCCCATCCCAGTGGGCCTGGAAGGTGGAGCTGAAGCCCAGGGCCAAGGGGCCTCTACCCAGAATCCGGAGAACGTGGTTGGTCAACACCCAGGGTCTGGAGAGCAGGGCCATTGCCTGTTGTTGTTGTTAGGTGCATCGAGTTGGTTCCAACTCATAGCAACCTTATGCACAACAGAACGAAACACTGCCCAGTCCTGAGCCATCCTCACAATTGTTATACTTGAGCTCATTGTTGCAGCCACTGTGTCAATCCACCTCGTTGAGGGTCTTCCTCTTTTCTGCTGACCCTGTACTCTGCCAAGCATGATGTCCTTCTCCAGGGATTGATCCCACCTGATAACATGTCCAAAGTATGTAAGGTGCAGTCTCACCATCCTCGCTTCCAAGGAGTATTCTGGTTGTACTTCTTCTAAGCCAGATTTGTTTGTTCTTTTGGCAGTCCATGGTATATTCAACATTCTTTGCCAACACCACAGTTCAAAGGCATCAACTCTCCTTCGGTCTTCCTTATTCATTGTCCAGCTTTCACATGCATATGAGGTGTGATTGAAAATACCATGGCTTGGGTCAGGCACACCTTAGTCTTCAAGGTGATGTCTTTGCTCTTCAACACTTTTTAAAGAGGTCCTTCACAGCAGATTTACCCAATGCAATGAGTCGTTCGATTTCTTGACTGCTGCTTCCATGGCTGTTGATTGTGGATCCAAGTAAAATGAAATCCTTGACAACTTCAATCTTTCCTCTGTTTATCATGATGTTGCTCATTGGTCAGTTGTGAGGATTTTTGTTTTCTTTATGTTGAAGTGCAGTCCATACTGAAGCCTGTGGTCTTTGATCTTCATTAGTAAGTGCTTCAAGTTCTCTTCACTTCCAGCAAGCAAGGTTGTGTCATCTGCATAACGCAGGTTGTTAATGAGTCTTCCTCCAATCCTGATGCCCCATTCTTCTTCATATAGTCTGAATTCTCGGATTATTTGCTCAGCATATAGATTGAATAGGTATGGTGAAAGAATACAACTCTGACACATACCTTTCCTGACTTTAAACCAATCAGTATCTCCTTGTTCTGTCCGAACAACTGCCTCTTCATTTGTGTACAGGTTGCTCATGAGCACAATTAAGTGTTGTGGAATTCCCACTCTGCAGTGTTATCCATAATTTGTTATGATCCACACAGTTGAATGCCTTTGCATAGTTAATAAAACACAGGTAAACATCCTTCTGGTATCCTCTGCTTTCAGCCAGGATCCATCTGAAGAAAATCAGAGCAAGTCCACAAGGGCATTGTCTAGGTTGTTCCAAAGAACAGAGGATTATTTTCAAGCACTGAGAGCTAATGTAAATTGTTCTGCTGGGGTTTGGACTTGTTTGGTGCCTGTTATCCCTTCTTTCCCTTCAATTTCTACCATCTGTAATGGAAATGTCTACTTTGTGCCTGTTTCACAATTGTACTTTGGAAACAAATAACTCATAGTCTAGATTTCACACGTTTACAGATGAAAAGGAATTTTGTCCCAGGATGGAATATCCCTAATGTCTCACCCATATTTGATTTATTTAATTCAGAAGATGAAATTTTGGACTTGAGGTTGACTTAATAATTTTGGGATAAAATGATGAGGTGAATGTGCTTTGCATATGGCCAGGACATGAATTTTGGAGGGCCAAAGGGGGGAATGTTATGGATTGAATTGTATCCCCCCCCAAATGTGTTGTAAATTCTAACCTCTATGCCTGTAGTTATAATCCCATTTGGAAATGAGTTTTCTGTTATGTTAATGAGGCATGCTTAGTGTAGGGTGTGTCTTGAGTTATTCTCTTACAAGAGACTAAAAAGAGCAGATTAGGCAAGCAGAGATGGGGGAAGATTGATGCTAAGCCACATGGATCTCCAACGTACCAGCGAAAGAGACAAGGACCTTCCCCCCAAGCAGACAGAGAAAGCCTTCCCGTAGAGCTGGCACCCAGAATTTACACTTCTAGCCTCCTAAACTGTGAGAGAATACTGTGTGGTTTAAAACCAGGAAAGGTGTTGGTCAGGGATGTGTGTCAGGGGTGTATCCTTTTACCATACTTATTCAATCTGTATCCTGAGCAAATAATCCAAGAAGCTAGGCTGTATGAAGAAGAAGGTGGCATCAGAATTGGAAGAAGACTCATTAACAACCTGTGATATGCAAATAACACAATCGTGCTTGCTGAAGGCAAAGAGGTCTTGAAACACTTACTGATGAAGATCAAAGACTGCAGTTTTCAGTATGGATTGCACCTCAACATAAAACAAAAATCCTCACAACTGACCAGTAAGCAACCTGATGATAAATGGAGAAAATATTGACGTTGTCAAGGATTTCATTTTACTTGGATCCACAATCAATGCCCATGAAAGCAGCAGTGAAGAAATTAAAAGGCATATTACATTGGTCAAATCTGCTGCAAAAGACTTCTTTGAAGTGTTCATAAGCAAAGATTTCACTTTGAGGGCTAAAGTGTGCCTGACCCAAGCCATTATTTTCAATCATCTCATATGCGTGCCAAAGCTGGGCAATGAATTAGGAAGACCAAAGAAGAATTGATGTCTTTGAATTATGGTGTTGGCAAAGAATATTGAATATACCATGGACTGCCAAAAGAATGAGCAAATCTGTCTTTGAATAAGCACAGCCAGAATGCTCCTTGGAAACGAGGATGGTGAGACTTCATCTTAGGTGCTTTGGATATGTTATCAGAAGAGACCAGTCCCTGGAGAAGGACATCATACTTGGTAAAGTAGAGGGTCAACAAAAAAGAGGAAGAGCCTCAGTGAGATGGATTGACACAGTGGCTGTAGCAATTGGCTCAAGCATAGCAACGATTGTGAGGATGGCACAGGACCGGGCAGTGTTTCATTCTGTTGTACATAGGGCTGCTATGAGTTGCAACTGACTTGATGTCACCTAACAAAAACAGCACAACAAACTGTGAGAAAATAAATCTCTGTTAAAGCCACCCACTTGTGGTATTCCTGTTCTAGCAGCACTAGATAACTAAGATATCAAGTCTTCCAATTCTGACTCCTAACTGCCTCCTGATGACAGCCCCTTCTGGCCACCTTCATGGTGCCACCTATGTTCAGCACACCATGATCTCACTGCATTTATTGCAACAACTTCCCAATGGGACTCCTCTGTCTACAGTCTTGCCCTTCTCTAGTCATCCTCCATATCACAGTCAGCATGATCCATCTAAAACTCAAATCTCACCATCATATTCCTCTGCTTAACAACTCTCCCCGGCACAGTACCCATTACCTACTGGGTAACATCCAGATGCCTTGGCCTGGAATTCAAGGTCCCCCATAGCATCGCCCTTCATATTGTGGCCCTCCATTGTGTGGCCCTCTATTGTGTGGCCTGGGAGCTCCTCCTCCTCCATCCCCTATGCTTTATGCCCCAGCCACACCAACTCTCATGGCTCTCCACACACTCCATGCTGTTTCTCACATCTCTGTCTGCTCACATGTCCACTCTGTCCACATATACCACCTCTGCCACTCCCTCCTTTTGGTTATGTGATCCCATAAGCTTTTTGTTTAACCTTTGTACTTGTTGGGATTCTATCACTTGCAACCACAAGGGTCCTCTGTGCTCCCACCTCACCTGGTGCATGTTCCTGTCATTGCCCTTCTCCACTGTTTTGTACTTGAGTTTAATTCTGTCTCCTCCTGTGAGCTTCTTGAGAGCAAGGACATTGTCCTATTCATCTGTACATTCCTGGGTTCCACACAAGACCTAACAGAGAGTAGGTGCTCAGCAAATGTTTCAGGAATGAATGCATGAATGAATAAATACAGATGAGATCGTTGTGTAGGGGCCATACCTACTTCTTCTGATTCAGCTCTTGTCAATCTCGAAGACTCTACCTCCATTCTAGCTACACCCTTTCATGTGCTCTTACTGCTGTTTAAAATGACCAATGGTGTACAGCCTCCTGGAACAGTTAGCAATTGGATCAGCTGCAAGTAACAGAGACTGGAAAAATCTCAAGGTTTTATTTTTCTCATGAAACAAGGAGTAGTCTAGGTCTGGCTGGCATGAGGTCTCAGTGACCTCATCAAGGACCCCGCTGAGCCATCACAAGATGGTTGATACACCTCCAGCATCTCACTTGTGTCCCAGGTAGAACAAAGGGAAAGGACAAAGGGCAAACCAGTGATTGTCAGCTAAATCAGTGCCCTTAAAAGAGACCTCCTCTCACATCTTGTTGGTCAAAATGGTGTCACACCATGCCAGGCACTTGACTTATATTTTCTTGTTTAATCCTCACCACCACCCAGCAAGAACTGTTTTATTATCTCTTATTTTTTATATGTAGATCAGGGCTCTGAGTTTCCCAGGGTTATCAGTTATCAGTAGCAGAGCCAGGACCTGAACACCGATCTCATCCTGACTGAGCACCAGTTATTTCTGCGCTGAAAAAAAAAAAAATGGTGCAATGGGCTTTTTTTCATATGGCCTTTCTGGCCCTGGGTTTGTTATTCTACATGAGTAATTTGGGAAAAGTGAGCAGGTCCCTTTTTAGACAGAAGTGGGTTCCTCCCTGTCTTAATCATCTAGCCCTACAATAACAGAAATACCACATGTGGATGGCTTTAACAAAGAGAAGTTTATTCTCTCACGGTCTAGGAGGCTAGAAGTCCAAATTCAGGGTGTCAGCTCTAGGGGAAGGCTTTCTATCTCTGTCAGCTCTGGGGGAAGGTCCTTGTCATCAGTCTTCCCTAGTCAAGGAGCTTCTTAGAGCAGGGACCCCGGGTCCAAAGGATGCGCTATTCTCTTGGTTCTCGTTTCATGGTGGTATGAGGTTCCCCTGTCTCTCTGCTTGCTTTTCTCTTTTATATCTCGAAAGAGATTGTTTTAAGAAACAACCTAATCTTGTAGATTGAGTCCTAACTCGTTAACATATCTGCTGCTATTCCTACCTCATTAACATCATAGAGGTAGGATTTACAACACATAAGAAAATCACTTCAGATGACAAAATGGTGGATAATCACATAATACTGGGAATCATGGACTAGCCAAGTTGACATACAATTTTTTGGGGGGGATGCAATTCAATCCTTAGCACTCCTCTACGATGCTAAGTGGGGTATTTGTAGAGGTGGAGGGGACTGGTTCACTTCAAATCTGTTCCTATTGTCTACTGTTTGCTTTCTACAAATAAAAATAATGGCTTCCAATTGCCAACATCGTATGTCTTGTGTGTATGACCCAATTGTATCAGATAGTAGAGTCTTTATCCTGGAAGTTTTATCACTCCTTGTAAATTTGCGAAACTGGCGTGTGTTTATGCACTTAGTTCAATGGTGCTTCTATTGCTCATTCATTTCGAAATCTCCACGGCCCATTACAGTGTCTAGAGCACAGTAAATGTTTAATGAATTACTAAAATAGAGACAATCTTGTGTGGTGCTATAGCCCTGGTCTGGAGTTGAGGGGCATGGGGGGAAAAAGGGTTTGATTCTCCCACCCCCACTCCCGTGCCGTAAATCCCTCTCCTTTCATCCTTGACCAGGCAGTTCTCCATGACCTTTGCAGCCCTTTTAACTTGGCCCAGATGACCCAGTGGTAGGGAATGTGACTAGCTCACATGATCATATTCTATCCCAGAGCAGAGGTGGTTTCAGACTAGCTGTGAGAAGCTCTGTGTTACATCTCCCTGAGACTCTCTCTTTGGCCTCACCCCGGACTGTCCCTCAGGTATCCCACTCCATGGCTCCCAGAACCTTTTCCCTGTCACATTTTTCTCTTCTATCTACTTCCCTGAAGCTTAACCATTCTGAGTCCTAGTAACAGAAAGAATTAGTTTGATTTTATTGGTTCTCTTTGTATGTTTTCCATTTTGTTAATTTCTGCTGTTATGTTTATTATTTCCTTCTACTTTCTTTCAGTTTAATTTGCTGCTCTTTTTCTAACTTTTGAAGTGGAGATTTAGTTGGCTTTCAGCCTTCTTTATTTCCTAATCTACACATTTAAGGCTATAAATTTCCCTCTAGGCACAGCTTTAACTGTATCTCACATGTTTTTCTATGCCATATTTTCATTATCATTTTGTTCCAATTATTGTTTAATTTCCATTATAATTTCTTTTCTGATCCACAAGTTATTTTGGAGTGTATTACCTAATTTATAAACATTTGGATAAAATCTGGTTACCGGATTTTTTTTTTATTGATTTCTGGCTTCATATTCAGTATGCTGTCATTCTCTAAAATTTGTTGAGATGTGTTTTTTACACAAGTATGTGGTCAGTCAGTGTCTTAGTTCTCTGGACAAATTACCACAGACTTAGTGGCTTAAAACAAGACAAATTTATCATCTTACAGTTCTGGAGGTCAGAAGTCCAAAAGGAGTCTCACTGGGTGTTTTAGTTATCTAGTGCTGCTGTAACAGAAGTACCACAGGTGGGTGGTTCTAAAGAACAGAAATTTATTTTTCACGGTTTACAAAGCTTTTTGTTAGGTGTCGTTGAGTTGATTCCGACTCATACTGACCCTATAGGGCAGAGTAGAACTGGCCCTAAGCCTTTTGGTTGGAAGCCATGGTGGCATAGTGGTTAAGAGCTCGGATGCTAACCAAAAGGACAGCAGTTCAAATCCACCAGCTGCTCCATGGAAAACCTATGGGGCAGTCCTACTCTGTCCTATAGGGTCAGAATTGACTCAATGGCAACAAGCTTAAGAGGCTAGAAGTCCAAATTCAGGGCACCGGCTCTAGGGGAAGGCTCTCTGTCTGTTGGCTCTGGAGGAAAATCTTTGTCTCCTTCAGTTTCCGTTGCTTGGCAATCTCCACTTGGCATCTGTCTTTCCCCCATTTGTGCTGGCTTCTCTGTGTCTAATCTACTCTTTTTAATACAAAAATTATTAGGTTTAGACATACCCTACACTAATGTGAGCCCATTAATATAAAAAGAAAACCCTATCACCAAATGAGTTTACATTCACAGATATGAGATTCCAACACATATTTTTTGGGGACACAATTCAATCCATAATACTCAGCTAAAATCAATGTGTTCCCAGGGTTGCATTCCTTCTGGAGGCTCTAGGGGAGAATCTGTTTCTTTCTTTTTTCTAGCTCCTAGAGGTTCCCTTCCATTTTTAAAGCCAGCAACGGCTGGTGGAGTCTTTCTCATGCCACATCACTCTGCCGTTGCCCCCCTCTTCCACATCTAAGGATCCCTGTGGTTACATTGAGCCCACCTGGGTAATCCAGGATAATCTCTCTATCTCAAGGTCAGCTGATTAGCAGCCTTATTCCAGCTGCAACCTTAATAGCCCTTTGCCTCGTAACAGCATATTTGCAGGTTTGGGGGATTAGGGCATCTTTGGAGGGGGCTGTTACCCTGTCTGCCACAGTCAGTTTGGGTAAATGTTTCATGTACAACTGAAAAGAATGTCTATTCTGTAGTTACTCTGTCAGGTCAAATTTGTTCATCTTTTTGTTCAAATTTTATGTACCAATAACAAATTTTTTGTCTGTTTGTCCTATAAGTTATCAAGAGAGGTAGGTTGTAATACTCTATTATGATCGTGGATTTGTCAATTTTTCCTTTTGGCTCCGTCAATTTTTATTTTACATATTGTGAAGCTATATTAATATGTACATACCAATTTATAGTTCTTATAAGTACAACTTCAGGTTGTAAAGGATTTCATTTTACTTGAATCCACAATCAATGCCCATGGAAGCAGCAGTCTAGAAATCAAATGACCCATTACATTGGACAAATCTGCTTTATAAGACTCTTCAAAGTGTTAAAAAGCAAACGTCACTTTAAGGACTAAGGTGAACCTGACCCAAGCCATGGTGTTTTCAATTGCCTCATATGCATGTGAAAGCCAGACGATGAATAAGGAAGACCAAAGAAGAATTCATATCTTTGAGTCATGGTGCCGGTGAAGAATATTGAATATACCATGGACTGGCAGAAGAATGAACAAACCTGTCTTGAAGTACAGCCAGAATGCTCCTTAGAAGCAAGAATGATGAGACTTCATCTCACATACTTTGGACACGGTATCAGGAGGGATCAGTCCATGGAGAAGGACATCATGCTTGGTAAAGTAGAGGGTCAGCGGAAAAGAGGAAGACCCTCAGTGAGATGGATTGCCACAGTGGGTGCAACAACGGGCTCAAGCATAGCAACAATTGTGAGGATGGCGCAGGACCAGGCAGCATTTTATTCTGTCGTGCATAGGGTTGCTGGATCAGAACCAACTGATGGCACCTAACGACAACAACATATTTTACTTCGTACTTGAGTCTTTACCATTGTGAAATGTTCCTTTTATCTCTAGCAATGTTTCTTGTCTTAAGGCCTACTTTGAACCAAGTATAACTAAACCAGCTTTATTTGAATTGCTCTTTGCATGGTACTTTTTTTTTTCCTATCCTTTTATTTTCAATCTTTCTGATTATCTTTTGAGTCTGTCAATACACCAGTCTGATAATGTTAATCTTTTAATTGGGATATTTATCTTTTTAAATTTAATATAATTACCAATTTACCCTAAGTTTAGGCTTAAGTCAACTGACTTGTTTATTTTCATTTGTCTCACCCTTTCTGTGTTCTTTTTTATCCCTTTTTAAATCTTTTTTTTAACATTTTTTATTTTTATTGTGCTTTAAGTGAAAGTTTACAAATCAAGTCAGTCTCTCATATAAAACCTTATATACACCTTGCTATAAAAAAATTTTTTTTTTTTTATACACTCCTAGTTGCTCTCCCCCTAATGAGACAGCACTCTCCTTCTCTTCACCCTCTATTTTCGTGTCCATTCAGCCAACTTCTGTCCCACTCTGCCTTCTCATCTCCCCTCCGGATGGGAGCTGCCCACATAGTCTCATGTGTCTACTTGAGGCAAGGAGCTCACTCCTCACCAGCATCATTTTCTACCCCATAGTCCAGTCCAATCCCTGTCTGAAGAGTTGGCTTTGGGAATAGTTCCTGTCTTGGGCTAACAGAAGGTCTGGGGGCCATGACCACCGGGGTCCTTCTAGTCTCAGTCAGACCATTAAGTCTGGTCTTTTTACGAGAATTTGGGGTTTGCATCCCACTGCTCTCCTGCTCCCTCAGGGGTTCTCTGTTGTGTTCCCTGTCAGGGCAGTCATCAGTTGTAGCCGGGTACCATCTAGTTCTTCTGGTCTCAGGCTGATGTAGCCTCTGGTTTACGTGGCCCTGTCTGTCTCTTGGGCTCATAATCACCTTGTGTCTTTGGTGTTCATTCTTTTGTCCAGATGAGTTGAGACCAATTGATGCATCTTAGATGGCTGCTTGCTAGCTTTTAAGACCCCAGAGGCCACTCTCCAAAGTGGGATGCAGCACATTTTCTTAATAGGTTTTATTATGCTAATTGACTTAGATGTCCCCTGAAACCGTGGTCCCCAAACCCCCGCCCCTGCTATGCTGGCCTTTGAAGCATTCAGTTTATTTGGGAAACTTCTTTGCTTTTGGTTTAGTCCAGTTGTGCTGACCTCCCCTGTATTGTGTGTTGTTTTTCCCGTCACCTAAAGTAGTTCTTATCTACTATCTACTTAGTAAATACCCCTCTCCCACCCTCCCTCCCTCCCCTCTCTCGTAACCATCAAGGAATATTTTCTTCTCTGTTTAAACTATTTCTCAAGTTCTCATAACAGTGGTCTTATACATATTTGTCCTTTTGCAACTGACTAATTTCACTCAGTGCAATGCCTTCCAGATTCCTCCATGTTATGAAATGTTCCACATATTCATCACTGTTCTTTATGGATGTGTAGTATTCCATTGTGTGAATATACCATAATTTATTTATCCATTCATCCGTCGATGGGCACCTTGGTTGCTTCCATCTTTTTGCTATCGTAAACAGCAATGCAATGAACATGGGTGTGCATATATTTGTTCGTGTAAAGGCTCTTATTTCTCTAGGATATAGACCAAGGAGTGGGATTGCTGGATTATATGGTAGTTCTATTTCTAGCTTCTTTTAAGGAAGAGCTAGATTGATTTCCAAAGTGGTTGTACCATTTTATGTTCCCACCAGCAGTGTAGTGTATAAGTGTTCCAATCTCTCCACAGCCTCTCCAACATTTATAGTTTTGTATTTTTTGGATTAATGCCAGCCTCGTGGGAGTGGGTTGAAATCTCATTGTAGTTTTGATTTGCATTTCTCTAATGGCTAATGATCATGAACATTTCCTCATGTATCTGTTAGCTACCTGAACATCTTCTTTAGTGAAGTGCCGTTTCATATCCTTTGCCCATTTTTTAATTGGGTTGTCTTTTTGTTGTTGAGTTTTTGCGGTAACACGTAGATTTTAGAGATTAGACACTGATCAGAAATGTCACAGCTAAAAACTTTTTCCCAGTCTATGGTAATCTTTTTACTCTTTTGGTGAAGTCTTTGGATGAGCATAGGTGTTTGATTTTTAGGAGCTCTCAGTTAACTAATTTCTCTTTTGCTGTTTGTACAGTTCTAGTAATGTTTTGTGTGCTGTTTATGCCATGTATTAGGGCTCCTAGCATTGTCCCTGTTTTTTCTTCCATGATCTTTATCATTTTAGATTTTGTATTTAGGTCTTTGATCCACTTTGAGTTGGTTTTTGTACATGGTGTGAGGTATGGGTCTTGTTTCATTTTTTTGCAGATGGATCCATCTGCAAAGCAGCACCGTTTGTTAAAGAGACTGTCTTTTCCCCATTTAATAGACTTTGGGACTTTGTGAAATATCAGCTGCTCATATGTGGATAGATTTATGTCTGGATTCTCAGTTCTGTTCCACTGGTCTAAGTATCTGTTGTTGTACCAGTACCAGGCTGTTTTGACTACCGTGTTGGTATATTTTAAAATCAGGTAGAGTGAGGCCTCCCACATTGTTCTTCTTTTTCAGTAATGCTTTACTTATCCGGAGCCTCTATCCCTTCCATATGAAGTTGGTGATTTGTTTCTCCATCTCATTAAAAAATGTCACTGACGTTTGGATTGGGATTGCATTGTATCTACAGATTGCTTTGGGCAGAATAAACATTTTTACAATGTTGAGTCTTCCTATCCATGAGCAAGGTATATTTTTCCACTTATATATAAGTCTTCTTTTGTGTAATTTTTATTATTCCATTTTTTATCCTTTAATAAATTCATTATGTATACATTCTTCTACAAACCTTTTAATGATTACCCTAGGAAAATATAACATTGATCCTTGGCTTATTAAAGTCTAATGTAAAATGAATAGTTTTATCACTTCTAGGATACTAATCAAATACCTTAGGCTACTTAAAGCACATTTATCTCCTCTCATCTTTTGTTGCTGTCATGAATTTCAAACCTCATAAGACATATTTTTATTGTTTTATTCAATCAATGTTAACTTAGATTTATTGCCATATTTACACTTTCTGTTGTTCTTCATTTATTTTGGAATCTCCATACTTACATCTGGGATCATTTTCCTCTCCCTTAAGAACTTCCTTTAGTATTTCCTTTAAGGCAACTCTTTTTGGTGCCAAAATCATTGGGGATGAATACTCTGTTTTTGTTTGTCTGAAAAAATATTCCGCCTTCATTTTTAAAGGGTATTTTCACTAAATATAGACTCTTGGGTAACAGTTATTTTTGGAGTGCACTTTGAAGATGTCATTTTTTTGTCTTCCTTTTTCCATTCCTTCTACTGAGAAGTTAGCTGTAGGTAGTATATCTTTTTTCTCTAAGTGCTTTTACAATGTTTGTCTTTGATTTATAGTTACTTCACTATCTGGGCCTAGTTGTGGCTTTCTTTATATTTCTCATGCTTGGGGTTCACAGAGGTTCTTGAATCTGTGGCTTGATGTCTTTCAACAGTTTTTGTAACATTCTTAGACATTATCTATTCAAATATTATTTTTTTCCCTATTTGCACTCCCCGCTTCTTCTGGGGCTCCTTACATGTTAGGCCTTTCACTACTCCCCATGTTAATCATATGCTGTTTTCTGTATTTTTCATGATTTTTTCTTCATTCCAATTTGTAGTGAATGCCTGTTTTTGTTTGCCTGGAGCTCAGGGTCATGCTGTATCAGTTTGATCTTTTGAGGGAGGGGGCTGGATACCGAGCAGTTACATGACTGACCTCCAATAAAAACCATGGACACCAAGGCTCAGACGAGCTTCCCTGGTTAGCAATACTTTATACATATTATCACACATTGTTGTCAGAAGAACAAAAGGCTATCCAGCTCCACTGGGAGAGGACAGCTGAAAGCTTGTGCCTGGTCTCTCCTGGACTTCATCCCATGTGCCTCTTTGCTGATTTTAATCTGTATCCTTCCACTGTAATAAACTGTAACCATGAGTATAACAGCTTTTCTGAGTTCTGAGTCCTTCTAATGAATCATTGAATCTGATGGTGGTTTTGCAGTGAAGGGAGCAAAGAATTGGGTGATAGCTGGAGGAGGATCTGGACTCAAGGAGGAGGATTTTGCTTAAGGGAGGAGATGCTAGGGCATATTTACATGCCCATTAGAATGATAAAGTAGACAAGAAGTTGGCAACTCAGGAGTGATGCTCTTGAGAAGGTAAGGGGGATGAGATCCGGTACACACGTGCCTTTAATGCAACAAGGTCAGTTCATTCAGAGTGACAGGACAGAAGCCAGAGGCCACGTGGACAGTGCAGATTTTCAGGTAGACTTGATGGTGGGGTGATGAGGGAAGATTGGACTGGTTCTGTTTCTTCAACGAACCTTGAGCATGCAGAGTTGGGGGTGGAGGGCTGTAGGAGATTTAAGGAGAGAGAGGGTCTAAAATAACCATTTTGGAGAGTGGGACCTCAAACCAGGGAAGTGTGCTAAGATTGCAGGGCAGGGGCAAATGTCCCTTGGAGATCTCTTGCCATGAATTTAAAATGAGGCAGTCAACACACACCAGAGCCTTGTGCTTTTCTGCATCCACTTTCAGTTTCACAGGTGTGGACACAAAACAGGTGGGCAGCTGGATTTGGTCAGGCTGGACACTGCCAGCTGAGAGGGGCAGAGAGAGAGAGAGAGAGAGTGTGTGCAAGTAAATCAGTGCAAGGGAGGATAACGAGGTGTAGATTGAATTGAGTCCCCTCCAAAAATGTTTTGTAAATCCTAACCCATATATGTGTGGTTATAATCCCATTTGGAAATGAGTTTTGTTATGTTAATTGGCAGTATTAGTGCAGGGCGTGTCTTAAATCAATCTCTTTTGAGATATGAAAGAGCAGATTAAGCAAGCAAGCACCCTGAATTCAGACTTCTAGCCTCCTGAAATGTGAAAAAATAAATTTCTGTCTGTTGAAGCCACTCATGTGTGGTATTTCTGTTATAGCAGCACTGGATAACTACAACACAAGGCATATCTGCCTGCAGTTTAATTTTGCTTGATAGTAAGTAAAAACATCTTTGTTTTAAAATAAATCTAGATTCGTTCTGAAGTAGAACGGGAAAAAAAGCATGTGAATTTTTCAGATGACTCAAAACCAACCAAACAAACAAACAAAACCCACTGCCATCGAGTCGATTCAGACTCATAGCGACCCTATAGGACAGAGTAGAACTGCTCCATACAGTTTCCAAGGAGCGCCTGGCAGATTCGAACTGCCGACCCTTTGGTTAGCAGCCATAGCACTTAACCACTACGCCACCAAGGTTTCCTCAGATGACTCAGTAGACTTCAAATACATTTCTTTTTTCCTGTTTGAAGTGCTGCTTCCAGCTATACCTCCAGGTCCTCATGGGGCGAATTCACTCTTGTTGGAAGTCTGGGAAGCTTTGGAACAGTCTAGGAAGCCCTGTCCTACTGATGTGACCCATCCCTTGACCCCTGACTGCCTTCCCCTCCCCCAGCCATTTCACAGGGGTCATCTGAGGATAAGATCCCACCAAGAACAGTGACAGGATTGATAGAGTAGGAAGGTGTAGGCTTTGTGCCCCTAAGATGGTGTGGACAAGAGAGGGCCAGGGGCTAGAACCTCCCAAGGATGGGGTGGGCACTGAAAGTGTTGGGGGTAGCAGACTCTAATGGTGACCTGATGGAGTCCACTCTAGAGGCCAAAAGTGTCAGAGGAGTCCCGGTACAGTGTGAGAAAAGGGAGGGAGTTGAAATACAACAGGGTCCTTCCCTCTATCTACCTTATTTCCCCAGGACCACAAGAGAGGCAACATTCAGGGGAGCAGGCAAGTGTCCCGGACACACTGGATCCCAAGGAACAAAGAAGGTGCCCGCTTCCCAGAACTGGGGCACAAGGTGTGGACGGCATGTTAGCAATGAGGCCAAAGCCCAGTTATCAGAACTGGGACACTTTCCATGTGGGACCTGGGTCCTTTACGTCCTTCTGCATAAGTCGTGGCGCCCGGGGTATGTCTGAACCTGGGACACGCAGAACCCATCGGCTTGCGGTGGTATATTTGAGGTCAGGTGAGGCTATGGGGTCATCCAGGGGCAGCCCCCTCCTCTGCCTATACCCATCGCCCTGCCCAAAGTCATTGCCTCCTTCCTGCCCAGCGTCCCCAGTATAGCCCAACCACTGCAGAGAAGAGCCTCAGAGTAAACATCATGTTTATTTGGAACATTCAAATTTACAAAAACAAAAAAGTAACAAAAACCAGGACATCTGTCACACACACATACACACGTGGCACCTCATGTCACTTAATATACAAAACAGGGCAAGGAGGAAGCAGAGGGGTGGGCTTAACAGGGGTGGTCTATAGGGGGCACCAATTCAGTGTCGGACAACGTGACATGCTTGCTCACTGCTCAGCCTGGGCCCACATGAGCCCCTCCCCCACCCAGCAGGGTTGGGGGTCCAGGCGAGGTGGAGTTTGGGGTGACAGGCAGCTGGGACAAAGGGGTTGAAGACAGTGATCCCATCTCTAAGAAGGGCTCCTTCCTAGTTTTCTCAGGCCAAGGGTGCTGGGAACACAAAAAAGGAGGAACCCAGTTCCGGGAAAAAGGGGTCCCTGTGTCACGGAGGGAGTACTGACCTCAGAGTCTCTCCACATCTCAGCTGTGTGGCCTCATGGGTTGCCCACTCCCCTGACTCAGTTTCCTCATCTGTAAAATGGGGGCCTGTAGTCCTAGGTCATGCACAATTGTGGGGAGGAGACATGCCCCCTTGGGACATTGGTTAGGGGCAGTATGTCCATCAAGCTGAGGGAACGTGGCAGATAACAGCTGTAAAGCACCGGGCTCAGGACGAGGTCCATAGCAGGAGTTGGGGAAGTATCAGCTTCCCTCTCCTTTCCTGCCTGGGACTGTTGGGAGTCACTCCAGCTTCCCTTTCCCTTTCAGCTGTCCTGGAAATTCCGCTGAGGTAGGGAAGGGCTGAGGCTGCCAGGGAGACACATCCCCTGAGGGTCTGTGAGCCCTTTGGTGGCCTCACCCAAGGGGACCCTTGTCTTGAGGCTGGGCCATTCCATACCTGATCCTCTGACCCATGGGGTGTGGAATGAGGCCAGGCACATTCCTTCAGACTGAAATTCTCAGGAGCAATGGTGGGTGCTAAACCCCACTCCACTCCCCACACAGAGTGGGCCCCCCCCCCCGGGTGAGCAGAGGGCCCTGCATGTAACCTGCCTTGGTCTGAAATCTAGGCTCTATCGCTTGCTGGCTGACCGACACTGGGCAAGGAACTTAACCTGTCTGTGCCCCAGTGTCCTTACCTGTATAACAGGGCTAAGAATAGTCCTAACTTGTAATTGTGTTGGAAGGATAAACGAGATAATGCCCGTGGTCTGACACTTACTAAGGGTGTAACAAACGTGGGCAGCATCATTATTAACCAGGAACAACTCAGGGACACGGCCGAGCACCGTTTCTAGCTCCTCTTGCTCTTCTGCCAGGAGCAGAAGAAAACACCAAAACTTATGGATGAGTCCAACCGGCAGGCGTTGGATTAATGGATGAAGGGAGGGTGCGAACTTTGGGCTTTGATCTTTCTGGAATGGAAATGGGGTCCCAGGCCCCTCACCAAAGATTCAGACTCAGAACCCACACCCCAATGTCTTCATTTTGTTCCTGTTCCCTTCAGAGGGCTGACTAGGGTGACTCAGTGCAGGAACAAGGCTCAGACATCAGATGTCTTGTCACCACCATGACAAAGCACAAAGATTTGGGACGATGTGCCCGGGTGGACTCAAGTGACCAAAAAAGTCCCATCGCCTCCCCCCGAAGGCCCTTCCCTTCCTCCAAGGCCCCCAGAAACCTGTACCCCTAAAAATAATAACAGAAACCAAATACAGCCCAGCGTCCCCGAAACCCAAGTTCCCAATTCTGCCGTCACCCCAGCAACAGCACGTGTAGTTATGGATGAGACACTTGACCCAGCACTTGGGCTGATGTCATTGGCTGTTACCGGGGCAACCTAGACCTCAGCAGGTTCTGGCTGAGCATGCCATCCATTGCTCCTTCTTCCAAGGGGAGTTGGACCGGAGGTGCTGAATCATCTATTTGTGCTCTTGAAATGGAAACAAGGATCTGGGGGCTGGAGGCAACAAGTCTTGGAGAAGTTTCCACGGCATCAGGCCCCACAGCTTCCAGCTCCTGAATATGCTTCAGGCTAAGTGGCCAGGGGAGCTCCGAGGGGGGACAAAAAGGGGAAAGGCAACATGCCATGTGAGCCAGGTAGCCTGCAGCTGCCCAGACACCTGGTAGGTGCTGGCAGGGGTGGGACACCTGCCATTCTCAGCTCTCCATTCCCACCAGAGTACCCCGGGGTCACATCCTCCTCCCCCTACCTCCTGGGAGGTGCCAAGATGTCTGGGTGTTGCTTAAAGGAAGATGTCTCAATAGTCCTGTTGGAAAGCATCCTGACCTCTCAACTGTCCATTCTTTTGTGTGTCAGCTGGACTCACAAGCCCTTGAAGACAGGCAGTATAGTGAGGAGGGAGAACACTGAAGAGGGAGTCAGAAGGCCTGTGTTCTAGTCCTGGTTACGCCCCATTGTGCTGTGTGATCCTGTGCAAGTCACTTGCTCTTTCTGAGCTCTTTCCCATCTGTACAGGCAAGGGGTCACAATGGATGGCCTTTCTCAGCTCTGAGATTTTCCCCATTGTCTTGGTGGTGCTGGTGAGGTCTCAAGGTTGGGAACCAGGAACCACCAGCTCTTTGAGACAGCCTCAGTCAGGCAAGGGTGCCAGATGGGGGATCCAGAGGGAGGTGATTTTTTTTTACAATTCACGTGTGAGACTGGCCTGCTTTGAACCCTAACCTTGCCCTTGACTCTCTGGAGGAGCTGCTGAAACTGACCCGTGCCTACCCTGATCCCATCTGCTGCCCAGTTCCAAGACTTGCCGTTACCATGCTCCTGGGTCTCCTGGGAGATTCCCGGGCTTGCCCCACCCTATATACTTGGAATCACAGACCATCTTACGTTCAGTCTGGAGGGGGTCTCAGAAATGATCAAAGCAAGGGCCTTAGCTTACAGATGAGCAAGCCCAGGCCAGAGAGGGCAGGGCCTTACAGAAGGCTACACAGCACGTTAGCAGCCGGGCTGGCCAGGAACAATGCTCCTCTCTTGCGTCCAGTGCTCTGCCCACCACCACACACTTCTCCCTGTCCTCGCAGCTTCTTCCCTCCCCAGAGGCTGCAGGGCCATGCAGAGGGAGTGGCCAGTGTGGCTCTGCCAGAAGCGGGGTCCCCTGGGGCATGGAGCCTCTGCCTTAAGCTGGCCCCAGCTCAGGTTGAAGCAGCCCAGGCCTTGTCCTGGGCACAGATGGGGAGGGGTGGCCATGCCAGTGGGGAAAGCTGTGGGCGAGCAGAAGGGGTGATGGGTCTGGGCCAGGCATGGAACCAACATTCAAACAACTTCACACAATGAAACAAGGAAAGAGGGGGAAGGGGCAGGCTGGAGGGGCCTCTATCAAGATTCCCATGCCCTTGACCAGCAGCTGGAGGAAGGGTGGAGGAGGGGCGAGTCTGAGCTTCACATGCCTCGTAAAGTAGTCCCCTTCTCAGCTGGGGGGACTGTTCCACAGCCTCTTCTGGTCTTGAAGCGGGAGACACCAGGCCTGCTGCATGGGGGGGCAGTGGGATGGACAGCCACCCCCACCACTGAGATCATAGGCCCTTCTCCCATATACAACCTATGGTGGGTGCTGTTGAGAACAGTGGAATCAAACAGGATGGATGGGACAGGGTAGATGGGGGCAAGAGAGGGTTCCAGTGTAATGCCAGGAGGGTGGGCAGGGCTGTGGACACTGCTACCCCCTCCAGCCCGGCCCTGGCCTCACTCCAGGTTTGACTTGCTGACTGGGGCTGCTCGTCCCCATCTAGGTGGGGTTGGGGGACACCCATTGCTGGGCAGGGCATTCTGGAGGTGTGGAGGAAGGTGGGGGAAATGGGGGGCATGGCTGGGGCTGCAGCAGAGGGGAGGCCAGTGAGTGGGCAGGCTGAGAAGGGAATGTACCCCCCTCAAGTCCCCAAAGTGGCAGGCAGGGGAGGGGCCCTGGATGAGGTGGCTCCTCATGGCTTGGTCCTCCCCTTGCAGACATCAAAGGTGGCCTTGGTGGCACCCCCAAAGGCCTCCACTAGCTTGTCTTCCCAGGGGAGGACGTTGCCCGGCAGCAGCTCAGTACAGTTGGCAATGCCCAGGACTTGGGCAGGTGTCAGGGCGTGGTCCCACAGGTTAAACTGGGCAATGTCACCCACGAAGGCCTGGGTGGCATCAAACCTGCCACCGAGGGTGTCCTGGCCGGGAGAGCAGCAGAGAAAGGAGAGAGAAATGGAGTGAGGGAGCAGAAGAGACAGCAGGCAGACACAGCTAGTCAGGCCCCTGTCCTTGCCGAACCCCACCCCCACAGATCTAGCCCCTTTGGCAGGTCTCTGCTCTCCCTGGGCCTCAGTCTGACCATCTGTAGAATGACTGGGTCAGAAGGAACGATCACTGCTGTGCTTTCAGGCTCCCTCTGCCCAGCCCCTCCTCCTCAGGGGCCCTGGAGAGATCGGCTTGGGCAACGCCAGCCTGAGCCTTACCTGTTCCTGGCCCAGGATGAGGATTCCATGGGGCTTGATGGGGTGCCAGGCAGCCAGGTTCTCACCAGAGCCCCGCAGCTCGCCATCCTGGTAGGCAGACCACAGGCCATCCCGTGTGGTCCAGGAGATGCAGATGTGGTGCCAGCCATTGTCCTTCAGGCTCAGGGGCAGCTGGGCCACCTGGACACAGGTCCCCGACCCCAAGTCAGAGATGCCACAAGACCCAAGCTGGAGCAGTGGCAGAGGCACCCTTGCCCTTTCTTTCAGGGGCTGATCAAGGCTGACCCTCCCCTTCCTTCCAGCCCAGCATCTTTCCCTGATTCCTCTACCTTTTAATCCCTATCGACCTAACCAAATTGCCTCACTCAGATCACAAGGGGGTGATTCGGTGCTGGTTTTCGGTTGTTTCCTGGGAGTTCATTCCTCTTTAACAGGCCCAGAAGGCCATGCAGGGTAGGAGCTGTGTCTCATAGTCCTTGGACAGTGCTCAGCCCAGAGAAGAGGCTCAAGACATCCTGGCCCAGGCTCTGCCACCAACCCCCTTGGGGAGGCTGTTTTCCTCTCCGGGCCTCATCTGAAAAGTGAGGAAGTCAGACCAGGGATGGCAAATATGCAACCAGTGTCTCTTCCTCCACCCAGGGCAGACATGGCAGATCAATCAGGAGCCTAGACTCAGCCTCAGGATCCTTCTCATCACAGTGCTCCGGGAAGCCACTGCTGATTGACTACAGTTGGCCTGTGAGATGAAAGGTACTTCCTGCCTGTGGATTTGATGTTCCCAAGGGGCTCTTTGATTGCAGAAATTCTTGGAGATTACAATTGAATGTAACATTCTTTGAAGCCTATTTGGTGCCAGGCCTTGCTCTGGACACTGGGGCTATGGACCTGGTCTTAACCTTAAATGAAATGAGTCTGCACAGGAGGGAAAGATTTCAGGGACAAAATTACAAGACAAAATAACATAGGAGCCATATGGGAGGCACTGAGGCTGTGAAGGCTCAAAGGAAGAGGCGGGTATGCGAACAGAAGACAGGGTGTCTAAAGAATGCCTGGGAAGACAATAGAATTTGTCTATTCCACTTAAAGGCAAACCGAGTAGAGGGCACAGCAGGAGCAAAAGGCTTAGAGGCTGGAATAAAAGAACACCGAGTAGCCTGCTAGATTCGTGCTCAAAATGACTGCAGAGGTTCCTGGAATAGGGCTGCCCAGTGCCCTGTCCAGGGTGCTGATTTCCTTTCCGTGGGAACTGAGCTCCGATCTTGGGCAGCGGCAAGGACGACAGCCAGGGTGTACGAAGGGAACAGGGTAGTATGATCTAGATATAGCCTGGCCTTGGTCTTCTTAGGACCACATGAGAAATTCACTACCCCCTGGGCCCATCTCTTTCCTTCTCCCCAGGACACCCATGAAGGGCAGCTCCTGTGGAATTGCATTTGGATGGGTGTCAACCACTCCCAGTGGCTCTATGTGGCTGTGGACTGGTCACAGATGGGTGTGATATATAGTGTCTGTATTTACAGGGGGTCTCAAAAGATGACCATGCCTGCAAGACCCAAAGCAACGTGGCAGACAGGGGAGGGCATTTTGGGGGGGATGGAGGTGATAGGAAGCTTGCCTTCCCCCAGTCTTTCAATGACTATACCCTTGCAATATCATTTCCCACCCAAGGCCTGTCCTGGTCCTGTCCTACAGTCAGAACAAGGGAGGAAGCTGGGGGTGAGCTCAGGGCATGCGGAGGGTGGGTGGCCCAAGGGAAGAAGAGGAGAGGGATCAAGAGGCTGCTTCCAGAGCCTGAGACCCCAAATCATATTACCACCCCTTCACCAGCTGTGTTGTCAGGGTGTGTTATTTCCTGTCTCTGAGCCTCAGCTTCTCTATCTGAAAAATGGAGATAATGCTGGCACCTACCTCCCAGTGCTGTTAGAAGGGACATGTGTGATAATGTGAGTAAAGTGCTATTAGCACAGAGCCTCGGATAAGAAAGTTAGCTTACATTTATCAAGGCTTGCTAAAGGCTAGGCTCTGTTCAAACACCTTATGCGTATTTAAATCACTTACTCTTTGCCACAACGTATGAGATACAGACTATTAACAATGCTGTTTAACAGATGGGGAGACTGAGGCATAGGAAGGATAAGTGACTAAGCTCACACTGTGGGTAAGTGGCAGAACCAGGATTGAAATCCAGCACTCAGGCTCCAGAGCCTGACCCTGCACCATTCTCCCCATTAATGGGCAGGGGCAAAGGACCTCCTAGTACCAGGGGAGTAGCAGGGAAGAGGAGCCTGCCAGCAGTCTCTTCCTCTCTTCCTCCCCAGATTAAGTCCTTGGACCTCACTTCCTTTTCTCTTTGCCCAGGGGAATGAGCAGGGGCCCTGGAGAGATCTCCGGCCCTGTCCCTAACAGCTGGTTTGTTGGGGAAGTCACATAAGCTCTGTGAGCCTCACGTACCTCATTTGTAAAATGGGAAAAACACTTAATACTTCTATTAGACACAAGCCCCTCTTCAGCCAGGACCACATCTAGCTTGCCTTTATATTCCCAGAACCCAGACTGGTCCACTGTAGGCATTTAATGCATATTGAATATGCTAAATGGGAAAATTGAAAGAGCCAAACCATGCATGGGACCTAGCCCAGCCAGGACCCAGCTAAAACATGCAGGGGCCCCTGCTCACCTTGTCATTAATCAGCAGCTCCATGGGGTCATGGCCTGCCTCCAGAAGCACTATCTCGTTGGCCTGGCCAGGTACCGAGTAGGAGAAGGGGGTGCCCTGGCCAGTGCCGCCCGACCAGGACCGCAGCCACATGCAGACAGTAAAGGCGTAGAGCTCAGGCAGCGCCTTCCGCATGCGGGCGTACATGTAGTTATTGCGGATGGGGATGCTGATCTTGAAGGCGTCTGGGGTGTTGGAGGCCGAGGATCCTGAGGGGGAGGGTAAGGCAGGCATATGGGGGTCAGTGGACACTGACAGGGGTGGGGTGGATAGGTGGCAGACCAGAGCGACAGCTAGTCATTCCTGGGCACCTGCAATGGGCCAGGCACCTTCATGTCCTTCCCCACTCTGCTTCCTCGTTGACGGGGAGGTTAAAGCGTAACAGCCCTGGACCTGAGATATTCTGGGTTCAAATCCTGCCTCCACCACTTACCAGCCATGTGACCTTCAACAAGTTGAAGGTTAACCTCTCTGTGCTTCAATTTCCTCCATAAAATGGGGCTAATAATATTTCTTCTCTCCCAGACCTGTGTGAGTGCTGCATGGGAGAAAATATGTAAAGGGCCTGGCTCATGGTAAATAAATATGGTAATAAAATCATTGTCATTTTCTGTAGTTCTCTGCCTACTTATTTAACACGTACTATAGTGCTTTCTGGAAACCCTGGTGGTGTCATGATTAAGAGCTACGGCTGCTAACCAGAAGGTCGGCAGTTTGAATCCATAAGCTGCTCCTTGGAAACTCTATGGGGCAGTTTCTACTCTGTCCTATAGCGTCGCTATGAGTCGGAACTGAGTTGACGTCAGTGGGCTTGTTTTTTGGTATAGTGCCTCCTTTCCCAGGCACTGTTCTAAGTGCTTTTACATGTATTCTCTCGTTTATTCCTCATAACAACCCTATGAGATAGGGTTCAGTAAAATCCCTGTTTTATAGACAAGGAAATCTTGGCTAAGAGAGGTTAAGTAATCTTTTCAAGGCCACAAAGCTAGTAAGTGGCAGAGCTGGGATCTGAATGAAAACCATCTGGAGACCAGATTCCTGGTCTCCAAGGTATCTCTCAGCTCAGTTTCTGGGATTCTATATCTTGAATATAAGAGGGCTGTCTGCAGGGGGTAGACTGGAGAGGTACCACCTCTGGGGGAAGGGATACACCCAGCACACCCTAGGGTGGGAGGCCACGGGCACTGCCATCTGCTTGGCACCTCCTGATTCCTGGAGAGGCAGGAACCAGCTAGGTGTCCCTCACCCCAGCTGGTTGTTGAGGGCTGGGAGGAGGAGGTGGGGGCTGGGAAGGCAGGTCCAGGGTTCCCAGGTCTGCTTGGGGCTGGGGGTGGAGACTGACGGGATGCATCACGGCCAGAGAAGAAGGAAGTCAGTGACTGCCTCTTTGAACCCATTTCATAGATGTTAAAATTGAGCCCCAAGAAGGGAGGAAACTTGCCCATGGGCAGACAGATGTCCAGCCCAGCTGCCTACTTCCCCTCTGTCCCTTGAGGGGACATTCCCCCAACCCCTTAGGAGACACAGTGTAGAAAGACAGCGTCTTGGCATTTGCCAATTAACCCAGTAAGACTGGGTAGGGATTGAGGTTCCTGTCCCTGTGCTCCAGGTGGGATGTTGTGAAGATTACACCAGCTGGTGTGTCAAGTACTTAGCTCAGTCCTGAAGCATAATAAGTGCCAGAAAATGGTAACTGTTGGTAATGATAATAATATTCCCTGATTTTTCCTCTCCCTCTTCTCTTCTGCAGCTTCCCCCCACACCCCACCACCCCGTTCAGCTTTAGCCTCCGGATACTATGAAAAGAGCTTTTGAGTGGCTCTGTCATCCAAAGACCCACCCAAGGACCAACGCCTTGCACACTCTGCACTCTGTGGGCCCAGGACCCACCATGTTCCAGCTCCGCCACGCGGCCCTGCAGTGCGTCCAGCTCCTTCTCCACCTCCTGCCGCTGCCGGTGGCTGCTGTGGCTGAGGGCTGCGCGCTCCTTCTCCAGTGCCAGCACCTTGGCCAGCAGCTGCCCCTCCAGCTCGTCCATTTTGGAGTTCAGGGCAGTGGGCACTGCCGGGGCTGGGGATGCGGCGGCTGAGAAGTTCACACGGGCCGGGAGCTCCTGCTGCTTACAGGGCAGAGAAAGAGGGGCATGTGAGGTCACATGGAGAGAGGAAGGAAAGAAGCATGGGCCTGGAGATGCCCCAGGTGAGCCTCAGCTTCCCCACGTGTGAAGTGGGGATGGCAATTCCAACTTCAGCCAATGCATGTTGCCTGGGTGCCTAGCACTGGGTGGTGTAAACAGCTAAGGCTTACAGTGCTTTGTTACTAACTGGAAGGTAAGAGGTTCAAGTGTACACAGAAGTGCCTCAGAAGAAAAGCCTGGCCATCTACTTCTGGAAATCAGCCACTGAAAACCCTAAGAAGCACAGTTCTACTCTGCACACATGGGGTTGCCATGAGTCAGAATCAGCTCGATGGTAACTAGTTAGCTGGTTGGTAGCTGGTTCTGTTTCCAGTGCTGATGCATAATGGTGAGCAGAAGCAGACCTGGCGCCCACCCTCAAAGACATCTCCGTCTATGGTGGGGGGAGGGGAGCAGGGAAAGGGCAGAGGGAGGCTGGCATGGAGTGCCAGAAAAGCTCCCTGGGTGGATCTAATGTGTAGTGGGGGTTGAGAGCCACTGCCTAGTCCTGCATGGCTGGAAGGTGGTACACCAATGGGCCCTCCAAGGGGTGGACTGTCTTAGTCTTTGCTCACTCACTCGCCAAGCTGCTGCATCGCTGGAAAGCAGTACACTGATATGCCCTCCAAGGGGTGGACTGTTTTAGTCTTTGCTGATTTACTCACCAAGCTCCTGCATAGCTGGAAGGCGGTATACTGACAGGCCCTCCAAGGGGTGGACTGTTTTAGTCTTTGCTCATTCACTTGCCAAGCTTCTCTAAGGTGGTACTATGTGCAAGGTTCTGTGTGGGCACATCCAAGGGCTTCTGGATCAGGGCTCCAGTGGTGTGGTCATTCCAGGGTAAGATCACAGACTCTGGAGTCAGACAACCCAAGGTTCAAGTCCAGCTCTGTAACCAGCTTGCTATGTGACCCTGGGCAAATCATTTGACCTCTGTGGATCCAGTTCCTCACATTCAACACAGGACAACTGTACCTACTGGGAAGTGCTGTAGGAAGGGTTAATGGTAAATGTCAGTAAACAGATTGTTTATTGAAATTTACTGTCTGGGGCTGTCTTAGTTACCTAGTGGTGCTATAAACAGAAATACCACAAGTGGATGGCTTTAACAAAGACAAATTTATGTTCTCACAGTTTAGGAGGCTAGAAGTCCAAATTCAGAGGGCCACCTCTAGGGGAAGGCTTTCTGTCTCTGCTGGCTCTGGAGGAAGGTCCTTGTCTCTTCAGCTTCTGTTTCCTGGTTCCTTGGAGATCTCCATGTGTCTTGGCATCTATCTAACCCCATCTCTCTTCTTCACTTGCTTGTTTAATCTCTTTTATATCTCAAAGGTGATTGACTCAAGCCAAACCCTACACTAATCCTGTCTCATTAACATAACAAAAACAATCCACTCCCAAATGGGATTATAACCACAGGCGTAGAGGTTAGAATTTACAATGCATATTTTTGGGGGACACAATTCAATCCATAACAGGGGCAGAATGCTTCAGACTGTGCTCTGACACCCCCCACCATTCTGCTCAGAATGAGGATCAAGTGTTTAGAGTCCCCCCATCTCATCTTTTGATCCCAACAGTCAGGAAATTTGGAGCAAGAGCCAGGGGGTACTCTCCTTTCCCTTCCCCTGCTGGAGAAAGCCCCTTCTGGGGTGAAGGGAGGCAGGAGACCACAGGTCTAGATTCTTGGAGGGGGCAGCCTCTGGTGGACACGTCATGGGAGCATCAGTAGGAGATTAATAATTCACTGAGCTTCTGGGAGCCAAATTAAACCTCCCCCACTGCAACCCCCCTCCCCCCGCTTCCTCCCTTCTCCTAATTCTCCACTGACAGGCCCAATGCTTTCCCGTTCCCCAGAGGCCTGCTGGTTCCTATTCAGCCTGGCCCTGAGCCCTACCGCCGGCTTAGGCCCCAGACATGACCTCATTGAATTCCCACACTCATTCACTGAGCAAATATTCAGGGAGCACAGACTATGTGCCAAGCACTGCTCCAGGTGCAGAAAAACAACTGAAAACAAAACAGAAACGCAGGAGCATACTCAAAACTTCCCAAGCTTTGGGCGACTACGGGAGCTCCCTCTCCAGCCTCACTGGTCAAGTCTTGGCCTTGCTGGTCATCTGCTGGGTGATGTGGGCAAATTCCTTAACCTCTCTGATCCCCTTTTCTGACCATGTGACAAGGGGATAAATGTGTCCCCTGCCACAAAGTGCTGGGGACAAAGGATGTGCAGGCAAAGTGCCACACGCTCAGCGACTGAGACCCGGGTGCTGCCACCATGGCGTTCCCTGTTTGTGCTGGGCAGTGAAAGTGACCTGGGGCTGAGCAGTTGGAGGACTGACCCTTGGCTCTGCCATTCTGTTCAGGGTGGGAGGGAGGGGGGACCTCACTGGTATCATTTTCCCTCATCTAGCAAATGGGGCTTGGAATGGCCAATTTGTGAGGCTGTTGTCAGGATAATTATGGGGAAAGGGCCTAGTGAAAGTCCGCCTAATGTGGGGGGTTCAAGGCCAAGGATTCCAGCACTTGGGGTAATAGGAAGACCTGAGTGGGGTGCTCTCAGAGGTGAGCTGAGCCCTAGCAGGCACCTCGCAAGCATTCACCCACTGGATCTGCTTAACGAGTCTGTGAGGTAGGTACCACTAGTGTCCCCATTTCATGGGCAGGGACACTGGGTAAGAGTGACCCCAAATCACACAAGGAGCAAGCAGCAGATCTGGGATTCGAACCCAGGCAGTCTGGCATTCCAACCCATGCTCTTAATCACTCCGCAAGCGGCCTCTCCCAACACCTGCCCTGCGGCCCCTCTGGCAACCCTCTTCCCTCACTGTCCTACCTGTCCCCAGGCTCTGCTGGGTGGCTCAGATGGGAAAGGTGGGGCTTCCTCAAAGGGCTGGGGTCAGGTACCAGCTCAAACTCTCACTTTGTGTGCGTGCGTATGTGCGCGCGCGTGCTCGTGTGTGCGTGTGCACGCGGAGGCGCGCGCATGCGTGTGTCGGCAACCACAGGCAGGACTTGGAGCAGCTTTTTTCAGAAAGCCTTCAGTCCTTCTCCTCCCCCTCTCTCCATCTGCTGGAGGTGGGAAGGGACTGAGGATCCACCTCCCCATTCCAGGCTGTGAAATGGGGCAACAGAATGCAAGTCACTGAGTGGTCCAGGCTGCCTCTGGGCAGGGACCCCACGAAGCAGCTGGGGTTGTGGGGGGCTCAGGGCGTCTTTATCATCCACCACGTCCCAGGTAAGAGGTCACAGCTGTCCATCAGTGCAGACACCTGCGTGGCCACCAGGCTGGGGTGGAGGCCAGGCGAAGTGGGGCGGGAGATGGCTAGGTGACCAGCTCAGTTCACTTCGGTTCCCTTGGTCTTACTTTTGTTACACTAATCTTGCTCTCCTGGCAGCTCCTTCTAACCCCCAAGGCACCTATGAATCCTGGCTCTGGTATGAACTAACCATAAAACCTCAGTTTTGCCTTCTGTAAAATGGGACAACTGCTCCCCACTGTCTACCCTGGTGTAAGGATGGGAGGAAAGAGTGGAAGGGACTGGCCCTCGTGGGCTGTAAAAACATTATACAAACCGTGAGGCTCGGACACGTTAGCTGATGGCCCACCGGAGTGACAGGGCCAGCCACCCGACTGTATGAAATGGCTGGATTTCCAGAATCCTTTTTTGGGCATAGGCAATTAGCTCACGGGGTGCATTTCCATCTCAGGGCTGGAAGGGGCCAGAGAGCATCTCCATGGCCCCCAGTGCTGCTCTGTCTGGCCTCCATCTGACACCTCAGTTCCCCACCCTCCTATACACCAGTCTTGGCATGAGGGCCACACGACTGAGTGAGATCCTGTGCCAGGCCTGTCCTTGCACTTCACACGTACTACTCCTAAATCCTCACGGCCACTCATGGAGGTTGGTACTCTAATTATCCCCACTTCACAGATGGGGAAACCGAGGCAGACATCCTTTTGAATTTTCTGCAATGATGGGGCTGGGCAAAGTCGATGCTTCCTCTCTCTGGAAAGCATCCCCGCCTCCCTCAGAGGGAGAAACACCTGCCAGGAAGGAACAGGATGTGGAGGGCTATTTACACAGATGCCTGAGTGAGGAGAAAACGTGCGGGCTGAGGGGGTGGGTGCACAAGCTGTTCTTTTGTAAGAGCCGCCAGCTCTGCAGCCGCCAGGAAGGCAGGGAGGGGGCCGGCTCGCACTATCATCTGTGGCCCCCTCCCCACCCCATGTCTCAATCTGAGAACATGACTCCCTGCCCCCCGCCCCACTTTCCCATCTGCTGTGGGCACAGGCTGTGCTGCGTGGGCTCCTGGCCTGATGCCAAGTAGGCCCCTGGCCCAAGATGGGGGGAGGAGAGGGGTGGGTGACGACACCATCGTCCCCACTCAGCTCCTGATGGGCAGGAAAAGGGGGGCTCAGAACCCACAGCCTGTTCCTGCTGAGAGTCTGGGGTGGGAGCTGGTGTAAATATGCAAGGCCTGGAGTCAGAGCCCAGGGTTCTCGTCCCAGCTCAGCCGCTAATGTGCTGGGCTCACTAGCACTAGCAACAGTAATGCTCACAGCACTCACTGCACACCAGGTCCTGCACCAAGGAAGCCCTGTGCAGACATTTCATACCCTGTCAACAACCTGGGAAAGGAGACAGGCCCACTCCACTGATGAGGGGACTAGGGCTCAGAGAGGGCCAGTTGCCTGCCCAAGGTCACACTGCTGCCAAGTAGCAGAGCAGGACTCCACCCCAGGCCCTCCTTGTTCTGGAACCTGTGCTCATCCCTCCATCCTCCCCAGACAGTCTGGGTCTCCCTTTGCTGGTCTGCCAAGTGGGACAGTGCCAGCTGCCCTGCCTGGCTTGAAGGCCAGTGGAACAGGTGCTAGTGGTGAGGCTATGGAGGTCCCATGGGTGGTGTCAGACTACGGTATGGGCAGCTTCACAGAGGGGAATGGGGAGAAGGGCCCTGATGGCACAGGGCAGTTCTGAGGCTAAGAGGACATAGAAAGTGCCCAACCTCCTCTCCCACCCCAGGGTCAGTGCCTTTCCTGTGGGGAGCAGGAGGAAGGGGCCAGCTTCAGAGTCAGGGCCCAACCCTCTGCACAGCTCACCCTCCCAGGACAGCCCAGGGTCTGGCTCCAGGGGCTGCAGGGCAGGGAGGAATGTCAACGGGTTTTGGGGGCAGCAGAGCTGGTCACGTCTCCTCGCCTCCCCCATCTGGTCACCCCCAAGCCTGTCAGTCTACTATGACTGCCCAGGCTCATGCCTCGGCTCCACCAACTGAGTGAGCTTGTGACATGAGGGTTCCGTGCCTCAGTTTCCCCATCAGCAAAAAGGGCACAATGATAGCATTGCCTCATAGCATCCTAGCTTTCTTTTTAATGCCTGAAATATAATGACTTTCTTAAAAAAAAAAAAAAAGAGAGAGGGGAGAATCCAAAAGTGGAATCTTGAATGCCAGCATCTAACCCCGAGTCTTAGCCATCATCTCATCTCAGTCAGCTCCTTTGGCCCTGCCCTAGCCCAGGCCACCAACCCCCGGGCTGTGGTCACAGCAGCCAGAGGCGGCCGCTGAAATCACAAATACAGCCATGTCACTCACTTACCTAAAATCCTTCACTAGCTCTTCTCCCTCCTGCTGTATAAAGTCACAGCCCCCATCTCACCCCTCTGGCCTCGGCCCTCACCACAGGACCCATCTGCACCTCCGAGCAAGCTATACTTCACTCCTACCTAGAGTCCCCCAGCTCCTTCTCACCCCAGGGGCCTCCGCATGGGCTGTTCCTTCTGCCAGATTTTGCTGGGAACACTCGTCTTGTTCCCCCTCCCCTCGCCAATGCCTACTCAACCTCCAGATGGCGGCTTCCCTGATGCCTAGGCTAAGATGTTCCAAAGAGAAAGAAGAGTCCCAAGGGCTTCTCTGCCCCACCAGGGGCTGCAGAGCCTTCATTCACTCATTCATTCATCCATCTGTCAACGTGTGCTGTGGCAACGTGATGTCGTGGCTAAAGGGCCTGGATCTTTTCCGAGTTCCTCACTTACTAGGTCTGTGGCCTTCAGCAAGTTGCTCAACTCTCTGACCCTCAGTTTCCTCATCTGTAAATTGGGATAATAATAGTACCTACGTTTTATAAGTAAGGATAAAATGAAAGAATAAACGTAAGGTCTGGCATATACTAAAACCTAAAGCCAAACCTGTTGCCACTAAATAGTTGATAAATGCACAGAACCACTATTATTGAGAACCATGAATTGACTTGACGGCAACTCACAACAACAACATTATTGAGAGGCAGGAGGGCATAGTGAGTAAACATGTGGGCCCTCGAACCAGACTGCTTGGATCAAAAGCTCAGCTAAGTGACCCGGGCACGTTTCTTAACCTCCCTGAGCGTTGGTTTCCTCATCTGTAAAATGGGGATAATAACAGTCACGTGGTTCTTGTGGGATTAAACTGTAAGGCCCTTGGAACAGGCCCCGCACAGAGGGCTAGCTCATCCCTGCCACCTCTCAGTGCAGCCTGCTGCAGCTGTAGGGCTCTCGCCCGCCACAGGTGGCGCTCTCAGCACTGTGACAGCGGCAAGAACACCAGGCAGGGAGGGACAGCTCTGCCTGGGAGGAGGGGGTGAGGTGGTCAGGGAAGTCTTTGTGTAAGAGCCCCGGTGGGGGAGGGGCCATGTCAACCCCAGCCTGTCCCCCAATTTCCTCTCCAGGAGCAGACCCAGCAGGCTGCTCTCTGTGTAACCCAGGGAGGGAGGGGATGGGACAGCGAGGGGCAGAGCCCAGACTGATTTTTCAGTCCTGGTCCCCCAATACCAATTTGAAGCTGTAATGGGAAGATGACAAATGGGCCACTGTGCCCTGAGGGTGCCAAGTGAGGATGAACAGGCGCAGTGAGGGTGAGGGCAGGAGGATGACAGGAGCAGAGAGAAAGGCTCTGTGGAAGTATCTGGTGTTAGAGGCTGGAGTGGGGCGGGGTCTACCCCACTTGCCCTCCTGGGCTCCCAGACTCCAGAGAGTGCCTTAGGACTTCCCCAGTCTTAGGCCTCGTACCCAGCACCCCCTGCTAAGCTGCTGCTTTGAGAAGGCCACCCAGAATTTCCTCTCAGGCGCTGTCTGACCACCTACCTTCTGGGCTCTAGCCAAAAACCCAGAGCAAGGACTGAGAACCTCCATCCCCCTTTAGCCAGAGATTCTGGCTGTGATCTTGGCTTAGCTTCTGCTGTGCTATGTGGCCTTGGGCAAGTCCCTTGGCCTCTCTGAGCCTCAGTTTCCCCTGGAGTAAAACGAGGGATGTGGGATACATAATTGGTCCTACTTTGGGCTGGCTGCCTCAGTCCCCATCCTAGGGTTCAATGGGGAGGATATGCCCAAGACTGTCCTGGGAAGACACTCCTACAGTCATCACTCCGCGAGCAGCGCCAACTTCTGACTTTGCTCCACCTCCCACAGGCAAGAACTGGCCAACACTTTACAAAATGGACAATAAACACAAGAAAAGGTGCTCAGCAGCGTGAGTCATCAGGGAAATAAAAGTGAAACCACAATGACCACTACACGCCCACCAGAACAGGGAGCATTTTTTAAATGACCATAGCAAGGATGGTGAGGACAGGAAGCATAGCGTGGGTGGGCATGGAAACTCTCCTAACTGCTTGGGGAGAACGTTTTGTAGTGCCTACTAAAGCTAGACATGCCTCTTCTATGATCCAGCCGTTCCACTCTTTAGTGTTTGCTCAAGAGACATGAGGGCTCGTAACCACCAAAAAGTATCACAAGAATGTTCACAGAAGCTTTGTTTGTAGTAACTCAAAACTAGAAACAACCGAGATGTGTGCCCATAGTAGAATGGGCAAATAAATTAAGGTATATCCATACTGTGTTCTTAGAAGCAAGACTTTGGCGAGACTTTGACTCACTTACTTTGGACACAATCAGGAAAGACCAACCTCTAGAAAGGGGGCATCATGGCTGGTAAAGTGGAGGGTGGGCAAAGGTGAGGGAGGCCGTCTGTGAGATGAGTTGGCACAGTGGCCGAAACAATGGACTTGGACGTAACAATGATCATGAAGATGGCACAGGGCCAGGAGATGCTTCGTTCTGTTATACATAAGGTTGCTATGAGTCAGAACCAACTCAGTGGCAACAAACAACAAAAACAGATCCATAAGATAAAACTACACAGCAAGTAACAGCACAGGCAATAGTGGGCAGAAAAGTATTCCCTGACACCGACACGTGCAACATGCCTGAATGTCACAGGCATAATGTGGAGCGAAAAACACCAGGCACAAAGGAGTATAACTGTATGACGTTCAAACACATGCAGAACCCCTCTACGTGGAAAGAAGTCAGAATAATGGTCACCTCCGAGGAAGAACTGGCTTTGGGGAGCATAAGCGAGCCTTCTGGGAGGCTGGGAACGTTCTGATTCTTGATCTGGGTGGTGGTCTCTTGGGTGTCTACACCCATAAACATTTACTGAACTGTATTGTACACTTAAGATGTGCGTCCTTTATAAATAAGCTATGGGAGGTCTTATATATTTGAATGTAGGATATAAGTTTAAAAAAAAAAACCCCACAGGTAAAACCCTACTTCTGTCCAAGCAGCCCCTGCCAAGGCTGGAAAAGCAGGAAGGCCCTCCTCTCCTGGAAGGTCTGCCAGGGACTGGAGGCTTCCAGGCTACAGGATGGCAGAGCGAGAGAGGCCTTCTGGGGCATCCTGCCCATCCATCCCCTTTCACAAATGGGGAAACTGAGGATTAGAGAGGAGACGGAATTATCTGAGGTCACGGCAAGAGAGTAGCAGAGCCAGGGTTTAAAAAGCTCAAGTGCTACCATGGGCCAGAGTAGGGAGCTAACAGCCTCCCAGTATGGGTTTCCCACCTGGAGATAGGGTGAGGTCAGGGTAGGGGGGCAGCCAGGTCTGCAGGCAGCCGGGGTCCAGCTCCTCACATTCTAATACCAGCTACTCTTCCCGAGTTTGTATTCCCTGCCAAACCCTGTGCCAAATGCTCTACCATTATCTCTTCTGTCCCACGAGGGAGGGGCTGTTTTTTCAATGTTCATTTTACAGATGAGGAAACTGAGGATGAGAAAGTGAGCAGCTTGCCTAAGGTCACAGAATTCTCCAATGACAGAGCTAGACAGTGAACCTGGGCAGTCTGGCTCCAGAATGTGTGCCCAGAACGTGATTCTATACTACGGCTCCGGAGGAAGACCAGGACCAACGCTCAATCAGAGGCTGGGGGAGTAGGCAGAACCCTCTCCCTGCATTCTGCTGGCCCCCATCACCTCCTCTTCCCAGGCCCCCTTCCCTGCAAAGGGGCGGGGTCAGGGAAATCACCACCCACCAAAGAGTAGCTTCCAGAATGGGCAGCAATGTAAGACAAAGGCAAAAGCCATCAATAGACTTCAGATAAGGCATCAAAAAATCTTCTAAGCTGCTGTGTTTATCTGCAGGTTTCCCCAAGAACTGGGGGTCCGAGGGTGGTGTGGTGGGGATACGGTGGCTGCGCACACACACATGCATGCACCACCCACACAATTCCTATTCAGGAGGCATCTGCCCAAGGACCCAAAATTCTAGAACCCAAAGGGTCTGTAGAGCAAACCAATCCCCTCTTCCCACCCGTTTTACAGATAAGAAAACCAAGGCCCAGAGCGGGAAAGTGATTAGCCTTTAGTCACAAGCAAGAAGAGCACACAGTCTTCCTATTTCAGAGAATATTCAGCACAGGACGAGAACCTTTTTACAGAGGGGGAACTGAAGTCAAGAGCAGGTGAACGCCTGGCTCGGTGTCCCTCACGCTCCTGGAGCCTCTACTTCCTCACCTGTAAGATGGGGATGTACAGACTACTTCATAGAGCTGAAGACTGAATACACTAAACAAGCTAATACGTATACAGTAAAAGCCTAATAACTGTTAGTTATTGTTATCGTTATTATTACTACTAAAGATCCCACAGCGAGCTTCCTGATTATCTCAATAGCCTGCGGGACAAGCCTTTGAGAAACTAGCCCCATGGCACTTGCTCGGGATGTTCTAAGACAGAAGTGGTGGAGGCAGCATCAAGCAGGAGGTACGCCCTCACGTGTCTTGCTCTTTTTCAAAGATGAGTGAGGTCTGACCCCCTCTGGATGGGTTTAGAGCAAATGATGAAAAATAAGAGCCCTGGAGCCAGACACCAAGTTCAAATCCAAGCTCCACTGCTGTGTGACTTTGGGCCAGTTTCCTAACCTCTCTGAACCTCAGTTTCTTCATCTATGAAAGGCAGCTAGAACAGTACTTCCATCATAGAGTTTTTACGAGGATTAAATGAGATAAAGCACAGTGCCTGATACTCAACCAGTGGTGTCACTAGGGGAACGAGGGGGTGTGGACCACACCTGGTGACGCTGTCAGAGAGTTGACACTAAAATAACTGTCTATAAAATTTTTGTGCAGTGTTTCAGAAAAAATTTATTATTTTTAATTAAAAATATCCATGTAGTTAGTTTTAACAACATTTTTCGTAAGCTCGGCTTACACATATCAATACATGTACAAGACTAAAACTCTATGCTAATTTACCTTTTGAACCTTCTAATGTGCGCCGGTCACAGCTGTCAGTATTAGCCAATTACGAGGATGCTCTGAGTCACGTGGTTTCGTCGGCACGCGTGACAAGCACACACTGTTGTTTTCTTTGCTGCCAGCGTTTTTATAGTCACTGATTTGGTCAAACTTTCTGGCGTTTTAGCTACAATATTGTGGTAATTCGTATCTGTGAACCTGTATCAATAACTTTTTTGAGGGCGAAGTAGTAATTGAAGGAAAAGGAGAAAAATCAAAAAAGGCTTCGGCTCAGTTACTAAAAATGTAACTAATAATGTTGTAATTCGATGTAGAGCAATTTTACAAAACAATTTTGTTAGTACTCATATAATCTAAGAAATATTACCTTTAAGCAATTTACAGCTGTATTTATCACCTGTTATTCTATGATTAAAATTGATAATACATATTACTGTGGATTCTGTATGGTCTGTTTGGGAGGAGGTCTGTGGGGTTGGGAGAGGCGACACCATGAGTCACCGTGCTGCGTGACACCAACCCTAGTGACACCACTACATTCAGCAAGTGCTAAGTAAGTGCTAAGTGCTCAGTTAGTGTGAGCTGTAACTGTTAATAACACAAGAGTGGTGGCTCCCTGAGTCCAGGTCCTCTGTGAACACCACCACCAGGGTGTCCCTCGGCATGGCCTCCACTCCAGGGTTAGGGGAAGCCACCTGCCTACATCATATACACTGGGTCAAAGATGTGGCTTTATGTCAAAGAACTGCTGTTTCAGTCGATCTTGGAGTTTCATTTTACACATATATTAAATTAGTGCAAAAATGGAAAACCGGAGCATACATACATGGCTGGTTACCGCATAAATGGTCCAGTCCTTTTGGAAAGTGATTCTTGGCCGCAGCCGTACAAAGTCAATATCCTCTGACCCAGTAATAGCACTCCTGGGAATTTAGTCTCAAGGAATAATTCAATAGACTTAAAGAGAAAGAAAGAAAAAAAACAAAACAACAAAAAACCACCAAACAAACAACTACCTGCACGAAACTGAGCCTGCAATGAGCATCTAGAAGAAAAACAATTGGAAGCAACCCATACCTCCACCAGCTGGAGGCAGGTCAAGTGACTGATGGGTGGCAGAGCTGCAGATGAATCCCAGGGAGTTCTGGTGACATTAAAATGTAATTACACAGCAGCCCAGAAGCTGTAACAATGTCTGCATTCGGGAAAGGGCTAGTGGGGGCTGCACAAATGGATAAAAAAAAAAACCCAAACCAGACCCATTGCCATCAAGTCGATTCTGACTCATGGCGACCCCACGTGTTACAGGAGAGAACTACCTCATAGGGTTTTCTGGAAGTAGATCATCAGGGCGTTCTCCTGCAGCACTGCGGGTGGGTTCAAACTGCCAATCTTTAGGTTAGTAGTCGATTGCAAACCATTTGCACTAGCCAGGCACCATTCCAAAGGGATAACCAAAAAAACAAACCAAACCCATTGCTGTCCGGCCGATTCCGATTCATAGTGATCCTATAGAGCAGAGTAGAAGTGCCCCATAGGGCTTCCAAGAAGCAGCTGCCGACCAGTGGCTAGATTTGAACTGCTGACCTTTTGGTTAGCAATGGAATTAAATGGAGTTTCCCTCCAAAAACCTTTGGACTTTTCGCAATGAATAACAACAACAAAAACAGAAAAGAAAACACAAATGATTTCCTACTAATCCCTCAAACGTGGCTCCCACTTGAGGCCTGGGGCAGGCGGACCAACCAACTTTACCTTCCCTCCTCTTTCTGGTCTGGAGGCAGGGAGGGGAGAGGGGATGCAGAGCCCTGAAGGCAGGGATGGAGGCAGGGATGTGCTGAGGGTTATGGGAGCAAGGAGGGGGGACAGAGTGTGACCATGGAAGGCTTCCAGGAGGAGATGTCCTCAAAGTAGACCCTTAAATGAAGAGCAGGGATGCACTGGGGGTGATCTAGGCCAAAGGCAAGAAAAAACTGGGAGGTGGGTCTGGAGAGCTGGGCCACATGGCAGCCTGGGAGCAGGCAGAGGAGTTCGCACCAAAGGCGTTTCCACAAAGGAGCTCCATGGAAGGGCTTAAGGAAGATCCCTGGGGCTGCCTGGAGGAGAGCCAATAGAGGGGTGTCCTGGAGGTGGGAGACTGGTAAGGAGGCTGATGCAAGCAAGCACACACAGAGAGATGAGGCCGACGAGAACTAGGAGGGGGAGGGAGGGGCTAGGATGGCTCCCAGGTTTGTACCGGAGAAGCAGGCTGGGGAGATGCTGAGTTCAGGTGAGGTTAGGGGATGGGTGGGACGTCCAGGGGCTCAGCTGGACCTACTGGCCTGGAGCTCAGGAGGGCAATCTGGGCTGGAGGGGCACAGTGGAATGGGGTGTTGGAAGCCCTGGGGTGTGGCTAAGTTCACCCAAGGGACAGTGAGAGGGTCGTCAGGAGGGGGCGCGAACGTTAGAAGACCCTGTAAGGAGCAGAGAAGCAGTAGTCAGAGAAGGAGGCAGAGAGGCAGGAGCGGAGAAGCCAACGACATGGAGACTTGAGAAGGAGGGAGTGATCAGAGGGTCAGGTGCCCAAGAGGGGTCCAGCATGACAAGGACAGAAAAGTTCCTGTCTGATTTGTCAACTTTGGTGACTTCAACAAGAGCCCTTTCAGTGTGCTCTGGTGGGAGAGAGAACGAGCGGTGAGGAAGTCACTCTGAAAATCAGAGGGCATCCTTGTGAGGGTACCAGATGAGAAGAGACAGGGAGAAACTGGATAGTGGCTAGAGGAAGCATGAGGTCCTGCTGACACCAGTCGTCTGACCCCAAGTCTGTTGGGCTTCAGAGGCCAGCCCCTCCCAAAGCCCCCGAGGCCGGCTCTGGCTGCTGCCAGCTCCAGAGGCAGACCTGGTGGCCACGTAGCCCCCTGCCTCTGTCTCTCCACGTCCACTGCACTAGAAAGCAGGAGGGAATGTACGTGGGGGAAGCCAGGGTTTGCCCAGCTGGGAAGGTTGATCTGGTGCCAAAGCCCAGCCGTCAGGATCCCCCCAACCTCAGCAGGCTAACTGGAGGGGAGCCCACCCTGCCAAGTGCCGCAGGTGCTGAGGGAACAGGTCCAGGGCAAGCCCAGCCTGCCAGCCCCAGACGTGGGGGAGCCACCTGAGCCATCTGCGTGTGTGGGGGCGGGGACTAAGGTAGGCAAGGAGGAAGTTTACCGAAAATCAAAGCTTTTTTTTGACATTGCTATAATCTGTTTCCTAAAAGGAATGTTTGTTCCCATTTTGATTTTTGACTATATTAAAAAAAAAAGTAATATTTTAATTTCAATGTTCTCGGAAGCAGCAGTCAAGAAATCAAACTACGCATTGCATTGGGCGAATCTGCTGCAAAAGATCTCTTTAAAGTATTAAAAAGCAAAGATGTCACTTTGAAGACTAAGGTGTGCCTGACCAAGCCATGGTATCTTCTTCTTCTTCCTCTTCTTTTTTTTTTTTATTTTTATTGTGCTTTAAGTGAAAGTTTACAAATCAAGTCAGTATCTCATACAAAAATTTATATACACCTTGCTATATACTCCTAATTGCTCTCCACCTGATGAGACACTCCGCTCCTTCCCTCCACTCTCTCTTTTTGTGTCCATTCCACCAGCTTCTAACCCCTTCTGCCCTCGCATCTCCCCTCCAGATAGGAGATGCCAACATAGTCTCAAATGTCTACTTGATCCAAGAAGCTCATTTTTTCACTGGGATCTTTTTCTATCCCATTGTCCAGGCCAATCCCCATCTGAAGAGTTGGCTTTGGGGATGGTTCCTGTCCTGGGCTAACAGAAGGTCTGGGGGCTCAAACCATGGTATTTTCAATTGTCTCATAGGCATGTCAAAGATGGACAATGTATAAGGAAGACCAGAGAAGAACTAATGCCTTTGAATTATGGTGTCGGCAAAGAATACTGAATATACTGTGGGCTGCCAGAAGAACGAACAAATCTGTCTTGGAAGAAATACAACCAGAATGTTCCTTAGAAGCGAGAATGGCGAGACTTTGTCTCACATACTTTGGACATGTCAGGAGGGATCAGTCCCTGGAGAAGGACATCATGCTTGGTAAGGTAGAGGGTCAGCAAAAAAGGGGAAAACCCTCAACCAGATTACTGACACAGTGGCTGCAACAATGCGCTCAAACACAGCAACAATTGTGAGGATGGTGCAGGACAGGGCAGTGTTTTGTCCTGTTGTACACAGGGTCGCTATGAGTCAGGACCGACTCCAGGGCACCTAACGACAACGATATTATAGCTTTAATGATAAAAACAGTAATTACTCAAACGGATTAGTTACTAGCTGTGCCAGGCACTGTTCCAGAACCTTCACAGGGATAAACTCACTTAGCCCTCCTAACACCCCAGTGAGGTAGATGCTATTATTATCCCTATTTTACAGCTGAAGAAACTGAGGCTCCCCTTCACTGATGATTTTCAGTGTTTCTTTGATTATTTTCTTGCGTTTGGCCCTCTCATTCTAGAAACCCCTGCAGAGCTCGTGCGGGGGACAAGACCCTCTTGCGTCCTTCCTGCCTCTGCCACTCACTCAAACTGTGACCTAAGGGGGTCTCTGAGCCCTGCTTTTGTCGTCTGAAAGTGAGGGGGCTGGCTGCCACTGTGATACCCTGTGGGGTGGGTACCGGCCCCAGCACAGACTCTCAGGAGGGCCTGGCCATGGGCAGCGTCAGCCTTCTATATGGGCATCCCCTGTGCTGCTCTGCCAGGGATGGGTGGGGGGTCCCTGCATTTGCTCCCTTCCTCTGCTTTGCCAGCTGCACTGTTTGGGGGAAGCTCATGGAGGGGGCAGCTGGTGCTTTAGCCTCTGTTTCCACCCTCCTTCCACAGATCCAATTTTGTCTGTTTGCTAGGCCCCTATAGCTTTACTAACCCTCCTCCCTGGGGTCTTGCAATCAGTGATGGCTGGGGGTGATCAGTGACTCCTGCCATCTCCCCTGCCCAGTCTGATTGTCCCGCTCAGTCTGACTGGTTGCCCCTCTCTGGGGAACCCCAAATAGCTGCTCACAGGTTAGAAGGGGGTCACACCTCTCCAAAGGGGGGGTAATGACTGGCCCAGGGTCACACAACAGCCAAGAGCAGATCCCCCTTGCAGGACACCATGTGTCTGGCTGAGTGCCTGAGCCAGGACATCAAGAAGAGGGGAGTGGAGGAGGCCAAACGGGGCGGGGCCCTACTCCACCTAGCCCCCAGCCCAGAACTGCAGGCTTCGGGGTATCAGTGCCTGGGAGCCGCATCTGAGCCTCCCGCTGTCTGGTCGTGGTCTGAGGTACGCTGGGAGCTATGGGGGTAGAAGGCGGTGAGGGGCACCTGGATTTGGCTTATGGACACTCTGTTCCCTGCTCTTCGGCGGGTAAGGAAGACCCCGAGTCTCTTGGGTAGTGTGTCCTGTGTCGGGACCATAGAGAGTGAGTATAGGGCTGGTGCTGCCTTGGGAGTGTCGGAAGCAGGAAATGAAAATGGCTTTTAATAGCTCTTAGTAGGTGCCACGCATTTTCCCATCTAATCAATTGATCTGAATCAATCCCCACTACAAGTGGCCAGGCACTTATACCCATTTTACAGACGCAGACACTGAGGCCCTGAGCGGTAAGTGCCTGGAGAGGAGAATGGAACGGAAATGAGCCTTTCCCATGAGCTCCCCCGTGCCTCTGAAACTGTGCAAGACGCTTCTCCGAGTCCCCTCCCGGAAATCTTCCCCTCTCACCTGCGAGGAGGAGCGTTCATTCCCGTAACATGGGCGGACACGGGAGGCTCGGAGACCTGCCCAGGGCCTGGCAGCTCCCCGTCGGCGGCCGGACACCGGAACGGCTGCGCGCGTGGCCGCCGCCCGGGCGCCCCTCCCACCTGGCCCGCTCCCCGACGGCGCGGGCGGCGCTCACCTCGATGCGGTCGATGCGGTCCCGGAGGGCGCGCACGGCGTCCTCCAGCTCGAGGACGAGCGCGGGCGAGTCCCAGGCCCCGTCGGCCATGGTGTCGCGCCGGGGCCCGGCGTCCTGGAGGCCGCGCGGCAGGCCGCTCTCGCAGCGGCCCAGCTTGCGGGTGAGTTCGCGGATGGTGTCCTGGTCGGCGCGGATGCGCGCCTCCTGCTGCAGCGCCGTCTGGCGCAGCTGCTCGGCCGTGCTCTGCAGCAGCAGCAGCTCCTCGCCCTCGCCGCCCGCCGCGTCGCCCTGCTCGGCCCCCGACGGGCAGGCGGCCGCCAGCGGCGTGCACAGGAAGCGGCTGAAGAGCGGCCCGGGCGGCAGCGGGTGCGCGCTGGCCGCCGGCGCCCCAGGCAGCGCGGGGGGCCCGGCCGAGCCGCCCGCGCCGTGCAGCGCGCTCAGGCTGCGCTGCGGGCCCGGGGCCGCGGCACCGGCCGAGGCGGCCGAGGCGTTGTCGGCGCCGCCGGGCAGCGCCCGCGCGGGGCTGGCCGCCAGGGGCACGCTGGCGATGATGCAGATGACGGCACCGAGGAACGCCAGCATGCCCGCGGCCAGCAGCACGGCCAGGAACTTCAGCGTGAGGCGGCGGCGGGGCGCCGAGGCCCCGGCAGGCGCGGTGGCGGGGTCGGGGCGCGGAGCCCGGGAGCCCTGGGCGAAGGCAGGAGCCGGAGCCGGAGCTGTCGCCGCGGCCGCTGCTGCCGCCGCTCTGAGCCCAACCGCGAGAGGCGGAGAAGGCGGCGGGAGGGGCGTGGGCGCGGCGGCCCCGCCCCGCTCGCTCCCGGGGCAGCCCCGGCCCAGCCCGCACCCGTTGCGCGCCGGGCGCCCAGGTTGGGGCGCGGTCGGGGATGCGGCTGGGCGCGGGGGCAGCGCCCAGGGCTTCACCCGCCGCAGCCGCAGCGCGGAGAGCGGCGACCCGATGGGAACGCGGCGAGACTCCTGAGCGAGCCCCAGCCCAGCGACCCTGCGTCCTAGCCCCCAGCGGTACCAGCAATGCTTACAGCTTACAGCTACCTTGTGCGGTGCCGCTTTGCTCCATGTCAGGCTTGGGGCTGAGCAAGCTACATACTTGGTTGCAATTAAACCTCCCCGTGGACATGCTTACAATACGAATGAGGAGACTGAGGCCCATCGAGGTCAGGTCGCTGCCCAAGGTCACACCGGTGGGACACGGTGGAGCATTTGAGCTCAGGCTTGTCTGACCGGACCCAGATTGCGGGGTAGCACTGGGGTGGGAGTAAGGAAGGGGAGAGAAGAGGCCAGGTGGCGTGGAGTGGGGGAGAAAAGTTGAACCCAATCTCTGCCTATGCTATGGTCATCTGTCACCCCCACCCCAACCTCCTGAAGGAGCAGAGTCCACTCCCTGCCATCCCATCAAACAAACAAAAAAATCTCTCTGCGATCTTAGAGGTCCTGAATCCCCTGTCTGAATCCTGGGCGGCGGGGGCGGGGGGGGGGGGCTAGACCATTAACGATCCCAGAAAAGATTCCCCCCCCCATTACATTAGGAGGGCACATAGGACTTGCCACCCTAGTGGGTGTGGACCAGAAACTGGAAGGAACAAGCAGGCCTGGGAGTGGGCTGTAGTGTGTGGGTGGCGGAGGAGCAATTTTAATTTCTCTTGTCAAAAATGTCTATTTATATTTTGTTGAAATTAACTTTGCAATTAAAAACTTAAAAAAAAAACTACGGTCCTTTGCCATCCAGCTCCAGCTCCAGTTTCCCACGAGGCCTTTCCTGACCTGTATGGAAAAGGCAGAGCAGATCACTCTGCAGTCTAGGGTAGAGAAAGGGGCTGTGGTTCATGGGACCCTCCTGTGAGGCTGCACCCAGCTAGGTCTTGAGCCAAGCCCCAACTCAGTCCTGTCTCCCTTCCACTCCTGCATTCTTGACTTGGCAGGAAGGCTCAAACTGGGGTCTCTGGGCCATCATAGCTAATGATGTGAGGTGGGGTCAGGGGCTTGAGTGGTCTTTGTGTAGTGTTGGTAGCAGGGTGAGACCAGAACATTTCTCAGGAGGGAGTAGCCCTGGAGGACCCTGTCTGGTGGACTGGCCACTGAGATCCTGCCCAGTGGTCCCTGGATATGTTCTCCCCCGCCTCCTGCCCCCATGCTCACCAGGCATGCCCACCCTGCTTACCATGTCCCTGGGAGTGAGGGCTTTCAGGACTCCAGACCTGAGTTGTAAAATAGAAGAGAAGCAAACTCACACTCTGTATACAATGAGCTGTGCGCGTGTGGGTGTGAGTTAGTACTCACTGAAGCAGTGACCTGAAAACCCAGTCCAGGCAACACAGCTGGGAGAAAGCCTCCTGGGCTGGGCATAGGCAGGCGGCCCCAAAGTCCTCAAGGATTCGCAATCCTGGCACATCCACCTGTGCTCCATGAAGACAGAAACTCTGTTCTGTCACAGATAGCACCCTGAGATGAAACTCATGGACAGTCAGAAGGGACCGGAGAGGCTGAGAGAGGGTGCCGCTGCCTAGAGCAGCAGAGCCACTGTGACTTGGGCACCAACGGGGCCACCTCTATGGGAGCTGCCTGGGAGAGTGTGGGGACAGCTGGATGAGTAGGCCCAGAGACTGGAATAGAAATTTGTTTAAACTGCCCCCCTAGAGTGACTTTAAAAAATATTTTTAGTATACTTCATTTTTTAGAGCACATTTAAACATTTACAGAAAAAATGGGCATAAAGAGTTCCCACATACCCACTCTCCCTCAACGTCTAGTTTCCCAGTACATTTGTTACGATTGATGAGCCCATATTGATACATTATTAACTAAAGTCCATACTTCACATTAGGATTCACTTTTCATGTTGTATAGTTCCCTTGTACCTGTCACCGTACCAAAAAGATTTGGTCGACGTTCAACCGTTTCAGGAAGTGGCATATGATCAAGAACCGATGGTACTGAAGGAAGAGGTCCAAGCTGGACTGAAGGCATTGGTGAAAAACAAGGTTTCAGGAATTGACAGAATACCAACTGAGATGTTTCAACAAACAAATGCATCACTGGAAGCACTCATTTGTCTATGTCAAGAAATTTGGAAGAAAGTTACCTGGTCAACCAACTGGAAGAGATTCATATTTGTGCCCATTTCAAAGAAAGACAATCCAACACAATGAGGAAATTATTGAACAATATCATTAATATCACAACAGAAGTAAAATTTTGCTGAAGATAATTCAAAACCAGTTACAGTAGTACATCGACAGGGAACTGCCAGAAATTCAAGGTGGATTCAGAAAAGGACATGGAACCAGGGATATCATTGCTGATGTCAGATGGATCTTGGCTGAAAGCAGAGGATACCAGAAAGATGTTTATTTATGTTTTATTGATTATGAAAAGGCATTCGACTGTGTGAATCATAACAAATTATGGATAACATTGTAGAGAACGGGAATTCCAGAACACTTAGTTGTGTTCATACGGAACCTGTACGCAGACCAAGAGGCAGTTGTTTGTATGGAACAAGGGGATTCAAAATGGTTTAAAATCAGAAAAGGCGTGCGTCAGTGTTGTAGCCTTTCACCATACTTATTCAATCTGTATGCTGAGCAAATAATCTGAGAAGCTGGACTATATGAAGAAGAATGCCGCATCAGGATTGGAGGAAGACTTATTAACAACCTGCATCATGCGGATAACACAATCTTCCTTGCTGAAAGTGAAGAGGACTTGAAGCACTTACTGAGGAAGATTAAAGACTACACCTTCACTATGTATTACACCTGAACATAAAACAAAAATCCTCACAACTGGACCAATAAGCAGCACCATGATCAACAGAGAAAATATTGAAGTTGTCAAGGATTTCATTTTACTTGAATCCACAATCAATGCCCATGAAAACAGCAGTCAAGAAATCAAATGACGCATAGCATTGGGCAAATCTGCAGCAAAAGACCTCTTTAAAGTGTTCCAAAGCAAAGATGTCACTTTGAGGACTAAGGTGCACCTCACCCAAGCCGTTGTGTTTTCCATCACCTCATATGCATGCAAAAGCTGGACCACAAATAAGAAAGACCGAAGAAGAATTAATGCCTTTGAATTATGATGTTGGTAAAGAATATTGAGTATACCATGGACTGCCAGAAGAATGAACAAATCTGTCTTGGAAGAAGCACAGCCTTAGAAGTGAAGATGACTTTGTCTTGTGTACTTTGGACATGTTATTAGAAGGGCCCATCCCATTGAGAAGGACATCATGTTTAGTAAAGCAGAAGGTCATCAAAAAAGAGGAAGACACTCAACGAGATGTATTGACACAGTGGCTGCAACAATGGGCTCAAACATAGCAATGATTGTGAGAATGGCGGAGGACTGGGCAGTGTTTCATTCTGTTGTACACGGGGTCACTAGGAGTTGGAACCAACTAGACAGCACCTAACAACAACAGCTTAGTGCTATGGATTTTAACACAAGGATAATGTCATGTATTCACCTTGACAGTAACTTGAAGAATAGTTTCACAGCCCTAAACATGCCCTGTGCTCCACCTGTTCATCCTTCTCTTACCCCCCACCCCCCATCCCTTGACAGCCACTGATCTTTTACTGTCTCTGTAGTTTTGCCTTTTTTCGGAATGGCATGTGGCTGGTGGAATTACTTTTTAAACATGTGATATGAACATATGACTCCCCTCCTTGTCAACCTGCAGGTGGCTCTCCATTAGTTATGGAATAAAGTCTAACCTCCTTAAGAGGCAGTATCACCTATTGGTCAAGGACATGGGCTCTGGTGCCAGAAGACCTCATTCAAACCCTGCTTCTACCTGTTACCTTTTGGGAGACCTTGGGCAAGTTATTTAATGTTGGAAGACAACTCCCCATGGGTCTCTCATGTTTCTGCACATCTCATGAGCAGAGGCACTGATAGTTTTTGTTAGTATTTTCTCACACATGTTTGCTGGTGAACAGCCTTGGAAAATAAAGTGTTTCCCACTGGGGGAAAGGTTGGATGGGTTGCTTGCAGTCCATTATATGAGACCAGGTTCCCTGAGCTCATGATTCCTTGGCTGCGATGTAAACCTACTGTATGCACAGCATCCGTGTAGGTTCACCTACAGCGTCCTATAAGGGATGGGGGACCAGTATGAACATGAAGTTCATGCTACCGTCTGTGCCGTGAGTAATAAAAGTCCTTTGTCTCTGACCCAGGGGTCTTGAGTCTTCTGCCAGCATCTGGGAAACCATGGTAGGCTAACTCATTAGCTTGTGAATAGGATAAAATCTCAGACCCTCCACAGTTTTGGACATAGCCTCTCTGTGCCTCAGTTTTCTGATCTATAAAATGGGGGATAATGGTAGAATTACAACTGCTGTTGTGAGCGCTACATGAGTTGGCAACATGGTATGTGGAAAGCCTCAATAAATGCTGGATCTTATTGTGTTGGCTTCTCTCAGTTTGCAAGGCTGCCGGTGTTCTGGACACTCTTCCAGCCTCATCTCTCATCCCTGGCTGCGTGGAGAGGGTCAGTTCCAGCAATAGCCAACTGTGTCTCACTCCCCAAGCACACCAGGTATCTCTTCTCCCTGCCTTTGCTCCTGCTGCCCCTTACTTCCAATGCTCCTCCCTCTCCTTCGTCTATTTGTCTCTATCCCCAGCATCCAGCAGGGGACCCCACCCAGAGTAGCTTCTCCAGAAATGTTTGCTGAGCTAAATCCTTCACTGTGACCCTCGTTGCTGCTGGAGGCTGAGGGGGGAGGCTGTGACAGGGAGGCCCTGAAGCCATCTCTCCTGGGCTGTGGGAGAAAACAAGAAAACCTAACCCACTGAGGTTGAGTGGATTCCAATTCATGGCAACGCCATGTGTTATAGAGTAGAACTGAGCTCCATAGTGTTTTCTTGGCTGTAATCTTTATGGAATAAGATTGCCAGGTTTTTCCTCCCCGATGCCTCTGGGTGGGGGGGGAGGGTTTGAATTGCCAACCTTTCGGTTAGCACCTAAGCGCAAACCATTTGCACCACCCAGGCTCTGAGAGAAAACCCCCTGAATCCCAACACAGAGTTTCTCAAAGGATGGTCAGAAAAGGATTCTCGGGAGAGCTTCTTAAGCCAGCAGTAGTCCCCATGGTTTCTCAGAAAGTCTCACTTCTCCTAAGTTTTCCATTCCCTCACTCATTCCATTCTGAGGATAAGGGAATTCTGACCTAAATGGACAAATGTAATCATTCATTCAAAAGTATGATTTGAGCCTACTTTGTGCCAGGCAGTGGGGAAAGACGGGAACAAGACAACCTCACAGATCTTATATTCTAGTGGGGAGGCAGGCAGTAAACAAATGAATAAGTGAATAACGTAATTTTTGTTGTTGTTGTGTGCTGTCTAGTCAATTCTGACTCAAAGTAGAACTACCTCATAGGGTTTCCTAGGCTGACATCTTCACAGAAGCGGGTAACCAGGTCCTTCCGCTGTGGTGGGTTTGAACTGCTGACATTTTGGTTAGCAGCCAAGCTCCTTAACCATTGTACCACCAGGGCTCCTGCCAAAATTGTAATATCGATAAGAAGTATGAAGAAAATTTAAAAAGTGATATGATTTTTTTTTTTTATGATATAAAGTTATAGGATATGTCCGTGTGTGTGTGGCTGGGAGACAGGTATCATCAGATCAGGTTGTCACAGAGGCCAGCATTTAAGCTGAGACCTGAATGACCTGAGAAACCAGCCATGCAGAAATCTGGGGAAAGACTGAGTGTTCTAGGCAGAGGAAACAGCTAGTGCAAAGGCCCTGAGGCAGAAATGAGGTCAGGGAGCAGCTCCTCCAGGGGTCCATGGGCCTCTCTTCTTGAGGAACTCTTAGAAGAGGGATGAGCTGTCCCTGCAACTGCAGTTGGTCTCACGGCTGTAGCAGGTACTCCTTGTCCTCCTCCTCTGGATTCTAAATCCCCCTTGCCCTCACTGTCACCTCTGCTAGTCCTGGTGTGACCCTGTGACCCACACCCTCATTCCTGAGGGATCTGAGACCCTGATAATCATACCCTTCTCAGGCTAGGGTTGCTGCATGGTAACGTGCTCCATTCACAGTTTCAACTGGTCAAAGGAGTACCAACAGGTGCCCAGTGGATCAATTGACTTCCACACTTATTTCTCCCTGCCTCCTCCTGCTTCTCTTGCTGATCGAGATCAATTATGCCTGCCAAAATGGTGACTGTTTTTCTTGCCTGCTGGTCCTTGGATACAAAGATTCCAGAACACTCAGGCAGCAACCATAGCATGTAGCTCAGCGAGACCCTTGCTGTATTCCTTGGCAAGAGCGTACCCTCTTTGGGGACTAGGACTGCAGAACCCAGAGTTAGAGGGTGGGGAAGTACGAAGTTCTCCACTGGATCATTGGGAATGTTGGCAAGTGGGACCTCATGGTTCTATCCCTGGGTTCCTGGACCAGTGTATTATCCTTACTAGGGACACAGTGCCTTACAGAGGTCTCTAATTCAGTGTATACACCGTCTTGGAGGATGACACCCCACTCTTGAAGTGTATTGTCTTTAGCTGGTGCTTCATCTATGCCTTCATCAGCCATTGTTGTTATCCGAGGCTGGTTGCTACTGAGTGGTATTTGATATGACCGGTGGGTCCTATGGTTATGGCCCACTCCCTTACCTCCTTTTCCGTAAAAGGTGTTTCCTTGTTGGATGCTGTATTCTGTGAAGTTCCGTGTGTGGGGATCATGCAGTCTGTAAATCCATCAATAGTGGTACTCTCTGAGGCTCTGCAGTCAGGAAAGCTTAAGCCATACCTTGAATAAGTGTCTATTCCCATTAGAACAAAGCACTGGTTCTTCTATAACAGAAGGGGTCCAATGTAGTCAACTTGCCACCAAGTGGCAGGTTGATCTCCTCAAGGAATGGTGGACTCAGTACTGATCTCTGCTGTTGATGGGTGGGACATTCAGTGTCAGCGTAGCTAGACAGGCCTTGGTAAGTGGAAGTTTGTGCCGTTGGGCCTGGGCATAGCCTTGTCTAAGCTACCATGGCCACTCCATTCATGTGCCCATCATGCCAATTTTGGGTTGGCCGATGAAAAAGACTGGCTAACATCCACTGGCCAAGCCATTTTGTTTATTTGGTGTTCCGTGTCTCTTCCATGGTGGATGCTTCTAGGTGGATTTTAGCAGGTGTGATAAAGAGCTTCATATTTTATGCCCACTCCCACATATTCTTCCACATGCCTCCTTCTCTGATCTTCTAATCTTTCTCCTGCCAGGCACCTGACCATCACAATTTACCACTGCCTATGAGTTTATATCTAGTCTCACCTTGAGCTATCTCTCCTTCCATAAAAAGTAAATGATCTGTGTACTCAGACCTCCACATGTTAGGAAGATTTTCCATTGCCATCGTCTTTCAAGGTCACTCCTGAGTGGGGCTGCAATGCGGTTGCCACCCATTTTTGGCTTATTCTCACATGCTGAACCAACACACCCGTAATCCAGACTCAGACTTTTTCCTCCTCCTTTAGTTAGTTGTACAGCACCCCCCATTTGGTCATCAGTGTAAACAGAGGGAGATACGCTATGGTGGGTGACTTTGTGGTCTGGGCTGTCTTTCATGTGCCTGCCTCATGCCCTCTGGTCCTACTTGGGCTTAACCTGGATGTACCGTTTCCACCATACAATGGGCTCTTGCTGCCAGGCCTACCCATTTTATGATGGGATGTTCTGGACACCCGGTAACTTGGTGTCTCATTGACAAGTGTTATTTCTCCACCAGGAGGGCTCAGTAACTCTCTGCTGAAGATGGCCTGGCCTTACGTACACATCCTAGGGCATTGTGATTCTCCCGTTGGGACTTGCCAAAAACTCCACACTGCATTCTTTTCCACCGTTGACCCTCCCGGTACCATCATGTCTGCCAGAGTGAGTGGCCTCAGCAGCAGTATAGCTTGTACTGCAGCCTACACTTAGACCTCATCTCAAGAGCCTTAACTTACTTACATCTGCAAAGACCCTATTTCCAGATAAGGTCACATTCACAGGTACTGGGGGTTAGGACTTGGACATAGCTTTTGGGGGGACACAATTCAACCCACTTCTTGAGGGTAACACCATGAAAGATAAAGGCGGAAGAAATAAATGTTTACTAAACTGTGATGAATATTAGAAAGGGTGGTAGGAAGAGGTGAAATTGGACAGGGAAAGCCTTCAGAGTCTAATGAAGTCATTTCTAAAATAATAGAAGAAGGCGGGGGGGAAGGATGCTAATTAGGTAACTGGTAGTTTCTGCCACAGGCACCTGGCAGAGACAGACACTGAACTCAGCACTTAGGGAGACCGATTCAACCCAGTTTGCCCGGGATTTTCTGGCATCTGGGAAACTGCTCAGTCCTGGACAAACTGGGGAGGTTGGACACCCTAGCTGACTCCGAAACCCCCACCCTTTCACCATACCTCTTCCATGCTGGTATTTAATGGACATGGAGCACAAGTTCTTTTCTCTCCCAGTCTCTTTTGGGCTCCCTCAGCTCCCTGGTCTTCCTTTCATGTTACCTGTCTCCCTACAAGACTGTGAGCTCCTTGAGGGCAGGGACTGGCTGCTGCCGCCCTCCTCTCTGTATCCAGGGCTGGTACCTGTGGGTGCTCAGACTCTCAGGAATGAAGACAAACCCCTCTCTGTGTGCTTGTGAATAAAATAGCTTCTTTCCTTAGGGGGTGGGGAGTGGGGGCTAGGGACAGAGAAAGCCAGCGGTCTCCATCCTGGGCGTCTCCATCAGAGTACCTCAGTCTCCTCCATCTGTAAAGTGGAGCCAATATTACCTCCCTCACAGGACCATGAAGAGAGTTAAGCAGGGCCAGACGTGATGCACCATGCAAAGTCCTCCAGGGACACAAGGGCAGGACCGTTTCGTACAGCGCTGCTTTATGCTTTCAGGGCACAGTGGTGCCTGGAACATCGCAGATGCCCAGTACGTGCTACTCCCTCATTTATTCCTAGGGTGTATTAAACCTGTTGCCATCGAGTCGATCCTGACTCGCAGTGACCCTGAAGGACAGGGTAGAACTGCCCCATAGGGTTTCCAAGGCTATAATCTTTACGGAATCAGGTTGCTATATCTTTTTCCCATGGAGCGCCTGGTGGGTTTGAATCACTGTCCTTTTGGTTAGCAGCCAAACACTTAACCACTGCATCAGCAGGGATCCTAGGTGCTCCAAAATGTTAATTTCCTCACTTTGCTTCTATTTGATTCCCCAGACGTCTATATTCCTTACTCCATAGCTGCTCTGTGCCTTCCCACCCTCTTTCTGGTGGGAAATCACTCAGATTAGGGCTCGTACATGTATTTGATTAACACACTCTGGGGCCTTCCAAAGAGGAAGAAGGGCTCAAGTTGTTGTTGTTAGTTGCCATTGAATTGGCTCTGACTCATGGTGGTGACCTTATGTACAATAGAACAAAACATTGCCCAGTCCTGTGCCACCTCCATGATCTTCGATATATTTGAGTCCATTGTTGGGGCTATTGTGTCAATCCATCTCATGGAAGATTTTCCTCATTTTTTCTGACCTTCTACTTTACCAAACATGGCGTTCTTTTCTAGCAATTGGTCTTTTCCTGAAGATGTGTCCAAAGTAAGTGAGCCAAAGTCTCATCATCCTTGCTTCTAAGGCGCATTCTGGTTCTATTTCTTCTGAGATGGATTTGTTTGTTCTTCTGGCAGTCCATGGTATATTCAGTATTCTTTGCCAACATCACAGTTCGAATGCATCAATTCTTTTTTGGTCTTACTTTCTTTTATTATTCACCTTTTACGTGCATGTGGTAGGACCCAGAAGTATTTGCACATGAGTAGTGGATGCCGGGATTAGGTACCCAGACCAGAGAGCAGGGAGAGGAAGCCAGGGAAGAGAGAGCTTTCCTCTCTGGGGAAGCCCAGAGACTTCCATCCAGGGTTTCTGCTTCCCTGGAAGCAGCAAAAGGAGCCAACTCAGCTCATATGCTCAGGCAGGAAGCCGGATATCTGCTCCTAGGTAAGCCCAGGAGGAACTGAGAACCAAGCAGGAAACGTGTGTGTGTGTCCGTCTTGTGGGGGGCCTGGGGGTTGGCTGGGACGTGTGTACCCTAGTTCAGGCCCAGGGAAGAAAGGCCAGAAAGAGTGGCTGGCTAATATGGCTACCTCCTCTCTCCTGGATCTCTGTGTGTGTAGAGGGGGGCTCTCACTGTCTTGAGGTCATCCTAACAGCGCCCAGTTGCCGGTATGTTCCTTCTCTTCACACTTCTTACTTCTACTGGACCCTCACCTATGGCAACCCTGGAGCTCCATATTATTTTTAAAAAAAGCTGTTGCTGCCAAGTCGACCCCAATCATGGTGACCCATGTGTGTCAGAGTAGAACGGTTCTCTTTAGGGTTTTCGTTGGCTGATAATTTCAGAAGGAGATCACCAGGCCTTTCTTCCAAAGCGCCTCTGGGTGGACTCAAACATTTGACCTTTTGGTTAGCAGCCGAGTGCATTAACTTTTTGCACCACACTGGGACTCCTCTCCATATTGTAACTGTCCATATGTCATAGATAAGGAAATGGAGGCTCAGACAGGTTCAATAATTTGTTGAAAGTCTCAGGGTCAGTGGGTTAGAGCTGGAATTTGAACCCAGAAGTTGTTAGACTCCACATCGCATGTTCTCATGTTCCTTCAAAGAGCTGATCAGACCCTGCAGAGTGAGGAAGCCAGTCAGGTACATCCTGGGTGGCTCCCACTCTCCCTGTACTCTGTCCACCTCTGCTCCAGGCCCTTCCTCCTCACCCAGAAGCTCTCCAAGCCCACAGGCCGCTGCCACCCCCTTTCTCCCATGCCATGGTCTTTGCGTGGATCTGGGATTTGTGTTCCTCCCACAAGTCTGTGCACGTCTTAGGATCTGGCATGCGTGTGCATCTTGCCCGGGCCCTTGGCACCCAACGGGAGCTCAGGGTGTGGTTGGTCCTTCATGATGGACTCTGAGGGCTGATGGCCATTATACAGCCCACCTAGAAAAGGCGGTATTCCGATGGCCCCCAGGATTCTAGAGACACTGCACTTGGAGGCAGGAAAGCTGAGTTTTAAGTCCAGCTTCACTGCAGAGGGGCTCTGGGGACCTCCCTTTCCTAGTTGGTAAAGTGGGCATGTATGAGCAGTGGTGGTTCAGCGGCAGAATTCGTGTTTCCTGTGCGGAAGACCTGTGTTCAATTCCCGGCCGATGCACCTCGTGTACAGCCACCATCCGTCTGTCAATGGAGGCTCGCGTGTTGCCAAGATGATGAATAGGTTTCAGTGGGACTTCCAGACTAAGACAGACTAGGAAGAAAGGCCTGGTGACCTACTTTTGAAAATCAGCCAGTGAAACCCCTGTGGATCACAATAGTCCAATCTGCCATTGATCATGGGGATGGTGCAGGACCAGGCAGTGTTTCATTCTGCTGTGTATGGGGTTGCCATGAGTCAGGGATGACTCAACAACAGCTAGCAGCAACAACAAAGTGGGCATGGGCAGACCTGTCCCACCTGGGGACATGATGAAAGGCCTGTGAAAAATAAACAATCCCTTAGAAAGGAGGGTCAGGGCAGGTGGACACTGAAGAGCCAGGTCAGAGGGCGGTGATGGGGCCACTTAGAGGCAAAGAGGGGCCTGGGTCCTTATCTCAGTGGCCATTCTTATGTGCCCAGTCAGGAACCAAGAGCACCTGGCAGCAACTCCTCAAATGCCATCTGCTTCCTGATCTAGCTCAGAGGACCAAGGGGAGCCCTAGAGGAGGTGAGGCAAGCTGAGGGGACTCTCAGAGGCTTGGAGAAGGGATGTGCACAAGGACAGATGGGTGGGGAGGCCTGGCTGGTCTGCTTCCCTGCTCCCACCGCTGAGCTGCCTTCCTTCCTCCTGGCACACCCTTGGGGTGGGACCGGGCTTTGGTCTCCCTCCTCTCTGAAGTTCACCCGCCACCAGCACCAGCACCAGCTGCAGCCACGAGCAAATTATACCCATGCCCAGTTTATTTTTCAGACCAAAGTAACCAAGACACAGGGAGGGAAAGGGATTTTTCCAAGATTACATAGCCACGAGGTGAGGGCATTTGACAATATTGATTAAAGCTGACACTTTGATGTGCCTTACATGGAATAATTCACTTCAGCCTCACAAAAACCCAACGGAACAGGTGTGGTATAGTCACCAGCCCCATGTTGCAGATAGTGTTGCTGAAGCTCAGAGAGGTTAAGCAACTTGCTCCAGGTCCCTCAGCTGCTAAGTTGTGGGGCTGGCATTCAAACTCAGCATTCAAGCTCTTCTGATACACTGCCCCTTTAGATGGAAGCCCGGTGCAGGGAAGGCTGACGGGGCAGGCCTGAGCCTGATGGCCTGGGATGGGGCTCGAGCGTTAAGCAGGAATGGCAGAAAGGAGCTAAAAGGGCCTGGTTGGGGGCAGATACAGCCCTTAGCTGTAGCTGACACACAGAATGAGCGGTGCTCGGCAGGCTGCAGGCAAAAATAACTATCCTTTCCCAGCGGCAGCTTCTTGAACTTGCTCCATTGCTCCAGTCTTTCCCATCTCTGGATGAAATCTCAGGTATAGCCCCTAGCTCCTTCAGCTACTCTTGGGTTTTAGCTTCTTTTTTTAGATATTAAAAAAGTCTAGCCTGGCCTAATAGCATGGAGTCCCTGGGTGGTGCAAACAGTTAAGGGCTTGGCTGCTAAATGAAAGGTTGATGGTTTGAGTCCACCCAAAGGCACTTGGAAGAAAGGCCTGGTGATCTGCTTCCGAAAAATTAGCCATTGAAAACCCTGTCTGGACAGTTCTACTCTGCCAAACATTAGACAACACCTCATAGTCTCAGGTTGTTGTTGCACGCCATCGAGTTGATTCCAGCTCATAGCGACCCCATATGACAGAGTCGAATTGCCCCATAGGGTTTCCTAGGCTGTAATCTTTATGGGAGCAGGTGGCCAGGTCTTTTCTTCTGCAGAGCCGCTGGTGGGTTTGACCTCGACCTTTCGTTTAACAGCTGAGCGCTTAACCATTGCACCAGCAGGGCTCCTTTTTGGTAGTCTAATAGCAAAACTTGAAACTGCAGTCCCAGTTCAAAACTTCTCCTCCCCAGCTCATTTGTGCCTTAGATCTGGAAGGAGGAAGGAGGCACAGTGGGCTTTTCCTCTGAGGTCTAAGGCCCCATCTTGATCCCCTTTGAGCACCCTCACCATGAGGTGCCTCCAATGGAGTTGGAGGTTGTGGGAGGGAGGAGAGAGGGAGCAGGGAAGGCCTAACTGGGCTGGTTTAGGTGTAATGTGGGGCTGGTGTTGTCAAGTGGGTCAGATGCCTGGATGTGGGTGCTTTCTCATTCTTCAGAGACCCCCATCCCTAGGGATCTCCCACCTGGAGGTCCTACGTGAGCAAAGCCTCCTCTGCCTGGCTGGCTGCTTATGACCTCCCTTCAGCACCTGGCTTCCGGTGTCCACCCAACACAGGTTCTTCTTGATAGGTTCACGTGCCCCTTTCCTGCCCCCACCCCACCCCACCCTAGGCAATCCTCTTGGGGCGGGATCCTATTTCGAGGTGACCTCAGACCTGCCACGTGCCCCATTCTGCAAGGTCCTCATCGAGGCGGGAGGATGATATGGAGGTGGGAAACACACTCCCATCCTGGCCCTCAAATGCCTCTCACCTTTGTTCTAGTCCCCGCATCTCCCAAATTCTTGTGGACACTTGCCACACCCTCTGATTCTCTGAAAACCAAACCTGGTACCTGTCAAGTGGATTTGTACTCATGGTGACCCCGTGTGTTACAGAGCAGAACTGCTCCATTGGGTTTCCTTGGCTGTAATCTCTACAGAAGCAGATCGCCAGGCCTTTCTTCCATGGCGCTGCTGGCTGGGTTTGAGCCACCAAACTTTAGGTTAGTAGATGAGTGCAAACCATTTGTGCCACCCAGAGACCTACTGAGGTAGGGAGGATGCCAATTCTCTCTAAAGCAACCTCACTCTCCAGTCTCCTAGCTCAAACGTGGTTTCTAAGCCACACAGCCTTGGAGGGACAACGAACAAGAGCACTTTCTGCCATTCCTTTTGCGAGTCCACATTTGGGAATGGGGGTACTTGGTATCCTTTGTCCTCAGGTTTGGGGGTCTGGCTGGAGTAGGGGCAGCAGGGCTGGAGAGGAAGTGATGGGCCTGAGTAGAATTTCCATTTGGGAATCAGTTAGGGGTGTGTGTGTGTGATCAGCCCTTTATTGAAACTCATAACCTTCCCACCTTATGATAAAACAACAAAAATAAATTTCAATATATACAACCTTCATATGGACGATTTGACTATACACAAGGCATAGTAATAACACAATCTAATCTTCATAATAATTTGTGCACAAAAAGACAGACAACTTGTGACCATGACAGTGAATTGACCTCGCAGGTCCTGTGAAGACTCAGCACACTGTAAAACATACTCATCTATTGCAAATGACGCCTTTCTAAACACCTGGATTTCGTCCAGTAGTAATTCCCCCAGCATCTGAAGCAGCGAAGTGCATGGCTGTGCATCTTCTAAGTGAGGTAATCTCTGCAGATAGGATCGCTGTCCTCTGCTTCAAATTCAAATTCTCTGGGTCAGAAACTTTGCAGGCAGCATCTTTAAGTTCAACAGCTCCAGCTTTTGAAACTTTTCTGAGTTTTGCCTCTAAGTTCTTTTTGATGCCAGTGTTCTGGTTTGAGAGGCACGTCTTGAATGCTAGTCACTTGCTCTGAAAAGGGAGAGAGAAGGAGCAGCTGGCCAGAAAGGAGTGAGTCAAAGACCACACACAGATGTCAGGCCCTCAGCAGGAGAAGGCTGTGATTCAGGCAGCCTGTAGGGGGCGCCAATGTGCAGTTCGGAGCTTGGCTTTGAACATGAAGTGTTTGAGGGCATCTCATGGAGATGGAGCAGCGCAGTTGAAAGCATGGGCTCTGAAGTCAGAACGTTTGGATTTCAATCCCAGCTCCACAATTTACTAATTAAAAAAAAATAGTGTCGCCTGGAGCAAGTGACTCAACCTCTCTCCCCAGTTTCCTTGTTTGCAACATCAGAAGATTCATGAAAAAGTGAAACTCCTAGAATTCGATGAGGAAGGCAGTATTACTACCATTCTTCATTTTATAGGCGGGGAAACTGAGGCACAGAACAGGCAAGCAATATACCTTAGGTCACACACAACCAGACGGGCCAACAAATGTGCTCTGAACCAGTACGGTATGCAGGGAGATTGCTCGAACAGTGGTTAAGCACAGCTAGACGGGTTCCAGTGGTGGCTCTAACATGCATGAATTTTCAAGCAAGTTACTTGCCCTTTCTGAGCTTCAGTTCCCTTATCTACATACTGTGGGTACTGTACTCTCTGGGTTGTGAGGGTTTAATGAGTTAATCCTCGTAAAACCCACTCTGTACATGTTAGCTCTCCTTCTTGGACTAATTCTGAGTTGGAAAGAATACACAGAGACAATCATTCCTGCCCCCATTTTACCGAAGAGGACACGGAGGCCCAGAGAGGGAGACTGAGTGGCCTGAGGTCACACGGCTGGCGGAGCTTGGACTCAATCCAATGTTTTTTTTTTTTTTTTTTTGTCTGTTTTGTTTTTATTGTGGTGAAGCTATAGATAACAAAACATTTGCCAATTCAACAATTTTTCCATGTACAATTCAGTGGCATTGATTACATTCTTCATGTTGTGCAGCCATTACCACCGTCCTCTCCTGAATGATTCCATCACCACTAACATAAACTCACTGCTCCCGAAACAATGACGCTGTCTTCCCCCTCCCTCCCACCCTTGATAACCTCTAATAATTTTTGCTTTCTATAGATTTGCCTGTTTCACATAAGTGAGATCATGAAGAAGAGACAATATAGTTTTTTTTCAGTGTATTAGTACAGCTATATAACTATATAAGCTGTGATTGAATCTCTAATCTTTGAAACATTGATTACTTGCTCTGGAGTCTGTCTCACGATTGTTCCTTTGGAGAAAAACTAGGTAATCAAGATTTTTGATTGATTAAATTATGTTCCTCTCCCAGGGGGTGAAGCAATTAGCGATACCATCAGGACAGAGGTAGTTGAACAAACTACGGATCCATCTTGTGACCGAAACCAGGGTGGCATGAAGGGGCTTGCAAGACTTCAGTAATATGTCACTTTATCATTATGTCCACCTCAAAGAAAAATCAGCGTTCCTGGAAATCTCTAAACCCTGACCTTCGCCCTATAAAACCCTCCAGTTAGCCCTTTAGAGTCAGACAGAATTTGGGAGGAACCTATCCCCTCTGTCTCTTGGATACTGGTATTCAAATAAAGTCTTTTTGCTGCTTACCTCCTCCTGCCTCAGTATCGGCTTTGTGGCAGGTGGCTCATATCTGCAATTTGCAGTAACATTTATACAGTATCTGTCTGTCCTTTTGTGCCTGACTTATTCCACTCAGCATAATATTTTCAAGGTTCATCCATGTTGTGGCATGTATCAGGACTTCATTTCTCCTTATGGTTGAGTCGTAGTCCATTGACTGTATACACATTGTGTTTGTCCAGTCATCTGCTGATGGTTATTTCAGTTGGTTCCACCTTTTGACTATTGTGACTAATTCTGTAATGAACACTGGCGTGCAGGCAGTGTTACTGCTTTCAAATTTTTGGGGTATATACCCAGGATTAGGATTGCTGGGACATATGGTAGGCCTTGACGCATTTGAATTGTGGTATTGGCAAAGAATATTGAATATACCATGGACTGCCAGAAGAACAAACAAATCCATCTTGGAGAAAGTACAGACAGAATATTCCTTAGAAGTGAGGATGGTGAGACTTCATCTTGCTTACTTTGAACACATCATTGGGAAAGACCAATCGCTAGAAAAGGACATCATGTTTGGTAGAGGGTCAGTGAAAACGAAGGGAACCTTCCGTGAGATGGACTGACACAGTGGCTGCAACAATGCGCACAAACATACCCGTGATTGTGTGGATGCCGCAGGACCGGGCAGCGTTCCATTCTGTTTATATGTTAAGCTCACCATGAGTCAGAGCCAAGTTGACGGCAGCTAACAACAATGGTAGTTCTATGTTCAACTTTTTGAGGAACTGCCAAACTGTTTTATACAGTGGCTGAGCCATTCTGGATTTCCACCAGCAACAGACCAGGGTTCCTCAATTTGCTGTTTTTCTCTTAGCCTTAAGCAGTTACACGAGAGGAGGACATTGAGAATTGGTTAGCAGACAGCTGGGACACTCGGATGGGAAGTCGAGGCGCCTTCAAGGCTCTGGAAGCTGTCTCTTCTTACCCATGCAGTGCTGGAACCAAACCCTTTCACACCATTGCCTCCTTCAATCCTCTCAAGTAACCTGTGAAGAAGAGCATGCTGGCGTTCCTTACAGCCGAGGAACACTGAGGCCTGGAGAGGGAGAGCGACTCGTGGTAGGCCTTGAGTCGTGGAACACCTGAGTCCTGGACAAGGATCCCTTGGTGGTGTCTGAGTTGTGGAAGGCAGGAGGGCAAATGAGCGTTCAGGCAGCGAGTCAGAGAGGATGAGAGCAGCAGACCGTTTGCTAGGACAACACCACACAGTAACCCAGCTGCAGTGCCGGCAGGAAGTACCGAGGGAGAAAAAGAGTCAATGATCATTTTAATGAGTCACTTTGGTGACAGAGCCCACATTGGCCTTTTCCAAAGCGTGTCCTGTTTCCTTGCTCACAGCTGGGAGAATCTGAGCCTTAACGGAGAACTCCTAGGGACCTTCAGACTCGCCCCAAAAGAGTGTGTTACTCATGCTGGGATTTCAGAGCATGAGGCAAGATGGGAAGGAGGCTTTTGGCAGGGGGCCTGGTCTTTATCTCACAGGACCAGGACCCCTGCCACCAGGCTTTGTCCCATTTCCAGCAGCCCACCTGGCTGTGCACGCCTGTTGCCCAGACCCTCTTGCTCATAAAGGCTGATTCCTGGTGGCTGTCATTTAAATGAAAGCTCACGTCTTTGTCACAAACTGAGCTCATCCTTTGGAGAGGCAGAAAAGACTTTGGTACTAGGTTGCTCTAATGAAAGCCATATCCCATCTTGAGCAATCAGAAGGGGCCTGTCCTGAACCAGCTTCAGCTCTGATCGGCTCCGTGTCTTCTGCGTGTCTGCCTTCTATTAGTCATTTTCATGACCATCCTCAAATTTCATTCTTCTAAGCCATCTCAGAAGTTTGGGGAGGTGGGAGGGGAAAGAGAAATCTGGGTTACTGTCCAAATATAGGAGAGATGAATGGATAAACTTTTAAAATTGTCTTTTTGTTATTGATTTTTCACTTAATAACCCCTGATTTGTAACACTGATGTTTTATAAAATTTATGGAGACTTGTTTTATGTCCTAGTACATGATGTACATGGCTGTCTTTGGAAATCTTCAGCATGTGCTTTGAAAGAACGTGTTTTCCTTAATTGTCAGGTGCAGGATTCTATATTTGTCACCTTTCTGAAGGGTCCCTAAGTAAAGGTTAATCCACTTAGCTGCTAAGCAAAAGGCTGGAGGTTTGAGCCCACCCCAAGGTGCCTCAAAAGAAAGGCCTGGGGACCTGCTTTTGAAAAATCAGCCATTGAAAGCCCTGTGGAACACAGTTCTACTCTGACACATGGAAACTCGTGGTGGTGGTCGTCATTGTCTTGCTGACTCTCATTCTTTGTGGCTTGCTTCTTTGTATGTTTTGTAATTTTGGATTGTGAGCTCATATTTGCAAGTGTTTTTATCTGTGAGATTCTTGTGTAGCCTTTATTGCGGGTATGTCCCTCTAGATACTTTTGTATAGTCGGCCCTCTGTATCCACAGGCTCCACATCTGCGGATTCAATCAGCGTGGATAGAAAATATTTGGAAAAAAAGAAAGTCCAAAAAGCAAAACTTGAATTTGCCATGCACCAAGCACTACACCGAATCCATACGAATGAAGTGGTGTGTAGGCATACCCTGCTGTAGCCTCCTGCCATTTCACAGAGCCTCAGTCTCTCTCCAGCACTATTGTTTGAGCATTGTTCACCTTGCATCTTGTCATTATTCCCTAAACAATACAGTATGACAAGTATTTATATAGCATTTACACTGTATTTGGTATTATAAGTAATCTCGAGATGATTTAAAGTATGTGGGAGGATGTGCGTAGGTGATAGGCAAATACTACACCATTTCTATATAAGGGACTTGAGCGTCTGCAGATTTTGTTATCCGTGGGGGTGCTGGAACCAATCCCCCACAGATATGGAGGGATGACTATATTTGCTTCTACCATATGCTCTGTTGTTGTGAGCCTTTGAGTTGATTCTGACTCACATTGACCCTCTAAGACAGGGTAGAACTGTCCTATAGCATTTCCTAGGCTATAATCTTTATGGGAACAGATTGACAGGTCTTTCTTCCCCTGAGGAGCGGCTGGTGGGTTTGAATCACCCACATTTCGGTTAGCAGCTGACTACTTAACCGTCACACTACCAGGGCTCCTTTACCCAACCTAGGTTTGCTTTTTATATTAATTTCTAGGCTTGGAAATTCTGGGGCCATGTGGGTAATGTAAATTTAAACACCAAATTTGTGTCAGGGAAGGTCTAGAGTTACAACTTCTCAAGGGAGATTTTTATTTTTCCAGCAGAGCTGAAAATGAGACAGACAACTTCCTTGACATCTCCCTTTGCAAACGGGCAACTACCGCCCCATTTGCTGTTTTACTGAGAATATGGGTCCAGCTTTATTCACGGGTTCAGTTACAAATCTCTGGTGCCCCAAGGCCTTGCCTCCTATCCCTATATGTTATTAGTTGCTGCAGAGTTGGCTCTAACTTGTGGCCACCCCAGGTACAACAGAACAAAATGTTGTCTGGTCCTGGCCATCTTCAGGATTGTTTGTATGCTCGAGACCATTATTGCGGCCACTGTGTGTGTGGAGTACCTTCCAACCTAGAGGTTTCATCTTCCAGCACTATATTGGACAGTATCCTGTTGTGATCCATAGAGTTTTCATTGGCTAATTTTCAGAAGTAGATCACCAGGCCTTTCATACTAGTCTGTCTTAGTCTGGTAGCTCTGCTGAAACACGTCTACCATGGGTGGCCTTGCTGGTATTTGAAATACCAGTGACATAGCCTTCAGAATCATAGCAACATGCAAGCCACCACAATACTACACACTGACAGACAGGTGGTGGCATCCCTATTAAAATCCAAGTTCCTTGGTTTCCAAGATCAGTAAATGCTTAAAACCTGAAACCCCATCCCCACCCGCCACCCATAGCCCCAGCCTGCGGGGAAGTAAAAAACCAGCATCTGCTTGTCTCTCTGATTTTTGGCTTCCTTTTTGTTTTTGGTCCCTGGGGATTTCTTTACTTTCTTAGATGCTCCAAGTGACCTCGGGAAGCCCTTCCCTCTCTAGGCCCCACCTCCTCACCTGTGAGATGGAGTTAATCATTCCCAGTCACCTGCCTCACAATCTCACCTGGGTGTTTGGTAAGATGAAAGGCATGCAGTGGTGGAGAGGCAGGAGAAGGGGGTATGGGTCCCTGGAATTCCCTGGTGGCCTCAAGAGCTCAGCACCTAAGTCCTGGTGGTCCTTCCAGGAGGGATGGTGACCAGTCACCTCAGAGGTGAGGTGGGCCCAGGGGCAAAGACTCTTCAACAAAGGGACAGGCTTTTCTAGCAGTACCAGGTTGGGGCAGGACTCAAATCCACAGATGAAAATGCTTCCTGGGCCCTCTGCTAGGTTCACACTCAAGGTGTCCCAAGCTGAACTTACCTTCCCTCCCAAGCCGACTCCTATGCCAAGTTCCCTGGCTGTGAGTGGTGCCAACACCTACTCATTTGCCTTCACTGGTAACCCAGGAGTTTTTTAGACGTTCCTTCTCTCAAGCTTTCAAAGCCAATCAATTATCCAATCCTATCTCCTAACCATCCTTCTACTCTGGCCACATCCTGTGCTCTCCACTGCTGTAGGCCTCATTATCTCTCACCAGGACTATTTCAGCAGTTTCACCCTCCAGTGGCCTGTATTCTCTGATGGCTCTTCTGAGCTCACAGCTTCCCTTTCAGGTGCTCAGGTGCGTGGGTCTCAAAGGATGCCGGGGCCTCTCACCTGCCGCTCCCTTTTTGATCCCTCTACTATGGATCAGGTGTACCTTGTGTGTATGGCTTCTGCAGGCTATGGAGGCCTTTATGGAGCATGCCTTCTCTGCAGCCAGCAGCCTGCACAAAGAGGGCACACTCAGCACCCAGGCTTGTTAGCTGATGTTAACAGGTGCTTTGACGTTTTGCTGCCACCACTCTGGCCCGCCTTTTCACTCCAGGCACAGCTCAGCAAGGATAAAAAGACCATTAGACTCTGAGCTTTAAAAAAATGACCAGTGCTGTTTCAGGTGGTGGAAAAATTTGGAAATGGATAGTGGCGATGGTTGTATAACATAATGAATGTAACTAATGCCACTGAATTGTACATGTAAAAATATTGAAATGGAAAATTTTATTATATATATTTTTACTACAATTTAAAAAAAAATGACCAAGTCATTTTGCAAAGCAGTCATTCTCACCCCATCCCAACCCCCATCCCTTACGTTGTCCCAATCCTGCCCTTCACCCCATGACTGACTCTGACCCAGGAATAGGGTGAGGTAAGGGATGGGGCTAGGTCAGGTCCTGCCTGGCAGAGGACCCCCGTAAAGCCAGCTGCGGTTGTGTGTTCCCACCTGACTCACCCAAGCCAAGAGTCTGCTTGCTTGTGGGCGCTTTGCTTGGTCTTGCCTGGTCCTCATCACAAATCCTTCAGTTCCTCCTTTAGAAATTGCTGTGGTCACACTCATTAACCCTCAACTAATAAACAGACTTAGTGGCTGAGTAACGGCATGTCTTGTGACAACGAGCAGCAGTGACACTAGCTCAGGGTGAACCATAGCCTCAGGGCAGCCCCAGTGTCCTCATGCCCCGGAGCATGGGGGAGCATGGGTTTCAGGGTGGAAGAGATGGGTCGGGGTGAGTCTCCACCCCACTATAGGTGCGGAGGCTTGGGCAAACGAATTCTTTATTTACTTCAATTCTCTGCCCTCTCCTCCCCACCTGGCCCATTTGCTCATAAGGCACAACCTCGCTCGGCAGTGGTGAGGGGTCAGACAGGCGAGACCAGTGTAGTGCTCGCCAGTGCTCAGCACGTAGTAGGTGCACTGATCATCCTTGTTTTTCTTTTCTTTTTTTTTTTTTTTAATTAAGTGCTAAATGGGGATTTCTTGGGAACAGAGCACTGAGCCAGGTGCTCCAGATGAAGACGTAGGGGTGGCGTGGAGTGGGTGCCTGGAGATGGGTCAGCCCTAACTCCACGGCTGACTCCTTCCCCTGCCCCCTGCCTTGTCCTCACTCGGCCTGCCTGCCCGGCTTCTTTGGCCCCTGAGTCTATGCCCAGTCACAGGCAGGTCCAGGCTCCCACTTGTATTGCTGTCCCCTTGCTGGCCCAGGGGCTCAGGGACCATTTGATGAATCACACTGGAGACCAAGGGCCAAGCTCAAAGCCCAAGTCAGCCACCCCCAAGCCTCCCTGTTTCCATTAACACAAGGAGGAGGGCTGACCCTCAGGAAAATTTGAGGAAGATGAATCAAAGGCCTACAATGTGCCAGGAGCCAAGCTGTGAACTGGGGCACAGAGGTGCTGAAGACATGGCCCTGCTGTTTGGGAGTGAGATGCACAAGACCACAGGTCAGTCCGAGGGAGGAGCCAGGGCACTGGGGAAGGCAGGTCAGCACCCCCAGGTGGGAGGGGAGAGCACTGCAGGCAGTAAGGGGCAGATGGGGCTGGGGGAAGATGCCTCCCGCAGGCAGGGCTTTGGCTGAGGAATTGGGGAGGTGACCCTGAGGGTCTTCCAAATGTCCATGGCCCTGCTGGGGAAGATGTGTGGGGCTGAGTGCAGTTAAGATCGGAGGCTGAGAGACCAGGGCGGCTTTTGCCAAAGGGGCAACAGTGAAGGCCTAGGTGGGGTCACCTCTGGGGGAGACAGGCAGGAGACACAGGGTGGGGAGACATTTGAGAAAGATGCTCTTAGTACCAGCAATTCAGCATTTGAAGGGGGGCGGGTGGTGAGGAAGCAAGGAGCCCTCGTGGCACAGCAGTTAAGCTCTCGGCTGCTGACCTAAAGGTCAGTGGTTCAAACCCACCAGCCGCTCCGAGGGAGAAGGATGTGGCAGTCTGCTTCTGTAGAGGCTGTTATTAGGTGCTGTTGAGTAGGTTTCAATTCATAGCAACCTCATGTACAAAAGAACGAAACATCGCCTGGTCCTGTACCACCCCCACAATCGTTGCTACGTTTAAGCCCATTGTTGCAGCCACTGTGTCAATCCATCTCATTGAAGGTCTTCCTCTTTTTTCCTGATCCTCCACTTTACCAAGCATGATGTCCTTCTCCAGGAACTGGTCCCTCCTGATAACACGTCCAAAGTACGAGAGACAAAGTCTCACCATCCTCACTTCTAAGGAGCATTCTGGCTGTACTCCAAGACAGATTTGTTGATTCTTTTGGCAGTCCATGTTATATTCAACATTCTTCGCCAACATCATAATTCAAAGGCATCAAATCTTCGGTCTTCCTTATTCATTGTCCGAGTTTGTGTTGCATATGAGATGACTGAAAATGCCCTGGCTTGAAGGGAAAGGTTAGTCCAAAGGACTAATGGACCACAACTACCACAGCTTCCACCAGACTGAGTCCAGCACATCTAGATGGTGCCGGGCTGCCATCAACTGCTCTGACAGGGATCACAATAGAGGATCCTGGACGGAGCTGGAGAAAAATGTAGAACAAAATTCTAACTCACAAAAAAAGACCAGACTTACTGGAGAAACCTTGAGAGTATGGCCCCCGGACATCCTTTTAGCTCAATAATGAAGTCACTTCTGAGGGTCACCCTTCAAAGACTGGACAGGCCCATAAAACAAAACAAGACTAAATGGGCACATCAGCCCAGTGGCAAGGTCTAGAAGGCAGGAGGGGACAGGAAAGATGGTGATACAGAACGCGGGGTTGAGAAGGGAGAGTGCTGACATGTCATAGGGTTGGTAGCCAATGTCACAAAACAATATATGTAGTAATCATTTAATGAGAAGCTAGTTTGTTCTGTAAATCCTCCTCTAAAGTACAAAAAGAAAAAAACAAAAAACTCTATTCCTTGATAGAAAAGCTTAATATGTCACATTTATTTCTCCCACAATTATTTGTAATTTAACATCAGTTGCAATTCTAAAGACACTACTCTAAAGTTTGTTTGGAAGAATACCCAGGAAAGACTTGAAAAAACATGAGTAACTGGGGAGGAATGATGGCAGAGGCTAATATCACTGGCATTTAAATATGTTAAAAAATCGTAATAATTAAAGCAGGGTGTATCGTGTGCAGAAATAAACTGAAAAGTTCAAAATGTATTCAAATATATATGAAAGTATACTACATTAAAAAGTTGGCAAACCAAATTCACGGAGGGATGGAAGGTTTGTCTAAAAACAAGCAAACAAACAAACAAAACCCTGGCTAGAGTCAGGGGCACCTTAGTCCTCAAAGTGACATCTTTGGTTTTTAACACTTAAAAGAGACCTTCTGCGGCTGACTTGCCCAGTGCAGTGCGTCGTCTGTAAATCTGTAAAGATGTGGAAAGCCTATGGGGCAGTTCTACTGTGTCCTATAGGGTTGCTATGAGTCGGGATGGACTCAGTGGCAATGGGTTCGGTTTGGTGAGGAAAAAGTCAAGGGCAACGGCTAAGCTTAAGCCCTGGCAAATGGGTGGCCAAGGGTGGCAGCTTGTCCTGAGATGGAGCTCACAGGCCCTGTGCAGGCTTGGGAGGAAGGGATGGAGTTTGCCTAGGGCTGCCCTGCTCTGTGGGGAGGAGGCTGGTGGTCTACTCAAAGAAGGCACAAGCGCCCAGCCCAGCACCTGTGTGAGGAACCACGGGACAGCTCATTGTCAAAAAGGCCACGTTGTGTCAAAACTGTGGGAACCAAGGGCAACAGCAGCCATGTCCCACCCCGCCCCCCAGGCCTGCTCTCCCACTCTGGAAATCTAAAGCCCGCCTCCCCACCTGAGGTTTATTCTGCCACAGGACCCTCCCTCTCTGGGTACTATGATTCCAACAGGAAGGCCCACAGTGGTATGACCCCCGCTCCCCCCAGGTGCCTGCCTACTAGTTATCCTTAAGGCAGGCATCTCAGTTCTCCACAAACACAGGCTACTCGCCACCTTGGTGCCCATGGCCTACCTCGGCTGGCTGGAAAGTCGTGAGGTGGAGGAATGTGAGAGGCCAGGAGCCGGGAAACGGACTGGACATGTGGGATACTGGCCAGCTGCGGGACATGGTGGTGCTTCCCCTGGGGCAGGGCCTTTCTGTCCTCACCTGGAGCAGGTAAGGCCCAATGCTGTGTAATGACCACAGTTCAGGTGGAAGAAACCACACACACACACTCCCGTCCCAAGGGCTGGGCCTTCGCTTCGGAATGTGACAATTTATTTGGGGGGCAAAAGAGATTCTTTACCCCCTACTTCCTGGCATTGATACAATATTGAAGAGCAGCAGAACGAAACATACAAGACAAGAGTAATCGGCACCAACCCGCCCTCCCCCAGCCCAGAAAAGACTGAGTCCAGACCAGAACCAAAACCCCACCCTGTCTTCTGCACCCGCAATCTCCACTGGGGAGGGGCAGGAGGGCCGTGGGGGACCCACGCCACAGTCCCTCACCTCCTGCCAACCCCAGCTACTTTCCTATCTTGAATCACTGGAGGCAAAGTTTAGCCAGCTGGGAGCTGGATGGTTGAACCACAGACAAAGGCAACGACACTTTAATTTTAAAAATGAGAGCGAGAAAAGAGACAGCGCCCCTCCCCAAATATAGCTATATATGTATACTATATATATAGAATTCATTCGTGCACGAGTCATTAAATGAGCTTTTCAAAAATTAAAAAAATTATAAGATACATATTTCTTTAGGCCTTTGTGTTTTTAAATTAAAACCAACAAAAAGACGTCTCCATCTGCACTACGTCCCGACACCAAGGGCAGCCCTGAAACTTTGTTCCTTCTGCCCTCTGCCCCTTGCCAACGATTTCCCATTAGGCCATCACCCCCCTTTGCCTAGCTGATGCCCTGTGAGACAGCACTGGGGAGCCCCTCTCCTCGGGTTTTAGCCCCTCATTCTGGGCTCTCTGAATCCAACAGATGCAGACAGAAAACAAAACCTTTAAAAACCTTCCTTTCTTCTTTACAAAAGTGATTCCTCAAATCATATGAACCCCAAAGAAGCTGCCTGGGCTAGTGCAGGGGGCCGGGGTGTGGGCCTGCCCAGGCGGGCTCCACTGGCCAGCGTGGGGGAAGTGCAAAAACATAAAAAAACCAAACTAAAAAACCCCAGAAAGGTGGGGTAGGGGGGTGCCCTTGGGTCCCTGCAGATCTCCCTCACAGGCAGTGTCCTCCTCTGTGCTGACCCTCCAGCCGCGTGCACCCTCAGGGGTCTAGCGTCTTTCAAGGCTGGCCGGCTCAGGGGTCCACCCGACAGACTGCCTGGCAGTGACTTCGAGGCCTGGCCCCACCTTCTCAAGGGGGGCCTTCCCTAAAACGCCGGAGCAGCTTGCACTCCAGGCCCTGCCTCTAGGCCTGTTTCCTCATCTTTGATGGGGCGACCCCACCCACTCTGCCCACCTCACAATGAGGCTGGGGACTGATCATTGCCTCTACCCAGGGCAGAATAGGGTCATATGAGGCTCATTTTGACCTTGACCCCTTTGCAGGGGGAAAAGTAGAGAAGGGCTGTGGGAGGCTGGAGGCCCCAGCACCACAATCTCGACCATCACTGCTGCTCCACACCAGGAGCGCTTTAGGAAGAGCTGCTGCTGCCCAATACAGCCATTTCACAGAAGGGCAAACTAAGGATCAGAAGGAAAACGGGACAGGACTGGGTGCCAACTTTCAGTCTCAAACCAGGCCTCACCTGCTTCCTATGACACGGGAGGGAGTGGCATCGAAGGGGAGATGACAGAGACCCCAACCAATATCGAATGTAGGAGATGGGCTCTGGGGGGCATTTCACATACAAAAATAAAGCAAACCGGACTGCAACTCCTGCTGGGTAATTAGGAAAATGGAAAAGCAGCATGGGGTGGGGAAGGGCCCATGGATGGCTGGTCCGTGCAAGTAGGGGGCTGGAACTTGGGGGCCCGAGCTCAGAGCCACCCTGGAAGAGAGGTAAAGAGGGCTCCAATAGGTCTTGCCCTCCGCCCCCAGGCAGTGTGCATGGGTGCCTCTGCACGCACTTGAGGTGGGGTGGCCCGGCTTGAGGGTCTGGGCAGCAATGCGCCCATAGAAAGCCCAAGAAAGAAGGGACTTCTCCCCACAGTGACCCCAATCCTTAGAGCCACACCCGGTTCTCCCAGGATCCACAGCTTCTTTCTTTCTGAAGCCTGCATCCCCTCCCTGGCCAGGGAAGCTCAGGGGTGTCCTGGTCTTTGGGGTGATACCCCCCATGGGTGGGAGTGGTAGGACCAGATGGCCCAACAGGCTGGAAAACCAATGTAGGGGAGCAAGAAACTGAAGCGTACCTAGCCACCTGGAACAAATTACCAACAGTGGGTCCTGGCAATGGCCCCCTGCTGGCCCCCACCCCATCCTGTCCCAAAGCTCAGTTCTCCTCAGCTTCCACTTACCCTTGCAGCTTCTGGCTAGTTCCCTTTGAGCAGGAAGGATGCGGAGTAGAGAAAGTCTGGGCCCAGGACAGCAGGGAGGGCTCCCCCAGCCTTGGGCCAGGGAAGGAGGGTGGCTGGCCATGGGGCTGTCCCCATAGCGCCTCTGGGGGACCCGCCAGCCAAGTCTAGCCCTCTACCCCCTTCCCTCACATTGCCACCTCACCTGTGCAATCACTGCGTTACTATTTTTTCTTTAAATATCTTTCTCCCCACCCCCCACCCCATAGGAATCCCACAATATTTTTTCTATTTCTTTTTTTCTATTTTTTTCTTTTTTTTTGCAAAACTAATTCTTTCACTTTCCTGTCATAAAATCACCTCTGAAAACACAACTTCTTTACAAAAAAAGTCACAAATGACACAGACCCTCAGGAAAACACATTTCTATGGTCTCTGGAAAACACCTGTAATTGGTACCCAGGTGGTCACTCGCCTGGGGGAGGGGGGATCAGGGGGGAAATCACCTCCAAGGACGGAGGAGAAATACCAGCCCTTATTTGGGGGAAAAGCCAATTGGCACTTGGAGGGCCACAGAGCCAACACAAGGGGCAGGGCAGGGTCCAGGTGTGCTGGTCCCCTCCTGTGAGGGCCGCTGTTCAACAACCTGGGGGTGGGGTTAGGGGTGGGGGTAGGACAGGCTGTGCCGAAGTCCCTGGCAGGGAGATTCAGGAGAGAGTGTTCTCCCACGCTTAGGGACAAAGGGCATCCGTTGGCTGACTGGATTCCCTTTCTGCCTCCTTCCTGCCTTCGGCTACCTGCTACCAAATCGGAAGTACCAACTGTTGCACACACGGGGGAGCTATCTGGAGCCACGACAGGGTCATGACACCCAGGTCAAACTGAGACCCTGGTAGTGGTCAGGCCAGGCTGCCAGGCCCCTGGCCCTGCTCCTGAGACCAAATACCCTCACTCTCCTGGAGCACAGCCCCTCATTGCGGCCCTGCCCCTTTGGCCTGCCTATTCTCCCAACGCCTGGCCTCAAATTGGGGCTTTGGTCTCTGCCACTGGCATAGACGCCTCACTCCCTGGCAGCACACGGAAAACAGAGGCTGCCCAGGGCCTCAGAGGCCTCTGGCTGCTTCGAGCAGGCTGGGCTGCGAGAAAGCCTCAGCGTCAGAAGCAAAACAGAGGGGGTTGAGAGGAGCTGGGGAGACCCCCGGGGAAGGTTGCCAAGCTTCCCCCTTCCTCCCCAAACCCCCAGGAAGAAGGTGAAGCTTGGAGTGGGGGTCCCCCTCTCCACCTCAGTCCGCAACATGCCATGTCTGCAGTGAAGGCCTGACTGGTCAGGCTGACCACCCCTAAGGCAGAAGGCATATGCCCTCATCACACTGGGCTGGGAAGGCAGGCCGGGTGGCTTCTGCCACCATCTCCTAAGACCCGAGCTGACTGCGAGGGAAGGTTCTGGCCTTCAATGACCCTATTCGTTCTCAAGAACTGTAAGGGTGCCAACTGGAAACCTGGGGCCTAACGCCCAATGCACATACGGATACACGCACAAACACGCCAAGGGGTGGCGGACAAACACGCACAACCGCAGCTACCGCAGCAGGCTCTTATAGCACCTTTGGTCGAGAACTGAAGGGGTCTTTAGACGCCGGGAAGCTGTGGCAGGGTGAGCTCCCTGCTACAGCCTCCCGCCTTCAAGATGGGGGTTAGGATGCTGGAGAGTGGGCATCAGGGGGACTGCTTGGGCCTCATCCCAGGGTCAGCAGGGAAGACCCATGCCTCTGACCTCGCTTCTGGTGGGAAGGCAGCGGCTGAGCCTGGCCTCATCCCTGACCTCTGTCCTGGGCCTTGCCCAAAAGATAGGAACACATCTTTGCTCCTCTGCCCGGGCATCTAGAGAGGGAAAGGAACGTGCCCGCCCTAGGTGGGGGGTCTCCAAACGGCCCCCACAGCTGCCAGGTAGCACCGAGGAATCGGGCGCTGTACATGAGAGCAGGAAGCAAGCTGGGGGAACTGAGTGGGATGTGGAGGAGCAGGTGGACCCTAGGTTCTGGGGCTCCCCAGAAACCACCCAGCGGGATCCACTGTGTGTGAGACAGAGAGGGTGCCGGGAAGGAGCACTTCTCAGCGCTCTCAGCCTGTCCTGGCCCTAACCTCTCCCACAACCTCCCCCACCCACTGGGCTTCAGGGCTCCAACTGCCCAGTCCCATCCCAGGGTCAACACTGAGCCATTTGAACAAGCAAAGCACAGGCAGGTGAGGGTGAGGGTGGGGGTGCAACAAGAGGATGACTCTGGGCAGGAGGCCCCCCCCAAAGCCGTCTCCTTGGTGGAGCCCCCTCACTTGCTGGCCCCACTGCCACCACCTCCCCCGGTGGCACCTGCCACCCCAGCCGCCACCTTCTCGAAATCCTCAGGGTTGCAGAATTCCTTGATGGTGACCGTCAGGAGATTGCTGGTGACATCGGTGACAACCACGTTGGAGCAGGGGGACATCTCGGGGCGCCAGTCCCCGGCCTCAGGCTCGGAAGAGGCAACCACCGGCACAGGGGCTGGGGGGAGCGCCTGGCTGGGGGCAGCAGTGACATCAGGGGGAGCCCGCTTGCTGGTGGCTGCCGACTCTGCTGGGAGGGACAGGTCAAGCACCTCCGACTCACGCCAGTCGGGGGCTGATGGGCTCAGGGTCTCGGGGAGCAGCTTGGGGGGCACGTCATCGGGGTCGGAGGATGACTGCGGTGCTGGTGAGGGGCAGCCGGAGGAGCTGGAGCTGCGGGCATCGTAGGGGGCGGTGGGAGCGGCCAGGAGCAGCCCGGGGCCCTGGGGGACAGCAGTGTCGGCCTTGCTGGCAGGTGGGGGCAACAGGGGGGTGGGTGGGGGCTTGTTGTAGAGCGCAAAGGCCCCGAACTTCATGTGGCGGATCTGGGTGCGCAGGATGCTGTCGCTGAACTTCTTGCTCTTGCCGATGACACGGTTCCGTGAGGGGACTTTGGGGCGGGCGAGGGCCCCGGCCCCCTGCCCCGCAGCCCCTCCGCCTGCGGCCTTGTCGATCACCTTCAGGTTCAGGATGATGCGGTTCCGCTTGGGCTCCCGAGGCTTTACCTTGCGATTGATGATGCGCACCGTCTCGGAGAAGGGTGAGATAGGGGGGCGCAGGCCGGGGCTGCCCCCCTGGGGGTCCGGGCGGGGCAGCGGGCGGCGGGACATGCGGTGGCAGCGGCGGATGTCTTTCTTGAGCCGATGCACGGCTGCGCTGGAGTGCAGCTTGGGGGAGGAAGCACTGGCGCTCGGCTTGACAGAGAAGTGAACATCGCTGATGCGGAGGGCCTCCGCCTGGGCCCGGGCCTGCGGGGAGAGGGAGAGGGAGAGCGAAGGGCTGGGGTGGGAGCCTGTGGGAGTGGGGAGGGGTGGGCGGGGCCTGAGCCCGGGCCTGAGAGGAGAGGAGCTGAGGGCGGGGCCTGGACCCGGGCCTGCGGGGAGAGGGAGCTGAGGGCGGGGCTGGGAGCCCGGACCGTGCCTGAAAGCGGGCGGGTGGGGGTGGGCGGGGCCCGGACCCGGGCCTGGAGCAGGGGGGTGGGCGGGGCCCGGACCCGGGCCTGCGAGGAGGGGTGGGCGGGGCCCGGACCCGGGCCTGAGAGGAGGGGTGGGCGGGGCCCGGACCCGGGCCTGAGAGGAGGGGTGGGCGGGGCCTGGACCCAGGCCTGCGGGGAGAGGGAGCTGAAGGCGGGGCTGGGAGCCCGGACCCGGGCCTGAAAGCGGGCGGGTGGGGGTGGGCGGGGCCCGGACCCGGGCCTGAGAGGAGAGGGAGCTGAGGGCTGGGCTGGGAGCCTGGACCCGGGCCTGCGGGGAGAGGGAGCTGAGGGCTGGGCAGGGAGCCTGCGGGGGCTGGGCCTGGCCTGGGAGCGGAGCAAGGGGCGGGGCCTACGGGGTAGGCGTGTTGGCGGGGACCACGCCTGGGCTGCGGGGATGGGGGAGCAAGGGGCTGGGCAAGGGGCCTGGGCAGTAAAGCAGGCGGCTGTGTGGGGTCTGAGCAAGGAGGTGGACAGGGCCTTCAGGGAGAGCAGGGGGCTGGGCAGTATTCTGCATGGAGGAGCAAGGTGCTGGACAGGAGGCCCGGGCCGGAGGGGGGGGGTGGGTGAGGGGCCTGGGCCTACCAGGATGGGGAAAAGGAGGGGCTGGGTGAGACCAGGCCTGTGGGGGAGAGTGAGGGGCTGGGCTCAGCAGGGGCCTGGGCCTGTGCGTGGTAAGGAGGGGGCTGGATGGGGGTGCTCAGGACTCCCGCTGGCCTCCTCTGGATGCCTGGTGCCAGCGGTCCACAGGCAGTCTCTCACTACACCACCCTGAGAGCCTCAGGGAAGGAGTGGTGCTCATGCCCCATCTAAAGGTGAGGAGGCTGGGGCTCAACAAGGTGAAGCAACTTGCCAAAGGTCAGAGGGCAAATGAGGACCTCAGTCCAGGCCCAACTCCAAGACCTAACCTTTCCCTACCACCACGACCCCTGCTAGCTTTTCCCAGGATCCCTTCTCTACATGAGCCCCTGGTCAGAAGTGGCATACAACAACAATCAGGACAGGGTTTGTATGCACAGGACAGCAGCCCTTTGCTCAGATGCCCCAGGTGCCCCCTGCTCTGGGAAGCATCCCAGCCGAGCCTGGTACTCCTTGGTGGAAATCTGGCAACAGACAGGAGGGGGGAAGTTCACCCTGCTCCACCCCATGCCTGAGCCCTACTGGGCTTGAGTCCCAATGCCCTGAGCTTTCGCTTGCCTTCAAATGGGCTGCACCTGTGACCTGGGGTACCTCTGGAACAGTGCCTCGCCCCCTCGACTGAGGTGGGGCCCATCTTCTAGGCTCTCAACCACTGCACTTCCCTGCCTGGGTCTGACTCATTTGTCTGCCCCATGCGGCCCAGGGCCTGAACTAATCAGCACAAATGATAGCAAGGCCGGCTATAATCCAAACCAGTCAGAAACGGGTTTAGTGGGGGGATGGCCTAGATGTGGGACCACCGCTCTACTCTTTGAGCCAAGATGGCTTCGGGGCAAATGGCTGAGCAGAGGCTGTGGACAGCCAGGGATATTGTCCCGCGCTCCTGGGCCCAGCTGCACCTCCTTACCTGCCCCCCCACCACCAGGTGTGGGGTCCCTCTAAAGCCCAGAGCTCTACAGCAGCTCACACTCCACTTCACAGCAAGATGTGGGCTGTGGCAGGGCCCTCAGAAACCCATCTCCAGTCCAAACCACTCATTAGGTGACACTAAAAAGAGAGAAGAAGCCCTGTGCCATGGCTAAGTGCTTGGCTACTAACAGAAAGGTTGACCCAGTGCCTCTGCGGGAGAAAGATCTGGCGTTATTAATGTCTTTGAGTCGATTTCGACTCATAGAGACCCATGTGACGGGGTAGAACTGACCCATAGAGTTTTCTAGGCTGCAATCTTCACAGGAGCAAATTGCCACGTCTTTCTCCCACGGAGCCACTGGGTGCATTCAAACTGCCAACATTTTAGTTAGCAGCCGAGCACTTAACCATTGCGCCAAGAGAACTCTCTCTAGAAAACCCTATGAGGCAGTTGTACTCTGTCACATGGGGTCGCTACGGGTCAAAAATCAGCTCGACGGCACATAATAGAGGACAAGGGGCTTGCCAAGGACAAGGAAGCCCTCCTCTTCCGCCGCCAGTCTTCTGCCACGAAAGACAGGTTAATGAGTCAGCCAGCTGCTGGGGCTACAACTTCAAACAAATATGGCCTCCACCCCAGGGGCTGTGCTCTGTTACAGGGAAGACAAGTTACACATGGTCAAAACACAGAGTGAGCTGGTGTAATAAAGGAGGATCAGGAGCTGGGGGAGCACAGACGGGGCACCGACCAGGCTTGCAGGAGGTGACATCAAAGCTGGCCCTGAAGCATAAGTAGGAGAGAATCCTGGCCCCCTTATGAGCACTGACTGAGCCCCAGGCACAGATCTCAGGGCGAGGTGGGCTGTGGAAGGGCCCCTGCAAATAGACACAAATGCTGGAGGCAGACAGAACCCCACGGGTCAGGTCTCTGGGTGTGAGCGCTCAGAGGGATCAAGGAACTGAAAGCAATGGCAGGGACAGCCTGAGGGCAGGGACAATGGGGCACCACTGGATCTGTTTTACATGGCTCCTGGAGGAAATGACAGGTGAGGGCAGGGAGACTAGTCAGGCGTCTACTGCAGCCATCCAGGTGGGGAATGGAGAGGAAGCACATTCCCACGGTAAGTCTATGAGCTTCCTGAGTGGGACCTGTGGTTTGTGGTCGCCTAAGTTCCCCTCTCTACATCCCCATCCCAAGCCTAGCAGAGCACTGGACACCTAACCAGCACCCGGGAGGTAGCCTTATACTCCTGTCAAACAAGATTAGACTGTATTTTACTGCAATCCCCAGAAGTGGTGTTTGCTGAATACGAGAGGATGGTTTATTTAGAATGTGGCCCTCACCCTCCAGGAAGACGCACATTTTAACATTAGCCAAGGGCCTCCTGGGGCTGAATCAGCGATAAATCCTCTGGCCACTAGGTGGTAGCACACAGGCTCAGGCTGCCCTGTGCCAGTGCTGCCACCTCCACCTGCCCAAGAGGCAGCTGAGCCACCCAGTCCTCATGTCAGCTCCCCAGGGACTGGGCCCCTCACACCCCTTCCCAGACAAAGGCAGGAAAAAGCCCAGGCTTCCTTGGCATGGCAAGCAGAGCCCCCCACTCCCCTGACCCCTTGGGGTGTTTACTCTCTCTGCACACTGCCCGGGCTCCCAGGTTTCTGTAATTAGGGGTTTGCCAGTCTGTGCGAGAGAGTGGCAGAGTGTGGGCAAACATTAGACCTGGGACGAAACCAGCTGTCTGTGCCTCACTTTCCCCATCTGCACTCTCATAACAGTACCCACTGCAGGCGGCTCCTGTGACTACCAAATAATATCTGTCACCTGCAGAGCACAGTGCCTGGCACACAGCAAGTACTCAGTAATTACGAAATAAATCCACAGGTGGTGGGTTTATGAGCAATAATGTTGTTCTAATGTATGGTTTCCAAATTGTCTATGAGGGACGTTTACTTCGATAATTTCTAAATAATATAAGAAACTGGTTTACTTGGCTCCCCAGACCCCTAAGGTTGAGAATTCTTTGAAGGCTGGACCTGGATCTTCTTCATTTCTGGGTCTTATGCATATGACTGTAGTTACTGCCTAAAAAACCCCGGCACTGTCGAGTCGATTACTGCCTAGTGAAGTGAAAATGGTAAGTGCAGCCAACACATTTCTTGAACTCTGGGTGACAGGCAAGGCTCTGAGGGCTTGGCAGGTACTAGAGCCCCTACAGAAGGCTAAGAGGCCTAGACTCTGCCACTGACTAGCTGTGTGACAGTGGGCAAGTTATTTAACACCCCTGGCCTCAGTTTCCCCACCTGAAAAATGAGGGTAGTGGAACATACTTAGTGGGCTCCTGTTCCCCTCGGAACAGCTCCTGCCACAAAGTAAGTGGTCTAATTGTCATCTGTTTACCACACCACACTGCCTCTCAGGTCAAAGAACCCACAGTACACTCGGTTCCAACCAAGCTGATTTCCACGGCCCCTTGTAAATAGCTGTATCACACTCATGCTTCCTGTTTTGAAAGGTCCAGCTGGAGGTCTTCTCCATCCCCTGCCCCACCAACCCCACAGCCCTCATGGTCTCCTGTGCATGTTCACCTTTCCCCCTTAACCTAACGCATACTCCTTGAGGGACAGGATGAAGAAAAGAAGCCAAGATGAAGTCAGGAAGTTGGGCAGTGGGACCACAGGTAAGCCACTTTCCCTCTGTGGGCCTTGATTTCCTCATCTGCCAAAATGGGTTAATAATTTCCACTTCACAGGGCTGTTGAGAAGACTAAAGGAAAGAATCCATGTGGGGGGCTCAGCACTGTGTTAGGCCCATAGTCAACTCAAGAACTAGAAAAAAATCAAAACCCATTATTGTAAAGTCGATTCAGACTCATAGAGGCCCTATAGAACAGAGTAGAACTGCCCCATAGGGTTTCCAAGGCTGTAAATATCTACAGGAGCAGACTGCCACATCTCTCTTCCGTGGAGCGACTTGTGGGTTCGAACTGCTGACCTTTTGGTGAGCAGCTAAGCACTTAACCACTGTGCCACCAGGGCTCCCCAGGACTAGACCTACCAAAAAACAAACAAAAAAAACCCATGTTGTGAATCAAAGCTGTCATTACTCGCTTCATCGCTAGAGGGGGCCCCCGGTGCGCTGAGAAGCTGTCACGCAGCTCATTAGCACGCCTGCTGCTCCGCCCATCTCTCCTAAGAAGCATCAAGGGTTAAGGTTGCTCCGTGGAACCCAAAAGATGTGTGTAGGTGGGTGGGGGAGGGCATTTAAATATGGAATCCTGAAAACCAACATTTTCTTCACTTCTCCTTTAAACCCAAAGCAAACCCTTACACATACAGAGTCCTTTCTGGGGCGGCGGGTGGATGCTCAACTCCCCAGGAGCCCTACTGCACCCTTGGTGGGCTTTGAACCTTTTGGACAAAGTGGAGATTGCCACGTTCTCACAGTCTTCTCTGCAAAGAGGCCTCAAAGTCACAACCTGTTTGGGTGGGAAGGGGTTTGCCCAGACATCCCTAAGCACTAACCAGATTACTGAGGCCACCTGGGGAGTTCCGCCTGCAGCCTTGCCTGCCACGTCGGGTCACGCACCTTCCCTTCCCCAGACGCAGTTCTCCCTCACCAAAATACCCACAAACCCAAGATGGCATCCCCTGGACCTGGGCTACCTCCCTTGCCATGGCTAATCTGCTTTGCGTTCAACGACCAAGGTTCTACTTTAGAAACAGCCAGGGGTGGGGGAAACTGAGGCTCACAGCCGTGAAGCCAGCGGCCCAGTCTGGGTACTAAACTTAAAGTTAATTGATTTAAGGTCAAATTTAAGTTGAAACCCCATGCCAGGAAGAAGGAAGAGATGTGGCACACAAACCCTACTAGTGCTCTAAGAGGTGGAAAAGGGGAGGCATGCAGACCAAACCCTGAGAGGGAGACAGGCAATGGGGGTCGGGGAGGCAGGTGGCCCACAAATGCCTCCCCCTGTGCGGAGGCAAAGCAAGGGAGGCATTTGCCCCCAGGCGCAAGTCCAAGGGACGAGTCTGGCCAGCGAATCACTACCCCCCCTCCCCGGGATCGACAAGGCTGGCGGGTGGCGGGCGCAAACTTACAGACTGTCCCTGGGTGCTGTTACCCTGGCTATGGCTCTGCCCCTGTGTCCTGCCATGACGCCATGAGGGGGACTGCACTTAGCTTCTCCAAGGTTCTAACTCTGGGCAAAGGCGTAACAGCTCAAGGGTGGGGGAGTCGAGCAGAAGGTGGTCCCTCCTGGCCACCCCTCAGGTGGGCAGCCCCCACCTGCCTCATTCACCCCCTTTCCGAGCCCTGCCAGGCGCTGGTTTTCGTCAGCGAGAATTCTTCTCCCCCCGCCCCCCCAACACCACTCTCAGGCCCCTCTTCCCGAAGCGGGAGCTGGCCAGGGCCTGCTGCCAAGGGCTTGTCGGGGGCTCACAGTCACCCTCCTGCCAGCTGGGGCCCCTCTGGAAAGGACCGCCCGCATGGGCGGCCGCGGATCCGTCCCTCCCTTCCAGGCCCCGTGCTGGGCCGGGGCTGGGGCCCGAGAGGGGGCTGCTGGGGTTGGGCCAGGTTACCTTCAGGAGGAAAGTTTTGGGCTTGGGTCCCCTCTTCTTAGGCCCATACAGCTCACGCTCCCTCTCTCTGCGTCAGAGAAACGCCAGTGGTTAAAAAGCGCCCCTTCCCCGGCCCCTCTCCGCGCCGCCCTCCCGGCCCTCTGCCTCCCCGCGCCCCGGCCAGCGTCCCAAACTCACTTCTGCTCGAAGGCTGCGATGAGCCGCGAGTCCAGGATGTTTTCCTCCGGCTCCCAAGTGCTGTACCTGCCGAGAGACCCGGGAACAAAATAAAAAACGAGAGCCAGACAGGCAAAGGCGCACGCCGAGCGAGCCAACGTGCGCACCAAAAAAATAAAAAAAGGCCGCGGCACCCACAGCCTCCCCCCACCCCGCCCCTGGCCCCCGCGACACTCACTTGATCGCCCACCCCTTCCATTTCACCAGGTACTCGATGCGCCCCTGAAAAACAGAACGAAAAAAGGGGGGAGTGGGGGGCGGGGAGGATGCGGGGACGCGAGGCGGCGGCAGCGCGGGGGTGGCGAGGGAGCCCGGCTAGCGGAACCGTAGCGCCCAGACCGCCGTGTACGCGGGCAAGGGCTGCGGAGAGAGGCGGCCAGCCCGGGGCGACGGCTCACCTTTCGGATCCGCCGCTTGATGATGGATTCGGCCGCGAAGACCCGCTCACCCACTGCAGACAGCTCCATCTTGCTCAGAGGCACCCACAGCCCATAATACTCCCTGCTCCCGCGGCCGGTGCTGCACCGCTCGCGCACGCGCCGCAGCGCACAGGCCCCGGCGGGCGGGCGCGCGGCGGGGCGCGCGCTCGCGTTCCAGCTGCGGACCGTCACGTGACTCTCCCGGCCGGCGCGCCGTTGCCAGGGCCTCCCCCTCCCCCGGGGCGGTTGCTAGGGAAAGTGAGCGCTCGCGGGGCGGGGGCGCGCGCTGGCTCTTAAAGGGGCACCGCCTGGCGGTGAGAGAGGCGCGCGGAGACTGGGGGACATTCCGCTTGTGCGAAGCCCGCTCAGGCGCAGAGCTGTCTTACACGTTCTCCCCTCCTCGCCATCATCCCGGCCCCCGACAGCGGGCGCCTTCCCCCCCGTCCTTTAACCCCGTGCGGGTCTCGCCAGGCCCCAGATGGGGAGGGCGACGGAGCTCTTAATTACGACTCTGCAGCCTCTGCGCATCCTCCCAGCACAAGTTTGCAAACAGTTAAATATGATACAGCAGAAATGCATTTGCTTCTGCCTTGCCAGGCCCTGCGGGGATTTTTAAAAAACACTGACCCCCCCCTTTTCATTATCCAATATTTATGCATTCGTGGGAGTGTGGTTTTGTAACTAGTTCAGATAAATTAAAACAAAAAACGCCACAGCAGAACAGGAGGGGTGCAGTGGTTGGGGCCGAGGGAGGAAGGCCGAGGTGATCTTGTATAGCTGTCCTCTGACCGGGTCTTGGGCGGCGGCACCTGCCTTCACCCAGGAGGCCCGGTGAAGACCGCAGCGGGGACAATGTGGCAGTAATGGAAAGCAAGGGGGGCCGCACCCTGGATTGGGCCCCCACGCGGGTCATCCTTGGGTCACTCGGCAGAAACCGCCCTGGCGGTCATATCTATGTGTTTTCTGATTCCCAGGCCCCCTGGTCGCGTCACTCTCCTGCCGCCTGCGGTTTCTCCGTTGGTTCCGCCATTGCTCAGGAGGAGACCAGACCCCTGCTTCCATTCTGAGGAGGGGCTGGGAGATCTTGAGCTGTCCTGGAATAGACACAAAGTAGCCCTGCCCCACAAAATGCTGTCTTTCTTTCATTTTGAAATGATTTAAACTTCATTTTTCATTGCACCAGTAGTCTTGTTCTTTGTTAAAAAAAAAAAAAAAGAGAAGAAAGAAAATACAGATAAGGGGGGAAAACCCAACCGTTTATAATCTCCCTGAGAGAAAACCTTTAACATCCTGACGAATCTTTCCAGCCTCTGATTTAGGCCTGTATAAACACACACACACACACACATACACACACACATTACGTACATGTTCTTTTTTTTTAAAAAAAAACAAAATAGGATGGTACTATTCACTCCGTTCTGGAACCCACTTTTCTCTCTTAATGACATAAAGTGGACATCTTTCTGTGTCATTAGATACAGATCTCACGGTCATGTTAGTGACTGTGGTGGAGCCAAGACGGGGGTGGGGAGGAATCAGGGTGTGTTAATGGTCAGAGTTGTCTCTTGCTGACATTACTCGTTTATTAGAAAAGAGGATTTTTACGTTTCTGTGCTACAATACCAATTCTTGTGGCTTCAAATCAACCCCGTCAAAATTTCAGCTTTTGGTTCCTGCATCCCTGCTGATTTGTCCAATTATTAAAAAATGGGAGAAATCCCTGCCCCCTCCTTAAAATCCCTACACTACCTGAGAAACAGCCATCTGCCCACCACCCCAAGGTGAGCTGGGGCGCACAAGTGGATGATGGAGAGCCGCCTTCCAAGAGATGGATGGGCAGGTGAGCCATACAGGTGTGTGTATGAGTGTGTGTGTGTTCAGCTGCAGGAGACAGGCAGCAGGATAGGCAGGTAAGCATTAATCCCTTTGTTAGTTCCTTCAACAAGCATTTGTGAGCTCTTGTGAAGAGTCAGGCTTTAGGGTAAACTGTCAGGAAACAAAGATGCCCCAGGCTTGAGGTCCTCAGTTATCAGGTGAGCAGACACCTGCCATATGGTGTGCCTAGTGCAAGAATAAAGGTGTATTAGGTTCCTATTGCTGCCGTAATAAATTACCACAAATTTAGTGGCTTAAAATGACATGAATGTATTACCTTACAGTTCTGGAGATCAGAAGTCCAAAATCATTGTCACTGGGCTAAAGTCAAGGTATTGGCAGGACTGTTCCCTTCTGTAGGGTCTCGGGGAGAATTCATTTCTTGCCTCTTCTAGCTTTTAGTGGCTGCTGGCATTCCTTGGCTCACGGCTGCACCACTCTGATGTCTGCTTCCGTTATCACATCAACTTCCTCTGAGTGTCGTCCTGCGTCCTTCTTATAAGGATCCTTGGGTTTACACTGGGTCCACTGGATACTCCAGGATAATCTTCCCATTTCAAGATCCTTAACCTAACTGTGTCTGCACAGTCTCCTTTACTATGTAAAATAACATATTCACAGGTTCCAGGGATTAGGACATGGACATCTTTGAGGGGCCTTTACTCCACTTGGGAGTATAAATAAGGGATTAGCCCACTGCCTGAAGGAGGACACACTGGAAGGGCTACTTAGAGGTGGGGACATCTAATTTGGCATTTGAAAGATGAGTAGGAATTTGCCTGCAAGTGAAGAATGAGAAGAGCATCCCAGGTAGGGGGATCAACTTGAGCGAAAATTTTACAGCATGAGTGTGCCTGCGATTTGGGACTGGTAAACAGTGGAATTATACCACATTTTTTTTCTTGCTTTGACCAATAGAATGAGGTTGTCAAAGCAAGCCTTGAGGTGTGGTAAGAGAATTCAAACAAGGCCCTCAGGATTCCTGCTGCCATCCCCGTCCCCCGTGTACAGGTCTTGTATAATCCCCTCCCTTCGAGTGTGGGTGGAATTTATGAATATGCTGGGATTTTACTCATGGCTAGGTTGCATTGTATGGCAAAAGTAAAAGAATTTTGCCTGGTGGTGCAAATCGTTTGGTCCCAAATACTAGCCTAAAAGTTAGCAGTTTGAACCTATTGAGAAGTGCCATGGAAGAAAGGGCTGGTGATCTGCTTTTGTAAAGATTACTGCCAAGAAAACCCTATGGAGCACTTAAACACACGGGATCACCAAGAGTTGGAATAGGCTTGATGGCAACAAGTAGTCAGTTGACTTTGAGCTAATCAAAAGGGAGATTAACCTGGCCTGACCTAATCAAGCGAGCCCACTCTTTACAAGTGGGTTCAGGCTTTTCCTGAAGGGACAAATTCACAGGGCTTCTAACAAGCTCTTCCCAGTTCAGTCATGACCTATGAAGTGAAACCAGAACAGACCCGAATTTGTAAAAATTATGGGTCAATGCCCTGTTAGAAACTTAATCTCCCTTTTAAAGAAAACAAGGGCAGCGTGCACGTCGCATAGCAACCAAATTTCTTGACCAGCAGAGTTGTAAACAGCAGTGCCCGGATCAAAGATGGCAGCCAACCACGTCGCTTTGAATGGGTATTGCCCTCCACAGTCATGGCAATAACTCAGCCTCCTGCAATAAGTGCTTGAAATGCTCACTATGCCTCTTCTGAGTCTTCCATTGTAGGGCTTCGACCTGTAATTTTTCCTGTTCTGGTTACCGTTCCTGTACACCAGCATTTTACAAAATCGAGTCTGTTCTGATTTTGCTGCTTTGGCCATGACTCAACTGGGAAGAACCAGTTCTAAGCTCTGGAAATTCAAAGTAGCAGAAAAACTTTTCTGTTGTCCTTGAAGAAGCAAACAGCCGTGTTGTGGAGGAGGCCACATGGCAGGCAACAGTGGGTGCCCTCTAGGCGCTGAGGCCTCAGTCCTACAATCACAAGGACCTGAATTCTGTCAACACCCAGTGAGCTTGGAAGAGGACCCTGGGCTTCTGCTGAGATAGCAGCCTCACTGAAACCATGGTTTCAGTCTTGTAAGACCCCGAGCCAACTCGTTAAGCCGCTCCTCGACTTCTGACCTACAGAAACTGCAAAATAATAAATGAGTGTTGTTTTAAGCTGCTAAGTATGTGTTACATAGCAATAGAAAACTACCACCACTCGTCTGTTGTTTGTCATTCTTTGGTGGCTTGCATGTTGTTGTGATGCTGAAAGCTATTCAACTGGTATTTCAAATACCAGCAGGGTCACCCATGGTGGAAGGTTTCAGCTGAACTTCCAGACTAAGACAGATTAGGAAGAAGGACCTGTCAGTCTACTTCTAAAAAAAAAAAAAAAGGCTAGTGAAAACCTTATGAATAGCAGCAGGACATTGTTTAATATAGTACCAGAAGACAAGCACTTCAGGTTGGAAGGCACTTAAAATATAACTGGGGAAGAGCTGCCTCCTGAAAGTAGTGTGATCGTAACGACATGGATGGAGTAAAGCTTTTGGGACCTTCATTTGCTGTTGTGGCACGACTAAAAATGAGAATAAACAGCTGCAAACATCCATTAATGGCTGGAACATGAAATGCACAAAGTATGCATCTAGGAAAATTGGAATTTGTCAAAAATGAAATGGAATGCATAAAGATGTTGATGCTAGACATTAGTGAGCTGAAATGGAGTGGTATTGGCCATTCCGAATCAGACAATTATAGGGTCTACTATTCCAGGAATGACAAATTGAAGAGGAATAGCATTCCATTTGTTATCAAAAAGAACATTTCAAGATCTATCCTGAAGTACAACACTGTCAGTGATAGGATAATATCCATATGCCTACAAGGAAGACCAGTCAATACAACTATTATTAAATTTTACGCACCAACTACTAAAGCCAAAGGTGAAGAAATTAAAGATTTTTACCAGCTTCTGCAGTCTGAAATTGATCAAACATGTGATCAAGATGCATGATAATTACTGGTGATTGGAATGAGAAAGTTGGAAACAAAGAAGAAAGGTTGGTAGATGGACAATATGGCCTTGGTGACAAACAAAACAAAACAAAACAAAAAAACACTGGAGAGCACATGATAGAATTTTGCAAGACCAATGACTTATTCATTCTAAATACCTTTTTTTCAACAACATAAATATTGACTATACATATGGACCTTGCCGGATGGAATATATAGGAATCAAATTGACTACATCTGTGGAAAGATAAGATGAAGAAGCTCAATATCATCAGTCAAAACAAGGCCAGGGGCCACCTGTGGAACAGACCACTGATTGTTCATATGCAATTTCAAATTGAAGCTGAAGAAAATTAGAACAAGTCCTTAAGAGCTAAAGTACAACTTTGAGTAAATCTCATCTGAATTTAGAGACCATCTCAAGAATAGATTTGAGGCACTGAACACTAATGATCAAAGAGCAGACGAGTTTGGGATGGTATCAAAGACATCATACATAAAGAAAAAAAGGTCATTAAAAAGAAAGAAAAGAGCAAAATAGACGTCAGAAGAGACTTTGAAACTTGCCCTTGAACGTGAGTAGCTAAAGGGAATGGAAGAAATGATGAAGTAAAAGAGCTGAACAGAAGATTTCAAAGGGAGGCTCAAGAAGACAAAGTAAAGTATTATAATGAAATGTGCAAATACACAGAGTTAGAAAACCAAAAGGGAAGAACACGCTTGGAATTTCTCAAGGTGAAAGAACTGAAGAAAAAATTCAAGCTGCAAGTTGTAATATTGAAGGATTCTATGGGGGGAAATATTAAATGACAGAGGAAGCATCAAAAGAAGATGGAAAGTATACACAGAGTTACTGTACCAAAAAGAATTGGTTGATGTTCAACTATCTCAGGAGGCAGCATATGATCAAGAACCAAAGGTATTGAATGAAGACGTACAAACTGCACTGAAGCTATTGGCAAAAAACAAGGCTCCAGGAATTGATGGAATATCAATTGAGATATTTCAACAAACGGATGCAGCACTGGAGGTGCGCACTCATCTATGTCAAGAAATTTAGAAGCAGCTACCTGGCCAACCGACTGGAAGAGATCTATATTTATGCCTATTCCCAAGAAAGGTGATCCAACAGAATGAGGAAATTATTGAACAATATTATTTACATTACACACAAGTAAAATTTTGCTGCAGATCATTCAAAAACGGTTGCAGCATACATGTACAGGGAACAGCCAGAAATTCAAGCCAGTCTGAGGGATATCGTTGCTGATGTCAGATGGATCCTGGCTGAAGGCCTAGGATACCAGAGATGTTCACCTGTGTTTTATTGACTATGCAAAGGCATTTAACAGTGTGGATCATAACAAATTATGGATAACATTGTGAAGAATGGGAATTCCAGAACACTTAACTGTGCTCATGAGGACCCTGTACATAGACCAAAAGGCAGTTGTTTGGACACAATAAGGGCATACAGAGTGATTTAAAATCAAGAAAGGTATGCTTCAGGGTTGTATCCTTTCACCATACTTACTCAATCTGTATGCTGAGCAAATAATCTGAAAAGCTAGACTATATGCAGAAGAATGTGGCATCAGGATTGGCAGAAGACTTGTTGACAACTTGCGATATGCAGATGACATAACCTTGCTGAAAATGAAGAGGACTTGAAGCACTTACTGATAAAGATCAAGTCCTTCAGAATGAATTACTCTTCAACATAAATAAAACAAAAATCTTCCCAACTGGACCAATAAGCAACATCATAAGTGGAGAAAATATTGACATTGTCAAGGATTTCATTTTACTTTTTTTTTTTTTTTTACCATCAATGCCCATGGAAGCAGCAGTCAAGAAATCACACGACGCATTGCATTGGGCAAATCTGCTGCAAAAGACCTCTTTAAAGTGTTGAAAAACAAAGATGTCACCTTGAAGACTAAGGTGCATGTGTCTTGGTCATCTAGTGCTGCTATAACAGAGATACCACATGTGGACGGCTTTAACAAAGAGAAATTTATTTTCTCACAGTCTAGTAGGTTACAAGTCCAAATTCAGGGCATCAGCTCCAGGGGAATGCTTTCTCTGTCCGCTCTGGAAGAAGGTCCTTGTTATCAGTCTTGGTTTAGGAGCTTCTCTGTGCAGGAACCCCAGGTCCAAAGGACACACTCTGCTCCTGGTGCTGTTTTCTTGGTGATATGAGGTCCCTATCTCTGCCGGCTTCCCTTTCCTTTTCTCTTTTGTAAGATAAAAGGTGGTGCAGGCCACACCCCAGGGAAACTCCTTTTACATTGGATCAGGGATGTGACTTGGGTAAGGGTGTATACAATCCTACCGCAATCCTCTTTAACATAAAATTACAATCACAAAATGGAAGACAACCACACAATACTGGGAATCACGGCCTAACCAAGTTGACACATATTTTGGGGGAGCACAATTTAATCCATGACAGTGCGCCTGAGTTGTGGTATTTTCAGCTGCTTCATATGCATGTGAAAGCTGGACAATGAATAAGGAACACTGAAGAATAGATGCCTTTGAATTATGGTGTTGGTGAAGAATATTGAATATACCACGGACTGCCAAGAGAAGGAACAAATCTGTGTTGGAAGAAGAACAACCAGAATGCCCCTTAGAAGTAAGTATGGCAAGACTATGTCTCACATACTTCGGCCACGTTATCAGGAAAGATCAGTCCATGGAGAAGGACATCACGCTTGGTAAATTAGAGGGTCAGTGAGAAAGACGAGGACCCTCAACGAGATGGATTGATACAGTGGTTCCAATGATGGGCTCAAGCGTAACAACAATTGCGAGGATGGCGAAGGACCAGGCAGTGTATTGTTCTGTTGTACATGGGTTCACTGTGAGTCGGAGCCAACACGACGGCACCTACAACAACAACAGCATCATAAGAATTTACCATAAATGGGTTCAAAGTTGGGACACAGCTCATGTTTAAAGTTGACGGGGTCTCTGGGGCCAGTTGCTCCTCCCACAAGGGCACCAAGACTTAGTGACCTCCATCAGCTAGAGTGTGGTTGGGACTCGTGGACTGCGTCTCTGTGTCCCTGGTCCCAAGGACCTGTGGTTGCTTAGTAAACATCGGCTCAACACTGAAGGAAAGAATGCACTGAAACCTGGACTATGCCCAGGGGTAGGGAGAAAGGCCTTTGCTAAAAAGTACCTGCCTGCACTTGGGAAGGATTGAGGGAGGTAGGGGAGGGATGCTTGTCACGGGCTTAGAATGTCAGCCTGGTGTTGCTGAGACACTTAGACTGTCTCTTGAGGCTTTATACAATGTCAGAATTGGAAAAGAATATCTTAGCTCTTCTCCCATTGAAGATCTTTCCAAGTTCACTTTCCTAGGGTGGATTGTGCCCTTCCTGAGGCCAAAAGGCAGTGCCCTGAGCTTGGAACCACAGCCGCAGGCCTTCATTCTGTTCCCAGGTTGAGGTGCTGGAGGGCTGGACTATGGTTATAGTACAATAGGCTAGCATCGTGTGTGCATTTAACCCAACTCAGAATCAAATCATGCACTTGTTTCTATGATTTAAAAAATATAAAATTGTATTCTGCAGATGTATTTATTACTCTGTACTGTTCGTTGTTAGCTGCCGTTGAGTCAGCCCCCGACTCATGGTGACCCCATGCACAATGGCAGTCATACCATTACGATCCATAGGGTTTTCACTGGGCTGATTTTTGTCCTGGTCCATCTTAGTCTGGAAGCTCCGCTGAAACCTGTTCAGCGTCATAGCAACACACAAGCCTCCACTGATAGATGGCTGGTGGCTGCACACGAGGTGCGTTGGCCTGGAATTGAACTTGGGTCTGGTGCGTGGAAGGTAAGGAGTCTACCACTGACCAACCACTGCCCCTCCTTTGTACTGTACATTACTGCAACATCACCCCTTGTATGTTTGTCTCAGGTGGTCACGTGCAAGCAACTTGTTAAAGAAGTGCTCACAGGGAGACTGCTAAGGGAGTGGGTGCAGCAAGGCAGGAAAGGGGAGGGAGGCCAAGCAGGGAGCAAGGGTGTTGTCTCAGGGGAAGTCATGTGTGGGTGCCCCAGCCAGACCCCGCAGGGGAGAGCCCTGGAGTGTAAGTTACTCCTACCCAGGCCCAGGTTAAAGGCTGCAGGTAAGGAGGGTGGATGCTAAGTAGGGAAAGGAGTGTAAATTCCCAGGCACGTCCTGCTTTCTACCTGTATGGGCAACGGGGCTTCAGTGTCCTGGGGGTAGTCTTCTGAAGGACAGCCACAGATGCCGCTGTTGGGAGAGTGCACAGAGTGGGGTGGGAGACGTGAAAAAGGGATCCCAGGGGATCTGGGTGGAGAACAGATATTACTGAAAAAGGCTGAGACACAAATCAATGTATAGGGGTGCTTCATGGGTTCCTCAAACACTTCAAGCTTGTTTGCACCCAGGCTCTTTGCACTTGCATTTCTTTGCCTTCTGCCAGGGACACTCGAGTGTTCTCCAGACGCTTTCTTATGCTTTCCAGCCTCTTCTCAGTCGACACCTCCTCAGAAAGGTTTCCTCAGAAAGGTCACTTTCTATTCCCTTAGCCTTCTTATTTTTCCCTCCCAGCCCTCATCACTACCTGATGTTACATTAACCATTTGTTTAAGATTAACCATTTGTTTAATATTAACCATTTGTTTAACTCCTTCACTAGACTCCAAGCTCTGCAGGGGCAGGAACTTTGCCCCATCCTATCTCTAGCACTAGCACAGGGCTCTGCACATAGTAGGTCCTCAATAAATATTTGTTGAATGCACAAATGAGTCATTGAAGTGATTTTCAAGAGTCATTTTGAGTAAATGCCATGTGTAGGGATTCAGACTCAGGAAACACTCACTGGGAGCCCCTGGGTGGTACAAATGTGTAACACACTCAGCTACTAACCAAAAGGCTGATGGTTTGAGTCCACCCACAGTCACTGTAGAAGAAAGGCCTGGCAATCTGCTTCTGAAAAACCAGCCACTGAAAACCCTGTGGAGCACAGTTCTACTCTGACACACGTGGGGTCACCATGAGTAAGAGTCTACTCAATGGCCAGTGGTACTGGTAAGCGCTCACTGGGTACCTCCTTCCCTCCCCGTGCGGAGCTCCGGAATGCAAAGATGGAGAAGATGGGATTCCTGCCCTTGAGGAACTGAGGTGCATGGAGAGACGAATGTGCGAGCAGATACAATTTGAGCTGGGCATCTTTTAGCTGTCAACCTCACTAAGCCTCAGTTTTCTCCATCTGTAAAATGGCAGTAAAACCCTACCTTGTAGGGTTATTGTGAGGATGAAAAGATAACATATGTGTGGAACTGGGAACTCTGTCAGGCACACAGTAGGTCTGTGACAGTGGAAGTGTATGTATATGCCTCAGGGTGGCCTCAGATCTAAAGAGAGAGAGATCCACACACACAAAATGTATACATTTACAGATACACTTTTCTGCCACTGAAAGTCCGTTTATTGGATCAGCTTTAGAAATTGAAACTGTGTTGGCCAAAAATAACAACAGAAACAATTTATATAGAATTTGTTATGTTTCAAAGACTCTTCCGAAAGCTTTACATACAATGTTAACTAGCTTAATCCTCAAAAGAATTCTAGAAGGTTATCATTCCTATGTCACTGTTGAGGATGCTGGATTCCTACCCAAATGGGAAAAACACTGAAATGGACAGAACTATGGTCATAATACAGGCTACCATTTAATAACATTTGTTATATTTGATTTGTTTTTCACAGCAAATCTCTATGTGACTACTATTATTATTTCCATTTTACTGATGAGGACACTGAGCCTTCCAAGGATAAAGTCAAGTCAAGTTAGGAACTGGCAGAATCAAGACTGAAAGACGATCTGTTGATTCAAAACCTGGGCTCTCTCTACCTGGCCACACTGCCTTCTGCAAAATTTGTGATTCAAGTTCAATGCCTCTTAGACCCCCTTCATCTCCTCCTGCTGTGAGATATAATCTGACCTATGAAACTATGGAAAAAAAGCTGCAGACATACATTCAGGTGACCATGTGAGAGGCCCAGAGAACAGAAGCATGTATATTCCCTTCTGGAATCCTGTGCTGTGAAATTTTGTGCCCCCAAAAGAAAGCCAACTATTTTTAGAAAGAGGGCAGTGGAGTAGTTTGGAATTATGCCTGAATACGGTCATAATTGGGCAAGGGACACGGGAAACTCCAATTTTGGCAGAGGGATCTTTTGGAAATGCAGTTCTGACCAAGTCACTCCTCTGTTTAAAACTCTTCAACATTGGAAAGAGCGAGAACATCAACAGTGAAAAACCCTCTCTTGTTTCTATCTCTAGAAGGAAGCCCAAGCTCTTTCTCATGGCAAAGACGCTCCTCCTGATGGTGTTTTCCACTCCAGAGCCCCCACCATTCTACAACTCACTCCCTTGAACCAGCTGCTGTTTCCTGAATGGTCCCTACTTTTTCACACCTCTGTGCCTTTTGTAAACCCGGGAAGCATGCACATATTTTTCAAAGCTTTGCCCTATTTGAATGTTTGCAGAGTTCTGAGAACACAGACAGGTTTTGTTGGGTCACTTGAATCTCCCTCTGTGTTATGGATTGAATTGTGCCCCCTCCCCCCCAAAATTTGTGTCAACTTGGCTAGGCCATGATTCCCAGTATTGTGTGGTTGTCTACCATTTTGTGATCTGATGTGTTATAAATCTTACCTCTAGGTGTTAATGAGGCACGATTAGAGGCAGTTATGTTAATGAGACAGGACTCAGTTTACAGAATTAGGTTATATCTTGAGTCAATCTCTTTTGAGATATAAAAGAGAGAATTTAACAGAGAGGATAGGGACCTCATACCACCAAGAATGAAGAACCAGGAGGGGAGTGCATCCTTTGGACCCAGGGTCCCTGTGCTGAGAAGCTCTTAGACCAGGAGAAGATTGATGACAAGGACCTTCTCCCAGAGCTGACAGAGAAAGAAAGCCTTCCCCTGGAGCTGGCACCCTGAATTTGGACTTCCTAGATTGTGAGAGAATAAATTTCTCTTTGTGAAAGCCATCCACTTGTGGTATTTCTGTTATAGCAGCACTAGATAACTAAGACAGCCTGTAAACCATAAGCTCCTTGAGGGCAGAAACCCTTGTACCCCAGTTCCATGGACAGGGCCTGACACTGGGTCACCAGTCAACTAATATTTATTGGGTGCCAACCATGTGCCTAGCAGTATTATAGGCGCTGGGGATATGGCAGGAAAAGACAGACAGAGCCCGTTGCCCTCAAAATGTTAATATTCTTGTGGGGCAGAAGACAGAAAGCAAAAAAAGACTGCGAGATGACTCTCAAGTACAATTACATATTACAAAGAAATTGATGGTAGAAAGTGACGAGTGTGCGAGTGGTATCTTAGTCATCTGGTGCTGCTACAACAGAAATAGCACAAGTGGACGGCTTTAACAAAGAGAAATTTATTTCTTCACAGTAAAGTAAGCTAAAAGTCCAAATTCAGGGCATCAGCTCCAGGGGGAACGCTTTCTCTCTCCCTTGGCCTGCTCATCAATCTTCCCCTGGACTAGGAGCTTCACTGCGCAGGGACCCTGGGTTCGAAGGACACACTCTGCTCCCGGCACTACTTCCTTGGTGGTATGAAGTCCCCCAATTCTCTGCTTGTTTCCCTTTTCTTTTTATCTCTTGAGAGATAAAAGGTGGTGCAGGCCATACCCCAGAGAAACTCACTTCACATTGGATCAGAGATTTGACCTAGGTAAGGGTGTTACAAGCTCACCCTAATCCTCTTTAACATAAAATTACAATCACAAAATGGAGGACAACCACACAATACTGGGAATCATGGCCTAACCAAGCTGACACATATTTTGGGGGGACACAATTCAATCCATAACAAGTGGGGCACTTAACCAGGGTGGTGGGGGCGGGTCTCCTGAGGAGCTTACATCTAAGATGAGACTCTCAGGGGGAAAAGGAAGCAACTGCATAGATCTAGGGAAAAAGCTTTACAGTGTAAGGAGCAGCAAGTGCAAAGACCCTGAGGCAGAGACATGCTTGGCATATCTGAAGGACAGGAGAAGCCAGTGGGGCTAAGGTAGAGTGAACAGGGAGACAGGAAGGGTATGAGGTCCTTGAGGGTGCCAGAGGCCCCACGTGCACGGCCTTGTAGGTATGGAGGAGAGCTTGGGCTTTGTTTTAAGAGCAGTGACATGGCTCCAGAAACAACTCACAAGAGAAGGGGCCTGGCACTGTGAGCCTGATGCAGGAGCAAAGCCTTCGGTTGTTGGAGAGGGTTCCAACAGTTGGCTAACCAGAGTTCAAATGTGTCACACCCCAGCCTCCTCCGTGTATATCTAGGGAGGCTTATCCAGTTGCAGTCCAGTTGATCCTGACTCATGATGACCCCATGTGTGTCAGAGTAGAGCTGTGCTCCACAGGATTTTCAACGGCTGATTTTTTGGAAGTAGATTGCTAGGCGTTTCTTCCAAGGTGCCTCTGGGTGAACACAAACCTCCAGCCTTTCGGTTAGCAGCCAAGCGTGTTAACCGTTTACACCACTCAGGAACTCTATCCCGGGAGGCAGAAGATTATAAACAAAAATGGAAAGAGCTATTATTACAAACCCCCAGCTTGGGCACCTTCCAACAAAGAGTTGAACAAGGGGAGGGAGTCGTTCCCCGTTGTTCTGCTAAAGGGCCTATGTTAGTTTGGGGAAATGCCAAGTTTCTGTACAAAGACACCCCAAAATACAATGATTTCCAGAAAAGAGTTTGTTTCTCTCTTCCGTTAACAGTCTGGTTTGCCTGGGTTCGTGGCTCCTTGCGAGGTCAGCAGGATTCATAAGGGGTGGTCAAGGCAGCAGTTGAGGGAGCCAACTCCTGGTCATTTCCAGATAAAATCCACGAAGATTCTGGCTCATTCCCGACCTCCTCCCTCTGATGAGCCCTCCCTCTTCCAGTGAATGCAAAACAGATGAGCAGACATGCAAAGTTCTGTTCGGTTCTCTTTCATGTCTCAGGCAGAGTGGAGACAGCCCTGTGCAAACTTGTCCTCTTCCTGCTCTTCCTGTTTTGCTGGGAAAGTTTTTTTCCATTTATCGGTCCTTTGGGGGAATGTTAGTTCTCGAGATCATTTTTCACTTCGAGGAAAGGTTAGGGCAGTCTGGCTGGTGGGTGCGAAGCTGGCACCTGAGAAAGGGTGACCAAAGGGCTCTCTTGGGTTTAATTCTGGAACTCCTGTCAAGCAGTGCAGCCCCTGCCCTGGAGTGGTGGGCAGCAGTGAAGCTGGAGAAGGCTGGCTCTGGCCTTGGTTCCCTGCCCCAGCTCACTGAAGGGACCAGTCCCACTGTGGATCATGTCATCTCACTAGGGGGACCAGTCCCACTATGGGTCATGCCATCTTTGCCTTTTCTGCTTCACCCTCTTCCCTGGGGCTTTGAAGGGACCTCTTAGGGTAAGAAATAGCAAAGACCAAAAGCTTGCTAATATGAAATATCGGTTGCAAGGTCTTAGTTCCTGTTGTGTCGTAGCAGTTCTGTTTTGTTTTGTTTTTCCGGTTAAATAAACGTCTAGGGGTTAAATTAGAAAAATCCTTCTAGTAGATTCATTGAGCTCTGCCTCCCAAACACATGCCCAGCAGAGAAAGCCTGAGAAAATGCCAAGCCCAGCTGAACAGCCCAGATGCGTGGGAGGGAGTCGTCCTGAGGACTTGGGGACACACCTAGGCCTCCCAGATATTTCTGGGGGGGCACTTGACAGGAATGTGGAGCTCTCAAGTGAGCAGTCAGTTACAGCCAGAGGACAAAAGAATGTGTGAGCCGAATTACACCGTCCCCTTTTTAGAACCAGCCACCAACGGTAGCAGTCTCCTCAGGGAGAGGCCGCCCCTGACCTTGCCGGCCAGGCCACCGTAGTTGATCACCATCTTGCGGGGAGAATGAGAGTATTTCTAGTGTCGTGTGTATTACTCTGATTTGTAATTTATCCCCCGCCCCGCCCTCATCGACGGGGCCTTTGTTCGTCCGAGAGGTCTGGCTTCTGCCTCTGCTTTCCCCCTGGCCAGCTCCGGGCTTGCCCTGAAGAGGGGCTCATGAAGAAGCTGCGGAAAGGAGTTGCATCCTGGTATTTTTGAGCCATGGACGGAGCAGGAACCCGGGCCCAGCCCAGCCTCAGGCTGCGGGGACAGGTCTGAGCACCCCTAGAACAACCGTCCAGAGGAGTGTGTGAGCCACAGCCTCAGCCCCATACAGTCTGGGAACGCTTCTGTCCTCACGGTCCTGTGTAACCTGGAGCTGGTGGCCAGTGTGTAGAGCAGGAAGAGGCATGGCCCATGCCTGTTCCCCTGTCAATCTAAGGAGGCTCGGTGGGCCTATTCTTGGCCCCACAATAACAGAAATAAGAGGTGGCAAGACTGTCTCAGATAACCTCACATCCTTGCACACATGCACACATTAATGTGAGTTTTTTTGATGCCCTCAAAGGTGGTTTTTGGGTGCAGAAAAGATTATACAGGAGTTTGTTTAGGTTTTAAACTTTAACATCTGATTCATTAAAGTTATACATACGTTAAAAGTCTAATTCATTCTTAAGTTTTTAATTTCAGCTTAAGTAACTTATTATTTTAATTATAAAAACCTTGTTGCTTTCGCATCAATTCTGACTCATAGAGACCCTGTAGGACTCAGTAGAACTACCCCACAGGGTTTTCAAGGAGTGGCTGATGGATTCAAACTGCCAACCTTCTGGTTAGCAGCGGGACTCTTAACCACTGTGCCGCCAGAGCTCCTATTTTAATTATAGGCCTACCAAATTTTAGCAATCACTTTTAAGAAGGCTATGAGGAATTTTGGTCCCATTTACAAACTTATCCTCCTTTAAATATTTTATGTTGCACTATCCATCAGATATATTTGCTTAACTTCTTAAGTGTAATTGGCTGACAAACCTTCTCAAGTACTTAAGCAGTTCTTATAAATCAAACACATTTAGCTTATAAATATGGTGAACTTGAAGTTCAATGAGCTCTTCCTGTACTAATGTATTAAACAGTAAAATCCCAAGTCCAGATCAATTACCCAATTACACATTTAAAATTGGAATCATGAGGCAATCTATTATTCTAATAGACTGAGCTCTCTTAAACATTATAAGAATATAAAGTAGCAAAAATGCCTTAACACAAAAATATCAATACTTCAATTTTTGCTCTTTTTGCATTTCTGTACTCAATTCAGGAACCCTGGTGGTACAGTGGTTGAAGCACTCAGCTGCTAACTGAAAGGTCAGTGGTTCGAACCCACTAGGCACTTAAGGGGAGAGAGATGTGACAGTCTGCTTTCACAAAGATTTACAGTTTTGAAAACCCTGTGGGGCGATTCTACTCTGTTCTACAGGGTTGCTGTGAGTTGGAATTTACTTGACAGGAACAGGGTGGGTACTTAATTCAAATCTTCCTGAGAGTAAAAAGTACTTACTAAAGAAACAATTAGGTAGTTTTAGGCTGTTTTTGAGGATACCTACTTAGCTGTTTGAGGTTGCCCAGTGATCTAAGAGCTATAGGGTAAGGTTCTTGTCTGTGACCCTAAAGGGTCATTCAGAGGCCTATTTGTAGATGCTTATCTTAAAACCTTCCATGCGGGGTATTTTTTTTTATCTTAAAACCTTCCATGCGGGGTAGTCTCAGAGTCCTTGGACTGACTAGGTCCACATACTTGGGTTTGGGTCATATCATTACCTAATTCTTCTATAAAAAAAAACCAAACCAAACCCACTGCTATTGAGTCGATTCCTACTCATAGTGACCCTATAGCACAGAGTAGAACTGCCCCGTAGAGTTTCCAAGGAGCGCCTGGTGGATTTCAACTGCCGACCTTTTGGTTAGCAGCCATAGCACTTAACCACTAGGCCACCAGGGTTTCCAAATTCCATACGCTCATGGAAGTCTGTAACTCCCACCTTAGTTGCCACATCACTGGTTGGTTTTCGTATTTCTGTGCCTCTTAAGATAGAAAAATCTTTAAAGACTTTTGAACTTCACAATAATAGTAGCTAATTTTTTTAAAATAATATTTTATTGTGATTTCGGTGAAGGTTTACACAGCAATTTAGGTTCCCATTCAACAATTTCTACACAAATTGTTCAGTGACATTGGTTACATTCTTCACAACGAGTGAACATTCTCATTATTTCCGTTCTGGTTGTTTCATTTCCACTAATCTAGTTTCCCTGCCCCTTACATTCTCATCTTTGTTTTAAAGTAATTGTTGACTGCTTGGTCTCTTATAGGCGACTTTTTAAAGGAGCACAGTACTTAATGGGTAATAGCTAATACTTATTGAAGACCTACTGTGTGCTAGGCATAGTTCTACGTGCTTCTTTTTTATTGATTCAAATTGACTCAATTCTTCTAACAATTCTAGAGATAAGTACTATTATGAAGCACAAAGAGATTAAATAACTTGTCCAGGGTCACATGGCCAGTTAAAGGATGATCCAGGATTCAGACCCAGGCAGCCTGGCTGTAGAGCCCACACTCTTACTGGGACCTTGATTCTTTTAGAGATCCCGGTAGGACTGCTTAACTCTCATAAATGTTAAAATAAAATAAGACAAAGCTGTCTCTCAGGGCTTTGTCTGACTACTCAGTCGGGACTTCACACACGGACACACATATTCATTCACATGGACTTGAAACTGGCTACTCAGAATGCCTAGGGTGGCATATCCATTCTGTGTTAGCCCTAATAAGTTGTCTTTATATTTTGGGAAATGGCCTTGCTTCTCAGTCCGGATACATATGGGACAGTGTTTTAGCAAAACAAACAATGGAGATGTATCAGTAAGCTTTTGCAATGTAACAAAATAACCCAAAACTCAGTGGCTTAAAACAACGTTTATTCCTTTTTATAATAAATGGTATATGACCCTAAATATTTCATTGGCTAAAGCCTGTCACATGGCCAAGTCCAATATAAATGGCGTGAGGAAGTTTACTCTGCCCACAGTGGAAGAGGTATTGAGGTGTTATTGACATGTAATAAACTGTATATATTTAAAGTGTACAATGTGACATATGTATCAACCGATGAAACCATCACCACAATCAAGATAGTGAACATAGCCATCATCCCCAAAAGTTTCCTTATGCCCCTTGGTAATCCATTCCTCCTGCCCGTCCTCACCTCCTCCAATCCCCAGGCAACCACTAACCTATTTTTTGTCACTACAGATTTATATGCATTTTCTAGAGCTTTACATAAACCTTATTTTGTTTGCCTTCTTTCACTCAGCATAATTATTTTAAGATTTATTCTTGTCTTTGTTTTATCAATAGTTCATTCCTTTTTACTACTGAGTAGTATTCATTGTATGAATATATCACAATTTGTTTATACATTTACCTACTGATGGATTAAAACAACAGTCATTTATTCTGGCTTATGCTTTTGAGGACCATCTAGGGGTACCTGATCCAGGCTGGACCTAGCTTCAAGCTGTAGGTGGGGTCCAGGTCTGCTCCTCATGGCTGTTTTACTCCTTGAACTATTGTGAATGTTCTTCCCTCGGCAATGACAGAAGCACAAATGGGCAAGTCCCACCTCACAAGCACATTTCAGGACTTTTTTCAATATGACCACAAATATCTCATTGGCTAAAGCCTGTCACGTGGCCAAGTCCAGTATGAATGGTGTGGGAAGTTTACTCCACCCACAGTGGGACAGGAAGGGGAGTACATATATGCTGAACAATGAACCAAAATAATATCTCAGGGATCTATTGCTCTCCTGTCTCCTGGATACTGCCCCCGCTCCCACACACTGTCCCATTCTCACACTTCTAATTTTTGGTTCCACCACCCATCTGTCAGTTTGTCATACTATGGTGGCTTGTGTGTTGCTATGATGCTGGGAGCTATGCCACTAGTATTTCAAATAGCAGCAGGGTTACCCACAGTGACAGGTATCAGCAGAACTTCCAGACTAAGACAGGCTAGGAAGAGAGGCTTAGTGATCTACTTCCGAAAATTAGCCAATAAAAACCTTACAGATCACAACAGAACATTGTCCAACTTGATTGCTTTGGACATGCTATCAGGAAGGGTCAGTCACTGGAGGACATCATGTCTGGTAAAGCAGAGGGTCAGAGAAGTCAAGGGAGACCCTCGGTGAGATAGATTGGCACAATAGCTGCAACAGTGGACTTAAAAATGCTGGTGGTCGTGAGGATGATACAGGGCTGGGCAAAGTTCTGTTGTACATGAGTCAGAGTTGAGTTGATGGCATCTGTCTATCTATCTATCTATCTAATTTACCTGCTTACCCACCTACCTACTTATCATCTACCCATGGAAGCAGCAGTCAAGAAATCAAAGGATGTCTCGCATTAGGCAAACCTGCTGCCAAAGATCTCTTCGAAGTGTTAAAAAGCAAAGATGTAACTTTGAGGACTAAGGTGTGACTGACCCAAGTCATGGTATTTTCCGTCACTTCATATGCATGTGAAAACTGGACAATGAATAAGGAAAACTGAAGAAGAACTGATGCCTTTGAATTATGGTGTGGTCGAAGGTTACCGACTATACCATGGACTGCCAGAAGAACCAACAAGTCTGCTCTGGAAGACATACTGTGAAAGTGCTCCTTGGAGGAGAGGATAGTGAGACTTCCTCTCACTTACTCTGGACATGTTATCTGGAGGGAACAGTCCCTGGAGAAGGACATCACGCTTGGTAAGGTAGAGGGTCATCAAAAAAAAGGGAGACCCTCGATGAGATGGATTGACACAGTGACTGCAACAATGGGCTCAAACATAGCAATGATTGTGAGGATGGTGCAGGACTGGATTCTGTTTTGTTCTTTTGTACGTAGGGTTGCTGTGAGTTGGAACTGACTAGACGACATCTAACAATGACAGCAGAAACAACAACTGTCTATCTATCTAATTTTTGGTTATCTTAACCACTTACCTTTTATGCCCTTTGAAATGTCAACAAATCCTACAAATGGTAGCTGCCAATTCCAGGCCTTTCTGGATGCCTAAAATCCAAACAACAAAATCCAACATCATTTATAACATGGAAGACCAAACAAAGGAACAAGCATCTGTAAACTTCTAGGTGAAAATAATTTTCAACCATTTTATACCCATGCAAAATGTCACTTAGGTGTGATAACAAAATAAAGATAATTTTTTACATCCAAAGGCAAAGAAAGCTTGTTGTTGTCCAAGCATGATGTCCTTCTCCAGAGATTGGTCCCTCCTGGTAACATGTCCAAAGTAAGTGAGACAAAGTCTCGCCATCCTCCCTTCTAAGGAGCATTCGGGCCTTACTTCTTCCAAGACAGATTTGTTCGTTCTTCTGGCAGTCCATGATATATTCAGTATTCTTCACCAACACCATAATTCAAAGGCATCAATTCTTCTTCAGTCCTCCTGATTTATTGTCCAACTTTCACATGCACATGAGGCAATTGAAAATACCATGGCTTGAGTGAGGTACACTGGCTTAGGCTGGGTTCTCTAGAGAAGGAAAACTAGGAAAGCATATGAATATATGTATAGCCCGTAAAACCCATTGCTGTTGAGTCGATTCAGACTCATAGCAATCCTATAGGACAGAGTAGAACTGCTGTATATGGTTTCCAAGGAGCACCTGGTGGATTCGAACTGCCGACCTTTTGGTTAGCAGCCATAGCTCTTAACCATTATGTCACCAGGGTTTCCAAATATATGTAGAGAGATTTATATCAAGGAAATGACTCACACAGTTGTAGAGGCTGGAATGTCCCAAATCCCTGGGTCAGGATAGAGGCTTCTTCTGATTCATGTAGCCACAGGGGCTGGGGAATCCAAGATCAGCAGGTCAGAGAGCAAGGCTCTTGCTCACAGGCTGCAAGATCAGCCGGCAAGACCGCAGGTAAGCTGCTAGCTCAAGTCCCACGAACTGGAGGTCAGATGAACAGAAGACAGCTGCAGGATCCAGCACTGGCAAAAAGCCCCCAAGCCTTGCCAGAATGTCCTCTTATATTTGGTGCAGGCCACACACCCAAGAAAACCCCCTTTCAACTGATTGGCTACTCACAGAAGGTCCCATCATGGGGGCAATCACATATAGAATCTCAACAGGGAAGTGATCACAACATTATACGACTGCCAAAACACTGAGAATCATAGCCCAGCCAAGTTGACACACAATCTTAACCGTAATGTACACCTTAGCCCTCAAAGTGATCTCTTTGCTTTTTAACCTTTTAAAAGAGTTTTTATTTTTATTTTTTTTTTGGCAGCAGATTTGGGCAATACAGTACATGGTTGGATTTCCTGACTGCTGCTTCCGTGAGTATTGATTGTGGCTTCAAGTAAAATGAAATCTTTGACAACTTCAGCCTTTTCTCCGTTTATCAGGATGTTGCTTATTGGTCTAGTTGTGATGATTTTTCTTTTCTTTATGATAAGGTGTAATCCATACTGAAGTCTGCAGTCTTTGCTCTTCATCAATAAGGGCTTCAAGTCCTCTTCACTTTCAACAAGCAAGATTGTGTCTTCTGTATATTACAGGTAGGTAATGAGGTTTTCTCCAATCCTGATGCTGCATCCTTCTTCACATAGTCCAGCCTCTCAGATTGTTTGCGCAGCATAAGGATTGAATAAGTATGGTGAAAGGATACACCCCTGGCTCACACCCCCTTTTTCCTTTTGAATAACTGCCTCTTTGTCTATGTACAGGTTGCTCATGAGCACAATTAAGTGTTCTGGAATTCCCATTCTTCACAATGTTAACCATAATCTGTTATGATCCACACAGTTGAATGCCTTATCATAGTCAATAAAACACATCTTTCAGGCACTCTCTGCTTTCAGCCATGATCCATCTGACATCAGCGATGATATCCCTTGCTCCATGTCCTCTTCTGAATCTGGCTGGAATTTCTGGCAGTTTCCTGTTGATGTACTCCTGCAATTGCTTTTGAATGATCCTCAGCAAAATCCTACTTGTGTGTGATATTAATATTGTTTGATAATTTCCACATTCTGGTGGATCGACTTTCTTTGGAAAAGACACAAACATGGATCTCTTCCAGTCAGTTGGCCAGGTAGCTGTCTTCCAAATTTTTTGGCATAGATTAGTGAGCGCTTCCAGTGTTGCATCTGTTTGTTGAAACATCACAATTTCTGTCTATTCCTGGAGCCTTGTTTTTTGCCAGTGCCTTCAGTGCAGCTCGGACTTCTTCCTTCACTACCATTGGTTCTTGATCATATGCTACCTCGTCTTAGGCTGAGTTCTCTAAGAGCAAAACCAGTGAAGTGTGTGTATGTGTACGTATAAATATATATAGAGAGATCTATTTCATGGAAATGATTCACGAATTTGTGGAGGCTGGCAAGTCCCAAATCCATGGGTCAGGCATCAGGTTGGAGGCTTCTCTGGACTCACGTGGTTGCAGGGGTTGATGAACCCAAAATCGGCAGGTCAGGTGGAGGCCTGCAGGCTTGTGTCCCAAGAACCGGCGGTCAAAGAATGACAGTTGGATGCAGAATTGAGCGGGCAGGAACTTTGCCAGAACATCTGTATACCTTGGATGCAGGCCACACCCCCAAGGAAACTCCCTTGACATCAGAGCACAAAACGGAGGATAATTACATAATACCAAGCATCATTGCCTAGCCAAGTTGACACATCCATTAACCATCACATACCTCCTGAAATGGTTGAATGTCGACCAATTGCTTTTGGTACTGTGACTCTGTGTGTTCCTTCCATCTTCTTTTGATGCTTCCTTCATTGTTTAATTTTTTGCCCATAGAACCCTTTAATATTGCAACTCGAGCCTTGAATTTTTTCTTCAGTTCTTTCAGCTTGAGAAATGCTGAGTGTGTGCTTCCCTTTTGGCTTTCTAATTCCAGGTCTTTGCACATATCATTGTAATACTTTACTTTTTGTCTTCTTGAGCTGCCCTTGGAAAGAAAGCTTACCCCCAGTCAATATTTCAGGATAAAGCTTTTCAAGGATATACTCTAGAAAAATGAAAAGTGGATTCAAAACAAGACATGAATTTAAAAATAAACCAGTAAGATATAGAGTTCAATTCAAATAATTGATGATGTGGCTGGCTATAAATTTTAATAATAGTAGTAGAGTATTTACTGAGTGCTTACTTTAAGCCAGACATTGTTCCAAGTGCTTTCTGTACCTGTATCAACTCATCTAATCCTTACAATAGCCCTATGAGGTAAGTACTATTATTGTCTGAAAATTAAAGGGAGGTTAAGTGAACTGCCTAGGATCACAGAGCTAGTGAATGACAGAGCTGGGACTCAAACCCAGGCTGTCTTAGTCCAGCACCTGGCTTTTAACCATTGCAGTATAATGCAACCGTTAAGAAAAAATTCCTGAAATGGAAGTAGCCTAATAATAATGATAACTTGGGAACTTAAATTCCATCTGATTTTAATGAAACTTGTGTGAAAAGGGGCAAAAAGTATGCTAGAGTTTTATCATTTTTAGAATAGAGAACTTTAGAGATATTGACTAATTCTTTTTAATGTTTTAAACATGTCAACAGCAGATTCTATTTATTCTAAAATGTCAGTGACTTTATTTTTCCTGATTACAAAAACAATATACGCTCACAGTTAAAAAAAAAAAAAATTAGAACAATACATAAAATATAAAAAAAGAAAATAAAAATCATCCTAAATGCCAATATAACTTTGGTTCATTTTGGTGAATGGCTTTCTGGATGTCTTTCTACACAAATACCTCTGTGTCTTCCTATGTCAATGAAGGTAGGTCTCCATTATTCCTTTAACAACTGCAGAATCAACTGTATGGACATGCCATTATTCATTTATACAATCCTAAATTGATGGACCTTGTCTTAGTTTCCTAGAGCTGCTGTAACACAAGCACCACAAGAGGGTGTCTTTGAAAAAAGAAATTTATTTTCTCACAGTTCAGGAGGCTAAAAGCCCAAATTAGGGCCTTGACTATGTTGCTTCTTTCCTTCCCTGGTGTGTCCATGTGTCTCTGAGTCTAATCTGCCTTATTTTAATAACTTAAAAGTGATTAGATTTAGAATCCACCATACTTGGGTGTGGTCTCATTAACATTACAAAGACAACCCTATTTCCAAACAGGATTACCTCCACAGGTATAGGGTTTAGGATTCCAACACATATATTTTGAGGGACACAATTCAATCCATAACAGATCTATAGGCTGTTTCCAGTTTTTGAAACTACAGACCAGCTGTGATGAAGATCTTCAAGGACACGTCTTTGTCCACTTGTCCAGTTGTCTTCTTAGAAGGCGTTTTAGTGGGCAGAGTTTAGAGAAAAATTGCGAGCGTTAGTGGAGGATACACTGTTATCTTTGTCCCATCAAGTCCAGCCACATGTTCTTGTTTCTCTGCAAATCCAGGGGCTCCCCAACTTCCCTGAACAGGATTTCATCCTGCTGGGTCCTCAGGAGGGTGTAGCACAGCCTCATACCCAGAATGAAGCCATTCCCACTAGCTGCTGGCTCCTACAACTGGCCAGGGTGGAGCTTTGCCTCTTCTCAGCTGGGGAATTTCCAGACCCTGAAATTGCCCTTTCTGGAGAGAGTAAATACTTTAGCCATAAGAATCTCCTTTGTCTGTCCTCCCTCCCTTCTTTCTGGGCCGGGGTTGCACTTAATGAATTTTGTATTCTGCAGCAGGCTTGAGTATTCCTTTCTGAAGGGAGATGAAGGGGTGAAGGGACTCGGGCCCAGAATTTTACAAACAGAGTTCATGGAGGCTGTGCCAAGACAGAGGCCTGGATTTAATAGTCTAGTAATTCTTACGTTTGTTCAACAAGCCAGGCTAGATGCTGGGGCTATCCAGTGAAATTAGACACTGTCCCTTCCTGTGAGGAGCTAACTGCATAGTAGAGGGCCAGACCTGTCAGCAGATCACTAAGCATCAGGAATGTTCTCAGTAATGTTGAACCTACCCTGGGTTTTGGGGACAATGGAAGGTGGAGCTGGGAATGGAGGAGAGTTATCACAGACTTCAGAGAGTGCCTACCTGGCAAGACTAGTCACAAAGTCTGTTTTTCAATTCCACAGATAAGTCACTCAAGACAATATTTTATAGTGTCTAACATCTACCATTACGGTAAATGGAGGAGAGATTGAGCTTGTCAATGATTTCATTCTACTTGGATCAACAGTCAATGCCCATGGAAGCAGCAGTCAAGAAATCAAACAACATATTGCATTGGACAAATCTGTTGCAAAAACCTCTTTAAAGTTTTATAAAACAAAGATGTCACTTTGGTGACTAATGTGTGTATGACCCAAGTCGTGATCTTTTCAATCACCTTACATGCATGTTAAAGTTGGAAAATTTTCAGAAGAATAACTAATGTGTTTGAACTGTGTTATTGGCGAAGAGTATTGACTATGCCATGGACTGCCAGAAGAATGAAAAAATATGTCCTGGAGAACGTACGGCCGTAATGCTGTGTAGAAGAGTGGATGGTGAGACTTGGGCTTGCTTGCTTTGGACAAACCATCAGGGAAGCCCAATCACTATCATGTTTGAGGAATGAAAGTGAGGGAAACCCTCAATAAGATGGATTGACACAATAGCTGCAAGAATGAATTCAAACATACTAACAATCATGAAGATGACACAGGACCAGGCGATGTTCTGTTCTGTTATACATGAAGTCGCCATGAATCACAGCCGATTTGATGGCAACCAACAACCACCACCATCTATTAGACATTCTTCTGCGTGTTGGAGACTGACTGTTATTATTATAAGAGCTGGAGGTTTTATTGTCATTGGAATAAGATGAGGATGAGGAGAACGGCCTCCCTTGGGCATGACCAAAACACTGGCCCATGGGCTAGGTCAAGAGAGGCTCCATGCTTTAGAGAGCCCTGCTCTGATCCTTCTCTAACCATGTGCCTCCTTACAGGGCAAGGAGTCCACAGAGCCAAGGGGATGTGACCACCAGACCTGCATCCTTCCTCTCCCCTCCTTCCAGATCATGCTAAAACAAACAAACAGACAAAAAAATCTGCTGCCATCGAGTTGATTCTGACTCATAGTGACCCTATAGGACAGAGAAGGACTGCCCCATAGGGTTTCCAAGGAGCTTCTGGTGGATTCGAATTGCCAACCTTTTGGTTTGTAGCTGTAAAAATGGCGTGGAGCCAGTGACTAACCTCCTCTGAATTCACAAGGGGGAAAGAGAATCAAGATCAACAGCACAAGGCTGATTCCCGTGAGGTGGAGTTCAGACTTGCCTCCTGTCTCCGCCATCTATAACAATTCTGACACCAACCATCCCTCCCAAGGCACTCTCTACATCTCTGCTGGGTTTGATAATTCATTGCAATGGCTACACAGAACTCACAGACAATACTCATGATTATGGGGTTTATTAGGGATGAACCAGGTTACAATTCAGCCTCTGGAATACTCAAAGATACAGTTCTCCGAACAAGACAGCCACTTTTCAGTAGTGCTTGCAGGCACACCTCTTTCTGTCCCTAGGCCTCTGCCCTGCTCAGGCAAGTGTTATGAAGCTCTTTTAGCCCCTGCCAGTAAGTCCTCAGTGGCACCCCAGGCTCTCAGCTTTCTCACTCCATGGGTCGGTAAGCCCACTTCAAGGTCTCCTGCTGGTCTCTCCTGCCACCACTTCTCACTGTCTTCAGGGTTAGAGCTTACACACTCTCTTGGTCTACTGGTTCCAGGAGTTTCTCAGCACAGGGGTCCTGGGTCCAAAGGATGTGCTCTCAACTCATGGCTGTTCTTCCTTCGTGGTGATGGGATCCTCTCTTTCCTGCCTCTGGGGTGGCTCATTTTAAGACTAGCAGGATGGCAAAGCTGATCAATCCCTTTGGTGGGCCACAATTACCTATCCACACAGTCTCACCCAGTCACCTGGATGGGAGTTATAAGATCATGGTGAGAAAGGCCACACAAAAGCCACCCATTGCACTGCAGCAGCCGAGCTCTTAACCACTAAGCTACCAGATCATTCCAGGACGCTGGAATTTGCTGCCCAAACGGCTTGAGTTTGCTTCAGGGTCTGCACAGGCTTCTTGTCCAGGTCCATTCCTATATTTCTGCTATGGAAATGCTATTTTGAAATCCTGGTTGACAAATAATTTTGACATTGTCATTCTTGTTTAAACAAATCAAGTGAATTAAGGAAATATTTACAGTGATCCTGTTATGTACCAAACCCACTGCCATCGAGTCGATTCCGACTCATAGCGACCCTATAGGACAGAGTAGAACTGCACCATAGAGTTTCCAAGGAGCCCCTGGCAGATTTGAACTGCCAACCTCTTGGTTAGCAGCCACAGCACTTAACCACTATGCCACCAGGGTTTCCCCTGTTAGGTACAGGTCCTGTTAAAAACTCACTTTATCTTAACTTGGCTGTACTTAAAAGTAATTTACAGACATCATGATATTCCACACCTAAGTATTTCAATGTACATTAAAAATAAACATTTTTTTTTACATAGCTAACAACTTAATATCACACCTAACACATTAACAGTTATTCCTTAATATTATTTATCATAACAAATCATGGATAACATTGCGAAGAATGGGAATTCCAAAACACTTAATTGTGCCTGTGAGGAACCTGTACATAGATCAAGAGGCAGTTGTTCAGACAGAACAAGGGGATACTGAGTGGTTTAAAGTCAGGAAAGGTGTGTGTCAGGGTTGTATCCTCTCACCATACCTATTCAATCTGTATGCTGAACAAATAATCCGAGAAGCTGGGCTATATGAAGAAGAACGGGGCATCAGGATTGGAGGAAGACTCATTAACAACCTGCGTTACGCAGATGACACAACCTTGCTTGCTGAAAGTGAAGAGGACTTGAAGCACTTACTGATGATGATCAAAGACCACAGCCTCAACATAAAGAAAACAAAAGTCATCACAACTGGACCAATGAGCAACATCATGATAAATGGAAAAAAGATTGAAGTTGTCAAGGGTTTCATTTTACTTGGATCCACAATCAACACCCATGGAAGCAGCAGTCAGAAAATCAAAAGATGCATTGCATTGGGCAAATCTGTTGCAAAGGACCTCTTTAAAGTGTTGAAGAGTAAAGATGTCGCCTTGAAGACTAAGGTGCACCTGACTGAAGCCATGGTATTTTCAATTGCATCATATGCGTGTGACAGCTGGACAATGCATACGGAAGACCGAAGAAGAATTGACGCCTTTGAACTGCAGTGTTGTTGAAGAATATTAAACATACCATGGACTGCCAAAAGAACGAACAAATCTGTCTTAGAAGAAATACAACCAGAATGCTCCTTGGAAGCAAGAATGGTGAGACTGTGTCTTACATACTTCGGACATGTTGTCAGGAGGGATCAGTCCCTGGAGAAGGACATCATGCTTGGTAAAGTACAGGGTCAGCAGAAAAGAGGAAGACCCTCAACGAGAAGGATTGACATAGTGGCTGTCACATTGGGCTCGAGCATAACAACAATTGTGAGCATGGTGCAGGACTGGGCAGTGTTTCATTCTGTGGTATATAGGGTTCCTGTGAGTCGGAACTGACTCCCTGGCACCTAATAACAACAACAATATTATTTAAGGAGCCCTGGTGGTGCAACTGTTATGTGCTTGGCTGCTAACCAAAAGGTTGGCAGTTTGAACACACCCGTTGCCTCCACGGAAAAAAGACCTGATAATCTGCTCCTGTAAAGATTACAGACAGCCTAGAAAACTCTGTGGGGCAGTTCTACTCGGTCACATGGGGTTGCTATGAGTCGGAATTGACTTGACAGCCCACAACAACAACAATATTGTTTAACATCTAATCCAGAATCAATTATTCCAAAAATATCCTTTACTGCTGTTTTTTTCTAAAGTGGGATCCAGGGTCCAATCTGTTTTTGATTGTAAATCTCTTTTAATACAGAATGTGACTTGAAAGGACTAAGCTACTACCCTGTAGGGTATTATACTTTTTGAATTTGTCTGATTGGTTCTTTGTGGTGAGTTTAGCTGGTCCTTTTGTCTCTTGTCTTTCCTGTGCCCATATACCTTGTTCAGTAATAGGTAGACTAGGCAGGAAAAAAAAGATTAGTGAGGATAGAGAAGATAGGAATTATGGAATTATAAGCTTCACTTAATGGACATCTCTAGAACATTTCACCAAGTGACTAGAGACATCACATTCTTTTCAAGCACACCTGGAACATTCGTGAAAATTGACCATTTACCTTTCAAGAAGCAACCTTCTGTTAATGTCAAAGGGTTGGATTGAACAAATAACATTTTCTCACCAAGATGGAATTCAATAAGAAATCAGTAACAAAAATGTATGGAAAAAAAAATTCTAGATAATTCATGGGTAAAAAAGAAAGCATCATAAATTTTAGAATATACTTAAAAGTGAATAATGAAAATTCCACATATCAGAATGCATAAAAGCCTGTTATGAGAGAAGAAGACAGGCTGAAAATTAATAAGCCAAACATTCAACACAAGAAGTTAGCAAGAGAACAGCTGAATAAACCCAAGGAAAGTAGGAAAAAAGGAAATGTTAAGAGCAGAAATACGCAGAAGACAAACAAAATACATCTGATCAACAAAGTTAAATGCTGGTTTTTGAAAACACAAAAGTGGCAACCTTCTGGCAAGACTGATTAGGAAACAGAGAGATGGAACCCATCAACTACAGTAGGAGTTGAAAGGCAACAGGACTATAGGTGAAGCATAAATTAAAATATAATAATACGATACTCTGAACAACTTTGTGCCAATACAATTTTAAAAGTTAGATCAAATGGATAAATCCCAACATGTACAACTACTAAAATTTGGCTCCAGAGGAAATAAGAAATGTGAACAATGTTGTAACTGTTTAAAAAATTGAATCGATCAAAAGCCTTCTTATCAAAGAAACACCAGAACCAGACTTTTTTTTTTCTTTCTTAAAGCCAGGGACTTTTACCAAACATTTAAGGAATGAATAATTTCAATGTAACACAAACTCTTCTGAGAGTAGAAATTTTCATGCTTTTTAGGCTTCTCGTTTTGGTTGTAGGTTTGCTTTTCTCTCCTTTTAGAGACACATTCTGCTACCTACTGCCATGGAGTCAATTCCGACTTACAGCCACCCTATAGGACAGAGTAGAACTGTCTCATAGAGTTTTCGAGGAGTGCTTGGCGGATTTGAACTGTCAAACTTTTGGCTAGCAGCCATGGCTCTTGACCACTATGCCACCAGGGTTTCCTTAGAGACACATATTCTCTCTTTAATCCTATATGTCTTTATCCATTTGATGTATCAGATTTTGAATCAAAACATCAAAATTTCGGAGTTTAAATCCAAGGTATTTTCCCGAATACAATTATCTAGACCCAATGCCACTTAGAGTCTTTATTCTCTCTTCCTTAAAGGAGTTTTAAAAGACTATTTAAAAGTTTGGAATTCCGTATGATTAGGACACGAAAATATTTAGATTTGGTCTAAAATATTCTAATTCATGTGTCAAAATACATACCTTACTTCCAAATTGTTTGTATTTACATTTTAATCGCAGACAATCCTAATGTAGAACCTCCAACTTATCAAGGAACTTTGGATAAGATCAAATATCTACTTACTCTAATGCTTACAGATTCAAATTTTAAAGAACCAATTCAGAATAGTAATAGACCAAAATATTAAAATAAACTACAACTAAATTAGCAAACAATTAGAACAAAACAAAACAAAAAAACCCAGTGCCGTCGAGTCGATTCTGACTCATAGCGACCCTACAGGACAGAGTAGAACTGCCCCATAGAGTTCCCAAGGAGCACCTGGTAGATTCCAACTGCTGACCCTTTGGTTAGCAGCCGTAGCACTTAACCACTACGCCACGAGGGTTTCCAGCAAATGATTATGGGGAGGAAATATTACACTTTTGGTTACCCCCAAATTTCAAGTGGAAATCTATGTGTTTGTACAATTCTCACCAAGATGAATTTATAAAAGACAGTAGATTTTGTAATTTATCATATTCCTATCGAAATACATTTCAGTTGTAGTCTCATATTTATATAACATTTGAAAGAAAGTTTTACCTATTTTGTTTTAGTTCAGAATCCAGATTTTTGCCTGGACTCAGGCCATACCGTGCCCATGCTGTCAACTTCGCATTCTGCGGTAGATGCACTTAACATCACAGAAACTAAGAAAATTACTAAACTTTAATATGAAAACAAGAGTTAAAAATTTTCCTTCCGTTATACAGCTTTTATCACTGTCATTTAAAAGACATTTAATATAAAATCGCCCAAATTTGGAAAAAAAAGGAGAAAAACAACAAAATCCATACATGACTTTTTTTTGTCTTTAAAGAGGGGTTTGGCCTCATCTTTTTGCTTATCATAGAACACAGAATTGTGCTATTAGGTCAGATCTAAAACTAGCACGTATTTCTTCTTTTATTTTAAAGATCTCAGTTTTAGGTACTAGCCTATTGCCTATTTATCACCCCCAAAGGATTACTTGTTTAAAAGTACTGTTAAATTCATAAAAAATTTTAAGGGTTCATATAAGCCCAAGTAAACGAACAATTATGTTTGGCAGAATACATTAAAAAAAAAAATAGAATACATTTACTTATGAGATATTCAAACACTCTTCCCCCCATTTTTCATTATTAACCATAGAAACTTCAAATATTTGATGAACTATTTTATGGTTGGACAATATTCCGTTGTATGTATATGCCACGTTTCATTTACCTGTTCATCAGCTGCTAGACATTTGGGTTGTTTCTTCTTTTCAGTTATTATGAATATTCGTGTACAGTCTTTGTATGGACATATATTTTTGTTTCTCTTTGGTATATGCCTAGAAGTAGAATTGCTGGGTCGTATGGTAATTCTCTGTTTAACGTTTTGAGGAACTGCCAAACTGTTCTGTACAGCAGCTGCATCATCTTACTTTTTCATCAGCAATAGGCGAGGGTTTCAATTTCTCTGCGACTTGGCCAACACTTGTTATTGTCTGTCTTTGTAATTATTATCATTCCAGTCCATGTGAAGTGGTATCTGGTCGTGATTTTGATTTGCATTTCCTAATGACAGGAGCCCTGGTGGTGCAATGGTTAAGCACTTGGCTGCTAACTGAAGGATTGGTTGTTCGAACCCACCAGCCACTCCATCGGTTAAAGATGTGGCAGTCTGCTCCTGTAAAGACTACAGCCTTGGAAACCCTAAGGGACAATTCTACTCTGTCCTAAAGGTTGCTATGAGTCAGAATCAACTCAATGGCAGCAGATTAAGTTTGGTTTTGTTGGAGCCCTGGTGGCACAAAGGCTGGTAGCCCAAAGGTTGGCAGTTCAAACCCACCGAGCAGCTGTGCAGGAGAAACACCTGGGGATCTGTTCCCATCAAGATTACAACCTACACAAGGAAAATATTAGCCCAAGAGACAAAAGGGCCACATAAACTCCATCATCCTAAGACCAGAAGAACTAGCTGGTGCCTGGCTACCACCAATGACCGCCCTGACAGAGAACAGAGAAATCCTGATGGAACAGGAGAAAAGTGAAGTGCAGAACTCAAATTCTAGTAAAAAGACCAGGCTTAATGGTCTGACTGAGACTGGAGGAACCCCAGAAGACATTGCCCCTGGACTCTCTGTTAACTCAGAACTAAAACCATTCCAGAAGCCAACTCTTCAGACAAAGAGTAGACTGGACTATAAAACATAAAATAACATTCGTGAAGAGTGTGCTTCTTAGTTCAAGTTGATACATGAGACTAAATGGGCATGGGGCATAAGGGAATAGGAGCTGGTTGAAAGGACATGGGAAGCCCGAAGTAGAAAGGGGTAGTGAGCTGTCATATTATAGGGATTGAAACTAGGGTCACATAATATGTGTATAAATTTTTGTATGAGAAATTAACTTGAGCTGTAAACTTACACCTAACGGACAATTAAAAAAAAAAAAAAAGATTACTGCCTAGAAAACCCTGTGGGGCAGTTCTATGAGTCCCTATGAGTCAAAAATCGACTTTACGGCGTCCAACGATAACAATGATTAATGATGCTAAGCATCTTTCATATGTTGTTGTTGTTAGCTGCCGTCGAGTCACTTCTGGCTCATAGCGGCTCTATGTACCACAGAACAAAACGCTGCCCAGTCCTGTGCTATGCTCACAATTGTTGTTATGCTTGAGCCCATTGTTGCAGCCACTGTGTCAATCCATCTCATTGGGGGTCTTCCTCTTTTCTGCTGACCCTGTACTCTGCCAAGCATGATGTCCTTCTCCAGGGACTGATCCCTCCTGACAATATGTCCGAAGTATGTAAGATGTACTCTCACCATCCTTTTGCTTCTAAGGAGCATTCTAGTTGTACTTCTTCCAAGACAGATTTATTTGTTCTTTTGGCAGTCCATGGCATATTCGATATTCTTCGCCAACACCACAATTCAAAAGTGTCAGTTCTTCTTCAGTCTTCCTTATTCATTGTCCAGCTTTCACATGCATATGATGCAATTGAAAATACCATGGCTTGAGTCAGGCGCACCTTAGTCTTCAAGGTGATATCTTTGCTTTTCAACACTTTGAAGAGGTCCTTTGCAGCAGATTCACCCAATGCAATGCGTCTTGATTTTTTGACTGCCGCTTCCATGGGTGTTGATTGTGAATCCAAGTAAAATGAAACCCTTGACAACTTCAATCTTTTCTCTGTTTATCATGATGTTCCTTATTGGTCAATATTCAATGGAACTTATTGGTTCATTTTCATATGCTTGTTGACAATTTGCATATATTCTTTGGAGAAATTTTTATCAAAATCCTTCACTCATTTTAAAAACTGGGCTGTTTGTCTCTTTATTATTGAGTTGTAAGAGTTCTTTACATATTCTGGTCTCATGGATTGAGTTATGTCTCCCCAAAAATGTGTGTATGAACTTGGTCAGGCTATGATTCCCTGTATTCTGTGGCTGTCCTCCATTTTGTGATTCTAATTTTATGTTAAAGAGGATTAGGGTGGGATTGTAACACCCTTACCAGGTCACATCCCTGATCTAATGTAAAGGGAGTTTTCCTAGGGTGTGGTCTGTACCACCTTTACCTCTCAAGGGATAAAAGGAAAGAGAAGCTAGCAGAGAAGGGAGACCTCATACCACCAAAAAAGCAGCATCAGGAGCAAAGTGCATCCTTTGGACCCAGAGTTCCTGAGCCTGAGAAGCTCCTTGACGAGGGGAAGATTGAGGACAAGGACCTTCCTTCAGAGCCAACAGAGAAAGACTTCCCCTGGGGCTGACGCCGTGAATTTGGACTTCTAGCCTACTGTACCCTAAGGAAATAAATTTCTCTTTGTTAAAGCCATCCACTTGTGATATTTCTGTTACAGCAGCACTAGATGTCTTAGTTAAGACATCTGGACACAAGACTTTTATCATATATATGATTTGCAAATATTTTCTCCCATTCCGTGGGGTGTCTTTTTATTTTCTTGAATATGCCCTTTGAAGCACAAAGCCTTTAAATTTTGAAAGAGTTCAACTTGTCTAGTCTGCTTTGTGGCTTGTACTTTAGGTGTCATATCAAAGAAATCATTGCATAATCCTACCAGTTGCCACTGAGTCGATTCTGACTCATGGCGACTCCATGTGTGTCAGAGTGGAACTTGTCTCCATGAGGTTTTCAAGGCTGTGACCTTTTAGAAGCAGGTCATCAGGCCTTTCTTCCAGGGCACCTCTGGGTGGGTTTGAATTGCCAGCCTTTTTTTCTCTTTTTTTTTATTGTGCTTTAAGTGAAAGTTTACAGTTCAAGTTTGATTCTCATACAAAAATTTATACACACATTTTTATGTGATCCTAGTTGCTCTCACTATAATGTGACAGCACACCCCTCTTTCCACCTGGATTTCCTTTGTCCATCAACCAGCTCCTGTCCCCTTCCGCCTTCTCATTTCCCCTCCAGACAGGAGCCGCCCATTTAGTCTTGTGTTTTTTTTTTTTTTTATCTACTTCAGCTAAGAAGCACACGCCTCACGATTATCATTTTATGTCTTATAGCCCAGTCTAATCTCTGCCTGAAGAGTTGGCTTAGGGAATGGTTTTAGTTCTGGGTTAACAGACAGTCCAGCGGCCATGTCTTCTGAAGTTTCTCCAGTCTCAGTCAGACCACTGAGTTTGGTCTTTTTACTAGAATTTGAGTTCTGCACCCCATTTTTCTCCTGCTCTGTCAGGACTCTGTTGTGTTCCCTGTGAGGGCAGTCATTGGTGGTAGCTGGGCATCATCTAGTTCTTCTGGTCTCGGTGAACTGCCAGCCTTTTGGTTAGTAGTCGAGCGTTTAACTGTGTGTGCCACCCCAGGAGCTTGCATAATCCTAGGTCACGAAATACGCACCTCTGTTTTCTTCTAAGAAGATTTTTACAGATTTAGGTCTTACCCTCCTCTCTCTTTACCACCTTCTCACCATCCTTGCTTTATCATTCTTCATTTCATCTTATCTTTACCGTTGTTCATCCCATTTTATCTTTACCCTCGCTCCCCATTCTTTCTGTACAGTACTTCTGTCTATCCTCTCTTTACCTCTTTCTCAAAATCATCTCCTCAGCCTCCTTCACACAATCTCCAAGCTCAACCAAAGAGACTGGCTTGCTGCTTCACACAGTTCCCCCAGCTTTTCACAGTGGTTTGGACAGAAGGAGAGGCAACATTTGAGAAGATAATGGCAGTAAATTTTCAGTACTGATGAAAAGGAGATGAATCTGTAGATTCAAGAAACATAATGGATGCATTCCTCCTCTGGTTAGAAAGTGGAAGAACAAGAAAGACTTTTGTTCCATTAGTAACAACAATAAAAGCCCGAATAGAATAAAAACATCATTAAAAAAAAAATGGACCTAGGAAAGATCAGCGGGTGTAAGAAAACCTTGATGACCTGTATTACAGACAGCAATGAGACCTTCACAGGTGAGTGGTTAGCTGTAATAGTTTCCATACCTGGAGGCAGGTACCTAGTCTAGATACGGGTGGGTTCTTCACTGATCAAGGGAAATTAGCTGGACTTTGGATGATATTCAGCTCAAAAGATTTTCTAACTTCTTCTCTGACCTAAGAATTATCTAGAAGTGTGTGTCTTAATTTCCAGATTTGGAGATTTTCTAGGTATCTTTTTGTTATTGCTTTCTAATTTAATTCCACTGTAGTCAGAGAACATACTCTGATTTTAACACTTTCAAATTTATTGAAACACATGTTATGTCCCAGCATACGACTAACTTGGTGAATGTTCTGCATATGTAAATTAGGTTTAGTTGGTTATTCCCACTCCCATTGCCAAAGAGTCAATTCTGACTCATAGTGACCCCATAGGACAGAGTAGAACTGCTCATAGGGTTTCCAAGGAGTGGCTGGTGGATTCGCACTGCCAACTTTTTGGTTAGCAGCCAAGCTCTTAACCACTACACCACCAAGGCTCCCGAAGTTGGCTATAGTGCTGTCCAAATCTTCTATATCCTCACTGATTTTTTTTTTGGTCTACTTCTCTCAATTACTGGGAATGAAATGTATGAATTTAATTGTGCATTTTTTCTGTTTTCCTTTTAGTTCTATCAACATATGGGAAATGCAACTAAACCAATGCTTACAGGAAAATTTATAAATTTAAATGCTATTATTAGAAAATAAAAAAAGTTTAAAACCAATGATCCAAGATTCCATCTTAAGGATCTAGTAAACTAAGGCCAAATTATACCCAAAATATAAATAAGGAAGATAAGAGTGGAAATAAATAAATAGAAATTGGACATACAATAGAGAAAAATCTATAAAGCTAAAAGTTTGTTCTTTAAAATGAGTAATAAAATTTGTGAATCAAAATATAATATTGAACACAATTGCCTATAATTCAAGGAGTAGTAAATCAGTGGTAAAGTGTCCTAAGGTCCTTGTATTGTTCAGGAGTGGGTAGAATAAGATAGTGCCTAATTTTAGACTTGTTAGTTACATATGCATTGTGGAACCACAATGGCGATCCCTAAAAAGAAAAGACATTGAGTACTATATGAATTCCAAAGAGTACAAGGAACAAGAAATACAAATAGGAACAGGAAAAACAAACAAATGAAAATCCCATCAGTTAAAAAAGGCCAAGAAAGAAAAACAAAGAAGCACAGAAAATACAAAGGATAGTATTGTAGAAATAAGTCCAAATATAACAATAATCACAGAGGTAAATGGATTAAACTCACTTTATAGTTAAAGTACAGGAGTTTTCAAAACGAATTTTAAAAACTCCCCACATCCAGCTGTTTCAGAGGCATATTAAAAATAAAAGGACACAGAAAGATTAAAAAGAAAAAGACAGATCAAAATAAAGCTATTTTAATTATATTTATATCAGATAAAGTATTCTTTTATTTGATATGAATATTAAAAAAGACATTAAAAGGATAGAGAGGATACATACATAACGACAAAATATTTAATTCACCAAGAAAGTATACCAATTCAAAACTTGTAAGCATCTTATAACAAAGTCTTAAAATGCGTAAAGCAAAAGTTAACAGAAAAAAAACAAAAAATCAAGAATTGTCGAATCCATCATCATTGTGGAAGATTCTAACAAAAATTTCCCTATCATTGATATATCAAGCAAAAAATAAATAAGAATGAGAAGGTTTGAACAATATAGTTGACAAGTCTCAATTATAGAATTATCATTTATAGAATATTTTGTACAAGAATTGGAGACTATAAATTCTTTTCAAACTCCTGTGGAACATTTGTGAAAACTGACCATATATTATGTCACGAAGCAAGTATTAAGAAATATCAAAGAATGAAATTATATAGATTACATTCTGTGATTATATCGCATAAGTTAGAGCTCAACAATAAAAAGGTACTAAATTATTAATATATTCATAAATTAAGATGCCCACTTTTATGTAAGCCATTAGTAAGATAAAATTAATAACGAAAAATAATCAAATAATCCAAGAAGCTGGACTATATGAAGAAGAATGGGGCATCAGGATTGGAGGAAGACTCATTAACAACCTCCATTATGCAGATGACAGAACTTTGCTTGCTCAAAGTGAAGAGGACTTGAAGCACTTACTGATGGAGATCAAAGATCGTAGCCTTCAGTGTGGATTACACCTCAACATAAAGAAAACAAAAATCCTCACAACTGGACCAATAAGCAACATCGCGATGAACAGAGAAAAGATTGAAGTTGTCAAGGATTTCATTTTACTTGGTTCCACAATCAACACCCATGGAAGCAGCAGTCAAGAAATAAAAAGATGCATTGCATCGGGCAAATCTGCTGCAAAAGACCTTTTGCAAGTGTTGAAAAGCAAAGATATCACCTTGAAGACGAAGACAAACCTTACCCAAGCCATGGTGTTTTCAATTGTCTCATATGCATTCGGAAGCTGGACAATTAATAAGGAAGACTGAAGAAGAACTGACGTATTTGAATTGCAGTGTTGTCAAAGAATACTAAATACACCATGGACTGCCAAAAGAGTGAACAAATCTGTCTGGGGAGAAGTACGACCAGAATGCTCCTTAGAAGCAAAGATGGTGAGACTATGTCTTACATGCTTTGGACATGTTATCAGGAGGGACCAGTTCCTGGAGAAGGACATCATGCTTGGTAAAGTAGAGGTTTAGTGAAAAAAGGGAGACCTTCAATGAGGTGGATTGACACAGTGATTGCAACAATGGGCTGAAGCATAGCGACAATTGCGAGGAAATCCGGCACTGTTTCATTCTGTTGTACATAGGGTCACTCACTACGAGTTGAAACAGACTTGATGGCACCTAACAACAACAACAACAAAGATAAAATTATAATGGTAATTAGAAAACTGATTAAACCGAATGATAATGATGAAAATATCATATACAAAAGTTTGCAGCATCAAGTTAAAATAGAACTTGGAGAAAAATTTATAGCCTTAGTTTCATATATTAGAAAATAAGAAGGACTAAAAATTAACGAGCTACCCATCCAGCTCAATAAAGCAGAAAAAAAATGTTGTTGTTAGGTGCTGTTGAGTTGATTTTTGACTCATAGCGACCCAATGAGACAAAGTAGAACTGCCTCACAGGTTTTTCTAGGCTGTAATCTTTATGGGAGAAGATCACCAAGACTTTTCTTCTGCAGAGCTGCTGGGTGAGTTCGAACCATTAACCTTTTGGTTAGCAGTTGAGCACTTAACCATTGCACCACCAGGGCTTCTTTTAGGGAGAAAATACCTCAGCAAAACAAACCCAAATAAAGTAGAAGGAGGGAAATAACAAAGGGTAGAAATTAACGAAAGAGAAAACACACAGTAGAGTAGACCAACAAAGACAACAATTAGGCTTTTGAAAATACTTAGGAACTTGATAAATCCCTGCTGGTTGATTAAGGCATAAAAAATATCAATAATGAAAACAGACGACATAACTCTAGATGTTGCAGGTATCAATAAGGTAATAAGAGGGGATTGTGAACAAATTTATACCTATATATTTGAAATCTTATACTGTACAAATTTCTAAAAAATGTAATTTACTAACATTAACTCAAGAAGATATGGAAAACACAAATAGTCCTACAACCATTAAATACATTGAACGAGTAGTGTGTCAGTCTAGTCAGGAGATGAAAACCATACCAGCTATTTAAGCAGAAACAATTTAACAGAAGTAATTGTTGACTAGGAATAAAGAATTAGACGTCAACATAAAGAAAACAAAAATTCTCACAAATGGACCAATAAACAACATCATGATAAACAGACAAAAGATTGAAGTTGTTAAAGATTTCATTTTACTTGGATCCATAATCAACACCCCCTGAAGCAGCAGTCAAGAAATCGCACAACACATTGCATTGGGCAAATCTGCTGCAAAAGACCTCTTTAAAGTGTTCAAAAGAGAAGATATTACTTTGAGGACTAAGGTGTGCCTGACCCAAGCCATGGTATTTTCAATCGCATCATATGCATGTGAAAGCTGGACTATGAATAAGGAAGTCTGAAGAAGAATTGATGTCTTTGAATTATGGTGTTGGCAAAGGATACTGAATATACCGTGGACTGCTGGAAGAACGAACGAACCTGTTTCAGAAGAAGCGCAGCCAGAATGCTCCTTAGAAGGGAGGATGACGAGACTATGTCTCACATACTTTGGACACGTTATCAGGAGCCGTCAGGCCCTGGAGAAGGACATCATGCTTGGTAAATAGAGGGGGGTCAACGAAAAAGAGGAAGATCCTGAGTGAGATGGATTGACAGAGTGGCTGCAACAATGTGCTCAAACATACCAACAATTATGAGGATATTGGGGATTGGGCAGCGTTTTGTTCTGTTGTACATGAGGTCGCTGGGAGTCAGAACTGACTTGACAATACCTAACAACAACAACAGGAATAAAGGTGTTAGCTAGGTAACCAAAAGGGTAGAAAGATAATTGTAAGTTACGGAGTTAGCAACTTCAGGATGTAGCCACTATTCCTAGGGCTGGGGAAACAAAGGAATAATATTGGAATTACTAAAACTTAGTGACTTTGAGGGGAGCCCCCATAAAAGTGAAACTGTGACCTCTAAGGAGGGGGTACTGGCAGGCTCCTCAGCTTGGAGGAGGGGCCCCATAGGGTTGGAACCCAGACTTCTGAGAAGAGAGCACAGTGCTGGTGTTTCTAGGGTATGAGTGTGAACATGGTGAGCCTGGTTCTGCAAATGTTGGAAAGACTGAAACTGGATTCAGCTGCTGGTTCAGGAATGAACTGCTACTGCCAAGATGAAGAATCTAGGCGACGTTCAGAGGAGTGGCAAGTGGACAGGAAGCCAGGACAATTCAAGAGGAAGGAGATGGAATGTAGCCAATCCTTTCTTCCTCCTCCAGCCTACTATTGTTCCCCTAGCTCCCCCTACTGGCAGAGTCTAGGATGTCATCAGCTGACAAAGCTGAAGTGTCTTGTGGAGTTCCAGCTCCAGTATCACAAAGCAGAGTATAGAAGGGTGGGTTTAGGGCTGAGAGACAACTGTAATAAGTGTGATAAGTGGCATAGTCCACCCCTTTGGCTTCTCAGAATCCATATTCACTATGATACACACATTTGACTTTCATACAACAAGAAAATAAGTCTACGTTCCCACTAAATAGGGTGCAACTATCTTTCATGCAAATAAAGACATTCTCACTCTCGCTTTTTGCATCCATCTCTGGGCAATATTAATAACTCCTCAAATTTATTCACAGTCCTATCTGAATATTGTTACCTAAATACTAAATTCAAAAGTTAACCTTCAACAAAACTTATATAAACCAGTATGGAGAAGGAAAAAATAATATATATGAGCATACATATAGCAAGCAAGGAAGAAAATATTCACAGGCTTTGTTTCTGTAAGAGATCAGGAGGCCATAGTTGACATTTATAATTCCTTCTCCCACTCCTCATTCTACATATCCTTTGCTCTCAGCTGGTTGGGGTTCTTTACCTGATGTTGTTGTTAGAGGCTGTTGAGTTGGTTCCGACTCATAGCAACCCCACGTATGGAAGAACGAAACCCTGCCCAACACTGTGCCATTGTTGCAGCCACTGTATCAATCCGTCTTGTTGAGGGTCTTCCTCTTTTTCACTGACCCTCTACTTTACCAGCCATGATGCCCTTCTCCAGGGGCTGATCTCACCTGATAACATGTCCAAAGTCCGTGAGATGAAGTCTCACCATCCTCCCTTCTGAGCATTCTGGTTGTGCTTCTTCCAAGACAACTTGTTCATTTTTCTGGCAGTCCTTGGATGCTATATTCAATATTCTTCGCCAACACCATAATTCAAAGGTGTCAATTCTTCCTTGGTCTTCCTTATTTCTTTACCTGATGGGGTGACGTAAATCTTCATTCCTGAAATGTCTGAAATCTTAGTGGTCCTGGCCTTTTTGGATTGCTGTAGTTTTCTATCGGTTTTTATTGTTGAGCATGGAAATATTAAGAGAAATCCATAAGCAGTCTCTGGGTTTCAAATATAGTTCTCCACTGCAACCTGATTTTCCCTTGACAATCACGCTCCATCACCCCAGGCAGTAGAGTAACCCCTTTTGTTTCCTCTTACTTTAGTGGCATTTACACCTAAATGGCCAGGTGGCAATCCCAACTTCCAAGTCAACGGAACCATAGTTGGGATTGCCACCTGGCCATTTAGGTGTAAATTCTAAGTCAATGGAACAGAAGCAGTCCTCTCTTGGGAACCAAGACTTCTCTCTAACCTGCAGAGCTCGGAGTTACAGGGATGGGAAGTAAAAATTCTGAAAGCCAGTTATTAGGTATAATGGTGAGAAGACCTGCTTCCACTTGCACCCCTTAATCCCTGGCTCCATGTATTTGGGTGATGGGAGAAATGCACCATACATTGGGTTCTGATGCAAAGCATAAACTGCTTCCTGTAAGACAGAACCATATCTTTTCTAGTTGTCTTTTCTGTCTGGAAGCTTAGAAGATTTTCTCTTTATTCTTAGAGTTTGTGTATTTAGCCAGGTTATGCTCTGCTATGTGGCTCTTCTCATCAATCCAGATGGAACTCAGTGAACCTTTTAGTCAATTGACACATGCATTTTTCCCACTCAGGAAAATTTCCTTCTAGTATTTAATTATGATCTCTTCTCCATCTGTTCCTGTTTTGCCTCCTTCTGGAACAGCTATTATTTTTCCATTAGGTCTTCTGGATCTGTTCAGTCTCAGTCTCTTTTCCCTCATGAATTACACCGGGGTATTTTTTTTTTTGTAATCTTTCTCCTCCACGCTTTTGAGATATTTCCTGTATGTCATCTTCGGGGTCACTAATTGGATCTCAACAGTAATCTTTAATTTAATTGCTGAATTTTATTTGAAAATCATGTTTTGCACCCTGGGAAGTTATGCGTGTGTGTAGTGCATATGGATTTTGTATCTCATTTTTTTTTTTTTACTCAGCAGTTCTATTTCACTAGGTATATTGGTTTTCCATTTTTGTTGTTGTAACAAATTACTGCAAACTTAGTGGCTTAAAACAGCACAGATTTATTCTCTTTGAGTTCTGGTGAAGCAGATTTGAGAGGCTAAGACAGCGGGTGAGACCCGAGGCTTGAGACAGAAGGAAAGAATGACTAGAGGGAGAGAGCTAACAGAATGGCCAAGACTTTGTGTTGTTCAAGGCCTTGAGCGAAGGGTGAGGAGGAATAGGAGGTGTCGATTAAGGAGTTTTGCTTTTTGAAGACAAGACTAGCAGCGCATCACTATAAAAGCAGAATCTTAAGGAGACAAGCCAGCAGAGAAGGGTCGGCCATATTTTGGGTGTGGCTCTGGGCTTCCCTTGTTCGAGCACTCCTTCTTCATGAACTCGTTGTCATTGACTGACTTGAGCAGGATATTTTTGGTTTTCTAGGATCATTAGGTTCAAACAGTTTACACTCAATTACTAAGCTAAAGGTTGGCAGTTTGAACCCACCCAGCAGCACTGCAGAAAAAAGGCCTGGTGATATACTTGCATAAAGGTTACAACCAAGAAAATCCTATGAAACAGTTCTACTCTGTCATGCATTCACACGTGGGGTCTTGGGTCGCCATGAGTCAGAATCGACTCGGTGGCAACGGGTTTTCTTTGTTTGGTTTAGAATCATTACAACAGACCCACCTTCCAGCCCAGAGAGGAGGATTGTAACAGTTGACAACATGCACTCCGGCGAAGATCCAGTTATTCCAGCAGCAGGAACCAAACCTATGAAAGGCAAGGAGGCTCTGCCCTCAGATTGACCCTTATACAGATGCGATGAGGCCATGGCCTAAAAGGACTCACCTGAGACGCCCACCTGGAGCTGTTCAAGGTGCTGAACCATAGCCACTGGTCTCTATTGCAACGCTCTTCCACTTTCCACTGGGGCCGTGGTGACTCCTGTTCAACTCCTTCTAGGAATTGGGGACCAACTGAGCAAAGACATGAGAGAGAGAGAGAAGGGAGAAAAACAGACTGAGGCCTTTGGAGTACTCTACTGCTGAGACATTTCCAGGGAGAAGAAAGTGGGACTACTTCTTTGGTAATCATTTACAAAGTTTCACAGTCACCAAAACTTCTGGGAAGTTGGGAAGCACATGAGCCCACCCCACCTCCTTCTGATGGTAAGTTTACAGAAGAAGATGAAGACAAGAGACTGGATTTCTGGAGTTCAGTGCCCGTGTTAGATCCCCTTATCACTTGCCAGTGAATTGTACATGGTACGTGTCCAATAACTGCTTGTTGAATTGATCAGACATTGGGTGTAAGACAAAGAGTCTGGATTATGAACTAAGAATCCTTGCCTCTAGGGAGAGAAGTGGGGATAATATTTGAGGTCCAACTATGTATCAGATGTTTGTTATTAGATTCTTTAATCCAGTCCTCATGGGAGAGTTTTCACAAATTTCCCAATCAAGATTCAGGCTCATAGAGGTGAGCCTCACATGGCTCCTGTGTGGTGAGTCTAGGGCTCAAACCTAGGCCTCGATGACCCCAAAGGTCATGTGTTCCCACTATCATAGGCTACGTACTTCTTAGTCAAGGAGAGAGACATACATCCCATAAACGGAAAACGGGCTCGCAGTCCAGAAAAGCATCTTGGTTCATGCCTGGAGGTCATGTTAAAAGGTCAGAAAGTTGATTTTGTGACAGAAACTATTGCTGATCAAGACTTGGAGCTACTTTCACTTAAAGCACAATATACATACATATAAAGAAAAAAGATTTGGGGCCAGGAGGTCCAGGGTTGACAGATGGCTAGAGGCTGAGCTCCAGCCTTAGAGGACTCAGTCTCAATGCTTCCATCATGTTCCAGTTTGGACAGCATAAGTAATGAGTAACTTCCAACATCAGAAAAAGTTGTTAGATTTGCTAATAAAGACACACCAGAAGTCCATCTGCCCAAGGTGCCAAAAGGAAAGAAGGTTAAGGGAAAGAAGGTGGCCCTGGCCCCTGCTGTTGTCAAGAAGCAGGTGGTAAATCCCCTGTTTGAGAAAAGGCCCAAGAGTTTTGCCATCGGACAGGATATCCAACCCAAAAGGGATCTCCCCCGCTTTGTCAAATGGCCCTGCTACATCTGGCTGCAGCGGCAGAGGGCTATCCTCTATAAGCGGCTGAAAATGTCCCCATCATTAACCAGTTCACCCAGGCCTTGGACCACCAGACAGCTACTCAACTGCTGAAGCTGGCCCACAAGTACAAACCAGAGACAAAGCAGGAGAAGCAGAGGCTGTTGGCCCAGGCTGAGAAGAAGGCTGCTGGCAAAGGGGACATCCCCACCAAGAGACACCCTGTGCTTTGAGCGGGGTCAACACTGTTACCTCCTTGGTAGAAAACAAGAAGGCCCAGCTGGTGGTAATGTCACATGACGTGGACCCCATCCAGCTGGTTGTCCTCCTGCCGGCCTTGTGTCATAAGATGGGGTTCCCTACTGCATCATCAAGGGGAAGGCCAGGCTGAGACAGCTCATCCACAGGAAGACCTGTACCACAATTGCCTTCCCACAGGTGAACTCAAAAGACAAAGGAGCTCTGGCTAAGCTGGTGGAAGTCATCAGGACAAACTACAACTACATATACAACTAGATCCGCTGTCACTGGGGAGACAACATCCTGGGTCCCAAGTCTGTGGCTTGCATTGCCGAGCTGGAAAAGGCAAAGGCCAAAGAACTCGCCACCAACTGGGCTAAATGTACACAGCTGATTTTTCTGTACATAAAAATAAAACTTATCCTTCAAAAAAAAAGAAAAAAGAAAAAAGGCACACCAGATCTAACAGGGAACAAGGTACAGCTCAGGTGATGTGGTAGAAGGATTGATCTTAGCTATGTGCAAGTGGTTGTCTTCAGCTCCCGGGCCGAATCAGCTTGGCAGCTACCGAGGCTTCGATCAGCTCCAGAGGTTCAGGTGTCAGACCCTGCTGCCAGGCTTTTTCCTGCCTGCTTGGGGCTTTACCTGATCTACTTGGCCTACATGAGCGCTGCCCTTCACCCACTGTTCAGCATAGTCCATGTTGCTCTCCTGAGCTGTCTTCAAAGGGTACACCTAGAGGACGTTAGGATGTCTCCTCAAGGATTTGGTGACACGCTTTGAGGTACTACTGAGTCAGTGCCCTGCTCTGGATTGAATGGCGTCCCTCCGTTCCAAAAGGTATGTTGAAGTTCTAACCCTTCGTACTTGTGAACGTGACTTTGTTTGCAAATAGGGTTTTGAGGTCATACTGGAGTAGGGTAGGCCCTAATCTGATCTGATCCCATGTGATAGCCACCTGACAACTAAGTTATGCTTGGTTGCAAATCCAAGCACACCTGAGGCTACCAGAAAGTGGGAGAGACGAGAAAGGATCTTCTCTTAGAGCTTTCAGAGACAGCATGGTCCTGTTCACATGCTGAATTTGAACAACTAGACTTCAGGACTATGATATAATAAATTTTTGTTCTTATAAGCCACTCAGGGTATTTTGTTATGGTGCCCACATGAAACTAACACAGCCCTTTGCTGTGATCTTCCCTCCTACCCATATTGGTGTCCCCCAGGTTTCCATGCTGATTAGACCAGGAATAGGGATTTAAGCTGGATCAATAAGATTCTCTCTTCCGGAGATTTAGGCCTGAGGGAGAGATTTTCGTTAGTTAGTTTTGGCTGCTGGACCTGGAAAGTCAGGCAGACTTGGGACTGAGGGTGCTATTTGGGCCAGGCATGATAGACCTTGTGCAAATGGAGAAGAAAAAAAACTAGACTCACGAGGGAGTGGAATGAATTGTAGAAGGGGAAGTAGAAGCAAGGTAGAGAGAGGTACTGCCTTGGCGATAATGGCCTACAGGGAATACTGATGATGAGGGTGCTTGTGCCGACCCCACTACTGCCTCAAGGGTCCTGGGCCCGCACAGCATAGAGCCCAGAAGGATGGAGGAGCTCACACCTGGAAAGACACCACTGCAGGAAGCCTGGCCTGGTGCTTCCAGCTCCCTCCCTAGCATATACTACAAGGGGAATGGATGAAAAGAGACATGTGGGTCTTATTAAAAACAAACAAACAAAAAGAAACCAAACCCATTGTCAGTGGAGTGATTCCAATTCATGTCAACCCCATGTGTTACAAAATAGAACTACTTCATAGGGTTTTCTTGGCTGTAATTTTTACAGAAGCAGATTGCCAGGCCTTTATTCTGTGGTGCCAGTGGGTGGGTTCAAACCGCCAACTTTTAGGTTAGTAGTTGAGTGCATTTGCACCTCCAGGGACCTGTGGATCTCATTCCAAAAACCCAAGCCCGCTGCTGTTGAATGGATTCTGACTCATAGCGACCCTGTAGGACAGAGTAGAACTGCCCCATAGGGTTTTCAAGGCTGTAATCCTTATGGCAGCAGACACCCCCATCTTTCCCCTGCAGACTGAGTGGTGGGTTCCAACCGCCGACCTTTCAGTTAGAGCCGAGCGTGTTAACCACTGCACCGTCAGGGCTCCAGTGGATCTCATTAGGGGTGTCGCTTTTTAATAACTGTTTGCTACTTATGAGCATATGAATTTGAAAGGAGTATTCGTCAGATATTAGATCCCTGAAGCATCTTGAAGGTGCAATTTCTCAAAGTTACATACCACAGACCACTTAATGGGCATTTGGCACACTCACAGACCACTGCATTCTAGCAAAAGAGTAAAGTGTTTCACCAATGATTTTAAGATAAAACACAGTTTTTAAACATTAATAATTGTTTCCTATCAGATTTACCAATTTTTCCTTTGTTTTGCTCTGGTTTTTTGTCATTAGGGCAGGCGTGGAGCAATCGGTGTGCTCCACTCCCAGCCACATAGTGATTGGTTTAGGAGTGGACATGTGATCTCAGCCGGCCCAATCAGTGTGAACCTCAGGACTTTCTCGGGGATTTCTGGGGGGCAGAGGCTCTCTCTCGGTCTGAACGGTGTGGGTTGAACCTGAAAGCCTAGAACAGCTGTAGCCGTTTTCCTACCACAAGGGACGCTGGTTTGAAAAGAAGCCAACACGAGGAGGAGAACGGAGCCAACACAACTGCAGAGAAATATAGCCAGAGCCCTGATGACATCGCAAACGATTTAATTAGTTCCATTCATTGTTTAATCCACTTGGAACTGGATTTCAGTCATCCCTGACTGCAAGCATATTGACCTGTACACAACCTATTTTGTCTCACAGTATGCTAAAGAAAGATGTGCACTTAACCAAGATTCACTCTCTCTCTATATAATGGTTCTGTTTTGTTTTTTTACTAAGTCCTTCAACACTGAATCAAGGTCCGCATGCATTTTGTTGACCATTAACTCTTTTCTGTGAATAAAGCAGCGTGTGGAGCAACCTCTTACTCACAGAGCAAAGCTCTTCCTACGGCAACCGGGGCTGCTTCAGACCTGGCACCGATCCCAAAGGGCCGTTTCCACCCCATGACTCACCAAGTAAACAATCTAGAAGTGAAAAGCCTCTTATCACACTTTGGCACAAAAAACAAAATGACAAGCCAGGCAGCATTGTTCTTTCAGGTTTGAACCCCACATGTGCCAAGAAAAAAAAAAAAGCTGCTTTATAACCTGGACGTTGGAGGACCTGGCTTGCTCAAAAGCAAAGTACCTGCTAGCATGTGTAGACACTAACAACTGCTCTTTTAATTTTGTGTGCTTTTGATATTGCACGATGTCCGACAATGTTATCTGATAAAGGGGTTTTGTCAATAGTCTTTTCCGGCTCTTTCTCCAGGTATGGTCCTTATCTTTGCAGCTGGCTTACGAGCTTTTGGGCAATTGTATGACTTTTACCTGCATTTGCTAAGAGTCGAGCAACTTAAAATGATGCTTCAGTAGCTTTTGTTTTCTTTGTACCTTTAGTAGCTAGAACAATCAGTCCTACATTAGAAAGCATTATTTGTGATTGTTCTGGAAAAACTGGTTTGGTTGCTTTTTTGGACCAATATAGAAAACATTTTTACAGCTTTGTCAGTTTTTTGTTATAATGGCAACATACTGGGGACTAGGGGCAAGTGGATTGCTGGTCCAATAAGTTAAATTGTCAAATATTCCTCCATGAATTTATACTCACCATCTTCATTCATGGCTACATATGTGAAATCATTACCCAAGAATTCATTTGCCTGAGAATTTGCAATTTCTTATTCCATAGTCACACTGGAGAACTATTCGTGATGTTTACAGCATTCTTCCGAATACTTATGTTGCCATTTTCCTCATGACATTGCATCTTCTGAGCCGTTGATCCTTTTTTTGTGTGTGTGTGAATTAGAGGTCTAATACAGCATAATAATAACCACAAAAATTCAAAAATACCAAACATAAACAACAAGTAAGAGACTCTATGTCAGTCTGATTTTTATTCCTTTATAGGTGAGACATGCTTTGAAGGTTTTTGTCTTTATTCCTGATGTTCTGAAGTGTCACTGTCATTTGTTTGGGGGTGTGTGAGTGTGTGTGTGTGTTGTGTGGTGGGAGCAGGTGGGGAGAATCAGGCAAGTAAATAGACTTTGGAGACTCGAATGCTTTGGGAAAAAAACCAGGATTGTGAGACCATTAGTGCCTCAAAGCGTTCTGCCTTTTCGTTGGCTAGGAGGCGGCTGGTGGGTAAGGTGTGTAAGCAACTGTCTAGGGAACGTCACGCTCTGCGCCTGTGCTGACTCACGTCTGTACTGAGCCGCGAAACGGATGCAACCTTCTGCCAGGTTGTGACCCTCTGTCCTAGTGGAGATAAGATAGAAAAATAACCTACAAATAATGACAAATGTGGCTGCTTTCCCATGAGCACAACTCTCTCCTTATCTTTGGCTTATCTATTGGCTCGGACCTTCACAAAGATGTTGGCCGAGGATGATGCGATAGCCGTCAGGGCTGCCTGCAAACATCTCCTTTCTCCCTCTTTGGGCCCACAGTAGAGTTACGCTTTCCCAACTTTTGAGATTAGGTGTGAACGTGTGAATTTTTTTTTTTTTTGACCAATGAAATGTGAGCAAAAGTGGTCCATCACTTCTGTGCCATGTGGCTGCCACTTGGCTGAGTGATATTCCAGATGGAGGCTGGTTAGCTGCATCCCTGGGTAGTGAGGACTCATGGATAAAGCCCCCTCCCACCCAAGATGGACATTCAGCATAAGCAAGGAAAAACATTTGTTGATTTAAGCCACTGAGGTTTTGAGGGTTGTTTGTTGATGCAGTATAATCTCCAGTTGCTGTGGGTTGACTTGGACTCATGGCGACCCCATGTGTGTTAGAGTAGAACTGTGCTCCACAGGGTTTTCAATGGCTGATTTTTTGTAAGTAGGTCGCCAGGCCTTTCTTCTGAGGTACCTCTGGGTGGATTTGAGCCCCTAGTGCATTGGCTGTTTACACCACCCAGGGACGCCTCCTGCAGCATAACTTACCCATTTCTGGGCAAACCAGGTGAGCATGCAAATAAAAACACTGACGCCTTTGCTAGATCCCCTTCCTGAATAAAAACTGATTTTCACTCTGGGCAGTGTTGTCTGCTCCCCTGTTCCCCCACTCCTCAAAGCTCTCTTTTACAGAGGACACATGTATTTTCAAGCTTTCACGATTGTAGTTGCCATTCTTTCATTTTTCTGTTTGCCAAATATCAAGCCAAAATTCAGGAATATCATCAGCAGATCACTTTATTGGTATGGATTTTAAACAAACAAAAATAATCCTAACAGTAATTAAAAAAAACAAAAAACTAAGGACAGTATTGAGCATAAGGCCAATTCATAAAACCTTAAATAAGGTTTGTAATTAAGATAAAAACATCTATTCCATTTTCAAAGAAATCCAGAGCGCGGCGCTGCTGCGCAGTCGGCCGAGTGCGCGCGGTATCCGAGCCTGAATCCACGCAACCGTGGCGCGTGGCGCGGGCCTCGCTGTACCCTGGCGGCGGCGCTCCATCCATCCTGTCCCCGCACCGGTGTGCGCTCCAGTGACCCGCTTCGCCGCTCCGGCACCCCCTGCGGGGCCCCGACTCGCTTGCGACCCCCACCGGCGGCAGCCGGAGCCACAGAGGCACCAGCGCCCGCCTCTGTGACGAAGCTCCAGCCGAGCCCAGGGGTCCGGTGCGTCAGAAGCGGCAGGAGAACGGTCGTTGGCATCCTGGCCAGCGATTGTCCGCGGGAGGGAGGATGGAGCAGCAGGAAGAGGCTGGCGGTGCTGCAGTGAGCTGGCGTCAGAGGAAATTTAGGCAGGCGCCTGGGCAGATTTGAGCAGAGCCGAGGCGGAAAGCCCAGAGCCTATGTTTATCCTCTTACAGTCCCTGAAATACTAGAAGCTTGAGAAGATTCTGTGCATATGGGAGGGAGGAGAGAATGGTTCAAGGTAGAGGATGCAGTCAAAGTTCTCCAGTGTCATAAATCTGCGTGTGCGGTGTATGTGGAAAACGAAAGCTGGGTTGTTCCCCCAACCAGTGCAAACTCCTTGGCCCCTGGCCTTCCAGATAACGCGTTTACCTGTAGCTGCACAGACCTGTCTGGGTTGCCATCTAGCGTAAGGGAAAGAGAACGCGAGGACCTCTAATTTCGTGTCCAGTCTCATCAGGACCAAGCCAGTGGAGTCGCCTGCGACTCATGGCAGCCCTATGTGTGTCAGTGTAGAACTGTGCTCCACAGGGTTCTCCAGGCTGTGATCTTTCGGAAACGAATCGCCAGGCCTTTCTTCCAAGGAGTCTCAGGGGGGCTCAACTGCCAGCCTTTCGCTTTATTTTCCTTGGCAGGCATCCAAATGAAGCTTATGAACTGTTTGCATTTGTCACGTAGGGCTTCAGACAATATGCGCGTTTTTCAGATACTTTGAAATCATCTTTTAAAAAATAGTGTAAAATAGTTTAACAAAACCATGCAGTTTTTTTTTTTGTTTAGGTGCTTTAACCGCGGGCCTTCCCCTTGTGTTCTTCGGTTGTCTTCCCCCCCCCCCCCACAGTATTCAGTTTTTTTTTCCTATTGGCGTCAGTCTGTCCTTTTTTTTGTAGTGGTGACTTCTAAATGTCAGACCAACTTGTGGGTATATTGCCTCCTCACCCCAACTTGTTATTCGCTCAAGCATGACAAAGATTGTGAGGATGGTGCAGGACTGGGCAGTGTTTCGTTCTGTTGTACACAGGGTCGCTGTGAGTCAGAATGGACTCGACGGCACCTAACAACAACAACAGCAACGACAACTTGTTTTCTCTTTCATGGCGTTAACATATTCAACAAATCCTTCAGTGGTGGGAATTGTTGAAAATGACCCTTCTTGGCCCTGAAGAAATTTTACATGCATCCCAAAACTTGTTTTATAGGGTCACGATTTTAACTTATAAATTACAGATTTGAGGTAATTTTGTATCATCCAATGATTACTTTGACAAATGATTTAATTTGTTCCTTTCAGGAATTTGTCCATTCATTTGCCTCAATTTTCACAGTTGGTGTCTTGTCACTGGCTATCCTCTACGGCTATTTCTCCTACATGCAACTCAAGAGTAGTTTAACACAGAGTGTAACGCTACACAGTTGGCGATTTTTAGGGAGGTGTTATCGGCAACCACCACCCATATGTCAGTGTTGTACTGTGGTGGCTTGCATATTGCTATGATGTTGGAAGCTAGGCCACTGGTATTTAAAATGCTAGCAGGGTCACTCATGGTAGACAGGTTTCAGCAGAGCTTCCAGACTAAGACAGACTAGGAAGAAAGACCTGGTGATTTAATTCCAAAAATCAGCCAAGGAAAACCCAAGGATCACAACAGCAACTTGTCCAGTATAGTGCTGGAAGATGAGCCCCCTAGGTTGGAAGGCACTAAAAATACACAGTGGCCACAAAAACGGAATCAAGCATACCAATAATCATGAAGATGGTGCAGGCAATGTTTTGTTTTATTGTACGTGGTGTGGCTGTGAGTCAGAGCTGACTCGATGGCAACTCACAACAGCAGCGAAATATGAGTCGTAAATACATCTTAGTTGTATTCATGGAATTTGATTTTTCAGGCTCAGCTGCCAACTTCTTTGGTCTATAATCTTTCTTTATGCAGAATACCTTAGCATCATATTTCCCTCAATGTAGGCTTTTAAATATTTATTTTCAGGTTTTCAATTTAGTGACACCTCTTTAATTAAACTTCCCTGTCTACCAGCAATGGAGTAGACAGAGTCTAACCTTCCAAACTGGATTCGCCCAGTCAGTATTGAGCACATGACTAATTTGACTGAGAAGACATCCTGAGTAAGGTAAGTAAATTCTTCTGTTACAGACTCATTATATTGTCAGGGCACCCTAGAATGCTTCATCTTTTGTAAGTTCTTGATAGGTATAATTTATCACATAATTAGCTTTTGGAACACTGTAATGTACCCTGTCAATTCCTGAAGGCTTGTTTCTCGCCAATGCCTTTAGTGCAGCTTGGATTTCTTCCTTCAATACCATCAGTTCTTGATTGTATGCTACCTCCTGAAATGGTTGAATGCCAACTAATTCTTTTTGGTACAGTGACTGTGTATTCCTTCCATCTTCTTTTGATGCTTCCTGTGTCCTTTAATATTTTGCCCGTAGAATCCTTCAAAATTGCAACTTGACACTTGAAATTTTTCTCTTCAGTTCTTTCAGCTTGAGAAATACTGAGTGTGTTCTTCCCTTTTGGTTTTCTACCTCCAGGTCTTTGCAGATATCATTATAATACTTTACTTTGTCTTCTCAAACTGCCCTTTGAAATCTTCTGTTCAGCTTTTTAACGTCATCATTTTTTCCATTCACTTTAGCTACTTCAAGTACAAGTTTCAGAGTGTTTTCTGACATCCATGTTGGTATTTTTTTCCTTTCTTGTCTTTTTAATGATCTTTTGCTTTCTTCATGTATAATAATATCCTTGATGTCATCCCACAGCTTGTCTGGTCTTTGGTCGTTAGTGTTCAATGTGTCAAATCTATTCTTGAGATGATCTCCAAATTCAGGTGGGATGTACTCAAGATTGTATTTTGGCTCTCATAGGCTTGTTTTAATTTTCTTCAGCTTCCACCTAAACTTGCATGTAAGCAATTGGTGGGTTTGTTCCACAGTCGGTCCCTGGACTTGTTCTGACTGATGATACTGAGCTTTTCTGTTGTCTCTTTCTACAGAGGTAGCCGGTTTGATTCCTGTGCTTTCTGTCCATTAAGGCCAATGCGTATAGTTGCTGTTTGTTTTGTTGAAAAAAGTTATTTGCAACGAGTAAGTCTTTGGTCTTGCAAAATTCTATCATGCACTCTCCAGTGTTGTTTCTATCACCAAGGTCATATTTTCCAACTACAAATCCTTCTTTGTTTCCAACTTTCGAATTCCAATCACCAGTAATTATCAATGCATTTTGTTTGCATGCTTGATCAATTTCAGACTGCAGAAGTTGGAAAAAATCTTCAGTTTCTTTTTCTTTGGCATTAATGATTCTTTTTTTTTTTTTTTTAGTAAATTTAAATAATCGTTTTAACTGGTCTTCCTTGTAGGTATATGGATATTATTTTATCACTGACTTTCCTGAAGTTGTACTTCAGGATAAGTCTTGAAATATTCTTTTTGAGGATGAATGTGGTGCTGTTCTTCCTCAGTTTGCTATTCCCTGAGTAGTAGACCAACTGAGTACCACAGGGATGTTTCAACATACTGATGCAGCACTGGGTGTGTTCACTCCTCTACGCCAAGAAGTTTGGAAGATGGCTACCTGGCCAACCAACTGGAAGAGATCTGTATTTGTGCACATCTCAAAGAAATGTGATCCAACAGAATGCAAAAATTATTGAACAATATTATTAATATCACGTAGAAGTAAAAGTTATTCTGAAGATAATTAAAATAATTCAGATAATTGCAGCAAGCCAGATACAGAAGAGGATGTGGAATAAGTGATATCGTTGCTGATATCAGACGGATCCTGGCTGAAAGCAGAGAATACCAGAAGGATGTTTACCTGTGTTTTATTGACTATATAAATGCATTGGACTGTGTAAATCGTGACAAATTGTGGATAACATTGCAAAGAATGGGAATTCCAGAACTCTTAACTGTGCTCATGAGGACCTTGTACATAGACCAAAAGTCAGTGGTTTGAACAGAACAACGGGATACTGTATAGTTTAAAATCAGAAAAGGTGTGCGTCAGGATTGTATCCTTTCACTGTATTTATTCAATCTGTAGGGTGAACAAATAATCCAAGAAGATGGACTATATGAAGAAGAACTTGGCATCAGGATTAGAGTAAGACTCCTTAACAATTTGTGTGTTATGGACTGAATTATGTCCCCCCAAAATGTGTATCAACTTGGCCAGGCCATGATTCCCAGTACTGTGTGGTAGTCCACCATTTTGTGATCTGATGTGATTATCCTGCGTATTATAAATCTTAATCTCTGCCTGTGGTTAATATGGCAAGATTAGGTTATGTTAAATTCAAGCCTCAAGTTACAACATTGAAGGATTATACAGGGGAAAATATTTAACAATGCAGGAAGCATCAAAAGAAGATAGAAGAAATACACAGAGTCACCATACCAAAAAGAATTGGTCAATGTTCAGCCATTTCAGGAGGCAGCGTATGATCAGGAACCAATGGTACTGAAGGAAGAAGTTCAAGCTCCTCTGAAGGCATTGGCGAAAAACAAGATCCAGGAATTGATGGGATACCAAGTGAAATGTTTAAACAAATAAATGCAGCGCTGAAAGTCCTCACTCATCTATACCAAGAAATTCAGAAGACAGCTAGCTACCTGGCCAACTGACTGGAAGAGATCCATATTTATTCCTATTCCCAAGAAAGGTGATCCAACAGAATTTGGAAATTATCAAGCAATATCATTAAGCTCACATGCAAGTAAAACTTTGCTGAAGATCATTTAAAAGCCACTGCAGCAGTATATCAACAAGGAACTGCCAGAAATTCAAGCCAGATTCAGCAGAGGATGTGGAACCAGGAATATCATAGCTGATGTCAGATGGATCCTGGCTGAATGCAGAGAATACCAGAAAGATGTTTACCTGTGTTTTATGGACTATGCAGAGGCATTCAACTGCACAGATTGTAATAGATAATGGATAACATTGTGAAGAATGAGAATTCCAGAATACTTAATTATCCTCACGAAGAACTTGTACATAGAACAAGATGCAGTCTTTTGTACAGAACGAGAGGATGCTATGTGGTTTAAAGTCAGGAAAGGTGTGCATCAGGGTTGTATCCTTTCACCATACCTGTTCAATCTGTATACTGAGCAAATAATCTAAGAAGCTGGACTATCTGAAGAAGAACGAGGCATTAGGTTTGGAGAAAGAATCCTATTAGCAATCTGCATTATGCAGATGACACAACCTTGCTTGCTGAAAGTGAAGAGGACTTGAAGCACTTATTGATGAAGATCAAAGACCACAGCCTTCAGTATGGATTGCACATCAACGTAAAGAAAACAAAAGTCCTCTCAACTGGACCAATAAGCAGCATCATGATAAACTGAGAAAAGATTGAAGTTGTCAAGGATTTCATTTTACCTGGATCCACAGTCAACAGCCATGGAAGCAGCAGTCAAGAAATCAAAAGATGCATTGCATTGGGTAAATCTGCTGCAAAGGACCTCCTCAAAGTGTTGAAGAGCAAAGATGTCACCCTGAAGACTAAGGTGGGCCTGACTCAAGCCAAGGTATTTTCAATCGCATCATATGCATGTGAAAGCTGGACAATGAATAAGGAAGACCGAAGAAGATTTGACGCCTTTGAATTGTGGTGTTGGTGAAGAATATTTACTATACCATGGACTGGCAAAAGAACGAACAAATCTGTCTTAGAAGAAGTACAACGAGAATGCTCCTTAGAAGCACGGATGGCGAGACTGTATCTTACTTACTTTGGAAATGTTGTCAGGAGGGATCAGTCCTTAAGGGATCGCTCCTTAGAAGGAAGGATGGTGAGACTACGTTTCACATACTTTGAAAGTGTTATCAGGAGGGATCAGTCCCTGGAGAAGGACATCATGCTTGATAAAGTAGAAGGTCAGTGAAAGAGAGGAAGACCCTCAACAAGACGGATTGGCACAGTGACTGCAACAATGGGCTCGAGCGCAGCAATGATTGTGAGGATGGCTCAGGACTGGGCAGTATTTCATTCTGTTGTAAATAGGGACGCTATGAGTGGAACCGACTGGATGGCACCTAACAACAACAACAAAGGTTATGTTAAAGAGGATTAGGGTGGGAATCAACTTACTTAACAACCACTACAAGGATCTTTACAGAAACAAATCACCAGGCCTCTCTTCCGCAGTGCCCCCTGTATGGGTTTGAACTGCCAACTTCTAGGTTAGTAGTCAGGCACAAACCATTTGTGCCACCTGGGGACCTTACTTTTCTGGAGAAACCTGACTAATACTCCATCTAAAATACACAGGTACCTCTTCTGAAACTTCTCTACTTCCCTCAACCGGGTCAGAAATGATATGGGGGGGAAATTACCTTTCAATAAGAGGTGGGCTGGAGGAGAATGAAAAGTCATTAAATGTGTAGATTAAGCTTTCTGTAAATATACCAGACCAAAAAACCCATTGCCATTGAGTCAATTCTGATGCATGGCGACCCTATAAGACAGAGCAGAACTCCCCCATAGGGTTTCCAAGGAACACCTGGTGGATTTGAACTGCCGACCTTTTGGTTAGCAGCAGAACTCTTAACCATTACACCACCAGGGTTTCCCCTGTAAATATGTTGTTGTTGTTGTTAGGTTCTGTCGAGTTGGTTCTGACTCGTAGCGACCCTATGTACCATAGAACAAAACACTGCCTGGTCCTACGCCATCCTCACAATCATTGTTATGCTTGAGCCCATTGTTGCAGCCACTCTGTCAATCCATCTCGTTGACGGTCTTCCCTTTTCCGCTGACCCTGTACTTTCCCAAGCATGATGTCCTTCTCCAGGGGCTGATCCCTCCTGACAAGGTGTCCAAAGTATGTAAGATGCAGGCTCTCCATCCTTGCTTCTAAGGAGCATTCTGGTTGTACTTCTTCCAAGACAGACCTGTAAATATAATTACTGATAAATAGTGAGTAAAAAGTAGAACATAAGTATAGTTTAAAAATATAAACACACACAGAATGTCCCTAAGGAGTGGGGTGGAGAGGGCGTGGGGCAGAGAATAATGCAATAGAAGCCTGGTTTGGCTTGGTTTGCTGATACAGTCTGTAATACCTGGAGGAGCTCACGCCCGGCCTGACCTAAAGAAAGTTGCTGATATGCCATTTTCCAAGTCAATAAGCTTCCTGGAGAGGAATACTAAATGTCCTATTTAACTTGCTTGACAAGTAGTTAACTTTTAAAAAATATGATTGCTACTGAAATTTGAGTCTGTTACACTTAAGGAAAATTGGCACCACTGTTTTGAAAATGAGATCTTGTGCCTTAAATGCAGCTATACTAAATATAAACTTTAATTCATACATCAATGCTGTCAAAGGAATGAGTAAGGTAGAAATAAAAAAAAAAAAAAAGGTAGAAGGCAGCTTTTAACCAAAGACATAATTTCATTCTCACTGATGTAGTGTGATCCAATATGGCCACCTAAGAGTTTTCTATTTTTCTTTGTACACAAGTGTTGTGGATTGAATTGTATCCTCCTAAAATGTGTGTCAATTTGGCTAAGTTATGATTCCCAAGGAAACCCTGGTGGTGTAGTGGTCAAGTGCTATGGCTGCTAACCAAAGGGTCAGCCGTTCGAATCTGCCAGGCACTCCTTGGAAACTCTATGGGGCAGTTCCACTCTGTCCTATAGGGTCGCTATGAGTTGGAGTCGACTCCACAGCACTAGCTAGGTTTGGTTTTTTTGGTTTATGATTCCCAGTATTGTGTGATTGTCCACCATTTTGTCATCCGATGTGATTTTCTTTAGTGTCTGTAAATCCGACCTCTATGATGTTAATGAGGCAGGATTAGAGGCAGTTATGTTAATGAGGCAGGACTCAATCTATAAGATTAGGTTGTGTTTTGAGTGAATTTATTTTGAGATAAAAGAGAGAAACCAGCAGAGAGATAGGGGGACCACATACCACCAAGAATGAAGCACCTGGAGCACACCCTGGGTCCCTGCATGGAAAAGCTGTTAGACCAGGGGAAGATTGATGACAAGGACCTTCCCCCAGAGCCAACAGAGAGAGGAAGCCTTCCCCTGGAGCTGGCACCCTGCGTTTAGACTTCTAGCCTCCTAAACTGTAAGAGAACAAATTTCTCTTTGTTAAAACCATCTACTTGTGGTATTTCTGTTATAGCAGCACTGGATGACTAGGACAACAAGGTTATGTTTTTTTTTAAGCCATCATTTTAAGTCCTACAAACTGACCTTTTCTGTTAATCTCTAGTGAACTTTTTTTTCTTTTTCTCAGCAATCTCTTAAATTTATTTAAATTATATACCTACCCAGCAGAGAAACTCGATTGTTTTTGGGTATAAGTCTGCTTCCACCTGAAATGCTGTCACAAGCACTTTCTCATTTAGATTACAAAGTTGACATTTTTGCTGTATTCAGGTGTTCCTCAGTTTGTTTGTTATAAATTTGTTGCAAATATGTAAGTAACAAAACACAACTCAATATGCAATTCGGTGACATTGTATTCACCATGTTTTTCAACCTTCACCACTATGCATTTCCAAAACTTTCCGTGGACTATACAGAAGCTCAGTGTCCCCTAAGCAATGAGTTCCCCTGTCCTCCTCCCTTCCACCTGCCCCTGAAAAAAAAAAAGCCCCTGGCAACCACTAATAAACTTTACACTATCCACTTGCCTATTCTAGATATATCGTATAAGTGGAATCAAGCAATATTTGTCCTTGTTTTTGTCCCTTTAGCGTTACGGCCCTGTTTCTTTGTATAATGTTCATCTCCAAGATTACGTTAGAGAAGGGGCCTGGCCATCGTGTCACCCAGGCCCCAGAAGGGTGCCTGACCTAAGTAGGTACCTAATACGTACTTGTGGAATGTGATCACTGGCAGTTCGCCGACAACACTGTCACACCCACGTGAGGCTCTGAAATGCCAGCTGGCACAGGCAGGGTGCCTATGCCTGGTGCTGCAGGCAGCCTGCCAACATTTCGGCAGAATCTCTGCCTCAGCCTGGAGCAGGGTGTATCACTGTTTGACTAGGTTATTGCCTTTCGCCCTCATAACCTTCAAGTAAGCACATTAGGCAGTAAAAGTGCAGACAGTGATGACAGGAACCTAGGAGACATAAATGAAATGCAATTTAGATAGACCTGAACACCACTAAGGAGTTCCTGGTTCGTGTAAACGGTTAACGTGCTCACTGCTAACTGAAGATGGGGGTTCAAGTCCACCCAGAGGTACCTTGGAAGAAAGGTCTGGTGATCTCCTTCTGAAAAATCAGCCATTGGAAAGCCTACGGAGCACAGTTCTATTCTGACACCCATGGGGACACCACGAGTTGGAACTGACTCAATGGCGACTGGTTTTGGCCTTGGCGTTGGCTTTGGGCTTCACTAGCACAGGGGAAGGATCAACTCTTTAGTCTCAGGGAGCTGTGTTTCGGTTCCACTTAAGAAGGAAACGGTATTTTGAAACATGTATTTAATCTGAAACTGAATGGCCAAAAATTGTGTCTAAAAGGCAAAATATAAATAGGGACTTTGAGAAATATTTTACTTCTCTAGGAATGGGACGCTCCTGAAAACGTGGACGTCTATAGCTCCTTTCACACATTCTTTTTTCAGCTTGCTCAGTGACTTCTTGGATTCAACTTTATTTTCAGACTTTTCTTCCACTTTGCATTAGATCGTGAACATTTTTCACAACATCAGATATTCATTGAAAGTGTTGCTTTAATGATAAAGTCAAAGTATTTTAAACATTGATAACTTGGGTTGTAATTATAACAGAAACAAGTAGTCCTCAAGGGTCAATAGAATGTTCTCCCAGCTGACTGTCCTCATAGGAAACAGTATCTGTCTAGGGTATCTGCTTTTTTGGTCATTGTTAGGGATTGAATTGTGTCCTCCCAAAATGTGTGTTGTAAATCTTAACCTCTATGTTTGTGATTATAATCTCATTTGGAAATGGGTTGGTTTTGTCATGCTAATGAGACAGGAATAGTGTGGGGTGTATCGTGAGTCCATTTCTTTTGAGATAGGAAAGAAATTAAATATGCAAGGGAGAAGCAGAGATGGGAGAAGAGAGATGCCAAGCCACAGGAAGATCACCCAAGAGCAGAAGCTCAAAGAGACAAGGACCTTCCCCCAGAGCCGACAGATAGAGAAAACCTTCCCCAGAGCCAGCGCCCTGAAAATTCGGACTTCTAACCCCCTAAACTGTGAGAAAATGAATTTCTGTTTGTTAAAGCCACCCACTTGTGGTGTTTCTGTTTAGCAGCACTAGATAACTAAGACAGTCATTAAATATGAAATTAAGGGTATTTTCTGGACATTTTTGTAAATTTTCTTTGTTACAGTTTTGGAAATGGTTTTAAATCTATTTTGACATTGTTTCTGTCACACCTCAATTCACATTCTTAAAGTTTAGAGTTTCACGAAGCTCAGATGCATGCTTCCTGTCTAGCAGTGACTCCAAATCCTGGAGATGGCTGGAGAACTTTTGCCCAGGCAGAGTTAACCCTCCCCCCAAAAAACCAAAATCTGTTGCCATAGAGATGATTCTAACTCACAGGGACCCCATAGGACAGAGTAAAATAGCCAAGGAGTGGCTGGTGGATTTGAACTGCTGACCTTTTGGTTACCAGATGAGTTCTTAACCACTGTGCCACCAGGGACCCATCAGAGATAGCAGGCTTTGGCAACACCTGAAGGAGAGCATCAAGGGCAATACGTGAAGTCCAGGAAAAGACGATTTAGGGGTCTCAGCTGAGTGGCCTTTGCTGGGACCCTGGACAAGACCAGTTCCCAGGGGAAGGCACCCAGAGAGAGGATGGGTGGCCAGGGCTGTGCTCAGGGAGAGGGACAGGGGGAGAGGAGTAGACCTCTGAGGAGAGAAAGATGACACTGTCCGCTGCTGCAGAGGGCTGCAGTAACTGGGCCTCAGCTCTGAGGTGGATTCCATTATCTTTATTCTCTGTCTCTGATTCTGGGCTCTATATCTTCCTCTTCCTGCTTCCATCCCCACTGTCATCTGCATTCCCTGTCTCTTGGTCTCTGAAGTTCCATATAGCTGCAGATAGAAGGTCCTCAATGACACATGGTCAGGGACATCCTTTACTGACGCGGTCACACACACACGCACACGCACAAGCACACACAGAGTCAGAAAAGACTGAACCTGGACTCTGTGTCTCTCAGCCCTCTCTGGAGGGGTCTAGATTTCCACACTCAGACCATGGACCGCCCCCATCCTTCCCAGAAGCCAGTGGCCTGACATTTGACAAGGAACCCTCTGGCCTGGATATGGTCATTCTGGCCAGTAGGGACCAAATCCAGCTGGAAATGGGCAGGTCAGTTAGTGGGTGAATAGTTGGGTGTCCACCTCTAGGAGCTTCCAGAGGGCAGACCCAGGCCAGACTATGTCCATGTCCTACAGGGTGCCTAGCCCAGGGCTTTCCACATAACGTGGACTTACAGTGTGAGTTTGCCGATCTGGGCTGGCTTCTCCAAGTGTGTGTGTGTGGTGGTAGGGGGAGTACAGACCCTGGTCTGGGAATCAGGGCCCCCAGCTTTCATCTCTGGCTCTGGGGAGGGAAGTGTAGGAACGGGCTCTGTGCAGAAGTCACATTGTTCAAGCACAGTAGCAATTTTGAGAGAGAGGTGTGTTTGTTGCTAATGAAGAGATGAGGGAACAGCAGCATGAGAGGTGAGACGATGATGGCCCCAGCGTCACCCAGAAGGAAAGTGCCAGAGTCAGTCCTGACAGAAAAATCTGGAAGGCTGGTGCATCCCAATTGCAGGCCCCCTGGCTATGGTGCCCTGGGTCCCCCATGATTCCACGGCTGCACCTGTACTGGGGCCCACCCCCAAGGCCCATCTACAGAGCACCGATCACCTTTCTCATTACTAAGGGCAGTCTGTGGTGCCCACCTTGGGTTTCCCATATTCTACCATTCCATATAGAAGTCGACTGGGCAATATTTCATTCTGTTATAGATAAGGTCTCCAAGAGCTGGAGCTAACTCAGTGATAACAACAACCCCTCTAAGTAAGCTCAGCTTTCTTTTCTTTGCTCCTCAGAGCCTATAGGCCTCCATCTTCCAATTCATCCTCACACAGGGGACCGGGCCTTCCAGGATGCCCCAGCTTGGACATGCTAATATGGAAACGCTCTCCTGAGGCCAGACTCAAATTCGGGTTTTAATGAAAACCCCTTGACCGGGGCAACCAGCAAATGCTGACTTTTCTTCCTTTTGGGCTCAGTGTTGGGGGCTCATTTTGCACAACCTGACCAGATTCCCGTTCCCTTTCATTGTTTTCATGTTTGTTGGTTCTGTTTTTGCGTACTCCTGGGGACAGGAGCATGGTGTGTTCTATCACCCTGGGCAAGGCAATGAACTAAAATTTTTGGATGCAGAGCTCCAATAGTGGGCTGGACTAGAACCTGCTCTCCCGGTGACGTGTTTATTTCTTTGTAGCTCTTGTTCGATGCCCTCGTGGACTTCGGCCCTGGCAGCCTCAGCCTGCCTTTCCCGCCTTTGTCAGCATGGAAACCTCCTCCTCTGCAGTGAGTTTATTAGCAATTAATGATTAAAGAAGTATTTGCTTAGGAAACAAGTCAAGCAATACAGAGATAGCTCATGGGAAAGTTGACAATCTCTTTCCTGCCACCAGCCCTCCCTCTTCCCTTTCTAATCTCCCTCCTCTGTGGAATAAAAAAAAAAAAATAGTTTGTGCTTTATTTTTTCATTTTAGTTATTTTTTTCAGTTGTTTTTTAGTTCATTCTTTTGAGGAATATTAATTGAGCACCTACTGTGTGCCTGGATTGGTTTGAGCCACTGGGGTTCTAGCCACATGGGTAAGATGCAGAGGTCTCTAGACCACAAGGAAATGATGTCACATGGAGGAAGACAGAAAGGAAACAAGAAAATGTATGAATGTGTAGAATAATTGCGGTTAGAGACATGTGCATGAAGGAAATAAACAGGACGTCAGGATAGAGACTGACCAGGTGGTCAGGGAGGTGATTTCTGCCTTGGAAGAATGAGCTTTCCAGGCAGAAATAACCCAAGTGCAAAGCCTCCAAGACAGTGTATTAGTTTCCATGGGCTGCTGTAATGAAGTATGGCAAACTGAGGGGGCATAAAAGAAGAGAAATAAATTTTCTCACAGTTCTGCTGCCTAGTCTGAAATCAAGGTGTCAGTAGGGCCATGCTCCCCCTGACGGCTCTAGGGAAAGATTTTTCCTTGCCTCTTCCTAGCTTCTGGTGGTTCCCTTGGGGTTCCTTTGCTTATTGATGCATCTCTCCAATCTCTGGCCCCCTCTTCAGTGGCCACCTTTCCTCTGTATCTCTTCTTTTTTTATAAGGATACCACTCGTGTTGGATTAGGACCCACCCTACTCTGGTGTGACTTCATGTTAACTGATAACATCTTCAAATGCCATATTTCCCAACAAGGACGTATTCCCAGGTACTAGGGGTTGAAGCTTTAATATACCTTTTTGGAGGACACGATTTAACCCATAACAGGCAGGAAGAAACTTGGTGTGTTGGGGAAACAGAAAAGAGAAGTGTGCCTGGAACCTGGGAAACAAAGTGTAGGGGAGGGAGTTTGTGGGGTTTGGGTCATAGGTAGGAGTTTAGATTTTATGCTAAGTACAAGTCTTTGTCTCTTTCTGAGTGTGTGTGTGTGTTTGACATGTCCTGTCTCTTGTTTTCAGGCTCCTCTGGTATCTCTGGTGACATTGATTGAAGGGGAGACGTGTGGAAGTCAGGTGAGCTATTGGAAGGATGCTCCATTGTCTGTTTGAGGGCTCATGGTGGTGGCCGTGGGTTTGGAGATTAACAAATGGATTAGGGGTGAGCTTGGAGGTAATGTTGACAGGACTTGGTTATGAACTGGATATCGGAGTTAGGCAAAGAGATGAATCAAGGTAAATCCCTGGGTTTGGGCTCTAGCTCACTGGTCACTGGGTTTATAAAGTTGGGGAAGTCAGGAAAAACTAGGTTTTGGGTGGAAAACCAGACTTCTCTTTGGGAATGTTAAGTGTGCAATGCCCGTCAGACATCAGGGTAGATGTGCAATAGAGAGCTGGTATCTGAGTCTTCAGCTCAGGGAACACCAGAACTGGAGGTGTAAGTGGTGGTCCCATGGGGCTGGCTGGGAGCAACTAGGGAGGGGATGAGAGACACAAGAGGAGATGACCCTGGTCTGGTTGCTGGGATGTGTTAGCATTTACAGATCCCGGGAAGAGGAAGAGCTAATAAATGAACTGGAGATGTGTTGGGGCTGCGGGAGAGACCATTAGATAGGAGTGTCACAAACAGCAAGAAAAGAGAGTGTTTCTAGAAGGAGGTGAGTGTTCTACTGTGCCATTTGCTGCAGAGCAGAGGGGCAAATGAGAACAGAAAAATAACCTTTTCTCCTGGCAACAGTGGGGTCATTGGTGACCTCATCAAGAGCAGTTTCCATGGGGTGGTGGGAACAGGAGCCAGATTATTGTAGTGGGAAAAGCCAATGGGAGGAAGGAAATTGGGACAGAAAATGTAGGAACATTTTTGAGTTTTTTTTTTTTTTCTATAAAGTGTTGCAGAGAATGGAGGGAGATGTGGATACAGGAAAGGTTTTTGTTTGTAAAGGTGAGAAATAGCAGAACCTGTCGTTTGCTGATGGGAATGATCCAGTGGTGAGGGGGACCATGGGGAAACGTGCAGAAGGGAATCCAGTTAAAAGACGGGAGGGCAGGAGCCCCAGAGCACAGTGGAGGGGCTGGACTTTGAAAGCACAGGCACACTATGGCAGACACAGAACCAGGAATTTTGTCACTTTGTCCAATGTGTATCCTGCCCCAGAATGGCATCTGGGACATAGTAGGTGCTCAATACCATTTACCTTGAAGGAATGAATGGGTGAATATGGGTACTGACGGAGGCAGGTTTCTAGATGTGAAGGTGAGATGAAGGCGGTCCTTTCTGTTTTCTTTCCTTGGTGAAGGCTGAGGGGAGATCTTTCCTAACAGGGAGGAGGATGGGCTGAGGGGCCAGTGGGAGCTGCTGTCTGGGAGAGGGGTCCATCGCACTTTACTATGGAAGTGTCACCAGATTTTGTTTCTCTTCGAGTTACAACACCAACTGAACTGATGCCCATCTTTTCCCCACTGAATTGAAATTCCACCTTGGTCGCGTACAAGGCTGCCAGACACACTCGTGTCTGCTTCTGTGTGGTGTTTTCGTGGTCTCTATTTCTGTTCCTGGCTTATACCACACTGTTTTGATTACAAAAGCTTATAGCTTTTTTTTTTTCCTTTCATTTTCCCATTTAGGTTTAGTACTATGAGCTCTAAGACTGGCACAGTTTCCCTTCCCTAGAAGCACACATTCCAGTTAGATAAACTACACGCTCATGCAAAAAGAGTTAAAAATAGAAGTGAACTAACTATAAAAGACAGTAGCTCACAGCTTTTAAAGTTGTTAATGTATTGCAAGGTAAGTACCGCCTCACTACCTTATTTCAAAAATGTCTTTGTTGTTCAGTCACATTTAGTCTGCCATTTGGACTTAGTTTTTTTTCTTCACTAATTAAAAAAAAAAAACTAATCAATCACGGTGATTCTGTTTGAATTTGTACGGAATTTGCGTCTGTCCATTTATTTGGGATACTATATTTTACATCCTGTAGTAAAATGTCTTCTTTCTTAAAAATATAGACCCTATAACTTTCTTTTTCCTTTACATTTTTAAATTGTGGTATACCTTGAAAAAAAAAAAAGAAAGAAACTCAAAAACCATTGCCATCGAGTCAATCCCAACTCATAGCAAACCTATAGGACAGAGTAGAACTTCCCCGTAGAGTTTCCAGGGAGCGCCTGGTGGATTCGAACTGCCGACCTGTAGCACTTAACCACTATGCCACCAGGGTTTCCAGTATAACTTACAGTTACATGGAAAATCTTAGGATTCTAGCTTGGTGTAACCATGACCCAGACTGAGGTGTAGACTATTTCCAGAATTTAGATGGTTTCCTCTTGCCCTGTCCCAGCCTTTCCCCCCTTCACAGGGAACCCACTTTCTGACTTCCATTATCATAAGTTGATTTTACCTGTTTTTGAACTTCATACAAATGGAATCATGCATTATGAATTCTTTAATGTGTGACTTCCCGTCATTCGATATTGTTTGTGGGGTTGGTCTGTGATGCGTGTATCAGGGTTTTTTTTTAAATTATTATTGCTGTGTAGCATCCCATTGATCAATATACCACAAACGCACTCTACTGTTGCTGGACAAACTGAGTTGCTTACAGTTTCTGGCTATTATGACCAAGGCTTTGTGAACATTCTTGTACATATCTTTTGGTGGACATAGCACTCATTTTAGCTGGGTATACATCTAGGAGTGGTACTGCTGGGTCGTGGACTGGTTGATTGTTCAGCTTTAGTAAGTACTATCAAACATTCTTCCAAAGTGGTAAAGTGCTTCTACTGCCACCAGCAACGTACGAGAGTTCCAGGTGCTTCACATCCTCAACAGTATTTGATATTGTCAGTCTTTAGAATTTTAGATATTCTAGTCAGGGGTGGGAGGTGGAAGGATCGTAGTGGTAACTCTTTGTGTTTTTAATTTACACTTCTCTGATGACTAACGATGTTGAGCACATTTTCATGTGTTTATTGGTTACTTTTTTTTTTTTTTTTAGATGCTCTTTTTTGAGGTGCTACTTCAAGATTTTGCCCATTTTGCAATTAGGTCCTTATTAATTTTTTTTTTTTAGTTCTTTATATATTTTGGGGGCAAGCTCTTTGTCAGATAGATGTAGTGCAGATATCTTTTCCCTGTTTATGGTCTGCCCTTTTACTCACTTAATCGTGTCCTTTGATGAAGGTTCTGTGCGTTATTAATTTCTAATTATGTTATAGTTTTGGTCCCTATTATAAATGGGGTTTTAATTATTAATATAAAACATACTAGTTAAGAGATAACACAGTATTGAAGTATATAATGTGAAGGAATTGTCTTCTGGATCTTCTCCAGGCTTCTTTATTTCAGAGGCAATCGGTTTGAGCCTCTTCTGGTTTCGATTCCTCTGGTGGTTTCCTCCGGGCACTACTATTTCTTTTTTTTTTTTGAACAATTTATTGTGGTTTGGGTGAAAGTTTACAGAGCAAATTAGTTTCCCTTTCAACAATTTATATACATTCTGTTTTGTGACATTAGTTGCAATACTCTCAATGAGACAGCACTCTACCCACTTCCTCCCTGAGTTCCCCATTTCTATTCATCCATCTTTCCTGCCCCTTCTTGTCTTCTGAACTTTGTTTTTGGGCAAAATGCTGCCCTTTTGGGTTCATGTGGTTGATTGTTCTGAGCAGTGGCGCATTTCTTACAGGTGTTATTGTTCACTTTATAGGCCTGTCTATTGTTTGGTTGAAAGGTGATCTCCGGGAGTAAGTTCAGTTCCCTTTGAAATGTGTCTAAGGGCCTTAGTTTTGGGGGTTCTACCAATCTCTACCAGATCAGTAAGCCTGGTCTTTTTTTACAAATTTGAATTTTGTTCTGCATTTTTCTCCCACTCTGCCCAGGACAGCACTGTTTCTTGAGTTACAGGTTTTGATACTATTGCCTTCCTGCCCCAAGTATGAAGCTTTAGTTCTTTTATACTTGATGGCGTAGTGGTTAAGAGCTATGGCTGCTAACCAAAAGGCTGGCAGTTTGAATTCACTAGGTGCTCCTTGGAAACCCTATGGGGCAGTTCTACTCTGCCCTTTAGGTTCGCTATGACTTGGAATTGACTCGATGACAATAGTTTTTTTTTTTTTTTTAGTACTCCTCGGAACTTCCTGAGCCCTTTCCCTTCCCCCCCCCCCCCCCCCCCGTGTAGTTGCATCACTGCCTTCAGAGTCCCCACAGGACAACTCCGTAGCTATAAACACTCACTTGAAATGCAAACAGAGGCAGAATCACTTGACTCTCAACATTGTAAATCCATAGCTGACATTGCCCTTGACTCCTTGTCTTAGTCATTTAGTGTTTTTAGTCATTTAGCGTTGCTGTAACAGAAAGACCACAGGTGGATGGCTTTAACAAAGAGAAATTTATTTCCTCACAGTAAAGTAGGCTAAAAGTCTAAATTCAAGGTGTCTCCTCTTTTTTTTTTTTTTTCTCCAGGGGAAGGCTTTCTCTCTCTCTCAGCTCTGGAGCTTTCCAGGCGCAGGGACCCTGGGCCCAAAGGACGCTCTCTGCTCCTAGTGCTTCTTTCTTGGTGGTATGAGGTCCCCAACTCTCTGCTTGTTTCCCTTTCCTTTTATCTCTTGCAGGCCACACCCCAGGGAAACTCCCCTAACATTGGATCAGGGAGGTGACTGAGTAAGGGTGGTGTTACAATCCCACCCTAATCCTCTCAACATAAAATTACAATCACAAAATGGAAAACACCCACACAATACTGGGAATCATGGCCTAAACAAGCTGACACATATTTTTGGGGGAACACAATTCAATCCATGACACTCCTCTTCCATGCTTCCTCCTCTTTCCATTCCCGAATCGCTTTCAGGTTTGTGTTCATATTATTAAGGTTGAGAGTATTTATATTAATTTTGTGAACATAACTCAGCCTCTCAAGCTATAGGTTGAATCTAAATGCCAAGAATCCAGAACTCATGGCTTATGGCATTGCGGTGACAGGAATGTTGTATCCTACTAAGCCCAGTCATGGCTACACAACCCTTCTGAACCCTCCCACATCAGTGCTTTTCAAAAAAGAGTCTTCTTAGTGTGATTGCAAATGGTCCCTCCTTTGTGATCTTCCACTTACATGATCACAATCATACTATGATCTGGTTGGCTTCCTCCTTGGACCACGACAGTTGAGTGCAGAAGATAAGACAACCAGTGGCATCACTAGGGTTGGTGTCACCCTCCCCCATGGACTTCCTCCCATACCAGACCATTATTGTTGTTAAGTGCCCTCGAGTCAGTTCCAGCCCATGGTGACCCTACATACCACAGAACGAAGCACTGCCTGGTTCTGCGCCACCCTTACAATTGTTATGCTTGAGCCCATTGTGTCAGCCACTGTGTCAATCAATCTTGTTGAGGGTCTTCCTCTTTTCTGCTGATCCCGTACTTTACCAAGCATGATGTCCTTCTCCAGCGACTGATCTCTCCTGACAACATGTCCAAAGTAAGTGAGACGCAGTCTTGCCCTCCTTGCTTCTAAGGAGCATGCTGGTTGTACTTCTTCCAAGATAAATTTGTTCATTCTTTTGGCAGTCCATGGTATATTTCAATAATCTTCTCCAACACCACAATTCAAAGGCATCAATTCTTCTTTGATCTTCCTTATTCATTGTCCAGCTTTCACATGCATATGATGCGATTGAAAATATCATGGCTTGGGTCAGGTGCACCTTAGTCTTCAAGGTGACATCTTTGCTTTTCAACACTTTAAAGAGGTCCTTTGCAGCAGATTTGCCCAATGCAATGCGTCTTTTGATTTCTTGACTGCTGCTTCCATGGGTGTTAATTGTGGATCCAAGTAAAATGAAATCCATGACGTCTTGGATCTTTTCTCTTTGCTCATTGGTCCAATTGTGAGGACTTTTGTTTCCTTTATGTTGAGGTGCAATCCATACTGAAGGCCATGGTCTTTGATCTTTATCAGTAAGTGCTTCAAATCCTCTTCAGTTTCAGCAGGGAAGGTTGTGTCATCTGCATAACGCAGGTTGTTAATAAGTCTTCCTCCAATCTTGATGCCCTGTTCTTCTTCATATAGTCCAGCTTCTCAGGTTACTTATTCAGCATACAGATTGAATAGGTATGGTGAAAGGATACAATCTTGAGACACACCTTTCCTGGCTTTAAACCACGTGGTATTCCCTTGCTCTGTCCAAACGACTGCCTCTTGATCTATGTAAAGGTTCCTCATGAGCACAATTAAGTGTTCTGGAATTCCCATTCTTCAAAATGTTATCCATACTCTGTTATGATCCACACAGTTGAATGCCTTTGCATAGTCAATAAAACACAGGTAAACATCTTTCTGGTATTCTCTGCTTTCAGCCAGGATCCATCTGACATCAGCGATGGTATCCGTGATTCCACGACCTCTTCTGAATCCAGCCTGAATTTCTGGCAGTTCCCAGTAGATATACTGCTGCAGCTGCTTTTGAATGATCTACAGGAAAATTTTGCTTGCGTCTGATATTAATGATATTGTTCGATAATTTCCGCATTCAGTTGGATCATCTTTCTTGGGAATAGGCATAAATATCAACTGAGAAGTTTCAACAAACGGATGCAATGATGGAAGTGGTCACTTGTCTATGCCAAGCAATTTGGAAGACAGCTACCTGGCCAACCGACTAGAAGAGATCCATATTCATGGCTATTCCTAAGAAAGGTGATCCAACTGAATGTGGAAATTATCAAACAATATCATTAATACCAGACCACACAGAATCCTTAGTAATGTATTTTGTACTAATTTTACTTGTAAATCATAATGCTTGTATATCTCTCCTTCTTTTCCTTTAATTACTACTTTGTTCTTAAAAAAGTTATTAATATAGGTTCATAAATACTAATTACCATAATATTGTAGCTAAAATGCCAGAAAATTTGACAAAATCAGTGACTATAAACACTGGCAGCAATGAAAACAACATCACGTGCTTGTAATGAATGCAGATGAAACTATGTGATTTGAAGCCTCACTGTAATTGGGTAGTAATGACAGCTCTGATCACAGCACATTAAAAAAGTAAATTAGCGTAGAGTTTTAGCCATGTATGTATATTGATACGTGTAAGTTGGTTTTAGTTGTTATAATTAACTATAGGGATATTTTCATAAAAAAATAATAAATTTTATAGACAGTCATTGTGATGTCACCTTTTCTGACAGTGTCAACTGGTGCTGTCCACACCCCCTGCACCCCTCTAATGATGCCACTGAAGACAACAAAATGCATAGCTGATCTTGACTGGTCTTACCTGCCTCCATTTCCTTTGGAACCATCTCTTTCCCCTTAGTTGCTGTCTTGATGGGATTGTGGAAGGACATTCTGAACTCTTCAGGACAAGGGCCAGTTCAGAACCCAAGCTCAACCCATCTGACTTTTCTGGTCTCTGACTCTGAACAAAATAATGCGACAGAAAACGTGGTCAGAGCTCTTTTTATCCCAGTGGCTGAGCCTCCCAGGACTGTTCATTGGCCTCTTCCCCTGACCTTGGAGCTTCACCAAGTCTTGTCCTTCCTGAGCCCTGGTTCTACAGTGTTTCCTTCAACGCCATGCGCTCCTGTGTGTCTTTCCACTAGAGAAGTGGCTCACTTCTCTAGTTAGCCACGGCCACTTTGTTCTGCTTGTAACCAAAAATCCCTGATAGATGGAGAAAGCAATCAGAGATTCCAGGAAACAGAAAAAGCAGTGGGGAAATGGAACAAGAGAAGCTTGGGGCTGACCAGGGCTCCACAGCCCCTTTTGCAGCACCTGGCTCCATGCAGATTTCTTTTTCTGGTTCCTGAGGCTTACTCCCCCACAGACTCACGTTCCTCTCTGAAGGCACCTTCTCTGCACTCGGGCCTGTTTCCTTTCCCCTCTTTCTCTAATATCCTTCCTTCTGGGTCTTTGTCACGTCTCAGGCACCAACTCTCACATTTCTTCTAATGCCTCCCAAGCATAGTTTTCTGGCTGAGCTTCTCAACCCCCGGTTTCCTGGCCCAGAACATTTGGTGTCATCTTTTACCCCCTGCTCACTTCTTCCTGTCAGTTTTATTCATTCATCACATTTGTCTTTCCTCAGTGGGGCCTTTGGAGTCAGTTGGATTTGAGACCTTGAACTTGAGTCTGGCTACCTCTTCTTGGCTGTGTCTTTGGACAAGTGACTTCTTCCTGAGCCTACTTTGCTCACCTATGGCATGGAGATAATAACATTTAACTTCCTGGCAAGGAGATTGTAAAGGTTGAATAGGACCTTGCATGTGAAGTGCCAAGGAGAGGGCCTAACACACAGTAAGTACTCAATGTTCTTAAGCAAACAAAAAGAAAAAGGAAATCTCTGAAGCCACTTACCTGCATCTCTTACAAATCTAAAGGCCTGGAACATGTGTTTCAGAATATCTGCTGAACTTCTTCACTAGGACTTATTGTTAGAAAGATTAGAGTTGTTTAATAATATACATGATTTTAGAATAAAAAAGATTATTATTGTGAGTTAACTAAAGATTTTAATGAAAAGCTAAAAAGTAGATGGGAAAAATCAAGAACCTTCATAGTCAAGGTGATCACAGGTAGGATTCAGAAGAAACAAAGACACTGAGCATGTAGCTCCAACTGCTCTCCTAAAAGGCTGGAGCATGTTAAAAAGAAGGCTTCTTCCACTCCCAAATCAGGATGGATTTGGGGTGCAAGTTTAGGTGGGGCCTGGGAGAGATGAGTTATATAACAGAGAGGAAGAAAACAAAACCAAAACAAAACATCAGGTCCAAGGGCCTGGGGCAGTGTATTTGGGAAGTGACAGAGTTGAGAACCTCAGGGCGAGCACACCTGACAGGGGAGTTCTGCATCATTCACCGTGGGAGGGCTGTGCCACATTCTCCTTGCCCTCCACTTCGCTGAATGTTTCGTGGCGGCTTCACAGCCATGCATTCGTTTTTTGTAATAGGAGATTTGGAGCAACCTGAAGGGTTTTGAGTTCTTTGTCTGCGCTTGGGGTAAAGCAAAACACAGATTATGTGAGGAGGTTGTAGTTGAGGACAGAGGAGATCCTGAGGGTGAAGAATCCCAGAATTAACCAAAATTCCTGGGAGAACTTCAGATGGTGGAATTATTGGGTTCAAGCTAAGAACACCAAGTTGTTAAGGGGGATCCAGCCAATCTCTGGATTATTGCTGAAGTCAGCGAAAAAAATATATGTATATGGTGGAGTTGGACAAGAAGAAGGGCCTCTAAGCTTCTGATCCACTGAGGATTGCTGCTATGTTTTTGAGCATAAATACATATGAAATTCTATTTCTAAATCTTTTCTCTCATTTCTAAGACTTTTGTGCATGCTGATGAGATTTTACTGTGTACTTTTTCTGCCCACCATTTTGAAACCTAGAGCCATCAGTAGTTCTTTAGAGGGTCTTGTAAATGGTTAATCTTGGTATAACTTCTTGACACCTTGTCCAAAAGGGTTGAGAATCTCACAGTCTCCTTTTATGCCGCTCCCATAAATGGAAACTATTTCCCATTCATGAGAATGGTGTGTTCCAGACCTCCAACTTCTTCAATTTCTCCTTTGTAGGGTTGGGGAGCCCATGAAAGAATAGAATTCTGCTTCAGATTAGGGGATCCGCTTGGAACACCTTCATAAAGGATGTCAGGATGTGGCCTGTCATGAATCAAATTGTGTCCCCAACAGAAGAAATGTGGAAGTCCTAAGCACTGCATTTGTAAGTAGGAACCTGTTTGAAAAGAGGGGATTTCTTTTGCTATGCTAATGAGGTCATACCAGAGTAGGATGAGTCCTAAACCTAACCACTCTGAGAGGCATCTTATGAAACAAGCAGAATAGACACAGATGCACATGCGGGAAAGCAGACACCATGGGAAGATCCATTTACACGCAAAAGAATGCCAAGGATTGTTGTCAGACACTAGAAACTAAGAAAGAGGTCTGCAAAAGAAATCAAGATGGCCAAGACCCTGATTTGGACTTTTAGAACTGTGAGAAAATAAATTGGCTATTCTTTAAAGCCACTTGTTTGTGTTTTTTTTTGTTGTTGGTGTTATGGCAGTCCTAGGTAACTAAGACATAGCCCTGTTGGCCTCTACTTACGGTTTGAGTCGGTAATCAGAATACCAGTATAAGCGGGTCTAGGCTTTGTATCAATACTGTCTACTGTATTAATCACTTGTAGGTATTAAATGTTGCAAATATACTCCTCCAGCCTGTGCCCTGTCTGTTAGCTTTGCCTATGGGGTCCCTTGGGAACAGAATGAAGTGTGATGCAGTCACTGTTATGTTCATGTGTCTTTGTATACGCTATTCTTATGTAATGATTGTCTAGCCTGGCTGACTCCTATCTAACCCTTAAGACTAATTTCAGGGGCCACCTGCTCTGGAAAGCCCTCTCAGGCCATCTTCCCTCCAGATTGTATGAAGTGCCTGCCTCTGAGCTTCCCCAAGTCCTGAATGCGTTCACTTCAGTGCACAAGTATGACACTAGTCCCTCAGTTTCTTGGTGCAGGGGTGGGGCTTATTCATTCTTTCATTGAGTTTTCCCCAAGCATTGAGTGAGCACTGTGCCTGGAGCTGTTCTAGGCGCTAGGAATTAAAAACCAAGAGTGAGGGTTGATTTTATCCAAATGGGAGAGTCTTTCAAAATGTTTGGTTCACTGGGGGCAAATGAGAGCACTGGGCATGGCTGGAACAGAATTGCCTGGCCTGGGAGAATTCAAGAAAGGCTTCCTGGAGAAGGGACACCACAACAAATTTCTTATAGAGCAAGAATGCCCCTAACTCATGCTGGATAACAGCTTATGCTGATTCTGCTCGTCTTCTGTGGCAAGGGTGGCTAACTATTAGCCAAACCTCCCGGCTCCACTTCCACAGCGTGGGGTGTTGTCGGAATAGTTGCTGTGCTAGGACTCTATTTCCCATCATGGCCAGCCCCTTACATCTTGGTGTGGCCATGTGACCCATCCTTGCCAATGGAATATGAGCTGAAGTAATGATAAAAGTTGGTGGGGCTTCTCCAGTCTCCTTCCCCTTCCATCAACTGTGTGCAAAGGCCTCTGGGAGCCCTGGGTCTTGATTCACTTTCAGAAGGAGCTTCCCACCTGTTGCTTCAGATCACCCCCATGAGACTGTTGTGTGAGGGAAAACCAGGCATCCTTTGTGTAATACCACTGCAATTTGGGGGTATATTTGTTCCTTAACTAATGCATCTTCCTTCACCAGCATCAGCACCAGCACCCAGATGCCTGAGCTCTGGATCTCTCCTCCATCGCCCACTTAGATGCTCACTGGTTCATTCAGTCACTTACTTATGCAAAATACATATGCAAGGTCCTGGTGTCACAAATGACCTGGACTCCATCCTGCACTTCAAGAAGGCCATAACCTGGCAGGAAGATGGGAGAAGCCCAACAGCAATACCACTCTTCCTATAGGTCTACCTGTGCTGACATTTTCTCAAACAGCTGAGGGAGATGTTTCTACCTGAGTCGGGGATGGGGGGGAAGTGAGGGCATGGTCCCAGGATGGTGAGGCCAGTGAGCAGGTGGGAGATGGGATATGGCACAGGTGGTAGTAAGAGGTTTGTCCTGAGGGCTGTCACGGGCTGAGGAGTTGGTTGTAACTTCTGGAATTGTTGTCAGAGTGCGTGCCGTAACAGGGCTGTCCTATACAGTTGCTCAGCCTGGCACTGTACAAGGAGGCCGCCGATGGGAGAATGGGGGCTGCAGCCCAATGACACTTGTCCCCTTGGGCCCTGGTGTGGGGCTGTGTCTGCTCAGAGGGAGAAGTACTTTACTCTGTCACATAGGTGCCAAATGGGTTAGTAGCACTCTGGAGTCAGGGCATGTGTTGTTGTTGTTGTTAGGTGCTGTCGAGTTGGTTCCTACTCAGCAACCCGACGTACAACAGAATGAGACGCTGCCTGGTCCTGCTCCGTTCTCACAGTAGTTGTTATGCTTGAGTCCATTGTTGCAGCCACTGTGTCAGCCCATCTCACTGAGGGTCTTCCTCTTCTTCACTGACCCCCTACTCTACCAAGCATGATGTCCTTCTTCAGGGACTGATCCCTCCTGATAACATGTCCAAAGTATGTGAGATGAAGTCTCACCATCCTTGCTTCTAAGGAGCATTCTGGTTATGCTCCCTGCTTATTAGGGATGAAACTTCATGGAAATGGGGGTGGGAGAACGGGGGTGGGTAATAGCACTAATGGAGCAGCTCCTGGTGCTGCAACTTAGGAGCATTATCTCATTTAAACCTCATAACAAACATTCAACGGGTTGTGGGTCTTTAAACTCACTCGAGACTGATGTTCACTTGACCTAGAATTCATCCGCTTGTATAGATCAAGTAAATATCTAGTAGATTTCCTGTTTCACTGCTAGGGACACCGTGGCTCAGTAGCCAATGCCATAAGTCCATATGAGTGAGACTCTTCTGATTACTGCTTTGACTCTGCTGTCCATTACAGTAACCCATTCACCTTGTTTTTGTCAACTGAGTGCCGCCACTTGGCCTCTGCTACCATGGGGTCTAATCAGCCCCACTGTAGTCAGGTGTCTTCATTCAGTTAGGGCAGCTTCTCCTGTCAAGTCTGACTTACACAAAATAGCAATCACAACAATCTTCAAGGATGCTGGCGCTCCCTTCACAAATTTGTTCCTCACTGTTGTGGTAAATGGTGTGTCCTCTGGGCACTCCATGTGTGGGTCTGTGGTTCTACCCTGATAAATCCAGTCTAGCATGCCAGTTTTCCTAAGCCTTTGGATACCTTCTTCTACAGTATACCAAGGCAGGTCTGGTACTTCAACTTGACTTATTGCAGGCCACTGTGTAATCCATGCTTCAGCCAACCAACCAAATAAACTATTAGATTCTTTCCTAACTTCTTGAGCTGAAACACTGAATGAAGAATCTGTGCTTTATTGTCCTTAGGTGCCATTCAGTCACTTCTGACTCATAGCAACCCTGTGTATGACAGAATGAAACCATGCCCCATCCTGTGCCATTCTCACAATAGTTGGTATGCTTAAGCCCATTGTTGCAGCCACTGTGTCACTTGATCTCATGGAGAGACTTCCTCTTTTTCGTTGACCCTCTACTTTACCAACCATGATGTCCTTCTCCAGGGAGTGGTCCCTCCTGACAACATGTCCAAGACACGTAAGACATAATCTTGCCATCCTTGCTTCTAAGGAGCATTCTGCTTGTACTCCTTCCAAGACAGATTGGTTCATTCTTTTGGCAGTCCATGGTATATTCAATATTCTTTGCCAACACCACAATTCAAAGGCATCAATTCTTCTTTGATCTTCCTTATTCATTGTCCAGCTTTCACATGCATAGAAGGCAACTGAAAACACCATGGCTTGGGTCAGGCTCACCTTAGTCTTCAAGGTGACATGTTTGCTTAACACTTTAAAGAATTCTTTTACGATAGATTTGCCCAACACAATGCATCTTTTGATTTCTTGACTGCTGCTTCCATGGGTGTTGATTGTGGATCCAAGTAAAAAGAAATCCTTGACAACGTCAACCTTATCTCTGTTTATCATGACGTTGCTTATTGGTCCAAGAAAACCAAAATCAAACCCGTTGCCACAGAATCAATTCCCACTCATAGAGACCCTATAGCACAGAGTAGAACTGCCCCATAGAGTTTCCAAGGAGTGCCTGGTGGATTTGAACTGCCAACCTTTTGGTTAGCAGCCTCAGCACTTAACCACTACGCCACCAGGGTTTCCTTATTGGTCTGGCTGTGAGGATTTTTGTCTTCTTTATGTTGAGGTGTAATCCATACTGAAGACTGTGGTCTTTGATCTTCATTAGTAAGTGCTTCAAGTCCTCTTCACTTTCAGCAATCAGGGTTGTGTTATCTGCATAACGCAGGTTGTTAATGAGTCTTCCTCCAATATTGATGCCCCATTCTTCTTCATGTGCTCCAGCTTCTTGGATTATTTGCTCAGCATACAGATTGAATAGGTATGGTGAAAGGATACAACCCTGACGCACACCTTTTCTGACTTTAAACCGCTTAGTATTCCATTGTTCTCTTTGAATGACCGCCTCTTGGTCTATGTATAGGTTTCTCAGGAGCACAATTAAGTGTTCTGGAATTCCCATTCTTTGCAATGTTATCCATAATTTGTTATGATCCACACAGCTGAATGCCTTTGCATAGTCAATAAAACACAGGTAAACATCTTTCTGGTATTCTCTGTTTTCAGCCAGGATCCATCTGACATTAGCAATGATATCTCTGGTTCCATATCTTCTTCTGGATCTGGCCTGAATTTCTGGAGGTTCCCTGTTGATATACTGCTGCAGCGGCTTTTGAGTGATCTTCAGGGAACTTTTACTTGCATATGATGTTAATGATATTGTTCAATAATTTCCGCATTCAGTTGGATCACCTTTCTTGAGAATAGGCATAAATATAAATTTCTTCCAGTGGGTTGGCCAGGTAGCTGTCTTCCAATTTCTTGGCATTGACAAATGAGTACTTCCAACACTGTATTAATTTGTTGAAACATCTCAGTTGGTATTCTGTCAATTCCTGGAGCCTCGTTTTTCTCCAATGTCTTCCGTGCAGCTTGGATTTCTTCCTTCAGTACCATTGGTTCCTTATCATATGGTACCTCCTGAAATGGTTGAATGATGACCAATTCTTTTTGGCATAGTGACTTTGTATATTCCTTCCATCTTCTTTTGATGTGTCCTGAGTCTTTTAATATTTTTCCCACAGAACCTTCTATATTGCAACTCGAGGCTTGAATTTTTTCTTCAGTTCTTTCAGCTTGAGAAACATTGAGCATGTTCTTCCCTTTTGGTTTTCCATCTCCAGCTTTTTGCACATGTCATTATAATACTTTGTCTTCTTGAGCCACCCTTGGAAATCTTCTGTTCAACTCTTTTACTCCATCATTTCTTCCTTTCACTTTAACTACTCGATATTCAAGAGCACGTTTCTGAGTTTCTTCTGGCATCCATTTTGGTCTTTTCTTTCTTTCCTGTCTTTTTAATGATCTTTTGCTTTCTTCATGTATGATGTCCTTGATGTCATTCCACAGCTCATCTGGTCTTCAGTCATTAGTGTTCAACGCGTCAAATCTATTCTTGAGTTGATCTCTAAATTCAGGTGGGATATACTCAAGGTCATACTTTGGCTCTCATTGACTTGTTCTAATTTTCTTCAGTTTCATCTTGAACTTGGATATGAGCAACTGGTGGTCTGTTCCTCAGTCAGCCTCTGGCCTTGTTCTGACAGTGATATTGAGTTTTTCCATTGTCTCTTCTCACAGATGTAGTCGATTTGATTCCTGTGTATTTCATTTGGTGAAGTCAATGTGTATAGTCGCCGTTTATGTTGGTGAAAAAAGGTACCTGCGGTGAAGAAGTCCTTGGTCTTGCAAAAGTCTATCATGAGATCTCTGGCATAGTTTCTATCACCAAGCCCATATTTTCCAACTACCAATCCTTCTTTGTTCCCAACTTTTGCATTCCAATCACTCACCAGTAGTTATCAATGCATCCTGATTACATGTTCTATCAATTTCAGACTGCAGAAATTGGTAAAAGTCTTCAATTTCTTCTTCTTTGGCCTTAATGGTTGGTGCGTAAATTTGAATAGCAGCCATATTAACCCGTCTTCCTTGTACATGTATGGATATTATCCCATCGCTGACAGCACTGTACTTCAGGATGGATCTTGAAACGTCTTTTTTGTCGATGAATGCAGTGCCATTCCTCTTCAGGTTGTCATTCCCTGCATAATAGACCGTATGATTGTCCAATTCAAAATGACTAATACCAGTCCATGTCAGTCCAGTAATGCCTAGGATCAGGAAACCCTGGTGGCATAGTGGCTAAGTGCTATGGCTGCTAACCAAAAGTTGGTAGTTCAGATCCACCAGGTGCTTCTTGGATATCAGTGTTCATGCATTCCATTTCATTTTTGACAACTTCCAATTTTTCTGGATTCATACTCGGTACATTCCACGTTCTGATTATTAACGGATGTTTGCAGCTGTTTCTTCTCATTTTGAGTCATGCCACATCAGCAAATGAAGGTCCCAAAAGCTTTATTCCATCCATGTCATTAAGGTCAACTCTACTTTGAGGAGGCAGCTCTTCCCCAGTCATATTTTCAGTACCTTCCAACCTGAGGGGCTTATGTTCTGACACTGTATCAAACAATGTTCTGCTGCTATTCATAAGGTTTTCACTGGCTAAATCTTTTCAGAAGTAGACTGCTGTGTCGTTCTTCCTAGTCTGTCTTAGTCTGAAAGCTCACCTGAAACCTGTCCACCATGGATAACCTTGCTGGTATTTGAATATTGCTGGCATCATGGCAACGAACAAGCCCCCACAGTAAGACAAACTGACAGACACGTCTTAGTGGGCCCATATCAATAAACTCAGACTGCTGTGAGTTGGAATCAACTCGACGGCACTGGGTTTGGTTTTTTGGTGATCGATTTTTATGTTCCTTGCACCATTATCCCATACCCTTAATAGCCATTCCCACACATATTCCTCAGGTTTTTGTTTGTTCATATTAAAAAAGCCAAGCAGCTCTTTTGGAGTGTAGCATACCTCCTCCTGGGTCACACTTTGTACTTCACCTTTTGGGGCTCACTGGGACTTAAGTCCAAAGTCTGTCGGTCAGGATAGAGGCATCCCCTGATTTGTGTAGCCCCAGGAGCTGGCAAGCCCAAGACCAGCAGGTCAGAGAGTGGGAACCTTGCTCGAAGGCTGGAAGATTGATGAATCCCAAGATCGGCGGGCGAGACCATAGGTAAGCTGCTAGCTCAAGTCCCAAGAACTAGTGGTCAGACAAACAGGAGCCAGCTGCCGGACCCACGAGCCTTGCCAGGAAGTCCACTTATATTCAGATGCAGGCCACACACCTAAGGAAACTCCCTTTCAGCTGATTAGCTACTCACAGCAGATCCTATCATGGAAGCGATCACATTACATCAAATCTCATCATGGAAGTGATCACAACATCACATGACTGCCAAAGGACTGAGAATCATGGCCCAGCCCAGTTGACACACAACCTTAACAATCACAAGAGATATGTGTGGGAATAAGAGGAGAGGGAGTAGCCTTAGGTGCCTCCAATGGGTGGGGCAGGACAGGGATGATTATAAAGGAAAAGCCTGCAAGGAAGCCACCTCGCTCGCTCAGTTTCCTCTCAGCTGTTTTTGTTGTTAATTGCTGTCAATTTGATTCTGACTCATGGTGACACCATGTGTTACAAAGTTGAACTGCTCTATAGGGTTTTCTTGGCTTTAATCATTACAGGAGATCACCACATCTTTTCTTCCACGGGACCACTGGCAGGGTTCAAACCGCCAACCTTTAGATTAACAGTGCAGGCCATTTGCGACAGTTAGGAATTGTGTGAGCACTGGTGTAATTTCCTTCCGTCTACAACTGCAGATTTGCATGCAACTTTCAAATATTTAGAATCACTTCTTTTTCTTTTCTTATTGCATGGTCTCCTATTTCAAAAACAGTTCTGGCTAACAGTTGTCAATGAGTGTAAGTTTGTGAATTCTAGGTTCTTCTCCTGAAAGGTGTAGCTGATTTGGGTTTTTACCAGAGGGAATTAGCATGACCATTGCCCCACATGAGGACAGACACATAACCAAAAAGAAAACCATTTATGTGTTTGCAAGAATTTCTTTAACTGTTTGGAATTCATGATATATTTACAAAGCAAAAGAATTCAAGAAGGTTCTTGGTAGTTCATTTTAATGCTCTAGATTTAAAACCAATTAAATAATTATTGCATAAAAAATGGAAAATTACTTGGTAGTACTTGACTGCTATATAATTGGAACCTGAAATACATTTTAAATAAAATGTAATTCTGCTTGGATTTTAAAGAATTCTAGCACTTATGCACTCATTGTCTTTTGGTGGTCTATTGTAAGCAAGCCGGAGATTTTGGAGAACGGTGTAATTATGTTTCTTGAAGGTAATTGATTACATTTCTGCTGTTCAACACAGGTTCCCAGCTCCTTGGAGATACTAAAGCCGTTCTCTCAGTTGTTTCCATTCTAGAAAGAGAAAGGGAATTGAATGGAGCAGGGGAGTGTGCCAGTTCGAAGTAAGAAACACAGAAGGGATGGGGGACAATGAAAGAGAGAGAAGTGGACGGAGGGACACATGGAGTGAGAGGAGCAGAGGGACTTGGAAAGAAGGACTGGAAGAGAAGGTGCTGGATGCCCCCAAGGCACAGACAGAAGAGACTCTGAGCAGAGGGGAGGGAGAGGAGACAGGGGAACAGAGAGCACCAGGGGAGAGGGAGGGCTCGCACCTGGAGAATACTCTACAGCCTCCTCGATATGGTTTGGCTGTTTTCATCCAGCCTATTCCAGGGCACAAAGGGACATCCACGGTTGTCTACAAAGGTTCTCCAGCAATGCTCAAACTCTGGGTGGAGAGAGGAAAATAAACTCAACACCAGCCTCGGGGGCAAAAAGGTGTAACACTCTTAGGGACAGAATTTCTGCATCATAATTTCCTTCTTCCTCTTTCACTTTCCCTCCCCCGGGAACTGAGCTTCTCCTTCCAATTCTTTCTTCCAGCTAGGATATAACCCAGCCAGAACCTCCTTCTTTCTCAAAACTCCCAAATCCTTCTTCCACTACCAGCCACCCTCCCTCCCATCCCCTAGACCTCATCTCCTCTGAGCTCTCTCTTCCACTAGACTCCCAAGACTTGTCCTGGAGTCTTCCATCACCTCTGCTGGCAGCAACAAAGGCTTCTCGACTAAGAATTCTAAATACTTCCCATCTCTTCTAGCAACTTTCCACAGCCCTTTTCCAACCTTCCTTCCACCCCACATGGGTTCCACTCTCACCTGTAGAGGTCATGATGGACACATGGGCCCCGGCCCCCTGCAGTGAGCGCAGGCCCTCCTCATATCCCGAGTAGTAATCATAGATTCGGGGGGCAAAGATGCTCAGGCTCACGTGGCTATTCCCCCCCAGGAAGGCAACCACTTCCTGGGCACAGTTACGGCAGGGACTCCAGGAAAGGAACCAGGTGAATTTGTAGTGCTTCGTGGGGTCCAGATGCCAAGAAGAAACCCGGTCCAGGAAGCACAACTCTGCATGGCGGCGTGGCTGGGGAACAGGAGCAGACCGAACAGAGAAAATAAAGTGTTAGGTCACTTGTGAACAGGGACAAGGGCTGGACTAGGATGAGGCAAGTGGCAACGCAAAATCAGAGGGAGCTGAGGAAGGACCGAGCCACAGCGATGAGGGTATCTCAATACTGTGATGCAGTATTGAGAACAGGATCGGTGCGGATGACTTTTTATTTTGCTTCACTTCCAAAATAGTTCCGCTCAGCGCTGTTCCTGATCTGTCTGTAATTAGAGTGTGGTTATTTTGTTCATCATGAGATTGTTTTCATTACTTAAATGTGGCATTAAAATATTATTTATCTTGCACTAAAATAGTATTCATCTTGCTTACTGACTTTTCTGGCCCCCCTCTATTTTGCACCCTAGGCAAGGGCCTCCTCTGCCTCCCCCTTGTCCTGGCCCTGCAGAAGGAGATGAAGAGCTAGAGGAGGGAGGGGAGATACAGGGGGAGCCCGAAGGTCATTTGGCTGACAACGTTGACCTGGGTGTGCTTCCTTCAGGGGATTTGCCCTCCTTCATCTATCACCCACGGACCTGCCTCCCCACCTGCTCACACACCAATCATTCCACGAGCTCCTACTCTGGGCCTCACCTGTGCTGAGCCCAAGGGCGATACAGACTCTGTCAAAAGAGCTCGCTGTGCAGGAGGACTGAGGCCCAGGGGGCCTGGTAGGACCCTCACCAAGATGGGGACCTGGGTGATGGGAGCAGAGCCTTTCTGTGCTGATAGAAATTGGGAGATTTGCCGCAACTGCAGTGAAAAGATTTTCAAGCAGGGACTGGAACCCAGTCAGGCCACTAAAATAGTGCACAGACAATAGAGGAGTACGACCGGGTGTCACAGGTGAGGTGAGAAGGGGCCACAGGGTGTGCCTTTACCAAGTGCAGCTGATGAGGCAGGTGTGGGGACCAGCACCCTTGCAAGGGCCTCCTAGCAGTGGGTGGAGTCCTGCCAGGCCCAGGCTCAGCCCAGAGTGACCAGAAGTAGCATCTGCACCTGGACTCACAGCCAACAGCCACTCAGCCTCTTGAGCCAGAGGCTGTTATGGGAAAGGCCCAGAAAGGAATGTCTGTGGGACTCCAGGACCCCTGATCTTGGCCACCCCTTCCCACTCCCAAATGTTGTTGACCCCTGACCTCACTGCACTGTGGCCTCTGCCCTGGTCAGGGCTGCCTCCCTCCTCTCTACCTGCTTCAGGCTCTCTCTTCTGCCAAAATTGAGCCCAGAAAACAGGCATTTGGGAACCCGGACCTTGTGAACACAGAATATTAACCACTGCAAGCCCTTTTTCCCTACATTTCAATGTTGTGAAGATGCTCTTTGCGCTCCACCTGGAGGCAGTGAGTGGGGTTATGACGGGTCCTGGGCAGGTGTGCAGAGAAAACATTTTGTCTATTGCAACCCTGAAACCATCCATCCTGGGGGCATCTCCAGAGGAGTGGGGTGAGACCCGGAGCATGGGGTGACTCTGGGCTGGGACATGGTGACTTGCTACCAATGTGTGACCTGAAGCCAGTCACCACGGATCCCACCTCCACTCAACTCGAGGACAGACTTGCAGGGTAGTGGGTTCCAAAGGTGAGCAAGCCTCTGTGGGACACACATGTACACACAGAACCTTCTGCCCATCAATGTCTTTTGATTCAGGAAGGCCCTACCTGGCTGCTTTTGGGTTGGAACCCTCACCTGATTAAGGAGGAAGCCCCTGCCCTCATCCAACGGGACCCAGGAGTTGCCATCTAGGAGCTCCACCTCATAGCACAGGTAGGTCTGTTTCTGGCCACGGACGGAAGCGTCATTAATAAAGTTGAAGCGGAATATGTTTTGATCCATCAGGTCTCTGGGACACAGACAAGAGAAAACCACAATTCAGAAGGCTTCTTCTGGATACCCCCCACTTCCCCGTCTCATCCTTATCCCTCCAGGACCTGCAGAGAAGGGGCTTCTGTTCACTGTGCTGGAGGCCACCAAGCTCCCCTCTCTGACCCCTTCTGGGAGCTCATGGGACAGTCAGCCCATCCTTGGGGCTCCTTGGCCTTGTTGGGGTCCCCCAGGAGCCAATGCAGGTGATCAGACACTCTGATGAGGGCCCCCTGCTCCATGGCGAGGCTGGTTGCCTTCCCTGGGTTCACATCCTGCCCAGTCCCGGCCTTGGCTGACTGTGTCCCTGCTGGAAGTGGACCCAGTGGGGCTCTTTGCTCTTGACTATGGGATTAGCACCTGCTGGACTGTGCACTGGGGCCAAATACACTCTTTGGAGGGACCACTGCGGAAAAAGAATGCCAGACAGTTTTCTCTCCCCCAAATAACTTAATTTTTTTTTTATTATATAAAAAAGGCCATACTGAAAAAAATCATACAGCTGAGGATAAAATGATCTCTTAGCCCCCAGCTCAGGGACTTTTCCAGAGTAGAAAGTCCCGGGCTTCCTCGGAGACTGGAGAGCAGAGGAAGGAGGGAGGCACCAAAGGCGACTCTGCAGTGTCCAGCCCAGGAGCTGGGGGTCGGGCTGGATATGTCGAGAAGACATCAGGAAGAGATGGCCAAAGAGAGGAAAGAACAAGCCCCAGGAGCCAGATCAGGAGTCCCCAAAGGGGAGGAGGTGGGTCCCCATCAGCGAAGACCTGGAGCGGGAGGCCCAGGAGCAGAGGGGCTGGGAGGGTGGGGTACCTGGGCCTCGGTTCTGCGCCTGCCTCCATCTCCTTCTTTGGTACTGGGCTCCCCTCCTCGTGCTTCTGCCTGCTTACGGCTGCTCTCCCCTTCTCAGGATGTTCTTCAAAGTCCTAGCGTCCTAATATATGGTCACAGGGTTCCCACAACCCTTCTGATGAGACAGAGCCACACCTACCCTAGTCCGCACTCAGGGCCACTGAGAGGATGGTTGTGACTCATGAGCTGTCGGAAATGGACAAGTTGTTGCCCAACCTGTTTTCTGCTTATAAACAACAGTGTATGATGCTGTGATGATCCATAGGTAAGTTTCTGTTTATTTTTTCAGGCTCTGGCTGCAGACCCACCTTCACCCCTGGAAAGCAGTTGTCCCATATTGGACAAGGTAGGCTCTGGCCCAGATGTGTCTATTTGGGATACAGGGCCTGATCAAGGTGGAAAAAGACAGAAATGGTCAGGGGTGGAGGACGAACTCACCCCTCGGTATTTCAAGTGCAAAGTTGAGAGAGATACGATTACTCTCACTTGACAGGGGTTTTAGGAGGTAATGACTTGTCGTATTGGACTTGTAACTTACGAAATTATAAGTTAATAAACTGTGTTGTTTTAAACACTAAATTAGTGGTAATTTGTTACTGCAGCAACAGGAAATTAATGCAGCCTCTTTCTGTCTCTTTGACACCCTGGTCTATACATCCCCTTTTCTTCCTCCCTCTAATTGTCTTAAGGACAAGTCATGATTTGTGTCAACATGCTAACAGTAGACCCAGAGGAGAGAGTCCAGGCTCTATGGATGCCTTTCCAGTGGCCGTGTCCTTGCCAGCTGAATCGAAGCTGGGGAATGAGTCATTTCAGCTGGACTATCACTGCCCTCAGCAGAATTTAGTTCTCCCTGTAGGAATAAAAGGAACCAAAGAGTGTTGGTCAGAAGGTAATGATGTCTTTCCCAGTGTGTTAAATGGTGCTATTATTGTTAGTTGCAGTTCAGTCGGCTCTGACTCATGGTGACCTTATAGATAACAGAATGAAATGTTGTCCAGTCCTGCGCCACCTTCATAATCATTGATATATTTAAGCCCATTACTGGGGCAATTGTGTCAATCTATCTTATTGATATTCTAGGCATTAGTGAGCTGAAAAGGACTGGTATTGGCCATTTTGAATCATACAATCATATCGTCATATTGTCATCAACTTGAAAAGGAATGGTGTTGCATTTTTTGTCAAAAAGAACGTTTCAAGATCTATCCTGAAGTACAGCGCTGTCGGTGATAGGATAATATCCATACGCCTACTAGGAAGACCAGGTAATATGACTATTACGGAAGTTTATGCACCAACCACTAAGGCCAAAGATGAAGAAATTGAAGATTTTTACCAACTTCTGCAGTCTGAAACTGATAGAACATGCTGTCAGGATGCATTGATACTTACTGGTGATTGGAATTAAAGTTGAAAACAGAAGAAGGATGAGTAGCTGGAAAATATGGGCTTGGTGATAAAAATGATGCTAGAGATCGCGTGATAGAATTTTGCAAGACCAGTGACTTCTTCGTTGCAAAAACCTTTTTTCAACAATATAAACAGAGACTATACATGTGGACATTGCCAGATACATAGGAATCAAATTGACTACATCTGTGGAAAGAGAGGAAACCTGGTGGTATAGTAGGTAAGTGTTACGGCTGCTAACCAAAAGTTTGGCAGTTCGAATCTGCCAGGCTCTCCTTGGAAACTCTGTGGGGTAGTTCTAATCTGTCCTGTAGGGCCGCTATGAGTTGGAATCAACTTGATGGCAATGGCGGTTTTTTTTTTTTTTGGTGGAAAGAGACAATGTAAAAACTCAATGTCATTGATCAGAACAAGGCTAGGAGCTGACTGAGGAAGAGACCATCAATTGCTCATGTGCAAGTTCATATTGAAGCTGAAGAAAATTAGAACAATTCCATGAAAGCCAAAGTACCACCTTGAGTATATCTCACTTGAATTTAGAGACCGTCTCAAGAATAGACTTGACACATTGAAGACTAATAACTGAAGATCAGATGAACTGTGGAATGACATAAAGGATGTCATTACGTGAAGACAACAAGAGGTCATTAAAAAAGACAGGAAAGAAAGAATGGGCTAAAATGGATATCAGAAGAGACTCTGAAACTTGCTCTTGAATGTTGAGTAGCTAAAGCAAACAGAAGAAATGATGAAGTAAAAGAGCTGAACTGAAGATTTCCAAGGGCAGCTCGAGAAGACAAGTAAAGATTTATGATGACATGTGCAAAGACTTGAAGTTAGAAAACCAAAAGGGAATAACACGCTCAGCATTTCTCAAGCTGAAAGAACTAAAGAAAAAATTCAAGCCCGAGTTGCAATAGCGAAGGATTCTACAGGAAAAGTATGAAACAATGCAAGAAGCATCAAAAGAAGATGGAAGGAACACACAGAGTCACTGTACCAAAAAGAACTGGTTGATGTTCAACCATTTCAGGAGGTAGCATATGATCGGGACCTGATGATACTGAAGGAAGAAGTCCAAGCTGCTCTGAAGGCACTGGCAAAAAAACAAGGCTCCAGGAACTGACAGAATACCAATTGAAATGTTTCAACAAGCAAATGCAGCACTGGAAGTACTCATTAGTCTATGCCAAGAAATGTGGAAGACAGCTACCTGGCCAACCAAATGGAAGAGTTTCATATCTACGCCTATTCCAAAGAAAGATGGTCCAACCGAAAGTGGAAATGATCAAACATTATCATTAATATCACACAGGAGTAAAATTTTTGCTGAAGATCATTCAAAAGTGGCTGCAGCAGTATATCAACAGGGAACTGCCAGAAATTCAAGCCAGATTCAGAAGAGGACATGGAACTAGGAATATCATTGCTGATGTCAGATGGATCCTGGCTGAAAGCAGAGAATACCAGGAAGATGTTTACCTGTGTTTTATTGACTATGCAAAGGCATTCAACTGTGTGAATCATAACAAATTGTTAATAACGTTCAAACAACGGGAATTCCAGAACACTTAATTGTGCTCATGAGGAAGCTGTACATAGATCAAGAGCCATTTGTTTGAATGGAATGAGGGGATACTGCATGGTTTAAAGTCAGAAAAGGTGTGTGGCAGAGCTGTATCCTTTCACCATACTTATCTAATCTGTATGCTCAGCAAATAATATGAGAAGCTGGACTATATGAAGAAATGGGGCATCAGGATTGGAAGAAGACTCAGTAACAACCTGCAATATAGGTGACAAAAACTTGCTTTCCAAAATAAGACGACTTGAAGCACTTACTGATGAAGATTAAAGACCACAACCTTCGGTATGGACTACACCTCAACTTAGAGAAGACAAAAATCCTCACAACTGGACCAATAAGTAACATCATGATAATTGGAGAAAATACTGACCTTTTCAAGGGTTTCCTTTTACTTGGGTCCATAATCAATGCCTATGGAGGCAGCAGTGAAGAAATCAAATGACATATTGTATTTGGCAAATCTGCTGTAAAAGACATCTTTAGAGTGTTAAAAAGCAAAAATATCACTTTAAAGACTAAAATGTGGCTGATCCAAGCCTTGGTCTTTTCAATCGCCTCATATACATGGGAAAGCTGGGGAATAAATAAGGAAGACTGAAGAAAAATTAACATCTTAGAATTATGGTGTTGGCCAAAAATATAGAATACACACACTCTGGACTGCTGAAAGAACAAACAAATCTGTCTTGGAAGATGTACAGCCAGAACGCTCCTTAGAAGCGAGGATGGTGAGACTTCATCTCACATACTTTGGACATGTTATCAGGAAGAATCAGTCTCTGGAGAAGGACATCATGCTTGGTAGAGTAGATAGAGGGTCAGTGAAAAAGAGGAAGATCCTTGATGAGATGGATTGACACAGTGGCTGCAACAATGGGCTCAAGTATAGCAATGATCATGAGGATGGCACAGGAATGAGCAGTGTTTTGTTCTGTCGTACATAGGGTCGCTATGAGTTGGACCCTACTAGCCAGCACCTAACAACAACAACGACATCATTTAGAAGGTGACCCTAGTTTTTGCTGACCCTCTGCTGGCTTTTCCTGAGGAGGTGTCCAAAGTAAGTAAAATAAAGTCTCATCGTTCTCACTTCCAGGGTGCATTCTGGTTTTATTTCTGGTAAGACTGACTTATTTTTTCTTCTGGTGGTCCATAGTATATTCTTTATTCTCTGCCAACACCACAATTCAGATGCATCAGTTCTTTTTCTGTCTTCTTTATTAATTGTCCAGCTTTCTCAGGCATATGAGGTGATTGAAAACACTATGGGTCGTGTCAGGCTCACCTTGGTCATCAAAGGGGCATCTTTGCTTTTTAGAACTTCAAAGAGGTCTTTTGCAGCTGATTTGCACACTGCAATATGTTGTTTGAGGTCTGGATTTTTGCTTCCGTGAATGTTGATTGTTGATCCAAGTAGAAAGAAATTCTTGACAACTTCAGTATTTTCTCCATTTATCATGATGTTGCTTATTGATCCATTCACGAGGATTTTGGTTTTCCTTATGTTCAGGTGTAATCTATAGTGAAAACTGCAGTCTTTGATCTTCATCAGTAAGTGCTTCGAATCGTCTTCATTTATAGAAAGCAAGGTTTTGTCACCATTTCACAGGTGATTAATGAGTCTTCCTACAATCCTGATTCCCCGTACTTCATATAGTCCTACTTCTTGGATTATTTGTTCAGCACAGAGATTGAATAAATATGGTGAAAGGATACAAACTGCCTCACACTTCTTCCCATTTTGGACCAGGAAATGTCCCCCATTTCATTTGAACGACTGCCTCTTGATCCATGTACAGACTCCATGTGAGCACAATTAAATGTTCTGGAATTCCCATTCTTCATAATGCTGTCCATAATTTGTTATGATGTACATAGTCAATAAACACAAACAAACAACTGTCTGGTATTCTATGCTTTGTGCCAAGGTCCATCTGACATCAGCAATGATAACCCTCATCCCATGTCCTCTTCGGAAACTAGCTTGAACTTCTGACAGTTCCCTGTGGGTGTGTGGCTGCAGGCGTTTTTGAACTATCTTCAGCACAATTTTGCTAGTATGTGATATTAATGATATTGTCCAATAATCCCCAAGTTCCATTTAGTTACCTTTCTTTGGAATGGGCACGAATATGTATCTCCTCCAGTTGGTTGGCCAGGAAACTGTCTTCCAAATTGCTTAACATAGATGAGTGAGTACTTCCAGCACTGCATCCATTGATTGAAGCATCTCAATTAATATTCTGTCAATTCCTGGGAACTTGTTTTGGCCCAATGCTTCAGTGCCGCTTGAACGTTTTCCTTCAGTACCAACGGTTCTTGATCATATGCTACCTCTTGAAAAGTTGATTGTTGTCCCGTTATTTTTGGTACAGTGACGGTGTATATTCCTTCTATCTTCTTCTTATGCTTTCTGTGTCATTCAAATTTTTGCCCATAGAATTCTTCAATATTTAAGTTCTTTCAGCTTGAGAAATGCTGAGTGTGTTCTTCCTTTTTGGTTTCCTATTTCCAGGGTCTTTGCACTTTTCATAATAATACTTTACTTTGTCTTTTCAAGCCACCATTTGAAATCTTCTGTTCAGTTATTTTATTTCATCGTTTCTTCCATTTGCTTTAGCTACTCTGTGCCTAAGAGTTCCAGAGATTCTTCTGACATCCATTTTGATCATTTCCTTTTTTCTTGTCTTTTAAATGACGCTTTAACTTTCATCATGTATGATGTTCTTGATGTCAGTTCACAACCCTTCTGGTCTTCAGTCATTAGTGTTCAGTGCATCAAATCTATTCTTCAGATGGTCTCTAAATTCAGGTGCTATGTATTCAAAGTCACACTTTGGCTCTTATGGACTTGCTTTCATTTTCTTCAGCTTTAATTTGAACTTTCGCATGGGCAATTGATGGTCTGTTCCACAGTCGACTCCTGGCTTTGTCTTGATTGATAACATTGAACTTCTCCATTATCTGTCTACTACAGATACAGTCGATTGATTCTGGTGTAATCCATCCAGCAAGGTCCACTTGTATAGATGTCGACTGTGTCAATGAAAAAAAGTATTTTCAATGAATAAGTCATTGGTCTTGCAGAATTCTATCACGTGATCTCCAGCATCATTTCTCTCACCAAGACCGTGTTTTCCAACTACTGATTTTTCTTTGTTTTCAATTTTTGCATTCCAGCTGCCAGTAATTATCGATGCATCTTAATTTCTTCACCATTGGCATTCGTGGTTGGTGCATAATTTCATATTAACTGGTCTTCTTTGTGAGTGTATGGATTTTAACCTATCACTGACAAAGTTGTATTTTAGGTAGATCTCCAAGTTTTCTTTTAATGATGAATGCTACGCCATTCCTTTTCAATTTGTCATTCCCAGCATAGTGGACCATATGATTGTCAGATTCAAAAATAGCCGGTAACAGTTCATTTCAGATCACTAACACCTAGGACATCAATCTTTAAGCATTCCATTTCATTTTTGACAATTACCAATTTTCCTTGATTCATACTTCATACAATAACTAATGGGTGTTTAGCACTTTAATTTCTTATTTTGAATAGTGCCACATCAGCAAATGAGGGTCTGGAAGGCTTTGTTCTTCCCAAGCCCTTAAGGTCAACTCTGCTTTGAGGAGGCAGATCTTCCACAGTCATATTTTGAGTACCTTGCAACACAAGGGGCTCATCTTCCAGCAGTATATGGGACAATGTTCTGTTTCTTCCGTAAGGTTTTCATTGGCTAATTTTCAGAAGTAGATTGTCAGGCCTTTCTTCCTAGTCTTAGTCTGGAAACTCCACTAAAACCTGTCCACCATGAGTGACCCCACATCACTCATGAAATACCAGTGGCATAGCTATAGCTTCCAGCATCACAGTAACATGCAAGCCACCACAGTATGACAAACTGATAAATGGGTGGTGGGGATCAAATGACTGAAGAGATTATTTAGAGGAGCTCTTAGGACACTCCAGTGGTGAAGCTGTTCCTAAAAGTGTTCCATCTCAGGGGCAGAGGAACTGTGAGGAGTTCTTATCCCCTGACTGGGGAATAATTGTGACAGAGGAAGGAATAAGCCATGGGTTCCTCGTGCTGCTTCCCCCCAAAAACTCAGGGTATGGGTCCTGTCACCTCTTTTTGCTTGTGGGATACCCTTGAGTGCTTCCTTACTCTTTATTCCAAGTCTCTGGCCCTGGCAGGTGGTATCTACATCATTATATTGAGATATTTCTCCTTGGGCCCTGTCTTGCCTGAGGCAGAGGGGTGAGGCTGATTTCCTAGGGCGGCACACCTTACAGTGACAGCCACATGAAGAATTTGGGTTCTTGCTGCTTTACAAATGCTTACGGCCCAGGTCTCCCTCTGCCATAGTCACTCTGGTGCCCTGCCCTGCCCTTGCCCAGAAAGACAGCCACTCCCCAGAGCTCAGCAGACCAGTCATTTTCAGGTAACCAAGTGACTGCGTTGAGCCAGGAAACTGAAACTGAAAGGGGGGCTTTCCATGGACCCACTCGGGGAGCAGCAGGGATCTGGTAGTTTCCGGCTTCCGGGAGAGCAGACAGCTGGAGACACAGATGAGTCTGCTTTGATGCATCAGCTGGTGAGATCTCTGTTCAGACCTGCGTCAGATCTATGTCACTGTCGGCACATCACCCCGGCTGTGGATCACAGTTGGCATAGAGACCTCAGATCAGGATCCTGAGGCCAAGAAGGGCCCTAGGGGAAGAGCAGAAGTTAATGCGGGTATGAAACAGGTAGAAAGCCCACGTCCCCAGTGTAGTGGTTATGCCCCCTTCCACGTCGCAGCCTCCTCTTCCGACCCCTGGAGGCTACTCTTTTCCCTCCTGCTGGTCCACTCCAGGCTTCTCCATGTGCAATAAAGGCAGGAGACCACGTGAGTAGGAAAAAGAATTATTCCTCCTTCCCCATGAGCCTTCTGACAAGGCTTCTCTTAGCAGGGATCTCACCATAAAGCCTCAGTTTCCTAAAAGGGAACACTTTATTGCAATGGGGTTCAAGGAACCTGGCAGGGCTAAATGGCTCTACCTTAGACAAGAGTGGGAGATGGGGAAGTGGGTGGACAGTTGAGAGCTCATAAGGTCTTAGAGCCTGTGCTTTTGCAGGGCTCTGGGACAGGATGGGATGGGTGGCAGGGGCCTGCTGGCCAAGCAAAGAAGTTTCAAAGAGAAAGACCAGATGGCTACTGGATGAGGAGGGAGTTGCCATAGGCATTTTGGAGTAAAATGGTGGTCCCAGAGATTGAGGGCCCTCTGCATCTCTCCACAACAGTCGGGGTAGTTCTGCTCCTTTGTGCTTTGTGTGGTGGCCTTTTTGTGAGAAATTTGATAAAGGCCCTGTTTAAAATTGGAGCCTGATTTAACAAAAACTGATTTCCATGGATTCAAATTGTTGGACACACCTTGGAGAGCATCATGAAAGGAAGCCCATTTCAAAACCAAGGACGCTTTCAGCTACAGCAGCAGGCTGGGCACTTTGCGGATATTAACCCACTAATCTTCATAGCAACCTGGTCCTCAGAAGACTCTCACTACATACTGGTTGAATAAAAGAATTTAACCTGTTCTTTTTTTTTTTTTTTTAAGCCCAGGTGTGTGGGGAAGGTATGCTTCTCATCTCCCTTGAGAGAACCTACAGTGAGAAGCCCAGTTGGCTGTCACCCTCCCACTGCCACACCTTCCCAGCAATGACTGAGCACAGCGGGCCTGAGATGGGCCTCCTCTAACAGCTCATCTGTACTCTGGGGTTTTCCACGCCCACCTGAGCCTTTCTCAGAATGGCCCTGCAGTCTGAGTCTCTTCCTAACCAGGTCTCCTTCCTTTCCTATCATCTCTCAAGTGTCTGGTCCATATCATGACCCAAGCTCTCTCCCCTCCTCCCACCTCCTCCCCAGTTTATCTTTCACAGGCTTTTTTTTTCTATAAATTTTTTGTACCCCTAATTCTGGCTTTTGATACCTGCTTGTGGGAGGCCCAAATTGACACAGCTCATTTTAAGCATGAGGACTTGAGGCCAAGGACATGGCTAGTCCATGGCAGAGCCTGGATTCCAATCTGAATGTCTGGTTTCTGATCCATGCCCTTCCCTGGTATGACATGGAGCCTCTCCTTTAAAAACTATTTGTGTCAAAGATAAAATAAAAATGAACATTGGAAATATTTAGAACTCGGTGATTTTGAAAACAACACGTCAAAATTTGTGGCATGTAGCTAAACTCGTACTTAGAGAAAACTTTGTGATCTTAAATGCACATAGATGTTAGGTTTCTACCCTTTGACCATGCTTATTCAATCTGTATGCTGAGCAAATAATCTGAGAAACTGGACCATATGAAGAAGAATGGGGTATCAGGATTGGAGGAAGTCTTGTTAACAACCTGGGACATGCAGATAACACAACCTTGCTTGCTGAAAGTGAAGAGGACTTGAAGCACTTACTAATGAAGATCAAAGACCACAGCCTTCAGTATGGATTACACCTCAACATAAAGAAACAAAAATCCTCAACTGGACCAATGAGCAACATCATGATAAACAGAGAAAAGACTGAAGTTGTCAAGGATTTCATTTTACTTGGATCCACAATCAACGCCTATGGAAGGAGTGGCCAGGAAATCAAATAGCATATTTCACTGGGCATTTCTGCTGAAAAAGACCTCTTTAAAGTGTTGAAAAGCAAAGATGTCACTGTGAGGACTAAGGTAGGCCTGATCCAAGCCATGGTATTTTCAGTCACCTCATAAGCACGACAGTGAATAAGGAAAACTGAAGAAGAATTGATGCTTTTGAATTATGTGTTGACAAAGAATAGTGAATATACCATGGACTACCAAAAGAACGAACTAGTCTGTCTTGGAAGAAGCACAACCAGAATGTTGCTTAGACACGAGGATAGAGAGACTTCATTTCACATATTTTGCACATGTTAAGAGGAGAGACCAGTCCCTGGAGAAGAACATCATGCTTGGTAAAGTAGAGGGTCAGTGAAAAAGAAGACCCTCAGCAAGCTAGATTGACACAGTGGCTGCAACAATGGGCTCAAACATAAGAATGGTTGTGAGGATGGCACAGGACTGGGCAGGGTTCCGTTCTGTTGTACTTAGTGTTGTTATGAATCAAAACCAACTTGACAGGACCTAGCAACAACATTGTTGTTGTTGTTGTTAGGTGCCGTCAAGTTGGTTCCAACTCATAGTGACCCTATGCACAACAGAACGAAACACTGCCCAGTCCTGGGCCATCCTTACAATTGTTGCTATGCTTGAGCTCGTTGTTGCAGCCGCTGTATCAATCCACCTCATTGAGGGTCTTCCTTTTTTCCTCTGACCCTGTACTTTGCCAAGCTTGATGTCCTTCTGCAGGGACTGATCCCTCCTGAAAACATGTCCAAAGTCTATGAGACTAAGTCTTGCCATCCTTGCTCCTAAGGAGTATTCTGGTTGCACTTCTTCCGAGACAGATTTGTTCATTCTTTTGGCAGTCCATGGTATATTCAATATTCTTTGCCAACACCACAGTTCAAAGGCATCAATTCTTCTTCAGTCTTCCTTATTCATTGCCCAGCTTTCACATACATATGATGTGGTTGAAAATATTATGACTTGGGTCAGGCTCACCTTAGTCTTCAAGGTGAAATCTTTGCTTTTCAGCACTTTAAAGAGGTCCTTTGCAGCAGATTTATCCAATGCAATGCGTCTTTTGATTTCTTAACTGCTGCTTCCGTGGCTGTTGATTGTAGACCCAAGTAAAATGAAATCCTTGACAATTTCAATCTTTTCTCCATTTACCATGATGTTGCTCATTGGTCCATTTGGGAGGGTTTTTGTTTTCTTTATGTTGAGGTGCAATCCATACTGAAGGCTGTGGTCTTTGATCTTCATTAGTAAGTGCTTCAAGTCCTCTTCACTTTCAGCAAGCAAGGTTGTGTCATCTGCATAACGCAGGTTGTTAATGAGCCTTCCTCCAATCCTGATGCCCTGTTCTTCTTCATATAGCCCAGCTTCTCGGATTATTTGCTCAGCATACAGATTGAATAGGTATGGTGAAAGGACACACACTTTTCCTGACTTTAAGCCAATCAGTATCCCCTTGTTCTGTCCGAACAACTGCCTCTTGATCTATGTAAAGCTCCCACATGAGCACAATTAAGTGTTCTGGAATTCCTATTCTTCGGAATGTTATCCATAATTTGTTATGATCCACACAGTTGAATGCCTTTGCGTAGTCAATAAAAAACAGGTAAACATCTTTCTGGTATTCTCTGCTTTCAGCCAGGATCCATCTGACATTAGCAATGATATCCCTGGCTCCATTTCCTCTTCTGAAACCAGCCTGAATTTCTGGCAGTTCCCTGTCGATATATTGCTGCAGCTGTTTTTGAATGATTTTCAGCAAAATTTTCCTTGCATGTGATATTAATGATATTGTTCTATAATTTCTGCATTCCATTGGATCACTTTTCTTGGGAATAGGCATAAATATGAATCTCTTCCAATCAGTTGACCAGGAAGCTGTCTTCCATATTTCTTGGCATAGACGAGTGAGCACCTCCAGTGCTGCATCTGTTTGTTGAAACATCTCAATTGATACTCTGTCGATTCCTGAAGCGTTTTTTTTTTTGCCAATGCCTTCAGAGCAGCTTGGACTTCCTCCTTTAGTACCATGGGTTCCTGATCATATGTTACCTCTTGAAACAGTCGAACACTGACTAGTTCTTTTTGGTATAATGACTCTGTGTATTCCTTCCATCTTCTTTTGATGCTTCCTGCGTTGTTTAATAATTTCCCCATGGAATCCTTCACTATCGCAACTCGAGGCTTGAATTTTTTCTTCAGTTCTTTCAGCTTGAGAAATGCCAAACGTGTTCTTCACGTTTGGTTTTCTATCTCCAGCTCTTTGCACATGTCATTATAATACTTTACTTTGTCTTCTCATGGCGGCCTTTGAAATCTTCTGTTCAGCTCCTTTACTTCATCATTTCTGCCTTTTGCTTTAGCAGCTTGATGTTTGTGAGCAAGTTTCAGAGTCTCCTCTGACTTCCATCTTGGTCTTCTCTTTCTTTCCTGTCTTTCAGTGACCTCTTGCTTTCTTCGTGGATGATGTCCTTGATGTCATTCCACAACTTGTCTGGTCTTTGGTCACTAGTGTTCAATGGGTAAAATCTATTCTTGAGATGGTCTCTAAATTCAGGTGGGATATACTCAAGGTCATATTTTGGCTCTCGTGGACTTGCTGTGATTTTCTTGTTTCAGCTTGAAGTTGCATATGAGCAATTGATGGTCTGTTCCACTGTGGGCCCCTGGCCTTGTTCTGACTCATAATATTGAGCTCTTCCATTGTGTCTTTCCACAGATGTAGTCAATTCGATTCCTATGTGTTCCATCTGGTGAGGTCCATGTGTATAGTTGCCATTTATGTTGGTGAAAGAAGGTATTTGCAATGAAGAAGTTGTTGGTCTTGCAAAACTCTATCCTTCGATCTCCGGCATTGTTTCTATCACCAAGGCCATATTTTCCAACTACCGATCCTTCTTCTTTGTTTCCAACTTTCACATTCAAATCACCAGTAATTATGAATGCATCCTGATTGGATGTTCTCATTTCAGACTGCAGTAGCTGATAAAAATCTTCTATTTCTTCATCTTTGGCCTTAGTGGTTGGTGAGTGAATTTGAATAATAGTCATATTAACTGGTCTTCCTTGTAGACTTATGGATATTATCCTATCACTGATAGCGTTGTACTTCAGGATAGATCTTGGAATGTTCTTTTTGACGATGAATGCAACATCATTCCTCTTCCAGTTGTCATTCCCCTCATAGTAGACTATATGATTGTCCAATTCAAAATGGCCAATACCAGGCCATTTCAGTTCACTAATGCCTAGGATATCAATGTTTATGCATTCCATTTCACTTTTGATGATTTCCAATTTTCCTAGATTCATACTTCATATATTCCAGGTTTTAATTATTAATGAAGGTTTGATGCTATTTCTTCTCATTTTGAGTTGCGCATAGCTTCCAGCAACATGCAAGCCCCCACAATACGACAAACTGAGAGACACGTAGGGGGCAACATTAGAAAATAGAAAAGATTGATAATTGAATTTTAAATATTCGTTTCAAGAAGTTAGAAAAAATGTAGAATATAAGAATGAAACAAAGTCAAAAGATTTTATTTTGAAGATACTTATAGTGGTGAATAGTCTCTGTAAGAAAAATGTAAAAGTTTTTAAATAAAATGGTTGTTGTTTTTATCATCTAGTGCTGCTATAACAGAAATACCGCAAGTGGATGGCTTTAACAAAGAGAAGCTTACTTTCTCACAGTAAGTTGGCTAGAAGTCCAAATTCAGGGTTACTTTCTCACAGTAAGTTGGCTAAAAGTCCAAATTCAGGGTGTCATCTCCAGGGGAAGGCTTTCTCTCTCTGTCAGGTGTGGAGGAAGGTCCTTTTCCTCAGTCTTCCCCTAGTGAAGGAGCTTTTCAGGCACAGGGACCCGTATCCAAAGGACACGCTCTGCTCCTGGTGCTTCTTTCTTGGTGGTAAGAGGTCCCCAATTCTCTGCTTGCTTCCCTCTCCCACACCCCAAGGAAACTCCCTTTACATTGGATCAGGGAGGTGACCTAAATAAGGGTGGTGTAACAATCCCACCCTAATCCTCTCAGAAAAAAATTACAATCACAAAATGGGGGCCAAGCACACAGTATTGGGAATCATGGCCTAACCAAATTGATATACACATTTTTTGAGGGACATAATTCAATCTCTGACGGTTGTCATAATTACAGGAGCAGTTGTTGTTAGTGCCATTGAGTTGGTTCCAACTCATAACAACCCCATGTACAACAGAAGGAAATGTTGCCCGGTTCTGTGCCATCCTCACCATTGTTGCTATGTTTTAGCCCATTGTTGTAGCCACTGTGTCAATCCATCTTGTTGAGGGTCTTCCTCTTTTTTTCTGACCCTCTACTTTACCAAGCATGATGTCCTTCTCCAGGGACTGGTCCTTCCCGATAACATGTCCAAAGTAAGTGAGATGAAGTCTCACCATCCTTACCTCTAAGGAGCATTCTGATTGTACTTCTTCCAAGACAGATTTGTTCATTCTTCTGGCAGTTCCTTGTATATTTAACAGTAGAGATGTAAAAGTTATAAGAAAACATTTTGAATAAAAGTATGCCAATAATTAGAAAATCAGACAAAATAAAAAATTTTGTATAAAAAAATCTGATAAAAATGACACTAAAAGAAATGAAGCACATGAATAAACATGAAGCCATTAAAGTAAAGGAATCATTAACTACGTTGTACACATAAACATCCAGGAAGTTTTTTTTCTGTACTTTTTTTTTTACTGTACTTTAGATGAAAGTTTACAGAACAAACTAGTTTCTCATCAAAGAGTACACACATTGTTCCATGACATTGGTTAACAACCCCATGACATGTCAACACCCTTCCTTCTTAACCCTGGGTTCCTTATTACTAGCACATCCAGGAAGTTTTAATTGATGATCCAAATTTTGTAAACTTTCCCAGGTGATAGGTAAACTTCCTCAACTCATTTAGTGCAGGTAGAATAAACTTCATTTTTAAAGTGAGGTAAGGAGAATACAAGAAAGGAAAATTATAGACAATTCTCACTTGTGAACATAATGAAAAATGCCAACAAAAACATGATTTAATGAACATGGTAGCTAGATAAGAAATAAATAATAAGGAGCTTATGATGTTCTATTTCCCTGTCTTAGAAGTATTTTCTTTAAAACTGTGGTAGGAAACAAGAATTTGACCTATAACTGCCCTATGCCCTGTTCAGTCTCATCATTTATTCCTAGCCAGTGCCCCAAGACAAAAAAAGAAACAAGTGGTGTGAAATTACTACACTGCTAGAAATAATGAGGTTGCTGGGTCCAAGACCAGTATGGAAAAATGACTAATGTTTTCACATACTAGTAACAAGCAATTTTCAAATTTAATTGAAAGTAGGTGAATTTACAGTATGCAAAATTTTAACCAGAAATAAACAAGATTTGTAAGACCTTTCTGAAAATAACTTAAAAAATTATTGAAAAATATAAAATGAGGCCTGTATTGAAGAAGAGATAAACCATGTGCCTGGGCCAGAAGATTCAATGTCAAAAAGATGTCATTTCTCTCTAAAATCGATCTATGTATTTCAATAAGATTCTTACTGAACGTGAAAAAGCTGGTCCTTAAATTCATATGGAACAAGAAAGGGCCAAGAAGACTCAATACAATTAGAAGAATAAGAAGATAAGAGGGAGTTCTCTTCAAGGTAATAAAACTTAATCTAACGACATTATAATGAAATGGGTGCGGTAGTAGCTCTTGGGTTGACAAACAAAGAAATGACACAGAGCAGAGAGTTCAGATACAGACTGTGTATGTGTTTTATTTAAATATAGAGATCCAGTTGTAACAATATAATGAAATTCTACTAATTTTCCACTGATTTATAATGCTATATCTTTTATTTAGCAATATTCATGAAAAATGTATATACGTAACATACATACATACGCATCTACAAATACATACATATATATATACATATATATATATATATATATATATACATATATATATACACATACATGTGGAGCCCTAGTGGAGCAATGGTGAACTACTCAGCTGCTAGCTGAAAGGTTGTTGCTTTGAAAAGGCCTGGTGATCTGCTCTTGTACCTGTTGCCATCGAATCGATTCCGACTCATAGCGACCGTAAAGTACAGAGTAGAACTGCCCCATAGAGTTTCCAAGGAGCGCCTGGTGGATTTGAACTGCCAGCCTTTTGGTTAGCAGCTGTAGCTCTTAATGACTACACCACCAGGGTTTCCCCATAAAGATTACAGCCTAGGAAACCCTATGGGACTGTCCTACTCTGTCATATGGGGTCTCTGTGAGTTGGAAATCGACTCAATAGCATCTAACAACAAAAACAACATGTCACACCACTACACAAAGGGAAAGATTTTATACTTGAATACATCAAAATTTCAAACACCTATACACATTAAGACACCATAAATAATGAGACAGGCCACAAACTGGAATCAGATATTTGCTATGTATATAACTTACAAAGGACTGCTATCCAGGTTAAAAAAAAAATACATAAAAGATATTAAAAAGTCCTGTAGGTCAATGAGAAAAAGACCAACAACCTAATAGTAAAATGGACAAAAGTTAAAAATAGACAATTTTAAAGTTAATTAAAAAGTAGGTCAAGACCTCATTGACTTGTACAGAACTCTCCACCCAACTGCTGCAAAATATACTTTTTTTCTAGCGCACATGGAACATTCTCTAGAATAGACCACATATTAGGTCATAAAACAAACCTCTGCAGAGTCCAAAACATCGAAATATTACAAAGCATCTTCTCATACCACAAGGCAATAAAACTAGAGATCAATAACAGAAAAACTAGGGAAAAGAAATCAAATACTTGGAAAATGAACAATACCCTCCTGAAAAAAGACTGGGTTATAGAAGACATCAAGGAGGGAATAAGGAAATTCATAGAAAGCAACGAGAATGAAAATACTTCCTATCAAAACCTCTGGGACACAGCAAAAGCAGTGCTCAGAGGCCAATTTATATCGATAAATGCACACATACAAAAAGAAGAAAGAGCCAAAATCAGAGAACTGTCCCTACAACTTGAACAAATAGAAAGTGAGCAACAAAAGAATCCATCAGGCACCAGAAGAAAACAAATAATAAAAATTAGAGCTGAACTAAATGAATTAGAGAACAGAAAAACAATTGAAAGAATTAACAAAGCCAAAAGCTGGTTCTTTGAAAAAATTAACAAAATTGATAAACCATTGGCTAGACTGACTAAAGAAATACAGGAAAGGAAAAAAATAACCCGAATAAGAAACGAGAAGGACCACATCACAACAGAACCCAATGAAATTAAAAGAATCATTTCAGATTATTATGAAAAATTGTACTCTAACAAATTTGCAAACCTAGAAGAAATGGATGAATTCCTGGAAAAACACTACCTACCTAAACTAACACATTCAGAAGTAGAACAACTAAATAGACCCATAACAAAAAAAGAGATTGAAACGGTAATCAAAAAACTCCCAACAAAAAAAAGCCCTGGCCCAGACGGCTTCACTGCAGAGTTCTACAAAACTTTCAGAGAAGAGTTAACACCACTACTTCTGAAGGTATTCCAAAGCATAGAAAATGACGGAATACTACCCAACTCATTCTATGAAGCCACCATCTCCCTGATACCAAAACCAGGTAAAGACATTACAAAAAAAGAAAATTATAGACCTATATCCCTCATGAACATAGATGCAAAAATCCTCAACAAAATTCTAGCCAATAGAATCCAACAACACATCAAAAAAATAATTCACCATGATCAAGTGGGATTTATACCAGGTATGCAAGGCTGGTTTAATATCAGAAAAACCATTAATGTAATCCATCACATAAATAAAACAAAAGACAAAAACCACACGATCTTATCAATTGATGCAGAAAAGGCATTTGACAAAGTCCAACACCCATTTATGATAAAAACTCTTACCAAAATAGGAATTGAAGGAAAATTCCTCAACATAATAAAGGGCATCTATGCAAAGCCAACAGCCAATATCACTCTAAATGGAGAGAACCTGAAAGTATTTCCCTTGAGAACGGGAACCAGACAAGGATACCCTTTATCACCACTCTTATTCAACATCGTGCTGGAAGTCCTAGCCAGGGCAATTAGGCTAGACAAAGAAATAAAAGGTATCCGGATTGGCAAGGAAGAAGTAAAGTTATCACTATTTGCAGATGACATGATTATATACACAGAAAACCCTAAGGAATCCTCCAGAAAACTACTGAAACTAATAGAAGAGTTTGGCAGAGTCTCAGGTTATAAAATAAACATACAAAAATCACTTGGGTTCCTCTACATCAACAAAAAGAACACCGAAGAGGAAATAACCAAATCAATACCATTCACAGTAGCCCCCAAGAAGATAAGATACTTAGGAATAAATCTTACCAAGGACGTAAAAGACCTATACAAAGAAAACTACAAAGCTCTACTACAAGAAATTCAAAAGGACATACTTAAGTGGAAAAACATACCCTGCTCATGGATAGGAAGACTTAACATAGTAAAAATGTCTCTTCTACCAAAAGCCATTTATACATATAACGCACTTCCGATCCAAATTCCAATGTCATATTTTAAGGGGATAGAGAAACAAATCACCGATTTCATATGGAAGGGAAAGAAGCCCCGGATAAGCAAAGCACTACTGAAAAAGAAGAAGAAAGTGGGAGGCCTCACTTTACCTGATTTCAGAACCTATTATACAGCCACAGTAGTCAAAACAGCCTGGTACTGGTACAACAACAGGCACATAGACCAATGGAACAGAATTGAGAACCCAGATATAAATCCATCCACGTATGAGCAGCTGATATTTGACAAAGGACCAGTGTCAATTAATTGGGGAAAAGAAAGCCTTTTTAACAAATGGTGCTGGCATAACTGGATATTCATTTGCAAAAAAATGAAACAGGACCTATACCTTACACCATGCACAAAAACTAACTCCAAGTGGATCAAAGATCTAAACATAAAGACTAAAACGATAAAGATCATGGAAGAAAAAATTGGGAAAACCCTAGGAGCCCTAATACAAGGCATAAACAGAATACAAAACATTACCAAAAATGATGAAGAGAAACCCGATAACTGGGAGCTCCTAAAAATCAAACATCTATGCTCATCTAGAGACTTCACCAAAAGAGTAAAAAGACCACCTACAGACTGGGAAAGAATTTTCAGCTATGACATCTCCGGCCAGCGCCTGATCTCTAAAATCCACATGATTCTGTCAAAACTCAACCACAAAAAGACAAACAACCCAATCAAAAAGTGGGCAAAGGATATGAACACACATTTCACTAAAGAAGATATTCAGGCAGCCAACAGATACATGAGAAAATGCTCACGATCATTAGCCATTAGAGAAATGCAAATTAAAACTACGATGAGATTCCATCTCACACCAGCAAGGCTGGCATTAATCCAAAAAACACAAAATAATAAATGTTGGAGAGGCTGCGGAGAGATTGGAACTCTTATACACTGCTGGTGGGAATGTAAAATGGTACAACCACTTTGGAAATCTATCTGGCGTTATCTTAAACAGTTAGAAATAGATCTACCATACAACCCAGAAATCCCACTCCTGGGAATATACCCTAGAGATACAAGAGCCTTCATACAAACAGATATATGCACACCCATGTTTATTGCAGCTCTGTTTACAATAGCAAAAAGTTGGAAGCAACCAAGGTGTCCATCAACGGATGAATGGGTAAATAAACTGTGGTATATTCACACAATGGAATACTACGCATCGATAAAGAACAGTGACGAATCTGTGAAATATTTCATAACATGGAGGAACCTGGAAGGCATTATGCTGAGCGAAATTACTCAGAGGCAAAAGGACAAATATTGTATAAGACCACTATTATAAGATCTTGAGTAATAGTAAACCTGAGAAGAACACATACTTTTGTGGTCACGAGGAGGGGAGGGAGGGAGGGTGGGAGAGGGTTTTTTACTGATTAATCAGTAGATAAGAAATGCTTTAGGTGAAGGGAAAGAGAACACTCAATACATGGAAGGTCAGCTCAATTGGACTGGACCAAAAGCAAAGAAGTTTCCGGGATAAAATGAATGCTTCAAAGGTCAGCGGAGCAAGGGCGGGGGTCTGGGGAACATGATTTGCGGGGACTTCTAAGTCAATTGGCAAAATAATTCTATTATGAAATCATTCTGCATCCCACTTTGAAATGTGGCGTCTGGGGTCTTAAATGCCAACAAGCGGCCATCTAAGATGCATCAATTGGTGTCAACCCACCTGGAGCAAAGGAAAATGAAGAACACCAAGGCCACACGACAACTAAGAGCCCAAGAGACAGAAAGGGCCACATGAACCAGAGACGTACATCATCCTGAGACCAGAAGAACTAGTTGGTGCCCGGCCACAATCGATGACTGCCCTGTCAGGGAGCACAACAGAGAACTCCTGAGGGAGCAGGAGATCAGTGGGATGCAGACCCCAAATTCTCATAAAAAGACCAAACTTAATGGTCTGACTGAGACTAGAGGAATCCCGGCGGCCATGGTCCCCAGACCTTCTGTTGGCACAGGACAGGAACCATCCCCGAAGACAACTCATCAGACATGAAAGGGACTGGTCAGCGGGTGGGAGAGAGACGCTGATGAAGAGTGAGCTAATTATATCAGGTGGACACTCGAGATTGTGTTGGCAACTCTTGTCTGGAGGGGGGATGGGAGGATAGAGAGAGAGAGAAGCCGGCAAAATTGTCACGAAAGGAGAGACTGAAAGGGCTGACTCAAGAGGGGGAGAGCAAGTGGGAGTAGGGAGTGAGATGTATGTAAACTTATATGTGACAGACTGATTGGATTTGTAAACGTTCACTTGAAGCTTAATAAAAGTTAATAAAAAAAAAAAAGTAGGTCAAGAAAGGATGCTCAAACTCACTAGGAATTGGGCAAGTATAAATTGAGACCTCAGTGAAACATCTGCTGAAGGGTTCCATCCATTGGATGGAAACAGCAAGTCTAGTAATGACAAGTGTCGGTGAGGATGTGGATACACAATTCTGACCATTTCTGGTGAGACTGTAAATTGGAATCAGTGTTTGGAAAGCAATTAGATAATACTAAAAGAAACAAAGATGAAAAGATAAGTAAAGGTGAAGAATCATCTGACCCCAATCTCAACAATTCCCTTCTAGGTGTCTTCCCAAGAGAAACTTGCTCACAGGTGCACAAAGACATGTGCATGGAAGATCCCAGAAACTGTGTCCAGAAGAATAGAAAAGTGGACATGCTGTCCCTGAGCCCCAGCAGAAGATGAAGTCAATGCACCATCTTCCCTCTTACAATGCAAGATATATAGCAATTAAAATTAAAGAACTTGATTTACGCATGGAAACATGGATGAATTCTAATAAGATAACGTTGAATGAGAAAGTAAATAACAAAACAGATACTCATTGAAAGATATCACTACATAAATTATAAAGACTCGATAACATTGCCATGTATTTTTATGGAGAGAGACATACGCAGTATGTGAAACTAGAAAAGCATGGACCAAGATGATACACACTAATTTCAGGATAAGGTTACCCGTGGGAAGGGCAAGAGGGAGGAGACATGGGGACAAATGCACAGCAGTGATACTTCTGTGTCGTTCTGTATTTTTAGGAAAAGAAATAGAGAGGAAGAGAGACTTCTGAGAAAACATGACCATAAGTTTATAGACCTTGAATATTAGGGATGAGCCCAGGGGTGTCTATTGTATAATTGTGTTATATTAGGGTTTAAAAAGGAAGAAAATGTGCCCTTCCAGACATGTGACCTGAGGAACTGACTTCTTGTCCAGACGGGTGGCAGTGCAGCTTCCATGACCCTCTTGCTGCTCCTTCGAGGCCTCCTCACACCCCGGACAGGGACACACAGCCTGAGGTTCCAGAGAACCGCAGGAAGCGTGTTCTCTGGATGCATGCATGGAGCTAACCGACTGACCTCTGGGTCAGGGAGAAGTTGTTGTACCACAGTGCAGTGGAGCTCCAGGTCACCTGTCAGCCCTGGTCCATGAAAGGGGGACAAAAGTGTCCCACTCAGTTTATGGGAAATGACATCCTTCCATCCCCAATCAGGAGCATGTAAGTGAAAACAAAACCTCTCCATCTTGCTGAAGATTCCCACCCAAAGTCCCATGAGACATGGAGCGAGGTGTTTCTCTCCCCGCCTAAATGGGGAGAGGAGGGGATAAGCAAGAGAGGGTGGCTGAGGGGATCCAGAGCAGGAGGACAGAGACTGAGGGGGGGCAACACCATGGGGCCAACCCTGCAAACGCCCTTCGCCCAGGCACGTCAGCACAGGACAGGGAGAAGTGCCCAGAGAGAGTGCAGGGTTGGCTAGTAAGGCTCTGGGTCACCCTGGCCTGGGATGAAGGTCCTGCTCCTTTGGGGTTCCTAATATAGAGCAGAGATGTTAGGGCCACACTGGGCTGGGTTCATCCTGCTCTGCCCTCACGTCTGCCCCCACCACTGAGACAAGGGCTTTCACTTTGTTTTCTTACCTGCGTTGCGGCTGAGAGAATCCTTAGTCTCAAGGTTACAATGATGATGACATCGGGAACTTGCGTCAAGGGCCAGGCACAGAGTAGGCACTTTCTCCTCCCACATACACGTTGTTCTCCAAGTCAGTTCACTTGGCTCCTAGCATCCAGTCACAGTCATGTTACAGCCTAGGGCTGTGGGTCCAGGGGACACAGGGAGGTCCTGCTTGGACGAGCCCTTTGGCAGCTCATGGTCCTGTCCTGTGGGGTCTCCTCCAGGGGTAGACACTGACCTCTAACAACCTGTCTGCAGAGCTCAGGTGTCAGAGGTTAATCTTAGTGTTGGAAACAGAACCTGGGAAACCACAGGTGAGGTGTGTGTTATCGTGAGGTCCCTCCATGTAGCAAATGTGAAACCAGAAGCTGGTGGCAGAGCAAAGGGCACTGCTAAGGTGAGTCCCAGTGGTTAAAGGTGGGGCCCAGTATCTCCTGCTCAGCTGTTCATGGGTCACTCTGACATAGTACAGGCTCCCGGGTCCTTGGAGTGCACCTTGAGGGGGAAGAACACATGCCATGAGTGGGAAGAGAAGCAGGAGGATCCAGGCTCCAGAACAGGAGAAGAAACTAAAGATGTGGAGGGAAGTGCAGCCCTGAAGCCCAGGTAACCATCCTCCTCATCCCCTCTGCTCCTGGGCCTCCTCTTAGGGCTTCTCTGGTGGAGAACTATCTTCTTGTCAGGGGATCCTGCCCTGACTCCTGGGGTTCGCCCTCTCCTCCTCTCGCTCTCACTGTCCCTTTCCTTGTCCAGCCATAAACTCCCTGTGATTCCACATTGTGGTCTCCAGCCCAATGCCTGGCTCCTGGGCTGAACACTGAGAAGTTGCCCTTGGTGCCCACTACTTTCTCTGCTCTCTGATTCCCAGTGAAGCACTCGACCTCAGCTGTAAAAGCCTTAGAACTGGGGGCTGAGAGAGCGTTTTTATTTTTAGCTCTATGATTGTTTTTATAAAGTATTATTTCCATAATTAGAAAAAAAATATTTTTATAAAGTATTATTTCCATAATTAGAAAAAAAAATCTTTTAGGTTATATGAAGAGAAAAATCTTTGACTTTCTTTTTCCCCAGTGGCCCCATTCATGGTGTTTTTTGTCCCAATGCACAGTCCAGCATGTTTTAACCCAGTAGACAGGAAAAAAACAGCCCCACTGGGTCCACTTCCACCTGGAAATGGGTCAGCTGAAGCCATGTGTAAAAATGGTAGTGGAGGTGTCAGACCTCCTCTAACTTCTCAGAGGAAAAGGAGAATCATTATTAGCATCAACAGCCCAAGGCTTCATCAGTCAGAACAAGGCCAGGGGCCGACTGTGGAACAGACCATCAACTGCTCATATGCAAGTTCAAGCTGAAACTGAAGAAAATCACAGCAAGTCCACGAGAGCCAAAATATGACCTTGAGTATATCCCACCTGAATTTAGAGACCATCTGAAGAATAGATTTGACGCATTGAACACCGTGACCGAAGACCAGACGAATTGTGGAATGACATCAAGGACATCATCCATGAAGAAAGCAAGAGGTCATTGAAAGACAGGAAAGAAAGAAAAGACCAAGATGGATGTCAGAGGAGACTCTGAAACTTGCTCTTGAGCGTCGAGCAGCTAAAGCAAAAGGAAGAATTGATGAAGTAAAAGAACTGAACAGAAGATTTCAAAGGGCCTCTTGAGAAGACAAAGTAAAGTATTATAATGACATGTGCAAAGAGCTGGAGATGGAAAACCAAAAGGGAAGAACATGTTCAATGTTTCTTAAGCTGAAAGAACTGAAGAAAAAATTCAAGGCTCGAGTTGCAATAGTGAAGGATTCCATGGGGAAAATATTAAATGATGCAGGAAGCATCAAAAGAAGATGGAAGGAATACACAGAGTCATTATACCAAAAAGAATTAGTTGATATTCAACCATTTCAAGAGGTGGCATATGATCAGGAACTGATGGTACTGAAGGAAGAAGTCCAAGCCGCTCTGAAGGCACTGGCGAAAAACAAGGCTCCAGGAATTGATGGAATATCAATTGAGATATTTCAACAAACAGATGCAGCGCTGGAGATGCTCACTTGTCTATGCCAAGAAATATGGAAGACAGCTTCCTGGCCAACTGACTGGAAGAGATCCGTATTTATGCCTATTCCCAAGAAAGGTGATCCAACCGAATGTGGAAATTATAGAACAATATTATTAATATCACATGCAAGCAAAATTTTGCTGAAGATCATTCAAAAACGGCTGCAGCAGTATATCGACAGGGAACTGCAAGAAATTCAGGGCGGTTTCAGAAGAGGATGTGGAACCAGGGATATCATTGCTGATGTCAGATGGATCCTGGCTGAAAGCAGAGAATACCAGAAAGATGTTTACCTGTGTTTTATTGATTATGCAAAGGCATTTGAATGTGTGGATCATAAGAGACCATGGATAACACTGTGAGGAATGGGAATTCCAGAACACTGAATTGTGCTCATGAGGAACCTTTACATAGATCAAGAGGCAGTTGTTCGGACAGAAGAAGGGGATACTGATTGGTTGAAGGTCAGGAAAGGCGTGCGTCAGGGTTGTATTCTTTCACCATATCTATTCAATCTGTATGCTGAACAGATAATACGAGAAGCTGGACTATATGAAGAAGAACGGGGCATCAAGATTGGAGGAAGACTCATTAACAACCTGCGTTATACAGATGACACAACCTTGCTCGCTGAAAGTGAAGAGGACTTGAGGCACTTACTTATGAAGATCAAAGACCACAGCCTTCCGTACGGATTGCATGTCAAAATGAAGAAAACAAAAATCCTCACAACTAGACCAATAAGCAACATCATGTTAAAAGGAGAAAAGATTGAAGTTGTCAAGGATTTCATTTTACTTGGATCCACAATCAACAGCCATGGAAGCAGCAGTCAGAAAATCAAAAGACACATTGCATTGGGTAAATCTGCTGCAAAGGACCTCTTCAAAGTGTTGGAAAGCAAAGGTGTCACTCTGAGGACTAAGGTGCACCTGACCCAAGCCATGGTATTTTCAATCGCATCATATGCATGTGAAAGCTGGACAATAAATAAGGAAGACCGAAGACGAGTTGACGCCTTTGAATTGTGGTGTTGGCGAAGAATATTGAATATACCAAGGACTGCCAAAAGAACGAACAAATGTGTCTTGGAAGAAGTGCAGCCAGAATGCTCCTTAGAGGCAAGGATGGCGAGACTGCGTCTTACATACTTTGGACATGTTGTCAGGAGGGATCAGTCTCTGGAGAAGGATATCATGCTTGGCAGAGTACAGGGTCAGTGGAAAAGAGGAAGACCCTCAACGAGGTGGATTGACACAGTGGTTACAACAATGGGCTGAAGCATAACAACGATTGTGAGGATGGCGCAGGACCAGGCAGTGTTTCGTTGTGTTGTGCACAGGATCTCTATGAGTCGGAACCGACTCGACGGCACCTAACAACAACAACAAGCCCAAGGTTGACTCTTATGAAGCTGAGCTGAGACATACCTCCTCTCTCCAACCTTTTTACCAATTCTGACACCATCCATCCCTCACACAGCACTCTCTACTTCTCTGCTGGGTTCGATAATTTCTTACGATGGCCACACAGGACTCACAGACCGTAATCACAATTATGGAGTTTATTAGGGAAATTGTTGTTAGGTGCCGTCAAGTCGGTTCGAGCTCATAGTACAACAGAAGGAAGCACTGCCCAGTCCTGTGCCACTCTCAAAATCATTGCAATGTTTGAGCCCTTTGTGCAGCTATGGTGTCAATCCATCTCTTTAAGGGTCCTCCTGTTTTTCACTGACCCTCTACCTTACCAAGCATGGTGTCTGTCTTAGTTATCAAGTGCTGCTACAACAGAAATACCACAAGTGGATGACTTTAACAAGCAGAAGTTTATTCTCTCGCAGTTTAGACTAGAAGTCCGAATTTAGGGCACCAGCTCCAGGGACAGGCTTTCTCTCTCTGTCAACTCTTGGGGAAGGTACTTGTCATCAATATTTCCCTGGTGTAGGAGCTTCTCAGTGCAGGGACCCAAGTACAAAGGACACACTCTGCTTACGGCACTTCTTTCTTGGTGGCACGAGGTCCCTCTCCTCTCTGTTCAATTCTTTCTTTTATATCTCAAAAGAGAGTGACTCAAAATACAGCCTAATCCTGAGATATAGTCCTTAACATAATTGTCTCTAATCCTGCCTCATTAACATCATAGAGGTTAGGATTTACAACACACAGGGCAATTATATCAGATCACAAAATGATGGACAACCACACATTGCTGGGAATCATAGCCCAGCCAAGTTGACACACATTCTTGGGGGGACACAATTCAATCCATAACAATGTCCTTCTCTGGGGACTGATCCCTCCTGATAACATGTCCAAAGTATGTGAGATGACATCTCCCCATCCTTGCTTCCAAGGAGCTTTCTGGCAGTACTTCTTCCAAGACAGATTTATTCATTTTTCTGGCAGTTCATGGTATATTCAATATTCTTCACCAACACCATAATTCAAAGGTATCTATTCTTCTTTGGTCTTCCTTATTCATTGTCCATCTTTCACATGCATATGAGGCAATTGAAAATACCATGGCTTGGTTCAGGCACACCTTAGTCTTCAAAGTGACATCTTTGCTTTTCAACACTTGAAAGAGATCTTTTGCCTCAGATTTGCCCAATGCAACACATCGTTTGAGTTCTTGATTACTGCTTCCATGGGTGTTAATTGTGGATACGAGTAAAATGAAATCCTTGAGAAGTTCAATATTTTCTCTCTTTATTACGATGCTTTGTTCCAGTTACGAGGCTTTTTGTTTTCTTTATGTTGAGGTGTAATCTATACTGAAGGCTGTAGTCTTTGATCTTTACCAGTAAGTGCTTCAAATTCTCTTCACTTTCAGCAAGCAATGTTGTGTCATCTGCATATCCCAGGTTGTTAATAAGTCTTCCTCCAATCCTGATGCTGAATTCTTCTTCATACAGTCCAGCTTTTTGGATTATTTGCTCAGCATACAGATTGAATAAGTACAGTGAAAAAATACAACCCTGGTGTACACCTTTCCTGATTTTAAAACATGCAATATCCCCTCATTCTGTTTGAACTACTGCCTCTTGATCTATGTACAGGTTCCACGTAAGCACAATTAAGTGTTCTGGAATTCCCATTCTTTGCAATGTTATTCGTAATTTGTTTTGGTAGACACAGTCAAATGCCTTTTCATAGTCAATAAAACACAGGTAAACATCTTTCTGATATTCTCTGCTCTCAGTTTACCCTTGGACCATTGGCCAGTCCTATTCCAGCAAGTGTCACAAAGCTGTTTTAGCTCTGCTGGCAAGTGCCCAGGGGCACGCTACTCTGCCAGTAAGCCTAAGCCCAAAATGCTCAGCTCTAGCTACGTGGGTTGGCAAACCTAGCTCTACCAAGTGTTTGGAAGCACCTTACTCTGCCTGCAAGCCTCCCGCCCAAAGGTGCTCAGTTTTCTCATTCCATGGGTCAAGAAGCCTACAGCGCCATTTCCTGTTGGTCTCCTTGTTCTTCTGCCTCTGCTGCTGATTCTCACCAACTCTTGCCATCTCCGGTGTTACAGCTTCCCCCACTCTGTCTCCTGGGTCAAGATTCTTGGCACAGGGATCCCGGGTCCAAATGACACACTCTGTTCTCATCTCTTCTTCTTGGTGGTCTTGAGGTCCTCCTGCTTTGGAAGTGGCTCTCTTTTAAGTCTAGTGGGATGGCAAAACTGACCAATCCCCTCATTAGGGTTCTTCTATACACCTTATTTGTGAGATCTCATCCCCAGAAGGGTGTCATGCACCTTATTTACATTAATAGCAAGCTATCCAATCCCCTTGGTGGGCCGTAAGCACCACATTTGCCTAGCTCCTCCCAGTCATTTGGTGGGAATTACAAAGACTGTGGCTAGAAGGGTCATATTAAGTAATTCACTGTACTGCAGGCCATTCTCTGGTTCTTCTAGCTATTGGCCCTTTAGTACTTGAAGGATTAACTTCACCCTCCAAATCATTTTACCAGTCCAAAACAGTCATTAATAATTGGTCTTTCAGTAGGGCAAAGAGTCCTCAGAGTGAGGTTACTCAGGTACCAGACACTCAAGTATGCTGCAGATATCCATCTGATCTGGTCAGGTTCTTCAAAAGCCATCTCACTTCACCCTTTCTGAAGTCTGATAAAATTTAACAATGAGAGAAATTATTCCCTTGCTTTGAGCCTCACAAGGTATCAGCATAATAAAACCTTTAAGGGACTTTAGGTTCAGCCACTGTACTTCAGTCTAGCAGTGCCCTCCCCTTAGTCCACTCTTCACACTTATGGCCTCTACAATTATAGATTAAAAAAATATATATATTGTTTGTTAGGTGAAATTTTATAAAGCAAATTAGTTTCCCATGAAATAGTTTGTACATAGTGTTCCATGACATTGCTTTCATTCCCTATAATGTGTCAGCACCCTCCCCATTTCTGTCCTACGTTCCCTGTTTCCTTTCATTCTGATTTTCTATCACTTCCTGCCTTCTTACGTCTGCTTTTGGGCAAATGTTGCCCTTTTGATCTTGTATAACTGATTTTCTAAACAGCATGATCCCCTTGGGTATTATTGTTTATTTTAGGGGTCTGTCTATGGTTTGGCTAAAAGGTGGTCTCCAGGAACGGCTTCAGTTCCAGTTCAGAAGGGTGTCTTAGGGCCATAGTCTCAGGGGTTCCTCCAGTCTCTGTCAGACCAGTGAATCTGGTCTTTTTTGTGAATTTGATTATTTGTCCTACAAATTTTCTCCCACTCTGTTTGGGACCTTCTGTTGTGATGCCAATCAGAGCAGTTCCAATTACAGTTTTTACAATCACAATTAACCCTGTTAACAATCATTACTCACAGCTGAATCATAACTGTATCAGCTTCTTCCTCCACTCTCTTTTCCCCAGACCCATCAGAAAAAGAGGAATCTATTCAGTGGAGATCCTCCCTTGTCCCCCTCATTTTGAGTCTAAGCACACCCACCAAAGCACATAAGCCAGACACTTCATGCCTTTTTTTATCTTCCCATATCTTAGAAAGCCAATGTTTAATTGCCTGTCCCAATCAAACCAGTACTCTGAGGAGACAAGCATGTTACTTGAATCTTCTGTTCTGGTTGGAACTTTGAGCATCTGCATTCATAAGCAAAGTCCAGTCCACAGCAAGCCATCAAATTGTAGTGATTTACACCAGCTCACTGTGTCAAACATCTCTTTTCATTGGGTCAGGTTCTGGTCAGCTCGTCTGTAGCCATCCAAGTTAGGTCAGTGGGTACCAGCCTTTGGCTTGGGAATCCATGCACCTCCCAGCACTTCAGACCAGCCAGCTCCATCTCTCTCTCTCTCTCATCCCTAGTCCCCTTGGGCTAGGTCAACAGGCACTACCCATAGGCTTAGGAGTCCACACAACACCCTGCACTTCAGATAAGCCAGCCCTTTTTTTCTCTCTCTCTCATTCCTAGTTTTTTTTTTTTCTCTCATTCCTAGCCCCTGTGGGCTAGATCAACAGGTGCCAGTAGAATATGTTCAAAATCAGCCCATCTCTTCATGGCTGCACCTCCCCCACTTCCACTCATCAAATGGACCCAAGTGGTCACCACAAGTGAGCATACCAGACTGTCTACTTAGCTCCCTTTAATTTGCAGTCCTGGAAGGGGATTTTTCTGATGATCACTGACTTTTCCTGCCTTGATGCACCCTAAGGCAAACCGCTTGCTTGAAATTAAAAAAAAAAAAAGTCGTTTTTTTCCTGTAGGTCCTCCTTTCAAATGCAAATATGCTGTTCTTTCAGCAGTTCTGGGTAAGTTTGTGTGCCTTTTCAAATGCAAATTTCCTAGCTCTGTAAGTTTGGGTGGGACTCAGGTTTTTGACCTAAGCAGCCAATATCCTATACACAGGTCTATCGTATTCAGACCAACAGCTTGTGTTTCTTTAGAACAAATTCTAGCTCCCCTTTTAGTATATCCAATCAAGTATTTTAAGTTTGGGTGGGACTCAGGTTTTTGACCTAAGCAGCCAATATTCTATACACAGGTCTATCGTATTCAGACCAACAGCTTGTGTTTCTTTAGAACAAATTCTAGCTCCCCTTTTAGTATATCCAATGAAGTATTAGCTGAAAGCGGAGTTAAACGCTCTCTGTTATCTATGATACATGTAGGTCTGTTTTACAACACTAGGTAGGAGATATATTCAATATCCATAGTACATTCAAATAAACATGTAACCCTTTTTAAAAACATTCCAATTTCATCTTCTCCACCCCTTGACTATCTTCCCATTCATATGCATATGGCCTCAGACCTCTGGCTGGGTGGAACCAAAGACCTTGGCCACCTATCAATCATCCCATTTAACCAGCTTAGCCCTTTCCCCTAGCTACTCCAGATGCAGCTTTTCTCCCCTTGGCTGTAGCATAACATCTCTCATTTTCCTTTCAGCCCCTACAGATAACAACCAAAGTAACCATCTAAGAATCAAAAGTTTTACTTCCCATGCCTGTTCATTCTTTCTCTTACAAAGTCTCGCGCTTCCATGAGTCTAGAGCCATTTCAACAAATACCACTTCTGCCTCCAACTGTAAAAATGGCATGGCAAAGGCATCTGACCTCCTCTAACTTCACAAGGGGGAAGGAGAATCATTATTAGCATCAACCACCCAAGGCCAATTCCTATGAGGCAGAGGTCAGACATACCTCCACTCTCTAAACTTTTTACCAAATCAGACACCAGCCATCTCTCCCATGGCATTCTCTACTTCTCTGCTGGGTTGGATAATTCATTACAACGGCCACACAGAACTCACAGACCATACTCACAGTTATGGGGTTTATGAGGGAAGTAACAGGTTACAGTTCAGGTTCAGGAATGCTCAGGATACAGTTCATCGATAGGGACAGCCTCTTCTCAGTCATGCCACAGGCAAGTCTCCAGTCCTTGGCCTCTTGTCCTGGCCTCTGCTCTGACAACTGCTAAAAAGCTTTTTTTAGCTCTGCCGATAAGTGCCCAGAGGAACCCCACTCTACCAGTAAGACTCAGCGCGAAGACGCTCAGTTCTAGCTCCATGGGTAGGCAAATATAGATCTACCAAGAGTCCAGAGGCACCCTACTCTGCCAGCAAGCCTCCTGCCCAAAGGCACTCAGCTATCTAACTCTATGAGCCAGGAAACCCACCATGCCATCTTCTGCAGATCTCCTGCTTCTGCTGCCACCATTTCTCTTCTGCTGCTTCTCTCCGTCTCCAGTGTTACAGCTGTCTCTCAGTCTCATTTGTCAAGGAGTTTCTCAGAGCAGAGATCCTGGGTCCAAAGGACACTCTCCGCTCCTGTCTCTTCTCCTTGTTGATCGTGCCCTGGAATTGACTTTCTTTTAATCCTAGTGGAATGGCAAAAGTGACCATTCCCTCATTAGCATTTCATACACCTTATTTGCATGATCCCACCCCCACAAGGTTGCCATGCACCTTATTCACATTATTAACAAGCTACCCAATCACCTTGGTGGGCCATGAGCATGTCATTTGCATAGTTCTACCCAGCCATTTGATGGAAGTTACAAAGACTATGGCTAGAAGGGCCATATTAAGTAATTCACAGCACCATACCAGGACAGGATGGGATGTGAGCCCAGGGAAGGTGATCAGACCTACCCCGGGGCAGGGGTCTCATCAGAGTATCTGAGCATCTACACTGACTCCTGGAGGGCCCAGATGAGGCCAAAGAGTCCCAAGGACTGGGCTTACTTCCCCAAGAGCCACCCAGAAAGGGTCAGAGGGGGGCTTGGTGTCCTCCAGCACAGTAAGCAGAAGCCCCTTCTCTGCAGGTCTGGCTGGGATGGGGGTGAAATGGAGGGAGCCCAGGGGGTATCCAGGAGAAGCCCTCTGAATTGTAATTTTCTCCTGTCTATGTCCCAGAGAACTGATGGATCAAGACATATTCCATTTGAACTTTAATAATGACTCTTCAGTCCATGACTGGAAAGAGACCTACTTGTGCTATGAAGTGGAGATCTTAGATGACAATTCCTGGGTACTGCTGGAGGGAGGTAGGGGCTTCTGAAAAACAAGGTGACTGCACCAGCCTACTTCAGGTAGGCACAACCCTCCCAGCACATAGACATTTGTAGGTAGAAGGTTCTCTATGTACATGTATCCCTCAAAGTTTCTCTCTCCTTTGGTCCCGGCAGGCCTGTCTTGGAGTTAGGTGGAGATGGGATCTGCTGTAGACAATGTTCTGTGATTGGCTTCCAGCCACACACTGGCAACAAGTCATGATGTCCTGGGCCCAGAGTCACTTCACAGTCTGGGTCTCATAGCGATGAGTCCACAGTTGATAGCATCAGGGTTGTAACTGAGAAAAGCTGATTCTCTGCACAGCTTCCCAGTACCCATCATAACGCCACCCACTGCCTCCAGGAAAGCAAAGAGCATCTACACAACATTGAAATGTGGGCAAGAAGGGCCTGCAATGGTTAATATTCTGTGTTCACAAGACACAGGTTCCCAAATCTCTATTGCCTGAGCTTCATGTTGGCAGAAGAAAGAGCCTGAGGCAGTTAGAAAAGAGACAGGCAGCCCTGATCAGGTGAGATGGAGTCAGGGGTTATCAGCACTTGGGGAGGAAAAGGGACAGGCCAGGCTGAGGGGCCCTGGAGTGAGGGACATCCCTCCCTCACCCCTGCCTGTGGTGGCCTTTGGCTCAGGAAGCTGAGTCTCTGTTGGTTCTGGTCCAGGTGCTGATGGGCCTTCTGGTCACTTTGGGCTGAGCCTGGGCTGTCATAACCCCAGCACAGTCTCCAGTTAGAAAGCAAAGAGCATCTTTACAACATTGAAATAAGAGCAAGAAGAGCCTCCATTGGTTAATACTCTGTGTTCATAGGCCCAGGTTCCCAAATGCCTATTTCCTGGGCTCAATCTTGGCAGAAGAGATAGCCTGATGGAGGTGGAGAGGAGGGAGGCAGGCCTGACCAGGGCAGAGCCCACAGTGTGGTGAGGTCAGGGGTTAACAGCATTTGGGGAGGAGAAGGGATGGGTCAGATGTGGGGACCCTGAAGCTGAGGGACATTCCTCCCTGGCACTTCCTGGGACACCTTCTGACTCAGGAGACTGAGTATTGGCTCTGGTCCAGCTGTGGATGCTACTTCTGGTCACTTCAGAATGAGTCTGGACCTGGCAGGATTCCACCTACTGCTGGGAGGTCCTTGCAAGGGCCCTGGTCCTCACACCTGACTCATCAGCTGCACTTGGTCCAGGGATGGCCCATAGCCCCTTCTCACCTCACCTGTGACACCAGTCACACTCTCCATCATCTGTGCACTGTGGTAGTGGCCTGACTGGGTCCCAGTCTCTGGTTGAAAATCCTTTTACTGCAGGTGGGAAAATCTCCCAATTTCCATCAGCACAGAACAACTCTGTTCCCATTTCCCAGGCCCCCACCTCGGGGAGTGTCCTGTGGGGCCCCTGGTCCTCAGTCCTCCTGCTCAGGGAGCTCTTTTGGCAGAGTCGGTGTCACCATTAGGTTCAGCACAGCTGAGGCCCAGAGTAGAAGCTTGTGGGATGATTGGTGTGTGAGCAGGTGAAGTGGTAGGTGTGCGGGGGTAGAGGGTGGGGGGGTAAATCCTCATGAAGGAAGCACACCCAGGTCAATGGCATCAGTCCAATGACCTTGGGGCACCCTTGGTTTCCTACCCCTTCTCTTCCTCAAGCTCTTCATCTCCTCTTTTAGGGCTAGGAATAGGGAGAAGCCTGTGAAGGCTCTTACCTCAGGTGCAAAAGTAGAGAGGGTGCCAGAAAAGTCAGTAATCAAGATGAACAATATTTTAATCCAAGGTGCATAACATTTTAGTGCAATATTTAAATTGGTCGACATTCAACCATTTCAGGAGGTAGCATATGATTAAGAACTGATGGTACTGAAGGAAAAAGTACGAACTACACTGAACACATTAGTGAAAAACATGGCTCTAGGAATTGACAGAATACCAATTTAGATGTTTCAAATAAACACATGCAGCACTGAAAGCGCTCACTTATCTATGCCAAGAAATTTGGAAGACAGTTTCCTAGCCAACTGACTGTAAAAGATCCATATTTATGCCTATTTCAAAGAAAGGTGATCCAACAGAATGCAGAAATCATTGAACAATATAGTTAATATCACATGCAAGTAAAATTTTGCTGAAGATCACTTAAAAGTGCTTGCAGCAGTACATTGACAGGGAACTGTGAGAAATTCAAGCTGGATTCAGAAGAGTATGTGAAACAAGGGATATCATTGCTGATGTCAGATGGATCCTGGCTGAAAGCAGAGAATACAAGAAAGATGTTTACCTGTGTTGTATTGACTATGCAAAGGCATTCAACTGTGTGGATCATAACAAATTATGAATAACATTTCGAAGAATGGGAATTTCAGAACATTTAATTGTGCTCATGAGAAACCTGTACATAGACCAAGAGGCAGTCGTTTGAACAGAACCAGGGGATACTGAGTGATTTAAAGTTAGGAAAGGTGTGCATGAGGGCTGTATCCTTTCACTATACATATTCAGTCTGTATGCTGAGCAAATAATCTGAGAAGATGACTATATGAAGAAGAACAGGGCATCAGGATTGGAGGAAGACTCATTAACAACCTCCATTATGCGAATGACACAACCTTCCTTGCTGAAAGTGAAGAGGATTTGGCTGGGTACTGACGAAGATCAAAGACCACAGCCTTCAGTATGGATTACACCTCAACATAAAGAAAACAAAAATCCTTGCAACTGGACCAATAAGCCACATCATGACAAATGGAGAAAAGACTGAAGTTGTCAAAGATTTCATTCTACTTGGATCCACAATCAACATCCATGGAAGCAGCAGTCAAGAAATCAAAAGACGCATTGCACTGGGCAAATCTTCCACAAAAGACCTGTTTAAGGTGTTCAAAAGCAAAGATGTCACTTTAAGGACTAAGGTGCGCCTGGCCCAAGCCATGGTGTTTTCAATCACCTCGTATGTATGCGAAAGCTAGATGGTGAATAAGGAAGATGGAAGAAGAATTGATGCTTTTGAATTATGGTGTTGGCAAAGAATATTGAATATACCATGGAGTGCCAGAAGAATGAATAAAGCCGTGTTGGAAGAAGTACAGCCAGAATGCTCCTTGGAAGATTACATCTCACATACTTTGGACAAGTTGTCGAGAGGGATCATTCCCTGGAGAAGGATATCATGCTTGGTAGAGTAGAGGGTCAGAGAAAAAAAGGAAGACCCTCAACAAGATGGATTGACATGGTCGCTGCAACAATGGGCTCAAACAAAGCAAGGATTGTGAGGATGGTGCAGGGCTAGGCAGTGTTTCGTTTTGTTGTACATAGGACCACTACAAGTTGGAACCGACTGGATGGTACCTTACAACAACAACAAGCCAAAATTCCGTATAAGAACCTTCTCCAGTAGGATGGTGTGAGAGATGTTATGGACCCCGATAACCGTCACCCTCTTTATCATGGTGTACAGGGCCTGGACCTGGGGAACAGGGCGCCAGTCACATGAGGAACAGGACCTAAACCAGGATGTAATTGTGACAGAGGAAGTGATAAGCCATAGATTCCTCCTGCTGCTCCCTCCTCCCCCAGGCTCCTGGTCCTGTCATCTCTCTGCCTGTGCAGGCACTCTTGAGTTTTTCCTTACCCTTTATTCCATATCCCTGCCCTAGACAGTTGGTAGTTAAATGTTCTTATGGAGATATTTTTCCTTAGGCACTATCTAACCTTCCTGAGAGAGAGGGGTGGGGGCCAACTCCCCAAGGAGGCGTTCCTTAGACTGAATTCAACACATAGTCCTCCAAGGGCCACAAGAAGAATTTGGTTTCTTTCTGTTCTACAACCACTCACAGCCCAGGTTTGTGGAACCCTCTGGCACATTCACCCTGTTGCCCTTACCTGCAGTTTTCAGTCCAACCCTGGGGCCCAGAGTGACAGCCCCTCTACCCCCACAAAAAAGGCACGAAATTGTTGAGTCAGGAAACAGAAAGTGAGAGGGAGGCTTTAAATGGACCCAAATGAGCAACAGCAGAGATCTGGAGGTTTCCTGCTTCTGGGAAAGCAGACAGGTGGAGACACAGGTGAGTCTGCTATGATGCATCAGCTGGTGAGCAACCCAAACCCCGATCTGTGTCACCATCTGTGATCAGGTCAGGATAAGAGACTTTCAGTTCAAGGAACACAGAGAATACAGACTCTGGGAACAGCAAGAGACAGTGGGGTAAGAAACAGAGGGAGGAAAGCCTACATCCCCAGTGCAGTGGTCATGTCTCCCCACCCCCAACTTCCTCTTCTGACTCCCGGGGCTCCTTTTCCCCCTCCTGCCACCTCACACTGAGCTTCTCTGTGTGAGACAGAGGCAAGCACATGTGTGTGCAGGAAAAATAAATATTATTCATCATTCTCCAAGATGCTTCTTTTAGCAAGAATCCATGGTTACTCAGACAAATTCTCAGTTTCCTAAATTGGAACAGTTTATGGCACTGGGAGTGGAGGAGCCTGGCAGGGTTTAATGGTTCTGCCTTGGACAAGAAAGAGAGAGAGACAGTGATGTGGATAAACAATGGAGAGCTCACACGGCCTTGGAGCTGATGCTCTGAGAGGGGTCTGGGATTGAGTGGGGTGGGTGGGAGGGGGCTGAAGGCCCAGGAGAGACGTTTGAAAGAGAAAGACCAGATGACCATTGAATGAGGAGGGAGATGGGGGAGAGGTGTTGTTATGGATTGAATTGTGTGTCAGCTTGGCTAGGCATGATTCCCAGCATTGTGTGGTTGTCCACAATTTTGTCATCTGACATGATTTTCCTATATGTTGTAAATCCTACCTCTATGATGTTAATGAGGTGGGATAATCGGCAGTTATACTAATGAGCAGGACTCAGTCTATGAGATTAGGTTGTGTCTTAAGAAAATCTCTTTGGAGATATTAAAAAGAGAAGCATGCAGAGAGACATGGAGACCTCATACCACCAAGAAAGCAGCTCCTGGAGCAGAGCATGTCCTTTGGACCCAGGGTCCCTGCACTGCTCCTACAGCAGGGGAATATTGATGATAAGGATCTTCCCCCATAGCCATCAGAGAGAGAGAGAACCTTCCCCGGGAGTTGGTACCATGAGTATGGACTTCTAGCCTCCTAAACTGTGAGAGAATACATTTCTCTTTGTTAAAGCCATCCACTTGCAGTATTTCTGTTATTACAGCACTAGATAACTAAGACAGATGCCAATAGGCATTTTGGAATAAAATGCTGGCCCCAGAGATGAAAGCCCTGCCTCTATCTCTCCACAACAGTTGGGGGACACTGCTTATTTCTGCTCTGTGTGTTGGGCTTGCTTTTGGGGAGATGTAATAAAGGCCCTAGGAATCATAGCAGAAATTAATTTTGAAAATTGAAATCACCGGGTACACCTTGGACAGCGTCACAAAAGGAAGCCTAGTTCTAAACCCAGGATACTTTCAGCCACAACAGCAGGTACTGTTCTGGGCATTTTACACGTATTAGCCCATTGATCTTCATAGTAACCTGGTCCACAGTGGATGCTCACTACATACTGATTGAATGAAAGAAGGACCCATTGAATATGTTTTATTATTATGCCCAGCTGCGGGGGAAGGTGTGCTGCTCATCTCCCTTGAGAGAACCTACTGTGAGGAGCCCAGTTGGCTGCCATCCTCCTGCTGCCACACCTTCAGTTCTGTCTCAGCCTCAGATCACAACTCTGTCTCCCTGGGATGCTCCCAGCAGTGATTGAGCACAGCAGGCCTGATGTGGGCCTCCTCTAACAGCTCATCTGTACTCTGGGGTTTCCACACCCATGCAAGCCTTCTCAGAGCTGCCCTACAGTCTGAATCTTTTCCTACCCAGGCCTCATTCCTTTCCCTCATCTCTCAGGTGTCTGACCTGCATCGTGGTCCAGGCTCTCTCCACCTCTTTCTGCCTTCTCTTCTCTTTATCTTCCACAGGACTTTCCCTTCATAAATCTCTAAATTCCCTCAAGCTTCTCTAATTCAGTCTTTTGGCACCTTCTTCTTGGAGATCCAAAATGACATAGCCTGTTTATGGATGAGGACTTGAGGCCAAGGGTGATTAGATTAGACCTAGGGAGTCTGGATCACAATCCATGCCCAGCCCTGGCATAGCACAGTCTCTCCTTCCAATGATACATAAGTCAAAGATAAAACAATGATTTTGAAAACAACACATATCAAAACTTGTGGCATGTAGCTAAACTTGTACTTAGAATTTTGTGTTCTTAAATGCACGTATTAGAAAGGGCCACATAAACCAGAGACTACATCAACCTGAGACCGGAAGAACTAGATTGTGCCCGGCTACAACCGATGACTGTCCTGACAGGGAACACAACAAAGAACCCCCGAGGGAGCAAGAGAAGAGTGGGATGCAGACCTCAAATTCTCATTAAAAAAAAACAAAAAAGACTTAATGGTCTGACTGAGACTATAAGGACCGTGGAGGTCAGGGTCCCCAGACCTTCTGTTAGGCCAAGACAGGAACCATTCCCAAAACCAACTCTTCATACAGGGATTGGACCGAACTATGGGATAGAAAATGATACTGGTGAGGAGTGAGCTTCTTGGATCAAATAGATACATGAGACTATGTGGACAGCTCTTGTCTGCAGGGGAGATGAGAGGGCAGAGGGGGTCAGAAGCTGGCTGAATGGACACAAAAGAAGAGAGTGGAGAGAAAGAGTGTGCTGTCTCATTAGGAGGAGAGCAACTAGGAGTATATAGCAAGGTGTGCATAAATTTTCGTATGAGAGACTGACTTGATTCGTAAACTTTCACTTAAAGCACTATAAAAATAAAAAAAAAACACATGTATTAGAAAAAGAAGAAAGGTTGGTAATTAATGCTTAAATATTCATTTAAATAAGTTAGAAAAAGAATAAAAGTATATATAAAATAAATTTAAATATACTATTTTGAAGAGACTAATAATGATGACTCATGTCTGCAAAAAAAAGCAAAATATTTTTAATAAAAATTTGTCATATCTACAGAAACAGTGGAGGTATAAAGTTAGAAGAGAATGTTTTGAACAAATTATGCCAATATAGCAGAAAATCAGACAAGATTAAACATTTTGTAAAAAAAAATAGTACTAAAAATAATATTAAAAGAAATAGAATACATGTATAAACTCTGAGCCTTTAAAGAAATCATCAATGGTATTGCACGGATAAACATTTAGGGGATATTAACACATGATCCAAATTTTATACTTTCCCAGGGATAGGAAAAAAGGAAAAGTTCCCCAGCTTATTTTGTGATAATAGAATAATCTTGATTTTAAGACTGGGTAAGGAGAATACAAGAAAGGGAAATTATAGACCACTGTTACTTGTGAATGTAATGAGCAATGATAATTAAAATGTGATTTTATGAACATTCTAGCCAGAGCAAAAGTAAAGAGTAAGGAGCTTATACTTTTCTGTCTCCCTGACTTAGGAGCTTTTTTTTTTTTTTAAACTGAGGAAGAGAACAAGGATATCCCCTATAACTGTCCTAGTCTACTTTATCCTAGATTCCTAGCCAGTGACCTAAGACATTAAAAACAGTGTAAAGATTAGAAAATAACAACACAACTAGAAGTAACAAGGCTGCTAGAACCAAGATCAACATAGAAAAATAAAGTGTTTCCATACACTAGCAACAAATAGTATTAAAATGTAGTCAAATTTTTTTTTTAAAGGGGATGAATTTTCAATATCTAAAATTTTAACCATAAATAAATCTAAGAAAAGATTTTTAAAACCTTTCTGAAAATAAAATAAAATAGAAAATTTATTGAAAAACACAAAATAAGGCCTATAGTGAAGGGGAGATATACCGTGTTCATGGATAAGAAGGTTCATTGTCAAAAAATTTCAGTTTTCCCTAAAATTTATATATATATAAATTTTATATATATTTCAATAATATTCTTATGGAACATTGTCAGGGATTGAATTGTGTCCCACAAAAATATCTATCAACTTGGCTAAGCCATGATTCCTAGTATTGTATGATTATCATCTGATGTGATTTCCCTGTGTGTTGTAAATCCTATCACTATGATGTTAATGAGATGGATTATTGGCAGTTATATTGATAAGATCTGTAAGATTAGATAGTGTCTTAAGCCAATCTCTTTTGAGATACAAAAGAGAGAAGTGAGCAGAAAGACATGGGGACTTCATACCGTCAAGAAAGCAGCACCGGGAGCAGAATGAATGCACCCTTTGGACCCGGGGTTCCTGCGCAGAGAAGCTCCTGGAGCAGGAGAAGATTGGTGACAAGGACGTTCCTACAGAGCTGACAGAGAAAGCCTTCCCCTGGAGCCTGGCACCCTGAATTTGGACTTCTAGCCTACTAGACTGTGAGAGAGTAAATTTGTTAAAGCCATCCACTTGTGGTATTTCTGTTACAGTAGCACTAGATGACTAAAACAAAAATGAAAATGTTCGCCCTTCCATTATTATAAGAACTCGAGAAATTGTTTAAACAGTGAAGAAAATATTCTTTGATGGTTAAAAGAGGGGGGAGGGAGGGAGAGAGGGAGAAGAGTTTTCACTAATTAGATGGTAGATAAGAACTATTTTAGGTGAAGGGAAAGACCACACACAATACAGGAGAGGACAGCATAACTGGACTAAACCAAAAGCAAAGAAGTGTCCTGAGTAAACTGAATGCTTTGAAGGCCAGCACAGTGGGGCGGGGGTTTGGGGACCATGGTTTCAGAGGACATCTAAGTCAATTGGCATAATAAAATCTATTAAGAAAACATTCTGCATCCCACTTTGGAGAGTGGCGTCTGGGGTCTTAAACGCTAGCAAGTGGCCATCTAAGTTGCACCAATTGGTCTTGACATACCTGGAACAAAGGAGAATGAAGAACACCAAAGACACAAGGTAATTATGAGCCAAAGAGACAGAAAGGGCCACATAAACCAGAGGCTATATCAGCCTGAAACCAGAAGAACTAGATGGTGCCTGGCTACAACCAATGACTGCCCTGACAGGGAACACAACAAAGAACCCCTGAGGGAGCAGGAGAGCAGTGGGATGCAGATCCCAAATTCTCGTAAAAAGACCAGACTTAATGGTCTGACTGAGACTAGAAGGACCCAGAAAGTCGTGGTTCCCAGACCTTCTATTGGCCCAAGACAGGAACCATTCCCAAAGCCAACTCTTCAGGCAGGGATTGGACTGGACAATGGGATAGAAAATGATGCTGGTGAAGAGGGAGCTTCTTGGATCAAGGAGACACAAGAGACTATGTTGGCATCTCCTGCCTAGAGGGGAGATGGGAGGGTGGAGGGGGTCAGAAGCAGACCAAATGGACTAGAAAAGAGAGAGTGGAGGGAATGAGTGTACTGTCTCATTAGGCGGAGAGCAATTAGGAGCATATAGCAAGGTGTGTATAAATTTTTGTATGAGAGACTGACTTGATTTGTAAACTTTCACTTAAAGAACAATAAAAATTAAAAAAAAAAAAAGATGGTCCTTAAATTCATATAAAACAAGAAAGGGTAAAGAAGAGTCAATACAATTTGAAAGATGAGAAGCTAAGAGGAATCTCCATATCAGATACTGAAACTTAATCTAATAACATTATAATGAAATGATTGTGGCAGCGGTCCTTGGACAGACAAAAAAAAAAACAAATGGAACAGAACAAAGAACTCAGAAATAGACTCTGTATGTGTGTGTCTTGTATGTATTTTTAAATATATAGAGTCAATTGTAACAATTTAATGAATTTTCATAAGGTTTTCACTGGCTAATGCTTTTCAGAAGTAGACTGCTGGGTCCTTCTTCCTAGTCTGTCTTAGCCTGGAAGCTCAGGTAAAACCTGTCCTCCATGGGTGACCCTGCTGATATCTGAACACCGGTCGCATAGCTTCCACAATCACAGCAACATGCAAGCCCCCACAGTACGACAAACTGACGGACATGTGAGGGGAGAGATCCATATTTATGCCTATTCCCAAGAAAGGTGATCCAACCGAATGTGGAAATTATAGAACAATATTATTGATATCACATGCAAGCAAAATTTTGCTGAAGATCATTCAAAAATGGCTGCAGCAGTATATCGACAGGGAACTGCCAGAAATTCAGGTCGGTTTCAGAAGAGGATGTGGAACCAGGGTTATCATTGCTGATGTCAGATGGATCCTGGCTGAAAGCAGAGAACACCAGAAGGATGTTTACCTGTGTTTTATTGACTATGCAAAGGAATTCAGCTGTGTGGATCATAACAAACTATGGATAACATTGTGAAGAATGGGAATTCCAGAACACTTAATTGTGCTCCTGAGGAACCTGTACATAGATCAAGAGGCAGTTGTTTGGACAGAACAAGGGAATACCTAGTGGTTTAAAATCAGGAAAGGCATGTGTCAGGGTTGTATTCTTTCACCATACCTATTCAATCTGTATGCTGAACAAATAATACGAGAAGCTGGACTGTATGAAGAAGAATGGGGCATTAGGATTGAAGGAAGACTCGTTAACAACCTGCGTTGTGCAGATGGCACAACTTTGCTTGCTGAAGGTGAAGAGGACTTGAAGCACTTACTAATGAAGATCAAAGACCACAGCCTTGAGTATGGATTGCACCTCAACAAAAAGAAAACAAAAATCCTCACAACTGAACCAATAAGCAACATCATGATAAACAGAGAAAAGATTGAAGCTGTCAAGGATTTCATTTTACTTGGATCCACAATCAACAGCCATGGAAGCAGCAGTCAGGAAATCAAAAGACACATTGCATTGGGTAAATCTGCTGCAAAGGACCTCTTCAAAGTGTTGAAGAGCAAAGATGTCACCCTGAAGACTAAGGTGCCCTTGACCCGAACCATGGTATTTTCAATTGCATCATATGCATGTGAAAGCTGGACAATGAATACGGAAGACCGAAGAAGAGTTGACACCTTTGAACTGTGGTGTTGGTGAAGAATATTGAATATACCATGGACTGCCAAAAGAATGAACAAATGTGTCTTGGAAGAAGTGCAGCCAGAATGCTTCTTAGAGGCAAGGATGGCGAGACTGAGTGTTACATACTTCGGATGTGTTGTCAGGAGGGATCAGTCTCTGGAGAAGGATATCATGCTTGGCAGAGTACAGGGTCAGCGGAGAAGAGGAAGACCCTCAACGAGGTGGATTGACACAGTGGCTGGAACAATGAGCTCAAGCATAACAACGATTGTAAGGATGGCCCAGGACCGGGCAGTGTTTCATTCTGTTGTGCATATGGTCACTATGAGTTGGAACCGACTGGACGGCACCTAACAACAGCAACAACAATGAATTTTCCACTGATTCATAATGCTACATCTTTTGTTATATATATATATATATTTTATATATATATAGCCATGGAAGCAGCAGTCAAGAAATCAAAGGACGCATTGCATTGGGTAAATCTGCTGCAAAGGACCTCTTTAAAGTGTTGAAGAGCAAAGATGTCACCCTGAAGACTAAGGTGGGCCTGACCCAAGCCATGGTATTTTCAATCACATCATATGCATGTGAAAGCTGGACCATGAATAAGGAAAAGGGAAGAAGAGTTGACGCCTTTGAATTATGGTGTTGGTGAAGAATATCGAATATACCATGGACTGCCAAAAGAATGAACAGATCTTTCTTAGAAGAAGTACAGCCAGAATGCTCCTTAGAAGCAAGGATGGTGAGAGTGCATCTTACATACTTTGGACATGTTGTCAGGAAAGATCAGTCCCTGGAGAAGACGTCATACTTGGTAGAGCACAGGGTCAGGGGAAAAGTGGAAGAACCTCGACAAGGTAGATTGACACAGTGGCTGCAACAATGAGCTCAAGTGTAACAACGATTGTAAGGATGGCTCAGGACTGGGCAGTATTTCGTTCTGTTGTGGGTAGGATCACTATGAGTCGGAACCGGCTCGACGACACCTAACAACAATAACAACATATAGGGTTTAAATTTAAAATTTTAATGTATCCAAATATAAAATCTCTCCCTTCAAGTGATGATGTGATATAGATACTTAACTATATATACATATATATATACATATATATACGTATACATATATACATATATATATACGTATATATATATTTTTATATATATATACGTTTTTTAAATACATATATACATATATATACATACATACATATATATATATATATATATATATATATATGGAAACCCTGGTGGCGTAGTGGTTCAGTGCTACAGCTGTTAACCAAGAGGTCGACAGTTCGAACCCGTCAGGCGCTCCTCGGAAACTCTATGGGGCAGTTCTACTCTGTCCTATAGGGTCGCTGTGAGTTGGGATCGACTCGACGGCACTGGGTTTGGTGTTTTTTTTTTATACACATTAAGACGCCATAAACAATGAAACAGTCCACAACTGAAGAAAATATTTGCTATGTATACAACTTACAAATGACTAATACCCAGGATACATAAAACATATTCAAAAAATTCTATAAATCAATAAGAAAAAAATCGATAATATAATAGTAAAATGAGCAAAAATATGAACAATTTTAAAAATAATAAAAAGGAAGAGCCAGAAACAGATGAAAATATGCTCAATTCACTAGAGATCAGCGGACTATAAATTAAAACCTCGGGAAAATACCATTTTACATACATCAGAGAGAAAAAATTAGTAAGTCTGGTAATGACAAGTATAGATGAGAATGTGGGTCACTAATAACCCTTATCATTTCTGGTGAGAGTGTAAATTGGAATTAGTGTTTGAAAGCAATTTAGTAATGACCAGTAAAGATGAAGAAGCATCTGACCGCCATCTCAAAAATTCCCTTCTAGGTGTCTTTCCAAGAGAAACTCACTCAAAGGTGCTCAAAGACATGTATGAGGAGGATCCCAGCAGCTCTGTCCGGAAGAACGGAAAGATGGACACACTGTCCCTGAAAGAACTCTATCTACGCATGGAAACGTGGATGAATCTTAACAATATAATGTTGAGTGAAAAAGTAAGTAGCAAACAGACAATCACTAAAAGATATCACTGTGTAAATTACAAAAACTTGATAAGGTTACCATGTACTTTTAATGGAGACAGACATATGCAAGAAGTGAAACTAGAAATGTATGGACCAAGACAATAACACTAGTTTCAGGATAAGGTTACCTGTGGGAAGGGCAAGAGGGAGCAGGCCTGGAGAGAAACACATGGAAATGACACATCTGTGTCATTTTATATTTTTAGGAAAAGACATAGAGGGCAAGGGAGCAAATATGCCAATAAGTTTATAGACCTTAAATCTTAGAGATGAGCCTGTCGGTCCCTATTGTATCATTGTGTTATATTCAAATTTAAGAAGGAAGAAAAGGTCCCCTTCCAGACCCATGTCCTGGGGAACTGACTTCGTGACCAGGCAGGTGGCAGTGCATATCTCATGAGCATCTTGGCTCTCCTGGGAGGTCTCCTAAATCCTAGGACAGGGACACACAGTCTGTGTTTCTGGAGATGAGCTGAGTCTGGTGTCAGCACCATGCAACCTTGGTGCCTGCCCACCTCAGCCCTGGGCCCCTCTCCCAGGTCTCCACCTTACTGACACCCAGGTCCTTGAGTCTGGTGATGGTGACTTGGCTCACTTTGGGGAGATGATTCAATGGAGTTGTGGGTGAGACTTTAGAAGAATCCCAGACAGGGTCACAGACATGACAGCACAGGATTGCAAAGGGCTCAGCCCCTCCTGATGTCATCCCAACAGCAAACACACCTCCTGGAGAAATGAAGGGTGTTGCAAGGAGCAGATAAAAAAATTCACCAGAGATGGGACACCTTTACACAATGCTTTGGCCGGAGGACATCAGGAGGAGTACTGTGCTTGTGGCACACACGCTGATGTCACCAGCATCCACACAGACCCTGCCCCTCCATGGAAGACCCTAAGTCTGTGGAGGGCAGAGACGGCCTGGCTGACTGTCCTTGTCTGCCATTCAACCACTTAACCCAGAGCCGGTGTGTCCTCTGGACACCTGCAAGGAGTTAAATGACTGAACTCAAGGCCTAGAAGGAGTCCCAGTGTACGGTGCAGTGGGACTTCATGACACAAAGCATACCTGGTCCCTGGGATGAAGGGAGAACAAAAGGGTCCCAGTCAGTTTATGGGGAATGACACCCTCCATTCCCAGTCATAAGAAGGACCTCATGAAGAACACAAAATCTCAGGTGTGGTTTCACAGGTTCTGCTTTCAATACTAAGATTAACTTTTGACATTTGAACTCTAGACAGAGAGGGAGGGAGAGAAAGAAGGAAAAAAAGAAAGAAAGGGAGAAAGAAAGAAGGAACTTCTCCATTCTGCTGAACGTTCCCACCGATAGGACAATGAGGGATGAGGTGGGCATGGGAAAACTCCACTCTCCCCTGGCACCCAGGATAGGGAAGGTGTGTTCTCTGGGGAACAGGCCCAGCTTCTCCTTGGTGATTTGCTCTCTCCCCGCATAAGGGAAGGATGAGCGAGGGGGTGCTGAGATGAGTCTAGAGCAGGGGACAGGAACTGAGAAGGACTACCCCATGGGGCCAGCCCTGCAAATACCCTCCTCCCAGGGGGTCATCCCAGGGCAGCAAGTAGGGCCCAGGGAGGGTGTGAAGCTCTGCCAGTGAGGCCCTTAGTCAGTGAGGCTGGGACACAGGTCGTGCTCCTTTGGGGTGCCCTTTTTTTTTTTTTTTTAATGTAGAGTACAGGTGTTAGGGCCACGCTGAGCTGCGTTCATAAGGCTCTGTCCCTGCCCTTGAAACAAAGGCTTTCCCGTCTGTCTCATGGCTATGAGAAGCCTCAGACTCAAGGTTGCGTTTACAATGAAATTGCTAACATTCCCTACCCTCACGTCCTGCCAACTCAGCTCCACTTGGCTCCCAGCATGCAGCCTGGGTCACATGTACAAATTAGGCTGGGGGTCCTGGGGATGCAAGGATGGTTCTGCCAGCATGTCCCTCTGACAGCTCAGAGTCCTGTCCCGTGGGGTCACCTCTAGGGTGTGGACACTTGTCCCTAATGCTCTGTCTACAGAGCTCAGATATCAGAAGTTAACCTTCGTGTTGGCAGCAGAACCTGTTAAGGCACCCGAGATTTGTGTTCGTCACAAGGACCCTCTCATGCAGCAGATTTGAATCCAGTGAGTGAAGTGTGTCCTATTGAGTGAAGTGTGACACCAGATTTTGCCTAGTCAGCTGTTCATGGGGCCACTCTGAGAATATGTAAGGCTCCTTGGCCCTTGAATTGCACCTTGAAGCGGGAGGCCACACACTGTGAGCAGGAGGAGAAGCAGGAGGATGCAGAGTCCAGAACTGGTGGCAAATGAGAAGGAGAGGGAGGCAGGCACAGCACTGATGCCAGGCACCCCACTCTCTGCAGTCCCTCTGCTCCTGGGCCTCCTCCTCTGGGCTTCCTACTGTGACTCCTGGGGGCTCTCCTCTCCTCCTGGACTTCTCTCTGGTCCTAGGTGAAATAAAAGAAAGAACTATGTAAGTAGCTGAAGGGCCAGTAACTAGAAAAAAGGTCTGTGTAAGTGAAGAAAAGATGAAATACAGCTAGAGCAAGAATTTTTTAAAAAAGGTAAAATAAATAAAGAATTAAAAAGAGCCATCGAAGTGGTGGGATCATAGTCAGAAAGAAGAAGGATAATTTAAAATTAAAAAATTCAATAATATATGAAAATCAGGAATCAGATTCTGCCTCAGAAAATGAAAGAAATGTCTAAGACATGAAATTAAAGGCTAAATAGGTTAACTTTGCTACAGCAGCTTCAGATTCTTTATGACATTAAACTCAGAGTGACATGAGCAGTGTGATTACTAGAGGCAAAACAACAGACGCGGAAATGTTGTTAGGTTCCATCTAGTCAGTTCTGACTCATAGCGACCCTATGTACAACAGAAAGAAACACTGCCTAGTCCTGTGCCATGCCCACAATCTTTATGCTTGAGCCCATTGTTGCAGCCACTGTGTCAATCCACCTCGTTGAGGGTCTTCCTCTTTTTTGATGACCCTCTACTTTACCAAGCGTGATGTCCTTCTCCAGGGACTGATCTCTCCTGACAACATGTCCAAAGTATGTAACACGCAGTCTCGCCATCCTTGCCTCTAAGGAGCACTCTAGCTGCACTTCTTCCAAGACATTTTTGTTCGTTCTTTTGGCAGTCCATGGTATATTCAATATTCTTCACCAACACCATAATTCAAAGGCGTCAACTCTTCTTCCCTCTTTCTTATTCATTGTCCAGCTTTCACATGCATATGATGTGATTGAAAACACCATGGCTTGGGTCAGGCCCACCTTAGTCTTCAGGGTGACATCTTTGCTCTTCAACACTTTAAAGAGGTTCTTTGCAGCAGATTTACCCAATGCAATGCGTCCTTTGATTTCTTGACTGCTGCTTCCATGGCTATATATATATATAAATATATATATATATATATATAAATAATAAAAGATGCAGCATTCTGAATCAGTGGAAAATTCATTGTTGTTGCTGTTGTTAGGTGCCGTCCAGTCGGTTCCAACTCATAGTGACCATATGCACAACAGAATGAAACACTGCCCGGTCCTGGGCCATCCTTACAATCGTTGTTATGCTCGAGCTCATTGTTCCAGCCACTGTGTCAATCCACCTCGTTGAGGGTCTTCCTCTTCTCCGCTGACCCTGTACTCTGCCAAGCATGATATCCTTCTCCAGAGACTGATCCCTCCTGACAACATGTCCGAAGTATGTAACACTCAGTCTCGCCATCCTTGCCTCTAAGAAGCATTCTGGCTGCACTTCTTCCAAGATACATTTGTTCATTCTTTTGGCAGTCCTTGGTATATTCAATATTCTTTGCCAACACCACAGTTCAAAGGTGTCAACTCTTCTTCGGTCTTCCGTATTCATTGTCCAGCTTTCACATGCATACGATGCAATTGAAAATACCATGGTTTGGGTCAGGCGCACCTTAGTCTTCAGGGTGACATCTTTGCTCTTCAACACTTTGAAGAGGTCCTTTGCAGCAGATTTACCCAATGCAATGCATCTTTTGATTTCTTGACTGCTGCTTCCATGGCTGTTGATTGTGGATCCAAGTAAAATGAAATCCTTGACAACTTCAATCTTTTCTCCACTTATCATGATGTTGCTTATTGGTTCAGTTGTCAGGATTTTTGTTTTCTTTTTGTTGAGGTGCAATCCATACTGAAGGCTGTGGTCTTTGATCTTCATTAGTAAGTGCTTCAAGTCCTCTTCACTTTCAGCAAGCAAGGTTGTGCCATCTGCATAACGCAGGTTGTTAATGAGTCTTCCTCCAATTCATGGCTTGGGTCAGGCGCACCTTAGTCTTCAGGGTGACGTCTTTGCTTTTCAACTTTAAATAGGTCTTTTGCAGAAGATTTGTCCAATGCAACGCATCTTTTGATTTCTTGACTGCTGCTTCCATGGGTGTTGATTGTGGATCCAAGTAAAATGAAATCCTTGACAACATCAATCTTTTCTCCACTTATCATGATGTCCAGTTGTGAGGATTTTTGTTTTCTTTATGTTGTGTTGAGGTGTAATCCGTACTGAAGGCTGTGGTCTTTGATCTTCATCAGTAAGTGCTTCAAGTTCTCTGGAGTATATCCCACCTGAATTAAGAGACTATCTCGAAAATAAATTTGACGCGTTGAACTCTAATGACTGAAGACCAGACGAGTTGACATGGAAATAGGAGATAATATATTTAAAATACTTTTTCCCGTTCTGTTATGCCAAAATATGGACATATTTTAAGCTTTCTTGTTAGTACTTGCATATCTTTAGAGAAATATGTTTATACATTGCAGACTCTAGATGCCAAATTATTCTGTTAGCTGCCCCTTTTATATAAATTTCTACACCTTCGCACCTTGGTCAGACAGAAGAAACAAGAAAACATTTTTAAATGCCCTAATGGCCAGAAGCAGATGACATCTGCAGTAGACAGCTGATCCCAAGATCACGGAACAAGGCTTCATGCAGACTGCTGAAATGTTTCAACTTTATAATTGTTGCTATTTTTATGTTATTAACTGTGCTTCATTATTGTGGTCTTCTTCCCTAGTACATCCACTCCTCACTCATCGACATGGTTAGGTTCCAAAGACGAGGTCGTTATGCAAAAATTAGCATTATGCAAAAATGGAGGATGACCACATCAGATTACAAAATGGAGGATGGATATATCATTAAATAACTGCTAAATAACATCATGACATAACTGCCAAATTACATTGTTATATAACTGCTAAGCCACTGAGAATCATGGCCTGGGAAATTTGACACATAACCTTAACCATCACATCCAACATCAATCTCTCCTTGCACCTTAGTGCTCATTACTACCAGACATATGTCATTAATGTGCAAGATAGTCGGATAGTAGATTTTTTACTAATGCCATAAATGCAAAATGTTGGGTAAGGAGATAGTCAATAAGTGAGGAGTAGATGTAGTTTGTTCATAATGGAAGATTAAGTTTTATACTTCTCTCCTTAATAATTTCTTTTAACACTTAGAAAAAGCATTTGATAAGCTGGCCAAATCAGTAGCCAGTGCTGACAATCTGAATGTTGGGTTTGTCATTCCCTTCCCCAATCTGGACATGAGAATTTAGAGCCTTTAGCAATCCCTGTTTTAAATCGCATCCTCATACCCTACGGTATCATTAATCCCAACCTCACTTTCAAATGAGCCATATGTGTGAGTTGTTATTATTCCTCAATGAGTGCCCTTTTCTTTCATTCCTAACAGAGTGCAAGATTTTGTTCTTTGCCATATCAAACCAGTCCAGGGAAATCTTGACTTCCCTTCCCTGGTCAGTCCAGACCTCAGCTGCTCCATACAGTCCTTTGTCTCACCCAGGGCTAGGTCAGTGGGTGCCAGTTGCAAGTTAGGGAGTTCACATGACCCCCCTCACTCCAGATGAGTCAAAACTTAGGGAGTTCATATGACTCTCACCACTTTAGACCAGCAGGCCACACTACTCCCTTTGGTCTGGTAATTTGTTGCAATGACCCACCAACTCCTAGAAAAAGACCATCTCTGATCTAGCAGAGAATACAAACACAAAAAGGATATACATGAAGAGATGCACAGCTGAGTGGAACTTCCTGTCACCAGAGAGGATATGTCCTCAGAGTTGTGTGATCCTCCCACATGCATCATCAACCCAGAAGCTCCATGGAATTTCTGTGTCCTGGGCCTTTACTGGCTTCTTCATGGCCAATGATTAGGACCTCATGTATGCTTGATCAAAATAATGAATATGCATTGATTGTATCATTGACTGTTGGAGTTAATCCCAGGTGTGGTCTTTGGGGTTCCCACTATATTTGCATGTAATGGCAACTCAATTGATGTCAAATTCCTAGAGTTACTTTGAGGAAACCAGAGACAAAGGCCAAACCAAGTTCTTTGTTCCACAGAAGCTATTGCAGCCAAAGATTTCATGGGTCTTCTGGGCCTGGAAGCACTGCAGGGAGACTTACCGCGAGACCTGTGAGTCCACCTGAGCCCATTGCAATAGGGAGCTTGGACACTGCCCTGTGAAGGGGCAAGACTGCCATCTCCCTCTATCTGGGTGAAACGGGGACCTTGGAAGCTATAAGGAATCCTGCCTTAAAATACACCAGCAGTTGGCTTTCTTCTAGGGTGCAAGAGGGTCAGGTTAAGGATGAACACATGCAGAGAACTAATCCAGGGTTGTTTGTGCAAAGGAAAGTGAGGTACAACTTGACTATGAATCCCAAATCAACTTTGATAATGCTCGACATCCACTTGGATACTGTTGGAAAATGGGTATTGAATCCAATGACAAATCAGAAACTTTGGGTTCTCAGAGAATAGTTAGCTCTCACTGTAGTTGAAATGCTTTTCTTCTATTTATCAGCATGTACCCTCCGTACTTTCCTTCTGTGTCTGGACAGGCAGCTGTTGGATTGGCACTGGGCATGCTGAATATCATTTGAAGAATGCACTTTTATTTTTATCCCTGAATGATGTCACTAGAAAGTCTCATTTACTCTATTTTGCCTGCTCCTCTCTATTTTTTTATGACTTGTGTTTAACTTTTCCAATATACCTTGATGTCCCTGAACTCCCAGGACTCTGGGTGGGGTCTCAGGCACAGTGCAGTCCTACTTCCCTTACTCAGCAGTGTTCCCTGTGCAGGAGTCGGTTATTATTTACAAGTGTGATCCAGACATCTCTGTGTCTTCGAACACTTAAGGTTGTTGTGGGATGCGTAATGGCCATTTTCACCTATATGATTAAAACTAAACGGAACAATGGAAGAAAAAAAAAGATGTTTGGACAGCCAAGCCCTGATAAAACCAAATTAGAAGTCTTGCCCTTAATCCTGAATCTTTCTTGTATCAGCTTTCCCCATCATTCATCCAGTTGTTTCGTTTCTTTCATATCTCTCCCATATTCGATTAATAACTGTCCTGGAGAATTTTATCTTAAGAATAAATAAGAAATGCTCGGGTTCGTCATGCATAAACTTATTTAGTTTACTGCAAGGTCGTTATAGCAAGGTACATAAGTAAGACCTCACAGCATTTTGGTCGTCATAGCAAGGTACATAAGTAAGACCTCACAGCATTAATTTAGCATTGGAGAATCAGAATTAACAATTAGAATGTTAGTTTAAATGTTAGAGTTCAAATCTTTAGACTTCAGGCTTTTACCTTTAAGGAGTGGTCTCAGAGAGGAGACTTGACTACACTTTGAACTCAGCGGAGGTCCCCCATAGCTAGGGCCCAAGATCGATTGTGGAGAGCAGTATCTCAGCAGGCTTCTCAGTCTTCAGACAGAGAGTCAGAGAGAACTTTTGTTTCTGTCTTCTTTTCCAAAAATGAGCAGAAATCCATGGGTTTATACACCCTGTGTGCTGTCTTGTTCAACTATAATTGGTATGTTTTATTGCCAATTAAAGAATTGCATGGCATATTTATGTTTTGTTAATTTATATTAGGTTTTAATGCCAATTAGGGAGTTGTTGTACAACATATTTATATTCTTGTTTACTACATGTTTCAAGGCCAAGTTAACTAATGAAAAATTACAGGAAATGTTTGTTGACATATTTAATGCTTTTTTAATTTATAGAGGTTCGATCGATGTTACCTTCTGTTATCAGAGAATGCAGGTATGCAGCTCCATTTCAGAAAGTTATTTATGACCTACTTCACATACTTTTGTTATCTTATTTTCAAGGTTAGAACAACTTTCTAGTGATTTATAGTTAATGGTTAAAGGGCATTATAGAAATATATGTTTGTAATTCGAAGTTCAGAAATTCTGTATTTGGAACATCACATTGTAAGTGACTTATACATAGGTGTTTAAAAGCATTATAAACACATCATAGTGTAAAAAGCATTAGTGAAGTATAGTGAATCGTACATATGTGTTTTAAGAGCATTACAGAATCAGATGTGATTAGAAAGCATACATACATAACAGTTACTAATTCCAGCCAACTTTATCTCCACTGTGCACTCTGTCACAGATTGAATCGTGACCCCAAAAAATATGTGTCAACTTGGCTAGGTCATGATTCTAGGTCATAATTATCCTCCATTTTGTGATCTGATTAATTTTCTTCCATTTTGTAATGTTGTTGTTAGGTGCCATCTAGTCGGTGATATTATATAACTATTCTCCATGCAATCAGGATGCATTGATAAGCACTGGTGACTGGAATCCAAAAGCTGTAAACAAAGAAGAAGGATCAGTAGTTGGAAAACATGGCCTTGGTGATAGAAGCAATGCAGATGATCGCATGACAGACTTTTGCAAGACCAACAGCTTCTTCACTGCGAACATCTTTTTCACCAACGTAAACGGCGACTATACTGGTTTTTTTTTTTTTTAATGCATGTAGTCCTCTCCAGATGGAATACACAGGAATCAAATTGACTGCATCTGTGGATAGGGACAATGGAAAAGCTCAATATCATCAGTCAGAACAATGCCAGTGGCCGACTTCAGAACAGACCATAAATTGCTCATATGCAAGTTCAAGTTGAAACTGAAGAAAATTAGAACAAGTGCACGAGAGCCAAAGTACCACCTTGAGTATATCCCACCTGAATTTAGAGACTATCTCAAGAATAGATTTGATGTGTTGAACACTAATGACTGAAGACCAGATGAGTTGTGGAATGACATCAAGGACATCATACATGAAGAATGCAAAAGGTCATTGAAAAGACAGGAAAGAAAGAAAAAACAAAAATGGATGTCAGAAGAGATTCTGAAACTTGCTCCTGAATGTCAAGTAACTAAACCAAAAGGAAGAAATGATTAGAAGAGAACAGAATATTTCAAAGGTCAGCACCAGAAGACAAAGTAAACTACTATGATGGCATGTGTGAAGAGCTGGAGATAGAAAACTAAAAGGGAAGAACACGCTTGGCATTTCTCAAGCCGAAAGAACTGAAGAAAAAATTTAAGCCTCGAGTTGCAATAGTGAATGATTCTGCAGGGAAAATATTAAACAACGAAGAAAGCATCAAAAGAAGATGGACGGAATACACAGAGTCACTATACTAAAAAGAATTGGCTGATGTTCAACCATTTCGGGAGGCAGCGTATGATCAGGAACTGATGGTACTGAAGGAGGAAGTTCAAGCAGCGCTGAAGGCATTGGCAAAAAGCAAGGCTCCAGGAATTGACAGAATACGAACTAAGATGTTTCAACAAACAGATGCAGCACTGGAAGTGCTCACTTGCCTATGCCAAGAAATTTGGAAGCTAGCTACCTGGCCAACCAACTGGGAGAGATCCATATTTATGGCTATTCCCAAGAAAGATGATCCAACCGAATGTGGAAATTATCGAGCAATATCATTAGTATCACATGCAAGAAAAATTTTGCTGAAGATCATTCAAATTGGCTGCAGTAGTATATTGACAGGGAACTGCCAGAAATTCAAACCAGATTTAGAACAGGACGTACCAGAGATATCATTGCTGATGTCAGATAGATCCTGGCTGAAAGCAGACAATACCAGAAAGATGTTTAACTATGTTTTATTGACTATGCAAAGGCATTCGGCTGTGTGGTTCATAACAAATTATGGATACATTTCAGAGAATTGGAATTTCAGAACACTTAATTGTGCTCCTGAGAACCTGTACATGTACCAAGAGGCAGTTGTTTGGACAGAACAAGGGGATACTGATTGGTTTAAAGTCAGGAAAGGTGTGCATCAGGGTTGTGTTCTTTCACTGTACCTATTCCACCTGTATGCTGAGCAAATAATCCAAGAAGCTGAACTGTGAAAAAGAACAGGGCATCACGATTGGAGGAAGACTCATTAACAACCTGCATTATGCAGTTGACACAACCTTGCTTGGTGAAAATGAAGAGGACTTGAAGCACTTACTGATGAAAATCAAAGACCATAGCCTTCAGTATGGATTACACCTCAACATAAAGAAAACAAAAATCCTCACAACCGGACCAATAAGCAACATCATGATAAACGGAGAAAAGATTGAGGTTGTCAAGAATTTCATTTTACTTGTATCCACAGTCAATACCCATGGCAGCAGCAGTCAAAAAATCAAAAGACACATTGCATTGGGTAAATCTGCTGCAAAAGATCTCTTTCAAGTATTAAAAAGCAAAGATGTCATCTTGAAGACTAAGGTGCACCTGACCTAAGCCATGGTGTTTTCTACACCTCATATGATCAGGAACAATGTCACTGTTGGAAGAATTCCAAGCTGCACTAAAGGCATTGGCTAAAAGCAAAGCTGGATGATGAATGAGGAAGACCAAAGAATTGATGCCTCTGAACTGTGGTGCTGGCGAAGAATATTGATTACACCATGGACTGCCAAAAGAATGAACAAATCTGTCTTGGGAGAAGTACAACCAGAGTGCTCCTTAGAAGGAAGGATGGCAAGAGTACATCTCACATACTTGGGACATGTTATCAGGAGGAATCAGTCTCTGGAGAAGGACATCATGCTTGGTAAAGAAGAGGATCAGAGAAAAAGAAGAAGATCCCCAGCAGGATGGACTGACACAGTGGCTGCAATAATGGGGCCAAGCACAACAATGATTGTTAGGATGGCGCAGGACCTAGCAGTATTTCATTCTGTGGTACAAAGTGTCTCTATGAGTTGGAACCAACTCAATGGCATCTAACAACAACATTCTCCGTCTTATACATTGTAAATTCTGAAACATTCTGTAAGACTGGATTAGGATGGGATGTATCTCGAGGTGCATTGCCTTACACAATTCATGCCTTTAATCAAATCACACCGTTGCTTGAGTCACACCTTTCTTCCCACAAGAGATAAAAGGAGTGGTGAGCAGAGAGGAGGGGGACCTCACTACCACCAAGAAAGAAGAACTGGGAGTGCAGCACATCCTTTGGACTGAGGTCCCTGTGCTGAGAACCTCCTAGACCAGGGGAAGATTGATGCTAAGACCCATGGAGATCATCAAGGAACACCAGGCCCACAAAAGTTGAAAGGAGACAAAGATATTCCCCCAGAGCAGACAGAGAAAGCCTTCCTCTAGAGCTGGCATCCTGAATTCAGACTTGTAGCCTCTTAAAATGTGAGACAATGAGTTCCTGTTTGTTAAAGCCATGCAACTCTGGTATTTCTGTTATAGCAGCACTAGATCACAAAGACGCACCCCCAATCCACCTTCACTTCCACAACCATCACCGCTCACCGGAAATACATGACAGTCTTCCACCTCCTCTCTGTCTTCCCCTTCCATTCAGCTGCTTGGGCAATTCTTCAAAACAGAAACCAAGTCATGTTACTGTACTGATTAGACAACCCCCACCCCAGACACACACACACACACAGAGAGACACACACACATCACACACTGAATTCTAATTCTTTTCAGAATAAAATGTAAACTTTTATGTTGTTGTTGTTCTTAGGTGCCGTCGAGTCGGTTCCGACTCAGAGCGACCATATGCACAACAGAACAAAACACTGCCTGATCCTGAGCCATCCTTACAATCGTTGTTATGCTCGAGCTCATTGTTGCAGCCTCTATGTCAATCCACCTCGCCTAAGGTCTTCCTCTTTTCTGCTGACCCTGTACTCTGCCAAGCATGATGTCCTTCTCCAGGGACTGATCCCTCCTGACAACACGTCCAAAGTATGTAACACACAGTCTCTCCATCCTTGCCTCTAAGGAGCATTCTGGCTGCACTTCTTCCAAGACAGATTTGTTCGTTCTTTTGGCAGTCCATGGTATATTCAATATTCTTCGCCAACACCACTATTCAAAGGCGTCAATTCTTCTTCAGTCTTCCTTATTCATTGTCCAGCTTTCTCATGCATATGATGCGATTGAAAATACCATGGCTTGGGTCAGGTGCACCTTGGTCTTCAAGGTGACATCTTTGCTTTTTAACACTTTAAAGAGGTCCTTCGCAGCAGATTTACCCAATGCAATGTGTCGTTTGATTTCTTGGCTGCTGCTTTCATGACTGTTGATCATGGATCCAAAAAAATGAAATCCTTGACAACTTCAATCTTTTCTCCATTTATCATTATGTTGCTTACTGGTCCAGTTGTGAGAAGTTTTTGTTTTCTTCATGTTGAAGTGTAATCCATACTGAGGGCTGTAGTCTTTGATCTCCATCAGTAAGTGCTTCAAGTCTTCTTTTAAGAAGCAAGGTTGTGTCATCTGCATAACACAGGTTGTTAATGAGTCTTCCTCCAATCCTGATGCCCCGTTCTTCTTCATATAGGCCAACTTCTCGGATTATTTGCTCAGCATACAGATTGAATAGGTATAGTGAAAGGAGACAACCCTGATGCACACCTTTCCTGACTTTAAACCACTCAGTATCCCCTTGTTCTGTCCAAACAACTGCCTCTTGATCTATGTAAAGGTTCCTCATGAGCACAATTCAGTGTTCTGGAATTCCCATTCTTCACAGTGTTATCCATGGTTTCTTATGATCCACACAGTCAAATGCCTTTGCATAATCAATAAAACACAGGTAAACATCTTTCTGGTATTCTCTGCTTTCAGCCAGGATCCATCTGGCATTAGCAGTGATATCCCTGGCTCCATGTCCTCTTCTGAAACCGCCCTGAATTTCTGGCAGCTCCCTGTCGATATACTGCTGCAGCCGCTTTTGAATGATCTTCAGCAAAATTTTGCTTGTGTGTGACATTAATGATATTGTTCTATAATTTCCACATTCGGTTGGATCACCTTTCTTGGGAATAGGCATAAATATGGATCTCTTCTAGTCAGTTGGCCAGGAAGCTGTCTTCCATATTTCTTGGCATAGACAAGTGAGCACCTCCAGTGCTGCATCTGTTTGTTGAAATAGCTCAACTGATATTCCATCAATTCCTGGAGGCTTTTTTTCACCAATGACTTCAGAGCACCTTGGACTTCTTCCTTCAGTACCATCAGTTCCTGATCATATGCTACCTCTTGAAATGGTTGAACATCGACTAATTCTTTTTGGTATAATGAGTCTGTGTATTCCTTCCATCTTCTTTTGATACTTTCTTTGTCATTCAATTTTTTCCCCATAGAATCTTTCACTATTGCAACTTGAGGCTTGCTTGGTAGTTTTCAAATTTTTGGTATTGTCGACAAAGCTGCAACTTTCAAGTGTTATAAATGCTTCAGCATTTTGGACAGACGGTCTAAAACATTTCCTTGAACTATTGGACAGTGAAGATTTGACTCATGTAGCCAAATTCTCTGTGAGAACTTCCTCCAGCAGGGGAGTACAAGAGGTGTCATGGACCCCAACTGCCTGACTCCTGTGCATCAGGGAATGTGGGGCCTGGACCATGAGGACAGAGTGCCAGTCATGTGAGGAATAAGACACAAACCAGGGACTGCAGGGAGTTCAGCCTGAAACCAGATCCCCAAACTTGTTCTGGATCCAATCCCTCTGTGTCACCAAGATCCTGTTACTCTTGATGCAGCCCCACCTTCCATTCCCGGCTCAGAGTAATTACCCAGTTGGAGGGTCCCATGTTGGCACCAGCTGATCCTCCTGAAGGAGGGGTCCAGGGTTGAACTTGTGGAGACTGAAGTACCTGTGAGACACTTGGGGAGGTGCCCAGTAGACACAGGGACTGAGTGTCATGATGGGGATGGCTGGGGTGGTCTTCACGCAGAGGCCTGAGGAGTCAGCCCCTGGTCCTCAGGGGTGACTGTGCCCCAACCACAGCACAGGTAAGAACAAGATGTGGCCACGTGAACCAGCCTCAATCCACGCACAGCCACCTGGAGGACACCAGCAAAGGAAACACAAGCTTCAGGGGCTGGCCCAGGTGGTGGGGTTCAGTGGTGAATGTGGCCCGTAAAGACCCCACGTGAACTCTCGGCATTTTCATTTTTCATCCCCACTGTGCCCTCCAGATACGTGATGACTCCAGAGGACTTCAGATTTCACTATGAAAACCTACAATGCACAGAAAGGTGGAAAAAAACTTACCTGTGCTACTTTCTGGAGTGGCTGAAGGCAGCACCCCCATCTTACTTGACCTGGATGTCCTTCACAACCAGGTTTCAAAAGGAATGGACGGTATGGGGGTGGTGACCTCCTCCAACCCTACAAAGGGGAAAGCGAATCAAAATCAATAGCCCAAGGCTGATTCTTATGAGGCAGAGGTCAGACATGTCCCCTCTTTCCACCATCTTTACCAATTCTGACACCAACCATCCCTCCCACGTTGCTCTCTACTTCTCTGCTGGGTTTGATAATTCATTGCAATAGTCACACAGAACTCACAGGCAATGCTCACAATTATGGGATTTATTAGGGATGTAACAAGTTACAGTTCAGGTTCAGGAACACTCAGGAAACAGTTCTTCCACCAGTATAGTCTCTTCCCAGCCGTGTGCACAGGCACACCTCTCCCTGGCCCTTGGCCTCTGCCTTGCTCAGGCACGTGTTACAGAGCTCTTTCAGCTCCGGCAAAAAATGCCCAGGGGCACTCTACTCCACCAGCAAGCCTCCTGCCCAAAGACACTCAGCTTTCACCCTCTGTAGCCCAGGAAGCGCACCACACCGTCTCTTGCCATTTTTTCTCTGCCACCACTTCTTGAGCTCTCTCTCTGTCGCCAAGTTCCAGAAGCTTCTCAGCACAGGGATCCTGGGTCCAAAGGACACACTCTCTACTCCTGGCTGTTATTCCTTGATGGTGGTAGGATCCTCTCTTTCCCACCTCTGGGGAGGCTCATTTCAAGCCCAGTGGGAGGGCAAAACTGACCAATCCCCTTGGTGGGCCACAATTACCCTATTTGCGCAGTCTCACCCAGTCACCTGGGTGGAAGTTAAAAGGTGAGAAAGGCCACACAAAAGCGAGCCATTGCACCACAGAGAGGGAGGGTCAGTGTGGTACATGTCTGTCTTCCCCAGACTGGGGTCTCCTGGAGGGCAGGCAGGATGGGGCATGGTCCATCCTTGCATCTCAAGTTCTTGTTCAGTCATGACTCTGTGGAGGTGTACAGTGGACGCTTGAGGAATGAATGAGGGAATAAATGAATGGCTGATGGATGCACATGCCTTCCTCCTGGGGAGAGAAGAGGTTGAGCATGGTAGACTCCATTCGGCCTGCATGATCACTCAGCCTATAGCCCCTCACCTTCCGTTCTCCTTTGTTGTTGTTGTTGTTAGGTGCCGTGAAGTGGGTTCCAACTTGTGGTGACCCTATGTACAACAGAACAAAACAATGCCCAGTGCGGCACCATTCTCACAATTGTTGCTACGCTTGAGCCCATTGTTGCAGCTACTGTGCCAATCCATCTCCTTGAGGGTCTTTCTCTTTTTCACTGACTGTCTACTTCACCTTTTCCAGGGACTGATTCCTCTGGATGATATGTCCAAAGTAAGTAAGACAAAGTCTTGCCAACCTCTCTTCAAAGGACCACTGTGTTTTTACTTCTTCCAAGACAGATTTGTTCATTCTTCTGGCAATCCATGATATATTCAACACTCCTCAACAACACCATAATTCAAAAAGGCATCGGTTCTTATTCAGCCTTCTTTATTCATTCACATGCATGTGAAATCATTGAAAATACCATGACTTGGGTCAGGCACACTTTAGTCCTCAAAGTGACATCTCTGCTTTTGAACCCTTTAAAGAGGTTTTTTGCAGCAGATTTGCCCACTGCAATACGCTGTTTGATTTCTTGATTGCTGCTTTCATGGGTGTTGATTGTGGATACAAGTAAAAAGAAATCCTTGACAACTTCAACCTTTTCTCCATTAATATGATGTTGCTTATTGGTCATCCCTTCTCCTTTACCTTCAGGGTTTTTGCCATGTAGGAATCTGGTTCCTATCCTCCAGGAGCATTTAGGAGAAGCTGGAAGCAGATTGGCAGTACCAGGTCACCTGGTACATCTCCTGGAGCCCTTGTGCTGAATGTGCCCAGCAAGTGACCACAGTCCTGCAGGAGCACCACAAAATCAGCCCGAGGATCTTTGCAGCCCGCCCGTATTACAGCAACAAACAAGAGCATCAGCAGGGGCTGAGGGCCCTGCAGGAGGCTGGGTCCCAAATCAGGGTCATGACTTCTGGGGGTGAGCTGGCCTGAGGGGTGTCAATGAGGAGGCCTGGGCCAGCCCCACGGTGAGTATTCAGGCTGGGAGGGCTGCTGGGAGCCATTGGGGAGGATCTAGCTTTAGCACTATTAGCAGCACCGGGGACAGGAATCTGAGTCCAGTCGGAAAAGACATTCCAGGGGAAAATGAGGTGCTGGAGAGAGGCAGGACTGGGTGAGGGAGAGCTGACTTTGTAACACTTCCACCTGGAGAGAGGTCCAGCCCATTCCCCTGCATTGGAAGCTGACCCTCTGGTCTTTCACACAGAGTTTGTGGACTGCTGGGAAAACTTTATGAGCTGCCAGGGAAAGCCCTTTGAGCCCTGAGTGGGAATGGATACAAACGTGGACATCATTTCCCAGGAGCTTGAAGGCATCCTAAGGGTAAGATGAGAGCTGCCCCCTCAGACCTCCCTCATTCTCATGTTACCCCTTCATTGGCTCTCCCCTCCTTTCTTGGGAGACCCTCCTTTCTGCTCTCTCTCTCTCTCTCTGCCTACACCCCCTTGCAGCCTCTCCTCTCCTCTCCTTCAGGCTCACTCCACCTTTTGATCTCTTCTTTGCTCTCAGTGCCCCTCTCCCTCAGTTTCCCACTCCTTCCCTCCCTCCCACTCTCCTCCCTTGAGACCCCTTTGCTTACCTCCATCTGCCCACAGGGTTTCACCTTCCTCCTCCATCCTGTGCCTTCCTCTCCTCATCCCTCACTTTCCTTTTCTCTTTCAGGGGCCTCTTCTCTCCCCCTCAAGGTCACACTTAACTGTTCAACTTGATTTCTCCGTGTCCTTCCACCCCAGCATGAATCCAGGACTTCAGCTTCTCCTTCCATTTGTGGAGACTTCCCCTGGAGCTGGCACCTGAATTCGGACTTCTAGCCTACTGGACTGTGAGAGAATAAACTTCTCTTTGTTAAAGCCATCCACTTGTGGCATTTCCGTTATAGCAGCACTAGATGACTAAGACAAGCACTCTTTCATCTTCTCAAGAGAGGGAGAGGTAGCGTCCATGCCACAGGGAGGCACTGTTTAGAATCAATTTCTTCTCTGACATTTCCTGTCTGTCCATTCCTGGCGCTGAGAGTGACAGCCACTCCCCTAGAGCTTCACAGGCAGGAAGTTTGAATCAGGAAACTGAAAGGGAAACTTAAGACAGACCCACTTGTGGAGAAGGACAGATCGGGAGGTTTTCTGCTTCCAGTAGAACAGACATTGGTGAGTCTGCTTTCATGCATCGGTTGGTGAGCTCCCCGATTCTTGATCTGTGTCACTGTACATCACCTCAGTTGCAGATCACCTTAGGGGTCGAGACAACCCTGAGGCCAGCTGTGGATCACAGTCGGGGTACACACCTTAGGTCAGGGTAAGGGACCCTGAGGCTGGCTGTGGATCACAGTCAGGGTAGAGACCCCAGGTCAGCCTAAGGGACCCTGAGGCCGGCTGTGGATACAGTGGGGGTAGAGATGACCCTGAGGTGAGCTGTGGATCACAGTCGGGGTGCAGAGGACCCTGAAGCTGGCTATGGATCCCAGTCAGGGTAGAGATCTCAGGTCAGGATAAGGGACCCTGGGGCTGATGAAGAATCCTTCATCAGGAGTCAGTGGGGTAAGAAACAGGGAGGAAAGTCCATGTCCCCAGTGCAGTGGTCATGCTGTCTCCCTGCCCCTCAGCATCCTCTTCTGACCCCTGGAGGCTCTTCTTCCCCCTCCTGTCCCTTCACAATGGGCTTCTCTCTGTGAGATAGAGTCAGGTGCCTGTATGTGCAGGAAAAATAATTATTATTCTTCATTCCCTAGGAGCCTCTGACAAGGCTCCTCTTAGCAGGGATCTCACCACAAAGCCTCAGTGTCCTAAATTGGAACAGCGTATGGCAATGGGGTGTAGAAGCCTGGCAGGGCTAAAAGGCTCTACCTTAGACAAGAGAGAGATGGTGTTATGGATGGTATTGTAACCCCTCCCCTGTCCCCCCCCCCACCAAAACATGTGTTGGAATCCTAAGCTCCACAGCTGTGGATGTAATCCCACTTGGAAATAGGGTTTTTCTTTGTTTTGTTGATGAGGGCATATCATTATCATATGTTTTAAACCTAACAACTTTTGAGATATATAAAGGGCAGACTAGACACAGAGAGAAGCAATCATAAGCGGGGAAAAGACTGATGATATGTGGAGATCACCAAGAACACTGGAGCTACAGGAGCTGAGACAAGGATTTTCCCCAGATCCAACAGAGATAGAGCCTTCCCCTAGAGCCAGTGCCCTGAATTCAGATTTCTAGCCTCCTAAACTCTGAGAAAATAAATTTCTGTTCTTTGAAACCATGCACTGTGATATTTCTGTTACAACGGCACTAGATAACTAAGACAGATGAAGAAGTGGAGATGGACAATAGAGAACACCCGTGGACTTGGAACTAGTGTTTTTGGAGAGGTCTGGGATTGGGTGGCCTGGGTGGGAGGGGTCTGGTGGCCCAGGAGAGAGACTTGAAAGAGAAACATCAGATGGCTAGTGGATGACAAAGGAGATAGGGGAGAGACACCATAAGCATTTTGGAGTAAAATGCTGGCCCTAGACATGGAAGGCCCTCTATATCTCTGCACAACAGTTGGGGTGGTAATGCTCATTTCTGCTTTGTGTGGTGAGCTTGTTTTGGGGGAATGCGATAAAGGCCCTGGTTCAACCTGGGGCCTAGGTGTCATAACCAAGATTAATTTCCAATGGATTCAAATTAGGGTACACACCTTGGACAGCTTCACTGAAGGAAGCCCAGCCCCAAACTGAGGATACTTTCAGCCACAGCACTAGGTACTGTTCTAGGCAATTTACATGCATGAGTTCATTAATCTACCTGGTTAAATTTTTTCCAAGGTATTTTATTTGTTTAGATGTTAATGTAAATGGAATCGTTTTGCTGTTCTTTTTCAGATTTATCATTGCTGGTGTATAGAACCCAAATGACTTTTGTGTGTTGACTTCGTACCCTTCAACTTTGCTGAATTTATTTTAGAAGCTTTCTTGTGAATTCTCTGGGATTTTCTATATATCGGCCCATGTTGTCAAAAATAAACAACTCAGAACACCATTAACAGATTGCTCGCTTTTTGTTCTTTTCTCTGGTTTCCCTTGAGACTTGATAAATTCAGTTATTTTTGTCTCCTGGTTCACTTATTCTATCTTTTGGCTGTTTGACTCTATTGTTGAGTGTTTCTCTTGCTTTTTTAAATTTTTTTAACTCAGATGTTTTTTCTTCAGTTCCAGCAATTCTCTTAGGGTTTTTTTTTTTTTTTTTTATGTTTTTAATTTCTTCGTTACGTCTCTCACTTTGTTCCTCCATTTGTTTCCCGTGTACTTTTTGCTTTCTTTAAACATATTTAGGACCATAGTCTGAAAATTATCAATTCTTTCATTATTCTGACTCCCATAGGAGAGATTTTCTCTTCTTCATATTTTGCTTTTGATTGTTCCTTCTTCTCTTGTGATATCATGTGCTTTCTAAGTTTTGTTGAACTGGGGCCATTTTGTTAGCTGCCAACCTGAAGGCCAGTGCCTGTGCCCACCAGCTGTTCCATGGGAGAAAGATGCAGCAGGCCACCTCTGCAAACACTCAGAGCCCTGGGAACACCACGGGCAGCTTCCAAGCCCTGCCGGTTTGCTATGAGTCAGAATGACCCAGCAGCAGCTGGCTTGATATCTTCTCCTGAGAATCACTAGGTGGCATTATTATCCTTAGATTTTTTTTTCAGTACTGCTTCAGGAATTCCGTATGCTTGGTTTCTGGAATTTAATACATATGTGCGGGAGGAGAGTGGTTAGTTGTTCAGAGATGCTGCTGTAAGTGGCTATGTTGTGGGCCTCTCTATGTCTTTCCCTCAATGGCACCCCTGCACAGACACTCCCATGCTATCCTGCTATGGGCTGTTTCCTTTGTCCCTGTCAGTTTGAAATATTCCCCTCCCTCTGCTGCCCTTGCAGTTCCTCCCAGTTCCGGTACCTGTCTGTCTTGGGCCTCAAGGTAATTCCACAGCACTCTCACACAGTGCCACAGTCTACCTTCACCCCCTCTCAATTGCACAGCCTGTGAAATCCCCTGCCGAATTTTTGCCACCTTAAAAAAAAAATCAAGCTAGAGCTTCCCCAGATTAGCGTCTTTTCCCTGCTCCTTGATTGGAGTGTTACCCAGCCCTGTCCCAAGATGGATGCACTGAGTCTGTACTCCTCACCTTAGTGGGTAGGATCTCCTGACTTCTGAGCCAGCCCCGTTCCTCCTCTCCCCTGCTTCTGGATTATTTCAACTCTCCAATACAACATGTTGTCTGGAGTTCTGAGATCTCAGTCTGTGCTTGTTTTTATTTGTTGTTCGGTGGAGTACGTGGGAGCGTCCACTCACTTTGCCGTCTTGCCCCGCCTGCCGAACACTACTTATTTTTGCGTGTTGTCCTTGTACTCTGCAACTTTGCTGAATTCCTCTATTCTAGAAGCTTTCTTGTGAATTCTCTGGGATTTTCTGCATAAAGGATCATGTTGTCAAATATAATCAACTCGGAACACAATTAACAGATAATAGACAATTTGTAATTGGACAACACATTGTCACCAAGCGAGTCAGTGTTCAGTTAATTAAGATTTTCAACAGGCTATGTATGTAATTTTATCAGGAGCTTTGAACAAATTCTGATTGGTATGCGAAAATACATGAATCTTATAAGAGAAGAGTATTTACTCAAATATTATCAAAGCTTAAATAGAAACAAGACAGTCACAAAATTAGCGATCCATGGTTATAAGACCTCCAGAGTCTTGGAAACAGGACATGTTCATTAGCCTTCAATTGTTTTCTGAAAGAATGGGTTTCAATGAACCTGATCACCTAAATACAATTGTGTGAAACAAGCTTTTAAAATTTATAATTTAAGGCATAACTATAAGCTTCAAAAATTATATATACATATATATTTATTACACAATGCATAGGTTTCTAACTTTTAATAAGGTGACCTTTAGTGTTGTACATAAGAGAACTCTCTGTTTTCATAAACCCAAACTTATAACTATATTTTACAATGTCATCTGTGAATAAGGATAGTATTACTTTTTCCTTTCCAATCTGGGTACTTTTTTTTTTTTCTTTCCTTCTTGCTCTGGCTTCCAGTACAATACTGAATAGCAATAGTGAGAACCGGCAACCTTGTCTTGCTCCTGATTTTAAAGGGAAACTCTCAGGCTTTCTACGTTGAGTATAACGTTGGCTGTTGGTTTTTCACAAATGCCCAAAATCATGTTGAGGAATTTCTCTTGTATTCCTAGCTTGTTGAGTGTTTTTATCAAGAAAATATATTGGGTTTTATCATATGCCTTTTCTGCATCAATTGAGGTAAACATGAGGTTATTTTCCTTTGTTTTTTTTGATGGGGTATATTACATTGGTTGCTTTTCTAATATTCAACCCTCCTTGCATTTGTGGAATAAATACCACTTGGACATGTTATTTAATTCTTTTAATATGCTTTTGGATTCAGTTGGCTAGTATTTGTTGAGCATTTTTGCATCTACGTTCATAAGGGATATTGGACTGTAGTTTTCTTATCTTGTGGTATCTTTGTCTAACTTTGGTATCAGGGTTATGGTAGCCTTACTGAATGGATTAGGGAATGTTTCTTTCTCCTCTACTTTTTTGGAAGAGTTTGAGCAGGATTGGTGTCAACTCTTCTTTAAATGTTTGGTAGCATTCTTCAGTGAAGGCTGGTCCAGAACTTTTTTTGTTGTAGTTCGGAAGTTTTTGATAACTGTTTCAATCTCTTCACTGCTTATGAGTCTGTTGAGATTTTTTGTGTCTTCTTGAGTCAATTTAGGTAGATTACTTGTTCCTAGAAATTTTTCCATGGCATATAAGTTATCTAGTTTTTTGGCATACAAATCTTCGTAGTATTTTATTCCAATCCTGGAATGTCCTCACCTTCATTTCTTATTTTAGTCTTTTCTATCTTCTCCAACTTTCTCTCTCTTTTTTTTTTTTTTTTTTTTGACAGTCTAGCTAAAGTTTTGTTGATTTATTCATCTTTTCAAAAAAACAACTTCTGGTTTTCTTGAATCTCTCTGTTGTTTTTCTATCCTCTATTTCATCTATTTCTGCTCTGGTCTTCGTTATTTCTTTCCTTCTGGTAGGTTTAGGCTTAGTTTGCCCTTGTTTTTCTATTTCCTCAAGTTGTAGGGTTAGGCTATTGACTTGAGATCTTCCTTCTTTTTAAATGTAGGCATCTATTATTATAAATTTCCATCTGAGCACTGCCTTTCTTGCATCCCATAGGCTTTGGTATGTTGTGTTTTTATTTTCATTCAACTCTAAGTTTTTTTTTTTTTTTTTAATTTCTCTCTTCTTCCTTCACCCTTTGGTTGTTTAATAGTGTGCTATTTAATTTCCACTTATTTGTGTGTTTTCCAATTCCTATTAATTTCTAATTTCATTCTCTTGTGGTTGGAGAAGATACTTTGTACGATTTCAATCTTTTTAAATTTACTGAGATTATTTTGTGACATAGCATATGGTCCATCCTGTAGAATGACTCACGTGCACTGGAGAAAAATGTTTATTTTTCTCTTCTGGCCTCGAGTGTTCTACATGTATCTGTTAGGTCTAATTGGCTTATAATGTAGTCCAAGTCCTCTCTTTCCTTAATAATATTCTTTCTAGATGTCCTTTCCAATATTGAAAGTGGTATAATGAAGCCCCCAACTATTATTGTAGAGCCATCTATTACCCCCTTCATTCTGTCAGTATTTGCTTCACGTATTAGGTGCATATATATTTATAATTGTTGTATCTTCCTAGTGAATTGACCCTTTTATCACTAAACAACATCCTTCTTCATTTCTTATTACAGACTTTGACTTAAAATCTATTTTGTTTGGTATCAGTATGGTCACCCCTGTTCTCTTTTGGAAAAGATAGTATTTTGAAGAAGGTAATAAGGATGAATAATCCCTGCAAGAAAAAAGAGAAAGCAAAATATTATATATTAAATTAGGAAATTATACAAAATTAAAATTCTTCTAGGAAGAACGTATGATAAAAAAAATGACACTAAAGGAAATAGAACACATGAATAAACCCCAAGACATTAAAGTAAAAGAATGATTGGTTCAATTGTTTCCTGGGTGGGACTCCTCAGGCCAGAGCTGCAAGAGACTTCAGAGAGGGAACTCATGGGTCCTGCACAGGGAGAAAGCGTGCCTCCTCTGGAAGAACCAGGCACCCTGGTGGAGACCTAAGGGCAGAAGGAGGGCTGGGGCACCATCAAAGAGCTCTCTGCATTGAGTTTTCTCCCTTCCATTGTTTACAGATACATGGATCGACATACTTTCATTTATAACTTTAAAAATTTTCCTTTCACCACTGGGCGGAAGAAGACTTACTTGTGCTATGAGGTACAGCTCATGAATGGCAACTTCAGGAACCCACAGAACTGGATCAAGGGCTTTCTGTACAACCAGGTGAGTGTCTCAGTGCAACCTCTGCCAGCAGGGCCTCCCTAAATTCCTCTGGAACATTGATGTTCACTATGAAACATTTGTGGGTAGAAGGTTTTCTTTGCATCCCACGAAGTTTCTCTAACCTTTGAACCCCACTGTCCTGTGGGTTTGTCCTGGAGTTGGGTCAAGATGGGATGTGCTTTAGACCACACTCTGTGATTGGCTTCAGGCCACACACTGGCAACAAGTCATCATGTTCCATGTTCAGAGTCATGCCACACACCAGGTCTCACCCCACACCCCTCCGGATGTGCCTGGGACAGGTGGTATTAGGGCTGCAAAAAGTGGTTCTTGAAAACCATCGTTACCCAACTCCTTGCTTCCAACTGAAATGTTAAAAAGAAGGCTCTGCAATAGTTTACATTCTGATTTTCACAAGGCACAGGTTCCCAAATGCCTGTCTTCTGGGCTTAATCTTGGCAGAGATCTGAAGCAGGTGAGAGGAAGGGGTCAGCCCTGATCAGGGGTAGTGCCTACAATGTGGTAGGAGTCAGGGGTCATCAAGCATTCGGGGAGGAGCAAGGCCAGGCCAGGCCGAGAGTCCCTGAAGGTGAGGGACATTCATCCCTGACCCCTGCCCAGGATGCCTTCTGGCTCCAGAGGCTGAGTCTCTGCTGGCTCTGGCTCTAGCTGCACATGTTCTTTCTGCTCACTTTGGGCCTGGTAGGACCCAGACCACTCCTGAGAGGTACTGGTAAGGGCACTGGTCCCCACACCTGCCTCATCAGCTACACTTGGTGCAGGGCCACCCCACAGCCACTTCTCACATCACCTGTGACACCCCCTCACACTTTCCTTTGTCTCTGCATGGTCTTAGTGGCTTGACTGGGTCCCAGTCCCTGGTTGAAACTGTTTTCACTGCAGTTTGGGCAAATCTCCCAATTTCTATCAGCACATCAATGACTCCCATCACCAAAACCCCCACCTTGGGGAGGGTCCTATGGGGTCCCTTGTCCTCAGTCCTCCTGCTCGGCAGACTCTTTTGACAGAGTCTGTGCCACCCTCAGGCTCAGCACAGGTGAGGCCCAGAGTAGAAGCCTGTGGAGTGATTGGTGTGTGAGCAGGTGGGGTGGTAGGTGGGTGGGGGATAGGCAGGTGGAGGAGTAAGTCCCCCTGTGAAGAAAGCTCACCCAGTTCAATGGCAACAGCTCAATGACCTTAGTGTTCACCTGGCTCCCCCTCTCCTCCCTCCTCCAACTCATTCTCTCCTCACTGCAGGGTCAGGATAAGAGGGAGGCTTGTGAAGACCCTGGCCTTGGGTGCAAGATTAGAGGAGGGCCAGAAAAGTCAATAATCAAGATGAATAATGTTTTAATGCAAGCTAAATAATATTTCCATACAATATAGTGCATTAAAATATTATTTACCCTGATTGCTGAGGTTTGCCCCCTACCCCAATTTTGTGCTGAAGGCCAGTGTTTCACTTGCCTCATCCTGTTCCCGGTCCTCCTCCCTGTTCGCAGCAAGGGATCTAACCCTTCTTTCTTCTCTATGCCCAGTATCATCCTAATCCCCAGCTACGCCGCCACGCAGAGTTGTGGTTTCTAGAATGGATCTCTTCTTGGCAACTGTACCCCGGGCAGCACTTAAGGGTCACGTGGTTCCTCTCCTGGAGCCCTTGCCCTTACTGTGCACAGAAAGTGGCTTCCTTCCTGCAGAGGAATAGCCATGTGAGCCTGAACATCTTTGCTGCCCGAATCTATGACCGCTTGGAAGGTTATGAGGAGGGACTGCGCTCACTGTACGATGCCGGTGCCGACATTGACATCATGACCTACGGAGGTCAGACTGCAACCATGGAGGGAGAGCAGTAGCCTGGGAAAGGAAGCTACTAGAAGGGGTGGGCAAGATTTAAAATATCTGGTGGAGAAGCCTCTGTTTGCTGTGGCTGGAGGTGATAGCAGAATCAGGACAAGCCTTGGGAGTCTAGTGGAAGACAGAGTTCAGGGGAGGAGATGTGGTCCAGGGGATGGAGGGAGGGTGGTTGGAAGTGCAAGAACGACTTGGATGCTTCCAAAAAGAAGGAGCTTTGAGTGGATCAGGTTCCAGCTGGAAGAAAGAGTTTGGGTTTGGTGAAGGAGCTAAATCCCTATGGGAGGGAAAGAGAAAGAAAGAGATACAAATCCTGGTGCAAAAGGTCTATCCCTAAGAGTTGTACAGCCTTGTTGCCCTTGAACAGGTGGAACTTGACTTTTCCTCCCCTCTCTTGTTTCAGAGTTTAAGTACTGCTGGAGAGCCTTTGTGGACAACCGGCTATGGCCCTTTAAGCCATGGAATAGGCTGGATGAAAACAGTGAACTCATGTCAGGAAAGCTTGAATGCATTCTCCAGTAAAGGGTTTCCTAACTGTCTTCCTCTCCTTTCTCTCCTTGAGCCTTTCCTTCCCCTCTGCTCAGAGCCTCCTCTTGGTTCTCTACTCCTTGCAGGGGCACCCAGCACCTTCCTTTCTAACCCTTCTGTTAATATTACTCTGCTTTTCTCCCTCCTTGTGCCCTTCCTTTCTGTTATCTATAATTTTGCTGTCTCCCAGTCTCTTCTCTGCTTTTTCCTTCAAACTTTCCCACTCATTGCAGAAATTCTCCTTATCCTCCTAGGTGGGTGGGGGGTAGAAGACTAGAAGACAGATATCTGTATCTCAAGCAGCGGCAGGGAATCTCTGTTGAACAGAGGAAGAAAACATCTTTCAAGAAGAGTAAATACTCTGCCAGAATCTCCAGATTAATCAAAACAGAGCAATAAAATGAACAGAGCTCAAAATGGATGTACTTCCTTAAAACATGTTGGTAAGATTGAATTCAGTCAAAACGATGGAGTAGGCACCTCTAGGGGGACTTCCTTCCCAAAAGCACCAAAAAAGAAAAAGAAAAAAATCTTCAAAAACTGTCAGAATCAACCATATGGGAACTCTGGAAGATATTCAAAGGTTACAGCAACCAAATGAATTTTATCCATGAGAAAGGCTGCTTTGTGGTGTTTTAACTGTTGAATTAAAACAAAACCCCACCAAAAAAGAGATAGTTAAGGGTCCTATAAACAAATGTTCGTTAGGTGGCTAATTTCTGCTAGCAGAGGAGTGTCCCAGTGAAAATACTAGACTGACGCTCTGCTAGAAATTAAAACAAAAAATTTTACTGAAGGATAAAGACAAAAAAAAAAAAATTCTTTTCCTGAAGTGGGAGAGCACACGCAGATGCCTAAGTGAGATGTTGCAGTGTGTCTCTACACCCAGGGAGAGTTGTGAGGTATTTATCAGGCACAGCAAGGAAGGCAAACACTTTTACATCAAGGTGAGGGGCAGGGGTGGGGTTACAGGGGAAAAACAGGGGAAGGAGGGAAAAAAGTCACCAGGGTTTGCCAAGATACAGACTTTCCTAACATCAATTTCTAACCTAACATTAATCTCTTATTTCCAGAAATAAATTGACTAAAGCAATGTTTTTAAAGCCAGGTGTGTGAATATTTTTGACATGGGGGATTAGTGATTGGTAGTAGACTGGCCAACTCTAGTTGAAGACCTTGAAATGTAAAAGTTGACCATTAGTCCAGGAAGCCATGATGATTAGATCAGCCTAGGAAGCCATGATGATTAGATCAGCTTCAACCTGAAGTCTTTTAAAATGTAAATATCAGCCATCTGGCTAGGAGGGAGTGAATTACAGCCTAGACATTTACTAGATGAATTGCCTGAGATCAGTGAAGAAAGCAAGATTATTTACTTAAACTAGGGCCCTGATCTCCACACTCTTTGTGTCACAAGCAGTCAGACTTTCACAGGAAGCCATATTGTCTTTGTAGAACGGCTGAGGTAGGCCTCAAACCTAGGTGTAGCTTAATTCAAAATGGAATTTCAATTTAGGTCTGGGGTGAACAGCCCCAGTTTCAAGGTTTGCATATTCGGGAACTCAGCCCAAAACTGCTACTGCGCTCCCTGTTTGCAAGAAGAAAAGAAGTTATATAGGCAGTGAGTAAAATTTCCTCTAACAAAGAAAATCTAAGTGATTGGTTAAAGAAATTCTAAGCAACTGGTTAAGTGAGAAGTCTCTAATTGAGGGAAGAGTTATCAAAGCAGGGAAAGCTAATTCACTGGGTACTTTGAGAGATTCTTTCTTTGTGATTGGTTTGACTTTGATTTACAGAGTCAAAGAGACTCAATTTGACAAACCGACATAACCTAGTCTTTTCTGGGTCTCAATTAATGTCTTCCAGAGTTCATGGGTATTTTATCTCTTGTGAGAGACCTTATTTTATCCAATACATTTACCATAAATTTGGTGCTGCTTTGAAAAACAGCCCTGGAAAATGCCCAAAGTTACGGTAAGGCTGGCTGAATTTATGGCTTGAATTAGAACATTGAACATAACTTAGCTTCACCTCGCCTCCCTCCTAGGTGGCCCAGCAGCTTGAAGATGGCAGTCTGTATTCTTTGTGTGGGTATCTGGCCCCAGGGGGGAGCAGAGTGGACTCAAGGAGTTATGGTTTTCTGTTTTGATCTGTCTGTGGGTTCCCCTGAAGGACTGACATTAAGGACCTGCCTTTGTGCCACCAAACTGGGAATTCCCTCAGGGCAGAGAAGTGGCTAGGGGGGACATTCCTCAAGAATATTGAAATCCAAATCAAGCAGCAGATGCTGCCTGGGACAAAAATTAACAGAGGCAAAAAATGTTAAAAGCTGGGTAGGTATCTTAGACCAGGTCTCTAGAGAAGCAAAACCAGTGAAACATCTATCTACAGATAGAGAGATTTATAACAAGGAAATGGCTCATGTGGTTGTACAGGCTGGAAGGTCCCAAGTCTGTGGGTCAGGATGGAGGCTTCTCCTGACTCACAGAGCTGCAGGAGCTGGCGAATCCAATATCGGCAGATAAGACAACAGGCCTCTGGCTCTCAGGGTGTGGAGGCCAACAAATCCCAAGATCAGCAAGCAAGCTGATAGGTCACTGGCTCACAGACTGCAGAGGCTGACAAATCCCCATATTGACAGGGAAGCTGCCAGCTCATCTCCGAAGAGCTGAAGGTCAGATGAACAGGAGCCAGCTGCAGGACCTAGAGCAAGAAAAGCCTGCGAGCCTTGCCAGAAAGTCCACCTATATTGGATGCAGTCTAGACCCCCAAGGAAACTCTCTTTCAACTGATTGGCTACTCATAGCAGATCCCATCATGGAAGTGATCACATTATATCAGATCTCATCATGGAAGTGGTTCCATCATTATATGACTGCCAAATACATCATGACTACCAAACCACTGAGATCCATGGCCCAGACAAGGTGACACACATCTTCCCCTTTCCTTTTCCTTCTCAAGAGCCTAGTTCCTTCCCAAATATTCCCCCCATTGCCATTAGACCCTGACTCCAAAGGTGGACTGGAAGCCTTCTCTGGCCCTCCCCCAAAGTCTGGTTGTTCTTCCTCCTCTTCCCACTCTCCTCCATCACCTCCTCATCATCACTTCTCCTCCCCTGAACTCCATTCCCATCGGCCTCCAAATCTGCTCCCAGAGTTCAGGGCCATCTCCTCCAGGAGCTCGAACTCCACTCCCATCGGCCTCCAAATCTGCTCCCAGAGTTCAGGGCCATCTCCTCCAGGAGCTCTTTCTACCCACCTCATCCTAGCAAAGTCTCACAGCTCTGAGTCAACTGGGACCCTCCTCATAACAGGCTGTAGCACAGATTTACACAGCAAACACTGGCAGGCCCTTGGCTCTGTGTGTCCCAAGGACTCACCTCTCCTGGGGCTCCTGCAGATGGAACAGGCAACCCAGTAGTGCTGCTCTGGATCTAGGTTCTGGAAGGGGCTCTTTCCAGGAAGAACAAGATGGAAATCGTGGGTTTTTCCAGAAGAGGCAACTCTCTATCTACCATGATCTGATGCTCCAAGGCCTCATGGTGGGAGGATGTGTCTTATTATGAAGAAAAAGAAATGTAGAAACACGTAAATACATGCCAGAGATATACAACCGAAAATTGAGTCTAAAATACAAATGTAATTTGAGATTTTAGAAAATCTGTTTTTTTTTTAAGCACCCCAAGTTGAAATATACATGGCTATATGTTCAAATTCATCCATATGAATTTCTAGCATACATTAAGAAGGTTATTTTGTCATTGGTGAAGAATCTCCTAACATACCGGATTTAGTGTCCTGATCTCCTGCTCATGGTAATTGATCGTGAGCACTTCCCGTCCGTCACTGGACATGCACGGGTATGCACAGTTGTCCATCCACAGTTTTATGGTATGGTTGTGGAGGTTTGCATTCAGCAGCATAACTTCTGGGGGTGAGAGAACAACCTGCTGGAAATTTTAAGATCTTTTCTCTCACAAGTGATAGTGTCATTGTAAGATGTAGTTGTTATTAAGTGCCATCCAGTTGGTTTCCTCTCATAGACACCCCATGTACACTGGAACAAAATATTGCCCAGTCCAGCATCATTCTCACAATCATTATTATGCTTGAGCCCATGTCTTCTCTCTCTGCCATCTTTATCAATTCTGACACCAACCATCCTTCCCACGGTGCTCTCTACTTCTCTGCTGGGTTTGATAATTCATTGCAATAGCCACACAGAACTCACAGACAATACTCACAATTATGGGATTTATTAAGGTTGTAATAGATTATAATTCAGGTTCAGGAACACTCAAGATATAGTTCTTCCACCAGTACAGTCTCTTCCCAGCCATGTGCGCAGGCACACCTCTTCCTGGCCCTTGGCCTCTGCCCTGCTCAGGCAAGTGTTACAGAGCTCTTTCAGCTCTGCCAATAAATACCCAGAGGCATTCTAATCCACCAGCAAGCCTCCTGCCCAAAGGCACTCAGCTTTCAGGAAGCCCACCACACCATCTCTTGCCATCTTTTCTCTGCCACCACTTCTTGAGCTCTCTCTCTGTCGCCAAGTTCCAGAAGCTTCTCAGCACAGGGATCCTGGGTCCAAAGGACACACTCTCTACTCCTGGCTGTTATTCCTTGATGGTGGTAGGATCCTCTCTTTCCCACCTCTGGGGAGGCTCATTTCAAGCCCAGTGGGAGGGCAAAACTGACCAATCCCCTTGGTGGGCCACAATTACCCTATTTGCGCAGTCTCACCCAGTCACCTGGGTGGAAGTTAAAAGGTGAGAAAGGCCACACAAAAGCGAGCCATTGCACCACAGAGAGGGAGGATCAGTGTGGTACATGTCTGTCTTCCCCAGACTGGGGTCTCCTGGAGGGCAGGCAGGGAGGGGCATGGTCCACCCTTGCATCTCAAGTTCTTGTTCAGTCCGGACCCTGAGTAGGTATACAGGGGACTCATGAGGAATGAATGAGGGAATAAATGAATGGCTGATTGATGCACATGCCTTCCTCCTGGGGAGAAAAGAGGCTGAGCATGGTAGCCTCCATTCGGCCTGCATGATCACTCAGCCTATAGCCCCTCACCTTCCGTTCTCCTTTGTTGTTGTTGTTGTTAGGTGCCGTGAAGTGGGTTCCAACTTGTGGTGACTTTACGTACAACAGAACAAAACAATGCCCAGTACGGCACCATCCTCACCACTGTTGCTACGCTTGAGCCCATTGTTGCAGTCACTGTGCCAATCCATCTCCTTGAGGGTCTTTCTCTTTTTTTTCTTGACTGTCTACTTTACCTTCTCCAGGGACTGATGCCTCCCGATAATATGTCCAAAATAAGTAAGACAAAGTCTTGGCATCCTCAGTTCAAAGGACGACTGTGGTTTTACTTCTTCCGAGACAAATTTGTTCATCCTTCTGGCAATCCATGATATATTCAATACTCCTCGACAACACTGGAATTCAAAGGCATCGATTCTTATTCAGTCTTTATTCACTGTCCAGCTTTTACATGCAAATGAAATCATTGAAAATACCATGGCTTGGGTCTCTGCTTTTGAACCCTTTAAAGAGGTTTTTTGCAGCAGGTTTGCCCACTGCAATATGTTGTTTGATTTCTTGATTGCTGCTTTCATGGGTGTTGATTGTGGATACAAGTAAAAAGAAATCCTTGACAACTTCAACCTTTTCTCCGTTAATATGATGTTGCTTATTGGTCATCCCTTCTCCTTTACCTTCAGGGTTTTTGCCATGTAGGAATCTGGTTCCTATCCTCCAGGAGCATTTAGGAGAAGCTGGAAGCAGATTGGCAGTACCAGGTCACCTGGTACATCTCCTGGAGCCCTTGTGCTGAATGTGCCCAGCAAGTGACCACAGTCCTGCAGGAGCACCACAAAATCAGCCCGAGGATCTTTGCAGCCCGCCCGTATTACAGCAACAAACAAGAGCATCAGCAGGGGCTGAGGGCCCTGCAGGAGGCTGGGTCCCAAATCAGGGTCATGACTTCTGGGGGTGAGCTGGCCTGAGGGGTGTCAATGAGGAGGCCTGGGCCAGCCCCACGGTGAGTATTCAGGCTGGGAGGGCTGCTGGGAGCCATTGGGGAGGATCTAGCTTTAGCACTATTAGCAGCACCGGGGACAGGAATCTGAGGCCAGTCAGAAAAGACATTCCAGGGGAAAATGAGGTGCTGGAGAGAGGCAGGAGTGGGCGATGGGGAGTTGACTTCGGAAGACTTTGGGCTGGAGAGAGGTCCAGCCCATTCCCCTGCATTGGAAGCTGACTCTCTGCTCTTTCACACAGAGATTGTAGATTTCTGGGAAAACTTTATGAGCTGCCAGGGAAAGCCCTTTGAGCCCTGAGTGGCAATGGATCCAAATATGGACTTCATTTCCCAGGAACTTGAAGGCATCCTAGGGGTAAGATGAGAGCCACCCCATCAGGCCTCCCTCATTCTCATGTTATCCCTTTACTGGCTCTCCCCGCCTTTCATGGGAGACCCTCCTTTCTGCTCTCTCTCTCTGCCTATGCCACCCTGCAATCTCTCCTCTCCTCTCCCTTGGGCTCACCCCACCCTTTGAACTCTACTTTGCTCTCAGTGCCCCTCTCCCTCAGTTTCCCACTCCTTCCCTCCCTTCCATTCTCCTCTCTTGAGGCCCCTTTGCTTAACTCCATCTGCCCACAGGGTTTCATCTTCTTCCTCCATCCTGTGCCTTCCTCTCCTCCCCCTTCACTTTCCTCTTCTCTTTCAGGTGCTCTTCCCTCCACCTCAGGGTCCCACTAAACTACTCAACTTGATTTCTCCGTGTCCTCCCACCCCAGCATGAATCCAGGACTTCAGCTTCTCCTTCCACTTGTGGAGACTTCCCCTGGAATTGGCACCTGAATTCGGACTTCCAGCCTACTGGGCTGTGAGAGAATAAACTTCTCTTTGTTAAAGCCATCCACTTGTGGTTTTTCCCTTATAGCAGCACTAGATGACTAAGACAAGCGCTATCTCATCCTCCCAAGAAAGGGAGGGGTAGAGGCCACACCCCAGGGAGGCGCCCTTTACAATCAATTTCTTACGTGTCCTTTCCTATCTGTCCATTCCTGGTGCCTAGAGTGACAGCCACTCCCCCAGAGCTTCACAGGCGGGACGTTTGAATAAGGAAACTGAAAGTGAAAGGGAAGCTTTAGACAGACCCACTTGGGGAGCAGCAGGGATCCGGAGGTTTCCTTCTTCCAGGAGAGCAGACATAGGTGAGTCTGCTTTGATGCGTTGGTTGGTGAGCTCCCCAATTGTTGATCTGCATCACTGTGTGTCACCGTAGGGATAGAGACGACCCTGAGGCCAGCTGTGGGTCACAGTTAGGGTAGAGGTCTCAGGTCAGCATAAGGGACCCTGAGGCTGGCTGTGGATCCCAGATGGGATAGAGACCTTAGGTCAGCATAGGGACCCTGAGGCCAGCAGTGGATTACAGTCTGGGTAGAGAAGACCCTGAGGCTAGCTGTGGATCACAGTCAGGGTAGAGACCTCAGGTCAGGATAAGGGACTCTGTGGCCAGCTGTGGATCACAGTCAGGGTAGAAAGCTCAGGTCAGGATAAGGGACTCTGTGGCCGGCTGTGGATCAGTCGGGGTAGAGATGACCCCGAGGCTGGCTATGGATCACAGGCAGAGTAGAGACCTCAAATCAGGATAAGGGACCCTGAGGCTGGCTGTGGATCCCAGGCGGAGTAGAGACGACCCTGAGGCTGGCTATGGGTCACAGTCAGGGTACAGACCTCAGGTCAGGATGAGGGACCCTGAGGCTGGCTGTAGATCCCAGGTGGGATAGAGACCTTAGGTCAGCTTAGGGACCCTGAGGCCAGCAGTGGATTACTGGGTAGAGAAGACCCTGAGGCTAGCTGTGGATCACAGTCAGGGTAGAGACCTCAGGTCAGGATAAGGGACCCTGAGGCTGATGAAGAAAGAGTCTTTCATCAGGAGTAAGTGGGGTAAGATACAGAGGGAGGAAAGTCCATGTCCCCAGTGCAGTGGTCACATTGTTCCCCTGCCCCCCAGCTTCCTCTTCCGACCCCTGGGGGCTCTTCTTCCCCCTCCTGTCCCTTCACAATGGGCTTCTCTCTGTGAGATAGAGTCAGGTGCCTGTATGTGCAGGAAAAATAATTATTATTCTTCATTCCCTAGGAGCCTCTGACAAGGCTCCTCTTAGCAGGGATCTCACCACAAAGCCTCAGTGTCCTAAATTGGAACAGTTTATGGTAATGGGGTGGAGAAGCCTGGCAGGGCTAAAAGTCTCCGCCCTAGACAAGAGAGAGAGATGGTGTTATAGATGGAATTGTGCCCCCCGCCTCGAAATATGTGTTGGAATCCTAAGCTCCACAGCTGTGGATGTAATCCCACTTGGAAATAGGGTTTTTCTTTGTTTTGTTGATGAGGGCATATCATTATCATATGTTTTAAACCTAATAACTTTTGAAATATATAAAGGGCAGACTAGACACAGAGAGAAACAATCATAAGCGGGGAAAAGACTGATGATATGTGGAGATCACCAGGAACACTGGAGCTACAGGAGCTGAGACAAGGATTTTCCCCAGATCCAACAGAGATAGAGCCTTCCCCTAGAGCCAGTGCCCTGAATTCAGATTTCTAGCCTCCTAAACTCTGAGAAAATAAATTTCTGTTCTTTGAAACCATGCACTGTGATATTTCTGTTACAACGGCACTAGATAACTAAGACAGATGAAGAAGTGGAGATGGACAATAGAGAACACCCGTGGACTTGGAACTAGTGTTTTTGGAGAGGTCTGGGATTGGGTGGCCTGAGTGGGAGGGGTCTGGTGGCCCAGGAGAGAGACTTGAAAGAGAAACATCAGATGGCTAGTGGATGACAAAGGAGATAGAGAAGAGACACCATAAGCATTTTGGAGTAAAATGCTGGCCCTAGACATGGAAGGCCCTCTATATCTCTGCACAACAGTTGGGGTGGTAATGCTCATTTCTGCTTTGTGTGGCGGGCTTGTTTTGGGGGAATGCGATAAAGGCCCTGGTTCAACCTGGGGCCTGGGTGTCATAAAAAAAAAAAAATAACCAAGATTAATTTCCAATGGATTCAAATTAGGGTACACACCTTGGACAGCTTCACTGAAGGAAGCCCAGCCCCAAACTGAGGATACTTTCAGCCACAGCACTAGGTACTGTTGTTTTAGGCAATTTACATGCATGAGCCCATTAATCTCCCTGGTTAAATTTTTTCCAAGGTATTTTACTTTTTTAGATGCTAATGTAAATGGAATTGTTTTGCCAATTTCCTTTTCAGATTTATCATTGCTGGTGTATAGAACCCTACTGACTTTTGTGTGTTGACCTTGTAACTTTCAACTTTGCTGAATTTCTCTCTTCTAGACACTTTCTTGTGGATTCTCTGGGATTTTCTATATACAGGATCATGTTGTCAAAAATAAACAACTCAGAACTCCATTAACAGATTGCTCGCTTTTTGTTCTTTTCTCTGGTTTCCCTTGAGACTTGATAAATTCAGTTATTTTTGTCTCCTGGTTCACTTATTCTATCTTTTGGCTGTTTGACTCTATTGTTGAGTGTTTCTCTTTTTTTTTTTTAGCTCAGATGTTTTATTCTTCAGTTCCAATAGCTCTCTTTCTCTCTCTCTCTCTCTTTTTTTTTTTTTTTGGATGCACTTAATTTCTTCATTAAGTCTCTCACTTTGTTCCTCCGTTTGTTTCCTGTGTACTTTTTGCTCTTTTAAAACATATTTAGCACCATAGTCTGAAAATTATCAATTCTTTCATTATTCTGACTCCCATAGGAGAGATTTTCCCTTCTTCATGCTTTGCTTTTGATTGTTCCTCCTTCTCTTGTGATTTTGAGTGCTTTCTAAGTTTTGTTGAACTGGGGCCATTTTGTTAGCTGCCAACCTAAAGGCCAGGGCCTGTGCCCACCAGCTGTTCCATGGGAGAAAGGTGCAGCAGGCCACCTCTGCAAACACTCAGAGCCCTGGGAACACCACGGGCAGCTTCCAAGCCCTGCCGGTTTGCTATGAGTCAGAATGACCCAGCAGCAGCTGGCTTGATATCTTCTCCTGAGAATCACTAGATGGCATTATTATCCTTAGATTTTTTTTCAGTGCTGCTTCAGGAATTCTGTATCTTTGGTTTCTGGAATTCCATACATATGTGTGGAAGGAGGGTGATTAGTTGTTTTGAGATGCTGCCGTAAGTGGCGGGGATCAACTGTCCCATGGCAACGGTGGGGGCCTCTCTATGTCTTTCCCTCGATAGCATCCCTGCACAGACACTCCCAAGCTATCCTGCTATGGGCTGTTTCCTTTGTCCCTGTCAGTCTGAAATATTCCCCTCACTCTGCTGCCCTTGCAGTTCTAGTGCTTGTCTGTCTTGGACCTACAGGTAACTCCACAGCATTCTTACACAGTGCCACAGTCTACCTTCACCGCCTCCCAATTGCACAGCCTGTGAAATCCCATGGTGAATTTGTGCTATCTTAAAAAAAACAGTCAGGGTAGAGCTTCCCTAGTTTAGCTCCTTTTCTGTGCTCCATGATTGGAGAGTTACCCAGCCCTGTCCCAAGATGGATGCAATGAGCGAGTACTCCCCACCTTAGTGGGTAGGATCTCCTGGCTTCTGAGCCAGCCCATTCCTCCTCTCCCCTGCTTCTGGACTTACTCCAGCTCTCCAAAACTGCTGTCTGGAGTTCTGAGTTATCAGTCTGTGCTTGTTTTTATTTGTTGTTCTGGGGGAGTATGTAGGAGCATCCACTCACTTTGCCATCTTGCCCTGCCTCCAAAACACAACTTATTTTTGTGTGTTGTCTTTGTACCCTGAAACTTTGCTGAATTCTGCTATTCTAGCAGCTTTCTTGTGAATTCTCTGGGATTTTCTGCATACAGGATCATGTTGTCAAATATAAACAACTCAGAACACCATTAACAGATTGCTATGCTGGTTTAATATACAATTTGTAATTGGACAACGTGTCACCAAGCAAGTCAGTGTTCCAATTAATTAAGATTTTCAGCGTGCTATGTATATAATTTCATCAGGAACTTTGAACAAAAAAATTTTCATTGGTATGCCAAAATATATAAATCTTATACAAGAACAATATGTACACAAATATTATCAAAGCTTAAGTAGAAACCTCACCAAGACAGTCACAAAATTAGTGATCCATGGTTATAAGACCTCTGGAGTCTTAGAAACAGGACATGTTCATTAACTTTCAATTGTTTTCTGAAAGAATGAGTTTCAATGAGCCTGATCACCTAAATACAATTATGTGAAATGAAATAAGCTGCTTTTAAAAGTTATAATTTAAGGCATAACTCTAAACTTCAAAAATTATGTATATATATTATATACATATTATACAACACATAGGTTTCTAACTTTTAATAACACGACCTTTAGTGTTGCGGGAAGTCTCTGCTTTCATAAACCAAAACTTCTATTTTACAATGTCATCTGTGAATAAGGTTAGTTTTACTTTTTCTTTTCCAATCGGTTACATTTTATTTCCCTCTCTTTCCTTCTTGCTCTGACTTCCAGTACAATCTTGGATAGCAATAGTGAGAACCAGCATCCTTGTCTTATTCCTGATTTTGAAGGGAAAGCTCTCAGTCTTTCTCTGTTGAGTATTACGTTGTCTCTCGGTTTTTCACAAATGCCCTTAATCGTGTTGAGGAATTTCTCTTGTATTCCTAGCTTGTTGAGTGTTTTTATCAAGGAAATGTATTGGGTTTTATCAAATGCCTTTTCTGCATCAATTGAGATGAACACCAGGTTATTTTCCTTTGTTCTTTTGATGGGGTATATTACATTGGTTGCTTTTCTAATATTCAACCCTCCTTGCATTTGTGGAATAAATACCACTTGGACATGTTATTTAATTCTTTTAATATGTTTTTGGATTCAGTTGGCTAGTATTTGTTGAGCATTTTTGCATCTACGTTCATAAGGGATATTGGACTGTAGTTTTCTTATCTTGTGGTATCTTTGTCTAACTTTGGTATCAGGGCAATTGTAGCCTTACTGAATGAGTTAGGGAATGTTTCTTTCTCCTCTACTTTTTTGGAAGAGTTTGAGCAGGATTGGTGTCAACTCTTCTTTAAATGTTTGGTAGCATTCTTCAGTGAAGGCTGGTCCAGAACTTTTTTTGTTGTAGTTCGGAAGTTTTTGATAACTGTTTCAATCTCTTCACTGCTTATGAGTCTGTTGAGATTTTTTGTGTCTTCTTGAGTCAATTTAGGTAGATTACTTGTTCCTAGAAATTTTCACATGGCATATATCTAGTTTTTTGGCGTACAAATCTTCATAGTATTTTATTCCAATCCTGTAATGTCCTCACCTTCATTTCTTATTTTAGTCTTTTCTATCTTCTCCAACTTTCTCTCTCTTTTTTTTTTGACGGTCTAACTAAAGTTTTGTTGATTTATTCATCTTTTCAAAAAGACAACTTCTGGTTTTCTTGAATCTCTCTGTTGTTTTTCTATCCTCTATTTCATCTATTTCTGCTCTGGTCTTCGTTATTTCTTTCCTTCTGGTAGGTTTAGGCTTAGTTTGCCCTTGTTTTTCTATTTCCTCAAGTTGTAGGGTTAGGCTATTGACTTGAGATCTTCCTTCTTTTTAAATGTAGGCATCTATTATTATAAATTTCCATCTGAGCACTGCCTTTCTTGCATCCCATAGGCTTTGGTATGTTGTGTTTTTATTTTCATTCAACTCTAAGTTTTGTTTTTTTTTTAATTTCTCTCTTCTTCCTTCACCCTTTGGTTGTTTAATAGTGTGCTATTTAATTTCCACTTATTTGTGTGTTTTCCAATTCCTATTAATTTCTAATTTCATTCTCTTGTGGTTGGAGAAGATACTTTGTACGATTTCAATCTTTTTAAATTTACTGAGATTATTTTGTGACATAGCATATGGTCCATCCTGTAGAATGACTCACGTGCACTGGAGAAAAATGTTTATTTTTCTCTTCTGGCCTCGAGTGTTCTACATGTATCTGTTAGGTCTAATTGGCTTATAATGTAGTTCAAGTCCTCTCTTTCCTTAATAATATTCTTTCTAGATGTCCTTTCCAATATTGAAAGTGGTATAATGAAGCCCCCAACTATTATTGTAGAGCCATCTATTACCCCCTTCATTCTGTCAGTATTTGCTTCACGTATTAGGTGCATATATATTTATAATTGTTGTATCTTCCTAGTGAATTGACCCTTTTATCACTAAATAACATCCTTCTTCATTTCTTATTACAGACTTTGACTTAAAATCTATTTTGTTTGGTATCAGTATGGTCACCCCTGTTCTCTTTTGGAAAAGATAGTATTTTGAAGAAGGTAATAAGGATGAATAATCCCTGCAAGAAAAAAGAGAAAGCAAAATATTATATATTAAATTAGGAAATTATACAAAATTAAAATTCTTCTAGGAAGAACGTATGATAAAAAATGACACTAAAGGAAATAGAACACATGAATAAACCCCAAGACATTAAAGTAAAAGAATGATTGGTTCAATTGTTTCCTGGGTGGGACTCCTCAGGCCAGAGCTGCAAGAGACTTCAGAGAGGGAACTCATGGGTTCTGCACAGGGAGAAAGAGTGCCGCTTCTGGAAGAACCAGGCACCCTGGTGGAGACCTAAGGGCAGAAGGAGGCCTGAGGCACCATCAAAGAGCTCTCTGCATTGAGTTTTCTCCCTTCCGTTACAGATACATGGATCTACGTACATTCTTTTATAACTTTAAAAATTTTCCTTTCACCACTGGGCGGAACAAGACCTACTTGTGCTATGAGGTACAGCTCATGAATGGTGACCTCAGGGTCCCACAGAACTGGATCAAGGGCTTTCTGTACAACCAGGTGAGTGTCTCAGTGCAACCTCTGCCAGCAGGGCCTCCCTAAATTCCTCTGGAACATTGATGTTCACTATGAAACATTTGTGGGTAGAAGGTTTTCTTTGCATCCCACGAAGTTTCTCTAACCTTTGAACCCCACTGTCCTGTGGGTTTGTCCTGGAGTTGGGTCAAGATGGGATGTGCTTTAGACCACACTCTGTGATTGGCTTCAGGCCACACACTGGCAACAAGTCATCATGTTCCATGTTCAGAGTCATGCCACACTCCAGGTCTCACCCCACACCCCTCCGGATGTGCCTGGGACAGGTGGTATTAGGGCTGCAAAAAGTGGTTCTTGAAAACCATCGTTACCCAACTCCTTGCTTCCAACTGAAATGTTAAAAAGAAGGCTCTGCAATAGTTTACATTCTGATTTTCACAAGGCACAGGTTCCCAAATGCCTGTCTTCTGGGCTTAATCTTGGCAGAGATCTGAAGCAGGTGAGAGGAAGGGGTCAGCCCTGATCAGGGGTAGTGCCTACAATGTGGTAGGAGTCAGGGGTCATCAAGCATTCGGGGAGGAGCAAGGCCAGACCAGGCCGAGCGTCCTTGAAGGTGAGGGACATTCATCCCTGACCCCTGCCCAGGATGCCTTCTGGCTCCAGAGGCTGAGTCTCTGCTGGCTCTGGCTCTAGCTGCACATGTTCTTTCTGCTCACTTTGGGCCTGGTAGGACCCAGACCACTCCTGAGAGGTACTGGTAAGGGCACTGGTCCCCACACCTGCCTCATTAACTACACTTGGTGCAGGGCCACCCCACAGCCACTTCTCACATCACCTGTGACACCCCCTTACACTTCCCTTCGTCTCTGCATGGTCTTAGTGGCTTGACTGGGTCCCAGTCCCTGGTTGAAAATCTTTTTACTGCAGTTTGGGGCAAATCTCCCAATTTCTATCAGCACGCCAAGGACTCTTTCCCATCACCAAAACCCCCACCTTGGGCAGGGTCCTATGGGGTCCCTTGTCCTCAGTCCTCCTGCTCGGCAGACTCTTTTGAAAGAGTTGGTGTCACTTCAGAGTCAGCACAAGCCAGGCCCAGAGTAGAAGCTTGTGGAGTGACTGGTGTGTGAGCAGGTGGGGTGGTAGGTGGGTGGGGGATAGGCAGGTGGAGGAGTAAGTCCCCCTGTGAAGAAAGCTCACCCAGTTCAATGGCAACAGCTCAATGACCTTAGTGTTCACCTGGCTCCCCCTCTCCTCCCTCCTCCAACTCATTCTCTCCTCACTGCAGGGTCAGGATAAGAGGGAGGCTTGTGAAGAAAGACCCTGGCCTTGGGTGCAAGATTAGAGGAGGGCCAGAAAAGTCAGTAATCAAGGTGAATAATATTTTAATGCAAGCTAAGTAATATTTCAATACAATATAGTGCATTAAAATATTATTTACCCTGATTGCTGAGGTTTGCCCCCTACCCCAATTTTGTGCTGAAGGCCAGTGTTTCACTTGCCTCATCCTGTTCCCGGTCCTCCTCCCTGTTCGCAGCAAGGGATCTAACCCTTCTTTCTTCTCTATGCCCAGTATCATCCTAATCCCCAGCTACGCCGCCACGCAGAGTTGTGGTTTCTAGAATGGATCTCTTCTTGGCAACTGTACCCCGGGCAGCACTTAAGGGTCACGTGGTTCCTCTCCTGGAGCCCTTGCCCTTACTGTGCACAGAAAGTGGCTTCCTTCCTGCAGAGGAATAGCCATGTGAGCCTGAACATCTTTGCTGCCCGAATCTATGACCGCTTGGAAGGTTATGAGGAGGGACTGCGCTCACTGTACGATGCCGGTGCCGACATTGACATCATGACCTACGGAGGTCAGACTGCAACCATGGAGGGAGAGCAGTAGCCTGGGAAAGGAAGCTACTAGAAGGGGTGGGCAAGATTTAAAATATCTGGTGGAGAAGCCTCTGTTTGCTGTGGCTGGAGGTGATAGCAGAATCAGGACAAGCCTTGGGAGTCTAGTGGAAGACAGAGTTCAGGGGAGGAGATGTGGTCCAGGGGATGGAGGGAGGGTGGTTGGAAGTGCAAGAATGACTTGGATGCTTCCAAAAAGAAGGAGCTTTGAGTGGATCAGGTTCCAGTTGGAAGAAAGAGTTTGGGTTTGGAAGGAGCTAAATCCCTATGGGAGGGAAAGAGAAAGAAAGAGATACAAATCCTGGTGCAAAAGGTCTATCCCTAAGAGTTGTACAGCCTTGTTGCCCTTGAACAGGTGGAACTTGACTTTTCCTCCCCTCTCTTGTTTCAGAATTTGAGTACTGCTGGAGAGCCTTTGTGGACAACCAGCTACTGCCCTTTAAGCCCTGGTATAGGCTGGATGAATACAGTGAATTCACGTCAGAACAGCTTCAACGCATTCTCCAGCAAAGGGTTTCCTACTTTCCTCCGGTCCCCTAACTGTACCTTCTCCCTTCTCTCCTTGAGCCTTACCTTTCCCTCTGCTCAGCGCCTCCTCTTGGTTACCTGCTCCTTACAGGGGCATCTAGCACCTTCCTTTCTGACCCTTCTTTTGAAATCACTCTGCTTTTCTCCTTCCTTGTGTCCTTCCTTTCTCTTATCTATAATTTTACTGTCTCCCACTCTCTTCTCTGCTTTTTCCTTCAAACTTTCCCACTCATTGCAGAAATTCTTATCCTTCTAGGTGGGTGGAGGGTAGAAGACTAGAAGACAGACATCAGTATCTCAAACAGTGGCAGGGGATCTCTGCTGAACAGAGGAAGTAAATGCCTTCTTTTAAGAAGTGTAAATACTCTGCTTGCCACAATCTTCAGATTAACCAAAACAGAGCAATAAAATGCACAGAACTCAAAATGGATGTATGTCTTTAAAACGTCATGGCAATATTGACTTCAGGCAAAATGATGGAGTAGGGACCCCTAGGGGCTCTTCCTTCCCAAAAGCACCAAAAACAAAACAAAAAAACTTCAAAAACTGTCAGAACCAACCATATGGGAACTCTGGAAGATACTCAAAGGTTACAGCAACCAAATGAATTTTATCCATGAGAAAGGCTGCTTTGTGGTGTTTTAACTGTTGAATTAAAACAAAACCCCACCAAAAAAGAGACAGTTAAGAGTCCTATAAACAAATGTTCGTTAGGTGGCTAATTCTGCTAGCAGAGAAGTGTCCTAGTGAAAACACTAGACTGACTCTCTGCTAGAAATTAAAACAAAAAATTTTACTGAAGGATAAAGACAAAAAAAAAAAAATTCTTTTCCTGAAGTGGGAGAGCACACACAGATGCCTAAGTGAGATGTTGCAGTGTGTCTCTACACCCAGGGAGAGTTGTGAGGTATTTATCAGGCACAGCAAGGAAGGCAAACACTTTTACATCAAGGTGAGGGGCAGGGGTGGGGTTACAGGGGAAAAACAGGGGAAGGAGGGAAAAAAGTCACAAGGGTTTGCCAAGATACAGACTTTCCTAACATCAATTTCTAACCTAACATTAGTCCCTTATTTTCCGAAATAAATTGACTAAAGGAATATTTCTAGAGCAGAATGTGTAAATATTCTTGATATGGGGGATTAGTGACTGATTGTAGACTGGTCAACTCTAGTTGAAGTCCTTGAAATGTAAAAGTTGATCATTTAGTTAGGAAGGAGTGAAGATTAGATCAGCTTCAACCTGAAGTCTTTTCAAATGTAAACATCAGCCATCTGGCTAGGAGGGAGTGAATTACAGCCTAGGCATTTACTGGATGAATTGCCTGAGAGTAGTGAAAATGGACGTGGGAGTGAAGATAGAAAGATTATTTATATAAGCTGAGGCACTGATCTCTGCACTGTTTTGGTCACAAGCAGTCAAGCTTTCACAGGAAGCCAAATTGTCTTTGTAGAACATCTGAGGTAGGCCTCAAACCTAGGTGTAGCTTAATTCAAAATGGAATTTCAACTTAGAACTGGGATTAGCCATTTCAGTCATGCTGAATAGCCTGAGTTTTTAGCTTTGTGTATTCAGAAGCTTGGCCCATTATTGCTACCACTCTCCCTGTTTGCAAAGAGAGAGGACGTTATATAGGCAGTGAGTAAAATTCCCTCTAACAAAGAAAATCTAAGTGATTGGTTAAGTGAACAAAGAAATTCCAAGCAACTGGTTAAGTGAGAAATCTCTAATTGAGGGAGGGGTTATCAAAGCAAGGAAAGCTAATTCATTGGGTACTTTGAGAAATTCTTTCTTTGTGATTGGTTTGACTTTGATTTACAGAGTCAGAGACTCAGTTTGACAAACTGATATAACCTAGTCTTTTTTTGGGCTCAATGCATGTCTTCCAGAGTTCATGAGTATTTTAACTCTTGTGAAAGACCTTATTTTATCCAATACACTTACCATAAATTTGGTGTTGCTTTGAAAAACAGCCCTGGAGAATGCCCAAAGTTACAGTGAGTCTAGCCAAATTTATGGCTTGAATTTGAACATTGGACATAACTTAGCTTCACCTCACCTCCCTCCTAGGTGGCCCAGCAGCTTGAAGATGGCAGTCTGTATTCTTTGTGTGGGTACCTGGCCCCAGAGGGAGCAGAGTGGAGCTTATTCTCAAGGAGTTATGGTTTTCTGTTTTGACCTGTCTGGGTTCCCTGAAGGACTGATGCTAGGGACCTGCCTTTGTTTCACGTAACTGGGAATTTTCTCAGGGCAGAGAAGTGGCTATGGGAGGACATTCTCAAGAACACTGAAAGCCAAATCAAGTAGTAGCTGCTGCCTGGGACAAAAATTAACAAAGGGGCAAACAATGTTATAAGCTGGATAGGTGTCTTAGGCCAGGTCTCTAGGGAAGAAAAACCAGTGAAGCATCTATATATATACATATATATATATATACGCACACACACGTGTCTGTGTGTGTATCTGTGTGTCTGTGTCTCTGTCTATGTGTGTATACACATATATATATATACGTATACAGAGAGAGATTTGTATCAAGGAAATGGCTCAAGTGGTTGTACAAACTGGAAAGTCCCAAGTCCGCGTGGGTCCGGCTGGAGGCTTCTCCTGACTCATGCAGCTACAGGAGCTGACAGACCCAATATCAGCAAGTCAGACAATAGGCCTCTGGCTCCCAGGTGTGGAGGCCAACAAATCCCAAAATCAGCATGAAAGCTGATAGGCCACAGGCTCACAGACTGAGGAGGCTGACAAATCCCAAAACTGACAAGGAAGCTGCCAGCTCATGTCCCAAGAACTGGAGGTCAGATGAACAGGAGCCAGCTACAGGATCCAGAGCAAGCAAATGCCTACCAGCCTTGCCAGAAAGTACACCTACATTGGATGCAGGCTAGACCTGCAAGCAAACTCCATTTCAACGGATTGGCTACTCACAGCAGATCCCATCATTGAGAGGATCACAGTATATCAGATCTCATCATGGAAGTGGTTCCATCATTATATGACTGCCATACCACATCGTAACTACCAAACCCCTGAGTTTCATGGCTCAGCCAAGTTGACACACATCCTCCCCTTTCCTTTTCCCTCCCAAAGGCCTAGCTGCTCCCCAAATTTCCCCCCCATTGCCATTAGACTCTGTCTCCAAAGGTGGACTCGGAGCCTTCTCTGGCCCTCCCCCAAAGTCTCGTTGTACTTCCTCCTCTTCCCACTCTCCTCCATCACCTCTCCAGCATCACCTCTCCTCCCCTGATCTCTATTCCCATTGGCCTCCAAATCTGCCCCCGGAGTTCAGGGCCATCTCCTCCAGGAGCTCGTTCTACCCACCCCACCCTAGCAAAGTCTCACAGCTCTGAGTCACCTGGGACCCTCTTCATAACAGGCTGTAGCACAGATTTACACAGCAAACACTGGCAGGCCCTTGGCTCTGTGTGTCCCAAGGATTCACCTCTCCTGGTGCTCCTGCAGATGGAATAGGCAACCCAGTAGTGCTGCTCTGGATCTAGGTTCTGGAAGGGGCTCTTTCCAGGAAGAACAAGATGGAAATCGTGGGTTTTTCCAGAAGAGGCAACTCTCTATCTACCATGATCTGATGCTCCAAGGCCTCATGGTGGGAGGATGTGTCTTATTATGAAGAAAAAGAAATGTAGAAACATGTAAATAAATGCCAGAGATATACAACCGAAAATTGAGTCTAAAATACAAATGTAATTGGAGATTTTAGAAAATCTGTTTTTTTTAAGCACCCCAAGTTGAAATATACATGGCTATATGTTAAAATTCACCCATGTGAATTTCTAGCATACTTTAAGAAGGTTATTTTGTCATTGGTGAAGAACCTCCTAATATGCCCAATTTAGTGTCTTGATCTCCTTCTGCTCATGGTAGTTGATCGTGAGCACCTCCTGTCCGTCACTGGACATGCACAGGTATGCACAGTTGTCCACCCACAGTTTCATGGTATGGTTATGGAGGTTTGCACTCAGCAGTATAACTTCTAGGGGTGAGACACCAACCTGCTGGAAATTTTAAGACCTTTTCTCTCACAAGTGATAGTGTCATTGTAAGATGTAGTTGTTATTAAGTGACATCCAGTCGGTTTCCTCTCATAGAGAACCCATGTAAACACCAGAACAAAATACTGCCCAGTCCAGCGTCATTCTCACAATCGTTATTATGTCTGAGCCCTTTGTTACAGCCACTGTGTCAATCCGTCTCATTGAGGGCCTTCCTCTTTTTCCCTGACCCTCTGCCTTACCAAGCACGATGTCCTTCTCCAGGGACTAGTCCCTACTGATAATATATGTAGAGTACACGAGACAAAGCCTCGCCATTCTAGCTTCCAAGGTGTAGTATGATATATTTCTAGCCTTAAAAAACTAGAAATTAGGATATTTACTGTAAAATAAAAGTAAATTGCTTTTGAACCTAATTCAGCCTGTTTCGATCAGAGCTCGCTCTGAGAATGTAGATTTACAGTGCACAAAGGTTTATGAGGCACCTTGTTTACTCATAACGTATGAGACGGGGGACGCTAAGAGTCTAGTCCTAGTTGTTATTGTTTGCTGTCAAGGAGGATCTGCCACATGGAGACCCCTTGCACAACAGAACAAAACGTTGCCCAGTCCTGAGCCATCTTAGTGATCCTCGGCGTGTTTGAGTCCATTATTTTGGCTATTGTGTCAATCCATCTCATTAAGAATTTCCCTCACATTCAGTGACGTTCTGCTTTACCAACCAGGACCCCAAAATCCTGGCTGGGGGCTGGAAAGCCTTCTCAAATAGGAAACAAGACCTAGAAACAGAAAGGGCAGGGGAGGAGGAGAAACGACGAGTCAAGTGCAACACGAAAACCTTGGCAGGGTAGACAGGACAGTTGGATTTGGGGGCCTCAGCACGGTGGACATGGCTGTGCCCTGGGAGGTGTCAGTTCCTGGGAGAAGAAGTCCAGAGAGAGGACAGTGGCCGGAGCTATGCCCAGAGAGAGGGGCAGGGGAAGAAGAAGACCCAGGGGAGAGCAGGAAGATGTCACATTCAGGGAAGCCCTCTGAGGAAAAGCAATGTCACTGCTGCAGAGCAGCTGGAGGTCCCTGGGCCTCGGGTGCATCTCCTCCATACCTTTAGTCTCTTCCTCGATTCTTGGCTCTGGACACTGTGTCCTCCTCCTGTTCCAGGGTGTGATCCTCCTCTCTGGGATGCATCCCAAGGACTCAAAGCCTTTCATACAATCAGAGTGGCCCAGGGAGAGTTGCCAGAGAAACACCGGGCCCACTTGTCCCTGCTGGAAGCACAACCATGCAAACACACTCACACCCGCACAAGCACAAAGACCCCAAACCACAAGGACTGTGAGGAAAGGTCCCTGGCCTGGGTCACTCCAGACATACACAGCCCTGACTTCTGCTCAGGTGGAAGCCACAGGATTTAATTTTTCTGTGTGGCAGGTAAAGAAAATGAAAATTCTCACAACTGAACCAATAAGCAACATCATGATAAGCGGAGAAAAGATTGAAGTTGTCAAGGATTTCATTTTACTTGGATCCACAATCAACAACCATGGAAGCAGCAGTCAAAAAATCAAAGGATGCACTGCGTTGATTAAATCTGCTGCAAAAGACCTCTTTCAAGTGTTAAAAAGCAGAGATGTCACCTCGAAGACTAAGGTGCGCCTGACCAGAGCCAGGGTGTTTTCAGTTGCCTCGTATGCATGTGAAAGCCAGACAATGAGTAAGGAAGACCGAAGAATTAATGCCTTTGAATTAAGATGTTTGCAAAGAATATTGAATATACCATGAACAGCCAAAAAAAATGAACAAATCTGTCTTGGAAGAAAGACAGCCTGAATGCTCCTTAGAAGCAAAGGTGGTGAGGCTTTGTCTCACATATTTTGGACATGTTATCAGGAAGGATCAGTCCCTGAAGAAGGACATCATGCTTGGTAAAGTAGAGGGTCAGACAAAAAAAGGAAGACCCTTACGGAGATTGATTGACACCATGGCTGCAACAATGAGCTCAAGTATAACGTTTGTGAGGATGGTGCACGAACAGGCAGTGTTTCGTTCTGTTGTACATAGGGTTGCTATGAGTCGAAACTGACTCAATGGCAACTAACAACAACAACATGTGACAGAAGGAGCCTTGGTGGCATAGTGGCTAAGAGCTTGGCTGCTAACAAAAAAGGTTGGCGGTTCAAATCCACCAGCCACCTCCTGAAACCATATGGGGCAGTTCTATTCTGTCCTATAGGGTCGCTAGAGTCAGAATCATCTTGACAGCAACAGTTTCTGATGTAGCAGGGGAGGGGTCTGCATGAGTAAAACACCCTTCAGGCTGGTGTCCCAGCTCTGAGAGTGGGCCTGCCTGGCCCTCTGGGAGTAATGTTTAATAAGCTGAACTATATGCTCTGGACGGGTTGAAGGGGGCAGACAGAGTCAGGCGGTGAGAGGATAGGGTCCATACCATGGGATCCTACCTCAAAGGACAGGGCCATGAGTTGCCAGAGGGACATCCCAGGAGGACCATCCCTGTGTCCCCAGAACCGTCAGCTCCGGGGCTGTGATGTAACTGAGGCTGGGTGCTTGACAGCCAAGCAGAGCTGACTTGGGAGGACTGGAGGTGGAGAAAGCCTGGTCTGAGAATCCACAGCCTAAGCTCCTACTGCGTGCCTAGATCCTTGAAGACATTTCTTCCCAAGTCAGCTTTCCAACAAAGGCAGTCCCTGCAGGGGCCTGGGAGGAATGTCCCTCAGTTTCAGGGTCCCTCCATCTGGCCCATACTTTTCCTCCCCAAATGCTGTTGGCTCCTGACCCGACAGCACTGTGGACTCTGCCCTGGTCAGGGCTGCCTCCCTCCTCTCTACCTGCCTTGGGCTTTCTCTTCTGCTAAGATGAAGACCAGGAAATAGACATTTGAGAACCTGGGCCTTGTGAACACAGAAGATGAACCACTGGAGGTCCTTCTTGCCCACATTTCAATGTTGTGAAGATGCTCTTTGTTCTCCACTTGGAGGCAGTGCTGGGGTTACGATGGGTCCTGGGCAGGTGTTCAGAGAACCACTTTTAGTGTATTGTACCCCTGATACCATCCATCCTGGGGGCAGCCCGAGGGGGGTGGGTTGAGGCCCAAAGCGTGGGGGTGACTCTGGACCTGGGACATCAAGACTTGTTGCTGCCATGTGATCGGAAGCCCATAACAGAGCGTAGTCTACCAGAGGTCCCATCTCCGCCCATCTTCAGGGCAGGCCCAGAGGAGACAAAGGTGAAAGGAACTTTGTGGGACATTCCAAGTAGGAAAGAGAACCTTCTACCCACAAATGACCCCGGATCAGGGGATCTTGCCTGGCTGCAGTTGGGCTGGACAGTCACCTGATTGCATAGGAAGCCCCTGCCCTTGTGCTGTGGGACCCTGGAGTTGCCACCTAGGAGCTGTACTTCATAGCACAGGTAAGTATGGCACCACCAATGTTCTAAAGGGCCATTTGTGAAGTAGCACAGGAATGTGTCTTCATTCATCAGGTCTCTGGGACATAGACAGGAGAAAACCACAATTCAGAGGTTCCTCCTGGACCCTTCCCTGACCCTGCACTCTTTCCCCTCCTCCCCATTCCTCCCAGACCTGCAGAGAAGGGGCTTCTTCTCACTGTGCGGGGAAACCACCCCACCCTCACCACTGACTCCTTCTGGGAGGCTCATGGGAAAGTTAGCCCAGTCTTTGCTGCTCCTTGGCCTTGTCCAGGTCCCTTCAGGAATTGGTGCAGGTGCTCAGACACTCTGATGAGACACTCACTTGGGATGGGGCTGGTTACATTCCCCAGGCTCACTTCGCTCCCTGTCCTGAGTTTGGTTGACACGTGTCCCTGCTGAACACAGACCAATGCAGCACTTTGTTTTTGTTTATGGGATTTACTCATACTAGATTCTGCATCAGGGCCAGATACACTCTGGATAGGGACCACTGAGGGGAAAAGAAAGTTTTCTTTTTAAATAATTTAAGAAATTTTTTTTCTAATAAAATAATCATAAAGTTGAAAATAAAAATGTTCTCTTGGTCCCAGCTCCGAGGCTCTCCCACAGCGGAAATGCTGGGGCTTCCTTGGGGACTAGACAGCACAGGCGGGAGGTGGGGACCAAGGACAACTCTGCAGTGTTCACCCCAGGAGCTGGGTGTTGGGCTGAAGATCTGGACGTGGCATCACAGGAGGTCATGGCTGGACCAGGACAGGCCAGTGAGAGCGAGGAGAGGTGAGGACGAGCCCCAGGAGCAAGAGCAGGAGCCCCCAAAGGAGGTGGTGGGACCCCACCAGGGAAGCCCTGGAAGGGGAGGCCCAGGAACAGAGAGGCCGGTAAGGTGGGTGCCTGGGCCTCGGGGCTCCATGTGCCCCCATCTCCTCCCTCCTCTTGTTCCTCCTTCTGTTCTAGTGAGCCAACCCCTCCCCAGGATACTCTTCACCACCCAGGAAGCTCATATACTGTCAGAGTGAACCAAAAGCAGCTAACTCTGCGATTATGTCCTCATCCTTGTCATGACTCAAGACATTCATGCCACCCACGTTGGGATCAAAAAAGAAGCAACTTCTGTTCTGCTCAAAGGTCACATTCCTGGAGTTCTCCCTCATATGCAAGCTTTGGTTTTGATTTCCCGGCTCCTTGACCACTGCGCCCTTCTGGGCTGCCTTTGCCAGGAGAGGACACAGTTTCTGTGATGGTTAAGATTGTGCATCGACTTGGCTGGGCCGTGATTCTCAGTGTTTTCGGAGTCATATAATGTCGTGATTGCTTCCCTGTTGAGATTTGTTATGTAATCACTCCCTTGATGGGCTCTGCTGTGAGTAGCCAATCAGTTGAAAGGGATTTTCCTTGGGCGTGTGGCCTGAATCCAAATATAAGCTGACGTGGTGGCTTGCTTCTATCCTGATCCACAGGCTTGGGACATTCCAGCCTCTACAACCGAGTGAGCCATTTCCTTGATATAAATCTCTCTCTCTGTATATATATTTATACCCTTTGCTGGTTTTGTTTCTCTAGAGAATCCAGCCTAAGACAGTTTCCTAAAGGCACAAGGGGAGCCCAGGGATTAACTCTGGGCCCAAACTGAGCCCTCATACCACGGAGTGAGTGTGTGCCGCTTACTTAACAACAAAAAGTAGAAAGAAATTCATCTGTTCACAGAAAATGACATCCGTTCACGCCCACCCCTGCTCCCAGAACACGAGGAATGCAAATTCCAATGTCCTTCTGGAGTTTTCCACCGGAGCTGCACGAACGGTCAGTGGGGACAGGAGGTGAGTGGTCCCTGCCTCCAGGAGCCAGGCTGGTCCTGGGCAGAGAACCCCTTATCAGGTGCAGGCTTTGCCTGTGATCTACTCCCTCCTCTGTAAGGACACTGGGGACAGGATGGAGTGCCTGGAGGAGACCAAACTGGAGTCAGCTGAACCCGGGTCACTTGAGACCAGATGGCTGTCCACAGCATCCACACTCATGGCCCTGTGCTCTCTGTGTGAGGTCCCAACTCTGCCACCCCTGCAGTCCCCTCCCTCCCTGAAGCTGGGATGGACGACAGGCTGCTGCTCCCAGACCAAGGTCTCCCCAGTGTCCCATGTGTCAGGTCCTCATCAGCCTCGTGATGGGGCCCTGTGGACACAGGGGTGGGTCCATCTGGAACCTGACCCTTTTCACAGCACAGAGGGTGGGGTTTACCATCCTGGGGCAGGCCCCTGCTGTCCCTAGGCTAGTCCCTTTGCCCAAAGTGACTGCATCTTGTGGATGTTTTGGTCACTTGCTGCCAGAGACGAAGGCAGGGCATTTGTCAGACCTAGGAAACCAAAACCAAAGGCGGTTTTGATGACTAGCTTCTTCCCCGCACTCCACTCCCCACTCCACGGGAAATGTGGAAATCCTCTGATTTCGGGCAGAGCAGTGGTAGGCATCTGGGTGTGTCTGTTATACCCTGAGGGGGTTCCTTTTTGTCAACTATTGTGTCATTGTGTGAGTGTGTCTGAGTGTGTTTGAGTGTGTCAGTGTGCGTGACTGTGAGTATCCTTGTGAGTGAGCCTATGTGTGTGCGTGTGACTGTATTTGAATGCGCGTGTGTGACAGCCTTGCCTGAGGCCCCGTCTTTGCACATACACATGGCTCCTGAGGCCACCGGGGACATCCTGGGGTCACAGCCACTCTCTGTAATCAGCAGATAAGACACACGTCCCAGACGCAGGAGTCAGTGCAGGAGGCACGAGGACAGACAGAGCTGAGCCACAGTCATGACTCTCTGCAGCCCTGGCCCTGGAGTCCTCTGCTTCGTTACCTGCTAACCCAGGCTCCCATGGAGCTGGCTCCCTCTGCCTCCGAGTGACTCCTCCACCACCGCCCCCCCCCGCCCCCACTGCCCTCCTTCACCTGGAGCACAGCTCTGGTCATCTGTCCTCTCCCTGGGCTCCTTCCTGTCCTGCGTCTCATTCGTAGCCTCTCTGCTAAGACTCTTATTCTGCCTCTCCACCCAACACCCCAGGTCCTGGCTGCAGATGGTGGGGGTCCGCATGTGCCAAGGGACTGATGGATCATCTGTGAATGAGTGAGCTATTGATCAAGACAGTGTCCCTCTATTTTATAGCAACGATATCATTCTTGGGTACTTGTTGCTCTGTCATTGTCCCGCACACTCGGCACTTGTGTTGTCATCTAACTGTTACACATTTCCACATGGCAGGTCATTATCACTGTCCCTATGTGACAGTGAGAACCCTGAAGTCCAGAGAGGATGTCACTAGACCAAGGTCCCAGCAAGGAGCAGCAGAGTCCAGGTTCCAATCCAGGTCTTTCTGGCTCTAAAGCGTCCATGTGAGAATTTTCCACAGGAGACACTGATACAGCTCCTGAGACATTGGGAGAGGGAGAGTGGGGAAGGGTCCACGGGAGGCAGGTCAGCCAGGCACCAGGTGAGGAGTCAGATGGGGCAGCAGGTGAGGGAGTCAGAGGTGAAGACAGAGGTGAGAGAAGGACCTGGAAAGAGTAGAGGAGGGCAGTGGCCATAGGACTGGGGACCCCAAGTGAAGGAAGGGCTGGGGGCCCCAGCAAGGGGTAAGAGAAGGAGCCTCAGAGAAGAGGAGGAACCAGGGCTGAGGTGGCCCAGGAATCAGAGGAGGGAACGCTCCAGCGCCCTGTGTCCGAGGGCCTCCCCTGTCCTGTGTCACTGCTGGTTCCTGACTCTGAAGCCTCCTTGTCCACCTCCCAGCTGTAGGGCGACACCGTGAGGCCTTTCTGTGGTGTCAGCTGTGGGCTCCTAAGCACACAAGAAGCCCTATTGTTACCACGACTATCGTTATCCAATCGCTATCATAGTTCTCATTGTCATTTTTCTGAATTCCTAACTGTCCTCTCTCCTGTCGCAGGTGGCAGTATGGCCAGACCACACACCAGACCTCACGGGAGTGTGGTGGACAAACTCAGGTGACCCCAGTGACTCTCCCTGCATGTGGTCACACCTTGTGTGGTCCCCTCCCTTGAGAGTGGCAGGACCTGTGACTGCCTTCTAAAGACAGGGTGTGACAAAGGTGATAGGACACCAAGTCTGGATCACGTTATGCAACGTGAGATCCCCCCTTGCTACCATCTCCTCTGGAGACTCTCTCTAGTGCTGATGGAGGCAGCGGACAGGTTGGGAGCCCACAATAGTTGACAAAAAGGAACTTCCTCAAAGAACTTCCCCAGATGCACCTAGACACCTTCCACTGTGGGCAGCCTTTGGTACTGAGGGTGGCCTCCACCAACAGCCACCAAGAACTGAAGCCTTCAAGTCCTAGAGCTCAAGGAAGCAAATTCTGCCAACAACCCCAGGAGCTGAGAGTCCAGCCCGGCCACCACAGTCAGTGCAGCCCCTCAAGGACCCAGCTCAGCTACACCAATGCCTGACTCAGGACCTGGAAGATGGTGAAGGTATGCTGTTTTAGCTAGCAAGTCTGTGAGGGTACTTTGTTACTCAGCAATAAAAGACTGATGTATATAGACAGGAACTTTCTCATAGACCCATGTTCACTTGCAGGCTGCTTTCCAATGCTTAGACTCTCTCCTTTTTCTTTTCTTATCCAATGGCCTGTCATTTCAAAAGCAGTGCTGGCCAACAGTATGATAAGTTGTCCATGAGTCTAGGTGTTTGAATTCTAGGTTCCCCTCCTGAAAGCTCAGCTGATTTGTACTCCTACCAGAGGTAATTAGCATGACCACGCCCCCCGCCCCACGAGGACACACCACCAAAAAGAAAGTTGTTTATATTTTTCCAAGTGTTGATTTAACTATTTGGAATTCATGATATACTTACAAAGCAAAAAATAATTTCAGAAAGGCTCTTAGTAGTTCATTTTACTTCTCTGGGTTTAAAACCAATTAAATAATTATCATATTAAAAATTGAAATTTATTCTGGTAGTATTGATTATAATATTATTATAATCAATGATAAACACAAAGTAAATTTTGAATTAAAAGTAATTCTGTGGTGATTTTAATAAACTTTAATACTTGTGTGCGCTTTGCCTTTTGCTGCTGTCTTTGGAGCAATCTGGAGATTGTGGCGAATTGTGTGATTACATTTCCTGAAGGGAATTGACTACATTTCTTTGTTCAACAGGGTTCCCAGCCTTCTTGGTAGACACTAAGGGTGTCTTCTCAGTTGTCCCTGTTTTAGAAAGAGAAAGGGAATTGAGTGGAGCAGGAGAGTGGGGAAGTTAGAAAGAAGAAGGAACAGAGAAGGGACAGGGGACAGTGAGTGGGGGAGGGACACGTGGAAGGAGAGAAGCAGAGGGACTTGGAGAGAAGGGCTAGAAGGGAAGGTACTGGATGCCCCCAAGGGTGCAGGGGACAGGGAAGCTCTGAGTCAAGGAGAAGGAGAGGAGAAAAAGGGACACAGAAGACTAAGGGAGAGAGGGGGCTCTCACCTGGAGAATGCTCTCCAGTCTCCTCTTTAACATCTGACTGCTTTCATTCAGCCCATTCCAGGACACAAAAAGACATCCACCATTGTCCACAAAGGTTCTCCAGCAGCGCTCAAACTCTGAGGGGGAGAGGGAGATAAAGTCACTCCCAGCTTCAGAGGATAACAAAGGTGCATGATTCTTTCTTCTTTTTTTTTGCAGTACAATAAGCGTTTATTCTTGTGTCTGGGATTAGCTGGAAATAGGCTGCTTGGCTCTGTTGGTCATTTTGTTTCTCCATTTCTATCTTTATTTTTTCCTTTTATTCCCCTAAATTTCCTGCAATGAGACTGTATTGCTTTTTTTTTTTTTTAATTGTGCTTTAGGTGAAAGTTTACAGCTCAAGTTATTTTCTCATATAAAACTGTATACACATATTTTTATGTGACCCTAGTTGCCATTCCTATAATGTGACAGAACACTCCTCCTTTCCACCCCGGGTTTCCCGTGTCCATCTAACCAGCTCCTATCCCTTTCTGCCTTCTCAACTCGCCTCCGGACGGGAGCTGCCCATTTAGTCTGGTGTATCTTCTTAAACTAAGACCCACACACTTCACAAGTACCAAAAATTTTAAGTTTCATAGTTCAGTCTAGTATTTGTCTGAAGAGTTGGCTTCAGGGTACATGACTTTTAGGGACAGACTTTCTGCATCATCATTTCCACTTTCTCCTTCCTTCTCTCCCTCAGGAACTCAGTTTCTCCCTCAAATTCCTTCTTCCAATTGGGATATAGCCCAGCCAGAGCCTCCTTCTTTCTGGAAGCCCCCAAGCCCTTCCACTTCCAGCCACCCTCCCTCCCTCCCATCCCCTGGGCCTCATCTCCTTCCCTGAGCTCTCTCTTCTACTAGACTCCCAAGACTTGTCCTGAGTCTCCCATCACCTCTGCTGGCAGCAACAAAGGCTTCTCCACCAGGGATTCTAAATCCTTCCCATCACTTCCAGCAACTTCCCACAGCCGTTTCCAACCTTCCTTCCACCCCACATGGGTTCCACTCTCACCCGTGGAGGTCATGATGGCCACATGGGCCCCGGCCCCCTGCAGTGAGCGCAGGCCCTCCTCATATCCCGGGTAGCAATCATAGATGCGGGCGGCGAAGATGCTCAGGCTCACGTGGCTGTTCCCCCCCAGGAAGGCAGCCACTTCCTGGGCACAGTTACGGCAGGGACTCCAGGAAAGGAACCAGGTGAACTTGTAGCGCTTCGTGGGGTCCAGATGCCAAGAAGAAACCCGGTCCAGGAAGCACAACTCTGCATGGCGGCGTGGCTGGGGAGCAGGAGCAGACCGAACAGAGAAAATAAAGTGTTAGGTCACTTGTGAACAGGGACAAGGGCTGGACTAGGATGAGGCAAGTGGCAACACAAAATCAGAGGGAGCTGAGGAAGGACCGAGCCACAGCGATGAGGGTAGATAGTACTGTGATGTGGTATTGAGAACAGGATCGGTGCGGATGACTTTTTATTTTGCTTCACTTCCAAAATGGCTCCGCTCAGCGCTGTTCCTGATCTGTCTGTAATTAGAATGTGGGTATTTTGTTCATCATGAGATTGTTTTCATTACTTTTCATTATTTAAATGTGGCATTAAAATATTATTTATCTTGCATTAAAATAGTATCCTCCTCTGCCTTCTCGTCGTTTTGGCCCTGCAAGAGGAGATGAAGAGCTGGAGGAGGGAGGAGGAGGTACCGGGAGGGGAGCCTGAAGGTCACTGGGCTGACCCCATTGACCTGGGTGTGCTTCCTTCAGGGGATTTGCCCTCCTCCATCTATCCCCCACCCACCTGCCTCCCCACCTGCTCACACACCAATCATTCCACAAGCTTCTACTCTGGGCCTCACCTGTGCTGAGCCCGAGGGTGACATGGACTCTGTCAAAAAGCTCCCTGAGCAGGAGGACTGAGGACCAGGGGCCCAGCAGGACCCTCCCCAAGGTGGCGGCTTGGGTGATGGGAGCAGAGTCATTTTGTGCTGATGGAAATTGGGAGATTTGTCCCACCTGCAGTGAAAGGATTTTCAACCAGGAACTGGGACCTAGTCAGGCCACTACCACAGTGCAGAGATTATGGCGAGTGTGACGGTGTATCACAGGTGAGGTAAGAAGGGGCCTTGGGGCGTACCTGCACCAAGTACAGCTGATGAGGAACGTGTGGGGACCGGGGCCTTTGCAGGAACCTCCCAGCAGTGAGTGAGGTCCTGGCAGGCCAAGACTCAGCACTTGAACCAGAACCAACAGACACTCAGCCTCCTGAGCCAGAGGCTGTCCTGGCAAGGCCCAGAGCGGAATGTCCCTCAGACTCTGGGACCCTTGAGCCTGGTCCATCCCTTCTATCTCCCAAATACTGTTGACCCCTGACTTCACCACACTGTGGGCTTTGTCTGGTCAGGCTTGCCTCCCTCCTCTCTTCCTGCCTCAGGCTCTCTCTTCTGCTAGAATCAAGCCCAGGAAACAAACATTTGGGAACCTGGGCCTTGTGAACACAGAATATTGGCCATTGTAGCCCCTTCTTGCCCACATTTCAATGTTGTGAAGATGCTCTTTGCTCTCTACCTGGAAGCAGTGGTAGGGTTATGATGGGTCCTGGGCAGGTGTCCAGAGAGCTCCTGTTATCTATTACACCCTTGATACCATCCACCCTGGGGGCATCTTGAGGGGAGTGGAGTGAGACTTGGAGCATGGGGTGACCCTGGGTCTGGGACATGATGACTTGTTGCCAATGTGTGACCTGAAGTCTGTCACAGCAGATCCAATGTCCACCCAACTCCAGGACAGACCCATGGGGTGGTGGGGTCCAAAGGTGAGCGAGCCTCTGTGGGACACACATGTACATTGAGAACCTTCTGCCCATCAATGTCTTGGAAGGGCCCTGCCTGGTTGTTTTTGGGTTAGAACCATCACCTGATTAGAGAGGAAGTCCCTGCCATTGTCCAGTGGGACCCAGGAGTTGCCATCCAGGAGCTCCACTTCGTAGCACAGGTAGGTCCTTTTCAGCCCCCTAAACTGTGAAGGGTCGTTTGTGAAGTCAGTCAGGAATATGCCTTTAGCCATCAGGTCTCTAGAACAAGAGCAGGAAAAAACAAAAAAACACAATTCAGAGACTCCTCCTGGACCCTCTATGCTCCTTTCCCTCCCTCTCCTCCCCATCCCAGCCAGACCTGCAGAGAAGGGCCTCTGCTCACTGCACTGGAGGCCAACGAGCCTACCTCTGACCCATTCTGAGGGGTTCATGGAGGATTCAGCCCTTTCACTGGGGCTTCTTGGCCTTATTGGGGTCCCCCCAGGAGTCAGTGCAGGTGCTCAGACACTCTGATGAAGACCTCGTCCCCGTGGTGGGACTGGCCACCTTCCCTGGGCTCACATCCCTGGCCTGTGTCCCTGCTAGATGCTGACCCAATGGGGCTCTTTGTTCTTGTCTTTGGGTTAACCTCTGCTGGACTGTGTATAGGGCCAAATGCACTCCTGAGAGAAAGCACCGAGGGGAAGAGAATGCCAGAGGGTATTCTTTTCAAATAACTTTAGGGATTTTTCTCTAATTCTAGGAATAACACTTTAACAAAAATATGATGCTGAATATAAAAAAAGATCCTTAGCCCAAGCTCAGGGGCTTTTCCAAAGCAGAAATGCCAGGGCTTCCTTGGGGCACAGATAGCAGAGGACAGACAGGGCACCCAGGATGACTCCACAGGGTCCAGCCCAGGAGCTGGGGTCGGGCTGGAGATGCCAACATGGTATCAGCAGGGAGATCACAGCTGGACCAGGACAGGACAGATAGAACAAGGAAAGTAGGGGGCGAGCCCCCAGGAGCCAGAGCAGGAGACCCAGAGGAGAGGCGAAGAGACTCCACCAGGGAAGGCCTGGAAGAGGAGGCTCAGGAGCAGAGAGGAGCCATGGAGGGTGGGTACCTGTTCCTTGGGGCTTCACTTGCCTCCATCACCTCCATCGGTTCTGGGTTCTGCGTCTTCTGCTTCCTCCCGCTCCCAGCGTGTGGTCCTCCTCCCTGGGATGCTCTTATATGTCAACAGAGTAACCTGAAAGTGCTAACTTCATGATGATGTCGCCACCCACTCCCTGACGCAGGACACTCATGCCACCCATGTTGGTGTCACAGAAGAAGGAACTGCTGCTCTGCCCAGTTGTCATGTTCCTGGAGTTCTCATCTGGAAACTTTGGTTTTGATTTCCCAAGTCTGACAACAGCTTTCCTGGAGCACGTGGGTTGATGATGGGGAAGGTGGGCTAGATATGATGAGGTGACCCTGGGCAGCTGAGGCCAAAGAGAGGGGTGTTGAGAGGACAGGTGAGTGGACAGGTGCCACAGCCAGGGGCACAGCCCCTGACACAGGGCTCAGCACTGCCAAAAGGTAGGTTCCAGGGCAGCTGGCCCTGGGGTCTCTCACAGTGACCGGCACAGGGTGTGCCCTGTCCCGGGGACCTGGGATGCTGGGTTGAGAGGACCTGTGGAGTGGGTGCCTAGTGCAGGGAATCTGGTGTGAGAAGCAGGCAGTTGGGCTCACCTCAGCTCCAGGAAGAGAAATGGACAAAAAAGTACTGAAATTTCTCAATGTGTTACCCATCTTATTACATACCAACTAGAAAGAGGGGTATTTTTACCCACGGTACATACAAGGGATGATGTGACTCGCCTGGGGCCTCACACTGAGCACATGGAGGCAGGAGGTAAATAAAGCACACACCCTGGCCAAGGCCTCCAAATTTTCCTTCCCCTCCAGGCCAGCAGAGGTGCAGGGATTCCTGTCCCAGCCCCCATGTGCAGTGCAGAGCCAGGCTCCTGCCCTCCCCTGGACCCTGCCACCTACCCCGCACAGATTGTCCCTTGGCACAGGGCAGCCCCTCCAGATGTGTTGACTCGATGGACAGGGCCCTGGTGTGTGGACTGAGGACGATGGCAGGGGTCAGAAAGAAGGCGTGCAAGGAGCAGTGGGAGGGACCAGACTTGGCAGCCCAGGTCCTGGCTCCCACACCAGGACCTCACGTCCTCACCTGCAGCTCAGGTGTGCTGGGAAAGCATCACCGAGGGGCAGGGCTTTTTTCACTTTCTGGTCCACAAACTAGAGATTTGAGCATTTAACATTTTCCCATCTGTAACCCTTCTAATTGGATGACAAAGAGGACCTGAGAAAATGTGTGAAGCAAGTAGGGCAGGGAAGTTGCCCAGAATTCCCTTCTCCATAACACCTTACACGCCTGCATTATCAATGGAAAGAGAACCTGGGTAGGTCTCTCCACACAGAGAGGGAGGCGAGGACCCTGCCCATGGCAGAGGTGCACCGGGGACTCTGTCCAGGCTCAGGATCCGCATGCCATCACAAGGTGACCAGAGGTGCGTGGATAGATCTTCATTGAGATTGAGCCCCACGATGATGAGCAACGTGACAAGGCCACACCCTGAGGCTGCAGGGAGCTCCCAGTTCACCTGCGGCCTTCTGCAGGGCTGACCTCCCTCTCCCATCCCCCGTCCACTAGAGCTAGTTCTCTAGGGGCAATGGTGGTCCTGTGAACACCGCCCCCTCCCGGGCTGCCTTGTGCCAGGAGAGAACACCTTTTCCTAAAGGCACAAAGGGAGCCCAGGGATTAACTCTGCATCCAAACTGAGCCCTCATACCACTGAGTGAGTGCGTGCCCCTTACTTAAAAATGAAAAGAGGAAAGAAATTCAGTAGCTCACACCCCTTTGCTACCTTTGCTTCCAGAACATGGGGAATGAGAATTCTGATGTCCTGCTGGAGTTTTCCCCCATAGCTGCATAAAGGGTCAGTGGGGACAGGAGGGGAGTGGTCCCTGCCTCCCGGAGCCAGGCCGAGAACCCCTTAGCAGGTGCAGGCTTTGCCTGGGATCTACTCTCTCCCTGTACGGACGCTGGGGACAGAATGGAGTGCCCAGAGGTGACCAAACTGGGGCCAGAGAGACAGAGAGGGCTGCAGAACCCCAGGCAGAGGGGCTGGGTAAGCTGACCCACAGAGTCAGCAGTCAGGGTCCTGCTCTATGTGTGAGGTCCCAGCTCTGCCACCTCTGCAAGTCCCCTCCCTTGCTGGAGCCAGGATGCACAACATGCTGATGGTCCCAGACCAGGGTCTCCACAGTGTCCCATGGAGTGTCAGTTCCTTGTCAGCCCCCAAGGGGCTCCCACAACCTGGCAAAGCTCTGTAATGGGGCTCTGGGGACAGTGAGGTGAATCTCCCCTGAACCCCACCCTCCAGCAGCGCAGAGAGCAGAGTCTGCACTCCTGGGGTAGCCCTTCCTGTCCCCAGGTAGGTCCTTTCAGCCAAACAATAGCATCTTGTTGATGTTTTAGTTACTTGCTCCAGGGACAGAAGCAGAACTATGGTCAGATCCAGGAAATCAAAACCGAAGAGGCAGTTTTGATGACAAGTTTCCTCCTGCACCTCTCCCCCACCCCCACCCCCACCCCCACCATGAGAAATGTGGAAATCTTCTGATTTTCAGGCCAAGCAGTGGTAGGTCCTCGGTGTGTCAGGGGTATCCTGAGGACGTTCCTTTCTGTCAACTATTGTGTCATTTCCTGGAGCTGCCTCCCTCCTCCTTCTGCCTCTTGGTGGCCTCCCCCCCCCCCACCCCCAGGCATAGCTCTGGTCGCCTGTCCTCTCCCTGGGTTCCTTGCAGTCTGGGTCTCAGTGGTAACCTCTCTGCTGAGATCCCATTCACCCAACACCCTGGGTACATCGTCATCTAACTGTCACACCCTCCTGCATGGTCGCTCACTATCAGTGTCTCCATGTGACACATGAGGAGCCTGAGGCCAGAGAGGATGTCACCAGCCCAAGTCCCCAGCAAAAGCAGCAGAGCCCAGGTTCCAACTCAGCTCTTTCTGTCTCTAAAGTGTCCACGTGAAGGCTTTCCACAGGAGACACTGATGCAGCTACTGAGACATTGGGGGAGAGGGTGGAGGAGGGTCCATGGGGAGGCAGTCAGCCAGGAGCCAGGTGAGGAGGAGTCAGATGGGGCAGCAGGTGAGAGAGCATCCACAGGGAGGTGAGGGGGAGGGCAGAGGTGAAAGAAAGACCTGGAGAGAGCAGAGGGGGTGGGTGACCACAGGGCTGTGGACCTCACAGTGAGGGGAGTGGTGGAGGCCCAGCAGGCAGTCAGAGTAGGAGCCTCAGAGAGGGAGGATGAGCCAGGGATGAGGCAGCCCAGGAATCAGATGAGGGAATATCTCACTGCCTGGTGCTGGAGATCCTCCCCTATCCCCTGTCACTGCAGGCTCCAGGCTCTGAAGCCTTTGCGTCCACTTCCTAGCTACAGGGTAGCGCTCCAGTAGCTGCTCTGGCCCCTGTCAGCTGTGAACTCCTCTGCTCACAAGAAGCTGTATTGCAGTTACGATGATCGTTGTCATTATCGCCATTGTTGTCATTGTCATTATTCCTGAAGCCCTACCTGCTCTCCTGACTCAGATGGCAGGAGGGGCAGACCACACACCAGCCATTGGGAAGGATGACAGACAGACTCAGGTGACCCAGTTACTCTCCCACTGGGTTCACACCTTGTGTTGTCCCTTCCCTTTGAGTGTGGCAGGTCCTGTGACTTCCTTCTAACAACAGAAAGTGACCAAGGTGATGGGATGTCGCACCTGGATGATGTTGTTACTTGAGATCCCATCCTGCAACCACCTCCTATAGAGACTCTCCCTGGTCCTGAAGGAGGCAGTGGACAGGTTGGGAACCCACGTGGCAAGGAACTGTTTTCATCCAGCCTATTCCAGGGCTCAAAGAACCTTCCCTGGTTGTCCACAATAGTTTTCCAGCAGTGCCCAAACTCTGAGAGGGGAGGAAGATAAACTCACCTCCAGCCTCAGGGGTCAACAAAGGTGTAAGAGTCTTAGGGACAGGCTCTCTGCATCATCAATTCCATCTTCCACTTTCTCTTCCCTCCCCAGGAACTTAGCTTCCCCCTCAAACCCTTTCTTCCGATTGAAATTGGATCCAGCCAGAATCTCATTCTTTTTGGAAGCCCCCAAATCCTTCTTCCCCTTCCAACCACCCTCCCTCTCTTCCCTGGACCTCATCTCCTCTCCTGAGCTCTCTTCCTCTAGATTCCCAAGACTTGTCCTCAGTCTCCCATCAGCTCTGCTGGCAGCAACAATGGCTTCTCCACCAGGGATTCTAATTCCTGCCCACCCCTTCTAGCAACTTCTCATGAACCTTTCCCTGCCCACCTCTGTGGGTTGCACGCTGACCTGTGGAGGTCATGATGGTGATGCGGGCCCGGCCCCCTGCAGTGATCACAGCCCCTCCTCATATCCTTCCACAGAGTCATAGATGCAGGAGGCAAAGATGCTCAGGCTCACATGGCTGTTCCCCCGCAGGAAGGCAGCCACTTCCTGGGCACAGTCAGGGCCGGGGCTCCAGGAGATGAACCAAGTGACCCTGTAGCACAACACCAGGTCCAGCTGCCAAGAAGGAACCTGGTCCAGGAAGCACAACTCTGCATGACAGCCTGTCTGAAGAAATAACTCTGAGCTAGAAAGAAAGAAAAGTGTTAGGTTTTTTGTTATGAGCAGGAGGAGGGCTGGGAACAGGTTGAGGCAAGTGAAGCAAGGTCTCTAGCACAAAATTCGAGAGTGGTAACTCAAACCAAACTTAGTGCGGTCGAGTTGACTCTGACTCATAGTGACCCTGTGGGACAGAGTAGAACTGCCCCATAGGGTTTCCAAGGATCGGCTGGAGGATTTGAACTGCCAACCTTTCTGTTAGCAGCCAAATGCTTAACCACTGTGCCACCAGGACAGTCGTCAGGGTGAATAATACCATAATGCAGTGTTGAAATGACAAATCAGTGTTAATGGCTTTTTATTGTGCCTGTTTTGGCTCAGCACATCACTATTACTGATGTCTCTGTACCTAGATGTGTATATTTTGGTCATCGTGGGATTTTTGCTTAATTTTGATTATATTCATCTTGCATTAAAATAGTATTCATCTTGATTACTGACTTTTCTGGGCTCCCTCTAATTTTGCACCCAAGGCCAGTGCCTTCATGGACCTTCCTGTCATCCTGATACTGCAGGAAGGAGATGAAGAGCTGGAGGACGGAGGAGGGGGGAAGCCAGTGGAGCCCCAAGGTCATTGGGCTAATGCCATCAAACTGGGTGTGCTCCCTTCATGGGAATTTGCTCTCCACCATCTGCCACCACTCACCACCCCACCTGCTCACACCAATCATTCCACAGGCTTCTACTCTGGGCCTCACCTGTGCTGAGCCCAAGGGTGACACGGACTCTGTCAAAAGAGCTCCCTGTGCAGGAGCACTGAGGACCAGGGGCCACGCAGGACCCTCCCCAAGGTGGGGGCCTGGGTGATGGGAGCAGAGTCATTGGTGTGCTGATAGAAATTGGGAGATTTGTCCCACCTGCAGTGAAAGGATTTTCAAACAGGGACTGGGACCCAGCCAGGCCACTACGACAGTGCACAGATGATAGAGGAGTGTGAAGGGTGTCACAGGTGAGGTGAGAAGGGGCCATGGGGCATCCCTGGACCAAGTGCAGCTGATGAGGCAGGTGTGGGGACCAGGGCCCTTGAAGGAATCTCCCAGCAGTGAGTGGGGTCCTGCAAGGCCCAGATTCAGCCCAATGTTACCAGAAGGAGCATCTGCACCTGGGCCAGAACCAGCAGAGACTCAGCCTCCAAATCAGAGGCCATCCCTGCAGGGGCCTGGGAGGAATGTCCCTCAGCTTCAGGGTCCCTCCATCTGGCCCATCCCTGCTCCTCCACAAATAACGATGACACCTGACCCCACCGCACTGTGGGCTCTGCCCTCGTCTGGGCCGCCTCCCTCCTCTCTACCTGCCTCAGGCTTTCTCTTCTGCCAAGATCAAGACCAGGAAACAGACATTTGGGAACCTGGGCCTTGTGAACACAGAATATGAACCATTGCAGGCCCTTCTTGCCCACATTTCAATGTGAAGATGCTCTTTGTTCTCCACCTGGGGGCAGTACTGGGGTTATGACGGGTCCTGGGCAGGTTCGCAGAGAGCCCCGGTTGTCTATTGCAACTCTGATACCATCCATCCTGGGGGCATTCCGAGGCGAATAGGGTGAGACACAGAGCATGGGTGACTTTGGGCCTGGGGCATGGTGACTTGTTGCCGATGTATGTCTTGAGGCCAACCAAATCGCAATGCCTGAGTAGATCCCATCTCCACTCTATTCCAGGATAGTCTTGCAGGGTCCAACGGTGAGAGAAACTGTGGAACAGCCCAAGTACAAAAGAGAACCTTCTACCAGCGATGTCCCCGGATAGGGACAGATCCTGCCTGGCTTTGGCTGGGCTGAGACAGTCACCTGGTTGCACAGGAAGCCTCTATCGTCATTCAGTAGGACCCTGGAGTTGCAGTCCAGGAGCTCTACCTCATAGCACAGGTAGGCCTGTTTCTGGCCTTGGACTGAAAGATCATTTATAAAGTTCAGCTGGAATGTGACTACATCCATCAGGTCTCTAGGAAAAGGCAGGAGAATACCACAACTCAGAGGCTCCTTCTGGGCCCCCTTCCCCCTTCATGCTCCATCCCCTCCACCTTTTTTTTTTTTTTTTTGCTCACTGTGCTGGAGGACACCCAGCCGCCTCTAACCCTTTTTGAATGCTCATGGGGAAGTCATCCCAGTCCTTGAGGCTCCTTGGCCTTGTTGGAGGCTCCCAAGAATTGGTGCAGGTGCTCAGATACTTTGATAAGCTCCACACCCCCGGCCCTGGGTGGAGTTGGTTACCCTTCCTGGCTTCACATTCCGCACTGTCCTGGCTTCAGATGACCCAAGTCCCTGTTGGAAGTGGACCCAATGGGGCTCCTGTCCCTCGCCTGCAGATTTAACCCTTGCTGGACTGTGCATCAGAGCCAAGTACACTCCTGAGAGGGACCAACAGGGGAAAGAATGCCAGAGTGTTCTTTTTGAAAACCTTAAGGGTTTTTTTTCTAATTATGAAAATAATGCTTTATGAAAACAATCATAAAGCTGAAAATAAAAATAAAATTTTGCCTTTGCTCCCCCCATTCCCAGGCCTTTCTGAAGCAGAAATGCTGGAGGGTGATGCCGGAGGACGATTCCGCAGGGTCCCACCCAGGAGCTGAGGACATGGTTGGAGACGATGACGTGACATCACAGGGAGGTCATGGCTGGACCAGAACAGGCCAGTGAGAGCGAGGAAAAGAGAGGATGAGGCCCAGGAGTCAGGGGAGGAGCCCCCGAGGGGAGGGGAGTGGGTCCCCACCGAGGAAGCCCCAGAGGAGCCCCAGGAGGAGAGAGACCAGGAGGGTGGGGTCCCTGGACCTCAGGGCTGTGCTTCTCTCCATGTCTTCAGTTTCTTCTCTGATTCTGGGCCCTGCATCCTCCTGCTCCTTCTCCAACTCCCAGGAGCCTGTACAGTGTCAGAGGGACCAACAAACAGCTGAGTGGGAGACAGTAGGCCCTCCTTCACTCACCAGGACACACCTGAGCAGTGCCCTTTGCTCTGCCACCAGCCACTGAGTTCACGTCTGCTACATGGAAGGACCTCATGGCCACACAACTCAACTATGGTCTCCTGGGTTCTGCTCCCAACACTAAGATTAGCCCTGACACCTGCGCTCTGCAAACAGGGCGTTAGGGGACACTGTCCACCCCTGGAGGAGACCCAACAGGACAGGACTTTGAGCCGCCGGAGGGCACGTCTAGGCAGGACCTTCCCTGCATCCCCAGAACCACCAGCCCCAGCTATGACGTGACTGAGGCTGGATGCTGGGAGCCAAGTGGAGGACGGTGGGGGTGGGGAAGTTCTTCCTGTATGCCTGGCCCTTGAGGGAAATTTCTGATTTTATTATAAAAGCAACTTTGAGACTGAGGTATCTCATAGCCATGAGACAAATGAGAAATGAAAGGGAAAGCCCTTGTCGCCAAGGTGGAGTGGAGTGGCGTGAACCCAGCTCAGCATGACCCTAACACTGTGCTCTACATGAGGACATCCCAAAGGAGCAGGACCTTCCTTTCAGAGCCCCCACACCCTCCCTGCGCCCTTCTCCCGGCTTCGGTGGACCAGCCTGGAAGGAAGGTGTTTGCAGGGTTGGCCCCACGGAATTGGCTCCCCTTAGTCTCTGGCCTCCTGCTCCGGCCTCCTATCAGCCCCCTCTCCTGCTCACTCTCCCCCCATGCACCAGAAAAGGACATATTGCCAGAGAACACAACTGCCCCACCCTGGGCACCTGGTGCAGGGAGAAGTCTCCTCAGACCCTACCCTGTCACTCACCGTCCTGAGGGTGGGAACTATCAGCAACACAGAGGTTTGTTTGTTGTTTTATGTTTCGTTTTTTTTTTAATTATACTTCAGATGAAAGTTTACAGAACCAAGTAGCTTCTCATTAAACAATTAGTACACAGATTGTTTTGTGACATTGGTTACCAACCAACCCCACGACACTTCTCAAACTTGAATTCCCTATTACCAGCTTTCCTGTCCCCTCCTGCCTTCCAGTTCTTGCGCCAGGGCTCGTGTGCCCCTTTAGTCTCATTTTGTTTTATGGGCCTGTCTAATCTTTGACTGAAGGGTAAACCTCAAGAGTGACTTCATTACTCGGCTAAAGAGTGTTTAGGGGCCATACTCTTGGGGCTTTTCCAGTCTCCTAACTGGGACTCTTTCAATCTCCCTGTGTCCTGTGGACTGGGGCTGGCTGTTGGCCTGCAGCCCCACTGCACCATGGCATTGCGACTCCTCCCAGGCCCTGAGGTCAGTCAATTAGTCAATACACCTCCCCAGGCTATACAGGTGAATGGGAGGCAAGGACAGCCTGCCGAGTAACCTCTGGCCTCTACACTTGGAATCTGCCATGAACGGACAGGGACCATGGGGGTGTGAGGGCCACTGTGTCTGTGCCACAAGTATAGGCGCACCTTCGGACCTTCTCAGGGCGAAGCACTTTGTAAAGGTTTCCCATCTCCAGTGAACTTTTTTTTATCTTGGTACAAATATATGTAACAAAACCTTTGCCATTTGACCATTTTTTTTCATGTGCAATTCAGCGATATGAATTACATCAATCATGTTACGTAACCATCACCACTATCCATTTCCAAATTTTCCCATCACTGTTCGCAGACACTCAGAGCCTCCTGGGCGGTGGCTCCAGCTTTCCCCCTCTCTCTAACCCGTGGTAACCACAATGCACTTTGCTCTCTGTATGTTTGCCAATTGTAGATATTCCACATAAGTGGGGTCAGGCAATATTTGTCTTTCATGGCTGACTTATTTCACTTAGCATAATGTTTTCAAGGTTCGTTTATGTTGTAGCACATATCAGAACTTCAGTTCTCTCTACGGTTGAGTAATACTCCACTGTATGTAGGTACCATGTATGTATATGTGCACCATTCATGTGTACATGTATGTTTATCCATTTCTCTGTTGGTGGGCATTTCAATTGCTTGCACATTTTGGCTATTGTGAATAGTGTTGCAATGAACATTGGTGTACAAGTATTTGTTTGCCTTCCCGCTTTTCTTTTGGGTACATACCCAGGAGTGGAGTTGCTGGGTCAGACGGCACTGGGTTTTTTATGATAGTTTCAGGAAACCCTAGTGGCGTAGTGGTTAAATGGGATGGCTGTTAACGAAAAAGGTCAGCAGTTCAAACCCACCAGGCTCTCCCGGAAACCCCCTGGGCCAGTTCTACTCTGTCCTGTGGAATCGCTAAGTCGGAATCTACTCGATGACATCAGCTTTGGGGTTTTTTGGATGATAGGTGCACATTTGCTGATGTGGCATGACTCAAAATGAGAAGAAACAGCTGCCAACATCCATTAATAATTGGAACATGAAATGTACAAAGTAATAATCTAGGAAAATTGGAAGTGGTCAAAAATTAAATGGCACGTATAAAGATTGATATCCTAGGCATTAGCGAGCTGAAATGGACCAGTATTGGCCACTTTTTATTTTTTTTAATTTATTGTGCTTTAAGTGAAAGTTTACAAATCAAGTCAGTCTCTCCTAAAAAACGTACACACCTTACTATGTAATCCTAGGTGCTCTCTCCCTAATGCGACCGCACACTCCTCCCACCCACCCTGTGTTCCCTGTGTTCATTCAGCCAGCTCCAGTCCTCCTCTGCCTCCCCAGCTCACCTCCAGACAGGAGCTGCCCGTATAGTCTCATGAGTCTACCTTGAGCCAAGTCGCTCACCCCTCACCAGTATCATTTTCTGTCTTATAATCCAGTCCAATCCCTGTCTGAAGAGTTAGCTGCAGGAATGGTTCTAGTCTTGGGCTAACAGACAGTCTGGAGGCCATGACCTCTGGGGTCCCTCCACTCTCAGTCAGACCATTAAGTCTGGACTTTTTACTAGAACTTGAGGTCTGCATCCCATTGCTCTCCTACTCCGTCACTTGCTCTCTATCGTGCTCCCTGTCAGGGCAGTCATTGGTGGTAGCCGGGCACCATCTAGTTCTTCTGGTCTCAAGCTGATGTACTCTCTGATTTATGTGGCCCTTTCTGTATCTTGGGCTCTTATTTTCCTTGTGTCTTTGGTGTTCTTCATTCTCCTTTGCTCCAGGTGGGCTGAGACCAATTGAGGCATCTTAGATGGCAGCTTGCTAGCATTTAAGACCCCAGATGCCACTCACCAAAGTGGGATGTAGAGCATTTTCTTAATACATTTTGTTATACCAATTGATCTAGATGTCCACTGAAACCATGGTCCCCAAGCCTCTGTCCCTGCTACTCTGCACTTGTAAGCATTTGGTTGTATTCAGGAAACTTCTTTGCTTTTGGTTTAGTCCAGTTGTGCTGACTTCCTCTGTATTGTGTGCTGTCTTTCCCTTCACCTAAAATAGTTCTTGTCTGCTATCTAATTAGTGAATACCCCTCTCCCTCCCTCCCCACCCTCATAACCATCAAAGAATATTTTCTTCTGTGTTTAAACTTTTTCTTGAGTTTTTATAATAGTGGTCTCATACAGTATTTGTCCTTTTGCGACTGACTAATTTCACTCTGCATTATGCCTTCCAGATTCATGCATGTTATGATTCATGGATTCATCATTGTTCTTTATCGGCGTGTAGTATTCCATTGTGTGACTGTGCCATAATTTGTTTATCCATTCATCCGTCGATGGGCATCTTGGTTGTTCCCATCTTTTTGCTATTGTAAACACCGCTGCAGTGAAAATGGGTGTGCTTATATTTATTCCTGTGAAGGCTCTTATTCCTCTAGGATATATTCTAAGGAGTGTGATTGCTGTATCCTATGTTAGTTCTATTTCCAGCTTTTTAAGGAAGTGTCAAATCAACTTCCAAAGTGGTTGTACCATTTTACATTCCCACCAGCAGTGTATAAGTGTTCCAGTGCCTCCATAACCTCTCCAACATTTATTATTTTGTGTTTTTTAGATTAATGCCAGCCTTGTTGGAGATGGAATCTCACTGTAGTTTTGATTAGCATTTCTCTAATGGCTAATGATCATAAGCATTTCCTCATGTATCTGTTAGCTACCTGAATGTCTTCTATGGTTAAGTGCCTCTTCATATTCTTTGCCCATTTCTTAATTGGGTTATTTGTTTTTTTGTTGTTGAGCTTTTGCAGTATCACGTAGATTTTAGAGATCAGATGCTGATTGGATTTGTCATAGCCAAAAACTTTTTCCCAATCTGTAGGTAGTCTTTTTACTCTTTTGGTGAAGTCCTTGGATGGGCAAAAGTGTTTGATTTTTAGGAGCCCCCAGTTATCTAGTTTCTCTTCTGGTGTTTGTGCATTGTTAGTAATATTCTATATACTGTTTATGCCATGTATTAGGGCTTCTAGCATTGTCCCTATTTTTTCTTCTATGATCTTTATCATTTTAGATTTTATATTTAGGTCTTTGATCCATTTTGAGTTAGTTTTTGTACATGGTGTGAGGTATGGGTCTTGTTTCATTTTTTTGCAGATAGATATCCAGTTATGCCAGCATCATTTGTTAAAGAGACTGTTTTTTTCCCATTTAACTGACTTTGGGCCTTTGTCAAATATCAGCTGCTCATAGGTGGATGGATTTTCATCTGGATTCTCAATTCTGTTCCATTGGTCTATGTATCTGTTGTTGTACCAGTACCAGGCTGTGTTGACTACTGTGGCTGTATAATAGGTTCTAAAATCAGGTAAAGTGAGGCCTCCCACTTTGTTCTTTTTCAGTAATGCTTTACTTATCTGGGGACTCTTCCATATGAAGTTGGTGATTTGTTTCTGCATCTCATTAAAAAATGTCGTTGGAATTTGGATTGGAATTGCATTGTATCTATAGGCTGCTTTAGGTAAAATAGTCATTTTCACAATGTTGAGTCTTCCTATCCATGAGCAAGGTATGTTTTTCCACTTATATAGGTCTCTTTTGGTTTCTTGCAGCAGTGTCTTGTGGTTTTCTTTGTACAGGTCTTTTACATCTCTGGTAAGATTTACTCCTAAGTATTTTATCTTCTTGGGGGCTACTGTAAATGGTATTGATTTGGTGATTTCCTCTTCGATATTCTTTTTGTTGGTATAGAGGAATCCAACTGATTTTTGTGTGTTTATCTTGTATCCTGATATGCTGCTGAACTCTTCTATTAGTTTCATTAGTTTTCTTGAGGATTCCTTAGGGTTTTCTGTGTATAAGATCATGTCATCTGCAAATAGAGATACTTTGACTTCTTCCTTACCAATTTGGATGCTCTTATTTCTTTATCTAGCCTAATTGCTCTGGCTACAACTTCCAGCACAATCTTGAGTAACAGTGGGGATAAAGGGCATCCTTGCCAGTTTCCCATTCTCAAGGGGAATGCTTTCAGAATCGCTCCATTTAGGATGATATTGGCTGTTGGCTTTGTATAAATGCCCTTCCATTCCTATTTTGCTGAGAGTTTTTCTCATGAATGGGTGTTGGATTTTGTCAAATGTCTTTCTGCATCAATTGATAAGATAGTGTGGTTCTTGTCTTTTATTTATATGATGGATTACATTAATTTTTTTTGCTAATATTGAACCATCCCTGCATACCAGGTACGAATCCCACTTGGTCATGGTGAATTATTCTTCTGATATCTTGTTGAATTCTATTGGCTAGAATTTTGTTGAGGATTTTTGCATCTATGTTCATGAGGGATATAGGTCTGTAATTTTCTTTTTTTGTGATGTCTTTACCTGGTTTTGGTATCAGGGATATGCTGGCTTCATAGAATGAGTTTGGGAGTTTTCCATCTTTTTCTATGCTCTGAAATACCTTTAGTAGTAGTGGTGTTAACTCTTCTCCGAAAGTTTGGTAGAGATCCCCAGTGAAGCCATCAGGGTCAGAGCTCTTTTTTATTGGGAGTTTTTAAATTACCTTTTCAATCTCTTCTTTTGTTACAGGTTTATTTAGTTGTTCTACTTCTGTTTGTGTTGGTTTAGGTACGTAGTGTGTTTCTAGAAATTCTTCCATTTTTTCTAGGTTTTCAAATTTGTTAGAGTACAATTTATCATAGTAATCTGACATGATTCTTTTAATTTCCTTTGGGTCTGCTGTGATATCGCCCATCTCATTTCTTATTCAGGTTATTAGCTTCCTCTCCATTTTTATTTTGTCAGTTTGGCCAGCGGTTTATTGATTTTGATGATCTTTTCAATGGACGAGTGTTTGGTCTTTTTAATTCTTTCAATTGTTTTTCTGGTCTCTATTTCATTCAATTATTCTGCTCCAATTTTTATTATTTGCTTTCTTTCTTTGCTCTCTTTCTATTTGTTTAAGTGGTAGCCATAATTCCTTGATTCTGGACCTTTCTTCTTTTTGGATGTGTACTTTTATTGCTACAAATTGACCTCTGGGCACTGCTTTAGCTGTGCCCCAAAGGTTCTGATAGGAAGTGTTTTCATCCTCATTGGATTCTATGAATTTCTTTACTCCATCCTTAATGCCTTCTATAACCCAGTGGTTTTTGAGCAAAGTGTTGTTCAGTTTCCATGTGTTTGATTTCTTTTCCCTGCTTTTTCTGTTATTAATTTCTATTTTTATGGCTTTACGGTCAGAAAAGCTGCTTTGTAATATTTCTATGTTTTGGATTCTGTTAAGGCTTTTTTTATGACCTAATATGTAGTCTTTTCTGGAGAATGTTCCATGTGTGTTGGAAAAGAAAGAATACTTGGCTGCTGTTGGTTGGAGAGTTCTGTATACATCTATGAGATCAAGTTGGTTGATTGTGGCATCTATATCGTCCGTGTCTTTACTGAGCTTCTTTCTGAATGTTCTGTCTTCCACCAAAAGTGGTGTGTTGAAGTCTCCTACTATTATTGAGGAGCTGTCTATCTCGTTTTTCAATGCTGTTAGAGTTTGTTTTATGTGTCTTGAAGCACTGTCATTAGGTGTGTAAATATTTATTATGGTTATATCTTCCTAGTATATTGACCCTTTAATCAATGTATAGTCTCCTTCCTTATCATTTGTGCTGGATTAAACTTTAAGGTCTATTTTGTCAGAAATTAATATTGCCACTCCTGCTCTTTATTTGACTGTTGTTTGCTTGATATGTTTTTTCCATCATATGAGTTTTAGTTTGTGTGTTTAAGTCAAAGGTGTGTCTCTTGTAGGCAGCATATATATGTATCTTTTTTTTATTCATTCTGCCATTCTCTGTCTCTTTATTGGTGCATTTAGTCCATTTACATTCAGCATAATTATGAATAGGTATGAGTTTAGTCCTATCATTTTGATGTCTTTTTTGGTATGCTGTTGACAGTTTCTTTTTTCCACTTAATTTTTTGTGCTGAATAGTGTTTCTTTATATTTTGTCTTTTTCCTTCATTGCTATTGATTTTTTTTTTTTTTTTGCTGAGTCTTTATGTTTTTCTTATATTTTATTTTGATGAGTGGAATTGTTAGTCTCCGTTGTGGTTTTCTTAATATTTACCCCTATTTTTCTAAGTTTACTTTTATCTCTTTATATTGCCTTGACTTCGTCTCCATGTGCAAGATCAATGACTGCACTTTTTAGTCCCTCTTTATTGATTTAATGGTGTTGTATTTTACAGAATGACATTGTTGTTTCCCTATTTTGAGAGTTTTTTTAATCTTGATTTATTTTTGTGGTTTCCCTATCTGGGTTGATGTCTGGTTGCTCTGTCCTTTGTTCTAGTCTTTGGTTGTTATCTGATGTTATTGATTTTCTAACCAGAGGACTCCCTTTAGTATTTCTTGTAGTTTTGGTTTGGTTTTTGCAAATTCCCTAAACTTCTGTTTATCTGGAAATGTCCTAATTTCACCTTTATATTTGAGAGACAGTTTTGCTGGTATATGATTCTTGGCAGGCAATTTTTTTTTCTTCAGGGATTTATACATGTCATCCCATTGCCTTCTTGTCTGCATGGTTTCTGCCAAGTAGTCCGAGCTTATTCTTACTGGCTCTTCTTTGTAGGTGACTTTTTGTTTATTCCTCGCTGCTCTTATAATTCTCTCTTTATCTTTGGTTTTGGCAAGTTTGATTATAATATGTCTTGGTGGCTTTCTTTTAAGATCTACCTTATGTGGAGTTCGATGAACATCTTGGATAGATATCTTCTCATCTTTCACGATATCAGGGAAGTTTTCTGGCAACAAATCTTCAACAATTCTCTGTATTTTCTCTTATCTCCCCTCTTCTGGTATTCCGATCACTTGTAGGTTATTTCCCTTGATAGAGTCCCAAATGATTCTTAGAGTTTCTTCATTTTTTTAAAAATTCTTTTATCTGGTTTTTCTTTGAATATAACAGTACCAACTGTTCTTTCTTCAATCTCACTAATTCTGCCCTCCATTTCCTCAATTCTTTTCCTCTGACTTTATATTGAGTTGTCTAATTCTGAAATTTTATTGTTCATCTTCTGAATTTCTGTTTGCTGTCTCTCTATGGATTTTTTCCAGCCTATTGAATTTGTCATTATTATCTTGAATAACCTCCTTAATTTCCTCCACTGCTTCATCTGTGTGTTCCTTGGTTCGTTCTGCATTTTGTCTGATCTCCTTCCTGATCTCTTGAAGAGTTCTGTAAATTAAGCTTTTGTATTCTACCTCTGGTAATTACAGGAAATCCTCTTCATCAGGAAGATTCCTTGATTCTTTGTTTTGGGAACTTGTTGTAGTGATCATGGTCTGCTTTTTTATGTGATTTGATATTGACTATTGTCTCCAAGCCATCTATGAGTTATTGTATTAATTTATTTTATGTTTGATTACTATGCCCTTGCTTCTTGCTTTGTTTTGTTTTCATATGCCCACATGGGCTGCTCAAGTGAGATAGCTTGATTATTGGTGCCTTTGAAGCTCTGACTTCCTGTCACCCGATAGCTAGAGATGTTACCAGGTATATGAAACCAGGATTCCATTCACTTTTTTTTGTATGGATTCAGCTCAGGTGTCCAGGTAGTCCGTCATTAAGTGTGTGGTACAGGCTGTCACCTACAGTCTTAGAGGAGCAGGGGTGATTGGTGTACACACGGGTATCTGGCTGCAGCAGGGGATCACACTCTGAGCAAGGCAGGGGGCTGACAACTGTCCCCCAAGTGTCTGTGAGAAAAGTGTGTCCCTGTTCCTTAGAACTCACAGGTGGGTGGGCTCTGCATTTGGACCATGGGCACCCAGTGCTTTTGGCTGTAAGGACTGGGAGGCACCACTTATCCTTGGACCCCTGTCACAGGTGGCTAGGTGGAGTAGGTGGAACCACCAGTCCTCAGGCCCCTGATATGGGTCAGCGAGGACCCCGCTTAATAGGTTAGCAACGTCAAACATCAAAAATCTGCCTCTCGGCCACACAGCTAAAGTCAGGCCTCAGGCACATACACTGTTACACTATGACAACGAGGGCCTAAGCTGATGAAATGGGCCACAAAATTCCCTGCAGGGGTAAAAGGCATGCAAAGACTGTGGACCATTGTGCATGTGGGTATTGGCCATTTTGAATCAGACAATCATGTGGTCTACTATGCCAGTGTTATGGATTGAATTGTGTCCCCCAAAAATGTCTGATAATTTGGCTGGGCCATTATTTCCAGTATTGTGTGATTGTCCACCATTTTGTCATCAGAAATCATTTTCCTATGTGTTGTATATTTTATGTCTATGGTGTTACTGGGAGCTCTGGTGGTGTAGTGATTGAGAGCTTGGCTGCTGTCTTAGTCATCTAGTGCTGCTCTAACAGAAATATCACAAGTGGATGGCTTTAACAAACAGAGGTTTATTCTTTCACAGTCTAGTAGGCTAGAAGTCTGAATTCAGGGCTCCAGTCCCAGGAGAAGGATGTCTCTGTTTATCAGCTCTAGAGGAAGGTACTTGTCAACAACCTTTCCCGATCTAGGAGCTTCTCAGCACAGGAATGTTGGATCCAAAGGAAGCACTTTGCTGCCAGCACTGTTTTCTTGGTAGCATGAGGTCCTCCTGTCTTTCTGCTTGCTTCTGTCTTTTATATCTCAAAAGATATTGATTTAAGATGGAACCTAATCTTGTAAATTGAGTCTTACCTTATTAACATAACTGACACTAATCCCACCTCATTAACATCATAGAAATAGGATTTACAACACACAGAAAAGTCATATCAAACGACAAAATGGTGAACAAGAACACAATACTGGGAATCATGGCCTAGCCAAGTTGCTACACATTTTGGGGGGACACAATTCAATCCATAATATTCCTCCCTTTGGCCCCCCAAAATTCATGTTGTTGCCACATGTAAAACACATTCACCCCATCATATCATAACAAATGCCTTAAATCAACTCCAAGTCCAAAATTCAAAAATTCTTTTTCTTCTGTGAAATCAGGAATATAAGTTATCTGCTTCCAAAGTACAATGGTGAAACAGACACAAGCTAGACATTTCCATTAAAAATGGAAGAAATTGGACTTCTAGACTTCTAACCTGTGAGAGAATAAATTTCTCTCTGTTAAAGCCATCCACTTGTGGGTATTTCGGTCACAGCAACACTAGATGTCTAAGACATAATCTGGTACTGGAAGAGTGGGGTGTTGCTCTAACAGATGCATACAATGTGGAAGAGTTCCCGAAACTGTGAGTGAGTAGAGGCTGGAAGAATTTTAAAGTGCCTGATAGTAAAAGCCTAGATTGTCTTGAAGAGACTGTTGGTGGAATTATGGACATCAAAGACAATTCTGGTGAGAATTCATAAGGAAGTGAGAAGAGCTGTTACACTGGAGATGGCACAGACCACGAGAAGAAACAGCAAAGAATTGGCAGTGGCAGAACCAAGATACCAGCATTAAACAGTGCTGGAGCTGACCCACAGAGTGAGAGAGTTGAGTGCCTTTGTGCAAGAGGCTTCCTGGGTGAGTGGGATGTCTCCAGGCATTTATCAGTGGAGCTAAAGAGCTATGAAGCACTTGCATCAGGAGGGCAGAAGTGACAAGACCTTAGGGGCCTAGAGGCCAAGGAACCAGGGAGCAGAAGCTGAAGAGACAAGGGTCACAGGAAGCAGAGCTGCCTCAGTCTCAAAAGGTAGGGCCATGATCTCAGGGGTCTCAAAGGGCAGAGCCATGGCCTCTGGAGCTTCAAAGAGGGAGACTACAGTCTCCTAGGTTTCAAAGAGTCAGATCTTCACCAACGCATTCTGGAGTGTGGGGCTGCCCTTCACGAGTGCCAGCAGGATGGGGCCATGTCCACTCCCCGAAGCTGAGGTGATGGGGCTGCCATGTCCAAGGGACAGAAGAATATGACCTGCCAAGGCCGAGAGGGTAGGGAAGCCACTCAATGGACTAGGAGAATGGGGCAACCCAAATGCAAGAGAGTAGAGTTGCTGTTCCAGTGGGTCTGGAAGGTGAAGCTGAAGCCCAGGGCTAAGGGCATGGCCAACACACAGAGTCTGGGGGACAGGGGCATTGCCTAAATGGTCTCAAAGGACAGAGGGTTACTTTCAAGTCTTCAGAGCTAATATAATGTGTTCTGCTGTCTTGTACCTGTTGTCCCTTCTTTTCCTCTAATTTCTTCAATTCTTAATGGAAATGTCTTGCTTGTGTTTGATTCACCATTGTACTTTGGAAGCAGATAACTTGTAGTCTAGATATCACGGACGAAGAGGAATTTTTTTAGTTTTAGACTTGGAGTTGATTTAAGACATTTGCTGTGATATGATGGGGTGAATCTCTTTTACATGTGGTAAGGACATGAATTTTGGGGGGCCCAAAGGGAGGAATGTTACGGATTGAGTCGTGGCCCGAAAAAACGTGTATCAACTTGGCTAGGCCATGATTCCCAGTACTGTGTATTTCTCTACCATTTTGTCATCTGATGTGATTTTCCTATGTGTTATAAATCCTACCTTTATGATGTTAATGAGACAGGATTAGAGGTAGTTTTGTTAATGATAAAGGACTAAACCTACAAGATTAAGTTGTATCTTGAGAAAAACTGTTTTGAGACCTAAAACAGAAAAGCGAGCAGAGAGACAGGGGGAGCTCATGCCACCAAGAAAGAAGTGCCAGAAGTTCAGTGCATTCTTTGGACTTGGGTCCTTGAGCTGACAAGTTCCTAGCCCAGGGGAGGATTGATAACAAGGACCTTCCCCTAGAGCTGGTACCCTCTTTAAATGTGAGAGAATAAACTTTTGTTTGTTAAACCATCCGCTTGTGGTATTTCTGTTATAGCAGCACTAGATAACTAGATAGATGGGAATGAAAAATTGAAGGAGAATGGCGTTGCATCCATGTTCAAAAAGAACATTTCAAGATCTATGCTGCAGTACAATGCTGTCAGTGATAGGATAATAGCCATTATGCCTATAAAGAAGACCAGTTAATACGGCTATTATTCAAATTTACCCACCAACCACTAAGGCCAAAGATTAGGAAACTGAAGATTTTTACCAACTTCTGCAGTCTGAAATTGATCAAACATGCAATCAGGATGTGCTGATAATTACTGGTGATTGGAATGCAAAAGTTGGAAACAAAGAAGAGAATCAGTAGTCAGAAAATATGGCCTGGTGATAGAAATCATGCTGGAGAGGACATGATTGAATTTCCCAAGTCCAATGACTTCTTCATTGCAAAACCTTTTTTCGCCAACATAAACGGTGCCTATACACATGGACCTCACCAGATGGAATACACAGGGGTCAAATCGACTATCTCTGTGGAAAGAGACGATGGAGAAGCCCAATATCATCAGTGAGAACAAGACCAGGGGCCAACTGCAGATCAGACAATCAATTATTCACATGCAGGTTCAAGACGAAACTAAAGAAAATTAGAACAAGTCCACCAGAGCCAAAGTATCCCACCTGAATTTAGAGACCATCTCAGGAACAGATTTGACCCACTAAACATTAATGACCAAAGACCAGATGAGTTGTGGAATGACATCAAGGATATCATACACAAAGAAAGCAAGAGGTCATTAAAAAGAGAGGAGAGAAAGAAAAGGCCTAAATGGATGTCAGATGAGACTCTGAAACTTGTTTTGAATGTAGAGTAGCTAAAGTAAATAGAAGAAATAATGAAGAAAGGAGCCGAACAGAAGATTTCAAAGGGCTGCTCGAAAAGACAAAGTAAAGTATTATAATGACATGTGCAAAGACCTGGAGATAGAAAACGAAAAGGGCAGAACACACTCAGCATTTCTCAAGCTGAAAGATGAAGAAAAAAATCAACACTTGAATTGCAATACTGAAGGATTCTACAAGGAAGATATTAAATGACACAGGAAGCATCAAAAGAAGATGGAAGGAATACACAGAGTCACTACACCAAAAAGAATTGGTCAACATTCAGCCATTTCAGGAGGTAACATACAATCAGGAACTGAAAGAAGAAGTCCAAGCTGCACTGAAGGCAATGGTGAAAAACAAGGCTCCGGTAATTGACGGAATACCAACTGAGATATTCCAACAAACAGATGCAGCACTGGGAATGCTCACTTAGCTATGCCAAGAAATTTGGAAGACAGCTACTTGGCCAACTGACTGGAAGGCAGCCATATTTATGCCCATTCCCAAGAAAGGCCATCCAACCAAATGCAGAAATTATTGAACAATAGCATTAATATCACATGCAAGCAAAATTTTGCTGAAGATCATTCAAAAACAGCTGCAGTAGTACATCAACAGGGAATTACCAGAAATTCAAGCTGGATTCAGAAGAGGATGTGGAACCAGAGATAGCATTGCTGATGTCAGATGGATCCTGGCTGAAAGCAAAGAATACCAGAAAGATGTTTACCTGTGTTTTATTGACTATGCTAAGGCATTTAACTGTGTGGATCATAACAAATTATGGATAACATTGCAGAGAATGGGAATTCCAGAACAATTAATTGTGCTCATGAGGAATCTGTACATGGATCAAGTGGCAGTCATTGGAACAGAACAAGGGGATAGTGCATGGTTTAAAGTCAGGAAAAGTGTGTATCAGGATTGTATCCTTTCACTGTACCTATTCAATCTGTAGGCTGAGCAAATAATAAGAGAAGCTGGACTATATGAAGAAGAATGTGGCATCAGGATTGGAGGAAGACTCATTAACAATCTGCAATATGCAGATGACACAACCTTGCTTGCTGAAAGTGAAAAGGACTTGAAGCACTTACTGATGAAGATCAAATACGACAGCCTTCAGTATGGATTACACCTCAACATAAAGAAAACAAAAATCCTCACCAATGGACCAATAAGCAACATCATGATACATGGAGAAAACACTGAGGTTGTCAAGGATTTCATTTTATTTGGGTCCACAATCAACAGCCATGGAAGCGGCAATCAAGAAATCAAGACACATTGCATTGGGCAAATCAGCTGCAAAAAACCTCTTTAAAGTGTTGAACAGCAAGGGTGTCACCTTGAGGACTAAGGTGCGCCTATCCCAAGCCATGGCGTTTTCAATATTCTTCGCCAACACCACAATTCAAAGGCATCAACTCTTCTTCGATCTTCCTTATTCATTGTCCAGCTTTCACATGCATATGATGTGATTGAAAATACCAAGGAAACGTTCTTTTTGACCATTCCTCTTCAGGTTGTCATTCCCAGCACAGTAGACTATATGATCGTCCAATTTAAAATGGCTGATACCAGTCCATTTCAGCTCACTAATGCCTAGGATACCAATGTTTATGATTTCCATTTCATTTGTGATGATTTCCAATTTTCCCAGATTCATACTTCCTACATTCCAGGTTCTGATTATTAATGGACATTTGCAGCTGTTTCTTCTCGTTTTGAGTCACGCCACATCTGTGAATGAAGGTCCTGAAAGCTTTACTCCACCCACGTCATTGAGGTTGACTCTATTTTGAGGAGGCAGCTCTTCCCCAGTCATCTTTTGAGTGCCTTCCAACCTGGGGGGCCTCATCTTCCAGCACTATATCAGATAATGTTCCACTGCTATTCGTAAGGTTTTCACTGGCTAATGCTTTTCAGAAATAAACTGCCAGGCCCTTCTTCCTAGTCTGTCTTAGTCTGGAAGCTCAGCTGAAACCTGTCCACCACGGGTGACCCTGCTGGTATCTGAATACCCGTGGCGTAGCTTCCAGCATCATAGCAACACGCAAGCGCCCACGGTACGACAAACCGACAGACACGTGGGTGTGGCAGTCCATAGTGTATTCAATATTCTTTGGCAACACCACAGTTCAAAGGCATCAGTTCTTCTTTGGTCTTCATTATTCATAGTCCAGCTTTCACATGCATATGGGTTGGACCTGATAGTTGGAGTAAAGCAGCCGGGGAATGTCAACCACACAGGGGTGGAGAATGGGGCAGGGTTCCAGCCATCCAGGAGGGTGCTACAAGGTGGAGGTCTCAGAGGTGGTTTTGGGCCACCTATTCTTATATCATTTCTCAGTCTGAGTCATTACCGGGTGTGTCTTTTAGCGATTCAGCAAAGAGTGTTATTTTTGAGGTGCTTAGAACATGCACATATGCTTTCATGTTCTAACCACTACACCTGCAGTAGTTATTTCTGGGTTTTATTTGATATGCTCCACCTGTGCCTTTTGAGATGCTTCCTGAACTGTTTGTTTGCATCATGCCCAATCAAGGGTCGCCCACAGTGTCATTGCAGGCTGACATTACAAGCAGAGGATCTGGAAGAGAGTTGAGAGCTGTGTCAGGGCACTAAAGAGCTCAAGTGGATCTCAGTCATAGCTCTGGTCTCTCTCCACATCTGCCCTTTTCCTACGGCCTCACATGTCCAGATCCTCCTGAGCCTTGTCCCAATTTCTGCAGTCTCCACTCTCAGGCTGCTCTTCTGGAGGTCCCATCCATCTGCAAAATTTCTTCCCAAACAGTTGGTGGTAGTCATACTTGGGCCCTGGTGCCCCCTGGAGGGCTGGGCAGACACATGCTCAGTTACAGGTTCCTGGCTGCTGGGTTCCAGAAATCAAGAATTTTCTCCTTTGCTGGGGGTAGGTCTTGATTTAAAAATCACAGCCTTGAATCTCTGAAACATTTCATAACATGGAGGAACCTGGAAGGCATTATGCTGAGCGAAATTAGTCAGAGGCAAAAGGACAAATATTGTATAAGACCACTATTATAAGATCTTGAGTAATAGTAAACCTGAGAAGAACACATACTTTTGTGGTTACGAGGCGGGGAGGGAGGGAGGGTGGGAGAGGGTTTTTTATTGATTAATCTGTAGATAAGAACTGCTTTAGGTGAAGGGAAAGACAACACTCAATACATGGAAGGTCAGCTCAATTGGACTGGACCAAAAGCAAAGAAGTTTCCGGGATAAAATGAATGCTTCAAAGGTCAGCGAAGCAAGGGCGGGGGTCTGGGGAACATGGTTTGCGGGGACTTCTAAGTCAATTGGCAAAATAATTCTATTATGAAATCATTCTGCATCCCACTTTGAAATGTGGCGTCTGGGGTCTTAAATGCTAACAAGCGGCCATCTAAGATGCATCAATTGGTGTCAACCCACCTGGAGCAAAGGAAAATGAAGAACACCAAGGCCACACGACAACTAAGAGCCCAAGAGACAGAAAGGGCCACATGAACCAGAGACCTACATCATCCTGAGACCAGAAGAACTAGTTGGTGCCCGGCCACAATCGATGACTGCCCTGACAGGGAGCACAGCAGAGGACCCCTGAGGGAGCAGGAGATCAGTGGGATGCAGACCCCAAATTCTCATAAAAAGACCAAACTTAATGGTCTGACTGAGACTGGAGGAATCCCGGCGGCCATGCTCCCCAGATCTTCAGTTGACACAGGACAGGAACCATCCCCGAAGACAACTCATCAGAAATGAAAGGGACTGGTCAGCGGGTGGGAGAGAGACGCTGATGAAGAGTGAGCTAATTATATCAGGTGGACACTTGAGATTGTGTTGGCAACTCTTGTCTGGAGGGGGGATGGGAGGATAGAGAGAGAGTGGGAAGCCGGCAAAATTGTCAAGAAAGGAGAGACTGAAAGGGCTGACTCAAGAGGGGCAGAGCAAGTGGGAGTAGGGAGTGAGATGTATGTAAACTTATATGTGACAGACTGATTGGATTTGTAAACGTTCACTTGAAGCTTAATAAAAGTTATTAAAAATAAAAAAAATAAAAAAATCACAGCCTTGAGACGTCACTTCAGAGGCTTATGACATTAGGTTTGCCTTCATTACTGGAAGCCAGCAATAGAAAATTCTGGTGTGAGCTCAAGCGGAATGGGAAAGGCAGAAAATCACAAGGTTGAGCCCAAAACAGGAAAAGGCTGGAATTTAAAAGAAGAAAAAGAGAAGTTTATGAAAAAGAAAACAAAACCAAAAAGCAGAATCAATTGAGAAGATCAAAGGGAGTTTCATTTTCAGTTATTATAAACGGCACTTGGAAAGTCTTATAAAAGAGAGAAGAGATACAGCCAAACATTACCTGTGAGAAGGGGAAGTAAGAAATATGACGGTTACAGAAATTAAAAGAAAATTCTTAAAACTGAATCGCAATAAATCTGGAAAGCTATGATGCCAATTTATTGGACAGTGTGTGTCATGAATTGAATTCTGTCCCCCCAAAATATGTGTCAACTTGGCTAGGCCATGATTCTCATTATTGTGTGGTTGTCCTCCATTTTATGATGTGTCGTAAATCCTAGCCTCTGTGTCTGTGGTTATGGTCCAGTTTGGGAGTGAGCTATCCATTACATTAATGAGACAGGATTAGGTCATATTAATGAAGATTAGGTTATGTTTGTTATGTTAATGAAGTAGGATTACAGTGGAATGTATCTTGAGTCACAGCCCTACAAGAGAATAAAAGCAGCGAGAAGTGAGCAGAGGATAGGGACCTGACTACCAACAAGAAAGAAGAGCTGAGAGCAGAGTTTGTCCTTTGAACTCAGGGTCCCTGCACTGAGAACCTCCTAGACCCAGAGGAAGATTGATGCCAAGACACATGGAGATTTCCAAGGAACTCCAGGCCCACAGATGTTGAAAGGAGGTGAGGAACTTCTTCCAGAGCCCACACAGACAGAAAGCCTTCCCCAGAGCTGGCACTCTGAAATCAGGCTTCTAGCCTCCTAAACTGTGAAAGAATAGAATTCTTTCTTTTTTTCTCATTCTAAAATTTATACACAAATAGTTTTGTGACATTAGTTGCAATCCCTGCAGTGTGTAAGCACTCTCCCCCTTTTCACCTTAGGTTCCCTATGTCCATTCATGCAGTTTTCCTGTCCCTTCCTGTCTTCTTGTCTTTGTTTTTGGGCAGGTGTTGCCCATTTGGTCTCATGAACTTGATTGAATTAAGAAGCACATTCCTCGTGTGTGTTACCATTTGTTTCATAGACCTGCCTAATCTTTGGCTGAAAGGTGGACTCCAGGAGTGGCTTCAGCTCTGAATTAGTAGGGTGTCCAAGGGCCATAGTCTTGGGGGTTCCTCCAGTCTGTTAGACCAGTAAGTCTCGTCTCTTTTTGTGAATTTGAATTTTGTTCTACATTTTTTTTTCCTGCTCTGTCCAGGACCCTCTATTGTGATCCCTGTCAGAGCAGCTGGAGGTGGTAGCTGGGTACCATCTAGTTCTTCTGGGTTCAGGTGGGTGGAGGCTGTGATTCTTGTAGTCCATTAGTCCTTTGGACTACTATTTTCCTTGTATCTTTGGTTTTCTTCATTCTCCTTTGCTCCTGACGGGATAGGACTAATAGATGTATCTTAGATGGCCGATTGCAAGCTTTTAAGACTCCAGATGCTACTCACCAAAGTAGGATGTAGAAAATTTTCTTTATGAACTGTTATGCCAATGGAGCTAGATGTCCCCCAAGACCATGGTCCCCAGCCCTCAGCCCCAGTAACTTGGTCCCTCGAGGTGTTTGGATGTGTCTAGGAAGCTTCTATGACTTTGCCCTGGTCAAGTTGTGCCGACTACCCCTATATTGTGTGTTCTTTCCCTTCACCAAAGTTAACACTTTTCTATCTAGTTCGTGATTTCCCCTTCCCACTCCTCCCTTTCCTCGTAACCATCAAAGATCGTTTTTCTCTGTAAGTAAATCTTTTCTTGAGTTTTTATAATAATGGTCTCATATAATATTTGTTCTTCTGTGATTGACTTATTTCCATAGCATAATGCTCTCCAGATTCATTCATGTTGTGAGGTGTTTTGTAAATTCATCATTGCTCTTTATCATTGCGTAGTATTCCATTGTGTGTACGTACCATAGTTTGTTTATCCATTCTTCTGTTGATGGGCATTTAGCTTATTTTGATCTTTTTGCTATCGTAAATAATGATGCTGTTACCAGGTGGAAACCTTAGGTTCGGCTCAGCATGACTTGTATTGGCCAATAAATGAGAGACTGAGGTGGGAGACTAGAAAGGCACCTTCCTGTCATTGTACAACTAAAGGAGACAGTTGGAGCTGCTGCTGCCAACACTGCTCCCTGAGGGTGAGGGGAAAAGTTATTTTTAAGGGGTTTGCAAGTAGGGAGTTCATACAAGTTACATCAGCAACATTCTTAATCATACTACGCAGATGCAATGGGGTTTACATATAACTTCATGCATCGCCAGGATATTTATGGAGCAGACTAAGCAAAGGAGCTAGGATTCGAATAAAATGATGCGAGGCAGGCCAAGCAAAGAAGCTAGGGTTCCAATGCAAAATTGTGAGGCAGACCCAGCAAAGGAGCTAAGATTCTAAAGCAAAGTTGCGAGGCAGGCCCAGTAAGCTGCTTGAGGCAGTGGCATTTTCCACAACTTGAGGACCTCTGCTTTAATGCAATTAACATGGTTGTTCGTATGCCTATTCTTGTGACAGCTCTTATTTCCCAGGAGTGGAATTGCTGGATCATATTTACATTTCTAGCTTTTTAAGGAGGTGCCATATCATGTTCCACAGTGGTTGTACCACTTTATATTCCCACCAGCAGTGCATAAGAGTTCCGATCTCCCCACAGCCTCTCAACATTTGATATTTTCTGTTCTTTTTTTTTTTTTCTTAGCGCCAGTAATTTCAGGGTGAGATGGTGTCTCATTGTAGTTTTGATTTCCATTTTTCTAATGGCAAATGTATAAACATTGCATAAACATCGATATCCTAGGTATTAGTGAGCTGAAATGGGCTGGTATTGGCCATTTTGAATTGGACAATCATAATTCTACTATGCTGGGAATGACAACTTGAAGAGGAATGGTGTTGCATTCAGCGTCAAAAAGAACGTTTCAAGATCTATCCTGAAGTACAATGCTGTCAATGATAGGATAGTATCCATACACCTTCAAGGAAGACCAGTCAATACGACTATTATGCAAATTTATGCACCAACCACTAGGGCCAAAGATGAAGAAATAGAAGATATTTATCAGCTGCTGCAGTCTGAAATTGATCAAACATGCAATCAAGAAGCATTGATAATTACTGGCAATTGGAATGTGAAAATCGGAAACAAAGAAGAAGGATCAGTAGTTGGAGAATACAGCCTTGGTGATAGAAACAATGCCAGAGATCAAATGATAGAATTTTCCAAGACCAACGACTTCTTCATTGCAAATATCTTCTTTCACCAACAAAAATGGGGACTATATACACATGGACCTCACCAGATGGGACACACAGAAATCAAATTGACTACACCTGTGGAAAGAGATGATGGAAAAGCTCAATATCATCATTCAGAACAAGTCCAGGGGCCGACTGTGGAACAGACCATCAATTGCTCATATGCAAAGTCAAGCTGAAATTGAAGAAAATCAGAGCAAGTCCACGAGAGCCAAAATATGACCTTGAGTACATCCCACCTAAATTTAGAGACCATCTGAAGAATAGATTTGACGCGTTGAACACTAGTGACCAGACGAGTTGTGGAATGACATCAAGGACATCATCCATGAAGAAAGCAAGAGGTTATTGGAAAGACAGGAAAGAAAGAAAAGACCAAGATGGATGTCAGAGAAGACTCTGAAACTTGCTCTCGAATGTCGAGCAGCTAAAGCAAAAGGAAGAATTGATGAAGTAAAAGAACTGAACAGAAGATTTCAAAGGGCCTCTCCAGAAGACAAAGTAAAGTATTATAATGACATGTGCAAAGAGCTGGAGATGGAAAACCAAAAGGAAAGAACATGCTCGGCGTTTCTCAAGCTGAAAGAACTGAAGAAAAAACTGAAGCCTCAAGTTGCAACAGTGAAGAATTCTATGGGGAAAATATTAAATGATGCAGGAAGCATCAAAAGAAGATGGAAGAAATACACAGAGTCCTTATACCAGAAAGAATTAGTCGATGTTCAACCATTTCAAGAGGTGGCATATGATCAGGAACTGATAGTACTGAAGGAAGAAGTCCAAGCTGCTCTGAAGGCATTGGAGAAAAACAAGGCTCCAGGAAGTGACGGAATATCAAGTGAGATGTTTCAACAAACAGATGCAGCACTGGAGGTGATCACGCATGTACGCCAAGAAATATGGAAGACAGCTTCCTGGCCAACTGACTGGAAGAGATCCATATTTATGCCTATTCCCAAGAAAGGTGATACAACTGAATGTGGAAATTATAGAACAATATCATAATGTCACAGGCAAGCAAAATTTTGCTGAAGATCATTCAAAAACGGCTACAGCAGTATATCGACAGGGAACTGCCAGAAATTCAGGCCAGTTTCAGAACAGGACTTGGAACCGGGGATATCATTGCTGATGTCAGATGGATCCTGGCTGAAAGCAGAGAATACCAGAAGGATGTTTACCTGTGTTTAATTGACTATGCAAAAGCATTCGACTGTGTGGATCATAACAAATTTTGGATAACATTGTGAAGAATGGGGATTCCAGAACACTTAATTGTGCTCACGAGGAACCTTTACATAGATCAGGAGGCAGTTGTTTGGACAGAACAAGGGGATACTGATTGGTTTAAAATCAGGGAAGGTGTGCGTCAGGCTTGTATTCTTTCACCATACCTATTCAATCTGTATGCTGAGCAAATAATCTGAAAATCTGGACTATATGAAGAAGAACAGGGCATCAGGATTGGAGGAAGACTCATTAACAACCAGCGTTATGCAGATGACACAACCTTGCTTGCTGAAAGTGAAGAGGACTTGAAGCACTTACTAATGAAGATCATAGACCACAGCCTTCAGTATGGATTGCACCTCAACATGAAGAAAGTAAAAATCCTCACAACTGGACTAATGAGCAACATCATGATAAATGGAGAAAAGATTGAAGTTGTCAAGGATTTCATTTTACCTGGATCCACAATCAACAGCCATGGAAGCAGCAGTCAAGAAATCAAAAGACGCATTGCACTGAGTAAATCTGCTGCAAAGGATCTCTTTAAAGTGTTGAAGAGCAAAGATGTCACCTTGAAGACTAAGGTGCGCCTGACCCAAGCCATGGTATTTTCAGTTGCATCATATGCATGTGAAAGCTGGACAATGAATAAGGAAGACCAAATAAGAAATGACGCCTTTGAATTGTGGTGTTGGCGAAAAATATTGAATAAACCGTGGACTGCCAAAAGAACGAACAAATCTGTCTTAGAAGAAGTACAACCAGAATGCTCCTTAGAAGCAAGGATGGTGAGACTGCATCTTACATACTTTGGACATGTTGTCAGAAGGAATCAGTCCCTGGAGAAGTACATCATACTTGGCAGAGCACGGGGTCAGCAGAAAAGAGGAAGACCCTCAACGAGGTGGATTGACACAGTGACTGCAACAGTGAGCTCAAGCATAACGATGATTGTAAGGATGGCTCAGGACTGGGCAGTGTTTCGTTCTGTTGTGCATGAGGCCGCTATGAGTCGGAATCAACTCAACGGCACCTAAAACAACAATGGATAATGATTGTGAGCATTTCTTCATGTGCCTGCTATCTGCCTGAATGTCTTCTTTGGTGAAGTGTCTGTTCATATCCATTGCCCATTTTTTAATTGGACTATATGTCTTTTGGTTGTTGAGATGTTTAAGTATTTTATAAGTATTAGCGATTAGACCCTTGTTGGATATGTCATAGCCACAAATTTTTCCCACTCTGTAGATTCTCTTTTTACTCTTTTGAGGAAGTCTTTTTTTTTTTTTATTAACTTTTGAGCTTCAAGTGAACGTTTACAAATCAAGTCAGTCTGTCACATATAAGTTAATATACATCTTACTCCTTACTCCCACTTGCTCTCCCCCAATGAGTCAGCCCTTCCAGTCTCTCCTTTCGTGAAAACTTTTCCAGCCTCCAACTCTCTCTATCCTCCCATCCCCCCTCCAGACAGGAGATGCCAACTTGAGGAAGTCTTTTGATAAGCGTAAGTGTTTAATTTTTAGGAGCTCCCAGTTATCTAGTTTATCTTCTGGTGTTTTTGCATTGTTAGTTATGGTTTGTATTCTATTTGTGCCATGTAGTTGAGCTTCTAGTGTTGTCTCTATATTTTCTTCCACGATCTTCATCATTTTAGGTTTTAGATCTATTTTGAATTAGTTTTTACGTATGGTGTGAGGTATGGGTCCTGTTTCATTTTTTTACAGGTGGACATCCAGTTTTGGCAGCATTATTTATTTAAAAGACTGTCTTCTCCCCATTTAATGGACTTTGGTCCTTTGTCAAAGATCAGCTGACCTTAGGTGGATGGATTTATGTCTGGGTTCTCAGTTCTGTTCCATTGATCTATGTATCTGTCATAACAGTACCATGCTGTTTTGACTATCATGGCTGTATAGCAGGTTCTGAAGAGAGGATAAATTTCTGTTTGTTAAAGCCATCCACTTGTGGTATTTCTGTTATAGCAGCCCAGATAACTAAGACAGTGTGAAATCAATGGGGTACAAATATGGAAAGATTTTATGTTTCCTCCACTTACTGGCTTCTGTAGTGTTGCACTGTAACTCCTTTTTCTATCTGTTATGGATTGAATTGTGTCCCCTCCAAACTGTGTGTCAACTTGGTTAGGCCATGATTCCCAGTATGGTGTAATTGTCCATCATTCTGTCACCTGATGTGATTTTCCTATGCATTGTAAATCCTACCTCTACGATGTTAATGAGGCAGGACTCCATCTACAAAATTAAGTTGTATCTTGAGTTAATCTCTTTTGAGATATAAAAGAGAGAAGCAGGCAGAGAGCCTGGGGAATCTCATTACCAGGAAACAAGGTGAGCCAGGAACATACATCCTTTGAACCCAGGGTCCCTGTGCTGAGAAGCTCCCAGACAAGGGGAAGATTGATGACAAGGACCTTCCCCCAGAACCGACACAGCATGAAAGACCTCCCCTGGAGCTGGCACCCTGAATTTGGACTTCTAGCCTCCTAGGCTGTGAGAGAATAAACCTCTGTTAAAGCCATCTACTTGTGGTATTTCTGTCATAGCAGTACTAGATAATTAAAACACCATCCCTTAAGAACATCTTGGGAAGATTTTGTAACTTCCTGGTCACTTTGGGGTATCAAAAAGTCCAGGCTAATTGAACACTTCAGTACATATCCCATTCAACGTTCATTTTCTTTCCCTCCACCAAGCCCAGCCAGGCTTAGCCTGAGGCCTTGCAGTGGGAGGGATGTGTTCTTGTAGACTCTTGTTCCTTCCCTCATCAGGCATCTTCCTTCTCTACAGGCTTGGGCAGGAAGAAGGTGGGAAAGGGCATGCGTCTATTACTAAACTGATGCTGCTGCTGTTTTCTTTTGGTTGTCTCTACTTACCCGGGAAAGACTTCACTAAGAATGCTGGTCTTTCCCTCTCTGTGCCTTCCAGACACATGAGATACACATAGGACCTTTTAGAGAAGACCCTGGGCCTGGGAAGAAGGGCTTCCCCATGGTCTACTTCTGTGACATGAGAAAGCTGTTTCAGCCCAGTATTTCCTGAATCGTTTCAATTCCCACCCCTGGTGATATAGCCCACAGTTCGTTGCTGCTAGGCTCTCTGGCCAAGGTTGAACATCTCTTAAGAAGCCTTCATAATACGCCATCAATTTCTGAGAACAGCAATTGTGCTCGGGGAATCTTGCAGTGCAATGAAACCACACCTGCTGGTAGAAAAACAGGCAATTAATAGAAGAAACAAAATGTAAAAAACTAAGCAACCTTATTAATAAACAGGGAATTACAAATGGGAACGTCAATTGGGAAGGTCACATTGGAAGATACGTGGCAGGTTGTGCTGGTTGGTCCACTCGAATGAATAAAAACAAAATATACTGTGACTAATAATAATAACTAACCTTTCTTTAGAGCTTTTCACATTTCAGGTACTGTGCTAAGTTTTTACATAAATTATCACATTGTATCTTCCTGAAGTCCCTGGATGGTACAAACTATTCACTCCCTGAGGTGCTAACCTAGGGGTTGGTAGTTTGAATCCACCCAAAGGCACCTTGGAAGAAATGCCTGGCAATCTACTTCTATAAAATCAGCCATTGAAAACCCTATGGGGCACAGTTCTACTCCGACACTCATGGGGTCACCATGAGTCAGAATCAACTCAACGGCAACTGGGCTGTATCTTCCCAATAACCCTATAAGACTGGTATTATTATTTGCATTTATAGATAAGGAATGTTAGAGGCCCAGAGACAAGAAGTCAATTGCCCAAGGTCACACAGGACAGGGCAGAGCTCAGGTCTGCCTGGTTCAAAGCTGATATCTCTCAACCACTGTGCTTGGCTGCCACCTTATTTCTGGGTTTGGGGTGCCTTCTTGGTCCAGGGCCATCATTATATTTTCTTCAAAGAAGTAACTGTTTCTGGTCAGTGAAAGGATGTATTTTCCATTGATGTTGTTACCCTTTGTCTATCTGTTTTGAATGGCGACAGAAACTTCATCTGAATTCAACCTGTATGCATCTACCGTCTGCGGTGGTAGGGCAGCTTTCCACCAGACAGGGGTGCTGTTACACACCCTAATACCCATGTGTCAGCCTCACTATAGGGTTCCACCTTCAGCCATTACCAGAACTTCCACAGAGATCACAACTTCTCCAATTGGAACGAAATCCTCTTGAGGGACAAAATATTGAGGAATATTATTTGAAAGATACACTGTACACCCATCCCTCCAAATATTCTGGGTTTTATCCTTAGAGGGACTTAGACCATCAGAAAGCTATGTGTGTTTGTGTGTGTGTGTGTATACTGCATGTGAGCATGTGCGTGTGTGCATGTGTGTGTATTGTGCAAGTTTGAGTATGTACATACGTGTGCGTGCATGTTGTGCATGTATGAGTGTGCACGTGTTTGTGCACGTGTGTGCATGCATGTAAGCATGTGTGAAGGCAGTAGGGACAAGTGTATGTTTCACTTTTCTTTAGTCTAAACTAAGGAGCCCTGCAGGCACAGTGGTTAAACACTCCACGGTTAACCAAGCACTTGGTGGTTCGAGCCCACCAGCCACTCTGCGGAAGAAAGATGTGGCAGTCTGCTTCCGTAAACGTTACCTCAGAAACCCTACAGAGCAGTTCTACTCTGTCCTACAGGGTCCCATGAGTCAGGATCAACCTGAAAGTAATAGGTTAGTGGGTGGTTGAAACCAACAACACTTGGAGGCCTGTGTGAGCAGCAAGCCCACTCCTCTTAAGACCGATGTCTCCTCCCCCCTGACTTTGTGGTCAGAAAAGGGAGAGGCAGGCTGGTGTTGTGGAGAAAGCCCAAAAAGGAAACCAAAAAACAAACCTGTTGCCGTCGGGTCAATTCCAACTCATAGCGACCCTATAGGACAGAGTAGAACTGCCCCGTAGAGTTTCCAAGAAGCACCTGGTGGTTTTGAGCTGCCAACCTTTTGGTTAGCAGCCCTGGCTCAACAGAGTTGTGTTCTAATTCCAGCTCCGCCATTTACAGCTGTGTGCTGGAAAACCTGGTAGCATAGTGGTTAAGTGCTACGGCTGCTAACCAAAAGGTCAGCAGTTCGAACCTACCAGCTGCTCCTTGGAAACTCTATGTGGAAGTTCTACTCTCCCCTTTAGGGTCACTATGAGTCAGAATTGACTTGACGGCAGTAGGTTTGGTTTATTTGGTTTGGTCCTAGGGAAGTCACTTAGCCATCTCTGAGCCTGCATCCTCATCAACACCACTTGGAGAGTCAACCCTCTCCATTGCCCTCAGGTAGCTGGGAGGTTAGAGGAGGGAGCTTATGCAAAGGACCTGGCCCAGAATTAGAAGCTCAAAGCACACCAGTCCATTCTCCTCCACTGTGCTGGAAGATTCGCTGTCTGCTCTTCCCACCACCCCCATCACTTCCACTCATTCAACAGGCAGGTGCTGAGCACAACTGCGGAGGCACAGCTCAGCGCTGGGGTGGATTACCCAATAAGCAAGGTAAGCACAGGCTTTCTTGTGCTTACGTACTAATCTGTAGTGAACAATTTCACCATATGGGTTTCACCACATCTTTGTGGGGTTGGGAGAGGCTGATGTCAGCCATACCTAGAAACAGAATCTTTGAGGTGGTGAAAAAATGTGAAATTGTTCACTACAGATTAGTAAGTAAGCACAAAGAAGCCTTTGCTTACCTTGCTTATTGGGTAATCCGCCCTTGCACCGGATTCTCTGCCCTGCTCTCTTCCCCCTGGGTCTGGAGGCGGCACAGCAGAGCCCACCTCCCCCTCTCTGGCATCATTTACTTTCTGTTTCCTTTTGCAACTCCACTGTGTCCAGCTGCCCAGAGGCGGCCCTCTCCACAGTGAGGGGAGGGGGCAGTCCCTACCAAACCTGAGGGCCTGAGGGAGAGTAGATCTGAGTTTGAGGAAGCAAACTACCCAGTACCCTCCCACCAGGGCCTGAAGCAGGAAGGGGGTGGGGCCAATGCTCAGATGACCTGGAAGGACACTCACAGATAAAGGGCTTTCCAGAGGCCAGAGGCAGCCCTGTGAGTGGGAACTAGAGTCGGAGTGCCCAGCGCCGAGGGACAGGCCCATGTCCAGCTCACCGCAGACTCCAGGAACCAGGTACCCCTGCCTGCCCTGCCCCTGGGCCCTCTCTCTGCTGCAGGCTCTTCCTTCCTGCTGTACCTCTGCCCAGGGCCTCCTCCTGCCTCTGTCCCTCACCCCCAACCCTCCTGACCTCCCTCCACTTCCCTATCCCCCCTTCTCCCGTAGTCCCAGCACTCAGCTCTGTCCCTCTCTGAGCTCCTTTCTGAGGGACTCACTCCCCTGTAGGGTCTGTGCCCAGCTCTGAGGATTCCCCCACTGCTGATTTCAATAGATGCTTCTCCCAACACCCCCTGCCAGCCCTGATCTTTCTTTGAGAAGCCTCTCAGCCGGAAAGTCCACAAGGGCTGGGCCAACCCCTCCCTGCCTTAACTGTCTCCTTCAGGGGCTGGCTCTCTGCCAGGCTGCCCTCTCTACCCGCCTTCCTCAAGTTCTTGTGATCTGCGAACACTTAGAATGCAACTAAAGGATGACTGAAGGCACTGGTGGATTTTGTCAAAAGCACTTTGAGTGCATTTCTGTGACATTTTCACAGCTATAAACACCAGGTGCTGGTAGAGGGCGGGGGAGGAGGGAATAGCTCTTCTAAAAAAACCCCAAACCCACTGCCATAGCATCGATTCTGACTCATAGTGACCCTATAGGACAGAGTAGAAACTGCCCCATAGAGTTTCCAAGAAGCACCTGGTGGATTCTAGCTGCTGACCTCTTGGTTAGCTGCCATAGCACTTAACCACTACACTACCAGGGTTTCCAGCTCTTCTAGGCAAGTAGATAAGTCACCTCTTCTGAGACTACCCCAACTGTCAGCAGAAAGTCAGGTGCAGAAGGTTCCCAACGTGTCTACCACGTAAGCTCTCACGCTTCCCGTTCTATAACTATGCAATTAAGAATGGAATTTAAGAAAAATGTAATGATAAGGAAAAAGGCTCACATTGTAATATTAAGTAAAAAAAGAAAGCCACCTCCATAATTGCACCATCACACAACACAGTTGCTGTACACAGGGTCCCAGCTCCATCTTTTGCTAGTTCTGTGACTTGAGCAGGTTGCCCATGTCTCGGGGCCTCCGCTGCCTCATCTATAAAGAGGGAATGGCTCCATAGGATTTGGGGAGGGTTGAGTGAGTTCATATCGTTGGGGAAATTATAACTAAAAACAAAATCTACTCTTCCAACCCAGAAAAGGTAGAAGGGAACGAAAACCATTTAATTCTTGAATAAGCATTAAACCAGAATACGGTGCATCACAGGCAATCCGCTAAAGAGATCACAAAGACAGAAAGGAATCTGACCCTTTTTCAGAGGCTGGGTGGCACAGTGGTTAAGAGCTGTGGCGTGCTAACCAAAAAGGTCAGCAGTTCACATTCACCAGCCGCTTCTTGGAAACCCTATGGGGCTGTTTAACTCTGTCCTATAGGGTCGCTATGAGTTGGAATCAACTTGAAGGCAATGGGTTTATCTAAGATGTGGCAGGTATGACACGTGCCCTGGACGCCACTTGAAGAGGGGGCGCCACCAAGCAGTTTCTATTAACCCTGTATGACCCAAAGTCCTTCTTCAAGCATGGTAGAAGCAGAAGCAGGCGTAGCAAGGGCAGGAGGCAGAGGGGGACACTTACCTTGGGGCACAAGTCCAAGGGGGTCCCAGACAAGGTACAGAATGACATTCTGCCACACCACAAATATGAAATGCGCCTGACTGAGGCAGCTGGACAAGAGGGGAGGAAGGCATTTCTTCTGATGGGTCGTGGCTATCAATGTCTATTCATCTTGAAATTGGGGGGGGGTTGCAACTTAGAGATGGCCCCTGAGTCCTCCTTACCCTCACTACGCCCCTGCCGTTTTTGTAACCCAGTAAATGCAAGTCCATTGATACATATTTTAAGATAAACAATTATTCTCAAGTAAGATTTAAAGGTGCCATTTCTTACATATGGTGGAAAAAAAAAAGTTGCCATCAATTCTGACTCATAGCAACCCTATAGGACAGAGTAGAACTGCCCATAGGGTTTCCAAGGAGCAGATGGTAGATTCAAACTGCTGACCTTTTGGTTAGCAGCTGAACTCTTAACCATTGCACCGCCAGGGCTCCTTCTCAAACATAATGCACCCTAAATTTGTCTAGTAGTTGGGGTAGCCGCCTGTGTTTGGTAATTGTCTTTATCCAAAGGGAAAAAATAAGCTTTTCATATCCGTAAGACAGGAGATAGTTCTGTGACTTGGAGCAGGGTGCCCCTGGATGTTAGGCTCCTACCCATCCATGAAACATGGGAGACAGAGGTGACAAAAGAAGGGAGACAAGACAGATGTAATCTGTCTCGATGGTTACATTTCAAAGGATTCCCACGTCCTTGAGGTAATATTTCTGGGCTGTAAAACTGGCAAGAAGCTTGTTTAGCCTTCTACCAGGATTTATGCACATTTAAGAGTGGCAGAGAAAGAATTTACAAGCTCTTGGGAAGAAAAAAATAGAAAAAACCTCCTTCCCCTTCGAATCAGGGAAAATTAATTTTGTTTTTCTTTTCTTTTTTTTTCCAATTTGTATCTACCCTAACAATATACGTAAAAGCACTTAGAAGAGTAGTTTGTGCTCTCCATTGCTCTGTGAGCCTAGGTGTTAAACCAACTTAAAAAAAAAAAATGCATAGGTGAGAAGCCTGGAAAGAATTGAATGGAAATGTTCAAAGCCATTGTTTTGGGGTGAAGGGGTTTTTGTTAATCTTTTATATTTTTCTCATGGGTCGGGGGATGAGTGGGCAGGAAAACTGGAGGTTGTTGCGGGGGCGTGTCGTATTGGAAAGACCAGACCTGGAGCCCAAGGTGGGAGAGGTCACTCATTCCTGCAGCCTAGGCATCATCCCCTTCTTTTCCTCTTCCCTGTCTTCCTGACCTCAAAGGCAGCAGGAAATTCTGCAGTTAGGGGACTCACGGGTGGCCACAGGCACAGCCCCCAGGTGTGTCCAACGATGTGTGTTCAGGAGACAGCAGCCTGGAGTAACTCCAGGGAAAGCTCTCTGCATTTTAGGCTTCTTCCTTCTGCCCACAGAAAGCCAATGAAGACTTTATGTCCAGATACATTCACTTTCGAGTTTGAAAACCTACCAGAAGCCTATGGCCGGAATTCCACCTACCTGTGCTTCGAAGTGAAAACAAATACTCTGCCCTCACCTGACTTCCCTGACTCTGGGATTTTTCAAAACCAGGTATCTGCCAGACTATAATCACACGCCAGGCAGGAGCTAAGCCAGTTGAGAATGAGAAAAGTAAAAGAAAAAAAAAAGAGAGAGAGAGAGAAAGAAGGAAAATGCCAGATGGTGGTTTCTCAATTGCATATTTTTCCTCCCACATTTTCTTCAGTCCTTGGCCCTCTACGTCCCTGCTTGCCTCTACTGCCACCTGATAAAAGAGGGTGTTTGACTTATCACCCAAGGCTTTGTTCAGCAAACCATAGCATAAGCGTCTTCTAGTTCTTCTACAAACCCTTGTAATGGAGCTTTGCCTCTAACAGACTTGGGGAAAGTCTGCTGCATGCCCAGCTGGCCTCCCCTCCTCACCACACCCCGATCCCTCCCGGACAAGGACCCCACACCTCCCTCCTGTCCTGCCCCACAGCCTGCTCAGAGCCTGGACAGAAGGTGATCACTACCGCACTTGTTAGAGCGTCAGCAGCCACTGGAGCAGGGACCACCGCTCTGCAGCCCCCAGCACCAACCTCTAACAACTGCAAAGTGTCCCAGCACACACCTGCCCTCTCACCTCCACCCAGACTGGAGACTTTGCAGAGCACGTTTGGGGGAGGAAGCCATTTGTGGGCTGGGGTTGGGGGTTGCGCTATAGCTGCACTATCCAGTGGAAAGACAGTTGTTGTTGTTAGGTGCCGAGTTGACTCGCAGGCAACACTGTGTGTGCAGAGTAGAACTGCTCCATAGGGTTTTCAAGGCTGTGACCTCTCAGAAGCAGATTGCCAGGCCTGTCTTCCAAGGTGCCTCTGGGTGGATTTGAATGTTAACCTTTTGGCTAGTAGTCAAGTGCTTGACCATTTTTGCATCACCAGGGACTCCTAGAAACATCCACCAGCACCACCACCCGCTGCCATGGAGTCGATTTCGACTCATAGTGACCCTAGCGGACAGAGTAGAACTGCTCCGTAGAGTTTTCAAGAAGCACATGGCGGATTCGAACTGCCAACCCTTTGGTTAGCAGCTGTACCACTTAACCATTACCCCACCAGGGTTTCCCCTAGAAACATAATGGGGGTCATATATGTAATTTAAACTTTCCAGTATCCAGTCTAAAAAGTAAAAGGAAACAGATAAAATTAATGACAGTAATTTAGTGAGTCCAATATATTTAAAGTATTATTTCAACCTATAATTAATATGAAAATTCTTCACGGGATAGTTTACATCCTTTTTTTTTTGTACTAAGTCTTTAAACAGCAGTATATATTTTACACTTAACCGCTCCTCTGCATTCAGATGAGCCATGTGTCAAATGCTCAATAGCTGCCACATGTGGCTAGTGGCGCCCTAATGGGACAGTGCAGCTCTGTGGCCATCCCCAGCAGACAGCAAGCAGAGAACAAGCCTGGGCCTGGGGTCTGGCCCCAAGCAGGAACTCAGAATGCTTGTTGAATGAATGAATGAGAGAATTAATGGATGAGTTAATGAATGTGGGAAGGGATGAATACAGAAAAGGAGGGAGGAGAAGGAGGAAAGAAGGGATGAATTAAGATGCCCCCGGGGCTCCTGTCCTGGTCCCTTCTCCCCACTCCACTTATCCCCTCCCTCAAGCACACTGCTTCTCCACCCACTCATCTCCCAGCCCCGCCCCCCCCACCCTGTCCCTCACTGTCTCTCCAAGGACCAGCCTCCAGGCCACCATGCAGAACTGGTCTTCCTCGCTTGGTTCTTCAAGCGACTCCGCCTTGGAGAGTGCTACCAAGTCACCTGGTACGTATCCTGGAGCCCCTGCTCCCGCTGCGCGGACCAAGTGGCCAACTTCCTGAAGTCACACGGCACCGTGAGGCTTCGCATCCTTGCCTCCCGCCTCTACTTCTCCAAGAAACTAGAGAACAGAGAAGGGCTCCACAGGCTGTCGCAGGCAAGGGCGGAGGTCAAAATCATGTCTCTTAAAGGTGAGAGCGACTCGATGGCACTAGAGAAAAAAAAAAAAAAAAGGTGAGAGGCGCCCTAGGGCGGTGGGCAGGAAAATGCACTTGGGGAGGGGCGGGGGCAGGGCAGCAGAGGGACCAGAGTAAGGAGTGGATGGACCTAGGGTGCCAGCTGGGAAGGGAGCTGGGAAGGCTGAGACAGGACCTGGTTCTCAAGGAAGGCAGGGGAGGGTCGGGTCGCAAGGCCTGCTGGGAGCTGACTCTTCACTCCCCTCTTTCATCTCAGACCTTTATAGTGACCCTATAGGACACAGTAGAACCGCCCCAGCAGGTTTCCAAGGCTGTAATTCTTAGGGAAGCAGACTGCCACATCTTTCTCCCATGGTGGGTTTGAACCAACCTTTTGGTTAGCAGCGAAGTTCTTACCCACTGCGCCACCAGGGCCCCTCGGCAACAGGTTTTTTTGTTTGTTTGTTTTTCATCTCAGACTTTGAATATTGTTGGGAAAACTTTGTGAACCATGAGGAAAAGCCATTCCAGCCTTGGATGAACCTGGATAAAAATTCTGAGGGCTGGAACGCTGAGCTTAAGAACATTCACAGGTGAGGGCCATCCTCTGGGCCATGTCCCTCCCTCCGCTCATCTCCTGCCCCTCCCTCTCGTTCTCTTTCACGTCTCTGAGGCTTTCCCCTCTGCCTGCTGTCACCCCAACTCTCTCCCCAGTTCCTTCAATTCCTACCACCTCCACTTCCTAGGGTCTCACAGAGCCCCCCGCCCTGGCTCCTTCCATCTTGCATATTACCCAAATATTGTTGTTAAACTGAAAGCAAATGACATGAACATGTGTAAGTACGGAAATTGGAAAATTGGAGAAACATCCTTCAAGACGGACTGAGTCATCAGAGAACAAGGACCCTTGGTGGAAAAGACTGAGCAGGCAGGGGAGGGATCGGAGCCTGGGTCCATGTGTTGTCTTTCTATATTATTCTTGCCATGGCCCTGACATGCCAACCATTCCAGAGCCTTCTTGCATCCTTCGGCCCCATCCCATCCTCCTCCACTCTGTCCATCATCAATACCCCAACCCTTGCTTCTCCCCATCCTTTATCCCACTCCCAAATTGCTCACAGACATGCAGCTCTGTAATGGGATATGGCTTGGGGATGGTGATGGAGAGTGAGAGGAAGAAAACCTTAATGGCTAAGTTTACATTTAAATATGTTTTAAGAAAAAAGTAGGATTGGGTTAAATGAGGCCTGAGACCATCAGACCTTTTCCAAAACACAGAATAAAAATTTGAAGGACCCCCGGGACAGGGCAGCAAAAGGGTAGCTGGGGCAGGCCAGGCAAAACAGGAAGTGAGCTCCTGACTCTTTTGACCACAGAAGCAAATACAGCGAGATCGTGGTGAGAGGAAGTTAACCAGGCTCAGAGGTGCCAGACAGGGTCCCTGGGACACCCAACCATTGCCATCACGTGACTGGCACCAAGAAGAAGCAAGAGTTCAGCCTAATATGGTGTGATTCTAGGCAGGCAGTCACAGAAGAAGGAAATAGAAGAAGGAAGGTATTCAGGTTGGAATAAATGCGGAAAATCATGCTGGAGAACATCTTGGGGCCCACTCATAGCTGCTGTTCCTCCCTTTACCCCTGTCCCCAGAACCCACTGCGGTTTGGACAGGTCCCTGGACACAATGCCTAAGGGCAGGACCAGGTGGTTCTCTCCAGCTACTTCATCATATTGGTCCCGACTTCTCCCTGCTCCCCTATTTCCTCAAATGGGGGAGGCACAGTGGGGCACAGATGTCCGAGTGACACATTACTTGATTGTCTAGGTCATCAGAATCAAGGAGTCAAAGTGGCCAGTTCGGAAGCACTCTTCTGCCTCAAGAATATGGACGAGGAGAAAGGTCAGTCTCAAGTACCACACAGACCTCCCTGATGCCCTGTCAAACCCAGTGAGTTTCACTCCCAGGACATGTCCATGCTCCCTGTCTCAAAGGGCACACGCTTGATGACTTTCCTTGCAAGAATCACCAGCAAAATTTCCAGTCTCACCTTCTGTCTTGGTTACCTAGTGCTGCTGTAATACAAATACCACAAGTGGGTGGCTCTAAAAACCGGATTTTGTTTTCTCACAGTTTGGGAAGCTAAAAGTCCAAATGAGGGAACTTGTCGATGGCCCCAGGTGTTCCGCGGCACTCCTCTCATGGCGTCTGTGTTCCACTTTGTGTCTGCCTGTATCTCTGTGTCTGTGCTGCTCTTTATACGACTCAGAAGAGATTAGGTTTAGGATCCACCCTACACTGGCATCATCTCAACTGACTGATTATACACATTAGGTTACTTTACGGAAGATGATTACATTAGATTGGATTACATTACAGCCACCATTATAGGGGTTTAGATTCCAAACATATTTGGTGGCAGGGGACACATTTCCATCCATAACACCTTCCGTTCTCTCAGCTGGACAGCACATGGCTCCTTCCTGCTTCTCAGGCCGGGGGGATGTCTTAGCTCTGTGACTTTTACCAGCACCCCATTGTGTGGATCCAAACGCTCTTCCTAGCAGGGGACAGCTTGTTCTGGCATCTACCATCAGCAGTGGCCCCAGGAGCATTAGGACAGATGGAGATAAAGAGGGTGCCATGCACAGGAAGCCTCTAAGCTCCTCTCCGTATTTCAGCTGTTAAAACTCTTATAACCCCAGTGCCCCTCCCGTGGCCCCTGGGCACAGTGGGATGTGTTGGGCAGGGACATCAGTGGAGTGACAGGGAAAGGTTCATTTGGGAGTCATCTATGCATGAAATCTCGAATCTGAGGTGGCTGCTAAGGAAGTCATCCTTTAGATAAAGATGCTCTGGGTTTTGTATCTGATGGTCCTTGGTTGACCTGTGACAAGGTGTCTTAGTGATCTGGTGCTGCTATAACAGAAATACCACAAGTGGATGGCTTTAACAAAGAGCAATTTATTTCCTCACAGCAAAGTAGGGCAGAAGTCCAAATTCAGGGCATCAGCTCCATGGGAAGGCTTTCTCTCTCAGTTGGTTCTGGAGGAAGGTCCTTGTCATCAATCTTCCCTTAGACTAGGAACTTCTCCACACAGGAACCCTGGGTCCAAAGGACGCCCTCTGCACACAACACTGCTTTCTTGCTGGTACGAGGTCCCCTGCTCTCTGCTCCCTACACTTTCTTTTATCTCTAGTAAGATAAAAGCTGGTGCAGGCCACACCCCAGGGAAACTTCCTTTACATTGGATCAGGGATATGACATTAGTAAGGGTGTTACAATCTCACCGTAATCCTCTTTAACATAAAATTACAATCACGAAATGGAGGAAACCACACAATACCAGGAATAATGGCCTAACCAAGCTAACACATATTCTGGGGGACACAATTCAATCCATAACACAAGGCAAGCAGACAGTTTTCTGGATGCAAATTTGAAGTCCAGGTCCTCAAATCCTGGCCTGAGAGGTCCTATTGTCCTGTTGTTGTTGTTGTTAGGTGCCTTCAAGTCAGTTCTAACTCATAGTGACCCTATGCACAACAGAACAAAACACTGCCCAGTCCTGCGCCATCCTCATAACTGTTGCTATCCTTGAACTCATTCTTGCAGCCACTGTGTCGATCCATCTAGTTGAGGGTCTTCCTCTTTTTTGCTGACCCTCTGCTTTATCAAGCATGATGTTCTTCTTCAGGGACTGATCCCTTCCTGATAACAAGTCCAAAGTATGTGAGACTTAGTCTCGCCATCCTTGCTTCTAAGGAGCCTTCTCTGGTTGTACTTCTTCTAAGACAGATTTGTTCGTTCTTTTCACAGTCCATGGTATATTCACTACTCTTCTTCAACACCGCAACACAAAGGTGTCAATTCTTCTTTGATCTTCCTTATTTATTGCCCATCTTTTGCATGCATATGAGGTAATTGAAAACACCATGGCTTGGGTCAGGTGCACCTTAGCCCTCAAGATGACATTCTGTTTTCAACACCTTGAAGAGGTCTTTTGCAATAGATTTGCCCAATGCAATGCATCTTTTGATTTCTTCACTGCTGCTTCCATGGGTGTGGATTGTGGATCCAAGTAAAATGAAATCCTTAACAACCTCAATGTTTTCTCCAATTATCATGATGTTGCTTATTGGTCCAGCTGTGAGGATTTTTGTTTTCTTTATGTTGAGGTGCAATCCATACTGAAGACTGTCATATTTGATCTTCATCAGTAAGCGCTTCAAGTCCTCTTCACTTTCAGCAAGCAAGGTTGTGTCATCTGCATAACGCAGGTTGTTAATGAACCTGCCTCCAATCCTGATGTCCTGTTCTTCTTCATACAGTCCAGCTTCTAGGATTATTTGTTGAGAATACAGATTGAATAGGTATGGTGAAAGGATACAACCCTAACGTACACCTTTCCTGACTTTAAACCATGCAGTATCCCCTTGTTCTGTTCTAATGACTGCCTCTTGATCTATGTAAAGGTTTCTCATGAGCACAAATAAATGTTCTGGAATTCCCATTCTCCGCAACATTATTCATAATTTGTTATGATCCACACAGTCAAACGCCTTTGTGTAGTCAGTAAAATACAGGTAAACATCTTTCTGGTATTCTCTGCTTTCAGTCAGGACCCATCTGACAGCAATGATATCCCTGGTTCCACATCCTCTTCTGAATCCGGCTTGAATTTCTGGCAGTTCCCTGTTGATATACTGCTGCAGCCGCTTTTGAATGATCTTCGGCAAAATTTCACTTGTATGTGATATTAATGATATTTTTGGTAATTTCTGCATTTAGTTGGATCACTTTTCTTGGGAATAGGCATAAATATGGATCTCTTCCAACTGGTTGGCCAGGAAGCTGTCTTCCAAATTTCTTGGCGTAGATGAGTGATCACAACCAGCGCTGCATCTGTTTGTTGAAACATCTCAATCGGTATTCCGTCAGTTCCTGTAGCTTTGGTTTTCGTCAATGCCCTCAGTGCAGCTTGGACTTCTTCCTTCAGTATCGTTGGTTCCTGATCATGTACTACCTCCTGAAATGGTTGAATGTCGACCAATTCTTTTTGGCATAGTGACTCTGTGTATTCCTTCCATCTTCTGAAGCTTCCTGCATCATTTAATATTTTCACCATAGAATCCTTCAATATTGCAACTCGAGGCTTGAACTTTTTCTTCAGTTCTTTCAGCTTGAGAAATGCTGAGTGTGTTCTTCTCTTTTGGTTTTTTATCTCCAGGTGTTGGCACATATCATCATAATACTTTACTTTGTCTTGTCGAGCAGCCCTTTGAAATCTTCTGTTCACCTCTTTCACTTCCAATTTTTCCTTTTGCTTTAGCTACTTGACATTCAAGAGCAAGTTTCAGAATCTCTTCTGACATCCATTTTGGCTTTTTCTTTTTCTCCTGTCTTTTTAATGACCTCTTGCTTTCTTCATATATGATATCCTTCCACAACTTGTCTGGCCTTCTGTCATTAGTGTTCAACGCATCAAATCTATTCTTGAAATGGTCTCTAAATTCAGATGGGATATACTCAAGGTGGTACTTTGACTCCTGTGGACTTGTTCTAATTTTCTTCAGCTTCAACTTGAACTTGCATATGAGTAATTGATGATCTGATCCGCAGTTGGCTCCTAGCCTTGTTCTGACTGATGATATTGAGCTTCTCCATGGTCTTTTTTCACAGATGTAGTCAATTTGATTCCTGTGTATTCCAGCTAGCAAGGTCCATGTGTATAGTTGCCGTTTATGTTGGTGAAAAAAGGTATTTGCGATGAAGTCGTTGATGTTGCAAAATTCAATCATGCAATCTTCAGCATTGTTTCTACCACCAAGGGCATATTTTCTAACTATCGATTCTTCTTCTTTGCTTCCAACTTTCGCATTCCAGTCACCAGTAATTATCAGTGCGTCCTGATTGTTTGATCAATTTCAGACTGCAGAAGTTGGTAAACATCTTCAATTTCTTTATCTTTGGCCTTAGTGGTTGGTGAGTAAATTTGAATAATAGTCGTATTAACTGGTCTTCCTTGTAGGGGTATGGATATTATCCTATCACTGACAGTGTTGTACTTCAGCATAGATCTTGAAATGTTCTTTTTGGCAATGAATGCAACGCCATTCCTCTTCAAGTTGTCATTTCCGGCATAGTAGACTACATGATTGTCAGATTCAGAATGGCCAATGCCAGTCCATTTCAGCTCACTAATGCCTAGGATATCGATGTTTATGCATTCCATTTCATTTTAGATGATTTCCAATTTTCCTAGATTCATACTTCATACATTCCAGGTTCTGATTATTAATGGATGTTTGCAGCGGTTTCTTCTGCAAATGAAGGTCCCGAAAGCTTGACTCCATCAACATCATTAAGGTCGACTTCACTTTGAGGAGGCAGCTCTTCCCCAGTCATCTTTTGAGTGCCTTCCAACCTGGGGGGCTCATCTTCCAGCACTATATCAGACAATGTTCTGCTGCTAGTCATGAGATTTTCACTGGCTAATGCTTGTCAGAAGTAGACTGCCAGGTCCTTCTTCGTAGTCTGTCTTAGTCTGGAAGCTCAGCTGAAACCTGTCCACCATGGGTGACCCTGCTGATATCTGAATACAGGCGGCACAGCTTCCAGCATCACAGCAACACACAAGCCCCCACAGTACGACAAACTGACAGACACGTGGGGGTAATAGATGGTAGACATTTTTTTCTTTTCTAATAGATGGTAGAAATGGTTTTTCATGGTGGAATTAATGATGTTGAACTGTGTTGGCTAGAAATAGGCTGGAGGCATTTCTAGACCTGCACAAATGGCATCTGGACACCTATTGCACCCGTGGTCTGTGTCTGAGGAATGACACCCTCAGCATGATGCCATGTCCCAGGGAGTCTATCCACCTGGACCTGACTCAGTGGTGAGAAAAGTCACATTTGCCTTGGGCAGAATGTTCACACAAGGTGATTTTGTCAGAGTTCCCAAGAGGACAGAGCAGGGGCCTCACTGAGCTTCCCAAGCAACTGTTGAAGCTGTTTTTGTATCTGCCAAATCATGAATGCTTCCCGTAGGACTTGTCCAAAGGGGGTAGGTAGACTCCTGGTTCTATCTACCTACATCTACCTGTGGGGAGCTAACAACATTGATCAGAAAGAACCCAATGAGTCTGCATGCTCACATTGGCCTGGCCACTTTGCAATCTAATATTAAATGAAAAAGAAAGCAAGATATAAGGTTGAATGCTGTATCGAGTATAATCACTATTAGGGAGAGAAAAAGCTCTGTGGGTCCTTCCGCCAAAAATCTCTGTTTCAGCAATCCCTTGGTGACAATGGTCTTTCCTGTTTGCCTGTGTTTAGACAAAATTGTGATGCCCACAGCTGAACAAAGAGCATAGAGTTAGAGGACACACCAGTTCCATTCCCTCACTCCCAAAAGAGAAGGGCTCTGGCATTGCAGCAGTTAGAGTGGAGATGCTTGTGGGGCACCCAGGAGGGGCGGCTGGACAGGGGGTCTGGGGCTCAAAGAACAGTGGGTAAGTGGCATAAAGGAGTGGGCTGTAACAAGGAGGGACCTGGGGGTGACCAGGGGAAGGTGCAGCCTGCCCTTCTCAGGGAGAGGCTCCCCACCCATCCCAGGAAGAAACAGTGACAAGGGCATTCTGCAGGCAAACTGGCCTCAAGTGTGGGCCATGGTGGATGCTGTGCCGGATGGGGGTTAAGCAGTGGGGTACAAGGTGGGAGAGTTCACCCTCTCCCTGCTGCCCTTGCCAGCACCCTATTCCTTTCTCCTCCCACAGCCCCCAGGCCTCTTGGCCAACGAAGCAGAGACCCTTCCTTACCTTCCCCTGGGGCTCAAAGGGATCTGAGGTGACAGGAGCCTAGAGTGGCTCCAGAGGACGCTCTCTGCATTTTTTATTTTCTCCTTCCTGTTGCACAGAAACCCAAGGGACCTGTTAACAGAAGGCATATTCTACCAGCAATTTAACAACAAGCACAAGCTCAAAAAGCCCTACTATAAGAGGAAGACCTACTTGTGCTACGAGCTGAATGGCCCCCAACTCGTCAAAGGCTGCTTTCACTACGAGGTGCTGTTCGGGCTCTCTGGGCACAGGGCTGGCAGGGGCTGAACCCACGGGATTTGCAGGGAACATGCATGTGGTACGAGCCTAGAAGTTCTTCATTTGCCATGGCAACTTCTGTGTTTTCTTAGCCTTTGGTCCTGCTGCTGCTGCCGCTTATTAGTCAGAATTAGCCCAGCTTCCCTGGAGCTCCCCACATTCTTTCCCACCCCCAGGCCTCCATAGATGCTGTTCCCTCCAGAAGAATGCTCTTCCTGGCCCTCTTACCGTATACTCATCCTTCCGATGTCAACTCGTAACGACGTCACGGAGAGAGGGCATGGGGATCGGGGTGGGGAGGCTGGCAGAATCTTGCAAAAAGCTCAGTTTGGTTCCGTGGTATGTAAAGTAGGATGAAGCCAGGGTGGGAGACACGGTGGTGAGGTGCAGGCAGCGGGGAGGAGTGCCAGGAGCCACAAAGGAAGGCCTCAGGCAGGCTCTGTCCTCATCTGGGCAGGCCAAGGAAGGTCAGCCTGCTCCAGGGCTGCTCCTGGGGTGGACCTCACATGTGGTTCCGGGGGGCAGAAACTAGTGCTGTGGGTCACGTGGGTCTGTACCTGTGTCTGGTGCTGTGCTGTGTAGATGCCGGGCCTTCGCTGCTCTGGTCCTGTCCAGGGGCCCCACCAAATTCCATTCTCTCTGCAGCCCCTCCTGCTGGACATCTTGCCTCAGCAGGGTGGTTATTACTGGTTTCATCCCCATTTCATGGATGAGGAAACTGAGGTTCTGGGTGATACCAACTGTGTGCTCTCCTCTGTAGTATGGTTGCAACACTGCATCCATCCCAGGGTTGCCACAGCTTCGGTGACACAGTGCCTGTCACACTCTGCCTGACACATAGTTGCTGCTCAATTAAGGCGCACCCTCAGCCTCCAGTACCCCCCTTTTTTTCCCCTCTTACTCAACATCAAGTTGCTGATACTGGTGGCACAGCTTCCAGCATGACAGCGACATGCAAGCCGCCACAGTACGACAAGTTGGCAGATGAGTGGTGGTCAAACCAGACCAAACCCCGTTGCCGTCAAGTCAATGCTTCGGAGCAGAACCTCTTTGGAGGGTTTTCTTGACTGTAATCCTACAGATGCAGATCGCCAGGACTTTCTTCCATAGCACTGCTGGGTGCATTCAAACTGCCAACCTTTCAGATAGCAGCCGAGCCCTTAACCCAGCGACCTCACAGCCCTTAGCACATGGCTATCCCCAAGACCCAGCACTAAACTTCACCCATAAGATCTCCATATGTTCCTGCCCTTCTCCATACGCTCCTTCCCACCTGTCTCCCGACCTGTCCTGCCCCCCTGGCTCCCACCCTGACCTATATCTTAGGATCCCCAGGTGGAAACATCTTCAGACAACTAGGTGGACAAGTGTCCAAAGGGGCATGCCACAGAGTGTTCAGCACTGTGCCAACAGCCTCCCCGTCCGGCTGTGGGCACTGGAAGGCAGAGGTCTGTGCCTGACTCAGATAAAGCTGTGGGTGCTTTGAATGTTGAATGGATGGATGAGTGAGCCAGCGAGTAAGTGAGCAAGTGAAGGAGGATCCCTTTCCCTGTCCGTGGCAAGCTCACACACTCAGAAGTTCATGGGGCCTAGCCTCCCATCCCCATCTTTGCCCTCAGTTCCACCTCTGAGCTCTGCCTTCTAACCCTTCTTTCTTTCTCTCTGGGGCCCTCCCCAGGAAGGTCACCATGCGGAAAGTCAGTTTATTGAAGAGATAGGTTCCATGGGCCTGGACCAAGGCAGGCTCTACTTCATCACCTGCTACTTCACGTGGAGCCCCTGTCACAGCTGTGCTCGGAAACTGGTCAGTTTTGTAAAGGGCAACTCCCACCTGTGCCTGAAAATTTACACCTCCCGCCTCTACTACCACTGGATCTGGAAGTATATCCAGGGGCTGCAGCATCTGCAGAATTCCGATGTCCCTGTGACTGTCATGACCGACAGAGGTAGGAGGAGAACTGAGCAGTCCATGGAAAGCCAGTAGGGGATGGGAGGCTTCATAATTCCGGAAGGGAAGGATGGTGTCCCAGCTGTGGCCCGGGGTCAGAATCCACCTGGAAGAGAATATTCTGGAGAGGCAACAAGGTCCAAGCAGAGGAAGCGAGGGGAGGGAAAAGAAGAAGACCCTGGCCCTGTGGGGCAAGGGCTCGCAGGCCCCACCCCTGGGGCCTGACAGTTCCCCTCTTTCACCTCAGAGTTTGAGTACTGCTGGACAAACTTTGTGGACAACAAAGGGATGCCCTTTGAACCCTGGGAGAAGCTGGATTCATACAGTAAGAACATAGAAGAACGGCTCAAGAGAATCCTGGAGGTGAGACTGCCCCCACTGTAAGCCCCTCATCTCCCTGGTCTCTTCCCCACCTGCACCCCTATCAGATTTTCCCTGCTTCAGCCTCCCATCCTTCTCCCTGGCTCTCTTCCCACTGCTCACACATGCACCCCCCCCACACACATACACACTATACACATCACACACACTCACACACACACACACCACACACACTCATACACATATCACACATACACCAAACACACATATACACACTACACATACTTACACAGCACACACACACCACATGTACACGTACACCACACACACGCATCACACATATACACACCACACACCTTTCTCTTTTCTCACAACACCTTTTTTTTGCTCCCTTCTCCCACCAGGGACTCCCAGCTTTCGTTTTCACCTCTCCTTCCCTTCCTCCTGGCACAGTCTCTTGCCAAGCTATGCTTCCTAATTTCTTCTCTTCTTTCTCAGAAACGCTCGACTCCGGATGATTTAAACGAAGACTTTAGGAATTTGTATCTTTGATCCCTAGCACTGTCATCCTCAAGATATGTGAGCCTTCCCTGGAGCATCTCAGGGCTCCATACACTGATGACTCTTAGAAGCAAGTAGCAAGTGTTACAGACTGACCTGTCCACCGATGCGTACCTTGTCCTAAGTCCAGAGATTTTCTTTTGACCTTCACTCATTTCTGGTTTTTTTTTATAAATGGCTGCATAGTTTTATAATTGTCAAAAATAAAGATAAATTTTAAGTCTATAAAACCTGGGCTACCTTCTAAGAGGCAATTAGATTGTCCCTCATGAAAGTAAGTATAAGAGTCTTATTCTACAACACTGAGAAAAACGTTCTTATCTGAGAAGTCCCTGTCTAGTTTAGAATAAACCAAAACCAAACCCACTGCCATAAAGTCAATTCTGACTCATAGTGACCCCACAGGACAGAGTGGAACTGCCCCCATAGGGTTTCCGAGGCTGTAAATCTTTACGGAAGCAGACTGCCACATCTTTCTCCCACAGAACGGCCGGTGGGTTCAAACCACTGACTTTTTGGTTAGCAGCCCAGCATTTTAACCACTGCACCACCAAGGCTTCTCTAGTTTAGAATCGTTGGATTATTTTGTGATCTAAGTATCGTTTGCCTCTTCTGACAGTCTGTGTCTAAATAAATAAGGCAGACCTCTATTGAGTAGAGGTGCCCCAGTAGAATTGACTTAAAAAAAAGAGAGAAAAACTTTTATTTAGCGTTCTTAGTTGAAGCAACTAGCACCAACTCTCGCTAATTAAAACAGAAGAAAAAAAAAAAAAGATGTTGCATGGCTCACTGAAGCTCTAGGAAAGGTAGATGGTTGGGAGGCTTCAAAGCCAGGAAGAATCCCCAAACCATGCTGCAAAGCTGGTCTGGTGAAGACAGCACTTCTCCACCCACACCAGCACCCCTGCCTTCCCTGTCTTCCCACCAGAATGGAGAAACAGGAAAAGGGGGGGAGGGGGACGAGTTACAATAAATAATGAACAAATAATCAGATGGAAAGTATAAATTCAGGTGCATGACGCTAAATGTGAACATAATTAACCCTTCCATGCAGCTTATAAGAAACTTTTTAACAACAAAGACCCCAAAAAAATAAGTGAATCAATTTTATATGACAGTCTAAGGGCTCTGAATATCAAAGACAAAGTTGAGGAGGCAGACTGAGTGACGGGGAGGGAGAGGCAGTTCAGAAGCAGAAAGGATTTGCCAGATGTGACCTGGCTGACACCCTGCAGGCTGGATTGGCCGGAACTCGAGGGCTGAGGCAATCAGGAGCACTTGGTACAAGCTTTTCACACCAGGAGAAACCAAGTAGTGGAGAACATGCACAAGGGTTCAGAACCAGGGGTAAGCAACACCGAATCTACAAAAGCTAAGTGCAAGCATGTAACCTGCCTTGCAGGATCAAAAAAAAAAAAAACACTTCCCCCTCCGGGAAGTGCCTCTCTGCCATTCACCTACCCCCTCCCCACTGTGGTCCCCCCTCCCCCCAGTCTGGCTTCAGATATTATCACTGTCATGGCCCCTGGGCCAGAATTGGGAACCATCACGTTCCCCGAGCCATTCTCCCAGGTTTGTAGAGGGAACAAATTAACATACAACTAACAAACAGGAAAAAATAATCTCCCAGCTCCCCTAAACCGGTACCTCAGGGTTGACACAGCCCCTTTACCTTTCACCACTGCCTAGACCGGTGTGGGCCCATTTCAACAGTGTAGGCCCTCATTAACATCGTACAGCAGGGTACATACCTGAAGCCTATTTTCAACTGGAACAGCTAAAGGGGGTGGCAGATTTTTGACATTTGACACCACCCTACCCATTAACCAGGATCCTTACCTACCCACATCAGGTGCCTGAGAACTGGTGGCTCCACCCACTCCACCTAGCCACCTGAGACAGAGGTCCAAGAATAAGTGGTGCCCCCCAGACCTTACAGTCAACAGCACTGGGTGCCCAATGTCTGGCTGCAAAACCCACCCACCTATGTGCTCTAGGGAACAAAGATATGCCTCCCACCCAGGCACTCAGGGACAGCTGTCACCCCCTACCTTGCTCAGCACATAACCCCCTACTGCAGCCAGATACCTGCACTGCCTGCTCCAAGCACCCTTATGTAGCTCTGCCTGTCTAGTACTGTAGGTGAGAACCTGCACCACACACTTGTGACTGACAACCTGGACACCTGAACTGAATCCAAACAAGAAAATTAAAAGGACTCTGGACTCACATACCTAGTAGCAGCTCTAACCACCTGGTCACAGAACATGAGAGCTTCAAATATGCCAATAATCAAAGTAGCTCACATGACCAGCCTATTCAGACATATCAAAACAAAACAAGAAGCTAGGACACAGTAACCAAATGTAAATATAATAACTTATTGATGGCTCAGAGACAACAGTCAATATCAAATTACATAAAGAGGCAAACCATGATGGCTTCAGCAAGCCACCAAAGCAATGAACCAGGAAACTTCCCAGAGGATCGGGAAGGAGATCAGGCAAAATGGAGACCAAGCCAAGGAACACACATACAAAGCAACAGAGGAACTTAAGAAGGTTATACAAGAGTATAATGACAAATTTAACAGGCTGCAGGAATCCATAGAGAGATAGCAAATAGAAACCCAAAAGATTAACAATAAAATTTCAGAATTAGACAACTCAATAGAAAGTCATAGGAGCAGAATTGAGGCAATGGAAGTCAGAATTAGTGAGATTGAAGATAAAGCACTTGACACCACTTTATTCGAGGAAAAATCATATAAAGGAATTTTTCTTTTTTTTAATGAAGAAACCCAAGGATTATGTGAGACTCTATCAAGAGGAATAACCTATGAGTAATTGGAGCACCAGAACGGAAAATACAGACAGGATTGTTGAAGATTTGTTGGCAGAAAGAATCCCTGATATCATAAAAGACAAGAGGATATCTATCCAAGAAGCTCATCGAACCCCACACAGGGTAGATCCCAAAAGAAAATCATCAAAACATATTACAATCAAACTTGCCAAAAACAAAGATAAAGAGAGAAGTTTAAAAAAAGCTAGGAATAAACGAAAAATCATTTACAAAGGAGAGTCAATAAGACTAAACTCTGACTACTCAGCAGAAACTATGCAGGCAAGAAGGCAATGGGATGACACATATAAAGCCTTAAAGGAAAAAATTGCCAGTCAAGAATTACATATCCAGCAAAACCGTCTCTCAAATATGATGGTGAAATTAGGGCATTTCCAGAGAATTGGAAGTTAAGGGAATTTGTAAAAACCAAAATTACAAGAAATACTAAAGGGAGTCCTCTGGTTAGAGAATTGTTAACATCAGATAACAACTCAAGACTAGAACACTGGACAGAACAACCAGATATTAACCCAGATAGGGAAGTCACAAAAATAAATCAAAGCTAAAACAATGAAAATAGGGAAACAGAGACAGCAATGTGTAAAAGATGACAGTATTAAAACAAAAAAAAAGAGGGACTAAATAATGTAGCCATAGAACTTTCGCATGGAAGGAAGTCAAGGCAATATCAAAATATAAAAGATTGGTTTAAACTTAGAAAAATAGAGGTAAATTTTAAGGTAACCCCAAAGGAAACTAACAATCCTACACATCAAAATAAAAAGCAAGAAAAACATAAGACTCAGCAAATACAAAATCAACAACAATGAAGAAGATGAAAAGAAAATACATAAAGAAAAACAACGTGGCACCGAAAAGTAAGTGGAACAAAGAAACTGTCAACAACACAAAAAAAAAATACATCAAAATGACAGCACTAAATTCATATCTATCAATAATTACACTGAATGTAAAAGGGCTAAGTCCACCAATAAAGGCACAGACAGTGACAGAATGGATTAAAAAAAAAAACCCACAATCCATCTATATGCTGCTTATAAGAGACACACCTTAGACTCAAAGACACAAACTAAAATTCAAAGGATGAAAAAAACATGCATCAACCAAACAACAATCAAAAAAGAACAGGAGTGGCAATATTAATCTCTGACAAAATAGACTTTAAAGCAAAATCCACCACAAAGAATAGGGAAGGACACTATATAATGAATAAAGGGTAAATACACAAGGAAGACATAACCATAATAAATATTTACATGCTGTCTCGTGCATCTAGTGCTTCTATAACAGAAATACCACAAGTGGATGGCTTTAACAAGGAGAAATTTAATCTCTCACAGTCTAGTAGGCTACAGGTCCAAATTCAGGGTGCCGGCTCCAGGGAAAGGCTTTCTTTCTCTGTCATCTCTGGAGGAAGGTCCTTGTCATCAGTCTTCCCTTGGTCTGGGAGCATTTCAGCACAGGAACCTCAGGTCCAAAGGATGTGCTTTGCTCCCAGCACTGCTTTCTTGGTATGAGGTCCCTCATGTCTCTCTGCTCACTTCTGTCTTTTATATCTCAAAAGAGATTGGCTTAAAACACTACCTAATCTTGTAGGCCTCATCAATATAATTGCTGTTAATCCATCTTATTACATCATAGTGATAGGATTTACAACATATAGGAAAATCACATAAAATGTTGAACAATCACATAAAATGGTAAACAATCACACAATACTGAGAATCAAGGCCCAGCTAAGTAACAGGTATTTTGGGGGGGACACGATTCAATCCATGACACACACCCAATGACAGGGCTCCAAAATACATAAAACAAACTGACAGCATTGAAAAGAAAAATAGCTCCACAATAATAGTAGGAGACTTCAACATATCACTTTCAGTGAAGGGCAGAACATCCAGAAAGAAGCTCCATAAAGACACAGAAGATGTAAATGTCACAATCAACCAACTTGATCTCATAGAGGTATACAGAACACTCCATCCAACAGCAACCAAGTATACTTTCTTTACCAACGCACATGGAATATTCTCCAGAACAGACCACACGTTAGGCCACAAAGCAAGCCTTAGCAGAATCCAAAATATTGAAATATTACAAAGCATTTTTTTCCAACCATAAAAGTAGAAATCAATAACAGAAAAATCAAGGAAAAATATCAAATACATGGAAACTGAACAACACCTTGCTCAAAAACTACTGAGCTATAGAAGAAAACAAGGACAGAATAAAGAAATTCACAGAATCAAATGAGAATGAAAACATATCCTACCAGAACTTTTGGAACACAGCAAAAGCAGTGCTCAGAGGTCAATTTATAGCAATAAATGCACACATCCAAAAAGAAGAAAGGGCCAAAAGCAAAATATTAACCCTACAACTCGAACAAATAGAGAGCAGCAAAAGAAGCCCATAAGTCCCAGAAGAGAGGAAATAATAAAAATTAGAGCAGAAACAAATGAAATAAAGAATAGAAAAACAATTGAAAAAGTTAGAAAGACCAAAAGCTGGTTCTTTGAAAAGATCAATAAAATCAATAAACCATTGGCCAAACTTACAAAACAAAAACAGAAGAGGAAGCAAATAACCCAAATAAGAAATGAGATGGGTGATATAACAACAGACCAAAATGAAATTAAAAGAATCATAACAGAATACTATGAAAAATTGTACTCCAACAAATTTGAAAACCTAGAGGAAATGGACAAATTTCTAGAAACATAGTACCTACCTAAACTAACACAAACTGAGGTAGAAAAACTAAATAAACCTATAACAAAAGAAAAGATTGAAGAGGTAATTTAAAAAACTCCCAACAGCAACAACAAAAAAAGCCCTGGCCCTGATGGATTCACTGGAGAATTCTACCAAACTTTCAAAGAAGAGTTAACACTTCTATTAGTAAAGGTATTTCAGAGCTTAGAGAAGGACAGAATACTCCGAACTCATTTTATGAGGCTGGCATAACTCTGATACCAAAACCAGGTAAAGACACCACAAAAAAAGAAAATTGCAGACCATCATCCCTCATGAACATAGACACAAAAATCCTCCACAAAATTCTAGCCAATAGAATTCAACAACATACACAAAAAAGAACTCACTATGACCAAGTGAGATTCATACCAGGTATGTAGGGATGGTTCAACATCAGAAAAACAATCAATGTAATCCATCACATAAATAAAAGGTAAGAAGCACACGATCTTATCAAATGATGCAGAAAAGGCATTTGACAAAGTTCAACACCCATTCATGAGAAAAAAACTCTCAGCAAAATAGGAATAGAAGGAAAAACCCTCAACACAATAAAGGGCATTTATACAAATCCTCATCCTAAATAGAGAGAGTCTGAAAGCATTCCCCTTAGAACAGGAACCAGACAAGGATGCTCTTTATCAGCACTCTTATTCAACATTGTGCTGGAGGTCCTAGCCAGAGCAATAAGGCAAGAAAAAGAAATAAAGGGCATCCAACCTGGTAAAGAAGAAGTAAAATTATCCCTATTTGCAGGCATGATCTTATACACAGAAAACCCCAAAGAATCCACAAGAAAACTACTGGAACTAATAGAAGATTTCAGCAAAGTATCAGGATACAAGATAAACATAAAAGAATCAGTTGGATTCCTCTACACAAACAAAGAGAACTTCGAAGAGGAAATCACCAAATCAATACCATTTACAATAGCCCCCAAGAAGATAAAATACTTAGGAATAAATCTAGCCAGAGATGTAAAAGGACTATACAAAGAAAACTACAAGACACTACTGCAAGAAGTCAAAAGAGACCTACATAAATGGAAAAACACACCTTGCTCATGGTTAGGAAGACTCAACATTGTGAATATTTGAAAAAGTCAATTCTACCCAAAGTGACCTACAGATATAATGCAATCCCAATCCAAATTCCAACGACATTTTTTAACGAGACGGAGAAACAAATCACCAACTACATATGCAAAGGGAAGAGGCTCCGGATAAGTAAAGCATTACTGAAGAACAAAGTGGGAGCCCTCACCAGCCTGGTACTGGTACAACAACACATACATAGGCCAATGCAACAGAATTGAGAATCCGGACAAAAATTCACCCACCTATGAGCAGCTGGTATTTGACAAAGGCCCAAGGTCCATTAAATGGGGAAAAGACACTCTCATTAACAAATGGTGCTGGCACAACTGGACATCCATCTGCAATAAAAAATGAAACAAAACCCATACCACACAGCATGTACAAAATTTAAATCAAAATGGACCAAAGACCTAAATATAAAATCTAAAATGATAAAGCTCATGGAAGAAAAAATACAGACAATGCTACGAGCCCTAAAACATGGCATAAACAGAATACGAACCATAACTAACAATGCACAAACACCAGAAGAGAAATTAGATAACTGGGAGCTCCTAAAAATAAAACACTTATGCTCATTAGAAGACTTCACCAAAAAGAGTAAAAAGACAACCTACAAACTGGAGGAAAAAAATTTTGGCTACAACATATCCACTCAGAGTCTAATCTCTAAAATCTACAAGATACTGCAAAACCTCAACAACAAAAGGACAAATAATCCAATTAAAAAATGGCCAAAGGATATGAACAGGCACTGCACCAAAGAAGACATTCGGGTGGTTAACAGATACATGAGGAAATGCTCACGATCATTAGCCATTAAAGAAATGTAAATCAAAACCTAAATGAGATACCATCTCACCTCAACGAGGCTAGCATAAATCCAAAAAACACAAAATAATAAATGTTGGAGAGGGTGTGGAGAGACTGAAACACTTATACACTGCTGGTGAGAATGTAAAATGGTACAACCACTTTGGAAATCGATTTGGCACTTCCTTAAAAACCAGAAATAGAAGTACCATATGATCCACCAATCCCACTCCTTGGGATATATCGTAGAGAAATAAGAGCCATCGAATAGATATATGCACACTCATGTTCATTGCAGCACTGTTTACAATACCAAAAAGATGGAAACAACCCAAGTGCCCATCAAGTGCCCATCAACAAACGAATGGATAAACAAATTATGGTATATACACACAATGGAATACTATGCAATTATAAAGAACAATGATGAATCCACGGAACATCTTACAACATGGATGAATCTGGAAGATATTATGCTGAGTGAAATTAGACAGAGTTGCAAAAGCAAAAATATTACATGAGACCACTATTACAAGAACTCAAGAAAAAGTTTGAACGCAGAAGAAAACATTCTTTGATGTCACATTATAGGGTTTGCAACACGTAACAATATGTGTATAAATTTTTGTATGAGAAATTTACTCAATCTGGGGTCTTAAAAGCCTGTGAGCAGCCATCTAGGATACTCCACTGGTCTCACCCCTTCAGGAGCAAGTAAAAATGAAGAAAACAAAAGATACAAGGGAAAGATTAGTCCAAAAGACCAATGGACCACATCTACCATGGCCTCCACCAGACTGAGTCCAGTAAAACTAAATGGCACTTGGCTACCACCACTGACTGCTCTGACAGGGATCAAAACAGAGGGTCCCAGCCAGAGCTGGAGAAAAGTGTAGAACAAAATTCTAACTCAAAAAGAAAGACCAGACTTGCTGGCCTGGCACAGACTGGAGAAACCCTGAGACTATGGCCCCTGGACACCCCTTCAGCTCAGTAATGAGGTCACTCCTGAGGTTCACCCTTCAGCCAAAGACTGAACAGGCCCATGGAACAAAACAAGACTAATTTAGAGGCACACAAGCCCTGAGGCAGGGACTGGAAGGCAGGAGGGAACATGAAAGCTGGTAATAGGGAACCCAGGGCTGAGAAGGGAGAGTGTTGACATGTCGTGGAGCTGTTAACCAATGTCATAGAACCATGTGTGTACTAATTGTTTGATGAGAAACTAGTTTGTTCTATAAACCTTCATCTAAAGTACAATAAAAAAAAAAGTGTTAAAAAAAAAAAGAAATTAACTCAAGCTGTAAACTTCCACCTAAAGCACACACACACAAAAAAAGAGCTCTTCTCGTACGCAGCATGAGGTGATCTCACAAAATGGTTTGCTACTCACTTGACCCAGAAACCCCCGTAAAATCACGCAAATCAATAGGTTCAAATCTTCAGGTCCATTTGGAGAATACCCATGACACTGCACAGGCCATCAAGGGTATGCATATCTGAAAAGCCACCAAGTATCTGAAGGATGTCGCTTTGCAGAAGCAGTGTGTGCTGTTCCGATGTTACGGTGGTGGAGTTGGTAGGTGTGCCCAGGCCAAACAGTGGGGTTGGACACAGAATCGGTGTCCCAAAAAGAGTGCTGAATTTTTGCCAAAAAAACTGAAAAAAACCCAGTGCCGTCGAGACACACGCTTAAAAATGCAGAGAGTAATGGCTGAACTTAGGGTTCAGATGTAGATCCTCTGGTCATTGAGCAGATCCAGGCGAACAAAGCCCCCAAGATGAAGCAACGCACTTACAGAGCTCATGGTTGAATTAACCCATACATGAGCTCCCCCTTGCCACATCGAGATGATCCTTACTGAAAAGGAACAAATTGTTCCTAAACCAGAAGAGGAGGTTTCACAGAAGAAAAAGATATCCCAGAAGAAACTGAAGAAAAAAAACTTATGGCTCGGCAGTAAATTCAGCTTAAAATAAAATACAGATTAAAGTGAAAAAAGAAAGAAAGAAACTCTTTTAAAAAAAAAAAAGGAAACAAAGGTTGGAAATTGAGGGATGGACAAAGAGATACCAGGGATATTAAAATTTAAAAAGAAAGCAAGAGTGAAATATTAGATAAGATGGGATTTAAGGCATTAAACAGGTTAAAGAGGGACCTTACGTAATGATAAAAAGAAACAATTGAAGTTATAACAATCACAAACTTATATGTACCAAACTACATAACCAAAAAAACCAAACTACCAGTGCCGTCGAGTCGATTCCGACTCATAGCGACCCTGTAGGACAGGGTAGAGCTGCCCCCATAGAGTTTCCAAGAAGTGCCTGGTGGATTCAAACTGCCCACCCTTTGGTTAGCAGCCGTAGTGCTTAACCACTACGCCACCAGGGTTTCCCCAAACTACATAGCAGCCAAATATATGAAGAAAAAAACCAGGAGGAGCCCAAATTTGTTCAGGTTGAAATATTTGTAGTCCAGGGGATACACCACGATTGGCCTAAGCCTGCCATGGTAATTCCATCTACCTGTGCCAGATAGTTTTTAGCCTCCGTTGAAATTAGGATTGGCCATGTGATCCAGGTCTGATGAATTAAATCTAAGAAAATGTCTGCCAGGGGAGCTTTGTGATTAAAAAAAAAAAAAAGAGACACTTCAGGCAAATAGGACTTAATTGCACTGCCTTTCCTTTGTTTTTTATGCCTGCGAGTGGCATATGCCTGTGATGTCTGGAGCTGTGGCAGCTATCCTAAAATCATGAGATGATGAGCATGAGGGCAAAATAGCCTATGAATCTGAGTCTTTGGTGGCATCGTTAAGTCACTAAAACAATATTTACCCTAGAAATAATTACCTCCAATCTTCCCATTAAATGAAGTAGTAAATATCTGTATAATTAGATATGTATTCTGTTAGTCATAGACACATGTGGCCTGATTGATGTAACTGCAAAGCGAAATCTACAGGACACAGCAAAAGCTATACTCAGAGAAACATGAATAGGTAATTGTTTTCATTACGAATAAGAAAGATAAATATACTAATTTACTACCCATTTTAAGAGAAAAGGAAAACCAATGAAAGAAACCAGGAATATAAAAATTAATGAATACCAGTGATTAAATTAATAAGAAAATAAAAGATGATAGGAAGGACAAATAAATCCAAAGCAATGTTCATTGAAAAAATAAATAGATAAATCCAGAAAAAAATCTGATGAAGAGAAAAAAAGACAGCGAAAATATACAAATAAGGTATGAGAATGGAGACGTAACCCTGATACAGGAAAAACTAGAAAAATTATAGGGGAATATTACACTTAAATTTATGGTAGCAAATTTTAAAATCTCTAGGAAATTGATAATTATTAAATTTTCATTAATTGTTAATAATTTCCTAGCAAAATATAAATTATCAAAAGTGACTCAGGAAGAAATAGAATACTTAGACCTATTATCATAGTGGAGATTGGAAAAATAATTAAAGACCTTCCACTAAAAAAAAAAAAAAAAGTCATCAGGACCAAATAGACTTACAAATCTTTCTACTAAGATTTTAAAGAATATATGATGTCAGTATGTAAAAGTGGCACAGTGGTGGAGGGTCTGTAACTTCACAAGGGCGAGGAGAGAGAATCAAGATCATCAGTCCAAGGCTGATTTCTATGAGGTGAAGGTCAGACATACCTCCTCTCTCCAAACTTTTTACCAATTCTGAAACCAGCCGTCCCCCCTATTTCTCTACTGGGTTCGGTAATTTGTTACGGTGGCCACACAGAACTCATAGACCGTACTCACAGTTATGGGGTTTATTAGGGAAGTAACAAGTTACAACTTGGGATCAGGATCAGGAAGCATGGAGGCAATGTCTCCCTTCTCAGCATAGGACAGCTCTTTAAGGTCCTCTCAGCTATGCAGGGATCCTCTCGGTTCCCCGAGATCAGGCTCCTCCTAATCCCCTCAGGACAGCCTCATCTCTCAGCCCTCCACCCCCACTCAGGCCTGGCCCCTGCCCTGCTTGGTCAAGTGTCACAAAGCTCTTTAGCCCCACCAATAAATGCCCTGAAGCACCCCACTCTGCCAGTAAGCCTTGGGCACGAAGATGCTCAGCTCTCTTGCTCTGTGGGTTGTGGCTCCACCAAGTGCCCAGAGGCACCCTACTCCACCAGCAAGCCTTCTGCCCAAAGGCTTTCAGCGCTCTTGCTCCATGGGTCAGCATGCCCACTGTAGCTGCCTTGCTCTGTGGGCCAGGAAGCCCACTGTGTCGTCTCATGCTGGTCTTCTGGTTCTGCTGCTACCATTTCTCTGCCATGCTTGCCACCACCTCCACTGTTACAGCTCTCTGTCTCCTGGATCCAGCAGGTTCTCAGAGGAGGGACCCTGGGTCCAAAGGATACACATCACTTCTGGCTCTCCTTCTTAGTGGTAGTGAGGTTCCCCCCTTCCCACCTCTTGGATGGCTCATTTTAAGCCTAGCAGGATGGCGAAAAATGACCTCTCCCCTCATTAGGGTTCCATACACTTCATTTGCATAGCCCCACCGAATCATTTTGTGGGAGTCACAAGATAATGTGTAAAAGGGTGGTAGTAATAATAATGGCATCAGAGCCTAACTTCAGGGAAAATAATGTTACCAAGATTAGCCCAAGACTGACACTTCTGAGGCAGAGATCTGACATACCTCTCCAATCTTTACCAATTCCGATACCAGCCGACCCTCCCACGGCATTCTGTACTTCTTTGCTGGGTTTGATAATCTGTTGAAATGGCCGCTCAGAACTCATAGACCATACTTACAGTTATGTGGTTTATTAAGGAACGGGGTACAACTTGGAATCAAGATTAACAGGCTACTATTTTACTCAGGGTCAGGATCAGGAAGTATGTTGGCAAAAGCCTCTGTTCCTCAGTGCAGGACAGCTCTCTCAGCAAGACAGGCCTTCTCCCAGACACTTAAGACAGGCTCCTCTTGGCCTTGTTGTCTGTCACGGTCAGCTCTGCTGCCGGGCCCCTTCTGTGCTTGTTGTGGCTGATTCTGATGCTGTGCTCCATCTGGGCCTCTCGCTGTCTTCAGTGTTACAGCCCTTGCCCTGTGTTACATCTCTTTTAGGAAGTTCCTTGCCTCCTCTGCTTTTTCTTTCTGCTGCTTCTCTTCTGGGGGGTTGGCTGTATATATATACAAACTCCTCATAAATTTCAAGGCATGGCCCTTCCACTAGGGCCAGGAACTGACCGATCCCCTCTCCAGAGGCCAAGACACTTCATTGGTATAGTAGGTGTGGCTGGGTTACAACTCACCTCATGTGCATAGTCTATTGACCAATCTCTGCAAAGTGCATACCAATGACATGGCAGCTACACCTCAGGACCACACAAACGTATCAAACCAAGTTGTTTACAACTTACCCAGGAAATGTCAAGCCACCCTGAGAAAAGTGACAAACCCTCTGGGGTAGAAAACTAAGGCAAATGTAACTCCTCAGGGGTTGGGGAAAAAAATCTCTCAAAACTTTTCCCAAAGAAACAAGGCAAAAGGCCACATAAAGGAAGTCATTTCACCACACCATGCAAGGCTAGAAGGGCCATATTAAGTAATTCACTGCACTGCACAGTGTTAATAAAGTATTAAAAATTATAGAAAAATATGAAAAACTCTTCCAATTCATGTTGTGCAGAAATAGCCTTAATACAAATACCTGATAAATGTAGTACCAAAAAAGAGAGAAAAATCTCGTAAGACTAACAAGTCAATCTCATTTAAGGTATATATATATATACACACACACACAGACACACATATAAAACCCATTGCTGCCAAGTAGGTTCCAACTCATAGCGACCCTACAGGGCCCAGTAGAACTGCCCCATAGGGTTTCCAAGGAGTGGCTGTGAATTCAAACTTCCAACCTTCTTTGGTTAGCAGCCAAATGCTTAACCACTGTGCCACCAGGGCCCCATTTATGATATAGCGCAAAAACTCTAAATAAAATACCAGCATATGTATTAACAGAATACTGTACTATGACTAAGCAAAGTTTATTCCAAAAATGCAAGCATAGTTCTATATCAGGAAATGGATCAACATAATCCATAACACAACAGATTAAAGAAAAAAAAAACAAGTGATCATATCAATAGATGCTGAAAAGTTTTTCATAGGATTCAGTAGTCAGGAAAACAGAAGTAGAAAAATGCTAAAATAAAGTGAATTTTTTAAATAAAAAGAAAACTGTAAATATTATTATAAATGGCAAAATATTAAAACATTTTCAACTAAATCAGGAGCATTACAGGGATAGTGCCTGGGGTGAAATGAGTTCCTTATGTGGCCTTTTGCCTTGTTCTTTGGAAAAACAGCTTGAGAGATTTTTCCCCCTAATCCCTTAGGAGATATCTTTGCCATAATTTTCTACCCCAGAGGGTTTGTTATTTTCTTCAGGTTCCTGGGTGTCATGGATTGAATTATGTCCCCCCAAAATATCCGTCAACTTGGTTAGGCCATGATTCCCAGAATTGTGTGATCCCCTACCATTTTGTGATCTGACGTGATTTTCCTATGTGTTGTAAATCCTGCCTTTACGATGTTAATGAGGCAGGATTAGAGGTAGTTAGGGTAATGAGGCAGGACTCAAACTACAAGATTAGGTAGTATTTTGACTCAATCTCTTTTGAGATATAAAAGAGAGAATCCAGCAGAGAAACAGAACGACCTCATACCACCAAGAAAGTAGTGCTGGGAGCAGAGCACATCCTTTGGACCTGGGATCCCTGAAGTGAGAAGCTCCTAGACCAGGGGAAGATTGATGAAAATGACCTTCATCCAGAACCAATACAGAAAGTCTTCTCCTGGAGCTGGCACCCTGAATTTGGACCTCTAGCCTCCTGGATTGTGACAAAATAAATTTCTGTTTGCTAAAGCCAGCCATTTGTGGTATTCCTGTTACAGCAGTTCTAGATAATTAAGACAGTCTGTAAACTCACTCAAGCCTGGTAATTGACTGAGGGAACGTGACTCCATTCTGGCGAATCGAGTTAGACTGACCTAGAATTCTTCTGCTTGTACAGATCAAGTAAATATTTAGTAGATTTCCTAGGGACACCAAAACTAAGTAGCCAATGTCATAAGTCCATGCAAGTCAGACTATTGCGATTACTGCTTTGACTCCAAAATCCATTATGGTAACCATGCCCACTTTATCTTTGTCAACTGAGTTCCACAGCTTGGCTCCTACTACCATGAGGTTCAATCAGCCCCGCTGTAGTTAGGTGTCTTGATTCAGTTAGGGCAGTTCCCATTATCAAATCTGGCTTACATAAAATAGCCATCACAGTAGTCTTCAAGGATGCTGGGACTCCCTTCACAAATTTGTTCCTCAGCATTGTAGTAAAAGGTGTGTCCTCTAGGCACTCCATGTGTGGGTCTGTAGGCCTAACCTGATAAATCCACTGTAGCATGCCAATTTCCCTAAGCTTTTGGATACCTTCTTCCTCAGTATACCAAGGAAAGTCTGGCAGTTCAACTTGATTTAGCTTAGGCCACTGTGTAATCCATGCTTCAGCAACCCAACCAAATAAACTATTAGATTCTTTCCTAACCCCTCGAACTGCAACATTGAATGAAGAATCTGTGCTTAGTGGGCCCATATCAATAAACTCAGACTGATTCATCTTTATGTTCCTTGCACCATTATCCCACACCCTTATTTTTTTTTTTTCTTTAATAGCCATTTGTCATAGATTGAATTGTGTCCCCCAAAGATACCTGTCAACCTGGCTAGGCCATGAATTCCAGTACTGTGTGATTGCCCATCATTTTGTCATCTGATGTGATTTTCCTATGTGTTGTAAAACCTACCTCTATGATGTGGCATAGTGGTTAAGTGCTGTGGTTGCTAACCAAAAGGTCAGCAGTTCGAATCCACCAGGTGCTCCTTGGAAACTCTATGGAGTAGTTCTACTCTGTCAAATAGGGTCACTATGAGTCAGAAGTGTACAAAGTATGAATCTAGGAAAATTGAAAATCGTCAAAAATGAAATAGAACACATAAACATCGATATCCTAGGCATTAGTGAGCTGAAATGGACTGGTATTGGCCATTTTGAATTGGACAATCATATTGAAGAGGAATGGTGTGGCATTCATCATCAAAAAAGAACATTTCAAGATCTATCCTGAAGTACAACGCTGTCAGTAATAGGATAATATCCATACACTTACAAGGAAGACCAGCTAACATGACTATTATTCAAATTTACGCACCAACCACTAGGGCAAAGATGAAGAAATAGAAGTTTTTATCAGCTGCTGCAGTCTAAAATTGATCGAACATGAAATCAAGATGCATTGATAATTACTGGCAATTGGAATGCAAAAGTTGGAAACAAAGAAGAAGGTCCACTAGTTGGAAAATATGGCCTTGGTGATAGAAACGATGCTGGAGATCGAATGATAGAATTTTCCAAGACCAACGACTTCTTCATTGCAAATACCTTCTTTCACCAACATAAACGGCGACTATACACATGAACCTCGCCAAATGGAACACACAGAGATCAAATTGACTACATCTGTGGAAAGAGACGATGGAAAAGCTCAATATCGTCAGACAGAACAAGGCCAGAGGCCGACTGTGGAACAAACCATCAACTGCTCATATGCAAGTTCAAGCTGAAACTGAAGAAAATCAGAGCAAGTCCACAAGAGCCAAAATATGACCTTGAGTATATCCCACCTGAATTTAGAGACCATCTGAAGAATAGATTTGACACATTGAGCACTAGTGACCGAAGACCAGACGAGTTGTGGAATGACATCAAGGACATCATCCATGAAGAAAGCAAGAGGTCACTGAAAAGACAGGAAAGAAAGAAAAGACCAAGATGGATGTCAGAGGAGACTCTGAAACTTGCTCTTGAGCGTCGAGCAGCTAAAGCAAAAGGAAGAATTGATGAAGTAAAAGAACTGAACAGAAGATTTCAAAGGGCCTCTCCAGAAGACAAAGTAAAGTATTATAATGACATGTGCAAAGAGCTGGAGATGGAAAACCAAAAGGGAAGAACACGCTTGGCGTTTCTCAAGCTGAAAGAACTGAAGGAAAAATTCAAGCCTCGAGTTGCAATAGTGAAGGATTCCATGGGGAAAATATTAAATGATGCAGGAAGCATCAAAAGAAGATGAAAGGAATACACAGAGTCATTACACCAAAAAGAATTAGTCCGTATTCAACCATTTCAAGAGGTGGCATATGATCAGCAACCGATGGTACTGAAGGAAGAAGTCCAAGCTGCTCTGAAGGCATTGGCGAAAAACAAGGCTCCAGGAATTGATGGAATATCAACTGAGATGTTTCAATAAACAGATGCAGCGCTGGAGGTGCTCACTCATCTATGCCAAGAAATATGGAAGACAGCTTCCTGGCCAACTGACTGGAAGAGATCCGTATTTATGCCTATTCCCAAGAAAGGTGATACAACTGAATGTGGAAATTATAGAACAATATCATTAATATCACATTCAAGCAAAATTCTGATGAAGATCATTCAAAAACAGCTGCAGCGGTATATCGACAGGGAACTGCCAGAAATTCAGGCTGGATTCAGAAGAGGACATGGAACCAGGGATATCATTGCTGATGTCAGATGGATCCTGGCTGAAAGCAGAGAATACCAGAAGGATGTTTACCTGTGTTTTATTGACTATGCAAAGGCATTCGACTGTGTGGATCACAACAAATTCTGGATAACATTGTGAAGAATGGGGATTCCAGAACACTTAATTGTGCTCATGAGGAACCTTTACATAGATCAGGAGGCAGTTGTTTGGACAGAACAAGGGGATACTGATTGGTTTAAAATCAGGGAAGGTGTGCGTCAGTCTTGTATTCTTTCACCATACCTATTTAATCTGTATGCTGAGCAAATAATCTGAAAATCTGGACTATATGAAGAAGAACAGGGCATCAGGATTGGAGGAAGACTCATTAACAACCTCCGTTATGCAGATGGCACAACCTTGCTTGCTGAAAGTGAAGAGGACTTGAAGCACTTACTGATGAAGATCAAAGACCACAGCCTTCAGTATGGATTACACCTCAACATAGAGAAAACAAAAATCCTGACAACTGGACCAATGAGCAACATCATGATAAACGGAGAAAAGACTGAAGTTGTCAAGGATTTCTTTTTACTTAGATCCACAATCAACAGCCACGGAAGCAGCAGTCAAGAAATCAAAAGATGCATTGCATCGGGCAAATCTGCTGCAAAGGACCTCTTCAAAGTGTTGAAGAGCAAAGATGTCACCCTGAAGACTAAGGTACGCCTGACCCAAGCCATGGTATTTTCAATCACATCATATGCATGTGAAAGCTGGACAATGAATAAGGAAGACCGAAGAAGAGTTGATGCCTTTGAATTGTGCTGTTGGCAAAGAATATTGAACATACCATGGACTGCCAAAAGAACGAACAAATCTGTCTTAGAAGAAGTGCGGCCAGAATGCTCCTCAGAGGCAAGGATGGCGACACTGCAACTTACATACTTTGGACGTGTTGTCAGGAGGGATCAGTCTCTGGAGAAGGACATCATGCTTGGCAGAGTACAGGGTCAGTGGAAAAGAGAAAGACCCTCAACGAGGTGGATTGACACAGTGGCTGCAACAATGAGCTCAAGCATAACAATTTTAAGGATAGTGCAGGATCGGCAGTGTTTCGTTCTGTTGTGCATAGGGTCCCTATGAGTCGGAACCGACTCGACGGCACCTAACAACAACGACAACATGAGTCAGAATCGACTTTACAGCAATGGATTTTTAATGGGTATGATGTTAATGAGATGGGAATAGCAGCAGCTATGTTGATGAGACAGGATTCAATGTACAAGATTAGATTGTGTCTTAAGCAGAGAGACACGGGGACCTCATACCACCAAGAAAGCAGCACCGGAGCAGAGTGCATTCTTTGGACCTGGGGTTCCTGCATGGAGACTCTTGATGACCAAGGGAAGATTGATAACCAGGACTTTCCTACAGAGCCAATAGAGAGAGAAAGCCTTCTCCTGGAGCTGGTGCCCTGAATTTGGACTTCTAGCCTACTAGATTGTGAGAGAATAAACTTCTGTTTGGTAAGGCTATCCACTTGTGGTATTTCTGTTATAGCAGCACTAGGCAATTAAGACACCATTCCCACACATCCTCCCAGGTTTCTGTTTGTACATATTAGAAAAGTCAAGCAGCTCTTTTGGAGTGTAGCATACCTCCTCCTGGGTCATACTTTGTACCTTATCTTTTGGGTGGGACTTAAATGTAGTTATAGGTCTAGAAGTCAAAATGGGTGGTAGGGTTGTTTTCTGAGAACATTCAGCGATGTCTTGTAAAGCATCGGCCCCCGGCAATGCCCCAGGCAATGACTCAAACAAAGACTCTTCAGACACAGCTGGATTAATCTCATCAGATTAGGATGGAGGGGCTAATGGTTTTATTGGGGAGGGTCGTTCAGCATACAAAGTTGGAGTAATCTCTTCAGGTGGGAGTAAGAGGGCTGGTTCTGCTGGCAGGAGTGATACAATGGAATTTAGGGGCTCAGTGTCTCCAGCTTCCTGATTATCTGCGTGTAGGTCCCCATCCCAAGTTTCAGGATCCCATTTCTTCCCGATCAATGCCCTCATTTTAACTTCAGACACCACTCGTTTGGGAATTCAGTTAGCATTGTAATGTAATGCCAGCCACTCTTATAAGACTCTGGGTTTGGTTTTCAGCAATATCACCTCCATTACTTGAAGAAATAAGGCTTTCTTTCATGACACAAGTGGAAGCCTTAAGGCCATTTATGCACCACTTGAGCTTTGACTCCAAAGCCCTGAGCTCATCTTTCACCAGTTTGTCTAGCGAAAGTAGGACCAACCAACCAGCTTCCTCATACTTTTCATTATGACAAAATTGTAGAAAGATATCACAGATGCAATCGCCCAGAGCCTCGGCTTTCACCAATACCTGATCTACTAGTGATGATATTTTCCGTATTTCTATTGCCACTTCGCGGCACGGGTTAGCAGTGCCCTCTTTATTATTGGAAGCAGAGTCATCAGCATCTTTAAGGCTAACCAAACTTGAGAACCAATTTAGAAAACTCATCATTACAACTTCGTTTCTCTAGAACCACTCCCACACCAAATGTCTTAGTCTGGGGTCTCTAGAGACACAAAACCAGTGAAGCATATAAATATATATATATAGAGAGAGAGATTTATATCAAGGAAATGACTCATGTGGTTGTAGAGGCTGGAATGTCCCAAGTCCATGGATCAGGCTGGAGGCTTCTCCTGATTCATGTAGCCACAGGGGCTAGCGAATTCAAGATCAGCAGGTCAGACAGCAGGGATCTTGCTCACAGGCTGCAAAGACCAACGAATTCCAAGATCAGCAGGCAAGGTAAGCTGCTAGATCAAGATCCAAGAACCAAAAGCCGGACGAATAGGAGCCATCTGCAGGATCCAGAGCAAGCAAAAGCCCATGAACCTTGCCAGGAAGTCCACTTATATTCAATGTAGGCCACACTACCAAGGAAACTCCCTTTCAACTGACTGGCTACTCACAGCAGATTCCATCATGGAGGTGTTTACATTATATCAAGTCTCATCATGGCAGTGATTGTATCATCATACAATGTCCAAACTACATCATAACTGCCAAACCACTGAGAATCATGGCCCAGCCAAGTCAACACACAACATTAACAATCACAGATGGGAACACTTAATATCCTAAAAATGTTAATTCTCCCCAAATTAATGTACTTTTAATTAGAATTACAGTATGCTTTTTTAACTGAACTAAATTTCATATGGAAGAGCTGAGTGAATGAAACAACCAGAAGAAAAATCATGAGAATGTTCATGCATTGTGAAGAGGATAACCAATGTCACTGAGCAATTTGTGTAGAAAGTGTTGAATGGGGAACTAAACTGTTGTGTAAATCTTCACTGAAAATACAATTAAACACCATAGGAAAAAAAAAGAAGAAGAAGAAGAATTAAAGGGTGATAATATCCCCCCGGGGCGGGGGGAGGGGAGTATAAAAAAGCAAGAAGGATCTAGCCTTTTCAGGTCTTGGATGAGACTGTATGTGTGTGTGTATACATAAACTCTGATGTTGGCATAGGAATAGACAATTAAATCTAAGTCACTACTCATTTGTTAATTTAAGTGATCTAAGACTCTCGGTTTCTTTATTTAAAAAAGAAATATATTAGTCACAGACTTTTTCTCCTCTTCTTCTTTTATCCTGCAGCAGGTAGAAGAGGAAAGTCCCAACAATCTTCTTCTTGGTTGGCACAGCCCCTTTCCAAGTATTTAAGCTCCTCAGGAATATACAAAGACATTGACCAAAACATTATTACCAGGACAATGAGTTATCAATAGGCCACCAATTAGATTTATAGGCTTCTCACTGAAGGTTAAGTCTATTTTCACTTGGCATGAAAAAATATCTCAGGTCTTAGGTATCTAAGGACCCCTTGATTCAAATCATACTTCTAAGTTGGTAGAAGTTATGAGTATATACACAAGCCTATTTTTACAACAGAAAACAAGATCAAAAGTCTTCTAAATCACTTCAAGCTTAGAACTTATTCAGATACTTTGAACTAGTTTTATGATGAAAAAAAAAATGTACGGCTCCTTCAGTAGGTGCAGGGGAGAAAGTACAATTCTAGTATTTTCTGGGATTCCTTTTGTAATTCCAAGACTTGTATTTTTAAGGCCAGATTCTAGGATTTCATTAGTTCAAAGTATACATATTAAAAGGCAGGCCTGTAGAGCTCAGTTTTCCTGGGTAAATGGATGGAATAAGGAAAAAATAGAATCTTATGTCTTAACAGTGATATATGGGACATATAGTTCCATAGTCACTGTAATCAAAACAAGTTAATAGTGGCATTGGACTAGACAAACCAGTGGAGCAAATTAGAGAGCCCAGAAGTATATACCAGCATTAAAGGGAATTTTAAATCCAGCAAAAGTCATATTATTTACTCAAATAACTACAGACAGGTTTCAGACTAAGACAGTCTTGTAAGAAAGGCCTGGTGACCTACTTCCAAAAATTAGCCAATGAAAATCCTATGGATCAGAACAGAATACTGGCCAATATAGTGCTGGAAGATAAACCTACTAGGCTGGAAGGCACTGCAATGACCACAAAAATGGACTCAACTGACAACATGAAAGTGGTGCAGGACTGTGGTACATAAGGTCAACTGGGGAGTAACTGCAACAACATTGTTGGCAAGAACCAGGGAAAAAGACACTCTCACACTTCTGGTAGAAATGCACATTGTTACAGACTTTTTTTGGAAAGGAAACTGGAAATACTGATGAAAATAAGAGGTATAGATGCCTTTATCCCAGCAGTCCCACTTCTGAGAGAATCTATTTCACAGACGTAAAAACACCAGCACTTAGGGATATATCTACAAGGAAATTGCTACAATGCTGTTTGCAGCGTAAATAAATGGGAAACAAAGTAAATGCCCATCAGTGGGAGAATACTTAACTTATTGTCCGCATCATGGACCCAGCCATTTAAAGGAATGGGTTAGAGCTATAGGGAAGCTACAACAATTGGGTCTTAGGTATGTCCTTAACTGAAGGGTGGGTCTTACAAAGCAGGGCTCTTTCTGTCATTGGTCCCATAAGTACAGTTATCTGATGGAAGTTGGTTGTGTCTGGTTTGGCAAGTCAGAGACATCCTTCCAAAGTCAAGTTGTCTTTGTGGGAAAGTCCCTATGATTAGAACATTTTAGAAACTTCCTATTGTTTTGTCAACCTTTGTACCTGGCACAAATGGCCAACCTTGATTTATTTGTTCTCGGAAGGGGTTTGCTGCACCTGGCACAAAAACAGCCATCAATTTTGAGTTCATACTTAACAACATGGGGAAAATGTTCTAAGGAGATATACCAAGAGTATTAGCATGAGTTATGGAGAGCCGTGTGAAGTGGGAGAAGAAGAGAGGGACAGGAAGAATGGTGAACCAAAAAGGAAAAGTACATTGCATGAAAAACTAAAAGGAACTCTATACAGCACAATTCCATCTATTCATTCAAGTAAGATTGTGTTTGTGTGTGTGTGTGTATTTTAATGTAGAGAAATTGTTAGTGGTCAAAGAGACAGAAACGTAATAAGATTATTCAGGTAGAACAATGTAAAAAGTCAAGTTGGAAGTACTCAAACACTTAAAAAGAAATATTTTCCACTCTGCCCCCAAAAATAACAATAGCAATTTGTGTAGAAAGCGTTGAATGGGGAACTAAACTGCTGTGTCCACCACGGGTGACCCTGCTGGTATTTGAAATACCAGTGACCTAGGTTTTAGCATCGTAGCAACACCCAAGCCATCACAGAACCACAAACTGACAGACGGGATGGTGGTTGTCAGAATACGTTGTATTTTAATTTTTTGCCAATCTGTTACAGGTAAAGTGGTACCTCCTTGTAACTTTTGTTCTTCTGACTTCTGGTGGTTTGGATGGGCTGTTCTGTGAGCTGCCTAATCATACCTTTGTTTACTTTTTGATTGTGTGGTTTATTAAGCACTCTTTGTGTATCGTAGGATGCTACCTTTTTGTCAACTGCATGTCTCCATGTTTCCATAATATTCAAAATACCAAAAACCAAACCCATTGCCATTGAGTCGATTCTGACTCATAGTGACCCTATAGGACAGGGTAGAACTGCCCCATAGGGATTCCAAGGAGTAGCCGGTAGATTCAGATAGCAGCTGAGCTCTTAACCACTGTACCACCAGGGCTCCTGGTATGAAATAAAGATTCAATTAATTTTCTTCCAGATGGATAGCCAGAGAGGAGTTACTGGACCTGAACCGCGGGGAGCCCTCAGGCACCATTCCCGGAGCGGCAACGGAGGCGGGCTGGTACTAGCGTTTGGATGCAGTTTTCTCAGGGAGGAGCAGCCAGTCGCACAGCCTACTCACGCCTCCGGAACCTGAGAAGAACGGCACTCTTGGCAAAAGCTAAGTACTTGCGTATATTTTACTGCACCCCACACCCCCAAGCTGGCTTCAGTGGCTGAATCCCTGGGCCTGAGATAGACCCTGGTGAGCACCTAGAGCCATCCTCCCGGCCTTGGGGAGGGAAAAAATTTGCATTTGGGGGAAAAGATAATTTGCTAGCTCCACTAACTGGGGGAGCTCAGGACAGAAGCAGCTCCTGTCCAGGCATAAACCATCCATGGACTTTGAGCACCTTTCCCTTCTGCATAGACCTGTGTGGGCCTATTTCAGGAGAATAGGCCCTTGTTGGCAGACTCTAACCGTTTCAGCTGTGCAGTGGAAAGGTGGGTGTTTGATGTTTGACATTGCTTTGCCTATTAAACAAGGTTCTCACCTACCCACATCAGGAACCGAAGGACTGGTAGCTCCACTCAGGTCACCCAGCCACTCGCGACAGGGGTCCAAGGATAACTGGTATCCAGTCCTTCCAACCAAAAACTTTGGGTGCCCATGGTCCGTCTTCAGAACCCACCCACCCGCACGCTCTAGGGAGCAGGGACACGCTTTCCTCAGAGACACTCGGGGATCGTTTCTCAGCCCCCTGCCTTGTTCAGAGCATGACCCCCTGCTGCAGTCAGATACTGGTATATATGCCAATCACCCCTGCCCCTCTGAGACTCTAGGACAGAGCCTGTACCACACACTTGATGAGCAGCTACCTAGAAACCTGAGCTGAATTCATTCAAGAACAGTGAATGGACTCCTGGACTGATATACCTGAAAACAGCTCTAGCCGTCTGAGGACAGGACATCAGAGCTCCAAAGGCAAAAATAATCAAGCTAGCTCACTAAAGCAACCCATGTGAGTATATAAAAACAAAACAAAGCAAGAAGCTACGACACAGTAAGCAAGCGTATACTAATACAATAACTTGTAGATGGCTCGGAGACAACAGTCAATATCAAGTCACATAAAGAAACAGACCATGATCACCTCAACAAGCTCTGAAAACAAAGAATCCAGGGATCTTCTAGATGAAAGTGCATTCCTGGAATTGCCAGAGCCAGAATACAAAAGTTTAATACACAGAACCCTTCAAGCCATCGGGAAGAAAATGAGGCAATACGCAGAACAAGCTAAGGAACACACAGGTAAGGCAATTGAAGAAATTAGAAAGATTATTCAGGAACATAACGAAAAGTTTAATATGCTGGAAAAATCCATAGACAGACAGCAATCAGAAATTCAGAAGATTAACAATAAAATTACAGAAGTAGACAACTCAATAGAAAGTCAGAGGAGCAGAATGGAGCAAGTAGAAGCCAGAATTTCTGAACTTGAAGATAAATCACTTTGCACTAATATATTTGAAGAAAAATCAGATAAAAGAATTAAAAAAAAATGAAGAAACCTTAAGAATCATGTGGGACTCTATCAAGAGAAATAACCTACGAGCGATTGGAGTACCAGAACAGGGAGGGATAACAGAAAATACAGAGAGAATTCTCGAAGATTTGTTGGCAGAAAACTTCCCTGATATCGTGAAAGATGAGAAGGTATCTATTAAAGATGCTCATCGAACTCCACATGAGGTAGATCTTAAAAGAAAGTCACCATGACATATTATAATCAAACTTACCAAAACCAAAGATAAAGAGAGAATTATAAGAGCAGCGAAGAATAAACAAAAAGTCACCTACAAAGGAGAGCCAATAAAAATAAGATCGGACTACTGGGCAGAAATCATGCAGGCAAGAAGGCAACGGGATGACATATTTAAAAAATTGAAGGAAAAAAAATGCCAGCCAAGAATCATACATCCAGCAAAACTGTCTCTTAAATATGAAGGTGAAATTAAGACATTTCCAGATAAACACAAGTTTAGGGAATTCGTTAAAACCAAACTAAAACTACAAGAAATACTAAAGAGAGTTCTTTGGTTAGAAAATCAATAATATCAGGTCAACCCAAGACTAGAACACTGGGGAGAGCAATCAGAAGTCAACCCAGACAGGGAAATCCAAAAAAACAAAGCAAGGTTATAAAAAAAAAAGACTAAAAACAGGGTAACAGCGATGTTATTATATAAAAGAAGACAACATTAAAATAATAAAGAGAGACTAAGAAATGTAATCATACACCTTCCATATGGAGAGCAAGATACGGTGATCCAAAGAAATAAAATTTAGGTTTAAATTTAGAAAAATAGGGGTAAATAATAAGTTAACCACAAAGGAGATAAACTATCCTACTCATCAAAATAAAATACAAGAAAAAAATAGAGACTCAGCAGAAACAAAGTCAACAACAACAAATATAAGGAAAGGACAATATATAATCTACTAAAAACCCAAACCAAACCCAGTGCCGTCGAGTCAATTCCAACTCATAGCGACCCTATAGGACAGAGCAGAACTGCCTCATAGAGTTTCCAAGGAGAGCCTGAAGGATTCGAACTGCCGACCCTTTGGTTAGCAGCCGTAGCACTTAACCACTAGGCCACCAGAGTTTCCAATATAATCTACTAAAGCACATAAAATTAAGTGGGAAAAAGAAACTGTCAACAACACACAAAAAAAAGACATCAAAATGATAGCACTAAATTCATACCTGTCCATAATTACACTGAATGTAAATGGACTAAATGCACCAATAAAGCGACAGAGAGTGGCAAAATGGATTAAAAAAAAACATGATCCATCTATGCTGCTTAGACTTAGAGACATAAATAAAACTAAAACTCAAAGGATGGAAAAAAATATATCAAGCAAACAACAATCAAAAAAGAGCAGGAGTGGCGATATTAATTTCTGACAAAATAGGCTTTAAAGTTAAATCCATCAGAAAGGATAAGGACACTACATAACGATTAAAGGGACAATACACCAAGAATATATAACCATATTAAATATTTATGCACTCAATGACAGGCCTGCAAGATACATAAAACAAACTCTAGCAGCACTGAAAAGTGAGATAGACAGCGCCACAATAATAGTAGGAGCCTTCAACACACCACTTTCCGTGACGGACAGGACATCCAGAAAGAAGCTCAATAAAGACACGGAAGATCTAAATGCCAAGATCAACCAAACTGACGTCATAGACATATACAGAACACTCCACCCAACAGCAGCCAAGTATACTTTCTTTTCTAGTGCATATGGAACATTCTCTAGAGTAGACCACATATTAGGTCATAAAGCAAGACTTAGCAGAATCCAAAACATTGAAACATTACAAAGCATCTTCTCTGACCATAAGGCCATAAAAGTGGAAATCAATAACAGGAAAAGCAGGGAAAAGAAATCAAACACTTGGAAACTGAACAATACCCTGCTTAAAAAAGACTGGATTATAGAAGACATTAAGGATGGAATAAAGAAATTCAGAGAATCCAATGAGAATGAAAACACTTCCTATCAGAACCTATGGGACACAGCAAAAGCAGTGCTCAGAGGCCAATTTATATCAATAAATGCACACATCCAAAAAGAAGAAAGGGCCAAAATCAAAGAATTATCCCTACAACTTGAGCAAAGAGAGAGCAACAAAAGAAAACCAAAGGCACCAGAAGAAAACAAATAATAAAAATTAGAACAGAACTAAATGAAATGGAAAACAGAAAAACAATTGAAAGAATTAACAAGATCAAAAGCTGCTTCTTTGAAAAAATCAACAAAATTGATAAACTACTGGCCAAACTGACAAAAGAAAAACAGGAGAGGAAGCTAATAACCCAAGTAAGAAATGAGATGAGTGATATTACAACAGACCCAACTGAAATTAAAAGAATCATATCAGATTACTATGAAAAATTGTACTCTAACAAATTTGAAAACCTAGGAGAAATGGATGAATTCCTAGAAACACACTACCTACCTAAACTAACACAAACAGAGGTAGAACAACTAAACAGACCCATAACAAAAGAAGAGATTGAAAAGGTAATCAAAAAACTCCCAACAAAAAAAAAGCCCTGGTCCTGATGGCTTCACTGCAGAGTTCTACCAAAACTTTCAAAGAAGAGTAAACACCACTACTACTAAAGGTATTTCAGAGCATAGAAAAGGATGGAATACTACCAAACTCATTCTATGAAGCCGCCATATCCCTGATACCAAAACCAGGTAAAGACACCACAAGAAAAGAAAATTACAGACCTATATCCCTCATGAATGTAGATGTAATAATCCTCAACAAAATTCTAGCCAATAGAATTCAACAACATATCAAAAAAATAATTTACCATGACCAAGTGGGATTCATACCAGGTATGCAGAGATGGTTCAACATTAGAAAAACAATTAATGTACTCCACCACATAAATAAAACAAAAGACAAGAATCACATGATTTTATCAATTGATGCAGAAAAGGCATTTGACAATGTTCAACATCCATTCATGATAAAAACTCTCAGCAAAATAGGAATAGAAGGAAAATTCCTCAACATAATAAAGGGCATTTATAGAAAGCCAACAGCCAACATCATCCTAAATGGAGAGGACCTGAAAGCATTCCCACTGAGATTGGGAACCAGACAAGTATGCCCTTTATCACCGCTCTTATTCAACATTGTGTTGGAGGTCCTAGCCAGAGCAATTAGAAATAAAGGGCATCCAGATTGGCAAGGAAGAAGTAAAAGTATCTCTATTTGCAGATGACATGATCTTATACACAGAAAACCCTAAGGGCTCCTCAAGAAAACTACTGAAACTAATAGAAGAGTTCAGCAGCTTATCAGGATACAAGATAAACATACAAAAATCAGTTGGATTCCTCTACACCAACAAAAAGAACATCGAAAAGGAAATCACCAAATCAATGCCATTTACACTAGCCCTCAAGAAGATAAAATACTTAGGAATAAATCTTACCAGAGATGTAAAAGACTTATACAAAGAAAACTACAATATACTTCTGCAAGAAAACCAAAAGGGACTTATGTAAGTGGAAAAACATACCTTGCTCATGGATAGGAAGACTTAACATTATAAAAACATCTATTCTACCAAAAGCGAACTATACATTTAATGCAATTCCAATCCAAATCCCAACGACATTCTTTAATGAGATGGAGAAACAAATCACCAACTTCATGGGGAAGGGAAAGAGGCCCCGGATAAGTAAGGCATTACTGAAAAAGAACAAAGTGGGAGGTCTTACTTTACCTGATTTTAGAACCTATTATACTGCCCCAGTAGTCAAAACAGCCTGGTACTGGTACAACAACAGATACATAGACCAATGGAACAGAATTGAGAACCCAGACATAAATCCATCCACATGTGAGCAGTTGATATTTGACAAAGGCCCCAAAACAGTTAAATGGGGAGAAGACAGTCTTTTTAAGAAATGGTGCTGGCATAACTGGATACCCATCTGCAAAAAAATGAAACAAGACCTATACCTCACTCCATGCACAAAAACGAGCTCAAAATGGATCAAAGACCTAAATATAAAATCTAAAACGATAAAGATCATGGAAGAAAAAAATAGGGAGAACGTTAGGAGCCCTAATACATGGCATAAACAGTATGCAAAACATTATTAAGAATGCAGAAGAAAAACTAGGTAACTGGGAGCTCCTAAAAATCAAACACCTATGCTCATCCAAAGACTTCATCAAAAGAGTAAAAAGACTACCTACAGACTCAGAAAGAGTTTTTAGCTATGACATTTCCGATCAGCGCCTAATCTCTAAAATCTACATGATACTGCAAAAACTCAACTACAAAAAGACAAATAACCCAATTAAAAAATGGGCAAAGGATATGAAACGGCACTTCACTGAAGAAGACATTCAGGTAGCTAACAGATATATGAGGAAATGCTCACCATCATTAGCCATTAGAGAAGTGCACATTGAAACTACAATGAGATTTCATCTCACTCCAACAAGGCTGGCATTAACCCAAAAAACACAAAATAATAAATGTTGGAGAGACTGTGGAGAGATTAGAGCACTTACACACTGCTGGTGGGAATGTAAAATGGTACAACCACTTTGGAAATCAATCTGGCGCTTCCTTAAAAAGCTAGAAATAGAATTACCATATGACCCAGCAATCCCACTCCTCAGAATATATCCTAGAGAAATAAGAGCCTTTACACGAACAGATATATGCACACCCATGTTTACTGCAGCACTGTTTACAATAGCAAAAAGATGGAAGCAACCATGGTGCCCATCAATGGATGAATGGATAATTAAATTATGGTATAGTCACACAATGGAAAACTACTTCATCTATCCTGAGACCAGAAGAACTAGATGGTGCACGTCTACTACTACCAACTGGTCGAACCAGGTACACAATAAATGGTCCCAGAGAGAACAGGAGAAAAATGTAGGACAAAACTCAAATTTCTTTTAAAAATGCCAGACTTACTGGACCTGTAGAGGCTAGAGAAACCTCTGAGACTATCCCCCTGAGATACCATCTAAACATCCCTCTGAAACCACTCCCAGGAGGTCACCCTTCAGCTAAATAACAGATTGTTGTTGTTGTTGTTGTCGTTGTTAGGTCCTGTCCAGTTGGTTCCAACTTATAGCAACCCCACGAACAACAGAACAAAACACTGCCCGGTCCTGAGCCATCCTTACAATCGTTGTTATGCTTGAGCTCATTGTTGCAGCCACTGTGTCAATCCACCTCGTTGAGGGTCTTCCTGTTTTCTGCTGACCTTGTACTCTCCCAAGCATAGTGTTCTTCTCCAGGGACTGATCCCTCCTGACAACACGTCCAAAGTATGTAAGACGCAGTCTCACCATCCTTGCTTCTAAGGAGCATTCTGGTTGTACTTCTTCTAAGACAGATTTGCTCATTCTTCTGGCAGTCCTTGGTATATTCAATATTCTTCGCCAACACCACAATTCAAAGGCGTCAACTCTTCTTGGGTCTTCCTTATTCATTGTCCAGCTTTCACATGCATATGATGCAACTGAAAATACCACGGCTTGGGTCAGGCGCACCTTAGTCTTCAGGGCGACATCTCTGCTCTTCAACACTTTAAAGAGGTCCTTTGCAGCAGATTTATCCAATGCAATGCATCTTTTGATTTGACTGCTGCTTCCATGGCTGTTGATTGTGGATCCAAGTAAAATGAAATCCTTGACAACTTCAATCTTTTCTCTGTTTATCATGATGTTGCTCACTGCTCCAGTTGTGAGGATTAGCTTATAAAATAAGCAATATCACCCATGAGTAACAAACAATACCTGTGAATACCAAAGAATATCATTCATGAGACCAAACAGTCAACATTTACCCCAAAATAAAAATGAGACGGCGGGGAGTAGGAAAGCAGGAAAGCTAGATTAATGGAAATGGAACAACCAGGACAGAAATGAGGACACTGTTGATATACTGTAAAAAATGTAGCCAATGTCACTTAACAGTATGTATAGAAATTGTTAAATGGGAACCTAATTTGCTGCATAAACTATCACCAAAAACACAATAAAATATTATTTTTTAAAAAAAGAGTATAAATGGGTCCTGAGACCAAAAACTTTGAGAACCATTGTATAGAGATTAGTAATGAGGCCTCTGATGTCAGACATGGGGTCAAATTCCCACTGTGTCCTAGCTGTGTGGCCTTAGATAACAAACCATAACCTCTCTAACCATTTGTTCCCATCCTTAAAAATGGGTGCAATAACAGCACCAACCTCAGAAAATTGTTGTGTGTGCTAAGGTAATAGGCATGAGAGCCATCCTGTGCTCAAAGCTGAGGACCAAACATGCTAAGCACTTTACTTTTTAAAGGGAGGTGACAAGGTGCTGTCAGTGATTAGGCCAGGTCCCTTACCCCCAGCCCAGGGAACCAAACAAAACCAAAAGCCAAACTCATTGCCATCGAGTCCATTCTGACTCATAGGAAACAAGAGGCAGACAAATCAGACCTGCCATTACCAACCACACCCTTCACACACCCTGGCTGCCTTCTTTCCCCCTTAAACCCTCTCCCTAGACACCTCCCACCACTTTTGCGACACTCCGACAGCCATGGTTTGGTTTTATGTGCTGAGAAGAAACCCTGGTGGCACAGTGGTTAAAAGCATGTGGTGAACCCACCAGCTGCTCCACTCCATGGACAAGGGTGTGGCAGTCTACTTCCATAAAGATCACCAAAACCAAATCAAATCCATTGCCATCAAGTCAATTCCCACTCACCCTATCGGGCGGTTCCACTCTGTCCATAGGGTCACTATAAGTCAGAATCAACTCAATGGCTGTGTGTTTTTGGTATGTGCTGATAAACCCCACATCTGTGTCTCAGCAAGTATGGGATAATATTGATGATTATGGAACCTGGTGATAAGGCGTGTGGGGGTTCTTTATACTGTTGCCTCTACTTTCGCACATTTGCAACTTTCCACAATAAAAACTTAAAAAATAAGAAATTGCATCAAACATATTTTTCCTCCCCTAAGATTCAGGACTGTGTGTGAACTATTTGTGGGAGCTTTCCGCCTGAATACCCCACATACGCCTTAAACTTAGAATGTAAAAAACAGGTCTTGTCATCTTCCTTCCTCCAAGATATCTTTGATTACTCAATTCACATCCTTTCGTCCTCATCTCAGGTATTAGCCATGGACGGAATGGACAGTTCCATCTTCGCTTCCTGCTCTGGGGGCTCTTCTGATGCCAGGACACAGGTGGGAGCCCCTTGACCTCTGCACACACACGGCTCAGAGGAACAAGGGAGTCAACACCCCGAGGCAACCCGTGACAATGAGGTGTGGGAGACTGTGTACAAATGCTCCCATCCCCTAGTCTTTGGGTGGGCGATTTAAGGAGGTATTTTGAATGCTTCTCAGAAAGTCCAGGTGGAACCATCAAGGCCCTGTTGCCCACAGTGTCAGCCTCAATAACACCTGTATGTTGGCTTTTCCTCTTTCCCTGCCCCTCTCTCCCTAGTCCTCACTCCTGCTCCCTAGAAATCAGCAAAAAAAAAAAAAAATTGCCATCAAGTCGATTCCAACTCATGGTGACCCCAAGTACATGATAGCAGAACTGTGCTCCATAGGGTTTCCAATGGCTGATTTTTCTAAAGAGATTGCCAGGCCTTTCTTCCAAGGCAACTCTGGGTGGACTTGAACCTCCAACATTTTGGTTAGCAGCTCGTTAACCGTGTGCAGCCATAAGCCATTAGGGGCCTGTTCCCTAGAAGTACTTCCCAAATAAAGAACTGAGCCCAAGTCCTAGTTGCAGACTGTATTCCCATGGATACTTGAACTAAGACAGAGGTACGGAATGTGGACCTAGAAAGCAGGTCTTCAAGACGGGATTCAGATCTGGATCACCTCCCAGTCAGACATGGACCCCAATGCTAGGGGATGTGGCAATACACCTGATGACTCGGAATGGACATAGTAAAAACAAGCACTGGGACACACAGTAGCTCTAGCCCTTGGATGATGGCATTGACTCAATGTGAAAACATGAAGGGAGAGAATGGCAGGTTCAGATTAGCCCACTATCCACTCAGACCATGCCACGAAAGCCAGGAGGCCTTCCTAACAATGTTTAAAAAGATTCTAATCTCCTCCATGATGTTTTCAAGCTATGATATTTCAATCGCCTCATATACATGCGAAAGCTGGACAATGAATAAGGAGGACCAAAGAAGAATTGACGCCTTTGAATTATGGTGCTGGCAAAGAATATCGAATATACCATGGACTGCCAGAAGAATGAACAAGTCTGCCTTGGAAGAAATACAGCCAGAGTGCTCTTTGGAAGTGAGGATGGCGAGACTTCTTCTCACATATTTTAGACACGTTATCAAGAGGGACCAGTCCCTGGAGAAGGACAACATGCTTGGTAAAGTAGAAGGTCATCGAAAAAGAGGAAAGCCCTCAATGAGATGGACTGACATGGCAGCTGCAACAACGGCCTCAAACATAGCAATGATTATGAGGATGGCGCAGGACTGGGTAGTGTTTTGTTCTGTTGTATATAGGGTCACTGTGAGTCAGAACCAACTCAATGGCACCTAACAACAACAATGAAAACAATCTCCTGCAGCCACGGGGAACACTCTGCTGACAATTAGGCCCAGAACTTAATTGTAAGGATGGCAGAGCTGCAAAAGAGACTGCACACACAGCCACAACAGATCTCTTATGCTAAAGGCAAGGGCACTGAAAGGCAAGGAGCAGAACCCTGAGCCCTTGGATGAACACATTTAGGATAATGGGCCTTAAAAACTCGACCTTTGGATTCCTCTGAAGCCTCCCAGCGGGCATAAGAAGCCCTGTCCTCCTTGCTAGAGAAGAGCAGTCTCCCTTTCCCTGGTGACCATGCAAAGGTCTTAGGCAGATACCCCTCAAGATTATAATTTTTCTCCTCAAAATTCACCTTCATCTCATTTCAGCACAGACCAAGCAGGGAAGTACACTCCCTCTCCAGGAGGAAATAATTACTCACAAAAAGAATTGCAGGACCTGGATAATATATGGAGCCCTGGTGGTGCAGTGGTTAAGAGCTCAGCTGCTAATCAAAAGGTCTGCAGTTCAAATCTACCAAGCCACTCCTTGGAAACCCTATGGGGCAGTTCTACCCCGTCCTATAGGGTCGCTATGAGTCAGAATCAACTGGACAGCAACGGGATTGGATAATTATGTACTAGCAAGAACTTGGAAAACAAATACGGGACCTAATTTTGAGGGTTTGGGACTGTTTTAGTTATCTAGTGCTGCTATGAAATAAATACCACAGTGGATGGCTTTAACAAAAAGAAATTTATTCTCTGACAGTCTAGGAGGCTAGAAGTCTGAATTCAGGGTATCAGCCAGGGGAAGGTTTTCTTTCTCTGTCAGCTCTGTGGGAAGGTCCTTGTCATCATTCTTCCCCGGTCAAGGAGTTTCTCAGCACAGGGACCCCAGGTCCAAAGGAACAGGCACAAGCTAGGCATTTCCATTACAAATGGGAGTAATTGGAGAGAAAGAAGGGATAACAGGTACCAAGCAAGTCAGTCAGCAGAACAGATTACATTAGCTCTCAAGGCTTGAAAATAATCCTCTGTTCTCTGAGACCATTTAGGCAATGGCCCTGCCCTCCAGACTCTGGATGTTGGCTACACTTTCCAGATTCTGGGTGGAGGCCCCTCAGCCCTGGGCTTCAGCTCCACCTTCCAGGCCCACTGGGACAGAAACTCTGCTCCCTCCGCTTTATGCAGCCCCATCCTCCTAGTCTGAGTGGCAACTCCACCCTTTGAGACCCCAGAGGCCAAGGACCCTACCCTTTTGAGACTGAGGCAGCTCTGCTTCCTGTGTTTCTTGTTTCTTCAGCTTCTGCTTCCCGGTTCCTTGGCCTCTCAGCCCCTCAGGCCTCTCTACCTACGTCTGCCCCGCTGGGGCAAGTGTTCCAAAGCTCTTTAGCTCCACCCATACATGCCTGGAGGCACCCCACTCCCCCAGTAAAGTTCGGTTGGAATTTCAGCTCTCCTTCTCGGTTGGGTCAGCAAACCTAGCTCCACCCATAAGTGCCCGGAGGCACCCAGCTCTGCCAGCAAGTCTCCTGCAAAAAAGCACTCAGCTCTCTTGCTCCGTGGGTCAGCTCCAGTGCTGTCACGCTGGTCTCCTGATTCTGCTGCTGAAGTTTCTCTGCTGCTGCTTCTTGCCATCTGTGCCATAATTCCACCAACAGTCTCTTTAAGGCAGTCTAGGCTTTTACTGTTAAGCACTTTAAAACTCCTCCAGCTTCTGTCCATTCACGGTTTCACATTTTAGAGCAGCATCCCACTACCAAATTCTGTCTTAGTTATCTAGTGCTGCTATAACAAAACTACCACAAGTAGATGGCATTAACATAGAGAAATGTATTCTCTCACAGTCTAGGAGGCTAGAAGTCTGAATTCAGTGTGCCAGCTCCGGGGAAGGCTTTTCTCTCTGTGTCGGCTTTGGAGGAAGATCCTTGTCATCAATCTTCCCTGATGGATGAGTTGCTTTGTGCAGGGACCCTGGGTCCAAAGGATACGCTACTCTCCTGGCTCTTATTTCTTGGTGGCATGAGGTCCCCTTGTGTCTCTGCTCCCTTGTCTCTTTTATGTCTCAAAGAGATTGACTCAAGACACAACGTTAATCTTGAAGATTGAGTCCTGCCTCAGTAATTTAACTGCCTCTAATCCTGCCTCATTAACATCATAGAGGTAGGATTTACAACACATAGGATAATCACATCAGATAACAAAATGGTGGACAAGCACACAACACTGGGAACCATGGCCCAACCAAGTTGATACACATTTTTGGGGGACACAATTCAATCCATAACAGAGACTTAGAAGGTATAAAAGAAACTTGGAAAGGAAAGGTTTATTGACATAGGAACATTCTCCCATGACTCCAAGTTTAAAAAGGCGACGAGGACACCTGGTGCCAGTCCCTATACACTGCCAAGATGGCTCCTTGAAACTTGAGCATGACAATGGCTTAGTACAGAATGGAGATACTGTCTGACTCCACTTTTTCATGTTTAACTGCTAACAACTTCTAAGCCTCACCTTTCTCTCTTCCCGTCGTGCCCCACATCTGGGCAAGCTGACAAGAAAGCCTGGGTGCTCCTTTAGTGCTGGCAAGATATTCAAGCCACATAAGCCCCTACCAAAGCAGGAACACTCCACCCCCAATGACAATAAAATCCCAGGCCAGGTTCCTTTTCTTACTCTCTCAGGAGATTGCCTGCTTGACAGGCCCACCCTGCTCTCCCACAAAGACCTCAATTATGGCAGTAATAAATCTTTTTCATAACTTCTTGGTGTGTGAGTAGAGTCATATGTCCTGACATACTAAGCATATTTTGAGTGGGGGTCCATCTGCCCCCGAAGGTGACCATAACAGATGGAAAAACAGCCTTGGCATAGTTTTCAGGAAGGAGCCAGAATGCTCGGGTTGGCGGAATTTTTTGAATGGATTTATTACATGACTCCAGAGGACCCATCCCTTACATGTTCTCTTGAAGGACACAAAGTAGGATGATTTTGTATCTCACATTAGTACCCGTCAGAGAACATTCACGATAGAGGAGACGCTCATGATTCATCCTGTGGAGATCAGCCAACCTCTGTCCTTGTCACCCCAGCCCTGCACAACAAATCTCCCAAATGAATGGCCAGAGGGGTGGAAATGGAGGCTATGTGTGGGCACAACATGGGCTTCCTTTCACAAAGCTTGTCTTAAGGCTAGTTACTGTAGATGATGAACGTCCAAGTGGCCAGAGGCAGATACTGATGGCGAGCCCTTGATATGGTACCATCATTCGAGGTGATTAGCTGGAAACTTCGTGGCAAGTTGAATACATTGGACTCCCCTTCTGGAGGAGTAAGAAACTCATGCTTGTCAGATGTGACACCTACTGTCATGGATTGAATTATGTCCCCCCCCGCCCAAAATGTGTGTATTAACTTGGTCAGGCCATGATTCTCAGTATTCTGTGGTTGTCCTCCATTTTGAGATCATAATTTTATGTTAAAGAGGATTAGCGTGGGATTGTAACACCCTTACCAGGTCACACCCCTGATCCAATACAAAGGAAGTTTCTCTGGGGTGTGGCCGGCATCACCTTTTATCTCTCAAGAGGTAAAAGGAACGGGAAGTAAGCAGAGAGTTAGGGACCTCATAACACCAAAAAAGCAGTGCCAGGAGCAAAATGTGTCCTTTGGACCCGAGGTTTCTGTGCTGAGATGCTCCCAGACCAAGGGAAGACTGATGACAAGGACCTTCCTCCAGAGCTGAGAGAGAGAGAAAGCCTTCCCCTGGAGCCGGCGCCCTGAATTCAGACTTCTAGCCTACTGGACTGTGAGAGAATAAACTTTTCTTTGTTAAAGGCATCCGCTTGCGGTATTTCTGTTATAGCAGCACTAGATGACTAAGACACCTACTCAGGACATGGCTTTGCCTTCCTTGCCTCTAGTATCTATGCCATTGCTACCATCCGAAAGTCTACAAAATTTCTGATTTACCAACACGGTTCCCATATAACAGAGCTTCAGAGCAAGGGATGTATTTTATAGAAAAAGAGGTACAACAATGTATGCTTGATCATGGGATCCACTGGTCCTACCATATGCTGTATCACTCAAAAACTGCTGGCCTAACAGAACAGTGGAATTGCCTGCTAAAGCTCAGCTAAGGCACCAGTTCAGGACAACAGTCTACTGATTGAGTATTCAGTATATTCACTGAACCAATGGTGCCATGTCCAGGGAGAACCAAGAGGTAGCATTTGGATTGGCCCTTCTCATCATCACTCGTTGTGACCTACTTGCAGAATTTGTGCTCTTCACCACTGCAACTTAGACCTTGGTGGATTAGAGGTCTTAGTTTCCAGGGAAAGGAATGCTTCCATCAGGGGACAGTGTAAGGAGTCCTCAGAAACTGAAACTACAACTTCTACCTGGTCACTCAGGGCTCCTAGAGCTAGTAAACCAGCAGGCGAAAAGAAATAGTTATGAAATTGGTGAGGTTAACCCACTGTAATTACCATGAGATACTAGGGTTACCGCCACATAATCTGGGCAGAGAGGAGCTTTTCTGCAACTTAGGGTAGTCACTGAAGCATCTCTTGGTGCATCCATGCCCAGTTTGCAGGGCAATTACAGCAACCTCAGCCTGACCCGACAAGGGCAAATCAACATGGGCTCAGGCTTTTCATGAAGGTCTGGGTCACCTCTACCCCTGCCCAGAGGTGGAAATGCTGCTGAGAGTGAGGGGAATAGAGAATGGGTGGTGAAGGAGGGAGATGATGAATGTCAGTTACTGCGTTGGGACCAGCGGCAGCACTAGGACTGTGGTTTGTTCCACTAACCAATTAGTTATTAAATCTTTTATAGCGAATGTAACTGGCCACCTCTTTGAAGAGGCAGTGAAAGAGTGGATTTATAGTGGAGACTGAGTAGAGCAGACCAGTTCAAGGGGTGGACTGTATCAGACATCTCTAGTGGCCTAACTCACATTCTTTTGGCTTCATCTCTGATTTCACGTGGCTAGGTGGACAGTTCCATGTGGGATTCAACTGGCAGCATGTCTTCACTTTCTAACCCATGCTCTTGCAGCACAGCAGACAGAGGTGAAGGTGGAAGCTGGTATATGCACATCTTGGAATTAGGGGTTAGCACCTCCAGGGGCAACCCTCAACCAATGTGGGATGGGAATCAGTGGATAATGCTCCTGCCTCCCATCCTCTGGGAGTGGACAGATTTGAGGATGTCCTTTCTGTACATTTCTCAGGTGGTCCCAGAAGAATCCCACCCCAGTTGCCAATATGGTGACCTCAATAATGCACCTTATAATGGCTTTTCTTCCTTCCCTGACCCATTCTTCCTAGCTCCTCAGCCCAGCTTCTTAGATCACCTCCCAAATACTCACTGCACATAAAATTTTTGTCTTAGGCTCTACTTTTGGTGTGGCTAAGTTAAGACATTTCCAGACCTACTTCTTCTCCTTTAGTCTCTGTTTATTTGAAGAATCACCATTGACCCAGTTGCCCAAACTGGAAACCTGGGCATAATCTTGACACTTCTCTCTCTCTCACATGAAATGAGTCACCATGTCTTGACAATTCTACCTCCTAAATGTATCTTTTCACCATGCATCTGTCAGTTTGTCATTATGTAGGGGCTTGTATGTTGCTATGATGCTAGAAGTTCTGCCACTGGTATTCAAATACTAGCAGGGTCACCCAGGGTCAACAGGTTTCAGCTGAGCTTCCAGACTAAGAGAGAGCAGGAAAAAGGACCTGGCAGTCTACTTCTGAAAAAAAGTGGCCAGTGGAAACCTTATGAATAGCAGTGAAACACTGACATAGTGCCAGAAGATGAGCCCCTCAGGTTGGAAGGCACTCAAAAGACGACTGGAGAAGAGCTGCTTCCTCAAACTAGAGTTGACCTTAACGACATGGATGGAGTCAAGCTTTTGGGACCTTCATTTACTAACGTAGCATGACTCAAAATGAGAAGAAACAGCTCAAACATCCATTAATAATTGGAACCTGGAATGTACGAAGTATGAATCTAGGAAAAATGGAAATCATCAGAAATGAAATGGAATGCATAAACATTGATATCCTAGGCATTAGTGAGATGGAACGGACCGGTATTGGCCATTTTGAATCAGACAGTCACATGGTCTACTATGCTGGGAATGACCGAATTGAAGAGGAATGACGTGGCATTCATCATCAAAAAGAACGTTACAAAATCTATTCTGAAGTACAACGCTATTAATGTTAGGATAATAGCCATACGCCTTCAAGGAAGACCAGTTAATTTGACTATTACTCAAATTTACACACCAACCACTGAGGCCAAAGATAAAGAAATTAAAGATTTTTACAAACTTCTGCAGTCTGAAATTGATCCAACATGCAATCAGGATGCAATGATAATTACTGGCGATTGGAATACAAAAGTTGGAAATAAAGAAGGATCAACAGCTGGAAAATATGGCCTTGGCGATAGAAACAATGCTGGATATCACATAATAGGATTTTGCAAGATCTAACGACTTTTTCATCGCAAATACCTTTTTTTCAACAACATAAGCGGTAACTATACATGTGGACCTCGCCGGACGGAATGCACAGAAATCAAATCGACTACATCTTGGAAAGAGTGATAGAAAAGCTCAAAATCATCAGTCAGAACAAGGCCAGGGACCAACTGTGGCTAATTGCTCACGTGCAAGTTCAAGTTGAAGCTGAAGGAAACTAGAACAAGTCCATGAGAGCCAAAGTACAACCTTGAGTATATCCCACCTGAATTTAGAGACCATCTCAAGAATAGATTTGACATGTTGAACGCTAATGACCAAAGACCAGACAAGTTGTGGAACGACGTGAAGGACACCATACATGAAGAAAGCAAGAGGTCATTAAAAAGACAGAAGAGAAAGGAAAGGCCGAAACAGATGACGAAAAAGACTCTGAAACTTGCTCTTGAACGTTGAGTAGCTAAAGCAAAGGGAAGAAATGATGAAGTAAAAGAGCTGAACAGAAGATTCCAAAGGGCGGCTAGAGAGACAAAGTAAAGTATTCTAACGACACACACAAAGACCTGGAGTTAGAAAACCAAAACAAAAGAACACGCCTGGCATTTCTCAAGCTGAAAGAATGAAGGAAAAATTCAAACCTTGAGTTGCAGTAGGGAGGGATTCCATGGGCAAAATACTGAACAACAGAGGACGCATCAAAAGAAGATGGTAAGAATAGAGACAGTCACTGTACCAAAAAGAATGGGCGATGTCCAACTATTTCTGGAGGTAGCACTTGATCAAGAGCCAATGGTATTGAAGGAAGAAGTTCACGCTGCACTGAAGACACTGACGAAAAACAAGGCCCCAGGAATTGATGGAATACCAGCTGAGATGTTTCAACAAACAGATGCAGCGCTGGAAGTACTCACTATGCCAAGAAATTTGGAATACAGCTACCTGGCCAACCGACTAGGAGAGATCCATATTTACGTCTATTCAAAAGAAAGGTGATCCAACAGAACAATATCATTAATATCACACACAAGCAAAATTTTGCTGAAGATCATTCAAAAGCAGCTGCAGCAGGACATCAACAAGGAACTGCCAGAAATTTAGCCTGGATTGAGAGGACGTGGAACCAGGGATATCATCGCTGATGGATCCTGGGTGAAAGCAGAGAATATCAGAAAGATGTTTACCTGTTTTTTCAAGTGTGCAAAGGCATTCAACTCTGTGGATCGTAACAAATAATGGATAACACTGCAAAGAATGGGAGTTCCAGAACACTTAATTGTGCTCAAAAGGAACCTGTACATAGATTAAGAGGCAGTCATTGGAACAGAAAAAGGGGATAGTGCAAGGTTTAAAGTAAGGAAAGGTGTGCGTCAGGGTTGTATCCTTTCACCATACTTATTCCAGCTGTATGCTGAAAAAATAAGCCAAGAAGTTGGACTATATGAAGAAGAACAGAGCATCAGGATTAGAGGAAGACTCAGTAACAACCTGTGTTATGAAGATGACACAATCTTGCTTGCTCAAAGTGAAGAGGACTCGAAGCACTTACTCATGAAGATCAAAGACCACAGCCTTCAGTATGGATTACACCTCAACATAAAGAAAAGAAAAGTCCTCACCACTGGACCAGTAAGCAACATTATGATAACTGGAGAAAAGATTGAAGTTGTCAAGGATTTCATTTTACTTGGATCGGCAATCAACATCCATGGAAGCAGCAGTCAAGAAATCAAAAGATGCATTGCATTGGGTAAATCTGCTGCAAAGGACTTCTTTAAAGTGTTGAAGAGCAAAGATGTCACCTTGAAGACTAAGGTGCACCTGACCCAAGCCATGGTATTTTCAATCGCATCATATGCATGTGAAAGCTGGACAATGAATAAGGAAGACCAAAGAATCGATGCCTTTGAATTATGGTGCTGGCAAAGAATACTGAATATACAGCGGACTGACAAAGAAGGAACAAATCTGTCTTGGAAGAAGTACAGCCAGAATGCTCCTTAGAAGTAAGCACAGTGAGAAGTCGTCTCACATACCTTGGACATGTTATCAGGAGTGGTCAGTCCCCGGAGAAGGACATCACGCTTGGTAGAGAGTCAGCGAAAAAGAGGAAGACCCTCAACGAGATGGACTGACACAGTGGCTGCAACAGTGCATTCAAGCACAATAATAATTGTGAGGATGGTGCAGGACCAGGCAGTGTTTTCTTCTGTCACACACAGGGTCGCTATGGGTCGGAGCTGACTTGACAGGACCTAACAACAACAAATGTATCTTCAGTTCTATCCATTTCTCTCCCTTTCACTGGCACTTCCATAGTTGTGGCCACAGCCATCCTTCACCTGAACGGCTACAACAGCCTCCTAACTATTCCCCCACTGCCCGCCCTGCCAGCTCCCATCCAATCTCTACACTATAGCCAGCGATGAACATAAAATGCCAATATGCCTGAAGGACTCTGCTGTCTCTCATTCCTTTTGCTCTGACCACCACTAAGGATTGATAGGTGTGCTGAGACTAGATGAATAGAACAGTAGATGAGAGTTAGCCCCATGACGGTCCCGGGTTCCAGAACCCAGAATTACAGAGATCTGGGATGCTAACCACCATTGGGTTCTAAAACAGGTTGGAGAAGCTCTCTGAAGCCCTGCAGGGCATCTGAGAACATTGCCAGGACTACAGTGGTGGGCATCCACCCATCTACACGCTACAGTTTCCATTTCCCAAATCACTTTCCCATCCATCACCTGAATTAATCCTTGCAGCATACCTTGAGGGCTCAGAAAACTGAATGACTTGTCCAACATCCTGGTCAGTATCTGTCAGACCTGCGACCTCATCCCAAGGTCAGGGCCAGAACTCTTTTATTAGCACAGTTGCAAGACTGCCATAAGGAATGATCAGTGCCAAACAGCTTTTTTTTTTTTTAAATCATCTTTAATGTATTTTTAATAATTTTTTGCCTCATTTACCAGATAAATCATCTAAATAAATAGATGCTATACAGTCTCTTACCATATCAGTACAAAAATAAAACCAGGCTCTGCATCCACTCTAACTCTCCCCAGCACACACTCACTCAGCAAAGGCATGTGCTTGGAATCCATGGGCCCCAGCCCCCCCCAAATACATTCATTGAGTCTGAACAAAGCTCGAGGCTCACTCTGTGCAAAGGAAGCGCTCTTGTGCTGAGATCCGGCGGCCACGTCTGGCCACTTATAAAACATAAGCCAAACCACCTTACAGAAGCATAGTGCCTTCCCAGGGAGCGAGAGAAGAGGAGGAAATGGGCTGGGGATTACCACCCTAAAAGCAGTGAAACCACGAAGCCACCAGTGCTCAACCGCGCACCGGAAGTGGGCCGTGCTAGGGGTGGAAGAACATACTTCTAATTTCACCCTCACAGCAAAACAAAAAGTACCGACTGGTCTCTCTACATTCAAAACGGGGCGGGGGCGGGAGGCGAACAGGGCAAAGAAAGGTGGTGGGACCCTAAGCCCCCACCAACCCCATGAATACTGGCCTTCCAGTGGGCCCTGGTGGTGGGGGGAGGTCGGTGTCCACCTGGCCTCCTCTCACCCCAGGCCCTGCTGGGACTCTGTGGGCGGGAAGGCGGCCTGCTCGGCCACACCCAGCCCCTCACTGAAGTCTCCTGTCCTGGCGAGAAAGGTCCTAAAAGCCCACAAGCGCTGAGGCACCTGGCTGCTCCAGACTGGTTCCTCAAGCCCAGGCCCCACTTGGCGTTCAGCCTGCCTGAAGCCAGAAGGTGGGGCTTTAACCACCCCCCCAACCCACAAACCCCCAATTGCACAATCAGCTCTTTGAATGTGCCCATGAAGCAGTAAGAGGTCCCGTGCCTCCTGGGAGGTCGGGCGTATGACGTCTACTAGAAGCTGCCAGCCACATTCCAAAGCCACAGGGCCAAGAGCAAAGTGCATAGGGATGGTGAGGACCCTAGAGAACTTAGCTGGAGAGACGGCGCCCACCCCCCCTCCTCCAATCCAGGCCTGGGGCAGCCTGTGTCCTCTCAGCCTAGAGGTCCCATCCTGGAAGGGCCCCCGCACCCCAATTCTAAACCTTTGCTTCCCCTCCTCAGGGTCCCACAACTGGATGGGCGGGCTTCTCTGCTCCCCTTCCTTTTCCTGACCCACACCCACATACTCTCCTGGATTCAACTCCCTGGGCTGGGGATGAATCAGTCACCCAGGAGGGAACTGTCCCCCAGTGGAAGCACAGAAATTGACCCTGGATAACTAAGGATTAAGGGGGAAGGAGGGAGAGACTCGAGGATTTGGAATCTTGCCAACAGGGCACCCCAAACGGACATGGAGTGCAGGTTGTCTTTGGTGTGGGAACTCCGGAAGAAGGGGTGGGGTGAAGAATCACCCTATCCATGCCTCACTAGAGATTCTGATGACTTCCTGAGGACACAGGACAGGGTCAGGACAGTCCTGGGGAGGCAGGCTCCTGGCCACACCCTCTCTGTGGATTACCCTGACTGACAATGGGAAGGGTAGGGAGCCAGCCTTCTGTGTGCTCCCCTGGTGCCTCCCCATCTGAGGCTGGGGCAGGGGCAGAAGGGGGTCCTCACTGGCAGGGAAGCTACTTGCCCACAGGGCACCTGAGTATAATTCAGAGAACAAGTGCACCTCCTCCTGGCAGACACAGCCCCTTGAACCCAGCCTGCTCCCAACACACTGTGGCCCCATGGAAGACCGGGCAGAACCCCCTCTCCCCCAAGGAAAACAAGGTCAGCCCCACCTGTGGGATTTGGGTTGACTTGGAGGGGGTTACATAATGGAAGGAGGAAGGGGGTGTTCAGGGTCGAGGACTGCCCTGAGAAGGTGGTGGGATGCCCCCTTCCTCCCTGGCCACCCACACCCAAACCTGGGTTGGCTGAGTTGGAGAAGAGGGTAGAAAAAGAGGAGAGTTGGAGGGCTGAAGTCACCTGAGTCAGAAAGAACAAAGGCCCGCAGGGAGGAAGGACAGGGTCGGAGCATCTTGGACCCTGCACTGATGCAGTGGCACAACTTGGCAGTCTGGCCAGGTGAAACCACACGCCATGCCTGCGCAGCTGGAGCGTCAGAGGGCACCAAGCCCAGAGGCCCCGCCTCCACTGGCCTCTGCAAGCAAGCCAGGCAAGGCAAGGGAGTGTGGGTGCCTGGGGTGAGCTCTTTTGTGCTGTGAATCACCCCGTGTTCACCTGGGCAGGTTTCTAAACAGTAGGTTTGCAAGACCCCCCTGGACACGGCTATAGACAAGTACATACGTCAGGAGGGCAGGTGTGAATGTTTGGGGTGGGGGAGGCACGTGTACACACCCGCACAGGCCAGTTGAGGGGGCAGTTACCAGCAGAAGGGTCCCGCCCATGCTGTGATGGGGCGATGGGTCTCAGTGTGAAGCTTCCTCCCAGGGAAGGCTGGGACCTCTCTGAAGGGAGGGGGACAGTGCCCCAGCTCACACAAAGCCCTCTCTCTGACCCAGTCATCTTTGCTCAAAGCCAGCCTCCACATTCCACAGCAAAGCTGGAGTGGAAAGTTCAAAATAAAGACCCAACCAAAAAAACGGGGGGCGGAGATCAGCCAGAAAGGGTGGGGTGGGCTGCTTGAGGGAGAGGATCTGGGCCATCTGATTCTCCTTTAACTCCTGAAACCACTGCTGTGTCTCTAGGGAAGAACGGAGACGATGGAGGTGTCTGGGGAGGTGGCCCATCCCCATCCTGCCCTGGGGATGGCCTCTCAGCTGGCTGAGCAGAGCCAGGCCTCCCCACCCCGGAGCCTCTCTGTAAACATCCCTCACTGAGAAACGGGTAGGTTGGGGCGGGGGGGTGGTGGGTAGTGCTGGGATTTTCCCTCCTCCTTCGGTTTTGGTATTTTTTTAAATAAAATAATTACCCTGCCCCACCCCCTCCCCATCTCTGGAAGTCCCCACCCCAAGCCCAAAAGAAACAGTTTAAGAAGAGTAAAAACGATGATTCACAACTTCCCGCTGCGGTCTCGGAAGAAGCCCTCAGCTGCCTGGGCCTCGCGGAAGGTGACGGTGATGGAGTTGGCGGTGATGTCAGTCACTGTCACTTCACTTGGGGGGAGCGTGGGTGTCCAGGAAGGAGGACCATCGGTCAGGTCTGCATCTGCTGCAGCCATGGGAGAAACAGAGACTGACAGACAAGGGGACAGCATGGGCAAAGGGCGGGGAAGGTGGGAGCTGGTGGCTAGGTGCAGACTATCCCCACCCCGCAAACAGGTCCTCTCTGAGTCTCCAGCCAGACAGGGCCCAGGTCATGGTGGGGCACATGGGAGGAAGTCACTGTTTATGTTTCCTGGCTGGACAAGAGCACATCCAGAAGCCAGATAACAGGAAGAGCTCTGGGCTAGGTGACAGGGCCCTGAGTTCCAGTCCTGATAGTCCCCATGGCTGTGTGGCCTTAGGAGCACCAGGCCCTCTTTGGGCATTGGGCTAGGTGAGCATGACGACCCACAGGGACCTGTCTGTCACTGAGGGCCCCTGGGCCTGGGCCCTGGGGCAGGACACCTTACCCTCCTCTTCGGGGGGCTGCTCAGCGGGCTCCCACTCGCCGGCTGCCTGCAGGACGCCTGGGGCCGGTGACTCCTGCAGGAAGAGCTCCCGTCGATGGCTGTGACTCTCCAGGCTGGGCCCGCGGGGCGGGAACTTCTTGCGTGAGAGCCGCAGGTACTTGTGGGCCTTGCGCGGCTTGCGGAGCGGGAAGGGCAGGGTGGGCACCAAGGGGCCCTTGTCCACCAGCTCGGGCGCCCCCGCCTTGACCACCCCCTCGGGGCTCCCGCTGCCGAGTGGGCGCGTCAGGGAGAAGCAGAGCTTCTCCCTGCCCTTGGCCTTGTGGGAGCTGCGCAGGTCCATGCTGTACAGCCGCTGCGGGGGCAAGCCAGGGCATGGCCGTCAGCCCCGCCCTCCCGCCCGCCACACTGCCGCGCATGCTGTTCCCCCACCGGAGTGCCCTTCCCACATCTGCAGGCCCACATCTGCAGTCCTCCCATGCTGAATGGTCCAGAGCCACCATCACCCACCTCCCTCCACCGAGAGCTGCCCAGCCCCAGGCCAGCTACTCCTCCTGGCCCCGGAGTGCCATGTCATATCCCCAAGGGGCTGTGAGCATCTCAGGGAGGGGGGCTGGAGGGCATATTCCCTTGGTACACAGCAAAAGAGCATACAAGAGGTGCAAAATGACACGTGACCAATGAAAAACCAATCGGGAGTTATGCACCAGAAAAATGAAGGAATTACTCTTCGTCTTAGGAAAGGAAGCATTGCTCACAGAAAGGCCCCCAAAGTTGACCCTGCAGCTTGCCAGGGAGAGGGTGGGAGGCTGAGGGCAAGACCCAGGCAAACTTCCCACGGGTACGCAGACATCCCTGGGTGCACTGCGTCCCCAGTGAGGAGGCAGAGCCTGCAGGCAGCCTGCAGGATGCTCCTCAGCTGAGACTGCCACACTGAGCCCTCATCACATTCAAGTGAAGCTGAGTGTACATTCCTCCACCGCTCAAAGGGTTGGAATTTGTAATGTGGCATCTGTCTTACTGACTTTGAGGGAAATGTATGTGGATCCAAGCAAGATCCTTGGTGCCAAGATATTGAAAGACCCTGGATCCTCCTGGGGCAGTACCTTTGACTGCTGCCTGTCACCAGACACCAAGAGCTCACAGGAAAAGAGGGAGGCCATCGTATGGGCCCTCTGAGTCAAGCATCTCCAAACAGGGGGCCAAGACCACAGGCGCAGGCTCCCTCCTCCAGCCTGTCTGCTAATGTCCACCACTCGCCACTGGGTGGGGGTTGAGGGGGTTGGAGTAGGACTGAGCTGAGAGCGGATGGTAAGATGCCACAACAGCTCAGAACTTTGTCAAAACCCGTTCCTGCAGCCTGGCTCATAGACCATCTCAGGCCCAGAAAGCTCTCCCAAGATTCTGCGAGGCGGATTCACCTTTGTCTTTCTCTGCCTCATCAGGAGAGAAATACAGCTACTGAAAGGGATCCAGGAGCATCAAGGTTTTAGTCCTGCTATGTGACCCCAGGAAACCCTGGTAGCGTAGTGGTTAAGTGCTATGGCTGCTAACCAAGAGGTCGGCAGTTCAAATCTGCCAGGCGCTCCTTGGAAACTCTATGGGGCAGTTCTACTCTGTCCTATAGGGTTGCTATGAGTCAGAATCGACTCGACAGCAGTGGGTTTGGTTTTTTTTTAGTCTGACCCTGGGTAAATGACCAGCCTCCTGCACCTCAGTTTCCTCATGGGTAAGCTGATGAAACTGTAGCAGGCAGCCTCCCAGGTGCCGCAAGTGACACCCGCCTCCTGAACCCACATCCTTGCGCAGCCCCATACACTGAACTGGGGGGCGACTCCCAAGCCGAGGTCGTACAACACACACTGCAGCTCTTCCTTGCGTCCTCTTGTTCATCACTCAATCTGGGGGAAGCAAGTGGCCATATTATGTGGACACTTGGCCGCCCTACAGAGAGGCCCACATGGTGAGGAGTCAGGCCTCTTGTCACCATCCAGCACATCAGTAAGCCACCAGCATCAGTCCTCCAGCCCCTGTCAGACCTTCAGATGATGGCAGCCCTGACCACACCTGGCTACAACCTGACCCAGGCCCACCGAAGGACCTGCTAGAGCACTCCCTATTCCTGACTTGCAGAAGCTGGGCCAGAACCTACATGCTTATTGCTTTCAGTTGCTGAGTTAGGGGTTAATTTATTACACAGCAATAGATAACTAATACATCCACTCCAAACAACAGTGTGTTAGAAATGTCTTCATTTGTGAAGAGCACCAAGCACAGCGCCTAGCACCAGAAGACGTCTGACTTTCCCTCCTAGGACCCAATTCACACCAAACTCTGCGAGCACACCTACTGCATAAAGGGCAGCCCATCGATTCTGGCCAAAGCCACAGATCATCTATAGTCACGAGTAGACAGAAAGGTTGATAGGACCCACACTGCATGTGCCAAAACCAAGCCTACTGGCATGGAGTTGACTCCAACTCATAGTGACTCTGTGTGTGTCACAGTAGAACTGTGCTCTGTAGGGTTTTCTTGGCTATAATGTTTACAAAAATTGATTGCCAGGCCTTTCTTCTGTGGCACTGCTGGGTAGGTTTGAACCACCAATCTTTAGGTTAATGGTCAAGCACAAACTGCCTGCACCACCCAGGGACCCTATGTGGACCAAGAATCCTTACGTTTTGGCTTCGTATACCTGGGTGAGCCTTACTGAATTAACACCTAGTTTTACAGGTGAAAAAATCCGGGTTCAGAGAAGTGAAGACACTTGCCTAGAATTACAGAACACACTGCTCCAACCCCACTCGCCTTTCACTGCAACCAAGTCAGCCAAGCGCCCTCCAGTCCTAGGTACCCTGCATTGCTGCAGAGATCCCCACCTGACAGAGAACTGGAAAAGGAGGCTCCTGAGGCTTCTTCCCACTGAAAAATGGCACGTTTCCAGGGGTGTAATTTCCAAGAATTCCAGAATTCTGAGTCTCCATTTCTAGGATTCTAAAATTCCAATCTCCTGTGTTTCCTCAGTTCTACAAGTTTATGTGTCTAAGGTTCTCAAATATTAACGTGTTTGTGTTTTAGGACTTTGAGCATCAAAAAGGCTTATTTACAAGGTTCTAAGCTTTCAGAGGAAACCCTGGTGGCGTAGTGGTTAAGTGCTATGGCTGCTAACCAAAGGGTCAGCAGTTTGAATCCGTCAGGTGCTCCTTGGAAACTCTATGGGGCAGTTCTACTCTGTCCTCTAGGGTCGCTATGCGTTGGAATTGACTCGCCGGCACTGGGTTTGGTTTTGGTTTAAGCTTTCAAAAGGAAACCCCAGTGGCATAGCAGTTAAGTGCTACGGCTGCTAACCAAAGGGTCGGCAGTTCAAATCCGCCAGGAGCTCCTTGGAAACTCTATGGGGCAGTCCTACTCTGTCCTATAGGGTCGCTATGAGTCGGAATTGACTCGATGGCACTGGGTTTGGTTTTTTGTTGGTAAGCTTTCAAAGGAGCCCTGATGGCGCAGTGGTTAAAAGCTTTCAAAATTCTAGAATTCTATTAGCCATGTGCCCCCTACCTCCCACCATGGCACCTCCCACTCAGGCTGTCTTCCCTGGGCACCACCCCCACATTCTGGCTTTTCCAACTCCTTCCATTAAAACTTGCCCCCCAGCTGACCCCCGCCCCTCCCGCCACAGTACCCAGCCGGTGCTAGGGAGGGTATATCCATCTGGGCAACCAGCCAGTGTGAATGCACGGACGGGTGTGGCTGCCAAGAATGGCAGAGGGGGGCCTGTGGGTGGGCGGAAGGGGGGAAAGGAGGCACAAAAGTGGGCCAGGTTACCTGCAGCAGAAGTCGCTTGGGTTTCGGACCTCTCTTCCTGTACCCGGATGCTCGGTCTCTCTCCTCCCTAGGGTGCAAAGCAAGATGGCAAAAGAAAAGGAAACACTGGTGACATTTAAGGGGAAGTAAGGTGTCCACTTCACCCCACCCTCTACTGTCTGTTGCGAAGGGGGACATCCTCCCCAAGCCATCCCCCCAATGCTGGGGTACAGGCTCCTTCCCATTGCTCCCTCGAGGCCACAGCAATGGGGTCAGGAGCCCAACTGAGATGGGGCTTGGGAAGGCATCCCCCCAAATGCATAGGTCTGTACTGGGCTCCAGGGTCATGCAAGCACTCTGTTCTACATTCTACAGGGGAACTGCCCCCCAAAAATGTAGTTCCAATTTCCACTCCAGTCTTAGGAGTTGTATAGGGACCTGTCCATGGAATCAGTCTCTGAACATCCTGGGAGAGTTGATGCCAATGGTGGATCCTTCTGTAAGTGAAGCTCTGCTCAGATGCTGTGTGAACCGGCAAGAGACAGGCTCCTACCTGTCCTAATTGTCTAGTTGGGCAGTGGGAAGAAAAACCAATCTGTATTGAGTGCCTAGCAGGGGCCAGACTCTGCTGGGTTCCCTTCCCACTTACGGACACACATAAATACACCAGGCCCAACCCAAGGACACGTGCAAAGCCACACACAACACACAAGACAACACAACTGGAGGCTCCCAACAACGGCACCAAATCAGTATGGAGATGGAAAAACCTTTCACTCTGCCTCCTATCTCGCTTGGCTCCATTCTCACTTTCTGAGCCCACACTCGGAAGGAATGTGGAGACCCTTTCCCCTTACTGGTGAGGATGACTTCACGCCAGTCCCCCGATCTCAGCACAGTGTAAGCCTGTGACTCCAGCCCCCTATATTTCTGATGCTTGATCACCGTCTGGAGCAGCAGCTGCTACCCTCTCACGGGCATCAGTCTACCGGGGAGCTCCCAGGTCTGTGGTGGGACCTGGAACCAACATTCTAAATAGGCACCCAGATACTGAGGCAGGCGACAGGGCCCCGCTTGGAGGCCCCTCCTGGAGGCTCACCTGAACAGGCCTCCTGAGTTGAGGGTGGGACTTTTATCTCAAGAGGCCAGCGCCGGGTGTCAGGACCCTGTTTCAAGCCCAGTTCCACCCTGACCCATGGAAGACCCTGACTGGTAGCCTCCCTCCCTGAGCCTTGGTTTCCTCATCTAGACCAAGAGGATCCCTTGTCATCTAGGTGCCGGGGCTCCTGGGAGGAGCAAGAGAGGTACCTGGTATTTATCACAATTGGGGATGGAAAGGCTCCAATAATAAAGGAAGAGAGAGGGAAGAAAAAGAGAAGGAAGAGGAGGAGGAAGTAGAGGGGGCAAGAGGGAAGGGCTTTGGGGAAAAGGCTAATTATGATGATTATGATATTTATTATTATTAGCACGACATATGGGATACTGTGTACAAGGCACTACCCCAAATGCTTTCATCCTCACAAGCACCCTATGAGAGAGGTGTTATCATTATCCTCATCTTATAGCTGTGAAAATCGAGGCACAAAGAAGTTGCCCAGTGTTGAAGCTCCGGCAACTTCCACCACTGGAAGGCCTTTCTCTTCAATGCCAGGCTCTAGGTCTCTGCAATTAGGGCAGCAGGGCAATCCTGGTGCCAGGCCATCAGACACCAGCTTCCAACCTGCGGCAGCACCCTTGCTTCTGCCTTGTAAGCCGGAGGTTGTGTGTGTGTGTGTGCATGTATGCAAGAGTGTGCATGTGCTTGTGTGTGCGTGTGTGTGTGTGCATGTGTGCATGAGCTTGTGTGTGTGTGTGTGGTGGGGTGTGAGGCATGGGGGTCCATTCCGTCTACTCCTTACTTACCCGGCCTGGTGTCTGTCAGCCCTGGACCCTCCTTCCTTCAGCATCCAGGGCTAGAGGGTGGGAGCCCCCTTATGGTTTTGGCCCCAACAAGCCCTCAGTGCCCTCTCAACCCCTCTGGTGTGCAAGGACTCTCCATTAGCACCCTCTTGCCAGACTCCTTCTGAGTCTCACAAACACCTTGCAAAGCAGGTGTTAAAATGGACACCACCACAGTTTATCACCTTTTTACCAAGGCTGAGAGAGGAGGAATGAGCCAAAGGGCACTGGGTCTGTAGGAGTCTCTAAGCTCCTAATTTGTTCCTTGATTACTGACTTTTCTGACTCATTCAAAATAGAACCTACATGCTCTACCAGGACTTACACGGCCCTTCCTTAGCTGCACACCCTCTGGCCTCATCTCCCATTCCTTCCCAACTCACATGACTCCAGGCTCAAACAGGCCTTACCCCAGGGCCTTTGCACTCACTGTTCTCTCTTCCTAGAATGCTCTTCTCTAAAATACCCACGGGGCTCATGCCCTCACTTAATCTAGGTCTCTGCTCAGCTGCCACCTCCTAATCACCCCTTCAAAAACAGCACCCCCACCCTTCCCTCACTCCCTGTCCTCTGGGCTGCACTTGTCACCACCTGACACTGTACACATTTGTTTACTTTTCATGCGTGTCTCCGTACTGGAATGTGGGCCCCGCTTTCAGTCCCTGCTGTGTCTCCAGGGACAGGGCCTGGCACAGAGTTGTTGTTGTGGGTGCTGTTAGTTGGCACCGAGTCGACCTTACGTATAACTGAAAGAAACACTGCCCGATCCTACGCCATTCCCCAATCACCGCTATGTTTGAGCCTACTGTTGCAACCACCACGTCAATCCATCTTACGGAGCGTTTCCCTTGCTTTCACTGACCATTTGCTTTGCCAAACATGATGTCCCTTTTTTTTGACCTGCAATGAAAGAATGAACTAGCTGACCCCAGATGACCGTCAGGAAAATAATTCACACGTGTGTGGCCACATTTAGTGGTTTACAAAATGCTTTCACATACCTGTGCTCCCCACAAGAGGCCCAAGAGGGCCCAGTGGTTATCCCCATTTCACAGATGGGGAAACTGTGGCTCAGAGAGGGAAAAGTCCTTTCCGACCACCTCACAGCTGGTGAGTGGCGGCATCAGGATTCTAATCCAGATTATGACACCTGCCAGATGCTCTCCTTACCACATCACATTCCAGACATTCCACAGGATTCTCCCAAGTGTTACACCCTTCTGAATACAAGGTCTACCAAGCACCTTCACACCAGAAAGAAGCCTGTGGGTCAGGGATACCCTGATTTTTAAAGGAAAGAACAATGAAAACTTTTCCTTTGAATCAGCACCCGGAAACCGACGAGGGTGCAGCAACACCGGGCAGCGGAAAACACTGGCCTTAGGATCATGAGACCTGGCTTCTGTTCTCCTTGTGCTCCTTCCCATCTGTGGGGCTCCTGGGTAGGTTCCTTAAAGCCTCAGAGCCTCAGTTGCCACATCGGTCAAATGAGCCCTCTATCCCTGTCTCAGGAGGCCACTGTAGGGGCCAGAGGAGGTTCTGTGAGGGGCTAGGCTCGGGGCTACCTGCAGGCGGGGAGGCCAGAAAAGCTCAGAGCTGAGGCTGCTGTGGGAGGGAACGGCTAGATTATCCTCAGAAGGCCCCCACACCGGAAGAAACAACAATCTTATCAAAACTCCCGATAAGATGTGCGTTCGCCACACACAGGCGGAGCTGGCATCACATGCCAGCCTGGCAGAGTCTCCACAGAGCACTGGCGGGCATGGAGACTGAGGCCTGGACGGGGAGGGCTGTGCCACAGCCGCTCAGCCGGGAAGTGGCCAAGTGGTATGGACCTGAACCCAAAGGCCCTGGCGTCAAAGCCCACATTCCCTGCCTGGCACATCTTGTGCTTCTTTGGGCTTCCCTTCTGTTGGCGAGAGCATCTCGAGGAGATTTATCTCTGCTGTCACCACTGGCAAGGGGTGACACTGCTGTCCCCTCACACGCAGGGTGTTTTTCTGATGCATTTTTACATTCTTCACGTCAACTGAAACCCCCACCTTATAGGGAAATCGGGGCAGATGATACTGGGGTGGCCCATTTCACAGCAGAAAGGCAAGGTCTAGGGAGGTAAAGGAAGCAGCAGGTATCACAGAGCAACAGGAAAGAGACTCAGGCCCTCAGCTGCCCTGGGACCTGGTGCCCACCTTCCACCAGCAGCAGGCTAGATTGGGCTGCCCTGAAGAATGCCCTCACCGTGCCCCCACTCCCCACCCCGTGATCCCTTGCTCAGAGCCAAGCCCAGTCCAGACCCAGCAGCCAGGCGGGTCTCCTTACTTCTCCTCATAGGCCAGGACCAGGCGGGGGTCCAGGATGTGCTCTTCCGGCTCCCACGTGCTGTACCTGGGGAGAGAAACGAAAGGTCAGCACCACCTTGCTCCCACCCAGTGTTCGCAGAGGCCGTCGCTGTTCTACCACGGCCACTGTCTGCAGATCTGTGCCCCTTCTGGGCCGGTGTAATTGTCACTGACTCTGAGGAGCTGTCCCTGGCTGCCCGGGCTAGGTCAGTTGCCTCCTGAGGGCTCTGGTGACACCTGGACTCCCCTCATTTTGAGCACAGGTCACACCACACTGACATCATTACTGTGTTCAACTCTATCAGAACCCATGTTCACCTCGCCCCTCGGGGAGCCTGAAACAGAACAGGCCCTGTACGCTCCAGGATGCCTTGCCTACGAGAGGCAAGAGGGGGTGGCAGAGAGCAGAGCCCTGGAGAAGACCGTCTGAGTCCAAACCCCAGCAATGCCCCTTGCTAGCTGTGCGGCCTTGAACCATCTACTTCATGGCTCTGTTCCTCGATTTCCTTACCTGTAAAGGACCTGTGTGCTGACTGAATGGATTAAATGTCCAAGTGTCTAGAGCAGAGCCTGGCACACAGTGCTTTCTGAGTGTTGGTTACTGTTACTGCTCCTCCCCACCATTCCAGCTCCAGCCCCACCTCCTCAGCCACACAGACATCTCCTGGCCACTGGGCCTGGCACACAGCAAGTGTTTGGTTTAGTGGCCCAATGTTCAGTCATCCAACAGCCCTCCCCCCACTGGAATTCCCACAGGGACCTGCCACCACCCCTAGACCAGAGAGCACCCCCTGCTGGGGCAGGCCTGGGCAGTGACAGTGCGGTGGCTCCAGGGCTCAGCCGCCTCTGGTACCACCTGGTGGTGTGTGCCACGTCCTGTGCGCTTACTCTCTCATTTACTCAGTACCTGTCTTTAGAGCAGCTTCCTTTTTTGTTTAAATGACTGTATTTTAAAAACAAACTTACATGACTTCTATAAATGGAAAAACCAGTCACTCGTCATAAATAGATGCCAGTTTATAAAAAGTCTCAAGTTAAAAATGTAAGTGTTTTAGCAATGTTCTGCGATTCTGGTCAGAAGCTCTGCCAGGCAAGGCGCTAAGAAGGAAGATGAACAGGTATTAGGAGGTGTCAGGAGGCAGAAAGAGGCCAGACACGGTCCCCTGTCCCTAATCAGCTGACCTAAAACCTTCATCTTAAACTACCTGGGGCATCTCTTGTGATACTTAACACTAGTCTAATCTGGACTCAGACCACGAACTGCCCAGGGCAGCATCCTTTCTTCACTGACACTTGCGCCCACCTGATTCACGTCAGGCCCGGGGCGGGGGCGGGGGGGTTACCCTGTGGACTCAGCCCTGGAATACCTCACAGTGCAACCTGAGCGGGCACGGCACACCTTCTTCCCTTCCCACATGCTGTCCCCAGGCCCTCCACTGGACTCCTTGTTATCCTTAAGGCCAGGTCTTTGTTCCTTTCCCTGATGACCCTTCCAAGAGGTCCCCCACCAGCAAAATAAGCCCTCCCCTCCCAAAGCCTTTGCTGTGGACACTTGGCCCCTGCCTTGATTACTGATGAATCTGAGTGAGCAACCCCTTCCCAGGGTGAGCGGCCAGGGCCCCGCCCCCAGGTACTCTGGGAATGGCTGCTGAAGACACTTAAAGAATTTCACTCACCCCTACAGAAATGCCGAAAGTGAAACTGAACTGGGTGAAGCCCAAATTATGAGCAACCAGAGGCTGGTGGAGACTCCAGGCCTCCCTCCCCCCAAATCAAGGCAGAATTTTCTCAACTGTAACTAATAACAAGAGAGGGGGAATTTTGTGTTCCTCCTCTGTCATCTGCCTCGCCCTTTTTCTCTAGCTGTTGTATGTCTATACAGTGTCCTAGTCAGCTCTGCCCTGACCACTTCCCCACGGGTTTTTTTTTTTTTTTTTTTTTTTGCTGATGTAGCTTGTGTGTGATTTCTGGCAAGTCCCTACCCTGCTCTGGCCCTCAATTTCCTCCTCATAAGAATAACAACCTCCACCATCATCCTAACAGCAAGGTGCCGGAGCCCTGCCACAGGCCAGGAACCCCTCCGTCCCTCCTAACACCTTTATGAGGTAGGTTCTCTTATTACCCCCTTTTTACAGATGAGGACACTGAGGCACAGAGGTGAAGCTTCTTGCCCAAGGGCACTGGGTCAGTAAGTGGTCAGCCTGTGACTGGAACTCAGTTTGACTCTCAGCCCTCCTCTACCCGGGGTCCCTCACAAACCAGTGTATCCGATTCTTCACCGGGCTGTGACCTCCTGGGAAGAGAGGCATTGACACGGAGGTTGACACACAGCCGGGTGTATATAAAGAGCCGGCAGGACGAAAGGCGGAGGGGGTTCTGGCCTGGGGCAACTGGAGGCCTGGTCCTGCTCAACGCTGGTGGTGGGGGTGCACAAGTGTCTTAACCTTTCGGCCCCCACCCCTCACCGTGATGTGAAGGGCATTACGCGCCCCTCTGCAGCGTGGGGAGCCTCGAGGCCACAGCAAGGGAAACACACTTTGGGACAAGCTGGGCGGCGTTACAAGAGAAGCACACAGCCCGCGGGGTCCTCAAGCTAAGAGAGAATGGGGGGCACCTGCCCATCCTGAACCTCCTTAGGCCAGGCCGCGACTACTGAGCGTTCGGGGGGCGGAACCGAGCACCGTGCAGGCGGGGCGCAGAGGACCCAGGCTCTCCCCGCCCGCCCCACCTCCCACAGGCGGGTGTGCGTGCGCGCGACAGATGCAGGCAAGCCAATGGGGGACGAGGGCGGGGACAGCGCGCGGCCCGAGATAAACACGGCCACGTGACCGCCCCGCCCGCCCGGAGCCAGTAAACAGGCTGGGGCCGCGCAGAGGCGTGGGGAGCCTCAGCAGGGGGCGCACAGCCCCTCCCTCGCCATCCCTTTAGCAGCGGAGAGCGCTGTTGAGTTGTGACGCAGGCGGTCTGTGCCGTGCGGGCCCACCCCAGGGTGCCCACAGAGCCAGGCCAGTACAGCCTCTCCCCCCAAAGACTGGGAGGATTTAAACCTGCCCAAAATGGGAAGCGCCGTCTATTAATTGAGGCTCATAATAGGAGCTTGGGTCCAGACTGTCAGAGCGCGGCCTTGCGCAGGTGTCTCTCCACCGCTGACAGCCCTGCTCCTCAAAGTGGAGCCAGTAATAGTCCCTAGCTCCTAGGATTGTTTAAGGATTATAATGGTAAGCCAGATAAAGCCCTTACATCAGTATGGTACATCATAAAAACAAATAAGCGTTAATTAAGTCAACTTAAAGCCTAGAGAGCCCAAATCCGGCCCCAGGTTGCGCAGTAAGGTAGAGGCACAGCAAGATGTGCTGCAGCTCCCCAAGCCCACCCTTGGAAGGGAGGGAAGCCCCCAGTGGGCTCCTGGCTCTGTGTAGGATCTTACTTTTCCTGTCTCAAGCAGTCTTCAGCAGGGCCTCAGAGATGGGGGCCTTATTTTACAAATGGGGGAATGGAGGCTCAGAGAGGTTGAGGGCTTTGCCCTGGGTCACACAGCTGGAAACTTCCAGAACCAGAATTCCGAGGCAGCGGTATCAGGCTCAAAGCCTGAGCACTTCCCCCTGAACTGGCCAAAAAGCCCACAATGGACTCTTGTGGAGCTAGCTTTGTACTACTGGGAGTAGGTCCCAAGCTCTGGGGTCAGGCAGCTTGGAGTTCAGTGTATGACCCTAGGGCAAGGCTTCTGTCTAGAGGCTCTGTCTGTAAAATGGATGGCATAGGCAATTCCTGGAGCCATCGTGGCATGGTTATAAGCTTGGCTTCAAACCATAAGGTCGGCAGTTTGAATCCACCAGTCGCTCCTTGGAAACCCTATAGAGAAGTTCTACTCTGTCCTATAGGATTGCTAAGAGTTGGAATGGACTGGACAGCAACAGATAATGATTGGCAGTCTGGTTACTGCTGCACCCACTGATAATATCATTACTCAGCTACTGGACCTGACCCCGCAGCCCTAAGGAGGCATGTCTAAGGTATGGCATGTGGCATGGGCACTGGTTGGGGGTGGGGAGGGGACCGCACATGCCAATGAGCAGTTTCTTTTGGCCATTGCTGTTTCCATCACCAGCTGAGTGAAATCATTCAGCAACTGAAAACGTATTGCCATAGGGGCTATTTTCCACAAATACACCGCTGAATGGAGCTGAAACTCCCTAAAAGGTGGGAAGCATTAGCAAGTGGGGAAAGGAGGGAGAAAGGAGGGAGGGGGGAGGGATGGAAGGAGGAGGGAAGAAATTACCGAAGGCTGCACAGCAGGGTCCTGGGCAGGCTGAAATGCGGGTGGGGTATGTACTATGGCTGATGATGTAACACCTATGCCGCCAGCCCCACCCTATGCCATTTAGTGTGACTTCCAGAACAAGCAAGATAGTCTGCTGCCCCGTCTACTGGGTAGCGGATGGCATCAAGTGGGTACCACACTGCACAGGGGTTGGCGGTTACCTTCTGGTAATGACCTCCCCTCTCTCAGCCTCAGCTTCCCCATCTGAACAATAAGAGGACTGATCTCAATCATTTCTAAAGCTACTTTGAGTTCCTGTGAAGAACTGAATTGCCCCAGATCCCTTTCCTGGCTGGAGGAAGAAAAAAACGTTGAAGCCTATCTATCTAGCTTTGTACTGATAGCAAACATTTACTAAGTGCTTAGTCTGGGCCCTGGTTGTGTAGTGGTTAAGTGCTATGGCTCCTAACCAAAAAGTTGGCAGTTTGAATCCACCAGGTGCTCCTTGGAAACTCTGTGGTGTAGTTCCACTCTGTCCTATAGGATCGCTATGAGTCGGAATCGGAATCGACTTGACGGCAATGAGTTTTTTGGGTTAGTCTGGGCCAAGCATGCATCAGGCACTTTATACCACGTATCTAACCCTCACAACAGCCCTGTGATGGAGGCGTTACTATTCCCGCTTGGAGATGAGGAGGCAGAGGTATGTTGGGACCTGCCCACAGGCTCACAGGTGTCTCATGGGCAGCCAGGCCTGGAACCCAGGACCAAAGTGTTGGGGAGCCAGAAGGTGTCCCCAGGTCACATAGTCAAGCCGTCTCCCAGAGCCCCCTGGGGGAGGGTCACAAAAGGCAGGCATGAGGGCCCACCCAGTGGTCTCAGCATGTGAAAGAATTAAAACAAAGGGGCCATCGACTCATGGTGGGGGTGGGGGAGAGAAGGAAGGCCACAAGCCAAAGAAACCCCAAGGGACTCAGCTGCTCTTTGAAGCACTAGTCCCTTCTCTCGCTCTCATGGGCACATACATTCGTTTAGGGTCAATAAAAATGGGAGAGGTAATTTTTAATTAATAAGTACCTCTGTTTAGAGAAGGAGCTCTTTGAAAAGATGGACTACAGAGGAGGAAACAAGCAACAGCACCATGCAGCTCAGCATGCTGGTCACCACAGCTCTGAGGCAGTGCTTTCCCGGGGCACAAACCGAGAGGAGGGTGACGGGCCCAGGGAACCGGTCCCCTGCTGCCATGGGCCAGCTTCCTTTTCTAGCTGTCTTGTCCCCGTTACTCCCCTCTGCTCCCTCCTCCTCTCACTTCTTCCTTCCTCCAGCACCCAGATCAGAAGTCCACCTGACCAGCCAAGTGGATAAGGGGATCCTGCTTCACCCCAAGGGTGTTTGGGAAGACGAAAGGCAGGGGTATCTACAAGCCAGCCACCAACCCCAACCCTCAGGATGCCTGTGGGCCACCCTGAAAGTGTAGCCAGTAGTGAGAGGAGAGCAGGGCCTGGACTATTGAGCCCATTTTGCAGAGAGGGAAGCCGAGGCAGCATGGGCTATCTTCCCCTCTCCTCTCTCTCCCGAGCCCTTCCCCGCAAAATGCCACCAGGACCCACCGCCAGATCAGCCCAGGGCAGCAGCACAACAGAAAGCCCCTGGCACAGACACGGTGGCTCTCAGCAGAGGGGGTTTCCAAGAGTCAGTCTCAAGGTGGCAGGGCAGGGGTGGGGTACCCATGGACCAATGGGGAGGCCCCACGACTAGCTCGTTTCTTCTCCTCCCCCCCAAAACTCCCTGCTGGGAGGTGATTGGTTGGTGGGAGGGTTCCTGATTGAGCTTCAGTAGGGGAGGTGGAGCAACCCAGACAGGTCTCAGAACCAGACCCCCCTGCCTACTCTGGGATGGTGATGTTGGGGAGGCACAAAGGAAATACCTGAAAATGTGGAGGCCTGGTTCCAGTCCAAGGAGCCCTGGTGGTGCAGTGGTTAAGCACATGGCTGCTAACGGAAAGGTCGGCAGTTCAAAACCAACCACTTCACAGGAGAAAGATGTGACAGTCTACCTCCATAAAAATTTACAACCTTGGATACCCTATGGGGCAGTTATACTCTGTCCTATAGGGCTGCTGTGAGTCAGAATCAACTCGATGGTAATGGGGTAATGTGGGTTCGAGTTCAACTCTGCCACCCCTTGCTGTGTGACCTAAGGCAAGCTGCTTACCCTCTCTGTTTCCTCATCTTCAGAGACCTCGATCGCACCACCACACAGGCTGTATGGGAACCTACTCTGTCCAAGGCAAGGCAGGCTCAGGCTCTGCCCCAGCTACATGGCACTGAGGACGCTGGTGCTCCACCAGCTAGACTTCCCTGCCCAGCCCCACAGACTCCCCACACCCAGCACTGTACTCGCTGTGGTTCAGAGGCCCCTCCATCTGACCAGCAGCCGTCTCTGAAGCCAAGATGCTGAGCCTTTGCCTCCCAGTTGCCAAGAAAACCCAGAAGAAGGGGAGGGGAGGAGAGAGGAGAGGAAGAGCCATCCAGAAGATGGAGCCCAACAAGTGAGAGGGGTGGGGTGAGAAGAGAAGCTGGTGGTCCACCTGGACCCTCATGTGCTCCAAGCCCCTCAGCTGGCAGAGGGGAGACAGACCCAGAGAAGAGGATGATTTACTCCAGGTCAGCTGGCCGATTACAAGAGCAGCTGGAGCTAGAAGCTGGGCAGGGGAGAGGGCAAAAGGCAGGCGGAGAGACAGATGGGCAGGCAGACAGACACACACAAAGGAGCCTTACTTTGGGGGCCATCCTTTCCACTTCACCAGGTACTCCACTTTACCCTGGGAAGAGAGAGAGAAAGGCAGACATAGTGAGATACACAGTCTCCCTGACAACCACTCACAGGACAGTCAGGCCCAAAGGACCTCAGTCCCATATCCCCTTTGCAGACAGGTGTACCCCAGCACACAGTCTGAGGGTCCTTCAGCAGATCCTTGCCAACCTCGAGACCATGACATTTGGCTGCCACATGACGACCCTGGACCACCATCCGTACAAGAGCACAGGAGTACATCAGCCCCAAACAGCTCCTGGGGCAGAATTTCTGAGCTGCAGCACCCAGTCTCCTCATGTTACACATGGGGAAACTGAGACCAGGGAGGGGCATGCACAGCCAGAGATCACAGTGTCATAGTCAAGATTGGTAGACTCCTCCAATCCTAGAAAATTCCTCCCTCTGCCTCAGCTCAAGTCCCATCAACTCTGTCCCTGGGAGAGGCCACCTGTAGTCGGAAGCAGCAGGCCAGTGATTAACTTTAGGACTCTCAAATCCTAAAAGACCCTGCAGTGTCCCAGAGAAGGCTGACAAAGTCACCATCTTCAGAAAGGGGGGTCACTCCTCCGTTTATTAGAAAACAAAGCCAGCTGCCCCCCGTTACCGTTGTTGTTGTTAGCTGCCATAAAGTTGGATACCCATCCCCCTGACTCATGGCAACCCCATGCACAACAGGATCAGACTGGAGTGCTCCACAGGGTTTTCACTGGCTGATTTTCTGAAGTAGACTGCCAGACCTTTCTTCCTGGTCCATCTGAGTCTGGAAGCGCTGCTGAAACCTGTTTAGCATTATAGCCACATGCAAGCCTCCAATGACAGACAAGTGGTGGGCTGTGCTAAGGTGCATTGGCCAGATATTGAATTCGGGTCCCCCATATGGCAGGGGAAAATTCTACCACTGAAGCATCACTGCCCCCTCCCCGCCCAAGCCTGGTTGTTGTGAGTTGCCATTAAGTAGAGAAAAATAAAAAACCAAATCCACTGCCGTCGAGTCGATTCCAACTCATAGCGATTCTACAGGATAGAGTAGAACTGCCCCATAGAGCTCCAAGGAGCACCTGGTGGATTCAAACTGCTGACCTTTTGGTTAGCAGACGTAGCTCTTAACCAGTACGCCACCAGGGTTTCCATTAAGTAGAGAGGGGCCTTAAAAAGTTTCCAGTCTAACCCCAACAGATCATAAAGGCCATCAGAACTTTAAGACCAAGATATGTCACGTACTCAAAGAGCCCATTTGAAAGCACCTGTATTTATTTCCTCCTTCATTGTTTGTCTTCTCCACCAGAATGCCCGCTCTGTGAGGGAAGGGGTGCATCCTGGGGCTTAGGATGGTGCCTGGTACATAACAGATCCTCGGGAAATGTTTCCAGCGAATGACCAGAAATCCTTTCCTCCAAACCCCTCAGGCCCCACCGTGGGAGGGGGGTAATCACTGTACCTGCCTCAGGTTACACTACCTGTAAAGCACAGAGCTTTGTGGGATAAATTATTCCTCTCTTTAATTAAAAAAGCCCAGGGGGGAAGGGAGAGGAAGAAGGGGAGGACCAGCCCAGAAACAGAGCTCGTCTACAAAGGAGATGGGAAAAGATAGGAGGCTGGTGGTCCACCCTGACCCCAGACACCAGAACTGTTTTCTCTCTGGAAATAAGATGAGTTGGCAAGCAGCCAGCCTGCGCTCCTGTTCAACCTCCACCTCTAACTTGCTGTGTGACCTTGAGCTGGTCACTTGCCGGCCTGGGCTTCGGTTTCTGCCTCTGTCAAATGGGTGGGGTGGGAACACCTCTAAGGCTCCTCCCAGTCGTGCACTGGAGCCTCCGAAGGGCTGCATGGGAAGATGAGGGGAAGGATGATCCTGGGTGCGAGGAGAGGAACTTTCCCCAAGGGCTTCCAGCCCCATCCCCAGTGTGGGCGAGCCCACTCTGCGAACATGTGCACAGCAGTGTAGACGCCAGGCCGGGACTGCCAAAGTCCAGTCCCGAGGTGCAGAGTCAAATCCAGCCGCAGACGCCTCCTTAAATTGCAGGGTGTCTGTTTTGGAGAAGGCACAGGAGGAGGAGCTTCGAGGATGCCCCAACGCCGAGTGAGGCTCCACAGGCCCAGAGGGAACTAGGGTGCGGGGGTGGGAGGGGGAGGTGGCGCACACTGGGAGAGGGCGAGCAAGACGCGGGATCAGAAAAGGGCAAAGTCCAGCAGGAAAACCTCCGAGGCTGGGGGCGGGACCTGGGCTCCACTTTCCGAAGCTCCGCCCCCAACTCCAAAGGACTTGGTAATAAAGAGTCCCGAGTTCGAGACACAGCTCTGACGCTAACACACTGGCCAAGACGTTTCCTCAACTTGGGCCTCAGTCTCCCCATATTTAGAATGGGTGGAGGGAGATGAGGCGGGATGGCACTCAGGAACCTTACAGTCCACTCGTCTCTCTAGCTCAGGCGGACTCAGCTGCCCCCAGCATCCCACGGCGACAACTTTTATTCTATTCACCCCACGAGACGGCAGGGAAACTGAGGCATGAAGTGGGGAGCCGGCCGGAGCGGGGCGGGGCTAGCCGGGTCCCCCGCCCCACTTTCCCCCTCTTCCCCAGCGTGAAGGGGCGGCGCTGGGGAAGGGAGGGAACCCCACAGGGGTCCCGGGAGCCGCCCCCGGGCAGCCTCACCTTCCGCACGCGCTTCTTCCGGATGCTCTCCACGGCGAACACCTGCTCGCCGATGGCTGACAGCTCCATGCGGGGCGGCGGGTGAGCGGGCCCCGGGCCGGGGCCGGGCCGGGGGCGGAGCTGCGGGGCCGCGGCTGCGGCGCGCGATGCTCGGGCCGGCGGGGTCCCCGTCACCCTCGCTCGGGCGCGCACGCGCACGCGCGCACACCCCCTCGCGCGCCCTCACGCCGCCGACGTTCCATTTTTGAACCTGCGCAACGTTTTCCCCGGCGCGCGCGAGCGGGCGGGCGAGCGCGCGCGCGCGGGGAGGGGACGGGGGCAGGGAGCGCGCGCCGAGCGGCCGCGGGGCCTCGGCTCGCGCCCTGCAGGTCACGCTCCTCCCACGTCGCCTCCCTGGCCCCACCCCGCCCCCGCCCCCACGGAGCCACGCCCCTACCCCGCCGGGGAGTGAGAGAGGGCCGCGCGGGCCTTGGAAGAGCCGCCGGCCGCGGGACTTATTTGGCGCGAGCGCCGGCCGAGGCGCTTCGAGCGCCCGCGCGCCCCCTGGCGCTGCACCGCGCAAGAGCGGGAAGTGATAGTTAACACAAAGGCGCATTTCCCAAAACCCTCCTGGTGACTGAGGGTCGGAAATGGCCTTGCCTCCTGGGGCAGACGGGAAACAGGGACGCAGAGTGGGCAGGTGATTTGCCCCACTTCCCGCAAAGGAGTAAACATGGGCCAGGGCGGGGACCCTTGACCTAGCGGGGGCGGCAGAGGTTTCCCAACCTGTCCGGGCGTCACAGCACCGAGCTGGGTCTCTGGATCCGAGCTCCAGAGCGGTGTGGGCAGGTCCACCTTCCCTTCCATCCCCCTCTCCGTCCACGCGCGGTTGAGGAGCGCCTAGATGTGCCCGGCCCTGCGCTGAAACGCACGGGTCAGACGCGGACGCTGCCTCGAGTCACCCTAGACTCGGCAATCTAACTGGCGGCAGGTGTGGCGTGATGGATGTAAGGTGCACACGGGGTCGAATTTATCTTCCGCGCTGCCCCAAGTCCCCCCGCGCACTTGGTTCTTGGCATGTAGTAGGTGTTTATCATAATAAATATTGAAGCCTAAGACAAACTCACTGTCACTCATCCACTCTAACCCCCTGCTGTTTTGCCTACCACGGTGAGTAGCGTCTGCATTCGTCCATGTCAGAAACACGGAGTCATCCTTGCCTTTCCTCCCCGCCCCCCCCACCCCAACCTGCATTGATGCCCCCCATCTGCCTCTCTGACCTCACAGTGCCTCAGGTCTGCCTTCCCTCTCACCACTACACCCACCATTGTGGTTCAACCCTCGTCCTCTCTCTGGACTCAGTGGCAGCCTTCTCATTGAGCTGCCATCCCCTCCGGTTCATTGTCCACACCTTGGGAGAGCACCGTTTCTAAAATGTGAATAAGACTGGGTCACCTTAATGCCTCAAAGTCTTCCATAGCTTCCTGTTGTTGTTAGCTGCTGTCAGTCGGCTCTGGCTCATGGCAAACCTGTGTGGGACAGAAGGAAACGTTGCCCAATCCTGTGCCATCTTCACCATTGTTGCAGTCGTTGTGTGTGTTTGAGTGCTTTCCAGCCTTGGGCCTCATCTTTCAGCACTTTATTGAACAATATTCTGTTGTAATTAATAGGGTTTTCATTGGCTAGTTTTTGGAAGTAGGTTGCCAGGCCTTTCTTCCTAGTCTTCGTCTGGAAGCTCCACTGAAACCTGTCCATCGTGGGTGACCTGCTAGTATTTGAAATGCCTGTGCTATAGCTTCCAGCATCATAACATGCAAGCCACCACAGTACAACACACTGACAGTAGTGGCCATAGCGTCCTAGAGTCATCAGAAATAAATTTCAAACACCTCCATCTGGCACACAGAAAAAGGAAATAATAGATTTACTCCTGACCTTTTATCATGAGCAACAGGAGCCAGAAGGCAGTGGAATAGCATATTCAATGTCCCATGGGGAAATAACCCCCATCCTAGAATTATATGCCCAGTGAAAATATCTTTCAAGAATTGTGTACCAGTGAAAATATCTTTCCAGAACAAAGACAAAATAATGACATTTACAAACACAAAAACTAAGACCCTCCCTAAGGGAAATTCCAAAGGAGGAATTCAGGCAGGAAGAAGATGATCACAGACAGAGGTCTGATGCAATAGGGAATAAAGAACAATGAAGAACATTGACAATGTAAAACAATGGTAACAATGTCTCCGGGATAAAAATAGAATTAAAATATACAACAACAATGACTTACAATTTGGGTGTGTTAAAGTGCTCTAAGACCCTTGTATTCTTCAGACAGAAGGTGTCCTCAAATACGCTTAGACTCTGGTAAATTAAGACAGCAAGTTGTCCTTACTAGAGAAACCACTAAAAGAATGTAAATGTAGTATATAGTATTTACCCAAATTAATACAGTGGGGAATAGAATGAGAAAACCAACCCACTCAATTCTAAAGCAGGCAAGAATGGAGAGAAAAAGAAATAAAAGATAGGTGGGACAAACACATGATAGATGTCATGGACTGAATTCTGTCCCCTCAAATATGTGGTTAGGCCATGATTCCCAGTATTGAGTGGTTGTCCTCCATTCTGTGGTTGTAATTTTATGTTCAGAGGATTAGGGTGGGATTGTAACACCACCCTTACTCAGGTCACCTCCTTGGTCCAATGTAAAGGGAGCTTCCCTGGGGTATGGCCTGTACCACCTTTTATCTCTCAAGATAAAAAGGAAAGGGAAGCAAGCAGAGAGTTGGGGACCTCATACCACCAAGAAAGCAGCACCAGGAGTAGAGCGCATCCTTTGGACACAGGGTCTCTGTGCCTGAGAAGCTCCTTGACCAGAGGAAGATTGAGGACAAGGACCTTCCTTCAGAGCCGACAGAAAGAGAAAGCCTTCCCCTGGAGGTGATGCCCAGAATTTGGACTTGTAACCTACTAAACTGTGAGAAAATACATTTCTCTTTGTAAATAAATTTCTCTTTGTTAAGGTCATCCACTTGTGGTATTTCTGTTATAGCAGCATTAGATGACTAAGACAACAGATATAAATTCAAATGTGGTCTGTCAGTTTGTCCTACTGTGGTGGCTTGCATGTTGCTGTGATGCTGGGAGCTATGCCACCAGTATTTCAAATACCAGCAGGGTCACCCAAAATGGATAGGTTTCAAACATGCTTCCAGACTAAGACAGACTGGGAAGAAGGACCTGGCAGTCTACTTCTGAAAAAATTGGCTAGTGAAAACCTCACAAAAAGCAGTGGAACATTGTCTGATACAGTGCCAGAGATGAGCCCCTCAGGTTGGAAGGCACTCAAAAGATGACTGGGGAAGAGCTGCCTCCTCAAAGCAGAGTCAACCTTAATGACGTGGGTGGAGAGAAGGTTTCAGGACCTTCATTTGCTGATGTGGCATGACTCATCAATGACATTTACAAACACAAAACAGCTGCAAACATCCATTAATAATCAGAACGTGGAATACATGAAATGTGAATCAAGGACAATTGGAAGTTGTCAAAAATGAAATGAAATGCTTGAATATCTATATCCTAGGCATTAGTGAGCTGAAATGGACTGGTATCAGCCATTTTGAATCAAACAATCATACGGACTACTACACTGGGAATGACAAATTGAAGAGGAATGGTGTGGCATTCATCATCAAAAAGAACATTTCGAGATATATCCTGAAGTACAATGATGTCAGTGAAAGGGATAATATCCATACACTTACAAGAAAGACCAGTTAGTACAACCATTATTCAAATTTATGCACCAACCATTAATGCCAAAGATGAAGAAATTCAAGACTTTTACGAACTTCTGCAGTCAGAAATTGATCAAACTTGCAATCAAGATGCGTTGATAATTATTGGTGTCTGGAATGTGAAAGTTGAAAACAAAGAAGGACCAGTAGTTGGAAAATAGAGCCTTGATGATAGCAATGACATGGGAGAACACATGAGACACAGTTTTGCAAAACCAATTGCTTCTTCATTGCAAATACCTTTTTTCAACAACATAAATGGAGATTATACAGATGGACCTCATGGGATGGAATACCCAGGAATCAAATCAACTACATATGTGGAAAGAGACGGTGGAGAAGCTCGATATCATCAGTCAGAAGAAGGCCAGGGGCCGACTGCGGAACAGACCACCAACTGCTCACATGCAAGTTCAAGGTGAAGCTGAAGCAAATTAAAACAAGTCCATGAGAGCCAAAGTACAACCTGGAGTATATTACACCTGAATTTAGATATAATCTGAAGAATAGATTTGACACATTGAACGCTAATGAATGAAGACCAGATGAGTTATGGGAAGACATCAGAGACATCATACATGAAGAAAGCAAAAAGTCATGAAAAAGACAAGAAAGAAAGAAAAGACCAAAATGGATATCAGAAGAGATTCTGAAACTTGCTCTTGAATGTAGAGTAGCTAAAGCAAATGGAAGAAATGATGAAGTAAAAAAGCTGAACAGAAGATTTAAAAAGGCAGCTTGAGAAGACAAAGTACAGTATTATAATGACACATGCAAAGTCCTGGAGTTAGAAAACCAAAAGAGAAGAACACACTCGGCATTTCTCAAGGTGCCCATCAACGGATGAATGGATAAATAAATTATGGACTGAAAGGACTAAAGAAAACATTCAAGCCTCAAGTTGCAGTTTCGAAGAATTCTATGGGCAGAATATTGAACGGTACAGGAAGCCTCAAAAGAAAATGGAAGGAATATACAGAGTTACTGTACCAAAAGGAACTGGTCAACGTTCAACTATTTCAGGAGGTAATACATGATCAAGAACCATGCAACTGAAGGAAGAAGTCCAAGCTGCACTAAAGGCATTGGCAAAAAACAAGGCCCCAGGAATTGAGAGAATACCAATTGAGATGTTTCAACAAACAGATGCAATGCTGGAAGCACTCATTCATCTATGACAAGAAATTTAGAAGACAGCTACCTGGCCAACCAACTGGAAGAGATCCATATACCTGCCCATTCCGAAGAAAGGTGATCCATCAGAATGTGGAAACCATCGAACAATATCATTAATATCACATGCAAGTAAAATTATGCTGAAATTAATTTAAAAAATGGTTGCAGCAGTACATCAACAGGGAACTGTCAGAAATTTAAGCCAGATTCAGAAGAGGACATGGAACAAGGGATATCATTGCTTATGTCAGATAGATCTTGGCCTGAAAGCAGAGAATACCAGAAAGATATTTACTTGTGCTTCACTTACTATGTGAAGGCATTCAACTGTGTGGATCACGACAAATTATGGATAACACTGTGAAGAATGGGAATTCCAGAACACTTAATTATGCTCATGAGGAATCTGTACTTAGACCAAGAGGCAGTCGTTTGAACAGAATAAGGGCATACTGCATGGTTTCAAATCAAGAAAGGTGTGTGTCAGGGTTGTATCCTTTCACCTTATTTATTCAGTCTTTATGCTGAGCAAATAATCCAAGAAGCTGGACAATATGAAGAAGAACAGGACATCAGGATTGAAGGAAGATTCATTAACAACCTGAGATATGCAGATGACACAACCTTGCTTGCTGAAAAGGAAGAGGGCTTGAAGCACTGATGAAGATCAAAGACTACAGCCTTCAGTATGGATTACGCCTCAACATAAAGAAAACAAAAATCTTCACAACTGGACCAATAAGCAACATCATGACAAACAGAGATAATACTGAAGTTGCCAAGAATTTCATTTCACTTGGATCTATAATCGATGCCCATGGAAGCAGCAGTCAATAAATCAAACGACGTATTGCATTGGGCAAATCTGCTGCAAAAGACCGCTTTAAAGTGTTAAAAAGCAAAGATGCCACTTTGAGAACTAAGGCACGCCCAATCCAAGCAATGGTCTTTTCAATTGCTTCATATACATGTGAAAGCTGAACAACGAATAAGGAAGACAGAAGAAGAATTCATGCATTTGAATTATGGTTTTGGCAAAGAATATTGAATATACCATGTCTGCCAGAAGAACAAACAAATCTGTCTTGGAAGAAGTACAGACAGAATGCTCCTTAGAAGCAAGTATGGCAAGATGTCATCTCATGTACTTTGGACATGTTATCAGGAAGGACCACTCCCTGGAGGACATCATGTTTGATAAAGTAGAGGGTCAGCGGGAATACCCTTAAGAAGATGGATTGACACAGTGGCTGCAACAATAGTCAAGCCCTTAACTATTTGCTCCACCCAAGCACTACTTAGAAGTTTGTGACCTTAAATGCTTACATTAGAAAAGAGAAAAGTCAGAAAGTAGTAAGCACCCATCCCAAGAAGCTAGAAAAAGAACAGCAAACTAAACCAAAGACAACAGAAGGAAGGAAAGAATAAAGGTAAGGGCAGAAAGTAATAAAATAGCAAACATGTGTACGACAGAATCATCAAAACCAAAGATTATTTCTATGTAAAGATAAATAGCATCGACAACCCATTGGCGAAATGATCAAGAAAAAAGGGAGAAGGCACAAATAACCAATATCCAGAACGTTAGGGACATAACAAAAGATTCTGCAGACATTTAAAAGATAGAAGAGGGTATTATAAGTAACTTTATTACAATAGCTTGAAATGAAGTTATAAATGAAATGGGCAAATTCCTAGAGAAATAAAACAGTGGAACTGACTCCAGATGAAGAGAAAATCTGAACGAGCACCATCCCTGGCCATAGTAACAAACAAAGTCTTTAACGACCAGGCACTGACCATTCAGAACAGGTGCAGGCCTTAGCACTGAGCAGGGTCCAGGAAGTCCCTGGCTGTGCCAAGCATTAACCATTTGATTTATGCATCTTTGGAAGGTCTGGGGGTCCTAGAGCAGTCCTGGAAGGGACATTGCATTTGGAAAGTTGGGGTAGTAGCTATGTACCAACTGGTATGAAATTATTCCAGTATTTAAGCAACCAGAACGGCTGTCTCGTGAACACCAGTTGAACATCATTCCTTCCCACAGCCATTAAAGGAACTGAATCGATCAACAGAAATGTTCTCACAAAGAAAACTCAGCCCCAGAGGGCTTAACCTATGAGTTCTAGCAAATATTTAAAGAAGAAACAATTCCAGCCTTATACCAACTTATCCACATAAAAGGAAAAGGGGAAAAGTCCCCCAACTCCTTTTATGACAAGAATGGTAGAAGAAAAGTATGGGCCAATGTCGTCCATGAATATATATGCAAAAACTCTAAACAAAACATTGGCAAACCAAATCAGGCAGTATATAAAATTGATATTACATCATAACCAAATTCGGTATAGTCCAGAAATGCAAGGTTGGTTTAACATTTGAAAATCAGTTAATGTAATTCACCACATTAAAAGATTAAAGAAGACCCACTCCTTGGAATGTATCCTAGAGAAATAAGAGCCTTTACACAAACAGATATATGCACACCCATGTTCATTGCAGCATTGTTTACAGTAGCAAAAAGATGGAAGCAACCAAGGTGCCCATCAAAGGATGAATGGATAAATAAATTATGGTATATTCACACAATGGAATACTACGCATCCATAAAGAACAGTGAGGAATCTGTGAAACATTTTGTAACATGGAGGAATATGGAAGGCATTATGCTGAGTGAAATTAGTCAGTTGCTAAAGGACAAATATTGTGTAAGACCACTCTTATAAGAACTCAAGAAATAGTTTAAACAGAGAAGAATATATTCTTTGATGATTACAAGGAGGAAGGGAGGGAGGCAGAGAGGTATTCACTAATTAGATAGTAGATAAGAACTACTTGAGGTGAAGGGAAAGACAGCACACAATACAGGAGATATCAGCACAACTGGACTAAACCAAAAGCAAAGAAGTTTCCTGAATAAACTGAATGCTTCGAAGGCCAGCGTAGCAGGGGAGGGGGTTTGGGGACCATGGTCTCAGGGGACATCTAAGTCAACTGGCATAATAAAATCTATTAAGAAAACATTCTGCATCCCACTTTGGAGAGTGGCGTCTGGGGTCTTAAATGCTAGCAAGCTGCCATCTAAGATGCATCAATGGGTCTCACCTGGAGCAAAGGAGACTGAAGAACACCAAAGACACAAGGTAATTATGAGCCCAAGAGACAGAAAGGGCCACTTAAACCAGAGACTACATCAGCCTGAAACCAGAAGAACTAGATGGTGCCCGGCTATAACCGATGACTGCCCTGACAGGGAATACAACAGAGAACCCCTGAGGGAGCAGGAGAGCAGTGGGATGCACACCCTAAATTCTTGTAAAAAGACCAGACTTAATGGTCTGACTGAGATTAGAAGGACCCTGGTGGTCATGGCCCCCAGACCTTCTGTTAGCCCAAGACAGGAATCATTCCCGAAGCCAACTCTTCAGACAGGGATTGGACTGGACAATGGGTCAGAAAATGATGCTGGTGAAGAATGAGCTTCTTGGATCAAGTAGACACATGAGACTATGTTGGCATCTCCTGTCTGGAGGGGAGATGAGAGGCCAGAGGGGTCAGAAGCTGGCGGAATGGACATGAGGAAAGAGAATGGAGGAAAGGAGTGTGCTGTCTCATTAGGGAGAGAGCAATTAGGAGCATATAGCAAGGTGTATATAAATTTTTGTATGAGAGACTGACTTGATTTGTAAACTTTCACTTAAAGCACAATAAAAATTTAAAAAAGCAATAAAAAAAGATTAAAGAAGAAACACATATGATCATCTCAATAGATGCTGTAGAAGTCCAAGTTTAGCATCTGTTTATGTTTAAAAACTCATAACAAGTTAGGAATACAAAGGAAGGTCTTTATTTTCTACCGGAAACTGTTATCCTAATCAATGTTAAATGTAGAACACGTTCCTCTTGAGATGGGACAAGGCAAGGATGGCTGCTATTCCCATTTCTGTTTAACATTGTACTGGATATCTTAACCTGTGTTGCCTAATGTGGAGCCGTTAGCCACCTATACCACTACCCATCTATGGTGGCTTACGTGTTGCTGCGCCACCAGTATTTCAAATACCAGCAAGGTCACCTATGATGGACAGATTTCAGTGGAGCTTCCAGACTAAGACAGACTAGGAAGAAAGGCCTGGTGACCTACTTACAAAAATCAACCCATGAAAATGTTATGGATAACAACAGAACATTGTGCGATATAGTGCTTGAATATAAGCCCCCTAGGTTGGAAGAATCACAGAGATGGTGCAGGACCAGGCAACATTTTGCTCTGTTATACTTAAGATTGCCATGAGTCACAGTCCAGTCAATGGCAACTAACGACAACAAGAAGTCACGTATGACTATTGAGCCCTTGAACTCTGACTAGTCCTAACAGAGATGTACTGTAAAAATAAAATGCACACCAGATTTCAAAGACTTAGTGCAAAACACACTGTTATTAATAATTTTTATATGTATTACATGTTGAAATTATATTTCTGATATATTGGGTGAACTAAAATATATTACTAGAATTCATTTCACTTGCTTCTTTTGCTTTTTTTAATGCAACTATTAGAAATGTTCAAATTATATATGTGGCTTGCATCTATGACTTGAATTAAATTTCCATTGGACAGTGCTGTCCTAGACAGTAAGTAAGGCGACAAAATAAACAAAAGGTAACAGGATTAGAAATGAATAAACTGCCATTATTTTCAGATTTTACATAGAAATTCCAAAGTATCTTTAAACATATTCTTATTTATTAGAATTAATAAGAGAATTTAGCAAAATTGCTGGATAAAAATCAATACAAAAGGAGATGGTGCCCAGCTACCGCTATAGGACATTTTGATCAAAGATTCTATAGAAGAATCCTGATCAAAAGGGGGAATATGTACAGCAGAATTTCAAACTCTTATGGACTCCAGACTTTCTGGAGCCATGGAGGCTGGGTAAACCCCTGAAACTATAGCCCTGAGATAATCTTTAAACCTTAAACCAAAAATATCCCCCCTGAAGTCTTCTTAAAACCAAACAGTAGTTTAGCTGAACTAGTGAAAAATATCTGCCCTGACATTTATGCTCTTTTAAGAACTATCTATGTGGCATCAAAGTGACAACAGCAACTGGAAAGACTAGATAGGAATCTTAGGGGCAGCGAGTTTATGTTTATGGGGGAGGAACAACTCAGAAAAGGAAGGTGAGAATGGCTGCACAACTCAAAGAATGTAATCAGTGTCACTAAATTGTACGTGTACAAACTGTTGAACTGGTGTATGCTTTGCTGTGTACATTCTCAACAACAACAGTGGTTCAGCACTCAGCTGCTAGCTGAAAGATCAGCAGTTCAAACCTACTCCTTTCTCCATGGGAGAAAGATGCGGCAGCCTGTTTCTGTAAAGATTACATTGCAGCCTTGGAAACCCTGTGGGGGCAGTTCTACTCTGTCCTGTAGGGTCCCTATGAGTCAGAATCGACTCAGCGGCAACAGGTTTGGTTTTTTGGTTTATAATAATAAAAAAAAGGTTTATAGGTCTTAAAAAAAATCAGTACACAAAAATCTGTTGTTTCTTTATACCAGCAATAAACAATTAGAAAATTCATTAGTAATGGAATGAAAATATATAAACTAGGAAAGAATATAAGGAAACATGTGCAAAGCATTTATGGAATAATAATCATAAAATTTTACTGAGACACATTAAAAAAGATCTAAAAATAGAGAGGTAAGCCATGTTCATAGAATAAAAGCCCAGTACTGTAACAACGTTGATTTCCTCCAACTGGCCTATAGGATCAAGGCAGTCCTAATCAGAATCACCACGGCTTTGTTTTTTCTGGATTTGGTAAGCTGAATGTAAAATTTATATTGAAGAGCAAAGGGCTAAGACTAGTCGAGGCACTCTTGAAGAAGGAGGAAGGAGAGAAGGAGATAATGGTGACGGAATCATCCCTAGCACATACCATGCCATTAGAAAGCAAGAACAAATAAGACAGTGTGCTATTGACATGAAAACAGACAAATCAGCTAAACGAGAGCCCAGGAAAAGGGTTGGCCCCCGACTTATGGTAACCCCATGCACAACAGAATGAGATGCACGAGTCCTGTGCCATGCCCATGATCAGATCAGACTATTATGATCCACACGGTTTTCATTGGCTGATTTCCAGAAGTAGGTTGCCAGGCCTTTCTTCCTAGCCTGCCTTAGTCTGGATGCTCCCTCGAAACCTGTTTAGCGTCATAGCGACATACAAATCTTCACCGATAGATGGGCTGCATATGAGGTACATTGGCTGGGAATCCAACCTGGGTCTTCCTCATGGAAGGTGAAAATCTGTCACTGAATTCTCTCTCCCTCTCTCTCTATACGCATATATAGTTGAGAGTTGAGGTGGTGGCTGTGTACCAGCTAATATGAAACTATGTGTGTGCATGCGTGTGTGTGTACACACACATATAGAGAGAGGAGAGAGAGAGAGATGCTGCTGGCCAGTGTGTAAACTACACACTTTCATTAAATGGTACTGGGATTATCAGTTATCCATATGGGGGAAAAAACTGAATTAGACCTCCTTGATATGACTTAAAACCCTGAATGTAAAAGTCAAAACTCTGAAGCTTTTAGAAGATAATATTAAAAAAAAAAAAAAATTTATGGTCATAGGTAGGGAATAATTTCTTAAACAAGAAACAAAGAATTTAAGTCATATGGCAAACAATTGATAAATTTGACTTCACTAAAATGATGAACTTCCTTTCTCAAAAGACTGCATGTAGAGTGGGTAGATAAAGAAAATACTTAGAGCACTCATAAATTGGCAAGGGTGAAGATGCGAAGAATTCTTCTGAATCAATAAGGAAGAGAGAAAGCCAATTGGAACAAAAATACAGGAGATGAAAAGAGTTGCAAAAGACTTCAACAGGCACTTCAGAAAGAGGAGCCACAAGTGACCAATAAACATATGAAAAGTTGCTCAACCTCATGAGTAATGCAAATAAAATCCCTCAACGAGCTACAACCTCACCCTCATCTGATAGCAGAAATTAAAAAGTCTGACAATAGCAAGTGCCGGCAAGAATGAGGTGCACTGTGAACTCTCACGCACTGCCGGTGAGAATATGAATTGACTCAACCACTTCAGCGATGGTTTGGCATTATCGAATGAATTTAAACCTACACATAATCTGTGACTCAGCCAGTTGTCTCCTAGAGAGATTCTTGTACATCTGCACCCAAAACCATGTTTTAAATTGTTCATAGCAAAAAGGTTTGTAAATGCCCCAAACCGGAAACAGGATAGGTAAGTCAAGTCTGTGATATTCACACACGGGTTTATTATCCAGCCTTGGAAATGAATGAACTACATCAACTTGAATGAATCTTTCAAAATAATGTTGAGCAAAGAATACAGACCATATGGCGCCACGTACATACGTAAATAGCAGACAAAGTTAAAGACTATTTCGTATGGGGATGCATGCATGCATAGACAGTAAAACTAAAGAGGAAACAAGGAAATGATTATTGCAGAGACCAGAACAGTGATTTCCTCTCGGGGAGAGAGGTGCGTATGATGCAGAGAAACGCTCTGTCCTGGCAACGTGCCCTTTCTTAATTTGGAAGTTGGTCATCTGAGCGTTAGCCTTATTATTACTCTTTGAATGTCCATATGTTTTACGCACTCTTATGTGTATTATGTATCACAATAAGTTATTAAATTAAGTTTATAAGAAATGGTTCTGGAAATCTAGTTAGGAGCCAGAATACACAGGGTATTTTAGGCTATATTAAGGATTTTTATCTTTATTCTAAAATTGCCAGATACCTGAGGGCAAACTGCAGCTGAAAGAGAAATACTAAGATTAATAGGAAAAAGGAGACTTAAAAGAAAATAAAGATAATTCAGGATATAGAAGATGACTTTGGGGTAAAACCTCCTCGGAGGCATTTTAGAAGAAACCATCTCCACAAAACAAGAAAAAGATGCTTTGAGAAAGGAGCAATCAGAAAACAAGAAAGAATTCTTGGACATTAAAAATATTGCTGACATTCTAAAAAATAATAGAAGGGTTAGTGGATCCTAGAACACAGAACAAAAAGATGGAAAATACAGAAGAAAGGTAAAAGATCCTAAAGGATCCTTCCAGAAGGAGTTCTGGGAAGAAAATTTAGGAGGAGCAAAGGGGAGAAAATGATCAAATAGAAAAAAATTCCCAGAGCTGAACCATCAAATAACGAGCAGGAGAGATTTTTAAAAGCCTGACGTGTATACACACTAAGGGATATCTGATCATCGAGGATTAAAATAAATTAATTTAAAAGCTTCCTGTTTTGTTTTACTGTTTTGTTTGTTCTAAGGTCACAAAGAAAGGAACATGAATCAGTCATGCACCAGCAATAACAGGGGACAAAAGACAGCAGACAAAGGTCTTCAAATTCTGAGGGAAAATTACTTTGAACCTAAGATTATATGCCTTCTGGGGAAGTAAAAAATGCTCTAAATAGCAGAAAATACAACTTACAATGGCTTAAATGAATAGGAAGCTGTTTCTCATCTAACAAGATGTCTTTAGGAGAAATTGTTGGCTCTCGTTCAGTGAATCAGTCATTAGGGCTAGTAGTATCTCTGTGATGCCACATGCCTTTACCTTGTATTTGTTGCCACATGGTCACAAGATGACTGCTAGAGCTCCAGACATCACTATTTCTAACTGCAGTGCCTCTCTCTCTCTGTATGTATACATAAAAAAATGTATGTGTGTATATATATATATATATATATATATATATATATATATATACACACACACACAAAGAGATAGAGCTCTCAGCTGCTAACCACTAGGCCAGTGGTTCGAACCCACCAGCTGCTCCTTGGTAGAAAGATGTGGTGGTCTGCTTCCATAAAGATTGCAGCCTTGGAAACCCTATGGGGCAGTTCTACTCTGTCCTATAGGATCGCTATGAGTTGGAATGAATATGATAGCAAACAGCAACAACACACACACACACATATCTGGCCTATTTGTCTATTCTCACGTCAGAAGCACACTGTCTCATTTGCTCCAGCTTTTTCTAATCCCACAGTCAGTCTGCGTGTGTCTCCCCTACCAGACCGTGAGCTCAGGGGACAGATGTGATTCTCCTCTCTGTCCCTGGTGCTCTGCCCAGGGCCAGGCACACAGTAGGGGTCCTGTGTTTATTGAGTGAATAAATGAACGCTCAGTGAGAGGCTGAACTTCAGCAAGGCTGGGAAGAGGTCAGGAGACCTGGGGCTGCACAGCATGAGGTAGGAGGGCTGTTAAAGGGCCAGGCATGGCTGGAAAAAATTGGGAGGGACTGCTACAAAAGACGCCTGGTGCTCAAAGCTCCCATCTTGAGCGCAGGATAACAGCGGGACTGGCCCTGCCTGGCTCTGACCACCAGGTGGCGCCAGGCTCCAGGTGTCTGGCCTCAGGGAGCACACTCCCCAACTTGCCAAGAGAGAGGGCCCTGGTGGCAGGCAGCTCCAAGGAGGCCAGAGCCAGCCCCTGCAGGACCAGAGAAGGTCCCTCCAGGCTTATCCTTGGGTGTCACTTCAGGGCCTTGCCCCATCCGCTTCACTGTGCCTGAGAGTCCACCCTTGGAGATACCATGGCTGCTCTACAGTACAAAATGCCCAGGGAGAAGCTCCCAGACTGCCTTCTGGGTGACTGGGTGTGTCACAAGAAAAGGGGAAGAGAGTGAGACTTGGAGGCCAGAGAGCACACTTACGGCTGTGTGGCTTGGGCACTCTGAGGTTCAGTGCTCATTGTGTGCCAGGCAGGGCCCTGAGCGCTTTGCGTTTGTTACGTCAGTTAATCTTCCCACAGCCCTGGGATGCGTTGTTGTTGTTAGGTGCCATCGAGTCGGTTCCAACTCTTAGCGACCCCAGGTACAACAGAATGAAACACTGCCCGGTCCTACTCCATCCTCACATTCGTGGTTATGCTTGAGCCCATTGTTGCAGCCACTGTGTCAATCCACCTCATTGAGGATCTTCCTCTTTTCCGCTAACCCTATACTTAACCAAGCATGATATCCTTCTCCAGGGACTGAGCCCTCCTGACAACATGTCCAAAGTATGTGAGACATAGTCTCGCCATCCTTGCTTCCAAGGAGCATTCTGGCTGTACTTCTTCCAAGACCACTATTATGCCATTTTATAGATGCGGGAGCAGAGGCACTGAGAGGTTAAAACCAAAAAACCAAACCCACTGCTGTCGAGTCAATTCCAACTCATAGCGACCCTATATGACAGAGTAGAACTGCCTGATAGACTTTCCAAGGAGCACCTGGCGGATTTGAACTACCGACCTCTTGGTTAGCAGCCGTAGCCCTTAACCACTAGGCCACCAGGGTTCCCTGAGAAGTTAAGCAGTGTGCTAAGGATTACGCAGCTGAGAGGAGGGTCCTGGCCCACCGATATCCTCTCCCCTGTGTAACCCCTCAGAGGTAGAGAGTTTAGCTACAAGGATAGCCCTCCAGGATCTCCGAGGTTGTGTTTGGAAAATTATCAAGACCCCAGTGGGAAGGAGCTACTTCCTCAGGCCTCACCTGGGTTAATTTGGGGGATACTCCTGCCGACTATTGGGGTACCAGGAATCCAGGTGAGAGGTGATGAGGCAGGGAGGGTGGAGAACAGCATGCAAGTTCGCGAGTGAATAGAGCCAAATGGCTTTGGTGCAATTGTGAAACGGGGAGGAGCTCTCCAGAGGAGAAGGGGTGTTGGGGTGACCAGCTGAGGGCACTGGAGGAAGGGCGTGTCCCTCTCAGGGAGGAGCAGGTGGGGCAGCACTTCACACCAATTGTTCCCGGCACATAGTTACCAGTTGCCATCAAGTTGGCTCCAACCCCATGTGTGTCAGAGTAGAACTGTGCTCTGTAGGGTTTTCAATGGCTGATTTTTTTGGAAGTAGACTGCCAAGCCTTTCTTTGGAAGGCACCTCTGGGTGGACTTGAACCTCCAACCTTTCGGTTAGCAGCTGAGCACATTAGCTGTTTGCACCCACCAGTGTCTCTGGCACACAGAAGACCCTCCAAAAAATGTGTGCAGTGTGACTGGAGGAAATGCCCAGAAGGTGGCTGGACTTGGGTCTGGAGCTGGGGAGCCAGCTGGCTGCTGGAGGCAGGATCAGGGCAGGGATGTGACAGCTGAGGCTGGTGTTGGAGGACAGGGAGGAAAGAGAGGGCAGAGGCCAGAGGCCAGAGCCCTGGGACACCCATGGGTCCAGGCTGCCTGGGAAGCTGACAAGACTGAGAAGCAGCAGCCAAGGGCTAGGAGGAGTGCAGGAGAGGGGTAACTTGGAGCCCAGGGGAGAGGTTGGGAAGGTGCTGGGCACAGCTGAGTGATGTGGCCTGTGGGAGGGCCAGCGGTGGGCAAAGGCATCAAGGAGGCTTCCGGAGCTTCAGGGAGGGGGCAGGAGAAGCTGGATCGGGCCAGGCAGAGCGTGAGTGGAGGGAGGCAGTATGGATGAGAAGGGGAAGGGGAAGGGACCCACAGGTGGGAGCCCACGGGAGTGGGGGCCAGGGGATGGGAGGTGGGTTGTTTATTTTCAGGCAGGCACTTGGGGAGGGAAGGATGTTGTGTGTGAGGGCTGGTGAGAGAGAGGGCTCGAGGAGGAATAATTGATGGTCTAATGGCAGGACTGCTGATTCTAGAAGAAGGAAGGAAGAAGAACACTACTGAGGCACAGGCTGTGCGGCCTTCACATGTACAATGTCATTGGGGCCACACAACCAGCAAGGCAGCAGGCCCTGTTCTCGTTTTGACCGGTTGTCGTTGAGTTGACTCCGACTCACGGCAACTCTGTGTGTGTGTCAGAGCAGAACTGTGCTCTGTAGGGTTTTCAATGGCTGATTTTTCAGAAATAGGCCACCAGGGTTTTCTTTGAAGGTACATCTGGGGGGACTTGAACCTCCAAACTTTCAGTTAGCAGCCAAGCATGTTAACCATTTATACTGCCCAGGGACTCCATTCTCACTTGACAGAGGAGCGGTTGGCTAAGTGACTCACTGAGGTTGGTGATTGGTGAAGCCAGGTTCAAACCTGGGGACTCTCCACCAGGACTCGGCACTTCCCAGCGAGCCCCTGCTGTGTGCCAAGTCCTGCCAGAGACTCAGGACTTGTATTCATGGAGTGCCCAGTCCAGGACAGGAGACCGTGGCTCAAGCTCACGATGACTGTGACCCAGGCTGAAAACAAAGGCCAAGGGGCCCAGAGGGGAAGACGCTCCCACCGCCAATCAGAGCTCTCTCCCAAGTTCTCTCCCTCCTTCTCCCTCTCTGCCTGACCCCTTCCCTGTCCTGGTGGCCAGGATGGGACACAAGGCCAGGAATTGTACTGGCTAGCCAGCATCTCAGGAGACCACCACAGCGAATCTTTTGAGTGCTAACAGTGTGTGCGGCACCCACCTAAGGCCTCACATGGGTTAATGCTCTAAGCCCTCCAGCGCCCAGGAGGTGGGTGCCGTTACAGTCCTCTTTTTGCAGCTGAGGCAACAGAGGCACAGACATTGAGCATTTTGCCCAAGGTGACACAGCTAGTGAGGGACAGCACCAGAACCGTTCTACATGGTGTAGTACACAGCATCTTACACTCTGAGCACATCTCATAGCCGGGCCTCTCTGACATGGCTGCCGGAGCCGGGATTCGAGCTCGTCCACGTGCTGACCTGCACTGTGAAGCACCAGGCTCACCTACTGCCCCTCCCTAGAGTCAGAGCCTCTCAGTTTTTTTTTTTTAATTGAACTTTAGATGAAGGTTTACAGAACAAACTAGTTTCTCAACAAACAGTACACACATTGTTGTATGACATTGGTTAACAACCCCACAACATGTCGACACTCTCCCTTCTCAATCCTGGGTTCCCTATTACCAGCTTTCCTGTTGCCTCATGCCTTCCAGTCTCTGCCCCAGGGCTGGTGCGCCCCTTTAGTCTTGTTTTCTTGCATGGGCCTGTCCAATCTTTGGCTGAAGGGCGAACCTCAGGAGTGACCTCATTACTGAGCTGAAAGGGTGTCGGGGGCCACACTCTCAGGGTTTCTCCAGTCTCTGTCAGGCCAGTAATCTGGTCTTTGTTTTTGAGTTAGAATTTTGTTCTACACTTTTCTCTGAGCTCTGTCGGGGACCCTCTATTGTGAACCCTGTCAGAGCAGTCAGTGGTGGGAGCCGGGCTGTACTGGACTCAGTCTGGTGGAGGCCGTGGTAGATGTGGTCCATTAGTCCTTTCAACTAATCTTTCCCTTGTACCTTTAGTTTTCTTCATTCTTCCTTGCTCCCGAAGGGGTGAGACCAGTGGAGTATCCTAGATGGCCTCTCACAGGCTTTTAAGACCCCAGACGCTACTCACCAAAGTAGAATGTAGAACATTTTCTTTATCAACTGTTTTGCCAGTTGAGCTAGATGTTCCCCGAGACCATGGTCACCACAGCCCTCAGCCCAGCAATTCAGTCCCTCAGGGAGTTTGGATGTGTCTATGGAGCTACCATGATCTTGCCTGATACAGGTTATGCTGGCTTCCCCAGTATAGGGGCTCTCATTTTACAGGTGGAGAAACTGAGGTCCAGAGAAGGAACGACTTGCCAGGACCCCACCCCTGGTGTGGGCTGATCCTGGAGGAGAACTCAGGCCCATGGTAATGCTCTGTCCCTTCCTAGCCAAGGAGACACTCTGCCCCTCCCCACTTTGCATCAGGCTTTCCGGAGCGTTCCATGGCCCCTCCTGCACCCCCAGCTCCCTCTCTCCCTCACCTGCTCCAGACACAAACCACCCACAGGCCCTGGCCTTTTCCTGTGGCCCATTCAACAGCCTCCACAAGGATTTCCACCAGGGATCGGAAGTGATCCTCAGCCCTCCCCACCCCCAGGGCAGGATGGAGGCCGGAGAGGGCAGGTGCATGAGGGCTGGAGGAAGAAGGATGGGTGTGGGTGGATGTGTCCTTTCTGGGTCCCACCTGAGGCCCTCAGGTGTGCCCAGCACCCCATCTGTCTGCATTTGGGGCCCAGCTTCCGGCTGAGCAGGCCCGGTGTCCCAAGGGACTGAGATTCATTTCCTCAAGCCTCTGTCTGCACCTGTGTCTGACCCTCAGCACATCTGCATCCCCGCACCAAGCCCTGGTCTCTGCTCCTTTCCTGCGGGACACCCCACAGTTATCCGGCCTCTTCTCCAGATGCCCCTCTTCCCCTCCTCTGCCTCAGGCTTCCTTCCCCCACTGGCCTAGGGCAGCCTCCTGCCTCCACAGTGCCCCCTGGGTCTCCCCAGCCATGGCCTAGTGACGGGCCTGAGGCTTGCGGTAGGAGAACTCAAAGGGGCCTGGGGCTTCCTCGCCCACCCTTCAGTGTAAGGCTGGGAAAGCTGAGGCCACTAACCCTGTGCTCCTCAGAGGCTCGGCTGGCAGTAGCTCATCAGTGTGTCCCCCCCCCAAAAAAAGGCCTGGGTAAATGCTGCAGTGTGGCATGGGTGAGCTGGCATGTGTGGTCAGCTGGGCTGGAATCCAGCTCCACGTTTTACATGCTGTGCATTGAGGGCAAGTCCCTTAACCTCTTTAAGCCTCCGTTTTCTCATTTGTAAAAATGGAAAGAATGAGGGCTACTTCAAGGAGTTCTGGTGAGAACTAATAAGACGGTGTGTGCAAAACATCACAGGATAAGGTGGTTCTCATTCATTCCAGCAGTAAATATTGGTTGAGCTCCTACTATGTGTCATTACTATGAACTGAGAACAAAAGAAAAGTCAAATTAACAGACCCCAGATTCCCTGACCTTCCATCCTGTGTTCTTTCATGATGTGTTCCACCATCTCCCATTTTACAGATGAGGAAACTGAGGCCCAGAGAGGGGAATCATTTGCCATTCCCCTTTCCTGGTATGTTTCCTAATCTGTTCAGAGGAATTGGCCTAAATTACCCCCTTGCACAGATGACTCCACTGCTCCAAAACTGTCAATGGCCCCCTGGTGCCTGGAGGGCCAGGTTTGGACACCTGGGTATGGCATCGAAGGCCTCTGTGATCTGGCTCCAACCTCTCTCTTCCATCCAGCACCCCTTTGTTTCATGACAGCGAAACCCACTGAGATCCTGTGGGTCCAGTCCCTCTGTCCAGAACATTTTGGGCTTTCTCACTCCTACGCCTTTGCTCACGCTGGGTCCCTGAGTATGACAGCTCTTTCCTCGCTGCAAAATGAACACCTATCAGCCTTTTCAGGCCCATTTCCTCTGTGTGGCCTCTCTCACTGCCCGGGTGCCAGGCTCTGAACCTCAGTCAGCCTCTGGGGCTAAGCATTGGCCCCGCACTGCCTCTATGACTAGCTATTGGCAGGAACTGAGTTTCTCTTCCCTCCCCCTGCCTCAAACCATGCCCATGACAGGGCTGGGCAGACAGCAGCTGGTGGGTCAATACATATTGCAGCAAGTGGCACGGGCATGGAGTGGTCAGAGTCCAGCTCTGCCCTTGCCACTCTGGGTGTCATCCATATGCCTCTTGTTTCTAAGGATGGAATTAAATGGACTTGAATGGTGGTCTCCCCTGCCTCGGGGCCGGCTAGCTCCTTTCTCAGTCCTGCTCTCCTTCCAGGTAAAGGGAGAGGAGAGCCCAGGCCCCCTGCCTCTAGCTGCCCATTCTGCAGTGCAGGCTGCCCTAGTACAGTCACGGGACAGCTCCCCCAATACCAGACCACAGTGTATTATCCAGAACCACTGGATGGAAGCCCTCAGCTGGGGACAGGAAGCAGCCTGAAAACCCTCCTCTGCACCCACCCCACCCCAGAGCTCAGAACCATTTACAGCATCCCAGCCTCTACTTGCGCACCTCTACTGATGGAGAGCTCCATTTCACGGGGCAGCTTGTCCATCACTGACCATTACTTCATGCTGAGCTGAAACCTGCCACACCGTGGGACATCTGCCAGGCTCATTCATTCTTTCACTAGTCCATTCAATACCCATTGAGCACCTACTGTATGCCAGCCATTGTGTCAACTCATTTAAGCTTCACCACAGCCCTGTGAGGTGGGGAGAATGATGGTGATGATGGTGATGGTGATGGTGGTGATGGTGATGATGATGGTGATGGTGATGGTGATGATGGTGATGATGGTGGTGATGGTGATGGTGATGATGGTGATGACAATGATGGTTATGATGATGATGGTGTTGGTGATGATGGTGATGGTGGTGATGGTGGTGATGGTGATGATGATGATGGTGATGGTGATGGTGGTGATGGTGATGATGATGGTGATGGTGATGGTGATGATGGTGGTGATGGTGATGGTGGTGATGGTGATGATGATGATGGTGGTGATGGTGGTGATGGTGATGATGGTGGTGATGGTGATGGTGGTGATGTGATGGTGATGATGGTGGTGATGGTGGTGATGGTGATGATGGTGATGACAATGATGGTTATGATGATGATGGTGTTGGTGATGATGGTGATGATGGTGATGGTGGTGATGGTGATGGTGGTGATGATGATGGTGGTGGTGATGATGATGGTGGTGGTGATGGTGATGGTGGTGATGGTGATGATGGTGGTGATGATGGTGATGGTGATGGTGGTGATGGTGATGATGGTGATGGTGATGATGGTGATGGTGATGATGGTGATGATGATGGTGATGGTGATGATGGTGGTGATGGTGATGATGCTGATGGTGATGGTGGTGATGGTGATGGTGCTGATGGTGCTGATGGTGATGGTGATGATGATGGTGGTGATGGTGATGATGGTGATGGTGATGGTGATGATGGTGATGGTGATGATGATGATGATGGTGGTGATGGTGATGATGGTGGTGGTGATGGTGATGATGCTGATGGTGATGGTGATGGTGATGGTGGTGATGGTGATGGTGATGATGGTGTTGGTGATGATGTTGATGGTGGTGATGTTGATGGTGGTGATGGTGATGATGGTGATGGTGATGATGATGATGGTGGTGATGGTGATGGTGATGATGCTGAGGTGACGGTGGTGATGGTGATGATGGTGGTGGTGATGGTGATGATGCTGATGGTAATGGTGGTGATGGTGATGGTGATGATGGTGATGATGATGGTGTTGATGGTGATGGTGATGATGGTAATGATGATGATGATGGCGATGATGGTAAACCAAAGAGGAAACAGGCTCAAGAGCGATTGTCAATTGCACAGAGGCTCACAGCCTAGCAGCAGTGGGGTCAGCAATTGAGTTTCGGTCTGAGTGACCCCTGGGCCTGTGCACTTTCTCCCACCGAGCTGGCTTCCTCTTCTGACAGGACTTGGGGAGATATAAACTTGGGGATAGGACTAGTCCATCTGGTCCCCAAGTCTTCAGTAGTGGTTGCAGAGCCAGGCTGGGTTGGGATTGCCAAGGAAAGTCAGGGTAGCCAGGCTACCTTGGAGGCCAGGGCAGATTACTCAATAAGCAAGGAAAGGATTGCTTGTGCTTACTTACTAATCTGTAGTGAACAATTTCACATGGCTTTCACCACATCAAGTATACTGTGCTTACCTTGCCTATTGGACAATCCGCCCCTGCTTGGAGGCCTCAGAAGTTGGGGGGCTCAGCAGAGGAGCCACCGAGAAGTCCCCCTCTTGCCCCCCAGGTGCCTCCTTCTGAGAAGGAAGTATTATTTAACCGGCATTGTGTTGGGAGGGAAAACATGGGGTCCTTGGAGCTCAGCCAGCCCCTGCCTTCAGGCTGATTGGCTTTGTTTGTTTTTTTGGCCTCTTTTTTTTTCCTTTTTCTTTGGGCTAATTGTTCTCATTAAATCTTTTTGTCCTGTTTTGTTTTTTATGGGCTGACAATGCTGCCCAGTGCTCAGCGCTGCTTCCTGTGTTTCTGCCCCAGCGCAGGCCTCCATGGGGCCTTGCTTCCTGTTGTGAGCAGTCGTCACGGCAACTCAAGGCCCGGTGGGCTCCACGGGAGGCGGGGAGGGGGTGACATCACCTCATGAGAAGGCGAGGGGCCAGGGTCTGGAGGGGGTTGAATGGGGGACGGGCAGGCAGCAGCGGCAGGGATCCACAGGGTGCATTGCTGAGGGGTGACTCATGGCCTGTGAAGGGGAAGAATGCCCTCACATTCTTTCGGGAGGTAAACAAGGTCAGGGAGTATGGCTGGGATCCTGTTTACCTGACCCTGGCCCCCATGGGACCCAGAGCCAGCACAGGTCAACATACTAGAACAGAACCAGCCGGATCTCAGGGACCTAGGGAACTGGCAGGGAGACTAGGGGCTGGAGGTGGGTGCCAGAGACACCCGGGTTCAAGTCCCAACTCTGCTAGGTGACAGCTCTGTGATCTTGAGCAAGTCACCAGGCCTCCCTGAACCTCGGTTTCCCCAGTTTCTAAATGGGAGTGGTCCCCTGCGTAGATGGCCTCTTGTTCCCTTGGGGCCTGGTCTCCATGGGCCTGGGCCTAGGCAGCCCCAGCTGCACAGCCCTGGATCTGCCTGTCTCTGTCTGTCCTCTACCTGCAGACAGGGCTGGGTCCAGGGCTGGGCCCTCCAATCTCTGGTCAGGTCAGGGATACACCTGAATCAGCCAGGACAATCCCCTAGACACCACAGCCAGACCACAGGGCCAGGGACAGCTTGCCTCAGAGGGAGGCAAGGCTGTATGGGGCAGAGCCAGGGCACACCCATGGAATCACAGGGCTGGAGTCTGGTGTAGCTCACCCCCTCCCCCCACCTTCCCAAAGTTGTCTCCCACCTCCTATCCCTGGCCCCCCTGGGTGACAACCTCCCCTACCCGTCAAAGAAGGTCCAGAAAGCCCCTTCTGGCTCCGCCTGCCATTTTCACTGGCCCCTCCTGGGACCAGTGCCCTGTCCCGTGATCAAACTTGGGGATGCCACGAGGCTAGGACTCTGCAAGGACAGCCAGGGTGCAAGAGCTAGAGCTGAGTTCCAATCCTGTTATCTCAGAGACAAACCTCCCATGTGGACCCAGCGCCAACCGCGAAACAGGCCAGCTGCCAACAGGGAGCTCTCTGTAGCACCCTACCACCAACCCCCCACAGTGCCATGGGGGTACCAGGAGATGGTAAAGCAGTCACAGATGAGTGGAGGCCACTTGGCCTAGTGACCAAGACCATGGTATCAGAATCAGCCATGGGATTCAAGTCCAGCTTTGCCACTTGCTAGGTGGTGCCCTTGGGCTAGTTCCTGGCCCCTCTGAGGACTGATCTCTCAAGGTTATTGTAGGATTCAGTGAGTTAACACACATGAAGCACTTAGCGCACAGTAGGCCCTCAACTCCGGTTGAGGTCACAAGTCCCCTTGCGGCCCTGGATCCTTCCCAGCAATGCCCGGACCCTGGGCTTCCCCGCACTGAGCGCTGACCCTGGGTGGGAGCGGTGCCACCAGATACTGCATCGTTTTCCCATAAGGGGGCTGGACTTGGGCTTCCCTGGACAGGGAATATCCTGTTCTCGAGGGTGGGGGGAGGAAGAGGAGCGGGAGGACACAGCCTCTCTGCATTCCTGGCATTCTTGGCTGCAGCCCCGTCCAGCTGCCTCAGCCGCGGACGCTGCCGGGGGCACTGGCCTGGTGCCACGTGTCGCTCCAACACAGCAGCACAGCATCCTGCTTGGGGTGCCCCTGGACTTGGGGTGACAGGGGACCACTCGCATGCTAGTCCCCCCACCCCAGGGTGGTTCATGGTAGGAGCCCTGGAAGTAGAAATTTGTGGGTCCCAGGGACAATCAGCAAAGGGGAGGGTTTCTGCTTTCAGCTGTACCCTGTGGGGCTCCCCAGCCCACCCCTTCCCCCAGGGAAGCACTGGAAAGTGGCCGGGAGAAGGGAGGATGTGTGGGAAGGGGAGGGTCAGAGGGGTCTTGGGTTCTAGACTTGAGTCCTTGGGACAATTGCTTTCCCCATCTGAGTCTCAGTTTTTCCATCTTCAAAATGCAAGGCTTTTCCCCCCTCCTGTGGAGCACACTAACCACTCATCTGTAAGTTTGTCGTCTGTGGTGGCTTGTGTGTTACTCTGATGTTGGAAGTTATGCCACCAGTATTTCAAATACCAGCAGGGCCAGCCATGGTGGGCAGGTTTCAGTGGAGCTTCCAGACTAAGACCAGGAAGAAAGGCCTGGTGATCTACTTCTGAAAATTAGCCAAAGAAAACCTTATGGATCACAGAACATTGCCCAACTCTTGCTTTCGACATGTCATCAGAAAGGATCAGTTGTTGGAAAATGCCATTGTGTTTGGAAAAGTAGAGGGCCAATGAGGGCTTGAGAGGCCTCAGTGAGATGGGTTGGCACAATGTCACAATGATGGACTCAAACATGCCGGCAATGATGGGGATGGTGCAGGACTGGGTAACATTTTGTTCTGTTGTGTATAAGGTTGCCACAAGTCGGAGCTGACTCAATGGCAGCTACCTATCTATGTATCCTGGACAACCCCAGCACCTGCAATAAGGTGGTGTCATGGTCTAGGACATCCTAATTGCTTTTTTGCAGCACCTCTTGCCCCGACCAAGGGCAGGAGCCGAGCCCTTCTTTGCACGGGGCAGTAAGCACCTGGGAACTGGAACATTGGTGACCGTGTTTCTGCTGCCTATCAAGGGCCAACTTCTGTGCAGCAACAGTCTGCAAGTTTCGAACACTCGGAGAGGAGCTGGAGGCAGCGCCCACCCTGATTGGTGAGGCTCCGTAGCCTCCTACACTGGGAGGAAAATGACTGGTCCAAGATCCCACAGTTATTCGAGCATTTGCTGCTCCTCAGAAAAGTCACCCAGAGCTGGGCTAATTCTTTCCCATGTCTTTCTGCGAAAGCCCCTGGTCTCTGACCCATGCGAATAGAGGGGCTGGAAGGACCTGGACACTGGTGGCCAGGATAATGAACACCCCAGGGGCCCCTGGAGACAGGGCTGCAAGCAGGCAACCCTAGACACTGGCACCTGCTGCTTTCCCCTAGCTGCCATCCTCAGCTGGGGACCCTGGTGAGGGAGGAGCAGCAGGGGAAGACACATCTGTCCACCCATCCCTCTGTCCAGGGTCAAACCTAGGTACCAGTCTCTGGTTCCCTCCCTCTTTCTTCTCCTGTCCTGCACTCTCTGGAACAGTCTGCAATGAACAGCCCTTTGCCCAGTTCAACAGTTCCCACCGGCTCTGGGGACAGAGACCAGGAGAACTTAGGCCACAATGGTGAGTCAGAAAAGGCTCTTTGCCTGAGTCAGATCCCAACACTTGGCCTCAGCACCTCTACCCAGCCGTCGACGGTTAAGACAAGACAGCCTCTAGGGGCCAGCCCCACTCAGAGCCTCAGTGGCCCCAGGATTCTGTGACGTAAGTGTCTGTGGCTGTCCACCCCTCTGCCTGGGAGCAGAGGCCCTCCAGAGCGTAAAGGACAGGAAGCCCCGTCTGCCCCTCGGAGCATAGCTCCTGTCCAGGGCCACAGGCCCTGTTCCCAACAGCCTGTTCCCCAGCACCACCTGACCCCAGGGCCTTTGCCTCCACCTTCCCCTGACGCCCCTCTGCTTCCCGCCTGCTCGTCCTGTCTGTGTCTGTCCCGCCATCTGTCTGTCTGTCTGTCTGTCTGTCTGAAAGATAGCAGGAGGAAAAGGCTGGAGCCCCACCCTGCTGGGTGCACGTGTGCAGTGTATTGTTCACCCTCTACTGGGAAATCACCTAGATCTAGGAGATTAGGAGCCCCTGAGCGCGTGTGCCGGTCTGTCTGCAAGCATGGAGTGGGCACCGGATGGTGTGGGCGTGTTTGTGGGGGGCAGGGCATGTGTCATGTCTGTGTGTGTGGATGGTTGGCTATATTATGATAAAACAACACAATGGACTATTACGCAGCCATTAAATAGGATGTCTTTGAAGAATAGTGATAACATATGAAATTAAGATATATCACAATACATGATCTGGTAAAAAAAAAAAGCTTATCTAGAAGAAACACTTGAAGTGAACACATCAAATGCTAATAACGACAATGGCGGGGTTGTGGAATTATGTGCAAACTTGACTTTCCTTCACATTCTAATTTGGTACTAACTTTTTTTTATGCTTAGTTTATACGTCCTGTTTTCTACAAGGAACACATATTAATTTTTAACTCAGGAAAAGGAGAAAAAACGTCATAAGAACAAATTAGAGACTGACTAGAAAACAAGTCAGCCCAATTTGAAAATAAAAGAAATGAAGGACTAATGGAAAATATTAAACATAAAAAAAAAAAAAGCTACACCAAATGTTCACCTCAAGTTAGCAACATTGGGTAAGCAACTACTGTGTGCCCGGCACTGTGCTGAGTGCTAGGGTGACAGAAATGACCAGTCACAGTTGTAAATAACACAGACACAGGGGCGATATGCTCCCCCGGGAGAGAACCCAAGAAAGGAGGGGTAGGTTCCCAGGGGAGGAATCAGGGAGGGCTTCAGGGAGGAGGGGACTACTCGAGTGGAGGCAAAAGTTGCAGGGATAAAGTCATGGTAGGAGACACGGTGGGAGGAGCATGGCCCAATTATAGAAACATAAACCAGTTGCTGTGGGGTTCACTCATGGCTACCCCATATGTGTCAGAGTAGAACTGCGCTCCATAGGGTTTTCGGTGGCTGATTTTTAGGAAGTAGATTACCGGATCTTTCTTCCAAGGTGCCTCTGAGTGGACTCGAACCTCCAGCCTTTGGATTAACATATTAACCATTTGCACCACAGGGACTCCAAACTATAGAACCCAAACCAAAAAAACCCACTGCTATCAAGTCAATTCCAACTCATAATGACCCTAAAGGGCAGAGTAGAGCTGCCCCATAGGAGTTCCAAGGTTGTAATCTACAGAAGCACACTGCCACACCTTTCTTCCTCAGAGTGGCTGGTGGTTTCAAACCTCCAACCTTTTGGTTAATGGTCAATTCCTCTAACCACTGTGCCACCAGGGCTCCTTAAACTACCCAAAAAAACCCTGTGCCGTCGAATAGGGAGGACAAATAGGAGTCTCACCAGAAGACTCATTAGGAGTCTGCAGTGCTGGGCTGAGAGAGATTCTGAAGCTAAGTGCAGATTCACTGGGAAAGAATGCAAGGATTAAGCACTCATGCATTCAACAAATATTTCTTGAGTACCTACTACGTGCCATGCATTATTTTGGGAATATCACAGTAAAAATCTCTGCCCTCATGGGACTTCCATTCAAAGGGAAGGAAACAGACAATAAAATAGTTCATGGATACTCTGCCGGATGTAAGAAGTGCTGTGAGAAAAAACAAGGCAGGGTGGGGGTGGGGAAGGCTATGGGGGGAGGGGTTCTGATTTTATGTGGGGTGGTCTAGAAACGCCTCCCTGAGAAGGGTGACATTTACTCCAAGACTAAAGGAAGTGAGGGAGTGAGCAGCTGGGAACCTGGTCCTGGACCGTGGAGACCAGTGAGGAGAGGGGAGCACGGGGGAGACAGGTTGGGTCACACAGAGTAGGTCCTTGTTGGCCTTGGTGAGGACTTGGGCTTTGACTTCCATGGGAAGGGAAGCCGTGGAGGGTTTTGAGCAACCATTTGACTGTAGGTGCAGCTCGCTCGCTCTGGCTGCTGTGTGGAGAATAGCCAGAACGGGGGCCCACGGTCGGTCGGTCAGTGAGGAGCTGAGGAGAGGCAGGAGATGGGGCTAGACTGGGCGGGCAGCGGTGGAGGTGGGGGGAGGCGCGGGAATCTAAACGTATTTTGAAGATGAAGCAACAGATGAGATGTGGTGAGTAAGAGAAAGAGAAGTGTCAATGCCAACAGCAAGGTTTGGGGCCTGAGCACCTGGGAGGAAGGAGCTGTTTATACCAGAATGTGGGAATGGGGAGGGGAGGGGTGGAGTGGGAAGGGCGGGGAAGAGAGGAGCTCAGGTGTGGACATGTTGGCGCCGAGATGCCCAGTGACAAATCTGAGCTATCCACAAGGAGGAGCTGAGTGGACAGCGGGACATGAGAGTCTGAAGTTCAGGGACAGGTCCCTGCTGTGGGCACACACTGCGGTCATTGGCTTATGGGTGGTAATCCACACAGGAGACAGGATGAAATCACCAGGGAAATGGTGTAGACAGAGAAGAGGTCCCAGGATGGAGCCTGGGCCCCAACATATAGAGGCCGGGGAAATGAGAAGAAGCAGCAGGGAGGTGGGAGGACCAGGAGAGCAGGGTCCTCACCGAGGTGAGGGCTGAGAATGACCACTGCACTCAGCAGTGTGCAGGTCAAAGGAGACTGGACTATGCCGTTCCTGCAGAGCAGTGGGATAGAAGTCTGATGGGAGAGAGGGGGTTCTGGAAAGAATGGGGGAGCAGAAGCAAAAAAAACAAGTAGAGACAATTCTTCTGAGAGTGTGGCTGTACTGGGGAGCAGCAGTGTAACCTTGAGACACAGGCAAGAGGACTCCCGCCCAGGCCCCATGCTCCAGGGGGCCCACACTGGCCCTCTTCTGGCTGCCCCCTTCCCAAGGGGTAGGAGTGGGGTGGACAGAGCTTGGTTTGTCATGGGTGTCCATACATATGCCATCAAGGCCATTCAAGGTGTGCGTAGAGCTTGGGGTAAAAAGAGAAAGGGGCTGGGCCAGGGACCAAGGCCAGGGTCAAAGCTGGCTCTCCTCATTCCGCCACATTCTGAGGTGTCAGTTGTTGTTGGTTGTGGTGTTGTTGGTTGCTGTCAAGTAGATTCTTGCTGTGGGGGGTTGGAGAATTCTAAATTCAAACCCTTTATTAAGAGGATGACTTCAGCTCACCTACTCATTGTGAATCTCTGGAGAGGGACATCAGGCTTGGTAAAAGTGGAAGGTCAGTGAAAGAGGGAGTCCTTCAATGAGATGGATTGACACAGTGGCTGCAACAGTGGGCTCAAACACAGCAACAATTGTGAGGATGGCACAGGACCGGGCAGTGTGGTCACTATGAGTCAGAGCTGATTCAACAGCACCTAACAACAACATTAAGATAATATATTATACTTATCAAATAGAAAGAGATAACACACTTGATTGAGTCCCTGGGTGGTGCAAATGTTAACGTGCTCAGCTGCTAACCAAAAGATTGGTGGTTCGAGTCCACTCAGACAATCTACTTCAGAGACATCAGTCATTGAAAATCCTGTGGAGCGTTTCTACCCTGACAAACACGGGGCTACCATGAGTCAGAATCAATTCACTAACACTGGTTTGGCTTAACTTATTTATATAAGATTTTGGTATTTAGACTGAGAGCATGTGGGCCTCTATCTGCACCCTTGGCCCAGGTGCTACAAATGTTAGGGCTGACCTGGGAGTAGAGGACTTGAATGGAGATGTGAAGAGAAGGGTTTTTGTTGTTTTGATTTTGTTGTTGTTTTGCTTCTAAGATGGAGAGAAACTAGGATCTCCTCCTGTGGAACGATCCCACAGAGGGGCAATGGCGGCGCAGGAGAAGGCACGCGAATGGCTGGGGGGAGGGGACCCAGTGCACACGGGGAGTGCTGGCCTTAGCAAGACATACAGATATGTCATCCACAACAGGAGGGGAGGCAAATTCGGCAGATGCAGGTCTTAGCAGGTGGGTGGATGGGGTGTTGGCAGCACGTGGAAGCTTTCCCAATATCCCTTCTATTTTCTCAGTGAAAAACAGCATGGGCTGCTAATAAGGGAAGAAGGTGCTGGAAGCTTGAGGAGAGAAGAGGTGTGAAAGAGCCCTCTCAGATGGGGTTGGGGGTGGCGGGGGAGTGGACCAGGGAAATGTAGCAGCATTGCCCAGTAACACTCTGGCAGATCGCCTTTTCCACAGGTGGACACGTTTCCCACCCCACAAACTCTTCTAGAACCTTCTACTCCTCTATCAAGAGATGGAGTCTAATTCTCCTCCCCTTGAGGCTTAAATTTTTTTTTTTTTTTTTTTTTTGAGGCTTAGAACTCACTTGCTGCCAATGGAATGTGGCAGAAGTGATACTGTGTTACTTCTGAAGCTAAGTTGTAAAAGATTCCACTTTGTTCCTGAAACACTCAAACCGAAGCCCCAAAGCTGCCATGTTGTGAGGAAACCCAAACTAGCCCATGCAGACAGACTACATGGAGAGGCCCTGAGAGCACCCAAAGAGGAGAGATGTGTGCCAGCACCTAGATGCTGCAGTCCCAGCCACCAGCTGACTGCAACTGTGTGAGAGACCTTGAAAAACCCAGCCGAACCCTTCCCAAAGACATGATCCACAGAATCCAGGAGACATAGTAAAATTACTATTGTTTGAAGTGTTTAAGTCTTCCATTTCTTATGCAGAAACAGCTCATTGGAACAGACACTGAAGACTGACCTGAGAGTCCTGACCATTGATTTTAAAGTGGCACACCTCTTTGGCCCAGCAACATCCAACACATTCCTGGAAGGGAGATAAGCTCCATAGTTGCCTCAGGTTTTCCCTACTTGTGGCAGAGGATTGGAGAATGAAGAAAATGTAGAGGCAGCTGGGCCTTGGGTATCAAGCTAAGGTATTTGGACTTGACCTTGTAGGTAACAGGGAGTTACTAGAGGATACCCCAATGAGAGCATTTTCGTGCACATGTTGGCTGCACTCTGGATTTAGCAATATAGTCTCCATCCTCAGATGAACTGGGTGGAAAAAGGAGAGGGGTCTGCCCTAGAAGGCCTTGCTGCAGGGCTGAGACCTGAGTGTTCCGGCCACGGCTGATTCCTCAGCCTCTTCCCTATTTCCTTGAGCCCTTAGGTTGCGACCAGTGACTAGGAGAGTGATGAGATTCTTGCAGATGGGGTCATTGGGCTTAGGACCTCTCAGTAATCTTCGGGCACTGAGACTGAGGATAGACTATGACATTCTTAGTCATGTTCTCTCAGGAGCAGTGCCTGTGGTCAGGGCAGAGACTGGGAACGCAGTGTGTGCTGGGCCCTGCTTAGACGAGAAGACAGCAACCTGCTGACCAGAAATGAGGAACAGGACTGGAGGCCTGGCCCACCTTATACCACAGGGGCTTTTTAGGATTTTTGAGTTGCAAGTAACAGAAAGCCTAACTCAACCTGGCTAACCGAACTTTATAGACTGAGCCATAAACTGAAAGGCACAGGGGTATTTGGGTTTCAAGGAAGCTTGATCCAGCCGTGCATACAAGCTGACAGGACCTGGTTTCTCTGCCTCCATCCCTCGGCTCTGTGTCCTGGCTTTTGCCCTTTCCCAAGCCAGCTCTCCCCTGGGGGTCTCAGGAGGGCTCCCAGCAGCCCCTGTGTCTCTGGACTTCTGTTCACATCCGGTGAAAACAGAGAAGTCTACCCCCATGAGAGCTCAGACAGTGAAGCAAGAATAAGAGTCCTTGGCTTCGATTGGTCTTACTTGGGTCATGTGCCTATCTCTGAACCAATCACAGTGGCCAAGGGATGACGTAGAGTAATTGACTTAAACCAGCGGTGTCTACCTCACCCAACCACAGGCTGGGAATGGATAACAGGGAGACAGCTCCCCCATATCTCCTCCTATGAGACACATTAGAGAATAGCAGACCAGGACCCTGCCCATCTGGGGTCCGTCCACCCACGCCATCTCCAAGGCGAGTCCCTGGGTCCACCCAACAGAATCTTCAGGAGACTGCGTGCTCTGTCAGAGAGGAAGTGGTTGAGCACCGGAAAGGGAGGGAACCTCTCATCAGGGCTATTTCCAGCCACCAGTGCTGGCTGCCCTTCTGGCCAGCCTGGAGCCCCGGGATGGAGGTGGCCACCACACTGGCCGGAACCCAGGCCCTGCTGGGGACACTTGGGCAGCTAGAAAGTGATTAAGCTGGGAAAAGTGCAGGCCAGAGAGGACTGGGGCGGGGAAGAGACCTGACTGACCCAACACCAAAAAAGGGAATAGAAAGGGTTAGCCCAGCTTAGGTACCAGGAGGGATCAAAAAAGAGGCAGTTAGCAGAAGAAAATAGCCCCTTCCACCTGGGATCCCATCCCCCTCTGTGAGTTTGTGGTACTGTGGTAGTTGGCATGTTGCTGTGATGCTGGAAGCTATGCCACCAGTATTTCAAATAACAGCAGCGTCATCCATGGTGAACAGGTTTCAACTGAGCTTCCAGACTAAGACAGGCTAGGAAGGAAGGCCTGGTGACCTACTTCTGAAAATTAACTAACGAAAACCCTGTGGATCACAAAAGAATATTGTCCAGTATAGTGCTGGAAGATGAGACCCCTAAATTGGAAGGCACTCAAAATACAACGTGACTGCGACAATAGATGCAAGAATACCAACAATCGTGGAGATGGTGCAGGACTGGACAGCATTTCCTTCTGTTGTACGTGGGGGTCACCATGAGTCAGAGTCAACTCAACAGCAAATGCCAACAATAAGAACATCTGGACTCAGCTATGCTGGTACTTCCACACGCATCCTCCCCCAAGGACTCTGGGAACAAGGCCGTGTAGAGCTACCCCATTGCTCAGATGGGGAGCTAAGAGAAGTGCTCCAACCAAGGCCATCCAGTGAGTTACAGCAAAGCTGGGGCACACATCCAAGCTCTTTCAAGAAGGTTCCCCTGTTCACGTTACCATAACACTTGAGTCGGGGCCCCAATCTGACACACAGGATAATGTGATGTTAAGACACCCATCACCATTGGTTGGGAGGGCATTTAAATCCCTCCATGATCTGCACTGTCAGAGAGGCAGGGACACATAGAAGATGCTTATCATAGATTGAATTGTGTCCCCCCAAATATCTGCCAATTTGGCTAGGCCATGATTCCCAGTATTGTATGAGTGTATGACAGTCTACCATTTTGCCAACTGATGTGATTTCCCTGTGTAATGAGAGAATTAGTGGCGGTTGTATTGATGAGATCTACAAGATTAAATAGTATCTTCAGCCAATCTCTTTCGAGATATAAAAGAGAGGAGCCAGAAGAGAGAGAAAGCCTTTACCTGGAGCGGGCACCCTGAATCCCGACTTGTAGCCTACTGGACTGTGAGAGAATAAACTTCTATTTGTTAAAGCCATCCACTTGGTATTTCTTTTATAGCAGCACTAGATGACCAAGACAAGGCTTTAGGGTCCAACTGACCCAAGTTCAAATCCTGCCTCCGCCCCTCTGGCTGTATGAACTTTGGCAAACTACTTAACCACTCTGAGCCTCCCCTTGCTCATTTGCGAAGTGAATAAACTATACTTCTATCAGATGTCATTAGGAGGAGTAATTGCCATTACACAGGTAAAGCAGAAGGAGCCCTGGTGCTGCAGTGGCTAAGCACTTGGCTGCTAACTAGAAGATCAGCGGTTTGAAACCACCAGCAGCTCCTCGGGAGAAAGATGTGGCAATCTGCTTCCATAAAGATTTACAGCCTTGGAAATCCCATGGGGCATTTCTACTCTGTCTTATAGTGTCGCTATGAGTTGGAAAATATTCAATGGCAATTTTTTTTTTTTCTATTTTTTTTTTTTTTTCAGTACGTAAAGCAGCTAGTATACTGTGGCACATAATAAATGTTATATTTCTCCTATAATGGAAGGAATGTGTTTTTCAAGTTTAATTACCGTATCATGTGGTAATACACCTCTGAATCCAATGTTATGAGATCCGGAGGATCAGGGAAATCTTCCAACTAAACACTAAAAAACAGTGGAGGGGGGCATTTGTCAAGAAATGGACCAGGGCTGTAGATGGGGGGTGGAGTCCCTGAGGAGCACAAATACTTAAATACTCCTCTGCTAACAAAAAGGTTGGCAATTAGAATCCACCCAAAGGTGCCTCGTTAGAAAGACCTGGTGATCTACTTCCAAAAGACCACAGCCATTGAAAACCCTACGGAGTACAGTTCTAGTCTGAAAAACCTGGGGTTGCCAAGAGTCAGAATCAACTCGATGGCAACTGGTTTGGTTTGGTTTTTCTTTTTTTGTGAATAGTGGTGGAGCCTTTACTTTCTGGGAGGGACTCAGATCCAACTCTAGTGCTGCCCTACTGCTTGGCAGAGGCCTAGGCACTGAAGAATCTGTTTCCGTCCTTTGCCTGGGGACCCGGACAGGACTTTCATTCCCTTAGCCCAGGCCCAGTCAAGTTGAGGAGGCTGCAGACAGGGGGTCATTGTCCAGCCTGCTGGACTGAGATCCTGCAGCTGCCAACCCATCTGCAGCACAGGATCTTCTTGGGACCAGCTGGCCACGGGGGCGGGGGTGTTTATCCTCCAGTTGCCACAAGAGACCCAGATTCTACACTGGGTGCTCTCTCCAGTGTCCCAACGGTGACCCCAGAGATTCTCTGACCATCAGGCCTGGATGGGACTGTAGAGGACAAAGCAGCCTTTGGCTCCCAGCATCCAGGCAGGCAGAGTGTGAGTCAGTACACTAGCCAGCCAGAAAAACCTGAAAGTCAGCCTTGTTGTCCCCTTTCTCTGTCACCACACATATCTTGTCAATTCTAGCACTAAAATATCTCTAGACCCCAGCTTCTCCTGTCCACCACCATAGCCACTGCCCTAGTGTTACAGGTTGAACTATGTTCCCCCAAAATGCGTATCAATTTAGCTAGGCCATGGCTCCCAGTACAGTGTGGTTGTCCTCTATTTTGTGATCTGATGTGATTTCCTTGTGTGTTGTAAATCCTAACCTCTACAATGTTAACAAGGCAGGATTAGAGGCAGTTATGTTAATGAGACAGGACACAATCTGCAGGACTAGGTTGTATCTTGAGTCAATCTCTTTTGGTATATAAAAGAGAGAAGTGAGCAGAGAGGGACCTCATTACCACCAAGCAGGAAGAACCAGGAGTGGAGCATGTCCTTTGGACCTGGGGTCCCTGTGCTGAGAAGCTTCTAGACCCAGGTGAAGATTGATGACAAGGTCCTTCCCCAAGAGGTGACAGAGAGAAAAAGCTTTCCCCTGGAGCTGGTGCCCTGACTTTGGACTTCAGCCTCCTAAACTATTGCGTTGAAGAGATTGTAAACCCTCAGCTTAATAACCTTTGACATGCACTCAGAATGGAGCTGCCTAAAGTTGAGGGAGTAGAGCTGCCATCCTACTGGGCCTGGAATGCAAATCTGAAGCCCAGGGCTGAGGGGCCTCCACTCAAAATCATGACAGCAAGGCCAACACCCAGAGTCTGGAGGGTAGAGCCACTGCTTAGATGGTCTCAGTGAATAGAGGGTTATTTTCAAGCCTTCGGAGCTAATGTAATGTGTTCTGCTGGGTTTTTGACTTGCTTACTGCTCATTATTCCTTTTTTCCCTCCAGTTTCTCCCATTTGGAAATGCCTATCTTGTGCCTGTTCCACCATCGTACTTCGAAAGCAGATAACTTGTATTCTAGATTTCACAGATGAAGAGGAATTTTTCCCCAGGATAGCATTTGCACTTGGAGTTGATTTAAGACTTCTGGGATGATATGATGGGGGTAAATGTGTTTTACATGTGACAAAGACATGAATTTTGGTGGGCCAAAGGGTGGAATGTTACAGATTGAATTGTGTCCTTCAAAAATGTGCATCGATTTGGCTAAGCCATGATTCCCAGTATTATGTGGTTGTCCTCTATTTTGTAATCTGATGTAATTTTCCAATGTGTTGTAAATCCTAACTCTATGCTGTCACTGAGGCAGGGTTAGAGGCAGTTATGTTAATGACGCAGGACACATTCTACAGGATTAACTTTTATTTTGAATCAATCTATTTTAAGACATGAAAGAAAGAAGCAAGTAGAGAGGAGAGGGACATCATTACCACCAAGCAAGAAGAGCCAGGAGTGGAGTACACACTTTGGACCTGGGGTCCCTGCACTGAGAAGCTCCTAGACTGAGGTGAAGGTTAATGACAAGGACTTTCCCTCAGAGACAACAGAGAAAAAGGCTTCCCCTGGAGCTGGTGTCCTGTATTTGGACTTCTAGCCTCAAAAACTGTGAAAGAACAAATTTCTGTTTCTTAAAGCCATCCACTTATGGTATTTCCATTATAGCTAAGACAAGGGATTTTTCAGAAACCATGTTGGTTAAATTAAACTGTGTTGGTTTAGAATCCTTCAGTGAATATTTGCAAAACACATATCTGTCTTATATATTAAGAATATATAAAGAACCCCTACAAATCAATAAAACCACTAGAAAAAGGGCAGAAGACTTTCTAAAGGCTCTTCGTGGAAGATATTCTCCCATAAATGTATGAAAACATTGTTAGTCATCAGGGAACTGCAAAGTAAAACTGCAGTGAGATACTACTACATACACACCAGAATTACTAAAATGATTAAAGAAATTATCAAGTGTTGGTGAGAACATGGAGCACCTAGAACTCTCAAAAACACTGCTGGAGGAGGTATAAATTGCACAATGACTTTAGAGAACTGTTTAGCATTATTTACTAAAGCTAATTCATACTTTGTACATTCCACATTCCAATTATTAATGGATGCTTACAGCTGTTTCTTTTCATTTTGAGTCGTGCCACATCAGCAAATGAAGGTCTGAAAAGTTTGACTCCATCCAAGTTATTCAGGTGGACTCTACTTTGAGGAGGCAGCTCTTCCCCAGTCATCTTTTGAGAGCCTTCCAACCTGAGTGGCTCATCTTCTGGCACTGTATCAGATAATGCTCTACTGCTATTCATAAGGTTTTCACTGGCTAACTTTTTTCAGAAGTAGACCACCAGTTCCTTCTTCCTAGCCTGCCTTAGCCTGGAAGCTCAGCTGAAACCTGTCCATCACAGGTGATTTAGTCATCTAGTGCTGCTATAACAGAAATACCACAAGTACATGGCTTCAACAAACAGAAGTTTATTCTCTCACAGTCTAGTAAGCTAGAAGTCCAAATTCAGGGTGTCAGATCCAGGGGAAGATTTTCTCTCTCTGTCAGTTCTGGAGGAAGGTCCTTGTCATCAATCTTCTGCCGGACTAGGGACTTCTCAGCGCAGAGATCCAGGATCCAAAGGAAGTGCATTTCTCCTGGCACTTTCTCAGTGGTGTGAGGTCCCCTTTCTCTCTGTTTGTTTCTCTCATTTATATCTCAAAAGAGATTGGCTTAAGACACTACCTAATTTTGTAGATTGAGTCCTGCCTCATCAACATAACTGCCACTAATCCCACCTCGTTAACATCATAGAGGCTAGATTTATAACATGTAGATGACAAAATGGTGTAAAATCACACAATACTGGAAATCATGGCCTAGCCAAGTTGACACACATTTGGAGGGAACACCATTCAATAGACAATATGACATACCACTGGCATAGCATCCAACATCACAGCAACACACAAGCCCCACAGTAAAACAAACCGACAGATGCATGGGAATCTTGGAAAACTGGAAATCATCAAAACTGAAATGGAACACAGAAACACCGATATTCTAGGCATTAGTGAGCTGAAATGGACTGGTATTGGCCATTTTGAATTAGACAATCATATGGTCTACTATGCTGACAATGACAATTGAAGAAGAACGGTGTCCCATTCATCACCGAAAAGAATATTTGAAGATCTCTCCTGGAGTACAATACTGTCAGTGAATAGGATAATATCATATACCTACAAGGGAGACCAGTTAATATGACTATTATTCAAATTAATGCAACAACCACTAAGACCAAAGATGAAGAAATTGTAGATTTTTACCAATTTCTGCAGTCTGAAATTGATCAAACATGCAATAAAGATGCATTGATAATTACTGGCGATTGGAATGTGAAAGTCAGAAACAAAAAAGAAGAATCGGTAGTTGGAAAACATGACCTTGGTGGTAGACACAATGCCGGAGATCGCATGATAGAATTTTGCAAGACCAACCACTTCTTCATTTCAAATACCTTTTCTCAACAACATAAACAGCAACTATACACATGGATCTCGCCAGATGAAACACACAAGAATCGAATCTACTACATTTGTGGAAAGAGATGATGGAAAAGCTCAATATCATCAGTCAGAACAAGGCCAGGGGCTGACAATGAAACAGACCATCAATTGCTCATACGCAAGTTTGAGTTCAAGTTGAAAAAAATTAGAATAAGTCCACAAGAGCCAAAGCACAATCTTTAGTATATCCCACCTGAATTTACAAACCATCTCAAGAATAGATTTGATGCATTGAGCACTAATGACCGAAGACCAGATGAGTTGTGGAATGACATGAAGGACATCATACATGAAAAAAGCAAGAGGTCATTAAAAAGACAGAAAAGAAAGACAAGGCCAAAATGGATGTCAGAAGAGACTTTGAAACTTGCTCTTGAAGGTCAAGTAGCTAAAGCAAATGGAAGAAATGATGAAGTAAAAGAGCTGAGCAGATTTCAAAGAGCTGCTTGAGAAGACAAAGTGAAGCATTATAATGACATGTGCAAAGATCTGGAGATAGAAAACCAGAAGGAAAGAACGCACTTGCCATTTCTCAAGCTGGAAGAACTGAAGAAAAACTTCAAGCCTTGAGTTGCAATATCGAAGAGTTCTACAGGAAAAATACTAAACGACTCAGGAAGCATCAAAAGAAGGTGGAAGGAATACAGAGTCAGTATACCAAAAAGAATTGGTCGATGTTCAAACATTTCAGGAGGTAGCATATGACCAAGAACCAGTGGTACTGGAAGAAGAAGTCCAAGCTACACTGAAGCCATTGGCAAAAAACAAGGCTCCAGGTATTGAGGGAATACCAACTGAGATGGTTCAACAAATGGATGCAGCGCTGGAAGTGCTCACTCATATATGCCAAAAATTTTGGAAGACACCTACCTGGCCTACCAGCTGAAAAAGATACATACCTGTACCCATTTAAAAAAAGTGATCTGACAGAATGTGGAAATTATTGAACAATATCATTAATATCACCCACAAGTAAAATTTTGCTGAAGATCATTCAAAAGCAGTTGCAACAGTACATCCACAGGGAACTGCCAGAAATCCAAGCCAATTCAGAAGAGACATGGAACAAGGGATATCATTGCTGATGTCAGATGGATCTTGGCTGAAAGCAGAGAATACCAGAAAGATGTTTACCTGTGTTTTATTGACTATGCAAAGGCATTCAACTCTGTGGATATTATGGATAACATAGTGAAGAATGGAATTCCAGAACACTTAATTGTGCTCATGAAGGACCTGGCGGTTGTTCAAACAGAACAAGGGGATACTGTGTAGGTTAAAGCCAGGAAAGTGTGCGTCAGCGTTGTATCCTTTCACCAGGCTTATTCATTCTGTGTGCTGGAATATTCATTCCAAGAAGCTGGACTATATGAAGAAGAACACAGCATCAAAATTAGAGGAAGTCTTGTTAACAACCTGGGACATGCAGATGACACAACCTTGCTTCCTGCAAATGAAGAGGACTTGAAGCACTTACCGATGAAGATCAAAGACCACAGCCTTCAGTGTGGATTACACCTCAACATAAAGAAAACAAAAATCCTCACAACTGGACCAATGAGCAACATCATGATAAACACAAAATATTGAAGTTGTCAAGGATTTCATTTTACTGGCACACTCAGCATATGAACATGTATTATTACTCTTCGATAATTTTTTTTTTTTTTTTAAATCTCCATCTACAGGGCCCATCACAAAGTTCTCACGGTGGCTCCCTCCAGCTTGTTGCTACTGTGTTATCTACAGAGCCTTCCAGAATCACTGTGCCTTCTGGGATGTGCCATGCAGGACATGCCTGGAAATTCCTTAGCCAGGTGGCAAATGCTCTGCTCTGGGGTCAACTTTGCCAGGAATCCTCCCTCCAAACCCCAGATGGAGGGGGTCACTCCTTCCTTGGGAAGCCATGTGTGCCTTCATTTCAGCCTTTAGTTGTCTGACAGCCACTCTGCAACTATTTATTGAGCACCTGTTATGTACTGGAGTCCCTGGGTGGTGTCAACGGTTAACATACTCAGCTGTTAACCAAAAGGTGGAGGTTCAAGTCCACCCAGAGGTGCCTCAGAAGAAAGGCTTGGTGATCTGCTTCTGAAAAATCAGCCACTGAAAACTCTATGGAGCGCAGTTCTACTCTATGGAGCGCAGTTCTACTCTATGGAGCGCAGTTCTACTCTATGGAGCGCGGTTCTACTCTGACACACACGGGGTCGCCATGAGTCAGAATCAACTCGAGAGCAGCTGGTTTTGTTATGTGCCAGGCACATACAGATGTTAATAAAACACACATAAGTTTACAGGCTAGATAAAAATGTTTAAAATAATTACACAAATAAATGTTGTTGTCATGTGCTGTTGAGTCAATTCTGACTCATAGCGATCCTGTATGACAGAGTACAACTGCTCCATAGGATTTCCTAGACTGAAATCTTTACGGCAGCAGATTGCCAGGTCTTTTCTTCCAGAGCTTCTGGTGGGCTCAAACTGCCAACCTCTCTGTTAGAAGCCACAGGCTTAACCATTGCATCACCAGGGCTCCTTACGCAAATAAATACTGACAAATTGTGATAAATGGCCCGGAAAGGGAACCCCAGGTGATCACATGGAGAATAATGCAGAGGAGGGGGATGGTTTCCACCGGGAGGTCAGGGAGGGGTCTTCAGTGCAGAGACCTGGAGAACAGAAGGGAGCCAGACCAAGAGCACATGGGGCGTACTCTCCAGATTCAGGGAATCACACTGAACTGAGAACACTAAACTGTGAACTTCATTTCTCAGTCCCCCAATTTTTTTTTTTTTTTTTTTTTTTAGGGTCTTAGCACGTTTAGTAGCCTAGGAGTATTTTACAGATGCATGAATGATGGGAGGCTGAACAAGAAGGGCAAGGTGATCATAGACAGGGGTTGGGGACCTCAGGGACATAGGCTGCCCTTCACAGGTGTATTGGTTTTCTAGGAGTGCCATAACAAAGTACCACAAGCTGAGTGGCTTATAAGAACAGAATTGTATTGTCTCAACAGTTCTGGAGGCTAGAAGTCCAAAACCAGGGTGTTGGCCGTGTTGATTTCTTCTGAGGCTCCAAGGGAGTCCCTGTTCCATGCCTTTTTCCTATGTTCCGGCGGCTCCCCATAACCTTGGCGTTCCTTGGCTTGTCGATGCATCACTCCAATCTCTGCCTCCATCTTCACAAGGTCGTCTTCCCTCCGTGTCTCTGTGTCTGTGTTTCTTCTACTCTTTTATAAAGACACCAATCATATGAGATTAAAATATACCCTACACAAGTATGACCTCACATTAACTTAGCTGACAGCATCGTAAAGACTCTACTTCCAAACAAGGTCACAGTCACAGGTATCAAGGGTTAGGACTTCAACATATCTTTTTGGGGGACACAATTCAATCCATAACAATAGGTGTGCATGCCCAGCTGAGGTTGGACTCTCCAGCAGCATAGACTCTCAGCAAGTGTTCAGAGGCCCAGGACAATCATTTCTTCCTTCCTTCCTTCCTTCATTCTACAAATTTTCATTAAGCATCTACTATATGCCTGTACTAGGGACTTTTCACCCATGCCAAATCTCAGCGGGCTACTTTCCTGTGGTTTCTGGGGTCTGAGCCTCTTCTCCATTTCTAGATGCTTCCCTGCCCCATATCTTAGTTCTCCTCCATGCGACCAGTTCTGACTTTCCCCGGAGCACCAGGGGAAACCCAGGGGAAACTTGGAATACACTGACTAGTTATTTACAAGCCTAAACATGATTTAGTGGACAGTTGCTCACTTAGCCAGAATAATCTTTCCCAAAGTTCTTTTAATTAGTCTTCCCAATGGATTCTCCCAGACACTGCTGGCAGGAATATAACAGGATACTGCCCTCTCTGAAAGTAATATGCCAGAATTCACAGTAATTATGAAAGTATGTGTCATGACCCAGAAACCGCACTCCTCGGTGTAAATCCCAGAGCACCCAAGCCTTCAGGGAGACATGCCTAAGATGTTCCTGGCAGCAATGCTTGCAGCTGCTGTGCATTGGAGACAACCTAGATGTTCCCCCACTAGGGAAACAGATAAGTAAAAAGGGGTAGATGCACACAGTGGTTAGAAGAAGCAGCCCAGACATCTGTTGGGCAGTGTGGATCAAGCCAAAAAAGGTCTAGTTTTGAGCAAAGGAAGAAAAAAACTAAATGAGATATCTGGCATGATATCAGCTATATAAATTTAAAACGCACAAGCAATAATGCTACATACTTGAGGATGGGTACATATTTAAGGGCATATATTGTGTACATTACAGTGGAAGCCCTTGGGGGGAAAAAGATTGAGGTCATACACATACACATATTTTATATAAAATAAGAGGGGGCCTTGCATGGACAATGAAAGGGTATTAAGAACTGAGGGACATAGTTAACACGACAATCCTTACTTGAAGTGAAAGTACAATAAAACTTTGTAAAAGTTTACCACCTTTGAGAAGATGGAGTAGACGTACTTTTCCCTATTCCTCCTACTAAGTACAACAAAAAACCCAGAACATTCTCTATAAAACAAACATAAGAAGACTCTGAAAGAAAGAAAGGAGAAGGCAGACCAACTAGAAACCTCTGACCCAAGAAACAATATGGTAGTGAGTTCCTTGGGTTTTTTCCCAGACTTGAAGCTGAAAAACCTAATAACCCAGAAATGCAAGGCAGAAAATTAAAAAAAAAAATTTTTTAACAAAAAAAGCCAGCTCTCTGTCTAGCCAAAAAACTAGGAAAGGGTTCTCTAAAGAGAAAAGGAATGATGAAAGAAGGTATCCTGGAACACCAGGAAAGATGAAAGCACAGGATAAGCAAATAATATGACCAAATGCAATAGACTTTCCTTCTCCTCTTGACTTTTCTCAAGATTATTAAGGATTTGTTTGATTGTTAAAGCAAAATTAGAAAACTGGCTCGAAACGTATTTAGAGGGAATATTTAAGACAATTAATTGGAGAAGGATAAAGGAATGTAAAGGAAAATAAGGTTTCTACAATTCACCAAAACAGGTAAAATGATGACACCAGTAGACTGTGGTGTGCTGTGCGTATATAATGTAACACTTAGAGAATATACTAAAAGAGCTATACAAAGATGTGCACTTAAAAAAACTGTAGATAAATCAAAATGGAATTCTAATGAATGTTCAAGCCACCCACAGAGAGGCAGGAAAGAGGAACGAAAAACAGAACAAACAGAAAACAAAAAGTGACAGACTTATAGCCCTAAAATATCACTGATTTCGTTAAATGTAAGTGTTATAAATACATTACATTGAAAGACAGAGATTCGCAAAGTCAATTAAAATATATGACTCAACTCTATAGTGTTGCTACGAGTTGGACTTGATGGCAATGGGTTGTTTGGTTTTATATGCTTTCTACAAGAAACTCACCACAAATGTAATGATATAGGTAGGTTGAGAGTAAAAGGGATAAAAAAAGATATATTATGTAAACATTCATCAGAAGAAAACAGGAGTGGCTATATTAATATTACTTCAGAGCATAAAAAAATTACCAGAGACAGAGAAACATTATAAAATGATAAAAGGGTCAATACACCAAGAAGACATAGCAATCCAAAATATGTATTCATCAAACAACAGAGCTGCAAATACGCAAAGAAAAAACTGATAGAACTGGAAGAAGAAATAAACAAATCCCCAGTTATAGTTGGAGCCTTCAACACCCCTTTCTTAATGATTGATAGAACAACTAGACAGGAAATCGACAAAGACAGTGAACTCAAAAACACCCTCAACCAGTGGGTTCTGATCAACTTTTGTCCCAATAACAGCAAAATACACATTTTTTTCAAGCACCCACATGAACATATACCAAGGTAGACCATATCTCTGGCCATAAAACAAGTCACAGCAATTTTCAAATCAATGAAATCATGCAGAGTGCATTCTCCATTCACAATGGAATTAAACTAGAAATCATTAACAGAAAGACAAGAAAATCTCCAAACATTTGGAAAATGAAATAACACATTCTAAATAACCTACCTATCAAAGAGAAAGCCCAAAGGGAAATCCAAAAATACACAGAATGAAATGAAAATTAAAATACCACGTATAAAAATTTGTGGGACACAGATAAAGCAGGGATGAGAAGGAAATTTATAGCATTAAGTGCACGCTTAGAAAAGAGTAAAAGTCTTCCATCTCAAGAATCTAGAAAAAGAACAAAGTAAAACTAAAGCAACCAGAAGAAAAGAAATAATAAAGGTAAGAGCAGAAATTAATGGAATTGAAAACAGAAAAATAATACAGAAGATCAAGAAAATAAAGCTGCTTCTTTGAAAAAAATCAATAAACTTGACAAGCCTTTTTGCAAGACTGACAAAGAAAAGAAGATCAATTTTCAATATCAAGATGAAACAGGGGATATCACTACAGACCCTGCAGACATAAAAATGTTATTAAAGGAATACTATGAACAACTCTACATACATAAATTTGACAATTTAGATGGAATAGACCAATTGCTAGAAAAACACAAATGGCCATAACTCACCCAATATGAAATAGAAATTTTCAATAGCCTTATAACTATTAAGGAAATTGAATGTGTAATTTAAAAGCTCCCAAAGAAGATATCTCGGGTCCAGATGGTTTCACCAGAAAATTCTACCAAATATGTAAAAAAAAAAAAAGAATTAGCACCAATTCTGCATAATTTCTTCCAGGAAATAGAAGAGGACTGAACACATCCCAATTCATTTTATGGAGCTAGTATTATCCTGATGCCAAAACCAGACAAAGACAGTACAAAAGAAGAAAACTACAAACCAATATATAAGTCATGAATGTAGATGCAAAAATCTTTAACAAAATATTAGCAAGCAAAATCCAGTAATATTTGTAAAGAATTATATACTATAACCAGCGTGGTTTATTTCAGAGATGCTTGCAATATGGTTTAATATTCAAAAAGCAATCAATGTAATCTACCATATTAAAAGGCTAAAGAAGAAAACTCACATGATCATATCAATTGGTGTAGGAAAAGCAGCTGACAAAATTCAACATTCACTCGTGATAAAAACTCTTGGAAAAATAAGAGTAGAGGGGAAACTTCTCAACTTGATAAAGAATATCTACAAAAAAAAATCTATAGCCAACTTTATACTTAATAACGCAAGGTTGAATGTTTTCCCCTTAAGATCAGGAACAAGGCAGGGATATCCGCTCACGCACTCTTATTCATCATAGTGCTGGAAGTGCAAGCCAGTACAATAAGGCAACGAAAGGAAATAAAAAGCATTCCAATCAGAAAGGAAGAAATAAAACTTCCCCTATTTGTAGATGACATGATTGTCAATGTAGAAAACCGCAAGGAATCTGCAAAACAATTCCTAGAACCAAGAAGTGAGTTAGCAAGATCAGGGGATACAAGATAAACGTACAAAAATCTGTCTTTCTGTATACTACCAATGAACACATGGATACTGAAACCAAAAATACAATACCATTTACAATCAGTCAAAAAAAATTGCTTAGTTGTAAATTTAGCAAAACACATATAGGATTTTGTGATGGTTAAGACATTTGGTTCCAAGAGTGGTTCTAGAGAAACTAAATTATAAGGATAAGTTTTCTAAATTGGTTCTGGAGTCTGACTAGCCTTAAAAAATGTCAGTGACTCTGCTTCCAGTAGTAAAGAGGGCACTGCTAATCCATGGCATGAGGTGACAATAGAAACGTGCAAAATATCACCACCAATAGATCAAATATTGGTGAGAGGTGATGCTCTGAGTGATGGCATGTTGACACTTTTTTACAATTTTGTCAGAATGAGAAGTATAAAGAGGTTGATTGGTTTGTCCTACTTTCACTAGACAAAGGGTTAAAAGAAAAAGATGAGCTCAGGGCTTCAGGGTCACAGCTCAAGCACTGTGTAAATGACTTATCATAAGGGTGGCTGAACTACAATGCCAACTCAATTGCCAACCCCAAGAGGTGTCTGAAGTTAAAGTGAGGGCATTGATTGGGAAGAAATGGGTTCCCAAAACTTGGGATGGGAATATACGGGCAGATATTCAGGAAGCTGAGGACACTGAGCCCCTGAATTCCACTGAAACACTCCTGCCAACGGCACCAGCCCTCTCACTCCCATCTGAAGAGATTACTCCATCTTTGTCTGCTAAGCCACCCTCCCCAGTAAAACCACTAGCCCCTCCACCCCCATTTGATGAGAATGACCCAGCTGTGTCTGAAGAGCCTTCGTTTAAGTCATCCCCTGGGGAGGCATCTGGGTCATTGCCTGGGGTATCCCCGGAGGTAGATGCCTTACAAGACTTTGCTGAATGTTCTCAGAACACATCCCCACCACCCATTTTTGCTGCTATATCTATAACTAGACTTAAATCCCAGTGATTCCCAAAAGGGGAAGTACAAAATGTGACCCAGAAGAAGATATGTTACATTCCAAAAGAACTGCTTGACTTTTCTAATATGTGCAAACAGAAACCTGGTGGATATGTGTGGGAATGGCTATTAAGGGTGTGGGATAATGGTGCAAGGAACATAAAGATGGATTAATCTGAGTTTATGGGCCAACTAAGCACAGATTCTTCATTCAAAGTTCCAGCTCAAGAGCATAGGAAAGGAGCTAATAGCTTATTTGATTCGCTGATACATGGATTATGGGGTGGCCTACAATAAATCAAGTTGAAGTAGCAGACCTGCCTTGATATACTGTAGAAGAAGGTATCCAAAGACTTAGGGAAATTGGCATGCTGGAGTGGATTTAGCAATTTAGACCGACAGACCCACACATGGAGTGGACAGAGGACACGTATTTTACCACAATAGTGAGGAACAAATTTGTGAAGGGAGCCCCATCATCCTTGAAGACTACTGTGATTGCTATTATATGTAATTCAGATTTGACAGTGGGAACTGTCCTAACTGAATTAAGACACCTAACTTCAATGGGGTTGGTTGGGCCCCATGATGGTAGGGACAAAGTGGTGGCACTCAATTGACAAAGACAAGCTGGGCTTGATTACCATAATGGACAGCAGAGTCAGACCAGTAATCAGAATAGTCTGACCTATATTGACTTGTGGCATTGGCTACTTAGTCATGGTGTCCCCAGGAGTGAAATAGATTGGAGATTTACTAAATATTTACTTGATCTGTACAAGCAGAAGAATTCTAGGTACAGTAAACAGCTGTCTAACTCAAATCACCAGAATAGAGAGTCATAGCCCCTCAGCCAATTCCCAGACTTGAGCCAGTTTACAGACCCACAAATCTTTGAATGAAGGGGAGGCCAGATTCCCTAGAGGAAGGATCCCACTACAGTGTCCAAAATTTATAACATTAGTCTTTCTCCCAGGGTTCCACAAAGCAATCTATGACCTTTTACAAGAGTTCATTGGGGAAAAGGAAATAATTAGACTTTTCAGGAATTGCTGGATACAGGCTCTGAACTGACACTAATTCCAAGAGACCCAAAACATCACTAGGGCCCACCAGTCAGAGTGGGGGCACATGGAGTCTTAGCTCAGGTTTACCTTACAGCTGGTCCAGTGGGTCCTCTAACCCACCCTGCAGTGATTTCCCCAGTTCCAGAATGCATATTGGAATAGACATACTCAGCAACTGGAAGAACTCCCGCGTTGGATTTCTGACAAGCGGAGTAAGGGCTGTTATGGTAGGAAAAGCCAAGTGGAAGCCATTAGAACTGCCCCTACCCAGGAAAATAGTAAACCAAAATCAGTACTACAGTCCTGGAGAGACCGCGGAGATTCCCGCCACCAGCAAGGACTAGAAAGATGCGTGGGCTGTGATTTCCACCACATTCCCGTTCACCTTGACTATTTCGCCTGTGCAAGAAACAGGTGGATCATGGAGAATGATAGTGGATTATTGTAAATTTAACCAGGTGGTGACTCCATTCCAGCTCCTGCTCCAGATGTGGCTTCATCGCTTGAGCAAATTAACACATCTCCTGCTTGGGTTGGGTATGCAGCTGATGATCTGGCCAATGCCTTTTTCTCCTTTCTGGTTTCAGAGGAACACCAGAAGCCGTTTGCCTTCAGCTGGCCAAGACCAGCAATACACCTTCACTCTCCTAACTCGGGCTCAACTCTATGTCATAATTTAGTCCTCAGGGACCTTGATCGCCTTTCCCTTACACAAGACATCATACAGGTCCATTACATTGATGACATTATGCTGATTAGACCTAGTAAGGAAGACGTTTCAGTAACTCTGAACTTACTGGTAAAACATTTGTGTGCTAGAGGGTGGGAAATTAATCCAACAAAAATTCAGGTGCTTTCCACCTCGGTGAAATTTCTAGGGGTCCAGTGATGTGGGGGATGTTGAGATATTCCGTCTAAAGTGAAGGATAAGTTACTGCATCTGGCCTCTCCCAAAACTAAAAAGGAGGCACATTGCCTGGTGGGGCTCTTTGGGTTTTGGAGGCAACATACCCCTCATGTGGGTGTGCTACTTCGGCCTTTTATCAAGTGACTCAAAAAGCTGCTAGTTTTGAGTGGGGCCCGGAACAAGAGAAGGCTCTGCAACAGACTCAGGCTGTCATACAAGCTGCTCTGCCACTTAGGCCACATTATTCAACTGATTCAATGGTGCTTGAAGTATCAATAGCAGACAGAGATGCTGTGCGGAGTCTTTGGCAGGCCCCTATGTGAATCACAGCACAGGCCCTTAGGTTTTAGGAGCAAAGACCTGCCACCCTCTGCAAATAACTACTCCTTTTGAGAAAAAGCTTTTGGCTTGTTACTGGGCCTTATTAGAGACTGAACGCTTAACCATGGGTGGCAAGTCATCATGAGGCCTGAGCTGCCCAACATGAACTGGGGGTTTTCCGACCCACAGAGCCATAAATTTGCACAGCAGCAGTTCATTATTAAACGGAAGTCGTATATACAAGATTGGGTCCAAGCAGGACCTGAAGTCACAAGTAAGTTGCATAAGGAAATGGCCCAAATGCCCATGGTCTCTACTGCTGTCACGTTTCCTGCCCTCTCCCAGTCTGCACCTATGGCCTCGTGGGGAGTTCCTTATGATTAGTTGACTGAAGAAGAAAAAACTCACGCCTGGCTTATAGACGGTTCTGCGTGATATACAGGCACCACTCAAAAGAGGACAGCAGCGGCACTGGAGCCCCTTGCTGGGACCTCCCTGAAGGATAGTGGTGAAGGGAAATCCTCCCAATGGGCAAAACTTTGAGCAGTGCGCCTGGTGATTCACTCTGCTTGGAAGGAGAAATGGCCAGATGTGTAATTGTATACTGTGATCATTAAGGTTATGTATCAACTTGGCTGAGCCATGATTCTCAGTGGTTTGGCAGTTATGGTATAGTTTGGCAGTCGTATGATGTGATCACTTCCTTGATGAGATTTGATATAATGTGATCGATCACCTCCATGATGGGATCTGCTATGAGTAGCCAATCAGTTGAAAGGGAGTTTCCTTTGGGGTGTGGCCTACGTCAAATATGTAAGTAGACTTTCTGACAAGACTGATGGGCTTTTGCTCACTCTGGATCCTGCAGCTGACTCCTGTTCATCTGAGCTGTGGTTCTTGGGATTTGAGCCAGCATCTTCCCTGTGGTCTTGCCTGCCAATCTTGGGTTTTGTCGGTCTTCACAGCCTGTGAGCAAGAGCACTGCTCTCTGACCTGTTGATCTTAGGCTTGCCAGCCCTGTGACTACATGAATCAGGAGATGCCTCCAGCCTAACCCAAGGACTTGGGACATTCCAGCCTCTACAACTGCATGAGCCATTTCCTTTATATAAATCTCTCTCTATATATATTTATATGTCTTACTTGTTTTATGTCTCTGGAGAACCTAAACTAAGACATATACGAATTCATGGACTGTGGACAATAATTTGGCTAGATGATCAAGGACTTGGAAGAAACATGATTGGAAAATTGGAGACCAGGTGGTATGGGGAAGAGGTATGTAGATAGACCTCTCAGAATGGGTTAAAGAAGTGAAGATATGTGCATTTCGTGTGAATGCTCACCGAAGTGTGACCTCGGCAGAGGAAGATTTTATAACAATCAAGTGGATAGAATGACACATTCTGTGGAGACCAGTCATACTCTTTCCCTAGCCACTCCCATCATTGTCCAATGGGCTCCTGAACAAAATGGCCATGGTGGCAGGAATGGAGGTTATGCATGTGCTCAGCGACATGGGCTTTCATTCACCGAGGCCGACTTGGCTACAGCCACTGCTGAGGACCCAATCTGCCAGCTGCAGAGACCAACACTGAGTCCCCACTACGGCAACATTCCTTGAGGGGAGGAGCCAGCAATCTGGTGGCACGTTGATGACATCAGACTGCTTCCATCATGGAAAGGGCAGTGTTTTGTTCTTACTGGAGTAGACACTCTGGATATGGATTTTCCTTTCCTGCATGCAGTGCTTCTGTCAAAACTACCATCCGTGGACTTACGGAACGTCTTATCCACTGTCATGGTATCCCACACAGCATCACCTCGGATCAAGGGACTCACTTCACGGCAAATGTAGTGCACCAAGGGGTCTATGCTCATGGAATTCACTGGTCTTACCATGTTCCCCATCATCCTGAAGCAGTTGGCTAGATAGAACGATGGAATGGCCTTCTAAGGAAACATTTATGGCACCAGCTAGGTGGCAATACCTTGCAAGGTTGAGACAATGTTCTCCAGGAAGCTGTATATGCTCTAAACCAGCATCCAATATATGGTGCTGTTTCTCCCATAGCCAGGAATCATGGGGTCCAGGAATCAGGCGGTGAAAATGGGAATAGCACCACTCACTATTACCCCTAATGACACACTCACAAAAACTTTGTTTCCTGTCCCCGCTATGCTGTACTCTAGAGGTATAGAGGTCTTAGTTCCAAAGGGAGAAATGTTCCCACCTGGAGACACAACACGAATTCAATTGAACTGGAAGTTAGGAACGCCACCTGAGTTCTTTGGGCTCCTTATGCTTCTGGATCAACAGGCAAAGAAGGGAGTTACAATACTGGCTGATGTGAGTGATCTTGATTACCAAGAGAAAATTGGATTGATATTACACAATGGAGGTAAAGAAGAGTATGTCTGGAACGCAGGAGATCCTTTAAGGCATCTCTTAGTACTACCATGCCCTGTGATTAAAATCAACAGAAAACTACAGCAATCCAATTCTGACATGACTCCTAATGGCCCAGGCCCTTCAAGAATGAAGGTTTGAGTCACACACACACCCCCCACTCCCCAAGCAAAGAACCACAGCCAGCTGAGTTGCTTGCTGAGGGCAAAGGGAATACAGAATGGGTGATGGAAGAAGGTAGTTATAAATACCAGTTACGACCATGTGACCAGTTGCAAAAATGGGGACTGTAATTGTTATGAGTATTCCTTCCTTGTATGAGTGCATCAAATATTTTTGTTTTCTTCACTTATATAAAATGTAAATGGGGCTAGTGTGTTTTTGGTTGCATGCATGTTAGTTGTATCATGTTAGGTGCAAGTATGACTTTGTAATTCTCTTTATTTAGAGATTGTGTATGGTTTAAGGAGATGTGTGCAGGTGCCAGGTTGACAAGGGGTAAACTGTCATGGTTAAGGTTGTGTGTCAACTATTGATTCTCAATAGTTTGGCAGTTATGTAATGATGTGGTTTGGCAGTTACATGATATTGTAATTTTGCAGTTCTGTAATGATGTAGTTATCTTCCATTTTGTGATATAATGTAGTCACCTCCATGATGTGATCAGCCAATCAGTTATAAGGGGAGTTTCCTTGGTTTTGCTTCTTTAGAGAAACCTGCATAAGACAAACTTGTATGCTGAAAACTACAAAATGCTGATATAAGAAATCAAAGAAGATAAATAAATGGAGAGACATACCGTGTTCATTATTTGGAAGACCCAGCATAGAAAAGATATCAATTCTCTGTAAATTGATATATTGGTTTAACACATATCCTATCAAAATCCCAGCAAGATGTTTTGTAGATATAGACAAGATTATTCTAAAAGTTATATAGAAAAGCAAATGAACTAGAAAAGCTCAACAATTTTGAAAAAGAATAATAAAGGGGGAAGAACCAGTCTACCTGATTTCAAAACTTATTATATAACTACAGTTATCAAGATAGGTGATATTGGCAGAAGGAGAGACGTATAGATCAATGAAACAGAGTAGAGAACCCAGAAACAGGCCCACACAAATATCCTGAATTTATTTTTGACGAGAGTGCGAAAGCAACCCAATGGAGGAAAGATGAGTTTTTCAACAAATAGTTCTGGAGCAATTGGACATCGTAGGTAAACAAAATGAATGTCAACCTAAGTCAGGTACCATATACAAACATTAACTCTAAATAGGTCACAGGTTTAAATGAAAAATGTGAAACTATAAAACTTTTAAGAAAAAAAATAGGATAAAATCTTCTGGATCTGCTGTTGTTAGGTGCCATTGAGTCGGTTCTGACTTATGGTGACCCTACGTACAACAGAACAAAACAATGCCTGGTCCTTTGCCGTTCTCAGAATCCTTTGTTGTGCTTAACCCTGTTGTTGCAGCCACTGTGTCAGCCCATCTCGTTGAGGGCCTTCCTCTTTTTCACTGGCCCTCTACTTTACCAAGCATGAAGCCTTTCTCCAGGGACTGATCCCTCCTGATAACATATCCAAAGTATGTGAGATGCAGTCTCACCATTCTTGCTTCCAAGGAACAATCTGGTTGTACTTCCTCCAATACAGATTTGTTCATTCTTTTGGGAGCCCATGGTATATTCAATACCCTTACCCAACCCCACAAGTCAAAGGCTTCAGTTCTTTGGTTTTCCTTATTCATTGTCCAGCTAACATATGCCCGTGTGGCGATTGAAAACACCATGGCTTGGGTCAGGCGCACCTTAGTCTTCAAGGTGACATCTTTGCTTTTTAACACTTTAAAGAGGTCTTATGCAGCAGATTTGCCCAATGCAATAGGTCTCTTGATTTCTTGACTGTTGCTTCCATCCATGGGTATTGACTGTGGATCCAAGTAAAATGAAATCCTTGACAACTTCAATCTTTCCTCCACTTATTGTGATGTTGCTTATTGGTCCAGCTGTGAGGACTTTCGTTTTCTTTATGTTGAGGTGCAATTCAATCTTCATTAGTAAGTGTTTCAAGTCCTCTTCACTTTCAGGATCTAGAGTTAGGCAAAAGAGTTCTCACACTTGACACTGAAAGCATAATCCATGAAAGGAAAGATTGATAAATTGGACTTCATCAAAATTTAAAACATTCACTCTGCAAAAGGCCCTGTTAAAAGGATGAAAAGATAAGTTACAGACTGGGAGAAAATGTTTGCAAACAACATACCTGACAAAGGGCTAATATCTAGAACATATAAAGAACCCTCAAAACCCAAGAGTAAAAACAAAGAACAACAACAAAAAAAAACACTCCAATTAGAAAACAGACAAAAGACGTGAAGAGACATTTCATCAAAGGACATATACAAGTGAAAATAAGCACTTGAAAAGGTGTTCAACATCTTAACCATTACGAAATGCAAATTAAACCCCGAGACATCACTACATACCTATCAAATGGCTAGAATTAAAAATAGTGACAACACCAAATGTTGGCAAGGATGTGGAAAAATTGGATTGTTCACGCATTGCTGGTGGGAATGTAAAATGGTACAGTCACTCTGGAAAACAATTTGGCAGTTTCTTTAAAAAAAAAAAAAAATTAAGCATGCAACTACCATACAACCCAGCAATTGCACTTCTGGGCATTTATCCCAGAGAAACAGAAGCTTATGTTCACATAAAAACCTGTACATGAATGTTTATAGCAACTTTTTTCATAATAGCCTAAAAGTGGAAACAACCCATATGTCCTTCAATGACTGAATGGCTAAACAAACTATAGTACATCCATACTATCCAATATTACTCAACAATCAAAGGAGCAAACAATTGATACACACAACTACCTATAGCAAGAGAAGCCAATCCCAAAATGTTGTATATTATTGTATAGCTCTATTTATATAACATTCTTGAAATGACAAAATCACAGAAATGGGGAGCAGATTGATGGTTGCCAGAGGTTAAGGAGGGGGTAGGGACTGGAGCCAAAAGAACGAACAAGTCAGTCTTAGAAGAAATATATATGAGAATGTTCCTTAGAAGCAAGGATGGTGAGACTTTGACTGACTGACTTTGGACACATCACCAGAAAAGGCAAATTGCTAGGAAAGGACATCATATGTGGTAAAGTAGAGGGTCAGTGAAAAGGAGGGAAACCCTCCTGAGATGAACTGACACAAATAGTTGCAGCAATGTACTCAAACATACCAGTGATCATGAAGATGGCACAGGACCAAGCAATGTTTCACCCTGTTGTGTGGAAGGTTGCCATGAGTGTGAGCAGATTTACCAGCAACTAACAACAACAGGGATTAGAGGGAAGCAGGTAAGGCTATAAAGGGCAACGTGAGGTATCCTTGTGATGATGGAAAAGTTCTGTATCTTGATTGTATCAATGTAAATATCCTGGTTGTGATATTGTGTTACAGTTTTGCAAGTTGTTGCCATTGGGAGAAACAGGGTCATTCTGTATTATTTCTTAAGACGATGTGTGAATCTACAATTATGTCAAAATAAAAGATTTAATTTGAAAAAAGATTTAATTAAATAGCTCTCTCTTCCCTTCCCTTTAGCCCCCCCACCCCATGCCACTCCTGCTGTGATGAAAACTATCATTGATGCCCAGCTCCTGAGGACCGAGCTGCCACCAAGAGAGCCTAGCTGTGACCAGGGAGACAGGGCACTGGAACCACTACCACCATCTTCGAGAAAACTTAGAGAATGGGACTGGAGCCAGACGCCAAAGGCAGGCAAATGTCTTATCAGATGTTGAAAAGAGGGGAAATGTTGACACCAGAGAATATAAACCTGTGAGCTTGACATCATCCAAGCAAATGCAAGGGACCCTGCGTGTACAGGTTTTAGTACAGCATTTGAACGTTGGGTTCTTTGACCAGGTGGCCCTATACAAACCCAAATGTTTGGTCCGCCACCATGACTGTTTAGAGAACCCACCTTGGTTCCTGGTGATTTAGACTTCAAGTCCTGACCCTGCTGATTACTCATGAGACTGAATCAGTTACCTCCACTTGATGGCCTCAGGTTCACCATCTGCAAAATGGGAGCAGGTGGTGAACTCAAAGGTCCCCTCCAGCACTTAGATTCCATGGCCTCCCCCTACTGGATTTCAGCTTCCTAAGGACAAAGTCTGGGGACACCCCCCAACTCATGCCCCTCAGATACACATAGTTGGTCTTTAAGAAACATGTGGAGGGCACACTATTTCCAAGTGACTGACCCTGCTGGCTATTGGGGTTCAGCTGTGGAACAACTCTAGCCACCTCATGGCTCCTGGGCCAGGACTCCTAAACTGAAGGAGTGGTCTGGTCCAGGATCTGCACAGAAGCTTCATGACTAGCTCAGGGCCAATTGCTTTGCTGAGCTGACCCAGAGCTTTTCCTTCCAAGCATTCCTATATCCTGGCCTCTCAAACTGTGGTTCCCAGACCAGCAGCACTGGCTTCACCTGAGACTTTGTTAGAATGCTTGATCTCAGACCCATCTCAATCCTTCTGAACATGAGTCTGCATTTTGACAAGATCCCCGGAGATTCCTGTGCAGATTAAAGTTTGAGGGGAGCTGTCTTATAGCATAGAATTCTGGAATTCCCCTAGCCAGCTGTCTTAGTTATCTAATGCTGCTATAACAGAATTACCACAAATTGGTGCTTTTAACAAACACAAATTAATTTTCTCACAGTTTAGGAGTTTGGAAATCCAAATTCAGGGCCCCAGCTCTAGAGGAAGGCTTTCTGTCTCTGTTGGCTCTGGAGCAAGGTCCTTGTCTCTTCCAAGCTTCTCATCCTGTATGATCTTTGTGTGACTTGGCATTTCTCTTCCCCCATCTCTGCTTCTTAGCTTGCTTGTTTAATCTCTTTTATAGCTCCAAAGAGATTGACTCAAGATACGCCATATACTAATCCTGCCTCATTGACATAACAAAGACAACGCATTCCCAAATGGGATTATAACCACAGGTATAGAGGTTAGGATTCCAACAGATATTTTGGGGGGGCACAATTCAATCCGTAACACCAGCCGAATCATTTCGTTTAATTAACCAATGAATCAATCAGTCAAATATTTGTTAGGTGAATTTTAACACCTTAGATTCCTTCCATTTGGCAATGAACCCACTACTCCCCAGGCAACTATCCAAGCAGCTATTGGGCTTCCCAGTATACAGGGTCAACCCCGACCTGGTCAGCCTGGAAGCCTGCTCCGAGACAGACCCAGTTACCCAGTCCTTACTCATCTGCTGAGATGACTGCCCTGTCCTTGCTGTGATGAAGTGGCCCTTCAGTGGGGGGCCAGCTGCAATAAGCTCTATTTTAAAGACTATTTTAATGGCAAGAAAACCAAGGCAGGTTCCCCTTTCACCCCAGCTCACACACACATACAGGCACACTTGCCTGAGCGCGCACGCATGCACGCTCGCGCACGCGTGCACGCTCACACACACACCAGACTGTGGCTATGTCTCCGGTGAGTCATAGGATGACTCACAGGCATATCCCTGTTTTCCTGATCTTCAAGGGGGAAGATTGGGAAAGGGGGGGAGCTCAAGGAGCTGTTTCAGAGTCAAATCTAAGGTGATTTTTGACCCAGCCAAGGTCAAGGATGGGGCCAGGTCTGGGGATCCAGGGTGTCCTGCCTGTACTAGCCTGGAAAACAAGTAGTCACCACCAAGTCCTTCCTTCCCTCACAAGCCCACGTCCTCCACAGCTGGAAGGAACTCTCCCCTCCCCTCTCTGTAGCAGCTGGGCCCTGCTGGCCCTGGTCCCAGCCCCCACCAGGACCATGTTGATCTCCAGACTAAGCCCAGCCAGTTTCATAGATGGGGAAATTGAGGTAGTCACCAGGATGCATGGGGAACGGCAGTGGGTAAGAGAGCCACGCCCATCCTTCTTTGGGACACCCACCACTCACCCACTCAACTGCCTGATGAATTCTCAGAGGAGTGGTAGTCATTCAGACTGGCAGGCAACAATTACCAATAGCCCCCTGGACCCACCACCCCACTCCAACCTGGTGGGTCGCTCACAGTTACAAAGCCCTTACATATCAGGGCCTCAGGCGGTTCTTTGCAGCCTAAGGGAGGTTTGTGTAAACAGGGCAGGAGGAGTTGCTGGACTTCACAGATGGGAAGACCAGGGCAGGGGAGAGCCAAACACATTATAGGCAGAGGCAGGACTTAAAATTTTGGAAGGGGCTGGGACTCTGGTTGCTGGCTTCTGGAAAGTTCCAGAGGGGGTCCCAGAGGTAAAGCCACACTGGCTCTGGTGATTCTGTGCTTATTTGTGCCCTTCTACTCATGCCTTACCTAAGATGTAAGTAAGCTGCATGAGATAGGAACACTGCATGTCCCCTTCTTCCCACCCCTCCCCCCCATCATGACCCCTGTCCCAAGGCCCAGAGCCTGGCACACAACAGCCCTGGTTAGTATTTGTGGAGAGACTGGACCAGGTGAGGACAGCCAGTGGGCTAGGAGAGTTGGGGGCCTGGGGTCAGGACCACTAGGGTTGGGACAACCATGCCACCACCTTGCTGTGAGACCATGGCCAAGTCAGCACCCCAACCATGCCTCAGTTTCCCCATTGGGATCATTTCCTGCCATCACTGACTGCTCTAGGGCTCTATGATACCCACGACTCAGGGAGGCTTCCAGGCTGCCTCTGGCTGGGTGGGTAAGGGAGGGTTCATGAGGAGGAACCTTGGAAAATGGGCACCTCCCCTCCCTGCCCCCACCCAGCTGCTGGGGAAAGGCTTCCAGTCTCCCCTCTCCCCCACTCAAAGCCCCCAACATATCAAGGATCATCATCTGAACTGAACCCTGGACCCCATTGTCCTCACTCACCGTGGGAGCAGGGTGACGAAACCCCAGGGGGTGGGGAGAGGAGCCAGCCTGGTCCGGGAGCCCCATTGCTTCCCAGGCCCTGGACAGGTGGCTGTGGGGCAGGAAGGGAGGCTTTGGGCAGCCCCCATGCCCCCACTTTCTGCCTTGATTAGCAGAAACATTCCGGCATCTGTCATGGGAAGATGCCTGTCCCTTGAGTCCGTCTTTAATCACCCAGGAAACACAAACACATTCGGGCCTCCGCAAGGGCCTACTTCCCACAGAGCCGGGTGCTCCCAGGGCCCCCACTCCCTCTACAGAGCCAAGGAGGCAGGTGTGTGGAGAAGCCACCCACCCTCAGACCTCAGCTTCTCTGCCACAGCGGGGGAGGGTCTGACTCACAGCTCTCACCACCTCTCCCTCCTTGCACACACACACACACACACAGAAATGTGCAGACTTGCCAGCCAAACACGGATACACTCACAGACACAGACGCTCACAGCCACACCCACAGACAGCTGTGCACACACCCAGACAGACACACAGACCAGTCGTCACACCCACAGAGAAGGTTGTGAGTACACACACATACCCAGTTGGGTCCCCCACGAGGCTGAGCTCCTGTAAGACAGAGATACTTTCTGCACCTCGCACACAGTAGGTGCACACTTGTTGCCTTTGGGCCTGCTGTGGACTGCACTAATTTCTTCCACCCACTTCCTCTGCCCTCTTCCCCCACGAGGATATGACTCCACGCAGACGGGGTCTATGTCTGGGTCAGAGCTGTGCCTGAGCACCCAGCCCCATAGTAACCCGTTGCCTTCCAGTCGATTATAACTCATAGCGACTGCATAGTAATAGTAAGTGCTCAATAAACATTTGTCTGTTGCGTGACTAGCCGGGCAGCCCCACCCAGGCCCCGCCTGCAGTCACTGGGCTCAGGCCTCCAGCTAGACTCTCTTATAGCTGCCTGATTGTCCCAGAAGTGCAGCTGTGACCTCTCCATCCTCCCAATACCTCCCTGGCACCCCAGACCCTCTGCCCTCACCCATGGCTCAAAGAAAGGCCAAAATTCTTTCAGCCTGACTCGGAGGTGCCGCCATCTGACCCCACAACCCCTTCCTGTCCTCCCCTGCCTACCCCATCCCTCCCCTAGGATATGGCCTTGCCACTCCACCTCCTGCACCTAGCCTCCTCACTTCCCCTGCAGGACAGATCCCCTTGCCAGTCTCAAGGCCACCTCACCTCCCCTCCCTCAGGGCGCCTCCCCAATCCCAATCACCTGGGCCATGCCAGTCTCTCCCTCCAGGCTCCCAATTCCCCCGCACCTGTGCTGGGTGAGAAGTGAACAGGACACCCTCAGGCCCTGTCTCCGGAAGCCTTAGGGAAGACAGGCAGTGACTACGCGGGGTGAGGATGAGTATGATGGTGGGGGATAGCATAGGAGACATGGGGGGCCCCCGAGGAGCTCCCGTGTGCTCACACCTCAGAGGGCACTCCCTGCATTCTCCCGCCTCTTCTCCCTGGATCTTGTCTTCCAGCCATGCAGAACTCTGTGCCCCCAAGTTCCGGGAACACACCTGGACTCGTTTCTTAGGGCTGCACAACAAATCCTCACAAAACGCATTGCTTAAAATAACAGAAATTTATTCTTTCACAGTTTTGGAGGCTAGAAGTTTGAAATCAAGGCGTCAGCAGGATCATGGTTCCTCTGAAGGCTCTAGGGAAAGCTCCATCATTGTCTGTTCCTAGCTTCTGGTGGTCCCTGAAGACCCTTGGTTTTCCTTGGCGTGTGAATACATCACTCCAATCTCTGCCCCTGTCTTCACCTGGCCTTTTCTCCCCTGTGTGTCTGTGTCCCTCTGTGTCTGTCTTGCCGTGTCTTTTCTCCTCTTTATAGGGACACCACTCAGATTGGATTAGGGCCCACCCTACTCTAATATGACCTCATGTTAACTGATAACACCTTCAAAGACCCCAGTTGCAAACAAGATCATATTTACAGGTACCCAGCCTTAGGACTTCAACATACACCCACTCCTCACTTATCAACACGGTTAGGTTCCAAAGACCAGATTGTTATGTGAAAATCGGTGTTATGCGAAAATGGAGGATGATCACATCAGATCACAAAACGGAGGATAACTACCTCATTATATAACTGCCAAATTACATCGTTACATAACTGAGAATCATGGTCCAGTCAGGTTGACACATAACCTTAACCATCAGCCAGCGTTACTCTTGCCTCACAACTCAGCATTCATTACAGCTAAACATACGTCATTAATGTGCAAAATAGTAAGAAAAAACAATAGTAAGAGAGTAGATTTTTTACTATTGTCATAAATGTGAAATGTCAGATAACAAGACAGTCGATAAGTGAGGGATAGGTGTATCTCTTTGGGAGACACACTCAACCCTTAACAAGGGCCCTCTGCTCTCATTTTTAGGTGCCTTTGCATATGTCGTTCCATCCACCTCCCTCCATCCCTGTCCCCCAAAGCCTCAGCCTAGGTGCTTTTTCTCTCTGAGTTTGTCTCTAACCCCTCCATCCTTTAGCAAAGTTAGAGATGGTTCTTCTCAATGCTCCCACAAACTCCACCGTTTCCCATCTGCACACAAAGCACTTGTACCCCGTCTTGAGGCTGTTTACCTGCCTGTCTACCCTTGTGGTCCATGAGCTTCTCGTGGGCATGGCTGACACTGTCATATTGACCTCTGTGCCCACAGCACCAGCCAGGCCTAGCCCAGAGCCTGGCACATAAAAACCCCCCAAAAAACAAACTCACTGCCGTCAAGTCGATTTCCATTCATAGTGACCCTATAGGACAGAGTAGAATGCTCCATAGGATTTTCAAGGAGCGGCTGGTAGATTCGAACTGCCAACCTTTTAGTTAGCAGTCAAGCTCTTAACCACTGCGCCACCAGGGGTCCAGGGCCTGGCACATAATGAGATTAAATTAATGTTAGATGGCAGGTCCTCAGGGATGGGCAGGGAGATGGTATCTTTACCATCTTGGGTGTCCTGCAGTGCCTCATGTGGTAACCAGAAGCTTCCTCGTTATTCAAGTGTCCACTATGTGCTTTTCATTAAACAGCAAATGTGCCAGACTGGATGCCAGCCTCAATTCTTGCTGCCCCGCAGTAGGGCTGCCCACTGCAGCCTTGTCATGGCTTCCCCTCACCCCAAATGTGGGCTTGGCCCAGGGACTTCTCTGGATAGTGGGATGTCAACACAAGGACATGAGCAAAGCAGAAATGTGTTTGTATGATCGGGCTCGTCCTCTTGAGCCCTGCCTTTCTCCAGAGGAGACCAGGTAGCTGCTGGTGTCAAGGATGAGAGCCAAGTGGAGCAAACCTGGACCCAATATGCATCATGGAACTGAGTCCAGCTGACCCTCAGGCCCTTCAGAGAGAAATACGTGCTCATTGCTGTACACGACTCACTGAGTTTGGAGGCTATCTTAGTTATCTAGTGCTGCTATAACAAAAATACCACAAGTGGATGGCTTTAACAAACGGAAATTTATTCTCTCACAACCTAGTAGGCTAGAATTCTGAATTCAGGGTGCCAGCTCTAAGGGAAGCCTTTCTCTCTCTGTCGGCTCTGGGCGAAGGTCCTTGTCATCAATCTTCCCCTGGTCTTGGAGTGTCTCAGCGCAGGGACCCCAGGTCCAAAGGACACACTGCACTCCCAGCTCTGCTTTCTCGGTGGTAGGAAGTTCCTCTGTCTCTCTGCTAGATTCACTCTTTTATATCTCAAAAATGACTCAAGATACAACCTAACCTTGTAGACTGAGTCCTGCCTCATTAACATAACTGCCTCTAATCCTGCCTCATTAATATCATCCCCTTGCCATCAAGCTGATTCTTACCCATAGCGACCCTTATAGAACAGAGTAGAACTGCCCCCATAGAGTTTCCAAGAAGCATTGGGTAGATGTGAACTGCCGAACTTCTGGTTTGCAGCCGTAGCTTTTAACCATTATACCACCAGGGTTTCCCATTGATATCATAGAGGTAGGGTTTACAACACATAGGGAAATCACATCAGGTGACAAAATGGTGGACAATCACACAATACTGGGAATCATGGCCTAGTCAAAATGGACACCCATTTTCGAGGCACACAACTCAATCCACAACGTTCCACCCTTTGGCCCCCCCAAATTCATGTCCTTGTCACATGTAAAATGCATTCACCACATCATATCATAGCAAAAGTCTTATATTAATTCCAAGTCCAAAATCCAAAAATCCTTCTTCATCTGTGAAATCTAGAATACAAGTTATCTGCTTCCAAAGTACAATTGTGGAACAGGCACACACTAGATATTTCCATTACAAATAGGACCAAGCAAGTCAGCAGAACATATTACATTAGTTCTCAAGGCTTGAAAATAATCCTCTGTTCTCTGAGACCATTTGGGCAATGGCCCTGCCCTCCAGACTCTGGGTGTTGGCCACACTCTCCTAATTCTTAGTGGAGGCCCCTCGGCCCTGGGCTTTGCCTTTGCCTTCCAGGCTCACTGGAATGGCAACTCTGTCCTGTTGGATTTGGGCGGCCCCGTTCTCCTAGTTCATCTGAGTGGCGGCCCCATTCCCTCAGCCCTGGCAGGCCCCATTCTTCTGCCCCTTGGGCATGGCAGCCCAATACCCTTGGCTCTGGGCAGCGGATCCAGCCCCATCCTGCTGGCACTAGTGAACCGCAGCCCCACACTCTGGAACCCAGTTGGTGAAGATTTGAATCTTTGAAACCTAGGAGGCTATGGCCCCACCTTTTAAGACGCCAGAGGCCATGGCTCCACCCCTTGAGACCCCAGAGGTTGTGGCCCTTTGATACTCAGCTCAGCTTCGTATGTTTCTTGTGTTTTCAGCTTCTGCTTCCTGGTTCCTTGGACTCTTGGCCCCTCAGGCCTTGTTGCCTGCATCTGTCCTGCTGGGGCAAGCTTCCAAAGCTCTTTATCGCCACTGATAAGTGCCTGAGGGCACCCCACTCTGCCAGTAAACTTCGTCAGGAAGGCACTCAGCTTTCTTGCTCTGTGGGTCGGCAAGCCTGGCTCCACCTAGCTCTACTGATAAGTTCCTGAGGGCACCCCACTCCACCAGCAGCCTCCTGTCAAAGACACTCAACTCTCTAGCTCCATGGGTTGGCTCCAGTGCTATCTAGAGCTGGTCTCCTAGTTCTGCTGCAGCTGTTTCTCTGCTGCTGCCTCTCACCATCTGCACCATCTCCAGCATAACAACTCCCCTCACTTCCTTCTGAGTCCTCACCAGAATTGCCTTTGATGTCCATAACTCCACCAACAGTCTCTTCAAGGCAATCTAGACTTTTACTATTAGGTGCTTTAAAACTCTTCCAGCCTCTATCTATCCACAGTTTCAAAACTACATCCACATTTTAGGCATCTGTTAGAGCAGCACCCCACTCTTCCAGAGCCAAATTCTGTCTTAGTTTAGTGCTGCTATGACAAAAATACCATAAATGGATAGCTTTAACAAATTTATTCTCTCACAGTCTAGTAAGCCTAGGAGTCCGAATTCTGGGCACCAGTTCCAGGGGAAGGCTTTCTTTCTCTGGTGGTTCTGGGGAAAGTCCTTGTCATCCATCTTCCCTGGTCTAGGACTGCCTCAGCACAGGGACCCTGGGTCCAAAGGAAGGACACACTCTGCTTCCAGCTCTGCTCTCTTGGTGGCAGGAGGTACCTCTGTCTCTCTGCTGATTCTCTCTTTTATATTGAGAAAGAAATTGACTCCGGATACAACTAACCTTGTAGATTGGGTCCTGCCTTATTAACATCACTGCTTCTAATCCTGCCTCATTAACATCATAGAAGCAGGATTTATAACACATAGGAAAATCACATCAGATGACAAAGTGGAGGACAATCACACAATACTGGGAATCATGGCCTAGCCAAGTTGACACATTTTTGGTCAACACAGTTCAATCCATAACAGAGGAGCTTTGTTACACAGCATTAGTGTGGCAATAACTAAGACAGCTAACATTTACTGGATACTTAATGCATTTTCTCATTCAATTCACCAACCTTGTGAACTAGGTTCCCATTTTTCAAATGAGGAAACTGAGGCACAGAGAGGCTACAACCTGCCTAAGACAGCTGGCCCCAGATCATGAGTGCTTAAACAGTAGAACATTCTGCCCCTCAGTAATGAAATTGCCCTCACCAGAAATGGGGGGTCCCCCACCATCTGTGACTAGGGCTCTGTTCTGAGGCACACGTTCCTGTCTCATTGCAGTTACCTCATTCCTCACTAAGGCGAGAGGCCCCTAACAGCCCTACTTCTCAGCTGAAGCCTTCACAGTCCACACAGTAATTTCACAGCCTGTGTCTCATTTAATCCTCACAACAGCGTGGGAGACAGGCATCTCCATCTTCATCTTATAGATGATGAGGAAGTTCAGAGAGGCATTGCATCTTACCCAAGATTAGAAAAGAACATGAAGTCAAATAAAAGCTAACATTTATTGGGCATATGTGACAATGTATGCTCTAGGAATGCGTTCAGCTGCAAGTAAAAGAAAAATCCAACTTATGGTTGTTTAAAAAATACGGCTTATCCTTCCTTCACAACAAGAAATCAGGAGGTAGTAACTGTGGCATTGTTCAGTGACTGGACAATGTCAGGGCTGGAGTTTCTGCTCTTCCCTTGATCTTGGCATCATTACTGCAAAATGGCTGCAGATCCTCCAAGCATTGCATCTGCATTCAAAGCAGGAAGGGAGAATAGGAAAGTGTTGTGCCTCGTGGCGTAGTGGTTAAGTGCTACGCCTGCTAACCAAATGGTCGGCAGTTCAAATCTGCCAGGCACTCCTTGGAAATTCTATGGGGCAGTTCTACTCTGTCCTATAGGGTCGCTATGAGTTGGAAACGACTTGACGGCACTGGGTTTGATTTTTTTGGTTTGGTGTCTTTGAAAGTCTCTGTCTTTCTAATGAGAAAGATTTCCTCATTGGCTCCCTTCCCCTACACTCAGCAGACTTCCTATTTCATTTCATTAGCCAGAATGGGATCGCATGGCCACACTTAACCCAAACACTGGTCCAGGGGAATTGGATACCCATGACTGGGTTAGACAAATCACAATTCATCCTCTGGGGCTGATTTCTGCTGACTCTACAAACAGGTCAGAGTTCTGTTTAGTGGGAGAAGAGAAAGATAGCCACTGGGAAGGTGAGAGGCTGGGTCTGGTCCCCTAGACACTGAGCAAAGTGGTTTGCATACATCATCTCATTTGATCCTCATGCAACCTTAAGAAGCAAAGACTGTTTTATGCCCATTTAACAGATGAGGCGATAAAGCTAGTGAGTGGCAGAGCTAGGGCTTAACCCAAGACCTGTGTTCTTAACCACTCTGCCAGCCTGCCAGGTCATGGAGGGCCTCAAATGCCAGGAAGGCAGGCAGTTGTCCTACGGAACCATCTTCAGGCCCTGCTCTCCATCAACCTCACCACACACCTGCCCTCCCTGGGCTCTGGGTGTGCAGGGTCGGGGTACCTGAAAGCTCAGGTACTGACAGGTGTCTGTACCAGTGTCTGGGCAGGGGGCAGCATGAGTACTCACAGAGCTCACAGCTGGTCTGGGTGCCGGGGAGCTCTGGCCAGTGCCATGAGCTAAGCCTCTGTGACTTGTTCCTTCATCCAGCCAACATCTGCCTGAGCTACACGCCAAGCTAGGCCTGATAGGAAACAGATAGTTGGCTCAGGCACAGGTCCTGCCCCCAAAGACAGACTTCGCCACCCAGTCCTTCTGAATTCAAGGAGGCGGCTAAAAGAGAAAAGGCTCCTTTCAGGCCAGGAGAGCTCCAGGGCAGCTTCACAGGGAGTTTGAGGTTGACCTTGAAGATGGTCAGTGGGGTTTAGATGTGGGGAAAGATGTTCCTCACAGGAACGCAGGGGAGAAGGTGCACCTGAACAGAGAGGAGGAAGGCAGAGTGTATGTGGGCAGCAGTGAGGAAGAGGCTGGATCAAGGACCAGGACAGGCTCCAGAGGGCTTTGCACATCCTGCTCATATGCATGAGCCCTGCTGGCAACAGAGGAGCCACGGAAGGTTTTAAGCAAAGAAGGAACCTGACTGCTCTGCCTTCAGGGAGCCCAACAGGGCAGTTGAGGGATATTCTGGGGAGGGTAGGGGCAGGAGATGGTTCTTGGAGATTGGGGCAAGAATGATTGAAGACCTGAGCCCAAAGTCACAAAAGGAAGAATGGTAAAGATGGAGCCAAGGCAGCAGGGCCCAGACAAGGGTGAGGCCAAGTGAGAGGAGTCACACAGGCACAGGATAGGTCCCCAACTTTATTTAAAATTTTGATACTTGGTTCATCACCAATTTTTTTACATTAGTTTTGATGTTTTTAATATTGCATGAAAGTATTATTTACCTTGATCACTGAGTGTTTTGGTACCCCCTTAAATTTTGCACCTGAAGCAAGTGCCTCGCTTGTCTCACCCTAATCCTGGCCCTGTAGAACAGATTTATTCATCATTCAACAGCATTTGCAGTATGCCTGTGGTGCATCTCAAACTATGCTAGGATCTGAGATCCAATAGAAGGTGAAATAGTTGTAATTCTCCGTCCTCAAGTTTACAGCCACTCAGAAAGCAAAAAGACACGCCTTACTGCCTCTACTTGGATAAACAATCAATGTCCATGGAAGCAACAGACAAGAAATCAAACGAAGTATTGCATCAGCCAAATCTGCTGCGAAAGATCTCTTTAAAGTGTTAAAAAGCAAGAGGTCACTCTGAGGACTAAGGTGCACCGGACCCAAGCCATGGTATTTTCAATCGCCTCGTATGCATGAGAAAGCTCGACAGCGAACAAGGAAGACCCGAGAATTGATCTCTTTGAATTATGATGTTGGTGAAGAATATTGAACATACCATGGAGTACCAGAAGAACCAACAAATCTGTCTTGGAAGAAGTGCAGCCAGAATGCTCCTTAGAAGCCAGAATGGTGAGATTTCATCTTGCTTACTTTGGACACATCATTGGGAAAGCACCAAATGCTAGAAAAGGACATCATGGTCGGTAAAGTAGAGGTTCATCGAAAATGCGGGAAACCCTCAATGAGCTGGACTGGCACAATAGCCGCAACAACGGACCCAAACATACCAACGATCATGAAGATGGAGCAGGACTGGGATTTTTTTTTTTTTTCCCCAACGTTTTTTCCTGTTCTACTTAGGGTCATCCGAGTTGGAGCCAACTCAACAGCAACTAACAACAGCAACGAAGATGATAACTCAGGAGGGACAGGTCACTGGGCGGGTGGACACACCCTGTGCTGCCTAGGAGAGACTGTCGAAGTGCAGTACAGACAAAACAGACATCCAGCTTTTTCTTTGGTGTCGTTGTTTTGACCGCCCATGTTCTAAACTCACCTCATGGGTCCTGGAAGAAGATGAGACACACCCCCTCTGGAACAGCTAAAAATACCAGCCACTCACTTCCCCAGACTCCCCTGAAGCTGGAGGCTCACCAGTCTGATCCACCGACCCAAGAATCAAAAACAAAAACCAGTGCTGCAAAGAAGCAGCCGTATCCCTGGCTGAGCCCCAGGGCAGCAATACCCAGTGGTGGATGTTCAGCGTGGAGACGCTGATTGAAGAGGCTGCAGCATCCAGCAGGAGGGTCGGAGTGCTGACCCCATCAGCCAACAGAGAGTGTGGATCCTTTGCGCACACCCCAAACCCAGGTCTCCAGGCTGCTCAGTGATTCTGTGAGTCATCCGATATTTTTTGAATAAGTTCCTTTTCTGCTTAAGTTAACCAGAGTTGATATCTGTGGCCTGCAATTAAGAACGTTTCCTTATATAGAAACTGGTGCCGGGAGTGGTGGCAGGCAATGGATGCTTGAGGAAACCCAGAGAAGCTGGGATTGGCTGTAGGAACTGCTTAGGCCCCAAGGCAGTGAAAATTCAGAGCGCAATAGGGGATTGGATTCTGGAAGCTATGGTATGAGGACTCTTGCTGAAAGTAAGGTGAACTTAAGTACGTACTGATGAACATCAAAGGCTATAGCCTTCAGTGTGGATTATATCTTAACATAAAGAAAACAAAAGTTCACACAACTGGAGCAATAAGCAACATCATGGTAAATGGAGAAAACGTGGAAGCTGTTAAGGATTTCATTTTACTTGGATCCACAATTAATGCCCATGAAAGCAGGAGTCAAGAAATCAAATGACTCATTGCACCGTGCAAATCTGCTGCAAAAGACCTCTTTAAAGTGTTAAAAAGCAAAGATATCACTTTGAGAACTAAGGTGTGCCTGGCCCAAGCCATGATGTTTTCAATTGCCTCGTATGAATGAGAAAGCTGGACAATGAATAAGGAAGACCAAAGAATTACTGGTGCCTTTCAATTATGGTGTCGGCAAAGGATGTCGAATATATGAATGGACTGCCATAAGAATGAGCAAATCTGTCTTGGAAGAAGCACAGCCAGAATGCTTCTTAGATGGAAAGATGGTGAGAATTTGTCTCATTTACTTTGGACATGTTATCAGGAGGGACAGTCCCTGCAGAAGGACATCATGCTTGGTAAAGTAGAGGGTCAGCAAAAGAGAGGAAGACCCTCAATGAGATGAATTGACACAGTGGCTGCAACAATGGGCTTAAACATAGCAATGATTGTGAGGATGATGCAGGACTGGGCAGTGTTTTGTTCCGTTGTGCTTGGGGTCACTATGAGTCGGAACCAACTCCATGACACCTAACAACAACAACAACATGGCATTCAGAGGGAAACAGAAAGTCAGATTTGCCACCTGGAATCTCCTAGAAGAAAGAGCCCTTTGAAGGCAAGGCTTGGGAACTGAGAGTTCATTTCCTGAGAAGAAAATGAAAGAAATGAGGAATTGGACTGAAGGATGGGCTACTGATTCTTACAGTTGTTGTTAGGTGCAGTCTAGTTGATTCCGACTCATAGCAACCCTATATACAACAGAAGAAAACACTGCCTGGTTCTGCACCATCCTCATAATCGTTGCTACGCTTGAGCCCACTGTTGCAGCCACTGTGTCGGTCCATCTCATTAAGGGTCTTCCTGTTTTTCGCTGACCCTCTACTTTACCAAGCTTGATGTCCTTCTCCAGGACTGGTCCCTCCTGATAATATGTCCAAAATACATAACACAAAGTCTCACCATCCTTGCATTTAAGGAGCATTCTGGTTGTACTTCTCCCAAGACAGATTTGTTCATTCTTCTGAAAGCCCACGGTATATTCAATATTCTTTGCCAACACCAAAATTCAAAGGCATCAATTCTTATCTGATTTTCGTTATTCATTGTCCAGCTTTCTCATGCATATGAGGCATTTGAAAATACCATGGCTTGGGTCAGGCACACCTTAGTCCTCATAGTGACCTCTTTGCTTTTTAATACTTTAAAGAGGTCTTTTGCAACAGATTTGCCCAATGCAATGCATTGTTTGATTTCTTGACTGCTGTTTCCATGGGCGTTGATTGTGAATTCAAGTAAAATGAAATCTTTGACAACTTCAATCTTTTCTCCGTTTATCATGATATTGCTTATTGGTCCAGTTGTGAGGATTTTTGTTTTCCTTATGTTGAGGTATAATCCATACTGAAAGCTGTAGTCCATGACTTTCATCAAAGTACTTCTAGTCCTGTTCGGTTTCAGCAAGTAAGTTTGTGTCATCTACATAACGCAGGTTGTTAATGGGTTCCCGATGCTGAGTTCTTCTTCATATAGTCCAGTTTCCTGAATTAGTTGCTCAGCATATAGATTGAATAAGTATAGTGAAATGATACAATCCTGACACACACCTTTCCTGATTTTAAACCATGAGTTATCCCCTTCTGTTTGAACGACTGCCTCTTGGTTTCTGTACAGGTTCGTCATGAGCACAATTAAGTGTTCTGGAATTCCCATTCTTCGCAGTGTTATCCATAGTTTGTTATGATCCACACAGTCGAATGCCTTTGCATAGTCAATAAAACACAAGTAAACATCTTTCCGGTATCCTCTGCTTTCAGCCAGGATCCATCTGACAACAGCAGTGATATCCCTGGTTCCACGTCCTCTTCTAAATCCAGCTTGAATTTCTGGCAGTTTCCTGTCAATGTACCGCTGCAATTGTTTTTTTAATTACCTTCTGTAAAATTTTACTTGTTTGTGATATTAATACCGGAAACCCTGGTGGTGTAGTAGTTAAGAGTTTGGCAGCTAACCAAAAGGTCAGCAGTTCAAATCCACCAGGAGCTCCTTGGAAACCCTATGAGGCAGTTCTACTCTGTCCTATAGGGTTGCTATGCATCAGAATCGACTCAATGGCAATGGGTTTTTGGTTTGGGGCGATATTAATGATAGTTTTCACATCCTGTTGGATCATCTTTCTTTGGAATGGGCACAAATATAAATCTTTTCCAGTTGTTTGGCCAGGTAGTTGTCTTCCAAATTTCTTGACATAGAAGAGTAAGCACCTCCAGTGTTGCATCTATTGGTTGAAGCATCTCAACTGGTTCTTACCACACTGGACACTTAAAGGAAGAGAAAACAGTCTCCTCAATGCCTAAATTCTTGGCTCAAGACTCAGGTCAAAACCAAGGACTTCTATGATTGCTATAAGTATGTCTTAACTCTTGCAACCACAAGGCTGAGATAGTCAATATGAAGCTCAGGTTTTGAGCCTACAGCATGGAGAATGACATCATGAGCTGATGCCCCGGCCTCGCTAGCTCAGCACTGTGGAAGTTAGATCATGGATTGAGAATGAGTGGAGCTCTGCACATCGGCATGGGCCCATGAGGGAGGAATGTGCATGGCTCTGAACCCCTAATCCCCACTGAACCCCTTGCCAGCTGAAGCAACCTATGCTTACGTCATGATGAGGCTAACCCTGCCTTCAGGTTGTTGTTTTGTTGGCTGCCGAGAGTTGGTCTCTGACTCATGGCCACCGCATGTGCAATAGAATGAAATTCTGCCCAGTCCTGCACCATCCCCATGATCAGTTTCAGATCAGGCCATTGTGATCCATATGGTTTTCCTTGCCTGATTTTCAGAAGTAGATGGCCAGACCTTTCTTCCTAGTCTATCTGAGTCCAGAAGCTCCACTAAAACCTGTTCAGCATCCTAGCAACACACAAGCCTCCACTGACAGATGGGTGCTGCGCATGAGGTGGATTGGCCGGGAATCGGACATCGAACCCAGGTCTCCCACATGGAAGTCAAGAATTCGACCACTGAACCATCACTCTCTCATGCCTTAATAGGGACTCTATAATGACTGCCCCCAATACACTACCACATCTCATTGTCTTCAGACTAAAGTTGAGTCCCAGGGTGTCCAGTGGGGGGAGGGGAGGAGGTTTAAATATCAACCTCAAACCAAAATCTGTGCAAAACTTTGTTTTCATATCATCAAAAAGCTGAAGACATTGAATGCATTCTCACTTACCAAGGAAGAGAGGACATGATTTTTATCAGCTGAGTTGACTAATGTGGCCGTACCGACAGCCTAGCTTTCACTGCTAGGGTGGGTCTAGAGGTTTCTGTGCCTGGTGTTTGGTTGGCTGGTGAACTGAAGCCTTCCTCGACAGTGGTCCACAGAGGAGGAGGTTAATCATGTGGCCCCATCATCCTCAGGTACAACCCCCATGTGAGCTCTAAATTCTGTCGCTTCTTCCGGATGGTGTGAACCACCTTGGGGAGGAAGCTCAACAGCCATAAAAACACACCATAGTGTCCAGGTGTGGAGCCCTGCCCGGGATGCAACTCCTGATTTCTGGAGTGGGCACTAGGATCCTGAGGTGGCAGAGGCCAAGTGGCAGCTATGACTCCTGGGGGTGGGGTGGCTATGTTACTGTCACAAGCAGCAGGACCAGGTGGCCACCCAATGAGCTGACCAGGAGGATTGGTGGGGCTAATGGATCACAAGGTCCCCAGGACAAAAAAAAAAAATGGGCAGGGTGGCGGGGAGGGGGGAGCGGGTGTTGGGGCTTTTATAACCAGAAAGGTCTGGATCTATTAAACAGAGGCCTGGCTTGAGCCCCCCAAGAAAGAGACATGTGTTCCCTCTCAATCCCAAATCCAAGTCAGTTCCCAGACCTGGAGCTCCCTAAATGAAAGCCCTAGCATTATGACCTGAGCCTGTCCTGTGAAGCTCTCCGACTTTCCCCAAAGTGAACTCTGGCCATTGACAGGATAACTGCGCATGGGGACATAAGGGGCTGGGGCACTTGAACCTTGCTGAGTTTTGATTCCACGCCTGTAACACAAAGACAATATCTGCCTGAAAAGACTGTTGGATAATTGACTAGAATAACGGGAGTACAAACACGCGCATTGGCAGCAGCTGAATTTTTAATGCCTCGTGATTTTGTGTTTGTTCTTTCTTTCCATCTTCATTCCACTGTACTATGATGAACCATGCGTTGGGTGCTGGGAGGGAAAAAATAACCCCAACTATTGACTGAGAGTCAAGTACATGTCAGACACAGTGTTTGGCCCTCACACCACTCTCTAATTTATGAAATAGCTCTGTAAGGTCACAAAGCGGGAGGTAGCAATGCTGGGACGGGGACCTTGATGTGTTCTGCCAATAACCCGTGGTCTTTCCACTATGCCACCAACCTCATCAAAGATTAATAAGGTGAAGTGGTGAGTACAGGGCCTTGACATGATGAGGGTGATAAATAGAGAGGGAATAAAGGAGGTGGATGGATGGGTGGATAGGTGGGTGGGTAGGTGGGCAGATACATGGATGGATGGATGGATAGATGGCTTGATAGCTAAGTGGGTGGGTGGATGGATGGATGGATAGATGCATGAATTGATGGATGGATGCATGGATGGATGAACGGATGCATGGATGCATGAATTCATGGATGAATGGATGCTTGGATACATGGGTGCATGAACTGATGGATAAACGGGTGCATGGATGAAAGTATGAACTGATGGATGGATGGATGGGTTGTTAGCCAGGTTGGTGGCGGGGGTGGGGGGAAGGATGTATAGATGGATGAATTGACAGATGAATGGATGCATAGATGAATAGGTGGATAGCTAGATGGGTAGCTGGGCGGATGGATACATGAACTGATGGATGGATGAATGAATGCATGAATGGAGGGATGGATGGATGGATGGACGGACGGACGGATGGACGGACGGACGGATGGATGGGTGGGTGGGTGGTTGGGTGGGTGGGTGGGTGGATGGATGGATGCATGGATGGATGCATGGATAACTACAGATACGGAAGCATGAAGAGATGAATGGCAGATAGTCTTAGAAGATGGATTCAACATGATCCCAACCCTTGAGGAGCTTACAATCAAGGAATATGCTATGCTAGCCAAGGAACTCTCCTGGAAGTTGAGAAATACCCAGTCGGTAATTAGTGTCACCGTCAGAGTTAGCAATTTTCCAGCCACGCTATAGTGTGTGTGTGTGTGTGTGTGTGTGTGTGTGTGTGTGTGTGAAAAAGACCAGCCAGACAAGCTGTGACTACCAATAACAAACCTTTGTGTTCATTCATTCATTCAACAGGCATTTATTGAGTGCCTATTATGTACCAGGCATTGTTCTAGGCTCTGGGGACAATAGTGAATGAAACAACTCCACATGGAGCTTCCATCGGGAGGAGGAAGACAAGAGACATATTTAGTGAGCCAGATGGGAATAGTGTTATGCAGATAAATGGAACAGGTAAAAAAAAGGGGGGGGGGGGCTTAGGGGCAAGAGTCTACTCTTTTGGAAAGGCTGGACCAAGCAGGATTTGCTGGTGAGTCAACACTTGAATGGAGGCCTACAGAAAGCACAGAGGCAAGTCTGGTAGAGATCTGGAAGGAGAATAACTTCTAGATCACACAGTCACTCCCTGCTAAATTGGGACTATAACCCAGGTCTATGTACAGACAAGGCATTGGGGTTCTGAGGTTCCTGACCCGACACTGTAAAATAGTAGAAATGCACCAGACATGGCATCAGCAGTGGAGAAATGCAGTTGGGCGCCAGGAACACAACAGCTGCGAGATCTCAGGCAGGTCCTCACCCTCACTTAGCTCCTTTGCCATCATTTTTGCTGTTCATTGTCTCCTCTTGTCCTTAAAGCAGTCTTGTATTAACAGCCCATGGATATTTTGCTTTATAAGCTCTAAATATTCATTGTTTTGTTATTTTACGGAGGCTGCAAATGCTGAGCTTATAAAGAGGGCTACAGAGAGTTACGCGTTCTTGTGGAGGTTGGAGGACTAGAAGGCTGAGGATGGGGACAGTCAGAGAAGCCTCCTCAGACAGATGAGATGTGAGCCAGACACTGGACAGCAGGGAAGAGTTCATAAGGAGAGGCTGAACACCCAAGGGTTACGGAAGCATAAACGGCCCCAAAGTGACCAGGGCTGTCTATTAGGATTTGGTTCAGTTGCCCGTGATCAAAAATGCAAAACAAGAGTAACTCGAACGAAAGAAATTTCTTTCTTTCTTACACAAAAAAAATTCTGAGCTACTTACTGCAAGAGGACATCCGAGACACAGCAATTGGTCTCTATTTGCCTGGAGCAACAGAGGAAGAAGAAAGTCAGGAAGAGAAGGAGGAAATGGAATGTGTGGCTAATTGCCTCCATGAACAACTGTCTCCTTTGCCATGAGACCAGAAGAACTGGATGGTGCCCAGCTACTATTACCAAAATTTTGATCAAAGATTCTATAGAAGAATTCTGAGCAAAAACCAAAAAATGTAGAACAGAATTTCAAATTCTCCTGGAATTCAGATTTTCTGGAGCCATGGAGACTGGATGAACCCCTGAAACTCTTTGCCCTAAGATAATCTTTCAACCTTGAACCAAAAACGTCCCCTGATGTCTTCCTAAAACAAAACAATAGCTTAAGTAATAAAGAATGTCTGCCTTGAGCATTATGCCCTTTTCAGGTCTATCTACACGGGATCACATTGACAACAGCAACTCGAAAGGATAGATAGGAACCTTAGAGGACAGTGAGTTTATGTTAATGGGGGAGGAACAACTCAGAAAAGGAGGGTGAGAATGGTTGCACAACTTCAAGAATGTAAACAATGTCACTGATTGTACATGTAGAAACTTGAATCGGTATATTTCTTGCTGTATATACCCCCAACAAAAATAAATAAATTACTTTAAAAAAAAAAATTCCTGAGCTAGGGAGTCCAGGGCTGGTATAGCAGCTCCACACCGTCCGGGACATTTTGCTCCATTGACCTCAGTATTTGGCTTTCACTTCTTGGTTCACAATAGCTGCCTGAGTGCCAGACATCATTTCTCTATTACACAGTGGAGAAAGGGATAAAGAAGGGGGGTGCCTTCTCCTCAGAAGAGGAGTTTCTTGGAGAATGCCATTTTGGCCTGGTGATTCTAAGACCCAGAGAGGGTCTATCAGATCCCTGGAAGGCCAACAGACTCAATACTGTGGCTGCCTAGGATGGTACCCAGGGAAGGGGGGAATGTTGGCAGCTTTGCCTCTGTTTCCCCTGGGAAGTCTGTGCAGCCGTCTGTGAATCAGCCCAGCTATTGGTAGCTGCAGAGTTGCTGCATATACTGGGCCCTCGGCCACCCTCTAGTTTTCATCTCCTAGTGGAGATGTCCCCCTGCTGCTCCCAGCCAGTCTTCCCTGGCACCGTGGGAACTGGGCACTAGGCATTCGGGGAAAAGGGGAGGGTCTTGCCAAACAGTTAGGCAGGCAGGCAGGGACAGGAATTTCCAGTAAGTTCTTTTGATCTGCACTCCCTTACCACCACCACCATGGGTGAACTCTGCTTCCTCCAGTGTAGGGCTAGAAATTTCAGAATGAATTTAAATCGAATTCTTGTGAAATATGCCGGCAGGGAAAGACACATGGTAGGGACGCGAGAAAAGAGCCCTGGTGTTGCAGTGGTTAAGCACTTGGCTGCTAACTGAAAGGTCGGTGGTTCAAACCCACCAGCACTCCATGGGAGAAAGATGTGGCAGTCTGCTTCCATAAAGACTGCAGCCTTGGAATCCCTACGGGGCAGTTCTACTCTCTCCTCTAGGGTCACTATGAGTCAGAATTGACTTGATGATAACAGTTTCCCCCACACCCTTATCAGGGGCCCAAGAAGGTGAGTAATTGAATGACTGAATCAATATCAATCAGTGGGTAACCCAAATGTCATTTAGCCTAACTTCAGTCAAGTTTTCACCCAGCCTCCCCTTACACACTTCCAGTGACAGGGAGGTCGCTACCTCCAGTGGCAAAATGGTTTGTTTTAGAACATCATCCTTGGGATAAATCAGGTCCTCCACCTCCTGGGCTTCCACCATCGGTCCCAGTCCATCTGCAGGTGGGACCCAGGCACATTTAACATCTTTTCTATGGAATGGTCCCCAAGTCTTCATGAGTGAGGGAGAGCACAAATCCCCAGGGCTGAACCTTGGAGTCCAGAAGCCTCCTGGGCATCCTATCATGTTTTGGAGGAGTTTCTAGAAGAGAGGGGAGGTTACTTGCTCAAAGTCACACAGCTGGCTATGGGCTGTGCCAAGACCAGACCTGGCACTCCAACTTCCTGCTGTGCTTCCTTCTAAAGCCCACAGCCCCTCTGGGACCTCATCCCACCTTCCCCATACTCCGTGCCTCTCCCCCAGCCTGTCCCACCCCACAATGCTGGAGGTCCACTTCCCTATGGAGACCCTCAGGCTGGAGAACTCTACCTCTTGTCACCTCCAGGGATGGACACAGGGCTCGGACACAGGGTCTGTGCCTTAGGAGCTGCCGTATGGCTCTTCCCCCCTCAGAGCAGCCAGAGCTGCGGGTCTGTGTGCATGTGTGCACACGTATATGTGTGAGAGTGTGGGTGCAGGGGTGTGTGTGATCGCGCCGCCGGAGCCTCCCGGAGCGCGAGGAACACGTAGCAAGCTGTTGGCAAATCCTGCCAATGTGGAAAGGTTAATTGCCATGCGCGATGCCAACAGACAGACCTCCGGCGGATTCGTTTGGTTTTGTTTTGTGGTTATCTTTTTTTTACAACTTTAAATACGGAATATAAATAAATTTTACATTTAAAAAATAAAAGGAAAGCCCCCAAAAATATAATCACCGACTTTACAAACTGATGGAAGCAGATTTTGGAGAGGGGGAAGGGAGAAAGTGCAGCGGAAGGTGCGAAAGGAGGCAGGAGCTCAGACCCCCCCCCCCCGACAGAGAGCCCCAGGGACCCTTTCCCTTTCCTCCCCCTCCCAGCCCATGAGCTGGTGCTCTGGGAGAAGCCACCAGAGGTGAGCCTGGAAAGTGTCTAAGATAGGAGGTGTGCAGGCTGTGGGGCAAGGGCCTGCCCCCTCCCTTGGGGGTCTTCTCTTGGGTTTCTCACCCCTGCCTGGAAGGTGGGCTGCTGGAGCTGAGGACTCTGGGAAATGGAGGGCAGACAGACAACAGTACTGCCTCCCCCACCCCCCACCACGGGCTCACTCCTGTGGGACCACTCCAAGCCACAGCTGGGGCAGGGACCCAACCATTCCACAGGGAGTCTTTATGAGAGTTAAAAAAAAGGGTCCCCTTCCTCAAGACACCTTACTTCCATCTGCCAGAAAGCCATCATAATAAATAGACGAATCACCGTGTCTCTGTTGTGAACAGGGTCCCCTGCATGTGGAGCCCTTGTGCAGTGCACACCCTGCACAACCATCCATGGAAGTCTTGGCTGGGCTGGAATATGATGGGTGGCTGTCCTGGCCCCTGGTCTTCTGCCCTACAGAGCAGTGACTGGGGTCTTCTGGGGCTGCATAAGGGGTCCAAAAGTGCCTTGGTGGAGTGAACTGAATGGCCAGAACTAGAGGAAGGTACTGGGTGGAGGTAGAGAGATGACACAGGAAGAAGTGAAGGAAGAGAGGCCAAGAGGAGACAGGGGGTGCCCAGGTCACCATCTACATCCACCCTGAGAGTGAGAGCTTCATCTCTAACCCGCCCGTGAGGGCACTCGGCTGCCTGCTGCTCCGGCCTCACCCGCCTTGAGGAGTCCACGTCTTCAAAGATTTCATACGTTGAAAATGAAAAGAAGCCATTGCGAGTGGAGTAACCAGGGAGAGGGGGTGGCTGGGCATGGACATCGCGGAAGGGGTTTTCTCCAGTCTGTGCTCCCCCACATGGCCTAAGCCACAGGAAGTACTCCAGTCTGCCTGGGTATGTCTCCCTGAGAGCTGGCCAGAGGTTCAGGGACCAGGCAGGCCACGCTGAGAGGTCCTCGGGCCGTGTGCAGGGCTCCTCAGCCAGTCCACAGCGCTCAGGGTGGTCAGGCTGGATGTGGGGAGAAGCCCCTTTCCCTGAACAGTGGCCTCAGCAGTCTCTCTTGCATTCTTATCCCAGATCCTCGAGAGCCAAGAGGAAGACAGGGACGGAGCTCAAGTCATTCGTGTCCTTCTCGAGCTGCTGGGCAAGACTCCGGAGGCCGCTCGGAGAAGACGCACTGGCAGAGGGTGGACAGATGGCATAGAGGGGTGGGGGAAGCACCATTGGCCGTCCGAATCAGGCATCGAGACAGACGGACGAGGGGAACAATATTATCACTCCAAGGACCCCATGGGGGCGATACAGCAAATACCATATTAAATAACCCTGTAGGCCAAGCAGAGAGGGACACAGGAGTCAGAGACAGCCCGGTGGTTGGGGGGGGGGTCCACCCACTTCTGTGCTTCCCATGCCAGGGGCAGGGAGCTGGGGTCAACCAGCCATCCTGGTTTCCACCAGCACTGGGGGAGCTGAAGTGGGCTGAGAGATTTGAGCTTTAGGCCTCTCATTCTATTAGGACATGCTGGGACACAGCTGGGCTGGGGACTTCAAAGCCCCCACCCAACCTGTGCCATGGGAGACCTCAGCTGATGACTGGGCAGAGTGGTCAAGGCTTAGAGCCTGGATTGTGTATGTGAAAATGTCTTTCCCCCAGCCCCATCCATAGCCCAAGCCACAGATCAGGGAGAAGAAAACACAGGTTCTGGCCTCAGTTTCCCTGCCTGGCTCTCACCTGCCCACGCTCTCCTGCAGATGGCCCTAGGCTCCAAGGGTCTCCTTCAGTGTCTCCTTGTCATGCGTGTGCTTGAATTTCCGGTGCTTCCCCTTGGGGGGTCGGCGGACTCGAACCGTCCGGATGGTCACCCGAGTTTGGGGTGTCCTGGCTGCTCAAGAGAAGAAAGGTCTTGTCAGCACCTGGACAACCACTAGGGGTCCGTCCTTCTTGACCACGGCCTGCCACAGAACACTCCAGACCCTCTAGACTAAGGGAAGGGGCAGGAAGGAGCTCTGGGGTCAGACTTTCTGGGCTTAAATCTTAGCTGTGTGTGTCTTGGGGACAATCACTGACCCACTCTGTGTCCCAGGGAGAAGTAAATGACAATATGCTTGCAAAGATCTTTGCATGGTACCTAGCACAAAGTATCGTGACAGATTAAATGTGGCCTCAAATTCTTTGTCATCATCCCTCCGAGAGATGGAGTTTATTTCCCCACATGTTGAATCTGGGTAGAATTGGGCCTGTTTAAACAATTTTTTAAAAAGCCCCGGTGGCACAACAGTTAAATGCTCGGTTGCTAACCAAAAGGTTGTCGGTTTGAACCCACCCAGCAGCTCCACAGGAGAAAGGCCTGGCACTCTGCTTTCATAAAGATTACAGCCAAGAAAAGCCTATGGGGCAGTTCTACTCTGTCACATGGGGTCACTATGAGTTGGAATCAACTGAACAGCACCTAACAACAACAAGAGCAACAACCAGTAAAAGGCACGATGTTGCACCAGTTTTAGGCCTAAGGCTTAAGAAGTCCCGGCAGCTCCCACCTCTGCACTCCGGGGAGCCCTGTGCTGCCCTGGAGGAGCCTCACAGGGGAGGAGAGACCCCGGGACTCAGGGGGAGGAGAAGAGGCCCACTGTCCCAGATAAGCCTCCAGATGATTAGAGTTCCAGCCACCATCTGGACCAATAAAACCACCCAGCTGAGCCCAGTCAACTCACAGACCCATAAAAGATGATAAAATGGTGGCTGTTTTAAGCCACTAAACTCCAAGTAAGAAGTTACCAACAAACGGCAGCTGCTATGACTCACTTGTTTCTTACTTCCTCAGCTTGACTCCAGTTGGGATTTCCTCCCATCAGTCTCCCAGCACCTTCTGGTCCCATGATGGGAGGGTGATTAGACTTCAGGCCTGAGCCACACTCCCCACCATGGAGCTTGGGCCATTAAGCACAGATTGTGCCTATGGGCCATCTGCCATTCGCCACTGTGAGGGGTGGTACAGTGGAACGGGCCAGAGAGTGGGTTGTGGATCAGACCACCTGGGTTCAAGTCTTGGCTCTCCCACTTACTGGTTGTGTGCTTTGGGGCAAGTTACTTAAACCCTCTGTGCCTCAGTTTCTACATCTTTAAGACAGAGATAGCAGCAGCCTGGCCTCCTAGGGTCTAGAGATAAAATGTAGAAACAGTCACAAATCCTTAGATGGCATTTAGCAGGCCCCTGGCGCCGTTCTAAGCTGATTTATCTCACAGCAGATACTATTATCTATATTTTACAGGTGAGGAAATTGAGGCAGAGAGACTGGGATTTGAACCCAGAGATCTGCCTATAGAGTCTATACTTTCAGCCACTCTGGTGTAAGTGATGGGTGCCAGTGAGCCTTAGTCAAGGTTAGCTCTTGTGTTCTTCTCCCTTCTGAGCTTCCAGCTAGACGCCCTGGCGATGAGTCTGGCCCTGCCCGGCTCTCCCCAGCCTCTGTATGGGAGACTGTCGAGCCCTCTCCAGCCTGCTGGGCCTTCTGGGGTTGGTACCTAACCTGGCAGCTCTCACACATGACTTCCCTTGACACAGCTATCTCATCTCTGCAAATGGGCCTGTTTTCTAGCAGTTCAGGGACTTGGTTGGGTCTCAGGTCCCCCTCATGGGGAGGGCACCTGGGAAGGCCACTGAAGGGCCCAGGGAGTTTCCACCGCAGAGCCCAGGCCACCAGCCGGATGCTGGGCTGAGCAAAGACAAAACAAGCTCAAGGTTACACAGCCCATGAGTGACAGAGTGGAGATATAAGCCCAGGCTGTCCGACCGTGACCATATCACATGGGTCACACCACCGAGGCTTCACCAGGCTCACTGACGGCTGCCACAGGTCTCATCATGCTGGGCCAATATGCTGAGATGGCAGTGGAGGAACTTGCATGGTATCTAAAGATCAGTCAGTTTAACGAGCCTCCCAAGTAATGTGGCTTGGAAAACTGCATGAACCAAACACGTACGAGGTCGCCCTACTCTAAACGCAAAGAAGAAAATCCCTGCTCCTCGATAGGAAAATCGTTCTCCATGTTAACACTTTATAAATGATTTACGACACGTTGGTTGGAAGCTGTCGAACTATCAGCCTTCCCAGCGCATCCGGTGCTTGAGCTCCACCCTGAGAAAGGGACAAAGAGGCTCAGAAATGGCCCTGTCCTCAGGGGGGTAATAGGAGAAGACAATGAAAATTATTCTGTTCCCTGACAACAGAAAGTTACTGAAAAATCAAAACTATCACTGTGTGATTTTTCTTATTCTCATCTAATATTTTTCTTTTGATCCTCACTGCAAACATTGGAGAAAGAAGGTAGCAAGATACAGCCAAAAGAACCCAGGACTAGACGTTACAAGAACTAGGCTCCAGGCTGGGTTTTGCAGCTGCGCAACCTCCATTAAGTCACTTAACCTCTCTGTGCTCCAGCAGTCCTGTTAGTAATACTGAAGGGTTGAGTTGCAAGACCATCTCTGGTCCATTCTAGCTCTAAAACTTAAAAATTATTTTTAAAAAATGACAAGGCAGGTGGCAGCCAGTGGCAGCTGTCGAGTGAGAGAAGAGTCAAGTACAGAACTTCAGGACACCTGGATTCCAGCCACCCCCTGCCTGGAACTCCTATATGACCCTGGGCAAGACCTTAGCCTCTCTGGACCTCGGTCACCTCCTCTATAAAATGACGGGAGGCAGTTGGACAAAAATGTTTTTAAGGCTTCTTCCTATTCTCTTTAAGTCGAACTGTGTCCCTGAGACTGAATTCATGAAATCGAAGGACAGGAGCGGAACTGCCTTTAGAGCCTCATCTGTCACATCCCTGCTGCATGATTGCCCAGCCTTCACTTGCACACCTCCAGTGACAGAGAGCTCACTACCTCACAAGGCAGCAAATTCCATCTGAGAACTCATCACCAGCTTTTCCATACATGAAGCCAAAATCTCTCTCCAGGTGGCTCTTCCCCACTGGTCCTAGAGTTCTTCCCACAGATCACAGAAATTACAGTGAAATCTGTGAGAGCCGGAACTCAGTGGGACTGCCTCGTTTTCCGGGTCTCGAAAGTTTTCTGCCTTTGATACAGTGCGGTCTTACCGCTTTTTTATCACTTGTTTTAGTGGGAAATAGTGTATTCGAGTTTTCCTTCTCTGACAGGTTTCTGCCTTACACAGGCTCCAGCTTTCGTAGGTTTTACTGTAGTTTGATTACTCAGCCCCAGGACAAGTCTGCGAATTTTTGAAGATAATGTGCATGGTGCCTTTTTTTGTCTAGGCCCTGGACCCTCCCGCATTTCACATACTCAGTTGACATGACAAAATACGAGTACATGCTAGCGAGACTGGGATGGGGCTGCTTCTTTGGACAGGAACAGTCAGGGCAGATCTCTAGGAAGAGGCAACTTCTGAAAAGGAGGCAGGCTTGTGAAGAGCTGGGATAAGTGGGCTCAGACAGAAGGAAGGGCATGTGCAAAGGCCCTGAGGCAGAAGTTTGTTCAGCCACTCAAGGAGGGCGCCCTGGCTGGAACAGCATACATGAGGGGCATTGGTTTCCCTTAGCGGCTGGGAATATATCATATGGGGCTTCGCAAGCTGGGGAGGAATCTGGCTTGTTCTCTGAGGTGGAAAACCTCAGATAAATTGAACCACGGGTGAGCACTGAGCCAATTTTCATTTTCTAACAGACCCCTGCACAATGCGGCAGGAGGAGGGAGCTACAGGCTGAGCAGTTAGGAGGCAGGCTGTGGGAAGACAGTTACCTCGCTGCTCCTGGGAACTCCCTGGGCTCCGGGTCACAGGCCTGGCTGCCACCACTGTCTCACACTTGCATGATAGGTGGTCCTCCAGGGTCACCGTGGCCTTCTTAAAGGTCGGCTTCTTCCGCACAATCTCGATCTTTCTCACCTGGAGGACAGAACCACCAAACCACCTCTGTAGAGGACACACTGGGCCACAAGGGAGCCATCCCACCTACCCTTTCAGCCTCAGAGTCCCCGGTGTCAATCTTTCCTCGAAAGCCCAGAGGACAGCCTGCAGGGCAAATACTTTGGCCCAGACAATAGCAGGACCTTGCCCTCTGACCTTCCCTTAGCTTTTCCATCAAAACAACCCTCTGGACCTGGCCTCCTGCTTGGCCACAGCCCCCCTCAGTGCCCCCAGGAGGGGGAGGAAGGCATTTCCGGTTGAGCTGGGGGCCTGTGGTGTCCTCATTCCTGGAGCGCCAGCCAAGGTCAGGGTCTGTGACAAGGGCGGGAGATGGCTGTCTGGAAGGAAGTGGGGACAGGCTTTATCGAAAGGGAGGCGGGAAGGGTGAGGTCAGCTGTCGGGTGGCCAGCCATCCATGGAGCTGGGAGCGCTGGGGGCAGGAGATACCATGACAGCTGGAGAGGGTGACCTTGTAATCACAGGTATGGGACCCAGGCCAGGATAGAAGTTGGTGGGTGTGGGGAAGGTGACCAGGAGGAAAGGCCTGGAGCTGACCAGGGAAGGGCAGGCAGAGTGTTCGGCAAGGGCCGTGCTTCCCAGCTGGCGTTGGGCCCTAAGAAGCTGTGCCAAGTGCCCGGTAGCTTGGGCCATCCCAAGTCGGCGTGTGGGCGAGGCCAGCCCAAGGGGTGCAGACCTTTCCACATGAATCAGCAATAGCTGAGGCTTCTCTGGCCCTACCCTGCCCAGCAGGAGACTGGGGAGATCCTGGGATCACCTCGACCCTAAAATTCCCCTTTAGTCGGAACGAAAACCCAACCCTTATGGAAAAGATGAGTATTCAGCATTCTGGCTATTTGGAAGAGAGTTGCCCCATCTCTGGTATGTCTGTCACCTGGTGGGTCTCTATGGACCCTCCAGGTTAAAGACACAGCTTATCAAGGGTGGAAAAAAAAACCCAGTACCCAGTGCTGTCAAGGGTGGGAACAGGTGTTAAAGACAAACAGGCACCTAACTGAGCTGTTCTCTCCGTGGACCAGGAGAGAACTGAACTGAGGGGCCCGAATAGGGGAGCGCTTCAGGGAAACCCAGTAGGTGCCCAGAACATCCCAAGCCTCAAAGAAATGCTTGCAGACATGTCTCTTCAAGGGGCACTGGGTTTTATCCTGTAAAGGACACAGCATCCTTCCCATCCCCCACCCAGCCCTGCCTGGAGAATATCTATCTGGGCGGCCTGAAAGGACTCAGGGTAGGCCTCAGCACACCTGCCCACACGAGCTTCCCAAGAGTGGCCTGATCTGGACAGAGCCCAGGAGCACTCCAGGGACACCTTCCGTCCTCCTGCCCCAATCCTGGTGGAAGCCTGGTCAGAGTTACAAGCCCAGGAGGGCGCCTCTGCCCACAGCCGGGCCCAGCCTAGAGGGCAGTGGGGTCTGCTCACCTGGACATGCCGCAGCTGCACCTGGGCGGGGCGGCACTGCACATTGCGGTTGTTGCAGCAGCCAGAGCAGCGCTGCACCTCCACGCAGGGCGGCCACACCAGGAAGTTGGCATTGGTGCGGTCTATGAGGCGTCGGGAGATCTCAAACACCTCAGTGCGTGTCTTGCACTCGGCGATCATGGCTGGCTCGGCGACGGCCAGGGGGTCTGGAGAAGAGGGGGCACCCGTAAGGAGGGCAGGCCTGCCTAGAGCCCCCACTTGGCAGAAAGATGGAAACCCCTAGGATGGAGGCTAGGAGGCCAGCCCCTGGAGCTGCCCTGTGAGGTTTCAACCTGGGACATGGGCAGGTGGCTGAGCAGCTCAAAACCTCAGTTTCCCCATCTGCAAAATGGGAATGATGAGCTCTCTACCCAAAATGTCATGTGAGATCATTCAGAGAGTGGAAATGTCCAATAAAGATTCATGTCCTCATTGTGCTGAGTAAATAAGTCAGTCTCAAATGGACAAATACTGTATGTTCTCACTAACATGAAATAATACAGAAACCAAGGCTTGTTTGTGGTTACCAGGGGCATGAGGGAGGGAGAAAGGGGAAGTTTTTGCTTAGGGGGCACTCAGTTCATATCAGTGGTAGTGCTATGATTTGGAAAACGATGGTGAGATTTGCACAACTTAAAGAATGTCATCAATGTCACTGAATTGTACAAGTAGAAATTGTTGAGACGCCTTGTGTTTTGCTATGTATGATATTTTCACCACAATTAAAAAAAAAAAAAAAAAAGGTTCATTTCCTTCCAGTAGCCCACAAGCATTTTATTCTGTGGTTTCAGACACCTACAGGTTTGCCCTCCACGTGGCCCTTCACTGGATATTACCTTGCAACCACTCGCATACTGCTTGTTTTACACTGTGATTTCTGTTTACATCGTTGCTTCATTCAGAGCCTCAGTTCCTCATCTATGAAATGAGATGATAACAGTGCCTGCGCCTCACACGTGTGCGTAGGGACCAAAGGGGTCATACAAGCAAAGCCTGGCCTACTGCAAGCACTCAGTCAATGTAGCAGGCAGCTGTCATCTTTCACGTATGGAGAAACTGAGGCTCTGAAAACTAACTCGGCTGTCCACATTCATGGAGCAAAGGCTGGGGCTCAGATCACCCTGGTCTGGTCCAGAGGTTCCCCCTGCCACTCTGTCTAGTGTTAGGGGGCTGCAGCTCTGCAAAGAGCAGAGGGGTTTACAGTGGCCACTTGCCTGGACTGGGAAGGCACCCCTGGTACCTCAAGACGCATCCTACTCCTCCTGCTTTCCCTGCTATGAAGCTGGAGGCAGGTCCCGGGCTTCGCCCTATTCCTATGTACCAGGCCACAGCCCTTAGCCACAAGCAGAGCCACACAGTCCACCAAGGACAGCACTGGGTTCAGGTGAGAAGAGCTGGTTGTGAGTTCAGCCCCCTACATCCTAGCTGTGTGACCCTGGACTTGTTCTTTACCGTCTCTGTGCCTCAGTTTTCAACTCTGTCAAATGGGGTTAATAATCTCTACCTCCAGGGTTGGATTAAGGAACAAATGAGTTGAAAAGCACTATATTTAGAAATCAGATAGTGTATGTTGGGGGTGGAGTGTGATGACTCAGCTCCTCAATATAGGGTAAAGAAGGTTCTCTTAGTTCAACACAGCCCTAAGTGTGGGGGGAAGGGGAGTTTTAAGATGACCCATGGAGCTGGTCCCAGTGGACCTGTATGCCCCAGTACACCCCGTACACCCTAATCCTCCCTTCCCTGGATTCCATTTCGGGAGGGGCCGCCGTTCTTACTCTCAGTCCTACCCAGGCTTCTCCTCCCACGGGATAAGCTCTCGGGCTCGCCTCCGGGATGGGACCGGGTCAAATTCAGGTCCAACTCAGCCCCGTCTTCATCTAAAAAAAAGAGCCATGGTCAGACTCACTGCGGGCAACTGCTGGCTGGCCCAGCCATGGGGTGGAGGGTCTGACGGGTGGGGAGATCATGCCTCGAGCTCCCCACTGGCACCCCACTCCAGAGAACAGCCTGCCCTCCCAGCCCCCTGTAAGCCTGAGGTTCTGGCTCTGAAGAGGGGGCCTCCAGGCAACCCCACAGCAGCCATGGGGCTCAAGGGTAGTAGGCTGCATCCCCAGCCCCACTCTGGGCTCTTCAGCCACGTTTTTGGCCAGAACCCATGTCAATGGAGTTAAAAATAGGCCTTCCCCTTTGCTACTGTAAGGGAACCCTCCTCGGCTCACAGGGCGGGGTGAGGCCCAGTGAGCTCAAGGCCAGGCTCCATGCCCCTTCCACCCAGCTTTCCCATAGGAAGTGCTGAATGGAGAATTTCCCAGAATCCCCGGGGGGACCAGCCTGCCCTGGCCGCAGCCCCTCTGGAGCTGAACAATGGCCCTGTAGGGTGGGGGCTGGCCAGTGGGCGTGGAGCTGAAGGCAGAGGAGAGGGGTGGGAATGGGCCTGCTCTGGGGAGGCCCTGGGCCCATTCCCCTCTATCTTTCCACCTCTCATTGCGTCTCTGTGTGTCTCCGCTCTCTAACCTTTGCCCCATGCCTGACCCAAGCTATCCATTTATCCTGAGATCACAAATGACAGTCCTCTTCTCAGGCCTGGGCGGCTCTGCAGCTGGGTCAGCGCCACCAGCTCTCCTTGGAGACCTGTCCCCTCTCGAGAGATCAGCCCTAAGCTGGCTGCCTAGAGGTGAGGTTGGGGAGGAGGACTTTGAACTTGATGTTGACTTCATGGACAGATCTTTGTGGTGGGTGCAGAGCCAGCAAATAAATGAAGGGGTACAGGGAAATGAGCCCCCTGTCACCCTCCCCTATGAAAAGACAAAGGCTCTGGCTCGCAGCATGCGGCCCATCTGGGAGTAGTGGCTGATGCATTTCGAGCTAGCCTAACTGCTCCCACGTCAGTGCGTCTGTCCCTCTCGCTCCCTTCCTCTCTCCGTGCCATCTCTGGAATGTCCCTGGTGGGGAGGAGATGGGGAAGAGATGTGCTTTGTGGAAAGGTTAAGTCGATTAGGAGAAAATAGCCACATGGTTGCCTCGAAACAGGCACGCTATTGAAAACCTCTCTGGCAGATCCCGACCCCCACCCGGGGTGTGGAGGGGCTGCTGGAGGGTGGGGACCAGGGCCTTGGAAAGAAACGGTAGCAAGGCTAAATTTGGAAGTTGCCCCATTGTGTGGCCAGGGCTGGCCAGCCGGGCATGGGGTGGGGGTGTGGGAGACGTGGGGTGGGGGGCCTAGTGAACAATAGGTGGGCCCAGCTAGGGCCCCCTCCCGCCAGCCTCGCGACCCTCCAGCACAGTTGGGTTTGAAAGGGCCCGGGAATGCTTTTGAGAGGGAGCCAGGGCCCAACGGGGAGAGAAAACAAAGGCAGGAAATACTGTCCCCCGTAGATAGCGTCTGGGCAAGGATTACAAAGTGACAAAGAGACAAAACCCCAGAGGGAAGGGGTGCGGGGGGGGTGCTGACCAGGGCTCCAGGGAACAGGCCAGAGGTTAGAATAGAATGGAATTTGCTCTGAAGACAGCGTTTATAAATACATTCCCGACCTGGCCTGCCAGCCTTGCCACGTGTGTGCCGAGCACGTGCCCACCGCCAAAAGCGCCCACGGGCACGGGCAGGGCGGTCCGCTGGTCCTGGCCAGGTGTCCCTGGGAGACCTCAGAGGCAGGCCCTCAGCCAAGGGGGCAGGGAGAAGGCTCCTCCATCCCTGCCCTCCCCAGCAGGGTCCACACCTGGATACACACTCGGCAGATGCCCTGGGCACCCTCTCCCCGCCCGCCCTCCTTCCATACTCCAACCTCTGCAACCAGCCAGAGCCACAAGTGGGTGCTTCTCCTGCCACGCCCCACGCCCCAGGCACCAACCCATTCGCCTTCTCAGCCCTGCCCTGGATAGGTGTAGCCAGGCCCTCCTGGGCTGCCAGGGGCCTCGAGTTCTCTGGTTGTCAAGGAAGAAGGGATGCCCCTGCCCTGTGCCCCCAGCTTGCCACAGGCTCACAGAGGGCCAGAGCACTAAACAGGACACAGCTTACCTCCAGAGTCTCCGTGCAGCAGACGCTGGAGGTCATCAAAGGAGCGGATCGAGTGGTCACTCAGCATCTCGTAGAGCTCCTCGGGAATGGGGTCTCCCTGCAGGAGGACATGGGGCGGGGGTCAAGTGAGCCAGGAGCGGGGCTTCCCAGCCCTGGTCCACTCCCCTCACCCACCTCCACACACTCCCAACCTTCTGTTCCACAGGGCCTCTAGGTCACAGCCAGGGTGAGGACAGAGGTCAACATGGGGCCTGACAACCAGGAGCACAAGGGCAGCCTTTAGGACCCAGCCCAGATGCTGCACCCCACCCCCACCTCCAAGCAAGAACCCCGGCTTGCTTTAAGTTAGACTTGATTTTGTATGTCTGTTCCCCCTGTCAAACTACGGGTTCCCAGAAGGCTCCAACGGTCTGCTTTCTCTCTGCTTCTCCCTCTGCACCTGACAGCTGATAACAGCTGACATTTATCAGGACAGATCTTCTCATCCCCATTTTATAGATGAGAAAACAGAGCCTGAGAAAGAGGTAACGTCATTTGCCCAAGGTCCTACAGCTGACTATCAGCAGAAGCTGTCTTCCCACCCAAGTTCTTTTGACTGCAGGGCCTGTACTCCCAGCCTCCTGGGTACCAAAAACAAACAAACAAACAAACCCACTACCATCGAGTCTGACCTCACAGCAACCATATAGGACAGAGTAGATCTGCCCCATAGTTTCCAAGGGGCGCCTGGCAGATTCGAACTGCGGACCTCTTGGTTAGCAGCCATAATACATAACCACTATTCCACCAGGGTTTCCGCCTAGGTATGACAGATGCTTAATAAACGCTTGCAGAGTTGGATGGTCCCTGGAGGCCACACATATGAACAAGATCTATTTAGTCTCTCGCAAGAACGAGGAGTGAAGGGAATCCTCAGACAGGGCCGGAAAACCTGAAAGCTTACCCATGCCCCATGCCCCATGCCCAGCCAAACCCTATTTTTAGAGGCCCTCTGGCCTGTTACCAGAAACACTTGAAACTTAGTAAGAGCTTTAACGGGCTCCACTCAGAGCCAGGCTTCCTCCAGGGAAGCCACAGGTCCTACAGCGAAATGACAGCGGCCTGATTGGAAGGTCACTGCCACAACCTCCCGGGCCTCAGAGAGCGAGGGGCTGATGTCAAGGTCTCGAGAAAGAGGGGGAGCAGGTGAGAGGCTGGGACACACCATCCAACAGCCAGCCGCCGAGAGGCCAAGAAACTGGGTCAGATGCCACCACGTGTCCAAGGGCTGAGACCCATACTCACACCTGCAAACATACACACACACATGCAAACACACACATGTGCACGTGCACACACTCAGGACAACACAAATGGTGAAAAGAGCCCAGGACAGGGCATCAGCTGACTTGATTTACTCACTGTCAAGCCTTGGGTTAAACCACTCTGTGCCTCAGTTTCCCCTTGACTAACAGTCAACCAGTTGCCGTCAAGCCAGTTCTGACTCACGGTGACCGCAGTTCTGACTCACAGTGACCCCACGTGTGTCAGAGTAGAATTGTGCTTCACAGGGTTTTCAAAAGCTCAATTTTTCAGAAGCAGATCACCAAGACGTTCTTCCAAGGCACCTCTGGTGGACTTGAACTGCCAACTTTTCAGTCAGCGGCCAAACAAGTTAACCATTTGCACCACCCAGGGACTCTACTTTTAAAGCTAGTCCCTTGAGACCCCCGAACCTGTTTCTTTGGCTGAACATGGAGCTTAGGAGCCCGCTGGTGTCTTGGGTTGATGGGTGGTTCAAGGGAGGAAAGGCTGGGTTGGGGGCCCAGCAGTGGCGTGGATGAGTGTAGGGGTCCCTCCTTCTGTGTCTTTGTGGCACAGCTAGCAAGCGGTAGCCAGAGGCTGCATGCACAAGGAAGTGGCGGGGGGCTCCTCGGCTTAGCTGCCCTCACCTTCCTCTCTCATCTCCAAGCAAGCTGACTCCTCCAACCCCAGAGGAGAGACAAGCCTTTGGCGACCTCTAAATGTGCGCACAGTTCACAACCCATAGAGAGGCTGGTCTCGACTAAGACCAAGGAAAGCCACTCCCCCTGTGAGTTTTGGCAAATCCAGAATTATTGCCAAGAACTGGATTCCACTGCGTGCATGGCTATTGACTGCTGTGTGACCTCAGGCTAGTCCCTTGCCCTCGCTGGGCCTGACTCTCACTTGTGAATGGAGGGAGTTGAAGAGCATTTGATTCGATTCTAGTTCTGCCTGGAAGCAGCAGGAGAGGCAGCAAGGACAGCTGAGGAGGAAAGTGCCTGCCAGCTCAGGCACAGAAAAAAAAACAAAAAGAAAAAAAACCAAACCCAGTGCCGTCGAGTTGATTCCAACTTATAGAGACCCTACAGGACAAAGTAGAACTGCCCCATGGAGTTTCCAAGGAGCACCTGGTGGATTCGAACTGCCGACCCTTTGGTTACCAGCCATAGCTCTTAACCGCTACGCCACCAGGGTTTCAGAAAGAAAAAAACCCGTTGCCCTCAAGTCGATTTCAGCTCATAGCGACCCTATAGGACAGAGCAGAACTGCCCCATAGAGTTTCCAAGGAGCACCTGGCAGATTTGAACTGCTGACCTTTAGGTTAGCAGCCGTAGCACTTAACCACTATGCCACCGCGGTTTCCTTCAGAAAGAAGGAGCAGTAAATTTTGTGAAGTGATGATTCAGGTAACCCCCAAAGGGAAGGGCCCAAAGACAGAGTACCAAATGGCATTTGGTGCTTGTGTCACGCTCTCCTGGACCCACTGGGGAGCTGGCCTGTAGCTGCCAACGTGGCGGCATAGGCAGACCCCCACTGGACCAAAGCAGACGCCCCAGACCCAGGTCCAGATGACATCTTATAGAAGCGAATCCAGACCCTACCAGGCTGGGTGCGGAAGAGCCCAGGATAGAGACTGGAGAGTTGGAGAACCATGCGGTAGGTGCTCAATAAATATTGGCCAAATGCATGAAGGATACCCCCCTTCTCCCTGGGGTTCTCTTGGGTATGATTCTCCCACCTCCTCCACCAGAAGGGCCACCTGGGATATTCTCTCCACACCCCACAAGCAAATTGCCTCCTGAAGGGTCCAGTTTATTTGAAGCTGGGAGATCACTGCTTCATATACTTCTGGTAATGTGGCCACTAGAGACCCAGGACTCACTACCAGCCCCTGGGATTGAAAACAACACAGCAGCTAACTCATATTAAGTGCCGCCTACGAGCAAGACACTGAGCTATGTGCTTTACCAACCACCAAACCCAAGGGCCTGACACTATTTTCGTGCCCACCTTCCAGATGCGGAAACTGAGGCTTAGAAAGGTTAAGTAAGTGGGCACAGAGCCACAGGGCTAGTAAGCAGCACAGCTGGGTTGCACCCAGGCTCCAGAACACCCACATCGCCCCACCCCCCCATGGAGGGTCTCCACTTCCCCACTCCTCTGTTCTGCCCTTCAGGCATGTGGTGGTTCGCGTTGACTCTTTATCCCTGAGCACAGGTTATAGAGAGCACAGGTTCCCAGCTGAGAGTGCTATGGCCCCTAGGGGACGCTGCAGTGTCTGGAGACATTTCTGGTTGCCTCAGCTAGGAAAGTGTTACTGGTTACTGGCATCTAGTAGGTAGAGGCCAGGGATGTTGCTCAATATCCTACAAGGCACAGGACTGCCTCCCATATCCCCAGTGTCAATAGTGCCGGGGTGGAGAAACCCGGTAGCAGAGAAAGAGCAAGGACTGTGGCTATTGATGGACTGTGCATTGTGGTCCTGCCTTTGTGTGGCCTTAAGCAAGTTGTTTAACAATCCAAAGATACAGCTGGACGGCACTGGGTTTGGTTTGGTTTTGGTAACTAATAATACCTCACCCAGGAGTGATTGGGAGGCGTGATTGTGCCTAGCAGAGCAGCCAGCAAATATTGAGCTGTCAGGAAACCCTGGTGGTGCAGTGGTTAAGTGCTACGGCTGCTAACCAAAGGGTGGGCAGTTCGAATCCGCCAGGCGCTCCTTGGAAACTCTATGGGGCAGTTCTCCTCTGCCCTATAGGATTGCTATGAGTTGGAATTGACTCGACGGCAGCGAGTTAACAAACTGTCAAGGAGCCCTGGTGCCACAATGGTTAAGTACTCCTGTAAGGATTACAACCTAGGAACCCCATGGGGCAGTTTCGCTCTGTCCTATAGGTTCGCTAGGAGCCCGAATGGACTTGATGGCACACAACGAGTTGTCATTGCCATCATCATTAATTCTTTCAATGTGATCCCCCGAGGGCAGCAGCGAGGGGCACACAGACACAGGACATTTCTGAGGATGGCAACAGGTGGGTGGAGAGCAGCCTGCCCCTGGTGAGAATGTGACTTTGCATTGTCCCCTGTGCTAGGCCACAGGAAATGGCACTGCTGGGGGCCGTGTGGGCTGGCGGGTCCCATCCGGTACTGGAGGTGGGTGAGAGTGGGGGACTTCAGCCTGAGGTCGGCTCTAGGATGCAATGCCCTGGGAGAGGCTTGCATGGACACCTGCTTGGGGTCAGTGGCTCCTCTTGGCCTGGAAGGGTAAGAGGCCAAGAGCCTAGTTTTCCTGCACACAGGTTCTAGAAGTTTCCTTAGGTGAGCAGCTCCCCTTCCTCTCTCTGGCCCTGCTCCTGTCCCTGGAAGACAGGTAAGGAGATCTGGCACTCTGATGAAGCTGCCCCAGATCCCAGGCCTGGGGTTCCTGGCAGGGCGCGGGTGTGGCTAGGAGGCAGCTGGGGCAAAGCCAGCCATGGCAGCCAAGGCAAACAGCCGCCTCCCTACCCCACCCCCCACGCCAGCTGCAGAAGGTAGGAAGGGCACGAGCGTGAGGCCAGGTGAATTACCTGCTCCCAGCTCAGCTGGCAGATCAAAAGGGCGTGAACCCCACCCTCCGCCTGGGCCCCAGCGCACACATAGATAGACACTCCACACCCCGCCCACCACTCCCGCTGAGAGGCTGAGAGGAAGACACAGGCTCTGTCCAAGCAACCAGGGGCGTTGTCCGTGGCTGGCAGGGAAAGAAGCTAAAAAGGCCGCTCAGCGCCTGCCTGCTCAGGCCTTATTTAGATCAGATGCCAAAGCCAATCCCTTTGAAGAAGCCACTCTGAGCTGACCACAGAAGCCATTTAGAACCAGCCTTTCCCACCTAGCACTTCTCTCCCTTATTGCTCCAGGGACCCTCCTGCCAGCCTCCCCTCCTTGATGTTGGCCTGGCCCACACCGAGCAGGAAGGCAGCAGCCAGCCCAGCAGTTTACAATCCTGGCAGTCCATTGGAATCACAGCCCCCATCCTGACTCCCAGCACTGGGCAGAGCCCAGGAATCTGCATTGCCAATTCTGTAGCTCCTAAGGAACTTGGAGCAACTCCAACCTCATTTTTTTTAGGTAGGGAAACTGAGGCTCAGAAAGGGAACAGGATTTGCTTAAGATACACAGAGCCTTTGCAGCCTGATTTTCCTTCTGTTTCTTCCCCTCTGTCCTGTCCAAGTTCCAAGACAGCAAAGAGAAAGACATGTTTGTCTCTCAGGGTGGGGGGACCTGGAAAGACAGATGGCTGCTGGGGGGCCAGGCGGCCATCCTGGCTGCCCTTGAGAGTGAGAATTGAAGGAGGCCACGATGGCAAAGCACCTAGCAGGCGCTGCACATGTGTCTGCTCCTTCCATAAACACGTTCTGCACATGGGGGACAGTGGTGACCAATACAAAGCTTTCCAATGGAGCTTACACTCCAGAGGGGAAGACAGATAATAAACCACTAAAAAACTAAATAAACCAGAAACTGAACTTGGTTGCCATGGAAAAGGCACTACAATGGGAGAGAAGGGAGGGTAAACGTTTCCTCACTGATCCTGCTTAATCAATCAATGGAGCAGACATCTGTGTGCGGACACACAGTTCCCAGCTCTTGTAGCAGAGCTTCCAAATTCAGTTTGATCCTGACCTTGCACACCTCCAGGGCTGAGTGATTCCGGCAAGTCCTTCTCCCACTTCCCAAGGCCATTAGCAAACTGGGGGGAGCTGGGTGGTGAAAAGGCTGTGGCTGCCCTCTCCTCCTTCCCGCCAGAAGGGGGTGAAGCCCAGAGCATCACATGACCACAGGAGTCACCCACCAGAAAGCCAGCTCAGCGGATGGAAAGGGCCCTCAGAGGCCTCAGGAGACCCTCAGCCCACCCCTCCTTCCCTGTCACCTAAGCCTCCACCTAAGGCTCAGCCCAGGCATGCCCAGGGACACCGTCTGCCCCAAAGCCACTGTCACTAGCAAAACCAAGCCAAACCCGTTGCTGTCATGTCAATTCCGACTCATAGAGGCCCAATAGGACAGAGTAGAACTGCTCCATAAGGTTTCCAAGGAGCGGCTGCTGGATTCAAACTGCTGACCATCAGCAGCCTGAGCTCTTAACCACTGTGCCACCAGGGCTCTATCACTAGCAAGCCCTCTCCAACTATCCCTGCACTGGCAACTAAGAGCTCCTTCCTGGACTGGCCCCCATATTGATGTTGTTGTTATTGTTGTTAGTTGCCATTGGATTCCTGGATTCCGACTCACAGCCCTAAGGCTTTCATTCCCTCCCAAGGTCTCCTCCCCCGGAGCTGGCCAGGGGCTCACTCAGACTTAGCAAAAAAGTGCTCTGTAAACTGCGAAGCACCACACGCCATCCATGGCGGGTTCCTGCGGGCCATATGTTCAGGGTGCCGTGATTAAAGTGAGGAGACAGGCGGTGGTTCTGTGCCATCACCTCCCCTCCAAGCGCACAGGCCCCCAGAGTTGTAGAAAACGGGAAGGGTGCTGGATGAAGCTCGAAATGGTAAGGGGAGGCCTGAGAACGCCTCCAGCCGCCAGCTGCGTGCTTCTATCAGCAACGCCATATTCGGTGCTGGGAGCCAGGTACCCCCGGAGCCCTCCTTGGTGCGAGGCGTCTCCCATCTCGGAGGAAGAAATAGCTCTGACATCGCAGGGCTCCATTTTAGGCCATATGAGGCTGGTTGAAAAAAAAGCATTCACACACGTTTGCCGGGCATGGAGCTGCCACGATCAAAAAAAAAGGGGGGGTAGGGAGTGGAGGTGCTGCGGCGCTTTTTATGTGGGTGCCCCTTTCCCCTCCCTCATAGGCCCCCCGGAAGGCAATGGGGTCGCAAAGGTTCCAAGGGCCACCGCGGCCCACCTGTTGCGCGAGGGCGGGCACTTGGCGCCGGCTTGCGTGCCTGTGCACGTGCGTGGGTGTGCGTGCACGTGTGCTCAGTCGCGTGTGCAGGGGCCGTGCGTGCGTTTGTGTGCGGAGCGCGCGCGGGTGCCCCGCGTGTGCACGGGTGTGGCGGCGGCGGGCGCGCGACCCGAACGCGGTAGTGCGTGCCCGCTGTTCTGCGCGCCCGCCGCCCGCCCAAGCGCAGCATTGCCTCTGGCCAGGAGTGTGCATGCGTGGGGTGAGTGAGCGAGTCGGGGGGCCGGGCGGGGTGGGCTGCGGAGAGCAGCGGCGGGGGCGCCGCCGTTCCCAGGACGTCTTGGCACCGGGCCCAGCCCCCAGGCCCCCGGCGAGACGAGGCGGCAGCTGTGGCCGGCCGGTCCCCCTCCCCAACAGCTGGCCCCGGCCCGGGGGGCTGTGGGCAAGGCGAGAAGGGGGCGTCGGGAGGGGCCTGCAGGCCGGCCAGCCGATCCTGCGCCCTCCCTCCCGTGTGCGGGCCGCGGGGGGCGGCCGCGGAAGGGCGGGGCCCCAGGGCGGGCGGTCGGCGGCCCTCGAGGAGCCCCGAGAACAAAAGGAGACGGCGACGGTTCCTCTGTGGTCAAAACAACCTGCGCTGGCGGCGGCCCAAGGCCCGGCCGCGGCCTGAGAGTCCTCTGCCTTAACCCCTTTGCCGCCGCCGCCGCCTCCTTCCTGCGCCTCGCGGGAGGCCAAGAAGGGGCCGGCTTCCCCAGGCGCGGCGAGGTGAGGTCTCCGGGCAGGGGCCGAGTGGAGGTGGGACGGGACCCAGGCGCGCCGCGCTTCCCGCTGCCCTCTCCTCCCTCCACCTCGCGCCTCCTCTCTGCCCCGCCCCCTTTCCCACCTGGATTCCGGATAGACTTGCCAACTCACTGCTACGTGAGGCTGGGAGGGGTGAGGAGAGGGAGCCAACCTGATAGTTCCCGCAGACGTTTTTATACCCCACCTCCCCTGCAGCGAGGCCTTTGCAGGGGACGCGCTCCGCACCCTGCAGCGGGGGAGAGAGGTGCTTCCTCTGACAGGGTGCGGGCGCAGGTATGGTGAGGCCTCAGGCACTCACGGCCCCAGGGGCTGGATGCCTCCAGAACCCCTCTTCTCCCCCTACCCCAAGCGGCCGAGTGCCTGAGACCTTGCTCTCTGTCTCTCTCGGCTCCCCGCGCCCCTGACACGAGCTGCTCGTGTTCCACGCTCCAGGGCGGGTCATGGTCTCCGCGGACCAAGGGCGCCCACCCTAACCCGGAGCGGGAACCGGAGTGGGGCCCGAACCCCTGCCAAAGGTCGGCGTGGAGAGCGAGATCACACCTCCCGGGGGAGCCAGGTCCTGGACATCCCATAAACCCAAGCAGAAGCCTAGGTGGGCTTGGGGGGACGTCCTGTCTTCTGCGCCCTAGGCACCACCCCACCTCCTCTCCCCTCGGCTGGGTGGGGGCTTATTCTTGGGTTCCTGAGGCGTGGGGGCAGGGCCACACACACCCTCCGCGAACGCTGAAAGACTGGGGAATCTGGAATCGCCCCTGAGAAAGAAAGCCACCGCTGCCCCCTCCCCTGAGAACCTGGTACTCTCCGGGCCTCGCGTCCCAGCCCTCGGAGGTCACCCAGCGCTCGGTGCCAGACCCAAGGGCTGCAAGGGTCCAAAGTTCACTGCATGGAAAGGAGGGGGCGTCCGGTGGGGGTGGGGTAATGAATGAAGCGACCTGCCCCCAGCCGCCGTCGCAACTCACCTCGGCGCTGACCAGACGCAGGTAACAGCAGAGAGACAGGAAGAGCGCCCAGCAGCGATTCATACCGACTCCCGGCCCGGCCCCGCGGGGCCCCGGACGCGTGGACCGAGCGCGCCGCCCCCGCGGCCAGGGCGGGGGGCGGGGGCTGAGGAAGGGGGTGGGCTTGATGCGGGTCTGCGATGATCAGGAGCTCAGGCCGCTGCAGCCGCCGCCGCGGCTCACCCGCATGGCCCCCGGGCGCCGCCGCCCCCGGCCCGGGCTCCGTCGTTGGGGGGTTGGGGAGGGCCTGGGCGCGGGACCAGGGTACGCGGCCGCTACCTGGGCGGATCCCGAGCCCGAGCGAGCATCCACGACCGGGGGGCTGCGTCGCGAACCAGCCGAGGCGTCTAGCCGTGTGGGGGCGCCCAGGGGACTCCAACCTCCAAGAGGAAAAGGAACACGGCAGCCGATGGTTCGTCTTCACTCGCCGGCTAAAGGCGTTTTCCTCTGCCCGCCGGCTTATCTTTTTTGCAACATTTTCTGGGATGGTCCTCCAAATCGGAAAGCGCAGGGCTGGGCACCTCAAAGCCCAAGCTTCCTCCAGAAAACTTTTTCCAAAGTTGGCTTTGCAGCGGCGGCCCGAGCACCCAGGCAGGGAAAGGTGCAAACTCCCGCCCCGGCCGGGTGGGGGTGCCGGAGCGTGTGCGCCCTGGCGCGGGACCTGGGCGGCGGGCACGGCTGCACCGCGCGCGCGGTGTGCGCGCTCAGCCCGGCCCCGCCGACAGGTGGACGCGGCGCGAGTCCGTCGGTCAGTCTGGCTGCTGCTGTGGGGGTCCTCTGCGTGCTGTGAGCTGTGGCTGCTCCGGCTTCCTCTTTGCGACTAGGCTGGAGGGTGGGCTTTTTTTTTTTTTTTCCTTTTTGCGCGTGTCTACGTGTGTGCGCAAAATACCTCTATCTCGGGAATGAAAAGATGGGCGCTGGCGGCCTGAGGAGAGCCCTCGGGGAGGCGGCGGGGGAGGCTGCGGGCTCGCAGGGAGGCAGGCAGGGAGGCAGGCGGCCGCTCCCGGCGGCAGGAGGAGAAGTTGCCACCCTTTCAGCTGTTCCGGCCTTTATAAAGGAGACGGCGAGTGCGAGAGGTGGGTGGAGACAGCCTTTCCTCTTCTGGCCAGGAGTCAGCGCTGACAGGGAGGGGAGGGAAGCGGGAGCACATGGAGGGCCTGGGGCGCGGCAGAGAGCTAGGGGCTCCTAGAGCTGGGCAGCCCCTCTGCCCAAGGATCTAGCCCAGAGAAAGGGAGAACTAGCAGCGGCCAGCCACCCCGCCGCTCAGCGCAGTGACCGTGAACTGGATTCAAGACCACGTGATTGGGGGGATGTCTCCAGGGCCACGGGCCTGGGGTCCCTTCCAGCCGGACATCTGCAGGACCAGACATTTGCACCACGCACAGGGATGGTGGAAGAATTCTGGCTTTCCTGACAGCTTGGCTTCAGATCCTGCTGGGGTGAGAAGCAGCTGGGTCACCTTGGGCAAGTCACTTACCTTCTGTGTGCCTCCTTCCAGCCTCTAAGTAAGGATTAAATGCCATTGCGGGCACAAAGCACCAGGCCAAGCCAGCCACAAGGTGAACACACCAAGCTCTGCAGCCTGTAGCATGCTGAGTCCCTGTCTCCTCCTCCTAGCTGGTTGCCTGGCACACAACAGGCAGTGCTGGCTTAGCCAAATTTGAATTCGTTGAACTGCAAAGTCACACAAACCCCCACAGCCCTGCAGCATCCTCAGGGACCGCCATCATGATCCTCCAGCCACCCCGATGCTTACTACCTCCCTCAGCAGAGGCCCAGGGGCCCACACCCCCCAACCAGCACTGACACAGTTCACGCCTCCCACGCCCAACTGAGGGAGGTGCTACGTCCCTGCCTTTAGCAGTCACACTGTCACAGTCAGGGAGTCACACACACACGCCCACTGCACCCAGCACACACCACAAGACCCGAAGGCTCACCAACTCACTTGCTCACCTGGCATTAAGGCACCTTTGTCTCGCCCCCTTGCACTGTCTCTGTCATCTGCCCTTGGTACCCAAATGCATCCCTTTGGGTGTCAGCTCACTCCTCACGCCCTTAGACACTGAGCCAGTCAGACCCACTATCTCTTCATAAAACGTGAAGTGGAGGAGGGCCCCCCATTACTGCCTAGGCAGCTTGGCACAGTGGCTAAGAGGCAGGCTGGGCTCAGGTTACCTTGATTCAGATCCTGGCCACTTGCTGGCTGAGTGTCTCTTGAAGGTTATTTAACCTTTCTGTGCCTCAGTGTTCCCCTCTATAAATTGGGAAGAAATCTACAAATTGTACAGAGGGAGGAATTTCAAAGAGGCACAGGAAAGCATTTGGGGTGATCAAGTGTTTGTCATCTTCACCGTGGTGATGGGCTCGGGGTGTATGCATATATCCAAACTGATATTATGTGCAGTTGATTGTACCTCAGAGAGTTTGTACGCACCTCATAGAAGAGTCTAAAAGCTTCAATGAGATAATTCATGGGGAAACCCTCAGCAGGATGCTTGGTGCCTGGAGGGCATTCTTCCTGCAATACAGCTTTCCAGTGGCCAGGCACTGTTCCAGGCACTGGGGAGACAGCAGGGAACCACAGTGCTAATACAGACGAAGAATTCCAGGTCCCTGCCCTGGAGGAGCCTTCTACCTAGAAGGACAGATAGATGCATTAACAAATAAATTAGGAGACAGGGTGAAAAGGGAGATATGGGGAGAGGGGGTAATGTGAGGTGATGACCCCAAAATACCAGATTGGAAGTCTGAAGACTTAGAGATAAAACCCTGCTCCACCAGACAGCTGGGTGGCCTTGACTTTGACCTTCTATGTCCTTATGTATGAATAGGATGATAATAGCCACCATTATTATTAAGTGCTGACCATGTGGTAGGTAGTGTTCTTCGTACTCTATGTCACTCCAGTCTTGAAGCACAGAGGGAAAATTGAAGCACAGAGAGGTTAAGCTACTCGCTCAAGGTCACACAGCTAGTAAATCATAGAGCCAGGACTTGAGCTCAGGCAGCCCAGATGCAGAGCCCACACACTTAAAGCACCACGCTGAGCTGTCTCCTGGCAAGTCATGCTGATGACGAAAATGATGGTGATGATAATGACACTTTTTGCACAGGGCTTGTGTGAGCAGCAAATGTATAAAAGGGCTTTGGCAACTGAAAAGTGCTGGGCCAATGTGAGCTCTGACTACTGCAAAGGGCTGCAGGAGCACACAGCTCAGTCTCCAGGGATGGACTTGTGGGATGGGGAAGGCTACTTGGAGTAGCATCATGGAGTACCTGCTGTGTGCAGACCTGCAGGAAGCACTGGAATGGAATGAGGAAGAAGACCGAATCCTGTCACTCAGGGACCTTCCAGCCTCTTAGGTGAGATAGACACAGATTGCAATTCACATGTCTTTGTACAAAAATTAGAAGTGGTAGGACTGGGACCCTCAGAGGCACAGGGACCACATGGCACCTGGGTCTTGAATGCCGTGCTAAGGGGGCCCCTTTCCTGTACCCTCTTCTTGCAGACACTGTGTCATTGTGGGTCTATCCACACAAGCAGTTCTCTGAAGAACACCTTCACCTTTTCTCCTGCCTACTTGGCTTACCCAGCACCTCCTCCAGGAAGCCCCCCAGGCTGGAGAAGGTACTCACTCTGGTTTCCCACAGCGTGGACTTGTCGTGTTGTCATGTCCATTTAGACATCGGTCTCCAGCACTAGACAGCTCCAGGAGAGCCCGCATACCCAGCTCCCAGCATACGTAGTTGCTCAGTAACTGTCGGCTGAAGGAATGAATAAACCCGTAAACATCTTGTCTGTTCTCCTGTGACTGCTAGTCTGTTGATGCAGATGCCAGACCCTGCCTGGGGTGCAGAGAGCCTCAGAGGGGCCTAGAGCATAAGTCTCTGGACTTGGAAGTACAGGGTACCTGAGGGCCACCCCCACAGCCTCAACATGGAGAATCTTGGGGTGTGGGAGCTGGAAGGGTCTGAGCCTATCTTCTGCCTTGGGGCCACTGAGGTATTAGGTTTTCCATAGGGCTTTTCTAGATATGGGCTGTGGGGTGGGGGCCACACCCCCATAACTCTCCACCCCTCTGACAGGTCTGAGCCAGGGAGAAAAGCCAAGTGACCATAGCCGTGGGCTAAGTGCTCAGGTGGGGCCTGCCTGAGGCTGGGGGCTTGTTAGACTGGGTGCTTAGAGCAACCCAAGCCCCCAGCCATTAGGAGCATCATGCATGGCCTGGGAATGGGGCCTGGAGCCCTGCTGGGTGAGAGAATGCCAAGGAAAAAGTTGGGTTCATCCCAGGGCCGACTGCACTGCAAGTCCAGCAGGGTGAGAACGACGTGCTCTGGGTACCTCTGCCGTCCCCCCCGAAGGCTCTGGCAGCACTGTCAAGGACAACCCCCACCTGAGAAGGAGGAAGTGGGGCTTCAAACTGGGGACAATCCAAAGCCGTGCTACAAACAGCCTGAGACCCCAGCCTGTGAGGTATATGATGGCAAAGCCTATGCTCTACTCCCAACCATGTGACCTCGATGGGCCTCCCCAGACCCCTCACTGCTGCACCCCTTCCTTCCTCTCTGCAAGGCCTTTGGCTGTGTATATAGCACTTTCGTACCATTTGCTCACTTCGCGCTCGCAATCACCCAGAGAGGGAGGTATTACCATCTTAGGTGCCTATTTTACAAATGAAGAAACTGAGGCTTAGAGAGCATAAGAGACTAGACTTCCTGTCAGAGATGACCTGGATTCAAAGCTCTGCTCTACTTTTTCCTAGCTCTGTGACTTTAAGCAAGCTTCTTAACTTTTCTGAGCCTCAGTTTCCTCATCTGTAAAATGTGGGCAACAATATCAGCTACCTCACAGGGTTAAATGAGTTAATCCATCCAGTGGGTGCCCCACAAATGCCAGTTATTGGGGTGGTTGTGGTTATTACCCCAAGCTGCCCCCTGCCCCATGATGTGAACTCAGGGCCAGGGCCCTGGCTGGGAAGGGCCCCAGCCACGTCACCTGGGGGGAGGGGTGTCCCCCCACATAGCCCCCACTCCTGTGGGAGGCCCCTACCCTGGTGGGGCTCTGGCCACTGCAGGCAGCTGTGAGAACCAGGGAGGCAGACGAGGAGACCCCCAGGAAGGCAGACAGACAAACCTGGCCCTGGCTGGCCTGTGAGCCCACCGCCTGCGCCTATGGCCTCGAGCCTTGTATACAGGACACAAAAGCAGGGAAGGGCGGTGTTTGTTTTCCTGGGGCCGAGCCGGAGCATTTTTAGTTCCTCTAGGCCCCAGACAAGGAAGAGGATGTTTGGGCAGGCAGCTTGGGTCTACCTGCCCTGGACGATCGCTGAAAACGGAACGAAGCCCTCCTGTGGTGGGAGAGCTGAGCCAGATGAGCTGGGAGACGCCCCCAGTCAGGGCCTGGTGCTGGGACCCCTGCCACCTCCATCCATCGGGTGGGCTCTCCCAAGAGAGGACCCATCCTAAGGCCACTTTTGCTGCTCACCTCCTGGGCCTCAGTGCTCTGATAGTCGTGCCAACCTCTCTTCCAAAGCAGCTGCCCCAGCCAGGCGCTGGGCTAAGCGCTTCACGTGCACCATAGCCAAGAAGAGAGGTTCAACAGTGTTTACCACTCTACCAGTGAGAACGAAGCTGGCTGAGCCCCTACCCCTTCCTATAAGGCTGCTGCTCTCATTTGTCCTGGGGGGTGGGAAGGACTGAGGCTCCGAGAGGGACACTGCTTGCTCAGATTACCCAGGGAGGAAGTGGCAGCGTGGGATCTGAACCCAGGATCGGACACTGGTGTGCACTTTGGCCACCTTCCTGGTACAAGGATGCGCCTGGGGTGGTCAGGATCGGAGCTGCGCTGCATCGTTCATGTCATAATGCACACAGAAGTGTATATGGGCTGCAGGGAAGGAGGAACTACGTGGGGCTGGAAGCAGTGACCCAGGGCCTGGGAAGAGGGCCACCACGCCCACTCAAAGGTGGGGAGCTCTGTACTAGAATCCGGGTTAGCAGCTTTTTCCAACTCATCCTGTCCCTTCTGCCATGTTCTGAGGATTCCTCTGGGGATTCTGGGAAGGGATGGGGTCAGGAGAGGGAGAGGAGCAGGAGGGTAGCAGACAGCCTTCCTGCTGGGGAGAAGGGGGTATGGCTGAGGCCCATCAGCTTTCTCAGGGAAAATATTTATACCTGCAGGAAACGCAACAAGCCTGACAGAAGCCTGGGAAGTCAGTTCAGTGTAAAAGTCACATATTTTCATCAATATTCATTATGACGAATGCTTCCATGGCACTCGCGGTGTGCCAGACAGCTTGCTCCAAGACCTTTGGGTGCATAGCTCATTTAAGCCTCACCAAATGCCCGCGACAGAGGAGCTGTTACTCCCCCCCCACCCCCATTTACCAGCGAGCAGCCCAGGTCTGGAGCAGCTGGCCCCAAGGTGAGGATGAGTGAGGACAGAACTGGGATTTGAACCCGGGCAGCCTGGGGTCAAATCACTACACTAGATATCGGCACCCATCTGCCAGGAGGCAGGGCAAAAGATGGGAACACACCCACCTGCCTGGTTTACCTGGGCCCCGCCCCTTGCTCATCCACAGATTTTGGCCAAGTCCCACCCATGTCTGGGGAGGGCCCACAGGTGGGTGTTTGGTGCAGACCCCTGACTGAAGGAGCATTGCTCTCTCGCTACTGAGAGCAGTGGGTCTGACTGGCCAGGGCACCGTAGGGCCTGCTGAAAAGAAAACACAGGTGGAGGGCATGGCTGCCACAGGACTTAGGGATATTCCTGTCCTCATCCCCCTCTCTCCCTTGATTCATCTTACCACGCTCGAGCCCCCCACTAACCCCCCACCATTTGAAAGAAGGCCTGCCATTGCATCAATACCCAAGACCCCTGATAGGGGTTGAATGTTTCGTTAGGTGCCATTGAGTCGGTTCCAACTCATTGTGACCCTATATACAACAGAATGAAACATTGCCCCATCCTGGTCCCTCCTCACAATCGTTGCCATGTTTGAGCTATGCTGTGTTGGACTAAACTGTGTCCCCCAAAAAGGCGTGTTGAAGTCTTAATCACTGGTACCTGTGAAAGTGACCTTGTTTGGAAACAGGGCCTTTGAAGATGTTTTCAGTTAACATGAGGTCATTCTGGAGTAGGGTGGGTCCTAATCCAACATGAGTGGTGCTCTTATAAAAGAGAACAGACACAGGGTCAGAGGAAGGAGACTCTGCGATGCTGCAGCTGCAAGCCAAGAAATGCCTGGAGCTACCAGTAACTGGGGGAACGGCATGGAAGACTCAGGCTCAGAAGGAATCAACGGGGCCGACGCCCTGATCTCGGACTCCCAGCCTCCAGAACTGTGAGACAATACGTTTCTGCTCTCATACACCACCTCATGTGTAGTATTTTGTTATGGAGACTCTAAGGAACTAACATAGCTCTTTCCTGCAATCCAAGCAAAGGGCCTGCTACTGGCCTCGTCATTCAGGGAAGACACCTGAGGTTCGAGGATGTCAAGCTCGAGGTCACACAGTGAGTCAAGGATAGAAATGGGGTGAAACACGGTTTTGTAAACTCCATGTCTGCTGGGGAGAGCCCTCAGGGCAGTCTATGTGGCAGTGTGGTCCGTGGGAAGAGGAGGGAGGCAGGTGGGTAGGAGAAGAGGGGGCCTGGGCGAGGCTAGGGTCCACAAGTAGTGGAGGGCTTATTTTTACCCCAAGCCACACTTGTACTCATGTGGTTCCTCCCTCCTGGAGTCCCTGCATGGTGCAACGGTTAATGCGCTCAGCTGCTAACCAAAAGGTTGGCAGTTCAAGTCCACCCAGATGTGCCTCGGAAGAAAGTCCTGACTTCTGAAAACTCAGCTTTTGACAACCCTCTGGAGCACAGTTCTACTCAGACACACATGGGGTTGCCGTGAGTTAGAGCTGATGACAACTGGTTTTTGGGTTTTTGTATTTCCCCCCTCCTAGAGTGCCCTTCACAGGAGCCCTGGTGACACAGTGGTTAAGCACTCAGCTACTAACCAAAAGGTCAGCAGTTCGAACCCACCAACTACTCCATGGGAGAAAGACGTGGCAGTCTGCTTCCGTAACGACCTACAGCCTTGGAAACCCTACGGGGCTCTTCTGCTCTGTCCTGTAGGGTCCCTGGGAGTCGAAGTGAGCTCAACAGCAATGGAGGGTACCACCCCCCAGGGCTGACCCTCTTCCTTCCCTGTCCTGCCTGCCCACCGGGGAGCTGTCCCTGGGGTGAGTTCCCAGAAGTAGCGAGCTGTCCCTTCCCCCTGCTGCCTGGAGGTGACATGTCCTGTGGGTGCACCTCAGCTCCCCAGCGGGGTGTGAGTCTCTCGAGGGCTGGGACTGTGAGCCTGTGCAGGGGGTTGATTAATAGACAAAGACCCTGGTAGCTAAGTCCTGCAGGCCTGGCTGTGCCACTCTGTTGTGCCAGCTACTGGCTGTGTGTCCTTGGGATGGGCTTGGGCTTCTCTGAGCCTCAGTTTTCTCATCTGTAAACTGGGGATAACCACGCCAGTGACTGGACTTCAACATGCCTTTTGGGGGGTAACCAGGGTTGCTGCGAGGCTTGGGGGTGAGATGGCTGTAAAGATGTTAGCCAAGAGCCTGGCACAGCACGGTGCACGGCGTGCAATAGCAGCTGCGGCATGGCTATCAGTCTGTGATCTACACTGTGACTCCCTGGAGCCGACACTTCACCTGCAGGCTTGTTAGAAATGCGTAGTCTTAGGCCTGCCTCCAACTCACTGAGTCAGAATCTGCATTTTAAAAATATGCTCAGGTGATTCATGTGCCCAGCACAGTTTGAGAAGCCCTGGCCCAAAGAGCAGACTAAAGCTTGAAAGCAGGGACTCAGATACTTGCCCGCCAGTGTTCAGTGTAGCACTATTCACAGTGGCCAACAGGTGGAGACAGCCCAAGTGTCCATCAACAGATAAATGGATAAATAAAATGTGGTATGGCCATACAATGGAATATTATTCAGCCCGCAAAAGGAATGAAGTCCTGTTACAACATGGATGAACCTTGACAACACTACGCTGAGCAAAATAAGTCAGACACAGAAGGGTAAATATTGTATGATCCCACTTCTATGAAATATCCAGGAAAGTCCAATCCATTGCGACAGAAAACAGAAGAGTGGTTACCAGAAGCTGAAAGGAGGGCGGAAGGGGCAGTTACCGTTTCATGGATACAGAGTTTCTGTTTGTGATGGAGAAGGGTTCCAGAATTAGAGAGTAGCAATGGCTACACAAACTTGTGAATGGGCGTAGCGCTGCTGAATTACATACTCAGAAATGGAAACTTTTATATATATTTTACTTACTACAATAAAGAAAACCCTGGTGGCATAGTGGGTGAGTGCTACAGCTGCTAATCAAAAGGTTGGCAGTTCGAATCTGCCATGCGCTCCTTGGAAACTCCATGGGGCAGTCCTACTCTGACCTATAGGGTCGCTATGAGTCGGAATCGACTCAATGGCAGTGGGTTTGGTTTTTGGTTACCACAATAAAAAATAATTGGAAAAATAATAGTCAAACCTCGGCAGTTTCAAATGGTTCAACCTAACACGCCAACTCCCCAGAAGTGGTTGCTCAGGCAGAGTGAAGCATATTATCTCCATTTTACAGATGAGGAAACGGTCCCAGAGAGGTCTCGTGACTTCCCGAAGTTCACATGGTCAGTAAGTGGCCGAGCCAAGATTTGAGCCCACAGGGTAGGCTCCAGAGCAGTGCCTCTGGAGTGGCCGCCGCTGTGGTTGGGGGAGCTGAGGATGAGCGCTGGACTTGACGTCTGAGGCCTCAGTGTCTGCTGCTGTAGAATGGGGTCCCAACGTGCTTTGATTGTGAGGTATGTGCAGACATGCCCTGCACAGAACCCAGAGGGTTATCCTTGCAAAGATTCAGGCATGACTGCCAGCTCACCTCTCTGGAGCCCCTGGCCCTTGGGGGCTTACAGGCCAAGGCAGGCAGCCGGGCAGACAGACAGAAAGATGGAGACAACTGTATAAACACCTTTGAGGGCGGCGGCAGTTCTATAAGTCCATAAGCAAACAGAGGGCAGCCTAGTGGGAGTGACTAATCGTCTTGATAGTAATTTCACTGTCATGGGCATAACGCTTCTTCTCCAGCGACGACTGTGTCCCTGCCACCAGGCACGGCCCTGCAGAGGCCACTGAGATGTTGTCACGGCCCCAGGTGAGAGCCAGAGACCCGGGGAGGCTGGATCTGCCTCCTCCCACTCCTCTTCCCTCTCCCCCTCCTCTCCCTCTTCCCCGTCCTTCCCCTTCTCCCCTTCTCTACCTCCTCCCCCTCTTCCCCTCTCCTCCCCCTCATTCTCTCTCCTCCTCATCCTCCTCATCCCCCTCCACCCCTCCTCTCCCTGCTCTTCCTCTCCTTCTCGCTCTTCCCCCTCCTCCCCCTTCTCCCCTTCTCTACCTCCTCCCCCTCTTCCCCTCTCCTCCCCCTCTTTCTCTCTCCTCCTCATCCTCCTCATCCCCCTCCGGCCCCTCCTCTCCCTCCTCCCACTCTGCTTCTCCCTCTTCCCCTCCTCCCCCTTCTCTCCTTCTTCCCCCCATCCCTCTCCTCCTTCTCATCCTCCTCGTCCCTCTCCTCTCCCTCCTCCCCCTCCTCTGACTTGCCCTCCTCCTCCACCTCCTCTCTCCTTCTAGGGGCTCTAATGGGGCCTCCTTCATCTGTCCTTGGACGCGAACAGTGCTGAGGAGCCCAGAGTTCACACCCAGCCTCTGCCACATCCCAACTGTGTGACCCTGGGTGAGTCCCTGGCTTCCGGGGATGGTACTGGAACCGACCACATTTGGTGACAGGGTTTATCTACGGAACAGGCTGTAGGTGCTTAGCACATTGAGGGAGCTTGCTCAGTAGTTGTGGTCGAGATTCCCCTCCCTGGGACGAGGCACAAGGGTTACAAAGCTGGTGCACAGTCCCTGCGATGCACCCTGAGAGGGAAGCAGCATGGAAGGGCCATCCCCATTACAGATGGGGAACCTGAGGCTCAGAGAGGGAAAGTGCCTTCCCTAAGATCATCCCGCTGGTTAGAGGTGGATTAGTATTTGACTTAAGTCCTGGGACTCCCAGGACAGTGCTCAAGGAGAGGGAAAAACGAGAAGTCAGGAAAGCAGACCTCTCCTCCCCCCTGCCTGGGGGGGTGGTGTACAGGGATGAGTGAGCCTGTCTTTGTGACATGGGTGTGACTGGAGACCATGGGGGCACACAGGTCTGTGTACACTTGGGTGTCTGTGCGTTGCGAGAGTGCACTTAGGCCCGGAAGGAAGGGGGAATGGAAATTACCCCCAGGCTGCTGGCAGTGGCCACACAGGAGACACCAGGGCCCCAGCCCCAGGCAGTGGGCCCTGTATGCAAGTGCCCAGGGGCTTCCCTCCCTGAAGACCACCACAGGGCAGCTGGTGCATCTAGGCCTCCAGCCCCCACCTCCCCTCCCATCCCCCACCTCCCCTAGCTCCTTCCTGTTTTGATGGAAGGAAAAATTTTCAGCTTTTTCCTTCTTTATTTTTCCAGACGGATGACTCGCTCTGGAAAGGAATTCCCCCCTCCCCAAACCGTCATCACACCTATGTATCGATGCCATAGATCCAGGCCCATCCTGTTGTTCTGGGATGTTGGTAGTTATTTTTGGGTGCTCTACGGAGGTGGTACCCCAGGGGACTGGATGTGGGGGGGCTCAGCTGCCTTCTTCCAGTCCACATGCCCCCAGGTTCTTCCCCACCCCCACCCGTCCTCCCTGCCTAAGTTCTGGGAGGAGGGAAGGAAGCCTGCTAAGCTGGAGTATAAATAACTCAGGTGGTTACTCAGCTCCTGAGAACATGATAACATGAGTCATGGTGTGAAGTCAAGAGCAGCCGAGCAGCCTGGCCGCCGCCTGGCCGGGCAGTGGGGCTGCAGGCAGAGGGAGCTGGCTCCCAGGGACGCCGTGGGCAGGCCCAGGATGGCAGGGGAAGCTGCTGCCCACGTATATGGCCTTGGATAAGCCTCTTCCTTGCTCAGACCCTCAGTTTACCCATCTGGAATGCGAGGGGGGCTAAGAAGGAGGAAGGAGGGCAGAGGCTGAACTCAGCGATGGCGGATCCTCTCTCTTTGCCTGATGCATGTCTGTGGGAAGAGCAGGTCCATCAGGACTTCTGGTCCCCTCCCCCCACTTCCAGGACAGGTGGCCCAAGGGGTTCCCTGGGCCTCAATGGGACTTGTGAGTGGGAGGTGGGGGCTTGGATAGGACCAAGGAGGTCCCTGGAGGCTTGGCCAGCTGAGCCTTCACCTGCCAGGGTGGCCATGAATCAGGGCCTCCCCCACCCTTCTTTGGCTGCCTGGCCACAGTGTGGGCATGAGGCCTGGGTGCAGAAACAGAACACCCTTTAGCCAGCGTGGTCAGCTCAGGCTACTAGGCCAGGCTGCTGGCCCAGCCCCTGGCTGCAGCAGGCCCGGGTCAGAGGCCAGCTCCAGCCCCTGCCTCCTCACCCTTCAGCTCCAGGCTCACGTCCAGAGCATAACAGCCTGGACCCCAGGTTGCCATAGCAACAGGTTCCAGAGTCTGCGCAGGCTGAGCCACCCTCTGCTGTCCACCTGCAGCCGACTGGCCCTGTGCGGGGAAACAGAGCTATAACTGGGGCAAGAGCCCATGGCACCTGTCCTGGCGGGAGGCAGCGGGCTGAGAGTCTGCACAAAGGTGTCCATGTGGCCTTCAACAACCTGTTCCCTGGGTCTGAACCTCAGGCTTCCTGCCCATCAAAGGGCGGGAGAGGCTGGAGGAATAATGGCAGTCCCAGCAGTTGTGAGGGTCGCACAGCTAGGCAGGTGTTATCAGGACCACCCAGAACCCCTCTCCTCATCCCTGCAGCACCCCCTGCCCACCTCTGCACTTAGTCCACCCCACCAGGCTCTGCCCTGACCCCTGGCCCAGCAGTGAGAGGGCCACCCCACCCACTGCCCCTAGCCCCCACATGCCCAGACAGCCTGGCATAGCTCAGACCCAGCCATTCAGTGGGCAGCCTGCCCTCTGGCCCCTCACAAACAATGGGGACTCCAGGAATATTGTCTGGCCAGGGCTGAATCAAACGTTCTAAATTTAGCCCATCTGATGCACCCTGCGTTTCCTGCCCCTGCTGCCCTCCTTTCGAGGCGATGAGGTCACCCCAGAACTGCCCGCCCCAGCAGCTGGACCCAGGGGGTTTCCAGGCCCAGGCTGCTCCCCTGCTCTGAGGGAATGGGGTGGTGTGGGGATCGGTGCCAGATATCTTCCTTCCCTCCCTCCTGCCTGCCCTGCCCAGCCAACCCCCTCAGGCTGCTGAAACCAGCGGCTGGTGCTTCTCCCAGCTCCGAGGGCCCAGATCTGAGTCCCTAGGGGCTGTGCCACCAGCCTGGGTGGGGAAGGACACAGAGGGAAGGCACAGGGGCACTCGGGGAAGAAGCACAAGATGAACACTCAGGGGCCAGGACACGTCCAGGTCTTCCAGGCAGAAACACAAAGTCTGTGGTCATTCATTCAAAACTATTTATCAGGTGCCTGCTTTGGGGTGGGCGCAGTGCAGAGGGAGAGGCATGAACCAGAGACCTTCGCGCCCTCCCAGAATGGACATTCTGCAGGCCAGGAGGGCAATCAGCAGGTAAACAATAATTGAACAAATCATTTCAGTCACAATGAATGCTATGAAGGAACTCTCTGAGAAGCACGCTGGAGAACCTCAGTGGGCGGAGGGTACCGTCTGGGAGAAAGGGGTCAAGAAAGGCCTCTGAGAGGTGACGTTTGAGCCGAGTCTAGGATGACCAGAAAGACTATTTGAAGATCTAGGTGGGGCTGAACCCTCAGGCCAAAGGAGGGGCAAGTCCAGACCCCCTCAGAAGAGAAAAAATAAGGTTTGAGGCACCACCAGGAAGCCAGGGGTTGGAGGGAGGGAAGAAGGGGTAGCACTCTTTGTGTGAGAGACCGCCTCCCCCCAAGTGATAACAGAGAGTCTTGGCCTGACTCATCATTTCAAAAGGGTCTTTCTGGTCGCTGTGAGGAGATGAGATGGCAGAGAGACAGGGAGGAGGCTAAAGTCACACCATCTTGGAATAATAAAACAGCCTCCTGAGCCATTGGCTAGAAGGCAGCTTTCAAATGACCTACGGCAGTCCCCTCATTTGGAGACAAGGAGACTAAGGCTTTTCTTTGCCAAGGTCACGAAACTGAGTCAGAGCCTGGCGTCAAAAAACCTTTTACAGTAGGTAGTACTTTGTCACCTGAAGAGGACATGTCTTTTTAAGGACACCATATACGAGGCTCTGTCCTACAGGGTGACAATGAGTCGGAATCGAGTCGACCACAATGGGTTTTTATATATTAGATACTGGAGTCCCTGGATGGTGTAAACGGTTAACACGCTTGACTACTAACTGAAAGGTTGGAGGTTCAAGTCCACCCAGAGGCACCTCAGAATAAAGGACTGGCGATCGACTTCTGAAAGATGGCAGCCATTGAGAACTCTAGGGAGCAAAATTCTACTCTGCCACACATAGGGTCACTATGAGTTGGAATCAGCTTGATGGGAACTGGTTTTGGGTTGGTATAGGAGATACTAGGGAGCCCTAGTGGAGTAGTGGTTAAAGCACTCGGCTGCTAAGCAAAAGGTCTATGGTTCGAACCCACCAGCTGTTCTGCGGAAGAAAGATGTACCAGTCTGCTTCCATAAAGATTACAGTCTTGAAAACCCTGAGGGGCAGTTCTACTCTATCCTATAGGGTCTCTATGAATGGGATTCGACTCAACGGCAGTGGGTTTATATGAGACATTTGCCTCAACCTTTCACCTAGTCCTCCTCTCCTCCAATCATTGGCTGCACTGTCATGACTGCCCAGGCTCCTGCTGGAGTGGGGGCAGCCTGGCTGCTGGGTGGGGTTCTGCCCTATCTTCAGCCTGGTCCCTCACACACCTTACAAACAGGTGTTCCAGCTCTGGCCCCTCCCACGATCCTCCCCAACCGCAACTCCTCCCCCACGCCCCTGCCCTGTGTCTTCCAGAAGCCCCCGCTCTGCAGCTCTGCCAAGAATCCGGGGTTGGCAGAGAGGTGGGGGGGCCTCCGGAATGTCGCTTTCCGGTGCCAGCACCAGCGTGCCAGCCTCCGCAGAGGCCTGGGGGCGGATGAGGGATCACCGGATCTCGTCTGGAACAGGAGGCTGGCAGAGGGTACTGCCCAGGAAGGGGCAGGGCCCTGTCTGCTGTACCTGGTGGGGGAGCTGTCCCCGTATTGGAGCTGACCCTTGCCCCTGAACTACTGGCCTTCTCTCCCTGCTTCTCCCATTCCGCCAGAGGTGGGGGGGCATGCGTCCTAGCAATGGTACCCCCCACATCCACAATCCACCCTCAGCGAATAGGGCCCTTTGAGGCTCATTCCTCTTGGTTTACACTCAAACCCAGTTTTGAGGGGGAGGCTAGTGCTCTGTATTGGGAATCCCTATTAGCTGTTCAGACACTGTGGTGTGAAGAAAAGGGCTTTGGACAGAGGCTGATCTGGGTTCAAATGCCATCTTGACTGTGGAACTGCCAGACAGGACCTCAGTTTTCTCATCTACAAAATGGGGACAATGCCCTTGCTACAAAGTCTTCGTGTGAGAATTTCATAAGGCATCCTTTGTAAACACTGCCCCCTGGCCCCAGGCCCTGTACTGCTGGAGAGACCCTTCTCTGTTGGTTCCCTCCCTGTCCACACTTCCTCCACTAGGTTTCCTCTATCCCTGGCCATTTAGGGGAAATAGAAAGCTGCTTCACTCTGCTGTCCAGAGGGGGCCTGGAAAGGGAGCCCGAGGTGATGGAGTAGTCGGGTGACGAGGGGCAGGGGTGCATGGTTAAGAGCCAGACTTAGGAGTCAAACAGAGCTTGGCTTAAACCCCCTGGCCGGCTCCTCCACTGACCAGCTGTGTGGCCTTGGTCAAGTTACTAAACCTCTCTGAGCCTTGGTTACCTCATCTATCTTATAGCAATAATAGTAGTGCCTACCCTGTCGGAAAGGAGCCCTGGTGATACAGTGGTTAAGTGCTCAGCTGCTAACTGAAAGGCGAACAGTTCAAACACACTAGTGCATTCTATGTGCAAAAGATCTGACAGGCTGCCTCTGTAAAAATTACAGCCTGGAAAACCCTGTGGGTAGTCCTATAGGGTCGCTATGAGTCAGAATCGACTTGACTGCAGTAGGTTTACCATATCGCACTTGTTGGGAGGTCGGGGTCACTGTTGCTATCTTTATCAGCTGATGGAAAAAAGGTGCTGGGGGCCACATGTCCCTCCACCCCCCATGGTGCCAAGTTGTTGGAAGTTCCAGGTGAAGGTGAGGGGCAGCCTTGAGCAGCTGGAGTAAGGAGAGGGTAGCCGGCACCCCAGATGCCCACTCTCTCTCCTGCATCCCTCACAATAGGAGAACCTTGGGGTGCTGGCAATTCTCAGGCCCACCCCCCCTCCCCCGCCACGCTCCCAGCTGTGCTGGTGGTGGAGTTGGGCAAGGCCACCTTTTCCAGCCAGACGCCCTTCAGGCCTGGGGCAGGGCCGCCCCCTTTGCCCCTCCGCCAACGGGAACCAGGCCAAGATGCCTTTATTTTTAAACCCGCGAACAATGCCTGGCCCAATCGGTCGCCCCGCCATGGAGGACAAATGAGCTGATCAGGAGCCCTGCTTCCTGGCCAGAATTCCTCGCCCCCAGACAGGTGCCAGGGGGTGCTCCCTCCCTCCAGCAGTGGCATGGGGCCTTCTCGGGTTCCTCCCACCCCCGACCTCTGTCCTCTCCCTCAGGGGTCCAGATCCTGAAGTCTTCCCAGTCCCTGCCCCCAGCTGGGACAGGCTGCCCTGGTCAGACAGGTGTAGATGTAGGCTCATCCTGAGCGCAGGCCCCAGAGGAGCCCTGAGAGGGGCTGCAGGGCCCAGACTCCCCACCCCTTACAGCCTCTAAGTCCAGGCTGGACATGAGTCTGCCTCACAAGGCTGCCATCGCCCCAACACCCCGTGAGGCACCCGTTGCTCACGGCTCACAGCGCTCACGGCTTACAGCGGACGGGCGGTGCACCAGGGTCACAGTGTTGTCTTCAGCGCTGCCTTGGGGCAGAAGTGGTGGGCCATGAGTCAGGGAGGTGGATCTTTTCCTGGTTCTGCCTCAACCTCTGTGTGACCTTGAACAAGACTCCTGGCCATCTTTTCTCCCTCAGTCTCCTGCAAGGAAAATTAACCTGCCCTACTCCTGACCTGGAAGCCCTGGTGGCATAGTGGTTAACAGCTCTGCTGCTAACCAAAAGGTTGGCAGTTTGAGCCACGAGGCATTCCTTGGAAACCACATGGGGCAGTTCTACTTTGTCCTACAGGGTCACTATGAGTCGGAATCGACTTGACAGCAACAGGTTCTTGGTTTTACACCTGACCCAGGTGGGAGTCTTTGTACACTGTGAGGTGCTGTGTGCACACAGGCAGACCGTGTGGGGGGGGGGCCTCTGGGTGGGCAGGAGATCCTGGACATGAGTGTCCCCAACACCTGCTGGTCTCTACAGGAAGCCACAGACACCAAACCCAGAGCCAGACAACATGGCTTCGAATCTCAGCTCTGCCAGTCAGCAGTCTCAAAGTAAACACCCTACCCACCTCTGCACCTCTATTTCCTCATCTGTAAAGTGGGGTCAATAACAGTGTTCACAGGGTTGTTGGGAAGATTGAGGTAAAACATGTAAAGAGTAAGTGCTCAAGAAACGATAGGTCTCCGCGTGTGCCCCAGTGTTGAGATATGTGTGTGTATGCGTGCGTACATTCGTGTGTGTGCATGTGTGTCCACGTGGGTGTGCATGTATTTATGGGTGCATTCGCGTGTGCACGTGTGTGTGCACCTGTGTCCCTGTGGGTGTGCACGTGTGCGTGTACGTGTGTTGCATGTGTGCATGAGTGCACGCATGCATGTGAGTATATATGCATGCGAGTGCATCAGCCTGTGTTTGTTTTTGTCCAGAGGTTGTGCTCCCAGGGAGTGAGGAAGCCATGGGACATGCATGAAAGAAGATAGGTACCAAAGTTGGGGAGTGAGCTTGCATGTGGGCCAGAGTCCGGGTGTTAGTGTATTTGGGCACCAGCATCTGAGTGAGTGTGTGCCCAGGCCTGGGGGCTGTGTGTGTGCATGCCGCTGACTTGATATGCATGCCCCAGTAATGCACACAAGGACTCTCAAAGACTGTGTCCCTGTCCCACTATGCAAGGCTGGAGCACAGGGAGCTGCGTGTGGCGTGTCCCATGTCTCCTCCACCTCCCTGGCATCTCCTCCCACTAGGATGGGAAGCACAGGTCCCCCAGCCCCCTGTCCACCAGAGTCTGGCCCACACCGTGGGCTGCTGGGGACCCAGCCACGCAAGGAGACCTCTGGCCCAGGTGTCATCTTGGAACACCAGCTGTGCCATCCTGGCCAGCACATGGCCTCTGTGCTGCCAGAGGCTCAGCAAGAATTCTCGAAAATTCTCAGCCTTGCCCACTCACCTGCACAGTCTGACCCTGGAACATGAAGAGGCCGCCTCCAGCCTGAGTGGGAGAAGGGCAAGCGCCCAGGAAGGAGTCTGCATACCTGCCCCCTCTGCTGGCCTGCATGTGGGCACCTACTGGGACACGCACATTGCCATAGAGAGGCAGACATGTGCACACGGAGGCACACAGGTGTGGCACATGTGAGGAACATACACTATCCCTGTGCCTCAGTTGCCCTGTCTATAAAATGGGGAGTCACGTATTTCTTCACGGGCTTCCCTCAGCCCATCACTCAGATGTGCCTCTTTCCTTGGGGCTCCTGTAGGACTCGTGGCCTTTATTTTAGGCCCGTCCAAATGGCCATTTACTGAGAGTGCTTCGTGGGTCAGGTGCTGCATTTCCACAAGTCCCAGCTTGAGGGGGTGACAGGAATGGGGATGTGAGGTCAAACCATCCAGGTCCAAAGCCTTGTTCTGCACTCACCAGCTAGCTGTTCAGTGACTTTAGCAAGTTATAAGTCTCTCTGTACCCCTATGCCCCACTAAAAAATGGGGCATAGTTCTGGTAGCTGCCTCATAGGGTTGCCGTGGGCACCAAGTGACTGGTATATAGGTGGGAAAGGCGTGGGCCAGGACCAGCAAACAACAAATGCTCAGCAGATGCTAGTGACCGTTACCGCCCACCATCTCAGCCCAGATCGAAATACCCGGCAGGGGGCATTTTTACAAATGGGGACACTGAGGCACAGGGAGTTTAGGAAACTTTCCTAAGGCACCGCCACTATGCTGGGACTGGCGATCAGGTGTGCCTGGCCCAGGCAGTCGTAGTATGAGGGAGTATCTCCCTGACAAGACCGCAAACTCCATAGATGCTGGGCACCCAGCACTTGAGCTCTCTCTCTCACCCCTGCCTGCCCCACAAGGCCAACTGCATACCTTGTCATTGGCCCCAGACAAGGGGCAGCCCCACCCCACCCCATCTACCCAATCGGGTGGAGGAGACTGGGTGGAACTCACCACTGCCTCCATATACGGTGGCAGGAAGTCCTGTCCCCTCTCAGAGCCTCAGTTTCCTCATTTGCGAAATGGACCGCTAACCCCTCGCACTTGGGGAGACATGGTGAACGATCAGCTCACCTCCCCGCCCTCTGCTTTCTCTGGGAGGGGGAGGCTGAGCAGACCCAAGGTGGAGGGATGGGGGAGGGTGACATGTGCACTGGAGAAAGGAGCCACCGGGCACAGGAGTGGGTGGTGTGAGGCCACAGTGTAGCCCAGGCTCAGAGGGGGTGGAGAGAGAGACATCCTGAGGGCCAAGAGCACCTGATGTGTTAGAAGTGGGCTTGGCCGCCTGTCTCCAAGAGACTTTAACTTTGCCCTTAGCGTCCTTCAAGGTAATCACTCCGAGTATTTTGTTCACCACCTCCTGCGCCGCCGGTAAGAACCAGGATTTGGTCTGTTTGATCCACTGCTGAGCCCCCTGCCTAGAGCAGTGCCAGGCCCACAGTAGGTGGTCAACAAGCTTTGAATGAGGAGAGCCTTGGAAGGTGGTGTTTTTGCTATCAGTTTTACTGAGGTGTAATTCAATGAAATTCACCATTTGTCACAACTCACATGTATATAACCATGTAACCACTTCAATTGAAGCCACTTCAATCAAGATGTAGAACATTTTTATCACCCCAAAAAGTTCTTTGTGGTCAGTCCCCTTCCCCCTCCCTTCGTCCCTGGCTACCGCTGACCTGCCTTCGACTACTAGAGCTTTGCCTTCTCTAGAATTCCACGTGAGCATCAGACCCGTATCCTGCGGAGACGGCCCAGGCTGCCGAGTGGGCCCTGGAGAGGAGAGGCCGGAGAAGGGAGGGAACAGTCAGGACTGGGGCAAGGCCCTGCCTGGGAAAGAAGGGGGCCACCTAGGGACATTGGTTTAAGGAGAATCCTCAGGATCAGGTGGCGACCGGGCTGTGGGGGATAAGGTGAGGTGTCCTGCTTGAGCAGCTGCCTATGAGGCTGACAGGTCCTGTTCACGCAGCAGAGTTCAGGAGAAGTTGCCGGTTTGCCTGGGAGAGGCATGTGTCACATGAGTACATGAGTATGCACACACACACATACACATGCATGCACGTAGACATGCACGTGGGTGCATGCATACACACGCACACATTACACGCATGAACACATGTGTATACATGCACACATGCACACACGTACATGTACGCGCATATAGACACACGCACAATATGCATATATACACATACATATGCACACAGACCCACACATGCATGCGCGTGTGTACACACATGCACACGTACACACATATACACACACACATGCCCGTGCACATAGACATGCATGCACACACATATGCACATGTTGTACACATACGCATGCATAAACATATGCACACGTGTAAACACACATACACGCACAAGGAGGAGGGCAGCCCAGACCCAGGCAGATGGCACAGTGATAACAGACGCCGGAGGCACAGCCACTCAACGTCTGTTTGTTTCCATCTTCTCTGTGAGGAGAACCTTCCCAGGCTGTGCAGAGTGGAGCAAACATGTTTAGCGAGAAGTGAGGAGGCGGCACACATTTACTGAGGTGCCCGTCAGCGGCGTGAGAGGAGTGGCTCATGTGGAATTCGATTTAATTCTAACTTTAGAATGTAACTAGTATCGAATCCCTTTTACAAATGAGAAAAAGGAGGTTCAAAAGGCTGAACAACCTGCTCATGGTCACACAGGCAGGATTCAAATTCAGCTGTTTTAATCTGTGGCAGGTTGCATTTTCTAGAGAAGACCACACGCTCTTCTAACAATGTGGCTTTGATGCTCCTCCCGGGGTGAGATGGAGCCTGTGTTTCCTGCCCTTGCATCTGGGTAGACCCGAGTCTGTGGAAGCAATGCTCTGTGGCTTCTGAGGCTAGGTCATCAGAGGCAATGTGGCTTCTGCTTGGCTTTCTCGGGACTTTTCCATCTGGAGCCCTGAGCTGCCATGTTGTGAGGAAGCCCAAAGGGGCCCACGCAGAAAGACCACGTGGAGAGGCCCTGGGAACACAGGAAGAGGAGACAGATGCCAGCACCCACAGCTCCACCCTGCTAGTCTAGATCCAACCACTAACTGCCATGCCCAGCTAAGCCCAAATTCCTGACTCAGAAACTATGAGTAGTTTTAAGCTACTGAATTTTGGGCTGGTTTGTTACACAGCAGTAGCTAGTCAAAACACAACCCATTGCAAATTCTGGGCCACTGTCATCTCTCCTGGGCGACCGCAGCAGCCCCCTGACTGGTCTCCCTGCTCCTGCCTTTGACCCCAAAGTCTGTTCTCCTCACAGCAGCCAGAGTGATTCCGGTGAGCCGAGACTCCTCTGCTCAAAACACTTCAGTGCTAGCATTGCACTCAAGTCCTGACAGGGACCTACACGATCGACCCCAGTGACCTCTGATCTTAGCTCCCCCCACTCTCCTCTCACTCATTCTCCTCCAGACCCCCCACCTTTGCTCTTCCCCCAGACTCATCAAGTTTGCCCCTTCTTCAGACCCCCTGCCTGTGCTGTTCCCCCCGCCCTTGATTCCTCCCCCCTCCCCCGTCCCCTAGTGTCTGCCTGGCTCACTCTCATCCCTTCAGCTCTCAGCTCAAGCACCATCTACTCGGTGAGGGCTCTCCTGGCCATCTTTCTCCAAAAGGTGACCCCAGCCCAGGCCCCCTCAACTCTACCCATGCACCTTCTCTGCTTTATCTTTCTCTGTGGAGCTTCCCACCTCCTAATGATGCTGAAGCCCTGGTGGCACAGTGATTAAATGCTTGGCTGCCAACCAAAATGTTAACGGTTCAAATCCACCAGCTGCTCCTCATGAGAAAAATGTGGCAGTCTGCTTCCATAAAAATTACAGCCTTGGAACCCACCTGGGTCAAAGGAGAATGAAGAACACCAAGGTCACATGATAACTATGAGCCCAAGAGACAGAAAGGGCCACATGAACCAGAGACTTACATCATTCTGAGACAGAAGAACTAGATGGTGCCCGGCCACAACTGATGACTGCCCTGACAGGGAGCACAACAGAGAACCCCTGAGGGAGCAGGAGATCAGTGGGATGCAGACCCCAGATTCTCATAAAAAGACCAGACTTAATGGTCTGACTGAGACTAGAAGAATCCTGGTGGTCATGGTCCCCAAACCTTCTCTTGGCCCAGGACAGAACCATTCCCGAAGACTACTCATCAGACATAGAAGGGACTGGACAAATGGGTTGGAGAGAGATGCTGATGAAGAGTGAGCTACTTGTATCAGGTGGACACTTAAGACTATGTTGGCATCTCCTGTCCGGAGGGGAGATAGGAGAGTAGAGAGGGTTAGAAACTTGCAAAATCGTCAGGATAGGAGAGACTGGAAGGAGGGAGCAGGCTGACTCATTAGGGGGAGAGTAAGTGGGAGTATGGAATAAGGTGTATATAAGCTTATATGTGACAGACTGACTTGATTTGTAAACTTTCACTTAAAGCTCAATAAAAATTATTAAAAAAAAAAAAATCACAGCCTTGGAAACCCTCCGGGGCAGTTCTACTGTGTCCTATAGGGTTGCTATGAGTCAGAATTGACTCAACAGCAACAGGTTTGCTTTGATTTGGTTCATGATGCTACAGGAGTCCCCGGGTGGCACAGATGATTAATGCACTCTGCTGCTAACCGAAAGGTTGGAGGTTCAAGTCCACCCAGAAGTGCCTCGGAAGAAAAGGCCTATCTTCTCCCAAAAATCAGCCTTGAAAACCCTGTGGCACACAGCTCTACTCTGCCACACATGGGGTCACCACGGGTCGGAACTGACTTGACGGCAACCTGTGTAACACAGGCTAGAGTTGCCTTGCAGCTGATAAACTTTAAGCTCTAGCGCCCCAACTCTGAACAGCCCCTTCCAAGACCCTGTACCTATTTCATATTCAGAATCCTATGTTTTCCTTAAAGAAAATCCCAGCCCTGATTAAGCATCTGGCCTCCCTACCCTGGCTTGGCCCTCTTCCATAGGGTTGTTTGAAAACTAAATGAGTTTCTGCCCATCAGCCTGGCGCCTGGTGAGTGTCCAAGGCTATGTTTTTGAGGGCGGCCTGTGTGTCAGGCCCTGTGCTTAGAGCTGGTGATTCAGCTGAGAGCAAGACAGACCAAGCCCCTGTCCACACGCAGTTGATATTCTAAGATGAAGAACTGGCAATGAGCACATGAGCAAACAGGCACTACAATGGCAGGCAGTGATACGGGTGGTAACAAATACTTAAGGGTTAGGGGACAGGGGATGATGCCTAGGGAGCAGGTGGTACAGTTTAGAGGGTCAGGAAGGCTTCTTGGAGGAGGTGACATTTTTGAGGAGACAGTGGTTGAAAGGAGCCAAGAAGAAGTCTGAGGATGACACATTTCAGGCAGAGGGGCCAGCAGGTGCAAAGGCCCTGAGGCAGAAATGAACTTGAAATGTTGGAGAAACTGCATCAGGAGCAACAAGGAAGTGAGTGAGGAGGCAAGGGGCAGGAGATGAGATCAGAGACACCGGGTTCTGGGCCCACTTCCCTCTGCCTTTGCAGAGCTGCTCCTGCCCCACCTCTCCTTCCACCTTGTGACCTCAGCCCTAGCCAGCCCCATCCCCCCATCACCCACTTCCCCTTCCAGTTATGACCCAGGGGGAGGGGGCTCAGGGACCACATCCTTCCTAGACTGACTCTTGCCTCCCCTCGGGTTCTCTCCCGGTCAGACTGCAGATCTCCAGAGGCCGACCCTCTACCCTCGGCTGGGGGGGCGACTCCCTTCTACTCTTGTCTGCCTTCCCACCCTGACTGACAGGCCCTGCAGGGTCGGACCTTCACAGCTCCCTCTCTTTCCCTTCCCCAGGCCTCCCAGAAACTGTGGGCTTCCCCAAATACGTCAGCCGTTCCTTCAGCCCGAAACACCCTTCTTCCCTCCTTCATCTGACCACATCTCAGCTCTTCCCTCTTCCTAGAAGTGCCCGGGCTGTGAGCAGAAGTTCTCCTCATTTCTGCATGCACTAAGAAGGACCTTAGTAGCCGAATAACTGCATGAACGAACGAATGAACAAATAGGACTGAACAAATGAACAGGGAACTAACTCATGGTCAATCAATCGGTTATCCATTGGCCTGTGTGCCAGGCACTATGCTGGGCGCAGAACTCAGAAATGACTACAGCAGAGAGTCCCACACACATTCACGTGCAAAGACCCCAGCCCCAAATCACCCGGGGCAGGCCTTGCATGCCAAGTCACTAAACAACACTGAGCCCCTTCTCGTCCTGTCAAAGCAGCAGCTGGAAGCAGCTAAATGGCCTTAAGCGCCACAGTGGACTTGAGCCAGACGGCCTGGATGCCTATCCCAGCCCTGTCCCTGGCTAGCCGTGTGGCCCTGGGTGAACTTCCGAACCTTGCTGAGCCTCCCCATCTGTGAAACGCTGAAGAGTATGGTGTTCACAGCACAGAACTATTGTGAAGACTCATGACCATGGCTCCTGCAGAGAGCCCAGCATGGAAAGCTAGGCAGGGAGGGCCCTGGAGACAAAGTAACGTAACCAGGTCTGAGGGTCTGACCTGCATACACAGGACATGGCACGTTGTACGCTCACCTAAGTGCAGGGGATGGGGTGCCCAGCACTGAGCTTCTGGGTTCCTCATGGCACCAGGAATAGGTATGACCAGGGACCACAGGGTTCTGTCACAGACACACATGTGATCACATGTATGTGCATGCCACACGCGTGTCCAGGCTCCGCATACCCGGGTTTCTTTTTTGTGTACACGCTGCCTGTCCTGAGACAGCCTTCACTCTCCCCCTCCACAGGGCCCTCCAAGGAGTTGAATGGGACTGAGGGAAACCAGGGTCTAAGGCCACAGGCCACACATGGAAAGTTCCAGGGAACCCAGCAAGAAAGCGTTGGTTCTTGTGCTCCTGGGTCAGTGTCCCTGAGAGCATAGGCAAGATGGCCTCGTTCAAACAGATTTTAGGAATCGTCAGCCCAGAGCCCACTGCAGAGGGGAAGCTGAGGCCCAGGAAGGCTGAGTGACTTGCCCAAGGTCACACAGCAACAAGGAAGAGACAGGACCAGAACCAGGACTCTGACTCCCTGGCCGTCATCATTACGGCTGTGTGTCAGCTTGGCTGGCCCATGATTCTCACTGGTTTAGCAGTTATGATGTAGTTTGGGAGTCGTACGATGATGTGACCATTTCCATGATAAGATTTGATACAGTGTGATCACCTCCACGATGGGATCTGCTGTGAGTAGCCAATCAGCTCAAAGGGAGTTTCCTTGGGGATGTGGCCTGCATCCAACATAGGCAGACTCTCTGGCAAGGCTCACAGGCTTTTGCTCGCTCTGGATCCTGCAGCTGGCCCCTGTTCATCAGACCTCCAGTTCTTGGGACTTGAGCTAGCAGCTTATCTGCTATATTACCTGTAGATCTTGGGATCTGTCAGTCTTCACAGCCTGTGAGCACAAGCCCTGCTGTCTGATCTGCCTGTCTTGGGTTCGTCAGCCCCTGTGGCTGCATGAATCAGGAGAAGCCTCCAGGCTGATCCTCAGACTTAGGACATTCCAGCCTCTACAACCGCCATTTCCTTGATAGGAATCTCTCTATGTAGGTACTTATACGATTTACAGGTTTTTTTCTCTAGAGAACCCAGCCTAAGACACTGGCCATGCTTGTCCCCTGCACGGTGATACATTTCTGGAAATCGCCCAGTTCTGCTTTTCAAAATGAGTGAGCAGCATCTGTACCTCCAGGGCCAACGCTACTCTCAGGGATGCCCTGCCGGGATGCTGACATCTTTCTGAAGTGTCTGGAAGTGGAACTGGCCTGCCCAGGATGAATGATAATGATACCATTTCACTTTTAGTTAGAGACCAAGAAAGCCTTGCAAAGCCTGTTCCTGCCCTCTTCTCTCTGCTCCCCTGTGAAACTGGGGTCCAGACCCCAGGTGACAGATAATGCCACTGGGGCCCAAAGGGGCCACACAGGCAGCCCTGGTTCCCACCCCAAGCCCAGAACCTTCCCTGATATACGGGAGCTAAGGTTGGCCTCTCCTCCAGAGACCCATGTGCCTGGGCAGATCTCAGTAGCACCGACTCTCACCCCCCAATTCTAATTTTTTCGGGTTTTTTTTTTAATGCATTTACTATAAAAGCAACAATACATGTTCACTCAGGAAAATTCAAAAAATGCAGAAAAAGTCAAAATAAGGAAGAAAAATCACCACCCACAGCCCCACCACCCAGAGACGAGCATTGTTCAGGTTTGATGTATTTCCTGCCATAGTTTTCTGTTTTGGGGGCTTTTTTTTTTTAAAACATGGCTGAGATCATACTGTAAATTAAAAGGGAAAAAAAAAAAAAAACCCACAGTAGTATCCTTCCTTTTTGACTTGCCATTATATCACGAGCATTTTTCTGGTTATTTCCCTCTCTGTAACCTCGGGGGTTGTTTTTTTTTTTTTTTTTTTCCTTTTTACTGAACTTCATTTTTATTGGCTGCCTGATGTTCTGTCAAGCGGAAGTTCCAAAGTTTATTTGGGCATTCCCTTAGAGTTGAACAGCTCGGTTATTTCCAGTTTTTCAACATTATAAATAATATATTTTGATGAATCCCTTTGTACAGAAGCTTTCCTTTTTTTCCATATTTAGGGATATCTCCTTGGCTGGAATGGAATTACTGGGTCAGTGAGTCATATACATTTCAGGCACGTTCAATCAAAATGCATTGGAAGGCCCAGAGCTTTGTCCATTCTGCAGGGAGACTCTTCCAGGGTGTTTAAATCTTGAAATGTGCCCGAGCCAATTGGTAACTAGCCATTGCCCCAAGCCTCTGAGTGACCCTTCACTCCCCAGACCCTCCCCTAGAGCCCCCAGACCTCCTCAGCACCTGACTCCCCGGGGTCAGGGCCCCAGCCACAGTGGGTGTTAAGAATTTTGAATCTTCCCCTGTCTGGGCATATAGTAGGTATACAATGACTGGGTGGTGAATGGGTTAAAGGGGGCTGCAAAGCCTGTCCCTGCCCTCTTCTCTCTGTAACCCTGTGAAATCTGGGTCCAGGCTCCCTGCTCTATTCAGCCTCAATTCCTGTCCCCAACCATGGCCCCCAGGAGGAAAGGGGACCTCAGTGTTGCAGGTGGTGCCCCCCCATTTCCCTAGGAACCAGTGGGTGTGAAGGGGGCGGGCAGGGGTGCAGAACAAGAGAGCTTTGAGACAGCCCTATCTCCGGAGGGAAGTGGAGGAGATAACACACCTTCTCACTTTCACAGCCTATCCCAGACCAGAGATAACGGGGGGAGGGGTGGGGGAAGATGAGGTGCCAAAGCCCTGCTAGCAGCGGGGCCACCCATCTGCCCCCCGGGTCTCCCACAATTCCACTATCGTAGTCTCTGGGCAAAACCCGAGGAGCCTCCCGGAAGAGAGGCCGGAGACGGACAGGCAGATGATAACCCAGGCCAGGACTGGTGGGGAGGGGACAAGTCTCCAGCGTCCCCTGGAAAATGACCTGTAGGCTGCAGCTGACCCTCCCCCAATCCTCATTCCACCCACACCTCCCCCAGGGAGCCCACCTGGACCCCCCATGCTCTCCCGAGTTGTCCCAAGACACAGCCGTTCCTGGGGGGCCATTCACAGATCCAAAGACGCTTCAAAGCACCCCAATCCAGCCCTCTCACTGACCAGTGAAGAACCAGAGACCAGAAGAGTGGCTGGGCAGCCTTGCCCAAGTCACACAGCATTTTGATACAGAGAGAGGACTTGAATGCAGGTCCCTGGTGGCTGCAAGTTTCTCTGCAACCCACCAACTTCCATACCCACATATTGGTCAAACATGAGGTGGTGGGGGGGCCTGTGAAGGGTGGTAGGGTGGAGGGGACCTGGTCTAATTTCTAGAGGGTGGGGCCGGGAACAGGAGACCAGGTCTCCACCCAGCTCTGCACCTAGCCCTGTGACCCCTTGACCTAGTCCCTTCGCCTCTCTGAGCCTCAGTTTCTCCAATGGAGGCCTGGATGAGAACAGTGGTTCCAACCTATTTTTTCCTCCCTGTTTGGGAAGATCTTATCTGCTGGACCATGAGCTTCTCCAGGTCAGGACCGGACTTTTTCGGCCTGGAGCCTGGCCTGGCATGAAAGGAAATGAATAGATGGACATGGACTCGGGGACTGCCATGTGCTCCAGCAGAAGCAGCTCTTTGAGGGTGGAGGTGGCCAGCTAGGCACGTGGGAGTGTGACATTCATAATAAAAAGCAGCCCTGCCACCCACTGAGTGCTTGCTACGTATCAGGTGTCACCCACCTAATAGCTCGTTGTTGCTGTTGGGTGCCGTTGAGTCAATTCCAACTCTTAGGACCCTGTATGATAGAGTAGAATTATCATTCCTATTTTACAGATGAGAAAACTGAGGCACACAGGAGTTAAGAAAGTTGTCTGAGATCATTCAGCTACTCGGTGGAGGAGGCAGAATTCCAATCCATTGTCCAGCTCTTGGATCTCCCCAGCTACCACCTCAAGGACCTGAAGGGTCTGGGAACCACTGGGTTAAGGGTTTTTTTTTAAGTTCATAGTCAGCAAAAAAGAGGAAGACCCTCATAGAGATGGATTGACACAGTGCTACAACAATGGGCTCAAACCTAACAAAGATTGTGAGGATGGCACGGGACCCAGCAGTGCTTCATTCTGTCGTACAGAGGGTCACTATGAGTCGAAAATGACTTGATGGCACCTAACAACAACAAGTTTCTTCCAGAAGGAGCCCTGGTGGTGCAGTGGTTAAGCACTCAGCTGCTATCCGAAAAGTGGGCAATTCAAACCCAGCAGCCATTCCAAGGGAGAAAGATGTGGCCATCTGCTTCCTTAAAGATTACAGCCTTGGAAACCCTACAGGGCAGCTCTACTCTGTCCTTTAGGGTCACTATGAGTTGGAATCGGCTCGTCGGCAACAGGTTTGGTTTAGGGGTTTAAGTTCCTTCCTCCTCCTCGAGCTCCTTGTTCTAAGTTTCCTCCCCTCCCTGCATCCAGTGGGGAAGACGGGAGTGAGTCGGGGTGGGAGGTTCCACAGGACACACAGCGGGAGAATCCCCAGGGCCTGGAATGCCACCCCGCTTCCTCCACAAAATACTCCAACTCCAGTTTTTTCATCTGTCAGTGGGGCTGACTGAAGTACAGAATTGAATGAGCTGCTGACGTTTGAATAGACAGTTCTCCAGAAAAAACATGGGAATGGCTAATGAGCATGTGAAAAGATGTTCGACATCATTAGTGATTGGGGAAATGACGACCAAAGCCTCAACGAAGTACCATTTCACCCCACTAGGATGGCTGTTATCAGAAAAAAACTGAAAATAACACACGTTGGTGAGGATGTGGAAAAATCAGACCCGTCATATATTGCTGACAAAAATGTAAAATGGTACAGCCACTGTGGAAGACAGATTGTCAGTTCCTCAAAAAGTTAAACGCAGAATTACCATATAGCTCAGCAATTCTGCTCCTAGGTACACACCCAGCAGAACTGAAAGATATGTTCACGCAAAAACGTGCACACAAACGCTTACAGCAGTATCACTCATAATAGTTAAGAAGTGGAAATGCCCGTCAGTTAATGAATGGATAGACAAAATGTGGCCGATCCATTCAATGGTTTACTACTCAGCTATAAAAAGGAATAATGTCCTGACACATGTTACGACATGGAGGAACTGCAGAGCCATTATGCTAAGGGAAAGGCCACCATTCGTCTGTCAGCTTGTCGTCCTGTGGTACCTTGCGTGTTGCTGTGATGCTGGAAGCTATGCCACCGGTATTTCAAATACCAGCAGGGTCACCCATGGTGGACAGGTGTCAGCTGAGCTTCCAGACTAAGACAGACTAGTATGGCACCTAACAACAACAGCAAGGGAAAGCCAGTCACAAAAGGCCACGTGTTATACTGTTTCATTTATATAAAAAGTCCAGAATAGGCAAATCCATAGAGACAGAAAGTAGATTCCGTGTCCAGAGCTGGCAGGGGGTGGGGTAGGGGTGGCAATGGGAAGTGACTGTTAATGGGTATGAGGTTTCTTTGGGGGATGATGAAATGCTGTAAAATTACATCATGGTGATGGTTGCACAACTCTGTAGATACATTAAAAATTGTGGAATCATACACTTTAACCAGGTGAACTTTAAGGTGTGTGCATTATATCTCAATAAAGCTGTTCCAAAACATGAGATGCTCCAAGTCCAGGGCACTCAGCACATCGTTAGAGCTCAGAAGGTGGTAGCTGCTACTATTATTATCTCCTTTTCTCATGATTATCTCTTTTGCTCCTCACAACAAGTCTTTGAGGTGGGCATTTTGTTGTTGTAAGGTGTCATTAGGTGCCATCGAGTTTTGACTCACAGTGACCCTACATAAAACAAAATGAAACACTGCCTAGTCCTTCACCATCCTCACAATCGTTGCTATGTTTGAGCCCGTTGCTGGAGCCACTGTGTCAATCCACCTCGTCGAGGGTCTTCCTCTCTTTTGTTGACCCTCTACTTTACCAAGCATGATGTCCTTCTCCAGGAACTAGTCCCTCCTGATAGCATGTCCAAAGTATGTGAGACGTAATCTTGCCATCCTCACTTCTAATGAACATTCTGACTGTACTTCCTGTAAGACAGGTTTGTTCCTTCTTCTGGAAGTCCATGGTATATATATTCAATATTCTTCATCAACACCATAACTTAAAGGCATCAACTCTTCTTCTGTCTTCCTTATTCATTGTCCAACTTTCACATGCGTTTGAGATGATTGAAAACACTATGGTTTGGGTCAGGCATACCTTACTCCTCAGCAGTGTTTTCCATGGGCGTTGATTGCGGGTCCAAGTAAAATGAAATCCTTGACAACTTCAATATTTTCTCTGTTTATCACGATGTTGCTTATTGGCCCAGTTGTGAGGATTTTTGTTTTCTTTACGTTGAGGTATAATCCATACTGAAGGTTGTGGTCTTTGATCTTCATCAACATGTGCTTCAAATCCTCTCGACTTTCGGCAAGCAAGGTTGTGTCATCTGCGTATCACAGGTTGTTGGTGAGTCTTCCTCCAATCCTGATGCCCCGTTCTTCTATATAGTCCAGCTTCTGAGCTTACTTGCCCAGCATACAGATTGAATAAATATGGTGAAATAATACTACTCTGACGCACACCTTTCCTGACTTTAAACCACCCAGTATTCCCTTGTTGTGTCTGAACAACTGCCTCTAGGTCTATATACAGTTTCCATGTGAGCACAATTAAGTCTTCCTGAATTCCCATTCTTCACAATGTTATCCGTAATTCGTTATAATCCACACAGTCAACTGCCTTTGCATAGTCAATAAAACTCAGGTAAACATCTTTCTGGTATTCTCCGCTTTCAGCCAAGACCCATCTGACATCAGCAATGGCATTCCTCATTTCATGTCCTGTTCTGAATCCGGCTTGAATTTCTGGCAGCTCCCTGTCAATGTACTGTTGTAACTCTTTTTTGATTATCTTTGGCAAAATTTTACATGCATGTGATATTAACGATTTTTTTTTTAAATATTGTTCAATAATTCCGTATCCTGTTGGATCACCTTTCTTTGAAATGGACACAAATATGAATCTCTTTCAGTCAGTTGGCCAGATAGCTGTCTTCCAAATTTCTTGGCATAGACCAGTGAGTGCTTCCAACATTGCATCAATTTGTTGAAACATCTCAATTGATATTCCATCAATTCCTGGAGCCTTGTTTTTCGACAATGTCTTCAGTGCAACTTGGACTTCTTCCTTCAATACCATCATAATTCAATCCATGACACCATTGGTTTTTTTATCATATTCTACTTCTTGAATGGTTGAATGTGGACTAAATTATTTTTGTATTTCTGTGTAGTCCTTCCATCTTCTTTTGATGCTTCTTGTGTCATTCAATATTTCCTCCATAGAATCCTTCAATATTGCAACTTGGAGGCTTAAGTTTTTTCTTCAGTTCTTTCAGCTTGAGAAATATTGAGGGTGTTTTCCCTTTTAGTTTTATAACTCCAGGTCTTTGCGTATGTCGTCATAATACTTTGTCTTTTTGAGCTGCCCTTTGATATCTTCTGTTCAGCTCTTTTACTTCATCATTGCTTCCATCGCTTTAGCTACTCTACACTCAAAAGCAAGTTTCAAAGTCTCTTCTGACAACCATTTTGGTCTTTTCTTTCTCTCCTGTCTTTTTAATGACCTTTTGCTTTCTTCATGTATAATATCTTTGATGTTATTCCACAGCTAGGCTGGTCTTCAGCCATTACCATTTAGTGAGTTAAATCTATTCCAGAGATGCTCTTTAAATTCAAGTGGGATATATTCAAGGCTGTACTTTGGCTCTTGTGGACTTGTTTTAATTCTCTTCAGCTTCATCTTGAACTTGCATATAAACAATTGAAGGTCTGTTCCACAGCCAGCCCCTGGCCTTGTTCTGATTGATGATACTGAGCCTTTCCATCGTCTCTTTCCACAGATACAGTCGATTTGACTCCTGTGTATTCCATCTGGTGAGGTATATGTATATAGTTGTCATTTATGTTGTTGAAAAAGGTGTTTCCAATGAATAGGTTGTCGGTCTTGAAAAATGCTATCATTCGATCTCCAGCGTCATTTCTATCACCAAGTCCATATTTTGCAACCACTGATCCTTCTTTGTTTCCAACTTTCTCACTCCAATCACCAGTAATTATCCATGCATCTTGATTGCATGTTTGATCAATTTCAGACTGCAGAAGTTTGTAAAAATCTTCAATTTCCACATTCTGCATCCCACTTTGGTAAGTGGTGTCTGGGGTCTTAAACACTAGCAAGTGGCCATCTAAGATGTGTCAATTGGTCCTAATCCATCTGTAGCAAAGGATAATGAAGAACACCAAATACACGAGGTAATTATGAGCCCAAGAGACAGGAAGGGCCACATAAATCAGAAACTACATCAGCCTGAGACCAGAAGAACTAGGTGGTGCCCATCTACAACCAATGGCTGCCCTGACAGGGAACACAACAGAGAACCCCTGAGGGAGCAGGAGAACAGTGGGATGCAGACCTCAAATTCTCGTAAAAAGACCAGATATAATGATCTGACTGGGACTAGAAGGACCCCGGATGTCACAGTCCCCAGACCTTCTGTTAGCCCAAGACAGGAACCATTCCCAAAGCCAACTCTTCAGACAGGAATTGGACTGGACTGTAAGATAGAAAATGATACTGGTGAGGAGTGAGCTTCTTGGCTCAAGTAGACACATGAGACTATGCAGGCAGCTCCTGTCTAGAGGGGGGATGAGAAGTCAGAGGGGGACAGAGGCTGGCTGAATGGACATGGGGAATACAGAGTAGAGAGGAGTGTGCTGTCTCATTAGGGGGAGAGCAGCTAGGAGTACATAACAAATGTATATAAATTTTTGTATGAGAGACTAACTTGATTTGTAAACTTTCACTTAAAGCACAAGAAAAAGAAAAATAAAAAATCTTCAATTTCCTCATCTTTGACATTAGTGGTTGGTATGTAAATTTGAATAATAATCATATTAACTGGCCTTCCTTGTAGGCATATGGATATTATCCTCTCACTGACAGTGTTGTGCTTCAGGATAGATCTTGAAATGTTCTTTTGGACGATGAATGTGGTGCCAGTCCTCTTCAACTTATCATTCCCAGCACAGTAGACCATGTGATTGTCTGATTCAAAATGGCCAATACCAGTCCATTTCAGCTCACTAATGCCTAGGCTATCAATCTTCAAGGGTTTCATTTCATTTCTGACAACTTCCAATCTTCCTAGGTTCATACTTCATACATTCCTTGTTCCAATTATTAATGGATATTTACAGCTGTTTCTTCTCATTTTGAGTCATGCCACATCAGCAAATGAAGGCCCCGAAAGCTTTAGTCCATCCACGTCATTAAGGTCAACTCTACTTTGAGGAGGAAGCTCTTCCCCAGTCATATGTTGAGAGCCTTCCAACCTGAGGGGCTCATCTTCTGGCACTATACCAGACAATGCTCTGCTACTATTCATAAGCTTTCACTGGCCAATTTTTTCACAAGTAGATAGCCAGGTCCTTCTTCCTAGTCTTGCTTAGTCTGGTATTTGAAATATTGGTGGCATAGCTTCCAGCATCACAGCGACATGCAAGCCACCACAGTACAACAAACTGACAGACAAGTGGTAGTCCAGTTTGGATGATGAGGCAAACTGAGGCTCAGAGAGCTGGAGTGTCCAGCACAGAACATGATGCAGCCCCAAGGCCACCTCTTGGCCTCTGGAAACTACAAATGCAATGGGACGGGCGGCTGGGGAGGGGAGGCAGGCTAGGTCACTCTGAACTGCATTTCTGAGCCGCTTCATGAGCCAAGTGCCAGGACCTATAGTGGACTCATGGAATAGGGATGCGACTGCCAGAGCGCTCAGGTCACACCTGAGCTGTGACCTCTGACCCCCCCCTTCCCCACAGTAGGCTTGTTCTCCCATCTATCAAATGCTCTCCATCTGTGGTTTTCGAACTGTGCCCCAAGGCACCCTGGAGCCATAAAGGGATTTCAATAGCCCTGGAGAGGATGTCCCCAAGGTCCCCCAGGACTCCACCCACATCCCTGTCTCCCCTCGGGCCTGACCCATCCCTTGAAGACAGGATGTGACCACTGGATGTAGGTGGGGAAGAGGAAGGCGTGGGGGGGTCGTGCACAGGGATCCGCATCCTGGGGACCAGAAGATGGGAACTCCAGGTGCCTGGAGCCCAGCTTCCAGCTCCAGCCTGGAGAAGAAGCCTTGGCTGTTGCCTCTCGGGACAAGGCCCCCTGGCTCGGAGCCCAGAGCCCTTTCCGGACATGGACTTCCGCTTCTCTCCTGGTGGGAAGACACTCTGGAGCCTCTTGCTTGGGTGCCTGGGTCCCAGAGCCTGGATTCTCTGTGGCTCTTGCTACGGAGACCCATAGATCCCAGGTACTCAGCAAGAGGGTATAGCTTGGCCTGTGCTGGGTGCTGGGGTGTGAACCCGCTCAGAAGGCATCCTGCCCTTGAGAAGTTCACACAGCCCCCACTGAGTCTGCATAACTCTATAAACCCCAGTCCATCAAAGACCTTCCTGTCAAGAACTCTGAAAGCTAGGAGGCCTATAACAGCAGGCAGGAATGTAAAGGAGCAATAGGGAGTGGTAGGGCCTGTGGCAAATGGGGAGCCCTTGCCCTGTCCAATCGGAGCAGCTGCTACTTGGCTCTAAAAGTCTGTTGTCAGATTTTTTATTTTTTAAGAGAAGTCAGAAATGTGGATTTTAACTGGAAATCTTCCAGATCTTAGAAAAATTGGGGGAGCAAAACACATTCATGAACAATATATAGCCTGTGGCCCCTTGTTGGCAACATGATCTCGTTGAGCAATACAACCACCATCTTGCAGTTGAGAAAATGGAGGCTAAGGCAGGAGAAAATATCAAAGCTGTCAGGGACTTCGTTTTACTTGGCTCCACAATCAATGCCCATGGAGGCAGCAGTTAAGAAATCAAATGATGTATTGCATTGGGCAAATCTGCTACAAAAGACCTCTCTCTTTAAAGTGTGAGGACTAAGGTGCGCCTAGCCCAAGCCATGATATTTTCAATCGCTTCATGTGCGTGCAAAAGCCGAACAATGAATAAGGAAGAGCGAAGAAGAGTTGGTGCCTTTGAATCATGGTGTTGGCAAAGAATATTGACTATACCATGGACTGCCAGAAGTACCACGAATCTGTCTTGGAAGAAATACAGCCAGAATGCTCATTAGAAGTGAGGATGGTGAGACTATGTCTCACATACTTTGGACATGTTATCAGGAGGGACCAGTCCCAGGAGGAGGACATCATGCGTGGTAAAGTGGAGGGTCATTGAAAAAGAGGAAGACCCTCAGCAAGACAGACTGACAGAGTGGTTGCAACAATGGGCTCCAGCATAGCAAAGATCTTGAGGATGGCACAGGACAGGGCAGTGTTTCATTTCAGGTATACAGAGGGTTGCTGTGAGTTGGAACTGACCCAACAGAGCTTAATAACAACAAGGTAGGAAAAGCAGCAAGAGCAGGGCCCCCGCACCACCAGTGTCAGAGTTCCAGGCTAGGACTCAGATCCCCCGATTGTGGCTTCAAGGAAGGACACTTCCATAAGGCCATTCTCCGGCTTAAAAAAAAGAGTCTGCTTTCCACCTACAGCCTGGTTAAATAAACGATGGAACTCCCGTGCACCGCAGCCACGGAAAAGAATAAGGAAGCCCTTTAGGTACTGATGCACGCCAATCCCCAAGGTACAAAATAGAACTCTGCCAATTATGGGTGTGTGTGTTTAAGGCAGAGTCCCTGGGTGGTCCAAACAGTTAACACACTCAGCTGTTAACTGAAAGGTTGGAGGTTCGAGTCCACTGAGAGGCACCTTAGAAGAAAGGCCTGGCAGTCTAAGTACCAAAAAGTCAGCCACTGAAAGCACTAGGGAGCACAGTTCTACTCTGACGCACATGGAATCGCCATGAGTCAGGGTCAACTTTAAAGCAACTCGTGTTTAAGGTGGGGAAACCCAAAAACAACAAACTCGTTGCCGTTGAGTTGATTCCGACTCACAGCGACCTTATAGGACAGAACAGAACTGCACCATAGATAGGGTTTCCAAGGAGTGGATTCGAACTGTCGACATTTTGGTTAGCAGCCAAGCTCTTAACCACTGTGTCACCAGAGCTCCAATATAAATATATCTTTGCACGTTTCTGCACAGACTATGCCTGAAAGAATACTCAAGAAGCAAGCTGGCAGGCAGGGGTGGAAGGGGAACTTTTCATGACACGCCTTTTTGATGGTTGGACCATGTGAATGTATTACCTCTTCAGCAAGAAAATTCTCTTTGTTTGTTTAATTGTCTCCTCCTCTCTCCCTCCCTTTCATTCTCTCAGCCTGGCTCGCAGGAGAGGAGCACGTTTCCTGGGGTCTGGGGCCAGCTCCCTGGGAGCTGGGGAGGGCGGGGCAGAGGGCTAAGCCTGGATGAGGCCTACTGTGTGCCCAGCCCCTGCGTATGTGAACTCAGCCCTCATAACAACGTGTGAGATGAGACAGTTAGAATTCCCATTTGACAGACGAGGAAACTGAGGCTCAGAGAGGGATCACATAGGCTGGAAGTTATGGAGGCTGGCTGGGAGCTCAAGGGCCAGATCCTTGGTCACCCTACACCTCCCCTCTCAGCTGGGGATTTGCAGCCTGGACTCAGTTTTGACTCTTCCCAGACCCCAGGCTCCCTCTTTGGTTCCTTCCGGTGAGCCAGCAGGGCAGTTTCCAGCCCTCTAGCCACACCCCACACTCCTGCCCACCCAGCTGGCTTTGAAGCAGCTGGATTCCTTCCGGGCATAGATGACCCCAGGTCCGGAGACCATCTGGGTTCCTGCCAGAGGCACTTCCACCCACCAACCTCCGGCCCAGCTGGGGGCTATAGAGGCCCCCAGAAAGAGCCTGTGTCTGAGAATTGCTCAGTGCATTCAGCTCAACTTGGCCCTCGAAGGCAGGATACCCGGAGAATTCATGGTATCCCCTTGGGCAATGCTCAGCATTGTTGGGAGAGGATTTGCACCCCCAATGAGTCGTTGGATGTGGAGACCAGAGAGGTTAAGCCACTAACCTAGAGTCACACGGCAAATGAGCTGGAGGATGAAAGGTGCTATGATTCAAAGTCCCGTGGACCTGTACTGGGTTATACAAGAAGCACACAAATATCTTCTTATTGTAAAGGAGTCACACTACGCAGATGAAGCCCCCAGCCCCATCTTTCTCTATTCCCTCTACTTAACTTTTCTCCTCAGCATTTACCCCTCCAATCTTACCTCCATGAGGCCAGGACGTTGTCTCGTGTGCTCACCGCTGTATTCCCAGCATCTTGCACGTTTGCTGAACAACTAAATGAGGCTCATATTGCCTTTGGCAGTCCTCTTTACAGGCCCTGTCCTGGGGGAACCCCTGGTGTCAGCTAGAGTGGCAGGCAAAATAATGGCCCCCAAAGGCGTCCCCGTCCTAATCCCCAGAACCAGTGAATATGTTATCTCACATGGCTAAGGGGGAATGGGAAACCCTGGTGGCATAGTGGTTGAGTGCTACGGTTGCTAACCAAAGGGTCAGTAGTTCGAATCCACCAGACGCTCCTTGGAAACTCTACGGGGCAGTTCTGCTCTGTCCTATAGGGTCGCTCTGTCCTATAGGGTCACTATGAGTCAGAATCGACTCGACGGCACTGGGTTTGTTTGGGGTTTTTTTTTTGGTTTTTAAGTGGGAATGAAAGTTGCGGATGGAATTAAGTTTGCTACTCAGCTGACTTTAAAATAGGGAGATTATCCTAGGTTATCTGGTGGGTCCAGGATAATCACAAGGGTCCTCCGGTGTAGAAGAGGGAGGCAGAAGTTTAGTGTCAGAATCACAGAGAGATTTGAAGACACGACATTGCTGGCTTTGAAGATAGAGAAAGGGGCTGCATTCAAGCCTAGGAACCTGGAAAAGACAAGGAATAGATCCTTCAGAAGTAATGTCCCTTGATTTTAGCCCCAATTTTCAGATTTTTGGCCTCTAGAACTGTAAAATAATAAATTTATGTTGTTTTAAGGCCCTAAGCTTATGGTAACTTGTTACAGCAGCAATAAGAAACTAATGCAGTTAATGTCGACCCTTACGGAATATTTCTTCTCTGAGTTTTTTTAAAGTATACGCTATGTTTGAGCCATTGTTCTGAGGAGTTTACACATCTTAACTCGTTGAATCCTCACACCACTCTATAAGGCAGGCTTTCGTACCAGCTTTGCTTTCCAGCAGAGGAAGTTGAGGCACGGCACAGAGAGGTTAAGTCCTTGCCCAGGGTGGCCCAGCCAGTATGTGGCAAGACTGGGATTCAAACCTAGGCCACCTGCCGCTAACTCTGGGCCCTTAACTGACCACAGCCTCCCCTGCCTCTATGTAAACATCTGTGAAACATGTAGCTTTGTCTGTTTTGAGGTGTTTAGAAATTTGCTTCATGCCTGGAGGTCCCACCTGGTCGCCTCTTGTTCTGTCCCACTGTGTGAGGGTGCTAACAGAACTGGCGGATGTCCAGGGTCTCTTTTACTCTTTCACTATTACACACAGTGCCACAGGGACGCCTAGTCCACAGGGAAGTCTGTGAGTGTGGGAGGGAGCATTTCTCTAGAAAGGATTTGGACAGGTCAGGCCTTGGCTTAAGTCTTGTCTGGGTTGTACCCCACTGTGTGACCTTGGGCCTGTCACACACCTCTCTCAGTTTCCTCATCTGTTAAATGGAGCTAATGATACCCCCTTCTCTGTGAGGTCTCCTGATGCTTTACCTGGGCTCAGGGTGCTGGAGGCACAGCTGAGCCAGACCCAGCCCTGCTGCCTGGGCCATTACCAGCTTGTCCTGGTCCTGCCCAGCTTGGTTCATGGAGCAAAGCTCCAGTGAGGGCCCGGCCCAAGGGGAACACCTTGGGTTTGAGGGTCCTTGAGCCCGGGTCATCAGAGCCACTGGGTCAGGGGCACCAGAAGGGGAGGGTAAGGGACAGCTGCATGAGGAGGGAGAGCAGGGGACTCAGAGCCTTCGAACCTGAGGTCAAATCCCAGCTGGGCTGCTTCTTAGCTGGAGACTTTGGGAAAGTCACTGCCCAAAGGAGCCTCAGCTTCCTCCTCTGTAAAGGGGACAAAGATGACATCTCCTGGAGAGGGCTGTTACGAGGCTCAGGTGAAGGGCCACATTGCAAACACAGAGGTAAAGACACACTTCCTGGCCTTAAGAACCTCAGGTTCTAGCAGGAGAAAGACACAAGCAAACAGCTTGACCTCAACGAGTGAGGACTGCCCCCAGCCAAGGATCCAGGAGCTCAGAGGACACTGCAGTCCAGCCTGGGGGGCAGGGAGAACTTCCTGAGTGAGGGGCAGCTAGACAAGGAAGTACCCCTTCGTGGGGTGGGCCTGGGCCCCTCTGAGGCCAGAAGCCCAAGGATATGACTGGGCCTCCCAGCTGGGTTTGCTGGGTAGAATTGTTTCGGGGTCCCGGAGGTGGAGAATGAGGCCAGGTTGGCCTCTTTGGTGGGTGGTTCCTCCTGGTTGGCTCCTGCGCTGCCCAGGGAGGCGGGTCCCCCAGGCCTCCCCTCCGCCAGCCCAGCCGGTGGCCAGGCCTGGGCTGCCCATGCCCCCGTGCTGACTCATGTCCGCCCAGCCGGCCAGAGGAGGGGGCGGACCCCACTCCACGCTTGACCTTATCAGGCCTTGCTTGTGTCCAGCAGCCTGGGCGTGGGCAGGGCCTTGGCGGGGCAGGCGGCCTCCACACCTCCCGCTCCCCTGCCCCGCCCCAGCTGGGCAAGGCTGCATGAGCTCATGGGAGCCCGAGGTGGGGAAGGGCAGGCGGGCGGCAACCCAAGTAGAGACGAGGGCCACAGCCTGGCTCGGGTGCCCTGTGGGACTGCCCAGCAGCCCACTGCCCGCTGGGACAGGGCTAGGCATTGGCACCGCCCAGCTATTTTTAGTTCCCCAATGGGGCTGGTGGGACCCGGGTGTGACAGCTGCTACAGGGAGGCTGTTCACCGCAGTGACCTGGCTCTGGCTACCCAGCATGGGGGCACCCACATGTGTGGACACACCCATGAACATATACTCATGCAAAAACACCAGCACATATTCACACGTGAACATGCACAAAGGCGTATACACAGATGGGTTTGTGCGTGCATATACATGCACACAGCGACGTGCCCACATAGGTAGGTCTACACCCGTTCGTGCAGACACTCCAACAGGTATCACGTGTGTACACACATGTACGCTCCCTACCTGCACCTGGCCCAGGCACACCAGCACACACAAGGCCCTCCCAGGTGTACTCTCAGGGTGCACAGGCCCACTGTGCTGAGGGTCCCACAGCTGCACGAGCACCCCCAGAACCTCCGTTGTGTGCACTCACACCATGTCCCAGCTTTGGAGGCTTCAGCCACTCAGTGGTCCTTCTAATGATGTCCTTGAGGGGCCCTCAGTCTCGTGACTGTAAACAGGTAATGACCACACAGTGGGACCCACCTTGTGGCAGGAGGAAACACGGGGGACAGTAGGTTCATAGAGGGGGTGGCAGCCCAGCCTGGGGCTGGTCAGGGAAGGCTCCTTGGAGGAGGAGGTCCCCAAAGGAATGAACAGTGGAGGATTTGCCTGTTTTTTGTCGTGGTGGTGGTAGAAAAAATATACCTAACAAAACACATGTCATCTCAACAATTACTACACGTACCATTCAGTGATGTTGACACGTTCTTCAAGTTGTGCAACCAGTCTCCCTCTTCCTTTCCAAACTGTTCCACCACAGTTAACATCAACTCAGTGCCCTTTAAGCAAAAACTCCCCCGTGCCCCTCCCTTTCTATGTATTTGCTTATTTCACGTAAGTGAGATCATATAGTATTTGTTCTCTTGTGACTGACTTATTTCGCTCACCCTGAGGTTTTCCAGGTCTACCTGTGTTGTAGCATGCATCAGGACCTCATTTCTCTGTACAGCTGGGTAGTATTCCATTGTATGTATATACCACGTTTTTGTTATCCAGTCACCTGTACATGGACATTTTGTTGCCACGTGTTTAGCAATTGTGAAAAGTGCTGCAATGAATACTTGTGTACAGGACCTGCCTGTTTCAATGAAGTCTGGGGCGAGTAATTTCCTGCCGGTCCCATACCGGTTGCCGTCGAGCCGACTCCAACTCATAGCGACCCTATAGGACAGAGGAGAACTGCCCTCGTAGAGTTTCCAAGGAGCGCCTGGTGGATTCAAACTGCCAACGCTTTGGTTAGCAGCCATAGCACTTAACCATTATGTCACCAGTAATTTCCTACAGCCTGCGAAAATAACAGTAACGGTGAAAGGAGCAGAAACAGCTACCGTTCACCACGCACCGGCACTGAGGCCCCTGGGTACGCTGGCCTGCCACATCCTCACTGCAGCCATACCAGGCCAGTACTATGACATTCACCGTTTGCAGATGAAGACACAGGCCCAAAGAGGTCTCGGTCTCACGGCTAGCGAGTCTGTCTCCAAAGTCCCTCTTCTTAACCTGGCCTCTGGCACTGGTGGTGATGTTGTTGATCGCAGGGGTGCTCCAGGTATCTCTAGCTCTGTAACGAACGACCTCATAACTAAGCAGCTTTAAGACAACAGCAATCATTTGTTTCACTCACAAATCTACAATTTGGGCAGGACACAGCAGGAAAGGTCCCTGGATGGCGCAAATGGTTTGCACTCAACTACTGAACCCAGTGTGACAGCTTGAACCCGTCCAGTGGCACTGTGGAAGAAAGGTCTGGTGATCTGTTTTCTTAAAGATTACAGCCAAGGAAACCCTATGGAGCAGTTCTACTTTGTAACACATGGGGTCATCATGAGTCGGGTTCAGCAGGGAAGGCATGTCTCTGCTCCACATGGCATCAGCTGGGGCAACTCAGCTGGGAGCTGAATGAGCCATTCTGTCAGGACTGAGAGTTGGAAGCCTCTGTTCCTCTCCACAAGGCTTTTGAGCATCCTCACAGCATGGTGGCGGGGTTCCAAAAGGTAGACGGGAAGTGGAAGCTACTAGTCCCTTCTGGACCGGGTCCAGAAACCCATGCAGTATCACTTGCATCATATTGTCAAGCAGCCACAGAGCGCAGATTTGAGGGAAGGGGACACAGTCCCCACTCAATAACAGGAGTGCCAAATAATTGGCGCGGGGCATGTGAGAATGGAGGCAACCCCAAGGCTGGCAACTAATGTCTGGCCCAGCCCCCTGCTTCGTCCCAGGTCTCGGAGCTCCAGCCAGGGCTCACAGGTCAGTCCTGGAGCAGGCAGCCCCATTTCCGCCACCCCCACCCCTGCCCTTTCCATTCACATTTCCCTTTGTGCTGTGCACAGAGGGGCCATTGTTTGTGGCCACAGAGGCCCAGCTGGTCTAGCACATCAGCTGGAAAGGGACAGCATGAAAGATCAGAGAAACAGGGTACCCAGGCCGGGGAGGCACCTCATTCACCAGCCAGAACTCCCTCAGAGCCCCTGAGGGTTCCAGAGCCCCCAAACCTATTTCTTCTGCTTTCTCTTTGCCCACCCCAGGGGTCTGAACCCAGGCAGGGCTTGGAGGTAGTCGCCCCAGCACAGATGTCCCCTCTAAGGTCCGCTCTAAAGCCCCACCCCCCCCACGCCCTAAAATCGCATGATCCTGAGGTTGAAAGTATTCAAGACTGTAAAATCTAAAAGTCTGCATTTCCATACTTCTTTCCCTCTTGACATTCTAGGTTTTGAACGCACTTTGACTCGATTTCACAACACCAATAGGATTGTGAAATGAGTTTACTGTTTGACTCAGCGATTCTCCTTCTAGGGAATCTACCCTCCAGAAATCGTCAAGCACTTGCATGAAGAGATGGTGCAAAGATGTTCATTGTGGTGGTGTTTACGTTGGAGAAAAGTTAGAGACTTCTCCACGCCCATCAGCAGGGAGCTGGTGAAATAAGGGGTGGTAGATCCCCACAGTGAGCTCTCTGTAGCTCTTAGAAAGGAGGACGTTGACTTGATGAGCACGAATATGAAGAGATCTCCCCGATACGTGGTGCCTCAGTGCTGCCACAGCAAAATAACACCAAGAGGGTGGCTTTAAAGAGCAGAACTTTATTTTCTCATGGTTCTGGCTGCTAGAAGTCCACATCAGGGTCTCAGCCATGTCAATTCCCTCTGGGAGCTTTGAGAGAGGAACCGTTCCATGCCCCTCCCTAGCTTCTGGTGACTCTCAGCAACCCTTGGCGTTTCTTTGCTGCTAATAGATGCAAGTGCCTCCATCGTCACATAGTGTCTGTCTTCCCCATGTGTGTGACCGTTTCTGTGTCTGTCCTTCTGTTTTATAAGACACCACTCAGGAGGGACTGAGATCAGGACCCACCCTACTCCTGTATAACTTCATTAACTTAACCGAAAACACCTGCAAAGAAAAACCCTATTTCTCCAAACAAGGTCACATTTACCACTTCAGGCATTAGGATGTCAACACATCTTTTTGGGGGATACAGTTCAATCCATGACACACAATGAGGTAGGAAACAACACAGAGAAAGTGTGTTTATGGATTCGTATATTACTTGCGCTTTCATTTTAATTAAAAAAAAAAAATCTAAAATCCCAGAAGAGAAGACCCCCCTCAAAGATCCTTTGCCTCCCCAGGGTCCACGTTCCAGATTTCCTGAGGCCCAGGGGTCCCCTCAGCAATGAGGTGACAATGGGCAGTAATAGTGGGCAGGGCTCCTGCTCCTCCTGGCACTTGCTCTGAGGCTGGAATTCCACGCTCAAAGTCCCCTTGGGGTCCTCAGACATCCAGGTAGGAGCCTTCCTGTGTTACTGGAGAGGATGCTGAACTCACAGCCCAGAACCTGCCCCCGTGTCTGAGCTGAGTGCCCTGGGGCATGACGGGGATGGGGTGAGAAGCTGGGGGTGCTATGTGGCTCCAACCACCCACCTGCCAGTAGAGGTGCCTCCAGGGTCCTGGGCATACACTGGTCTCAACCACTCATTTTACAGATGGGGAAACCAAGGTTCACAGAGGGGTCACATCTGAAATTGGCAGCAGTGTGTCCTGTCCTGCTGCACCTTGGCAGACCCTGCCCCTAAATCTCTCTCACACACACACCCACCACTGCTGCCCCCGATTTGTCTACTAGAGATTTACCCTTCCCATGTTTTACCCTGCAAGGAGAGCAGGACAGGAATTATTACCCCTGTTTACAGATGAGGAAAGTTGAGGCTCGAACAGGCAGAGGGTGTCAGAACTCAGACGAGGCTGTCATCTGTCTGGTCAGCAGGAGGCAGGTATTGGACTCAGCTCTCCCTTGGCCAGGCCTCGCTGGGCACAAGGACATAATGACGCACAACCATGTGCCCCTGGGGTGTTCAAACTGACTCTATATTATGTGAGTTCCCCAGGTTTTGTCTTCCTTCCTGACAGCCGCTGCCCCTTGCCCTGTCCCTTGGCCCCCAGTCTCTCTGTCCCTCTGCAGGCCCCCTTCCTGCTTGACTGGGGACCAGGCCCCAGGATGAAGCAGGGTTTGCCAATGGCCATGACAATGAAGCCCCTGCTTGTGTCCGTGATCCTGCCTGGACCTCGTCCATGTGTCCCCCCTTCTCTTGTTGGGGGCTGGGGTACAGGGGAGAGGACTCCCTGGTCACAGGCATCAGGCGCACTCAACCGAGCCCCCGTGGGTCTTGGGTTATTAATGAATCATCAAGCTGTTTAAAGATTAACAACAGCAGACGTGGGGGAAAGGCTTAACCCAGGATGGAGGCGAGCTTGCCCCAGCCCCTGTGGGGTGTGTGGGGGAGGCTGGGGGAGGCTGGCTCTGCACCTCCACCTCTCCTATCTCTGGGCTCCCTCTGCTTCAGAAACTACATGTGGTGGGGGTGGGGCGGGGCGTAGGGAGGGCACAGTGGGAGGCTGGAGGCTGTGTGAAATGGGGTCAGAAGCAGGGGCAGATTAACCAGTAAGCACGGTACCCACTTACAGTAACCAAAGATGTGATGAAAAAGAGGTGAAATTGTGCACTACAGATTAGTAAGCACAAGTAAGCTTTGCATACCTTGCTTACTGGGTCCCTGGCCAGAAGAGTCCTCCAAGGACAAGATAGTGGCTTTGCTCAAACCCCCTTCACAGGCACTTACCTGGGCGGGTCACTTCCTACCTACCCTGAGCCTCATCTGCAAAATGAGGACCTGACAGGGGGGTGGTTTGGGAATTCACAGAGGTAATGAGCCTAGCATTTAGAAGGTGTTCAAGGACGTCTTGTTTAGACACCCAGCACCTTAGGTCCTTGCATTGGGACCCCCACCCCGGCTCCCACTTCCCACTCCTGCCCCCCCGCCCCCAGGAGAGTCAGCCTCTCTTCTGAGAGTAACAGTCGAGTTCTTCCAACCTCCAGGGAAGGGAAAGTGGCCCTTTCCCCAGGGCCAGGTGGGAAAGGTGAGTCATGCTGCCTCACCTGGGCTGATCCACACCTGGGCTGGGGGTGGGGTGGAGGATGGGGAGGAGACAGACAGAGAGAGAAATATTGCTGTTTTTTTTTTTTTTTTCACCCTGGTGCAGTCACACCCTCGGGCCCATGCTGGACAATCCCAGCAGGCTCAGCTGGAATGGGGGCGTATTTCCAGATGAACCCACCCCAGAGGGGGTGATGTGGTCTCGAAGAGGCAGAAAGCGGCAGGGGTTGGCCCCACACCTCAACACACCAGAGGCGGCACACTTGTCTGGGGCCTGAGCTTCTCCCCCAACCACCTGTACCGTTAGGTAACCAAGCCCTGCCCACCCACCCCCCGCCCCGGCTTCCTCCCCTTCCTGCAGGTGCCCACAGGGTCAGTGAGCGGTGGGTGACTCAGGAGTGGGAAAGGCCCATGAAGTCATCCGGCTGCCCAGCCACCTCTGGAGTCCTAGAGCCTGTCTGGGCCCCTGGACGTTCCCGGGAGGGGGCCGTCTGCTCCCAGCTGCAGGAGGGAGGACCTGAGGATGTGCATGGGATGGGCCTCGGGGTTACCCAGCCCTTGCCCCAAACCCCAGCCCGGCAGGCCAGGCCTTATGCAAGCAGGGCCCTTTGCCCGTCCAACCTCCTGTCCTGTCTTGTAGATGGAGGTTCATCACCGCCACCCCACCTCAGAGAGGATCAGAGAGGGTTTAAAGAGACGCCCCAACCAAGGAGTTGGCACCAGACCCGGCCCAGTGAGAGTCGGGAATGTGACCGTGATTATTTCTATTATTTGCCGGCATTCCACCTGCACTTTCTAAGTCTTTATTACCGTGATCGTCAGAAACGCTAAAAAAGTGGTGAAACGCTAAAAAAGTGGTACCCAGTACCAAAGGCTACGGACACTGGAGTAACAGAGACCAACCCAAACCCTGGCTCTGGCCCACCCCAGTCATGAGGCTTGGAGCTGTTCACCCAGCCTCTCTGAGTCTCAGTTTTCTTGTCTGTAAAATGGACACCACAAAAGCTCTGTAGCCTGGTGGCTGGAAAGACAAACCAAGTGCCTGAGTCCATGTCCTGGCAGGAGCCAGCCTTCGGGGGTTTCGGTGAAGAAACGTCAAGGACCGGTCTGAGCTGAGGTAGATGCACCTGGGGAGAAGCAAAGGCAGAGAGCTGTGGCCACCTCCAGGCTAAGGGGCAAGGCGAGGGGCCACATGAAAGCCAGCGAGGGCTATGCCATGGTGGGACACAGCTGAGCCAAGGACATGGCGCCGAAGCAAGAGGTAAGCTGAAAGAAGTACCTGTCTCCCCCCATCTGCCAGTGCCTCCCATTGGCTGGACACCCCTAGAAGCTTCAGACAAGGCCCAGATTGCAGGGCTGAGAAAGGTGGAGAAAGATCTCAGGCCAAGAGGCAGAGAATAATCTGCAAAATAACAAAAATGCCTCCCTCAACAAATTTTTACTGAGCAGTGCCGTGGTCAGGCCTTGTTCTGGGCCCTGGGGACAGAGGGGTTAGCAGTTCAGATCATTCCCCCCACCCACTGGAGAGAAGGAAGTAGGTAGCTGAGAGCCAGGGACATGTCTGGGCAATGAGATGTCTTAACCATCAGTAAACAGTGAGGAAACACTGCAGGGTGATCCGGGCCATTCACACAGATGGGGAGGCTGAGGCCCAGAGATGGGCGGGGACTTGCCCAAGATCAGCCAGCACTTCGCTACATAGGGAAGCCCAGTGCTCCTGTCCCTCACCCCCTGCCATTCTCACTAGGCCCAAAGAGTCCCATTCAGCCAGCCCCTCCCTGGGCCTTCTGCTCCTGCTGCCACTCCAGGCTCTGAACCCAAGCAGCGGGGCAGAGGAAGCCCACCACAGGGAGCGGTCCCGCCAAGAGAGATGCGCTCACATTCCCAGACAGGCCGGGCACATTCCTGTCGGGGTGTTCTGCCACGTGCCCCGCCTTGCTGCCCTGCACACAGTGCCCATTGTCTGCCCCGGAGACTTTGAGCCGCCGCCGCGCCCGGCCTCCACCTCCCCACAGCCACCCCATTCCCAGGTGGGGCTCCACAAGCCAGAGCACCCCTCTCCGGTCCCACTGCTGTGCCATTTGTCTTGGAACCAAGCAAGGACCAGAGAGGGGAAGTGACTTGCCCCAGCCCACACATGCCCAAATCCAGGCCCCTGGGCACCCGCTGGCTCTTCCCTAAGACCCCCTTCTCCTCCTCACCACCCCCCTACATGGCTGAGCACCCACTCGACAACGCAGACCTAGCCCCCCAGTGCCTCCATGGGCCAGGCCCTCTAGGAACCCTGCCTCACTGCGCACCCCAGCAGCCCTGCCCCTGCATGAGTGTCCCCATTTTACAGACCAGGAAGTGGACTCAGGGAGGAAGGAGCCTGCCAAGGCCACCCAGCGAGGAAACCACTGACACGAGCTCTAGCCCAGGCCACGAGTCCCCAGCCCACGCTCTTTCCACCCCCTGAAGCCAGGGTGCAGCTCAGCTCCAAGCAGGCCTGGGTGGGAGGAATTCAGGGTGCAGCCAAGGGGAAAGTGGTGTCCAAACAAAACTTTGTGGGGTAATGTGCTGGATAGGCAAGGCGGGCAGGCCCGAGAAGCCGGAGCCTGGGTGTCTTAGTTATCTAGAGCTGCTATACAGAAATATCACAGCTTAGGAAGCAGAAGTCCAAATGCAGGGTCGGCTCTAGGGGCAAGGCTTTCTCTGTCAGCTCTGGAGGAAGGTTCTTGTCTCTTCTGAGCCTCTGCCTCTGGGGGATCTTCACTTCACCGTGGCTTGGGATCTCTCTTCCCTCCATCTCTGCTCTGCTCCTTTGTTTAATCTCTTTTACATCTCAAAAGAAATTGACTCAAGATACACCTTATACTAATTCTCCCTCATTAACGTAATGGGATTATAACCACAGGTATTTAAAAAAAAAAATTGCCCTTGAGCCAATTCCAACTCATATCAACCCTATAGGACAGAGTAGAACTGCCCCATAGAGTTTCCAAGGAGCACCTGGTGGATTTGAACTGCTGCATTAACCACTATGCCACCAGGGTTTCCACCACAGGTGTAGAGGTAGGAATCTACAACACATATTTTGGGGGGACATAATTCAATCCATAACACTGGGTTTGTTTGTTCCTTCACCCAACACATGTTTACAAAGAGATCTCATTCTAGGCAAGGAGGGTGCTAAGAGCTGCAAATGCTCCTAGCCCAGGGTAATGGGAGCCTGTTCAGAGAGAAAACAATAGACACGGAGTAGTCAGATAATAGGTAGTAAATCTGGGGACCTCCTTGTCTAAAATACTACCCCCTTCACTTCTCATCCCCCTCCTGGGGGTTCTCTGCCTCCTTAGCTTTGGTCTCAATCTAGTCTAACCTTGCTGCTGTTAATTGCAGTTGGGTTGGCCCTGACTCATGGCGACCCCACGCACAACAGGACACGTTGCCTTGTCCTGCACCATTCACTACTATTGGTATGTTTGAGACTATCAGACAACATTCTGTTGTGATCCATAGTGTTTTCACTGGCTGATTTTCGGAAGTAGATGGCCAGGCCTTCCTTTCTAGCCTGTCTTAGTCTGGAAGCTCTGACGAAACCTGCCCACCATGGGTGGCCCTGATGGTATTTTGAATTCTGGTGGCCTAGCTTCCAGCATCATAACAATGCACAAGGCACCATGATATGACAATCTGACAGATGGCTGGTGGATTCTAGCCTATGACAATATGTATCAGTATATACTTGCTTTGTGGATTTCCCTCCTGAGGATCTTTGCACTTGCCGCCCCTTCCCCTGGGACACCCTCACCCCAGAGAGGCTCATGGCTCCCTCCCTCACTTCCTTCAGGTCTCTGTCCAGACACGACCACCTATAGAAATAGCAACTCCATACTCTTTCAACCTAACAACAGAAGACAAACAACCCAACTGAAAAATGGGCAAAAGACGTGAACAGATATTTCACCAAAGCGGATATTCAAATGACCAACAAGCACATGAAAAGATGCTCAATGTCATTAGCCATTAGAGAGATGCAGGTCAAAACCACAGTAAGATACCACCTCACCCCCAATTAGAATGGCAATGATCAAACACAGAGAAAACAACAGGTGTTGGAGAAGTTGTGGAGAAACTGGAAGCCTCGTCTATCGCCGAAGGGAACGTAAAACGGTACAGCCACTGTGGAAAACAATTTGACAGTTCCTCAAAAAGCAAACGTAGGACGACCGTATGACCCAGTAATCCCAATTCTAGGTACATACCCAGAAGAAGTGAAGGCAGGAATGCAAACAGAAGAAACCTACGCACCAATGTTCATTGCAGCACTTTTCACCATAGCCAAAAGGTGGAAACTACCAAAATGTGCGTCCACAGATGAGTGGATAAATAAACTGCTACATACACACGATGGAACGCTACTCAGCCACAAAGAGAAATGAAGCCCTGGTATGCGCCATAACGTGGACGCACCTCGGAAGCATGACGCTGAGCGCAGTAAGTCGGCTGTGAAGGGACAAATACTGTACGGTCTCAACTATATGAAATAAACAAATATGTAGAAACCAAAGCTTACTTGTGGTTACCAGGGTGGGAGGGAGGGTGGAAGGAGGAGTTTTTTCTTAGGGGGCACTGAGTTTATGTTAATGAGACGGAATAATTTGGAAAAGGACCGTGAGAATGGTGGCACAACTTGAAGGATGTAATCAATGTCACTGAATTAGCCATGTAGGAATTGTTGAAATGGTGTGTGTTTTGTTATATCTTCACCACAGTAAAAAATTTAAAATAAAATAAATTAAAAAAAAAATAGCAGATCGACTCCTACCCTGCGCCCGGCATCCCGACTCCCGCACCTGCATATTTTCCTTCACAGCTCTTCCCACTGAGTGACAGCTTAGCCACTGTTTGGCCTGTTGAACATCTGCCCTTGCAGGCCTTGCTCGAAAGGAAGGTCGACGAGAGTTTGGATTTTTATCTGTTTTGCGGGATGAAGCCAATGAATGAAGAGAAGACTCAGGATTTCCAGTTCAACTTTTTAATTCAACATACCCATGAAACCGGCCCCCAGATGACACAGAACACTTCTGCCCTCTGCCCCCTTCCGGTCAGCACCCACACCTGGACCCCAAGGGTGATCCTCTCCTGGTTCTATCGCCATTGGTTCTACTAGCTTTTGTTCTTTGCCTGAATGAACTCACACAGCATGGGCTCCTCGGTGCATACTGGTGAGGTTAGTCTGTGTGGCTACATGGAGCCAGGGTGATTGGTGCATTTGCAGCTAAAACACCTAGGGGAACAGCGGTGCCATTTCCTAAGTGGGGGACGGTCAGGAAGGAGCAGGATGGAGGGGATACACAGCCCTCTTTTGGCCCGTGGGCAGACTCAGGGAGGTGTAGAGGAGGTGGCTGGGCACAGGGCTGGGGTGGGAGAAGGTGGGGGCTAGAGGTGAAAAATCAGGTAACATCAGCTCATTGACGACTTCTGAAGCCACAAGCATTGGTGTATTTTTGAATCATCTCTAACACTGATGGAATCGTGTCTGGATTCAGGGTACCTACCTCCCTCTACCGCCCTGCCATGTGGCAGCTGAAGGAACCAGTTTGGAGCTGACCCCTATCTCGGGAGAGGCTTTGAGGCCCAGAAGCGGGGATTGACTTGCCCAAGGTCACACAGCTGGTTAGAGTTGAGCCAGAACTCCTTGCTCTGCCCGAGCCCCTGCCCTGGCCTTTAGGCGCTCCAGTTTAGTTTGGGGAGGACTGACTCATAGCCAACTCGGGATCAAGCCCACAGTGAGGGTCCAGGAAGCTGGAGGGGTTCCGAGTAGCAGCATAACCCTGGAGGCTCCCCATAGACAGCAGGCCTGGCCCTGGACCCAAGGAGCCTGAGGCAAAGTAACCCCTATGTGAAGTCACCATCTCTCCAGCTGCTACATCATTATCCAGCCAGACTGCTCCAGGCTACACAGCTAGTGGACCAGGCTAGCTGAGGCAGGGCCAGGTGGGCACCTCCAAATACGCCACCAGCCCCAGGTCCAACCTCTCTCTGCAGCCAAAGGCCCCTAAAATGTGACTGGCCCCATCTGCCTCGGGAGCCAGAGTCGGAGGACAACCAGGCAAGGAAGGCACCCCATCACCATCTAAATACCTCATTTTAAAGATGTGGAAACTGAAGCTGAAGAAGGCAATTACTAGTCCAGGGTTAAATGGCAAATGAGGTACAGATCCAGGACAGGAACCCAGCGCTCCCGGCTCCCAGCACAGTTGCTCTCCCCTCCAGGCATGTCCTGGGACACCTTGCCCAGCCAAGGGTCACTGTCCCCAGTGCCCTGTTGGGTTGAGGTGATAGGAGAGGCAAGAAGGACAGCAGACATCAGGGGGTGTGTTCAAGAAGGGGAGCCACAGGGTACAAGGCCAGGTGGCCCCTACCCTCAGGATCCCACAGTCTAATAGAAGGGTTGGGGGAGCAGACGAAGCAACACACCAACGTCTTCAAACATGGTAGGAAGTGGGCTCAGGGTGCACTCCTGGGCCATCAGGGAGACCTTCCTGGAGGAGGCAGCTCCACAGGATGAGAGGTCAGCCCTGGGCACAAACCTGCATCTCCAGCCCTGGCCACTCCATGGCGCTGTAGGCTCTAGTCTCCATATCTCCTCACAATTGAGCATCTCAGCTTTGTAGTTAGCTGCCACGGAGTTAGCACCCAACACGTGGGGACCCCAGGCACAGCGGGAGGAAATGCTGCCCAGTCCCACACCATCCCCGTGATCTGTTGCAAACTGGACCGTTGTAATCCACCGGGTTTGCACTGGCTGATTTTTGGAAGTAGATCACCAGACCTCTCTTCCTGGTCTGTCTTAGTCTGGTAGCTCCGCTGAAGCCCGTTTAGCATCATAGCAACCCTCAAGCTTCCACTGACAGACAGGTGGAGGTTGTGCATAGGCACATTGGCTGGGAATTGAACCTTCGTCCCCTACATGGAAGGCCAGAGTTCTGCCACTGAACCACCACTGCCCCCATCCTCCCCACCACTGTACCTCAGCGCACAGCCCATGGCTGCTCCTGGTCCCAGTCTCCATCCTTCCCCACCTGCACTGTTGCAATGGCCTCTTCTCTGTTCCCCCATCTCCTGCCCTGACACTCCACAGTCAACGCCCCACCCAGCAGCCAGGAAAAAAAAAAAATTAGACCTAAAGGATGGATAACATGATGTCATACAGAATAAAGCACAAGATGTTTCCCCCAGCTTCAAGGTCCTGGGAGGCTCTCTGACCCACCTCCCACCCCTCCTCTCCCCTGCAGCCTCACTAGCCCATCACGGATCCTGATAACCCTAAAAGCCCGTGCCAGCCTCTCCCACTCCCCCTGGCTTTCCTGACTTGGCCCCCCGACAGTGCAGACCACCTTCTGCTCATCCAGGTCTCTGCCCAAAGGTGTCCCCTCCAGGAGGAAGCAGACCCCAGCCACTCTCTGACCCAGCACCATTTGATTTTTGTCTTTGTAAATGCTCTCCCTCTGCAATTATATCCCAGGTTGTGTCTGCATTTGTTTTCTGTCCCCTCCACTGGAATGTAAGCTCCATGTGGACAGGACTCCTTTCTCAAAGTCTCACTCATGGCTCCCCAGCACCTAGTTCAGGGTCAGCACACAGTCGACGCTCAACAAATTCTTGTTGAAGCAGTGAATGAATCCACATTATTGTCGTTGTTAGCTGGAGTCTGTCTGCCCCTGACTCAAGGGGGCCCCATGCACAACGGGACAAAACGCTGCCAGTCCTGCATCATCTCCAGGATCGGTTGGCCGATTTTTGGAAATAGGCCACCAGGCCTTTCTTCCTAGTCTGGAAGCTCTGCTGAAACCTGTTCAGCATCCTAGCACACAAAAGCCTCCGCTGACAAAAGGGGGGAGGCTGCACATGAGCTACATCGGCTGGGGATGGGACTCGGGGCTCCCCCCGCGTGGAAGGTGAGGATTCTACCGCTGAACCGCCACCACCCCCGGGGGAATCCACAGAAGCGTATAAAAGAACTGTGAGAGCTGTTACCATCTGTACACATGCGAGGGCTGAAGTGATGACATTACAGAGAAGTGTTGGGGGACATGGTCCACAGAACCCCTCCCCATGTGCCCACTCCCACTTCTTTTCCCAACCCCTCCCCCACTCCCACCCCAGCTTGCCCTCCTGGATGTTCCCAGGCCAAGGCTTCCTCTCCCACCTTCACTCAACCCCTGTCTTCCAGCTTGTCGCCCTGTCCCTTCCCACAACTCCCTCTTCCCCGGGGCTTTTTGGGAGCGAGAGGGAGGATTCCTGGCCCCAGTCAGAAGAGGTGCTCTGGCAGGCTGAGACCGCGTGCACACGCCAGGGACAGCTCCAAATTCCAGCTCCCACGGGCCTGCTGGGAGCCCATCAAGGGGGCCAGGGAAGGGCATGGAGCCCCTCCTCACAGAAGCCAGGAGGGTGGGAGAGGCAGGCAATGGCCCACCACCTTCACTGCCTAGATGGAAAGACAGAGGCCCCTGGCATCAAAACTGATGGCCAGGGGCTCAGGGATGGCCAGGTGTGGGGGAGGGGAGGTCTATAACCAGCGACCAAGCTTCTGGGGAAGAAGAGGAGGCATCTGAGGGCTGATTAACATGATACCCAATATCTGTCCACATTGCGGGGGAGAGGGGAGTGACACAGCGGAAAGAGCCCTGGTTTGGCAGTAGGGGGTCCTGGGCTATCCACAGGACCCCAGGAAAGTCCTGCCCCCTGTCTGTGTCTCAAACTCCCCATTTGTCCCATAAGGAGGTTGACCTAGGTGGGCCCACACAAGCAATCGCTGAGTTCAGGGATGGCACAGGTTGGTGGTCTTGGGGCAAGGGAGAGGGTGGCAGAGCTGTGGAAAGCTCTTGACCTGGCCTCTTCCAGGTGGATCCCTCTCCCGTCCCTGTCCCCTCCCTGCCCTGGGTCAGGGCCAGGAGTGATGGGCTCAGGCAGCGGCCCCTGCCCAGCTGTCAGCACTGGAGCTGCCGCCAACGCCCACACCAGTGCACCTGGCCTGCCACTTCGCCACCACCACTGCTCCTGCCCCAGCTCCTCCTCTGTTCCCCCTCCTGTGCCACCGCAAGCCACAGGGTGGCATTGGAACTACAGGCTCTTGAATTCAGACTTCCAGAACCACAGTGCCTTTGAACTAGAAAATTCCATAACCATGGGCTCTTACAACCAGAAAATTAAATTCCAGGCCTTTTGAATGTTGGAACATTTTCCATCCCAGGGCCTAGGAACTCTTGGAATCAAATAATTTCAGAAATGCGGCATCTTGCAAACCAAAGTCAGAACCACAGAAGCTTGGATTCAGGGAATTCTGGGAGCAGGGGCTCTTGGAACCAGACAAGTCCCAAATGGTGGAACACCAATCCCGTTGTCCCAGAGGACATGAGCCCTGAGTTCTTCTCACCACCCAGACTAACAGACACCTAGGAACAAGGCAAGCTGGGCTCTGGGACATTGGATGAGACCCCTGGCTCCGGGCATTTACCCCCAGCTCAGGCCACAAACAGCAAAGACAGGAAGGAAGAAGGGAAGGGAAGGGGCACTCCTAAGCAACATCGAAGGAGCTGAGTGCCTCTCCTCCCGGCCCCAGGAGGCCACCTTTGCCTTGGCCAAGAGCCAGAAGGAGGAGAGAAAGAACGACGTCGATGCCACAGGGTTTGGCGGCGGGTCTGTGGTCAGAGGGGGTGGCAGGATCTCCCCCCACTTCCCACTACCCTGTGGGAGCTTGGAATTTTCTCCTGGCAGGAAAGGCCCACCCTCCCAGGAATGGAAAACAATCCTTGGCATCTGGCCCCCACGGGCGTGCAAGGTCTCTGACAATCAAGCATTATTAGGCTCTCTGCCCCACCCGCAGCCCAGTGCAAAGGGGAAACCAAGGCAGTAGGGTCTCTGTCTATGTCGAGAATCTGAATGTGCCCCTGACAGATTCAAGGTGCCTCTGATCGCAGAATGCCAAAGCTAGGAGAGCCACAGGGAAAGGACACCATCAGCAGGGCAAGTGGGAACTAAGACCCGAGAGGGCAAGTCCTTTGCTCAAAGTCACCCAGCAACAGAGTGTCTTATTTCCTCTATTAAGGCACATTTCCAGAACCTCCCCCCGCCCCCCACCAGGAAGCTTTCACAGATCACTCTCCTCTGGGCCCCTTTGGCCCTTATAAACTTCACCACTCTGCAGAGTGGTGTGCTCTAGCCACTGTGGCCTTGATTCTGAGTGTAAAAATGTCACATCTTCCTAGCCTATGCCATGATGGTGTCTCTCCATTGGCCTGGAACCGGACTCTGCTCCCGATTTCCCTGGGGACAGTACTTAGGGCCCTGTGAAAGGTGGGCTGGTGGCTACACTCCAGCTCCATCTCTGGATCCCACTGGACACCTGTCTCAGGGAATGACCTGCAGCCCCCGCCCCCAGGCTGTCTGCTATCTGCAGGCTGGGGCCTCACTGCTCAGCATCCTGACCAGTTGGCCCTTCCCTCTTTCTCAGACAATTTCTCCTCCCCCCTGAGGCCTCAGCTGAGATGGCCTTTCTCAGAATCCCTCCCTGGGGTGGGCGCCTCCTCTGGACCACTCTGGGCTTCCGTTTCACGCCTCTGCCTGGGCGCCAGCTCCAAGGACTGGCCCGGGCACCCTCAGGTTAGGCCCTGCCACTCTTGAGCTGGATCTTAGACTAACAGCCCCTTCAAGGATATACCGTGGCTGGCTGCTGGCCTCAGCCTCACACAAGCATCCACTCAGCAAACCCTCAGAACAGCAACAGGAAGTGGGGTCTTGTCTTCTCATGCCCATTTTTCAGATTATGAGACTGAGGCATAGAGTAGTCAGATTGCCCCCTCAAAGTCGTGTTGTCAGTAAACAACAGAGCTGGGATTGGGAACCTGAAAGTTCCACTCTGGAGCTGTCCCCATACCCCTCACTGCCCAGGGAGGTGAGGGAGGGAGAGATGTGCAGAGCCCCACAACACCAGGGAGCCTCAGGTACCTAGGCCAGGAGCCTCTGGACCAGAGACCACCCAGCTCTCCCCTTGAGGCCCCAAGAGGGGATGTTCCTTGCTCGAGGTCTCACATACACACACACACACACACACACACACACATACATATAGACACGCAGAGACACACATGTAGACACACACAGACACAGTTTCACATGCAGTCACACAGTCACACACATGTAGACACACAGACACACTCTGACACAGTCACATACATGTAGACACACAGCCTCACACACACAGTCACACCGTCATGCACATGTAGACACACACAGACACACTTAGTCACACACATGTAAACACACACACAATCTCACGCACATAGTCACATACATGTAGACACACAGTCTCACACAGTCACACAGTCATGCACATGTAGACGCACACAGACACACAGTCACATACAGACACACACAATCACACAGCCGTATGCATGTAGACACACAGACACAGTCTTTCCCACACAGTCGTATAGTCACACACGTAGACACACGCAGACACACAGTCTCACACACACAGTCACACACATGTAGACATGTAGACACACACAGACACACGGTCCCACGCAGACGCAGACACACGCCTTTGGCTCCTCGGGACCGGCTGCCGGAAACACTCGGCTGCCCAAGCCCTTTTCACTTCAGCTTTTCCTAAATTTGCTTTGAGGAAGTTGTCACCCCCTTGGAGTTCTCCCCAATCTCTCACGCGCTCCATACCACATCCCTTTCCAGCCCCACTTCTCTGGAAGCCTGAAGAACAGTGACATAAATAGTGGGCACTGCCCTGACGGGAGCAGGGGAGACAGTAAACACCATCAACAGTCTGCTCTGCAGATGTTAGCGGAGAAGAGGCAAGGCCAGCAGGGTGTGGGCAGGTGGCAATTTTAAGGAGCATAGTCAGGAGGGCTCACTGAGAAAGTGGCATCTCTGAAAATTTCTCGGGAGGAGAATATTCCAGGCAGAGGGAAGAGCCAGTGCAGAGACCCTGAGGCAGGAGTGAGCCTGAGGAACAGAAATGAGCATGAAGGGAGGGGAGGCCAGGAAAGGCCTGTGGGCCACTGAGGTGAAATGGGCTTTTACTCTGCGTGTGGTCGGAGCCACAGGGGGTTTGGAGCAGTGACGGGGTGCAGTTTGATTTAGGTTTGAACAGGATTGCTCCGGCTGCTCGGTGGATACTAGAGGTGAGAGTCCAGGACAGAAGCAGGGGGACTGGCCAGGAAGGAGTAGTAATAGTCCAAGAAGAGATGGTGTGTGCTGCCCAGAAGCAGGACCCCTGGGTTGACCATGGCCATGCTGCCCTGACCATCACAGTGAACTTCCGGGAACCCTGACATGGAGGGGTGGGCAGGAGAGTCCTCCATGAGGAGGAAACGTTGGAGCTGAATGCAGAAGGGCAAGTTGTGTTAACCAATGTGGAAAACAAGGATAAGCATTTGTCTGAAGGCTTTGAGGTGCTAACCTCCTACATCTATAAAAAGGCTTCCTCTCCTTTCCCTCCTCCAAGTAAAACGGGCCCAGGAGAGCCTGAAAAGGGGGGCAGGGGCAGCCCGACTTCCTCTTCTGTGAAATGGGGTCCTCTTAGTGCCTGCCTCACCCAGCTGCGAGGAGCAAAGAGGCCAAGGGTGGTACTGGCACACAGCAACGGACAAGCCCTGAGATCACCCTCTCCTCCTCACTCATCCCATTCCAGCCTGGAGAACCAGGCCCCACACCATGAGGGGCAATCGAAGGTCTCAGGGAAGGCCTCCCACCATCCCTCCCAACTTGCTTTCTGCATCATCCCTTTGAACTCTGACTTTCCCGCCCTTCCAGAGCCATCCATTCGCATTCCGGTTAGCCTTCACAACTCATCTCACGGCTCCCTCTCTCAGGAAGCCTTCCCTGATTGCTGCAGCCCACCAGGTCTCTCCCTCTCCTCACTTTGCACTGGCCTTTGGCTGAAAGGCCCTGGGAAATCTTATGTTACACAGGAGCTCTCAGGGGAGCTGGGACTGGAGCCAGGCTTCCAGGTGCCCCACCCGGACACCACACTGCCCGCTACACTGCGAAGCCCATGCGGATGTTATTTGCTGTGAGCATTTGTTAAGTGTATTATAAGACATGTCACACAGGCCAAGGGAGAGGGAAGGATCTCCCGTGTCACAAGCTTCTCTGTGGCCTGCTCTTCTTGCTCATGAGGGATGATGACATGCGGTTCCGTGGCCAGGCACGAGTTGCAGAACCCCTGCCGAGCGGGCCGCGCTCTCCTTCCTCGCCTCTCCGGTCTGCAGACCTTTGTGTTATTTCCTGGTCTTAGCTATCCATCAGGTTTTAAAGATAAAAACAAAGTCTGCAATTTCTGAATGCAACCCAAAACCTAAACCCTCTGCTGTCAAGTCGATTCCGACTCATAGTAACCCTACAGGACAGAGTAGAATTGCCCCACAGAGTTTCTAAGGAGCGCCTGTTGGATTCCAACGGCCAACCTTTTGGATAGCAGCCGCAGCTCTTAACCACTACACCACCAGGGTTTTCCCTGAATGCAAAACCATGTGTAAAACCAGCCCCAACAGGCAGGAGGCTCATTCATAGGGACGCGCCCCAAAACTCATTGCCATCGAGTCGATTCCTACTCATAGCAACCCTAGAGGACAGAATAGAACTTCCCCATAGTGTTTCCAAGAAGTGGCTGGTGGGTTCGAACTGCCAGCCTTTTGACTAGCAGCTGATCTCTTAACTACTGCGCCACTAGAGACATCCAGTAGGCACTTTATTTGGTCCTCTATTCCAGTCCCTTCTACCTTCCAATCCCTCGCTGAGCACCTACTGTGTGCTGGGCCCACCTGGGGCCACCAAAGTGACTCCCAGGCAGCACAATTTACTGGGTGAGAGTGGGCGCCTCATACCCCCACAGGAGCCAGGTGGGAGTGAAACCCGGACGGGCAGGCAGGTGTAGAGGGTGTGAATGGGGAGCCGCTTCCCAGCTCCAGTCTGCTGCTGCTGCTGCTGCCAGACCTTCCTGTTTTCAAAAGAAGCTGGAAATTTGAGTGACGATTTTTAACACTGAGGGCCCTAAGGCTGCCGATTACCACCTCTGGCAAAGTGGATAAACTCAAGGACTTTGGTGTCAAGACCAGGAGGAAGCATTTCCTAGATGCATGACCACTGGGGAGTGAGCATCTCTCTCTGAGCCTGTTCTGTCGTCTGTGAAATGAAAGTAAATATTACCTTCTCACGTGGCTGTTCATGCGTTCAAGGAGTATTTACTGATGGGGGTATAAGCCTCGCCTCGAGACCCATAGGGAAGGAGCATACATCAGGCAATGACTCTGTTGCAGGAACTGGGCTGGGCAAGTCACCTACACGATCCCGTTTAAATCTCACTACAGCCCTGAGAGGCCCCTTCCCAGGCATCACACAAGATTCCAGACAGGGCACCAAGCACAGTCAGGAGGCTGGGCCATGCACGCCCTGGGCAGGGTGATGCTGGGGTCCCAAAGGCTGAGGCACTGCCACCAGCAACCAGGGACAAGCTGGGAAGTAGACTGGGGCCAAATTGCAAGGAGCCTTGAATGCCACCTAAATTGCCTGACACATAAAGAAAACACATAGTAGGTGCTTAATACCTGTTGTTGATATGTATGGTATGAATGGATGTGCAATGTGGACCCACATGTGGAGCCATGGAAAGCCTTTGAGGAAGGACTGGCACAGCCTTTGATTGAGTGTATACGTAACTTGCTTAGAACAGAGGCTGACACCGAGGAAAAAAGAGTGGACTCCTGGGCGCTATCCTGGATCTTCTCTTTGTCCGTCCAGGTCACCATCCTCCTCCCCATCCTGTGCCCGGGAAAATGACCTCTAGGGACTACATCAACCCAAGTCTTTTGCCTTTCAGCTTCCAGTTGGGCTCAGCCAATGGGAATCACCAGCAGGAAATCAGAAAGTTGGCCTAGTGGTGCGCTGGTAAGTGTTTAACAACCAGCTCTCTAGAAGAGAAGCCCTAATTTGCAGTGTTTGCCAATTTTCCTGGTGTAAAGACTTCTACCATGGGTGGAGATGGAGGTGTTGTTTTTGTGTAGATGGTGAGGTGTGTTCACGGGCCCTGGGCCATGATGAAGACTGTGTGGTTATGTTGATAGGCAGCTGTGTTCACAGGCACTGGTATGTGGATGGACTGGTGTGTTCACGGGAGCTGGTGCCCCTCTGTGCTCCAGTCTCCTCGTCCATAAAACGGACGATAACTCTCCTGCCTCCTGTTGAAGGATTGTGTGGGATGAGGCACATCCACACCTGGCCCAGTGCCTAAAGGAGGTGAGTCTTCAATAACGACGGCCACAGTTGTCCTGGGGCCTGAGTCCCTGCACTATGCCCCAGGCAGACGACCAGGCTCTGAGGAGTGGCATGGAAGCAGACATCTGGCCAGGCCTCACTGAGGGAGCCCATGGGGACAAGGTGGTGGCCAGTGTGAGGATGCGGAAGTTGGCGGGTCCGGCTATCTTTAGCGCCTTCTCTCACAGCAGTTTCCCTCTGCTCGGACCGGGGGTTGGGGACCAGGCAAGGAGGGGCCACTTCTCCATAGTCACATGAAGCCTGGTGACCCAGAGGCCAGCTGTGGGGCTGAGAGCCCGCGGAGGGTGGGGGTGTTGTGGTACCCAGCTCCTCTGCCCCCAGCGGTGTGCTAGCAGCCTGAAGGAACATCCCCCACCACCCCGTCTACAAAGAAAGCATGGGCCCGGTGTGAGCCCACGTGGGGATGGGAACGCTGCCACAGCTGCCGGGAAATGGGGTCCCTCCCCCTGCTCACCAAGAGCCTTCATGCCCTGCTCCCCGAGGGCAGTGCGTGCTGCGGTTAGGTGCTCAGTTTCTGGAGCCTGAATTGGAATCTCTGCTTCACCCCTCCCAAGAATCAGAACTTGATGCCATTACATAAGCTCTCTATGCCTCAATTCCCTTGTGAAAACAGGAGTGTTACGGAAGACCAGTTAATATGGCTATTATGCAAATTTACTCACCAACCACTAGGGGCGAAGATGAAGAAATAGAAGATTTTTCTCAGCTGCTGCAGTCTGAAATTGATCGAATATGCAATCAAGATGCATTGATGATTACTGGCAATTGGAATGCGAAAGTTGGAAATGAAGAAGAAGGACCAGTAGTTGGAAAATATGGTCTTGGTGATAGAAACAATGCCAGAGATCGAATGATAGAATTTTGCAAGACCAACAACTTCTTCATTGCAAATACCTTCTTTCACCAACATAAACGACCTCGCCAGATGGAACACACAGAAATCAAGTTGACTACATCTGTGGAAAAAGATGTTGGAAAAGCTCAATATCATCAGTCAGAACAAGGCCAGGGGCCGACTGTGGAACAGACCATCAATTGCTCATATGCAAGTTCAAGCTGAAACTGAAGAAAATCAGAGTAAGTCGTCCACAAGGGCCAAAATATGACCTTGAGTATATCCCACCTGAATTTAAATCATCTGAAGAATAGATTTGATGCACCGAACACCAGTGACTGAAGACCAGACGAGTTGTTCAAGGACATCATACATGAAGCAAGCAAGAGGTCACTGAAAAGACAGGAAAGAAAGAAAAGACCAAGATGGATGTTAGAGGAGACTCTGAAACTTGCTCTTGAGCGTCGAGCAGCTAAAGCAAAAGGAAGAATTGATGAAGTAAAAGAACAGAACAGAAGATTTCAAAGGGCCTCTCGAGAAGACAAAGTATTATAGTGACATGTGCAAAGAGCTAGAGAAAGAAAACCAAAAGGGAAGAACACGCTTGGCGTTTCTCAAGCTGAAAGAACTGAAGAAAAAAATCAAGCCTCGAGTTGCAATAGTGAAGGATTCCATGGGGAAAATATTAAAGACACAGGAAGAATGAAAAGAAGATGGAAGGAATACACAGAGTCATTATACCAAAAAGAATTAGTCGATGTTCAACCATTTCAAGAGGTAGCACGTGATCAGCAACTGATGGTACTGAGGAAGAAGTCCAAGCTGCTCTGAAGGCATTGGCGAAAAACAAGGCTCCAGGGATTGACTGAATATCAATTGAGATGTTTCAACAAACAGATGCAGCGCTGGAGGTGCTTACTCGTCTATGCCAAGAAATACGGAAGACAGCTTCCTGGCCAACTGATTGGAAGAGATCCCTATTTATGCCTATTCCCAAGAAAGGTGATCCAACCAAATGTGGAAATTATAGAACAATATCATTAATATCACACACAAGCAAAATTTTGCTGAAGATCATTCCAAAATGGCTACAGCAGTATATCGACAGGGAACTGCCAGAAATTCAAGTTGGTTTCAGAAGAGGACGTGGAACCGGGGATATCACTGCTGATGTTAAATGGATCCTGGCTAAAAGCAGAGAATACCAGAAGGATGTTTACCTGTGTTTTATTGACTATGCAAAGGCATTCGACTGTCTGTATCATAACGAACTAATGATAACATTGCGAAGAATGGGAATTCCAAAACACTTAGCTGTGTTCATGAGGAACCTTTACATAGATCAAGAGGCAGTTGTTCAGACAGAACAAGGGGATACTGATTGGTTTAAAGTCAGGAAAGGTGTGCGTCAGGGTTCTGTTCTTTCACCATATCTATTTAATCTGTATGCTGAGTAAATAATATGAGAAGCTGGACTATATGAAGAAGAACGGGACATCAGGATTGGAGGGAAACTCATTAACAACCTGCATTATGCAGACGACACGACCTTGCTTGCTGAAAGTGAAGAGGACTTGAAGCACTTCCTAATGAAGATCAAAGTCCACAGCCTTCAGTATGGATTATACTTCAACATAAAGAAAAAAAAAATCCTCACAACTGGACGAATGAGCAACATCATGATAAATGGAGAAAACACTGAAGTTGTCAAGGTTTTCATTTTACTTAGATCCACAATCAACAGCCATGGAAGCAGCAGTCAAGAAATCAAAAGACCCATTGCATTGGGTAAATCTGCTGCAAAGGACCTCTTCAAAGTGTTGAAGAGCAAAGATGTCACCCTGAAGACTAAGGTGCGCCTGACCCAAGCCATGGTATTTTCAATCACACCTCATATGCGTGTGAAGGCTGGACAATGAATAAGGAAGACCAAAGAAGAATTGATGCCTTTGAGATGTGGTGTTGGCGAAGAATATTGAATATACCATGGCCTGCCAAAAGAACGAACAAATCTGTCTTAGAAGAAGTGCGGCCAGAACGCTCCTTAGAGGCAAGGATGGCGAGACTGTGTCTTACATACTTTGGACATGTTGTCAGGAGGGATCAGTCCCTGGAGGAGGACCTCATGCTTGGCAGAGTACAGGGTCAGTGGAAAAGAGGAAGACCCTCAACGAGGTGGATTGACACAGTGGCTGCAACAATGAGCTCAAGCATAACAGCAATTGTAAGGATGGCGCAGGACCGGGCAGTGTTGCGTTCTGTTGTGCATAGGGTCGCTATGAGTCAGAACCGACCCGACGGCACCTAACAACAACAACACTGGATTGAATTGTGTCCCCACAAAGTGTGTTATGGAGTCCTGGTGACCTAGCGGTTAAGAGCTCAGCTGCTATCCAAAAGGTCTGCAGTTCAAAGCCACCAGCCGCTCCTTGGAAATCCCATGGGGCAGTTCTACTCTGTCCTATAGAGACTATGAGTCAGAACTGACTCAAGAGCACCTACCAACAACAACAACAAAATGTGTTGGAATCCAACCGCTATACTTATGGACACGCAATGTAATGTAGTGTAAAGCTTGTCTTCCATGATACAATCTAATGTTACATAAACAATGTGTTGAGGTCATACCAGTGGAGGGTACGTACTAAACCTACTCACTTATGAATTATAAAAAACAGCAGACTAGACACAGAGACACACAGAGACACAGCGGAAGACAAGTGACATGTGAGGACAACCTACAAGCAAAAGAACATCAAGGATCGCCAGCAGACACCAGAATCTAGGAAAGAGGCCACAGAAGGATCAACAGAGCTGAGACCCTGATTGGGGCTGCTAGCCTCCAGAACTGTGAGAACGTTAAGTTTCTGATCTTTAAAGCCAGCCCCTTGTGGTATTTCTGTTACAGCAGCACTAGGAGACTAAGGCAAGGAGGGATACTAACAGTCCTGACCTCACAGGGCTGTTAGGACCATTCAGCACGTCACAGTATGTGAAGGGCCTGGCAGAGCACATTCTAGCTGCGTGACCCCAGAGGAGCCTCTGAACCACTCTGGAGCCCATTTTCCCCATCTGTGAAACGGGAATAGTGGCTGCAAGGCTTAAATTAGGTAACTCTGGAAGGGTCTAGCATGTCTCCTTTGTAGTGCTCAATAAATAAGTTCCCCACTTCTCTTTTGAGTCAAAATAAGCTTCGTAGTCCCCTAGTAGCATAGTGCCAGGATTAAGGGGTACCTGGGCTCAAATCCCAGCCCTACCACTTATAAACTGTGTGCCCTTGGGGCTCTATGAGCTTCAGTATCTTCATCCGTAAAATGGAGTAACAATAGAGCCCGCCTCAAGGGATAGCCCAGAATATTCTGAGTTAGTATACGTAAACAATTCTTCTTCGAAGCAAAGATAGCGAGACTTCCATGTTACATATTTTGGACATGTTATCAAGAGTTACCAATCCCTGGAGAATGACATCATGCTTGGTAAAGTAGAAGGTCAGTGAAAGAGAGGAAGACCCTCAACGAGATGGATTGACACAGTGGCTGCAACAATGGGCTCAAACATAGCAACAATTGTGAGGATGGTGCAGGACTGGCAGTATTTCATTCTGTTGTACAAAGCGTCATCGCTATGCGTTGGAATCGACTCAGTGGCACGTAACAACAACAACAACATATGTAAAGTACTCAGAAAAAGACCTGATTTGGAATAAGGTATTCACTGTTATTACCACCTGCCAGCCCCGGCACTGCCCTCGGGAATCCTTCGAAGTTAATGGACCGCAGATTATGTGGGCGAGAGATGCTGAGGTTGGGCCCTGGGCAGTGTTGAGTGGGCCCAAGGGGCCGATGGATGCTGAGAACCTGGTGGTGATTCCAACATTTAATGGGCCTAGTGTGTTCACGGGCCATGGAAGGTTCCTGGGTGCTGCCTCCCTCACTCCTGGGCCCATGGATGCAGCTTTCCTGCCCACCATGAGGGTCAGGTCAAGCCTCTCTCCTCTCAGCCGTTATCTAGGGCTCCTAAGCCTGCTCCTAGAAGGTAGGGGGAAGGCTACTGGGGCTCCTGGAAGCGAGCCAGGCAGCTAGACTGGGAGAGGGGACATGACAGTAGAGAGGTCCAGCAGCAGGACATTGCATGGAGGGTGCAGGACCCTCAGAGGGTTCTGAGCAGAGAAGCAGCTGAGAACTGACGGGAGAGGCTGAGGCCACGGGAGTGAGCATGGGTACATGGCATGGGGGAACAGAGGGCCAGCAGTGCCGCCCTGCTGGAAGAGCTGTCCACTAGGACCCAGAGGAGAGAGAGACTTTGAGATGAGCCCAACTGCCCCCCTCTATCCCCCACAGCCACCTCCAGGTGAGCTCAGTGAAGTCACCAGCTCTGTCACTCCTTTTAAGGCAATGGTGTCTCCCGCCACTTCCCTGTCCCCACTTGCTCAGAAATTTCCAGCAGGTTTTTTCTGCTTTTTCAGGAGGAATGGAATGAGGCTCCTTGTTCTGTTACCACAGGATTCCAGCAAGGCCCCGTCGGGGGATTCTGGTGAGAGGGAAGCAGGAGACGTTCCCTCAGAGACCAGCACAAGCATGGACTGCAAGGCACGTGGCCTGCTGCCCCACCCCCCCACTCACAGAGCACCCACGACCCCTGAGACCCATGCTGAGACACACACACACAGACACAGGCAGAGTCGCAGGGACACAGGAGCCTGCAACACACACTTGTGAGCTTCTACAATATGCTGGGCCCTGTGCTAGAAAGGCCTAGGGAATTCTGGTAACAAGGCAAATGAGCAGAGCCCCACCTCATGGAGCTTACATTACACACAGACCTTCCCCTGGGGTACAACCTCCCTCAGGAGCTCAGACCAGAGCTCAAAAGCTTTCCCACCTCAGGGCCTTTGCACCTGCTATTCTGTCTGCAGGGGCGGAGGGGGGCATGTTCTCCTCATAGAGATTCTTCACCAAGCTGGATCCTTCATACCCGCAGGTCTCAGCAAGGCCTCCCTGCTCCTTCCACACCTCTCCACTGGACTCTAGCGGCCTGTGTAACACCCATCACTCCTAAAATGGTCTTATTTACCTGTCTACTTACAAGCGTATTCTCTGCCCCCCTAACTAGAACATAAGCTCTGTAAGTGAAGGGACTTTGTCCGGGTCTCCACTGTTTTCCTAGGACCCGGAGTGTGCCGGAGTATACTGAGCAGACATTTCTCGAATGAATGAGAGAATGAATGATAATCACAAGACAGTAGCCCTGTATGCCTGCCATCACCCTGGGCCAGCTTTCACGTCCATCCCTCCTCGGTTGTCACAGCCACCACTGAGGTGGCCACTGTTGCCATTTCAGGAGACGAGGCTGAGACTCAGAAGTGTTGTGGGATATGGGCCATCCCACTCGCCAGGACACGGCCCAGGAGAGGAGGGGAACGTGGGGATGGTCGACAGCCAAGGACTCAGCCTCTGGGAACAAGCCTGACCAAGGGGCTTCTGTGTACATGTCATGCATTTGGGGACATATTTGGGTAAGGCCAATGTCTGCCTGTGCCCTTTGGACACATCTATGCTGCTGGGTGTGTGTGTCTTCACCTGCTCTCTTCTGCCCCTAGGGGGCATATGTCCCCTGGATCCCGGGTCCCCAGAGTCATCCTGGCCACCATCCTGAGCACAAAGCCTGGATAGGAAGTGAGGTCTGGCCAGGACTCCTCTGACTAGCAAAGCCTTTCCTCTCTGGGTCGGGCAGGCAGCTGGGCTCCAGGCCCCGCCTGAGGGTGAGGGGTGGCCCACAGTATAGAGGCTGGGACAGGGAATGGGTGTGGATGCTGCCCAGCTCAGGATCCCCTCTAGGTCCTGAGAGACTGACAGAGGCTGCCCTGGGGCAGAGCAGGGATCGGGGATCAGGGTCCCATGCCTGGCTGCCAAAGAATCCCTACAGGGCATCGATTTCCCTCGTACAACTGGCTTTTCCCTCGCCTCCCAAGGCTGTGGGCCTTCCAATATCTTGGTGAAGAATCTCAGCCCAGGTCAAGCCCTTCCGCTGTCCTGTGAGTGGCTGGCCCAGCCCAGGGCTGTGCACTCTCGCCCCCTGGTGGCTCCGTCCTGCAGTGCAACTCCAGCCACTCCAGCAGAGGATGGAGGAGAGGATGGGAGGGAAGCACGGGGCCCCTCGCCCATCGCAGACCCCCAAGCCAAGGGGTCCTTCTGCAGCTCAGAGCTGAGCCTTACAGCCTGGTTCTCCAAGGCCAAGCCCACAGAGAAGGCTCCCTGCAGGTGGTGAGAACCCCTGCCTGGGCACCCTGGCTCTGCCTCAAAAACCACAGCAACCAGACACCTCCTCCACCGGCCTCGATGAGATTGGACATTCTACAGCCTCACCCCACTTACGCTCCCAAGCTGAGTGGGAACGGGGGAGCAGTGGGGCCATCTCCCCAGTCAGTGGTCTTCTCTCCTAGCTGTAACATCATAGAGGGCCATCCCAAGCCATCACCGCCCCTACGCAGAGGTCTCCATTCCCTTCCTCGTGGACCATTGATGGGGACCTGCTGACCCTGTGGTGGGATGGGGAATCAGAGGTGCTCCAGCATGGGGATACCCGCCCTTACGTAGCTCACTGGGGCCGTACAACGTGACCCAGGAAGATAATCAAAAAACATGAAGAGAGAGGCGTTCGTGTGGCATCTAGATGTGCTCCAGATCTGGTCCCGAGTGGTCACTGGGAACAGCCAGCAAGGTGCCAAGCAAGGAAATTGGAATTTATTGAACATCTACTAAATGCCAGCGGGCAACCACAGGTGGCTGAGGGACTCCCAGCCAAAGCACCTCTTTCACAGCCATCAGCCAGTAGTCGTCTGCATGGAACCTCCAGTTTTACAGAGACCAGGCAAAAAGGCCTGGTGATCTACTTCTGAAAACCAGTGAAGATCTTACGAATCACAGCAGTCCAATCCACAGCTGAACACGGCGATGGCACAGCACTGGGACACACTCACTCGTCGTGCATGAATCGGAGGCAGCTACCACCACCATTAAATGCTAAGAACTGTGTTGGGGGCTTCAGCAAGGCCAGTTCAGGTGGGCTCAAGTGTGTATCAGAGAGCCCTGAGCTTCTCTGCAGGTCCACCTGCAGGGGGCTGCGGAAGCTCCCAGCCCAGCATGGACACACAGCCCGCCCCTCCCAGAACCCACAGGGCAGGGGTACAGGCTCATCAGGGCTCCACTGTGTTTAGCTCCTGCATGTGCACCCTCACCTGTGCCATGAAGGACACACAGCCTGCCCCTCCTAGAACCCACCCAGCAGGGGTACAGGCTCATCACTGCTCCACTGTGCTAGGCTCCTCTGTGTGCATTCTCATCTATACTACGAAGCTGAGCCCTTTTCAATGTAAACACTCCAGAATGTTTTCCTATTTGCTCCAGGTGCTGTGCAGGACTCTGCAGGACCCAGAACAGGCAGCACTTAAGCTTGAAGCCACCACACCCTCCTGTGCCATACCCCCTCCCACCACCTGCCCTCCGGGTCCGATATCCACTGCCAGGTTACAGAACCTGCTAGGGTGCCAACCCACAGCAACCCCGCATACAGCACAATACTGCCAGCCCTGGGCCATCCTCCCCGTGATTGCTGTTTGAGCCCACCATTGCAGTCACTGTGTCAACACATCGTTCAGAGCCTTCCTCTCTCACTGACCCCCCTACCAGGGACTGGTCCCTTCTGATAAGATGCCCAAAGTTTGAGTCCAAATGTATTCTGACTGTACTTTCAAGACAGATTTGTTCCCTCTTCCGTGATACCACAGCATATTCAGTACTCTTCGCCAACACCATAACCCAAAGGCATCAATCCAGTGTTCTTTATTCATTGTCCAGCTTTCCCACTCAAGAGGCAATTGAAAATCCCATGGTTTGAAGTGACATTTTTGCTTTTGAACACTTTAATGTCTTCTGCAGATTGGCCCAAAACAATGCTTCATCTCGACTGCTGCTTCCACGGGTGTTGATTCAAAAGGACCTAACAAGCCTTAACTGGAAGCCGCCCCTGCCTGGATTAAGGGAACCCACAGCAGGCCTGCCCTGCTGTGCTCATGCCATCACCTCCTCTCCATCTCCACAGCACCCTGTGCAAACAACCAACCCGCTGCCCGAGGCAGGGGCAGACCACGGTTTGGCAAGGCTCACATCCCCCCACCCCATCCAGTCCAGGTGTAGCTGAGGGAAGCACCCCTATACTGTCTCTGCCTTCTCAGCTTCCCTGGACAAAAGGTTAAGACACAGGTGTCACTGGAAAATAACTTTTATTGAGACCCCACCAGCTGCACCATCTATTCCTGACATCAAGCTCCTTCTTCCTTGGCAATTCTGTCTTTCTTAAGTGGTCCCTGTGGAGAGAGGTGCAGAGGGGTTAGGATTAGAGGTGGAGGAACGTGGCCAGTGACAAACACCCCGCCCTAAAACCCACTGTGATGGAGTCAACTCCAACTCAGAAACCCTTTAGGACAGAGAGAACTACTGCACAGTTTCCCAGGCTGTGCTCTTTCCGGTAGCAGACTGTCATCTTTCTCTTGTAGAAGCAGCTGATAGATTTGAACACCTGGCCTTTCAATTAGCAGCCATGTGCTTAACCACTGCACCACCAGGGCTCCTTTCCCGACCCTCTTGTGTGCCATCGAGTCGATTCCGACTCACAGAGACCCTATAGGACAGAGTAGAACTGCGCCATTCGGTTTCCAAGGAGTGACTGAGATTCGAACTGCCAGGAGGCCAATACTCTAGGTCAATCTCCAGACACAATGCTGCCTGATGCTTCCCAAGACCCGCAGAGCCAGCCCAGCTGCTTCAGTCTGCCCAGCTCCCCCAAAGACTGATGGGGGCCCAAAGCAGGCTACATCAGCTCACCATGAACGCCTTCTTCTCCTCCATAGTCTGGAAGCGGCCATGGCCAAACTTGGAGGTGGTGTCGATGAACTTGAGGTCAATCTTCTCCAGGGCCCGGCGTTTGGTCTGTACCAGCAAGGACTGTGGGACAAGAGGCACTTATAAAGAGCCAGGCCTTTCTCAGTGTCACATTAAGTCACGACCCACCCACCACCTCTGGAGACATTAAGATCCACTGGGTCTGCTGAGTCAGGGAACAAGACCACCCCATCTGGAGTAAAGGCTCCTCCCCACTCTTCTCCCAGGCACCTCCTGATCGGAGGCCAGAAGGTACCCAGCTCCCACATGCCAAGAAACACTCTCTGCCACCAGGCAACAAGGATGCATGTGAACAGAGGCAAACAGCCCCACCGGGCCAGACTGGGAATTTTCTCCTCCCGGGACTTCAACGCAGTGGCAATACCCTCCCCTCCTTCCTTCCAACTCCCCTGCAACAAGACTCCCAAAGAAGGCCTGTGTGTCTGGGGCCCACGTTCTCAGTCTGTTTAACCTCTCTGCACGGGAGTCAGCCCCTTGCTGAAGGGTCCCAGTCACAGCACCCTACCCACGCAGCCAGGAGGGACCAGCCTCACCTTGCGGAGAGTAAGCACTCGCTTCTTGGTTCCCACCACACAGCCTTTCAGCATGACAAAGTCGTTAGTCACTTCACCATAGTGGACAAAGCCACCCTGTGAGAAAAAGCCAGTGGGTCAACAAAGGTCTCAAACGTGGGGACCAGAGACAGGTAAGACCAATAACCCACAGGCAAGTTAAGGTGTGCCACACAGGAGTACACAGCAGGCGCCTTGGCTGGATCGGCTAGTGCCTCTGCAAACAGCCCCCACGAATCACAGGCCCCCGAAGCACCTGGCTCCCCACCCCACAGGCCACTCAGCGAGGCCCCACAGGGCAGGCCGCATACATCAGAGACTTGGCAGAGACAGCTCATTGCTCACCAGAGGATTGATGCTCTTGTCAGACAAATCATAATCGGTGGAGGCATTGTTTTTGATCAGTTTGCCATCCTTGATAAGGTAGCCCTGGCCAACCTTGTAGATCTAAACACAAGAAGTACATGTGAGCAGAACATTCAAGACAGGGAAACTGGGCAGGGAGCCAGCCTGGGAGGCCCAGGGAGGCACGTAGCCTAGACAGGGCGGGGGGAAGGGTCGAGGAACTCCCCGTGCTTGGTGGAGTAGCGGGTCAGCAAAGAGGAAGACCGGAGAGGAGATGGCCTGACAGTGGCTGCAACAATGGGGTCAAACACGGCCACGACTGTGAGGATGGCGCAGGACTGGGCAGTGTTTCATTCTGTTGTACAGAGTCGTTACCAACCCGGCAGCACCTAACAACTCCGACACACCACTAGGCTGGCCTGCAATGGACTCTAGGAAGGCAGCTGTGGCCTCAGTCCTAGGTGGAGTCAAGGCACCAGAGATGCCCAGCCCATAGTTCATAAGGGGCCTGGACCGGACTAATGACACTGTTGTATAACTCAGAGATGCCTTAACCTCTTCTCCCTGGGCAAGCCAAAGGTCAACCACACCAGACTTCCTGAAGGATGGGAATTCACAAAGTGCCTTGACACCAAGAGCCAGAATTGCCCTTTTCAGATATGAGTGATTTAAGTCCACGTGGTACCAGAAGTCAGAATAGGGCTGAAACAGACTGGAACCCCACCCCCCACTGCCCCAACTGCCAATCCTGGGATTGTCTTTCCCTGCCCAGGGCTGCCATCCTCAGTTGACAAATCTCCCTCACCTTCTTGTTGATCTCAGTGCGGTGATGGTAGCCCTTCTGCCCAGCACGTGCCACAGAGAAGGCCACGCGGGCAGGATGCCAGGCCCCGATACAGGCAACTTTGCGCAGCCCTCGGTGGGTCTTGCGGGGTAGCTTCTTGGTGTGCCAGCGGCTGGTGACCCCTGGAATGGACGCAAATTGCTGTCACTGAGTGCACCATCAGAGGTGTGCACCTCACCCCGCTGGCCCTTCTGTGGTGAATGCCCATTTGTGTTCTTGAGTTTGAGGTGCTAGTACAGTGTGTTCAACATTGAAACAATTACCACCCAATGATAAATGAGGCACAAACACAGGTAGATTCAACCAGCGTCACACTCAAAGCCTCAGTGCCTCTCCTTAGAGGTGTATCGTAAGCTACAGATCCGGGCAAGAACAAAGCCTTGGAGAAGCAATCCTGAACCAGACTGTGCATGCAAGCATTGAAACCCATTAACAATGTGGTTCACTGACGACAGAAGTACCTAACCTTCAACTTTTGCAGCGACTGCAGACAGTAGGGGTTCACGTGTACAGCAGCCCCACCACCCCAGCCATCTCTGCCCACATGGCTGTTCTCAGAAGGAAGGCAGCAAGGAACGTTTCCGCAGTCTTGACTCAGGCGCTGTGCCCAGCGCTCATTCCACAGCCTCATCACTGAACAGCTGGGCCTGACATCACTTACATTAGAGGGTAAACCAGAGACTCAAGACCCACAAACCTCACCTTTGTAGCCTTTGCCCTTGGTCACCCCGATGACGTCAATCATCTCGTCCTGGCCAAACACCTGGCTCACAGGCACCTGCTGCTCCAGCCTCTCACGGGCCCAGTCCACCTTCTCGGCCACTGTGCCTCCATTCACCTGGATCTCCATCAGGTGGGCCTTCTTCTGGCGCAGGGGAAGCAGGCGCATCTGGGAGAAGAGATGATGCTTAACTTCCCTGGACTTGAAGTGCCCCTCACATGGCAGAAGGGCTGAGGCATGCGGTCTGCTGTCAAGGTAAGCAAGGTCCCTCTGAACGTCATTCAGGTTTCCCCACCGGCAAAAGCGAAGGACTGCCACGTGTTAACTCCCCACCAGGTTCAGTTCTCCTTTCAAATCTGGTGTCTGACCCAGGGTCAGAGACACGGGGCTCACGCCAACCAGGCAGATCTGACCAGATCCTGTGACCAACTCATCCACTGTTCCTTCTGGCGTGGCCATCTAGCCTTACAACCCACTCTGACATGGAGAAAATAATACAGCAAACAACCAAGATCACAGGCTGATCACACAATTAAAGGAGGAAATGAACTTAACCACAAAGCTCGCAAAGTTGCCCAAAAAAACCTTCCTCATTCAGTGGCAGAAACATGCTACAACCTGTGGCCACTAGCCACAGGGCTACTGAATGTACAAAACGTGGCTAGTGAAACCGACTAAATCCTTAGAGTTACAAAGCAGCCAGTGGCCACCATGCTGGACGGCACAGAGCTGGGCATTCTGGGGTCAGGAGCAGTTTACCTGCCTGGCTGAGCAGGGGTCTCAGAGGGCAGCAGTGTGCAGGGAGGCCAAACACTCAGTGAAAAATGGAAATATTCATTCTACTCAGGCAACCGATAGGCATGGCTCCTAGCAGTCAAAATACCTAACAGCCAGCCTCTGACCACCACTCTTTCAAGCAAACATTATACAATACTAAGTCACCAGGCCAAAGAATTTTCCTAAAAACGGGTATGACTTCCCTACTTAAGAGCTAACAGGGACACAGTGCCCTCTGCTGGCAACAGAAAAACCTAAGCACCAGATATGGGGGACTGGACGCATTCTGAAGCCACTGTCAGTCAAGTGGCCCCAGAAGCCCAGGGAGTTACTGGACTGTGCTGCTGTGTAACCAACCTCAAGCTGCTCAGTGGCCTGTCTCCTCCACTTGGAGGTTAATGCTTACGAAACCTGAAAGCAGCAGTCTTATCCCTGCCCTGGATCCTGAGGCTTAGCAATTATCAGTTTGAGCTCATGATGAACCCACAAGATCACAGCCACCAGAAGGTGGCATCGCACACACAGGTTGCCTCAGGAGACAAAGGGGCAGGCAGTCAAGTCACCCTCTGGGGCACCACCACAGGTGCTCACCTGGGTGTGGGCGATGACGCGGATGACCTGGCAGTACCTCTTCATGCTGCTGAAGTCCTTCTCCAGCTGCTTCTTGCCGTCATCATCCTGCCACTTCTTGCAGTACTTGGTGAAAGCCTTCTTCTTGGACTTATGCCTTCAGGAGCAGAGCAGAGTTGGGGAGGGGGCCGGGCACAGGCCTTCATCAACCCCTCCGAGGAAGGGTGAGCGGAAGGCACACTGGCACCAGGCGGGGACGGGGCTCATTGCCGGCTTCTAAGGAGCCTTTTCCACCGGCAAGCGGAGCCTGGATGGAGCTCATCGGGCAGAGCCGAGCGGAGCTGAGCAGAGGTCCACAGGTTAATGGAAGGCATGCCATTCGGAACACACACGCTAATTCTTGCTCCAATCTAGCCACTCACAGAGTGCTACAACACCCCATGGTGTTCCTCAGAGGGAGGGAGGCAAATGGAAAACTCAAGCAGGTCCAGAGACCGTGGTCAGACCCCATCTCCAGGCAGGAAGGCCGGGGTGGAGATGTCCTAGCTCCTCTCCTGTTCCTACAGCTGGGGATCTCAAACTTTCCCAGCAACCAAGTGTCCTCAGCCCCAAGCCCAACACCCAGCATCTTGAAAACAAGAGCTTTGCTCCCAGTTCAGGAACCCAGTGGCCCCTCCAGCCCATCTGTCCCCAAATACTATTCTTAAAGCAGCAATTAAAATGGGGCCAGAGCGGCCCTTCCTCTCTGAGCACAGGACTCTCCCTTCTCTGCAGCCCCTAACCTCAACAGCCCTCCTCCTCACCAGTTCTTGTAGAAGCGTCGTTTGCACTCATCGCTGATATGCTCGGCAAAGACGGTCTTGAAGGTCCGGAGACCTCGAGGAGTTTCCACGTAGCCCACGATGCCTACCACCACCATGGGTGGCGTCTCCACAATGGTCACGGCCTCCACCACTTCCTTTTTGTTCACCTCTGCAAAGAAACCAGGCTGTCAAGACTCAACTGGCCAAGTCCACTATTCAAAAGAGGGTACGGTATTTTGTAGAAAAATAAGTAACGGTAACCACTTTATATAAGTGCGTGTCAAGCAGGAGAATCATCAAAACACAGGTTAGTGGGCAGAAGAGAAACCCATACAGGACATCTGCACTCAAAACCAGTGTCACTTAACATGTCTCGGTCTGCAGGAATCTGCATTTTTAACGCCACTGCATTTTAAGGCCAGCCAAAGACCAGTCTGTTTTACATTTCCCCAGTGTTCCTTTCCTCTTGTTACCTGAACAATACTCCTAAGTACTGCAGCTGTAACTCGGCATGGCAAACGACAGACGATATTACCACCTGCTGTTAATAAGAGTCCTTGGGTGGCGCTAACAATTAAGTGCTTCAATACCAGCCCCAAGGTTGGCAGTTCAGTCTCGCCACCCAGAGGCACCTCGGAAGACAGACCTGGTGTCTCCAAGATCACAGCCTTGAAAACTCTATGAACAGCTGTAGTCTGCACACACGGGGCTGCTGAATTGGAAATCAACCCGATGGCAATATTAGTACCTACCATGGCTCACTACCAGTGCTATGGTCTTCTACTTTGAACTTCACCCTAACACGGGGGACTTCTTGGTGAGGCAAAAATTTATGCTTAGATAAGTGCTCCCGCCAAAATAAACGCAGACAGTTCCTCTTAAAGCCTCACCCGCTCCAATCTCAAAACTAGCGCACTTCTCTGCCTTGTAGCTCTTGACCGACACGCTCACATCACGTTCAATTTCAATCAACAAGCCTAGAACATGCTCTTGAAAGGGTTCTGACAAGCTACACGTTCCCCATTCCCCTTCGGAGTCTGCCTGACTCCTACCCACCCCAATATGAAACGTATAGGTGTACATACTGGATCCTGGCCTATCGACCTCCCGCACGATGTGGGTCATGCCAGCCTTGTAGCCCAGGAAGGCCGTGAGGTGGACAGGCTTGGAGGTGTCATCTTTGGGGAAGCTCTTCACCTTCCCGCGGTGCCGGCTGCTGCGCTTCCGAGGCAAGAAGCCCAGAGACCCGTGCCTGGGTGCAGAGAACTTCCTGTGAGACTAGGAGACAATGACAGACATTAACATCCAAACTTACAAGCAGCTCTCAGTTCTCTGGTTCCCTGCTACCCGGCTGAGAGTCTCATCAACGAGAATACTTAAGAAGGTTAATCATCTTTTTCTCTACCAGCCCATTTACTTGATGCACAGGAAGCCTCGTACAGATGGTTTCATAGATCAAGATTCCGACCGCAAGAAGACTTCAGGAGCTGGGTGGCTGAGCTACTGATAGGTAACGCCAGGTCTCCTCCCTCCAGCTCCCAAAGGAGCGAGACTGGTAAAGCAGGCCACTAGAGCTCGACAGAGCCCCATCAGAACATTGACAATCAGCACAGCGTTCTCTGTCCGCCCGTCAATAGGCTCATCATCTGTGGATTCTGAGAACTCTAGAGGCCTCACCAGAATTGTCCCAACCACTTCGGAACTGGGCCTCAACAACCCGCCCAAAGTCACCCCTCCAGCACCCTCCTGTAATCGCTACACCTCCTAGTTTAGCAAGTACTGAAAGTGGTGCCCCGCCTCTCTGACTCAAGGTCCCACCGATAGGCACAGGTACGGCCAGGTAAAGTGCTGATGGCCCCCAATCGCGATCAGCACTTAAAAACTGACGGGAAGAGTGGCCGGGTGTGGAACGTCGGGCCCAGTCAGGCCGCAGGCCCCGAGGCTCATCTTCCACGCGGCCATCTCCTCGGGCCTCGTCATTTCCAGAAATAGGCCTGACTTGGGATCCCACTGAGTACCTCCTGCTTCTAAAGCAGGGCCCAGGCGCCTGCTGAGTCCAGATGGCGGCGATTCGCCACGGATTCGGGGGCGAGGTGGCCGGCAGCCACACAGCCGCCATTACCCTACGTACCATCGCGCCGTCGAATCCTGCCGGTAGAGGTCGGCAGACTGTGGGCGCGCGGTATATAAAGCGTACACGGCCCCGCCCCTTCCGGCGTGCGAGCGCGCGCCCGCGGGGAACGTCCGGTCGGGGGGCGGGCACCGGCGCCACTTCCACGCATGCTCCTCCAGGTCTAGCATTCTTTCCGACCTAGACCTCAACTTCCGAGGCACGCATGGGAGTTTCTACGGCGAGTGATTGGGTTCAAACTTGGTGAAGCGCTGCTGAGACGCAAGCAAGAGATTTACAATGCAACAGATTTACGGCGCTCGGCAGCAGCCAAATATGACAAAACGCGCTGTTACGCAGAAGAAAAATGGCGGCGTCGCTTGTTTTCACGTGAGCTGCCGTGACCGCTGCAATTGAATAACCCTGCTATAGGCTTCGCTTCCAAGGCGCTTTAACACATGGCGAACCCCGTTTCAGTTCCACCCAGTAGGTCTGCGTTGTTACCATTTTGCAAGTGAAGAAACAGGTTCAGGGGAGTGAAACAAGCTCCGCCGGTCTTACCAGCTCTTGAAAAGAAAGATTAAAACCTTGGTTTCCTGGGTCCCAACTCAGTGCAAAAATTGAGAGAATTCTTTTTTTAAGAATGCTTTTTCACGACACCAACTTGCCTTCTCCGAGTCCTGATTTTGGGCTCCCTCCCCCAAACCCCATCTGTTCCTGTCTTCCCGATCTGCAGCTGGAGTGGCCCGCGCTCGAGCTGAGGGTCTCCCAGGCGGCGAGCGGCGTCCGGTGTCTGCGGAACCGTCTCAGAACTTGGAGTCATGGCTCCAGCTGCCCGGCCTCGCAGAGCCGGGCCTGTGGGCCGACAGGCTCAGCCCTCCCTGCCTTCCAGACCCCCTGCTTGAAAGGGCCCTCCCTCATCTCTCCCAAGGCGCCCGGGTCACTTCGCAAGTCCCTAACTGCTCTCCTTACCTCCAGGCTTGCTCCCTCCAAATCTTTCTTCGAATCAATCTCATCGTGTTACCTTCCGTGACTCCGGATTTCCTCAGGATTAAGCATTAAGTCCTGAGGCTGCCGCCCAAGGTTCTAAGTCCCCAGCCTCCTCACTACACACACGTTCACACGCTCCCCTATTGCCTTCCAGTTCCTCCATCCCACCCAGACATGTTCGATGATTCTGGGCCTAGTCTTTGCTCCCACCATTGTTTACAAACAGAAGAAATCCTCTCCCTTAATCTTCACACCATCCCTGAAGGGCGGCAAAGATAGAGATCCTCAATCACTTTCTGGAAACCTTTGGGGCCAGATGTGTTTCAAAAATCAGCACTTTTCAAGTTTACAAAAGGTAATATGGTGCACGGGTTGTATGTAATGTAATCGTACCAGTACTCTAATCAAACATATTAGTATTTCTGCAGGGAGACATATGAACATCCACAGGGGTGGGATAAGTATAAATAGCCTCACATCAGCTCGAGGCAGGCTTCGCTGCTTAAAGCATTCTGGTCAGTTTAGATTTTGCCACTAAATAAGCCAAAAAAGGCAATTGTGGACCTGCACTGTCCCCTTTTGACAGAGAAAACTAAGCTTCAGGCAAAGGGGCTCATAATTTCACAAAAGTTACACAGTTAATAAAGGACAGCGCTCAGGTGTGTCTGACTGTAGGCCGAGTTTTCATGACATCTGCCTTAGTTATCTAGTGCTGCTATAACAGAAATACCACAAGTGGTTGGCTTTGACAAACAGAAATTTATTTTCTCACAGTTTAGGAGGGCAGAAGTCCAAATTCAGGATGCCATCTCCAGGGGAGGGATTTTTCTCTTGTCAACTCTGGAGGAAGGCCCTTGTCTCTTTTGAACTTCCGCTCCTGGCAATCTTTGTGTGGCTTGGCATCTGTCTTCCCATATCTCTGCTTGCTGGATTGTTTAACCTCTTTTATATCTCAGAAGAGATTGGTTTAAGACACCCTAAACTAATACTGTCTCTAAAAGTAAATCATAACAAAGAAAATCCATTCCCAAATAAGTTTATAACCACAGGTATCAAGTTAAAAAACCCGTTGCTGTCAAGTCAATTCTGACTCATAGCAACCCCACAGGACAGAGTAGAACTACCCCACAGGGTTTCCAAGGAGCAACAAACTGCCAACTTCTTGGTTAGCAGCCATGGCTCGCCATAGCTCATAACGACAAACGTAGGAGTTAATATTTACAACACATATTTGGACACAATTTAATTCATAAAAACATTCAACACAGGGTTCAGTGACCTCCTTCCCAGAAAAGGAGCTCTGAGGTCCCGAGCCACTCATTCACTAAATAAATTAATTCTTACTGAAAGCCTGCTCTGGGCTGGGTACTACACCAGGTCCTGGAATACAGCAGGAAACAAGGTCTCTACTATTACAGACCAAATAAGACAGTTTTAATTTAAAAAGAAACAGTACCCCTAAAGCAAACCTGGGCAAACTATTCTTTGCCAAAGGAATTCCCTCTTTCCAGTCAAGAGAGAAGCCAGCATCAATAGATATGCACTGTCATGCCCAGCTCACTGGGCTGTTGCCTTGGGCCCAGTTTCACCACCTGTCATATGAGTCATTCATTCATTCATTCAACAAATGTGTATTGAGCCTGCTCTACTTAGCCTAGTGCAGGGTTCTGGGACACAGAAGTGGAGCGGATGAGCCTCTGCCCTCCAAGAGATCAGTCTTCCTGTGTAATAGCTATCGATCAGAGGTCTGTGCAAAATAGGATTGAAATATGGAGGGAGAATTGGTAAATTTGTCCTGACTTGGGAAAGGATAACCTGGGAAAACCTGGGAAGCCTCCACTAAAGAAATGTTGTTTGAACTAGGTCTTGAAGGATTTCTATTTGTCAGGCAAAGAGGACAGCTTTTCAGGGAGAGGGAACACTGTGTGTAAGGGCACAGAAGAAAAAAGGACAGTGACCTGCTCAAGGACTAGCTGTGATTTGGTGTGGCCAGAGAGTAGGGGACAGTGGCAGGTAAGCTTAGGAAGATGAGCGGAGTCCTAAAGGGTTGAAACTTCATCCTGAGAACAATAGAACACGCATCTGGCATTTTAGAAGAATGACACTAAAGGGCCAGCTGGATTGGGAGAGGCCTGTCAGCAGATGGGGACAGGGTGAATGGCCTTTTCATGATTCCATGCAAGCTGTCAGAGTGGGTTTGATGGTTAAAGATTGTATGACAAATTGGCTGGGCCATGATTTTCAGTGGTTTGGCAGTTATGTGATGATGTAGTTTGCAAGTATAATAATGTAGTTTGGCAGTTATGTAATGGTGTAGTCATCCTCCATTTTGTGAGCTGATGTGAGCAGCCTATCAGATGAAAAGGGAGTTTCCTTGGGGGCGTGGTCTGCATCCAATATATGTAAACATTCTGTAAAGCTTATTCACTTGCTCTGGATCCTGCATCTGGCTTGTCATCATCTGACCTCCAGTTCTGGGAACTTGAGCCAGCAGCCTGCTGTATTGCCTGCTGATCTTGGGTTCATCAGCCGCTGCAGCTACATGAGTCAGGAGAAGCCTCCAGCTTGATGCCTGACCCACAGACTTGGGACTTGCCAGGCTCTACAACCACATGAGCCATTTCCTTGAGGTAAATCTGTCTCTGTCTGCCTCTTTCTCTCTGTCTCTCTGTATCTGTCTATATATGTATGTATACACATACAAATGTATATATGTGTGTATATATATACATATATATGCGCTTCACTGGTTTTGCTTCTCTAGAGAACACAGCCTGAGACAGTGACTTGGAAGAGGACACAGAAGGTGGCCATATAAAAGGGATGGAATCAGGAGGTGAAACGGTCAGGCTCTGAGGGCTGTTTTTATGAGGTAGGAGCAGTGAGGGCAAGAGGGTGTCAATTATGGGATATCGGGTAGATGGAGTTACCTTTAGAAGGGAGAAATCATTCATACATGTAGTTACGAATTCATTTATGGGGTTGTTATGGATTGAATTGTGTCCACAAAAATATATGTTGAAATCCTAACCCCTATACTTGTGGATATAATCCTGTTTTGGAATAGGGTTTTCTTTGTTATTTTAATGAGACCATATCAGTGTAGGGTGTCTCCTAAACCTAACCACCTCTGAGTTATAAAAAGAGCAGATTAGACACAGAAGTAGACAGGGGAAGACAGAGGCTGTCAGATGAGGACGAAGGCAAATCCATCTACACACCCAGGAACTCCAAGGATTGCCGGTTACCCGGCACGCGTCCACTATACGTTCTGTGAAACAGAACGTTACGTGATTTGACCGTTGTTCCAACGCCACATCATATATAGGAGAGAGGCGCGCAGAACAGTCACTGGGCAGGGACTGCACGAGAACCTTGGCTGCTCTGCTGCAGGTCCTGCATGGTGGCTGCAGGTCTCAGAGAGCCACGTCCAGCCCCCACAGCGGCATGCACTGGCCGCCCAGCTCGCTACCTCCAGGCTCACTACTGACTCCTTCTAGGGGCGGATTATCCAATGAGCAAGGTAAGCATGGGCTTACTTGTACTTAGTTACTAATCTGTAGTGGACAATTTCACATTTTCACCACATCAAAGAATCTGCTTCTAGGTAGGGCTGGCATCTATCTCTCTCCCAACGCCACAGCACCTTCTTACAGAATCAAAGATTCTTTTCAAAGAATCAAAGCTCCGGCAATGTCTTTGAGGTCCCTGTCTGAGGCAAGTGCAGTGGGACAGGCAGCCAACAGGACCCCCTCCCCCTCCTGTCCCAGGGCCGGGGCTGACACAGACAGGGAGAGCTAGTGAGAGACAGATAGGATCTACCTTACTTAGCAATGTACGTCTGCTATGTCCTGTTCCCCGATCAGAGTTTCTGAACTCCATTACAGTATAACCTTATGGGACCACAGACGTATATGCCGTCCAGCGTTGCCAAGTGGACATTATGGGATGCATAGCTGCACTGTTGTTGTCGTGTACCATTGAGTTGATTCCGACTCATAGTCCTATAGGACAGAGTAGAACTGCCCCATAGGGTTTCCAAGGAGCAGCCGGTGGATTCGAACTGCCCACCTTTTGGTTAGCTGCCTGAGCTCTTAACTACTTTGCCACCAGCGCTCCATACCTGCACTAGAAGCTGAAATAGACTAGGAAGGACATCCGCCTAGAGCCACACCCTGAATCCGGACTTCTAACCTCTCTGAACTGTGAGAAAATACATTTCTACTCTTAAAAGTAGAAACCCTGGTGGTGTAGTGGTTAAGAGCTGTGGCTGCTAACCAAGAGGTTGGCAGTTCGAATCCACCAGGAACTCCTTGGAAACCCTACGGGGCAGTTCTACTCTGTCCTATAGGTCGCTATGAGTCGGAATCGACTGGATGTCAGTGGTTATATGGGTTACTCTTTAAAGCCACCCACATGTGGTATTTCTGTTACTGCAGCACTAAGAATCTAACACAGGTATAACTGTATCCCTCCTTCTTCCAAGACGGGATCACAGGCTACATACCAAGATGTACACAACCCCACAAGATAAAGGGAAGGGAGGAAAGGAAATAAGTTAAAGCCAGAAGTGGGATCACACCAAAGGTACACATTTTAGATCTCTGTGTTTGTGCCAGGAGTAGTCCTCCCATTTGGTTCTGAGCCTCTGTGCAGTCAAATCAAAAAGGTAAACATTAGTAACATGATTCACAATTACCCGCCCATTGCCATCTAGTCTATTCCGACTCACAGCGACCCTGTCAGACAGGGTAGAACTGCCCCATATGGTTTCCAAGGCTATAAATCTTTACAAAAGCAAACTGCCACATCTTTCTCCCACGGAGCAGCTGGTGGGTTCAAGCTGTGGACCTTTCTGTTAGCAGCCAAGTTTAACCACTTACTCCACCAGGGCTCACAATAGCCTCATGATAAAAACAAACCACCCAAAACCAGGGACCAGAAAAAGCCCACGATGGCTGAAATAAAGCTTGAAAGACATTTGTCCCGGGGGGGGGGGGGGGTCCTCCTAAAGGGGCCAGAATGGGATGCAGTCAATGATGCCTGGAGCTTCATCCCACAGAGACCACACAACAGCGGTGTACAGTCAGTGGAAGCCAGTGAACTCATGGCAACACACCCAAGTGGCCGTAACAAGTGGCCAAAACAACCAATCATCTGGTTTAATCCAAAGATAAAATCCAGAGCCTGAAAAGAATTGGATTGACTTCATTGGTAAATGGTCCTGCATCAATACTACTTTTCAAAATGGAACTTCAAGGAAGCAGCAGAAGAAGGTCCAAGGTTTAGCTCAAACGTTCTCTGCTGCCAGGTAAAACCAGGGGTGCTGATTCTAACCTCAGTGGGAGGTCAGGAGGGACTGAGAAGGAGCTAGGTTTGGGGAGGCTGAAGGCCAAGAGAGAAGAGCTGAGGGAAACTGCCTTGTCTTGACACTATTTAAATGTCTATCTCCCCTTCTAAGCTGGAAGCTTCACGATGATAGTCTTCTCTGCCCCGTTCCCCCCACGCCCAGCGCCCAGCACAGAGCCTAGCACAGATGAGCCTCTGGGTCACGTTTGTGGGATAAGGGCATGGACATGGCAGGCCCAACCTAGAACATGACAATTTCACTTTCAAAAGTTACTTGCCTACAGCCAGACACCTCGTGGGATTTAGTTCCCTGGTTTGGAGGTTTAGGGTGGTGGTTTTCGGGCACATCCCATTTAATTCGTTAGTGCTTCTGTTCTGCCTCCTAGCTCGTTTCACAGCACCTGAGTTCTTAAAAGCTTGCAAGTCGCCATCCAAGGTACAACAATTGGTCTCTATTCACTTAGAGCAACAGAGAAAGAAGGAGACTAAGGAATAGGAGGAGGAAACAGAATGGCTAATTGCCTTCAGGAACAACTGCTTCTTTGCCATGAGACCGGAAGAACTGGATGGTGCCCGCTACCATTACTGACCGTTTTGATCAAAGCGTCTATAGAGGGGTAATGTAGAACAGAATTTCAAATTTCCATGGATTCCAGACTTTCTGGAGCCACGGAGGCTGGATGAACCCCTGAACCTATGCCCCGAGATAATCTTTTAACCTTAAACCAAAAATATCTCCTGAAGTCTTCTTTAAACCAAAAATAGTTTAGTTTAACTAGTAAAGAATGTCTGCCTCGAGTGCTGAGCTCTTTTAAGATCTATCTATATGGGATCAAATTGACACAGCAACTCAGATACTTACCAAACTTAGGAGGCTTTAAGTTCATGCTAATGGGGGAGAAACACCTCAGAAAAGGAGGGTAAGAATATTTGCACAACCCAAAGAGTGTAATCAATGTCACTGAATTGTACATGTAGAAACGGTTGAATTCGTGTATGTTCTACTGTGTAAATTTTCAACAACAACAAAAATAAAATAAACTATTTAAAAAAGTCACCTGTCTTACCCCCTTGAAGCAGTAATGCCCCCTCTTTGAACATGAGCTCACCTCCTGGTCTTTTGTGCTGTCATTGATTGTTGCCAAACCTCCCAGGCCAGGTGAGAGGACGTTTGAGCCAGAGGGTCAGTTAATATGAGCTTGTGGCACGAGCTTAGCCTCATGCCCTCAGGGCGAAAGCCTGGGCACAGAGCCTTTGGGGCATGAAGGCCCCCATCCCTGCTCTTCCACCACTGGCTGCAGGGGTGATGCCCAGCAAAGTGGGAGCTGGCTGGGCAGGAGCGCCTCGCAGTGTCTGCCCCTGTTCCTGTGAAGCGTGCGCCTGATGAAGATCCACATGCTGCTGCCAGAGCCAAGGGCAGCCACAGTGGAAGGGGCTGCCTGCTGGCTGTCAGTCTGCGTGCTGGGCCTCTGCATCCTGTGAGGCAACAGCCTGCAGGAGAGCCAGGGGCTCGCCCTCTGCCTAGCCCAGGCATTGTGGCAGGCACTGGGCATGGTGTGGGCCTGGGGCCTGCAGCTGCTTGCCGCCCTGATCCACAGAGCCCACCGTTGTGCCCTGCAGACCCTGCATCACTGCAGTGCAGTGGGAGACCAGCCTGGCCCTGCTCTCCATGGCCCAGTGGGCCTACCACAGCCTGGTTGACTTCCACCACAAGAACAGCAAGGCAGTGGAACTCCTGCGGGCTACGCTGCAGCAGGTGATAATGTCCCTGCTGGCCCGCTGCCTGGACAGGCTGTGGGTAGTCATGGGGCACGTGGCCCGAGCCATGCAGCACAGTGGCCTGCCATGCTGGGAGTGGACGACCTCTGAAGATCTGGATGCGGTCATCACTATCCTCCCAGCCACTGCCGTCCCCTTCAGGCAGCGCTCCTGTGGACCTGAGCCAGCCCCACTGAGCAGGCTCTCGCTAGACTGCATCAGTCTGTGCCTAGTGGCTGGGGGTGAGGAGCCAGTGAGGGAGAAGGAGGCTGCGGCTTCAGGGCCGTGGGCATGCTCCTCAACACCAGGTTCCAGAGCCGTACGACAAGCAGTACAACCTCCAGGTCCCCATCCAAGCAGGCCCTTGCACACCAAGTCAAGGCAGCCTGTGTTCTCATCGTTCTCCTGTGTATCTATGATGGGTCGCTCTTTGTGTAGATCTTAAAGGGATCAAGTACGGGCCGGCCTCCGGTGTGTCCCCTGGCTTGCTTTGTCAGCAGGAGATTGAACGGGGTCATACCTGTCCCCTTAGACCTTCACTGGGCTGGAGACAAGGCTGGGTAGTACCCAACACGCAAGCCACATGCATACGGGGGCTGGGCTGGGACACCGTGTGTCCTGGGGGAGGTTCTTTCACCGTCTCAGCTTCAGTTTCCTTTTCTGCAAAATGGAGATAATAGGATTCTAGGGAGAGGAGAATGTACGAAAATGAGCTATTTGTAAATTGTAGAATGCTCTTCCCTCCCTAAGAATTACCCTAACTCCTGCACCATCCCCATGATCAGTCGAGAATTTGGACCGTTGTGATCCGTAGGGTTTTCAGTGACTGATTTTTGACATAGATCACCAGGCATTTCTTCCTAGTCATCAAGAAGCTCCATTGAAACTTGTTCAGCATCATAACAACACCAAGTCCCCACTGACAGACAGGTGCTGGCTGCATGTGAGGTGCACTGGCCAATAAGGGAACATGGGTCTCCTGAGTGGAAGGCAAGAGTTCTACCCCTGAACCGTCACCGCCCTCAAGCACATAGTAGGGCTTCGTAAATGTTTGTGCATAAATGAAAGGGTGGGCAGGTTTGTTCTTTGGATACGTAAATATCATCAGTTGAGTCTAAGGTTTAGATCTCGGTCTCTGTGAGCTAAAGGAATTCCTCTTCCCTGGGGGAATGTGAAGATGAGAAGGTCCCCCAGCCCCCATACACACACACAAATCCCTGGTGCAGTTTTGTGTAGTGGCCTCTCTAGGATTCCCCTTTAGCCCTTACCGCAAACACACACGCCCACTGCACCCAGTGCCTCCAACTTTTACTAGTTTCACTCACCTAGTAGGGATCTGAACCTTCGTTTTCTCATGTGTAAAATGGGAAGCCTAAAGCAAGAGGCTGTTGGGAGAAGATTTATTCATTCATTCATTCATGAAATCATTCAACGAATAAATCCGGAGTGCCTGTTATAAGCCAGACTCTGTTATAACCATTCCATATACTTCATTATGTAATCATAATTATAACATTCATCACCTCAATCCGTCGTCAAAATCCCCTAAAACGGTGCTTCTCAAAGTTTAATATGCACATAAATCACCAGAGCAGCTGGTTAAAAGGCGGATTCTGATTCAGGAGGCCTGGGGTGCCAAGGCGGTACGTCCACAGATGACACCTTAAGTAGCAAGTTCCTACATACATATTCATTTCCCCCATTTTACAGCCCAGATTATTGAGGCTCAAAGAGATCAAGGTTGCCACAGCTGTTAAAGGATTTTGACAGCCGGGATTGGTGAGTGCTTTATGTGACAGCCCAGAGAGACTCTATGTTTGGCTTTGTGGACCAGTCTCTTTTCCAGCTTTTCAGCTCTGCCATGGTAGTGCAGCAATATGTAAACAAAGGAGCATGGATGACGAGCTCATAAAATTTTACTTATTTGTATTTCATGTAATTCTTACATGTCACAAAATGTCACTCTTTTTTTTTTTCCTCACATATGAAAGCTGGACAACGAAAAAAGAAGACTGAAGAACTGAGGCATTCAAATTGTGGTGCTGGCAAAGAATATTGAATATACCATGGGCTGCCAGAAGAAGGAACAAATCAGTCTTGGAGGCAGTACAGCCAGGATGCTCCTTAGAAGCAAGGATGACAAAACTTCATCTCACTTACTTGGGCTTTGTCATCAGAAGGAACCAATTGCTAGAAAAGGACATAATGCTTGGTAGAGGGTCAGTGGAAAAGAGGGAGACCCTCAGTGAGATGGATTGACACAGCGGCTTCAACAATGGGCTCAAACATAACAACAAATGGGAGGATGAAGTAGGATCGGGCAACATTTTGTTCTGTTATATACAAGGTCACTGTGAGTCAGAGCTGACTCCACAACACCTAATAATTTAAAAATACAAGAACTATTCTTCACTCGCAGGCCACACAAAAACTGGCAGCAGGTCAGAGTTGATAAACCCAGATTAAGAATACATATCACAGACTGGGAAGAGTTAATTGCTAGCAAGGGATATGTAGGTAGAACTAACCAAAAAAAAAACCAAACGCATTGCCATGGAGTTGATTCCAACTCATAGCAACCTGATAACAACCCAGTAGACCTGTCTGATAGAGCTCCCAAAGCTGCAATATTTATGAAAGTAGACTGCCACGTCTTTCTCCCATGGACAGGCTGATGACTTCGAACCGCTGATCTTTTAATTAGCAGCTGATCTCTTAACCACTGCACCACCAGGGCTCGTAGGCAGACTAAAGGGAACTACAAATCAGTAAGAAAAATACAGGGAAGACTTCGTTTCCCCATCTCCTTCGCAGCTGCTGCAGCCATGTAGCTGAGTTCTGACCAATGGAATGGGGCAGAGAGGAGGGCCCCACCTGGCCCCATTTCTAGGCCTAGTCATTGTCACCTCCCACCTTTTATCTCCTTGCTCTTTCTTCCTCCCTCCAGCTGGTTCCATGTTTAGCGTGTTCCGTGTGTCATCAGAAGCCACATGTTGAAGATGGCAGAGCCTATGTCATTCTTGGTTCCCCAGTGACCTGTGAGGGAGACCCCTGCTCAACCTGACTGCCTTGGGCCATTTACATGAGCTAGAAATATATGCCTATTACATGGCAGCCATGACACATTTTTGGACCTGTTCTTTTTCAGCAGGCAGGCAGGCTACCCTAAACTGAACAGCAATCACCTTCACCAAACCTGGCTTTTCATTTCTAAGCTGGAAGGGCTCTCCCTGACCATCTCCTTCCCGGTCATCCTATATATATATTTATATAGAAAGATAGCTTATGTAGAGGTTTCTCAGGCACATTTTCAGGGGGGAACTGCAGCCCCCTTTCTTCCCTTTGCTTTAATTCAGGAATCAAATGAAAGAGGGAGTTGGAAGCAGCAGGAGTTGGAGGCAACCCCAGTGTCTATCGCCATGGAGATGGGTACTGCGACGTATGAGTCACACCGGGGTGGATTAACCAGTAAGCAAGGTACCCATGGTTTACTTGTGTCTACTTACTAACCTGTAGTGCACAATTTCACCTAGGTTTCACCACATCTTTGACGAGTTTCACCACCGTCTTAGCTCTCCTGAGGAGGCCAGGTCACACCAATGTCTGAGAACCACTGTGTTAGACTACAGTAGAGAGGGCCTAGGAGGGAGGGTGAGGGAAGAAAGAAAAGAAAACAAGAAAGGGGCTTGATCTAGCCTGAAAATTGCAATGTGTTGTGAACTGAGGACACTGATTAACTCCACTGTTTGCACTTGAGGTGGGCAAAGAATAATAATTATTAACGGTATTTCTGTACTCCACCAGACCAGTGGAAAGAGTGGCTCTAAGAGGCCAGATTCCAAAAAAAAGAGGCAGTAAAATCCAGGTTGATCAAACAAGGCTTTATTAGGGAACTTACATACAGTGATCAGCACCAAGATTCTTGCGTTGGATATCACAACGCCCAATATCGCCCAGGTAAATGTCCACACACGGCAGTGACGGCCGGGTGCTTATACACCGTTTTGTCTGAACACTAACGTGTAGGGAGAACAGAGGAGCCTAAACGATGATCAGTGGGGTGGCTTTTGTACTAGTTAATGAGTTTTGATTGACACCATGAAGCCAGGTGTGTTTTTTCCTGGTCCAGGTCACTGCTCAGTCAGGTACTCTGGTTCTTCCTCAGAGTCCTCTGTGGGCAGGATCCCTTTCGTACTGCTCAGGACCCTCTCAGATAGAATTGTTTGCGGCCTATTAAGTACAGTTAGGAAGATCTATATATAGTTACCCACCACCATCTATCAGTTTGTTGTACCGTGGTAGATGTGAGTTGCTGTGATGCTGGAAGCTAGATACCAGTATTTCAAACACCAGCAGGGTCACCCATAATGGACAGATTTCAGCAGAGCTCCCCAACTAAGAGAAGAGGGAGAAAGGCCCAGCGGTCTACTTCTGAAAATTAGCTAATACGAACTTCATGAGTCACAACTGAACACTGTCCTACATACTGCTGAAGATGAGCCCCCTAGGTTAAAAGGTGCTCAAAACACACAGTGGCCGCAACCGTGGACTAGAACACACCAATGATGATGGCGCAGGACAGGGCAGCGTTTCCTTCTGCTGTACATGGGGCCACCATGAGTCAGAGCCAACTTGACAGCAGCTAACAACAAATACAGAGTGAGATGAAAAGACTGTCAAGACACATCATGAAGTTAAAAAACAGCAGGTCATGGAACAACTTATAAATACTGAGATCCCATTTACCTAAAGATCATATGCATGTCCATGTTCATAGAGTGATTACATTCACAGACAGCTGAGTCGAAGGTGGCTTCTCAAACTGTGGATACCTTTCAGGAGCACAGAGGGCACCAGGAGTGAGTGTGAAAGTTGGTTTTCATTCCCAGATGGTTCTGGGTACCCTGTTGTACTGTTGACAGTGAGAATGTACTCATTGTTAATTGTGCAATTTCTAAAGATAAAACTTAATATGAACTTTTGAAAAGAAACAAAACAAAGGAATCTGGACATTTTCAAATCTAGATACCACCCTGGGGACGGCTGAATCAGACTCTGGGGGTGGGGAGGCCCAGGCTTGTTGTCAGAGATCCGCAGGTGATAGTAACAGGCACGCCCAGTTAAGCACCACTAGGTTTGGGCGAATCATGCAAGCTTAAAACCCAAGTAGTTGTGGAAGTCTTTTCTGTGCACCAGAAACCTCCTCAAGGACATTAAAAAGCTCACAATGGGAGCTTTTGAGCAAGCCCCTTCCTGTCTCTGGGCCACTCAGGTCCTCATCTGTAAAGTGATTGGTTTAGACAAGAATCTAGTTCATGGGTAGTCTGAGCTTCCTTCCACCTCCGTTTTACAATTCTAGGTCGGAAATGTTTCTAATCTAACCAGCCAAAAGCCTGCTACTATGTTGTTAAAAACAAAATATACAGTAAAAATAGCAAATCGTCCCTTTGCAATTCTTAGAGTCAGACAAGGATCACCAAGAGATGTTTAAACTATTGGGTGTCCCTGGGTGACACAGTTTGTGCTTGACTACTAACCGAAAGGTTTGGAAGTTTGAACCCACCCAGCAGCTCCATGGAACAGAGGCCTGGCGATCTGCTCCTATAAAGATTACAGCCGAGAAAACCCTATGAAGCTTAGTTCTACTCTGCAACACGTGAAGTGGCCATAAGTTGGAATCCACTTGACGGCAACTAGTTTGTTTGTTTTTGAAATGCAGTTGGAAAACACGATAGTCATACAAAATATCATCCAGATTACTTATTTCTTCAAAATGATTTACATATCCTTAATTTTTTAATCTAATTTTTGTTGTTGTCAAGAATACACACAGTAAAACATACATCAATTCATTGACATTGATGACATTATTTGAGTTGTGCAACCATCCTCACCCTCATTTTCTGAGTTGTTCCTCCTCCATTAACACAAACTCACTGCCCGGCTAAGATTCCTATCTAATCTTTCAAGCTGCTGTTGTTAATTTGATCCCATATAGATAGTTCTTAAAAGAGCATAAGGCTTCTCTTGGTTATCTAGTGTGGCTGTAACAGAAATACCACAAGTGGATGGCTTTAACAAAGAGAAATTTACTCTCTCACAGCTGGGAGGCTGAAAGTCCGAATTCAGGGTGCTAGCTCCACGGGAAGGCTTTCTCTCTGTTAGCTCTGGGCGAAGGTCCTTGTTATCCAACTTCAGCTGGTCTAGGAGCTTCTCAGCACAGGGACCCCAGGTCTAAAGGACACACTCCGCTCCTGGTTCTTCATTCTTGGTGCCATGAGATCCCCTGTCTCTCTGCTTGGTTTCTCTCTTTTACGTCTCAAGAGAGATTGACTCAAGATACAGCCTAATCTTGTAGATTGAGCCCTGCCTCATTAACATAACTGCCTCTAATCCTGCCTCATTAACATCATAGAAGTAGGATTTACAATGCATAGGAAAATCAGATGACAAAATGGTGGACAATCACACAATACTGGGAATCATGGCCTAGCCAAACTGACACACATTTTGGGGGGACACAGTTCAATCCATAACAATGCTCAAGGCAGACAATTTTTACTAGTTGAACTAAACTATTGTTCGGTTTTAAGAAGACTTCAGGGGATATCTTTGGTTTAAGGTTTAAAGATTATCTCAATGCAAAAGTTTGGGGGAGTTTATCCATCTTCCATGGCTCCAGGAAGTCTGGATTCTATGAGCAAATTTCTTATTAATTACAAAGGACATGTGCTTCAAAAATGAGGAGATTGGTAGTCACACCTTAAATAACAACATCACCCATAGTGAGGTAACCTGACACCACGCCCCACCAATGGGGTGCACTACAAAGAACACAGCATCGTCTATGAACTATTAATGTCCAAATGTTTGATCTAAGTCTCATGAAGAGACAGAAAACCGGGAATGTGGGACGCTCTACAAGGCAAATGGCCGAGACTCTTTTTTTAAAAAATTCAATGTCATAAAGAAAGAAAGAAAAAAGGTGAAGATACTACTTCAGGTTTTAAAAGGTAAAGACACATAACTGCATACCGTGGGTGACATTGGATGGGATCCTGGAAAATAAAACCAACTCTAACAGATGTTTTTGGAACAAATGGAAAAACTTAACTCTGGGCTATATATTAGATGACATTACTGGACTGATGTTTATTTCTTACGTGTGAGAATGGCACTATGGCTATGTAGAAGAATTTTCCTAAAAGATGCAGTATTTAGGAAAAACGTGTCACGGTGTCTGCAACTTAACATTCAAATGGTTCACACAAACAGTGCATATATACATATTTGTGTGTGTTTGGGGAGAGAGGCAAAGCGAACGTGGCAAAATGTTAACACTTGGTAAGTCTAGAAGAAGGATACGTAGGTCTTCATTTTACTCTATCTTCTTCTCTGTTACTTTACATCTTGTCAAAATAAAAAGTGGAAAAAATACAAATACATCAGAAAAAGATAAGGAGAAAAAGGGGGTGCATTAGTTTACCAGGGCTGTCATAACAAATTACCGTAAACTGGGGGTTTGAAACATAACATCATTCTCTCAAGTTCTGAAGGTTGGAAGTCTAAAGCCAAGGTGTTGGTAAGGTTGGTTCCTCAGGAGGCTCTGAGGGAGAATCTGCTCCATGTGTCTCTCCTAGCTTCTGGTGGTTGCCAGCAATCCCTGGTGTTCCTTGGTGTTATTGACTGAACTGGGTCCCCCAAAAGGTATGTTGAAGTCCTAACCCCTATACCTGTGAATGTGGCCTTGTTTGGGGAAATAGGAGTTTTTTTCATTACCAGTTAAATCAAAGGAGGTCATACCTGAGTAGAGTGGGTCTTACCCTAATCCCTTCTGAGTGGAGTCCTATAAAAGAGGTCACACGCATATAGGGCAGACAGCATGAGAGGATACGCCCATAAGGCAAGGAATGCCAAGAAGTGTCCAGGGCTGCTAGAAGCTAAAAGAGATGAGGAAAGATCTTCCCCTAGAGCTAACACAGAGAGAGAGAGCATAGTCCCTCAGACACCCTGTATTAGGATTTCTAGCCTCCAGAAACCCACTACTGTTGTTGTCAAATCCATTCCAACTCAGTGACCATATAGGACAGAGTAGAGCTGCCCAGTACGGTTTCCAAGGCTGTAATCTTTATGAAAACAGACCGCCCTGTCTTTCTCCCAAGGAGCGGCTGGTGGGTTCGAGCCTCCAACCTTTCAGTTAGCAGCCAAGGGCTTAACCACTGTACCACTAGGGTTCTTTAGTCTCCCGTACTGTGAGAAAATAAATTCCTGATCTTTAAAGCCACTCTTCAATATTTTGATATGGCAGCCCTAGGTGACTGATGTCTTGGCTTGCAGCTGTATCACTCCAATCTCTGTCTCGGGAGTGACATGGCTTCCTCCTTGTGTGTCTCTGTGTCTTCACATGGCCTTCTAATAAGGACACCAGTGGCTAGATTTAGGGGTTCAACTCAACTAATTACATTTGCAGAGACCCTATTTCCAAAAAAGGTCACATTCGCAGGTACCAGGGCTTAGGACTTCAACATTTATTTCTGGGGAACACAACTCGACCCATAACAGGGGGTCCAGGGTCACAGTTTTCTTTCCTGTCAACATGCCTGGGGTGCCTGTATCTAAGCTGTCTTCTACTGGGGAAGACTAGGGCAAGGCATACTGAGGGAAGAGCTCTGGACTTCCAGTTAGGAACCTTGGGGTTCGAACAAGCCCAATTTGTGACTTTGGGCAAGTCACCTCCCTTGTCTGGGGCTCAGCTTCCCATCTGTGAAATGCCAGGGTTGGAGAAGGGTTCCTCCCAGCTGTGAAGCTCCCTGGTGCTATGGATGCTTGTTCAACAACGACTCACTCAGGAGGGTCTCAGACTGGCCCAACCAGACTCCACAAACCAGGTGCAAGCACTCCCACCTGCTGACACTGCCCCAGGTAATCATGGTTTCACCTTGAAGTACTTAGAGTGAAGCAGTTTCGCAGCAGGCTGCCACCGTTTGTCCCCAGTCCTGCTGATTTGGACAGCTAGGATGGGTGAGGGACTCCTGAGGGCAGCTGGTCAGTCAGTCTTCACCTGTGTTCAACAATACCTTACATCGGTGAAGCTTTTGATTGGCACTGATACTACTTGCCACCCACACATACAATTGATTTTGTGAATGGCGTGAGGTAGGAACCCAATTTCAAACCTGTCGCCTTTGAGTCAATTCCAACTCACAGCTACCCTATAGGACAGAGTAGAACTGCCCCATGGGGTTTCCAAAGCTGTAATCTTTAGGGAAGCATTTTGTCACATTTTTCTCTCGTGAGGCAGCTGGGATGGATAGCCAATTTCCCCAGAACTATGTAATTAATTACTTAGATCCCATAGAGATAGATCTTAAAAAAGCACAATGCTCAAGGCAGATATTCTTTTTTTTTACTTTTTATTGTGCTTTAAGTGAAAGTTTACAAATCAAATCAGTCTCTCATACAAAAATTTATACACACCTTGCTATATTCTCCTAGTTGCTCTCCCCCTAATGAGACAGCACCCTCCTTCTCTCCATCATGTATTTCCATGTCCATTCAGCCAGGTTCTGTCCACCGCTGCCTTCTCATCTCCCCTCCAGCCAGGACCTGCCAAGGCAGCCATTCTTTACTAGTTAAGCTAAACTATTATTTTTTTTTTTTTATTATATGGTTTTTAAGAAGACTTCAGGGGATATTTTTGGTTTACGGTTTAAAGATTATCTCAGGGCAATAGTTTCGGGGTTTTATCCAGCCTCCACGACTCCAGGAAGTCTGCAATCTGTGAGAATTTGAAATTATGTTCTGCATTTCCCCTCTTTTGATCAGGATTCTTCTATAGAATCTTTGATCAAAACAGTCAGTAATGGAAGCCAGGCAGCATCCAGTTCTTACAGTCACATGGCAAACAGCCCTCAAATTTTTTATTTTAATTATTTTGCAGTCTTAAATATTTTCTAACTTAAATTATGGTTTTTTTCCTTTCATCCATAGGTTATTTAGTAGCCTGTTTTAAATTTTTAACACATAGAGGTTTTAAGTGATTTTCGTTGTTGTTAATTATTTCTAACTTAATTGTATTACGGTCAAGAAAAGTAATCTTTACGTTACTAATTCTTAGAAATTTCTTTTATAAGGATCAGCATAAAGCTGGTTCCTATGAGTTGGAGGTTAAGGATGTCCCAAATGTACAACGTTTCCAAACTTCTGTCCCACTCCATCATCTCTAACATCAACTACTCCGTTTCCCCTCAGTACTCTCTCTCCTGTCTTTGGGTTCCCTAATTCACTGCAACATCTCACAGAACTCATGAACCATATGAAGGAAATGGCTCACCTGGTTGTAGAGGCTGGCAAGTCCCAAATCTGCGGGTTAGGTATAGGCTCCTCCTGACCCGCTTGGCTACAGGGGCTGACAAACTCAAACTGGAAATTCAGACCACAGGCTGCTGGCTCACAAGGCTGTGGAAGCTGATTAATCAGGTCAGACGATAACCCAATGGCCTATGGGGCTGTGGAGACCCATGAATCTTAGAATTAGCAGGTCAAACAGCTGGCCCCTGGCTCAAATCCCAAGAGCCACAGGTGAACTGATCATGAAGCAGACACGGGTGCCAGATGCAGAGAGAGCCAGGCCAGGATACTCACATATACCTTATATATAGGCCACACCCCAGGGAAGGGCTTAACTTTAGTAAGTGTGGGACTTGACTCATGCCCTCCTCCAAGGGCTCGACAGAAGACACACCCTACAGCAGTCCTACCTTATCAGCATGTAGAGATCAGGATCCACAACACACAAAATGGAGGACAACCAAACAGTATTGGGAATCAGGGCCCAGTCAAGTTGACACATAACCCCAACCATCACAGGTTTCATATACCTTATTTGCATAGTCCCACTCAATCATTGTGTGTGAGTCACAAAGACCACAGCTAGCAGGGCCGTATGAAGTAATTCATTATACCGAAGAAGTGTTTGAAGGCTGTTGGGTGAGCCTTCCATGAGTGCTTTCAGTTAATTTTTTTCTCCAGTTGTTGAGTACTGATATACAATGCTTGTTAATTGTAAGTTTACATCTTCTACAAAGTTAATAACTTTATCAGTTTCAGAGGGTGGTGTGTACAATCACTATGATGCAGAATTTATGAATATCTCTTAATTTTTAGTGAGCATATTTTGCATCTATTTTATTTTATATACGTATTATATACAAGTCTAGAACTATTATATTTTCCTGGTGAGTTGAACTTCATAGCATTAGGTAGCAATGCTATTTATCACTAGCAATATTTTTCCCTTTAAATTCTATTTTGTCTAATATGCATATAGATACATCAGCTATCTTTTGGTTAGTATTTCCTGGTCTGTCTTTTTCTTTCGTTTCATTTTTAAAAATTCTGTTTGGGTCCTCTTCAAATCTGCCTGATTGTTTTTGATAGTCTGTGGTTCCTTGCCAGTAGTTTTGATTCCAAATACATTAATTATTCCCATTTTATATTTGAGCATCTAATGCTCTGAGATTGGAATCCTTTGCTAGTCTGATTCTGCTGTTCGTTATTTCTGCTGACCTAATCTCGGTGCCTTGTTTATTCATGTGTTTTGTGATTTTCGATTGTGCATTCTTACTTGTCGAAATTTTACCTGCAGAAATTCTTTAAGGCTTGGATTGAGGGTACATTCCTAGAGAGAAGATTTGCATCTTCCAGTCACCAAAGGATGCTACCAATCCAGCCCCATTTTACACTAAATTCTCAGTTTGGGATTTTTCTTTGAGGATTACAAGCACACTTATTTTAAAGTTTTTTTAATCTTTCTATAAATTAATCTCTTCTGCAGTGACTTGGCAGTGACTTTATTTTCTGCTCGCTGTGACTGTTGAATTTGTTGCCTGTCAGAGTTCAACAAGTCTTCTGGAGTTTTGGTTCACAGCCTCATTTGGAGTGTGTGAGTTGTGTGCTTACCCCACCGCCTCAGTTCTCTAGTGCTGCTATAACAGAAATACCACAAGTGGGTGGCTTTCACAAACAGAAATTTATTTTCTCACAGTTTGGAGGCCAGAAGTCCAAATTCAGGATGCCCACTCGGGGGGAAGCCTTTCTCTCTGTGTCAGTTCTGGGAGAAGGTCCTTGTCTCTTTTCATCATCTGTAGGCCTGGCATTCCTTGGCTCCTTGGTGACCTTCATGTGACATCTATCTTCCCCCAAATGTGCTTCCTTGCTTAATCTGCTCCTTTTATAGCTCAAAAGAGATTGACTCAAGACACACCCTATACTACACAGTCTCATTAACATAACAAAGAAATCCGTTCCCAAATTAAATTATAACACAGGTATACTCCCAAAAAACCCATTGCCGGTTGAGTGGATTCCAACTCATGGCAACCTTATAGAGCAGAGTAGAACTGCCCCACAGAGTTTCCAAGGAGCACCTGGTGGATTCAAACTGTGACCTTTTGTTTAGCAGCCATAGCTCTTAACCATTACACCACCAAGGTTTCCACTGATACATGGGTTAGGATTTACAGCACATACTTTTGGAGGACAAAATTCAATCAGTAATATCCTCCCTGCCCAGCAGAGTTGCTGTTATCTCTGCCACGCCCAGGCCCACAATCCAGTGCAGATCTTACAATGATGTTTTAGGGCTCATTCCTATGGACATATTGGAGATACTGCAGCCTCAGCTGCAAAGCCAGTGGGTAGGCTAAATCTTTGTCCTACCTCCCTGGACCCACCTGTTTCTCTAAGTCAGAGTCCTAGACAGGTGTCATCTGCAGTTTTATTTTCTTGCCTCCTTCCCCAGTTGTAGAGTCCCACCCCTGCCACTGGCTTCAGGCAGGAGCCTGGTTCAGGCTGTCTCTTGTGGAGCATTTTAGTCTCCATTTCCTTGCGAAAAGCCAAAGCGTTGGCGGCTACTTAGACCCAGAGCCTAAGAGCCTATGGCTTCAGCACTCTCCCTGCTTTGCACTTCTACTCTAGAGTTGCTTTTATTTTTGAGCCTGGCTTGGTCTGTTTAGTTTTCCCTTCTTACATTTTATGTACCATTGCTCTATGGTATAAAGGTTTCTGTTGACTTGTTATTTTCAGTTGACTTTTTATAATGGATATTATCTACTATTGCATAACAAATCACTCTAAAATGTAGCAGCTCAAAACAACAGTCATTTTAGTATGTCTCATGACTTTGTGCTTCAGGAATTTGGGCAGGGTTCAGCTGGGTGGTTCTTCTTTTCCATGTGGCATCAACCAAGGTCACTTGGTGGTATTCAGCTGGTATATGGGTTAATCTGGAGAGTTCAAGATAGTGGTAGTGATGGCTAGAAGGCTGGGTTCAGCTGGGACTCTTTTCTGTAGTACCTACATGAAGCCTCTCCAGTTCAGTGGTCTCAAGACAGCCAGGCTTCTTACATGATGGCTCAGGGCTGCTAGAGAGAATATTCCAAGAGATGGGAAGCGAAATTTTCTTTTAAAGCCTAAGCCAGGAAAACAGCACAATGTCACTCTATGGATCAACCAGTCACAAGCTTGTCCAGATTCAAGGGGAGGAGACATAGATCCCACCTCTCGATGGCAGAGTGTTGCAGAATTTGTGGCCATATTCAATCCTGCACACTTGTTTATTTTTTCCCCTGGACTATGAGACCCTTGAGAGCAGAGGCCCTGTTCTCTGTCACTGTTGGATCCCAAGGGTCTTCAATGGCCTGGCACACAGTGGTGTTACGTGTGTGTTGACCAAATGACAAGGTGCATGCTGCGATACACAAGCATAGAGCTAACTACATCTGTGTGCACTTCCTTCATCACATCCTTGGGAAAAGAATGGGATTGCTGGGTCAAACAGCACATTCTTTAGGCAACTGAACCACATTGCCTAACAGTTCTGCAGAAAGGTGCCTGTGCCAGATAATTTGTAAGGTTATAATTATGCTGTGGCTCATCCATTCAAGTGCAATGAATGTGTCGCCCTACTGCCCAATCAACTCCATCTCCAGGCACCCACAGACCTAACAGCTTCCATAGCAAACCAGTATCAAGGGGCAGGAAAGAAGGTGCAAAGGTGAGTTACAGCTCAGCCTGGGCTGGGAACTTGAACTGCCCACAGAACAAGAAATGGTCCAGGCAGGCCTGGGTTTGCAAAAGGCCCACCTACAATGAACCGCCCAACTTCCTCCTTTGACTTGCCACTATACGGAACACATAAATACAGGTGGTAGAGAAAAGTATTTCTATAACCTGCAGTGGTGCATATAAAGTCGAAGTTCATGGGCAAACCTGGGAACCTACCCACCATTTATAGCTTTGTGGTTCTAAGAAAATGCCTACATACCTTGTTGTACATTGTTGTTGTTGGTTGCTGCAAAATGACACGTGGCATCAGACCTTGTCCAAATTCACGAGCGGGGAGGTAATCACCATCAGCATCAGCCCAAAGCTGATTCCTACGAGGTGGAGGACAGACATACCTCCGCTCTTCAAACTTTACCAATTCTGACACCAGCCATCCCCCTGATGGCACTCTCTACTTCTCTGCTGGGTTCAATAATTTGTTGCAATGACTACACAGAACTCACAGACCATACGCACGATTATGGGGTTTATTAAGGAAGTAACAGGTTACAATTCAGGATAAAGGTCAACTTGGAAGTAACAGGGACAACTCAGGAGACAGCTCTCCAATCAGGGCAGCTTCTTTTTGGCTGCTGCTGCAGGGCTTTGCTTAAGGCCTTGCTACCACCAGGTACTGCCCAGGGCCTGGCCTCTGCTTTGCTTGGGCAAGTGTTACAGCTCTTGTTTCAGTTCTGCCGATAAGTGCCGAGAGGCACTCCTCTCCACCAGGAAGCCTCCTACTTGAAGGTACTCAGCTCTCTTGCTCCATGGGTCAGCACGCCTAGCCTGCCAGTCCCCTGCTGCTGCTACCTTGTGCTGCTGTCGTCTCATGCCCTCTTCAGTGTTACAGATCTTACTCTGCCTCCTGGATCTAGGAGGTTCTCAGCACAGGGATCCTCGGTCCAAACGAAGTGCTCCACTCCTGGCTTTTCTTCTTGATGGTAGTGAGGCTCCCCGCCCACCCCCCACCACTAAACCTCTGGTATTGACTCTTTTTAAGCCTAGTGGGATGGCAAAACTGACCAGTCCCCTTGGTGGGCCACAGGCACCTTATTTGCATATCCCAGGCAATCCCAGCAAGAGTTTTACACACCTTATTTGCATAGTTCCACCCAATCATTTTGAGGGAGCTACAAAACCATGCCTAGAGGGGCCATATAAAAGCAGTTCACTGCACTACAGCTGCCTTTGAATCAGCTTCCACTCGTGGTGAACTTACATATAACAGAAGGAAGTGCTATTCAGGCCTGCACCATCTTCGTGATCGTTGGTATGTTTGAGTTCATTGCTACAGCTACTGCGTAGTGCCGTCCAACCTAGGAGGCTAACCTTCCAACACTATACTAGACAACATTCTTTTGTGATCCATAGGGTTTTCATTGGCTGAGTTTTGAAAGTAGACCACCAGGCCTTTCTTTCTAGTTTGTCTTAGTCTGAAAGCTCTGCCAAAACCTGTCCAGCATGGGTGACCCTGCTGGTATTTGACATATTGGTGGCATAGCTTCTTCCAACATTACAACAACACACAAGCCAGCACAGTATGACAAACTGAGAGATGGGTGGTGGTTGTTATACGTATCTGTCTTGATAACCAATGATGATGATGAAGCTAATGAGGTTTACCAAGCTCCTTGGTGTGTCGGGCACTGTTCCAAGCATGCCTTGTGCATTCTTATCTAAACCTGACAATAATCCTCGGAGGCAGACACTATGCTTATTTCCATTTTTCAGATGAGGAGAGGTCCAGCGAGGTGAAGCCATTTACCCAAGGTCAAACATTGAGTACGTGGGTCAGCAGGGACTTCGACCCAAGGATGGCTGAGTTGGAAGGTCAGGCTACTAAATACCACCCTTTCTGAAATTTAATCCATTAGCATACAAAATCTTAATGTTGGAATAACTAGGGACGATCTCTAAATTCTTCACCATTTATACCCCTGTTCCTAGTACAAGCCCAATGCAAGGTGGGCTTCAAATAAATACTTGTTGAAAATAAATGAATGAATATTATTGATGGATCTATGCCCCATCATACGTTTTCCTCCATTTTAACAATTAAGATGTAATTTATATACAGCAAATTCACCCTTTTGTGGACAGTTCTGCAAGTTTTGACAAATATATGATACAGTCAGTTATACGACCAACACCATAAACAAAGTATAGCATGATTCCATCACCTCCCAATATTTCCCCATACACTTTTGTAGTTAATGCTCCACCCCCCACCCCAGCTCCTGGCAACCACTAATCTGTTTTCTGTTTTTATAGTTGTTTACCTTTGCAAGAATATCACGTAAATGGAATCATGCACTGTGTAGCCTTTTGAGTCTGGTTTCTTTCACTTAGCATAACACATTTGAAATTCACCCATATTATTGAGTTTATCAATAGTTCACTCCTTTTCATTCCTGTGTAGTATTCCATTGAGATGCCCGGGTGGTGCAAATGATTTGTGATTGGCTAACCTAAAGGGTGGCAGTTTAAACCCACCCAGCGGTGCCACGAAAAAGAAAAAAAAGACCTGCAAAACTTCTCCCATAAAGACTATTCAAACCAAACCAAACACATTGCCATTGAGTCAATTCTGTCTATAGGACAGAATAGAACTGCCCCATAGGGTTTCCAAGACTGTAATCTTTATGGAAGCTGACTGCCTATCTTTCTTTCATGTAGCAGCTGGTGGGTTCGAACAGCCAACTTTTTGGTCATCAGCTGAGCACTTAACCAGTGCACCACCAGGGCTCCTCTATAAAGACTACGGCCAAGAAAACCCTACACAGCAATTGTACTCTGTAACACATGGGGTAACCATGAGTCAGAATCAACTCAATGGTAATGTTTGTTTCTGCGTATTCCATCGTATGGACATACTACAGTTTACTTATACGTTCACCAGTCGAGGGGCAGTTAGCTGTTTCCAGGCTTTGGCTATTACACAAAAAATGACTATAAACATTCCTGCACAGGTTTTTGCGTGAACATGGGTTTTCTTTCATGTGAGCAAATACCCACAAGTGGGATTGCTGAGTCTAAGGTAAATGTATATTTAACTTTATAAGAAACCGCTAAATTGTTTTTCAAAGTGGTTATATCATTTTGTACTCTCACCAGCAATGATGAGGGTTCCAGCTCCTTGCATTCTCGTTAGCATTTGATAGTCAATTTTTTTAATATGAGCCATTTTAATAAGTATGTGGTAGTATCTCATTGTAGCATGAATTTGCATTTCCCTAGTGACTGACTATCTTAGGCTGGGTTCTCTAGAGAGATTCATATCAAGGAAATGGCTCATGTGGTTGATTATAGAGGTTAGAACATCCCAAGTCTGTGGGTTAGGATAGAGGCCTCTCCTGATTCACGGACCTGCAGGGACTGGCAAACCCAAGATTGGCAGATCAGACCACAGGGTTCTTCCTCACAGGCTGTGAAGACTGAGGAATCCCAGGATCGGCAGGTAAGACGACAGGTAAGCTGCTTGCTCAAGTTCCAAGAACCAGAGGTCAGACAAACAGGGGCCAGCTGCAGGATCCAGAGCAAGCAGGGAAGTCCGCTTATATTCAATGCAGGTCACACCCCCAAGGAAACTCCATTTCAACCGCTTGGATACTAACAGCAGATCCCAGCATGGAGGTGATCACATTATATCAAAATTCATCACGGAAGTGATCACATCATTATATGACTGCCAAACTACATCATAACTAACAAACCACTGAAAAGCATGGCCCAGCCAAGGTGACACACGACCTTGACATCACACTGACTAATGTTGAACATCTTTTCATGTGCTTAGTTGCCATCTGTATATCATTTTGGGTGAAGTGTGTGTCTGTTCAAATCTTTCGCCCATTAAAAAAAAAAAATTGCATTGTTTTCTTATTATTGAGCTTTAAGAGTTCTTTACACATTTGGGATGTAAATATTTTCTCCCTGACTGTGGTTTGCCTTTTTATTCATTCTTTTAAAAGTATCCTTCAAAGAACAAAAGCTCTTAATTAAATATAGTCCAATTTATGGATTTTTTTTTTACCATGCTTTGGTTTTGGACCTAAGAAATCTTTGCCTAACCCAAAGTCACGAAGATTTTCTCTTACGTTGTCTTCTAGAAGTTGTAAATAATCATAGTAGCTACCTTGTGAGATTATTATATTAAATGCAGTAATGGATGTAAAGCCCTTAGCCCAGGGCCTAACACAGAGTAAATGCTCAGTAAATTGAACCTCAGACGGACATTTGCCTTCAAAATGTCCATAACGTCACTCTGAAGAATAAGGTGTGCATGACCCAAGCCATGGTATTTTCAATTGCCTCTTATACATGCAAAAGCAGGACAATGAAAAAGGAAGACAGAATAATAATTGACACATTAGAATTACGGTGGAGAATTATGGTGGTGAAGAAGAGTGGATATACCATGGACTGCCAGAAGAACACCCCCATGTGTCTGAAAACCTTATGAATAGCAGCGGAACATTGTCTGATACAGTGCTGGAAGATGAGCCTCCCAGGTTGGAAGGCACTCAAAAGATGACTGGGGAAGAGCTGCCTCCTCAAAGTAGAGTCGACCTTAATGACGTGGATGGAGTAAAGCTTTTGGGACCTTCATTTGCTGATGTGGCACGACTCAAAATGAGAAGAAACAGCTGCAAACATCCATTAATAATCGGAACCTGGAATGTATGAAGTATGAATCTAGGAAAATTGGAAATTGTAAAAAATGAAATGGAATGCATAAACATCGATATCCTAGGCATTAGTGAGCTGAAATGAACTGGTATTGGCCATTTTGAATCAGACAATCATATAGTCTACTATGCTGGGAATGACAACTCGAAGAGGAATGGTGTTGCATTCTTCGTAAAAAAGAACATTTCAAGATCTATCCCGAAGTACAACGCTGTCGCTGTCAGTGATAAGATAATATTCATACGCCCGAAAGGAAGACCAGTTAATACGACTATCATTCAAATTTACGCACCAACCACTAGGGGCAAAGATGAAGAAACAGAAGATTTTTATCAGCTGCTGCTGTCTGAAATTGATCGAACATGCAATCAAGATGCATTGATAATTACTGGCGATTGGAATGCGAAAGTTGGAAATGAAGAAGAAGGATCAGTAGTTGGAAAACATGGCCCTGGTGATAGAAACAATGCCAGAGATCAAATGATAGAATTTTGCAAGATCAATGACTTCGTCATTGCAAATACCTTGTTTCACCAACGTGAACGGTGACTGTACACATGGACCTCGCCAGATGGAACACACAGAAATCATATTGACTACATCTGTGGAAAGACAAGATGGAAAAGCTCAATATCATCAGTCAGAACAAGGCCAGGGGCCGACTGTGGAAAGTAAAGAGCAGACCATTAACTGCTCATATGCAAGTTCAAGCTGAAACTGAAGAAAATCAGAGCAAGTCCACAAGAGCCAAAATATGACCTTGAGTATATCCCACCTGAATTTAGAGACCATCTGAAGAATAGATTTGACGCATTAAACACTAGTGACCAAAGACCAGACGAGTTGTGGAATGACATCAAGGACATCATCCATGAAGAAAGCAAGAGGTCACTGAAAAGACAGGAAAGAAAGAAAAGGCCAAGATGGATGTCAGAGAAGACTTTGAAACTTTGCTCTTGAGCGTCGAGCAGCTAAAGCAAAAGGAAGAATTGATGAAGTAAAAGAACTGAACAGAAGATTTCAAAGGGCCTCTTGAGAAGACAAAGTAAAGTATTATAATGACATGTGCAAAGAGCTAGAGATGGAAAACCAAAAGGGAAGAACACGCTTGGCGTTTCTCAAGCTGAAAGAACTGAAGGAAAAATTCAAGCCTCGAGTTGCAATAGTGAAGGATTCCATGGGGAAAATATTAAATGATGCAGGAAGCATCAAAAGAAGATGGAAGGAATACACAGTGTCATTGTACCAAAAAGAATTAGCCGATATTCAACCATTTCAAGAGGTGGCATATGATCAGGAACCGAAGGTACTGAAGGAAGAAGTCCAAGCTGCTCTGAAGGCATTGGCGAAAAACAAGGCTCCAGGAATTGATGGAATATCGATTGAAATGTTTCAACAAACAGATGCAGCGCTGGAGGTGCTTACTCGTCTATGCCAAGAAATATGGAAGACAGCTTCCTGGCCAACTGACTGGAAGAGATCCATATTTATGCCTATTCCCAAGAAAGGTGATCCAACTGAATGTGAAAATTATAGAACAATATCATTAATATGACACGCGAGCAAAATTTTGCTGAAGATCATTCAAAAATGGCTGCAGCAGTATATCGACAGGGAACTGCCAGAAATTTAGGCCTGTTTCAGAAGAGGACGTGGAACCGGGGATATCATTGCTGATGTCAGATGGATCCTGGCTAAAAGCAGAGAATACCAGAAGGATGTTTACCTGTGTTTTATTGATTATGCAAAGGCATTTGACTGTGTGGATCATAACAAACTATGGATAACACTGTGAAGAATGGGAATTCCAGAACACTTAATTGTGCTCATGAGGAACCTTTACATAGATCTAGAGGCAGTTGTTCGGACAGAACAAGGGGATACTGATTGGTTTAAAGTCAGGAAAGGTGTGTGTCAGGGTTGTATTCTTTCACCATACCTATTTAATCTGTATGCTGAGCAAATAATATGAGAACCTGGACAATATGAAGAAGAATGGGGCATCAGGATTGGAGGAAGACTCATTAACAACCTGTGTTATGCAGATGACACAACCTTGCTTGCTGAAAGTGAAGAGGACTTGAAGCACTTACTAACGAAAATCAAAGATCACAGCCTTCAGTATGGATTACACCTCAACATAAATCAAAAATCCTCACAACTGGACCAATGGGCAACATCATGATAAACGGAGAAAAGATTGAAGTTGTCAAGGACTTCATTTTACTTGGATCCACAATCAACAGCCATGGAAGCAGCAGCCAAGAAATCAAAAGACGCAGTGCACTGGGCAAATCTGCTGCAAAGGACCTCTTCAAAGTGTTGAAGAGCAAAGATGTCACCCTGAAGACTAAGGTGCGCCTGACCCAAGCCATGGTATTTTCAATCGCATCATATGCGTGTGAAAGCTGGACAATGAATAAGGAAGAGTTGACGCCTTTGAATTGTGGTGCTGGCAAAGAATATTGAATATACCATGGACTGCCAAAAGAATGAACAAATCTGTCTTGGAAGAAGTGCAGCCAGAATGCTCCTTAGAGGCAAGGATGGCAAGACTGTGTCTTACATACTTTGGACATGTGATCAGTCCCTGGAGAAGGACATCATGTTTGGCAGAGTAGAGGGTCAGCGGAAAAGAGGAAGACCCTCAACGAGGTGGATTGACAGTGGCTGCAACAATCAGCTGAAGCATAACAACAATTGTAAGGATGGCACAGGACCGGGCAGTGTTTCGTTCTCTTGTGCATAGCGTCGCTATGAGTCGGAACCAACTCGACGGCACCTAACAACAACAACAACAACAAGCCAGAAGAACCAACAAATCAGTCTTAGAAGAGATGCAACCTGAGAAGAAAGGAAGGTGAGACTTCAGCTTGCTTGCTTTGGACATGTTATCAGGAAAGACCGATTTCTAGAAAAGGACATCATTGTTGGTAAAGGAGAGGGTCAGCAAAAACAAGGGACACCCTCAGTGAGATGGATTGACACAGTGGCTGAAACAGTGGACTCAAACATAGCAACAATTGCGAGGATGGCGCAAGACCTGTCAACCTTTCATTCTGTTATACATAAGGTCGCCCTGAATGAGCGCTCACTCAACAGCAACTAACAACAATAATGTCTAGAGGTGCCCTCATGCTCCCCCTCCCCATTTCCTCTGCACAGACTGGTGTCCGGTCATCACAGAAGGACAGAACAGAAGGTGGCAAAAGGCCTCTGCAGATATTCCTGTCTAAACTGCTCCTGGAATCAAGAGAGGAAGAGGAGACAGAAAGAGGCCAGAAGGACCGCAGGTCATCAGAAGAGCCAGGCCTGGAAGGTAGTTCTTCCCACTGCAGCAGCACTCCTTCATCCAGCCATGGAGCTAGAGTCCAAGCCATGATGGGGCGGTGGGGACTAGGGTCATTATGAAACACCTATGGTGTGCCAGGCCCTGGGATCCAGCCATGAACAAGACAGACAAAACCTGGGTTTCAGGAGCCCACAGCCCAGCAGGGGAGACAATCAACAAATAATTATGTAATTAATGATTGGATTAAGGAGGACAGTGTGCTGGGTGGGGGGTGGGCAGGGAGTCTCACAAGAATGTATTGCCCTCTGTGCCAGGCCTAGGGCCCGTCCAGGCTGGGGGTTGGGGTGTGCAGACACAGGGACACGGATGACGTCAGCGTGAGAGCAAGGTGGCGGTGGGGCTGTGCTTTGGAGGACTCCGAGAGAAAGGCAGCTCATTCCTAGTCCATACATTCGTTCAAGAAATAGTCATGCAGTGTTCACTGTATGCCAAGCCAAACGTGACCCTGCCCTCTTGTATTTTGGGGGAAACAGGGCGGCAGGAAACACGCAACAAATAAATAACGAAGATCGTTTCAGCCCTAGCCAAGGGCTCCGAGGAGCTGCGACGGGGACAGGGCGCCCGAGGCGGGGACGCGTCCTGCATTTGCTGCCACCCCTCGACTTTGCAAAGAGGTCACCACGCCACAGGCGCACCCTCCGTCGGGTCCGCAGCCCCCACGCCCCAGCGAAAGAGACGCACCCCCGCCCCCGTCTGCTCGCTGACGCCCCCTGGCGGGAGCCCTCCACCGCACCGGCATCGCCAGCCGGGGCGGGGGCGCCGCGCACGCGCAAGGGCCGGCGGCGCGCGCCGAGCGGGGGGCACCGTGCGGGTGCAGCCACGATGGAAGGGGGTGCGTACGGAGCGGGCAAAGCTGGGGGCGCTTTCGACCCCTACACCCTGGTCCGGCAGCCGCACACCATCCTACGCGTCGTGTCTTGGGTAAGGACGGCGGGTGGCCGGACCAGGGCTGGGGGCGCGGGCAAGGGCAAGGGCGGCGTGCCCGGACCGACTCAGACCCCACCGGACCCCCGGCAGGCTGGCAGTCGCGGGCGGAGCGCGGTCCTGCCTTGGTGCCGGCCTCCACCCCTCTTTCTCCCGAGTCCCGGGCGGGGGTCTCGGAGCACGCGGGGTGCGTCCGCTTCGGCTTTGGGAGCCGGTGCTTCCTGACGCCCCCTCCCAGCGCCCCCTCCCAGCGCCGTGACCTCCAGGCCGCGGCTCTGCGGTTCGCGTTGCGCGCGGCCGCCTGAGCGGACCGGCGACCGTGGGGACAGAGCCTAGGTTTCAGGTGGCCTTTTTTGGAGGTGGATCAGGGGCGTGGATCACCTTGTCGGGGGCGGGGGGGGAGAGGGGCACGGCGCGTGTGCCCTGAGCGTTCGGGGAGGAGAGGCCGAGAACAGGGGTTCTGTTGCTCAGCCGGGACGCTGTGGGGCTACGCTTTGGAAGCCGAATACCTGGCTTCCTCCCTCCCCCCCCACCCGGGAACTGCCTCTCCTTCGCGGCGTGACCTTGGGCTGGGAACCACCCGAGAAAGGTCCACGGGAAACGAGTTCATTTCCGAGGTGGAGAGCCTTACCTCCCCTCTCGTGCCTCAGTTTTCTGATTTATAGCGAGGGTGGGAGGAGCCTGTTTGAGGCCCCCTCGGCGTCTGACATTTCGTGAATTCATGATCCCTTCCCCTCCTAACATACACCTGGATGGGGGGTGATGTCTAGACGAAAGGTCCCCTTCCCACAGCCAGGAGCAGAGAGGCCCTTCTAGACCTACCCCAGCCTTGTGGGAGGCAGGCCTCCTTCCAGCCCTGAGGGTGGAGTAGAGTCCCTGTTGAGACCTGGGGGTGAGGGAGATGGGACAGAGATAGTGGGCACAGACTAGAGGGGTTCAGATGGCCTGGGAAGCACCCCAGGGAAAGGATTCCAGCTGGGGAGGAGTGCCTGGGGCTCCCTGGGATTTGCTGGCCATTACACCCCAACATCCTCACCAGAGGGGCCGCCTTTACAGGCCTGGGCCCTTTTCCTGGTGGGCCCAGACCAGAGGAGCCTGGATCCAGGACTGCTGGGTGGCAGCACTGTTAACAGACCCAGGGACCTAAGGCTAAGTCCAGGTGCGACCTCGGAGTGCTCAAGCGCCCCTCCTTTCCCCGGTTGTCAAGACCATTAGGGTCTGGGTGAGTGGGACAACTTGGGTGTTTATTTTTGGCCTCCCGGAGAGGGAAGGAGCTACTTTCCTTTGTCTAAAAAACATTCCAACCTCCTCCTCGTGCCCCAGGCAGGGCAACCACGTGTAAACCCTTCCTTGTCAGATGCCCCAGATGGAAAGCCCTTTGAGGGCAGGGAATGACTGGCACCCCTGGCACGTCCATGAGAGTTCGTGGCACTGAATTCATCATCTGTGCCAGTCTCTGGCTCCCCAGAGACCCCAACAAGCCCGTGGCAAAGGTGGGAGCCTGGGGGCACCTGCCCTATCACGTAGGTTGTTGCTGTGCACAGCTCCCTTCAGACAGCCCTAGGACACTGGTGGCGGGGGGGGGGGGGGGGAGCGGGGAACGCTGGCTCTGTCGGGGGTCGTAGGCGGGTGTCTGCCCTCAGCCTGTGGTGGCATCATTTAGCAAAGCTTGATATTGAGTCTGCTGCTTCAGGGGAAGGCTGCCCTGAGGGAAGGCAGGGAAAGTGGCATGACTCAGACACAGCCATGTGGCGGGCAGCTCGGGACAGAGGTGAGCCGGGCAGGCAGAGGCCAGGAGAGTGTGGAGAGGGGTCTCCCACTGTGCGAACCAGCGAAGCTTGGATGTCAGACTGCACCTTTGAAGGTACAGAGAGTTTATGAGTGTGGATGTCTGAGCCAGAGAGGCTTCCAGGCAGGAGGGGGGGAAGGTAAGTGACGGAGCAGCCACCGGTGCCAGCTAGTTCTCCCAATAGCCTGATTTACACTGGAGGAAACTGAGGCTCAGAGAGGCAAATGGACTTGCCTGAGATCACTGAGTATGTGAGTGGCTGAGGGTTCAAACCCAAGTCTTCGGCGGTTGAAGCTTAGTGCTTCTCCTAGAGGAGGGGAGTGCGGAATCCTGGGATTTCAAGGTTGGAAAGGACAGAGGGATCATTCGGGCCCACCCCCATCCAGTGCCTAAAGCCCCTCCCCAACTTATGAGCCCACTCACACACAGGAGACAGAGCACTCAGTGCCTTTGTGTGAGTGGAGGCACCTGGCACCAGCTGATTGATTTCCTGTGCAAATATAGTTTTCTGATCTTAGAAGTAATACCTGCCAATTACTGGAAATATAGAAGTCACCTGTGATCCCACCACTGGGAGAGGGCCGCATCTCCTTCCAGTCTCTGTCTTATGTGGCACGCACGCCCAGACGTTTAACACAGTGGGAGGCCTGCTCTTTGCCCTTAGGCTCCCTGCAGCAAGCCTTGCGGCAAGGTTATCCGGGAGTTAACAAAGCCTCAGCTCCTCCTGGGGGCTTCCTCAGTCTGAACAAATTGGGCAGCTGGTCACTTTCTCCAGGGTCGCTCCTGCGCCCAGGCCCCTTACAAAGCCCTGGAGGGCCCAATAGTGTGTGCCCACGGGCTCCTGATTTTGTTATTTTTCCTGAAGAGGGCCCCAAATGGTAAACACCTCAGGGCCTCCCCAACCTGGCTACCCTCTGAACTCTGAGCCCCTGAGCTGGGCTGAGGGTCCAAGGTGGTTCTCAGCACTGCTGCTGGTTACCCCTAGGCCCAGCTGGGGCACTTGCGTCCTCCCAGGGGCCTTTTCAGCTCCTCTCCGCCTCTGTCAGGCTGAGCTGGGCCTGGCCAGACCTGGCAGGGTGATTATTGGTAAAGGTGGGAAGGGAGCTGGTGAGCCCTCTGGCGGTTCCAACTTGAGCGCTTCCTCCCCTGGCAGGGAGGGGCGTGGGAGGGGCAAGCTCAGGGCTGCTGCCTCCTGACCCAGGTTGGAGGGAGATGGGACTTTGCAGGCTGGGTATGATACAGGAGATCAACTGCCACTCCTGGCACCTCCAGGTACCAGCCGTGACCTTCGGCAGGTGTCTCCCAACCCACCCCGTGCCTTGGTCTCCCCATCTGAATGAGGAAATTGGGCCAGGTCAGTGACTGCAGCCTGTTGGTGACTCATGGCTTTGTTCTGAAGCCAGATGGAAAGATGGAGTTCCAGCATGAGACACGTTGATTTGATAGAAAGGGCCACCTTTTACTTGGCGTTTCCATTCTTACCTTCTAGGGGCTGAAATAACCTAAGGGAAAGATCTTGGTGCAGGTAGGTGAGAGGTTCTGTTTAAAGCTCTGTCTTGGCAAAATAAAACGTTTGAAGTCTTGCCATTTTCGGAGTTGATCTCCCAGGGTCCTCAGCTGTAATATCCCAATTCTGTAAATAGGGCAGATATCACTGCCCCCATTTTAAAGATGGCAAAAGTAAGGCTTAGCCTGAAGAAGTGACTTGTCTGCTGACACAAGGCTCAGGACTGTCAGAGCCGCAGGTTGAACCCTGTTTTGGGGCACCACCTTTAGTGTACTCCCTATGGCTTCTTTGGCTGGGCTGTGGTGGTACAAGGGTGTCTTGGAGGGGTGGCTTTGTACCCCATCTTCATCAGCCTCCACCCCTGTCACCCCAAGTGCACACTGAATAAGAGCTGAGCTTGCCTTGCAAACACAGCAGGTTCAAAACAAGACCCCTTGTGCCCCCTTCCCATGCAGATTGCCACACCCCGAGCCATCCCTGTATAGAAGTTCTGGAGCCCACCGCAGCAGGTGAGGGGACCCCAGGAGGAGACAGAGGGTCTGTGATGTTTGCTCATTTATTCCCCAATTACCAAGTCCCTGCTCAGTGCCAGGCTCGGTGTCCCACCTGAAGAGGCATAGTCCAATGAGGAGAACAATTGAGTTAGCAGCCGGAGTTCAGGAGGCTCTGCCAGGAGGGCTGTGGAGGGCTTCCTGCGGGGTTGGGGAGGGGGGACTCCTGAGCTGGTTCTGATCAAGAATTGGGTGGTACATTCTGGGTAGAGGGAACAGCATCTGCAAATACATGGAGGCATGGGGCTAGAGTGAGCCATTGGAGACCAGGGTGTATGGGTGAGGTGACAGGTTGAGAGGGTGGAGAGACAGGTAGGGTTTGGCCCAGGATGACAGACTCATAAGCTGAACTTTACCTGAGGGCAGTGGGGAGCCACAGTGGAGAGCTACAGGGAGGAATTTTGTACAGGGAAAAGTTGTGTTGGCTTGGAGGTATGTGTCCTTGCAGGAGATGTGTGGCCACATCCAGCCTGTCCTCTCTCAGCACCTGGTATGGCCCGTCACTTACATGGAGGTGGGCCCATGGTCCTCCTCCCTGGCACATCACTGGGAATTTCTTGCTGACACCCCTGCAATCTTCCTCGCCTCTTGCCTGCCTGTGGCGGACTTCTCCAGTGGTCCGTCTCTCTGGGGTCCAGGGTGGGGTCGGCTGCACAGGAGACCTTCAGGGGTTGTTGGCTAATAGATTTCTGCTATGGGTCTTGGGCATTTCTGTATGTACAGGGGCATTGCGGGGCTTGGTAAGCCTGAGAGAACCTGGGGTTTGACATCAAAAGCAGAACCACCAGAGCGGGATCTTGGAAAATCTAAGCCTCTGTTTCCTCATCTGTAAAATGGGATTGAAGTGTCAGGGTTTTGGGGGAGGATTCAAAGATTTCTGAAATGTATGCTGTGGAAAGAAAGCCTGCCATATGTCTGCTGTGGTGGCGGCGAGTCCCCCCTGGACACTCATGAAGTGGATTTTGTTACCCCCACTTAGATGAGAAGCCAAGGGTCAGAGGTCGCTGGAGTTGCTGGGATCAGAGCCAGCGGCTGATTGCAAGGACATGGTGGTCCTGCTTCGGGGAGTCCCCAGCCACATGGAGGAGTCCTACACGACCTGCTGGCTCCTGCAAAGCTGTTAGGCAGGCCTGAGCCTGGGGGAGAAAGAACAAAGGCTGGGGAGGAGAGGGGAGACAAAGCCATGAGGAGGGAGGGGGAGGAGGCAGGAGGAAAGGGAGAGAGGGCAGATGGCTGGGCAGCCAGAAGGAGAGTGCTTGGCACCCAGACCTGAAGAACTAGCTGGCAGGGCGGGAGGAGAGGCAGAGTGAGTGTAGGGCTGGGAAGGCCTGAGGCCAAGTTCTGCACCCCCTCTGGCCCTGACTGGCCATGTGACTTGATCACAATGCCAGTGCTTTCTGGGCCTCAGTTTCCCCATCTGCTAAATGGACAAGGAAGGGACAGTCAGATTGGGCTGGTGGTTCCCAACCTTTCCACCCTCGACGAACCCAATTCTTGCCCCCAGTAGATTCCAGACTGGACATGTTTAGACTAGTTGATCTTTAAGGAAGGTAATGCCAAGAACTACCCCTTCCCCCCTTGCTTTGTGAAGAGTCTGGACCAGACGGTGCCTGGGCCCTGGGCCCCAGTCTGTGAGCAGAGCAGAGTGTCAGTAGAGCCTGACAGGGCAGCCATGCTGTGTTTTGGGGAGCCTCCTTCCAGAGATGGAATTTTGCTCCACTCCCCTCACCTCTGCTGAGGAGGAAGGCCGGGGTGATGGGCTGTGCATCTTTGGGGTTGTGAGGGAAGGGGTGACTGTTTGTCTGAAACAGCCCTCGGGTTCAGACCCAGGCTGTTTAGACCATGTTCACCCCAACAAGCCAGGGCTCCTCAGAGAACTCGGGGTCCAGGGCCATGAGGACCTGGCCTGTGTCCCAATCTTTAGTCCCTTCTCTGACTGTCCCTGTCACCTTTTTGTAAAACCCACAGAAAATTGGCCTCCACCCGAGGATGCTGCTTCCCTGCAGCCTTCTCAGTGGGGCTGGTTTTCCCTCAGACTCTTACTTCTGCCAGGCCTGGAGGTGAGATAGGGGCCTCCTGGCTCCTTTTAGAACATTCCTCCCCATCGTTGAACCTCATGCCAGCCCTGTGCCAGCCACTTCCTTTCATCATAGGCCAGCCTGGATCATATCCCCCGCTCCTTGAAGATGCCATCCCCTGGCCCAGCATCTGCTCCCTGCAGCACCACGCCTGCCAGGATTCCTGGTCATTTCAGTGCCCACTTGGATGATCCTTCTCTCCCCCAACCTCTCGGCTCCTTGACCTCCCCTTCCCAACTCATAGAAACCCCATGCACAATGGCATAGAATGGTGCCTAGTCCTGTGTCATCCCCATGATCAGTTGCGGATTGGACTGTTATGATCCACAGGGTTTTCACTGCCTGATTTTTAAAAGAAGATCACCAAACCTTACTTCTTAGTTCATCTTAGTCTGGAAACTCTGCTGAAATCTGTTCAGCATCATAGCAAAGTGTGGCACGCAAGCCACCGCTGATGGGTGGATGCTGCGTATAAGGTACATTGGCCTGGAATTGAATGTGGGTCTCCCACGTGGAAGGCAAGTAGCTGTGTGTTGTTGTTAGGTGCCATCGAGTTGGTTCTGACTCATAGCAACCCTTTGTACCATAGAACAAAACACTGCACCATGCTCACAATCGTTGTGCTTAAGCCCATTGTGCAGCCACGGTGTCATTCCATTTTGTTGAGGGCCTTCCTCTCTTTCACTGACCCTCTGCTTTGCCAAGCATGATGTCCTTTTCCAGGGACTGATCCCTCCTGACAACATGTCCAAAGTATGTGAGACGTAGTCTCGCCATCCTTGCTTCTAAGGAGCATTCTGCTTGTACTTCTTCCAAGACAGATTTGTTTGTTCTTTTCGCACTCTATGATAAATTCATATTTTTCACCAAAGGCATCAGTTTTTGCTCTGTCTTCCTTACTCATCATCCAGCTTTCACGTGCGTATGAGACAATTGAAAACACCCTGGCTTGGATCAGGTGCACCTTAGTCTTCAAGGTGACATCTTTGCTGTTCAACACTTTGAAGAGGTCCTTTGCAACAGATTTGCCCAGTGCAATGTGTCTTTTGATTTCTTGACTGCTGCTTCCATGGCTGTTGATTGTGGATCCAAGTAAAATGAAATCCTTGGGAACTTCAGTCTTTTCTCCGTTTATCATGGCGTTGCCCATTGGTCCAGTTGTGAGGATTTTTGTTTTCTTTATGTTGAGGTGCAATCCATCCTGAAGGCTGTGGTCTTTGATCTTCATTAGCAAGTGCTTCAAGTCCTCTTCACTTTCAGCAAGCAAGGTTGTGTTATCTGCATAACACAGGTTGTTAATGAGTCTTCCTCCAATCCTGATGCCCCGTTCTTCTTCATATAGTCCAGCTTCTCAGATTATTTGCTCAGCATACAGATTGAATAGGTATGGTGAAAGGATACAACCCTGATGCACACCTTTCCTGACTTTAAACTACCCAGTATCCACTTGTTCTGTTCGAACAACTTCCTTTTGGTCTAGTAGCACAATTAAGTGTTCTGGAATTCCCATTCTTCCCAATGGTATCTGTGATTTGTTATGATCCACATATTTGAATGTCTTAGCATAGTCAGTAAAACACATGTAAACATCCTTCTGGTATTCTCTGCTTTCAGTCAGGATCCATCTGACATCAGCAATGATATCCCTGATTCCATGTCCTCTTCTGAATCCGGCTTGAGTTTCTGGCAGTTCCCTGTCGATATACTGCCGTAGCCGCTTTTGAATGATCGTCAGCAAAATTTTGCTTGTGTGTGATATTAATGGTGTTATTCGATAATTTCTGCATTTGGTGGGATCACCTTTCTTGGCAATAGACGTAAATATGGTCTCTTCTATTCGGTTGGCCAGGTAGCTATCGTCCATATTTCTTGACATAGACAAGTGAGTACATCCAGCGCTTCATCTGTTTGTTGAAATATCTCAATTGGTATTCCGTCAATTCCTGGAGCCTTGTTTTTCGCCAGTGCCTTCAGTGCAGCTTGGACTTCTTCCTTCAGTACCATCTGTTCCTGATCATATGCTACCTCCTGAAATGGTTGAATGTCGACCAATTCTTTTTGGTATAATGACTCTGTATATTCCTTCCTTCTTCTTTTGATGCTTCCTGCATCATTTAATATTTTCCCCGTAGAAAATTGTACCTCAAGGCTTGAATTTTTTCTTCAGTTCTTTCAGTTTGAGAAATGCCAAGCATGTTCTTCCATTTTGGTTTTCCATCTCCAGCTCTTTGCATGTGTCATTATAATACTTTTTTTTGTCTTCTCAAGCCACCCTTTGAAATCTTCTGTTCAGCTCTTTTATTTCATCATTTCTTCCTTTTGCTTTAGCTATGCGCATTCCCGTAATTGTCATTTTAAGTATCATTTGCCCTACCTTTCCTGTCCTTCCAGCTCTCTCCCTTTCCCACCTGGCTTCCAGCGGTCAAGCCGTTGACCCTCCCACCGTGTATTGGCCCTCAGAGTCCCACCTTCTCCAGCTTGGATTTTCTGTCTGTCATCCCAGTTATCTCAGCTCCCAGCCCTTCTCTGGGTTGTCACGCTCAACCTGGCAAAACCCCAGCTCTCATGCCTGCTCCCGCCTCCTGGGCCCTCCCTCCTATCTGGTGGCCAGGCCAGCCTCTCGCCCACCCAAGGACACAGACCCAGCGGTTCTCTCTTCCCCACCCTTAGTTTTGCCCTTTCTGCTGGCTCTTCCCCTTTAGTGTACAAATGTGTGTTATTCTCCATCTTAGAAAAACCCTCCCTTGGCCCGTCTCTCTGCTTATTCAGAAGAGTTACCTGTGTTCACTGTCTCCAGTTTTCTCCTCCGTTTTCTCACGTTTCCCCACCTCTAACCCTACTGCTCCCCAACTTCGCCACCTCGTCAGGATCATCTGTGACCTTCATGTTGGCAAATCCCAGGCCTATTCTTAGGAATTCTCCGCAGCATTTTGCAGGAAGTGAGGGTTTACGTGTCTTCTCACTGAGCTGGACAGCCCCCTTGTCCCCTGCCTGCTGCACCCAGTGAGCCATGCTGGGCGCCTGGCCCCTGAGGGCACACAGCCTAGTGGAGAAACAGTTATGGAGGTGAGCAAATGCCTGCAGGGCAGGGAACTCCAGTATAGGCTCAGGGATGAGGGAAGACACTGAATTGAGATGAGAGGGTGGGTGGAGCCAGCCAGGTGGAGAAGGGGAGGGAATTCCAGGCAGAAGGAAGGGCCTATGAGAGCAGTGACTGTGGCTGTCGCCCTCCTGGAATGAGAGCAGTGACTGTGGCTGTCGCCCTCCTGGACCGTGAGCTCTGGAGGGCAGGGCTCCGTCTGTTGCATCACTCCATATCCCCAGTGCTGGAGCGGTTCCTGGGATCTCGTAAGGGCTCCACATGTGGGTGGAATAGATGGTGAACTGCACAACTCTGCCCTCCTTCACCCACCATCCCCATTCAGGTCTCCTATGGAGCCTGAGCCCTGGTGGTGCAGTGGTTAAGAGCTCAGCTGCTAACTAAAAGGTCAGCAGTTCGAATCCACCAGCTACTTCTTATAAACCCTATGAGGCAGTTCTACTCTGTCCTCTGGTCCGGTAACAGCCTTCAAGGCCAATGCAAATATTACCTCCTCTGTGAAGCCTTCTTGGATCCCCCCGCCCAGGTTGCTCTCCTCCCTTGGGCTTGATGTGAATGGGTCTAAGAACCATCAGAACTAGGGGGCTTTTCCCTCTTCGTATCTTTCTTCTAGAAGGTGAGGGAGGGCCTGGGACTGGCTTATCTCTGAAAAACTGGAATTTCTAGAAGGAGATAGTGAACAGTGTCAGGCAGGTAGGTAGTGGCAGGGCAGAAGAAGGCCTCGAAGGAGGAAGCACAGACAGAACTGGATAGTTAACCCTGCCCTTCTTACCAGCTGAGGGACCTCATGGAGCCTTGGTTTCCCCACCTGTAAAATGGGCATAGCAGTACATACCTATGTGGCTCTTGGGAGAGTAGATGAGGCCCTGCCTGTGAAGGGCTCAGGCCATGCTTGCCTTGCTGTCCCCGCCCCTGCCACACACACCCTCTCCTCAGGAAGGGTGAGGTGACAGGACCTGGGGTGAAGAAAGACGTGTGGTGTGGAAGGCTGCATGGGGTGGGAGTCCAGATACCTCTGCCACTGACCATGTGACCCAGGGTCAGTCAGGTCGCCCTCCCTGGGTCTCAGTTTCCCCATTTCTTTGAGGCTCCAGGGCCCCTTTATGATTGTGCAGCCATGTATGGTGACAATGCAGACGATCTGTGGAGAGAAACAGGCACCTACCAGTCACCCAGGCAGAGTCTCTGTACCTCAGAGGCAGGGGTCTGCTCACCCAGGCCCCTGCCCAGCCACGCCCCCTCCCCGCCCCCACTGCTGAGAAGATGTGGGGACAGCTTGCAGGAAGATTACAGTCTAATCCCCAGCAGGTCACTTCCAAGGCCACTGAGCGGGGCCACTGGGAAGGGAGGAAAGAAGGGGCCCTGGGAGCCCCACTCGCCCTGCACTCTGAGGGAGGCTCTTCCGGAAGCCGAGCCACTGCCCTAGCACCATCACGCGCCCGTGTGTTGACTTTGGCCGTTTTCCTCACATGACTCTTGCGGGGGGTGGGGGCGGGGAGGTGGTAGAGGCAGGTCCCTGGTTCCTGTGAAGGAGGGGCCCCTTGGCAGCCTGACTCATCCCTCAAAAGCACAGCCACTCCTTTCTTCACTCAGCTTTCTCCAGGGCCCAGGAAGCAGGAATAGGGACTGTGGTGGGGACGCTGGCAGGAAGGCAGCTTTAGGTGGTGGTAAGGGAGAGGACTCGGCAGCCCCTCCTTAGGGAGTGAGCTCTCTGTGGCCCAGGGTGTGCAAGCAGAGGTGCCAACCAGGGATGCTGAGGAGGGAATGCTCCTTTCTACTGGCTCATGCTGCCTGTCCCTCTGCCCATCCTATCAAGTTTGCTGTCTCCCTCCCTCAAAGCCTTCTCTGACCCTCCCCCTGGGTCTGGGAGGAGGACAGATATCCAACAACTGAAACAATAAATAGAAGTTTTCCATAATAATAATGTTATAATTAAAATGCAGTGGGGCTTGGGGCTACCAAGTGAGTGGGGGAAGAAAAATACTTTAGGCCTGGAAATCTGTCTGGAGGGCTTCTCAGAGGAGGTGTCATTTACATGGAGCCTTGCATGCAAATGGAGCCAGCTTGGAGAAGTGGTGTTCCCAGGAGGAATGGACTAGTGCAAAGGCCTTGCAGCAGGAATGAGAGGAGTGGTGGAAGGAGCGCTGAGTCTGAGAGGAAGCGAAGGACATGGGGTTGCAGTGGGGAGGGGGCTTCCCTGCGTTTAGGAGCCCGGGAGGAGCAATTGGAGGGTTTGGAGCAGGCGGGTTATGTAGCCTGGCTTAGGTTTAAAGGGATCATTCAGGCTGCAGTGAAGGGGACAGTGCAGGGGACAGAGCGGCCACACAGACTGTTTAGGAGGCCACCACTGCCCAGGCCAGAGGTAACAGTGGCCTGGACTGGGGAGAAGGATGTGGACAGGCTGAAGAGTTATTTGAGAGAGGTTGAAACAACACTCCCAACTGTGAAATTGGATGAGGAAGCAGTAAGCAGGAGAGGAGTCAGGGACAAGTTCAGGTTTGGGGGCCTGAACAGCTGAGTGGGAGCCGGTGAGCGGGCAAATGAGCGGCCACAATCTGAGGTCGCTGAGGAGGCCAGGAGAGGCTGGAGGCTCAAACAGCAGGACCTCTGAGCCATCCTGGGAGGAAGAATGTCCTCAGCCAGGGGACAGACTGGGTGATTTGGGGCTCCCCCTAGCTGCTGCCTAGAGATGGCTTGGCAGTCAGGAGGTCTGGGAGGAGGCCGGAGAGGAGGTTATGGCCCCCTGGACATAGACAGTTGCCAAACCAAGGAGTGGAGCCGTTGAACAGGCAGACGTGGGGAGAGACCTGGGACTCCTCCCATCCACCCGGTTTAGGAACAGATGCCCCTGTACAGGGGAGATAAAGGGTGCAGTTTGGAGCTGGGAGGACAGGAGGGCCAAGGGCTCCAGATGTCATCTCCCTACAAGCTTATCTAGGGAAAAGTTAATGTTTGCCTAAAGACATTTAAAGTCAGCCATCTAGGAAGGTCCAGGGGAACGACAGTGCCCTCTGCCCCATACCGCTACCACAGCTGAAGATGGGGGCCCTGGTCTCAGGCCGCCTCATTAACCAATGCCCAGCAGTGAGCCCCTGGCATGCCTAAGTCAGCAACACCCGTGAATTTGGAGACCCTCTGCAATTCCTCAAGTAAAGCGGCCCGGCCCCTTTGTGCACTGCGGGTGATAACCCAGGCTCTGGACCTCTGGTCTGAGGTGCCATAGGGAGTAAGCAGGCATCGTTCTTTGGTCTCATGCTGATCCTAGCATTCAGAATTCTGCAGTTTTCTTAAGGCACATGGTCTGGAATGGGGCTGGAGCAGGGCAGGCCTGGGCAGGAGGCCCGGGGTCTCTGCTTACCTGTGGAGGGAGGCCTGGCCAGAGAGGACTGATCTCAGCCTCAGAGTCCTTCTGTAAAATGTTTTGTGAGTTTTTTTTTTTTCTATTTTAATTTCTTAGACTTTAATAGACTTTTGTTTTAGTTTTATTTTTAAAAATTGTACGAAAAGTACAGAGCCCTTTTTTTAGATTTATTTTCTCTTAAGAGGTTTGGTGAGGCAATAGATGGTGTGTGTAGGACACGTTGACCAGGGCTACTGTTCCTGTCAGGCCCTGAGGATGCTGCAGAAGCTTCCCACCCAGAGTTCCTGGTCTCGTGGGGAGACAGACGCATAAATAAATCCCAGTGAGGTGTGTGAACAAAGTTCGGAGTGGGAGAGAGTGACTGGGGAGGAGGGTGTCCCCACCGCATCTGAGCAGGGTTTCGAAGGGTGAAGAGTTTGTTCCAATTTGAAGGATGAAGAAGGTGGGGAAGGGCATTCTGGGAGATGGAATCAGCAGGTGCAAAATTATGGGACATCAAGCAGCCTGTGGATGTGTAACCCCAGGCCCTTCAGGGCGATCGAGTAGGGTAGGGTGGGGTAGGGTGGGGGGTGGTGAGGCGGAGTGGGATCACAAAGGTCTCTGTTTCTGTGTCTCTGAATCCAGTAACCCAAGATACCACAACTCCGAGGTCCTGAGATTCCTTCCCAAATGTTTTTCTGAGTTTGGTGTGGATCTGCACCGAGTGCCATCTGGAATCAGTTTTCACAAAGACCAGGATTGGATTCTGGAGAGGGCAAGGAAAACAAAGAGGCTTGGCCTGTTTCCCTTGGCACTTTTTTAGCGTGAGGGAAAGAGGGTTTTGTTCCTGGGCCTGCTGGTGGTCAGTGGCCTCCACATGTCCTCCTTAGGTGGCCTCCCTCCATTCTCGCCTGTCTCACAGTCTCCCTTCCCACAGCAGACTGACCCGCTTGTTGGCCAAGTTGTCTCAGTCTCGGTGACCAGTCTAGAATTTCATTCTCATTTAATTTCCGGCTCTTGGGTGGCTCCTCACGGCTGCTGTGCATGTCCCTTGCTATCCCTGCAGATCTAGCCTTATCAGATCACCCAGGGAGGTCGCCTGGGGCGGCATACTGGCTTTGGAGCCAAAGAGATGCAGGCTTGAGTCCAGACTTCATCCCTCACCAGCTGCGTGACCGGGGCAGGTTCCTGGAACTCTCGGTGCCTTGGTTTCTCGACTGTAAAATGGGAATAAGAATACCAACCTCATGAGATTTAGAGCATATACAGTAAAACCTGTGAAAGCCAGAATCTGTAAGGCAGAAACCTGTCAGAGAAGGAAAACTCAAATATTTTCCACAACAAAGAGAGCGATACCCCATCAAGGGCAGAAAACATGTGAGACCCGGAAAACAAAGCAGTCCCATCGGTTCTGGTTGACATAGATTTTACTGCGTTTTAGTGCATGTAGTAGGTCCTGACTGGGCCCCCTTCCACCCACCACTTGCTGTGAATAGATGAGGTGCAGGAGCCTGAGGTCTGTCCCCTGCTTTTGGAGGGGCTCCTGCTTGGCCTGGGAAGACAGGGGCTAAATGTATCCTGGAGGGGGTTTGGGGGTCACCAGGAGGTGGCTTTGTGACCTTGGCATCGCTCCTTCCTTTCTTTGAGCCTCGTTTTCTCCATCTGTAAAGTATCAGACCTGGTCCAGGTGAGGCTCTCCTGCTGGCCCAGCCCCTCGGCCTGCTGTGGATATGGCAGCTTCAGGCAAACGCCTCTCTTCCCTTTACCATCAGCCTATTGAGCATCACCTGCACTGGGGACCTAACCTGTCCACACCCAGGTCTTAGGAAGCCCCATCCCTCCAGGGGCTCCCTGACTCCCCATTTTGGATCTGACAGATGCAGCATGGCACCACAGGCCCCGGCCCCCCACGCCCTCACCTGGGTGCTGCGGTCGCTGCTGGCTGGTCTCCCTGCTTCCCCCTTTGTCCCTACAGTCTTTTCTCTCCACACAGCCACTATGGTCCTTTCCAAACCTAAGTCGGATCAAGTCACTCACTGCTGTGAAGCCTTCAGTGGCTCTCAAACTCACTCAGTGAAATTCCGGTCCTCGCCCTGACTGTCCAGTGCCTCAGGACCAGCCACATTGGCCTCCGTGATGCTCTCAATCATACCGAGCTTATTCACACCCCAGGGCCTCTGCACTAGTGGCTTCTCCTCCCTGGAACATTGTCTCTCAGATGTCCTCATGGCTCCGGTCCCTCACTTCAGTCAGGTTTCTGCTCAAAGGTCACTTCATCACGGGATGTCCCCAGCCACCTGGCCCCTCTCCTTGCAACACCGTATCATTTGTGACACTTGTAACGACATATGTACATATTTGTCTCCGTCTGTGAGAACAGAGGCCTTCCTCTCTGTTCTCAGCCTCAGCACGGACCTGACCTATACTAGGTGCTCAGTAAACATGGTTAAATGAGTCAGTAACTGCATGTCACTCCCCAATTCTTTGGCCCTGAGATGAGGCCTCCCTAGAAGCTTGGGCTGTGTCTGAAGGTGGTGGAGAGCCACTGAAGTGACCGTTGTGCTATAGGGTGGGGGCGGATGGGAGGGGATGGGACTGGGAGAAGAGGGCCATGGTCCATGGAGTCAGATCTGGTCACACCTCTGCCCACCGCCCTCCCCCCCACCCCCACCACAGCTTCGCACTGCGCTTAAATCCAAGGTCCTCACCACAGCCAACCAGGCCCTACATGGTCCTGTCTCCCATCCCACTTCTTTCCCCTCCCCTATGCCTCTCCAGCCCCAGTTCCCTTGGTCACTGCTCCTGCCATGCGAAACCTATTCCCACCTCAGTCTTCGCACTTTCTGTTCCTCTGCCTGGAACTCGGTTCCCTCCGATTTTTGCGTGGGTGGCTCCTCCCTGTGTCAATTCAGAGGGCACCTTCCCTGACCACCATGGCTTCCCTCACAGTGTTTCACAGTGTCTGTCATCGCTGTAATTGTCTGCTTTGCTGTAATGTCAGCCTAGCATCTTTGGGTGCTTACTATGTGCTGTGTGCTGTTCACAGTTCAGGTGTCTTGTTACCTGCACTTTACAGATGAGGAAATTGAGGTTCAGAAAGATCAAGTCACTTGCCCAAGGTCACCCAGCTGGTCAAGCAGCCAAGCAGGGATTCAGCCAGCTCAGGTGGTCTGACCCCAAGCCCAGGCTCCTGCCCACCTAACTGCTCCCCCCGAGATGGCCAGCTCCCCCACAGCAGGGTCTTCACAGTTGGAGTCACCTCCCAGCCCAGTGCCAGGCGCTGAGAAGACTGACCTGTGATGAATCCTGCCCAAGGCCCCCATCCACTGGAGCCTGGGATGGAGGGGACGGCGTAGGGGCAAGAGGGGCAGGCAGCAGCAGCAGGAGCTGGAGTGAAGCTGCCTCCTTCCTTGTACAGCCCCTGGGGCCCCGCTGCCTGGTCCCTCCGAGGATGTTTTGATCTTGTTCTGTTTCTAGCACTTTCCTCCCAGCCTCTCTGAGGACTCCCTGCTTCTGTCCCTCAAGAGGGCCCAGGTATTAATGGTTCCTCCTCTGCTGTCCCAGAGGCCGGGACTTCCGCCTGCTGTCTCCCTCCTGTGCTGGCCTCCTGGCCTTTTCTGTTTTGGAAGAGGGGTACATCTTACTCCCACCTTGATGGCAGCGGCGTCTCTGCTGCTCCCGGGGAATGTGTGTCTGTTCAGGAAGCGTTGCTCACAGGGGCCTTCCTGGTAGTGTTCTCACTTTCCTAGGGCTGTCAGGAGATGGAAATTAACCCTTACTAATTTTTTTTTTTTTTTAATATCCTATTGGAGCCCTGGTGGCGCAGTGGTTAAGAGCTCAGCTAACCAAAAGGCCTGCTGTTCAAACCCACCTCAGGAGAAAGATGTGGCAGTCTGCTTCTGTAAAGATTTACAGCCTTGGAAACCCTGTGGGGCAGCTCTACTCTGTCTTGTAGGGTTGCTATGAATGGAATCAACTTGATGGCAGTGGTTTGGTTTGGTTAAGCTCCTCCTGGGGCCACTGGTGGTTCAGTGGCAGAATTCTTGTCTTCCATGCGGGAGACCTGGGTTGGACTACCAGTCAGTGCCCCTCATGTGCGGCCACCCCCCATCTGTCAGTGGAGGTTTGCACATTGCTTTGATGCCAAACAGGTATCAGTGGATCTTCCAGACTATGACAGACTAGGAAGAAAGGCCTGGCGATCTACTTCCAAAAATCAGCCAGTGAAAACCCTATGGATCACGGTGGTCTGATTCGTAACCAGTCATGGGGATGGCGCCACGAGTCAGGGGCTGACTTGATGGCAGCTAACAGCAACAAACTCCTACTGTGCACTGCTCCGCTCTGGGGTTTTTTTTCTGTTTGCCATCAAGTCGATTCTGATTCATGGTGACCTCATGAGTGTCAGAGTAGTTCTTTCGGGAACAAATTTTGAGCCAACTCCCATTACATGTAGATCTACTGATTTTATATGTATTACTACTGCAGTAACGTATCCTATACACTAGAAGACCTATATAAAGTATAGGCATTTTAAAAAGGTATGATAAAAATAACGCAGTAAAACCTGCAAAAGCCAGAACTGTGTAAGGCAGGAACCTGTCAAAGAAACAAAACTCAAATATTTTTCACTGAAACGAGCAGTAGAAAGGTGGTAAGACTGCACCCTGTCAAAGGCAGAAAACTTGTGAGACCCGGAAAAACAAGGCAGTCTTGTTGAGTTCTGGCTCTCACAGGTTTCACTGTATTCATAGTGCCTCTCGTATTTTTTTTTTTCAATTGTTCTTTAGGTGAAAGTTTACAGAGCAGATTAGTTTCTCGTTAAACAATACACGTATCGTTTTGTGACATTGGTTTGTGACTTAAAACAACACACATTTATTATCTTGTAGTTTCTGTTGGTCCGGAGTCTGGGTGCAGCTTAGCGGGGTACCACTGCCTCGGGGTCTCTAATAGGCTGCTATCAAGGTGTTGGTGGGGACCGAGGTCTCATCTGAAGGCTCAGCTGAGGGCGGATCTGCATTCAAGCTCATTTACATGGTTGTTGGCAGGATTCAGTTCCTTGCCACATGGCCTCTTCAAAAACCAGTTGCCGTCAAGTCAATTCTGACTCCTGGCGACCCCTTGTGTGTCAGAGGAGAACTGTGTTACATAGAATTTTCAATGGCTGCTTTTTTGGAAGTAGGTCACCAGGGCTTTCTTTCGAAGTGCCTCTGGGTGGACTCAAAACCAACTGAACTCCATCACAGCAAACAAGCGAAACGGGGCAAGAGAAAGTGAGAAAGATGGAAGCCACTGTCTTTTTTGCAACCTAACATTAAGTGCCATCCCATCACTTTTGCCATATTCTGTTTGTTAGAAGCAAGTCATAATCCAGCCCTCACTAAAGGGGAGGGATCTACACAAGGGTGTGAATACCAGGAGGTGGGGTGTCTTAGTTTTTAGTGCTGCTGTAACAGAAATACCCTAAGTGGGTGGTATATCACAAACAGAAATTTATTTTCTCACAGTTTATTGTTGTTGTTGGGTGCCATCGAATCCATCTTCGACTCATGGTGAACCCCATGTGACAGAGAACTGCTCTGTATGATTTTCTAGGCTGTAATCTTTGCAGGAGCAGATCACCAAGACTTTCTCTCACAGAGCTGCTGGTGAATTTGAACCATCAACCTTTTAGTTAGCAATTGATCGCTTAACCGTTGTGCTACCAGGGCCTCATTTCTCACCGTTGAGGTGGCCAGAAGTCCAAATTCAGGGCACCTGCCCCAGGGGAAGTCTCTGTCTCTCTTTTGGCTCTGGGGGAAGGTCCTTGTCTCTTTGTTTCTGTTCCTGGTTTCCGTGGCGACCTTTGTGTGGTGTGGCATCTATCTTCGCCCATCTGTGCTTGCTTCTCTCCATGCCTAATCTGGTTTTTTCATTAAAAATTTCAGAGGCGATTGGCTTAAGACACACCCTACACTGGTATGACCTCGTTAACATAAAGAAAAACCCTATTCCCAAATGGGGTTACATCACAGTATAAAAACCCATCGCCATGAGTCCATTCCAACGACCCACAGTGACCCTGTAGGACAGAGTAGAACTGCCCCATAGGGTTTCCAGGGAGCAGCTGGTGGATTCAAATTGCCGACCTTCTGGTTAGTAGTTGAGCTCCTAACCACTGCGCCACCAGGGCTCCATCCACAGTATAGGGATTAGGATTTACAACACATTTTTGGGGGATACAATTTCTCTTATCTAGTGTTGCTAAAACAAATACCATAGGTGAATGGCTTTAACAAACAGAAATTTATTTCCTCACGGTTTAGGGAGACTAGAAATGCGAATTCAGGGCGCCAGCCATAGGAGAAGGCTTTCTCTTTCTGTTGGCTCTGGGGAGATGTCCTTGTCTCTTCAGCTTGTTTCCTGGTTTCTTAGAGATCTCCACGTGGTTTAGTATCCATGTTCCCCCATCTCTATTGCTCTAGTTTGCTTGTTTAATCTCTTTTATATCTCAAAAGAGGTTAAGACACACCTTGCACTAATCCTGCCTTATTAACATAACAAAGACAACCCATCCCCAAATGGGATTATAACCTCAGGCATTGAGGTTAGGATTTACAACATGTATTTTTGGAGGACACAATTCACATCTATAACACAATTCAGTTCCTAACAGGGCCTCTTTGGGAATCACCTCAGGGGCCGCAGAGGGCTGTGGAGAGGGTTGAATGGGGCAGTGCGTGTATCACACTCAGGGTAGCCTGTAATTGGCAGGGTTGTGACTGGTGTTACTTTTTCACTCATCATTCTTTTCACTTTCTGAGGCCTTGGTGGCCCAGGCAACAGGGAAGGGTGGAATGAGACAGGGCCTGAGACCCCAGGACAGCCCACAGGGAGCACAAGATGGGGCTAGGTATGTGCCAGCATTCAGAGGGGTCAGCCTGGGAGACTGGGGCAGGTTTGCCAGGACAGCCCGGGACCCTTTGGTCTGGGAGGCCGGGTCCAGCCCCTCAGAAACAGAACCCATGACCAGAAGACCTGGAAGACCTCTCTGGACCTAGCTGAGTGTGGGGGAGGGGGAGCACATCTGTGTTTGGAGGGCCTCAGTTCCCATGACTGAGGGCGTAAGTGATTGACACCCCCCCCCGTCCCTGACACTGTGTGACCCAAGTAAGTTGCCGTCCCTCTCTGGGCCTCCCGTCTGAAATGCCGGCCTTGTGGCTGACCTTGGTGAACAGACTCAGAGGGGCAGGTACCAGGTGGGGGTGTTGATGCCTCCTGCTCCCCCAGGGCTGGTACTGGGTAGGGGCTGGGGCCGGGCTGGGTCCTGCCCAGGTCTCACCCCTGCTTCCACCTCTCAGGTCTTCTCCATCGTGGTGTTCGGCTCCATCGTGAACGAGGGCTACCTCAACATTCCCGACGAGGCTGAGGGGGGCAAGGAATTCTGCATCTACAACCGCAACCCCAACGCCTGCAGCTACGGTGTGACCGTGGGCGTGCTGGCCTTTCTCACCTGCCTGCTCTACCTGGCCCTGGACGTGTACTTCCCACAGATCAGCAGTGTCAAGGATCGAAAGAAGGCAGTCCTGTCCGACATTGGTGTCTCGGGTGAGCCCCTGCCCCAGTGGGCATCCCCTCAGCGTGAGGTAGTCTACAGAGGACCACCTGGCCGTGGTCTGCTAATCTTTGCTCACACATGTTAGGCAGCAGTGCCTTCTTCCCATTTTACAGATGAGGAAACTGAGGCCCAGGCGGGTGAAGGGACTGACTTGGAGCCATATGCCTGGCAACAGGGAGCAGGGAAGGATGGGACCATGGCAAGACCAGAGACCCCAGAATAGCCCCTGGAGAGGGAAGGGGAGTGCACAGTGGGATGGGCTTGTACCATGTCCAGAGGCGTCACCTCTTGTTTCCATGGCCTCTTCTATGCTCCTGCCTGGTGGGGTTCCCTAAGAACTAAGCAAGGCAGTGATTGTATGGCCCTGGCACACAGCCAGACCTAGGAGATCAGTCAGAACCTGGGGCTGGGGAGCTGACTTGACCTGCCAACCTTTGCCCTCCAGAAATAGTCTTTGCCTGGGCGTCCTGACCTCTGCCCCCATGAGCTCTAGGAATCTGATTGGTGGATGCTTCGGCGGGGTGGAAGGGCCAGGACTTGGGTCTCCAGCTGGGACCTCCCCCCATTTCCAGGTCTGGGTCAGGCATTGAGGCCCAGGCATCCCCCATCCCAGTGAGCTCCCCCTCAGGTCACGTTGCTCCTCAGCACCTGGGGGACGCCGAGTTTCTTGCGGCCCTGTTGCCGGGTGCTGGGACAAGCGCAGGGAGTGGCAGGGTCTCTGCCCACTTCTTCCAGTAGGACAGAGCAGAACCCAAAGCTGTTTCTGGAAAATTGTTCACTCCAGAGACCTGAGTCCCTCCTGCCTGACACTGGGGTTAGGTATGTCACGCTCCTATATTTGGAATAAAATTATTCTCTTGGGCTCAGTCTTTCGTCCTCTGTGGGCCTCAGTCTCTCCTTTCTAGTTCAAAGGGCTTAGACTGAAGTCGTGGTCCCACGACACCCCAGGGGTCCCTGGCAGTGCCTCTGGGAGGTAGGCTGGGCTCTAGGCTCCCCACACCCTTGGCCCATGCACACTTCATCCTGAGTAGCTCTGGTCCTAGCTGCGTAGGCCTTGGCCACCCACAGGAAGACGACAGGCTCTCACTACTACCCATCCCCACCTTGGTTCTCAAAGGACTCTGCACTAAATTTGACAACTTGGTGAGGCTGCAAGTCAGAAGTCATTGCTCAGACCCGCTGAGGTTGAGGTACCCCTTTATCCAGCCTCCTTATAACCCCTGTCTCCCGACTTCCCTGGGAGACTGCAATAGAACAGCGTGGGGGAGAAGGGGGAGCTCCTCCCTGGAGAGCCGCAGGCCCTGGGTGTGGACAGGGGCCCTGAGTTGGGGTTAGCTGGGAGACAAAAGCTGGCCTCAGCTGACTGACTTCTGTCTTCTCTCTCATACCCTGTGTCTCCCTCCTTCCTCCCTGCTCACTGCCTGGCCTTCTTGTGATTCCTGGCCCTCATCTGTCTTTTCCCAATGGTCTGTCCCCTCTGCACCTCACTCATGTCTCGGTTCTCGCTGCCTCTTCTCTTTGCTTCTCCTTCACCCCACCCTTGACCTATTCCTTTGGGGGTGGGATGATGTGGGAGACCTGCTCTGAACTTCTCCTCATTCCTCGGCCCCCCGTTCTCTCCCCACTCACCCCCTCTCTGCGTATGTGGCCCTGTGGATGCCCCCAGCCTTCTGGGCCTTCCTCTGGTTCGTGGGCTTTTGCTTCCTAGCCAACCAGTGGCAGGTCTCCAAGCCCAAGGACAACCCGCTGAACGAAGGGACGGACGCGGCCCGGGCCGCCATCACCTTCTCCTTCTTCTCCATCTTCACTTGGGTGAGTGCAGCCACCCACTGAGCCACACTCATCTGCCCCTAGTGGAGCCCCCAGGCTGGTGGCCTTTCAGCATAGCAGGGATTGGCGTCTGTTTGTCCTCTCCTTTCTCGGTCCACTTACCTTTGGAGCGGGCAGCACAGTGCTTCCTCCCTGGGGAAGGAGACCACTGCATTTGCTAAGGAGGACAGCCACTTGGTGACACCAGACTCTCGCTTTGGTACAGAACATCCTTCCTGTAGGCCATGGACACCCTCAACTACTCTAGGTGGTTGGTATTTATTACCCCCTTTTATAGAAAAGAAAGCCAAGGCCTAGACAGGAAGCTGAGGCCTTCAAAGATATGAGGCTGGGAAGAAGCCAGGCCTGGAGTCAGGAAACCTGGATCACATCCTGGGGCTGTGCCTAATTCTCCAGGCCTCAATCTTCCCATCTGTAAAATGGGGGGGGGGGGGTGGGATTGGATATGGGTGTGTATGCAGAGCGGTCACAAACTCAGAAACCTACAGGGCCAGGCAGGATGTGGGGATGGGTGAGGCAGGCCAGTGCCATGTTCTTGCCTGTTCAGAAAGGACACCCTTTGCCTGGCTCCTGGTGCCAGCAGGAATGGGGACCCCCAAGGCCACAGAAGCCAGAAATCTGAATTGTAATGTGAAATCTGATCTTTACATGTCAGGCATTTATTCAAGTTTAAAAAAATATTTTGAGGGCCCACAGCCGGACAGCAATGCTGGCCCCTCCCTTTCCCTGGTTCTAGCCAATCTCGTTGTCTTTCTTCTTCTCACCCAAACTCCTGCCTTCAGAGATCTGGGGCCACTCAATTCCAGGCCCCCCTCCCCCCCCCCACCTCCTCCACCCCCCACCCCACCCCCCACCAAGGACATCCCTCAGTCCTTGGCCCAGCCTTCTACGAGGAGGGGGCCTTGGCACTCCGTGAAGCCACACTACAGCCAGCGCCCCCCTGCTCCTTCACCCTCCTGAGCCCACCCTGGGGTGGCTTCTTTTTCTTTGAAGGTCCCTGTATGTCCATTTTCCTTGGTCCCCCCACTATCATATTGGGAGCTAGAGTATAGAGGGGCCTGTGGTTCAGCCCCTGGCAGGCCAGCTGTGGTCACTTTAGCCCCTGATGTCCTCAAGGCTGGATAGGAAAAACCAAGTGACCCCAGGGGATCTCAGGCCAGAGAAGATGCCTAAAGTGGGGACCACCCAGCCCAACAGGGAGGAGTTTGGGCGATGTGTACACTGACATGGGGGTGGGGTTGGCTCACAGAGGCTGGTGGGTGATTGGATACCAGCATTTCCAGGAGTGAGTCTGAAGGACCTTGACTGAAAGGCACCTGCCCCACTGCTGAAGCCAGCCTCCTTGCTGGACCCTGCCGGCCTCACCCCCACTCTCTCCTGGCAGAGCCTGACCGCAGCCCTGGCCGTGCGGAGATTCAAGGACCTTACCTTCCAGGAAGAGTACAACACGCTGTTCCCCAGCATGGCACAGCCCTAGGCCTCCCGGTTCACAGGAGCAGGAGCCCTGTGTCATGCCCGGTGGCCAGGTTGCAGGGGCACACCTAGTGCCTGGAATGCATTTATCCCCAGAGGGCCGAACAACCAGAACACCAGGGCTGGAGGGCTGGCTTGAGGAGCCAGTTCGGAGTGACCACTCACTCATTCATTCATCACCTCCTTTGTGTGTTCTCCGTGTGTTCATTCACTTAGTAAACATTTATTGAGCAGCTGGCTTGTGCCTAGTGGTGAATCAGACAGGGTCCCTGACCGAGGAGCCCACAGTCTGGGGAGGGGCAAGACTGGGGTGCTAAGTCTCCCAAAATGGACTGCCATGGGCTGTTAAGGGGCTGGAGGTGGCTCCACACATGGGTTGCCAGGGGTGTCGAAGGTTCGAGGTGCTGAGCTGTGAGAACTGACCACCCATCCCATGATGGTAGCGTGAAGGATGGTCTTCACAGTCCCCAGGGAGACTGGCTGCCGAGGAAGGCCTGGCTTAGGACGTCAGAGGGCCCCTGGCCCCACTCTGCTCTCACGGGCTGTGTGGCCCTGGGCAAACCCCTGCACCTCTCTGAGGCTCAGTCCACATCCTGGAGGGGGTGATAATGGTGATGATGGTGAGGATGAAAGAAAGCCCAGGACAGGGCTTGGCACAGGAATGCTCAATAAATGTAAACTCATGTTCCTTCATTCATTTATTCATTCTCTCCAGGGAGTCAGGGGCGCCTCCATAATCTCTACTTCCGGAGTGATTTTCATGTGGGGAATCTTTGTTCTTCCAGAGGACTCTGGCCCCCAGTTCTCCACTGGTTTCTTTCTTGGGACCATCAGCTGCCTGAGCAGGAACCTACCCATCCCTCCACTCTCTGCAGGAGTTGAGGAGGTAGTAGAGCAGCAACAGGCCCCCCAAGCAACTCCTCAGCCATGGTAGGGGCTGAGCGCACAGGCAGTGAGCTTCCCGGCATTGGGAGCATACAAGTGCAGGCTGCTTGCTGCACAGTGGAGATGCTGCAGAGTATACCTACTCTGTGGGAAGCAGGACCAGGGGCCCACCAGGTTGCTGGGCTCTGAGCAGAATGCCCAGCCTTCCCTTGGCACCCCAGCCCACCAGGGGCCCATGTTCCTCCTTTGCTCCTGTCTGGTGGCCCCTTGAGCTAGTTGGCCAAGGTGGACCTTGATTCGGCGGAGGCAGAGGAGTGATGGCAGGGACAGCACTAGGTGCTGGTAGCCAGAGGCCTTTCCCTGGAAGGGTCCACAGAGGTCTGCCTCCTCAGGAAACCAGCCTGGACAGTGAAGCCAGGGAGCTCTGGGAAAAGCGAGTCTGCAGACCTTTCATTCATTCCCTAACTGCTGTTGTGGACTTGCCAACAGCCTAGGCTGCCTGAGACCTGACCCCTGCCCAGGGCAGTTCACTGCCCCCGCCGCTTCTCGAGGCTCCAGCGTCTGAGCGCTTAGCAGCCAGGACCTCATACCAACCAAAAAAACCAAACCCCATTCCGACTCATAGTGATCCTATAGGACAGTGTAGAACTGCCCCATAGGGCTTCCAAGGAGCACCTGGTGGATTCGAACTGCCGAACTTTTGGTTAGCAACCAAACTCTTAACCACTATGCCACCAGGGTTTGCCTCATACCAACATAGTGGAAAAACTGAAGGGGGCCACACTAATTTCCCACAGCCCAACTTCTTTAGGCCTGGTCTCCTTTTCCCAGACCCTAGCACTTGGCCTTAAACAGCCACTTCCCAGGAATCCTCCCCCCAGCTCTTTCTGAAATCAGCACAAATCAGAAACTAATGCCTAGTCACTGGGCTTCTGGAACTTTCTGAAATAAAATGCCAAGCGCACTTCTCTCCCTAGCTTTCACCAGGTGACCCTTTGGAGTTCCTGGTTAACTCAGTGCCTTGTCAGGAGACTGATCAAAGGGAGGGAGACAGAGAGAACCCTGGCCTGGGAAGGAGCAGGACCCCCACGAGTTCCTGGTTAACTCAGTGCCTTGTCAGGAGATTGATCAAAGGGAGGGAGACAGAGAGAACCCTGGCCTGGGAAGGAGCAGGACCCCCACATCCAGGTCTGGACTCTGGACCCGACTGCCACAGGCCTCAGCCTTCTCTAGGCCTCAATCTCCCCAGCCCCAAAATGGCGTAGGTAGGGCATTAGCATTTTCTCATCACAGGCAGGTTTCCTTGGGCTGGAACGCTTCCGGAGGAAGGCTGTGACTGTGAACCTGTAAACTCTGTAATCATTCTTATTGACGAAGGTCATTTACTCCCTAGCTCAGTGTGGCCAGTGCCATTGTCTTTAATAACAGTGTAATTGCTTTTATCAAAAAAGAATTTCCTAATTATGCATGGATGCTAGAGACGAGTCTTCCCTAAACTGAGTTCTATGAAAAAAGGGTATCTGCGGTTGGTTGCAGAGGCTTGGCGAATGTTGCTTGCCATAGTTTCTCCCTTGGAGACTCCCGGCGTGCACTAAGTAGCAAAGGCTCTGACAAGTCCTGTGGTTCTGCAAGCTATTTCACTCTGTTTAACTCAACTTCGCAAACTTCTTTGACCAAATGTTTTGGTTAGAATTAGATTTAGTCACAATTGATGGAAATCCCAAATCACAGTGACTTCAGCCAGGCCTTGGTCTGGGGAGGCAGCCCAGGGCTGACATACCAGCTCCAGAAGTCCTTTGTGACCCAGGCCTCCTCCATCTCTACAATTTGCCCTGTGTCCTCATGGTCCAGTATGGCAACTAGAGCTCCAGCCATCACATCCACATTCCAGGCATCAGGTTGAAGGATGAAATGAAGAACATGGATGCCCCATTGGCCAGAACATAGTCACATGACCATGCCTAGCTACAAGAGAGACGAAGAAGAGTGGCTTTTAGGAGATGCCAACAGTTTTCTGCCCCACCAAGAAATTCTTTTTCCCCATTCCACGTAACACCCCTGAGAACATAGCTTAAGAAGGATACTGTAGGCTCTTGGGCCACTTTAACATTCAACAGTGGAGGCCCAGAGTGGCTACTGAGATTGGGGGGAATCAGGGGGTGACTGATGAGCTTCTTTCTAGCTGGTCAATGTGTCTGGGGCCCTGGGGGGTGCTGTGAGGATGGTCTTCCTTGCCTTTGGTCCAGCTAGGTTTCCTCTTTGGTTCTAAAGGACCTTTAACCTCTTATTGCCTCTGTCCTGTGAACTAACTGTCACTAACCCAGTGCTCTTGTCTGTCTCTCTTGTCTCTCCCCTAACCATCCCTACCTGCCTATCCTTGTCCCTGCTGGCCTTCCCCAGGTGGGCCAGGCAGTGCTGGCCTTCAAGCGGTACCAGATTGGCGCCGACTCGGCCCTGTTCTCCCAGGACTACATGGACCCCAGCCAGGACTCCAGCATGCCTTACGCCCCCTACGTGGAGCCCACCGCTGGGCCAGATCCTACTGGCATGGGCGGCACCTACCAGCAGCCGGCCAACGCCTTCGATGCCGAGCCCCAGGGCTACCAGTCACAGGGCTACTGAGCCACAGTGACCGCCTCCCCCTGCCCGCCCCTGCCCCACCGACCCTATCTATGCCCCTTCCTCCACACCCAGCCCCCTGCTCCCTCCCAGGCCACCCTGCCCAGTGCCTCTTTAGCCTCGGAGTTGTCCCACTGAGTTCCAGGGAGGCTTGGGGTGGGATGCAGGCAGCAAGCTGCTGGGGGGCTGTCCACGTGTGTGTGCAAGTACGTCCAAGGGCATGTGCCCAGCACGGGCCTGGAGGGTGGTGACTAGGGGTGCTTGCATTCATTCATTGCGTCATTGAGCATTTATTGGGTGCCTACTGTGTGTCAGGCCGGTGCTTGGCACAGGTGGTGAAGGAGGCAGAAGTGGTCCCAGATGGGGAAAAATGAGATGAGGAAGAGGGGCCGTGGGCACCAGAGATGAGAATGAGGGGAACAATAGACCTGGGAGGGCTGGGGAGGCATGCTGGGAAGGTTTGGCTCGGCCATAGGGCAAGTGTAAATACTCACGGGACATGGGCTGTCACCTGCAGAGCCTTCTCCATTCTCAACAGTCCTACTAGGAGAGTTGGGGCTTCCCCACCCTATGATGGGGAGGAAACTGAGGCCCGGGAGGTCAGGGGCACTCGCCTAGGGTCACTCAGCAGCCAGTGGGGAGCGAGGCCCAGCCCAGGCCGAGGACTGCAGAGTGCCTGCTCTCCCTGCCGACCCCGCCACCCCCACCCCCTCGCCGGCCTGGAGCTCGGTGTTACTGTCATTCTGGGAGCCCTTGGGGGCCTCAGCCCCATAGGACACCCTGACTGCTGCAAGCAGGGGCCTGTTCCACCCCAGCTGGGGCAGTCCTGCCTCTGGGCCCCCGTCCCACATCCAGCAGCCCATTCCAGCCCTTGGCCTTCCTCTGGAGGTGGTGGAACCGAGACCCCCCCCCACCCCCCCGCCAGCCCCGTGGCTCCTTTTCCTGTGTGTTGCTCCTTGCTCTGTGTGTTCGTGGAAGCTCGTTCCCGGGAGCTCAGGAGACCCACCCCACTTTGTGGCATTTGAAGGACTGAGCACTGTCCCTGCATCTGGGCTGGCGTTCTGAGTGCTTGCCCAGGGCCTAGGTGGCTGAGGAGGCCCAGAAGGAGGGAGGGGCTGGCCCAAGGGCACAGCAAGTGAGGCCCAGCCCCACCCCCACCAGGTGACCCAATTCTCCACCTTCGTGACCGCCCAGGAAACGGAACCTGATCTGGGACGCTGTGCCATCTCTGGGGCCGGCTCCTGGTGGGGGCAGAGTGAACAGCACTGGGGCTTTGGACCAGCCAGGCTGGCACGGGCCTCTATGTCCCCATGCGTGAGCTGCTGCTGTGGGGTGCATGGCCCCTGGGATGACATGGATGAGAGCCCCTGTGCATAGTAGGCTTGGGGGAGGCCATGGATGCAGGGGAGAAGGCAGCAGGTGTCCCCAAAGGCACACAGAGGACTGTGGGGCCCCAGGGATGGGACGGATTCTTGCACAGGTGGGCACTTAGCTGAGCCTTAGGGGGCAGGGAGACCTGAAACAGGTGCACAGGGGCGGGGGATGGAGTAGTGTAACCAGGTCCAGGAGAGGCTTGTGGTCCATCCTGTCTGCCCAGCGTCCACACCTCTCTTCAGAGCCCTCCCTGTGAGGAGATCACAAGGGATTGTGGGTCGGGCACGGTGCTGCTGTTTCCACCACCACTCCCTGTCCTCCCCGCCCAAGAACCCTGAAAGGCAGGTAATATCTGCTCATTGGTTCAGCAGACAGTTATCGGGCATCTGTGCAGGGCGCTGGGTGCTGGGCGTGGTCTCTGCCCTCACGGAGCTTGCAGTCTGTGAGGGAAGATGAGCACTAAACAGCTATACGAAGAGTCCATTGCAGGTGCGTGTGCTAGCCAGGGTCCCAAGTCTCCCTTGAGGACAGGGCCCCAGGGGTGGGCAGGAGTTAACACAGCAGTGAGGGGAGGAGGGACACCCTGGACAGAGAAGCAGCACGGCGTCGCCATTTCCCAGAAGGGGAAACCGAAGCTGAGGGGGCATAAGTGAGTTAGCGGTGGAGCTTGTGTCTGAACCCAGGACTGTTGGAGGCCCAAGGACAGCAGGGACAGAACAGGACCTCAGACAGCTGAGTGACCTCTGGTTGTTGCTGACTGCCATTTCCTAAGTCTGGGGAAGGAGCTCCGTCCCTGGTTCTCCATCCCCCAGTGGCCTGAAGGGACTCAGATGGTATCTGAACCAGACCAGAGGTTTCTGAAGCCGGTGATGGTGTGGGTGGGCATGAATGTTTCTGGGAGGGTGAGAGTCTGTGCCCACCCACAGGAGGCTGTGCAAGTCCCCCTTGCGCACTCCCCACCACAAACCTTCCCTGCCCATGGGTGTGAGGAGACCCCAGCGTGCTGCCCACCTGTTGCTCCTGGGGCACCAGCCAGCTGCATGTGGATCACGCCCTCTATAGACCTCAGTTGCTTCTCCCGTGTAATGGGGTAATGATGTAATGGGGCCGGAGGCAGGTACCTGTTAAACTTCACTCAGCCCCTGAGTGTATATTACAGACCCTTCTGCCTGCCTCCCTCCAGACTGGAAAAGTCTATAAGACCTCCTTCCTCCTGCCAGGGCCCAGCCTTGTGGTGGAGGTGAAAGCACACAGAGAGGGTGAGAGATGTACGAAGGCGCGCAGCAGGTGAGGGCAGGGTTTGGATGGGCTCCAGGGTTCCTGACTCCTGTCCTGGGAGGTTAATGGAGGACACCCCCCAGAGCCTCAAGCTCAGAGCCTACACTCAAGGGCAGTGGTATCCCCTCTTCCCTCCCACTATCCTCCCTGCCACTGTCTTGCTCCCAAGCCTTTCCTTGGAGAAGGGCCCTTGCACCCTGGCCCTGCAGAGTTTGGGTCCCACCCCCCCCAACACCAAGCACAAGAGAGGGCCTGGGACACCTGGGTTCCACACAAAAAGGACCCTTAGAGACTGTGGAGTCTGGGGTGGAGGACAGTGACTTGTCCAAGGTCATGATACAGAGCTGGAGGTTTGGGAGCCAGGTCTCCTGCCTCCCGAGTTGTCATTCTTCTCATTCAGTCACAGGCTGTGTTGCCTGTGTGGCCCCTGTCCAGCTCCAGGTGGGAGTGTAACCACTGAGGGACTAATTCCCAGGGGACCAGTATCAGTTACCCATTCCATCCTTCCCTGGTGAATCTTGATCTTCAAAGACCCATGGGGGCTCCAGGCTTCCCCCATGTAACCAAGAGCCCCCGCTTGTTACTCCTTGGGAATCCTCCCAACCTTGACCCAAGACCCCTTTGATTCCAAGGAACACGAAGGGGAAACACCCCTCCGAAGAGTTTATGGGGGGATGGACTGGTCCAGCCATCTCCCAGCGATGCCCCTGACTTGACACCCCATCCGCAGGTGCCCTGGCCCCTCCTGCAGCATTACTGCCTGTGTATAGTATAAATATATATATTTTCTATATATAAGATGTATAATATAAGTCTCCACAAATATATCTGTGTGTGTGTGTGTGTGTGTGTGTGTGTGTGTGCGCGGTGAAGGGCGGTCCCCCCCGGACCCCCACTCTAGACTCCCCCACCACCTAGTGCAGTCTCTCAAGAGTGAATCCAGTGGCCCCATGGCACCCTTATTTATGACATCTGTCCATTTGTGGTGAACCAAGTGAAGGTGGTGACTTCTGGTGACACAGTAATAAAGTGAAGACTCAAAACCCACCAGGGGATTGCAAGTGTGTCCTGGTGTGTCTCTGTTCTTGGTGAGTGTGGCATGGAACTGCCCATCCCCAGTGTCTCCCGTAACCTGGACCATATTTTATTTGCTCATTGTTTAATAAGTTTTTAATTACACAAAAAAAACCTATAAATATACTCTTAGAAAGTCAATACATTTGAAGCCAAAACCCCCAACACACACACTGACACAATCACCATTCCCCGGCCTGGGCTGTTCCTGGATTCCCAGAGGTAACGAGGTTTAGGAGCTTGGCCTGTTTCCTTCCAGGCCATTTCCATGTTTTTACACACATATGTGTACAGCACCTGTTCTTAAAGCTGGTGACTCTAGGCTGACGTATTTATCCAGAGCCTTTAAATGTCAGATACTGCTAGGCCCTGGAAGTTCAACATCGAACAAGATGGACACAGTCCCTGCCCTTGCCTAGTGGGGAAGGTGGATCTTAAAGAAACTTGCAAGTAAAAATAGAAGTTGTGATAACTGCTGGGGTAGGGTAAGAGAATGTCAGAAGACAAGATTTAGGCTGTGGGCTCAGAGCCTGGCGAGACCCTCAGATCAAGCAGGGGTTAGGCAGCAAGGGGTGCACTGGTGAACGTCCTGGACAGGAGCAGGAACACAGGTCCCTGGACAGGGAGGAGCTTGGGAGTGGCAAGGGGTGGTGGAGGCTTAGGGGGAGAGGAGAGTGAGGAACAGGCTAGAGGACAGTCTGGTCGCACCCTGTAAGGAGTTTGGGTTCATTCTAAGGGATGTGGGAAACCACTGAAGGAGGGATGCCATCCTGACACCTGCTTCAAATAGACCACTGGTGGACCACGTGGCAGTTAAAAAGCTGCTGCTCATTGCTCCGACAGGATGCTCACCATGGCAATGATGAGTGAACAGAGCCAAGATACATTTGAAGAAAGCCTACTGGATTCGCTGATGGACTGAATAAAGGGGGTGAGGTAGGTGTGAGAATGACTCGGGTGGAAGAACGCTTGAGCTCAGGCCTCTGTATGGACCTCTCAGTCACCATGCTTTCTCTTCCACCTCGGTTCTGTCTGAAAGTCCTGCCCCAGGCCCAGCCAGGGGAAGGGCCACTAGGCCTCTGATTGCACAGAGGTGAACGCCTTAACCAAAACCTGGCCCTCTATAGGCTGGTGGAGTCCCAATGTCTTGGCGTCAAAACCGTTACCCACTCGGAAGAGAATGATAGCTAAGCCAATCAGGTCGCGTCCCTCCAGAATAGGGCAGAGGGATTGGCCGCGATTCCTCGCAATCAAGAGATCCCACCCTCAACTCAGAGCTCTCAGGCTGGAAGCCTCAAAGCTGTGGCTGCCGCCCACCACATGGGAGACTCCTGCTATACGGTGGGCTCCGGGATCAACCCCACGTCAGGTCACCTACCTGGGTCGGCCAATGCAAAATTGCAACTAATTTTTTTTTTCTGTAATTTTTTATTTTGAAAAGGATCATTCTGCTGATGGAACTGTTACTGGAGGTGGTAAGAATATTTTATAGGCTGTCACGACATGCAGAGAAATTTCTGATAAATGCTTTCCAAATACAAGTAGCACATCTAGAGCTGAGGATACTCGTGGAACACTTTTTCTAAAAAGATTTAACTCTTCGTACAGGTCAGTTTTGCTTAAGTCTGAATTTAATGTTAAATATAAGTTTATACAGTGACATTTTAATGTTTTCTCTGATATTCCCTGTACTTTGTGGAGGTCATACAAGAAACCGAAAGTGACTGCATAATTTCTATATAATTCAAAGCACCTGTTTATACGTTTTATCCCTGTGTCTTCAATCACAAGGGAAAATTAATTTTAAAATTTGTCATCCTTGTTAATAATGAAACTTCACATGGAAATGCTATTTCTCTCTGTAGAGTGCGACAATCTTGAAATTTCTTTTCTATCTCTAAGCCTGTGGATATTTGTTTTCCAGTGTTGCAGCAGTTTTCAAGACCAGAGATTCCAAACTGCTTGAAGAATTCCGATAGCCTTGGTCCATGGCAGCATCTATGTGTATGCTTTCGTTTTGTAATACTTTACTGACAAAGCTGACAGCCTCAGCGCCGGCAGCTCCTGTCCTGACACTTGGCTGGAGACTTCGTATCTGTGCAGCCACTGCAGGCGAGAGCTCTCAGCCTGGACAGGCAAGCTGACCTGGCATCAGGGCCCCACGCTGCCCCATGTGGAGGCCCAGCTGCCGCCACCGCCACTACTGCTTCTGTCGCTGCTGCCACAGTCACCACTGCCAGTCTGGCCCCAGATCCTGGCCTGGCCACGCCGTTGCAGCCCCACAGCGCCTTGGACCATCCCAGGCGACCAGGTCGACTGCTCAGCACCCATGCAGCCGCTGCTCGCTGTGCCTCCTGGCCTGAACCTGCTCATTGCTGCCTGGTGTATCTTCGTACATGCTTCATCGTCCAAGGGGACTTCACTTACAAAACACTTGTATTATTTTGCATATAAAACAGACAAACAAAAAAAATAACAAAAAGCAAAATAAAATTACTCAAGGATTTCAAGTTGGGCACAGCAGAACATTAAACCAGTGCAAGGCCCCTCCTGAGATCGGGGCCCCCAAGTGCACACCCATTAGTTGGTCCTGCTCCGAATGCTGATTCCAGCCCCCTCTCCGTTTCCCCTTTGTTCTATTTGGAATCTTTTTTCTTGTCTTTTTTAATAATCTCCTTGTCAATTAGATACCTACCCTTGGCTGTGGGCCAGAGTTATGCTAGCATGTCACAGGCATCATTTATTTCACGTCTTTCAGTCACCTGTGATAGGGCCCTGCAATCCTTCCATTTCACAGATGAGGAGCTGAGCCAGAGAAGTGTACAGCTGGACTCACCCAATGGCAGAGCCTAAATCGGCTTACAGTGTGTCTAGCTTCAAAACCCTTGCTCTCATCCACTTTGCTGCCTTTTGTTAAATTATTTTTAGACATTTTCAGTAACTTTTATGTCCTTAAAGCCTGTATTTCTTAACATGAAATTCCCCCAGCTCTGCATGTTTCTAGATCTGCCTCTCTGTCCTCTGGTGTCTTCCCAAGCTCTGTCCCAATTATGTGTCCTAGAAATGTGACTTAAAACATTTGAGAGCTGGTGGACAAAACTGAAAGTCTTTTCACTCAAACTTTTTCAACAGTCTGCAGGCTTTCAACAATTACATCCCTTGGGCTGTGGCATCAGGTGAGCCTCGGTGTCCCACTTTCTCAACATAGCGGATCCCAGGCCTATTCTTGGGTGTCTTCTCCATCTGGTTTCAAGACTCCAAATACTCACTGTACACTAGCAGGTCCCACATGTACATCCCCAGCTTGGACCACTTACATGTCCACCTACCTCGACACTGAGCTATTGACATCTCCCATCTACCATGCTCAGAATCAAACTCCTGACACCCCTCCTCAAACCTGCTCCTCCCCCAGCCTTCCCCATCTCAGTAAATGACAGCTTCATCTTCCATGCGCTCAGGGCAAAATCCTTGCAGTCATCCTTGGCTCCTCTTTCTCTCATGTTTCCCATCTGATCCATTGGTAAATCCTGTCAACTGTTCCTAATTCTGACCACTTCTCTCCACCTCCACTGTGGCTCCCCAGTCCAAGCCACTCTCATCCATCTCCTGGACCACTGCAGTAGTCTCCCGGTTGGTGTCCCGGCTTCCGCCCTCGCACCTCCAGGCTATTCTCGACACAAGTAGCCATGATAACAGTTGTTATTGTAATAACTTCTCACATTGGTATAGCGCTTAGTATGTTCCAGACAGGAGCCCTGGTAGTGCAGTGGTTAAGAGCTCAACTGCCAACTTTTCGGTTGGCAGTTCGAACCCACCTGGGAGAAAGATCTATAGACTTGCTTCTGTAAAGATGGTTGTTGTTGTTAGGTACTGTCAAGTTGATTCCAACTCATATCGACCCCACGTGTAACAGAACGATACACTGCTCAGTCCTGCGCCATCCTCACAGTATTAGGCATGTTTGAGCTTATCTTGCAGCCACTGTGTCAATCCATCTCGTTAAGGGTCTTCTTCTTTTTCGTTGACCCTCTATTTTACCAAGCACTATGTCCTTCTCCAGGAACTGGTCCCTCCTGATAACATGTCCAAAGTAAGTGAGACAAAGTCTCGCTGTCCTTGCTTCTAAGGAGCATTCTGGCTGTACTTCTTCCAAGACAGATTTGTTTGTTCTTCTGGCGGTCCATGGAATGCCTAGAAAACCCTATGGGACAGTTCTACTCTGACACATGGGGTCAGTGTGAGTTGAAAATTGATTCGACAGCACCTGACAGCAACATGTGCCAAACATTGTTCTAAGAACTTTCTGTATGTTAACCTTAATCCTCACAATAGCCATATGAAGTGGATATTATTATTATCCCCATTTTACAGATAATGAAACTGACTCACAGATTAAGTGACTTGCCCAATGTCAACCAGCCGGGAAATGGTGGATATAGGATCCAAACCAAGGTAGTCTCAACCACTAAGCTCTTAAAATACAAGTCAGCTTATGACCCTCCTCTGCTCAACTCTCTTAAGAATATTTTCCCGTGTGTCTCAGTATGAAAGCCAGAGTTCTCTCAATAGCCTACAAGGCCCCACAGGGTCTTCCCTGCTACTTCTCCCATCCCGTACCCCGCCGCTGTCTTCCCCCTTGCTTCAGCCTCACTGGCCTCCTAGTTGTTCTAGCACATTGCTGCCTCAGGGCCTTTGGTCTTGCTGTTTCCTCTGCCTGAAATGCACGTCCCCCAGATTGCTGCTTGGCTCCAGCCTTCACTTCCTCCAGGTCTCTGCTCAAATGGTCTATGGAACTGTCCCTGGTCATGCCTTTTTAAAATGCAGTCCCTGGTCACCCCCACTTTATTTTCTTAGCACTTGTCACCACCTGACACATATTTACTTGCTTATTTCTTTATCGCCAGTCTCTTCTCATTGAATGTAAGCCCCATGAAGGCAGGAATTTTGTCAGTGTTCCGTCCCAAATGCAAAATTCCTGACTGTTACTGTTGTTGCTGCCATTGAGTCAGCCCCGACTCATGGCAACCCCATGCACAGTGGAATGAAACGCTGCCTAGTCCTGTGTCATGCCCATGATCAGCTGTGGATTGGACTGTTGTGATCCATAGGGTTTTCACTGACTGACTTTAGGAAGGAGATTACCAGGCCTTTCTTCCTAGTTCGTCTTAGTCCGAAAGCTCTGCTGAAACCTGTTCAGCGCCATAGCAACGGACGAGCCTCCGCTGACAGACAGGTGGCTGGGAATGGAACCCTGGTGGAGCCCTGGTGGCGCAGTGGTTAAGAGCTAGGCTGTTAACCAAAAGGTCAGCTGTTCAAACCCACCAGCTGTTCCTTGGAAACTCTGTGAGGCAGTTCTACTCTGTCCTATAGGGTCGCTATAAGTCAGAATCGACTTGACAGCAACGAGTTTGGTTTTTGGGTCCTGACATATACCAAAGCCAAACCAGCTACCATCAAGCCGATTCCAACTTATGGGAACCCCACGTGTATCAGAGCAAAACTGGTCTCCAAAGGATTTTTGAGGACTATGATCTTTCAAAAATAGATCACCAGGCCTTTCTTCTGAGGGAAACCCTGGTGGCGTAGTGGTTAAGTGCTACAGCTGCTAACCAAAAGGTCTGCAGTTCAAATCCACCAGGCGCTCCTTGGAAACTCCATAGGCAGTTCTACTCTGCCCTATAGGGTGCCTGTGAGTCGGAATCGACTGGATGGCAACAGTTTTTTTTTTTTTTCAGTTTCTTCTGAGGCACCTCTGGGTGGATTCGAACCAACAACCTTCTGGTTAGTAGCTAAGCGCTTAACCATTTGCACCACCCAAGGACTCCATATTCTGACATATAAAACCAAAAACTCATTGCCATCGAGTTGTTTCCAACTCTTAACGACCCTACAGGACAGAGTAGAACTGGCCATGGGGTTTCCAAGGCTGTATGCAATCTTTACAGAAGCAGACTGCCACATCTTTCTTCTGCAGAGTAGCTGGTGGGTTCAAACAGCCGACCTTTTGGTTAGCAGCCAAATGCTTAACCACTACACCACCAGGGCTTCTCCCTATCATATGTTGTTGCAGTTGTTAGGTGCCGTCGAGTGAGTTCCAACTCATAGCAACCTTATATACAACAGAACAAAACGCTGCCCAGTCCTGCTCCATCCTCACAATCATTGTTATGCTTGAGCCCATTGTTGCAGCCACTGTGTCAATCCATCTTGTTGAGGGTCTTCCTATACTTCCCATAGTATAAAACAAACAAACAAACCCGTTGCAGTTGAGTCGATTCTAACTCATCGCGACCCTACGGGAGAGAGTAGAATTGCCCCATAGGGTTTCCAAGGAGTGCCTGGTGGAGTCGAACTGCTGACCTTTGGGTTAGAAGCCATAGATCTTAACCACTACACCACCAGGGTTTCTTCCTATAGTATAGTAGGTGCTTAAGTGAGAATTGAATGAATGAATGATCTTCCCACCAAACTTACTCCTTCCTCTGTGTTCATCATCTCAGTGAAAGGTACCAACAGCAGCCCCCCCTCCCCGCCGCAGGCCTCCCCCTGGGTATTATCCCAGACTTGTCTCTCTTCTTGCAAATCCAAGCAATTTCCAGATCTTGTTGACTGTACTTCCTATAATATGTCTCAAACTGCCCACTTCCCGACATCCTCTGCCCCTGCCTTCGTTCTGCCATCTACGGCTGATGCCTGGAATGCCGTCGGTAAAGTGCTGCATTTTGCATATTTTCAACTTTTCTGTGTCCTCTCCATCCTCCACACTTCCTGATCCATCCCCTGGGCCCCGACCCCTGCTTCTTCGCTGGTGCTCCCACCTCAGCAAATCCTCCACTATCAACCCAGCTACCCGAGCCAGGAACCAGTTAGCATCCATCCTCAACTCCCCTTTCTTCTACTTCCAGTCCACTACCAGCGGCTTTCTATTTTATCTCTTTGGATATTTTTTGAAACCGCCCATTTCCTTTCATCCTCATGGCCACCACCCTAGTCCAGGCCCCACCCCTTCTTATCAGGGTCAGCTCAGCAGCCTCTCAGTACTGCTCTCCCTGCTCCAGCCTGGCCCAGCGTGATCCTCCTAAAACCCAAATAGGATCCTGTCCTGTGGTTCCTCTGCTTAAATGAATCTCTAACCTTACAAGAGAAAGTCCAATCCCTCCTGTATGCACACCCCTCCCTGAAGCGTCCATCCCCGGCCTCCCGCCCTCCCGCCATGCTTCTCACCATTGTCCAACCACTGCCCAGGTCTGATCATGCCGTGCCCATTGCCTGGGATGCCCTTTCTCCCTTCTCTGCCTGCTCAATTACTGACCCCTCCAAGACCCAGCTCAAAAGTCACCTCCTCTGTGAAGTCTTCCCAGGTTCCCTTGGCAGAACTAATTGCCCCCTCCTTGTCCTTTCCTGAGGGGTGCAAATGGTTAACGTGATTGCCTGCTAACTGAAAGGCTGGTGGTTTGAGTTTACCTAGAGATGCCTCAGAAGAAAGGCCTGGTGATCTACTTTCAAAAAAAATCAGCCGTTGAAAACCCTACGGAGCTGGAATCCAAACATTCTAGAGCCATGGAGGCTGGATAAACCCCCAAAAATATTGTCCTAAGATAATCTTTTTTTTTAACTAATTTTTATTGTGCTTTAAGTGAAAGTTTACAAATCAAGTCAGTCTTCTCATACAAAAATTTACATACACTTTGCCATACACTCCTAAATGCTCTCCTTCTAATGAGATAGCACAGTTCTTCCCTCCACTCTCTCTCCTTGTATCCATTCAGGTAGCTTCTGGCCCCCTCTGCCTTGTTATCTGCCCTCCAGACAGGAGATGCCAACATAGTCTCGTGTGTCCACTTGATCCAAGAAGCTCATTCTTCACCAGTATCATTTTCCATCCAATCCTTGTCTGAAGAGTTAGCTTTGGGAATGGTTCCTGTCTTGGGCTAACAGAAGGTCTGAGGACCATGGCCTCTGGGGTCCTCCCAGTCCCAGTCTGACCATTAAGTCTGGTCTTTTTTATGAGAATTTGGGGTCTGGATCCCACTACTTCCCGCGCTTTCAGGGTTTCTCTATTGAGTTCCCTGTCAGGGCAGTCATCGGTTGTGGCCGGGCACCATCTAGTTCTTCTAGTCTCGGGCTGATGTAGTCTCTGGTTTATGTGGCCCTTTCTGTCTCTTAGGCTCATAATTACCTGTGTCTTTGATGTTCTTTATTCTTCCTTGCTCCAGGTGGGTTGAGACCAATTAATGCATCTTAGATGGCCGCTTGCCAGCATTTAAGACCCCAGACACCACTCTCCAAAGTGGGATGCAGAATGTTTTCTTAATAGATCTTATTATGCCAGTTGACTTAGATGTCCCCTGAAACCATGGTCCTCAAACCCCCGCCCCTGCTACTCTGGCCTCTGAAGCATTCAGTTTGTTCCAGTGACTTCTTTGCTTTTGTGTTGACCTCTTCTGTATTGCGTGTCGTAGGATAATCTTTAAACCTTAAACCAAAACCATCCCCTGAAGTCTTCAAGCCAAACAGTGGTTTAGCCTAACGAGTAAAGAACATCTGCCTTGAGGATTATGCTCTTTTAAGATCTGTCCATATGGGATCAAACTGACAACAGCAACTTGAAAGATTACGTAGGGACTTGAGGGGGCAGTGAGTTTATGTTCATGGGGGAGGAACAACTTAGAAAAGGTGGGTGAGAATAGTTGTACACCTTGAAGAATGTCATCAATGTCATCGAATTATACATGTAGAAACTGTTGAGTTGGTGTATGTTTTGCTGTGTGTGTTCTCAGCAACAACAAAATTAATAAAACTAAAAAAAAAAAAAAAAAAAAACCTATAAAGCAAAGTTCTCTTCTGACGCAAACAGGGGTGCCATGAGTCAAAATTGATGGCAACTGGTGTTTTGGTTTTGTGCTCTCCTCTTCCTGAGGCTTCACACGTAATGGACTCCATCCTATTTGTCAGAGCCCTGATGAACAAGGGCACCTTGGCTGAGGAGATAACAGGCCAAAAAGCAGTTTGGGGGCCTAACGGTGAAGCCTTAGTAAGCCCCTTCTGTGTGTCTGGAGCTGTTCCCAGCATCCCAAAGTCAAATGGCAGAAACAGATGGCACGAAGACGGGGGAGACGGGTTTTAGAAGGGGAAGGAAAGAGAACCACCATTCTGTGTTCTGTGCCAATGGCTTTGAAGATGTGACTGCATTTCATCCTCATAGCCTCCCTGTGAGGTAGGGATTTTCAAAACAAAGAAACCGGCATGTAAGATTTACAAAACTGATAAAGGCAGCCTTTCAAAGCAGTGGAAGGAAAAAGAGACTATTAAATAAATTCTTTTAATATGAAATAACTCTGCATTTGGAAACAATAAAGTCAGATCCCTCAAACTGCATTAAAAGTCCAAATGGAGAAAAGATCATCATTTAAATTCATGTTACACGAGTTTGGGGTGGGGAAGGCCTTTCACAGCATAACATTGAAGGCCAAAACCATAAAGGAAAATACGGAGAGATATGGCTAAGTAAAAATATAAATTTTTAGTATGTCAAAAAATGAATTAAGTTAAAAGGAAAAACCTGGGATAATATTTCCAACATGCTAGCATACAGAAATAATAGGTTCATGGTAAAACAGACAACTCACGTAGGAAGCAACGCAAGTGGGTCAATACATACATCCAAAACAGTTCTTCTCTAGCCATCATAAAACCAAACTCAAATCCGTTGCCATCAAGTCGATTCCGACTCATAGTGACCCTATAGGACAGAGTAGAAGAGCTCCATAGAGTTTCCAAAGAGCACCTGGTGGATTCAAACTGCCGACCTTTTGGTCAGCAGCCGTAGCTCTTAAGCACTATGCCACCAGGGTTTCCAGGCATCACAGACATGCAAATTAAATTGAATTGAGGTCTCACTTTTAACCTTCCCAATTATCAAAGATTTGTTTTAAGAAAATAATCATGTCACGGGCCCAGTTGGAGAATGCATCTTAAAACTGCTGAAACGGGAAAACTGAAAGTTTTTTGTTTTGTTTGCATCCTAGGCCAGAGGAGGGAATTTGCTTGAGGAAGATCCTCCCCTTGTTTTAGAAAGGCCTCCTCGGTGGCCCCCTCGGTTAAGCAGGTGTGAAGTGAGAGCCTCCCATTGTTCTTGGGGAGCCAGTAGCTTTAGACTACAATGCTAAATATTCTGTTTCGTTGTAGAAACTGGGTCTGTTAGTTAAAGAAATGAAGCTTTTTAATGATCTAGATTTTGGACAGCTCTATGGAGACTTGGAAGAAAGGCCTGGAGATCTACTTCCAAAAGATCACAGCCCTTGAAAACCCTATGGAGCACAGTTCTATGACACACATGGGGTCGCCATGAGTCAGAAATGACTCAACAGCAACAGGTTTGGAAACTGTGTGTGTGTGTGTGTGTGAGAGAGAGAGAGAGAGAGAGATTTCACCATTTGCCTACAGGAGGGCAGGCCTGACCTTTCCTGAACTACTGGAGGGAGGCTCCCTAGGTCTTGCAACGAGGAGGTTGACCAGGCCTGTGGTGGGGGTGAGTTTCTCCCCCAAAGATAACGAATATTTCCACCATCAATGCTTCCAGAGCAGAAGCTGAAGCAGGCTTTGGACCAGAGGCCAGGATTTCTGCTCTGCCCGAGGTGGAGGGTGTTGGGGTCTGCACACTAGTGAGTGGCGACACAGACAAGGGCACTCAAGCTCTTGAGAGGTAGGCTAGTCCCTGAACTGTGGCTAGTGGGGCTAGGAAGAGAGACAGCTGGTGCTCTCCCTAAGAGAAAACCCAGACTTAGGATTTGGCAGCAAGGGCCTCCAGCTTATATCCATCTTCTGTTTTCCTCAAGGAGCCCTGGCGGTATGGGGTTAAAGTGCTGGACTGCTAACCAAAAGGTTGGTGGTTAGGAACCACCAGCCACTCCACGGGAGAAAGATGTGACAGTCTGCTTCCATAGAGATTTAAAAAAAAACCCCAACTCTTTGCCACAAGTCAATTCCAACTCATAGCCACCCTATAGAACAGGGTAGAACTACCCCACAGGGTTTCTGAGGAGCAGCTGGTGAATTCAAACTGCCAAACCTTTTGATTAGCAGCCAAGCTCTTAATCACTGTGGTACCAGGGCTCCTTGCATAGAGATTACAGCCTTGGAAACCCTATGGGGTCGCCGTGAGTCGAACTGATTTGACAGCAGTGGGAGTCTTGGGGGCTATCCCCAAACCATCAGTAAGGTTCTGCCAGGCTGGTCGTAACTGTGTTTCAGGGAATTTGGAGAGGGTGCTGAGCCCAGAGAAGTCATCCTGGGGACTGAAGAGGCCAACAGACAGCAGGAGATGACCCATCTCTGGGGAGTAGAACAGTGGTCCTGAGGAAGGGAGGTTGCCCAGGTGACCAGTGACAACCGCGTAGAGCAAAGGACAGGAAGTATTGCTCTGGGATTCCCGGAAGTCATCTGGGGAATCAAACTCTGGGAAAAGCTGGTCTCACCACTGGGGCCTCAGGCTGTTTCCATTTGTGTGTTAAAGAGCAGAGTAGACCCCTGGCTTCAGGCTGTTGTTTGCCAGCGAGTTAATTCCAACTCTTAATGATCCTGTGGGACAGAGTAGAGCCGCCTCATGGGGTTTCCAAGGCTGTAATCTCTATGGAAGCAGACTACCACATCTTTCTCTTGTGGAGCAGCTGGTGGGTTCGAACTGCTGACCTTTCAGCTGGCAGCCGAGTGCGGCGGCAGGTAGAAGGCAAGAAAACAGGCCCCTCTTGTGATGAGTGCCTGGACATTGTGACTGTAAACTGGAAGACAACTTCCCAATTATTATCGAAAAACCTTAAAAATGTGCATTTTCTGTGACCTGACAAAACCTCTCCCAGGAGTTTATTCTAAGGGCAAAGAAAGGTTGCCCCATGCTATGGATTAAATTGTGTCTCCCCCCCTCAAATATGTATTGGAATCCTAACTCCTATACCTGTGGATATAACTTGGAAATAAGGTTTTATTTGTTATGTTCATTAGACCATAACTGAGTAGGGAGGGTTCTAAATCTAATCATTTCTGAGTTATAAAAGAGCAGATTAGACACAGAGACACACACAGGGGGAGACAAAGGACAAATGACATGTGAGGAACATCTACAAACCAAGGGACCCAGGAACATCTGGGGCAAAACACGCCATCTTTGTTTTTAGAGACCTCTTAATGAAATTCAGCATTTCCTTTACTTAGGAACGTAGGCAACAAACCACAGTAGAACTAGCAGTATCTGTGGCTTTGTTGCCAATCAAAATCACAGCTGTTACAAAGCTCTTGAGCCCGAGTCACTACTTCAAAATCACACAGTTATTAGATCTAATTTGAGAGCTTATTATTAAATGCATTGATGAGGAGCTATTGTTTTTGTTGTTAGGTGCTGTCAAGTCAGTTCCAACTCATAGTGACGCTATGTACAACAGAACAAAACACTGCCCCGTCCTGCACCACGCCCACAAGTGTTGTTATGCTTGAGCCCATTGTTGCAGCCAGTGTCTCAATTCATCTCTTCCAGGGTCTTTCTCTTTTTCGTTGACCCTGTACTCTGCCAAGCATGATGTCCTTCTCCAGGGACTGATCCCTCCTGACAACATGTCCAAAGTATGTAAGATGTAGTCTTGCCATCCTTGCTTCTAAGGAGCATTCTGGTTGCACTTCTTCCAAAACAGATTTGTTAGTTCTTTTGGCAGTCCATGGTATATTCAATATTTTTCGCCAACGCCACAATTCAAAGATGTCAACTCTTCTTCAGTCTTCCTTATTCATTGTCCAGCTTTCACATGCATATGATGCGGCTAAAAACACTGTGGTTTGGGTTAGGCGCACCTTAGTCTTCAGGGTGACATGTTTGCTCTTCAACACTTTGAAGAGGTCCTTTGCAGCAGATTTGCCCAATGCAATGGGTCTTTTGATTTCTTGACTGCTGCTTCCATGGCTGTTGATTGTGGATCCAAGGAAAATGAAATCCTTGACAACTTCAATCTTTTCTCTGTGTATCATGATTTTGCTCATTTGTCCAGTTGTGAGGATTTTTGTTTTCTTTATATTGAGGTGCAATCCATACTGAAGGCTGTGGTCTTTGATCTTCATTAGGAAGCACTTCAAGTTCTCTTCACTTTCAGCAAGCAAGGTTGTGTCATCTGCATAACGCAGGTTGTTAATGAGTCTTCCTTTGATCCCGATGCCCCATTCTTCTTCATATAGTTCAGCTTCTCAGATTATTTGCTCAGCATACAGATTGAATACGTGTGGTGAAAGGATACAGCCTTGACAGACATCTTTCCTGACTTTAAACCAGGCAGTATCCTCTTGTTCTGTCTGAACAACCGCCTCTTGACCTAAGTAAAGGTTCCTCATGAACACAATTAAGTGTTCTTTAATTCCTATTCTTCACAAAGTTATCCATAATTTGTCATGATCCAGACAGTCAAATGCCTTTGCATAGTCAATAAAACACAGGTAAACATCCTTCTGGTATTCTCTGCTTTCAGCCAGGATCCATCTGACATCAGCAATGATATCTCTGATTCCATGTCCTGTTCTGAATCCGGCTTGAATTTCTGGCAGCTTCCTGTCAATATACTGCTGCAGCCACTTTTGAATGATCTTCAGCAAAATTTTACTTGCATGTAATATTAATGATATTGTTTGATAATTTCCACATTAGGTTGGATCATCTTTCTTGGGAATAGGCATAAATAAGGATCTCTTCTAGTTGTTTGGCTAGGTAGCTATCTTCCAAATTTCTTGGCATAGACGAGTGAGTGAGCACTTCCAGCACTGCAACCATTTGTTGAAACATCTCAGTTAGTATTCTGTCAATTACTGGAGCCTTATTTTTTGCCAATGCCTTCAGTGCAGTTCGGACTTCTTCCTTCAGTACCATCAGTTCCTGATCATATGCTACCTCCTGAAATGGTTGAATGTCGACCAATTCTTTTTGGTATAATGACTCTGTGTATTCCTTCCATCTTCTTTTGATGCTTCCTGCATCTTTTAAGAAGAAACAGCTGCAAACATCCATTAATAATCGGAACCTGGAGTGTATAAAGTATGAATCTAGGAAAATTGGAAATTGTCAAAAATGAAATGGAAAGCATAAACGTCAATATTCCAGGCATGAGTGAGCTGAAATGGACTGGTATTGGCCATTTTGAATCAGACAACCATAGGGTCTCCTATGCCAGGAATGACAACTTGAAGAGGAATGGCATTACATTCATCATCAAAAAGAACAATTCAAGATCTATCCTGAAGTACAACGCTGTCAGTGATAGGGTTACATCCATAGCTTTACATGGAAGACCAGTTAATACGACTATTATTCAAATTTACTCACCAATCACTAAGGACAAAGATGAAGAAATTGAAGTTTTTACCAACTTCTGCAGTCTGAAATTGATCAAACATGCAATCAGGATGCACTGATAATTACTGGTGATTGGAACTCAAGGAAGTTGGAAACAAAGAAGAAGGATCAGTAGCTGGAAAATAAGGCCTTGGTAATAGAAATGATGTCACAGAGCACATGACAGAATTTTGTAAGACCAACGACTTCTTCATTGCAAATACCTTCTTTCACCAACATAAACGGTGAATATACACATGGACCTCGCCAGATGGAACACACAGAAATCAAATTGACTACATCTGTGGAAAGAGATGATGGAAAAGCTCAATATCATCAGTCAGAACAAGGCAGGGGGCCGACTGTGGAACAGATCATCAATTGCTCATATGCGATTCAAGTTGAAACTAGAGAAAATCAGAGCAAGTCCATGAGAGCCAAAATACGACCTTGAGTATACCCCATCTGAATTTAGAGACCACCTCAATAATCGATTTGATGCTTTTAACACTAATGACCAAAGACTAGATGAGCTGTGGAATGAAACCAAGGACATCATCCATGAAGAAAGCAAGAGGTCACTAAAAAGACAGGAAAGAAAGAAAAGACCAAAATGGATTTCAGAAGAGACTCTGAAACTTGCTCTTGAATGTCAAGTAGCTAAAGCAAAAACAAGAAATGATGAAGTAAAAGAACTGAACAGAAGATTTCAAAGTGCAGCTCTAGAAGACAAAGTAAAGTATTATAATGACATGTTCAAAGACCCGGAGATAGAAAACCAAAAGGAAAGAACACGCTCAGCATTTCTCAACGCGAAAGAACTGAAGAAAAAATTCAAGCCTCAAGTTGCAATCCTGAAGGAGCTATTACAATAGCACAATTTTTAAACATATTTTAATTTATGTATTTCAGTATAATTACCTGGTATCTTCACAATGAGATACTACGTAGAAAGTAAAAACTTTATTGTAGAAGAGTAATGAAATAAAAAACGTTCAAATTATCATATTCAGAGGAAAAAAGATTATAAAATGATATGCAAAGTAATATCCAATTTTTATAAAAGAAAATTATATAATGCCCTCAGTCTGTGGGACAGGAAGCCCACTCCGCTGTCTTGTGCCAGTCTCCTGGTTCTGCTGGTGCCATTTCGCTGCCTCTGGACGCTGCTGTGCTTGCAGCCGCTTCTCACATCTCGCACCGTCTCCAGTGTTACAGCTCTCTCTGTCTCCTGGCTCTAGCAGGTTCTCAGCACAGGAACCCTGGGTCCAAAGGACATGCTCCACTCCAGACTCTTCTTGATAGTAGTGAGGCTCCCCCCTCAAGCCCTAGGATTGGCTCTTTTTAAGCCTAGCGGGATGGCAAAACTGACCAATCTCTCACAAGGGTTCCGTGCACCTTAGTTGAATTAGCAGACTGTCCAATCCCCACAAGGATTCCATGTGCCTTATTTGCATAGTCCTACCCAATCGTTTTGTGAGAGTTACAAGACCATGGCCAAAAAAGCCATATAAAAAGAGAAATCCATTACCCTGCATCACCTGAGGTCACACAGGCAGTAAGTGGCTGAGTGGGATTGAACCAGGTCTCTTTGAGTCCAGAGTCCACGTTCTATCACTGTCTGTAATGGCCTGCTGCAGAGTTTTAAAAAAAAAAAAACCCAGAGTAGGCACTCAATAAAAGTTTGTTGAATGAATGACCTAATGAGTGGTGGCCAAGCTGATACTTAAACCCTTGTCTTTCTTTGTCCATAGCTCTCTGGATGCTCAGGAAAGACACCATTTGCCTACTTGGATCGTCTTCCAGGAAACTCCCTTTCCTCTGGGCTCCTGAAGCCTGGGGCAGGTGGTGGGAGCCCAGGGTGCTAGCGAGGGCTCTGGCGTGTCTGGAAGCAGAGGCCTTGTCTCTACGAGCTGCCAGGTGGAGAAGCAGCCTGCCGAGCAGATGGGCAACCCCAGGCACTGAGCGGGCCTCAGGAAAGGCCTGCCTCCCTGTGGCATCCCTCAGAAACAAGGGGCCTCCAGATACAGAACTGAGGAGCAGGCGTGGAAGGGTGGCCAAAACTGGGCCCCAGCCTAGAGATGGCTGGCCAGATTTGTCCTGCCTGGATATCCTCCAGGGGGTTGAGCTGAGAGAAATAAGCTGGGATGGATTTTCATGAGACAGAGCATTGGCTGGAGTGCAGCTGCCACAGACAGGAACTGGCAACCAGGCCTGAGAAGGGAGACCACCCATGTTCAAGCCATTGGGCGGAGGCAGGAGCATATAAACCCCCTTCTCCTGGAATCTGTGCCCTCTCTTCACACTTGGTGGGAGAGGCTCCTCTGAGCAATTTTCAGGGATTCAGCAGAGAAGACAAATCCACCTGGGGCTCAAGGGTCTGGTTCAAATGGTGGCTGTGCCTCATTCCAGCTGGTCATCTCCCCTCCCTGGGCCTCAGTTTCCCTCTCTGTAATAATACTACCACCTTGCCTTTTACAGTTAAAACATCTTTGCACACAACCTCCAGTATATTATAAACCCCGTAACAACCTTGTGAAGTAGGTATTATGGTCCCACTTTAGAGGAGGGGACTGAGGCCCAGGGAGGGTGTGACTTCCCCAAGTTCATGAAGCAAGAAAAGTCGGGAAGCCAGGATCAGAGGAAGACTAGTTCAGTGCTTTTCCTGCTAAGCCCGCAGTGGCTTCAAACCCAAATTCTCAGATGTCTTCAAATGTTTAGTTGCTGCTAAAGATGTTCCCACTGGTACAGAGTAGGGGTCACAAGGGCAGCCTCTGAAGTCAAAGGGGCTCCACCTTCCTAGCTGTGTGACCTTGGGCAAGTGACCTTACCTCTCTGCACCTCAGTTTTCATGGCTGTAAAATGGGGATCGTGTGCCAGTTGCTGGCCTTGTGGATCCACCCGCTGTTCCTGCCGAGGCCACACTTCCTGTGGGCTGGTCCCAACCAGTGGCTGAGCACCAGGGCCTAATGTGGCCAGTGTCTGTGAGATGCAGGGCCCCTTTAAGGAGTGGCTTTGGCTAGGGGACTCCTTGGTCACCTTGACCAACACTTTCCTAGGACTGATCCACCATCTGAGTCTCTTCCCACCTATTTTGGGTTGGATTGTGTCCCATAAAAAGATAGGTTGATGTCCTAACCCCTGATGCCTGTGACCGTGACCTTGTTTGGAAATAGGGTCTTTAAATCTGTCTCGGAAGAAGTACAGTCAGAATGCTCATTAGAAGCAAGTAGGGTGAGACTCCATCTCACATACTTGGGACATGTTATCAGGAGGGACCAGTCCCTGGAGAAGGACATCACCATGCTTGGTGAATGAGGGTCAGTGAAGAAGAGGAAGACCCTCAATGAGATGGATTGACAACAGTGGCTGCAACAATGGGCTCAAATATAGCAATGATGGTGATGAGTTAGAACCAACTCAGTGGCACCTAATGACCACAACGATCTTTATAGAAGGATACCAACAGGCCTTTCTTATGTGGCACGGGTGGCTGGGTGGGTTTGAACGGCCAACCTTTAGGTTAGTAGTTAATCTTGAATCATTTGTGCCACCCAGGGACCTAGACTCCGATATGAATGGTGTCCTCATAAAAGAAGAGGAGAAACAGAGACAGACACGAGGGAAGATGGTCACGTGAAGATAGGGGCAGAGATTGGAGCGGTCTACAAGCCAAGGAATACCAAGGACCGCCACGTGTCACCAGGACAGGTTCTCCCTCAGAGCCTTAGAAGAAGTCAACATGGCCAACACCCTGATTTCAGACTTCTAGCCTCCAGAACTCAGACAAAAAGTTTCTATTTTTATAAGCCACTGAGTTTGTGGTACTTTGACACAGCAGCCCTTGAAAACAGTTCTTGCACAGGGTCAGGCCTGCATGGTGGACTAACGATGCTCCTCCCCCCTTCCTTTCACAGGTATCTCCCCAGTTAAATCCTGTCTTGGTGTCTGCTGCTCGGAGATCTGAATTACCCCTACCAGCACCATCCACACAGGGACCCAGCATACGAAGCAAGAGACCCAGCACATAGAGCAGCCTGACATTCACTTAGCCCCTGATGAACTTCATTCATTTATTTATGTAGCATCTGCTGTGTGTTAAACTCTGGGGCTGCAGAGATGATGAAAACCGAGTCCCCCCTTCCAGGAGGTCACAGGCAGACTGAGCAGACCAACGTGAACACAGCAGCAGTGCCCAGAGAAATCAAGGGGCACGACACAGGGTGAGGATTCTGGAAAGTATCTTCAGGGAGTAACTCAGGAGCAACAAAAAGCTGCGGATGGGAAGACACCTCAGTCTCTCCGCACTACCCACAGTCCATCCTGTCTGCAGCAGTGGGGGTGATCGTCTAAAAGTCAGAGCTGATCGTGTCCTTCCCAGCTGCTCTGCCACTTTGGAGGACATCCAGACTCCTATGGGGTGCACAAAGAGCCACTGATCTGGCTCCTTTTGCTGCTCCAGCCTTAGCTTTTGACACCCTCCCCTCTGCCCCCAACTTCATCAACAGTCGAGCCAGACGGACCATCCCATCACTTCTGAGCCCTTACGTGCTGCGCTGTCGCCCGCCACCAGCTCTTTGCTCTTGCTGGTACCTCTGCCTGGGACACCCTCCCTTTTCATGTCACATGACCATCTCCTATGCAACCTTCAGGCCTCAGCTAAGATGTCACTTCCTATGAGAAGCCCTTCCTGATTTCCTAAGTCAGAGGTAGGTGGCCCTCCCTTGGGTCTCCTAGCCCTGTCCCAGCCCTTACGGCACTGCTCTGCCAGAGCCTGGCTCCTTGCCTCTCTCCCCACTGGGCTGTGAGCTCCCTGAGGCCAAGAACTGTGTCCGACATCTGTATTTTTCATTGTTCGTGACGAAAATGTCCAAACATTCACCAAAAGAGAGAGAATGGCATACCCATCACTCCAGATTCCACAGTCAGCAAGATTTCTTTTTTTCCTTTGATAAAGAATTGTAAAGCAAACTACCTCCCCCACACGCATATTTTCATGTGATTCTGTAAGAAATTTACTAAAGAATCTTTATACGAATGAATGGCCGTTCATTGCAGAACGATTTATAATAGCCCCAAACTGGAAACAAGCTTATTATCTATCTGCAAATGGATGATTTACCCAGTCAAATGCTATGATGCATCCATTAAAACCATCCGTACCAAGACCATGCAGCCACATGGCAAAATGCTTGTGAGCAAGGAAAGGAAACCTAGGAAGGCAGAGTCTGGACCAAGATGGGGCCCATGCTGTCATTCGGCACCCAGAAAAAAACACCCGCCCAGAACAGAGAGGGCAAAAAGGAAGAGGATCTCCTTTGGAAATAGTCTTCAGCATCCTATGTCATCTTTAGTTGATATCTGCAAGCCAGAGCTGTTGCTGCTGCAGCCAAACAAAGGATTGACTGGAATCTGCTGGCCTGTGGGGCGCTGGCTGCAGGCGTAGAAAGCCTCATTGAAGACCTTATCAGGCGGTGTTTTATGACTAGGGGTCTCTGGCCTTGTGCGCAAGGCCCTTCTCAGCTCCCAGAAGGCGGCCCAACCCCTGCGACTAAGCGCTCTAGGCTGTGTGTTCTACTGGCGCCTGGGTTTGGAAAGGTCATGGTGCAGGGCCGCGGAGATATCTGATGTTCTGGGCTGCGTGTGCACAGCGGTGCATGGGAGATCCTCACCCACTCCAGGCTGCCCCCCATCCGGGCACCCATGCTACAGCCCAGAGCACTCTCCGGCTGTTTAAACAGTAATCGAGGTTGGTAGTCGTGGCATCTTTGTTCTTTTGGCGGGGACGTGTCTTGGATTGATTGCAGACCCCAGGCTGACACACGCTTGGTCCGAGGCCATTTTACAGCTTGGTTTCCAGGCATGGCGTCCCCATGGAGGGGAGAATTGGAGGGGTGTCCACAGTAGACTGCCTGTCTCCATCCTGCTAAGAGGAGGCACAGACTTACAGTTGGTCTTCCAAGTGTTGTGTGGTGCTGAGCTCTGTGTTCTCCCCTTGCTTCCTGGAAAACCAGATCAGAGGGATATTGGAGGCAGGGCCCCCCACACTGCATTGTTTGAGGGAGGGGTTAGGTATGGAAAAAGGGGTGGGTATGGGGCCAGGGGCCACAAGTTAGAGTTGCAGCTCTCCTCTAAATCACTCAGAGACCTTGGGCCTGTCTGTGCCTCAGTTTCCTCATCTACCAATGTGTCCATGAATGGCTGTGGCTGTCCGACTCTTCAACCAGTTCGATGCCACCAACATTTGCTGAGCAGCTCCTCTGGGCCTGAAGACCAGGGCTGAGTTGCCACAGTTCCAGTCTTCTAAGTCCTGGTCCCTGAAACCATAGTTACGGTTTTAAATAATCAAAGGTGATGGAGAGTGATTCATGGCATAGGGATTTCATCTGATAGGAGTCTTGAAGAGTGAGCAGAGGTTCACCAGGTGGGCAGGTGTGGGAAAGGCATTCTAGGCAGCACAAACGAGATTTACAGAGGCATGGAAGCAGGGAATGATATGGTTGTTTGGGAAACTATAAGTGGTTATGCTGAGGCTGAGCTGTGAAGGGCCTTCTAGGGTCTGCTTACCTCACAGGGTTGCCAGGAAATGCCTTGGAGTTAGAAGACCTGAGTTCAAATCCCAACATCTATTTTTTGGGTGGCTCACTGAACTGGAATTTCCTGCTTTATCAAATAAGCGGGATAATACCTGACTTACGAGGTTGGAATGAGACATAAATAAGTACATGGTTAAAAACTACCTGGTATACACCAGGTGCTCAATGTGGGTTTATTAAATCTGTAGAAAATGAAATTGTACTTTCACTTAAAGCACAATAAAGTTTTTTTTTTTTTTTAATTAAATTGTAGTCTGAATATAACAAACATTGGTGCCTACCACAGGTCAGGTCTTTCCATGGCATCTCATTTAATCCTTATACTCCCTTTTTACAGAGGGGAATACTGAGGCCCAGGGAGAGGAGGTTGCTTGTTCAAGAGCACTCAGGTGACAGGATATGGAGCAGGGATTAGAATGGAGGGGATTGAGCTCCAAATCTTTATTTTTTCCAGGCTTTCCTTCAACAGACAAACCACCTGCCCCTTTTCCTCCTCCCTTCTTCATGGCAGATACTGCTCACAGCCTCCTGGTTCCCATTCTCCAATCCTGCTCTGGTAATAGATCCCATTTGTAGCTGGGCACATTATCGGTCAGTCCAAAGCCTACATTTCCTGGCCTCCCTTGCAGCTAGATATGGCCATGGGGCTAGGTTGTAGCCAACGAGGCATAAGTAGAAGCATCATGGGGAACCTCCAGAAGTCTCCTTAAAAGGAAAGAGACACATCTTGCAAATAAATGTTTAATTTTAAAAAAAGGAAAGGGAGGGAGGTGTCATCTTCCTACCTTCCTCCTACCTGCTAGCTGAATTAAGACAAAATGGCTAGAGCAGCCATCCTGAGTCATGTGGTGCTATGTTGGTAGGACAGCAAAATGATGAGTCACCATCCCAGCCCTGGGCTCGCTCCCACCTCTACCCTCTATCTTTTGAATCAACTCTTCTGTATTAAGCCTTCCCTTCAGCGTTCAAACAGACTCAAGTTTAGGTCCTTCCAAACTAAAAGAAAACCTTCTCTCAATCCCACATCCCCTTCCATGTTCCCTTTTCTGTCTCTTCCTTATCACAGTTCACCAACTGGGAAGAACCACCTACTCTTAGGTCTCCATGTCTCCATTTTCCAGCCATCTCTCAACTCACTGGATTTAGGCTTCTGTCCTACATCCTGAGGAGCCCTGGTGGTGCAGTGGTTAAGTGCTCAACTACTAATCAAGAGGTGTGCAGTTCAAACCCATCAGCTACTCTGCACAGGAGAAAGATGGGGCAGTCTACTTCTGTAAAGATTTACAGCCTTAGAAACTCTATGGGGCAGTTCTACTCTGTCCTACAGGGTGACTATGAGTTGAAAAAACCTGACAGCAGTGACGGTTTTTTTTTAGGTCCTACATCCTACCTGAACTGCCTGGGCCAAAGGCCTCTGGACCACTAACTCTAATGGGCTTTCTTCTGCTCTCTTCTAACTAGAGCTCTCACAAGCATCTCACGCTGTTGCCTACACCCTCCTTAGACACTCCTCACCATGTCTTTGCCTCTGCTCTGAGCTCCAGTCCCCTCTATCCAACAATTGACTTCTCTACTTACATGTCTCAAAAACACCTCTAACTCAATGAGTTCAGATAGAACTCATTCATGGTCATTCCCTTCTCACTCCCCCAAACCTAGATGCTCTTGCCAGAAATATGGGAGATATCTTTGACACATTTCTTCCCATCACCACCCACAACCACTCCATCATCAAGCCCTGACAATTTCATCTCCTAAATAAAATCCACCCACTGCCATCAGCCATTTCGAACCACTAACATCTCTTGCCTAGAGCTATTACAATATTCCCCTAACTGGCCTTTCTGCCTCCTTCCAATCTCCCTAAAAATATGTCTTGTAGGCAGTAGTCAAGGGGATCTTTCTACCAATAGAATCATGTCACTGGCTTGCTCAGAAGTCAGCAACTACATCCTGGGGATGAGAAGTCAAACTCCTGCCTGGGGCCTGCATGCCCAGAGGCTGCCCCTTCACCGCCACCACATCACCTCACTCCTCCTCCACCTCTGCTCTAGTCACACCAGCCTTCTGGCAGTTTCTTGGGCCCACGCGCTCTCTCTTTCCTTGGTCTTTGCACTAGCTGTCCCCTCTGTCTGGCCAGCCCTTCCCTGTTAGCAGTTAACACCTGTTCAGATCTCAGCCCAAGCATGGCTTCCACAGACCGGGTCCTTGCCCCACACTCCCACGGCACTATCCATAAACATCTCCTTCCTAGTACTTAACACCATTTGAAGTAACTTATGTATAAAAATGTTGTCCTCTCCAATTAAAATGTTAGCTTTGATGGCCTGTTTTGCTTGCTGTGTTATGCCCTGTGCCCACTATAATGCCAGGCATGATCACTCAAGGAGTATTTGTTGAGTGAATGAATGAACATGTACCCCCTGTTCCAGCTATTGTGTTCAGGTTGTTGTTGTTAGCTGTGGTCGGTCCAGTTGGCCCTGACTCATGGCGATCCCACGTACAATGGAAAAAAAGCCCACGTGGTTGTGCACGATCCCCACGGTCAGTTGTGAATCAGACCATTGTGATCCATAGGGCTTTAATCGGCTGATTTTTGGAAGTAGTTCACCAGGCTTTTCTTCCTAGCCTGTCAGCTCCGCTGAAACCTGTTCAGCATCACAGCAACATGCAAAGCTCCCATGACAGATGGGTGGTGTTTGTGCTTAAAATGCAGATGGGTTCTCCTGCGTGAAAGGCGAGAATTCTACCACTAAACCACCAGTGCCTCAGGAGGAGGCTTATAACAGTTACAAACAAGCATTTTAAAGGAAGATTTAAAAGGTAATGCAATAAGAAGTTACACTATGGAGATCATAAAAGCCAAAGGATGTTTGTGACTTTGGATAAAATTCCCAAAGGCACCAGTTGTTGTTAGTTGCCATTCTGTTGGTTCCCACTCCTGGAGACCCCATGTGTGCGAAGTAGAACTGCTCCATAGGGCTTTCAAGGCTGTGACCTCCCGGAAGCAGATCGCTAGTTGTTTCTTTTGAGGTGCCTCTGAGTGGGTTCGAACCACCAACTTTTTGGCTAGTAGTGTGCGTTTAGCCATTTGCACCACCCAAGGACTTCAAAGGGGGTATACTACATGGATTCACAAAATACGGGAACCCTAATCCAGGGATTTAGAAGTTTCATTTGAAAGGTACCCCTGAGAAAGTGCGCAAATAGAGACGGGTGAGAGGCAATCATATAAGGATGGGAGGGCGGTTTGTAAAATGTAGGGGTACAATAAAGCCTTCTTTTAAATTTCCCCCGGAGGGGGGAAGTAGGAAAGCAAGTGCGCCTGCGCACACGGTCCGCCACGGCCCTAACTGACAACGGCCGTAGGGTGGCGCTGGGCGCATGCTCCCTGGCAATGCAGTCGTCCTCGCCTCCTTCAGGCCGCTCTAGCCGCTCTTCTCGCCTGCTCTGCCGGGATGCGGGAGCGCCCGCGGGGGTCCCTCCAAGATGGCGGCGCAGAGGAGGAGTCTGCTGCAGAGTGTGAGGAACCGACCCGGTCTCTGGGCTGGGGGTAGGGGGTCCGGGGACGCCTGTTTGGTCCAGGAGCGACTCCCTCTCCGCTTTTGGACCTCCTTCCTCTCCCGGGCGGGGTGTGGCCGCTTCCCTCCCCTCTCCCGCGGCCGACCCCCTCATTCCCCGGGCAGGGGGCGCGCACCGGAGGTTCGGTCCTGCGCGTCCCGCGCGTGCGTCCTGCCCGGCCGGCGGCTGGGGTCACGGCCTTCCCGGTCAGAGCGCCTGCGGCCCCGGGGCTCCTCACTGCATTGCCGGCGCTCCCGGCCGGGCATCGACGGTGGGACCGTTCTCGGAGCCGGCGGGGAGTGAGGCGCGCGGCAGCGGAAGGAGCCCGGGTTGTGAGCCCACCCGCCGCTCGGGGTAGTCGTGCAATAGTAGTAATAATCCTGGCAGCATCACTCATATACTGTTCACTACGTCCCAGGCATTGTGCTCATTGCATTATGTTAGTAAATTTAATTTTCTTAGTACCCCGATAAGGTACTATTTTTAGACCTGTTTTACAGTTGAGGAAACTGAGGCACAGGGAGGTGGTCATTTGCCCGAGGCCACACAGCTGGTCAGTGGCAGAGGCAGGAATCGAATCTGCAGTCTGAGTCCAGAAAAAGAAAAACCAAACCCATTGCCGTCGAGTCGAATCTGACCATAGCTACCCTGTAGGACAGAGTAGAACTGCCTCATGGAGTTTCCAAGGAGCACCTGGTGGATTCGAACTGCCGACCTTTGGGAAACCCTCTTAAACTCTAGGCTATAATGAAGGCATGACTGAGATAGTGGCCACCTGAGTTCTGGTCGTGACTCTGACTTACTGTGCCTCCTTCAGCTTCAGTTTCCTTATCTGTAAGCAGAGAGCAGAGCAGACCTGGAGTGGGAGGATTGTCCTGAGATCCCCCCTCTCCTGCAGCCTGGACACTCCTGGGTTTGGTGGTGATGTTGCCCTCCACCCCCGGGCATCCTCCTGAGATGCATGTTCACAGATGCATACGTACTCACATTGGCAACACAGGCTTATTCCCACCTGCCAGGACTGGGAAGCATCCTCTGGGTCCTGTCCAGTGTCCTAGGGTAAAATCACCACAAAGTTATAGTAGAGCAAGGAGAAAGACTTTATTTGGCATATGTTCCAAGAGGCAAAAGTAGGAAACGGACAAGCATGCTGCCAGAACCACGTCTGCCCGAGTCCAAGGAATGTTACAGAATCATCAGTATATATTAACATTAACATTACAGTGGGTAAAATCATTAAAAGTTTCACATTTTCACACATTGACTAAAAACTGCTAAATCACCATGATTCTGCATTTTGAATTGACTTTCTTAATAGCCACTGGTACAAATTTCGGTAATGACAGGAGGGTCTTTACTGGTCCAACAAATGTTACTGTTTGTTAAATGCTAATAGAAAAAGTAAGAGTGGAAAATGGGTGGGTCTTTTGTGCTCCGAATATGTAAAAGAGTCACTAAAAGATGTTTTTCAAGGTTGTTCTAGCTATTTTTTTTGTACCTCAAGGCCCAGTTGATGTGTCCTTCTGAGGCCAATTCATCTGGGCCACATTCTTTGTACTCAAGGACAGGGAATAATGGCTCCAATTTTAACTCCTAAGTTACGGGTCATGGATTGTTAGCTGTTGTTGGGTTAGCCCTCTACTCATGGCAGCCCCTGCACAGTGGTTTCGCTGCCCAGTCCTGCACCATCCTGTGATCGGTTGTTGATCAGACTGTTGTGATCCATAGGATTTTTATTGGCAGATTTTCAGAAGTAGATCACCAGGCCTTTTTCCTTAGTCTGTTTTAGTCTGGAAGCTCCGCTGAAACCCGTTCGGCATCCTAACAACATGTAAGCCTTTTTCGACAGATGAGTGATAGTTGCACACGGGGTGCATTGGGTGGGAATCGAACCAGGTCCCCGGCGTGGAAGGCAGGATTCTACCACTGAACCACCACTTTCCCCATTGCCCTAGTTATGGCATTCTCGTAGTTGCCTGTGGACCTCTCTGGGTCCCATACTGGAAAGTGAACTCCTTAAAGATGGGGACTTGGGACCCCTTGCTTACTTTTGTTACAGCATCTACACTATTGTGTGCCAGGTACTCAATAAAAATTGGTGAAAAAATGAGTAAAGCATTTGTAGCCTGGCCCATTGCTTAGCCTTGGCCTTACGGATATGCAGCAGACATTGGCCCTCCTACCACTGAGGGTCTTGAAGCATGGGGATTTGGGTGTGAGGGGTGACCTTCACTGTTGCATGTTAATGGCAGGCTTTGTGTAGATTCTCTGGAAGCAGAGCCTTGTTCCAGATTGCTCCCTGGTGGGGACAGCTCTCTTCCCCTCCACACCAGAGAGCACTGGCTGCCCCTTTATTTTACTAAGGAGCCCTGGTGGTACAGTGGTTAAGCATTCAGCTGGTATCTGAAAGGTTGGCGGTTTCAACCCACTAGCGACTCTGCAGTGAGAAAGAGATAGCAGTCTCTTCTGTAAAGATTACAGCTTTGGAAACCCCATGGGGCAGTTCTGCTCTGTCCTATAGGGTTCTATGACTTAGAAACAACTTGATGGCAATGGGTTTTATTTTACTGCTGCTCAAGTCTGGCTTGTTGAGAAGTTGGTTGGGTATGGCTGGTACCCTCTGCTTTGTGAGCTCCTAGAGGGCAGTCCCCATTGTAGTAAGCATTCCGGAAACGCTTACTACCTGGATTATGATGTTGAGAGAGTGGCTGTGGAAGTGATAAGTGCTACAGGTAGACTTGTCTTGTTGAAGAGAGAGCGGCTGCCTGGGTTGTGCAGAGGGTGGGTGGCTCCCTTCTAGGTGTGATGGAGCCCAAGGAACTTGGGTTAGATAAAAGGTGAGCTTCACTAGCTCTCGTATGTGTTCTTGAGGGTAGTTGTGGAATCTTTCCTCGTACTTTTTAAAGATTGGATAAAGTTAGCTTTAAATGCATATGTATTTAAAGACAGAGGCCATACAAGGCCCCTTCCTGCGACTTTCTCTAGTGATGATCTGGACATCCGTGCTCCGCAGAGGAGAGGGGCAGGCAGTGAGCAGGGCTGGCTGACCTGCCCTCCGTTGCTGAGTCTGGTGAGAGCAGCTGAAACGCCTTCATTCAGCAGATGGTCATGAGGGCTGCTGTCTGCGGTTCCTGGGCCTGAGGATATGAAGGTGACGATGTCCCCACCTTCACTGCACTGGCAGTCCAGCTTGGGAGAAGGAGCCGTGTGCCTCTTTCACAATGTGTTAGGCACGCTGGCGTCAGTGGACATCATGTGGAGTCTTGAGGAGGCAGCAGAAAGCTTTAAAGGCAGGTAGGGGTTTGCCAGGCAGAGGAGAGGAAGAACTTTCCAGGACAGTACTGCAAGGTTGTAAGTTGAGGCGCTGTGGAGTGGCCTGATTTGACTGGTTCAGGAAGCTTTCCGGAAGGACTGGGAAGGGTGTGCTGGAACCAGATGGCAGAGTGTGTCAGGGAATGCCATCATGCGGAATTTCACCTTTCATTTCCAGGTAATGTGGCACCTTAGAGGGTCCTTCCAAGAAAAGGAGCTTTTGAAGACAGCACGTGTTAAGAAGAACCGGGGCCCCTTGACCATAGCAACTGGAAAGAGTAGAAAGGAAATATGGGGGCAGTGAGTTGACATTAATGGGGGAGAAGCAGTTGGTAAAAGGAGAGAATGGCGGCACAACTTGTTGAGAAGATACACAGCAGAGCATGCGCACATTCAGCAGTTTCTGCATTTACAATTTAGTGACATCGATTACATTCTCCAATAACAAAAAATAAAAAAGAACCTGGGCCCTTTGTAGCCAAATAAAATAGGCTGTGAGTCCCATATGGCCTTGGGCAAGTTACTTAATATCTATCCCTCAGCCTCAGTGTCTCCCAGAGGACTCCCAGGAGTGTTGTTAGTATAAAATGAACTAAGACCTTACACTCCTGGAGTGATGTGGTCCAACTCCAGCCGTGAAATTCCACTTCAGTTCTGCCCTCAATCAACTCCAACTCTTCATTCCCTCCAAAGTCACTGAGCGCTCACTACCTGGCAAGTACAGTGCAGGTGCAGAGGAGGCTGCCCTCCTGGAGCCTATTTTTTAGCAAGGGAGACAATGAACAAATGAAGATTACAGGTAATGTAATAGTATCTGTATGTAGTCAGGTGGTGCTCGAGGAAGAATAGGCTGGCTTCAAAGACAGGGAATGGCAGAGGGGCCATTTGAGACCAGGTGGTAGCAGAATGCCTCTTAGCATTTGGTTGGAGACCTGATAAAGTGGGGGAGCGAGGCGTCAGGATGTGGGGAGGGAGAGTGGGCCTGCCTGAGGGAGCAGGGGTGCAGAGATCTGCTTGTTGGAGCCTCAAGGAGGCTGGTGTGGCTGGAGTGGAATGCCCTGAGGAAAGTGGTAGTAGCCAGGGTCTGAGGGAGCTGGGGGCCCTGCGGATCCTGGTACGGACTTAGGAGTCTAAGTGTCATGTGAAGCTCTCGGGTGGTTTTAGATAGGGGATGACATGATGAGATTTGTGATTAGAGAAAGCACACTCCGTTCGAGTGGTGAGCCTGAGTCGCTAGAGCCTCTAACAGTCATCCAGGAGTGAGGTGATCGTGGTGCCTTGCCCAGGGTGATGGCAGAGGAGTGGGGAGAAATATCAGCTCCTAACTGTATTTTAGTGGAAGAACAGGTATAGTTTGCTGGTAGATCAGACCTGGGGTGCGTGACAGGAAGAAGAGTCAAGGACAACTTCAGGGTTTTCATTTGAACATTAGTGGCTCCACTCACTGAGTTGGGGAACCCAGGAAGAAAAGCACATTGAGGGCAGAGGGAATCACTAGTCTGATTTTGCCTATACTGTTATTTCCCTGGTGGCGCAGTAGTTAAGCACTCGACTGCTAACTGAAAGGTCAGTGATTCAAACCCACCCGCCACTTGGTGGGAGAAAAAACCTGGCAGTCTGTTTCCGCAAAGATTACAGCCTAGGAAACCCTGTGGGGCAGTTCTGCTCTGTCCTGTAGGGTCACTGTAAGTTGGAATCGACTCAGTGGCACACAACAACATCATTTACCTAATTATAAAAAGACATTAACTTGAAATCATTTTGTTTTAATTAGACATGCTCTGAGCAATTTTACTTGTGGAATCATAGGTGCTAGCTATACATTTTTTCTTTTGTACATTAAAATAGGTGATGGCCATTGAAAGAAAGGCATCCATCAGACGGTTGCTTCCAGCCATCTTGTATGCTGTCAGTAGCCTAGTCCAGCTGCTCTAGCACACAGTAGTGCTCCACAGTTATTGGTAGCCCCTCTAAGGATGTATTAGGAGCATCTTTGTGATGGAAACATAGAGATCCTTTGATTAAAACCCTAGTGGAAGGGGAGGGAGCAGGGAGTGGAGTTGGTCCCAGAGAAGTGGGTCATCCAGAAAGACAGAGATGGCGGGAGGCATCAGGGCGTTTTAAGCTTTTTAGAGAGAAAGAACTGCTGTCCCCCACCCTGAGCCATCTTCCTGGGGCATTATTCTCCCTCTCTGAGCTTCCTCTAAGGAATTCGGGTGCTTTCACCACAAAAACACTCAGCCTTTCATCCTATAATTTGATATTCAAGCTGTGGCCTGAATCTGGAGCTCTGCTTTGTCCATCTCTGCTGCCCAGGGGTTTGAGATGGGTCTCTGTGGGAGCTTTTATGGACAGTTTTTATGTGACATGGTCATATATGTTTTTGAGGGGCTAATTCTTACAGATACGTGCACATGGTGTTTGTAGACCCCATAAGGGGTTACATATACCTGGATCATGATAGAAAGTTTTCCTGCCAAAATATGAATTTTGGAAACTCCCTCACAAAATCAAGTCACAATTAGGCTTTTTGAAACAGCCTTCTATCATTTTTTTAATTAAATTTCCTGTGAGAAATTAATTTTTAACTTACCAAAGAGTTAAAATCCTTTGTGTTCACTGTTGTATGTGTTTAAGTGGGTCTGTGATGAGGCTGTGCTGAGCGTGAGACACCCCCTTCTCAGCTTCTCAGCCAACTTCAGTTCCCGGTGCTCAGGCGCCAAGTGCTCCCTTGCTGGAGGGCCTGGAGTTTGTGGGCGTAGGAGAAAGTATGCATCAGTGTGTGCAGGGGTGGAGAGGTGGGTGGTTTGTGTGAATAGAAAATACATGACCTTTCTGAAAATTATTCAGAAATGTGGAGGAAGGAAGCAAGAGACTTGGCAGTCGGGTAGGTTTTGTTAGGATCAGCAGTGGGTGCTTGGTATGGACAATGCCAGCTGGAGATGGAGAGAATTGGAGAATAGGATTGAAGCTCCTCCAGTCACAGCAGTAGGAGATGAATTCGGGGCCCTTGCCGAAACCAGGGAGGATCACATATTCTTCCATTCCCGCACTGGTAGCACCAGCCACAGCCGTATGTGTGTCAGAGTACACCTGGTGCTCCACAGGGTTTTCTTTTTTTTTTTTTAACTGTGTTGAAAATATACGTAAACCATATGCCATCTCAACAATTTCTACATGTATAATTCAGTAACACCCGATTAAATTTTTAAAGTTGTGGAGCTATTCTGTCTGTCCTTTTCTGAATTATTCCACCACCATTAACATGAACTCAATGCCCCTGAGCAAAAACCTCTCCTCCACAGCGTTTTCAGTGGTTCAGTTTTTCAGAATGGATCACCAGGTCTTTCTGGGTGGACTTGAACCTCCAGCTTCTCAGTTAATAGTTGAATGTGTTAACTGTTTGCATCACCCAGGGACTCCCCACGCTGGTAGAACCTCCTGGAATTCTCCAGCCACTCGTTATTGATTGAATCCCTGAGGTGCTGTAGAGACTGCATTTCAGGCAGCTTCCATAGGTATCGGAGAAAGTATCCGTATGTCATCGGATCCATTAATTACAGGACACATCATTATTTTATATATACTGAAAAGAGAAGGGGGTGTCGCTGGTGGTAGAATTCTCGCCTTCCATGCAGGAGACCCAGGTTCATTTCTCAGCCAGTGCATCTCACACACATGGCTTCCAGATTAAGGTGAACTAGGATGAAAGGCCTGACGATCTACTTCTGAAAATCAGCCAATGAAAATCCTATAAAAAAGAAAGAAAAGAAGACCCTATGGATTGATAGAAATCAAAGTCCTAGAAAAGAACCTAGTCCTTAGGGCTAATAGCCTGTACAAGCCACGACCTCATCTCCCCTAAGACCAGGAGAATTAGATGGTGCCCGGCTACCGCTACCAACCATTGTGATCAGGGCCACAATAGATGGACCCTGATAGAACAGGAGAAAAATGCAGAACAGAACTCAGATTCTTCGAGAGTCCAGACTTAACTGGACCAGTTGAGACTCCCTGAGACTATTGTCCTGAACCAAAACTCTCCCCTGAGGTCAACTTTTAGTGAAATAACAGATTGGCACACAAAATAAAGACTATCCCCCATGAGTACAGTGCTCCATTAAAAAGCCATTCTATATGTGACCAAAAGTTAACGATTACTCTAAAGCACAGATGAGGAGGTAAGGGGTCAGGGAAACTAGAGTAATGGAAAGGGAACAAGGAGAACGGAATTAAAGAGAATGTTGCCACATTGTGAAAAATGTAACTAATGCTCTGAACAGTTGGTATAGAAATTGTCAAATGAGAGTCTAATTTGGTGTGTAAACTTTCACTGCAAACACAGTAAAATACTATTTTTAAAAAACCCTATGGATCACAATGGTCCGATCCACAGCTGATCGTTGGGAGGGCACAGGACCAAGCAGTGTTTCCTTCCGTTGTGCACGGGGCTGCTGTGAGTGGGGGCTAACTTGATGGCAGTTCAACAACCAGAAAGAAAATCTGCTTCTAATTAACTTGTAAGGCACCGACTTAAGAGATGTGGAAATGTGGAAAATGTGTGCCTTAGAACTGGGGAGATAAGGTAGTTAACACCCCCAGGCCACAGGACGAGGGTTCCCACAAGGTCCCATGGTTAATGGCCAGTGAGTTGCTTGCCCAATACGCAGGGCGAGACCTCTGAGGTGGATTTCTCAGGGAAAGGGCCCCATGGCCCTGGGCAGTGTTTTCCCAGAGTCTGGGACACAAGCAGGTTGTTTTGGTGTGCGCCAAACGGGTAGTAAATAAAATTCATGTTACAATTTGAGAAGGTCAGTTTTCCAGTTCTCTTTCAAATCTGATGATATCCAGAGGAAGACTTTGTTTGGTTCTAGTATATCTTTAACACAGGTGAACATCCTCCTGGTAGTCTCTGCTTTCAGCCAGGATCCATCTGACATCAGCAATGATATCCCTGGTTCCTCCTCCTCTTCTGAATCCGGCCTGAATTTCTGGCATTTCTCTGTCAATTAGTGCTGCAGCTGCATTTGAATGATCTTCAGCAAAATTTTGCTTGTGTGTGATATTAATGATATTGCTCTATAATTTCCACATTCGGTTGGATCACCTTTCTTGGGAATAGGCGTAAATATGAATCTCTTCTAGTTGGTCGGCCAGATAACTGTCTTCCAAGTTTCTTGGCATAGACGAGTGAGCACGTCCAGCGCTGCATCCTTGCCTATTGGGTAATCGATCCCCGTCACCTGTTCCTCACTTACCGACTATCTCGTTATCCGACATTTTGCATTTATGACAATAGTAAAAAATCTGCTATCCCACAATTTTGCGCATTAACAAGGTGGCAGGCGTGGTGGTAGTGGCTGTGGAGCATCCCCTTTTTTGAGGAGGGTCTCCAGGTGGCCTCCAGGAAGCCAGGCCCCCTTGCCTGGCACCTTCCACTGCCTCCTGCCAGCCAGGCGGGCTGCCTCTGTGGTTGTAGCCTCTGGGCAGCCACACAGGCAGCCCGAAGCTAGTGGGCACCTGTTCTAGGGTCCCAGCACCTATGCAGCCTGAGGCCCTGAGCTCAAAATTGCTGTGGGGCAGGAAGGGAGGAAAGAAAGAGGCATTGGAGAGAGTATTTGGAAGAAATTTGTACAAGTTTAATGACATCCCAAAGTGCTCCGCCTCTTTGGGGCCTGGTGGGTGGCCAGGCTCCCAGCACCCTCTCAGGAAGCCCCAAGCCTCAGTGACTCGCCAGGCCCAGAGGGTAGAGCACACTCAGGGATGGTGAATGCAGGGCTTGCAGGGGTGAGAGAGAGTGGAGTCCTGGAGGCAGCTCCTGGAGGGGAAGCTCTGGCCTAGCACAGGAGGAAGGTGAATTGGTAAACGTGGGCCCTCTGTTCACACAGCCTCGCTTTATCCAGCTTTGTCTCCTGCAAGCCTCCTCCGCAGAGGAATAATCCATAACTGGGTGGTCACAGTGGTGAGCATGTTAGTAAATCTTAACTGTTATTATTTCTTTGATCATATTTTCTTAAAAAAAAAAATCAGACAGATGGTTGGTCAGAAAACAGAAAAAAGTCCTGTATTTTTGCATAATGCTGATTTTTGCATAATGACGCGGTTATTGGAACCTAACCTTTTGATAAGGGCAGGCGTACATTGTATCAACTGCAAAAAGAGATTAGTTTCCTAATTTCCCGATTCTTATGCTCTCATTCTTTTCTCTTGTCTAATTGTATTGGCTGATACCTCCAGTTCAGTGTTAAATAATGGAGATAATGGGCATCCTTGCCATGTTCCTGATCTTAGTGGAGCTGCCCCACTGAGTAAGATGCTGGCATTAGAACTGGAGTCCCTGAATGGCTCAATCAGTTAAGCGCTCGACTACTAGCCAGAAGTTGGCAGTTCAAGCCCACCCAGAGGTGCCTTGGAAGATAGGCCTGGCGATCTGCTTCTGAAAGTTCACAGCCTTGAAAACTATGGACTCAGTTCTACTCTGCACACATGGGGCTGCCATGAATAGAAATCGACTTGACGGCAAATAACAACCACAGCAACGATATACAGATGATAGCATGTTTAAAAAAAGTGTCCATCAGTTTCAGTTTCCTTGAGTGTTTTTATCGGGAATGAACAAAGACTATCCTTAAATAAGCAATAGAACTGGAGTCCATACCCATTGTCCCAAACACCAACTGCCAGTTCATTGCAATGAACAAAATAAAATAATAAACGTCCAAAATATCACTAGCTCAGCATTATGAAAATCAAATTTCAAAAAAAAAGCACTTAATGTAGAAGCACCCAGACACTAGTCATAAATACTTTATGAGGAACAAGGTTAAGTAGATTGAATGCCGTCATACAGAGGTTTTCTAATTCGGGGGCGTGTGCTATTCCCACGTCAAGCGAGCACAGCCACCACGGCCAGGACAGTGTCAGCCCGTAGATGGTATCAGTGTTGTGGGGTCCCATGATGAACTGCTTTTAAATAGAATTGCTTCTGTACCCACGACACGCTGAAACAGCAAGTTCCCCAGTCACCTAATGGAGTTTGTTTCCTTCCTTGTAAGAGACCATTTCAGTAGCCTTTTTAATAGTGTATCTCTCCATGGTCACTGGGCCCATATGTTGCTTAGGTAATACGTATTTGTTTCTGGAAAGTTTGAATTTGTTAGAAAGACTCGAGTACCTGCCAGCCCATGTCTGTGCCCTGTGGAAGCTGGCAGCGGCAGAGGAAGCCCTGTGATTACAGCATCAGTTACTGATTTCCGATCATGAGTGACACGTTTGTACTCTGTGTCTCATATTAAAGGATGAGTTCAGTCCATCTTAATCTAATTTTTAAGCTCAGACAGGATTCTAAAATGGATGGATGTCATTTCCCCCATGCCTTGAAACAGTTGTGGCACTTTGGGGTACAAATACCGACTTCTTGTCCCATCTTTTCAGGAGGAGGACGTAGGATGCTCCTGATTTGGGGAGATGCATTTGCTTTTCTGCTTAATATTATGCTTAATTCCATTCCACTTGGGGACTGGAGACAGACCCTACAAAAAGGAGCTGCTTGTCCAGGCATATTTGCCTGGTCTTCTGAGACCTTTGGGAGGTCCCTGGCAGTGGAGGTGTACTGATAGGTGATGATGGATAACAAATCAGTTCCTTGAAAAATAGTTCCTTCCTTGGCAATTAACTCTTTACCGTAGCCTAGAAGACCTTACATTATCCTCCCCACGTAGATAGACATGCACGCCTATGCAGGAACACAGCAGGGAGGCACTTTCCTCTGTGCTTACTACAGAGAGGCCACACTGGCCTTCTCATACTTCCTTAAACCTAACATGCTTTCTTCCACCTCAGGACCTTTGCACGTGCTGCTCCCTCTGCTAGGAAGGCCCCTTCCTCACTTCTGGAGTGACCACTGCTCTGTAGTCATTCAGGTCTTGCTCAGAGGTCACCTCCCCCAAGGCCTGCTCTTCTGACTATCTTGTCTAAGAGAGCCCACCTCATTACTCTCTGTCCTGTTACCCTGTTGTATTTCTTCCATAGCACATATCCCTGTTTGAAATTGCCTTGTTTATTTATCATCTTACATGTTTAAAGTCTCTCTCACCTCTACAAGGGAAGCTCCAAACATGAACCATCTAATGTTTTCTCCGCTGTATCCCCAGCGCCTAGAACGACGTCAGACTGCTGTAAATGCTTAGAAAATATTCATTGAATGCATGTGTGAATACCAGTGAAATCCGATAAATGAATCGAAAACTCTGATCTGCAGCTGATCAGGAAGGTGATGCAGGACCACGCAGCGTTTCCTTCTGCCATACGTGGAGTTGCTGAGAGTTGGACTGACTCCACGGCAGCTCACAAAAAACAACAAATGATTATATTAATTGCGTTTATGTTAAAAGACATATTTGCTTTATTTGGCTTTAGGATAGGATAGGTCACGATTTGAACTAGAAACAATTTTGTGTTATTGTGAATCAGTTTTTCTTTTGTTCTCGCTTGATCTGAAATTGTTAAATGCCAGGTATCATCAGGAGCTGAGCAGAATTTCAGTTCCTGTTGCTGTTTTTTTCCCATCAGTAGAGTTCAGTCATATTTTCTGTTTTCAAAGGCTCCTAGTAGGCATTAGTAGCTTTTCAGACCTCGTGGGGAAATTGTATGAAGAAATAACATTCTATAAAAAAGACCTAAAGAAGTGGAGGGGCATACCATATTTATGGATCGGAGAACTCAATATAGTGAAGATGTAAATTCTCCCCAAATTTATCTATAGATCTATAGCAATTCCAGTCAAAACTGCAGCAAGTTTTTTTTTTTTTAATAGGTACAGACAAGCTGATTCTAGAATTCATGTAGAAAAACTAGAATAGCCAAAATGATTTTGAAAAAAAAAATAAAGTTGGAAGATTCGCACTACCTGACTTCAAGATACTATATAAACAGAGGAAGGAGAGTCAGGAATAGGAGGATATGGAATGTTTGGCTTATTGCCTCCGGGAACAGCTGCCTCCCTTGTCACAATACCAGAAGAGCTGGATGGTGTCTGACTCTACAGAAGAAGCCTGATCAAAATGGGTAAAATGCAGAACAGAATTTCAAATTCTCACTGACTCCAGACTTTCTGGAGCCATGGATGCTGGATAAACCCCTGAAACTATTGTCTTGAGATAATCTTTAAAATTTAAACTAAAAATATCCCCTGCAGCCTTCTTACAGCCAAACAAGAGTTTAGCTTAGCTAGTAAAAAATACCTGCCTTGAGCAGTATGTTCTTTTAAGATCTATGTATATGGGATCAAATTGACACATCAACTGGAAAAATTAGATGGGAACCTTAGGAGGGACCGAGCTTACGTTAATGGGGGAGGAACAGGTCAAAAGGAGGGTGAGAATGGTTGCACAACTCAAAGAACGTAATCAGTGTTACTGGTTGTACATGTGAACAGATGGATCCTGGGTGAAAGCTGAGAATACCGGAAAGATGTTCACCTGTATTGTATTGACTGTGTTATGGGCAACATTACAGAGAATGGGAATTCCAGAACACTTAATTGCGCTCATGAAGGATCTGTACATAGACCGAGAGGCAGTCGTTCTAATAGAACAAGGGGACACTGCCTGGTTTAAAGTCAGGAAAGGTGTGCCTCAGGCTTGTCTCCTTTCATCATACCTATTCAGCCTGTATGCCGAGCAAATAATCCAAGAAACTGAACTCTGTGAAGAAGAACGGGGCATCAGGATTGGAGGAAGACTCATTCACAGCCAGCGTTATGCAGATGACACAACCTTGCTTGCTGAAAGTGAAGAGGACTTGAGGCACTTACTGATGAGATCAAAGACCACAGCCTTCAATATGGATCGCACCTCAACATAAAGAAAACAGAAATCCTTGCTACTGGACCTGTAAGCAACATCATGATAAATGGAGATTGAAGTTGTCACGGATTTCATTTTATTTGGATTCACAGTCAACACCCACAGAAGCAGCAGTCAGGAAATCAGATGACACATTGCATTGGGCAAATTGGCTGCAAAAGACCTCTTTAAAGTGTTTAAGAGCAAAGCTGTCACCTTGAGGGCTAAGGTGCACCTGACCCAAGCCACGGTGTTTTCAGTGGCCTCATATGCATGCAAAAGTTGGACAATGAATAAGGAAGACCAAAGAAGAATTGATGTCTTTGAGTTGTGGTACTGGAGACGAATATTGAATATACCGTGGACCGCCAAAAGAATGAACAAATCTGTCTTGGGAGAAGTGCAACGAGAATCCTGCTTAGAAGCAAGGATGGTGAGGCTACGTCTCACATACCCTGGACGTGTTGTCAGGAGGCATCAGTCCCGGGAGAAGCACATCATGCCTGGTGAAGTAGAGCGTCAGCGAAAAGACCCTCAAGATGGATTGACACAGTAGTTGCAGCAGTGGGCTCAAGCATAGCAACTATTGTGAGGATGGCACAGGACCCGGCAGTGTTTCATTCTTTTGTGCACAAGGTCATTATGAGTCGGAACGCACTCCACAGCACCTAACGACAATTGTACGTGTAGAAATGGTTGAGTTGATGTATGTTTTGTTCTGTATATTCTTAACAACAACAAAATAAAATTAAGAAAGAAAGAAAACCCTGTGGAGCAGTTCTGCTCTGCACATGTGGGGTCACCATGAGTTGGAATTGACTGACAGCAAATAACAACAGTGGCCACATTAACAAAAGTAAAAAGAAACAGGTGAAATTAACTTAAAAATGTTTCTGTTTAACCCAGCATATCTAAAATGTTATCATTTCAACATGTAATCAACATAAAAGTCACCATCAATGGGGGAAAAAAAGACTTTATCACTGCAGAAATCAAAACTGTATGGTATTGGTAGAAGGAACAGAACAGAGTCTAGAAATAGACCCACACAAATATGGCCAATTCTTTTGAAATTGAGATGAAATTCACATCACGTACAATTGACCCTTTTAAAGTGTGAAATTCAGTGGCATTTAGTGTATTCACGATGTTGTACGACCATCACCTCTCTAGTTGCAACACTTTTATATCACCTCGGGGGGACACTTCGTACCCTGCAAGCAATTACTCCCCAGTCTGCTTTCTGTCTCTATGGATTTGTTTATTCTGGGTATTTCATATAATAAAAGGAATCATACAATATGTGGCCTTTTGTGTCTGGCCTCTTTCACTTTAGCATAATGTTTTCAAGGGTCATCCAAGTTGTAACATGCATCAGTACATCATTTATTTTTATGGCTGAAAAATATTCCACTGTGTTTATATACCACAGTATCTGTTCATCTGATAGACATTGGGTCGTTTCTATCTTTTGGCTGTTATGACTAATGCTGCTATAGACGTTTATGTATAAGTTTATATGTGGACATACATTTTCATTTCTCTTGAGTGTAGCTGGGAGTGTGTTGTATCACATGGTAACTCTGTGTTTAACACATAGGGTCGCCATGAGTTGGAATTGACTAGATGGCAGCTAACAACAGCAGCATTTTAAGGAATTGGCAGACTGTTTTCCGAAGTGGTTGCCCCGTTTTACATTCTCACCAGCAGTGTACAGGTGTTGCTATTTCTTCATATCCTTGCCAACAGTTGTTATTTTCCATTTTTTTCCCTTAATTAACAGTTGTTCCTAAGGAACAGTTCTGCCTGCCCCATAGGGTCACTGTGAGTTGGAATCACCTTGATGGCAATGGATTTAGTGGGTATGAGGTGGTATCTCGTGGCTTTGATTTGCATTTTCTAAGAACCAGTGATATTGAGCATCTTTTCATGTGCTTGTTGGCCATTTGTATATTTTCTTTGAAGAAATATCTGTTCAGGTCTATTGTCCATTTTTTAAATTGGATTGTCTTTTTGTTACTTGGTGTGGGAGTACTTTATATATTCAGGGTATTAAACCCTTATCAGTTAATATGATTTAAAAATATTTTCTCCCATAATGTGGATTGTTTTTTCATATTTTGTGTGTGTGTGTGCTTTAGATGAAGGTTTATAGAGCAAATTAGTTTCTCTTTAAACACTTAACACACATTGTTTTGTGATGTTGGTTGCCAACCCCACGGCATGTCAACGCTCTCCCCTTCTCAACCTTGGTTTCCCCATTACCAGCTTTCCTGTCCCCTCCCGCCTTCTCTTCCTTGCCACTGGGTTGGTGTGCTTATTTGCTCTCGTTTCGTTTTACGGGCCTGTCTAATCTTTGGATGAGGGGTGAACCTCCAAAGTAACTGAGTTAAAAGTGTGTCAGGGGCCATACTCTCGGGGTTTCTCCGGTCTGTGAGACCAGTAAGTCTGGTCTTTTTTTGTGAGGTAGAATTTTGTTCTACATTTTTTCCCAGCTCTCTTTGGGACCCTCTATTGTGATCCCTGTCAGAGCTGTCGGTGATCATAGCCAGGCACCAACTAGTTGTGCTGGACTCAGTCTAGTGGAGTTTTTTCACATTCTTGATGTTCTTTGATACACAAAAGTTTTTAATTTTGATGAAGCCATTTATTTTTTTCTTTTCTCGCTTGTGCTATGGATGTTAACTCTCAAAATCCATTGCCAAATTTGAGGTCATGAACATTTACCCCTATGTTTTCATCTAAGAGTTTTATAGTTTTGACTCTTACATTTAGGGCATTGATGCATTTTGAGGTAATTTTTGTGTATGATGTGAAGTAGAGGTCCAACTTTGTACTCTTGCATGTGGTTATCCCATTGTCCCTGCACCATTTGTTGAAGACTGTCTAGTTAATTTCTGACTAAGTTGCAAAGGAAATTCAATGGAGAGAAGATGTCTTTTTTTTTAGGATAGTGTTTTCAACAAGTGATGTTGGCACAATTGGATAACCATTTGCCCCCCTCCACCCCACAAAAAAAAGAACATTGACCTGAGCCTCCTGTCTTACAAAAAAAATGAGCTCAGAATTGATCACAGGTCTGACTGTAAAACTATAAAGCTTTTAGAAAAAACATACAAGATATTTTCGAGCTGGGGCTGGGCAAAGAGTTCAGACGTGACACTGAAAGCATGAACCATGAAAGAAAAAAATGGGTAAATGAACTTCATCAAAATTAAAAACTTCTGCTCTGCAAAAGTACTGTTAAGAGCATGAGAAGACAGGCTACAGACTGGGAAGAACATTTACAGGTCACAAGGAGCTCTTACCCAGGACACAGAAAGGACTCTCCAAACTCAACAAGAAGAAGACGAACGACCCAGTTGAATACGGGTGTACCACTTAAATAGACACTTCACCAGAGAGGATATATGGATGGCAATAAGCACAGGAAAAGATGCTCATTAATCCTTAGGGAAAAGCAAATTGAAGCTGTGAGGAGATACCACTATACACCTATTCCAAAACTCGTTGCGGTTGAGTCGATTCCAGCTCCTAGCGACCCTATAGGACAGAGTAAAACTGGGGCTTTACTAGGGTTTCCAAGGCTGTAAATCTTTATCGTTTTTATTGCTGTATATAATTATCCTTATTTTTATGGTGCTTTTGGTGAAAATTTACAGCTCAAGTTAATTTCTCATTGAAAAATTCCTACACATATTGTTTGTGACATTGGTTGCTATCCCCACAATGTGACAGCACGCTCCGCCTTTCTACCCCGGGTTCCGTGTGTCCATTTGTCCAGTTGCTATCTTTTCCTGCCTTCTCTACCTGCTTTTAGACAGGAGCTGCCGATTTGGTCTCGTATATTTGATTGAACTAAGAAGCAGGTTCCTCACATGTATTAATTTTTTTAGTTTTATAGGCCTGTTTAATCTTTGTCTGAAAAGTGGTTTCATTTGGTTTCAGTTCTGAGTTAACAGAACATCCAGGGGGTTCCTTCAGACTCTGTCGTACCATTAAGTCTGGCCTTACGTGAATTTGAATTCTTCTTTTTTCTCCTTCTCTGTCTGGGACTCTCTGTCACGGCAGTAATTGGTGGTAGTCAGGTACCATCTAGTTCTTCTGGTCTCAGGCTGGTGGAGTCTCTGGTTCATGTGGTCCTTTAGTCCTTTGGGCTAGTATTTTCCTTGTGTCTTTGGTTTTCTTCATTCTCCTTTGCTCTGGGTGGGATGGGGCCAATAGATGTATCTTAGATGGCCGCTGACAAGCTTTTAAGACCCCAGACGCTACTCATCAAAGTGAGATATAGAACATTTTCTTTATAAAGTATGTTATGCTGTTTGACCTGGATGCCCCCTGAGACTATGGTTCCCAGGCCCGAGACCCAGCTACTTGGTCCCTCAGTGTTCGGATGTGTCTAGGAAACTTGTATGCTTGTGCTTTGGTCCAGTTGTGCTGACTTCCGCTGTATTGTGTTGTCCTTCACTTCACTGAAGTTGACACTTTTCTACTATCTAGTTAGTGATTTCCCTTTCCCCTCCCTCCTCACCCTCCTTACCACCAAAGGATGACGTTTTCTGTGTGTAAACCTTTTCTTATGTTCTTGTAATAGTAACCCCTTGCCACTGAGTCACTTGACTCATAGCGACCCTTATAGTAGTCTCATACCGTATTTGTCCTTTTGTGACTGACTTGTTTCACACAGCAAGACAAAATCTTTATGGAAGTAGATTACCACAGCTTTCTCCCACGGAGCGGCTGGTGGGTTTGAACCGCCGACCTTTTGGTTAGCAGCCAAGTGCTTAGCCATTGTGCCACCAGGGCTCCTGTACACCTATTAGAATGGCACCCTGGAAGACAGCTTGGCAGTTTCTCATAAACATTTGAACCAGCAGTCCCACTTCTAGGTATTTACCCTGGAGAAATGAAAAGCTATTTTCACACAGAACCCTGTATGTGAATGTTTATAGCAGCTCTGTCCGTAGTTGTCAAAAATTGGAAACAGCCCAAGCGTCCTCCAGTAGATGAAGGGCTAAACAGACTATTTTGCACCCAGACAATGGAATACTAAAACCAAAAAACCATTGCCATCGAGTTGATTCCGACTCATAGCAACCCTATTGAACAGAATTGAACTGCCCCATAGGGTTTCCAAGGCTGTAAATCTTTATGGAAGCCAGCTGCCACATCTTTCTTCCACAGAGCACAGCTGGTGGTTTCGAACCACTGTCCCTTTTGGTTAGCACCCGAGTGCTTTAACCATTGTACCACCAGAGCTCGTAATGGAATACTACTCTGTAGTAAAAAGGAACAAACTATCGATGTACGAAACGACTTGATGCATCTCAAAGGCATTATGCTGAGTGAGAGAAGCTTATACGTATACTGTATAATTTCGTTTATATGACATTTTTGGAAAAGACAAAGCTGGCGATGGAGAACAGTCAGTGGCTGCCAGGGGCGAGGGTGGGGGAGAGTGTGACCACAGAGGGCAGCGGGAGGGAGTTTGGGGGATATTGGGAGTGTTCTGTACCCTGACTGTGGTGGTGATGACACCAATCTGTATGTGTGTTAAAGTTCATAGAACTCCACACCAAAAGAGTCAATTTTACTATATGTTAATTTAAAAATAAAAAACTCCTACACCTTGCAGAAGTTGCTCCAGGGTGCAAAGCACAGAACTAAGTGGTAAAGTAGATAAATGCAGTATAAAAGCAATTAAAACAAGAAAAAAAAATCTCTAAAGAAAAAGTCACCCCCGTCAGGATGTAAATAAGAAGATGAAATTTGTCGCGAAGGCCAACCACGGCCTTTTTACATATCTGATTGCAGATGCCTGTTGAAGTGGTTTCATATCCTCTTCTGAAGCTGTTGCTGCGAACTTGAAAGAAGTCATGCACAGGATTCTTGCTTAATATTTCCTTAAAGCTTTTAATCTAGGTTTTAATTATTTTCCTTGAAATTCAATTTTGATCCTCCCAATTACTTTTGTCTGCTTTAGTTCAACAGATATTCCCTCAAGTGCCACCACAGTGTTCCTGGGAATGCCCTTGAGAATGAGGCACAGTCCCTGGATCAGGGTGGGTGTGTGTGGGGAGGATACAGGTGTTCAGGGTGCACCCCAAGGAGATTTAGGAAATTCAGAATCAGAGTGTTTGGACTGGGCCCTGAACAGCTCTGTGTGTATGTGTGTGTATTTTTAAAGCTCCGCCTGGTTCAACAGCCTCTTTGAGATCCTGCTGGGTGGAATTGGAGGCAGACACACAGACAGGCAGGAGTGATGGCACCAGGGTGTGGTAGGGGCACAAAAGAGGGAATAGACCAAGCATTTCAGGAGGTAGCATATGATCAAGAACTGATGATATTGAAGGAGGAAGTCCAAGCTACAGTGAAGGCATTGGCGAAAAACAAGGCTCTGGGAATTGATGAAATATCAATTGAGATGTTTCAATAAATGGATGCAGAGCTGGAGGTGCTCATCTCTACCAGGAAATTTGAAAGACAGCTACCTGGCCAACCAGCTAAAAGAGATCCACATTTGTGCCCATTCCAAAGAAATGTGATCCAACAGAATGCAGAAATTATCGAACAACATCATTAATACCACACGCGAGTGGAATTTTGCTGAAGATCATTCAGAAGCGGTTGCAGCAGGACACCGACAGGGAACTGCCAGAAATTCAAGCCGGATTCAGAAGAGGGCATGGAACGAGTGATATTGCTGGTGTCAGATGGATCTTGGCCGAAAGCAGAGAATACCAGAAAGAGAATTACCTGTGCTTTATTGACTGCGCAGAGGCATTCAGCTGTGTCATGGATTGAACTGTGTCCCCCCAAAAATACGGGTCAACTTGGTTACGCCATGATTCCCAGTATTGTCTGATTGTCCTCCATTTAGTGATTGAAATTTTATGGTGAGAGGATTAGAGTGGGATTATAACACCACCCTCACTCAGGTCACCTCCCTTTCCTTTTATCTCTCAAGACATGAAAGGAAAGCAAGCAGAGAGTTGGGGACCTCATACCACCAAGAAAGAAGCACCAGGAGCAGAGCACGTGCACAGAGAAGCTCCTAGCCTAGGAGAAGGTTGAGAAGAAAGACCTTCCTCCAGGGCCTACAGAGAGAGAAAGCCTGAATTTGGGCTTTTAGCCTACATTACTGTGAGAAAATAAACTTCTCTTTGTTAAAGCCAGCCACTTGGTGGTATTTCTGTTATAGCAGCACTAGATGACTAAGACAGGCCATGTACATTATGACAAATTATGGATAACATTTCAAAGAATGGGAATTCCGAACATTTAATTGTGCTCATGAGGAACCTGTACATAGAATAAGAGGGAGTTGTTCGGACAGAACAAGGGGATACTGCATGGTTTAAAATCAAGAAAGGTATGCTGAGGATTGCAGCCTTTCACCATACTTGTTCAATCTGTGTGCTGAGCAAATAATCCAAGAAGCTGGACCGTATGAAGAAGAACGGGCATCAGGATTGGAGGAAGAGTCATTAGCAACCTGTGATATGCAGATGACACAAGCTTGCTTGCTGAAACTGAAGAAGGCTTGAAGCACTTACTGATGAAAATCAAAGACTACAGTCTTCGGTATGGATTATACCTCAGCATAAAGAAAACAGAAATCCTCACAACCGGACCAATAAGCAGCATCATGATAAATGGAGAAAAGATTGACATTGTCAAGGGTTTCATCTTACTTGGATCCACAGTCAACGCCCAGGGAAGCAGCAGTCAGGAAATCAAATGACGTACTTATTGCGTTGGGCAAGTCTTCTGCAAAAGGTCTCTTTAAAGCATTAAAAAGCAAAGATGTCACTTTGAGGACTAAGGTGCACCTGACCCAAGCCATGATATTTTCAGTCACCTCGTATGCTTGTGAAAACTGGGCAGTGAATAAGGGAAACAGAAGAATTTATGCCCTTGAATTACGGTGTTGGCAAAGAATAGTGACTATATCATGAACTGCTAGAAGAACGAATAAGTCTGTCTTGGAAGAAATACAGCCAGAGTGCTCCTTGGAAGCAAGGATGGTGAGACTTCATCTCACATGCTTCGGACATGTTATCAGGAGGGACCAGTCTCTGGAGAAGGACATCATGCTTGGTAAAGTAGAAGGTCAGCGAAAAAGAGGAAGACCCTCAACAAGATGGACTGACACAGTGCATGAAACAGTGGGCTCAAACATTAAAACAATTGTGAGGATGATGCAGGACCAGCAATGTTTCATTCTGTTGTACACAGGGTCGCTCTGAGTTGGAACCAACTCGAGGGCACCTAAGAACAACAACAGCAACAGGGAGGTCTTCCTGAAGAAAGACTTCCTGGAGGTGGTAACACCTGAGCCAGAATCCCAAAGGAGGTAGAGAATTCCTAGACAAGAAGTTCTGAGAAAGAGGGTGTTCCACATAGAGGGAAAGACAGGGTATGGACAGAACACTGCAAGCATTTGGTCCTGGTGGAGGAGAATGGGGTGGGGCAGATGGGAAAAGACACCAGAACAGAGGGTCGGGGTAGAGGACAGGTGGTGGGGGCCCCAGGGGCTGGGGAGTGACAGACGTTAGCTTGTAAGTCAGAGTCCTAAGATGTGGTCCTAGACCACTGAGTCAGAATCTCCTGGGAGGTGCTGCCTAAGATGCAGGTATCCTGGGCCCCACCTGGGACGTGTAGGATCAGACATTCTGAAGGCAGCGCCTAGAATCAGCAGTTTTAACCAGGGCCAAGAATTCCTTTGTACTCTGGAGAGATGGCAACAGCTAAGAGTTTTCAATCTAGAGTTTGATTCGTGTGTGTGTGGTTTGCTCATGTTTCATAACATCTCTCACTACTGGAAACCATTACCAAGTCCTGCATCTGGGAGCTCTGTAGTCTTTTTCAGGTTTCCTGGGGAACGAGTTTGGACATAGAAGCATGCAGGCCCTTCCGCAGTTGTCTGCTCATGCGAGTGTCATTGTTTCCCAGAAGGAAATAGGATCCTCTCTGTGGGGGCTCTGGGCCTGCTAGGTTTTTGTTGGAGAAGACAAGGAGGGTGAGGTGGCATCTTTGCTGGGGGAGAAGGTGGCCCCTCATGGTGTCCTGCTGTCCTTCCCCAGGAGCAGCAGCCGAGCTGGACGGACGACCTGCCGCTCTGCCACCTCTCTGGGGTTGGCTCAGCCTCCAACCGCAGCTACTCTGCAGATGGCAAGGGCACCGAGAGCCACCCGCCAGAGGACAGCTGGCTCAAGTTCAGGTGAGTGCGCTACCTGCTGTCCTGGGCATCAGAGTCATTTACGAGCGGGAAGAGGCACCCAGCTGTCGTTTGTCTCACGTGGGGCTTGCCTGCGAGGTGCAGCCTGTGTGATGGTGACCTCTGCTCTGTCCTTTCCACATCTAGTCTTCAGACTAGAGGCATGGCGGGCGTGAAGTGATGGTCCAAGTGGGGGGCCCAGGCAGGCACCTGACACTGCAGCTGCGGCGTCTTGATCTCCCCCATTCCTCTCCACTCTGGGACGAGCGTCACGCCTCTGTGTACCTTGGGTCTCAGGCCTCCCTCCACCCTCTCCCCCGTCAGGAGTGAGAACAACTGCTTCCTGTATGGGGTTTTCAACGGCTACGATGGCAACCGGGTGACCAACTTCGTGGCCCAGCGGCTGTCGGCGGAGCTCCTGCTGGGTCAGCTCAGCGCCGAGCACACCGAGGCCGATGTGCGGCGTGTGCTGCTACAGGTACTGGTGCGGGACAGGCGATGTCGGAATCGTGCCCCTGAAACGCGGGCCCTGCAGCTAGAAATTGTGAGAGTTCAGAAGACCAGCTCTGGGAGCATCTCCTGGGGACCCAGACAGGCCAGCGAGCAGCAGTCCTTCCTCGGGACTGCAGGGTCGGCTCGAGGAGATGCCCCTGGAGAAAGAGAGATTTAGAGTCATGGCTGGAAGGGGCTGGAAAGTCATTGGGAATGGTCCCTTTCCCTCAGTGTGGCGTACGTAGATCCTTTGCCTCAGCTGCAGAAAGTATCCCTGGGTCTTCGGGAACAGGCCTTGCCCCCCACTTCTGATTGGCTAGTGCCCTAGTTTGCCAGTCTGCTTTTCTGCTTGCTGCCGTTTGGGCTTTTCTCCTCCTGGCATCTTTCAGACGTGCATCTAGAGGCTCTTCTGTTTTAGATGAGGAGGGAGAATTCATGGTCCTCGGGAACAGTGTTCCCAGCCGTTTGCTACCTGAGCACCCACCACGGCCATAAGCAGTTCACACACTGGGGGGAGGGCGTCGGCTTCACCAGTGTCCAGAGGCCAGCAAAAGACTTGACGGAGCCTCCCTAGGAAGCGGTCATGGTGTTGACCCAAGTGGTCATCAGTCTGGCGTGCACTCTGAGCCGGGGACCTGCCGAGCGCTAACAGCTTGTTCTGCTGCATCCTCAGAACGCGTCCACCCCCATCTGATACGGGAGGAGACTGAGGTGGCTCCACTGGGAAGCGGCAGTGCTGGAATCCCCCCAGGGGCTGAGTCCCAGCCTGTGCTGAGAACCTCTGCTCCACCCGGCTGCTCTCCCGGCCCCCAGGGGCCAAGTGGCTGGAGGGAGCGACAGTGCCGAGTAGGAAGCGACCCCATCAATTAAGGACCTGCAGTCAGTATACCGTTTTAGCATCAAGTGACAGCTGATGTTTTGAAGCAGCCACTGCCCTGACGCAGCTCCCTGTCCTGTGCCCCTCCAGGCCTTTGACGTGGTGGAAAGGAGCTTCCTGGAGTCCATTGACGATGCACTGGCTGAGAAGGCGAGCCTCCAGTCCCAGCTGCCAGAGGTAATCTCCCCACCTACACCTAGGGGAGCCAGTCAAGGCCCAGCTTTGCGGGGAGCAAGGACTCGTCTGTCATGTCGCCCCAGGTCATTGACACAACTGGGCCTGAGCCGCAGGAACAGTTCCTGATGGCATGGCTCTGGTGGGTGGTGATGGGTGTTCCCCCTGGGCCACCATTGGCAGCTTCACCCTGAAGCTCAGCAGCAGGTGGGTGGGCAGCTAAAGGCATGAGGAAAGGTCTTTCCGGTTCAGTCCTTCGACCTGCACCTGTCCACAGCCTTGTCACCTCCACCTGTTCACCTCACCCACACGTGCTTGAGGAGCCAACTCAGAGCTCCAGTGCCCACAGGACGGGCTAGGTCCTCCTCTGGCTCTCCTAGAGGAACTCCATCCTGGCAATGCCAAGGCTTGTGGTCCTCCAGGCCCTCAGCTCCTGGCTTTTCAAGGGAGGAACGGGTTGCGTGATGGTCTCCGAAGATTGTCCTGCTCTGACCCCCTCTGGTGCTGGGCTGTAGGGTGTCCCGCAGCACCAGTTGCCTCCTCAGTATCAGAAGATCCTTGAGAGACTCAGGACACTGGAGAAGGAGATTTCAGGAGGAGCTATGGCTGTCGTGGCGGTCCTTCTCAACAACAAGCTCTACGTGGCCAATGTTGGTGAGCCTCCTGCCTGTCCCTGGCGGGGAGGGCTGGGGGAGGGCGGCAAAGAGGAGGCTAGCCTGGGGGGTGGGCAGTCTGCTTTCCAGACACATAGAACAAGGCTTTAGACCCAGTCTTCTGAGCCATTTGGATATTTTTCTCTCTTACTCTGTAGAAATGTCACCCTCAAGCTGAAGGATAGTTTTGAAGTGAGAAAGAGGAGGGGTTGGGAGGCAGGCCTTAGTCCCCTCTCTGTCCCTGACTGGCCAGGTGACCCGGAGCGAGTCGTGTCCCTCACTAGGTGGGGTTCAGTGGCTCCTCTCCTGCAAGAGGGTGGCCCGGCTGTGGGGACCCAATCTGTGTCACCATGAATGGCAGCGAGGTGGGGGCTGGGTGAGATGGAGAGGAAGGCGCAGGGATGTTTGGATTTGGGGGCAAAGTAGGAACTGTCTGGGAACCAGAGGGAGCTCCAGGGTGCAGATTAATCCAGGAACGTGTTCAGACCCCACTGGGGATGTCCCTCCCTCTCTTCTTCCCTTCCTTACGATTTCATTATAGACATTTTTCAAAAATACAAAGCAATAAACTGAGTAGTATTTAATGGGTTTCCACAGTATTGAATGAGCCCCATGCACCTGTCACCCAGCCCCAGCGATGACCCGCTTCTGGCCAGTCTTGTTCCCTCTGGAGCCCACCTGCTGCTTTGTCCTCGAGTTATTGTGAAGCACATCCCAGACATTTTATCACCTTACTTGTAAATACCTTAGTATACATTTCTAGAGAAAAGGACTTTACGGTGGTCATCCTCCTGGGAGCACACTTTCAAAATGTAACCCGATTCCTTCGTATCATCAGCTGCCCCTGACTGGCGACTTACCCCTGTGGTCTAAGCCTGTTTTATTTGCCCTTTTCAGACATTTCCACACGTGAGGGGTCTGCCTTCTCTCTCTCTCTCTGTCGTTTCAATGTGTCCTGTTTCTCCTTACACACGGTCATTGCTCAGCTGCTCAAATTCGGCCACAGGTACGAACCGCGCGCTGTTGTGCAAATCCACGGCAGATGGGTTACAGGTGACACAGCTGAACGTGGCCCACACCACGGAGAACGAGGACGAGCTCTTCCGCCTTTCGCAGCTGGGTGAGTGGTGGAGGGGGGCCGCCCAGGGGGCTCACCCTCTCCCCTCCTTTGGTGGCTGTGTTGAGAGAGGTATGTCATAGAGGGCTGTGATCCTGGCTGTGGGGCCAGCCTGCATGGGCCCTGCCTCTGTTTCCTTACCTGTGTAATGAGGGTAATGACACCCACCCTAGGGATCTGTGAAGATTGAGAGACTCAAGACATGTAAGATGGTTCCCGGAGTACCTGCCGCATAGGAGGTGCTCGCTGTTACTGGCGGAGAAGGAGCAGAAGCCAGAGAAGTCCCGAGCTTCCTTCCAGCTGCCACCAGGGCTATTCCTCCTCCCCATGCTAGTTTCCTGGGCTGCCGGAGCAAATGACCACAAACTGTGGTCTGGAGGCCAGAAGCGAGAGAAGGTTCCCTCCGGGGTCTCGGAGGGAGAATCCATTCCGTGGCTTTCTCCTGGCTCTGGAGGCTGCCGGCAAGCCTCAACCGAGTTCCTTGGCATGTATAGCTCATCACTCCAGTCTCTGCCCATGTCTTCACACAGCTTTGTCCCCGTGTGTCTCTGTCAGTCTCCTTCTCCTTCCTCTTTAAAGACACCAGTCATAGCCATCACATGTAGACCCCACCCTGAAACCAGGACGATCTCATCTGGAGATCCTTAACTTGATTTTGTCTGCAAAGACCCTGTTTCCAAGTAAGGCCACACGCTTAGGTTCCGGCGTTAGGACTTGGACGTAGCTTTTGGGGGTGGGGGGGACACAATTCATCCACGTCACTCCCCTTCTCGGCGAGCTCCCTGGGAAGGTGTGGGAGCAGAGGTCAGCACTGCCAAGGTGGCTCTGTGACAGGGCAGAGGGCTGTGCCAGGCAGGGCTGGAGTGTTTGTGGAGGGGGAGGGACTGGGTGGGTGGGAACTTAGGACCCCGGGGGACTTCGGGTTAGCTGTTTTTCAGTGTGCGCTCAGGTTGACTTCGTTTTCTGCTCAGTGGGTCCTCGTTGCCTTTTATCCGTGGGTATGTCTCAGTACCCCTCTTGTGTTCTTTATGTGCAAGGGATGGGATTGTTGAGTTGTTCTCCCTCTGGTAGGTTTGGACGCAGGAAAGATCAAGCAAGCAGGGATCATCTGTGGCCAGGAGAGCACCAGGCGCATTGGGGATTACAAGGTCAAGTACGGCTACACTGACATTGAACTGCTCAGGTAGGTGGCTGGTGCAGAAGCAGATTTTAGGCACTAGCAGGGCGAGAAGTGCAGTTGAAGTTCAGAGCCCGAGGAGAGACTGGTGTGGAGATGGCCCAGCAGGCCAAGAGTCGGGTCCTGTAGAGCTTGGCTAGCGTGGGGTCAAGCTAGGGAGGTGGACCAACACCAAGGGCAGCAACTGGTGCCACAGGGCCTGGCAGGAAGACAGAGTAGGCATGAGCTGCCTGGCATGGATAGGGATGGAGAGACAGAGGCCTGTTGGTCGGCACTGTCCATGGTTGGGGCAGGTGCAGGATGAATTTTACATGTCCCCTTCTCCCTTCTGTGTGTCTCCAGGGCTCAGAAGCAGCAATACAAACAGTAATAGCGATAATTGTGAGCCTTTATCATGCCATACTGTATGGAGCTGTTTATGTACATTCTCTTATTCAGCCCTCACTCGGGGTGTGTGAGGTGGTACTGTTACTGCCCGGGAGGCATTTACATGTATGGAAACGAAGCAAGAGCCTACCCTGGTCAGAGGGCTAGTGATGGGCTGGGGCTGGACTTGAACTTGGGAAGCTTGATTTCAGAGCTCGTGCCCTTAACCAGCCCACCTGTATGTGAGAACATGGGTTGGGAAAACGCGCACGTGTGTGTGTGCGATTGGCCTTCCAGCGTGTAATGTCACGGCCAGAACTGTGGGGATATCATGTCAGAGGCTCTATCCGCAGATGCCAGACCTCGAGCCTTGGCAAGAGCACGTTAAAACTCCTTACCTGCACAAGATTGAGGCAGTTAGAGTTTTGTCCCTGGTTTGTGGGGTTATGTTTGCCTTATCGGAAAGTATGTTTCTGTGGTTTAAAACAATTCCGGTAGCACCAAGAGTATCCAGTGAAGAGTGTGTCTGCCTCCCACCCCAAGCCAGGACTGCTAGCTTCTTGAGTGTCCTGCCCCCCAGTTTCTGTGCGCATATGCATGTACCTGTGTATTTGTGTGTGTTGGGGGGGGGGTGGAATCCTTTTCAGAGCACCCACAAATACTGGCATCCCCTCCCTAGTGCCCTGCACCTCACTTTCTTCATTAGAGATGCCCACTCCTCTGTAACTTTGAATTCAGGCTGATGGTATTCTTTGCAACAGCTGCCTGGGTGCCATTGTGTGACCTTGTCAGCATCTCTCCAACCAGGACCTGTAGGTCAACACCCTGGATGTTTCCAGGCCTTGCTCTTCGAAATAATGTTGTCATGAATGGCAACATTAACGTTCCTTATGTACTTGTCTTTTAATGTTATTGTATATATGTCTCTGTGTACACATACATGTGTTGGAACTCCTTCACGTTTAATGACTCTTAGCACCATGTCAGTAGATGACCCATGAGTAGATAGAGCTTGTATTCAGGGGGGTCTTACTTGGCTTAGACTCCTGTTTTGGAGGAGATCAAGTAATAGCAAGAGGAGTGGGCTTTAAAAGGTAATCCTTACATCTTGCTGTCCTGCCTCCACCTGCCACCACTGGGGATACAGAACTGGGCCAGGATTGCGCATTTGACCTTTGCTTTCATGACCCAGCTCTCTGCCAGCTTTTCTGGTCCTCTGAACCTCATTTTATAGCTACCCTCAGAACACGGGTCCGTTTTCCTGGTTTTCTTCTCCCGCTGTTGGTTTCCTTCTTGTCAGTTTGTGTGTCTTGCTTTACATTCTGGATGTAGAATCTTCCCCTCAGCAGAATAAGAGTCTACCCAGGGATCATTCCAAGGAAAACTGGCCCTTCCACTCTCCTCCCGTAGCGCAGCCAAGTCCAAACCGATCATCGCGGAGCCCGAAGTCCACGGTGGGCAGCCACTGGATGGGGTGACCGGCTTCCTGGTGCTGATGTCCGAGGGGCTCTACAAGGCCCTGGAAGCAGCCCATGGGCCTGGGCAGGCCAACCAGGTGAGCTGGCCCTGGGCAGAGCAGGTGGCTGCAAAGCAGAGCTGGCCAGCCTGCGGGCGATGCCCTTGGGAACTCGTCCTCCTGCTCAGGGATCTGGAGCTCAGACCCTCAAGTGCTGGCTTCAGAGCTGGGGAGGAAAAAGCCCAGAGCTCTCAAGACAGTCATCCTCTCAAACAGCCTCACGCCCCCGGTTCTGGGCTTGAAGTAGCAGCCTGGAGCAAGGCCTGAAGGGAAAAGGGAGGGTAAGGTGGAAGCGAATTTCCATGGACTCAGTGTTGCTCTGGGGACTTCCAGAGAAGGGGCCTGGGCCAAGGAGGAGAGCCCAGAAAGGCTGAGTGCAGGCAAGGAGTCCTGCGAGCAGCATCAGAGTCCCGGCTCCACCACTTCCTGGCCAGGGGCCCTCGCCTGCACTTCCCCTTTGAGAGCTGCGGAGAGCTTACAGTTCTCATCTCTGAGATGGGGCTACCTTTGTGGGATTGTGGTGAGGGTTGCATGTGATAAACAGAAGTCTTCAGCCATCTCTGAGCATACACATTAGAGAGTGGGCACTAAAGCGTGACCTGGAGGCTCTCACGGAAGTTTGGGGGGAAGCTGTCTTTACCTGACCTTGAATTGATGGGTCAGTAGGTTGTTCAGTTCTTCTTGTGTGTAACTCTTGTATGAAGATAGCTTTTTCTACTTTGTCCTTTTTTTAAGTTTCTCATTTTTTTTTTTTTTGTACTTTAGATGAAGGTTTACAGAACAAATTAGTTTCTCATCAGACAGTACATACATTATTCTATGACATTGGTTAACAACACTACAACATGTCAACACTCTCCCTTCTCTACCCTGGGTTCCCTATTACTAGCTTTCCTGTCCCCTCCTGCCTTCCAGTCTCTGCCCCAGGGCTGGTGCGCCCCTTTAGTCTTGTTTTGTTGCATGGGCCTGTCCAATCTTTGGCTGAAGGGTGAACCTCAGGAGTGACCTCATTACTGAGCTGAAAGGGTGTCAGGGGCCACACTCTCAGGGTTTCCCCAATCTCTGTCAGGTCAGCAAGTCTGGTCTCTCTTTTTGAGTCAGAATTTTGTTCTCCATTTTTCTCCAGCTCTGTCCGGGACCCTCTATTGTGATCCCTGTCTGAGCAGTCGGTGGGAGCCGGGCACCATCTCGTTTTACTGGATTCAGTGCTGTGGAAGCCTGATAGATGTGGTCCATTAGTCCTTTGGACTGATCCTTTCCTTGTACCTTTAGTTTTCTTCATTCTTCCTTGCTCCCGGAGGGGTGAGACCAGTGGAGTATCCTAGATGGCCGTTCCTAGGCTTTTAAGACCCCAGACGCTACTCACCAAAGTAGGATGTAGAACATATCCATTGTAAACTGTGTTATGCCAGTTGAGCTAGATATTCGCCAAGATCATGGTCTCCACATCCCTCAGCCCAGCAATTCGGTCTCTCAGGGAGCTTGGATGTGCCTATGGGGCTACCATGAACTTGCCTTGTACAGGTTGTGCTGGCTTCCCCAGTATTGTGTACTGTCTTACCCTTCACCAAAGTTTCACCTTATATATTGTCTACTAAGTGTTTTTCCATCCCCACCCCTCCCTTCCAACTTTGTTCTTTTTAATGAAAAATTATGATGAAAACGCCTTGTATGCCTAACTATCGTGTGATACCTGTGTTGAGAGTTTTCTACCTATTTTACCATTCCTTCCAGTAGCCTTGTAACAGGGGTGGGTGGGGATTCTCTTCTGCTCAGAGTTCAGGCCTTTGCCTGAGGTGACATCACTGGCTAGTGATAGAGCTGACCTGCGCTCCCCAGGACCAGGGCCCAGGTTGTCGTGCTGCCTGCCCCGCCCTCCTACCCTGAGAGACTGTTGTCAGCCGGCGTGTGGGGAGGACTTTGTGTTTGTGCTCTTGATCTTTTTGACAATGTGATCTTAATGGGGGGATGGGAGCCTTCATGGTAGAATTATCCAGTGGCTTTTACTAAGTTCTACAATATACTGGACAGGAGACTTCTCTGAGGGCAGGAATCTGTCTTCATTCATTCTTGTTACCCCCAGCTCCTGACAGAATGCCTGGCACACATAACCTACCATAAGTTTGCTCCAGGAAAGAAAGCTTGCTTACAATGATAATTTATACTGGGCTTTTTAGTCTGCAGAGTGCTTTCCCGTCCATTATGTTATTTAATCCTCTTACTAACTCCGTGAGGTGGGTATGACCCCTATCACAGAGATGAGGAAGCGAACAATCAGAGCGATCACTAGGTCACACAGCTTTTCTAATGAGAAAGTTCCAGGGTAATCCTATCCTGAATGCCTTAAAAAGCTCAGATTGCAGGCTTGGCTGGCAGGGCCTTCCTTCACCTGCTTGGCCTGTGACTCCTAAGCATCCTATTTAGGGCTCTGGAACTGCAGCCTGCAATCCTGTGGCCACCCGTGACCCTCACCAGCTTTCCCGCTCCCACAGGAGATTGCAGCGATGATTGACACTGAGTTTGCCAAGCAGACCTCCCTGGACGCCGTGGCCCAGGCCGTGGTGGACCGCGTGAGGCGCATCCACAGCGACACCTTTGCCAGTGGCGGGGAGCGTGCCAAGTTCTGCCCACGGCACGAGGACATGACCCTGCTGGTGAGGAACTTTGGCTACCCACTGGGCGAAATGAGCCAGTCCACACCGACCCCATCCCCAGGTACGCGTGCTGGGACAGGCAGCCACTGAGAGCTCCCCTGGGGCTGGAGACCTGTGCTGAGCAGCTGAGGCCGGGGGCCTCGCAGCCTGGGGCAGAGGCGGGGCTGGGAGGCTTGGATCAGTGGTTTCGATACATTCTTCGACTTTAAGCCCCTCTGAGTTGTGTGTTGCCTGTAAAATCAGGGTACAGCCTGCCCTGGCACCTCCCACAGACCTGAGTGCACGAGAAAGCCCTTTGAGAGCCACAGGGCCTCATGGTGGGGGCTGGATTCCCCTGGCCCAGTGCCTTCTGCGTGCCTGGTCCTTATCAGCAATCCTAAAGACAGCTGGCTCCCCCATTTTACAGAAGAGGAAGCAGGGGCTCAAGAAGGCGGGAACCTAGATGAGGTTACGCATCTGGACAGGTGGTCAGGCCCCACGCCTGGGTGGGCTGTATCCCTAGACCACGGTGGGGGCAGGGGTGAGAGGTTTCTTTTTTTTTTTTGATTTTGATTGTGCTTTAAGTGAAAGTTTACAAATCAAGTCAGCCTCTCAGACAAAAATTTACGTACACCTTGCTATATACTCCTAATTGCTCTCCATCTTATGAGATAGCACACTCCTTCCCTCCACTCTCTTTTCGTGTCCATTCCGCCAGCTTCTGACCCCTTTGCCCTCATATCCCCCCTCTAGACAGAAGATGCGAATATAATCCCCTGTGCCTACTTGATCCAAGAAGCTCATTCTTCACCAGCATCATTTTCTATCCCATTGTCCAGTCCAATCCCTGTCCGAAGAGTTGGCTTTGGGAATGGTTCCTGTCTTGGGCTAACAGAAAGTCTGGGGACCATGACCTCTGGGGTCCTTCTAGTCTCAGTCAGACCATGAAGTCCGGTCTTTTATGAGAATTCGGGGTCTGCATCCCACTGCTCTCCTGCTCTCTCAGGGGTTCTCTGTTGTGTTCCCTGTCAGGGCAGTCATCGGTTGTGGCCGGGCACCATCTAGTTCTTCTGGTCTCAGGCTGATGTAGTCTCTGGTTTATGTGGCCCTTTCTGTCTCTTGGGCTCGTAATTACCTTTGCTCCAGGTGGGTTGAGGTCAGTTGATGGATCTTAGATGGCCACTTGCTGGTGTTTAAGACCCCAGATGCCACTCACCAAAGTGGGATGCAGCATGTGTTCTTAATAGATTTTGTTATGCCAGTTGACTTAAATGACCTCTGAGACCATGGTCCCCAAACCCCTGCCCCTACTACGCTGGCCTTCGAAGTATTCAGTTTATTCAGGAAACTTCTTTGCTTTTAGTTTAGTCCAGTTGCGCTGACCTCCCCTGTATTGTGTCTTGTCTTTCCTATCACCTAAAGTAGTTCTTATTTACTATTTAAGTAGTGAATACCCCTCTCCCTCCCTCCCTCCCTTCCTCTTCTCGTAACCGTCAAAGAATATATTCTTCTCTGTTTAAACTATTTCTCAAGTGGGGTGAGAGGTTTTAATTTCTACCTTTTTTCTTCTGAAATCAAACTGCTCAGGAAGAGGAGTGATTGTTCTCCCTCCCAGGGCTGCCTCAGCCCAGAACTTCAGGTCCCGAGGGCTACATTTTTTTTCCTCTTTTTTAAATAAGCAGACCTTAGGGCTCAAGCGTCCCCAGATGGCGTTTATTCTTCCTCAGACACCAGGGTCACTGGAGTTTCTCTGGCTTGTTATTGTAACCATATTTTTATTGGGCCAACCTCAGCTAGGAGCAAACGTGGTCCCTGCATTAAAGCCTGCGAGGGAGGCTGGGCAGTGACCTTTCCTTGAGGCCACTCAAGCCCTCGAGTCTGTCGCTGCTCTGAGCACTAGGGAAAGGAGGCCCCTACCTGGCCTAGCAGTTTCCACCAAGGATCCTCCTGAACAGTCCAAGGCGCAGAGGGCAAGCTGGGGCTGGGGAGCGAGGTAGGGCTGACCCCTGCCCTCTCAGCCCCTCAGCCCTGCCGCATCAGGTTCTGGGGCAGCCCTGTTCCCCACTGTGCCCGTGCCTACCTCGCCCTTTCTCCCGAAGCTGCAGGAGGCCGCGTGTACCCCGTGTCTGTACCCTACTCGAGCGCTCAGAGCACCAGCAAGACCAGCGTGACCCTCTCCCTCGTCATGCCCTCCCAGGGCCAGATGGTCAACGGGGCCCACAGCTCATCCACCCTGGATGAAGCCACACCCACCCTCACCAAGTAAGCCCCACCCACCCCAGCTACACTGGCCTAGGGACAGCTCTTGGTGTCTGGGCAGAAATGGCCATGTGGCCGAGTCCTGTGGCTGAGAAACCTCGAGGAGCTGCCCTGGGTCTTGTCCCCCTCAAGTTCCCTGCCCCATTCCTGGCGAGAGAGGTCTCCAGGGAGACGAGGCAGGCAGCTTGTGGAAGCTGGGCCGGGGCCTGGGGTGCAGGCTGGGGGACGGAGTGGGCAAGGCGGGTGGGGAGGGGACAGGGCAAGGTTTCCATTCAGGTAGCTGAGGTTGACAGGGCCTGTTGTTGTTAGGTGCCATCAAGACGATTTTGACTCACAGCAACCCCGTGCAGCAGAACAGAACTGCCTCATGGGGCTTTCTAGGCGGTGATCCTTGTGGGAGCAGTTAGCCAGGTCTTTTCTCCCGTGGCACCACTGAGTGGGCTTGAACCACCCACCGTTTTGTTAGCAGCCGAGTGCTTAACGGTTGCACCCCCAGGGCTCCTTGATCAGGCCTGTCGTGTGCTTGGAGTTGTTTCCAACTCACAGCAACTGTCTGTGACAGAGTAGAACTGCCCCTGGCCACGATTCTCATGGGTCCTGCATAGTAATTTTCATTTAATGGGAAGGTTCTCTTACTGTTTTTTGTCTAGCCGCATTTTGGGTGTGTGATATGCGGGCCTCCCCGGATGTCGGATGTCGACCTGCTTAGGGGAGATTTGGCCTGTACCTGGGGGAGATTTGGCCTGTACTGGCTTGTATGAGTCGGGACTTTCTGAATAAAACATCCTGTTTAGCTCTGAAGGTTTCCAGTTAGGCTAGAGTTCTCTAGCTTAAGGCGTGGACGTGGGGACACGGGGGGGACACAGGGGAGGCAGCAGGGGGCCTGGAGCCCGGGGCCGGGCAGGCAGGCCCCCTCCAGTGGCAGACCTGTCTGGCAGCTCTGGGGTCCACCCCACCCCTCCCCTCTGTGGAATGTGTGCCCCCCCCCACTGCAGCCAGCCCGGGGCTGGGATCTGGTTTCAGCATCCCAGGCCTGCAGGGAATAACAGAGATGCCACACCCGGCCGCTCCTAGGACGGGAGGCCGGCAGCCCGTCGGGGGGAGCGGCCCTGTCTCCCCCTGCGTCGCCAGGGGGCCTTCCTGTCTCCCGGCCCACGTGGTTGTGCTGGCTGCTGCAGTGGCTGCCTTGGGTTGAAGGGCCTGCTGGGCAGCTGTGGGCAGTGGGCCCCTCCATCGTGACAAGGTGGCCTCTCAACCCTGCAGGACTGCCCAGAGGAAGCCACCAGCTGTGTCTACAAAGGCAGAGGCCAGTAGCTTTGGTCCCTGATGAGGCAGGAAGTCCAGCCAGCCAGCTCTGCCTCAGATGCCCTGGGTCCTCAGCAGCCTCCTCCCTCCATCTAGCAGTAGTGTTCGCCCCACCGGGGGCTGGGCCCTGTGCTAGGCGCTAGGCTACAGAGGGAGCCCTGGCCATCTGCTCTATGCCAGCGGGGGATACCAGGGAGAGGGGAAAAGGCAGGGGACATAGGGGTGTGGACACCAGGGAGAGGGGAGAGGCCAGGGAGCACAGGGGTGTGGACACCAGGGAGAGGGGAGAGGCCAGGGAGCACAGGGGTGTGGACACCAGGGAGAGGGGAGAGGCCAGGGGGCACAGGGATCTGGACACCAGGGAGAGAGGGCAGGGGGCACAGGGGTGTGGACACCAGGGAGAGAGAGCAGGGGGCACAGGGGTGTGGACAGCAGGGAGAGGGAGGGGGCAGGGAAGCAAGGAGGTCTCTGGGAGAGGTGACAAGAGGGGTTTGGGTTGGAATGAATTGGAATGGATGGCCTGTAGCTCAGCGCTGTCCAGTAGAACCTTCTGTGGTGATGAAATGTTACTAGGTTTGCTTTGTCCCGTGAGGTAGCCACTAGCCACAGGTAAACTTGAACTGAGTTTTTCCATTCTGGTTCATTTCAATAGCTACATGTGGTTAGATCTTAAATGATACATTTGACTTTTTTTCTGCCCTTGAGAACATCTGGCTAGGCCAGCCTTGTAGTCACCTTTGCCCAGGGGGCTGGGTCAAAGAGGGGCTTGTGGAAAGGGGGGACGCTTTGTCTCTAGGCTGGAAGCCTTGACCCAGCTGACTCCTTCGCTCCTCCCCGCAGCCAGAGCCCGACCCTGACCCTACAGTCCACCAACACGCACACCCAGAGCAGCAGCTCCAGCTCGGACGGGGGCCTCTTCCGCTCCCGGCCCGCCCACTCGCTCCCACCAGGTGAGGATGGCCGCGTCGAGCCCTACGTGGATTTTGCTGAGTTTTACCGCCTCTGGAGTGTGGACCACGGCGAGCAGAGCGTGATGACGGGACCGTAGGTCTGGCCAGAGGGTGCAGCCTTCCCCGGGCCTTGCAGGGGGACGAGAGGGCCCGGTTCTGGGGCAGGATGGGCTTTTAGCCCTTTCCTGACACTTACCTCTGCCACTGGGGCCACCGTCCTCGGCCCGCGCTGGACTGTGACCCCATGGCTCTCAGTGCAGAAGAGACTCTGCTGAGGGCTGAGTGTAGACAGCTGCCGCGGGTACCTCCTCAGTGCACAGGAGGCAAAGGCTGGCCTCTCCCTGCCGGCAGCCTCAGCCAGGACCGTCGCCATTTCTCAAAGGAGGGGCCTGAGGTCGGCACTGCACCGGCCTACGAGCCCCACCAAGGGTTGCTTCCACCCCTGGGGCCAACCCAGAGCCCCTGGACTGCACAGGGGTTCTCCTGTGACCCCACCTGCAACAGGCTCAGCAGGCGCTGCTTTCTCAAACCCCACTTCTTGGACTAGCCCGTGGCTGCTGCTGGTGGCCCTCACCCACCTTGGACTGGCTGCCCCCTTCTCCAGCCTTAGTTAGCCCTGTGCTCTCCAGTCCAGGGTGGAGCCTGGGCTGGCACCTGCTGGCCCTTTCAAAGCCTACCCCCATCCCTGGGCCTCACCCCCAGGCCTGTCGATAAACCTTCAGGAGGACCAGGGAAGCATCAGCAGAGGGGACAGGTCAGATGGAAAGGCACAGATGGGGACTAGTCCGAGGACAGCACTAATGAGCTCCTGGGGCCTGCAGACGGAGAGTGGAAGGGTGGGCAGACGGGGTTGAGCTTCCTCAGAGGTGGGGCCACAGGAGGGGTATAGGAGAGGTGGGGGTTTGCCCACATGGAGCTGGGTAGGGCCCTCTCAGGGACTTCCAGGAGGTGGGGGGGCCCTGAATCAGGGCGCCGGTGCTGCTTTGCTTTCTCCTCACTGAGCTGGGAGGACCACAGGCTGGGGAGCACCTGAGAGACCATCTTGACCAGTGCTGATGAGCCTGCTGGCCAAGGTCACAAGGAGAAGGTTGTGAGCCAGGTGGGGGGGGGGGCACAGGGGGCAGTTGACAGGAAAAGGTTCCTTGGGGCTGGGCTCCACAGGAGGTCCAGGGCTCTAGGACAGGGCGCTGTTTTCTAACCACTTAGGGAGCATCCATTCGGCCCTGAGGGAGGCCATTTCACTGTGTTCTCTGCCTGAGGGGCCCAGGGCTGTGGCTGGGATCCCCCTTTCAGAGGAGGAGGCCAGCCCAGAGAGACAGGGAACGGCCAGGCCTCTGGTGGAGCCTCTGGCCCACGACGCCCAGACACAGCCCCAGGCCTTGCTGGCTGCTGGGCGGCCTCCAGCCGGCTGGGTCTCAAGTGAAAGGCAGCTGCAGCCCCTGCCCACCTGGGTTCCAGGAGTACGCATCCCTGCAGCAGAGCAGGGCCCTGTGCCGTGCTGTGCAGCAGTGCTGGGGGGAGGCCACAGCATAGGCAGAGGGCCCAGACTCCCCTCCCCGGGAAGCCATCTCTCTTCTGTGATGGACAGTCACCGCCACGGAGGCTTGAGAGCGAAGGGAATTCCCTTCCAAAAACGACTTGGTGATGCTATTTGGTCTCTAGGAATAGAATCACTTTTTTAATGCAGTAAAGAAATAATAAATGTTGGTATTATACCTTGTTTAAAGGTGCTTTTACTCATGGCTCCTGTACTCGGGAAGCAGCCTTGGGGGGTGGGTGCCACCTGTCCTCCAGGTGAGGGAAGGGTGGCCTGGAGAGGTTAAATTACCAGGTCACCCAGCTTGGAAGGGGCAGAGCTGGAGTTTGAACCAAGGCCCTGACTGAATTCTGAGCTGCGCCCTCACAGCCCCTGAGGCGAAAACGCTGGGTGGTTTGGCGTCCCTTCAGGTCCCAGCTGACCGGGCCCCTGCGTGTCTGGAGAGGAGAGGGCTGTTTCTCTCCCTGCCCCCCATGGACAGGGCAGGGCAGAGCTTTGTGCTCCCACTTCCTGTCTGTCAGCCCCGTGGCACTGGGTCACCAGAGCAGTCCTCACCCTCCCACTGATTAGCAGACCTTTGTTTAGTGTTCCTTTGCTTTATTTTAGTTTTTTGGTAAAGAATACTGGTCCACAAAGTGCCTCTTCCTGCTTTCTGAGACACAAGAATGCATCCCTCTAATGAGAGCGTCTGCTGCTAAAACGGAAACACTGTCTGCTTAGGACAAAAGCCAAGCTCCTGCCAGGTGGTGTGGTCACCAGCTCCCAGGCGCTTCCCTCCTCCAGGTAGAGGGACCCCGTCCATGGTACTTTCAGGATCTGTCTGGACTATGAGCGTGTCCCCTCTGGAGGTCCTGACATTGGACTGCTGGCCCTGAACACGTCTGGAGTCATTGCGTCAGCCCAGCCACCCTGAGTAACTGAGCCACCTGGGACTGATTGCAGGCATAGTCCTGGTCACAAGTGGGCACCTGCTTTGTCCCAGATGTGTGGGGGAGGGGCACTTCCCTGTTTGCCTTGTGCCTCCTGTCCCCTAGCCTTGGTGACATTTGGCTCCAGTTGAACCTGTCTTCTGTGGGCATATGGAGGGAAGAAGAATACCATTTCAGCCCCCAGGTCCCCTTTAATGAAGCAGAAAGAGCGGGAGACCTCAGAGTATGTATTAGGACACAAGAATGGGCCAAGGGTCAGGGCAACAGGAAATGAACCTACACAGCCAGACAAAGCTGTTGGCCACAGGCGAGTCCCAGCCCTTCCAGAGCCCATTACCCAGAGGCCTCTGACACAGGGGCAGCCTTTTCTGACAGTCCAGCGGTGGCCCCTCTTCCAACTTTAACCATTCCCCACAGCCTCCGTGGAAGGCACTCAGTTTCCCTCTCAGGTGGAGGCAGGCAGAACCAGGAAACACCCCTGCCTGCTGCCTGCTTGCCCCAAAGACGCCCAGCCCGCCCAGAACTGGACTCAGTCACAGGTTTGATTGGGGCCCTGGCCTGGGTCAGACCAGGTGGGGCTGGGCCCTCAGGAGCTGGGTAGGCAGGGAGGCCATCGAGCCAGTTCGCAGTGCTCCATCTGGTCCTTCAGTTCTCTGTGGCCAGCTCCAGGGCCAAGCTGCCGAGCAGCCTACCCGGTGCCCTAATCGGTGGGACAGTCCCTGGGGTGGTGGCAGCAAGCTCTCTCTGGCGCAGCTTCGCGGCCGCTCTGCACCTGCGTCTGCCTTTTGCGCAGCTGGTTTCCCCTTGTTCAGAGCAAATGTTTCCTCTTGACACCCCCACCACGCCTACCCGACCCCCATTTTGTTTCCTTTATGGAAACTCACTGCCTGGCATTTCCCGCACACTCACCTGTGTTCTTGTCTGTCTCTCTCGTTCACTCACACGTCCGCCCCTTTTTCTGCAGCACCCAGATCAGTCCCTCAAATACGTGTCGAATGAATGAATGAATGTGTGACCTTGGGCAGGTTACTTGACCTTGCTGAGCCTGTTTCTTCATCTCTAAAATGAGAATATGACCCACCTCTTAACAATAAGGTTGCCTGCCATGTCTGTTAAAAAGCAAGGGGGCTGCAAGAGACAGAAAGGGCCACATGAACTAGCAACTACATCATCCTGAGACCAGAAGAACTAGATGGTGCCCGGCTACAACCGATGACTGCCCTGACAGGGAACACAACAGAGAACCCCTGAGGGAACAGGAGAGCAGTGGGATGCAGACCCCGAATTCTTATAAGACCAGACTTCATGGTCTGACTGAGACTAGAAGGACCCCGGGGGTCATGGCCCCCAGACCTTCTGTTGGCCCAGGACAGGAACCCTTCCCGAAGCCAACTCTTCAGACATGGATTGGACTGGCCAATGGGTTGGAGATGGATGTTGGTGAGGAGTGAGCTTCTTGGATCAGGTGGACACTTGAGACTGTGTTGGCATTTCCTGCCTGGAGGGGAGATGAGAGGGTGGAGGGGGTTAGAAGCTGGCGAAATGGACACGAAAAGAGAGAGTGGAGGGAAGGAGTGTGCTATCTCATAAGATGGAGAGCAATTAGGAGTATATAGCAAGGTGTACATAAATTTTTGTATGAGAGACTGACTTAATTTGTAAACTTTCACCTAAAGCACAATAAAAATTATTTTAAAAAAAAAACCAAGGAGGCTCCGCACCAGGGATGGCGGTTAAACAATCCTTCCCAGGCACCACGTTCTCACCTGGCTTCACCACGTGGTCCCTGTTCCCCTCCCACCAGTCCTTCTCAAGGAGGCCATTGTTGGGGCTGCCTCCTCCTACTCAGCTCCTCCTTCTCTTCAGCTACACACACCCCTGGGTGTCCTGACATGCTTAGGGCCCCCAAATTGCTGAGATCACGTCGGAGCCCCAACGACCTCCTAGGCATCTTCACATCCATATCCCACAGGTACCTAAAACCCACCTGGTTCCAGTTGGATCTCGCCATCCACCTGCCCCAGGTCTGGGCCTGTGCCAGCCTTCCTGGCCCCCCAGCATGAGGACATCACATCTGCCCAGTAACCTCCCCCCCAAGACCTGTGTCTCCCTCCTCCTTCTGTGACCCCCAACCCACACATAGCCAGTGCTCCGTGGGTTTTGTCACTTCCTGCACATCAGCCTGGGGTCTAACCTCCCTCCTCTCCCAGTTCCCCCATAGCCTCTCACTGCACCACGTGCCTCTACTCCCTGCTAAAGCACTCTGTGGACCCCAAGACCATAGATGCAGCCCAACCACCCCTCCAGCTGCTGTTCCTCCCCTCCAGCTCCTCCTTTCCCACACCCCACGTCTCCCACGTGCCCAACTCCAAGAGCTGCCTGGTTTCTCAACAGCCCACCTTTGCTCCGCTGGTCCCTCACCCCCTCATCCGGCTGATGCCACTGTATCACTGCAGTCTTGGCCCTGGGTGTCACCTCCTCTTTCACCTCCTTTTTGGAACCTTTCTGACCACTTCCTCTCCTTGCCTCCAGCACCCTAGGCAGGTTCCCTCAGAGCTCTTAGAACATGTTCGAGAAAACATTGGGTTCGTTTCTCCCCCATCAGACAGGGGGACCCTTTGGGCGACAGCTTGTTTCTGCCCAGCTGTGTGCCCAGCACATAGGACAAGGCACAGGGCCAGGCGTGCAACAGGTGTCCGGTGAATGAAATCCCTCCCGCATACTCCCCCTCCCCTTCCCACCCTCAACCCCACCGCCCTAATTCAAGTCTGGTCACTGAGCCTTTCTGGGCACTCAGAGAAGGAAGAGGAGTTGGCCATGGTCATGCCCTGGAGGAGCTCAGCCTGGGGGCTGCCCTGACCGAGACTTGGGGGACTCCTGGAAGGCTGCCTGGAGAAGGTGAAGCTGGAGTTGCATCTTGAAGGACAAGTAGGAGTCAACTGGTGAGGGAGGAAGGCCAGGGAGCTCTGGGCTGCAGGAAGCGCACTGGCCTGGGTGTGGAAGACAGTGGGCTGGGGCGGCATGGGGGTCAGGCCAACCCGGGGCAGCGCAGACAGTGAAAGCTTTTAGCAGGGAATGTGGGGCTGGGCTGATGGGTCGGATAGGAAGGGCTGGGAGGGGAGTCTGGAGCTGGTGGGGGGTTGTTGGCGCCAGTCCTTTCCAGAGGTCCTGACCCTCAGGCTGAGCCTCAGGAAGGCGGGCCTCGGAGAAGGGCCTGGGAAATGATGCCCAAACCAGAAGCTTCCAGGACTTGGGCCACAGCTGGGGATGGGGTTTGAAGTTGGCAGGCATTTTAGGTGCTGGAAAGAAGCACTTTCTGACCTCACAATGGGCACGCCATCAGGCCCCTCACCTTTGCCCTCCCAGGCAGACCCTTCTAGAGCCAGACCAGACCCCTACCCTCATGGGACTAGGCCAGACCCCTTCCTAAGTCTGTCTCTGCAGAACTCTCCCAGCTGTCTGGGGACAGGGAGAGAACTACTCATCCCTCAAAACCCAGCTCAGCAGCACCTCCCTCTCCGGGGAAGCCGTCTCCTTCCCCTCGCTCAGGAGCTCCTTGGCTCCAGTGAGGACAGGCCATTCCTCCACCCCAGGGTAAGAAAGTGGGTGGCCCTGGGCATGGGGCAAGGACACATCGTGAATTTCATGGCTGCTTTCCATAAAAAAATATTTAAAATTCTATTTTACAACTACATTGGTATAAAAATTAATGTTAATACAGTGAGACCTGTGAGAACTGGAATTCGAAGCGACTGCCTTGTTTTTCCGGGTCTCAAAAAAAAGCTTTCCACCTGTAACAGGGTGCGGTCTTACCACTTGTCTAATGCTCTCTACTTAGTTGAAAATATTTGCGTTTTTCCTTCTCTGACAGCTTTCCACCTTAAACAGGTTCTGGCTTTTGCAGGTTTTACTGTATTACATATTAACACATTTTCTTCAAGCTAAAAGTGTATTTTTTCTTCTGATTTTAAAAGAAAGTAAAATAACTTTAGGGGTCTGTAAAAGTCAGGTGGGCCTGGCTGTGGCTAGTGCAAAAGTCCCTCTCATGTGGGGATGAAGGAGCCCTGGTGGTGCAATGGTTAAGCACTCAAGGCTAACCTAAAGGTTGGCAGCTCAAACCCAGCCAGCAGCACTGCAGGAGAAAGACCTGATGACCTGCTCCCGTAAAGATTACAGCCCAGAACAGAATTTCAAATTCTCACGGACTCTAGACTTCCTGGAGCCGTGGTGGGTGGCCGAGCCTCTGAAACTATTGCCCTGAGAGAATTTTTAAACCTTAAACCCAAAATATCCCTGAAGTCATCTTAAACCAAACAATAGTTTAGCTTAACTAGTCAAAAATTTCTGCCTTGAGCAGTATGCTCTTCTAAGAACTGTATGGGATCAAAGTAATGACGGCAATGCTAAAGATTAGCTAGGAACCTTGGGGGACTGGGAGTTTGTGTTCATGGGGGAGGAGCAGCTCGGAAAAGGAGGGTGAGAATGTTGTACAACTCAAAGAATCTAATCAACACCACTGAATTGTACATGTAGAAACTGTTGAATTGGTATATGTTTTGCTGTGTATATTCTCAACGACAAAATAAAAAAACATATAGAAAAAAAGTAAACTGAGAAAAAAAAAGATTACAGCCAAGGAAACCCTATGGGGCAGTTCTACTTTGTCACACGGGGTCACTATGAGTAGAAATTGGCTCGGCAGCACCTAACGGCAAAACATGGCGACAAGCAGGGCCTCGGCCAATTCCCCTTAGTGGAAGGGGTGGCCTGCAATTGAGGTCCCTGAAACCCCAAGTACCCTGTCGTCACAGACCCGGGAGTAAGACCAGAGATAGACACAAGAACAGGGAGAAGCTGAGAGCAGAGGACTGTCCCTGGCACGCTCTGATCCTCCCCCATCGCCAAGCCACTGCCCAGACTGTGTCTCCTTCCCCGCGTGCCTGTCCCTTCCCCCGCCCAATAGCAACAAAGCTAGCTGACCGACCACGTGCCAGCCCCAAGCTGAGCGAGGGCTGAGGTTGGGAGGGAGAAGAGAATGGATCTGTCAGGAATGACTCTGCCTGTGCCTGGCTGCTGGAGCTTGCAGTCTCTGGCGAACATAAAGCAGCACCTGGAGTTCAAACCGGAACAGGCCCTGGGACCTGGACTGAGGAGGAGACTCCTTCAGGCTGCTGGTCTCTGGGGAGCTTCCCAGAGCAGCTAGGGTTAGCACCAGGCTCTGGAAAACGAGGAGGCTATGGGGCTCTTGGGACTGCCCTACGACTTCAGGGTAAAGATGGCAGATTAAAAACATGCACGGAATTTCTCCACCCGCTAAAGCTTCGCTGTCAAGCCGGCCCCTGACTCATGACGACCCCATGCACGATGGGGTGAGACACTGCCTGGTCCTGCACCGTGCCTATGCTCATTTGCCGATCAGACCATTGTGATCCATAGCGTTTTCACTGGCTGATTTTCAGAAGTAAATCACAAAGCCTTTCTGCCTAGTTCTTCTGAGCCTGGAAGCGCCACTGAAACCTGCTCTTGGACAGGTGGTGGCTGTGCACGAGACGCGTTGGCCAGAACTTGAACCTGGGTCTCCTGCATGGAAGGTGAGAATTTCACCACTGAACCACCAATGCCCCTTGTTGTTGTTGTTGTTAGTTGCCATCAAGTCAGTTCCGACTCATAGCGACCCTGTGCACAACAGAACGAAACACGCCCACTTCTGAGCCATCCTCACAATCGTCGTTGTGCTTGAGCTCATTGTTGCAGCCACTGTGTCAATCCACCTCATTGAGGGTCTTCCTCTTTTCCGCTGACCCTATACTCTGCCAAGCATGATGTCCTTCTCCAGGGACTGATCCCTCCTGACAACATGTCCAAAGTATGTAAGACGCAGTCTCGCCATCCTTGCCTCTAAGAAGCATTCTGGCCACTCTTCTTCCAAGACAGATTTGTTCATTCTTTTGGCAGTCCATGGTATATTCAATATTCTTCGCCAACACCACAATTCAAAGGAGTCAACTCTTCTTCGGTCTTCCTTATTCATTGTCCAGCTTTCACACGCATATGAGGTGTGATTGAAAATACCATGGCTTGGGTCAGGCGCACCTTAGTCTTCAGGGTGATCAATGCCCCCTAAAATTCCCTTAATAAGGATTTCAGAAAGGTAAACAAAATGTGGTATGTACACACAATGAAACATATTAAGACATAAAAAAATGAAGTCCTGATGCATGCCAACCTTGAAAACACCATGCTGAGTGAAATAAGTCAGTCGCAAAAGGAGAACTACTGTATGATTTCCCTTATATGAAATAAGCAAACGTATAGAAACTGAAGATGATTAATGGTGGCTGGATGAACACCTGAAACTATAGCTCTGAGATAATCTTTAAAACTTAAATCAGAAATATCACCTGAAGTCTTCATAAAACCAAACAGTAGCTTAGCTTAAGTGGTAAAAAAAGGTCTGCCTTGAGCATCACGCTCTCTTAAGAACTATCCATATGGGATCAAAGTGATAACGGCCACTGGAAAGATTAGACAGGGACCTTAGGGGGAGATGGCATTTGTGTTAATGGGGGAAGAACAAGGCAGAGGTGTCCCTAAGGTATGGCATGTGCCCTGGGTGCCACTTAAAGGGGGGGCAGGTTGGGGGACCTCACTGAGCAGGTTCTGTTAACCCCGTATGGCCCAACGTCCTTCCTCAAGCATGGTAGACACAGAGGCATAGCAAGGGGGGGTAAGTGGCAAAAGGGGCACTTGCCCCCGAGCACAAGTCCAAGGGGGCACCAGACGAGGCATGGAATGACATTCTGAGGCGCCACAAATATAAAAGGTGCCTGACTGATGCGCTGGACATGACGGAGGAAGGAGTTTCTGCTCACACGCCACACGGGTCACCCGCTATCAACATCTATTCACCTTGAAATTATGGAGGGGCACAACTTAGAGACTGACTGCACCTGGACGCTCGCATGTTGTCAGGAGGGACCAATCTCTGGAGAAGGACGTCATACTTGGTAGAGGATCATTGAAAAAGAGGAAGGCCCTCAACCAGATGGATTGACACAGTGGCTGCGGCAATGGACTCAAGCATAACAACAATAGTGAGGGTGGCGCAGGACCAGGCAGTGTTTCGTTCTCTTGTGCATAGGGTCAATAGGATTTGGAACTGACTCAACGGCACTGAACAACAACAACAAGGCCCTACAGGGAAACAATTTCAGTGGTTTCCAGAGGGCTATTTTCTGTAGATAGCTGGCAGCTCACCAAACAACTCAGAAAGGGAGGGTGAGAATGGTTGCACGACCCAAAGAGTGTGATCTATGTCACTGAATCGTACACATAGAAATGGTTGAATTGATGTGTGTTTTGCTGTGTATATTCTCAACAACAACAACAAAAGATTACCAGGGTGGTACAGTCAGAACGCTCCTCTGAAGCAAGAATGGCGAGAACTTTCGTTTCGCATACTTTAGACATGTTGTTGGGAGGGGCCAGTACCGGGAGAAGGACATCATGTCTGGTAAAGTAGAGGGTCAGCAAGAGAGAGGAAGACCCTCAACGAGGTGGACTGACACAGCGGCTGCAACAATGAGCTCAAGCGTGACAACGATTGTGAGGACGGTGCGGGACCAGGCGGTGTTTCGTTCTGTTGTGCATAGCGTTGCTATGAGTCGGAACGGACTCAAGGACACCTAACAACGACAGGGGTGGAGGGAAGGGGAAAGGTACAGTTTTTCTTAGGGGCCATTGAGTTTATGGTAATGGGAGTGGAGTGATTTGGAAAAAGGAGAGCGAAAATGGTCCCACTACAGGAAGAATGTAATCAATACCACTGAATTCTCCACGTAGAAAATGTTGAATTGGCAAATGTTTTGTTGTGTATATTTTCACCACATTAAAAAAAAGAAAAAAAGGCTGCAGAAAGCAATTTCTTTTTTAAGGTATAAACTGACAAGGATGGAGGGACAGGAAACAAACGGCATCTGACCTCACCCCCCCAGACCAGCCACACCCTAAGTGTGCAGCGCGCCGGAGGCTCAGCCTGGAGCCGGTAGCACTGACTGGGGGTAATGGGTAGGGGCCAAATAAAGAACAATCAGAGCCCTAGTACCCCACTCAGGACAGCTAGGTGGTTGCCCTCCCCAACCCTGGCAGAAAACTGGAGTCTTCTTGGTGACAGTAAGCCAGGGGGTCCTGGCTTGGGCAGGGGCTCAGTGCGTGCTGTGGACTTCTGAGTGCTGGGGGCCGCCCGCTCCCCTGCTCTGCTCCTTAACCTCCAGGCAAGACTCTGGAGGACCCTCTCAGGACAATCTGATCCCCAAAAATACTGGCATGGGGGGGTCCCCAACAAGGGAACCCCAGGTCTCCTCTTACTGAAGCTCAGGTGTCTGTCCTAGAAAACCCTGAGGAACAGGTTGGCTCTTTAATAATGTGTATCTAGAACTTTGATACATAAACAAGGCGAATGTTAAAAACAAAACAAAAAGCAGCCCAAGGCTTCCTCCTCTGAGAAGATTTCCAGGTGGCTCCAGGCAGTTCCTCTGGACTCTGGAAGCACCTGGGTTAATCCCCCAAGGCTGATGTAGTTGCCATCCAGCCAATTCCAACTCAAGGCCAACCCGTGTGTGCAGAGTACAACTGCTCCATTGTGTTTTCACAGCTGTGAACTTTCAGGAGCAACTTACCAGGCCTTTCTTCCAAGGCACCTCTGGGTGGGTTTGAACCGCCAACCTTCCAGCACTTAACCATTTGTATCAACCAGGGACTGCCTAGAGCTAACAGTCAAATAGAAAGAGAACGCAAACCTCATAGGTCATTTTAGATTTTCTAGAAGCCACGTTTTAAAAAATAAAAAGAAACAAATTAATTTTAATGTAATATTTTTATTCAACCCAATATAGCCAAAATATTCTCATTTTGACTATAACCATCATGACGTTATTAATGAGATATTTTCTATTCTTTTTTTTTTTCTTCTTTTTAATACTATTTTTCCTGACCATTGCCTTTCCATTCAGGGCTTCGGACGCTCATGTGGCTCGTGGGCACCATACTGGACAGTGTGGCCTTACGGTTTCTTGAACTGGGGTCTCTGGACATAATCTGAAGAGTATGAGGATTTTTAAATGTGGGTTTTGAGTCTATGAATTAAAAAGAAATTGGTTATAATCTGACTTAGGATCATTGGCATGGTTGCCTTGGAGTCCCTGGGTGGCGTAAATGGTTAAGCGCTTGGCTGCTAACCAAAAGGTTGGTGGTTCGAGTCCACCCGGAGGCATCCTGGAAGAAAAGCCTGGCGATCTACTTCCGAAAACTCAGCCATTGGAAATCCTACGGAGCAGAGTTCTACTCTGATGCACGTGGGGTCGCCACAAGTCAGAGTCAGCTAAATGGCCAACAGTGGGGACGATTGCCTTAAAAGTCACCCCTCTCTTCCCATGTTTTTGACTGTGTGTTGACGGGGTGTTAAGATTTGAATAGCCATGGACTAAGGAGAAAAGTGCCCACTGGAGGTCCGGGTACCTGAAATGGCTGTGTGCTACCCAGCCAATGTCCCTGCCAGGGCCACAAAGGGTGGAGGTGGGGGTAGGGGGACAGAGGAAGGTGCAGGCAGTGCTCGGCCACCACACCGTGGTCACCACACTGGGGTCGAGCCTGCCCAGCCCCTCCTTAGGCCCCTAGACGCTGGCCTCCCGGTCTGTGGTGAGCGCCGGTCATGTCCCTTCCTGTTGCGATTTGACTTTATATTGGTTCTGCTCTGTTCTTCATATTTGTTTTGTAAATGTGCTCTGGCTTTAATACTGGAAGCAAACATAAGCCTAAGCGCTTCACACCTGGCTCTGTGTCTGTGCACACTTAAGAAAGTGTCATAAAAACGACTGAAGACTCCCCAGTACCCGGGAGGGTTTTTCCCCTAAAAGAGCATTCTTTCATTACTTGGCTTTGAGAAATGCTGTGCCTTGACCTCTGGGCCTGTCTCCCGTGAGGCAGGGTCATCTCTGTGTCCCCACAAGGCAGGGCCAGAGTCCAAGGCCTGTGGCAGAACTGTCTCTTGTGTGAGAAACTAAGCAAGTGGACGAGTACAAATGTGGTTAACTACTGTCACTCATGGTGACCCCACCCCCAGTGGCTCCACTGCCCGGCCCTGTGCTATCCCCATGATCTAGTGCAGATCAGACCATAGCGTTTTCATTGGCTGATTTTCAGAAGTGGATTGCCAGGCCTTTCTTCCTCGTCTGTCTTAGTCTGGAAGCTCCACTGGAGCCTGTTCAGCATCATAGCAGCATGCAGGCCTCCACCGACGGACAGGTGGTGGCTGCACTTGAGGCTCATTGGCTGAGAATCGAACCCAGGTCTCCCGCATGGAGGGCAAGAAATCTACCACTGAACCACCAGGACCTTACAAATGTCGAGGAGGGAGGCATTAAGAGGGGTGGGGAGCAGGAGAATCAGGGAGGCCACCTGGGCCTGGAAGGGAAGTAGGAGTTTGAGGAGTGGGGTGTTCAGGGCAACTGTGACCAAGCCCCAGCTCTGCTTGGCGATGTCTCACCTGACAGTCAGGGGTAGGTGGCCAAGGAGGTGTGGGCAGGTAGAGCCCTTCCCTTCTGTTCACCTGTACTCTGCACCCCCAGGGCAGGTCTGTTACCATCCACAACCCAAGATTCTCCAGAGTTCTAACTGCTGGTCAGATCTCATCACCCAAAGCCTCCTGACTCTCCCCCAGCCCCTCACCGCTCCCCCGGCTCTGACCGCTTCTCCTGCTCCCACCTCACCCATGAGACACCTTGGAGCCACCCGACAGCACCAGAGCCATTGGTTTCATTTCCTAAATCCAATCCCAGCCCCAGCTCCTGTCTGCAACCTCACACCACCACCACCTCTCCCCGACACCACGACCCTCCCTGCGCTCCCCGCCCCGGTCTCGCCCATCTTGCCTGTGGCACCCACCTGCAGCCCAGCAGCTGGGCGTGTAATTGTTCAATAGATTCGCACTAAGCACCCTAAGTGTCCAGCACTGATTAGGTGCTGGGATGCAGCCCGGAGACAGCAAACAAGGAAAGAAACCTAAGTGTATCAGATAACAAACAGCAAGTAACAAGCACCTGGAGGGAAAAAAAGGAATACGGGTGAGGGGAGGGAAAGGTCCGCTCCGTGCTCTCTCGGGATCCCCGCTTTGGTCTAGCCCCGGCCTCTCGGAGGGCCTTGGTCAGGCCATCCAGGGCTATGTATGCGGAGGTCTGCACCCAGCCCCCCGGCCCCCAGCGAGGGCCCCAGCAGCAGCAGGAAAAGCTTGAACTCAGAGTGGCCTCTGGCTTGGCTGCCTTCTGCAGATGGGGAAAGAGGCTCAGGGGGAGGTGGCTGGCCACGGTAGCACAGCTTGGGGGTGGGCTGGGGCTGGGACCCACTTCTCTGACCCACTCGCCCATCATATTATATGGTTGTGCCGTCTGGGAAGGCCACTTGCCAGTTCTGAGCCTCAGTTTCTCCACTTGTGGAATGGGCTCAGCCCTGGGGCTGATGGTGAGAACGGTGTCTGCAGACAGCCTGGAGGCTTAGGGACAGGGGAACAGGACTGGCAACACCAGCGGCCCACAGTTGTTTGCAAACACAAATGTAGCCATGTCCAGCGGCGCCCTGTCCCATCGGATCTCCCAGAGCTGTGAGCCCTATACAGACGCCCCTCCTGCAGCTTTGGGGGTCTGCCAAGTGACCACCAACGCCTCATCGTGCCCCCACGACTCAAATGCCAATACGCCTGGATGTGAAAGGGGTAGGCAGGACAGGAAAGGGCTGGCTTCCAGAGGAGCAGGGCTGGCTACGGTCACCTGCAGGGACTCCCTGCTCAGAGCTAGGTGCTGGAGGCAGCACAGGGGGAGCAGGAGTGGGAACCAGTCTAGAGGTGCGGCCCCGCCACTTGCTAGTTCTGTAACAGCCATGCCTCTCAGAGCCTCAGTTTCCACCTCTGTAAAGGTGGTGGGAGGGGCAGCTCCTGGTAGGGGATCCATGAACCGTCCTCTCCTGGGAATGAAGGTTTTTTTAAAGGTGATACTTTTTTGGTGCTGCGGTATGGCGGCCACAGGAAGTGGTGGGGGGGTTAGTTGGGGCCACCTCATCTCCTTCTTCAGCCCCGGAGGAGCCGTTTCCTGCAAGAGAGGCCGGTGGACCCGTACACAGGTGTGCAGGCTCTGACTCTTTCCTGCTGTGTGGAGTGGGCAGGTCACTCCCGGTCTCTGGGCCTGTGCTGCCTCTCAGGGGCTGGTCTTGAAGACAGGCTGGGCCCCCAGCCCCCAGGTAGAGAGACCTGCCAGTGAGGGCGCACAGTATGGCGGCAGCCCAGTGGCTGGAGAGGGCACAGGCCAGGCCGCTCCCCCAGGGCCAGCCCAGGTCCTAGCTGTTTGAATCCCACTCGGAACCACCACTCAAGGGATACATACTGTCCCTGGGCCCACCCAGGCTCCTTCCTGCTGCAGAGATGGCCAGGAAGATAAGGCAAGGTGGGGTGGGGGACGACAGAGATCTCTGCTTGTGTCCAGGCCAAACAGGACAGGCCGCATGTGAGACCCTGAGAAGGCAGAACCTTGGCAGGAGGGGTGGGGGATGGTGAGCTGGCCCTGAAGGCCGGTGCAGACCCAGCTGGGGACAGACACGTGTGGATGGCAATAGTGGCCGCACCAGGGAGGGTCTTCAGGGGTCACCCCCAATCTCCACTAGTCCCCAGTAAACATACCCCTTCTGTAAAAAACAGCCTGCTCGCTACTGAGAGCAGCTCGGATGCGTCCCTTCCTCAAGACCACCCCCTGCACAAGCCCCTCCCTCGTAGAAATGTGGTCCCACAGTCCCTCTGGGCGGGCTGAGCTCCCAGTTTCTGGCGGCTTCTCAAACAGGAGAGCCGGAAATGAGCTGTGGGAGAAGGGGAGGAATGGAGCGCCAGGGGAAGAACGCAGGCTGAGGCCGCTCTCACTGCTCGACCGCAGGGGCTCCACGTCCCAGCCTCGGCTTCAGGGGCCTGGACTTGGGACTCTCCGAGGGCCTGGACAGGGCGAAAGGAGGTCGCTGGCCGGTGAAGGTGTCACCCCTCCCGACAGCAAGCGCATTGCTGCTTCAGCTGAGCTGGTCAACATCTTGACCCTTGAGAGTGGCCCTAGGGTGGACATGCAGGCAGTGGGGGCTGGTGGGATTGGCAGGGAATGGGTGTAGGCGGGCCTTGTGCTACCCCTTAGATTTGCCTTATGTTTTCCAGAGGAGGAAAGAAGTAAGGGCGTTGGAGGGATCTGCTTGGAAGCCCAGCTCTGCACAGACGTGACCTTGGGGCAGTCATTTTAACTCCCTCAGCCTCACCCTCTTTTCCCCATTAGGGTTACATTACACACTGGAGCGGGCCCGCAGGCAAGCCGACTCTGGCAGGCCTGCATGGACTGAAGCCTGAACCCTTTCTTTTCAGGCCTCTGGAGCTCATCTCCCAAGGCCCCAGCTGCCTGCTCCCTACCCCCCAAGGGTGGGTTTGCCAGGCCCCAGCAGGGAATGACGCTGAGCCTGCTCATCCTGTTGGTGACTACACCCTCTGGGCCAGCTTTGCTGGGGTGCCGGGCTGGTGGGGAGCATTGTTCCGTTGTTGCCCTTTGGTCTGCCCTGCCCGGCTGGCCCCTGGACCTCCCTGAGGCTGAGAAAGTTCCTCCCAGCAGCCCCACCCCAGGCTCACAGGCTCTGAGAAAACACTTGGCCCCAGATGACATTCGCTGGGGTTGGTGGGGAACATTGGCTCTCCACAACCCCTACAAAGGCCTCTGGGGACTGCACAGTGGCCACCGGCACAGGCTGGAGTTAAATCCCAGCTCTGCCACTTGCTAGAGAAAGTTACTTACCCTCTTTGTGCCTCAGTTTCCTCATCTGGGGAAAAAGAAAACAGCAAAGGTGATCACCCTGTGCCGGGCCCTACTCTAAGCACTTTACATCTATTAACCCATTTAATTATCCCAACAACTCTATGGGGTGGGCTCTGTTATTAGCTTCATTTTACAAGTGAAACAGAACAGAGAGGTCAAGTAAGTTACCTGAGGTCACACAGCCAGTCAGAGAATCTGTGTTTGAGGCGGAGCAGCCTGAGTCTGTCCTCTTACCGCTCTGCACCTCACACTGCTATTTTAGCTGAGCTCTTCAACACTGTGACCCATGACAGTGGCTCTAACGGTGGCCATGCAGGCAGCAAAGGGCTGGTGGGACTGGCAGGGATATGGTGTAAACACCTAGGACAGTGCCTGGCCTGGCCCACGGTAAGTGCTGTGCGTTTGCTGTACCATCAACGTCATCTTTCGGAGCCCACACTCTGCTAGCCCCCCAGTGCCTGCCTCTATCTCCTAACTCCCACTTGCACCCCATCTGACTCCAAGCACCAAGGTCAGGAAGCTCCCTGCTCAGCCGGGCCCCACCCTGCCCAATCACAGCCTCCACCAAGCCCCCTCCTTCTCCCAGCCCTCAGTGACCACCTCCTCTGCCAGGGCTGACACCCCTGTGGAGATAAGTCCCGAGAACCAGCTCTGTCAATTGGGAGATGCCAGGCTCCTTCAAGGAATTCTCAAGGCCAAGCCCCTCGCTGCACAGGTGACTCACAGTGAGTCAAGGGGCATGGGTCATTCTAGACGCCCAGCTCCTGGCTCACACCTTTGTCTCTCTTCACACCCTTCCTAGGCTGCCAATCTCCTTCCAGGAGGCATCAAGCCAGCAGGTCCCAGGGAGTCTGAATTCATTGGGACCCTTGGTCCCAGGATGAGGGTGGGTGCTTGGCCCCCCAAGCTAAGGTGCCACAGGCAGGGTATCCCTTCTGCACAGGCCCCTGCCCCGGTGGAACCACCAAGGGTCCCAGGGTCTGGGCCTCCACAGACCCAATCCTGGCTGGGGGCGGGATCAAGCATTCTGAAGGCTGGGAGTGCAGAGCCCACGTGAGTGGTCTCGGCCTTGGGGCCTTGGGATCACATGCACTGCTGTGGGTTCAAGGTCATGGTTCTAGGGACTTGTCCTAGTGGCTTCCTATGTCCCCAGGCTCTCTCTGAGCCCCAGTTTCCTCACTGACTTAATGAGGTATCTTAGTTATCTAGCGTTGCTCTAACAGTTTGAACCCACAGGCCATGAGAGAAAGATGTGGCAGTCTGCTTTTGTAAAGATTTATAGTCTCGAAAACCCTATGGGCAGTCCTGCTTTGTCCTATAGGGTTGCTATGAGTTGGAATGGACTTGATTGCAATGGGTTTGGTTTGGACTTGGTTAGGTTCTAAGCAAGGAGCTCTGGTGGCACAGTGGTTAAGCAAACAGCGGATAACTGAAAGGTCGGCGGTTCGAACCCACCAGCCACTCTGCAGGGGAAAAACCTGGCAGTCTGCTTCCATAAAGACTGTTGTTGTTAGGTGCCATTGAGTGGATTCCAACTCATAGCAACCCGATGTACAACAGAACGAAACACTGCCCCATCTTGTGCCATCCTCACAATCATTGCTATGTTTGAACCCATTGTTGCAGCCACTGTGGCAATTCACCTCGTTGAGAGTCTTCCTCTTTTTTGTTGATCCTCCACTTTACCAAGCATGAGGTCCTTCTCAGGGACTTGTCCCTCCTGATAACATGTCCAAAGTACATGAGACCAAGTCTCACCATCCTTGCTTCTATGGAACATTTCTGGCTGTACTTCTTCCAAGGCAGATTTATTCATTCTCCTGGCAGTCCATAGTATATTCAGTATTCTTCACCAGCACCATAATTCAAAGGTATCGATTCTTCTTCAGTCTTCCTTATTCATTCTCCAGCATATGAGGCGATTGAAAATACCCTGGCTTGGGTAAAGTGCACCTTAGTCCTCAAAGTGACATTTTTACTTTTTAACACTTTAAAGAGGTCTTTTACCTGTGGATCCAAGTAAAATGAAATTCTTGACAACTTCAATGTTTTCTCCATTTATCATGCTGTTGCTTATTGGTCCAGTTGTGAGGATTTTTGTTTTCTTTATGTTGAGGTGCAATCCATACTGAAGACTGTAGTCTTTGATCTTCATCAGTAAGTGCTTCAAGTCCTCTTCACCTTCAGCAAGCAAGGTTGTGTCATCTGCATATCAGGTTGTTAAGGGGTCTTCCTCCAATCCTGATGCCCGTTCTTCTTCAAATAGTCCACCTCCTCAAGTTATTTGCTCAACATACAGATTGAATAAGTATGGTGAAAGGATACAACCCTGATGCACACCTTTCCTGACTTTAAACCATGCAGTATCCCCTTGTTCTGTTCCAATGACTGCCTCTTGGCCTATGTAAAGGTTCCTCATGAGCACAATTAAGTGTTCCGGGATTCCCATTCTTTGCAATGTTATCCATAATTTATTATGGTCCACACAGTCTAATGCCTTTGCATAGTCAGTATAACACAGAGAAACCTCTTTCTAGTATTCTTTGCTTTCAGCCAAGGTCCATCTGACATCAACAATGATATCCCTCTTTCCATATCCTCTTCTGAATCTGGCTTGAATTTCTGGCAATCCCCCGTTAATGTATTGCTGCAACCATTTTTGAATTATCTTCAGCAAAATTTTACCTGTGTGTGAATTAATGATATAACTTGATAACTTCTGCATTCTGTTGGGTGACCTTTCTTTGGTAATGGGCACAAGTACGTCTATCTTCCAGTTGGTTGGCCAGGTAGCAGTCTTTCAAATTTCTTGGCATAGCTGAGTAAGTGCTTCCACTGCTGCATCCCTTTGTTAAAACATCTCAACTGGTATTCCATCAGTTCCTGGAACCTTGTTTTTCACCAATGCCTTCAATGCAGCTTTGACTTCTTCCTTCAATTCCATTGGTTCTTGATAAGATGCCACCTCCTAAAATGTTTGAAAGTCAACCAATTCTTTTTGGTACAGTAACTCTGTGTATTCTGTCCATTTTCTTTTGATGGCTTCCTGTGTCGTTCAATATTTTCCCCAAAGAATCCTTCAATATTGCAACTAGAAGTTTGAATTTTTTCTTCAGTCCTTTCAGCTTGAGAAATGCTGAGTGTGTTCTTCCCTTTTGGTTTTCTAACTTCAGGTCTTTGCACACGTCATCATAATACTTTATCTTGTCTTCTCGAGCTGCCCTTAGAAATCCCCTGTTCAGCTCTTTTACTTCACCGTTTCTTCCGTTGGCTTTAGCTACTCTGTGTTCAAGAGCAAGTATCAGAGTCTCTTCTGACATCCATTTTGGTCTTTTCTTTCTTTCCTTTCTTTTTAATGACCTCTTACTTTCTTCATGTATGATGTCCTTGATGTCAGTCCACAACTCATCTGGTCTTCAGTCATTAGTGTTCAATGCGGTAAAACCTGTTCTTGAGATGGTCTCTAAATTCATGTGGGATATACTCAAGGTCTTACTTTGGCTCTTGTGGACTTGTTCTAATTTTCTTCAGCTTCAACTTGAACTTGCATACGAGCAACTGATGGTCTGTTCCCCAGTCTGCCCCTGGCCTGGATTTGACTGATGATATTGAGCTTCTCTATGGTCTCTTTTCACAGACGTAGTGGATTTGATTCCTGTGTATTCCATTCAGTGAGGTCCATGTGTATTGTTACACTTTATGTTGCTGAAAAACAGGTATGGCAATGAAAAAGTCGTTTGTCTAGCAAAATCCTGTCATGCCATCTCCGGTGTTGTTCCTATCACCAAGGCCGTATTTTCCAACTATCTATCCTTCTTTGTTTCCAACTTTCCCATTCCAGTCACCAGTAATTATCAATGCATCTTGATTGCATGTTTGATCAATTTAAGACCTCAGAAGATGGTAAAAATCTCCAATTTCTTCATTTTTGGCCTTAGTGGTTGGTGCATAAATTTAAATAATAGTCGTATTAACTGGTCTTCCTTGTAGGCATGTGGATATTACCCTATCACTGGCAGCGTTGACTTCAGGATAGATCTTGAAATGTTCTTTTTGAGGATGAATGTGACACCATTCCTCTTCAAGTTGTCATTCCTGGCATAGTAGATGATCTGATTGTCTGATTCAAAATGGCCAATACCAGGCCATTTCAGCTCACTAATGCCTAGGATATGAATGTTTATGCGTTCCATTTCATTTTTGATGACTTCCAATTTTCCTAGATTCATACTTCATACATTCCAGGTTCTGATTATTAGTAGATGTTTATAGCTGTGTCTTCCTGAGTCCTGCCACACCAGCAAATGAAAGTCTGGAAAGCTTGACTCCATCCACATCATTAAGATTGACTCTACTTTGAGGAGGCGGCTCTTCTCCAGTTGTATTCTGAGTGCCTTCCAACCTGAGGGGCTCATCTTCCTGCACTATATCAGACAATGTTCTGCTGCTATTCATAAGGTTTTCACTGGTCAATTTTTTTTTTAGAAGTAGATTGCCTGGTCTTTCTTCCTAGTCTGTCTTAGTCTGGAAGCTCCACTGAAACCTATCCACCATGGATGACCATACTGGTATTTGAAATATCGGCAGCATTGCTTCCAGCATCACAACAACATGCAAGCCACCGCACTATGACAAACTCATACATGAGGAAATTCTGTGGGGGCAGTTCTACTCTGTCCTATAGGGTTACTATGAGTCGGAATCTACTCGATGGCACATAGCAACAACAGGTTCTAAACACTTTACATCTGTAATCTCAATCCTCACTGCAACCTGGTGAAGCGGATACTATTCTTATCCCCATTTTACAGATGAGGAAGCAGGCTTGGAGAGCTTAAACAATTGGCCAAAGTCACATCAGTAGGAAGTGGCAGTGGCAGAATTTGAGTCCTGCCTTCTACGTCCACGTTCTTGTCCAGGATCCTACACCATAATGTGGCTGAGGTTCTTTAAACAGAATTTTCCAGGAGCTCTTTAACCTTTGCAAGGGCCACTTGCCCCCCAGCCCCGTACTTCCTGTAGCAGGTCGAGAGAGGTGTACGGCTGCCACCAAAAGCCTTATCACAAGAACCAGCTGTGTTAACGGGAGTATAGACCAGTCCAGGGGAGGGGAAAGGCCCTCCGTGTGTCTGTGTTAGTCAGGCCATGTCCCTGGGAGGGAAGGAGCAAGTGGGGAAGTGGTTGGGATGGAAAGGTCTGGAAACCATGTTACAAGAGGAGCTACTGAAGAACCTGGAAGGAGAAGTAGTGGAAGTGACTCTTGCCAAATTTCTGAAGGACCGGGGTGCTGGTGAAGAAGCAAACTGACTCTGAGCAGTTCCAGGTAGCAGGGTCTAAGATTTCTAACAGCCAAAACTGTCTCACAAGAAAGAGTTGCCTTAGAAGAGAGTGAGCCATACATCACAGGTGGCATGTAAGTGGAGCTCTTTGCCTGCTGGAGGAGCTGCACGGGATAAAAGGGCCAGAAGGCCCCCACCCAGGCCCCAAATTCACAGGTGAGGCCCTATTTGGCCATACTTGGGCAACTCTAACATCTCCGAGTGTATGTGGGTTACAAGTCAGCAGCTGAGGCTCCTGCTGCCAGCTCGACCCCCGGGTGGGGAACTGACTCTGTGGACTGTTTCTGTGACTGACCCCAGATTTTAAGGAAGAGTTATTCCCTTCTTCCAGTGCTACCCATCAGCCAGCCTCCAGCAGGATACCCCGGACCCCTGACCAAGGCCACTGCAGCACCCCGGTTTATTTAAGTCTTGGTCGTCAAAAGGGCCAGAAAAGCTGCTGGTCTGAAGGACCCCAAAGACCCCTGGTGGGCCCCCTCTGATCCATGGCTTTCAGGCTCAGACACGTGAAGACAGGCTGGAGGTTCCTCCGAAGGTCACCTTTGGGGCTGTGCAGGGTCTTGGTCCAGTGGCATGGGGATGAGCCTCAGTGATGGACCCTGAGGAGCTGGCAGTGCCATGGACAGACAGGACATAAGTCGGCATCACTGGGCATGTGTCCCCTTCCCCCATTTAGGGAGTTTCAAGGCACCTTTGCCAAACCAGGTTCTGGGGGTATAGATGAAAGCAGGGGCTGGGAGGTGGCAGAGGGGGCTCTGGGTGGGCCTCATTGTCCCCATCCCTGCCCTTTCTGTGGTGACCCTGTGGAATGTTATTCGAGTTTATGGGAAGTAAGTGCTTGGCAGGGCTTTGCAGGTGCAAGGGGTGTGCCCTGTGTGTGCACATGGAGTATGTCTGTGGGTCTATGTGTAAGGCTTCTGTGCATGTGTGAGTGTGAGTCTGTGTGTGTGTGTGACACTAGGGTGGGGGTCTCTGTGCCAGCGTGTATGCTACCAGCTAAGGGCTTGCTCTGTGTTTGTGCACTCAGGGCCCAGGGCCAAGTGTGCCACGCATGTGCACATGTGTGCAGGTGTGTCTATACCTCCTCTCCAACAGCCCAGAGGCAAAAAAGGGCCAGTTCGGGCTGCTGGTCTGACTCAGCCCATCCTCCGGACCCCCCTCCAGGCCTCACTCCAGCAGGCTACCCTCCTGGTGGCCATGGATGGCAGTGGGTGTCATTACTCAGCTGCCTCTGGGTGACTCAGCCCAGCTCCTCAGCGTCTGTGGCATCCTTGGTGCATGTGGGGAGTCCTCACCCACCTCCCTCAGCACCCCTCACGCTTTCGGAGCTGTGAGTAGTCACCCCCCCAACCATGAACCGCCCCACCCTCACATCTTGCTCATGCTGGGCCTCAACCTGGAAGCCCTTTCCCTTTTTCCTGGCTGAGAGGTGCTCCCCAGGCCCCTAGGTGACTGTGCCTCTGCTCCGTGGCTGTCCTGTCCTCTTGCCCCTGCCCCCCACTGGACCGGGATTTCCCGGGTGGGGGGGGCAGAAACATGTTGGATTTATCTCCATCTCTACGGCAGCCTGGAGCCCAGAGCCTGGCACACAGCAGATGCTCAGTAAGGGAGGCTGGCTGGATTTAACCTCACCCACCAGGAGCTTGCGTTCCTCAGACCCCTCCGTCCCTCCCTGCAGGGTCACCCGCTGTGGGTGAGAGGACCCTGGGCAGGGAACTGGGAGGGTCCTGGGCCATGGTGGCTGGAACACTGGCTCTGGAGTCCAGGGCCTGAGTCCAGACTTGGCCACTTAGCACCAGAGAGGCTTGGCCAATCTTGTCTCCCTGCTGTGCTTCAGATTCCTCATCTGGGGACCCGGCATATGAGGCTGTGGGCCCTGCGTGGGGAAGGCAGAGAGCAGGCACCTGAGTTTTCCTGGAGGGGTTGCAGGGCCCAGCTGAGTGAGCACTTCCTGATACAAAAGGTGATTTGCAACCTGGGACATATCCATTTACAACCACGTACCAACCCTGGCCTGGGTTGGGGAGCTTTCCTGTTCAAAGGTCTTCCCTCACCTGGAGGGGTGGCACTTCTCTGTCTGGGCTCCCACTAGCCCTCACCACCCCCAGCAGTGGACACTTAGAGATGAGGGCTGTCCCCCCAAACACACAAACGCAGAAGAAAGGGAAAAGGGGATCAGAGGCTCCTTCCTATTTAACATTTCCTCGGCATTGGGTGGTTTGGAGCATCTACCATGTGCCGGGCAGTGCTGGTACTGGGGATACAGCAGTGGGAACAAGACAGACAAAGACCCCTGTCTTTGTAGTTTGTGGTCTAGTTGGGAGACAGGCCAGAAGACGAAAAACATAACCAACAAATGACCTCATGTGTTAGGAGGTGAGAAGTATGACGGAAGGAAGAAGAGCAGCAGAGGTGTCCTGGGGCCGGGGCAGAGGGGTCCTGGGACTGGGGCAGAGGGCCGTTGTACTTAGATAAAGTTGGCATGAGTTTGGAAGGAGGATGGAGCCGTGTGGGTACTGGGGAAGAAGGGTCCAGGCAAGGGGCTGGCAGGAAGGAAGCCATGGTGCTAGGTGACTCAGTATGGGGAGATTGGAGGGAGGAGACTGGGAGGCACCAGGGCCAGGCCAGGCGGGCATGTGGGCCCTGAGGAGGACGAGAACGCTGCCTCCTTGCTCTGGGTGAGATGGGGCAGCTTCAGGGTCTGAGCAGAGGAGGGAGGTGATAGGCTGGCTGCTCCGAGGGGCAGGGGGCAGAGGCAGGAACAGCAGTGGGGAAGCTGCTGCCAGAACCCAGGGGCGCCAGAGGAGGGGAAGGAGCCTTGAGGAACTGGGGAGGGGCCTCTGGAGTGCCCTGAGACCCCGGAGATCCTCCCTTGTTGAGTCCCAACTCCTTTGAGAATTTAACAACAGCCACGGACCCTCTCCCAGAAAGACATACACTTGTGTGAGCACACATACCACACGGAGACACACACACTTGCTCACAACACACACGCCAGGTCATGGGCAATTTCAGGAGTCTCCTGAACCTTCCCCAGCCCCCCAGGTAAAGGACCCCTGCTTGACAGGTATGGAAACTGAGGCTTGCAGGAAGGAAGAGACTTGCCCAAGGTCACTCAGGCAGAGAGGGCCTGGCCAGCTGACCTGGCCCAGACACTCAACCTGGGGCATCAGGAGACCCTGCCTTAGGGCCCTCTGTGCCCCAGCACCAGACTGAGCACCAGGGGCAGCCTGGCCTCTCACCCTTGTCCCCCAAAGCTCCCACTGAGGCCAGGCAGGGAGGCCAGGGTAACCGCCAGGAGGTGCTTAGGGTCCTAAGAGGACCCAGACCCCTGCGGTGAGCCGGACAGGTGAGCACCACTGCTGGGGGAGGTCAGTGGAGACCCCCGGGGAGAGGTGGTGCTGGAGCTGCCCCAGAGGCTGTGGTGGGTGGAGTGCGTGCTCAGAGGTAGGGTGGGAAGGACATTCCAGGCAGAGCCCAATAACTGCAAAGGCCTTGATGGGGGGGGTGGGGGGTGGGGGGGAAGAGAGGAGCTACGGTGCAGGCCCTGGTCCTTGCCCCAGGACAAGTAGCCCCCAGACCAGGAGGGGAGACCAACATGCATCCAGAAAGTGACATTTCTATGGAGATGACTCTCCAAATGGGGCAGGAGCTAGGCCTTCTGGGAACCAAAGGAGGAGGTGCTTAACCACGGGGAAGTCAGGGCAGCCTTCCAGGTAAGGGGATATCTGGGTTGGGTCTTGAAGGATGAGTAGGAGTTTTTCTGGAAAAACCTTCTGGGCAAGCCAAAAAAACCAAACTCATTGCTGTCAAGCTGATTCTGACTCAGCGACCCTACAGAGCAGAGTAGAGCTGCCTCATAGAGTTTCCGAGGCTGTAAATCTTTATGGAAGCAGACTGCCACATCTTCTGTGGAGTGGGCTGGTGGGTTCGAACCTCCGACCTTCCAGTTAGCAGCCAGGTACTTTAACCACTGAGCCACCAGGGATCCTCCTTCCGGGCAGAAGGACCAGGGTGCAGAGATGAGAAAAGTAGGAGAAATGGCAGACATTTCAGGGGGGCTGCCTGCTGTGTGCACTCAGTAATGACCTTGTCACTGAATAAATGAACGGAGGGATGAGCACAGCGCATGTGGGGGAGGGGAGGGGGCATTTGGGGGAGGGGAGGGGGCATGTGGGGGAGAAGGGGAAATGTGGGGGTGCAATGACCTCACCCAGCGAGCCATGGGAGGGAAGCGGACCGGGCATTTATTAAATATCTCTGGGTCCCTGCCCTGTGCTGTCCTTTTACATAGTCTACCCCTCCAGAGGCACCTCGGAAGAAAGGCTGGTGGAGTTACTTCTGCAAAATCTGCCAGTGACAACACTATGAAGCACAGTTCTACTCTGACACGCATCAGGTTCTAGGAGTCCAAGTGGGTACCCCAGCAACTGGTCAACTAGTTATCCTCCTCACATGCACCCAGTCAGGCAGCCACTTCTACCCCCATTCTGCAGATAAAGAAACTGAGTCCTGGGCCCCCTGCTTACTTCACTGCCATGCTTCCAGCCCAATGGGAGTCTTAGAAGGGCTGAGGGCTGGTGCTTGGTCCTCGGGATGGGTCAGGAGACTCCCCTCCTGGAAACCCAGGCCATGGCACGAGACGACCTGGGAAGGGCAGAATTCAGCTCTCACAGGCCAGGCAGCAGCCGCCCAGGGGATAACAGACCAAGCAATTGTTTCCAGAGCCAAATAGGCCCCAGGTGAAAGGGGCTGGCAGGCTCTAAGGTGACACCGGGCCTCTCTGCTCCCTAATCTTGTATCTGGGCTTCTCTTGGCTCCCACTGCCCCCCTGTAGGAACTCCAGCCCCCAGAGGAGGATACGGGGAGGGAGGAACACCTACGGAGTCCCCCACCCTCCTCTACTTCACTTGTTGATGCCCCGCTGGGGGTGGGATGTGACATGAAGGGGAGGGGAAGGATGGAGCAGTCCGGATTCCACTAATATCAATGTGATGTCAGGACATGGATTATCCCCACTTTACAGGTAAGAAAACTGAGGCTGACTGAGGTGACTGAGATATGCAGTGGAGCTGGATTAGAATCCAGGCCTTAACCACCCTGGTATTCAGCGTCTCTACCTGCTGCACACCTACTGTGTGCCAGGCCTCTAGAAAGGCTAGAGGGGAAGGGGCTGCAAGGGGGCATGTGGGTGATAGGAATCTGGGTTGTTTTCCTCCTGGCCAGCTCTCTCAGAGGACGGCTTCCGGCACTGCAGGGTCAGGAGCTGGGAGGGTGGAGAGGTGGGGCCTGGAGTACCCAGCTGTGCTGGTCTGTATGTGTGGTATGTGTGGCTGAGCAAGCCGCTTCGTCTCTACTGGGCTGGGAGGGCTTGTGCAAGTGGTTCACAGCTCCCAGTGCATGGCCTTGGGCAGATGGAGGTGGGCTTCGGTATGGGCCCAGCCAAGGTGGAATCCCCTGTGGCCACCCAAGAAGCTTGGAATCTGGAAAGGTTGGAAAGACAAACACCCAAGTGGGGAGAGGACAGAGAGAAGAGACAGGGCCCCAGAGTCCTCCCGACCCTGGCAGCTCTGGGCCAGCAGGGCAGCTCCCACCCTTGTCATCCACACATCTGTCCTGGGGTCTCTCTACTGCAGTATCTGAGGGGTTTCCAAGGGCCTAGAAGCACCACATGTGGGTGGAGTGCCCTAGTGAGGAAGGCAGGGTGCAGCCCACCGAAGGTGGCCCTTGAAGGACACAGCTTTCCCAACACGGCCATTTTCAGGCAGGCCGAAATGCGAAATCACCGTCTTCTTAATGACAAGTACTACGCACACAGACGCCCCGGGGCGGTGGGGGGGGGTGCAAATGGCTAACAAGCTCAGCTGCGAACCAAAAGGTTGGAGGTTCAAGTTCACCCAGAGGTGCCTCAGAAGAAAGGCCTGGCAATCTATTTCCAAAAAAATCAACCATTGAAAACCCTGTGGAGCACAGTTCTACTTTTACACACAAGGGGCCACCATGAGTCAGAATCAAGTTGGCAGCAACTGGCTTAGTGGTTTAATATGCATTCATTCATTCACTCATTTTTTTCTCTGCAGATATTTATTGAGCACTTCTCGTGTGCCCAGCCCTGCACTGCTGCAGAGATGGTGGGGGGCTGACACACTACCCCAGCCCTCTGGTGGAGCAGTGCTGGTAGCTAAGACAGACTGGGTGCCAGGCCCGGGAGGGCCCTGAACATGCAGGGACGCATTTAATCCTCAGAACAGCTGTATGACAGTGGCATCATTATTCCCATTTCACAGACAAGGACAGAGAGGTAAGCAACTTACACAAAAACCTGGACTGAAGCCAGATCTCTGAGTCCTGAATCCAGTAACCACCATGCCATGCGACCCCTTCAAATATGCCCTTCCTCCTCCCTCTGCCCCATGGGCCAGGGCTGGGGGCACAGGGATGGACAAAGATGTCTGCTTTGCATCTTGTTAAAAAAAAAGAGAAAGAGGGAGAGGCGAGCTATTAAGAATAATGGGTTAGTTTTTAGGTCACAACAAAATGGCTTCATGTCAAAAGAGCTGCACTAAAAAAAAAAAAGTCACAAGGGCCAAATACTTAGAGGCGGACTGGTTAGCTGGGGTCACGGCCATAGCAATGGCCAGGGCTGGGGCTGGAGAGGTTTACTTTCCACTGGACACCTTTGGAGCCCTTGTGACACAGTGGTTAATAGCTATGGCTGCTAACCAAAAAGTCGGCAGTTTGAATCCACAAGCTGCTCCTTGGAAACTCTATGGGGCACTTCTACTCTGTCCTATAGGGTCACTGTAAGTTGGAATCAACGGCACGGCAACTGGTTTTTGTGGTTTTTTTTTTTTTTTTTTTGGTTTGGTTTGGACTCCCTTTGGTGTGTTTTCAAATTTGCACTATGTACAGCTATTATCCATACTTCCAATGTAATTAAAAATGTTAAAGGACAAGAAGGCATATTGGGGTTCAGACCTCATTCCAGACCTGCCAGGTTCGGTCTTGCGGGGAGCAGAGCTTGCCATGAGAAGGAAGAGCACCAATTAGGAAACAGATGAGCACTACGGACACCCACCATGTAGCGGCCAGGAGCGTGAGGCACAGAAAGCCCTGCTCCAGGCTTTCCAGACGTTACCTTGGGCACATGGCTTCACCTCCTCCCCTGTGTTGGGGTGGGGAACGGAGTGTGTGATATATTGTCTCCAGCTTGGTGCCAGGCAGCCAGTGTCAATGGTTCAGCGAGAACAAGTCCAGTGCTTCTCTCATGGGCTGAGGGAAGCCAGGGGCACAAAAGCAGATTCTTGGGGGAAGTCAGGGGCAAGGAAAACATCTCTGAGGTGGCCCTGTGTGATGAGCTCATGTCCCCAAGCAGAGGGCACAGGGCAGCAAAGGCAAGCAGGGCCAAAGGTGAGCAGTAGTGAGGACTTAGTGGGGGGCTGTGAAGAGAAAGCTGGAGAGGCAGGTGAGGGAGAGGAGGAGGCTGACATTTAGGGGGAAGAACAGATAGGATTTGGGGCAAGTGACAGAGTACCTGAAGCAAGGGAGTCATGGGGTGGTGCTAATGGCTCAGGAATATGCCAAGAATGGAGGACAGCAAACCATGGGCCTAGGTGTGAGCTAGGAACGGCTTCACATTTTCAAATGGCTGAAAAAAAAAAAAAAAACCAAAGAATATTTCATGACATGTGAAAATGATATGAAATTCAAATTTTAGTGTCTGTAAATAAAGTTTTATTGGGACGCACCTACGCTCATTCCTTTACATATTGTCTAAGGTTGATTTTAGGCTACAATGACAGAGTTGCCACAGAGACCCTGTGGTCTACAAAGGCTGAAATATTTACTATCTGGCCCTCAGAGAAAAAAAGTTTGTCCACCCTTGCCTTAGAAGGAGCCTCCAGGGAGATGGGAGTAGATGGATGAGGCTGGAGAAGAGGGCAGGGTCATATCGCTAGGCCCTCCTTGTAACCTGCACAGGCACTGAACTTAAGGTGAGGGCAAGTGGGAGCTACTGAGGGTTCAGGCAGGAGAGTGACCTGCTTAAGTGAATATTGTAGAAGGGTCAGACCTGTCTGCTTGGCAAGGATGGACGAGGCTGGGCTTGAGGTACTGGCAGAGGAAAATCAGCCTGAGGTTGCTCCAAAGGTCTAGCAAAGGCTGCTGGGACTGCCACCTTTGCTGGGACCTAGTCTTGAAGTCCTTTCCCTGTCACCTGGCACCTGTACAAGGCAGGGGCCGTGTGACATGCCTGCATACCTAGGATGCCTTGCACAAGCAAGTGGATTTGGCTGCTCTGTGGCCCCGGAGTGAAACTGCTGCAAGGGAGGAGGTGTAAGAAGGCCACCTTGGAGCCCTGGACAAGTGGCCTCAAGCAAAAATGTGAGGACCCAGGGTGGAAATGGTGGTGGAGAGGATGTGGTGGCCAAGCAGCAGGAGAGGATGCTTAAGAGCTGGGCAGGGCCCATAGGACCTCTGGTGTCAGAGGATTGGGGATTATCACCTGGAGTCGCAGGGCCAGATCCTGAAGATAGTAAGGGTGCTTTGGGCATGTGGATGGATGGGGGTGTGGGGGGAGGCAGGCACTTTCAGGACCACACTCCACGTGGACCACAGGCCTGTGTACTAGGCCTCCCACACCCCAACGGACTGCACAGACCTGTGTAGACACTGCTACAGGCCCGGCATGTGCCACAATACAACGCCAGGCCTTCCACAGGGTCACAGATGTGTGTACACAATCGCAGCTGCCCAGAGCCCTGCATGCACAAGACGTACAGGCCTCTCTGCACGTGGTCAGACCTGTGTACACAACCACAGTCCAGTTACCTGCATGCACAGCCGTCAGATCCACACACACGGTACACAGATCTGCATGCCCATGCACACATAGACCCGAGTACACACCAAGTCACGCAGACCCGTACCCACGGATACGCACATCCACCCACGCACACAGAAACGGACCCGCGGGCCCATGCACACACCAGCGCGCGCGCGCACACACACACACACACACACACACACACTGACCCGCCCCGCCTCCCAGCGCACACACAACCGCACAGGACGCACCGACTGTGGGCCGGCGCACGCACGGTCACAGGCAGGGCGCGCGCACACTCACACCGGATCGCACAAGCCGGAGGCGCGGAGCGGCGGCGGCCCGAGCCTGCGGTGCGAGCGCCCCTGCCCGGCGCGGCGAGCGGGGCCCCGGCGGCCGGGCAGAGGCAGGGCGGGCACCGAGCTCCCCGGCGGCGGGAGCAGCCCCTGCGCCGCGGCCGGGCCTCGCCGCCGCACCCGCGCCCGCCCGCCGCTCCGGGCTCCGTCGGGCGCCTCGGGGCGGGGGGGAGGGGTGGGGGCGGGGACCGGCCGGGCCGCACCTCCTGCGATGCCGGGCGCTCGCCGCAGCCGCCGCCGGAGCCCGGGATGGGGCGAGAGGCTGCGGCGGACGGCAGCATCTCCCCGCCGGGGACCCCGGGGGCCGCGGAGCCGCCGCCGCCGCTGCTGCCGCCGCTGCTGAGACCCGGCGAGCGATGGGTGAGTTGACCCTGGCGTCCCGGAGCCCCCGCAGCCGGTCCAGCCCCGCGTCCCGGCCCTCCGCCTCCTCCGCTGCGCCCCCATCGCGGCTCCCACAGCCCCCTCCCGGAGCGTGACCTTTGGGGGCGGGAGCTCCGGGCCTGGGGCCGGGGACTCTGCGCGCTTCGGGCCGAGGTGGGGGGCGCCCCCTCCCCCAACCCGGCTGCTCCGCGGAGCTGTCCCCGGCCCCAGAGGGCATAGCCGCCTTCCTCCGAACCCCTCCTACGGCCTGGGCGGGGGGCGTCCCCGAGGCGCGGGGCCCGAGCCCGCTTTGTGCGCTGCGCCTCCCCCCTAAGTCTACGGCGCGGCGCGGGGCTGGGGGCGGGAGGCCTCGGCGCCCGCCTTCCCCACCCTGCGACCCCGGGCTGCGGCGGTGGAGGCCCAGGCGCGGTCTGGGTGCCGAGCGGGTGCGGAGGCCGGGACTGTAACTGCCGGTGGGGACTAGGGAGAGGCGAGCGGGGAAGGAGCCCCCAGCCTTTTCCTAGGGGAGGGGGCCTCCCGCTCTTGCACCGCACTGCCCAGGGCGGGGGAGGAAACCTGGCTGGGGGAGGGCGCTATAAATATCTGCAAATAGTGAGTTCTGTAACCGGGGGTGGAGAGGGGAGCGCGCCTGGTGCTGGGGATGGGGGGAAGAGGTGGAGGCGCCTGAGCTGGGGTGCAGCGAGGAGCAGAGGGGAGTCCCAGTCATCCCTTGTGGCCAGCCCCAGCAGATGCTCCACAGGAGGTGTTTGCAGGAGTGCTACCTTAGTGTGTGGGGGGGTCTCTCAGACGCGGGGGGGGGGGCCTCTCCCACATAGCTCTCTTTTTCACTCCCAGGACACCTGACCAAGAGCTGCCTTGATGGGGGAGTGTGGTTCCAGTGTGTCATCTCCCCAGGCAATTGCTAAAGGCCCAGGCACAAGGCCAAGCATGGGGATGGAGAGAAGAGCCAGACAAGGCCCCCACTTGGGGGGAGCTGGCAGTACTGTGGGTGGTTAGAGACAGGCATGGGGTCCTAGGGAAGTGTGAAAGGGGCTCCCAGCCCAGAGGTGGAGGAGGACTTTCTGGAAGAGATGATGACAGGAAATTGGAAGAGTTGGCCAGATGGAGAGAGGTGGGAGCTTTGGCCAGGTGGAGAGAGGTGGGAGCGTTGGCCAGGTGGAGAGGGGTGGGAGCATTAGCCAGGTGGAGAAGGTGGGAGCATTAGCCAGGTGGAGAAGGTGGGAGCGTTGGCCAAGTGGAGAAAGGTGGGAGCAATAGCCACGCGGAGAAAGGTGGGAGTGTTGGCCAGGTGGAGAAAGGTGGGAGTGTTGGCCAGGTGGAGAAAGGTGGGAGCGTTGGCCAGGTGGAGAAAGGTGGGAGCAGTGGCCAGGTGGAGAAAGGTGGCAAGGGCATTCTGGGCAGAGGGAACGGCAGGAGCAAAGTGAGGGGGATATGAGAACGCTTGGTGTGTATTGAGAGGTGGAGGTAGGAGTGGTCAAGCTCTGTGAGTGAGCAGAGTGAGAAGGGAGTTGAGGTCAGGTGGAGATCTGATGGAAGGAGGGCCAGGTGGAGGTAAGGCAGTGTGCCACACCGGGGAGCTGATGTTCGCCCCTGAAAGCAGCGAGTTGCTATGACAGGGCTTGGAGTGATGCTTTCTGGCCCCATTTGAAGCTCTGTCCAGTGTCCCTGATGGGGATCAGGGCTGCTGGACACACAGCCGTGATCCTTTCTACTGTGGTAGCTGGACCGCTTGAGGTAAGTCAGCCTTCTGAGCCCCAGTTTCCACATCTGCCCGAATGAGAGAAACTCCTCAGGGCTATGGAGAGGAGTGAATGAGATGATGCATGGAGGGTACGGGTACCTGAAACCTAAGAAGTACTTAGAAATCACTGGCTGCCATGTCGGTATTATTATCTGTAAAACGGGGACACCTGGTGCCAGCTGGCAGGCCAGGCCAGCTTCACTGGTGGTGGTGAGGGTCATGTGAGGCCTGGATAGGAACAGGAGGGTGTCAGGGGCTGGGCGAGCTGTGTGTCCTCATCCTCACGTTATTCTGGGAGGAGAGGAGAGGAGTGGTGAGGAGCTCTGGAGGCAGGGTGGTCTGCAGAGACAGCCACCTCTTGCCCCTGTGGACACCCACTACCTTCTGGTCCCCAGCCAAGGCCTTCAGAGGACCCTGCTCTGCTCCCTGAGGCCAAAGACTCTTTGTTCCCCGTCCTGCGTGATGTAGCCCCCCACAACCAGCTCTGGCCCTCCACGTGGGGATCAGGGTTCCCTTTCAGAAATTTCTTTAGACATTCAAGCCAAGAAACACGATACCCCTCATGTGGGGGGCACTGTGGTGGACAACCAGGTACAGAGGACACAGGCTTTGCCCACAGGAGATTAGAATCTAGTTTGCCAACAGATACCACTGGGCACCCATGACCGGCCCAACCCTGTGCTGCTTGGGGGTGGGGAGGTGTTGTTGCAATAATTGTGCCATGAGGCAGTCACGTACGGAAGTTAAGAGCAACGATTCCAGATCCAGTGGCTTGGGTTCAAATTCTGGCCCTGCCGCTTTTTACTGTGTGACCATGGACAAGTGACTTTGCCTCTCTGTGCCTCAGTTTCCTTGTCTCTAAAATGGGGATGATAGTGATAATTACCTTGTTTGAGTTGTAAGAAGATAGTCAATAAATGTGCGCAGTTACTGTTTGGAAGGAGCCTAGGTGGTGCAAATGTTTTGCAATCAGCTACTAACCTCAAGGTTGGCGGTTCGTACCCACCCAGCAGCTCTGTGAAAGAAAGACCTGGTGATCTGCTTCCATAAAGATTACAGTCAAGAATGCAGAACGGAATTTCAAAATCTTGTGGACTCTAGACTTTCTGGAGCCATGGAGAGTGGATGAACCCCTGAAACTATTGCCTAGAGAGAATCTTGAAACCTGAAACTGAAAATATCCCCTGATATTTTAAATATCTTCAAACTTAACTAATATAACTTAAACAATAATTTAACTTAACTAATAAAAAGGTTCTGCTTTGAGCATTATGTTCTTTTGAGAACTATCTATATGGGATTGAATGGACAACAGCAGCTAGAAAGGTGAGATAGGAGCCTTAAGGGGCAGTGAGTTTATGTTCATGGGGGAGGAACAACTCAGAAAAGGAGGGTGAGAATGGCTGCACAACTCGGAGAATGTAATCAATGTCACCGAATTGTACACGTAGAAATTGTTGAATTGTTTGTTTTGCTGTGTATATTCTCAACAACAACATAAAAAACAAAATTTAGAAAAAGGAAAAAAAAAAAAAAGATTACAGCCAAGAAAACCCGATAGAGCAGCTCTACTCTATGGGTTGCCATGAGGTGAATTGACTCCATGCAACAGGTTTGGTTTGGTTTATTCCTATTTGGTATGTTTGTTTGGCATGTGAACTCAAACATACCAATGACCGTGAAGATGGCGCAGGACCGGCCGATGTTTTGTTGGGTTACACGTAAGGTCACCGTGAGTCCGAGCCCACTCAATAACAATAACATTACTATTCAGCAACAAAAAACATTACTATTTGAGCAGCTCCATACAGTTTCGGTGGGTGCTCACCGCTCCCCTTCCAGAAAGAGTCTCCTGACTTGTGCTTGCCTCCTTGGAGACCACACATCCCTTTCCAGAGGCTACATGATTCATACCCTGCTGTCAGTGAGTCCCATGGGCAAGGTCCTCCATTTTTGTATCCAGTACCTGGGCAGGGGGCAATGGTATGCTGGCAGCCAGCTCTCTGGGGGAAAAAAAATTCATGATGGGTAGTGCTCACCAGTTACCATGGTGTAAATCCTCCCAGCATGGCTGATTTCAAGCTACCAGTGGCTTAACAACAGTCTTACAACGGGAGCCAGTATCGCCAGCCCCAGCACCCAGGCATTCAGTAAGTGCTTAATAAATGATGGTTGAACAAGGAGGAAAGACCCCAGAGACTGCCCATGGGATGGTCTTGAGGAGCTGCTAGGAGATATAAGTGAGAGGGTTTTGCTGGGGTTTGTGTTGGACAAGCCTGAGAGCCAGGGGCAAGAGGCCACACTTAGTAACTACCCTCTGCCCTATTTCTACCCTCAGCAGGAGTACCCCATCCCAGCTCCCCCCTCCCCATTCTACCCCCACTTACTGTGTGGGACGGAGTGTAGAGGGGACAGAGTTTGCAGTGTCCTCTCTTCCTGAGGTCCCGCACACCTCTGACCCTGACTCGCATCTGCTCCAGCCCCTCCTACCCCCCCCCCAGGGTGCCTCTTGTCCTGCAGGACAAAGTCCTCACCCCTTGGCCTGCCTTAGGGTCCTGCACAGAATGGCCCTCCAGACCTCCAGTTCCGTTCTTTGCTTACGCTGTTCCCTCTGCCTGAACGTATTCCACCCCGCTCCTGCCTGTGTTCCCTGAAATTGTCACCCATCAAAAGCCTTCTTCTGTGCCTTCTCCATGATGCCAGGCCTCACCCCAAATCAGACAGACACTCCTCCCCTGTCTGCTGTTACTCCTCTGCCTTATAGCCCCCCAGGCATGACCGCTGCTTGCCTGTAAAAATATGAACAGTTAACATTTATTGTGTTCTTAGGTCCCTGGGTGGTACAAACAGTTTGTGCTTGGTTGCTGACTGAAAGATTGGCTGTTTGAATCAACCTAGTTGTGCCATGGAAGAAAGGCCTGGCAATCTGCTTCTGTAAAGATTACAGCCAAGAAAATCCTATGGCGCTCAGTTCTACTGTGTAACACATGGGGTTGCCGTGAGTCAGGATCAATGGCAATGGGTGTTTTTTGTTTTTTGTTTGAGTTTTAGTGTATCCTAATAGTAACTTTTTTTTTTTTTTTAATAGTAACTTGGAAACCGTGGTGGTGTAGTAGTTAAGTGCTATAGCTGCTAACTAAAAGGTCAGCAGTTCAAATCCACCAGGTGTTCCTTGGAAACTCTATGGGGGATTTCTACTCTGACCTATAGGGTCCCTCTGAGTCGGAATCAACTCAAGGGCAAAGGGTTTTAATAGTAACTTGAAGGTGCCATGATAATACCCCTTGACAGATGGGGAAATTGAGACATAGTTTTTGTTAGCAGTGATCCTTTACATTGTAGCTGGTACGCCACAGGCTCAGGGAGGCCTGTGGGAGACCTGGTCTTGCTGTAGGCTCAGCCCATTTCTTTCTTTCTTTTTTTTTTTAATTGTGCTTTGGGTGAAGTTAATTTCTCATTCAACAATTTATGAATATATTGTTTTGTGACATTTGCTGCAACCTCCACGCTGCGACAGCACATCCCCCCTTTTACCCCGGGTTCCCTGTGACCATTCACCCAGTTCCTCTTGCTTCCTGCCTTCTCGTCCTGCCTTTGGACAAGAGCTGCCCGTTTAGTCTCATTAGAAGCACTCTCCTGGTGTGTATTGTTTTTTGTTTTATAGTCCTGTTAATCTTTGTCTGAAGAGTGGGATTCAGGAGTGGTTTCAGTTCTGAGTTAACGGAGTATCCAGGGTCTGTAGTTTCTGGGGTTCTTCCAGTCTCTGTGAGACCAGTAAGTCCGGTCTTTTTCTGTGAATTTGAGTTCTGTTCTACATTTTTCTCTTGCTCTGTCTGGGACTCTTTGTTGTGTTCTCTGTCAGGGCGGTCATTGGTGGTAGCCGGGCACCATCTAGTTCTTCTGGTCTCAGGCTGGAGGAGTCTCTGGTTCCTTTGGTCGTTTTGTCCTGTGGGCTAGTATTTGCCTTGTGTTTTTAGTTTTCTTCATTTTCCTTTGCTCCAAGTGGGATGGGGCCAATAGATGTATCTCAGATGGCCCAGCCCATGTCTTTAGCATGTTTGTTATCACACATTTCTCTGATTTCCACTGGACTGTCAGCTCCACAGCCTTACAGGAGACCTCAGTAATACACAAATGAATGAATAAATGAGTGAGTGAGTGATTCATAGCCCTGCCATTCTGCCACTTCTTCTCCCTTCCCCATCCCTGGTGGACCGAATGACCCTCCAGAGAGCCTTTGAACATGGAAGAGTGGACATGGGGGCCAACAGGAAGGGTTAATGCCCTCACCTCCAGGGGGAAAGCGAGTCTGAGGGAGAGGCAGGGGCTGCCCAAGGCTGGATAGATGTCTGCCCAGAGGCCTGGGAGCCCCCTCCTGTGGTCTAGAACGGGGTTGATAAAGGAGCTCAAGGCCTTGCCCAGAATCCAGGACATTAATGGGGCCCAAAATACTCTTCCTGGTGCAGCCAGAGGTGGAAATTCCCTTACTGGCACACTTTTCTATATTAAAAAAAAAAAAAAAAAAAGGAACAACAGAAATCATTCACACACCTAATTACTCCATTGTTTTACAAACTTAGAGCTTATTTGGCTCAAGACTTTGGTGCCCGCTAAAGTGGGCATACCCCAGAACAGAAGGCCTGGGTCAGCCAGACACCCGGCCTCCTCCAGGCCTGCGCTCCCCAAGCCTCTCTGGGTAGACGGGGGCTTCCCAGACGGAGCAGCCATAGCCAGAGGTTGAGCGCAGACGGCAGGCAGGCACAGACTCAGCAGATGGGTGGCTTTTGAGGCTGTTCACCCTACCCTGATCTCCAGGTCATAACAATTTGCTGCTATTTATCGAGCACTTACTATGTGCTGGGCGCCCTGCCAAGCACTTTGCAGGCATTATCCCAGCGACGCCTCACAACTTCCTGGAAGGTATGAATTATTATCTCATTTGGCAGTTTGAGGGGCCCCAGGGTCCAGGGCTCACAGCCGGGAAGAGGCAGGGCTGGGATAGTGTCCAGTCTATAGGATCTCTGTCGAGCCCTCCGGGCTGCCTGTCTGGCCCCTTGCAACACCCACCTCTCCAGTCTCCTGGCCTCCAGAGGGGCTTCCTCCAGGCTGCCCTCCCTGTGGCCCTTGTGCCACTTCCCGCCTACCCACCATCCTGGGGCCCTGCCTTTGGAAGCGGTGCTCAGCCTTACCTGGGTGATTTGAGGCCGCAGCCAGCCCTGCTGAGTCAGAACCCTACTCCTGGGAAGGCTGGACATCCACAGTTTAAAAATGCCACTCTGGAGACCTAGAGGCCCATGGATGCCAAGAACCACTGCCCATGTGAGCCAGGCTGCCTTAGGAAACCCCCTGGGTCCCCACAATTGGCCCTACTGTGCTCCCAGCCCTTGCTCCCCCCTGCCCCAAGCTCCTCACACCCCATGCCGTCCCCGCAACCCATTGCTTCAGCCCTGGCACTTCTGCCACTGGCTCCTTGGGACGCAAGCTCCAGGCTGGACATGGGCCCCCGCCTCACCCAGAGCTCGCTTAACAGTTGTGGCGCGTCCTCCTCTGCCACCTGGGGCCTGGCGTGCAGTCTGGTGGATTGTGTTGGGCGAACAATGGTGGCTGCCGCAGGAAAGGGGGGACAGAGCTGCTGATGAGGGGTTGGGCTGGGCTCCCGGGCCCAGCACAAGAGTATACACAGGGCTGGCACAGTGCCTGGCACAGAGAAATACCCAAGTATTTCCTAAATATTTGTTGAATGCTGCCTTCCAGAGTAGCAGGGAAGGGCCACTTCCGGGACCCACGTGGGATGGCTGGTTTAGGTGGAAGGTTGAGAGGTACCTTCCCAGCCACCGCCCAGGACAGTGACACTAATTAGTTAGAGTTGTTATGTATGGCGAGGACAAGAACTAGATGCTGGTGCGTTCTTGTGTGATCTCCTAGCTTCTCAGGAACCCAGGGCAGTGAGGCCAGCATAATCCTCATTTCACAGTATGCAAGCTGAGTCCCAGGCAGGGGGTGACTTATCTGGGTCCCACAAGGCAGCCCTGTGGCACAGAGCCTACCTGATGGACGAGCAGTTGACAGACTACCTTCATGCACATTATCTCATTAGCCCTCACTGGGGCCTGAGGCTGTCTCTTCTTCACCTGGGCCTATGCCCTAGGGCCAGCAGACCTGCCTGCGTGGAGGCATGGCACTGAGGGGTGGGCAGTGATAGCAGAGCCTCTCCGGCAGTAGGAGGTGCAAGTATTGGGGCGTTGGCACACGGTAGGTGTTGGAGAGCCTGCTTGGTCTGTCGGGGCAGAGCCAGGCTCATTCTTGGCCCTGTTGGAATGATTATTGCCAACTTGGCCCTGGAACAGCCCTGGACAGTCTTCCATCTTGAAGCAGAGACCCAGAGAGTGGGGGGTGACTCACCCCAGGTCACAGCCGCATGCCCAAGGGGTGCCATGGCCACGGGGCAGGGCCTGGAGTTGGGCAACAAGCCCAGAGGGTGGGTTCCAGCCTTACAGAACGACTGCTGTGAGAGTCACTGAAGGGTCATAGGACAGTCACACATGGGAGAACTGACCCCAGTGAGGGTGCCTCACAGGGCATTCAGGTGAGCCTGTCCTGCATCCAGGGTTCCCAGGTGATTCTGGGCCTGGCATGTCACTGGTATCAGATATGTGGGCTATAGATGAGCATGGCAGTGGCCCTGCACCCACCACAATGGGGGAGGTGTGTGTGACAGAGCTCATGGCCCACGCCTCAAGGTACTTGCACATGGGCAGGATGGACACACCCCACATCCTTGGGGGTGATGGCATCAGTACCCCCGCCCAGGCTAGAAATCCAGGTGCTGTTTTCTCCTGGGGCACAGCTCCCACCCTTCCCTCCTTCTCTGCTGGGGGGAGACCCCACCCCGAGGGTGGCCAAGGCTGCCCCTCATCTTGGCTCCTTAGGACACTGCTGGAGGGCAGGGCAGGCCAGCCACATCTCCCTGCACTGAGGATCTTATGATAACTCGGGGCCTGGCAGGAAGTGTCCAGGGAGTGAGGGCAAGGGCCGGCTAGGGGAGCCTTCCTGGAGAGGTCCCCAGGCCCAGCAGCTGGTGCTCCCAGCATCAGGGGCTCACTTTGCTGCTGTTCCCTGTCTCGATGGCAAAGGGAGAGACCAGAGGTCCTTCTGGCATGGCACCTGGAAGCAGCTAGGAGGTACAGGCCAGCCCTGGTAACGCACATCAGCCCAGAGAGGGGTCCTGGCTGGGGGCCTCGAGGCTGTGTGACCAGATGAACCCACCCATTTCACAGAGGGAACATGGAGGCCCAGGTGCCCAGGTGCACTTGGGACTTGCCCAGAGTGCCATGGAGAATGGCTGAGGGTCCCCTTTGTGGCGTGGAGGGGGAGTACCCAGGTCTGTGTGGGAACATTTCTTGCTACGATTGAGGTCAGGGCTGGGGCGGATGAGAAGGATCTGGGAGAGCCAGGTCCCCAGGCTCAGGTCTGTATGTCAGTCCTTCAGCACAGAGAAGGACAAAGCTTGTTAGAGAAAAATGCACGGATCACCCAAAAGTTGGCAGGAAGTCCATGTCGATGGTTCATTCCAGCAGAAAGGCGCACAGGGAAAAAAAAGGCTTTGAGAACTGAGGACAAAATGTTAGCCCAGGGGGTGGCGGGATGGTGGTGAGGGTGTCCTGTTGAGGTGTGCTTTCTAGATATTTCTAGAATGTATGGGAAACTTTATAACCAGGAAATTGGAGTTACATTCTGAAAGAGAGGGAAGAGAAGGCATCCTGAGAACAGCCAGCTCCCCACGTGCCTCATTCTGGGGTCACCTACTGGTGGGCAGCCTCCGTAGGACTGGCTGTGGGGTCTCACTGGGTAGGAGTTGCTGGCCTCAGGCATTTTTCCCAGAACAGATGCGTCTGCTGCAAATAGCCTGCGTTCATATCATGCCTGGAATTTGGGTAAGTGGGAGCCCAGGCCTGGAGCACCTGGGTGCAGTCCTCCAAGAATTCCATCCAAATACCTCTGAGCTCCTTACCATGGTACACCCTGGCCTCTGGCCCTCTCCCCCTCTTCCCTATACCCCATGCTCCAGCCAAGTAATGCCAGTTCTGGACCCCGCCTGGAAAGCCTCTTGGCCCCCACCCCAGGTCCTGCCCATTCCTCCACCTGGCGACTATGTAATGATAAAGTTGGGTAGTTATGTAATGATGTAATCTGGCAGCTATGTAATGATGTAGTCATCCTCCATGATGTCATCAGCCCATCAGTTGTAAGGGGAGTTTCCTGGGGGTGTGGCCTGCATCCAGTGTATGTATGGACGTTCTGGCAAAGCTCGCTCACTTGATCTGGACCATGTATCTGGCTCATTGTCATCTGACCCCTGGTTTTTGAGGCTTGAGCCAGTGACCTGCCATATTACCTGCCGATCTTGGGCTTCATCTGCTTTCACAGCCCGTGAGCCAACAGCCTGCTGTCTTACCTGCCGATCTTGGGCTTCATCAGCTTTCACAGCCCGTGAGCCAGCAGCTTGCTGTCTTACCTGCCAATCTTGAGTTTATCAGCCCCTGTAGCTACTTGAATCAGGAGAAGCCTCCAGCCTGATACCTGACTCAGACTTGGGACTTGCCAGCTTCTACAACTGTGTGAGGCATTTCCTTGAGAAAAACCTCTCTCTGTTTTTTAATATATATACATGTTATTTTTTTTTTATACATACGTATGTTTATATGTGCTTCAGAAACCCTGGTGGTGTAGTGGTTAAGAGCTACGACTGCTAAGCAAAAGGTCAGCAGTTTGAATCCACCATGCGCTCCTGGAAACTCTGGGACAGTTCTGCTCTGTTCTGTAGGGTCACTATGAGTTGGAATTGACTCCATGGCAATGGGTTTGGTTTATTTTGGTATATATGCTTTACTGGTTTTGTTCTCTGTAGAGAACCCAGCCATCCTGCCCTTCCTAGCCTGAGGTGAGCCCCAGCTCTGGGCCAGGCCCTTTGTCTCACCTCAGTCCCAATGCCAGGGTGTGATCTTCACCTTGACTGATTTCTCTTACTGACTCCAGCCTCAGAACACCTTTTGGCTGCCTTTCTACAATGTGGGTCAAGTTCACCTTGTGGTGAGTTCTTTGTAATCACCTCTGAGCCCTGATCCTGGGTGGGGGCTCAATCTCTCTCCCCCTCCCTTTCTGACTCTGTGCCTGGTGCAGAGCACTTGTTCATTCAGTCATTCAGCCTTTAGACACTTATTCACTGAGTGCTCTGTGCCAGGGCCTGGGCTGGACGCTGGAGCACAGGTCTTGCCCACGTTAGGGCATGTCTGTATGTGTGCATAGGTGTGTTTTGTGTACCTCACCTGTGTATGCACAGGTGAGCATACACTCAGTAGGAGAATCTACGCACGCTGTCATACACAAATGTGTGTTCCTTAGGCTGTGTCCGTGTATAATCTTGCGGGTACCCCAGGCGTGCCTGGTTAATTCATTCAGCAAGCGTTTATGGAGCGCCCACCAAGGAGGTACCGGGCCCTGCCCATCTCATGGGCTGTTACAGCGCAGGCTGGTGAGGGCTGGTACGGGGGCCACGGTGGGGGGCGGCGGGGGTGGTCAGTGAGGCTGGGCGGGGAAGGGCATTCCTGCCCGGTGTGGGTTTGTGCTGTGGTGCTCTCCGTGGCCCTCCTTGTTCTAAAGCACCATGAAGCGCAGTTGGGCTGTGCGCCCAGCTACTGCGGGCTGAGGGGAGAAGCCAGTGCCCTGAAGAGGAAATATGATTGGAGCCCACAGATCCATGGACAGGCTCAAGAGCCCGTGACACAGGAGAACTCGGGGCCCCGGAAGTAGAACTCAGCTCCTACGGAACACACTCCTAGAACACAGACCCTCTAGATTTGGACCAGAGAAGCTGGAATACAGAACTTAGGGGAAAACATGGAGTAGCACACCTAGAATATGGACCTTCCAGAACTCGGAACACTGATGTCAGCTAGCCGTGGGAGGCCAAGTTCAGACCCTCAGTGGTCAGTGGGAAACCAAGTTCCAGAGGGTGTGGGGAGGCCTTGAGCCTCAGTGTGCAGCAGAGCCCAGCCCCGTAGCTTGCTGGATACATGGCCTTGGGCTGGTCCCTCTCCAAGCCTGAGTTTCCTCATCTGTGAAATGGGGTTGTGAGGATGAACTGGGATGGGACACATTGCTTGGGAAGAGGGGTCTGCCCTTGGTGCCCAGGGTCATCCAGGAGGTTAGTGGTGTTGCAGAGACCAGAATCTTGGCTGTTCGATGCCAGGAATTTACTTTCTCACCCTGTCGAGAAAAAAAAAAACAGAATGCAAACCCATTGCCATTGAGTCAATTCCAACTTTTGGTAACACTATAGGACACAGTAGTCAGTTCCAACTCGTGACAACCCCATGTGTGTCAGAGTAGAACTGTGCTCCATAGGGTTTTCAAGTGGCTGATTTTTTAGAGGTAGATTGCCAGGCCTTTCTTCCTAGTGTCTCTGGGTGGACTTGGACCTCCAGCCTTTCTGTTAGCACCTGTTCGCACCACCCTGGGACACACAGCCCCCAGCAGGAGGTTAATTTTGATGCTCAGATTCCTAAATTGGGGAGGAACTCTTCCATCCTCTGCCACTCCAGAGGCTCCTCAGAAGACAGGCCTGGTGATGTGCTTCCAAAAGGTCAAGGCTTGAAAATCCTGTGGAGCAGTTTTACTTTGCACACACAGGGTTGCCATGAGTTGGAATCAACTCGACAGCAACTAACAACGACTGCCACCTCGGAGCTCCAGGCTTTGGGCTGGGGCCATCTCATGGCCTCCAGATTCTCCAAGGACACTGCAGGTGGCTGGGCGACATTGTTCTCCCCTTTATGCTACAACGAACAGGCCCAGAGAGGGCAGGGGACTTGTCTAGGGAACTCATCCCACAGCTGGTCAGTGGCAGAACCAGGGATTGCACTCATTCCTTCGCAGAGCAGCAGCTGGTTGAGCACCTCCTGTGCACCATGTGGTGCTGGGCAGTGAGCACGGGGTAGGGGGCTAGTTATACCCCTTGGCGGGAGACCCTGACGATCCCACTTATAGCTATCCCATCGTTGTCCACCTCCTTCCTTCCCAAAATTCTGCCCAGGCCAGTGTGGGTGCTGGGTGCTTTGAAGGTAGAAGCTGTTTCCTGTATCTCCCTACCTCCCGCCACTGCTGTTCTGAGCCTACACCAGGCCGGTGAGCCCAGCAGCGTCCAACTGGATGGCTCAAGTGTGTGGATTTGCAGCAGGGGTCATTCAGTCATTCAGTCATTCAGCAAACTGAGGTTGAGCAGCTCTGTGCTTGGGGCTGGGGACCCAGTAGAGTGGACCACCCAGCCCCAGTGTGGGGCAGGCCAGGTGTCAGTAGTGAGATAGCCTGGCTCTTTCTGCGGACTGGAGCCAAGGAGGCCTCCTGGAGGAGGTGCAGCCTACTGAACCCTCCAGAGACAGGCACAGGAAGGGGAGAGTAAGATCACACAGAAACTGCCGAGCCACCTTGGAGGGTTTGGACTTTATCCTGCGGATGGTGGTTTCTAGCTGGGAGGGACAGAGTCAGATGTGACTTTTGCTGGTCTCGGGACCAGGCTGGGAGCTCTGCAGGGAGGCTCTGCAGTTGTCCAGGTGAGCGCTGGTCTCAACTCAGCTAGCTGGGACAGCGGGCCAGGGAGAGAAGAGGCTTGGAAACTATTCAGGAGGTGGGGCCAACAGGGCTCGGTGACAGACATGGGGGGAGGGTCAGCGTAAGAGGAGGACTTTGGGTGGCTCTCAGAGTCCTGGCCCAGGCTGCTGGGTAGATGAGGCCCAGAAAGAGAGGTATCAGGCATGTCGGAGTTGTCAGAGCGTCTCTCGGTGCCAGGCACAGGTCAGAGGGTATCAGCTCAAGTTGTCGGAGGACTGTTTGAGAGAGTCTTTAGCCTTGTTTGCCAGCCCAGGGACCTCAGAGGCTGAGTAAGTTCCCAGGTAGGATTTGGAGCAGGCCCTGCGGAATCCTGAAGCCCACCCCCCACCCCACGTGATCCGCATCTCGGGTCCTTCCACCTCTCCCCGCCTTTCTCCCTCAGCCCAGCTGACCCTCAGACCTCTCCTGACCCTGCTGCCAGCCACAGAGGTGAACACACACCTGCCGTCCCATACACAGGGCAGGTGCCTGTGGAAGCAGCCCTTCTCCTCCCTCCTGGGGCTATGCAGACCCACCATGGCCCTGCCCCATGCAGGGCACCCCCTTTCTGGCACAACGCTGCTCTGAGCAGGGAGCGCCGGACAAAGATTCCCCAGCCGTCCCTTGGGATTCTGTCATCTGCCCAATGCTAGAAGGCCTGGAGGACAGGGAAGGGGTGGGGCCCGCCCTCCCGCCCCTCCCCCAGCCGCGGCCTTCTGGGCTGAGAGGGAGCTGAGGTTCAGCTCTGAAGTGGCCCTTTGTACATTGTCCTCCTCCACGGGAGGGGGCTGGCACCACCAGGGCTGTGGGGCCAGGATGGTGCTGAGCTCAGCCGAGTAGGCTGGGTGGGAGCTTCCTCTAGGCCTCTCAGGCAGGGGAGAGCACCCCACCGGGTATGGGTGGGCGCTGGCCGGCCTGCTGCCCTGGCCACCCCGGACCAGATGAGAATTCTCCCACAGTGTCTGTCATCACTTCTCCTAAGAGTTCCCTGCGTCTTGGGACTTTTCCGACGTCATTCAACAAACTGTTTGTGGAGCCAGGGTTTGTCCTCGGGGGTGGGGACAGCCAAAACTGGGGCCCACAGTGACCCGCTTGCTCGCCTGCTGTTGACATTCCTGGTGAGGCGGGGGCAGGGGAGACAGACCATAAACACACAAAGGATGAGAGTGTTTCCGAAGTGATGGGCGAGTTGAGGAGATGACCGGGACGGGGGGAGGGAGAGGGCGGCCTCTCTGAGGGTGGCAAGGTAGTGGCCTGAGGACATCTGAGGGAAGCAAGTGAGGGACCCTGAGGTGGGACCCACATGGGGGCTGGGAGGGACAAGAAAGAGGGCAGGGTGGCTGGGCCAAGTGGACCCAGGGGGAGGTCAGCAAGGACCCCAGGGCTAGACCCGCAGGGCCTGTAGGCTGCAGAGAGGAATCTGAGTCTCACCCTGAGTGTCTCAGGGGCCATGGGAGGGCTTCATACTGGGAGGGATGTGGCCACTGGAGACTTTGCAGTTGCCCTGGTTGCCACCAAGGCAGGAGGCCAGTGAGGAGGACCAAGATGGTGGTAGAGGAGGAGGGAGGGGGTTGGGTCCTGGGACATTTTGGAGGGAGCCCTGTGCAGAGGGGGCCACGGACCTCTCATCAGAGCCCAGAGGTCTGTGTCATGACTCTTTGGATGTTACTCCATTTAGTCCTCACATGGTTTGGGGCAGGGATATTTCCACTTCACAGATGGGGACACTGAGGCCTGGAGATATTAAGTGACCTGGCCAAGATCACACAGGGGGTCAAGAAGGGGCAGGGGCAGGATTCGAATCCAGCCCCCTTTGAGTCCAGTTCCCAGGAGCTTGTGCCTCTTAGCAGCCTCCCCACGCCCAACATTGTCTCCTGAGAGAACCGCCGGCGGGCATCTCACACAGCACCTGGCCCAGGAGGGTCCAGGAATGAGTTTTCTTTTACGAAGAGGTAGGAAGCTCTCAGCTTTCAGCCGTGTCTTCCTGGCCTGGCTTTTCCCAGGCTTCCTGGGTAAGCTGGTGATGGCCGGGAAACTGAGGCAGGGCAGAGCTGGTCAAGGAGCCCAGACCCCTGGACTTGTCTGCTTTCACTCCCTTCTCTTTCCTCACCAGGTCAGGGCAGGTTATGGTTCCGGAAGGCGGCGAGGCTGGGAGGTGGGCAAGGAGCTGCAGTTCGAAGGGCAGGTGTCCTTGGGGGCCTTACTCCCACTGACCGGTAGGATCGAAGGCCATGTGCAGTAAACCTGATGGGGCCCGACTCCATGGATGGGCAGTGCGTTCTTCTTTATGAATTGGAAGAAGCTGGGTTCTTCTCTTCCTTTAATCAGAGGCTCTGTTAATTAATAATCTGCCCAATTAATAAACACAGGCTCATGCTGCCAGTTGCCTGGGCCCCACCCTGGCTGGACCCTGGCCTCCTCTCTGTCTCCTGGGAGCCATCCCTGGCACTCCCAGCCAGACTCTCCCCATGCCCTCGAGAAGACCCTTCTCCCTGCCCCTACCAGACGCCCTCTCAGCTTTCCTCCTCACTCATGCCCAACCCCTACAACGTTACAGGGTAGGGATTAACCCATTTGACAGATAGAGACACTAAGGCACTAGGTGCCTCTCTTGCCCAGGGATACACCGTTCATTCATTTGCTGATGTTTGTTACAAACTCTTGGCCTGCCAGGCACTGGGAGGCAGCAAACAGGAACTTCCTATCCAGGCTAATGGGGGCAGTGGCAGGGGGACGTCCAGGGGGCCTTGAGCAGGTGAAGAGGGGGCGAAGGGTGCCCCCAGGGAGGAAAGGGTTAGGCTGAAGCATAAGTTGGGGGAAGGGGACTCCCTGGAGCATGGGGGTAGCAAGTGCAAAGGCTCCTAATATGGCACCCACCTCCCCAGTCCTCCCCCAAAGCATGAATGCTTGGGGTGCTGCCAGCGCCCCCTCCCGGCCCAGCTGCTGATTTATGCCCTCACCTCTCAGGAGGAGTCTGGAGAGGGCAATTCTTAACACAAAGGAGTGAATGTCTTGCTAATGGTGGACCCTTGGGCATTGAGCCAGGCGGTACTATTGGGGATCTTCTGCAGGCACCCGAGTTTTTCATCTATGGCCACCCACTGAGCCCAGCTCCTGCTCCTACCCACGGACAGCCCCTAACTCATGCTGGGGCCCCATCCCACCCTCTGCTTCCACACCCAGAAGGAAGATGCTGTTGAGACTGGGCCCACTGAGCAGCTGAGGAAACGAAGTTTCAGGCCCCACAGCCCTGAGCCGCAGAGTCAGGATTCCAACTCAGTTTCTCAGCCTCTTTCCTGTCATTCCCCTCCCCCCGCCCCCATGCACACTTTGTTTGAGATACGGGTCCCACCAGGTTCCTCTGCATAGCCAGGTGTCTCCATCCACGTCCCATGGGAAATGCCCAGCAGCCCTGTGTGGGTCAGCACAGTTCATAGTAACAATTCAGGCTCAGGAATACTGAGGATACAGTTCTTTGGTCAGGACAGTTCCTCAGCCATGTCTACAGGCAGGCCTCTCCCTCAGCCTCTGGGCCCCTTGGCCTTTGCCCTGCTTGGGAAAGCGTTACAGAGCTCTTTAGCTCTGCTGATAAGTGCCCAGAGGCACTCCTGCCTGAAGGTACTCAGCTCTCTTGGCTCTGTGGGCCCACAGGGAAGCCTACTGCACTGTTTTGCACTGGTCTCCTGGTTCTGCTATTGCTGCTTCTCACTATCTTGTACCATCTTTGGTGTTACAGCTCTGTCTCCTGGGTCTAGGAGGTTCTCAGTGCAGGGACCCCAGGTCCAAAGAATGAGCTTCGCTTCTGGCCCTTCTTCTTGGTGGTAGTGAGGTTCCCACCTCTGCTCTGGAATTGGCTCTCTTTTAAGCAGGGTGGCAATACTGACCAATCCCTTCATTAGGGTTCCATATACCTTATTTGCATGGTACCTCCCCCACAAGGGTGCCATGTACCTTATTTGCGTTGTTATCAATGCTGTTCAGTCCCCTTGGTGGGCCACAAGTACCTTATTTGCATAGTGCCACTCCATCATTGTGTGGAAGTCACAAAGATTATGGCTAGAAGGGCCATATTAAGTAATGCACCATACTGCACCTGGCCCAGAGAAGGAGCAGGGTGCGGCTCAAAGAGGCCCTGGGCAAGGGGTAGGCCATGGGCTCCATGGGTGGGCTCCCACCTGTAAAGTAGAAGCTGAAGGTACACTCACACACACAGCACCTGCACCCAGAGTGGCTCCCAGAGGGTGGGGGCTGCTTCTCGCTGCTGCTTTGGTGATCTGTGATGTACAAACAAGGAGGCTGAGGTCGGGGAGGTGCAGTGTGGTGACCCAAAGGGAAGAAGCAGAGTTGGAAAACCAGTCCAGGTGAAAGACAGAGCTGGCACCAGGCCAGGCCACCTACCCGATGCCTGTGCTTGGCATGTGGGGGTGGGGTATCACCTGTGGGAGGGAGACAGCTGCCTTAAAGCCATAAAAAGCTGGGTGTGGAGTCAGGGAGCAAGTGGTAACAGCAGGGACTGTGCCCTCACCTATGGCAGTGCCACTCTGGGGGCCTGAGGCAAGTACTGGGCCAGGGGAAGGGAGGGTGGGCAGTGGTGGCCTAGAGGGACCCAGGGGGCCTTCTCTGAGGGGGGAGGTGAGCGGGGAGAGCTGCAGCGGGCTGTGGCCTGAGGCAGCATAAAATGTTGAGATTTTGGGACCCCAGGGTAGGGTTGGGCACACCACCACTTATGGGGAGAACCCAGACTTGTCACTTGGACTCCATGAGCCTCATTTTCCTCATCTGTAAAATAGCAAAGAGAGGCAGAGGCAGATATAAGGCTAACATTCGAGAGTGAGCAAAATGCATAGCTCGACCCTGCCAAAGGGCGGCTCTGGGCTCCTCCCTAGCAGCACCTCCTCTCTCTGACTTCTACACAGGTGCAGGCTGGTGGGGGCGGCCTTGGGCACAGGGGTCTGGGTGTCACACCCACCTCTATTGACGCATGACCGGTCCAGGCTGGCTGAGTGGGGTAAGGCAGGGTAGGAGCAGGGCTGGGCGGTTGGCTGGGCTGTTGGCGTGCCCTGCTCCACACCCCTCTCTGGGGCACCAGGCTCCTGGCTGATGCCCATTGTGTAGGCCACCTGCCAGAGCCAGGAGAGTGTGACCCACAAACGACTTGTGATAGGGGTTGCCCTGGGCTTGGCGAGGCCGCAGAGGCTGTAAGTGTGGATGCTGCGTCTGTACCTTCCAACAAGGAGTCTTGGGAAGTCCCTCGGCCCTGGCCTCCAGCAGAGCTGGGGAGTGTCCTCACCACACCTGACATGCCGCTCACCAGACAACCCACACCCCCTCCTACTTGCTGTGCTGGGACTGCACTGGTCTTTGGGGGCTCCCGGAACACACGGGCCTTTGCTCTGTTGGCCCCTTCTGCAGAGGTTCTGTCCCCGCTGCTGCTCCGTGCTCGTTCTCGCCCTGGGTGTCGGCTTAAATGTCCTATCGAGGCCCCTGACCACCTGGAGTCCTCTGTGGGCCAGTTTTCTCACTGTGCCCTGTCTCCTTCGTGGGGCCTCAACTCTCCAGCCTGGCTCCCAGTTGCACCTCCAGTCCAGGCCAGGGCCTGGCACACAGCAGGTGCCTGAGGGGTGTGAGGTGAATGCCATGGAGACGGCAGGGCCGGGTGACAGCTCAGCGTCCCTGAGTGCAGTCCTTCGGGTATCCTCCCTGCCCCAGCCCCACAGGGTGTAGCTCCACCTTCCGATCCTGCACTGAGCAAGTCCATGGTTGTGCGTGGTCCTGCTGAGAGGGACTTGCCTATGAGGAACAGCCACATCCCTGAGAAGCACCGTGCCCTGAGCCTGAGATCCACTATAGTGCTCATTCCTCTGTGCTGTCTTCTGCTCTGAGCCAGGCCCTGTGCCAGCTGCCAGGCACAAGGGCTGAGTTTGCCTACAGAACAGAGGGGGCAAGATCAGTAGTTGGCAAGGTTTGCTGTGACAGGGCAAAGAAGCAGGGACGGGGGGAGACGTCATCCCTGGCTTGGTGGCCTTCCGGTGGGGAGAATTCCAGCCAAGTGTGGAACCAGGCCAGCAGCTGCTCCCCCCACCTCTCAGGACGCCATCACCTGGCAGCCCCTGCATCCCCGATGTCAGGTCTCAGACAAGATCCACACGCACTCCTGGCGTTGCTCTTCCCTTGCCCAGAACGCTGTTCCCTCAGGCTGAGTTTCTACCTCTCCATTTCTGGTTGGCAGTGTGTTGGAGGCATTTGAAGCCCTGAGGGCCCTTTTGAGCCATCACCTCTTCACTACCGCAGGGGTGGGGCAATCTTCCAGTGTCTCTCATCCCCTCCAGTGTTCACCCAGTTCCTGCACTGCAGGCCGTACTATGCCCCAGGCTCTCTGAACTGGGAGTCAGAGCTGGGTTCTGGTCCAGGTGGTGGCACTTGCTTGCTGTGTGACCTTGGCCAAGTCACTCCCCTTCTCTGAGCCTCATTCCCCTCAACGGAGCCACAACAGTGTTTTTAGGCTTTTGTTTGTGTGGAAGTTTGTCTTCCGACGAAGTCTTATGAGGAGCTCCTGTATAGAAAACGGAAAAGCTGAGAGCACTGTGAAATTTCTTTGTTGGAGACTGTCCCTAGGCTTTGTCCTTTTTGTCTCCCGCTTGGTGACACTTCGTCCTCTGGCCCCAGGCATGCCTTGGGGGATGTTCAAGGGAACCTGGTTTGGGAACACCTGTTCTCAGTGCCCACAGGATGTTTCTGTGTCTCTGAGTCTAGTTCCCTCCCCTCCTCCGCAGACCCATCCAGTGGGAGTCCTGCTCCGACCTCAGAGCCCAAGTCTCCCCACTCCCTCCTCCCTCAGTCCCCCTCATCCCATAAAGCACCTGCATCAGGTTCTGGGGCCCTGGGCACCCAGGTGCCCTCACCGAATGTTCCACACACTCTTACCTGGTGCTCACTGTTCCAAGCACTTTAACTACGTGAAACCCTCCCCATGGCCCTGTGACATGGGCGCTATTGTTGTTGTGTGCTGTCGAGTTGGTTCTGACTCATAGTGACCCTGTGTACAGCAGAACGGAACACTGCCCACCCCTTTGCCATCCTCACAATCGTTATGCTTGAGCCCAGTTTTGTAGCTGTGGTGTCAGTCCATCTCATTGAAAGTCTTCTTCTTTTTCGATACCCTCTACTTTACCAGCCATGATGTCCTTCTCCAGGGGCTAGTCCCTCCTAATAACATGTCCAAGTATGTGAGACAAATTCTCACCTTCCTCGCTTTCCAGGAGCACCCTGGCTGTACTTCTTCCAAAACAGATTTGTTCGGTCTTCTGGCAGTCCATGGTGTATTCAATATTCTTTGCCGATATCATAATTCAAAGGCATCAATTCTTCTTCAGTCTTCCTTATTCATTGTCCAGCTTTTGAATGCATGTGAGGTGACTAAAAACACCATGGCTTGGGTCAGGCACACCTTAGTCCTCAAAGTGACGTCTTTGCTGTATAATGCTTTAAAGAGGTCCTTTTGCGGCAGATTTGCCCAGTGCAATGCATCATTTGATTTCCTGACTTCTGCTTCCATGGGCATTGATTGCGGATCCAAGTACAATGAAATCCTTGACAACCTCAAATCTTTTCCCTGTTTATCATGATGTTGCTTATTGGTCTACTTGTGAGGATTTTTGTTTTCTTTTTTTTTTATGTTGAGGTGTAATCCATACTGAAGGCCGTGGTCTTTGATCTTCATTAGTAAGTGCTTCAAGTCCTCTTTGCCTTCAGCAAGCAAGGTTGTGTTATCTGCAAGTTGCAGGTTGTTAGTGAGTCTTTGTCCAGTCCTGATGTTGTATTCTTATATTCTTTTTTTACTATTATATTTTAGCTCCATTTTACTGATGAGGAAACTGAGGCCCAAAGAGATGGAGAGTATCGCCCAGGGTCTCACCACCAGCATGCTCTAGAACTGGGACTCCACCCCTGCGGCTGACTGCAGGGTCTGAACCTGGCCTCCTGCTTCCCCCAGCTCTGTTGCTCACTTGGCTCCATGCACAGCCCCCTCCACAGGTCTCAGGCTGCTTGCTGTTCTCTAGCTTCTTTGCGTGTTGGGCACTGCTGACCACCCTGATGGCTGCTTCTCCTCCACGTACCTGACCGTTCCTCCATACCTCCTTCCCAGATTTTCTGGCCTGACCCCTTCCTACAACCATGTCCTGGCAGCTGTTTCAAGGCCACATTCCAGCCTGCACTGCTGCTGGTCTCACACTGCCAATCTCCTGTCTATCACTCCAGTGCCCAGGATGCCAGACAGTCCCCAGAGCTGTGTCCCTGTCTCTGCCTCCCCGCCTCAGTCACTGGATGTTTCATGAGCACCACCCTGTGCTGGGTCCTTGCTCACTACCATCCTCCACTCTGGCCCTCCTGTTCATCGTGGCCCATTCTCCCAGGTGGATACCCCTGGGTGCCCCCTTGCCCCCAGCACCACAGCCCTGGTGTCCCATCAGGGGTCCCTCCCCTCGGCTTTTCCCACTACCTCCTGCCTATTGCCCATCACTCAGTCCAGCTGGTACAGTGGACCCAGCTCCCTGCCTCCTGTCCCAGCTCAGTTTAAACTTTCATTGCCCAATATAGTGGCCACTCTACATGTGGCTATTGCTATTGAAATGCAATGAAATAATTTTAAATGAGACACACCAGTCACATTTCAAATGCCGAGTAGCCACACATAGCTCTTGGCTGTTGTTGTATTGGACAGCACAGGTCTAGAACATTCCTATTGGACCGTGCTGGCAGCTAACTTGATTGATCACTCTCAGGCACAGGTTGATGGGATGGCTCCCTGCTCAGAATCCTTCAGGGGCCTGGGGCTAAGACCAGTCTCTTCTCCACCCAGCCACCTCCCTTAAGTGGAGGCCTTGTGGGTTCTGGCCCATCTCCCTCCCAGATCCACACAGACAAGCGGAGAAATTCTCTACATCTTCCTGGACCTGAGCCTCAGTCTCCTCATCTGTAAAATGGGGATAATAATCTCTATCTCCGAGGGTGGTTGTGAGGGTAAAGCATACCTGAAGCCCCAGCCGATGCCTGGCATGTATTAAGCCTGTGATAAGTGATAACTATCATTGTCAGTAGAAATAAGGCAGTGGGGGCCAGGGGACAGATCCCGGGAGGCAGGGTAGAGATTGCTGCTGCAAGCCATATTCCTCGACAGTGGGAGCCTCGGAAGGCCTCTGAGTGGGGCATGACCCCGTCAGCTGGTGCCCGAATGTGATTAAGCTGTTTAGTGTCCAGCGTTGTCCCATAGAACATTATGGGATAGTGGAAATGTTCTGTCTGTGCTACTTATGGACCTCTGGGGACCAGAGCTGGGGTCCCGGGTGGGCCAGTGGCCCTTGCGGGGGTGGGGGTGGGTGAGTGTGGGAAGGAGGCCCCAGGGAACGGGGTGGGTGGGTCCCAGCCTTGGGAACTAACTTTCCCAAGCATGTGCCAGCTCCTCTGTGGGAAAGTTCTCAGCGGCCCTCAGGGGGCTGGGATCAGGCCGAGAGGGAGAGGCTTGGTGGCAGGAGAGAGGGCCAGGGCGCACAGGGGCGGGGTGGGGAGTGGAATGGGGGAGGGTTTGCTGTGGAGGGGGCTCCAGGGGTGGGCATTGGACTGAGAGCCTTGTGGGGAGGGGCCTTCCATGAGTCCCCTGCTGTGGCACCAATCTAGCAGGGAGCGGGGGCTGACTGTGGGGCCCAGACTCTCCTGCTGAAGGAAGATGGGCGTTCTGGTGGCCTAGGCACCCCGTCGTCTCTGAGCACTGCCTGGCTGGTCCAAGAACTGGCCTAGTTCTGCCCCCTTCTCTCTGGGCCTTGGTTCCTTCATCTGTGGGTGGGTGTAGTGGCAGCTGTCCCACCTGCCCCAGGGTGAACAGGGCTTGCAAGGACTATCTGGCCACCTGGGGCACCGGGAGTCCTTGAGCAGGCCTGGCTCCCAGAACAGACTACTGGGGTGCACTAGGGGACAAAGTTCCTGGGAATGGGGCTTCTGGAACACAGAGCCTCCCTCAGCCAGGCCGTTTGTATGGAGCCTGAAGCAGGACCCCTAAATGTGCAGCCTCTCTGGACCTAGGCCTGTCTGTCAGCACGATGCTGAGGAGCACCCAAGCCTCCCCCCGCCCCCCCGCCCAAAGTCCCGGTTTCCATCAGTTTCATTCCCACAAACTGTATAGCTGAGCAAGTAGCTTAAGTTCTTGAAGCCTCTATTTGGTCCTCTACAAAATGGGGACACGCATATCCACCTCCAGCGCTGGCCCCAAGAATCAGCCCCTGATTTCTCATCTTTACGCCCTTGCAGCAGCAGCGGCTGGCACAGGGCAAGGTCTAGTTCATGTCCCATGGCCTGGATGCCATGCTGGCTGTAGAGTGACCACCGTGTGTAGGCCTGGCTTCGTGGCGCCCTGCCTGCTGGATATCAGCCGTAGGAGTGAGTGGAACCATGAGAGAGTGGAAGGAATAAACACAGTGTCTCTTGTTTCTCACATCTTGCTGGAACGCTGGAATCTATCATGTTCTGCAGCCAGCTCTTCTCCCGCCATACCATGTGGGATCCCGGAACCTCAAGTTGGAAGGATCCTTATTTGGTTCCAGAGGCCAGGGAGAGGTGACCGCTGTCTTTTGATCTCGGAGACTATGAGTTGCTCTCCTTGGCCCCTGTGAAAATGGTGTCGAGGTCATCTGACCTCCTCTAACTTTACGAGGGGGAGGAGAGAATCACCATCAACATCAGCCTAAGGCTGATTCCTACGAAGTGAAGCAGAGGTCAGGCATGCTTCCTGTCTCCAACCTTTTTACCAATTCTGACACCAGCTGTCCCTCCCATGGTACTCTCTCCCTCTCTGCTGGGTTTGATAATTGGTTGCAATGGCCACACAGAACTCACAGACTATACTCACGGTATTGGAGTTTATTAGGGAAGTAATAACTCAGGATACAGTTCTTGTGTCAGGATGGCTCCTCAGCTGTGCCCATAGGTAGCCCTCTCCCTCAGCGCCTGAGCCCCCTTGGGCTGGCCTGTGCTCTGCTCAGGCAAGTGTAACAAAGCTCTTTAGCTCTGCTGATAAGTACCCAGATGCACCCCACTCTGCCAGGAAGCTTCCTGCCTGAAGGCACTTAGCTCTGTCACTGCATGGGTCAGCACACCCACTGTGACCACCTTTCTCCACAGGCGGGGAAGCCCACCACACTGTCTCACGCTGCTTTCCTGGTCTGCTGCCGCTGCTTCTCGCTGTCTCATGTCCTCTTTGGTGTTATAGCTCACTTTCTCTGTCTCCTGGGTCTAGGAGGTCCTTGGCACACAAGGCCCCTGGGTCTGTAGGAAATGCTTCATTCCCAGCTTTTCGTCTTGGTTCTCTTTTAAGTCTAGAGAATGACAAAACTGACCAATCCCCTCATTAGGGTTCAATACACCTTATTTGCATGGTCCTACCCTACAAGGGTGCCATGTACCTTATCTGCATTGTTATCAAGCTGTGCAATCCCCTTGGTGGGCCATAAGCACCTTATTTGCATAGTCCCACCTGATCGTTTGGTGGGAGTTACAAGACCGTGGCTAGAAAGGCCACATAAAAGTGATCCATCATACCACAGCCCCACAGAAGGAACCAAAACCATAGCAGAAGCTCCAGAGAAGCCGATTTAAGTCAGCAGAAAGAATTTCTAGCAGCCTAAAGGTCTTGGAACGGCCCACACTGTGAATTGGACAAGGAGAGGTCAGAGGGGCACTTAGCAGGGCGCTGGCCTGGGGTGAAGGCTTAGACAACACTCTTACTTAAGGACTCTTCCTACCCTGGGAGTGGGACCTGGACCCTTGGTACTGCCCAGGTTCCTGAGTTCTGGCCTTAGGTCCTCAAAGTCTAATGAGTCACTGAGACAATGCCCCATAATGTGGTAGGTGCCAGTCAGTGGAAAGTGGCCCCCAAGTGGCCTGGGCCTTTAACAAAGCCAGCCAGAAACATGGCCAGCATGTTCACTGGGGTCGTCCTCAGCAGCTGGTTGTCTGGCAGAATGTCCAAGTGGAAGGAAAGAAATAAATAGGCATTTATGGAATGCGTGCCAAGTGCCAGGTTCTGCAAGATGCTTTGACCCCTGAGTCTCCCACAGACATCTTTTACATCTGAGAAAACGGAGGCTCAGAGAGGTTTAGTGACTTGCCTGAGGACACACAGCTAGTAAGTCACAGCACTGGATTCAAACCAAAACCCCCAACTCCTGTGACTATAGAGGCTAACGCTTACTGAGCACCTACTATATGTGTGCGTACGGTTCCCAGTCCTTTACATGGGTTAACTCATTAGATTCTCATAACAATCCTATGAGATCCAAACACCTGTTGCTCTCCAGTCATTTCTCACTCATGGAGACCCTATATGTGTCAGGGTAGGGCTGTGCTCCATAGGATTTGCAATCGCTGATTTTTCAGAAGTAGATTGCCAGGCCTTTCTTCCAAGGCACTCTATAAATATATATAGAAATATATATTTTAAAAAAATCCCATTGCTGTCGAGCCAGTTCAGACTCATAGCAACCCTAGAGGACAGAGTACAACTTCCCTGTGGGGTTTCCAAGGCTGTAATCTTTACAGAAGCAAACTGCCACGTCTTTGTCCTGTGGAGCAGCTGCTGGATTTGAACTGCCAACCTTTTGGTTAATAGCCAAGAGCTTAACCCCACTGCACCACCAGGGTGCCTAGCTAGCAGCTGATAGGGTCTGTTATACCACCATTTTGTGGAGAGGGAGAATGGCAGCAAGGAGAGGTGGAGTAACTTGCCCCAAAGTCAGAGGTGGTGTTCAGACCCAGGCCATCTTAACCACTGCCCTACCCTGCACCTCAGGTGCTGCTGGACACAGAGGATGGCTGCTAAGTTGCTGCCTCCTGCCATCCTGAGGTAGAAGGAAAGTGCAGGGAGGCAGATTTCAGCTCAAAGTAAAGACGCCCTTTTTAGCAGATGGAACAGAAACCGGGGCAGCGGGGAGGACCCATCCTGGAAGGTGCTCCTGCCTGGGGATTGTGGATAGGACATTCCTGCCCAGAACAGAGACCAGGGGTGAGCTGGGTGACCTCCAAGACTCCCCCAGGCAAAGTGCCATTCCATTCCAAGAGTGTTCTGAGTGCCTAGCAGATGTGGGACATGGTTCACTGGTGGACACACAGTGGGGCACTGAGGCAGGCTGCAGGGAATTACAAGGTAGAGGCAGGGAAAGTGGTTGTTAGGATGTGAGCCTTCTGAGCCGTGGAGGAGGACAGCAGAGGGTACCCCCAGGGCCAAGCTAGGACCCTGGTCAGCGCAGGCAAGCTCAGGACCACGGAGAGCTCCACGGGCGCCTCCCGTCACCCCTGACAGCTGTCAGCCTGGGAGGCTGCCACCCGCCTGGCCAGCCAGTCACAGCTGACCTCCTCGAGCTCCTCTCTCCTCTCTGGCCAGAAGCGCTCAGCCAGACTCAACCTGACCCCGACCCTGAGGTCATGGCTGGGTCATAGGATCAGGCTCATCTGCTTTTCTGCACACCCCAGCAGCCTCCCGAGCAGAGCCCAGGGCACAAAGGAGAGAGGAGAGAAGGGGAAGAGGAGCAGTGGGAAGAGGAAGGAAGAACATCTGCCCAGCTGGTACCTTCCAGGGCAGGGCCATGGCCTCGAGTGACCTCAGAAGGAGCAGGCCCGGGTGGGTTTGTCCTGCACCTCATGGGCAAGCCTTAGCCTCTTATGTCCGGAATGATCTGGAACCACCTGGCCCATCCCCATCTGCACTCATCCATCCAGACAGGAGACCCGGGCCCAAGGGCTGGGTGCATGTCACAGGGTGTCTGGCAGCTCCGGAAGGCAGTAGGGACTCTAGGTGGGCAGAGCCTTGTGGAAACTCCTTCCTGGCACTGTCTCCCAGCTTGCCCTCCATAGCAGGCTCAAGTTTTGCCCCAGGCCTGCTTGTTGAGCCCCTTGCTCTGCTCTTTGCTGCTCAGAGACAGACGGAGCTGCCCAGTGGGTCGAGGCCCTGCTAGGGCCCACCTCTGAGCTTTTGCTCCTGCTAGGCCCACCTCCTGTAGGCTCTCCCCCTGTTCTGTGCCAGACTGAGGAATAACAATAGCAATAATAAGAGCTAACACTTATTGAGCGCTTACTGTTTGCCATGCACTTTATGTGGATTAATTTATTGAATCTTCATTTTATAGATGTGAAAACTGAGGCATAGGAAAGTATCAGCCTGCCCAAGGCCACACAGATTGGAAATAGCAGAGCCAGGATTTGAACAGTCTGGTTGCAGGCTATGCACATGGGAGTGACGGTGAGCACACTGAGGAGGCCCAGGGCAGAGCATCTACTGTGTACCACTCCCTGCCTTGGGGAGCTCACTGTCCAGTGGGAAGAGAGCCAACAAGGGGAGATGAGCCTAACGTGACGAGAGCTAGGAAAGGGGCAGGATGGGGCCGGGGCTGTGGATGGGTCTCCAATTTGATATCTCACTTGAAGGGGCAGGGCAGAGATAATTATACCCATTTTATAGATGAAATAGTTGAGGCTCAGAGAAGCCAAGTGACCTGCTTGGGCTGACAGTGGCAATCTGAACCCAGAAGACGTGGCTCCCAGCTCAGTGTTCTCTGTGGGGAGTCGGGAAGAGCCATGCAGGAAGATTTAAGGCAGGAGACATGCCAGGCTGGCTAGACAGGCTGATGGATTGGAAGAGCTCAGTATGGGCTCTGGTCTGCAGTGGGAGACGCTTGGTTTCAAGGGAGGCAGGCCCTGGTACAGAGCAGACCCCCCAGAAGTACTTGGTGAGTTGTATTGAACTGAATAAGGGCTCAAGTATGCTTTGGAGCTACCTGAAATCAGTCCTCAGCAGAAGAGGTCTGCAGAGGGGCCTCATCCTCCAAGTGCTGCCTGCCTGGTCCGGCCTGTGGGAGGCCCCAGTACCTCCTCAGCTAAAAAGGCTTCCCCAGGTAGGTCCTGACTACCATAATCCACGGGGTCCTGAGTTTTGGGAACGGTTTAAGCTAAGTGCACCCTGGGAAGTAGGGGGGCTGTGGGTCGGACAATGCCTCCTGCCAGCTCCTATGCCCAGAGCCCACAGGGAGATCAGACCCAAAGCATAGACCACTCCTCATCCCCATCCATCCTATGAAACTTCTAGACAGAGCCTGCTGTGAAAAAGACATGAGATTTGGATCTGGAGACTGGGGTTAACGTCTAGGCTCTGCCGTTAGCCAGCTCTATGACCTTGGCCACATCCCCCACTCTCTCAGCCTCAGTGTTTGTGTCTGTAGGGAAAGATGCAGTGGTTAAGCAAGGACCCCATAGAGACAGACAGCCTGTCCTGAAGTCCCAGCCCATCATATGCCAGCTACAGAGTTTTCAGGGCAGGCTGTGCAGGCAGGGATGACCTCTCCACCCAGTCACAGGCTACTCCATTATCCAGTTCCTGGAGCCAGAACTCTGATTCCTTGTTCACACCTCATACTGGTCCCTCAGCACATCCAGCTGGCACTCCCTTCAAAGTGGATTAAGAAAATTTAACAACACACTATTAAACCAAGGAAGAAATCAAGAGAGAAATAAAGAAAAAAATACTTGGAGTTGAATGAAAATGAAAATACAGCATACTAAAATCTTTGGGATGCAGCCAAGGCGGTGCTCAGAGGAAAATGTATGGCAACAAACACCTACATTATAAAAGACGTGGAAACTGTTGAATTGGTGTATGTTTTGCTGCGTATATTCTCAACAACAACAAAACAAATGAAATTTTAAAAAAGAAGAAGAAACCTCTCAAATCAATAGCCTAACTCTACAATTGAGGAACCAGAAAAAGAAGAACAAACGAAGCCTAAAACTAGTTTCAGAAGTGGATTCAGAATCTGACCACCGCCACACTCCACCACCCTGGCCAAAGCCAGCTCCACCTCTCACCTAGATGGTGCAGCTGGCCTGCTCTGCCCTCAGTGCCCACAGTCTGTTCCCAACACAGCAGCCCACATGGCCCTGTTAACACCTAACTTGGGGCACATTCCTCCTCTGCCTAGAATCCTCCAGCAAAAGCCATGTTTCTAACCATGGCCCAGGCCTACATGATCTGGGCTTGTCCATCTCCCTCCCATCTCACCTTGCCTGCTTCACTCCACTCCCACCTGAGCACTGGCTGTTCCATCTGCCCAGAATACTCTTCCCTGCACCCTCGCCTGCTTCAAGACTTTACTCAAACGTCATTCCTTGTTTATCACTGACCTTACTCCCCCTCCTGCCCTTTCCCCTACTTTATTTTTCCCCAGAGCTCAACTCTTTCTAACCTATTTGACTTTCTAGCCTATTTGACTCTTTTAACATTCCTAGTTTATTGTAGTGTCCTTGCCCTGTCCCCTCTGTATTCCCAGCACCTAGCACAGTGCCTGGCGTACAGTGAGCTCCCAATAAATAGTTGCCAATGGAATGAATGATATGGGTTAAGTCCGGTAGTAATGATACCCAGAGGGGCATAGTGAGGACTAGAGTTGTCCTCACTGGTAACTGGTGGACTCTTCATGGAGTCCCTGTGCCCTGACTTGGGTTGAACTTGGCAGGTAGAGGAGGCCCTGGGCAGCTTTGCCACTAGATAAAATCCCATTATTGACCTCACAGAATGGAGTATGACCCTTACAAATTGTGTGACCCTGAGCAAGTTACATCATCTCTGTGGCCTCAGTCTCCTCATCTGCAAAATGGGGATAAAAATGGTACCCGCTTTATGTTGGGAGGCTTCAAGGAAGTCCTATGTAATGTGCTCAGGGCAGTACCCAGCACGTAAGCTTTATCGTCATGTGATCGACCTCAGTGTACCGTTACACCTGGAGGCTTCTCAATGACATTTTGTAATGAAGGCGAGAACACTGCCTGCTGGGGCCCACTTTGGTTCCATGACTTTAGCCCACAGCAAGGCCACCTGTACTGGGGAGAATATGTATCTCAGTGTAATATGGGACAGAGACCTGGCTCGGGAACTAGACTACGTTCGTGTCCCCACTCTGCCACCTTCCCAATGCATGAGTTGGGAGCAGTCTTGTCACCTGGCTGAGTCTCAGTTTCCCCATCTGTGAAGAACAGGACAGCTATGACAATGTCCCTGGGTACTAAGAGACTCCCATGAGCCCCAGGTGCCAATGCTTGTTTATTTTTTCAGCTTCCTCCTTATACACCACCTCAGTCAAAAAATGGACATGAAACACTTACCAAAATATGAGAAGGTAAGAGGGGCTCGGGCAGAGGAGAACAGAGGCTGCAGAACTGTGTGCAGCTGGGCAGGAAGGTGCCGTAGACACGTGCCTGTGAGGCGACCGTCACTTACTGTGACCTGAGCCCCTGGGCAGCCCAAGTGACACCAGACACGCACCAGTGCCATGATCTTCAGCAGCAGCCAGTCTGAGGCCTTACGCGGGGCTGCTGCCCTGAAGGCCCCAGTGAGTCAGAGGGGAGAGCAGTCATGTCTTAGGCCATCCTCTGAGGGCACAGCTCACAGTGTAACCAGATCCCGGGTACCCGCTGGCCAGGGAGCCATGGGGCACCTGGGTCAGCCTGACCTCCCAGGCCCACAGGGTGTCACCTGTCTCCCCGAGCTTTGCTCACCTTGCAGGCCTTTGTTCACTAACACCCAGGGAGTTAATCTGAGTGGCTGCCCCAGGCCCTGCCCTTCAAGAGCTCACAGGCCATTTCAGTCCGACAAAGGCTGGGGTTGGGGTGTGCCCACAGAGTTGGTGCCAAGTAGGGAGAAAATCCTCACAGAGACTGAGCTGTCATGCCACGTCCTGAAGTCTCTTGGGTGGGTCACTCTGAAGACTTCCGCCATGCACCCTATTCCTGGTCCCTGCCTCTGTCAGGGCTGACCCCTCTGTCCATGGCCGCCTGCCAGCCTGGCTTACCTGGCCTCATTTTGCCAATGCAGGGCTGGAATCCAGTGTGGACAGCAGAGCCCGGAAGACTCACCTCAAAGTGTTGCCAGTGAGCAATCCCCTTCCTGTCCTCCCCAAACCAGTAGAGACCAGGCCCCCTCAGCTCTGACATTTACAGAGGTCAGGTCTCCACCCCCAATTGTCCTGCCTGCCTGCAGCCGGCTATGCCAGCCACCAGGCAGGTAGCAGGGAGCTGGCGTTTAAACTGTAGGACACCTTGGCCTTATAATATGAGCACCACTGGCCCATAGGACAAGCCACGTGACTCTACCTCTCTGGCTCTCCCAGAACTCCTCCCAGAGATGCGGCTGTGCAAGACCTGTGGCACAGGAGGGGAGCCATCCGAGCCCAAGTCCCAGCTCTGTGACTTTGAACAGGTCCCCAAAGCCCCCCAGGTCCTGCTTTCCTCCTCTGTAAAATGAAGGGGTTGGGCAAGATGGTCCTTAAAATTTATTCTACATCAAACATTTTGTGATTCTGTACCTTATGACCATGTAGCTTAGAGGAAATTATGTTAGGGGCTCCCAGCCCCCAGCAGTCAAAGGAACAAAAGCTCAGTGAGCGCCCATGGCACACCAGGCACTCTGCTAGGCTGTCAGCACATTAAACTTATCTAATCCTCCATAGCCCTGTACCCATTTCACAGATGGAGAAACTGAGATTCAGAGAGGTGAAGAGCCTTGCTTAAGGTCACAGTAGTTTGAAACCAAGTGTGTATCTTTCCACTCTACCCTACTGTCATCAGAGTTATGAAATGAGTGGGTGTGTGTGACAGCAAGGCACCCAAATGACCGAGAGAAAGAAACAGAGAAGAAGTAAAGAGAAGCCACAGAAAGGAACATTTTAAGGAAAAGAATGTTCCAGGTAAGAAGGACAGGGTCCCACTCACAGGGATCTATGGAAAGGGAAATGAAGACACTAGGTGCCAGAGGCCAGATTGCTTTCTCAGCCCCTCTTGTGACTTGGTGGGTTTCCCCAGCCAAGTCACTGGTCCCACTCAGCTTTCTCATGGTAAGTGGGTATAGTCTCCTAGCCTGCCTGCCCACCCCTCTGGGCTTGAGGATCAAGTAAGTTCACGGGTGCTCGTTAAAATCAGGAACTTTTTGTTGCTGGGCAGGGTTATTCCTAAAATGAACGGTGCATCCCAATCCAAAGTGTAGTTAATAGTCATGTGCCACAGTGTCAGTGTGGGGGTTAACTTTGCCCAGAGAATCTGGCCTTTGCCCTTGATTTCTGAGATAACTTCGAAAGCTTTAGAATTTCCTCAGTGATTAAAGTGTCTTTGAGGAGGCCTCTAAACCAAACCTACCTAACAGGCTATGGCTGGCCAGGCCAGAAAGACCAACCATGGTATCAGCTTACCTCATGGGGGAGGTGTTGGGGCAATGATTCAATCAACCATGCCTACATAATGAGGCCCCAGTAAAGGCTCTGGACACGGAAGCTCCCTGGGCTTCCTGGTTGGCGATAGACATCAGTGCATGTGGGATGGTAAAGCTTCCCTTCTGGGGACACAGAAGTTGCATGTTGAGATCCCCCCCAAACCTCACCCTGTGTGTTTCTCTTCATCTTTTTGCTACAATAAAACTATAATAGCAAGTGTAGCACTTTCAGGAGTTCTGTGAGTCCTAGTGAATTATCAGATCTGAGGGAGTAGTAGAAGCCAGCAGGTCAGAAGTGTGGGGGGGCTGGAGACCCCTAAGCTTACAGCTGGAATCCTGAGGCGGTAGTGGGGAAGCCCCTGAATTTGTAGCCAGCACGTTAGAAGGAGATACTGCATGGTTTAAAGTCAGGAAAGGTGTGCATCAGGATTGTATCCTTTCACCAATTCATTCAGTCTGTATGCCGAGCAAATAATCCAAGAAGCTGGACTATATGAAAAAGAACGGGGCATCAGGATTGGAGGAAGACTAACAACCTGTAATATCCAGATGACTCACCTAGCTTGCGGAAAGTGACGAGGACTTGAAGCACTTACTGATGAAGATCAAAGACTGCAGCCTTCAGTATAGATTGTACTTCAACATAAAGAAAACAAAAATCCTCACAACTGGACCAATGAGCAACATCATGATAAATGGAGAAAATATTGAAGTTGTCAAGGATTTCATTTTACTTGGATCCACAATCAATGCCCTTGGAAGCAGCAGTCAGGAAATCAAACGACGCGTTGTATTGGGCAAATCTGCTGCAAAGGACCTCTTCAAAGTGTTAAAAAAAAAAGTCATTTTGAGGACTAAGGTGCACCTGAGCCAAGCCATGGTATTTCCAGTCTCCTCATATGCATGTGAAACCTGGACCGTGAATAAGGAAAACCAAGGAAGAATTGATGCCTTTAAATTATGGTGTTGGCAAAGAATATTGAATATACCATGGACTGCCAGAAGAACGAACAAATCTGTTGTGGAAGAAGTACAGCTAGGGTGCTCTTAGAAGCAAGGACAGTGAGACTTCCTCCCATGTACTTTGGACATTATCAGGAGTGATCAGTCCCTGGAGAAGGACACCATGCTTGGTAAAATAGAGGGTCATCAAAAAAGAGGAAGCCCCTCAATGAAATAGATTGACACAGTGGCTGGAACAATGGCTCAGGCATACTAATGATTGTGAGAATGGTGCAGGACTGGGCAGTGTTTCGTTCTGTTGTACATAGGGTCACTATGAGTAGGAACCAACTTGTTGGCACCTAACAACAACAACAGGGTAGAAGCGAGGGTGTTGTGAGGACCCCCAAGTTTGCAGCTGATGTCGGAAGTCTTGGGTAGACTTGGCACTCTGGAGGACTATGCCTTTTAACTTGGGAGGTCTGACCTGCTTCCGGGTAGTTGGGGTCAGAGGAAGAGGTGCCGTGCGTGCCGTTGGAATAGGAATTGAAGCAGTAAGGATGGATTGAAACTGATCAATACGTTTGGTGTCAGAGAAGTGGGATTTGATTTCCACGCTGCCAGTTTCTTGGTGGTGACAAATGTATCCTGGTGATGTGAAATGTTCACAGCAGCAGAAACTGTGAGAAGTGTAAGGGAACTCTGTACTATCTTTCTATCTTGGCAACTTTTTTGAAAATCTGCATATATTCTGAAACAAAAAAAGATTAATTAAATTAAAAAAAAAAGAATATGCAAAGATCTCCATTCCACAACTGTATGTCATAGCCACAGCCTAACTGATAAATTAAGCTTTGTAAATGTATAAATAGAGAATGGTTAGATAAAGAGGGATCCGTTCAAAATAACCATGGAAAATAATGTGGATTTAAAAGGACATGGTAGGTTTATTTCTACTGGTATGAAATCTCTTTATCGCTGGTTGAGGAAAACAATTTGGTTAGACTCAATGTCCAATATGACAGTATTTATGCAGAATATTAAACTAAGAATAGAAACATGTTAATGGGAGATAAATAACTGAAATTGCATATAAACCCAGCCAGACACCTCACCAAAGGGGTAACACTTTTTATGCCTGGAGATCAGTCTCATACTGGGCCTGGGGTAATGAAGGGGGATTTTGACTTAATTGTATTCTTTAGTTATGTTAGCGTTAATGTGAACTGTTGAGACCTGCGAATTTTTTCAATAAGAAAGTATTCAAAAGATTTGCCAATGTATCCTCCAAAAATAGAGAAGTCAGTAAATAACTTAGGACAAGAATAGCACCCTGGGGCAGTGAAGGGTGAGGACCCCACGTGGGCAGCCTGCCAGCCCCCTCCCTGGGCCTGGAAGCCCCCTTGGCAGGTTTTACACTGCAGAGTTGAGCTTTTCCCAGGATGCATTGTGTTCCTGGAGCAAAGCCTAGCGATGCAGCTGGTACAGCCAGGGTGGGGGAGGGCAGAGGAGGAACAGGGCTGCAGAGGGTGTATGCAGTGGCCTGGGGTCCCTGAGCAAGGTCTCAGGGCTGTGGGAGCAGGGAGGAGAGCCCTGGCTGAGCCAGGAGGGGCGTTTCCTTCATGCTGGGGCTTCCGGGGGTACTGGGGGCATCGAGTTGAATTTGCAGTCTTGACTCCTTCAGGGCAGGAGGCTACACCATGCAGAAGGCAGGCACTAGCCAGGACATTCACAAACACGGTGGCAGCAAAGGCCTGCTCAGGTCCCCCGTCTGGGAGGCGGGCTCAGGCTGCCTGGCCCAGGTCTGCAGGCCGCTGACCCGTCTGCTCTCTCCTTCTCCCCTTCAGGATGAAGATGAGACGCTACAAGCTCTTTCTCATGTTCTGTATGGCCGGCCTGTGCCTCATCTCCTTCCTGCACTTCTTTAAGACCCTGTCCTATGTCACCTTCCCCCGCGAACTGGCCTCTCTCAGTCCTAACCTCGTGTCCAGCTTCTTCTGGAACAATGCTCCCGTCACGCCCCAGGCCAGCCCTGAGCCGGATGGCCCGGACCTGCTGCGTACCCCGCTCTACTCCCACTCGCCCTTGCTCCAGCCACTGCCCCCGAGCAAGGCCTCCGAGGAGCTCCACCGCATGGACTTCGTGCTGCCCGAGGACACCACCGAGTATTTCGTCCGCACCAAAGCCGGGGGCGTCTGCTTCAAGCAAGGTACCAAAATGCTGGAGAAGCCGCCACCGGGGAGGCCGGAGGAGAAGCCGGAGGGCGGGGATGGCTCCGCCGCCGCCGCCCGGGGCCCTGCTCGCCGCCCGCTGAGCACCAGGGAGCGGCTGGGGAGCCGGGGCGCGCGGCGCAAGTGGGTGGAGTGCGTGTGCCTGCCCGGCTGGCACGGGCCCAGCTGCGGGGTGCCCACCGTGGTGCAGTACTCGAACCTGCCCACCAAGGAGCGGCTGGTGCCCCGGGAGGTGCCGCGGCGGGTCATCAACGCCATCAACATCAACCACGAGTTCGACCTGCTGGACGTGCGCTTCCATGAGCTGGGCGACGTGGTGGACGCCTTCGTGGTGTGCGAGTCCAACTTCACTGCCTACGGCGAGCCGCGGCCACTCAAGTTCCGGGAGATGCTGACCAACGGCACCTTCGAGTACATCCGCCACAAGGTGCTCTACGTCTTCCTGGACCACTTCCCGCCCGGGGGACGGCAGGACGGCTGGATCGCCGACGACTACCTGCGCACCTTCCTGACGCAGGACGGCGTCTCCCGGCTGCGCAACCTGCGGCCCGACGACGTCTTCATCATCGACGACGCCGACGAGATCCCCGCCCGCGACGGCGTCCTCTTCCTCAAGCTCTACGACGGCTGGACGGAGCCCTTCGCCTTCCACATGCGCAAGTCGCTCTACGGCTTCTTCTGGAAGCAGCCGGGCACCCTGGAGGTGGTGTCGGGCTGCACGGTGGACATGCTGCAGACGGTCTACGGGCTGGACGGCATCCGCCTGCGTCGTCGCCAGTACTACACCATGCCCAGCTTCCGGCAGTACGAGAACCGCACGGGCCACATCCTGGTGCAGTGGTCGCTGGGCAGCCCGCTGCACTTCGCCGGCTGGCACTGCTCCTGGTGCTTCAGGCCCGAGGGCATCTACTACAAGCTCGTGTCTGCCCAGAACGGTGACTTCCCCCGCTGGGGGGACTACGAGGACAAAAGGGACCTCAACTACATCCGGAGCCTGATCCGCACCGGCGGCTGGTTTGATGGCACGCAGCAGGAGTACCCACCAGCTGATCCCAGCGAACACATGTACGCCCCTAAGTACCTGCTCAAGAACTACAACCGGTTCCGCTACCTGCTGGAAAACCCCTACCAGGAGCCCGAGAGTACTGCGGCAGGTGGCGGGCGAAACAAGGATGGGGAGGGCAGGCTGCCAGCCAGGGGCCATTTAGACATGGTTGAAGGCTAAGGCCACATGATCTAGCTGGGCCAGTGGTGGGTGAAGGTGGCAGCTGCCCCGAGTATTATCTTCCTGCCACCTTCTGCCTTCCCGGGTGGTTCTTGAGAGAACCAGGAGTGAGTGGGTGATGGGTGGATGGGTGGGGGTCTTCCCTACTCAAGCCCTCCTGAATCAAGGGTCAGGCCTCCGGGCTTAACAACATGCTTCCTGGTCAGGAGAGGAGGGCAGACCCAGACAGATGTCTGTGCAGCCCTTTTTCCCTCCAGGAGTGCTGTGGCCAGGAGGTGCCAGTGGAGAATGCATGATTGGTCCTGGGGGCAGGGGAGGGTGGGGAGGGGAGTGTGCCAGAATTCACTTGGGCCAAGGCTTGGGAGCTGGGGCTCCAGCCAGGAGAAGCCAGCCACTGGGCATCTGGGGGCTTTGGAGCTGCAGTGGGAAAGGGAGTACCAGGAGGTCTTGGGGCTGTGGACATAGATGCGTTTGGGTCCAGGAGGAAGAGGGGACAGCAGGTGGGAGGGGATGAGAGCAGCATACAGCTGGGAGGAGATGCTGGTGGGGGCTTTGCAGTGCACTCAGAACGGTGGGTGGGAGAGAAGAGGATGCCCCGCCAGCCCCCAGGACACCAGCCCCTTGGGGCCGACATAGGCGTGGTTCTCAGACCTGGCCTTGACTTTCCTTCTTACTTTTTATATTCCTCTTTGTGGGATGCCCACTGAGTGCTTGCAGGGCCAGGACTGCAGTTCTCGGGATGGGATATGAGTGGGTCAGGCCTGCAGGGGTGGGAGGGGAAGACACTGACAAGATACCTCTGATCAGTCACCCTCTCCCCTCCATCACCCTCCCTGCCGGGACTCAGAAGCCCAGCTCTTCACTATCTCAGGTGGAATCACTCTTGGGCCCCTCTTTGGGGCTGGCTAGGGGCCAAAAAGGGACCACAAGACTCCCCTGAGCCCAAGAAGGGACTTTAAGGCCAGTTATATGATATCCCATTCCTCTAACTCTGCCTACGGGGGGAGGGAGTATACTTGCTGGGGTAGGTTCTAAGCTGCTGTAATTAAGAGACTCCAAAATACAGTGGTTTACCAAAACAAAAACTTATTTCTAATTTAAGTGTCTAGAGGGAGATGATCCAGAGCTAGTAGGGCAGCTCTGCTTTCCTTCATACACACCTTCCCACTCTGGATGCAGAGTGGCTGCTGCAGCTCCCACCATCACATGTGCATCCAAGCCTGGGGGAAGCAGAGAAAGGCAAGGGTAGTGAACACTTTTTCCCTTTAAGGGTAGGAACCAGAAGTGGCACAGTGACTTGTGGTTGCATCTCATTGGCCAAGACTTAGTCACATGGCTACAATTAGCTGCAAGGGGAGATGGGAAATACAGTCTTCAGTTGAGTTGCCAGGTACCCAGCCTCAGCTTGGGAGTTCTCTTATTAAAGGCAGGAAAAGAGGATGGATCCGGGGAACAAGTAGCATCTTTGGCACAGGGGGAGGGGAAGAGAGGCTGGAAATAACTGCTTCTGTCCTAGGTTCCTGCCCTCATTGTTCAGAGCTTCTGGAACAGTCAGGGCTGGGGCGTGGTGGGAGCCTGCAGCTGGTGGGCAGGATGAAGGCCCCGTTCCCAGGGGCCCCTCAGTCGTTTATACAGTGAGGCCAGTTGGCGTCGTCTGCCTGTGGAATGGTCCATGTTTGTGTGTGCGTGTATATTTATGGGCATGGGTGCATGCTTGGTGTGTCTTTGTACATGTCTGTATCAATGTGTCCCTGTAAATACATGCTTGTGTGTGGGTGTGGAAGTGGGGCCCAGGCACCCCCAGGGCCCCAAGCCTGTGGCTACCTCCTGCAGCCTCCCCCACCCCAAGATGGCTGAGGCCAGAAGCCCTCAGGGAGCCTGAGAAGGGGAGGCAGGGTCTGTCTGTCTGTCAGTCAGTCAGTCTTTCAGTGGAAGGAATGAGAATCTTCTGACCTGAGGCCAGCACAGCTGAGCGCCCACTACCTCCCCAGCCCTCCTCTCCCCAACCACACCCCCCACCCCAATCTCCAGCTGGGACTTCCTGGGCCAGGAGAGCAGGCGTCTCCCTTGCCACCGCTCTCTCAGGGAGATGCCCAGTGATGTGGGGAGCTGACCAGCCGACAGCCTCTGGCAGGCAGGCGTGAAGCAGACTAGGGGGCTCTGGTGCCCCCCATTCTCCCTCCTGTCCAGGGGATGCCCCCGAGGGAACCCCTCCTCTGGAGGTACAGCAGCCCCTCTCTGTCCTTGTTGGGTCTGAGAGGTGGCCCAAGAGGTCACAGTGCCCCCGTGACTGTGTCAACAGGCCTGGCCCACCCTCCTTAGTGCCTCTGCTCACCCCCTGAGGGACCATCTGGGGGCCGCACTGAGGGGAGAGCATGTCACCCCCTCCCCCGTCTGCCACGTCCTCCCCAGACCGGGAGCTCCTGAATTCTGCCTGGGCCCAGCCCAGGGCCTCCCTCCCACCACCCTACACCTTCAGCTGCTGCAGGGTGACCCCTTCCCTGCCTTGCAGGGGTCTCTGGCCTCCAGGTCACCGCCCCAGGGGCAAGTCAAGGAAGAGGGGGAAGCCTGGCCAGCAGGTGGAAAGGAGGACTGTCAGGGCGGAGCCTGGGCTGGGGCTGGGGCTGGAGCGCGTCACTCACACACAGTCACATCATACACTGGGAATGGGGGGAGCAGCCGGAGAGCCGGGGCCACCCCCCCAGTATGAAGGGAAATCAAACTGTGAAGGCGGACGGCTGGGCGCCACTGGCCCTATCCCCCTGCCTAGATTTCTTCCTCCAGAACCAAGGACGCCGAGCCGTGCCATCCAGGGGGTTCGGTTGCCCAGTGCCAGGCACTACCCGGGCCACACTGGTTGCTGGGGATGACGGGCACAGGAGAGCTTTGGGGGCAAAGGTCACAGTCAGGGTGGGGGAAGCAGGCCTCGCCCTAGCAGAGGTAGGGCCCTGGGAAATGTGTAATTTAAGGACATCAATAATAATAGTAGTAATATTTTTTTTGTAAGGAAAAATGAATATGTACATTCTGAAATCATTTTCTCTGTAAATGGTTGGATTTCATTTCACCCTTAAAGGGATGCTTAAAGGAGAAGATACTGTTAATAATAAAACAGCTACAAAGTCTGAAGGGTGTGCACGTGTGGCTAGTTTGGGGGTTCCCTGGGGCACAGTGGGGCTCGAGCAGTGGCTCTGGTCTTGCTAAGATGCTTTGGCCACTTGGGGCTGGATCATGGATCTTCCAAGGACCAGCAAACAGTGGGGAGAGGGGGTGTGTATGGAGCACCCTCACTTGGGGTGGGTGGCCCCAACCTGGGGAGCGCCCTCCCCTCCCAGAGGTGGAAACGAGCTCAGAAAGGGAAAACTGTGGCCCGAGACCCTGAAAGGAGGGAGAAGTGGGCCTGGTGCCAAGATAGTGACTCCCACCTCCTGAGGGGACCAGGATGAAGTTTTGCTGCCTCTGCAGAGAGGGGAGCGGCACCCTCAATTCGGCCTCTACTCTCGCGCGTCCAGCCAAGCGCACCCACTTCATTGTTTTTCCTCCCTGTGTGTGTCAGGGGTTCTGTGCGCCAAGGCCAAGGACACTCAGCCAGAGGAAGGCTGAGCGGGGCTGGGCCCAGACTCCCAGCGCTGGGTTCAGCATGTTGCCAGCCTGTCTGGGGGCAGCTCAGGATGGAGGAATCTGTCCTCTTCCTCCAACGGAGCTGACCTGGGCTGGTGCTGCAATGGCGCCTGGGACATGGAACACGGGGCTTCCTGGAGGCGATGCTTTGGGCCCAGTGGGTGCTGCGTGGTCCTGATGAGAACCTTAGATTGTCCTGGGTCTCAGGTGTGTCCTGAAAAGAGTCACAGGGATGGTAGAATGACATGCTTTGAGCCCTGCGGTGGTCCCCCATGGCTGTGCAGCCTCTGAGGTAGGTGAGGGGACCAGAGGGAGAGGAGCAGGAACAGCAATGTGGCGGTCTGAGCGCTTTAGAACATCGCCTCAACTCAACTGTGATGCGTGAGGGCTGGGACGGCCTGGGTCTGAAAGCACAGGACCGCTGGGGGTGGGCAGGTAGCTGGGGGTAGGGGCAGGGGTGGGTGGGGACTGAATCCTACAGGATTGAGGGAGCAAGGAGGGGATGCAGGCACTAGGCCTAGCCAGGAGAGGGCGATGGTGAGCCACTCGCCGTTTAGGATCATGCTAACAACCCTTCCACCACGTCCTAGAGGGAATCACCCTCAGTATAGAATACTTACGGATATTAGTTATTAAGTACTTATTTTGTATCAAATTCTGGGCTAAAAGATTTCCCTTCCCATCATTCCCATCTTACAGATGTGGAAAGCGAGGCTTAAGCACATTAAATAAAGCGGAGAATGGCAGAGTCAGAATTCACCTGACATGCTGAGCTCTTAACTGTCAAACTACACATCTCTCAGCACCCACCGGGGACGAGAATGAAGATGGGGAAAAAGAGAAAGCAGGCAGGGTAGGGAGGGGAGAAGAGTGGAGGTGACGATGCAAATATGCAAGCATTATCCAAGGTCTAACCAAACCAGGCACTGTGCCGGTTCCAGGCAAGCACAACCTCAGAATGGTGAGCCACTCGGAAGGGCCTTTCACCAGCTCAACTTCCTCGTCTATGAAATGGGGATCCTTGTAGGCTGTGAGGCTGCCCAGAGCTTGGAACAGTGCCTGGAGCATGGTGAGAGCTCCAGGCATGTGAGTGATCGTCACCACGATGCCCCCATCCTCTTCTCTGTGGCACGCTGACTGCGCGGTCATGCCTTCCTTCTCGAGATGGCTTTCCTTTGGCCTCTGTGACTTGCCTGTCTCCTGATCTCCTCTTTCTGACGTTCCTTTTTGGCCACCTTCCTGGGCTCCCCTTTCTCCACACACCCCTTCAACAAGGGGACTCGACAGGACTTGTTCCTGCATTCACTGTCCTGCCTACAGTTCTCGACACTCACCAGGGTGAGGCTGGCTCCCTGTTGCCACTTCTGTGGACTCTCGAGCTGGACCAGCCCCCCGGCCTCGTCTGTCCTGCCTGGCTGTCTTTCTGAGGACCCCCCGGCCAACATGCATCACACCAGGACTTGGTCAGGACATTCTGCCTTCTAGAGGTCACACCCATCATGTATTGTCAGCCCATTGCCCTTCCAGACCAGTCCCTGGAGAAAGACATCATGCTTGGTAAGGTAGAGGGTCAGCGAAAAACAGGAAGACCCTCAACGAGATGGATTGACACAGTGGCTGCAACAATGGGCTCAAACATAGCAATGATTGTGAGGATGGCACAGAACTGGACAGTGTTTCTTTCTGTTGTTCGTAGGGTCACTATGAATTGGAACTGACTCGACGGCACCTAGCAACAGACGTTTCACCTATTTGGTTCTACAATCATTGGCCAAGAACTAGGACACAGGGCAGGGGTGGGGAGAGGAAGACACAGCTTTCCTGAGATATGTAGGAGGCAGAGAATTCCCTAATTCCATCGTTCTCATTCACTGTGACCACTTCCTGGGCCAGGAGGCCCGAAGGGGGACACTCAATTCTGTAAAGCTCTTAAAGGGTCGACTTGAGCTCTAGCACTTAAGTAATCTGACTAGGATGCTCCAGGAGGTGGTTTTGTTTTTGGAAATCAAGTTTGGTTCTTAGGAGGCCACCGTGCAGCTAGGCGCGGAGACCTGCTTCCTAATGATTCCTCTGTACCTGCCGGCCCCACCAACCACGTTCATGCCACCCCTGTTGCCTTTCATCTCAATCCTACAGTCAGTGGCTGACTGCCTACCGTCACCAGACCCTAAGGAAAGGACAAGGCATATCTGCCTTTGAGGAGCTCAAAAACCATGGGGAGTGGGTCAGGGTCACTGCTGACGTTGAGGGCTGGATGGCTCTTTGTTGTGGGGACTGTCCTGGGCATTGCAGGGAGTTGGCAGCATCCCTGACTTCTACCTCCTAGATACAGTAGAACCCCATTCATGCCAAGTGTGACAGCCAAAAATGCCTCCAGACATGACTAAGTGTCCCCATGGTGCTGTATTGTCCTGGTTGAGAACCCCCGGAGTAGGAAGCTCACAGCTGTTGAGAGTCTGTGTGCATCCAGCCACTCTGCACACGTTAATTACCTCGTTTAATCCCATGAGGTAGCTGTTAGTGGTCACTGGAGTATCAGTTTGTCCTTTGTGGAACTGAATGGTATTTGGAGGGGTTTCTCCTATTTTCCAGCCTGTGAGATTGGAGATGGGGAAGCTGGGACTCGGAGATGAAGGACCTAAATTGCTCAAAGGCACACAGCTACTAAAGGCTGCGTTTAGGACCCATTGTCTTCTACGCTCTTCTCACTGTACTGCACTGCCCCCTAGTGGAAGCACGTGGCAGGCCCCTGACCCGCCTCCTGTCTGCGAGCTTGCTTTCTCTCCTTTTTTTCTCCTTCCATGTTACATAGAATCTGAGGCAACTTATACAAATACAGCTCAATATAATAAAATCCAGATACATAAAAATTAAAATCGTGGAAAATTGTAAAGGTAAAAGAAAATCAAGGCTTGGAAACTACACAAGATGTTGAAGGCAATGCTAGGGAAGGTCAAAGCACGGAAGGTATGCAGAGGAAAAGGGTATGTCCTTGTATTCCTTTTACCAGTTACCATTGCTGTTGAGCCTCTTCCAACTCATGGCGACCCCATGTGTGTCAGAATGGAACTGTGTACCATAGGGTTTTCAATGGCTAGATTTTTATGAGGTGGATTGCCAGGCCTTTCTTCCGAGGCACCTGCGGATGGACTCAAACCTCCAACCTTTGGGTTAGCAGTCAAACACATTAACCATTTGCAGCACCCAAGGACTTATTCCTTTTACAGATGAGGAAAGGAAGGCTCCAGAGCTTGCACAGGAGGGGGCTGAGCTTTGAGGGTAAACAACATAATAGAGGCATCTCTGCAGCATCTGTCATCCCTACACAGCAGGACTGTGTGTCTCGTCCTCACCTGTGTCCCCAGCACTCAGCCCAGGCCCCAACCGTGATCACTAAATACGCAAATTATACCGCCGTGACGTGCATGTAGTAACCCGCCCTTCCTTGGACAACCCGGCTCCCAGACCTCCAGCCTGTGTTATTATTGGCAGTATGTAGGTGTTGATTCTACCCTACAATTTGCCCCAAAGACCCCTGCACCCTGGCAGACCCAGGGCAGCCGACCCTCTTAGTCTGGGTTTGCCTGTCCCCGTTGCCTCACTGGGGACAGAGGCCCATTGGCTGCTGTGTCAAGAGGAGGCTTTGCCAGGCAGGGTCATCAACACCCTTAGACATTACTTAGCCTAGTCCAAGGGATGGTTCCGGGCAGTCTTTAAGACAAAGCCGACCTGAGCTGGCCAGAGTGGAGCTCTGATCCACGAACGTGAACTCAAAGTAGCCCTATATGAGCTGTGACCTGGGGGAACACACACTGACCCAGGAATCAGCAAGATCAAAGTAGTCACAATGTTCTGAAGACAGAGCACTCAAATACACACAGGAATTTGCCGTATGGTAAGGGGGCCATTTCATGGCATTGGGGGAAAGGAGGATTATTTCATAAATCTCCAGTCATTTGGAAAATAGACTAATTTCAGTCCCTGCCTCATCCTTACACCAAAGTGAATTCCAGCTGGTACACTAAAGATATTCAAAAACTAAAACACAAAACTCGCTGCCGTTGAGTCAATTCCTACTCACAGCGACCCTATGGGACAGAGTGGAGCCACTCTATAGGGTTTCCAAGGCTGTAAATCTTTACAGGAGCAGACTGCCACATCTTTCCCCACAGAGCACCTGGGGGGTTCAACGGCCGACCTTTCAGTTAGCAGCTGAGTACTTTAACCACTGTGCCACCAGGGCTGCACACTAAAGACGCAAAATTTAAAAATGAATCTACATAGATCACAAAATAAGTTGCAATAAATTTAAAAAGATTGAAATTATACAAAATATTTTCTCAGTGGAATGAAACTAGAAACCAATAACAGAAGGAAAAACGAAAAATTCACAAAAACATGGAAATTAGACAACATGCTATTAAACAACTGATGGGTCAAAGAACAAATAGAATGCTGTCCAGCTTATAGGTGGGTTTTTTGTTGTCCTTAAGTCCAGTGTCTACTCTGTAAAATTAGAAAATACTCATAAACAAATGAAAATGAAAACATACCAAAACTTACAAGCTGCAGTGAAGGCGGTGTTCAGAGGGCAGTTATAGCTATAAATGTTTGCATTAAAAAAAAAAAAAAACTCAAATCAATAACCCAATTTTATACCTTGAGGAACTAGAAAAAGAAGAGCAAATGAAGCCTGGACCTACCAGAAGGAAGGAACTAATAAAGATTAGAGTGGAAATAAGTAAAATAGAGGATTGTTGTTAGGTGCGGTTGAGTAGGCTCCCACTCATTGCGACGCCGTGTACAACAGAACAAAACACTGCCTGGTCCTGCGCCGTCCTCACAATCGCTGCTATGCTTGAGCCACTGTGTCAATCCATCTCATTGAGGTTCTTCCTCTCTTCCGCTGATTCTCCACTTTACCAAGCATGTTCTTCTCTAGGGTCCGGTTCCTCCTGATAACATGTCCAAAGTGCATAAGACAAAGCCTCGCCATCTTCCCTTCCAAGGAGCATTCTGGCTGTACTTTTCCAAGGCAGGTTTGTTCATTCTTCCAGCAGTCCACGGTATATTCAGTCGTCTTTACCAACAGTGTTATTCAAAGGCATCAATTCCTCTTTGGTCTTCCTTATTCATTACCCAGCTTTTCCATGCATGTGAGGTAATTGAAAATACCATGGCTTGGGTCAGGTGTACCTCAGTCCTCAAAGTGACATCTTTGCTTTTTAACACTTTAGAGAAGTCTTTTGCAGCAGATTTGCCCAATGCAGTACGTCATTTGCCTGCTTGACTGCCTTTTTCATGGTTTTAATTGTGGATTCAGGTAACACTGTGAATCCAAGTAAGATGAAATCCTTGACAAAATAGAGAATCATGAACCCAAAAGTTGCTTCTTTGAAAAGACCAACAAAACTGACCAACTATTAGCTAGACTGACAAAAAAAAAAAAAAAGAGAGAGAAGACACCAAAACCCAAACCCAGTGCCGTCGAGTCGATTCCGACTCCTAGCGACCCTATAGGACAGAGTAGAACTGCCCCATAGAGTTTCCAAGGAGCGCCTGGTGGATTTGAACTGCTGACCTTTTGGTTTGCAGCTGTAGCTCTTAACCACTACGCCACCAGGGTTTCCAGAGAAGACACAAATAACTGAAATCAGAAATGAAAGAGGGGACATCTCTACCAACCTTACAGAAGTAAAAAAAAAAATATTATGAACAATTATATGCCAACAAATTAGCAATCTAGATAAAATGGGCAAATTTCTATAAACACACAAACTACCTAATTAGAGAGAAAGAGAAAATCTCAACAGACTTATAACAAATGAAGAGACTGAATTAGCAATCAAAAACCTCCCAAAAATGCAGACCTCAAATTCTTCTAAAAAGACCAGACTTAATGGTCTGACTGAGACTAGAAGGACTCCAGAGGTCATGGTCCCCAGACCTTCTTTTAGCTCAAAACTGGAACCATTCCCAAAGCCAACTCTTCAGACAGGAATTGGGCTGAACTATAAGAAAATGATACTGGTGAGGAGTGAGCTTCTTGGCTCAAGTAGACACATGAGACTATGTGGGCAGCTCCTGTCTAGAGGGAAGATGAGAAGGCAGAGGGGGACAGGACCTGGCTGAATGGACACGGGGAATACAGGGTGGAGAGAAGGAGTGTGCTGTCTCATTAGGGGGAGAGCAACTAGGAGCATATGTTGTTGTTGCTGCTGTTAGGTGCCATTGAGTCGGTTCCAACTCATAGGGACCCTATGCACAACAGAACGAAACACTGCCCGGTCCTGCGCCATCCTTATAATCGTTGTTATGCTTGAGCTCATTGTTGCAGCCACTGTGTCAATCCATCTTGTTGAGGGTCTTCCTCTTTTCCGCTGACCCTGTACTCTGCCAAGCATGATGTCCTTCTCCAGGGACTCATGCCTCCTGACAACATGTCCAAAGTATGTTAGACGCAGTCTCGCCATCCTTGCTTCTAAGGAGCATTCTGGTTGTACTTCTCCTAAGACAGATTTGTTCATTCTTTTGGTAGTCCATGGTATATTCAATATTCTTCGCCAACACCACAATTCAAAGGTGTCAACTCTTCTTCGGTCTTCCTTATTCATTGTCCAGCTTTCACATGCATATGATGCGATTGAAAATACCATAGCTTGGGTCAGGCACACCTTAGTCTTCAGGGTGACATGTTTGCTCTTCGACACTTTGAAGAGGTCCTTTGCAGCAGATTTGCCCGATGCAATGCGTCTTTTGATTTCTTGACTGCTGCCTCCATGGCTGTTGATTGTGGATCCAAGGAAAATGAAATCCTTGACAACTTCAATCTTTTCTCCGTTTATCACGATGTTGCTCATCGGACCAGTTGTGAGGATTTTTGTTTTCTTTGTGTTGAGGTGTAATCCATAGTAAAGGCTGTAGTCTTTGATCTTCATTAGTAAGTGCTTCAAGTCCTCTTCACTTTCAGCAAGCAAGGTTGTGTCAACTGCATAACGCAGGTTGTTAATGATTCTTCCTCCAATCCTGATGCCCTGTTCTTCATATAGTCCAGCTTCTCGTATTATTTGTTCAGCATACAGATTAAATAGTTACGGTGAAAGAATACAACCCTGACACACACCTTTCCTGACTTTAAACCAATCAGTATCCCCTTGTTCTGTCCGAACAACTGCCTCTTGATCTATGTAAAGGTTCCTCATGAGCACAATTAAGTGTTCTGGAATTCCCATTCTTTGCAGTGTTATCCATAGTTTGTTATGAACCACACAGTCGAATGCCTTTGCATAATCAATAAAACACAGGTAAACATCCTTCTGGTATTCTCTGCTTTTAGCCAGGATCCATCTGACATTAGCAATGATACGCCTGGTTCCATGTCTTCTTCTGAAACCAGCCTGAATTTCTGGCAGTTCCCTGTCGATATACTGCTGCAGCCATTTTTGAATGATCTTCAGCAGAATTTTGCTTGCGTGTGATATTAATGATATTGTTCTATAATTTCCACATCAGGTTGGATCAACTTTCTTGGGAATAGGCATAAATATGGATCTCTTCCAGTCAGTTGGCCAGGACGCTGTCTTCCATATTTCTTGGCATAGATGAGTGAGCACCTCCAGTGCTGCATCTGTTTGTTGAAACGTCTCAATTGATATTCCATCAATTCCTGGAGCCTTGTTTTTCTCCAATGCCTTCAGAGCAGCTTGGACTTCTTTCTTCAGTACTGTTGGTTCCTGATCATATGCCACCTCTTGAAGTGGTTGAATATTGACTAATTCTTTTTGGTATAATGACTCTGTGTATCCCTTCCATCTTCTTTTGATGCTTCCTGCATCATTTAATATTTTCCCCATAGAATCCTTCACTATTGCAACTTGAGGCTTGAATTTTTCCTTCAGTTCTTTCAGCTTGAGAAATGCCGAGCGTGTTCTTCCCTTTTGGTTTTCCATCTCCAGCTCTTTGCACATGTCATCATAATACTTAATTTTGCCTTCTCGAGAGGCCCTTTGAAATCTTCTGTTCAGTTCTTTTACTTCATCAATTCTTCCTTTTGCTTTAGCTGCTCGACGCTGAAGAGCAAGTTTCAGAGTCTCTTCTGACATCCATCATGGTCTTTTCTTTCTTTCCTGTCTTTTCAATGACCTCTTGCCTTCTTCACGTATGATTTCCTTGATGTCTGTCATTCCACAACTCGTCTGGTCTTCGGTCACTAGTGTTCAATGCGTCAAATCTATTCTTCAGATGGTCTCTAAATTCAGGTGGGATATACTCAAGGTCATGTTTTGGCTCTCGTGGACTTGCTCTGATTTTCTTCAGTTTCAGCTTGAGCTTGCATATGAGCAATTGATGGTCTGTTCCACAGTCAGCACCTGGCCTTGTTCTGACTGATGATATTGAGCTTTTCCATCATCTCTTTCCACAGATGTAGTCATTTGATTTCTGTGTATTCCATCTGGTGAGGTCCATGTGTATAGTCGCCATTTATGTTGGTGAAAGAAGGTATTTGCAATGAAGAAGTCGTTGGTCTTACAAAATTCTATCATCCGATCTCCGGCATTGTTTCTATCACCAAGGCCATATTTTCCAACTACTGATCCTTCTTCGTTTCCAACTTTCGCATTCCAATCGCCAGTAATTATCAATGCATCTTGATTGTGTGTTTGATCAATTTCAGACTGCAGCCGCTGATAAAAATCTCCTATTACTTCAATTTTGGCCCTAGTGGTTGGTGCGTAAATTTGAATAATAGTCACATTAACTGGTCTTCCTTGTAGGGGTATGGATGTTATCCTATCACTGACAGCGTTGTACTTCAGGATAGATCTTGAAACGTTCTTTTTTATGATGAATGCAACACCCTTCCTCTTTGTGTTGTCATTCCCGGCATAGTAGACTATATGATTGTCCAATTCAAAATGGCCAATACCAGTCCATTTCAGCTCACTAATGCCTAGGACATCGATGTTTATGCGTTCCATTTCATTTTTGATGATTTCCAGTTTTCCTAGATTCATACTTCGTACATTCCAGGTTCCGATTATTAATGGATGTTTGCAGCTGTTTCTTCTCATTTTGAGTCATGCCACATCAGCGAGTGAACGTCCCAAAAGCTTTACTCCACCCACGTCATTAAGATCGACTCTACTTTGAGGAGGCAGCTCTTCCCCAGTTATCTTTTGAGTGCCTTCCAACCTGGGGGGCTCATCTTCCAGCACTATATCAATGTTCCGCTGTTATTCATAAGGTTTTCACTGGCTAATGCTTTTCAGAAGTAGACTGCCGGGTCCATCTTCCTAGTCTGTCTTAGTCTGGAAGCTCAGCTGAAACCTGTCCTCCATGGGTGACCCTGCTGGTATCTGAATACCAGTGGCATAGCTTCCAGCATCACAGCAACACACAAGCCCCCACAACAGGACAAACTGACAGACACTTGGGGGAGGAGCATATAGCAAGGTGTATATAAATTTTTCTATGAGAGACTAACTTGATTTGTAAACTATCATTTACAGCACAATAAAAATAAAAAATTAAAAAAAAAAACCAAAAAAACCTCCCCAAAACAAAAGTCTGGGACCAGATGGCTTCACGGAGGAATTTTAGCAAACATTTAAAGAATTAACACCAATGCTTCTCAAACTTCCAAAAAATAGAAGAGGAGGGAACACCACCTAACTTATTCTGTGAGGCCAGCATCACCCTGATACCAAAGCCAGACAAAGACAATACAAGAAAACTAGAAACCAATATCTTTTATGAACATAGTTGCAAAAATCCTTGACAAAATGCTAACAAACTGAATCCTACAGCATATTAAAAGGACTATAGGCCATGACTAAGAGGGGTTTATTCCAGGAAGGCAGAGGTGGTTCAACATTAGAAAATCAATCAGTGTAATACAGCACATGAATAGAATGAAGGACAGAACCACGTGATCGTCTCAATTGATGCAGAAAAGGCATGTGACAAAATGCAACATCCTTTCATGACAAAAACACTCAGCAAACTAGGACTAGAAGGGAAATTCCTCAACAGGAGAAAGGGCATTTGTGAAAAACCCACAGCTAAGGTCACATTCAACGGAAAAGACTGAATGCCGTCCTTAAGATCAGGAACGAGTCAAGGATGCCTGCTATTCAATATTGTACTGGAAGTCCTAGCCAGATCAATTAAGCAAGAAATAATAGGCAACTAAATAGGAAAGGAAGAAGTAAAACAGTCCCTATTCACAGATGACATGGTTATATATATAGAAAATAAAAAAAAAAAAAAAACTACAAGAAAGCTACTAGAGCTAATAAACAAATTCAGCAAAGTTATAGGGTACAAGATCAACATGCAGAAATCATTGTGTTTCTATACGCCAGCAATGAACAATCTGAAAAGGAAATGAAGAAAACAATTCCATCTTTTATAGGATCTGTCTTAGCTACCTAGTATTGCTATAACAAAAATATCATAAGTGAGTGGCTTTAACAAACAGAAATTTATTTTTTCACGGTTTAGGAGGCTAGAAGTCCAAATTTGGGGCACCAGCTCGAGGGGATGGCTTTCTTTCTGTGGGCTTTGGGGGAAGGTCCTTGTCTCTTCTCAGCTTCTGGGTAATGATTTAGGGCCTTCGTGATCTTCACGTGGTGCTGGGTCTATCTTCCTCCAACTTTGCTTCCTCCATCCTTGCTTAATCTGTTCCTTTTATATCTCAAAAGACATTGGCCCCAGACATTCTACACTGATCCTGTCTCATTAACATAACAAAACAACCCATTCCCAAATGGGACTATAACCACAGGCATAGAGGCTAGGATTTCAACACATATTTTGGGGGGACACAATTCAATCTGTAACAGCTTCTAAACGAATAAAATACTTAGGAATAAATTTAACCAGGGAAGTGAAAGACTTGCACAATAAAAACTGTAAAACGTTGCTGAAAGAAATTAAAGAAGCCCTTGTTGTTGTTAGGTGCGGATGAGTCGGTTCCAACTCACAGTGACCCTGTGTACAATAGAACGAAACACTGCCCCATCCTGCGCCACCTTCACAATTGTTGTTATGCTTGAGCCCATTGTTGCAGCCACTGTGTCAATCTATCTCATTGAGGGTCTGCCTCTTTTTTGATGACCTTCTGCTTTACTAAATAAATAGAAAGACATCCCGTGTTCATGGATTAGAAGACAATGTTGTAAAGATGTCAACACTACCCAAACTGATTTACAGGTTCAATGTAATCCCTATTAAAATTCCAACAACTTCTTTGGGAGAAGTAGAAAAGCTGATCCTCAAATTTATATGGAACTGAAAAAAAAAAACAAAAACCAAACCTGTTGCCATCGAGGCGATTCTGACTCATAGCAACCCTATAGGACAGAGTAGAACTGCCCCATAGGGTTTCCAAGGAGCAGCTGGTAGACTCAAACTACTGACCTTTTGCTTAGCAGCTGTAGCTCTTAACCACTGTGCCATCAGGGCTCCACGGAATTTCAAGGGGCCCCAAATAGACAAAACAATTTTGAAAAAAGAAGCACAAAATTCTTCTAGGAGGACTCACACTCCCCAATTTCAAAATGTGAGATAAAGTATAGTCATTAAAACAGTGTAGTGAGTCAGGAATACCAGGAGGAAATGAAATGTGTGGCTTATTGCCTCCATGAACAACTGCCTCCTTTGCCAGGAGGCCAGAAGAACTGGATGGCGCCTGGCTACCGTTACTAAAGGTTTTGATAGAAAATTCTATAGCAGAATCCTGATCAGAAGGGGGAAGATGCAGAACAGGGTTTAAAGTCATCATGGACCTCTGACTTTCTGAAGGCTGGGTGAACCCCTGAAAATATTGCCCTGAGAAAACCTTTAAACCTTAAGCCAAAAATAGTCCCTGAAGTCTTGTTTAAACCAAACTGTAGTTTAGTTTAACTAGTAAAGAATGTCTACCTTGAGCACTGTACTCTTTTAAGAACTATCTATATGGGATCAAATTGACAACAGCTACTAGAAAGATTAGATAGGAAATTTAGGGGGCAGAGTGTTTATGTTAATGCAGGAGAAACAATTTGGATAAAAAAATTTTTTTTTTTTTTTTTTAAAGGAGGGTGAAAAGGAGAAAAAATGTGGTACCGGTACAAGGATAGACATACAGACCAATGGAACAGAACTGAGAGCCCAGAAATAAGCTCATACAAGGTTATGACTTATAATGTGTCCCCCAAAGACATGTGTTGTAAATCTTGACCCCCTAGACCTGTGTTTATAACCCCATTTAGGAATGGGTTTTCTTTGTCATGATAATGGACAGTATTAATATAGGGTGTGTCTTAAACCAATCTCTTTTGAGATAAAAAAGAGTAGATTAAGCAAGCAAGCAAGCAGAGATTGGGAAAGATAGATGCCAGACCACGTGAGAGCTCCAAGAAACAAAGAAACAGAAATTAAAAAGAGAAGCTTTACCCTTAGACCTGGCACCCTAAATTCGAAGTTCTAGCCACCTAAACTGAAGATTACAGTCTTCAGTATGGATTACACTTCAACATAAAGAAAACAAAAATCTCACAACTGGATCAATAAGCAACATCATGATAAATGGAGAAAATATTGACGTTATCGAGGATTTCATTTTACTTGGATCCACAATCATCGCTCAGGGAAGCAGCAGTCAAGAAATCAAACCACTCATTGCATTGGGCAAATCTGCAAAAGATCTCCTTAAAGTGTTAAAAAGCAAAGATGTCACCCTGAGGACTAAGGTGCACCTGACCCAAGCCATGGTATTTTCAGTTGCCTAACATGCATGCAAAAGCTGGACAAAGAATAAAGAAGACTGAAGAAGAATTGATGCCTTTGAACTATGTTGTTGGTGAAGAATATTAAATACACCATGGACTGCCAGAGAACGAATACATCTGTCTTGGAGAAAAGACAGCCAGAATGTTCCTTGGAAGCAAGAATGGTGAGACTTCCCCTCATGCACTTCAGACATGTTATCAGGAGGGACAGTCCCTGGAGAGGGACATCATGCCTGGTAAAGGAGAGGGTCAGTGAAAGAGGGGAAGACTCTCAACGAGATGGATTAACACAACAGCTACAACAATGGGCTAAAGCACAGCAATAATTGTGAGGATGGCGCTGGATCAAGCAGTGTTTTGTTGTTCCTAGGTTGACTATGAGTTGGAAAAGACTCAACAGCACCTAACAACAACAACAAACTGAGAAAATAACTTTCTGTTGCTAAAGCCACCTACTTGTGGTATTTCTGCTATAGTGACACTACATAACTGAGATATACATCTGTGGCCGACTGATTGTCAACAAAGGTGCCAAGCTCATTCAATGGAGAAAGAATGGTCTCTTCACAAATGGTGCTGGGACAACTGGATTTCCACACTCAAAAGAATGAAGCTGGACCCATACCTCATACCATATACAAAAATTAACTCAAGATGGATCAATGACCTAAACATAAAGGATTTACTTTGTAAGAAAATATAAGAGTAAAGTTTCGGGATCTTGTTTTTGGCAATGGATGTACTTAGATATGACACCAAAAGCATGAGCAACAAAAGAAGAAATAGATCCATTGAATTTCATCAAAATTAAAAACTTCTGTGCATCAAGGAACATTATTGAGAAAGTCAAAAGTTAATCTATTGAATAAGAAAAAAATATTTGGAAATAATATATCAGATATAAGGGTTTAATATCCAGAATATGTAGAGAACGCCCACAATTCAACAATAAAAAGACAAACAACGAAATAAAAAAATGGCCACAGGATTTGAATAGACATTTCTCCAAACAAGATATACAAATGGCCAGTAATCACACAAAAAGATGGTCAACATCATTAGTCATTGTTGTTGTTCCGACTCATAGCCACCCTATGTATGTACAATAGAAGGAAACCGCCCAGTTCTGCGCCATCCTCACAATCCTTATGCTTGAGCCTATTGTTGCAAACACTGTGTCAATCCATCTCACTCGTTGAGGGTCTTCTTCTTTTTCCATGATCCTTACCAAGGATAATGTCCTTCTATAGGGACTGGTACCTCCTCATAACATCTCCAAATGTGTGAGATGAAGTCTCACCATCCTTGCTTCTAATGAGCATTCTGGCTCTACTTCTTCCAAGAATGTTTGTTCGTTCTTCTGCAGTCTGTGGCATATTCAATATTCTTCACCAACACCGTAATTCAAAGGCATCAGTTCTTCAGTTTTCCTTATTCATTGTCCAGCTTTCACACTTATATGAGGCAATTGAAAACACCATGGCTTGGGTTAGACGCACGTGAGTCTTTAAAGTGACATCTTTGCTTTTTAACACTTTAAAGAAGTTTTTTGCAGCAGATTTGCCCAATGCAGTGCATCGTTTGGTTTTTTGACTGCTGCTTCCACGGGCCCCCACGTGTCTGTCAGTTTGTCATACTGTGGGGTCTGGCGTGTTGCCGCGATGCTGAAAGTTACGCCACCGGTATTCAAATACCAGTAGGGTCATTAGTCATTTAAAAAAAAAAAAAAAACTCATTGCCATTGAGTGGATGCCAACTCATAGCAACCCTATAGGACAGAGTAGAACTGCCCCATAGGGTTTCCAAGGAGCCCCTCGTGGATTCCAACTGCCGATCTTTTGGTTAGCAGCTGTAGCACTTAACCACTACGCCACCAGGTTTTCCCATTAGTCATTACAAAAAAAAAAAAAAACCAAACCCATTGCCATCAAGTTGATTCTGACTCATATGAACCCTATAGGACAGGGTAGAATTGCCCCATAGAGTTTCTAAGGAGTGCCTGTTTAGCAGCTGTTGCACTTAACCAGTATGCCACCAGGGTTTCCCATTAGTCATTAAAAGGCTCAAATCAAAATCACAATAAGATAACACTTTACACCCACTAGAATGACTGTGATTAAAATAGGAAAATAACAGGTGTTACTGAGGACCTGGAGAAACCGAAACCCTCATCCTTTGTTGGGAATGCAAAACAGTACAGCTGCTGTGGAAAACAGTTGGTAGCCCCTAACAAGTTAAACATAGAACTATCATATGACCTAGCAATTCCAATCCTAGGCCGTCATTGTTAAGTGCCATCAAGTCCTTTCTGACTCAGAGAGATCTTGTGTACAACAGACCGAAACACTGCCCGGTCCTGCGCCATCCTCACAACAGTTACCCTTGAGCTGAGCCCTTTGTTGTGGCCACTGTGTCAATCCATCCCAAGAGGGTCTTCCTCTTTTTCGCTGACCCTCTACTTTATGAAGCATGATGTCCCTCTCCATGGACTGATCCCTCCTGATAACATGTCCAAAGTATGTGAGACATACTTGCTTCTAAGGAATATTATGGCTATACTTCTTCCTAAACAGATTTGTCGATTGTTTTGGCAGTCCATGCGTATAGTCCATATTATTTGCCAACACCATTATTCAAAAGCGTCAGTTCTTCTTTGGTCTTCCTTATCATTGTTCAGCTTTCGCATATATATGAGGCCGTTGAAAACAGGCGCACCTTAGTCCTCAAGGTGACATCTTTGCTTTTTAACACGTTAAGGAGGTCTTTTGCAGCACGTTTGCCCCATGCAATGTGTCATTTGTTTTCTTGACTGCTGCTTCCATGGGTGTTGATTGTGGATCCAAGAAAAATGAAATCCTTGACAACTTCAATCTTCTCTCCATTTATCATGATGTTGCTTATTGATCCAGTTGTGAGGATTTTTGTTTTCTTTATGTTGAGATGCAATCCATACCAAAGGCTGTGGTCTTTGGTTTTCATCAGTAAGTGCTTGAAGTCCTCTTCACTTTCAGCAAGTAAGGTTGTGTCATCTGCATAACACAGGTTGTTCATGAGTCTTCCTCCAATCCTGATGCCCTGTTCTTCTTCATACAGTCCAGCTTCTCGGATTATTTTCTCAGCATACACATTGAATTAGTATGGTGAAAGGATACAATCCTGACACACACCTTTCCTGACTTTGAACCACGCAGTATCCCCTTGTTCTGTTTGAACTACTGCCTCTTGATCTATGTCCAGGTTCCTCATGAGCACAATTAAGTGTTCTGGAATTTCCATTGTAGGTACATACCCAAAAGAATTGAAAGCAGGAACAAGAACTGAAACTTGTATACCAGTTTGTATACCAGTATACTATTCACCATGGCCCAAAGGCAGAAACAACCTAAACGTCCATTAACAGATGAATAGACAAACAAAATGTGGTATATATGTACAATGAAATATTACTCAGCCATAAAGAGAAATGAAGTCCCGATGAGTGCAACGACATGGATCAACCTTGAAAACATCATGCTGAGTGCAATAAATGAGTCACAAAAGGACAAATATTGTATGACCCCACTTAAATCAAATAGGCAAATATATAGTAGTTATCTGGGGTGGGAGGGAGGTGGGGAACAGGGGAATCATTGCCTAGGGGGCACTGAGCTTCTGTCAATGGTGGTGGGATGGTTTGGAAAAGGATTGTGGTAATGGTGGCGCAACATGAAAAATGTAATCAACGTCACTGAATTGTACATGGGAAAGTTGTTGAAGGGGAAAACGTTTTGCTATACATACTTTTCCCACAATAAAAAAAAATCATAAACTTAAAAAAAAAAAACCAAACACAACTCTTTGTGGACCAAGAAAAACACCTCTTGGTCCAGTCCAAAATGTAGTCCTCCAGTTTGCCCCTTGAGGAGGTGGAAGTTATAATCAGTCTGAGTGGCGACTCCCTCATCTGTAAAATGGGTACGTTGTTGGCCATCCCTCACAGGATTGCAGTAGGGATCAAAGGGGATGAAGTACCTAAAAGGAACCTGACCAGCATTCATTTCCTGAGCGAGTGTTTTGAGCTGGGCAGTGGACTCCGCCTGCCCAAGCTTCTTCTAAGTGTGGTAACCCGCAGAGGTGCGCCGATGGGGAATGAAGGGGCTGGGACCTGGGCTCAAAGCTGCCTTGGCCAGCCCCAAGGCCTCCCCCTCCTGCTGCCTGGTAAAGAGAGGGTATTCGGTGAACAAGCTATGTTCCCTTTGCCCCTTGCCGTACCGCCTGGCACAACGTGGGCAGCACAGATTTCACAGAATGGGGCACCTCACTTCTGTCCAGGGATATCAGATTTTAGTCTGGTGAATACGGGATTGATGGCATCTGATGACAGCAAACCCCATGGGGGGAGGCAGCTCTCTCAGCAACAGTGATTTCCAGGTCCCTGGCCTGCTCACAGGTGATCCAGTTACAGCCAACTCTGCCATTACTCTATTGGCCCAGGTGATGAGTTGTCTGCTGGCTTCACTCCACCCTTGGGCTGGGGTAGCGGGGGGAAGACAGCCGGACTGAACTTTCAGTCTTGTCATCCAGCAGCAATTTCCCTCCAATTTTGCGCAACGGGCATTTCCTGAGGATCTCATTTTGTGTGTGGTATCCCACTGGGCAAGTTCCCTGGAGAAGGACATCATGCTTGGTAAAGTAGAGGGTTAGTGAAAAAGAGGAAGACTCAATGAGATGGATGGCCACAGTGGCTGCAACAATGGACTCGAGCATAACAATGATCATGAGGATGTCTCAGGGCCAGGCAGTGTTTTGTTCTGTTGTACATAGGGTCATTATGAGTCAGAATCGACTTGACAGCACCTAACAACAACAACAAAAACAAAAAAAACTGGGCAATGTAAGTGGGATGAGACCTAGGTATCTGGGGAAGTTTGGGCTCCCTTCACTGCCACCCTAGGGGCAAAGGGAGCCTCCTGCTTCCTTACTCTCCCTTCTCCTCCCCTCCTCTGTGACATCATTCCCCTGAGGTGTCCTATCTCTGGCATTTTCTACCGGCTCTTTTCTCCAGAGGTCCTGGTGGTGCAGTGGTTAAAGTGACCAACTGCTAACCAAAAGGTCCGAGGTTCAAAACCCCTAGTAGCTCTGCAGAGAAAGATGTGGCAGTCTGCTTCTGTAGACATTTACAACCTTGGAAACCCTTTGGGGTCACTATGAGTCAGAATTGACTCAACAGCAGTGGGTTTTTGGGTGTTTCTTTTTTTCCACCTTCCAGGCTATGAACAAATATTGGCCAACCCCAAACAAAACCACATACAACACAAACAGCTTTCATTTCCCTCTAGCTGTCCTTCAAGAGGCCTGGTGGAGCAGGGGTTAAGTGTTTGGCTGCTAACCGAAAGGTGGGCAGTTCGAATCCACCAGCCACTCCTTGGAAACCCTGTGGGTCAGTTCCACTCTGTCCTGTAGGGTCACTATGAGCGGACTCAAAGGCAACAGGTTAGCAGTCCTTCTGGGAATTCTGGGCTGTGGTTCTAAGCCACCCAGAGGCACTAAGACAGGGAACAGAGGGGCCCCAAATCTGCAATTCACATAAACAAATTAAAGCAACAAAGTAACAGGAAATGGGCCAGGGCACAGAAACAAAGCCACTTCCTGGAACAATGGGTTAGGGTATCAGAAAACAGCCCTGCAAACTTCCTTAAAGTTGTCTTTCAGAAGCAGTAGAAAAAAGCCAGCCCCAGGGACATGGGCAGAACATCTACCTGTGACCGCTGTGTGACCTTCCACCAGGGGCAGTGAGGGGCTGCAGCTGCTTAAAAAGCTGCTGCGGGAGCACCTTAGTTAACCTATCCCTGCCCAAAACGGGCCAATTGCTGGAAAACCCCGCCTATGCCTCTGAATAAACATGAATCTTACCCCCTCCTCAAGAATTTTTAAAAACCCATGCAAGTCCTTTGTTCTGGGAGATGGGGGTAAGCATTCCCTAGGCCCTCCTGTCTCTGCTTGCAAGCCCCTTTAATAAAGTTTTGCTCGCGTGGGAAATTCTCTGTGCCTTATCTGTTCATTCTTGACCAGTGAGAGGCAAGAACCTTATTCAATTAAAGGCGTAGAGGCGCCAGCAACAGCACCTTGGAAGAAAGTCTGGTGATCTGCTTCCGAAAGGTCGAAGTCTTGAAAACCAGATGGGAGCGACTCTACTCTGCTCACCTGAGGTTGCCATGAGTGGCAATTGACTCTATGCAACTGGTTTCGTTTTGGTTTAGCTGCCCTTCCATCTCACTGATTCCTTTCCCAGCAAATTCGCGCCTCCCTTTTTAATTCCCATTGACTTTTCAAGGGCCTGGGCTTTGCCCTGCCTCTCCCGCTGGACAAAGACCAGCTTCTGGTTGGGAGTGGATAATATTGGAACCACGCCTTCCTTCCCTACCCAGGCCTCCAAGGCACCCCTCTCTTCTGCTCATTCCTCCCCAGTGTCCTTTGTCCAGGAGCCTTTGTGGTGCAGTGCTTAAGTGCTCAGCTGCTAATCAAAAGTTCAGTGGCTCAAACCCACCAGCTGCTCCATGAGAGAAAGATGTGGCAATCTGCTTCCGTAAAGATTTATAGCCTAGGAGACCCTGTGGGGCAGTTCTATAGGCAGTTCTATTCTGTCTTATAGGGTCACTGTGAGTTGGAATCGACTCAATAGCAATGGGTTTAGCTTTTTGGTTTTGATCCTTTGCTTTCTCGGCCTTAGATGTTGGGGCCCCAGGCTCTCCCTCTTCTTCTCTTTCTCTGTCCCTGGCTGGAGTAGCTTCATCTGTCTCCATGGATGGTTCAGAGCTCCAGACCTGAGCTCAAGTCCTAGCCCTGCCATTACAGCTCTTTAAGATCCCATTTCCTTAGATGTAATTGGGACGGCCAGGAACCCTGGTGGTGCAATGGTTGAGTGTTCGGCTGCTAACCGAAACAGGAACCCTGTGTTTTATGTCTACATTCCTGCCCCTAGCCCTGTTCACAGTAGGTGCTCAGTAAGTGCTCAAAGAGTGACTACTTGGTTAACACATTGGAAACAATATGCTTGTTCCCACGGGTCATTTGGCAAAACTGTTTTGTTCGTTGAGCCCTCTAGGGCCTGGACCACTGAAGTTTTCTGAGATCAGAGGGGCCACAGCTTCAGGGTCCCCTGAGCTCCTGCCCTGGAACTGGGATGCTGGGTTTTCAAAGCTTATCTGTGGGCTAATATTCTGCACCCATCCATGCAAGAGTGAGTGTGGCTCTGTGCTAACCATGGGTCAGGAGCCCTGTGAGCCCCTTACAGGTCCTAGCTCATTTTTAAAAAATTGTTGTAAAAATATATATAACACAACATTTGCCAATTGTCGTATCTTATTTAATCCTCTACAACTCTAAGGCAGTTCTATTATCACCCTCTCCAAATCACAGACAAAGAAACCAAGGCACTGTAAAAACCAAAACCCATTTCCAACTCATGGCAACCCCTGTGTTAAACAGCTGAACTGAGCTCTCTAGGGTTTTCTTGACTGTAATCTTTAAGGAAACAGAACACCAGGCTTTTCTTTCACGGCATCACCGGGTGGGTTGGAACCATCAACCTTTCAGTTTGCAGTCAAGTGCTTAACCGTTTGCACCACTCAGGGACCTAAAGAGGGCACCCGTTGCTGTTCAGTCAATTCCGACTCATAGTGACCCTATAGGACAGAGTAGAACTGCCCCATAGGGTTTCCCAGGAGCAGCTGGTGGATTCCAACTGCTGACATTTTGGTTGGCAGCCGAGCATCTTAACCACTGGGCTTAAATCGCTTGCCCAGGGTCACAGTGCTAGCAAGAGGCAGAGCTGGGATTTGCAGTCCAGAACCCCCAATCAATGTCACCTCACATGACCCCTTCAAATTAGATGGAACTTGACTGACCTGACTCAGAGGAAATGGTCCCTCTCTTTTAGGCCCTCTATCTTTCTGGGACAGAGTAGAACTGCCCCCGTTGGAAACCCTATGGAATCAACTCGACGGCAACAGGCTTGGTTTTTTTGGTTTTATCTTTCTGAGAAGTGTACATTCATCCGTCCATTCAACAACAACTAAGTGCCTACTATGTGCCACTCACGGCCTGGGTGAACAACGGCTTTTGCCCTCCAGCCATGATCCCACAAGAAGCAGTTGCCATCATCCAGAGCTGAGACCAGGGGTTATGTCAAAGCTGCAACATCAATCTAAGAGATCCCAGGGTTCCCCTTGTCCCATGAAGCCTGGCAGAGCCCTCAGATTTGGGGCAGTGCCCCTTCCCAGGAGTCTCCAGCTGACAGAGGCAGCATAGATACACCACAGATGCACGTGGTCAGATGCCCGCCCACACTGCCCCCCTCCATTGCCATGGGAGTATGGGGGCCAGGGAGAGCTTGTGAGTCCAGAAGTGAGGAGAAGATCTGAAGAGCAGGAGGAGTCTGGGGGGAGCTGCTCTGAAGGGCAGACCCCCAGGGGGCCTCCATCTCTTCCTCTCTCCTAAAGATAATATTTTATAGAACAGGAGGGTCAGGAGGCATATGAAAGGGCCCCTGGTCCTCCAGCAGGAAATGTCACCAATGAGATTTATTTGGGTCACAAAATTATTTCTTTAAAGAGCAAAGTAGGGCAGCCTGGAAGAGTGGCAAAAACACACTCTTGAGAGCAGACAGGCTTGGGTTCCACCGGGAGCTTCTCCGCAGACAAGCTCAGGATCCTAGAGAAATCCCCGAACCTCTCTCTGTCTTGGAGTCCTCACCTGTAAAATCGGGATAACAACGTTTACCAAACAGGAGAGTTAGGATTAGACATAATACATTGTACACAGTTCAATGCCTGGTACACAGTAAGTGCTTGATAAAGGCGGCTCTAGGTACTGGTGCTGGTGTGAGTGTTGGGAGGGTGATCATTGCTGAGCTTCAACCTTGTTTTGTCTCTCCCAAGCCAAGCCAGCCCTGGGGAGGCCAGAGGAACCATTCTGCAGGTCCTAGATTCCACACCCACTATTGCTCTTAAGTCTTAGGACTGTCAAGGCCCCCATGCAGACCCTCCCTTTCCCAGAGGCTGCAGGGGTTCATGGTCTCCCCTATGTCCCTCGCCCCCCCTGGTGGGGACGTTGTTGTGAGCAGCTATCCAGTCAGGCCAACGCACAGAGACTTCATGCACAAAGGCAGGGGACGCTGCCTGGTCCTGCGTCATCCCCATGATCAGCTGCAGAGTAACGTTGTGATCCATAGGGAATTCATTGGGTGATTTTCTGAAGTAGGTCGCCAGGCCTTTCTTGCTTGTCCATCTCAGTCTGGACACTCCAGTGAAACCTGTTCAGTGTCACAGCCACACGGAAGCCTCTGCTGACAGACGGGTGGCGGCTGCGTGTGAGGTGCATTGGCCCGAACCCGAACCCCGGTCTCCCATATGGAAGGCAAGGTCTCTACCCCCAAACCACCACTGTCCTCTGCCCTGCACATTAGACTCTCAACTGGATACCACTGAGTCCTCATAAAAACTCTGAGGCTGAGAGAAATTAGGGAAGTTGCCAGGGGGCAGTAGCCCTTGAGTGATGATGGAGCTGCAACTGGGAGCCAGCTTGGCCCGACCCCAAAGCCTGTTCTCCGAAAAGACTCCGTTCCTTGGCTCACTCTGAGCCGGTACTGGGCACTGCGGGGAGGAGGCTCAGGGATTCCATGAAGACAGGGCTCCTCCCCGCAAATTCAGTGAGAAGACGGAGAAGCAAATGAATAATTTAAAACAAGTCTCTGCAAAGGACAGACATCAGTAAATCCGCTTTAATGCTGAGCGGGTGAACAGCCATAATGGCGATGCGTGGGAAGAGGGGGAGAGGAGGGACGTGGGAGGTGGTCTCAAGGAAGGGCAGGAGTTTGCCAGGAGCGAGGGGCCTGGGAAGAGGGAACAGCATGGAGGAATGAAAAAGAAATAAAAGATCTGAGGGAACAGCATGGAGAAATGAAAAAGAAAAAAAAGATCTGAGCACATGGGTTTGGAAGAGTTTGGAAAACCATGATAGGGAATATCAGTGTTAGAATGCCCTCAGCATCCTCATGGCCCCTGACAGGCCACGGGGGCCGGCAGCAGGTGGGGGCTAGCCGGGGCAGCGGCCTCGTTGGAGAGCGAGGCCGCCCGGTGCCCGCTCCCTGTCTGCCCACTCGTGGGACATCCTCCGCAGTCTCAGCCTGACCACGGCCTCGGCGGCCTTTCGCGGGGGCGGGGCCGATACGGCTTTAGCAGGCCGGTCCCTAGCCTGACGTCACGCGCGTAGGCGGGGCTCGGGCTGTGGGCGGAGCATCAGGGGGCGTGGCCCGGAGAGGCTCCGGCCCCGCCCCGAGGGAGGCAGCGAAGAGGGAAGACCAGAAGTCCTTCCGCCTCCGCTCTCCTCTACGCTCCCTCAGCCCCGCCCCTCAGCTCCCCGCGCAAGGTCGCGTCCCGGAAGTGAAGGGGCCATGTTGGCTGGTGACCCGGGGAGAGATACCCGGCGAGAGGCGAATCCTGAGGAGTGGTAGTGCGCGTGGTCCGCGGGTGAGTGCGGGGCGGAATGAGGGCCGGCGGCGGCCGGGCGCCAGGGGCTAGCCGCGCCTCCTCTCCGGGCGGCCGCCGCCGGCCCTCCGTCCTGCCCGGGGCAGGGCTCCCCGCCTGGCCGCTGGGGGGTCTCACCCAGCCCGCCCTCGGCTTTCCCCGGGAGACGCCCGGGTCTCCCGACCCCGCCCCAGCCTCCCGGGGTCCTCCCGGGGTCCTCCTGGGCCCCCGGGTCGGATTGCCCAACCTCGGGGTCTTCGCAGCCCAGCTGGGCCCGGCCGCCCCGAGGGTCGGGGGAGGAGCCGCACAGGCCGTGCTCAGCCGCCCACTCGCCAAGCGACCTTGTAGTAACACCCCTCGTCGTGACAGTCGCCTGCTACCTCATAAAGCGCTTTTACTTTTCCTGCTGATTTGCTTAGATTCATGTCTCCCACTACGGGAGCCCCTTAGGGCCGAGCGGAGCTCTCTTACACAGTTGAGGAAAAAGGGACAGGGACAGTGGCTTGTTAAAGCTGGCACAGGAAGTTAGTAAGGCCGGAGGCTAATGGCTGGCTGCCTAGCTTTGAGCTCAAAGTCCAGATCTTTCCAGTCAAATACCTCCCCCTCTCAGTCTCTTTATTTCTTAAAGGGGGGTAATGTTTTCTCCACCTGGGGACATTGTGCCGATGCCCTCTTTCATTCAACAGATTGTTTTGAGTCCCTGTTACGTTCCAGGCGCATGCTAGGAAGGTTTGTAGAGCACCCAGAAGTGGTGTACACATGGTAGGAACCCAGCAAATGGAAGCTGTCATCACAGAGGCAGAGAGCTGGGGTCAGGAGTGCATCCTCCCATTTACAGCTGTGCGCCCACGGGCAAGTTGTTCGGCTTAAAATGAGAGTAATGATGGCGTTGGGGTCGTTGATAGAATGAGATGGATTGCTACTTGGGAAGTGCTTAGAACATGCGCGATGCATAGTAGGCACTCAGTGAGTTAGTGTGGAGTTATTGCTATGGAGCCCTGGTGGCACCGTGGTTAAGAGCTACAGTGAGCTACCGCTGCCAACCGAAAGGTCTGCGGTTTGCATCCGCCAGGCGCTCCTTGGAAACCCTACGGGGCACTTCCGCTCTGTCCTGTAGGGTTGCTAGGAGTTGGAATCGACTTGATGGCAGTGAGTTTTTTGTTTATTATTGTTATGAACCTGGACCTGAGCACCTCGTTGGCTCCTTGGTTTAAATGGGATAGATGGATGACAAAGCACTTTACAAATGACAACACTCTGCATGTGTAGGCGTTCATTGTTACTGAAGGAAGGTGGGGGCATTTTATGTATAACTAAGGCTAATATTCGTTGAGTGCTCACATATCAGGCTAGATAGCGCTAATAATAGCTGTCCCCGATAGAGCGCCTTGTACATGCACAGTGCAGTTCTAAACAAGTTACATACGTTAACCTGTCTAACCTCCACACTTCCTATATGGGGAAAACATGGTTATTCTCCTCATTTTATAGTGACTAACTGAGGCAAGCGCAGACAGATTGAGAACCTTGGCCAAGGTAACATGGCTCCTGAGTACGGCTCCGAGTCCCTGTCTTCAGCTACTCCGTTGTTAGTTGCCGTTGAGTTGATTCCCACTCATGGCAGCCCCGTGTGTGCAGCAGAACTGTGTCATAGGGTTTTCAAGGCTTTTCGGAAGCAGATCGCCAGGTCCATCTTCCCAGCTGCCTCTGGGTGGGTTTGAACTGCCAGCCTCTGGGGTTTGTGTCACCCAGGGACTCCACTCTCGACTGCCTCTTATGGTGAAGTTCTGTTACAGGTGCTTTACATGAGTTATCTCATCCAGCTCTCAGAATAACCCTGTGTGGTAGGTGCTGTTACTGTACCGTTATCGTCAGCTCCACTTGACAAGTGAAGAAGCTGATGCTCAGAGGGCTAAGGAATTTGCGTAGTCTCATGGCAAGTAAAGAAACCCTGGTGGCGTAGTGGTTAAGTACTACAGCTGCTAACCAAAGGGTCGGCAGTTTGAATCCACCAGCCGTTCCTTGGAAACTCTGTGGGGCAGTTCTACTCTGTCCCATAGGGTCGCTATGAGTTGGAATCGACCCGACGGCACTGGGTTTGTTTGTTTTGGGATGGCAAGCAAGTGGCAGAGCCAGGATTCAAGCCCAGGCAGTCTGGCTTCTGAGCCCTGGCCCTTCACCATAACCTGTGCTCTCCCAGGAGAGGCAGCCGGGAGGCTGAGGTCTAGTTCTTGCCCTGCCATTAGCTCATACTATGATGTAGGTGTTTCTGAAACCTAGATGGAGAACTGAGCTGGATATTCTCTAAAGGCCCTTCTGACTTTAATTCTGATTCTAGGCTTCTGTTTCTTCACCTCTGCTTATAGCTCGCCGCCTAGCCCCTGCCAGTCCCCCATGGCCCCGTGGAGCCGAGAGGCGGTGCTGAGTCTCTACCGGACTCTGTTGCGCCAGGGCCGAGAGCTACGCTACACTGATCGAGACTTCTACCTTGCCTCTATCCGCCGTGAGTTCCGGAAAAATCAGAAACTAGAGGATCCAGAGGCCCGGGAGAGGCAGCTGGAGAAGGGCCTGTTCTTCCTCCGCAGCAAACTGGGAGGGATTGTTTAGAATCCTCTTCTTTCCCCTCCTACCCCAGTTGCAAGGAAAAGAGGACAAAGGTGCCTTCTGTAGACACTCCAACTCTGTGCCACCCCCACCTCACAGATGCATTAACAAGCCTCAGGTAGGTAGGCCCCTGTTCAGGTAGGTGTCATTTTTTTCTGATGCAGGGGACCAGGAGAGGGAGGACCTTTCCTTTAGTGATCTTTTAGGCATTAGTAATCAGTGAGCAAATACAGACGTGTTTAACAGAGTGTGTTCTCTTTTTGAGGAAGAAAAGGCCCACCAGAACAGAATTGCTAACACCATTTTATTTCATACAACATTTTACATGTGATAATGTTAGCAAAGACATTGGTTAAAACTGTAGAGCTCAGCTACAAGCCAGCTCATCCTTCGGTGCATTCAGTTATCTTGTGGGTCAGATCATGTCCCCCAAAACATAACTATATTCTGTTACAACTCAGCCTAGAAAGCAAGCATGGTGCGCAGATTCCAAGGTTAGAGTACCTGAGTTCCAAGTGGGATTTAAGGCAAGGCACTTAACCTTTCCAGGCTTCTCTTTCCTCATCTGTAAAGTAGAGATAATGGTACCTACCTCTTAAGGTTAGTACGAGAATTAAATGAGGTAGCGTGTGTACAGCACTTAAAATGGCACTTGACGAATGATATGTTAGCTCTCTTTACACGCGATGCCGGTGTTATCAAGAAGTCCCACTGTAATATTATGGTTATATTTAATTCAGCAACTGTTCCCAGAAGGCCTTCCTTGGACCTGGCTTCTCTCGTAGGTTCTGGGGAGAGAGATGAGTGATATGGCCTGTCAAGGAACTCAGCCTAATGGAATCACAGGAAGTTATTCCAGTGTGTTCGGCCCTATACTAGAGCATTGTGTAAAGACTGTAGAGATGGGCAGGGTGGTGGGGAGGGCTATAAAGAAGACATCTGAGGTCCGCCTTGAATGAGAGAAAGAAGCTTGCCAGCCAGAGGGGCAAGAATAAACAAATGCCTGGAGGTGGAAAATGCGTTTTGTAGTCTGGAAACGTAAGACTGGCATGGCTAGAATGGCACATCTGTAAGGTGTAAGGCAAGTGGCTAGAGTGGAGGCTGAGGCCAGGTTTAAAGGACACCGAATCCTCAGTTCAATTATATATCTGACAGTGGGGGGCATCACGGCCTTTAAGCAGGGAATGATGTGGCCACACTGGTTTTTAGAGGGATCGTGCTGGTGGCAGTGTGGAAGATAGACTGGTGAGAGATACTAGAAGCAGTAGACCTGGCAAGATGAGATCGAGGGAGGTTGCCGCACACAGATGCAGCGTGTACAACCTTAGGGGGACCTGATGACCAGTTGGCTGAGGCAGGAGAAGCAGAGAGAAGGATGGAGGATATTGGGAGGTATATGGCCTGCCTGCTGGATGGAAGGTGCTGTTTATAACTGAGAGAGGGAAAGCAGAAGGAGGAGCCTTATATAATGGCTATTGGTTCTCCCCAGCCACTTAGTCTATTGGCAGACCTGCCTTTGGCAATGCAGAACTAGGGGTGGGATGGGAGCCTGCCTGCACAGGGAGGGGTAATGGATTAGAAGGCAAATAGTGATTACTGGAGTCTTTCTATTCTTAATTTAACTGAGTTGGGCTACACGTTGCCACCACCACTCCCTCAAAAACAAAACAAAAGTAACCCATTATAGGGTTAATAGTTCATTTATGCAACAAATATTTATTATGTGTCAAGCATTGCTCACCCTGGGGATGTAGCAGTGAAGGAAACAAAGTACCCTAGAAGCAGTGGTCTAGTGGTTAACGTTGTTGTTGGGTGCCTTTGAGATGATTCCAACTCATAGGGACCCTGTGTACAACAGAACGAAACACTGCCCAGTCCTGCGCCATCCTCACAATCTTTATTATGCTTGAGCCCGTTGTTAGCAGCCACTGTACATGTCAGTCCATCTTGTTGAGGGCCTTCCTCTCTTTCGCTGACCCTCTACCGAGCATGATGTCCGTCTCCATGGACTGGTCCCTCCTGGTCAGTAGATGTGAACAGGTGGGGTTGCAATCTAGTTGGGACCCTTTAAACTAGTTCTCAGCAGCATGAGCTCTGGGTTCAAGTCCCGGCAGAACAGCTTACTAACGCAGTGACCCTGGGCCAGTTACTTAACCTCTGCCTCAGTTTCTTCATGTGTAAATTGGAGATGATAATGCTACTGGCCTCTTGGGATTGGTACGAGGATAAGGAAAGTAATACGTGTAAAAGGTCCAGCAGAGTGCCCAGCGCATGGCACACACTCAGTACATATTAGCTACTCATGTCTTACTCAAGCCAAACATGGTAGTTTTAAGTCACATGACTATTTCAGGTAAACTTCCTAGATAAATTGGAATTTTCCTAGTTCAGTGCTGTCATCCTGGGAAGCCACAAGGTCTCCATTACTCATCGTCTTCACTATATTGGGGTGACAAGTATTTCTACTCATGGGAGTCAGGTTAAATAACTTGCCTGAAATGTTGGTAGAAATCAGATTCTCCACCCTCAGCCCTGCCTGCCAGGTCAGTGTTCCTTCTGGATTGCCCAAGGAGCCTGGCCCCTCTGCTTGCCTCCTAGAGGGCTCCAAGATAGGAGAGCAGAAACTGCGTAGAGGATGTGTAGTGGATAAGCAGAGGAAGGACTCATCTCTCTTTGCTGGAGCTCGTGGGTGCTCTCCTGTTCCAGGCCACCAGCTCTAGGACAGCTATTACACTAGGGTAGGAAGCGCTTTTAACACTCCTGCCCAACTTTCTGTTTTGATCTCTAGCCCAGATGGCATCAGTGTGAGTGTAGAGGCCATTCTTAGCTCGGTCTTCATGGGTGAAAGGTAACTCAGGACAGTCCGGATTGCCAGCTGCCTTCTGGAAGTTGATCATTTGTCCTGTGGGTGGGAATCTTCAGAAACTTAATGACAGCCCACGTTCATGTAGCACTTTAGAGATTACAAAGTGATGGCGTACAGTATCTTAGTAGGTGGTTTTTCCTCACATCAAGCCTATGATTTAGGCCATGCAGGGATCATTCTCCTCTTTTCAGAGCTGAGGGTTAGTAACTCATTCGAGGTTACCCAGAGCTCAAAGCCAAGTACTCAGTCTCAGGACTTCTGACTCTAAAACCCATGTTCTTTTCCATCATGCTGCCGTCAGAAGGGCCGAGGAGGCGCCTTCCAACTTCTGCTCAGTTCATTTTCAAGGATCATGTAGAGGGTGGGTGCATGCAGGGGTTTGCCTTTTTGTAATATTCATCAGTAAAAGTTTTTTTGTTTTTTAAAAATAAAACCGAAGTCATCGTTATGTGTGGGGAAGTGTGTAAAGTCATGATAGGATCACTCTGCCTCAGCTGAGTTTGACGTGTCCCGTCTGTCTCAGTGGCCACTGAAGGGAGGATGACTTTTGCCTGAGTGTAACTCTTCTCCTTGGCCTTGTTTGCTCCATGCAGTTGAAGTAGGAATAGACTTCATTTGACCAAATATCCTTTCATTATGTCCTTAAACTTGAAGCCTCTATTGACTGTGAACAGTGGAGAAAAAGGTGCCACCAAGGTTGTGAACTCTAGTTAGGGGAAAAATATTTTTGGACTTGTGACAGTGATTTTTAGTTCACTGAATTGCTGGAATAAGGGGAGTCAGAAGTATTTCTTTCTTTTTTTTCTGTGTGGAGGGGGGTGTATAGACAGGAGACGTGAGATACGAAATTAGCAATCCTCAGTTGTAGCACATGTAGTTGCTGATTCATGACATATTGGAGTTATGACCAACCATACTTACAGTGGACTGTCTGTTTTTTTTTTTGGTATATCTTACTTTACCATTAGTAATACATACTACGTACAATGTTAAAATATATCTGTAAGTTTTTATGTAATGTTTCCAGCCCCCAAAGACAAATAAAGATTGGATTTATAAAGATACTGATAATAAAAGGCAATAGCAATGAGAACTAAAAAAAAAAAAAATTCAACTTAGAACCAACTTAGAGCAGAGTTGTCGGAACAGACCCCCATCGTAAGTCGGGGCCTACCTGTATTAGGAAGAATGTTATTTTGCACTGGAAGGTGTCCTTAGCGATACTGATGCCGTTTCTTGGTACCCCCCCCCCCCATTCTGGAGACACTGGGACCCCGAGTGGCATACAAATGTGTTTCTCCTTGTTAATTCCCGTGTGTGGAACATGGGAGGTAGACGAGAGTAGCAGTGTTAGAAGCAATATTCAGATCTGAACCACACTGCCATCCTTCATCTGGGTCAGCCCAGGGTTCTGACTCTAAGGGAGATGGCGCATTTGGGGATTAGTGGCGCTTCCATCGGGATGACTCCAGTGTTGCCGAGGAGCAAGTGTGTACCCATCTCTGGTGACAGCTGTACGCGGAGCCCAGTGGTGCCTGCGTTGGTGAGGAGGCCAGCTTCTATGGTGGGCCCATGTGCTCATTTTTGGAACCACATTCTTAATCTTCCAAGTGCATTGATCACACGGTTTTTTGTTTTCCAGTTAACAGCCAAGTCTACCAGTGTGCTTTGTGCTCAGTCTCACGGTGCCAGCCCCACCTGAGCTTTTTGTAGCCCTGCTACACGTTGGCCCCAAGAAACAAAGCCTTTGCCAGGTGGGAGCATCCACGGGAGGTTGTTTGCTTCTTTGGACCTTCCTCACATATGGACTGGTAATTATGTCTCTGTGTGCAAGGGGTCTGGTCTGTGTTATTTTGAGTTGTTTTTTTTTTCTTCTTTTTTGCAGAAGATAGATGGAATAAGGACCAGTTTCATTAGTTTAACGTTAGGCATGACGTAGGTGTCCCTGGGTGGTGCAGTGGTTAATGTGCTTGACTGCTCACTGGAAGGTCGGAGGTTCAAGTCCACTCAGAGGCGCCTTGGAAGAAAGGCCTGGTGATCTACTTCCAAAACATCACCCAGTGAAAACCCTGTGGAGCACAGTTCTCCTTCTGCAGACGTGAGGTCACTGTGAGTCAGAATCGGTTCAACAGCAACTGGTTTTACGCAGAAAAAGCGTAACACCAGGAGCTGGAAGTCGGGAGGTTTGGGGCCGCCGCCGCCATTCCCTTTCCCTGGGGCCTCTGGCCAGCCACCTCCCTGAATGTTAAGTGATGGGATGGGATTGGATGAGCCTCAAGGCCCTTCTCAGATCTAACCGAAAGGAACTACTTGTGAAGGGTAGAGGAGGCTGTATTGAGTGGTGGGCTACTTCACTCTAACCCAAGAACGGATTGACAGTGAGGTGGTGATGGTTGTGTGCCATCGAGTCGATTTCAACTCCTAGTGACCCCATAGGACAAAGTAGAAGTGCACTGTAGGGTTTTCTGGGCTGCAGTCTTAAGGTCTTTTTTTCCTGCAGAGATGCTGGTAGGTTCGAACCGCCAACCTTTTCTGTAGCAGCCAAGCGCTTAACCACTGTGCCACTAGGGCTCCTTCAGACAATGAGGTTAATATTTCCATAATCTCAATAGATCAGTCAAGAAGTTTTCCCACAGTGAGCATGGTCAGCTCTCCCCTTCCTCCGGATCATGGTGTCTCCCGCTAGGCCCTAGAGCCTGCGGTGCTGGAGGCAAGAGGACTGGGCTGCTGGGACTCACCGAGCACCCTGAACTTCCTGGGGCCCGGCCTGCTGGGAGAGGGAGGGGAAGGGATGGGTTTTGAGTGAGTGCCATCTTTGCCATCTCAATGGCAATGACTCTGCTCTGCCTTCATCCTCAGGTGAGCGATGGCAGGCGCTGGTGAGCGCAAAGGCAAGAAGGATGACAATGGCATCGGCACGGCCATCGATTTTGTGCTTTCCAATGCCCGGCTGGTGCTGGGGGTGGGTGGAGCGGCCATGCTGGGCATCGCCACACTGGCAGTTAAGCGGGTAAGTGCACACAGCCAGGGCCAGGGGTGGGAGAGGTGGTGTGGCGGCCCTGGCGAAGTGGAGCTTGGCTGTTGGGCACTCTTAGATGAGAATTTATGAGAATTCAGTAATTCTGCTGCTGGGAATCTGCCCTAAAGAAATGACTGGAGATAAAAATAAAGAAGCTTATCCCAGTGAGTAAAAAACTGCAGAGAACTAAAATATCGTTCCTGGAGTGTTGCTTTGTCGCTTCTGACAACCACAAGCTTGGGAATCCACACGACATCCTCCCTTCTGACCAAACCAAAAAACCAAACCCACTGCTGCTGAGTAGATTCCGACTCAGGAACCTTCTAGGACAGAGTAGAACTGCCCTATAGGGTTTCCAAGGAGCAGCTGCTGGATTTGAACTGCCGACCTTTTGGTTAGCAGCCTGAACTCTTAACCACTGCGCCACCAGGGCTCCCACTTCGGACCAGCTGGCTATAAATTTGGGGTTTTCATCCACCCCTGCAGGATGCCAGCTGCAAACTCAGGAATCCCTCCTAGGCTCCGTAACTTCTGATCTGGCTACAAATTTGGGGTTTTCTTCTACCCCTTCACGACGCCAGCTGCAAGCTTAGGAGTTCCCCGGGCTTCCTCACTCTGACCTCATGGCTTTCGCTATTCCTTTGGGTTTGATAATTCACTGGAACAACTCAGGGAAGGTGCTGCACTTAATCGTTACAGCATTATTGTAGGAAAAAAGGATACAAATCAAGAGACGCATAGGACAAGGTCTGGGAGGGTCCCTAGTGTGGCACTCCCATGTCCCAAAGGATGCCGTACCCTCCTTTGACCATCAGTGTCTCACCAACCAAGAAGGCCATGGAGCTTCCCTGTCCAGAGCTTTCATTGACTTCATTACATAATCAGGACTGATGGGATCAGCCCCTCCTTCCCCTGAGGTCAGCTGATACCAGGCTAAGTGGTGGTCTTTCCGGTTAGGCCCAGCCCCCACCTTTAGCACAAACCTTCAGGTATGGTTTAGATAACAAAGGCACTTTAAATACTCAGAAACAAAGGCCAGATGACTTGAGGTAAAGTCATTCACCTTTATTTTTCTTAACATTTGTCCTATCTACACATTTTATATTTAACTTGTTTATTATTCATTACCTGTATCCCTCTCCTTCGCTGAAAATTCCAGGAGGGCAGGGATTTTGGTCTCTGGGTTACTGGTTTATCTTTAGCACCTAGAACAATGCCTGTTATTAGGTGCCATCAAGTTGCTTGAGGTCAGTTCGGACTCATAGCGACCCTGTGTACAACAGAAATGAAACACTGCCCAGTCTTGAGTCATTCTCGTTGTTAAGCTTGAGCCCATTGTCACAGCCACTGTGTCAGTCCATCTCGTTGAGGGTCTTCTGCTTTTTTTGCTGACCCTCCAATTTACCAAGCATGATGTCCTTCTTCAGGGACTGGTCCCTCCTGATAACATATCCAAAGTATGTGAGATGAAGTCTTGCCATCGTTTCTAAGGATCGTTCTGGCTGTATTTCTTCTAAGACATCTGTTCGTTCTTTTGGCAGTCCATGGTATGTTCAATATTCCTCGCCAACACCACAGTTCAAAGGCGTCAGTTCTTGTTCGGGCTTCCTTATTCACTGTCCAGCTTTCACATGCATATGAGGGGATTGAAACACCATGGCTTGGGTCAAGTGCACCTTAGTCCTCAAAGTGACATCTTTGCTTTTTAACACTTTAAAGAGATCTTTTGCAGCAGATTTGCCCAATGCAATGCCTGACACGTAGTATTTGTTGAATAAGTGACTCTGTTCAACATTATGGTCCGGTAGTCCCCCCTTAACTGTGCTGTCACTTTCCATAGTTCCAGTTACTCATGATCAATGGCAGTCCGAAATATTAAATGGAAGATTCCAGAAATAAACAATTCATACGTTTTAAATTGCGTGCCATTCTGAGTAGCATGATGAAGTATTGGGTCTTCCTGCTCAGTCCCGCCCAGGAAGTGAATCATCCTTTTGTCCAACATATCTGGGTTGTATAGGCTAACCCACCTGTTAGTCACTTAGTAGCTGCCTCAATTATCAGATCCACTCTCGAGGTATCGCAGTGCTTGTATTCAGGTAACCCTTATTGTACTTAATAACGGCCCCAAAGTGGAAGAGTGGTGGTGCTGGCAGTTTGGATATGCCGTAAAGTGCTTCCTTTAAGTGAAAAGGTAAAAGCGCCCAGCTTACTAAGGAAAGAAAAGAAGTCATATGCTGAGGGTTGCTAAGATCTGCATGAATGGACCTTCTATCCATAAAATTGTGAAGAAGGAAAAAGAAATTTGTGCTGGTTTTGCTCTCACACCTCAGACTGCGAAAGTTACTGCTACACTGCGTGGTATGTGCTTAGTTAAGGTGGAAAAGGCATTAAATTTGTGGGTGGAAGACGTGAACAGAAAATGTATTCCGATTGATGGCAAAGTGTTGCACCGGGAAGCACTGAGCTTATAGGAAGACTTCAGCCAGGGGTCCCCAGAACAGGGTACACCAAGCCATTTACTGTAAGTAAGGGATGGTTACAGTGTCTACATCATTCACCTCGCTTTATCTCATCACGTAGGCATCTTATTGTCACATCACAAGAAGAAGGGTGAGTACAGTACAGTATTTTGAGAGACCACCTTCATGTAACTTTTATTACAGTGTATTATAATTTTATTTTATTATTATTAATCTCTTACTGCGTCTGATTTATAAGTTATACTTCACCATGTATGTATAGGAAAAAGCACAGTATATAGAGTTCATTACTATCCGTGGTTGTCAGCATCCCCTGGGGGTCTTGGAATGTATCTCCTGCAGATGGCGGGGGGGCTGCTCTACATTCAATGTTGCATAGTCAGAAAAACATTTATGCATTCTTAGTGATATGGGGAAATGATCAACGTGATGTTAAATGAAAAAAATCAGTGTTATGGATTGAATTGTGTCTCCCCAAAATATGTGTGAACTTGGTTAGGCCATGATTTCCAGTATTGTGTAGTTGGCCTCCATTTTGTGATTGTAATTTTTTGTTAACAGAGGATTAGGGTGGGATTTTAACACCCTTACCTAGGTCACATTCCTGATCCAGCGGAACCAGAGTTTCCCTGGGGTGTGCCTTCACCAGCTTTTATCTCTCAAGAGAGAAAACAGAAAGAGAAGCAAACAGAGGAAGGGGAACCTCACACCACCAAGAAGGCAGTGCCAGGAGCGAGTACATCCGTTGAACTCAGGGTCCCTTCCTGGAGAAGCTTCTAGTCTTGGGGGGGAAGCTTGATGCGAAGGCCGGCAGAGAGGGAAAGCCTCCCATGGAGCTGATGCCCTGAATTTGGACTTTTACCCCACTTTACTGTGAGGAAATAAACTTCTCTTTGTTAAAGCCATCCACTTGTGGTATTTCTGTTATAGCAGCACTAGATGACCCAGACAGTCAGGTTTCAAAAGTATATCTAGAAAATGATCCTAATTACATAAATATGTATTTTCAGAAAGAAATACAGCAAAATAGTAACAATAGTTTTCTTCAGGTGGTGGTGGTCTGGATAAATTTGCTTCTCATCTGTTATTTAGCATTTTCTCAGTTTTTCTACATGGAACAAAGTATTGTATAATCTAGAAAAAAACCCAAAGTTATTAAAAAGTAGTGGTTGCACTTGGCAGGGTAAAGCTTCTGGGGAGGAGGGAAGTTGGAAGGAAGTAGAGGATGGAAGGAAGGTATGTCCTGTGTCTTCTCTGCTCTTTCAGATGTACGACCGAGCAATCAGTGCCCCCACCAGCCCCACCCGTCTGAGCCATGCTGGGAAAAGGAGCTGGGAAGAGCCAAACTGGATGGGCTCCCCCCGACTGCTGAACAAGGACGTGAAGACAGGCCTGAGCCGGTCCCTGCAGACCCTTCCCACGGTCTCCTCGGCCTTTGACACAGGTGAAAGAGGTGGTTACCCCTTCTGGGACTCCCTTGGGCTTTCTGCACTGCTCCTGCATTGGACATTTCTTTGGCACCTACGTGCTGGGCACTGTGCTAGCACTTGCTGTTTGCACCAAGCCGTTCTCCTTTCTGGGGCTGAGGTGGCTGTTCACTGAGCAAGCATGGGAAGAGCTCACGTGCGTCTCTCTCTTGCCTTGGCAGATACATTCTGCCCACCCCAGCCCAAGCCATTGACCAGGAAGGGCCAGGTAGACTTGAAGAAGTCACGACTCCGCATGTCCCTGCAGGAGAAACTTCTTACTTACTACCGGAACCGGGCAGCCATCCCTGCTGGCGAGCAGGCTCGGGCCAAGCAAGCCGCCGTGGACATATGTGCCGAGCTCCGGGGCTTCCTGCGGGCCAAGTTGCCTGACATGCCACTTCGGGACATGTACCTGAGTGGCAGCCTCTATGATGACCTGCAGGTAACAAGGCAGTTGTCACTAACAGTGGGTTGGGTAGTGACCAAGGTGCTCCTCAGTAATGCCATTGGTACAGAATGTCAGTGTGTCAGCCTTGTCAGAAAGGCTGAAGTCTTCCAGCTTCTGAGTCCCACAGTCTATTTGGAGATCCATGTTTGTCATTTTTTGCTCTTGTGTTTTAACACTTTATCTTTTTAGTCATACTTACATCTTTAGAGAAGCTCTAGGAGTTTTCTCCTTCCCATATTCTTGCCCTGCCTGTCCTTTCTAGCTTTCTCTTCTCTTGAGTCTGCCCTCTGTCTTTCACGGTGTGGGGGGAGTTATGTGCACTTCGTGCTCAGAGGTGATGGGGCCTGGTGGGACGAGCCGTCTCTGGTGTGCTCACTCTCTGTGGAGTGATAGGGTTGCTTGAAAGATTTCTGTTTCCATTGTTGTTGGAATGAAGGTGGTGGCACCCATGTTTGAGGAAGCATGTCTCTTTAGTAGATTGAATCCCTCAAAACCTTTTTAATTCTTCTGCCTCTACAGGTGGTGACAGCCGACCACATCCAACTCATTGTGCCCCTTGTGCTGGAGCAGAACCTGTGGTCGTGTATCCCCGGTGAGGACACCATCATGAACGTCCCTGGCTTCTTCCTGGTTCGTCGTGAGAACCCAGAATACTTTCCTCGTGGAAGCAGTTACTGGGACCGCTGCGTAGTAGGGGGCTACCTCTCCCCCAAGACAGTGGCAGACACGTTTGAGAAGGTAGTGGCTGGCTCTATCAACTGGCCAGCCATAGGGTCCCTCTTGGACTATGTGATCCGCCCGGCACCACCCCCGGAGGCTCTGACGCTGGAAGTGCAGTATGAGCGTGACAAGCATCTCGTCATTGACTTTCTGCCATCAGTGACCCTTGGTGACACTGTCTTGGTGGCCAGACCACACCGACTAGCCCAGTATGACAACCTGTGGCGGCTGAGCCTACGTCCTGCTGAGACGGCTCGCCTGCGAGCTTTGGACCAGGCCGACTCGGGCTGCCGATCTCTGTGCCTCAAGATCCTCAAGGCCATATGCAAGTCCACGCCGGCTCTGGGCCACCTCACTGCTAGCCAGCTCACCAACGTCATCCTCCATTTGGCCCAGGAGGAGGCTGACTGGTCTCCGGATGTGCTGGCTGACCGTTTCCTGCAGGCCCTGAGGGGGCTCATCAGCTACTTAGAGGCCGGGGTCTTGCCCAGTGCCCTAAACCCCAAGGTGAACTTATTTGCAGAGCTCACCCCTGAAGAAATAGACGAATTGGGATACACTCTCTATTGCTCATTGTCTGAACCGGAGGTGCTGCTGCAGACATAGGGCAGGTGAAGGCCAAAGTGGGTGTCGGGTGGTCAGGCCCTGGATTGTCCGTTAGAAACACTTGGCTACATAGTTGGTGCCTCACAGGGCTTCTAGGTGCCTCCTGTCTTGCTGGTCATTGCCCTGGTCACGTCATGCTGATTAGAATGACATCTCTTCAGCCTCCTATTTTCTCACCCAGCTCTTTATATTTTTGCTACCAAACACTGTGCTTCCCCCCTTCCACCCACTCCGCCTCGCTGTGTTTTCAGAATGAATTGGAAGGCAGAACGCTGACCTGCACTGTTGAGACCGCTTGATGTTTTGTGTTTTGGCCCAGGGTCCTGCTTCTGTCCATCCTGCCTCTGCCCTGGTGCCTATTCCTTTTTCAGTGTCTTTGCTTCTCGTTCACGCCTTGTTTTGCTCTTTTCCCTTGAGTGCAGCATCTCCGTCAAGATGCCGCTTCCAGCTGAGTGCCATTGAAGCAGAACTCTAGAGTGAGTACTGAGACAGTATTGTGGGTTTCTTGGGGTCAGGCCAGCGCTTTGACCTGGAAAGGAAGCCCGTTCCCCTCACCTCCTGACCAACTCGTATTCCTGAGTGCTCAGAACGCCCCGTGGGAACACCGCTGCCGACCCACACGGGAGCGAAGGCTCAGGATGAGCTGGATGCAGAGTGATGCGGAGACTGTATTTCCCAGGGACCAACAGTGAGTGTGGCACAGGGTGACTGGAGATGGTGTAGAGAGCCTGTGCCTGATGTCTGTGCCTCATCCGTGGCTGGCGCAGGCCAGCGCTGCTGTGTGCAGAGGTCAGACAAGACGAGAAAGCAGGAAGGCTGCCAGGGCGGACCGTTAAGGAATGCAGCCTTAACAGTAGAGGTTGAAGGGAGGCCAACAGGAAGCTGAATGTCAGCTGGAAAATCCAGTCACCAGTTGAGGCTCGGTGACCACGTTTTCCCCCAACAGGCCCTGCCTTTCTAGGCTGTTGCCTTAGAGCAAGAACAGGCTCTACAGCCAGCCCTTTGTCCCCAGCGTCTGCCATAGGAACCTGAAGGGGTGTTGGCCGAACTCCTGGCACCTCCAGAGGTCAGAGGGCAGCCAAACACATGCAGACCTCTTTCCCCATGTCCTGTCTCACCCGCACCTGGGGAGGGGGGTGCTACCCAGAAGAGAGCGCGTGGAGAAAAACATCTATAAGAGGGAGGTGGGGACTTTTGTGCTCCCTCTTATTTCCTGCTGCTAAAGTTGCACTATTTATTGCAATGTGAAAGTGTCCTGAGCGTGGGGACGGGTGTTCAATACACAATGTCAGTGCGTCTCGTTTTGCGGGCGGGTTGTTTTTCTTCCTGTTTGTGGCAAGAGGCTGATAAATTCTGTTTCTCATCTGCCCATCAGTATTTTGTTCTCCCCCTATCAAGTCTTGTTATTTTTTTTCCATTCTTGCTACCTCTCCATCAGATTCTGGTGAAGCTCTCTGCAGCTGTCTCACTCCTTCCCAACCACAGTGACATGAAGTGACTCTAAGTAGCACCGAAGCCTCAGCTACCCTTTGAATTTGGGGTAGAGATTCCCGTGCCCTTTTTGTCATAGACTGGGAGGTTGAGAACTAGGGTTAGTCTTGCTGTTCTTCCTGCTTTTCTCCCATATGTATGCAAGGACGCCTTAAGGGGGTTCGATTGTTTTGTCTGTGAAATACTGAGAGGGAATGACAGATCAAGCTCAGAACCTTGAGAGAAATGTTAGTGCACAAACTCCCCACCTTGGCTGTTCATCAGAATCAAATGGGAGTTTAAAAAAGTATAAGTGCCCAAGTGCTGCGGGGAGACTGGTGCAGTGGGTGTGGGTGACACCTGGGCGTCGAGGGCTCCGGGAGCCTGCCTGGCGTCCGTCAGAGGGAAGGGAAAGGGGAGGACTGGCAGTGTTGGAAAGTAGAGAGTAGTGTTTATGGAGAGAGGATTTGGTATCCCTGCTGTGAGCGTTATAAAACCTACACTTTTCCCACATTCCACAGAACACATTGGAAAGAGAGCTCAAAAAAGAAACAATTTTTAAGACTGAATACTAAATTATCAAAGGCCAAGTGTAGCTGTGATTGTAGGGAGGGAAATGAGTTTACCTCCTCTCACAAAGAGCGCCTTTCTGAGAATGCCTCTGTCATCTAACCACGTCAGCCACAAAATCAAACACCGTAGTTTTGTCACTTTACGAGCAAGAACCTCTTAGAAGTCCTGAGAATTTCCACCCACTGGCACTTCTGGCCTGTTCTGGAGGATTTGCTGATTGGGACTGGGCAAGCCGCTCTTTGCTGCCATTTTCCTCCTCATAAAAGGTGGAAGATGGTTAAGCGTTTTGAGATTCTTGGATGGAAGAGGGCGACGTTGTTCTGCCTTGTTTGTTTTTTCAAACTTTAGTTACAGATGGCAGTGGCTTTCCCCTGCTCTGCCTCCTTATTCAGTAACCCCTACCTTTGCCTGAAGTAACAGAATCTGCTCCTGCTGTCTGGAGGGTTTGTGCACCATTTAGGTTAGCAAACCACACAGTGAGCCTCAGGCTTAAAAAGACACTCGTTATTATCCTGAAAACCCAATCAAAGGTTTTTTCGGTTCTTCCTTGTTGCCCCTTCTTAAAAAATGAGCTCAGAACAGTGGATATCTTTCTTTCTTTTTACAATTGGTTGGGGCTTTTTTCTTTAATAAATTAATGTCAAAGTTTATGTTTGGTAAACTTGTGTTCACACGCCAGATTAGCTGATTTTGCTCCCGTGTTCTCCACTCAAGCTGAGAGCTCAAGTGGTTTTGATGAGGAATCAGGTTTAGGATCAAAGGGCCTTGGAGGGTCCCTGCAGATGATTTTCCAGGTGGGGAACCTTGCATGTGTCCAGATTGCTCTGCTAAGGTCCTTAGGACTAGGGCCCTGGCTGTGAACTTCACTCAGAGGATTTGCTAGAGCTCTGCCCTTCCTTCCTGAAGTTAACAGACAGGGTAAGAGATATTTAGGCAAAGGCTGACCCTGCACTGGGCTGTGAGGCTGTAGCCCTGTTAGACACTGCTGGACTAACACAGTGACCAAAATACCAGGGGTTATTCTCGGGTAACTACAGTCAGGTTGGTGTTTACTTTTTCATTGTGACTTTAAATTCTTGGTCCTGAGACCAAGTCCACAACTTGCCTTTTAGTCACTTGGCTCTCCTTCAGTGCAGTTGATACGTATAGCTGGTCAGTCTGGAGCCTATCACCAGTCTTTCTGTCCTGGCCTGGCCAGGTCCATGCAGGAACAGCTTAGCCTTGAGGCCCAGAGAATCACTATTTTTCTCCTTGAGGGAGGAAATACAGCTGGGGAACATGATGTCCTTCCACAGCATGGGAAGAAGAAAATAAAACTTTGCAACAGCTTTGACTTGTGTGTGTGGCAGGAAACATTTTCCTCTGGGAGTGGAACTGGGTCTCCATTTTCAGTGAGAACCTTTGAAGGACTTGACCTGGGTCTCCGTAATAGAATGGATGGGACAGGCTGCCACGGAGTCATTCTGCCATGGCCTCTGCAGTGCCAAAACTAGGGCAGTGTTCAGTAAATTCAAAACCAAACTCATTGCCGTCAAGTCAATTCTGGCTTATAGCAACTCAGTAGGACAGAGTAGAACTGCCTCATAAGGTTTCCTAGGCTGTAAATCTTTGCAGAAGCAGCCTGTCCCATCTTTCTCCCATGGAGCAGCTGGTGGGTCCAGACCACCAACCTTTGGGTTAGCAGCTGAGTGCTTTAACCACTGTACCACGCCACTAGGGTGCCTCACTTAAGTCTCAGGCACCTGCACGATCATCAGGCCGGAGGCAACGAGAAGTCTTGTGATAGAGCAAGAGGAGGACACTCCCCAGGGGCCCTTAGTTACTCTTTAGAAGATTGTATAAGGGCTCAGGGGCTCTCGCTGGCTTTGCCTGAAAGTTTCGACAACTTCCTGTATTTCAGCACTCATGGTTCCCAAGGGGAAGGAAGAACCACTCATTTATCCCAGCATCTAGTATTCCTTGCATATCTCTGATGCTTCAAAAATAGTCCTTGGTTTCATCTGTCAGTAAAGAATAGTGAAGTCCCCTGAGGAAGCAGGATGATACAATGGAGATAAGGGCAGAGAGACTGGGAGGTCAGGATCCCAAGACCTGAGTTCTAATAGTAAGAATAGCAACCATTTACTGAGCACTGACCGTGAAGCAGGCACGTACTTTACCTGTATGACCTCATTTCATCCTCGGGAGGATAGGTACCATCAGCAGCCTCATTTTACAGACGAGGAAATTGAGGCTCACAGAGGTTAAGTCATTTAGCCAAAGTGTCCCAGGTAATAGTAGAGCCAGGATTCTTTTCGGTTTGGCTCCCAAATCTGTCTTCTAACCCCACCCGGAAACCCTGGTGGCATAGTGGTTAAGAGCTACGGCTGCTAACCAAAAGGTTGGCAGTTCAAATCCACCAGGCGCTCCTTGGGAACGCTATGGGGTGGTTCTACTCTGTTCTAAAGGGTTGCTGGGAGTCAGAATCGATGGCAACAGGTTTGGTTTTTCGGGTTTTAACCCCTACCCTGGAGTCCGTGGGTGGTGGGAATGGTTAATGCGCTTGGCTGCTAACTGAATGGTTGGAGATTCAAGCCCACCCTGAGGTGCCTCAGAAGAAAGGCTTACTTTGAAAAATCATCCATTGACACACATCAATTGACTTGATAGCAACTTAAAAAAAAAACTACATACTGCCTCTAGTGGGAGCTGGGTGACTGGGCAAGATGCCTCATCCTGTTAGGCCTCAGTTTAGTATTGTTTAAAATTTGTTGGGCTAGATTGAATCAAGTCAAAAAATGGTCTGTAGTTCTCCAGGACAGTGCTTCCCAAGTGTTTTTTTTTTTTTTTGACATCATAGCCGTGGTAGAAATAACTATATGGCACACTGATGAATGGAGGAGGAAACCAGGCCTCTGCTGCAGGCAGGGGATGAGGGCACGGTTGGGAGGTTTCCCAGCACTCTACAGCTCCATCATAGAGAGCAAGTCGCTGGCCCAGACTGAGACAGCCGCACCCAAACACACCAACCCCCAGCAAAGGGACATGGTTCTCAAGCTTCTCTCCTCACAGGGTCACTAGGATGACTTCGTGGGAAGTTGGTCATGCTTGGGAGTGACAGAACTGGGAGTTACTGAAACTATCCTAGTGCGAGAGATGCCAGGTGAATAAAGTCTCCCCGTGTTCTCAGAGGAATTGCATCTACATAAACTGGAAGAAATTCCTGCTTGACTGCATACTTTTAAACGAGTGGCAAACATAGTTTAGCAGAATGGATATTGTAAAACACAGGTTGGGCGATAAAGTTACGCACAAGGAGTTGAGGGTGAGGACTTCGCGCTGGGCCTCGACGGTAGGTGGGCGTGGGTCTAGTCATCTCCCAACTGAGGTCCGAAGGTTTAGCGCCCTCTCCCCGGCCCTCTCAGCTACTGGAGGGCTTGCAGTAGTGAATGCACATATGTAATGACATTTCCCTTTTGACATAGTTTTCTCCTAGGGACTCCCTCGGAGCCCGCAGAGGACCCGCCAGAAGCCAGTCAGTGAATGATGCCCGCGGCCCCGGGTGCTCTTGTCTCTCTTGAATTCATGTCATTGCCTCAAAGCATTTTTATTGCAGTTAACATTTTGTTTGCCGTTTTTCTTTGCTGTAGCAACAAGGCTCCCCATTATTTCTGGGGGCAATTTTATTAGCTGTTAGTGGTTATCTGTAGCGGACAGTCAGCTGTCCGTGTGGGATCGCTCGGCAAGATAAAGGGTTGCACTAGGTAACTTCCAGGGCCTTTCCAGGGGGGAAGTCAACCCCATGTGTACAAACAGAACAAAAATGGGCGGAGGAACTTGGGGACAAAGAGCCCGGCCTGGCGTTGTTTCGTCACGTCAATGAGGAAGGGAAGGGGCCGGGCCCTAATGCCACTGTTTGGGGCGCCCTGGGCTACAGCTGCCCGGAGACGGGTGCTGGCGCGGTCGTGGGTGCTGGGCGGCCCGGACTGAGAGGCCGCCCCAGCCGCGCGTCTCCGAGAAGGGGCAGCGAAGGGCCGAGGCCGGCGGCGGGAACCGCGCTGACAGCTCTGGCCCTTCCCGCGCGGGCCTGGGCTACGTCACGGAGCAGCCCGCCCACCTCGTCCTGATCCAATGGGAGCCCGAGACACGTGTAACTCTCCATGCCAGGGCCAATCAGCTCGACGCGCGCTCCCGCCAGCATCTCGCGCGATAACCGGGCGGCTTGGGATGAGAGGCTTCTGTCCCCGCCCCTCGGCTGACTCCGGAAGCGAGGCGACCGAGGGATTCCTCCGCTCTCCGGGGCGCCGAGCGTCTAATCTTAGCAGCCTTGTAAAGTAGTGCGCCTCTTTCTTTTCGCGAGGCCTTGAGAATAGCTCATTTTCTTTTTACAGTTACGTCCTGGACCTAAAGACCGTGGGTTGGAAAAGATCAGGGAGTCAGATAGGCGAAACCTCGGAGGTAAGAGGCGAAGGTCACGTGGCCAGGGCGGAGGAACATGTCTGTGGTGCGGCCCGCGCCGGCGCGTATAAAGGGCCCGCGAGGGCGCGGCGGCCATTTCTCCTCCCGCCTTCAGATGTAGAAAAGAGACGTAGCCCGCGCCTTCCCTCCCCGCCCGCAGGGTCCGCAGCCGTCATGGCGTATTAGAGGCAGCAGTGCCTGCGGCAGCGTTGGCCATTGCAGCGGCGGCAGCAGCACCAGGCTCTGCAGCGGCACCCCCCAGCGGCTTAAGCCATGGCGTAAGTACCGGGGTGGGGCCCGCTGGCCGGGCGTCCCGGGCCGGGCGGACGTGGCTGGGCTGGGCGCGGTCCTGGGGCCGGGCGGCGTCGCGGGGACAGGAAGCTGTTTTACGAGGCGCCGGCGCCGCGGGAGCCCTGCTGGGTGTCCCCGAGACGCCGGCGCCCTGGGTCGGGGGGAGCGGCCGGCGCCCTGGGTCGGCCGGCAAACGTGGCAGGAGCCAAGATGGCGGCGGCGGGGCGGGGCGGGGGCGCCGTGGCCGGATTTGGGCAGCGCGGGGAGCGCCTTCCCCGGGGCGGGGCGCCGTGGCCGGATTTGGGCAGCGCGGGGAGCGCCTTCCCCGGGGTGGGGCGCCGTGGCCGGATTTGGGCAGCGCGGGGAGCGCCTTCCCCGGGGTGGGGCGCCGTGGCCGGATTTGGGCAGCGCGGGGAGCGCCTTCCCCGGGGCGGGGGGGCGGCCGTATTTGGGCAACACGGAGAGCGCTTTCTCTGGGGCGGGGCGGCGGCCGTATTTGGGCAGCACGGAGAGAGCCTTCACCCCGCGGCGGGGCCGGCTGAGCCGGGACGCAGCCAAGGGTGCTCGGTGCCTCCGAGGCCACGTGCGCCCCACTCTCCAAAGCCAAGCGGGCTTCCCACGCGGCCGTCCTGTCTCAGGGCAGAACGATGAGGTTCCCAGGCGAGCCCGTGTCTGATGGGCCTTCGTTCCCGGCTCCTTGCAGGCTTCTCACGGCATTCAGCAGCAGCATTGCTGTAACCGACAGAGACACCTTCGAATTAAGCACATTCCTCGATTTCAGCAAGGCCCCGCGTTATGGCCGAGATGAGCTTCCTGAGCAGCGAGGTGTTGGTGGGGGACTTGATGTCCCCCTTCGACCAGTCGGGTTTGGGGGTTGAAGAAACCCTAGGTCTCTTAGACGACTACCTGGAGGTGGCCAAGCACTGCAGACCGCATGGGTTCTCCAGGGACAAGGCTAAGGCGGGCTCCTCCGAATGGCTGGCTGTGGACGGGTTGGTCGATGCCTCAGACAACGGCAAGGGTGAGTGGCTGTCCTTTATCCCCCGGCGTGGTCTGGGTCACTTGTGCTTGGGGAGAGTTGATGCCACTTTTTTGTGTCTTGTAGAGGATGCCTTCTCCGGAACAGATTGGATGGTGGAGAAAATGGATCTGAAGGAGTTTGACTTCGATGCCCTATTGAGTCTAGACGACCTGGAAATTATGCCAGCCGAGCTTTTGGCCACGTTGGATGACACCTGTGATCTCTTAGACCCTTTAGTCCAGGAGACGAATGAGCCCCCCCAGACATTGAACCCAATTGGCCATCTCCCAGAAAGTTTTCCACAAACTGACCAGGTTGCCCCATTGACCTTCCTGCAACCTCTGCCCCATTGCCCCGGAGTCCTGGCCTCCACTCCAGACCATTCTTTTAGTTTAGAGCTCGGCAGTGAAGTGGATATTTCCGAAGGAGACAGAAAGGCAGATTCCTTTCTGTATGTTACCGCGGTCCCTCAGTGCATAAAAGAGGAGGAGGCCCCTTCAGATAATGACAGTGGCATCTGCATGAGTCCTGAATCCTGTCCAGGATCTCCCCAGCACAGCCCCTCCACCTCTGGGGGCTCTCCAGATAGGAGCTTGCTGTCTCCACCTGCTCTCGGTGGCTCTGCTCGCCCCAAACCTTATGATCCTCCTAGAGAGAAGGTGGTAGCAGCAAAAGTAAAGGGAGAGAAATTGGATAAGAAACTGAAAAAAATGGAGCAGAACAAGACAGCAGCCACTAGGTACCGTCAGAAAAAGAGGGCAGAGCAGGAGGCCCTCACGGATGAGTGTAAGGAGCTAGAAAAGAAAAACGAGGCTTTGAAGGAGAGGGCAGATTCTCTGGCCAAGGAGATCCAGTATCTGAAAGACTTGATAGAAGAGGTCCGCAGGGCCAGGGGGAAGAAAAGGGATTCCCTAGGGTAGTCAGGAATGGGTGCTTGTATATAGGAGGCTTGCGCTGAAGCTGTGTTGTAATAAATTATTTTGTAGTGAAAGTACTTTTGTAGATGTGCTGTGTATCGTAAGTTTTTTTGATTTGTGGCTAAAATGATTCACTTAATCCTTCCAGGAGTGGGTTCTGGTCCTTCATGGGGTCCAGGGGTGGGTGAGATCATTACTGAGGATCACAGGTTTGATAGGCTGTTTGGGTGGGGTGGGTCATGGGAGGTGATGGTTTCCATTGGGTCCCCGAGTTTCAGGCAAAGAGTTGGGCTTGAGCCCAACAGTTGGCTGGGTGTTTTTCTGGAACTGAACTCTTAGGGTTTCTCTTACCAGTAACCCATTGGGGTGGGGCTGGAGAGTTAGCCCTCGGGACTTACGGGACAGCTGGGAGGGCAGAACTTCCTGGTCTTGTTGACACAACCTTGGCTGTATTTTAAGCTTTGCCAGCTCTGTAAGCTGTTTCCCTGAAGGGAACCAGTTCAGACAAAAGGCTTCAGATTTTAAAGTGGGCCTGGAGGGCTGAGAATTGTCTCAAATCACCAATCCCAATGCGGTGGAGTGGAATGGACGAATGCCTATCGGTGTGGGCTCCTGGCCAGGGCTTTTGAGAATGCTGCCTCTGCCAGTTGAGAGCCCCAACGTCCCCATCTAGAGCTGTTTGGATGAGCCCAGCTCACAAAAGGCAGCTCGTGGGAGCCATGCAGCCTCCTTCCAATCCTGAGCTTGTGTGGCTGGGTTATACACGATGACTACCTCAAGTCTCATTTGTAGGACAAGGTAGATGAGTCAGCCCATCAGGTCTAGGCAGGTCCTTGGTGTCCTTTGAGACCAATTCCCCAGAGAGAACCAGCGGGGTGTACCTGGCCAGGCCAGGACATGTCATGAAGGAGATGGACTCATTGCTGGCACAGTGGCTGGGATGCGGGTGGGCAGTTGCAGCACCATCTCACCAGGTCCCCACAACAATTGACTGGGCAGGCAAGGTGATGACCCCATCTTAGAATCAGGAAACACAGGATCTTGGGCACTGTGGTAGAACCAGGATTTGAACCTATGGGTCTGGCCTCTCAGTGTTGTCTCTTGGAAGGGCTTAGGGACAAGAAGCTTGCAGGGTAGGGCCCACATTCTGGCCCACATTGCCCAGACCCAGCAGAGCCAGCTGTTGTAATGAACACAACCGATGGCACCAGAGGGGTGTGGGTGTTACATGTGGGCCTTGGACCTCCCTGAGAGTCTAGAATTTCCCACAAGGCCATGGGCCCTACCTCTTATTCTCTTACCCTGAGAGGAGGAGGCCACTGGTGTAGGTGCTATGGGCAGGGGTGTGGCTAAGAGCAGAGGTTCTAGAATCAGAACCTTACTTCCCTACATTTTGGCTGTGTGACCTTGGGCAAGTTACTTAACCTTTTCCTGTGCCTCATCTCAAGGGGCTTAGATGCCCGGTTCCTTCCTTTTTCCCTGCTTCCCACAACTGACTCAGGCCTCATCCTTCAGTGTAAGATCCACACTGAGAATTTCACCCTGATCGGCCCATCTAAGCAGCTTAACTGTTAACAGCTAAGTAGATGGGAATTTACTGATTAAAAAAATGGCATGGAGTCAGCTTGTCTTAGTCATCTAGTGCTGCCATAACAGAAATACAACAAGCAGATGGCCTTAACAAAGAGAAGTTTATTTTCTCACAGTCTAGCACGTTACAAGTTGAAATTCAGGGCGTCGGCTCCAGGGGAAGGCTTGCTCTGTCTGTTGGCTCTGGAGGAAGGTCTTTGTCTTCAGTCTTCCCCTGGTTGAGGAGCTTCTCAGGCACAGGGACCTCAGTTCCAAAGAGCACTCTCTGCTCTGGGTGCTGCTTTCTTGGTGGTATGAGGTTCCTAACTCTCTGCTTGCTTCTCTTTGCTTTTATCTCTCTGGAGAGAAAATGTGCAGGCCACACCCCAGGGAAACTCGCTTTATCTTGGATTAGGGAGGTGACCTGAGTAAGGGTGGTGGTACAATCCCATCTAAACCTCTCAACATACGATTACAATCACAAAATGGAGGACGACCACCCAATACTGGGAACAAGGCCTAACCAAATTGATACACGGTTTTAGGGGGACATAAGTCAATCCATGACACAGCTATAGGCACTGATATTATGAAAACTTAAGTTGTTAAAAGAAAAAAAAAATTTTTTTTAAGTTCTACGCTAAGTGCTGTTTTATAAGGATCACTTCATTCCTGTTTTATGGATGAGGAAACAGGCTCAGAGAGGCTTAGTAACTTGCCTGGTTAATAGATGGCAGATTCAAACACAGGCAGTCTGGGTCTAGGGTGCACACTTTTAATTGGGGTGACTCCAGAATTTCTTACAGGCAGGGCACAGGGGAAGCCATCTAGTTGGAAACGGTGCCCTGGAGGCTTAAGTTGGGTGTTCCACCCCTAAGCATGGTAGCCTGCTTTCACCAAGGGTTAGCTGGCCCTACCTGGGGGACATGAGGTGGGGACAGGAATAGGACACTGAGAGTGAGGAGGGGAGGGGAGAGACAGCCACCTCAACAAGGCCCACCCAGAGTCATCCAGTGCTCCTGTGAGCTGGCCTTAGAACAGTTGTCCACGCCTCACGCGGCAGGCTGAAAACAGGCCCAGACGGGCAGCGCAGGCCGGGGCCTGAAGGTGGAAGCCTGAAGCTAAGGCCTCCCTGGACCCAAAGTCCAGGGAGGGGCAGTGCAGCCAAGGCACTGGCAGAGCCCCATGGGCTCAGCCCACAGACCACACTCAGCCCTTGTCCACGTCCCTGACCTCCTCCTCCTCCTCCACTGTGCTCCAGCCACAGCGGCCTTCTGCACCTCTCTGCAAGCTCATTCCTGCCCCGGGGACTTTGCACTTGCTGTTCCCTCTGCAAGATTTTCCCACGACCATCCCCCTTCTCAACATGCAGGTCTAATGTCAGCCCAGCTGAGATCTTATGGGGCTGCCCCCGCTGATGTCTCAGCCCCTCTGCTCTACCCAGTTTTAAGTTTTTCATAAGGCTTGTTTCTAGTTAGGGAGCCCTGGTGGTACAGTGGTTAAGTGCACCTGATGGATTCGAACTGCCAACCTTTTGGTTAGCAAGCCATAGCTCTTAACCACTACACCACCAGGATTTCCGCAGCCTTGGAAACCCCTGTGGGACAGTTCTACTCTGTCCTATAAGGTTGCTACGAATTGGAATTGACTCGACAGCAACGAGTTTCTGGGTATTTCTACTTGAACTCATTTATTTGTACGCAGTATAGGTTTATTTTCTATTTTCCACTCCCCAGCTGCAATGTAAGCAAGCTCTATGACAGCGGAGAGCTTGCTGTCTTGCTCACACCTGTATTTCCAAGACCTGCTACAGTGCCTGACAACTACAGTCGATCTTCATTATTTGTGGATTCCGTATTTGCGAACTTGCCTACTTGCTAAAATTTACCTGTAACCCCAAAGTCAATAGTCACATTGCTTTTGTGGGCATTTGTAAACATGTACGCACGCAGAGCAGAGAAAAACTGGAGTTGCCCCCACACATGGTCCCAGCTGAGGTTGGCACTGTGCCTTCCTGTTTCAGCTCTGGTACTGTAAACAAGTTTCCTTTGCACAGTCTATTTAGTGCCACGTGGTTGTTTTTGCATTTTTGTGCTTTGTTGATTTTGCTCTTTCACATAGCCCCCAAGCATAGCGCTGAAGTGCTCCCTAGGGTTCCTAAGCTCAAGGAGGCTGTGAAGGGCTTCACAAAAAAAATATGTACATTAGATAAGGTCCGTTCAGGCATGAGTTACAGTGCTGATGGCGAGAGTTCAAAGTGAACCAATCAGTAACACATTATGAAATGTGTCCTTAAATAGAAACACCCTGCTCCTTTAGAGGGGTAATCAGGCAAGGCCTCCCAAACAGGAAGGCCTTGGGTGGAGGCCGTAGCTTGGGGCAGGGCACAGCTTGCCTGCAGCCTTGTAGACCCTGATAAGGACTTTAGTTTCCCCGCCCACGCCCTTTGCTGCCCTTCCTGGTGGCACATGCTCTCCTCCAGGCCTGCACCAGCTCCCCCTGCTATCCTGACGACCTGTGCCAGAACTGCCCGGGCAGCTGTTGAAATACAGATTCCTGGGTCCCGTCCTGACTTACTGGACCGGAAATCTCAGGGGTGACCACTAACAGCTGTCATTCAGAGGGGCGTGGACACCTTCCCCCCATTAGCGTCACTTATGTAAATGTCAGATTTACCAGAACGCTGACAAGGAGGGCAATAGCAGAGCCCTGCTGGCCTAGTAGCTTGGCAGACGTGGCCAGACTGGGTGCCGGCCCTCTCCACATGGGAGCAGCTGGGTGAGTATGTAACAGCAGGCATCCTTGTTAGAAAGGCACCCCTGGAGCTGGTGGCTGAGGTCAGCTGGTTCTTGCAAGCAACTGAGTCAACATTTTTTTTTTCAAGTTTTATTGTTTTAGGTGGAAGTTTACAGTGCAAATTAGTTTCTCATTCAAAATTTATATACAAATTGTTTTGTGACATCGATTGCAATTCCCGCAACATGTCATGAGCCAGCTTCTTGCTAAGCTGCTTAAACGATGAAGGGAAGGTGTCCCCAAGGATCTCCAGGTCTGCCTCTCTCCAGTGGGCTCAGTTCAGCTCACAGGCCCAGCGTGTGGAGACATGAGGCCCGCCCACGCCTCCCCTGCTCTGGACAAGCCCAGCAGAGGCAGGCTGGGGTCCGTCCCTCCTCTCTCCATGCCTGTCCTGACCTCCTGGCTGGGCAGCAGAACCTCCTGCTGCGCAGTAGAGGCCACCTGGAGAGGCGGGTTTTGTGCCCACCCTCCTGTCCCCAACTCAGGATGGAAAACCGGTTCCTGCGGTTTCACCCCTGGAAAAAGGGAGTCTGGCTGATGCCTATGGGGAGGTGACACCGGAATTGGCTGGGTGTGGACACCTCCAACCTTGGGAAGTGGGTGGGGTGAAAAACTCCCTCTTCAAGTAAGTACAGGCTGCCCCTAGTGCCTCCCCCAACCTCCGCAGCCGGGCAATGGCTCAGCAGAAGACCCCATCGCGGTGCTGGCAGATGGTCACTCCCCATCTGATCCGTCCATACTCTACCAGACACCGCCACGGAACTGCAGTGACCCAAGCAGCCCTTCAGGCTGGGGGCGCTGCCTGAGGACTGCAGAGCCCTCTTCTCCACGAGGCCACACCAAGTACCACCTCCACAGTGCTCCCGGCCTACGACGTCTGGGACAGTGAACACCAGCTCTGGCCTTACGGTTCTTTCACTCACACATGCATGGGTTCAGCAACCATCTGTCCCTTACCTCCCCTGTCCCCTGCACCTCTGCCCACGGGGTGCAATCACAGTCCCCAGCACCACCTTTCTGCCCAGGCACAAACCTGAGCATGAAATCCTGTTTTTTTAAGGCTACCTCTGAGACCTCTCCCTCACGTGACACAGCTAAGAATAAAACTGCATCTGACCCCTCTTGGCCACTCCTCCTGGGTGACAGGAGGCCTGGCTGAAATTCTCTGCTGACAATGGTAGACCCAACGTGTCCTGGGGTGGGAGGGTTGAGACCTTGGTGGCTGCCTGGCTAAGGCTAGCCCAGGGGACTTGTGACCTGAAGCTCTAAGATCCACACGGGGAGGAAGAGGGAAGTGAGGGAAGGCTTCTGGGTGCCAGAGGACATGGGTGACACCTGCAAGTCAGGTCAGCATCACACACATAGTTCTTGGGTCTGTGTTTATTAGAACCCAGGAGACCACACAGCAGCCCTCCTTCTATTCCTGGGGCGTAGCCCCTGAGGGCCCAGTAACTGGCCTTGTTCCACAGCAAACAGCCCTCCCTGAGCACAAGCAAACAAAGCAGTCGGAAATGTTCCCTTCTGGCAGGTGCAACGGGTTCTCCCAAGCTTTCAGCAGTCAGTTCCGGGCTGAGTGTAAATCCTCTCCAGGGTTTTCCAGCTCACCAGGTCTTTTCCAACCTCCACCAGGCTCCTGCTCCGGGTCTTCCCTAAGCCAGGCTGTCCCTGCAGCGCCATCTGCTGGCCATGCTGTGCATGGCTTGGTCCTAGGGGAGGCCGGGCCCCCAGCATCTCCCCAAAAGCTTTACTCTCCTGGGGCCTAGCTACCGAAGTACTCCTGCTGGAACTTCTGGAAGTCCTCCTCAGTGAACACGGTGCCCTCAACCTTCTTCTTCTTCGTCTTGGCCACAGGCCGGTCACAGGCCTTACGACCCTGGTTCTGGAGCAGAATCTGGGGAGGCCGCACGAGTTAAGAGTTCCTAGGCTGCCCTTAGAGCACTGCCCCCACGTGGCCTGCAGAACTGTTCGGGAGGTGGGCACAGCACTCCCACTTACAGAAGAGCAAACTGAGGCCCACGGAGGTCCCAGGGGAGCCTCCTCCACCCCCTCCCTGCAGAGGGAACCCCCTAGGGTGGCCCAACCTCTGCCCTAAGCTCAGCTGTGACCTTCCCTGGATCCCAGGGGAGCAGCCTGAGCCACGATCCCCCAGGTCCCTTCCCGCGGCCCATCCCCCGGCCAACCTGCTGGGTGACAGCCTCAGCCACGATCCACCTGGCCAACCTGCTGGGTGACAGCCTCAGCCACGGTCCCTCAGGTCCCTTCCCGCGGCCCATCCCCTGGCCAACCTGCTGGGTGACAGCCTCAGCCACGGTCCCCTAGGTCCCTTCCCGCGGCCCATCCCCCCGGCCAACCTGCTGGGTGACAGCCTCAGCCACGATCCCCCAGGTCCCTTCCCGCGGCCCAGCCCCCTGGCCAACCTGCTGGGTGACAGCCTCAGCCACGGTCCCCCAGGTCCCTTCCCGCGGCCCATCCCCCTGGCCAACCTGCTGGGTGACAGCCTCAGCCACGGTCCCCCAGGTCCCTTCCCGCGGCCCATCCCCCTGGCCAACCTGCTGGGTGACAGCCTCAGCCACGGTCCCCCAGGTCCCTTCCCGTGGCCCATCCCCTGGCCAACCTGCTGGGTGACAGCCTCAGCCACGGTGCTTCTTGCACAGGTCATGAACTTCAGGTTTGTTTTGAGGTGGTCCTGACATTCTCGCTTCTGGAACTCGGCTGTGGGTGGCAGGAGGGGGCACTGCTTCCGATTCACTCCTGACATGCCCCCGACCCACCTCCCATGGCCCTGACAAAGTCCCTATCACCTCTTCCCTAGATTGTTGCAACAGGCTGGGAGCTTCAAACCCACTCTCCGTACATGGCCTGTTGAAAGCCCTGCCCCTAGGCTCCCAGCTGCTCATGTAATTTATTCACTCATTCAACAAATATGTCTCAAGCACCTACAATGTGTCAGGCACCATTCTAAGTACTGGGCTTACAGCAGGAGACAGAATAGACAAAAACCCCTGCCCTACGGAGCTTACATTCTAGTGGGAAGAGAGATGGTAAACAAGACAGAGTATTTTAGAGGGTGACACATTTTATGAAGAAAAACAAAGTAGGAAACAGAAATGAGCAATGCCAGGGAGCAGTGATTCCAACTTTAAAGGGGGGTGAGAGGTCTGAAAAGGCTGCGCTGAAATGATATTTGACCAAAGACTCAAGGGAGGAAGCATGTGGCTCTCTAGGGGAAGGGCATCCCAGACAGAGGGAACAGCCAGTGCAAAGGCTCTGCAGCTGACGTGTGGCTAACGTGTCTGCAGAACAGACAATGGCTGCACTGGGCGGAGGAGCAGTGAGGGACAAAGGCGGAGTGGGGGCAAATCATGCAGGGCCTCGTCCGCAGTTGTAAGAACTCAGGCTTTTACTGAGTATGATGGGGCTGTGGGGTAGAGCAGAGAAAAGCCTGACTTAGGATATTACAGGATGACTTTGGCTGCTGTGATGAGAACAAGACTGTGGGGGCTGTGGAGTGGGGAGGGAGACCGGTTAGGAGGCTTTTGCAACAATCCAGGAAGAGAAAGATGTAACTCAGACCAAGGGGACAGACAGGTGCTTTCAGAATGGCCGATGAAGGTCACCACTCCTCATTCAATTATGTGTTAGTTGTGTGCTTGACACCAGGGCCACAGACAAACCCACGGGAAGTGGTGCCTTCGAGGAGCTCCCAGTCCAATGGGGGAGGCAGCAAAGTGAACAGCAGTGATGGGTGGTAGCACAAGGGCTGGGACTGATGGGGGTGACTCTGCTCCTGCTTCACAGCAAACCTCACTGTGGCTCCAACGTGTCTCACATTTGTGCCTCCACACTTTACTCATAATGGCATTCATAAATGTTTTCACAAATATTTGAACACCTTTTGTGCACCAGGCCTGAGGGATTCAAAGACACACTAGGAGCTCACCAACTCCCCCCATGTGTTGAAATACCCACCATCCCGCCTGTCCCAAGTCTTTAAAAAAGTCTTTACCTCTTATTAAATGGTACCACATCCTCCAAGGCCGCCCTCTACTAGAAACTCAGCTCCATTTTCTGTATCTCCCTCTTCCTCAACCCTGACAGCCAATGCACCACTAAGTCTGTCAACACTTCCTCTTTACCTTATCTTCCACCTGCTGAATTCTTTTATCTCTGCTGCCTTTTCACTTCTCTGGCCACAGCACCTCCGGCCTGAACACAGAGCAGGCAGAGCACAGACTTGGCCTGGTTTCAAATCTGGCCCTGCTATTGACCATCTGTATGCTCAGCTCCCCCCATGTGTCTGTCAGTTTGTCATACTGTGGGGGCTTGTGTGTTGCTGTGATGCTGGAAGCTATGTCACCAGTATTCAGAAACCAGCAGGGTCACCCAGAGGAAAGGTTTCAGCTGAGCTTCCAGACTAAGACTAAGAAGAAGGACCCGGCACTCTACTTCTGAAAAGCATTAGCCAGTGAAAACCTTGTGAATAGCAGTGGCACATTATCTGATTTAGTGCTGAAAGATGAGCCCCCAGGTTGGAAGGCACTCAAAATATGACTGGCGAAGAGCTGCCTCCTCAAAGTAGAGTCGATCTTAATGAAGTGGATGGAGTAAAGCTTTCGGGACCTTCATTTGCTGATGTGGCATGACTCAAAATGAGAAGAAACAGCTGCAAACATCCATTAATAATCGGAACTTGGAACGTACAAAGTATGAATCTAGGAAAATTGGAAATCGTCAAAAATGAAACGGAACACATAAACATCGATATCCTAAGCATTAGTGAGCTGGAATGGACTGGTATTGGCCATTTTGAATCAGATAATCATACAGTTTACTATGCTGGGAATGACAACTCGAAGAGGAATGGTGCTGCATTCATCGTCAAAAAGAACGTTTCAAGATCTATCCTGAAGTACAACGCTGTCACTGATAGGATAATATCCATACGCCTACAAGGAAGACCAGTTAAATTCAAATTTATGCACCAACTATTAGGGCCTAAGATGTATAGAAGATTTTTATCAGCTGCTGCAGTCTGAAATTGATCGAACATGCAATCAAGATGCATTGGTAATTACTGGCAATTGGAATGCGAAAGTTGGAAACAAAGAAGAAGGATCAGTAGTTGGAAAATATGGCCTTGGTGACAGAAACAATGCCGGAGATCAAATGATAGAATTTTGCAAGACCAACGCCTTCTTCATTGCAAATACCTTCTTTCACCAACATAAACAGCGTTTATACACATAGACCTCGCCAGATGGAACACACAGAAATCAAACTGACTACATCTGTGGAAAGAGACGATGGAAAAGCTCGATGTCATCAGTCAGAACAAGGCCAGGGGCCGACTGTGGAACAGACCATCAACTGCTCATATGCAAGTTCAAGCTGAAACTGAAGAAAATCACAGCAAGTCCACGAGAGCCAAAATATGACCTTCAGTATATCCCACCTGAAGAACAGATTTGACACATTGAACACTAGTGACCGAAGACCAGACGAATTGTGGAATGACATCAAGGACATCATCCATGAAGAAAGCAAGAGATTACTGAAAAGAAAGGAAAGAAAGAAAAGCCAAGGTGGATGTCAGAGGAGACTCTGAAACTTGCTCTTGAGCGTCGAGCAGCTAAAGCAAAAGGAAGAATTCATGAAGTAAAAGAACTGAACAGAAGATTTCAAAGGGCCTCTTGAGAAGACAAAATAAAGTATTATAATGACACGTGCAAAGAGCTGGAGATGGAAAACCAAAAGGGAAGAACACGCTCGGCATTTCTCAAGCTGAAAGAACTGAAGAAAAAATTCAAGCCTCGAGTTGCAATAGTGAAGGATTCCATGGGGAAAATATTAAATGATGCAGGAAGCATCAAAAGAAGATGGAAGGAATACACAGAGTCATTATACCAAAAAGAATTAGTTGATAGTCAACTATTTCAAGAGGTGCCATAGGATCAGGAACCGATGGTACTGAAGGAAGAAGTCCAAGCTGCTCTGAAGACATTGGCGAAAAACAAGCCTCCAGGAACTGATAGAATACCAATTGAGATGTTTCAACAAACAGATGCAGCGCTGGAGGTGCTCACTCGTCTATGCCAAGAAATATGGAAGACAGCTTCCTGGCCAACTGATTGGAAGAGATCCGTATTTATGCCTATTCCCAAGAAAGGTGATCCAACTGAATGTGGAAATTATAGAACAATATTATTAATATCACATGCAAGCAAAATTCTGCTGAAGATCATTCAAAAACGGCTGCAGCAGTATATTGACAGGGAACTGCCAGAAATTCGGGCCAGTTTCAGAAGAGGATGTGGAACCAGGGATATGATTATTGATGTCAGATGGATCCTGGCTGAAAGCACAGAATACCAGAAGGATGTTTACCTGTGTTTTATCGATTACACAAAGGCATTCGACTGTGTGGATCATCACAAACTATGGACAACACCGCGAAGAATGGGAATTCCAGAACACTTAATTGTGCGCGTGAGGAACCTTTACATATGTCAAGAGGCAGTTGTTTGGACAGAACAAGGGGATACTGATTGGTTTAAAGTCAGGAAAGGTGTGTGTCAGGGTTGTATTCTTTCGCCATACCTATTTAGTCTGTATGCTGAACAAATAATACGAGAAGCTGGACTATATGAAGAAGAACGGGGCATCAGGATTGGAGGAAGACTCCTTAACAACCTACATTATGCAGATGACACAACCTTGCTTGCTGAAAGTGAAGAGGACTTGAAGCACTTACTAATGAAAATCAAAGACCACAGCCTTCAGTAGGAATTACACCTCAACATAAAGAAAACAAAAATCCTCACAACTGGACCAATGAGCAACATCATGATCAACGGAGAAAAGACTGAAGTTGTCAAGGACTTCATTTTACTTGGATCCACAATCAACACCCATGGAAGCAGCAGTCAAGAAATCAAAAGACACACTGCATTGGGCAAATCTGCTGCAAAGGACCTCTTCAAAGTGTTGAAGAGCAAACATGTCACCCTGAAGACTAAGGTGCGCCTGACCCAAGCGATGGTATTTTCAATCGCATCATATGCATGTGAAAGCTGGACAATGAATAAGGAAGACTGAAGAAGAGTTGACGCTTTTGAATTGCGGCGTTGGCAAAAAATATTGAATATACCATGGACTGCCAAAAGAAGAAACAAATCTGTCTTGGAAGAAATAAAACCAGAATGCTCCTTAGAAGCAAGGATGGCGAGACTGTGTCTTACATACTATGGACATGTTGTCAGGAGGGATGAGTCCCTGGAGAAGGACATCATGCTTCGGAGAGTACAGGGTCAGCGGAAAAGAGGAAGACCCCCAACAAGGTGGATTGACACAGTGGCTGCAACAATGAGCTCAAACATAACAAGGATTGTAAGGATGGCGTAGGACCAGGCAGTGTTTTGTTCTGTTGTGCATAGGGTCGCGAGGAGTTGGAACCGACTCGAAGGCACCTAACAACAACAACAACATCATCAGGCCAAGTGCTGTTTTCCCGTTTGTAAAATAACAGTCATGAGGATACCTGGCTCCCATGGCTGCTGTGAGACTTAAGCGAGGGACGCTTGTACAGAGAACCTGGCACAAAGCAAGTATTAAGGGGCTGTTTGTTAAATGCTTCATTCTGGAAACACTCTCCCCTGCTCATGTGTGTGACCTACCCACCTTCTTTCTTCCAAATTCTCAAAGGCAACAGCTCCTTTCTGACTCAGTACCTCCGTGGATGCTGTTCCCTGTAGAATCCTCTTCCCCTACTATTCAGCTGGCTCACTCTCATATTCCTTCAGGTCTCATCTTAGATGTCCCTTCTCAGAAAAACCTCTTTTGGTCTTTTATTCTAAGTTCCCCTTAACACTACCTCAGAGCACTGTGGTCTTTGACTTCACAAGCCCCACCACACTTGGCAATTATTTGTTGCTCTGGATATTCTTTGATGCTTCTCTCCCCACTAGGATGTAGTCCACGAGGGTCGATGTGTTTCGTTCACGTCCCTATTCCCGAGACCCCGCCCTGCGCCTGGCACACAGTAGGTATTCCAGAAATCCCTGTGAACGTCTCAACCTGTGCCTCAAGCGTCACCTCCTCCAGGGCGCCGACCCCAACCCCGAGGGCAGCACGGCCAGCCCCTATGAGCTCACCCAGCGCCGACTTGGGCACTTTTCCCTTGGCCGAGTTCCGCAGTTTCCGGGCCTGGGTCGCCTTCGCCTTCCGGGCCCGCTTCACCCGAGCCCCGCTCGGCTTGGCCTGGCTTGGTGCGGCCTGGGGGGCTGTAGGGGAACAGAGGAGCGGACCCGGGTCACAAGGGCGGGCAGGATCCCCATCCCACCGCGGGAAGGGCCGTCCTGGCTCTTTCCGCACTCCCGGGACTCCCGCTGCCCATTCGCCCACGCCGGACGCCCCCGAGCAAGCCCCTCCTCACCCTCCGACGCCCCCAGCAGTTCCAGACCCCGCCGCAACAGGGCCGCCGACATGTCTGCGCTTAGCTCCGCCCACGCGCCTGACGCTATTTCCGCTTTGGCTGCGCTCACCCTTTCGCTGGAAACCCGGGCCGGAAGAAAAGGTTCCGGAGTAGGCGGGCGGAAGTGCCACCTTCCTTAGAACGCATGCGTTAGAGGTTGCCTAGTTTACCACAGACAGGGAAGAGGGACAAGGGCAGGGGGCGGGGCCAGTGTGCAGAAGGACACATTTGTTGGCCAATCCAAACCCGACTATATTATGCGATCCCGGAAGACGTCCACAACTCGTCCAGCCTGGTTGGTGAACCCTCTCAGAGCTGAAGCTCCGTGGTGGGCGGGGCGAGCCTGGGACGAGGCGGAATGGTTCCAAAAAAGGAAACGTTTTGCGGTTGAGTCGGGCTCCTAGTGATCCTATAAGACAGAGTAGAACTACCCGATGGGGTTTTCAAGGAGCGGCTGGTGCATTCCAACTGTCAACTTTTGGCTAGCAGCCAACTCTTAACCACTGAGCCACCAGTAAAAGCGTTCTCAATTTTTACCAAAAAACGAAACAGGCCTGGAGCTGGTGGGGTGACGTACACGTCTCCGCCTTTCAAGGCCCAGCCCACACGCTGCTCAGAACGAACGTCCCCCACATGTCCCCCTCTGCCCGACTCCTGATGGCTTGTGTTTGCACAGTGACGGGGAGCTCACCACTTACCAACTTCTAAAGAGTGCTGCAGGTGAGAAGTTACGCGTTTGTTAGTATTTAAATATGGTCACTGGCCGCGTCCTGCGAATACAGTTTACTCAATACCCCGGCTGTCATCCCTTCAGCCCCATCCCCACCTTTCTCACCGTGACGTCTGTAGCTGCTTCTTTACTGCTCTCTCTGCCTCTGGACCCCTCTAATCCATCCTCCCACGGCAGCCAGAGCGACCTTTCCAAATCTGACCATAGCACTCTCCAGGTGGAAAGTGTTGAGTAACTCCCTGTTGGTTTTAGAGAAAAGACCGTACCCCTCCTCACCTTGGCGTAGGAGGCCCTTCGTAACCCAGACTCGGGCTTCTCTGGGTGTGTGGGAGTTGCCTCCTTACCTGCCTTTGTCCTAGTACTTGGGGTAGGGAGGTCCCGAAAACTCTTTCAGGGGCTCCCTGAGAGCCTCTTTTTTCTACTGTGTATCTATGCGGGCCTGAATTTTTTCCATATACTTCAACCAAACCAACATATTGCACAGATTGAATGCAGAAGCAGACCTGAGACTCCAGCTGTCTACTATTAAGCCAGACATTAAAGAGTTTTGCAAAAAAGGCAAAGCAATGTCAATCTTTCTCACTGTTATTAGTTTTTGAAAATACGATTATTTTTTCATAAAAATGTTATTTATATTAATATACATTTGGTTTGTTATTTTAAATGAATTAATATTTTAAAAATTTCTCAATCTTAATTTCTAACATGGTAAATATCAATAGATATAACTCATATATAAAAGCTCTTTGGGATCCTCACTTTTTAAGAACGTAAAGCAGTTCTGAGACCAGAAAGTTCGAGAACCTCTGGCCTAGAAATTCCTCTTCCTGCAATGGGGAGGGACCCCGACTTGTTTACTCCTCCATCCACAACTCCTAGCCCAGTGCCTGGCATGCAGGAGGCACTCAATAAATGAGTGGTGAGTGGAGAGGAAAGACATTTCATTGAGCAAGCATGTCCTGGCCACCGCAGAGTGTGGGACACAGGGGTGACTCAGATGGTACTTTCCCAAATGGACCTCACCATCTAACCTTCAGGAGCCCTGCTGGTGCACCGGTTAAACACTCGGCTGCTAACCGAAAGGTCAGTGGTGGAAGGAGAAAGATGTGGCAGTCTGCTTCCATAAAGATTACAGCCTTGCAAACCCTATAGGGCAGTTCTACTCTGTTGTATAGGGTCACTGTGAGTTGAAATCTAACCCATGGCCATGGCTATCTGACCTTCACTGGCTAGTCACCTTAAACAGGTACTAATAATAACAACAAACACGATGTCAAAGTCCAGTTCTAAGTGTTTCACATTTGTTAACTCATTTAATGCCTCTATGGGGTTTGAGGTAGGAACTACTGTTTTCCCCATTTTACAGATGAGTAAACAGCACAGAGAGGCCAAGGAACCTGTGAAGGTCACATAGACATTGTCAGGGAATCAAGACAGACAGCCTGTTCTGAGAGTTTGTCTGCTGTGGGACAGCAGTGGGGAGCGGTACTGTGTCACCAGGTGGCCTTCACACCTGGGGGGAGGTGTGTATGGGGTGTTCCAGGCAGGAGGACTCCATAATGAGTGCCTGTCCTCCCCTGTGAGTGGCCCCAGAGGAGAATCGAAGGATGCCTTGGGGGACAGGGTGGCCTCAAGGTCCTTGGGCTCCATGATTTTGCCTGAGAGCTGGGGGGGGGGGGTCCCAGAGGGAGAGAGAAGGGTTAGACGTGTGCTTTGTACCTTCTAAAATAGCCAGATTGTTTTCTTACTTACTCATTATGCTTAGTATTTATTGTCCATTTCTGCACCCACACCCAAGTGTAAGCTCCAGCAGGTCTGTTTGTTCTGTTCATTGTTCTGTCCCCACTGCCTGGAGCAGAGTGTGGCCTATAGCAAGCGCTACATAAATGCACGAATTGAATGGATGAAGGTTGAGTTTGGCATGCCAATGGCAGCGAGGTGGAGAAGTCCAGGAGGGACGGGATGTGCGAGTCTGCCCCTCAGGAAGGTGAAGGACCCAGCTCTATGGTACCCCCGCCCCCCGCCCCCCGATCTGGGCTGGCCAGCACACGGCCACGGCGTGGAGGAATTCTTTGTATTCCCATGTCCCGGGGGTCAGGGGCGCCTGGGGGCCGAGTGGACTCCGACAGCATCCCGGGCCCGCAGCCCTTCGCAGGGCACCTTTCAGAACAGTAGGCGAAGGCGCTCAGCCAACCTCGTGCAAAGGACTCCGCGGATCTGGCGGGGCCGGGCGGCCACTTCAGCCACTAGGTGGCGACGCAGGACAGCTTTCCGGGGCGGAATGGTTCCGGCATCCCGTCGTCCGAGGCTCAGGTTGGGGTGTCTGGGGGTATAAATGGGGAGTCTGGACGCCCCCCCCAGCCTGTCTCAGCTCGCTTTTCAGGCAGCCCCGCGTGGCCTCGGCTTCCTGCTCTCCCTGCCCGCAGCCTTCCATGCCCGGGGCTAGACATCCCTCCTGGGCCTGGCTTGACTGTGGGACACATGGGTGGGGAAACTGAGGCGGAGCCACCAGGCTGGGTTGCCCAAGGGGGAGGTGAAGTCTCCTTCCTGACAGGTATGCAGGCAGCAGCTGGGCGCTCACTGCTGGGGAGGCTGCAGAGGGCTGTGTGATCCTAGGCACTAACTTGAGAGCAAGGGCCTCAGTTTCCTCATCTGTGAAATGGAGTTCATAGAGTGGACGTGAGGCTCCAGGAAGCGAATAGTGTAAAGCGTGCAGAACAGGGACGTGTCCACTGTGCTGTCATTCTGTGGACTCTCACCCTGGACGAGAACAAGATGGGCAGGGTTGGGTGCTGTTGGTCCTTGGTGAGTCATTCAGCAGCCCACAACTGGGCATCTACAATGTGCCGAGCCTGTGGTGGGCCCCAGATAGGACGGGCTCAGGAGGCGCAGCTGCCTGGTGCTGGGGTTCTGTCTTCCTGGGGAGGGTCTTGAGGCCTCACAGGCTGGTTCGAATCCTGGCTGCAGGACCTTGGATGAGCTACCTTAAGTCTCCAAGCATCAGTTTTCTCATCTGTCAGCAGGAGCACTGGGTCCCTGTCTGCCGCTGGATGCTTCGCTGGGAGCTCCTCCTGTCTGCTCAGCTGCAGCCCTCAGCCAACCCGGGATGTTGCCGCCCTCCTGGTCTCTGTCGTCCACATGCTCCATCCCTGTTTCCTCCTTCAGTGGACCCTGCTTAACCTCACTGGACCTCAGGGGGTGAAACGAGTGGCTCAGGGAGGGGCAGTGTCTTCTGCAAGGTCACACAGCATTTCAAGAGCAGAGTCAGGACTACAACCCAGGTCTGAGTCCCGAGCACAAGCTTGAGAGTGAGTGTGTGTGTGTGTGTGTGTGACCATGTGTTCATGTGGCCATTTTGCATTGTGTATGTGGGGACACCTGGGGTCTTCTCATCGGCTTTTGCTTCTCTCTCCATCGTTTTTTCTGTCTCTGGTCTCTTTTTCTGTCTTCTCTTCTTATCCCTATCTCTGACTCTCCTCTTTCCTGTGTTTCTGCCTCCTCCTGCTCTCTGTCTCTGGGTCTCTCGAGTCTTCCTCCCTCCCTCCCTCTCTTCATCTCTCCTCTTCCCTGCCTCAGTCACCCCCACCCCCAGGCTTCTTGGCTTCTCTCCACCTTCAAATTGAAAACCCAAATGGAATTTCCAATTGCCTTTTCCCATGGCCAATGATTGCTGTCTCCGCGTGTCTGCCTGGCTCTCCCTTCCCTCGCCACCTTGCTGTGTATTACTGCTGAGCCCTCTCTCCCCTCACCTCTGACTCACCCATCAGTGGCTTTGAAGTGCATTTACAGGAGAGCTCAAGGAAATTCATTTTTGCACTGTCTGCTTCTAAATTGAGGGGGAGTGGGCTCTTCCGGCCACCTAGTCTCAGCTCCTTATGCGTACTAGGGCCTTTAGAGCTCTTTCCCTCTTGAGGTTGGGCTTTCTCTTCTAAAAGGTGATGCTAAGGTATCATTTCCTCCTGGACACCCCCTTCCCCCAGCAGGCTCCCCACCATGCTCCTGGCCTTCATTCTTCTTTAGTTTCCTTGATCAAAGTCTCTGGGGTTGTGGAGGGAACCACGGGGTCATTCAGGGAGATGCTGAGAGATGAACAGGGCTAGGAGGCTCAGTGGGTGGGGGCAGACAGCCCTGTTCTGGACATGGGTGCCCTGGATTCAACAGGGACTCAGCTTATACAGCCGTGTACCCACGAGCAAACCGCCTTCCCTCTCTGGGCCTCAGTTTCCTGCTCTGTAAGTTGGGCTTTGAGAAGTGTTGCCCAGCTCTCCTTCCAGGGCTAAGGGTGGTGGTGCTGGACCTCCTGGATCCTGAGCACAGGTGATGGGACTTTGGGAGCATGGGCTCTGGAGCCAGGCTGTGCAGGTTCAAATCTGGCTTCACTACTCACTAGCTGTGTGAACTTGGGAAAGTCATGTGAACTCTCTGTCTCTCCGTGTCCTCACCTGTGCATTGAATATAATAACAATCCTCTACTTCATGACACACAACGACAACAACCTGGTGGGACTGCTGTGAGAAATGAGTGCTAAGTGCTTAGGAGCAGCGTGGTACATGGAGTGTCTTAGCCATCTAGTGCTGCTGTAACAGAAATACCGCAAGTGGTGTGCAGAGTGTCTGAGTTATCTAGTGCTGCTATAACAGAAATACCGCAAGTGGTGTGCAGAGTGTCTGAGTTATCTAGTGCTGCTGTAACAGAAATACCGCAAGTGGTGTGCAGTGTCTGAGTTATCTAGTGCTGCTGTAACAGAAATACCGCAAGTGGCGTGCAGAGTGTCTGAGTTATCTAGTGCTGCTGTAACAGAAATACCGCAAGTGGTGTGCAGAGTGTCTGAGTTATCTAGTGCTGCTGTAACAGAAACGCCGCAAGTGGTGTGCAGTGTCTGAGTTATCTAGTGCTGCTGTAACAGAAATACCGCAAGTGGTGTGCAGAGTGTCTGAGTTATCTAGTGCTGCTGTAACAGAAACGCCGCAAGTGGTGTGCAGTGTCTGAGTTATCTAGTGCTGCTATAACAGAAATACCGCAAGTGGCGTGCAGAGTGTCTGAGTTATCTAGTGCTGCTGTAACAGAAATACCGCAAGTGGTGTGCAGAGTGTCTGAGTTATCTAGTGCTGCTGTAACAGAAACGCCGCAAGTGGTGTGCAGTGTCTGAGTTATCTAGTGCTGCTGTAACAGAAATACCGCAAGTGATGTGCAGAGTGTCTGAGTTATCTAGTGCTGCTGTAACAGAAACGCCGCAAGTGGTGTGCAGTGTCTGAGTTATCTAGTGCTGCTGTAACAGAAATACCGCAAGTGGTGTGCAGAGTGTCTGAGTTATCTAGTGCTGCTGTAACAGAAACGCCGCAAGTGGTGTGCAGTGTCTGAGTTATCTAGTGCTGCTGTAACAGAAATACCGCAAGTGGTGTGCAGAGTGTCTGAGTTATCTAGTGCTGCTGTAACAGAAACGCCGCAAGTGGTGTGCAGTGTCTGAGTTATCTAGTGCTGCTGTAACAGAAATACTGCAAGTGGTGTGCAGTGTCTGAGTTATCTAGTGCTGCTGTAACAGAAACGCCGCAAGTGGTGTGCAGTGTCTGAGTTATCTAGTGCTGCTGTAACAGAAACGCCGCAAGTGGTGTGCAGTGTCTGAGTTATCTAGTGCTGCTGTAACAGAAATACCGCAAGTGGTGTGCAGAGTGTCTGAGTTATCTAGTGCTGCTGTAACAGAAACGCCGCAAGTGGTGTGCAGTGTCTGAGTTATCTAGTGCTGCTGTAACAGAAATACTGCAAGTGGTGTGCAGTGTCTGAGTTATCTAGTGCTGCTGTAACAGAAACGCCGCAAGTGGTGTGCAGAGTGTCTGAGTTATCTAGTGCTGCTGTAACAGAAACGCCGCAAGTGGTGTGCAGTGTCTGAGTTATCTAGTGCTGCTGTAACAGAAATACTGCAAGTGGTGTGCAGTGTCTGAGTTATCTAGTGCTGCTGTAACAGAAACGCCGCAAGTGGTGTGCAGTGTCTGAGTTATCTAGTGCTGCTGTAACAGAAATACCGCAAGTGGTGTGCAGTGTCTGAGTTATCTAGTGCTGCTGTAACAGAAATACCGCAAGTGGTGTGCAGAGTGTCTGAGTTATCTAGTGCTGCTGTAACAGAAATACCGCAAGTGGTGTGCAGAGTGTCTGAGTTATCTAGTGCTGCTGTAACAGAAATACCGCAAGTGGTGTGCAGTGTCTGAGTTATCTAGTGCTGCTGTAACAGAAATACTGCAAGTGGTGTGCAGTGTCTGAGTTATCTAGTGCTGCTGTAACAGAAACGCCGCAAGTGGTGTGCAGTGTCTGAGTTATCTAGTGCTGCTGTAACAGAAATACCGCAAGTGGTGTGCAGTGTCTGAGTTATCTAGTGCTGCTGTAACAGAAACGCCGCAAGTGGTGTGCAGTGTCTGAGTTATCTAGTGCTGCTGTAACAGAAATACCGCAAGTGGTGTGCAGAGTGTCTGAGTTATCTAGTGCTGCTGTAACAGAAATACCGCAAGTGGTGTGCAGTGTCTGAGTTATCTAGTGCTGCTGTAACAGAAACGCTGCAAGTGGTGTGCAGTGTCTGAGTTATCTAGTGCTGCTGTAACAGAAACGCCGCAAGTGGTGTGCAGTGTCTGAGTTATCTAGTGCTGCTGTAACAGAAATACCGCAAGTGGTGTGCAGTGTCTGAGTTATCTAGTGCTGCTGTAACAGAAATACCGCAAGTGGTGTGCAGAGTGTCTGAGTTATCTAGTGCTGCTGTAACAGAAATACCGCAAGTGGTGTGCAGAGTGTCTGAGTTATCTAGTGCTGCTGTAACAGAAATACCGCAAGTGGTGTGCAGTGTCTGAGTTATCTAGTGCTGCTGTAACAGAAATACCGCAAGTGGTGTGCAGAGTGTCTGAGTTATCTAGTGCTGCTGTAACAGAAATACCGCAAGTGGTGTGCAGAGTGTCTGAGTTATCTAGTGCTGCTGTAACAGAAATACCGCAAGTGGTGTGCAGTGTCTGAGTTATCTAGTGCTGCTGTAACAGAAATACTGCAAGTGGTGTGCAGTGTCTGAGTTATCTAGTGCTGCTGTAACAGAAACGCCGCAAGTGGTGTGCAGTGTCTGAGTTATCTAGTGCTGCTGTAACAGAAACGCCGCAAGTGGTGTGCAGTGTCTGAGTTATCTGGTGCTGCTGTAACAGAAATACCGCAAGTGGTGTGCAGTGTCTGAGTTATCTAGTGCTGCTGTAACAGAAACGCCGCAAGTGGTGTGCAGTGTCTGAGTTATCTGGTGCTGCTGTAACAGAAATACCGCAAGTGGTGTGCAGTGTCTGAGTTATCTAGTGCTGCTGTAACAGAAATACCGCAAGTGGTGTGCAGTGTCTGAGTTATCTAGTGCTGCTGTAACAGAAATACCGCAAGTGGTGTGCAGAGTGTCTGAGTTATCTAGTGCTGCTGTAACAGAAATACCGCAAGTGGTGTGCAGTGTCTGAGTTATCTAGTGCTGCTGTAACAGAAATACCGCAAGTGGTGTGCAGTGTCTGAGTTATCTAGTGCCTCCATAACAGAAATACCACAAGTGGTGGCTTTAGCAAACAGAAATTCATTTTCTCGTATTTTAGGAGACTGGATATCTGAATTCAGGGCTCCAGCTCTGGGGGAAGGTCCTTGTTCCTTGGTTCCTTGGTGATCTTCATGAGACATGACATCTGTCTTTCTCCATCTCTGCTTGCTTCTCTCTGCCTAATCTGTTCTTTTATGTCTCAAGAGAGATTGACTTAAGACATCCTACACTAATACTGCCTAATTGTCATAACAAAGAAAAGCCATTCCCAAATGGGATTATAATCACAGGCGTTTAAAAAACAACAACAACAAAAACACTGCCTGAATTGATTCCAACTCACAACAACCCTATAGGGCAGAGTAGAACTGCCCTATAGGTTTTCCAAGGCTGTAATCTTTACGGAAGCAGACTGCTGCATCTTTCTCCTGCCAAGGGGCTGGTGGGTTCAAACCAAACTTTCTTTCAGTTAGCAGCTAAGCGCTTAACTGCTGCGTCACCCAAGGCTGCTTTAACCACAATATAGATAGGGGTTAGAATTTACAATATGTATTTTTTGGGGACACAGTTCGATCCCTAACACTAAGTGCTGTAAGTTTGTAAATAAATGAGTGTGCATGGGCCTCATTCACCGAGGGACTTGAACTCTGTGGCCCTGGGCCTGCCTGCTCTGAGACCACACACAGACTAAGTCTCTGAACCTGGAGTCAGCTGTCTGAGCTTGGATACAGCTGTGTGACCATAGGTGGTCACTTCACAGCTCTGGGGTGGTTGGAGGTGTCTCCCCCCAGGTTCGGTAGAAGGGGGCAGTGAGAGGGTACATGAAATGTGCTCAGCACCAAGCTGGCATTAATCTTCTGTTCATTCAACAAACCTGTGCTGAGCACGTGCCACCAGCCAGCCCATAGGGTGGCGGGACTCAGGTGAACAAGGGCCACCATCCCAGCCTGCCCCTGTCTCCCACTCAGCGCATGTTTGCGGGGTTCAAGGTGGGGCCTCCACAAAGCTACAGGCTCCAGGGACAGCAGCCCAGAGGTTAGGGCAGGGGCAAAGGGACCCCTTTTCGACCATCCAAATAGGTAAACTTGTTGGCATGACTGACTTTAAGAACTTCATAAAGACATAGAGAGTCTCTTGGTGATGAAAACGGTTAAGCACTTGACTTTAAGGTTGGCAAATAATCCGAGAAGCTGGACTATATGAAGAAGAACGGGGCATCAGGATTGGAGGAAGACTCATTAACAACCTGCGTTATGCAGATGACACAACCTTGCTTGCCAGAAGTGAAGAGGACTTGAAGCACTTATTGATGAAGATCAAAGACCACAGCAGCCTTCAGTATGGATTACCTATGGTTTACATAATTCAGTATGGATTATACTGAGGTGTACCTGAACATAAAACAAAAATCCTCACAACTGGATCAATAAGCAGCATCATGATAAATGGAGAATAGAATGAAATTGTCAAGAATTTCATTTTACTCGGATCCACGATCAACATCCATGGAAGCGGCAACAGTCAAATAATCAAAAGATGCAGTGCCTTGGGCAAATCTGTCGCAAAAGATGTGGAAAAGCAAAGAGGTCACTTTGAGGACTAAGGGGAGCCTGACCCAAGCCATGGTGTTTTCAATTCCCTCATGTGCATGCGAGAGCTGGATGATGAATAAGGAAGACCGAAGAAGAATTGATGCCTTTGAATTGTCGTGCTGACGAAAAATATTGAATATACCATGGACTACCAAAAGAATGAACAAACCTGTCTTGGAAGAAGTACAACCAGAACGCTCCTTAAAAGCAAGGACGAAGAGACTGCGTCTCACATACTTTGGACATGTTATCAGGAGGGATCAGTCCCTGGAGAAGAATATCATGCTCGGAAAATTAGAAGGCCCGCAAAAAAGAGGAAGACCTTTAAGGAGACGGATTGACACAGTGGCTGCAACAATGGGCTCAAGCATAACAACAATTGTGAGGATAGGCAGGGCCAGGCAGTGTTTCTCTCTGTTGTACATAGGGTCTCTAACTCAACGGCACCTAACAACAACAACAACGTAAGGTTGGCAGTTTGAACTCACCCAGAGGGACTGCCATGAGTCAGTCTGCAACTAACAAAAACAATAAAGACGTAGGAAGAAAAAAACAGGCGCTGGAAATTCTCCGTAGGGACTTAGGTGGGGTTCAAAGTTGCTGTGTAACCTTGGGTTTCTTGCTTTTTGCCTCAGGCCTGTGTTCTCTTTGCGGTAAGAATGGGATGGGGAGGCTCCCAGGGCCGCCTTGAGACATTGCAGGGGGAAGAAGGGGTGAGATTGGGAGACTCGGGAGGACTTCGGGCCCCTCAGCAAGCAACCAGCACCTCCTTCAGTCACCTTGTGCCCACAGAACTCGAAGCAGGGAAGGGTCAGATGGGGAATCCCCTGACCAATTGGCCGGTGCCTAGACTTTGGGGACCGGCCTCACTGTTGGTCCTCTCCTGCTCTGATCCTCAGTGTCCCCATTTGTGCTGTGGGGACAGACTACAGGTGGGCAGGAATGTGGTCACAGGGCAGGACTTTGGAAGGAAAGGGGGGAATGGGTTGGTTCTGGGGTCTCATTGGGTTCTGGGGTGGAGGGTGCTGGCTCCTGAGAGGGTGGGGGGGTTCTATCCCTTATAGCCAAGGCCTTTTAATTCTAATTACATCTTCATTAAAATGCAAATTTCCAACATGCCAGAATGGAGGCCTTGTTGTCATGGCAACTGGAGTCTGGGAGTGGGGAGAGGGGGGCTGGTCTCCATCGCCTGATCCTTCTAGACCAAACTGGAGCCTACCCAGAAGCCCCCGACCTTACCCCCGCCTGGGACTCTGAGCACCTCACCCACAGCTTGGGAGTCTCCTGCCCTGAGGCAGAGCTTTCACGGAAAGCAAGCTGGGCAGACTTGCACAAGTCATTTCCATTCTTTGGCCTCAGCTTCCCCATCTGCAAATTGGGGATAACATGGCCTCTCTTTCAGGGTTGTCCTGGGATCCAGTGAATCGATGAGGGGAAGGGGGGGTCTGTCCCCAAAATGCAATTCCCAGGTCCTCACTGAAGCCAGGGCCTGGGCCCCTCCCTATGTGGGATCAAGGCCACCTCCTGCCTTTGAGTTCTGGCTTCTGCTCTCTCTGTGGACAAGGAGCCAGAGGTGATGTGGAAGTGAACTTCAAGGCCTACATAGGCTCAATTCTGAAAGTGGGAGTTTCCCTCACACTCATTCCAAAGACATTTAACTTTATGCTGTTTTTTCCTTGTAAGGGGAATATGAATGTCTAAAAAATGGAGGGACTCTATTCAGGAGATCCAAAAAGGAGGATAATTAGAAGGAACTTTTTTAGGAAGGGAAAAGAGAGCTGGTAAGGGAAAGAAGGGATGACTACATGGAGAAAGCAGTTGGTTCCCTTTTTGCCTCTGCTGCTAGGAAGCTCAGAATGAAATGTATTATTCAACTGTAATAACTTATTATATTATTTAACTAATAAATGCTCGTTTCAACTTTCTAGGACATCTAGCTCGCTCTTGTTCCCTAAATGATTTCTGATCTTTTGCTTTATTTTACTTTTAAAGAAATCCTCTTTGGAAGTAGCTGCAAGTAAGTATAAATTATAAATCAGCAATTATGACACAGAAAGCTAGTAAGTAAGGGCTGTTTTGTGCAAACCTTTCAGCCCCTAAGCCTCTGCACCATTATAGTCTTACACTAAGTGCAGGGAGGGTTAGAGTGGGGGTGAAGGGGAAGGATGGCTGTAAAAAGTGTCTACTGATTGATTCTGAGTTCTTAATGCTAAGCTGGTAAGGATGCATCCCAGCAAAACAAGGGTGGAGCTGAGTGGGCTGGTCTTTGAGGGGTCTATTACTGAACAAGAGGAGGTGCATCTAGGTCCCTTGGATCATGCAAGACCCTCCTCAGGGTTTACACCCCCTCCTCTACCTCTGCCCCGCTGCCCTTGCAGCCAGGTGGGGCGTGAATTGAATTCTGGCCAGTGGAATGTTGGGGGAAGACCTGGCGCCGCTCTAGGCCTGGCCTGGCCCATCAAGCATCGTGTGATTCTCCAGCTTGCGTCCCTTGCTGCCACGACCTTGGAGCTATGTGTCTGGGTGATGTGACTGCAAGATGGCAGGTCAGTGCCCAACCCAGCCGGGCTGAGACATATACAGGCACGACATTATTGTTGAATTAAGCTTCTGAGATTTCAGGGTCTATTTGTTATGGCAGCATAGCCTATCATATCCTGACTAATGCACCCTCCAGTTCCTTTCCTGTTAGCCCCCTCAAGAGGCCTCACTGGGACCTGGGCCCACCTGTGTCCGGTGAGAGGAGTAAGGCCACTGAGGAGGAGCAGCTGCAGGCGCAGAGCTTAGTCCAGATGTTAGAGTTCTGTAGCTACTCAGTGGTGGAAACTCCAGCCCCCCTGAAGGCTCAGCTTTCAAGAACAAAAAGGACCAAGAATTCCTGGAGGTTGGGCTGTGGCCCCTCCTGTGGCCATCACTGTGGTCTGTGGTCTTCTCTGTGTCTCGGCCCCTCCATGTCCCTGGCCAGAAACTGGGGCTTGGGGCCTACTGGGTGTGCTGAGCCTCAGCCACAAAGGATGGTCCTGAGGCAGCTCAGAGGGTGACCTGGGGAGGAACAAGGGACAGGGGTCCTTGGCAGCCCAGGAAAGTTACCACCCTTGGGGCCCCCTTTGCAAGCCCACAGAAGGCTGAACAGGTGTAGGTGTGTCCAACCCACACAAATGGAACTGAGGGTGCTGGAGACAGGGGCTTCATGTGTGGTGGGGACATCCCTGGCTGGGCACATCCTGAGAGGCTGCAGCTGGGTGAGGAGCACAGGACCAGAGGGGCATTGTAGGGTCTCAGAGGAAAAAGACTTAGGGTTTATACCAGTGAGCCCCACTGACCTGAGGACTGCCAATAGCAGCCAGTTCATCCTGCTGCATCCCATCTGGCTCAGCCCGGTGAGTATTTGCCTAGTCCCTGCTTTTGTGGCTCCCTGTGTAGGACTCAGGAGACACAGAGAAGAATCACTCTGTCCCCGTCGTCAAGGAGTCTGGTCAGGGACACAGCAGCCAGCAGTAACCCCTGGCTTGCTGTGAAAAAGTCCAACAGGGCCAGAGGAGAAGAAGAGACAAGGGAGAAGGGCAATTCTTAGAGGCCTTAACTTCAGGAGCCCAGTCAAAATAAAAATGGAGCCTGCTTGTTCAACAACTGTATTAGTTTCCTACAGCTGCTGTAACAAAATGCCATAAACTGGGTGGCTTATGAGAACAGAAATGTCTCGTTCACAATTCTGGAGGCTAGAAGTCCAAGTCAGTGTGTCAGCCGGGCAGTGCTGTTTTTGAAGGCTCTAGGGGGAGAGATTTCTTAGACTCTGCAGCTGCTGGTTCCCCGAGGTGTTCCTTGATTTACAGCTGAAGCACAACTCTAATCTCTACCTCCGTCTTCACATAACTGTCTCTGTCTGGTTCTCTTCTCCTATTTTATAAAGACACCAGTTAGATTGGGTGAGGACCCACTCTGCTCCAGTATGACCTCGTGCTAACTTAATTGGTAAAGTCTTCAAAGACTCTATTTCCAAACAAGCTCATTATCATAGGTACCAGGGGTTAGGACAACAACATTTCTTTTGGGAGGGGACACAACTCTATCCATAGCAACAGCTGTGAAGAATTTCAAGATGGCAACCCTGAAACCTGTTGCCATTAAGTCGATCCTAACTCATAAAGACCATAAAGGACAGAGTAGAATGGCCCCATAGGGTTTCCAAGGAGCGGCTGGTGGATTCAGACTGCCAATCTTTTGGTTAGCAGCTGTAGCTCTTAACCATCAGGCCTCCAGCAGAGCATTAAACCAAACACAAGTCTCCTCAGAACACCAGGATGGGGAGTCTTGGAATGGCTTTCAGCTTGGGCATATTCTACGGCACTCCAGCCCCTCTCACAGTTAACATAGTGACTCTAGCAGATGGCCTGGTTCTAGTTCTGGCTATGACCTGGGATGAGAGATTTACTGTGACTCAGTGTGGTGCAGTGAACTACTTAATATGGCCCTTCTAGCCATAGTCTTTGTGACTTCCACACAGTGATTGGGTGGGACTGTGCAAATGGGGTGCTCGTGGCCCACCAAGGGGGTTGGACAGTTTGCTGCTAATGCAAATAAGGTTATGGAATCTGTGATGGTTAAGATTATGTGTCAACTTGGTTGGGCCATGATTTTCAGTGGTTTGGCAGTTATTTAATGCTGTAATTTGGCAGTTATGTAATGATGTAGTCATCCTCCATTTTGTAGTCTGATGTATCTGTCCTTCATTTTATGATCTGATGTAATTATCCTCCATTTAATGATACGTTATAAATCCTAGGCTCTGTGCCTGTGGTTATGGTCCCATTTGGGAGTGAGTTTTCCGTTACGTTAATGAGGCAGGATTAAGGTGGGTTGTAGCTTAAGTCACTGCCTTACTTGAGGGTGTGACTCAAGTCATCACCCTTATCCCAGTTACCACACTTACCACCCTTATTCAAGTCACATCCGTGTACCACTTTGCTCAAGAAGGCGAGTTTCCTTGAGGGTATGGTCTGCATCTGATATATATGTGAAAGCTCTGGCAAAGCTCTCTCTTGCTGTGGATCCTGTAACCAGTCCGTCATCATCTGACCTCTCGTTCTTGGAACATGAGCCAGCAGTGTAACGTCTGACCTGATTCACAAGCTTCCTCAGCCCCTTGTGCCAGCAGCCTGTCATCTGACCTGCCAATTTGGGTTCATCAATTCCTGCAACCATGTAAGTCAGGAGAAGCCTCTAGCCTGATATCTGAACCATGGGTTTGTGACTTGTCTGCCTCCACAACTCTGTGAGCCCTTTCCTTGATGTTTTGTGAGTTCTGTGAGACGTTGCAGCAAATTACAGAACCCAAAGATGGAAAGGAGAGTACTGAGGGGAGAGGGAGTAGTTGATGTTGGAGACGATGGAGTGGGACAGCAGTCTGGAAAAACTGGACATTTGGGACATCTTTAGTCTCCGCCTCATAGGAACCAGCTTTGTGCTGATCCTTCTAAAAGAAATTTTTCACTTACTCAGTTTCATCATCTGCAAAATGAAAGTAATAATAACACCTACCTGAAATAAACAATGCTTCCCCTCTGCCCCAGGCTTGCCCCCTTCAGCTGCCTTATTGGGGCAGGGGTTGCTGGGAGGCCCAGCTGGGGAGGAGGCAGAGGTGGGCAGCTGTTGCCTGCCCAGCTGGCAGCCCACATTGTCTTTGGAGCCTCCTTGGCCTCACCTGCCTGCCCCTATGTTGGCAGCACTCTTGCTTCCATATGAATTATTTGGCAAAAGTGCTCAGGGCCCCAGAGCTGTGGCACGGACAGGTCACCCCACAGGGGGGTTCGAGGGCTCAGCTGCGCCCCCCAACCCCAGGTCTGGCCCCACGTGTACCCGAAAGCGCCAGTCACTGGCAATTCTATTCTGGAAGACAAATCCTCCAATTGTTCCCCCCATTGCCTCTACCCCCAGCTGGAGGTGGCCCTTCTCCCTTTCTGCTGATGACCTCCTGCTGTGTCCTTCCAGGCCTGGCTCCTGGTCTTTCTGGCGCTCCTCTGGGGAGGGAGCCGAGCACGGTGGTGAAGGGCAGGGCCCTGGAGCCAGCTACTTGGGCTCAAATCCTGGCTCTACCATCCCTGGGCTGGGTGATCTTGGGCAAGTTACTTAACCTCTCTGTGCCTCTGTTTCCTCAGCTATCAGTTGAGCTTAATAATATATCTACCCGTGGGTTGTTGTGAGGATTGAATGAGCACATTATAAGTGCTTCATGAATGTAGCTATCATTTTTCGGGTACTTATCCCTTTGCAAAATGCCTTCTTAGTTGGGGTCCTGTCCTCACCCTTCATCGGTGTCACAGGCATCAGAGCCATTTGACAAATGTGGAAATTGAAGGAGCCCTGGTAGTGCAGCGGTTAAGTGCTTGGCTGCTAATGGAAAGGTCAGCAGTTAGATCCCCTCGGCAGCTTTGAGGAGGGAGAAAGATATGGCAGTTTGCTTCCATAAAGATTACAGCCTTGGAGGCCCTATGGGGCAGTTCTACTCTGTCCTGTAGGGTCACTATGAGTTGAAATCAAATCAGTAGGTTTATGGAACCTACTCAATCTAGTGGAGAAGCCGGGATTTGGGAGTCAGACCTGGGTGCGAATTCAAGCTCGGTCACTTCCCGTATGTCTTTGGGGGATGTCCTCTCCTTTCTGAGTCCATTTCCTGATCTTTAGAACCGGGATTATAAGCCTTAGTTTTAGAGGATTCTGAGAACTACTTCTGGGCTGAGTGACCTTTAGCCGGGTAATTTATGCTCTCAGTGCTTCAGTCTCATTGTCTGTAAAATGGGAATGATAATAGTGGTACCTGTCTCAGGGCTACAGTGGAGATTCAAGGAGTTAATATGTGAAATGTGCATAGAATAGTGCCCGACACATAATAAAGACCATATAAGCATTTGCTGTTTTTATTATTTGTTCATGAAATTTGCATATGTGTGCACATGCAACCAACCAACCAAACGAACAAGAAAAATCCAAGCCTGTTGCCATCAAGTTGATTCTGACTCATAGCAACCCCCTGGGTTGCACAGTAGAACTGCTCCGTGGGATTTTCTGGGCTATAATCATTACAGAAGCAGATCACCCCGCCTTTCTTCTGCAGCGGTGCTGGGTGGGTTCGAACTGCCAACCTTTATGTTAGTAATTGAGTACAAAATTTTCTAAATACTTCCAGGAGATTCATGGACCTGTCGATGCTAATCCCCAGAGTGACAACACCCTTGGATTAGATGTTCACTGGGTTTCTTTGTCAGAGATCTCTGTCGGTGTTAGAGACCCTGCGGAGGTGGGCTGGGCAGAGGCTTTAATCGGGAAAGAGCAGCTTTGAATCCTGGTTATACCTCTTACCTCCCATCATGGATTGAATGGTGTCCCCCCAACATATGTGTTGTAAATCCTAGCCTCTATGTCTATGGTTATAACCTGATTTGGGAATGGGCTGTCTTTGTTATGTTAATGAGGTAGGATTAGTGTAGGGTGTATCTTGATTCAATCTCTTTTGAGATATAAAAGAGATTAAACAAGCAAGCTAGTAAGCAGAGATGGGGGAAGATTTTTGCCAAGCCACGTGGAATCTCCAAGGAACCAGGACACAAGCTGAAGAGACACAGACTTTCCCCCAGAGCTGACAGAGAGAGAAAGCGTTCCCCTAGAGCTGGCACCCTGAATTCAGACTTAGCCTCCTAAACTCTGAGAAAATAAATTTCTGTTCGTTAAAGCCATCCACTTGTGGTATTTCTGTTATAGCAGCACTGGATAACCAAGACACCTACCCTATGGCCTAGGGCAAATTACTTCCTCTCTTTTGAGCCTCTGCTTCCTTGTTTGTCAAATGCAGATGGTGATTCTGTGAGGCTTAAAGTTAAGTAAGGTAATGTGCCTGACACTGAGAAGAGCCTCCAGATGCCATCGCAATGGTATGATGCCCGGCACATGGCTACACCATAACCACCCCCCAGCTGTGTGTGCATGAGCGCTGTGTCTTTTTACAAGACACCACCGGGTGGGGGGCTTTCCCCTCACTTCCTCCGCCAGCTGCTTCCCTGACTCTCTGCTAGCACCCTGCTTGTCCCAATGCCCAAGTCCCATGGAGGAATTCCCTATGGAGAAAGCAGGGGTCACGCATGATCCCAGAGGAAAATTGGCCAAGAGTTCATGGACCAGTTGGGTGGGGCTGCCCTGGACCTGCTGGGGTCCCTGGACTCTCTTTCTCCCTTCCCTGAACCAGGAAGGAAAATCCTTCCTCCCTCTTGGGGACTACTGAGCAATTCCTCAAACTCCAGCTCACAGCTCCTTGGAGACCCAAATGAATTAAAGATGTAATTAAATTAGGAACTGTTCATTATCTCAAGACTGGGATCCTCTGGCAGGTGGAGTGGTGGAGGAGGGGAGGAGGGGCCATCTTCCTGCTGGGCCCAAGGATTCTCTCCCAAAGGGGTGTGTATGGCTATGCTGGGGCTCCCAGGAGAGACAGCCAGCCCCATCTTCATCTGCCCACACTCAATAGGACCCTCGCTGTGGTCTCACGCAGCTTCAAGGCACGTACTATCTCCCTGGACAACCTTACACAAAGCTCTTTCTCAGCCTCAGTTTTCTCATCTGCAAAATGAGATGGGGGGGGGAGTGAGGATTATAGTAAATTGTCATCATAAAGCCTCCTTTAGGCAGTACATTTCTATCTGAGAACTTGGAGACCTCTGTCCCTGAACACCTGTGACACCGTCTTTGCTCAAGGACTCAATTTCACATCCCCCTTATAGGTCCCTGGGTGGTATAAATGGTTTGTGCTCAATGACTAATTAGAGGTTTGTGGTTCACATTTCCAAAGCCAACTCTTCAGACAGGGATTGGACTGGACAATGGGATAGAAGATGATGCTGGTGAAGAATGAGCTTCTTGGATCAAGTAGACACATGAGACTAGGTTGGCATTTCCTGTCTGGAGGGGAGATGAGAGGGCAGAGGGGGTCAGAAGCTGACTGAAGACACAAAAAGAAAGAGTGGAGGGAAGGAGTGCACTGTCTCGTTAGGGGGAGAACAATTAGGACTATATAGCAAGGTGTATATAAATTTTCATTTGAGAGACTGACTTGCTTTGTAAACTTCCACTTAAAGCACAATAAAAATTAAAAAAAAAAAGATTCATGGTTCAAACCCACCCAGTGGCACCATGGAAGAAAGACCTGGCAAACTGCTTTCATAAGATTAAAGTTGAAAAAACCCTATGGCGTGAAGTTCTACTCTGTCACACATGGTGTCACTGTAAATCAGAACTGACTCAATGGCGACAGGTTTTGTTTTTCACTCCTAGGATATTTGGTTAGGCGTTTCTCCGGCTCAGCTCACTCATACAGCAGGAAAGGAAACTAAGCAAATGGGTGTGGCAGGCTCTGTGCTAGCTCCTGGGGATCCTGAGTTGAGTTATGATACTTTCTGCCCTCCAGAAGCTTCCTGTCCAGTGGGCAAGGCAGGGGAGCTGGGCCCAGAAGGAGAAAGGGGGAAAGGAAGGCGCACTAGGTGGGGGCAGCAGCACGTGCAAAGGCCCAGGGGCATGAGACAGCAGAGGGGTGAGGAAAGTGTAAACGCAGCTTTGAGTACAGGTGTGCACAGGGAACTAGACTCCTCAGCCTCACCTGTGAGGGGGAAGAGAGGGTTAGTGCTCCTCCAGTCTCCCAGAGGAAAACAAAATTTTCGAAGCTGTCAGAAATGTGATGGAGCTGTTAGGAGTACATGAAACAGCCACGTACCCTGGGAAACGGAAGTGACGGCTCTGTTTGTTCTGTGACAGTGTGAAAACTCACAACCTTTTCATCAAGGTGGGTAATAAAAACCTAGGAAAACTAGGAGTGCTCTGGTTCACCTCGGCTGAGGATGTCACTCTAAGCTCGCCTGGTTTCTGCCCTCAAGCCTGGACCCGATTGTGCATATCCACACTTGCCTGGCTTTGTGGGGGCTGAAACATGACATCTCACCCCTCTTTGGTTCCTGGATTTGTCAGCCAAGATAGCTCACTGTACTTCTCTTGGTCCCTGTGGTTATTTGAAAATGATGTTGAAGAAGAAATCTCTCTCTCCCTGAAAATCACTTGCTGGGACTGCGTCCTTCACAATCCCTGTCCTTTGTCTCCTCTCTCTGCCTTCCTTCCCACTGTGGCCTCTTCCTCAATACCTACCCAGTTCTGCAAAAATGTTGGGGCAGGAATCACCCGGCGGGGCTGGGAGAAGCGAGGTGGGGATTCAGCACCACGGACAGCAAATGCAGTGTAGGGTTGGCAGGGAGGCCAATTCTGCGTTCTGCCGGTTCAAGGTGGGATGATTTTGAGATTTGGGTGCAGGAAGCTGGGCGGGGGCCTAAGGATGTAAAGGGAACTCCTTGTGGGTCCGGGGATGATTCTTCCAATGGAATTCTCTGTCTTCTTTGTTTCCAGGGTTTGTGATCCCCACCATCCCCTTCTATCTGATACACACACAAGCACAAACAATGCCATCTCTCTCTCCCTTGGTCTGCAGGCTTTGGCTTTTGCTCTCTCTCCCTCTGTGCTCCACTCCCTCCTCCGGCCCCTGGCCTGCCTGCCCCTGGGTTCTCAGCCCCATGACCCGGACCCTCACCCCTTCTCCTGTGGGAGTTTCTGTCCTGGCTCATCTACCTGCTGTGTGACCTTGGGCAAGTGTCACCTCTCCCACCTGACCTCCAGGCCTCAGAAAGGGGCAATTTGGACCACATTATTGCTAAGCTTGGTGCCAAACTCTGCAGTCAGCTCCTGGTAGCAGCGACCCTGGTGGGAGGGCTATGGGCAGGGGCAGATGTGTGAAGCAGGGCCCTGGGGAGGTGGGAGGGGGAGAAGAGAGGACGAGGACGGCAGGGGCTCTGGGTGGGGGAGTGTGCTGCCGAGGGGAGGTGAGGGTGGGAGGGAGATGCAGAGGCGCACTGGACCAGAACAGAAGAACCCCTTAGCCTGTATATTTAGCTCATGGAGGTATATAAACAGAAACCTGGAGCCGACTCAATGCTCCCCCCGAAGCGTGACTCATCACTGCTGCTGCAGCTAAAGTTAGGCTCCAATCACAGGCTCCTCTCCCCTTCCCTCTTCATTCTCTTCCCCTTAGTGCCTCCCTATTTCCTTATCTCCTTCTCCCCATCTTTCCCCTCTCCCTTATCTCTCTCCTAAATCTCTCTCCTCTCCCAGCTCTCAGCTCGCTCCCTCCCTGATCTGGTTGATTCTCTTACTCTCGCTCTCTCTTTCTCCCTTGACTTTTTCCCATCTTCCTTCTCTCCTTCTCTTTCTTTCCCCTCTGCCTCTTTAACACTGAATACGTCTGTCTCCCTTTCTGCGTGCACCCGAGAAAGTGTGTATTTGTGCTGTGTTTGTGTGAGTGTGAACTTCACGATAATAATATGCATGTGTTTGCGTGCACCTGAGTGAGTGTGAACATATCTGTGGGTCTGCATCTTGGTGTGAGGATGCATTTAATGAGAATGATATCTGTTGGGGTGTACGCGTGAGGGTGTTTGTGGTATTTGTGGGTCTGTGTGAATGTATGCCTGCTTGTGTGTGCACACATGGGAAAGTGAAGGTGGTGTGTTGGTGTCTCTGTGTGTTTCTTCTCTTTCTAGGGGGGCCAACTCAGTGACCTGGCACTGAATGCTCTCGGTTAAGCAGTGAAGAAGCCCCCCTGGAGTTGGCTCTGGAGGGTTGGGGTGCAGGGGGCTCCCCAAGCCTCTAAGGACTGGGAGTGGGGGAATTGTAGTCTCTAGGCTGTCTGGACCTGGCTGAACTGGGGAGAATGCATGGACACACGCTTAGTGTGTGGGTCCTGCTCTGCCACTTTCTGCTGTGTGACCTTGGGCTAGTGTGTTGGCCTCTCTGGGCCCTGCTCCCTCATCTGTTAGAGAAGCTCGCCTCTCCAGGGTGGGGGGTTGTTTTTGTTGTTGGCTACTGTCGAGTTGATTTCAATGCAGAGTGACCCCCATGTGACAGAGTACAACTGCCCCCCCCATAGGACAGGTCTTTCTCCCGAGGAGTCACTGAGTGGGTTTGAACTGCCAGCCTTTCGGTTAGCAGCAGAGTGCTTAATCGTTGCGCCACCAAGGCTTCTTAGGTTAGGGAGGGCTGAGGGATTCGTGGATGTGGAAGTGCAGGTGGATGGGTGGTGAGGACATGCCGGTCACCCGGGGACACCCCAGGCCTCCCAGCAGGGCCCGTGCTTTCCTGCCTCTCTGGGTTCCTGCTCATGCCCCTTCCCCAGCTGCTCATTTTTTTTTTTTTGCAAACAGGACCAGAGGCTGGGTCCCCCCTGGAAGTGTCTCTCCCCATCTTACCCATGACGGTCACTCCCACCTTCAAGTCTCTCCAGGAGCCTCCCAGATCTCTGCTGAGAGTGTGTCCCTGCCTCTGGTGTCTTGATGGGCTTCCCTCACGGGTCACCTGCTACAGTCTGTGTCTCTTCCTTTGAAGCAGGGATTCCTAGAAAAGTTTCACGAAAGGGAGTGTGTGTGTGTGTGTGTGTGTGAGTGTGTGTGAGTACATGGTGGGAATGATGTGAGAAACTGAAAGATGAGAGATGGCGGGAGGGGTGAGAAAGGACCCCGGAGGCTGGGGGCAGCTCAAGCCCCCAGGATGGGGCAACGACTCGGCTTGCAGTTGGTTGGTGGGCCCAGATGTCGGGGCCTATTTGCATCAGGGACTGAGAAACCTGGAGTGGGTGAAGACTCCTGAACCCCCTCTCCCTGGCCTGTCTGTTCTCCACACAGCACCCAGGGCGACCTTTTTAGATTTGACTCAGATCACGTCCCTGACCGCCTCACGCAGAATGACAGCCCCCCTCCCCATTTCCCTCCCTGCTTTATCTTGTTTCCATAGGTTGAGCATCATTTGAAATCTATACATTTGACTTCTTTATCTTATGTATCTTCTGGCTCCCTGGCTGGAATATAAGCTGTAGGAGGGCAGGGACTTTGTTTTGTTCACTGTTGTCCCCCGAGGGCTTAGAACTGTGCCCCAACACAGGAGAGGCTCGGGGAGGAGCTGCTGAAAGACAAAACTGCCCCCTCGCACCCTCCCATGTGATAAGCATCGCCTGTTCATTCATTCAGCAAACCTTCCGGTACCCGGTCCGTGCCCAGCTCTGGTCTGCACAGACACAGGCCTCTCTTGTAGAGCCCCTAGTCTGGAAGGACAGGGCAGAGAGGTAGGCCACCAAATCAAGGTGGGAACACGGGGTGAGGAGACAATGCCTGGTGTGACCCTGGAGGAGGTGACCTCTGAGCTGGCCTTGATGGGTGTGAAGGCAGTCTCTAAGTTGAAATATTTCTTTATGGTTTTTTTCTCCCCGCATAAGATCACTTCCAAGAGCCCGTGGTGATGCAAATTGTCAACATGCTTGGCCGCTAACTGAAAGGTTGGAGTTTGAGTCCACCCAGACGTGCTTGGAAGAAAGGCCTGGAGATCTACTTCTAAAAAATCAACCATTGAAAACCCTGTGGAGCGCAGTTCTGCTCTGATACACATGGGGTCACCACGAGTTACAGTCAACTCTATGCCAACTGGATTTTAAGTGGTTAAGACTGCAGCCAAACAGAGGGTGGGGTTGGGTTATTCTCCACAATCCAGAGTCTGGTATGACAGAGCTGGTCTCAGAGCCGGGCATGGCACTGAATGAGCCTTCCCGGGGTTCCCATCTTAACAAAAATCAACACCTTAAAGGAGAACATAGAATATGACCCAGCAATGGTTTACCCCAAAAGACTTGAAAGCAAGGACTCCAACAGACAACTGTACACCAAGGTTCACTGCAGCAGTATTCACAAGAGCCAAAAGCTGGAAACAACCCAAGTGTCCCGCAGTAGATGAATGGGTAAACAGAATGGGGGCTATCCATACAATGGGGTACTATTCAGCCATAAAGAGAGACGAAGTTCTGATATATCCTTCAATGTGGGTGAACCCTGAAAACATTATGCTGAACAAAATCAGTCAGACACACAAGGGCAGATATCGTATGACCCTGTTTATATGAAATACACAGAAGAGGCAAATGCATAGACATAAACGTTCATCAGTGGCTACCATGGGGAGGGGGAGGGGCAGGGGGAGTTATTACTTAAGGGGTACTGAGTTTCTGCTGGGTGGATGAAAAATATTTGAAGATGAACGGTGGTATTGGTTGCCCAAGATGGTGAACGTAATTAATATCAGCGAATTGTATACTTAAGAAGGACTAAAATGGCAAATGTTTTGTTATCTATATTTTGCCACAATAAAAGAACAACATAACACAAAACGAACAAACAAAAACCTTAAAAAGAAAAGATGGCAGCACTGAGGGTGGGATTCCAGGCGCTCTGGGGGGCTAAGGGGCTGCCCACCCTGCTCACTCTGAGCTGCCAGGGGCCAGAAGGCTGCAGAAATGGGCCAAAGTCTGTGCAACAGCTACAGGGTGAGCAGGCCGATCTGGGCCAGGGCCTACTCCCACTCACACAGCCCTCGATCGTCCCCGATGGTGACACTGAAGCTGGACTCCTGGAGGCCCGACTGCCAGGATGCCAGCCTTTGTCCAGCTGAGGATAAAAGAGAGAGCTGCCTGCTCTGTTGTGCTTTCTCCAAGCAGCTGGAGAGGCAAAGAGAGAAAGAGAGCGAGTGTGCATGTGCCAGAGAGACTTACACACACAGAGCGTAAAGGTAGGGAGAGTGAAACAGAGACACACCCAGAGACAGAAAGAAAGTCACAGAGAAAGAGACACAGAGACACACAGACACACAGAGTTAGGGGGACAGAGAGATGTAGGAGAGGCACAGATGGACTGAGAGATGGAGGTGGCTACAGACAGAGTGTGTTAGCTATCCAGTGCTGCTATAACAGAAATACCACAAGTGGGTGGCTTTAACAAACAGAAACGCATTTTCTCAGAGTTTAGGAGGCTAGAAGTCTGAATTCAGAGCGCTGTCAGCTCTGGAGGAATGTCATTGTCTCTTTGAACTTCTCTTCCTGGGCGATCTTCATGTGGCTTGGCATCTCTCTTCCCCCATCTCTGCTCTGGTTGCTTGTTTAATCCTGCCTCATTGACATAAGAAAGACAACCCATCCCAAAATGGGATTATAACCACAGGCATAGAGGTTAAAATGTACAACACACATTTTGCAGGGACACAATTCAATTCATAACACAGAGGGAGGTGGAGGAAAACAGAAGGAGAGTCAGAGAAGGGAGAAGACAGGGAAACAGGCAAAGAGGGAGACAGGCAAGAGAAAAGGGAAAACGGAGAGCCAGGCACAGAGACAGAAAGTCAGGGGCAGAGAAAAAAGCAGGGCAGAGGAGCTCCCCACCCCTCTGCATGTCCCTCGCTTTTCTCCTCTCTTTTCACTCTTTCCGCTTTTCTCCTCTCTTTTCACTCTTTCCTCCGTCTCCATCACTCCCGAGCCCCTCTTTCCTCCTCACTCTCCTCACCTCTCCTCCTAAGCCTTTCTTTCTCTGCCATGTTCTCATCCCTTTGACCGGCTCTCTCTCCTTCACTGTGCTTGTCTCACCCCCATTACAAAGAGACCTCACAAACAGAGAGATGTTTGAAGGCCTTGAAGGGGTGGTAGGGTGGGCAGATAAGAGTTTTCCTGGCAGAGCATTGGAGGACAGTCACCCCAAGTGACCCAGGTGGAGGGAATAGCAGAAGAAAAGCCTAAAGATCTCAGGGAGCAAGGTGCATTGGGAGAACAGGAAGTCCTGTGTGGTTGGGGGAGGCTTTGAACGTCAGGCTAAGGGAGGCGTCTGGGAGGGGCTGGGAGGGGCTCAGGGGGCTCTGCTGGGAGGGGCATTAGGCACCACCATCTGCCCAGGGCCAGGGCAGAAATGGGGGCCTCCCTATACTTCTCCCTCCTTCCCTGCCAAACCCCGTCCCCGCTGCTGCTACCCGCCCCCCCCACGTCTGCTCTCAGCCCCTCCTGTCAGCTCCATCAGGCCCTCATCTCACCTTCCGCCATCTGCTCTCCCATGGCACCTGTCACTCCCCACCTTCAACTCCCTTAGCCTGGCACGCAAAGCCTCGTCCAGCCACACGGGAGGGAATTCCTTTTCTCCCAACGCATCTTGCTCCCTGACACCTCCAGGCCTTTCTCCTGCTATTCCTTCTACCTGGGTCACCTGGGGTGACTGTCCGCCAATGCTCTGCCAGGAAAACTCGTGTATCTGCCCACCCCACCATCTCTTCAAGGCCTTTAAATGTCACTGTCTTTGTGAGGCCTTCTTTGAACATCCCGCCCCACTCCAAAAAAAAAGAAAAAGATGGCTTCCTTCCTGGCCTAGCTCTCCTCTCCTGCACAAACCTGTCTGTCTCCTCCAGTAGGGGTTTCTTTTGTCTCTGTGTATCCAACACCTGGCACATGGTAGGTGTCACTGAGTGGCCACCTGGAGTGATCGTTGGTATGTCACATCACTTCTCTTGACCTCAGTTTCCTCATCAGTAAAATGGGTCTGGAAATGGCTGTTATGGAGAGCAGGGGTCAAGAAATGCAGTCAGCCAATATTGAGCACCTGCCGCCTGCCGTCCTGGACGCTGTGAGGTGCACAGGAGACCCTGTGGGGACCATCAGTCGCCATCAGATGGGAAGGGACTCTGGTAGCTGTGTCTGGGGTAGGGGGCCCGACAGGTCCTTCCTGGGATTTTCCTCTCTGACATTCGTGCTGGAACAAACCCACGATTGTGCTCCACTGCCAGCCAGCTCCCCCTTGACAGCTGCAGGCTGTTGGGGCGTCCAGCCTTGGGGTCAAGCAGTCCTTTCTGGATGTTTCCAGAGACTGAATTCTCCAACCCCGTCCAGGAAACATCTAGAGCATCAACTGCCTCTTCTAGCTAAGAGTCAGGGAACTGAGGCTCCAGAGATCTGTCCCAGCCTGCCCTCCACCCCCCTGCCAGCCTCCTATCTTCACACAGGGAGAAGGACTTTCTCTTACCATCTCTGCACACACACACTCACTCACTCCTGACATAGAACCCTGTTTCTGCCACTCATTAGCTGTGTGACCCTGGGCAATTTACTTAATTTCTCTGGCTCTTGGTTCCCTCATCCGGAAAACAGGGACTGTGATACCGCTCACCTGGGCCTGTGGCAGGTTAAGTGGGCTAATGGAGCAAATAGGCCTCTGTCACAGGGGAGGGGCTCCTGACTCCTTACGTCTAGGAGGACAGCTGGCACCCCCAGTCCTTCCTGGGCAGGGCTCCTGTGGATGCAGAGAGCCGGGGTGATGCCGACGTCCTCCTGAGGCCCTGTGGCTCTGATCTCAGCTTCCGCTGGCCTGTCCCACCGGGGGAGGGACTGTCGGACCTGCTCAGGGCTGTTCTGAGGGGGTTCTCGCTCCCTTTCCTGGTATCCACACACTGAACAACCTGCTTGTACACAGCCCAAGTGTCTCGCAGCTTTTCCTGAGGACCCAGGGAAGTAGGCTGGCACTGCTGCCTTGCAAACAACTTCAGATCAAAGTCCTCCAGTCCCTCTCCAGGGATGTCTCCCCAGATGCATCCCTTCGAAAGGACCTCTCCATCTTGCAGTCTCTTCTGTCTCCATTCTTTTTCTCTGAAGCTTCTAGTTCTTCTCCCCGTGTGCCGCAGAACGAGCTAGCCACTACCACTCAGACTGGGCTCTGGGTTCACCTGGCATCTCTGGACCCATCAAGGTTGTGTACAGGTGTCAGGGTTCAGCCTGCGCCATCACATATGAGAGGCCCAGCATCCAGCTCACCCTCCTTCTGCATTTGGCCCCAAATCTCCTCCCTATTTCACCCACAGTCAGCATTTCCAGAACTTTCCATCCCTGGCACAGACCTGGCACCCAGTAGGTGCTCAATAAATGCTTTTTGAATGTTAAGTTCATTGTCTGCCATCCACTTCCTCCCACCCCCATCCTAGCAGGATGCTCCCCAAAGCAGGACCATTTTGGGGCAGCACCCTGTCTGGGCCTGGTTCTTAGGTGTTTGGGGGTACAGAGCTGTTTGGAGGAGTGGTGGTTGGGGCTGAAAGGGCTAGGGAGAGAGGTCCCTCTCCATTCAGAGGGGTGTGCCCTAATGGGGATGGGGTGGCCCAGGTGAGGCATCTGGGGCCAGGTCCCTCCCTCCTCTGAAGGGTGAGGCCACTTAGTTGGTTTGGAATTCTGGAAACTTTGTGTCTTCGGGTTTTGAATCTCAGAATCTAGAATCTTAGTTAAGAGCAGACTATGGAGCCAGACCCTTGAATCCAAATCCCAATTCTGCCATTTCTTAGCTGTGTGATATTGAGCAAGTTACCTAACTCCTCTGTGCCAATGATTCCTCATCTGTAAAATAGTAGCTGCTATTTTTACAAAGGGCCCTGGTGGTGCAGCAGTTAAGAGGTTGGCTGCTAGCCAAAGGTTGGCAGTTCAAATCCACCAGGTGCTCCTTGGAAATCCTATGGGGCAGTTCTGCTCTGTTCTATAGGGTCACTATGAGTCAGAATTGACTCGGTGGCAACGGGTTTGGTATTTTACAAGATTTCGGTAAGGATTAAATGCATTAATGTTTGTTAAGGGCTTAAACCAGGGCCTGGCACGCTGAAGCACTCTAAGCATTTGAGAAATAAATCAGTGTGAGTTCTGAGGATACTGAGTCTTTGCCTCTGTGGTCTTAGGATTTCATGTTCTAGGCAGGAGTCCTGCTCTAGCTTCCTTCAGCCCCAGCTTGCTTATCCCCATTGACAATGTTCCCTACCTTTCCAGCCACTATGATTGCAAGAAAGTTCTTCCGTGGGGCACAGGTGAGCCTGGGCTGCCCCTCTCAGCAGCTGTTGGAGCAGTGGACGAGGGTGGGTCTTGTCCCTGAAGGAGGGTGGGGTGGGCCTATGGCGGGGTAGGAGGTCTGGCCCAGCCTCCAGGTGGGTACACCAGGCGCTCCACCTCACCCACCTCCTAGCAGAGGGCCTGGCAGACTCCTGCTCCCAGGGCATGGCGAGCCTAATGAGTGTGTGTGGCGAATGCAGCCTTCTGCAAATACCAGGCACAATATAAATAGCAATAATGAATAAATGAAGCTCCCGCAGCCAGCGAGGGCCTCGGGGAGGGACTGCCGCAGCCCTGCTCCTTGCCGAGACTTGGAGTTGTACTCCCATCCCCCCAGCAGGCTTGAGGTGGTCCCTCAGCCTCAAATTCCTTCCCGACCTTTAGCCCATCTGCATCCTACACGTCCATAGAACCCACATCCCATCCCAGAGTGGGACAGTGAATGAAGTGAAGAACTCAGGCTTCAGGTGAAGCATAAAACATTTAGGTTAGATACAAAGCAGGACTTTCTGCCAGTGTGGCTGCTTGAAGGGGGCTGGGGAGGGGGTGTCAGTCCTGCCAGGGCAGGGATGGGACTAGGATCACGGAGGGGGGCAAATTTCAGTTCATATATAAAAAAGAATTTTGAATGATCAGAGATGCCCAGAGAGGAGAGGAGCTGCCCTGTGAGGTGGAGAGATCTGCATCCCCCGGGGAAGCAAGCAGGGGCTGGGGGCCACTTCACAAGTTGGTAGCTGAAAGCATCCAGTCCTGGGAATTCACCATCTATCTGGTGGCTTCTCCAGGTCCTGTTCCAGCCTTTTGAACTTTATGAAAATGTTGCCAGAAGAGAATGGGGAGACGTAAACCGTGGCTGGTATCTTTTCCTTGCCCCGCTACCTAATTTCTTCACCCTCTCTGCCTGGGGTCTTCCAACTGTGCACTCAGCTGGCCAGGGCATGGAGTGCCTGCCCATGCCAACTTTATTCTGACTCCCAGGCTTTGCATATTTTCTTTGTCTCTCCTGGATGCTATTTCCACAGCCACCCCTCTCTTCTCATTTCAATCCTGCACATACCTTCAAGCCCATTTCAAGTCTCCTGCCTTGGATGAGGCCTTCCCGAAAGACCCCTGTGCCAAAGCCCACCCTGATCTGGGAGGCATCCATTCCATGGGCGATGCTGTCTGGCCTGCCCCACCCACCCCTACAAGACGCCTCCTAGCCTAGTGCCTGCTTACATGGCATTACATTGTGGTCGGCTTACAAAGGTTTGTCTTGTCTCCTGAAGAGAGTCAAAGGTCGGAAGGGACCAATATTTGTTGAAGACCTACTATGTGCTGGGCACTGGGCTAAGCCTTATTATAGACTGTTTGAATCCTGCCCAGTGTGAATTTTTATCCCCATTTCACAGGTGAAGAATCTGAGAGTCAGAAAAGTTAAGAGACTTGCCGGAGGAGGCCCTCAGTCAGGAGAGGGGAGAGCTCGAATGCAACCTCCAAGGCAGGGCCCATCCCCCAGGCCGGGTGGCCCCAGGCAAGTCTCAGCACCCTCCTTCCGCCCTATTCTCAGCCCACTGCAGTGTCCCCGCCCCCAAAAACATCCTCCCAGAGGTGGGGTGGGGGTGCTGAGCCGAGTGGCCCAGTGTGGAGAAGATGCCTGGCAGGGATTAGGGTGCCCAAACTCACATCCAGGGCTGCTGCTTTCTGCTGAGTGACCTTGGCCAGGCAGTTCATCTCAGGGCCTCAGTTTCTCCATCAGGAAAAGGGAATGAAAAGGTGGCACTCCAGGACTTTCAGAGAGATGCCTGTAGTTGTCATTAGGTGCTATCAACTCGATTTTCAACTCATAGTGACCCCATGTAACAGGAGCTTCTTAAATGCTTCTTAAGTTGAGGAGAGCGAGAACTATGACCTGTATTTGGGAGAGTCTTGATGCTTTTGTTTGGTGGGATACAAACGAACAAATAACAGGCAGGTTACAACCTTGGGCAAGACCCCCAACCCCCATCCACAGGGGGTGGGGAGGGAGGAAGGGAGGACGGTTCAGGGACTCTGGGAGAGGCTCCAGCTTCCTGGAGGAGGCTGATCTCTGGGCTCCTGGGCCCCAGAGGAAGTGGCAAGGCTGGGGCTTCTGCAGCTGGAGAAAGAGGCGTCTGTCCCACCAGGAGCAAGAAGCCTTCCTGGAGGAGGTGGCCTTTCAACCAAACCTCGAAGGGTGGGAAGAAGTCGGGTTGTGGAGAGGTTGCCTGAGCCATGGAGGACCTTTGGAGTCATTTCAAGACCGGCTTCACCATGTAAGACCTGGGTGGCCTTAAATGGGTGTCCCCTTGCTGGAGCAGCAGGGAAGCAACCCCAACCTCGCATCACCCAGCTTCTCAGTGAGAATCCTGCAGGTAACATGGTCAACCAGGCGCCTGGGACACGGGGGTGGTCAGTCATGGGGTCCCCCTTTCTTAACGCATGACGCAGCCCCATACTGGGGGGAGGTAGGACCCTCCCCCAGGCACTACCGTAAATTTTAAGAAGGTGGCTTCAAGGTTGGGGGCTTCCTGCCCTTTGTTGAGGGGTGGGGGCTCACTCGCCGCCGCCGTCAGTCTGTCTGTCGCCTCCACGCCTCCCCCCCTCCGGCGTCCCGCGCCTGCAGCTTTCCCCGAAGACATTTGGTGTCAGTATAAGGACGGCTTTTCCTCGCACGCGGCGCGGCTCGGTCTCGTCGCCGCCGCCGCCGCACGTCCCCGCACCGCCAGGCGCTCGGGCTCCTCCGCAGCCCCCGCCGCGCGTAGACCCCGCGCCTCGAGCCGAGGGCCGGAGACGAGGCAAGCCGAGCCGGCCAGGGACGCGCCCGTCCGCGGCCCCCGCGCCTAGGTCCGCTCCGGGGAGTTGCCCGCAGCTAGGTCCCCGCCGCGCGCCCGCCCCGGCCCGGAGCCCCGCGCGCCGCCCGCCGCCCGCCGCGCGCCAACTCCGCTCGGTTCGCGCTCGCTCAGCGCTGCCGGCTCCTCGCCGCCCGGAGCTCCGCCGCAGCTCCGCCGCCTCCTCCCGCCATGGCCCGGGCCCACGGGCCCGCCGCCCACCGCCCGCCGCCCCTGGCGCCCCGGGGGCGCAGCTGATCCTGAATTGGCGGGGGGCGGCTGGAGGGGCGGGGGTTCCCCCTCGACTTCCGGCCTTGGGGGGCCGCGTCGCCCTCGCGTCTCTAACCTGGACACCCCCCCGCTGCCCGGCCACGTCCATGCCCAGGTAGGTGAGGTGGGGGCGGGAGCGGAGAGGGAGGGCTGGCTCCAGTGCTAAATTCTTGGCGCGTTGGGTCCTTGGGTTCTTTCTTTATGGAGGCATGTATTTATTCTTTCCTGGGGACCAGTCCCCCCACCCCCTCGTGCCCATCAGGCGGGCCCCCGCTATGCCTACGGGTTCGGTGCCTTGGGAGAAGGACGGGAAACTTTGACCGGTCCCCTCTCCAAGGCCACGAAAGTTCTCTCGGTGCCAATGCCCGAGCCAGCTGAGCCAGCCTCTGCAGAAATCTATTCAACAAGTCAGGCCGCCCGGTGGGGGGGCCCAAGCTGGCTCTATGTCGGCCCGGCCGCCCCTCCTCTGCGGCGGCTCTTAGGTTGTCAAGACCAGAGGTGGTGCCACTGTCCTGGCTGGCTGAGCTGGGATGCTGGGGAGGGAGGTGGCAGTGGGGGGGATTGAAGGGGGGAATCCCAGTCAGGGTTTAACTTTCCACCATGCCCAGGGTGGTGAGACGGCCCCCTCCCTGGTTAGCAGCCAGCTGGTGGCCAAGGCTGCCTTGCATGAAGCCAGGCTGGGTCTGAGCTGACTCTTGAAGGGAAAGAACTCCTCAGCAGAGTGGAGGCCGGTTATATAACATTTATGATGGTTGGGTTTTAATTGTCTGCTGGGTGGTGTGTGTTCAGGGTGTGGGGCCAAAAGGGGTCACAGGGAGGCCTCTTAGGGGGCAGGTGAATGATGACTAAGGGAGGGGGTCTTGGGTGGGCCAGGCTGAACATCAATCTACCTCTCTGCTTCTGTCTTCCTCTCCCCCTGTGGGTCCTGAGGACTCCTGAACCGTTGATGAGACTGGGGTCTGGGGAGACCCCTAAGCTATATTCTGGCCTCGGGGGTCCATCATGCGCTGAGGCCAGAGGGGTGGAGGGATGCAGGGGTGTGTGTATGTCTGTGTGTGTGCGCGCATGCTTGGGAGCCTGCGTGTGTCTGTGCCCATGTGGTGTGATGAGGTCTGACTCGCAGTGTGAGGAGCCTCCCAGGAGCTGGAGTGCTCAGGTGGGCCTGAGCAGGGACTCTGTCTGTCTGTCAGTCTCTGCCTGGCGGATTCACCTGCTTGTACTGGCATCACCTGGGGGCTAGGAGGCTGGGCAGAGGAGGGCTGTGGGTCTGTGGGGCTGTGGCCGGGGCTGGGGGAGAGGGTCTGGCCTGGGAAGTCTAGCCTGCCTCCCCACGGCCCCAGTCCTTAGGCCCTAGCCACAGTGTCAGGTCACCTCTTAGATCAGTGTCCCCCCTCAGCCACAAGGAATCACTTCAGAAACTCCGCCACCCTTCAGGACAAACTTTCTCTACAGGTTCAGAACCAAGGGCTGGGATGGCAACAAGGTGGGGAATCTAGAGCCCCCTTCCTGCCTCTGTTGTCAATGCTGAGCCCAGAGGGTTGGGATACCAGAGGGTGACGGGACATGACAGGGTGACACTGAGCTGGGGACCACTTCTAGGGCTGTGGTCTGGGGAGGAAGAGGAGAAGGGATGAGCACATCCTGGGGGGGGCGGGGGGGCTGGGCTGGTCTGGCACCAAACCCATGGCCCCCATGCTCACATGTACTCAGAGGGCATGGAGCTGAGTCCTCTGGTTCCCTTTCTGCTTTTTCCCAGTGGCAGATGCCTGCCTGGGCAGCTGGAGGACAGGCTGCAGACCTGGCCGAAGGCCCCTTCCCCTTCCTTTGGCCAGGTGTCTCTACTCCCCACCTCTACCCCAGTCCTGCCTGCCCACCTGCACCCCCATTCCAGGCCCTGTAGAGGGGGCTGGGGCTGAAAGAGCATCTTCCAGGCCCACCAGGAAGCAGCATGTGGCAGTTCCGGGCATCGTGTGTGCTGGCTGCCCTTAACCTTGGGTGGGGAGAGGGGGCGAAGGTTGCCGTGGGGACCCCCTCTCTCCTGCTGGCTCTAGCATAGTTCCTGCGCCTCTTGCCTGCCCCACAGGAGCCCGCCACCGAGCTGGGAACCGGTTTAGAGTTTGGCACCATGCATGGCAGCCTCTTGATGGCTCTGACCTCAGATCCTCTCCCAGAGCCCGCAGGGGTCGCCACCTCTGACTCCCCTTCCCCAGTTTCTTCAGTCAGACTGTGACGTTCCTGATCCCAGGGTGGGGACAGCACCCAAGGAGGCCCAAGGGCGGCAGGGAGTGGGGTGGAAGAACCCTCCTCACGTCCCCTGCACAGCATCTCTGCTGCCCTCGCCGCTCGCCCGACCCCAAGTGCTGCTCCCCTGGCCCCAGCCTTCAAGAAGGGGCGCCCAGGAAAGTCTGTTTCTGAGTACCACACTGTTCCTCCCCCTCATGCCCCTTCCCTGTGCCCCCAGCTTCTGAGCGCTTTCTGAGGTAACGAAAAAGCTTCTTCCTTGTGGTTCCTTGATTCCTGTCTGTCTCCTCACTGGCTGCCAGCTGCCAGGTTCTCTGATCCCGGCTCAGGGCCTCAGATAGAAAAGGTGCTCAGAAACTACACCCAGAAAGAGGGGAAGCTGGCCAGGCGACCCCACTGGGCTGCAGGCAGAGCAGGGCCTTCCTGCCTGCGGCTCCCTGCCTCCACCCTTCTTCCTCTGTCTCTTCCTCCCTCCTGCTCCTCTGCCCTTCTTGTCCTCTCTTCCCTCCCTCCTCGGCTTCTCTGCAGAACATTTTATTCCCAGATGTTCCCAGGATGTGCCCCTGCCTTGATGCCCCAACCCTTGTGCCCCAGCAGTCCTGGGCCCCTGGCTGGAGGCTCAGAGACAACCCAGAGACACGTAGAGCCTCTGCACCTCCGTGATGCCTGGGTCTGTGGGCTGATGGCTTGCTCTGTGGGCCCATGGGTCCATGGTCTGAGAGTGTACCGGTGGTCTGTGGAGCTAGTAGGTCTGTAGGTCTGTGGGTGTGGGTTTGTGTATCTCTGTGAGTGTATGGATGTGTGAGTCTGTGGGCCTGTGTATCTGTGTAAAAGTGTGGATGTGTGGGTCTGTGTGTCTGTTGATTCCTGGGTCTGTAAGTGTGTGGATGTGTGGGTCTGTGGGTCCACAGGTCTGTTGATTTCTGGGTTTGTGAGTGGGTTTGTGTGTGGGTCTGTTGATTCTGGGTCTGTGAGTGTGTGAATGTGTGGGTCTGTGAGTCTGCTGATTTCTGGGTCTGTGAGTGGGCTTGTGAGTATGTGGATGTGTGGATCTGTTGATTTCTGGGTCCGTGAGTGTGTGAATGTGTGGGTCTGTGAGTCCGCTGATTTCTGGGTCTGTGAGTGGGTCTGTAAGTGTGTGAATGTGTGGGTCTGTGAGTCGGTTGATTTCTGGGTCTGTGAGTGTGTGAATGTGTGGGTCTGTAGGTTCATGGGTCTGTGGATTTCTTGGGTTTTTAGGTTCATGGGTTCTTGGGTCCATGGGTCTGTGGATATGTGGATCCGTGGGTTCATGGGTCTGTGAGTTCATAGAGTCTTTAGGTCCATGGGTCTGTGGATACATGGCCCCATGGGTTCATGGGTTCGTGGGTTCATTGTGTCTTTAGGTCCATGGGTCTCTGGATACGTGGGTCTGTGCGTCCATGAGTCTGTGGATTCACTAGGCATTTAGGTCCATGGGTCTATGGATATGTGGGTCTGTGGATCCGTGGGGCTGTGGATTCATTGAGTCTTTAGGTTCATGGGTCTGTGGGTCAGTAGGTCTGTGGACTCATTGGGTCTTTAGGTCCATGGGTCTGTGGATACGTGGGTCTGTGGGTCCGTGGATTTATTGGGTATTTAGGTCCATGGGTCTGTGGATCCTGATATCCAGGAAGATATGGTCTGAGTCTCAGCCCCTCATGGCTGATTTTCTTCTCTCTGTCTCTGTATCTCTCTCTCTCTCTTTCTTACGTTTATGAAGCATTTGCTACGTACCAAGCCCTGTTCTACTCACTGGGGACATAGCAGGGAACGGAAGGTAACAGACAAACTCTGCCGTCTTGGAGCTGCTGCTCTCCTGGGAGAGGGCCGGGGCCCCCGTGTGAGCACATGGCTACAGGGCTTCATTTCTTATTTGCTCAGGGAGAGGAGGAGCAGGAGCTTGATATACAGGGGGGGCTGCAGTCCATGGAGGCCCTTGAAAGCATGCAGTGTTCCCACACCCTTGAGCGAGTGCTAGGAGCCTTTGTGGCTCCTTTAACAGGAGAGCATGAGAGGGAAGCGGCCGGCTGCTCAGGGTGGAGGCACTGTGGCTGTGCTTAGCTCAGCCCCGGCCCTGCTCACAGACCTTCTCCTGGGTGTCTTCAAGGCCCCTTCCTCCCCATTGCTCCTGAGCCTGGACTCTGGCCAGAGCGGCCTGGATAATAACGGTGGGTTTTGAGAAGAGCGTCAGGGGTGTCCTTTTCCTCTCACCTGACTGCCAGCCCTAATGGGCAGTGAGGGCTGCGTCCTACCCTCTGCTGGGCCAGGGACTGAGGCCCTTCTCCCTGGACCACTCAGTCCTTGTCCTGGCCTGGAGAGAAATGAGCAAGTCCATGGTCATGGACGTGTAAGCCTGGAGGGGCAAGTCACTTAGCAGCATGGGAACATTCACTTCTTGTAAAATTGGGGTAATACCTTCCATTTTAAAGGACTTTTGTGAGTTTTAAACCCATCAAAACCCATCGCCACTGAGTTAATTCCAACTCATAGCGACCTTGTAGGACAGAGCAGAGCTGCCCCATAGAGTTTCTGAGGCTGTAATCTTTAGGCAGGCAGACTCAGCGGTGTCGCCAGGGTTGGTGTCACCCAGTGCGGTAACTCATGGTATCACCCCCCTATTCTAATTGCCACAACGTCGTAACTAAAACACCAGAAAATTTGACAAAATCAGCTACTAGAAAAACACCATCAGTAAGGAAAATAACAGCTCGTGCTTGTGGAGCGTGTGGACAAAATCATGTGATTGAAAGCATCGTTGTAACTGGGTGATTATGATAGCTCTGACCGGAGCGTGTTAGAAGATTGACAACGTAAATTAGCGTAGAGTTTTAGTTTTGTAGGTGTGTGGATATGTGTAACTGGGCTTACAAACTCAGGGATAACCTATTGCCATTGAGTCGATTCTTACTCATAGTGACCCTATAGGACAGAGTAGAACTGCCCCACACAGTTCCCAAGGAGCGCCTGGTAGATTTGAACTGCTGGTCTCTCGGTTAGCGGCCTTAGCTCTTAACTACTACGCCACTAGTGTTTTCAACTCAGGGATATTATTGTAAAAACCAATACCTTTCTGCTGAAACACTGCACAAAAATTTTATAGATAGTCATTTTAGTGTCACCCCTCTGACAGTGTCACCCGGTGTGGTCCATACCCCCCCGCACCCACCTGGTGATGCCACTGAGCAGACTGTCACATCTTTCTGCCTCGGAGTGGCTGGTGGGTTCACGTGGCTGGTGGGGTCAGTCGGCTGGTGGTTTCAACCCGCCAACCTTTCAGTTAGCAGCCAAGTACTTAGCCGCTGCGCCACCAGGGCTCCTTCTGTGAGGCTTAGAAGTATTCTGACAGTGCCTAGCATGGGGCCTCGTACAAGAAAGCTGCCTTTCTTTCATGAAGGAACTTTGCAAATCTCTCTCCTGCGTATTATCCATTCTGTGAGGTAGAGAAGGCACCGTGTTCTGCATTTTATGCCGGGGAAGTGAGGCTTGGTAAAGCTGTGTGACGGGGTGAGGGTGGAGCTGGGACTCGTACCCGGGCCCTGGGACTCCTGATCCAGCACTCGTTCATTAGAACAGCCTCTCTCCCATCGGGGGCCACGTTTGCCCTGATTTGTTAGCTGAAGTAAGACCCAAGGCCCCACTGACCGCAGTGTGAGCGAAACATCAGCACAGGGGCCCACTGGGGGATGTTCAAGCCCACTGACGGAGAGTCAGGCACAGACCCACTGGCTGGCACTTGTCATAAGGCCGAGAGCTGACTGAAAACAGACAAATGATGATGCTGGTGACAGACAAGTGGGTAGGGCACTGGGGTGGGGGGAGGGAAGCTGCAGCCTCCTGTCCACAGCCTGGCTGGACAACTCTTTAGCTGGGGACCTGGACTTGGACTGCCCAGATTTAAATCCCAGCTCCTCCCTTAAGTAGCCCATAACATTGGGAAAAATCCCTTAACCTGTTTGTGCCTCAGTTTCCCCACCTGTAAAGCAGAGATAACAAAAATGCTTACTTTGTGGGTGGTAACAAGCTATCTGGCATATAGTGAGGGGTCAGTAAACACGGTATGATTCTTGGTGGCCATTGGGGAGGGTTGCTGAGCCATTCACTGAACACTCTGCCAAACTGAGAGGGTTAGCTGTGGACTTTGGTATCAGGACAAGGCTGACGACAAGATGTGAGCAGGCTCAGCTGGCCAGATCAGAGCAAGTTTTATGTCAGGTCCTGCACTTGGGAGGCAAACTTCAACCTTCTCTCTTTAGGCTAGAGGAGCCCTGGCTTGGCTGCTGCTTTTCTGAAGAAGATCTGAAGGGATCAGTGGACCACATGCTGTACAGGTGCTGCAGTGTGTTAGGGTTGCCAAGCTCTGGGGCTCCCAGGCTGTATCAAGACAAGCCCCGCCTGCAGAACCAGGCAGGTGACCGGTCTGCTCTCCTCTGGGTGGCTTGGCGCACACCTGGTCCTGCCCGTGCAAAGGAAAGCAGACAAACTAGAGCGTGACTGAGGAGGGGTCCCAGGGAGGCAGACAGTCTGGCAATTGTCACCCAAGGAGTGGCTGAGGAAGCTGGTGACAAGAGGCCCGGGGCAGATAGGCTCGGGGGTGGGTGGGCTGTCGTCACACATCTGTGGAGCTGTCATGCAGAAGAGGGAGCAGACAGAAGGTTCCGAGGGCTCTGGAACTCCCGCTGGAAGGTTCTGGGAGGCAGGTTTCCCACAGTCTCAAAGCCTCAGGAAGACTTTTCTGCAGACCACCAGGGGGGCAGGCTCTGCACTGGGGTGTGTGTATGTATATGAGTGTGTGTCTCGGCGTCTGAATCTGTGTGGCTGTGTGTGCATGTAAGTGTGGTATATTTGTGCATGTGTGTGACTGTGCGCTCTTTGTGCTTGTGAGTCTCCCTGTGTCTAAGTCGGTGCGATTGTGTTTGTATGTGAGTGTATATGTGTGAGTGCATTTTGTGTGTGTGTGTGCTTTGTGCTTGTGAGTGTGGGTGAAGGATTAGGCCACTTTAGGGGTCCTGTTCTTTTCAGAGATTCCCTGTTTGAAGATTGGACGCTAAGATTCTGGGACTCCCTGGTCCCAGGATTCACGAATTCCGTGGCTAATGATGCTAACAAGAATGGGAGACCATGTTGGGGTCTCCCGTGTGCCTGCCTGGTGTTTAGTGTGTCACGTGGCTTACTGCAGTTCATCCTCACAGCAGCCTGCCACACACCAGTCATCTCCGTTTTATAGAGAGGGCCACCGAGGACACCTGCCAGGTTGACTCACCTGCCAGGTGTGTGGGTGTCAGAGCTGGGACTTAACACAGGTCTTGGCCTCAAGTGCCCTGGCTCGGAGCTACCACACCAGGGTCTCAGGTTACTGTTGTTAACATTTGGGGCCTCTAAGGTCCTGGGTGGTTCTGAGGTCTTCTGATCCTGGATTTTGGTATTCCCTGAATAAATTTGCTGCTTGTCCTTCTAGCAGTGACTTAGCTGGTGTGTGGCTGTTAACAAAGGAATGAAGAAGTTGTCTGCCTGTGTGTGCCTGTGAACACCCCCCACACGTGTGTGAACACACATGCATACACACACATACACATACCCACACACACATGCCCTCTCTCACACACGTACATACCCACTCACACACAATCACAAGCACGCACACACTCACACATGGGCACACAGTCTTTCACACACAGGAATTGGGGTGGCCAGGCACCAGGTCTCCTTCATCAGGGCTCCGAGCTCTGGGAACACAAGGCCTCCCCACATTGTATTCTGTGGGCTCTAGAACCAACTGGAAGATTCTGGGAGGCATGTTTCCCCCACAGCCTTGGGAAGCCTTGGGGGTCTTCCCCCACACTGAGGGGCTTGGCTGGACCAGCAGCTAATTGCCACTGCCTGGTGACTCAGTGAGAGGGTGTCGGGGGAGAGACCTGTTCCAGAGCACCTTTTCCTGTTCCAGGGTGGGATCTGTAATGGTTCAGCTCTTGGGCTCAGAAGTGGGCAGCCCTGAGCTGGGACTCCAGCTCTGCCCCCTACCAATGAGGCGACCTTGGGGACTGGGCTCCTGGGCCTCAGTCTTCTCCTCTGTGAAGTGGGAATAGGGTGGTCTGTACAATTGTGGGGCCGCAGTGGGGGAATTGACACAGATGATACATGGAAAGCCCTAGCCCATCACTGGGCTCAAAGCTGGGCTCCATCAGAACCACCAGTGATGCCATAATGCCAGTGGTGATGGTGATGGTAATGATGGTGATGCCAGTGGTGGTATGGTGATGGTGGTGCCATGATGAAGGCAGTGATTTTAATGACGGTGGCGATGGTGATGCCAGTAGTGGTGGTGATGATGGTGGTGATGTTGTGAAGGTGGTGGTGTTGGTGATGATGGTGGTGATGGCAGTGGTGATCTTGTGATGATGGTGGTGGTGTTGGTGATGACGGTGGTGATGGTGTTGATGGTAGCAATGGTGATGACAGTGGTGACAGTGATGACGGTGGTGATGGTAATGATGGTGGTGATTGATGGTGACGATAGTGGTGATGGTGATGATGGTGATTACAGTGGTGGTGGTGGTGAAGATGGTGGCTGTTGTGATGATGGTGGTGGTGATGATGATAGTGGTGATGGTGATGACAGTGATGCCATGAGGATGGTGATGGTGGTGATTACAGTGGTGACGTTGATGATGGTGATGATGGCGATGATAGTGGTGATGGTGATGACAGTGATGCCATGAGGATGGTGAGTAGAGTGGTGATGGTGATGATGGTGGTGATATTGTGATGGTGGTGGTGATATTGTGATGGTGGTGGTGATATTGTGATGGTGGTGGTGATATTGTGATGGTGGTGATGATGGTGGTGATATTGTGATGATGGTGGTGATATTGTGATGGTGGTGATGATGGTGGTGATGGTGATGATGGTGGTGATATTGTGATGGTGGTGGTGATATTGTGATGGTGGTGGTGATATTGTGATGGTGGTGGTGATATTGTGATGGTGGTGGTGATATTGTGATGGTGGTGGTGATATTGTGATGGTGGTGGTGATGGTGATGATGGTGGTGATATTGTGATGGTGGTGATGATGGTGGTGATATTGTGATGATGGTGGTGATATTGTGATGATGGTGGTGATATTGTGATGGTGGTGGTGATATTGTGATGGTGGTGGTGATATTGTGATGTTGGTGGTGATATTGTGATGATGGTGGTGATGGTGATGGTGGTGGTGATATTGTGATGGTGGTGGTGATATTGTGATGGTGGTGGTGATATTGTGATGATGGTGGTGATATTGTGATGGTGGTGGTGATATTGTGATGGTGGTGGTGATGGTGATGATGGTGGTGATATTGTGATGGTGGTGATGATGGTGGTGATATTGTGATGATGGTGGTGATATTGTGATGATGGTGGTGATGGTGATGATGGTGGTGATATTGTGATGGTGGTGGTGATATTGTGATGGTGGTGGTGATATTGTGATGGTGGTGGTGATATTGTGATGGTGGTGGTGATATTGTGATGGTGGTGGTGATATTGTGATGGTGGTGGTGATATTGTGATGGTGGTGGTGATATTGTGATGGTGGTGGTGATGGTGATGGTGGTGGTGATATTGTGATGGTGGTGGTGATATTGTGATGGTGGTGGTGATATTGTGATGGTGGTGGTGATATTGTGATGGTGGTGGTGATATTGTGATGGTGGTGGTGATATTGTGATGGTGGTGGTGATATTGTGATGGTGGTGGTGATATTGTGATGGTGGTGGTGATATTGTGATGGTGGTGGTGATGGTGATGATAGTGGTGATTGATAGTGACAATAATGGTGATGGTGACGACAGTGATACCATGATGATGATGGTGGTGAGGTTATATTGATGGTGATGATACTGGTGATGGTGATGACAGTGATGCCATGAGGATGGTGGCAATGGTGATGGTGGTGATGGTGATGACAGTGGTGATGCAGAGAAAAGGGCAGGGATTGTGGCTCCCAGGGATGGCTCACCTGGCTCCTTGCACGCTAGGACACCCACCTTCTTCGTGGGTTCCAGCATACCTTCACATCCATGTCACATTTTGTCTTCACAAGGGCTTAACAAGGCAGGCAAGAGGAGAGCTATATTTTTACAGAGAGGGAAACAGAGGCTCCAATGGGCTAGTGGAGTCAGGAATGTGTGTATGTGTCCCAGACACAGTGGGTACCTGCTCCTGCCCCTGCTCGTGGAGGCTAGTCTAGTCACCACACCAGTGCCTGGTGGGCCCGCCCTGGGGAAGGAGCATCAGGGTTAGATCCTAGGAGCACCTAGAGGGAGGTGGCTCAGGGACATGGAGGCGGCTCCGACTTTGGGGCCAGGTGGACCTGAGTATGAATCCACTGGTGCTGTCACCTGCAGCAGGGCCCCTCGTCTCTGTGAGGATCTGTCTGCAGACAAGTCGGAGCCCAGGCGCCCAGCCACCAACCCCCGCTCCAGGACTTCCAGCCGTGGGCACACAGGCAACTGGGGACAGGAACTGGGCCGCAGGCACAGGGCAGAGGGGATTCTGGGCTGGACCTGGGCTTTGGGAGTGGGGAGTGGGTTAGAGGGTGATGGCCTGGGCAACTGCTGAGGAGTGGGTCAGGGAGAGGTGGTCCAGGGGTTGTTGGGGAGCAGGTCAAACAGTGGAGGCCCAGGTGATCACTGGACAGTAGGTCTGAGGGTGGAGGTGTGGCTGGTCACTGGGGGTGGGTCTGGGGCACTGGCGTGGGTGGTTAGTGGGAATGGGTCGGCGCAGTGGCCTGGGTGGTCACTGGGGAATGATCTGGTGTAGTGGCCTGGGTGGTCACTGGGGAACAATCTGGGGCAGTGGCCTGGGTGGCCGGGCCCCTCCAGCCCCACAGTGAGGGATGAGAGTTGAGGCACAGATGACAACGCAGTGTGACAGTTTCACACAGGGGCAAGAGAGGCAAAAAGCAAGTTGATACAAAGTGGACAGAACCGAGAGTGGGGAGAGGGTGTGACAGGTGGTCCTGGAGGCCAGGGTAGCCGTATCCACGGTGCAGCTGCAGGGAGAGTTTTTGGGTATCATGTGGGGATGGCTTCGGGGCTGACACAAGGCCCAGTGAGTGTACCCCTAAAACATAGCTCAAACCCATTCCTGCTCTTCACCTACACTGGCTGCCTGGCTGGCCAGCCCATCCCTGTGGCCTCTTCCCGGCCCTCCTTGCTCCCCTCTGTCCTCCACTCCACTTTCCCTTCAGCACCCAAACCAGAGCCTCCCCTGTGTCAGCCCTCCTGTGGCTTCCTGCTGCACTGGGGATACCCAGGTCCCTTCTGTGGGCTCACAAGGCCCCTTGTTATGGCCCTGCCAGACTCTCCACTCTCATCCCGCCCAGCTCAGCCACACTGAGCCTTTCCACTGGCTGTCCCTTCTGCCAAAATGGGCTTCTCGCAAATCACCCCATGGCTGCTGCCTCTGACTCTTGAGTGTGAAGGTCTCTCCCTTTAAAGGGGGCAAAGGGGTTTCTCCCCACTTCCACCTCTCTCCCTTCATTATTTACTTCCCAGCACTTGCCATGCGTCTATTCAACAAATATTTATTGAGACCTACTATGAGCTTGGGGTACAACGGTTAAGTGTTTGGCTGCTAACCAACAGGTTGGCGGTTCGAATCTACCCAGTGGCTCTGTGGGGTAAAGACCTGGTGGTTTACTTCCGTAAAGGTTACAGCCTAGAAAACCCTATAGGGCAGTTCAACTCTCACGTGGGGTCGCTATGAGTTAGAACCAACTCGATGGCACCAACAACAACAACAGTGTGTTCCAGGCACCGTTCCAGGTGCTGGGCATACGGCAGGGAGTGGAACAGACCCAAATCTCTGCTCTTTTATAGCTTCCCTTTAAGTTGGGGAGACAGACACCAAATCACGGAGATGTAAATCCGTAATTTGTACGGTATGTCTGATGTTGATAAGAGCTGTGGAAAACCAGAGGGAGAGCAGTCAGTTGGCCACGGGTTTCTCTCCCTCCCTGAAGTGTCAGCTGGATGAGGGCTGGTGCCGTGCCTAGCCCTGGAGCCTGCACATAGTAGTAGGTGCTCAGGAAATATCTGTGGGACAAATGAATGGATCAGCTGGGCCCGGAAGAACAGGGCCTGGGAAGCCGGAGGACATGGGCCTGCTGCAGGCAGCGGGGCTGGCGTGAGCAGAGCCAGGAGCAGTGACAGCCACCCCCTCTAGGGCCCAAGGAGGTCCAGTGGAGGGAACCGCAGGCTACGAGGTGGCATAGCAGTGGGCAGACATAGAACCACCTTGGGGGAAGATGTTTTGCAGCCTGGGGGGTTGACACATGGCCGGCTGAGGTGCCTGGGAGCTTATGTAAGGCCCATGGTGGTTTTTCTGGAACTGAGAGCAAAGCCCCGAGCTCGAGAGAAAACTCTGCATCCCCAACCAGCCGGGCGAAGCGACAGGAGGTGCCAACTCCTGCCCGAACCCCCTGGGAGCCAGAGGCATGTCCGAATGTGTCGGCTTAGGGCAGCTCAGCCGACAGCTCAGCAGCCTCAGGGCGCCAGGGATTTGGGGCCATCTCCTGCCCCCACTGCCCAGCCCAGCCACTGTCCAGGCTCTAAGGCCCAGGAGACCCCCAAGGGTGAAGTTTCAGGGATTGGGAGCTTCCTGGATGTGGTAGTGAAGGGGGCAGCAGCTGTCCTTCCTGTTCTGCTATTGGCTGGCTAGAGAGGCTCTTGGCTGGAGGGGAGGAGGGGTCCTAAAGGAGGGGCAAGTGTGGCCACGGTCACTTGCCACCAAGTGGGTCTAGAGGGCTGGTGCTAGGATTCTGGCCTCTAAACATGACCTGGTTCTACTCTTGGCTCAGTGTCTATGTAGGCTTGGCATGACACTCCCTTGTCAGGGCCTCAGTTTCTCCATCTACCAAATGGGCTTAAGCACCCTCCTGGAGCTGTTGTGAGCATCAGATGAGCCCAGGGCGTGAAAGTGCATGGGAAAGTCAGTGCCCTTGAGTGGGAGTCAGAACCGGCTACGTGATTGCGGAGCCCTTTGAAGGAACATGGTGAAGAGTTTCAAGATGGCGACAGCAGAGCATTAAACCAAGAGTGGAGCCCTGGTGGCGTAGAAGCCCAGGTGGCTGTGGTTAAGTGGTTAAGAGATCGGCTGGTAACCAAAAGGTCAGCAGTTTGAATTCACCAGCTGCTGCTTGGAAACCTTATGAGGCAGTTCTACTCCGCCCTATAGGGTCGCTATGAGTCGGAATCGCCTCGACAGCAGCAAGTTTGGCTTTCGGTTTTGGGGGTCCTTTTGAGAGTGGGGATCTGTGGGACTGCACAGGTCACACACCTGTGCAGCAGGCCCTGGTTGGAGTCCTATCTCTGCTGTTACTTGGCTGCCTGCCTGTCCTGCCCCTTCTCTGGGCCTCAGTTTCTCCATCTGTAAAGCAAAGAGATTGATCTCTAGGATCCCTGGGTTCTCAGCTTTGTGAGGAACTCGGGTGGGGAGCCCTGGGTTGAGGGCTCCACTGCAGGTCTCAGCTCAGGTGGTGCCTCCTCAGATAAGCCCACCCTGATTTCCTCGGCTTGCTAGGTCCCTGGTATCTGATCCCATGTTACCCCAACTTCTGCATAACATGTGTAGTCCTGGCAATAATGTCTGTCTTTACAATAACTTTCCTTTTTCCTTGCAGATTTTCTTTATCTTTGTTTATGCAATCAATACAGAACTCTGTTCTCATTAAAAAATAAAAAAAAATTCACAATTTCGATGAAGGTTTTATTTTCATCACTTCTCTCTTGCCGGAACTGAAGCTCAGCAGGGCTGGCCAGACTTGCCCAGCGACCACCCAGCTGGCCCCTTGAAAAAAAAAAAAAAAAAACTTAGCTCCCTCCTAATCCCTGTGTCCCAACAGAGTGCAGAGGTGTGTGTGTGTGGGGGCAGGGTGGTGTGGGGCTGGGCTGTTCTAGTTGGCCCCCACATGGTGGGAGGCAGGTTGGGGAGCCCCACTATGTGCCCCTGTCTATCTTCCCAGGGCTCCCCGCCCAGCGCCGACATGGCTGAGAGCTCCTCGCAGCCCGCCTCATCTGCTGCAGCCCCAGCCGCTGAGCCCGGTGTCACAGAGCAGCCGGGGCCCCAGAGCCCCCCTCCCTCCCCTCCAGGCCTGGAGGAGCCCCTGGATGGAGCTGATCCTGACGTCCCACACCCTGACCTGGCTCCTGTTGCCTTTTTCTGCCTGCGACAGACCACCAGCCCTCGGAACTGGTGCATCAAGATGGTGTGTAACCCATATCCTTTGTTCAGTCTGGCAGATGAGGGGTGCCTGGGGTCGACTGTTTCTGCGCAGAGTCCCCTGCCTGTGCCTTCCTCTGGTTGGAAGACCCAAGGCCTGAGTGTGGCCACTAGGTCTTGGTGATGATGAGAGAGCCCAGGTGGTGGGTCTGGGGAGATGGATGGGGCGCGGAGGTTGGACGGAGGACCTGGTGTCGTGCTGATGGGAAGATTCTGGATGTTGCTCATGACTGTAGGAATCAGCCCAGTGGCTGGTTGGTTCAGAAGGTCCTCAGACATGAGCCCCAGGTCTGGGCTGGGGGCTGGGGACGTACAGTTAGGTCAGCGCCTGGGCCAGCTCCCAGGGACAGAACCATTAGAGAGTGACCGCTCACGACTGATGAGAGTGAGGATAGAGGGACTCATGGGCGTGGGCTGAGGAGGCAGCTGATCCCAACCCGCAGGGTGAGGCCCCACGGACTCCTCTCAAGCTGCCTGCTGTGCCTGTCCAGGGCTGGGATGGAGCAGTACTCAGCCTCCTCAGGAGCCTCCTGCCTCCACCGGCCACCTTCAGTCTTAAACCCCTTCCCGCCTTCCCAATGCCCTTGACTTACAGAGCAGAATCCTAACCCAGCCCTCAAGGCCCTACGGGGTGCCCTTCTCCAACCTGTCTCTGCTTTTGCAGACCTCAGGACCTCCTCACATGCTGTTTCTCTGTCTGAAAGGCTTGTCCCTTCCCTCTTCACTTGGCCAAATCATTTGCTCCATGCTTTGGATCATAGCTTCAGTGTCACCTCCTCAGGGAAGTCCTCTGGGATTTCCTCTCACCCTCTGTGTTTGCTGCACCCATCCCAGGTGCCAGAAGGATCCATAACCTGACATTGATCTCCTCCGGGTGTACTCTAAGGCTCACCAGGACAGGGATTGAGCCTGTCTTGTTCATAGCTGGGTCCCAGCACCTAGCACTGTGCCATCCACTTGGCAGGTGTGCATTTGGTATTTACCGGGGCACACTGGCAATGAGGAAGCCCTGGTGGTGTAGTGGTTAAGTGCTATGGCTGCTAACCAAAAGGTTGGCACTTCAGATCCACCAGGTACTCCTTGGAAGCTCTATGGGACAGTTCTACTCTGTCCTGTAGGGTCACTATGAATCAGAATTGACTATGAGTCAGAATTGATTCAACGTTCTTTTTTTTTTTTTTTTTCTGGTTTATTGGCAGTGAGCTGTGTCTTCAGTAATGAAGGTGGAGAGGGCGGTGGGTGGAAGATGTTGCAGGTGGAGGCCTAGCATGGGCGGAGGCCTGGGAAGGAGAGGAGCTGGGGGCAGTTTGTGTGGAAGGAGTGGAGGGAGGGAGGGAGGGTGGAGTGGAGCGATGAGGCTGGAGGGGACGGGGCTCACAGGGCCTTGCAGCGGTGAGGAACTGGGCTGTTGGGAGAGCATCAAGGAGGTGGTGCAGCGTATAAAGCAAGGCACGGTGTGGAGAGGTTTGCATTTTAGAAGGACCGCTGAGCTGGTGTGGGAATGGATTAAAGGTGTGAACCCGGTGGCGGGTACGGGTGAGGGGCCTCGTGGTTCTTGGGGCCTACCAAGCAGGACCAGGCCCTGCTGGTGCTCAAGGTCACACAGGGCAGGCTGGTGGTGTAGTGAGAGTCAGGCTGCAGGTCTGAGCCCGGTCACATGGCCGAGGAGTAGCCTGGGACACAGCCTGGGGCAGCGGAGTGTGGGAAGAGTTCCCCCGGCCTCTGGCCCAGCCCTGGTCGTAAGATGCCTGGGACATAGGCTGAGGAGGCCAGGCTGGCCTCAGAAAGGCCGAAGAGGCAGCCACGCCAGGCCCAGGCCTGCTGGCTTCCCTGCTCTACAGGGGGTTGAGGTAGTGATGGGCCCTGGACCAGCCCCAGCTCTTGGAAACCAGAGGGCTTTGCTGGAGTGGGCAGAGAGCAGAACCGGTGCCCCAAGCTGGGTGGGAGCCGAGAGCCTGAATGCACCTGGGGGCCAGCTCAGGGGGTCTCAGCATGGTGAGAAGGGTCTCTCTGGAACTCAGTTCACCCAACACTTGCTGACGTCCAGCCTGGGTCAGGCCCTGGGACAAAGAGGACAAGGAAGCAGAACTGGTCCTTCTTGGGGAGCTCCCAGGGGTGGGGGCGGGAACAGAGGCATCACCCATGTGGGTAGTTTTAGTGGAGAACGTTAGGAAAACCTTAGGGACCTGCAGCGTGTGGGCTGGGAGGAGGTGATCGTAGGAACTGAGGGCCTTTGAGGAGAAGAAAGGCTGGCAGGAGGACCAGGGAGATGACAGGGCGATGTCACAGAGGCCTTGCCTGGGCTGACCATGAGGGTTTCTTTGGCTTTGCCACTTGGGAGCTGTGTGTAACCTTGGGCAAAGCTACTTCACCTCTCTGAGCCTCAGGTATTCAGGCCTATCAGTACTGGCAGGGGGACCATCTCGCTGGATGTGAAGACCCTTCCAGCCCCGGACCCTGGGGTGCCAGCCGCACTCTCCCCACCCCCTGTCCACTGAAGGGTGTGCCTGTACCCTTGGCCTCTGCCCTGGGCCCTGACCAGTGAGCACCCACTGGGTCCTCCTACTTTTCCACATTGCGGGTCTGATGGGAACATAGTTCCTGGGGTCACTCTCCCCTTTGTCCCTAGTACCTTTCTTGCCTTCACCTTCAGGGTGTGTGAGCTGTGGCCTGGGGTTGGGACAATAGTAGGGCTGGCCCAGGAGAGGAGAGAAGGGGTCCTGACCCCAGATAGAGCTGGACTTGGCCCTCACTTCTCTCTGGGGAGAGCCCTGGGTCCACGTGTATGGAAGCCGAGGCGGGGTGGGAGGTGGGGCTGATTTCAGCCCAAGAGAGGGGCTGAACTTTTCAACACTCGAGCTGTTCAGAACAATTGGCTCCCCCCGAGGCTCTCCAGGCTCCCCATCACCAGATGCTGTTGAGGTGGGGTAGTGTGAGTGGGAGAATGAGAGTCTTGGGTAGATATGGCTGGGTGGCTTCTGGGCTGTTTTCTAGACCAGAGCTTTGATGGGTGGGAGAATGGGGGTCTTGGGTGGAAATGGCTGGGTGACTTCTGGGCTGACTTCTAGATCAGAGACTTGATGATTCCAAAGCGGGGCAACTTCAGAAGCTTCAGGTCCAATGGGGAACACAGGGTGGAGAGGAGGTATGTGCTGTCTCATTAAGGGGAGAGCAGCTGGGAGTGGATGGTGGGGTGTGTATGGCTTTTTGTATGAGAGACTGACTTGATTTGTAAACTTTAACCTAAAGCACAATAAAAAAAAAAAAGTGTCAGGTCCAGGGACTCCCAGACTTGACATTTCTGGGATAGTCTACAGGTTCCAAGTTAAGACTTAAGGCTTGGCGACACAAAAATTCTAAGCTTCTGTGATTCAGAGACTCTGAAGTTCTGTGTTTCAGAGTGTGGGAGTCTAAGGTTTGGTAGCTGCGAGCCTGGGGGCCAGAGGGCCCATGGTTCTGGACTCGGTGATGGTGATGGTGATGGTGATCGTGATCGTGGCACTTAAGATTTCACAGCCTGGGTTGGGTCATTTGCGAGGGAGGACCAGGTGGGTTTCAATAAATGGAGCCCAGTAGCCTTTGACATCCACAGGGGCCCCTGGAGCAAGGACTCGACCACAGGCAGCTTAGGGTGGGCTTTGGGGGCTTGTAGAGGGTATGGTGAGGGTGTCTTTGATCAGGTGCCGATGGCTGGAGGACTCTGGCCAAAAATCTTCTCAGTAGTAGGGAGATGAGGGGGGGCAGTGCTTAGCCCAGTGCTCCTCAATGGGGACACAGCTGGCATTTGGGGCAAGACAAATGCAGTCCCGCTGTCTGGGCTGTCTCACACATTGCAGGACTTTTGGTGTCCCTGGCTCCTGGGTGCTGGACGTTAGCTGCTGTTGTTGTCAGCTACTGTCAAGTTGGCCCTGGACTTAGGTGACCCCACGCACAATGGAACAAAACACTGCCTGATCTGGCGCCACCCTCATGACTGGTTGGGGATCAGACTGTTGTGATCTATAGGATTTTCGCTGGGTGATTTTAGCAAGTAGATCACCAGGCCTTTCTTTCTAGTTCGTCTTAGTCTGAAAGCTCTGCTGAAACCCGTTCAGCATGATGGCAACACACGACCTCCATGGACAGACAAGTGTGGCTGCACGTGAGTTGCAATGGGTCTCCCTCCAGCCTGGAAGACGAGAATTCTACCACTAGACCACCAATGCCTCTAAATGTCAATAGTGTCCCTTAATCATCGTGACATAATTGATCCTTCACATTTTCAGACCCCGCAGGGGGTGGGTTGGCTCCCCGTGGAGAGCCCATGTAGACACCAGGCTCAGGCTAGTGAACAGCTATCACACCCACAGGATCTGGGAGGGGATAGGGCAGTGTGGGCTCCAGTGTCCCTGGCCCAGAGCCAGCTGTCTTTGAAGCTCGGTGCTCCCTGACTCACCGCCTTGCTTGGCCCCGAGCTGTGCCCTGAGTCACCGCCTGACTCACTGGAGAGCCAGCAGGGCTGCTGGGACCCTCCCCAAGCTGGCGAGCGAGGGTGGGAAAAGTCCACTCACCCGAATGTCAGCACTACTCCCTGCCTAGTCGGGGCCATAGCACTTGCTGTCTGCAGGGTTCTGCCAGGAAGCCTCTGGCTTTGAAATGTCAGGGGACCTGTTGTGATATTTGACTCTTGGGGAGGTGGCATGTGACACTGTGGAGAGTGCTGGAGGCCTGAGTCAGACAGACTGGGGCCTGGTTCTCCCTCTTACTTGCTGTGTGACCATGGGCCAGTTTCTTAACCTCTCTGAGCCCATTTCCCCCCCATCGAATGGGGCTGGCGGTAACCACTTCACAGGGTTGCATTGAAGACCAAAGCAGTACACCAGGCAACATGTGGATGTGGAGCCTTGTAGACTAGAAAAACCACCACATACAAGGTTGTCACTCTTTATTTTCTGTGCCCAAATGGTAAATAGGGCCCTCACGTATAGCTGAGTAAACACTTGGTTTGTGGTAGATTCAATAGAACGTTGGGCAGAAAGTCTTTAGATAGGAACATAACCACTTTACAGGACGTTGTTTCCAGGGAAAATCAGATTCAGCCATGTTATTTACATAAATTTGTGCCAGTTCAATACTAGTAGCCATGCCCTCATCCGTGCAGACATTGCTAATCGATCACAGCATCCTCCACCAGAGCATCCCTGGCAGCCACGACTAATCAGTTGGAAGCTTATTTTCCACCTTGGATAAGACTTCAAGAGCCTTTCTTATGACAGTAACTGGTACAGGTGGAAGAAGTGACGGATTGTACATACTCAATTTCCCTCCTTAGCCTCAGTGTTCTTATCTCTATAATGGGGCGGTTAGAGATGCTTCCTATAAAGCACTCGGCCTGTGTCCAGCACAGAGCAAGTGCTCAGTGATGATACTAATGAGAGCTGACACCTACTGTGCTGAAGTCTTTGTCCCAGTTATCACCTTTAATCTTTACCCTCAGAGGTAGGTGCTATCATAATCCCATTTTACACATGAGACAAACGAGGCTCAGAGGTTAAGTAACTTTTATCCAGGGTCTCAAAGTCACAGTGTGATAGAGCTGGGATGAAAACCTCGATTTCTCTGACTGCCCAGCCCAGGCTCTTATCCAGGACACCACTACAACCTGTGAAGCCTGGGTAAGTGTCCAGTTCTCCACACGCCTGCCCAGGCTCCATCCTCTTCCAGGCTGATGTCTGGGGCAGGCAAGTTTGCTTTGTAGCCCCAGGTGCCCTGGTGAAGTCCCCCAGGTCTACATTCGCAGCCATCTCGCCGTGGCCTGCCTGGGTGGACCCTTTTGAGGAGTTTGCAGCACTCTCCCCTGCTGGCATGCTCCTGAGCTGCTGCCTCCCACTCTCTGGCCATGGCTGAGCCAGCACTTCTGCTGCGCTGGAAACCGGCCACGCATGATAGAAGCCAGTCGCCTGTGAAGGCCTCCTCTCTGCTCTGGGAGGGGAGGGTGAGCCTGGGCGGGGAGGCAGGGAGCGTTAGCTGCCAAGTGACCTTGGACAAGTCACTCTTCCTTTTGCCCTCGGTCTTTCTGTCTGCAGGCTGGGGAGAGGTGGACAACGAGGTCTCCAAGGGGAGACCTGGGGAGGAAGTGTGCGCAAGTGTGCCTCAGCACGGAGTTCCTTGGAGTGTGGTCACTTGTCCTGCTTCTCTGTGGCTGTGGCCTGGTGCTTGAGTCCCCCAGCCTAGCCCTTCCACCCAGGTCTGTCTGCTCTGTCCCCCCATGTGCCTCTTGTCCTCTGCTTGCCAAAGCTGGAGTCTGTGGCTGCTCTCGTTTTTAAGTGGCTGTCTGGTCCTAGTTGTGCACCTGGCTGAGACCCCACCTCTTGGGCCCACTCACCCCGCCCATCACTAGGCACAGAGAACCGGCCTGTATCTGGTCTGTGGTCTTATCACAGCATCATATAGCGCCGTGGTGCCAAGCCCCGTCCTGGGTCACTGGGCATGCGCAGCCTGTCTGTTGAGGAGTGCATGGACTCGCTCAGCCATCATTTATTCACCCGTTGACTATATCAGTCATGAGCCTTTATTGAATGCTTACTCTGTGCAGAGGACAGCTACTACCATTTTGCGTAGGGGACTGATCACCCTTGCTGTTTTTGGAGAGATGTCCAGCTGGGAGACTCATGACAAAAGGGTACTTGTGGGATGGTGGCGAGAGGTGATAGTGGTATAGAGTGCTGGCCAGGGGCCTGCAGAGGAGGGTCCGAGTGGAGTGGGACTGCCTTTGGAGTTGGTGTTGGAAGGAGAGGACTCAGAGGTGATCCCAACGTCTGGCTTGGTTGTCAAGTGAATGAAGACCTGTCCCTGGCTTCTTGGCTGAGTGGCCTTGGACAAGCCCCTTTTGAGCCCCTTTGGTCATCTGTGAAATGGGGCCACAGTGACCCTCGGCTGGGAATGTCAAGAGGTCAAACGAGAATTCCAGGGCAAGCGCTGGGCAAGCTGTTATGTGCCAAGTGGCTGCTGTGTGCACACTGGGGCTGGCAGGGCACCAGTAGGAGCCACTGAGGGCAGCTGAGGCGTTGCTGCAGCTGGGGCACTGGCTGGGGCCAGGTGGGCTCCATGTCTCTGGCGATGGTGTGAGAGGCCTGTGGGCCAGCTGCCGGGGCCTGCCATGCAGAGAGGCTGCAGGCAGCCAGCAGGGGTGGAGTGTGCTGCCTCTTGGAGGTGGGTGGGTGTGGCAGAGGGAGAGAGAGGAGGAGAACACCTGGAGAGCAGTCATTCTGGTAGGGGAGAAATGGGGCCATCACTGGCCAGAAGACCCCCTCCCAGTCTCTCTGCCACCCCTGCCCTGTCATTTAGCCCATCCCCCTGCCTCTGGGTGGGCACCCTCTAAGTCCAGATAAAGGCCTCTAGGCCTCTACTGAGGGCTCTTGACTGTCAGGAAGTCCTCCGTTAATCTAACCGCCATCTTCGTACCCTGAGCCCTTTCCCTGTGGCTGGGCTGCTGGGGACACCTGGGGCTGGATTCTTGGGTCTCTTCCTGTCTAAACAGGCAGTTCCAGGATCCCACCCTTCCTGCTCTGCATGACAGCTGACACCGCCCTCCCTTCCTCCCTCCCCTCGCCAGCATGGTGGAGAGAGCACTGGACTAGGAGCCCACAGGTGTGACCTCAGGCTCTCATCGCTCCCCTTGGACCCACTCTCTCCTCCCACCTTGCCTTCCTGCTCAGGGGGTCCTGAGACCCCGTGTGTGGAAGCAGTCTGTGGTCCGTAAAGTGTTGTGTGCTCAGGAGGGGCTGTTATTTACCCCCCTTCGCCCCTCCCTCTGTCCTTCCTTCCCTCCCTGCCTTTCTGCCTGCCTTCATTTCTGTGCATATTGTTTTCTTCCTCATGCACTTTCAGTAGCTCTCCTTCGCCCCCAGAATAGTCTTACTTAGCCAGGATTCAAGGTCTTCACTATCCACTCGGGTTTACCCTCCAGCCGCCTCCCACTATTTCCCTTCTTGCACCTGCCTTCTGATGCTTCCTGATGCTTCCCTTGCATCTCTGCCCCAGGCCTTTGCTCAGGCTGCACCTGCCACCTGGGATGTCCTCTCTCCATTTGATGGTTCCAAATCCCCCTGGTCCACAGGCCCAGGGCCAGGCCACACCCTGCAGGACGTCTACTGATCCCAGCTTACTCCTCTCTGGACCCTCTGGCCCTTGATCTCTCTTTCTTTCTCCGAAGAGTCTACTTCTTCACTTGCTCTGTCTCCTCTGCCAGGTGGTGAGCTCCCAGAGGGCAGGGCCTGGGGCTCTGACCTAACCCTGAGTCTCCAGCACCCGGCATGCCCCGGCACTGCGGGGCTTGTCAGACCACTTGCATTTGTTCAGCACTTTCCAGTTTACAAAGGACTTTCCCACCCACCATGGCTGCTCAGATTCTCTCAGCATCTCCCAGGAGATAGGCAGAGAGTAGGATAACTCCACATTCTACAGCTGGGGAGCCTGAGGGCCAGGAAGGATGCATGACTTGCCCAAGGTCACACACTGAGTAATCGACTGGGTGGAGGGACTTTAGACTTAGGTAGTGCTGCTCCTAGCCCAGGGGCTGCTCATGGCTGAGAAAGGGGTCCTTTGGGGAGGTCCCTTCCTATTCCAGCCCTGGCCTGATCAGGGTGTCCAGATGGGCACAAATGCTGCTGGGACAAACAACACGTGTCTGGGAAATTGCCCATTTCCCTCCATCTGGTGTGGAGAAGATTGTTTTTCTCAGAAGTAGAAGTCAGCATCCAGCTGGGTCCTGGGGGTGCTCGTGGTAGCCAGAGTGGACGCTGCACTCTCATTGGTCAGCAGGGTGGGCTGGTCCGCCAGTCAGAGGAGCCTGACCCACAGGGCAGCCTCAGGGGCTGTCATGTGGAAGCTTCTGTATAAAGAAGAGCTGCAGGTGCAAAGACTGCCCTTGACTCAACCTGGGGGCATTGGCAAGACCTGCTTGGAAGTGAGGGCATTTGGCCTGGGTCTTGCTGCATGCATAGGAGTTTTCCAGAAGAGCAGTTGATGAATGTTGTTTCAGGCAGAGGTAATAGTATAGGGAATGGTGGGGAGTTTGGTGTGGCTGGAACTGTGAGGCGGGGACTGGATTTCAGGGCACTGAGTGCTTAGAGCTCACGCTTGATCTTATGGGCACCAGGAGTCACTGATGGGTGTTCAGCAGGGATGGGACATGGGCACGTTCATTTATTAGAATGGTTGCTCCCAGAGCAGAATGGAGGAGGCTTTGGACGGAGAGAGACAGGCTGGGAGACCAGGCAGGAGACTCCTGTAGTGATATCGATTGATTCGTTCATTTGTTCAACAGGTGTTTATTGAGGTCCAGCTCTCTGTAGGACACTGCTCTAGACTTGAGTGGAGGTCTCCCCGGGGCACCTGTGTGCTAGACCTGGGCTCCCTACTGTGTGTGATCTGAGGAGTCTCAGCCTGGTGGCGGGGGGAGTAGATTCACATCCGAATCACACTCCTGTGAAGCAAAACGGGTAACAGCTGGGTGGAGGGACCCTCAGGGGGCCATGGGCACCGGGGAATGGATGGGTCAGCTGGTCCTGACAGGGGATACCACAGGAGCCTTCCTGGAGGAGGAGGAGCCTGGGAGCCAGGACAGGAGGGATTTTGCTGGGGGAGAAGTGGAGGGATAGGGTATACCATGGCAGCAGGGGAAACAGGCAGGAAGGGGATGGGATTACCAGGGAGGCTCAGGGGCTCCAGCCTGGAGTGGGGGTTGGGGGAGGCAGGGAGTGGGGTTGAGGATGGAGGGACATGTGGGGTCCAAATTCTGGAGGGCACTGTGCTCGGGGTGGGGGCACTGGCCTTCACTGAGGACCTACTATGTGCTGGGTTTGTTTCGTCTTCCCAACAGCTCAGCCCTGCTCAAGAGATGATGCATTTGGCAGAAGAGGCACAGAGAGGTGCTGTGGTTATCTGGGGTCAGCAGCCTGGGACCGGGGCCTGTGCAGGCAGAGACCTGAGGGAAGCCTTGTTGACACTGACATAGAGCAGGGGCATTGGCAAGAGGCACGGCTGTCTACTGAAGAGCCGCCCCTCCTGGGCCATTCAAAACGTGACTGGGTTTTTACTCGTCCATCCTGCCCTAGCCCAGCATCCGTGTCAGAAGCCGCCTTTGACCTGCCACCTCCCTCTGCCGCCTCAGGATCCCGTTGGGAGACAAATGGCCCCATTTGTTTCCTTCGGAGAGAAATCAATACGTCTTTTTAATCAGCCGGAATGTCTTCCTGCGCATCTCTCTCCGGCTTTCCTGCAGGGCTGCCTTCCACATTTCTGTCCCCATCTGCCCACTGAAGCCGATTCTGCTCCCTTGCTCTCTGTCCTTCTCTGGAATGGAGGTGGACAGGACAGGGGTGCCCGAGGGCTCCCGGCCCTATACCTGTGTCTCAGCAAGGTGGCGATTGTGGCCTGACTGTCCCCAGGGTCCAGCCTGAGCTCTGCCGGGTGCAAGCTGGGTGACCTCAGGGAAGGAACTTTCCTCTCTGGGTCTGTTTCCTCATCCATAACATTGGTGGCGAAGGCTATATCAGTGGTTCTCAACTGGTGGCGATTTTTTCCCCCAGGGAGCATTTGGTCATGTCTAGAGACATTTTTGGTTGTTACAACTTGGGGGAGAAGGTGTACTACTGGCATCTGTGGGTGGATACCAAAGATGCTGCCAAACACCCTATGGTGCACAAGACAGCCCCCACAACAAAGAATTATCCAGCCAAAACGTCAGGGGTGCTGAGGCTGAGAACCCCTAGCCTAGGTGGCCTCTGAGATCTTTCAAAGCTCTGAAAGTGGGGGAACAGCAGGAGTTGAGGGCCTTGGAAAGAGGGGGGACCAGACTGAGAGTGGGAGTCTCTGATGGAGGAGGAGAGAGGGTGTTGAGTTCTAACCTAAAGGGTTTCGTGTGGCCAGGCAGACTTGGGTTTGAATCCAGGATCAGCCATTTACTGTCATATTCCCAACCACTTTCCCACACCCACCCATCCATTTGTCTCCCATTCATCTATACACCCACCCACCTATCTCCCCACCTATTGTTCTTTTCTTCATCCACCCGTCCACCCATCCGTCCATCTGTCCATCCATCCATCCATCCATCCATCCATCCATCCATCCATCCATCCATCCATCCATCCATCCCTCCATCCGCCCGTCTGCCCATCTGCCCACCCATCCACCCGTCCACCCATCCACCCGTCCATCCGTCCATCCGTCCATCCGTCCATCCGTCCATCCCTTCCTCCATCCATCCACCTACCCATTCATTCACCCAACGGCCCATCCATCCCTTCATCTGTCCTTCCATCTTTCCATCCATTCATTTGCCAACCCACTCACATACTCATTCATTCATCCACTCAACCACCCTTACATTCATGCATTCACCCACCCATCTTCCCAACTATCTACCCATTCAATCACCTATTGGCCCAACTGCCCAAACCCCCATCCTCCTATCTGCCCACCCATCCACCCATCCACTCATCCACCCACCCACTCATCCACTCATCCACCCACCCACTCATCCACTCATACACCCACCCACACACCCACCCACCCATCCATCCATCCATCCATCCATTTTTTCAGCAAATACTTATTGATCACCCTCCCTCCCCCATCTTCTCATCTGTCCTGCCATGTGCCGAATGCCAGCCAAGCCCTGGCCTATACTTTCCTGTAATACGGTGCCATGTATACATGATCTATTCCCCTCACCTTCTGCTAGATTGTGAGTTCCTTGAGGTCAGGCTCCATGTTTTATTCATGCCTGTCTCTTATCTGGATCTTGGTCCACAGCCCTGCACATAGTAGGTGTGTAGCAGAGCTTTTGATGAAGTATATCCTAGCAAACAATATTGGAGGTGGAGGTTGTGTGGACAGAGATGAGACTGGAGGGGCAGCCAGGAGCACTTAAGGGCCTTGGATGCCAAGACAAAGAGTTTGGAAACTATTTGGAAGGCGGTGGAGAGCCATGGAAGGCTTTCATTTTTGGAAGAGCTCTCTGGCTATCATGTGGATAATGTATCAGAAGAGGCAAAGCTAGAGGAGGAAGCCATTCCAAGGCTCAGGAAGGAGAGGTTGCTGGCCTGCCTGGCTCAGAGGGGAGCATGGGGAGGAGAGATTTGGTGGTGAAATGGACAGGTTTCCAAGATGGAATGGTGGACAAAGGGGACAGAAGCTAGTCTGGACAACTTCCAGGATTGATTGGGGCGGGGAGGAGAAACATTGTTCATTGGGACAGAAGTGCAGGAAGAGACTCCCGTGGTTTGGGAGAATATGACATATCCTACTTCCGCCATGGTGAATTTTAGGTTCCCAGATGTATCTCACTTAGGGCAGTGTCTGGGGACTCAACAGAGTGAGCCTGGGACTGGAGACAGAGCCTCAGGACCTGGCCAGCCCAGGGATGGTCGTCGAGGCCTCAGGAGGGGGTGCAGGGAGAGCAGAGGGAAGATCAGAGGCTGGGGAGCCCCAGGACACCCAGCATTTAAGGGCTGGAGCCCATAAAGTAGGAGAACCTGACCAGGGGCTGTGGTGTCCCCGGCACCTGAAGGGTAAGAGAGTTTCTAGAACGAGGACTTTAACCTGGGGATCGTGAACTTATATGGGAAGAAGTTGCATGTTTGTTTTCATTGACCTCCGATTGAAATTTAGCGTTTCCTTTTTTTTTTTCTGTTATGAATGGAGGTCACACACTGCAGTGGTCTCAGCAGCTCCTGTGACCGTCATCAGTAGAAATCACTGGCCTTATTATGTCCCATCATAGTCGTCACACGGCTCTCAGAACATCATGTACATCCATCACTGAGGTGGATCATACAGTTGTTTGACCTGCCACTGCATCTTGCTATTTATTGCATTGACAAGTAGCACTTATATTCCTCCATCACAAATTAAAAAAAAATTGATAACCATTTTCATATTATTGGCTTCCTTTCTAATCCTAAACTTAAAAAAAAATTTATGCACTTGAGAACGTTTTTCTGAGAAGGGGCTTGTGAGTTTCCCCAGGCTGGGGTAGAAAAGGTTAAGAACCCTTGTCCCAGAAGGAGACGGGTCAGCGTGTCGGATGCTGCTGGGTGGGATGGACGCCCGCTGGTGTACGTGAGGAGATGGGAGTTAGACGCCTGCTGCATCTGCGTGCACGCGTGTGTTAGTGTGTGCAGGTGCATGAAGGCACACACAAACGTGTGACGGGGACCTCACGCCCTCCTGAGGCTGCAGAGATTCCTGAGCAGCTCCTCCAGGTAGGGCTCCAGGCACAGGGAGGGATGGGCACACTCTGCCATAGGACACCATGGCCTGGTTGGGGTGAGGGGCCCAGGCAGGCCAGGGACACCCAGTTCAATAGCTACTACAAGGGGGGAGGTTCAGGGTACTGTGAAGACCCAGATGGGCACCTGCACCTCCTGCCTGGGAGTGAGAGAAGGCTTCCCTGCAGGCATACCTTCCTTGGCAGTGGGCTCTGGAGGCTGGGTCAGCCTACAAGCAGTGGGACCCTGGCTCCCAGGAGCCTACCTGGCCCTGCTCTTCAGCAGTGGCTAAAGCAGCAGGGTCTGGCCAGTCTCCTTGGCTGCAGCCTCCTTCCCATGGGCCATCCGCCCCAATGTTTCTACTGAGCCGGCAGCCCCTGTTCCTTCCCATTGCCTCCCCATGACAGCTGTCTGCACTGGGCATGGCACGGCTGCTGGGCATCTGGGAATCAGAGACTTTGGCCAAGTCCAACCAGTTCCCATGTGCTGGGGACTCCAAGAAGTGGAGGTGGGCACAGGAACAAGGAAGGAGGAGGCTCACGTGTCACTACCTCCCCAGGCTTCTGAGTCTCTTGAGGCCCTGTAGTTCATAAGCAGAAGCAGTCAGCCCTGGAAAAGTCATTTGGAAAGTAGGGAGCTCCTCATTGCTGGAGGCATGTAAATAGACAGAAGCGTAGGACCGTCTGCCCAGCAGGTCTCTTTGCTTTCTAGAGCAGCTTTCTACTCCAGCTCAACCACTGAGCCGCCCTGAGCAAGTCCTGCTGTCTAGGGACCTTCATTTCTCTATCTGTAAAGTGGGTGTAATAATGACTGCCATGCTTATGTCCGAAGGTTGTCATGGGGATGGCAGAACAAACCCTTAAATACACATTAGAAGGCTGTGAGGTTCCAGTCCCAGGCCCATTGCTCACCAGTGGTGGCTGGGGCATGTCCGTGAAGCAGGGGCGGTGACACTCCCCGGCAGGGCTGTTGTAAAGGCTCGAGCAGGTGTTGCGGATAGCAGGTGTCCCAGAAGGTGCTTTTGGTTTTCAGTAGTTGCACTTTGATTTTTCTTTATGAGAGTTGCTTTTCATCATTTTTTATTAAATTTTTTATTGAGGTAAAACATATATGCAGTTGAGCTCACGAATCTTAGTGGACACCTCAGAGAATTTTTCTGTATGAAGAAAACTCCTGTGAGCACCACTCAGGTGAAGACGAAGAGCATCTTCAGTCCCCAGAAGCTCCTTCGTCTCTCCCTCCTCCCGAGCCTTGCTGGTGTAGTCCAAGTAATGTCTGTTCTGAGCATCTTCATTGTAGATTAATTTGTCTCGATGTTTCATTTCATGTCATTGGATTTATGCACTGTGTTCCTTGGTGTTTGGCTTCTTGTACCCAACATTATGTCGGTGAGATTCATCCGTGTTGAATATATCAGTAGTTCGTCATTTTTCATTGCTGAGTAATAGTCCGTTGTGTGGACATACTACAGGGTTTCTTCACCTTGGCACCATTGACACTTGGGGGCTGAATAATTGTTCGTTGCAGGGGCTGTCCCGTGCATTGTAGATGTTTATCAGCATCCCTGGACGTTATGTACTAGATGTCAGTAGCCCCCCCCCGCGCTCCCCCACCAAGTGTGGTAACTGAAAATGTCTCCAGACATTGTCTGGTGTCCCCTGGGGGGAAGGGCAAAATCTACCCCCTTTGAGAACTATTGCCCCACCACGGTTTGTTGGACCCATTCTTTGTTAGTGGACATTTGGGGTGTTCCCAGGGTGGGGCTGTTACAAATAACACCATCCTGAACATTCTGGTATGTGCCTTTTTGTGGACTTAGGCCCACATTTCTCCGGGCACCCAGGAGTGGCATTGCTGGGTCCTAGCATGGGCCTGCATTTAGCTTTAGGAGATGGTGCCAAGCAACTTCCCAGAGTGATTGTTGCTTGTAAATCTTAGTTGAATAAATGAATGAGTGGATGAGTGAATAAATGAGTATCTTCTTTGACGCCTAAGTCCCGGAGCACAGCCACTATCGCTATAGCATGTGCTATGTGGCCACACATCACAGCCGGGTCCTGGAACAGAGGTGTACTCCAGGCCCACTTGGCCCCTCCAGGGCAGGAGCTGAGTATGGTTCATCTCAGTATTCCAATGCACAGGCCAGGTGCACAGCAGGTGCTCCGTTAATGCTTGTGGAACTGACCTCAGAGCAGGACAGAACTCGCCCAGGAAATGGGGGCCTGGAACCTGTAAAGGCCAAAGGCCCAGCTTCTCATTCTTGGGCCCATTGAAGACCAATGGGGGAGGGAACACCCTTGTATAGGGGCTGGTTCTCCTTCCCTGTCTTCCCAGGCCAGGAGAATGCAGCCCCCAGCCCCCTTTCTCTGGTTAATTTATTTATACAACTGAGACGCACCCTGGAAATCAGGTTTCAGATTTGACAAAAATAAAAACAAACTTAGCCTTCCCCACCAAACCCATCACTCCCACCCCCACCCACCCTCCTGGAGCCCCCCCCCATGACAGAAACCGTGACTGTAAGCTGGGCCTGCAGGATGGAGGGTGGTGGTCACCATGGTAACCATGCAGGCCTTTGGCTGGCTCCTGGAGAGGAGGCTGCCCCACAGGGCCTGCCCTGTGTCGGGTACTCCTCCTCCATCTGGCCACTCGTCTCTCTGGGGACTGGCAACTTGGCATTGTGATGCCTCTGGTGACACTGTCCCCGCAGTCCACACCCCATCTTCTCAAGGAATGGAGTCCTGTTCCCATCCCAGCTCGGCCTCTTACTAGCTGGGGGACCGTGAGGCAAACATTCCCCCCTTGCTGGCGTCCTCTCCCACTGTCTTCTGCAGATAAACCTTCCTTCCCGGCCAGAGCAGGGGTCAGAATATCCCCTTTCTTGGCCCTCTGGATGCAACACTGACCTGGGCACCCAGCAGGGCTCCAGCCAGAGGTCTGGTGGCCTGGCACACTGTTGACCCAGGCCCAGCTTCCTTGGCCTTGCTGGGGCCTTCAGAGGAGATAGTGTGGGCAAGAAGGAAAAAGTTAATATTCATAAACACATATTAATTGAGATCCTGGGTATTCCAGGCACTGTGCCTAGCCTCAGAGCACATGGTTGAAAACATGGAATTTGGGGTTATTGAGAGCCGGGTTCAAATCCAGCCCCTGCCACATACCAGCTGCATGACTCTGGAACCAGTTCTGGCATTCGGTAGATGCTCACTACGTGCTTATGGAAGACCCTGGGCTCTGACCAGACGTTCAGAGTTCACATCAGCCCCACCACTTACCTTGGTATGACCTTGGGCCAAGTTACCTAACTGCTCTGTGCCTCAGTTTCCTTATCTGTAGAATGGGGTTAACAGTAGCACTTGCTGGTTTGGTGAGACTTGGCTGAAGTTCTGGGGTGACCTTCCTCATTCCCAGACCTGAATTAATTGGTTGATTCTTTTTATTTGTTTGTTTATTGTGCTTTAGGTGAAAGTTTACAGAGCAAATTAGTTTCTTGTCAAACAATACACATATTGTTTTGTATCATTGGTTGCCAACTCTGCAACGTGTCAACAGTCTCCTCTTCTCCACCTCAGCTTCCCTATTTCCATTCCTCCAGCTTTCCTGTCCCCTCTTGCCTTATCGTCCTTGCCCCTGAGCTGGTGTGTTCATTTACATGGTTGAACTATGTGTGTTATTGTGTTTTTTATGGGCCTGTCTAATCTTTGGCTGAAGGGTGAATCTCAGGAGTGACTTCAGTACTGAGTTAAGAGGGAGTCCAGAAGCCATACTCTCAGGGTTTCTCGAGTCTTCGTCAGAGTAGTAGTCTGGTCTTTTTTTGTGAGTTTGAATTTTGTTCTACATTTTTCTCCTGCTCTGTCCGAGACCCTCTATTGTGATCCCTGTCAGAGCAGTTGGTGGTGGTCGCTGGGCACCATCTAATTGTTCCGGGCTCTGTCTGGTGGAAGCTGTGGTAGATGTTGTCCATTAGCCCAAAGGACTTGTGTCTTTGGTTTTCTTCACTCTCCCTTTACTCCAGACAGAGTGGGACCAGTAGATGTATCTTAGATGGCTGCTCACAAGCTTTTAAGACTCCAGATGCTACTCACCAAAGTAGGATGTAGAACATTTTCATTATAAACTATGTCATACCAATTGAGCTAGATGTTCCCCAAGACCATGGTCCTAGCCCTCAGCCCAGTAACTCGGTCTCTCAGGGAGTTTGAATGTATCTATGAAGCTTCTATGACTTTGCCTTGGTCAAATTATGCTGACTTCCCCAGTATTGTGTACTGTCTTACCATTCACCAAAGTTACTGCATATCTACTGTCTAGTTAGTGTTTTTTTCCTCCCCATCCCTCCCCTCCTTTGTAACCATCAAAGATTGTTTCTTTCTGTGTATAAACCTTTTAATAAGTTTTTTCATAACAGTGGTCTCACACAGCATTTGTCCCTTTGTAATTGACTTATTTCATTCAGCATAATGCCCTCCAGATTCATCCATGTTGTGAGATGTTTCACAGATTCATCATTGTTCTTTATCATTCTGTAGTACTCCATTGTGTCTATGTATCATAGTTTGTTTATCCATTCATCCGGTGATGGGCACTTAGGTTGTTTCCATCTTTTTGTTATTGTGAATAATGCTGCCGTGAACATGGGTGTGCATATTCTATACAGGTGATGGCTCTTGTTTCTGTAGGATATATTCCTAGGAGCGGGATTGCTGAATTATATGGTTTTTCTATTTCTAGCTTTGTAGGGAAGTACCATATCATTTTCCAAAATGGTCGTACCATTTTACATTCCGACCAGTAGTGCTTAAGAGGTTCAGTCTCCCCACAGCCTCTCCAACATTTGTTATTTTCTGTTTCTTTGATTCATGCAGTAATGTTGGGGTGAGATGGTATCTCATTGTGGTTTTGATTTACATTTCTGTAATGGCTAGTGATCATGAGCATTTCCTCATGTGTCTGTTAGCCACCTGAATATCTTCTTTGATGAAGTGTCTGTTCATATCCTTTGCCTATTTTTTAATTGGATTATTTGTCTTTTTGTAGTAGAGGTATTGGAGTTTCCTAGATTTTAGAGATTAGACCTTTTTTAGATTTGCCATAGCCAAAATTTTTTTCCTATTCTTTGGGCTCTCTTTTTACTCTTTTGGTGAAGTCTTCTGATGAGCATAAGTGTTTAATTTTTAGAAGATCCCAGTTATCTAGCTTATCTTCTGGTGTTCGTGTATTGTTAGTTATGGTTTGTATCCTATTTATGGCATATATTAGGGTCCCTAGGAAAGGTGTGCATCAGGGTTGTATTCTTTCACCATACCTATTTAATCTGTATGCTGAACAAATAATACGAGAAGCTGGACTATATGAAGAAGAACGGGGCATCAAGATTGGAGGAAGACTCATTAACAACCTGCGTTATGCAGATGACACAACCTTGCTTGCTGAAAGTGAAGAGGACTTGAAGCACTTACTGATGAAGATCAAAGACCACAGCCTTCAGTATGGATTACACCTCAACATAAAGAAAACAAAAATCCTACAACTGGACCAGTGAGCAACATCATGATAAACGGAGAAAAGACTGAAGTTGTCAAGGATTTCATTTTCCTTGGATCCACAATCAACAGCCATGGAAGCAGCAGTCAAGAAATCAAAAGACACATTGCATTGGGCAAATCTGCTACAAAGGACCTCTTCAAAGTGCTGAAGAGCAAAGATGTCACCCTGAAGACTAAGGTGTGCCTGACCCAAGCCATGGTATTTTCAATCACATCATATGCATGTGAAAGCTGGACAATGAATAAGGAAGACCGAAGAAGAATTGACGCCTTTCAATTTTGGTGTTGGCGAAGAATATTGAATATACCGTGGACTGCCGAAAGAACGTACAAATCTGTCTTAGAGTAAGTACGACCAGAATGCTCCTTAGAAGCAAGGATGGTGAGACTGCGTCTTACATACTTTGGACATGTTGTCAGGAGGGATCAGTCCCTGGAGAAGGACATCATGCTTGGCAGAGTACAGGGTCAGCGGAAAAGAGGAAGACCCTCAACAAGGTGGATTGACACAGTGGCTGCAACAATGAGCTCAAGCATAACAACGATTGTAAGGATGGCGCAGGACCGGGCAGTGTTTCGTTCTGTTGTGCATAGGGTCGCTATGAGTAGGAACTGACTCGATGGCACCTAACAACAACAACAACCGTGTGGACCCTATTTTTTCTTCCATGATCTTTATAGTTTTTGGTTTTATATTTAGGTCTTTGAAACATTTTGGATTATTTTTGTGTATGGTGTGAGGTATGAGTCCTGTTTCATTTTTTTACAGATGGACATCCAGTTTTGCCAGCATCGTTTGTTAAAAAGACAGTCTTTTCCTCATTTAATGGACTTTGGGCCTTTGTCAAAGATCAGGTGAATGTAGGTAGATGGATTTACATCTGGGTTCTTGATTCTGTTCCTTTGGTCAATGTATCTGTCATTGTACCAATACCAGGCTGTTTTGACTACTGTAGCTGTATAGTGTAGTATATACTAACCGAGGTCAGGTAGTATGAGGCCTCCTACTTTATTCTTCTTTTTCAATAATGCTTTACTTATCTGGGCCTCTTTCCTTTCCATATAAAGTTAATGATTAGTTTTTCTATCTCATTTAAGAATGCTGTTGGTATTTGGGTTGGGATTGCATTGTATTTTTGGGTAGAATTGTCATTTTCACAATGTTGAGTCTACCTATCCATGAGCATAGTATGTTTTTCCATTTATGTATGTCTTTTTTAGTTTCTTGCAGTAGTGTTTTATAGTTTTCTTTGTATAGGTCTTCTATGTTCATGGTTAGATTTATTCCTGAGTATTTTATTTTTATAGGGGCTATTATAAATGGTATTACTTGCCTGATTTCTTTTTCATAGTTCTCTTTATTGATGTATAGGAATCCAACTGATTTTTGTTTGTTCATCTTGTATCCTGCTGCTCTGCTGAATCTTTCTATTAGTTCCAGTAGTTTTCTTGTGGAGTCTTTTGGGTTCTCTCTATATAGTATCATATCATCCACAAATAGAAATAGTTTTACTTCTTCCTTACCAGTTTGGATGCCTTTTATTTCTTTTTCTTGCCTTATTGCTCTAGCTAGGACTTCCAGCACAATGTTAAATGGGAATGGTGACAAAGGGCATCCTTATCTTGTTCCTGTTTTCAGGGGGAATGTTTTCAACCTCTCTCTGTTGAGAATGATGTTGCTTGTTCGTTTTGTATAGATGCCTTTTATTACGTTGAGGAATTTCCCTTCTATTCCTGTTTTTTTGAGAGTTTTTGTCAGGAATAGGGGTGTTGTACTTGATCAAATGCCTTTTCTGCTTTGATTGAAACGATCATGTGATTCTTTTTATTTATGTGATGGATTACATCGATTGATTTTCTAACGTTGAACCAACCTTGCATACCTGGTATGAATCCCACTTGGCCGTGATGTATTATTATTATTTTTTATATCATGCTGAATTTTATTCTTTTTAAAAGGCTGTGAGTGAAGATTCAGCATGCAGTGAGGCAAACAGCAATCAAGAGTTTTATAATAGCATCTCTTATTTTCTACTCAGGGTTGTTGTTGTTAGGTGCCGTCAAGTCAGTTCTGACTCATAGCGACCCTATGAACAACAGAGTGAAACACTGCCTGGTACTGTGCCATCCTCACAATTGTTGTTATGCTTGAGCCCATTGTTGTAGCCACTGTGTCAGTTCATCTCATTGAGAGTCTTCCACTTTTTTGCTGGCCTTCTACTAATATTTACTAATATTACCCAGGGTAATATTAGGTAAAAAACAAAAACAACAAAACAAAAAAAAAATCACTAAACCAGTTGCCATCAAGTGAATTCTTATTCATGGCATCCTCATGTGTCTCAGAGTAGTACAGCGCTCCATACAGTTTTCAGTGGCTGATTTTTTGGAAGTAGATCGCTAGGCCTTTCTTGCAAGACACCTCTGGGTGGACTAGAACCACCAATCTTTTGGTTAGCAGCCGAGTGTGTTACCTGTTTGCACTACCCAGTGACTACAGATATTAGGTAATCAGCAGAGAATGCCAACATGGATTCTCAGTGCTATGCTGGCAAAGGGGCTTTTCTCCCCTAAACCCCAAAGAACAGGAGACGCTTGGCACTGTTGTAAGAGGGGCTGACAAAGAGAGAGGCTTTCTCTATTGAACTTCCACATAACAAAGCCTGGTCCCAGCTTCCAAGGGATGAGGTCACCTGACCCTGTTTTTATAGCCTAGATCAGAGGTGGGCAACCTTATCTGTAAAGGGCCAGGTAGTAAAAATTTTAGGCTTAATGGGACGTATGTCTCTGTGCCACCTACTTAAGTCTGCCATTATAAGTGGGAAAGCAGCTGTAGACAACACGTAAGTCAATGAGGGTGGCTGTGTCCCAATCAAACTTTATTTATGGACACTAAAATTTGAATTTTGCTTAACTTTCACATGTCACAAAATATTACTTTTTAACCATTAGAAAAATGTAAAAACTGTCTTTAGCTTACAGACCCTACAAAAACAGGAGGCAGGCTGCATTTGGCCTCAGGATTGTACTTTGCTGACCCCTGACCAATATGATTGACAGTGATGCTAGCCAGTGATGAACTCCCCTTTCTGACTTGGGCACAGCACCATTGCAAAGGAGTCATCGGGAGTGAGCTTCCAGCATGGGAGCAGGAGAGAAGAGAATCTGTCCAAAATTTTTCCCCATCCTTGTCCCTTTTGATAGCCTGGCTTAATTGTCTTTGGGAATGCAGTCCCATCAGCCAGTGTGTGGTGAACCTGATGTACTAATGGCAGCTTATCTAGCCCATCCTTGGTCACATGGCAACGCCTACGTGCGTCCTGTGTTCTAGGGGCCTGCCAGCTCCCTGCCTCATGTGCTTGCTGTGAGGTTTAAATGAGATGCCAGTTGTCATTCAGTTGATTCCAACTCATGGTGCCCTCATGTGTGTCAGAGTAAACTGTGCTCCACAGGGTTTTCAATGGCAGAATTTTTGGAAGTAGATGTCCAGGACTTTCTTCCGAGGCAGTTCTCAGTGGACTTGACCCGCCAATCTCTCTGTTAGCAGCTGAGCTGCTTAACCGTTGCACCAGCCAGAGAATCCCTAAATGAGATAATATATGTATTTGATTAGACAACTTCTTGGCAAACAAACACTCAAGAAATGTTGGCGATTGTTACTGTGGTGCCCAGCACACAGCAGGCACTCAATATATGCCCTCAGTTCTGCTCTTTAATTCACTGTTCAGCTCAGAGGTTCCAGTTGTGAGGACCATGGGAGGCTCCAGGAGGGAGGGACAGGGGGTGGGGGGCCGGGCGCTGTGGATGGCTCCGCAGGGGCCGAGTGCTGGCCTGACGTAGAGCTGAGGTGCTGGGAAGGTGCTGCAGCCCCCAGGGACCCTGATTGTTTTCCTCCCCCAGGCCGGGGGTTTGGGGAGGTTTGCCTGCCAAGGAAACAGATCAATTGGGTTGCCATTGATCTGTTTCCCCGTCTGTATTTCTCAAAGGCGCCCAAGGCTGCCTGTCAGGGCTCTAATCAGCTTGAAATGACCACCCGTGTGGCCATGCTGAGCACGTGCTGCCCATGTGGGGCCTGAACATGTGGGGAAATGGGGGGGGGGGTGTTACGGTGTGGGGGTTTGACAGTCCAGCCCTGGCTCAGATGGGGAGTCTGTTGTCTGAATCTCGTCTCAGTTCTGGGTGTGCTGTATTGTTTGGACAGTCTCTGTCTACCCCTCTCTGGCTTCCAGCTTCTTGTCTGTGCAGTGGGGGATAAGAAGCTCGCGGGGGTTGCTCTGGGACAAACGTCACCCCAGCAGGTGTGTGGCTGGGCCCTAACAGCCAGGCCTCAGGTGCCAGCTGTGACCTCCTGGTGGGAGGCAGTGGAAACCCTTGAAGAACTCCTGCCCTCGTGCAGCCGACACTCCAGCCCCTGCCTGCTCTATGACCCAGGCCCGTACTGCCGTCTTGGGGCCCCATCCTCTCTCAGATCACCCCAGAACCCTGGAGCTTTGCTACTGAGCCTTGAATCTCACTGAGTCTCCAATGCTTTGTGATGAATGGTGGAAATGTCAGGCCATGGCAGTGCTCAGCTAGTAGACCTTGATTCCCTCTGACAACCTTCTACCCCACATCACATGGTCTGTTCAACTTCAAGGAAGCCTGCTGCCTTTGATCCCCAAGACCAGTGGGGAACATGTCAGGCGCTGCAGGCAGCGATGCCAGCTCTGGGCTGACTTGTGAGCCTTGTGGGTTCTTGGAAGGGGCCTGCCTTCTGCCTATCCGGAATTTCCCTGAGCACCTCAGGGCAGGGGCTGAGACCATCCATCTCTGAATGTCCAAAGCTGAGTGCTTCAGAAATGAAAGCCACTCCTTCTGCCCTCTTGAGGGGCTCAGCACAGGGGGTGAGTTGGACAAGCAATGGAAGCAGTGTGGTGCCATGTTTATGGGCACCGCTTCAGTCAGACAGCCTGGGCTACTCACTGCCAGTGTGACCTTGGGCAAGTCATTTGTTTGTTTCCTCCTCTGTCCCCAGTGGATTCTGGTGAGGGTCAAGGGCATGTCCATGGGGTGCCTGGCAGACAGTAATCGTGGTTACTACCAAGTTCATTGCTATGACACATGCTAGACCCGGTGGCTAGGGCGCACTTCCAGGGAGGAGACTGAAAAGTGCCTCAAGGGAATCTCCAAGAAGATGTGACAAATGAACTGGGTTGTGAAGGGTGAATAGGAGTTTGCCTAGTAGATAAGTTAGTGAGGGAAGGACCACCCGGGTGGGGGAAAGCGCATGCAAAGGGTGTGCTTGGGGACAGCAATAAGTTCAGTGCATGCAAAGGCCAGTGAGAGGTAGGACTCGAAGAATCCATTGACAGCAGAGTCTAGGAGGCCTTGGATGTCGGGCTAAGGGAGGTGATGGGGAACCACGGAAGGTTTTTGTGCAAGAGAGAGAGAATCATAATCAGGGTTGTGCTTTGGGCAGATTAATCTAAACAACAACAACAACAAAACCCAGACTTGTTGCCATCAAGTTGATCCCAACTCATAGCGACCCTATAGGACAGAGCAGAACTGCCCATAGGGTTTCCAAGGAGTGGCTGGTGGATTCAAACTGCCGACCTTTTGGTTAGCAGCCAAATGCTTAACGACTGCACTACCAGGGCTCCACAGGTTAACCTAGCGGTGGCAAAATAGCTTCAGGTTAAAAAGAGCAGGCTCTAGGTTCAAATCTCGGCTCTGCCATTTCCCAGCTGGTGACCTGGGGCAGATCCAAATTGTGTCTCAGTTTCCTTCATTTGTAAATGGGACTTATGGTAGTACTGTGAGGATTGAATGCAAAATGAGAGAATTAGTGCCTGGGTATCACGTGAGGCAGATTGGAAAGGCAGAGGCCAGAGCTGGGAAGCCAGAGAGGCGGCTGGCAGGAGACACTGAAGCTGGGCTGAGATTCAGGCACAGGACAAGGAGGGGGAAGCTGTGGTCAGGGACAGGCCATCACTGTGGAGAGCACTGGCTTCAGAGTCCACCAGGCCTGGTGTGAATCTCAGCTCCAGTACTTCCCAGCCATGTGAGCCTGGGAGAGGTTCCTAATCTCCTCAAGACCTGTGAACCTGTGACCTCCACTGCTTAGGGCCCTGGTGAGGAAGGAATGGGGTTCCAGGCCCCTGGGAGATACCTGCTAAGTGCACTTTGAGTTTGGAACTGGCAGGAAGGGCACAGGGAGCAGAGAAGGTGCCCAGAAGGAGAGAGAGCGACAGGCAGGGAGGAAGGCGAGGAGGATGGGGACTTCACTGGTAATTAGAATGTTTGAACTTCAAAAAAGTTAATTAATGATGAAGCTACTGCTGGAGCGATGCTCAGGGTAGAAGGGGGCCCTGGCAGCAACTGAAATTAATTACAGGCTGTGGGGGGAGAGTGGCAGGCAGTGGGGTAGGGGGCAGGGAGGAGCAGGGCTGGGTGGGGAAGGTCTGAGGGGAGGTGGGAGGGAAGGCAGCATCCTGAGGTGAGCAAGGGCTTTGGGACCAGAAGGGAGGAGGTTGCCATGGAAACCAGGTCAGTCTCCTGGCGGGCAATAGAGGTGCTCACCTCCCACCCCCTCAGGCTCAGCCTTAGAGCCAGGGCTTTGAAATTGAGGGGCGAGGATTTTCCTTCAGAGGCCGTCAGGGACCCCTGGATGTCAGAACAGGCAGGCTCTATAGAGGTTTGCTTGCTCATTGCGTAAATGTTTATTGAGCGGCTACTAGATGCCTGTCGCTCTGAGAGCTGTGAATGCGTAACCCCTGTCCTCACGGAGGGCATGTTCTAGCAGTGGATGAGGACAGTGAGTTTATCAACACCACGGTTTCAGGGCGTGGTGCGTGCCCGGAGGTGGTAAGTCAGAGTGGCCGGTGCTGAAGGTGGAAGAGGAAGGCCACCAGGAGTGGAGAGGTTGGTGGGGGAGCTTCTCAGAGGAGGCGATAATGAAGCTACAGGGTTAGAAGGAGCAGCGTAGAGGATCTTGGGAAGAGGCTTCAGATGGAGGGAACAACATGTGCAGGGGCCCTGAGGTGGAGTGTACCTGGTGTTTCTGACGAGCAGCAGGAGTGGAGTGAGCCAGGGGGAGGGCAGAAGGAGATGAGGTCAGGGGCATGGGGGCCATAGGCCGGGCCGTGCACTCCCTGGTGAGAACTTGGAAGTTCACTCTGAAGAAGACAGGGCGCAGCCCGGCTTTGAGCACGGGATGGAAGTGCTCACTGCTGCTGCAGGGAGGGTGGACCAGAGGGAACTCAGTGGGACCGGTGAGAAGACTCCTCCTGGTCCTCCCATGGGGACACCGAGGCTCTGAGACAGGAATGGCTTGCCTGAGATGCCAGAGCCGGTTACTGCTGGGACTGAGTTCAAATGCAGGTCCCCTGTCTCACCAGCAGCACCTTTTCCCGTTCACTGCTTTCAAGCACAAGAGGCTACCTCCCCGTTGCCTGTTGCGCACTTTCTGGGAGGAGGGCAGGAGTGGGGGGGGGCGGGTAGGAATGGTGGTATGTGGAGAGTGCCGTCAGCATCTCTCCTCTTAGAAAAGGAGAATGCCTCCTGGCTCTAGTCAACACCTCCAGGGTCAGCCAGACTTCCTGGCCTGGAAGTTCACCCCTGGATCTGACTTCAGTCCTTCATGCTGTGTGTAGCTTAAGACCATTTTACCTTGGACTGGCTTCTTTTCAACTAGGCACAGGTTTTCTGAGATCTGACGATGGAAGTGGGAGACAGCAGTTTGGAAGAACCAAGTAGGCCTCAGCCTTCTTATCTGTACAGAGATGGTGGGGGCTGTGAATGACCTGGCCTGAGCTCCTCTCAAGCTCTGACACCCCCCACCCCTTGTACGACTCTAGTGGATTGGGAGTGTGGGGGCTGAGTTCAAAGTCATTCAAAGACTGGGCAGGAGGTGGCCCAGAAAGGAAGGGAGGGGATGGAGGGGTTAGGCGGAGGGGTGTTTAATAAGGAAGTGCTTTCAGCTGGGTGAGGGGAGCAGGGAGGAGCCTGGACTAGGGAGTGGGAGAGAGCATAGAGGGAGCCCACTTATGGCTCCAAACAAGTGCCCAGAGGCCCTGCCCACGGCTGCATTAAGAAATGGTCTCCAGAGCTCCGTGGCTGCAGGAGGCTTTCCGAGTGGGAGGCCCATGGTGGCCAAGCCCCACCTGCTTGGTGCAGGCCTGGGGTGGGCCTAGGCATGGCCATTCGGAAGCCCAATGGTGAACTCTAGCCCCAGCAGCGGGCACGAGGGGAAGGCTGGGAGCAGCCAGCCAATATCACCCACACCAGACTGGCCCTCTGCAGGGTCCCAACTCAGGCCTGGGGCAGAGAACAAGGCTGGGCAGAGATGGAAGGGTGTGGCAAGGGAGGGAGAGAGTGGAGAAAGGAGGCAGGGAGAATCAGAGGGCGGAGGTCAGAGGTGGAGGAGGCAGGGCTTGTACAGAGATGGGCCACCAGCTGGGCTGAGGGGAGCTCTGAGCTGGGGCGGGGGAACAGGGGTCCTGGCAGGTGGTGGCTTGGTGGGGCTTGGGTCCTGGGATGGGTTTGGCTTCAAAGTCCTTGAAAACCTGGGCATGACCCATTCAGGGAAGGCCCCTGAAGGGAGGAGGAACCAGGGATGGGGGTATAGATGTGTTCGTGGTGGGTGAGGCTATTACATTTCGGGGTGCACCCTCACGGCCCTCTGACTGTTTTGTCCTTGACCTGGTGTGCACGTGGTTTGAGTGTGTCAGCATGCTGGTGATCCTGCTGAACTGCGTGACGCTGGGCATGTACCAGCCTTGTGACGACATGGACTGCCTGTCGGACCGCTGTAAGATCCTGCAGGTGAGGCCCACCCCGCCCTGCACACTTTCTCCCACCCCCTCCATCCCCGGGTCTCTGGCTAGTCCAGACGCCCATCTTTTCCCATCCTGACGCCTTCCCCAGATCACTCCAGCCTCAGGCGCGCCACCCCTCCCCTGCCAGTAAAGCACAGTTGATCCCAGCTCTCTGCTGCTTAAAACCTTTGCTTAGCTCCCGGGGCTCTTGGGAATGAAGACTCAGCTCCGTAGCTTGCCCTTCTGTGCCCTCTAGGAGCTGGCCTCCAGTGTCCCTCTTGCTGTCATTGTCCTCTAACCTTGAACCCGCCATGACCCCATGGGGGCCTAACCTTTTGCACCTGCCATGACCCTGTGCAGGGCTCACATTCCAATGGGCTCATTTGATCCTCACAACCCTGTGTTGCAGGGTTGTACCCATTTTACAGATGTGCAAACTCAAATCCCCCTCTTGGGAAAGCCAGGTTCCTTCAGGGAGGAATTGCCTGCTGCTGTCTCCTGTGTTCTCATGAACTCGGCAGGGCTGGGCCTCTGAAACCTCCCTCCCCGGGCATTTGTTAAGAACCCAGACCCCTGGCCCCAGCCCGGACCTGCAGAATCAGAATCTCTGAGGCAGGTAACTGGATCCTCAGCCAGCCCCGAGTGAGAACCGTTAGCCTTCGCTGGGTACTAGACTGGCTTACGGGGGATGGTGAGCTCACTGAGGACACAGCTGTGTGTCATTCATCTCTGTGTCCTGAACACCCAGCTGAGGGCTTGGTACCCAGTAGGTGCTCCGTGCCCACTGCTGAACTGAATTGACCGTAGCCCTCACTGAGCCTGGAAATAGGAATTTGACCTGGGCCCTGCTGTCAGGGAATATACACTCACATGTACCCAGGTTTAGGGACACATTTGGGGCCTTCTTGGGAGGGCCCCTTCTGTGTGGGCTTTGGGGTCAGACAGACCTGAACCTGACACTTATCCCCTATGTGACCTGGGCCAAATCGCTTAACCTCTCTGAATCTCAGTTTCCTCATCTGTAAAATGGGGCTACCTATGGAGTTGTCAAGACAATTAAAAGAGAGAATGCAGATTGAGTGTCTAGCCCAGTGCTTGGCACTTATTAGGTGCTCAGTATATGGGAGAGCCCCTTCGTTCCCCCATCTAGGGTCATTACACTTGGTCATAGGGAACAAATAGAAGGGACTGTATGGCCTTGGGCAAGTTTGTTCCCCTCTCTGGGCCTCAGTCTCCTCATCTGTGGAATGAGTGCATTGGACCAGGATCTCTGAAGTTCTCTTCCTGCCATGAGAGGGAGTTTCCGGGTCCTTTCCAGGCTCCTTGCCTAATGCCCATGTCCCTACCCCACCCCATGGCTCCGACCCTCGGGTCTTGCTCGGGAACCTCACACTATCCCTTTCCTCTTGCCTTCTTCCTGCCCTTTCCTGCAGGTCTTTGATGACTTCATTTTCATCTTCTTTGCCATGGAGATGGTGCTCAAGATGGTGGCCCTCGGCATTTTTGGCAAGAAGTGCTACCTTGGGGACACATGGAACCGCCTGGATTTCTTCATTGTCATGGCAGGGTAGGTGGTCCACATCAGACAAGTTCCAGCCTGTGTACACTCCAGACATCATTTAAATAATCCACGGACTTCTTGGTTACAATGATCGAGCTCTGTGGTAGTGTGTGGGGCCCTCTGGACCACTGGGGTGGGAGAAATGATGTCCCTTTGCTACATGGTCTGGACAGACAGACATTCTTTCCTTCCCTCTTTGGTATGTCATGTGTTCTCCTGCACTGTCAGCTGATAATGGGTCCGTTTTACATTAACTATATGATCTCAGGAAAGTCATTTAACCTCTCTAAGCCTCAGTGTCCTCATCTGTAAAATGGAAATAATAATAGTACCTGCATCAAAATGAGCACCCAATAAATGTTAGTTGTTATTATTAAATGAGATGCTGGTTGTTGCCAAGGCAGCTCTGACTCATGGCAACCCATGTGTGTCAGAGTAGAACTGTGCTCTGTAGGGTTTTCTTTTGTGACCTTTTTTTAAAAAAATTAATTCATTTTATTTTGTTGTCGTTGAGAATGTACACCAAATCAACCATTTCTACGTGTACGATTCAGTGACATTGATTACCTTCTTCGAGTTGTGCAACCATTCTCACCCTCCTTTTCTGAGCCGTTCCTCCTCCATTAACATAAACTCACTACTCCCTAAGGTTGCTATCTCATCTTTCTGGTTCCTCTTGTCACTTTGATCCCATATAGATAGTTCTTAAAAGAGCATAATGCTCAAGATGGGCATTTTTTACTAGTTAAACTAAATTATTGTTTGGCCGTCCGGTTTTCAATTCTGATTTTTCAGACGTAGATCGCCAGGCCTTTCTTCTGTGGTGTCTCTCGGTGGACTTGAACTTTCAACCTTTCGGTTAGCAGCTGAGTGCGGTAACTGTTTGCACCATTCAGGGTCTCTGTGAATACTCATTAGGTTTCTTAAAAGTCTTTGCTGATTCCTGAAGTAACGTGTCAAGATATCCTTTTCAAAAAAGTTAAAAAAGAAAATGAACCTGGCACAAATCTAGAATGAGCAAACATATCACAGATTTATTCAACCTGTTAATGACAAACCAGCAGGATAGTAATCAGCAGAATTAGGACAAAAAGTATTGGAGAAAGAAATGGAACTATGATAGCTGGGTTGGAATCAAGACTGGTTAATGACCTATAGGGTAATAAACTATAACCTTTGGGGTTATCTTTTCTATGGGACAGTAATTTCCCCCAGTCAAAAGTCTACACGTTTACATGTAGTTTTACACGTCTGGACCTTTAATTAATAGTAAACAGTGAGTCAAATAGAGGTACCTTCCCCTAGATAATGAAATAATCCTAAAATGGGTCTGTTAAATAATGCTCCAAATAACATGGCAAGAAACACTGCCCTCTCTGCCTTATTTCCAAGTTCTAGGGTAATTTTTCCTAACTCCTGTTTCCGAGCAGACGTTTGTTCTGCTGGCTCTGCTCGCTGCCTCCCATGGACGCCCCCACCTGCCCTTTTGACTCGAGGTGTCTCCTCTATTGCTCCGTGATTCCCCGCAGTCTGCTCATATTTACAAATAAAGAAAATGAAGAGCTAAGCTGAACGGAGTCAGGAGCCAGCCTGGCTTCCCAGCATGGCGAGGTCTCAGGGTGATAGCTTCTCTTGGTCCTTGGCAAGGGGGTGGGATGGAGTGGGTCTACGGGCTGGCATCCTCCTGGGAAAGGGGGCTAGGGCAGGGCCGGCCTCAGGAGGATACAATACGTGCAGGTGCACAGTCCTGCACTGAGAAGGGTCCCACGCTTGGTTTAATGCTCTGTGGTCACCTTTTTGAAATTCTTAATAATTTACGAACAAGGGACGCTGCATTTTCATTTTGCTTTTGCACTGGGCTCTGCACATGACGTAGCCGGTCCTGGCTGGAGGTCAGGTTCAATGGAGAGTTTTTTACTAGAGTCATGAACACTCATGTGCCCAGCCCTGTGCTGGTTGCAGGGGGCCCAGGTGAACCAGTCCTACCCTATCTTCAAGGTCCTCCCAGTTCTTTGTGCCTAGAACAGGAAGTGACTGAGATGGCATGGGCGGGGAGGGCAGGACGTTGCTGGAGAGCCCAAACCTCCAGTCTCGTTTTCACCGGGACCCATCCCCAGAGCTGCCCGCCTGCTCCCTGTAGTCCCACCCAACTCGGTGCTATAAATGTTCCGTTTCCCGAGTAACAGGCCTGACATCTGAGGATGTTTTCTCCCTTCCTGCCCCTCCCCTTCCCCAAATTACTGGCTCCTTCCTCAAGCTGTGGAGGGAGACATAGAAGCTCCGAGCTGGAAGGTTCCTTAGAGGTCACAGCCTTCAGCTTCACATGGAGTATAATTATCTTGGCAGGCTTAGCTGGGACCCAGAGGCCAGCCCCCTGCTCGCATGCTGCCACTGCAGGGAACTCACTACTTCACAAGGCAGCCAATCTCAGACTGGGACGGTCTAAAAGGACGTCGTGTTTGGTAAAGTAGAGGGTCAGCGAAAGCGAGGGATACCCTCCATGAGATAGACTGACACCATAGGCACAACAATGGGCTCAAATATACCAACGATCATGAACATGGCACAGGAACAGACAACATTTCCTTCTGTTATACGTAAGGTTGCCGTGAGTCAAAGCTGACTAAGGCAACTAATGACAATAACTTTCTAGAAAGTTCTTTCTTTCACTGAGGTGAAATTTGTCTTACTGTAACTCCCACCTGATGGTACCGTTCATCTACTCATTCATTCACTAAATCAACACTTATTAAGCACCTACTACATGCCAGGCATTGTGCTGGGCCGTGGGACATGAGGAAGAATGAGACAGACACCGTCCATGATCTCATGCAGCTCACAGAAATAAAACACAGATATAAAACAGATAACCCCAAATAAATTCCAAACGGGGATCAAAGCTGTCACAAAGAAGTAAAGAAGGCATGGAGTAGGGGCCTGATTTAGTTGGGGGGGTGGTCAGTGAACACTTCCCCGAGGAAGGTTGAGTAAGAGCTGACCGGGCATAGCGTGGGGGAAGGATGTCCCAGGTAGAGGGAACACCATGCCTGAGACGGGCGTTTGAGGGATGGATGGCAGAGTGGGGGGGGGGGTGAGGTGGTGCTGGAGCCCAGGGATCGCAGGGCTGGGTGCTGAGCGATGAGGCCAGAGAGGTGGGCAGGGGCCTGATCACGCAGGGCCTGGAGGCTGCCCGGAGGGGCGTCACTGACACACAACAGCCCTTTAGAAGTTGAAAGGTGGCTCTTTTTGTCCCTCAGGCTTCCCTTCTTCAGGTGAAATGTCCCCGGCACCCCCCAAGATTTCTCAAAGGACAGCATTCCCAGAGTCTACCCCCACTGGACTCCATTCCGGCTGTCACGGTCCCTCTTGCAATATTGTAGGGAACAGGGCCCCAACCTTCCGACGGGGCTGAGTTGGGGATGTGCCTCCCACACCCCAGGGCTGTGCAGAGCTCTGGTGACCTGCGGACTGGCTGTGCGTCCTGCTGCCTCCAGGCCGTGCTCACCCCCCAAGCCTGGTCTCTCCCACTGTGGAAGTAACTGCAGCTGATTTCTGATCCCTAACACCAAGCAGTGTATTTATCCCTACTGATTTGATACTGCAGTGACTTCTTGGCATCCTGATTCGGTCTCTCACTACATTTACTTCCTGTGCTTGATCAGCCCAGGACAGAGAACCCTGTGGCACCTTGCTAGAGACTCTCTGCCAGTGTAACAAAGCCTTGGTGATTGTTTCTTTTTGTGTATAGTTGAACCCACCTCCGTATCTTATCATTTAAGCTACATTTTCTGCCTTTGTCCATTAGGGGGTCATGAAATATTCAATTATATCCCTGTTAAACTTGAGATAGCCTTTGTTTATACTTGGTGCTTCATGCAGGTAATTCTACCTCCTCCCCCAACTAAAACAGTGAAATGAGGTTGGCCTGGCATTGCTAGCTGTGGGGAGGGGCCTGGGCACTTCCGCTAAAAGCTTCTCCAAGGATTCTGATGCCTGGTCTTTGAGGTAAACCAGGACTGGATGGCCGGGCTGCTGGGACCACCCAGAATGAGGTTGAGCCAGAACCTGGCCAAGGCCGTGGCTAGCATGGGCCCCACCTTTGATGGGAACAGGGAAAGGAAAGCCCTTCAAGCTTCGGACGGCCATGGCTCCTGCGGCAGCTGAGGAGTGTAAGCAGATAGGTAACACACAAGCTCCCCACTCCTCACACCCCTGCACTGCCCTGCACGGCCTTGCACGCGTGCTCTGTTCTTCTCAAACTTCCAGGAGCAACAGGGTCACTGGGGCACATGCTAAAGTGCAGATTCCTGGGCTTCACCCAGGATCCAGACCTAGCAGGTGTGAGCAGGGCTTAAGAACCTGCACTTAAAACAGCGCTCAGGTGGCCCTGATGCAGATGGTCTGTGGGCCACTCTTGGAGAAACTGGTTCATGTTACTTCCCAGCAGCCCGTCAGGGGGGTGCTTCAAGGTGGCGACTGAGACTCCCAGTTTCGGGCATCGCAGCAGGAGGGGGAGAAGTATGGGGAGGGGCTCCATCTCTGCAGCTGTATCAGGATCAGATAAATTCTCCTGACAAGTGAACAGAACAGAACAGTGGGGACTCCACAAAGGGTTTTTACGACCATTAATATTAATAAAAATAGCAGTAACATCTGTAACAGAGCATGTTGGCCCTCGGGGTGGGAAGGAGAGGTTGGATCAGGATTTATTATACCCTGGAAATATCTTCTCCTGAGTGAGTGCAGGGAGAGCTTCCCACCCCGACTCTTACAGGCTCTTGGGAAGCAAAAAGTCAATAAGAATTCTTCCTCAGCCCTGGACTAGAGCTTTCTAAAAAGCTTAGGCAGGCACGTCCCTTCTGTGGTCTTACCGAGAGTTGCTTTTGTCCAAAGGGCCCCATCAGTGGGACTTTAAAAAGCAAAGGGAATTGAATCCTCTCAGGTACCATCCAGGGGTGTGATAAAAATAAGGACATTGACTGTTGAGTACTCACCTTGTGCCTGATGCTGAGTGTTACCTTGTTTACTCTTCAGACTAGCTCTGCGAGGGAGGAACTATGGTCAGTTCCATTTCACAGGTGAGGCACGGTGACTTGCCTAAGTCATAAGGCTGGTAAGGCATAGAGCCAGGAATTGAACCCAGGGAGTTTGGCTCCACGAGCTGGGATTGGGTCCTGATTCTCTGTGACTTGCTGGGTATATTTGTCAGGAATGCTTTGGGCTGCAAGTAACAGAAAACCTAGCCAACAGTGTGTTTGTTTTCTTCTCTAACATAATGTGAAGTTCCAAGGTCTTCAGTTACTGGCAATGGCTTTGTGATGTGGGGACCAACATCCTTGTGATTTTCTAGGTCTTTCTTTTATGGTCACAGGTGGCTGCTGAAGCCGTGGACATCATGTCTGCATTGACAGCAGGAAGAACGTGTGAAGAAAGGTGGCAATGCAACCATGCTTGTCCGCTTGGATCAGGAAGGCAACATTTTCTTTCCCAGAACCCTCTCCTGTCCCAGCATACTTGGCCAGAACTGGGTCTTGTGGCCAACCTTAGCTGCAAGGGAGTCTAGGAAAGCTGAAAACAATCAGAGGAGGGAGAATACACACTGGGTGGGCAGCTCTGACTCTGCCACATTCCTCTCTCTCAGGCTCAGCTTCTTTGTCTGCCCTTTGCCAAAGCTGTGGCCTTACCACATTCCAAGTTGTGGCCAGAATCTCCAGAGCTCTGACTGGGCTGACGGGGCAGGGCCCATGATCTGTTGAGAAATCTAAATCAAATACCAACTAGTGCAAGCCATGCAAAGGTCAATGCCTGGCACCCCCCAGGCCTGTCACTGACTTTACTCCCTGATTTATCCATCCTAGACTCTACAGGCCAGTCTTCCCCGAGGACGTGGGGTTCTGAGAGCAGGATATCTCTGAGTCATCATCCTGGAGTCCTCCAGAGCCTGGCCCTGGGCTGACCTGGCACAGGGGAGGTCAATGGAATGTTTGTTTCCTATCCCTGTGTCAAGGCACCACAGAGCTGGGGGAGAGGGTATCTGAAGCCATTTTCTTTAAGCTGAGCTGACTATTGGGTGGGAACCTTGGTGTGGATTTTTTTTTCATTTGCATATATGGGAGAGAGGGTTATGGGCCCTGTTTAGGCCTATTTCCATGGAAACAGAGTGGTAGCCACCATAGCTGAGGATGGGGGAGTGTCACCAGAGATCCTAGGACACAGTGTGGCGAGTCAGACAAAACTCCCTTAGTTATATGGTACAAGAACTCACTCGACCTGGTTTAAGGGAGTTTATCTGAAAAGCTGAGGGGTCTCTGGCTTCAGGGTTTGCTCCATGCAGAATCTTGAAAGATGTCACCAGACTGTGTGCCTAGAAAGGCACACAGCTCAGCTGATCCTTCATCTGTGCTGACCACCATCACTGGCAGCTTTCCTCTCAGGTGGCAAGTTGACTGTGGGCAGCTTCGAGTTTATAGCTTAATCCCACCAGTTCACTACAAAGACTTTCTTTTCCTGGCCATTCCATGGAGTCCTTAAATTGAGCCTCCTTGGTGTGTATTGGCTGGCTTTGGTCACATGCTCATCCCCAAGCCAATCACTGTGGCCAAAGTGAGACAGAGCTCTGATTGGCCAGACCTTGGTCAAGCGCATCCCTGCCTTTGGGTGTGAGATGGGCCCACCTATACCATGTGGCCTGAGAATGGAGAAGAGTGGATCCCTGAAAAATCTATGGCTGTTACCCCAAGCTGAGAAGGGCGGTGGGGCAGCATGAACCCATGGATTGCTACGATGATGAAATGTTTACTGAGCGCTTCTCCTGTGCTGGGTGTATCCAAACAGGGTTGGTTCCTTCTGGAGGCTCTGAGGGAGAACCTCTTTCATGCCTTTTTGTTCCTTGGCTTGTTGGTGCATCACTTCGATCTTTGCTTCCATCTTCACATCACCTTTTCTGTGTCTTCTCTTTTTATAAAGACACTTGTCAATGGATTTAGGGTGCATCTGGATAATCCAGGATGATCTCATCTCGAGATCCCTAACTTAATTCCATCTGCAAAGACCTTTTCCCCAAATGAGGTCACATTCACAGATTCCAGGTAGACATATCTTTTGGAGGGCCACCCTTCAACCCATTACAGGGGCCAGTCAAGAAACCTGACTGAAGGGACCATAAAAATGGTGTCTGGGAGGTGTCTGACCTCCTCTAACTTCACAAAGAGGAAAGAGGATCAGTATCAACAGCCCGAGGCTGATCCCTATGAGGCAGAGGTCCGATGTGACTCCTCTTTCCGTCATCTTTACCAATTCTGATGCCAATGGTCCCTCCCGCGGCACTCTCTACTTCTCTGCTGAGTTTGATAATTCATTGCAATGGCCACACAGAACTCACAGACAATACTCCCAATTATGGGGATTATTAGGGAAGTGACAGGTTATAATTCAGTTTGGGGAATTATCAGGATACAGTTTTTCCATCAGGACAGCCTCTTAGCTGTGGTCACAGGCATGCCGCTCTGGCCCTCAGCCTTTGCCCTGCTCAGGCAAGTGTCCCAAAGCTATATTAGCTCTGCCAATAAGTGCCCTGAGACACCCCACTCCACCAGTAAGCCTCGGCCTGAAGGTGCTCAGCTCTAGCTCTATGGGTTGGCAAACCTAGCTCCACCAAGTGCCCAGAGGCACCCTACTCCACCAGCAAGCCTCCTGCCTGAAGACACTCAGCTTTCTCACTCTGTGGGCCGCGCTGTCTCCTGCTGGTCTCCTGGTTCTATTGCCTCTGCTGCTACCACTTCTCTGCCTCTGCTTCTGGCCATCTTCCATGTTACAGCTGTTTCTCCTGGTCTTCTGATTTCAGGAGCTTCTCAGTGCAGGGATCCTGGGTCCAAAAGGACATACTCCTCTTGGCTCTTTGTCCTTGGTGGTGGTGAGCTCTTTTCCCACCTCTGGGATGGCTCATTTTAAGCCCGGTGGGATGGCAAAACTGACCAATCCCCTTGGTGGGCCACAATTACCTTATTTGTACAGTCCCACCCAAGTGATGGGTTACAAGACCATGATGAGAAAGGCCACACAAAAGTGAGCCATTGCACCACAAGGACCCAGAGATAGGGTTGCCAGATTTAGCAAATAAAAATACAAGATACCTCGTAAATTTGGATTTCAGATAGACAACAAATAATTTTTTAGCATATGCCATGCAATATTTGAGGTAAGTTTATACTGTAAAACTATTCATTATTTATCTGAAATTCAAACTTATCTGGGTGTCCTGTATTTTATTTAGCAACCCTACCCAGAAATAGTCATTGGAGTGGAGTCACCTGAATGGAGGCTTGTAGAGGAGGTTCAGGGTCTTCTGCCACTGAGATTCCCAGAGCTTTACCATTTCTACCTGCCTGGGGTTTGTTTCCTGGGTGATGCAAACAGTTAACACGCTCAGCTTCTAACTGAAAGGTCGGAGATTCGAGTCCACCCAGAGATAGCCACAAAAAAAAGACCTGGCAATCTACTTCTGAAAAATCAACCGCTGACAACCCTATGGAGCACATTTCTACTCTGACACACATGAGGTCGCCATGAGTTGGATGGCAACTGGTGTGGTGTTTTGGTTTGGAGTCTATGAAGCCCTTTCTTTGACTTTGTGGTCCACTAGGGGTTCTTCCTTCAAGCTCCGCGTTCATTCTGAACATGCCCTGAGCTGGAGTCTAAGTGTCAGTTTATCAGTCAGATGGGCCTAGTAACCTTTGTCCTTCTGGCCTCCTAAGATTTGTGTGAAGATCCCTGGGTGAAAATGATTCATAAATTATAAATTGCTGGCCAAGGTCAAGTTTTACTATCATTACTCCTTAATTCTTTCTTTCCACAATTTCCTTCCTTTCTCCCTCTCTCCTCCCATGAACACCTACTACGTGCTCGGTGCCGGGACATCCGTTGGCAAAGGCTGGCGATCTGGTTACCAACCAACACAAGCATGAGTCATCGCAACTGCCTCCTGACAGCTGATCTGCAGTTTCCAGAATCTCAGCTTCCCTTTTTCCATTAGCTACATCTTAAATTACATTTTAAGAAAGCCCCCGTGGGCCCCTTGCAAAGATTGAGGAAACACCCTATTTTTATCGGCACCACATAGAAATCATCTCCTGGGCGGGGTATTTCCTGGAAAGACGGTGAATCTCAGTCATTTTATGTTGCTTCTTGCCATCTCTAAGCTGATCTTGTCCCTCAAGTTATTTATTTGACAAGCTCAGATGGGGTGCCTACCTCTAAGCCAGGCCCTGGGCTTGGTGCTGGGGACTGAGCTGGGGCTCTGAGCCAGCCTCTGCCTGGAGGAATGGGGGCTTGTACAGGGTATGTCTCAGAGCCAGAGGTGCCCTGGTGGGGGCACAGTGGACACAAGGCAGAGAAAGCCACTCTGCCCAGGGGCGGGGGCCTGGATCTGTAGAAATGCATGCCGACTGGTGAATGCAAAGGCAGGTAGGGCAGAAACAGCCCGGTGCATCCTGGGAACTGGAGATGCCTGGTGTTCCTGGAGGTGGGGCAAGTCGTGGGCAGTGCTAGGAGATGAGGGCCGCGAGGGGACCGTGGTAAGCTTCTGGAGGCCTTACTGCCTGGTTTTTTCTGGGAGGTGGTGGGATCCAAGAAAAGGTTAAACAGTCCTCACGTGATTCCTGGGCGCATGTGAACTGAGGCAGCAGAGGAGGCTCTGGTTTAATAATAGCTCACGCTTCTTTAGCGCTTACTTGTACCAGTGTTCTAAGCGCTGACTATGTATGTGAACATTTAATCCTGTCCACACCCCTGTGAAGTTGGTTTAGTGACTTGCCCAAGATCACACAGCATGTAAGCAGCTGAGTTGGGATTGGAACCCAGGCAGGCTGGTGCCATGCTCTAATCATTGGACAACACTGCCCCCCAGGGATGCTGGCCTTGATTTTATGTTGCAGCTGAAGGGGGTGCTTACAAGATAGAAGGTGGCCTGGCCTGCTCCTTGCCTTGCTGAGGGCTGATGGGTCGGGAGTAGGGGAGTAGATCACACAGAACTCCTGGATCCCCCACTACCTGGCTGTGTGACTTGGGCAAATTGCGTAATCATTCTGAGCCTCACTTTCCTCAGCGGCAGCAGATATCATGATTCTACTGTGGGAAGATTATCTGAAGATCAGGGGCAGATGACCCAATAAGCAAGGTAAGCACAGGTTTACTTGTGCTTACTTACTAATCTGTAGTGAACAATTTCACATTAAAGATGTGGTGCAACACATGTGAAATTGTTCACTACATATTAGTAAGTAAGCACAAGTAAACCTGTGCTTACCTTGCTTACTGGTCATCCGCCCCTGTCTGGGACTGTAACTTTGAGAAGAGGCTTTGATTCTGTAAGAAGGTGCTGTGAGGTTGGTAGGGAGACAGATGTCAGCCTTACCTAGAGAAGCAGAATCTTTGATGTGGTGAAAAAAAGTGAAATTGTTCACTACAGATGATCTGGTAAGCAGGGTAAGCAGAGAGCTTACCTTACCTGTTGGGTAATCCGCCCATGCTGAGGATAGATGTGTAAAGTGCCTGGCACATAGGAAGTGCTCAGGAAATCCTTCAGAACCAGCCAGGCCGCTGAGTCGCAAATGACAAAAACTCAATTCGAATGGCCCCCAAGCCACAAAGGTGGTGGGTTGGCTCATATAACTGAAAAGAACAGAGAACAGAGCTGGGATTTGGGTTCAGCTAGAGGCAGGTGCTCCAACCATATGGTCAGGATCCTGTCTCTGCAGCTTTTATCTTGGCCTTCCTGTATGTTGGCAAAAGTCTGAGGCCACAGCGGAGACAACGTGGCTACCAGGGCCTCCAGGTTTCTGGGCAGCGGCTCAACGAGAGAGCATCATTTTCCCAGCAGTCTCAGCTTAATGGCTGGGCTGCCCCTCACTGGCCCACCTGGAGTCACATGGTCATCCTGGACCAATCATGGCACCTAGGGGTATGACGTTCCCAGGTTGAACATACCTGGGTCTCTGGCCCTCTCCTGGGAGCCAGGGGGACTGGAGGTGGGGAGGAGAAGCTCCTTGGCTGGAATAAGTGGGGGTATGCCCTGAAGAGTCAATGGCCACCCTCCTATGCAGCCCTGGCACAGCGCCTACCCCAGGATGGCCGCCACGGAGCTCTCAGGCCCCTCTCCCCAGATGACAGTCCAGGAACTAGGTTCAGCACTCCTCCTGGGGTGATTTCAGGACAGAAGTGCTCACTTTAAGGCAAAATTACCTAATTAGGCGCTCGGAGCTGGCAGGAGGTAGTGGAAGTTTTTGTTGATTTTTTTTTTTTTTAAAGACTTTTAGCGCTGAAACTGTGTGATAAAGTAAGTGTGTAATTAGGGATTAATTTCTCACTCTCGCAAGTGATGTCTTATTCGGGGCTTGAGGGAAGTCAGCCTAGTGGTTAGTCACCCACAGAACAGCCCCTCCCTCACCTTCTCTCAGAGGATGGGGGACCCAGCTCCCACAGCTGTCATCCAGGGTGGGAAGAGGAGGAAGTGTGAAGAAGATAGTTTCTTCCATCACAGGTGGCCTTCAGCAAAAAATGGGATGCCTTAGCCATGCTAAATATTTTCCTGAGTGGTTACTGTGTATCAGATGCCAGGCTTGCTGCTGGGGGTGTGTGAAGGAGTAAGATGAGGCCTTTGGAGGAGAGAGGTGCAAATGCAGTGCCCAACAGTGCCCTATAGGGAGCACTGTATTGGCCGGTGCTGTTGGTATCCTGGCCCACATTCCCTCATGCCATCCAAGTATCTCCTGCCCTGCAGACAGTTCTCTGTACACAGACAGCCTCCCACCTGTCACCTCTGCCTGGGGGCTTTCTCCAGCACCTTGGGGAGCTGTCCCTCAACCAGTGGGAGAGGGAGCCAGTGGCTAATGCCTCAGCCTCCCACCCTCTGGTGGTCCAATTCTATGGTATGCTCCACACAGTCTCTCAGAGTGTCCCCCCGTGGGATTGTGCCCCAGTTGCCCACAGTGGTAATCTGCTCCTTAGCAGCTTTTCCTTGACTTTTGTCACTTTCCACCTCCCTCACTGTGCTTTCTGGGATCATCCCCCCAAATAAACTATGCTCCAGAGTCCTTGGTTCAGGGTCTGCTTTGGGGGGACCCCAACGGGAGAGAGGTATGAACAGGGTGTGGAAGGAGCCAGAGCAGAGAGGGGTGAGTTCTGCCTTGTGGTCCAGAGAGGGAGTGAGAAGAGGCTTGAGGGAGGATGTGACCTTAAGGATCAGACAGAAGAGAGAGGCAGGGTGTTTGTGGAAGTTTCCTTCTTGTCCCTTGTTACAGAAGGACATCCTATCCTGGGCGTGGGGCCATGGTTGGTGGCGCTCACTTAATTAAGAACCAATGGTCTCATCAGAAGACTCGATGAGACTATCGCCCTGAGATGCTCTTTAAACCTTCAACCAAAACTATTCCTGAGGTCATCATTTAGCAGAAAAGCAGAGTGACACACAAAAATAAAGGATATTACCAATTAGACCTGTGCTCTACTCAAAAAACAAACAAACAAACAAATCATCTGTATGAGTCTGAAAGGTCAACATTTAATCCAAAGCAAAAATGAGAAGATAAGGGGGCAGGGAAACTAGAGTACTGGAAATGAAACAACCAGAATGCAATTAAAGAGAACGTTGACCCAATGTGAAGAATATAACTAAAGTCATTGATCAGTTGTGTGGAAATTGCCAAATGGGAACCTAACTTGCTGTGTAAACTTTCATCAAAAACACAATAAAATATTATAAAAAACAATAGTCTCAGACTAGGATCTATAGGTTACCCTGAAGAGGGAAGATGGAACCTGAGTGGCAGGTGGGCCAGGGGAGTCAGGGACCAGGCAGGAGGTGGTCCTAAGAGTCTCCCATAGAATGTGGGGAGGCTCAAATGGGTTAACACAGGTAAATAATTTGAATTCTCTACCCATCCATCTATCCATCTATTAAGCATCTATGTCTATTGTCAAACTTCATGGCATGCGAACGGGTCACGCTTCCCACATTGTCTCTATTCCCCCGTTCCCGTCTTGCTCCCACAGACCCACTCCTTTCCTTTCCTCCACGCCAGGCACAGAGGAAGCCTATATGGCTTACAGCCTATGACTTTTGTTCGTATTTGTTGAGCCTCTCCCACAAGACTGCCTGTGGTTGGGTGCCTGCCCTTGTCCCATCAGTGGCCATCCCTTTCCTGGGACCAGCCTGTTGCTGCTTCTTGAGCCAGTGGATGAGGCGGGGCCTCGGCAGCTAGAAGGGCCCCTGGCATGGCGGCCAGCAGGCTGTTATTGATGAATGGAGGGGTGGACTCTAACAGTCTGTCAGCTACAAAGGCCCATTGCTGCGACCTGTTTTCCTTTAGGGGGGTCCCTCAAATGGCATCAGGTCTTTATGTTATATCAATAGTTAGACAAGAAGAGGTGAAGAGCGCCACCTGCCTTGTGCCAGGTGTGTAGTGTGCTATGTGCCGCCAATGCGTCCTCTCCCATTGTATAGCGGTCAAGAGCGTGGGCCTCCTAGTCCAGCCTCTGCCACGAGCTTGTGATATGATTTTGGACAAGTCACTTCAACTCTCTGAGCCTCAGTTTTTCATCCACAAGATGGTGCTAACTCTGGGATTCGTGAGGTGCCTAGCATCAGTGGTTAGTAACCTACAAGAACACTGAGGTAGGCATGATTTTACCCAGGAAATGGAGACCCAGAGGTGCAGTGGCTTGTTCAAGATCATGCTGGTGTTGTCGGGTGAAAACCCCAGGTTTTGCTCAGAATGACTTGTTACAGCCAATAACAAGAGGCCAAGGTGGGAGATCAGAAAGATGCCTTTATTTCATTGGACAAGGAAAGGAGCAATCAGGGCTGTTGCCTCCAAGACTGCTTGCAGGCAACTTGAGGAGGTGGGCTTTTACAGAGAGCGGACAAGGAAATGTAAATTCATCGTCAGTGTTCAGAATTGACCTTCATGGAGACGCTCAGACCTTGGGGATGAGATGTATTTTCTTTAGAGCAGGGTTCAGTTCTCTGGGGCGGAGGGAGAGGTTGCCTTTCTTCCATTAGGATGTTAAGTCTCCATCCAGAGGTGGGTTGAGGCCCTCTATGGCCCATCCTGTGATTATCTTGTCAAGGACAATTTAAGAAGAACGTGGAGCCTATTTTTCCCAGTGTAGGAGGATAAGCCAGGGCAGGTGTTTCTTAGAAGGGTTGGGCTCTGAGGCTGCCTGCCTCACCGGTGTCCAGATCTGAGCCCAAGTGAGTCCAGGCTCTGCACAGGGAGGCGCTGGCTTAGGGATTCATTTCTTCCAGTCCTGCTCTCTTAGTTCCTAGCGCTGCTTTAACAGAAATATAGTGGGCGGCTTGAATGAACAGAGATTCGTTAAATCTAGGAGGCTAGAAGTCCAAATTCAAGGCGCCGGCTCTAGAGGAAGGCTTTCTCTCTGTATGGGCTCTGGGAGAAGGCCCTTGTCTCTTTTCAGGTTCTGTTCCTTGGTTCCGTAGTGTTCTTCATGTGGCCTGGCATCTATCTTCCCCTGTCTGTACTTGCTCCCGTGTCTAAACTGCTCATTTTGTATTTCAAAAGTGATTGGCTTAAGACACACCCTACACTCATACAACCTCATTAACATGACAAAGAAAACTGTATTCCCAGATGGGATTATATCCACATGTATGTTGTTGTGTTCCATTGAACTGATTCCAGCTCAAAGCAACCCCATGTGACAGAGTAGAAACTGCCCCAAAGGGCTTCCTGTTGTTGTTGCTGATGTTGAGATGCCGTCGAGTCGGTTCCGACTCATAGCGACCCTATGCACAACAGAATGAAACACTGCCCGGTCCTGCGCCATCCTTACAATCGTTGTTATGCTTGAGCTCATTGTTGCAGCCACTGTGTCAATCCACCCTGTTGAGGGTCTTCCTCTTTTCCGCTGACCCTGTACTCTGCCAAGCACGATGTCCTTCTTCAGGGACTGATCCATCCTGACAACATGTCCAAAGTATGTAAGACGCAGTCTCGCCATCCTTGCCTCTAAGGAGCATTCTGGCCGCCCTTCTTCCAAGACAGATTTGTTCGTTCTTTTGGCAGTCCATGGTATATTCAATATTCTTCGCCAACACCACAGTTCAAAGGCATCAATTCTTCTTCGGTCTTCCTTATTCATTGTCCAGCTTTCACATGCATATGATGTGATTGAATATACCACAGCTTGGGTCAGGCGCACCTTGGTCTTCAGGGTGACATCTTTGCTCTTCAACACTTTGAAGAGGTCCTTTGCAGCAGATTTGCCCAATGCAATGCATCTCTTGATTTCTTGACAGCTGCTTGCATGGCCGTTGATGTGGATCCAAGTAAAAGGAAATCCTTGACAACTTCAATCTTTTCTCTGTTTATCATGGTGTTGCTCATTGGTCCAGTTGTGAGGATTTTTGTTTTCTTTATGTTGAGGTGTAATCCATACTGAAGGCTGTGGTCTTTGATCTTCATCAGTAAGTGCTTCAAGTCCTCTTCACTTTCAGCAAGCAAGGTTGTGTTACCTGCATAACGCAGGTTGTTAATGAGTCTTCCTCCAATCCTGATGTCCCGTTCTTCTTCATATAGTCCAGCTTCTCGGATTATTTGTTCAGCATACAGATTAAATAGGTATGGTGAAAGAATACAACCCTGACCCACACCTTTCCTGACTTTAAACCCATCAATATCCCCTTGTTCTGTCCGAACAACTGCCTCTTGATCTATGTAAAGGTTCCTCATGAGCACAGTAAAGTGTTCTGGAATTCCAGGACACTTAATTATGCTCATGAGGAAACTTTACTTAATTGTGCTCATGAGGCTTCCCAGTAGGCTGTAATCTTTGTTATCCTTCTAGGCTGTAATCTTTTCCTGGTCTCTTCTCCCGCTGGTGGGTTTGAACCCTGACCTTTTGGTTAACAGATGAGAACTTGAATGTTTCTCCACTAGGGCTGCTATCCACGTGCATAGGGGTTAGGATTTACAGCACGTATTTTTGGAGGACATAGCACCATAACACCTACCTTCAGACAACTCTGCCTCCCCGCCTTGGTGAATGACATCGTCATTCTCTCTGTCCCAGGAAGTCAGCCTTGACGGAAGTCAGCTCTTTCCTCCTAGAAGCACCCCCTCACTGGTTGCTGTGGACAGCCCTGAGCTTTCCCCAGCCCTGCCGCTGTGCCCCTTGCCAGAGCTGGGTTCTTGCAGGACCAGGTTCAGTCTGGGGTGGCCCTGGAACCCCCACCTCCAGTGCACCCAGCAAAGCATAAACTGAGCCTCTGGCGACTCAGCTCTCCCCAGGGGCTGGTGGAAGAGGATACAGTTGGGTGGGGTGGGGGTGGGGCATGGGGCAGGGTGTGGGGAGGAGGGGCTGTCTGTAGCTGGGCCTGGCTGCCTGCCGTGGGGTGACTCTCCTAGGCCTGTGGGACGTGTGTGCCAGTGGGAGCGCCTGTTTGTGTGCCAGTGTGTGCCACCCCCGCTGCGCCTCCGTCACACACATCTCCCTGGCTGCCTGGAGAGCTCTTTCTACAAAATATGAAAATGACAATTTGGCTCACCCACGCGCAAAATCCTTACCCGACCGCTCCCTCGCTGCCCCCTCCCGCTGCCGCTGGCCCGCACCCCCACGTCACCCTCTCTTCTGAGCTGCTGCCCTGGCTCTTCCCCTCCCTCCTGCTCTTCCTCCACCCTTGCCTCCCAGGCCTCTGTCTCTAGTTCTAGGTCTCTGCCACTTTTTTGGTTACTCCTCCTCATCTGAATTTGGGGTCGGTAGGAGTGTGCTGTGTATGAGGATGTGTATGCTCGTGCCTGTATGCAGGTGTGTGAATGTGTGTGTGTGTGTGTGTGTCAGAGAGAAAGCCCACAGGAGCTGAGCCTGCACTTCAGTGAGCCGGGGAATGGATGGAGGCATTCCAGGCCAAGGGGCTTTCGCTCAATTACTCTGCAAGCAGTGGGAGGGGGCGGGCAGCTTCACAACAATCGGACAGGTTTGCACCGTCTGTAGGAAAAGCCTTCATTTCCTGCTGACTGTGGTTGACAGGTGGAGCTGGCAGCAGTGTCGGGGCTTTGGGGTGGGGGGCTGGGAGAGAAAGGTTCTAGCCCGCAGGGCGCCCAGGGCCAGGTTGGGGCTGTAGGCCCTGGCACCTCCCCCAGATTGCGGAGTTCTGTCTTTTGGGGTGAGGGGAGTAGCAATTGAGCATGGTAGGATCTGACCTGAGCACAAGAAACCACAGAGGTGGGACCCTCGAGATTTGCCTCCTGTGGGAGATCTGGGAAGACTTTCTGGGGGAGGCAAACTGTCTCCAAAGAGCTTCAGGGCTGGGTGTATGTGGATGAGGGGGTGGATCTGTTTGATGAGGCCCCAAGGAAGAGAACTAGGGCAGTGAGGAGGGCTCCAGGGCTGCTTTGAATCTCTCCTCTGCCCAACTGGTGCTTCGGGATTAGGAGCTGGGTTGAGTCATCCTTGGGTCTGTAGCACCCAGACTAGCCTAGTGCATCATGGACACAAGGACCCCAGGGGCATCTGCACAGAGCCTTAAAGCGTGGGTAGGGTTTCATGGCCAGAGATGAGGGAAGGGTGTGCCAGGCAGAAGAGTCAGCATGAGCAAAGCCTGGAGGCAGGCAGTGCAGGGAGCCAGTGAGGCGGGAGCCTGGGCGTCTCCACAGTGGGCTTGCTGGGCAGGTGTGATGGAGGGGAGCTGACATGCCTAGGAAGGAGAGTGGGCTGTTCCTGCAGTCAAAGGGGTCCAAAAACCAAAAACCAAACCCAGTGCTGTCGAGTCAATTCTGACTCATAGCAACCCTACAGGACAGAGTAGAACTACCCCGTAGAGTTTCCAACCATACCCTTATCATGGTTAGCAGCCGTAGCACTTAACCACTACACCACCAGGGTTTCCGTCAATGGGGTCAGGGAGGAAAAACCACAAAGTACAGTGTGCCTGCCAGGTCCCTGGAGATGTGGTCTGGCGTGAGCCCCAGGTGGAGTTCGGAGGCTGGGGAAGCAGGGAGAGAGGGCTAGATCTGGTGTGACCCTGGCTCTACACCTCTACCCATCCACTGTGTGACCTGAGGCACCCAATGTCCCCTCTCTGAACCTTGTCTTCTCATCTATAAGTCAGGGCTTCTAACCCTGGCTCATGAGGGTTTGGGGCAATGAGGGCATTACAACCCCTGATGCTGGGACTGAATGCCCAGTGTCCTCTGGGGTCAGCCAGAGGATCCCTCCGGGACTTAGTCTCCTCCTCTTGGGCGTCTTTGTTGGTCCTCCCAACCCCCTGTGTGTCCTGGAATCTTCCCAGCAGTCTACGGGGTAGATGCTACCACTTCCATTTTACAGAGGAGGAGACAGAGAGAACAACCCAAGGTCACATGCTGACTGAGGCAGAGCCAGGATTCTGACCCCTTTTCTTACCTTTCCCAAGCACTCTGTGGGTGCTTGGAGACCCCTGTGGACCACCCATGGCCCAGCCACCCATCCTGCCATGTCCCTTACTGGTCTCTCCTCCCCTCTCTCCGCAGAATGGTCGAGTACTCCCTGGACCTTCAGAACATCAACCTGTCGGCCATCCGCACCGTGCGTGTCCTGAGGCCCCTCAAAGCTATCAACCGTGTGCCCAGTGAGTCTGCCTGCTCAGCTCCCCATTCCTGGCCCACCCAGCTGACCCCACATTCACTCACTCAAAAAAGACTGACTAACACCTTCAAGTGCCTCTTCAGGGCATGGGGGAGCCTATGGCAGCCCACCAATGTGGGCTTGCTCCCTTGGAGCTCATGGCCGAGCATTTGGGAAGAAGATGCTGGAGACGGCCCTGTTGCCTCTGAGCTCCCAAAGAACTCAGATCGCAGCATGCTGGGGAGTCTGGCTTTTCAGGGACAAAAGGTTCCTTGGGGGACAGTTCACAGGCTGCCAGGGTGGGAACGTGTGAAAAGACGCTGCTTGGCTTGAGAGAGGGCATCATGGAGCATTCCACTAGGGTGTGAGTCCCCAGGCCTCGCACTTGTCCCAACTGACTTAGAACTCTAGCTTCCCATCCACGCACCTACCTATCCACCCATACGTGCATCCACCCACTCGCCCATCCACCCATACGTCCATCCACCCACTCACCCATCCAACGTCTATCCACCTCCTCTCGCATTTATCCACCCACTTACACATCCACCCATCTATCCACTTACCAACTTGCCCATGTGTCCATCCACCCACTCACCCATCCACCCACACGTCCATCCACCCACTCTCCCATTTATCCACCCACTCATCCATCCACCCATCCATCCACTTACCTATCCACCCATACGTCCATCCACCCACTCACCCATCCACCCATACGTCCATCCACTACCCATTCACCCATCTGTCCACTTGCCCACCTGTCCTTTTGTCCATCTACCCACTTACCTATCTATTTACCCACTCAGCCATCCACCCACCAGCCACTCACTCAACCATCCACCTGTAGGTCCATTTACCCACTCGCCTATCCATCCATCCACCTACCCATCCATCCAACTACCCATCTATGCATCTACCCATCCGCCCAGCGAGTATTAAGAGAGGTTATCTTATAACAACAACCTCTGGCATGTGCCCAGCATTGTCGTTTCCAAAGGCTTTTCATCTCCACAATCTCTTTTGAGGTGGAGCTATTGTCACTATACAGATGGAAAAAACTATACGTGACCCCATATCCTAAGCCTCCCATTGGGTCATGTGATCTGACCAGTGAGACATGGCTTTTGAGCCAGAGACAATCTAAGAGGGGGGAAGCTCTGGGCACAGGACATGTGTATCTCTGGGTGGGGTTTGGACATGTGACATGGGTGTGTGTGGGTGTGAGGATCTGAGGGTGTCCACGAGAGACCACATGGGTGTGCACACAGGAAGGGGTGTGTGGGTGCGTGTCTCCTGCCCCACCCCCTCTTCCTTCTCTCTCCCGCTGGGTGAGGAGCTCATTAAGCCGCTGCTTGGCTGTGGAGGTCACTCTGCACCGCCCTCAGCACCGGCCTGCCTGTTCTCAAGAGAAGGACAGGGATTGACCCTTCACCACCATCCCCTGTGCTCCTGGAGGCTCCAATTACGGAGGCCCAGTGACCCAGAAAGACCAGGAGGAGCTGGGAGTCTCTCCTCTGGGGCCTCCTTCTGCCAATAGCACCTCTGGGAGGCCCAGTGCGGTCCTGGGTTGGAGGTGTGTGTTTCCCACTCCAGAGCCTGACTCCCGCTCTCAGTCAACAACAGTGTTGGAGGAGATGCAGTAACCCTCTGGGATCCAAAATATAACCAATGGCAGCCCTCCCACCTCCGCCCCCATTTTAGAAACTGCACAACATTCCACCTGGAAAGAAACCTTAAGATAAATTCATACTTACGAATAATTTAATTAATAACAGGAGCCTTAAGCTGTTATTTAAGCTGTTAGAGCAGGTGAAGCCTTTTAAGGCCATTTGTCTAGCCCTCTCATTTTATAGAAGGAGTGGTTGCCTCCTTTTTTTTCCTTAGGTAAATTTTCCCAAAATGTTCAAAGTCCTTCCATTTATCTTGAGAGCACCTGTCTTGGAAATCATTCAACAATAGCCTGTAGCTCTCAGCTTCACCACTAGATGGCAAGCTAGAGAGTTAAGAGGCAAAGTCCAATTATAGTGTTATTAACTGTAAAGCTGTGGGGAGTGCGGTGGCTGCCTGCAGTTTAAAATATACAGAGGAGGCTGCAAAGCCTCAACATGATCAACCAGAAAGACCCAGTTGGGTTGTCAGGGGCACAAACTGTGGTCTCAGCTCTCCACGAACCTACTGTGTGACCTCAGAAGTTCCTTGCTGTCTCTGGACCTCAGTTTCTACAAAGCATTGGATGAGTGATTCTCAGCTTGGTCCAGGATAGATGGGGAACCTGGGAGTCATGGTGCTCTTCACAGAACCTTGTAAAAATATGTCCTGCAGGTCCTGTCCTGGCCACTCATCCTTTGAGTTGGAGGGGAAGGCTGGGGAGGGAGGAAGGAAGCCCAAGACTGTGAGTTCTAGGTTCTGGTTCCTTGCTGTGTGACCTTTCATAAGTCACTGCCCCTCTCTGGGCCTCTGTAAGATGGGGCTAGATTATTTCCAAATGTGCCCCCTCCTGACACCAGCGAACTCCTGGCCTCTCCTGGCTTATACACCTCTCAAACTGCTGCAGTCCCCCTAAAGCCCATTGAGCCATTTAACTATGACAAGTGCTTTTTTTTTTTTTCCTCCAGTAGGAAATTAGGACAGTTGTTGCCAAGGCCTGAGCCACCGAAGCCGCTCTTGTCTCAGCCCAGGCCACTGCAGTAGCTGGCCCACATCTGTGCCTGGCCACTGCACACCCCTGGCCCAGGCTGTGGAAGGGAGTTCGAGGCAGACCCTGAGGACTGAGCCTGGCCTGGGCCACTCACCCTCCCCAGAACTCCCTCTTATTCACAGTCCCTGCTTCAGCAGTAACCTGCCTCTATGTGGGCTGGGCCTGTGGGGGGGTTGGGGGAGGGCAGACAGAGAGGTGGATGAGGTGCTCCCAGGCCAGGGGGTCACAGACAGGGAGGCAAATACTGTCCATTTGTCAAGCCCTCACATTTTACAGGAGGGACAACTTTGTCCTCAGATGCCACATCCCTGCCCAGAGTCACCAGGGAATGGGTGACTTGTCAGGGGAACAGGCTGTGGGGAAGTTCAGTGTAGGCCCCTGGCTATAGGACAGGGAACCAAAGTTTTGCTTGGAACTGACAACCCCAGGTGCTAGTCCCAGTGGCTCCACTTAACTGCTTTGGACCCTGGGCAAGCTGTGTTCCTCTCTGGGCCTCTGTTTCCCCAGTTCTGAAATGGGGTCAATGAGACCCATTTCTATACGGTTTTATAAATACGAAGTGCCATATAAAGAGCTTAGCATCAGGGACGTCATCTCAGAGGTGGCAACATCAAGCTGGTTTTGGAAGACATTCACCAAGTGCATGTGGGGGGTGGGAGGAAGGTGTTCCTGGCAGAGGGGCTGGTGTGTGCCGAGGTGGAATGGGGGAACGTTTCCCAGGAGCAGTGACTGGAGAGGGGGCTGCATGTTCGGAGGAGACAGGAGGTGAGTTTCTCACACACTCTAGGGATTTAATAATAATAATAATGATAAATGGCTAAAATTCACCAAGTGCTTGCTACCAGCCCATCACTGTGCTTCACATGGGCCGCATCCTTCCATCTTTGTATCAGCCCTGAGATCTTGGTACCCGTAGAGTTAAGGGGCAGTTTGAAAGACTGCCTTCACTTCTGACACCAATTGCAGGGTCAGGGGTCCCCAAGACCACCTTTAAATTCAATAATTTGCTAGAAGGACTCATGGGAAGCTGTTATACTCATGGTTATGGTTTATTACAGTGAAAAGAGACAGAGTAAAATTAGCCAAGGGAAAAGGCGCATGGGGCAGAGGCGAGGAAAGTCCCAGATGTGGAGCTTTCAGCGTCCTCTCCTCGTGGAGTTCGGACAGTGTTACTTTCCTGTCATGTGTGACTACATGCATGGAGTGTTGCCAACCAAGGAAGCTCACCTGAGCCTCAGTGTCTCATCTTTATTGGCACTGCATCACATAGATTTGGTCGACTGCCCATGTGGCTGACCTCAGCCTCTAGTCCCTCCAGAAGTTGAGCAGATACCATATGATCCAAAGCTCTTATTCTCAGTCATGTTGTTACTATCATGCATGGGCCAAGGTCCCCAGGCAAACAAAGACACTCAGATATGACATTCCCAGGCCTTAGAGATTACCTCCCAGAAACTGAGGGCAAAACCTCTCTTTAGACAAAGTTAAATTCTTTTCCACACAGTGCTGTTATGATGCCTGCTTTACAGATGAGAAAACTGAGGCAGAGAGGGGTTGAATAACCTGTCCCAGGGATGTGAGGGGGGCTGGCAGATTGCTTTGAAACTGAGCTTGCATGATAAACACTGCATTTTCATTTAGAGTGTGTTTATTTGGGGCTTGGGGGTAGCCAGTGGAGGCTATGAGGAGGCTGAATCCTTGCCCAGGCCACACCTTGGACTTCAGGCTGTGTCTATCCATGGCACCCACAGCAGGCTCCCAGGCTGCCCTGAAGGGGCCTCAATGGGGAAGCAAGGGAGGGAAGGAGGGAGGTGAGGCAGAGAAGAGGGGAGATGACATTGAGAGGCTTGGTTTCCCTGTGGCTGCTCCTTCCCGAGAAGGACAGGGTGGAGTGAGTGGAGAACATCTGGCTAGAACATCTGGTGAGAACCTAACTCAGGAACAGGAAGGAGCAGCAGGGACAGTGAGAAGAGAAATGTGTGCGAGTGGGGCAGGGCGAAGGTAGCCTCTCTGGGGTCAAGTTTGATTCTGTAAAAGGGGGGGGGTTCCTGGGAGAGACAGCAGATCAAGGGAGTGGGCCATGTGCATTTGTTCATTCATTCACTCATTCCTTCATTCATCCAAAGTAGCATCCACTGAGGGTTCCAAAGAAGATTCAGGTACAACATCGGCCCTGCAGAGAGACACATGGGCCAAGGAGTGATAGGCCAGTGGGACCCCTTTTTTAATGGAGGCAGGGGGACAGGAGCACCATCGTGCACTTAGAGAAGACTTCCCAGAAGAGGGAGTGATGGATATTTGAAGAATGAGTAAGAGTTCACTTGGGGCCACAGATGGTGGGCAGCATTCAGTGTGGCGGTGCTGGGAGGGGAGCACTAACTGGCGGGGGAGGGTGGGGGAACTGCAGGCCTCTCCTGGGATGAGGGTGCAGGGGTGCTCCTTGGCTGGGGTTCATTCTTTCCACTTCAGCAGTGGAAGCCAGGCTGCCTCATCAGCCTGCAGCCACCTCCCCAGGTGGGTAGGGCCAGGTCCTTGGCCTTGGCGTCCAGCCCTACATTGCCTGGCTTGGCTCCCGGCACTGTGCCCCTGATTATTTGGCATTCATGGTGGCAGAAGCAGCAGACGGCCTCTCCCGGCTGCTCAGCGCCCTCTGCTGACCTGGCCAGACCAGAGAGAGTGGGGGGCCCTCGTAGCCCAGCCACGGCCTTGGTCCCCTCACCTGTGGCCTGGTCCCTGTTCCTGGTCACAGGCTCTGCCCTCGGCAGACTTTGGCCCGGTTTTGGCTTTTTCCATTTGAGCTGGCCTGGTAGAGTGGCCATGCCAATCTGGGTTGACAGCTCCTGTCTGCAAAGAGCACTCTGAACCTTGAGGGGACACTCCTGTCATGAAGCGTATCCCCTTCCTCCTGTGTCTCCTCCATGTGTCCCCTACCACCCCTGCCTGGCTGTGCCCAGGCTCCCTGAGGGCAGAGGCTCGAGTCCAGTGGTCCCAACCCACAAGGGTAGAAAGGCTGGGCAGCTCCGTCAGTTCCCACCCATCATCGGTCTCCACCACACTCCTGCTGTCCGCAGACCATCTCCACCCTGAGGCCACCCATGTTACACACCCAGCCCAGACTCCGATCTCCAGAGCCCCAGACTCCGAGCCCTAACTAAACAACGCTACAGGGATGTACCCCAGACATCCCAGATGCCACATGTCCGCACTGCGCTCTACACCCACTCCCACTTCCATCTCCCCTGAGGGCTGTGCCATCACCCCGGTCCTCAGGCCCCAAACCTGGAGTCAGCCTCAACTCCTCTTCCTCCCACATCCCACGTCCATTCCTTTGACTTAACCCTCAACATAGCTCCAGCATCCAGCCCCATCTCCACTGCCGTTACTATCTGGACCAGCCACCACCATCTTTTGGGTGGTCATCATGGCCTTCTCATCTTCTCCCTGCTTCCACCATGCCCCCCCACAGCCCATTCTCCACCCAGCAGCTGGGTGGGCCTTTTAAAGCCATTGTCAGATCACATTTCTCCTCTGCTTTATTGGACATGTGCCAGCTTCTGCCAGGGCACCACTTGTAGCCAGGAGGAAGGAACCCACTCAGGGCAAGGGGCCTGAGGCTGTGCCAGCCACCAGCACCCCACACTCTGATCTGATAGGTCAGTGGGGAGAGGGAGTCTGCTGCTCCTTTCGGTAGCTCCCTTGGTGTTTGTTGGAGAAGCCAGAGTCCTTACAACAACCTGCAAGGCCCTATGTGCTCTGACCCCTCTCCCCTCCAACCTCATCCCTTCCCTCACCTCACTCCAAGCGCCCTGGCCCCTTGCTCACTTGTCCTTGACTGTGCCAAGCAGGCTCCCTCACCAGGCCTTTGCTCCCACTGTGGCCTGTGCTAGGACTGCTCTTCCCCAGATACCCACACAGCGACTCCCCACCTCCTCCATGGCTCTGCTCAATGTCCCCCTGCCTTTGAGGCCTCTTCTACCCACTGGCCATCCCCAACCAGATCCCCAGCGCCAACATGTAACCCCTCATCCTTGACCCTAGTCTTTTTGTTTGTTGTTTTTGTCTGTCTCCTGGTGTTGTTGTTAGGTGCCGTCAAGTCAGTTCCAGCCCATAGCAACCCCATGTACAACAGAGCGAAAAGCTGTCCTGTCCTGTGCCATCCTCATAGTCCTTACTATGTTTGAGCCCATTGTTGCAGCCACTGTGTTCTCCATCTCTTTGATGGTCTTCCTCTTTTTCATTGACCCTCAACTTTACCAAGCATGATGTCCTCCAAGAACTGGTACCTGCTGATAACACATCCAAGGTACGTGAGACCAAGTCTCTTCATCCTTGCTTCTAAGGAGCATTCTGGCTGTACTTCTTCCAAGACAGATTTGTTGATTCTTCTGGCAGTCCATGGTAGAGTCAATATTCTTCATCACCACAATTCAAAGGCATCAATTCTTCTTCAGTCTTCCTTATTCATTGTCCAGCTTTCGCATGCATATGAGGCGATTGAAAACACCATGGCTTGGGTCAGGTACACCTTAGTCTCAAAGTGACATCTTTGCTTTTTCACACTTTAAAGAGATCTTTTGCAGCAGATTTGCCCAATGCAATGCATCATTTGATTTCTTGACTGCTGCTTCCGTGGGCATTGATTGTGGATCCAGGTAAAATGAAATCCTTGACAACTTCAGTCTTTTCTCTGTTTATCATGATCTGCTTTTTGGTCCAGTCCTGAGGGTTTTTGTTTTCTTTATGTTGAGCTGTAATCCGTACTGAAGGCTGTAGTCTTTGATCTTCATCAGTAAGTGCTTCAAGTCCTCTTTGCTTTCAGCAAGCAAGGTTGCGTCATCTGCATATTGCAGGTTATTAGCAAGTCTTTCTCCAATCCTGATGCCAAATTCTCCTTCATATAGTCCATCTTCTTGGATTATTTGCTCCGCATACAGATTGAATAAATATACCCAGAACGTCAGCTCCACAAGGGCAAGGAATTTTGTTGTTGTTGTTTTTAACTGATGTATCCGTAGAGCCCAGACTGGTGCTTGTATTGAGGGCATATGGCCCTCAATAAATAGTTGTTGAATGAATTCACCTATGAGTTCATTCATTCTTTCCCTCCCTGCCTCCCTCCCCTCCATTCACTCAAGCGATGTCCTCTGAGGGCTGCTCTGTGCTGGACGCTGGGCTAGAGTGGAGGACCTGGGCACCCTGCACTCAGGGCTCTCCACACAATGTCCTAAGTGCTGTGATAGTGGGGGATAGGGCTGTGGCAGCTCATCACAGGGGCCCGGCCCAACCTGGGGACCAGAAGATGGGACTGCTAAACTGAAAGCTGAGAAAGGAGGAGAGAGATGGCCTTCCAGGCTTGGGTCGGGGCTAGGAGTGGGCCAGTCTGGCCGGGCACAGAGGGTCGCCTCCTGCCTTGGGAAGTGGCTTAGGACCTGCCCCGGGGGCCCCACAGCTGTGAGAGGATGCTTAGCAGCAGACAGTGGAGGAGGCACCTTAGGTGGGTAGAGGGGGCACAAGGTCGGGTTGGGTGCTGGAGGTGTCTGCCAGTCTGGCCATAGCAGCAGGTGCGGATGTGGTATGCATGGTGGACGGAGGGAGATGAAGCTGGCAAGACAGGCTGGGGCTGGATTGTGCGGCCTGTGAGCCAGGGACGGGGTGGGGAGGGGATAAGGATTTGCACTGTCCTTATGGAGTAGATGGGCTCTGGGAGGCTTCTGACCTCAGGGGCTCTTCTGTCGGAGCTCTCCTGGCCCCATGGTACTCCTAAGAGTTGGCTGGACAGAAAACAGCATCTCTTTCTGCAGATAAGGCCACTGGGGCCCAGAAGGGACAAGCTATGCCTCAAGGCCGCTTGCTAGGACTGGCACTGATAGTCTGCTTCAGGCTCACTGGTCCTGGTGCCCATGGGGGTGGGGGCTGCATCATTGGCTGCCAGGGTTCTCTTCCCCTTCTCAGCTGGTGGGTGGGCAGGGCCTTCAACCACACTCATGGCACCCCCTGCAGCCTGCCCCTGCAGGGCAGCCTGGTCCCTGCCCCTGGCTGAAGTCACACTGAGTCATGCTAAGGAAGCAGAACCAGGTAGGCCCTGAGAGAGGATGAGTCAGAGCCATGAGGGAACTAAGGCAGAGGACTTTATGACTCCTGGGATGAGAATCAGGGAAGGCTGCCTGGAGGAGGAGGGTTTGGCTTTGGAGGGAGATAAGGTGGAAAGGATTGTTTGAGATAGATGGTGGCAGGTCTTGTAGGCTATTTCTCTCTCTTTCAGTCTCCCTTTTTCTTTTCCTTCCTCCTGTTTATCCATCTACCCACTCTCACCCATGTATCCATCCATTCGTCCATACATCCATCTGCCTGCCTGCCCACCCGTCTGTCTGTCCTTCCATTAATTTATCCATCCATCCATCCATCCATCCATCCATCCATCCATCCATCCATCCATCCATCCATCCATCCATCCATCCATCCATCCATCCACCCACCCACCCAGCCATCCACCCACCCATCCATCCACCCACCCATCCATCCACCCCCCCACCCCCCCATCCCCTCATCCCCTCATCCCCCCACCCACCCACTCACCCATCCATCCCTAATTTATCTTCTTACTCTGTTTCGCATGCTCTCTTTCTTAGTTTCTTACTCTCGGTCTCTGTCTTAATCTTCTCTGCCTCTCTGTTTCTCTCTCTCTCTCTCCTCTGTCCTCTCCTGCTTCCCACATTGTGCCTGGTGCCCGGGGAATTGAGGGCAGAGTGTAACCGGCCAACCTGTCTTAGCTAATTACTTGATCGTGGGCATAAAAGGAGGATTAACTGGGGCCTTGTGGGGTCTTCCCTGACTCCCTAATCTTGTGGTCCCTTTTCCCTGGCACGGAAGCCAGGAGCTCTTTCTAAGTCTCTAATTAGCTAATTACGTCTTCTCGGCTCTGCGGCCCTGGGAGTCCCTAGGCCCCAGGGAGGGCCGTGAAGTGTGCTGGGGCCTGCTCAGCAGAAGGAGGTGGGAAGCCAGCGGGCAGGTTTTCAGGAGCCTTTCAGAATTTCAATATCCTGGAGAACAAGGGAAATGTAATTAATTGAGCAACAAAGGCCAGGCCCTTGGGAGCAGCCGTGTGGAGCAAGCCAGGCTGGGATCGTGCTGAGCCTCTTTCTCCAGGCCCTTCGGATCCAGCTTCTTCTTTTCCACCATTCTGTGGCCCTCTTGGTTACCTCCGCTCTTTCCCTGGCCACCAGGATTGCCCCTTCCCTTTGCATAGCCAAGGGCTCTGCAGCTTGGAAGGCTGCCCACAGGCATCTGCCCCCGGGCATCTGCCCGCCCCACCCGGACCCGTCATCTGGAACAGAACCCCAGCCTTCTTAGACCTGCCTCGCTGCCTCCACGCCTCTCTGGATGTTTACCCCCAGGCCTTTGCCTGAGCTACTCCCTCTGCCAGCCTAGCTCAGTGTTAGCCCTTGAGGATGTGCTCTGGGCTGTCCCCCCTCCCAGGCATGGTCCTTTGTTCCCAACACTGTGGTCCCCTCTCCCCTGCTGCCAAGGGATGGTGGCACCTTTGGATTCCCTGTGGCCCATCACTGTGCTTGACATGCAAACCAAACACCACCAGTTGCCATCAAGTCGATTCTCACTCATGGTGACCCCATGTATGTAGAGTAGAACTGCCCCATAGAGTTTTCAAGGCTGTGGCCTTTCGGAGGCAGATTGTCAGGCCTTTCGTCCAAGGCACCTCTGGGAGGGTTCAAACCACCAACTTTTCAGTTAGCAGCTGAGCACTTAACTGTTTGTGCCACCCAAAGACTCTGAGTGTTCATTACAGCAGGTGTTCATTACGTGTTTGATGAATGAGTGAATGAATGAATGAATGAATGGTGGGGCACCAGAAGGGCCTGCAACTGACTGACTTAACATTTGGATGGATTACGAGGGTGCCTGTCCTATTTTTTTTTTGCTTCCCTTCTCCACACACCCTGTCACTTCCTTGTTTAGGAGTGGATGTGGGGAGGCGGGGCACTGAGCCCCTACCCTGGCCTGTTCTCAGTGGGAGGAGGCAGCTTGCCAGGAAGTCCCACTGCCTTTCCCCAGAGGAGGCTGACCTAGTTTTGTGGGGAGGGAAGATGGGGGTGGGCGTTAATCATTGATTGGAAATCACTCTACACTGAGCTCATGATGCAAATCCCAAATAATTACCTTCATTAATAGCCACCTCAACATCACCCTCAGAATGAATAAAAATCTGGATGGGGCTACTGTTCTCCTCTTTGTCCCCATCCCTCCATTCTCTCCTCTTCCCTCTTCCATTCTCTCTCCTGACTTATCACATCATTCATCATGAAAGGTCATTCAACAAATGCTGGCTGGGCCTGTATTCTGGGCCAGGACCAATTGGGTTCTTGGAACACCAAGGTGAATCAGACACAGACCCTGCCCCCAGGAGTGCACAGCCCTGTGTAAGAGACAGGAGGGAAAACAGACACCTATACACTAGGACTGGGAGATGACCAGATGTTGATGTGAATGGGGCCTTCTGGGTTCTGCAGTGTGCAGCCTGCACAACTGTACATGGCAGCCTAGGCTAGGACAGAGGTGCTAAGATTCCTCAGAGCAGAAGAGAGAGGGATGAACTCTACCTGGGATGGGGTGGGAAAGGGTCTGGGAAAGCTTCACAGAAGGAAAGTAGAGCTTGAACTGGGCTATAGTGGCTGAGTAGGAGTTTGCCAGGCAGAAGAGAGGTGGAAGGGTGTTCTAGGAAGAGGGAACAGCATGAATAAAAGCATGGAGATGTGAAATCCCACAGTATGTTTACAGAACTTCAAATAATTTTGTATTGCTAGGCATAGTATGGGTATTGGCATGAGAAATAGAGGGATGAAACTAGAAAGGGGCCCAGGGCTAGATCCCTCAGGGCCTGGTTGGGGGGAGGGTTCTGCACCAAGAGTGACCCACCAGCTCTTGACCCTCTTTGGGGCCACCGGTGCTTGTGTGGACCTTCTCCCCAGAAAAATTCATGGCATTTTACAACAATTTCGTAAGGCTCATTGACCCCCTGGAGTTCCTTCATGGAGCCCCTTCCCTTAGGGTCCATCAATCCCAGCTTCTGTAGGAGATGGGAGCCCACAGAGGAGTTCACATATGGGAGCGACATGCTCAGATTTGTGTTCTAGAGAGTGGCTGTCCATCAGGAATCTTGCTCTGTCTCTGGGCTCTGCTTTCTCTTGGATGGCTTTAATTTCAGGCAGATGTTGTCCTGAGCAAGATGGCCCCAGCACCTCCAGGCTTACCTCCTCCCAGCACAACAACCTCTGCAAAAAGAGAGGATCTCTTTCCCTGTGGTTCCAGCAGAAGTCCCAGGGCTGATGGTCATTGGTCCTGGCTGGGGTCAATCCCACATTGCACCAATCACTGGAGGGCTAGGGAATGCAATATGCTCATTGGCCAGGCCTTAGTCATGTGGTCTGCATATCAGCTCCACTCAACCACATGTACAGCTAGAGTGGGGGTGACTGGGGACAGCTGGACCTCCCTGTGGTAGAGTCAGGAGGGAGGTCTGGGGATCTGGGAGTGGACAATATACAGACGGTAAATGAGGTCATGACCCTAAATGGCATCACTCAGACTTGGGAGATCCAGGGACTGCACCTGTGGAGAGAGAGAGGGAAGAGGGGGGTTGCAGATGGGTCAGCCCTGGGCAGGAGGTGGGGGAAGGATGAAAGACAGATGTGAAGGGCAGTAAGTGTGGGTGGAGGACAAGGAGTTGGGGAAGGTTACCATTTTCGCCGTGGGGTGGGAACCCTAGAGTTTACTGAGACATGCCACTGCCTGGCTGGGTGATACTGTCCCACTTCTGTGCTCATCAAGAATCCCTGAGAACACAACAGAAAATCCCTGATGGAGCAGGAGAAAAGTGGGATTCAGACCTCAAATTCTAGTAAAAAGATCAGACTTAATGGTCTGACTGAGAGTGGAGGGACCTCAGAGGTCATAGTCTGCAGACTCTCTGTTAGCCCAGGATTAAACCATCCCTGAAGCCAACTCTTCAGACAAAGATTAGGCTGGACTATAAGACTAAAATGATACTGGTGAGGAGTATGCTTCTTAGCTCAAGTAGGCACATGAGACTATGTAGGCAGCTCCTGTCTGGAGGCGAGATGAGAAGGCAGAGGGGACAGGAGCTGGTTGAATGGACATGAGAAATACAGGGTGGAGAGGAGGAGTGTGTTGTCACATTGTAGGGAGAGCAACTATGGTCCCATAACAATGTGTGTATAAGTGTTTGTGTGAGAAATTGACTTGAATTGTAAACTTTCCCTTAAAGCAGGATGGAAAAAAAAGAAAAGAACCCCTGAACTGACCATCTGGGGTCTCCTGAGGGGCCAATCTGCCCAGAGAGATCTCTGTGCACATGTGCTGGGAGGCAGTTCCAGGAGGGTGGCTGGGCTGTAGAGGTGGGGGACCCGGGTTCTGATTCCAGCCCGGAATCTGCCAAACTGCATGACTTTATGCAAGATGTTTTTCTCTCTTAGCCTCCGTTTCCTCGTCTATACGTGGGCCCTCAGCCTGGGAACCTTTGAAGAGTGGCTGCTGTCCTCTTGGGCCCTTTGCTGAGGGGCTCATCCTCTAAGAGGGGGAGAGACTGGCCAAGATCCCTCAGGCCACAAGCCCCAGGGCTGGGTTTTGAACCTGGGTCTCTCTGAATTCAAGGCTGTGTGCTTTCTTCAGCCCTTCTCTCCTGCCTGTGGGTTTCCAGGCCATCAGACCTCTGGGATATGACTACCACACACACAGCCTACTTTCCTTCCCATGGCTGCCTGAAGCTCCCTGTGAAAATAGTAGTAATAGCATCAGAACCTGTCTAAGTTCAGGGGGGATAATGAGAATCAAGATCAGCTCAAGGCTGGTTTCTGTGAGATGGAGGTCAAACATGCCTCTACTCTCCAACCTTTTTACAAATTCTGACACCAGCTGTCCCGCCCACGGCACTCTCTGTGTCTCTGCTGGGTTCGATAATACCATTTCAATGGCCACACAGAACTCACAGACTATACTTACAGTTAAGTGGTTTATTAAAGAAGTAACAGAAGACAACTTGGGATCAGGATCAACAGGCTACAACTCAGAACCAGGATCAGGAAGCCTGTAGGCAAAGTCTGGAAGGCTCCTCTGAAGTAGAGAGCACGTCCCTCCTTTCTTCAGTACAGCAGAGCTCTCTCAGCTGTGCAGGCGAGCAAGCAGGCCTTTCTCTCTGCTGTGCATGCTACCTCTCAGCCATGCAGGCCTTCTCTTTGCCCCCTGAGGACAGACCTTCTCTCGGTTCCTTGAGGACAGGCTTCTCTGCCTTCGGCCTCTCTACTACCAGCCTGCTAACTGACCCAGCTCATAGCCAGTGCAGCAGTTTTGTTCGGCTCTCTTAGCTGCGTTCCTTGCAGCAGGTTTCTGCTGTCATCACAGACTTTGCCACAGGGCCCCTTCCAGGCCTCTTGGTGTTTTCAATGTTAAAGCCTTCAGATCTTTTAGGAGGTTCCTTGCCTCCACACTTTCTGCTTCTCTCTTCTTTCTGCTTCTGTCTGCCCACCTCTGTGGGGATGGCTGAGTATGTAAGCAAACTCCTGGTCAATTTCAAGGCATGGCCCTCCCACCGGGGCCATAAACTGACCGATCTCCTCTTGGTAGGCCATGGACACTTCATTTGCATTGTAGGCTATAGTCAATTTATTTGCATAAAGATATTGACCAATCTCTGCAAGGTGTGTGAAATAGACCAATCACAGGGCAAGCTACGGCCCAGGGCCAAGCAAAAAGTATCAAACCACAGGCTGTTTACAGTTTACCCAGGAAATGTCAGCCAACCTGAACAGAAGTAACAAACCCTATAAAGCAGAAAATTAGGGCAAAGGTAACTCCTCAGAGTTTAGGGGAAAAATCCCCCAAGCTGTTTATCCAAAGAACTCAGGCAAAAGACCACATAAAAGAACTCATTTCACAATGTCCCCTCAGGTCACCCTGTCACCTCCAAGGGACCTCTGTCTCCACTTCCATTTGCCCATTTTCTCCTTGAGTCTCCCATGGCTGATTCATCACAGCTATTTCTCAGTAAGGGAAAAGGCCTTTTCTCCTGGCATCAAGCCAGATCCAAGTCTCTCAACCTATCCATGGTGCTTCTGATGGCAGCTCTGGGCTCTGTCTGGTTCATCATGAGGTGGGGGTGGGTCAGCAGGGTGGTTATGGCCAGTACTGGTGTGTCCTGTCATGGTCGGGGGACTGTGACTGTCCCAGAGATGAAGGGCATTCAGGACATGTGAATTCATTGGGCACTTAATGTGCCTGCCCTGTGCAGGTATTGGGTATACGGAGGTGAGCAGCTGGGTCCCAGGCCTCCAGGTACCTGGGGTAGTGTGTGGAAAGAGCACTGGTCATGGTCTTAGGACACCTGGTTTCAATCCAGACCCTGCCACTCTCTAGCTGTGTGACCTTGGGCAAGTAGCTTCAGTTCTCTGAAAGTCCAGTTGCCTTCTCTGTAAAATAGGGGTGATATTACCAAACTCGGAAACTCTGGTTGCATAGTGGTTAAGAGTTTGGCTGCTAAACAAAAGGTCGACAGTTTGAATCTACCAGGTGCTCCTTGGAAACCCTATGGGGCAGTTCTACTCTGTCCTATAGTATAGCTATGAGTTGGAATTGACTTGACGGCAATGGGTTTGTTTGTTTGTTTTTTATTAGCCTCACAGTGTTGTCATGACTGGAGGAGATCATATTTATGCAAGTACTCAGAAGAGTGCTTGTTACATAAAAGGTGCTCTGTAAACTCCTGCTTGTTCATTCACGATCTAGTGTAAGTGGGGCAGGGCCCAGAGCCATTCCCATGGCCTTTTGGGCTAAGGGCAGGTACCAAGGGGAGGTTCAGTCTGGTGGCCACAGAGCGGGCTGGAAGCAGCAAGCAACCCCTGTCCCTGTGTCCTTCCCTCTCTCTGTCTCTGCCCTCTGTCTGTTTCTCTAACCTTGCTCTCCCCTCTCTCCTCACTGGGACTCTGCTCCCCCTCTCACCCCAGGTATGCGGATCCTGGTGAACCTACTTCTGGACACATTGCCCATGCTGGGGAATGTCCTCCTGCTCTGCTTCTTCGTCTTCTTCATCTTTGGGATCATTGGTGTGCAGCTCTGGGCGGGCCTGCTGCGGAACCGTTGCTTCCTGGAGGAGAACTTCACCATGTGAGTGCAGCCCCTGCCACCAGGTCCCTTCCAGCCAGCCTTACCTGGGGCAGCAGAGTTGCAGAATCTTTTAGGGCTAGAAAGGTCTCCCCAATTGAGCACCTGGTCCCAACCCTTATTTTCAATAGTCCAGAGAGTTTAAGGGATGCACCCAAGGTGAATTGATGGTGAGTCTCCATTTCTCCACCTAAGTGAGCTCTCAAAATTGCTATTGCAAAGCCCCAGGCTAAAATACACCCTTAGATGCTGTCTTTGTTACTTAGTGCCACCAAACAGAATACCACAAGTAGGTGACTTTAAAGAACAGAATTTATTTTCTTACAGGTGTGGAGGCCAAAAGTCCAAACCATGGTCTTGGCATGTTAATTCCTTCTTCAAGCCTGTCCTAGTTTCTGGTGTTTTCTGACAGTCCGTGGCAATCCTTGGCATTCTTTGGCATCCGTCTTCCCCTGTGTGTGTCCTTGTGTCTACTCTGCTCTTTTTATCTCAAAAGTGATTAGGTTTAGAACCCATCCTACTTGGGTATGACCTAATTAACATAACCAAGAGAAGTCTGCTTCCAAACAGGATTGCATCCGCTGAATTAAAAAAAGCCAAACCAAGCCCATTGCCATGGAGTCGATTCCGACTCATAGCAACCCTATAGGACAGAGTGGAACTCCCCCATAATAGGGTTTCCAAGGAGCACCTGGTGGATTCGAACTGCCGACCTTCTGCCATTTAAACATAAACCAAGCTTTGACTCTTGGAGGAGTTGGGCTTAGTTATCTGAAAATATTGACATCTGTAGAATCCCTTCTTGCCCATTTGTGAGGGATAAGTGGAGTCTTATCACACATTTGGGGAGTTCAGGTAGTGCAATGGTTAAGCACTCGGCTACTAACCAAAAGGTCTGTGGTTAGAACCGACCAGCTGCTCCTCGGGAGAGAAGACCTGGCAATCTGCTCCTGTAAAGATTACTGCTTAGGAAACTCTGTGAGGCAGTTCTAATCTATAGGGTCGCTGTGAGTAGAAATCGATTCAACCGCACATAACAACATTACACATTCGAACACACATACAGAAGAATGTTCGTTTTGACACACATTAATGCTCTCCTACTATGCGCCCTGGTAGTTGCTCAGCTGTTAACTGAAAGGTCAGCGGTTCGAACCCAGCAGTGGCTCTGAGGGAGAAAGATGCTCCAGTAAAGATTTACAGCCTCGGAAACCCTGTGGGGCCACTATGAGTCGGAATTGACTCAATAGCAGTGGGTTTCGGTTTACTGTGTGCCGAGGAAGACAGAAATAAAAAAGTGTCCTCATTCATTTTTTCATCGACATTCACCCCCCAGAGGCTCCTCTTGCCTGGAGGGTGCTCAGTGCTGAGGACGAAGATGGAGGACCCCCATTTGGGAGCTCCCTGTGGCTGTGTTGTGTGCCTGTGGAGGACCGAGTGGGCGCTGCACAGGGATAGGCTTACTTTCTTCCCTGCAGCCTGACTGTGGTTGGGGAGCTGAGACAAAACCAGAGAGCACAGTAAGCAGGGTGGGGGCTATTGCTGTGGGGATCTGAGGAGGGTACCCTGTGGGCAAGTGTCGTGTGCACGTGCACGGTGGTGGGGTGTCTCCTTATTCATTGTCTAGCTTTCACGTGCGTACGTGGTGATTGAAAATACCATGGCTTGGGTCAGGCACACTTTAGTCCTCAAGGTGACATCTTTGCTTTTCAACACTTTAAAGAGGTCTTTTGCAGGATTTGCCCAATGCAGTGTGTCTTTTGATTTCTTGACTGCTGCTTCCGTGTGTGTTGATTGTGGATCCAAGTAAAGTGAACCCCTTCACAACTTCAATATTTTCTTCATTTATCATGTTACTTGTGTATACACCGGTGTGGTTCCATCCAGATGAGGCTAGAGCTTACAGCACCGCAGAAGGCTTCCTTCTGCCCCTCCCCAGTTCCTCTCTACCCGCCAAGGTAGCCACTACTTTGGCCTCTATTATTATAGATTAGTTTTTCTTGTTTTTCGTATTTTTCTTTTTTGTGTGTGTGCTTTAACTGAAAGTTTACAGCTCAAGTTAGTTACTCATACAAAAACTTATACACGCACCGCTATGTGACCTTAGTTGCTCTCCCTGTAATATATCAGCATACTCCTCCTTTCCACCGCTTGTTTTCCGTGTCCAGTCAACAAGCTCCTGTCCGTTTCTGCCATCTCATCTCATCTTGCCTCTGGACAGGAGCTGTCCATTTAGTCTCATGCATCTACTTGAACTAAAAAGCACATAAAATATCATTTTATGTCTTATAGTCCAGTCTAATCTTTGTCTGAAGAGTTGGCTTCAGGAATGGTTTTAGTTATGGGTTAACAGAGTCTGGGAGCCATGTCTTTTGGGGTTCCTCCAGCCTCAATCAGACCATTAAGTCTGGTCCTTTTACTAGAATTTGAGGCCTGCATCCCACTTTTTTCCTGCTCCGTCAGGGACTTTCTATTGTGTTCCCCGTCAAGGCGGTCATTGGTGGTAGCCGGGCACCATCTAGTTCTTCTGGTCTCAGGCTGATGGGGTCTCTGGTTTATGTGGCCCTTTTTGTTTCTTGGGCTAAGATTTTCCTTGTGCCTTTGGTGTTCTTCATTCTTCTTTGCTCCACATAGGTTGGGACCAATTGATGCATCTTAGATGGCCACTTTAAAAACCCCAGACACCACTCATCAAAGTGGGATACGGAACATTTTCTTAATAAACTTTGTTATGCCAATTAACCTAGATGTCCCCTGAAACCATGGTCCCAAGACCTCGCCCCGCTATTGTGTCCCTCGAAGTGTTTGGTTGTGTTCAGGAAACTTCTTAGCTTTTGGTTTAGTCCAGTTGTGCTGACTTCCCCTGTATTGTGTGTTGTCCTTCCCTTCACCTAAGATAATTCTTGTCTACTATCTAGTTAGTGACTGCTTCTCTCCCTCCCTCCCCACCCTCGTAACCATCAAAGAATGTTTTCTTCTCTATTTAAACCTTTTATTGAGTACTTATAATAGTGGTCTTATGCAATAATTGTCCTTTTACAACTGACTAATTTCACTCAGCATAATGCCTTCCAGATTCATCCATGTCATGAGATGTTTCATGGATTTGTCATTGTCCTTTATTGTTGCATAGTATTCCATTGTGTGAGTATACCATAATTTGTTTATTCACTCATCTGTCGATGGACACGTAGGTTGTTTCCATCTTTTTGCTATTGTAAACAGTGCTGCAGTGAATATGGGTGTGCTTATATTTATTCGTGTGAGGGCTCTTATTTCTCTAGGACATATTCCAAGGAGTGGGATTGCTGGATCATATGGTAGTTCTATTTCTAACTTTTTAAGGAAGCGCCAAATCGATTTCCAAAGTGGTTGGACCGTTTTACATTCCCACCAGCAGTGTATATGTGCTCCAGTCTCTCCACAACCTCTCCAACATTTATTATTTTGTGTTTTTTGGATTAATGCTAGTCTTGTTGGGGTGAGATGGTATCTCACTGTAGTTTTGATTTGCATTTTTCTAATGGCTAATGATCGTGAGCATTTCTTCATGTATCTATTAGCCACCTGAATATCGTCTCTGGTGAAGTGCCTGTTCATATCCTTTGCCCATTTTTTAATTGGGTTATTTGTCTTTTTGTTGTTGAGGTTTTGCAGTGTCTTGTAGATTTTAGAGATTAGATGCTGATCAGATTTATCTTAGCCAAAAATTTTTTCCCAGTCTGTAGGTTGTCTTTTTGTGAAGTCTTTTCATGAGCATAGGTGTTTGATTTTTAGGAGCTCCCAATTATCTAGTTTCTCTTCTGGCGTTTGTGCATTTTTAGTAATGTTTTGTAGTCTGTTTATACCTTGTATTAGGGCTTCTAGTGTTGTCCCTATTTTTTGTTCCATGATCTTTATTGTTTTAGATTTTATATTTAGGTCTTTGATCCATTCTTAGTTTTTGTGCATGGTGTGAAGTATGGGTCTCATTTCATTTTTTTGCAGATGGATATCCAGATATGCCAGCACCATTTGTTAAAGAGACTGCCTTTTCCACTTTTAACAGACTTTGGACCTTTGGCAAATATCAGCTGCTCGTAGGTGGATGAATTTACATCTGGATTCTCAATTCTGTTCCATTGGTCTATGTTTGTGTTGTTGTACCAGTATCAGCCTGTTTTGACTGCAGTGGCAGTATGATAGGTTCTAAAATCAGGTAGTGTGAGGCCTCCCACTTTGTCCTTCTTCAGTAATGCTTTACTTATCTGGGGCCTCTTCTGTTCCCAAATGAAGCTGGTGATTTGTTTCTCCATCTCATTAAAAAATGTTGGAATTTGGATTGGGATTGTTGTATCTGTAGATCACTTTGGGTAGAACTGACATTTCACAATGTTGAGTCTTCCTATCCATGAGCAAGGTATGTTTTTCCACTTATGTAGGTCTCTTTTGGTTTCTTGCAGTAGTGTCTTGTAGTTTTCTTTTTATAGGCCTTTTACATCTCTGGTTAGATTTATTCCTGTTTTATCTTCTTGGGAGCTATTGTAAATGGTATTGATTTGGTGATTTCCTTTTAGACATTCTGTTTGTTGGTGTAGAGGAATCAAACTGACTTTGATACTTTGCTGAAATCTTCTGTTAGTTCCAGTAGTTTTCTTGTGGATTCTTTAGGGTTTTCTGTGTATAAGATCATATCATCTACAAATAGGGATACTTTTACTTCTTCCTTACCAATTTGGATGCCCTTTATTTCTTTTTCTAGCCTAATTGCTCTGGCTAGGACATCCAGCACAATGTTGAATAAGAGTGGTGATAAAGGGCGTCCTTGTCTGGTTTCCACTATCAAGGGGAATGCTTTCAGACTCTCTCCATTTAGGATGATGTTGGCTCTTGGCTTTGTATAAATGCCCTTTATTATGTTGAGGAATTTCCCTTCTATTGCTTTTTTGCTGAGAGTTTTTTTTTCTTTTTATCATGAGTGGGTATCGGACTTTGTTCAAGTGCCTTTTCTGCGTCAATTGATAAGATCATGTGGTTCTTGTCCATATTTACATGATGGATTACATTGATGGTTTTTCTAATGTTGAACCGCCCCTGCATACCTGGTATGAATCCCACTTGGTCATGGGGAATTATTTTTTTGATATGCTGTTGAATTCTATTCGCTAAAATTGTGTTGAGGATTTTTGTGTCTAAGGTCATGAGGGGTATAGGTCTGTAATTTTCTTTTTTTTTTTGTGGTGTCTTTACCTGGTTTTGGTATCAGTTATGCTGGTTCCTAAAATGAGCTTGGGAGTATTCCATCCTTTTCTATGCTCTGAAACACCTTTAGTAGTAGTGGTATTAACTATTCTCTAAAAGTTTGGTAGAATTCTCCAGTGAATCCATCAGAGCCAAGGCTTTTTTTTTGTTAGAAGCTTTTTGATTACCTTTTCAATCTCTTCGTTTGTTATAGGTTTATTTAGTTGTTCTAACTCTGCTTGTGTTATTTTAGTTTTAGTGTGTTTCTAGAAATTTGTCCATTGCCTCTAGTTTTTCAAATTTGTTAGAGTACAATTTTTCGTAGTATTCTGTTATGATTCTTTCAGCTTCAGTTGGGTCTGTGGTAATATCACCTGTTTCATTTCTTATTCAGGTGATTTGCTTCCTTTCCTGTTTTTCTTTTGTCAGTTTGGCCAATGCTTTATCGATTTTTACTGATCTGTTCGAAGAACCCTCTTGGTCTTGTTAACTCTTTCAGTGGTTTTTCTTTTCTCTATTTCTTTTAATTCTGCTCTAATTTTTATTTTTTGCTTTCTTCTGCTGCCTGAGGGCATCTTTTGTTGCTCTCTTTCTATTTGTTCAAGCTGTAGGGTTAATGTTTTGATTTTGGCCCTTTCTTCTTTTTGGATGTGTGTGTTTATTGCTATAAATTGAGCTCTGAGCACTGCTTTGGTGTGTCCCAAAGGTTCTGGTAGGACGTGTTTTCATTCTCATTTGATTCTGTGAATTTCTTTATTTCGTCCTTAATTTTTTCTATAGCCCAGTAGTTTTTGAGCAGGGTGTTGTTCAATTTCCATGTGTTTGTTTTTTTTCCTTGATTTTTCTGTTACTGATTTCTACTTTTATGGCTACTGTCAGAAGAAATGTTTTGTAATACGTCAGTTCTCTGGAATCTGTTAAAACTGGCTTTGTGGCCTAATATGTGGTCTATTCTGGAGACTGTTCCTTGTGTGTTGGAAAGGAAAGTATGCTTGGCTGTTGTGGGGAGGAGTGTTCTGTATACATCTATGAGATCAAGTTGGTTGATTGTGATATTAAATCTTCTGTGTCTTTTTTTTTTATTAACTTTTATTGAGCTTCAAGTGAACGTTTACAAATCAAGTTAGACTGTCACATATAAGTTTATATACATCTTATTCCATACTCCCACTTGCTCTCCCCCTAATGAGTCAGCAACCAGTCTCTCCTTTCGTGACAATTTTGCCAGCTTCCAACTCTCTCTATCCTCCCATCCCCCCTCCAGACAGGAGATGCCAACACAGTCTCAAGTGTCCACCTGATATAATTAGCTCACTCTTCATCAGCATCTCTCTCCTACCCACTGTCCAGTCCCTTTCATGTCTGATGAGTTGTCTTCGAGGACGGTTCCTGTCCTGGGCCAACAGAAGGTCTGGGGACCATGGCCGCCGGGATTCCTCTAGTCTCAGTCAGACCATTAAGTATGGTCTTTTTATGAGAATTTGGGGTCTGCATCCCACTGATCTCCTGCTCGCTCAGGGGTTCTCTGTTGTGCTCCCTGTCAGGGCAGTCATTGATTGTGGCCGGGCACCAACTAGTTCTTCTGGTCTCAGGATGATATAGGTCTCCGGTTCATGTGGCCCTTTCTGTCTCTTGGGCTCTTAGTTGTCGTGTGACCTTGGTGTTCTTCATTTTCCTTTGCTCCAGGTGGGTTGAGACCAATTGATGCATCTTAGATGGCTGCTTGTTAGCATTTAAGACCCCGGACGCCACATTTCAAAGTGGGATGCAGAATGTTTTCATAATAGAATTATTTTGCCAATTGACTTAGAAGTCCCCTTAAACCATGGTCCCCAAACCCCTGCCCCTGCTCCACTGACCTTTGAAGCATTCATTTTATCCCGGAAACTTCTTTGCTTTTGGTCCAGTCCAATTGAGCTGACCTTCCATGTATTGAGTATTGTCCTTCCCTTCACCTAAAGCAGTTCTTATCTACTAATTAATCAGTAAAAAACCCTCTCCCACCCTCCCTCCCTCCCCCCCTCGTAACCACAAAAGTATGTGTTCTTCTCAGTTTATACTATTTCTCAAGATCTTATAATAGTGGTCTTATACAATATTTGTCCTTTTGCCTCTGACTAATTTCGCTCAGCATAATGCCTTCCAGGTTCCTCCATGTTATGAAACGTTTCACAGATTAGTCACTGTTCTTTATTGATGCGTAATATTCCGTTGTGTGAATATACCACAATTTATTTACCCATTCATCCGTTGACGGACACCTTGGTTGCTTCCAGCTTTTTGCTATTGTATACAGAGCTGCAATAAACATGGGTGTGCATATATCTGTTCGTGTGAAGGCTCTTATTTCTCTCGGGTATATTCCGAGGAGTGGGATTTCTGGGTTGTATGGTAGTTCTATTTCTAACTTTTTAAGAAAATGCCAGATAGATTTCCAAAGTGGTTGTACCACTTTACATTCCCACCAGCAGTGTATAAGAGTTCCAATCTCTCCGCAGCCTCTCCAACATTTATTATTTTGTGTTTTTTGGATTAATGCCAGCCTTGTTGGAGTGAGATGGAATCTCATCGTAGTTTTAATTTGCATTTCTCTAATGGCTAATGATCGAGAGCATTTTCCCACGTATCTGTTAGCTGCCTGAATATCTTCTTTAGTGAAGTGCTTGTTCATATCCTTTCCCCACTTTTTGATTGGGTTGTTTGTCTGTTTGTGGTTGAGTTTTAACAGAATCATATAGATTTTAGAGATGAGGCGCTGGTCGGAGATGTCATAGCTGAAAATTCTTTCCCAGTCTGTAGGTGGTCTTTTTACTCTTTTGGTGAAGTCTTTAGATGAGCATAGGTGTTTGACTTTTAGGAGCTCCCAGTTATCTGGTTTCTCTTCGTCATTTTTAGTAATGTTTTGTATTCTGTTTATGCCTTGTATTAGGGCTCCTAGGGTTGTCCCTATTTTTTCTTCCATGATCTTTATCGTTTTAGTCTTTATGTTTAGGTCTTTGATCCACTTGGAGTTAGTTTTTGTGCATGGTGTGAGGTATGGGTCCTGTTCCATTTTTTTGCAAACGGATATCCAGTTATGCCAGCACCATTTGTTAAAAAGACTATCTTTTCCCCAATTAACTGACTCTGAGCCTTTGTCAAATATCAGCTGCTCGTATGTGGATGGATTTATATCTGGGTTCTCAATTCTGTTCCACTGGTCTATGTGCCTGTTGTTGTACCAATACCAGGCTGTTTTGACTACTGTGGCTGTATAATAGGTTCTGAACTCAGGTAGAGTGAGACCTCCGACTTTCTTCTTCTTTTTCAGTAATGCTTTACTTACCCGAGGCTTCTTTCCCTTCCATATGAAGTTGGTGATTTGTTTCTCTATCCCCTTAAAATATGACATTGGAATTTGGATCGGAAGTGCATTGTAGGTATAGATGGCTTTTGGTAGAATAGACATTTTTACTATGTTAAGTCTTCCTATCCATGAGCAAGGTATGTTTTTCCACTTAAGTATGTCCTTTTGAATTTCTTGTAGTAGAGCTTTGTAGTTTTCTTTGTATAGGTCTTTTACATCCTTGGTAAGATTTATTCCTAAGTATTTTATCTTCTTGGGGGCTACTGTGAATGGTATTGATTTGGTTATTTCCTCTTCGATGTTCTTTTTGTTGATGTAGAGGAATCCAAGTGATTTTTGTATGTTTATCTTATAACCTGAGACTCTGCCAAACTCTTCTATTAGTTTCAGTAACTTTCTGGTGGATTCCTTAGGGTTTTCTGTGTATAAGATCATGTCATCTGCAAATAGTGATAATTTTACTTCCTCCTTGCCAATCCGGATGCCCTTTATTTCTTTGTCTAGCCTAATTGCTCTGGCTAGGACTTCTAGCACAATGTTGAATAAGAGCGGTGATAAAGGGCATCCTTGTCTGTTTCCCGTTCTCAAGGGAAATGCTTTCAGGTTCTCTCCATTTAGAGTGATGTTGGCTTTTGGCTTTGCATAGATGCCCTTTATTATGTTGAGGAATTTTCCTTCAATTCCTATTTTGGTGAGAGTTTTTATCATAAATGGGTGTCGGACTTTGTCAAATGCCTTTTCTGCATCAATTGATAAGATCATGTGGTTTTTGTCTTTTGTTTTATTTATGTGGTGGATTACATTAATGGTTTTTCTAATATTAAACCAGCCTTGCATACCTGATATAAATCCCACTTGGTCGTGGTGAATTATTTTTTTGATATGTTGTTGAATTCTATTGGGTAGAATTTTGTTGAGGATTTTTGCATCTATGTACATGAGGGATATAGGTCTGTAATTTTCTTTTTTTGTAATGTCTTTACCTGGTTTTGGTATCAGGGAGATGGTGGCTTCATAGAAAGAGTTGGGTAGTATTCCATCATTTTCTATGCTTTGAAATACCTTCAGTAGTAGTGGCGTTAACTCTTCTTTGAAAGTTTGGTAGAACTCTGCAGTGAAGCCGTCTGGGCCAGGGCTTTTTTTTGTTGGGAGTTTTTTGATTACCATCTCCATCTCTTTTTTTGTTATGGGTCTATTTAGTTGTTCTACTTCTGAATGTGTTAGTTTAGGTAGGTAGTGTTTTTCCAGGAATTCATCCATTTCTTCTAGGTTTGCAAATTTGTTAGAGTACAATTTTTCGTAATAATCTGATATGATTCTTTTAATTTCAGTTGGGTCTGTTGTGATGTGGCCCTTCTCGTTTCTTATTCGAGTTATTTGTTTCCTTTCCTGTATTTGTTTAGTCAGTCTAGCCAATGGTTTATCAATTTTGTTAATTTTTTCAAAGAACCAGCCTTTGGCTTTGTTAATTCTTTCGATTGTTTTTCTGTTCTCTAATTCATTTAGTTCAGCTCTAATTTTTATTATTTGTTTTCTTCTGGTGCCTGATGGATTCTTTTGTTGCTCACTTTCTATTTGTTCAAGCTGTAGGGACAGTTCTCTGATTTTGGCTCTTTCTTCTTTTTGTATGTGTGCATTTATCGATATAAATTGGCCTCTGAGCACTGCTTTTGCTGTGTCCCGGAGGTTTTGATAGGAAGTATTTTCATTCTCGTTGCATTCTATGAATTTCCTTATTCCCTCCTTAATGTCTTCTATAACCCAGTCTTTTTTCAGGAGGGTATTGTTCAGTTTCCAAGTATTTGATTCCTTTTCCCTACCTTTTCTGTTATTGATTTCTAGTTTTATTGCCTTGTGGTCTGAGAAGATGCTTTGTAATATTTCGATGTTTTGGATTCTGCAAAGGTTTGTTTTATGACCTAATATGTGGTCTATTCTAGAGAATGTACCATGTGCGCTAGAAAGAAAAGTATACTTTGCAGCAGTTGGGTGGAGAGTTCTGTATAAGTCAATGAGGTCAAGTTGGTTGATTGTTGTAATTAGGTCTTCCGTGTCTCTATTGAGCTTCTTACTGGATGTCCTGTCCTTCTCCGAAAGTGGTATGTTGAAGTCTCCTACTATAATTGTGGAGGTGTCTATCTCACTTTTCAGTTCTGTTAAAATTTGATTTATGTATCTTGCAGCCCTGTCATTAGGTGCATAAATATTTAATATGGTTATATCTTCCTGATCAATTGTCCCTTTTATCATTATGTAGTGTCCTTCTTTATCCTTTGTGGTGGATTTAAGTCTAAAGTGTATTTTGTCAGAAATTAATATCGCTACTCCTCTTCTTTTTTGCTTATTGTTTGCTTGATATATTTTTTTGCATCCTTTGAGTTTTAGTTTGTTTGTGTCTCTAAGTCTAAGGTGTGTCTCTTGTAGGCAGCATATAGACAGATCGTGTTTCTTTATCCAGTCCAAGACTCTCTGTCTCTTTACTGGTGCATTTAGTCCATTTACATTCAGCGTAACTATAGATAAATAAGTGTTTAGTGTTATCATTTTGATGCCTTTTTATGTGTGTTGTTGACAATTTCATTTTTCCACATACTTTTTTGTGCCGAGACGTTTTTCTTAGTAAATTGTGAGATCCTCATTTTCTTAGTGTTTGACTTTATGTTAGTTGAGTCGTTACGCTTTTCTTGGCTTTTATCTTGAGTTATGGAGTTGTTATACCTCTTTGTGGTTACCTTAATATTTACCCCTATTTTTCTAAGTAAAAACCTAACTTGTATTGTCCTATATTGCCTTGTATCCCTTTCCATATGGCAGTTCTGTGCCACCTGTATTTGGTCCCTCTTTTTGATTATTGTGATCTTTTACGTATTGACTTCAATGATTCCCTGTTATGAGCATTTTTTTTTAATTAATCTTAATTTGTTTTTGTGATTTCCCTATTTGAGTTGATATCAGGACGTTCTGTTTTGTGACCTTGTGTTGTGCTGGTATCTGATATTATTGGTTTTCTGACCAAACCGTTTCCTTTATTATTTCTTGTAGCTTTGGTTTGGTTTTTGCAAATTCTCTAAGCTTGAGTTTATCTGTAAATGTCTTAATTTCGCCTTCATATTTCAGAGAGAGTTTTGCTGGATATATGATCCTTGGCTGGCAGTTTTTCTCCTTCAGTGCTCTGTATATGTCATCCCATTGCCTTCTTGCCTGCATGGTTTCTGCTGAGTAGTCTGAACTTATTCTTATTGATTCTCCCTTGAAGGAGACCTTTCTTTTCTCCCTGGCTGCTTTTAAAATTTTCTGTTTATCTTTGGTTTTGGCGAGTTTGATGATAATATGTCTTGGTGTTTTTCTTTTTGGATCAATCTTAAATGGGGTTCGATGAGCATCTTGGATAGATATCCTTTTGTCTTTCATGATGTCAGGGAAGTTTTCTGTCAGCAGATCTTCAACTATTTTCTCTGTGTTTTCTGTCCTCCCTCCCTGTTCTGGGACTCTAATCACATGCAAGTTATCCTTCTTGATAGAGTCCCACATGATTCTTAGGGTTTCTCCATTTTTTTTAATTCTTTTATCTGATTTTCTTTCAGCTATGTTGGTGTTAATTCCCTGGTCCTCCAGATTTCCCAGTCTGCATTCTAATTGCTCGAGTCTGCTCCTCTGACTTCCTATTGTGTTGTCTAATTCTGTAATTTTATTGTTAATCTTTTGGATTTCTGCATGCTGTCTCTCTATGGATTCTTGCAACTTATTAATTTTTCCACTATGTTCTTGAATAATCTTTTTGAGTTCTTCAACTGTTTTATCAGTGTGTTCCTTGGCTTTTTCTGCAGTTTGCCTTATTTCATTTCTGAGGTGATCCCTGATGTCTTGAAGCATTCTGTAAATTAGTTTTTTATATTCTGTATCTGATAATTCCAGGATTGTATCTTCATTTGGGAAAGATTTTGATTCTTTTGTTTGGGGGTTGGAGAAGCTGTCATGGTCTGCTTCTTTATGTGGTTTGATATGGACTGCTGTCTCCAAGCCATCACTAAGATATAAAAAATAGTAGTGGTTTATTCTATAATTGCTCGTTGAGTCTTATCTTGTTTTGTTTTCTTTCAGTATACGTGGATGGGCTACTAGATTGTGCTGTCTTGTTTGTTGTAGCCCTTGACTTACTTATGACCTATTACCAGCTGGTTTGGGCTGTTGCCAGATATATATGCCTGAGTGTATTCACTATTCTTGAGTAGAATCTGATTTTGGGTCATCAAGTGTGTGCTGCACCCTAACACCTATCCACCTTGAGAAGTAGTGGTGATAGTTGTGTGCACCAGATTCTATTAGCAGCTGGGGTTCACCCTCCAGGGGGGGCAGGATGCTGACAGGCTTCCCCCAAGTGTCAGTGAGGTAGGTGTGTCTCTATTCCTATAGCATCTTGGTGGGAGGGCACTGCAGCTGTACCTTAGGCCCCCAATGCAAGTACCTCTACTGATTGGTAGGTGTCACCCTCCTTAGACCCCTAAGGCAAGAGGCTAGGTGGTCTGGGGGGAGCTTCAGCCCTCAGTTCCCTGGTGTGGGTCAGTTAGGGCTCTGTTTAATAAGCAGAGATATCAGACCTGGGAAACTTGTTTTTCCAGAAAATCCGCTAAAAAAAAAAAATGCAGTTAGATCCCTATCAGAACTGCCTTTGGATTATAACTGCCACCTTGTTCCCTGTAAGGGTGAAAGTCCGAGATTTGGATCATATATGCTTGGCTGTAGCTCGTTCTGTGTTTTTAGTCCAATTAGGGATGGATTTTTGGTCCCTGGGTTTTTTGTGGTTCCTTCTCTCAGGCCGGAAGAATGGGTTAGGAAAAGACCAAAAAAAATGGAAAAGCAAAGCCACAGCGGAGCCGGAGCCATTCTCCCTCTGGCTCAGGAAATTCCAATGTTAATGAAGCTGCCTGGGAAGGGTGGGGGAGGGTTCAGAGAAATAGGAGAGTAGCACCTCGGTATATAGCCAAAGTTGCTTATCTTGCTTGGAATGACTATTTTATCTGAGATTCCCGAGGGGCGTGTCGCCTATGTGTGCTGGCTGTGTGGAGATTGCCCCCGAGGGTCTGTCCCGCTGAAGCCGTGGTCAGATCCTCTGCTGCCAGTCCAAAGCTCAGCGTCAAGGTTCCCCTGCTGGGACGCTGCACTCCCAGCTCCAAAATCAGTCGCTGCCTCCCGGGGACTTCTCGTCCCGCCAGCCGCGGCACCGCGCCGCCCCCGCGGACTGGCTGGGCCCCCTCCCGGGGTTAGTTCAGGGGAGTAGGGCTGCGCCCCGTGCTTGCACCGTAACAGCGCCCAGTCAAAAGCCCGGCGCCAAGGTTCTCCGGCTGGGACGCTTCACTCCCGGCTCCAAAACCAGTCACTGCCTCCCAGGGACTTCTCCCACCAGCCGCGTCACCATGCCGCCCGCTCGGACCGGCTGGGCCCCCTCCTGGGGTCAGTTCAGGGGGGTAGGGCTGCGCCCCTTGTTTGTGCCGTCACAAGATTTTGAGTTCAGCTCCCCTGGGCCCAGACCTAAGCCCGGTGCCAAGGTTACCTGACTGGGACGCTGGCTCCAGGCTCTGAAAACAGTTGCTGCTTCCTCGTATTTGTTCGTTCTCCGTCTCTAAATCTGTGTTTGTTGTACAGGGTTCGTAGATTGTTATGTATGTGATCGATTCACTTGTTTTTCCGAGTCTTTGTTGCAAGAGGGATCCGAGGTAGCGTCTACCTAGTCCGCCATCTTGGCCCCCGCCCTTCCGTGTCTTTTTGAGCTGCTTTCTGGGTGTTCTGTCCATCACTGAAAGTGGTGTGTTGAAGTTTCCTACTCTTATGGTGGAGCTGTCTGTATTTCTTTTCAATGCTGTTAGAGTTTGTTTTATGTATTTTGGAGCCCTGTTGTTCGGTGCATAATTATTTATTATGGTTATGTTCTCCTGGTGCATTGACCCTTTAATCATTATATAGTGTCTTTCTTTATCCTTTGTGGTGGATTTTGCCTTAAAGTCTATTTCGTTAGAGATTAATATTTCCACTACTGCTCTTTTTTGATCGTTGTTTGCTTGATATACTTTTTTCTATCCTTTGAGTTCTTGTTTGTTTCTGTCTTTAAGTCTAAGGTGTGTGTCTTGTAGGCAGCATATAGACAGATTGTGGTTTTTCTTTTTTTTAACCCATTGTGCCACTTTCTGTCTCTTTATTGGTGCATTTAGTCCATTACATTCAATGTAATTACTTATAGGTATGAGTTTAGTTCTGTCATTTTGATATACTTTTTTCTGTGTTGTTGACAGTGTCTTTGTTCCTGCTTAATTTTCTGTGCTGAGTGGTTTTTCTTTATGTATTTTCTTTTCATCTTTTTCATTGTTGTTGCTTTTGTGTTTGCTGAGTCTTTATGTTTTTCTTGTTTTTTATTTTGATTGTTAGTTTCCGTTATGGTTACCTTAATATTACCTCTATTTTTTAAATTTTAAACCAATCTCTTATTTCTTGATATTGCTTTGACTTCCTCTCCATATGAAAGATCTATGACTACGTTATTTAGCCTGTCTCTGTTTCCCTATTTTCAGTGTTTTAGCTTTTATTTATTTTTGTGGCTTCCCTGTCTGGGTTGATATCTGGTTCTGTCCTGTGTTCCAGTCTTGGGTTGTTATTTGATGCTATTGATTTCTAATCAGAGGACTCCTTTTAGTATTTCTTGTAATTTTGGCTTGGTCTTTACAAATTCCTTAAACTTCTGTTTATCTGGGAATGCCCTAATTTCGCCATTATATTTGAGAGACAGTTTTGCTGGATATATAATTTTCAGCTGGCAATTTTTTTCCTTCAAGGCTTTTTATATGCCATCCCATTGTCTTCTTGCCTGCATGGTTTCTGCTGAGTAGTCAGAGTTTAGTCTTATTGACTTTCCTTTGTAGATGACTTTTTGTTTATCCCTAGCTGCTCTTTAAGTTCTCTCTTTATCTTTGGTTTTGGCAAGTTTGATTATGATATGTCTTGTTGACTTTCTTTTGGGATCTACCTTGTGTGGGGTTTGGTGAGCTTCTTGGATAGATGTCTTCTCATCTTTCACGATATCAGGGAAGTTTTATGCCAACAAATCTTCAACAATTCTCTCTGTAGTTTCTGTTATTGACCCCCACCCCCCGTTCTGGTACTCCAGTCACTTGTAGGTTATTCCTCTTGATAGAGTCTCACTTAATTTTTAGGGTTTCTTCATTAAAAAAAAAAAAAAAGTTCTTTTATTTGATTTTCCTCAAATAAGTTGGTGTTAATTGCTTTATCTTCAATCTCACTAATTCTGACTTCCATTGCCTCAATTCTGCTCCTATGACTTTCTACTGAATAGTCTAACTCAAAAATTTTATTGTTGATTGTTTGTATTTCAGCTTGCTGTCTCTCTATGGATTCCTTGCAGCCTGTTAAATTTGTCATTATGGTCTTGTATAACCATCTTAAATTGCCCAATTGTATTATCTGTGTTTTCCTTGGCTTGTTCTGCATTTCGCCTGATCTCCTTCCTGATCTCTTGAAGAGCTCTGTATATTAATCTTTTAAATTCTATCTCCGGTATTTCCAAAAAGTCATCTTCCTCTGGAAGGTTTCTTGATTCTTTGTTTTGAGAACTTGCTGAAGCCATCATAATCTGCTTCTTTGTGTAATTTGATATTGACTCTTGTCAATTTTATGTTTGCTTACTGTGTCCTAGCTCCTTGTTTTGTTTTGATATGCCCAAATAGATAGGTTGTGTGACCTAGTTTGATTATTGGCATCTTTGAAGCTCTCATGTCCTGTCACCAGGAGGTTAGAGCTGTTACTAGGTCTGTGAGCCCAGGAGTCCGTTTACTTTTCTTGTATGGATTCAGCTCAGGTGTCCAGATAGCCAGTCATCAAGTGTGTAGTGCAGGCTCTCACCTACAGTCCTAGACGGACAGAAGTGATTGGAGTAGGAACAGGTATGTGGCTGCAGTAGGGGCCACACACTGAGCAAGGCAGGGGGCTGACAGCTGCCCCTGAATGTTTGGGAGGAAAGTGTGTCCCTGTTCCCTAAAGCGTGTAGTTGGCTGGGTTTTGCAGCCGGACTATGGGCACCCAATACCGTTGGCTGTAAGGACTGGGAGGCACCACTTATTCTTGGACCCCTGTCACAGGTAGCTAGGTGGTGTGGGCAGAGCCACCAGTCCTCCAGCCCCTGATGTGGGTAGGTGCGGACCCTGCTTAATGGGCAGAGAGTGTCAAATATCACGAATCTACCACTCCCCCTTATAGCTGATATAGTTGAAAATAGGCTTCAGGTATATACCCTGTTGTACTGTGCTAATGAGGGCCTATGCTGTTGAAATGGGCCCATACAGGTCTATGCAGGTGTGAAAGGCATTCGAAGTCCGTGGACCACTTATGCCTGTGCTTAGGCAAAGGGGCTATGCCTTCCCTGAGTTCTCGGCTTAGGGGAACTGATAGATTTTTTTCCCTGTTTGTTAATTTGTTTCTTCTCCGAAGTTGGAAGAATAACTTAGGGTGTGTGATGGGTTCTACTTCTTGCCCAGGGGACTTGGCAGTCGCTGAAGCCAGCCAGGACCAGGTGCAGAGCAGGAGGGGACAGGTAAATGGGAGAGAATTTCTTCCTAAGGGGGGTATTTTTTTGCTCTACACAGTAGACTAGACACATGCACTTATCTTTTGCTGATTGAGCCCGCTTCTGGCTGGTTCTGGAGGGTTGAGCAGACTCTCCGCCGTTTGGTCTGTTCCGAAGTGGAAAATGCATCCTGAGCGCCACTGCTTGCCTCACTGCACACGCCAGGTGTGTCTGCTTCTGTTGTCACATGACCATCCTTCCTTTGTCTCTATGTCACTGCGTAGCTTCTTTTCTTCTACAAGAATGCCAGTCATATGGGATTAGGACTCACCCTACTCTGGTATGACCTCATGGTATCCTAACCGATGGCATCTTCAAATACCCTATTTCCAAACAAGGTTACATTCGTAGGATTAGGGCTAGGTCTTCAACATATCTATTTGGGAGACACAATTCAACCCATAACTGGAGTGATATGATATTCCCCTTTTTTTGTCTATTTCTTTGGATCAGCATACCGTCTGTGAGATTCATCTAAGTTATTATGCATGTTTGTAGTTCTTTCTTTTTCACTGCTGTCAGTATTCCACTGAGCGAATATCCTGCTACTTGCCACATTTATTCAATCTGTATGCTGAGCACATAATCTGAGAAGCTGTACTATATGAAGAAGAACAGGGTATCAGGATTGGAGGAAGTCTCATTAACAACCTGCAATGTGCAGATGACACAACCTTGCTTGCCAAAAGTGAAGAGGACTTGAAGCACTTACTTATGAAGATCAAAGATCACAGCCTTCAGTATGGATTACACCTCAACATAAAGATAACAAAAATTCTCACAACTGGACCAATAAGCAACATCATGATAAACAGAGAAGATATTTAAGTTGTCAAGGATTTCCTTTTACTTGGATCCATAATCAACACCTATGGAAGCAGTAGTCAAGAAATCAAACGATGTATTGCATTGGGCAAATCTGCTGCAAAAGATCTCTTTAAAGTGTTGAAAAGCAAGGCTGTCACCTTGAGGATTAAGGTGCATCTGACTGAAGCCGTGGTATTTTTAATTCCCCCCCCCGTGCATATGAAACCTGGGCAATGAATAAAGAATACCGAAGAACTGATGCCTTTGAATTATGGTGTTGGTAAAGAATATTGAATATACCATTGTCATGGATTGAATTATGTCCCCCAAAAATGTGTGTATCAATTTGGTTAGGCCATGAGTCCCAGTATTGCATGGTTGTCCTCCATTTTGTGATTGTACTTTTATGGTGAGAGGTTTAGGATGGGATCGTAACACCACCCTTGCTCAGGTCACTTTCCTGATCCAAGGTGAAGGGAGTTTCGCTGGGGTGTGGCCTGCACCACCTTTTATCTCTCAAGAGATAAAAGGAAATCGAAGCAAGCAGAGAGTTGGGAAACTCGTACCACCAAGAAAGCAGCACCAGAAGCAGCGTGCATCCTTTGGATACAGGGTCCCTGCACCTGAGAAGCTCCTTGACTGGGGGAAGATTGAGGACAGGGACCTTCTCCCAGAGCCGACAGAGAGAGACAGCATTTCCCTGGAGCCGATGCCCTGAATTTGGACTTGTAACCTATTAGACCGTGAGAAAAAAAAATTCTCTTTGTTAAAGCCATTCACTCGTGGCATTTTTGTTATAGTAGCACTAGATGACTAAGACAGAATTTGGTACTGAGAGTGTGGGGTGCTGCTCTAACAGATACCTAAAATGTGGAAGCGGTTTTGAAACTGTGACTGGATAGAGTTGTGACAGTGGTAGAGGACGAGCGCAGCAGAGAACCTGCAGTGCTAGAGAACCAACAGCAGCAGAACCACGAGACCGGTGCGAGACAGCGCTGGAGCCGGCCCACGGAGTGAGAGAGCTGAGCGACTGTGTGCAGGAGGCTTCCTGGCAGAGTGGGGTGCCTCTGAGCACTTATTGGTGGGGTACTGAGCTTTGGAACACTTGCCCCAGCAGGGCAGATGCAGGTGTGAGGCCGAGGAGCAAGAGGCGAAGAAACCAGGAAACGAAAGCTGAAGAGACAAGGAACCCAAGAAGCTGAGCTGCCTGTCTCAAAAGGTATGGCCATGACCTCAGGGGTTTCAAAAGGTGGAGCCATGGCCTCTGGTGTTTCTAAGGGTGGAGTTGTTACTCAGATGGACTAGGAGAATGGTGCCCCTAAAGCCGAGGGAGCAGAGTTGCTGTCCCAGTGGGCCTGGAAGGCGGAGCTGAAGCCCAGGCCTGCGGGGCTGCCACTCAGAAACCGGAGAGTGTGGCCAATACCTAGAGGCTGAAGGGCAGGGTTATTGTGTAAATTGTCTCAGAGAACAAAGAATTATTTTCAAAGCTTTGAGGGCTAATGTAATATGTTCTACTGACTTGCCTGGTGCCCATTATCCCTTCTTTTCCTCCAGTTTCTGCCATTTGTAATGGAAATGTCTATCTTGTGCCTGTTCTGCCATTGTACCCTTGGAAGCAGATAACTTGTATTCTAGATTTCACAAATCAAGAGAAATTTTTGGATTTTGGATTTGGATTTAAGACTTTTGCTATTCTATGATGAGTTGAATATGTTTTGCATGTTACAAGAATGTGATTTTTTGGGGGGCCAAAGGGTGGAATATCATGGATTGTATTATGTCCCCCCAAAATGTGTGTATCAACTTGGTTAGGCCATGAATCCCAGTATTGTATGGTTGTCCTCCATTTTGTGATTGTAATTTTATGTCAAGAGGATTAGGGTGGGATTTTAACACCACCCTCGCTCAGGTCACCTCCCTGATCCAAGGTGAAGGGAGTTTCCCTGGGGTGTGGCATGTACCGCCTTTTATCTCTCAAGAGATAAAAGGAAATCGAAGCAAGCAGAGAGTTGGGGACCTCATACCACCAAGAAAGCAGCACCAGGAGGAGAGTGCATCCTTTGGACACAGGATCCCTGCACCTGAGGAGCTCCTCGACCAGGGGAAGATTGAGAACAAGGGCCTTCCTCCAGAGCTGACACAGAGAGGAAGCCTTTCCCTGGACCTGATGCCATGCATTTGGACTTGTAACCTACTAGACTGTGAGAAAAGAAATTTCTCTTTTTTAAAGCCATCCATTTGTGGTATTTCTGTTACAGCAGCACTAGATAACTAAGACAACCGTTGACTGTCAGAAGAATAAACAAATCTGTCTTGGAAGAAGTACAGCCAGAATGCTCCTTAGAAGCAGGAATGGCTCATGGACTTTGGACATGTTATTAGGAGGAATCAGTGCCTGGAGAAAGACATCATGCTTGATAAAGTAGAGGGTCATTAAAAAAGAGGAGGACCCTCAATGAGATGGATTGACACAGTGGCTGCAACAATGGGCTGAAGCATAGGAACTATTGTTAGGTTGGCGCAGGACTGGGCAGTGTTTCATTCTGTTGTACTCAGGGTCTCTGTGAATTGGAACCAACTCTATGGCCCCTAACAACCTAACAACAACTGTTGTTTTGAGTGGTTTCTGACTTTTTTGGCTCTTTTCCGTGAATATTCTTGTACATGTCTTTGGATGGATATGTAAAATGGTGGTGTCAGAAGTCTTCTCACTTCACAAGGGGGAGGAAAATTACCATCAGCCCAAGTCTGATTTCTGTGAGGTAGAGGTCAGGTACACCACCACTTTCCAATCTGTTTACCAATTCTGACACCAGTTGTCCCTCCCATAGCACTCTCTACTTTTCTGCCGGGTTCGATAATTCGTTGCAATGGCTACACAGAACTCACAGACAGTATTCATGTTTATGGGATCTATTAGGGAAGTAACAGGTTACAATTCAGGATCAGGATCTGCTTGAAAGTAACAGGAACAATTCAGGAGACAGGATACAGTTCGTCAATTAGGACAGCTTCCAACCCCTTAGCTCCTTCTGAGGGCAGGTAGGCTTTGATCTTGGCCTCTGCCTACTCGGGCCTAGCTGCTGCCCTACTAGGGCCAGTGTTAAAACTCTTTAGTTTGGCTGATACGTGCCCAGAGGCACCCCATTCTTCCAGGAAGCTTCCTACCCTAAGGTTCTCAGCCGTCTTGCCCCATGGGTTGGCAAGCATAGCCTGCCAGTCCTGTGTTGTTGCTGCCTTGTGCTGCTGCCATCTTGTGCAGATGCCATATCCAGTGCTACAGCTCTCTAGCGTTACATCTCTCTGTCCCCTGGGTCTAGGAGGTTCCCAGTGCAGGGACCCTGGGTCCAAAGGACATGTTCTGCTCCTGGCTCTTCTTATTTATGGTAATGAGGTCCCGCTTCAACCTCTGGGATTGGCACTTTTTAAGCCAAGTGGGATGGCAAAACTGATTGATCCCTTGGTGGGCCACAGGCATCTTATTTGCATATCCCAGCCAATCCTGGCAAGAGTTTTACATACCTTTTTTACATAGTCCTACCCAATCATTTAATGGGAGTTACAAGATTATGGCTAGAAGGACCATATAAAAGCAATTTTCTGCACCGCAGATATAAGCCATTTTTTCTTTCGGGTAAATACCCAGGAGTGGTTAAGTGTATGCATATGTTTTCCATAATGATTGCATTAAACACCCACTAGCCACTCGATGGCACTAGGTTTTGGGTTGGCAAAGTATGAGAATTCCAGTTGCTCCATTTCCTTGACAAAACTTGTATTGTCAGTTCTTTTCATTTTAACCATTCTGGTGGGGTGTGCTGGTATCTTATTGTGATTTTAATTTGCATTTCCCTGATGACTAAGGATGATAAGCACCTTTTCATGTATTTGTTAGCCATCTGTATATTCTCTTGTGAAGTGTCTAAGTGTTTTATCCATTTTTAAATTGAATTGTCTTTTTTCTTCCTTGTCTGTCTGTAATAGTTCTTTGCATATTCTGGATATGAGTCGTTTGTTGGATATCTGCATTGCAAATATCTTAGTCCAGTGTGAGTTTTCTGTTTTCACTCTCCTAATGGCATTTTTTTTTTTTTTTAATGAACAGAAGCTTTTAGATACAATGAAGTCCAATTTGTCAATCTTTTCTTCTGTATGTAATGCTTTTTGTGTCCTGTTTAAGAAATCTTTTCCTAACCCAAGGTCATGAAAATATTCTTCAATGTTTTCTTTTAGAAGCTTTCTTTTTTCAGCTTTTACATTTAAGTTTACAACCCATCTAAAATAATTTTTGTACATGTGGTTGGGGTCATAGATTTTATTAAAAAAATATGGATATTCAATTGATTTAGTACCATTTACTGAAAAGCTTTTTTTTTTTTTTCTCTCCACTAAATTGCATTGGAGTTTTTATTAGAAACAGGTGACCCTGTATATTTTTGGGTGGAATGTATATATTTTAATAATTGATGAACGTTGCCAATTTACACTCTAAAATGGTTGTATCGGTTTGCACTTAGACTAACAGGTATGGGAGTCTCTGTTTCCACATACCCTTCCCCTCAATTGAAATTATCAATCCTTAAATATTTGCCATTTAGATGTGTGTAAAATGATCTCATTGTTATTTTTGCTTGCATTTTCCTGTTATTAGTAATGTAAGCATCTTTTCTTATAAGTTGGCCATTTTTATTTCTGCTGAAAATTTTCTGTTCTTATCTTTTTTTTTTTCCTAGTGGATTATCTTTCTTTTTCTTATTGATTTATAGGAGAGTTTTTAATATACTTATATATGTTACATAAATTGCAAATACTTCATTCTGGAAGACAGCAAACTATGGCCTGCAGGCCAAATCGGGCCCACTGCGTTTTTGTAAATACAGTTTTATTGGACTGCACCATGCCCACTTGTTTATCTGTTGCCTACGACCGTTTTCATGTTACTAGAGCAGTGTCGAGTAATTGTGACGGCAACAATGCTGTCTGCAAAAAATATTTGCTATCTGGCCCTTTACAGAAAGTTTGCCCACTTCCGCTTTATCCCAATCTATTGCTTATCATTTTACTTTGTGTGGTACAGTTTGCCTCACAGCAAGTTTACATTCATACATAGTCAATCCTGTAGACCTTTTCCTTTATAAAATTTGGATTTTGTGTCTTATCCAGGAAGGCTTTACCTACCCTAAGTTATCAAAAATATTTCGTAATTTCTTATGATATTTTTGTGTCTATGTCTGCTGCATTTATGTTCTTTAATCAACCAGGAGTTTATTATTTTTAATTTTATAGTATATTTTACCTAACTGAATACATCCAACATATTATTATCTCAATGTGCAATCAGTATAAAAAATTAATAATGATATAATTGGCTTTTTTTTTTTTTGGTTTCAAGTTTTCAAGAAAATTATTTTTGTTTACAGTGTGAGGCAGGGATCTAACTTAATTATTTTCCACATGGATAGCAATTGTCCCAGTGCCATTTGTTTACTAGATCTGTTTTTATAATATATTAAATTCTCCTTTGTACATGGGTTTGTCTATGCACTCTATGGTAGTCCACTAATCTTTCTGTCCCTGTTATAATGTCACAATATATTAATAGTTGTATTTGTAGTTGTATAGTATTTTTCTCTCTAGGTCTTCATTCATCTTTCTTCTTTTTAAAAAATTGTCTTGGCTCTTCTCTCATCTGACTCGTAGTGACCCTATTGGACAGAGTAGAACTGCTCCATAGGGTTTCTCAGGAGCGCCTGGTGGATTTGAACTGCAGACCTTTTGGTTAGCAGTCATAGCGCTTAACCACTATGCCACCAGTGTTTCCTATAGGGTCACTAAGAGTTGGAATTGACTCGACGGCAACGGGTTTGTTTTGTTTTATTCCCTCATCCGGATAAATCGCAGAACCCTCTGGCCAGGTTCCACAGTCGAAAGTCATGTTGGGACTTTGATTGGGATTGCAGTGAATTAATGGATTAACCCTACAGGATGGGCAGGGCGGGCACTTCATCTCTGTTTTACAAATGAGTGAATCAAGGTCCAGAGAGGAGAAATGACCAGCCTAAGGTCACAAAGCTGGGAAGAGATGGGGCAGGCAGAGATGCTGACCCTCATCTGCTGAGTCTATGAAAATTCAGCATTTGTTTATTCAGCACCTACTCTGTGCTGACCAACCAGTGTGTGGGGACTGGGGATACTGGGTGACTAAGACCCAGTCCTTGCCCTACATGAGCTGCTGTCTTTCAAGGGGAGCTGGGCGCATTTGCCCCAGGATCAATAACGGAGGTGTGTGCATAGCACGGGGAGCCCACGATCATTCCTGCTTCAAGGTCAGAGGAGGTTCCCCAGGGAGAGGCACCTTGGAACTCTACTATAATGGATCAGTAGGAGCATTTGTGAGCATGGGTAGAGGTGGGGAAGGTTGCCCCAGGCAGGGGGAACGGCATGTGCAAAGACCTGGAGGCACGAAAGGGCCTGCTGAGCCACCTCTGCCATACTGCAGGCCTCTCCCCTTCAGGTCCTCCTGGCAGTGACCCCTTCCCTTCTCCTCTTTTACCCACTCCCACCCCCTGCACAGACAAGGGGATGTGGCCCTGCCCCCCTATTACCAGCCAGAGGAGGATGATGAGATGCCCTTCATCTGCTCCCTGTCGGGGGACAATGGCATCATGGGCTGCCACGAGATCCCCCCGCTCAAGGAACAGGGCCGAGAGTGCTGCCTGTCCAAGGATGACGTCTACGACTTTGGGGCAGGGCGCCAGGACCTCAACGCCAGTGGCCTCTGTGTCAATTGGAACCGCTACTACAATGTGTGCCGCACGGGCAGCGCCAACCCGCACAAAGGTGCCATCAACTTTGACAACATTGGCTACGCCTGGATTGTCATCTTCCAGGTGAGGCCACTCAGGCCCGGGACCCCACTTAGAGGGCAGGGATGCAGGGTGACCCTTGTGTGCTGGCAGGGCTCGGTGCTAAGTATTTACCACCCCATTTCATTTGAATCTGCTCAACTTGCTGGCACAATAGGCATTGTCATGCCCACTTTATAGATAGAGAAACTGAGGTTCAAAGAAAGGAAGTGAGCTACTTGGCCAAGGGTCATGTGACTATTAAATGGCCACATCTGGATTTTAACTTAGGTCTGGGTGACTCGAAAGCCTAAGCTCTTTGAGGACTCCTATGTTGCTTGGGGGCATGTGGGTCCCAGCAGGGAGGTCTGTTCACAGAGGGGTAGGACTGGAGCTCTGTTGGAGGGCTGGCCAGAGCAAGGCAGGGGCCATGGAGAGGAGGGGCATTCCTGGTGGAGGTGACAGCCTGCTAAAGGGCCTGGGTATAGGAAGGCCACAGGGACATGCAGGGAGCACTGAGGAGCTCAGCTTGTCTGGAGTTGTGGGCAGGGGCTCTCGAACATTTGTTTGAGAGCAAAGCATGGTAAGGAACACATTTTACCTTGTAAATTGATGAGCATGTGTGCATATCTTCACGAAGCAACATTAACTTTACTGTGTGCAGAGTACTTTGTTATATTCCATCCCATTCCATTCTATACCACCCCATCCCATCCCATTCCATCCCTCCCTATCTCATCTCATCCCATTCCACCCCACCCCACCCCACCCCATGCCATCCCATCCCACCCCGTCCCATCCCATGCCATCCCACCCCACCCTGTCCCATCCCATGCCACCCCACCTCATCCCATCCCATCCCATTTCACCCCATCCCATCCCACCTCATTCCATCCCATCCCACCCCATTCCACCTCATCTCATCCCATTCCACCCCATCCCATTCCATCCCACCCCACCCTATCCCATCCCACCCCATCTCATCCCACCCCATTCCACCCTATCCCACCCTATTGCCTCTCACCCCATCCCACCTCATTCTATCCCACCCCACCCCACCCCACCCCACCCCACCCCATCCCATCCCATCCCATCCCATCCCATCCCATCCCATCCCATCCCATCCCATCCCATCCCATCCCATCCCATCCCATCCCATCCCATCCCATCCCATCCCATCCCAGTCCATCCCATCCCATTTCACACTATCCCATTCCATCTCACCTCACCCCATCCCCTCCGACCCCATCCCACTCCATTCTATCCCACCCCACCCCATCCTATCCTATCCCACCCCACCCTGCCCCATCCCACCCCACTCCACCTCACCCCATCCCACCCCACCCCATCCCACCCTCTCATCCCATCCCACCCCTTCCTGTCCCATCCCATCCCACCCCATCCCACTCCTTCCTATCCCATGTCATCCCACCCCATCCCACCCCATTCTATCCCACCCCACCCCACCCTATCACATCCCACCCTATCACATCCCATCCCATCCCATCCCATCCCATCCCATCCCATCCCATCCCATCCCACCCCATCCCATTCCACCCCATCCCACCCCATCCCATCCCACCCCACCCCATCCCACCCCACCCCACCCCATCCTACCCCACCCCACCCCATCCCACCCCACCCCACCCCACCCCATCCTATTCCACCTCATCCCACCCCACCCCATCCCACTCCATCCCACCCCATCTCATCCCACCCCATCCCCTCTCACTCCATCCCACCCCATTCTATTCCACCCTACCCCATCCCATCCCATTTCACCCCATCACATTCCATCCGACCTCATCCCATTCCATCCCCCCCATTCCATCCTACCCCACCCCACTCCACCCCATCCCATGCTTTGTCCCCACTACACTGGCTTCTCGACTCACACTCTGCAGAGGAGAAGGGTAAGATATTTTTAAGAGGCAGTGCTGTAGGACTTTGGATATCTTGCTTGACTTCTCTGTGCCTCAGTTTTCTCACCTCTAAAATGGGGGTAAGAACAGCTCCCCTGCCACCCTGAGTGGCTGTTTCTGGCATGCTGGTGAGGACCCAGCGTTCTTCCCCCACAAGGCTGCTCTGTCACTCTCTCAGGGAAGGAGTATGGGGACAGAGTCACATCACAGTCCTGCTGGGTGGGCTCTATTAGCCCACCTTCCTGAAGAAGAAGCAGCAGAGGCTCAGAGAGGGTAAGTGGCCCAGCTGGTAAGCTGGAACTGGAACCCAGATCTCCCTGCTTCCAGCCCTCCCACCTGGTGTGGTGGACTAGAAAGGGAGCAGGAGGCTTAAACCTGGGTTTAAGTCCTGGATCCACTCCTTCCTGGCTGACTTTGGGCCTCCCTGAACCTCAGTTTCCTCATCTGTCTAATGGGGATGAGGATGCCTGGCCTGTAGAGAAGTGTGAGAGGTAGTGTGTGTAAAGCTTCCTGGCACACAGTGAGGCCTCTGTGAGCACTTCCCTTGCTGCCTGCCTGCCTCAAGTACTCTCCTCCTCTCTGTCGCCGGCACAGGTGATCACTCTGGAAGGCTGGGTGGAGATCATGTACTACGTGATGGACGCACACTCCTTCTACAACTTCATCTACTTTATCTTGCTCATCATAGTAAGTGTCAGAGAAGGTGGGGCTCTTGGACTGATCACAAGGATCTGGCCTGGCCTCTCTGCAGGCCCATAAACCAGGTGGCCAAAGAGGGGGTGTTTGGGAGTCCCCAGGAGCCCCCCCATTGTCAGGAAAGAGCCAGAGTGGAGGGAGCAGAGGAGTGATTTTCCAAGGTGGCTGACAAGCGGGTGATTGAAGGGGCTCGTCAGGGCAGCTGCTGGAAGCACCCATCACTTTCAATTGCCTTCGTTTCTCATTTCTGGGCATTTATGTCGGCCTGGGTGCTCTTGCTCACGTTTCTCTGCCTTGTTGTCTTGGGGAGCATGTTCTCCAACAACCTGAGTCACGGGTGCTGCCCATAGTGGAGGCCTCCCATGGGCCAGCTCATCCCTTTGTCCCTGGGACCAAGGCCACTTCAGGGCAGGGTATAGAGAGAGGAGGCCCACTCTGGTTGTGAACTGGAGTACCCCCTGGAATTCTCCATGAGGGACAGACTCCTAGCTCTCAGGCAGCTCTGCCTTGTAGAGGGTGCTGGAGATGGAGGCATGGCTCGACCGCAGAGCAGGGCCCCCTTCCCGCCAGTGCCTTCCACACCACCCCCTGCCCCCCGCACCATCTCCCCGAGCCAAGCTCATCCCCTTGTCATGCCTGACTGCAGCTTCAGCCAAGGCATGGTACCCAAATGTCAAGGTGATTCATGCCCTGGAGAGTGCGGCTGGCTCCTGCCGCTACAGAGCTGGGCTCACTGTGTTCCTGGTGGCAGGAGAGGGGGCGCTTGGCCCTCTGGGGCAGCGCCCCCTCCTGGGCTGGTGGGACCTTTACCTGGGGGTCAGGACAAGCTGGCCGGTGACCTGAGATGCATCTACTGTTGACGCAGCTGTGATACTCTTCTGGGGAGACTGGGACATTGGCTCATGAGGAGACGCCCCAGATAAAAGGAGAGGGGCCCAGGTTTTTTTCGGCCTCCCCATCCATTCACACGCTTATCTGTACATTGGAGCATTCAGGGAAGCCCACTTTCTGCACCAGGCCTGAACTAAGTGCTAGGAACAGAGCAGAGTCAGGCACCGCCCTGCCTTCGGGGAGCTCACAGGCTCGTAGGATGAGCTGCCAGCAGCCAGTGACCACACAGTGTCTTTGGTACCACGGCAGAGGCTGGAGAGCCCAGAGAAGGCCCCCGGCCCAGCCTGGAGGAGGGATGGGGAAGTGGGGGGCTTCCTGGAGGAGGTTATGCCAGAGCCTTAGAGGCTCAGGGGGCAGCACGGGAAGAGGCTTCTGGGTGGGGAGCAACTCACAGAGACCCTGCAGCCAGACAGAGCTCTGCAGTGGGGGGACTGAAAACCATGGGGGTGGCTTAAGGAGCCTGGAATTCCAGGGAGGGGGTTGGCAAGGGGTTCTCCTGGTGGAGTTAAAGGTGGGGGTCTGGAGTAGACCTTGGGCAGGCCCCTGAGCTCTCGAGACTCCCCGTGAAGTGGGGCACAGTGACAGCACCTAGCGTATGGCTCTGGGGGACTAGATGAGACAGTGCCCAAAGTGTGTGCAGCCCCTGGCCCGTAGTGAGTGCTCAGTAAATGTGACCTGCTCCTGGTACAGCTGGTACTGTTGGGTCTCAGGTGGCTGTGGCCCAGGAGAAAGGGTGCCAGTGGGAGGCCAAGGGTGCAGAGTTCTTCCAGAGAGCAGAGCCTGAACAACCATGCAGTTATTTTGCCCCACAACCCTGGCCCTGCAGGGTGTGGCCTGCACAGGGAGGACCCTGAGCCCCAGACAGATCAGGTGCCTGGCCTGGGCTGCACAGCTGGTGAGCAGTCCTTGGCCCTCACACCCACAGCCCCGGTGCACCTTCTAATTGGAAAAGTCCTAAGCTCATCTTGCCAAGCCTCCTGCTTTACAGATAGGGAAATGAAGGACCAGAGGGGATGGGGACCTGCCCAGCGGAGGCAGGGCTAGGATAGAAGCCTGACAGGTGTGAGTTCCGTGGGGCCGGGGTCTGTGACTCCTCCCACAGGCCTGGTGCATTGAGGGTCTCCAGGAGATGCTTGTTATAGAAATGACTGAGTGAGAGAGAGGGAACCAGTGATGCATCTTCTTACCCGAGAGGCAGGGGGTTTTCCCAGAGTCGTCTGGGCCAGGCTTTCCCCTCCATCATACCTCCAGCATACCAGGTCCCCAGACATGCTAGGAGTCGGGGGAGGAGGAAGGTAAGTCAGCAGACTGGGGCTTCTGCCTGCAGGGCTTCCCGACAGGCAGCTTGGAAAAGAATGAAAAGCCACACTCTTCTGGCCCACTCAGGCTCAGCAACCTCCTGGGAGGGGCCTGCGCTGGGGAAATCAGGGCAGGGCAGGCTTTGCCTGGGGTGGACCTTGGTGGTGAGGGGGGCAGGGGGTCTGTTCCCTGGACCCCAGCCATGGCTACCACCTGGGGACAACACAAGGTGGCAGGACCCTTAGTACTAACTGAGGCAGCCTTGTCCTGCCCTCCCCATCCAAGCACAAAGAAAGCCATGGAGGAAATCCTTTCTGAGGGAAACTTCTGCTCTTGTCCGGAGGCCCAGCTGAGGCCTGGGGTCAAGGCCAGAGAGTGGGCAGGGCTGAGGTAGGACTCAGGCCTGAGGGGCCGGGAGGGGCTGTGTGGCCTCCACCCTGCACCCCCCAGTCTCAGTACTGATGTCCCAGGCAGGATAGGATAGCAGCTGTGGTCAGGGCTGAGGGGAGCCGGGCCTGGGGCCTGGGCCACCGCCATCCCCGGGGCCCTCTTCTTGCAGAGCGAGGCCTCAGTGATCTTTTCCTGTCCCTATCTGTGTCTCTGTGCCTCTCTGTCTCTCTGGGCCCCGCCACCCTTGCCTCCTCCTCTGCTGCTCCCTCCTTGTCGCTCTGTGCCCCCTCTCCCATGCCTGTCCCTTCTGAGCCTGCCTCACTCTCTCTCGGGGTCTCTCCTTGTCTCTCTGTATCCCCGACCGTCTCTTCCTGCTCTGGCCTTTTCCCTCTGTTTGGTCTTTTTGTGTTGCTGTGTCTGTCCCCATCCCTCTCTTTCTTCATTTCTGCCACCGTCTCTCTGCTTCTCTGTCTGATCCCTCCCTGTCTCTCTCCATGGTTCGCTCTCCCTGTGTCTACCTGCTGGCCCCTCACTCCGTCTCCACCTCTCCTGTGCCCTGTCCCCCTCTATCCCTGTGCCTGTCCTCTCCTCCCGTTGGTCACAGGTGGGCTCCTTCTTCATGATCAACCTGTGCCTCGTTGTCATAGCGACCCAGTTCTCGGAGACCAAGCAGCGGGAGCACCGGCTGATGCTGGAGCAGCGGCAGCGCTACCTGTCCTCCAGTACAGTGGCCAGCTATGCTGAGCCGGGCGACTGCTATGAGGAGATCTTCCAGTACGTCTGCCACATCCTGCGCAAGGCCAAGCGCCGTGCCCTGGGCCTCTACCAGGCTCTGCAGAGCCGGCGCCAGGCCCTGGCCCCGGGGGCACCCAGCCCCACCAAGCCTGGGCCCCAGGCCAAGGAGCCCAGGCACTACAGTAAGTAGCCCTGCCTCCTGCCAACCCTGGCCCCCACGCAGGCATTGTGTGCAGTAAACACAAGGGTCCGAAAGGACAGCGTTTGCAAAGGTTTCCTATCTCCCCAAAACCATACCAACTGTTGTAGAGTTGATTCTGACTCATAGCAACACTACAGGACAGAGTAGAACTGCCCCACAGGGTTTTCTAGGCCGTAATCTGGGCTGGGTTTTAATCTTTACGGAAGCAGACCGCCGCCACATCTTTCTCACTCAGAGCAGCTGGTGGATTCAAACCGCCGGCCTTTCAGTTAGCAGCCAAGTGCTTAACCACTGTGCCACCAGGGCATATCTCCCCTGAACAAGAGAAAAGCCCATAAGTTCCGAGCTCCACATCTTCATTACACGCTCAGGTGTTTTCATTACAATCCCCTGTGGCTGCCAGCCCTCATGGCTTCTGCCCCCTTCCCTTCTCCCCATCCTAGCTAGGCCTGCCAGGGCTAGCTCGGGGGTGTGGCAGCTCAGACACGGCCCTTGCCCAGTGAGAATCTCACTGCCCCGTGTGGGCTCTGCCCCTGGGTTACGCCCAAAAGAAATGAGCACTTTTCTGATCTCAGTCTTGTAACACTCTAAATTCCCCACTCTTGGTTCCTGCTGCCACTTCCCAACTTGCTAGCGTACCTGAGTCGTGGAGGGATGTGGGGCCCTTGAAATAAAGGGACCCATGGGGCTGCCCCCCAGGTGTGTGGGTGTGTTGGGGACATGCGCCACTTTGTGGTCTGTGGTTGTTTCTGAGTTAGTCCCTGAGGCTTGGAAAAGGCTTTCTCATTGGTTTTCTCATCGGTTCCAGAAAGCAGTGCTGAGAGGGAAGCAGAGTGAGGAATATTTCTCCCCAGTTTTCAGATGGGAAAACTAAGGTCCAGAGAGAGGAAGGGACTCACTTAAGGTTGCACAGAGAGTGTCAGTGTCAGTGTCAGATGCTCGGGATCATGGACCGTCAGAGGACTGTGTGGGCCTCGGGCTTCTCACCTGTAAAGTGGGGATAAGAGGATCCCTCCCAGCACGTGCGCATGCGCAGTGGGAGTTAGCCACCCCAGGCCCTGCTCTGAAAAGTCCTTATCTCTCAGCTCTCGTGTTCTGGGAATTCGAGATTACTGGGAGGCAAGCAGGAAAATTCATCCGCAGAGCTGCCGCCCACCTCCTCGGGTGCCAGCCATCAGGCTTGGCCTTGGAGGAGGCTCCAGGTGGCCTGTGGGCTGGCCTAGCACGTGGCCGGAGGAGTTGGGGTCTGGGCACAGCTGGCACCCAGCGTTCCTGGATGACGCAGGGGAAGGGTGTCTATGCTGAGGGGCTTCCTGTTGCCGCCTACTACCCCCTCCTGGGAACATGTATGCGGGGAAGTCCTGGGAGGGGGGCTTCTAGAAGGAGGTCTTGGCCCCCTGGCCTCTGGGCCTCCGTGCCTCCTCCCTTCCCTAGGAAACAGGTGTCAGGAACACAGCCCTGCGTACAGGTGGGTGAAGTGAGGCCCAGGGTGGGAAGGGCTTTGACCCATCCTCCAGAGACTGAGGTGGACCAGACCCCCAGCTCCAGGGGCATGAGGGAGCCGAAGGGCCTTGTTCGGGGCATTGGGAGATATTTGGAGGCCAATGTGGACATGAAGGGTAGGCCGTCCATACTTTTCTTTTCCTTGAATATTATTTTTTTCCTGCTTATACAAGCAAAACATGTTTACTCTAGGAAAATACAGAAAAATATAAAGAAGAAATAAAACCAGCTTCAGTCCCACCACCCACAGAGAAGCCTTTTGGCAATGGTTCACAGATGACAGGCTTCTCACAGCACTCCTGGCCTGGAGGGATGAAATCTCTACCCACAGCCCTCCCGCCTGCTCTCCCAGGCGACAGCCCGACTGACCACTCCTGTGGAGGGGAGTCCAGGGGCTTCTAGATGAGAGCTTGCCCCCTGCCCTGGGGCTCTGTGCCTCCTTCCTTCCCTGGGAAGCAGCAAGTCTATATATGGCAGGAAGAGTGAGGACCACCGAGGTCACCTTGGCTTCCTCTGAGGGGATGTCCGCCCCCGTTTTCCCCACCTGCCTAGATCTTTCTGAAGCCCCTTCCTACCCCTTCCCCAAACCCCAGGACATCAGCAAGCAGGGCCATGGGGAGGGGCTAAGGTTCCAGGAGGGCCTATTCAATAACTAACCCAGGAAGTGATGAAGCAGTGACAGTTACTACGTGCACCAGGCACTGTTCCAGACACCTCCAAGTATCGACTAACTACATCATCACAATCACCCTGGGAGGTGGCACTCCCAGCCCCCTTTTACATAGGGCAGACCAACGTCCAGAAAAGCTCCCGGCCACTCTGGCTCCAGGTGGGCTGGCTCCATGCCAGGCTCATTCTGGGCACACACAGGTTGTGTTCCAGGGTCAGGCAGGGCCGGTGTGTGTGGGTGTGAAGGCTACCTCCTTGAGACCCTCAAGCCGGCCCCAAGTTAAGCTTGCCCCAGTGTGGACACTGACCCTGCTCTCTGTTTGCCTTTCAGAGCTGTGCCCAAGACACAGCCCCTTGGACCCGACGCCCCACACACTGGTGCAGCCCATCTCTGCTATGCTGGCCTCCGACCCTGCCTGCTGTCCCCGCTGCCAGCGTGAGGCTGGCCGGCAGCCCTCGGGCCTGGGCAGCACTGACTCGGGCCAGGAGGGCTCAGGCTCCAGGGGCTCAGGCAGGGGCTCGGATGAGGCAGAGGGGGACGGGACCCGGAGCAGCGAAGACGGGGCCTCCTCGGGGCTGGGCAAGGAGGACGAGGAGGAGCAGGCGGATGGGGCAGCCCAGCTGTGTGGGGACGTGTGGAGGGAGACACGTGCGAAGCTGCGGGGCATTGTGGACAGCAAGTACTTCAACCGGGGCATCATGATGGCCATCCTGGTGAACACAGTCAGCATGGGCATCGAGCACCATGAGCAGGCCAGTGTGGTGGGTGGGTGGCTGGCAGAGTGGGGGGCAGAGGGGAGGGCTGGGTGCCCAGGCCCCTGCCGGCCCCATCCAGCCTGGGCTTGTTGAGCACCTATCGTGCAACTGTCTCCCTGTCCCCCTGACTTCACTGGGTCTGAGTCATCCAGGTGACCTTGGTGCCCAGACCAGGGCCAGGCACAGAGGAGGGAGGCATTCAGGGTATCTGATTAATGAGTGAATGAATGAATGAATGAGTGAATGAGTTAAGCTGCGATAGGGCTAGGTGGGAGTCAGATTGGTCTTTTCCCCCCAAGCCACACAGCCTGGACACCAGTGGACCCACAGCCAGTCCCTACCAAATCTAACCTTCATTCCTCATCTTTCCATGTGACCTTTCTTGTCTGACCTCCCTAAAACAGCCAGAATGGGCTTTCCAGAGGGCCAGTCTGGCAGGGCTCTCCTCTGCTCCTGAACATCCATAGCTCCCCTTCTCCCTAGGACACGGCCTGGACCTTTCCACTCGACATTCAAGGGCCTTTGTGATCTGCCTGCCGCGTATCTTCACCAGGAGATGGGGCCACCTCCTGCCCTGGCACCCGGCATGCACGTGCCCTTCCTGGCTCCTCCACGCCCCCACGGCCCCTGGCACTTGGGGTGGTCCGAGGTGGCCCTGTAAGGGCTCTCCCATCTCACTCCTTGACTGAGCCTGTGGCTTCTTCTGTCCTTGACTCTGAGTGCGTGGGGTGCATGGGGGTGTTGGCTGAGTTGAACGGTGTGCCCAGGCCCCTGGCCACAGGGCATTTAGAAGTGAAAGGGGTTCAGAGACGATGTAGCCAGAGTGGAGGTAGTTTGTGGGACAGGGAAGCTTCTAAGAGGTGGCAAGAACACCAGGGGGTATACAAAAGGAGGGTATTTGTGGGACACAGGATGGAGAGGGCTTAAAGGGGGGGGTTAGTATCGATGTCAGTTCATAGGTCACACCCAGGGTTGACAGCCTGAATAACAAGTCCAGTCCTGGCTTTGTTTGTAAAAACACCATTTTTTGGCTCCTATCAGACCCTAGAGTCCCGGGGTGATGAGAACAGTTAAGCATTCGACTACTAGCAGAAAGGTTGGTAGTTCAAATCCACCCAGAGGTGCCTTGGAAGACAGGCCTGGTGATCTGCTTCCAAAAGGTCACAGCCTTGAAAACTCTATGAAGCAGTTCTGCTCTGCATACCATGAATTGGAATCAACTTGACGGCAACTAACAGGAACAAAAACCAGACCCTAGGTAGGTTCCCTCCCTAAACCTGCACCCCATCCCCATGAAGGCACCCCCATCTTGCAGCTGGTGACCGTGAGGTCTAGGGAAGGGAAGTCACTGGTCCAAGATCCCCCAGCCAGTCAGGGGTCAGATTTGAACCCACATCTTTCTGTGGCAAGACTGACTACCCCACAGGACTGAGGATTTTGGCATTGCCTTTCCTTGCCTCTTTTTTGCCCTCTTTCTGCAGAGCCCGCACCCACCCTGGCTGCACCCTGCTGTGGGCCACACTCTCATTTCCCTCTTCATTAGCTTGCCAAGTGCAAGCTCCATTCAATTAACTTAAATGCGGCCCCTGGGGCTGCCGCACTCTGGAGCTGCTGGTTTGCCAGCCATTCCAGCTTAATTAAAACGGTCCCTGGGGAGGGCTGGTGGGGCCCTTCTTTACAGAGCTCACTCACCTGGAGGCCAGCCTCTGGCCTTTGCCTGGCCCCAGTCTGCTTAGGGGTGGAGGCCTGGCTGGGCCGGCACTCCTGGGGAAGCCGCCCCCTAGAGAACAGCTGCTTTTAGAGTGCTGTGGCTAGTTTGGGTAGGGCAGCACCAAGAGAGGCCTGTCACAGCTCTGCTACACCAGAGCCTGGGCACTGTCCCGGCTGGCGGCCTGCTCAAACTAGATTGTGAGAACCAGTTTTCAAACACTTCAAAATTTTGCAAGCTGGTTGCTCCTTGGAAACCCTGGTGGCGTAGTGGTTAAGTGCTACTGCTGCTAACCGAAGGGTCAGCAGTTTGAATCCGCCGGGCACTCCTTGAAAACTCAATGGGGCAGGTTCTACTCTGTCCTATAGGGTCGCAATGAGTCCGAATCGACTCGACAGCACTGGGTTTGGTTTGGTTGCTCTTTAGAAGCAAGGATGGCAAGACTGTGTCACATGTACTTTGGACATGTTATCAGCAGGGATCTGTCCCTGGAGAAGGACATCACGCTTGGTAAAGTAGAGGGCCAGTGAAAAAGAGAAAGACCCTCAACAAGATGGACTGACATGTGGCTGCAACAATGGGCTCAAGTATAACAACGATTGTGAGGATGGCACAGGACTGGGCAGTGTTTCCTTCTGTTGTTCGTAGGGTTGCTATGAGTCAGAACCGACTCAATGGCACCTAACTACAACAAGCTTAAAATTGGCCGTGGTGGGAGTATTTATACCATGGAAATTGGCATACACTACAAATCCAGGCTACGTGTCAGAGGCCTGTTTACCGGCTTACTACTGGCCCTTGCTGTGTCACCCAGGCCCAGCAAGGCCAGGGCACCTCTGTCCTCTGGGCCCAGCCTCTCCCTTGGCCTAGCCTGTGCCCTCTCTCTCCATTGCCACACACCGCCTGATCTCACCTTAGAGCTGGTGGTGCCTCTGCTCTCCAGCACTGTAGGCGTTGTGTGGTTCCGGAACCATATTTTTCCCGGCAGCCCCCACCATTGTGAGGGAGGCCGTTCTCACTGCTAAGTCTTCTGCTCGTTGACCTTGGTTTTCTCATCTGTGAGGCAGGTGCCTCCCGTGGTGCCCTTCCCCTCATAGGGATCGGCTGCCGTTTACTGAGCACCTACTAAGCGCCAGGTCCTGAGCTAGGGCAGTGCCATCACGTCCTCACAACCACCCTGGAAGCCAGTATCATCACCCCTCAACCCCTCAACACTGCTGCTCAGAGATAAAATTGCTCCCCCGCAGTCTGGGTTCCATCCCTGCTTCTGCTGTTGACCAGTGGGATGACCTTGGGAAGCTATGTGGCGTCCCTCAGCTGGTGTTCCCATTTGTGAACGGGCCATCCACCCCCTTCTGACAGATCAGCTGGAGGCTTCCATGCATCGAGATGCCTGGCACATAGTAGGCGCTCAATAACCAGGACTGATCAATGAATCCTTCGCCTGGTCCTTCCGCCCCCACCGCTGGGGCGAGTTTATCATCTTCTGTCTGAAGTCTCCGAAAATTAATTAATTAAAGAAAAAGTGAGGGGGAAGGAGGATTTTAAACACATTCTTTTTAAGGCTGCTCTGAACGGCAGCGGTTGTTTGCCTGGGCTCTGCACAGGGCCTGCTCGTGGGCCCGCTGGTATTTTTACTCCACTCTCCCTGCTCTCAGACACCACTGGTGACAAGCGATCCACCCCCATATTTATTTTGAGCACCCCTGTCTGAGGTGGCGCCTGTGGGGAGAGGTGATCCAGGGCCGCTGAGCGGGACACGGGGGTGGGGGACAGCAGGAAAAGTGAGGGGTCGAAGCTTGGTGCCTACTGTCAACTGGTACTTAGCACCATGTCCTCAGCTCTGTGTAGGTCAAGAAATCAAATGATGTACTGCATTGGGCAAATCTGCTGCAAAAGATGTCTTTAAAGTGTTAAAAAGTAAAGATAACACTTTAAGGACTAAGGTGTGCGTGACCCAAGCCATGGTGTTTTCAATCGTCCCATATGCATGCCAAAGCTGGACAATGAACAAGGAAGACCCAAGAAGAGCTGATGCCTTTGAATTAGGTGCTGGTGAAGAATATTGACTATACCACGGACTGCCAGAGGAATGAACCAATCTGTCTTGGAAGAAGTACAGCCAGAAGGCTCCTTAGAAGCAAGGATGGCGAGACATCATCTCACATACTTTGGACATGTTATCAGGAAGGACTGGTCCGTGGAGAAGGATGTCATGCTTGGTGAAGTGGAGGGTCATGGAAAAAGAGGAGGACCCTCAAGGAGATGGATTGACCCAGTTGCTGCAACAGTGGGCTCAAGCATGACAACGATTGTGAGGATGGCGTAGGACCAGGTAGTGTTTCGTTTTGTTGTACATCGGGTTGCTATAAGTTGAAATCGACATGACGGCACCTAACAGCTACAACAGTCTGAGTGCCACGGCCAGGTGGCCACTCATGCAGCCCTCGTCCTGCAGGGGTGTTGATGTGGGGGAGCTGTCACAGGGGTCCCACCTGCCCACTTTCCAGCCTGGCCTCAGGGAGCTCTGTGTGCTGCTGAGGGTGGCGAGCATGCAGGGTAAGGCAGAGGCCCAGGCCCGGGGTCAGGGAAGCCTGGGCATGGTTTTCCTATACAAGCCTCCACTTGCTCATCTGTAAGTGGGTTGGTTGGCCCTGCCTGGTCACGGGGTACTCAGATGAGAGTACGGAGGTGAGGTTGCAGGTGTCCGTGGCCACTGGTGGTCCCCGCTGCCTAAATCATGAAGGATCCTATGTCACCGGGAGCCAGCTCGCTCACCTTGAGGTGGCAGATGCAGGGAGCGGCCTGGAGAAGGTAGCAGGTGAAGGGGGCTTCGGCCAGGCAGGGAGGAGGGCAGCACCGAACAGTCCCCGTGACTGTGAGACTGCATGGGAAGCAGGGAGGTCAGTTCACTCAGGCTGCCTGGGGGCTCCTAGGGGAGGCCAGGTTCCTTTGTCATCATCTCTTGTCACTGCGTCATCACATTGCTACCTTGTGTGAGCCTCATGGTTGTCCTATGGGGTAGGCACAGAGGGTGTCCTAGCCTCACTGGGCAGGTGGGGAAACTGAGGCTCAGAGAGGTGAAATGGCTTGCCCAGGGTGACGTGGTGAGGGCCTGGCAAAACTGGCTCCAAGAGCTGAGGTCAGCGTTGGGCAGGTTGAAGTGGAGGTTACAGGAAGCCAATAGACAGGGAGGCATGGGTCAGAAGGCATGGCTCCTGGGAACAGCCTTCCCTCTTCCCTGCCATCACCTACTCTTCCAGGCTGTGACTTCTCCTGAGCTGGGCCAGGCTTCCCTGCATCCTTATCCTGCCCTGGAATTGGAGGGTGGCCTTGGGTGCTGTTCCTTGGCTCAGGTCGCAAAGTAGGAGAACCAAGAGCAGAGGATCTGCTGACTAGGCATTCGGGCAGGGGTGCAGGGAGCCTCCCAGGACAGAGCTGACCCCAGATAGGGGCACGTCTACTGGCCCAGCCTCCACGGGGCTGCATTCAAGGCCCCCAAGTCACTTGGAAACCTGGTGGTGCAGTGGTTAAGAGCTATGGCTGCTAATCAAAAGGTCGGCAGGTGCTCCTCAGAAACCCTATGGAGCAGTTCTACTCTGTCCTATAGGGTCGCTATGAGTTGGAATCCACTCGACGGCAACGGGTTTGGTTTGGTTTGATTTAAAGTCAGTGGACTGGTATATTCTCCCGGGCAGAGGAGGACGGGGTGGCTTAGCCTGACATTTCAGCTCTGTGGGCTCCAGGGGAGAGGGAGGCACCAAGGTGGATTGCAGTCAACGAAGGCTTGCCGGAGGTGGTGACACTGTCGATGGATCCTGAGGGATGACTAGGAGTTCATCGGTTAGATGGAGAGGAGAGACAGACTCAGGGACTGGGAACATTGGCATTCCCCAGAAGGGTCCTGAGCCCTTGGGAGGATATACACATGGGCAGGACAGACAGCCAGCAAGCCAGGAGGCTAGGCTTTAGTGTAGGCTTTATCCTCAGGGCGGTGGGAGCCACAGAAGATTTGTAAGTAGGGGAATGGCTGTGTCAAACTGGAGCTTCAATTCAGGAAAGTGGGGCAGGTGAAGGCAGTACGGGCCATGGGGAGGTAGGTGGGACCAGAGGGAGGGGAGCTGGGTTTGAGGTCTGACTCCACCACTGACTGCCCATGGGTCTGGGCAGCCACTCTCCTCTCTAAGCCTCAGGTTCCCCATCTATAAAATGGGGATAATAAAGGGTTGTTTGAGGCTTAGATGAGAGGATGCATGGAAAGTATGTAGCTGTCCAGGCCCTTGGGAGGCAGTTAACCAGCACTGCTGCTGTCAGTATCCTGACTCCCTGCTTTCCCCCGATAGCCCTGGATGGAGTACCAACTTCTCCCCTAGACTCAGCCCCACCCAGGAGGATAGTCACACTTAGTGGACTCCAGGTGACACCAGGCCTCCCACCTTGCTCTCCAGGAAGGAGGAGGAGCGTGCTGGGCTGGACAGGTGCCAGGGGCCAGCTTAGAGACCCCTGCCCAGTACGCTTTGTCTATCCCTGCAGAAATGGCCGGAGGCCAGGCCATCATGGGCCACCCAAGCCGGGCACTAGGCAAGGATGTGGTGCCCCTGCCCTGCCCCTGCTTGACCTTTCTTCCTCACCTACTCTCTAGCCTCCTGCCTCTGGTGACCTGAGTTTTCTCTGCCCCCAGCCACCTCTTTCACAGGGTGGGTCTCTGCCATCTCTGTTGGCCTCTCTGTTGTCTGTCTGTCTGACTCCCAGAGTGCCTTTTTATGGGTCCTTTCGTATGTCTGTATCTGTGTTTCTGTCTCTCTATGTCTCTGTCTCTCTGTGTGTCTCTGGCTCTCTGTGTCTCTGGCTCTCCGTGTCTCCGGCTCTCTCTCTGTCTGTGTTTCTGGCTCTCTCTAGGTCTCTCAGTCTCCCCACACCCTGCCTTTGCCTCTCTGCCTCAGTGTCTATATCCGTCTGTCTTTCGAATCTCTGTCCATCTCTCTCATCTCTGCTCTATCTCTTTGTACACACCCGCCTCCCCACGGTCTCTCACTCTGTCTATATTTGTCTGTCTGTCTCTTCTGCTCGCTGTCTCTCTCTCCCAGAAAAATGCTTGCAGGAGTGATGGATGGTCCATTAGAAAAAGACTAACAGGTGTGCGCTCGCTGACTAGGGAAACAGCTGTTGCGCGGGAGGCGGAAGCCCGCAGTGACCTTTCGGAAGAGAGCATGGGGCCCACATCAATTGTGGGAGTGAGTGTGCAGCCGGTGCGGGAGGACAAGTCATTATCACAGGCTATCAGTGGCCACGGGCTATCAGCGGACACCCTGTGACCGCTAGGAACTTAGGCTCTGGCTCAGCCAGGGATGCCAGCTCCTCCCACCCAGGCGCCCGCTCAGGTCCCAGTCTCCCTTTGAGACCATTTTGTGAGTCAAATGTAATTACGGCTGGAATTGGGGCCGGTTCCTTTTATCTGGGCTTGAGAGGAGCTGGCAGTTTTATTAGATTTCCCAGGCACCAGGCAGGGAGCAGGTGGTTGGGTTGTTAGTTTTTTTCCTTCTCTTTTTTAACCCAAATGGAATCAAAGTCAGGTCGCTGGAGTGCCCTGTCACCCTGTTGATTGACCTTGGGTGCGTGATGTCGAGGGGTGGGAGACCCTCCTGCTTCCGTTCTCAGCTCTCCCGCCTCCTGGTCTTTGCTCTGGGTGGTCCCTCTGCCCAGACACCTTCTCTTCTTCTCCCTGTCACCTGCCTGCCCCCTCTCAGCTTCTAGGTCCAGGAAGCTGCTCCTGACTCCACTACGACTGTTCCCCAGGCCCCTCAACTTCCCTCTGTTATCAGCACTCACTGCCTTGTTAGCTGTGGGTGCCGGTCTTTGCCACCAGAGTATGTGCTCCTTGAGGGCAGGGACAATGACGGCACACCCACCACTGTCTACCCTGGTTAGCACAAGTCCGCTCATAGTCGAAGCTCCGAAGTATCTGCGGAATGCATGCAGGAATGAATGAATTCAGGTGGAGAGCAGTTTGGAGTCAGACTTGGTAGTGTCTAGCTCTGTTACTTCCTTGCTGGGGGCTCTGAGCAGTCACTTCATTTCTCCAAGCCTCAGTTTTCTCATCTGTACAATGGAGACATTAATAGTGACCTTGGAGTGGTGCAAATTGTTAACGTGCTTGGTTGCTAACTGAAAGTTGGAATCCACCAGAGGCACCTTGGAAGAAAGGCCTGGTGATCTATTTACGAAAAACCAGCCATCGAAAACACTATGAAGCACAGTTCTACTCTAACACACACGGGTCACCATGAGTTGGAGTCGACTTGATGGCAACTGGTAACTGCAACCTCACAGTTTGTGGTGAGGAGTCGGTAATTGCGTGCAGTGTCAGGCTTAGCATGGGGCACGGGGTCAAGGCTGAGCCCACCCTTCTCTGTGATTCAGGTGGGAAGGACCTGGTGCAGGGCAGTGAGCAGAAACTAGGCACCTTACCGTTTCCAGAGGGGCCGCGAGGGGAGAGAAAGGGCTGGACCCTTAGCAGAGAGGTTTGCAGCGAATGTGGACATCTTCTGTTTGGCCGTCTCATTTTACGGATGAGGAAACTGAGGCCCGCCCAGAAGGGGACTTCCCAGGGTCACATAGCCACATAACATCCAAGCCAGGCCTGGAACCAGGGTCTGGGTTCCTCAGTGGGTCCGTTTGTTGGGCTTCACCTGCTCCTAAAAACCACATGGCAAACAGCTCCAGGGGCGGAGGAGGGCTCTGTGGACAGGGGGCTGGTCTCCCTTGGGTCAGCTTGGGCAGGTCCCTTAATCTCCCTGGGCCCTAGTGTCCTCTCTGAAAAGTGGGTGAAGGAAGTGCCACTGCCCAGAGTAGTCAGGTGGTGAAGAAACGTCATATGTGTTCTATGCACGGTAGGTGTCTGGTCCCTGTCGCCCTTCACTGAACACGGTGAGTCTGCAGCCACTCGTGACCCCAAGACGCCCATTGCTGGGTGGAGGAGAAGAGGGGAAGGCTTGTTTGTGCAGACAGTGGCTAAGAGGGGGCCCTTGGAGCCAGGCTGCCAGGGTTCAAATTCTGACTCCCTATTTTTTTTTATTGACTAGCTGCATGGGAAGTGCTCACTAAGTGGGGCAGGGTTATGAGCAACAGGGAGTTTCCAGAGACCCCTGACCTGCTTTTCCATCTTGCTCTGCGTCTAGCCCTGTGACCTCAGGCGGCTTCTGAGCCTCAGTTTTCTCATCTGTAAAATGAGTACAGTAATACCTCTTTCAGTGAAGAAATGAGCAGTAACAGCATCATTTCCAAACTTGTGGAGGTCAGTCCTGTGGTCCCCTCCTAGTCCCAGGCCCACCAACTGCAGGGGCCTGTCAGAACCCCAGGGCAGCAGAGGTGAGAGGCCCTCAAGGCCATATGCAGGGGGAAGCCTGAGCCCCAGAGAGGACACTAGGCCTGCCTGTCTCCCCGGGGGTCCTGGAGCTGATGCTGTCTAGCTGGCCTGACCAGGTCCCCACCCCCACCCCATGCCCCCACAGCCCGAGGAGCTGACCAACATCCTGGAGATCTGCAACGTGGTCTTCACGAGCATGTTCGCCCTGGAGATGATCCTGAAGCTGGCTGCCTTCGGGCTCTTCGACTACCTGCGCAACCCCTACAACATCTTCGACAGCATCATTGTCATCATCAGGTACCCCTCCCGCTGCCCATCTGCCCCAGCCCCACCACCCAGCGGAGGGGCTGAGGAGGGGGATTCAGTGCTTTGGCCCCCAGCCCACCACAGAGGGGATTCGAACCAGCGGTTCTTTACCTCTCTGTGCCACGGACCCTCTGGCCACCTGTTGAAGCCCACAGGCCCCTTCTCAGAGTAATGTTTTAAGGGCACAAAATAAAGCCCACGACCTTCCAAAGGGAGCCAATTACACTGTGATACAAAGTGTTTAAAAATTCACCGTTCAGCAGTATGTATGCTTCTTGATTAATGCGCTAAACAGCAAGATCTAGCAGCGGGTCTGTGACTACCATCATTCCAAAGAAGGGGTGAGCATAAATAATATTGGGCAATATATGCATCAGCTGTCACGTCATGTGAGAGGACCAGTGATTTCATCTGGTGACAAATTCTCTGTGGTTTGTTTACATGCATAATTGAAAGAAATGCCACATCTCAGTAAGAGGTCAGTGACATTCATTGTCCTCTTGAATTCTAGCCACAGATATTTCTGGGGGCCCATGGACTCCAGGTTAAAACCAAAAACCAAACCCGTTGTTGTCGAGTTGATTCTGACTCATAGCAACCTTATAGGACAGAGAAAAACTGCCCTGTAGGATTTCCAAGGAGCAGCTGGTGGATTTAAACTACCTTTTGGTTAACAGCTGAGCTCTTAACCACCGTCCCGCCAGGGCTCCGGCTCCAGGTTAAGAGTCCCTTATTTAGAGAGTGCCACGGAGCAGTGAAACCTGCAAACCATGTTGGTTGTGCAAATGAATGAAGGAATGATGGAACCTTTCCACCTCACTGTCCTCCCGGCCTCCCCACCGTGCTGCCCACTGACGCCTGTCTCCCCTCTCCCCACGGCCACAGCATCTGGGAGATAGTGGGGCAGGCAGACGGCGGCCTGTCGGTGCTGCGGACCTTCCGGCTGCTGCGGGTGCTGAAGCTGGTGCGCTTCATGCCCGCGCTGCGGCGCCAGCTGGTGGTGCTCATGAAGACCATGGACAATGTGGCCACCTTCTGCATGCTGCTTATGCTCTTCATCTTCATCTTCAGGTGAGCCACACCTGCTGGGCTTGCGGGGCGGGAGTGGGGGGCTGTGGGCGGGCACCTGGGGAGGGCGGGCTGGCTGAGCCTCTCTGGGCCAGGCCACCGCATAATGTGGCTCTAAGCAAATCACTTCCCCTCTGAGCCTCAGTGTTGGCCTCTGTAAAGTGGGGCCAGCACTGCCCCACCCCTGACTCCTGGTGGATCGGAGAATAAAACCAGGCGGGGTGGGCAGAAAGCTGGGTGCGTGCGTCCCTCAAGCTGCCCTCGCTTGCCCCCCAGTATCCTTGGGATGCACATCTTTGGCTGCAAATTCAGCCTCCGCACGGACACAGGTGACACAGTCCCCGACAGGAAGAACTTTGACTCCCTGCTGTGGGCCATTGTAACGGTGTTCCAGGTGAGTGGTGGGCGCGTCTATGCGTCTCACGGGAAGGGGGTCTCTCCCGGCCTGCCGGCCAGGGACGCTTTTCAGAAGTGCCCTCATCTCTGAGGATCCAGAGAAGAGGGGTGACCTGACAGGAGGGGGATCCGCGGGCACGGCCCACTCCCTGCCCCTCCGCTCGGCTCTGAGACTTTGTGCCATTGTGGTTCTTCTCTGAGGCTGTTTCCTTGTGTGTAACATGGGGACGAGGACGCCATGATGGTTAAATGAGTGGGTGCATGTCAAGGGTCTGTCACACCAGCGTCCCTTTCTCCAGGACGGTGGGGTCAAAAGGGGCCAGAGAGGAAGAAGGACAGGCTCCCAGGTCTGGATGGGCTGGTACTCCAGGGGGGGCACAAGCAGAAAGGAGTGCTAAGAGGAAGTTCCGGGGGTGACGCTGAGACTGTGGTTGTGGAAGCAGCTGAAGTAGACACATGAGCCCACGACTCAGTGGGCATGAGTGTGCCATGCAGGCCCGAGAACGTGGCAGAGCAGTGGGGTGGGAACCAGGGGGCGAGACCTGCCAGGTGGATGGGGCCTGCCGGGTAGGCCCACTCCGGCTAAAGAGGCCCGTGATGGGGCAGCATCTCGCCATGGGGAGTATGTCCCAAGCATGGGGGTGACGCCTGAGCGTGTGTGTGAGGTGTGAAGGTGTGCAAGAGCCACGAAGTTCTTTCATCTATGCCAGCTGGTGGGGTCCCCCTGCCCTTGGGCTGGACTGTGGCCTGGTTGACAGCCCCAGCCCCTCCCTCTAGATAGAGGTTGCCCCAACCTGGGGGTACCCAACGGACTGACCTGTATCCCCCACCCACAGATCCTCACCCAGGAGGACTGGAATGTTGTCCTCTATAACGGCATGGCCTCCACCTCCCCGTGGGCCTCCCTCTACTTTGTCGCCCTCATGACCTTCGGCAACTACGTGCTCTTCAATCTGCTGGTGGCCATCCTGGTGGAGGGCTTCCAGGCAGAGGTGACTACAGGCCCGGTGGAGGAAGCACCCCCATGGGGCCTGCACAAGGCTGGGCTAAGGGGGGGGGGTTCTCTGGGTGGGGGAGGAGTGCAATGCAAATTTCTAGCAGGAACATGTCCCCAGGGGAAGGGGTTGCCAATGAGGCAGGCAGTGGGTTTCCCATCCCAGGAGGTATGCAAATGGGGGCTACATCTGGGATCCCTGCCTTTCCCATGGAGTGCAGGACTAGGCCCCTCCATCCCTGAGATTCTGAAGTCCCCAGGATCTGGGATTTTAGATCCTGCTTCCTCTGTTCTTTGGGGCTTTGGGGATACTTGCAGTCAGGCACATGTAGGTCTGTGGCCCAAGTCCCTGTTAGCTGCATCGCCTTAGGTCACCTACTTGCTTTCTCTGAGCCTGAGTTTCCTCATCTGTAAAATGGGTGAAAACATCCATTGTAAGGTGCAGGAGTGGGGGGAAGGGCTGAGCCCACCTGTGTTCCAACATGATGATGGCCCTCCCAGGGTGACGCCAATCGCTCCTACTCAGATGAGGACCAAAGCTCATCCAACATGGAGGAGTTTGACAAGCTCCAGGAGGGCCTGGACAGCGGGGGAGGTAAGCAGGCCTCCACTGGTCACCCAGGGGGTCAGGACCCTTCCGGGGATCCAGGTGGGGAAAGGGCACAGCACCTGGCTTCCCCCTCAAGGTAGGCTGGAGGCTGCAGCACCTGCCCCAGGGACACCTGCACCCCACCCTGACCCTTCACACTGTGCAGCCTGCTGGGAAGAGCCTCAGAGTTCTGGTCCCACTGGCACGTCTGGGCAGCCTTCTCCACCCCAGGCCTACTGTCCTTGTTGGTAACTGGGCGGATAGCCCCTGCCTAGCTTCCTAAAGTGGGCATGGTAGTGAGGTTCCCATCAGGGTGAAGCTCCAGACTGGCTCTGAGCACAGTAAGCAAGGGGTACTCTCACCCAGAAATAAAGCTGTGAGCCCTGCAGGCCAGGCAGTGGGGAGGTGCATGTGGTGGGGTCCAAGCGGGAAGACTTCCTGGTGGAGGGTGTCTCCTCAGAAAAGCTTTGTGTTACTGTCCATATCTCCGTTTGTCTCATGGCTTCCTTTCCTCTTTTTCTGTCTCTGTCTGCCTGTCTGTCTCTCCCTCTGTCTCCAACTCATCCCTCCAGACCCCAAGCTCTGCCCAGCCCCCATGACCCCCAATGGGCACCTGGACCCCAGTCTTCCACTGGGTGGCCATCTGGGCCCCACTGGGGGCATGGCCCCCACCCCCCGCCTCTCACTGCAGCGGGACCCTGTGCTGGTGGCTCTGGGCTCCCGCAAGAGCAGCGTCATGTCACTGGGGAGGATGAGCTATGACCAGCGCTCCCTGGTAAGTCCCTGCGGGGTGCTCCAGATGGGAGCTCCCTCTTGGGTGGGTGTGTTTGGGGCCCTAGGGAGATGCCCACCATCCAGCCTCAGCCTCCGAGGCCCAGGCCCACAGCACCAGACTGTCCAGCAACACCAGGCAGAGATCATGCCTCTTGCATTCCTGGGTGCCCACAACCAGAGCAGAACCTGGCAATAAGGAATGGATGAGTGGAGTGGATGGATGAATGAATGAATTAGTGAAGGAATAGTGCTGGTGGGGTTTGGTGTAATAAGTTGGGTTTTCTTCCTGGCAGCAATGGGGGGTGGGGGGCAGGTGAAGAGCCAGGCTTTAGGGTCAGGCAGACCCAGCTTGGATCTGGCCTCTGCCATACCTGAACAGTGTGACCCCCCTACCTGTAAAATGGGAAGAAGACCCCAATTTGGTGTACCTTCCTCAAGGGAAGTGAGGTGGACATAACCACGCTGTGGACCTGCCCTAAACAGTAAGAGGAGGGGCAGGAAGAGGACCCCTGCCGTCTGCCCCCTCAGCCACCCGGTGGCCGGCGGGTGGCCTCCATAGGGCCTCATGGGGCGGGACCGGCTGCCAGTGGGCACCTCTTGTCCGAACCGTGGGAGCGTGTGTGGGGCCCTGACGGGAGCCCCGGCCTCCTCCCAGTCCAGCTCCCGGAGCTCCTACTACGGGCCGTGGGGCCGCAGCGGGACCTGGGCCAGCCGCCGCTCCAGCTGGAACAGCCTCAAGCACAAGCCACCGTCGGCCGAGCACGAGTCCTTGCTCTCGGCCGAGCGGGGTGGCGGCGCCCGGGCCTGTGAGGGCGCCCGTGACGAGGGGCCGCCGCGAGCCGCCCCGCTGCACGCCCCGCACGCGCACCACGCGCACCGTGGCCCGCATGTGGCGCACCGCCACCGCCACCACCGCCGGACGCTCTCCCTCGACACCAGGGACTCGGTGGACCTGGCCGAGCTGGGGCCCGCGGGGGGCGCCCACCCCCGGACAGCCTGGAGGGCGGCGGCCCCGGCCCCGGGGCACGAGGACTGCAATGGCAGGATGCCCAGCATCGCCAAGGACGTCTTCACCAAGATGAATGACCGCGGGGATCGCGAGGAGGATGAGGAGGAGATAGACTACGTGAGTGTGGGCAGGGCCTGGGGGCGGGACCAGAAGGCTGGCCAAGAAATTAGTGGGCGGGGCCCCAGGGGCAGGCTGGAGTGGGAGGGCTCTGAGGGGCGTGGCATTAGGGGCGTGGTGAGAAGGGCAACGGCTTCAGGTGGGAGAGGGAGGAGGGGCGGGGCCCGCACTGCCCACACCTGAGCTAGGCCTAACTTTGGAAGATTAGCCCTCCCTGCAGGCCCTTGGGTGGAGTGGAGGGTCTGGACTTGCTGGAAGAGTGTCGGGACGCGATTCAGTGCCTACAGTTCGTTGGATGCCCCGAGTGGGCGGAGGTAGGAAGCTCTGGGCAGCGCTGACCCACCCTGCCCTGTCCTCCCCTCGCCAGACTCTGTGCTTCCGGGTCCGAAAAATGATCGACGCTTACAAGCCCGAATGGTGCCAGGTCAGAGAGGACTGGTCCGTTTATCTCTTCTCCCCTGAGAACAGGTGGGCAGCCGGCTTGCGGTGGCCATGGGGCAGGAAGCTGACATCGGTGGGGGCCATTGATAGGGAGTTCGCCCATGCCCGACAGGACCCTCCTGCCCAGTTGTGCGGGGTCTCCAGGGGCGTTCCAAGGTCCAGGTTGGAAAAATCTTGAAATAGCTGTGACCCAAGGAACCTGGTGTGCTCACATCTGGAGGGGGCATCAGAAGGCTTCCTGGAGGAGGAGGCCTTCTGCTGGGCTTTGGAGGCAGACAGCATTTCAGTAGGTGAAGCAGGGCTTGTGAAGAGGAGGAGGCCGGTCCAGATGGAGGAAGGAGCAGCTTGGGGAAAGGCTTGGGGGCAGAAGTAGAGGATAGCAGGCAATGTGGTGTCCGAGTGTCTGGAGGACAGGGGTCAGGGATGTGGCCGGTGTTTGGAAGGCCTTGAGTGCCAGGGCAAGGTGGGTGTCTTTCACTTTATGGTACCAGGAGCTGCTGCGGGTGTGTGGTCAGGGGCTGTGGCTCCAGGGAGGCGCTCTGAGCAGATGTAAAGTTGGCACCTGTTGTGTGGCCAGAGAAAAGGGGGGTCACTTCCTCCAGGCTGTTCTGGTTCCTATGTGTGCCTGGGCTCCCTGCCATTCTTATGGCCAAGGGGAGGGGCAAACAGACGCACATGGGGCCCCTGCCCTCCCTGCCCAGGTTCCGGGTCCTATGCCAGACCATCATCGCCCACAAGCTCTTTGACTATGTCGTCCTGGGCTTCATCTTCCTCAACTGTATCACCATCGCCCTGGAGCGGCCTCAGATCGAGGCGGGCAGCACAGTGAGTGGCCTTGGGCCTCGGTCAGGGAAAGGCAGGGGGACAGGCCATTGGGGCCTGCAATGGGAGGAGGGGGTTGGGAGAGCCCCAAGCACCATGGGGAGGTGGGCCATGGAGCTTGCCTCTGGAGGGGCTAGGCCGCATAGACTGATCTGGCAGCCTGTCCTGGATGCCCTTGGCTGAGGGCAGGGACGGATGGGGTGGTGCAGCAGGAGCCCTGGGGCTAGGTCTCTCCCCGATCTTCCAGGAACGCATCTTCCTCACTGTGTCCAACTACATCTTCACAGCCATCTTTGTGGGCGAGATGACACTGAAGGTAGCTCTCAGCTTCACCCCGGCTGTACCGCCCCCAGCTCTGGTCCCCTTGCCCAGACCTGGCCCCTCCCTCAGCCTGTCACTGACAAGTCCATCAGCCTCCACCTGTCCCCCACCCTCGGTGCCAGCCCCTGGGTTGGGCTTCAGGGCCCAGAGGGCTTCAGACACTTCCGCACGCTTTGAGAGCTCACAACACAGCCTGAAAAGCCAATGCAGGCCAGGGTTTGCAGTGTGAAGGAGGAACCCGCTGGCGGCATGGCGCACGGGGGACTGATTTCATGTGAGGCGTCCCAGAACGCGTGGCTTTGAATTGGCTTAGCCAGATGGAAGAGAGGGAGACGGGCATTCGGGACAGAGGGGTGAAAGGGTGATTAGCTCCCGGAGAACGGACAGGTCGGCCTCCTGGGCCCCTGCCCCGCCCATCACCACGCCTCAGAGGGGCAGCAGTCACCCCGTCTCCTGCTCTTCTCCTTACCGGCGGTGCGCAGCCCGGACCTCGGCGGGAGGGACCTGCCTGACCCCGCCCCCTCCCAGGGAGGCCGGCCTGACCTCGCCCCGCCCCTCACAGAGGCCGGCCTGATCTCACCCACGCAGCCCGTCCCACCACGTGGGGTCCTACTGGCCCCGCCCACAGCCCCACCCCTCGCCAAGGCCGGCTTGACCCCGCCCCCGCCGTTCCAGGTGGTCTCTCTCGGCCTGTACTTTGGCGAAGAGGCGTACCTGCGCAGCAGCTGGAACGTGCTGGATGGCTTCCTCGTCTTCGTGTCGATCATCGACATCGTGGTGTCTGTGGCCTCGGCCGGGGGAGCCAAGATCCTGGGGGTTCTCCGGGTCCTTCGGCTCCTGCGCACCCTACGCCCCCTACGGTGAGGACTGCTCCCCCGCGGGTGGTGGTCCCTGTGCAGCCCAGGAAGCTGCAGGGGCCTGCGTGACCCCCCACGCCCACCCTCTTCACCCACTCAGTCCTCCCGGGAGTTTGTGTCAAGCCTCAGCTGAGCAGGCCAGGGACTGGGGGTGCCTGCTCCTGGGTTGGGGGGTGGATCCTGGAGACTCTGGTGGGAGGTGGAGGGATGCCGAAAAGGGCAGGGCCTTCCATTCCAGTCGGAGGGCAGGGATGGAAGGTGACCCCCCACCCCGTGTGCCACCCATCTCTGTGTCCCTGGGTGCCTCACTGCTATCTCTGGGCCCAAGCTCTAGAGAGGGTGTGGTGTGGCTCCCAAGGGGCCTGGGTGAGGGCAGTGTCCTGCTGTGTGTATAGATCTGGGGTCTGGGTTACTGCTCACCACCTGTTCCCTCCAAACCCAGGTAGCCGGGCTGCTTTCTGTATGTTCCTCACACTTGTCTTCACGACCTTGGGGCCCCTGCCCTGGGGACTTGGGCCAAGTGGGGCTGCCTCCAGGCCGTGGATTCACAGTGCCCCGGCCCCGCTCTGCCCGCAGGGTCATCAGCCGGGCACCCGGACTGAAGCTGGTGGTGGAGACCCTCATCTCCTCTCTCAAGCCCATTGGCAACATTGTCCTCATCTGCTGTGCCTTCTTCATCATCTTCGGCATCTTGGGGGTGCAGGTGAGGGTGCCCTGGCCAAGCCTGTGTGGGCTCTGTGGTTGGGGAAGAGGAAGCCCAGCACAGGCAGGGACCAGCCAGCCCACCTGCTCCCTGAGGCAGACCTGGTGGCTTAGTTGGCCCTGCCAGCAGCAAGCTCCCTGCCCAGGGGGAGACAGACTGGCCCAAATGGCTGAGTCCTAGACAGGTAAACGAGATGACAGGGTGTAGCCTACGCCAGGAACACAGGGCCAGGAGGGGCGTGGGGCAAGAGGGAAGGCACCCTGTAGGACATGGCCTTTGCACCAGACCGTAGAGGAAAAAGGAAATGAGGCAGTCAACATGGAGAGGGTTTGGGTCCCTTCACTTTTCTCTCCCTGCTTGGGGATATGCAGATGACTTGCTCCTGTGGGGCCCTTGCCCAAATCCTCAGTCCGGGAACTGGGTCTGGTCTCTATGGGGCCTGTGACCTGGAATCAGACAGACTAGGGTGTGAGCCTTGGCCCCGCCCCTTGGTAAGTCTCAGGTGATGGTTTTGGGGGAAATTACTCAACACTGCTGGACCTCAGTTTCCTTGTCTGTGAGATGGGATAAGAATAGCTTCACCTTCACGCTGTGGGCACTTGGGGAGATGGTATAGTGGTGAGCTTGGCCCAGGCAGCGCACAGAGGAAGTGCCCATGAGGGGTGGTCCCTCCTCTGATTTGCAGGTGGGTCACTAACTTTGCCCCCCTCCCCCAGCTCTTCAAGGGCAAGTTCTACCACTGCCTGGGTGTGGACACCCGCAACATCACCAACCGCTCTGACTGCATGGCCGCCAACTACCGCTGGGTGCATCACAAATACAACTTTGACAACTTGGGTCAGGTAAGTGCCACCCTCCCACCCCTGATCTGACCCACCCACAGTGCTGTCCTGCCCTGCCCCAGTGTGTGGGGTGACAGCTCTCGGGTGCCAACAACCCTGGGACCACAGACCTGGCTCCAGTCCTGCACTGCCAGGACTGGCCGTGTGACTTCCTGTCCAAGCCTCCAGTTTCCTGTTCTGCAGAGTGGGTGGGCATATCACTCACCTCACAGGTGGCATGAGGCTTAGAGGTTGTGTGTGCAGATTGCCTAGCAAGTGCCTGGCACTTAGTAGGTGCTCCAGTGAACATTGGTTACTGGCCATCCAGGGGACCCTGATAGGTGAGTCAGCCAGGCCTGGGTATGAATCCCAGTTCGGCCACTTCCTGTCTCTGTGACCGCATCTATAAAATGGGAATGTTGCACCCACTAGGCAGGCTGGATCAAAGACTGAAGTGTTTCAAGCCTCTGGCCCAGGGCGGGTTTGCTTCTCCACTCCCTCATCCTTTCTGCTTGCCACTCTGTGTTTGCAGGCAGGCCCGGGCCCAATTCATGCCTCGAGCCTGATCCACTATCCCTAGGCCCTCCCATCTGGGCGGTACCCTGGGCGAGAGCCCACAGCCCCAGCTGGCTGCTGCTGAAGAGCCTTGGCCCCCCACCCCATTCCCTGAAATGGCTCCCATTTGTCGAGGCCCCACTCAGCGGATCAAGTATGAACAGGTGGGGGGAGGGGCGACTTGCCCAGGTCACACAGGGAGGGAGGGGCATAGCTGGGAGCAGGGCCAGAGCCGAATGGCTCAGGACAGACAGTGACAACCCCTCTGCTGGGCAGCTTCCGGCTGGCTCCTGGCGAAGATCCCACCCCGCATGAACAGGTCCCCCCATACTATCTGGGGGGACCATGGGGCTGTGGAGAGGCAAGGAGTCTGCTTGGCCTCCCAGGGAAGGGGCGTCAGGACACACAGTTGTCCCTTGATCCCCACCCCTTCTCTAGAAGCAGTGCCTTGCCTTTTCAAGTTTTTAACAACTCAGTGAGTTGTTAAATGTAAGATAGGCGGAGAAAAGATGTTAGAAGCAGCCGAGGGAGAAAAAGCCAGGCAACTCAGTGGAGAAAATTAAGCCGGGGACCTTTTTATGAGCTTGCTTCCCATTAAGATCCCTGTGTGACACAAACGGTTTGTGCACGGCTGCTAACCAGAAGGGCAGTTTGAACCCACGTAACGGCATTGCAGAAGAGAGGCCTGGAGATCTGCTTTTGTAAAGATTACAGCCAAGAAAACCCTATGGAGCTCAGTTCTACCTTGTAACACATGGGGTTGTCAGCAGTCAGAGTTAACTTCACGGCAACGGGTTTGGTTTTGATTCCAACCCCATTCACCCATCAGCCCGCCTCCGGCTCCTCATTTGGTGCCTCCCCAGCTCTCTCCAGTTCTGGTGTATTTGACACCAGCAGACTCACCTGGAGTCATGTGTAGCGTAGGGTATTCTGAGTGTGGTCGCCACATGTAGCTGACAGCCTGGCCCGCAGCCTGGGCTTGAGTCCTCGTGGGGCCACTTGTCAGCTGTGTGTTCCGGAACCTCTCTGTGCTTCAGCCTCCTTATCTATAAGTGGGAATGATGATGAGCAGGGCTGCCAGAGCCCCAGTCCCAGGCTATATTCACTTCGGGCTCCGTGACCCGAGGGCTCATGGGGTCCTTTAGCCCTTGGCAGGTTAAGGCCTCATGTGGCTTTCTGGAGGAGGGCTTCCTCTCTGTCCTCTGCTCTGATCTGCTCCTGGGGCCAAGCCCCTTCTGGGCACCCTCAGCACCATTCCCACTGGGAAGGGAGAGAGGAAGAAGGGGTCTGTGCCCTGGGTGGGTGGGAAGGAGGGGCAGCACAGATCAGGGTCCCGCTCGTGGGCTCGGGCCCTGGGCTCTGAGCCCGAGCCCCTCTGCTTGGGGGTGGGGCCAGAGGTGTATCTGTGGAAAATAGTGCGTATGGCAATTTGTTTTAAATTGCTGATGGACTCTGACAGCTGGCAATGGAGACTGCGATGGCCACTAGGAACTGCTGTACCGCCCCCCCAGGTATTGCCAGGGCATGTGCCATACCTGCCATACCTGAGATACGCCTGTGTGGGGGGCTTCTGGGGAGAGCATGTGACCTCCAGGAAGCTCTGGTGATGTGGGACTCTACCATAAACCCACTAAGTACTCTCATCCTTGCCTTCTTGAATGTGGCCCAGGAGGTCACGAGTCCAGATATTCTTGGGTTATAAGACCCCCGAACTGAATTCGGTTCAGAAAACCTTTACTGAGCATCTACTGTGCAAGAGGCTCTGTGCCAGGTTCCCCAGGGATGCGAGGATGCTGGAGAGGAGCCCTGGCTGCTGTCTCCTGGGGTCACCTCCTTTTCAAAATCTCCCACACCAGTGAGGGTAATTACTGCCGTTTTATAGATGAGGAAACTGGGGCCCAGACATATCAGGGCACTTGCCCCAAATCACGCAGCCAGCGAGCGGCAGAGTCTGGACTATGGCCCAGAGCTTCTGTCTCCTCTCTCAGCTGCATAACGAGCTGCAGGCTTTTCTTTACCCCCAGAGTGGCAGTGGCAGGGCCCCTCGTGTTTGTCAGGAACCTTCCAGATTAAAATCTCAGCTGAGCCTCCCAGCACCCCTGGGCAGGCAGTCATTTCTTAGCCCACCTGGTGGCTGAGGAGACAGGAGCTCATGAATTTTCTTGCAGGGATTGCACGGTTGGTTCATTTTGGAGCCCAGGACTCCTGGTCCAGTGTTCTTTCTCCTACAACAGCACCCAGCAGAATACATGATAGGCACATAGTAGGTCCTCAAGAAAGGTGTGTTGGCAAGGAAAATATAAGCCCAAGAGAAAGAAGGGCTACATAGACCAGAGACTCCATCAGCCTGAGACCGGAAGAACTAGATGGTGCCCAGTCACCACCAATCACTGCCCTGACAGGGAACACAACAGAGAATCCCTGATGGAGCAGGAGAAAAGTGGGATGCAGACCTCAAATTCTAGTAAAAAGACCAGACTTGATGGCCTGACTGAGACTGGAGAGATCCCAGAGGTCATGGACCCTGGACTCTGTTAGCCCAAAACTAAAACCATTCTTGAAGCCAACTCTTCAGACAAAGATTAGACTGGACTATAATAAAATGTAAAATGATACTGGTGAGGAGTGTGCTTCTTAGCTCAGCTCAGATAGACACATGAGACTATGTGGGCCGCTTCTGTCAGAAGACAGAGGGGGACAGGAGCAGGTTGAATGGACACGGGGAATACAGGGTGGATAGAAGGAATGTGCTGTCGCATTGTAGGGAGAGCAACTAGGGTCACATAACAATGTGTGTATAAGTTTTTGTATGAGAAACTGATTTGAATTGTAAACTTTCACTTAAAGCACAATAAAAAAAAAAGAAAGGTGTGTTGGTTGAGGGCACAGCTCTGCCATGCAAGGAAGGCCTCCTTGTCCCCCTCCTTGTCTCTCTGCCTCCCAGAGGCGGCAAAATGGAGAACTGAGGAGGGGGCAGGTGTAGCCTGAGCCTCCTACCCCTCTCACCGCTGTACCCTCCCCATGTCTTCCAGGCCCTGATGTCCCTCTTTGTCCTGGCCTCCAAGGACGGCTGGGTGAACATCATGTACAATGGACTGGACGCTGTTGCTGTGGACCAGCAGGTGGGCACAGCTGGGGCCAGGCCAGGCCTAGGCAGCAGTAGGGGCACATAGGGGTCTTTGGAGTCCAGGCGTCTGAAATCTGTGCCAGTAAAACCCATGGCTGCCAATCTCTGTCCACTTCAGCCCCCGACCCAGCCCCTGGCCAGCCTGGCCTGAATCCTCCCGCATTTGAGCTACTCCTTTGGGCTGTGTCAGTCACTGTTCCATCCGCTTCCACAAACACCCACCTGCCCTGCAGAGAGAGGGGTCAACCTAGCTCTTGCCTGGAGTGACCAGAGCCCTGTGGGCAGAGAACCAAGATGGGAAGAAGGAAGGGGACCTTGCCAGCCAGTGGGGGCAGTGGGCGCAGCCTCAGGGCAAAGAGTGATGAATTCAGGCCTCAGGAGTTGAGGGCTGGAGCGGAAAATGAGAAGAGGGGGCAGGCAGTGGAGGAAGAAGCCATCAGGACTGGATCATCCGGAAGACCCTGTAGGCGCCCTGATGGGGGCTGGCATGTACTCTGAGAGCAGCAGGGAGTCAGTGAAGGGGCATAGCAAGGAGGTGACGCTGGCAGATTTGCCGTGGGAGCCTCTAGGCTGCTGGGTGAGGATGGATTTGGGGAAGGGACTCGGTGGAGGCCTGAGCCCTCAGTCCTCTGGAGGAGGGGGTCCCCTCTAGGGCCAGGCAAGGACTTTAGGCTTACCAGGGTTGGCTGAGTGTAGGCTGAGGGGGTTGTTTGGGGAAGGAGCAGGGGGATTCCCTGGTTCAGGACAGCCCCACTCAGCAAAGGAGTCAGGGCTGTGGGTGACCCGCAGGTCTGTAAGCGACCTCTGGTTCTTGGCCTTTAGTCATATGAATCATGTCCTCGTGGAGCCCACCCTGGACACTCAGGAGCTGGAGGCATGGAATGGGGGTAGGAGGGTAGTGAGGACACTTGGAAGAATCCTCCTCCCCCCTTGTCTGTTTACTTCTCCAACACACACATGTGTGCATGTGTGCACATGGACTCCATTAGGGCCTCTGTGCTCCCTTCTCTGCTCTTCTGTTACCTACATGTGGACAGGCCCGCGGCTTTTCTGCGGGCAGTCAGGGAGCTGATCATGGCACTAGACATTGCAGGTGTGCAGCAAGGGAGCGGGGGTTGAAGCTCTGTCTAAGCTTGGACTGGCCTGGGGTCTCCCTGGGCCCCGCATCGGGCATGGCTTACACTGCACGGCATGGCCACACCTGCCTGCCTCCTCCAGCGGCCCCTGGCTGTGAGACTGTGGGGAGCAGGGGCCACAACAGAGTCCTTTGATGTCCCCCATGGGCTCTAAGAGCAGGGCGTGTGCCCCTCCTCTTCCTCGTTCTGGATGTTATCTTCAAACACTTCTGCTCCCTGTTCACGCATTTGCAGACTTCTGAGCCAAGCTCTGCCCTAGCTGTTTTATCTACATGGGCATTGCACCCTTCTAGATGACATGATTATCCCCATTTTTCAGGTGAGGAAGCAGGCTCAGAGGGGTCCCTTAATGTGTCCAAGGTCATGGAGGTTATGCTGGGGGAAGGAATTGGGATTTGAACCCAAGTCTACCTGGAGGCCCCAGGAACGTTATAAAACATATGTTATCCCTGTGCATCTGGAGTTTAAGCCCGACTCAGTTGGGAAATGAGTTGCAAGTATGGGGACTACAGGGGGAGAGCATGAGACAAATGGGGAAGAGTGGCTGAGTGCTGGCTTGGGGGAGAGTCTCTAGGTCAGGAGACCAGAGGCAGGATACTAGTCAGGGCTGGAGTTGTCCTGGCAGCCCTCCTGGAGAAGGAGGGATTGTAGGTGGGGGTGAGCTGAGCAGGCAGGGAGGAAGAGGGTAACAGGTTCATGCAGCGAAATAAACATTTTGCTGATTGAGGAGAAGGATGTGAGGATGGGTGGGCGGACGGATGGGTGGGCGGACGGATGGAGGCACGGATGGATGGATGGGTGGGTGGGCGGGTAGGTGGATAGATGAATGAGTAGGTGGGTGAGTGGGTAGATAGGTGGGGAAGAGGAAGAAAACAAATTGCTATGTGGGGCCAGGAGGCACCAGATGAGCACAGAATGGAAGGAGGCCCTTACTCATGCCAGGCCCAGGGTGGGACACTTCGACCTGCTCCCTCATTTTATCCTCACAGTCATTCTAACAGGTTAAGTACTGTTAGCACCTTCATCCTACTGACCAGGGAGCTGAGGCTCAGCAAGGTATGGCACCTGCTATGACCCGACGGCACCCCAGCAGCCTGCCTCAGCTCCATCTGGCTCCCCTGCAGCCCGTGACCAACCACAACCCGTGGATGCTGCTGTACTTCATCTCCTTCCTGCTCATCGTCAGCTTCTTCGTGCTCAACATGTTTGTGGGCGTCGTCGTGGAGAACTTCCACAAGTGCCGGCAGCACCAGGAGGCCGAGGAGGCGCGGCGGCGTGAGGAGAAGCGGCTGCGGCGCCTTGAAAAGAAGCGCCGGAGTGAGTGGGCAATGGCGGAGGGCGTGGACCACCCCAGCCCAAGTCCTCCTCTGTTGCTAGGCCTGACCCCAGCCTCACAGCTGGGCCTTTGCAGCTGGAACGGAGCAAGGAATACAGGCCCCTATGTTCCTGGCCCCACTCCTTCCCTCAGCGTCTGCCTGTCCAGGTGGCCTGCACCCCTACTGGTGCTTGTCCAGTCAGATGGATGACACCACTGTCAGGCTGAATGAGGCCCCAGAGGTTCAGTCCAGGCAGAGGGCAGAGGCTGCCTGGATGCCCATCCCTGAGCCAGGGGACCGTGGTCCTCCCCATAGCAGGCCGCAAGCCCTTCCCATTGGCATGTCTGCGGTAGAGGGGAGAATCCATATCCTGCCCTCTGCATACCACTCCTCCGTGCCTCATCTGAAATGCTTCCCTCAGTGGGCCCTGGGTAGGCAGGGAAGGCCTAGTTATCTAATGCCCAGGGTCTGGGGTGAATCAACATCTTGCTCCCTTGCTTCTTCCCTTCCCTTTTCTTTCTGTCCTGTGTTCTCTGTTTCTCTTTCCTCTGCTCAACCCTTTGGGGTCTGTCTTGTCCGTTCCCACCACCACCATCCTGCAGAGGCCCAACGGCTACCTTACTATGCTACCTACTGCCCGACCCGGCTGCTCATCCACTCTATGTGCACCAGCCACTACCTGGACATCTTCATCACCTTCATCATCTGCCTCAACGTGGTCACCATGTCCCTGGAGCACTACAACCAGCCCACGGTGAGCCCCAGCCCCAACTCTGGACCCAAAGCCACACGTGCAGCCTCAGCCGGAACCACACCCAGGGACAGGGTGGAACAGCAGTGTTAGCTGACTGCAGGATCGGGGCAACCCTTCCGTGCCAGGCTGGGCACCAAAAGAGGAGGAGGCTTGGGATGGCCCTGCCTTCAGGAAGTTCACACCTGGGAAAGGTCATTCACTACTGGGGTGTTGGGGAGATGACGCTTGAGTCTGGCCTTGAATGCCAGGTAACAGTGGCTGTTGGGTGTTAAATACTTACTCTTTACAAGGCAAGTTATGTACATTAACTCTTTTCATCCTCACTGCAGCCTTGAGGTCGGGTGGGCGGGCTCTGTCCACATTTTACAGATGAAGATACTGAGTCTCAGAGGTATTAAATATCCTGTCCAAATTACTCAGCTAGGAAGTAGAGGAGCCAGAACTGGACTTAGATTTGTATTCAAAGCCTATCACACGGCAGATGGAGACTGGAGGCAGGGCGTTCCAGGCAGCAGAACCACTGTGGACAAATACCCAGTGGTGGGAAAGCATGAGGGAGTGACCAGTTCCCAGCTAGTTGCAGAGAAGGGAATATGAGGGGCGTGAGAGGAGAAAGTACGTTCTGAAAGCCTCAACTTAATGGAGCAGAGGGGAGATAAGAGGGAAGCAGAACCTCCAGGTGAGGAAATTAGTATCTTATTTCAAGTAATCAAACAAACAAACAAAAAAACAAACCCATTGCTGTCGAGTCAGTTCTGACTCACAGCAACCCTGTAGGTCAGAGTAGAACTGCTCCGTAGGGTTTCCAGGGAGCTCCTGGTAGATGCAAACTGCTGACCTTTTGGTTAGCCGCCGTAGCTCTTAACCACTACACCACCTGAGCTTCCATTTCAGATAATAGGAGAGAAATATTATGAATGCAGGGAAAGGGAAAGTGGCCATTGGCAGAATAGAACAGGGATAGTAGAGCTTTCAAATTGACACAGAAGAATGAAATAATAATAGTTCACATTTACCAAGTCTTTAGGGTCACTATGAGTCAGAACCAACTCGACGACATCTAACACATAAATTGCTGTTAATTTTCACGGCAACTTTCTGAAGTAGGTACTGTTAATAGCCCCAATTTACAGACTGGGAAGCTAAGACCAGAGAGGTCAAGTGACTTGCCCAAGGTAACACAATGAGTAAGGAGTAAGTGGTGAGCCAGCATTCAAATCTAAGTGGTGAAGTGACTCAGGAGCCCTTGTTTTACATTGTGAAACGTTGTGATTTCTATCCCATATAACTTCCAAAGAAGAGCAACTGACCAAACCTGTGGAAATAAGGAAAAGGAAACAGAGAAAACAATGCAAAGCAAGTAATAAGCATTTAGTAAGATGGAAGGGGAAACCCTGGTGGTGTAGTGGTTAAGTGCTATGGCTGCTAACTAAATCGTCAGCAGTTTGAATCCACCAGGTGCTCCTTGGAAACTCTGTGGGGCAGTTCTACTCTGTTCTATAGGGTCACTATGAGTTGGAATCAACTTGACGACACTGGGTTTTTTAAGATGGAAGGCATAAAGCTAGATATATAAATCATTGCACTAAATATGAATGGATTAAATTCTCCCTTTAAAAGGCAGAGGCTTTCTAACTGGAGAAAGGTGGGGAGAGGTCATGGAGCCCGGACCATGGGGTCTGGAGCACCTGGCTAGGATGCCCTGTGCTGGTTGGCTGGAGAGGGCTTTATCTTTCCTTTCCTTCCTTTGAGGGCTCAGTTGATATGAGTGTGGCCCAATGATGACCAGGGACCTTCCTAGCCCCTTGATGCTTCTCTTTACCCCCTGTAGTCCCTGGAGATAGCCCTCAAGTACTGCAACTACCTGTTCACCACTGTGTTTGTGCTGGAGGCTGTGCTGAAGCTGGTGGCATTTGGCCTGAGGCGGTTCTTTAAGGACCGGTAAGTGACTAGGCCAGGTTCGGGAAGGTTGGGCTGTAGGATAGCGAAGCAGCCCTTAGCCCTGGGAAAGCCTGGAGCACTTGGAGGAAGGGAACCAACAAATGTCTGGGCACTGATGCCCAAGGCCCCTGTGTGTTGCCTGTAGCCCTGAACAGGAAGTAGTTATGATCCCACCCCATGGGTGCAGGGCATTTTTCAAGCCTTCCTCGGCTCATCTCTGGGTGGGTTCTCTGTACTTCACATGCAGGAATGCTAATCCTCTTTTTCAGAGGGAACAGTTTTCAAAAGGAACAAGGCTCAGAGAGATTGAGGGACTAGCCCAAGGCCACACAGAGAGGGCTGCTCAGCCAAGATTTAGACCTAAGTCAGAGCCCATGCCTCCTCCCCTGCAGGTGGACAGAGATATTTAATTAGCCTGGCAGACCCTTGCTTGAGGGAGTGGAGCCAGTGGAGGGGAGAGAGGGGGCCAGACCCAGTGGAGGGTTTCCAGGCATGGGGCAGTTAGTAGAGAGTGTGGCTATACAGTTCATAGGGCCACAACAGGAGGGCAGAATACTGGGAAGCTCCTCCCTACCAGGGCATATCTGAACCAGAGGGCCCCTCACCCTTCTTCCCCCTCCTGCCCCCCGCCCGGCCGAGCAGGTGGAACCAACTGGACCTGGCCATTGTGCTACTGTCAGTGATGGGCATCACGCTGGAGGAGATCGAGATCAATGCAGCATTGCCCATCAACCCCACCATCATTCGCATCATGCGGGTTCTGCGCATCGCCCGGGGTGAGGGCCAGGGTGGGGAGAATAAGGAAGGACACACAGGAGTGGATTGGGAGAGGGTGTGGGGACTGGCAGGGGGACAGCATGACGGGGTCCCTGATGAGCTGGGAGGAACACACACTGGACGTAACACAGTCCACCCCTTGTACACGCAGCGCCCCCCCCCCCCCGCACTTACTCATTCACACATAGCTTTGCACAGCACACTGCACACACGCTCCTGCTTCCTGTGACACCAGGACCCATGTGGGTCTCTGCTTGTGAAAAAGGGACCCAGTCCAACTGGGAAGATGTGAAATAGCTTCAGTTCCTCACCGGTGTTTCTTGGACACTGACTGAGACCCAGTCCTCACCATTTCTTAAAACCCCCTTTCTTCTCCCAGAAGCCTCCTTTACACCCCAAAGTTGTTTCTATATTTCTTTCCAATGCCCCCCCGCCCCCCTGCCTTAATACTAGCCGAGGTGCCTCATGGCCTTCCACCTGCCTCCCACCCATTGCCTCCAGACTCTGAGGTGGGCATGGCGTGTGTGGAGAAACTCGTGGGTCACACCAGAGTCCTCTTTAGCTAGAGGGAGAGGGGAGAGGCCTAGACGCTCTCATGTGGTCCTTGTGTCCCACTACAGCTAATTAAGGCTCAGTTACATGCTTTAAACCCTCCCCCCCTACGCGTGCATGCCCACATTCACTTGCACTTTCCACACTGCCATCCGCCTCCTGTGTGTGCACGTTTCTGACACCCTCGTTCACCCCGCAGTGCACCTACATTCTAGTGGTGAGGCATCTAAGAGCACGTGCTCTTGGCTTGCATGCTTCTCCGTTTTCTCACTCTTCCACATTTACACATGTGCACACATGTGCACACACATGTCCCCTGCTGGCCAGGGCTGAGTGAGGCTGGGGTGGGGTCTTGCCTGCAGTGCTGAAGCTGTTGAAGATGGCCACAGGCATGCGGGCTCTGCTGGACACAGTGGTGCAGGCTCTGCCCCAGGTAAGAGCACTTCTCCCACAGCCCCACCTAGTGGCAGGCTGGGCCCTGGGGACACAGGCCCTGGACTTCCCTTCTCCCCAAACCTGCCCAGAGCCAGGGCAGAATTCCTGCCTGGGGGAAGCAGCTTAAGCTGAGGGCTGGGAGGGATGGGAAGGGCCCTTCTGCTCTTTCTTCCCAACTTCAGCAAGTGGTCACCAGCGTCTGCCCTGTACCGATCCCTGTGGCTGGAGCTGAGGACCATGCTGCCCTGGGGTGCCCCAGGCTGGTGGGGGAGACATATACCTCAGGGCAGTGTGAGGAGGTGACACCTGACACTCTGGGGGGAAATTAGGGACAGTGTCACAGGGAAGGGAACCTTTGAGCTTGGTGGTGCAGGGTAGCTTGGCAAAAGGAGTCGGTGGTGTGGTTGGAGCAGGTCAGGTATGACATTCCAGAAGGGCACAGCATGAGACCCTGGCCTGGGAGGAGAACCAGAGAATTTAGGAAAGTCCCTTTCCCTCCATCCCTGCATGGTCAGTGGAAGGGGCGATAGGGTCAGGGCAGTTCAACTTCCCAGAAGTTCTGCAGTCCTGTCCCTCCTTCCCCTATGTCCTGCCTGCTGGAGGCTCCCCCTCCTCTTCCCCTCAGTGCTGCCCCTGCTCTGAGGTGAGCCTTGTGGACATTCATCTATTCATTATGACTCATCTAGTCACAAAATAAAAGGTACCTTGAAATAAAAGGGACAGATACAGCACAGGAAAAATGAGGATAAAAGATTCGGAGTTTAGGGAAGGTGGAAGCAAAGTGAATCCTCCTGGAGACCTGGGATGAGGACATTAGTGAGCTGTGTTCTCCACTTTGGTGGGAGCTTCCGAGTGGCCTAGTCACAAAGGGAAAGTCACATGGCTGTCATCAGGCCTGGATTGATAGTAAGGGTGTTTGTTCAAAGAGATTTTTTTTTTCCTTCCCTAACACTAAATCCCTCAAGAGGAATTTGTCACACAGGAGAGGGGCTGTGAGCGACATGGAAGTTGGTGTCTTCATCTTAGCACTTTTGCCAAAGGAAAATGTTCACCCCCAGGCGGTGTGCACTTTTGCGGAGCTCAGCCTGACGGGGCCTGAGCAGGGTTTGGGGAACCCAGAGATGCTGTGGGCGTCACACTCCTTGGGCTGAAACTTTCTTTAAGTCTCTTGGACTTAGGAGTGGGATTGCTGGGTCATATGGTAGTTCTATTTTTAGTTTTTCAGGCACCACCACACTTTTCCACAACGGCTGAACCATTTTGCATTCCCACTAGCCATGGATTAAGGTTCCAATTTTCCCACATCCTTACCAACATTTGTTATTTTCCACTTTTTATTTTTTAATCTTAGCCATCTTATAGCAGGCAAAGTGGTTTCTCATTGTGGCTTTGATTTGCATTTCTCTGATGGCTAACAACATTGAGCATCTTTTTACGTGTTTGGTGGCCACTAGAACGTCCTCTTTGTTGAAATGTCTATTCAAGTCCTTTACCCATTTTTGGGTTGGGTTATCTGTCTTTTTTTTGTTAAGGGTTGGGCCCCATTGCTAGGAGGGGAGGTGCAGGTGCGCTGGGAAAGAAAGTTCCTAAGAAGGGAACAGGAGCCTGACTGTAGGGGTGAGCCCTGGGCTAGGAGTGTGCAGATTGGAAGTGGATTGGAGCCCAGACTCCAGACACCCTGCCTGGGGTCAAAGTCTAGTCCCCTGTGGGACCCTGGGCACATACGTGATGGAATTTCTCTATGCCTCAGTTTCCTTGTCTGTGGAATGGGGATGATAACAGTGCTTATCTCAAAGGGTTGATATTGTGTAAGATTTTATCTTAGGAAATTAATGGAGAGACATTGAGGTTTATCACGTATAAACTCGTCTACTTTATTGCAAGGTAGTCATGGCAACGCACTCAAGTAAGACCTAACAACATTCATCTAGAACTGGAGAATCAGAATTCACAATTACAATGTTCATTCAATGGTTAGAGTCCAAATCTTTAGACTTCAGGATTTTACCTTTAATGAGAGGTCTCGGGGGGAAGGTTTAACCACGGCTTGAACTTGGTGAAGGTCCTTCATAGCTAGGGTTTGAGGTGGATGGCGGTGGGCAGTCTCAGCAGACTCTCAGTCTTCAGAGAGAGTAGGAGCCTAGAGAAGGAGCCCTTTGCCCCTGCCTTCTCTCTGTGAGTGAGCAGGAATTCAGGGTTTATGTATGAAATTCCTACCTGGCCTCACAACAATAAGGGCCAGTGTGGCGTCAAAGGCTAGTATGTTATGCCTTTTCTCTAGGGCTAGAGATTAGCTGAATGTTACATTTTTTCTTCAAGGTTAGAGGTTAGGAAGGTTGTTTAGACTCATGTCTCAAGGCTAGTTTACAAAGCTTAACTGTGTTGTGTCTTTTATCACAGCACGCCGGATGGATCAAAGTCAACTTAAAGATTCTTTGCCACGTTCTTCACATGCTTCTGTGGCTAAGTTCAGAAGTTTTATAAATAATTTCTGATGACTTACAGGTTTCTAATGATTTATAGTTAATGTTAGAGAGCCTCATAAAGGTAGACATATTTTTATTTCTCAATTCATATTATGAGTGATCATACATACATGTTTTGTTGAAAGCATAATAGTGACTTATACCTTATGGGATTTGAGATCGCCATAGAGCCATATAGAATAGGTGTCGTGAGGTTTAAAATAGTTGAAGCTTATAAAGCCCTTGATAGGACATGGTTCATAGGATATGTCATTGCCTAAGAGTCCGCTGAGGACCGGGCTGTGGGGCGTGACGGGGCAGGTGTGTGCAGATGGCCTGGGAGGGAGGCAGGACTTTCCTTGAAGGCCCCTCCCCGCCATGCTCTGACCCCTGAGTATCTGCCTGTGGCTCCCAGGGCCAACCTGAGTTGGCACAGAACACTTGGGTGTGGATATTCTGGAGATCCCAGCCTCAAGTGGGAGACAGACACGAGGGCCGTTTCAATTGCATCTGTACATTAAGAGAGGCATGTATTGAGTGCCATGCAGTGGCCGTTGGGCTGGGACTTACCCCTCAAAATCTATCTGCTGACCCCGCGCTGTCGTTTGGACCTTTGAAATTTTGTTTGTTCTATGTAAAGTGCTATGAAAATGAAACGTCAGCCCCCTTGCCACCAGGCTGTGCCCCAGGCAGAGGAAGGAGACATCAGGGAAGGCGTCTCAGAGGAGGTGGACATTGAGGGATGGGGAGGAGGTATTTACCAGGCAAAGACAGAGAGGCTCTTCCCTACAGAGGGGATGGGGATGCCGAGGCTCCACGGGGGTACGTTTTTGGTGTGACTGGGGCAGAGGCTGGAAGATCAGGCCAGGGGGCTCTGTAGTGGCCAGGCCCCGGCAGGCCTTCAATGCCAGGGCAGCAAACGGTGGCTTTATGCTGTGGGCAGTGGGGTGCCATGGAAGGTTTCTGAGCAAGGGAGGCCTCCACAAGAGCTGCCTTTTTTTTTTTAATTAATTCTATTTTTTTTTTTTTTTTTTTGCTGTCTCTGTTCAGAATACACACAGCAGAGCGTGCACCAATTCAACAATGTCTACGTGTACAATTCAGTGACGCTGATTATATTCTTCGAGTTGTGCAGCCATTCTCACCCTCCTTTTCTGGGTTGTTCTTCCCCCATTAACACAAACTCACTGCCTTCCTAAGGTTCCTATCTAATCTTTTGAGTTGCTGTGGTCAGTTTGATCCCATACAGGTAGCTCTTAAAAGAGCACAATGCTCGAGTCTTTACTAATTACGCTAACTAGGGTCGCTATAGGGTCTCTATGAATCGGGACCGACTCAACCCACACAACAACACAACAACAGCATGTCTGGTTTAAAGAGCAGAGCTGCCTTTTACACGGTTGCTCTGGCGACTGTGAGGAGAAGGGTTTGGAGGGAGAGGCTAGAGGCCTGGAGGCCAGTGAGGAAGCTGCTCAGCCACCCAGGCTGGGAAATGCTCTGGGTGGAGGGAGGGGACAGAGGGGAAAGGTGAGGTTGAGGGCGAGAAGGGATCTGGGAAAGGAGCCACGGGACAGGTTCCCGGCAGCCCCCAGAAGGCCGGGCCTGGGGAAAATTCCTGCTAATGAGGCTCTGGGGGTGGGCTGGGGTCCCGAAGCTGGGGCTAGGGTGTGGTCTGGGGCCTGTCCAGAGGGGTGAGAGATGCCTCTGGCCGGCCATGGTCATTTTCCATATTAACCCCCTCCCCTGGACCTCATGCTTCTCCCAGGGTCTTATTGACCCCGCCCTGTGTGTGTGTGTGGCGGGGGCGGGGAGGAACCATTAGCTACAGGGAAACAGGTTCTCAGAGGACATGGGCCTTGCTGACATGTACAGAGCTGGCTCCGACCAGGGCTGTCTCTTCTTTCTCCCTGTCGCATGTCCTTCTGTTCCCTCCCTCTTTGCTCCTTGGGCCCATGGAACAAATCCCCCCAGTCCGTCCACTGAGGAGGCCATCACCAGCCCACCTGTACCCACCTTCCCTAAGGCTGGCCCCACCTCCATCTGCTCTGAAGATGCTGTTTTCCCTGCCAGGTGGGGCACGATGGGGTGGAGAAAAGGGGTGTGAGGGCTCCAGCCCACGATGAAAGGGAGACTTGCCCCTGTCCAGTGGCAGTAATAGATGGGGTAGGTCACTGGCAAGGGCCTAGAATGGGGTCTCTGATGGGAGGGGTCTCTACCTAAGAGGGCTGTGGAGGGGCAGGAGCCAAGGCATAATGCCAGCTGTCAGGACGCCAGGGCCACGGGGTTCTGGGGCCAGCCTATGTGGTGGTTGAGAAGTCCCTCAGGCCTAGGTTCAAGTCCCGTCTCCTCCACTTCCTGGCTGGGTGACCTCGGTGAGTTACTCATCCTCTCTGAGCCTCAGTTTCCTCGCCTGCAAAGTGAAAGTCACGATAGCATTGTGGGGTTCTTGACAGAATCAAAGGGGACGCACTGAGTGGGGGGGTTGCTGCCCTCACCGGCTGCCACGTCCCTGGAGGACGTCAGCTCCTCACTCAGTGGGGACTGGGGTCCGTTCTCTCCAGCCCCTTCACCAGCCTCCAGCAACACACACCCTCCTCTGAGTGAGGCAGGCTGTCTGCTGAAGCTGGAGGGGGCTGGCCATCTCTCCTGACCAGAGCTTCTGTGGGCAGCGGGGTCCACAGGAACAAGACCCCAGGAGTTTTGGGTTAGCCAGGCAGCCTCCGCACACCTCCTCAAAGCCTGGCATCTTGGAGGCCCTCGATGACGACTGCTCTAACCCTGGGCCGTCCGGGGGCCTCATGCCTGGTAGGCGCTGAATAAGTGCTTGTTTTGTTAATGAACAGAACATCATTTAATTAGTCAAACACTATCAGAGTGATTGTCTGGGAACGGCTAGGAAGCAAACCCCTCTCTCTGGAGCAGGGAATCTCGCGGAGTCAGTGCTTAGCGGGGCTTACTTTTCAGTAATTAATGCAAACGTGCTTCTGATTCCATTCATGCGGACCTTCAGAGGGTTCTAGCAAACATTTGCTTTCTAGGGCAAGAGCAGATCTGAGCCTTATCGTGTCAACAGCATGAGTTAAAGGCAGCCTCCAGCATGTGGACAGATTTGAAATAGCTTGAAATCTGGGGCGCTTTTCTCCCACAGGACCTGAGGGCTGGAGGTGGCCGGGTTTGCAGGAAGCTTCTGTGCACCCCAGTCCTGCCCTATTCCTGCACACAGCCTTCCGTTCAGCCAGGCCCTGTGCTGCCCTGAGGAGGCAGATCTGACTTAATCTAGCTGCATCCCTGTTCTTGAGGACTGCCCAGGCCAGCAGGGGACAGTGACAGGCACACACTGGCAACATCCACACTGTCAATTGTGTCCATGTCTGCCTGGAGAAATCAGGGTAGGCTTCCTGGAGGAGGTAGCCTTGGAGCCGAGCCGTTCTTCCTTGTTCCTCTGTTCCCTCTCTGTCTTCATCTGTGGAGCCTGCACAGGGTGCTACGGTAGTGATGTGCAGGCCCCTGGGCCCTGCCTGCTGGGTTTGAATCCTGCCTCTCACTTACCAGCTGTGTGACCCTGGGCAAGCGACTTTGCCTCTCAGTCCAGCACTTTCTTCATCTGAGGAATGGGGGTAAAGGTGGTTCATAGGTTGTTGGGAGGGGTAATTAAGCTGATGACTGTGAAGTGCTGGGTGGGCCAAAAACCAAACCCATTGCTGTCGAGTCGATTCCGACTCATAACGGAATCAGGCGGAGTAGAACTGCCCCATAGGGTTTCCGAGGCTGTAATCTTTACAGAAGCAGACTGCCACATCTTTCTCCCGCAGGGTGGCTGGTATGTTTGAACTGTTGACGTTTTGGTTAGCAGCTGAGTGCTTAACGACAGTGCCACCAGGGCTCCTTTGAAAGACTGTTGTTGTGTGATGTGCGGTTGCATCGGTTCCAACTCATAGCAACCCTATGTATACAAGAAAGCTATTGCTGTTAAGTCGGTTCCGAGTCCTAGTGACCCTACAGGACAGGGTAGAACTGCCCCATAGGGTGTCCGAGGCTGTAATCTTTACGGAAACAGACCGCCACATCTTTTCTCCAGCAGAGTGGCTGGTGGATTTGAACTGCTGTCCTTTCGATTAGCAGCCAAGTACTTAAGTGCTGCTCCACCAGGGCTCCTGGTAAAGGTGTCAAGGGCGTTTAATTATCATTCTGGAGCCCTCCTGGCCTGGCCTGCCTCCAGGCAGTAATGTGCGGGCAGCAGACATGGACACAGCCTGGTTAAGGGTTATGGCTGTCCTGGGCTCAGGCTGGCCCCTCTGCCTGGGCCTGGGTGCCCCCTCCGCCACCGCCCTGGCCTGGCCAGTGCCCACCCCGCTCTCCCCACAGGTGGGCAACCTGGGTCTCCTGTTCATGCTGCTGTTCTTCATCTATGCCGCCCTGGGTGTGGAGCTCTTTGGGAAGCTGGGTGAGTGGTGGGGTGGTGTGGGTGGTGCAGAGGGGCCGGACGAGGGCCTTGGCGAGGTGTGGAAGCCTGAGATCGCCTCCAGGCTGTCACATCAGGGTCTTTGTACTGGGGAGCTGCTTCCATCACAGGGCCCACAGGGGGATGGGTGGGCAGCCCTCAGCCATCCACACCCACCCAGTGGGGGGCATTTGAGAGAAGCCAGCTGAGGTCTGTGTGCGCCCTAGCTCTGTGCAGTGGACCTCTGACTTGGGGTCTCCCAGGGACCCTGTCCCTGTGAGTGCTCGTGTTGTCCGCAGCCAGCACTGCCCCAGCAAGCAGGCCACAGCAGGGGGAGAGGGCATCAGAGCCCACGCTGAGCCCAGCCCCGCACAGGGTCAGCTCTGGAAAGCAGGGTTCCTTGGGGGCTGGCTTGTGCCCCACCCCATCCTCTCTTGGGAACCGACACTTAGGTGGGGCAGGAGCCACGTACACCTGAGTCTGAGCCCCAGCTGGTATGCCACCTCCCTGAGCCTCAGTTTCTCCATCTGTGACCTGGGTACATTACAGCAAATACCTGCAAGGGTTGAGGTGGGGATTCGGAGATGGGGCCGTGCAGGGGGCTCCCCCAGCGGGCAGGGCTGACCTTCTCTCTCCTCTAGTCTGCAATGACGAGAACCCATGTGAGGGCATGAGCCGGCACGCCACCTTCGAGAACTTCGGCATGGCCTTCCTCACGCTCTTCCAGGTCTCCACCGGCGACAACTGGAACGGGATCATGAAGGTACTCGTGGACAGCAGGAGGGAGAAATGAAGGGTCCCACTTCCCGGGGTGCCTCCCTGGCTCTCTGCTCACCCAGGAGGGGAGGCTTAGAGAAGTGCAGGGATCTGCCCGGGACTGCACAGCACAGCTGGTGGGGCTGAGGCAGAGCAGGTCCTCGGCCCACCACTGCTCAGAGGGGCCTTTGGGGCCAGGCGGGATGAGAGCCCAGGGACTGCAGTTACCACAACACATCCCTGGGGTAGAGACAGGCAGCACCCACAACACATCCCTCCCCCAGGACCCACAGGACATGCATGGCTAGAATAGCCCTCAGCATCTGGAGAAAGATTGGGGGGCTGGGTCCCCAGGAGGCAGGGAGAAGCCCAGCTGCAGGGGGGTGGGGGGAGGCCTTGCTGACCCTGCTGCGGTTGGGGGCTGGGCTGGCATGAAAACCAGAAAGCAAGGGCAGGGAGGACTCTGGTCCAAACAGCTTGGCCAGAGTCCCAGGGCCCCAGGAGAATGCACCTCCCAGTCACAGCCTGCCTGGACTAGCCAGTGCTGGGGCTGAGCGTGGGCCTCGGAGGGAAGCGCATCTGCCCCTCACCAGCCCCGCTGGGGTGGGGTGGGCCACGGTGATGGAGGGGAGGGCAGCAAACCACCCAGGGGGCCAGGCCAAAGCTGAGGCCTGCAGGTGCTGCCACAAGCCAGAAAGGGGCTGGGGGCAGATGGGAGTCCCCAAATAGGGGTTTGTGTCCTGGCTCTGCCACTCTGTCTGTGTGGCCCTGGGCCAGCAGCCAGCCTCGATTTCCTCCTCTGTAAGTGGGGACAGGTCTGAGGCCCAGCCAGGTGGGCAGCTGTGTGGCCCTCACAGCCATCCCCCCGCCACGTCCATCCGTGCAGGACACGCTTCGGGACTGCACACACGACGAACGTAGCTGCCTGAGCAGCCTGCAGTTCGTGTCGCCGCTGTACTTCGTCAGCTTCGTGCTCACTGCCCAGTTCGTGCTCATCAACGTGGTGGTGGCCGTGCTCATGAAACACCTGGATGACAGCAACAAAGAGGCCCAGGAGGACGCCGAGATGGATGCCGAGATCGAGCTCGAGATAGCCCACAGCCTGGGCCCTAGCCTGGGCCCTGGCCTGCGGCCGCCCACCAGCTCCCCAGGGGCACCCAGCCATGGGCCAGGTGGGGCAGGTGGTGGGGGCGACCCCGAGGGCCACCTGAGCCAGCGCTGCTACTCTCCAGCCCAGGTGGGTGGGGGCCGGAGAGGGCATGAGGGTCTTACAGGGTGGGCATCCCTGGGCTGGAAGGGCAGCTGTCCTCTCAGGCCCTGCCTCACCCTGCCCGGCTCTGTAGGAGGGGTGACCCTGTGAGAAGGCATCGGGCCCAGCCCGTGGGCACAGAGAACTGGGAGGGCAGCTGTGCCCGGCTGTCCCATAGTCCCTGACTGGGCCGATAATCCCACCTGTCCACGCCCCGTCCCCGTCCGCCTAGGAGAACTTGTGGCTGGACAGCGTCTCTTTAATCATCAAGGACTCCTTGGAGGGGGAGCTGACCATCATCGACAACCTGTCTGGCTCTGTCTTCCACCACTACTCCTCTACCGCCAGCTGCGAGAAGTGTCACCATGACAAGCAAGAGGTAATTACTGGCAGGTTGGGAGAGGGCCCTTGAGGTGAGGGTGCCTGAGGTAAGAGCTGGGCTCTGGAACCAGAGAGACTAGGCGAGGCTGGCTCGGCCATACGCTGGCGCTTGTGGACAGCCTGACCCCTGAACCTTGGTTCCCTTGTCTGTGGTGTGGCCTCAGAGTGCCTGGAGGTCCAGCCTGGGGCCTGCACCAGTAAGTGCTCGGACAGGATGTCCATCCCTCCTCAGGCCTGCCGGTTCCAGGCAGGAAGCCCCGTGAGGGTTGGCTGGCCTGGCCTTTGGTGCAGTTTCCGTTTTGGTGATGTGAGGGGGTCCTGGGGCCTTCTTTCCTCCAGGACCTTCTTTCTGGGGTGCTGAAGCCCTGAGTGTTGCTGGGCCTCCTTCTGGGACCCCGCCCTGGTCTCCAGCATAGGGAAGCCTCAAGGGGTTAGGCCTGGTGCAGCTCATGAAGGTCCCCCCGCTCCCCCAGCAATGTGGGCCCAAGCTCCTCCCCCAGGTGTGTTCCAGCTTCTGGGTGGCTTTAGGGTCACCCCTGACTTAGCCCTGTTCAGGCAGGTCTCAAGGAGTCTTTGAATAGCAGCTGGGAGTCCAGGCTCTCATCCCCATTGCTTGCGAATTCCCTGAGTCTCCTGGGCCTTGGGAGCCCTGGTGGTGCCGTGGTTAAGCACTCGGCTGCTAACTGAAAGGTTGGCAGTTCAAACCCTCCAGCTGCTCCTTAGAAGAAAAATGTGGCAATCTGCTTCTGTAGAGATTACACCCTTGGAAACCCTATGGGCCAGTTCTACTCTGTGCTGGAGGGTTGATATGAGCCGGAATGGACTTGATGGCAACAGGTTTTGTTTTTGGTGTTTTTGGTCCTGGGCCTTGCAGCTACCCCTGCCTGTGCTGATCTGTGCCCAGAAGCCTGCATGGGGCCAAAGAGGAGTCAGACCAGGCCTGCCTTGAGAGACACTTGGTCTGGAGGCAAACAGGACAGCTGTGGGGTCACAGCTCATGGGATGTGGCACTCTACTGGCTTCCACCAAAGGTGGCCATGGTGTCACTGTCAGGGCCCATGCATGGCCCCTGATCTTCTCTGACCACTGCCCTCTGCCTTTCCGGAGGATCAGGCCTGCAGCTGAGAACTCCAGGGCCTAGGCCTGCCCCCTGTTACAGCCCCAGCTGACCTGAGGCCCCACCTTCCCCTGCAGGTACAGCTGGCTGAGACAGAGGCCTTCTCCCTGAACTCTGACCGGTCCTCGTCCATCCTGCTGGGTGATGGCCTGAGTCTCGAGGACCTCACAGCCTACCCGCCTGGCCCCAAAGATGGCACGGTGCGCAGCCCTGGGGGTGGGAGAGTGGGGACAGGGTGGCCTGTCCTTGCTCCTGGACCCTGCCCACCTGCCAGGACACTGCTTCTCCCAGTCCACCTGCCATGTGCTGGGCCCTCATCTCCTGTTGGTCGGATGAGGGCAGTGGGGCTCAGAGAGGTTGAGTGATTTACCCAAAGTCACACAGCAATGGACTCAGTCCAGGTTCCAACCTGGCATCCCAGAGGCCTTGGCTGCACCTTGTTGCTTTGAGTATTTTTTATCCATTCAATGGTGGTTGTCCCAGGCAGGCCCAAGTCACAGGTTGGCTGTGAGGCTAAAGAGAATAGGGGAGTCATATCAGGCACAAGCACCTACTGTGTGCCAGATGCATTACCTGCACAGCTCTGGGCATTAGGGGTGTCTTGGCCTCATTTGGTACATGAGGAAATGGAGGCTCCGAGAAATGAAGTGACGCCCCCGTAACAAAGCCGAGAGTGGCAAAGCAGGGACCAGACCTGGTACTGATCCCTAAGCTCTGCCCTGTGGCCGTCAGTCTGAGGAGGGCAGGAATGGCCTCTAGCTTGATCCTGAAGATGCAAGTTGGGGAGAGGGCTACCCTGGGCTTGTGACCTCAAGGCCAAGTCCTTCTGGGGGGAGAGCTGGGAAGCTTTGGCAAGGTGGGGATACAGTGGCCCTGCCCTCGGGGAACCTCTGTACCCTGTACGCCCGGGAAGCTGGAGCCTGGACCCGTTGCATCTCCCCTCAGCTCAGGGCAGGCTGAGAAGGGGAAATGAGGGAGAAGTGAAATTCTTGCCCCTCCCTGTCCCATTTGTCTTCAGGAAGCTGATAGCTTCTGTCCTTTCCCTGACAGCTTTTGGCTCCTACAGCCTCCCCCTCAGACCCTTCCTGCATCTCCACACACTCTGCACCCCACCCAGGATGTAAGAGTGCTCAGTTACTGGGGCCGGTGGGGGCTTAGGTGGGATGTAGTCTGGTTAATCTAAGTCACATTTCCTGTAGGACCCAGAGAGCAAGTTACTGGGTCAGAGGTAGGAGCCAGTAACTTAATGCCACCTTAAGGGGCATTAAGGCAGCTCTTCCGGAGCTTGTTGGGGCAGGGTCACCTCTGGTTGCAGGGCTGAGGACCAGCGGGGCCCCCAAAGTGCCCAGAAGGACCTCTGGGCTCAGAGCCAGCACACGCTCGCTGGGCAGCATCTGGTGCCAGGGGCGGGGCCAGGTGCTCTGTTTGCACGACCCTAGTGCAGCAGCCTGGGAGGGAGGGTTACCCTCCCAGTTTATGGATGTGGAAACTGAGGCTCAGCAAAGGACCTGCCCAAAGCCATTTTTACAGGGCAGCTCCTGCAGCCATTCGGCCGGTCTTCTGATGCCTTTGCCAACCTTGACTTGGCTTCTGCATTGGGCCAGGGTCTGTACCAGGCACTTGGCTACAGAGATGAGGAAGACCCTCCCTTCCCCTCAAGGATCTCAGAGTCAAGAGGGGAGTGAACAGGGGGAACCACTAACTGCTTGGGACATCAGAGAGGGCTTCCTGGAGGTGGGGCCATCTCACCTGGTTTTGGAAGATGATGATTGTTGGCCAGGTGAAGAAATTGAGAGGAAGGGCATCCCAGGCAGTGAGAACAGCCTGAGCAAAGGCTCAAAGGTGGGCCTTGTGGAGCAGGCGAGTGAGGGCAGCTGCAATCATCTTGGCCTGCTGTCCCCACTCCCACTGCCTGCCTCATCTACTTCCATTTTCTGCAGGGTGAGCCAGACCTGCCTGAGCCCGTCCGTGTGGGGGACCTGGGCGAATGCGTCTGCCCCTTGTCCAATACGGCTGTCTCGTCAGGCCCAGAGAACTACCTGTGCGAGGTGGAGGCGATCCCATTCAACCCTGTCCGGTCCTGGCTGAAACATGAGAGTGGCCAAGGTGAGAGGCAGGAGCCACACTGCCTCCTCCAGCGTGATCTGGGGCTTCTGCTTCAGAGGGAGGTGGTGGAGTTTTTCCCCTAGTGTTTTTGTTCAGCCTGTTGTATTTCATCTAGAAAGAACCAGAGGGATATCTGACAATAAGAGAGAAGAATCGTAGGCCTGGTAGAATGATGAAAGATCACCAGCCAAATGATGAAGAGAGATGGGATAATAATTTTACCAGAAACTTAGGCTAAGGGAAACTATGCGGAGCTTCCCAGGAGCCATGGTGAAAAGGGAAACAGGTTGACCCACACAGCTCTCATTATCAAGCAGAAGGAAAGCTGCCAGGTTATTGAGGTGTTTTTCTGGAGTTGAATTTGAGAGAGATTAATCCCATTGATCTTCACACAAGGGTGATAGTGAACAACAGAGAGCCTGGTGTCTTCAATAGCCCTTTTGTAAAAAAGTCTTGATATTCATCCTTGGTCCAGCTACCCCAGCTGTCCTGTATGTGTGCCTCAGGCCAGTGGCTGGACTGTGGGCATGAGGACAGGGGACTGAGCTGGATTGTCCGTCCCCTAAGTCCACTTTACCGCCAGTCCCCTGGAGGAGGCAGAGCGATGAGAGGTTAGGTAGAAAAGGTACTCCCCACAACCACACCATTGAGTGTTCTAGAAACTGGGGGGTGGGGGGGTGATTTTCTGAGGACCCTTCCTAAAGCCAACACCTCTTGGCTTTGACATGATGGCTGAGACCCCAGATTTCCTGAACCAAAAACCAAGGTACAAGAGCCATTCTGATTGAATGGAACCCCATTCCCTTTAATTAATCATTGAAGTATTTCCATTTTCCTTAAAGAATAAGGTGACATGGAATAGAAAACCCATCCAGGGACACTTAGGCTGCCTAGCCACCTTGAGTACATATTTACATGTCCCTGAGTTCCTTTGTTCCATCTTCATCCTGGAAGGTGCTGAGGCCACCATGGGCGGGATGGCCACTGGCCCCCCCCTGCAGCCCATCCGAGACCTACCCAGGTCTCAGATTCACCTTGCCTCTGTCCTTGCTCACAGGGGTGAAGGCCTAAAGGCCACTTGGGCCGTGCAGCGTGGTGGGAGGAGGCTTTCTCTGTTCCCAGAGTGGGGGCCCCAACACATCTACAGCCTGTAGCCTGCTCTGCCCATCTGTGGAAGGGCTGGCCCCTGCCTGCGGCTCTAGAGGGGTCCTCAGGCCTGCCTGGCTCCCTAGGGGTGTCAGGACCCAAGCAGTGACTAATTATCACAGTGAGCGTTTACTCTGTGCCTGGGACCTCTGTAATCTGCTGCTTATTTTATTTTGTTGTTGAGAATACACACAGCAGAACACACACCAATCCAACAGTCTCTACATGTATAGTTCGGCGACACTGATTACATTTTTTGAGTTGTGCAACCATTCTCATTCTCCATTTCTGAGTTGTTTCTCCCCCATGAACATAAACTCACTGTCCTCTAAGGTTCCTGTCTAATCTTACCAGTTACTGTTGTCAATTTGATCCCATATAGATAGATCTTAAAAGAGCACTGTGCTCAAGGCAGACGTTCTTTTTTGTGCTCAAGGCAGACGTTCTTTACTAGCTAAGTGGAAATATTGTTTGGTTTTAAGAAGACTTCAGGGGATATTTTTGGTTTAAGGTGTTGCTACTTACTCTTACTTGCCTCTCTCTCTGCCCTGAGGTAGGTATTCTTGTCCCCATTTTGCAGAGTAGGAAACTGAGGGATCAGAACTAAACCTGGGTCTGCTTGGCTCCCAAAGCTGTTCCTCTGCCCAGTGCCCTTCCTCATAGGGAAATCACACAATCGCTCCCCTGAGTTCAAAATGGGGAAACCGAGGCTCAGGGAGAGAGGCTTGCCCACAGTCTAGAAGCCAGTTTGTTAGAGTAGCCCCTTCCTGCCGGCCCAGTGAGAGCACTGCTCAGAGCCCACCCCCCAGGGGCCGGCCACCATCCTGAACCCACTCCCCCAACTCCCCTCTCCTCCTCTCCAGCAGCGCCCCCCAACCCCTTCTCCCTGGAGGCGTCCAGCCCACTCCTGCCCATGCCTGCTGAGTTCTTCCACCCAGCTGTGTCCGCTGGCCAGAAAGGGCAGGAGAAGGTCGCCGGCCCTGGGACCCTCCCAAAGATCGCTCTGCAGGGCTCCTGGGCCTCCCTGCGGTCCCCGAGCGTCAACTGCACCCTTCTCCGGCAGGTACGGCACGTACAGGCATCTCCTGCTCCAGAGAGCTCTCCTGCTGGGCCCTCTGGGAGGCCTGGAAGCCAAGAGCTGGGTTCCTGTAAGTGGAGGGGGGAGGCCCTGACTAAGGGCAGGGCAGGACAGTGCTGGGGAGTATGGGAAAGTCAGGGAAAGAAGGAGCGCTTCCAGTGTATGTTAACTGAGGTATTTTTCTAGAGCTGAGTTTGAGAAGTATTTATCTCACGGATCTTCATACAGGGTGATCTTCACTCAGGGATTTCACCAAGACTGGAGGGTGGAAGTTGTACTAAAAAAAACCGATTGCTGTCGATTCCAACTCACAGAGACCCTATAGGACAGAGTAGAACTGCCACATAGGGTTTCTAAGGAGCGGCTGGTGGATTTGAACCACCGACCTTTTGGTTAGCAGCCGTGGCTCTTAATCACTGGGGCTGATAAAATGGGCAGGGCCGGGTCCTGGGGGACCCCGAAAGTCCAGGGGAGCAGTGAAGACTTGTCTCTCTCAGGGACTGGAGAGCCAAGACAGGATGTGACTCAGTCTCTTACAGGAAGCACCACCTCAGGGCAGGGTGTGGGGAGGGCCCTGATGGGAGGTTCTGAAAGAGGGCCTGTGGGCTTCAGCTTGAGCAGTGGAGGGGGACACAGGGGTACTAGGGAGGCTTTGCAGGGTGATGGAGAGGAGGGTGATGTGGGGGACTGGGGAAGGCACCCTGGGTGCTCTGAGGTGGTGTGGGCAGGGTTTAATGACTAGGAATGGAGGCCTGAGGGGCAGATCTGGGGGCTCAGAGGTCTCAGCCTCCAGGGCCACAACCCCTGTACCACCTGGCACACAGAGGGCTCAGAGCACAGAGCAGAATGGGGTCTCAGGGAGAGGCAAGAGCTGCCTGTGGTGGGGGAAGCATGGCTGGCCAGCCAGACCCAGGTGCCCCCCTGCCGTTTCCTCCTCAAGTAGCTGTGTGTCCCGTGTGTGTGTGTGTGTGTGTGTGTGTGTGTGTGTATCCTGGGCTCAGAGGCTGCAGCAGGAGCAGAGTGCAGAAATCCCTGCTCACCGTGTGTGTGTGTGTGTGTGTGTGTGTGTGTGTGTGTGTGTGTGTAGGGGGCGGGGGGGTGGGACAGGGAGATGATAGACTAAACAAAAGCATAGTGTAGTCTATTGAAGACAGTGGTATGTGCTAAGGGGAATTCGATTAGGGGGGTGGGTATGAGGTGGGGCAGGGGGTGTTGAGAGTTCGGGGAGGTGGCTGGAAGGCCTGCCTAAGTGGGGGACTACTGGATAGAGACCTGAAGGCAGTGAGCTGAAGCACATGGCAATGGGGAGGAGCCTCCAGGCCTGAGGGGTCCAAGAGTTGTGTTGGGGTGGGGCCCACGGGCCATGGTCAAGGCTTTCACCCTGAGTGAACCGGGAGCCCCTGTGCAGGGTGAGGTCAGAGCCTGACTTGGTGTGAGCAGAATAATGCTGGCCGCCCTCTGAGCTCTGGCCCCTGAGGCAAGAGTGGGGTAGGGAGCCCAAGGGAGCCCATTGCTCAGATGGCAGTGACATGGAGTGAGAGATGCGGTCAGATCCTGGGGGCTCCCGGAGGCTTGCAGGTGCCTGGAAGGATGGTGTCACCATCCCGGTGATAGGCAGGTTCAGGAGGAGCAGGGCTGGGGGACCCTGGGCGGCCCCTACCTCTTGCTGCCTTCCCACAGGCCACAGAGAGTGACACGTCGCTGGATGCCAGCCACAGCAGCTCAGTGGGCAGCCTGCAGACCACGCTGGAGGACAGCCTGACCTTGAGCGACAGTCCCCGGCGTGCTCTGGGGCCGCCCATGCCTGCACTGGGCCCCCGGGCCAGCCTGTCGCCCGCTGCCCGCCGCCGCCTCAGCCTGCGCGGGCTCCGGGCACACCAGCGCAGCCACAGCAGTGGGGGCTCCACCAGCCCTGGCTGCACCCACCACGACTCCATGGACCCTTCAGACGAGGAGGGAGGCCGGGCCGGTGCGGGCGGTGGGGGCGCGGGCAGCGAGCACTCGGAGACCCTCAGCAGCCTCTCGCTGACCTCCCTCTTCTGCCCGCCGCCCCCACCACCGCCCCCCGGTCTCAGGCCGGCCAGGAAGTTCAGCAGCACCAGCAGCCTGGCCGCTGGCCCTGGCCGCCCTCGCGCCGCCTCGGGCCTGCCCCAAGGCCTGCCCCGGAGCCCCTCGTGGGCTGCAGACCGCAGCAAGGACCCACCGGGCCAGGCCCAGCAGGCCATAGGCCTGGGCCCCTTGGAGCCCGAGCCGCAGCCACCCCCGGGGGAGCTGGGGGAGCTGGAGGCAGGGGTTGCTGCAAGCAAGAGGAAGAGATGAGGGGGCCATGGGGCCAAGCCGGACGCCACCGCCTGCCCGCCCCGTCTCACTTCTTTTACCTCAGGAGCCAGGGAGCAGACAGCAATACTTTGTCCACACCTGGGAATTATGCAGGGGCCAGCCAGCCGCCAGGCCGCCGAGAGGGGAGATTGAGTAGGGCCTGGGTTAGCCGAGGCTCGGACATGGCCCCAGCCGTGGCCCAGAGTGGCCCTTCCTGTGCAAATACATATATATACATATATATAGAGAGACATATATATTTATTTTTTTTACTGAGAGCTTATGACTTCCAGAAAGTGCTAAGGTTGGGCAGTGCAGGCCAGGGCCTGGACAGGGGCGGCTTTGTCTGACACTTAGCACCCAGGCCAGACCCACCTGGGCAGATGTCCTGCCGAGGGGTTGGCAGTCAAGTTTTGGAGCCTCCCCTGGGTTGAGAGTAGCTGGGAGAGGACCCTCAGGTCTTCGAGGGTTTCTTGGCTTGGGAGACAGGCCCAGAGGAAGAAGTGAAATTCAGGGTGCATTTTTTTTCCTTTATAGAAGAAGCGCTGCTAAGATCCCGCATCGCCCCCATGTGTTGGGGTGTCTGTCTTATTGTTCCTGACCGTCTAGTCGTTGTGAACAGTCTTTTGTAGACACCCCAGGGCACACAAACTCTCTTAGTCAACAGTTAGATGTCGTTCTCTAGAAAAAGCAGGGGTGAGTAGTCGTATTTTCGTAGGGCAGGGGGTGGGAGGTGGAGGGCAGCTATGAGGGTGGGCAGGGGGCTGTGGCCCCAGCTGAGGTCCCCCCCACAATGGGCACTGCAGCAGGGTGTCTGCTGTGGCCTGGCCTCCAGGAAGGCTGAGGGCAGAAATAGAGGCAGCAGGAGAGAGAAGAAAGAGGGGGGGGTTGGGTGGGTCAGGAGATGCTTGCAGGGTCCATCACCCGCCTGGTCTCTGCTGGCTTGGGCTGTCTGCCGGGTGTCCCTGGGCTCACAGCCGGCTTCGTGGTCGCTTAATGCCTTTTGCCGGCCAGGCAGGCCCCAAGCTGCAGCTACTCCAGGAGCTTCAACTCCCCCTGCCCGGAGCAGCTCTGCCCCGCCCCCCGTCCCCCAGCACCGCGCTCTGCCCCTGTTGCCCCATGCTCTGCCCCTGCTGCCCCATGCCCCAATCCCATGCTTGGGAGCTCTTCCTGGAGCTCAGCGTGAATTGGATCTGAATGATTATAAACAGGGGTTAGGCACCTGCCCGGCCCGGTCACCTGGAGACCCACATCCTCCGGACCCCCTCTGTCTGCCTGTCTCTCGTCCCCCTTCCCTTCCCCAAAGCTGCAGGTCAGGTTTCATGATAGCGGCGCTTCCCAAACGGGTTGGAGATGGGTACTTTTGATTTGAATCGTTGCATATTTATTTCAGCATTTATTAGAAAAAGAAGATAGTACATTGAATCTACGTTGAAGATATATTGCTGAGGTCAAGGCTAAGTTTTAAAAAGTGAGTGGATGTAAAGTCAGTTTAAAGAGAAACACAGAGCTTGGCGGTGGAGGCAGCCTGCAGATTTGGTGGAGGTTGCGGGGTGTGGGGACGCTGCACTTTTGGGAAACTCCACGCTTCAGCAATAATGGGGCCCTGGAGCCTTCGCTGAGACCGCCTCAGATGGCTTCTGCTGGGCCCTACTGAGGGGCCTTGTTCCCATTCCCAAACCCTGGCCTTCAAGGAATTGCTCTGGCCAGATGGAGTGGTGTAGGGGGTGGACGGCTTGGATGGGCTCTAGGCTGGTGAGCCCCAGCCCCACCCAGGCATAGGGACCCTTTGGGCCTGGGTGCTGTAGTGAAGTGAGTGCCTGACACTTTGCAAGTTTCACTGCGCGCAGCCCACATCCCTTAGAGCCAGCGGAGAGGGCAGCAAAGAGTGTAAGGCCCACATTTCCACATTTGAGGACACCGAGGCTGAGAGAGGGGAGACGTCTGGCCCATCCCACAGAGGGCCAGCCCCTAAATACCTAGATCTCAAAGAGCTTGTCCTGTGTTTCAAAGAAGGGCGAATTTAGAGGGCATTGCCTAGCCTACTGGCTCTGGTGGCTCAGTGTCTTGTACCCAGGGGGGCACACCATGTGCTTCCTGGGCCCCCCTTAAGACTACAGCCCCCCGCTGGGCTGGGTTTCCTTGAGGGCCTCCAGGGTGAGGGGTCCTCCCCTAGGGCCAGTCCTCACCCAGGGGAGCAGGTGAACCTGGGGTGATTTCCCCTCCTATCCAATAGGGCCCTGTGGCTGGTGGGGGAGGCTGAGCCTAGGTCCAAGGCTGCCACAACAGTGGCTTGCTGGCTCCTGAGAACTTTGGGCCCTGCCTCCCTGTCCACCTTGGTCCTGTTTATTAGTTGCGGGGAGAAAGCAGAACATTATCTGGGAAGGAGAGGCCACAGGTCAGCCGTCTCGCTCTTCCTTGCCCGGCGTGGCCTCAGCAGGGGCTGGCTGGGGCTTGTGGAACAGTTAGTTGCTCAGGGCTAGGGCCTGGGCTGGACTTAGGGCACCGAGGATCATCCAAGGGGTCCTGCCCTGAGCACTCACAGTGAGGGGAGAGGCAGACCCCTGAGCAGACACCCACCTTTGCACATCAGTCAGCCTGGGATGACTGCTTGTTAGAGGGAACCCAGAAGAGAGGCTGCGACCTGGGAGACTCCGTGCAGGACAGCTGGGTTGCAGGGGGACTGAACCTGACATTGGTAGAGCACCATCTGTGTGCCGGACCCACACTGGATGCTCTCTGTCTTCTTCAGTCTTCCCAGTGGCCCTCTACAGTGTGTCCCCCACAGACAGCCAGCCCCTACCCTGAACCATGTGGCCCCAGAGCAAGCAGGTCTGCTGAGGAGAGTGTTCCAGACAAAGGGACCAGCCTGAAGAACAGTGCAGGGCACACCTAGAGGATGGTCATAGCTGAGCACAGAGGCAGATTACTTGCCTGGGGACTTGTAGGAGATGGGGCTGTTTCCTTTGGGTCTCAGTGCAGATTCCAGGCATTTGGCCTTGTTCCTGTGGGTGACGGGACTACAGGAGTGGAGTGACTAGCCAAGACAAGCTAGAATGTCTTGGGGTTGGAACAATGGGCCCCCCTGCCTCCCCAACCCTGCTTCCAGGGCCATGGCCCCAGCCCCATGCCTGTCCACCAAAAAAGCACAACACCTCCTAACCCACATGGGCCAACCGGGGAGAGTGGGGCCCCTGGTGCCTGACACCCTGAGCCGTCTGTTTGCAGGGCTCTGCAGGGGTGGCTGGCGGGCACATCGGTGGCTACACAGTGACCCAAGGTCAGAGGGGGCATAGCTTGCCCCTGGCCAGACCCTCTTCCTGTCCCTGCCCCGGCCTTCTGCAAAGCCGCCCCCCAAGGAGGACAAGCATATACCGTGCCAGCCCAGCTGCCTGTCTCCCCCAAATCCTCCCCTGCAGTGAGGCGTTTCCAGGCCACCTCCAGCCCCCTTTGCTGTGCTGTGTAAGGGCTCAAGCTCTAGGAGCTGCTGTTCAGCCCAGACACGCCTACTCTTTTTGTCTTTGTGCAATAAAGTGTCCCTGGCAGAGCTGGGCCGAGCTGGGAGATGGGGAGACGGCAGAGGCGGCCTCCTCCAGGCAGCCCTTGCCCTGCCCCGCAGCTGTGACCCTTGCACCCCAGTCAATGTACAATTTCTCTGGTGTGAATGAACTTCCCTACCAGGGCTGAAGGCGCTGGTTCCTGCCTGCCCCAGGGCCCGGGCGTAGAGGGACAAAGTGGTAGCTGCCACCAGTGTTCTGAATAAAACCCAGAAGCCTATTTCAGAACGTCCATGTGTGTCTGTGCTTCCTTCCACCCATGGGGGCGTGGGTCTAGCCCAGGGCTTCCCAGGGTGGGATGGTGGCAATGTTCTATTCAGTCTAAGGTTGCAGGCCCCAGAGAAATCCCCCGTGGAAGGGTCTGCTGCACTGCAGGGTGGGGTTGAGGCCTCCGGGCTGGGGAGGAGACAGGGCCTGGCTCTCCGGCTCCAGTTCTGTAACATGATGGCGGGCCGGGGCGGAGGGCCTTGCGGGAGTAATAACCTCACCTCAGGCACTGTTTCCTGAATTTGTATTAAGGGTATTATGATGACTCTCAGCCGCAAGAGACAAAACCCAACTAGAATGGGCAGTGACAACTAAGCTGGCGGTTTGGGGCCTGCCTGTGCCCCCAGCCCCACCTGGTCCTCCCCGTTCCCCTCGTGTGTCCTCTCTCAGGGCTCCCCAGGCCTTGGACGTGGTAGGGCAGTGGGCACAGGACAGCAGGGGTGACCTCCAGCACTGCGCCCCCTCTGAGGCTTGCCCACTCTGGAGAATAAGGAGTGAGCTGAGGCAGCCCCACCTTGCTATGTGCATACCCCTGCTGGCTTGGTTGCCTTCCTTAGAAACCTTGTGCCTCTACAGCCCCCCATCGGCCCCTTCCCAAGCCCGTCCCTTCTCTGCTCTCCCCTCCATGTATCTCTCCGGCACGTTCTTTCCTTTCCTCCCCTCTCCAGGCTCAGATCTCGTCATTTGCCAAACAACAACAAAAAAAACAAACCCAGTGCCTTTGAGTCAATTACTGACTCATAGTCCCTATATGACAGAGTAGAACTGCCCCACAGAGTTTCCAAGGAGCACCTGGTGGATTCGAACTGCTGACCTTTTGGTTAGCAGCCGCAGCTCTTAACCACTACACCACCTGGGTTTCCATCATCCTGTTAGCCCTGAATTATTACACCTGTCTCCCCGCCAGGCCTCCCAGCTCGGTGCCAGCCCCTTTGACCCACAGCCCCCTCCTGCAGGCAGTACTGTCTTCTCATGGGGCACAACTGACTACTCCCCTCTCCACAGCTCTTGTTCACCCCGATATCAGACCGCACCCCTCAGCTGGCACACAAGCCCCTCCTCCAGCCTCAGTTCTCATACTTCCTCTTTCACCCCAAAGCCCTTGCTTATTCTGTCCCCCCATCTCATGTTTATTCTCCCCCCACTCACCAATTGCCCCTGCCTCCTCGTGAGTACCTACCCACAGGCTTCAGGGAGACCAGAGAACAAGCATGAATCTTTTACCCTTTTGAGTCTGAGTCCTTTATTCTTTGCTGGTCTCAATTTCTGTCCATATATATTGTGGCATGGGTCATATTGTGGGCATTGTCTCCCATAGAAACTGAGAGGTCCCAAGAGCAGGGACATATCCAGTTTATTTCTGTGTCTTGAAGACCCACCTCTGGGCCAGCGCAGGGCAGGGGCTCAACAGATGGTGGGTGGGTGGATGGATGGATGGATGGATGGATGGATGGATGGATGGATGGATGGATGGATGGATGGATGGATGGGGTGAATTGTTGGATGGAAGAATGCATGGATATGTGAATGTACAGGTGGATGGATGGGTGGGTGGGTGGTGGATGGGTGGATGAATGGATGAAGGACAGAATAATGAAGAACACATGGAGGGTGGAGGGAGCTGTGGCTCACTGAGCTGAGGAGGGGTAGGGGATGCACCCCCTGTCCCTGATGGCAAGATGGCCACACCAGTTTCCCCCACACAATTGCCTGGCTTTGGGGTTCAGGGCTTTGGGTAAAGCCATGTATCTACAGGCTGGACCAGAGTCCTCTGTAAGGGCGTCCACTGGACTGACTGAACTTAGAGAGATTCTAGGGCTGGGGTGGGCGGGCTTGAGAGAGGAGAGAAGGGTAATACAGATGAAGAAGAGGGTGAGCTTGTTGTGGGATAGCAGAGCCACTCACACTGAGGGCTGCCACCCCACATCTCCACTGAGGTCACTGGTGGCTCCTGGAGCTATATTCACGCCTTTGCAGCTTATCATCCTGGGACCTTCGAATGCCACTGCCACCAGGACCGCTCCCTCCTCCTTGGCACTTGCATCCCTCCCAGAGCCTCCCTGGGCTGCCACTGTCTCCTTGTTCTCTGGACCCTTGGGGCCAGGCCCCTCCTTGGCTGTCCTTTCCAGGGCCTGTGGTCCTGGCTCAGGGTTTTGAGGCCCACCCATGTGCTGTAGACCCCCATCTCCATCTCCAGCCCAGATGGAGGAAACACAGGTGTGTATGTGTGCAGGTATGTGGGGGAAGGTGCTGCCCCAGGCCCAGCTCAGCTGAGAACGGGAAGCGCTGGCACACCCTCGGCTTCATTCACTCCGCACATATTTACTGGTCAGTAATAGCAAGGAGGAGCCCTAGTGGTGCAGTGGTTAAGAGCTCAGTCTGCTAATGAACAGTTTGGCAGTTCAAGTCTACCATCCGCTCCTTGGAAACCCTATAGGGCAGTTCTATTCTGTCTTATAGGGTCATTATGAGTCAGAATCAACTCTACAGCAACGAGTTTTGTTCTGATTTGGTTTAATAGTGAGGAGGAGGCTATGAGCTGGAGCAGCTACTGGGTCTTAGCGGCCACAGAGCGGAATCTGGCATGGCGCTGCTCAAGTTCAGGCCAGTGAGGAGACGGACAAGTGCGCACCATGCAATCTCCTGTGCCCAGGCCCTGCTTTGTGGGGGCTGGGTGGACACAGGGGGATCCAGACCCAGGCTGGGCAGCCTCATGGCAGCTAGTACCTGAGCTGGGTGTCTGGGCACCGATTTCACTCTCCCCATCCCAGCTCCATCTAAATCCTCATGGCTTCTGGCCCTGAATGCCTTACCTGCCCCTAGTGTTCTGGCCCTTTAGCCTCACCTGCTCCCCTTTGGGAAACCCAGGTGGCGTAGTGGTTGAGAGCTACAGCTACTAACCAAAAGGTCGGCAGTTCAAATCCACCAGCCACTTCTTGGAAATTCTATAGAGCAGTTCTACTCTGTCCTATAGGGTCACTATGAGTTGGAATAGACTTGACGGCAGTGGGTTTGGGTTTTTGTGTGTGTGTGTGTGTACTCTCCTTTGTCCTGTTATCTCTTCAGGTCTCAGCTTGAAGGCCACTCCCTCCCAGAAGCCTTCCTGGCCGCCCCGGTTCTCCTAGCTCTCCCTCCACCCTACCCTCCTCCCTGATGTCTTTGTCTCACTGATTCCCCCATCAGACTGTGCTGGCCTGAGGGCAACGACTGTGTCTCCCTCCTCCTGGGGAAGGATGGAAGGTTGGATGGATAGGTGGATGGATGCATGGACAGATGGATGGATGAATGGGTGAGTGGATGGATGGGTGTGTGGACAGATGGATGGATGGATGGACAGGTGGGTGGGTGGATAGATGAGTGGATGAGCTCAGAGCCTATGGCTCAGCTGAGCCTCAATGAATATTGGCTACACAGCTGTGTTGTGGAAGCAGAGAGATTTTAAAGACCAACTAGTCCCTTCCCCTCATTTCTCTACCAGAGGAAACTGAGGCCCAGAAAGGAGGCATGGCATGTTCCAGGTCACAGCGAGACCGAGGCTGAGGGTGACTCTGCCCACATCGCCCCCTCCATCCCCCACACTGTCTCCTCTAAGCCAGGGAGCTGGCATCCCAGCCCGCCAGCCCTACCGGCCTGGCCCCTGGGGAGCAGAGCCCTGCCTTGTTTTTCTCTCCCTTACCTGTTAATGATGAGATTAAAAGCAACTTGCTGCCAAGGAAGAGAGACTGGCTTAAAAAAAAGAAAAAAAGAAACCAAGAACATTCTACGAGAAAGAAAAACTTCAGCCATCATCACTTTTTATTTAGACCTGAATTCATGAATTTTAACCAAATAAACACTGGCATGTTAGGTATTAATATATGTATGATTATGCAAAACCACTATTATGGCTGTAATGAAAATTTGACTCTGACTCTGTGGCGGCGTTCCAGGAGGGAGGCATCCTCCCGTTCCCAGTGCTGTGACCTCAGATGGCCGTTGCCATGGTAACGGGGCTGCCGTGGGAACTGCAGATGGGAGGTTGGTCCTGTGGGAAGGGGTGGCCGACAGGGCCGGGTCCTGCAGGCCCCATGTCCAGGCCAGCCAGGAACCTCTCTGGCCAGGAGAGGGACAAGTCACCAGGGGGAGTGGAGTGAGGGGATGGGGATGGTGACGGTAATAGCATTGGGAGAAAAATACCCCCAGCTCACTCACACCCTCTCCCTCCTCCTCTTGAGTGCCCCTCCCGGAGGCATCCCTTCCATCTCTCAATAAATGAGCACCTACTGAGCACCTACTATGTGCCCGACCAGTGCTAGGCGCTGGGAATGCAGCAGTAATGCAGCTGAGGTTCCTGCCCACATGGAGGCTGCCTCTCAGAGCACAGACAGATAACTAGCAAGTGAACAGACACACGAGTGGGGGCGTCTCAGAGGGTGCACATGCCACGCAGGCAATGAGACAGGGCGATGTGAGAGGGAGTGACGGGGGGTGGTCAGGGGTGGTCAGGGAGCTGAGGCCTAAAGGATGAGAGGGAGGCAGTCAGGCAAAGGCATCACCCACCCCTTTCCAGGTAAGGAAGGAGGCTCAGAGGGTAGGGCTGTCAGATAAAATACGGGACGCCCAGTTAGATTTTGGAAACCCTGGTGACGTAGTGGTTAAGTGCTATGGCTGCTAACCAAGAGTTTGGCAGTTCAAATCCGCCAGGCGCTCCTTGGAAACTGTATGGGGCAGTTCTACTCTGTCCTATAGGGTCACTATGAGTTGGAATCGACTCAATGGCACTGGGTGGGTTGTAGTTAGATTTTAATTTCAGATCAACAATGAAAAATTTTTTAGTATAGGTATGTGATGGTTAAGGCTGTGTGTCAACTTGGCTGGGCCATGATTCTCGGTAGTTGGCAGTCAGGTAATGATGTAATTTGGCAGTTATGTAATGATGTAGCTATTGTCCATTTTGCGATATAATGTAATCACTTCTATGATGTGATCTGATGTGATCAGCCAATCAGCTGTAAGGGAAATTTCCTTGGAGGTGCGACCTGCATCCAATGTATATGGACATTCTGTCAAAGCTACCTGGCTTTTGCTCGCTCTGGGCCCTGCATCCGGCTTATCATCATCTGACCTCTGGTTCTTGGGACTTGAGCCAGCAGCCTGCTGTATTGCCTGCAAAGCTTGGTATTCGTCAGCCTCTGCAGCCCATGAGCCAGCAGCCTGCCATCTGACTCCTGACCCACAGACTTGGGACTGGCCAGCCTTTACAACTGCATGAGCTATTTCCTTGAGATAAATCTCTCTGTCTCTTTTTCTATTTATATGGAGCCCTGGTGGCACAGTGGTTAAGAGCTATGGCTGCTAATCAAAAGTTGGCAGTTCAAATCCACCAGCTGCTCCTTGGAAACTCTGTGGGGCAGTTCTACTCTGTCCTATAGGGTCATTACGAGTTGAAATCAACTCGATGGCAGCGAGTTTGGTTTTGTCTTATGTATACATATGCTTCACTGGTTTTGCTTCTCTAGAGAACTCAGCTTAAGACAGTATATCCCAAATATTGCATGGGACATACTTTTTTAAAAAACAATTTATTTTTGCTGTTATTGTTGAAAATATACACAGCAGAACATATACCAATTCAACAATTTCTACATTTACAATTCAGTGACGTTGATCACGTTCTTCAAGTTATGCAACCATTCTCACCCTCCTTCTCTGAGTTGTTCCTCCCCCATTAACATAAACTCACTGCCTCATAAGATTCCTCTCTAATCTTTTGAGTTGTTGTTGTTGATTTGATCCCATATAGATAGACCTTGAAAGAGCACAATGCTCAAGGCATTCTTTTTATTTTCTATTTTTATTGGCTTTAAGTGAAAGTCTACAAATCAAGTCAGTCTCTCATACAAAAATTTATACACACCTTGCTATGTACTCCTAGTAGCTCTCCCCGAATGAGACAGCACACTCTTCTCCACTCTGTATTCCCCGTGTCCATTCAGCCAGCTTCTGTCCCCCTCTGCCTTCTCATCTCGCCTCCAGACAGGAGCTACCCACATAGTTTAATGTGTCTACTTGATTCAAGAAGCTCATTCCTCACCAGTGTCATTTTCTATGTTATAGTTCAGTCCAATCCCTGTCTGAAGAGTTGTCTTTGGGAATGGTTCCTGTCTTGGGCTAACAGACAGTCTGGGGACAATGACCTCTGGGGTCCTTCTAGTCTCAGGCAGACCATGAAGTCTGGCCTTTTCACGAGAATTTGAGGTCTACTTCCCATTGCTCAAGGCAGACATTCTTTACTAAACTAAACTAAGCTGAACTAATGTTTGATTTAAAGAAGACTTCAGGGGATATTTTTGGTTTAAGGTTTAAAGATTATTTCAGGTCAATAATTTCAGGGGTTCATCCAGCCTCCATGGCTCCAGAAAGTCTGGAGCTCAGGAGAATTTGAAATTCTGTTCTTCATTTTCACCCTTGTGATCAGGATTCTTGTGTAGAATCTTTGATCAAAATGTTTAGCAATAGTAGCCAGGCACCATCCACTTCTTCTGGTCTCATTCATTGGAGGCAGTTGTCCATGGAGGCAATTAGCCACACATTTTATTCCTGGCTCTCCTTCTTCCTGTGTTGCTCCAGGCAAACAGAGACCAATTATTGTACTTTGGTAGGGTTGGTTCCGACTTGCAAGCTTTTAAGACCCCAGGCACTATACAATGAACCAGGAGATAGAACAAATGCATTAAACATGTTATTAGGCCAATTAAGCGGGATGTCACACGGGACATAAAACAAACAAAAAACAACAAAATCGGTTGCCTTCAAGTCAGTTCTGACTCACAATGACATCTTGCTGATCTGAAATTCAAATTTAACTGATAAGTGGCAGTACTAGGGTGACTTGCCCAGGCCATGAGTGGCAGAGGCAGGCCCACACCAAGTCCCTTCCTCTTCACCCCATCACCCCTGATCTGGTCCTCCTGGGTCCTGGGAGGCTGCTCCTGGTCTCCCACCAGTCTCGCTCCTGCAATCTGCTCTCCTTCTGGACCAGTGGGTGGTTGAGGATCTGAGAGAAATGCCTGTCCCACACCCTGCAGTGGCTCCTGCTGCTTCCAGGCCCTTTGTGGAGGCCTGCCAGGCCAGGGTGCTCTGGTCAGCATCCACTGTCCAGTGTGACTCCACAGAATGGGGGTACTAACCAGCTCCTGCCCCGTCTTCCCCTCCCTCCTGCCTGCTCCATTTGGCACATTCTTCCTCAGTCTTCAGGATCCAGCTTAGGCACTGACACCTCAAGAAGCTCTCCTGTACCTCCAGTGCGTCCCCTCTTGGCTGACTCAGCTTCTCACTATTATGTGAGGCTGAATTGATACTTGGATGCATTGTATATGGGTTACTATTATCATAATTATTACCTCTGTATATTTTCTCCTTTCTGTTCCCCCTTCTCTCTTTTTGGAACAGCCTTGCCTCCGTCCCTCAGGGGAGGTCTGGCTTTCTGCCAAGTAGCCCTCAAGACTTCCTGATTATTATTTTCCTGACTTTTAGTTCCGAAGGGGAACTAAGGACCCTGAGTAGCACAGACAGTCTGCACTCGACAACTAACCTTGGTGGTTTGAACCCACTCAAGGTCTGGTCATCTGCTTCCGTAAAGATTACAGCCAAGAAGATCCAATGGAGTTGTTCTACTGTGTTGCATACAGGGTCACCGTCAGTAAGAATTAACTCAATGGCAGTGAGTTTCTTCTCTTTTCTTTTTTTAGTAAAGGAAAACTTGGAGAGTTTGTGGAGAAGGCAGGAGGAAAGAATTCACAGTAAGAAGGAGGGGGGTTCACTCAACTAGGGGAGGGGAGGAGTGTGTGGCTCCCCTGAGGGATCCTGTGCTCCAGTCTGGGGTGGGATGGGGCTCTGGCCCCCAAGAGAAGTGGCCACATGGCCTGTTCGCCTGGGCAAAGATTCCCAGGGGCCATGTGGGTTGGGAGGAAGCCAAGAGTTGCCAGCCCAGAGGGCTTAGGTCACCAGGCTCCTCGGGGCTCAGGGGCAGAGGACTCACTCTAACACCTGACCCTGCCTGTGGCAGGTCCTCGGTGGGGGCAGCCTGAGAACTGACTGAGCTGACTTACAGAAAGCAGAGAGTGCTCCATGCCTGCTCAGCTTCTGAGCTGAGCGCTGGCCCTACATACCCACACCGACACGCCTCGTGAGCTGGTGTGCAGCTCCCATTGGGCTGTACCCTTTTGGAATCTTCTGGAATCTTCAGTCTGAGCTTCCTGGTAGCAGAGGAACCCTAGCCGGCTTCTGTGCTTTTTCTTGATGGGCAAGGCATGGACTAGGCTTCGGGGTCTCCTTACCTTCAGGGCCACATGTGGGCACCTTGAGGACAAGGTGTTATGGATTGAATTGCGTTCCCCCAGAAAATGTGTCAACTTGGCTAGGCCATTATTCCCAGTATGGTGTGATTGTCCAAGATTTTGTCATCTGATGTGATTTTCCTATGTGATGTAAATCCTACCTCTATGTTAATAAGGTGGGATTGTTGTTAGATGTCGAGTTGGTTCTGACTCATAATGACCCTCTGTACAACAGAACGAAATACTGCCTGGTCCTGCGCCATCCTCACAATCGTTGTTATGCTTATTGCAGCCACTGTGTCAATCCATCTTGTGGAGGGTCTTCCTCATTTTCACTGACCCTTTACTTTACCAGGCATGATGTCCTTCTCCAGAGACTGGTCTGTCCTGATAACATATCCAAAGTATGTGAGACGAAGTCTCCCCATCCTTGCTTCTAAGGAGCATTCTGGCTGTACTTCTTCCAAGACAGATTTGTTTGTTCCTTTAGCAGCCCATGATACATTCAATGTTCTTCACCAACACCATAATTCAAAGGCGTCAATTCTTCTTCAGTCTTTTTTATTCATTGTCCAACCTTCACATGCATATGAAGTGATTGAAAACACCATGGCTTGGGTAAGGGACACCTTGGTCCTCAAAGTGACATCTTTGCTTTAAGGTGGGATTAGCGGCAGTTATGTTAATGACTGAGGACTCAATCTACAAGATTAGGTTGTGTCTTGAGTCGTTCTCTCTCTCTCTCTTTTTTAAAAATATTTATTGTGCTTTAAGTGAAAGTTTACAAATCAAGTCAGTCTCTCATACAAAAATTTATATACACCTTGCTATGTACTCCTACTCGCTCTCCCCCTGAGACAGCACACTCCTTCTCTCCACTCCGTATTCCCCGCATCCATTTAACCGGCTTCTGTCCACCTCTGCCTTCTCATCTCCCCTCCAGAGAGGAGCTGCCCACATAGTCTCATGTGTCTCCTTGATCTGAGAAGCTCACTCCTCACCAGTATCATTTTCTATCCTATAGTTCAGACCAATCCCTGTCTGAAGAGTTGTCTTTGGAAATGGTTCCTGTCTTGGGCTAACAGGAGGTCTGGGGGCCATCACTTCCCAGGTCTTCTAGTCTCAGTCAGACCATGAAGTCTGGTCTTTTCACGAGAACTTGAGGTCTGCATCCCACTGCTCTCCTGCTCCCTCGGTGGATCTCTGTTGTGTTCCCTATTAGGGGAGTCATATAGCCAGGCACCATCTAGTTCTTCTGGTCTCAGGCTGATGTAGTCTCTGGTTTATGTGACCCTTTCTGTCTCTTGGGCTCATAATTACCTTGTGTCTTTGGTGTTCTTCATTCTCCTTTGCTCCAGGTGGGTTGAGACTAATTGATGCATCTTAGATGGTTGCTTGCTAACTTTTAAGACCCCAGACGTCACTCTCCAAAGTGGGAATGTTTTCTTAATAGATTTTATTGTGCTGATTGACCTAGATGTCCCCTGAAACCATGGTTCCCAAACCCCTGCCCCCACTATGCTGGCCTTCAAAGCGTTCAGTTAATTCAGGAAACTTCTTTGCTTTTAGTTTAGTCCTGTTGTACTGACTTCTCCTGTATTGTGTGTTGTCTTTCACTTCACCTAAAAGAGTTGTTGTCTACTATCTAATTAGTGAATATCCCTGTCCCTCCCTCCCTCCCCACTCTCAACCATCAAAGAATATTTTCTTCTCTGTTTAAACTATTTCTTGAGGTCTTATAATAGTTGTCTCATACAATACTTGTCTTTTGCAACTAATTTCACTCAGCATAATGCCTTCCAGATTCCTCCATTTTATGAAATGTTTCAAGGATTCATCATTGTTCTTTATCGATGTGTAGTATTCCATTGTGTGCCCCACATGTCTGTCAGTTTGTTGTACTGTGGGAGCTTGTGTGTTGCTGTGATGCTGGAAGATACGCCACCAATATTCAAATACCAGCAGGGTCACCCATGGAGGACAGGTTTCAGCTGAGCTTCCAGACTAAGACAGACTAGGAAGAAGGGTCTGGCAGTCTACTTCTGAAAAGCATTAGCCAGTGAAAACCTTATGAATAGCAGCGGAACATTGTCTGATATAGTGTTGGAAGATGAGCCCCCCAAGTTGGAAAGCACTCAAAAGATGACTGGGGAAGAGCTGCCTCCTCAAAGTAGAGTCAGCCTTAATGACGTGGATGGAGTAAAGCTTTCGGGACCTTCATTTGCTGATGTGGCACCACTCCAAATGAGAAGAAACAGCTGCAAACAGCCATTAATAATTGGAACCTGGAATGTACGAAGTATGAACCTAGGAAAATTGGAAATCATCAAAAATGAAATGGAACAGATAAATATTGATATCCTAGGCATTAGTGAGCTGAAATGGACTGGTATTGGCCATTTTGAATCCAACAATCATATAGTCTACTATGCTGAGAATGACAACTCGAAGCGGAATGGTGTTGCATTCATCGTCAAAAAGAGCGTTTCAAGATCTATCCTGAAGTACAACGCTGTCAGTGATAGGATAATATCCATATGCCTACAAGGAAGACCAGTTAATACGACTATTATTCAAATTTACGCACCAACCACTAGGGCCAAAGATGAAGAAATAGAAGATTTTTATCAGCTGTTGCAGTCTGAAATTGATCGAACATGCAATCAAGATGCATTGATAATTACTGGCGATTGGAATGTGAAAGTGGGAAACAAAGAAGAAGGATCAGTAGTTGGAAAATATGGTCTTGGTGATAGAAACAATGCCAGAGATCGAATGATAGAATTTTGCAAGACCAACGACTTCTTTATTGCAAATACCTTCTTTCACCAACATAAACGGTGACTATACACATGGACCTCGCCAGATGGAACACACAGAAATCAAATTGACTACATCTGTGGAAAGAGACGATGGAAAAGCTCGATATCATCAGTCAGAACAAGGCCAGGGGCCGACTGTGGAACAGACCATCAACTGCTCGTATGCAAGTTCAAGCTGAAACTGCAGAAAATCAGAGCAAGTCTACGAGAGCCAAAATATGACCTTGAGTACATCCCACCTGAATTTAGAGACCATCTCAAAAATAGATTTGACACATCGAACACTAGTGACAGAAGACCAGACGAGTTGTGGAATGACACATCAAGGTCATCATCCATGAAGAAAGCAAGAGGTCACTGAAAAGACAGGAAAGAAAGAAAAGACCAAGGTGGATGTCAGAGGAGACTGAAACTTGCTCTCGAGCATCGAGCAGCTAAAGCAAAAGGAAGAATTGATGAAGTAAAAGAACTGAACAGAAGATTTCAAAGGGCCTCTTGAGAAGACAAAGTAGAGTATCATAATGACATGTGCAAAGAGCTGGAGATGGAAAACCAAAAGGGAAGAACACACTCAGCATTTCTCAAGCTGAAAGAACTGAAGAAAAAATTCAAGCCTCGAGTTGCAATAGTTAAGGATTCCATGGGGAAAATATTAAACGACACAGGAAGCATCAAAAGAAGATGGGAGGAACACACAGAGTCATTATACCAAAAAGAATTTGTCATTGTTCAACCATTTCAAGAGGTAGCATACAATCAGGAACCGATGGTACTGAAGGAAGAAGTCCAAGCTGCTCTGAAGGCATTGGCAAAAAACAAGGCTCCAGGAATTGATGAAATATCAATTGAGAAGTTTCAACAAACAGATGCAGTGCTGGGGGTGCTCACTCGTCTATGCCAAGAAATGTAGAAGACAGCTTCCTGGCCAACTGACTGGAAGAGATCCATATTTATGTCTATTCCCAAGAAAGGTGATCCAACCAAATGTGGAAATTATAGAACAATATCATTAATATCACACACAAGCAAAATTTTGCTGAAGATCATTCCAAAATGGCTGCAGCAGTATATCGACAGGGAACTGCCAGAAATTCAGGCCGGTTTCAGAAGAGGACGTGGATCCAGGGATATCATTGCTGATGTCAGATGGATCCTGGCTGAAAGCAGAGAATACCAGAAGGATGTTTACCTGTGTTTTATTGATTATGCAAAGGCATTTGACTGTGTAGATGATAACAAACTATGGATAACACTGCGAAGAATGGGAATTCCAGAACACTTAATTGTGCTCATGAGGAACCTTTACATAGATTAAGAGGCAGTTGTTTGGACAGAACAAGGGGATACTGATTGGTTTAAAGCCAGGAAAGGTGTGCGTCAGGATTGTATTCTTTCACCATACCTATTTAATCTGTTTGCTGAACAAATAATACGAGAAGCTGGACTATATGAAGAAGAACGGGGCATCAGGATTGGAGGAAGACTCATTAACGACCTGCGTTATGCAAATGACACAACCTTGCTTGCTGAAAGTGAAGAGGACTTGAAGCACTTACTAATGAAGATCAAAGACCACAGCCTTCAGTATGGATTACACCTCAGCATAAAGAAAACAAAAATCCTCACAACTGGACCAATGAGCAATATCATGATAAATGGAGAAAAGATAAGTTGTCAAGGGTTTCATTTCACTTGGATTCACAATCAACAGCCACGGAAGCAGCAGTCAAGAAATCAAAAGACCCATTGCATTGGGCAAATCTGCTGCAAAGGACCTCTTTAAAGTGTTGAAGAACAAAGATATCACCTTGAAGACTAAGGTGCTCCTGACCTAAGCCTGGGATTTTTAATCGCATCATATGCATGTGAAAGCTGGACAATGAATAAGGAAAAACGAAGAAGAATTGGCGCCTTTGAATTGTGGTGTTGGTGAAGAATATTGAATATACCATGGACTGTCAGAAGAATGAACAAATCTGTCTTGGAAGAAGTACAGCCAGAATGCTCCTTAGAAGCAAGGATGGCGAGACTACGTCTTACCTACTTTGGATGTGTTATCAGGAGGGATCAGTCCCTGGAGAAGGACAACATGCTTGGTAAACCAAACAGCGAAAAGAGGAAGACCCTCAACAAGATGGATTGACACAGTGGCTGCAAAAACGGGCTCAAGCATAACAACGATTGTGAGGATGGCGCAGGACCGGGCAGTGTTTCGTTGAGTTGTAAATAGATTTTTTTTTTTTTTTATGAGTCAGAATGGACTCGACGGCACCTAACAACATGTTTATACCACAGTAAATATTCATTTTAACCCCATGTTTTGGCCATTTAAGAGAAGAAAGAGAGAGCAAGAAAGAATAGCCCCTGACTTTACCCTTTGCCCATGCTGTTCCCCCCACCTGAACTCCCTTTCCACTACCTTTGAGCTTCCACACCCCCACACTCTCTTCACACCTCCAGAATAAAGTTAGTTGTTACATGTCCGATGTCCCCACACGTTTCTCCAGGCAGGAACAAAATCAGACTCACTTTCCAGTCTCCTGCCTGACTGGAGGCCTGGCACACTGAAGGCAGCTGGAAGGGGCTGAGGAGGGACAGAAGGAGGGACAAGAGAGACGTGTAAGTACAGGGGTGGCCCAGAAGGGACAGATGTTGGTTGAGCACTTTCAATGTGCCTGGAGAAGTGAACGTTATTATTTCCATTTCTGTGGTGAGGAAATGGAGGATCAGAGAAGCGACCTGCCTAGGGCCCCTCCACAAGTCGATGGCAGCACTGGGACTCCACCCCTGGCCGGCCAACTCCAAGATCCACGTTCTTTCCTGTGCTCTGCCTGCTGCTCTGAGGCTGGCTCCATGGGTTATAAGGAGAATGTGAGTGAAAATTACTCTTTCCAGCTGTCTGTAAGCTTCTGAGTATTCTTAACAGCTAATTAACAGACTAACCTGTGTTCACAGCTTTCCTACTGCTCTTTAATCCTAAATACTCAGAGGCTCTACTCTAAAATAAGGCAACCAGAGGAGGAAGGTACAGAAGAAGGACCTATTTTTCTCTAGGCTTTGGTGCACTGACTGGAGCGATCTTGCCTCCAAAACAGGTCCCCAAAGAGATTAGAGGGCTGGTCCAGGCTGCAGGAAATGTGGGAGTATGACAAGGATACTGCAGGGAGTAGGGATGAATGCTGTGGGCTGATGACACTCTGTACCCAGTTCCCAGGGGGCCTCCCTCTGCAGGGATGGATGGGGCTGTGGTGTGACCCCAGCCCCCAAAGCAGGCCTCTTCTTCCCAGTGGGATTTATGTCCCTTGGAGTGCAGGGCAGGAGGAGAGATAATGGGTTTTTAAGTGGCACTTCCTTTCCCTGAGAACTTGGACTTACCGGGGAGCAGCGGAGCGAATGCTGAGCAGGTGCAATCCAATAACTACCTGTGTTCCGGGGAGGGTTTGCAGCGCGGGTGTGGGTGTGCGAAGCTGCTCTGCTCCTTGCTTTTCCATCCAGGCTCTTCCTGGAGCATGGTGGTGGACCCGGGGGGCTGCTGTGCCTCCTAGTACCTCCGAATGCTGCAGCTCCCAAGGGCATGGGTCTGCTTGGAGGTCTTATTGGGTGGGTGGAACACGGTATTCCAGAAAAAATTTTAAATTTTTATTGTGGTAAAATCTGTTTGCCACTCTGACCATATTTAAGTGTGCTGTTTAATGACATTAATTATATTCACCATGTTGTCCAACCATTAGCACTGTCGAGTCCCCAAACATTTTCATCACCCCAAATGACAATTCAGTACCCCTTAAGCACTAACTCCCCATTTCTTCCCTGGAAACCACTAACATGCTTCTGCCTCTATGCGTTTGCCTAGTCTAGATATTTCACATACGTGGAATCACACAATACTTGTCCTTTTGGTTCTGGGTTACTTCACTTGGCATAATGTTTTTCAGGTTCACTCAAGAGAACCTCATTTCTGTTTATGGCTGAGTATGGTAGTTCTCAGAAGACAGTCCTGGTCATCTACTTCTGAAAAGCCAGCCATTGAAAACCCTGTGGAGCACAGTTCCATACGGGGTTTCACTGAGTTGACATCGACTTACAGCAACTGGTATGGTGATCGTACGTTTAACTTTCTGATGAACCGCCACACTGTTTTCCACAGTGGCTACGCCATTTTACATTTCCACCAGCCACGGAGTACAGATTTCTTAGCCCATCATTCAAGGCTTCTCCCAAACGGGGCCAAGCCTCCCCGCTCAGCATCGCATTCCTTCCTTCCCCTACTGCTGCTCCATAGCCTTGACCGGTCCCCAGACACACTGAGGACAGTCACGCCTCCCTGCCTCCCCTGTCTGGTACAACCTGTACCATCATGCCCTCCTGTCCACTAGTGTTCAAACATTCTCACTTCCAAAGACCCAGCTCCCCTCACGCCTTCCCCGAGCCTCTGGTGGGACCAGTCACACCCTCCTCTGAGCTCCCATGGCTTTTCCTCTGTTTTCCTCTGTTCCTCCCTTCTGAGACTTGTACTATCTGAATCTCCTGAGGGAGGAACTGAGCCTCCATATTAGGGTCATGGAAAGCTCTCAAGAGACTGTCGTTCAAAAATACCCCCTGACGTCTTCTTTAAACCAAACAATGTTGTTGTTAGGTGCTGTTGAATAGGTTTCAACTCATAGCGACCCTGTGTACAACAGAACGAAACACTGCCCGGTCCTGTGCCACCCTCACAATTGTTGCTATGTTTGAGCCCATTGCTGCAGCCACTGTGTCAACCCATCCAGTTGAGAGTCTTTTTCACTGACCCTCTACTTTACCAAGCATGATGTCCTTCTCCAGGGACTGATCCCTCCTGGTAATATGTCCAAAGCATGTGAGAAGAAGTCTTGCCATCCTGGCTTCTAAGGAGCATTTTGACTTTACTTCTTCCAAGGCAGTTTGCTTGTTCTTCTGGCAGTCCATGGTACATTCAATATTCGTCACCAAGATAATTCAAAGGCATCAGTTCTTCAGTCTTCCTTATTTGCTGTCTAGCTTTTGCAGATATATGAGGAGATTGAAAACGTCATGGTTTGGATCAGGTGCACCTTAGTCCTTCAAGTGACATCTTTGCTTTGTAACACTTTAAAGAAGTCTTTAAAGATTTGCCCAATGCAATAGGTTGTTTGATTTCTTGACTGCTGCTTCCACGGGCATTGATAAACCGAAAAATAGTTTAGCTTAATTAGTAAAGAATGTCTGCCTTGAGCATTGTGCTCTTTTAAGAACTATCTAGATGGGATCAAATTGGCAATAGCAACTGGAAAGATTAGATAGGAAGCTTAGGGGGCAGTGAGTTTATGTTCATGGGGGAGGAACAGCTCAGAAAAGGAGGGTGAAAATGGCTGCACAACTTGAAGAATGTAATCAGTGTCACTGAACAGTACATGTAGAAACTGTTGGATTAGCATATGTTCTGCCGTGCATATTCTCAGCAACAACAACAGCAAAAAGACTGTGGGTTCACGCACCAGTGTTCATTGCGGCATTAGTCACAACAGCCAAAAGGCAGAAGCAACCCAAGTGTTCATCCACAGACGAATGGATAAACAGATGCGGTACATACACACGGCGGAAGGTTGTTCAGCTATGAAGATAAATGAAGTTCTCATACATGATGTTGAGGGAAATAAGTCAGACACAAAAGGACAAATAGTGCCTGATCCTACTTGTATGAAATATCTAGAACAGGTAAACGCATAGAGACAAAAATATATTAGTGAGTTCCAGAGGTTGGAGGGAGAGGGAACGGGGAGTCATTGCTTAAGGGGTGCTGAGTTTCTGTTTGGGGTGATGAAAAAGTTTTGTAAATAGATAATGGCGATGACTGCACAACATGATCAATGTAATTAATGCCACTGAATTGTACACTTAAAGATGGTTAAAATAATTTTTTTTTTTTTTGCGATATATATTTACCACAATTAAAAAAAAAAGTTTGGTTCAGTAGAGGAGGTTGGGTAGGTTCAAAAGGGCACTGGGTTCTGATCCTGTCCCGACCTTGCTAGAGGTCATTTACTGCACTCCCCTGTCCTCAGCCAGGTGGGCTAACGGCCCTTCTCCTCCTGGGCTGCTGTGAGGAGAGGAGGATGTGTGTGTCAGGCTCCTGGCTGGGCACTTGGCACACTGTGGGTGCTCGAGAAACATTTGGCAGAAGCTACTTCTGGACCCCCCTTGCCCATGCAGGCTGTGACCGTCGAGGGTAGAGTCCAGATGCCTGTCCTTGGCCTGCCTTGCAGACTCTGTCCCGGAGTGCCACCATCTGCCAGAAGTAGCCCTCCTCCCTAGGAGAAGAACTGCTCTGGCGTGTGATTAGAGGTTTGATGTCCTCTTGAGTATATTTTTGAACAATGGGTGGCTCGAGGGTGGTTAGTGAGTGCTAGGCCAGGCATCATTAAGGGCTGTGGAGATGTGGCTTTCGAGCACAGGGCAGGCCTTGAAGTCCTGCCAGCTCTTGGCCCTGTGTCCATCTCCAGAGAGTGCTCAGGTCTGTGTGTGGTGAGGCTGGGCTCCCCTCTAGAGTTCTGCCCACTCTGTTCCAGGGCAAAGCTTGCCTGGCTTCTATCTCCAATGAGCACTCTCTCCACCAAGGCTGGACTTCCTTGTCCTCAAGCCCTGTAGCTTCATGCATCCCAAGAGCTCCTTTGTCTCCATAACCACGGTCCTCTGTCTGCAACCCCACTGTGGCATCGACTGCCTATGTTTGCATCTGTCTCCCCCACTACCTGGAGCTCCTCAAGAGCAGGGCTGGGTCTTTGCTATCTGGGAACTAGGAGCCCAGCATAAGGCCTGGCCCAGGAGGAGGGGAATCTTTCCCAGTACCATCTTCCCATGAGTCGAGGCAGGAAGCAAATGCTGACCTGTGGGTGCCCTGGAGTGTCTGTCAGTCCTGGAGGTGGGGGCCTAGAACCTCAGGTTTTAACCACTATGCAGGGAATAGAAAAGCAAAAAATCAAATTAACTGCCGTTGAGTTGATTCCAACTCATGGTGACCCCATGTGTATCAGAGTAGAACTGCTCCATAGGGTTCTCAATGGCTGATTTACCAGAAGTAGGTCACCAGCTTTTTCCTCTGAGGCTCCTCTGAGTGGATTCAAACCTCCCACCTTTCAGTTAGTTAGATGAACGCTTAACCTTTTGTGCCACCCAGGGACTCCACGCAGGAAACAGAAGACAGTGTCTTATCTTGAGGTCGCAAGAGTTTGCGAATAGGAAGTGAGACTTCCTCTCAAGCTGGAACCCTCAAAGGGCTGTACCCTCCATGTAAGTGTGGGCTTTAAAAAAGCAACCTTCCAACAAAGGGTGATAATGAGGACGCTGGCTTGTCCTTGCCTCTGCAATGGTATAAAAAATTCCTTCCTGAGAATTCATCAACTTGGGTGACCCTCACTCAGGACTGAGGTTTGAATTCTAAGCTGGAAAAAAACCAAACCCACTGCCATCAAGTCGATTTCGATTCATAGTTGAGTGGTCCAAAAAAACCCAGGCCAAGAAGTTAACCAGGAGTGGTCTCGGGTTGGTAGACCTGGGGCACGTGGCCAAAGCTAATGTCAATTTTCTCTGGAAGAGCACACCCCCTTCTGAGCTCTTCTGGGTTCCTACAGAATATCACTTAGACCAGAGAGGAGCTCACAGTCTCAGATTGCAAAATGCAGGAGAAAACAATCCATGATGAGTCAGCTGAAACCACACACACAAAACTAGATCCAAAGATTTCAGATGTTTGAATGATCAGGAGAATAGAAAATAAGTATGTTAAAAACGTTTAAAGAAATAAAAGAGGGAATTGAGAACATGGACAAGGGAAAACAAGACTATTAAAGTGATCAGAGAGATATGGAAAAGAGCCAAATAGAACTTCTAGAAATGAAAAATATAATAATGGAATGTAAAACTCAATGGATGGATTGAACAGCAGACCCAGCTCAAGAGAGAGTCAGTGGACTAGACTTTTAAACATTTTAAGCTGATAGAGCTGAAGCAATGATGAAGAATGTATTATGCAGGACAGAGGAAAAAGATACTGAAAATGTGATATGGAGGCGAAGAGCAAGGAGGTAGTGTAAGAAGACATAGCACACATTTACTTGGAGTTGCAGAAGAAGAGATAAAGAATGGAGTGAGAGCCATCATTCGAAGAAATAATGGCTGAACAGAAGAACTAAATGGCCCAGCTACCACTATCAACCGCTCGTTTGATCACAACAGAGGGTCCCAGACAGAGCAGGAGAAAAATCGTAGAACAAAAAATCAAACTCACAAAAAAGACCAGACTTACTGGTCTGACAGAGACTGGAGGAATCCCCGAAATTATGGCCCTAAGACACCCTTCTGAACTGGAACTGAAGTCACTCCCAGAAACCACCTTTCAGCCAAACCACAGACAAGCCCCAAAAATAAACATTAACACCCAAGAGGAACACGCTCCTTAAAACAATCAATTATATGAGATCAAAAGGGCAACATTTGCCCAAAAGCAAAAATGAGAAGACAGGAAGGGGTAGAAAATCAGGACAAAAGGAAACAGGGGACCTAGGGCAGAAATGGGGAGAGTGCTGTCTCATTGTGGGGAATGAAACCAAAGTCATAGAACACTTTATGTACAAACTATCAAATGGCAAATTAATTTGCTCTGTAAACTTTACCTAATGCACAATAAAAAGTTAAAAAAAAAAATAATAATGGCTGAGGAGTTTCCAGGATTGATTTTAAAAAACAACAACATGGATTTCAACTCAGGGAGCACAATAAATCCCAAGCAAGGAATTAAAAAAACAAAAACAAGAAAACTTGGGCCCATCTCAACGAAACTGCGTAACAGCAAAGAGAAGATTTTAGAAGAAGCCAGAGAGAAGAGACAAATTATCTACAAATCAATGGCACTTAGACTGACAGCAAACTTCTTGACAGCAGTAATTGAGGCCAGGAGCCTGTAAAACAACGTTATCAAACGCTAAAATAAACACAGGCAAACCGCGGAGACACTGCGGGTTTGGTTCCGGACCACCGCAGTGACGTGAATCACACCAAGTTTTTCGGTTTTCCCAGTACATATAAAAGTTATTCTTACACCATGCTGTAGTCTATTAAGTGTTTGATTATGTCTAAAAAACAAAATAAAAAATGCTAACCATCATCTGAGCCTTCAGCAAATCATAACCTTTTTGCTGGTGGAGGGTTTTGCCTTGATGCTGATGGCTGCTGGCTGATCAGGGTGGTGGTTGCTGAAGATTGGGGTGGCTGTGGCGGTTTCTTAAAACAAGACAATAATAAAGTTTGTTGCATCGACTGACCCTTTCATGAAAGATTTCTCTGTAGCATACTGTACAATTTTACCCACAGTAGAGCTTCTTTCAAAATTGGAGTCGATCCTCTCAAATCCTGCCACTGCTTTATCAACTAAGTTTCTGTAGTATCCTAAATCCTTTCAACAATGTTCATAGCATCTTCCCCAGGAGTAGACTCCATCTCAAGAAACCACATTCTTTGCTCAGCCATGAGAAGCAACTCCTCATCCGTTCGAGTTTTCTCATGAGAGTGCAGCAATTCAGTCACACCTTCAGGCTCCACTGCTCATTCTAGTTCTCTGGCTCTTTCCACCACATCTGCAGTCATTTCCTCCACTGAAGCCTTGAACCCCTCAAAGTCATCCACGAGGGCTGGAACCAACTTTTTCCAAACTCCTGTTGTTGATATTTTGACCTCCTCCCATGAATCATGAATGTTCTTAATGGCACCTAGAATGGTAAGTCTTTTCCAGAAGGTATTCAATTTACTTGGCCCAGATCCATCAGGGGAATCACTATCTATGGCAGTTATAGCCTTACGAAATGTAGTTCTTAAATAATAAGACTTGAAAGTTGAAATTACTCCTTGATCCATGGCTGCAGAATGGATGTGGTGTTAGCAGGCATGAAACAATCATTTGTACACCTTCATCAGAGCTCTTGGGTGACCAGGTGCACTGTCAATAAGCAGTAATATTTTGGGAGAAATTTTTTTTTTCTCAGCAGTAGGTCTCAACAGTGGGCTTAAAATATTCAGTAAACCATGTGGTAAACAGATGTGCTGTCATCCAGGCTTTGTTGTTCCATTTATAGAGCACAGGTAGAGTAGAGTTAGCATAATTCTTAAGGGCCCTCAGATTTTCAGAACGGTAAACGACCATTGGCTTCAACTTAAAGTCACCAGCTGCATTAGCCCCTAACAAGAAAGTCAGCCAGCCCTTTGACGCGTTGAAGCCAGACATTGACTTCTCCTCTCTAGCTATGAAAGTCCTAGATGGTTTCATCTACATCAAAAATCTGTTGTTTAGTGTAGCCCCTTCATCCATTATCTCAGCTGGATCCTCTGGATAACTCGCGCAGCTTCTACATCCGCGCTGGCTGCTCCACCTTGCACTTTTATGTTATGGAGAGAGCTTCTTTCCTTAAACCTCATGAATCAACCTCTGCTAGCTTCAAATTTTCTTTTGCAGTTTCCTCGCCTCTCTTGGCCTTCATAGAATTGAACAGAGTTAAGGGCCTTGCTCTGGATTTGGCTTAAGGGAACGTTGTGGCTGGTTTGATCTTCTATTCAGACCACTAAAACTTTCTCCATATCAGCAATAAGGCTGTTTGGCTTTCTTATCATTTGTGTGTTCACTGGAGTAGCACTTTTAATTTCCTTCAAGAACTTTTCCTTTGCATTCACGACTTGGCTAACTGCTTGGCACAAGAGGCCTAGCTTTCGGCCTATCTTGGCTGTTGACGTGCCTTTCTCACTAAGTTTAATCATCTCTAGCTTTTGATTGAAAGTGAGAGACATGCCACCCTTCCTTTCACTTGAACACTTAGAGGCCGTGTAGGGTTATTAATTGGCCTAATTTCATTATTGTCATGTCTCAGAGAATAGGGAGGCCCGAGGAGAGGGAGAGAGATGGGGGAACTTCTGGTCGGCGGAGCAGTTAGAACACACACATTTATGATTAAGTTCTCAGTCTTATGTGGGGGCCATTCGTGGCGCCCCAAAACAATTACAATAGTAACATCAAATATCACTGATCACAGATCACTATAGCAGATAAAATAACAATGAAAAAGTCTGAAATATCATGAGAATTACCAAAATGTGATGCAGAGACACGAAGGGAGCACGTGCTGTTGGAAAAACGGCACCGACAGACTTGCTCGATGCAGGCTTGCCACAAACCCTCAATATGTAAAGCGTGCAATAGCTTCGAAGTGCAATAAAGTGAGGAGCAAGGAAACAAGATACGCCTGTAAGCAAATAAAATAATTGTTCACCTAGAATTTATGTTGTCGTTAGGTGCTGTAGAGTTGGCTCTGACTCATAGCAACCTTATGTATGACAGAGGAAAGCATTGCTGGTCCTGTGCCATCTTCATGATAGATATTCATATACCAAGTAAGACTATCTGTCAAGAACAAGACGAAGACACTTTCAGACCAAGCTCAAGCGCGTGTAGCACTCAGACTCTCACTACAGTCGTTTCTAAATGAAAATTACTCAAGAAGGAGGGTCTGAGAGGCAGGGACAGGCAAGAAAAGAAAAGGCGAAACACGTGGGCAAATCTAAACAATATTCACTTTATACGGCAATTGTAATCATGTCTAACTGTTGGATAAAACGTCCAACAAGATTCTGAATTTTCCTGTGGTGGTATTGTTGATGTTTTGTAGAGAAATATGAAACGGCAAATACTTTAAAAAATATTTTCTGCTTGGCTGATGCCTTAAATACATACTTTGTCAACCTATGGGATGATCGAGTGCCTGGATCCAGCTTGAAAAACACTTCAGGCCCTAGACTCTTGCCCAAAGGAGAAAATTCCTAAGATGTTGGCATCCTTGGGACTGATTTTCCTATGATTCATTGGAATCACTTAGAGGGCTTGTTAAGACCCAGGTGGCCTCCCACGCGGAGTTTCTGACTCAGCATGTCTGAGGTTAAAGTGTTGATTGCAACTCTCAGTGACTCTATCGGACAGAGTAGAACAGCCCCATCGGGTTTCCAGACTGTAATCTTTATGGAAGCAGACTTTCACACACATCTTTCTCCCTGGGAGCGGCTGGTGGGTTCAAACCACCGACCTTTGTGTTAGCAGCTGAGCACTTAACCACTGCACCACCAGGGCTCCTTGAGGATTTACATTCCTAACAGGTGCCAGGTGATGCAGATGCTGCTGGTCTGGGGGTGTGCTTGGACAACCACTGCTCTAGCCTAACGATCGCCAAGTTCTCCAGTCTGTTACAGGGCTAATACCCCTCCTCCAGGAAGCCTTCCAGCATGCACACATCAGCAAACAGTGGCTGCATTCTTCATCCTTACCTCTCCAATGCTCAGAACAGTGCAGAGGTCAATCAGTTATAGTCAAATGATCGATACTATGAAACTTAAAGGGCACATTCTAGGTCTTGGGGGTGGGAGTCATCCATGTCATCGGGCCTCTCTGCACTAAGAAATCACACACATTCTATAAGCCCATACATATACTTATGCTCACATACACACAGATATGTACACACACATATATACGCACACATATACTCACACACACACATATACACACACGTATACTCACACACACACACACATATACTCACACACACACATGCTCACACACACACCCCCACACATACATACACAAAAAGTCACGCACACACATACTCACATATGCAAACTACACACAGCACACATATACATACACATGTACTCACACACACACAGTCACACACATACATACACACAGATATAGTCAGACACACACACAGATATACTCACATACACACACATACACATTACACACATATACTTATGCACACACTACAAGCCTATGCACAACATATGCTCACACACATACCCCACACACGTACATACAGAAAAAGTCACACACGCACATACACACACATACTCACATACCCACACTACACACATACACACATGTACATCCACATATACTCGTAGACACACATATATACTCACACACACACATACCTACACATATAGTCACATGCACATATATACATCCACACAATACATACAACACACACATCCACACATTACACACACATCCACACAATATACTTGTACACACCATACATACTTGCACACATACACATACACACAACATGCGCCTAGACATATACACATATGCACACACACATACACACATGTGCACACACACATACACACATATGCACAAACATATCCCCTTCTCTCTTCACCAGAGTTACCAGATTCTCCTTTCCTTTGGTCAACAGGGAATCTTCTAGCAAGCCTTCTGTGCGCCCAACTGGTCCAGGCCTGGTGCTGGACTCTGGTTGGTCCTACAGCCCTTTGCTCTGGGTAAGTCAGGCTCTTCCAGGTCAGGGGCCTATTCTACAGATGGACCCACTGGGATGCAGTGTGTGTGTGTGTGTGTGTGTGTGTGTGTGTGTGTGTAGCTTCTTCTAGGCTCCCCTACCACTTCAGCTCCCCCTACACTCTCAATGCTGAATGCTAGGTCCCTTAGGGATTTGCTTCGGGTCCTAAAAAAGTCCTCCTGTGCCTCTTCTCTGCTCAAGCTGTCAGCTGCCTGGCAGGAGGATTAAGCGGAGCGCCACAGGCAATTGATCCCAACAAGTTTAAGATGTCCCCGTTCCAGTAGAAGGCCCTGCTGACAGTTGAGGTGGCTGCAGAGCTCTGGCGGGCCTCCTGCAGCAGCAGCTTCCAGCCCCCAACCGCCACGGGGATGGGGGAGGGATCCTCATACTGGGCTCTTCGGGGGATGTGGCTGGAGGCCTGGGGCTGCCCTGGGACTGCCCAGAGGATTCAGGGGCTCAAGGGGGAGCAGTGGAGGTGCCTGAGGGTGCCCAGCCGGCTGATTTATGCAGCCAGATTAGGAAGACTGATGGCCTGTCCCTTAGCTGAGAGCCTAGTCCTGTCACAAGTCTTTGAAGGGCACAGGTATGGAGGAGGGAGAGGCTTTGTAAAGTGCAGTTCAGGAGAGTAATGAGGAATAATGGCTTGAAACTGAGCTGAGAATCAGGAAAAATATCTTGGCTGTGAAATGTGTGAGGCTGGAGACCGGCTCTGGCATGAAGAGCCAGCTGCTCTCTTGAGTCACTGGGAATCTGATGGGCCCCGTCTGGGAGGCTTGGGAGGCCCCCTTGGCCTGAAGGCATCAGTCAATGCAACAGAGACCATTTCTCTGGAGCCACAATTGGCTGGGCAAATGCCCTCCTCTCCCTCAGGACCAGTTAATCTCCAGGCAGGTCAAACCTGGGCCTGGTCCCCCGTATGAGGGTGTAGGGCTGCCACTCCAGCGTCTACAGCCTGCTTAGGGGCCAAGCGCAGGATTTCCCACAAACAGAACAGCCAGGAGGGCGCAGAGCGGCCCCATGTGTGTCAGAGTAGAACTGCGCTCCACAGGGAGTTCAATGACTGTGATCTTTCAGAAGTAGATCTCCAGGCCTTTCTTCAAAAGTACCTCCGGATGGATTCGAACCACCAGCCTTCCAGTTAGTAGCCTAGCATGTCAACTGTGTCACCCAGGGACTCTGGGGGGTCTCCAGAGAGCAGCAATTGTCTGAGTGGAAAGTTCAGGTGCAGCCTGGGTTCTTCACTCTCCTCAGAGACGGGGTGCTCCCGAGGACGGTCAGCACGGAGGCTGGGGCAGGGGGCAGGTGGTCGGCACCTGGGCTCTTCACTCTCCTCAGAGACGGGGTGTCCCCGAGGACGGTCAGCACGGAGGCTGGGGCGGGGGGCAGGTGGTCGGCACCTGGGTTCTTCACTCTCCTCAGAGACGGGGTGTCCCCGAGGACGGTCAGCACGGAGACTGGGGCGGGGGCGCTCCCGAGGACAATCAGCACGGAGACTGGGGCGGGGGGCAGGCGGTCGTGGAGACAGTATTCGGGAGGGGAAAAGGCCCAGAAGCACGAGGGAGCCCTCCTAGTTCACATAGGTGGTAGATGGCGGGGGGCGGGGGGGATTCAAACCCCGAGTGGGCGGATTCCGGAGCCCACCTTTCTGTTTAGGATCTCTAAAGCAACTTACAACATGAAATTTGTTTTTCTGCCTGGTGAGTGATCTATGGGGAAAGCGCCAGAAGACCAGGAAAGCCAGGTTCGCCCCTTCTCTGTGTTCGCCAGAGCACCTGGGATCCTGGAGAAGGCTTCTGGACTGACAATCCAAAGCCTCAGTTGGGAGAAGCATGCCACATCCTGGAGTTTGTTTACACCATCATTAGTGGGAGTGTGAACTTTCCTAAACCAATGACCAGGCTTTGCAGCAACTCGGGTTTCCCCCTAGGCTCCAGCTGCTACCCCCACGCAGGCCTTGCCTGCTCAGTAACTGGGGGGTGCGTGCCAACGTCAGCCTCTGTGCAGGAGGAAATGCCGTGACTCAGGTTCTGACTCAGACCCAGCCCAGGGAGCATAAGCTGTGCGGTCGGAGGCCACTCTGGAGGCGGGTGCCTGGACGTGGGCTGAGGACCTGGGCTGCTGGACCTTCTGCAGCTCAGCCCCTGCAGAGCACTTGCAAGCAGCTAGGCTTTAGTGGGCGCTGCTGGGGCCTTCCCCGTTCCATTTGGGCCTCAGGACTCACCCGCGGGCAAGAGTTTTCCCCCCACTTTGCAGACCAATAGCAGGAAAATATACCATGGATTGCCAGAAGAATGAACAAGTCTGTCTTTGAAGAAGTACAGCCAGAATGCTCCTTCGTCTCATATACTTTAGGCATGTTATCAGGAAGGAACAGTCCCTGGAGAAGGACACCATGCCAGGTAAAGTCGAGGGTCAGTGAAAGAGAGGAAGACCCTCAACAAGATGGATTGACCCAGTGGCTACAACAATGGCTTCCAGCATAACAATGATTGTGAAGATGGCGTAGGACCGGACAGTGTTTTGTACGTAGGGTTGCTATGAGTCAGAACTGATTCGATGGCACCTAACAACAACAGCAGCAGGAGAAGGAAGTGCCTCATCCGAGGTCCTGTGATTGCTACGTGGCAGATATAGGATTTGAACCCAGGTTTATCTGACTCTGGCGCTCATTCTCTTAACCACTCCATCGCACTTTTCCCCATACCTCTGAGGGCTGGGTGGACTTGCCTAAGATTAGCAATGAGGCTAAGATGAGGAGAGTGCGCAGGCCCAGAGTCAGGCAGGCCTCGGTTTGGATCTGGCTCTGCCATTTGTTAGTTTCGGGACCTTTAGCATCACTGCTCCTAGACTCACCCACAAAAAGGAGGTAGGTCCTGGTAACCACTTCCATGAGGGGTGCCTCGAGCTTGATCCAGTGCTGCCTTTAATAAGTGCTCAGGAGGTAGCATATGATCAAGAACCGATGGCACTGAAGGAAGAAGCCTCAGCTGCACTAAAACAAGGTTCCAGGAATTGAAGGAATACCAGCTGAGATGTTTCACCAAACTGGTGCCGTGCTGGAGGTGCTCACTCGTCTACGCTAATTGGAAAACAGCTACCTGGCCAATGGAATGGAAGAGTTGGATATGCAGATACAACCTTGCTTGCTGAAAGTAAAGAGGATTTGAAGCACTTACCAATGAAGATCAAAGACTACAGCCTTCAGCATGAATTACACCTCAGCATAAAAGAAAACAAAAATCCTCACAACTGGACCAATAAGCCACAACACGAAAAATGGAGAAAATCTGAAATTGTCAAGGATTTCATTTTTCTTGGATCCGCAATCAACACCCATGGAAGCAGCAGTCAAGAAACCAAAAGATGCACTGCATTGGGCAAACCTGCTGCAAAAGACCTCTTTAAAGTGTTGAAAAGCAAAGATGTCACCTTGATGACTAAGGTGTGCCTTGTATGCATGCGAAAGATGCACTATGCATAAGGAAGATGGAAGAAGAATTGATGCCTTTGAATTATGGAGTTGGCGGAGAAAACTGAATATGCCATGGACTGCCAGAAGAACAAACAAATCTGTCTTGGAAGAAGTACAGCCAGAATTCTGCTTAGAAACAGTCTCCTGGGCCCTACGGGGTAGTCTGGGGCAGTCTGGTCCTCTCCAGGGGCACCCAGCCCAGCATCCAGCCCTTGCAGGCCAGCCCCTCAGGATGTTCCCCCACAGAACAAATTTGCTGTTGTGTTTGTGCCTCTCTGGCTGGCAGACAGCAGCGTTTGGAACAGTAACTATTCATTAGTGGGTTTCTTATTTACCTGTGAAACTCAGTGCAAAGCAGAAGGGGGATTTGCAAAGACAGATGTGGGGAAATTGCAAACCAGGGCTCCTGAGAGATACCCAAGTAAGCAGTACCTGGCCTCAGCCCCTGGTTCCTGAGGTACTGCTCTGGGCCCCCTGAGTTCTAAGGACATCCTGGGTGAGAGAGTTCAGTTGCAGAGCTCATGAGTTCCCTCCGGCTCCACTCAGATTTGTATTCAAGCAAAGCTTTGGGTGAAAGTAATAAAAATTTTGAAAAGCCCGGCACGCCCACACAAGATTTCTGATTAGTTTGAAAGATGGATGAGAACTGTGGCCTGCAATGAAGAAAATGGAATGTGTCCTGACTAAGCAGCAGTCCCCAGTACTGACCTTCACACAGGACTCAGGGAGACCCAGTTTTAAGCTCAAACAGGCTCTGCCCAGTGTGGGGCGGCTTTCAAATTCCACATCAACCACACCCATCAAAGACCAGGCCCTTGGCTTCCCTAGCCAAAAGAGAAAAGGAAGGGAGAGGTGGGCGCTGGTTGACAGGAAGGGGCTGGGTATGCTCCAGTGGGCATATCCTTCCTTGTCTGTGGGCCTGGTATCTTCACTGCTCAATGATGATTAGCATCCTGCATTGAAAGGTCACCCCGAGTCTCAGTGGAGCAGAGGCAGCTGCCTGGCCCCCAGCCGCTCTCTAAAAGCCCCTCTCACTCCTGCCCTTGCAACACCAGCTGTTATGGATTGTGCCCCTGCAAAAATATGTGTTGTAAATGCTAACCCCTATACCTGTGGATGTAATCTTATTTGGGAATAGAATTTTCTTTGTTATGTTAATGAGGCCATTGTCAGTGTAGGGTGTGTCTTAAACCTACCCACTTTAGAGATAAGAAAAGAAAGCAAGCACAAATGGAGGAAGACAGATGCCACCTGGAGATCTCCAAGGAACATTAAGAAGAACAAGAAGAATACTAGAGAAGCCGAGCTAAGGATTACCCCCCAGAGCAAAGAGAGCCTTCCCCTAAAGCCAGTGCCCTGATTTGGAACTTCTAGCCTCCTAAACTGTGAGAAGAAAATTAATTTCTGTTCAGTGAAGTCACCCACTTGTGGTATTTTTGTTATAGCAGCACTAGGAAACTAATCCCCACTGTGTGTCAGTTTGTCATACTGTGGGGGCTTGTGTGTTGCTGTGATGCTGGAAGCTATGCCACTGGTATTTAAATACCAGCAGGATCACCCATGGTGGACAGATTTCAGGTGAGTTCCAGACCAGGACAAGCTAGGAAGAAGGACTCAGTGGTCTGTTTCTGAGAAGAATTAAGCAGTGAAAACCTTATGAGTAGCAGAAGAACACCGTCTAATACAGTGCCAGAAGATGAGCTCCTCAGGCTGGAAGACACTTAAAAGACAACTGGGGCAGAGCTGCCTCCTCGAAGTAGAGTCAACCTTAATGATGTGGTTGGCATTAAGCTTTCAGGACCTTCATTTGCTGATGTGGCACAACTCAAAGTGAGAAGAAACAGCTGAAAACATCCATTAATAATTAGAACCTGGAATGTATGACGTATGAATCTAGGAAAATTAGAAATTGTCAAAAATGAAATGGAACACATAAAGATCAATATCCTAGGCAAAGATGTCACCTTGAAGACTAAGGTGCACCTGACCCAAGCCATGGTATTTTCAATCACATCATATGCATGTGAAAGCTGGACAATGAATAAGGAAGACTGAAGAAGAATTGATGCCTTTGAATGGTGATGTTGTCAAAGAATATTGAATATGCCATGGACTTCCAAAAGAACGAACAAATCTGTCTTGGAAGAAGTATAACCAGAATACTCCTTAGAAGCAAGGATGGTGAGACTGCATCTTACATACTTTGGCCATGTTGTCAAGAGGGATCAGCCCCTGGAGAAGGACATCATGCTTGGTAACATAGAGTCAGAAGAAAAGGGGAAGACCCTCAACAAGATGGACTGACACAGTGGCTGCAACAATGGGCTCAAGCATAACCATGATTTGTAAGGTGGCATAGGACCGGGTGGTGTTTCATTCTGTCGTGCATAGGGTCTCTATGAGTCGGAACCAACTCGATGGCACCTAACAGCAACAACGACACTGAGCTGAAATAGACTGGTATCAGTCATTTTGAATTGGACAATCATATGGTCCACTATGCCGGGAATGACAACTTGAAGATGAATGGCATTGCATTCATCGTCAAAAAGAACATTTCAAGATCTATCCTGAAGTACAACACTATCACTGACAGAATAATACCCATACATCTACAAGGAAGACCAGTTAATACAACTATCATTCAAATTTACGAACCAAACACTAAGGCCACAGATGAAAAACCTGAAGATTTTTACCAACTTCTGCAGTCTGAAATTGATTGAACACACAATCAGGATGCACTGAAAATTACTGGTGATTGAAATTTGAGAGCTGGAAACAAAGAAAAAAGATCAGTAGTTGGAAAATATGGCCTTGGTGATAGAAACAATGCCAGAGATCGCGTGATTGAATTTTGCAAGACCAAAGACTTCTTCATTGCAAATAGCTTTTTTCACCAACATAAAAGGCAACTATACACATGAACCTCGCCAAATGGAATAAACAGTAATCAAATCTACTGCAAAAGACAGTTGAAAAGCTCAATATCAGTCAGAACAAGGCCAGGGGCTGACTGTGGATCAGACCATTAATTCCTCACATGCAAGTTCAAGTTGAAAGTGAAGAAAATTAGAACAAGTCAAAATTAGAACGAGACCCAAAGCATATCCCACCTGAATTTAGAGACCATCTCAAGAATAGATTTGATGCTTTGGACACTAGTGACCGAAGTCCAGACGAGTTGTGGAATAACATCAAGGACATCATACATGAAGAAAGCCAGGGGTCATTAAAAAGACAGGAGAAATAGAAAAGACCTAAATGGATGTCAGAAGAGACTCTGAAACTTGCTGTTGAATGTCGAGTAGCTAAAGCAAAAGGAAAAAATGATGAAGTAAAAGATCTGAACGGAATATTTAAAAGGGTGACTCGAGAAGACAAAATAAAGTATTATAATAATATATGCAAAGAGCTGGAGATAGAAAACCAAAAGGGAAGAAAGTGCTCAGCATTTCTCAAGCTGAAAGAACTCAAGGAAGAATTCAAGCCTTGAGTTACAATAGTGAAGGATCCTACGGGGAAAATATTAAACGACACAGAAAGCATCAAAAGAAGATGGAAGGAATACACAGAGTCACTCTACCAAAAAGTATTGGTCGATGTTCAACCATTTCAGGATGCGGTGCTGGAAGTACTCATCTATGCCAAAAAATTTGGAAGACAGCTACCCGGCCAACAGACTGGAAGAGATTCTTGTTTATGCCTATTCCCAAGAAAGGTGATCCAACCAAATGCAGAAATTATTAAACAATATCATTAATATCACATGCAAGCAAAATTTTGCTGAAGATCACTCAGAAGTGGCTGCAGCAGTGTACTGACAGGGAAATGCCAGAAATTCAAGCTGAATTTAGAAGAGGACTTGGAACCAGGAATACCATTGCTGATGTCAGATGGATCCTGGCTGAAAGCAGAGAATACCGGAAGGATGTTTACCTGTGTTTTATAGACTATGCAAAGGCATCTGACTGTGTGGATCGTAAGAAATTATAAATAACATTTAGGAGAATGAGAATTCTGAAACACTTAATTGTGCTCATGAGGAATCTGTACATGGATCAGAAGGTAGCCATTGAAACAGAACAAGGGGATACCGCATGGTTTAAAGTCAGGAAAGGTGTGCATCAAGGTTGTGCCTTTTCACCATACCTATTCAGTCTGTATGCTGAGCAAATAATCCGAGAAGCTGCACTATATGAAGAAGAACGGGGCATCAGAATTGGAGGAAGGCTCATTAACAGCCTGTGTTATGCAGATGACACAACCTTGTTTGCTGAAAGTGAAGAGGACTTGAAGCACTTACTGATGAAGATCAAAGACCACAGCCTTCAGTATGGATTACACCTCAATATAAAGAAAACAAAAATACTCACAACTGGATCAATAAGCAACATCATGATAAACAGAGGAAAGATTGAAGAGTTGATTTTACTTGAATTCACAATCAACACCCATGGAAGTAGCAGTCAAGAAGTCAAAAGACGCATTGCATTGGGTAAATCTGCTGCAAGAGACCTCTTTAAAGTGTCGTAAAGCAAAGATGTCACCTTGAGGACTAGGGTGTGCCTTACCCAAGCCATGGTGTTTTCAATTGCCTTATACACATGGAAAGCTGGACAATGAATAAGGAAGACCGAAGAAGAATTAATGCCTTTGAATTGTGGAATTGGGGAAGAATATGGACTGCCAAAAGAACAAACAAATCTGTCTTGGAAGACGTACAACCAGAATGCTTGTTAGAAGCAAGGATGGCAAGACTAACATCTCACATACTTTGGACATGTTATCAGGAGGGATCCATCCCTGGAGAAGGACTTCGTGCTTGGTAACGTAGAGGGTCAGAGAAAAAATGGAGGTGGACTGACACAGTGGCTGCAACAATGGGCTCAAGCATAGTAACAACTGTGAGGATGGCGCAAGACCAGACAGTGTTTCATTTTGTTGTGCATAGGGTCTCTGTGAGTCGGAAACAACTCCAGGCACCTAACAACAACAGGAAACTAAGAGGCCCACCCTGGTCATCTGCGGAGAGAGGTTTTTGGGGCAGGACTTGCTGTCCAGCTGAGCAGCTGATTGAAACCAGGGCTCCTGCTTCTTGCAGGTACCCAGCCTTCGAGGCCGGGCAGGACGCAATCCAGCCTGCCAGCCAGGGTGCCCTGTTCTTGGCTTCCTCCGCAACTTTAACTGGAGGTGCTGAATGTTTCCACACGGTTCCCATGGAGTCGAGTGTGTTCAACAAAGCTGCGAAGCCCAGCCCAGAGAGGGTTGGAATCTCTTCCCAGTCCATCTGCACCTTCTTCCTGAGAAAGGTCTTCGGGGATTGCTCTTTCCGCTGCAGCTTTGACTGACACCAGGAACATGGCAATGATAAGGGCCATTTATCCTCTGTCTTTGGAACATAAAAGCAGACTGTTAGGACCTCACTCTAATATGCTGATGGGATTTCCGTTACCTGGAGCACCCTGCCTTCTAGAAGCAAGGCTTCTGGAGACAGCCTGTGGCTATCATTAGAGAAGTTTCTACATGCTCTTAAATTAATGATCAGGTTTAACAGCCTCGGGGACCTGTCCCTCCCTCAGGCTCCAATGGAATGACTTGCCGGGTCCCTGCCCCTACTCCAGGCTGCCTACCCTCAGTGGTTTCATTGCCATCTGCAGGCTGATGCCCACTCCAGGCTCCAGGCCAGGCTACCCAAACCTCTACTCGGGCCCTGAGCCAAAGGGAGCTGAGCTTCAAGCCCTGAGAATTTTGCCTTCTGGATGTCTCTGGTGTCCTTCCCCTGCTGCCAAGACCATTGAGTCAGCCTCATCCTCTCTCCCTTGGCCTCTCCACAGGCTCTCCCTCACTCCACCCTCCACATTGACATCCCAGGGCCCATATTAAGTGCTAACGACTCTAACCATGTGGCAACACCCCAGCACTTTTGGGATAAGATTCATTCTCCACAGCAAGGCCTGGATACCCAGTTATGAGCCCACTCTTTCAGCCTCCCAGCCCCCCCACCCTGCCACCCCTTGCTTATGCTGGTGTCTCAGTCTGAAGGCCTTCCCCCACCCCAACTTTCTGGGTGGACTCGAACTGCCCACCTTTTGATTAGCAGATTAGCATGTTAACCTTTTGCACCAGAGACCCTAACTCAGGAGAGAGGGTCAGATTGCAAAAGTGACATTTCTGAGAAATGCAAGGAATGCTAAACACATATAAGCAAGGCAACTGCACTTGCCTGGAAATGACCAGGCTGCACAGCCCGGTGTCCCCCTGTGATGAAGAGTCCCTGGTCTGGCAGAGCCGGGCACCACCCTGGACTCTTTCAAGTCCTCTGAGGCATGAGCTCCTCGATGCTGCAGCCAGAAGGCCTTGGCTGGGCCCTTGAGGATAATGAAGAAGAGACAGGGAGACAGCCTGGCTCCCAGAATTAGAGCAAAGTTTATTGTCCTTCTGGGAGCCCGGAGGCATGGAAACAGGGAACACTGTGTCTCGTGTCTCGAAGGAGTACATTGTGGCTAAGTCTTACATAAGTTGTAAAAGTTTTCTCCCACTGTGGCTTTTCACAGCCTCTCCTGATTCCCTCACCCCCCAGCCCTACCATCATGACAAGCCCAGGGACACTTTCAGTAGACGGGAGACTTGAAAGCACCTATGTGGCCCTTGCTCTCATTCAGAGGTATTGTCCTCAGGGATGCCATCTGGCTGCTTCTCATCTCTTCGCGGACTCCTAGGTTGGGACCCACTTGCCCAAGGACCTGGGAGATTTCCAGATGGGTCCTCATCCTGGCACCATGTGGATCCTCCCCCAGGCCCTCCTGGTGAGAAGAGGAGATGAAAGCCAACATGATGTGACTCTCTGGTGGGTGAGATGAAAAGATAGGAGATTCTAAGACAAGAGGAAGCCCAGGCTAGTGCTGACCGCTGATAGATCAGAAGATGCCAGCTGGGAGGGGCTGTAACCCAGAGGAATCAGGAGAAAAAGTGGCTGGTGAGGCAGGTTGGACTTTAGGCCCAATCTCATGGAGCAGAGAGCCCAGCCTGGCTCCCTTGGGGGCGGGAAAACTGGTCTCCCAGGAAGGAGGCCATAGAGCAGGCCCCAGGGACCAAGAGGGTGCAGTTACCTGGGAGCCCTCCAGATAGCCTCCTTCCTTCAGGGTCCCAGACAGGGCTGATGTCATGGCCTCAGAATTTCAGGACAGAGGTCACACCCCACTTGGGAGGTTCCACCTTGGAATCCCTGGGTGGAGCAAACAGTTAAGCGCTCGGCTGCTAACTGAAATGTTGACAGTTCAAGCCCACCCAGAGGCACCTCAGAAGAAAGGCCTGGCAATCTACTTCTGGCAAATTAGCCATTGAAAACCATAAGGAGCACTTTCTATTCTTGTTACTGGGTGGAAACCCCAGGTTTTTCTTGGCGTGACTCGTTGTCGGCCAATAAACAAGAGACTGAAGAGGGAGAGTGTAACGTTGGCTTTATTTCATTGCACAAGGAAAGGGAGCAATCGAGGCTGTTGCCACCAAGACTGCTCCAAGAGGGCAAGACAAATTATTTTCATGGGGCTTACAAGTAGGGAATTCATATAAATTACATCAGCAACATTCTTAATCATGACACACAGATGCCAGGATTTCAGGGGGCAGGCAAAGCGAAGGAACTGGAATTTTAATGCGAAAATGTTGAGGCTGGCCAAGCAATGGGGCTGGAATTCTGATGCAAAAGTCATGAGCCAGGCCAAGCAAGCGGCAGTCGAATTTTCTGTAGGCTAGGGACCTCTGCATTATTTCCTCATTTTCTTTTTTTGGTCATTGGTCATTCAGGACCAGCATCCACTCTAAACTATAACCTCGTCTTGAAATTATTTGGCATGTCCCCCCGGAGGGTGCAAATACTGGACATAGGCTTGAAGAATTGGCCTTTTTAACCAGGACGTGCAGGCAGGGATATATTGTATACAATAGCAGGAACGTACACCTATGACCATTAACACTAAAGGTAATTAAAAGTAACTGATGATTTTAACCATCCTAGCGTCAGCCAGCTGAAATCAGGACTCGAAGGCATCACTGATTGTCTGGTGGTTGCAAGATCTCGTTGTAGTTGTCTGACAACTGCACTCAGTTTTTCTTGGTCATGTTCAATCTGTCTAGACGCATTGACTAAAGAGCAACAGGTTTGATATATTTATACAAACCTCTCCCTAAGAAGCTAGCATTAGATCTAAGGCAACCCAGTTTTGCAGGGCCATGGTATCAGTGAAGTTTACTTCAAACCTAAAGTCTGGGTCAAGCTCTTGGTGGTATTGGCTACTGTCTCAAGTGACAGAGATGCATTGTTAATGAGCTGGTACAGGGTATGAATGTCATCATAATTCTTCTCAACCCCAAGCGTTGGGAGTAGCGCCCTCTGTGGCTTTTCCCAAGCACTCTTAGTAATATCTATAGTTTCTCTAATAAAGGGCACTCTTATAATAGCTCAAATGGACGAAGTTTTAGTTTGCCTCTAGAGGTGGACTGAACTCTCAAGAGGGGCATAGGCAGTGCTTTTGTCTATACAAACTTGGTCTCTTGGCACAGCTTTGCTAGGTGTCTCTTTAGAGTCTGGTTAGCCTGCTCTACTTTACTGCTGGACAGGGCTCAATGAGGTCAGACCGACTGGCATATACCAGGCCAGTGGTCTTTAGGCAATCGTGTCCCTTTTCTTGCTTTGGCAAAGTAGGCAGTAGGGTGGCTGGGTTTAAATCAGCAGTTTCTCATAGGGTGATGGACTGGGATATCTAACACCAGGACCATTGGTATCGGGCCATTAACTCTGGGGAGATCCAATGTAACCCTCTCTGCTCTAAGATGGTCAGAACCAAGTGGGGCACAGTCACCCAGAGAGGTTGGCTAAGGGTGAGTTTCTCCACATCTTTGATGACTAATATTGTTACCACTACTGCTCGAAGGGACACTGTCCATCCTCCAGTGACCGGGTCTAGCTGCTTTGAGAAATACGCCACCAGGCGCTTCCAAGTCCTGAGACTCTGGGTAAGAACCCCAGCCGCCACTCTGGCAGACTCATGTACAAACCAGTCAAAAGGTTTATTCATGTTGGGGAGTCCTTAGGCCGGGGCCTCATTCGACTTTGTTTTAATGGTGTCGAAACCTGTCGCTCTGTCCCAGTCCATTTGAACGGGCCTATGTCTTTTCCCTCTCAAGGCTTGATACAAAGGCTTGACAATAAGTCTGAAATTTGGGATCCAAATGCAGCAAAAGCCAGCCATTCCCAAAAAGCCTTGGTGCTGCCTCTGGTTGATAGGGGCCGCCAATCTACAGATACATCTTTTCTGGAGGGGAGGAGTTCTCTCTCTCCCTGTCTGACTTTAAAACTCAGATAAATCACCTCCTTTTGGTTGACCTGAGCTTCTTCTTCCGAGATCTGATACTCCATGTTTCCCAAGAAGTTCAAAACTTTTTTGGCATTCTGGACTGAGTTGTACTCACTGAGACTGGCAATAAGTAGGTTGTCCATGTATGGAAGGAGGATGCCATCATCGTTCAGGCTCCGTTGTCTCAGTTCTTGGGCCAAAGCTGATCAAACAGAGTAAGACTGTTTTTAAAGCCCTGTGGGAGGTCTTGCCAGCATAGCTGCTGTTTCTGTCCTGTTCCTGGGTTCTCCCAGTCAAGGTGAAGCTTTCCTGACTTTTCCTCTTCACTTGGACGCAAAAGAAGGCATCCTTCAGGTCTACCACAGTGAACCTGGAAAAACTGGGCAATAAGGTTGACAGGAGGATACAGGCATTGGGAACTACAGGGTGGATCATGGCTATTACCTGGTTGATGGCTCGCAGATCCTGAATGAACTGGTATTCATTTTTCTCTTCACTATCAGGATGGGGTGTTAAACTGTGGCTGACACAGTCTGAGCAGTCCGTGTTTCAGGTACCTGGTGATGATTTTTCCCAGTGCCTGTCAGGCCTCTGCCTGGATGGGGTATTGCTTAAGTTGGGGAGAACAGTGCCTAGTAAGAGCTCGACTGCCACTGGGGGAATGTTTTTGGCACATCCTGGCGCCTTGTTGGCCCATACCCGCGGGACTACTGCATACTTGATGTCTGGCCCTACTGATCCTGGATAGTGTCCTTCTGAGCTATAATTGGTGGGTGACTCAGTGGTAAGGGCCATCTGCCGTCGCCATCCATTTTCTGGTGGTACTTACATCTGCATGCTTCCTTTATTAAAAGATATTGCAGCTTGCAGTTTGCACAACAAATCTCTTTCCATTAAAGGGATGGGACAGCAGGGCATGTAGAAAGACTGTATTAATGACTTCCCTTGTATGCAGCAGGTTAGAGGCTGGAGGAAGGGAGGATACTCCCTTTTACCTGAGACTCCCATGACCGACACAGTTCATTTTGTTGGGGTTATCTTTTTCCGGGTCAGGACAGAGTGGGTTGCTCCAATATACACTAGAAACTGTACAAGCTCCCTTACTACCTTCATTATAACCAGAGGGTCAGGTTGGAGTCTCGCCTCCCCTCCTCCTTAATCCAAGTCTTCTCCTATTGGTATCATGGGGCACTGGGCAGCTCCAGGTTCTTTCTTACCTCTGGGTAGAATTTAGGGCACTGTCTCGTCCAATGTCCTCTCTCTTTGCACCAGGTGCACTGGTCTCTGCTCAAGGGGGTGTTGGAGCCTCTCACCTCCTTCTCTCCTCTTCTTGGGCCACCAGGAGATGGGCCATTTCCTTGCAAGGCAGTGGCCAGGAATGCGGCCTGTCTCTTCTGATGGGTGATTTTTCTCTTTTCCCGTTCCTGGTCCTGATTGGAATATACCTGGTAGGCAAGCTCAACAAGCTGTCAGATCCCTAACTCCACATCTTCCTCAAGTTTTTGGAGTTTTCTCTGTATGTCCGGGTACTCTGGCTGACAAAAATCATATTCACCATGCCAACATTTTCGAGACTCTCAGGGTCCCTGTCTGTGAAATGTTTAAAAGCCTCATAAATTCTTTCTAGAAACTTAGAGTGATCTTCAGTTGGTTCTTGTTTGATTCCATATATTTTGCTAAGGTTTTTTTGTTTAGGCACCCCCTTTTTTTAACCCTTCTAAAAGGCACTCCCTTTGGTAAGCAAGGTGAGTCTGTCCCTCAGCTGTACTCTGATCCCAGCCATGGTCCCCCACGGGGAAAGTCTCTGCCCCTGGCTGATTTACTGCCTGCATTTCATGAATCCTGTCGGCCTTGGCCTTAGTCTTTTCTGGGATCATGCACCTTTATTCTGGGGTCACGAGGACATTTCAGTGCCTGACAATCTGCCCAATTAGGGTTATGGGTGTGGAAGATGGAGGCAAAAAGATCCTGCATTCTTGTAGGATCTTCTTGATACCCAGGGCAATAGTTTTCCAGTTATAAAGGTCACTTGTTGAGAACGGTTGATGGACACAGACCATTGCAACGTCTCCTGCCGGGACTTGTCAAAGGGTGTGCATGCCCCTGGGCTCTGCTATGCTATGGCTCTCCCAAGAATTGGTCACCCTCGTGTTACTTTCATTCTCCCTCGTCACCGAATTGGGGTGCCCAGATGCCATTCCACTCTGTGTATGGGGCGGTAAGCCCGATGACGGGGTGGAAGGGCTTGGGAGGTGTGGATACAAAGGTTGAGAGGGCTTAACAGTGGGGGCTGTCACTAGTGCAGTGACCCCGTTGGATAGAGGCAGGGCGTAGGGAGAGGGCAGCATGGGTGCCAAAGCTGGGAGAGGCTGGGAAGAGGGCAGGTGGCTGGTGGGCTGGGAGCGTGGGGCCAGAAAATCTTCCTCAAGGATCTGCCAGCCCATTTCTGGACTAGAATTTTACATCCCTTTTCCGAATACAGAGTCATGAAAACTTCTACATAATACTTCGCATCCCACCTTCCTTCATGAGTACCGAAAAGGTCCAACTGAAGGATGGTATTAAAACATAGAGACCCATTCTTTAGCCATTCTTAGATGGCTGCGTGCTAGTGTTTAAGACCCCAGATGCCACTCTCCAAAGTGGGATGCAGAATGTTTTCTTAATAGACTTTATTATGGTGATTGACCTAGTTGTCCTCTGAAACCACGGTCCCCAAACCCCCACCCCTGCTATGCTGGCCTTCGAAGCATTCAGCTTATTCAGGAAACTTCTTTGCTTTTGGTTTAGTCCAGTTGTGCTGACCTCTCCTGTACTGTGTGCTGTCTTTCCCTTCACCTAAAATAGTTCTTGTCTACTATCTAATTAGTGAATACCCTCTCCCTCCCTCCCTCCCCATTCTCGTAACCATCAAAGAATATTTTCTTCTCTGTTTAAACTATTTCTCCAGTTCTTATAATAGTGGTCTCATACAATATTTGTCCTTTTGCAACTGATTAATTTCACTCAGCATAATACCTTCCAGGTTCCTCCATGTTATGAAATGTTTCACAGATTCATCATTGTTCTTAATTGATGCATAGTATTCCATTGTGTGAATATACCATAATTTATTTATCCATTCATCCATTGATGGGCACCTTGCTAGCTTCCATCTTTTTGCTATTGTAAACAATGTTGCAGTGAACATGGGTGTGCATATATCTGTTTGTGTAAAGGCTCTTATTTCTCTAGGATACATTCCAAGGAGTGGGATTGTGGGATCATATGGTAGTTCTATTTCCAGCTTTTGAAGGAAGTGCCAAATCAATTTCCAAAGTGGTGGTACCATTTTACATTCCCACCAGCAGTGTATAAGTCTCTCTGCAACCTCTCCAACATTTATTATTTTGTGTTTTTTGGATTAATGCCAGACTTGTTGGAGTGAGATGGAATCTCATTGTAGTTTTGATTTGTATTTCTCTAATGGCTAATGATCGTGAGCGTTTCCTCATATATCTGTTAGCTACCTGAATGTCTTCTTTAGTGAAGTGCCTGTTCATACCCTTCGCCCATTTTTTAATTGGGTTACTTGTGTTTTTGTAGTTGAGTTTTTGCAGTGTCGCGTAGATTTTAGAGATCAGATGCTGATCGGAAATGTCATAGTTAAAAACTTCTTCCCAGTCTGTAGGTAATCTTACGCTTTTGGTGAAGTCTCTGGATGAGCATAGGTGTTTGATTTTTAGGAGCTCCCAGTTATCTAGTTTCTCTTCTGCATCGTTAGCAATGTTTTGTATACTGTTTATGCCATGTATTGGGGCTCCTAGTGTTGCCTCCATTTTTTCTTCCATAATCTTTATCATTTTAGATTTTATGTTCAGGTCTTTGATCCAGTTTGAGTTTGTTTTTGTGCGTGGTGTGAGGTATGGGTCTTGTTTCATTTTTTTGCAGATGGATATCCAGTTACACCAGCACCATTAGTTAAAGAGGCTGTATTTCCCCCATTTAACTGACTTTGGGTCTTTGTCAAATATCAGCTGCTCACATGTGGATGGATTTGTGTCTGGATTCTCAATTCTGTTCCATTGGTCTATGTATCTGTTGCATCAGCAACATTCTTAATCATACCACGCAGGTGCCAGGGTTTTCATGGGGCAGACCAAGCATAGGAACTGCAATTTTAATGCAAAAATGTTGAGACTGGCCAAGCAATGGGGCTGGAATTCTGATGCAAAAATTGTGAGGCAGGCCAAGTAAGCTGGAGTAGAATTTTCTGCAGTCTGGGGACCTCTGTAGTACTCTGACACATGTGAGGTCTTCACGAGTGGTAACTAGCTTACCGGTTCTGCTGAATTAAGAGGGGGTGGGGGATTCAAGGGTCCAAATCCAAGACCAGAGCTTTAAGGAAACATGATAAAAGTGGAGGTGGCATATGTGAATAAAATTGGCATTGGCTGCAGTGCAATATTAAGAAGTGGACACTAGAGTCAAATACCCCAGTTGAGCCCTGACCTTGTCATTTCTCAGCAAATGATGGATGCTCTTGGCCTCAGTGTCCTCATTTATAGATTATGCTCACTGTAGTGCCACCTCACGGGGTCTCCGGAGGGTGAGTGACTCAGCACTGGAGACTCTTGCCACAGTGTCTGCCCCAGAGAGTGCCCACCTGTGTGTGGGTGTGGCAGCTGTCAGTGGCTGCCACCATCCTCCCTTCTCCTGCCACTGTGGGAGCTGAGGACACAGAAAGGATTGGGTCATTTCTGCCCTGGAGGAGCTCACGGCTGGAAGTGGGAAGCATCTTGATTGGAAGGAACAAACCCTCTCAAGTTAGCTAAAGCAAAGCAGGTTTGGTATTAGGATTGAGCGATCTCCCAGCACTTAATTGCAGGAAGGGCTGGCGTCTTTTCTAGTCCCTCTCTGCATTCTTCATATACAGGTTGGCCTTCTTACGATGCTATTTCTCTTCTCCTATAGCTTTGCCTTGAGTGTGGCTTTAGGTTGCCTCTTGGCTCTGCCTCTACCTGATCACACAGCTCCTGGAATGGAGGAAGGACTCCTTTTTCCACCATGGATATTTACTATAGCATGCAAACTCAATTTCTATCAAGATGGAATTGAGCCACCATATACCATGGCAGAGCCTTACAATGGAATTCCAGGAAGCCATTGGAGAGAATACAGTCGATCTACTTGGGCTGATATGAAAAGGACTGCAAGATGTCTTGTTAAATGAAAGCCAGCATGTGTGAAAGCATTTGTGTAAAGAAAAGGTGGGGAGGGGGATGCAACCTTCGATATGCAGATAAGTGGACCAAAAACTAGTTGACAGGGGTTGTTTGTGGGGAAGAGGTTAGGAATCTGGGAGGAAGGCTTATCTATTACAAACCATTTTGCTGGTATGCTTTTTATTACTGTCTCCATTTACACATTTCCCAAGAACAAAGAGGCAGGGTGACCTTGGTCTAGATCAGGGCCAAGGCTGACTCCGGTGAGGTGAAGGTAGGTGATTGAGTCCCACACATTGGTCCAGGGGGAGTGGCCAGAGCCAGGCAGGCAGCATCGCCCCAGCACCAGGGTTGTGGGAACCGAGACTCGGGCAGGAAGCTGAAGAAGGGCAGGAGACAGGCCCAATCTGAGCGAAGCGAGAGCTGGGGAGAACCAGGCAGGGTCCGGACTACGGTGGTCTTGGTTGGCCCAGGGGAGAACAGACTGGGAACTTGCCACAGTAGCAAGTGCACGGACATGGCAAAGGGGCGTCAGAAGAGGATGACATAAAGATGATTACTGCTGCCATGTGGGGGCATCCACTCTGGGCCATGCACTGTGCTAGTTTCCTTTCATATCAAATCCTCTAAAGATCATGCGCAGTGAGCACTATGATCCCATTTTACAGACAAGGAAACTGAGATTTGAGGAAGTGGACTAACTTGTTCAGGTGATATAACCAACAGAAAAGACCAATTCCTAGAAAAGGACATGGTGAATAGAGGGTCAGTGAAAATGAGGGAAACACTCAATGAGATGGACTGACCCAATAGCTATGAAATAGGCTCAGACATATCAAAGATCATGAAGATGGTACAGGCATCATTTCGTTCCTGGGCTTCAGTCTCCTCCTCCCACACTTCTATTGTCAGTTGCTGTCAAGCATCTCCAACTCACGGTGACCTTACGCCCAACATGACCCAGGACTGTCTGGTGCCGGTCTGTGCTCTTCTTCAGATTGTTGACGGCCCGTCTCCCAGTGACACCAGGGAGAGCAGGTGTATATAGCAGACTCAGGTCATGCCCACGGGGGCAGGGGGCAACTGTCACCTGCCATCTTAGCTGTCCCTGGCCTGGGCCTGGATGGCGTAGGGCCTTGAAGCTGTAGGCAGCAGGTTGGAGGCTGGGAAGAACAGCTTGTGCTTGTCTCACCTGGCAAGGCTTCAGGGGCCAGGAAGCCACCAGCAGCAACCTCTGCGACTCGGTTGAGCTTTGGCCCCTGAGTACAGAGTACAGCTGAACCTAGATGCCGGTTATTGTTAGTCATGGTGGTGACCTTCCCGCTGAGGCCTACTGGGTGGGGTCTGTGTCCTGCTCGGTCTGGAGGCCTGAGTCCCAAGAGAATGCTCTGTCTGCACTGGCAGAAAAGATTCGCTGTGTCCTCTACAGATGTCTTCACCAGGCAGAGGCATAGGGCATCACCAGCTTGACCACTAGGTGCCTTTGAGAAAGGAGGGGCCCAAAGGAAAAGACAGAAGGTGTGGCAGGGAGGCCTGGCCACTCTCTCCCTATGAAAGACAGATCCTCATCCCACCCCAGGCCACTCAGTGATGATGACAGACATTTCCCTACCTGTATAGCAGGTGAGGAGCCCTGGTGGCATGGTGGTTAAAGCACTCAGCTGCTAACTGAAAGGTTGGTGGTTCAAACCTACCAGCCTTTCCTCGGGAGAAAGACTTAGCAGTCTGCTTCGGTAAAGGTTTATAGCCTTGGAAATCCTATGGGGTAGTTCTACTCCATCCAATAAGGTTGCCGTGAGTTGGAATCAACTTGATGGCAACGGGTTTGATTTGGTTTCATACAGCAGGTGAGATGGCAGAGGTGGTTGGAAAGTGTGGGCTTGGGAAAGAGACTGAACGGGTAGCGGGGGAGGGGGTGGGAATTGCACTCCTAAGCTGGTGACTGGAATGTCGGTCCAGGTGTTTGCTGTGGAATAGGGTCAGAGCACAAGCTGGCAGGACTGGGTTTATTTTGAAGGATTCAGTGAATTCGTGATTTTTAATAAACGTAACTGCAAAGCAGGATAAGCATGAGTACATTTTATCCTTCAGGGCTTTAGCAAACACCATGGGATTGTCTATCCACACTGCTCATGTTCCCCAACCACACGCACAGGCACGTCACACACAAGCACACACACACACACACACGCAGGCACACACACATACACACATGCACACCCGCCTGAGACACTCGGGCATGGTTAAGCAGGGATATTTAGTACTCATTTATTTTTGTTAGGTGGGCATGGTTAGATTCAACATATTCAGTTAATATTTCTGGAGTCCCCGTTGTGCTTTCCCACACCCTAAGGCTCCATTTCATACATCCTGGTGTTTAATACACATCATCTCACTTCATCCAAACAAGAAGCCTGTGTAGTCATCACTCCCATTTTACAGATGAGGAAACAGAGTCCCCTCACCTGGGATTTTGAATAAATGAGTAAAAGAAATAAATGTGATAATGGGATTCACCTGGTGCTGAGTCATGTTGGGGCCCCTTCGGGCATCTTTGGACTGGCTTTAGGACTCAGAATCAGTCAGGGACCACTTCTTCTTCTTCTTCTTTTTTTTTTTTTTGAAGTTTTTATTGTGCTTTAAGTGAAAGTTCACAAATCAAGTCAGTCTCTCACACAAAAACTTATATATACCCCTCTTTTATACACTAACTGTTCTCCCCCTAATGAGAAGCACTAACTGTTCTCCCCCTAATGAGAAGCATACCCCTTCCCTCTACTCTCTATTTTCGTGTCCATTTGGCCAACTTCTGACCCTCTTCACTCTCACATCTCCCCTCCAGATAGGGGTTGCCAACATAGTCTCATGCGTCCACTTGATCCAAGAAGCCTACTCCTCATCGGCATCATCTTCCATCCCATAGTCCAGTCCAATTCCTGTCTGAAGAGTTGGCTTTGGGAATGGTTCCTGTCTTGGGCTAACAGAAGGTCTGGGAACCATGACCTCCAGGGTCCTTCTAGTCTCAGTCAGGCCACTAAGTCTGGTCTTTTTACAAGAATTTGGAGTCTGCATTCCACTACTCTCCTGCTCCCTCATGGGTTCTCTGTTGTGTTCCCTGTCAGGGCAGTCATCGGTTATAGCCGGGCACTATCTAGTTCTTCTGGTCTCAGGCTGATGTAGTCTCTGATTTATGTGAACCTTCCTGTCTCTTGGGCTCATAATTACCTTGTGTCTTTGGTGTTCTTCATTCTCCTTTGCTCCAGGTGGATTGAGACCCATTGATGCATCTTAGATGGCTACTTGCTAGCGTTTAAGACCCCAGAAGCCGCTCTCCAAAGTGGGATGCAGAATGTTTTCTTAATAGATTTTATTGTGCCGATTGACCTAGATGTCCCCTGAAACCATGGTCCCCAAACCTCCGCCCCCGCTACGCTGGCCTTCGAAGTGTTCAGTTAATGCAGGAAACTTCTTTGCTTTTAGTTTAGTCCTGTTGTACTGACCTCTCCTGTATTGTGTGTAGTCTTTCCCTTCGCCTAAAAGAATTCTTATCTACTATTTATCTAATTAGTGAAAACCCCTCTTCTTTCCTCCCTCCCCCTTCTCGTGACCATCAAAGAATATTCTCTTCTGTGTTTAAACTATTTCTCCAGTTCTTATAAAAGTGCAGGGACCGCTTCTTGACTGAATATCCTCATTCAACAGTCAACTCACGTTTTTAGTGCACCTGACCCTGTCCTCAAAGTGGGCGGGAGACAGAGTGAGTGGAAACACAGGCTCTGGCCTTTGTAGCTTTATAGCACCCACCATGTGCAGTCTGAGGCTTCCTGGCTAGGGCCCACATCCCGCCTTCCCCCCCCACGCCAGGCTTGAAGGCCCTGAAAGACAAGAATGGTGTGGTGGACACTTGTCATTCATTTTGGCCACCTGAATCCCTTTCCGTAGTTAGGGAATTCTCTACTTTATGAGTCTTGATGGAGGTCGGGGTGGGAAGACCTTATCTGCTATTTAAAAAACAAAAAAAACCCAAAAAACCAGTTGCCACTGAGCTGGGATTGACTCATGGCAACCCCGTGTCCGTCAGAGTAGAGCTATGCTCCCTAGGGTTTTCAGTGGCTGATTTTCTGGAAGTAGATTTCCAAGCCTTTCTTCCAAAGCAACTCTGGGTGGACTCAAACCACCAACATTTTGGTTAGTAGCCTAGCACATTAACCATTTGCACCAGGGAGCTGGGAATGCTGGGAATTCAGCTTCCCTGCCTTCTCTGCAGCTGTACGCCGAGTGGGTTTTGACTCTGGAACTCAAGGAGCGAGAGTGTGGGAAGGAGCCTTTCTCCTTCCCTCCCTGGGGTGGCTGATGTGGCACCCAGGTCCAGCTCTCAGCACAGAAATGGCTGGGGTGTAAATTGCAGGGTCCAGGCTCACTGAGAGCAAGTTCCTCCTCGAACCAATTCTGTAGCTCTGTACCGAACAATATGGGGCCTCACTTCTGGAAGCTCCCAAGGATGCCTTTTAACAAGTCCTTATCTGCTTATTCATACAGAGTCAGCTTCTGTGCTTACCACCAAGAATCAACTGACACAGGTAGCATTTGGCTCATCCCTGTATGCTGCCCTTCCCTACCCTTGCCCCCAGCCTGACCCCAGGGCCTTGAACATAAATGTTTGGGCTCTCTTGGTTTATGGTTGGTTGGTTGGTTTTTATGAACATTTAATGATCACCTACTAAGGACTAGGCCCTGAGCCCATCCCCTCCACCCAGGCTCCCATCTGTACCTGTCAACATTTCAGAAGAGACGTTCTCCACATCGATAGCCTTTACAGTGTGTACGTTTTATGTATGCAGGTTGCTGTTCCTGCTGTGTTGACACCTGGCATCCTGTTGAGGTCTGTGGAATGATGTCAGCCCCTTTGAGGAAGGGGCAGGTTTGAGCCAGTCTCCCTGAGTAAGAGAATGTTTCTAATGGCAATTGCTGAGGACTAGGTTGTCTTCAGAAGACCAGAACTCAGGAAGTGGTCTTTCTTGGGTCTGTACTTAAAAGAAGATGAGTGCTGAGATGGACAGTGTTCTGATTGAATTGTGTCCCCCCAAAAGATATGTTGAAATCTTGACCCCTGTAACTGTGAATGTGCCCCTGTTTGGAAACGATGGTTTTCTTTTGTGATGCTAATAAAGCAGGTGGGTCCTAAACCTAATGCCTTCTGAATTATAAAAGGGAAAAAGACACAAAGAGAGACACACACAAGGGGAAGACAGATGCTGTCTGATGACAGGAACAGATGCATCGGTAAGCCAAGGAATGCCAAAGATTGCCAACAACTACTAGAAGCTGACCAATGACTTATTCATCAGAAATACCTTTTTTCAACAACATAAACAATGACTGTACAGGTGGGCCTCACTGGATAGAATTTTACAGGAATCAAATTGACTACATATGTGAAAAGAGACAATGGAGAAGCTCAGTATCACCAGTCAGAACAAGACCAGGGGCCAACTGCAGAATGGACCATCAATTGCTCATATGCAATTTCAATTTCAAGCTGAAGAAAATTAAAACAAGTCCACAAGAGCTAAAGTACAACCTTGAGTATACCCCACCTGAATTTAGAGACCGTCTCAAGCACAGATTTGATGTATTGAACACTAATGACAGAAGACAAGATGAATTGTGGGATGACATCAAGAACATCACACATGAAAAAAGCAAAAGGTCATTAAAAAGGGGAAAGAAAGAAAAGAGCAAAATGAACATGAGAAGAGACTCTGAAACTTGCTCTTGAACATTGAGTAGCTAAAGAGAATGGAAGAAATGATGAAGTAAAAGAGCTGAAGATTTCAAAGGGTGGTTCGAGAAGACAAAGTGAAGTATTATAATGACATGTGCAAAGACCTGGAGATAGAAGACCAAAGGGAAGAACACATTCAGCATTTCTCAAGCAGAAAGAACTGAAGAAAAAAATTCAAGCTACAAATTGCAATATTGAAAGATTCTTCAGGAAAAATATTAAACCACACAGGGAGCATCAAAAGAAGATGGAAGGAATACACAGAATTACTGTACCAAAGAGAATTGGTTGACATTTAATAATTTCAGGAGGCAGTGTATGATCAAGAACTGATGGTACCGAAGGAAGAAGTCCAAGCTGCACTGAAGGCATTGGTTGAAAAAGAAGGCACCAGGAATTGACGGGATACCAACCGAGATACTTCAACATATGGAAGCAATGCTAAAAGCGCTCACTAGTCTGTACCAAGAAATTTGGAAGACAGCTACCTGGCCAACCAACCTGAAGAGATCCGTATTCATGCCCATTTCAAAGAAAGACAATCCAAAGGAATGCAGATATTATTGAACAATGTATTAATAAAACATGCAAGTAAAATTTTGTTGAAGATAAAAAATGGTTGCAGCAGTATGTCGACAGAGAACTGCCAGAAATTCAAGCAGAATTCAGAAGAGAACTTGCAACGAGGGATATCATTGCTGATGTCAGATGGGTCTTGGCTGAAAGCAGAGAATACTGGAAAAATATTTACCTGTATTTTATTGACTATGCAAAGGCATTCAACTGTGTGGATCATAATAAATTATGGATAGCATTGTGAAGAATAGGAATTCCAGAACACTTTGTTGTGCTCATGTGGCAATCATTTGAATACAACGAGGGGATACTGCATGGTTTAATATCAGAAAAGATGTCCACCAGGGTTGTATCCTTTCACTATACTTATTCAATCTGTATGCTGAGCAAATAATCCCAGAAGCTGGACCATATGAAGAACACAGTATCAGGATTGGAGCAGGACTCATTAACAACCTGTGAAATGCAGAGGATACAACCTTGCTTTCTGAAAGTGAAGAGGACTTAAAGGACTTACTGATGAAGATCAAAGACTACAGCCTTCAATATCGGTTACATCTCAACACACACAAAAAAAAAAATTCTCACAATTGGACCAATAAGCAACATCATGATAAATGGAGAAAAGATTGAAGTTGTCAAGGATTTCATTTTACTTGAATTCACAATCAACACCCATGGAAGCAGAAGTCAAGAAATCAAATGACGTATTGCATTGGGCAAATCTGCTGAAAAGACTTCATTAAAGTGTTAAAAAGCAAAGATGTCGCTTTGAGGACCAAAGTGCACAAAGTGACATCTTTGCTTTTTAACACTTTAAGGAAGTCTTTTTTTAACAGCATAAGTCATGGGTAAAGCTCCATATGCATGTGAAAGCTGGACAACGAATAAGGAAGGCCGGAGAAGAATCGATTCATTTGAACTATAGTGTAGGTGAAGAATGTTGAATATACCATGGACTGCCAAAAGAACTAATAAATCTGTCTTAGAAGAAGTACAGCCAGAATGTTCCTTAGAAGCAAGAATGGTGAGACTTAGTCCTACTTACTTTGGACATGTTATCAGGAAGGACCATTCCCTGGAGAAAGACATCATGCTTAGTAAAGTAGAGGGTCAGCAAAACAAAAAAAAAAAAGGAAGACCCTCGACAAGATGGATTGACATAACAGCTGCAACGATGGGCTTAAACATAGTAACGATTGTGAGGATGGCACAGAATAGGGCAACATTCTTTTCTGTTATACAAGGGATCGCTATGAATCAGAACTGACTGGATGGCATCTAACAACACTAGAAGCTGAAAGTGTCAAAGAAACCAATGCCTGAATTTGGACTTCTAGCTTCCTGAACTGTTAGAAAATAAATTTCTGTTCTTTAATGTCACCCACGGGTAGTATTTTTTTTTTTGTTATGGAAGCATGAGATAATTAAGATAGGAGGCTAGGCAGTAGGGAGGAACCTCTTAGGACCTACGCACACATTTATATTCTTTACTTTTTTAACTGAGGTATAAAATACATATGGAAAAGAATGTTGTTAAGTGTGAAGTGCTTGAATCTTAAATGCACAGCTTGATTAACTTTTACATATGTGTGTACACCCATGTAACCACTGCCTATATCAAGATAAGGAACTGCTCCCTGGAAAGTTCTCTCAGGCCCCTTTCCAGTCAATTCCCACTCCCTTCCCTCCCCAAAGGTAACCACCATTCTGACCTCTATCATTATATACTAGTTTTGCATGTTCTTGGACTTCATATAAATGGAATCATGTAACATGTGGTCTTATGTATCTGGCTTCTTCCACACAGCATAAGGTCTGTGAGTTTCAGCCATGTTGTGTGTGTCAATAGTTTGTTGCTTTTAATCTCTGAGTCATATCCATTGTCTGGGTGCAATGCAGCTTACCCACTTTCCTATTGATGGGCATTTGGGTTTTTTCTGCTCTTTGACTATTACTAACAGAGGACATTCTTGCACTTGCCATTTGGTAGATATATGGATTTATTTCTCTTAGTTATTTACTGAGAGATGGGAATCCTGGGTCATAGGGTAGGCATGAAAGAATTTTGCAAGACCAATGACTCCTTCATTGCAAATGCCTTTTTTCAACAACATAAACAGCAATAACAAACATGGACTTCGCCAGATGGAACACACAGGAATCAAACCCACTACCTCTGTAGAAAGAGATGATGGAAAAGCTCAATATCATCATTCAGAACAAGGCCAGGGGCTGACTGTGGAACAGACCATCAATTGCTCATATGTAAGTTCAGGTTGAGACTAAAGAAAATTAGAACGAGTTCATGAGAGCCAAAGAATGACCTTGCGAAAATCCCACCTAAATTTAGAGACTATCTCAAGAATAGATGTGACACATTGAACACTAATGACTAAAGCCCAGACAAGTTGTAGAATGACATCAAGAACATCATATTTGAAGACAGCTAGAGGTCATTAAAAAGACAGGAAAGAAAAGACCAAAATGGATGTCAGAAGAGACGGTGAAACTTGTTCTTGAATTCTGAGTAGCTAAAGTGAACAGAAGAAACGATGAAATAAAAGAACTGAACAGAAGATTTCAAAGGGTGGCTCGAGAAGACAAAGTAAAGTATCATAATGACATGTGAAAGAGCTGGAGTTAGAAAATCAAAAAGGAAGAACACACTTGGCATTGCTCAAGCTAAAAGAAGTAAAGAAAAAATTCAAGCATTGAGTTGCAATATTGAAGGATTCTATGGGTAAAATATTGAATGACACAGGAAAAACCAGAAGAAGATGGGAGGAATACACAGTCACAGTGCCAAAAAGAATTGGTCAACATTCAACCATTTCAGAAGATAGCATATGATCAAGAACTGATGGTACTGAAGGAAGAAGTTCAAGCGGCACTGAAGGCATTGGCTGAAAAAGGAGGCACCAGGAATTGATGGAATACCAGTTGAGATCTTTCAACAAACAGATGCCGTGCTGGAAGTGCTCACTCATCTATGCCAAGGAATTTGGAAGACCTGGCCAATCAACTGGAAGAGATGCATATTTATGCCTATTCCAAAAAAGGGTGATCCAACAGAATGTGGAAATTATTGAACAATATCATTATTATCACACACAAGTAATTTTACTGAAGATCATTCAAAAGCCGTTGCAGCAGTACATCAACAGGGAACTACCAGAAATTCAAGCCAGATTCAGAAGAGGATGTGGAATGAGGGATATCATTGCTGATGTCAGATGGATCCTGGCTGAAAGCAAAGAATACTAGAAAGATGTTTACCTGTGTTTTATTGACTATGCAAAGGATTTGACTGTGTGGATCATAATAAATTACGGATAACATTGCAAAGAACGGGAATTTCAGAACACTTGATTGTACTCATGAGGAACCTATACATAGACCAAGAGGCAGTTGTTCAAATAGAACAAGGGGATACTGTGTGGTTTAAAGTTAGGAAAAATGTGTATCAGGGTTGTAACCTTTCACCATGCTTACTCAATCTGTATGCTGAGCAAATAATCTGAGAAGGTAGGCTATATGAAGAAGAATGCGGCATCAGGATTGGAGGACAACTCGTCAACAACCCGCATTATGCCAATGACCCAACCTTACTTGCTGAAAGTGAAGAAGACTTGAAGCACTTACTGATGAAGATCAAAGGCTACAGACTTCAGTATGAATTACAACTTCACATAAAGAAAACAAAAATCCTCACACTTGGACCAATAAGCAACATCATAATAAACAGAGGAAAGATTGAGGTTGTCAAGGATTTCATTTTACTTGTATCTATAAACAATGGCCATAGAAGGAGCAGTCAAGAAATCAAATGACATATTGCATTGGGCAAATGTGCTGCAAAAGACCTCTTTAAAGTGTTAAAAAGCAAAGGTGTCACTTTGAGGACTAAGGTGTGCCTGACCCAAGCCATAGGTGATGCTTTATATGCATGTGAAAGCTGGACAATGAAGAAGGAAGATCAAAGAAAAATTGATACGTTCGATTATGGTGTTGGCAAAGAATACTGAATGTACCATGGACTGCCAGAAGAATGAACAAATCTGTCCGGGAAGAAGTACTACCAGAATGCTCCTTAGATGCAAGGATGATGAGACTTAGACCCACATACTTTGGACATGGTATCAGGAGGGACCAGTCCCTGGAGAAGGACATCTTGCTTGGTAAAGTAGAGGGTCAGCTAAAAAGAGGAAGATCCTCAACAAGATGGATTGACACAGTGGTCGCAACAACGGCCTCAAGCATAACAAGAATTGTAAGGATGGCACAGGATAGGGCAGTGTTTTGTGCAGTTGTACATAGGGTCACTATGAGTCGAAACTGACTCGACGGCACCTAATAACAGCTTGGGTTCAGCCATGGTAGGAGTATTTACATCATAGCTATTAGGCAACACCACAAACCAGGGCTTTTTGTTCTCAGAGAGCTGTTGGTTAAAAATCTACCTGCACACCCCTGATTAGTCCTGCATGCCTATCCTGCTGTTGTTAGGTGGCGTTGAGTCAGTTCCAATTCATAGCGGCCCTATGTACAACTGAACAAAACACTGCCTGGTCCTGTGCCATCCTCATAATCATTGTTATGTTTGAGTTCATTTTTGCAGCCACTATGTCTATCCTTCTCACTGATGGTCTTCCTCTCCTTTGATGACCCTCCACTTTATCAAGCATGATGTTCTTCTCCAGGAACTGGTCCCTCCTGCTAACATGTTCGCTTCTAGGGAGCATTCTGGCTGTACTTCTTCCAAAACAGATTTGTTCGTTCTTCTGGCAATCCGTGGTATATTCAATATTCTTTGCCAACATCATAATTCAAATGCATCAATTCTTCTTCAGTCTTCCTTATTCCTTGTCCAGATTTCACAGTTACATGAGGTGATTGAAAATACCATGGCTTGGGTTGGGAGCACCTTTGTCCTCAAAGTGACGTCTTTGCTTTTCAACACTTTAAAAAGGTTTTTTGCAGCACATTTGCCCAATGCAATGGGTCATTGATTTCTTGACTGCTGCTTCCCTGGGTGTTGATTGTGGATTCAAGTAAAATGAAATCCTTGACAACTTCAATCTTTTCTCCATTTATCATGATGTTGCTTATTGGTCCAGTTGTGAGGATTCAAAGCTAAGAAGGTGAAATAACTGAACCCAGAGGTGGAAAGAGATGCATGTGATTGGACCTTGGAGCCCACATGAGCTGGCTCCAGAACGCCACTGAGCCTCTTTTCCTTAGTAACTCTTCAAATAGAACAGGGCCTGTGGATCCCGAGAGTAGGCTGCATTGTATAACTTGGGTTCATTCATTCCAGGACATGCTTTACATTTACCTTCCTATTTTCACCCCAGTCCAGTCTCTGTTAGGCTAAAGGGCGTGCTTCCATCTCTTACCAGATCATTAAAGAGAAAGTGCTCCACTGAGGCCAGTGTGGCTGGGGCAACAGGGGTCAGGGAGCCATCCCCAAGGTGCACTGTGGAGAAGAGCCACCCTGCCCCCACCGAAGTGTTCCTTCATTGCCAGCCTCGGAGGATATCAGTGTTATCATTGTTGCTGTTACTGTTAGCTGCTGTTGAGTCACCCCGACTCATGGTGGCCCCATGTTCATCAGAAGGAAACGTTGCCTGGCCCTGAGCCATCTTCACAATCGTTGGTATGTTTAAGCTCATTATCATGGTCACCATGTATTGTGAATGGCCTCCCAACCTAGGAGGCTCATCTTCCAGCACTTGGAACAATATTCTATTGTGATCCATAGGATTTTCACTGGCTAATTTTCAGAAGTAGACATTCAGGCCTTTCTTCCTAGTCTGTCTTGGTCTAGAAGTTTCACTGAAACCTGTCCACCATGAGCGACCCTGCTGGTATTTAAAATTCCAGCGGCATAGCTTCCAGCATCACAGCAACACAAGGTCCCACAGTACCACAGAATGATAGATGGGGGTATTGTTATTATTAAGTGGTAGTTTCCTTATAGAAACAAAGCTTAGAGATCCTAAGATCACACAGCTAACAAGTAGCGGTCAAGTTGGATGCGACCTCTAAAGCTTGGCACTTGGAGAGGAAGTGCCAATGGCCGATGAATGAACCTCTAAGAATAACATTCCAGACTCCTCTGTGGCTGGTCAAGGTGAGAGAGGCTCAACACCCCTCAAAATCACACCCCAAGGCTCACTTGGAAGGGCCGGACCAGGCCAGGCAGCCTTTTCTGCTTCATGTGAAAGCCTCTGAGTTCGCCACCATGCAGTCGCAGGCTGTGTCTCACAGGCAAAGCCAACCCTCACCCGGTTGGCAGCTGTTAACAAACACATTGCTGCTGCTTTGGGGCTGGGGCCTCCGAGGACACATCTGTTCACAAGGAATGCTTGGTGACAATCTTCCTGGCTCTGCTCATCCTCTCTGCCCCAGGGCGGGGTTGATTTAGTGTCCCCTTCCTTCCTGATGCTGCCCTTAATTCCTCCTCTTCTGCACTCCCTTCTGTCAGTCCATCAGACCTTGACAATCCCTCACGTCTCCAACAATACAGATATTTCCTGGCTCCCCATGGCCAGGAAGTCCAAACGCCCATGTCTATCATCTTTCAAGGTCTTTTAGAATGTGGCACCTGCCCGTTTTCTGGAACGTCTGTCTCCTGTCACTCAGCAGCTGGCCCTTCCCTGCAGACGTTCTACTCTTTGACGCACAGCCCATCTCCTCTGTGGAGCACGCCATTCCCACTTCTCTACCTGGTAGGCTACTGCTCACCCTTGAAGACCCACCCAACTCAAGCTGGATCTTTCCTGTGAAGTCTTCCAGAACCTGCCGTCACTTCCCTCCACCCCCAGCAGAATTAGTCACAGCTGCTTCTAAAACAGACCGTTGAATCCTAACAGCATGGACCTGTCTCCATCTGCTCCTCAAGGTCACAGGCAGTGTCTCCTTCATCTTTGTGTCCCTGGTGCCTAGTCTGGAGCCTGGCATTTAGCAGAGGCACTCAGTACACATCTGAGGTTTATTTTAATTTAGTAAGGAAACATCTCAGTGCTTGGGACCGCTGTCCTGCCTGAACGTGTCCGGGAGAGAGCCTTCGTCTCCAAGGAGGGACTCCCACGCCTGCCCGTGGTGGCAGCTGCAGGAGGAGCCTGTTATGGGTTGAATTGCGTCCCCACAAGAGATATGTTGAAGTCCTAACCCCTGTGACCTTGTTTGGAATTAGGGTCTTCATAGATGTTGTTAGTTAACATAAGGTCATGCTGGAATCTGCTGAGACCAAAGCCACATGACTGGTGTTCTGATACAAAGAGGAGAAGAGACACAGAGACAGACGGCACAGAGGGGAGACGGCCATGTGACACGACAGAAGCAGAGATTGGAGTGATGCTGCCACAAGTCAAGGAACACCAAGGATGGCCAGGAGCCACCAGAAGCTGGAAGAGGCAAGGAAAGGACCTTCGCCTAGAGCCTTTGAAGAGAGCGTGGTGACACTTTGATTTCAGATTTCTGGCCTCCAGAACTATGAGAGAATAAATTTCTGCTGTTTGTTAGGGTAGTCCTGTGACACTCATACAGGGCCTAAGTCTGGGTCTTGTCCCGTGTTTCAGCTGCACTCAGCCCCCTCCCCCAAAGCTGGGCTTCTAGATTATTCTCATTTTCCTCCTCCATCCTACCTCCTCATGCCTCTTCCTTCCAGCTTTGTGGCAGAGAAGCAGCTCGATGAGGCAGCAAAACATGAGCTTTTCAGCCAGATTCATGTCGTTTCCTGCTTGTGCCACTGCCTTTATAATGGGGACAAATAAAATCAAACAAATCCGTTGCTGTTGGGTCAATTCCGATTCATATCGACACTGTAGGATGGAGTAGAGCCGACCCATAGGGTTTCCAAGGCTGTAAATCTTTACTACGAAAGCAGACTGCCACATCTTTCTCCTACAGGGGGGCTAGTGGGTTCAAACTGCCGGTTAGTAGCCGAGTGACTTAACCACTGCACCACCAGAGCTCCTTTTTGGGGGTGAATATCCCTCTCTTGTGGGGCTGAGTGAGGAGTGGAGTCCACGACTGGGAAGGACCGGCAGTGGGCCCAGTGCATGGTAGGTGGTTGGCCAACAATAGCTGTTGTTACTGGGTTGACATTCTCCCAGCCTGGGCCTGGTGTGGTTTTGCTCCATCCTTGGCACAATCTTACCTGAGTAACCTTGCACCATGAGTGATTTTAAATGAAAATAAGAGGTTTCTTCCTGTTACATCTTCCCCAAGATCATTATGATCTTATCATATAAAAAGAACGGAAGGAGGTAGGATCAGTAATTCTACTGGATTAATTCTTCTAGGATCAGAAGTTGGGAGGGGGTTAGAATTGGGGTGGACCTTTTCTTTCTCTTTCCCAAATTCTTTTTTGGAATGAGACTACTATATCATTAGTAGCCTGGAGCCCCTGGGTGTGCAAATGGTTAAGCACTTGACTAGCAACCAAAAGGTTGGAAGTTCAAATCCACCCAGGGGTGCCTCAGAAGAATAGGTTTGAACTGGCCAACCTTTTGGTTAGCAACCACGTGCTTAACCATTGGCGCCACCAGGGTTCCTTGAGTAACGGCTCTAAGCCAGAAATGGAATAAAACGGAACAGTAAGCTTCAGAAATAAATTCTGTTTTTAACATTTGAGGCCAGGTTGTGATGGGGTGGTGGCAGCAAGCAGCCTTGGCTTTGGGGAAAGCCCTGCTCCCCCACTTGGGACCATGGTCCTGGGGAGTCCCTAAGCTTCTTAGAGGCTGCAGTCCTCACAGGGGAAGTGGGGTAATCCCATTGATCACCAAACCTTGTTAGGGATCACATGAAATAACATGTGAGGAAAACATTTTCTGAATTGAAAAATAATGTATAACTACAAGCCATCAGAGGCCTGGTGGTACCGTGGTTAAGAGCTTGACAGCTAACCGAAAGGTCGGCATTTCGGATCCCCCAGCCACTCCTTGGAAACACTATGGGGCAGTCCTGGTCTGTCCTATCGACTCAACATCAACAACAGCTTTACTAGCCACTAAAGAGTCCCTGGCGGCACAAATGGCAAAGTGCTGAACTATTAAGCGAAAGTTTGGAGGTTCAAACCCACTCAGAAAGTCATCAGAAGAAAGACCTAGCAATCTGCTTCCAAGGTCACAGCCATGAAAACCCTACGGAGCAATTCTCCTCTGCACACACGGGGCCACCAGGAGTCGGAGTCAAGGCAAGGCAACTGACAACAACTGACCATTAAGGATCTTTTATTATTTAAAAAGATGTGTGAGAGCCACTTTGGGAATGGAAGAAGAAGGGATGGAAAATACACCTCATTTCCAGAAAAAAACAAATGGGGGGGGGTGGATTTAATTTACGTGGATGACAAGTAAAATAAAGGAAAACGAGAAGCAAACTTTAAAAGGAAGGTTTGCAGCCCTTGAGACTGTGGTTTTACAGCCTCTGGGTCAGTGTCCTTCACACTGGAGAAAGTCTGATACTGCTTGTAACACTTCGAAAGGTCAAAACCAACCAGAACTTCAGCCCACTGCCTAAATGCATGAGAGCAGCAAATTTAAAAATTAATGACAAGGTCTCTCCTGCTGACACCTGGGTGCCAGCTCCGTTGTGGAGCCGAGAGGGGCAGCCGTTCTCAAAGGTGCCACTGTTCTCAGAAAGCCTTTCACTGTCTGCTTCTATTCTCAGGAGCCAGCCAAGCTCTGCTGTATGCCATTGTCCCCGGACAACAATACGTTTTGAAATGAAAAATGTTCTAATTGGACACAAAGGAAACACCTTCCAGATTCCAAGCCTAGGCAGGAATAAAAACTACTTAGCAGAGGGCAGAAGGGAGAGCCAGTCGGGGAGGGTGCGTGGGGAGCCCTGACTCACCTTCAAACTTCCCGGGCTGCAGAGAAAACCCTGAGACACAGCATCGAGGCAGCAGACAGGGTGCTGGCTGAGGGGAGAGGAGAGCCGACCGAGCACCTATTACAGCCAGGTGCTTTGTGTGAGTTCTCCCCACACCCTGTGCATTGTTCTCACCGTCTCTGTTTTTCGGAGGAGCAACACAATATTACAGAGGCTAAAATCGCTTGCCTGATGGCATCGGCTGTGAAAGGCCAAGTCTAGGTGGAGCTAATCCTTGGACTGCCTGATGGTCAAGCCCTTTCTAACACGTTAAAAACAAGGTGCCCTTGAGCCTGTTCTGACTCATGGCGACCCCACGTGCGCCCGAGAAGTGCTCCATACAGTTTTCAGGGGCTGATTTTTTGGAATCAGATTGCCAGGACTTTCTTCCGGGGCACCTCTGGCCGACTCAGATCTCCAGACTTTTGGTTAGCAGTCGAGCTCATTAACCCTTTGTACCACCCGGGGGTCCCTCAACTCATGAGAGTACCTGTCTTTTGCCTAGACTTTCCCTTCTAAGCTCCACTGCACATATCTAAGATGCCTTAGGTAAGTGTGAGTCTCGGTTTATTTCTTTTGAAAAACAAAAAACAAAAAACCCAGTTGCCCTCCGGTCAGCCCTGACTCATTGTGACTCCATGCGTGTCAGAGTAGAACTGTGTTCCGTAGTGTTTTCAACGGCTGATTTTTTGGCAGTGGATTGCGAAGCCTTTCTTCTGACGTCCCTCTGGGTGGACTCAAACTTTCAAACTTTTGGTTAGCAGCAGAGCATGTTAACCATTTGCACCAACCAGGGACTCCATACATTTCGAAAATGGGGATACTTTCTGTATTAGTCAGTATGGGCTAGGTTTTGCTGCAGTGATGTCAGCGTGTAACAACAAACACACATTCATGCTACATGTCCATTGCCAGTTAGCTGGGGTTCTGCTCCAAGTTGTCTCCCTCTGGGACCCAGACTATTCCATAACAGGGAACATGCAACTTATAACTGTCTCTTAAAGTCCATATGTTTAAAGTGACATGGCCACACCTAACCTCCAGAGGGTTGAGGAGGGCAGTTTTGCCATGTGCCTGGGAGAAGGGGAGCCAGGCATGCTTGGGAAATGGCATTAACGCCTGCCAAGGCATCGTTTGTGCTTTTGCTTCATAAGGTATCATCAGGATCCAGAGGGAATTTGTACATGAACACTCTTTGTAAGTCATCAAGCCTTCTACAAATGTAAATTGCAAATGTAAAATAAGAATGTAAATTACGAATGTAGAATATGAATGTACTATTATTGGGGTTGTCACTGGTGTTAATAACCCTTCCTGTCTTTCACACACTCCAAGAATGAGCGGTGGCAGGCCCCCCAGAGCCGTGGGAGGCCTTCTCTTCCCATCAGGATAGGAGATGCAAAGCAGACCCCGTGCCGAGTCGGTGCTCACTAGATCTGACTTCTGGCCCACTGACTGTCGTTAGATTTATTTTTTCTTCCTCTGCCGAAGTTTCTATCATTATCCAATCCCAAAGCCACAGAAGCATCAGAATTTTAATAGGCTTGGGCCCCAGAGCCTGGTAGAAAAACATTCTGATGCACGGTTGCAGATGGAAAGTGCTAGGTCTTTACACATGGGGCCGCAGGGTCCTGCGAGAGGCGATTGGGAGGTTTCTGGGGAAACATTCGGTGGTGGGGTTCTGACTTGTTGTCCCTGGTTCTGTCCCAAAGTTATGCCACACACACAAAAAAAAATGCCACAGGCTAATGTTGAAGCTTAAAAACAAAACTCATGGAGAAAGGTTTTGACAACCTCTAGAAGTTTCCATGTGTCTGTCCTGGAGGTTTATGCTTGCAAATATCTTTCTTTTTCCTCTCCCTCAGGCCCTCCTTCTTCTAACTGGTAATCTCTTCTTACCTTTTTTTCATGGCCTCCCCTCAGCCCCACCACTGTATCTTACACATGTGTGCGCGTGCTCACACACACACACACACACATACACACACACACTTGCAGTCCTGGGTTCTTTCTGGAGCCCTTCTTTGATACAAAATGTGGTGTAAAGTAGTTGCAAGAACACACCCTTGGCTCCCAGTGGGCCAGAGTTCAGTTCCTGCCTCTAACTCTCGCTGTGTGTCCTTGGGCACTCCCTTTCACCTCTCTGAGTTGAGTTTCGTCGCCAGAACATGGGGTGGCACTGCCTAGATTACAGGGTGGTGGGACCTCTGTGAATGAGCTTGTGTGGGACTGTGATCAATTTCTGTCTTTCTGCCCTCCCTACTGGAGTCCCTGGGTAGAGCAAATGGTTACTGTGCTTGGCTGCTAACCTGAAGGTTGGAGGTTCCAGTCTGCCCAGAGGCACCTTGGAAGACAGGCCTGGCAATCTCCTTCTAAAAAATCAGCCACTGAAAGCCCTGTGGAGCACAGTTCTACCCTGACACACAGGAGGTTGCCATAAGTCAGAGTCCACTGAACGGTACCTGGTTTTTGTGGCTTCCCTCCCTTCTCCCACTGATAGGGCCCTGGACTCGGGGACCACATCCCCCTCCTCTGGGGTCCACCAGTCCCCTGCATCCTGGGCCCTGGCACCCCACCCTGAGAGGTGCTGTCAGGATTGGGTGACTCCAGCCCAGCGTCAGGAAGGCCTCTCTTCACCAAGTCTCAGTTCCTCAGCACGCCGGGCACCGCTTTTCTTGGTCAGGCCCTAAGAAGAGGGAGGAGAGACTGAGCTGAAGCCTGGAGTGCTGGTGGGAAGCGAGGGGCTGGGGAGTTGGGGATGGTGGGCTTTGGCAGATGAGCAGCCTAGGAGCAGTGTGAGGTGGAGAAGAACAGGGGTCCGACAAGTCCAGCTCAGGAGATATGTCCACGGGAATGCCTCTGTTTTTCCTTGTGGCTGTTTGGATCGGGCTGCTTTTCTGGGACTCTATTCAGAGGCTGGACTACGCCTTTTTGGGTGTGCGCTACTTTCTTCCCCCACTCTTAGAGCCATGGAGGGCCCAGTGGGCGTCCTCCCCACTGCTCCTGGGACCCAGAGGCAGTCGCCTCCCACCATCCAGTCCCCAGAAACATCACCTTCGGTCCTCATTCTGACAACAGGCCCTGTCCTGATTTTTCAACACCTTCCTACAGAGTCACAGGAAGGAGAGAGGGAGAAGGCCACTGAGACTACCCATTCCAAGGCCCCTGTTTTACAGCCGGGGGACTGAGGCCCAGGGCCATACAGTGGCCAGCCAGGACCAGAATCTTTTGACTCCCAGCCGAGGACACATACCCCCTCCTCCACCACCTTTCTCTACACAAGTGGCGCAGGGGTCTGGTCTGAAATGAGCCCCGAATAGTGAAATTACCTATAGTGGCAGCCAGAGGCGCGTCTAAGGCAGGGCAGGGATGGCTCCTGCCCTGGGCGCCACTGAGCAGTTTCTGTTAACCTGGTACAGCCCCACGTCCTTCCTCAAGCACGGTAGACACAGAGGTGTAGCAAGGAGGTGGGGGCAGAGGGGGTTCTTGCCCCCAGACCCAAGTTCAAGGGCATGCCAGACGAGGCATGGAATGACATTCTGAGGCACCACAAATGTGAAAGGCACCTGACTGAGGCAGCCACATAAGAGGGGAGAAGGCGAATGGGGGGTAGGGATGGTAGACAAGAGGGGGGAAGGTGTTTATGCTGATGTGTCGCTGCTCTCAACGTCTATTCATTTTGAAACTGCTGTGCTCGAATTGGGGGGGTGCAACTTAGAGATGGCCCCTGCCCTGGGTGCTCGTTACCCTCGCTACACCCCTGGTGGCAGCCCCCCCCTCCACACCAGGACTCCTTCGCAAAGGTTCATATTGGGGACTGACTCTCCCAACAGTCCCACCTAGCCCCGCTGTCTCCCAGCCCTGGCACAGAGTGATATCTCATGGAGGAGCCAGTGTCTTTAAACAGCCTATATCTTCAAACACTAGAATCATGGGGACTCTGGAAGCAGAGATGCTCACACCCCAAGAGACACCAGGTGACTAAGGGAAGCACTGAGCCGCGCCTCCTATTTCACGCTCATTCCGAGCAAGCAGTTCAACAGGTGTGTTATGTAAATGATCCCTCCCTGGCTTCTGCCAGCAGGTAGAGCCGCAGCAGATGTAGGGCATTAGATGTACGTGTGACTTGACTCTGCTGTTTGTGGGCAGAGAGACCCAGGCCCCCAAAGTGAAAGTCACCCTGAAACCCTGGGCAAGGTCAGTGGCTGCCGAGATCTGGAAGCAGAGCTGAGGGCAATCAGTGTACAATGGATGGGATTAGCCGTCACCATCCCACACTGTGATTTGGAGAGAGCTTATTTAGAAGAATGAAGCGCATCTCTAGGTTGTCCTAAGCAGCCACCGTGAAATCTAATATAAAATCAGCTGCAATTTTGGAAATTGTAATATGTCATGGAGTGAGACTGTGCTGAGAGAAGTTTCTAGAAGCCAGTGAGGGGTCAAGAAAGGGGACTGGAAAGGAAGAATGAGCCAGAGGTTTTGCAGCCCCTCCAGGAGAAGGTGTTACTGACGCAAGGATTTGGGCCACACATGGGGTCGCTGCGAGTTGGAATCGATTCAGTGGCAATTAACAACAACTACCAACAGTGATCACCAGTCAAGGTGCTGGGGTATTGTTTTGCTGAATGGACAGCCCCCAGGTTTACAGTCAGGCCCCAACCCACCTCTCGGGCCTCGTCTCCCTATGCTCCGCTCCAGCCTCCTGATTTTCTCTGGTCTCCCATGCTCATTCCTGCCTCTGCCCTGGACCCACCACGAGAGCAGGCATCTGAGAAAGTCGTCTCATCTTTTTCAAACCTCAGTTTCTCCATCTGTAAGAGAGAGGATAATGAGACCTCGCGGGATTGTTTTAAGGATTAAATGAGTGAACATGTGAAAGTGCCTTGCCCTCAGTACAAGTTGGCTGAATGATGACTGAATAAACAAACGAATAAATAAACACTTGAAAGTCTGGTAGCCAGGGATGACCTGCCTTATGGAACAGTCTCTTTTGATTTGTGTTATTGCAAATCAGACTCCTTAGGCTTGAGCGCCTCTGGAAAAGCTGATAAAGCAAACGTTTCTGAAGCTACAAAATCGAGGTGGCGGGGGCCTGGGCAAGGGGCAGCCCTCCTGGGAGTGTCATTTTGAAGCAGGCTGTGGCTTCACCTGCCCTGAGTCAGGGATGGAGGAATGAGTGTTGGCCAGACCCCTGAACAGAGAGAAAGACGCTTGCTTGGCACAGCTGTGCTCGGCTGAACACTGCTCCTCAGGACGCAGGCTCCCGGGGAACAGGGCCATTGATTTCTGTGCAGCAGACACAAAGGTCTGCACAATGTGGGGCCCGAGAGACACTGCCCCAGTCCATCACTTCCAGCATGGCATCTGGCCCATGTGCTTTTCAAAAAGGCAACTCACCAGTCGGCTTGATACCCCTTGGTGGATTCTGAAAACCCAGGCACTAGAAAATGCATCTTCTTGGAAATTAATGGAATGACAAGTTCAGCTCAAGGAGCATGCTTGCTGCAGTAGTGCCTGTAGAACAATGTCAAAACCAAGAAAAGCAAACCCAGTGCCGTTGAGTCGATTCTGACTCATAGCGACCCTGTAGGACAGAGTAGAACTGCCCCATAGAGTTTCCAAGGAGCGCCTGGTGGATTGGAACTGCCGACCCTTTGGTTATCAGCTGTAGCACTTAACCACTATGCCACTAGGGTTTCCGAACAATGTTCAGTCAACCTAAAATCCTAGGACTATGGAAGATACACGGAAATGGGAAGATGGAGAAGGGAACTACTATATATTCAGCATCTGCCATACACAAGGCATTTGTAGCCACATTTCATTTAACTCTCACAATAGCTTGGCAAGGTTGGTGTTATTAACTTAGATCACAGGGAAGGAACAAAGGTTTGGGAAGGCTGAGGAGCAGACCCAGAGCTACGAAGCCAGGAAGGAGCAAAGATGGGAATCAAACGGCACCGCCTGATCCCACAGACTCAGCATTTCCCACCTGCTTCCTCCCATGACCCTGCCCAGCCTCTGAGCAGTTAAAAGGTAATACAAGGAGGACTGGCACCGGGTTCTGCAAATGTTTAAATGCTGGGCCATTGACAGAAGATTGGTGGTTCCAAGCTACCCAGCGGTACCTCAGAAGAAAGGCCTGGTGATCTCTTTCCAAAAGGTCACAGCCTTGAAAACCCTACGGAGCACAGTTCTGCTCTAAAACTCGTGGGCTCACCATTGTTTTGTTTTTTGGCGCTGAGCTATGCTGAGTTCCCCTGGGATCAGGACTGAACTGAGCCAGGAAGTGCTGCTTTTATTGAGATATTTGCTCACATGTGATTAGAGGAAAGGCTACACGTGGGAAAGGGAGCCATGGTGGCAGCCTCAGTTTCCCTTCTGCTGTGGTCTCCAGTTTGGTTGGCCACTTCCTCAGCAAAATGGAGGCCCTGAGGTGAACAGGGGGACTTTGCTGATGGCTTCGGCTCCACCAGCAGCCCCACTGGAAGTTTCTCCCATACCCATCCCAACACAGTTGTGGTAAAGACAAGGTTCTCATCTCCTCACATCTCCAGAGCTGTTGTGTTACCCAAGGGACAGATTCACACTCTGTATATACTTGCAACTTGGGCACATGTCCCTCAGGCTTGGTGTGGGTTAGTTATGAAGACAGACGAGAATCCAAAGAGAAAGACATACACTCCCAACCCTGTCCCACCCCCAGGGCTATCAAAATTCTTTAAAATTGGGTATTTTAATGAGTTAATTCATGGCTTATTAATATCCGCACACCTGTATTTATTTTGTCCATGCTGTGACCATCATATGCTAGGCAACTGGCAAATACTGCTATGTTCCAATGTTAAAAACAGCCGAGTGCTCGCTTTGGCAGCACATATACTAAAATTGGAACAATACAGAGAAGATTAGCATGGCCCCTGTGCAACGATGACACACAAATTTGTGAAGCGTTCCATATTTTTCAGATATAAAAGACTTATACGAAGAAAACTACAGTGCACTTTTGCAAGAAACCAAAAGAGACTTACATAAGTGGAAGAACATACCTTGCTCGTAGATAGGAAGGCTTAACATTATAAAAATGACTCTTCTACCAAAAGCGATCTATACATTTAATGCAATTCCAATCCAAATCCAAGGACATTCTTTAATGAGATCGAGAAACAAATCACCAATTTCATATGGAAGGGAAAGAGGCCCCGGATAAATAAGGCATTACTGAAAAAGAAGAACAAAGTGGGAGGCCTTACTCTACCTGATTTTAGAACCTATTATACCACCACAGTAGTCAAAACAGCCTGGTACTGGTACAACAACAGATACAGGGACCAATGGAACAGAATTGAGAATCCAGACAGAAATCCATCCACATATGAGCAGTTGATATTTGACAAAGGCCCCAAAACAGTTAAATAGTGAAAAGACAGTCTTTTTAACAAATGGTGCTGGCATAACGGGATATCCATTTGCAAAAAGATGAAACAAGAGCCATACCTCACTCCATGCACAAAAACTAACTCAAAATGGATCAAAGACCTAAATATAAAACCTAAAACGATAAAGATCATGGAAGAAAAAATAGGGACAACGTTAGGAGCCCTAATACATGGCATAAACAGTATACAAAACATTATAAAGAATGTAGAAGCAAAACTAGATAACTGGAGCTCCTGAAAATCAAACACTTATGCTCATCCAAAAAAAAAAAAAAATTTTTTTTTTTTTTTTTCATCCAAAGACTTCACCAAAAGAGTAAAAAGACTACCTACAGACTGGGAAACAGTTTTTAGCTATGACATTTCCAGTCAGCACCTGATCTCTAAAATCTACATGATACTGCAAAAACTCAACTGCAAAAAGACAAATAACCCAATTAAAAAATGGGCAAAAGATATGAATAGACACTTCACTAAAGAAGACATTCAGGTAGCTAACAGATATATGAGGAAATGTTCATTACCATTAGCCATTAGAGAAATGCAGATCAAAACTACAATGAGATTTCATCTCACTCTAACAAGGCTGGCATTAATCCAAAAAACACAAAATAATTAATGTGGGAGAGGTTGTGGAGAGACTGGAACACTTCTACACTGCTGGTGGGAATGTAAAATGGTACAACCACTTTGGAAATCGATTTGGTGCTTCCTTAAAAAGCTAGAAATAGAACTACCGTATGATCCCGCAATCCTGCTCCTTGGAATATACCCTAGAGAAATAAGAGCCTTTACACGAACAGATATATGCACACCCATGTTCACTGCAGCACTGTTTACAATAGCAAAAAGACGGAAGCAACCAAGGTGCCCATCAATGGATGAATGGATAAATTATGGTGTATTCATACAATGGAATACTAGGCATCGCTAAAGAACAGTGAGGAATCTGTGAAACATTTCATAACATGGAGGAACCTGGAAGGCATTATGCTGAGTGAAATTAGTCAGTTGCAAAAGGACAAATATTGTATAAGACCACTATTACAAGAACTTGAGAAATAGTTTAAACTAAGAAGAAAACATTCTTTCGTAGTTACGAGAGTGGGGAGGGAGGGAGGGTGGGAGAGGGGCATTCACTTATTAGATAGTAGATAAGAACTACTTTAGGTGAAGGGAAAAACAGCACACAATACAGGGGAGGTCAGCACAATTGGACTAAACCAAAAGCAAAGAAGTTTACTGAATAATCTGAATGCTTCGAAGGCCAGTGTAGCAGGGGCATGGGTCTGGGGACCATGGTTTCAGGGGACATCTAAGTCAATTGGCATAATAAAATCTATTAAGAAAACATTCCACATCCCACTTTGAAGAGTGGCGTCTGGGGTCTTAAACGCTAGCAAGCAGCCATCTAAGATGCATCAATTGGTCTCAACCCACCTGGATCAAAGGAGAATGAAGAACACCAAGGATACAAGGTGATTACGAGCCCAAGAGACAGAAAGGGCCACATGAACCAGCGACTACATCATCCTGAAACCAGAAGAACTAGATGGTGCCCAGCTACAACCGATGACTGCCCTGACAGGGAACACAACAGAGAACCCCTGAGGGAGCAGGAGAGCAGTGGGATGCAGACCCCAAATTCTCATAAGACCATACTTAATGGTCTGACTGAAACTAGAAGGACCTCGGTGGTCATGGCCCCCAGACCTTCTGCTGCCCCAGGACAGGAACCATTCCCGAAGCCAACTCTTCAGACATGGATTGGACTGGACAGTGGGTTGGAGAGGGATGCTGGTGAGGAGTGAGCTTCTTGGATCAGGTGGACACTTGAGACTATGGTGGCATCTCCTGCCTGGAGGGGAGATGAGAGAGTGGAGGGGGTAAGAAGCTGGCGAAATGGACACGAAAAGAGAGAGTGGGGGGAGAGAGTGGGCTGTCTCATTGGGAGTGTGTAACAAGGTATATATGGGTTTTTGTGTGAGAGACTGACTTGATTTGTAAACTTTCACTTAAAGCACAATAAAAATTATTAAAAAAAAAAAACAAAAACAGCCAAACAGTATCTGCAAAGCCGATTAGACATTGAAATTCACCCTCTTAACGATTGTCATTTAGGTGTCTAGACAAAATCAGAGTGCTGCTATCCTCCCCCCTTCCTTCAGCTCATCTGCAGACTGCGAAAGGTATTCTGATCTATGCGTAACACTGTTTCCAATAACACTGGACGTTTATGTGAAGGAGCAGAGATTAATGAGCCGCATGAAAACGCTAATTTCCATGCATTAGAGACGATGAAATATGCTAATAGATTAAACAAAGCTAATTGACAAGATTAAGGACATAAAAGACAACCTTAAAGACAGAGAGTCTGTACTGAGTTTTTAGCTGCTGATCAGACTCCCGGCGCTTCCCTGAGCTTGAGGAGGGCTGGGTGCTGCAGCTTTAACTGGAGAGGCTGCGTCTAGCCCCAGAAACCCCAGGGGAGGCGGCCAAGCCTGCTGTTCGGCCCTTGCTGCTGCTGTGTGGCCTGGAGTCAGTGGCTCACCCTCTCCGAGGCCCCAGTTCCTTGTCTGCTCAGCTCCATGAAGAGCTCTGAGACTCTAATGAGGTGGGTTCACTGAAGTGCTTTGCCAACTGTAAAGTGCTCTGCAAACATGAGGTAGCATAAGGCCAAGGGAATTTGAGCAGACAGCCTTGGAAACCTTCTGAGATAAATAACCAGTACACAGAGCTAGTTTGTATTGAGTTTTTCCTCCTGTATCTTCCCAAAATACTTCAAAAGAGGAAATCCACCAGGGTTGGAATGGGGCTTGCCAGATAACCCCTCCCCACCTGGCAGGTGAGAGAGTCTCCAGACCTTTGTTCCTAAGCTCTCCACCTTTCCTGTCCCTAACTGGGACTGAGGAGGGTCAGGGCGGTTAACACAGCCCTCCCCTTCAATACAGCAGCGTGGTTCCCAGCAAACAGCAGAGTGAGCTGAGCCGAAGTCGGCACAGGCAAAATCACCTTGGAGGGAACTTGGTCAGAAATGAGAGGGTTCAGCAGAAGATCGCCCTCCAAGGTTTGCAGAGAGAAGGGGGATGCCCACCCCTGCAGGGTCCCGGCCTCGAGGGGCTCCTATGTGCTTTAGGCACCCACATGGATCTTGATGGATCCGGCTGGAGACTCAGCTTGTGGAGATTTGTGGGGCCCTTCCCTTGAGAATGTGGAAAAGTTTTGACTTATTCTCTGACAACGCCCATGGAACAATGCTCCTCATTCAACGCCCCTCCCGCAATGGGTGCTGGAAGGGCACCTGCTGGTGGGTCACCCCCATCCCCCCCTCCGTTTGCCTACACACACCCTGCTGGCTGGTCCACTGAGGCATGGCAACTGTGACTACCGTGCCTCCCTGTCCTCCATCACAGACCCTCCACTCCCACCTCCACACCCTCCCCTCTGACCCCCACCCTGCACTCCCACCCCCTACCCCCTCACTCATACCCCTTACCCCCACTCACACCCCTGTAACCCCCTCACACTCCCTACCCCCCATACCGACTCCCATCCCCTTCCACCCACCCCCACTCCCACCCACCTACTCCCCACTCCCACCCACTCCCACCCCCCTAGCCCCCCACCCTCACTTCTTTCTGTCTCAAGTCTCAAGTCAGCTTCCCAATTAGGCCCCCTCAGGGCATCTTCTCCAGCTGTGCTGTCCACAAAGGGTCTGGGATTGATTGACTTGCTGTCACCTTGGTCAACGGCCAGGTCACGTAGCCTTGTTCTTTGAGGAGTCACTAGGCAATCCCGGTTTGCGAGAGTTTGGGCTCTTCTCTAAGGAGAACAGCTAAATCGAGCCTTCTTACTGGTGTGGTGCTCGGCGTTGGTTTTCCTCCCATTGCTAGTAGTTGTCTTTTTCCTTGGCATTTGTGTTTCAAGCTTTGTGTTTAGTCTCCCATTTTGCTTTAACATTGTTGTTGTTGTTGGATGCCACTGAGTTGATTCTGACTCATAGTGACCCTGTGTACAACGGGACAAAACACTGCCCGGTCCTGTGCCATCCTCACGGTCGTTGCTATGCTTCAACCCATTGTTGCAGCCACTGTGTCAACTCATCTCATCCAGTGTCTTCCTCTCTTTTGCTGACCCTCTACTTTACCAAGCATGATGTCCTTCTCCAGGGATTGGTCCCTCCTCATAACATGTAGTTCAGTCATCTCACTTTTGTTTTATCGGGGAGGGGTGGGGGACGGGCATCCAGGTGAACAGAACATGTTTATGGTTAATAAAAGCTGGCTCCTCTGGGGTGGACAGCATTTCTGGGACTCTCTTACATAACATGGGGAAGTAAAGCAAATATCCATCACGAGCACAGAGAGAGCAAGGCTGTCAGCCTGGGGACAGGACTGAGTCAGTGGCCCCACACTGGTTTTTCCAGAAGAACAGATTAAGCGCTAACCAGTTGCCAAATTGACTCTGACTCAGAGCGACCCCACGTGTGTCAGAGTAGAACTGTGCTCCCTTGGGTTTTCAGTGGCTGATTTTTCAGATGTAGACCACCGGGCCTTTCTTCTGAGGTGCTGCTGGGTGGACTAGCTTTTGGTTAGCAGCCAAGCGCATTAACTGTCTGCACCACCCAGGGGCTCCATGAACATACTGCTGCTTTATAGAACTGATTTCTTCCTTTAGTTTCTGTGGGCTGCTTCCAGGTGCCCATGTGGTTTTCAGATGCATATTGTATACTCCAGAGGCAGGGGCTTCTATTTTCTAAACTTTCTAAGTGAAAATTCTGCACCGTGACGGTGAAACAGTGAAAACAGCTCCCAATGAAAATCAAATTGTGTGTGTGGCTGCATGAGATTTTCCCGTTCAGTTAGGTGGGAAAAAGAGAAATGGGGACAGTCCCTTCATCTCCAAACCAGCTCTTAAAATGTCCTCCCACAGCCCTAGTCTCTCTAATTTGAGTCTTGTCATGCAAGGGGGCAGAGAGGGCTGGGGAGTGTGGGGTGGAGGCAGATGGCTCTCAGAAACAGGGGCACCAACACCGGAAGATCCAGAAGGTCTGGGATGGCAGCGTCAGCTGAGCAGGTCTGAGAAGCGGGGTGACCAGATGGAGAGCAGGATGTGAGTGGGGAGGGGCAGCGTAGAAGGCCGAAGCTTGGGCTCCTCCAGTGAGGGGTGGGGCCCGACCTGTCCTTCTCCCGACTTCCCTATCCCAGCCAACGGTACCCTTGGCCACCCAGTTACCCAAACCTTGAATTCTGAGGCAGTAGAGCCAAGTGGTAATGAGCCGCAGCTCTACGGCAAGACAGACCAGAGTTCGAGGTTTGAGTGTGACCTGTGTGACCCTGGACGCTTTCCTTAGCTTTTCTTAGCCTTGCTTTGCACGTGCAACATGATGATAACACTACCTTCCTGGCAGGGTTGTAGAGAGAATTAAAAAGTGCTTGGAACATTGTTAGCATTCAGTAAATGTCAGCTATTATTATGATTATAAATAAGCCAGAATTCTGGAGTGCATCCCTGACGCATTCCTCTCTCTCATCCCGCATTTTTAATTAACCACTGAACCTCCGAACTTTCACTTTCTAAATTTCTCTCCAGTCTGCCAACTTCTCTCTCTCCACCCACCACCTCCACTTGCACTCAGGGCCCACTGTGGCTCACTCAGACCACCGTGTCCATCTCTTTATGAGTCTTCTGGTCTTGCATCGCCCTCCCTCGTCCATTCTCCATACCGGAGCCAGGGTGGCTGGTGACTTTCCCAATAAGCCTCGCTTCGGACGGCAACTCTGCCTTCTTCCCAAGGCACATGGTTCTTAGATGGCCTTCACGACCACCAGGGCATGTGGTTCTTAGATAGCCTTCATGACTGCCAGGGCACGTGGTTCTTAGACGGTCTTCCTAACCAGCAGGGTGCGTGTTTCTTAGATGGCCTTCACGACCGCCAGGGCACATGGTTCTTAGATGGTCTTCATGACCAGCAGGGCGCGTGGTTCTTAGATGGTCTTCCTGACCAGCAGGGCACGTGGCTCTTAGATGGCCTTCATGACTGCTTACATAGATCGCTCTTCTCCTGACATCTACCTCCCACCCCCATCCCTGAACTATTTGGACCCCCTGGAGAAGGCGCCTTCTGGGCCTCGGCCTCAGCCTTCACACCTGCTCCTCTGCCCCATCACCTGGCTGATTCCCATGCATCTGGGTGTCGGCTTAGATACTACCTCCTCCAGGAAATTCTCCCTGACCCTTACGATTGGGGTTCCCCCTCAGCCCCAGACAGTCAGTTCCTGGAGGGCAGGCACTGTCCCTCCTTTGGTGTCCCCACTGCCTGCTGTGTGTCTGGCACATCACAGACACTCCGTCAGTACTTGTGAAGTAGGGAGTCCAGGCTGCAGTTGACCAGAACGGTGTAGTTCCAGGCAGGGAGGAGCAAGGGGGGCCATGGGGACATATGACAGCAGTAAAGCTCAGGAAGCGAGCGGACAGACCTAATGGTCAACACACAAATGCCATCTGATGTTGAGTACTGGGAAGAGGACTTAAGATCCGGGCCAGAGGGTCACAAAAGTGACCCAGAGAAGAGGGTGGGGATTCCTGGGGGAAAAGGGTCAGCAGACAGAAGCCTAAAAGCTGGGCTGGAGTAACCAGCTAAACAGGGCCATGGGGTAACTGCATGCCCAGTTACTGGGGAGCTCAGGACTGAGCCCCCCTCAGTGTGACACTGTGTCACATCTGTGAGAGACGGACCCTGGGGCCCCGTCAGTGTGACACTGTGTCATGTCTGTGAAAGACAGTCCCTGGGGTCCCCTCAATGTGACACAGCATCACATCCGTGAGAGATGGACCTTGGGGCCCCCTCAGTGTGACACAGCATCACATCCATGAGTGACAGACCCTGGGTCCCTCTCGGTGTGACCCAGCATCACATCAGTGAGAGACAGACCCTGGGTCCTCCTCGGTATGACACAGCATCACATCCATGAGTGACAGACCCTGGGTCCCTCTCGGTGTGACCCAGCATCACATCAGTGAGAGACAGACCCTGGGTCCTCCTCGGTATGACACAGCATCACATCTGTGAGAGACGGACCCTGGGGCCCCCTCAGTGTGACCCAGCATCACATCTGTGAGAGATGAACCCTGGGGTCCCTCAGTGTGACCCAGCATTACATCTGTGAGAGACAGACCCTGGGGCCCCCTCAGTGTGACCCTGAATCACATCTGTGAGAGATGGACCCTGGACCCCCCTCAGGGTGACACAGCATCACATCTGTGAGAGACGGACCCTGGAGCCCCCTCGGTGTAACACTGTGTCATGTCTGTGAGAGATGGACCCTGGGCCCCCCTCAGTGTGACACAGCGTCATGTCTGTGAGAGACAGACCCTGGAGCGGCTTCCCTGGGGTAGCCAGTGACCTCGAGCAAGTCACTTTGGCTTGTGTCTAAGTTTCTTCATCTGTAAAATGGGATAATAACAACGTTACTTACTTTAGGGAGACGGGTGAGGATTGAATGTGTTGATACATTTAAGGGCTTGTGGTGGTTGGGATTCCACCAGTGAAACAGAGCACTAGGAGCTGCTGCGATAATCCAGGAGGGGGGCGATAGGGGCATTTTGAATACACATCCTGATAAGGGATTCGACCTCCCAAAACTGTCTCTGTAAGGCTGTCCATGCTGGAGCTTGAAGGCGGCAGGGCAGGTGGTCGGGGAGAAATGACGGGTGTGAAGCGGGGCAAGGAGTCAGAGGAGCAGCAGGAGGAGGGGCGGTTGCCAGCCTGGGTGCTGCGTTTCCCCCCTCCTCCCCACCTCCCCAGGAGATGAGCAGCAGAGGAGCAACACAGGGCCACTTCACTCCTTTTCCACAGCCCACGAGTCTCTGTGGCCCACCCTGACCCGAAAAGAGTTCTGGGAAATGTAGTTCTGTCAAGCCCAGTTGTCACCCTACAAAGCCAAAACAAAAGCTAGAAACATTGTCATTGAGCCAACTCCAACTCACGGTGACCCCATGCATTATAAAGTAGAAGTACTCCAGCTCCATCGAGTTTTCTTGGCTATCATCTTTATAGAATCGTGGTGCCAGGGGGTGGGTCCAAACCACCAACCTTTAGGATCACAGCCAATCATAAACCATTTGCCCCACTCTGGGACCTCTTATAAAGCCACTAAGTGCGACGTAAGTCTCAGTTACGGTTATTATTGGGGCTTCAGCTCTTGGGCTGGAATGAAGAGAAGACACGTTTCAAACCCACTACAGGTGGGGCCAGAGCTCCTGATGTCAGGCCTCCAACTGTTTCTGGGCAAAGCAGGGAGCTGGGAGGGGTGGTGGGCTGTGACAGGTACCTGGGATGGTGTGGGGCTAGTACAGTAGAGCTCCCCCACTTCGTCCCATGTCCAGGCCTTGTCGGCATTTTCCCCTGGAAACTGGAGGCTGTAAACACCCTATAAAAGGTTGCTGCAAGCTACCCCGTGTCTCTACCCTGGGGCATTCCTCTAGGTTCCCATTGTACCTTCCTCCAGCCTTTTGCCTGAGGTCACATGGTGGTAAGAGATTTTGAACTCAGGCAGTCTAGCTGCATGACTCGGCCCTTAACCAATCCATTATTTTGCAACGACAACACAGTGTGGCAAGGGCCACCCTAGGGGTAAGTAAAGGGAGTGGTGAGAGCCAGTGGGGTGGGTGGATGGGGTCCTGACACAGTCTAGGGACTCAGGGAAGACTTCCTGGAGACACTGACGTTGAAGCCTAAACACTGAGGATGGGGACCTGTATGAATAGTAGCTGACATAAGGCTGATTTCCAAAATGTGAAGATAACCCATATTCACTTTTCCATTTCATCATTCTGACACCAGCTACCTATGTGGCACTCTTTCTCTGACCTTAAACACCCAGGGTTTGGTCTCTGCAAGTTAGGACTCCGTCCTTTCAGCCCTTGCCAAACAGGCAAATGCCAGCCTCTCTGCTGGCTGTCTTTGTCCCGAGTGGGTTCAAAATTGTTAGAATGCCTCACAGAACTCATGGAAACTATTACCTATACTTACCAAAACCAAAAACCTGTTGCCTTTGAGTCAATTCTGACGCATAGCGTCCCTATAAGGCAGAATAGAACTGCCCCATGTGGTTTCCAAGGAGCGCCTGGTGGATTCGAACTGCTGACTTTTTGGTTAGCAGCTGTGGCACTTAACCACTATGCCACCAAGGTTACAGTTATCCATTTATTATAAACAGAAAGGATGCAAGCATAAAAACGAATCAGTCAAGGTCTGGGAGAGTTCCCAGCACTGGGCCTCCCTCGTCCCCAGGGAAGTACAGCTCCTCCTCCCACGCGGTGGATGTTCTCACCAATCCAAGAGGTGTCAAAGAGAGTGCTCCAAGGTCCTGGGTCCCCTAGTCATTGAGATCTCAATGAATATGCATGACTTGGGCCTTAATGCATAAAAAAAAAAAGATCAATTCAGTCAATGAATATGTATGACTTGAGCCTTAATGCATAGTTATGATGAATCCAATCAATGAATATGTATGACTGCATTAGGCTCCCCTCCCTTCTTGAAGTTAGTTGCCAGGTATACGAACCCAAACCAAAACCATTGTCATCAAATCGATTCCGACTATAGGTATGTTGTTGTTAGGTGCCATCAAGTCGGTTTGACTCACAGCAACCCTACGTACAACAGAACAAAACACTGCCAGGTCCTGCACCATCTTCACAATCACTATTATGCTTAAGCCATTGTTGTAGCCACTGTGGCAATCCATTTCACTGAGGTTCTTTCTCTTTTTTGCTGACCCTCTACTTTGCCAAGCGTGATGTCCTTCTCCAGGGACTGATCCCTCCTGACAATATGTCCAAAATATGTAAGATGCAGTGTCGCCATCCTTGCTTCTAAGGAGCATTCTGGTTGTACTTCTTCCAAGACAGGTTTGTACATTCTTTTGGCAGTCCATGGTATATTCAGTATTCTTCTCCAACACCACAATTCAAAGGCGTCAGTTCTTTATTCATCATCCAGCTTTCACATGCATAGGAGGTGATTGAAAACACCATGGCTTGGGTCAGGTGACATCTTTGCTTCTCAACACTTTAAAGGGGTCTTCTGCAGCCGGTTTGCCCAATGCAATGTGTCTTTTGATTTCTTGACTGCTGCTTCCATGGGTGTTGATAGTAAGAATTGAGTTTCTGTTGTTTAAAATGTTTACAACTAACGATTAGTAAAATGAAATCCTTGACAACTTCAAATTTGTCCCCGCTTATCATCATGTTGCTTATTGGTCTAGCTGTGAGGATTTTTGTTTTCTGTATGTTGAGGTGCAATCCATACTGAAGGTTATGGTCTTTGATCTTCATCAGTAAGCGCTTCAAGTCCTCTTCACTTTCAACAAGCAAGGCTGCGTCATCTGCATAACGCAGATTGTTAATGAGTCTTTCTGCAATCCTGATGCCCCATTCTTCTATATGAATATATGAAGAAGAACGGGGAATCAGGATTGGAGGAAGACTATAGGTATAATAAAAAACAAAAAAACACCCTTTGCCATAGAGTCAATACCGACTCATAATGCTCTAAAGGACAGAGTTGAACTGCCCCATAGGGTTTCCAAGGAGCGCCTAGTGGATTCAAACTGCCAACCTTTTGGTTAGCAGCCATAGTTCTTAACCCTTTCATGTGTAATTCCTACTTGCTCGGCTATTTTGGAAAACAAAGGCATCTTGATTGCTCAGGTTACATTCAGAAACCAGAGTCAAAGGGCCAAACCAAGTTCTTTGTCCCACAGGTGCAGGTCAAAGAAAGTGGGGACCAGGAGGCCACTGCAACAATACAACTGAGGGACAATAACCCAAACCAAGGACAGTAAGGATGAAGAGACGTGAACTGAGGTGACTGATACTAAGCATGAAAAATTATCAGCACTTGGTAGCTAGTTATCTGTGGTGTAGAATGGAGGGAGGTGTCAAAGATGACTCTGCAATCTGGGGCTGAGGCAGGGGCCTGCCGGTGACCTTCCAGACGAGCAGAAATACTAGAGGAGACCAGGATAGGGTGTGCTGCCCCGAAGCCCCAGGTTTCACTTATCTGGGAGGGAGGCAGGGGAAGCTAACAGTAAGAATTGAGTTTCCTTTGTTTAAAATGTTCACATCTATCGATTAAGAAAATATGTTAAAAATGAGATTACTAGGTGATTAGATCTACATTTAAAAAATGATCCCTTGACTTCCAGTCCAGCTGGTGCAGGGAATTCATACCTTGTTTGGTCTCCTCTGTTTCAAACACAGGACAACAGCAGGTAAAGTATAGAGGCAGAGAAGGAAAAACAAGCCAGGCTCAAGAAGCCAGATACACGTCTCTCCGTAAATAAGAAACAGCACGAAAAGCAAAGTGGAGAGCAAGGTTGAAGCTCGGGCCCACTAGCTCTAGACCTGGGAGCAGAGAGGGCAGCTGGAGTTTGGCCTTCCAGGGAGGAAGGAGACTAAGTGCTCCCTCTATACGAGACCAGAGCCCCAGTCAGGTGCAATGCTTGAAGCCAAAAGCCAGGGTGGGGCTTCTTCTTTCAAAATTAAGTGACAACTACCAAACTGTTTCTTTGGGAAATGGGGCCATAGAAGGCAGGAGGACATAGATGTCTCAGGATGGGTAACAGACCCAAGCCACCCACCAGCTCAGTGACTAGATCTGCATTGATTCATTTATTCATTCCGCAAATGTTTATTGACTGCCCACTAGGGGCTTGCTTAATGTGCTATGAAACACCAGGTATGGGCTTTGTTGGAGTGCCTGGGTGTTGCAAAATGTTGGCAGTTCGAATCCACCCAGTGGCACCATGGAAGAAAGGCCTGACAATCTACTTCCATAAAGCTATAGCCATTGAAAACCCTATGGAGCACAGTATCACTCTGAAGAACATGGGATTGCCATGAGTCAGAATCATCGGCTCAATGGCAGTGGTTTGGTTGGATACCAGAGGCTGAACATGCAACAGTGAAAAAAAGTCCCTGCCCTCACGGCACTTATACTCTAGTGGGGGAGGGCATGTTTCATTGTGTTGTACATAGGGTTGCTATGACTCGCAGCCAACTCAATGGCACCTAACAACAACAACGGTGGGGGAGACAGACAAATAAAATAAATAAATTACCCAAAAAACCAAACCCGTGACTGTTGAGTTGATTCCAACTCAGCGAACTTATAAGACAGAGTAGAACTGCCCCATAGGGTTTCCAAGGAGTGGCTGGTGGATTCCAACTGTTGACCTTTTGTTTAGCAGCCAAGCTTACCATACTATATTAAAAGGTGATTAGTGCTATGGAGAAACATAAGGGAAAACTGGGTGGGTAGGGGTGGGGAGAACCAGCTTCAATATTACCAGAGTCTTCAAAGATAAGACCTGATCCTGGACTAGGGGCCCAAGGGCTGGCTATGAAGGAAATCCCCAAACTGCTAGACAGGGAGTTGTAAGCACAAAGAAGGTGAAAGAAATAATAATAAACTTAAAACTTTCCCCTCAAAATAAATCTGCAAACCAAAATTGCGAAACATATGAGGAAATCTAATGACAGAAAGGATGTCACCAAAATCAACAATCAGAACATGAACTCATGCCTGATAAAATTAATTTGTAGGAATAGTTTAAAAGTGACTTTAAAATATTTATGTTCAAAGAGATAATTGAAAAAAGAAATAATTACAGGAATCACAGTGAAAATTACAAAGTATTCAGAATTGAACAGTAAAATGACTATATAATAAAACTTAGGGGTGCAGCAAAAGTAGTAACTAAAGGCAAATGTGTATCCTTAAATGCATTTGTTAAAAAGCAAGAAAGGTGGAAGATAAACAAGTGTTTAACTCAAGAAAAAAAAACAGAAGAAAGGAAATAAGAAAGCTTAGAACAGATCATAACGTAACATAAAAGTGACAAAGAGCATGAACAAAACTAAAGTTATTTCCTAAAAAATATAGCACACAAAACTCTAGATAAATGGATCAAATTTAAAAAATGTACAAATATAATTAAAATGAAAATTGGGACCAAATCAAAGATAAACTAGATTTCTAAAAATATTATTTGAAAACAGTATGAATAAAACTAAGATAAGATGAATACTTTCCCGGAAAAATAAATTACCAAAATTGACTCAAGAAGAAATAGAAACCTTAAATAAACCAATAGCCAACAGAGTGGAAATGAAGGTCCTTAAAGCTGAGAATTTTAGGGAATTGATAGTATGAAACAGTTACCTGCCTTGCAGAGTGATGGTGGTCAACGTATTTAGTCTCTTTGTTCTCTAACACCTTATCTTCATATCGGTGGCCAATAATAATAACCTGATGATGCAGCATTGTCAGACAATACTGACTTCAAATGGCTATTATTTGGATCAAATGGGCTAATGTGTATAAAACTGTAAACAGTGAAATCCTTTACAAATAAAAATTTTATTATTAAGAAACCAAAACCAAACCCATTGCCATCAAGACAGTTCCAACTGAGGACACCCCCATGTGTTAGAGTAGATCTGAGCTCCATTCGGTCCTCTTGGCTGTAATCTTTACGGAAGCAGACGGCCATGCCTTTCTTCTGTGGTGCCTCTGGGTGGGTAAAAACTGCCCACCTTTTGGTTAACAGAGGAGTACAAACTGCTTGCACCACCCGGGGATAAACTTTCAGTTCTTTCCCTTCAAAAGCTTACACTCTGATGGGGAAGCTAAAAACAGATAAAATAACTCTAACATATAAGCTGTATAATTTATGTTAAGTTCCAAATGAGGGGCATAAACAAAATGTCGAGAGATGCTCAGGAGGCAACGAGGTCTCTTTCAGGCACAATGATCACAGGGAGATGATGTGCGAGCTGGGTGACGAATAAAGTGTAAGAGGAAGCAGGGGGCTGAGTAAAAGAACTGGGGAAGCAAATCGCCAATAAAAATATGAACAAGATGATGGCAGGCCTTGAACACCAGTGAACAGCCATGACTGTAGGAAAGGGGAGGTCTCTTTGCTGGTGAGAAGTCCAGAGCAAGGTTTACAAGTTTGCTGTAAAAATATAGCTCTGGTAGTAACATGCAGCATGGACTGGAAAAGACTATAGAGGTGGGAAAGCTATTTGCCTAAATTAGGGTGATGGCCAGAGTTCCTGGGTGGTGTAAATGTTTAACACCCTCAGCTGCTAACCAAAAGGTTGGAGGCCAGCCACAGGTGCCTTGAAAGAAAGGCCTGGCAATCATCTTCTGAAAATCAGCCATTGAAAACCCCTTGCAGCACAGTTCTAATCTGACACACATAGGATTAGTCACCATGACTTGGAATTGACCGGACGGCAACTAGGTATTGGGGTTAGGGTGGCGGCCAAGTGAATAGAAAAGAAGGGAAAGGAACAAGACACTGATAAGATAGAACAGATTAACAGAACCCAGAGTCTGACTGGATGTGGAGACAGAGGAAAAGAAAGGACCCAAATAACATTCTAGAGCTGTTGTTAGGTGGTGGTGTGTTGGTTTCAACTCATAGCAGCCCTATGTATATTAAAAAAACCCGTCGCCATCAAATTAATTCTGAATCATGGCAACCCTATAGGACAGAGTAGAATCGGCCCATAGGGTTTCCAAGGCTGTAATCTTTATGACAGCAGACTGCCACATTTTTCTCCCATGAAGTGGCTGGTGGGTTCAAACAGCTGATCTTTCGGTCAGCAGGCAGCACTTAACTACTGTGCCACCAGGGCCCTTTGACCCTATGTATAACAGAACAAAAAGTTGCTTGGTCCTGTGCCATCCTCCTAATAGTAGGTATGGTTGAGCCCATTCTTGCAGCCACTCTGTTAATCCATCTCGTTGAAGGTCTTCCTCTTTTTCGCTGACCCTCTTCTTTACCAAGCATGATGTCCTTCTCCAGGGATTGGTCCCACTTGATAACATGTCCAAAATAAGCAAGATGAAGGCTTGCCATTCTTGCTTATAAGGAGCATTCTAGAGCCAGTGGTGCCATTATCCAAAATAGGAAAGCCAAGTAGAGGGGCAGGTTGGGGGAAAGATAATGAAGTCATGATTTGCTGTGAGGTTCAAAGAGGAAATGTGTGTGAAGTGCTTTAACATCTATAAATTGCTATAGAATTAAGTTATTATTTTTTGAAGTTTGGATAATAACATGATAATCTTGTTAATGATAACCTAAGCGACAACACACGCTTTAGTGATTGATAGCTATCAGGAAAATTCCTTTAACCTGTCCAAAGTAGCAAGTGTACAATCCAGAAATAGAAGGCAAGTTCCTCACCCTGCTGTGCCTTGGCTCAATCCCTCTTAACCACTATACAAGAAACTCTTCTTGCACGCACTCCTTCTCTGTCTCTCTCTGTAGTGTTAAGAGGATGGGCTATGAACTTAAATCCTAGCTTTCTCCCCTTAGTAGCTGGGTGAATGTAGGCAAGCTGTTTAGACTTTCTGTGCCTCAATTTCCTCATTTATAAAATAGGTGTCATAATAGTACCTTCCTTAAAGAGTTGTGGAGAGCATTGAGTGAGTTGACATAACGCACGGCGCCTAGTAAGTCCTCAGTTAACTAGTTGCCTAACTGCTCATCTTGCTTTTACCCTTGCTGCCCTACAGTCTGCTCCCAGCACAACAGCCAGAGAGATCCTTTTAAACCTTGAGTCCTCTAAACCTCCAATACTCCCCAGTCAGTAAAAATGAAAGCCTCAGCCTTACCATGGCCTACAAAACCCCAACAGGGTCTCGCCCGCACCCTGTTGACCCTCGGTCATCCTCTCCTACTACACCCCACCCTCCCTGCTCCACACACCGGCCTTCTCACTATTCCGTGAATACATCGGACCCTTGCCCTGGCTGTACCCACGACCTGGAAGGCACATGCCCCAGAGATCCTATGGTAACTCCCTGACCTCCTTCAAACCTTTGCCCGAATGTTACTAAATTGTAACCATCCTCCAGCTGCCAAGCCTTTTCCATCCCTTGTTGTTGGTGTTAGGTGCCATCAAATCGGCTCTGACTCCTAGCCGCCCCATGTGCAGCAGAACAAAACACTGCCTGGTCCTGCTCCAGTCTCACAATTGTTGCCATGTTTGAGCCCATTGTTGCAGCCAGTGGGTCAGTCTGTCTCATTGAGGGTCTTTGTCTTAGTCATCCAGTGCTGCTGTAACAAATACCACAAATGGAGGGCTTCAACAGACAAAAGTTAATTCTCTCATGGTCTAGTAGGCTAGAAGTTCAAATTCAGTGTGCCAGCTCCACGGATGTCTTTCTTTCTCTGTTGGCTCTGGAGCAAGGTCCTTGTCATCAATTTCCCCCCGGTCTAGGAGCTTCTCAGTGCAGGGAGAAAGGATGGGTTATTCTCCTGGCTGTTTCTTGGTGGTATGAGGTCCCCCAAAAATATATACATCAATTTGGCTAGGCCATGATTCCCAGTGTAGTGTGATTGTCCACAATTTTGTTATCTGATGTGACTTTCCTATGTGTTGTCAATTCTACCTCTATGATATTAATGAGATGGGATTAGTGGCAGTTATGTTAATGAGGTTGAACTCAATCTACAAGATTAGATTGTATCTTAAGCCAATCTCTTTTGAGATATAGAAGAGAGAAGTGAGCAGAGAGACAGGGGACCTCATACCATCAAGAAAGTAGTGCCAGGAGAAGAGTATATCCTTTGGACCCTGGTATCCCTGGCTGAGGAGCTCCTAGTCCAGGGGAAGATAGATGGCGAGAACCTTCTCCAGAGCTGACAGAGAGAGAAAGACTTCCCTTGGAGCTGATGCCCTGAATTTGGACTTCTAGCCTACCAGGCTGTGAGAGAATAAACTGTTTGTTAAAGCCATCCACTTGTGCTATTTCTGTAATAGCAGTGCTAGATAACCAGGACAGTCTCTTTTTCACTGACTCTCTACTTTACCAAGCTTGATGTCCTTCTCTAGAGACTGGTCCCTCCTGATAACATGTCCAAAGTAAGCAACACAAAGTCTCATTATCCTGATTCTAAGGAGCGTTCTGGCTGTACTTCTTCCAAGGCAGATTTGTTCATTCTCCTGGCAGTCCATGGTATATTCAATATTCTTTGCAAACACTATAATTCCAAGGTATCAATTCTTCTTCAGTCTTCCTTATTCATTGCCCAGCTTTTGAATGCATATGAGGTGACTGAAAATACCGTGGCTTGGGTCAGGTGCACTTTGGTTCTCAAGGTGACGTCTTTGCTTTTTAACACTTTAAAGAGGTCTTTTGCAGCAGATTTGCCCAATGCAGTATGTCATTTGACTTCTTGATTGCTGCTTCCATGGGCATTGATTGTGGATCCAAGTAAAACGAAATTCTTCACTACTTTGATCTTTTCTCTGTTTATCATGATGCTGCTTATCGATCCAATTGTGAGGATTTTTATTTTGTGTTGAGGTATAATCCATACTGAAGGCTGTAGTCTTTGATCTTCATCAATAAGTGCTTCAAGTCTTCTTCATGTTCAGCAAGCAAGGTTGTGTCATCTGGATATTGCAGGTTTTAATGAGTCTTCTTCCAATCCTGATGCCTTTTCTTCTTCATATAGTCCAGCTTCTCAGATTATTTGCTCAGCGTATAGACTAAATAAGTACGGTGAAAGGATACAACCCTGACACACACCTTTCCTGATTTTAAACCATGTAGTATCGCCTTGTTCTGTTTGAATGACTGCCTCTTCATCTACGTACAGGTTCCTCATGAGCACAATTTAGTGTTCTGGAATTCCCATTCCTCTCAATGTTATCTATAATTTGTTATGATCCTCTCAAATGCCTTTGCATAGTCAGTAAAACACAGGTAAACATCTTTCTGGTATTCTCTGCTTTCAGCCAAGATCCATCTGACATCATCCATCCACTTACCAGCTCTAATTTCTTCGTAGCATGGATCACTTTCTTATATTCTAGTAATTCACTTAGTGTGTTTATTGTATATTGTCTCTCTCCTTACTCAAAAGGAAATTCCACAGGGCAGGGCTTCTTTTTTTGTTTTACGCACTGATGTATCTTAAATACCTAGAACAGAGGCTGTACAAAGTAGGTACTCAATAAATATTTGTTGGATGAATATATGTTAACTAAAAAAAAAAAAAAAATTTTTTTTTTTTTTTTATTAATTTTCAGAAGGGCAGAGGTGGTTCAGAGGTAGAATTCTTGCCTTCTATGCAGGAGACCTAGGCTTGATTCCTGGCCGATGTACCTCATGCGTAGCCACCATCCTCTGTCAGTGGAGGCTTGCATGTTGTTATGATGCTAAATAGGTTCAGTGGAGCTTCTAGACTAAGAAGGACTAAGAAGAAAGCCTCCAATGTACTTAGAAAATCAGCCAGTGGAAACCCTATGGGTCACAACATTCTTGTGCGACCCATCATGGGGATGGTGCAGGACCAGGCAGCATTTGGTCCAGTTGTGCACGGGGTCGCCATAAGTTGGGGCTAACTTGATGGCAGCTAACAACAATGCTAATATCCAAGGTAGTCTCCAAGGTTTGTTAATCAGTCTTTTGAAACTCAGAAAGCATTCCCCACCGACATCATTTCACTGCTTCACCAGTGGAAGTAGGCTCTCTTCAAGCAAGTTGGGCATAGACGGAGGTGCTCACACTTCATTAGTTTCTATAGCCCCGCTCTTGTCACCACCTGAAATGCCCTTTCCATTTATTTTTGTAAATCTATGTGTCTTATTTTGAAGGTTAGATTTTCTCAGATACTGATAGCTTAGCCTTCTAGCTCTAAGAGAAGCCATTTTTCTAAATCAGTTAGGATGTTTTCTAAATCCCAAAGTATTCTATCTGAGGACACAAAGAACAGGTGCTCACCCACTAGGATCTGATTCAGATCTCCCCAGATGTTTGAAGATGGGGAAAAATCTTCATGAGTAATAAATTATGCTTAGTAAAGTAGAGGGTCATCGAGAAAGAGGAAGGCCCTCAATGAGATGGACTGACACAGTGGGTGCAACAAGGGCTCAAGAATAGCAACGACTGTGAAGATGGCGCAGGACCAGGCATTGTTGTATGTAGGGTTGGTATGGGTCGGAACCAACCTGACGGCACCTAACAACAATAACCTGTGAGACGACACAAAACTTAAAAGCTTAGTAGACCTTACATACATTCTTACTGCTGCATCAATATTGACTGATGATTTGTTTGTTTTATTGATGACTAATTTAATCAATGATCGTGAATAATAAAAATACTTAACTTACCAAGTGGATAAGCTGATCTTTCTGTTTCGCTAATCAATGCTTTTAGCAGCTTTCTGATGTGCTAAGAGCTTTTCAGTGAAATAAGTGGACCATTAGATAAGAACAGAAATGCTAAGAAAGTATGATCGATTCAATCTCTTGTTGTGTAACTCGTTGGAGAATGCTATGAAGATCCAACAGGATATTAGACCAAAAAGTCTATGGGCAGTAACTTAGTGATTTAGCCTCATTATGTCACATCTGTCATATATAATACACTAACACTCCATTATCTCTGCCCCCTGTGGTTAGGGTTCTAGGATCTCTCCTCCTCCACACAGTACACGCTATAGGGGACACGTTCTCAATGCAGCATAATTGAGCACATAGATCAGAATTGTTTGTAATGGAATTTTACTGTTTGAATAGCTACAAATGCCTAAAGCCATAATTCTGCAATAATTACCGTATCACTGAGAACTTTCTGCACCATCAGTGAGAAAACAGAATTCAAAATGACCAAACAAAATCATCTTGAAAACCTAGTTTCTTCTGTGCCAATTTACTCTTTTCTAGACCTGCCTGCTGATAAAAGGTGGCACATATATTCTGGCATAGCAATAATACACTCGGCCTCCTCAAGTTACTTGGTGTTCTGTGAGAAATAAAAATCCCACGTCCCACGTATCTAAACCCTTTTATCATAGCTCAGAATCCACTCTGTTAAAAATTAAGCATAACTTAGAAAAACAGTCCCAGTACACCGAATATGTAACAGACTCACCAGCTTGTTCACAGGCTTACCGTTCTCTTTACAATGAAGGCACACGCCTCCAGGGGCAACCCACTGCCACAGTGGACTCATTTGGTGGGAGGATAAGTTACTAAGGTCTCCAAAAATCCTTTTTAAAGTCTATTTTTTTTTAATCGGGTTGTGAATGGATTTTGGAAACCCTTAACCCCAGCATTTCTGTGACACGTTATTTTAATGTGAGCTAGTTACTTGTTGTTCAGTCTTTTTCTTTTATTCTGCGTTCACCACCACCGAACCATCATCTACTGTATCACTGCAGCCTGAAACTAAAGAGCACCAGCATCTGATCCCACAGTGTCGTACATCCCAGCCTCAAACTCACCGCGTTCTCTTTCGCTCCCAGCTTTTGTGCATGCTGTTCTCTCTGCCTGGAAAACTCTCTCTCTAACCTCCCTTCACTGGACTAACTTCTGCTTATCCTTCAAGGTTCAGTTTGGACATCACTTCTTCCAGGGAGCATTCCCTGACTCCTTAGTCAGGATTACTTGTCTGTCTTTATTAAGGCCTCTCACACCAGCCTGTGCTTCCAAAATTTATAACAGTTACACATTACTCTGTAATTACCCACTGATACCCCCACGTGTCTGTCAGTTTGTCTGTATCACCACTACACTGTGACTCGGAAGGCAGAGACCCCATCCATCTTTCTCACCACCGTATCTCCCATGTCTAGCAAACTGTCTACTCATCATAGGTGCTTAATAAATATTCAAAGAATGAATACTTGATTAATTCGACAGTAAGTAAACTGTACATTTTTATAACTGCCTCATAATAGGATCCTCAAGTTCTAAGTAAAATACTTAACAGAATAACATCCAATGAAGTATTTTTAACCTAAGATAATTACAAAGTCAATCAGAATATACCCACTCTTAATTTAAACCAAGTTTGTTCTATTCGTTTAATGGAGTTGGCTAAATAGAAGCTCAAATAAGTGTTTGTTAATAATGCTAATTAACAAATGGTTGAATTAAAATACATGAGCTATGCAAAACCTAGTTAAAATCTGAAGTTACAATGTGCATGCAGTAAGTAGGTAGTTTCTCAGAGAGACAGTTTTTGCTGCCACAGTTATTTGTGGGGTTTCTCTGAGTAAATGTCAAATTCCTGATGCAGAACCTTTTGGTGATGGGGGAGGGAAAGAGGAGAGTACTGTATCTCTGGAAGTTTTCTTTTTCTCCAGTCTTAGCAATGTACAACTAAGAAATTTTATATCCAGTACCAAAAAGAGAGATCCCATTACCCCATAAGAACCCATTGATGGATCCCTTAGATGAAGAAAGCCAACAGAAGAGAGGTCCTTTAGATTTCATCCTTATTTTATTTCATAGAGTTTATTTTCTCACCAATGGCTTTTATTTCAGTGATCCTGGAATTGACATTCATCTCAAAAGTTACTCTCTTAGCTAAAACTTCCCTGAACTCTGTGACAAGGTCAAATCCTAAATACGCCTCCCAGAACATTTTTTTTTAATTTTTATTGTGCTTTAAGTGAAAGCTTACAAATCAAGTCAGCCTCTCATACCAAAATTTATATACATCTTGCTATATACTCCTAGTTGCCCTCCCCCTAATGAGACATCACCCTCCTTCTCTCTACTCTCTATTTTCATGTCCGTTTGGCCAGCTTCTGACACCCTCTGCCTTCTCATCTCCCCTCCAGACAGGAGCCGCCCACATAGTCTCATGTGTCTTCTTGATCCAAGAGGCTAACTCCTCACCAGTATCATTTTCTATCCTGTAGTCCAGTCCAATCCCTGTCTGAAGAGTTGGCTTTGGGAATGGTTCCTGTCTTGGGCTAACAGAAGGTCTGGGGACCATGACCTCCAGGGTCCTTCTAGTCTCAGTCAGACCACTAAGTCTGGTCTTTTTATGAGAATTTACGGTCTGCACCCCACTGCTCTCCTGCTCCCTCAGGGATTCTCTGTTGTGTTCCCTGTCAAGGCAGTCATCAGTTCTTCTGGTCCCAGGCTGATATAGTCGCTGGTTTATGTGTCTCTTTCTGTCTCTTGGGCTCATAATTACCTTGTGTCTTTAGTGCTCTTCAGTCTCCTTTGCTCCAGGTGGGTTCAGACCAATTGATGCATCTTAGATGGCCGCTTGCTAGCATTTAAGACCCCAGACGCCACTCTCCAAAGTGGGATGTGGCATGTTTTCTTAATAGCTTTTACTATGCCAATTGACCTAGATGTCCCCTGAAACCATGGTTCCCAAACCCCTGCCCCTGCTACGCTGGCCTTCAAAGCATTCAGTTTCTTCAGGAAACTTCTTTGCTTTTGGATTAGTTCAGTGGTGCTGACCTCTCCTGTATTGTGCGTTGTCTTTTCCTTCATCTAAAATAGTTCTTGTCTACTATCTAATTAGTGAATACCCCTCTCTTTCCCTCCCCACTCTCATAACCATCAAAGAATATTTTCTTCTCTGTTTAAACTATTTCTCCAGTTCTTATAATAGTGGTCTCATACAATTTTTGTCCTTTTGCAACTGACTAATTTCACTCAGCATAATGTCTTCCAGATTCCTCCATGTTATGAAATGTTTCACAGATTCATCATTGTTCTTAATCGATGCATAGTATTCCATTGTGTGAATGTACCATAATTTATTTATCCATTCATCCATTGATGGGCACCTTGGTTGCTTCCGTCTTTTTGCTACTGTAAACAGTGCTGCAGTGAACATGGGTGTGCATATATCTGTTCGTGTAAAGGCTCTTATTTCTCTAGGATATATTTCAAGGAGTGGGTTTGCTGGATAGTATGGTAGTTCTATTTCTAGCTTTTAAAGGAAGCGCCAAATTGATTTCCAAAGTGGTTGTACCATTTTACATTCCCACCAGCAGTGTATAAGTGTTCCAGTCTCTCCACAACCTCTCCCACATTTATTATTTTGTGTTTTTTGGATTAATGCCAGCCTTGTTGGAGGGAGATGGAATCTCATTGTAGTTTTGATTTGCCTTTCTCTAATGGCTAATGATCGTATTTCCTCATGCATCTGTTCTGCTATTTAGACATTGTTACTAATGTTTTGTATACTGTTTATGCCATGTATTAGGGCTCCTAGCCTTGTCCCTATTTTTTCTTCCATGGTCTTTATCATTTTAGATTTTATATTTAGGTTTTTGATCCATTTTGAGTTCTTTTTTGTGCATGGTGTGAGGTATGGGTCTTGTTTCATTTTTTTGCAGATGGATATCCAGTTATGCCAGCACCATTTGTTGAAGAGACAGTCTTTTCCCCATTTAAATGACGTTGGGCCTTTGTCAAATATCAGCTGCTCATATGTGGATGGATTTATGTCTGGATTCTCAAGTTTGTCCCATTGGTCTATGTATCTGTTTTGTGCCAGTACCAGGCTGTTTTGACTACTGTGGCTATATGATAGGTTCTAAAATCAGGTAGTGTTAGGCCTCCCTCTTTGTTCTTCTTTTTCAGTAATGCTTTACTTATCCAAGTCCTCTTTCCCTTCCATATGAAGTTGATGATTGTTTCTCCATCTCATTAAAAAATGTCATTGGAATTTGGATCAGAATTGCATTGTATCTATAGATCGCTTTTGGTAGAACAGACATTTTTACAATGTTAAGGTTTCCTATCCATGAGCAAGGTATGTCTTTCCACTTATGTAGGTCTCTTTTGGTTTCTTGCAGTAGTGTCTTGTAGTTTTCTTTGTTTAGGTCTTTTACGTCTCTGGTAAGATTTATTCCTAAGTATTTTACTTTCTTGGGGGCTATTGTAAATGGTATTGATTTGGTGATTTCTTCTTTCATGTTCTTTTTGTTGTTGTAGAGGAATGCACCTGATCTTTCTATGTTTATCTTGTATACTCTGCTGAACTCTTCTATTAATTTCAGTAGTTTCCTTGAGAATCCTTTAGGGTTTTCTGTGTATAAGATCATGTCATCTTCAAATAGAGATATTTTTACTTCTTCCTTGCCAATCTGGATGCCCTTTATTTCTTTGTCTAGGCTAATTGCACTGGCTAGGACCTCCAGCACAATATTTAATAAGAGTGGTGATAAAGGGCATCCTTGTCTGGTTCCTGATCTCAAGGGGAATGCTTTCAGGCTCTCTGCATTTAAGATGATGTTGGCTGTTGGCTGTGTATAAATGCCCTTTATTATGTTGAGGAATTTTCCTTCTCTTCCTATTTTGCTGAGAGTTTTTATCATGAATATGTGTTGAACTTTGTCAAATGCCTTTTCTGCATCAATTGATAAGATGATATGGTTCTTGTCTTTTATTTATATGATGGATTACATTAATTGTTTTTCTCATGTTGAACCATCCCTGCATACCTGGTATGAAACTCACTTGGTCATGGTGAATAATTTTTTGATATGTTGTTGAATTCTATTGGCTAGAATTTTGTTGAGGAATTTTGCATCTAAATTCATGAGGGATATCATCTATAATTTTCTTTTTTTGTGGTGTCTTTACCTGGTTTTGGCATCAAGGACATGCTGTTCATAGAATGAGTTTGGGAGTATTCTGTCATTTTCTGTGCTCTGAAACACCTTTAGTGGTAGTGGTGTTAACTCTTCTCTGAAAGTGTGGTAGAACTCTCCAGTGAAGCTGTCAGGGCCAGGATTTGTTTTTGTTGAGAGTTTTTAAATTACCTTTTCAATCTCTTCTTTTGTTATGGGTCTATTTAGTTGTCCTATCTCTGTTTTTGCTAGTTTAGGTAGGTAGTGTGTTTCTAGAAATTCACCCATTTCTTCTAGGTTTTCAAATTTGTTAGAGTAAGATTTTTCATAGTAATCTGATTCTTTTAGTTTCAGTTGCATCTGTTGTGATATCGCCCATCTCATTTCTTATTCGGGTTATCTGCTTCCTCTCCTGTATTTCTTTGGTCAGTCTGGCCGATGGTTTATCAATTTTGTTAATTTTTTCAAAGAAACAGCTTCTGGTCTTGTTAAGCCCATTGTTTTTCTGTTTTCTATTTCATTTAATTCTGCTGTAATTTTTATTATTTGCTTTCTTCTGGTGCCTGAGGGTTTCTTTTGTTGCTCTCTTTCTCTTTGTTCAAGTTGTAGGGACAATTCTTTGATTTTGGCCCTTTCTTCTGTTTTGGATGTGTGCATTTATTGATATAAATTGACCTCTGAGCTCTTCTTTTGCTGTGTCCCAAAGGTTCTGGTAGGAAGTGTTTTCATTCTCATTGGATTCTATGAATTTCTTTATTCTATGCTTCATGTCTTCTATAACCCAGTCATTTTTGAGCAGGGTATTGTTCAGTTTCCAAGTGTTTGATTTCTTTTCCCTGATTTTTCTGTTGTTGATTTCTACTTTGATGGCTTTATGGTCAGAGAAGATGATTTGTAATATTTCAGTGTTTTGGATTCTGCTACGGCTTGCTTTATGACCTAATATGTGTTCTATTCTAGAGAATGTTCCATGTTCACTAGAAAAGAAAGTGTACTTGGCTGCTGTTGGGTGGAGTGTTCTGTATGTCTACGAGGTCAAGTTGGTTGATTGTGGCATTTAGATCTTCTGTGTCATTATTGAGCTTCTTTCTTGATGTTCTGTCCTTCACTGAAAGTGGTGTGTTGAAGTCTCGTACTATTATTGTGGCGCTGTCTATCTCACTTTTCAATGCTGTTAGAGTTTATGTATCTTGAAGCCCTTTCATTGGGTGCATAAATATTTAATATGGTTATATCCTCCTGGTATATTGTCCTTTTAATCACTATATAGTGTCCTTCTTTATCCTTTGTGGTGGACTTAACTTTAAAGTCTATTTTGTCAGAAATTAATATTGCCACTCCTGTTCTTTTTTGATTGTTGTTTGCTTGATATATATTCCCTTCCGTCCTTTGTGTTTTAGTTTGTGTCTCTAAGTCTAAGGTGTGTCTCTTGTAGGCAGCATATAGATGGATCATTTTTTTAAAAATCCATTCTGCCACTCTCTGTCTCTTTATTGGTGCATTTAGTCCATTTACATTCAGTGTAATTATGGATAGGTATGAGTTTAGTGCCGTCATTTTGATTTCTTTTTTTTTATGTTGTTGCCAGTTTCTTTTTCCCACTTCATTTTTTGTGCCGAGTAGTTTATCTTTATATATTGTATTCTCCTCTTTATTGGTTGTTGTTATTTTGTTTCTGCTGAGTCTTTATTTTTTCTTGAATTTTATTTTGATGAGTAGCATAGTTTGTGGTTACCTTAATATTTACCCCTATTTTTCTAAGTTTAAACCTAACTTTTATTTCTTTATATCACCTTGTCTTCCTCTCCGTATGAAAGATCTATAACTACATTTCTTAATCCCTCTTTATTGTTTTAATGTTGTCTTCTTCTACATAATGACATCGCTGTTTCCCTGTTTTGATCATCTTTTTATCTTAATTTATTTTTGTGATTTCCCTACCTGGGTTGACATCTGGTTGCTCTGTCCTGTGTTCCAGTCTTGGGTTGATTTCTGATATTATTGATTTTCTCACCAGAGAACGTCCTTTAGTATTTGTTGTAGTTTTGGTTATGTTTTTACGAATTCCCTAAACTTCTGTTTATCTGGAAATATCCTAATTTCATCTTCATATTTGAGAGACAGTTTTGCTGGATATGTGATTCTTGGCTGGCAATTTTTTTCCTTCAATGCTTTATATAAGTCATCCCATTGCCTTCTTGCCTGCATGGTTTTTGCTGAGTACTCCGAGCTTTTTCTTATTGACTCTCCTTTGTAGGTGACTTTTCGTTTATCTCTAGCTGCTCTTAAAATTCTCTCTTTATCTTTGATTTTGGCAAGTTTGATTATAATATGTCTTGGTGACTTTATTTTTGAGATCTACCTTATGTGGAGTTTGATGAGCATCTTGGATAGATATCTTTTCTTCTTTCATAATATCAGGGAAGTTTTCTGCCCACACATCTTCAACAATTCTCTCTGTATTTTCTGTTTTCCCTCCCTCTTCTGGTACTCCAATCTCTTGTAGGTTATTTCTCTTGATAGACTCCCACACGATTCTTAGGATTTCTTCATTTTTTTTTAATTCTTTTATCTGAATTTTCTTCAAATATATTGGTGCCAAGTGTTTTATCTTCAACCTCACTAATTCTGTCTTCCAGTTCCTCAATTTTGCTCCTCTGACCTGTTTTTTTGTCTAATTCTGTAATTTTATTGTTAATCTTCTGAATTTCTGATTGTTGTCTGTTTATGGATTTCCCAGCTCATTAAATTTTTCATTATGTTCTTGGATAACCTTTTTAATTTCCTCAACTGCTTCATCTGTGTGTTCCTTGGTTTGTTCTGCATATTGCCTGATCTCCTTCCTGATGTCTTGAGGAGTTCTGTATATTCATCTTTTGTATTCTGCATCTGGTAATTCCAGGAAGATACCATCATCCAGAAGATCCCTTGATTCTTTGTTTTGAGAGCTTGTTGAAGTCATCATGGTCTGCTTCTTCATGTGACTTGGTATTGACTGTTGTCTCTGAGTGATCTATAAGTTGTTGTATTAGTTTATTTTATGTTTGCTTACTGTATCCTGGCTTATTGCTTTGTTTTGTTTTGATATGCCCAAATGGGTTCCTTGAGTGAGCTAGCCTGATTATTTTTGCCTTTGAAGCTCTAACATCCTGTCACCAGATGGCTAGAGCTGTTACCAGGTATATGAGCCTAAGAATGGAGTGCATTCACTTTTCTTGTGTGGATTCAGCTCAGGTGTCCAGGTAGTTGGTCATCAAGTGCATGGTACGGGCTCTGTCCTACAGTCTTAGAGGGGCAGGGGTGATTGGTGTAGGTACAGGTATTTGGTTGCAACAGAGAGTCATGTTGTGAACAAGGCAGAGGGCTGATAACCTTCCCCCCAGTGTCTGTGAGGAAAGCATGTCCCTGTTCCCTAGAGCACACAGGTGGGTGGGTTCTGCAGACAGATCATGGGCACCCAATGCTTTCATTTTTAAGGGCTGGGAGGTACCAGTTATACTTGGATCCCTGTTGCAGGTGGCTGGGTGACATGGGTGGAGCCACCAGCCCTTAGGCCCTGATGTGAGTAGGTGAGGAGCCTGTTTAATAGGCAAAGCAATATCAAACCTCAAACACCCACCACTCCTCCGCACAGCTGAAACAGTTGTAGTCTGCCAACAAGGGCCTATTCTCCTGAAACAGGCCCACAAAGGTCCATGCAGAAGGGAAAGATACTGAAAGTCCATGGACTATTTATATCTGGACAGGAGCTGCTTCTGTCCTGAGCTCCCCAGCTTAGTGGAGCTGGCAGAGTATCTTTTCCCCCAGTTGTGAATTTATTCCTTCTCCAGGCCAGAAGAATGGCTCAGGACGCTCAGTAGAACCTATCTCAGGCCCAGGGAAATCAACAGCCACTGAAGCTGGCTTGGGGGCTGGGGACATGGTAAAATATACACAAGTACTTAGCTTTTGCTGAGAGTGCCATTCTTCTCTGGTTCTGGAGGTGCGAGTAGGCTGTGTGGCTGGCTGTCTCTTCCTGAGGAAACTGAGGCTGGAATGCTGCAGCCAGATCCACTGTGGTCACTCCAGGGAATGGTGCCTGAGGGTTCCTGACCATTCAGGTCTGGCAACTCCTTTCCACTTCTGAAGCATCTCTCCATCCCCCTGCTGCTCAGTCCATTTTCTAACTTTGCCTTTGATGTTCAGGGCTCCTAGCTTGTCATAAATATAATTGTTTCATTTGTTTTTTCTGGTCTTTATTGTAAGAGGGATCACCGGAAGCATCTGACTACTCCGCCATCTTGGTCACCCCTCCAAACATTTCTTATTAATTTGATTAATCTTATCAAATTCCTCTAGAACTCAGGCTCTCTGAGGAAAGGAACTATACCTGGTTTTGCTCACCATTGTATCCTCAGGGACTGGTACAGAATCTTACAAATAGTAGGTACTGAAAAAGACAGAAACCTGACAGGTAAATGATCACAGAAGCCACTTTTCCTTAAGGGCATTTGTTGAGTCCAACAAATTCTAACTTTCATTATGATGGGCTTGAAAGGGGATAAGAAAAGAAATTACTTCCTACGAGGTGGGAAGTCTAACAAGAGATCCTTCTTACAATAAACTGGAATCTGAAGGCTATGCAGTGAGAATGAATTGGAAGTGAACTGGCTGTTATGAGGAATTTAAGTTTGGAATTAGCCTGGGTATTCCAGAAAACCTTAAGGCATAACCTTGATTTATGTAGTGAGTATGATGGTGCAACAGGCATTTGCAGAAGCAAAAACAAACAAACAAGCTCTTATATTATTCATACAATTTTCCAAGTATCATGACCAGTACACAGTCAGATAATCAACCACACAAGGAAACACATGAGCATGAACCAGCGAAAGTAATATATGACAAAAATAGACTTGCAAAAATTTCAGATGTTAGAATTATCAGAGAGTACACTGTGTTTTGAAATTAAGAAATGTACGTTTATATTTCTTTATGATGAGAATTAGAATATATTTTGATCAAAGGTCAATGAAAATATTACATACAGAAGAAATTCAGAGCATGGTGCTATAGAGAGAAGCGCTATGCTGTCCCTCCACAGCAAAAACCAAAAAAACTAAGTAAAACGGAGACAAATGCCAATCCTGTAACCCTAAGCATCAAATGAAGAGATAAAGAACTCAACCAAGCACTGAATGGAATAAGAAACTGGCAGAGAACAGAGAGCATGGAGAGATACAAGTGGAGGTCCCCTATCAGCTAACGCAGCATGGATACACCCTCTTTGACTCCTGTTGGAGGTCAGCAGGCAGGGATTATAGGAAAGCAGTTTCACGGAGCTCCCAGCAAGAGACAGAGCACCTGGTAAGTGATACATGCTTTCCCACCCTCCACCCTTCTTCCTTTTGCCCAGCCTCCACCGTTTCCCAGTTGGTTGCAGTTGCTTGGCTGGGAGGTGCTGGCTCCTTGCTGCTTAGATTCACCCCGCCCATACTGGCTGGCTCCTTCAGTCATTTTTTTGATGCTGATATTGCTTTTTTTGGCTTCTTTTGGTTTCTTCCCTGCCTCTGACCTCCTCCCCCTCCTTTCTCTTGAACACCTGGCTCTGTGTGCCATCTTTGCTGCTTCTCGACAGGCTATGAAGCCCCACTTAGCTGAGGAATTGCTTCCCTAGCCCACACCGCCATGCTGGTGGAATCCCCTAGGCCTCTTTTTGTTTTTCTTTTCTCAGCTTGGGAGCCCCTTCTAGCCAGGGTTGAGAGCCACTTCCCTGGTCTGTGCAGCCATGTGGGTGGGATCCCTGGGAGCATTTCTCTTTTCTTTTTCTCTTTTTGTCTTTCTTCATTTCTCAGTTTCTCATCTATCTCTACTCACCTTCTTTTCCTGTCTCCTAAATACCTGGCACTGTGTGCCATCTCTGCCCTTCTAGCTGGGCTGTACCGCATGGCTTGGGAGACACTTCCCTGGTCTGTGCAGCTACACCAGTGGGATCCCTGGGGGCCTTTCTTTTTATTTTGTTTTTCTAATTTTTTATTCTTTTCTCTTTTCCTTTTCGTTTTTCTTCATTTCTCAGTTTTTCATCCCTCTTTGCTTTTCTTCTTTGCCTGTTTCCTGAATACCTGGCACTGTGTGCCATCTCCACTCCTTCTAGACAGGCTGTACCCTGAGGCCTGGGAGCCACTTCCCAGATCATTGGTGGAATCCCTGGGGGCACTTTTTTTTTTCTCTTTTACTTTTTATTCATTTCTTGGTTTCTTGTCTCTCCACTCCAATGGCAAGCTCCCTCAGCGCTTTTCGTTTGTTTGTCTTCTGTTTCTCTCTCTTCTTTCTCATACCCATCTTATCTCCACACATTACAACCTTCCACCTCCCTCCTGCCTACCCGCACCATGCACTGAACATCACACCCCCATGCAGCACAGGCATGGCCTACTGGAATCTACCCTGCACTGACCCCTGTCCCACCCTGTCAGCCCCAGTACGAGCTACAAACAACCCATCCCAGCCACTCCCCTTCAGCTGGACCTGCCCTGTTGCACCATAGTTGAGAGGCTGACCCTGCCCATTGGACAAGGAGGTGAAAAGTATGCTCACAGATAAGCAAACATCAAAGAACGCACAGCCCACCTGCTCAGACATAACCAAATAAAACAAAAAAGCAGGACAAACCAAACAAATCTACAATCAATAAATGAAGTAAATAACTACTGAATGTCCTGAAGACAGCAGAAAATATCAAAACATAAAAGAAAAAAGGACAGCATGGTTCCAGTAGACATTCAAAATAAAACACCAGATGAGTTACCAGTAGAAGAAAAGGCACTAGAACTACCTGACAGGGGATTCAAATCTCTAATATTCTGAGCTATCCAGGAGTTGAAGCAAAAAGCAGACAAAAATGAGGAAAAAAATGGACAAATTCATGGAAAATACAGACAAAAAATGGAATAATTCAGGAAAATAATACAGGAACAAAATGTCAGAATAAAGTCACAACTAGAAATCATACAAGAACAACAATTAGAAACCCAAAAGATAAACAACAGGATTTCAGAAACGGACAGTGTCATAGAAGGTCTGAGAAGAAGGTTTGAAACAATGGAAGACAAGATCAGCGAAATTGAAGACAAATACTTGGATATCACTTTGAGGAAAAATCAGAAAAATGAACTAAGAAACCCTGAGAATCACGGGGGATATAATCAAAAGCAAAAATCTGCAAGTGATTAGAGTTTCAGAACAGAGGAAGAGAAAACACAGAGAGGATCATTGAAGAATTACTGACAGAAAACTTCCCTAATATCATGAAAGATGAAAAGCTGACCACCCAAGAAGCTCAATGCACCCCGTATAGGATAGACCCCAAAAGAAAATCACTACGGCATATCATAGTCACACTCTCTAAAACCGAAGACGAAGAAAGAATCCTGAGAGCAGCTCGAGAAAAACGAAGTCACATACAGAGGAGAAACGATAAGACTAAGCTCTGATTACTCAGCAGAAACTATGCAGGCAAGAAGGCAATGGATGACATATAAGAAACCTTGGAAGAAAAAAAACTGCCAACCAAGAATAATACATTCTGGAAAACTCTCATTCAAATATGATGGTGAAATTAGAATATTTCCAGATAAACAGAAATTAAAGGAATATGTAATATCCAAAACAAATTTACAATAATTATTAAAGGGAGTCCTTTGGTTTGAGAACAAACAGCATCAGACCACAGCCTGAATCTAAGACACAAGATCACACCAGCCAGACACCAACCTAGGAAATGAACTCTCAAGAACTCTTCAAAACCAAAGGATTTACAGCAGGGAACCAGAGAGGTTAAGGTGTAAAAGATGAAATAAACAGTGTAGGTATAGAACTTTCTAATGGAGAGGAAGGCATGGCAATACCAAGTAATAATAGACTGGTTCAAACCTAGGAAGATAAGAGTAAATTTCAAGGTAACCACAAGGAAAGTTAACAAGACTAGTCATCAAAATAAAGAAGAAAAGCAAAGTTTCAGTAAAAACAAAATCTACAAACACAAAAGAAATGGAAAAAAAATCCACAAACAAAAGGAATTCAGCACAGGAGAGTAAGACGAACAAAGAAAATGTCTGCACCACAAAAAAAGAACTACAAAATGACAACAATAAGCTCACACCTATCAATAATTACACTGAATGTAAATGGCCTAAATGCACCCATAAAGAGTCAGAGAGTGACAGAATGGATTAAAAAAAAAAAAAAAAAAAAAAAGGATCCATCAATATGCTGTCTACAAGAGACACTCGAGAAATAAAGATGGAAATTTATTTAAAATCAAAGGATGAAAAAAATATATCAAGTAAACAGCTACCAAAAAAAAGCAGAAGTGGCAATACTAATCTCAGATAAAACAGACTTTAAAACAAAATCCACCATAAAAGACAAAGAAAGGCACTATATAATGATTAAAGGGATGATCCATCATGAAGACATAACCATAATAAGTATCTACGCACCCAACGACAGGGCTCCAAACACATAAAACAAACTCTAACAGCACTCAAAGGAGAAACTGACTGTTACACAATAATAGTAGGAGACTTCAACACAGCACTCTTGGTAAAGGACAGAACATCTAGAAAGAAACTCAACAAAGATACAGAAGACCTAAAGGCCACAATCAGCCAACTTGCCCTTAAAGACATATATAGAACACCCCACCCAACAGCTGCAATGTACACATCCTTTTCTAACGCACATGGAACTTTCTCCAGAATAGACCACATCTTCGGCCATAGAGCAACCCTCAACAAAATCCAAAACACTGAGATAATACAAAGTATCTTCTCTGACCACAAAGTCATCAAAGTAGAAATTAACAACATGAAGAGCAAGGAAAAAAAATGGAATCAAAAAAATTTCTAGAATCAAATGAGAATGAAAACACATCATACCAAAACCTTTGGGACACAGCAAAGGCAGTACTCAGAGGTCAATTTATAGCAAAAGATGCACACATCAAAAAGAAGAAAGAGACAAAATCAAAACATTAGCTACACAACTCAAACAAACAGAAAGAGAACAGCAAAAGAAGCCTAAGTATCTGAGATGTAGTCTCACCATCCTTGTTTCTAAGGCGCATTCTGGCTGTACTTCTTCCAAGACAGATTTGTTCATTCTTTTGGCAGTTCATGGTATATTCAATATTCTTCGCCAACACCACAATGCAAAGGCATCAGTTCTTCTTCTGTCTTCCTTATTCATTGTCCAGCTTTCACATGTATATGATGCAATTGAAAATACCATGGCTTGGGCCAGGCGCACCTTAGCCTTCAGGGTGACATCTTTGCTCTTCAACACTTTGAAGAGGTCCTTTGCAGCAGGTTTACCCAATGCAACGCGTCTTTTGATTTCTTGACTGCTGCTTCCATGGCTGTTGATTGTGGATCCAAGTGAAATGAAATCCTTGACAACTTCAATCTTCTCTCCGTTTATCATCATGGTGCTCACTGGTCCAGTTGTGAGGATTTTTGTTTTCTTTATGTTGAGGTGGAATCCATACTGAAGGCTATGGTCTTTGATCTTCATTAGTAAGTGCTTCAAGTCCTCTTCAGTTTAGTTTCAGCAAGCAAGGTTGTGTCATTCACATAACGCAGGTTGTTAATGAGTCTTCCTCCAATCCTCATGCCCCGTTCTTCTTCATATAGTCCAGTTTCTCGGGTTATTTGTTCAGCATACAGATTGAATAGGTATGGTGAAAGAATACAACCCTGATGCACACCTTTCCTGACTTCAAACCAATCAGCGTCCCCTTGTTCTGTCTGAACAACTGCCTCTTGATCTATGTAAAGGTTCTCGTGAGCACAATTAAGTGTTCTGGAATTCCCATTCTTCGTAACGTTATCCATAATTTGTTATGTTCCACACAGTCGAATGCCTTTGCATGGTCAATAAAACACAGGTAAACATCCTTCTGGTATTCTCTGCTTTCAGCCAGGATCCATCTGACATCAGCAATGACATCCCTGGTTCCATGTCCTCTTCTGAAACTGGCCTGAATTTCTGGCAGTTCCCTGTCAATATATTGCTACAGCCGTTTTTGAATGACCTTCAGCAAAATTTTGCTTGCGTATGATATTAATGATATTGTTCTATAATTTCCACAGTCAGTTGGCTCACCTTTCTTGGGAATAGGCATAAATATGGATCTCTTCCAGTCAGTTGGCCAGGAAGCTGTCTTCCATATTTCTTGGCATAGGCCAGTGAGCACCTCCAGCATTGCATCTGTTTGTTGAAACATCTCAATTGATATTCCTTCAATTCCTGAAGCCTTGTTTTTCACCAATGCCTTCAGAGCAGCTTGGACTTCTGTCTTCAGTACCATCGGTTCCTGATCATATGCTACTTCTTGAAATGGTTGAACATCGACTAATTCTTTTTGGTATAATGACTCTGTGTATTCCTTCCATCTTCTTTTGATGCTTCCTGCGTTGTTTAATATTTTCCCCATAGAATCCTTCACTATTGCAACTTGAGGCTTGAATTTCTTCTTCAGTTCTTTCAGCTTGAGAAACGCCAAGTGTGTTCTTCCCCTTTGGTTTTCCATCTCCAGCTCTTTACGTATCTTTATAATACTTTACTTTGTCTTCTCAAGCCGCCCTTTGAAATCTTCTGTTCAGCTCTTTGACTTCATCAATTTTTCCTTTTGCTTCAGCTGCTCAACGTTCGAGAGCAAGTCTTAGAGTCTCCTCTGACATCCATCTTGGTCTTTTCTTTCTTTCCTGTCTTTTCATTGACCTCTTGCTTTTTTCATGTATGATGTCCTTGATGTCATTCCACAACTTGTCTGGTCTTTGGTCTTTATAGTGTTCAATGCGTCATATCTGTTCTTCAGATGGTCTCTAAATTCAGGTAGGATGTACTCAAGGTCATATTTTGGCTCTTGTGGACTTGCTCTGATTTTCTTCAGTTTCAGCTTGAACTTGCATATGAGCAATTGACGGTCTGCTCCACAGTCAGCCCCTGGCCTTTTTCAACTGATAATATTGAGCTTTTCCATCGTCTCTTTCCACAGTTGTAGTCAATTTGATTTCTGTGTGTTCCATCTGGTGAGGTCCATGTGTATAGTCACCGTTTACGGCCTTGGTGATAGAAACAATGCCGGAGATTGAATGATAGAATTTTGCAAGACCAACGACTTCTTCACTGCAAATACCTTCTTTCACCAACTTAAACGGGCTCAGCCCTTCGATTTCTCCTCTCCATTATCATACTCTCTTTCTCTGGTGATTTCATCAGTCTCATAGCTTTACGTAACAACCAAATACTAACTCCCAGCTACCAGTCCAATCTAGATCACTCTCACAAACACAACGGCTTGCTTGGTGTAAAAACGGTGTGGTGGCCTCAGACCTTGCCTAACTTCAGGGAGAGGAGACAGAATCATCATCAACATCATTCCAGAGCTGATTCCCATGAGATGGAGGTCAGACAAACCTCCTCTCTCCAGTCATTTTACCAGCTCTGACACTAGCCATCCCTCCCACAGCACTCTCTACTTCTCTGCTGGTTTTGATAATTTGCTGCAAAGGCCACACAGAACTCACAGTCCATACACACTGACGGGATTTATTAGGGAAGCAATTCAGGATACAGTTCTTTGATTAGGACAACTTTTTCTTGGTCTGCTGCTGCCAGGCCCTGGGTGGGCCTGGCTTCTGCCACTGGGCCCTGGTCGGGCCTGGTCTCTGTTGCCAGGCCTTTGGACTCGGCCCTCAGCCCAGTCTCTGTCCTCCTCAGGCAAGTGTTACAAAGCTCTTCAGCTCCACTGACAAGTGCCTGGAGGCACCCCACTCCCTTAAGCAAGCCCACCTGCTCCATGGGCTGAGAAGCCCACTGTGCCATTTCACACTGGTCTCCTGGGTCCTGCTGTCTTTCACCACTGCTGCCTACAGTGTTACTGCTCTCTCTCTCTCAGGTCTAGGGGGTTCTCAGTGCAGGAATACTGGGTCCAAAGGATGTGATCTGCTCTGGGCTCGTCTTCTTGATTGTAATGCAGTACCCTTCCTGCTCTGGGATTGGCTTTTTTTAAGCCCAGCAGGATGGCGAAACTGACCAATCCCCTACAAAAGTTCCACAAGCACTCTATTTGCATAGTCCCACCCCTGAAAGGGTTCCTTATTTGCATTATTAGTAGGCTATCCAACCCCCTTGGTGGGCCATGAGCACCTTATTTGCATAGCCCCACCCAATCATTTTGTGGGAGCCACAAGACCGTGGCTAGAAGAGCCATATTAAGTAATCCACTGCACCATACTTGGTTATCTAATATAAAACCATATATTAGTTATCTAATATACATCTGGTTTTCTAACCAATATATATTGGCTAGCTAAAATACACCCATTTGGTTATCTAATACACATCTGAAATTTAATGTATCTAAAAATGAATTCCTCAAAATTTTCTCCATCTGCAAACTTTCCTATCTCAGTTGATGTCAACTTCATCTTTTCACTTGCTCTGTTCCATACCTTGAATTCATCTTCAAGAACATATACCATCTGGAACCATTCCTTGTTCTTCCCTCTATGACCTCAAATCTTCTAATATTCTCCTCCATGCTCACTTCATTCCATCACACTGGCCTCTTTGCCATCCCTCAAACATGCCAAATAATGTCCTGCTTTAGGGTGTTTGCACTGACAGCTCTATTTCCTTTTTTCTTTTCCCAATTTGTTTTTTTCTTTTTTTTTTTAGTTTTTATTGTACTTTAGATGAAGGTTTACAGAGCAAACTAGTTTCTCATTAAACAATTAATACACATATTGTTTTGTGACATTGGTTGCCAATCCCATGACATGTCAACACTCTCCACTTCTCGACCTTAGGTTCCCCATTAGCAGATTTCCTGTCCCCTCCTGTCTTCTAGTCCTTGCCCCTGGGCTGCTGTACCCATTTAGTCTCATTTTGTTTTATGGGCCTGTCTAATCTTTGGCTGAAGTGTGAACCTCAGGGATGACTTCATTACTGAGCTAAAAGGGTGTACGAGGGCCATACTCTCAGGGTTTTTTCAGTCTCGGTCAGACCAGTAAGTCTGTTTTTTTTTTTTTTTTTGAGTTAGAATTTTGTTCTACGTTTTTCTCCAGCTCTGTCTGCGACCTGCTATTGTGATCCCTGTCAGAGCAGTCGGTGGTGATAGTCGGGCACCATCTAGTTGTGCTGGACTTGGTCTGGTGGTGGCTGTGGTAGATGTGGTCCATTAGTCCTTTGGACTAATGTTTCCCTTGTGTTTTTGGTTTTCTTCATTCTCCCTTGCTCCAGACAGGGTGGGACCAGTGGTGTATCTTAGATGGCTGCTCATAAGCTTTTAAGACCCCGGATGATACTCACCAAAATAGAATGTAGTTCTATTTCTTAACCCAATCTGTGTAATGAAAATCAGTTTTAGTTTGTCTGGGCTGGGAATTCAGGCATTGGTATATTTTTTAAATCTCCCATACTTCTTCAAAATAATCAGTGAAACCCATTGCTGTCAAGTTGATTCTGACTCATAGCAACCCTATAGGACAGAGTAGAGCTGCCCTATAGGGTTTCCAAGGCTGTAATCTTTTCAGAAGCAGACTGCCACATCTTTAACCCATGTAGCACCTGGTGGGTTCGAACTGCTGACCTTTCAGTTAGCAGCTGAGTGTTTTAACAATGGTGGGATCCAGGCATTAGTATACTTTTTAAATTTCCCATACTTCCTCAAAATAATCAGTGAAGAGGAATATAAACAAGATTAGCCTTGACTTGGTAGTTGTTGAAACTTAGTGACGGAAACATGGAACCCATTACAATATTCTAAGAAAATAAAAGCTTCCCTGAAGGTTCCAATGTGCAGCAGGGTTGAGAATCACTGGTCTATGGTCCCAGACTACATCATTTTGCCCACAAGTAATTGGGATTTCAATTTGAAAGACTGTCTTAATGAATTAAAAAAGACACACACACGATGGAAAATATCAAATTTATTTTCCAAAACAGAAGGAAAAGAAAGTATGCATTTGAATTCACTTTGCAACATCGGTTAACAATAAAAAACCACTTGTTCCATGTCCTATTCATCTCAATTTAACAGTCAACTAACTGTGGCACCCGAAAGAAGGGAAAGAGTATTTCCGGCCCTTAGTTTGCAGAACTTGAAATTTGGCAAAAGAACATGTGAAATGTATACAATGAACTTACTCCTCCTATGTCAAGGCTAAATCTTGTTAACAATGGGGCTCCATACAGTTGAAAAATAAAGGGCTTCATAAGGGCTCTGGAATACTCATTTGCAGTTTGAGGTCTTAAAACGACTTTCACTAATGCTTAGCCTATTTTGAGGTAAAGTACAGAGCACGCAAGAATGAAATTCTCTTCGGTGTCAAATGAACTAATAATTTAAATCTGAAAATATGACCAAAGGTGACATCTTTTCTCTTTAAAAACATTAATGACCCCAATAAACTACCCAGACGAATTTATTGGTTTGAAAGATACTGGCTAATAAACTTGACAAGGAAAAATTATACCATCGCCCTACTTTTGCCATAATAATAATAGTCTATAAAAGGTTAACTTCTTAAGTCTTTGGGAAGTGGAGCCACATGAGTTCTATCAAACACGGCTATTGAGATGATTAGATGTGACCTGAGCTACCCTCGGAAGACTGGGTAGCCTGAGAAGATTTACTTATTTGCTGACTATTCCCACTCATGTTTACTAGATGGCTATTGATGGCATGAAGTTCTTGTATCACCATGCTCAGATCTTCATGTAATTTGACTATAGCATTCTTTACCTCTCCTAAAAGAACTTTAACAGAATTGTTTGATTCAGGCTCCCCAGGCAAGCCTTTGGTTGTCTGAAAACGAGCACAGGACACAGAAGCGAAGTGGTCTACATTGTGGGCGGAAAACTCTACCCAATTAGTGCTAGAGATATGGCTGGTCTTATTTTTAGCAGAATCAGAGTTACTTGGAAGAATTTCCGGTAGATTGAGGTTGTCATTTTCCTCTTCATCAGAAAACACTGGGCCCCTAGGAGCAAAGGGGTGATGAACCCTGGCTGTCTTATTGCTATCTTTAGAGGAGGCAGAAGAAGACGGTTGATGGGATAAAGTCCAGAAGGAAGGTCCAGCCAAAATCGAGGGTAAGATATGAACTGACTTCTCTGGAGAGGCTGAATCGGGAGATGACACGGATAGTGTAGAAAAGGAGGACGTTCCCTTAGAGACGGTTGAAACTAAAATATACAAATCAGAGAGAAATGTTATGCAAGTAATAGCTGAAATAATTCTACAATGTAAACGTCTATCTGGAAGGTCTCAACATAAATAAACTACTTAGAATTTTAAATGTTAAATATCCATAATAATCCTAAATAAACCCAAAGCAGGAAATTGAGAAAATCTCTGGATGTATTATACATCAATAATACCATGGAAAGAAAACTAAAATAGAATTATCAATATTCATCTTGACTCCCAAACCCTACCAAGCATATTTTTACACTAAGCTTATCAGAAAGAGCAGAAAAGTAAAGAATTTTTTTTTTCTACTGACAGTATTTTAAGTTGTCAATTAAAGTAGAATATCTGAGAAACCTACAACTTAGATTCATCTTTTTTTTTTTTTCCTACAGAGAATATTATGGCAAAATGAAATACCAACTAAAAGTACCCAAAAGTTACTGAAATTAACCTTTTTCATGCGATGGTCAAATATCAAGACTGAAGTCCTACCCATCTCAGATCTAAAATACTTCAGCACACGTAGATTGTTATTTTTCTCACCAAGAAACTCTAAGTAAAATAAAAAGCAATCTAAGCTTATTTTTCGTAAGATTAAAGATTTGATAAAATCTCTACTTTCTTTGAGGAAATATCATATTAAATCCCTTATCACATACTTCATTCTAAAAATATTTCCCAAAATGTGTTTGGAGGAACACTGTGTTCCTTAAGATGCTACAAGAGGTCTTGTGAAAACAGGGCTTCAGAGTCAAATAAGACTGGGCAGTTGTATATTGTGACTCACGTTAGGAGAAAAGCAATGTCCATTAGCACATTAAACGTTCCAAGGAGCCTACAGTAATGTAACGAGGTGTTTTCCAAACTTTCTTGATCACAGAATTTTTTTTTTTTCCTCCTTGGGATACCTATTTATATTCATATATGTAGTAGGTGGCACATACTAGGGAAATCCCATTCTAAAGTCTTTGTAACTAAATCTAGACTTGCCACTTTAAAAACAAAAACTTATTCACTGTAAGTCATGTCATTGTTGTTTGGTGCCATGGAGACAGTTTCGAATCATAGCCACCCTTAGTCATAGAACAGGAAATTTAACGCTTATGGCTTAGCACAGATGACTTAATCTTCCTGTATTATTTTATTTTTTTATATATTCATGCCCCTTCTAAACTTGTTTGGGCTTCCTGTAAAAACTATGGTCACGGGCAGGAGGCTTCCATTTTCTGCTTCAAAGCTCTGCACAGCCTATCTCCAGTTCTCAGGAAAAGTTCCAGTCACAATACTTTTGTGGGGTGAAATGAGTATTCTCAGCTGACGCAGCGGCAGGACATGACAAGGATGGCAAGAACTTCCTCAGCACACGGTCGAGCTGAGCCAAGTGCGCTTACAAGTCAAGGCCCGGCCCGTTCAGACATTCTATCCTTGGACTCAAAAGACAGAGTAATGGTGGTGGGTGTCTTGATGAGGGAAGCCTCCACGTGTTTGTGTTCTGATTTACACTGCTACACTCTGAACTGGGGCTGCTCTATGTTGGCAGCACAGCTGTCACCTGGCATGTCCCTTCACCATTCTCCTATCCTGGCTCTCCTGTTTTCTGGATGCACGTCTTCCTCTGTTTTGGTTTACTCTCATTTTGGTGCAGCACATTCTCCACTAATTCACTGAAAATGGGTGCATGAGAAGTACAACTTCTGAGAATGTGCACGTCTGACAATGTGTATTCTACCTTCGTGCTTAATGATAGCTTGGTTAGGAACAGAGTTTTAGGTTGGAAATCCTTTTCTTTCAGAATTTCTTAGGGAACAGTCCATTGTCTTTTTGATTCCTGGTTCCAGTACTGCTGTTCAGGAGTCAGAAATCAATCTAATTCTTATTCACGGTATATAATCTATTTTATCTCTGAAGTAGTATAGAATCTCCTCTCTGTTCCCAGGGCTCTGAAACTTCTCAGTGATACGCCCTGAAGTGGGACTAGTCTCATTCACCGAAGTGAACTGAAAGTGTGCATTTCAATCTGGCAACTCATTTCCTTCAGTTTTAGAAAAATTCTCGAACAATTTAATCAATGATTTTACCTCTGTGTTGGCTTTGTTCTCTCTTTCTGGATCTTCTCTTGTTTATATGTTAGACCTCCTGGACTAGTCCTCTAATTTTTCTCTCCTATTTTCCCTATCTTTGTCTTTTTTCTCTACTTCCTTGGAGATTTTGTCAACTTTAGCTTCCAATCCTTACACTGAGTTTTTTATTTCTGCTATTACATTTTTAATTTTCAAGAGATTTTTTTCTTTTTTTTTTTTTGGTTGTTCTCAGAAATTCTTTTTTTATAGCATCTTATTCTTGTTTTCATGGATACAACATATTACTCTATCTCTTTGAGGATCTTAGTGACAGCTTTTTTAAAAAGTTTTCCTTTCCCAGCATAGCTTATCTTTCTTTTAAGTAATTTTTCTTTGTTTTCTCTCAGTGTTCCATGTTAGAGGTTTTTCTTGGATGTCTGGTACTCCTTGTTGTTTGCTTATGATTAAGAATGGAGAATTAAAAAGTTGACTGGAAGCTCTGAATGTCAGTTCGAAACTTGTTAACTTTGAGCTCCAGCATATAGTCATTTGAGTGGGTTATTTGTTACGGAACTACTAATGTCAGTAGCTTTCTTTATTTCTTTTTAGCGGGGTCAGATTCTTAAGAGAAGAGTTTTCCTACCTCCGGCCTAGAGAGTAAAGATCTGGCTACCAGTGACCACCAGTCAGTATTTTATTTACATATCTTCATTTCATCCTGTACATTTTGTTACAGTACCCACACCCTGAACTCTACCTAGCATTTCTCATTTCAGAGACCCTACATCTCAGGGGTCTCTGAAGAGGACTTGAAGCACTTGCTGATGAAGATCAAAGATCACAGCCTTAAGTATGGATTATAGCTCAACATAAAGAAAATAAAAAAAACCTCACAACTGGACCAATAAGCAACATCATGATAAATGGAGAAAAGATTGACATTGTCAAGGATTTCATTTTACTTGGATCCGAAATCAACACCCACGGAAGCAGCAGTCGAGAAATCGATGTATTTCCTTGGGCATATCAGCAGCAAAAGACTTCTTTAAAGTGTTGAAAAGCTAAGATGTCACCTTGAGGACTAAGGTGAGCCTGACTCAATCCATGGTGTCTTCAATCACCTCATACGCATGTGAAAGTTGGACAATGTATAAGGTAGACCGAGCAAGAATTGACACCTTTTAATTGTGGCGTTGGCCAACAATATCGAATATACCATGGACTGCCAAAAGAACAAACAAAACTGTCTTGGAAGAAGTACAACCAGAATGCTCCTTAGAAGCAAAGATGGCGAGACTATGCCATGTTATGAGGAGGGACCAGTCCCTGGAGAAGGACATCATGCTTGGTAAAGTACAGGGTCAGTGAAAAAGAGAAAGACCTTCAATGAGATGGGCTGACACAGTGGCTACAACAATGGGCAAGAGCACAGCAACAATGGTGAGGATGGTGCAGGACTGGGCAGTATTTTGTTCCATTGTGCATAGAGTCTCTATGAGTTGGAACCGACTTGACAGCACCTAACAACAAGAACATCTACTCTCTCCAAAATACAAAGCTCCAGTCCTCTGCCAGGGGTCGTGGGTGTGGATGAGTGTGGAAGACAACTGTTTAACTACTTGTCAAGGAGAAGCCTAGTTATTTAACCACTTTTCAAATAACTGTCTCCTAATCCTCATTATTTAGAAACCCTGGTGGCATAGTGGCTAAGAGTTTGGCTGCTAATCAAAAGGTCGGCAGTTCAAACTCACCAGGCACTCCTTGGAAACCCTATGGGGCAGTTCTACTCTGTCTTATAGGGTTGCTATGAGTCAGAACCGACTCAATGGCAACAGGTTTTTTTTTTTTTTTTTGAATCCTCGTGATTTAGCCCCACCCCCAGCAATAACACGTGGAATAAGTTCTATAACCCTAGGAAAGGAATCTTAAAAAGGCTGACAAAATTTCCCAAGATCACAAGGCTCAAAAGGGATAGAGATGGGATTCAAACTCAAGTCTCTAAGCATATGATTTTTACCAGTATACTATATTTCCACAGAATTCCAGTGTATTAGAATTATTTTCATTTATCAAAGAATTGTGTTAAATTCTAGGTAAAAAAAAAGAAGGCAGGCAACAAAGATGGTGAAGAATTTGACATCTTATCATATAAGGAATGGCTGATGGGTTTGCTAATCTTGACCCAAAAACAGATAGTGGGAGAAAGGGTAAGAGGCTATTTTCAATTATTTGAAGATAGTTACAAAACCTAATAAAAAAAAAGTAATAATATTTTCCATTTATTGTGTTGCGCATGAGGTAGAATTGAGATCAATAGGTGAAAGTTATAGGATAACAGACTTTAGCTCAATTACCAAAAAAGAGCTTTCTAATAGTCACGACTGTTCATACGTGAAATTGGATGCTTTGGGAAATGGTGAGTTTCTTGGCACCCATGGAGCTCATGAACAGACTAATGACCATTTGGCAGGGGGATGTTTCAGGTAAGATCAATGCATCAAATGGCAGAACTATGTATATGCCCTTTATGAGATTCTAAGATCCATATAGCTGGACTATATGAAGAAGAACAGGGCATCAGGATTGGAGGAACATTGATTAACAACCTCCATTATGCAGATGACACAACCTTGCTTGCTGAAAGTAAAGAGGACTTGAAGCACTTACTGATGAAGATCAAAGATCACAGCCTTCAGTATGGATTACATCTCAACATAAAGAAAACAAAATCCTCACAACTGGACCAATAAGCAACATCATGATAAACGAAGAAAAGATTGAAGTTGTCAAGAATTTCATTTTACTTGGATCCACAATCAACACCCATGGAAGCAGTAGTCAAGAAATCAAAAGACTCCTTGCTCTGAGCAAATCAGCTGCAAAGGATCTCTTTAAAGTGTTGAAAAGAAGGATGTCACTTTGAGGACTAAGGTGCGTGTGACCTAAGCCTTGGTGTTTTCAATCACCTCATACGCCTGTGAAAGCTGGACAATTGAATAAGGAAGACTGAAGAACTGACGCCTTTGATTGTGGTGTTAGCGAAGAATATTGAACATACCATGGACTGTCAAAAAAACAAATGTCTTGGAAGAAGTATAACCAGAATGTTCTTTAGAAGCAAGGATGGCATGACTACGTCTCACATACTTTGGACATGTTATCAGGAAGGATCAGTCCCTGGAGAAGGACATCATGCTTGGTAAAATAGAAGGTCAGGGAAAAAGAGGAAGACCCTCAAGGAGATGGATTGACACAGTGGCTGCAACGATGGGTTCATCGATAGCAACAACTGTGAGAATGGTTCGGGACTCGGCAGTGTTTCTTTCTGTTGTGCACAGGCGTCGCTGTGATTCAGAACCGACCTGGCACCTAACAACAACAACAAGGATCCTAGGACCCAAAATATACCTGTTAAGAGTACTAAGAACACTATTCCAAACACAGAAGAGATTGAGTTCACTCTAGTTAGAAAGAGTGATTTTATAAGAAGTATTTAAGTAAGTCAAGAGGAAAACAATGTGAGTCAAATATTTATATATTGTTATCTTATATATTCAAGGATAATACAGTTACATTAGTTACATATACATGTTACTCACAGACTATTATTCATATATCTGTGTTAGTCATATACACATGATGTGACTTAAAAAAGCCTGGTATTTAACTGTACGCTAATGTTTCTCAAAGCGTGGTTCCTGGACCAGCAGCAGCAGCACTGCCTATGAATTTGTTAGAAATGAAATTCTTGGGCCTCACTACAGATCTACGGAATCAGACACCTGGGGTATGGGCCCAGAAAACCGAGTTTTAACAAACCTCCAGGTGTCTCTGACGCATGCTAAAGCTGCGAACTACTGCTTTGTACTATAGGTCCACTTCTGTTTTGTGGCTACAGCTGCCGATTAAAGAGCTTACTGTTGTTTACAATCTTGCAGCTCTGACTCACAGACTACATCATGTTTTGCGCACTTGGTCTCTAATTGCTACACACCAATTTACTTCTGTTTCCAAACACGCCACACCTGGACCATCCACTGTAGCTGTACTTCAGGGTGCATCTCCACGGCCGCTTAGCTCCCTGTTCTTGCTCACCACGGCAGCTATCTGGGCATCTTCTTAGCATTCATCGCCTTCACACAGTCCACTCACCAGAGTAGAAATGCAGCAAATATTGCGAATCAGCTCTAATAAACGGCTGTATTTTAAAATCTCATTGTGTGATTGATAGGTGCATGGGAATTAACGTTAAGGTGCTGATAAAAATTATTCCAAGTGTTATCTCTAGTATGTCTATGTCTTATACTCATGAATAATATTGGACAGATTAATTGTAATATTTCAATCTTAAATTTTGAAAGCATTTAGAAGAACTGTACAGACTGTAAAAATAAAATGACAGATTTCTAGAAATATTTTAGAACTCTCATTTGCTGCAGTTGTTACTTACAATTCGTCTATAAGCAGCAGATCCTTGGTCAACCAAACACTTTTAAATAGTTTACTGTACAACAGGGGGATTATTTTTTTGTTTTCCAATTCTCCTCTTTTAGTCTTTTTGCTTATACACATGGTTGTCAAGTTAAAAATATACAAAAATTACAATATTCTGATCTTTTTTCTGTGGTTAAAGAATACAGCATTTTACACAAAGGCTCATAGCAGCATTATTCATAATAGCTAAAAAGTGGAAGCAACCCGAATGTCCACTAATTGATGAAAGGGTAAATATAAAGTGGTACATTCGTACGATGGAATATCATTCAGCCAGAAAAAGGAATGAATTACCGCTCCATGCTACAACATGATGAACCTTGACAACACTGTGCTAAGTGAAAGAAGCCAGACACAGAAGGCCATGCATGGTATGATCCCGTTCATATGAATGTCCAGAAAAGGCAAATCATAGAGACAGGAAGTACATTAGTGGTTTCCAGGGGCTAGGGGCAGGGAGGAATGGAGTGGGACCGCCAGTGGGTATGGGGCTTCCTTTTGGGGTGATGAAAATGTTCTGGGATTAGATAGTGGCGGTGGTCGCGCAACTCTGAGACTATACGAAAAGCCACTAAATCGTGTACTTTGAAAGGATGAATTTTATAGTATGTCAATTATATCTCAATTAAAAAATGTTAACATTTAAAAATTTATTTGTAATGCCATTATTTTAAATGAGCTACAGAAAAGAAATACATTTAGGAATAACAGAATTAGAAAGAAAAACGAGTCTTTGCTTCTAAATCATTTATGTGATGTTTTTATTGAGAAAACTGGGTTTTGGATTAAAGATGAGTTTTCTCACTTACTTATATTTGGCTCGCTAAATTTTTCTAAAAATCGAATCAATGTGTCTTTTTTGCCTACACAAAAGCAGGCAGGAGTTGAACAGCTAGAAGAGTTGCTGGGATTTTGAGGGGGGAGGGGGCTGGGGAAGAGTGAGGGCATCACAGCCAGGCACCTCCCTGGCTCCCCTGGAGGGGTGCCACGGGCTCCCTTTAACACTCTGCCCCACCTGGTGCTCCGGAACCAGCCTGACCAGTAGCTCAGGGTTAGCTGGGAGCGCTTGCAGAATGGCTTTCTATCATTTTCCCTATTTCTTTTCCTGGACTTCTTAACTGTTCTGGCTCTGAAGCCTTTTATAGACAAAAAGGCACAGAGTATGGTTGATGGGTCTTTTGCATACATGTTTTGTTTGGTTCTTACACTAGCAAAAGGTGAACTGAAAGTAGCTATGCAGGACAACTACTACCTCCCCCCCCAAAAAAAAACTACCCAAGTACCTACTAAACAGATGGAACCAATGAGACAGAAGCAAAGGATGAAGCCGGTGGGAATTCCCACCACTATTGCATACGAGAAGATGTAGAACGAATAGATTCTTTTTTCTCCAAAAAAATTAGAAAGTCCAGTACACTTTACCTGTGGCTTGTGAGCACAACACGAAAGCTGCCTGCCATCAAATCTGGCTGCCAAGCATCTCCCAGCTTTTTTCTTTTTAGTGTGCATGATAAAATATCTCATGACCTAAAAGAACAGTTTGAGCTACAGATAAATAACCTAAAATTTAAACTGAGAAGTAGAGAGATGGACTGTTCCAGGAATACCATAATTTGGTATCAAAAAGTCAAAGGAGGAGGGTCCTGCAGCTAAGCTGTCCCTCCCATTCAGTAAAACATTCAGGTATAAGTAGGTAGCTGCTTTAGACAGTCTCCTTGATATCTGAGATCTGCTAAAAGAAGAAGATGCAAGTATTTTTTACTGGCTCAGCTCATTATCTCCAAAGAGTTTATCACATCACACTCAGACTCCATATAAATGAGAATTTCTTAAAACAAAACAAGAAAATAGCTAAATAATAAAGACTTGAGCACCTGGTTCACTGTCTTTTTTGTTCTCCATCATCCAGAGGGACAGTGGTGTCCCTGTGGACTAGTCATCCATTCCAGCTTCATTGTTTCTTGAATTCCACAACCACAGTGGCCTTCACCCACTGTCCTGAGGTCCGCCTAGCACGTGCCATCACTCAGAACTGCCCTACTCTGAGATCGTGCTTTCTAATAGCCACTTCTCGATCACTTCCAGCCCTTCCGTTCCTTCTAATACATCTACACTTGGGCCTCACTGAGACGAGTCCAACAACATATATATATATTCTCTCACTCTGGCAATGCCCTCCTGGCTGTATCTCCTTTGTTGTCCTGTCTATATCTCCATTAAACATCATTCAACCGCTTTCTTGCCACCATCTCTACCTAGCTGTCGCCTTGTTTTCTGCCTAACCTGCTGCTAACTCCTAGTGCAGAGGTTAGCAAACTTTTCTGTAAAGGGCCAAACAGTAAATATTTTAGGCTTTACAGGCCATATAGTTTCTGTTGCAACTCAATCCTGCCATGATAGCAAGAAAGCAGCCACAGTGTGTACCAAAACAAACAAACAAACTGGCATGGTTGTGTTCCAATACAACTTTATTTACAGAAACAGGCAGCAGGCCGTAGTTTGCCAATCCCTGTCCTGATCCTGTGTCAGTGCAAATATCCACCCATCCCATTCCCATTCCCAGACTGGTCAGTACTACTGGAGCAAACCAGGGGATCCCACAAACTAGGACCACTACAGATCACTGCTCCCGCATCTTAGTTGGGCCCTCAGCGAGTATTCTGGCAGCTCCTTCTTCCACTCTCTCCAGTCCTGTTCTAAATTTTTACCATTCTCCTCAAGGCCCCTTTACCACTCCAAACCCCTCAGTCTCAGCGGATGACCTCAGACAATAAGAAATTGAGGCCATTTCGTATAGTGGGTGGCACAGAAGGACACAATACAACTTTTAATTATTTTTTAAATTTTGGTAAAAATATAACATGTTTGCCAATTCAACATTTTGTATGAGCACAACTCAGTGACACCGACCACATTAATCATGCTGCTCCACCGCCACCAGCGTCTATTGTCAAACTTTCCAACACTGTCCACAGATGGTCAGCGCTTCCTAAACCACGGCTCTCCTTTCCCTCCTTCCCTCAATACATCTTAATCATTAAAAGCAACAAACACTGACAACAAAACCTTTCCCTCACATCTCATACATCCTTTCTCCTCCTTCCTTCCAGGCTCGTGAAAGGAGGGGACTCGCTCTCTTTCTGGATTCTGGATTCCAGTCCCCTGCTCCCAGACCATACTCCATCTGGGAGTTCTGGAAAGCTCCGTCTAGCTCACCCTCTGTTACCTCTGTCTCTTACCTAGCTTCCTACAACAACCTTTTAAGTGTCCTCCTGCCTCTAGTTTCACCTCTTCCGAATCTGTCCTTCACAATGCTGCCACAATTACTTCTTTAAGGTCGCTTCCCGGCTTACAACATTTAGTCACTTGCATTGTCTTCAGAACAAAGCCCAAACTTCTTAACCTGGCACACATAGCTCATTATCTGTCCTGGCTTAATTTTCCAGTCTCTTCGATCACTTTTTCAGACACACCTTCCATTGTTGCTTTACTGAGCTGCTTTTAGCTCACTTACTAAATATCAAATATTCACTACATGCAAGGGGCTGGGTTTGGTGCTGGGGATACAATAAAAACAGGGCAGACAAGGTCCCTGCCTTCATGAAGGAGAGAATCAAGTTTAAACAATGAAATGCATATGGAATTATTATTTAATTAGAATGACAAGAAGTGCTATGAAAGAGATTACAGGGTACTAAGTCAGTATACAGTTGTGGGAATTTGGAAGAACTTGGGGGTCAGGAAATCCTGAAGAAGTGATGCTTGAGCGGAGCTGAAGGATGAGTAGGCATGAACTAGGTGAAGGGGTAGAAGAAGAGTGTTATGGTCAAAGGGGACAACGTGAGCAAGGCAGTGAGGCAACAAGGTTTTATTTGACAAATAGAGCACCAGGCTGGTGAGAGAGGCAGAAGATAGGACACCCAGAGCCCAGTAGGCTACCGGGTCTTTATTCTAAGAACACAGGGACGTTCACGGTTTAACTGCGTCATCGGGTCACTCTGGCTGCTCTATGGAGGATGCACTAGAGTTCCCCAGAATCTCTTTGCTCAGTTACAAGTCTCTATTATTCCTCTCCCTGGAATGATAGGGGTGTACTTGTTCCTGGGAATAAATGAGAAACCTCTGGGGACTTCTGGAAACAACCAGAGAGAATTTTGAGGGTTGAGAAGGGCCTGAGGTCCTACAGTTCTAAAAGTGGGACAAAAAATATAAACATTTGAGTAAAAATAGCAGAGTTTTATTTCACCTTTAAGGAATACCAGGCTCCATTCTAAGCAGTTTATTAACTCTTAGTCCCCATTACAGCTCTGTGTGGTAGTGAGATTGTCTCGTCGTCCTTGTTTTAGAGATGAAGATACTGATTACCCCTAGGTTGACCTTATGGTGAGGCTTAGGGACATTTAATAGATTCTCCATCCTCCCTCTAGGAATGCTATCACCCCCTGTCAGGCTCACGCTGCCTCTTCTGGGAAACCAGGTTATTTCTCAAATTGGGGTGTTCAGACATGCAACCAAGCCATGTCCTAAACAATCATTGCAGAAACAATTTGGCCTTGATTTACCAAGAGAGAAATACTGTATTTTGCCTTCTTTTAAGAATTTGTAATAAATGGTACTAAATCTATCAAACAATATCACATACACACATACAACTTTCATTATCATTCAGTTTTAAATATTTTCTCATTTTTTCTTTAGATTTCTTCTTTGACTCATGAATTATTTCGTGTATTGTTAGCATCACTAACTGTGATGTTAAAACCAAAAAAAAAAAAAAAAGCCCGTTGCTGTCAAGCCTATTTTGACTCATAGCGACCCTATAGGACAGAGTAGAACTGCCCCATACAGTTTCCAAGGAGCGCCTGGTGGATTCGAACTGCCGACCTTTTGGTTAGCAGCCACAGCTCTTATCCACTATGCTACCAGGGTTTCCAAATTGTGATGTTCAGTGGGTTTTTTTGGTATGTGCCCTTTATCAGTTTGAGGGAGTCTCTTTTATTCCTAGTTTGCTGAGACTTTTTCAAATCGTAAATGAGTGTAGAATTTTATCAAATGCTATTCCTGTGTGAATTGAGATGATTACATCATTTCCCCCTTATTCTGTTAATGCGGTAGATTACAGTGATTTTATTTTCAAATGTCAAACCATTCTTGAAAATTCTGGGATCCTGCTTGTTCGTGCTGTATTATTCTTTTGATATATTGCTAATATCTAATTAAGGACCTTATTAAGGACTATATGTTAATGAGGGATATTCATGTATAATTTACTTTTCTTGTAATGCCTGTCAGGATCTGCTACCAGGGTTATGCTGGCTTTGTAAAATGAATTGGGTAGTGCTCCTTCCTTTTCTATACTCTGAAATAATTGGTGTAACATTGATGTTATTTCTTTCTTAGAATTCACTAGGAAAGCTATCTGGGACTGGGATTTTCTTTGTGAGGAGTTTTGATAATATATTCATATTCATGTTTCAGTTTCATCTTCATTTCAGGTGAGTTTTGTTCAGTTGCCTTATCCATTTCAACTAAGGTGTCAAATCTATTGTCATAACCTTATTCATATTCTTATTATCCTTTGATGCTTACTGGATTTGCAGTTATATTCTATCTTTCATTCTTGGAATTGGTAAGTTGTAATTTCTCTCTCTCTCTTTTGATCAGTCTTGCTAAGGGTTTATAAACTTTAACTCTTTTAAAATCACCTTTTGGTTTTTAAAATTCTTTACTTTTTACTATTTTTCAAATTTCATGTATTGCTATTCTTTGTTGTTTCCTTCCTTCTACTTACTTTGGGTTTAATTTACATTTTTCAATTGCCTTAAGTTAGAACCTTGTATCATTGATTTTAAGCGTTCTTCCTTTTTTATATAAGCATCTAAAGCAATAAGTTTCCCTATAACCATTAATTTAACTGCACCTCATAATTTTTCAATTTTAATTATTATTCAGATTTAAATATTTTTCTCATTTCTCTTGATTTATTGTTTTACTCATGGATTATTTAGAAATGTATTGTTCAATTTTCAAATATTTGGTAATTTTCCAAGTATTTTATTGTTACCATTTTCTAATTGAATTTCACTGTGATCAGAGAATATACTCCTTAATATTTCAATCTTTTGAAATGTATTATTACTTTTTGTTTTAATGGTACAGTATATGTACTTTCTTGGTGAACATTCTTTTTGTACTTCAAAAAAAATGTATTCCACAGTGACTGGCTGTAGTATTTTACAGATGCCAATTAAAGTTTTTTATGTCGTTGTTAGGTGTAGTCAAGTCAGTTCCAACTCATAGCAACCCTGTGCACAACAGAACGAAACACTGCCTGGTTCTGCGCCATCCTCATAACTGTTGCTGTGCTTGAGCCCACTGTTGCAGCCACTGTGTTAATCTATCTCTTTTTCCCTGACTCTCTACTTTACCAAGCATGATGTCCTCTTCAGGGACTGATCCCTCCTGATAACATGTCCAAAGTATGTAAGATGCAGTCTCGCCATCCTTGCTTCTAAGGAGCATTCTGGTTGTACTTATTCCAAGACAGATTTATGTGTTCTTTTGGCAGTCCATGTATATTCAATATTCTACACCAACACTACAATTCAAATGCGTCAATTCTTCTTCAGTCTTCCTTATTTATTGTCCAGCTTTCACATGCATATGAGGCGATTGAAAACCCCATGGCTTTGGTCAGGTGCATCTTAGTCCTCAAGGTGGCATCCTTGCTTTCCAACACTTTGAAGAGGTCTTCAGCGACCGATTTGCCCAATGCAATGTGTCTTTTGATTTCTTGGCTGCTTCTTCCATGGGTGTTGATTGTGGATCCAAGTAAAATGAAATCCTCAACAACCTCAATCTTTTCTCCATTTATCATGATGTTGCTTATTGGTCCAGTTGTGAGGATTTTTGTTTTCTCTACGTTGAGGTGTAATCCATACTGAAGGCTGTGGTCTTTGATTTTCATCAGTAAGTGCTTCAAGTCTCTTCACTTTCAGCAAGCAAGGTTGTGTCATCTGCATAATGAAGGTTGTTGATGAGTCGTATTACTTGCTCAGCATACAGATTGAATAGGTATGGTGAAAGAATACAACCCTGAGGCACACCTTTCCTGACTTTAAACCATGCAGTATCCCCTTGTTCTGTTCGAACGACTGACTACCTCTTGATCCATGTACAGATTCCTCATGAGCACAATTAAGTGTTCAGAAATTCCTATTTTTCACAATGTTATCCATAATTTGTTATGATTTACACAGCCTAATGCCTTAGCATGGTCCATAAAACACAGGTAAACATTTTTCTGGTATTCTCTGCTTTCAGCTGTGATCCATCTGTCATCAGCAATGATATCCCTGTTTCCATGTCCTCTTCTAAATCCAGCTTGAATTTCTGGCAGTTTCTTGTTGATATACTGATGCAGCCACTTTTGAATGATTTTCAGCAAAAATTTGCTTGCATGTGATATTAATGATATTGTTCTTCCAGCTTGAGAAATGCTGAGTGTGTTCTTCTCTTTTGATTTTCATTCTGAAAGCTCAGCTGAAACCTGTCTGCCATGGGTGACCCTGCTAGTATTTCAAAACTGGTGCCACAGCTTCCAGCATCAGAGCAATGTACAAGCCTCCACAGTACGACAAACTGACAGATGCGTGGGGGAAGGTTTTTGACAGTACTATTCATATATACTTATACTTACTGATATATAACTTCTATATACTTACTGATTTTTGTGTGTCTTTTTGTCCTATCAATTGCTTAAAAAGGAGTGATAAAATCTCTAATTATGATTGTGGCTCTATTTCTTCCTATAATTCTGTTAGTTGTCTTACATGTATTTTTAAAAACCCAGTGCCGTCGAGTCGATTCCGACTCATAGTGACCCTATAGATTAGAGTAGAACTGCCCCATAGAGTTTCCAAGGAGCGCCTGGCAGATTCGAACTGCCGACCCTTATGGTTAGCAGCTGTAGCACTTAACCACTACACCACCACGGTTTCCGTCATGTATTTTTGAAGCTCTTTTAATAGATGCATGCACACTTACAGTTGCTATATATTCCTGAGGTACTGACCCTTTTACCAATATGAAATGTCTTTCTTTGCCTCTAGTAATTCTCCTTGTCTTCAAGTCTGTTCTGTCTGATACTAACAGAGCCATTCCAGTTTCCTTATGCTGCTGGCGTAGTATAAATTTTTTAATCTTCTTGCTTTTAAAGTGCTTCCCTCATAGATAGCATATGGTTGGGTCTTATCATAAATTATAGTTAACATGCTACTATTTAATGCAAAATATAGAAATCTTTCAATGTCATAGTTTCATGAATTCTTCCGTTCTTTGTCTATGTTGTAATATGTATTACATCTGTTGTTGTTTTGTGTCATCAAGTCAGTTCTGACTTTTAGCAACCCTACACGACAGAGTAGAACTGCCTCATATGGTTTCCTAGTCTGTAATCTTTAAGGGAGCAGATCAACAGATCTTTTCTCCCATGGAGCAGCCGGTGGGTTTGAACCACCGACTTTTCAGTTAACAGATAAGCCTTTAACCACTGTGCCACCGGGGGTCCTTGTATTACATCTACATATGTTATAAACTCCAAGATAAAGTAGTCTAATTTTTGCTTTAAACAGTTAGATGTATTTTTTAAATTAGAAGAATATATATATATAGTCTTTTATATCACTCACATATTTATCTTTTCCAGGGCTTATTTTTCTTAACTGTAGATTCAAGTTACTATCTGGTGTACTTTCCCATTAGCCTGAATCTTCACCATTTCTTGTAGTGTATATCTGTTGGTGATTAATCCAGGTTTTCTTTATTTGAATGTTTTTTTCTTCACCTTAATTTTTGCAGGTAAATTTTGCTAGATGTAGAATTCTGGGCACTTGTAAAGACATACCAGTGTCTCCTGAAATCCATTGTTTAGAATGAAAAGTTAGCTGTCATTTATATTGTTGTATTTTGGTTGTAATATGTCAGTTTTCCCTTGCTGATTTCAAGAGTTTATCTTTGGAATTCAGCTGTTCAACTATAAGGTGCCTAGGTATAGTTTTCTTTGTATTTATTCTGTTGGAATTCATTGAGCATTTTGGCTCTGTATTTTCTTTTACAAAATTGGGGGAGTGTGGGGTTATTACTTCTTAAATATTTTCTTGGCAACTATCGATTTTTCATCCTCTTCTGGGACTCCCCTTGCACCAGTGTTGGACTACTTGATATTGGCTGCAAGACTCAGAGCCCCTGTACATTTTTTGTTAATCTTTTTTTTCTCCATTTTTTAGATTAGATATTTTCTATTGATCTATCTTCAAATTCACTTACTCTTTCTTCTGTCATTTCCCATCTGCTGCTATGTCCCTCTAGTGAAGTTTTCATTTCAATTGTTTTCTTTTTCAGCTCTAGAATTTCCATTTGGTTCTTTTATATATATAGATATATATAGATATATATAGATATAGTTTTTATTTATCTACTGAGATTCTCCCATCTGTTCATTGTGTATGAGTAAAGTAAGTCCTTGGATATATTTATAATAGCTGCTTTAAGATCCTGTCTGCTAATTGCAACATCTGGATTGTCTCAGAGCTGATTTCTACTGACTTCTTACATCTTCCTGGTTTTTCTTTTCTTTTCTTTTTTTGGTCTGTTTAATGACTTTATTTTATACTAGACATTTGGATGATACATTATAGAGTCCCTGAATTCTGTTACACCCCTCTGAAGAGTGTTGATCTTTGTTCTAGCTTGAAGTTAAATGGCCTGAACTCTTCAGGCTGTCTCCCCTGCAGTGAGCAGCAGCTGAAATTTCTTCTCAGTTCTTTTGGTTTCAACCAGGATTTTCTTTTTCTTTTTGCCAGACTCACTAGAATCTTCTCCCATATAGCTTAGCAGTCAGCCAAGGACTTGGGTAGAGTTTATACACAGGTTTTGTGGTTTACCCTTTCTGCGTCTCCCTCCCTTTTATGATTTTACTCATAACTTTCCAGCTGCCCTGCCAGCACTAAATTCTGCCTTCTGACATCTCAGGATATGTCAACTTTTCAGCTTTAGAATTTTCATTTGATTATAAATTTTTTATTATGTGATTCTTTTCTTAGTAAACACTAGCATTCTGATGAAATAATCCATATTTTCCTCTGTCTTCTTATTATATTAATAAAAATTATTTTAAAGTACCTATCTTATAACTTCAGTATTTCGATCATTTGTGGGTCTGTTTCTGTTGCCTATTTCTTTCTCTTTTATTTCTGGCCATTTATTTGTTTCCTGATGCACCTACTTTTTGTTGAATTAAAAAATATTGTATGAAAAATTGTAAAGACTTTAATTGTCTTCTAGTAAGCAGATGAAATACAAGTCCATCAGTTTGCTCTAGCTGAAGCTGGGTTTCAGCGTTTTTGAGGACTGTTCTTTTTTCTGGTTTGTCTCTACTCCTAGAATGTAATTCTGATGATTAGGGTGTAGCCTTTCATAGATCTCAACTGAAAGCCTGGAATATTTACCAGAGAACCTCTAATTGGCACATTCTGAATTCCAGCTTCTGTCTCCTAGCACCACAAGATACCAGAATCTCTGCTCAGTTAGTTCACTGACCTCTTAGAACTTGCTTGCCACTTACATTTTTAGCATCTCACCCAGAACATATATAGCTTAAAAAAAGCAAACCCGTTGCCACTGAGTCAATTCTGACTCACAGCAACCCTTAAGGACAGAGTAGAACTATCCCCACAGGGTTTCCAAGGAGTGGCTGGTGGATTCAAACTGCTGAACTTTTGGTTAGTGGCTGGGCTCTTAACCACTGCACCATGTGTAGACAAATGCTCAAGCAAGAAACTATACAAAGACTTTTGGACTTTATGCTCTATAATTCCTTCTTCTCTGGAATATGGCTTTTCAAGTCCCTGGCACCTGGACAGTCCCAAACCGCAATTCTGTTGTCCAAGCTCAGTGAGACAGTAGAAAGTCCAGGCCTCTGATTTTCCCTTAGCTTCTATCATCCTACTCTGCTAATAGGCAAATGGCCCAAGGGGGGAAAAACCTCGATTGTTGACTACCTTGACTTCAAAACAGCTTTTAATAATTTTCTGGCTTTAATAATTATTTTTGGTGGGAGGGTTACACCAATACTGTCTACTTCATCAAAGTCAGAAACAAAAGACCTCCTACCTAATTGTTTTTAGAGAAAATTATTGCTATTTTGTATAACTGAGAGTACTTGGTACACAGACAATGGTGAAAAAATATTTCCAATGAATTTCTGTGGTATCCGTGAAAGAAATGAACGAAAAATAACAACTTCCCAGGGGGCTGTCATGGACATAAACCATCATAGCCATCATGTTGTTGTTATTAGGTGCCATTGAGTCAGCTCCGAATCAGAGAGACCCTATGTACAACAAAACATTGCCCAGTCCTGCACCATCCTCACAATTATTGCTATGTTTGAGCCCACTGTTGCAGCCACTGTCTCACTGGGGGTTTCCCTCTTTTTTGCTGACCCTCTGCTTTACCGTGCATGATGTCTCTTTCTAGAGACTGGTCCCTCCTGATAACATATCCAAAGTAAGCGAGATGAAGTCTGACCATCTTAGTGTCTAAGGAGCATTCTGGCTGTTCTTCCTCCAAGAATGATTTGTTCTTTCTTCTGGCAGTCCATGGTATATTCAATATTCTTAGCCAATACCACAATTCAAATGTGTCAACTCTTCTTTGGTCTTACTTTTTCATTGTCCACCTTTTGCATGCCTATGAGATGACTGAAAACACCATGGGTTGTGTCAGGTACACCTTAGCTATCAAAGTGACATCTTTGCTCTATAATTCTTTAAGCAGGTCTTTGGCCGCAGACAATCAATCGTAAGCAGTAGTAATTGGCTTCCACATCATCTGTCTCAGTGGAGAAGTTAATATGGTGATAAAACTAAGAATCAGTTTTACCTTTAGTCTGTTCAATACCAAAAAATTCTGGAAGGAGGCAGTAAGAATTTTTGTCATTTATTGATCTTACCAGCATCAAGGTAAATTAACCCTAACATGGCAGCTTCCATTTTGATCTGAGCTCAAGGTAGTTTAACAATTACATGTTAAAAGTTTGATATTCATATGAGTTGGTAAATATTATGCATAAGAATCAATAAAACTACTACTTAGTTTTTGAAAACATTGTGAGGAAACAAATCATACTTTTACTAATTAACTTTAAAGAAGAAACAGCCTAACATAGAATCTCAACTGACTTTTTCCTTTGTCATCTAGTCTATAAAATATAGCAACCTTCTTAATGTTTTATAAAAAAAGAAAAGGGAAAGAAATCCTCCCCTTTTTTGTAATGGTACACAGCACTTTAAAAAGAGGTGTGTTATGTATATATAAAAAAAATTTTTTTTACAGACACATATATACACACATATACATGATAACTTTTTCATATAGTCTCTTAATAACTAACCTAAATATCAAACAGGAAGCGTTTATTTAATACCAGTTCCTTCTAATTTGGTCTGCTCCTAAATTGCTCACAACTCGTGGTAATGCATTCAACGAGGCACTTGTAACCCACGATGATGAATTGTCTATTAGCCCTTTAATAAAATCAAATAATAAAATTAGCCCAACTAACAAGTACCTCTTCAGCATGTGCATTTCAACACTGCCTGATAGAAAGTGAAAGGAGGGACCAAAGGAAGGAGACAGGAAGCAGAGAAAAGAGAAAGAAGAATGCTCCAAAAGAGTTGTTTTATTATTATTTTTTTACGTAGACTCACCCCATGTGGTTAAGGGCTGGAGGTCTTCATTATCCACCTGAGCCATGCTTGATGGGGTTGGCTTCCGAGAGTCCTTATTGATTATAGTCTCCCTTACGGGGTCAAATGTCTTGAATGAGGGAGAGACATAGAGTGTCTCTACAGAGGCTTGGTTATAAAAAGTAGAATCTGACTTTGATATTCTTAAATCAGGGCTGATGAACTCTTCTTTACTTGACGACTGAAATGCTGGTAGAGTTGTCAATGCTTCAAAACTTTTTGCAGCTGACTGCTTTTCTAGAGGCGTGTGCAAGGGCTTTCCTACGACAGTATTTGTAATAGTACTGTCTGATTTCTTGTCCAAGCTCACATTTGTCTGCAGAGATGGGCTTTTTTCCGAGGGAGTGGGGATAGCACCTGTAAAATAACAAGGAAGAACTGAAATAAAACTAAAATACTCTATTTCAAATCCACTGTAATTTTAATAAATAAGTTTTTTTTTTTAATGCTATTACAGGATTCTCCCCTATCTAGTCTTTCCTATTTTCTTACTCTGTTTCTCTTCTGCCTATTTAAAGTGTACCCAAGCTATAACTGAGACATTAGTCATTTGGTGGCTGCCTTCTCCCTCTCCCATCACTGAAGCACAAGGCAAGGAACACTTCAAATAACTTGTCTTTAAATATTTCTCCCTTCACCCACTTATTTGTCTCTGAAATCACTGTATTTTTAGCATTTTTAAACTTTCATATTTTACAAGATTAACTAAATACGTCACAACATACTGGTCTATCCTTACAGAACCCCCAGCTACAGAAAAGCCTTTCACCCCTGAAATAAAGAATGTCTTCTTGCCCCCAGTGTCTACACAAGGCACGTTAAAGAAAATCACTACTTTAGGTGGAAAAAAAAATTTTTTTTTAAGTAGCAGCATAATTTTAATAAATCTTTTTTCTATGTGGGAGAAAAGGAACAATCTTTCAGAGCTGTTCTGACAATTACTAAAATGTAAGTTCCATTAGGTCAGTGATCTTTCTCCATTTTATTTATTAACATTGCCAAAGTTCCTAGTACAGTGCCTGGAATACATACGACAAGCAATATTTATTATAAATAGAAGGAAACTGAAAGAATTTTAAGGAATTGGAATTTAAGGTGGGCCTGATCTAGGAATATCTATTGGATCTATGAATTGTGGCCCTGGTTGAAATTTCTAAATACACATTGTTATCAAAACTCTAAATGCTAGGGATTGCTCTTAATGAATTTGATTATGAAAAGAAAGAGAAAATATTTTTAAGAGACAAAGGCCATAAAATTAGAAGCATAACTAGGCAAGAGAGGGCAAAGGAAGAAGATTATATCATTTGAAGCTCCCTGAAGGGAAGACGAGGAAGGAATTGTGTAATTCGCTATCAGGTGTTTATATATTAGAATGTACATCATAATGTACCTCATAATGGACATTTATGTCCTATCGTCACCTTTTTCAGATTCTGAGTTATTAAAGAAAAGCAAATTTTCTTTGACACTAAGAATCTTCCTTTCCTTTTTCATTCACTGTTGGACACAAGCCTGGGCCAAAAAGCTGCTGGTATACCACAGAATTGGACAATTCAAGAAACTTGTATTGCTACCTTCAGGAATTTCATTTTTTCCCAACCTTCTCATCTCCAAACTTTATCTTCTAAATCTCAATTCAAGTATTACTTTCTCCATAAACTGTTCCCTGACTCTTTTCTCTCCTCACCCTATCCTATTGTCTAACTTACATATTGTTTGTAAGACTTTATCTCATGTATTACAAGTCTGGCCCCCTACTTGATAACAGGCTCCACAACAGTAGTCCCTGATTATGAATTATCTTTGTATCCCAGCACCTAGAACGATGTCATTCTCATGTAGAGAATATAATCAATAAATACTTGTTGAATGGAAGGATAAACTGAAGCTAAAGGATAAAGAAAAACAAATGCCTTTGTTTTTCCAAATTGAATATAGTTTAGCTATTTTTTTACTTGATAATGCTTAAAGGAAACAAAACTGTTGGAGGAAAATAACCCATTGCTGTGAGTTGCCATGAGTCACTTTGAGGACTACGATGCACCTGACCGAAGCCATGGTATTTTCAATCACCTCATATGCATGCGGAAGTTGGACAATGAAAAAGGAAGACCGAAGAAGAATTGATGCCTTTGAATTGTGGTGCTGGCGAAGAATACTGAGTATACCATGGACTGACAGAAGAACAAGCAAATCTGTCTTGGAAGAAGTACAGCCAGGATGCTCCTTACAAGAAAGGATGGTGAGACTTTGTCTTACATACTTTGGACATGTTATGAAGAGGGTCCGGTCCCTGGAGAAAGACATCATGCTTGGTAAAGTACGGGTTTAGGATATTCCAAACAAAGTGCATGTGTACCTCACCATATTTACATGAAAGCTTCCTTAAAAGTGCATTTCAGTCAAAGATTTTCCCACTGACTTTCCCTATACATATGGGAAGATCAGAAAAAAAGTCTTGTTCTATATGTAATAAAACCATCTTAAAATTTAGCAACATGTAAACTAAGATGAAGAATGACAATGACTCTCTAGTGAAAATATTCATAGTAATACTCAATCTAAATCTCAAAATTGGGATATATAAAGTCATTGGTATAGCTATTATTTTAAAGCTTAGGACAAATGTTTAAAATTACAAAAAAAAAAAAAAAAAAACCTCTAAAATTCAATGAAATGAACCTGTCTGAGGTCATCCTGTTTCTATCAACCCCCTTTCCCAGTAGCCCAGGAAGAATAGAATGTGATCTTCTGGTTTTTTAACCTTAAAAAAAGAAACAAAAACTGGTAACTTTTATAATAAATACTATGATCTAAAAGAGAAACCATGATGACACATCAAAATTAATGATTAAAATGAATAGTACATTATTTAAAGGAGAAAATATTTACTTAAACAGAAAGCTAAGGAGGTCTGAGCATTTTAGAAAGCAAATTGTACTGAGTTTCTCTGCCATCAGCCTTGCTCTACCCCTCCTCATTCTGTGCAACATGCCCAACCAATCCTCTTCAATTCAATCGCCAGTTTCTTTATCGTTCATATTTAAAAAATCCTTCAAAACCTCCCTCTTATTTCAAGGACAAAGTCTAAATTCCTTGGATTTTAAAGGGTCTCCATTGCTTATTTTCTATCATTTAAAACAAAACAAAAAAAACAAGCCTATTTTTTAGGCACTGTGCTTTTGCATACAGTAGGTTGGCCATCAAGTCAATTCCAACTGATAGTGATCCTAGAGGATGAGGAGAACTGCTCCATAGAGCTTCCAAGGCTGTAATCTTTCCAGAAGTACACTGCCACATCTTTCTCCCATGGAGCAGCTCGTGTCTTCAAACCATCAAGCTTTCATTTAGCAGCCAAGCACTTTAACCACTGCACCACCAGGGCTCCTTTGTCTACCTTTACGCAACAGGAAACTAACCTTCGATCAAGCCAGTCTCTTCCTTACTCATACGTCCCGTATTCATTCAGGTCCCTCTATCTTCATTATCCATGTTCACTAGGTCTCTTTATTGCCATTGATTTTTTTCACCCTGCACTCCAACAAGGCACACCCTGTACAATTCCCCGCCTGTTTAAATTCTACCAATTTCTCAAGGCCCGTGTCAAATAATTATCACTTCTGCAAGCTATTTCCAATCATTCTTATCAATCCAGACGAATCCTCCTCTTCTCTGAAATCATACTGCGTTCATTTCTGTACACTCATGCTTTTGCCTAATTATACGCTGTATAATGCCTGTCACACATCACATTAAATTACTGCATTCGAACTTTATGGCCTCCGGTGTGCTTTTGCACAGAGTAGGTATGCAAAAATTTGTTAAATTTAATAGTTTCTGAATTTGTAAATTATCTAATATGAATTTTATATGCTGATTTTGTGTACAACAATGTATATTGTAGATATGTGACGACTAAAAGTGAAAACAATCCCTCAGCAAATACTTGTTGAGTACCTACTGTTTGCAGTGGCCTGTATTAGACTCTGGAGATGTATATATGTGGAAGTCATTGAATTCAAGATCAAGTGTGCCATATACCTACACATATGTGCACATACATGTATATAAATATGTACATAAATATAATACACACATATATACATGTTCACCATAAATATATACACTCAAGTATATGCATGATGAACACATACAAATAACTAATAGTACAAGCTACCTGTTTAATTTTACAATGTCTAGAGGCTATAGTTTCTCAATAAATGATTTTTTGAATGAATGGGAAAAAAATGAATGAACAGAAAGAATACATTTGTATAAAACAGAAAACCGAACATGTTTAATTTTGGTTCTCCCCAAGGTGGACTCTAAGAAAAGGATGCAGGTAGTTGATCTGGTCAGTTATCTAAGAAGTAAAGTGAAGGAGGAGGAAAGATGAAGTAAAGAACAGACAGAAACCAATACAAAGTATATTAATGAGCAGATTACCAATGTGGGCAAATGAGGCTCAATCCTGCTGGGGAACATGCCTCAGAATTGCCCTTTCAAGGATGGGAAGGTGGAATATTTAATCCCTGACTCCTGCCTTCACTGATTGAAGGTTGCCCCTGGAGATATTAAATCCCTGGCACCAGGTTGAACAAATCTCAGGGCTGCGGAGAAATCTCTGACGTAGAGAAGGAAAGAGAAATAGGCACTTGAGGTGGTGAAATCCCAGGGTATACAGGAACTGGCCACCAAGACTGCAGTTGTACTTAAAGGTAGGCCAAGGGGATATGGAACGGGGGCATCAATAGCATCTGCTACAAGACATATTTGCTTATTCCCCTCTTTTCCAAAAACCCGCTGAAATTACAGAAGTGGAGTAAAAAGGTATAAATCTACAAATAGAACAGAAGACAACAAAAGATGTAAGACATCAACAAATGTTTATAAAAGGAAAGGCTCATGGAGGGATAGAGGAAGCAAAACCCTAAATGCTGCAAATGGGAAAGCCAATGAAAAGTAAACCAATTTTCACCACAGAACCTCAGAAATTTTAGGAATTGGAGGATCAAGTACCTAGGAAGGCTGGGGACTTTACGGCTCCTTATTTTGGGGAGAGGGTCTTTATTTGTACAGAAGATAGCTGCAAATTGTTAGGCAGAAAAAGAGACTTATCTGTTGTTTGGATGCTCAGATACATGTAGAAGAGTGTGTATGAACATTGAGACTTCCAGAGACTAAGTGACTTGCTCAGAACCACACAAAGATTAAAGGGCAGAACTAGGACCAGAATCCGAAAAATCTCGTTGCCATAGAATAGATTCATAGCAACCCTATAGGACAGAGTAAAACTGCCCTATAGGGTTTCCTAGGCTCTAATTTTTACGGAAGCAGACTCCCACATCTTTCTCCCACAGAACAGCCAGTGACTTCGAACTCCCAATCTTTTGGTTAGCAGCCAAGTGCTTTAACCACTGAGCAACCAGGGGTTCTTATAGGACTAGAACCCAGGATCCTTGAATCCTAAGCCAATGCTTTTACTAGGGGAATAAAGGAAGGAACAAAAACATATGGTGAAATCAGCTGTACCAAATGTTTCTTTACCAACAATTTTTCTGATGTATTGTTGTTAGGTGCCACTGAGTTGGTTCCGACTCATAGCGACCCTGTGTACAACAGAACAAAACACTGCCTGGTCCTGCACCATCCTCATGATCGTCGTTATGCTTCAGCCCATTGTCGCAGCCACTGTGTCAATCCATTTCATCAAGGGTCTTCCTCTTTTTCTACTTTACCAAGCATGATGTCCTTCTCCAGAGACTAGTCCCTCTTGACACCATGTCCAAAGTATGTGAGATGAAGTCTCATCATCCTTGCTTCTAAGGAGCATTCTGGCTGTACTTCTTCCAAGACAGATTTGTTCCTTCTTTTGGCAGTCCATGGTATATTTAGTATTCTTTACCAACACCACTATTAAAAGCTGTCAACTCTTCTTTGGTCTTCCTTACTCATTAGGTATATGTGCTCATAATTGTGAAGTGAATGAATTTTACCTCGGGGTCACTCCATTTGTCCCTGGTGCTGCTTGTAGGGATGCAGGACCATGTGAATGGGGATTGAGTTGACTACAGAGTTAGCCTAAGTATCTGTGCCTGTTTATCTTTCCCAGGAAGAGGTCTTGGGGAAGAGGGAAATTCTCTGAATTCCACCAAAAAGGCAGAGGAGTGCAGAGTGAATTAATTTGGTTGGCTTGCTTTATCTGGTTTCTCATTTTCTTTCAATTTAAACCTGAACTTCAAACAGCTTTGTTCTCAAGTTTTCATCCAGCAGTCTCCTGGATGGAAAGCCCAGTACTAAATTATGAGACTCTGCCCAGTTTTCTTTATCATACAGAGCTTTTCACTTGTTTAATGCAATCTGGGACCTTGAGACGTCAGTCATATGAATGACGGTTTGATTATTCTTGATAGTTATCCTTTAGGAAGAAGCTTATTACCTACTATGACATGATGTGGCAAATTTAAATACAGACTATCACTAAAATATCTGAAGTAAGGAGGAAAACAAAACAAAACACTTCCATACTTTGAGCCTAAAGGACAAAAAAGAACAGCTCTCCTGTTAAAGGCACTAAGGATTTTTTTTTCTTTTTTTTTTTTTTTGACAGTTTGGAGAAAATGATGACATCTGTTGAAAGAGAACTTCAGATTTAATTTGGAGTTAAGAGGCTTTGCCTGAAGATAGGTATATTCCACACTAGTACCTTTATTTTTTCATTTTTTAATAATTCTGCCTTGTTTCAAGTACTATAATCATTGTGTACTATTTTATATGCCATGATATTATAAATCTCATAATGAGTGTTATATTCCAACAGAGCTAACTCTGCAATCAGTTCTCTTGTTGGTCTGATACATGGTATCCAAACACAGCTACAAAGCCCAGAGCTGGCAAGCGTGACAAAAGATGGATGCCAAAATATGTCTTTCCTTAGTTTAAAATGTGTAACTGAAGGAGCTCCTACTTTAGTAATTATGTTAATCAGAGGAAGTAGGGTCTGAAGATAATAAGGCCATTTTGCTAAGAGGCCATAGTTTCAAATTATTAACACAGAAGAGTGATTTGAATTGCTCATTAATATACTATTTTAAAGTAGACAAGCCAACAATTTTAAATGGATAGTGAGACTTAAATATGCTTACATGAATGTATTAATATATTTTTTTCTTACTATATATTGCATGAAACTCCAAATAATCATATATTAGGATATCTATAATATATAATCTCTCTCCCCCACATGCCTGTCAGTTTGTCGTACTGTGGGAGCTTGTGTGTTGCTGTGATGCTGAAAGCTATGCTATTGGTATTCAAATACCAGCAAGGTCACCCATGGTCAGCTGAGCTTCCAGACTAAGACTAGGAAGAAGACCCGGCAGTCTACTTCTGAAAAAAATTAGCCAGGAACAACCTTATGAATAGCACCAGAACATTGTCTGATATGGTGCTGGAAGATGAGCCCTCCAGGTTGGAAGGCACTCAAAAGACGACTGGGCAAGAGCTGCCTCCTCAAAGTAGAGTCCACCTGAATGATGTGGATGGAGTCAAGCTTTCAGGACCTTCATTTCCTGATCCGGCATGACTCAAAATGAGAAGAAACAGCTGTGAACATCCATTAATAATCGGATCCTAGAATGTACAAAGTTTGAATCAAGTAAAATTGAAAATCATCAAAAATGAAATGGAATGCATAAACATCAATATCCCAGGCATTAGTGAGCTGAAATGGACTGGTATTGGCCGTTCTGAATTGGTTAATCATATGGTCTACTACGCCGGGAATGACAACTTGAAGAGGAACGGTGTTTCATTCATCGTCAAAAAGAACATTTCCAGATCTATTCTGAAGTACAACGCTGTCAGTGATAGGATAATATCCCTACACCTACAAAGAGGACCAGTTATTACAACTATTACTCAAATTTATGCACCAATCACAAAGGCCAAAGATGAGGAAACTGAAGATTTTTACCAACTTTTGCAGTCTGAAATTAATTGAACATGCAATGAGAATGCACTGATAATTACTGGTGATTGGAATGCGGAAGTTGGAAACAAAGAAGGACCAGTAGTTGGAAAATGTGGTCTTGCTGATAGAAATGATGCTGGAGACTGCAAGGTTGAATTTTGCAAGGCCAACAACTTCTTCATTGCAAATACCTTTTTTCACCAACATAAACAGTGACTATACACATGGACCTTGCCAGATGGAATACACAAGAATCAAATCGACTGGATCTGTGGAAAGAGATGATGGAAAAGCTCAATATCATCAGTCAGAACAACGCCAGGGGCTAACTGCGGAACAGACCATCACTTGCTTGAGTATATCCCACCTGAATTTAGAGACCACCTCAAGAATAGATTTGACGTGTTGAACACTAATGATCGAAGACCAGACGAGTTGTAGAATGACATCAAGGACATCGCACATTAAGAAAGCAAGAGGTCATTAAAAAGACAGGAAAGAAAGAAAAGACCTAACTGGATGTCAGAAGAGACTCTGAAGCTTGCTCTTGAACATCGAGTACCTAAAGAAAAAGGAAAAAATGATGAAGACAAAGAGCTAAACAGAAGATTTCAAAGGGTGGCTCAAGAAGACAAAGTAAAGTATTATGAAGACATGCGCAAAGACCAGGAGATAGGAAACCAAAAGGGAAGAACATGCTCAGCATTTCTCAAGCTGAAAGAACTGAAGAAAAAATTCAAGCCTCGAGTTGCATTACTGAAGGATTCCACAGGGAAAATATTAAATGACACAGGAAGAATTAAAAGAAGATGGAAGGAATACACAGAGTCACTATACCAAAAAGAATTGGTTAACACTCAACCATTTCAGGAGGTAACATACGATCAGGAACCGATGGTACTGAAGGAAGAAGTCCAAGTCCCACTGAAGGCACTGGCAAAAAACCAGACTCCGGGAGGTGATGGAATACCAATTGAGATGTTTCAACAAATTGATGCAGCACTGGCAGTGCCACTCCTCTATGCCAAGAAATTTGGAGGACAGCTACCTGGTCAACTGACTGGAAGAGATCCATATTTATGCCTCTTCCTAAGAAAGGTGATCCAACTGAATGGGGAAATTATCAAAGAATATCATTAATATCACATGCAAGCAAAACTTTGCCGAAGATCATTCAAAAGTGGCGGCAGCAGTATATCTACAGGGAACTGCCAAAGATTCAAGCCGGATTTAGAAGACGTGGAACCAGGGATATCATTGCTGATGTCAGATGGATCCTGGCTGAAAGCAGAGAATACCAGAAGGATGTTTACCTGTGTTTTATTGACTATGCAAAGGCATTCGACTGTGTGGATCATAACAAATTATGGATAACACTGCGAAGAATGGGAATTCCAGAACACTTAATTATGCTCATGAGGAACCTTTACATAGATTAAGAGGCAGTTGTTTGGATAGAACAAGGGGATACTGATTGGTTTAAAGTCAGGAAAGGTGTGTGTCAGGGCTGTATCCTTTCACCATACCTATTCAATCTGCATTCTGAGCAAATAATCCAAGAAGCTGGGCTATATGAAGAAGAACCGGACAACAGGATTGGAGGAAAACTCATTAATAATCTGAGTTATGGAGATGACACAACCTTGCTTGCTGAAAGTGAAAAGGATATAAAGCACTTACTGATGAAGATCAAAGACCACAGCCTTCAGTATGGATTACAACTCAACATAAAGAAAAAAAAAATCCTCACAACTGGACCAATAAGCAACATGATGAACAGAGAAAAGATTGAGGTTGTAAAAGATTTCATTTTGGGGGGGATCCACAATCAACATCCATGGAAGCAGCAGTCAAGAGGCCAAAAGACACATTGCATTGAGTAAATCGGCTGCAAAAGACCTCTTTAAAGTGTTGAAAAGCAAAGATGTCACATTGAAGATTAAGGTGCAACTGACCCAAGCCATGGGGTTTTCAATCACCTCATATGCATGTGAAAACCCGAGAAGAGTTCACACCTTTGAATTGTGGCATTGGTGAAGAATATTAAATATACCATGGACTGCCAAAAGAATGAACAAATTTTTCTTGGAAGAAGTACAACCAGAATGCTCCTTAGAATCAGAATGCCAAGACTACATCTCACATACTTTATACATGTTATCAGGAGGGATCAGTCAAAAAGATAGACTGACACAGTGGCTGCAACAATTGGCTCAAGCATAGCAACAGTTGTGAGGATGGCACAGGACCGGGCAGTGTTTCATTCTGTTGTACATAGGGTCACTATGAGTTGGAATTGACTCGACAGCACCTAACAGCAACAACATAATCTCTCTATAATCAGTGGTGTGTATGTACATGTATGTATGTGTGTGTACAGTATATATATATAGAGAGAGAGAGAGAGAAACAGCTGTAAGTTCTGGAATGTCATTTTGTCATATCTCATTGCATGCAACTATAGTATATATTATACCCGGAGCCCTGGTGGTGCAGTGGTTAAGAATTCAGGTTGCTAACCAAAAGGTCAGCAGTTCAAATCCACCAGCCGCTCCCTGGAAGCCCTATAGGGCAGTTCTACTCTGTCCTATAGGGTCATTATAAGTTGGAATCAATTCATCAGCAAAAGGTTTAGTTCTTTGGTTTTGGCATATATTATACCCAGGTATTAAAACAAGAAGACAAATTTGTAAAATGTAGCTCTGAAATATGGCAAATATATGACTTCTTTCAATATAAACTTGATAACGGTTTAATTTCTTGTAGGAAAAGAGGGATACAGACACGTGTAAAAGTGCCTTTTCTTTAAAATCTCTTCAGTGGGACAGCTGAAGACTTTCATGCCATGAAAACAAATTGTAATGAATGGATTATAAAATAAGTACAGGATGCTCATTATTAAATTTTAAACCATAGTTAAGGTTCCACCAATAATAAAAATAATCTCCTTCAATGGACTGTGATTATAAAAGCCGAAGCTGAAAACATCTTTGGGAAGCTAGTGATCATTCACTCGTTGAATGGTTTCCTGCCTTTGAGGCTACAGTGTGCATGGAATCTGTTCTCTGGCCTGTGGAGGATCTCCACGCTCTGGTGGAGCATATGCCAGGCTGAACAAGATGATCAGGCTCCTGAAGGCTCAAGTGTTTGTGACCATCAGACCAATCCTTATAATGCCAACAAAACCCTATAGGTGACTCGAAAAAAGAAAGAAAAAAAAAAAAAAACACCTTTGCCATTGAGTCGATTCTGACTCACAGCGACCCCATAGAACAGAGTAGAACTGCCCCATAGGGTTTCCAAGGAGCAGCTGGTGGATGTGAACTGCTGCCCTTTTGGTAAACAGACAAGCTCTTAACCACTGCACCACCAGACTCCAGGAGGCTTAATTCTCACACGAATTAAATACACAAAATGCTTAAAATGGTGTCTGCACACCGTAAGCACTATCTCGCTACTGGGCATTGCTATTAGGAAGAAGTGGAATTATATGAGGGTGTCTTCACCATAGCCCTGCACCAGAAGCAATGAGAAACTTCCCTCAGAAATTCCTGGGTTTATAGGCCCCAAGCATGATGGCTTACTTATAAAACAGTTAAATTTTTACCACTAATAAAAATAATCTCCCTCAATAAAACCAAACCAACCCATTGCCATCCACTCAATTCCATCTCATAGCAACCCTATAGGACAGAGCAGAACTGCCCCAGAGAGTTTCCAAGGAGCAGCTGGTGGATTCGAACCACCAACATTTTTGCTAGCAGCCAAGCTCTTAACCACTATGCCACCACGGCTCCCTCCCTCAATAGTGATAAAAATAAAAACTAAGCTTGTGCCAGTCTCTTAGGAAACCAAGAGTAAATGTGCTATGGAAAGATGACTATGAGATGAACATCTATATTTTTCAAACATTTTCCCATTAGACGCACAGAACAATAGCAAACTTTTTAGTCCTTCCCAGAGTAAAAATCACGTCTAAGACTGTGACACTGGAACAAGCCTTTAAATATTATTTAAATCATGAATTCTGACAGTGTTATTTCTCATGAAGCACAAACGTGCTGCTCTTCCAAATAAGCAAAAACGACACGTATTAAAACTTTGAATATTATTGGTGTTGTTAGGAGCCATCGAGTCCACTCTGACACATAGTGACCTTATGCACAACAGAACCAAATCCTGCCCAGTCTTGCACGGTCCTCAAAATTGTTGCTATCCTTGAGCCCGTTGTTGCAGCCACTGTGTCAATTCATATCATTGAGGACCTTCCACTTTTTTGCTGTACCTCTGTGCTTTACCCCCCACATGTCTGTCAGTTTGCCATACCATGGGGGCTTGCCTGTTTCTGTGATGCTGAAAGCTATGCCACCGGTATTCAGATACCAGTAGGGTCACCCATGGAGGACAGGTTTCAGCTGAGCTTCTAGACTAAGACTAGGAAGAAGGACCCAACAGTCTACTTCTGAAAAGCATTAGCCAGTGAAAACCTTAGGAATAGCAGTGGAACATTGTCTGATATAGTGCCGGAAGATGAGCCCCCCAGGTTGGAAGGCACTCAAAAGACAACTGGGGAAGAGCTGTCTCCTCAAAGTACAGTTGACCTTAAGGATGTGGATGGGGTCAAATTTTCAGGACTTCATTTCCTGATCTGACACGACTCAAAATGAGAAGAAACAGCTGCAAATATCCATTAATAATGAGAACCTAGAAAGTACACAGTATGAATCTAGGAAAATTGGAAATAGTCAAAAATGAAATGGAATGCATAAACATCAATATCTTAGGCATTACTGAGCTGAAATGGACTGGTATTGGCCCCTTTGAATGGGTTAATCATATGGTCTACTATGCTGGGAATGACAACTTGAAGAGGAAAGGTGTTGCCTTCATCGTCAAAAAGAACATTTTAAGATCTATCCTGAAGTACAACGCTGTCACTGATAGGATAATATCCATACACCTACAAGGAAGACCGGTTAATACGACTATTATTCAAATTTATACACCAACCACTAAGGCCGTTGTTGTTAGGTGCCTTTGAGTCAGTTCCGAATCATAGCAACCTTGTGCATAACAGAATGAAACACTGGCTGGTCCTGAGCCATCCTTACAATCATTGTTATGTTTCAGCTCATTGTTGCAGCCACTGTGTCAATCCACCTCATTGAGGGTCTTCTTTTCTGCTCACCCTGTACTCTGCCAAGCATGATGTCCTTCTCCAGGGACTCATCCCTCCTGATAACATGTCCAAAGTATGTAAGACACAGTCTCGACATCCTTGCTTCTAACAAGCATTCTGGTTGTACTTCTGCTAAGACAGGTTTGTTCTTTCTTTTGGTAGGCCATGGTATATTCAATATTCTTCGCCAACACCACAATTCAAAGGCGTCAATTCTTCTTCGGTCTTCCTTATTCATTGTCCAGCTTTCACATGCATATGATGCAATTGAAGATACCATGGCTTGGGTCGGATGCACCTTAGTCTTCAAGATGACATCTTTGCTCTTCAACATTTTAAACAGGTCCTTTGCAGTCGATTTACCCAATGAGATGCATCTTTTGATTTCTTGACTGCTGCTTCAATGGCTGTTGATTGTGGATCCAAGTAAAATGAACTCCTTGACAACTTAATCTTTTCATTTATCATGATGTTGCTCATTGGTCCAGTTGTGAGGATTTTTGTTTTCTATATGTTGAAGTGCAATCCATAGGGAAGGCTGTGGTCTTTGATCTTCATTAGTAAGTGCTTCAAGTCCTCTTCACTTTCAGCAAGCAAGGATGTGTCATCTGCATAACGCAGGCTGTTAATGAGTCTTCCTTGAATCCTGATGCCCCGTTCTTCTTCACATAGTCCAGCTTCTTGTATTATTTGCTCAGCATACAGATTGAATAGGTATGGTGAAAGAATACAACCCTGACACAGACCTTTCCTGACTTTAAACCAATCAGTAAGTATCCCCCATTCTGTCCGAACAAACTGCCTCTTGATCTATGTAAAGAGCAGCTAGGACTTCTTACTTCAGTACCATCAGTTCCTGATCATATGTTACTTCTTGAAATGGTTGAACAATGACAAATTCTTTTTGGTATAATGACTCTGTGTATTCCTCCCATCTTCTTTTGATGCGTCCTGCGTTGTTTAATATTTTCCCCATAGAATCCTTCACTATTGCAACTTGAAGCTTGAATTTTTTCTTCAGTTCTTTCAGCTTGAGAAATGCCGAGCGTGTTCTTCCCTTTTGGTTTTCCATCTCCAGGTCTTTGCACATATCATTATAATACTTTACTTTGTCTTCTCGAGATGCTCTTTGAATTATTCTGTTCAGTTCTTTTACTTCATCAATTCTTCCTTTTACTTCAGCTGCTCGATGTTCGAAAGCAAGTTTCACAGTCTTCTCTGACATCCATCTTGGTCTTTTCTTTCTTTCCTGTCTTTTCAATGACCTCTTGTTTTCTTCATGTATGATGTCATTCCACAACTCATCTGGTCTTCGGTCACTAGTGTTCAATGCGTCAAATCTATTCTTCAGATGATCTCTAAATTCAGGTGGGATATACTCAAGGTCATATTTTGGTTCTCATGGACTTGCTCTGATTTTCTTCAGTTTCAGCTTGAACTTGCATATGAGCAATTGATGGTCTGTTCTACAGTCGGCTCCTGGCCTCGTTCTAACTGATGATATCGAGCTTTTCCATCGTCTCTTTCCACAGATGTAGTCAATTTGATTTCTGTGTGTTCTATCTGGTGAGGTCCATGTGTATAGTCGCCGTTTATGTTGGTGAAAGAAGGTATTTGCAATGAAGAAGTCGTTGGTCTTGCAAAATTCTACCATTCCATTTCCAGCACTGTTTCTATCACCAAGGCCATACTTTCCAACTACTGATCCTTCTTCTTAGTTTCCAACTTTCGCCCAATCGCCAGTAATTATCAATGCATCTTGATTGCATGTTCGATCAATTTCAGACTGCAGCAGCTAATAAAAATCTTCTATTTCTTCAGCTTTGGCCCTAGTGGTTGGTGCATAAATTTGAATAATAGTCGTATTAACTGGCCTTCCTTGTAGGCATATGGATATTATCCTATCACTGACAGTGCTGTACTTCAGGAAAGATCTTGAAACGTTCTTTTTGGTGATGAATCCAACACCATTCCTCTTCGAGTTTTCATTCCCAGCATAGTAGACTATATGATTGTCCAATTCAAAATGGCCAATACCAGAAAAAATTCAAGACTGGAGTTGCAATAGTGAAGGATTCCATGGGGAAAATATTAAATGATGCAGGAAGCATGAAAAGAAGATGGAAGGAATACATAGAGTCATTATACAAAAAAGAATTAGTCGATATTCAACAATTTCAAGAGGTGGCACATGATCAGGAACCGATGCTACTGAAGGAAGAAGTCCAAGCTGCTCTGAAGGTATTGGTGAAAAACGAGGCTCCAGGAATCGGTGGAATATCAATTGAGAAGTTTCAACAAACAGATGCATCACTGGAGGTGCTGACTCATCTATGTCAAGAAATATGGAAGACAGCTTCCTGGCCTACTGATTGGAAGAGATCCATATTTATGCCTATTCCCAAGAAAGGTGATCCAACCGAATGTGGAAATTATAGAACAATATCATTAATATCACACGCAAGCAAAATTTTGCTGAAGATCATTCAAAAACGGCTGTAGCAGTATATCGACAGGGAACTGCCAGAAATTCAGGCCGGTTTTAGAAGAGGAAGTGGAACCAGGGATATCATTGCTGATGTCAGATGGAGTCTGGCTGAAAGCAGAGAATACCAGAAGGATGTTTACCTGTGTTTTATTGATTACGCAAAGTCATTTGACTGTGTGGATCATAACAAACTATGGATAACACTGCAAAGAATGGGAATTCCAGAACACTTAATTGTGCTCATGAGGAACCTTTACATAGATCAAGAGGCAGTTGTTCAGACAGAACAGGGGCATACTGATTGGTTTAAAGTCAGGAAAGGTGTGCATCAGGGTTGTATTCTTTCACCATACCTACTTAATCTGTATGCTGAACAAATAATACGAGAAGCTGGACTATATGAAGAAGAACGGGGCATCAAGATTGAAGGAAGACTCATTAACTACCTGCGTTATGTGAATGACACAACCTTGCTTGCTGAAAGTGAAGAGGACTTGAAGCACTTACTAATGAAGATCAAAGACCACAGCCTTCAGTATGGATTACACCTCAACATAAAGAAAACGAAAATCCTCACAACTGGACCAGTGAGCAACATCATGATAAACGGAGAAAAGATTGAAGTTGTCAAGGATCTCATTGTACTTGGATCGACAATAAACAGCCATGGAAGCAGCAGTCAAGAAATCGAAAGACACATTGCATTGGGCAAATCTGCTGCAAAGGACCTCTTTAAAGTGTTGAAGAGCAAAAATGTCACCCTGAAGACTAAGGTGTGCCTGACCCAAGCCATGGTATTTTCAATCGCATCATATGCATGTGAAAGCTGGACAATGAATAAGGAAGACCGAAGAAGAGTTGACACCTTTGAATTGTGGTGTTGGCGAGGAATATTGAATATACCATGGACTGCCAAAAGAACCAACAACTCTCTCCTAGAGGAAGTACAACCAGAATGCTCCGTAGAAGCAAGGACAGCGAGACTGCGTCTTACATACTTTGGACATGTTGTCAGGATGGATGAGTCCCTGGGGAAGGACATCATGCTTGGCAGAGTACAGGGTCAGTGGAAAAGAACAAGACCCTCAAAAAGGTGGATTGACACAGTGGCTGCAACAATGAGCTCAAGCATAAAAACGATTGTAGGGATGGCGCAGGACCAGGCAGTGTTTCCTTCTGTCGTGCACAGGGTCGCTATGCGTTGGAACCAACTCGACGGCACCTAACAACAACAACAACAACACCTCGGATATCGATGTTTATGTGTTCCATTCCATTTTTGATGATTTTCAATTTTCCTAGATTCATACTTCTTACATTCCAGGTTCCGATTATTAATGGATGTTTGCACCTGTTTCTTCTCATTTTGAGTCGTGCCACATCAGCAAATGAAGGTCCCAAAAGCTTGACTCTATCCACATCATTAAGGTCGACTCTACTTTGAGGAGGCAGCTCTTCCCCAGTCATCTTTTGAGCGCCTTCCAGCCTGGGGGGCTCATCTTCCAGCACTATATCAGACAATGTTCCGCTGCTATTCATAAGGTTTTCACCGGCTAATGCCTTTCAGAAGTAGACTGCCAGGTCCTTCTTCCTAGTCTGTCTTAGTGTGGAAGCTCAGCTGAAACCTGTCCTCTATGGGTGACCCTACTGGTACCTGAATACCGGTGGCATAGCTTCCAGCATCAGAGGAACACACAAGCCCCCACAGCATGACAAACTGACAGACATGTGGGGGCCACTAAGGCTAAAGATGAAGAAATTGAAGATTTTTATTAGCTTCTGCAGTCTGAAATTGATTGAACATGCAATCAGGATGCATTGATAATTACTGGTGATTGGAACACAAAAGTTGGAGACAAAGAAAAAGGATCAATAGTTCAAAAATATGGCCTTGGTGATAGAAAAAATGCCAGAAATCGCACGCTAGAATTTTGCAAGACAAACGACTTCTTCATTGCAAATACCTTTCTTCACCAACATAAACAGTGACTAACCACATGGACATTGCCAGATGGAATACACAGAAATCAAATTGACTACATCTGTGGAAAGAGACGATGGAAAAGTTCGGTGTCATCAGTCAGAAAAAGGCCGGGGCTGACTGTGGAACAGACCGTCAATTGCTCATATGCAAGTTCAAGCTGAAACTGAAGAAAATCAGAGCAAGTCCACGAGAGCCAAAATACAACCTTGAGTATATCCCACCTGAACTTAAAGACCATCTCAAGAATAGATTTGACCCATTGAACACTAATGACTGAAGACCAGACGAGTAGTGGGATGACATCAAGGACATCATACATGAAGAAAGCAAGAAGTCATTGAAAAGACAGGAAAGAAAGAAAAGACCAAGATGGATGTCAGAGGAGACTCTGAAACTTGCTCTCAAACATCGAGCAACTCAAGCAAAAGGAAGAAATGATGAAGTAAAAGAGCTGAACAGAAGATTTGAAAGGGTGCCCCAAGAAGACAAAATAAAGTATTATAATAATATGTGCAAAGAGCTGGAGATAGAAAACCAAAAGGGAAGAACATGCTCCGTGTTTCTCAAGCTGAAGGAACTGAAGAAAAAATCCAAGCCTTGAGTTGCAATAGTGAAGGATTCTATGGGGAAAACATTGAACAATGCAGGAAGCATCAAAAGAAGATGGAAGGAATACATAGAGTTATTATACCAAAAAGAATCAGTCGACATACAACCATTTCAAGAGGTGGCATATGATCAGGAACCGGTGGTACCAAAGGAAGAAGTCCAAGCTGCACTGAAGGCATTGACAAAAAAGAAGGCTCCAGGAATTGACGAAATATCGATTGAGATGTTTTAGCAAACAGATGCAGCACTGGAAGTGCTCACTTTTCTATGCCAAGAAATTTGGAAGACAGCCACCTAGCCAACTGACTGGAAGAGACCCATGTTTATGCCTATTCCCAAGAACGGTGATCCAACCGAATGAGGAAATTATCAAACATTATCATTAATATCACACACAAGCAAAATTTTGCTGAAGATCATTCAAAAGCAGCTACAGCAAATATATCCACAGGCAACTGCCAGAAATTCAAGCTGGAATTAGAAGAGAATGTGGAGCCAGGGATATCATTGCTGATGTCAGGTGGATCCTGGCTGAAAGCAGAGAATACCAGAAAGATGTTTCCCTGTGTTTTATTGACTATGCAAAGGCATTCGACTGTGTGGATCATAACAAACTATGGATAACACCGCAAAGAAAGGGAAGTCCAGAACACTTAATTGTGCTCATGAGGAACCTGTCCAGAGATCGAGAGGCAGTTGTCCTGACAGAACAAGGGGATATTGAGTGGTTTAAAGTCAGGAAAGGCGAGTCTGACCCAAGCCACTGCATTTTCAATCACATCATATGCATGTGAAAGCTGGACAATGAATAAGGAAGACCAAAGTAGAATTGATGCATTTCAATTGTCGTGTAGGCAAAAAATATTGAATATACCATTGACTGCTAAAAGAATGCACAAATCTGTCTTGGAAGAAGTACAACCAGAATGCTCCTTAGAAGTAAGGATGGTGAGACTTTCAGCCAATTGAAAACACCATGGCTTGAGTCAGGGGCACCTTAGTCCTCAAGGTGACATCTTTGCTTTTCAACACTTTGAAGAGGTCCTTTGCAGCAGATTTGCTCAATGCAATGTGTCTTTTGATTTCTTGACTGCTGCTTCCATGGGTGTTGATTGTAAAATGAAATCCCTGACAACTTCAATCTTTTCTCTGTTTATCGTGATGTTACTTATTGGTCCAGTTGAGAGGATTTTTGTTTTCTTTATGTTGAGGTGTAATCCACACTGAAGGCTGTGGCCTTTGATCTTCATCAGTAAGTGCTTCAAGTCCTCTTCACTTTCAGCAAGCAAAGTTGTGTCATCTGTATAACGCAGGTTGTTAATGAGTCTTTCTCCAATCCTGATGTTGTGTTCTTCATCATACAGCCCAGCTTCTCAGATTATTTTCTTAGCATACAGATTGAATAGATATGGTGAAAGGATACAGCCCTGAGGCACACCTTTCCTGACTTTAAACCACTCAATATCCCCTTGTTCTGTCAGGACAACTGCCTCTGGAATGATGGACAGGTTCCTCATGAGCACAATTAAGTGTTCTGGAATTCCCATTCTTCTCAATGTTATCCATAATTTGTTATGATCCACACAGTCGAATGCCTTTGCACAGTCAATGAACACAGGTAAACATCTTTCTGGTATTTTCTTCTTTCAGCCAGGATCTAACATCAGCAATGATATCCCTGGTTCCACGTCCTCTTCTGAACCTAGCCTGAATTTCTGGCAGTTCCCTGTGGACATACTGCTGTAGGTGCTTTTGAATGATCTTCAGCAAAATTTTGCTTGCGTGTGATATTAATTATAATGTTCAGTAATTTCTGCATTTGGTTGGATCACCTTTCTTGGAAATAGGCATAAACATGGATTTCTTCCCATCAGTTGGCCAGGTAGCTCTTCCAAATTTCTTGGCATAGATGAGTGAGCACTTCTAGCACTGCATCCATTCATTGAAACATCTCAGTTGGTATTCTGTCAATTCCCAGAGCCTTGTTTTTTGCTAATGCTTTCAGTGCAGCTTGGACTTCTTCCTTGAGTACCATTGGTTCCTTATCATATGTTGCCTCTTGAAATGGTTGAATGTTGACCAATTCTTTTTGGTACAGTGACTCTGTGTATTCCTTCCATCTTCTTTTCATGCTTCCTGTATCATTTAATATTTTCTCTGTAGAATCCTTCAGTATTGCAACTCAAGGCTTGAATTTTTTCTTCTGTTCTTTCAGCTTCAGAAATAGTGAGTGTGTTCTTCCCTTTTCGTTTTCTATCTCCAGGCCTTTGCACGTGTCATGATAATACTTCACTTTGTCTTCTTGAGCCATCCTTTGAAATCTTCTGTTCAGCTCTTTTACTTCATCCCTTTTTTTTTTTTTTGCTTTAGCTATTCAACATTCGAGAGCAATTTTCAGAGTCTCCTCTGACATCCGTCTTGGTCTTTTCTTTCTTTCCTGCCTTCTCAATGACCTCTTGCTTTCTTCATGTATAATGTCCTTGATGTCATTCCACAACTCGTCTGGTCTTCAGTCATTAGTGTTCAATGCGTCAAATCTATTCTCAAGATGGTCTCTAAATTTAGGTGGGATATACTCAAGGTCGTACTTTGGCTCTCGTGGACTTGTTCCAATTTTCTTCAGTTTCAACTTGAACATGCATGTGAGCAATTGATGATCTGTTCCACAGCCGGCCCCTGGCCTTGTTCTGACTGATGATATTGAGGCTTTCCATTGTCTCTTTCCACAGATGTCAGTTTGATTCCTGTGTATTCCATCTGGTAGTTCATGTGTATAAAAATAGTTACCATTTATGTTGGTGAAAAAAAACCCTGTGGAAAACACCTTGTGAATACCTAAGAAGACACAGTCCATTTTGTCTTCCCCAGGCAGGGGCAAGTTGCATAGTCCTTGTACTTATAGCTTTTTTCTTGTATTTTTATAATATGATTTATAGCACTATACTGTAATCTATCTATTAATATTTCATGTGTTTCAGCACCTCTCACATATTTTCATTCAATCATTCATTTATTCAGCAAATATACTGAGGATGGACCAGGTGCTAAGCACTGTGCCCAAGAAAGGAAAAGCCGGAAAAATTAGACCATCAAAGGCTTTAGTCATTGGAATTACTAAACACAGAAGATTAAATAACTATAAATATATTTAATATGAAATACATAAAAGCACAAAAATAGGAGCAAGGAATAAGAAATTATAAAAACAAAAACAAGCAGATTTGACAAAGATCTAAGTTTCTAAAAATGAAAAATAAAATAACTGAAGTTAAAAAATGAATTAGTGGATTTAAACAGTAGACTAGCCCCAGTTGAAGAGAAATTTGGGAATTGGAAGACAGGTACAAAGAAATTATTAAAAAATGCAGCACAGAGATCAAAAAGAGAGAAGATATAAAAAATTAAAATTAAGAGATATGGCAGACGGGTGAGATCTAACATCGCCTCTAATCACAGTTCCAGCTTTCCTTACAGCCTCTGTGTGCCATGACGTTACACGTCAGCCAGTCTGAAGTACTTGAAAGATTCCCCAACACATTATGAGCGTTCACGACTCTGAGCTTTTGCGATGGCTCTTCTTCCTTCCTGGTCTGTTCTTTTAAATCACTTTCTGTTCGGCTGCTAACCAGGTCAGCAATTCGAATCCATCAGTCACTCCTTGGAAACCCTATGCGGCAGTTCTACTATGATTCGGAATTGACTCAGTGGCAACAGGTTTTTGTTGTTTTTCCCTTTCTTCATCTTGGGATGCAGTTAGGCATTGATTGGCTTATGGAATAATTCTTCCCCTCCCTCCTCTAAGCTTTAGCTCCTCTAGGGTTTTAGAACACGTGTCTTGTCTCTTCCTCACCTGGCCACTGTTGTGGTCATGTATCTGTTGACTCCTGCCAATGTTTTGGCTAATACAGCCATCCAACCCTCTGAATGACAGGTACTCAAAGGCTGGCTCTCTTGTGAGGTAAATGTGAGAGTTCTTTACAGTGTCTTGGGGGCCTCCTAACTACACAGTTCCCTAATGTGGGATATCTAGTCGGTTCAACTTATTCTAACTCCTCCACCATGACCTTCAATCTTTGCATCTACCACTCTGGGCCTGACACACTTTAGAAACCCCTTTCTTCTCTCCTCTACACTTTGTTCCTGGCAAAATTCACAACTGTAAATCCATGGTCTCCAAGGCATCTGGGTCCTCAGGAGTGCTCAGAAGTCCTTGCTTGTCCTTAGCTCTCCCACTTCTCTCAGAAAATTCCAAACCTTCACTGCTTTTCTCAAGCACCCTTGTCAACTTGACCTTTTCCCTTTCACTTTTAGCAGAGGATCTTCTCCCCTATTCATCAAGAAAACAGGTCTTTAAACTGATCTGCTTCAGGTTCTCATCCTCTTTGGTATCAACTTAACTACATCCACAACTACTCACACCCCTCCTTCAGCCTTGAGTTCAGGAAACGTTTTTTCTCAAGTCTGTTCAGGCCCATCCTGCCATCTGTGTCACTGAAACACCCACTGAGGACATTTCCTCTCCTCCTGCCTTCAACTTCTTTTTTATTAGTTTCCTCCTCTCAGCCCGAAGAATGCCTAGACTTTTCCATTTTTAATTATTCTTCCGTGAGTCCCTCTAGTTGTTCTTAAATCTTTCTTTTTCTTCCCTCACTCAAACATGTCGGAAAAAAAAAAAAAAAAAAAAATTTTTTTTTTTCACGGAATTAATTTCCTCCTTTCCTGTTCAACTCCACAAAACATTATAACTTGGCTTCAGTTCCCATCTCTCAACTGAAGCTGTCTTCTGTGCGGCCACCAGATGACCTCTTATTTGCCAAATCCTATGAAAACTTTTCAGTCCTTGACACCTCTGTGGCATTTAAGATTAATTAGTCCCTCCTCCTTCTGCTCCCTTAATTTCATACATTCAAAAGATATATATTTATTTATTAGACAGTGTGTCATGCACTATTCTAGGCACTAAAAATGCAACAGTGAACAAAAAGGCAAAGTCTTCATCCTCTTGAGGCTCATATTACAGTGGCAGACGAGGAAATTAACGATTAAACAAGTATTTATATGTAGTGCATCGGATGGTGATAAATTCTGTGGGAAAAAAAGAAGGCCGTTAAGGGGCATAGGGAACAAGCAGCGAAGGAGCGGGCTGCTGCAGAGGAGTCAGCGTTACTATTTACAGAAGATGGGCAAAGAGGCCCTACTGTTATGGTGACATGTGAGCAGAAAAGAGATATAAGAGAAAAATCACATGGACTAAAAAAAAAAAAAATTTTTTTTTTTTTTTTAGTGGAGGGCAGAGCATTCCAGTCCGAGGGAAGAGACTACAAAGACTCAGAGGCAGAAGGGTGCTTGACATGTTCCGGAAACACCAAGGAGTCAAAAATAGCCATGGCAGAATAAGCAAGAAGAAGAGGCGGAAGAGAAGCCAGAGCGGGTAGCTGGGAGTCAGATCAGAAATGTCCTTCGTGTGAGATAAGAATTTTCTATGGTTTTTTTTTTTTTTAATTAACTTTTATTAAGCTTCAAGTGAATGTTTACAAATCCAATCAGTCTGTCACATATAAGTTTACATACATCTTACTCCCTACTCCCACTTGCTCTCCCCCTAATGAGTCAGGCCTTTCAGTCTCTCCTTTCGTGACAATTTTGCCAGCTTCCCTCTCTCTCTATCCTCCTATCCCCTCTCCAGACAAGAGTTGCCAACACACTCTCAAGTGTCCACCTGATATAATTAGCTCACTCTTCATCAGCATCTCTCTCCCACCCGCTGACCAGTCCCTTTCATGTCTGATGAGTTGTCTTCGGGGATGGTTCCTGTCCTGTGCCAACAGAAGGTCTGGGGAGCATGACCGCCGGGATTCCTCTAGTCTCAGTCAGACCATTAAGTATGGCCTTTTTATGAGAATTTGGGGTCTGCATCCCACTGATCTCCTGTTCCCTCAGGACTTCTCTGTTGTGCTCCCTGTCAGGGCAGTCATCGATTGTGGCCGGGCACCAACTAGTTCTTCTGGTCTCAGGATGATGTAGGTCTCTGGTTCATGTGGCCCTTTCTGTCTCTTGGGTTCTTAGTTGTCGTGTGACCTTGGTGTTCTTCATTTTCCTTTGCTCCAGGTGGGTTGAGACCAATTGATGCATCTTAGATGGCTGCTTGTTAGCATTTAAGACCCCAGACGCCACATTTCAAAGTGGGATGCAGAATGTTTTCATAATAGAATTATTTTGCCAATTGACTTACAAGTCCCCTCAAACCATGTTCCCCAGACCCCCGCCCCTGCTCTGCTGACCTTTGAAACATTCATTTTATCCCGGAAACTTCTTTGCTTTTGGTCCAGTCCAATTGAGCTGACCTTCCATGTATTGAGTGTTGTCTTTCCCTTCACCTAAAGCAGTTCTTATCTACTGATTAATCAATAAAAAACCCTCTCCCTCCCTCCCTCCCTCCCTCCCTCCCCTCTTTGTAACCACAAAAGTATGTGTTCTTCTCAGTTTTTACTATTTCTCAAGATCTTATAATAGTGGTCTTATATAATATTTGTCCTTTTGCCTCTGACTCATTTCGCTCAGCATAATGCCTTCCAGGTTCCTCCATGTTATGAAATGTTTCACAGATTCATCACTGTTCTTTATTGATGAGTAGTATTCCATTGTGTGAATATACCACAATTTATTTACCCATTCATCCGTTGATGGACACCTTGGTTGCTTCCAGCTTTTTGCTATTGTAAACAGAGCTGCAATAAACATGGGTGTGCTTATATCTGTTTGTGTGAAGGCTCTTTTTCTCTAGGGTATATTCCGAGGAGTGGGATTTCTGGGTTGTATGGTAGTTCTATTTCTAACTGTTTAAGATAACGCCAGATAGATTTCCAAAGTGGTTGTACCATTTGACATTCCCACCAGCAGTGTATAAGAGTTCCAATCTCTCCGCAGCCTCTCCAACATTTATTATTTTGTGTTTTTTGGATTAATGCCAGCCTTGTTGGTGTGAGATGGAATCTCATCGTAGTTTTAATTTGCATTTCTCTAATGGCTAATGATCGAAAGCATTTTCCCACGTATCTGTTAGCTGCCTGAATATCTTCTTTAGTGAAATGTGTGTTCATATCCTTTGCCCACTTCTTGATTGTGTTGTTTGTCTTTTTGTGGTTGAGTTTTGACAGAATCATGTAGATTTTAGAGATCAGGCGCTGGTCTGAGATGTCATAGCTGAAAATTCTTTCCTAGTCTGTAGGTGGTCTTTTTACTCTTTTGGTGAGGTCTTTAGATGAGCATAGGTGTTTGATTTTTAGGAGCTCCCAGTTATCGGGTTTCTCTTCATCATTTTTGGTAATGTTTTGGATTCTGTTTATGCCTTGTATTAGGGCTCCTAGGGTTGTCCCTATTTTTTCTTCCATGATCTTTATCGTTTTAGTCTTTATGTTTAGGTCTTTGATCCACTTGGAGTTAGTTTTTGTGCATGGTGTGAGGTATGGGTCCTGTTTCATTCTTTTGCAAATGGATATCCAGTTATGCCAGCACCATCCATTTGTTAAAAAGACTATCTTTTCCCCAATTAACTGACACTGGTCCTTTGTCAAATAATCAGCTGCTCATACGTGGATGGATTTATATCTGGGTTCTCAATTCTGTTCCATTGGTCTATGTGCCTGTTGTTGTACCAGTACCAGGCTGTTTTGACTACTGTGGCTGTATAATAGCTTCGGAAATCAGGTAGAGTGAGGCCTCCCACTTTCTTCTTCTTTTTTAGTAATGCTTTGCTTATCCGGGGCTTCTTTCCCTTCCATATGAAATTGGTGATTTGTTTCTCTATCCCCTTAAAATATGACATTGGAATTTGCATCGGAAGTGCATTGTAGGTATAGATGGCTTTTGGTAGAAGAGACATTTTTACTATGTTAAGTCTTCCTATCCATGAGCAAGGTATGTTTTTCCACTTAAGTATGTCCTTTTGAATTTCTTGTAGTAGAGCTTTGTAGTTTTCTTTGTATAGGTCTTTCACATCCTTGGTAAGATTTATCCCTAAGTATTTTATCTTCTTGGGGGCTACTGTGAATGGTATTGATTTGGTTATCTCCTCTTTGGTGTTCTTTTTGTTGATGTAGAGGAATCCAAGTGATTTTTGTATGTTTATTTTATAACCTGAGACTCTGCCAAACTCTTCTATTAGTTTCAGTAGTTTTCTGGAGGATTCCTTAGGGTTTTCTGTGTATAAGATCATGTCATCTGCAAATAGTGATAACTTTACTTCCTCCTTGCCAATCTGGATACCCTTTATTTCTTTGTCTAGCCTAATTGCCCTGGCTAGGACTTCAAGTACGATGTTGAATAAGAGCGGTGATAAAGGGCATCCTTGTCTGGTTCCCGTTCTCAAGGGAAATGCTTTCAGGTTCTCTCCATTTAGAGTGATATTGGCTGTTGGCTTTGCATAGATGCCCTTTATTATATTGAGGAATTTTCCTTCAATTCCTATTTTGGTTAGAGTTTTTATCATAAATGGGTGTTGGACTTTGTCAAATGCCTTTTCTGCATCAATTGATAAGATCATGTGGTTTTTATCTTTTGTTTTATTTATGTGATGGATTACATTAGTGGTTTTTCTGATATTAGACCAGCCTTGCATACCTGGTATAAATCCCACTTGATCATGGTGAATTATTTTTTTGATGTGTTGTTGGATTCTATTGGCTAGAATTTTGTTCAGGATTTTTGCATCTATGTTCATGAGGGATATAGATCTATAATTTTCTTTTTTTGTCATGTCTTTACCTGGTTTTGGTATCAGGGAGATGGTGGCTTCATAGAATGAGTTGGGTAGTATTCCGTCATTTTCTATGCTTTGAAATACCTTCAGTAGTAGTGGTGTTAACTCTTCTCTGAAAATTTGGTAGAACTCTGCAGTGAAGCCGTCCGGGCCAGGGCTTTTTTTTGTTGGAAGTTTTTTGATTACCGTTTCAATCTCTTTTTTTGTTATGGGTCTATTTAGTTGTTCTACTTCTGAATGTGTTAGTTTAGGTAGGTAGTGTTTTTCCAAGAATTCATCCATTTCTTCTAGGTTTTCAAATTTGTTAGAGTACAATTTTATGTAGTAATCTGAAATGATTCTTTTAATTTCATTTGGTTCTGTTGTGATGTGGTCCTTCTCGTTTCTTATTCAGGTTATTTGTTTCCTTTCCTGTATTTCTTTAGTCAGTCTAGCCAATGGTTTATCAATTTTGGTAATTTTTTCAAAGAACCAGCTTTTGGCTTTGTTAATTCTTTCAATTGTTTTTCTGTTCTCTAATTCATTTAGTTCAGCTCTAATTTTTATTGTTTGTTTTCTTCTGGTGCCTGATGGATTCTTTTGTTGCTCACTTTCTATTTGTTCAAGTTGTAGGGACAGTTCTCTGATTTTGGCTCTTTCTTCTTCTTGTATGTGTGCATTTATCGATATAAATTGGCCTCTGAGCACTGCTTTTGCTGTGTCCCAGAGGTTTTGATAGGAAGTATTTTCATTCTCGTTGCATTCTATGAATTTCCTTATTCCCTCCTTGATGTCTTCTATAACCTGGTCTTTTTTCAGGAGGGTATTGTTCATTTTCCAAGAATTTGATTTCTTTTCCCTAGTTTTTCTGTTATTGATTTCCACTTTTATTGCCTTGTGGTCTGAGAAGATGCTTTGTAATATTTCTATGTTTTGGACTCTGCAAAGGTTTGTTTTATGACCTAATATGTGGTCTATTCTAGAGAATGTTCCATGTGCACTAGAAAAAAAAGTATACTTTGCAGCAGTTGGGTGGAGAGTTCTGTATAAGTCAATGAGGTCAAGTTGGTTGATTGTTGTAAGTAGGTCTTCCGTGTCTCTGTTGAGCTTCTTACTGGATGTCCTGTCCTTCTCCGAAAGTGGTGTGTTGAAGTCTCCTACTATAATTGTGGAGGTGTCTATCTCACTTTTCAATTCTGTTAAAATTTGATTCATGTATCTTGCAGCCCTGTCATTGGGTGCATAAATATTTAATATGGTTATGTCTTCCTGATCAATTGTCCCTTTTATCATTATATAGTGTCCTTCTTTATCCTTTGTGGTGGATTTAAGTCTAAAGTCTATTTTGTCAGAAATTAATATTGCTACTCCTCTTCTTTTTTGCTTATTGTTTGCTTGATATATTTTTTTCCATCCTTTGAGTTTTAGTTTGTTTGTGTCTCTAAGTCTAAGGTGTGTCTCTTGTAGGCAGCATATAGATGGATCGTGTTTCTTTATCCAGTCCGTGACTCTCTCTTTATTGGTGCATTTAGTCCATTTACATTCAGCGTAATTATAGATAAATAAGTTTTTAGTGCTGTCATTTTGATGCCTTTTCATGTGTGTTGTTGGCAATTTCATTTTTCCACATACTTTTTTGTGCTGAGACATTTTTCTTAGTAAATTGTGAGATCCTCATTTTCATAGTGTTTGACTTTATGTTAGTTGAGTCGTTACGTTTTTCTTGGCTTTTATCTTGAGTTATGGAGTTGTTATACCTTTTTGTGGTTACCTTATTATTTACCCCTATTTTTCTAAGTAAAAACCTAACTTGTATCGTTCTATATCGCCTTGTATCCCTCTCCATATGGCAGTTCAATGCCTCCTGTATTTAGTCCCTCTTTTTGATTATTGTGATCTTTTACCTATTGACTTCCATGATTCCCTGTTATGTGTATTATTTTATTTATTTAATTAATCTTAATCTGTTTGTTTTTGTGATTTCCCTTTTTGAGTTGATATCAGGACGTTCTGTTTTGTGACCTTGTATTGTGCTGGTATCTGATATTATTGGTTTTCTGACCAAACAATATCCTTTAGTATTTCTTGTAGCTTTGGTTTGGTTTTTGCAAATTCTCTAAATTTGTGTTTATCTGTAAATATCTTAATTTCGCCTTCATATTTCAGAGAGAGTTTTGCTGGATATATGATCCTTGGCTGGCAGTTTTTCTCCTTCAGTGCTCTGTATATGTCGTCCCATTCCCTTCTTGCCTGCATGGTTTCTGCTGAGTAGTCTGAACTTATTCTTATTGATTCTCCCTTGAAGGAAACCTTTCTTTTCTCCCTGGCTGCTTTTAAGATTTTCTGTTTATCTTTGGTTTTGGCAAGTTTGATGATAATATGTCTTGGTGTTTTTCTTTTTGGATCAATCTTAAATGGGGTTCGATGAGCATCTTGGATAGCTATCCTTTCGTCTTTCATGATGTCAGGGAAGTTTTCTGTCAGGAGTTCTTCAACTATTTTCTCTGTGTTTTCTGTCCCCCCTCCCTGTTCTGGGACTCCAATCACCCGCAAGTTATCCTTCTTGATAGAGTCCCACATGATTCTTAGGGTTTCTTCATTTTTTTAAATTCTTTTATCTGATTTTTTTTCAGCTATGTTGGTGTTGATTCCCTGGTCCTCCAGATGTCCCAGTCTGCATTCTAATTGCTCGAGTCTGCTCCTCTGACTTCCTATCGCGTTGTCTAATTCTGTAATTTTATTGTTAATCTTTTGGATTTCTACATGCTGTCTCTCTATGGATTCTTGCAACTTATTAATTTTTCCACTATGTTCTTGAATAATCTTTTCGAGTTCTTCAACAGTTTTATCAGTGTGTTCCTTCGCTTTTTCTGCAGTTTGCCTTATTTCGTTTGTGATGTCTTGAAGCATTCTGTAAATTAGTTTTTTATATTCTGTATCTGATAATTCCAAGATTGTATCTTCATTTGGGAAAGATTTTGATTCTTTTGTTTGGGGGGTTGGAGAAGCTGTCATGGTCTGCTTCTTTATGTGGTTTGATATGGACTGCTGTCTCCGAGCCATCACTGGGAAACTAGTTTTTCCAGAAAATCCGCTAAAAAAAAAATGCAGTCAGATCCCTATCAGAGTTCTCCCTCTGGGCCAGGCTATTCGGATGTTAATGAAGCCTCCTGGGGAGGGTGGGGGAGGGATCAGAGAGATAGGAGAGTAGCACCTCAGAATATAGCCACAGTTGCTTGTCTTGCTTGGAATGACTATTATACCTGAGATTTCCGCGGGGCGCGTCGCCTATGTGTGCTGGCTGTGTGGAGATTGCCCCTCGGGGGTCTGGCCCGCTGGAGTCACGGTCAGATCCTCCGCTGCCAGCCCTAAGCCCAACGTCAAGGTTCCCCAACTGGGACGGTGCACTCCCGACTCCAAAATCAGTTGCTGCCTCCCGGGGACTCCCCGTCTTGCCAGCCGCGTCGCCGCGCCGCCTCCGAGAACCGGCTCAGCCCTCACCGGGGTCAGCTCAGGAGAGCGGAGCAGCTCCCCGCGCCTGCGCCGCGACCGCGCGTCCTGGCTGGGACGCCGCTCTCCCCACTCCAAGACCAGTCACTGCCCCCCGGGGACCTCCCCCACCGGCCGCGTTGCCACGCCGCGCGCGCGAACCGGCTGGGCCCCCCCTGGGGCTAGTTCAGGGGGGTGGAGCAGCTCTCCGCGCCTATGTCGTGCCTGCGCCCAGTCAAAATTCCGGCGGGACAGTTCCCCGGCTGGGATGCCGCTCTCCCCGCTCCAAGACCCGTCACTGTCTCCCGGGGACTTCTCCCACCGGCTACGTCGCCACGCCGCCCACGCGAACCGGCTGGGCCCCCCCACCCGGGGTCAGTTCAGGGGGGTGGAGCTGCTCCCCACGCTTATGCCGTGCCCGCGCCCCGCCAAAATCCCGGCGGGACAGTTCCCTGGCTGGGACGCTGCTCTCCCCGCTCCAAGACCAGTCACTGCCTTCCGGGGACTTCTCCCACCGGCTGCGCCGCCACGCCGCCCGCGCAAACCGGCTGGGCCCCCTCCCGGAATGAGTTCGGGGGCCAGGGCTGGGCCCCTTGTTTGTGCTGTCTGCCCCCCTGGGCTCTGCCCCAAATCGGGCGCCGAAGGTCACCTGACTAGTACGCTGGCTCCAGGCTCTGAAAACAATCGCTGCCTCCCCGTATTTGTTCGTTCTCCGTCTCTAAATCTGTGTTTGTTGTTCAGGGTTCGTAGATTGTTATGTATGTGATTGATTCACTTGTTTTTCTGAGCCTTTGTTGCAAGAGGGATCCGCGGTAGAGTCCACCTAGTCCGCCATCTTGGCCCCGCCCCCTCTATGGGGTTTTTGAGCAAAGTCTCCATGGTTTTTGCTCAAGTCATGATGTGACTTCTCTTTTATAGAATTACTCTGGCTTTTGTGTGAAGAAAGGATATAGGGGGCCAGAGCAGAAGCAGGGTCACAAGTTAGGAGGCTATTGCAATAATCCCTGTTGGCAACAATGGTGGACAGGGCTGGGGTGAGAGTGATGGAGGTGATCTGATTTTAGCTACGTTTTGAAGGTAGAGCTGATGTGAGAGAATGAGTCAGGGTGACTATAAGGTTTTGGGTGATTACATATCTATTTCAGGTGGCTGTTTGCAACACCTTCCTCACCTACCTCTAGGCTCTTTCTACTCAGGTCTTCCTGCCCTTTCAGGTAGCTCTATTAGACAAGACCAGGATGACCATGATGGCTCTCACTCCTGCATAACCCACATCTGCACAGCCCTTGCCCTGACAAACTCTGGGGGCACAGGTCAATCCCAATTCACTAAGCCTGCTGTGGCATCACCACCAAAGCTACTGGTCAGCTTTTCTCTCCCCCAAGCCAGTCTACCATCTCAGGCATGAACCAGCACAAGTTTTGCATGTCTCCAACTCCAGAGAATATATTTCAAATCCTCTTACTAGGCTTGAAGTTAGTGAGTAGCAGTCTTCCCACCATTCCCCAAAGGAGGTTTGGGTGGAGATTCACAGCGTGGCAATAGTTCTCTCCCAAGAAATAACTTCACCTACCTTCTCACCAGAGTCTTTCTCTTCCACAGCATTGCCCCTTTATAATATTCTCAAACTATGTGTGTGTGTGTGTGTGTGTGTGTGAGCGTGTGGCCATGTGGGTGGTGTGGGTGGGTGGTGTAAAAATGGCATGGCGGGAGCGACATCTGACCATCTCGTCTAACTTCACAAGGGGGAAGAAGGACAATCATTATCAGCATCAACTATCCAAAGCTGATTCCTATGAGGCAGAGGTTGGACCTACCTCCACTCTCCAACCTTTTTACCAATTTGGGCACCAGCCGTCCCTCCCACAGCATTCTCTACTTCCCTACTGGTTTTGGTAATTCACTGAAATGGCCACACAGAACTCACAGGCCCTGGTAGTGCAGTGTTTAAGAGTTCGGCTGCTAACCAAAAGGTTGGCAGTTGGAATCCATCAGCCGTTACTTGGAAACCCTATGGGGCAGTTCTACTCTGTCCTGTAGGGTCGCTACGAGTCAGAGTCGACTCAACGGCAATGGGTTTTGTTTTCTTGTTTGTTTTATCCTTCTTGGTATATATTGTGTTTCCCGTACCTTTGGGTTCATATCCTTCATCAGTTTTGGAAAAATAATCTCCCATCATCTCATCAAATATTGTCCCTTTCTCTCTAGATACATAATTCTTTCCTTCTGGAACTCCAATTGACTATATCAAACTTCATTTATTTTTTTGTCTCTTAACTTTTCTTTCATATATTCCATCTTCTTGGCCTTTTTGTTACATTCTGAGTAATTTATTTTGATATATATCCCAATTCACTAATTCTCATTTCAGTTTTTTCTGGAGTATTAGATTAATAGATTAATTCATTGTTTAACCCATTCACAACCACTAAATTATTTTCACTTTAATTTTTCTTTTCTAAAAGTTTTATTTGATTATTTTTCAAATCCGTTGAGTCATCTGTCCCTTATCGATTCTGTTTTTTTTTTTTTCCTCTTTAAACATTTCATACTCAGCTGGTTAATATTCTGTAGTTAATGCTTCACCTATGAAATTCTTGGAGGTCTAAATCTGTTGTTTGTGTTTGTGTAGACTCTAACTTATGTAGGCTTATTTCCTTGTATTTCTAGCAATCACTGGTTATGAGATCATGTTTGGCTGATGTTCTTCTGTAAGAATCCTGGGGCTCTAAGCCAGCCATGCTTTCCTTCTGGAAAGGATCTGTGTTTTTGTCAGAAGCGTGCAGCCCTACTGACCTAGAAACAGTTGCTCCCCCTTGAGCGCTCTAACTTACTGCAGAAGCCTAAGGTTCAGCTTCCTTACTGTGCTGCTGCCCCAAGGTTTAGTTTTCTGATTGTGATGCTGGTATCAGCATTCGCCTTTGGGGAAACCTGCCTTTTGTTTATATACACAGCTCCCTACTCCAATCAGGTTTCAATTCTTTGGTTTATTTGGTTTGTGTCTTTTTGTTTTGCCTTCAGAGATTTCCTTTAGTGCTCTCTAAAACCTAAAAGACATCAAAAGGTAGGTTTTAACCATAATCTAGTTTTTTATAGCAGGAGGTCCTTCAGAGTATCTAGTTCACCACACTCCTGAAAATGTAAGAAGTCAGGAGTATCGTTTTTTTTCCTATAGAAAATGAAAAGTTTTTTGAAGAGGAAGTAATGTGACTAGATTTGTTATGTTATACAGATCACTGGGGCGATTATGGGGCAGGTTGATGGAAGTGAGATTCAGGCAAAGAGATCACCAACAAAGCTATTATAACAGTCCAGGCAAGAAACGACAGGGTCCCAAAGTAGGTATACAGGTGAGAGTTAAGATATGATTATCATAGAATTGTCACAATTTAGTGATTGAGTATTTCTGAATAATTAAACTTTCTCCAACTCTATAGATTCACTGTGAATCAGAATGGACTCGCCAGCAATGGGTTTGGTTTTTGGTTTGGTTTATAGGTAGCAAAGGACTGGTAACTATCATTATGAAAGTATGAAATTATGAAAGCACTGCTTTCTGGGTTTTTCTTTTCTACATTAAGTAAATCAAACATATATAAAGAAGCGAAACGCCTTTTAATCTATATTTATTCAAAATATTTGACCTTGGCATGAGCTACAACTGAGTTATCAAGATTTTTAATGGCTGTGGCCCTTTGCTCATCTTGTGTCGAGGCCACATTGCATGCTGATCTAGCTATACAAAAGAACACCTGCTGCAAAATGCCAAAGCACATATATGGTACTGTTAGTGTTCAGTGGTGCTACCATTATACATGCATGGGCACCATTATACATGCATGGGCACACATGAGACACTAGGAAATCCTTAGAAGGGAGAAAGAAAATTTGCACGATCCTAACCAACCTATCAGATTCCAGGTCTTTTATTATCTATTTTATCCAGTCCTCTAAAGCATCCAGGCTCTGTTATATCTAAGACAGCAATATAAAGAGGGAAAAGCCAAGTACCACTATTTACATTTTGTTATAAAACTGCTAACTCCAGGGAAAATAAAGCTGTAGTTTGATCATTTTAGACTGTAATCAGCAACAAGGGAAAAAAGATTAACTACTAGATCGCTCCCAGAATTTTTTAGTAGGTTGCGCGTGTCTGGTGATGACCTACATTTAAGGTTTGTTGTACTTTTTTTCTTACAGCGATGGAATGCTCAGATCTCTGAAATGCACAGCAGACACACAATTACTATCAGCAAAGCACTGTTAGAATCAAAAAAAAAAAAAAAAGTTTCTCAACAGGAATAACAATTGTCTGAGTCCCAATTCAATTGTTTTAGTCCACTTATAGGGTCGCTACGAGTCGGAATCGACTTGACGGCAATGGGTCATAGTCAATATTCCCTGAAGAGTAAATGCAGGATTTTAGTGGCCGTCTCACAGACACGTCAAATGTAACACATCCAAAATGTAGCTCCTGAGATATCCCCCAAACCTGTTCTTTCCCCCATCTTTCCCATCTTAGTAAATGGTACTGTCTTAGTCATATAGTGCTGCTGTAACAGAAATACCACAAGTGGATAGCTTTAACAAAGAGATTTATTTCCTCACAGTAAAGTAGGCTAACAGTCCAAATTTAGGACTTCAGCTCCAGGGGAAGGCTTTCTCTCTCTGTCAGATTCTCATCAATCTTCCCCAGAATAGGAACTTCTTCTTGCGGGGACCCCGAGTCCAAGGGATGTGCTCTGTTCCTGGCACTGCTTTCTTGGTGGTATGAGGTCCCCCACTCTCTGCTTGCTTCCCTTTCCTTTTATCTCTTGTAAGATAAAAGGTGGTACATGCCACATACCAGGGAAACTCCCTTTACATTGGATCTGGGATGTGACCTCAGTAAGGGTGGTACAATCCCACCCTAATCCTCTTTAACATAAAATTACAATCACAAAATGGAGGACAACCACACAATACTGGGAATCATGGCCCAGCCAAATCAAAACACATATTTTGGGGGGGACATAATTCAATCCATGACAGGTATCATCACACACTCACTTCCTGAGGGCAGAAAACTGGTAGTCATCTTTGTTTCCATCTTTTTCCTCACTCTGACAACCAATCATCAGGAAACCCTGAGGGCTGTCCAAAAAAAAAAAAACTCCAAAGTGTATCTCAAATCTGCCCACTGTTCTCCACAGCCACTGCCTCCGTCTGCCCTCAATTACGGATAGTCAACATAGCTTCTTTACTGATACTTCTGCTTCTGCTTCCCCTGAGAATTCATCCTCCCCCAATTTATATTTAGGTAAACAAAAATCAGATTACATCCCTCCTCTGTTATAAAATGTTCCCACTGTGCTCAGACTTCAGTCCCAACTCCCACCATGAGTTACCCGGCCCTGAGTGATGTGGCGCCTGTCCACCTTCCTCTGATTTGCATGAGCCTAATGTCCTCTCTCATTTGCCACATTCCAGCCACACTGGCCTTCAGAAGCATGCTAAGCTTTTCTCCACCCTGGGCCTTTGAACTTGCTGTTCTCCCTGCTTGGAATGTTCCTTCCTGTGCTTCTCATCTCCTGTGACGTCATCATCTTTACGTAGAAGCTTTCCTCTGACTACCCTAACTAGAGTTAACACTCCCACCATAACTTTACTGAAGCTGTCTGCTTATATCTTTCATAGCACATATTATAACCTATTATTATTTTATTTGTTTATCATCTGTTGCCTGTTCTGAGGGCAGACAAGGTCAGCCGTTCTCACTGCTCTATCTCCATGCCTACCATAGTGCCTGACATGTGGTAGAAGCTAAGCAATTATCTGTTATATTAAAATCTAATTTCTCAACCCTCCTTTCTGGAATTTTACTGCCCTTTATACAATTAACACCTAGTTGTTCATATATTTCAGATTATGCTTATAAAAAGTTTAACGACTTCTGGGTTGACTCTAGTGAGTTATTTTACTAAGCTGGGGTCTACAGAGGACCTACCATTACTATCAATAAATATAATATTGACACTCCTTAATAGCATCAAAATCAACAAATTATATGGCTTTATTGAAAAGAATTGTGTTTCAATAAAGAGCCAAGGATATTGATCATTCCTTCTCTATATCCCATTCCATCTTTACCCTGAAGATACCCCCAGACTTTGGCTCTTCTTGCTTCAGTACCTTCAGTTTCTGACTTATCCAATACTCAGTTTAACAAAATTAGTTGAGAGCCTACTATACGCCAGGCACTGTGCTAGGAACTGGGGATACAAGAATGAAAGGATAAGTGAAGTATTAGCACTTCAAATACACATACTCTCCCTCCCCATTAATTCCATACATCACTGAATCTCCAAAGCTCTTTCTCCAAGGATACACACTTAAATATGAAGCCACCATTGCACAGAAAGAAGTTTCATAATGGGTCTAGAGATGAAAGACTTAAAAATAAACACAAAAATAGACACAAAAGGACAAATATTGTATGATCCCATTTATATGAAATATCTAGAACAGACAAATGCATAAAACCCATTGCCATAGAGTCAATTCCAACTTATAGAGACCAAATTTTATTAATGGTTACCAGGGGTGGGTGGGAAGATGGGGAGGTATTGTTTAAAGGATACTGAGTTTTTGTTAAGGGCGATGAAAAAATTTGGTAACAGATAACGGTGATGGTTGCACAACACAATGAACGTAATTAATGTCACTGAATTGTGCACATAAAAATGGTTGAAATGGTAAAAGTTTTGTTACATAAAATTCGCCACAATAATTTTTTAAAAATGAGTTAAATGATACGAATGAGAACACGTAGTGGCAGATTTTATTTTATATATTTCTGAAATATTTTCTTTCTTATATTCACGTATTTTGGTAAATATATGTATATTAAAATACAAAACAAACAAATAAATTTGCTAGATTAACTTGTAACAGATGAAGACTTGGGAAGAATGCTCTCTTAGCCCCTTTATTTTTTTTTTCCCCCCACTCTAAGCTTCCACCCCACACTAAAGATCTTCTGAGGGAAGAGATGAACAGAAGAAGAAGCAAAAGAGTTAGGTGCTGGTGGTCTCGCATTGAAGTCTGTCCAGGGCCAATTCCTGGGAGCCGGGAAGACCAGGAGTGGCTAATCATCTGACCGACCGACCGACCGACCGACCAGTATTTATTAATTTCTACTATTAGCCAGCCACTGAGGATTCAGTGGTGAACAAAACAGAAAAATTCCTTCTCTCATGCTGTTTTCATTCTGAGGGCAGAGAGGATTTCAGCTTGTTTCACAGGTGGGGTGTGGAAAAGTGAGCAACATTTTAGAATTCCCCCACACCTCTTCACCTTACACCAGCAGAGTATGATGGAAGCAAGAGAATAGAAATGGCAATTAGGTGTGGCTGGGGACAGAGTACCTGATTCAGCCACTTAGAGTCCCTATTATGTGAGAGATGTGGGAGAGCATCCAGAAGTTCCTAAGGGTTGCAGAATTAGCTGAGCAAGGGTAGCAGGAGTGGAAGGGCCTCAGGATGAGCCAGGAGAATGCAAAATTCATAGCCCAAAGACTTGAGACCAGAGTAGTACTGTTATAATATCAGCGAATGCAGCAGAAAGAGATGTAGACAATTAAAGAACAACGGGATAAGTCTCCTCTCAGCATAAGTCAGCCTGAAGAGATGCCCAACAACCAGGAACCAGATGTTCTCCCCATCCCCAAAGCCATGATGCCATACGGGACCCCAAAACTTAGAGGTTAGCCTCAAGAGAAGGAGGGAGAAGGGGAAATCCTCAACTGACTGAGTTTAAACTTGAAATGACTGAGAAAATATAGAATAACCAAGATTATATTTACTGCCATCAGGAAATTTGATACCATTTTGAATTATAGAAACATACAGATATTCTTTTTTATATACTGGAGTTCATGACATGAAAACATTGTGCCATGACTCAACCATGAGTAAGATGCCATCATTGAAGGGCTCTTCCATCTCCCCGATAACCCTTTGTTCTTTCTTTACCTCTCCTCTTCTAATTCACCACAGAGAGCCCCTCAGCTCTACCTCTTACCCTCCAGCCTTTCCTCCCTCAGCTGTAGCCCTTTCAACCCCCTCCTAATTTGAGTAACTACCCCAACATCTGGAAGTGAGGGGAAAATTACCCTGCATATCTGAGTTCTGCCATACAAGAGGTGGATAATGGTTTCAGACCAGACCTGAAGAAATATGAAAGGAAAAACTAAATGAATAATATCTGGGCAAACTCCATTCCCTCATGAATTCACTCTCTGTATTCTTGAACATTATTTCAAGTTGTATGTGTTTTGAGGACTTCCTCCTTTTAAACAGACTCTCTTCAGCTAACATAACAATCAAGTATTAACTAGGGATGAGGAAAGTTCTACAAAATTTCAAAAGGCGCCTCTGCTGGTAGCAGACCTCATCGGTGAACCATTGTGCTGCTCATTCTGTTCTTCTCTAAAAAAAAACCATCATGAATCTTCTTTGAAGATACTTTTAAAGTACATGCAAAAAACACTGGAAAAACACTGTGAGGATAATTATATTCAACTTACGAGCATTTCAAATGATGCTTATTCAGCTAACAAGTACTTAATTGAGCACTTACTATGTGCTAAGCACTGGATTACAGGCAGGGAATACAACGATGAAGGCAAAGCCCTTGCTCTAAAAAAGGTTACAGTCTAGTTGGTTTGAGGGTGACGGAAGTAATGGGTAACAACAATACAGCAGAACAGACATTATGTCCCTAGCACATGTAGAGTGTCCCAAAAGCCCAGGGGAGGAGAAGCAATAAACCCAGCCTTTAGAATCGCTATGAGTCAGAATCAACTCTATGGCAACTGGTTTGGTTTTGGTTTGGTTTTGCTCGGTATGTCCGGGAGGCCTTCCTGAGGAAGTGACATCTTAGCTAAATCCTAAGGATGAGCAGAATTCAGACAAATGACTAGAAATGGAGAATAGAAGTGAAGGTGGGCTTTCCTAGCGAGGAATCACTGAGTGCAAAGCATGAGACAATATGGCGCCGTGGGAAGTAGCGCAGCATAGCTAGAACATCTTATGGGGGGTTGAAAGGATGAGGAAAAAGGCGAAAGGTGAAGCTGGGGAGCTAAGCAGAGGCCAAGGAGGAAGGAGCTTACCTGCTATGCCTAGGTATTGAGACTTTATCCTATGGGAAGCTTCTCAGAGTTGTGACCTAATCAGATTTGCATTTTAGAAATTTCTTAAGTCCTAATTCTCTTTTGACTCCCAACTGGTCTTCCTAACGTGCCCACCCCCAACTGTTTCTTTACACTACATCCACAGTCATCTTTCTAAAGCAAAGCTCTGATTATATCACGTACTTGCTTAAAACACTTGAAAGTTCCCCATTGTTTTTCACACATGTTTTACCGTTCTGTGAAACTATCATTTTAGAGGTAAAAGAGAGATAGAGAGAGAACTGGATCATGATGTAAATGGCGTCTCTTACTCTGGGTCACAGCCAACAGGCCTGAAACATATCAGCATTGGCTCTGGGATCAGACTACCCCAGTATAAATAAACTCCGACGTGGCCATGTCCTAGCTCTGTGACTTCAGATACGCTGTTTAAGCTTTCTGTGTGTGTTTTTCTCATTTAGCTCAGAAGATTGTTAGGAAGATGAGTTAAAAGTCTTAAAAAGCATGCCCAGAACACAACTGGTACAATATCAGCATTGGCTATTATTGTCATCTTTACTCATCCCTTGCATTCCAGGACATAACCTTCTCCAGAAAGCCTCCCCTAAAACCCCAACTCAGGGTTAGGCGCCCCTTCTGTGTGCTTCTGGGTACTCTCCCTGTTCTAACACCGATCTCATTTGTCTGATTAGACCACTAGACCGGAGACTACGTTAAGGCGGGGGTCTTGCTCATCATCGGATATTCGGCAGTTAGCACAGTGCCTGGCACATAGTAGGTACTGGCAAATTTTTGTAGAATGAATAATTTACACATGCTTGTAAATAGATACAGAGCCATTTGTTTCACTCAAATAAAGCCAACTTTGGGCTTACACATCTGAGTAATCACAGTCATTTGATAAAGGACCTGTCACTTTAGTTTAGATAAAGCTTGATTATCCTAATTTGAAAAGCTGGAGGGGTTATATGACATTTTTATGATATACATAATCATTCGTAATGTAGAAAAGAATCTAGGCTAGATAGCTTCTTGACCTAAAATTTACAAGTAATTCAAAAGTCAGCATCTGTTAATATTTCAATTAATCAGCACAATGATGAAAAAAATTGGGCATTGTATGACAAAAGGTGGCGTCTTTATATGTAGTTATAATCCTCCTACAGTCTTGTAATTATTTAATTGACCTCTAATGCAAATGACTGTAGATTTGCTCTATTTTTAAATATTCATTTCAATAAAAACCTTTTATAGTTTCATTTATATCTGTTTTTCATGCATGAGCCATGCTTTCCCATATTTTTAGAGTAAAAAAGAGGGAAAAGTTAAAAAGATTTTAATTAGATTTTTTAATACCAACAATGTCATACACAATTACTACTATGTTGATAACTTCTCAAATGCCTACAGTCTGTGATTCAAAGCATGCTTTACAATGCTCTGATGGCTGATATAAAGATTGTTCCAGGAAATGTGAAGTCATACAGCAATTGCCTTGAAATGGAAGACAGTGCAATGCACCCATAAATTGTATCCAACTATTTGGAAAGCACCGTATACACCTGGAAGTGGCCAAAGAGCAGAGCACAAAGTCAGTGCTGTGTAATGGCAGATTTACCTCGATGTCTTTGGGTGGTCTGGGGACTCCTGGATCAGACTACTGTCTTACTAAATAAAATCAATATGTACATTATATAGAATGTCAGATGAGGATAAGTGTTATAGAGAAAAATAAAGCAAGGACCAGGGGTAGGGAGTGTCGGTGGAGGTAGTCGAGTGTACATTTTTAATAAGATGTTCAAGAAAGGCTCCCTGAGAATGTAGCATTTCAGCGGGATCTGAAAAGGGTGAGAGTGAGAGCGAGAGAAAGTGAGAAAGAGTGAGCACCATGTGGATAGGACTTAGCAGGAGCTTCAGAAAAAGAGGTGCTTCTGGCACACTGTGTAGGAAACTTAAATGCTCCAGGAGGTGGGACTATTGAGATGGGTCTATTACATAAACCTGCTCAGCCACCTCCTTATCATCCGTGGAGGCTGTTCCTTCACCAAGGTATTAAAAATATGTACTGGTAAGGGCGCTGGTGCCTCTTTGAAGGGCTTTGGACTGGGTGTCCTCTGTAGGCTGGAGATGATCATAGGGACAATGCAATGGAATTGGGCTCCCTAATCTCAGTGGGAATGATGGGATCTTGGAGTGATAAGAGCCAAATGGTAGTGCTTCACTCTTGGAGACAAGCTAGACATAATAGCCAGAGTAAGTCACAGAGATGCAACGATGTCAGTTTTGCTTTGTTTTGTTTTACACTCAGGAATGTGTGGCGATGCTTAAGGAATCATAGGCTCTATAGGAAATAGATGGGCATCCTACTGAGGTGCTGCTTGACATATGTAGGTGGGAAACCTAACTAGCATCCAGAGTTAGAGGGAGTATTCCTGGCCTTTTCCCCAGTTCCTAAACCTTAGCCAGTTCACAGAACCAGAACCTCTTAATTGAGGGGAAGGTCAGATCCAGTTGAGGATGAAGCCCGCAAGGCAGCCACAGGTATATACTAGCAAATCTTCCCATTAGCCTTCCTCAGAGGCACCTGAATCATTTATAGCAAAGACTCCACTTGGAACGGAAAAAACATAGACTTTCCAGGTCTTATCAGATGCTGGCTCTGAACTGGCACTAATTCTTAGAGATCCAACAATGCCATTATAGTCTACTGGTCAGAGTAGGGATTTATGAAATTCAGACGACAGACGAAGTCTTGGCCTGGAATCCATTTCAGAATGGGTCCAGTAAAACTTCAGGTCTCCCGCCAGTTATTTCTACAGTCTCAGAATGTATGGTAGGGATGGATACACTTGGTACCTGGCAAAATCCCCCTATTGGTTCCCCAACCCATGGAGTTTAGGCTATTATAGTTAGAAGGATCAAGTAGAAACCCCTAGAATTAATACTCCCATCCCCCCTGAAAAAAAAGATATTTCTGGGGGAATTGCAGAGATCAGCGTCACCATCAAAGATTTAAAAGTTGTAAAGGTGATGATTCTTACCACATTCCAATTTAACTTGCCTGTTTTTCTGAAAAGCCAGATGGATTGTGAAGAATGATTGTAGTTTATTTATTGCAAATGTAATTATGTGGTGATGCCAACCATAACTGTAGGTCCAGCTGCTAGAATAAATCAACACAGCCCTCGCATCTGGTGTACAGCTATTGGCCTAGAAATGATTTTAAAATCCCTATCGGTAAAGATAATTAGAAGCTATCAGCCTTCATGTGGTGGGGACAACAGTATACTTATACTGTCTTATCTCACAACTATGCCAGTTTTGCTGCTGTCTCTTTTAATAGCAGCTAGAAGGACTTACATCTGAATGTGAAGAATACAAAAATCCTCACAACTGGACCAATAAACAATATCATGGCAAATGAAGAAACTGAAGTTGTCGATGATTTCATTCTACTTCGATGAACAATCAAACGAACAGTCAAGAAATCAAACAACACATTGTGTCAGGAAAATCTGCTGCAAAAGACCTCTTCACAGTTTCAAAACACAAAGGTGTCACTTTGATGACTAAGGTGCACCTGACCTAAGCCACAGTCTTTTCAATCACCTCATAGCCCTGGTATTTTCAATCGCCTCATATGCATGTGAAAGCTGGACAATGAATAAGGAAGACCAAAGAAGAATTGATGCCTTTGAATTGTGGTGTTGGCAAAGAATATTGAATATACCATGGACTGCCAAAAGAATGAACAAATCTGTCTTGGAAGAAGTACAACTAGAATGCTCCTTGGAAGCAAGGATGGTGAGGCTACGTCTCACATACTTTGGACATGTTATCAGGAGGAATCAGTCCCTGGAGAAGGACATCATACTTGGTAGAGAGTCATCAAAAAAGAGGAAGACTCTCAACAAGACGGATTGACACAGTGGCTGCAACAATGGGCTCAAATGTAAAGATTGTGAAGATGGCGCAGAACCGGGCAGTGTTTTCATTCTCTTGTACCCACGGTTGATATGAGCTGGAACTAACTCAATGTCATATAACAACAACAACAACATATGCATGCAAGAGCTGGACAATGACAAAGGAAGACTGAAGAAGAATTGATGCCTTTGAATTGTGCTATTGGCAAAGAATACTGAATATACCATGGACTGCCAAAAGAGTGAACAAATCTGTCTTAGAAGAAGTACAACCAGAATATTCCTTAGAAGCAAGGATGGTGAGACTTTGGCACACTTATTTTGGACACATCATGAGGAAAGACTAATTGTTACAAAAGGACAACATGCTTGGTAGAACAGAAGGCCAGCACAAATGAGGGAAACCTTCAGTGAGATGAACTGACAACAAGAGACTTAAACATAGCAATGATCATGCAGATGGCCCAGGACTGGGCAACTTTTCATTCTGCTATACATACGGACACCATGAGCTGGAGCCAACTTGACAACAACAACAAGAGAGGGACCTGGATGTTCTTAATATCTGAAAGAACATCACATTGGTCTATTACACTGAGGATATGATAACTGGACTTATTAAGCAGGAAGTAGGAAGCACTTGATGCTATACATGTGCAGAAGGTGAGACATAAATCCTTGGAAAGTTCGGGGGCCTGTCACACCTGGGAAGTGTTTGCAGTGGTATGGAGTATGTAAGGCTATCCCCTCTGCAGTAAGAGACAAATTGTTGCACCGTGCACTGCCCAACGCAAAGAAAGAAACACAATGACCAGATCATGGGTCTCTTTCAATTTTAGAGGCAATGTATACCACATTTGGGTGTGCTGCTCTGATAATTTACTGCCAGTTTAGAGTGAAGACCAAAATGAGAAAATGCTCTGCAGCAAGTCCAGGCTACTGTCATAGCTGCCTTGACTCTTGGACCTTATAACCGAGAAGAACCAATGGTACTACAAGTGCCTGAGGCAGAGATGTTAAATGGAGCCTCTGACAACACCAACAGGAAAATCTCAGAGATGATCCCTAGGGTTTTGGAATATTCTGCCTACAATTATTACCCATTTGAAAATCAACTCTTGGCTCGGTACTTGACCCTGATAGAGACTGAATGTCTGACCACAGGACACCAAATGACTATGTGCCCATCACGTAATTGATATTTTCTGATCTATAAAACATAAAATTGGACAAGCACAGCAGCATTCCACTGTAAAATCCAAACCGTATATATGAGCCCAGACTCAAGTAGGTCCGGAAGTCTAAACAAGGAGGTAGTTCAGACTCCATAGTACCTGCTCCTGCTCTTTCACCTGCCTCTCCCTCCATCCATACCTATAGCTTCATGGAGAATTCTCTATTACCAGTTAAGAGGGAAAAGTACAGGCTTGGTTACAGATGAATCTACAAGGTATGCCAGCACCAGTCAGAAATTATAGCCACTGCCAGGAAAATCAAATCCCACTTCTCTGACGCCAAAAGTGTTGATCAATCCAAATCAATTTATTATCAGTTCTGTCCCCCTCTGTTCCACGTTTATTCTGACTCCAACTGCACACGCAGCACTTCTTTCTCTGACCCTGACCACTGAGAAGTTGTTAGAGAAGTTAAAGGGCACAGCCTTTCGTACTACCAAGTCTGCCCAAGACCTCGGGTGCCAGCTGCAAGCTTTGAGTCCGCACAACACCCTCACTTCTGACCTGTTGGCTACATATTTAAGGTTTTCCCACTACTCCTTTAGGATGCTAGCCGTAAGCTCAGAGGTCCCCAGGGCTCCCTCACTTCTGACCTGCTGGCTCCCACTACTCCCTTGGGTTTGATAATTTGTTATAATGACTCATGAAAAGTGCTATACAGTACTTAAAATTACAGCTTTATTATAGCGAAAAAGACACAAATGAAGAGATGCATAGGAAGAGGTCTGGGAAGGCTCCCAATGTGGAGCTTCCATGTCCCAAAAAGGGAGGCACTACCCTCCCACATGGAAACCCTGGTGGCGTAGTGGCTAAGTGCTACGGCTGCTAACCAAAGGGTCAGCAGTTCGAATCTGCCAGGCGCTCCTTGGAAACTCTATGGGGCAGTTCTACTCTGTCCTATAGGGTCGCTATGAGTCAGAATTGACTCGAAGGTAATGAGTTTGGTTTTGTTTTTACCTTCCCACATGCATCAATGTCTCTCACTAACCAGAAAGCCCATGGAGTTTCCGTGTCCAGAGCTTTTACCAGGGTCTTATTAAGCAGGCATGATTGATTTAATCAATGCCCCTTCCACTGAGGTTAACCAAAACCCAGTGCCGTCGAGTCGATTCCAACTCATAGCAACCCTGTAGGACAGAGTGGAACTACCTCATAGAGTTTCCAAGGAGCGCCTGGCAGATTCGAACTGCTGACCCTTTGGTTTGCAGCCGTAGCACTTAAACACTACGCCACCAGGGCTTCCCCACTGAGGTTAGGCTGATTATATAATACAGTAGGTCTTTCTGGCCTGGCCAGCCCCCATCCAAGAGGTACCTCATTAGCATAAACCCTCTGGAGTAGTCTGGAGGCCTCATTGAAGACAATCTCCAAGGAATTTCCAAGGTTTTCGAGGTCATCTCTTAAGAACCAAGGACAAAGACCAAATTCTTTGGATAAAGTGAAATTCTTTACCCCACTGTCTTAGGCTGGGTTTTCTAGAGAAGCAAAGCCAGTGAAACATGAAGATAGAGAAATATATATATATATATTTTTTTTTTACCTATATAGCTTATATGTCTGCACACATACACACACACACATATATATATGTAAAGAGATTTATCTCCAAGAAGTGGCTGTGGAGGCTTGTTGTTGTTAAGTGCTGTCGAGTCGGTTCTGACTCATAGCGATCCTACGCACCACAAAACGAAACATTGCCTGGTCCTGCACCATTCTCACAATTGTTGCTATGCTTGAGCCTCTTGTTGCAGCCACTGTGTCAATCAATCTCGTTAAGGGTCTTCCTCTTTTCTGATGACTCTTTACCAAGCATGATGTCCTTCTCCAGGGACAGATCCCTCCTAACATGTCCCAAGTACGTAAGACATACTCTCGTCATTCTTGCTTCTAAGGAACATTCTGGTTGTACTTCTTCCAAGACAGATTTGTTTGTTCCTTTGGCAGTCCATGGTATATTCAATATTCTTCACCAACACCACAATTCAAAGGCATCAATTCTTCTTCCATCTTCCTTATTCATTGCCCAGCTTTCACATGCATACGAGGCAACTGAAAACACCAGGGCTTGGGTCAGGCACATCTTAGTCCTCAAGGTGACATCTTTGCTTTTGAACACTTTAAAGAGGTCTTTTGCAGCAGATTTCCCCAATGCAATGAGTCTTTTGATTTCTTGACTGCTGCTTCCATGAGTGTTGATTGTGGATCCAAGTAAAATGAGATTCTTGACAACCTCAATCTTTTCTCCATTTATCATGACATTGCTTATTGGTCCAGTTGTGAGGATTTTTGTTTTCTTTATGTTGAGGTGTAATCCCTACTGAAGGCTGTGGTCTTTGATCTTCATCAGTAAGTGTTTCAAGTCCTGTTTACTTTCAGCAAGCAAGGTTGTTTCATCTGCACAACACAGGTTGTTAAGGAGTCCTCCTCCAATCCTAATGCCCTGTTGTCTTCATATAGTCCAGCTTTTTGGATTATTTGCTCAGCATACAGATTGAATAGGTATGGTGAAAGGATACAACCCTAATGCACACCTTTCCTGACTTTAAATCACTCAATATCCCCTTGCTCTGTTTGAACAACTGACTCTTGATCCATGTACAGATTCCTCAGGAGCACAGTTAAGTGTTCTGGAGTTCTCATTCTTTGCAGTGTTATCCACAGTTTGTTATGATCCACACAGTCGAATGCCTTTGCATAGTCAAAAAAACACAGGTAAACAGCCTTCTGGTGTTCTCTGCTTTCAGCCAGGATCCATCTGACATCAGCAATGATATCCCTGGTTCCATGTCTTCTTCTAAATCCAGCTTGAATTTCTGGCAGTTGCCTGTCAATATACTGCTGCAGCCACTTTTGAATGATCTTCACCAAAATTTTGCTTGTGTGTGATATTAATGATATTGTTCAATAATTTCCTCAGTCAGTTGGATCACCTTTCTTGGGAACAGGCATAAATATGGATCTCTTCCAGTCAGTTGGCCAGGAAGCTGTCTTCCAAATTTCTTGACATAGGGGAGTGAGCACCTCCAGTGCTGCATCCTTTGTTGAAACATCTTAGTTGGTATCCCATCAATTCCTGGAGCCTTGTTTTTCGCCAGTGCCTTCGGTGCAGCTTGGACTTCTTCCTTCGGTACCATCGGTTCCTGATCATGTTACCTGCTAAAATGGCTGAACGTCGACCAATTCTTTTTGGTATAGTGACACTGTGTATTCCTTCCATCTTCTTTTGATGCTTCTTGCATCATTTAATATTTTTCCTGTAGAATCCTTCAGTATTGCAACTTGAGGCTTGAATTTTTTCTTCAGTTCCTTTAGCTTGAGAAATGCTGAGCATGTTTTTCCCTTTTGGTTTTCTATCTCCAGGTCTTTGCACGTGTCATCATAATACTTTGTCTTCTCAAGCTGTCCTTTGAAATCTTCTGTTTAGCTCTTTTACTTCATCATTTTTTTTTTTTTTTCCTTTTGCTTTAGCTACTCAACATTCAAGAGCAAGTTTCAGGGTCTCTTATGACATCCAGTTTGCAAGTTCCAAATCCATGGATCAGGTCAGGGGAGAATTAACCAATAAGCAAAGTACACACGGGCTTACATTAAGCCAGGTATATATGGGCTTAGTTGTGTTTACTTACTAACTTGTAGTGCACAATTTCACATAGGTCTCACCATATCTTTGGTGTGGTGAAATTCTGCACTACAGATTAGGAAGGAAGCACAGGTAAGCCTGTGAGTACCTTGCTTATTGGGTAATCTGTCTGTCCCTGACTCAGGTGTCAGGTTGGAGGCTTCCGGCTCACGTGGTTGCAGAGGCGGATGAACCCAAACAGGCTACTGGCTCATAGGGCTGTAGAAGCTGGCGAAACTCAGAGTCAGCAGGTCAGATGTAAGACTGCTGGCTCAAGTCCCAAGAACTGGAGGTCAGATGATGATGAGCCGGATGCAGAGTCCAGAGGAAGCAAGCAAGCTTTGCCAGGAGTTCCATATACTTTGGATGCAGGCCATACCCCCAAGGAAACTCCCTTTTCAGCAGGCTGACTGCTCACATCAGATCACAAAATGGGAGATGGCTACATCAGATCACAAAATGGCAGATGATTACATCATTACATAACTACATTATTACAGATCACAAAATGGAGGATGATTATCTCATTACATAACTACTTTATTACAAATTACATTATTACGTAACTGCCAGACTACATCATTACATAATTGCCAAACCACTGAGAATAATGGCCCAGCCAAGTTGACACACAACCTTAACCATCACACCCACACAGACTCGCTCAGAAGAAGTGCCCTGAAAGAGTAGGAAAACCCTCCTAGTAGACAGAATTCAAACACCATATCTGACTGTACACTTCATGTGGAAGGAGAGATGGCCTAAGATGGATCTACAGCAATTCATGGACAGTGGCTGATGGGTGATGGTCAGGGTCTTAGAAAGAATAAGATTGGAAGACTGGTGATAAGGAGGTATGTGGACAGACTTCTCAGAATGTACAAGTTTATATGGGACAAGAAGATATTCATGTCCTATCTAAATGCCTACCAAAAGACATCCACTGTAGAGGAAGTTCTCAAAAATCAGGTGAACAAGATGCTCTCTTTAGTGGATGTCAGTCATCTTTCTTCCCTAGCCCTGTGGCTGTTCAATGAGCTCTGGCCATAGTGGAAGGGATAGAGACCATGCTTGGGCTCAACAATACAAACGTCCCCTTACCAAGTAATCTGGCTATCACAATGGCTGAGTGTCTGACCTGCCAAGAAACAAAAAAACTTGTTGCGGTCAAGTTGATTCCGACTCATAGTAACTCTACAGGACAGAGTAGAACTGCCCCATAGAGTTTCCAAGGACCGCCTGGTGAATTTGAACTGCCGAACTTTTGGTTAGCAGCCATTGCACTTTAACCACTACGCCACCAGAGTTTCCATCCTGCCAAGAGTTAAGGCTAACTCTGAATATCTCTCATGATACCATTTTCCAGGGAAAACAGCCAGTCACCTCGTAGAAGGTTGATTGTATTGGATCTCTCACATTATGGAGGGAGTAGTGCTTTGTATCACAAGAGCAGACACATATTTTGGATACAGACTTGCCTTCCTTGCCTGCAGCACTTCTGCCAGCACCACTACTGAACTTATAAAACGCTTTATCTATTTCCGCATTATCACACAAACTATTCACAAGTATAAAAATAGACCAAATACTTTTCAACTTTTTTGAGTCTAGCATAATCTCTCTCTCCATATATATAATTCTATATTTACAAATAGACTTACCCCAAGAATGCAGGGTTGCTTTTAACATTTGGAAATTATTAGTATAATCTACCAAATTAACAGCTCAAAGGAGAAAAATTTCTAACCATCAATACAGATGGAGAAAACTGTTAGAGAACATTCAACATATATTCATGATAAAACTGTTAAATTAGGGCTGAATAGCTACAAAGACGCACATTGTAAGCCTCTGATGCATAGTAAAATGTTGAAATCATTCTCTTTAAGATGTGCACTGAGTCTAGGACGTCATGAGCATACTCTCATTGAGCACTGTAGGAGTAGTTTTACCTAGCACAGTGAGGTAAGAAAACGAAATACAAAGTATGTGGTTTATAAATGAAGAAATGAATCTGTCATTATTCATAGATGATATGATTTTCAACATAAGAAGAATCTCTAGATAAACTAAGAGAACTGGCAAAAGTTACAGAAGGTTACTGGTTATAAAATCATTATATTTTATAAAATCAAATCAATATACAAAAATTAATTCCACTGATTTTCCCATCAACAGAAAATTCATTTTATAAAATGATGCCTTTTACAGTCACGATGAAAATATATACAGCGCCTATGACTAAATCTAACAAAAAGTCTATGAGATGTTTGGAAAAAAACTATAAAACATTATGTGTTAAAAAAAAAAAAAAACTCGACAGCCCCTAAGAACAACATGTTTAAAAAGACTTAAAGGAATATAATGATTCAATGCTTTAAAGATGCTGCTTCTTTTCAAAGTTGATTTAAAGATCCAATGCGATGCCAGAAAAATTTCAACAGTTTTCTGTTCCCTCAAGGAACTTGACAAGCATTTACATGGGAAAGTGAAGGGCCAAAAGTAGTCGAAACATGCCTAATGAAGAAGAGTCTGGGGATATGCCTCAACAGTCATCAACAATTATTACAAAGGTAGAGTAATTAAAAATGGTGTAGAGGTAGTAAAGAAACTGACAGCAGAGAATATAGATATCAATTCTCACCCACCAGATTGGCAATTTTTTTTTTCAAAAATGACAATATCAAGGGTTGATGAGGATATGGAGCAACTGGAACTTTGAAAAACAATTTGGCATTATTTGATAAATTTTAAGATGCTTGTATCTAACCACACAGCAATTGCACTCCCAAATATACGCCTTATAGGAACTCTTGTACAGGAGACCCAGGAGATGTGTACAAGTTATGTTCACAAACAGTGCTGTTGTAGTAGCAAAAAAAAAAATTGACACAGCCCGATAGTATTCTACACTAGAATAAATTCATTATAATATATGCAAATAATGAAATACCATTGTTATTAGGTCCCATGGAGTAGGTTCCAACTCAGCAACCCTACATACAACACAATGAAAATTTCCCTGTCCTGTGCCATTCTCACAATCGGTGCTATGTTTGAGCCCACTGTTGCAGCCACTGTGTCAATCCATTTCGTTGAGGGTCTTCTTTTTTGATGACCCTCTACATTACCAAGCACGATGTTCTTCTCCAGGGACAGGTCCCTCCTGATAACATGTCTAAAATACTTGAGATGAAGTCTCGCCATACTTGCTTCTAAGGAGCATTCCAGCTGTACTTCTGCCAAGACAGACTTGTTCATTCTCCTGGCAGTTCATGGTATATTCAATATTCTTTGCCAATACCACAATTCATAGGTGTAAATTCTTCTTCAGTCTTCCTTATTCATTATCCAGCTTTCGTATGCATATGAGGTGTTTGAAAATACCATGGCTTGGGTCAGGCACACCTTAGTCCTCAAGTGACATTTTTGCTTTTTAACATTTTAAAGAGATCTTTTGCAGCAATTTGCCCAATTCAATATGTCATTTGATTTCTTGACTGCTGCTTCCATGGATGCTGATTGTGAATCCAAGTAAAATGAAATCCTTGACAACTTCAATCTTTTCTCTGCTTATCATGATGTTGCTTACTGGTCCAGTTGTGAGGATTTTTGCTTTCTTTATGTTGAGGCATAATCCATACTGAAGGCTGTAGTCTTTGATCTTCATCAGCAAGTGCTTCAAGTCTTCTTCATTTTCAGCAAGCAAGGTTGTGTCATCTGCATATTACAGGTTGTTAGTGTGTCGTTCTTCTTCATGAAATACTCTATAGCAGTAAAAACAAACGATAACCATATGCACACTTAGATGAATCTCAAGAGTATAATATTGAGTGATAAAACAAAGTCCCACCACCCGTCTGTCACTTTGCAGTACTGTGGTGGCTTGTATGTGGCTATGATGCTGGAAGCTCTATCAGTGGTATTTCAAATTCCAGCAGGTTCACCCATGGTGGACAGTTTTCAGTGGAGCTTCCAGACTAAGGCAGACTAGGAAGAAACATCTGGCAACCTACTTCTGAAAATATGCCAATGAAAACCTTATGGACCATACAATATTGTCCAAGACTTCGACCCCCTTAATTTTGACATGTCATCAGGAACGGACTGGCTGCTGGAGGACATCATGTTTGGTAAAGTGGAGCGCCAGTGAAGGCAAGGGAAACCCTCCATGAGATGAGTTGACACACTGGCCATAACGCTGGACTCAAATATCCCAATGATCATGAAGTTGGTTCAGAAATGGGCTACATTTCATTCTGTTATACACAGAGTCACCATGAGTCAGTGACGACTCCATGGCAACTAACAACAAAAGGAAGTCACAGAAAAATAAATTCAAAGTGATTCCACATACAGAGTCCAAAAGTGTGTTAAAACTACAGAATATATTGTTTCAGGTATAAATATATCTAGTAAAACCTTTAAGGGAAGCAAGACTGAGGAGCACAAAATTCAAGGGAGTGGTTACTGGGGGGGTGAAAGAACTGGATCCGTGAAGCAAACACCAAGTGCTGGTGGGAGTGGGGTGAGGAAGCTCTCTCCCGCTCTGCAGGCCAGAGTGTGAACAGCGGCCCGCTGCGTGCCCGGGGGGAGGGCAAGGAAGGAGAACCGAGTGAGGAGGCAGCACCAGAATAACTTTCCTAGTTTATTTTTGCCTTGAGCAGAAGTTGTCAAAATTGTAACATGTAAATTAGAACCATCTGTTTACAGAAGAAGTTAGTGAGCTGGACAGAATTTACCAACAGAAATTCAGAGTAAGCTATTTTAGAATCTGTGTCAAATCATAATATAAATAAAAAGCCTAATTTTTTTTTTGAGAGGAGGGGAAAGATGTCATGTCAGCTTGGTTTATAATAGTAAAGACATGGAAATAGTTTAAATGAGCATTAATGTAAGAATGGTTAGGTAAATGGGATACATTGATACACACTGTGGTATACTACCATAAAGTTGTTGGTGCTAGGTGCTATCAAGTAGATGCCAACTCATAGCGACCCTACAGGACAGAGCAGAACAGCCCCATGGGGTTTCCTAGGCTGTAATCTTTTTGTTGATGAGAATACCTAGGCTGTAATCTTTTTTTTTTTTTTAATTGTGCTTTAAGTGAAAATTTACAGTTCAAGTCAGTTTCTCATACAAAATCTTATACACATTGTTATGTGACCCTAGTTGTTCCCCCTACAATGTGACAGCACACTCCTTCTCTCCACCCTGTATTTCCCGTGTCCATTCTACCAGCTCCTGTCCCCCTCTGCCTTCTCATCTCGCTAGGCTGTAATCTTGATGGGAATAGATCACCAGGTCTTTTCTCCTGTGAAGCGCATCGTGGGATCAAACCCCCAATCTTTCAGATAGCAGCTGAGCACTTAACCATTGCGCTACCATGCTCCTTTACTATCACACTAAAAAAATTACACTAGTTACAAAAAAATTAAATATAGGCCAAGAACAGAAAAATGGATCAATGGAACAGAATAGAGTTAAGAAACTGATCCTACTTAGCTCAGGAGAAAGAGTCACTTCAAAACAACAGAGAAAAAATGGATTGGTCAATAAATGCTGTTAGACTACTTAGGCTGCCCACTGTGGGGGAAAGGTGTAACCGCTATCTAATAAATACCATTCACAAATACTTTAAATCCAGATGGATTAAAAAACTAATTAAAATATGGGTGAATATGTACTATGAACTTGGTGTAGGGGAAACCCATTGCCATCCAGTCAACTCCGACTCATAGTGAGTAGAACTGCCCCATAGGGTTTCCAAGGAGTGGGTGGTAGATTTGAACTGCCAACCTTTTGCTAATCTTCCAAGCTCTTAAATACTGTACCTCTTCATAAAAAAGATACCAGGAAAAAAAAAAAAAGCTATGAAGGAAAAGAACACATTTAACTATATAAAACATAAAGCTTCTATAAAGACATCATTAAGAAAATTGAAAGACAATTCATAGCCTGGAGGGTGATAATTGCAACATAAACAACAGAGAAAGGATTAGTAGCACATATATAGAATGCTACAAAATCAAATTAAATGAATGACAACAAACAACCCCAGAGAAAAACACGTTAAGGATATAAACAGGTAACCCAATATGCAAACTATACCTCCTCCGCAACGTAACTTTTATCTAAGTAAGGAAAACATAAGACTGGAAAATACCAAGTGTTGGCAGAGGTGTGAGTGAATAAGTACTCTCACATACTGCAAGCCAGAATGTAAACCGGTATTGATATTTTGAAGGGCAACTTGGCCATACAATTAATATAAAAATAGGCATACACTGTGTGATGGTTAATGTTTCGTGTCAACTTGGCTAGGCTATGATTCTCAGTGGTTTGGCAGACACTGTGTAATCATCGTCCATTTTGTGATCTGCTGTGAGCAGTCAATCAGTTGAAAGGGGAATTTCTTTGGGGGTGGGGCTTGCCTCCAACCCTGCACTCTTCTTGTCACCTGACCTCCAGTTCTTGGGATGTAAGCCTGCAGCAGCCTCCAGCCTGACAACTGGCCTGTAGATTTTGGGTTCCTCAGCCCCTGCAACCACGTAAGCCAGCAGACGTTTTCAGTCTGTTGCCGGATGCATGGATTTGGGACTTACCAGACCCCACAACTGTGTGAGCCATTTTGGTTACAATTGTGTGAGTCATTTCCTTGAAGTAAATTTCTCTCTCTCTATATATATATTTATATAACACTTTACTGGTTTTACTCCTCTAGAGAACCCAGTCTAAGACAGTGGAGTGCTGCTCTAATAAATAACTGAAATGTGGAAGTGGCTTTGGAATTAGGTAATGCATAGAGGTTGGAAGAGTTTTGAGGTGCTTAATAGTAAAAGCCTAGATTTCCTTGAAGGGACTATTGGTAGAATTATGGACATAAAAGGCAATTGTGGTGACAGCTCAGAAGGAATTGAGGCAAGCCACAGAGAAAGTCTTTATCATTTTAGAGAATACATATGGTGCCATCAACAGAATGTTGCTACAAATGTGGGTGTTAAATGTGCTTCTGCTGAGGCTTTAAAAGGAAATGTATATGTGATTGGACAATGGAGGAAGAGCAATGCTTTATATGCAGTGGCAAAGAATTTGTCTAAATCTCGTTCAAATGTTTTGTGGAAGGTAGAACTTGTAAATTGTAAACTTGAGTATTTGGGTGAGAAGATTTCTAAGCAAGATCTTAAAGGCGCAGCATGGTTTCTCCTTGCCATTTATAGTAGAATGTGGGAGGAAAGAGATGGACTTAAAAATGAACTGTGTAATTGAAACTAGAACTTAAAACTTTGGGAAATTCTGCTATACAAACAAAGGACATGTGCCCTAAAACTCTCACCAAGGACTTGGTGACTCAATCTTTTGCTAAAGAGATTAAACCTGTGACCAACAAATCTACCCAACTACCACAGCAGAAAACCCATCAGCTTAGGATGAAGGAGACAAAGACAGGATAAAAGGAAGGAAAGCTGTATGCCTCTTGGAATTCTACAGGCAGGAAACAGACCAAAAGGGCTACATCTGTTGCCCCCCAAGGAAAGAAAAGGATTTTCGCTGAAACAGCTTGGAGATCAGCAGAACTACTAGGAGGAACACTAGAAGCAGGGCTGACTTGGTTTCAGAGGGTAGAACCATGATCTCCTAGGTCTCAAAGGGTGGAGCCACAGCCTTCTGGATTTCAAATAAGTCAGAACTCCACCAACTTGGTTCCGGAGTGTGGGGTTGCCATTCAGGTAGGCCAAGAGGATGGAGCCACTGACCAAAGCTGAGGGGATATGACTGTCATGCCCAAAGGGCAGAAGAATGAAGCCTACTGAGGCTGAGGGAATGGGGTCGCCATTCAGATGGTCTAGTAGAATAGGGCCACCCAAAGCCGAGGGGGTGAGGTTTCCATAATAGTGGGCCTGGAAGGTGGGACCTCCACTCAGGGGTGAGGGACCCACACCCAGAATCCAGAGAGCATGACCAACACCCAGAGTCTGGAGGACAGAACCATTGCCCAGACAGTCTCAAAGAACAGAGGATTGTTTCTAAGTCTTGAGAAAAAATTTGTTCTGCTGGGTTTTGGACTTGCTTGGTTCCCGTTATTCCTTTTTTACCTCCAATTCCTCCCGTTTGTAATGGAAATGTCTACCTTGTGCTGTTCCACCACTGTAGTTTAGAAACAGTTAACTTGTATTCTAAATTTCACAGGTTTGCAGGTAAAGAGGACTTTTGTGCTAAGATGGAATACACCTAAAATCTTACCTATATTTGATTTAGATGATTCAAAAGATGAGATTTTGGACTTGAAGTTGACTTGAGACTTTTGGGATGGTGTGATGAGGGTGAATATGTTTTACAAGTGGGAAGGACATGAATTTTGGAGGCCAAAGGGTAGAATGTTATAGATTGAATTGTGTCCTCCAAAAATATGTGTTGTAAATCCTAACCCCTACACCTGTGGTTTTAATCCCATTTGGGAATGGGCTGTCTTTGTTATGTTACTGAGGTGTGTTATGGATTGAATTGTGTCCAACAAAGTTATGTATTGTAAATCCTAACCTCTATGCCAGTGGTGGAGCCCTAGTGGTACAGTGGTTAAAAGCTATGGTGAGCTACCACTGCTAACCAAAAGCAGTTTAAATCCAGGCACTCCTTGGAAACCCTATGGATCAGTCCTACTCTGTCCTATAGGGTCACTATGAGTTGGAATCAGCTCGATGGCAATGAGTTTTTTTAATGCCAGTGGTTATAATCCCATTTGGGAATAAGTTGTCTTTGTTATGTTAATGAGACAGGATTAGCATTGGGTGTGTTTAAGATATAAAATAGATTAAACAAGCAAGTGAGAAGCAGAGATGGGGGAAGAGAGATGCCAAACCACATGAAGATCATCCATGCAAAGAAGCTCAACAAGACAAGGACCTTCCTCCAGAGCTGACAGAGAAAGCCTTTCCTTAGAGCCGGCACCCTGAATTCAGACTTCTAGCCTCCTTAACTGTGAGAAAATAAATTTCTGTTTGTTAAAGCCACCCATTTATAGTATTTCTATTTATGGCAGCACTAGATAACTAAGACGAGGCAGTACTAGTGTAGGGTGCATCTTAAGTAAATATCTTTTGAGATATAAGAAGAACAGATTGTGGGAGCAACCAAGCAAGCAAGCAGAGGGGGAAGAAAGATGCCACGCCACATGAGATCTCCAAGGAACCAAGGAAACAGAAGCTGAAAAGAGACAGGACTTCTCCCCAGAGCCAACAGAGAAAAAAGCCTTCCTCTAGAGCCAGCACCCTGAATTCGCACTTCTAACCTCCTAAACTGGGAGAAAATAAATTTGTTTGTTAAAGCCAACAAATTGTGATATTTCTGTTACAGTGGCACTGGATAACTAAGACACACAGTGACCCAGCAATTCTATTCCCAGCAAACCACTTTGCTTAAGAAGCATTCACATATGTACCCAAGGATATACACTAAAGCATTATTTGTAATGGTAAAATATATAAAACACCAAAATGTCTATCAGCAGGGGAATAAACTATAAATATCCAGGCAGTGCAAGAATTTTAAAAAATGGTAAATCTCTAAATATTGACAGGCATTGAAGGTTCTCCAAGTGATATTGTTAAGTTTTTTTAAAGTTACAGAAACACACGGAACAATGTTCTAAAACAAAACAAATCAATTCTATTACTCCTAAAGGTACATGTTTGTATGTAAATGCACAGAAAAGCTCTAGAAAGTAGCCTCCAAGTTGATACTAACAGTTAACTCTGGGGACAGGACTGTGTTGGGATAAGGAAAGTAAAGGGAGATTTTAGCTTTATTATCTTGTTTTAATTTAGAAGAATCAAGAGTATACTCATTACTTATATAATTTAAAAATTAATAATATTTATGATACAAAACTATAACTTCTACAATAGGGGCATGGGCAAAATCCTGTGGGAACATAGTGAAAGAAGAAATTTTAGTTTCGTGTGAGGAAGGATTTTTTATAGCAGTAGTGACGTTTGAGTGGGGCCTTGATGTTTGAATATGATTTTGTCAAGCATTAGAAAGTTGGTGGAGAATTGTAGCAGATTGTATTTTCCAACGATGTCTGTATCTTTACCGGTGCACATCCCATCCCACGTGCTCCTTCAAATGACATTGACATTCCTCCACTGAGAGGTGGGTCTGTGTTCCCTCCCTTTGAACTTGGGCAGGACTTTGTCATTGCCTTGATGAATAGAATGGGTGGAAGTAGCACAGCATGACTTTGAGCTTCTGCCTGGCCCTTTCTTTCACGGGATGCTCACCCTTGGAACACAGCCACCATGCTGTGAGGAAGCCCAAACTAGTCCATGTGGAGAAATCACATGGAGAGGCCCACATGGAGAGAACCTGAGGCACCCAGCCGACAGCCAGCATCAACTGCCAGACATGTGAGGGAAGGAGCCTTCAGATGTTTCCTGCCCCCAGCCTTCAAGTTCTCCAGCTGAGGCCCCGACATACATCATGGAGTAGACAAGCCATCCCCACTGTGCCCTGCCCTAATTTTTGACCCAGAGAACTTGCGAGCATAATAAATGGTTGTTTGATGTCAGTGCGTTTTAGGGTAAGTGCTACACAGCCAAAATAACTGGAACAAAGAAATTCTAAAGAGAAGAAACTACACAAGAAATGGAATGTAGATGTCACAGAGCATCGTGAGTACCGGTACTTATGAGTGATGAGGCCACCAGGTTCAGACCAGGCTACGAACGTCTTATATAACAGGATACAATGGTCAGACATATCCTATTGGCAGTGAAGAACTATTGAAAATTTTACACTGGGAAGGAAATGCTAAGATCTGCATCTTTGCAAGATAACTCTCAGACCAATGTGAAGTAAAGATCAGAAAAGAGACTTAAAAATCAGAAAAGCCCCTCCAATTAAAATTGGTTCTAACCAAGTGAAATGGTAGAACCACCCTATGGGCTACATGTGACTTTTTACTCTTTAGAGTAACGCCCAATTTCTTCTTTTTGTGCCTATTAAAATAGCCTCATCTTTCTCACCATTGGCTTTATAAGGAAGCTGTATAAATATGAACTTATAAAATAGAATAAATCTATACTCATAAACTATAGCTTTTATATTTGTATATCAGGGTTCTAGATAAGATTTCAGTTAAAAAAAAAAGAAAAGGGTGAAAGAAGGAAAAGAGGGAGGGAGCATGGGTTACTTGAGGGCAACATCCAAAGAAGGGGAAGATGGAACTCAACACATAAGGAGGTGTCTCTGTGATAACAGAAAGGTTATAGGAACAAAAATAAAAGCAAAAATACGTATCTGAGAGGATGAAAGATACTAATGAGAAAGTTTCATTCTCGTCTTGGTAGAAGGCCTTGTCTCCTACTTTGTGAGAAAATCAAGAAGAATGTATTGAAAACTGAGAGTTATTGGAGAACCGATCAGATTGACAGGGAATCCATCAGATCCTTACAAGATCTCAAGTAGCTGCAGAGCCCTGGATTTTGATAGTATAATTTATTGGAGACCAGTTTTGCATAATTTTATACTGAGCCTTTTCTAATGTTAATTATTTAAGAGAGGATTAACCAATTTGTAGGATTCCATGTATCTTGATTTTTCACATTTTCCCCTAAGCCTACTTTTGAAAAAGTGTCATAATTTAAACTCTTCATCAAAAGGAAGCTAATAAAAGAAGGAACTCCGATTAATATTTCTTTGTTTTATCATTTGTAAAAGATATTAGTTAATACTTTTTTGAAACAATGAAAAAGAAAATAAAGTAAAATAGAGAAAAACCATTGAAACAAATGGTAAAATCAGATTATAGGGCCACGCGTGAGTCAGACTTATCCATGCTTGTCTCGTCCCTCATTATCAAAGTTAAATAAAAGCCAACTATTTATAGTTCACAAAATAAAATCTGATTAAAAACAATTTCTGCCAGCGTTTCTTATTATTCAAGTTTCTGAGTAAACTTCCTATTCTTTAACCAATTTACCTGCATTCCAGAGGTTACAAACCTCAGGTTCCCCTTCCGACAGCCACGTAGCGGAAGAGACAATGGAAGGAGGTATTGCTGGCAAAAGTGGCTCTGGGTCATCATCATAAAATAACATCAGGTCCTAATAAAAAACAAGAGAGAACATGATAGTTGAAAAGACAAAACTTAATCTCACTGCCCAGTTACAATGGATGTACAATTTATGGAGATACAATATGTGTATTATACTAACCTTATCATCTCCACATTTTGATTTAAACAAATTACAGATAAACTGTCTATACACTTGGGTGCCCATTAAGAGCAGGGTAGTTTTCCTTCATGGGGAATCCCCACTCTTTGCTGGAGATACCTCATGTAGACAGGCAATGATTTCGTTTGGGGCATTAACTTTCCCTGAGCATCCCTGCAGTGTAGTATATCAGTGGCCAATTATTTTGTTTTATTGGTAATAATTGGGCAACCGGCATGCATCTTTTATTTGGATTTTAAAAGTTTAACTTTTTATCATGGAGTCTAAAGTAGACAGAATAATCAATCTAATAGCACAGGTTAAACAATTATCAGCTCAAGGCCAGTTTTGTTTCATTTATATTTCTACCACTCTCCTGTTTTATTTTGAAGCAAATCCTAGATATATCACTTACTTCAATTTGTACCTCTAAATCATAAGAATTTTCATAACAAAACAATAATTGCATGACACCTATAAAATGTCACAATAATTCTTTAATATCATCAATTATCGTAAACTGCTCGAAATTTCAGTTACGCGTTGTCATGGATTGAATTATGTCCACCAAAAATACGTGTCAACTTGGTTAGGTCCTGATTCCCAATATTGTATGACTGTCTACCATTCTGCCGTCTGAGGTGATTTCCCTATGTGTTATAAATCCTATCACTATGATGTTAATGAGCTGGATTGGCGGCAGTTATGCTGAAGAGATCTACAAGATTAGAAAATGTTTTAAGCCAGTCTCTTTTAAGATATAAAACAGAGAAGTGAGCACAGAGACAAGGGGACCTCATACCACCGAGAAAGCAGCACCTGGAGCAGAGCGCATCCTTTGGAGCTGAGGTTCTTGCGCTGAGATGCTCCCAGACCAAGGGAAGACTGATGACAAGGACTTTCCTCCAGAGCCAGCAGTAAGAGAAAGCCTTCTCCTGGAGCCGGCACCCTGGACTTGGACTTCTAGCCTACTGGACTGTGAGAGAATAAACTTCTCTTTGTTAAAGCCATTTACTTGTGGTATTTCTGTTGTAGCAGCACTAAGACACTCATAAATGGTCATAAACAGATTTTTCTACAGTTTGTTTAAATGAGGATTCAAATCCAGTGGGATGGACTGAGTTCTCATTTTTTCTTCTGTGAGTTGGGGATTCTTTTCTTTCTTTTTTAATACTTAATGCTTTATTGAAATAGAATTAAGACATAGTAAAATGCACAAAATTTAAGTGTAGCGCTCAATAATTTTTCACATATATATCCATGTAACCACATTTCCTTCACTCCAGAAAGTTCCCTCAAGCCTTTTTCCAGGCGATCTCATTCCCCCAATTTGTTTCCAATATCCTACAGCTGGATATCTGAGTTGTTTCCAAATTTTGGCTATTATGAACTAAGGTACTTCAAACATTCTTATACAAATCTTTTTCTGGACAAATGCACATACTATTACCAGGTATTTACATTATCCCCCACGTGTCTGTCAGTTTGTCGTACTGTGGGGGCTCGTGTGTTGCTGTGATGCTAGAAGCTGTGCCACTGGTATTCGGACGCCAGCAGGTCATTATTGGCGGACAGATTTCAGCTGAGCTTCCAGACTAAGACGGGCTAGGAAGAAGGACCCAGCCGTCAACTTTGAAAAGAATTAGTCAGTGAAAACCTTACAAATAGCAGCAAAACATAGTCTGATATAGTGACAGCAGATGAGCCCCCCAGGTTGGAAGACACTCAAAAGATGACTGGGGAAGAGCTGCCTCCTCAAAGTACAGTTGACCTTAATGACATGGATGGAGTCAACCTTTCGGGACCTTCATTTGCTGATGTGGCACAACCCAAAATGAGAAGAAACAGCTGCAAACATCCATTAATAATCAGAACCTGGAATGTATGAAGTATGAAACAAGAAAAATTGGAAATCATCAAAAATGAAATGGAACACATACACTTAGATATCCTAGGCATTAGTGAGCTGAAACAGACTGGTATTGGCCATTTTGAATCAGACAATATCGTCTACTATGCCAGGAAGGACAACTTGAGCAGGAATGACATTGCATTCATCATAAAAAAGAACATTTCTAGACCTATCCTGAAGTACAAAGCTGTCAGTGATAGGATAATATCCATATGCCTACAAGAAAGACCAGTTAATACGACTATAATTCAAATTTACACACCAACTGCTAAGGCCAAAGATGAAGAAACTGAAGATTTTTACCAGCTTCCGCAGTCTGAAATTGACCGAACATGCAATCAGGATACATTGATAATCACTGGTGATTGGAATGTGAAAGTTCGAAACATAGAACAAGGATCCACAGTTGGGAAATATGGCATTGGTGATAGAAACTATGCTGGAGAACGCATACTAGAATTTTGCAAGACCAATGACTTCTTCATTGCAAATACCTTTTTTCAACAAAATAAATGGCGACTATACATATGGACCTCGCCAGATGGAATACACAGGAATCAAATTGACTATATCTGTGGGAAGAAAGAATGGAAAAGCTCAACATCATCAGTCAGAACAAAGCAAGGGGCCAACTGTGGAACAGACCATCAGTTGTTCCTGTGCAAGTTCAAGCTGAAACTTAACAAAATTAGAACAAGTCCCCGAGAGCCAAAATAAAACCTCAAGTATATCCCACCTGAATTTAGAGACCATCTCAAGAATAGATTTGACATGTGGAACACTAATGACCAAAGACCAGACAAACTGTGGAATGACATCGAGGACATCATAGATGAAGAAGGTAAGAGGTCATTTAAAAGACAGGAAAGGAAGAAAAGACCAAAATGGATGTCAGAAGAGACTCTGAAACTTGCTCATGAACATTGAGCACCTAAAGCAAAAGGAAGAAATAATGAAGTAAAAGTACTGAACAGAAAATTTCAAAGGGCGAATAGAGAAGACAAAGTATTATGATGACATGTGCAAAGACCTGGAGATAGAAAAACAAAAGGGAAGAACATACTTTGCATTTCTCAAGCTGAAAAAACCAAAGAAAAAGTTCAAGCCTTGAGTTGCAATAGTGAAGAATTCTATGGGGGAAAATATTAAACCATGCAGGAATCATCAAAAGAAGATGGAAGGAATACACAGTCATTATACCAAAAAGAACTGGTAGATCTTCAATCATTTCAAGAGGGAGCATATGATCAAGAACCAATGGTACTGAAGGAAAAGGTCCAAGCTGCACTGAAGTTATTGGCAAAAAGCAAGTCTCAGGAATTGACGGAATACCAATTGAGATGTTTTAATACAGGGATACAGTGCTGGAAGTGCTCATTCATCTATGGCAAGAAATTGTAAGGCAGCTACCTGGCCAACCAACTCAAAGAGATCCATATTTGTACCCATTCCAAAGAAAGGAGATCCAAAAGAATGCACAAATTATCAAACAATATCACTAATGTCACACACAAGTAAAATTTTGCTGAAGATCATTCTAAAGTGGTTACAAAAGTACATCGACACGGAACAGCCAGAAATTCAAGCCAATTCAGAAGAGGACATGGAACCAGTGATACTGCTAATGTCAGACGGATTGTGACTGAAAGCAGAGAATACCAGAAAGATGTTTACCTGTGTTTCACTGACTATGCAAAGGCATTCCATCTTGTGGATCATAACAAATTATGAGTAACATTGTGAAGAACAGGAATTCCAGAACACTTAATTGTGCTCATGAGGAACCTGAACATAGACCAAGAGGCAGTCATTCGAACAGAACAAGGGGATGCTGCGTGGTTTAAAGTCAGGAAGGGTGTGCATCAGGGTTGTATCCTTTCACCATACTTAATCTGTATGCTGAGCAAATAATCTGAGAAGCTGGACTATATGAAGAAGAATGGGGCAACAGGATTGGGGAATGACACATTAACAACCTGTGATATGCAGATGACACAACCTTGCTTGCTGAAAGTGAAGAGGACTTGAAGTACTTACTGATAAAGATCGAAGACTACAGCCTTCAGTATGGATTACACCTCAACATAAAGAAAACAAAAATCCTCCCAACTGGACCAATAAGAACATCATGATAATAGGAGAAAAAATTGAAGTTGCCCAGGATTTCATTTTACTTCAATCAACACCCATGGAAGCAGCAACGAAGAAATCAAACGACGTATTGTGTTGGGCAAATCTGCTGCAAAATACGTCTTTAAAGTGCTGAAAAGCAAAAATGTCACTTTGAGAACTAAGGTGTGCCTGACCCAAACCATGGTATTTTCAATCACTACATATGCATGTGAAAGCTGGACAATGAATAAGGAAGACCAAAGAAGAATTGATGCTTTTGAATTATGGTGTTGGCAAAGAACATTGAATATAACACGGACTGCCGGAAGAATGAACAAGTCTATCTTGGAAGAAGAACAGCCAGAGTGCTCTTTGGAAGCAAGGATGGTGAGACTTCATCTCACCTACTTTGGACATGTTATCAGGAGGGATCAGTTCCTGGAGAAGGACATTAGGTAGAGCGTCATCGAAAAAGAGGAAGACCCTCAACAAGATGGACTGACACAGTGGCTGCAACTATGGCCTCAAAAATACAAGGATTGAGAGGATGGCACAGGACTGGGCAGTGTTTTGTGCTGTTGTACTCTTAGCATCGTTAAGAGTCAGAACCACCTGGATGGCACCTAAGAACAAGTGTTCAGATTGTCTTTTCCAAATATCATTTCTCTCTCAAAGGAACCAGGGCTCCTCGGACAAGTGTCCTGGATAGAAAATAATCAATATGCCCCAGAACACCTTGTTCTACCAGATAGCAAAGAATACTATACTAACTTTACGTCAAAAGGACTCAGGAGCCTATTTAAAGTATACACTGGCCAAAGATGGGACAATTTTAGCATCAATAAGGATAGCAACTACAATGGATCTAATTTAAACATCAAATACAGGCTGTCCTCATTTTGCATGATAGTACAGGACCATAAAAATGGCTGTGCAAACTGAAACCATACAAAATAATCACAGTAATCAATTTTTTTAAAAAAGAGTATGCTTTTCTTTAACCTTTAAAGTTTTTTTGTAAAAGTATTAAAAATTCTCTTACTCTCAGTTGTAAATGTAGACAGAAATGAAAAATAGTAAAGCTAATATTTATTTATACATTGTAATTTAAAACATTAGAAACTTTGAGAATTGAAGTATTTTATTTGTTAAAAACTTAGAAGATTTACAATAACAAAAGAGTAGGTGCTGAGGCTGCTTATGTACGACCAAACACCTCCTGGGATTTAGTTCCTTGGTTTGGAGGTTTATGGTTGGCTTAGTTATCTAGTGCTACTATAACAGAAATACCACAAGTGGGCGGCTTTAACAAACAGAAATTTATTCTGTACCGATCTTTTGGTTATCAGCTGTAGGTCTTAACCACTATGACACCAGGGTTTCCTCTTACAGTCCAGGAGGCTAGAAGTCCAAATTCAGGCAGCCAGCTCCAGGGCAAAGCTTTCTCTCTCTGTTGGCTCTGGGGGAAATCCCAGTCATCAATCTTCCCCTGGGTCTAGGAGTTTCTCAGTGCAGAGACCCCAGCTCCAAAGGATGCACTCTGTTCCTGGCTCTTCTTTCTTGGTGGTATGAGGTCTGTCATGGATTGAATTGTGCCCCCAAAAAATATGTGTATCAGTTTGGCTAAGCCATGATTCCCAGTTTTGTGTGATTGTCCATCATTTTGTCATCTGATATGATTTTCCTTTGTGTTGTAAATCCTACCTCTATGATGTTAATGAGGTGGGACAGACAGCAGTTATGTTAAAGAAGGACTCAATCTACAAGATTGGATTATGTCTTGAGCCAATCTCTTTTAAGAAATAAAAGAGAGAAGCAAGCCGAGAGACAGGGGGACCTCATACTACCAAGAAAGCAGCAGTGGGAGCAGAACATGACCTTTGGACCCAGGGTTCCTGTACGGAGAAGCTGCTAGTCCAGGGGAAAGTTGATGACAAGGACCTTCCTTCTGAGCCAACCGAAAAACCCTTCCCCTGGAGCTGATGCCCTGAATTTGAACTTCTAGCCTACTAGACTGTGAGAGAATAAACTTCTGTTTGTTAAAGCCATCCACTTGTGGTATTTTCTGTCATAGCAGCTCTAGAAAACTAAGACAGGTCCTTCTCCTCTCTGCTCACTTTTCTCTTTTATATCTCAAAGGAGATTGTCTCAAAATACAACCTTATCCTGTAGATTGTATCTTGCCTCATTAACATAACCGCCTCTCATCCTGTTTCATTAATAATCATAGAGGTTAGGATCTAAAACGTATAGAAAAATTACATTAGATCACAAAATGGAGGACAATCACACAATACTGGGAATCGCAGCCTAGCCAAGCTGACACACATTTTGGGGATACACAATTCAATCCATAACGAGGGTCATGGTTTCAAGAGCCATCCCAGTTAATTGATCTAATAAGGTCGTTGGTGGTTCTGTTCTACCTACTAGCTTGTTGTGCAGTGCTTGGGGTATTAAAAGCTTGCAAGCGGCCATCCAAGGCACAAAAATTGGTGTCTATTATTGGTCTAGATATGAGAATTTTTTTCTTCTTTATGTTGAGGTGTAACCCATACCGAAGGCTGTAGTCTTTGATCTCCATCAGTAAGTGCTTCAAGTCCTCTTCACTTTCAACAAGCAAGGTTCTGTCATCTGCATATCACAGGTTGTTAATGAATCTTCCTTCAATCCTGATGCCCCATTCTTCTTCATGTAGTCCAGTTTCTCAGATTATTTGCTCAGCATAAAGATTGAATAGGTATGGTGAAAGGATACATCCCTGATGCACACCCTTCCTGATTTTAAACTACACAGTATCCCCTTGTTCTGTTCAAGTGACTGCCTCTTGATCTAAATAGAGGTTCTGCATGCGCTCAACTAAGTGTTCCGGAATTCCCATTATTCCCAATATTATCCATAATTTGTTATGATCCACACAGTCGAATGCCTTTGCACAGTCAATAAAACACAGGTAAACATCTTTCTGGTATTCTCTGCCTTTCAGTCAAGAGCCATCTGACATCAGCAATGATATCCCTCGTTCCATGTCCTCTGCCGAATCTGGCTTGAATTTCCGGCAGTGCCCTGTTGATGTACTGGTGCAACCTTTTTTTTTTTTTTTATTGTACTTTAAATGAAGGTTTACAGAACAAAGTACTTTCTCATCAAACATTGTTCTATGGCATTGGTTAACAACCCCACGATATGTCAGCACTCTCTCTTCTCAACCCTGGGTTCCCTATTACCAGCTTTCCTGTTCCCTCCTGCCTTCCAGTCCCTGTTCCAGGGCTGGTGTACCCTTTTAGGCTTGTTTTGTTCCATGGGCCTGTTCAAACTTTGACTGAAGGGTCAACCTCAGGCGTGACCTTATTACTGAGCTGAAAGGGTGTCCAGAGGCCATACTCTCAGGGCTTCTCCAGTCTCTGTCAGGCCAGAAAGTCTGGTCTTCCTTTTTGAGTTAGAATTTTGTTCTACGTTTTTCTCCAGTTCTGTCCAGAACCCTCTATTGTGATCCCTGTCAGAGCAGTCAGTGGTTGTGGCCGGGCACCATCTGGTTTTACTGGACTCTGTCTGGTGGAAGGCCATGGTAGATGTTGTCCATTAGTCCTTTGGACTAATCTTTCCCTTGTATCTTTAGTTTTCTCCATTCTTCCTTGCTCCCAAAGGGGTGAGACCAGTGGAGTATCCTAGATGGCTGCTCACAGGCTTTTAAAACCCCAGATGTTACTCACTAAAGTAGAATGTAGAACATATTCTTCATAAACTATATTATGCCAATTGAGCTAGATGTTCCCCGAGACGATGGTCCCCACAGCCCTCAGCCCAGCAATTCAGTCCCTCAGGGAGTCTGGATATGTCTATGGAGCTACCATGACTTTGCCTTGTACAGGTTGTGCTGGCTTCCCCAGTATAGTGTACTGTCTTACCCTTCACCAAAGTTTCCACTTATCTATTGTCTATTAAGTGTTTTTGCATCCCGACCCCTCCCCTCCCTTGAAACCATCAAAGATTGTTTCTTTTTCTACATAAACCTTTTCATGAGTTTTTATAGTAGTGGTCTCATGCAATATTTGTCCTTTTGTGATTAATTTATTTCATTCAGCATAATGCCCTCCAGATTCATCCATTTTATGAGATTCTTCACAGATTCATTGTTGTTCTTTATCGTTGCATAGTGCTCCATTGTGTGTATGTACCACAGTTTGTTTATCCATTCAGCTGTTGATGGGCATCTAGGTTGTTTCCACATTTTTGCTATTGTGAACAATGCTGCAATGAACATGGGTGTGCATATGTCTATTTGTGTGATGACTCTTATTTCTCTGGGATATATTCCTAGGAGTAGGATTGCTGGATTGTATGGTATTTCTATTTCTAGCTTTCTAAGGAAGCGCCATATGGTTTTCCAAAATGGCGCTGCAACAATTTTTTAATCATCTTCAGCAAAATTTGACTTGCAGTGATATTAATGATATTATTCAATAATTTCCACATTCTCATTCTGTTGGATCACATTTCTTTGGAATGGGCACAAATACGGATCCCTTTCAGTTGGTATCTTCTTCCAAATTTCTTGGCATAGATGACTGACCACCTCCAGTGCTGCGTCTGTTTGTTGAAACATCTCAATGGGTATTCCATCAGTTCCTGGAGCCATGTTTTCTTTTTTTTTTTTTTTTTGCCAATGCGTTCAGTGCAGCTTGGACTTCTTCCTTCAATACCATCAGTTCTTGATCATATGTTACCTTCTGAATACTATGGGTGCTCATTGTTACTGGAATAATCTTTGTTTCTAGGCCTTTTCAACAGATAGAGGAAGGAAAAAAAAACGTAAGGTAAATTTATCCTGAGTCCATACTGACATAATTCTAATTCAATGCAGAGTCTATAGAGGTATGACTTAATCTTTTCTATCTCCTTTCTCCCATGCTGAGAATCATAGTTCTGGAAGATGCCAAAAATGAAAGAAAGAGAGTGCCACACGATATTCATTTGATTCATCCCATATTATACCCACAGTAGTCTCAGAGCAAAAATACCAACATCTCAGAATTAAAACACCACTGGATACAAGGTACGCTTGTTTTATTTTATATTTTTAGGAATTACTTTTCTTAGTTTAATTTTGTTTTATAATTAAACAAAATATTCCCAATGTTCCAATGACAAATCTAAAAAACGAGGTATATTCACAAAAATCTAGCTTCTATCCCTCCTTTTCACCTTATTCCCTCTATGCCATTATGGATAACCTTTCTGTTTTTTTTTTTTTTAATTTTATTTATCTTTACATGTTGGTTTTTTAATATAAGCAGATAGACAATCCAGGAATAGATCCAATATAAATGGGAAATTATTATGTGATAGAAGCTACAATTCAAATCAATAGGGAAAGAATGACTATTCAACAAATGATGGTAAGACAACTCATAACCATTTATAAAAATATACTAAATAAAAAAGATGAATTTCTAACTCCTCATATACCAAAACAAATTCCTGATAGACAAAAGATTTAAATTTAAAAAATTAAAGCACAAAAAATCAGTGACTTTTTATAAAGCCTTAGCATAGGGAAGGTCTTTCTAAGAATGACTTGAAATCTAGAAACCATAAAAGAAAGACCAATTTGATGACATAAAACTTAAAGACTTTTATATGCAAAACAAATAAATAAAAGCCAAAAACAAAGTAAAAAATCAAATAGCAAACTGGAAATTAATAGAAAGATAAAGGACCAGACAAGCGGACTAATTCTTTAATAGACAAACAGCTTCCAGGAATTGACAACAAAAAGGTGAGATGCCAAATTAAAATACGAGCAAAGAACATGAATATAGCCAATAAAAAGACACAGAAATGCCCAAAAAACACACGAAAAGTTGCTCAATCTTACATATAATCCAAAAAAAAATTCTCCTACCTCTCAGACTGGCAAATATTAAAAAATTTGAGAATACTCATTATTTGCAAAGGTGGGGGGAAAGAGTCATTCTGATACACTGTTGGTGGATATAAATTGGTGCAACTCTTGGGAGGACAATCTGGTAGTATTTTTCAAAACTAAAAATAAATACAATCTTTCTGCAATCCCATTCCTGGGAGGGCATTGTAAAAATTATATATGCATTGGGTTATTATTGTACCATTGCCTTTAATAGACAAAAAACATTTTTTAAAATCCCTAAATGACTACCAGTAGAGAAAAGTTACATAAACTGAGATTCATTAATACGCCAAGGCTGTAGCACGGCTATCTGCACTGATATAGAAATAGGACCACGGTATATCGTTCGGTAAAAAAGTATATTTTGCAACAGTGTACAATGAATGATTCCATTTACTATATAGAAAGATGTCCAAGATAGACTTCTTTGTGAAAAAAGCATCTTGCAGAGCAATATATATTGAATGATTCTATTTAGATAAAAGAAATGTGTGGGCAGAGAAAATCTCCAGAAAACTTAGCTAAAAAAAAAATAGCTGTTTCTGAGGAAAAAGACTGAAGCAGTAGAGAGGAATGAAAAGAAACTTTGATGTTCGCTCTTTACCCATTTATATTGTTTGAACGTTTCTTCAATACGTATTTTCTCATTTAAAAAGAATAAAAATATAAACCTGAAAATAAAAAAGGATTTCTATGCATAAAGCGATGATGCAGCAAAGCGATAAAGAAATGATCAATTAAATAATTAGAATAATGATAATTTCCATTTCTCAAACAACTCTGATGAGCTCAAATTTTTGCAAATATAATAAATGATACGCTCATAAACCCAAGGGTAAAAATTTTATACTCTTCATTTAGCAAAATAATAAATGGAGGCAGTAGGAAATAAACATTTATCTTCTACCACCAGCAATTGAGTAACTCACAACTAGACGGAGGGTTTTGGTCAGCTTTAATTGTATGTGAACAAATTCATAGCATCCCTATCTGTTGCTATGGAAACAACTGCCACCAAAAAATCACAAACTCATTGTTGAAGCTCCTCGAAGAGGAAAACAGGAAGATCTTTTGAGGTGATGAGTCTTATTAATCAGAAACTTTAAATAACAAAAATTCCACACAGTATACAGACAGAAGAGAGGGCCACACTGAAGTGTCATAAATTTAAAGGCTTTCTTTAGTTTTTAAAGTATCAGTTAGGCCAGCACTGCTGTGTCTTTGAAAGCTCTCTTCAGCTGAGAATTTTACTTCCTGCTCTTTAGAGAATTTTCCTTTTATTTGTAGAAAAAGTACAGGTTAAAAGGCTTAATTTAAAAAAATTTTTAAAGACACTTCTAGGCACCCCTGACCGCTCCTAGGCAATCGACACTGTCTTTCTCATTCTGTACTGAGAACGTGAGAGTCCTCATGTCATACGGTACCTCCTGTGTAGTCCATCTGGCAACAAGAACTGCATTTACTGTTCAGCTTGCTAGGTTTTGTCTCTTGTTACAAAAGCAGATTACAGAAGAGGACATATCGGGCTGCATCGAAAGCTCCCAGCATTAGTAGGAGGAGATGCTTGTCAGTAAGAAGATGGGATGTTGTTGTGATAAGTGATGCTTTGAAGCAGGAAAATCCAGCATCTAAACTTCTCTTGAGAGAAGGCTACCACTTTTTGTTCACTCATATACGACGGGGAATGATGTAAGTCAATTACAGTGGGTTTCTCTAAAGTAAGGAAAAGCAATAGTAATAATTAACAGGGCCAGAAAGTCAGGTGGCATTTTTAGGCTCCCAAGCACAGAGAATTATTCATGTCTATTTTCCCTCCTTAAAAGCCATCAGCCGCAAATAGACCGATCGCAAATTTAAAAGTGATTTTGACTTAATTTTTCTTTTAAAATAATCTACATATTTTCAATCTGTGAGCTACTATGCAATTAAAGAACAGCAAAATTTTCATTTTGCCTACTTTCCTGGCTGCTAGAAAATCACCTGAATCCAATACTTAATTCGGTTGGGGGAAGGGGTTGAGAAGAGAAGGTCAGGAAATAATTTCAGCCTCTCTCTCTCCTAGGAATTGTGGTGGGGAATGCTAAGCAAAGCACTCTGAGCAGACCAACCCAGCATCTTTCAAGGAAAGAGACAGAGGGGAGCAATATCTAATCAGTGCCTACTATCCATTCGTTCATTTCTTCATTTGACAAATATTTAGCAAAATTCAGTAATGTAAGACTAAAATAAGACTAAATCTTGGCAACTAGAGAGTCAGAAATGAATAAGACTTTTTGAAAAGGTCTTTAGTCTCAAGGAGTTTTCCTTCCAGTGGAAGAAACATATTGAACAGAAAAACGAATGAGTGAATGAGGTCATTTCATACAGTTGTGAGCAGAATAGGTTTTCAGATAAGATGATTTCATAAGTTCGTACTTTCGGGATCCCTCCCTTCTGGAAACATATAGCAATGAAAGAGAAAATACAAATGTAAAAATTAAAAAGACAGAGCCATGTTCAAAAACAAGATAAACATCTTCATGAATCAGAACACAAACGGAAACACGTAATGGTAAGGAGGGTCGAAGCCATGCACCTCTGGGGCTTTGGGTCCAAAGACAGGAAACCAGGAGCTCAACTCTTAAAGGGTAAGTGCAGATTAAAAGCGTCCATCCATGCTAGGAGAGCTAAAAATAGACTCAGTGCTTGACAATATGCTCAGGCATTAGGATCCCCTGCTCATGGAGCTTGTCATCATTCACAGCCTGGGGCTGCGGCTTCTAGGAGCAGTACACCCAGGGAGGCAAGGGGCCACAGACGAAACTTCTCCAGCAACTACATCATGGCACCCTTTGTTCTGGGGACTGGATCTGCAATACCTCTCAGACCAGCAAGAGAAAAAAGCCTCAAACTGCCAGCCTAAGTCTGAATATGGATAGGTGGTCCCAGGTGTCTGCAGGAGGCAAATGAAAACCTGTCAAGCAGGGAGGGGTGAGGACAGAGAGAGAAAAAGATTAAAAAAAAAAAAAAAAAAAACTTGAGCCGCTCAAGACCAGTCTACAAACCAGCATTCCAAGACAGGAAAAAGACAGAATTCACTCCTGCCAAAATGAAAACAATAAAGCAATTTTAAAGGTATTTAAAATTAAGTATGTTAAAAAAAAAAACCAAAAAAAAAAACCCATACCTGTTGCCATTGAGTCAATTCCAACTTAGGGACTTACAGGACACAGTAGAAGTGCCCCATAGGGTTTCCAAGGCTATAATCTTTACAGAAGCAGACTACCATATCTTTCTCCCATGGAGCAGCTGGTGGGTTCAAACCACTGACCTTTTGGTTAGCAGCTAAGCATTTAACCACTGCGCCACCAGGGCTCATAAGTATGTTTGTTATTGTTGTTAGGTGCCATTGAGTCAGCTCTGACTCATAGTGACCCTGTGTACAACAGAATGAAACATTGCCCAGTCCTGCACCATTCTCACAATCTTTGTTATGCTTGAGCCCATTGTTGCAGCCACTGTGTCAATCTACCTGCTTGAGGGTCTTCTTCTTTTTCACTGACCCTCCACCAAGCATGATGTCCTTCCCCAGGGACTGGTCCATTCTGATAACATGTCCAAAGTACATGAGCCGAAGCCTCACCATCCTTACACCCAAGGAACACTCTGGCTGGACTTCTTCCACAAAAGGTTTGTTCCTTCTTCTGGCAGTCCACGGTATATTCAATATTCTTCGTCAACACCATAATTCAAAGGCATCAATTCTTCTTAGGTCTTCCTTATTCATTGTCCAGCTTTCACACGCATATGAGGCTATTGAAAACACTACACTTTGGGTCAGGCCCACCTTAGTTTTCCTATGCTTTTTAACACTTTAAAGAGATCTTTCGCAGCAGATTTGCTCAACGCAATATGTCCTTTGATTTCTTGACTGTTGCTTCCATGGGCATTGATTGTGGATCCAAGTAAAATGAAATCCTTGACAACTTCAAAATTTTCTCCGTTTATCATGACGTTGTTTATTGGTCCAGTTGTGAGGATTTTTGTTTTCTTTATGTGAAGGTGTAATCCATACTGATCTTTATAGTACTTCAAGTCCTCTTCACTTTCAGCAAGCAAGACTGTGTCATCTGCATATGGAAAGTTGTCAATGACTCTTCCTCCAATCCTGATGCTGCATTCTTCTTCATATAGTCCAGCTTCTCGGATTATCTGCACAGCATACAGATAGAATAAGTATGGTGAAAGGATACAACCCTGACATACACCTTCCCTGATTTTAAATCATGCAGTATCCCTTTGTTCTGTTCCAACGACTGCCTCTTGGTCTATGTACAGGTTCCACATAAGCACAATTAAGCATTCTAGAATTCTCATGCTTCACAATGTTATCCATAATTTGTTATGAGCCACATAGTCGAATGCCTTTGCATAGCCAATAAAACACAGGTAAACATCTTTCCGGTATTCTCTGCTTTCGGCCAAGATTCATCTGACATCAGCAACGATATCCCTGGATCCATGTCCTCTTCTGAATCCAGCTTGAATTTCTGGCAGTTCCCTGTTGATGTACTGCTGCAGCCATTTCTGAACTATCTTCAGCAAAATTTGACTTGCATGTGATATTAATGATGTTGTTCGATAATTCCCGCATTCTGTCAGATTGCCTTTCTTTGGGATAGGCACAAATATGGATCTCTTCCTGTCAGTTGACCAGGTAGCCGTCTTCCAAATGTCTTGAATTCTCCCCTAGAGCCTCCAAAAATGAACACGGCCCTGCTGACAGCTTGATTTTAGCCCAGTAAGAACTGTGTCAGATTTCTAACCTACAGAACTGTGAATGTAATAAATGTGTGTGGTTTTAAGACATCAGTTTGTGGTAATTTTTTACAGCAGCAACAGGAAATTAACACAATGACTCACCTCTGTTGACTTCCAAGCATTAATCCTGAGTGGTAGTGTTTCCTGGGATAATGCAGTCTCACCAGGCAACTGGATGTTTTGCCACTGCTCTTGTTTTGATCCTGCCTGGGAAGCATTTTCTGTCAACAAAATATAGCTAAGATTTTCCTTTGGCCAAAAATAGCAATGTTTTTACATTAGTACATAATTTTTTAGTTAATCACTTCTGAAGATCCCTTTTGTCTACTAAATAAATATATATCACCTGCCAATAGCTAGTTATGAATATTATTTTAATAATCCCTTATAATAATTCACAAGACAGATTAAAAAAATACACCATCATTTCTCACCTTATCTCCCATCAACAACTCTATTTTATAGCTTTATTATTTGAAAGTCTTTTTTATTAATAAGGTACAACATAGTATAGAAAATAGTTTGAAAATGTAAAAATGATTCAGATGAATTTGTAGCAAAATAGGAATGACAACTATAATTATTCTAATTAATATTTAAAAGAATGTTATAACTGCAGTGTGAGTTTCACGTATTCTAGGAGAAATTAATCAGAAATATACAGATCATTTGATTAAAAAAAGAAATATGAAACATAATTCTCTTTTAAAATTTAACTTAAACATAAAAGGGAAACTACATGAATGAAAATGAACTGATATTTCTGCTTATATTTTTTTGCTAAATTTAATGTTTTTGTAGTCTTAACATCATTTTCCTTCCTACGCTGTCTTAGTTATCTAGGGCTGCTATAACAGAAATACATAAATGGGTGACTTTAACAGGCAGAAACTTATTTTCTCACAGTTTATTTAGGAGGCTAGAAGTCTGAATTCAGGTGCCAACTCTAGGGCAAGGCTTTCTCTCTCTCTTAGCTCTGGAGGAAAGTCCTTGTCTCTTTGTGCTTCTGCTCCTGGACAATCTTCCTGTGGCTTGGCATTTCTCTTCCCCCCATCTCTGCCTGCTGGATTGCCTGTTTAATCTCTTTTATATCTCAAAAGAGATTGACTCAGAACACACTCTACAGTAATCCTGCCTCATTAACATAATAAAGATTCCCAAATGGGATTATAAACACAGGCATAGAGTTTAGGAACTACAATATAATTCAATCTGTAACATTCCATCCTTTAGCCCCCCAAGACTAATGTCCTCCCCACATGCAAAGCACATTTACCCCATCACATCATCCCAAAAGTCTTAAATCAACTCTGTCTTAGTCATCTAGTGCTGTCATAACAGAAATACCACAAGTGGATGGCTTTAACAAAGAGAAATTTATTTTCTCACAGCCTAGTAGGTTACAAGTCCAAATTCAGGGCATCAGCTCCAGCGGAAGGCTTTCTCCCTCTGTCAGCTCTGGAAGAAGGTCCTTGTCCTCAATCTCCCCATGGTCGAGGACCTTCTCAGGCGCAGGGATCCCGGGTCCAAAGGATGCGCTCTGCTCCTGCTGCTGCTTTCTTGGTGGTATGAGGTCTCCAACTCTCTGCTTGCTTCCATTTCCTTTTATCTTTTGAGATATACAAAACAGTGCAGGCCACACCCCAGGGAAACTTCCTTTACATTGGATCAGGGACGTGACCTGGTAACGGCGTTACAATCCCACTCTAATCCTTTTAACATAATATTACAATCACAAAATGGGGGACCACCACAGAATACTGGGAATCATGGCCTAACCAAGTTGATACACATATTTTTGGTGGACATTAATTCAATACATGACAAACTCCAAGTCCAAAATCTCATCTTCTGAATCATCTAAGTCAAATATGGGTGAGACTTTAGGCATATTCCATCATGAAGCAAAAGTCCCCTTCATCTGTGGACCTGTGAAATCTAGACTACAAGTTATATTTCCAAAGTACAATGGTGGAACAGGCACAAGATACACATTTCCATTAGCAATGGAAGAAATTGTGGGGAAAGAAGGAATAACAGTATCAAGCAAGTCCTAAACTCAGGAAAACAATTTACATTAACTCTCAAGGCTTGAAAATAATCCTCTCTTCTCTGAGACCATCTAGGCAATGGCCCTGCCCTCCAGACTTTGGGTGTTAGTTATGCTCTCTGGATTCTGGGTGGAGGTCCCTTGGCCCTGGGCTTCAGCTCTGCCTTCCAGGCCCACTGGGAAGGCAACTCTGTTCCCTCAGCTTTGGACAGCCCCATTTTCCTAGTCCATCTGACTGATGACCATACCCCCTCAGCCCCTGCAGGCCCTGTTCTTCTGCCTCTTGGGCATGGCAGCCCCATCCCCTCAGCTTTGGGTGGCAGCCCCATACCCCTGGCACACTTTCATGGCAGCTCCACACTCTGGAACCATGCTAGTGAAAATCTTGCTCTTTGAAACCTAGGAGGCTGTGGCCCCACTCTTTGAGATCCAGGAGACCATGGCCCCACCCTTCAAAACTGAGAAGGCCCTACTTCCCACGCTTCTTCCAATAGTTCTGCTGATCTCTGAGCTGCTTCACTGATGGTTTTTCTTTTCTTGGAGGGCAAAAGATGTAGTTCCTTTGGCCCGTTTCCTGCTTGTAGAATTCCAAGAGGCAGACAGTATTCTTTCCTTTAATTCTTTCTCTGTCCCCATTCAGTCTAAGGTGATGGATTTTCTGCTGTGGTAGTTGGTTAGCTCCATCTGTCACAGGCTTAGTTTCTTTAATAAAAGATTGTGTAGCCACATCCTCGGTGAACATTCTAGGACACGTGTCCTTAGTTTGTACAGCAGAATTTTTCAAAACTTTAAATTCTGTTTTCATCTTGCCCAGTTCATTTTTAAGCCCATCTCTTCCCTCTCAATTTTACTATAAGCAGCAGGGAGAAGCCATGCAGCCCCCTTAAGATCTTGCTTAGAAATATCATCAGCCAGATATCCAAGTTCATCACTTACGAGTTCTCCCTTCCACTAAATCTTTGAGCATAATTCATACAAGGTCTTTGTCACTGCATAAAAAGCACTGCCCTTCCTCACTGTCCAATCACATGTTCGTCATCTTCTTTGAAAGCCTCACCAAAAGCACGTTTAATGCCCACGTTTCCAGCAAAATTCTGTGGCTCAAGCCACATGTATTTGCTAAGACAAGATTTTCTTTATAGCTCTCTTCACTCTCTTCTGAGCCCTCACCAGAATTGCCTTTGACATCCATAATTCTGCCAACAGTCTCTTCAAGGCAATCTAAACTTTTACTATTAGGCACCTTAGAGAGCTTCCAGCCTCTACCCATCACCCAATTCCAAAACCACTCCCACATTTTAAGTATCTATTAGAGCTGCACCCCACTCTCAGTACCGAATTCTGTCTTAGTTATCTAGTGCTGTTATAACAGAAATACCACAAGTGGATGGCTTTAACAAACAGAAATTTATTTTCTTGCAATTTAGGAGGCTGGAAGTCCAAATTCAAGGTGCTGGCTCTAGCGGAAGGCTCTCTGTTGGCTATGGAGGAAGATCCTTGTCTCTTCTGAGCTTCTGCTCCTGGGGAATCTTCATGTGGCTTGGCATTTCTCTTCCCTCATCTCTGTTTGCTGGAGCGATTGTTTAATCTCTTTTATATCTCAAAAGAGATTGACTTAAAACACTCTATACTAATACTGCCTCATTAACATAACAAAGACAACCCATTCCCAAATGGGATCATAACCACAGCCAGAGAGGTTAGGATTTACAACCCATATTTTTGGGGAACACAATTCTAGTCTGCAACTTCCATATATATTCTTTTCAAAAATTTGTCTACCCGGCATTGCAACTGTTTGGAGGCATCACGCTAGTTCTTTCCCCGTTCTCTTTCATAATCAATTTCCTCCCACTTTAGAAAGAAAGACATATCCCTTACCCATCTTATTACAGTACATCTTTCCAAAGCATACAAACCTCTGAGCCACCAAACAATAGTTTAATATACTGGTATAGGGAAGGCTTCCTTTTATTAAGGCATGAAAATCCCAAAGTAAAACTTCAAGGTTTGTCCTGTCTTACACATATTTCTTTTAATGGCAAAACATGGCATTCCTGACATGATATTTTGGCCCATACTAGGATGTTCGGTATGCAGAGAGGGCAGCAGGACAGTTGACAAGTTTCATTTAATGACCTTGCCTTTTTTATCCCCCAACTATTGTCGAAGAATGCGTCATTATTAGGGAGAGTCTCAGGAGAGCAAAGCAAAGAAAGCATGGGAAGTAGTGGTGCCTTGGTTCACCAAGGCAACAAATAGATGATAAGGCTCTATGCTTTACTCATCTCTCTTATGAAAAGGATTCAGAAGTGTGAAGACTGTCAAAGTGATGTTCATTTATACTCTTATTTGAATAAATAAAGTCAGACTTTCTCTGAAAGGAAGTTTATATCTTATCTGACTGGTTGTTTTGACAATGAGGCTGGCTTTGCCAATTAGGTTATATGGTAAATATTTTCCAAAAATTGAATGAACCAAATGTTCACTTCTGAAAATTTGATGAAAATATTTTTAAAGTACATAAGATAAAATAGTTTTCTCAAAAACATTATTGTATTGACAGGTATATTGCAATTAATATTCTTGTTTTTCTCATATTTTCTGAGTATATTGGGTTAAAGTATGACAGGTACAACTAATAGTCATTTGATAAATTTTAGTAAAGATTTTTTGGTATTATTCCCAGAAACTGAGAAAGTAAATTACTCCTAATGACTGTTTAACAAATCTTATAGTAAGCGTACTTCCAATTCTTTGCTTTCAACAACAGTGAAGAATGACCTAATGAAGTTGAGTTGACAAGAGATAAAAAAAATATTTTTATAATAAATTACTATATAATTATGGCATATTACTTGTAAGGTGTTCACAGAATTGATTGACATTGGTACAATAAAACACCTTTCATTCCCACCTACGTTTTTATGTGAACAAGTTTTCTCAACTCTTACATCTATAAAAATGTAAAATAAGAATGGAATTTATGCCGAACTCTGCTTATTTCTAATAATAAGTAATATTCATATATGGGTAAACAGTCCCAGTCATCTCATAAAAGCTTGTATTTTCAATAAAATAGTATTCTTTAAGTTTAATAAGTATTTATAAAAATGTATATTTATTTATGTGGTGGTTATATATTGTCTACTAATAATAATTATAAATGATAAGCCAATCTAGAAAGAATATTTTACCATTTAAAGCCTCTCGTCACAGAAAATTTAGAAAAAAAACTTCAACTTAATTTATATGCATCTTTGATGTAGAGAAGACTTTGAAGCATAAAAATAATTTATATAAGGATAAAATTCTGTGAGGGATGTGGAATAGAAATAGGACTTCAAGGGGAAAAAAAGGAATGATGTCAAATTTCCCACACTTAAGGAAGACTTCCTTCATGTATTTTTTTCAAATGAATGTAGGTATCAATCACAATGGTGTTCAGATTCCTTTAGGTACATTTAAAAGATTGATGAAGAGTTTTCTATTTTGTTTTTAATGTCCATATTTACAATATGACAAATTATATTCTTCACAATGACAAGATAAAAGTTCACGTGCCAATTAAAAATGTGTGAGGGAGTACATAATTTTTCAGAATTGTCTTAGGGAGTATGTGGGAATAGTAGCTTGAAGAGCAATGGTATAAGATATGGTCCTTGCTTTCAAAAAGTTTATTGCCTGAGTAGGAAGGTAAGTCTAACATACAGACTTATACGACACAATTATGTAAGTATTACATACTAAACTTTCTTGAATTAACTAACTTTAGGAACAACAGACATTACTAAGTAGAAAGAAAGCAATGTGCACTAGAGTAACCAGAGTCTCAAACAGGAAGTGGAAGTTGAACAAGGCTATGAAGGATGGCTTTGTTGCTGCTGTCGTTAGTCACCACAGACTCATAGGACTCTAACAAATGTAGAGGAAGAGAGAAACTATTCCAAGCAGAAGGAACTATATGAACAAAAGGAACAAGTATGATATATGCCAAAGATACGGAAGAAATAAGAAGAACTTTTCATTTATAGTTATAACTTTCATTGTAATGTCACATGAAATAGAATAATTAAAATGAACTTATTTTGGACTTTGGAATTACATACTTAACACAGGTAAATAGTGTTGATTTGAGGCTTAGATCATTTATCTACTTTCAGGAAGCATCAAAAGAAAATGCAGAGTCGCCATACCAAAAAGAATTGGTCAACATTCAACCATTTCAGGAGACAGCATATGATCAAGAACTGATGGTACTGAAGGAAGAGGTCCAAGCTGCACTGAAGGCATTGGCCAAAAAACAAGGCTACAGGAACTGACGGAATACTAATTGAGATGTTTAAACGAACAGATGTAGCGCTGGAAGTGCTCACTCGTCTATGCCATGAAATTTGGAAGACAGCTACCTGGTGAACTGACTGGAAGAGATCCATATTTGTGCCCATTCCAAAGAAAGGTGACCCAACAGAATGCAGAAATTATTGAAGAATATAATTAATATCACATGCAAGTAATATTTTGCTGAAGATCATTCAAAAGCTATTGGAGCAATACGTTGACAGGAAACTGCCAGAAATTCAAGCTGGATTCAGAAGAGGATGTGGAACTAGAGACATCATTGTTGATGTCAAATGGATCATGGTTATAAGCAGAGAATACCAGAAATACCAGAGAATACCTGTGTTTTATAGACTATGCAAAGGCATTCAACCGTGTGGATCATAACATATTATGGATAACATTGTGAAGAATGGGAATTTCAGAACACTTAATTGTGCTCACGCGGAACCTGTACATGGATCAAAAGGTAGTCGTTTGAACTGAACAAGGGAATACTGCGTGATTTAAAGTCAGGGAAGGTGTGCATCAGGGTGGCATCCTCTCACCATACTTATTCAATCTGTATGCTCAGCAAATAATCCAAGAAGCTGGACTGTATGGAGAAGAATGTGTCAGCAGGATTGGAGGAAGATTCATTAGCAACCTGCAATATGCAGATGATACAATCTTCCTTGCTGAAAGTGAAGAGGACTTGAAGCACTTACCGATGAAGAGCAAAGACCACAGCCTTCAGTATGGATTACACCTCAACATAAAGAGAACGATCCTCACAACTAGACCAATAAGCAACATCATGATAAACGGAGAAAAGACTGACGTTGTCAAGATTTCATTTTACTTGGATCCGCAATCAACACCCATGGAAGCAGCAGGCAAGAATCAAAAGATGCATTGCACTGGGCAAATCTGCTGCAAAAGACCTCTTCAAAATGTTAAAAAGCAAAGATGCCACTTTAAGGACTGATGTGCGCCTTACCCAAGCCATGGTGTTTTCAATCGCATCATATGCATGTAAAAGTTGGACAGTGAATAAGAAGACCAGAGAAGAATTGATGCCTTTGAACTGTGGTGTTGGTGACGGCTATTTTATATACCACGGGCTGCCAGAAGAACGAACAGGTTTGTATTGGAGGTGGTACAACCAGGATGGTCCTTAGAGGCAAGGATGGTGAAACTTCATCTCACATACTTTGGACATGTTATCAGGAGGGATCAGTCTCTGGAGAAGGACATCATGCTTCGTAAAGTAGAAGGTCAGCGAAAAAGAGGAAGACCCTCAGCAAGATGGACTGACATGTGGCTGCAACAATGGGCTCAAGCCTAACAATGATTGTGAGGACGGCGCAGGACCAGGCAGGGTTTCGTTCTGTTGTACACAGGGTTGCAGAGTCGCAACTGACTCAATGGCCCCTGACAGCAACAACATATTTTCTATTGCTGTTTCAGCGTTCAGCAACAAAATTATCACTGAAATGACATGGATTTTGGTTTAAGACATCACAAAACTGTACTAATAAAAACTTCAGAAAGTATATCTTCAAATACGTGGTGAGCAAAATCGAAGACTAGAAAGAATTGTGAAAGAAAAAAAAGCTTGCGTATTTAAAAATGCCTTTTGGCTTAGAAAAGCTAAAATGTTATAAACTTATCTTAAAGTATCTTATAGGATGAAGGAGAAAGCAGTTAGAATATAGTGAGTCTATTGAAATTCATTCAATTTTTTTTTTTTTTACCACCACACAGCACAACACTGGAAGGGTGGTGTGCTTAATGCAACTCTAGATTGGGTGATTAAACAGCATTTAGCTCTGGGAGTTTTCACAAGCACGTGGAAGGAGCGAACACACATTTAGTTCCTGAGAGAAAATGAAGTCCCTTTGCTATCATAAGCTGCTCATCAATTGAGACTGTGAAGTCACCCGCCAAGGAGGGCTGGTATGTAAATGAAAACCTCAAAGGAAAAAGTGAAGATGCTCCAGGAAATGATGCTACTGAGTCATCTGACGGTGAGGCTACGACACCCAGGCTGCAGGCGCCTTGTAGAAGCCAAGAGAAGCTGTCGATCTCGCTGAGGCTGTACGACACAGATAACACCACAAAGCAGAACGGGGAGCCCTGTGCTATTTTGTAAATGAGATATCAAACTGACATTCAGGCTATCAGACGTTAACAATGCAACAGCACATTTTGGAAGTGAAATGTTCCATAAATTGAACAGATTTCCAAAGTGTTCCATTTATTATTTAGCATCTAATAAGACTGACAGGTCATTTTCTGCACTGGGTATGGCCAATAACAAAATTAATTTTTTTAATAAATGAGTGTACAGGCAGCTCCTGGGTTATGAATGAGATCTGTTCCTAAGACTGACTTTAAATCAAACTTGTAGGTAAGTCAGAACAGATAAATACAGCTCTTATTTACCTTCAGTCAAACATTTGTCTTAGTATATAGTATATATTTTACTTTTTGATGCATATAAAACACTTAGGAAACACTTCTAAATACACTAAAACATCTTAAATATAATATCACAGTATATAACAATAATAATACAGTAATAATAAAAGCAATTACATATGGTACTATACTGAAGAGAGAATCTGTGTGTTTGTGTGTAGGTAAAAAAAAAATTTTTTTTTAGGTATATAGTACTATAAAAAAAATCTTAGATAAACTGTAAAAAACCATTTAGATAGAAAAAAAAAGAAAAAAGATCATGATTAAAGGTTAACACTAATGAACCACTATGTTTAACTCAATTTTTAATACAACAGGCTTTCTGACACTCCGTTCTCAAGTACAAGTTGTCCATAGTCAGGCATTCATAAGCTGGAGACTGCCTGTATCCATTATAGAAAATATTCACGGGGCTAATGAAAAACAGATAGACACAAAAGTAAAGTCCATAGCAACTAATAAGCTCCCACCTAACTTTTGCAGAAAGTTTGTAACTTGACTCCAATTTCATTCTCTTAGAGCACAATCACATGTAAGCATCTTCAAGTAATTGGTATTTGTCCTCATATTTTAAACTTTTTGTTTAACAATAATTTCAAACTTACAAAAAGTTGCAAGAAAAGTACAAAGAACTTCCGTAAGCTCTTAATCCAGATTCACCGATCGTTAATATTTTGCCCCATTTGTTTTATAAGTATTTCTCTGTTTATGTAGGCATATTACTATTGTCCTTATTTTTAAATCTGATAGAAAAATCATCACAGGTTGTGTAACCGAGAAAACATGCCGAGACTCAGGTTTCTATGTGGGAGAGCGTTATGAGTACTCTCAGGAACAATCATTGTGAGGAGTTAAGGCAGTAGGATTGGGCTGAGGGAGAAACAGGCTTGATGAGCAACTGCAAGATCCGCCTACTAGGAGCCTTGGAGCTAGGATGGCTCTTCATAGTTGACGTGCCTTGAAGGGAATGAGCCAGCCCACATCCACTAGTCACTGGATGTTAAGCTTTCCTCAGGGAGACATAACTGGGAATTCCCAGAGAAGGAGTCAAGTAAGAGCGCTCAGCCACCAACACTCCCAGCAGCTGAGGGCATAAGTGCTTTGATGTTGAAGGGGGGATCTGGGAAGCGCATTCCAGCATCCGCTGCAGACAAAACTGCTGTGTCTCCTTTACTGCTCTGCTTCTCTCGACTTCTGAGAAACGCTTCACAGGGATAGGAGATAGAGTATGTGAGCACCATAAATCCTTCCTGAAAAGGGACTTTTAAGATTAGTGGGGAAAAAGACATGTTTTTTAAAAAAGATGAGAATACAAAAAGGATAAAGAACAAAAAAGCAGAGCTCTTTAAGTAGAATAAGAGATAAATTTTGAAATAGGTAGAAAAGAAAAAGTAAGAAATAACAAACTTGTTGCTAGAGATCTTAAAAAGCAAGTTAAGGCAATTTTATTTCAGAATTTTATTAACACCAACATACAAAATCTGAGACATTGCCAGAATTTCTTGTATCAGAATAAAAAGGAACACAAAACCCAAAATTGTATTAAATGTTCAACTATAGACAAAGAGAAATAAAAAGCCACAGTTCAATATACAGTATGACACTGTGAGGAGCTCCAGTGACCCCTCTCCAGTGAAACTAGCGAAAACAATTTTTAAAAACTGTAAATCCTCTGGAAATGGTTCTAAGGGAAAATAACAAATGAATGAACACCTCCTCAAGGAAATCAATAGAATTTTGTTAACAAAGGCAAAAGTCTGTGGTATTTGAACCAAGACTGTTCCCTCCTTTCCCCATTCTAGCTCAGTAAGGCAGAGATTCCACCCCAGGCTGCTGCAGCCAAGAACACAGCTCCCTCTCCCCACAGCTCCCATTTTGAGCTTCTTGTCCTGCCCCCAGCTGCCTGATGCTAACGCTAAGGTCAGCTGAGCACAGTGGAGATGGGCAGACTCTCCTTTTCTACCTAATCCTACTTGTGGAACAAAGGCTCTACCTGGGGTGTGGGGTGCTGAGAATACTGGGACCCTGATATCCCTTCCCCCAGCTTGTTAGTCAGCAAATTTCTTGCCAGAAAAGGCAGGCTAAGAGCACCTCAGGCTACTGCCCCCACCCCCCCCCACAAAACACTCAGCTTCTAGAATGGGGGTGTCACTCAGAGAAAAGCTTGCCATTGTCCCTCTTCCCAGCTCCAAAGCCTTGGCTCAGGGATTTTGCCTGGGGAAAAAGTAGGGCATATAACAAATAGCTCCTCATCTTTCCCCCCAAAGGAACTGACTTCATTTGTAACACAACATGGAGAAATTAAAACCTAATGGCCCTCTCAAAAACAGTGGAGGTTTGGTGAAGGGAATTAGAAGGAGATTTGTAGATCTAATGAAGATACAGCCTAGACTATAGGCTGGCTAGTTTTCAGGAGAGAATAAAAACTGTTGTCAGGAGGGAATAGGACAGTCGGGAGGAGCCCTCCTGGGGTCAGAACAAATATGATACAAACACTGACCTCAGAAACTATTTCTTCAAAGGAGCCACTGTCCAGGCATGGCCCCGTAACTTGAAATTTGCCTCTAAAAATGAAGGGTGCCGAGAGACCCAAGAAAGAGTTGGGCAGCTCCAGCATGGCAGCAAAGGAGTACATTAGGGAGACTTACATACGAGGTGAGTCCTGAGCGGCCACAGGACCAAAGCAGATTTCCACACCCCATAATGGGAGGGCAGAGGTTTTATAGTGGTGGTGGACAATAGTGGTCCCATGCCAAGGGCTTACAGAAGAATACAAACTGTAGTGAACTAGTAGATCACATGAGGTTGCTCATGTTTGGCCTCACAAGACCTGTTTCCCCTTCAGTCCACCCCTCAAGGCCAGCTCTTACAATCTGGCACTTTCCCCATCTTGTGCCACAGCATGAGAGGCCCCATTTCCTCCCCGCTGGAAACAGATATAGAAGTGGGGTTGTCCAGGTGCCATGTGGTGCCCACACACGTGCGACAGACAGAGAAAGTGACCGCGTGCCCAGAACAGGGGGAAGGCTTCTCTGGCAAGGAGAAGGAACTCAGAGAAAGAAAACAACCCAATTCCCAGCCTCCTTATCGGAGAATGCTCTCGGCCTGAGGCCTTTATTTAGGCAGCCTGGATGGGAGGCCATAGAGGCAGAACATTCCCCCAACAGCCACCATTTGATTAGATTAGTTTGTAAAGAAATTCATGTCCCTGGGCATTGTTGTAAACAATAGAGCAATCAGTAGGAAATTAGTGGAATTTAACAGCTTGGTGTGGTCAGGGAAAGAAAGAGTGGGAGATAGCCAAACCAGTACCTCTGGCAGCCCAGGTGACTGAGGGCATACCCAAAGTTGCACCTCCCTGAGGAGCAACATCAGCGGCTTAACGCTGTGGTGTGTGAGGGGAGAGAAACAGACTTCACTAAAATAATCCAGTCAGTCACTAAACAAATAAACAAGCAAATAACAATAACAACTCCCAAATAGGGACCAGTGCCCAGAATTGTAACAATATAATATCAAAATATCCAGTTTCCAACAACAAATTATGAAGCATGCAAAGAAACAATACAACCCACACACCAGAGGAAAAATATAGGCAACAGAAACTTCCTGTGAGAGTTACCAGATGTCAGATTTAATGGAAAAGATTCCAAAGTAGTCATTATAAATATGTTCACAGAACTAAAGAAAAATTTGATTAAAGAAATAAAGCAAAGAATACCAGAAAGATTGTTTACCTGTGTTTTATTTACTACGTGATGGCATTCAACTGTGAGGGTCATAACAAATTACGGATAATATTACCAAGAATGGGAATTCCAGAACACTTAATCGTGCTTATGAGGAACCTATACACAGACCAAGAGGCAGTTGTTCAAACAGAACGAGGGGATACCACATGGTCTAAAGTCAGCAAAGGTGTGCGTCAGGGTTGTACCTTTTCACCATACTTATTCATCTATATGCTGATTGAATAATCCCAGAAGCTGGACTACATAAAGAAGAATGCAGGATCAGGATTGGGGAAAGACAACCTGCAGTATATAGATGACACAACCTTGCTTCCCGAAACTGAAGATAACTTGAAGCACTTACTGATGAAGATTAAAGACCACAGCCTTCAGTATAGATTGCACCTGAATGTGAAGAAAATGAAAATCCTCACAACTGTACCAATAAACATCATGACAAATAAGGAAATTGAAATTGTCAAAGATTTCATTCTACTTGGATCAACAATCAACACCCAAGGAAGCAGCAGCCAAAAAATCAAACAACATATTGCATCGGGCAAATCTGCTGCAAAAGACCAAGAAAAGGCTTTAAAAAGCAAAGATGTCACTTTGATGAGTAAGATACATCTGACGCAAGCCATGGTATTTTCAATCGATTCATATGCATGTGAAAGATGGACAATGAATAAGGAAGACCAAAGAAGAATTGATGACTTTGAGTTATGGTGTTGCCAAAGAATATTGACTATACCGTGGACTGCCAGAAGAACAAACAAATCTGCCTTGGAAGAAGTACAGCCAGAATGCTCCTTAGAAGTGAGGATGGCAAGAATTCATCTCAAGTAGTTTGAACATGTTACCAGGGGGGACCAGACCCTGGAGGAGGACATCATACTTGGTAAAGTAGAGAGTCACAGAAAAGAGGAAGACCCTCGATGAGATGGACTGGCACAGTGGCTGCAACGATGAGCTCAAACATAGCAAGGATTATGAGGATGGTGCAGGATCAGGCAGTGTTTCATTCTGTTGTACACAGGGTTGCTCTGAGTTGGAACCAACTCAACAGCACCTAACAATGATTTTTTGTAATTTATTCTTAAATTTTTAAAAAAGGAACACATAAAGAGTGAGCATCTTGGATCAAATAGACACATAAGACTATGTGGGCAGCTCCTGTCTGGAGAAGAAATGAGAGGGCAGAGGGGGTCAGAAGCTGGCCAAATGGACACAAAAACAGAGAGAGGAGGGAAGGACTGTGCTATCTCATTAGAGGGAGAGCAAGTAGGAGTATATAGCAAGGTGTATATAAGTTTTTGTATGAGAAACTGACTTGGTTTGTAAACTTTCACTTAAAGCTCAACAAAATTAAAAAAAAAAAAAGCAACACATAATATTCATCATTCCAAATGGTTTAGCAGCAACTGGAATTTGAACCATAAGCCCTGCCATGTAGTCTATAGATGATAAGGGAAGCAAGTATGATTCCACATCAACTCTGTTAGAATAAAGCTTGCTGTAGGAAGTAGCAATATCAACATTAGTGTCTTTGATTATAAAAGCACGACCGTTACTTTGCAATACACCCTTGTCCTCACTTATCAACATGGTTAGGTTCCAAAGACCTGGTTGTTATACAAAATTATTGTTATGCAAAAATGGAGGGTGACCACATCAGATCATAAAATTGAGGATGACTACATCATTACATAATTGCTAAACCACTGAGAATCATGGCCCAGACAAGTTAACACATAACCTTAGGCATCACAGTCGGCATTACTGTCGCCTCAGGGTTCGTTACTGCCAGACATACGTTGTTAAAGAGCAAAATAGTCAGATAATAGATTTTTTACTATGTCGTAAATGCAAAATATCGGATAACGAGACAGTCCTCCGTAAGTGAGGAGAAGGTGTGTAAGTTTTGGTTCAATAGCAGTCATATACTATTTGTACAGAAATATTTCCTTGAGATAGAATGCTATTAACATTTAACACAGACCAGAGTAATTCTTCTCTAATACAAGTAAAGCTCTATTGCAAAGATTACTACTACTAAAGAGCTCTTTACAGAAGATCAGATGACCAACAGAGGCAATGCTTTGCTGGTCTGGTTGTAAGCACTACCTCTGGCGATTGCTTTTATAATAATAATTGCCTTTAAAGAAAGGACTTAACTCTGATGCTTATTATCTCAAAGAAGCTGAGTTGTTAACTGTGCTTTTTACAGTTTTCTGTCTTGCCATCAGGCAGCAATTACCCTTCAGCTCATCTCTTCCTTCAAACATCAAAATCATCTAAACAGAAACCATCCAAGCTATCTACCGGAATAAAACATGGAGAAAATATCCAGAAATAGAAAAAAAAAAAAAAAGGAGTAGAAATGGTGATGTGTGCATAACACCTCTTTCAAGTACTTCTCTTCCCTTGCTAATTTACCACAAAGAAGCTAGGCACAGCTGTTTCAATTCTAGATCCTAAAGCCTGAGGATCAGATTTCTAGCAATGTATTCAATTTCACATTTCCTTACAACTAAATAATTTAGAGACATCCACCTGTATGATACCATCACTTGCCTCCGTTTTCTCTAACTCCAAACGTTAGTCCTTTTCAATTTCTTTCTTCTCCAATACATCACTCACTTACACCATTTCTTCCTCTACATTCTACCTTTAAACACTGCCTTTCCCTGATTTCCACCACCTGAGAGCAGGTCCTGGATGCCTAGACTGAACAACTGTCTCTTACAACGCCTCCCTTAGTTCGCATCTCCTTCATTTCTACACAAAGCAGTAAGAATTATCTCCCACCAACAGCTGTTTTGAGTAATAAGAAAGCAAAATTCTGTGACTAAGCTAAACATCCTTTCTGTTCTCCAAAGCCTACAGTGGTTCCTAGTTGCTAGTCATGTCAAATTGAAATTTCCAAATACTGTACTATTTATATCCTCTATGGATTGCTCTGAGTATTCTCATCTCTCTTGCCCACATCTCTCTGTATATTCAAATGCATATTCTCTATTCCATCCAGTCAGAAAACCATGTATTACCATGCTTGATCCATTTCTTGTTTGGATACTTTCCCACTATGGTAGGGATATTTTCTTGTACCCTATATTTATTCTCCCCTTCTTCCTTAACAACAGAATCTGTTTTATCTGAGCACGTGGCTGCTCAGAATAGAGGACAATTCTCAGCTTCCTTTGCATTTAGGTGCGTCCCTGTGACTAAGTGCTAAACAGTGATATATAAGCCAAAATGTTATGAGCAACTTCAAATAAATTTCCTTAAAGGGAAAGAAAACTCATATTTTCAACCTTTCCTTCTTCCTACTAGCTAGAATGCAGATGAGATGGCTGAAGCTCAAGCAGCCATCCTGGATCATGAAGTGAAAGTCATATGCTTAACTTGGTGGAGCAACAAGACAGAAAAAGCCCTGAGTCCCTAACATTATGAAGAGCCAGCTAAGTACTAAAATACCTAGCTCTGGATCATTTTTAGAAGAGAGAAATAAAGTCCTATTATGTTTAAGCATCTACTATTGTGTGTCCTCTACTACTATCACTTGCGGATGCACCTAATTCTAACTGGTCTATCCACCTCCAAGTTTTACTTGCTACTTCTCCTGTCCCACTAAGAATGCCCCTCCCCCATTCATTTCCCTATCTTCTCCTGCCTTCTGGAGCCCTGGTGGCTCAGCGGTTAAGAGTCCGGCTGCTAACCAAAAAGTCGGCAGTTTGAATCCATCAGCCACTCCTTGGAAGCCCCATGGGGCAGTTTTACTCTGCCCTACAGGGTTGCTATGAGTCGGAATCGACTCGACGACAATGGGTTTGGTTTTTTTTTTTTTTGGTCTCCTATCTTTTACAAAAATAGTCAGTTTTCTTTCTTCCTTTAAAATACAGCTTCAGAGTGAAATGCCTAGATGGAAATGGTTAGTATTGCTAACTCAATCCAATCATTCATATTTGAACACACACACATCTATATATCTTGTATCTATATATGTATGTATGTATGTTGATATATGTGTGTGTGTGAATGTGTATGTCGCTATATCTACACATGGATGGATGAACTTTTAAATAATATAACATTTTTAACAAACTGACTACAGCTTTTAAGGCCAAACATTCCCTATTCATTTTAAATAGTAGTCCTAATATGTATTCACTTCAGTGATGTCATCACCGACCAAAGCTCTCTCAGAACATCTGTTTTTGCAACAGACTTGAGAGCTTCCCAGGACGTCACTAGGTATAGCCTCCGTGAGGGCAGAAATACACCTGATTTGCTTCCCGTGCCTAGAACAGGGCCTGGTGTAGAGTAAGCAGGCGCTCCATACGTGTTCGTGGTATTAAAAAAATAAACTGTAGCAAAACATCTTCATTTGAAGGTTGACTGATTTTTTGAAATAGTCAAATGTCATTCAGAGCTTAGTATAGTGACTAAGGTGTGTGACCAAGCTGAGGAATATCATTTTGCATTAAAAAAAACTGTGACTATAAAGCAATAAACTAGATTTTCTTACACGAATCAAAAATGGCTGAGTGGAGCGACTTCTCCAGTGATCTGGGGACTCATTTCAGGGGCTCTGAATTAAGCCTGCTAACCTTATCCAGTTCCAGAGCATTTGCAGTTCCTCTGCCTGGAACCCCCAGATATACACAGCTCGCTCCCTCACAGCCTTCAGGTCTCTGCTTCAAGGTTCGCCTTCTCTAAAAGCTTTTCCCTCCCTACCTGTGATGGTTAAGATTGTGTGTCAGCTCGGCTGGGCCACGATTCTTGGTGTGTATTTGTGATCATCCCCCTGACGGGATCTGCTGTGAGTAGCCAGTCAGTTCAAAGGGAGTTTCCTTGGGTGTGTGGCCTACATCTGAATATAAGTGGGTGTTCTGGCTTTTGCCTGCCCTGGATCCTGCAGCTGCCTCCTGTTCGTCTGACCTCCAGTTCTTGGGACGTGAGCTAGCAGCTTACCTGCTGATCTTGGGATTTGTCCATTTTCACAGCCTGTGAGCAATAGCCCTGCTCTCCGACCTGCCAATCTTGAGTCCACCAGCTCCAGCGGCAACGTGAACCAGGAGAAGCCTCTATCCTGATCCATGGACTTGGGATGTTCCAGCCTCTATAATCACATCAGCTATTTCTTTGATATAAATCTCTCTATATTTATATTTATACACTTCACTGGTTTTGCTTCTCTAGAGAACCCAGCCTAAGACACACACACACAAAAAAAAGACACTACCTAACCTAAAATAAAGCCATCCCCAGTCAGTCTCTATACACTGACTGTGCTTTTCTTTTCTTTATATACTTACCACTATGAGACATTATATTTTATATCTATCTTATGTATGTTTAATACCTGTCTCTGTCATGAGAATGTTACCTCCTCAATGGCAGGAACATTATCTGTTTTATTCACTGCTGTATCTCCAAATTTCTTCCACATAACCAAATTTCAAATAATAAAATTCAATAATTATATGTTATAATGAAAAGGAGAGTAAGAAAAAGGAAGAAGGAAGACCAAAAAGGTAAGAGAGAAGTAGGGAAAGGGGAGAAATTCTGGATGAGTCATAACTGGTTATTTTAAACGGTTTATTTTAGTGTCAGTTTGAATTAAAGGCTTCCAGGAGAAAATTTTAGAATGGGTCTCTGTGTCTTTCGGAGATTCATTTAAAAAGAGAGAGATACCCAAAAGAAAGGGACTCCCCTACTTTTAGAAGCACTGAAGTACACAAGGGTGCTAGTTTACTGCTAAAATAACAATGGTCACCTCTTTTTACTATCTTTTTATCTCCCTGGTGGTTCACTAGATACAATTGAGTGAACAGCTGAGAATTCTTGACCAAACTGGAGAAGTACTTTACTGATTAGTTGGCGTTGGTATCAACTATTAACGTTTTTTAATTTCCACAGTTAACTGATGTTTGGAATTATCTATTCACATTGGCCTTCAGCTCTTTCAGGATCTCTCAACAGAGTCCAGAAGAAAGCCAGGAGGTCAGCCTCTGAAAATAACTGCAACTATATTAAACCCAGTGCTGTCGAGTCGATCCCGACTCATAGAGACCCTATAGGACAGAGTAGAACTGCCCCACAGAGTTTCCAAGGAGCGCCTGGCAGATTCGAACTGCCAACCCTTTGGTTAGCAGCCATAGCACTTAACCACTACGCCACCAGGGTTTCCATAACTATATTAAAAAAAAACAAAACTATATTAGTCTCCTAAATTGTGAGAAAATGAATTTTCTGTTTGTTTAAGCCACCCACTTGTGGTATTTCTGTTATAGCAGCACTAGATAACAAGACAATGTCAATAATACACCCTTACTTAAGTCATATCCTTGCTCAAGTCACATCTTTGCTTGAGTCACACCTTTTATCTTAAAAGAGATAAAAGGAAGGAGAATCAAGCTGAGAGAAGAAGGACTTTCTACAACCAAGAAAGAAGAGCTGGGAGCACAGCACATCCTTTGGACCCAGGATCCCTGTGCTGAGAACCTCCTAGACCCAGGGTAAGACTGATACCAAGATCTCCAAGGAATCATAGATCTTAAAAGGAGACAAGGGTCTTCCCCTAGACCTGAAAGAAAGAGAAAGCTTTCTGCTAGAGCGAGTGCTCTGAATTTGCACTTCTAGCCTCCTAAACTGTAAGAAAAGAAATTTCTATTTGTTTAAGCCACCCGCCTATGGTATTTCTGTTATAGCAGCATTAGATAGCTAAGACAGTATTTGGACAGTGTATTAGCCCCGCTGTGCACCTTGCTCGTGGCACAAAGCCACACTAATGAAGTTCACTTCAAGGGAGAGTTATCCAAGTCACATTTCATTAGTGCTTTTGCTTCTTCAAGCTGTCTACTCCTTATACACAACTTATCAACAGGGCTTGTACTGGAGAAATTAGGGCTAAATGACGTTGATTTATGTTGTACCAAATTTGGTAGAAAAGATAATTTTGTTTCTCTGCTGATTTCTATTATAAAATTAGAAATAAATCCCTTTCTTAAAAAGTTCAATAGTCCAGATTTAAAGTTTGAGGCAAGGAAAGGTCATGTAACTCAAGGTATTGCGCTAGAAGAATATCAGAGCACTTTTAGAATTTTGAGGCACATTTTAGAAAATTTCAATATCTCGATTAGTAAATCAAATAGTGCAAATGCACACATACCCAAAACCCTGGTCTCAGAAAATAATTTAATGATTAAAATATTAAAATTTAATCATGATGCCAAACATGCCAATCACTAGTATAGTACCTTTCAAGTTAAAAAAAAATTTTTTAATTGAGTCCTCAATCATTCCATTCAGAAAATAGTCATAAAATTTTCTACTGAATATTCTTCATCATCTTTGTTCTCTACAATATAAAGTCTAACATAGTTATACTAGTACTAACATAGTCCTAATAATTTAGCACTAAAACCTAATATTTTTATATTTTCTTAAATGATATCCATTACTTTTTAGGTTAGTGTTCATGATACGCACTTTTACGATGTAGTCTTGCAACCTTAAGAAGCTTATGCTTGTTCTTGGAAGCAGGAATTTCTGGTGTGGGGGCAGAAGCACACGCTGTTGGTGAGCTACCTGTACCAGGTAATCTTTTAGGGAACGGCACAGAGTAGGAGGTACGCTGTCTAGTCCGACATGCTACTTCCCTCTCTTTATGCAGCAATTGTTCATCCATCAGCAATGTGATGACTTGCTTAGACTTTTCCCGGATATAGTAACCTGAAAAATACATGGAATTTGCTTAGAAAATAAAATCCTAAGGCTACAATTAATTTTTATTTCAAGAGCAATTAAGAAAAAAATGAAAACGTAAGCAAAGCAAAAAATCTTGTAGCAAATAAAGAGGGAAGCCTCAGTTTCAATAGAATTGTCAATAAGTATACTTCTTTTCCTGTATATTGGAGGCGTGATGGCACAGTGGTTAAGAGCTTGGCTACTGACCTAAAAGGTCAGTGGCTTGGATCCACCAGTCCCTCCTTGGAAACCCTATGGAGCAGTTCTAGTCTGTTCTATAGGGTCACTATGAGTCAGAATCTAGTCGACGGCAACAGGTTTGGTTTTCCTATACATTACCAAGTAAATAAATTATTAATATATGATAAAAATACATTGACATTATATTTTTTACTTTATTGGATTTTCCTTTTAAAAGCAATACATACTTCTTGAAACAAATCAAACAATATAGCCATACAAAGAAGAATGAATTAGATCTAGAAGTACTGACCTAGAAGTATGACTGTGACATGTGGTTACAGATTTAAAGTAATGTGTATAGGATGATTCAAAATCTGTAACGCATAGGGGAAAATAAGCCACTATATGTATGTGCAGGAGAGTAGAGAAATACATAGGTAGGTAGATAGATAGAGAGAGAGACAGAAAATGTACCCACAACACTGTTAATATGTTATCTTAAAAAAAAACCCAGTGCTGTGGAGTCGATTCTATGTTATCTTAGAGGGATGGAATTGAGGTGGAGCAAGGAGGGGCAACTGGCTTTCTTTAAACATAATAGCTTGTCAAAACATTTGGCGCCACAATAGTGACAGAGCATGAGTAGAAGACCAGAGTTCTACTGATGGCTTGACCCCTAACCATCTGTGAGACCAGTAAGGTGAGCTCTCTGGGCCTGAGTTTGCTTTCTGAAAAGCAGTATAAGCATATCCTCTAGTCTACTTCACAAATATAAAAGAACTCTATCACCTTTTTTTTTTTTTATCACCTAGTACTCATTCAAATACAAGGTGGTATTATTATTACTATTCTCAACCCTCTCCCAGAAGAACTGATAGAAAAAATCACTTTGTCCACAACTTGGGACCAACTCATACAAACATTCCACGATTTCCCAAGCATTCTTTCAAAAATAAACTAGAAATCCCTAAAGATACACTACGATGCTCGTTTTGAGCTCCACTGATAATGAATTAAAGTATTAACATTTCCAACTATAATTTACTAGCAGTGGAAGTAGCAAGAAATGGTAAAATTCGGGGTATATTTTGAAGACAGAAGCCAGCAATGCCTCTAACTGCTAGTCATTTCATTATGGATTGATATAGACAGTGTCAAAAACCTTTGCTCAAGTTGCCATCTTTTCCAAGATTATGTTTTATATTTTATTTAGTCTCATTTCCTCATCATTTCTTCCTTCCACATGTATTTCATCCAGAACAAAAACCAAACCCATTGTCATCAAGTTAATTTCAACTCCTAGCGACCCTATAGGACAGAGTACAACTGCTCCATAGGGTTTCCTAGGCTGTGATCTTTACAGAAGCAGACTGCCACATCTTTCTCCAACAGAGCGGCTGGTGGGTTCCAACCACCGACCTTCTGGTTAGCAGCCGAGCACATAACCACTGTGCTGCCAGGGTTTCTAACATATTCCATACTTGCTTCAAATTTTATCATTCTAAACATCCTTAATTTCTGTGACTAACTCTCAGTCCATAGTCAGAAAATTCCACAATGTTTTGGGTTACCACTTAGGTGTCATGATAGAGAGAAGTCTGTTGTGAATTTCAGCCTTTGGGGACAATCTGACACTATCTTCCCCCAGAAAATCAACACAGTTTGGTTTTGGAGAGGTGTAAAACTTGTTTTCCCATGCTTCACTTCATACACTCATCTCTCTCCACCTTCCCTTCACCCCCTCCTCCATTCTAGCCAAGCCTCCTTACTCTGCAATCCCACCACACTCTTCACCTCCTGGGAGCCTTGCAGCGGCTGTTGCTTCCACCAGGACCTCTTTGCACGGCTAGATTGCTTTTTCATTCAGGTGTCTACCCAAACATCATCTCCTCAGAGAGGCCTTTCTCTGACCACCCTGTCTAATAGCCCCACCCCTTCACTGTCTATTCCCTTACCTTGCTTTATTTTTCACCTCAGCATTTACCACTACCTAATTTTATATGTTTGTTTACTTGTTTGTTAACTCTTTCCTCACCTAGACTATAAGCTCCATGAGGGCAGAGAGATCTCATTCGCCCCTGTATCTTCAGCATCTAAAGGAGTGATTAGCACAAAGCAGATGCTCAACAAATACTTATTGAGTGAATGAATCAACAAAGAAACAAATTACCAAGTCTCAGATATCCTCCTTAATCTGGTGCAAATGCAACCAGGTAGATGAAAGATATTGACAGTCAACTTACAGTTTAGCTGCCTGAGAAAGTTGCTTGGCCCGAAATAATTTCTTGAAACACCCTGATTAGAAACAAGTTAGAACTAGACATTATGGGATTGATGTGCAATGTTCCACCTGGAGTCTGTGCAGGTTGTTGGGCTTTGAGGGCCACTGTGATAGTTCTAAGAGAACAGGCAGGGACACCAAGCAGCAAGCCCACAGCAATGAGGAAGACTTCTTCTCGAAACATCAGGGCTCCTCCCCGAGGTGGCATTCAGCAGCACCAGGAAGGTCAGGTCAGAAGAGCTTACCAAAACCAGGGAAGAAATCTCCCGGAGATGAACTTCTCAAGGCTGCCTACTCCTCTGGTTACCCCTCTACTAACCGCAAGATGTTGTGTTACCGAACTGGCTATTCTGAAGTACCAAAGTTGAAAGTTAGGAAATCTAATGATAAACCTGCTTCAAGGACGAATTAAATAATAACAATAGTAATATTGAGACGGCACCTACTCGCTTCTAACTAATGTTTCTGAAAAGGAAGGAAGGAGGACATCATTCTAAAATGTGAGGGCAAGAGGGTCTTGTAAAAGAACTGCTGAAAATAGAATAAGCTTAGGCAGCAACGCTTTGTGTCAAAGAAAAGAAAACATGGGTCCTCTGAAACAAGATGAAAAGGTTGTTAGTTGAGATGCAGGTTAAAATGAAAATAGAACTACATTCTGTTTTAATTGGGTATCTTTTAGTTACAAGTGATAGAAACTCAATTTGAACTTACTAAGGCAAAAGTCACGGGAAAACCAGGGGCTGCAATTGAGCCTCAGGTGCAATGGAACCAGAGGCTAGAAAACCTCCAGGGCTTTTTCCTCTCCCATCTCTGCTTCTCTCTGCCCAGTGGCTTCATTTTCTCCTCTTGCAGATTGGCTTCTTCTAACTAGACATGAGTATGGCCACTGAGAGCTCCAAACTCACATCTCATACTTTGCCACACTCTTCCTTCGTTCAAATTTGAAATATCCAGGAGAATGGCTCTGATTGGCCCAGCTTTAAACACTCACATGCCCATCACTATAGCCCATTATGCTATAATCTGCAATCCCAATAAAACAGCATCATGGGGTAAGGGGAGGATCAATGTGATGAAAAAAAAAAAAAATGAATGAATGGAAAGCCAATTTGAGAAGTTCTCACAAATGAAAAGTAAAGGACAAAGTACCAGAACAACTATGCAACAGATCAACAGCCAAGGATATTCATTTATGTAGTTATATAGTCATCTTGAACACTTAAGTTCTCAGAAAATGTTCTAAGGAGTAGAAGCACAGCTGAGAAAAAAGAGAGACAAGGTCCCTGCATTGTAGCATGTACATTCTAGTAGTTGAAAGAGCTAATAATCATAAATAAACACGATAATTTCAGATAAAAATAAGTGGTCTCAAGTAACTAAAGCAGGGCGATGTGCTAAAAACAAATTTGATGCAGAGTCACAGAAAGCCTAACTGAGGAAGTAAAATATCAGCTGACTCTTGAACAGCAAAAAAAAAAAAAAAAAAAAAAAGCCAGCCACACAAAGACATAAGGGCACAGAGCTCCAGGCAGAGGGAACAGAGGACGGAAAAATCCCAAAGTAAGAACAAGTTTAGCAGTAAAGTACCTAGTACCAATAGTGGGGTAGTAGCAATGGTCTTTCCCAAGAGCAGGCAATAAGGAGGCAAATTGTGGAGACTTAAAAACTGATTAAAAGGCATCTTTTCATTATTACCATGTGCTAACAGTTCGAAACAATATCTGTGATAAAACACTTGTTCTCCTCCCCAAAAAATTATTTTACTAGTCTAGGTTCTAAATTATTACCGCAGTTACTATGGAGTTTTAATAATAATCATATATATTTATATACATAATTTTTATAACAGTCATGTACATATGCTTCAAATTAGCACATTGGTCTTACTCTTCCTTTAATAAACAATGCATTCCATATAAAAGTTAATTCGAAACTCCCAGCTATACACTCAGTCCCCAATACACTCAGCTACACAGGGAGCAACAAAAGATGGAAGGAATACACAGAGTCACTACACCAAAAAGAGTTGGTCAATGTTAAACCACTTCAGGAGCTATCATATGCTCGAGAACCAATGGTACTGAAGGAAGAAGTCTAAGCTGCACTGAAGCATTGGCGAAAAACAAGGCTCCAGGAATTGATGGAATACCAATGGAGATATTTTAACAAACGGATACAGCGCTGGAGGTGCTCACTTGTCTATGCCAAGAAATTTGGAAGACAGCTACCTGACCAACTGACTGGAAGAGATTAATATTTGTGCCCATCCCAAAGAAAGGAGATCCAACAGAATGCGGAAATTATCAAACAATACCATATGACATGCAAATTAAATTTTGCTGAAGATCATTCAAAAACAGTTGCAGCAATACATCAACAGGGAATTGCCAGAAAGTCAAGCCAGATCCAGAAGAGGATGTGGAATGAAGTTTTATCACTGCTGACATCAGATGGATCTTGGCTGAAAGCAGAGAACACCAGAAAGATGTTTACCTGTGTTCTACTGACTATGCTACGGCATTCGACTGTGGGGATCATAACAAATTATGGATAACATTGCCAAGAATGGGAATTCCAGAACACCTAATTGTGTTCATGTGGAACCCGTATATAGATCAAAAGGCAGTTGTTCAAATAGAACAAAGGGATACTGCGTGGTTTAAAGTGACGAAAGGTATGCATCAAAGTTGTATCCTTTCACCACACTTATTCAATCTGTATGCTGAGCAAATAATCCAAGAAGCTGAACTATATGAAGTGGAACAGTGCATCGGGATTGGTGGAAGACTCATTAGCAACCTGCAATATGCAGATGAAATAACATTGCTTGCTGAAAGTAAAGAGGACTTGACGCACTTACTGATGAAGATCAAAGACCAGAGCCTTCAGTACGGACTACCCATCAACATAAAGAAAACAAAAATCTCCACAACTGGACCAATAAGCCACATCATGATAAACGGAGAAAAGATTGAAGTTGTCAAGGATTTCATTTTACTTGGATCCATAATCAACACCCATGGAAGCAGTGGTCAAGAAATCAAACAACATATTGCATTGGACAAATCTGCTGCAAAGGAATCTTTTGAGTATTAAAAAGCAAAGATGTCACCTTAAGGACTAAGGTGCACCTGACCCAACCCAAGGTGTTTCCAGTCACCTCATATGCATGTGAAAGGTGGACAATGAATAAGGAAGACCAAAGAAGAATTGATGCCTTTGAATTATAGTATAGTATAGCAAATAATACTGAATATACCATGGACTGCCAGAAGAATGAACAAGTCTGTCTTGGACAAAGTACAGTCAGAGTGCTCCTTAGAAGAGAGGATGGCGAGACTTCATCTTCTGTACTTTGGACGTGTTATCAGGAGGGACCAGTCCCTGGAGAAGGACATCATACTTGGTAAAGAAGAAGGTCAGTGAAAAGGAGGAAGACCCTAAATGAGATGGATTGACACCGTGGCTGCAATGAGCTCAAACATAGCAACGACTGTGTGGATGATGCAGGACTGGGCAGCATTGTACATAGGGTTGCTATGAGTCAGAATCAGCTCAACAACACCTAACAACAACACACACATAAAATGATGGTCTTTATTAAATATGAAGGGGAAAATAACGACTGCACAGTGGAAAAACCTGGGAGACCCCACTTCAGTATCATCAGTGATGAGACATACTGACATCAAGTACCTCCTGATATGATGCACTGAGAAGGGCGCAACATCACTTCTGTACTATTCTTGCCAAATGTACATTAAAAAAAAAAAAAAAAATTGCCATCGAGTAGATTCCGACTCATAGTAACCCTATACAACATAGAAGAACTGCCCCATAGGGTTTCAAAGAAGCAGCTGGTGGATTCAAACAGCCAACCTCTTGGTAGAACCCAAGCTCTTAACCACTATACCACCAGGGCTCCTAAATGTACATGACCTGAATATAATCAGGAAGACTATCGGACAAACCCAAAGTCAGGAACATTAGGCAAAACAACAGATTAGTACTCTTAAAAAAGTATCAAGGTCATGAAAGGCAAAGAAAGACTGAGAACAAAATACATAAAGATCTCCTACAACTCAACAACAAAAAGACAACCCAACTAAAAAATGGGCAAAGGACTTAATAGACATTTCACCAAAGATGACATAAATTGCCAATAAGCACATGAAAGGATGCTCAATAGTCATTAGTTGTTGTTGTTGTTGTTGTGAGGTGCCATCAAGTTGGTTTCAACTCATAGTGACCCTGTGCACAACAGAAGGAAACACTGCCTGGTCCTGAGCCATCCTGATAATTGTTGCTATGCTTGAGCCCATTGTTGCAGCCACAGTGTCAATCCATTTCATTAAGGGTCTTCCTCTCTTTCACTGACTCTGTACTTTACCAAGCATGATGTCCTTCTCCAGGGACTGATGCCTCCTGACAACATGTCCAAAGTATGTGAGACGTAGTTTTGCCATCCTTGCTTCTAAGGAGTGCTCGGGTTGTACTTCTTCCAAAACAGATTTGTTCGTTCATTTGGCAGTCCGTGATATATTCAATATTGTTCACAAATACCATGATTCGAAGGCGTCAATTCTTCTTTGGTCTTCCTTATTTATTGCCTAGCTTTTGCATGCATATGAGGTGACTGAAAAAAACATGGCTTGGATCAGGTGCACCTTAGTCCTCAAGGTGACAACTTTGCCTTTCCACACTTTAAAGAGGTCCTTTGCAGCCGATTTGCCCAATGCAATGCACCTTTTGATTTCTTGACTGCTGCTTCCATGGGTGTTGATTGTGGATCCAAGTAAAATGAAATTCTTGACAACCTCAATCTTCTCTCTGTTGCTTATTGGTGCAGTTGTGAGTGTGTAATCCATACTGAAGGCTGTGGTCTTTGATCTTCATCAGTAAGTGTTTCAAGTCCTCTTCACTTTCAGCAAGCAAGGTTGTGTCATCTGCATAACACAGGTTGTTAAAAAATTTCTAATCCTGATGCCCCATCCTTCTTCACATAGTCCAGCTTCTCGGATTATTTGTTCAGCATACAGATTGAATACGTATGGTGAAAGGATACAACCCTGATGCACACCTTTCCTGACTGTAAACCCTTGTTCTGTTCCAATGACTGTCTCTTGATTCATGTAGATTCCTCATGAGCACAATTAAAAAAAGAAAAAATCCCATTCTTCACAATTTTATCCATAATTTGTTATGATCTACACAGTCGAATGCCTCTGCATAGTCAATAAAACACAGGTAAAACATCTTTCTGGTATTCTCTGCTTTCAGCCAGGATCCATCTGACATCAGCAATGATATTCCTTGTTCCACAAACTCTTCTAAATCTGGCTTGAATTTCTGGAAGTTCCCTGTGGATATACTACCGCAGCTACTTTTGAATGACCTTCAGCAAAATTTTATTTGCATGTGATATTAATGATATTGTTTGATAACCTCTGCCTTTGGTTGGATCACCTTTCTTAGGATAAATACGGATCTCTTCCAGTCTGTTGACCAGGTAGCTGTCTTCCAAATTTCTTGGCATAGACGAGCAAGCACTTCCAGTGCTGCATTTGTTTCTTGAAACACCTCAGCTGCTATTCCTCCAATTCTCGGAGCCTTGTTTTTCCCCAGTGCCTTCAGTGCAGCTTGGACTTCTTCCTTCAGTATCATCGGTTTCTGATCATGTTACCTCCTGAAATGGTTGAACATTGACCAGTTTTTGGTATAGTGACTCTGTGTATTCTTTCCATCTTCTTTTGATGCTTCCTGCATCATTTAATATTTTCCCCAGAGAATCCTTCAATATTGCAACTGGAGGCTTAAATTTTTTCTCCAGTTCTTTTAGCTTGAGAAAAGCCAAGTGTGTTCTTCCCTTTTGGTTTTCTACCTTCAGGCCTTTGCACATGTCATGATAATACTTTACGTCATCTTCTCGATCTCCCCTTTGAAATTTTCTGTTCAGTTCTTTTACGTCATCATTTCTTCCTTTTGCTTTAGCTTTAGCTACTCAACATACAAAAGCAAGTTTCAGAGTCTCTTCTGACATCCATTTTGGTCTTTTCTTTCTCTCCTGTCTTTTTAATGACCTCTTGCTTTCTTCATGTATGATGTCCTAGATGTTATTCCACAACTCATCTGGTCTTTAATCATTAGTGTTCGACATGTCCAATTTATTCTTGAGATGGTCTCTAAATTCAGGTGGGATATACTCAAGGTCATATTTTGGCTCTTGTGGACTTGTTCTAATTTTCTTCAGTTTCAACTAGAACTTGTATATGAGCAATTGATGGTCTGTTCCACAGTCGGCCCCTGGTCTTGTTCTGACTGATGATATTGAGCTTTTCCATCGTCTCTTTCCACAGATATAGTCGATTTGATTCCTGTGTACTCCATCTGGCAAGGTCCATGTGTATAGTCGCCATTTATGTTGGTGAAAAAAGGTATTCGCAATGAAGAAGTCGTTGGTCTTGCAAAATTCTATCATGCGCTCTCCGGCATCATTTCTATCACCAAGGCCATATTTTCCAACTACCAATCCTTCTTTGTTTCCAACTTTGGCATTCCAATTACCAGCAATTGTCAGTGCACCCTGATTGCATATTTGATCAATTTCGGACTGCAGCAGCTGATAAAAATCTTCTATTTCTTCATCTTTGGCCTTAGTGGTTGGTGCGTAAATTTGAATAACAGTCGTATTAACTGGTCTTCCTTGTAAGTGTATGGATATTATTTTATCACTGGCAGTGTTGTACTTCAGGATAGATCTTGAAATGCTCTTTTTGACAATGAATGCAATGGCATTCCTCTTCAAGTTGTCATTCCCAGAATAGTAGACCATATGATTGCCTGAATCAAAATGACCAATATTAGGCCACTTCAGCTCACTAATGCCTAGGATGAAAACCCTGGTGGCATAGTGATTAAGACCTATGGCTGCTAAAAAAAAAAAAAAAGTCAGCAGTTCAAATCCACCAGATGCTCCTTGGAAACTCTATGGGACAGGACAGTTTTACTCTGTCCTATAGGGTCACTGTAAGTCAGAATCAACTTGATGGCAATGGGTTTGTTTTTTGTTTTCAATGCCTAGTATATCAATCTTTATGCATTCCATTTCATTTTTGATGATTTCTGATTTTCCTAGATTCACACTTCGTACATTCCAGGTTCCGATTTTCAATGGATGTTTGCAGCTGTTTCTTCTCATTTTGAGCCATTCCATATCAGGAAATGAAGGTCCCCAAGGCCTGACTCCAACCACATCATTAAGGTTGACTCTACTTTGATTGCAAAGAATGGGAATTCCAGAACACTTAATTGTGCTCATGAGGAACCTTTACATAGATCAAGAGGCAGTTGTTCAGACAGAACGAGGGGATACTGATTGGTTTAAAGTCAGGAAAGGTGTGCATCAGGGTTGTATTCTTTCACCATGCCTATTCAATCTGTGTGCTGAGCAAATAATATGAGAACATGGACTCTATGAAGAAGAACGGGGCATCAGGATTGAAGGACGACTCATTAACAACCTGCGTTATGCAGATAACACAACCTTGCTTGCTGAAAGTGAAGAGAACTTGAAGCACTTACTGATGAAGATCAAAGACCACAGCCTTCAGTATGGATTGCACCTCAACATAAAGAAAACAAAAATCCTCACAACTGGACCAATGAGCAACATCATGATAAATGGAGAAAAGATTGAAGTTGTCAAGGATTTCATTTTACTTGGATCCACAATCAACACCCATGGAAGCAGCAGTCAAGAAATCAAAAGACGCATTGCATTGGGCAAATCTGCTGCAAAGGACCTCTTCAAAGTGTTGAAGAGCAAAGATGTCACCCTGAAGACTAAGGTGTGCCTGACCCAAGCCATGGTATTTTCAATCACATCATATGCATGTGAAAGCTGGACAATGAATAAGGAAGACCGAAGAAGAACTGTCACCTTTGAATTGCGGTGTTGGCAAAGAATATTGAATATACCATGGACTGCCAAAAGAACAAACAAATCTGTCTTAGAAGAAGTACAGCCGGAATGCTCCTTAGAGGCAAGGATGGCGACCAATATCATCAGTCAGAACTGCGTCTTACGTACTTTGGACATGTTGTCAGGAGGGATCAGTCCCTGGAGAAGAACATCACACCTGGCAGAGTACAGGGTCAGTGGAAAAGAGGAAGACCCTCAATGAGGTGGATTGACACAGTGGCTGCAACAATGAGCTCAGGCATAACAAACAATTCTAAGGATGGCTCAGGACCAGGCAGTGTTTCGTTGTGCACAGGGTCACAATGAGTTGGAACCAACTCGACAGCACCTAACAACAACAACTACTTTGAGGAGGCAGCTCTTACCCAGTTGTATTTTAAGTGACTTCCAGCCTGAGGGGCTCATCTTCTGGCACTATATCAGACAAAGTTCTGCTGCTATTCATAAGATTTTCGCTGGCTAATTCTTTTCACAAGGAGACCGCCGGGTCCCACTTCCTAGTCTGTCTTAGTCTGGATGCTCAGCTGAAACCTGTCTGCCATGGGTGACCCTGCTGGCATTTGAATATCAGTGGCATAATTTCCAGCTTCATAGCAACATACAAGCCCCCACAGTACGACAAACCAACAGACATGAAAGAAAAGATGCTCAATAATCATTAGTCATCAGGGAAATGCAAATGAAAACCACAATGAGATGTCACTTCACACCCACTGGAATGGCTATTATCAAAAAAATAAAATAACAAGTGTTGGGGAGGCTGCGGAAAAACTGAAACCCTCATCCATTGCTGGTGGGAATACAAAGTGGCATGGCAGCTGTGGAAACAGTTTGGCAGTTCCTTAAAAATTAAACATAAGAGTTACCACACACCACTACAATTTCACTCCTAGGTATATACACAAACAATTTGAAAGTAGGGTCTCAAACAGATACTTGTGCTCTTAGTATTCATTGCAGCATTATGCACAGTTACTAAAAAGGTAGAAACGATCCAAGTTTCCATCTGCAGATGAGCGGATAAGCAAAATGTGGGATATACATACAATAGAATATTACTCAGCCATAAAGAGAAATGAAGTTTTTATACATGATATGACACAGATGAACCTTGGAAACATTGCTTTCGATAGTTGCTGTCAAGCCATCTCTGACTCACAGTGACCACACGTATAACAGAACAAAATGTTGCTCAATCCTGCTCTATCTTCAGCATTGTTGGTATGTTTAGTCCTTTGTTCCAGCTATTGTGTCGATCCATTTCATTGAGGGTTTCCTTCATTTTCACTAAGGCTCTACTTTGCCAAACGTGCTATCCTTTTTTAGCTATTGGCCTTTCCATGTAAGCAAGCCAAAGTCTCACCATCCTCGCTTCTAAGGAACATTCTGGTCATATTTCTTCTAAGACTTATTTGCTAGTTCTTTTGGCAATCCATGGTATATCAACATTCTGGAAGCTCTGCTGAAACCTGTCCACCATGGGTGACCTTGCTGGTATTTCAAAACCGGGGGCATAGCTTCCAGTCTCATAGCAACACATAAGCCACCATAGCATGACAAACTGACAGATACGTGGTGGCTGAAAACATTAGGCTAAGTAAAATAAGTCCAACACAAAAAGACAAGTATTGTATGATTCTAGTTACATGAAATATCTAGAATAGGCAAATGCATAGAGATCAAAGCAGATTAGTGGTTACCAGGGGCTGGCAAAACCGGAGAATGGGGGAATTGTTTAAGGGGTATTGAGTTTCTATTTGCGGTAACGAAAAAACTTTTGGAAATAGTGGCAATGGTTGCACAACATGGTGAATGTAATTTATGTCACTGAATCGTACGCATAAAAATTGTTAAAATTGCAAAAGTGTTGTATATTTTTATCACAATAATCTTTTTAGTTAAAAAAGAAAAAGAAAGAAAGACTGAGGAACTTTCCCCAGATTTCTCAGATTAAGCAGATGAGCGAACTAAAGCACTGTCAGATTCTGGACCAGAAAAAAGACATGAGTGGAACAATCAGCAAAATTGAATAAGATTAGTTAATAGACACATATCGAAGTTATTATACTGGTTTTGATAATTGCACTGTAAGTTATGTAAGATGGTGGCATTTAGGGGAAGCTGAATGAAGGATATACAGGAACTCTGAACAATTTTTGCAACTTTTTTGAAAGTAAAATTATTTCTAAAAGATAAAAGAAAAGCAATGAATCAATGGAACATGAGTTTGTTTTTTTCCACCAAAAACTGGACGCTTGATCTAGAGCAGTAGATCAAATAGTCAGTGTTCAATCGTGCAGCATTTTCTCTTATTTTTACAGAAACCTTTCAGAAGTTAGCATCAAATGTAATAGAAATGTATGATGAATTTTCTGGTGGAGGTATTTTAATGGAAACTTTTCACAGTGGAAGCATTTGAAAGCTACTAGAGTAGATCCTAAAAAAATAAAGTCATAGACAATATTGCAATTTCCAGAAATTTATCGTGACATAGCATTTTTACAAATTTCTGATAAACTTATTCTTATGTTTAAGATTTTCCGGAACTCCTTGTATATATGTTGCTTCACGTGAAAGAAACTTTACAAAATTAAAATTACATGTATACAGTTGCTTTGAATGCATTTTTACATAAATATAAATGAACTCATAGGAAACAGAAAAATTCATACTATGGATTAAAACTAAACAAAACCCCTGTAATATATTCAGAGAAATAATAGAATATATGCTTAAAACAAAGAAAGCTACAGAAATAGGTGCATTTAAAGAATAAAAAAGCTTTTATAAATTTAAAATACCAGGGAAATGAAAAATTCAATAGAAGAGTAGAAAGATAAGTTGAAAAAATGTCCCATAAAATAATGATAATTAAAAAAAAAAAGGGAGATAGAAAACAGGAAAGTCAAGAAAATCAGAGGTTCAACAGGAAGTCCAACACCAAATAATATGAGGTTCTGAAATAAGGAGCACAGAAATTAAAGAAAACTATCAAGGAAATAATTCAAAACAGATTTCCAGAACTGAAGAGTACACATTTTCAGTGTCAAAGGGCCCACAAATGCTCCACAAAAGGATGAAAACGGATCGAGACCAAGTTTCAGGATGCTGAGGACGAAGAGAAGATCTTAAAAGCTTCCGGAGAGAAAAAGATAATCATATACACAAAGGCTCAGGAATTATATGGGTATCAGACTTTCAAAGAGCAACACTGAAAGTTAGAATAGAGCAATGCCTTCAAAATTCTGAAGGAAAGTGACTTCCTATCTAGAATTCTAAATTCAGTCAAATACCTAACAAGTACGAGAATATTATTCAGATGTTTTCCAGCCACAGGGTTTCAAAAAATCAACATCTCAAGCACTCTTTCACAGGGAGCGACTAAAGAATGTGCTTCATTGAAACAGACCAGTAAACAAACAAACAAACAAAAAAGCAAGAAATGGGTAGGATCCAGGAAACAGGATCCAACATGGGAGAGAGGTGAAGGGATAGACTACCTGAAGCGTCCCATGTTTGAGAGGATATTTACACTTCTGGCTAAGAATGCTATCAATTTTACCTCCTAAATATTCCTCAAATCTCTTCGTGTCTGTGTTTCCACTACCATCACCACCCTAATCTCTGGACTACTAAAACAGCCTCTAATTGGTCTCCCACACCTAATCTTACACCTTTCCAATCCTCCCTTCACACTGAAGTCAGACTGATCTTTTCAAACACAAATCGTGTCACTCCTTTGCTTAAAACAATCCAATGATTTCTCATTGTTTGTAGGATAACAAAGAGTCCTTAATGTAGTCCACAGGGCCCTACCTGATTTGACCTCCCTTCTGGTTTCTTTTTAAATTCTTTGCAGGCCAGAAGAACTAGCTGGTGCCTAGCTACAACTGATGACTGCCCTGAGAGGGAACGTAACAGAGAATCCCTGATGGAGCAGGAGAACGATGGGATGCAGATCTCAAATTCTCGTAAAAAATGCCAGGAGGCGGAGCCAAGATGGCGGACTAGGCAGACGCTACCTCGGATCCCTCTTACAACAAAGACTCGGAAAAACAAGTGAATCGATCACATACATAACAATCTACGAACCCTGAACAACAAACACAGATTTAGAGATGGAGAACGAACTAATACGGGGAAGCAGCGATTGTTCCCAGAGCCTGGAGCCAGCGTACCAGACAGGTACGGCACAAGCACAGAGAGCTACTCCACCCCCCTGAACTAACCCCGGGAGGGGGACCAGCTGGTTCCATGGGCGGCGTGGGATGCAGCCGGTAGGAGAAGTCCCCGGGAGGCAGTGACTGGTCTTGGAGCAGAAAGAGCAGCGTCCGAGCCGGGGAACCGTCCTGCAGGGATTTGGACTGGACGCAGAGGATTTTCTGGAAAAACTAGTTTCCCAGTGATGGCTCGGAGACAACAATCCATATCAAACCACTTAAAGAAGCAGACCATGACAGCTTCTCCAACCCCCCAAACAAAAGAATCAAAATCTTCCCCAAATGAAGATACAATCTTGGAATTATCAGATACAGAATATAAAAAACTAATTTACAGAATGCTTAATGATATCACAAATGAAATTAGGATAACTGCAGAAAAAGCCAAGGAACACACTGATAAAACTGTTGAAGAACTCAAAAAGATTATTCAAGAACATAGTGGAAAAATTAATAAGTTGCAAGAATCCATAGAGAGACAACATGTAGAAATCCAAAAGATTAACAATAAAATAACAGAATTAGACAATGCACTAGGAAGTCAGAGGAGCAGACTCGAGCAGTTAGAATGCAGACTGGGACATCTGGAGGACCAGGGAATCAACACCAACACAGCTGAAAAAAAATCACGTAAAAGAATTAAAAAAAATGAAGAAACCCTAAGAATTATGTGGGACTCTATCAAGAAGGATAACCTGCGGGTGATTGGAGTCCCAGAACAGGGAGGGGGGACAGAAAACACAGAGAAAATAGTTGAAGAACTCCTGACAGAAAACTTCCCTGACATCATGAAAGACGAAAGGATAGCTATCCAAGATGCTCATCGAACCCCATTTAAGATTGATCCAAAAAGAAAAACACCAAGACATATTATCATCAAACTCACCAAAACCAAAGATAAACAGAAAATTTTAAAAGCAGCCAGGGAGAAAAGAAAGGTTTCCTTCAAGGGAGAATCAATAAGAATATGTTCTGACTACTCAGCAGAAACCATGCAGGCAAGAAGGGAATGGGACGACATATACAGAACACTGAAGGAGAAAAACTGCCAGCCAAGGATCATATATCCAGCAAAACTCTCTCTGAAATATGAAGGCGAAATTAAGATATTTACAGACAAACACAAGTTTAGAGAATTTGCAAAAACCAAACCAAAGCTACAAGAAATACTAAAGGATATTGTTTGGTCAGAGAACCAATAATATCAGATATCAGCACAACACAAGGTCACAAAACAGAACGTCCTGATATCAACTCAAATAGGGAAATCACAAAAACAAACAAATTAAGATTAATTAAAAAAAAAAATAAATACACATAACCGGGAATCATGGAAGTCAATAGGTAAAAGATCACAATAATCAAAAAGAGGGACTAAATACAGGAGGCATTGAACTGCCATATGGAGAGGGATACAAGGCGATATAGAACAATACAAGTTAGGTTTTTACTTAGAAAAATAGGGGTAAATAATAAGGTAACCACAAAAAGGTATAACAACTCCATAACTCAAGATAAAAACCAAGAAAAACATAACGACTCAACTAACATAAAGTCAAGCACTATGAAAATGAGGATCTCACAATTTACTAAGAAAAACGCCTCAGCACAAAAAAGTATGTGGAAAAATGAAATTGTCAACAACACACATAAAAAGGCATCAAAATGACAGCACTAAAAACTTATTTATCTATAATTACGCTGAATGTAAATGGACTAAATGCACCAATAAAGAGACAGAGAGTCACAGACTGGATAAAGAAACACGATCCATCTATATGCTGCCTACAAGAGACACACCTTAGACTTAGAGACACAAACAAACTAAAACTCAAAGGATGGAAAAAAGTATATCAAGCAAACAATAAGCAAAAAAGAAGAGGAGTAGCAATATTAATTTCTGACAAAATAGACTTTAGACTTAAATCCACCACAAAGGATAAAGAAGGACACTATATAATGATAAAAGGGACAATTGATCAGGAAGACATAACCATATTAAATATTTATGCACCCAATGACAGGGCTGCAAGATACATAAATCAAATTTTAACAGAATTGAAAAGCGAGATAGATACCTCCACGATTATAGTAGGAGACTTCAACACACCACTTTCGGAGAAGGACAGGACATCCAGTAAGAAGCTCAACAGAGACACGGAAGATCTAATTACAACAATCAACCAACTTGACCTCATTGACTTATACAGAACTCTCCACCCAACTGCTGCAAAATATACTTTTTTTTCTAGCGCACATGGAACATTCTCTAGAATAGACCACATATTAGGTCATAAAACAAACCTTTGCAGAGTCCAAAACATCGAAATATTACAAAGCATCTTCTCAGACCACAAGGCAATAAAACTAGAAATCAATAACAGAAAAACTAGGGAAAAGAAATCAAATACTTGGAAAATGAACAATACCCTCCTGAAAAAAGACTGGGTTATAGAAGACATCAAGGAGGGAATAAGGAAATTCTTAGAAAGCAACGAGAATGAAAATACTTCCTATCAAAACCTCTGGGACACAGCAAAAGCAGTGCTCAGAGGCCAATTCATATCAATAAATGCACACATACAAAAAGAAGAAAGAGCCAAAAGCAGAGAACTGTCCCTACAACTTGAACAAATAGAAACTGAGCAACAAAAGAATCCATCAGGCACCAGAAGAAAACAAATAATAAAAATTAGAGCTGAACTAAATGAATTAGAGAACAGAAAAACAATTGAAAGAATTAACAAAGCCAAAAGCTGGTTCTTTGAAAAAATTAACAAAATTGATAAACCATTGGCTAGACTGACTAAACAAATACAGGAAAGGAAACAAATAACCCGAATAAGAAATGAGAAGGACCACATCACAACAGAACCAAATGAAATTAAAAGAATCATTTCAGATTATTATGAAAAATTGTACTCTAACAAATTTGCAAACCTAGAAGAAATGGATGAATTCCTGGAAAAAACACTACCTACCTAAACTAACACATTCAGAAGTAGAACAACTAAATAGGCCCATAACAAAAAAAGAGATTGAAATGGTAATCAAAAAACTCCCAACAAAAAAAAGCCCTGGCCCGGACGGCTTCACTGCAGAGTTTTACCAAACTTTCAGAGAAGAGTTAACAACACTACTACTAAAGGTATTCCAAAGCATACAAAATGACGGAATACTACCCAACTCATTCTATGAAGCCACCATCTCCCTGATACCAAAACCAGGTAAAGACATTACAAAAAAAGAAAATTATAGACCTATATCCCTCATGAACATTGATGCAAAAATCCTTAACAAAATTCTAGCCAATAGAATCCAACAACACATCAAAAAAATAATTCCCCCTGATCAAGTGGGATTTATACCAGGTATGCAAGGCTGGTTTAATATCAGAAAAACCATTAATGTAATCCATCACATAAATAAAACAAAAGACAAAAACCACATGATCTTATCAATTGGTGCAGAAAAGGCATTTGACAAAGTCCAACACCCATTCATGATAAAAACTCTAACCAAAATAGGAATTGAAGGAAAATTCCTTAACATAATAAAGGGCATCTATGCAAAGCCAACAGCCAATATCACTCTAAATGGAGAGAACCTGAAAGCATTTCCCTTGAGAACGGGAACCAGACAAGGATGCCCTTTATCACCGCTCTTATTCAAGTCAACAGCCAATATCACTCTAAATGGAGAGAACCTGAAAGCATTTCCCTTGAGAACGGGAACCAGACAAGGATGCCCTTTATCACCGCTCTTATTCAACATTGTGCTAGAAGTCCTAGCCAGAGCAATTAGGCTAGACAAAGAAATAAAAGGTATCCGGATTGGCAAGGAAGAAGTAAAGTTATCACTATTTGCAGATGACATGATTATATACACAGAAAACCCTAAGGAATCCTCCAGAAAACTACTGAAACTAATAGAAGAGTTTGGCAGAGTCTCAGGTTATAAAATAAACATACAAAAATCACTTGGATTCCTCTACATCAACAAAAAGAACACCGAAGAGGACATAACCAAATCAATACCATTCACAGTAGTCCCCAAGAAGATAAGATACTTAGGAATAAATCTTACCAAGGATGTAAAAGACCTATACAAAGAAAACTACAAAGCTCTACTACAAGAAATTCAAAAGGACATACTTAAGTGGAAAAACATACCCTGCTCATGGATAGGAAGACTTAACATAGTAAAAATGTCTCTTCTACCAAAAGCCATCTATACATTTAACGCACTTCCGATGCAAATTCCAATGTCATATTTTAAGGGGATAGAGAAACAAATCACCAATTTCATATGGAAGGGAAAGAAGCCCCGGATAAGCAAAGCACTACTGAAAAAGAAGAAGAAAGTGGGAGGCCTCACCTTACCTGACTTCAGAACCTACTATACAGCCACAGTAGTCAAAACAGCCTGGTATTGGTACAACAACAGACACATAGACCAATGGAACAGAATTGAGAACCCAGACATAGATCCATCCACGTATGAGCAGCTGATATTTGACAAAGGACCAGTGTCAATTAACTGGGGAAAAGATAGCCTTTTTAACAAATGGTGCTGGCATAACTGGATATCCCTTTGCAAAAAAATGAAACAGGACCCATACCTCACACCATGCACAAAAACTAACTCCAAGTGGATCAAAGACCTAAACATAAAGACTAAAACGATAAAGATCATGGAAGAAAAAATTGGGACAACCCTAGGACCCCTAATACAAGGTATAAACAGAATACAAAACATTACCAAAAATGATGAAGAGAAACCCGATAACTGGGAGCTCCTGAAAATCAAACACCTATGCTCATCTAAAGACTTCTCCAAAAGAGTAAAAAGACCACCTACAGACTAGGAAAGAATTTTCAGCTATGACATCTCAGACCAGCGCCTGATCTCTAAAATCTACATGATTCTGTCAAAACTCAACCACAAAAAGACAAACAACCCAATCAAGAAGTGGGCAAAGGATATGAACACACATTTCACTAAAGAAGATATTCAGGCAGCCAACAGATACATGAGAAAATGCTCTCAATCATTAGCCATTAGAGAAATGCAAATTAAAACTACGATGAGATTCCATCTCACACCAACAAGGCTGGCATTAATCCAAAAAACACAAAATAATAAATGTTGGAGAGGCTGCGGAGAGATTGGAACTCTCATACACTGCTGGTGGGAATGTAAAAGGGTACAACCACTTTGGAAATCCATCTGGCGTTATCTTAAACAGTTAGAAATAGAACTACCATAAAACCCAGAAATCCCACTCCTAGGAATATACCCTAGAGATACAAGAGCCTTCATACAAACAGATATATGCACACCCATGTTTACTGCAGCTCTGTTTACAATAGCAAAAAGTTGGAAGCAACCAAGGTGTCCATCTACGGATGAATGGGTAAATAAATTGTGGTATATTCACACAATGGAATACTACGCATTGATAAAGAACAGTGACGAATCTCTGAAACATTTCATAACATGGAGGAACCTGGAAGGCATTATGCTGAGCGAAATTACTCAGAGGCAAAAGGACAAATATTGTATAAGACCACTATTATAAGATCGTGAGAAATAGTAAACCTGAGAAGAACACATACTTTTGTGGTTACGAGGGGGGGAGGGAGGGAGGGTGGGAGAGGGTTTTTATTGATTAATCAGTAGATAAGAACTGCTTTAGGTGAAGGGAAAGACAACACTCAATACATGGAAGGTCAGCTCAATTGGACTGGACCAAAAGCAAAGAAGTTTCCGGGATAAAATGAATGCTTCAAAGGTCAGCGGAGCAAGTGCGGGGGTCTGGGGAACATGGTTTGCGGGGACTACTAAGTCAATTGGCAAAATAATTCTATTATGAAATCATGCTGCATCCCACTTTGAAATGTGGCATCTGGGGTCTTAAATGCTAATAAGCGGCCATCTAAGATGCAGCAATTGGTCTCAACCCACCTGGAGCAAAGGAAAAGGAAGAACACCAAGGCCACACGACAACTAAGAGCCCAATAGACAGAAAGGGCCACGTGAACCAGAGACCTACATCATTCTGAGACCAGAAGAACTAGTTGGTGCCCGGCCACAATCGATGACTGCCCTGACAGGGAGCACAGCAGAGGACCCCTGAGGGAGCAGGAGATCAGTGGGATACAGACCCCAAATTCTCATAAAAAGACCAAACTTAATGGTCTGACTGAGACTGGAGGAATCCCGGCGGCCATGCTCCCCAGACCTTCAGTTGACACAGGACAGGAACCATCCCCGAAGACAACTCATCAGAAATGAAAGGGACTGGTTAGCGGGTGGGAGAGAGACGCTGATGAAGAGTGAGCTAATGATATCAGGTGGACACTCGAGATTGTGTTGGCAACTCTTGTCTGGAGGGGGGATGGGAGGATAGAGAGAGAGGGAAGCCGGCAAAATTGTCACGAAAGGAGAGACTGAAAGGGCTGACTCAAAAGGGGGAGAGCAAGTGGGAGTAGGGAGTGAGATGTATGTAAACTTATATGTGACAGACTGATTGGATTTGTAAACGTTCACTTGAAGCTTAATAAAAGTTATTAAAAAAAAAAAAAAAAGGCCAGACTTAATGGTCTGATTGAGATTGGAGGGGCCCCAGAGGTCATGGTCCCCGGACCCTCTGTTATCCAAAGACTGGAACAATTCCCAAAGCCAACTCTTAAGACAGGGATTGGACTGGACTATAAGACAGAAAATGGTACTGATGAGGAGTGAGCTTCTTGGCTCAAGTAGACACATGAGACTATGTGGGCAGCTCCTGTCTGGAGGTGAGATGAGAAAGCAGAGGGGACAGGAGCTGGTTGAATGGACACAGGGAATACAGGGTAGAGAGGAAGAGTGTGCTGTCTCATTAGGGGGAGAGCAGCTAGGAGTACATAGCAAGATGTGTATAAGTTTTTGTATGAGAGACTGACTTGATTTGTAAACTTGCACTTAAAGCACAATAAATAAACATACATAAATTATTTGCATGTACCAGGCTCCCCCACCCATGAAACTATACCACCTCTGCCCAGAAATGAACATCTCCCCCTTCCTTCCCTGAATTCGTTAACTCGTCCTTCAGCTTAAAGCCCAGATTTCACTTGTTATGGAAAGCCTTCTGCTGATAGGTGACAAGCCCCCTCCTACCACCCCCTATGTGTACACCAGGGCCTCAGGTTTGATCAGGTCCTGCTTTCATATAGTCTCATAGCACCTTCTTGTATAATTCTCTCACAGTTTGTAATTGTCCATTTATTTGATAAATGTCTTTTTCCCCCATTAGAATATAAAATCCATGAAGGCCAGAACTATGCTTGTTTGCTTAAAAGACACTTAAGAAATGTTTGTTAAATAAATGAATGAATATGCTGAGGAAATTTTTCCCAGATGCTGGGGAGGAGTTTATAACTGAACATCATGGAAAGAGGTTTGGAAATATGGTAAATTCAAAAATCTTGGGCACTGAGTTGAACCGCCAGGAAAGACACACACTACATCTTCAGAAAAACAACTATTAGGCTTCAAACATTAGTCATAAAGCATCTTAACACTCTTGCTCCCATTCCTGACCCACCCCCATCAAAATCTCCTCTTCTTCCACTATTCCTTTCTCAGAGAATTTAACCTCCATTTTAGTCCAGAAATATGAACATAGCTCTCCCCAAATTCAGTTATCCATATCTACTGATCACACCTACGAAGCATCTTCTAAATTCGTGCCTCCTCTCCATCTCCCTACCACTGCCTTGGTGCAGGCCCTATCGTGTTACCTGTTCTCCCCTCCAATATCCCTCCACAGTGCCTCCAGGTGAGATTTCTAAAACAGTACATCTGATCAAGTTATTTTCAAGTTAAAACACCACAGTCAAGATGGCACAGTAAGTTCATCTTCACAGTACCCCTCCACTCCGCTCCAAATACACAGCAATGATAGATAATGCCGGTCTCAAAACCCAGATAAGAATCTAAACAAACCAGAAACATAAGTGAAATGAAAAGCAGGGTGAGGAGGGCTGAAGCTACAGGGCTGCTGGGCTCCTGATCTGGCAGTCAGAAGTTCAGCTCCTCAGGCAGTAGGGAACCAGAGCTGGTCTCCCTCTTTGATGTTAAGGGGTATCTGTGTGTGAGAGAAGGCTGGGAAGAAAAGAAACACACCAGCTGCTAACTGCCTCCCGGGCTATGGCACAGACATGGCCGCGGGTCTAACAGCAGAAGGGTGCACATGCAGCCTCCAGACCCAGAGCTGAGCTAAGCCACCTGCTTGCTCAGTGGCCGGATCTGTGACTTCCCACTGTTATCGCAGGGCATTGCGCCACTTTTATAAGGCCTGTTTGGTTTGTGGTAGCTCTAGGGGGGCTGGGTAAAGGGAAATGAAAAAACAGCATACAGGAAAAAGTAAATATGAGTGGTCGGAGGAAGAAACCGCCTCAAAATAAGCCTGGAAACTAAAATTCCAAAATACATTTTCAAAAATCTAATGATAAGAAAAACAGCCAATAAAACCAGCAATCAAAACATAAATTCACCACAAACGAATTCAATGTTTTAGAGCCCCATAACAAAGATTTTTAAATAAATATGAGGAAGAGAGGTTAATACAGGAATCATAGCACAATAAGGACTATGAAATTGTAAAACAAAAGAAAAACTGACAGAAATAAAACAAGAACAGATGAATAGGGAAAAAAAAAGAAAAATCTAGAAATGAAAGCAATGGTTACACTAAAAAACAAAACAAAAAGCCCTCAGTAGCCAAGATATGCTCCAGACTTGAACAGGCAGGGAATCGGTCACTAGGGAAAAGGATCACAGAATTCTTCCAAAATACAACACAGTGAGGCCACAAGATCAAAACGATTAATTAAAAGTTATAAAGCATGGGTTGCAAGGCCCCAATATTCATCCAGAGGAGTTTCCACAGAAGAAAATTAAGGTAATAACAGAAAAGTAATCTTAAGAGAGACGATAGCTGAGAGTGTTGCAGAAAAGACTTAAATCCTCACATCTAAAATGATCCCCAAAGACCAAGTGGGATAAAAAAAATACAGAAAAGCTGAAGAGCATTAGAATGAAGACAAAACCTGAAAAGCTACCGGCCACTCCTTCGTTAAGCCTGCAAGGGCACGCTAGGACTAGCAGGATTAGCCGGCATTGACTGGTGACTTACTATGTGCATAACTTTCAGATAGTATCTGTAATCCTGACAACAACCCTCAGAGTTAATTATTATTGAGTGTGTGTGTGCCATTTACAGAAAAGTAGGTTTATGGTGATTAATAAACTTTCCCAAGGTCATAAAGGTAATAAACTAGAAAGTGGAGACTGGCTCTATAAAAATAACAAAATCCAGACTTTCCTTTCTTTGACTGACCTTAGCATACAAAGGTAAACTATTTTATTTGATGAGAATAATTTTGAGAAGAGAGTAATTCTGTTGACGTATATAGCACTGATGTGCTATCCCGGCTACGATCCCGTTTTTTTGTTTATTGTACTCTGTCATCCATGTGAGTACACCAGATAAAGAGCACTGTGGGAAGATGGCCAGATGGACAAAGGTTATATTTAAGGTTAAATGAATTCATGCTTTGGTTCTTGCTATCATGATTATCAATCAATACAACTATACTTGTTGAAAAAGAACAAAAGCCTATCAAAATATTCAACAATTTTAAGTATAAAGTTTTTGTTTAAACATAATAATATAACTTTTAGTCACAAGGCTTATTATGATGACCCAAAGCCTATAAGAAATGTTTGTTAAAGGAAATTCATTTGTTCATCAAGGCTATAAAAAATGTTGGTTACGGGAAATCACATTTGCTCACTTAAGCTATAAATGACCTCAGCAGCCTTGTGTAAATTAACCTGTCAATATACCGCTCTGTAAATGAACGCACCCACATTGCTTTAATTAATCAATTCACTGCCATGTATCAGATGGGTTCTCTGGTTAAAGAACTTTGACTAGTGCTGTACAACCGCTGTAGAAAAAAAAAAAAGTCTGATCCACCCTGAAGATAGATTTTTTTCCAAAGTGCTTAGTCACGGCATCATACTGACTAGGAGCTGTCTGCCTCAAACCACCTCACGTCCAATCCCTCTGTAAAAGTAATAAAACTAATGTTAGCCATTTGGCTTTATAGCGTTAACATGGCTAATCTAACATCTAAGCAGTTGGGTTTTTTGTTTTGTTTTTACATTTTTAAATGCTTTTCTTTTTCTTGGCCAGGAATCTTGATTCTATTCAATATTATAGTCTCTACAAAGAGGAAATCTCAATCATTTCCTTTTCCTGGTCCAGGACTCCTTCTTTCAGTAAACCCTTTCAAGGGCCAAATATCTGGTGTTTTCTCCCCTTCTGTGAAAGCTGAACTCAAAAATTGAACCCTCTCCCAAAAAAAGAGATTTCAGTAATTTATAACTTAGTAAATGTAAAAATAAATGTATTATATCTTCCAAAGTATTTACCTTTCACATTTTAATTCATATCTCTTAACTATGGCTTAAAAGGCTTAGTTCTTAGGCCAAGATATTCAAACTTTGGTGAGAAAATGGGAGGGTGGTAGGCGATTGGTCAGGCTCATCCCTGAGTGTCAGCGGACACGACAGGGGGAGAGGCAACCTATACATAAATCGGCCACGGACATTAATGCAAAGTACCTAATTTTCTAAATTAGGTGAGTGATGATGATATTGGAAAACTAAAATACCAGTAATATCACCAACACATACTACCTGTGCCAAAACAGCTTTTTTAGCAACACCGAATTTTTGTCTTTTTAAAATGCCTCATTTTAAAAATATATACCTTTAATGTAAATGCATGCGTGTGCGTGTGTGTACAAAATGTCCCAGTTAAACAAAATTAACTGCAATTTCATGACTCACCTAATTGAGATTAAAATAACACATAAACCTGTAATGCATACAATTCCTAGAATCTGAATTGGCTTTATTTTAAAAATACCATAATTTGTATAAGTAAATAATTTGATGGCATGAAAGGCATTTCCAATTCCATTGAGTACTTTCAGACATTAATAAGTTCATTCTAGTAATATAGTAAAACCCCGTTAGGATGTTTTTAAGAACTCAAGTAAGAGAGGTTGGGTTGTATTCGAGAACAGCACTAAATAGTATCAAAGAAGCACAGGGGGCCCAATGGTTATGTGCTTGGATGCTAACCAAAAGGTCAGCAGTTTAAACCCACCAGCTGCTCCGTGGGAGAAAGATGCGGCAGTCTGCTTTCATAAAGACTACAGCCTTGGAAACCCTGTGGGCCAGTTCTACTCTGTCCTGTAGGGTCGCTAGGAGTCAGAGTTCACAGTGTTGAGATATATGGGTTCTAATCATGTTCAGTTATTAATTAACTGTGCAACCTTACCTAAGTAATTCATCTTTCTGAGATTTAGCTCTTCATCTCTGTAAGAGAGATAATATATAACCTCCTTTTCTCACAAGATGTTGTAAGGATTAAACGAGATAATATACATGGAAATGTTCCATTATTAAAAGCTGATAAGGCTCAAACAACTGGGTGCCACAGGCAAAAGAGTGAACTTTTCTTCTACCTCACAATATACACGAAAGTGAATTTGAGATCAATCACAGACTTAGCTAACACTATCAAGCTTCTAGAATAAAACAGGAGAATATATTCATTACCTTGGGATAGATAAGTTTCTCAGGTAGGACACAAAAGACATTAACCATAAAAGAAAAAAAATTGGACTTCACGGGAATTAAAAACTTCTGTTCATCAAAAGGTACCACTGAGAATGTAAAAAGACAAGCTGTAGACTTGGATAAAATATTTGTAATACATATATCTGGCAAAGGACTCTTCCAAAATATATAAAGAACTCTTACAAATCAATAATAAAAAAAAAAAAAGGGAGGGGGGTGAGACAATAAAAAAACAGACCAAACACTTAAGCAGACAAAAAATGTCCATAGGGCCAAAAATCACATAAAAAGGTGCTCAACAACTGTAGTCATCAGAGAAATGCAAATGAAACCAAACTGAAATAACACTATACACCAACCAGAATGGTTAAATTAAAATGAATGATGATACTAAGTGTTAACAAGAATATGGCACAACAAACTCTCATCCATTTATAGTAGGCAAGGAATATGGTAAAACCACTTAAGGTAACTGTTTAGTGGTTTCCATTAAAGGTAAGTATACACCTATCCTATGGCCCAGAAATGCCACTCCTAAGTATACACCCAAGGAATGCTAGTGGCACAGTGGTTAAGCACTTGGCTGCTAACAGAAAGGTTGGCAGTTCGAACCCACCAGCCACTCCGTGATGTAGCAGTCTGCTTCTGTAAAGACTGCAGCCTTGGAAACCCTATGGGACAATTCTACTCTGTCTTACGGGGTTGCTGTGAGTCGGAATCGGCTTGATGGCAATGGGTTTGGTTTTGGTTAAGTATATACCTAAGAGAACTGAAAATCTATGGCCACGAAAAGACTTTCAGCAGAATGCTTTATTCAAAATAGGCAAATACTATGAACAGCCCAAAATTCATCAACAGGAGATGGATAAACAAACATGCCATGGAACACAACTCAGCAACAACATGGATGAATCTCAAAAACGTTATGTTGAGAGAATCCAAAGACAAAAGAATACATACTCTATGATTCCATTCATATAAAATTTAAGAATAAATAAAGATAATCTATGGTGAAAGATATCATAGTAGTAGTTGCCTCTGGGAGGGGGGAGGATCGGCTGGAGAGGAGCGTGAAGGAACTTTCTGGAGTGATGAAAATGTTCTTTATCTTGATCCGGGTGATGGTTACACTTGCCACAATTCATCACATTGTACACTTCAGATCTATGCACTTTATAATAAATAAGTTATATCTCAATAAAGCACTACTAGCATTTAAAAACTAATAAAAAATAATTTATAGTAAATAAACGGAAATTTTTGTTAGTCAATCTGATATTTGTATTTTTTTATCTTTCTAAGAAAAAGTAAATTGTTATGAGTTTGCTAAAGGAATGAAAATATTAAGGTATTAATCGTCCATCCATCTAATATCTACTGAGTGATTCTACCCCCAGGCAATGTTCTAAGTGCTGGGGACACTGTCTATGCTCACTCTTGAGAAAGTCAGTTTTTCAGGCGCTATAGACATGTGCATAAACCTGCTGACAGAGGTATACAGACATTCTGGACATGAAGGAAAGAAGTTAGACGCTCGCTAGGAATGTCACGGAGACTCAGGACTACCAGCTAAAAAAAAAAAAAAATTTTTTTTTTTTTTTTTTTACCAGCTAGGGACTCTGAATCATCTGGAGTAACACGGCACCCATTCTGATGAGGCTGAGCCTAAACTGTACTGGGTCCCCAATCTGAGATGAAGGGTGCCGACCCAGCCATGCCAAGGGTGTCTAGTTATTTGCCCAAGATCATCAAACTAGTCAGACTTGAACGAAGAACTTTTTAAGCTGTGAGAGACACAAGTCAAGAGTATAAGGTTGTACATTTCCTATACCATCCTTGACCTAAGTAACTCTGAAACAGATGCAGAAAAGGATAAATTTCTCAGTTCCTGCCCCAATTAGTGAGCAGAGCTAGTTCCAGTTCTCAGGCCTTCCTATCTGCTCCATCCTGCTCTGTGTAACTGGCTCAATGCTTGGGCAGGTCTAGAGACATGACACGCGTTTACAGGATAGAGTAGAAGAGGGACCAGAATGATAAGGATGGGATAACATTATTCATTCAGTCATTCAGTCAGGCACTCAACAATATACTGTCATTAAGAACATGGACTCCGGAGCCAAAATGCCTAGATTGTAATCTTGGCTCAGCTACTAACGAGCTGTGGAAACTATTTATTCAACCTCTTTGCACCTTAATTTCTTCATCTATAAAATGAGGCCAATACCACCTATCTCAAAAGGTTGTTGTGAAGATTGTTGTTGCGTGCTATCAAGTCAATTTTCACTCACAGCCACCCCATGTGACAGAGTAGAACTGCCCCATAGGGTTTCCAAGACTGTAATCTTAACAGAAGCAGATCACCAGGTCTTTTCCTGCGGAACTGCTGGGTGGGTTCAAACCATCAACTTTTCAGGTGGCAATCGAGAGCTTCACCACTGTACCTCCAGGGCTCCTGGGGTCCAAAATATTGGGAAATGTAGAAAAATATTATTTTTAAACAGTACTTTACTTACATTTTCAAATAATATCTTCAATATGTTTTAGTATAGCTTCTAGACACTGTTTCAGGTAAGGTACTTCTAAATTTAAAGCAATGTGTCCAACTGATAATCTGAAAAACAAAGGCACTACAATAAATACACTACACAGTGTTCCAAAGGTTTGGAGGCAAAGAAAATCAGGCATTTATTGTTAATTTTTTCAGATTAACAATAGGACTCATTGTTTTAAATATACAGAGGTACTTCGCCTGAAAAGCTGCCTGGAGGTTAAAGAAAAAATATATTGAGGTCATTATTTCAAATGTAACTAACATGTCGTTTGAAAACAAGCTTATCCTACATTTTTCAATTTTTCTGTTTCCCTGAGTTATTGCTATTAACACTGAAGACATACTATGTGACAGGCACTATTGTAGATGCTGGAGATAGAGCATGGTTGGACAAAAGAAACACAAAGTGTCCCTGCCCTCAGGAAACTTACATTCTAGCAGGGCTAGACAGACAACAAACAAGTAATAAAATAAAATACCCACCATGTCACATGAGAAATACTGTGGAGAAAAATAAAACAGAAAAGATGTCTAGGACGTGCCAGTGCAAAGAGGAGGTGCAAACAAGGTAGCCACAGAGGACCTCACTAACAAGAAGACTTTCTGAGCGAAGATGTGAATATGGTGAGGAAGTCACGCAGACATCTGGGAGGAGAACACTCCAGGCAAAGGCCAGCAAGGGCAAAGACCAATCAGGAAAGCCAGAAAGAAAGTCTTCTTCCTATGCCATCTTCAGCTTTTATCTTTTTCTTTTGTCTCTTCTTGATAACTTTTATACCCTAGTTATATATTAGTTGGATAACCACATTTTTCTTCCATTAGTTTCTCAGTATAGAGTTCACTCTCTACCTTTTTTCTTCCCCAATTGAACAAAATTCTTTTTTTCAACCGGTTTTTCAGTGATCACAGGTCCCTCCTCAGGTCTCTTGCCTTTTTCCACGAATTCCATTCAATGAAAATTGACTGCTTGCCTACTATGTGCCACAGTCTCGTGGTAAAAAAGACGATTAAGAAATGGTACATGCTCTCAGAATCTAGTTAAGGAAAAAATATATATAATAAATAGATAAAACAAAATATACTATGGAAAGCACCACACTGATATTATCAATAAAGTGTTGCAACAATTAGTTCTTCCCAGTGAGGGAAAGAAGACGGAGTCGGGGGCACAGAGAAAGGCCTCTGATCTAGGACTTAACAGTTAAGTAGGAGTTCACTAGGCAGATAGAAAGCAAAGAATATTCCAAGGAAGAAGAAACATCTTATGTACATGCACAGAGATATGTAAGAAAACAACGTATCAGGAATACTTAGCAACACAATGTGCTCAACTGAAGACTAAGGACACAAGAGTGGAAAGGCAGACTGGAAATGTGCTAAGGGGTCTGGACTTCATCCTGACAGCCGGTGGTTTCCAAACTCTTTTGACCACACACCGCTTCAGTAACAAACGTTTGTGCCTCATCTCCAGTACATATGCGTTTATTTATGTATAAAGTAAATGATACCAAGACCTGTGATTCTAACAATACTTCACTCATTATAAAACAAGCACAAAAACAGAAAATTAAAAGATAAAATAAGAAATATTTTCTAGTGGAATAGTTTTCTATCAATTAATAAATATTTACTAAATTAATGAATAATCTGTACCAATGTTACCAATCCATAGCTAATGTTTCTTCAGTAATCAACAAATGAATATACTATATACTGTGCTTCTGTTGACATCTCAGTTCTAACGTGTTTTTCTTGCTCTCTTGATATTTACAAAGAATTCCACAGTGTACTTATGCTTATTTTTCTAAGCCCAACTGTTGAAAATTCTAAGACCTTTATGATGGTGGATGTAAACATATACATACACCTTGTGTATAGTATACCTAGGTATTAAAAAAAAAAAAGACCAGTTGCCATCAAGTCAATTCCAACTCATAGCAACCCTACAGGTCAGAGTAGAACTGCCCCATAGGGCTTCCAAGGAGTGGCTGGTGGATTTGAACTGTGGACCTTTTGGTTAGGGGCCAAATGCTTAACCACTGCGCCACCAGGGCGTCTACGTATAAGAGTACACATTTATGTTGTTATTGTTGTTAGGGGCCGTAGAGTCAGTTCCAATTCACAGCGACCCTATGTACAACAGAACAAAACACTGCCCAATCCGGTGCCATCCTCACGATCGTTGTTATGTTTCAACCCATTGTTGCAGCCACTATGGCAATCCATCTCATTGAGGGTCTTCCTCTTTTTAGCTGACCCTCTACTTTACCACGCATGATGTCCTTCTCCAGGAACTGATCACTCCTGATAACATGTCCAACGTATGTGACATGAAGTCTCATCATCCTTGCTTCTGAGGAGCATTCTGGTTGTACTTCTTTCAAGACGGATTTGTTTGTCCTTTTGGCAGTCCATGGTAATATCCAGCATTCTTTGCCCACACCACAACTCAAAGGCGTCAATTCGTCTTCAGTCTTCCTTATTCCTTGTCCAGCTTTTGCATGTATATGAGGCAACTGAAAACACCATAGCTTGGGTCAGGAGCACCTTAGTCCTCAAAGTGACATCTTTGCTTTTTAAACCCAGTTATTTATACCTAGATATAAATGCATAAATAGGTTTGTCCGTATATTTACAATTACATGCTTATCTATTTTATCTCTCAAAATTGCTCATAAAAGCTTTTTAGAGCAGGGGCTGATCTTCTCTTCCCATTCTATGAAATCATAGCGCTCAGTACTATGATTAAAAATAGCTGCTCCGTACATTACAAAGATGATTATATACCACTAACTACTATTTTTTAAAAGTCTGCCTTTTTTTCCACCTAACTCTTGAGGATGCAAAATTTTAATGAGTATTTTATTTTAATTTTTAAGAAAAAATTTAATCCTCAGGGAAGTTTATGTCTTCACAATTTCTGGATTATGAAGCACGGCATGATCAAAAACAATGAAGATTTTCTTTACTTACATCATTAAGCCTCAATCTGACCTAAAATTAAAAAAAAAAAAAAAAAAGAGGGGATATAGGTCTGGAGCACGGGAGAATGAAGAAAACGAAAGACACAAGGGAAAGATTAGTCCAAAGGACTAACGGACCATAACTACTACAGGCTCCACCTGACTGAGTGCAGCGCAACTAGATGGTGCCCGGCAACACACCACAGACTGCTCTGACAGGGATCACAACAGAGAGTCCCGGAGAGAGCTGGAGAAAAATGTAGAACAAAACTCTAACTTACAAAAAAAGACCAGACTTACTGGCCTGACAGACCAAAGAAACCCCAAGAGTATGGCTCCCAGACACCCTTTAAGATCAGTAACGAAGTCACTCCTAAGGTTTGCCCTTCAGCCAAAGACTGTTGTTGTTAAGTGCCATGGAGCTAGCTCTGACTCATAGCAACCCTACGTACAACAAAATGAAACACTGCCTGGTCCTACCATCCTCACAATCGTTATGCTTGAGCCCATTGTAGCAGCCAACGTGTCAATCCATCTCGTTGAGGATCGTCCTCTTTTTTGCTGACCCTCCACTTTACCAAGCATTCTGTCCCTCTCCAGGGACTGATCTCTCCTGATAACATGTCCAAAGTATGTAAGATGTAGTTTTGCTATCCTTGCTTCCAAGGAGCACTCTGGTAGTACTTCTTCCAAGACAAATTTGTTTGTTCTTTTGGCAGTCTATGGTATATTCAATATTCTTTGCCACCACCACAGTTCAAAGGTATCAATTCTTCTTTCATCTTCCTTATTCATTGTCCAGTTTTTGTAAGCATATGAGGTGACTGAAAACACCAGGGCTTGGGTCAGGTGCACCTTAGTCTTCAAGGTGGCATCTTTGCTCTTCAACACTTTAAAGAGATCTTTTGCAGCAGATTTGCCCAATACAATGTGTCTGTTGATTTCTTGACTGCTGCTTCCATGGGTGTTGATTGTGGATCCAAGTAAAATGAAATCCTTGACAACTTAATCTTTTATACGTTTATCATGATGTTACCTATTCAGTTGTGAGGATTTTTGTTTTCTTTATATTGAGGTGTAATCTATACCAAAGGCTATGGTCTTTGATCTTTATCAGTAAGGGCTTCCTCTTCACTTTCAGCAAGCAAGGTGTGTCCCCTGTATAACCCAGGTTGTTAATGAGTCTTCCTCCAATCTTGATGCCCTTTTCTTCTTCATAGAGTCCAGGTTCTCAGATTATTTGCTCAGCATACAGATTGAATAGGTATGGTGAAAGAATACAACCCTGACACACACCTTTCCTGAATTTAAACCATGCAGTATCCCCTTGTTCTGTTCTATAGATTGCCTCTTGATCTGTGTACAGGCTCCTCATGAGCACAATTAAGTGTTCTGGGATTCCAATTCTTTGCAATGTTATCCATAGTTTGTTATGATCCATAGAGTTGAATGCCTTTGCATAGCCAGGAAAACACAGGTAAACATCTTTCTGGTATTCTCTGCTTTCAGCCAGGATCCATCTGACATCAGCAATGGTATCCCTGGATCCATATCCTCTTCTGAATTTGGCCTGAATTTCTAGAAGTTCCCTGTTGATATCCTGCTGCAGCCACTTTTGAATGATCCTCAGCAAAATTTTACTTACGAGTTATATTAATGGAAACCCTGGCAGCGTAGTGGTTAAAGTGCTACAGCTGCTGACCAAAGGGTCAGCAGTTCGAATCTGCCAGGTGCTCCTTGGAAACTCTACGGGGCAGTTCTACTGTGTCCTATAGGGTCGCTATGAGTCGGAATCAACTCGACGGCACTGGATTTGGTTTGGTTTGGTTATATTAATGATATCGTTCAATAATTTCTCCATTCAGCTGAATCACCTTTCTTGGGAATAGGCATAAATATGGATTAGACAGGCCCATAAAACAAAACTAGACTAAAGGGGTACACCAGCCCAGGGGCAAGGACTAGAAGACAGGAGGGGACACGAAAGCCGGTAATAGGGAACCCAGGCTTGAGAAGGGGAGAGTGTTGTCATGTTTTGGGGTTGGTAACCAATGTCACAAAACAATATGTGTACTAATTGTTTAATGAGAAGCTAGTTTGTTCTGTAAACCTTTATCTAAAGTACAGTAATAATAAAAGAGGAAGCCCGCACCCCCCCTGCAAAAAAAGAGGGGCTATATACCATGATCAAGTGGGATTTATCCCACAAATGCAAAGTTGTCCCAACATACAAAAATCAATCAATGTAATATACCACATTCATAGAACACATGATCACCTCAATAAAAAAAAAAAAAAATCTGACAAAATTTAACACTGCTTCATGATAAAAAACACTCAACAAACTAGGAATAGAAGAGAATGTCCTCAACCTGATAAACAGCATCTGCAAAAAACCATCCTCAATGGTAAAAAACTGAAAGCTTCCCTACTGAGATGGGTAGCAAAATCAGGAAGTCCCCTTACCCCTTCTATTCAACATAGTACTAGAAGTTCTAGCCAGGACAACTGGGCAAGAAAAAGATGTAAAAAGTATCCAGATTGGAAAGGAAGAAATAAAATTATCTTTATTTGCTAAGCTAATAAACCAGTTCAGCAAGGTTACAGGATACAAAAGCAACATACAAATATCAGTTACACTTCTACACATTTGCAATGATCAATTCAAACATGAAATTTGAAAAATTCCATTCATAACAGCATCCAAAAAAGTAAGACACTGAGGAATAAACATAAGAAAAGCACAAGACCTGTACTGAAAACAATAAAACACTGTAAAAAGAAATTAAAGAAAGCCTAAATAAATGAAAAGACATCCAGTATGCATGGATTGGAAAACTTAATACTGTTAAAATGGTAAAAACTCCCCAAATTGATTTACTGATTCAATGCAATCTTAATCAAAATTCCATTTGCCTTTTTTGCAGAAATTGACAAGCTACTTCTAAATTTCACATGGAAATGCAAAGGAATGAGAATAACTAAAATAATCCTGAAAGAGAACAACATTGGAGAGCTCACACTTCCAGGTTTCAAAATTTACTACAAAGTTACAGATATGGTACTGACATAAGGACAGACAGGTAGATCAATGCAATAAAATTGAGAGTCCAGATATAAACCCATGCATCTATGATCAACCTATTTTCAAAACAAGGATGCCAATATAATTCAATGGGGGAAAGAACAGTCTTTGTAACAAATGGGATTGGGACAACTGGCTATCCGCATGCAAAAAAGTGAAGTTGGACCCCTACCTCACATCATATATAAAATTTAACTCAAAATAGGTCCCAGACTTAAATGTAAGAGCTAAAACCATAAAATTCTTAGAAGAAAACATAGGTGTAAATCTTCATGACCTTGAATTAGGCAACAGTTTCTTATATATGACACCTACAGTACAACCAACCAAAAAAAAAAAAAAATTAGATAAACTGGACTTTATCAAAATTTAAAATTTTAGTGTGTCAATGGCCACCAACAAGGAAGTAAAAAGACAACCGACAGAATGGGAGAAGATATTTGAAAATTGCCTATCTGATAAGAGCCTACCCACTGCCTAGTCTCCTGAATATATAAAGTACTCTTAAAACTCAACAATAAAAAGACAGATAACCCAACTAAAAATGGTCAAAGGATTTGTACAGACATTTCTTCAAAGAAGATATGCAAATTGCCAATGTTGCTCTTGTTGTTAGGTGCCATCGAGTAGGCTCTAACTCATGGGTACCTTATGTGTAACAGAACAAAATGCTGCCCAGTCTTGTGCCATCTTCATGACTGCTGGTACGCTTAAGTCCATTGTTTTCACTGGTGTGTCAATCCATCTCACTGAGGGTTTCCCTCGTTTTCTTTGACCCTCTACTTTACCAACCATGATGTCCTTTTCCAACAATTGGCCTTTCCTGGTAACATGCCCAAAGTAAGTGAGCTGAAGTCTCACCATCCTCACTTCTAAGGAGAAATCTGTTATATTTCTTCTAAGACTGATTTGCTCATTCTTCTGGCAGTCCATGGTATATTCAGTATTCACCAACACCACAGTTCAAGTGCATCAATTCTTCTTCTGTCTCCCTTTTTCATTGTCTACTTTTTGCATGTATATGAGGCAAAAATGGCTAGTAAGTACATGAAAAGATGTCCGATATCTTTGTTCATTCCAAAAAAAAATCAAACCTGTTGCCCTCGAGTCGATTCAGACCCACAGTGACCCTATAGACAGAGTAGAACCACCCTATAAGGGTTCCAAGGAGCAGCTGGTGGATTCAAACTGTTGACTTTTTGGTTAGCAGCTAAGCTCTTAACCACTGTGCCACCAGGACTCCAAATGGTTATTAGGGAAATGCAAAGCAAAACCACAATGAGATACTACTTCACACTCACTAGGATGGCTATAATAAAAAAGATGGGCAATAACAAGTGCTGGCAAGGATGTGGAGAAACTGGAACCTTCACACCTTGCTGGTGGGACTGAAGAATGGTGCAGTCACTTTGGAAAATGGTTTGGCTGTTCCTTAAAATGTTAAACATAGTTACCATATGACCCAGCAATTTCACTCCTAGGTATACACCCATGAGAAGTGAAAACATATGCCCACACAAAACCTTATGCCTGGATGTTCACATCAGCAGAAAAGTGGAACAACCCAAATAGCCATCAAATGACTAAGGGATAAACAAAATGTAGTACATCCATACAATGGAACATTAAACAGCCATGAAAAGGAATAAAGTACTGACTCATGCCACAGCACGGGTGAACCTTGAAAACATTCTAAGTGGAAAAAGCCAGACACAAAAGGCCACATATTGAATGATTCCATTTATATGAAACGTCCAGATAGGCATGTCCACAGAGACAGAGAATACATTAATGGTCGCCCAGGAATGGGGAAAATGGGGAATGACTGCTAACAGGTACAGGGTTCTTTTTGAGGTGATGGAAATGTCTAGAATCAGAAAGGGTCATAGTTGCACAACTCTGAGACTGTACTAAAAACCATTGAATTGTACACTTTAAAAGAATGAATTTTACAGCATGTGAATTATATCTCAATTTAAAAAAGAAACTTGTTGTTAGGTGCCGTCATAGCAACCCTATGCACAACAGAACGAAACATCGTCCAGTCCAGATGGGAATATCTACTCACTTTAGTACTAAGTTGCCAAGAAGCCCTAATACTTTCACTACAGGACAGGTGCTTACTATACATCTCAAAAACAAACCACAAATTAAGCTCTCACAGAGACAATTCTCATGGCCTAGCTGTTTATAGTCACTACCAACCAGCACCAGGTTGGAATCAGCAATCCAGGAGTAAGACGTTCACTTTCACTACCAAATCCATAGAACTATGCATTTGTTGTTGCAACAAATGCTTTCCTTCAAGTTGTCCTAAGTACATATTAAGAAAGGAGTATAATATATTCTAAGCAAAGCACCGTGCTTAAAGTTACTGCAATGTAATACCAATTCCCTACACAGTTATACTATGTCTATTGTTATTTAATAGCTCACCTACCACTGCTTTGTAAGCCAAGTCTGGAAGCCATTCGCTCAACAATATTTCTTGTAGACAAGAACATAAAGCAATATTTCTATGAGACATTTGTTTACAATAGCAGAAAATTATTTGTTCTAGTATGATACTGAATCAAGACTGTATTGTGTTGTAATAATCTACTAAAACCTGTTCATATGATTTTTCAAAAGATTTAAAAATATATACACTGTAGTTATTAAAATCTTAACAACCATGTAAACTGTTGGCTAAAGTTGTGAAATTATATTTTTGTATTTTAGAGTTTGATTAACTCTTCAGTGTATCTGGGGTATGGAGTGTTTAGCTAATAAAATTCCAATAATTACTACATATATACACACACATTACAAACAATCAAATAATTTAAACTCAAAATGAATACTTAACACTGAGATTGTACTGAATCTTACCCTTTTCTCACAGCTCATCAGTCTATTCACTTTAAACATAAATTATTATTTTACATTAGATAGGGAGGAAGTGCTGATTTTTACCACTGTAGAAGACGAGGCATTACTGAATCATCTCAGTATTCCATATACCCCTTCCCTACTTCACCTCTTCCTCCACCCCCAACAGACCTAAATATTATGACCTAAATTTTTGTATTCATATAACTATTTCCATCTAGATAGTCTTTGAAGATTCTACAGTCTTTGGAAACACTTCCTTACATTCATGACTAAATTCCAGTCTAATTATAATTATGAAGTACAGTGACTTTATTATACCAATTGCCATGCCTCCTATTTTATTCACTTTCTATGAGGTATCATGTTATTGGAACCAAAGTGTCTTAGTTTTACACATTCTCTTAAAAAAAAAAAAATTTTTTTTTCTTGGAAAGAATAAAAAGAGTTCTCCAAGGCACTGAAGAGTCAACACAAAGGATTAAACTGGAAACTATAACTGTCTGAGGGGAAAGAGAGGTAGATAGCACATTTAAGAACAACTTTTCCCCAGCTCCTGGTTCAAAATTATTCTTCCAAAACTCCTAATTTTTATTGACATGTTCTATCAGCTTCTTTAACTCTTACCTTGGTCTTTTCCAGCTTCATCTATGTGTTGAAATTCTTTTAGTGTTTGAAGGTCACAGAACCTCTCTCTGCAATGCTGAATAACTTTCTTTGATCCATTCTTGATGAGATAATCCATTAGTGTAAGGGACTTATATACATGGCGCCAGTTCTTCCCATGGTCATTGAGTCTCTGCCATAGCATATTCATAATCTCTGAGAGAGAAATCGTGTTGAAAGTCAGGTCACTGATATCTAACATCAGAGAACTAGAAGGACCCCAAGGGTCATTAGAAGTTGCTTCCCTGACTTTTATTTCAGCATCTGAGTAATTTTTCACAAAATTTTTCACTTGCCTCCTAAATGCCATAGGTAAGACAAGTTTGAAGGTGAGATGAAGGATGAGAGCAATGGAATACGGTTTGTGTGACTGGTTTATAAAACTCTTGACAGGTCATTGGTGCCCAGTTCTGCTGTTCCCAAATACAAATGATTCATCTCCATGTTGACAAAGTATCAATTTCCTGCAAAGAAAAGCACAAAAATATGTAAGTTAAACATCTTTTAAAATGTTTGTAGATCAAGTCAGTCTGAAACATCTAGGTTTAGTTTCTAAATTAGCCCCTCACTTACATCAGCCAGAATTTAGGGTACCATATACATTTTCCTAGAATGGGTATGGGGAAATCTTTCATAAATGATTGGCCTATATCATATAAAGAAATATAAGTAGTCTTTCTAGTCCTAAAAGTTTCCACAGAAAATATCATTCGACCTCTTTGGCCAGAAATACAATGATTATAAACCATCACAGGGACAGTGGGCAAGTGAGTTGTGCTCTGACATCTTAAGCTTAAGATATATTGCCACAAACAAAAACATTATGCTCTGAAAATAATTAAAATGATGGTGAAAATTAAGCCTGACATTCTTCAAGTGACACTATGATTGTATTCTTTTCGGAACTGAAGTCATTACAATCAGATCTAAGGATGGTCCGTCTTCTCCTTCATCTAAAAACTGGGAGTTGTACCTCAGTGGACTCCACAGCTAATTCATGGTACACTGAACCAATATTTTAGTCCAGATAGGGCTGGTGAGTTTGATGAAAGGGCTGAATTACTTTCTTTACTCAGCTTTAGAAAAAGAAGTATGAGTTTAGAATTAAACAGTGTCAACAGTAAGATTCAAACACTGTAAAGATTTCCCTAAAACCTGGAGTGACCAGCACGTGCCTGTAGGCTCTCTAAAGGAGACACACACAGCAAGGCCCGTGCAGGTTGATACGTTAAAACTTAAAAGGTGTACGCAGTCCGTAAACCTGAAACGCTTGTGAACTGTCAGTTCACAGGGTACATGAAACCACTTCCTTTCCTCCTTTTCATTACTTTGCATTAAGGTGGGTCAGTTGGTTTCCCATTTCCCTAGTGATCTACCACTGATGGCCACTGAGATGGTGTACCGAATTGATTTCAAGCCCTGACATGCATCCAGGCCCCATGACACCCAGATGATCTATAATTAGACTTTACTAGAGACAGTGCACGTATACAAAGAAAAAATCTTAAAATCCATAACGAACGTGTTTGTTATTTTTAGTTTTGTTTCTCTCCTTGAACTTCTCATCCCCTAGTGCAGCCTTGATTAATTCGTGTGTGTGTTTTCAAGGAAGACATACATTTTCAGAACCATCCTAAATGAACTACCACTTCCTTAAAAAAAAAAAAAAAACCAGCAACAACAGGATAGGGGATGATTAAAATTTCTTTTCTTTTTTTTGTAAAAGTATGACACATTCTCAAATAAGCAAGTTAGAAAATGTATTAGTTTAATTAAGATTTCTTAGAGAGAGACTATCATCAACCCTAGCAAGAAAACGAGTTGTACGTTTTTACAAATTTCTGATTTTCTCTCTTGTTCGCACTTCAGATATAGCCATTTTTATCTGATTCATTCCTGTGGCAAAACCTTGATTTATAATGTGTTTCAATAAGCTATTAAAATTTTCAATCATGAGGGTTTTCTTTTTCTATTGTCCTTTTTTTCACTCTACCAGACTCACTCAGTGCAGAGATGACTGGGACATTGGCTTAGGACAATGAATATTGATCTGTTCCCTCACACATCTCTTTAAAAAAAAACTCCTCAGAATCACAACGTGCTAGAATTGAACACCATTACATCTCTGGTTTTTTTCTTTTTATGATAGCTACCTATCTTTATTTTAGAGGGACAATCCTAATTTTTAGGTTTTCCTATACTCTATAACGTGCATGATTCAGTTTTTCAAAAATGTTTTCTGAAATGAATTTTTTGTCCTGAAAAAATACGAAAATAATAACCTTCTATTCAGTATAGTTGGAAACCCTGGTGGAGTAGTAGTTAAGAGGTATGGCTGTAACCAAAAGGTCCACAGTTCAAATCCACTAAGCACTCCTTGGAAACTCTATGGGGCAGTTCTACTCTGTCCTATCGAGTCACTATGAGTTGGAATCAACTCCACGGCAATGAGTTTGGGTTTTTTTGTTTTTTTGGTTTATTCAGTGTAGTAGTTTAAAATGGATGTGCTTGACACTATACCAAAATTAGATACATTCCCAACCATTAGAAAAATCACAAAAAAAGTCTAGATAAGTGAATTCATATCATTTACTAATATACAGTACTTTGTAACAAGAACAAAGAATATGTAAGATAGACTAACAAGGAACTGAATTAATTGATGCTAGTTATAAATTATATGTTAGTTATAAATTATATTATTATTTATTTTAGATGCCTGACTATATGCAAATAACAAGGTTACTTATAGCATCAAATAACCTTGAGCTTTTAGTTACAGTAATGTGACATCTGAGACAAAATTACTGCCCATGAGGGTAATTTTCCACACCTGGATCTCAGTTTTCTGGCTACCCAAATCCCTATATTTAGAAACAGAAAGAAGAAGTGGGGTATTTCACGTCACAAATCTGTGTTAGCTCCTCAGAGAGGCCTTCACTGACCTCGCTAACTACTTAGGTCTCCCCATCATACTCGTTTTAGCACCCAGTTTATCTTCTTCATGACACTTATCATAATCTGTCCTTATGTGTTTGTCCATCTGCTCACTGACTTTCTCTCCCAGCAGACCGGGAGCTTCTTGAGGTCAGGGACCTTGATCATCTTACTTACCACCACAATCCTATTGCCTAACTGGTACCTCAAAAAAAACCAAACCCATTGCCACCTAGCGGATTCCAACACATAGCGACCTTGTAAGACACAACAGAATTGCTGCATAGGGATTCCAAGGCTGTAAATCTTTACAGAAGCAGATTGCTATCTCTTTCTCCCAAAGAGCAGCTGGTGGGTTTGAACCAGCCTTCTGGTTAGTGGCTGAGCGCTTAACCACTGCACAACTAGGCCTCCTAACACAGGTATTACGTACTTAGCATATAGTAAATAGTCAAGAACATGTCTTGAGTGAATGACACAATGACTGAATGATCTGCCTTGGGATAAACCTGCACTGACTCTACAGCTTTGGATTATAAACACGGCATTTGAAAAATAAAGCCCAGCTCTCGTAATTGTCAAGTAAAACTCTAGAGTTTTGAGCAAATATTTTCAAATCAATCAGCAAATACTTCTTGAGTATTTCTATCATTTATATAGCTTTGTGGAGGATATAAAAATGTAAGACATGATCCCTACATTCAAAATGCTTACAGTTTGGTTAAGGAGATTTATTTCTCCCTTAAATAATCCCAATTTAAACAAATGATGAGGACTCCTATTTTTCTTTTTAGATCTGCCCTTCCACAATGCTTTGGCAAGGTTGTTCACACACACACACACACACACACACACTTAAGCCCCTTACTTTACCTAAGAGAAAATCATGTAAATTATCAAGTGACATAAAACTGTTGTTGTTGTTTTTGTTAGGTGCCATTGAGTCAGTTCTTACTCATAGTGACACTATGTACCACAGAACAAAACACCGCCCAGTCCTGCACCATGCTCACGATCGTTATGCCTGAGCCGTTGTTGCAGCCACTATGTCAACCCATCTCATTAAGGATCTTCCCCTTTTCCACTGACCCTGTACTTTACCAAGCATGATGTCCTTCTCCAGGGACTCATCCCTCCTAACAATATGTCCAAAGTATGTGAGACACAGTATCGCCATCCTTGCTTCTAAGGAGCATTCTGGTTGTACTTCTTCCAAGACAGGTTTGTTCGTTCTTTTGGTAGTCCATGGTATATTCAATATTCTTCGCCAACACAATTCAAAGGTGTCCATTCCTCTTCAATCATCCTTATTCATTGTCCAGCTTTCGCATGCATATGAGGCAATTGAAAGTATCAGGCGCACCTTAGTCTTCAAGGTGACATCTTTGCTTTTCAACACTTTAAAGAGATTCTTTGCAGATTTGCCCAAAGCAATGTGTCTTTTGATTTCTTGCCTGCTGCTTCAATGGGTGTTGATTGTGGATCCAAGTAAAATGAAATCCTTGACAACTTCAATATTTTCTCCATTTATCATGACGTTGCTTATTGGTCCAGTTGTGAGGATTTTTGTTTTCTTTATGTTGAGGTGTAATCCATACTGAAGGCTGTGGTCTTTGATCTTCATCAGTAAGTGCTTCAAGTCCTCTTCACTTTCAGCAAGCAAGGTTGTGTCATCTGCATAACACAGCTTGTTAATGAGTCTTCCTCCAATCCTCATGCTGTGTTCTTCTTCATATAGTCCAGCTTCTCCGATTATTTGCTCAGCATATAGATTGAACAGGTATGGTGAAAGGGTACAACCCTGACGCACACACCTTTCCTAACTTTAAACCATACAGTATCCCCTTGTTCTGTCTGAACAACTGCCTCTTGATCTATGTACAGGTTCCTCATGAGCACAATTAAGTGTTCTGGAATTCCCATTCTTCGCAATGTTATCCTTAATTTGTTATGATCCACACAGTCAAATGCCTTTGCATAGTCAATAAAACACAGGTAAACATCCTTCTGGTATTCTCTGCTTTCAGCCAGGATCCATCTGACATCAGCAATGGTATCCCTGGATCCATGTCCTCTTCTGAAACTGGCCTGAATTTCTGGAAGTTCCCTGTCGATATACTGTTGCAGCTGTTTTTGAATGATCTTCAGCAAAATTTTGCTTGCACGTGATATTAATGATATTGTTCTATAATTTCCACATTTGGTTGGACCACCTTCCTTGGGAATAGGCATAAATATGGATCTCCTCCAGTCAGTTGGCCAGGAAGCTGTCTTCCAAATTTCTTGGCGTAGACGAACGAGCACTTCCAGCACTACATCAGTTTGTTGAAACACCTCAATTGATATTCCATCAATTCCTGGAGCCTTGTTCTTTGCCAATGCCTTCAGTGTAGCTTGGACCTCTTCCTTTAGTACCATCAGTTCCTGATCATACGCTACCTCTTGAAATGGCTGAACGTCAACCAATTCTTTTTGGCATAGTGACTCTGTGTATTCCTTCCATCTTCTTTTCATGCTTCCTGTATCGTTTAATATTTTCCCTGTAGAATCCTTCAGTATTGCAACTCAAGGCTTGGCTTTTTTCTTCAGTTCTTTCAGTTTGAGAAACACCAGTGTGTTCTTCCCTTTTGGTTTTCTATCTCCAGCTCTTTGCACATGTCATTATAACACTTTACTTTGTCTTCTCGAGCTGCTCTTTGAAATCTTCTGTTCAGTTCCTTAACTTCATCATTTCTTCCTTTTGGCTTTAGCTGCTCAGTGTTCAAGAGCAAGTGTCAGAATCTCTTCTGATATCCATTTTGGTCTTCTCTTTCTCTCCTGTCTTTTTAATGACCTTTTGTTTCCTTCATGTATGGTGTCCTTGATGTAATTCCACAACTTTTCTGGTTTTTGATGTTAGTGTTCAGTGCATCAAATCTATTCTTGAGGTGGTCTCTAAATTCAGGTGGGATATACTCAAGGTCATACTTTGGCTCTTGTTGACTTGTTCTAATTTTCTTCTATTTCAACTTGAACTTGCATAGGAGCAATTGATGGTCTCTTCTACAGGTCAGGCCCCTGGCCTTGTTCTGGGTGATAATACTGAGTTTTTCCATCATCTCTTTTCACAGATGTAATCTCTTTGATTCCTGTATATTCTATCTGGTGAGGTCCACGTGTATAGTTGCCGTTTATGATGGTGAAAAAAGGTATTTGCAATGAAGAAGTCATTGGTCCTGCAAAACTCAATCATGCCATCTCCAGTATCACTTCTATCACCAAGACCATATTTTCCAACTACTGATCCTTCTTCCTTGTTTCCAACTTTCACACTTCAATCACCAGTAATTATCAACGCATCCTGATTGCATGTTTGATCAATTTCAGACTCCATAAGGTGGCAAAAAGCTTCAATTTCTTCATCTTTGGCCTTAGTGCCTGGTGCGTAAATATGAATAATAGTATTAACTGGTCTTCCTTGTAGGCATATAGATATTATCCTGTCACTGACAGTGTTTTACTTCAGGATAGATCTGGAAATGTTCTTTTTGATGATAAATGCAACACCATTCCTCTTCAAGTTGCCATTTCTGGCATAGAAAACCATATGATTGTCTGATTCAAAACAGCCAATGCCAATCCATTTCAGCTAATGCCTAGCATATCAATGCTTATGCATTCCATTTCATTTTTGATGGTTTCTAATTTTCCTAGATTCCTAGTTCATACATTCCACATTCTGATTATCAGTGGATGTTTGCAGCTGTTTCCTCTCATTTTGAGTCATGCTACATCAGCACATGAAGGTCCCAAAAGCTTGATTCCACCCACGTCATTAAGGTCAACTCCACTTTGAGGAGGCAGCTCTTCCCCAGTCATCTTTTAAGTGTCGTCCAACCTGGGGGATCATCTTCCGGCACTATTATCAGACAATGTTCCACTGCTATCCATAAGGTTTTCATTGGTTAATTCTTTTCGGAAGTAGACTGCCAGGTCCTTCTTCCTAGTCTATCTTAGTCTGGAAGCTCAGCTGAAACCTGTCTACCATGAGTGACCCTGCAGATATCTGAATATGGGTGGCATAGCTTCCAGCATCACAGCAACACACAAGCCCCCACAAGACGACGAACTGACAGACATCTGGGGGGAACTTTAAACTACTGGTCTATAATCTCTTATCCAAACCTCTTGGGGCCAGATGAGTTGTAGAATTCAAATATGAGAGCATTTTTGAAGGGTAATGCAGTGCCTATACCATACATGACATGATACTCACAGTAGGATGTGGGGCAGCTCTTCAAAATCAAACATCTTAACATGTCTGCAACAAAACATGTAAATATTCACACCAAGTGGAATAAAGACTATAAATTGCCTCCCTTTAGTTCATGTTTTGTTGCCAGATTATATACGTTAAAAAAAAATTTTTTTTTCAAAACTTTCTGGATTTCAGAATTGAGGATAACGGATTGAGATGCTGAGTTGACTTTATCCATACATATAGAACAATAATAGCAACAGTACCTAAGAGGCTGGTACCTACAGGCAAAGACACACTTAGGGTAGGGCTATGAGGAGAAGGCAGCTCTTGTATCTGGACAGGTTCTGCCCACTGACATGAGTTAGACTCAGGTAACTCAGGAGGAAATAAACTCTGGCCAAGATTGTTATGGGAGAACTATTGTAGAGAATATCATGTCATTAGGAGGTGTTACTGATTTAATGGAAACAACACTGCAAGGGGCAGAGAAACTAACTTTTTTTTAACCCCAACTGTGTGTTCATTCACTCAGCTAATAATTTTTGAGAGCCTACCATGTGGCGGACACATTTCTAGGAAATGGAGAAACAGGTGCACGAGACTGTCTCTGCCCTCTGGTGTAAATGGTGATTCTTTATTGACTGTTCACCATGTGCTCACACGGTAATCTTACCTGGGACCTTCACATAGCTGTCTCATTACTTTAATTAGGACTCCAAAGGCATGAATTTGAGGTCTTGCTCTGTCATTTCCTAATTAGGGCTTAAGAATTTCTCTGAGCCTCAGTTCCCTCATCTGCAGCTTAAGAAATAATTATCAGATAGGGCTGTAAAGTGCCCAGGTATAAAGTAGAGGGTCAGTGAAAAAGAGGAAGACCCTCCATGAGATGGATTGACATAGTGGCTGCAATAATGGGCTCAAACATAGCAACGATTGTGAGGATGGCACAGGACAGGGTAGTGTTTCATTCTGTTGTACACAGGGTTGCTGAGTCGGAACCAACACACCTAACGACAACAACAGGGCTGTTGAGAGGAAGAAATGAGGTGCTTGGGAAAGAGTGGTGGCGGCTAAGAAAGAATCAACTACTGTAGACAGGGTCTTTCAATGGCATCCATTTCTTCTTTCATCCAACAACCATTTCAGGATGACTACTATTGGCTGCAAGGGCCCTATGCTGGGCACTGGGTCACTCAGATAAATCAGACCAGCGACTGCCCTCAGGGAAGGAGCAATTTAGTACAGAGGGGCAGGCATGGCTGCGGGTAAGTTCCTAGAAGTAGAGAGGAACGTGATGGCGTCACACAGCAGGCGCCTTCCCTCACACTGGCTGAGCCCCGTAAACCCCTCTATGACGGTCTCTTCACCTTCCTGCCCGGACCTGCTTGGCACCAGCATGGGATGGGAGCCGGCTGTTTCAGGCTCCTCTCCATTCCTACCCCTAAACATGGTCTTTACCTGAGGGAAAAGTCCACCTGCCGCAGTGGTTGGGGCCTTTTCCCGCCCAAATTCAAACGCCATGCCTCTCCCCTGTCACCTCCTCCAACCAGGCCCAAGCACCCACCTTCTTCCCCGCTTCCGCTTCCTCACTTCCGCTCCCTCACTTCCGGCTCCTGCCTGTTCTGGTGTCCGCCCCTCCCAAGGTCTCTGAGCAATATGGGGGCGGGGTTGGGGCAGAGCGTATTAAATGCCCCAGCTGGAAAGAATCAAAGGGAACGAAAGCAAAAGTCTTCTTTTCACAATCTGTTGGGCTGTGGCGCTGCCCTAATTCTTCTTTCAAAGAATACGTATTTAAAATTTGACTACTGTAATTTTTACTGACAAAAAATGCCACCCGCAGCTGATTTCCACCTCAAAGGACAAAGAATGTAATAGTAGTCTCTATAGATGAAAAGAGTCCTGTGCACGATGGAGTGCCTCCAAGGATGAGCTTGGATACCACTGACGGCTAGTCACTGATACATTTAACGGATCTTCAGTAAGCACCCACTATGTGCCAGGCATCCTGCCTAACGTTAAGGACCCAGAGATAGAACACAAACCTCCTGCTGAATGAGTTTACAGGCTAGTAGAGGTGACAGGCACGGTCACAGAACATTGTGACATGATATATATAGCGTAATAAGAGAGGAGAGAGCATCTAATTCTGCCAAGAAGCATTTAAGGTCAGCCTTCACAGAAGAGTTTACATCTGAATTGAATCTTCAAGGATGACAGGGTGTTCGCTGGGTAGACAAAGTGAAGACGAACATTCGAGGCAAAGGATACATCACGTGTAAAGGCATGGAAGTTGAGAGAGCCTATTGCCTTGGTGAAACTACAAACCCAAAAACCAAACCCAGTGCCGTCGAGTCGATTCCAACTCATAGCCACCCTATAGGACAGAGTAGAACTGCCCCATAGAGTTTCCAAGGAGCGCCTGGTGGATTTGAACTACCGACTCTTTGGTTAGCAACCATAGCACTTAACCATTAGGCCCCCAGGGTTTCCGGTGAAACTGCAAGGACTGTAGTTACTATGGCTGTCTAAAATGCTGTTAATTGAATAGCAGAGGGAGATAAGTGGCAGAGGGAAGTCAGATCATGAAGAACCCTATACATGACTTTATCCAGTAGGTGATGAATAAAAAAAAAAAAAAACCAGTATAGACTTTGAAAATAAAATCAAACACATGTTTTGAAGCACCTTCGTGGCCAAATTGAATATTGACTAGAATGGGGAGGCTCTGAGACTAAGAAAGTGCTTAGTAGACTATTGCTATGGTTCAGGCATGAAAGTAACATTTCCTTCTGTCCTGTAGGGTCACTCTGAGTCAGAATCAACTCAGTGGCAATGGGTTTTGTTTGTTTTTTGGTAATTTACTACTTTAATAACCATTATCATAATAATAGCCCACATTATTAATACTGACATGGATAGGTTAAGTATAACGTAAAATGATAGGAGGTATGAAAGAAGTTGACATGTTTGAAATATTTCCTAGTTGGCTATAATAGAGTGAAATTAAAAAGCCAGAGAGAAATTTAAAAGGTGGCTTGCACCCAAATTGTTTAGGGCCTTGAGTGCAATGCTCAGGTGTCTGGACATTATTCTATAAAGCAGTGGGGGACAAACAACAAGTATTTTAGACATTGAGTTATAGTTTATGAAGTTTTTAATATGCATACCTTATGTAAATTTCAAAGGAACTGTGAAAAGCTGGCATTCTTATCCCATTTTACAAATGAGGAAGCTAAGATTGAGGAACATGCATTCATTCTATAGTACTGAGCACTATGCTGGACCATGGGAAAATAAGGAAGTTATTAGAATCTAATGGAGGAGACAGGAATAAACCAATAATTATAATATAACATAATAAGTGTCATGGTGAAGGCAAGCATAGAATGTTATGGGAGTAAGAGGAAAAAAAAGTTTTTTTAAAGAGGGGCTTGTCTAAATCTACATAGTCAAGGAAGGTTTCCTGGAAGATGTGACCTTGATCTGAGCTAGTAAAAACAAATATTATTGTTGTTGTTAGGTGCTGTCCAGTCGGTTCTGACTCATAGCAACCCTAAGTACAACAGAACAAAACACTGCCGGGTCCTGCACCATCCTCACAATTGTCGCTGTATTTGAGCCCATTGTTGCACCCACTGTGTCAATCTATCTCGTTGAGGGTTTTCCTCTTTTTCTCTGACCTTCTACTTTACCAAGCATGATGTCCTTCCTGAGGGACCGGTCCCTTCTGATAACATGTCCAAATAATGTGAGACGAAGTCTTGCCATCCTTGCTTCTAAGGAGCATTCTGGCTGTACTTCTTCCAAGACAGATTTGTTCGTTCCTCTGGCAGTCCATTGTTGTCTTAGGCATCTAGTGCTGCCATAACAGAAATACCACAAGTGGATGGCTTTAACAAAGAGAAACTTATTTTCTCACAGTAAAGTAAGCTAAAAGTTCAAATTCAGGGCGTCGGCTCCAGGAGAAGGCTTTCTCTCTCAGTCGGCTCTGGAAAAAGGTCCTTGTTCTCAATCGTCACCTGGTCCAGGAGCTTCTCAGGCCCAGGGACCCTGGGTCCAAAGGACACGCTGTGCTTCCAGTGCTGCTTTCTTGGTGGTATGAGGTCCCCAACTCTCTGCTTGCTTCCTCTTTAAAAATTTAGCTCTTGTAAAATAAAATGTGGTGCAGGCCACACCCCAGGGAAACTCCCTTTATATTGGATCAGGAATGTGACCTTAGTAAGGGTGTTACAATCCCACCCTAATCCTCTTTAACATAAAATTACAATCACAAAATAGAGGACAACCACACAATACTGGGAATCATGGCCTAACCAAGTGGGCACAAATTTTCGGGGGGGGATACAATTCAATACACGACAATGGTATATTCATATTCTTTGCCAACACCATAATTCAAAGACCTCAATTCTTGTTCGGTCTTCCTTATACATTGTCCAGGTTTTGCATGCATATGAGGCAATTGAAAACACCATGGCTTGGATCAAAAAAAAAAAAAAGCAATCCAGTTACCATCAAGTCGATTCTGACTCCTAGCGATCCTACAGGACAGAGTAGAACTACCCCGTAGAGTTTCCAAGGAGTAGCTGGGTGGATTCAAAATGCCAACCTTTTGGTTAACAGCTGAGCTCTTAACCACCACCCAGGCACACCTTAGTCCTCAAAGTGACAACTTTGCTTTTTAACACTTTAGAGAGATCTTTTACAGCAGATTTGCCCAATGCAATATGTCATTTTATTTCTTGACTGCTGTTTCCATGGGTGTTGATTGTGGATCCAAGTAAAATGAAATCCTTGACAACTTCAATATTTTCACTATTTATCATGGTTTTGCTTATTGGTCAGGTTGTAAGGATTTTTGTTTTCTTTATGTTGAAGTGTAATCCATACTGAAGGCAGTGGTCTTTGATCTTCATCAGTAAGTGCTTCAAGTCCTCTTCACTTTCAGCAAGCAAGGTTGTATCATCTGCATATCACATGTTGTTAATGAGTCTTCCTCCAATCCTGATGCCCCGTTCTTCTTCATATAGTCCAGCTTCTCTAGTTCTCAGATTATTTGCTCAGCATATGGACTGAATAAGTATGGTGAAAGGATACAACCCTGACACACACCTTTCCTGACTTTAAACCACACCTTTGCTGTGTTCAAACGATTGCTTTTTGGTCTAGGTACAGGTTCCTCTTAAGCACATTAAGTATTCTGGAATTCCCATTCTTTGCAAAGTTATCCATAATTTGTTATGATCTACACAGTCGAATGCCTTTTGTATAGTCAATAAAACACATGTAAACATCTTTCTGGTGTTCTCTACTTTCAGCCAAGATCCATCTGACATCAGCAGTGACATCCCTTGTTCCACGTCCTCTTCTAAGTCCATATTAAATGCGTGGCAGTTGCCTGTTGATGTACTGCTGCAACCATTTTTGAATGATCTTCAGCAAAATTTTACTTGCGTGTGATACTAATGATATTGTTTAATAATTTCTGCATTCTGTTAATCACCTTTCTTGGACTGGGCACAGATATGGTTATGTTAACTGTGCAGGAATATTCATCTAGCTAGTGATTTAGCTATAACTTGAGCCCAAATCTCATGAATCCAAATACTATGCTCTTCCCCTCAGCCTAAGGACTAATCTTTTGTCCTTGATGTTGAATTCCATTGACCTTGTTGAGGGATTACAAGACTATCTGCTGTATTTTGAGAAGGCCAGAGATTCTATTTTTTTAATTCTTAAACCCATTCATTATCCCCTTTTAGAATGAATCTCTGGATGCTGTTTGAAAAATAGATAAGAAGCAGAATAGAGGGACCAGTTAAGAGAATGTTGCAATAGTTCTGGAAATAGTGATGAAAGGCACAACTAAAGCAGAAGAAATGGGGATACTTCACTCTGCTCACTCTCCTGTTTCCAATTTACTCTTCCATGAAATATTAAAGGGGTAGAAGTTCTCGAACTTGGCTCCTACTACATAAAAGAGTTAGGGAGAAGGAATAATCTACAGTGACCACCAAGTTTCTTTCTGAAGTGACTGTGTAGATGGTTATTGTTATTCACCAGAATGAGGAATAGAGTCTGAGTAGCAGGTTTAACATGGAAAGATAATGAATTCTATTTTGGACATTTTGAATGTGAGAATTCTGTAGGGGAATCTGAAATGAAGATGCCCACAGGTAATTGAGTAGAGAGAACAGAACAAAGGAGAGGGTTCAGTCTAGATTCACAGACTCCAAAGTAGTCAGCATATGAAATGTGATTGAAGAGGTAAGTGGAAAGATGAGAACAGGACAAGATTAAAGACTGTAGTCCCAATGAGGGTAGAGACACCAGCAGCAGTGAGAGAGTTGGTTAGGCTCAGCAAAAGCATAAAGCATTACCACCTAGTGGATTTGCCTGTTATGGACATTTCATTTAAATGGAGTCGTACAATATGCGGCCTTTTATGTCTGGCTTCTTTCACTTAGCAGAATATTTTCAAAGTTCATCCATATTGTTGCATGCATCAGAACTTCATGCCTTTTTACGGCTGAATAATATTTCATTGTATGGATATACCACATTTTGTTGATGTCAGTTGATGAACATTTGGGTTGTTTCTATATGATGTTATGAACATCAATATATAAATTTTTCTTTGAACACCCGGTTTCAGTTCTTTTGAGTATATGTATATCTAGCAGTGGAATTACTAAATCATATGATGATTCTATGTTTAACTTTTTTTATTAATGCACTTTAGATGAAGGTTTACAGAACAAACTGGCTTCTCATTAAACAGATAGTACACATATTGTTTTATGACATTGGTTGACAAACCTACGACATGTCAACAGTCTCCCTTCTTGAACTTGGGTACCCTATTACTAGCTGTCCTGTCCCCTCCTGCCTTCTAGTCCTTGCCCCTGGGCTGGTGTATACCTCTTTAGTCTCATTTTGTTTTATGGGCCTGTCTAATCTTTGGCCGAAGGGTGAACCTCAGGTGTGACTTCATTACTGAGCTAAAAGGGTGTCAGGGCCCTTACTCCCAGGGTGTCTCCAGCCTCTGTCAGGCTATGTTTAACTTTTTGAGGAACTACCAAACTGCTCCACAGCAGCTGTACCATTTTATATTCCCACTAGTGATACAGAAGCGTTCCAGTTTCTCCACATCCTTGCCAACACTTGTTATTTTCCATTTTTTTATTATGGCAATCCTGATGGGTATTAAGTGGGGTCACATTGTGGTTTTGATTTGCGTTTTTCTAATAACTAATGACGTTGAGCCCCTTCACTTTTTTCTGGACTTGCTCAAATGTCTTTAGACCTCCCAGCATATAATAGCAGTCCCTACTTCAACCACACTCCCTGCAGCTCTCTCCCTATTTTATTGTTCTCCCAGGTAGTACGCCATCTGACATACTTCTTGTTTCTTCTTCTATCAGCATGTAAGATTCGTGAGAGCAGGGATTATGTTTTGTTTACTGATAGATTCCCAGCACCTAAATAGGCCTACTACCACATAGTAGGTGCTCAACGGTTATTTACTCAATGAATGAGCAGTCTGAATCCACACAACCGAATGAAAAGTACACATTTTACCATACAGTTAAATTAAGTATAACAATGCATCTGCCCGTGCGCTTTAGCGCAATTTTGAAGTCCTTAAGTTCTGACGTTAACGACTACCCCTCAAAATGAATTGACGAGAATTCTCAGGCAATTATGGCTTTACAAAATGTTTCTTCCATTGTTGGTAAGTCTATATTTTACGTATTCCTGAATCCTCCCAATTCTGCTGGTGTTTTTCTGAGTGTCCCGTGCTGGTAAGGATTGAAATGCTGGTAATCCTATATGAGGGTCTTTATTCTTAGGCTAAGGAGCCCTGGTGGCACAGTGGTTAAGCACTTGGATGCAAACTGAAAGGTCGGTGGTTTGAACCCACCAGCTGCTCTGTGGGAGAAAGATGTGGCAGCCTGCTTCCATAAAGATTACAGCCTTAAAGCCCCTATGGGGCAGTTCTACTCTGTCCTATAGGATCATTATGAGTTGGAATTGACTTGACAGCAACGGATTTGGGTTTGGGTACTCCACACTCGTTCAAGGTTCAATTACAGAGCTGTTTTGAAATAAACCACTAAAAAAGATTTGCTTCCCTCCCAGTATACCAGTCATTACTTGCTACCAGAATTAACTTCTCTTTGAAATTTTTTTTGTTCTGCACTCTGCCCCACACTTGTAAGGGGAGGAGTTTTATTCTGCTCTTTACGGGTGGGTAGTACTCAAAGGAAAAGGAGCTTCCTCATAGGGTCCATGCTGAAAACAGCTTGATACTTCCGTTATAGCACTATACCACGTTTTCTTTCCCCTTCCTTTGCCTTGTCCAGCTATGGACACATAGGAACTCACCATTTAACCACCTCAAAACCACTGTCTTGGATGCCAAGGATAAGGACCGTGGCCACAGGATATCAGTGTTTGAAATATTAGTGATGGAGTTGTTCAATGTAATGATGGGATCCAAGAAGTCCTTAGGCCGTGAAGATTAGAGAGCTCGGGGGGAGAGAGCTGGAGGAATAGAGCTGGGGCCAATGCTGAGATGTTATTGTCTTAAAATGATCAACATATTGTGATCTTTAAAATTCTATTATGTGGAAATACTGGGGATCCTGTTCAGATGCAATCTAGATTTAAGAAAACCCAACAAACTTGCATTAATAAAAATAAAGCCCATTATTAAGGAGTTAGGACTAGCAATTTCCTTTAACTCATTCAACAAATATTTACTAAGCACCTCAATGAGATGGATTGACACAGTGGCTGCAACCATGGGCTCAAGCATGGCAACGATTGTGAGGATGGTGCAGGACTCGGCAGTGTTTCGTTCTGTTGTACACAGGGGTCACTGTGAGTGGAAACCAACTCGACGGCACCTAATGACAACAACTGTGGCCAGGGTACTCTATTGATTCTATACCAGAGTCTTCTATTTCAATAAAAATATTGAGCAATTATAACCAAGGGAATTTTTCCCAATAAAAGTAAATCTTGAGTAAGGTTTAGGTATAAAGGGCAAAGAGATAAATAAGGATACCATTTCACATTGCAGAATAAGTTTAAATTTTGGAAACCCAAATTGCATCTTACATGGCAACCCTCCTTCTTAGCCTTCAAGGGATTAATCCTTGGAATACTTCCGTTAGCCGTGGTTTTCTTCTTCATCTTCTAGAGATATTCTGGATAGTGCCATTTAGCAAGCACCAATGTCTCTGATTTTGTGCAAAAGATGCAACTTTGGTAATCTATTTTATAACGAGCGATGAGAAAGGAAGAGGCCTCCACAAGTTGTACTTGGTATGGGGGGAAGGAACTTAAAGAAGAAGATGAGTTATAAATTTGAAAGTAAGAACTGAGGGACTTGAAGATGACAAAAATTTCAGGTCAATGAAAAATTTTAAAATCCCAGAAATCCTTTACTCCAACCTGCTCGAGAGAAAGTGAAGGCTCAGAAATCCAAGTATCTTGTCCGCGTTCATATCTGACTGTGGAAAAACTGGGATTAGATGGACCTCATCTTGGCCCAGAGCTTCTTTCTTCCTCCTTTTTATTTTTTTCTTAAGAGTAATATTTTGGGCAAAGTGTAGTAAGAAAGCATTTCCTCTGGCACTTTAACATCGTGAGCTCTCCAGGGTGGTGTTAAATAAATGCCTCCAAGAAACCCTAAAGCATCTCTGGGTGTATGGGTACACGAAGAGAAAATGGGGGTTTTCCTTAAGACCAGCAGCAGCTTGCCAATGGACCATATGTAGGATTAGAAATTTTCTTATGTGAACATTAGCGTTCCGGGAGAGGTTGTTAAAACTGAAACCAAGTATAAAGAAGCAAAAGTGTTTCAGTGAACCTTCTGCATTTTAGTTCAACTCTGGCAGCAAAAAGACAAAACCACATAATCTAGGGCTCACGCCCAACTCTCTGAAGCATCGGTATCTGCTAGTTCCTGTGTGGTTTGCCTACTGACTGCAGGGCTGACTGGGGGGAGTTCAGGGGAGGGAGTGAGAGGTAGGGAGGAAGAGGTACCATTAATGAGGCTGGGAGCTTGCACCCTCTCTTAGCGTGGTACTTGGAAGCGAGTACAAGGTGGAACTGTGTTATGAAACACAGTTACTTTGATATTTGAATTCATCTTCCTTCTTGCAAGAGAGGATTCTAAGAGTTCGGTGTCAAAGTCAAGACATAGACTCAACTTCTTCTCGTCCAAAAGGTAGGTCATTATTACAACATGGGTACACAACGGTACAGTCTAGAAATCTCTAACAGTTTTATAGTTTGCAAAATGTTTTCTCTGAGTCAAATCTAATCCTAATCAGTCACACGAGCTCTCTAAATATTGCTTATATTTTGATCCATCAGCTAAAGTCTAAATCTTTTGCTATAATGATGTGTCGATAAGATTGGACCAAATGAACTGGGAGACTCGTTCCTTATCCAGCCTATAGCACAAAAACTCCACTAATTGGTCCCTGAGCCATCTCAGAGAAAGACTTCAGACCTTGGGGTCACAGAAGTGAAGTTCCACTTCACCACAGTCGGTTTTTAATCCAAATTGGGGAGTCTGGGAGGGGTGGAGGGCTGAGCAGCAATGAATGAGCACCAGTGTTCTGAAGTCAAGACTTCTTTCATTGCTTGCATTTCTACTTCTATCAGTGTTTATGTTAGAAGAACGCCAATTTGGATTCCTTTACAAAAAGAAAACTTTACATTGAAATATATTTTGTCTGTCTTTGTCTCTTTATTAATAGTTAGACTTTACCCCAAGACTATTTCCAGTTTAGATGTCCAGTCTGAAGATAGACCACCTTTTACAGAACGTCAGGAGTGAATACACCCATGAAAGATTTCACTAACCAAAAACTATTGTATTTACATACATGTAATTAGGCCTTGTTAATTAAGTGCATATATATATATTTATATATATATATATATATACATAAACCTATTGCCGTTGAATCAATTCAACTCATAACAGCCATATAGCAACCCTATAGGACAGAGCAGATTTGCCCCATGGAGTTTCCAAGGAGCGCTGGTGCGTTCAAACTGCCGACCTTTTGGTTAGCAGTCGAGCTTTTAATTGCTGAGCCACTGGGGCTCCACATATATATGTATACGTATATACATACACACATATATATGACTTCATTTGCACATTCTTGAAAACACACTGGTCCCTGATAACATGTCCAAAGTAAAAAAGTACGTGAGATGAAATCTTGCCATCTTGCTTCTACAGAGCACTCTGGCTGTACTTCTTCCAAGACTGATTTGTTCGTTCTTCTGGTAGTCCACGGTATATTCAATATTCTTCACCAGCACCATAAATCAAAGGCATTAATTCTTCTTCGGTCTTCTTTATTCATTGTCCAGCTTTCGCATGCATGTGTGTGTATATATATATATGTATGTACGTATATAACCTAGTTTGCACGTTATTGAAAATATACTTCCCCAGATAAATTAGAAGAGGGGGAAATGTTTAGGATCTAAAACTCCAATGGAAAAGATTTCAGGTGTTCATGTTAAGCTGAGTGTGGGAAACCTCAGGTCAAAGAAGGTTTTGCTCTATACAATTACATTTATCATACAGTTTGATTCTTAAGCGGGTTCTTTTTTCCCACCATTTCTGGTTTCAGAAAGAACATTTAGTATAAAGAGACCCTCTTTTAACAGCCCAACATTGTATATTAAACTTCGTATTTATAAAACAATTTTAAAGTGATCCTCTTTATAAAAGGAACCCCTATTAAATGAAGTACAGTGTAAATAGAGAACCATCTAAGTACATTTAAAATACAACTCAATTTGTGTTTTTATTCTTATTTGCACCCTTTCTGAGAACTTTTTTTTGGTAAAATGAGGCAGCCCTGTATCTTTGAGACACATTACTTTTTTAGATGGAATTTTGAGTGTCTTCCGGGTAGTAAAACTGTAATCTTATTCCTCTGTAATTGGAGTAGGTTTGATCTTTTTTTTAATGGTTTTACTGAAGCAGAGCGGAAGAGGTGATTGACCTGTTCAGTATGAAGAAATATCTCTGCTGCTAATACAATAACCTTTTTGAATACCTCCCACATCTTAGGCCCTGATGAAAATCCCCTCTCCCTCACCCCCCCACCTTTTTTTTTTTTCAATTGTTCTATGTGTCACTCATAGGGATATTGTAAGAATAAATGAGTTAACATAATAAATGAGATAATGTAGTGCCTTGGGAGAAAGGCAATATGAAAAGGGAAGATAATATCATTATTAATTATTTCTTGGAACCTTGATCATTTTCCTTCTGCCTCCTTTACAAATGTATCCCGCTTACTGCCTGAAACCATCTCTTACAACTATTGCCTCTTAGAAGAGCTGAAAAAGACCCTAGTTCCCACATATGACTGAGTCCCAGAGACTAGCACCTGCTGGGAAGGCTACTATTGACTTGTAGGATTCGTGCCTAAACTTGAGCAGGGCTTTCCTCTTTTGCTGGATCAAGGAAAATCCGCAATTGTCCCAAAATGTATCATTACGAGTGATTCCATTGGGACTGCTTAAATAAATAACTGTTGCTGCGAAATACTAGTCTGAGGACAGATTCTTTGCTTCCATGCTCCTGTAAGACAAACTCAAAACTTGTTCAAGAATCTTCTTCACCTAATTGAGCCTGAGGATACAGTCAACTGGCCTTCATTTTGATCCAAAGTCTTCGCCCCACATACCTTGATCTGCAAAGAAACCACACCGCTTCGTGGGTCTCTGCCTGTTTCTGTTTTGTTGTTTTGTATTTTGCCACTTTAGAATTCTCAGGGAAGCACAACCTTGTTTAACAAATAAACATTTTACAAACATTTACTGAGCATTTACTATGTGCCAGGCCCTGTGTTAGGCATGGGGTTGTTTTCAACCATGTTAACTTTAGGTTTCAATAAGCTTGAGACAATAAGAACTCAATAAATTATTTTTTTAAGTTTTCTCTTTAAATATGCAGACAAGTATGTTCACAGACTAATTTTTTAGAGAATTAATAGAAACTAGTACAAATATATGCATGTTCTCAAAGGATACCGTAAGACAAATATCCTCTGAAGAAAATGTCCAAACAGAAAGAACAGTTAAAATATTAGTGCAACAAATACTTATATCTCAAACCACCTTGGCTCAACAGTTGCTAACTTTTTGTCATATTTGCTTCATCTATACGTATTTTTTCCTGCACTAGTTGTACCATCATCACATCTGAGATAAACAGTAATTCCTTAATATCATCTAATATCTACCCCATATTTAACTTCCTTTATTTGTCCCCCAAATATCTTTTATACCTCTCATTAAAAACGAGCATCTAATTTTTAAAAAAGAAAAACATATGTTGCATTTGAGTTTTATGTTTCTTTATTTGACACTGAATTTTTTTAAAGATTAGACCCGTTATCTTGTAGAATGTCCCACCTTCTGGATTCGTGTTGCTGCATGGTGTCGTTTAATTTGTTCCTCTACCCCCTATAACTCCAAGATAGAACTAAAGACATGATTAGATTTAGACTGAACAGTTTTCATAAGGTGCCACTGAGTGCTTCATATTGCACTTATCAGGAGACACGTAACACCCAGTCATCCTTGCTATTCGTGATGCTAAGTTTGATCATGGCTCAAGGTACTTATCTCTCTCTCCAGAGACCTCCCTGTTGTAAAGGACTTTTTTCCCTTTTGCAATTAGCAAGGTGACACTTTGGCAATGTGGAAATATCCTATTCCCCAACAAGTCTGGCCCGGTGGTTTTGGGTGATAGCCCTTGCCTGAACTGATTATCCAGTTGGTGGGGGAGGTCATTTGTATTTGTAAATACACTTTGAAGAAGGATTAGATTTGCCAATTCGTCATTATCACCAACAGCAGCAGAGAATACACATTAAGTGCATAAGTTCAGGTAACAGTAGTGATAATAACAATAGACAGCATTTACTGAGTACTTGTTATGGAGCCAGATGGCCTTGGTTTGAGCCCAATCTTCCATTTACTAACTTGGCGTACTGAAGCAAGTTACTCAATCTTCCTGTGCTTCAGCTTCTTCCACTATAAAGTGAGAGTAATAATAGTACCAATCTCATCAGGTCATTTTGAAGATGCAATAAGTTAAATACATTCCTAAAGCAGCATCTGCTGTCATTAGTATTTGCCAGCCACAGTTCTGACACTATGCAGGTATTAGTTCATTTACTTCTCGTAATGACATGATGAACAAAGAGCTAATATTATCTTTATTGCAAAAGTGAGGAAACTGAGGTACAGAGAGGTTATGTAACTTTTCCAGAGTCACTTAACGAATATGTGGCAGACAAGATTTGAACCTAGGCCCCCTGATTCCAGAACATTCTCTCTGAGGCCTGGCACATGCAGTGAGAAGCCACACAAATGGAACCGAATGAAAATCAGTTAACAGGACCCTCCCCTCCCACCTCAGGTTTCAAGTTATTGAAAATCAGAAAGCTTTGCTACCAAAATACATTTAGGTTCTATTCATCTGAACAAGAATAGCATTCTGTTAAGCATGGATGAGTGTACCGATCACATAGCTTAAGCCCCGTACAAGAAACTTTAAACCTAAAAGATACTACTGTAAATTGAAAAGTGTGGGAGACTTTCAAAGGACTAGGAAGGAAAAAAAAGAAACAATACAAGAAGGGAATCGGGAAGTTATGAGGCCTCAGCACCTCAGGGCAGAAGATGATATTTTGATCGTCAGGGAGGGAAAAAAACCCTCTCATTTTTCATATTTCTGTACTGTATCAGATTATGTCACTAAAACACAAGAGTATAAGCCATCGCCAGATTTATAAAAGACCACACTGGATTTCCTTATGGGACGATGGATGGCCCTTGTTAGCAGGAGCTACCCCGGCTGGGTATCTCATACACTCATATATTCCGGAAGTCCTTCTGTGGCTTCTGAAACATATAACTGTATACAGAAAAAGCCTTCCAAACCAAGTACTGGTCCAAACCTGGTCATTAGCATTACAAAAAGGCTCCAGGGCTGCACATCTTATCCACTACTTAAATTGCCTTTACAGAAAGCTCTCAAGTGTAATTTTCTGAAGAGAACTGAAAAAAAAAAAGGGGGTGAAAAAAATCAACATTAATAATGTTTTTATGCATTTCCAACCCAGTCATTGCTAAATTGGTTCTGCCCTTTTATGTTTTTTAATGAAAAGCAGTCTAATTAATCAATTGGTCATGAATAATACTTTTTTATTTGTTTTCCTCCATACCTCCCAGCTTTCTGGAACCACCAGCTTAACGTGGCAGCCTACGAATGGGTTATGATTTGTGCCTTTTGTCTAATGCTTGATGGGAAAATAGTAGAAACAAACTGCCGAGAACTCAGTAGGAACTCAGTAAATAATAAGTAGATAGTTCTTTTTTTAAATATAATTTTGAAGAAAAATCTTTCTAAGTAACTGGGAAATATTACTAGGAAAGTACACAAGTTGGAGGGGGGGAACCTAGTTGGCTTATAACCTGAAATTCCTATCTATCATTTTATAGATTTGAGCCCTTGGTGGAGCAAAGACAACTCCTTTCCCCCCAATAGATTTATTCTAAAAATTTGGGTCATGGAGTCAGTAAGGCTAGAAGGACGGTTTTAACCATACAACCGATATAAGAAAGTTGTCACATTTTAGTACATTCTATCAACCCCTTACACTGATCATAAATATGCTGGTATCCAGATAGGTTCTTAACTGGCAGGGTGGCAGAGGCTGGGGGTGGGGGTGGGACTAGTGTTACAGAGACATGTCAGAAGCTGATGAAAGCTATGGAAACCCTCCTGGGCCGGTGCAAGCAGTGTGCCCAACACTCATCCACACACGCCTTTACCAGAGTTTCCCATGGTCCATTTAGCCTCAACAGGAAAAAATTTCCTTCATAAGAAGTTATTTCCCCCTGAGTCTTATACAGCTTTAAAGAGAGTTTTCACACATTATTACCTCATTTGCTCTGGCAATGATCTTTGAGGTTGAGAGACCGCATATTTTACCTCTCATTTTGCAGAGCAGGAAAAGCGAAGCTCCGAGAGGTTAAGTTCCTTGCACAGAGAGATTTTGCTAACATTCACCAGGGTTTAGTGCCGAGGATGTTAATTTGCACGTAGCTCGGGTGCAGGCACGGCAGTCCAGACTTCTGATTCTACCTTAAACCTTGAACAATGACCTTGAACGAGTCACAAACTGAAACTGGGCTTCAGTATCCTCCTAGGTCAAGGGCGAGCTTAGATCATGTGTTCTCTGACCACCCCCACTCCCCACCATCCCACTGAGCTCTCCATTGAAAGCTACCTGATCCCATTGAGAACAGAGGGACGTGACCTTTCCTGCTATAGATGACAAGATGGCTCACCCTTCCCTACAGGTCAGAGAGCTGGCACGCAATTCCTGATGGGTTTCCTTCCAGATGTCCAAACCCTGTTAGGGATGGTAAACGCCAGTAGCATTCTTGCAGGCTGCTTTTGTATCGCTGTGCTGGTTGCTTCATTTTCCCACAGTGCTGTCTCTGGTGACTAGGCTGTAACCCCGTGCTCTGCACCCGGTAGATACACCACGACATTTTATTATCCTTCTCATGTCGTTCAGAGTCTTATATGGATATAAATAATGCTGATGAACTTATCTGGAGCTGATGGAGTCCTATCCTTCCAGAAAGGTTATTTCTTTTGAAGGACACAAAACCTTCCCCCTGATTTCTCATCATTAAGACATATCTTTTAATGTCACTGAAATGTGCTGCCAAGTTGGAGACTCATTTAAGAGGGCCTGCAGCACTGAACCTAGGTGCCCCGCGACTAAGAAAGTGCGTGATCAAGCCTTTTATTTTTCAAGGTATTTGGAGAATCTTTGGGTTGGTATAATTAGGACAACTTCGTACTTTAGGGTTTTTCTTTAGATACGTTAAAAAAAAAAAAAGTGTCAACGGCATCGGCTGCCAAACACATGATGCAGTCCCAGTTCAATTCTTTTTGAAAGGGGTTTAGTAACATTGCTAACCTGGGTCTCTGCAGCAAGCTAAACTAAGCAAAAAATGTACTGTGTCTCCCGCTCCGTGTGTCTGTAAACAAGGGTTTTATAACATCAGTTGTCAAATGGTGGAACCTCCGGACCAGAGATCTGGACTAACCCCAGTACAATCCTATCAGCATGGACAGGCTGGCTACCTCAATAACCAGGAAGGTGGTCATCCCCATCTGTGATTAATAGCTGCTGGTAGGAAATTGGAAGCCCTGTTACTCAGTCTTTTTGCTCTTTAAATTTTCTCGGTGAATCTCAGGCTGGCGAGTGGGGGAGTTCTATCAACGTTTTGCAGAGAAGTGTGGAATTTGCTCTGCGCTGGGTCAAGTCACAGGACTGTGGGAGGCAACATGGTCCAGTGAGGAGAGTGACAGAGCATGAACTGAGCTCTGTGTTCTGTTCTATTCTCAGCCATGACTCAGTGTGCCCCATCCGCCCCTCTGTCCTTGAGAAAAGTGAGACTATTCTTTAATTTCATGAGTTGTTGCCCCAAAGCATTTTTATATCTTTGATAGAATATAATTAATTATGCAATACCTCATCTGCAAAGGGGATAACATGCTGTTTTCTTGTTTAAATAAACTCATTTTGTCCAATTTCAATTTCCTGGATAAATATTTTTAAATAGACTACAAATTTATGTTATAAACCAGCTACTCTGTGATGCTGTGACTTGACACTTGACACCCTATAAAAATCTAAATAGGAGTCCCTGGGTCACACAGTGGTTAAAGCGCTCAGCTGCTAACTGAAAGATCAACAGTCCAAACGCACCAGCTGCTTCAAGGGAGAAAGATGCAGCAATCTACTTCTGTAAAGATTTACAACCTTGGAAACCCTAAGGGAAAGTTCTACTTTGTCTTACAGGGTCACTGTGAGTTGGAATCCACTCGACAGCGGTGGCTTTGGGGTTTCTTGGGGGGTTGGGTGGTGCAAATGGTTAAGCACTCAACTACTAGCTGAAAGGTTGGTGGTTCAGACCCACCCAGGGGAGCCAAGAAAGACAGGCCTGGAGATCTGTTTCTTAAAGGTCACAGCCTTGAAAACCCTACAGAGCAGTTCTATTCTGCACACGTGCCATTGCCATGAGTCAGAATAGACTACAGCAACTAACAACTACAACAAAAACAGCAACAGCAAATATACAAACAAACAAAGGAGGAGGAGAAAGTGTGAAGTCAGAGAGTCCCCTAGCTGGAGAGAAATTCTCAAGACCTGGAACAAGGAAGATGGAGCACTTGGATGGCAGACTTTGTTTTTCTCCAGAATAGACACACAACTTCCATCTTAAAATGTCAGATGTAAGGAAGTAAGATTTACTAGGCAGCCAACTTTGTCAGCTCGTATTATTTCAGCAAAGTACAGGGTCAATTAGGAGTTATTATCATCAAGAGGGCACGCTGTAAGGCTTTGTCATGTAGATGCCATAAAAAATTACCTCTCTGGTTACTTTAATTCATCCTTTGGCGTCCGTCAACAGACACTCCCTGAATCCCCGACTCACTACCGGTACCCAGATGTACTGAGAACATTTAAGGTAATAATGATAATAATAAAAGATGCTTTTCCCTAAGGAACTAACAATCTACTAAGGAAACTGGGACAACAAAAGAAAACGCTGCCACAAGGCAAAACTCATGACGTGATAGCAGAGTAGGTGGCTCAAGGTGGGGATTTTAGAGAAGGCTTCCTGGAGGAGGTGCACCTGAAAGGCCGAGGGAGATGGCTTGGCAAAGAGGCACAAATGCATCCACAGGTCCTAGCACCTCAAGGAAAGCACAGAATGAACAGCGTCTTCTTCACTGAACGTCTGTTTATTTTGGAAACAACAAAGAGTAGGAAAGCCCTCATGGTTTTTCTTCTCTTGGAGAGCCCAGAAATTAAACTGTACCCCAAGCTGTTTTCCTTGATAGTCTGCTCTTCCCCCACTTCCAATCATGTCTTCTTAGTCTTCTTTTTCAAGCATAAAAATCCTTGGTTCTTTTAACAATTCCCCTTATGATGTGGTTTTGCTTGCTATCATCATTTTTAAATCCTCAGTTCTAGACAAGACTCCCTTTTAAGGCCCCTCCTAAATCTCGGTGCACAGAATGGAACAGAGCTCTCCAGAAGTGGTCTGACAACCCTAAACACCATGAGGGGGTAGGGGAAAGTGTTGCCTCCCTTCACCTATACCATATACTTCTATTGATATGGCCCAAGATTGCATTAGTTTTTTTGGCATTCCTGTCACAGAGCTGATTCATGTTGAAATTATGGTCAGTTCAAACCCTTGCATTCCCAAGAGCTACTATTAAGCCAGATTTCCCTTATTCTGTACGTACACTGTTGTGTAAGTCACAGAAGTTTGTTGTTCTTGTTATGTGCCCTGGAGCCGGTTCTAACTCATAGCAACCCCATGTACAACAGAACAAAACACTGCCCAGTCCTGTGCCATCCTCACAATCATTGTTATACTTGAGCCCATTGCTGCAGCCACCATGTCAGTCCAACTCGTTGAGGGTCTTCCTCTCTTTCACTGACCCTCTACTTAATCAAGCATGATGTCCTTCTCTAAAGAATGGTCCCTCCTAATAACATGTGCAAAGTACATCAAGAAGCCATTCTTGCTTCTAAGGAGCATTCTGGCTGCACTTCTTCCAAGACAGATTTGTTTGTTCTTTTGGCAGTCTGTGGCATACTCAACATTCTTCACCAACACCAGGATTCAAAGGCATCAGCTTTTCTTGGGTCTTCCTTATTCATAGTCCAGCTTTCACATGCATGTGAGGCAACTGAAAATGGTATGGCTTGGGTCAGGCAAATCTTAGTCCTCAAAGTAACATCTTTGTTCTTCAACACTTTAAAGAGGTCTTTTGCAGCTTGGGCAATCAAAGCAATGCGTTGTTTGATTTCTTGACTGCCAAGTGTGGATTGTGGATCCAAGTTAAATAAAATTCTTGACAACTCCAATCTTTTCTCCATTTATTACAATGTTGCTTATTGGTCCAGTCATGAGGATCTTTTGTTTTCTTTGAGATGTAGTCCTTACCGAAGGCTGTAATTTTTGATCTTCATCAATAAGGGCTTCAAGCTCTTTTCACTTTCAACAAGCAAGGTTGTGTCATCTGTATACAGCAGGTGGTTAATCATTCTTCCTCCAAACCTGATGCCCCATTCTTCTTTATATTGTCCAGCTCCTCAAATTATTTGATCAGACAGACAAAGCCATTTATCCCTATTGTAATTGATCATATTGATAATCTGTCAAAATATTTCAGAGTTAGCATACTAGCTCTCTCTCTCAGAGGGTAGCATAGCTATCTGGCAGCATAGCTAGTTTCATGGCAAGGTCCTTAGAGGAGGGCTCAAAAGGTCAAGACTTTATTCTCTCATTCTTGTTAATAAATTGTCGGCAACCCTGGACAAATGGGCAACTTTAGACAAATCGATGAGCCTGGATCTTCCAAACTGTAAAATAGGAAGAAATGTTAACAGCCACTTCCTTTCCAAGGTTATGCAACAATGAGTTCCATGTCTGCAAAAACCCTAAGGAAAAGTTACTCAGAGGTAATATTATATGAGAGGAGAAAAAATTGATCTCAGGCTCTCAATAGCTTTCAGCGGCTTTCAGGGCTTGATTATCCCTATCACCATACACTCCAGTAAATGGCACCCATTTTCTCAACTGTTTTAAAGATATAACTGTGTTATCTGATTTTCGGTTGTAGAAACGTCATGCAATGTCAGTACAATCTTGGGGCAAAATTATGTTTAATTCAAGTAGATGCCACTAAGAATATCTGCTTCGTTGCTAGCCCCGTTCAGGGTGAGTCTCCTCTCCCCATCCCCTGCCCCAGCCTCACCCTCACCCCGATCCTCTTCCATTTAATAACACTGTGCCCTTCAAGTTTAGGTTTCCAGATTTTTGAAAACCTCTAAGTATCTTATCAAACTAGCTTAGCAGTTGACAGGTATTCATCCCTGGCCAAAGCAGAGAAGCTCACAGGTAACTTGAATAATACTTGTAATTTCCAGCTAATAAAACCAAACCCACTGCCATCGAGTCAATTCCGACTCATAGTGACCCTACAGGACAGAGTAGAACTACCCCGTAGCGTTTCCAAGGAGAGCCTGGTGGGTTTGAACCACCAACCTCTTGGTTAGCAGCCCTAGTACTTAACCACTACGTCACCAGGGTTTCTTTGCAGCTAATAGAAGTACAATATTCCAAAACCCATCCCTGTTAGCATTTAGTACGCTATAGGAAGGTCCAAGGAATATCCACATTTTTCTGTTCCTGCCATTTGAATGCAAATTTTAATGTTGTTCTGGTGACCTTATAGTTATGAAGATGCAGATAGCCCCTTCCCTACCAACCAGAAATCCTGGTCTAGTGTCTCCCGTGTTCAGTGTGTGCGCCCAGCACCTGTAGAATAGGCATCACCTTGGAGTCTTCTAGAAACGAGGCTTTCTGACCCTGCCTCAGACCTACTGAATCGGAATCTTAAGATTCCCCTGGTGATTCTTATCACAATGAAGCATGAGAAGAACTGACCTAGGGTGAAGGGACTGCACCCCATTTTACCCACCATCTACCTTGTGTTGTAATAAGAAACTTAGGAAATTGCTTTTGATGTTTATTAAGAACTTGGAGTTGTTAGTTAACATTTTTCCAGGTTTGAATGTTCTGTACACATCCAACTATTTCTCCAAGTGTATTTAACTGACCTTAAAGTACTCTTGCTTTTGGGGGTTCTTGCAGAGAGGTGGTTCTGAACCAGGGAAGTGCCTCCCCCACCCACCACCACCTCCACAGACATTTGGCAATGCCCAGAGACATTTTTGGATGTCACAGCTTAGGGGGAGGTTTCTACTGGCATCTAGTAGGTAGAGGCCAGGGATGCTGCTAAGCAACCTGCAATACACAAGACATCCCCTCACAACACTGGCTTGTCGTTGTTGTTGTTAGGTGCTGTCAAATCGGTTCTGACTCCTAGAGACCCTATGTGCCACAGAACGAAACACTGCCCGGTTCTGCGCCATCCTTACACTCCTTGTTATGCTTGAGTCCATTGTTGCAGCCACTGTGTCAATCCATCTCGTTGAGGGTCTTCCTCTTTTTTGCTGACCCTCTACTTTACCAAGCATGATGTCCTTCTTCAGGGACTGATCCCTCCTGACAACAGGTCCAAAGTTCGTAAGATGCAGTCTTGCCATCCTTGCTTCTAAGGAGCATTCTGGCTGCACTTCATCCAAGACAGATTTGTTCCTTCTTTTGGCAGTCCATGGTATATTCAATATTCTTCGCCATCACCACAATTCAAAGGCGTCAACTCTTCTTTGGTCTTCCTTATTCATTGTCCAGCTTTCACATGCATATGAGGTGTGATTGAAAATGCCATGGCTTGGGTCAGGCACAGCTTAGTCTTCAGGGTGACATCTTTGCTTTTCAACACCTTAAAGAGGCCCTTTGCAGCGGATTTGCCCAATGCAATGCGTCTTTTGATTTCTTGACTGCAACAAAGGCTTATAGGACCCAAAATGTCAGTAGTGACAAGGTTGAAATACCCTGCTGTAGAGCTATATGTTTGGTTGAGAAAGACTCAGATGTGCAGCCATAAATGGTAGAATGCCATAGGAAAATGGAGTCATGTGGTGTGCCATGATATGACCAAGTAATGATGGTGGAGAAATGGCAGGCAGTGTGTGGAGAATCCACCCTCAGGTTAGAGAGGACATCTAGGGCAGAGAGTCACCAGCACTCTGTGCACAAGGGCAGTCTACTTTAGATAACAGGGCTGGGTTGAGGGACTGGACACCAGTTATGAGCCACAAGAGAGCTCAGAGGAAGCAGGAGCTGGTGAGAGAGGGAGGGGCTAGGTTTTGGTTATGGCATGGATACTAGGTATGATCTCAAAATCGTGTTAGATCTGAAAAACAAGGAAGGAATTCAGGTATTAGAATAGGAGTACAAGGGTGGATTTCAAGTAAATCCAGTAGGATTTAGGAGCAAAGCAGAATCCAGCTTTCTAGAACTGGGGCACCTCAGAGCCAGGCCAGCAGTAGTGTCACCTCATGTCCAGTTAGCCGTGTGTTCAGCTAGAGTGAGCTCCTTAAATCCCTCCCACCTGAAGAGAGGATTAGTGCTGAGTCTACAATATGGTTGACTTGTGAGAAGGGGTCAAGCGCTCTCAGCTACAGAGAAAGATGGGCAAGAAGCAAGCCAGGTCCTGACACTGGCCACTGAAAAATCCTAAGAGCTGGGATATAACTGCAGCAGCCCTCTGGGTCATTTCTCTACTTCACTGCACCTAAGTCATTTCAGAAAGATTATCTACTCTCCAACTTTACAATTTCTAGAGGAGACGTGTGCTGGTGTTTTATAATGCAGCTAAGCCAAAACTCTTTCCTAACCCTAAACCCGTTGCCGTCAAGTCGATTGTGACTCATAGTGACCCTACAGGACGGGGTAGAACTGCCCCAGAGGGTTCCCAAGGTTGTAATCCTTACGGAAGCAGGCAGCCACATCTTTCTCCCACAGAGCAGCTGGTGGGTTTGAACTGCCAACCTTTCAGTTAGCAGCCGAGCGCTTTAATCACTGGGCCATCAAGGCCTCTTTCCTAACTCTAAATTCCTCTTTAAAAAAAAGAAAGCCAGTTGCCCTCAGACATTCCAGCTCATGATGACTCCACGTGTGTCTCAGTAGCACTGTGCTCCATACGGGTTTTCAAGGACTGATCTTTCAGACGTAGACCACCAGGCCTTTCTTCCGAGGCACCTCCTGGTGAACTTAAACCTCCAATCTTTTAGTTAGCTGCTGAACACATTAGCTGTTTGCACCGCCCAAAAAACTAAACCAAACCCGTTGTCTTAGAGTGGATTCCAGCTCATGGTGACCCCATGTGTGTTAGAGTAGAACTGTGCTCTATAGGGTTTTCAAAGGCTGATTTTTCAAAGTAGATACACCACCACCCCCCGCCAAAAAAATTGCTGTGTAGGCAATTCCAGTTCATAGCAACCCTATAGGACAGAGTAGAGCTGCCCTGTAGGGTTTCCAAGGCTATAATCTTTACGGAAGAAGACTGCCAACCACATTTTCCTCCCAAAGAGGAGCTGGTGGGTTCAAACCGCTGTCCTTTTAGTTAGCAGCCAATAGGCTTGACCGCTGTGGCACCAGGGCTCCAGGCGCACCACCCAGGGACTCCTAATCCTCCTTATCTTGTCTTACTCTCTCTCCTCTTACTTCCATAACATGCCTTGTGGTGTCACTAGGAAAGGCGGTGGGGGGGGGAAGGGGTGCGAGGGTTTAGGCTGCACCCCCGACACTGTCAGAGGGAGGTGAAACTAAAATGATCCTAGGGTGCCAGGCGGCAGCAGCAGAGGCAATGGGCAGGCCTGTGTCCGTGGGGAAAGGGCTGCCAAGGCAGTGGTATCACTAGGGTTTTTGTCACTCATCACCCAGTGCTGTAACTCATCATCCCCCTCCCACCCCCTCCCCCGGTGCTTGCCCCTTCAATCCCTTCACCCACCAGTCACTAGGGTTGGGTGTCACCACCACCACCACCCCCATGCCCTTCTAGTCATCTGCCAGTCAGCATGCAGAGTCTCCGCCTTGGCCAGTGGGAGAGCAGAGAAGCTGCACGGACCAGTGAGGGGTGGGACCAGGTAGGGGTGGGTGTGCAGCAAGGAGTCGGGCCCTTGTGGGAGGGAGGGGAGGGGGAGATTTTTCACCCACCAGGGGAGGGTTGGAGAGCGCTGGAGGGGTTTGAGGGGGTAGGGGTAGTGAGACCATGAGTTACCGCACTGGGTGACTACCCTTAGTGATGCCACTGAATATGCCTTCAGCATTCAGTAAGGGTAAATAACACAGACCACTCTCCACAACCGCCTTCCCTTTTCTAGGCTAAGGAATCTCAGTTCCATTAACGCGTCACCCTGAGAGCCATTTCTAAACCTTTTAATCCCTTTCTTATTCTCTGGACCCCCTCCAAGTCTTGCCTGCTTGCCATATCCACCACCACAATGCATTTATTAAACATACACTGTGTGCAGACTGCCCTTTTGACCGTGGAAAGCAAAAAAGGGAGAATATAAAAGTGCTACACAGTCTTGTTAGTTTTTTTTTTAGTCTCTCCAAGAATTTGTCGATTTTTGCCGAGTTTATAATCCAGTCGGGAGAAGAGTCCTTGGGCTAAGTCCCACTGAAACATTTTGGTTGCCCTGTGAATATTTTCTCTGTGACCATCTCTTAAGGACAATAGAAAACAATATCATATAAAACTGCTGTAATGTGAATTTAGTGTAAATAAAAAAAAATTATTTTTTTAATGCATTTGCTCAGTTCCAGGGAAGGCATTATCCTGCCGTGTGGATTGGTTTTCAAATGAGAAACAAAATTCTTTCCACTCAAAGGGATTTATTCAACTGAATTCCCTCACTTTGCCGCAACTAGATTGATTTCATCTCCCTTCGTGTCTCTAAGTAGAAATGTAAACTGATCTGCAGACACCTAAATAGATATATTGATGCAGCCAACGTCAGTAAGGTTTATTCCAACTAGATTACAAAGATACCGCTGTCCTGGTACTTTTAACTTCTAAAAAGTAGTTGCAAAAATGCACCAGGTTAGTAGTCGCTTTGAAAAGCAGTTTGTGAATGTTATTGTAGAACGAGAAAGAATGCAGATATCTAAATGGATGGACATCTCCTCCTTCATGCCCAACACGATTAAAAAAAACAAGCATCCATTTTCTTCTGTTCTTGTTGTTAGCTGCTACAGGGGTGGCTCTGATTCGCGGCGACCTCATGTATCACAGAACGAAACGTTTCTGATCCTCCACCATCCTCGCGACAGTTGGTATATTTAAGTCCATTGTTTCAGCTATTGTGTCAATCCGTCTCATTGAGGGTTTCCCTCGTCTTCATCAGCCCCTGACTTTATCAAACATGAAGTCTTTTCCTAGTGATTTGTCTCTCCTGATGATAAGTTCAAAGTAAGCGAGGTGAGGTCTCGCCAGTATCACTTCTAAGGAGCACTCTGGTTGTATTTCTTCTAAGACAGGTGTGTTCGTCCTTCTGGCTGCCCACGGTATGTTCAGCCTTCTTCACCAACACCGCAGTTCAAACACATCCATTCTTCTTCTGTCTTCCTTCTTCATTACCCAGTTTTCACATGCTACCGAGGCGACTGAAAAGCCCATGGCTTGGGTCAGACACAGGCCATCATTCTCTATTTCTGAGTTGTGTTTCATGTGGCATTGCTCAAGACATACACCCAATCACACTTGAGGCTTGTGCAAGTACTGACTACGCACTTGTTGTGCACTCAGCACTGTGCCAAGTCCCGCTGCCCACCCAGTCACAGACCACCACCCTCTACCTCGCTCCCCCCTCTCCTTTCCACTACGGATCTATCTTTTCTACCATACTCTTGATTTCCAAAGTCGCAGCCTCATCACCCTCTCGGGTCTCTCAATCTCTGCCTATCTTGGGGCCCTCTTCATGTTTATCTCCAGATTTGCTGACTTTATCCCGGCTTGTGCTTCTAACACAGTAAGGCTGCTGGTGGAAATTTTTTATTTCTATAGCTAGTCATCTCTATAACTAGTAGTCACTTTCAAAGGAAATAGCTTGTGGGGATGAGGCTGTGGTGTCGCAGGGCTGTTATATGGATCAAATGTAATAATGTGTATCAAAAAAAAAAAAAAGCCATTTGTACAGTGTAACATGCTCTCCAAAAGCCAATGATTACTGTATGATATGACTTTCGGGTTTCAAAAGCAGCTGGATGGTATTGAAAAATTCACTAAGGCTCAGTAGCACAGTTGGAAAAGCAAATTAGAAAGTTTGGAGCATTGACCCTTCCATCAATAAGCAAGAGGCTTCTGAACTTTTTTTTTTTTTGTAACAACCAAAGCACTCTGGTTTAGTTAAGAATATGCACTCTGTTCCAAGAACTGGGTCTGCAAACCGTCCTAGAACAAGGCTTTTACTCTTGCTCAAGCTACGTGTTTGCTTTGAAATGTTCTCCCCCTCTACTACACACACACACACACACACACACACACACAGAGAGAGACCTACCAAAATCCTAGACAACCTTCAAAGGCTAGCCCCAAACCCACCCCCTTCTTCCCAGCTCTTCCCCAGACAGAATTAATCTTTTATCCCCTGCACTCATGTTAGCCTTATGTCAGAATTATTTATGTGGGTATCAATCTCCCCAACTTGACTGTGAACTGCTGAAGGGCAGCGGTGGTCTTGGTATCTGTCACAGCCCTTTGCGTAGCGCTTCCTATGCCACAGGACCTCGGTCAAGTTTAGCAAACTGGGACAGAATTGAAATAGCAGCTCACCTTAGAGTGACTGGAGGAAAAAAAGGAGAGCATTCCATGGACCAAAAGTGCCCCACAAAAAAGACTGTCCCCAGAGGCCGGTCTCATGTAAAAGAAAAGTCCTTCCTTGAGCAACCATCTGAAAAACAGGGTCTGCCAAGTAGACTCATAAAAGCTCGACGAGTAACGGGTACACGGGGCTTGTTAATCCTCTTCCCTGTGCTTTTCCATAGTCATGAAATGCCTTATATTTAAAAAATAACATTAAAAGACCCCATCATGATTATTTAAAAATCAGTGAGTGAATATGTCTCACTCTGACTTGATTTTCAGCCTAAAACTTTTCCAGTCATTTAAATTATACGAGTAGCACTTCACTTCCCGGCTTCGTTGTATTTTATCTGCTGAACATGGCACTCCATGAAATGGTTCGTTCTTAGACGGCTTTTCACACAACGCCACTTTGCATTGTCCCCTTATAGGAAGGAACTCCTTGTGCAGAGTACAGGGCTCTTGGAGGATAAAAAATACCACTTTTTAGCACAGGAAAACAAATTCCTGAGCTGTGTTGTTTTAATACTGTACCTTTGGCGGAACAGGAAGTTTCTTTTTAGGAATTAACTCTAAAACTAGTAACCATAAAACTATTGCCAAGTATGTAATAAACCAAACCAAACCAGTTGCCATCAAATCAATGTCAACTCATGGCGACCCCGTGTGTTGCAGAGTAGAACTGCGCTCCAGAGGGTTTTCTCGGTTGTACGCAATCGGTGCTCAACAAATATTTTTTAAAAATAAATTTAAATAGTAAGCACTTCTGAACAAAGGGTAACATCAGTCATTTAAAATAGCAAGTCATGGGTAAAGTTTTCAATGGTTCCTCTTTTGTTTTCCTTAGAAATTATAGAAGAAGGGGAAGTTGGGGGCAAAGATCTGGCATTGTTATGGAAACTGCGTTCATGAGAGCAGAGTGTAATTTTTGTTTATAGTGATTTGAAGCACAATTATTTGGGGGATTTATTGTTATCATGGATTAAAACGGCGTTGTCCCTGTGTTAAAGGATTGGCCCAGAGCCCTCATCCGATGCCAAGCTCCTTAGCATCACTTCTGTTCTTTCATCGGCAGTACGAGGCTCCCCTCCTTACAACTCCATGTGATCCAGTCCTGGTACAGACCCCTAACTTAAATCTCCGGCTAGTTTTCCCAACAGCCTGCCTTCTCCCCTTCACCTACCAGGTACTCCTTGTTCTCAGCCATGGTACCCTGAAATCCTGGGCTTTCAGTGAATCAAAAAGGGAAATCCGGAATTGCCTAGCTCTCTCAGTATCTTAAGTATTCTTGTAGACTTAAATGAGTGCTCTTGTACAAAATCACTTGAACTCTTAAGATATGCTAATTTTTTTCTCTTTGATTGAACTGTTGACCTTCTGGATAGCTGGCTAGTTATTACCTCAAGTATGTTTGGAACTCTTCTTGCCCTAACCACTCTAAAATGTAGTTAGCATTAAGACATTGTAGAACACCACCTTGGGCTGGGATCTCATTATACAGCACAAGTCGAGCAGAATTGCACATGTTCCATGCTCCAAAAAATCCCTTTAAGAAAAGCCATGATGTTGAAGGCGGGTGGGGGAGGGAAGGTGGAGTTAAAATTGATGATCTAGTAGGCCTTCTGTCATCCATTGATGGTTCAGTGGCAGAATTCTCACCTTTCAGGTGGGAGACCTGGATTTACTTCCCAGCGGATGAACCTCGTGCCCAGCCATCATCTGTCCATCAACAGAGCCTCGTATGCTGCTGTGAGGCTAGACATGTTTCAGTAGAGCTTCCAAACTGAGACAGACTAGGATGAAAGGCCTGGCCATCTACTTCCAAAAATCACCCAATGAAAACCCTATGGATCACAATGGTCCAACCCACAATCCATCATGGGGATGGCGCAGGACCGGGCAGCATTCCATTCTAACAACTCAACAACTGCTTGCCCACACATTTGATTGTATAAGAATCCTTACACATTAGAGGGGACTATGGTACTTCTGTGTGAAAATTGAAAACAACTCTGTCTTTTTAGAACTATACTTGTGCAGTTTGGCTGCTGTCCTCGCTCTAGGTCAACCAAAATCAAAATAATACGTTTTACAGCTCTAGCTTCCCCATCCCCCAAGACGTGCATAGCATTTAAAAGCATTGTCCCGTTTATCCTTGCAACGACAGATGGTATAGAGAATGAATATTCCCTAGGAGGGAGTTAACAAATACTGGAAAACTGAGGTCCTGGGAGGTGCAATAACTCACAGAACTATTCCCACTCCTTCTAGAACATTCTTATTGCTTCCGCTGCAGAAAGAGCTCCTTACTTTCTGAAGTGAAAGCCATTTCATGCTGTCTGCTCAGTTATTTTAGTACTGACTCCTAAGTTTGGGACCAATCCCAACTGTTATGAAACCTTCTATGAATTATAATCACCAAGTTCTTCATTCCTGGGATCCCAAAAGGTTATCATTTCTAGTTCACTGCAGGACACTTTGGATGCCCTGATCAGGCTGCCTTGGAAGAGGGCTTGCTTGATTCTGCCACTCATCTCATTTGCAAGTCTATAACGTGTTTTAATGCGTGGAGTTGTGTCACATAAACAATAATTTCTCATTATTATGACAACATTTTTCCGTAATTGCAAAATTGTTTCTGACCTGCATTTACTCTTGCCATGGCTTGTGTATGCAAGCAGAGCCTTGTTTGCCGCCGCATGATATTAATAATGTATTAATTAGCTTCCCTGTGCTGCCCAAACAAGGAGCAGGAAGGATTTATCTAAAGCATGAAATCGGAAATGAAGCTAACAAGTTGTTAATTATATTTCAAAGGTAGTCTCAGCAGTAGGTGATGTAGCAAAATTTAAGCCTAACTTTTGAGAGAAAAATAACAGAAAATATCAGTCAATTAACAAAATATTTATTTAGCACCTACTGTGTACAAATTCTGAGCCCTGGTGGTGAAGTGGTTAAGAGCTACAGCTGCTAACAAAAAGGTCAGCAGTTTGAATCCACCATCCACCCCATGGGCCAGTTCTACTCAGTCCTCTAAGGTCACTGTGACTCAGAATTGACTTGACAGCATCGGGCTTGGTTGTTCTGTTTGTGCACAAATTCGGAGCCTTGGAAACTGTATGGGGCAGTTCTACTCTGTCCTATAGGGTTACTATGAGTCAGAATTGACTCAATGGCAACAGGTTTGTTTTGTTCGTGTACAAATTCAGAGCCCTGGTGGTGGGGAGTGGTTAAGTGCTACAGCTGCTAACCAAAAGGTCAGCAATTCAAATCCACCAGCTGCTCCTTGGAAGCCCTATGGGACAGTTCTACTCTATCCTATGAGTTGTAATTGACCCGACAGCAACGGGTTTGGTCTGGGGTTTTTGTGTACAAATTCTGAGAGGCAAGGGGGGCGAAAACAATGGTTAGCAGCCATCGCACTTAACCACTACCTACCAGGGTTTCCAATTAGTCTTATAGGCATAATTGAAAGCAAAGTGGACAAATGTTTTGATTTAATGTCAATTAACGTTAATACGGAGTACCTGGATGATCCGAACGATTAAGTGCTCAGCTACTAACGGAAAGGTTGGGGGTTCAAACCCACCCAGAGACATCTCAGAAGAAAGGCCTGACAATCCACTTCTGAAGGGTCACAGCCATGAAAACCCTGTGGAACAGCTCTGTTCTGCAGCACATGGGGTTGGCAACTGGTTTGGTTTACCGTTAATATATTAGATTGAACCATAATGAAATCGACAGTTTGATTTTTTTTCAAAAAAAGTGGCAATTTCGTATGATTCAACCTAATAGTAAGGTATTCTTGTCTTCTACTGTTCTTAAAACATTATACTTTCCATTTTCTTTCTATTTTTTAAATGAAATGCCTTATTTTAAGTCGAAGCTGCCATTAGAACAATCAATAGAAGGTAAACACGAGTCAAAGATCTGATTCCTGTTTTGTTTTGTTTTTTACTTTTGTAGAGTCACAACATATATTTTATAGTTTTGAAGTTTCTGGATATATTAGACACTTCTCTTTATTTGACATGAGGGCCCTGATCCCTACTACCTGTCCTTTATGTATGACATTCCCCAACCCAATTCTTCATGCTGTTTCCTCGACAATATTCACGCAAAGCCATCATCTCCACTCCCTTCTTCTATTCTGTGGGGTTTGATTGCAAAGCACTTTCCTTTTTTGCAAAATTTCTCCATAGGGGATTAAATCTCACACGTAGGTTTTCCTGTCTGCCTCTCAACTACAGGTTACTGAGCAGTCAGAATAGGCAGCCACGTGTGTATTCCGCCAAATCCATCCTTCTAGTTCCTGCAACATTTAACAAAGATTTACCAAGCACTGGAGCAGGTCCTGAGGTAGATATGAAGTTGTATAAATAAAAACGTATGTGTTAGTATAAACACAAATTTGTTGTCGTTGTTAGGTGCTGTCAAGTCGGTTCTGACTCATAGCAACCCTACGTACAACAGAACGAAACACCACCCAGTCCTTCGCCATCCTCACAGTCATTGCTGTGCTTGAGCTCATTGTTGCAGCCACTGTGTCAATCCATCTTGTTGAGAGTCTTCCTCTTTTTTGATGACCATCTACTCTACCAAGCGTGATGCCCTTCTCCAGGAGCTGGTCCCTCCTGGTGGTCCTGTTAGTCCTGATAATCCTTCCTGATAACCTGTCCGAAGTATGTGAGACCAAGTCTTGCCTTCCTCGCTTCTAAGGAGCATTCTGGCTGTACTTCTTCCAAGACAGACGGACAGATCTAGGGCTGTGTACACAAATATGAATACATATTTAGGGCTGTCCTAAATACAAATTTGTGGCATTCATGGGTGGCACAAAAGGTTAAACGTTCAGCGACTAGCTTAAAGGTTGGCAGTTCAAACCCACCTAGAGAGGCCAAGAAAGACAGGCTTGGCGATCCACTCCCGGAAAGTCACAGCCTTGAAAACCCTATGGAGCAGTTCTACTCTGCACACGTGGGGTTGCCGTGAGTTGCAATCGACTCGATGGCAACCAGCAACAACGACATATACCAGGCACTGTTCTAAGCAAGTTACAGGTATTAATCCATTTAATCTTACCCAGTGAGGTTGCTGTTGTTGTTAGGTGCTGTCAAGTCGATTTTGACTCGTAGCAACCCCATGTGACAGAGTAGAACCGCCTCATAGGGTTTTCTAGGCTGTAATCTTTACAGGAACAGATCACCAGGTTGTTCTCCTGCGGAGCCACTGGGTGGGTTCAAACTGCCAACCTTTTGGTTACCGGCCAAATGCTTAACCGTTGCACCACCAGGGCTCCTTACCCAGTGAAGTAGGTGGCATTATTATATCCATTTTTAAAAGATGAGGGGTCTGAGGCCAAATGGGTTAAGCAAGCTTCCCCAGGACTCCAAAATCCAAAATGTTAACCAAAAAAAAAAAAAAAAAAGTCACCAGTAATTTATCTGGCTATTATGGAGACCCGATGTTAAAAAGCAAAGTGCTTTCCCGGACGAAGAACTTAACATGTGACAAGTTAGCAGTGCCTCCTGATGCCCTAAACGAGTAACCGGCATCCCGGGCTGACTTGTGTGCCATGTCAGACAACACTAACCCGTTGCCATCGACTCAGTTCTGACACTGGCGTCTGTCAAATTGTGTTCTCTCCCAACTGTCTCCCGCTGGGGCCCCTCTGCCATGGTGCCCTCATGGCCGCTGGAATGCACGCTGCCCAGAGCATTCTTGCAGAGTCACGTCTTAACCCAAATCTTATCACCACCCCCCGGAAGCCAAGCGCTATCAAGAAAATGTTCACTCATCTTCCCGTTATGCCCAGTGTGCGAACACTGATAACACATCTCAATTCGAAAGAAATCAGCAGAAGTCATCTCAGTCAACCCGAGAAGCCTGGTGACTCATTCACACCCCTCTCTCAGGCTGCTGCGGGAGGCCTGGATTCTCCTGAACCGGCCTCCAGGCCCCCTGCAGCCACGGTGCAGTTCTGTGCCTGATCACTGGGCCCTCCGGGCTCAGGTGAGTGCTGACTCTCCTTCGCACTGGCATTTGAGCTGCTCAGCGAGCTGCCATCACTCTGTGCTGACTGCGACCCCACTGCTTTTGCCTCCAAGGCAGGCTAAACACGTTCGCCTTGGAAAAGATAACAGAGAAGAAGATCCACTGGTTTTTTAGCCTGGAGAATAAGTTCCTTCACTCTGGAGGTAAAAGCATAATATCTAAACATGACTCCATTTATGTCGGGTCTTATAAATCCAGGCGTACATGTGGATGCTTAAATGGCTTATGCCCTGACTGCAAATCCAACCAAACAAAAAACTTACTGTCACATTGGAAAGACAAGATCTGGAAGGCCAACTCACCAGAATGAAGAATAGAAAAAGGGATTCTTAACTTTTATATCGAAGCCCTGGTGGTTAGGAACTACAGCTGCTAACCAAAAGGCTCAGCAGTTGGAATCCACGAGGCACTCCTTGGAAACTCTATGTATGGGGTAGTACCTGTCCTATAGGATCGCTATGAGTCAGAATTCACTCGATGGCAACAGGTTTGGTTTTGGTTTACGTTTTATATGGAGTGCTGGTGGTATAGTGGTTAAGAACTCAGCTGCTAACCAAAGGGTCAGCAGTTCAAATCTACCAGGCGCTCCCTGGAAACCCAATGGGGAAGTTCTACTCTGAAGGCAACGGGTTATCTTTTATACAGGGGGCAGCGGTGGTTCAGTGGTAGAATGCTGGCCTTCCGTGACGGAGACCCCGGTTCGATTCTCGTGCCTCATGCTCAGCCACCACCCATCAGTGGGAGCAAGCATGTCGCTGTGATGCTGCGCAGGTTTCGGTGGAGCTTCTAGGCTGAGACTGACTAAGAAGAAAGGCTTGGCAATCTACTTCCAAAAATCAGCCGGTGGAAACCCTATGCATCCCAACAGCGGGGTCCACAACCGATCGCGGGGATGGCACAGGAGCAGGCAGGGGCTTTTCTGTTGTACCTAGAGTCACCACGAGTTGGGGGCCGATTCAGCGGCAACTGACAACAACAATTGATCCACACACACACACACACACTCTGATGTAGTGCAGCCATGTGACAGCTAGTTGCCTTGGCAATGAAGGACAGTGTTTACATTTAAATTTTTTCTTGTTTAAATTGAAACAAGCCACATGAACTTATTAAGCTTTTGTGAGCTTAGCTTTAAGCCTTCATCGTCCAATTTTGAGGTCTGGCATCTATTTCAGCCACTAATAAATAAGGCAGGAAGTAGAGTAGGTGAGAACAAGGGCTTGGTAGCCAGACAGCTGAGCTGGTATTTCAGCTCTGCCATTTATTAGCTGTGTGACCCCAGATGGGTTGCTTAGCCTTGCTGTGCCTCCGTTTCCTCGCCTGTAAAATGGGAATAATATAACTAAAACTAAACCCGCATGGCTTTTGTTGTGAGGATTAGATGAGATAATACCTGGTAACAGATTCACAACAGCGCCTGGTTCAGGGTAAGCCCTAGACATATGAGTTACTTGTAACAGTAACTCGCAATGGATTCTCAAATCCCAGTGGGAAACCTCTGAGTGCCTTTCAATTTTTAACTTTGATTCTGAAGCACTTTAATCTCATTTGTTCTTCTTTTGTGTTCATGGAGAAGGAGGGTGGTTAGCCGTCCTTGGAGCACAATTTTTCCATGTGTTAAAAACCATTATTAAGTCTCTTCAAGTTTCCCTTTGGCAGTAAATGATCCAGATTACTTAATGGTTCTGTTTTACAGACTTTAATCATTGATTTGAACTTCTCAGCCGTCTCCACGTTTAGTACATGCAGAATCTTTCTATGAAAATTGGGTTTAGGAATTCCTTATCATTTGTGGCCCATTAGCCTCATTGCTTATAAGAGCCAAATCATGTTTTTTACCATGTTGGTCAGTTGGTTTTACTCTGCTTCATCGCCACAGTCACCTAATTCCCAAACACATAGTTCAGCACAAGTAGGGACAGAAGAGACTGTAGGTCACTCATGTATTCATTCGTCAAACATACATCAGGGCCTACTGTGTGCCAAGGAGTCCCTGGGCGGCGCAAACAGCTAAGTACTCAACTACTAGCCAAAAGGTTGGTCACTGGAACCCACTCAGAGGTGCCTCAGAAGACAGGCCTGGTGATCTGCTTCCAAAAGGGCCACAGCCTTAAAAACCCCATGGAGCAGTTCCACTCTCCACGCATGGGGTGATACTGAGTCAGGATCAACTCCACAGTGACTAACAACCACACCACGTGCCAGGCACTGTACTCTGCTCGAAGACGGCAAATAAAATACTCCCTGCCCTCCAGGAGCTTATAGCCAGGGAGAGGAGAGATATAAGTAAACAAATCGTTACGACTGTCTTACATTAGTTGCTATAACTGAAGTGACTAAGGGACCAGGATACCATGAGGGGCAGAAGGGAGGGAGAATTCAGCTCTACCTGGTGGTTGGGGGAAGATCATTTGAGCCACATTAAAGGATGGCAAGAATGGAGGGGGAAAGAGGAGAGTATTTAAGGAAGAAGAGACACCTAGGCACAATCTGTATGTCATATCACCAAGGAACCTTGAGTTGTACTGGCATGATGGCAGCCCAGGGTCAAGGAAGAATGTCAGCCTGGAAAGCTGCAGAGGTCAGAGGCCCAGGCCACCAGCGTCGGGGCTAAGAAGCCTCGGCTTCATTCTGCAGGCATGTGGAGCCAGGGGAGGATATGTAGGCAGAGGAATGGCCCAGTCAGATCTGTTTTACACATATTTCTCTGGAAGCAATGAAGAGAGAAGAGTGAAGCCATGAGAGCGAGGGTCAGGGAGAGGAAGCAGGAGGTCGATGCCGGGGTCCTGGAGAGAGATTACAAAGCCCGCACTGAGGTCAGGGCGATGGAAAGAATAAAGTAACAAAGTAAGGTATTTTTTTTTTTAATACAGTTTAGAGACCCATTAGAGAGAAGTGCCGGATTTGGGGAAGAGAAGGAAAAGAGAGGGAGGAGTCCAGAAGGAATTCCGGATTTCTTGGCAACCCCATGTATGTCAGAGTAGAACTGTAAGTTTCAATGGCTGATTTTTCAAAGTAGATAGCCAGGCCTTTCTTCCAAGTCACCTCTAGCCTTTCAATCAGCAGCCAAATGCGTTAACCGTTTACACAACCCAGGTGCGGATGACAGTGAGGGATACGCTGCCATTTAATGCCATAACGGGGCCAGTACAAGTCAGCTCAAATCCACCTCCTGGAAATGCAATTCAAAGACATACCCTACTGAAGGTCAGCAGAGAATGTCAACTTCATGTGCAAAGGGCAGCTTATGTATATTTCTTACGAGTTATTATTTTTAAAATACCCGTTAATATATGTAATATACATGAGCTAAGATATTCTTGTAGGGGTCTTACTTTTTCATTTTCCAGGAATTAGATTTTCAAGTACAATAAGGTGTTAGCATTGTTTCAGCTCTCTACGGCTGACATAGCATATAGCTACTTGTTTGTTTACTTAGCAGCTGTCTCCCCCTCTGTGAAGTCGGGGACTCTGCCTCTTTTGTTCACACCTGCACCCCAAGCACCTAAAGCCATATTTGACCCGTGACAGGTGCTCGGTAACTACGTGTTTAGCAAATGAATGAATTTCCACATTAGTAAAAAGAACCCATTGTTTCCTTTACTAATAAGGAAAGAAAAGTAAAAAAAAAAAAAAAAAAAGCTGGGTTTAAAACAGTTTTTCACTAACAGATCCGATTTGCAAAAAAATGGAAGTGAAGTTTTAAAAGCTATTTTTCTCCCTGCAGCTCTGCTTCTGGGAAAATCACGGCTGCCAGCTTAGATGGTGGTTTTAACTGCGTGGTTACAAATTCTGCACAGTTGTACATATTGGCAGAGCTCAGCTTCCTTCAACATTGTTGGATCAGTAAGGAAACGGTGATTTTCCTTATTGATTTAACGCCAGTTCCTCTTCTGTGAAAAAATCCCCCGTGCCGCTCCCTGGAACACGTACAATAAAAGCTGAACATCGGGTAGGGTGCGGGGGGCCAGAAATTAAGTCAGGCACTCGTGGTCCTTCCCAGCCATGTGACGTTAAACCGTTTCTACTTTCAGGTTGGAGTGTTTGATGGCATTCCCCTTTAAATTTAGCAGAGTGATTATTCTCCTGGTGGGTTGCACACATGCTCCTTTTGATCTGTGCAATAGCTCATTCCTGGATGAACTTTAAACTCCAAAAGAAACATATGCAGAACAGTGTTGATGAATCGTGGGAGAAATGTTTCACGTTCTCGTTACTCCAAAATGGTTGCACCAAACCACTCTCTCCACAGTTGCTTCTTTGTCCAAGAAGAGGGAAAAAGAATTTGGGGGCCACCACGTTGTGAGAGCAATCACAGTAATAATAATTTCCATGGAGTTTACTCAATAGTCTCATGGAGGCTATACTGTGGCAAACACATCATCAGCAAATAATTACCATGTACGGTCACCATGCTAAGTCCACAGGCTACAAAGAGGGTGAGACTTGGTTCTCAGCTTTTGGGCTCGTAAGTCAGGTGGTGAGCTCAAACAGAAACCACAGGATGAAATTACAGTCACTGTAGGAGCACAGTCGGTTAAGAACTCGACTGCTAACCATAAAGGTCGGCAATTCGAATCCGCCAGCCACTCTTTGGAAACCCTATGGGGCAGTACTACAAGGTCGCTATGAGTCGGAATCAGCTCAGCGGGTTTGGTTTGGTTTTGGAATGAACAACACAGGAGTCCTGGGGTGGTGCAAATGGTTAACAAGCTCGGCTGCTAACCCAAAGTTTGGAGATTTGAGTTCACCCGAAGGTGCCTATGAAGAAAGGCCTGGCATTCTGCTTCTAAAAAATCAACATTGAAAACCCTATGGAGCACAGTTCCACTCTGACACACGTGGGGTCTCCGTGAGTCAGGGTCGACTTGAGGGCAGCTAGCGTCTGGCTTAATGAACAACACACTAAGAGCTATGCGGCATTCAGAAGAGGACAGGGGTAACCAGGCAGCATCCCTAGAGGAGAAGAACTTGAACTTGAGTCGGACCTTTAGTGTAGAGGCTGGCGTGAGAAAAGGCAGAGGGGTAGGAACATTCATAGATACCGTTGATGGTTGCTAGAGTTGCAATAAGCTGGAATAGACTCGACAGTAGTGGATTTGGTTGATTTTGTTGTTGCTGGAGACCCCTGACCGAGGTGGGAGTCATGGCAGGTAGGGCTGAGGAGAGATTGGGGACAGCCTTGAATGCTACTCTAAGGACCTTGGTCTAGTTGAATCGTTGAGGGTTTTTTAGTAGAAAGGATATGAGCTGAGCAATGCTTTAGAGAAAGGAAATCTAGCCAGGGTTGGTGCTATGAATTTAATCGTAGGTCTTGCAGACTTGCAGTCAAGACCTAGGATGCTGACAGAGAGGTGTGTCCACCATCCAGTCCATTTCTGGGCATACTTCCTAGGGATTCATGTTAAGTTGTGTCTCCACGTGCCTGGCTGTCCCCACGCTCTAAGACAGTACCATTGTGATATTGTGTGTTGCTTGAAACTGGCCTCGTTCCTTTAGGGTGTTAGGGGCATGCCGTATGGTGTGTGCATGAGCAAGGCCCAGGTGTGGTCTGCACACAAACCTCAGAGAATCTAGGCAACCTAAAGTGTACAAGCTGGGAGGAATCCCAGTGGCGGCGCAGAGCACTCCACACTTTACAGGTAAAGAACCGGCTGTGACCTTTTTCTGGGTGACCTCAGATCTCCCGACTGCGATCGGGTGCCACCAAAGGCCAGCCAAATTCTGCCTTGAGCAGTGCCTGGACAGGTTCAGGTGGAATCCAGGCAAATTTCGGACAAGCGAAGAAGGTGCACTAGTGCCAGCACCTAAGATACAGGTTTCCTTGCCCTACTTGAGGCAGTTAAAGCTCTTTCGCATCCTCCACCATCGCCCCCTAGCCCTGTCAGCGTCTCCCACCTCCTCGCTGCCGGCTCCCGGCCTCGGCCTCGCTACATCCCTCAGCACTCTCCAACTTTGGTTCTCCTGCTCACGCCCTGCTACTTCTTGGGCCCTGCCATTGATTGTGCTGAATTCTTAGTCTGAACCCTTCCTTGCCCAGCTTCGCCCTCGCCACCTTCAGACACCCTACCCTAGGGGGCTGTCTTAGTTATGTAGCACTGCTGTAACAGAAATACCACAAGTGGGGGCTTTCATGAACGGAAATTTATTTTCTTGCAGGGGGGAAGTCTGAACCCAAGGCCCCGGCTCTGTCCACTCTGGGGAAAATCCTTGGCTCAGCTTCTTAGCATCTCCCGCTTGCTCCTCTGTGCCAAATCTGCTCTTCTTGGATCTCAAACATCATTAGGTTTAAGGCGCACCCTACACTGAGATGGCCTCAGTAACATAACAAAGAAAACCCTCTTCCCAAATGGGATTACATCCACAGGTCTGAGGGTCAGGATTCTAACACATATAATAGGGAGGACACAATTCAGTCCATAACAGTGAACTAAGGTCTCTCTCCTCGTAGCGCCCGTGTTACCCTGCACACGGCTCTACCTTGCGTCTCCACGGTGTTCTGTAATTGCCTGTTTACGTGCCTGCCTCCTGCCCTCAGCTGTGAGTTCCTGAAGGCAGGCACTGTTGGGCATGCAGCATTGAACACCCAGCATCTAGCACTGTGCCTGGGAGCCCTGGTGGTGCAGTGGTTAAGTGTTTGGCCGCTAATCAAGAGGTCAGCACTTTAAATCCACCAGCCATTCCTCGGAAACCCTATGGGGCAGTTCTACGCTGTCCTATAGGGTCGCTGAGTCAGAACTAAATCGATGGCAAAGAGTTTGGTTTTCTTTTTTGGTTAGCACTGTGCCTGAGACTTATTTAATCACTCAAATATCTGATGAATGAATGAATGACATTAGCCTGTTTGCCTTCTTGGTGCATTCATTCATTTAATAAATATTTATTGAGTACTTACTTGGGACTAGCACTGTGGAAGTTACACTTAAATGTTAAAATATACCTATACACTCAAGCTCCAAGTTCTGCACGTATGAATTATGCATGGAGAGTGTTAACATGCACGCGCAGCACAGACCGCGTGCAGATCTACAAATCCCAGAGCTAGCAAAGGCAGTAAACTATCTGCCAGATGTCCCTGAAATTTACAAAGAACTCAGAACCCAAAATGACAGTTAGCTCCATAAGCCCTACAACAGAGAGGGGGGAAAAGGAAAGAAAGAAAAAATGCAAAAGAACAAAAGAACCTTGAGCAGAAGGAAGTGGCGATGTGTTCTTTGGGTTTTTGCTTTTTTTTTTTTCCTGTGCATTTGGGCCGGGGGTGGGGAAGATTTATAAAAGCATTCTATGCTGGGCAGGTTCATGTAAGTCTGAGTTCCTCAAGGGCTGGCTCTCAGGAGCTGTTTGGAAAATTCATTGCCATGCACGAGTCGGGGGATTGTTTTTTTATTCCACTGGAAATTGTTAATGGGATCTGCATTAGTGGCCCCTTATCACTTTGCCTGATAGAGAGACAGCAGGTTGACCCAAGCAATTCTGGAACCCTGATCACTGCCAATTAGGGGAGCATTGTCTGGCTGACACAATCAAGTGAGTATAAATATACTTATCGTTATTGGAATGGGGAAGGGAGATAGCAAAAAGATTGAGGCAGAAGCTGTCCCTGGCTCCAGCCTGGACTAAACCCCAAGTGTCACCTAGTGCCCAGCAAAAGGGCCACAGGTTTTCTGAGATGGAATGCATGGTTGAGAATTCAGGACTAGAATTGGTTTTTCCAGAAGGGGCCCTGTCTCTCCTTATTTGCCCCCCTCACTTCTTCCTCTTTTTTTTTTTTTTCTTTCCGTGTTCACTTCTGTGAAAGCCGAATAGAGACCAGAAAGCCGATGCCACGTTGATCACATTTTAATTCCGCCCTGTCGGCCATGTTGCCCCCACTTAGCTTATCTGCAGTTCAAAGTGACAGCAGACAGTATTGCTGAGACAGGCTCCTCTCCCAGCCCTGTCCACCTGGGTATACAAGCCTGTCTGGCATTGGGTCTATTTCACTGTTGACTTGCGTGACTTCTGTGGGGATATCTGTGATGTGTCTCAGAGCTGGGGTTAAAAGATCTGATAAAAATAGCCGCCTGCAGTGGACTAGATATGGGAGGAATTTCTCATGTTTAAATGGCTAAAAAAGGAGGCATGTTTAAGCCACATCTGGCGGCGAGAGAAAGCAGAGTCTGTTGAGGTATCTGCACAGGTTTCAAATGAGTGGCTGCCATCAGTATGTAAGGCTGAATCATATTGTTACGGGGCAGAACGGTGACAAAACTGATGTCACAGCTGAATTTCGACTCTGGTCAATGCAAGGCCAGGCCCTCCAATGCATGACTTTTCCCCCTTACCCTTGACTGTTTGATACCGGCCGTTTCTAGAGTTCAGTTGATTTCAGCTATTTCCTCAGCCCTTGTCACACATGTGGAGTGTCTGAGGGGTGAAAATGGTTAACGCACTCAGCTGCTAACAGAAAATTAGAGGTTCAAGTCCACTCAGAGGTGCCTTGGAAGAGAGGTCTGGTGATATGCTTCTGGGAAATCAGCCATCGAAAATGCTGTGGAACACGGCTCTACTCTGATGCACATGGGGCCACCGTAAGTCAGAGCTGTCTTGAAGGCAACTGGTTTCTGGCTGCCCATCACGTGCATGCTGCCTGTCTCAGCACCTAGGGTGTCTGAACCCTTCCCAATGACTATGAAGGGGTTGTTGTTGTTGGGTGCCATCAAGTGTTCCAACTCACAGGGACTCTATGACAGCACAGAACCGCCCCATAAGGCTTTCTCGGCTAGCTGTAATCTTTACAGAACAGACCACCAGCTCTTTCTCCCACAGAGCGGCTGGGTGGATTTTAACGGTCAGCCTTTCAGTTAGCAGCCACACACTTAACCGTCGCACCACCAAGGTAAGAAGATGTCCCTTCAGCCTAGAGTTTGTCTTCACAGCTGCGAACTGCTCTTGGGCCTGTCTTTTTGAGTTTGTCAAACTCTGTTTTATCAGCGGTAGCACAGATGTGTTACAAGAAGACGTCAGGAGGAAGGTGTAGGGACACAAAATAAACAAGGAGCCCACGTAGGAGAAATGTCATTTATAGGGAGCTTTCTCTGCTTACAGTCAACTGACCACCCAGGTCCAGCCGATTCCTGTTCGATTTTTCTTTCTTCAGCTGCTTGGAAATTGTCAAGGCCAAACTCCTTTCACCCAGCTACCAGAAATACGTATTTCCTTTGCTTTCCAGACCTTAATGGATAAAAACACCTTTTTTTTTTTTTTGTCTCCCATCTCTCCCCAGATATACTGGTTTTTCTGAGCTCGTTTATCTCCAAGGGAGAAAGAAAGTCATTCCATATTTAGCCGTTAACAAATTACCACTTACAGTAGAAATACAGGGGAATTCTCTCTCTCAGCATTAATAAATGGGTCACTTGCCTCAGCCCGGCCTTGGCTGATGGACAGCGGCCGTGCCCTTCAAATTGGCTTAGTTTTCCCTAGATGGTTTTTCTTTCCTCAAAGCAAAACACTTTCTTGGTTCATTCTTTAATTCAGTCTGCTTTTAAGAGTGTGCCTATCTTCTATGGACTAATTTTTTTTGTGAGCTGGCTCAATTAAACCCCTAGCATTCTGGCTCACTTACTCTGGCCATCAGGAAAGACCAATCGCTAGAAAAGGACATGATTTTTGGTAGAGAGTCAGCAAAAATGAAGGAAACCCTCAATGAGGTGGATTGATACAACAGCTTCAACAGACTCAAATATACCAACAATCATGAAGACAGCACAGGACTGGGCAATGTCAGGGTCTCCACGAGTCAAAGATGACAATAATTTATTGAAGAGTCTACTGTGTTGGGTGCTATGGGTTCCCCTGAAATTCTCCCCATTTGAAAGTTGGATGGAACCACCCATTTGAGTGCTGACTCCCTCCTAATCCATGGGTTTTCTGCTGTGTAGTATGAAATAGGCATCTGCCAAGAGACAGTGTGGTGTCATAAATGGATCTTGAGTCCTAGAGTAAGAGAGACCTGGGTTGTATAACAGTACAAATTCGGGCTCACAGCTTCTCTCTTCTGAGGCACACATTGTTCGTTAGAGGTGCTGATGGGAATAGCAGAACACTTTGTTCATCTTTACTGCTCTCCAAAATGAGATAAAGCCAAACAGACAGTGAAGGGCCTGGTCTAACTGCACAATGTTAGTACAGATTACACAGGACTATTAGAAGATATTTTAGGGCTGAGTGTTTAGGTGGCATTGGTGTTGTGTTTAAGCCATGTCACTTAGTTACAGGAATAAACCTCCTGAACGCACAGCAAGTTCTTGGTTGGCCATTACATCCTACATTGTTTAGATTCTTTCAACTTAAGGTGGGGGGGTGCTTCCTGCTAGGAGGTACTCAAAGAAAAGATAAATGTCCAAATAACAGTATTGTACCAATGTCAATTGGTTTTTGATACTGTACTATAGTGATGTAAGATGTTTCTCTTGGGGGAAGTTGGGTGAAGGGTATAGGGAACCTCTCAGTACTGTTTTTGCAAGTTCTTGTGAGTCTATAATTACCTTCAAAATAAAAAGTTGAAGCAGAGAGAATGGAGTGGCAATCAGAAGAAATCACTGTTTATCTTCATTTTAGTACCTATGAGTTAGAATCTACTGGAAAGCAATGGGTTTCAAAGAAAGAAAATAGAATAAGCTAAAAGAATCCTGCTGACATCAGGCTAGAAGACCATGTACTTCTTGCCTCTCCCACCCTCTTTACCTTCACAAGCTCACCTTCTGTAACCACACTCACCTTGCCCTCCTTCATTTCCATTCAAAGGAGAGATGCCTCACCTGCTGCTACAAATGAACCCCTCCACTTGCGTAAGGTATTCTACCCCTTCCAGCTGTTTCCAAAGGCTCAGTCCTTCTAAATAATCTCCCTGGGTGAATTCCTCTCACCTAGGGTTTTAACAACTGCATATGTGAGAAGAGCTCTCAAATTTATATCTCTACTCAGACATTTTTGCTGAGATCCCCACCTACATAGCCAACCTCTGGATGGCACTTTCTACCTAAGATGTCTCATAAATATTTCAGACTCCTCCCAAATTATGTCCTCTTCCTATATTCCCTCATCTTAGGAAATGCTATTGCCACCTACCATATCACCCACAGCAGAAATCTGAGAGTCATTCTAGATCCAATATGGTAGCCGCCAGCCACATGTGCTATTGAGTACTTGGAAAGTGTCTAGTCCAAACTGAGATGTGATATAAGTGCAAAATACATACTGCATCTCAAAGACTTTTTTAGTTCAGAAAAAAAATGCAAAATATCTCAGTAATATTTTGTATTGATTACATGTTGAAATTTTAATATTTTGGATATACTGGGTAAAATAAAATAAATTAATTTAAAATAATTTCCTTTTACCTTTTATGTGCTACCAAAACCAATGTGCTACAACAGCATTAAAAGTTATATATGTGGCTCACATTTGTGGCTTGTATTGTATTTCGATAGGACAGTTCTGCTCTAGATTCTTCTTTGCCTCTCTGCCTCTTCCAACTGGTCAGCAAATCATGGTGATTCTAGCATCTCTGAGTGAAGATAGGAAGAATACTAGTTAAGTGCACAGGCCGAGTTTGAATCCTGGCTCTACACTGCTTTGGATCCATGTGAACTTGGACAATTAACCTCTTTGAGCCTCAGTTTCTTCATCCGTCAGTTGGGTATAATAATAGTTCTTACTTCTCAGGTTCTTGGCAAGTGTTCAATGAAATGATGTGTGTAAAGCACTTACTGCAGAGACAAAAGCATCTGCAAATGTTCAGAGTCAAGAGAAAGCCTAGTCTCTGACCACCGTAGTTCAGGCTCTCATCATTTCTAGTCGAGACTACTGCAATTGTTACTCTAGCTCTAGTTCACCCTGCCCTCCAACCCTTGATACTGTCACCAGATTGAACATTTCCTAATGCAGATGTTATCAAAATGTTCAGTGACTCCCCATCATGCCAGGGATAAAGTCCAAAGTCCTTGGCATGCAACGCAAGCCCCTCTATGACCTGCCTCACCTGAATCTCCAACCCTATCTCTTGCCAATCCACAGTGGTCACAATGAGTCAGTTGGGCTCCCCCAACTCCTATTTGCACACACTATTCTCTCTATCTGGGACATACAAACTCTGTCTTGCTAACGCCTCGTTGGCCTCAAGACTCAGTTCAATTGTCAACTCATTTGGAAGCTTCCCCTCCTCCCTCCTGCACCCATATCCATCCCGGAGGGATTAGGAACCAGTCCTCTGCTTCTCAAGAACTTCAGGTTTTGCTCCGTTATCACACTGGTCTCACTTGTTTGATTGATTTGTCTTTCCTACAAAACCGTGAGCCACGTGAGCTCTAAGGCTGGCTCTAGTCCACTCGAGATCTCTGTGCTTCGCACAGTTCCCGGCACAGAGTGGGGCCCAGTGCATGTTTGTTGAGTGGATGCAGAAAGCACGGAGATAATCCTGAGAGGGAGAAGACCAACGAGAGCCCAGTGAAGTAAAGCAGCAGAAAATCTGAAGATGAACCTAAGGAGACATGGCCACTTCTCAGAAATGCAGACAGAATCAAGAATGAGAGAAAAGAATCTGGCCAAGGAGTCAGTAACAGAGGATTTGAGATGAAAGAATATAAGAAAGAGACGCTCGTTAAAAGAACAGAACATATTTGGTACCGCTGGTGGTTAGTAACTTCCGCTACAACGGTTCCAGGAAGAGATAAGTTTCTAGGAAGGCACAAATCATATAAAGAAAGGATGAGGTCTCATCGACCGATTCAAGGGATTATTTCTCATCAGGAGTAGACACATGGGTGACGCAAGTGAATGTCAGCCTGGTGACTCCGTGAGGGAACTACAAATAATTTACTGGGGCTGGTGCCCAGGAATTTTTCACTCTGGTGCAAATGCCAAGCATGGAAAATTTTGACGAGTTTTATAGGTCTGAGAGAGTAGATAGTGAATTTGAGAATAACTATGTGAAATGCCAGAATAATCACAAGAGAAACATCTGATTATGTAAGAGGGCTTGGAGAAACCCTGCTTTACCACAAACATGAGGTGCGAGAAAATTCACTTACAAAAACAGAAAGCCCAATATAGAAAACCTACTTCTCAGAACCCACAGTATTCCAGAATGTATGATAATAATAAAAGCCTGCCCTTTGACCCATGTAATATTAAAAGTAGCAAATAACACTAGAAAGAGAAAATAGCAGGTGGGACTTTCTGCGGCGCTCAGGATATGTGAAGGAGAAAACACACACTTCTCTAAGCAAACCACAGCCTTCACAAGAAGATATAACGTCTTTATTCCAGGACTTCAGGTCTGACGCCAAACACTCTGGCACTCCCCTACCTTCCCAAATGAGACTATATGGGACAGGCATTACATGAGGCAAAGGGGCACCAGGAAGACTTGAGATGAAAGAGGATGCAAAGATCCAACAATTCCTTGTCATTATTCTTGACAACAGCCTGGTCCACCACTTCAGATTTCTGTGGAGAAGGTAAACATTTGGGACACCCATACACTAAAAAGCATTTGTTATTTATCCGAAATTCAGACTTAACTGGGTATCTGTACTTTATCTCACAACCCTTCTTAGAGAATATAGTGGGTTGAAAAGTGGCCACCTCAACGTTACAGACACCCAGAACCTGTAAATGTGTCCTTATTTGGAAAAAGCCTCTTTGCAGACGTAATCAAGTCAAGGATCTCAAGATGAGATCATCCTGGTTTAGGAAAAAAAAAACAAAACTCGTTGTCATTGAGTGGATTCTGATTCATGAGGACCCTGTGTGTTACACAGTAGAACTGAGCTCCATAGGGTTTTCTTCGCTGTAAGATTTACTGAATCAGATCGCCAGTCCTCTCTTCCTCAGTGTAGCTGGATGGGTTAGAACTGTATAACTTTTGGTTAGTAGCTGAGAGCAAACTATGTGTGCCACCCAGGGACCTTTCCTGGGTGAGGGTAGAAGCTAATTCCAATGACAAGTCCTCATAAGAGAAGAGAAGATGGAAAAGACACAGAAGACGGACAGGAGAGAATGCCACGTGAAGACGGAGGCAGAGTTTGGAGTGATGAGGCCACAAGCTAAGGAATGCCTGGAGCCACCAAGCTGGAATAGGCAAGGAAGGATTCTCCCCTAGAGGGAGTATGGCCCTGATGACTCCTTGATTTTAGACTTCTGGCCTCCAGGACTCTGAGGGAATATATTTCTGTTGTTTTAAGCTGTCAGGTTTTGGTAACGTCCTTTGGCAGCCCTAGACAATGAATACACACACAGAGGTATGCTGTTCGTACGTTCCGTGAGCCACAACATGCACCAATAGTCATTAGCTATGGAGGAATATGCATACGAGTAACAATAGCTGACAACTATTGCCCTGGTGGCACCGTGGTTAAGAGCTACTGTGAGCTGCGTGGCTGCTAACCAAAAGGTTGGCAGCTGAATCCACCAGCTGCTCCTTGGAAACCCTATGAAGCAGTCTACTCTGTCCTATAGGGTTGCTATGGGTCGGAATTGACTCAACAGCAATGGGTTTTGTTTTGTTTTTTTTCATTGAGTGTCTGCTGTATGCCAGGCACCCTACTAAACAGTTTAAATGGATTATTTCACTTACTCTTCACAAGAACACCATGAGGCACTATCATTATCCCTGTTTTATAGATGAGGAAACAGAGGCTCATAGAAGTTATATAACTTGCTTAGGGTCACCCAGGTAGCTGGTGGTAGAGCCAGGATTTGAACTCCAGAAGCCTGACCCCAAACCCATGTGCTTGCCCCTCACTCAACCTGGCTGCAGCACCAGGCAAGGAATGGGTACATAGACTTCCCCAGAAGAAATAAGAGAGAGCAAGAGCACAAGGCCTGAGCAAGGCCTTGAAGGAGCCATGGAAGTTAGACCAGATAATTTTGTTTAAGCAAGAAAAATGTGCTCCTGACTCTAGTTAGATGCAGCCCGGTGAGAGGACTCGCAGCTTGATCAGCAGAGGGATGGATTTCATCTCTTGGTGCAGCTTCAGCCAGGGGTCCCTGGGCAGTAAACAACCTACACAACTGTACACAGCAGCCTGATTTAGACAGGCAAGCTGCAGATGGGGGCGTCTAGGGAACAATGAGAAGCCATGTATTAAAGCTTGTCTGCATGGGGTAGGTAGTGTCCTGAAGGCCATTTGGAGAGACAGGATGGGGAAAGACAGCTGAAAGCCCTGCATGACAACAAAAGAGACTTGAGTGGGTGGTCTGAATTAAGTAAATGTGACACTATGGACAAATTTTGAATGGGAAAACAACCTTCAGAAGCTGCGTGTCTCAAACCTTCAACACCCAGGGGCCTTTGCTCCATCAAGCAGGTGGGATAGAGAGGAGGGAAGGGGGGCAAGGTAGGTATGGTGACTGCAGCTTATTTAAAAGTCATAACAAAAGGAAACTCAACGGGCTGGAAAAGAGGACAAGCGAGAGGGAACAGAAAATAGAAAGAGAGAAAAGAAGCTAAGAAGATGAATTTCTTCCACTTTGCGTTACCTCAGGCCTGGCCCTGAAGGAAGAGGTGACCCTATTATGGTTTATTTTATTTTCCTGTGGAGTTATTAGGCTGATATAACAGGAAAGGGCCTCAGGCAAGGCACAGCTTGATTTCAACAAAGCATTTGGCTGCATTTTTCATGATACCCTAGAGAATGAGATGAAGAAATACAGGCTGAATGATAGCTAATTAACCTTGTGGATTTGTAGTTAATACTCAAAGAATGTTGATTAGTAGTTTAATGTCAACCTCAAAGGAGTTTTTTGGTAAAGAACCTGAGTTCAGAGATAAACAACTTGCATACAGTCACAAAATGAATGAAGGAGCCAGGATTCAAACCCAGCTCCGCCTGGCTCCATCTATTGTGGAATAAAGACCATAAAGGCATTCAGTTTGCTTATGAAAAAAGAGTTGGGAGAGATAAGCAGGGGGTAGGAGTACAAATCCATGCTCAAGCACATTCTGATGGACTGAAGCAATCGCCAAAGAGGGAAAAGAAACACAAGATGAAGGTCAGAAAGGTTAACCGCGAAGCCTTGCATTTTGGTTCCCAAAAATCCACTTCTGTAGTGGATTGACTACTCTTCATGTCGGGAAATATCTGGGTTTTATTGTAGTCGTTGCTTAACCCCTGTCATGGATCAAATTGTGTCCCCCCCAAAATATCTGTCAACTTGGCTTGGCCATGATTCCCAGTATTGTGTGATTAGCCACCACTTTGTCATCTGACCTGATTTTCGTACATGTTGTAAATCCTACCTCTATGATGTTAATGAGGCAGAATTAGAGGCAGTTATGTTAATGAGGCAGGACTCAATCTACAAGGTTAAGTTTTGTCTTAAACCAATCTCTTTTGAGATATGAAAGAGAAGTGAACAGAGAGACAGGGGGACCTCATACCACAAAGACAGTAGAGCCGGGAGCGCATGTCCTTTGGACCTGGGATCCCTGGTGAGAAGCTCCTAGAGCAGGGGAAGATTGATGACAAAGATCTTCCCCCAGAGCTGACAGAGAGAGAAAGCCTTCCCCTGGAGCTGGCACACTGAATTCGGACTTCTAGCCTCCTGGAATATGAGAGAATAAATTTCTCTTTGTTAAAGCCATCCACTCATGATATTTCTGTCATAGCAGCACGAGATAACTAAGACAAACCCCTAAGAGTCAATAATGTAACACAATTACAAAAATCTAGTGTACGATAAGCAGTTGGTGTTGAGTCGATTCCAATTTATGGTGACCCCACGAACATCAGAGTAGCAGTGTGCTCCGTAGGGCTTTCAATGGCTGATTTTTCAGAAGTGGATCACCAGGCCTGTCTTCCAAGGAGCCTCTAGGTGGATTTGACTCACCAATCTTTAGGTTAGTAGCCAAGCACTTGACCGTTTGCACCACCCAGGGACTCCAGTGTACAGATAAAGAAATTTAGCAGTCCTAATTTTTTTTTTTTTTTTAGTCTGCTCAGCCCAGCTCAGACCATGTATAGACCATTGGGTCCAATTCTGGGTAACAAATTTTGAGAAGAACATTGAAAAACTGAGTTGTGACTTGAGGAAAATGATTAGGAGAGCAAGGAGTCTGAAACCTGTCTCATGGAGATGGTAGAGTACCTTGGGAATATTTAACCTTAGAAACAAGAATTGAGGACTTGTGATTTCCATTTTCATATGCAGGCAGCTCCCGGGGTATGAACAAGATCCATTACTAAGTCTGTCTTTCAGCTGAATTTGTAGGTAAGCCAGAACAGCTGCATACAGTTCTTATTTAGCCTTACTTTAGTGCAAGGGGAACCCTGGTGGTATAGTGGTTCAGTGCTATGGCTGCTAACCAAAAGGCTGGCAGTTCAAATCCACCAGGTGCTCTTTAGAAACTCCATGGGGCAGTTGTACTCTGTCCTATAGGGTCAGCTCTATGGGTTTGGTGTTTTTTTTTTGTTTTTTTTTTTTAGTGCAATAAAAGGCTTAAAACCTTTTCAATGACTGAAGAGCTGTACATGCGGCAAGTGAAGGTGATTGTGGTAAAGAATTTGTCAGGAGTAGAGGTTGGTTCAGTCGTTTCAAAGTGAGAGCAAATTTAGGTAACATTAAATGGCAAGTATGAGTTGACCTGAAGTCAGATCTTCATAACCCAGGGAGTGCCTGTATTCAAAATAATGTTTTCTTCTTAGGGAAGAAGGCAGACTGAGAAGAAATTATAGGGAAACATTTTGGTTCCATATAACCAATTCACAAGGCTGTTAGCCTACTCCTTGCGATTCCACTCCTCCTCCCTGCCCATTTTCTATCATCTCAATGAATTAGGGGAAGACTGGGCTGTCTGGGTCACTTGCGACACCGCAAATCTAGCGACTGGGGCCCTACCTGATCAAAAGCCGGCAACTAAAACCTATAGCACAACTATAATTAGAAACAATAATAACAAAAGGGTTTCGAAATTCAAGTGAGTTAATGTACGTAAAGTGTTCAAAAGAGGATCTGGTATACAGTAGGCACTTAATAAGCTTTGGTTAGGGTTACTATTTTTTTTAAAAAAAAGCTGGCAATGAAAAAGAAAAATGTTTTAAACAAGGCAAATACAGATGTGCCTCAGTTCAAACAAACTCAAATTATAAAGACCTCAATTTCTTCCCCACAAAAAGACGAGTTGTAAGAGTATGATATTTATTCACTTGATGAAAATAATTCACAATATTATCCCCCTTATTGGAGAGTTTTTAAGTACCTTTTCAGGGTGACTTGATGTGTAAAAATGAAATTGCCTTCACAGGGATGGGCTTATTGAATACAGCAAGGTACGCTGCTGTATGGATTTATGCCCACTTCTGCAAGCTTTGAGACCCATGAACTAAAAAACAACCGGTATTCCAATAATAAAGGGGGGCTTGGGCATGTAAATAAAAGTGGCAAAAAGATGAAAGTGGTTGTAGGCATGCTATCGACTGCTCTGTGTTTCATGATTTGTCCAAACAAGAGCTAAGACAGCACAGAGCACAGACAGTGAGAGAAAGGAGAGGGCACACAGAGCTTATTTGTAGCATTTGTGAAAGATGGTACAGCCCTGTGAACTGTTCAGGGAGAATATGGGGGCTTTCAAACATATGATAAATAAGCCAAGCTTTCAGAGCCCAAATCCATAAAAAGCAAACGTGAAGTGAACAGAAGGGAAGAGGAGACAGAGAACATGAAGGGACCGTAAAATCCTGGTAATATATTTGAGGGGAAATCATGATGTGAATAGAAAATGGGAAGTGGAAAAAAAAAAAGAAGAAGAAGGCTGGGGATTTGCAAAATATCTGTCTGTCTCTTTTGCCCACCGTTCATGTCCATCCTCCTTGTCTCCCATCTTTCTTATGGTGGCTCATTAAAAGCTTTCTGATTCTGGGTGGGTATTTTAATGTTTTGTGTATGTTTGACTTTTGCCAGCAGGATTCATGGTGTTTCTGGAGACAATTGTTATTGCTTTAGGAAACAATAAAGATAAAATGAGGAAATGGCAAGTGATATATTAGCCTCCCAGGGGAGGCTTCATTTTTGTTGATGTCATTGTTTTGGATGGATGTTTTTGTGGTTGTCATTTTAATAGGAAAATGGATAGAAAATGAAAAACAAAAGCATTTTAGTTATACTTTTTGTAACCAGATCAATGGTAAGTTACTAATGTTTCAAGGAGAAAGGGAAAAAAAGCAGAACGTGTTGTGGGAAAAGTCGGTGATGTAATGGGAAAGGTAGAAACACCCTGACATCTGTTTTAAGGAAGAGAGAGAGAGAAGAAACGAAAAGGAAAAGAACCACAGCTTGCAAGTTTATTAACTGAGATTGCTTCCATTTCTGCAATTGCTTTAAAGCACATGATTGCTCAGTCCAAGCACAGCCGGGCTTATTGCAGTCATTGCCTCTTTTGCTAAGAAGCAATGGGCTTGAATTTTGCTGGTATGTGAGAATTGCTCAATTTCTTGAGCAGAGGGATGGTGCCCTGGAAGTTTCAGGGGTCTAAGTTGTTATTAATTATCCTGAACTTGTCACAGGATTTTATTATTTTGCTAGAACCAGCAGAGGTAGTGTGGTGAAGTACAGAGAACGTAGTCTTTGGAGCCAGCAGACATGTACTCTAATCTGTCGCTTCTGTTTCCCATCTATGTTGTTGTTAGTCGGTTGAGTCGGTTCTGACTCATAGGGACCCTATGTACAGCAGCATGAAGCACTGCCCAGTCCTGCGTCATCCTCACAATAGTTGCTATGCTTGAGCCCATCTTTGCAGCCACTGTGTCAATCCATCTCGTCGAGGGTCTTCCTCTCTTTCACTGACCAACCATGATGTCCTTCTCCGGGGACAGGTCCCTCCCCATAACATGTCCAAAGTACGTGACACGAAGTGTCCCCATCCTCGCTTCTAAGGAGCATTCTGGCTGTACTTCCTCCAAGGCAGATTTGTTTGTTCTTCCAGAAGTCCATGATATATTCCATATTCTTTTCCAACACCATAGTTCAAATGAATCAATTCTTCATTCTTCCTTATTCAATGCCCAGCTTTTGCATGCATATGAGGCGATTGAAAATACCCTGGCTTGGGTCAGGCACACCTTAGACCTCAAAGTGACATCTTTGCTTTTTAACACTTAATGAAGCCTTTTGCAGCAGATTTGCCCAATGCAATGCATCATTTGATTTCTTGACTGCTGCTTCCAAGGATGTTGGTTGTGGATCAAAGCAAAACGAAATCCTTGACAACTTCAATCTTTTCTCCATTTATCATGATGTTGCTTATTGGTCCAGTTGTGAGGATTTTTGCTTCCTTTTTTTTTTTTATGTTGAAGTCTTTGATCTTCATCAGCAAGTGCCTCAAGTCCTCTTCACTTTCGCAAGCAAAGCTGTGTCATCTGCATATCACAGGTTTAGTCCAGCTTCTCAGATTTGCTCAGCAAAGGGACTGATTAATATGGTAAAAGGATACGACCCTGACGCACACCCTTCCTGATTTTAAACCATGCAGTATCCCCTTGTTCTGTCCAAACAACTGCCTCTTGATCTGTGTACAGGTTCCTCATGAGCACAATTAAGTGTTCTGGAATTCCTATCCGTCGCAATGATATCCATAATTTGTTATGATCCACACAATGGAATGCCTTTGCATAGTTGACAAAACACAGGTAAACATCTTTCTGGTATTCTCTGCTTTCAGCCAAGATCCATCTAACATCAGCAATGATATCCCTGGTTCCACTTCCTCTTCTGAATCTGACTTGAATTTCAGGCAGTCTCCTGTCAATATACTTTTGCAATGCTTTTGAAAAATCTTCAGCAAAATTTTGCTTGCATGTGATATTAATGATATTGTTTGATAATTTCCATATTCTGGATCACCTTCCTTTGGAATGGGTACAAATATGGATCTCTTCTAGCTGGTTGGCCAGGTAGCTGCCTTACAAATTTCTTGGCATAGACGAGTATGCACCTCCAGTGCTGCACGCATTTGTTGAAACATCTCAGTTGGTATTCTGTAAATTCCCAGAGCCTTGTTTTTCGCCAGTGTCTTCAATGCAGCTTGGACTCCTTCCTTCAGTACTATCAGTTCTTGATCATATGCTCCTGCCTGAAATAGTTGAACATCAACCCATTCTTTTTGGTACAGTGGCTCTGTGTATTCCTACCATCTTCTTTTGATGCTTCCTGTCTTATTCAAAATTTTACGCATAGAATCCTTCAATATTGTAATTCGAGGCTTGAATTTTTTCTTCAGTTCTTTCAGCTTGAGAAATGCTGATCATGTTTTTGCTTATTGGTTTTCTAACTCCTGGTCTTTGCACATGTCATTATAATACTTTGTCTTCCTTCTCAAGCTGCTCTTTGAAATCTGTTCGGCTCTTTTACTTCATCATTTTTTCCATTTGCTGTTGTTGCTCTACTTTCAAGAGCAAGTTTCAGAGTCTCTTCTAACATCCATTTTGGTCTTTTCTTTCTTTCTTGTCATTTTAATGGCTTTTTTCTTTCTTCGTGTATGATATCCTTGATGTCATCCCACAACTCGTCTGTTCTTCGGTCATTAATGTTCAGCGCATCAAATCTATTCTTGCGATGCTCTCTAAATTCAGGTGGGATTTTGGCTTTAGTGGACTTGTTTTAATTTTCTTCAGCTTCAACTTGAACTTGCATATGTTGATAATAATAATACATGTTGCAAAGGGTGACCGTTTGTAAACCTTGGCACCTGACACTAAACCCGTTGCTGTCAAATCTATTCCAACTCAGGCTAATCCCACGTGCTTCAGAGTAGAGCTGCTCCACAGGGTTTTCCTGGCTGTAATCTTGCAGATCACCAGCCTTTCTTCTGGGTAGATTTGAAACATCAACTTTTCATTTAGTAGCCGAGAGTAAACTGTGCCTCCCAGGGACCTTGGCATATGATAACCCAACCCAAACCCACTGACGTCAAGTCAATTCCAATCCGCAGCAGCCATATAGGACAGTGTAGAACTGCCTCATAGGATTTCCAAGGCTGTAATTAATCTTTACTGAAGCAGACTGCCACATCTTTCTTACATGGAGTGGATGATGGATTCGAACCACTGACCTTTCTGTTAGCAGCCAAGCACTTTACCATTGCGCCGCCATGGCTCCTCGGGTGCTCGAAAGACCCTTTCAGTAAATGGCGATTCAGCTTTAGATGGCTCTTGGTTCTAGACACTGGGGAGGCTTGGTTGTTGTGTTCTTTTCATACGTGCATGTCTTTGCACTTCCTGTTTAAAGATAAGAAGGCAGTGAGTGAGCCCTTTCGGGGTTGCAAAGTTTAGAAGCCAAATCAGTTTTCTGTTTCTCAACCCTCCATTTCCCCCCACTTCCTCCTGATTAGTGCTATCTTCTTTCTCCATGTCCTGGTTTGTCTTGATTACAATGTTTTCTACCTTCTGATAACATTGCAACCGGGACTCCAAAGTAAGTAGAGAGAAGCTAGCACTCACCCAGAGTGGCGGGCGGGGAGGGCTCGCTTGATGGAGTTATACTTTTCAAAAACAGTTCTGAAATCTCTTCTCTACAACAAAGGATGGTAAATAATCGAAATGCAAAAATGTTTTGGAGAAAAGGACACTAAATAGTCAAACAACAACAATGAGCCAAGCATTCTACATCGGCTTTTCTGTAAATTTGTGGGATGAGGGCTGTTATCTGGATTCCTGGTGAAGCACAGAGAGGTTAAGTTACTCACCATCAGGGTACTCAGCTACCAAGTTAGCCACAGATCTGAGATTTGAAACCAGGTCTCTCTGACATCCGAGTCCCAAGAACTCATGTTATACAGCCTCACCTGGCTGAGAGTGGCAGGTTAGGACAAAAACAATGCAATATGCTCAAGTTTAACAGAATGTGTAAGTCCCTAGGTGGTGGGAACCATTTATGATCGGCTAGAAACCTGGTGGCGTAGTGGTTAAGAGCTACGGCTGCTAACCAAAAGGTTCGCAGTTCCAATTCACCAGGCACTCCTTGGAAACCCCATGGGGCAGTTCTACCCCGTCCTATAGGGTCACTATGAGTCAGAATCGACTCAATGGCAATGGGTTTGGTTTGTTTTTTGTTTTTTGGGTTTTTTTGGCTAACCTAAATGTTGGTCTTACATACTTTGGACATGTTGTGAGGAGGGATCAGTCCCTGGGGAAGGACATCATGCTTGGCAAAATACAGGGTCAGTGGAAAAGAGGGAGACCCTCAACGAGGTAGATTGACAGAGCGGCTGCAACAATGAGCTCAAGCATAACAGCGATTGTAAGGATGGCGCAGGACCGAACAGTGTCTCATTCTGCTGTGCATGGAGTCACCACGAGTCGGAACCAACTTGACAGCACCTAACAACAACAATGACAAATGTTGGGGGTGCAAACCCACCCAGTGAGTGGCACAGCAGAAGAAAGCCTGCAATCTGCTTCCGTAAAGATTACAGCCAAGGAATCCCTATGGAGCAGTTCAACTCTGTAGCATATGGGGTCGCCATGTCTCAATGGCAATGGGTTTTTTTTTTTTTTTTAATAGAACATGTACATTATGCTTAAAGAAAAGGATACTTTTCTTCCAAAAAACTTGAAGACAATGAAATTTTATGTAATGTGCTTGAAGTAATAAAACATTAGATTATGTAAATCGGACTAATGTTGATTAAAGAAGAGAAAGGTAATAAATAATCCAATGAAAGAAGAACAAAGATCATTCGTCTTCAGCATCCCTCAATTTACAAGGCAGAGGAAGGGAGGGGTCTTACGTAAGACAGTCTCATGACTTGTCTCCTCCCTCCGCTTGCCATCCCACTCCCCCAAAGAAAAGAACAAAGAACCATAAGCAAGAAAAGAGGAGCTAATTAAAAAAGGAGAAAAGCATCTTGGAGACCAATGAAATCTCTATAATCCATAGTGACAGAAAGAGACCCGCAGAGCAGCGATTTGATTAAATAAGGATATAGGGGATTTTGAAAGACTCTCCGGGTGTGTAAAGTTTGCAAGTCTTTGAAAAATATTATATTTTTTGGCTTCCAAACGTGAAAACTGGGAGATGGTTCTCATTTGGTAAATAGGAACAAATTGCAAGGCAAGGCCAAAGGGTCCAGGTGAGGCTGGGGATCCCAGGTGTGACTGAACCTTCAGGGGTTGGCAGAGGGTCTGCAGGGAGTGCCCTGGTAGAGAGGGACGTCAGATGGTAAGTGCAGATAATCCAAGATACAACAATTGATCTCTATTTGCTGGGAGCACCAGAGGAAGAAGGTAGGTCAGAAATCAGTCCAGGAAATGGAATATGTATCTAGTCATGAACAGCTACCTCCTTTGCCATGAGACCAGAAGAACTGGATAGTGCCCAGCTACCAATACTAAACACTTAAATCAAGGATGCTATAGAAGAATCCTGATCAAAAGGGGGAAAATGAGGGAGAGAATTTCATATTCTCATGGCACCCAGACTTTGAAGCTATTGAGGCTAGATGAGCCCCCAAAAGCACTGCTCTGACAAAAAAATTTAAATGTTGAACTAAAACTATCCCCTAAAGTCATCTGTGAACCAAACAATAGTTAAGCCTGATTAGAAGAGAATCCCTGCATTAAGCATTATACTCTTTCAAAGAATTACCTATATGTGATCAAACTGACAACAGCAACTCTAAAGGATAGATGAGAAGCTTAGGGGGGCAGTGAATTTGTGTTAATGATGGTGACATAGTTTGGAAAAGGTTGCTGAGGAAGGTGGCACAGCTTGAAGAATGTAGCCAAAGTCACTGAATTTTACATGTAGAAATTGTTGAAGTGTTGTATGTTTTGTTGTGTATATTTTCACCAAAAAAAAAAAAGAAGAAAGTAAGAGCAGACAAAAGCAGCCTCAACAAGGGCCAATATGTACTGAGGAAAGGTCTATCCCCAGACTAAAACAAGGAGAAAAAAGCACACCTGCCGCCCACGGACTCAGTGTCTCACTTGAGTACCAGCCGCCATTAGGTACCTGTCGTCAGAGACAGCTCTGTTGGCCACTTTCAGTAGAGAGGATGAACTGTTATGAGGGAACACATCTGTGCACAGGACAGGAACGGATGGCAGACGGGGAGCGGCCTGATGGCTTCTACCCATAAGCCGCTCCCTTGTGGTCTCTAAGACTGCTGTCGGCAGATCAGCCACCGATGAATTATGGTTCTCGGACAGGTTGCTGAGGGCCCCCTCCAGTTCCTCATGTCCGCCTCTGCCAGTCGTGCCAGGGAATTTATGCTTTCCCGGGGCTTAGGAGGAAGAAAATAATGAGTCACCTGGGGGCAAGGGAAAAATAAGAACGACCTGTATGTGCAAAATCGTTTAAAATGGAGGCTTTTAGGGGGTAGTAAAATTTCAGCAAAAGGAGCCCTGCTGACCCAGTGGTTAAGTGCCCAGCTACCAACCGAAATGACTGCAGTTCGAACCCACCAGCTGCTCTGCAGGAGAAAGATGTGGCAGTCTGCTTCCGTAAAAGTTACAGCCTTGGAAACCCTACAGAGCAGGTCTACTCTGTGCTGCTACAGGATCTTTATGGGTCGGAATTGACTTGATGGCAACTGACCTGGTTTTTTGGAAAATTTTAGCCAACTAGTCAGAAATGGTTTGGTGGGGTATATTTTGTTTTCTTTGCTAACTTTGGCTGCAAGAAAATCAGAAATGTTTATATCCTATGGACAGAGCATCCATAGAAACATACCAGGTCCTCCTGAGAAAGCTGTTGATTTCCTTGAGATCCCGAATCCAAAAAGAAACTGTGGTGGTTAGGGTTGTGTGTCAACTTGGCTGGGCCTTGATTCTCAGTGGTTTGGCAGTTACGATGTAGCTTAGCAGTTCTGTACTGAAGTAATCACCTCCATGATGAGGTCTGCTATGAGCAGCCAATTAGTTGAAAGGGAGTTTCCTTGGTAGTGTGGCCTGCATCCAATATATATGGACTTTCTGGCAAAGCTCGCTCGTTTTTGCTCACTCTGGATCCTGCATCTGGCTCATCATTATTTGACCTTCAGTTCCTGGGACATGAGCCAGCAACCTGCTATCTTACCTGCTGATTTTGGGTTCGTCAGTCCCTGCAGCTATGTGAGTCAGGAGATGCCTCCAGCCTGGCACCCGCCCCATGGACTTGGCACTTTCTAGCCTCTACAGCTGCGTGAGCCATTTCCTTGATATAAATCTCTCTCTCTCTATGTATATATCACTTTCACTGATTTTGCTTCTCTAGAGAACCCAGCCAAATACAGAAACAGCCCTTCATCTCAGATTGGCGTAGGAAGTGTTGTTCATAAATCCTTAAAGCAGAGATTCCTTGATGGTCACTCCCAAGTACATGGCTATCTGCGAGCTTAGTCTGGTGAAGCCTGGGTGGGGAGACCCAGGTGGTCCTACACAAGTTGGTCGTAGCGTCAATGATACCAACTCCCACTCCACCCTCTGCACCAGACTCCAAGTCTCCAGGTAAACCAGAAGTAGAGTCATACTAGAAAAGGATTTGAGGGCCTCAATCTTTAAGGCTCCCAGAAATTAGTTGGAAATAATTTCAGAGCAGGCGCAGTAAAGAAATATTTAAACTTTGTTATACATTCAGTGAGAAGGTTAATATTTTCAGCATAGCCAGCTGACAAAAAGGTATCCCGTAAGTATAAAAAAAGAACAAAACGGTTGTGAGTTGAGAGCCCAAAACGGGGGGAATGCCAGTCTCTTAGCCACGCTCACCTCTTTTTCTTTTTCGTTAATTGTGGTAAATATGTATGTAACAAAACATCTGCCGTGTCAACACTTTTTACATTAATGTCAGTGATGTTCATCACCTTCATCGTGTTGTTCAGCCATCACCACTCTCTGTTTCCAAATTCTTCCACCCTTTTCAGCAGAACCAGCCTCTTTTTCACCCTCTTTTCCAGAATAGATTGGCTTTGGTCTCTTGAATAATATTTAAGGAGCTGCTGACAGGTGAGCTATAAGGTAGCTGTTCATCCTGCAGTTAGGGATTTTAAGAAGAGCCATCTGTAACCTTCCTCAGTGGTCTGTTTCTATGTACAAGGCCGAGTACAAGGTGGTACGATCTGCAGAGACTAAGGTAGTGTCTTAGGCTGGGTTCTCTAGAGAAGCAAAACCAATAAAGCATACAAATATATATAGAGAGAGATTTATATCAAGGAGACAGCTCACGTGACTGTAGAGGCTGGAACTTCCCAAGTCTGTGGATCAGGATAGAGGAAGGGGCTGCGGAGCTCAAGATCGGCAGGTTGAAAAGCAGGGCTCATGTTCACAGGCTGTGAAGATCAGCGAACCCCAAGATCGGCAGGCAAGACCACAAGGCTTCTCCTGATACACACAGCTGCAGGGGCTGGCGAACTCAAGATTGGTAGGTCAGAGATCAGGGCTCCTGCTCACAGGCTGTAAAGATCAATAAATCCCAAGATAGCCATATAAGCTGCTAGCTCAAGTCCCAAGAACCAGAGGCCAGACGAACAGGAGGCAGCTGCAGGATCCAGAACAGGCAAAAGCTGGAATGTACACTTATATTCAGATCCAGCCACACGCACAGGGAAACTGCCTTTCAACTGATTGGCTACTCACAGCAGATCCCATCGTGGAAGTGGTCACATATAAACACTGAGAATCATGGCCTAGCCAAGGCGACACACAATCTTAACTATCACAGGCAGAAAGGTTCAGATAAAAGAAAAACTTCGAATCATTAACCTAGAATCAGAGGCAGGGGTGAGGGACTAGTCGCCTTGAGATGAAGGAAACCACCTCTCCAGGATACTCAGAAGGCACGTTTGTCATTATCGGCTGTCTTCAAGTCAGTCCCCACCTCATAGTGACACCATGCACAACTGAATGAAATGCTACCTGGTCCTGTGCCACCCCTACAATCGGCCGCAGATGGGGCCGTTGTGATCTATAGGCTGATTTTTCAGACATAGATCACCAGGCCTTTCTTCCTAGTCCCTCTGTAAGCATCAGAAAATATGCCAGAGAAGATGACTTCTAATTCTTTTCCATCTAAGCAACTCTATATTTTATGGGTTTTAGTCTCTTTAAAATGTTGAAGTTATATGCCTTAAAACTCATAAGAAACAATGACAACAGTCACCATACCTGTCTAGCTAAAGGTTATAGGGACGCAAGATGCAAAGAAAAGTTACAAGATGGAATGGACGGTTTGGGGTGTACCATTGCCCTCTACTGGATTAAATAAATCAGACCTCTCAGCGTGAGTGTGTGTTTCCTTATCTCTGGCTGAGTTTGCCAAGAAGTTAGGACTCCTCTGAGTGGGAAATTAATTGGTCCTTGCAAATGGGCCCTTCTGTCTGCTGCTCCTTCCCTGGGGAAAGCAAGTATAGCCATAACTCGGATGGCAGGGTCGTTTACTGAGTGCCACCTAGGCACTGGCAAGGTCCTGTAGGCAATCGAATGATAAGCGGCAACCACAACTACCACTACCGCTCATTGAACACCTACTTTGTGCCAGGTTCTTTATACAGATTAACACAGAAAACCAAAGAACAACAACAACTAAACCCGCTGCTGTCGATTCCAACTCACAGTGACCTTATAGGACAGAGATTTTACAAGGAGTGGCTGGTGGATTCGAACTGCTGACCTTTTGGTTAGCAGCCGAGCATTAACACATGACAAGCCCATAAAGTAAGTGTGGGAAACCCACCTTACGGATGAGGAAACTGGACACTAAGGAAGTAAGTGGCACATCTTGGATTCAAGTCCAGGTTCAGCTATTCCCAAACCCACGCTCTGTCCACCAAGCTACACCTCTTTCCCTCAAGTTCGCATTCTGCTTCGGGCTGATGAAAAAATATTGGAAATAGTGGTGATGCTTGCCCGACGACGTGAATGTAATTAATGCCACTAAATTGTACACTTAAAAATGGCTAAAATGGTACATATATATGTATATATTTTTTCCACAATTGCCACAAAAAAAGAAGTTTACAAACTATTAGGGGAGATAGAATATAGATATAAACATCTATACAAGGTGTTGTTCACCTAAGGCCAGCAGGCTGAATCCAGCCCCCGCCACCTGTTTGTGGATGGTTTGCAAGCCAAAATGGTTTTTACATTTTTAAATGGTTGAAAAAATTCAAAACAGGAATAATATTTTGTGACATGAAAATGATATGCAATTCAAATCTCAGCGTCCATAAATAAAGTTTTATTGGAACACAGCCAAGCCTATTCACTTGCTATTGTCTAATGACACAGTTGAGTAGTTTCAACAGAGACCATATGGCCTGCAAAGCTAAAAATATTTAGTCTCTGGTCCTTTATGGAGACCCTGAGTGCCGTAAATGGTTAAGCACTTAGCTACTAACCGAAAGGTTGGTGGTTCTACTCCACCCAGAGGAACCTCAGAAGGAAGGCCTGGCAATCTACTTCTGAAAGGTCACAGTCATTGAAAACCCAATGGAGCACGTTTCTACGCTGAAATACATGGAGGTCACCATGAGTTTGAATTGACTCAAGGGTAACTGGTTTGAGCTTTTTGTTTGTTTATTGTGGTCTTTTACAGAAAAGGGTTCACAGCCTCTGCTCTGTACTCCAAGATGGAATGCTATACGTCAATAGGAGAGGTTTATTTATTTATTTACATATATATGTATATATATATAATTTTATTTGTTGTTGTTGAGAATATACTCAGCAAAACATACGCCAATTTAACAGTTTCTACGTGTATCCTCATCTCTATGCCCGTGGTAAAATCTCATTTGGGAATGGGTTCTCTTGTTATGTTAATGAGACAGGATTAGGGTGGGGTGTGTTTTGAGTCAATCTCTTTTGAGATATAAGAGATATAGAAGAGATTAAACCAGCAAGCGAAAGAAGCAGAGATGGGGTAAGATAGATGCCAAGAGATGGAGTAAGATAGATGCCAAGCCACGTGGAGATCTCCAAGGAACCAGGAAGCAGAAGCTGAAGAGACAAGGATCTTCCTCTAGAGCCAGCAGAGAGACAAAGCCTTCTCCTGGATCCAGTGCTCTGAATTCAGACTTCTAGCCTCTTAAACTATGAGAAAATAAGTTTCCATTTGTTAAAGTCATCCGCTTGTGGTATTTCTGTTATAGCAGCACTAGATAACTAAGACATCCTCCTTTTCTGAGTTGTTCCTCCCCCGTTAACATAAATTCTCTGCCATCTAAGGTTCCTATCTGTTGTCAATTTGATCCCATACAGACAGTTCTTAAAAGACCATAGTGCTCAAGGCAGACATTTTTTACTAGTTAAGCTAAATTATTTGTTTGATTTTAAGAAGACTTCAGGGGATATTTTTGGTTTAATGATTATCTAAGGGCAACAGTTTCCAGGGTTCAACCAAACTTCATGGCTCCAGGAAGTCTGCAGTCCATGAGATTTTCTTCCTTTTGATCAGGATTCTTCTATGGAATTTTTGCTCAAAGTGTTCAGTAATGAACCCAGGGTGTAAATGGAAAGGGGGAGAGTGCTGACACATTGTGGAGATTACAACCAATGTCACCAACAATTTGTGTATAAATTTCTGAATGAGGTATTAATTTGCACTGTAAACGTTCCCCTAAAACAAAATAAAATTAAAAATAAATAAACCAAAGTAAAAATGTTCAGTAATGGTAGCCAGGCACCATCCAGTTCTTTTGGTCTCCTGGCAAAGGAGGCAATTGTTCATGAAGGCAATTAGTCACACATTCCATAACCTCCTCCTATTCCTGACTCTCAATAGGAGAGGTTTTTTAAAGGCCTTTGGGAGTTAGGAGCTCTGGTGGCATAGTGGTCAAGAACTCAGCTGCTAACCAAAAGGTTGGCAGTTCAAATCCACCAGCTGCTCCTTGGAAACCCTATGGGGCAGTTCTACTCTGTCCTGTAGAATCGACTCAACGACAACAGATTATGGGAGTTAAGAACAGGGGAAGCTAAAGGCCCACCATCTGTGGCACTGGAGGTGATGTACAGGTATGCTCTGTTTTAAGACTCAATGCATGAAAAGCCAGACTTTAAAACAGAGACATTAAGAGGTAGTTATTTGCATAACAAATTTTTCTTTTCATTTTATAAAGGGCTTCACCGCAGGGTTCGTTTATAGAGTAAGCCTCCATACCTCCATAGTGCATGCTAATATGATTCCATTTGCAAATACTCTATTCATAATAACTTTTCAAGAATGTTCCTACTGTGTACGGTGAGGCTTAGCTATAATCATTTTTTCCTAGCAGCGTAAAGTTTCCTACTTCTGAAAAGTAATTGAGCTGACCTTGTTCAATTCAGTGGCGGGAGTAAACACTCTACCTTCTCCTTGTTTCCAGGAGGAGCTTCACCTGACAAGTATAAGCGCTGTGGATTCGAAGTCTGCATTATGTGACGCTAAAGAGCTGCTACAGTTTTACATTTTTAAGCTAAGCTCCTCTTGGTCGCTGCAGCAAAAGTCCTAAAGTATAACTCCTCACTAGTCTAACAGTTCATTTAATACCAAAAAAAACATTGCTGTCAAGTCGATTGCAACGCATGACACCCCCATATGCTACAGAGTAGAACTGTTCCATAGGGTTTTCTTGGCTGTAATCTCTATGGAAGCAGATTGCCAGGGCTTTCTTCTGTGGTACCACGGAGTGAGTTCACACCACCAACCTTTAGGTTAGTAGTCGAATGTAAACTGTTTATACCACCTAGCTTGCTAATCTCTTCATAAATATGCTACAAGCAAATACTTATAAAGGGTAATGTTTCTCTCGCTCTCTTGTTTTTTTTTTCCAAGACATTATCTTAAAACTGCGGCAAGTCGTGTAAGTATTCATACTGAAGCTCTCCCCAGCAAAATACAAGTGGTGCTTTCTGATTGAATTTAGGAGCCATCTCCCTCTTTGGTTGGGTCCTGAGCCTAAATCGTCACACAGCTTTGTGGTATTATGCAATTACTCTTTTTAAGAGAGCACGAAAGGGAAACCCTGGCTATTCACAGCCAACTTAGGAGGAGCTGAAATTGTTCAAGAAGTTTCTTGCTTGGTACTATTTTGCTGTTAACTACATGTTTCTGAGCAAATCCACTTAGTCTGGCTTTCAGATGGTGGTTATTTTCAAAAGTTGTCTCGTGGCTTTGTTTTCATCCCCCGCGGTGGCTCTATTTTAGAAGGAGATAAGCATTCCCTGTATATAGTCCGAATATTTTTCAGGCCTTTTGGTGGTGGAAGAAGCTTACATAGAAATGCAAGAGCAGAGAAAAATCATTCTTCAGGAAGACCTGTGTGGTGTTGCCCTCTGGTGAGGCAAGTCTATGTGGCCGGGCTGCTAAGGGAGATCCAGTGGGATTCTTCAAGGGGGGAAGCGAGGGAGAGGCAGAGGGCTCGGTGGGAAGCAGAGCTCAGGTCAGGGGCCGCAGGCACAGCGATGAGGCGGGTTCCTGGGTAAATGGCATTGTCGGCAGGGGAAGGCTGATGCGGGGGAGGGAGGGCTTGGCTGCCGCTGGACGGTGTTGCTTCTCACAATTTATGGCACGTTTTTTTAGCATTTCAGCCATTACTAAAGCTGAGCGCTGGCAGGGAAGCACATTTCATCCATCTGTTAGGCTCTCTGAAGAGGTGTCTCTCTCTTCATCTCCCCCCTGAGGTCAGAAGCGCTGAAACTGCAAACCTCATCCAGGAGGCTCGGTGGCACGACTGGTGCTACTGCACCCTCTCTCACTCTATTCCTCTTCTTCCTTCTCACTGGGAGTTGTTGCTACCTGGTGATCTCCATGATGTTTGTTTGTTTCCCAGATGCAGTACGTAGTGGTGGCAGGTATAAAAAAAAAAAAAAAAATTTTTTTTTTCTTTTGCAGGTATAGATTGGCTAAATACTGCATATTCTGGGGGCAGTGGGTGGTTCAGTGGTAGAATTCTCACCTTCCATGCCTGAGACCTGCGTTCCATTCCCAGCCAGTGCACCTCAGGGGCAGCCACCACCCATCTGTCAGTGGAGGCTTCGTGCTGCTATGTTACTGAGCAGACTTCCGCGGAGCTTCCAGACTAAGAGGAACTGGGAAGAAAGGCCTGGCCATCTACTTCCGAAAATCAGCCAGTAAAAATTCTCTGGGTCACAACCCTCCGATCTCATTGCACGTGAGGTCACCATGAGTCGGGGGCCCACTCTGGCAGCTAACAACCACAAATTCTAAATCGACTAATTTGGTTGGGTAGTGATTTGGTTTTCTTTTTCCCCGGTGGTAACCGAAAACTTTCCAAAATGAAAGCTAACGGATACCAGTGAAATGAGATATAAATTCCCGTGCCTTTTTATGATCAAACCCTGGTGGCGTAGTGGTTAAGTGCTACAGCTGCTACCCAAGAAGTCGGCAGTTTGAATCCGCCAGGCGTTCCTTGGAAACTCTGGGGCAGTTCTACTCCGTCCTGTAGGGTCACTATGAGTGGGAACAGACTCGACGGCAGTGGGTTTGGTTGTTGTTGTTTTTTTTTAATGATCAAACAGAAAGGGGGGTGGCGCATTTCCCATTCTCTGCTATTAAGGGTTATCCGAAGGAAGAATTTGCGAAGCCCTGTGATTTGCTCACAGAGTATCCCACCCCACCACCACCCTGAACCTCTCCCTCCTTCCAAACCTCTGAACGGATTTTCACTTCACAAATGGAAATGGAATGACAGCAAAAGTTTTTTTTTTTTCAGAGTGGTTTTATGAAGAGTGGGCACGTTTAATTGGGTTTTGAGCCAGGATTAATATTCTGAGCTGGGGATCTGTATCAGCTTTGCCACACTGCCTGCCTCCTGGGGAACACACAACGAAAAGCGCCACTCTTCAGGAGCAAGTTGACTTAGAACCAGCCTGGGCCAAGTGTCCAAGCCTGATCTGAGTCATATGTAATGTCAGGAAGACAGTCCCGGGCTCAAGGTCACAGCCGGCACATTCTGTCAACATTTTTTTCATCTGTCATTTGTGCAACTTTCTGATATGTTTAGCATTCGCCCTCCCCCTTGTCGCTGTCACGCTTATTAAGGTAAATTTGCATAGAAATGGGATCTTGGTTTTCAGGACCATTCACCTGACACTTGATCTCTTGAGGTGACCATTGTCTGCTGTTGATGCCATGAGGGTGACCCACAGACACAATGTCTCCCTTCAAACTGGAGGCAAGGCCTTAATTAGGGTCAGCTTTGCATGTGAAAGTAATGGGGTGAATCAAGTCAGCACAGGCATTTAGCAATAACAAAGGGGGGAGAATACTCCTTTCTGTTGAGTGGGTCATTCTAGGGCACAACAATTTGAATTCGCCTTAGATGGACAGATCTTGAAGAAAGTGTACAAAAAGTGTCTTTCTTTTATTTGGAAATAAATCCAGGCTCAGAGAGTTTAACTCTGACATTTTACTTTGGCTCCTGATTTTTTTTTTTTTTTCCTTCATATCTATCTTTGCAATTGGTAATGTTCATCTCTACAAATTACCTTTGGAAGGTCAAGCAAATGTGGAAAATCAGAGAAACGTGGCCCTCCCTCTCGCAGCTACTGCAGTCGGCTTTAATCCTCTGACCTCCGTACCCCACACCCTCCCACACACTGCCACCATCCTAATTTACCCAAACCGTGTCTACTTGGGCAGAAATTCCTACTGCGAGGACAATTGTGGTCCCAGTTTATTGGCGACTGAAAGTCTAATAGGTTTGAGGGTTACTCTTAAACTAACCTAAAGGGTTTGGGTCTTAAGCAAATTTGGGAAAATGGAAATGCCAGACAACAGCGCTCAAGACTGTGTCCTGACAGTAAGCTGTCTTAGCAGAGAGTCTAAGGATTTGATGGTCACGGAGAATAAGCATCCAATTTCAATGAGAAATGTTTTTTAGGAGATGCAAGAGATCAGAAGAAAACATGGGCTGCTTTGGGCCAGGCTACCTTTGCTGGGGGAAAATGTGGCCATTCAAATGATTTTTAAAACATACATTATGCTTAACTTTGTACGATATAATGCTTCACATTGATTATTTAATTTAATCTCACAACCTTATTAGTTGAATATCATGATCCGCGTTTCATAAATGAGGAAACTGAAACTCCAAGGGACTTAATTACTTGCCCAAGGTCACACAGCTATTCAGTGACAAAGCCAGGCCTCGACCCAGCTCTCTTTCTATTACATCCCCCAGTTTCCGGTTGCCATGGAGTTGACCCCGCTGCTGGAGACCCTGTGTGTGTCAGAGGAGAACTATGCTCCATGGGATTTTCAGTGCTGATATTTTTTGGAAGTAGATCGCCAGGCCTTTCTTCTGAAATGTCTCTGGATGGACTCGAACCCCAACCTTTCAGTTAGCAGCCATGTGTTTAACCATTTGCACCACCAGGAGCTACCATTACATCCCTAGTGTCTCCTAAAAAAACAACGATTTTTCATACCAACTGTAGGATATAAGCTGACTGATTTCTCTTTACACACTCCCATGGATTAGTAGCAGGGCCCAGTATTTTCATTCAATTCAGAACTATTAAAATACAATTTCCCAAAAGGTCCTTGGCTTCACTAAAACAATAAACATAAGGAATCTGACCCATCGAGACTCCCAGCTCTAAGACTAGAGCGAGTTCTACTGTCAAGCCTGGCAGAAGGACACTCAGTTCCCTGCTGGCCAATACTGTCTAATTCTCTTAAATGATTCAGATGTAAAAGAGAAAATGGCATCTGTCTAATTGAGCTGCCAAGGGACAGCCTCGGGACAGTGTTTACAGAACAGTCTTTCCAGACCCTCGGGCCGCAAGTTAGAGTTGATAGCAGGTCTTCCCTCCTTATCAACTGGAAACAGATGCCCCAGAAACAGGGACAGGCCAGGGTAGACACAGGGAGTTGAAAACAGAGGGGAAAGGCTGTCCCTGGCCTGCATTTCCTGTGCCGGCATCTGGGCATTCTGAGAATGAGCCCTGGAACCAGATCCTGCAGTCTCTGGTAGCTCCTCCTGGAAACCGAAGCTCTCACTGTGCGTCTGTGTCCCCCTCTCCAGCGGAGACATCTGACCACTTCCCTGTGAACTGCTACGACTGCTGAGCCTCACCACCTTCTCCGCTGCTCTGCTCCTGGTGGACAGGCACAATGACCACATTCTTTCTCTTCCAGCTTCACGTTACAACATGGAAGCCGTCGCCAAGTTTGATTTCACAGCCTCCGGTGAGGATGAACTGAGCTTTCACACTGGAGATGTTCTGAAGGTAGGTGATGTAAGGCCCAGGGGAGCGATAGGGAGTTTCCATGACTCGAGTCTGGCCACTGAGTTAATCTAGCAATCCACATCTTTGTCTTTTAGGAACTACACACAGTTCCTTTTCAACAGCACTGGGTACCATGGAGGTTCACCTCCATCAGAAGGGCTCCTTGGGAGCGAGCATCTGTGTGCCACACACCAGGCTGGGTGATGGTACTGCAACGGTGGCAGAAATACAAATAAGCCACCATCCTTATCTCGGGATGCTTGTGGTCTGGAGGAGGAAGCAGCATCATCCAAAGGGCTGTAGTAGGTGCTCTTATCTAAGCACCCGGGGAGCACAGGTGAAGGAAAGTGTGATTCCCCTTGAATGTGTAGCAATGTCAGTGTCAGGGAATGCAATGAAGATGAGTGGAGGTTTATGGATGAATTCACCAGACAGGACAATGGGAGGTTATCCAGACAGAAGCAACAACATGAGCTAAAGCTCAGAGATGTGAAAGTTCACACTGAATTTAAGGAGCATGGCGAGGTTCAGCATAGCTGGAACTTACTAGTAGAGGGTGTAGGTGGAGAAGCCTGGGAAAGACAGCTGGAGGAGAGGTGGCTCAACAAAGGCCATGCACACGTGGGCTCCTTGTTGAGCTGGAGAAGACTTGGACTTCTCCCACATTTCGTGCCCCACACTTACAAGCTCTGCATCTTAACCCTTGTGTTTTGCAAAAGAGCAAAAGCCCTTCAAGAGCCCATTAGTGAGTATGCGATACCAATGCACCCCTACCCAGCTTCAGAGCACCCATGGATATCCTGATCCCTCATCTCGGCAGCCCAACTAGGCCTTTTCAGACTGCCCCGGGGCACTGAGGCCACCCAGGTCTTGCCACCAAGAATCGCACTTGGTGTAGAAAGAGCCTTCTTGGCATGTGACAGGGTGACTCAAAAAGGGTCCATGGTGCACAGACCTTGTAGAATGGCTTGTTTGGGAATTTGAATACCCCCGGTATTTAGGCTTGTCAACTTGCAAAATTTAGTAATGGGGTTGCAAAGAGTTTGCCTTCAATGTCAAAATATTGGTTGGGTTGCTGATGGCTGAGGGAAAGGTGGCTTTCACTGCTTTGGGATCTTACCAAGGTCACAGAGGGAATGGTCACAAGCTGGCAAGTCTCTTCCTTCTCTGTGGATCTGTGACCATGTGATTATCAACCTCTCTAGAGCATCTTCTGCTCAAAAGAGGCTGGGACCAATCCCACTCTTTATCTTCCATTGCAAATAGAACCTATTATCTTGCTTAAGTTTTCTCTATTCCCCAGAAAAAGAAAAAAAGTTTGTTCAACTCTGGTTCCCACTCCAGCTCCTAACTTCTTTTCTCTCCTTCTCTGCCAATAAATGGGAAGAATTATCTACACTGGGGACATTCACCTCCTCACTCCCCATTCATCCCCACAGCCCTCTAGAATCTGCCTTTTTGTCCCACGCTCTCTTCAAGTTCACCAGTTATCTCCTTAATGTGAAATAGAATGACCCCTTAGTCTTCTGACCCCTTAGTCTTCAGAGTCACTGTGACTCAACGCAACGGGTTCAGTCTTCATCCTGTCGAATTTGACATTATTGATTGTCCCTCTCCTCGAAGCCTTTTCTCCCTTGCTTCAGTGGCACTACACTCTCTTGTTCTCTTTCTCCCTTCCTGAGAACACCGAGGTCTCATTTTGGAATGCCTCTCTTCTTTTCTTTATCCTAAAATATAAGCTTCCCTGAAGGTACTACCCTTGTTTTTCCAATTTTGCCCTCTCTCTGAGCCACCTCATCCACTTCTCTGGCTTTAACTTTCACCTCTGCCAAAGACCTTCAAGTATACCATTCTTGCTCCAGCTCTGACCTCTCTTGAACTCCAGACCCACGTTCCCAACTATCTGCTGGATGTCACCATGTGGATACCAGCTTCTAACTCAGAATGTCCGGAATCAAAATCAACTCCCCCACTTCCACTGTAACTGCTCCCTTATCCATGTGCTCAGTATTACCATAGGTCAGCCACCAAGCTAGAAGCCTCAGTTACATTCAATTTCTCCCCTGCCAAATCCTAGTGATTAATAACTAACATCTCCTAAGTGTCTGCTGTGTCAGTTACAAGCGTTTTGCAGGCATTATTTCATCTTCTCGGCAAACCTATGAGGTAGGCACTATTTTTTCCTCCATTCTACAAAACTGAGGCTAAGGGGTTAAATCACTTGTCCAAGGCCACACCGCTAGAACGTGACTGAGCCAGGACCCAGATGGAGTTCTGTCTGACTACAGAGCCTTTCTCCTAAGCGCTATACTCTGCTGTGAATATTCTTCTTCAATATTTGTATAAAGATTGGTGGTTCGAACCCACCCAGAGGCTCTGTGGGAGAAAGACCTGGCAATCTGTTCCCATAAATATTACAGCCTAGAAAATCCTATCGGGCAGTTCAGCTCTGTCATATGGAGTCACTATAAGTCAAAAATCAACTGGACAGCACCCAACAACAACAATTATGTGCGTGTGTATGTGTGTGTGTGTGTGTGTGTGTCCCTTCTTCACTAGAAAGCAGTGTTGTGCTGTAAAAAAGAGAGAGAACTTTGGAGCCAGATAGATCTGAATCTGAATCCCTGCTTAGTAGTTGTGAGGCCACGGACTAGTCACTTGCCCATCTTTGAGCTTCAGTGTCTCCCTCTAAACATGGAGGTAGAATCTATCTTGCAGGCTTACGGGAAGGACTAGAGGTAATTGTCCTGGCCCAAAGTGGGTAGTCAATCACAGTTGCCATATTATCAGTATTATCCATTCCTGCTGCCTCTGACGGTTCAGACTACCGCCACAGCCCTTGACTGACCTCATTGCTTCCTGTCTCTTCTTCTGTCAATCATTCTACGAACTAGCCCCAGAGGGATCTTTCTAGAAGACAAATCTGATCACATCACTTCCTTTGCTCAAAAGCAATTATTGGGTCCCCATTACCAACTGCTTGAAATCTAAACCATCTGGCTCCAACCCAGCACGCACAGGTACACGTGCATGTGCACGCACGTACACACACCCCTCCCCTTGCGTACCTAATGCCCCCAGGTCACACTGTGATATATACACTATCCTTTCCCAGCCTCTTCCCTGTACTGACAATGTCCTTCTCCTGCACACACATATTTTTACCACGTCAGCCATGAAACCTTCACTGATCCTCTCTCCGACTTCCTACCACCCCAACAAAATTAATCACTCCCTCGTCAGCTCTTCCACAGCGTTTCACAGACACTTCATTCAGGGCACTTATGATCTTGCCTCATCTGACAGTTATTTATGGGCGCTCTGCGGCTCCGTGCTCCTGCGCATCCTGTCCATCCATCTCCCACTGCTGCCTTTACCCCAGGGATCCTAATTGTTCATTTACATATCGGCTATTCCAGGAGCCACAGCTCTGTTAAGGGCAGGGATCGTGTCTGCCTCAGCGTTTAGAACAGTAACTTGGCACAAGGTTGACCCTCCCTAATATTTGAGGAATGAATGAATGACTGATTGCTCCACTTGTCTGTCAGCTCCTTAGGGGCAGAGTCATGCTGGCCTCATCTTTGTATCTTGCCAGCGTTTAATACAACTCGTGGCCCAAAGTTGGTGTTCAGTTCCTATTTCCTGAATTGTTAAATTGCATTTCTGCGTGCTCATTTAGAATTCCACCAGTAAGCCAAAGTCCTCCTTCTTGTCAAATTCTGTCCATTGCAGCTGTAGCAGTACAGAGAAAAATGGAGAGGGGCTTGTGGGCTGAGCCTCCTAGAATGTCTGTATCATGGTGGCTAGCATCTCTGCCTCTGGTTCCCTGTGTACAGACTGGATATCTGTCCCTCCCCTCCAGAGATGGGTAACATGCCCCAGGATCCTCACAATTGTTTTCAAAGCCAGCTCTTGACTACCTCAGCAGTTCACCTCCGGGATGCTACTCTCTCCTGTTGGGCTAAAGATTAAACAGAAATTTCATCAGAAAGTGCAAAAAATGTCTACTAGCTCACCAGCCACCCACTCCCCCTTCAGACTGTGAGCACCCCAGGGCCAAGGCACCAACTTATTCATCTCTATATTCCCAGCACCTACGTGCAAACAGCAGATGCTCACTAGGCGCTGATTGCAGGGAAAGGGAAACAAGATGGTGAACTGGATAGCAAACTCCTGTGAAGGAAACATATGAAAAGTCATGAATAGGATTTTTCGTATTTATGTTACAAATCTCGTACCTGCAATTACCGTTGAGAACGTGACTTACATTGCCCATTTGAATTTGCCAGTTGTTCTGAAAAATGTCTCTTGGCCCAGTCCCTTTCTCTCTGTTCCCATAATGCATCTAGCCTGTCCCCCTTTCTTCCTACTAAAAGAGCACCCTAAAAGCACTAAGAGTTAATCCTACATAATTAGATCCTTCAATACTTCAGATTTCTGCTCTGCCTCTAAGCGCTATAATTCCATCCAATTTGAAAATTCTTCCAACTGTACAGCTTGCCCTTCCCTTCCCACGTTTAACTTATTCTCAGGCCATGTAACCCAGAAAATCATTCTCTTAATCAACATTATAAGAATTAAGGCACAGTAAACTGAAGTGCAAAACTTCATTTGTTTAAGCTGAACTCTTTCCTCGGGTTTACACGATACACACATGCACACAGAGATAGGAGGGACTGAATAGATGGCGAGATGAGAAGAACAGGAAGTGTGGGGCCCTGGGCCAGCAACGGCAGGAGGAAACCAACTCCCCCCAAGGAGTTTTCTCTGCAGAAAATGCGATTTTTAAAAAACCTTGCATTCTATATGCCATAAAAAGCCTATAAATTCAGGTCTCTGGAAACATAATTTCAGATGCAGGCCAAGCACCAGGTGGTAGAGGGAAATGGTCGGCCTTCCGGGATAATCTTTCAGTTGCTAGAGCAGGTTGATGGGTGGGAGCCATGATTACTAAAATTATAGCTGATTTCAGGTCAGAAAACTAAAGACAAAGTGTAGTGGTACCCCAATGAGCCAATTTCCAAATGCCCGCCTCTGCCTCATCCCTACTCACCATTATATATGACATCTGCCCTGGCCAAACACCCCATCCCCATGTGATGGGAGAAAGGAATTTCAAGGCCGTAAACTCAGGAGAGATGGCACGGAGTGAAATGTTCTTACGTTCTTTACGTGAATACAAGGCCCCGGTGCTATCTTTCCTAGTTCTTCTTTTGACCTAGATTTTCTGCTTCCCCCTCCGCCCCAGCAAACACGTACCCACATGCCCTCAGTGATACCAACAGTCACATTTGATGTTGGAAACTATAAAGTTTTCTGTTCTCAGTAATTCTAGAACTCAAATATGGGACACACTTTTATTTCTTCAGAACAAATGATTAAATCCAAAACATACACATAAAATACTTGAAAGAACTTATAAAACTTTCCCTGTCCTTCAGAGCTGGAGTCCTCCGTCATAAGAATATCACATTCTACAGAATTATATAAAAAAGAGTAGACACTTTCTGAAGAACTTTCATGTACCAGGGCTCGTTTGATCCTTAGCTCAGCTCTGTGGGGTGCTAAGTTATTATTATTCCCATTTTCCAGATGGTTAATTCACTTGCTCAAGGTCACACAGGTAGTGACAGAGCCAAGCTAGAAAGCAGGTCTTCTGGTTCCAAACTCATAGCTCTGTCCCCGTTCTTCCAACTTGGGAGTGATATTCGAAATAGGTCCTCATTCCTTCTCCAACTGCCAACTGAAAGGTCAGCAGTTCAAACCTACCAGCCACACCAAGAGAGAAAGATGTGGGAGTCTGCTTCCATAAAGATTACAGACTTGGAAATCCAATGGGGCAGTTCTACTCTGTCCTATTAGGTTGCTATCAGTCAGAAATGACTCGATGGCAATGGGTCTCGATTACTTCCCTCTGTTCAATTCTCTTCCCACCCCTTCTCTAGCAGAGAGAAAACTATGAAACCCATGACTTCGACTCCCCCTACGTTTGGATGATTCCCAGATCTCAAGATCCAGTCAGGCCTCTCTCCTGAGTCTAGCCACACACTGGGCATTTCTTCTTAGACAATTCCACAGGCAACTCAAATTCACCTACAAGTAATCTGAAGGCCCCAAGGTTTCTTTCAGACCTGTTCCTCTTCCAGAATTTTCTATTTTAGTAAACGGTATCACTACCTACTCAGTCTCTCAAGCCATAAATCCAGAGTCATCCCAGAATTCCCCTTCTCCCTTAACTCCCATGAACAAGCACCAAATCCTGCCCATTTTACCGCCTGTGTTGTTAGCTGCTTCGAGTTGAGTCAACCCCTGACTCACAGCAACCCCACGCATCATGGGCTCAGTCTGTTGTGATCCATAGCATTTTCATTGGCTGGTTTTTCAAAAGTAGATTACCAGGTCTTTCTTCCATATCTGTCCTAGTCTGGAAGCTCTGCTGAAAAACCTGTTCAGCACCATAGCAACACACAAGCCTCACTGACAGACAAGTGATGGCTCTGCTTGTGGTGCATTGGCCGGGAATAGAACCTGGGTCTCCCATATGGAAGGCGAGAATTCTACCAGCAAACCACCAAACCAGTTCCTGTAAAATATGTCCTCACCTATTCTTAGCCCACCCCCTGTCATCTCTTACCTGGGTGGCTACACTCTTCTTCCTACCATTTCTCCCCCGACTTTGCCCTTCCAATCCATCTTCATGCTCTGATACAGTGCTCTTTCTTAAGTCTAATACTTACCATGTTATTTCCCTGCTTAAAAATCCTTTAATGGTTTCCCATATATTTCAAGATAAAATCCAAACTTTTCAACATGGGTCACGAGGTCCTGTGCCTCTAACTTAGCCTCTCTACTCTGGATTCCTGGTCCAAACTCCAGCCATCTTGAAGCATATGGTGCCCAGAATGCACTACGCTCTCTTATAGCCTCTCTTTGCCATCTGACTTAGCCTGAGCAACTCCTTGCATTGTCTGGGCAATTCAACCCAGATGGCCTCTCCTTCAGGTAATCTTTCTTGCCCATCTTCAGCTTTCCCCATTATCAAATCAAAAATGACTTAAACAATAAGGAAGATGTATTCTTTCACATACAACGTCCAGAAGGAGGATGTCTCCTGGGGTGGTTAATTCAGCGTCTCAATGACCTCATCAAGGTTCTTTCTATCTTTTTGCTCTGCCTTCCTCATTTAGAGTTATCGTTCAAGTCTATGGCACATACTTTGGAAACATTCTCCAGGTTGGGGGGTGGGAATGGCAAATACTTGTCTTTTAATGGTGAATCTCATTTCCTGAACTAACCAGAAGCTACATAGAGCCATGTCTGGTGAGTAATATGAGCCATCAAGGTAGGTGACAACACTCGGGGTCACAGTCAAAGTAGCTCCATACAATAACAACACAGAATTTCTTGGTTTGCTTGTAATCTGACTCCAAAAGCAAGATTAGAAAAGGCACCTCCAAGTGTCTTGACTTATGTCCAAACTATTTGTGAAACACACAGAATGTGAACAGCAAGAGTCTTCAAAGCCAGCTCCCACCTGGATGTTTAAGTTTTAATCTGCTTGTTTAAAAAATAATAATAATAATAAATTAAATTTTCAAAGTTTCCTAGTTACATGGCAGAGAAGGAAAGACCCCAGAGAAAGCACTCTTGCCTTCCCGCCATTTGCCCAGATGAGGACCCTGAGGCGCTGAGATCTGGGACAAATGCATTTCCAAAGTAGAAGGAGAAAGGGATTCAGGGAAATCCCTGAGTGCTGAGTCTGGAAGGCCAAGCCATGAGCAACTGGTACAAGTGGACAGAAATAGCTTGGGGTCAAGAGAAGCCAAACTCCAAAGATAAACCCGCTGCTCCCCCACTGGGCCTGGGGTAAATCCTACAGCAGCCTTTTAAGTTCCTTTAGCTGATTTTTCTCTAAATCCAAACCCAAAGGCGCACACTTTGCCCTGCAGCTCTTTTCCCTTGCTTTGCGGTGCCCTCCCTGGAGTGTCTTTGTCCTTCATTCTCTTCCAAACAGATCTTAAGTAACCAAGAGGAGTGGTTCAAAGCGGAGCTTGGAAGCCAAGAAGGATACGTGCCCAAGAATTTTATAGATATCCAATTTCCTGAGTAAGTATTTCCAGCCTGCTGAGATGGGCCTACCCACACACACTCCCTTACTTTTTTGGTAGTTGCTAAAATTATCAATGCCTACACAAGATACTGTCAAAAAGGGTTGCCTGAGGAGGCCATGCAGCTGAAGGCTGGGGCGGGGGGGGGGGGGGAGGGCGTGGGGAGGCTGGACTTAGATTTCTCTGTATTCTCTTTTGAATTGTATACCATGTGTGGGCATTGCCTATTTTAAAATTTTTATAAAATAAGTTTGTGCACTAAAATAATCTATAATGATTGCAATCACAGGGTTTCCCCAAGAATTCCAGTGGGGGAACTGTTGGTCACCCCCACTTCGAAAGCCACTTCAAGGCCTTCCCCTGTTATCCCCCAACTCTAACTTGCATCCTAACCAGGGATCCCAAGCACCACTTGGCTCTTAATCGTGCGTGTGGACACTCCTTGCCTACCGTAGACTCACTCTGCTTACAGATGAGAGAAGTCAGAGTGGGGAAAGGGGAAATTCCCTTGCTAAAGAGGAAATGAAAAATTGAGATTGGGTCTTGTTTGTCTCAAGAATTGACCACAAGGGTTAGATAGAAATCTGATCTCATCTCAGAGCCTGTATCTAGAGAAAGAGTAAAGGTTTGTTAGAAAACCAAAGTGGTATTGGTGTTTCCCATTCGGTGCAGCAACTATTCTTTGTGAGCCAGTAATGACCTTGATCTGTACTGACCACTGACCTTGAGTGGGTCCTGGAGGCTGCCTGGCAATCCTGCCTGTTTGCTCTGCTACTCTTCTAGATGACCAGTTCCTACCTTGTCTTTGCTCTCCAAACCTCCATCTCCTCCTCACTCTCAGCTGATGGCCTTGCTTCCAGGTTCACTGGGACAATGGAAGCTACCAAAAGAGAAACTCCCCTATTCCCCACTCCCCCCACCTCCTGCATCCACCCACCTCCTGCAACTGTGCTCAGACACTCCGCCCCTCCTGCGGCTGTTTGAACAAGCTGTCTGTGCTCCTAGCAGAAATTCTCTCCTCTCTCTCTTGCATCTACTTTCTCCCCCTCTCGGCTGGGTCATTCCCATCAGCAAACAGATATGTTGCAATTTCTCCCATCTTACAAAAAAACAAGAAAAAGAAAATTCCTGGTCCCATACCCGCTTCCGGCCACCATCCCATCTCCTCAAAAGAATTGTTTGCACTCCTGTATCCATCCTGTCTCTTCCCATTCTCTCTTGAACCTCCACGGCTCCACCAGAACATTTCTTGTCAAGGTCATGGAGAACTACAAGTCCAGAGGTCAGTTCTCAGCCATCACGTCATCATGATTTCACCTGGAGGATCTCTTCCTAACTGTTGACACACTTTCTTCATTTGGCCTCTGGGACACCCTCTCTCCTGGTTCTCCTCCCACCACCCTGGCTGCTCCTCATCTGTTTCTTTTGTTGGTTCCTTTTCATCTCCCCAGTCTTCTTTGTTGTTGTTATTAGGTGCTGTCGACTCATAGCGACCCTATGCACAACAGAACGAAACACTGCCTGGTCCTGCGCCATCCTCACAATCGTTGTTATGCTTGAGCCCATTGTTGCAGCCACTGTGTCAATCCATCTTGTTGAGGGTCTTCCTCTTTTTCAAGGCCTTCCCAATTACCATATTTTAAATTCCTCCCCCCACCCTTCATTCCTTGTCCTTCCTCTTCATTTTCATTTTCTCCACAGCACCTGTCACCATCTGACTTACTACATATTTTAAGTGTTTGGTTGTTTATTATCCGTCTCTTCCCACTAGAATGTAAGTTCCATGAGGGTGGGGATTCTTGTCTGTTCTGCTCACCGCCACATCCCTGGTGCCTACCAGAGGGCTCAGCACACAGCAGATGTTGTTGTTAGCTGCCTTTGAGTTGACTCCGATTCACGGTAACCTTCTGTGCAACAGAACATTGCCCGGTCCCACGCCCTCACTGGCCCTCTACTTGACTAAACATGATGTCTTCCTGGAGCACTGATCCCTTCTGACGACGTGTCCAAAGCAAGCAAGCTTCAGAATAATATGTCGCACTCCATAAGATTTGATGTTCAATAAATAGCTGTTGAATGAATGAATAGCTTTTGAAAGACATGTAATATTCAAACCCTGGACACTTGTATCTAACATGTAGCGTGTGGAAATCTCCGCAAGTCTTGAAAGAAGTCACTCATCAAATTCCAGTTGGAGGACAAATGTATTTTCTAAATACCCCCCAACTGCCTGCTGTATTTTCCAAAATATTGCCTATGAGATACGCCGCTGTCCAGCCCTTCTGTGCCTCTCCCCACCCCCATCACATTTCCTCCATAAGGCAATGACGGGGCGGTCACTTTGGTCACACTGCAGGGTTGTGTGGCAAATAGTCTGGAAGGATCTCTCGGCAGGCGACCACCAGACACCCCTTCTTCCAGCCCCTTGGAGCACAACCAACCTCTTGAAGTCCCAGGTCTGGAATAAGTATATCCCTCCTGCCACCTGTCTCAATTTCAGGTTTCTGAATTCTAGAAAGCACCAGGAATTGCCCACAAAAGAATCCAAAGCAGTGGCCTGCTGGGCGTTCGCCTTAAAGGGGTGCCCATAGTGGGCTTCCAGTGGCAGCAATTAGGGCAGCTGCCCCGAAGCCATGTGACAGTCCACCTTAGTCAGCTGAGGGGTTGCAAATGCTCGTTTCATGGTTCTGTGGCTGGGAGGGGCCACTGTTTGCCTCACCCCTGGGTAAGTGATTGGCCTCTCTCATACCTGCCATGCCATCTGTATTAATGCTTGCAGGGGCTGCCACCCTGACTCCACTCCTGAAAGAGCCAAGTTTCCCCAGTAAAGATTTCAGCCTGGATTTTTGGGAGGGCCGAGGAGCAGGCTGTATAGACGCCGCTCTCTGGCTGCTGCTAAAAAAAAAAAAAAATGCCCATTGCCATCGAGTCCATTCTGACTCATGGTGACCCCGTGTGTTACAGAGTAGAACTGTGCTCCATAGGGTTTTCTACGCTGTAATCTTTATGGAAGCAGGTCGCCAGGTCTTTCTTCCGTGGTGCTGCTGGGTCAGTTCAAGCCTCCAACCTTTCAGTTGGTAGCTGAGAGCAAACCATTTGTGTCACCCAGGGCCCTTCTTGGCTGCTGCCGGCCACGCTCATTTTCAAGTGCAAGTTCGGGGCTCCTGGGGACCGTGCAGCCTTGGCTGAGCACACTATGCCCTGGGCTGTACCCTTTCCTAATTCCCCAGGAAGTCTCAGCCAGCTGAGGTCTCAGCCTGGGAGGAAGCTGCCCAGCTCCGGCCGGTGGCCCCCCACCCTAGGCAGCCCTTTCCTCTCTGCGGTTCTTTTCAAGCACACATCCCTCACACAGCTGCCAGCAGGCGGCTGCTTCCGGCAATGAGTCACTCCCACACTGTCCCATTTTGGTTCAGTGGCACATTTCCATGATTCCAGCGTTCCAGGCCTGAGAGAGACTTCTCCTGGAGGAGGGAACAGAGAGTGAACAATGGAACACTCACTTGCCTGGAGCCTGCCTAGAGGATTTGCTTGCTTTCAAAGTCACCTGACCCCCTTCTGTCCCTCATCTCTCCTCTGAACAGAGTCCCTAGCCGTCTCCCTTTGGGTCATCTTTCCTCCATTTCCCTTATGCTATAACTCATACAAGGAGCCCTGGGGGCACAATGGATAAGCCCTCAGCTGCTAACCAAAAGGCCAGTGGTTCCAACCCACCAGCTGCTCAGCTGGAAGAAGATGTGGCAGTCTGCTTCCGTAAGATTACTGCCTAGGAAACCAAATACGGCTGTTCCACTCTGTCACATGGGGTGGCTTGGGTCGAAATCACCTCGACAGCATCCAACAACCACCATTCCACTCATACAGGGTTATGGGTAGCGCAAATGGTTAAGCTCTCAACTAATAACCAAAAGTTTGAAAGTTTGAGTCCACCCAGAGGCTCCTCGGAAGACAGGCCTGATGACCTGCTTCCCAAAAACCAGCCATGGAAAACCCTGTGGAGCACAGTCCTACTCTGACGCACATGGGGTCAACATGAGCTAGAATCGACTCCACGCAGCTGGTTTGGGTTTTTGTTGTTATTGTTGTTGTTCTTCTTCTTCTTAAATCACTCCCACATCTCACCAAGTCCCTCTCCTTTCATCCCACCTGACAGATGGTTTCACGAAGGCCTCTCCCGACACCAGGCAGAGAACCTACTCATGGGCAAGGAGGTTGGTTTCTTCATCATCCGCGCCAGCCAGAGCTCCCCAGGAGACTTCTCCATCTCCGTCAGGTACAGGCTGTTCCTGACCCCGGGCTGACCCTTCTCACTCTGTAGCTGCCCAGATGACTAAAACCATGAGGTGACTACTCGAATGCGACCAATTAACCAGAAACTCGGGAGGCCAAGGGGGCCAGGCATCTTGTCAACTATGATGTATTTCCTTCCCTTGACACTTGTACATGACCCCTCAGTACACTGGTTTGTGTTCACATTGTTTACACTCATCCCCTTTCCCTCTAGCCCCGGTCCTTCTGGAAGGGCAGGATTTTTACTGAGTTCATCTTTGTACCTTTGACAGTGCTTTGCATGCAGTAGCTGGTCAATGAGCATTTGTGGCAAGAAGGAGGGAACAGAGGAGAAAAGAATTCCCAGTTGTACCTATCCCTCTTGGGCTTTAGATCTTCACCTTTTCTTTTACTACTGACATATGCCTAAAAGAAAGGGTCCTAGAATAATGGAAACCCCAAGTAGTCATTTTGTAGTTTAAGTGGCTGTACAAAAACCAGAGCTAAAGAGCTACCTCAACAAGGTACAATGCAGGAAAACTGAGAACAAAAGAGCAGAGCCAGAGTAGGCTGGGGGTGGGGGATTATAACAGCGAAATTCTGCAAACGGTGCAGCAGCCAGGAGGAAGTGACTCAGGCCAGGCATCCACATTACACAGCCCCAGAGTCAGAAGCCCCAAGTCTGAACACCCTCTGCCTGTGGTCAGCGTGTCGGATATTACAAGTCACCTACCAGACTTGGTGACCACATTTGAGAGTGCAGGAAATAATGCTGACAGCAGAACACATGACAACAAGCACGGTAAAATGTTACTGTCAAGTTAATTGACGGGAATCGCTGGTCTGGATCCTTCCATATTTTGAAAGGCACGCGTACAGCTTTACTGTTTTCAGTACATCAGTCTGATCTTGGGTGATAGGTGATAAACTGTGGCGACTTTACTATTTAAGAAGAACAGATATTTTAAAGAATAGATAGGAATGACTTACAAATAGTAACTTAAAAATACAAATACGACCATTTGTGTGTGCCTGTGAGTCCCTAGGGAACACAAAGGGTTAAGCGCTCGACTACTATCCAAAGGGTTGGAGGTTTGAACCCACACAGAGGTGTCTCTGAAGAAAGGCCTGGGTACCTGCTTTCAAAAGGTCAGTCTTGAGAACCCTGTGGAGCACAGTTGTACTCTGCACACATGGGGTTGCCATGAGTTGGAACTGACTTAGTGGTGACTGGTTTGGGTTTTTTAATTTTGTTTTGATTTTTTGGTACCTTTAAAGTGCTTGAAAAGAGTTTGGTCTTTTTAGCATTGCCCTTGCAATCTTGCTTAAATACTTAATTATCCTTAACTAAAACTTTCGTTTTCACACCTTGGGCAATGGTAAGATCTAGCTCAGGCCAATACTGATGTATCAGAAATTCTAAACTTGATAAAAAAAAAAAAAAATTAGGTCACCATAAATGAAATTTTGCTCTATTAAGACATCCTACAAGTCACACCTATTTCTTAAGGGCCCAGACTATAGTCCAGACTAAGTAAATCGTGAGATTGAAGGGCATCTCTTGGTGCTTTTGGTTTGCATGAATTTGACTCTGGCTTTTTCAGCTAGGAATTCTGGTTGATATTTCCTTGATTAAAGCAAATTCTACAACACGGTCAGCTTTGATTTCTGCCCAGATCTTCCCAGGTATTGAGGCAATGCAACTTCTTCTAATGGTGATTATCACCGTAATTATTATAACATCTCCTGCAGAAATGCAGCAGAATGTATTCCAAAGCAAAATAATTTTTATTTATACATCTGCTTCCTGTCGTGAGCACAGATAATTAAGAGCTAATTGTAATTCCATTGCTTAGCATTTGTTAGGTATGTGGAATAATAGACGTGAAAGTCTGGAGCCCTGAGTTACATCCCTTTCTCTGCTCCTCTCGGAACCTGAGACCACGGTCAGGCCATTCTCTCTCCATAGGCCCAGGCGACCAACTCTACCCTGACATCCATCTTCGCAGCTTAGGAGAGTGAAAGGGTTAATATTTTGGACTCTGAGTGCTTTCACTAAAAGGCAGGGGGTGAATAATTACAATATCACAAGAATATTTGCTCTTCCTTACCAAGATGTGAGGAGTAATGATTACTAGCTGAGCCATGTGGTCTTCAAGTGAAGAAGCCAAAATCCAAGGGGAAGATTATACAGGGATGGCAACATGTTGATTACTGTCCCAAAGCAGTCAAGCAAGAGGTTATGACAGCCTTTGGCTTCACCTGGCTATGAGCAGACCCCAGCCCATGGGTATGAGACTGAAGCTGGGAATATCTCTCCCCTTCTGAACACATGCCATTGAATCTATCCCTAAGAAACCGCCACTGATTTTCCAAGGTGTCTTTATTCTCCAAGACCCCTTAAATCCCTGGCCTTTCTAGTGGACCAGGCAATTGGTATCACTTTAGTCTCAGTTCATTTTAAGATATAAATGTATGTCTGTTGGAAAAATCAACTTTATATCCAAAAGAGAAGGACTTGGTAGTGATGGAGGAAGACAGAAGCTAGCAATAAAGGACCAGTCCCCTTTCCAAATGGATAAAATCCAGCTTCTCCAACCTTGGTATAAATCTGCCCATCACATGTGAGTCCAGACTGATATCAAAACGTGCTGAGCTAAAAGAAATTTAAAAAAAGAAGAAAAAATTGCTGTCATGTTAATTCTAACTCATGGAGACCCCATGTGTGTCAGAGGAGAACTCTGCTCCACAGGGTTTTCAATGGCTGATTTTTTGGAAGTAGATCTCCAGGCCTTTCTTCTGAGGTGCCTCTGGGTAGGTTCCGACCTTTGGGTTAGCTGCCGAGTGTGTTAACTTTGTACCACCTAGGGACTCCAAAGGAAGTCAGCATGTTTAAATGGTGTAATAGGCCGAGATTGCTAGACCGGAATCACAGACCCGGGGTTCCTATCTGAGTTCTGCTGCTTACTCACAGTAAACTTGACCCGTGGTCTTCACTTCTCTGACCCTCAGTGTCCTCATCTGTGAAATGGATCAGTTAGGCTAAACAATCTCCGAGCTTCTTTCCAACTGTAAAACATGTTACCACGTGTTTTTCTAGGTATTTCTGTATAACAGCTTTTTTTCCCAAAAAACTCAAAACACTTCGTAACTTTATTTATGAAAAACGTAAACAAAAACCCAGAGACCCCCATTTCATAGAGAACAAAGTGTGACAAATTTCTCAGGGAAGAGGGTATTTTCTTCCCAGCTAGTGCTAGTTTGGAAACCTGGTGGCACAGTGGTTAAGAGTTACGGCTGCTAACCAAAATGTTGGCGGTTCAGATCCGCCAGGCGCTCCTTGGAAACCCTATGGGCAGTTCTACTCTGTCCTATAGGGTCGCTATGAGTCAGAACTGACTCAACAGCAATGGGGTTTTTTTTTGTTTTGTTTAGGGCTAGTTTATGGGCTTAAAGGAGATGGCTCAAAGTATTTCTGACAACAGAAAGATAAGAGGGGCTTGGAAAACCACTTGCATCCGAGTCTTGATGGAGTTGTTAGCATACAACAGGACTCACTAGTACAGGCGTTGCCACCTCTTAGTCCTTAAAACCAAAAAATATAACTCAGTTGTCACCAAGGCAACTCTGACTCCTGGCAACCCGTCGTTACAGAGTAGAACTGCGCTGTAGGGCTTTCTCGGCTGTAATCTTTACAGAAGTGGATCACCAGGCCTCTCTTCTGCAGCTCTCTAGATCAGTAGCAAGTGCAAACCATTGGCGCCACCTAGGGACCTTTCTTAGTCCTTAAGGCACTGGGACATTGTTTTCCTGTAAGAGGTTAGCTCTAGATTCCTAGACCGATTCCAGCTCATATGATTGCCTCCTGCTGCTATAAAAATCCCCTCTAGAGCAATCTGAAGGAGCCCTGGTGGCGCAGTGGTTAAGTCCTTGACTACTCACTGAAAGGTCATCGGTTCGAACTCATCAGCTGCTCTGTGGGAGAAAGATGTGGAGGCCTGCCTCCATAAAGATTACAGCCTTGGAAACCCTGTGGGCAGTTCCACTCTGTTGTACTCTGTCCCACAGGGCCCTTGTGAGTCCAGGTTTAGAGTAACCTGTCACTGTGTAAGGTACAGCTTGGATTTACTTTGCTCTCCAGGCACGAAGATGACGTTCAACACTTCAAGGTCATGCGAGACAGCAAGGGTAATTACTTCCTGTGGACAGAGAAGTTTCCATCCCTAAATAAGCTGGTGGACTACTACAGAACAACGTCCATCTCCAAGCAGAAGCAGATCTTCCTAAGGGATAAAAGCCAAGAGGATCAGGTACGCGGATGGAGGCCTCCCCATCAACCCCGATCTAGAGAGGCCAGGGTGAGGCACCAAGAAAATGCAGTTGTGGGGTAGGTCCTCTGAAAGGCAGACTTGCTCATGTCAGATCTTAGCTTAAATACTAGCTTCACGCTCCCAAGCTGTGGGACTCTGGAAAGTTCTCTGATCCTCAGTTTCTTCATCCATAAAATGGGGATAATAGTGATATCCACCTCACAGGACAGTTGTGAAGATTAGAGAAGATAATGTCTTCCCATCCCTGGTATCCTTCCTACCCATGCTATAAGCACTCAATAAACATTAACTCTTATTGCAGATGCTATTTTTTGTTAAGGGGCCCCAGTAGTGTAATGGTTAAGCTCCTGGCTGCTAACTGAGAGGTTGCCGGTTTGAACCCACCAAAGGCTACTCGGGGGGATAAAGATCTGGCGATCTGCTCCCATAAAGATTAAATCAAACCCATTGTCATTGAGTTAACTCCAACTCATAGCGACTCTATAGGACAGAATAGAACTTCCCCTCAAAGGGTGTCCAAAGCTGTAATCTTTACAGAAGCAGGCTGCCACATCTTTCCCCCAGAGATCAGCTGGTAGCTTTGAACTGCCAACCTTTTGGTTAGCTGCTGAGTGTTTAGCCACTTTGCCACCAGGACTCCTTCCTGTAAAGATTACAGCCTGAGAAACCCATGGGGCAGTTCTGTTCTGTCTCATAGGATTACTATGAGTCAGAATCAACTCTACAACACACAGCAACAACGTAGTTTTGTTCTATATAGTTTTCAGCCTGGTTCAGGAGTTGACCACAGACCAGGGGGTACGGTACGGTTACAGACACTGTGTCAGGCGCTATAACTTGATTATCTCATTTAATTCTCACAGCAGCCCAGTGAAGGAGGTATTCCTATAGTCTGTGTTATAATCCCCATTCTACAAAGGAGAAAGCTGATGCTCAGAAAGGTCTGATAATGTGGCTAGATAATATGAGCAGTTAGAGATGAAATCAGAATTCAAAGCCAGGTCTGTCTGATGAAAAAATTATACATTTTCTATGAAAACAGTCCTCTACATTCCAGACAGTTCCAAGAGCAAGAGTTCCAGGTCTAATTCTCTCCTCCAATGTCCTCCCCACCTCATTACAGTCACGAAGCTCTACCTGCTGCTTTAGTCTTGGACTCTAGGTTGCTCTCTAATATCTGTCTGTAACCCCACCCCCACCCCTGATCCTTCATCCGTGGGCAGCTCCTGAACCCAGGCTGGTTTTTGGAGATAGATCGCCAGGCCTTTCTTCCTAGTCTTAGTCTGGAAGCTTTACTGAAACCCGTTCAGCACCACAGCAGCACACAAGCTTCCAGTGAGAGATGAGTGGTAGCTGCACATGACAGGCGTGGGCCCTGCATGGGATCCAGGTCTCCCGAAGGGAAGGGGGAACTCTACTGCTGAACTACTAATGTCCTCCCTAGCTCACAGTAGGCACTAAGAAACTGTTACTGGCCTTCCATAAGAAAATTCACACACATATATACTTTATAGAATATTTCAAAAGGAAATAACATGGCTAACCAGGACCAGGTTATTTGAAAAGACATTGAGACTTTTAAAGCAACAAGTGCTTTGGGGAAATAAAGGCTCCCTCCCCCTTCAGGTAATTCATTGATTTGAAGCCTAAGAAGTTAGAACCAAAGGCAAAAGGGTGTTCCCACCAAGTGTACACAAAAGTTCAGAAAAAGGAAAACAAAGTTTACCCGAGGCCTCGTGAATTCTTTTAACCAGGAAACGGATCGTGGGATTAATTTACTAGGATGTACATTCAGATATTAAAAAAAAGGCAATGTGAAACTGCATTAAACTGAATTAAATGACTTAATATTTGTAAAGCACTGAGGACGGCGCCTGGCACATGTTAAGAGTTTATTAAATAAAAATAATAATAAAGCCTCTCGGTTCATAAGCGTTAAGCAGAAAGGCCTTGTTCTTTCCCAACATGCCTAGCGGCAGGCCTGGTTTCCATGGAGCTGCGAGCATGTTGTTGTGTGGCTCTCTATCACCAGGCTATAAATGATAGCTCAAAATCATGCAAAGTCAATGGCAGAGCTTATCTGGGAGGTACAATGTCCAGCAGTGTGGCAACATGCGATAAGAAGGGGTGGCATCGTGTCAGTAAAATAGAATATTCAAGCTTGGTTACACTAGAAGAGAACTAAATGGGTCCCAGGTGGAAAGTGATCATCTGTGAACCAGAGACCAGAACTCCTAAAACTGGGAGAAGCTGAGACAGCAGAGGCCACTTTTGAAAACATGAGGGTCTGGCCCATCGAGTTTCTTTCACTGCCCCCGCCCCCACCACCCCATCAGCTGTTTCTTGGAGCTCTGGTGAGCAAAGGCAGGGAACAGCTGCCAGAAAATGGGGTAGGACCAGGAGATCAGGGGAGGTTGGGTCCAGGTCATCTTTGTTCTTTCTCCCAGGGTCGCCGGGGCAACAGCCTGGACCGGAGGGCCCAGGGAGGCCCACACCTCAGTGGAGCTGTGGGAGAAGAAATCCGGCCGTCAATGAACCGCAAGCTGTCCGATCACCCGCCTCCCATGCCCGCCCAGCACCATCAGTATCAGCAGCCGCCTCCTCAGTATCCCGCGGCAGCGCAGCCACCACCCCAGCAGCGGTACCTCCAGCATCACCATTTTCATCAGGTAACTCCAGAGAAGGAATTGGAGCACAATGAAGTAGGACGGAGGACCTGCCTCCTCCCTGGCGCAGGCCACCTGGACCCCACTGCCATTTAGTGTTTGAAAACGTCCCCCCAGTGCTGGAAACAGCCGTAGCAGAGAAATCTGGGGGTCTGTTGTAGTCCAGGGGTTGCTGCCAGGAGAGGAGCATCCCACGTTTTGTCTGGTCTCACCAGGTCTGGTCACTTACAGAGTTCCTAAAGTAGACCGTGGGACCCCCAGAATGGCAGAAATACGGAAGCCGCTCTTGGCAAAGAAATCTCTGAGCTCAGTGGCTGCCTGCCTGAAGACACACGCATAAGCACACACACACATTACCCTGAGGACTCAGTCAACAATTCATTTTCCTATCAGCACAATTCCAAATCTATTCATGCCCCTTAACCCATCTGGCTGGGGTGAGCCACAAGAAAGAAGGATTAACACCCGCCATGAAGCCTTGCTTATTTATTTATTTATCCCCTGCCTGTTCCAGAAGGGATTTTAGGCAGCTTACAGAGACAGACAATGCAGCCAGATAACATCTGTCTTAAATTTCTTAGCAGGGCATACAAATTTCTTTGTGAGCCGTATCCCCAAACCTCACCTGCTACGCCCTACCTCCCCCCAACTCCCCACACAGACATACCTTCTTGCCAAGCTGGACTACCTTTAGGTACCGGAATGGTCCATTGTGTTCTTTCTCATGCCTTTTTGACTTTGTGTATGCCCATTCCATCTACCTGAAATGGGAACCTGGTGTCACAGTGGTTAAGAGCTACGGCTACTAACCAAAAGGTCGGTAGTTCAAATCTACCAGGTGCTCCTTGGAAACCCTATGGAACAGTTCTACTCTGCCTATAGGGTCACTATGAGTCAGAATCGACTAGAAGGCAATGGGTCTACCTGAAATGCCCTTCCCTGGCTGGTCCTACTCCTCCTTGAAGCTGGAGTTCAAGCACCACCTCCTCTATGAAGCCTTCCCCGATTACCCAGCCTGACTTGGGCACTCCCCTCTGCTCACTAGAACACTTGTCACATACATTTGTGTGTTTCTCCCTCTAAACTGAAGCTCCACGGAGTCGGGGACCTTACCTCTCCAATGACAAATCCTTGGTCATGGTAGATGCCCCATCAATAATTCTTGGTTGAATCAACGAAAACTGCCATCGTTTTGCCTTCAGAATCTAAGGTTCCTTGGCCCACCTTTTCTCTCTCTCCATTGTTGTTATTAGCTGCCATTGAGTCAGCCCCTGACCCACGGCAACCCCATGCACAACAGAACAAACCACTACTCAGGCATGGGCCGTGCCCATGGTCAGTTGAGAATTGGACCATTTTGATCCATAAGCTTTTTGTTGTTGTTGTTATAAAAATACAGATAATACAACATTGAGCAATTTTTCATGTTTACAGTTCAGTGAGACCAATTTTGATCCACAGAGTTTTCCATTAAGTGATTTTTTGGAAGTAGATTGTCAGGCCTTTCTTCCAGTCCATCTTCAGTCTGGAAGAGCTTACGAAACCTGTTCAGCATCACAGCAACTCACCAGCCTCCACTGACAGACAGGGGGTGGCTGCACTGAGGTACATTGCCTGGGAATCGAATCCAGGTCTCCCACATTGAAGGTGAGAATTCTACCACGGAACCACCAATGCTCTCTCCATTGTTGTTGTTGTTAGGTGCTGACGAATCACTTCTGACTCAGTGACTTTTCATGACAGGCTATAATCTGTATGGAAACAGACTGCCAGGTCTTTTCTCCCATGGAGCCACTGGTGGGTTTGAACTGCCAACCTTTCAGTTAGCAGCCGAGTGCTTAACCATTGCGGCATCAGGGCTCCTTGCTGTCTCCATCACCTAAGGCTTTGTTATCATCAGGAAGTATTCCTGGAATCCCGGCTGTGTCCATGGCTTCCAAGAAAAGCGCCAGGACATGTGTAAGATGTTTCTGCCCATGTGTGATGGGTCTTCTGTCACCTCTGTGTCTAGGAACGCCGTGGAGGCAGCCTCGACATAAACGACGGACACTGTGGCTTGGGCGTGGGCAGTGAAATGAATGCCGCCCTCATGCACCGGAGACACACAGACCCAGTACAACTCCAAGTGGCAGGGGTATGTGAGTCTTCCCTTGCTGGGCTCCCGGGAAAAGGCCATGGGGACAGAGCTCACTGAAAGGGTGAACCGGGAGTTAAAGAAATGTTTGGTCTCCCAGGAGAGACTGCAAGCTGCACAGAGATCTAAATAGAGGGGGTGGACCCTGGGGAGTGATGGCAGGAAGAGCCTTCTGGAGCCGGGTGCCCCCAGCCTACCACCATCCAGCCTGTTTATCCCAGTTTGGTTGCAGGCCTGGCCCTGCTGTCGTGTTTCTCAGCTCCAGTTCTAGTGGTGAGAGATCGGCTGCCTTTATAGTGCGGGCCATCTCCACTCAGTTGTGCTAACACCGCAGGCTGTTAATTTGGGCACATTGCCAGTCTGTTGGTCACTGGGAAGAAAAAATACCATATATTGTTGCAGAGAGTAGTTATCAAGGATCCTCTTGGGACTTTGGAGAATAGCATCTTTGTCAGTAAAAGTCCTGAGTCTCAAGAATGCCTCTGGTGAGTTCTGGGAACTTTGCACTCAGGGCTGAGCATCCTGGCTCTGCTTTAAGTTGGGAACTGGAGGCCACATGTCAGCCTCCAGGGAGGATTGCTTTTGGAGGACTTGACTGTGGTGCAAGCAGCCAGCAGGTCCTCTTCTGTGTCACAGGGGCTTCAGAGGAGGCCCCAGCCAGCCCACGGTTCAGGCAAACCTGTTTTTTCTCCCCACAGCGCGTGCGGTGGGCCCGGGCACTGTATGACTTCGAGGCCATGGAGGATGACGAACTGGGATTCCGCAGTGGAGAGGTGCTTGAGGTCCTGGATAGCTCCAACCCATCCTGGTGGACCGGCCGTCTGCACAACAAACTGGGCCTCTTCCCTGCCAACTACGTGGCACCCATGACACGATGAGGCCTTTCTGGGTCAGAGGCTTTTGATCTGAAGCTGCCAGCAAAAGGGGGGGCAAGGAAAAAAGCTGGACTGTCTACATCTGTCTATGTATACACACAACATTTTATGGTAGTAATTTATTGGCAATTTGATTGATTAATCAGTTGATATGAAAGGGACTCAGTGGAGAATTATATCCATACTTATGTTTCTATTCCCCTCGGTGGGTGTGCAGAAGGCAGTGGGGGTTTGGGAAGGACCCACAGGGACAGGGAAATGGAACAGAAATCCTCCTTGTCCTTAAGATCTCACTGCTTCCTCCTTGTGAATCTTTGCCGAGAGATCCACACCCCAGCGTTAGACGCAGAACAACAGGGTGGGGTTGGACTTGGTTGGGCATGTTCTGGCTTACCTGCAAGCCCCAGTCACCTTGACGTTTGCAGACCAGCTCTCCTCCTCTTCTCTGCGGGTGGGCTCAGCAAGGTTGAGAATGAAGATGCAACAGACTGTCAAGCAAGTCTGAGCTTGGGAGTGGTGAGGGGTGTGAAGGCAAGGCAGAAGAAGCAGGTGTCCCGAGGCCTGGGGTGGAGGCCCTGCCTGGGCAACACTGCCTCTGGCCTCTGGTTCACTGCCTGGCAGAGACTTTCATCTTCCTCAACGGAACATTCCTTGGGTAATCCTCACATCTTCCTTATAGCCGACATGAATTTCTCCAACATGGAGAAACTAAGACATCTTGAGCAACCAACCTCGGAGAAATTGAGGGGCTTTTCACAAACCCTCAAGTGACTTGCCTGGACATAACTCCTGTCTCCCCAGCTCTGAAGAATGCAATATCCTGATTCTGGAATGTGCTTAGAGGAACCCTGGCCAAGACTGCTGAATTTTAGAGCCACCATTATATGGTTACAAGAGTGTCTCGTCAGGACTCTGTTTTCCCTCTTGATTTTCTGTGTTCTGAAGAAGCCTTGCCCAGTGGTACAGAGAGAAGCCCATTTCACAAGAACAGTTACTAGCAATTGATTTTTTCACAGTTACTCCAGGTGGAAGCTGGCTTTGAGAGGAGTGTCCTGTTTGATCTGACTGTCAGACCCCTACTGGAACCCCTCCCCAGGAAAGAACCCCACTGTCATGATCTCTCTGGCCTCCTTGAACTAGAATCATGCTTCCTAGTCTCACCCCAGAATATGAAGCACAGACATGTGCTAGCTGGGGGAGAAGAGACCCAAGAGAAGGAAGCCGAGTATGCTAGTGGAGACTAGAGCTCACACATCTGCATTGAGGGCACTTAGAAGGCACTTAACCATCAAAACTCAGGTGCTGTCTGCCTTATAGAAGGAATGTGTGTGTCTGCGTGTGTGTGTGCGCGCACATACGCGCACTGAGCCACGGAAGAAAAGGCTGGGTGAGAGTGTTGGTGAGGGAGCATGGGAGAGCAAGTAGAGGCCCTGTTCCTTTGTTTCTCTTTCCAGCCCTTCCTGCTCTGAGGAGGGACGGGGGCAGCCATTGTTGAAGGTGCTACGAGAAGAATAAGAGTTTCTGACTCCGAAGTAACTGTCAGTGGAACATAAGCTCTGTCCCTTCAACTCTGACTGTAGGATTCTCTGATCCCCACGTTCCCTTTCGAGAACAAGGAAAAAAGAATGGACTCTGTGGTGGGTCTTGGGAGGGAAGAGAAAACAGCCTGGAAGAGGCAGGGGGAGTAGAGGGTGAGTGATGAGCGGCTAACAGCCTTTGGAAATGAAAGCAGGGAAAGGAAGAGGCAGCCAAGACATTTCAAAAGACTAAGGAGCAGCAGGAAAGGCACCGAGAGGGAGGGAGCAAGAGGTTAAGTGGGATGAGTGAGGAAGACGGGGTAATGGGTCAGTGGGCAGACAAAGGATAGGAAGGAGGGACGGGGGAGGGAAGAGGAAGAATTGGAGTGGAGAGAATGAACACTGGGAAAGGCAGGGAAGAAAAGAAACCGCCACAAAGAAAGACAAAACCAAGGCAAAGAAGATCTAATAAGCTATTTTGGTGCTAGGTAATGTGAAAACGGTGCGGTATATAAAAGCCAAAAGTAATCTTTGATTTTACAGTATTTACACACGATATGCTTTAAACAGCCCACCAATTTCATCCATTTTTCTGATTACGTGGGAGGGCCGGCCCCAGAGAAGACCGAGGGAAATGATTTAGTTCTTGTATAGATTGTGTGCCTGGAAACACTTCTCAAGAAAGCAGCAATAAAACAAGTGCCCTTGTTCTGCCAGGTTGTGTCTGCTGTCTGTGTCACATCCACTCAGGTGGGGGGTGGGGGTGACACCAGGGGTGGCAGGTGTCATTGCTGGGGAGAGGCTGTCCACTTGGAGTGTGAGTGGAGCTCTCAGAAACCCTGGAACTGGGCGTTCTGTTCCACCAAGGGCGTCGTGGGGGTATTTTTATTCAAGTGCTAAAAGTGCCTTGTTCCTGCTAATTAGCATGTCTGCAACTCAGAAGAAAGCAAGAGAGTCACCAAGCCACCCACAGAGAACAAGCACCCTTAGGGACCAAGCTAAGAGAAGGAGCACCAAACTGTCCACACTGGGGAGTTGGGGAGCCTTGACTCTCCTGGGCTCTGGTGCTGCCTGGGGGAGCTCTGAGGGACTTGTCCCCACCCCACCCCCAGGTTTCTACCTGACAGCATTTTCGTGCCTTTCACCAGCCACACAACCAGCAAACAACATGTTGTCTCTGAGTTCAGCTGAAATACTCTGCGTGACTTGAGAGCAGGGAACTTCCAGAGAAAAGCCAGTTCCTGTTGGACCAGTTGGGTTTTCCTAACTGCTTGGCTGCCTCTCAAACATCAGGTACCTGCCACTGCCCACCCACTTCTAGATCACCTTGGGGTAATCTAAGGCAGAGGTGCCTCTTGCAATATGATATAAATTACCTGAGATCATGCTAAAATGTGGTTCTGATTCAGTCCTGCATTTCTAACTAGCTCTCAGGTGATATTGCTGGTCCACAGACCAGACTCTGAGTAGCTAGAGCAAGGAACTTGGCGGTGAGCTAAACACTTCCTACAAAACTTGAATTGGATTCCTTCTCTGGGGATATTCAGGCATTTTGCTGTCGTTGTTAATGAAGAAGCTACCTTGGCTATGTGACATCACATTCATATTTGGCAGCCCAGGTGACTTAACTAAGCATCTTCATCTCCATCAGGAATCGAATAACCTTAGAGTGAGAGGCATTCAGGTGAAATATACATGAGAATTTCCTAATGGTAATTATTTTAAACATGAGCAGAGGTTACAGAAGACTGAGGGAAAGCTTTCTCAGGAAATCTTTAAGCGTAACATTGACGCCCATCCTGTGTGGCTTTGGTTGGAGGCAGGGGAATGGCCCACATGACATCATGAGATTTCAGCTAACCCAAAGAAGTCATAAAGCGCTAAGCAAAACAGCCTATGTCAGAGACAGATTGACACGGTCAAAATGTTCTCCCTGTTTTGCCTTGTCTAAAGTTAATACTCCAGCCTGTCTACACCACCGGGTGTGAGAACAGCATCTATTGTCTCATTTCTTCTTTTAAAATACTTCTCAAGTTCCCCTACTTCTCTTCATCACTATGGCCACGTCACCACGTCTCTCACTTGGCCAACTTACTCGCCTCCACACTTTTCTTCCTGCTCATTCCCTCTTTTTAATTATTTTTTAAAATTTCATGGTGGGAAAGGGTTTATAACCACATCAAACATTTTAACCACTTTTTTTTTAAATTAACTTTTATTAAGCTTCAAGTGAACGTTTACAAATCCAATCAGTCTGTCACATATAAGTTTACATACATCTTACTCCCTACTCCCACTTGCTCTCCCCCTGTTGAGTCAGCCCTTTCAGTCTCTCCTTTCGTGACAATTTTGCCAGCTTCCCTCTCTCTCTATCCTCCCATCCCCCCTCCAGACAAGAGTTGCCAACACACTCTCCAGTGTCCACCTGATTTAATTAGCTCACTCTTCATCAGCATCTCTCTCCCACCCGCTGACCAGTCCCTTTCATGTCTGATGAGTTGTCTTCAGGGATGGTTCCTGTCCTGTGCCAACAGAAGGTCTGGGGACCATGGCCACCGGGATTCCTCTAGTCTCAGTCAGACCATTAAGTATGGTCTCTTTATGAGAATTTGGGGTCTGCATCCCACTGATCTCCTGCTCCCTCAGGAGCTCTCCGCGGCGCTCCCTGTCAGGGCAGTCATCGATTGTGGCCGGGCACCAACTAGTTCTTCTGGTCTCAGGATGATGTAGGTCTCTGGTTCATGTGGCCCTTTCTGTCTCTTGGGCTCTTAGTTGTCGTGTGACCTTGGTGTTCTTCATTTCCCTTTGCTCCAGGTGGGTTGAGACCAATTGATGCATCTTAGATGGCCGCTTGTTAGCATTTAAGACCCCAGACGCCACATTTCAAAGTGGGATGCAGAATGTTTTCATAATAGAATTATTTTGCCAATTGACTTAGAAGTCCCCTTAAACCACGTTCCCCAGACCACCACCCCTGCTCCGCTGACCTTTGAAGCATTCATTTTATCCCGGAAACTTCTTTGCTTTTGGTCCAGTCCAATTGAGCTTACCTTCCATGTATTGAGTGTTGTCTTTCCCTTCACCCAAAGCAGTTCTTATCTACTGATTAATCAATAAAAAACCCTCTCCCTCCCTCCCTCCCTCCCCCCTTCATAACCACAAAAGTATGTGTTCTTCTCAGTTTTTACTATTTCTCAAGATCTTATAATAGTGGTCTTATACAATATTTGTCCTTTTGCATCTGACTAATTTCACTCAGCATAATGCCTTCCAGGTTCCTCCATGTTATGAAATGTTTCACAGATTCGTCACTGTTCTTTATCGATGCGTAGTATTCCATTGTGTGAATATACCACAATTTATTTACCCATTCATCCGTTGATGGACACCTTGGTTGCTTCCAGCTTTTTGCTATTGTAAACAGAGCTGCAATAAACATGGGTGTGCATATATCTGTTTGTGTGAAGGCTCTTTTTCTCTAGGGTATATTCCGAGAAGTGGGATTTCTGGGTTGTATGGTAGTTCTATTTCTAACTGTTTAAGATAACGCCAGATAGATTTCCAAAGTGGTTGTACCATTTGACATTCCCACCAGCAGTGTATAAGAGTTCCAATCTCTCCGCAGCCTCTCCAGCATTTATTATTTTGTGTTTTTTGGATTAATGCCAGCCTTGTTGGTGTGAGATGGAATCTCATCGTGGTTTTAATTTGCATTTCTCTAATGGCTAATGATCGAGAGCATTTTCTCATGTATTTTAACCACTTTTTAAGGGTACATTTCAGTGACATTAATCATATTCAACATGTTGTGCAACGATCACCACTATTTCCCAAAGCTTTTCATCATCCCAAACAGAAACTCAGGACCCCTTAAGCAGTAACTCTCCGTTTTCCCCTGAGGAAACACCTCCAGCCCCTGGTAATCACTAATAAATTTGAGTTTCTATGGATTTACCTATTCTAGATAGTTCATGTAAGTCTGATTTGACTTTTGTGTCTGACTTACTTCACTCAGCATGATGTTTTCAAGGCTCATCCATGTCATAGCATGTATCGGAACTTCATCTCTCTTTATGGCCGAATAATATTCCATTTACCGATAGACCACATTTTGTTTATCCCTTCATCTGTTGATGGACACTGGGGTTGTTTCTACCTTTTGGCTATTGTGAATAATGCCGCAAAGAACATTGGTGTCCAAGCATCTGTTTGAGTCCCTCCTTTCAAGTCTTTTGGGTTTATAACTAGGAGCGGAATTGCTGGGTCATCCCTGCTCCCACTTGTCTCCTTCCAATCCATTCTCCACACAGAAGCCAGAGCAATCATTGTAAAAAAAAAAAAATACGTTTGATTACATCACTCCCCTTCCCATTACACTTAAGTTCAAATTCAAAGTCATAACGTGGCCTTGTGAAATCTAGTCCCCTCTCTCTCCAGCCTCATCTTCTGCCCTCTCCCCTTGCTCTCATGCCCCTGCTCCAAACCCTTCACCTTGCTGCTCCCTCTGTTGAAATGTATACCTCCTGCTTGTCACCTGCTAACTCCTGTCCATGTCCAGGTCTCTGTTTAAATGCCACTTTCTCAAGGACACCTCCCTGACCCCTAATCTAAAATAACCCTCCCCGTTAGTCTGTTTCATGGCTCCCTTTGCTTTTCCTGAATAGCGTGTGCACAGATGATGACACGAGTTGGACTATTAGACTGTAAGCTGCATGGGGGCAGGGATCACACCAGTTCTGGAAACGTTTTTACACCCAGCATGGCACACAGAGGCTCAACAAGTATTTGTTTACTGAATGAGAAAGTGAAACCTGCTACATCCCACCTATTCATTCATTCTGTAACCCAGACTTCTCAGGTCTACAGATGCGGAGGTGAAACAGCTCATATTAATATTGATGCCCAAGTTACAGTAGCTTTTAGCCATTTCAGGTTACTTCCGAGAGTCCAAGGAAGAGAGGCTGGTGCTGCCCGTATGTTTAGGTGCCTCCTCTCCTCTGGCTGTGTTCTGTTGCTCCCGCATGCCTTCTGCCGACAATAACCTCCATGATGCCGGGAATCCTCTCTGTGCCCCATTTCTCTGCTGGTGGTGACCCACCAGATAGATCCATCAAGAAACCAAAACTACCCTGCATTCCATGGCAAGAGGTTGAGGGCAGAGATGGGATGGAGAGCGGCCTGTGTTGTAACTCTGAGTAGCCTCGTCCATGGGTACCAGAGAGGCAGTGCTTGGGCCTAGGGTCCCCTGCAGTCTTCCATGAGCACAGCTTGTTCCCCTTCTCACCTAAGCCCTCTCCGTCAACAGGGCAGGCATGCCAAACTTCCCCTCCACCTCTCTTTCTCTCTTCTCTTTCTCTCACTTGCCCCTTTCTTCTTCAGCTGAAAAGGAATGCCACTATACTCCATGCTTGTAGAACAGACTTACCACATGGGTCCAGTGGATGCTCACCCAGCTGCACAGTCTGGATTTAGCTATATTTCATTCATTCAATCAACAAACACTTAGAAAGCACCTTCAAGGGGTCAGGCACAATCAGTCTCCAGTCCCTCACATCTCTTGGCTCTGTCCTCTCCCTGTGCCAATGCCAGTGCCACTACCTCTTTTCAAACTTCTTTCACTTCTCTCCCAGGCAGCTGCAATATTCTCGGAACTGGTCCCCTGTAATCCAGCCTCCACCCAGCAGGCTGCCAGAGAGGTCTTAGTAAAATGCAAAGCGGATGCCATGAGACTCCTTTTTCAAATCCTTCTGGGGCTCCCCGTCTCTTTCAGGCTAGAGTTTAAATCCCTTAGCTTAGTACCAAAGATGTTTTGTGATCAGACAACTGCCTGTTTGTTCAGACATATCTCCCATTTCCCGTTCCCACACACCCTTTCCTTCAGCCGCTCTGAACTACTTGTGGCCCCCAAAATGAGTCATACGAATTAGACCTCTAATTCTGAGTCCTCCGCATTCTGTTCCTTCTGCCTGGACTGCCTCTCTTCCACCTTTTCTTATCTCTAGACCAACACCATCCAATAGGACTTCCTGCAATGATGGTAATTTTCTGTATCTGTCCTGTCCAATATAGCAGCTACTAGCCACATGTATAGGATTGCTATGAGTTGGAATCAACTCAACAGCAACGGGTTAGTCACACGTAGGACTTTTTGTGATGATGGAAATGTTCTATATCTGCGCTGTCCAATATGGTAGCCACTAGCCTCATGTAGCTCTTGAGCACTTGGAATGTGGTTAGAGCAACTGAGAAACTGAATGTTTTATTTTAATCAGTTTAAATTTAAATAGCCACCTGTGGCAAGTGGCTCCCTAACTGGACAGGGCAGGTCCAGACAACCACTACTCACTTTGAAACACTTAACTCAGAGCTCAAGGTTTCCACCAGAAAGTCACCCCAAAGTCATGGCTGATGTAAATGTCCCACTTTTATATTCCCGTGGCATCCTTGTTCTGCCTCTATCCCGGTGCTCAGAACACTATACTGTAGTCAGTGATTCATTGGCCTGACTCCCACCCTAGACTGAGAATTTTTGAAGAAAAAGGCAAGCAGTTCCCTCATTAAATGGTTAACGAATAAATGCAGTGGTGTGCTGGTAAATGTATAACAACCATCTCTCTGAGAGGAAAGCCCTGAATTGTACCGTTTGCCAGTTTCCGTGGTGTAAATATTCCCACCTCGGCTGAATTCAAGCTACTCAAAGTTGGAAAGTGATGTGGACAATTGGCTGTCATGACCAGGTAGGTGCCGGCTCCAGCATGCCACTGCATGAACAAATGACGTATGCTCCACACTGGGAATTCGAGAGAAGTCTTCAGGCTACTTAGAGAGAAGTCTATTTAGACCTGCAAGAATCTGGGCACTCACTCACAGGTCCAATTTCAGTTCTGACACACGAGATAAAGGGCCATGGGTCATATTTTTTACTTTTCCAGGAAGAGAGATATTTGTTCCCTTTAGATTCTTTACCTTTTGTGGTGAAATGAGTTACTTTATCTGGCTTTTGCCTTGGTTCTTTGGAAAAACAGCTTGAGAGATTTTTTTTCCCCTAAACCCTGAGGTTTTTGCCTTAGTTTTTTTTACCCCAGATGGTTTGTTACTTTTGTCCTGATTAATTGACACTTCCTGGGTAAGCTGTAGACAACTTGATGGTTTGATACTTTTTGTCTGGTCCTGGGCTGCAGCCTGCCCTGTGATTGGTCTATTTTACACACCTTGCAGGAATTGGTCAGTATACTACAAAAAAATAGACTATACAAATGAAGTGACTATGCTGTTGTTAGGAGCCACAGAGTCAGTTCCAATTCCTAGCGACCCTATGTACAACAGAATGAAACCTATGTGCGATGAAACTTCCTAGTACTGTGGCATCCTCACAACCGTTGCTATGTTTGAGCTTATTGTTGCGGCCACTATGTCAATCCATCTCATTGAAGATCTTCATCTTTTTCTCTAACCTTCTACTTCACCAAGCATGATGTCCTTCTCTGGAGAGGTCCCTCCTGATAATACGTCCAAAGTACGTGAGACAAAGTCTCACTATTCTCGCTTCCAAGGAGCAGTCTCGTGATAGTTCTTCCAAGACAGACTTGTTTGTTCTTCTGGCAGTTCATGGGATATTCAACATTCTTCTCCAACACCATAATTCAAAGTCATCAATTCTTCTTCTGTCTTCCTTATTGTCCAGCTTTCACATGCATACGAGGCGACTGAAAATATCATGGCTTCGGTCAGGGGTATCTTAGTCCTGAAAGTGACATCTTTGCTTTTCAACACTTTAAAGAAGTCTTTTGCAGCAGATTTGCCCAATGCAATATGGCATTTGATTTCTTGACTGCTTCTTCCATGGGTGTTGACTGTGGATCCAAATAAAATGAAATCCTTGATAACTTCAATCTTTTCTCCACTTATGATGATGTTTACTGGTCCAGGTATGAGGATTTTTGTTTTCTTTATGATGAGGTGTAATCCATACTGAAGACTGTAGTCTTTGATCTTCATCAGTAAGTGCTTTAAGTTTTCTTCACTTTCAGCAAGCAAGGCTGTGTCATCTGCATATCATAGGTTGTTAATGAGTCTTCCACCAATCCTGATGCCATGTTCCTGTTCATATAGTCCAGCTTCTCAAATTATTTGCTCAGTATCTTAGTTATCTAGTGCTGCTATAACAGAAATACCACAAGTGGATGGCTTTAACAAACAGAAATATATTCTCACACTGTAGGAGGCTAGAAGTCCAAATTTAGGGCACCAGCTCCCAGGGAAGGTTTTCTCTTTGTCGGCTCTGAGGGAAGGTCCTTGTCATTAATCTTCTGGTCTATGAGCTTCTCAGTGCAGGGACTCCAGGTCCAAAGAACACACTCTACTTCTGGCTCTTCTTGCTTGGTGGTAATGAGGTGAGGTCCTTCTCCTCTTTGCTCACTTCTCTTTTTTGTATCTCAAAAAAGATGGACTCAAGATACAATCTAATCCTGTAGATTGTGTCCTGCTTCATTAATATAACTGTCTCTAATCCTGCCTCATTAACATCACAGAGATTAGGATTTACAACACATAGGATAATTACATCATATCACAAAATAGAAGACAACCAAACAATACTGGATATCATGGCTTAGCCAAGTTGACACATATTTTGGGAGGACACAATTCAATCCATGGCACTCAGCATACAGATTGAATAAGAATGGTGAAAGGATACAACACTAACGTACACTTTTCCTGATTTTAAACCCAGTATACCCTTGTTCTGTTTGAACACTGGCCTCTTGGTCTATGTACAGGTTCCACATGAGCATAATTAAAGTGTTCGGGAATTCCCATTCTTCACAATGTTATCCACATTTGTTATGATACACACAGTCAAATGCTTTTGCATAGTCAATAAACCACAGGTAAACATCTTTCTCGTATTCTGCTTTCAGCCAGGATCTATCTGACATCAGCAATAATATCCCTCATTCCATGTCCTCTTCTGAATCCAGCTTGAATTTCTGGCAGTTCCCTGTTGATGTACTGCTGCAACCGTTTTTAAATTATCTTCAGCCCAATTTTACTTGTGTGTGGTATTAATGATATTGTTTGATAATTTCCACATTCTGTTGGATCACCTTTCTTTGGAATGGGCATAAATATGGATCTCTTCCAGTCAGTTGGCCAGGTAGCTGTCTTCCAAATTTCTTGGCATAGACAAATGAGCACCTCCAGTGCTGCATCCATTTGTTGAAACATCTCAATTGGTATTTCGTCAATTCCTGAAGCCTTGTCTTTCACCAGTGCCTTCCATGCAACTTGGAATTCTTCCTTCAATACCATCTTTTCTTGAGCATATACTGTTTCCTGAAATGGTTGAACATTGTCCAATTCTTTTTAGTACAGTGACTCTGTGTAATTCTTCCATCTTCTTTTGATGCTTCCTGTGTCATTCAATATTTTGCCCATAGAATCCTTCAATATTGTAACTGAGAAAAGAAAGAAAAGACCAAAATCGGTATCAGAGGAGACTCAGAAACTTGCTCATAAACGTAGAATAGCTAAAGCAAAAGGAAGAAATGATGAAGTAAAAAAGCTGAACAGAAGATTTCAAAGGGCAGCTTGAGAAGTGACTATAGATTATGCAAATGAATTAAGTATGTTCCACTAAGGGGACTGGTCAGTTTGTGGCCCTGCTGGGAGGCCCATGCCTTTAAATTGACAAGGAGTTTACTTACATATGCAACCAACCCCATAGAAGTTTCAGGAAAAAGAGAGAGAGAAGAAAAGGAGAAAAGGCATGAGAGGCAAAAAGAGAAAAGAAGCAGAGAGAGAGGAGGTGAGGAACCTCCAAAAAGAGCTGTAACCTGAATCAAGGGCTCTAACACTGAAGGCAGTGACAGGACTGAAAGGGGCCCTGAGGCAGAGTTGGTGATGAGGGCAGAAACTTGCTGTTAGAAATGCAGCTAAGAGAGCTGAACAAAGCTGCTACACTGGCTATGAGCTGGGTCAGTTAGCAGTAGAGAGGCCAACAGCTGGGAGGCCAAAGGCAAAGAGGCCTGCGCAGCTGAGAGGGGATGTTGCGTGGCAAAAGGAGGCCTGTCCTGAGGGGGTTGAGAAGAGGCCTACATGGCTGAGAGGGGGTATGCACAGCAGAGGGAAGGGCCTACTTGCTTGAATCACCAACAGGAGCTGAGAGAGTTGTCCCACACTGGAGGGATGGATGTGCTCTCCATTTCAGGGGAGCCTTCCAGACTTTGCCTACATGTTTCCTGATTCTGATCCTGAGTTATAGCCTGCTCCTTAATAAACCACGTCACCCTAAGAATGGTCTGTGAGTTCTGTGGGGCCACTGCAACAAGTTATCGAACCCAGCAGAGAAGGAGAGAGTGCCATGGGGAGGACGGTTGGTGTCAGAGTTGGTAAAAAGTTTGGAGAGTGGAGTATTCCACCTCATAGGGGTCAGCTTTGGGGTGATGGTGGTGATCGCCTCTCCTCCTCCTGAAGTTAGAGGACTTCAGGTACTACGAGAACCTTTCACCTTTAATACCAAGACTCGTCCAGGCATCTACTGAGCAGTCCACTCAGACTCATGAAAAGTGAGTGATCCTGAGGCTATAAAAACAAGAGCATCGGTCGGGGGGATTTCACATGCAAGACAATGGAACCCTGACCAAAAGTGTCTTAAAGAACAGGAGCTTATGATTTTCTTAAAAAGAGGCCCAAAGGTAGGACAGTTTCGGGCTTGCTTAACTCAATGTCTCAACAATGCCATCCTCTGAGTGTTAATGTGTCTCTTCTCCCTGTCACAACATGGGTGTTGCAGTTCCAGACATCACATGCCGACATGACAATATCCAATGAAGAAGGACATTCTCTCTCAATTTCAATTAGTGATGAAACCTCTTCTAGAAGTCTCTCAGCAACCATGCCCTCAGATCCTATTGGCAATGACTGGATCACATGCCATTCCTAAACCAATCACTGGCGAAGGAGTGAGACCGTCACAATTGCTTAAACCAATGAGGATTCACCTTCTGGGGCTAAAGAAAGGCTTGTCTGCTCTACGTGCAAGACCTCACGGAAGGCAGAATCTGGGAACCCAAGTGGGGCATTGCTCACAAGGAGGAAGCCAGTCTGGGTGGGCTTCTTGTTTTTGCTGTTGTTGTTAGCTGTCAATCAGCTCCAACTCACAGTGACCCCATGCACAACGAGACGAAATACTAGCCAGTCCTGGGCCCTCCCCTCCCCAGTCCTGGGCCCTCCCCTCCCCAGTCCTGGGCCCTCCCCTCCGCAGTCCTGGGCCCTCCCCTCCGCAGTCCTGGGCCCTCCCCTCCGCAGTCCTGGGCCCTCCCCTCCGCAGTCCTGGGCCCTCCCCTCCCCAGTCCTGGGCCCTCCCCTCCGCAGTCCTGGGCCCTCCCCTCCCCAGTCCTGGGCCCTCCCCTCCGCAGTCCTGGGCCCTCCCCTCCCCAGTCCTGGGCCATCTCCACCATCGGCTGTGGCTTAGCCACATTCTGTTGTGATCCATAGGGTTTTCATTGGCTGATTTTTGGCAGTGGATCACCAGGCCTTTCTTCCTAGTCCCTCTTAGTCTGGAAGCTCCGCTGAAACCTGTTCAGCATCACAGCAACTTCAAGCCTCCACTGACAGGCAGTGGCCACACATTAGGTGCGTCGGCTGGGCATCAAACCCAGGTCTCCAGCATGAAAGGTAACGGGGTTAGGGAATGGCTGTCTAGACCCAGTCTACAGGGAATACTAGAGCCAGAGTCACCTATTTTATGATCAGGTCGTTTCTTCAATGTTTCTCGTGATAATTAAGGCAGCATGAGCAGCCCTAACTGCCCAGCTTCTCCCCCTCGAGTGGACATGTCTACGTGGCCACGCATACACCTCACATGCACACACTCTTTCATCAGCCTTCCTCTCTAGACTCCTGCATCCAGACTAAGTCAGCAAGTCAATGGGAACAGCTCTCACGCTATTCAAATTAACAAGAAAGGTGTAGAGTGAGGTCTGTCTGCCGCTGGGACAGAGGCTCCATCGTCCCAGCAACTCACCAATCCTCCCGTGAGACTCTCCCACACAGGTGCTTCTAGATACGGCTCTCCTGGGGTGATAAGCAGCCATCCTCTGATGTGGGCAATCCCATTTCTGCACATCTCAGTTCCCCCGGGCAGGCAGCATCTACCAGAGCGTGGTGTCTCACTCCCCCTGCTCTGACCTGGTTACGGGGAGTTGCTAGGTAACTGCGATGTAGCCTCTGCTTCCCATGCTGAAGGAGACTGAGTTACCATGGCAAGTCCAGATGAGGTGGTGGGTGCAGAAGAAAGGAGAAATGGCCTGGGAGTCAGCAGCCTGGACTTCCTTAGGGAAGAATCTGAACCCCGCTGAACCTCAGTTTCCTCAACAGGAAAATGAAGGAGGGGCTTGGTCTTTTCTTGTTCTAAACCTATGATGCATGCAGATGGCAAAAACTAAAGAAACACAGACGTACTGATCCTCAGATCCCCCTTAGACAGGTGTGATCAAGGAGCGGACTGAATTACTAGTCTCAGAAATAAAATAGAGAAACCAGCAAGCCTGCGTCTCCATTTACCAGTTGCTGTTGAGTCAATTCCAACTCGTGGCGACACCCTGTGTTGCAGAATAGAACTGTTCCACAGGGTTTTCAAGGCTGGGACCTTTTGGAAGCAGGTTGCCAGGACTTTCTTCTGAGGCACAGCTAGGTGGGTTTGAACGACCAGCCTTTTGGTCAGTAGTTGAACGTTTAACTGTTTGTCAAAATAAAAGTTACGGAGAGTCTCCCTTCTGTTGGGAGAAATTTAGCTCCTGGAATCGATATTCACAAATCCCTGGGGTTCTCTTGGTCCTTTTCCGAATCTAAGCTTCCTAAGGAATAAACCACAATGTGGACCCCTACCCACCCCAGCGTGGTAAACTGTGATGTCCTAGTAGACAGGGTTCTATCTGTTCCGGGGCTTTGCTGCCCCTCCCACCCCTGCTGGGGGCATGGCCCAAGCCAGCCCGACCTGGACCACTGGGCCAATCCTGACTCCTACAGCTGCCCGGGACTCAGGTCTGCTACAGCTCCTACCTCAGTTCTGAGTCCTGGCCCCCACCTTCTTCCCTGGTTCCTGCAAAGAGATCCCAGTCCAGGCCCAGATGCTGGGGCCTCTCAGTGCCTGGGCCTTTCCCAGCCTTGTTCTTGCCAATCGCCTTCTCAGAATCTAGAGTGCTCCTGAAGTTTCCTAACACTGGCTGCCTGCCTGAATCTCTACATACTGTAGGCTGCTGGATTCCTTCCTTACCCACATACTCTACCCCTCAGCTCTCCGCTGACCCCGTGCTAGAGCCCGGATGCTGCTGGCTGGACAACACCAGCACCAGCCAATGGTGCCCATGGCCACAGATGGTCCCTGTGACCACAGACAGCTGGTCTGTCTTCTCCTTCCTCTTTGGACCCTGTCCCCAGGGTGCAGTTCTAAGGTTTAGCCACTCCTGATCCCTTGCCACCACCATACACACATGGCTAACAGGGTTATGTCTGAGTGTATACTAGGATGCTTGAGTCATCATACCAGGGAACATTCTCCATCCCTACTCCACAGCTGAGTTCCCTCCCGGCTGGGGACAGAAGGAGGAATTCATACCTGGAACATAGGGAGTATGGGGACATGGGTAGTTCAGTGGTAGGATTATCGCCTTCCACGCAGCAGACCCAGGTTCAATTCCCAGCCCATGCACCTCACGCACGGCCACCTCCTATCAGTGGAGGATCATGTGTTTCTCTGATGCTGAACAGGTTTCAGTGGAGCTTTCAAGCTAAGACGAAGTAGGAAGAAATACCTGGCGACCTACCTGTAAAAATCGGCCAATGAAAACCCTATGGATCACAAAGGTCTGATCTGCAACCATCATGAGGATGGCGCAGCACTAGGCAGCAATTTGTCTGTTGTGCATGGGGTTGCCATGAGTCGGGGGCCAACACACAGCAGCTAAACACAACCACAACACAGGGAGTGTGAACTGTTGGAGTGTCAGGGCAAGTACTCCCTTGGTATCTGTTTCTTAGTGGCCAACTGTGATCTGGGTCACTCTAGAGCCTCCCAGCCCCGTACAGAAAGTCCCATCCTTGAGCTGGGCACCCCAGTTACCCCATTCCTTTCTAATTATCTCCTGCTTGTCCCTCCAGGCCATGTGGAAACGTGGGAAAAGCGCGTGCTCTGAGTCACACAGACCTGGGCCCTTGTCCAGCTCAAATCACTCGACCTCCCTGAGCTAGTCTGGAGAACTGGGGACAACAGCACTGAGTTGACGCAAGTAACAAAATTATAGGAGCTACCCGGTAAAAACCTAGCACATGGAGGGGTAGAAGGGTGCATGATAAAATGCTTGCTTTCTTCCTTCTTTATATTTCTGTGTCTTAGGTCAAGGAGCTGATTAAGGTGGCCATCCTAAGCCAAACTGAGAAGGAAGCCATGTCCATCTCTGGGTCTTCTGATCTCTTTTGATCTCCCTGCCCCTCTTGGGAGTCTCACCTTCCACGACTCCCAATACGCCTCCCAACTTGGCAGAACCAGCCTTCTTCACCCTCTACCTCCACCTCATCCCCAGGACAACGTGTTGCTACAAAGGCTTCCACAGGCAGCTGGCTCCTGGCTGCTCGGGAAACTTGCCTCTCCTGTATTCAGCCTCCCTCAGGGTGAGGCCATCTGCACCTAGCAAACTGATAATTCGCTGACGTAGTAAATCAGCCACCCCAAGTACAACCACATGTCCTGCTCCGCCTCGTCCACCCTCTTCCGGGTGACGCTGCCCTTGAACTGCGAGGGACAAACTGCCCATTACATTGCCAAATAACTGTTTTTTTTTAAATTGAGGCAAAGCCCACATAGTATAAAATTAATCATTTTAATGTGAGCAATTCAGTGGCATTTAAAACATCTGTGACGTGTAGCCACCAGCTCTACCTAGTTCCAGAATATTTCTATCGCCCCAAAAGAAAACCCTTTACCCGCTGGCAATCACTGCCCATTCCTCCTCAACCCCTGGCAACCATCCATTTGCTTTCCGTCGCTATGGATTTACCTATTCTGGATATTTTATACAAATAAAATTATACAATATTGTGTCTGACTTCTTTCACTTGCCATGATGTTTTCATGATTCATCCATATGGTATCATGTATCAGTTCTTCATTCCTTTTTATGGCTAAATAGTATTCCATTGTCTGGCTAGACCGCACACTGTTTCTCCCTCCATATGCTGATGGAGAGTGATTCCTGAGGGACAATGCCAGGCCAGGCACGGGTGTCAGCAGCATCCTAAGGCCACGTTATTCCCTCTGGTGGGTCTTCTGCCTCCAGACTCTCTATTACTTTACATATTACCCGACCCTGATCAGGAACTTTCTCTACTAGAAATCTTTTTCCTACCCTCCTTGGAATTCAGTTGCCTCCTGGAGATGATGGGGATGGGGTACCAAACAAAAAAAACCAAACCCACTGCCGTCGAGTTGATTCCGACTCATGGGGTACAGGCAGGAAATCCGGGTTATGCTCAACCCCTGAACTTTGCCCTGCATTTTCCTTTTTCGGTGACTTTGCTTATATAGGTTCCTCCACCCGGGATAGCTCTTCCTTCTATTTACCTGTGTCCACACCCTTCAAGGCCAGGGAAATTGTCACCTCCTATTGGGTTTTTTATGGCTTCTAACTGCTCATCAGCAGTTTGATTCCACCAGATGCTCCTTGGAAACCCTATGGGCAGTTCTACTCTGTCCTATGGGGTCGATATCTGTTGGAATCGGCTCCATGGCAACAGGTTTTTGTTTCACAACATCATCGCAGTGGTCAAGAGCTCAGCTGCTAACCAAGAAGTCAGCAATTGGGATCCACCAGCCGCTCCTTGGAAACCGTATGGGGCAGTTCTACTCTGCCCGTAGGGTCGCTATGAGTCAGAATTGACTTGACAGCAATGGGTTTCACAACGTCATTTTTGAGTCCACTCTCAGCCTAAACAACCCCTCCCCCTGCTGACCCTTCTCCAGGTGTGTGCATTTAGCTTTGTGTTCAGATGCGAGTGTGCTCAGATGTGTGTGCACGCAAGTGTGTGTGTGCTCAAGTGTGTGTGGCTCAGGTGTGTGTGCACTCAGGGCTTGGGCTCTCTGAGGTCCAAGTTCCCCTCATGTGCCACTCACTCCCCACAGAACAGGGATGGGCAGACACTTAGTAAATAAATATTCTAGCCCAGGTCCCTTGGTTGGGCCAGAGCTGTTTTATATTTGTCTGAAAATGTTTTGGACACGCCCAGTTCCCGGCACTGTAGAAACTGGGCGCTTAATCCCAGTAGTCGGGGCACTCTGTCAGCAGCACACTGCCCTGCGGAGGCGAAGACTGCTTGCCAGGCAGCGACAACTGTGTGCTCTATCGGGGCGCACTGCTCCAGCACTGCCACTTCTGGATTGCGGTCAGGAGGAAAGAGAGGAGACCCCATTCCCCCTCACAGCTTCCCTCTCAGCCTCAGAACTTGAGCAACCTTATCCGTCCGGCACTAAATGATACTGGAGCCCACCCTGGGCTCTCCCTGCCTCCGGTTCAGCCTGTGCTCTCTGCCAGCTGCATCCGTCTAAAGCACCATTTTCATCCTGCCAGGTCCCAGCTCACACACCTTCCATGACTCCCAACTGCCAACAAAGTGCAAAGTTAGCCTAGGATCCCAAGATTCTGGAACTTCCATGATGCAACCTGTATTTCTAGCCAGTCCTCTCTCCCTGTCCTTCTAGCATTCCTGAAACACATGCATGTTCACACACGTTCACATATATGCACAAATACACACTCATAGACACGCACACGTAGATTGTCACAACAATGGGCTCAAACATGCCAGCAATTGTGAGGATGATGCAGGACTGTGCAACATTTCATTCTGTTGTACCTAAGGTTGCCATGAGTCATAGTGGGCTCAATGGCAGGTAACGACAACACACACACACACACACACAAATGCACACTCATACACATACCTGCATACACACACATATATATACACACGCACATGCTATGACCCAAACTAATTTGTTGATTTAGCCTGTATTTTCCTTGAGCATTAAATTCATTCACTCATTCATTCATTCATTCATCCATCCATCCATCCATTCAACATGCTCTCTGTGCCAGGTCCTTTTTAGAGCTGGAAATGCAAATATGAAGTGCACAGTTTTCCACCATCATTTTCTACCTAGAATGCCTTCCCACCTTCTTTCTGAGTCTCTAAGGCCTAAAAAGATTGAATCTGTCAAGGATTTCATTTTACTTGGATTCACAATCAACACCCGTGGAAGCAGCAGTCAAGAAATCAAATGACCCATTGCACTGGGCACATCTGCTGCAAAAGACCTCTTTAATGTGTTAAAAAGCAAAGATGTCACCTTAAAGACTAAGGCGCGCCTGACCAAAGTCATGATGCTTTCAATCTCCTCATATGCATGAGAACACTGGGCAATGAATAAAGAAGACCAAAGAAGAATTGATGCCTTTGAATTATGGTTTTGGCGAAGAATATTGAATACACCATAAACTGCCAAAAGAACAGACAGGTCTGTCTTAGAGGAAGTACAGCCAGGATGCTCCTTAAAAGCAAGGATGGTGAGATTTCATCTCACATACTTTGAACATATTTTCATGAGGGATCAGACCCTGGAGAAGGACATCATGCTGGTAGAGGGTCAACGAAAAAGAGCAAGACTCAACGAGATGGATTGACAGAGTGGCTGCAACTGTTACTGGGGTCTTAGGTCCTCACTTGGCACAGTTACAGAGACACAAAATGGGTGAAAGCGAAAGAAGAAGCTTTATTTGGTTGGCCAAGCAAAGGAGCTCACATGGACTTGGGTCACCAAGATGGCTCCCTGAACAATGGCAAAACAATGTTTATTAGGAGAAGGGTCCCGGCAGGAAGGAGCAAGGTTGTTGATTGGTCTGGCTTGAAAAAGGCACTCCTGGGGTGGTTCCATCGCCCGTGCTTGCTCAGTCCAAAAGGGGTGGGGGGGGGGGTCTCTCAAACCAGATCTTAGGCTCAGGCCCTTCCCTTCTGAAAGTCTTTCCCCAATCTTGGGCCGCTGAAGTTTTGTTCCGTCCAGCAGTAGAAAAGTTCCAGGGTCACTCAGAGGACAGGGTTGATGGTTCTGCACATATCAGGTGGGCCAGGTCTGGTTTTAACTGGCTCTGTAGTCTGCAGACCCCAGCCTCGTTTTTCTTATCTTGGACGAGAAGTTGGCTGATTGCCTAAAAAACATCTGGAGAAACCAGTTAGAATGGAAGATGTCTCATGCTAGTCTGTTTACAAGTCGGGGGTTGGTAATGGTGCCGGAGGCTGCTGGCCTCACAACAATGGGCTCATGTATAATGATTGAGAGGATGACACAGGACTGGGCAGCATTTTATTCTGTTGTACATAGGGTCACTATGAGTGGGAATGGAGTTTTACGGCATCTGACAACAAAAACAAGACCTATATGGGCTGTTTTGAGTTCCAGCTCCCTGGACAAGATTTCCCAGCTTCTCAGCCCTCAAGTACCTCTTCCTGCTTTTGAGTTTCTACAACAGACCCATTTAAAAGAACTTTCTGTGATGACAGAAATGCGCTTTATCTGCAGTATCCAGTATGGTAGCCACTAGCCATATTGGCTTTTGAGGACTTCAAATATGGCTTATGTGACTGATGAACTGAAAGAACTTTTAAATTTTATTTAGTTTTAATTAATTAAAATTTAAATAGCCACATGTGGCTAGTTAGCAACCCTACTGGACAGTGCAGTTCTATTGTATCACCCATCTGGCCTTTGGGTTCCATGGACTTGGTGGTGCATGGATCTGGGTTTGAATCCTTAGCTGTGTGACTCTGGTGAGGTTGCTAAGCCTCTCTGAGTCACAGCTTTTTCAGCTATAACATTACAGGGGGTTGTAATATACAACATGAGGATGAAATGAGCTAATGTATGGAAAACCCCCAGCACGGTACCCGGTGCCTGGGGAGTACGCAGAAAACATTTGTTGAATCTGAATTTTTGTTTCTAGAAATTAAATAATTGTGGCCGATGATACATAACTATACTGTCAACCTCAAGTCATTGTTTTCAAAGTCTTCAGAATATATTCAGTTGGGCTGAAATAATATAAAACTCCTGGCTCCACTGAGGATCCAGGGGAGAAAGCTAATTGGCGGGGGAATGGAAGACTTTGGAAACCCTTGTTTTCTCAGCCTCTTTTGAGCAGGGGTGGTCCCTGTTTTTTCATTAAATCACCTACAACACAGTGCTCTATGTATATTTGCTGATGGAATGATTGTTTTCACTGAAAATAGTACTCAAAATTCAATCCTGTAAGTATTTACTAAGTACATGCACCGTGCGTGGGAGGCAGGGAAATACAAAGGCAAACAACATGTGCCTAGTTCCTAACCTCAGGAAACTTAATCTAATGGTGGAGGCAGGATGCTAATATCACGCTGCCCCCTGACTCCGGGGGTGAAGTCCCTGGAATGCGGCAGTGAGGAATGAGACAGACTACACCCTGATTTGGAACCTAAAATTGTCTTAGTCTTTTGGTGGCTCGAATTCACCCAGAGGCACCTTGGAAGAAAGGTCTGGGGATCTACTTGCAAAAGATCACAGCCATTGAAAAGCTACTTTTTGGAGTACAGCTCTACTCTGACACCCATGGGGTCACCATGAGTCTCAATCAACTTGATGGCATTTTTTTTTTTTTTTTTAAATCTGCTTCATCATTAGGAATCTTCCCTGATATTCAACCAGCAGCAACAGAGCAGGAGGCAGCGAGGACCAGAGGACAGAACTAAAGCCAACTGGTCAGGGTCACGTCTCCACTGACTAGCTCTTGCCCCAGATCACTGCACCCTCAGGCCACACAATGGATGGACTCTGACAAATCACTGCTAGGGGCATGCTGGGAGAGGAGTCGCCAGGCAGGGAGAAGTGCAAACACCTGGCCCTCTTCCTAAACAGACCTTTGGTTGAACTTTGCCCTCTGTTACCTTCCTAATCCTGGCCCTCTACCCCCATCCCAACACTGCCAGCTGGAGAAAGGGCCTTCTGCAGACCGTGCCTCCCGAGAGGGTGCAGATACCGTAATCCTTCATCATGGAAGAGGATCCAACGTGCCCACCGTGCCCCCACCACACAGAGTCTCTCTCTCCTCTTCCCTCACACACACACAGACACAACACACAGACACACACTCTCCCTCCCTCACACAAACACACACTCTCCTCCCTCACACACACACACTGTCCCTCCCTCACATACACACACACACACACACACACGCACTCTCCCTCCCTCCCATACACACTCTCCCTCCCTCACAAATACACACTCTCCCTCTGTCACACAAACACACACACTCTCCCTCCCTCACACACACACACTCTCCCTTCCTCTCTCTCTCTCACACACACGTGCACACACACACGCACACGCACACACACACACATTCATACTGTTTAGTTGAATGGACAAAAGAAGGGCTCACAAGTAATTGAGTTGCCTTCTGCATTCTAGGTTCTTGTTCTTATTATCTTACTGCTCTACGGGAGGGGAAGAGCAAAAATTCTACCCAGTTTTAAGAAGGAATTCCTGGTCAGTTTGGAGTAAAGTGATGGGGGGGGCTGGGGTCAAAGTCCAGAGGTTAGAGTAAAACACCTAGAAACACCATGATGAATGAGACAGTCCTGACCTCAAGGAATGGGTACCTGGGTGGTGCTAATGGTTTGCACTCAAGAAAGGCCTGGCAATCTGCTTCCATAAAGATTACGGCCAAGAAAACCCTACCAAGCTCAGTTCTGCTCTGTAACACATGAGGTCACCATGAGTTGAAATCAACTCCACGGCAATGGGTTTGGTTTTTTGGTTTGGTCCTCAAGGACATCACAGTTTGCTGGGGGAGAAAGACCATACAACACAAAAGTTAGGTGCTTAAAATGAAGGTAAGTGTGAACTAAGGGCACCTAGCCCAGACTTGGAGAGCCAGGAAAGACTTCATAGAGGACATGGCCGCCACACTGAAGGCTGAAGGATCTAGACGAGTAAATGGGAAACTAGAGAGAAAAGCATTCCAGCGGCAGAAGCTCCCTAAGCAAGACACGGGTTGAGGAAGGAGAAGACAAGACCCAGGAGACACAACCAGTTTGGATCATAAATGGCCTTAAGGTGCTTGGACTTCAGCCTCGGGGGGCCTTTGAAAAATCTTAAGCAAGAAAATGACATGATTATATTTGTATTTTGGAAGGGATTTGAGGAGAGAAGACTCAAGTTAGGGAGACCAGCTAGGAGGCTCTTGTAGCAAGGTAGGGTAGAGACAATGGGGAAGTGGGGTGTGGTGGCAGCAGGGATAGAGAGAAGAGGACTGATGAGGAGACAGCACAGAGGGTGTCCATCACTGGCCTGGTGGCGGCAAGGGAGAAGGAAGAGTCAAAATGAGTCCATGTGTCTCAGTTGGGCAACCAGGTGGATGGTGTTATTACGCAAGTGGGAAATGGTACGTTGAGGGGGCAGAGGAGAAGAGGATGAAGAGTTTCATTTAGGGCAAGTTGCACTGGAGGTGCCTGCGGGACATCCAAGCAAAGATGACCAGCATGCAGCCTGATAACTGGTCTGGAGCTGAGGAGAGAGTTCTGGTATTGAGACAGAAAAGAGTCATCAGAGCCATCAGGAGGGGAGGTTGCCAATGGAGTAGGTGGGGCGAGGTGTAAAAGAAGAGAAGCCAAGGGTCATGTAATGAATAGATGAAGGAGACTGAAAAGGAGTGGCAGGGAGGTGAAGAAATACCAGGGAATCATGGTGCCAAGGAAAGCAGGGCGATTGCAAAGTGGTTAGGAGAGAGGGAGGCTGTATGTTTCCAGGTCTGTTGTTAGCTACCTCGAGTCGCCCCTGACTCATGCGGACCCTGTGCACAAGGAAATGTAATGCTTCCTGGTCCTGCCCCATCCCCAGGATCACAACCATTTGATTGATAAGGTTTTCACTGGCTGATTTTTGGAAGTAGATCGCCAGGCCTTTCTTCCTAGTCTGTCTTAGGCTGGAAGCTCTGCTGGAACCTGTTCAGCATCCTAGCAACATGCAAGCGTCCTCTGACAGACGGGTGGTGGTTGCATATGAAGTGCTTCGCCAGGAATCCAACCCAGGTCTTCCTCATGAAAGGCAAGAATTCTAGATGCAACAAGGTCCCTAAGTCTGGAAGCTTTGTGGGGCAGGAACTTGCCTAGCACACAGGAGGTGCTCAGTAAATAATTGCTAAATTATTATGACCAAAATGCAAACTAGCAGGTGAGAGGTCTAGTAAATTCTTTTCTCCAGGCTAGCAGAGTGGGTCACAGGCGAAAGTTGTTCACTTTATTTAGTCCCAGGATCTATACCCATCCCCCCATGGTGTCTACTCTAACCACTTCCCCTTACTCCCTCACTCTCCCCAAGAAGAAGAAGAAGCAAGGATTTTACGGAAGCCTCAGAAAGCCCCAAAGTTTTATAACAGGTGCTCATGACACAAATTGCTACAGAGGGAAAAAAAGTCAACCCTTGGAAACGTATCTAAGAATATATCATGAGGTGGGCTATTTGGGGACTCAAATTACACAGGAGGGTCTGAGAAAATAGCCGCGTGCAGGGGATGAACACAGCTACAATTAATGCTAACTACAAGGTGTCATATCTGTACCGAACACACAGCCTGCAGTGTGCGGCGGCGGTAGCTGCCAAAGGAAGGTGAATGAGAGCCAAATACCCGGGAGGGAGGAGGAAGCTGCTTCGGGGAAGGAAGGGGAGCTGGAGGAGGGTTGCTGGAGGAAGCATGATTTCTCAGGAAGGCGCTCAGTCACCTTGGGCAAGGTGGCCTCTGCAATTGGAAAATCAACTGTGATCAGGCCCCACCTGGCTCCGGGAAACTCCAGACCCAGGACCAGAGGAACTGGTAGAGGACCAGGGGCTTTCCTAGGGTGTCACCGCCTCATGGGGTAGCACGAACAAGAAGTTACTTAACCCAATCTTTTTTTTTTTTTATAGCACCTGCACCTAAAAAAAAAAATCAGTTTCCTGGCTGGTAAGGTGGCACAAACAGTTAAGCACTCGACTACTAGCAGAAAGGTTGACCACTGGAACCCACCCAGAGGTGCCTTGGAAGACAGGCCTGGTGAACTGCTTCTGAAAGGTCACAGCCTTGAAAACCCCATAGAGCAGTTCTGTTCTGCACACACAGGGTCACTATGAGGCGGCATCAACAGCAATAAGGCTTTCAGAAAATCTCAGTAACAGTGCCCACAGTATTTAGCTATGTGGTGGGTGGAAGGCCTGGGGATCGGGCTGGGTGGGTTTATGTCCTGGCATTCCCACTTGCCAGCTGATCAGGCTGCCTCATCTCTGGAGCCTTATCAGTGGCCTATCTAGGGTGCTGCATCAGCCCTGGGCAAGGGGCACCACTGAACAGTTTCTATTAACCCAGTACGGCCCAATGCCCTCCCTCAAGCACAGTAGTGTGTTAATTAACAATCTTGTATTTTTGAGCTGATATTACAGTAAAGTTACCGAAAAGACAGGTGTCAGATATTTGGACAGGGGCACAATTTCAGTCTCGGAAACCCTGGTGGTGTAGTGGTTAAGTGTTCAGCTGCTAACCAAAAACTTAGCAGATTGAATCTACCAGGCGCTCCTTAGAAACTCTATGGGGCAGTTCTACTCTGTCTTATAGGGTTGCAATGAGTCGGAATCGACTCAATGGCGACAGGTTTGGGTTTTTATTTTTTTGCCATAGGCACCATTTTCCATAGATATACCACCGGCCATATCAGGTTAATAGAAAGTGCTAAGTGGCGCCAGGCGCCTAGGGCAGGTGCAATATCTGCCATACCGGCCATACCCTAGTTATGCCTCTACTGACTTTCTCTGTCTACCTAATCAAATTTGCACACCCACCCTGCCTCCCAGGTCTAAGTAGATTGTTGTACCTTACAACACCTCCGTAGCCTGCAGTTTCTCTGCGAATGCCACTGTTACTTATCAGCCTGCCCTATAAAGATGGCTGTGGGTATCCCCCCAGCTTAAAACTAAGGGAGCCACCAAGGCTGCTAGCTATCATGTCTGAACCCAAACCTGTTGCTATCAAGTCAATTCCAACTCAGAACGACCGTAAGGACAGATTAGAACTGCCCCATAGGGTTTCCGAGGCTGACTGTCACATCTTTCTCCTACAGTGCGCCTGGTGGATTCAAATCGCCGACCTTTCAGTTAGCAGCTGAGTGCTTTAACTACTTTTCTTCTTCTGCCAAGCATGTTATCTAGCACACAGTTACTGCTCAAAAATGTTGGTTGAATAAATAAGTCGTTGGTACGCAAAGACTTAGGAAGAAAGCTTGGTGGTCTACTTCCGAAAATCCTATGGATCAAAATCGTTCAATCCGAAACTGACTTTGGGGACCGTGCAACACAGAACCAACCAGAAAACATTTCATTAGATTGCGTATGTGGCGGGGGGCCACATGAGTCTGGGGCTGACTCCACGTCAGCTAACAACATATAAAGACTAACAGTATGAAAAGATGCAAAAGTTTTTCATATCATTCGGACCTAGGAAAGATGGTTTCCCTTGTGAAGTGTTACTAAAAGATCCCCCTCTGCTTTTTAACCCACTGTCCAATCCCAACTTGTTGAATTGCATTAGTGTTCCTTGAGAGCAAAACCCAGGTCTTGAGCAGTCCACATCGATGTAAGGTCCACGTGGACAGAAGGTTTTGTTCAGAGCTGTATCCCTAGCACCTAAACAGAGTTTTGCACTTATTGGGTGGGTGACTTTCAATCCACAGTGCTAGGCATTCAGCAAATGTTTGCTGAATAAATGCAAGATTAAACCAGGACAACACTTTCTCTTTCTAATGTCCCTTTATAACATTCTCAACTGAGGAGGTATAGCAGAGTGGGTAAGTGGGCGGCTTCTGGAGTCAGATAGTCTGGCTTTGAATCCTGGTTCTTCTATTTGCCAGCTGGGTGACCTAGGGTGAGCTAGGGAACCTCTCTGTGCTTCAGCTTTCTCCACCTATAAAATGGGAATAATAATTTCTCTAATTAAAAAAAACTAAACCCATTGCCATTGAGTCCATTTCGACTCATAGTGACCCTATAGGACAGAGTAGAACTGCCCCATAGAGTTTCCAAGGAGCACCTGGTGGATTTGAACTGCCAACCTTTTAGTTAGCAGTTGTAGCACTTAAGCACTATGCCACCGGGGTTTCCAATTTCTCTAATAGGATTGCATAATTCATTAAAAATACACATAAAATATTTTGCACAGTGCCTAAACCAAACCGGTTGAGGGTCTCCGTTGAGGGACTCCCAGAAATTCCAATAAGTGCTTTATATCCATTAACTTATTTCCTTTCTCGAAACAACCCTGTGAGGTAGGACTTGTTATCGCCCCAATTTCACTGGTGATGAGGCCAAGGCTCAGAAAGGAGAAGTAACTTTCCTAAGCACACACACCTGATACCTGGAAAAGTGGGATTCCATCCCAGGACTGTGACACGCTCTTATTCACGAAGGCCAGAAACCCTCGCTAAGGACAATGCAGTCTGTGGACCCGTACCCCAGCATCACCTCGGAGTTTGTTAGAAATGCCCAATCTCAGGCCCTGCCCCACACCTACTTAATTGGAATCTGCATTTTAACAAGATCACCCAGGTAACTACCATGCACAATTAAGTCTTAGCAGCACAGTCATAAATGACTTTCTACCAGCCAGACACTTGTGCTAGTTAAATCAAATATATGCTCTCATCTGACCCCTACAACAACCTGGAGCAGGGCGGGGGGGTGGGGTGGTCAGTATTATTACCCCATTTTACACATAAGGACACAAAGGCTCTGAAAGGTTAAACCTAACCCATTGCCATCAAGTCAATTCCAACTCACAGCGACCTGTTGGACGGAACAGAACTGTACCATAGGGTTTCCAAGGCTGTAAATCTTTTAGGAAGCTGACTGCCACATCTTTGTCCTTGTGGAGTGTCTGGTGGGTTTGAACTATCGACCGAGTGCTTAACCACTGCACCACCAGGGCTCTTCTGAAAGATTATCTTAAAATGAACCTACACGTGCCTGTTGCCAGTCACACCCAACTCCCTCTGCCTAGAACCTCTTCACTCCCTTTCCCCTCCTTAAATTTGTCTCATCCTTTTAAGCTCCACTCAAAACCTCTTCCTGCCAGAGAAGCCTTTCTTATCCACCTCCCGCTGGGCAGATTAATTGCTTCTTCCACCAGAGTTCCCACAGCACTCTGCATCATACCTTCCTCTTGGCCCCAATTCATTCTTTTCTTTAACAAATACGTGCTTAGCACCTATGGTTTGTTGAACCGATTTGCTCCCAAAGCATTTCAGATGGTGTACATGAGAGCTCATCACATGTGTGGTATCCTCCTCTGCATTAGTTTGTCCGTTCCCAAGCTGCCCTGAGCTCTTCTGTGTCCCCAGGGCAGAGGCCTGGCTCCTTGATGGGCCTCAATTCATTAGGAAACAAACTAAATGCTCTCCTGTCTACAGATGTAATTTCTTTATACTTAAGAGTGTTACCAGGAGTAAAAAAAAAAAAAAAAATTTTTTTTTTTTGGGGGGGGGCCTTCCAATTTCCAAGGGTAGCAAAGGACATAGGTGATGTGAGGGACACCCTGCCGTGCACCTGCCCCAATCTTCAGACTGACACAGAATGCCAGAACTGACTATTGTCATGAAATTTGCAGGTATTTATAAATCCAACTTTCTCATTTTTCCAGGCCATCAAAGGAAGGTCCTGAAATATTAACCAATCTTTTCAAATTCCCTGGCATTGACAAAGAAGGAATTCAAATGGCCAACAAGCACATGAAAAGATGCCCAACATTATCAGTCATTGCTGTTAGGTGCCGTCTAGGCAGTTTTCCACTCATAGTGACCCCATGTGACAGAGTTGAACTGCCTCATAGGGTTTTCTAGGCTGAGCTGATTACCAGGTCTTTTTCCCTCGAAACTGCTGGGTGGATTCAAACCACCAACCTTTAGATTAGCAGCCAAGTGCTTAACTGTTGGCGCCACCAGGGCTCCTTTTATTAGTCATTAGAGAAACGCAAATCGAAACCACAATGAGATCACTTCATAACCACTGGGATGGCTATGATTAAAAAACAGAAAACAATAGGTGTTGTCGATGTTGTAGAGAAATTGGAACCCTCATCCCTTGCTGATGGGATTGTAAAATGGTACAGCTCCTGTGGAAAGCAGTGTGGTGGTTCCTCAAAAAGTTAAACATAAAATCACCACCAAAAACCAAACCCAGTGCCATCGAGTCGATTCCGACTCATAGTGACCCTACGAGACAGAGTAGAACTGCCCCATAGAGTTTCCAAGGAGCGCCTGGAGGATTCGAACTGCCGAATCACCGCATGACCCAGCTATTCTACTCCTAGGTATATACCCAAAAGCACTGAAATCAGGAACTCAAATGGATACTTGTATACCAGTGCTCATGGCAGCACTATTCACAATAGGCAAAAGGTAGGAACAATCTAAATGACCATTAACAAATGAATGGATAAACAAATGTGTACATACATAGCGTCTTAGTTATCTAGTGCTGCTATAACAGACGTACCACAAGTGGGTGGCTTCAACCAACAGAAATGTGTTTTCTCACAGTTTAGGAGGCTAGAAGCTCGAATCTGGGCTGCCAGCTCTAGGGGAAGGCTTTCTCTCTGTTGGCTCTGGAGGATGGTCCTTGTCTATTCTGTTCCTGGGTGGTCTTCACATGGCACAGCATCTATCTTCCCCCATCTCTGCTTGCTCACTTGCTTGTTTAATCTCTTCTGTATCTCAAAGGTGATTGGTTTAAAATACATTCTACACTGATATGGCCTTTTAACATAACAAAGAAAATCCATTCCCAGATAGGATTGTAATCACAGGTCTAGGGGTGAGGATTTACAACACATATTTTTGGGGGGACAGAATTCAATCCATAACCCATGCAATGGAATATGACTCAGCCATAAAGAGAAATACAGTCCTGATACATACTACGTGGATGAATGTTGAAAACATTATGCTGAAATAAGTCAGTCAGGACGAATATTATGAAAAGACGAATCAAAGGACGAATATTATACAACCCCACTTGTATGAAATATCAAATAGGTAAGTGTACAGAGACCAAGGTTTAGTAGTGGTTACCAGGGGCGGGGAGGAGAAAGAGGAATAGGAAGACACAATGGTTAGGGGACACTGAGCTTCTATTAAACAAAAAAGGGTGGTGGAAAATTTGGGAAATGGTTAAGGGTGATGGTTGAATAATATGATGAACATGCTGTCGCTGAACTGCACACGTGAAGACTGTTAAAATGGCAAATGTTTTCTTACGTATGTATTTACCACACACACACAAATTCCCTAGGGTTGAAACCAGGCCCCCAATATCCTTTCACAAGAAAAGTAGGAAGGGCAAAGGTGGCCATGATGTAGGGGAAAGCTCCCCAGGACAGAGAGCCTAGTAGTCCCCACTTCTGCCTCTGCTTTAGAGGAGGTTGGCCTGGCTTCTGAGGCTCCTTCCAGCTCCAAGATGCTGTGCTATAAATGAGAGAAATGTGAACCTTGGGTTGCTATGATCTGAAAATATTTTGAACGTGGAGGATCAAGTTGTACAGCTACACATGAACAAGATAATATGTTAATGACTAAGAAGATTGTATTTAATCCAACGGGGAAACAGCAGAGCTGCCGCTGCTGCTGCTAGTGTGTGTGTGTGTGTGTGTGTATGCATACAAGGCTTCCTTCCTTGCGCTCAAGCATATATTTTAAATCACTAATATAGTAATCAGGCCTCTGGCAGCCTCTCTTGCCCAATCACACACACATTTCAGGTTAAAATGGGGGGGGGGATTCCACCACAGTTGCTTCCATTCTTTCTGTGTTTGGGTGGCTTTTCTTTCTTTTTTAAGAAATTTTTACAGCGGTGAAGGTGTTGGATTGACAGCCCCTGGAGGCCTCTAGTCTCAGAACTGGGACGCGTGGGCGGTGAGCCGGGGCTTTCATCACCATTTTGCGCGCACTCACCAACCGCCCCCTTCCCAGCCGGCATAATCCGTCCAGCCACCGCCTGCTGGACAAGCTCTGCTTTGGCCCCAGACCCTCGACGGAGGATGGTTAGAGCGGCGGCCCCGAGGCGCCCGGGCCAGACCACGTGCTCGGGGCCCTACCTGCGGGGGCGGAAAAGAAAGCGTTCACGCGACCGGCCTGGCAGGGGCTGGCCGTGGGAAGGGTTAGCTTGCTGACCTTTCCCCGGTTGAAGGGTCGGGCCCAGAGGCGGGAGTGGATCGGGAGTCGCACGTGGGCCTCACCACGGCCCCGTTCTAGAACCCAGCCCCGGAAACACCCGCGGAGGACGCCCCAAGGTCCCCGCGCCGTTCGCTCCGGCAGGGAAGGGGGGCGCGGCCGCCTGTCCCCGCCCGACAGCCGCGCCCTCGTCGGGCCGGAGCGGATTGGCCGGCGCGCGGCCGCAGGGTGGGCGGAGGCCGAGCCCGCGGCCAGGTGAGGCGCCCCGCCCCTCGGCGGCTCCAGGTGCGCTGGTGGGACCCGGGGCCGAGGGCAGGGGCTGGGGCGGGCGGCCGGGTCGCCATGGCCGAGTCGCAGCTGAGCTGCCTGGACGAGGCGCACGTGAACGAGAGGGTGACCGAGGCGCAGGCCGCCTTCTACTACTGCGAGCGGCGGCGGGCCGCGCTGGAGGCGCTGCTGGGTGGCGGCGAGCAGGCCTACCGCGAGCGGGTCCAGAAGGAGCAGTTGCGGGACTTCCTGTCCAGCCAGGAGCGCCAGGCCCTCCGCGCCGCCTGGAGCCCCTACGAAGATGCCGCCCCCGCCCGTGGCAAGAACAAGACCAAGGCCCCGGCGCAGGCCGCCCCCGAGCCCGCCGAGTCCCTGGCCTACTGGCCCGACCGCTCCGACACCGAGGTGCCCCCGCTGGACCTGGGCTGGACCGACACTGGCTTCTACCGTGGCGTGAGCCGTGTCACCCTCTTCACCCACCCCCCCAAGGAAGAGAAGGCGCCCCACCTCAAGCAGGTGGTCAGGCAGATGGTCCAACAGGCCCAGAAGGTAGGCCTTTTACCTCGCCCCCGTTGAAGGGGACCCCAGCCTCAGGTCCCTTGGGCCAGGCCCGACTTCAGAGCCTGGGCCTGGGCCAGCCTCCCTAACAGCCTTCTGGAAAATGGGCCCTGACCGCCGTCACCTTTTGGGCCTGTGGTGGCCTCCAGAGAGGATGGATGTGAACTTGTTTGGCAAATTAGAAGGTGCTGGACAGATGTTAGTCATCCTTATGACAGTGTCCAGAGGCACTGGCTTTTCTCTGCTCTGTTTTTTTACTTCCCTGTGGCTTCCCTCTCCTTAGGGAATGGGGGGGCTGAGGCCCTGTGGTAAAGTGGGCCACTCGGTAATAACCTGTGGGCTGCCCAGTGATTTACAAAACACTTCCGTGGCCATTTCTCATTTGATCTTCAGAACAACCCCAGGAAGTGGGGATAGGGACACCCCCCCCCGCCAGCCTCTCTGGAAGCCCCCCCAGAGTCAAGGCTGGACTCACACCTCACATTCACCCACCTCTCCGACCCCAACCGGGTACTAGAGCTCAAGCTGTCTGGAGTAAGTAAGGGAATATATTCTGAGCATCTATATGTGCCTGGCACCGTGCTAGGCACTTTGACAAGGTAGCTGAGCCCAGCAGCTCAGGAAGAAACTCCCGCTTAACCGCATCTGCTCTGCTTGACAGTTGAAAGGAAGGGGCCATTCCAGGGTGGCTGGTTAGAATACTGGCAGAACCAGTAGATGGTGGGGCAGGGGGAGATTTTAACCTTTACTCTGTGCCCTTGGGTATTGGTACCTGGGTAGAGTTTTCAGATAAAATGCAGGATCCCCAGTTAAATTTGAATTTCAGATAAACAACAAATACTTTCTAAATACTAAAAAAAAGAAAATTTTTGTATTAGAAAAATATTTGTTGATTATCCAGAAATTCAGATTTAATTGGGCATCCTTTATTTTTACTTGCTAAATCAGGCTCCCTACACTGAAATTTGTTAAGAAACACCAGCAGCCTGTCACGCCCAATTCAGAATATACTAGAGGAGCGGCTCGGGTTCGCTGTACTAAATCAGCTGGACGAGTGGTTGGAGTCCTGTTGCCCGTGAAGAAGGGAAGGTGAACCCAGGAAGACCAGTGATGGGACCCTTCTTTGTGGAAGGGGTGATCTAGGTTGTTGGCTAGACTGGCAGCTACAAGGAAGGGTTAACTTTTCACTGTCCCTATTTCCACCCTGCCTCTCTAAGTCATTCCTCCTTGTCTGACTGAGCTGTCTTTGTATATTGCATTCTGCAGGAGAGAAAGGCAAGTTTGAACACAGGAGGGGAAAGGGAAGTGGGTGGCAGTAATGGGCAGCAGGTTGTAGCTGGGGTCAGTCTCATGCTGTAAGACTAACAAAGCCTCGGTTTATTCAGCATTTAATGTCTCAGCCACTGTGCTAATGATTTACCTGCCTTTTCTTATTCACTTTTTACAACAACTCAGCAAGATAGGCATTTTCCTTCTGTTCGCCAGTTGCTGTCAAGTCGATTCGACTCATGGTGGCCCCACGTGTGTCAGACTAGAATTGCGCTCCATAGGGCTTTCAGTGGCTGATTTTTGAGGAAGTAGATCTTTAGGCCTTTCTTTCCACAAGCCTCTGGGTGGGTTCCAACCTTCAACCTTTCAGATAGCAGCCGAGCATGTTAACTTTTTGCACTACCCAGGGACTTACTTATGTTTAGAAAAGAAGAAATCAGGATTCAGAACAGCTAAGTTACTTGCCTAAAGTCACATAGCTAGTTAAGTGGCTAAGCGGGGATTCAGACACCAAAGTCCTTGCTCTTAACCACTGGGCCATCCTGCTCTGCTGCTGAAGTGCTGGTATGGCAGGATTAAGGCAAGGAGTTTGAGAGGAGCTGGCCTGGCCATCTCAGGCTATGTATCCCTGTTACAAAAGCGAGGGGCTGGGCCCCTGCCAGTTGGGCCTTCTAGTCCCATATGAGTTAGAATTGACTCGATAGGAACAAGTTTGGTTTTGGAGCCCTGGTGGTGTAGTGGTTAAGAGCTCAGGCTGCTAACTGAAAGGCCAGCTGTTCACATCTACCACCTGCTCATTGGAAGCCCTATGGGGCAGTTCTACTCTGTCCTATAGGGTTGCTATGAGTCGGAATCAGCTTGACGGCTATGGGTTCAACAGGTTAGTCCCATGTGGAATGATAAGACTCTTGTGCCACGGGATCTTCCTGTCTCTTTAAATATCTAACAGCAGAAATTTTCACAATTGTGAACCAATAATACGTATCTGAAAGCAAACAAACCCCATCGCCTTAGAGTTGATTTCGACTCATGGTGACCCCATGTGTTACAGAGTAAAACTGCTCCGTAGGGTTTTCTTGGCTATAATCTTATGGAAACAGATCACCAGGCCTGTCTTCCCTGGTGCCGCTGGGTGGGTTCGACCGGCCAGTCTTCTTTGTTAGTAGTCAAGTGCAACAGCTCGTACCACCCAGAGACCTATTAACCAGTAGTTGTATCCTGACTGCCTGCTGTGTGCTAGCGCTAGCCAAGCAAAGGCTGTAAGCTGTGGCCTTTGCCCTCCAAGGACTTACTCACATGCTAGGGGATTTGTTGGCGGGGGGGTGGGGGGGAAGAGTTTTTGAGGCTGGACTTGCCTAATCTGAGACGGTGTCCTGAGGGAGGCGAATTGCAGAGTTGGAAGGGAAGAGAAAAGGAAAGTGGGCAGTTTGTTGGTTCAGAAGCAGAAGCAGGAGCGGGACATTTTTGCTCTAGAAAAGCAAGGAAATGTGATTGGCTGGAAGAGAGAGTTGTCGTGGTGGAGCTGAGTACTGTGTGGGGCCTGGCGTAGGAGTACTAAAACTGGGTCCAAGGCCAGTGACCACCCCCTGGAAAAAGCAGCTTCTAACTCTGTTCTGGAAACCCTGGTGGTATAGTGGTTAAGTGCTACGGCTGCTAACCAAAATGTCAGCAGTTTGAATCCACCAGGCGCTCCTTGGAAACTCTATGGGGCAGTTCTACTCTGTCCTGTAGGGTCGCTATGAGTTGTAATCAACTTGATGGCAGTGGGTTTAGGTTTTTTTTTTTTTTTTGGTAATTCTGTTCTGGGTACCTTCCCCAACTCCCAGACCCTCTGGGCCCCCATCCTGTCGCTTTGAATTACTGCCTGTCATGTCAGTCTGTACAGGATCTTCTCAAAGACCCCGTAAAGCAGGTAGGACAGAGAGCTTGACCCTGTTTCACAGGTGAGGCAACTGAAGCACAGAGAAGGAAAAGGACTTGCCCAAAGGTCATGTGGTTGATAATAGGAAGACCCAGGACAAGAACCCAGATCCCTACCTTCTGTTGCCAGGGCTACACCCTCTGACCACCACTGCCTGCCCCTCCTCCAACCCTGCTTGTCCAGCTGGCAAGCAACCCTCTGTGGCCAATAAATTAGATTCTTCCTTCTTCCTTTTCACCCTGAGGGAGAGAGTTTCCTGTCAGATCCTGGCTGACTGGAGGCTGGGTAGGGCGCAGTGTGCAGTGGTTTATGTGCAGAGATACAGTGACTTCGTGGAGGGGAGGCACAATGACATGCTTGCATGAGGACTGTGCCACACAGTGTCACATTTTATCTCATTTAAAACCCAGAATAAGCTGGTGAGGTGGCTTTGTTTTTTATTCCCAAGTGACAGGAGCTGAGGCCCAGGGGGAGTTGCTGTGACTTGTCCGTGGTGAGAGATTCCACACCTGGTCCTCATGACTGGGAATCAACTCGATGGCAGGGAAGGAGGGGCCTAATTATGGGGGGACAATTTCAAAATACAGATTGGAGAGGAAGGGCTGAGGGGGTGGCCAGTGAGAAAACCAACCAGGTTGTGGAGGTGGGACCCTGTGGGCTAGACAAAGGCCTTTGAGCAGGTGCGTATAAGTTCTCTGGTCTCTGGGCCTCTGCGGATGGCAGAAAGCCTTCCTAGGCCTGGTCTCAATTACCAGCATTCAAACACTCTGCTGTGTTTACTTCTGGGGTGGGGTTTTTTCTTGCTGATTTTTTCCCCTTGAGTTATCTGATTATTTTAGTTCACTGAATGATGTACTTTTTCAGCTTAAACCTCAGGCAGAAAGATGCCTTCAGGGACCCAGAAGTGAACTCTTCGCCTGGCCCATGCTCACAGAGAAGACCAGGGCAATGTGCCAATGTTCGGGCCACTAAGATCATTGTAACTACCAGCGAGTGGTCTTAAAAACAAGACTGTGTAGACAGGGGAACTCTTAGTTCTTATTTACAAAACCAGAGTAAGAGGACCAAACAACCATAATTTGGATGAGCTGGGACTAGGAAGGATCGGGCTTCCTTCTGGCCACTCAACAGATAGCACTTAGGTAGAAAACAGACATAAAAGGCATCACTGCTCTTAACTAGCGTAGTAGTCTGTTAAGCCATCATTATAACGTAACATGATGAGTGCTCGACACAGGGTGTGGCAGGAGGGGCAGTAATCCAGCCCCAAACCCAGTTAGGGCAGGACCTTTGATGCTGAAAACCTGTCTACAAGCGTGTCTGAACTCAGCAGGGAGGGTGAGATTGCACCAAGCCATCCACCCATCCTGGTGCCCAACCTCCCTTGTGACGAGTGGCTTCCATTTTTGAGCCTGCTGGGCAAGTCACTGGGTGGCGCAAACAGTTTGTGCTAGACCATTAACCTAAAGGTTGGTGGTTCGAACCCACCCAGCGGCACTGCAAAAGAAAGGCCTGGAGATGTGCTTCCGTAAAGATCACAGCAAGAAAATGCTAGGAAACAATTCTACCCTGTAACACATGGGGTCACCAAGAGTCGGAATTGACTACACAACAGTGGGTTTGGTTTTTTTTGTGGGCAGGTTTGGAGAGCTTCAGGAACAGAGGAAAACTTAATGCTTCCCTCACCCAGAGACTGACTGTTGACCCCTGTGTTTATGGGCCCCACACCCAAATGTACCAGCTACCCAGTTCTTCGTAGTTTACCACAAACACCCATTTCCTCTGAGCCTCAATGACCATGTAAGAGGGTATTATCTCCATTCCATAGACAAGCCCTCTGAGGTCCGAAAGGGTGGAATGACTTGTCTTTTAGACCAGGGACAAGAAGGTTACACAGCTTCTCTAGGTCCTTGACCAGGATTAGCACTGACCCCGTGAAGATTATAAAAACAACCCAGGAGAGGGAGTTATAATAGGTAGTCATTTTTAACTAGGAGCTGCTCTTTTTATTTCTGTCGCTAGTGGAATAGGACCACCTAGCCGATTGGAGAAAAGAGTGAAGTGAGTGGCCAGGCCATCCCCAGCCCCATCTCTGCCTCTTGACATGTTTGTCCCCTTTCCTTCATAGCCTGGCTCAGATGCCACCTCTTCCCTGGCACTTTACCAAATTCTTCATCCAAAGGCAATGTTTTGTTCTCTGACGCGGCTCCTCGTGTGTCCCACTTTGTTTGGCAACAGCTAGCTTGGTGAGAGCCGTTTCTTCCTCCTCCTGGACTGGAAGCTTTGGGAGAGCAGAGACTGTCTGGACTCCTCTTGGTCTCCTTTTGCAAGGACTCAGCGTGGCCTCGGCTGTTGCAGGCAGTCAAGTATTTGTTTAAATGACTGAAACCGTCTACTGCTGGCCACCCATCCCTCTGGAGAAGCAGGGGTTTGGAGGAGTCTCCGGCTGAGTTGCGCATTACCCAGGGGCTTCTTTATCCCCATTGTAGCAAGCTGCCTGGCAGCAAAGAGAAGGCTGTATGCTGGGGGTGAGCGAGGGGCAGGGCTGGATCAGACAGTTGAGGAAAGGCCTCAGGCTAGGGGCCTGGCCTCCTAGGGTGAGCAGCTGATGGGCGTGACCGGCTGGGACCCAGATGCCCAGGAGGTGTGGCAAAGCCTTAAAGTCATAGGCCTACCTCACCAGGAGACTCAGCTTTGCAGTAGAGCCCACTGCCTTACCCCACGAGCCCCAGTTGGTGCCTCCCTCACGCAGCTCTATCCAGCACACAGTCCTGACACCTTTTCTGCACCAGGCACTGTGCTGGGCATTGGGATCTAGAGACAAAGCTGATACCAAAAAAAAAAAAAAAAATTACATATTAAAAATGTTACTGGTTTGTGAAATCTGAGAGTCTGAGAATTGCACTCATTGCTTCCTCACCGCCTCATCGGAGTTGTTAGCTGCCCTCAGAGTCAGCTCCAGCTCATGGTGACCTCGTGTATAACAGAAGGAAATGTTGTCCAGTCCTGTGCCCCCAGTTCTCAACCTGTTCCTAATGCCTTGCCACCTCCCTCCTTTCCCCGTTCCCCTCGCCTTTCATCTCAGAGGACACCTGACTTTATCCAGGAGCTTCTGAGCTGCCTTTTAAAAGCCTGATTTAAATGCACAGACTGCATCGTTTTTTTTCTTCTGCCGCTGGCTCCCATCCTTACCCTCCAGTCCCCACGGAGAGGGCAGAGCGAAGAGAGGGCCTCTCTGGGCAGCTCCAGATGCCCCCTCGGCCTAACCTTCTTCCCCTCTGCAGGTGACCCATCCACATAAGCTTTGCACCTGGGCAGTTCCAGAGCCCCTGTCCCATTAAGGCTGGTGGATAATGGCAGAGCTGCAGTTCCAGGGAGCCTTGGTGGCACAGTGGTTAAAGTGCTAGGCTGCTAACTGAAGGTCGGCAGTTCGAACCCACCAGCCCTCCATGGGAGAAAGATGGAGCAGTTCTACCATCCTCTTTGGTTGCTATGAGTTGGAGCGACAGCAGCAGGTTTGGTTTTTTTGGCAATCCTACAGGATCTTGCCCAAGCCTGTCGGGGCATCCTTGTCAAGCCCTATGTTTGGCTGTTGAGTTCTGACTCTCCTTTACACATACTGATCCGAGGAGCTGGAAGACCTGAGCAAGAAACACTGATTCATGTCAAGGACAGGCGACAGGCTCTGAAGTGGAAAAGTTGCGGATTCTGTCCTGACTTAGCCACATACTCACTGTGGTCTCTCTGGCAAATCTCTGAGACTCCTCCCCCGTAAAATAGAGAGAATAATACGTAGGTTTCTGGATGGTTGTGAAAACCAAGGGGAGAACTCCATGTGAAAGCTGAGGACACCTAGGAAGGATCGTCCACCACCACTGCCAGCTGAATTGAGTCGACCCCAACTCATGGCGATTCCACGTGTGTCAGTGTAGCACTGCACACCATAGGGTTTTCAGTGGCTGATTTATGAGGAGTAGATCACTAGGCTTTTCTTCTGAGGCACCTCTGGGTAGACTCAAACTGTCAACCTTTCGGCTAGCAGTCTAGCTCCTTAACCTTTGCACCACCAAGGGACTCCAGAAAGTGTCATACAAACTACCATGGTATTTCCTCCCAAGAAGTGGGGTTGCCCCAGCCAGGAGATTTGAGTTTGGAATTGCCTGTCATTGGTAGGGTTGGAGGGCCTGTGTGTGCATGTGTTTCATGTTTCCTCCTTTGAGTAGGAGGGGAGCAGCTGCCCACTGCTCCACTTCTCCCATTTTTCTGTTGGCCTTGATTGTGGTGGCAGCTTGACAGGGTGACTGTCTGTCTGCTTGCCTTCACGCTGTCTCCAGGAGACCGTGACGTCTAATCCTCAGTCCGGGGTCTTCACTGGTGTCTGCAATGGCAGAGAGAGACTGGACAGGAAGGTGCAGGGTCCTAACCTGGGGTTCCCTGAGGGCGCTTCCCTGCACAGTCCTCCAGAAGGGCCTGACCACTGCACAGCAGGCCAAAGGGCCCAAGGGCAGTGTGGAAAGCGACTCCCCAACTTCCTTTTTCTCTCGCTGGGGGAGGAGGCCCAGTAGACTGGGGGGTGGTGCTGAGCATTAGCCACGATGTCATCATGGCCTTGGGCTGTGCTTCCCTCTTTGGAGAAGAGGAAGAACAGGCTTGGCTCCTCTGTGGAGGATGCCCTGAAAAATGGGTGCCTTCTTCATAACCTTCTTGGTTTTGTGGGGAGCAATGGAAGGCCTGTTGGGCAGAGGTTTCAGGAGGCCCAAGCCACTGCCAGGGAAAGGAGTGCTTGGCTGGGAGACCTGGGTGCCCTCATTCTTGCCCTGGTCCTCCCTTTCCTCCATTACTGGGTGATCTAGGAAAAATCATTTGCTCTTGCTAGGCTCCATTTCTTCATCTGTAAAATGGGGATAATTTGTCTTCCTGATTACTTTCATAGATTCCTCTGAGGATTGGATGCAAGGCCAGCAGAACGCACTTGGAGAAGTTGAGTAATGCGTGCAGATTAAAGGGATTTCTATTAAGAGGGCTAACATTGTTAAGAGATAGGCACTTTGCATATTAGCTCCTGTAATTAATTCAGTCTACAACACCTTGCAAAGAAGTGGCCCTTTCCCTGAGGCTCAGAGAAAGCACGAGATCATAGAACTCAAGAGAGGCTAGCTGGTATTCCACCTTAGGTCTAAGCACAAGGCTTGCGTCCTGCTACAAATGCAGGTGCCCCTTGGGGATTGCCTCCTGGGGCCACCTCTTCCCTCTAAAACTTCCAAAAACATTTAAAGTGTGTTTGTGGCCAGGCAGGCCCTGGGAAGCTCGTAGCCTAATTCAGGAGACAGACAAACTCACAATTCCCAGCTGCAGAAATCCATGCCAAGCAGGGGAGAGGATTCTTCCCCGTGGCAGCATGGGGGCAGATGTCACGGGGATGCAGGATCTAGGTAACTTCCGGGGATCCATATTGTGCTCTTAGTGGCCACTTCCTGGCCCCCTGGGGCCCCAATGGGATTCCCATCCCAGCCGCCCTCTGCCCCCTCAACAGAGTGTCGCCCCTTGGGATGCTGCCCCACCTTGGCTGGGGGCCAGACCTGCCTCCCTTTTCTCAGCCTGTACAAAGCCTGATCTGAGAAAGGCTTCCAATCCAAGCTGGGTTGAGGAAAGAGCAGGGCAGAAAGCCAACCAGCCAGGGGCGGGTCCTGGCTGACCTCCTGCCTCTGCCCCTGGCAAGGTCCTGAGACCCCTTCCCCAGCCTGGGCAGGCCAAGTCACCTTGGCCTCCCTGCTCCCTCCCCCAGCCCCACCCTATTCCCCTCCCCCCACCCCCCCCTACCCGCACTATGATCAGTCAGTCAGCCTTTGCTGCAGCAGCTGCCATCCTAGTTTTCTCTCTCCTGCTCTGAAACCCGGGGTGTCTGTGGACTTGCTGGTGATCCCTGGAAAAGAGCCTCTGGCTTTTCTAAATGTTCTTCTCCCTGGCCTGGCTCTCCCACTCATCTGTATGCTCATCGCCGGCACAGCTTGTACCATGGTCATCATTCTGTCGGGCCCCTTGCTGGTCTGGCTGGGCGGGTGGGAGGTGAGATAAGTGTCCCTTTTGCTTTGTTTTCAGCAGTGAGTAAGAGATGGTCGGGGCAGGGGCGGGGACCAGGACTCTTTCCCTTTGTGTGGATCTTCCAGGACAGGCTGTGAGTGTCCTTAACTCCACACCCCAGGAGGTCACCTTGGCTGCTTTTGGACTGTCTGGAGATTTCCACAGTGTGTTCATTCCTTCCACAGGTATTACCGAGAGCCTGCTATGTGCCAGGTGCCAGAAATTTACAGATGAATTAAACATAGCCCGTGCCCTAAGTCTAACGGAGGAGATAAAGAGAAAATAAATTACAGCACAGTGGGAAGGGGGTGTTGGTGGGTTTTATTTATCAAGCACTTAATGCCAGACATGCCAGCCCTTTTAGAATGTATTATTTCATTCAATGTTCCCAACAACGCAGCAGTTTTCCATTTTACAGATGAGGAAACTGAGGGGCAGAGAGGATAAGGTCATGCTGCTGGTCAGTAGTGGAGCTGGGTGGGAACTGCGGTGAGTCTGACTCCTAGACTTGAGCTCTTTCATGCACTGGGCTCCAGTACCACGCAGGTGACCCCAGAGAGCAGGGGCACCACACCTGGGCAAGGTAGCAGCCAGGTGAGCAGAGCCTTCCCCTTGGAATCGGCAACTGATCTAGCTAGTTAGTAGGGCAGACATGGAGCCCCTGGGTGGTGCAAACAGTTAACGTGATTGGCTGCTAAACGGGAGGTTGGAGGTTGGAGTCCACCCAGAAGGGCCTAGTGATCTAATTCCAAAAAATCAGCATTGAAAATCCCGTGCAGCACGGCTCTTTTTTGACACACATGGGATCACTATGAATTAGAATCAATTCAACCAACTGGTTTGGAGTCCCTGAGTGGTATAAAAGGTTAACGCTGTCGTGGTTAACTAAAAAGTTGGCACCTCGGAGACAGGCCTGGTGATCTACTTCTACGATATCAGCCATCGAAAACCCTGTGGAGCTCATTTCTACTCTGACACACATGGGGTTGCCATGAGCCAGAACTGACAGCAGCTGGTCAGGGCAGGGAGCGGACCCGAGAGCACATGTACTCACACTGTTCTCATCACCCAAATGCCCTTCTGACCCCCTTCACCAACCACACCCCTCTCTGCATTCTCAACTTGCCCCCCTGGGGAAGCCTTCCCAGGTAACATTACCTGGCACTGGCCACGCAGTTATCCTTGCTACTTCTCAGAACCTTTGCAGGCAAACTGCCAGCTCCGGTTGTCTTGCCCTGATGGATCCATCAAGAAATTCCTCGGCAGGTGTTCCCTGACTCCTGCCTGCTCTGCCCACATATTGCAGAGTGCTGGGAGCTCGAGGCCAGTAACCCAAACCAGCAGATGACCCTAAAATCGTTTGTGTATCTTCACTGAATTGTCTTTTAAGCGGCTGATTTATCTTCCTAATTATGTTTAGCTTTAAGCTAAAGTTAAAATGAGCTTGCATTAGATAATTTTCACTAATTAACACCAACTTAGTGCAGGGGAAACCGTCCCAGAAGTATGCCATGGGGCAGGGAAAAGCTGGCTTAGGACCTTGAGAAGAATTGCTATGCTTACTCCCTGGCGGATCACTTGTGGTTCTTCACGCTGAATTGATTGACCTTACTCACGTGGGTGCGGACTGTCCTTTTTCCTGGAGAGCCATTGAGGTCTCCCTCTGTGTCCCTCCTCATATGGGGTGTGGCTGTCAAAAGTGATGCCCTCCAAGGGTCAGATCCACAGGAGTGAGCCCAGTGGGGCACAGCAGGGAGACCTGGCCCATGGGGACAGGAATAGAGCCCCGCAGAGGCCGAGGTGTCTAGGAGAGGAAGCCAAGCAGGGAGACCTGGCCCACAGGGTCAGGAATAGAGCCCTGAAGAGGCCGAGGTGTCTGGGAGAGGAAGCCAAGCAGGGAGACCTGGCCCATGGGGTCGAGAATAGAGCCCTGCAGAGGCCAAGGTATCTGGGAGAGGAAGCCAGCTCGGCTGGGTGAGATTGGGCTCAGCCAGTGCAGCCAAGGAGCCTGGTGTTTAATGATGTCTAATTAGCGAGCCTGAAACAGTGGAACATGGCTACAGACAGCTGGGGAGCTTCAGCTGACAGCGCGCAGATGCTGGTGAGGTGGGGAGTGGGACCCCATTGGCACCTTGGTCTTGGCTCTGCCCTCTGGGTGGGCTCAGGGCTCAGGGCCAAACTGCATCCCCAGCACCGGAGGGAAGCCCCTACGGTGGAGGTGTCTGCTTCAGACATCTCCCACAGGTACAGGAAGGAACTACAAGTCCCCACCCCCAGCCCTCAGGGATAGATGGAGACCCAGGCCTGAGCAGACGCATGCTGGGGAGAGACCCTCGGCGCTGGGGGCAGAGGACAATCCTGGGGCAGCCTCCAGGACGAGGGGAGCGAGGACTTCATGGGAAGGCATTCTCACCTGGGGAGGTGAGCCAAGGCGGGAAAGCCAAGCCCGCCAGGAGCACTCAGAGAACAGAACGGTCTTGTGTGCGCTTGTTGGGGTAGCAGGTGGAAGAGTGCGTCTCTGGGTTGGCAGAGGGGGTTAGGCTGATTCTGTGGGCAAATGGGAGTCAAGGTGTCTGAGCAGGGGTACAGCACGCTTAGGGCTGTGGTGTTCTATTCAACATGTTCTCACATCCTTCTTCAAGAGGGAGCGCCGTCAGGACAGGGTAAGCCAGTCTTCCATGGCGCTGACACCGAGCACCTACTGTGTGCTGTGCACTGTCCAGGAGGAGGGGCTGGGGGCAAGCCCCCCACTAGATTCCATGTAGGCATTAGCTCAGTTCTTTTCATCCTCACCGGAGCCATGAGGCAGCCTCAATTACAGATGAAACTCAGAGGGTTAGGTGACTTGCCCAAGGTCATGCAGCTAGTGTGGGACCTCAGATTCCAAAGCCTGTGCTCTCCAGGAGTCCAGGGGTGTGAGGAAGCAGTGGGGGAAGGGCAGCAGACTTCCGTGCTTTCCGGAAGAACGAGCCTCTCCCCTGGGCAGCTGGGCAGACCTCCTTGCCTTTGCTCTCCTCTCTTACCCCAGGCTGCATGATGGGAAGCTTCAGGTGGTGTTGATGGGCACCGAGGAGTCAATATGACTCAGAATGACCCCACGCGATGGAGTAGAACCGCACCACAAGGTTTTTTAGGTTGTAATCTTCATGTGAACAGATCTCCAGGTCTTTCTCCTTCGGAGCCGCTGGGTGGATTTGAGCCACGAACCTTTCAGTTATCAGCTGAGCACTTAACTATTGTGTCACTAATGTTCCTTAAGTTCTGGGTAAAGGTATGTCATTGAGCTGTTCACACAACCTATTGATTAAAAATTGGAGATAATTCAGATCAGGCCCAGTTGCAGCCTTGTAACCAAAGAAAATCTGCGAATATCGGAACCTGCATAAGGTGGAAACCTGTCAGAGAAAGAAAACTCAAATATTTTCCACTAATAGAGAGCGAAGGAAAGGGAAGACTGCACCCTGGCAAAGGCAGAAAACTTGCAAAACCCAGAAACACAAGGCAGTCCAGTTGGTCGAGCTCTGGCTGTCCGTTTCACTGAATTTGCAGTATACCCAGAGTCCCTTAACCCACCCTGCCCAGGAGGTGAGTTGATTCCCTAGTCCAGTAGCACCTTTCTGTGCTCCCCTAGGGTTTGTGCAGTGACAAGAAGGCACGCCTGTCCCCGGAGCTGGCCCCGCTGTATGGCACTCCGGCAGCATGTGCAGACTGCTTGGTGTCCAGTGTAGACACCCAACCTCGCTCTAGGAGCGGTGCATAATGCAGAAAACCAAAAAACCAAACCCGCTGGCGTCGAGTTGACTCTGACTCCTGGTGACCCTACAGGACAGGGTAGAACTGCCCTGTAGGGTTTCCAAGGCTGTAAATCTTTACAGAAGCCGACTGCCACATCTTGCTCCTGAGGAGCGGCTGGCAGCCCAGCGTTTAACCGTTGCGCCACGTAATGCAGACTCTTCACTTAATTGCCCTTCCCCTCAATTAGCTCCAGTTCTGACCTTTGTGGGCGTACGGTGGTGCCTGGGTTTTAATTACCACTTTGGGCCGGGCCTGCTGGGCACGGTATTGAGTGGAGGAGAAACATCTCCACCTCGGTGTCTGTGTCCCGGGGAGCCTAGTGCGCCCCGTCTCCCCTCCTCTGACAGCTGGTGGCTGGCTTTGTCCTGGGCGCCCTCTAAGGTAGCTTCTGGGGCACTGCCCGTTGCCTCTAACAGACCAAGCACCACACTCTGGGCTCCATTGCATTTTCTCATTTAAAACTCAGCAATCCTAGGAAGATACTATCTCTCCATTTTCACATGAGGAGACTAAATGACCCATGCAAGGTCACACAGCCCAGAAATGGAGCTAAGATGCAAACCCAAGACTTCTGCTTTCAAAGTGTATATTCTCTTCAAAACACTCCGAGTGCGATCTGCCCACCCAGATGCATTTTCAGAAGCTTGCTGAATCTCAGTCTCTTAGGAGGCCCTGGAATCTGCATTTTCAACAGGACACCCCTGCTGCCCTATAGACCTTGATCCTTCTCTTTGGGGAGACCAGAGGAAGAGTCTATGGTTGGAGGCTGAGCTGGGAGGCCAGCAGGGCAGACCCAGCACTACATGGGAGAGAGGACCACCCTTTTGTCCTAGACAAACAACCCTGGGCTGCCAGACAGCGGACATTCTAGGAGGCAACAGCTTGTTAGCCCAGTTGCTGCCATCCCTGCCCTGAGGGACTTTAGGGCTTAAGGTATGTGGAATTAGCCCCATTCGCCTTGTAGCTAGTGAGTTTAATCCCTCATAACTGCAGAGCATTGTCCTGGGAATTTGTGGGCATGATCTCATCTGAACAGCCCAACAGCCCCAGGAGGCAAGCAGGGCAGGGATGGGAGGTGAAGCCCCAAGCTCGCACAGGTGACCCGTGGGAAAGTGGGGACTGGGACCACCACTGTAGTAAGATGCTTCTTCTGGCTCCCTTCTCTTCCCTGCCCTGGAAGAGTGACCGTCACCAGAACGCCCCAAGGTCAGCAGGCCTTAACTAAGGTCTCCTGCTTTTTCATACCATGGAGCTGGGTGGAGCAGGGATGGAGTTTGGGCAGGATCTTCACAGGCAGCGGGAGCCACACCCACCCCCAGTGCTAGAGCCCTGACCACAGAGCTGGGCAAACCCATGAGGAAGAGGATAGCATTGTTCATCTCTGCTGGTAGTTTCAGTCTGCAGCCTGGTTTTGTGTGACCGGAGGTGGCGTGGGGTCCTGGCCAGAGGATGCCCTGCCCACCCAGTTTGGGAGTGGCAGCTTGGGGCTGTGGAAAAGCACGGATCTGGGGGTCAGGAGCCCAGGCTCTTGTCCCACATCTCCTGAGACCTACCTGGGTAATTTTAATCTTGGGGGCAGGCTAGCTTGTCCACGTTTCCTCCCAGCTCTGGGATTCTGCGTGTCTGAGGTGACCTCTGTTGCAGGGGCCACGAACAATGGGCAGTTTGTGCCCTGCACATGGGCTTGGTTGGGGCGGCGGGGGTGGGGGGGCGGTAATATGAGGACAGGCACACAGCCATGTCCCACTTACTGGCCTTGCTCTGTCCCAGCGAGGACGGCTCCTTCTTTTAATTTGCACAAAGGTGCTTGCTGTATGTGCTGGTGGTGGCCCTGCCTCCTGGCCTGATTGCCCTGGTGCAGGGCCTCTACCCTTCGGCTAAGTACTATTTTCCGTCACAGGCTGGCTGCTCCTTTGAGATCCTAGGTGGATGGAGTAAAGGCACAGAGACAGACCTTTGAGCCGACTCTCAGGCAGTAGTCCCCAAAGGGGCTAAATTCTTTTCCCTTTTCTGTGCCTTAATTTGAGGAAGAGCTTCTATTCTGTCTTCCAACAAAACTAAACAGGAATCTTGCTCAGCATTCTTTTTTTTTTTTTTCCTTCACCCAATCCCTTGACATTAATGAAATAAAGAAGAAAACTACAAAGCTCCTCCTGCACCCAACAGGCACACGTTAGAGACATTTACTCCACACACGGGAGAGCTGACTATGACGAGCTGTGTGCCGAGGGTGATACGAGAGAAATCAGACGGTCCCTGCCACCCAGGAGCCCGCAGCCTGTTAGGGGACAGAGACATTTAGCAGATAAATGTCTGCTTTTGACACAGCAGAATGTCAAGGCACTCTGTTATCTGCCTGAAGTACCATATGGGCATGAAAGAGGGATTGGTTAACATTATAGGGTGGGGAGAAGTTCAGGAAATTCTTGGCCAAGTCTTGAACGATGCACGGATGTTTCATGGGGCACAGCAGGGGTAGGAATAAGAGGACTTGAAGCTGCCTTGTATGTGAAGTTGTTCTGGGGGTGGAGGGAATTTTGCCCCCCCGGGAGGCAAAATTATCAATGTCATGTGCACCTGACCCAACCCATGGTGTTTTCAGTCACCTCGTATGCATGTGAAAACTGGACAGTGAAAAAGGAAGACAGAAGAAGAATTGATGCATTGAATTGTGCTGTTGGCAAAGAATATTGAATATACTGTGAACTGCTAGAAGAATGAACTAACCAGTCTTAGAAGAAGTATAACCAGAATGCTCCTTAGAAATGAGGAGAGTGAAACTTCACTTCCTTACTTCGGACATAAGGAAAGACCAATCACTAGAAAAGAACATCATGTTTAATAAGGTTAGAGGGTCAGCAAAAATGAGGTAGACCATAAATGAGGTGGATTGACATAACGGCCACAACAATGGACTGAAACATTCCAACGATCACAGAGATCGCACAGGACCGGGCAATGTTTTGTTCTGTTATACATGGGGTCGCCATAAGTTGGAGCCAACTTGACAGCAATTAACAACAGAGACACTTGTCACAACGGGGGAATGCTACTGGCATGCTGCTGAGCACCCTACAACGCATGGGATAGCCGTCCACAACAAAGAATTACCCACCTCAAAAGGTCAGTGGTGCTGTGGTAGAGAAACCCTATGTCAGGGAAACTAGGTCATTCGGCATAGCTGAAAACAAGGGGCAGAGGCGAGACGTGGCCCAAGAGGAAACTGGAGAGGAGGAAAGGGCCCATCGTAAGTCTGTTTGATGCCAAATTACGGAGTTTGGAAATTTTGGGGGGCTGTAGGACCCAATGGTAGGTTTTTAAACAGGGTTGTATGTTCATCCTTGGCTAGTGCAAACAATTAAGTGCTACTAACTGAAAGGTTGGTTGTTCAGATCCACCCAGAGGTACTTGGAAGAAAGGCCTGGCTCCCAAAAAATCAGCCATTGAAAACCCTGTGAAGCACAGCTCTACTCGGACTTGCATCGGGTTGCCATGAGTCAGAGTCAACAGCACTTGGTTTTGGGTTTGTTTGTTTGTTTTTGGTACATTCATCAGTCTTTTGTTTTAGATGGATTACTGCCATAGAGAGTGAATTGGAGGGCAGAGACCAGTTAGGAAGCCATCCCAGAAGTTCAGGTAAGGGTGAAGTGGGCCTGAGCCAGAGCAGCAGGGCCAGAGAAGGTGCACTGAGGAGGTGAGAACTGGCTGGACTCGACGCCCAGTGGGGTTTGGTCTGCAGGAGGGAGTAGCTGAGTAGACTTGGGGTTTCTGGCGAGGTGACTGATAGGATGGAGTCGGGCGGTGGGGGTCCTGTTCTCTGGGAGCATCAGGTGGGGCAGGCATGAGGCCAGGTGCTGATTTTGGAAGTACCTGCAGGACAGGCTGGTGAAGATGACCACCTGGCAGTTGTCCCGTGGGCGTGGCCATGCAGCAGCGTGGTGGCCAGCTGTAGTCTGGGTCATGCAAACACAGCTGAGGTGTCAGCCAGCACCACCCCCCGCCAATCTTGAGCAGAGCAGCAGAGTGCTGTAGGGAAGGTGAAACCCTCCTTGTTAGTTTTGTTATCTAATGGTAATTAAGGAGCCCAGAAAGAGAATTAGAACAGCTGGCAGTTTAATTAAAGTTCAGTGGCAGGTAGAGGGGAGTTCTGAAGCTCCCTAGCCCACGCCTGCTCCCCCTACCCCTCCACCCCTGCAGCTCAGGCAGGGTATCAAACGAGGAGATGTCAAGAGCTAACGAAACACTCAATGAGAAGTATTACAACATCAGAGCCTCTCTGCCAGTGCACCCGCGACAGCTTCTCAAAACCACCGCCATCTGAAATTAACCTCTCCCCCCGGCTGTGCACAGCAGTGGGCAGGCAGGTGGGGGACACTGGGAGCAGGAGCCAGCAGGGGGAGGGGGTGACAAAATCCATTTCCGAGTTCTGAGCCTGTGACAATCTTCCATTTACACAGGGAAGCTTGAAGTTGTGTTTGCTGTGGGGGATCACGTGGGCATGTCCTGCTCCAGATCCAGGGCGTAGGGACCTGGTTTTCCTGGGTCTGACGCTGAGGAGCTGAATGTCAGGCGGGCCCCCAGAGACCAAAGCCGAGGGTAATTATCACTTTCCTCCATGACTAGATTGCAGAAGTCAGCTAGCAATTGATTTTTTTTTTTAGTACAGATATTTCACTGTTTAATTGGTAGTGACACAGATGGCTGGCTCTCACCAGGGCACCACAGACCGAGCCTCCTGAAAGTCCCACTGCCCTCGGGGCTCCTTTCTCCTCCTCCGTCTGTGATCTGTGATGTCCTCACGTCCTTAGTCAGATGGGGAGAGGGCCAGGCCCGCTTCCCTGCTTACTGTTTCATCCACAAGACAAAAGTAAGATTGGGAATCTGAGAAGAGCTCTGGGGAACCAGTCAAGCAATCCCCAGTTGTACATTGAGGGTTAACTCTAAGCTGGACGCTGTGGAGGGTTCAGAACTGAGGAGACAATGGACTCTGGCCCTAGACAGCACACTGGGAGATAACAGGGACACTTCAAGAGGGCTATTAAGTCTCAGGGCTCCCAGGAACCATGCTGCTGAGAGAATGAGGCCTGAAGTCTGCAACTGCATGCTAAAAAACCCCGCCATGATCCAGTCCCACCCAGGTTCTCCAACCTTGTCTCTCTCTGTGCTCCTTCCTGTATTTAATTGTGAACCGGTCCACTAAACTGGAAGGCTTGAACATTTGAGGTTTTGGGGGGGGGCGGGTAGGAGGAAGGGAGGTCTCAGGTGCAAAAAGCTGATTGTATACCTCAGTTCATGGTACACTGCCATCATCAGTCCACGGAAGGCCTCTCTCATGGTACTTTTCTCCTCCCCTCCCCACCCCATTCCCTTCTCGTCCCATAGGCAGCCCCACTAGGTAGACTTCATTTATTTCACGTGTTTTGTAATGTACTTTAATAGTTGTCAAAGTTTCTCCATGCAGGTGTTCTTACAGGCTAAACCACTATATGTGCTTAAATTGCAATAAAAAATGGGCCTTATTTTCTTTTATTGTTTATAGTTGATTATCGCTGATTTATGTAACTTTTTCTTTAACTTATTGCCGAATTCCTTAATTTAATAGGTTTTCTCATGATTCTTACGTATTTTCTATAAAAATGGTTATGTTGTCTCTAAGTACTGGTAGTATTGTCTCTTCCAATACTGACATATTTATTTTTCTTGTCTTAATTCATTGGTCAGCCCTTGCAACACTGTATTGGTGGTGATAGTGGGTATCCTTGACTTGCTCCAGACTTAAAGAGAGCCTGAAGAAAATACCTGAAGTCTCTGTTAAATACGCTGTTTCATACGGGTTTTTGGTAGGTAGCCTTCATTAAGTGAAGGAAGGTCCCATTTATTACTACTTTTTGGTGAATTTCAGTCACAAATAGGAATCTAACTTTATCAAATACTTGTTAAAAAATTGTTAAGATAGTTGTGTGATTTCTCCTTCCGTGATTCCATTAATGTTTTCTAATGTTGAATCATCCTTACATCTTTAGGATAAGCCTTACTTGATTAGGGTATACCAAAAAACCAAACCCGTTGCTATCAAGTCAATTCCAACTCATAGCGACCCAAAACTGCCCTGTAGGGTTTCCAGGGAGCAGCTGGTGGATTCAAACTGCCAACCTTTTGTTTAGCTGCTGAGCTCTTAACCATTTCACCACCAGGGCCCTGATTATGGTATATTATATTTAATTTGTTTTGTAAACATGTAATTCATGTCATTGCATTTTCAAATTCACTCATGTATAATTGATGCTAATAGTCTTCTTTTAAAATCACTTTTACTATTTCTCAAATCTCTATTACGTCTATAGTTATTTTTCCTTTTTCATTTGTTATTTTATTTGCGTCTCTTCTCTTTTTGTCAGTGTTGCCGGAAGTTTGTCTGTCTTGTTTAGTCTTCTCAAAGAACCAGTTTTTGATTCGATGTTTCTAGAATAACTTCCAACCGGCCCATCTACTGGACGGCAGTGGGTTTGGTTTTTTTTTGTTTGGCCCATCTCCATGTGAGACAGAATGACAGACACAGTGAAATGGAGGCTCTGGAGTCAGACGAGCCTGAGTTCAGTTCCCTGCTCTGCCTCAGGCTGGCTCTGTGCACGTAAACACATTACCCCTCTGTGTTTACTTCACTCCTCTGACTTTACTTCCTTGTCTGTAAAATGGAAATAACAGCCCTTCCTCATAGAGTAGTTGTGAGGATCCAATCAGAAAATTTGCGTAAAGCACTGGAGCCGCATGGGGCACACAGCCAAGTGTTCCGTGCGTGTTAAGTCCTGTCCTCTGTGCCTTTGCGTGGTACCCTTTGCCTGAAATGCTCACTTCCTAGGCCCTTGCCAGCCCACGTGGCACCTGTGTGTATATGAGTCCCTGGGTGGTGCCAACAGTTAACCCGCTCAGCTGCTAACCGAAAGGTTGGTCCACCCAGAGGCACCTCAGAAGAAAGGCCTAGAGATCTACTACTGAAAAATCAGCCACTGAAAACCCTATGGAGTACAGTTCTCCTCTGACACATATGGGGTCGCCGTGCGTCAGAGTTGACTTGATGACAACTGGACTGGTTTTCCTCAAGCAGGCGCAGCTCCCACTCACCCACTCAGCCCAGTGCCAGTATGGGCACAACCTGCGTGTCTTGCCTGGCGGCCTGCCCCTGCCCTCCTCAGCTCGGCTGTCCTCCCTGCTCCTTCTCAGGTTGCCCAAAGGCTTCACACTCCTCAGGTTTCAGCTTCCTGGGGGAAGTCTTTCTTGATCCCCCCTGACTGGAAGTAATCTCTCTTTCTCTCCTTTAAAGCCACATCACATGCCATTCAGGCATCCCTTAAGGCATTTATCTTCTTTTACCTTAAGTTTTAGTTACTTTGTGCAAATATCAGTCCAACTGAATTAACCTGTTGAAGTTAGGGATTGTAGTTTAGCTGTCTTTAGATCCTCGATTCTGCCTGTGGGGCTCAGTAGATGTTACTTGCATGCATGATTGTCAAACGTAGCCACTAAGAAGAGCCTGGGATGATATTGTGTGAACTGGGGGAGGGAAGTCATTAGAGGCAGGGGTGATATGAAAGCACAAGTGTGAAGGTGGGGCGAGAAGACTAAACAAGATGGTGATGATGGTGACGAACGATGGTGACGATGACAGTGTTGGTGACAATGATGGTGATAGTGATGGTGATGATGACAGTGATAGGAACAATGATGGTGGCGATGACAGTAATGGTGGCGATAACAGCGATGCTGATGACAGTGATGGTGACGATGGTGATGATGACAGTGATAGGAACAATGATGGTGGTGATGACAGTAATGGTGGCGATAACAGCGATGCTGATGACAGTGATGGTGACGATGGTGACGATGGTGATGATGACAGTGATAGGAACAATGATGGTGGTGATGACAGTAATGGTGGCGATAACAGCGATGCTGATGACAGTGATGGTGACGATGGTGATGATGGTGATGATGACAGTGATAGGAACAATGATGGTGGTGATGACAGTAATGGTGGCGATGACAGCAATGCTGATGACGGTGATGGTGACTATCATGGTGATGGAGGGGAACACTTACCGAGCTTACCTTGTGCCAGGCACTGTGCTAGGCACTTTTGTGGTTTATCTCACTGTGTCCTTGCCACAGCCCTACAGAATAGGTGATACCATGATGCCCACGTTGCTGTTGAGGAAGCCGGGCACTGACCGGTCAACAGTGGAGGCCGTACACCAGGCCTGCTCGGCCTGACCTCAGTCTGTGCTTTTCAGCTGTGAACACAAACGGACTCCTCCAGCTGCTGCTTATTGAGGACTGACTGCATACCAGGCTTGCGTTTGGTGCTTCACAGGTGTTGTCTCTAATCCTCACAGCACATGCTTAAAGTACAGGGTATCCCCACTTTGCAGATGAGGAAATAGAGGCTCATAGAGGTTAAGCGACTTGCCTAGGGTCACATACATTGAAAGTGGTGGATCCAAGGTTATAACCACAACTCTCAGCCCCCAAAGCCCATACCTTTTCCTCCACATCATGGCCACAGTGTTTGGGACCAACGAGAAAAGCCTTGTGGCTGAAGGGGAGGAAGGTTTCTGTAGGAAAATGGAGGAAGTTGGTGGCACAGTGGTTAACAGCTCATCTGCTAACAAAAAGGCCAATAGTTCGATCTACCACCTGCTGCTTTAAAACCCTATGGGGCAGTTCTACTTTGTCTTATACAGTCACTGTGAGTTGGAATTGACTTGACAGCAGTGGGTTTGGGGTTTTTTGGGGGGGAAGGATAGAAAGGAGTCCATGGGTGGTGCAAACAGTTAACACGCGTAGCCACTAACCCAAAGGTTGAAGGTTCGAATCCACCCAGAGGCACCGTGGAAGAAAGACCTGACAATGTACTTCCAAAAAAATCGACCATTGAAAGCCCTGTGTAGTACAGTTCTACTCTGACATACGTGGGTCACCATGAGTCAGGAGATGACTCCACAGCGACTGGAAAGATGGATAGGCAGACCTGCCTGAGACTGCAGGGGGCCTGGCCTTCCAGGGTGGGTAATGAGGACTTTTGTAAATGAAGGATCTGAGCCATGACTTTGATTAGAGGATGAGGTGGAATGGGCTGGACCCCTGGAGGCCAGGGGAGTCCGAGCTGCCTGGAGCTCTGCCCAGCTCAGCACTTGGGAAGGCACAGGGCTTTGCACAGCTGCAGGGACCTGAGAGCCCCAGGCCTGCTGAGAATGCATGTTCAGCAGATCTGGGGCTTGTGCAGACGAGCCCTTCCCTTACCTGTCAGCATCTCCTGCTCCAGCTTGCTGCCCTAGGGCATCAAGACCAACTTTCCTCAGCCTCCCGATCTCCTCTGATACGGCTTCTGAAGGGCTGCTAGAAAGTTCCCAGGTGGGGTAGTGGGGATGTGTCAAGGGTGAAACATGAGCAGAACAGCCTGCACCCTCCCAGAGCTCCGATTGGCTCAGAGACGGTGCAGAGGGTGTTTGACTCTTGGCCACCAGTTACCCCAGGCCAAGCTGGTCCTCTCAGGACTGGGGTATATCTGTGGCGTGTCGTCATGATGAGCTTCTCTGGTGCCCTGCCCTGTCCAGGTCATTGCTGTGGTCATGGATCTCTTCACTGATGGCGATATCTTCCAAGACATTGTCAACGCTGCCTACAAGCGCCGGGTCCCAGTGTACATCATCCTGGACGAGGCAGGCGTGAAGTCTTTCCTGGAGATGTGTCAGAGCCTGGAGCTCACTGACTTCCGTATCCGGGTGTGTAACACCACCAAGAGATGAGACAGAGACTCCCTCTGGCTCCTCTTTCTGCCTCTTCCCCAGTTCAGTGGCTCAGGGGAACTTCAAGATGGCCACCCCTTCCCTTCTGTCTAAAGCCTTGCCTCAGGAACAGATGACCACTAAACCACAGGCCCGGCTTACGTTTTCTCCCAAGGTTGCTGAGGCTGATGGAGGCAGCGCTGTCCCTGGGGTGCTGTGGGATCTCTGAGTTCACCATGAGGTCCAAAGCACTGGGGCTGGGATGTTTTCTGGAAACCTTTGGGAACAGGCAGGAACCACCCTGGGCTTGTCCACACCCAAAGTGAGATTGTGTGGCTTCCTCCCACTCTCCAAGTGGGGCTCCTCTGAGCCCTTGGGAAGCAGAGAGTCAGTGAAGACAGGAGCCAGCAGGCAGGGTCCTGGGGACAAGCAAAGACTTGGTTAAACTAGGTGACTATGCCTTTCTCCTCAACAGAACATCCGTGTCCGTTTTGTGACAGGCGTTGGCTTCTACTTGCCCCTGGGGAAGGTCAAAGGGACCCTGTCATCAAGGTTCCTGATGGTGGATGGTGAAAAAGTAGCCACTGGATCTTACAGGTAAGTTGGGCCAGGTCAGAGAAGGGCCTGCAAGGGCTTTATTCATGGTAACTTCAGGAAGATGCCAGACAGGAACCACCAAGGTCATAGGTTTAACAGGTATCATCTGACCTAATGGCAAAGAGCCTCCTGGCCAGTTCCTCCCCTCAAACTTCCTGGTTGCTGGATTATTCCAGATAGAAAGTCAACATAAGTCTTACTGAGCATTAAGCACTAGAGTCCCTGAGTGGGGCAAATGGTTCACGTGCTCAGTGGCTAACCAAAAGGTTGGAGGCTCAAGTCCACCCAGAGATGCCCAGAAGGAGGAAAGGCCAGGCGACCTACCTCTGAAAAGCCAGCTATTGAAAACCCTATGGAACACAGTTCTGCTCCAACACGCATGGGGTCACCCTGAGTTGGTATTAACACTACAACAACGGTTTACTTTTCATAGTCCACAGCATCCCATTGCATTTTGAGGCTAGTTGTTAGGTGAGACATGCAGGAAGTAAAGTGGACCAGATTTCGGAAAGAAACGTGAGGATGTGGCATAAAGGGAGCAGTGTCCAGGATTCTGATTCAAAATTAAATCAACAGGAACATGCGAGCCTGTATCTGTGGAGACCCTGCCCTCCAAGTAAATTAAAATCTAGATGGGGAGAAGAGACCTGGCCATGTGAAACGGTTGATAAATGACATCAGGTCCTCTCATTTGGTTGAAGAATGGGAGTTTTCAAATACTAAAGGCTCTGAAACTTCCAAGAAGGACCAATAAGAAATGGAGTAACGTTAACCGTAGTAGCAGCTGCAGTTACTAGTTAGTGTGTGTGTGTGTGTGTGTGTGTGTGTGTGTGTGCCAGGTATGAGCAAAATGTTTCATACAAGTTATTTTATCTGAGCCTCTTGACAACCCTGTGAATGTAGGTCCTATCAGCCCCACTTTCCAAGGGATGCAGGGGTAGAAACAGTAAATGTCAGAAAAAGCAGGCCTGCTTTCTCATGCCATTTCCCTGTGCCCACCTCTGCCTGCCTTCTGCACTGGAGACCAAGGCCTGAATGGGAGGAGGATGGGGGCCAGTGGGGGGTGAGCGGTCCAGAGCGAAGGTGAGAGACCCGTCCCCTGGCCAGTGAGGAGCCCGGCTGAGGTGGTCCAGCAGGCGGGGCGGGGTCAGCGGAACCCTGGAGGGGGCGGGCTTGCTGAGGGGCTGCTGGCAGGGTTAGGCAGCAGGCCTGGGCACGTGTGTCTTGCTTTTCTGTTCCCATGTCCCCAGGTTCACGTGGACCTCCTCGTACGTAGACAGGAACCTACTCCTCCTCCTGACGGGACAGAACGTGGAGCCCTTCGACGTGGAGTTCCGGGAGCTGTATGCAATCTCCGAGGAGGTGGACTTGTATCGGCAGCTGGGCCTGGCAGGAGGTGCTGGCAGGCTTGGCCTCAACTACTCCTCCACCGTGGCGCGCAAGCTCATCAACCCCAAGTACGCCTTGGTGTCAGGCAGCCGCCACCAGCCGGGGGAGATGATGCGCTGGGCTGCCCGGCAACAGCGGCAAGCTGGCGGTGATCTGGAGGGGCAGCAGGAAGGCAGCGGAGGTGGCGAGTCGACCCGGCGCCTGGAGAGCTTCCTCAACGACCTGGTTAGCCTGGAGCAGGTGCTACCGCCCGTGGAGCCCATTCCCTCAGGAGGGCTGAGCCGGAAGGATACCAGAATGGTCTCTCACCTGCACGTGGACCTGAAGCCCAAGTCCCGGGAGGCACTGGCCCAAAATGGCAAAGGAGAAGCCACCAACGGAGAGGCCACCCCAGCCAAGGAGGGCAAGCGCTTTGGCAGCAGGCTCTTTAGCCGACGGACCAAGAGGCCAGCGGCACCCAATGGCGTGGCCAGCTCGCTCTCCACCGAGTCCTTTGCTGACGTGGAGTTTAAGACAGGAAAGAGGCCCAACGAGGACTCCAGCGCCAACCTCTCAGGTGAGCCCTCTTGCCCTAGCCTGAGTCTGCCCCTGTCGAGGAGAGCCCGCTTGCTGCCTCTGGGGTCAGGCAGCTCCAGGTTCCCATGCTGGCTCTGGCCTTCCCTGCCTTGGGGCCTTGGGCAAGTCACTGCAGCTGTTTCCATCTCCACTCCTCTAAAACGGCAGAATGACGCCTGCCTTGCCCAGCTCCTCGGGGCTATAACATGTGCAGTGCAGTGCTGGGCGTGGCCTTGTCTGGGAGCTGTGATTCCTACTACTAGGGGCCGTTCAGAGGCACTCGGGTAAAGTACGGTTAGAAAACTGCTGCTTTGTAAGTGAGGCAACAGAAGCATGGCCCAGGCGAGTGGCAGAGCTGAGGCTCAACCCCGGCTCTGGGCTTAGGGCTCTTTCTCGCTAACCTTGTTCCTGGCCAGGTCACCTTCGTCGGGACCTAACCTGGTTAGACCCGCCCTGCCCTCACCTGCTGCCCCACCAACGCCCTGATCCGCTCTCCTCAGTTCTGTAGTCAGCAGTCTGACTCAGCCCTCCCTGGGTTTATTCGATGAGTGATGTTTGCCATATGCTGTTTCTCTTCCGGGAGAGATGGACCCTGGTGGTGGCGTCATTCTGGCTGCCTCTGTGGGACCCTCTAGAGGCCCTGTGTGGCCTTTCTCTTTCCCAGGAGGTGGTGGCGACAGCTAGGGCTGTGGCTGGTGCCTTTTCTCAGCTCAGTGTCCCTGAGTCAAAGAAGTTTCCACGTTGGGACTTCTGCTTCCGTGGCTGTGGGCTTTGCAGTGATGAGAACTGAATTTTCTGGGCTGGCCAGGCAGGTGGGGGTAGGGCCCAAGATCTGGCCCTGGGCAACCTGAGTGTCCCCAGGGCTGCAGCACCCCATCCCCCAGCTTTGACCTGGCTGTGAGTGCCTAGAATGCGGGGGATCACAACCCCCAGCACCTGCTATGGAACCTGACATGCCCAGTCTGTGCTCAGGAAATGGCAGCCACATTGGCTTCTTCAAGTTACAACGGACCTAGGGTTCTCTGAGTCTGGGCGCAGCGGGAGTCCAGTGCTATTCCTCATTCAGCCAGGAGATGTTTCCTGAGGCTTCCGCGTGCCGGGTACTGACTAGGTGCTCGCTCTCGACGCACCCTCAAACACCCTTTAAGCACGGAGGTGCCAGTGGAAGCTCTGCGAGGTGGCTCTGGTGGTCCCAGGACCCGTGTCCTTTGAGGGGAGTGTAGCTGGCCCATCCCCACGCCTCCCAGGCTCTGGGCTCCCCTACTACCCGAGTGCCAGATGCTGTACTGCTCTGCACCTCCCGTTTGGAGGAAGGGTTGCCATGGTGAACACCTGGCAGGGAGGGGGAGGGACAGCCCAGCCACACGGGGGCCATTTCCCCAGTCCTTACTGGGGGTGAGGAGGAAGCATTCTCTTCATCATCCCCCTCACCCTGAGGTGCAGTTTCCATAGAAACAAAAGGCCCATTGTCACGTCCTTCCTCTGCCACCTGCAGTGTCTCTTGGCATTGGGTTCCCCTTGCTCCAAGGACTTGGGTTGTCACTGTCACTGCAGCTGTCCTCCGAGTGTTTGCCCACGGTGTCAGGTCCTGGCCAAGCTTACCTGAACTGTGCCCCAGGAAGCCCCTCCCTAGAGCACCTGATCCCCAGATCATGCTTGTGAGAGCAAGCAAGCACGAGCGTGCGCCTACACAGTCAGAGAGGTGCAAGGGACGCCCCGCAAGATCACCTGGTCCTCCTGCATCCTTTACAAGGACCAGGGTGGCCTCACCCAGCACAGCCTCTGCCTACCTGTGTGGGCATCTGAACCTGAGCCCTGAAATTCAAGTTCCCTAATGAGGAGGGCTTTTCTTTCCCTGCCTCTTTGTTCCCCCAAAGGCAGGGGCGAGGGAAGGGAACTCCTCTCCCCAGATGCCCTTTATAGTGGCCTCTAGGAGTCCCTGCGTGGTGCAAGCTGTTGACACACTCAGTGGCTAACCAGAAGGTTGGAGGTTTGAGTCCACTCAGAGGTGCGTCAGAAGAAAGGCCTGGCGATCTGAAAAATCAGCCACCGAAAGCCCTGTGGAGCACAGTACTGCTCTGACACACACGGGGTCACTCAGCCACCAAAAGCCCTGTGGAGCACAGTACTACTCTGACACACACGGGGTCACTCAGCCACCAAGAGCCCTGTGGGGCACAGTACTGCTCTGACACACACGGGGTCACTCAGCCACCGAGAGCCCTGTGGGGCACAGTACTCCTCTGACACACACGGGGTCACTCAGCCACCGAGAGCCCTGTGGGGCACAGTACTGCTCTGACACACACGGGGTCACTCAGCCACCGAGAGCCCTGTGGGGCACAGTACTGCTCTGACACACACGGGGTCACTCAGCCACCGAGAGCCCTGTGGGGCACAGTACTGCTCTGACACACACGGGGTCACTCAGCCACCGAGAGCCCTGTGGAGCACGATACTGCTCTGACACACACGGGGTCACTCAGCCACCGAAAGCCCTGTGGAGCACAGTACTGCTCTGACACACACGGGGTCACTCAGCCACCGAAAGCCCTGTGGAGCACAGTACTGCTCTGACACACATGGGGACACTGTGAGCCGGAGTCACCTCCACGACCACTGGTTAGCCTCTTAAATAGTGAAAGTGGCTGGACTGTTTCAGGGCCTCCCTCTGGCAGCAGGAGGTGAACACCTGGAACTTATGCAAGAGGGGTCTGGCTCCTGATGGCTCCGGGACCTGAGCTTGGTTCACTCTCTCCTAGTGAGCTGGAAACTGTCATCTTTAGCTTTTCCTGTAGGGTCCCTGCCCAGGGAAGGACCCCTTTTCCACCGTGAGCATTGAGAGCACCATCAGAACAGCTGGCCTGTGGATTTCAGCTGCTGGTGCAATGCTCCCCATGCCCTGGGCGCATCCTTTCCCCTCCCTGGGCCCATTTCCCATCTGGGTTCCAAGGCCCCTTCTAGCTCAGACCTGTCTCTGTCCATGACCGATGCTGTCTGTTCTCTCTGCTGCTGTCTTTTCACGGGAGAATGTGGGTCGGTGACAGAGTGGGTGAAAGAGAAAAATAGAACAAGATAAGAGCTGACAGCCTGTAAAATTGCTTGATAAGAAGTATATAGTTGTCAAACAGCATGCAAATTTTGGTGAACCCAGGTGTGGCCCCTGGGAGAGCCTTACTGAAATCGCTTCCTTTAGGGCTGGGGATCCAGGCAGGGGGCTGCCTTGTGGTTTGAGGGCTCACAGCTCCCTCTAGTGGCAGAAGCTGACAGCCTTTTTCCCTTTGCCTCTTCACCCGGCTAGACCTGGCTCCTGCGCTGGGTACATTCAGTACCTTTCCTCAGGCTTGCCACCTTTGCCATCTAGGGGCTCTGGACAGACCTTGGGGACAGAGATCCCAAACCTCAGGGAGCAGCCGTCCCCCAGAGGCCCTTGTTAGAAAGGCATATGTCCAGGCCTCACCCTTGCGAAGGGTACCGTAGAGCTCAGGAATCTGCATTTTAAGGAAATGCCCTAAGTGTGTTCCCCGGTAGGAGTCTTCTGGCCAGCAGACTACAGGTGATAAGGCCCCTGCCCTCAGGGAGCTGTGGGCTGGTGAAGGAGGTTGCTGGTGATGTGCCTGAAGCCCTGCCCTGTCTGGCAAGGCTCACTCAGATGCCCTAGCTTGTTTGCTCCCATCACGGAGACCTTAGCACGCTGGGTAGCAATGGTTGCTTTGAGGATGATGACCACAACTCCTTTTGCTTTGTTTACCGTGTTGTCATACTGTCTGGCACAGAGTAGTAGACACTCAGAAAATGTTTATGGAACTAGCAAATGTGAACGAATGAATTAATGGAGGAGGCAGGTAGTTAGTTGGTTGTCAAGATGATCATGGGTGAGAGCCTGACTGGTCCATTCCCAGTTTCAGCTCTGGGGGCCCCCAGGCAGTTGGATGGGATGGGTGGGGTGAGGGTGAGCAGGGGCTGGCAGGGCACCTTAGCACAGTGCAGCAGGACCATGGGGGAGCCCAGGTCACTGAGGTCAGCAGGAGTATCCTCAGGAGCCTGCCTCCCTGACAGTCTGTCCTAGATGAAGAAGCCCTCAGAGCCTCAGCCCTTGGACCCGGGGCTCTCAGGTGGCCTCAGAAAGAACTCTGCCTTTTCTGGTTGCCTGTCCCCAGGTACCTGAAGGGCTCGCCCCAGCACATGGCAATCTGGTAGGCACTCGGGCTACTTACCAAGCAGCAGAGTCTCTGCCCTCAGGGAAATCACTGGGAAATGGCCAACACTTCTGAAGGAAGTCCCGGTGGCATAGTGGTTAAGAGTTCAGCTGCTAATCAAGAGTTCAGCAGTTCAAATCCACCAGGTGCTCCTTGGAAACCATATGGGGCAGTTCTACTCTGTCCCGTAGGGTCACTTTGAGTTGAAATTAACTTGACGGCAATGGGTTCTTTTGGTTTTTCTAAAGATAAGAGAAGGAAGAAAGAAACAAACTTCTACTGAGCACCTACCGTGTGCTAGGTAGGGAAAAAAACCAAACCAGTTGCTGTCAAAAGTTGATTCCAACTCATGGCAACCCCATGTGTGTCAGAGTAGAACTGTGCTCCATAGAGTTTTCAATGGCTGTGACCTTTAGGAGGTAAATCACCAGGCCTGTGTTCTGAGGTACCTCTGGGATTCAAACAGCTGACCTTTCGGTTAATAGCCGAGTGCTTAACCGTTTGCGCCACCCAGGGACTAGGTAGACATGGTGCTGAATGCTGTCAAATGGACTTGTGTAGTCCTCACAACCACCTGGCCTGATGACAATATTTCCCAAACAAGACCCCTGAGGTTCAGAGAGGTGAGTCCCTGTGTCTACAGTCACACAGGGAGAAAAGGGCAGCATGGTCTCCTGACTGCCAGGGCCGCCTTCAGAGCATTAGGGCTGTCTCCGGAAGTTTAGGGTTGGCACCATTTCCCTATACCAGCCCAAACATATGATTGACTCTTCCCCCTGGTGTCCCACCAGTGAGAAAAAGATAAGGGCGGCGCCTGACTTGCCGGGATGCCTTGGAGAGTCCCTCTGGGTCATGACCTTCCCAAGCTCCCCTGGCTCCATGCTTTTCCTCCCAGAGTTCCCTGAAGTGACCTGCTCTGACAATCGCCTTTCCAGACTTCTCTCAGGCTGCCCTGAGCCATGCATGGATGGGCCACCCTGGCTGGGCAGTGTGGTCTGGCTCCTGCTCACAGCCTATAGTGTTGTGGCCACTGGGGTCCTGGATTTGGGGACTTCAGGCCCTGGTATGTCATCCCTGGGAGTGGGAGGTCTTGGATCTCTCTCCTGGAAACCTGGGCCCCTAAATGGGGTGGCATGCTGGGGAAGCGCTTCCTGGACTTGGAGTTTCTTAAGAGACCTGGGCCCCCAGTTCCAGGGTAAGTCTGCCCCAGGGCTGCTTGTCAAGGTTGGATCTCACAGTTCCGTGTTGTTACTGCAGAGCAGGGTCAGGCCCCAGCTGGTGTCTGGAGGCTGCAATCTGATCTAATAAATCTAATAAACTGAGCCTGATTAGTTCTGATCGCACAGCACCGAGGGGAGTGGAGTGAGCATCCTTCAGGTGACTGACCCCCTCAGCTGCAGGGAAGAGGCAGGTGTCTTCTCAGTGGCAGATATCCAAAGCCCTTTGCCCTTCTCCCTTGGGCCTGCCCAGAGCTCGCATCCCCTGTCTCTGGGAGGTCCAAGGTAAGTGAGGACGTGTTCCTCACCTAGTCAATACCTAGTGGTGTTGCTGTCGTATTAGCGTTGATACAAACCCTTAAGTAGCCTGCCATTGCCATTTCATTCATTTTATTCAACAAGTATGCATTTATGAAGTGTCTGCTCTGTGCCAGGCACTGTTCTAAGTTTCCTGGTACAACAGTGAACAAAATGGAATAAGTCCCTGCTCTTAGAGTATGGATCGTACAGGGCAGAGCACACCCAGGGAGGGGATGACTCTATAAAGGGTGGTCAGGGAGGCCTCTCTGATGAAGGGACACTTGAACAGAGACTTCAATGAAGGGAGGGAGTGAGCCACGTGGACATGGGGGCGGGAAGCTTCCAGTAGACAGGATGCTAAAGTCTGTGGGAAGGGGGGGCCCATCGTCCTTGCCATCGTCATGTCTGTGTCCCCTGCACAGCCTTGTGTCAGCCAAACTGCACTGACTGCGGCTCCTGGTGCCCGGCTGCTTTCCCTGCCCCAGCCCTTGCTTCGTGCCGCTCCCTGTTATGTTTCCGACCTCCCCTCCGCCCCACACACACCCACCTCTCAGTCTCACTCCCAGTGTGACCTCCGTTTGAAGCTTTACTCCCTTTCATAAGCCCTCTTTGGCTACCCTTGTTTCACACATACATTGCAGAAAAAGTGTTTTTGCCCGTTTATGCCTTTGGAGTCCCTGGGTGGTGCAAACAGCTAATGTGCTCGGCCACTAACCAAAAGTTTGGAGTTTTGAGTCCACCCAGAGGTGCCTTGGGAGAAAGGCCTGGCAGTCTACTTCCAGAAAATCAGCCATTAAAAGCCCTCTGGAGCACAGTTCTCTGACACACATGGGGTCTCCCTAAGCCAGAGGCAACTCCACGGCGGTTGATGGCCAAAACCAAACCCACTGCTGTCGAGTCAATTCCGACCCACAGCGACCCTATAGCACAGAGTAGAGCTGCCCCATCAGGTTTCCAAGGCTGTAATCTATGGGAGTAGGCTGCCAGCCACATCTTTCTCCCACAGAGTGGCTGGTGGGTTCAAATTGCTGACCTTTCAGTTAGCAGGCGAGCACTTAACCACTTCGCCACCAGGGCACCTAGCAGTTGGTAGGTAGGTTGGTATGTATGCCTTTTTCCCCACTCAGGTGAGAGGTCTGACTCACCCCAGAGCCCTGCTGCATGCCTGCAGTTCCGGGCTCCCTGTAAGCACCCTTGGAGAATGGGGGAACACTGAGAGCTTCACTTCAATGGGCTTGAGCATAACGTCCCTGCCCAAGCTCTCCCAGCCTTGTCAGAGGAGGCGGGTGTGGGAGCACGCACTGACGCTCGTCCTGCCTCCTCACCCCCCGGGCCTCATCCTTCCTTCTCGTGCTTCAAGATCCCGGGATTGACTGCCTTAAACTAAAAAATCCACTCCCTTCACGTCCATTCCAACTCATAGCAACCACATAGGACAGGACAGAACTGCCCCATAGGGTTTCCAAGGCTAAAATCTCTACGAAGGCAGACTGCCACGTCTCTCTCCCACGGAGCGGCTGGTGGGTTCCAACCCCCGACCTTTTGTTTAGCAGCTGAGCACTTAACCACTGTGCCACCAGGGCTCCTTCTTGACTGGCTTGCCTGCCTCCAAAATGCTGCTGCTTTTGGGGAGGAACTTGGCATCTGCCTCGTAGGCTGAGCAAATAAAACAAACCACCAAGGAGAGGAAGTGGGCAAGGCTGAGCCATTGCAACAGCGAGGGGACCCTAGGAAGGCAGGATTTAATCACGGCAGCCAAGCCACAGCAGACACAGCGCTCAGCCCTGTGCTGAAGGAGTGGATGGCGCTACTGAACCCCTGAGTCTTGGCAGGCACAGTTGTGCGTCTCCCCTTGTCTCCTCTGAGCCTTGAGTCCTATCAGCACAGTCTGATGCCCGAGTCTGGGGTCATCATATAGGGGAAGAGCCCAGCTGGATTTATAATTTAAGTGCAGAAGACTTGGCTCTGTCTGGCCTGGACAAGGGTTGGTTAACAATGAGTGTGCTCAGTGGCCTTGTGGTGGGTCACTGGGGTCAGGGAGGGAAGGGGCTGCCAGCACCCATGCCCCATGTCTGCTTCTGTTTAGTGTCTCTCCTGCCAATGGTCCGGAAGGAAGGCAGACACCACCTTAATTAAATTCACAGCCGAAGTGCTACTGGGAGGTGGTGTGAGCACCAGGGAGACAACCTTGGCTGTGCAGAGAGGAGCTGGCAGAAATAGCATGAGCAGGTTCCACCTGGGAAAAGGCAGCCGGAACTCCAGGACATGGAATCTAACACCCGACACCCCACAGGAGGGAGGTGTCAGCGTCTGCCTGCCTCGCAGCTCCCCCCGCCCTCCTGCATGGGTCAGAGAGCGCGGATCTAGCCCAGGAAATTGCTGCACTTGTCTTGGGATTGTCAGGAAAGTGGAAATGTGTTGTAGGGGCTGCGGGAAGAAGAACTTGCTTCTTTGGCTTGGAGAACAGCTTTCTCTCCTCTCTTCTCTCAGTGAAGTGTGTCCCTCTCTGTCCTCCGCCTTAAAACTGCCCCCTAAACTGTAGCCATCGCACAGTGCCTGGCTCTTGGTTGGTGCTGCTTAGCCCTTCCCGGAGTGCAAGCTTTTCCTCTTTCCTCTGTAGCACCTGGTGTGGGGAAGAAGCTGAGGCTTGGGATTTAGAAGACCAGGTGCTTACAGGCTCTAAGCCGCTGGTTTCGCTGCCCTCGTCTATAAACTAGGGCCAGTGACGTCTGTTTCACAGGGCTGCCCGCTATGAGGCTTGCATGAGAGAACGACTATGATTTGGCAAGACTTAAGTCACTGATTCTGGTCGTTGGTTCCTGGTTCCTTTGCTCTAGGTGAGGCCAGGAGTTGGCAGCTTTGGCTGTCCTGCTTTTTACAGAGGTGTGAGAGAAGTTGCCGTCCTCCTCGGTGGTGGAGATGGCTAAGTGCTGAGCTACTAACCGAAAGGTTGGTGGTTCGAATCCCCTCAGAGGTGCCTCAGAAGAAAGACTTGGCAGTCTGCTTCTGAAAGATCACAGCCATTGAAAGTCCTATGGGCCCCTGAGCAACCTGTAGAAGTTGTTGAATGGGAACCTAAACTGCTGTGTAAACCTTCACTGATAACGATAAAACATTATCTAAAAAACGGAAATAAAATCCTATGGGGCACAGTTCTATTCTGACACACGTGGAGTCACCGTAAGTCAGAATCCACTCGATGGCAACTGGTTTTGTTTTGTTTTTTGGTAAGTCACTAGGGGGTGGCGACAAGCCCGTGCTTGCCCAGCGGGGATCTTGCGGAGGCCACCAGGGCAGGAAGAACCTCTCCTCTTGCTTCCCCAGGCGCTCTGTTGGCCTGCTCTCACAGTCAGCAGCTGGGGATCAGCCCAGGCCCCGGATTCATGGAGTGGGCCTGTGCAACAGTGGAGCTGGAGGCTTCCCTCCATCCTGCCCGTATTCCTTGTCTTCACAGGTAAAGCCAGTGTCCGTTCTGCCAAGCCCAGCAATTGCGTGATTTCCTGAGCCGCAGGACAGCGGCGGACAGGACCCATGGGTGCCTGAGACTGGCTGGCCACCCCCTGCCCTGTGGAGAACCAGGACAGAGCCTGCACCAGTTTGCACATTGGACCCCTGCCAGCCTGCTGCCTAGCAGTCTCCAGCCCAGCCTCAGGGACCCTGAATCCCAGAGAGGAGGGTCTTCAGCATCTCAAGACAATCACACGCTCTGCTCCGGAAGACTGTCGGCCTGGCAGGGGTCTCCGCCTCCTTGTTTACATGAAGCAGAAGCTTGAATGGTATCTGCCTTCCTTTATGTCTGAACCTCTCCCCACTGGGCTGGCCTTGCCCTGCAGCCCCCCGACGGGGTGAGAGTCGTATCTTCATGCCTTAATGGGGTGGGTTCTCAGGGCAGCCCAGCTCCCTGACTCATCCTTCCCAGGGCTTCCTGGGGCTTCTGGTCCCTCCTAGAGGCTGTTGGGATAAAAGGGAAGAGGATAGGGTTCAGAGCCAGCCTTGCTCTAGTCTCTGCACTGGATATGGAAGATGCAGCTGGGGCACCAGTTGCCATGGCCTTTCTGGTGCAAAAAAAAAAAAAAATTTTTTTTTTTTTCCTGGTGCAGTCCCTGCAGGCTGCTGAAGGAGACCCTGAGTGCAATGAGAGAAAATGCTGTAGCCACCCCCCGGCCAGTGGTAGGATCTGACACTGCCATTTTGAGAGCCCTCCTGCAAGGTCCCCTTCCTTTGCATGGTCTTGGCTCCTCAGCCCTCAGGGGTCCAGGCCTCCTTGGCTATTGCCTGCTGCAGGCCTTATGGCACTGTCACTTGAGGCTGCCCACACCCTTACTATGCCTTGATCTGCCACCCAAGGTAAGGAGAGGGCTTGGCCAAGGCAGGGAGCGTGGTATGGGAGGCTGGGCCCTGTGGACAGGAGTGTTTGCCCTATTCCCCGGGACAGTCCTGGGTCCTTTTTGCTAGTCTGGACTTCTGTGCCTTCCCTGTTACCCTTCAGCCAAAGACTAGCCTTAGCCTCCTGCCAAAAGGCAGGCTGATATGGGAGCCTCGGCCTCCTGCCAATCAGGTGGGCCGGCCTGATGCCATGACGGCCGGGGGACCAGCCAGAAAGCACACATCACCCCCTGCCCACTGTGTGACTAGTGGGGGCTGAGGGGAGTGGGTGAATGGATAGGGAGAAATTGCCAAACTACAGCCTCCGTGAGCCAGAGCCAAGCAGGGGGATGCAGAGGCCTGGCGCAGCGGAGCGAGGGGCCAAAGTGCCTGTGGAAGGACACGGGCTCTTCCAGCCTGTCACTTCTGAACCGAACTTCTGTACTCATATCTTTCCTTCTGAGAAAAAAAAAAAAACCCTGGGACACCACCAGCACCCTGGGGGAGGGGCACAGATGTCTGCAAGGCAGCTAACTGTGAGGGCCAGAAGACTGGAGGCACTGGCCTGTGAAGCAGAAGTGCCTGAGAGAAAGCAGGAAGTGGGGGCAGCACTTGGCGCTCACTTGAGAAGACTCTGGTTGCTCCGGGGTGGGGAGGGGAAGGAAGGGTGAACCTGAGTTCCAGGGCTCCTCTGTCAGTTTTGAGGTTAGCTTCCTGGGTGCGGGGGAGGGATTGCAGACCCCAACCCACCTCCCTGAGTGTCTGTGAGGATTAAACGATTTCTGGGGGTGCTTCCTGTGCACCAAGGCCTGGCGGTGTGGTGTGTGCTCCTTCCGGAGGGGAAGGAAGGGAGAAGCATGACACCTCAGCTCCATCCGGTTCCCCAGACCAGTCATCACCTCAAGAGTCTGGAAGCTGTGGGGCCCAAGACAAGTACACTGCAGTGGGGGAAAAGACCCCACCCTCCATGTGGAGGGTGGACAGACACCTCCAGGGCAGGGAGGAGGCCCTGGGCAGGGAGCAGCTTCCAGGCAGTTCTGTGGAGGGCTTCTTGCCCCTCCCCTGTGGGAGAAGCAGCCTTGCCTTATCCCTTTGCCCTCTCCTGGCCCAGGAGGCCCCAGTCCCTGCCCAGCACTGCCACCTAGGAGGATCCCAGATTGGAAGTCCAGCTCACTGCAGCCTGGAGCCAGGCCTTCTGCCTCAATTTCTCCATGTGCCAAGATAGAGTTCCTCTCTTCACAGAAGTGAAGTGGGGAGGGGAGACCTGATGTTGAAAGTGGAAGCAACTCTGTGTAGTGGGGAAGGTGCCTGCCTGCCAGGCAGGGCTCTCCCTTCCAGCCAGTTTCCTCATCTTTACAGAGGTTTGGGCAAGCTGGTGTCTGTCCCTTCTCCACTCCTGAAATGTTAGCAGTAAGTATTCCTACGAGAGACACCGGTGGTGCAAAGATTGCTGAAGATCTTGAAGCCATAAAGCACAGCTCCTAGTGTTTGCTAGTCTGCCAAGGCTCAGCCTCTTGGTGACTCAGTTTATTAGTACCTCTACCCTCTGTTCCTGTGCTTGCACACACTTTGTGAGACATTTTCTCCCTCATCAAATCTCAAGGGTACATCCGGCCCCCCAAGTCTGATGGCAAGTTCAAGGGTGGATCATGCCCTTGGTCCTCCCACAGCAGCCTCCACAAAGCTGGTGACATTGAAAGGGCTCCAGGAGGGTCAAGGACGGGACACCAGTGCTCTCAGTGCCGTGGTCTCACTTTGCTGTCCCCAGCCCCTGCCCCCCAGCCCCCACCCCACCAAGCTGCTGCCTTACTTGAAGGAAGGAGGCCGAGTCCAGGTTGAGTGTAACAACTGGTGCTGCTATTTGGCAAGGTTAACTTCCAGTGAGCAAAAGCAGCTGAGGGCTGTGACCCCGGGGCCGCTGCCACCCTGGATTCTGCCCCGGAAGGCAGGAAGCACAGGACTCCGGTACAGGACTAGGAGCTTCCTCTTGAGGTTTGGCAATGCCCCCCAGTCTGTGTCAGCTCTCTGAGCGCCAGGTACGTTAGTCCTGTCCCTGACCCCTTATGAGTGCTTTTGAGACAGTGCCAACACTACACAATGCTATGCCTGTGTAGAACTTCATAGAAAGACTAGACTAAAAAGAAATGGACTCAGCAACTAACATCAGATTTGAAAGAAACAGGCTGGGGACTAGAGAAGTAGCTCACCCAAGACACGGCGAGTTGTACCGGGGCAAAGAAGAGGCAACTGGCTCTTTTCTAGTAGACTCTGTTGCTTCTCTAAGGAGCCCTGGTGGTGCAGTGGTTAAGCACTTGGCTGCTAACCAAAAGGTCAACAGTTCGAACCCAACAGCTGCTCCAAGGGAGCAAGATGTGGCAGTCGGCTTCCATAGAGACTTACAGCCTCGGAAACCCTGTGGGGCGGTTCTCCTCTGTCCTATGGCATTGCTGTGAGTCGACTGGACAGCAGCGGGTTTGGGGTGGTTTCTCTCTTTTTTCTTCTTGATTTATTGAGCACCTGCTGTATGCCAGTCACCATGCTAAATCCTGTAGTCACATGCAAGTTTCAACTAGGAATAGCTCATGAAAGGGGCCCTTTACAAAGTTAACACACAGTTTTGCTGTTCATTTTAGGATGGAGCTTTGTGAAGTAGTGTGATGAGCAGAGCAGGTCTTATTCCCATTTTTCAGATGAGAAGGTACACAGATCTCCCAGATCTCAAATCATGTGAAATGCCAACTTGGGCCTGCCTCTAGCCCAGAGCTTATTGACCCAGCACTGTTGACACTTGGAGGGCCGGAGCAGTCTTTGTTGAGGGAAGGGCTGTCCCACGCATTGTATGATACTGAGTAGCATCCCTGGCCTCTCCCCACTAGGTGCCAATAGCAGCCCTCCAGATGAGACGACCAAAAGTGTCCCCAAACTAAAACCAAACCTGTTGCCATCGAGTCGATTCCGACTCATAGTGACCCTACAGGACAGAGTAGAACTGCCCCATACAGTTTCCAAGGAGTGGCTGGTGGATTCAAACTGCCGACCTTTTGGTTAGCAGCCAAGCTCTTAACCACTTTGCCACCAGGGCTCCAAAAATGTCTCCAGACTTTGGCAAATGTTCCCTCGAACGGGTCCAGTCACTCGGTTGAGGACTGTTACTGTCGGCTGTGCAGCCCAAAGGATCTCTTCACGTTCCCCCGCCCGGCAAAATGGTTATCTTTGTCTGACAACACTTTGTCCCAGGGAGGCTGGCTGATTTGCCAAAGATTTCGCTTTCTGGGACATGTGTAATGGCACCTTCCATCTCTGCTCTAGTTACCTTGCTTGGCTCTTCACGGTTTCGTGCTCCCCAGACCCCAGAACAGGTGTGTTTAAGTGCATACATCTGCCTCCTTCCACTCACCTCCCCATCAGAGTTCCTCCCAATCTGTTCCTTTCCTCCCATCTCAGCTAAATCCTGCACAGAAAGCACTGATGGACGTAGCCAGGTGTGCCCAACGGTGTCTCCACCGCAAAGAGCAGCCAGCGCAGAGCGCAGAGCACCTTCCACGCTCCTTATGACAGGCCAACCAGGACCCACTATCTGGACGTCATTCTGAATCAGGCTTAGCAGGGCTCCCTCCGCAGCTAATTAGACTGTGAGCGTGGTTGTAGTTTATCACCTGGCGGTGCCCCACCATCCTGCCCGCCTGCCCCGAGGACCCAGCAGCTGTCGCCGTGAGTGTCTGCACTGCTGTTCTGGTGGCAGGGTGTTCAGTGCCGAACAGGAACCCTGAGCTCAGGAGCTGAGCCGACCGAGACAGAGCGGATGTGCACCCGAGGGGGTGGGGCATGGCAGGGGCAGGAGTGAGCGTGTTTGGAACAAGTGCCGGGTCAGCTCAAAGGCCTGCAGAGTTCAGGCAGGTTTAGACTTGTCACTACCGCCCTTGGAAGCTTGGAAGGCCCTGCTTCCAGATACCCGCTCTGGCCACACGCGCTGTGGCCCGGCCTGCTACCCACTCTGTCCTTGGGGTCCCTGAGCCCCAAGAGCAGACCCTGTGAGCACAGCAGCCTCGTCTGTCTCGTTCACTGTTGTATCCACGCCGTATGCTCAACGCCGGTTAAGTGACTGGAAACTTGACAGCCACTGAATACAGGAAATAAAAGCAGTGGCTGCCAAGTCGGTCCACCTCGTGAGAGTCGGAGTAGAACTGCGTTCCACAGGGTTTCCATAGCTGCTTGTTTGGAAGCGGATCACCAGGCCTTTCTTCTGAGGCACCTCTGGACAGACTCGAGCCTTTTGGTTAGCAGCCGAGTGCGTTAACAGTTTGTACCACCCAGGGATACAGAGAGTAAGGCAGGCTAGTAAACTTGGAGGTTCCAGAATCAGTCATGCTCTTTCCTGTCTTGTTCCTGACTTCTGAGACTGTGCATGGAAGCCGATGGGGTTCTGCCCTCTGCCAGTTAATCTCTTAAGGGCAGAACTTGTCAACACTTTCCCCTGACCCGGTGCCTTGCTCCGGGAAGGTTCTCTGTTAGCATGTGCCCTGCGTGGGCAGTCTTCATCACCCAAGCCCTCCGGACTGGGTGGAGCCGGGCTGCAGCCTCTCTGGCTGCACTCCTAGCACTCCTTTCTGATGGCTCACACAGAAGCAGGTGAGGAGGAAAGACGCCTGAGGTGAGGAAGTTGTCCCGAATCATCCAGCAGGTCCTGGGAGGGCTAGGCTCCCTTGATCTGGACCCCCCGAGAGCATTTTCACTGTCCGGCGTGGCCTCTCCAAGTGACAGCTAGCTGGAAACAAGCTTTCCTCCAGAAAAGTGGGTGGACGTTAGGGCACTGTCTGCAGCCACCGGAAAGCAGCTCCAGGAACAGATGTTCACGTCGGAGAAGGAGAATGGCCAGATAAGGCAGCAGGTGGGTGGGAGCCTGGAGGGGGGGATGGAGGAAAAGGCAAGGACAGGCCGTGTGCCCCAGTGCCCATGGTCCTCTGGGCACAACCAGGAGGAAAGCCCCCATTGTGTGCTCATTGCTGCACCTGGAACTCTGGCTCACCTTCTCCTGCATATGTCTTGGGTGACTGGACAGGGACAGGCACTTCCCTGCAGTATTTGAAAGGCTTTGTTCATTCGTTCATTCAATGGATATTTACTGTGTGCTAGGCCTGGGTGATACAAATAATTAAGTGCTCGACTACTAGCAGAAAAGTTGGCAATTTGAACCCACCTGGAGGTGCCTCAGAAGACAGGCCTGGCAATTTGCTTCCAAAAGGTCACTGCCATGAAAACCCAATGGAGCAGTTCTACTCTGCACACATGGGGATACCATGAGTCGGAATCGACCCGACAGCAAACAACAACAAGCTTGGGGATAAACGATGAGTGAGGAGGGCAGGTGAGACCGGAAGGGTTGTTTTAAGGCCATGTGAGTGAACATGTGCTGTGATCCCACCTAAGGCTGATGGTGGAGAGAGGACAGGTTTCAGAACAGGCAGGCTGGGGCTGGATCCCTGACTCTGCCATTTAATAGCTAACTGAATCCAGCGAGCACCTTGTATCCCAGCACTTCAGGTTCCCTGATTAAAGTGGGTCATCTTGATACCACTCTCTGGAGCCCTTTGGGAGTAATTAAGAAAAGCATCTAGTTCCAAGGCTTATACACAGGAGCTCAATAAACGGCAGTGCTTGGTGGTGTATTTCATTGGGTGAACATTCTCCCCCAAATCCTCTCCTTGCTTCTTCCCTGTGTATTTGGCAACTTCCTGCAGAGTCCTTGGCTCAAAGGACTAAATGCCCGGCCACCTGGAGGCAGTTTCAAAGCCCAGGTTTTAAAGAAAGGTGGAGGAAATCTGCCTGAGACGCTGTTTGTAAGCAGCTGTGCTTGGGAAGGATCCATGTTCCCCTTGGGAACCCCCGCACAATCCCAGCTGGGTGGGTGTTAGTTGGAGGACGTGAGAAAGAGCTTATCTGGTCATGCAAAAGTCCCCACTTAACAACTTTTCTTGATAGTTTTGGGTGAAATAAAAAATTTCAGTTGGTTGGTTTGGAGAATCCTCTGTACATAAAACACAAAACCTAACCAAAGAAACAAACCATCCAGAGAAGCCTGCCAACCTTGACCTTGGAAGGCAGTCCTGTCTCCTTCCTGTAGATGCCAAACCTCCCCCAGCTTTTCGTACAGCCTTTTGCACTTGCGAGATGTCAGTCAGTCTGTCCCCAGCTGCACTGGAACATGCTCAAGGGCAGGGATGGGGCTGGGGGCCCTGCCCAGCATAGGTTGCTCAGGAGAGAACTCGGTTCCATTGCCGCGGTTCCGTCTGAAGAGCCTGAGCGGCTGAAAGCACTGTGGTGAAAGGCTGACACCTTGTGGCCAGCTCGTGGCATGTCATCTCCCTTCTTGGGTAAGAGCGGCAGCCTGGACATGGGGCTGAGGCCAGAGGTCTGTGAAGGGCCAGCATCGGTCCTAGTTGCCACTGAGTCGGCTCCTACTCATGGCGGCCCCATGTGTGTCAGAGTGAGCTGTGCTGCACAGGGTTCTCAGTGGCTGATTTTTTGAAAGTAGATCGCCAGGCCTTTCTTCCAGGGTATCTCTGAGTGGATTCAAAACCTCCAAACTTCCCGTTAGCAGCTGAGCACATTAGCCATTCGCACCACCCAGGGGCTCCTGTAAAGGGCCAAGTAGTAAATATTCCAGACTTTGTGGGCCATGTCATTTCTGCCTCAGCTACTGCTGTTGCAACACTAAAATATAGCCATACCAAAAAAAAAAAAAAACCCACTGCTTTCGAGTCGATTCTGACTTACAGCTACCCTACAGGACAGGGTAGAACTGCCCCATAGGATTTCCGAGGCTGTAAATCTTTACAGAAGCAGACTGCTACATCTTTCTCCCACAGAGCAGCTGGTGACCTTTCGGTTACCAGCCAAATGCTTAACCACTGCGCCTCCAGGGCTTCTAAAGTGGCCATGGACAATGCATAAACAAATGGGCATGGCCACGTTCCAATGGCGCTTCACTTACGGACACTGAAATTTGAAATTCGAATGGACACTGTCGCTTGGGGTGGCTATGAGTCAGAATCAACTCGATGGCACCCAACAACATTTTAATGTGCATTAAACAACATTAAAATGTGCCAGGCAAGACCAGCTACATAATTTGTGGGCCCAGGGCAAAATGACAGTGTAGGGCCCTTGTTCAAAAATTAAGAAGACGGCAACAGTGGGGCACTAAATCAACTGTGGGACCTTTCTCCTTCTGAGTGGGAGCCCTAGGGGACTGTCCAGGTCACAAGCCCATGAAGCTGGCCCCAGTGCCAGGCACTGTCCTAAGCATTTTATATGTATTAAGCTACTCAGTCCTCATAACGCCCTTATGAGGCACATGCATATTAGGAAAGTGAGGCAGAGAGAGGTTAAGTAACTGCTGAAGGTCACAAGATTTTTAGTTAGTGGAGCTGAGGAAAATAGTACCTGTCTCTCTGGTTTGTTGTGAGCCTCACACAGTGGAGGCCCCTGGCCTGGGTGCCCAGTGAAACTATTTCACCACTCCCTGGTGGCCCTGCAGCTGGGCCACGCACGTTCCTTTCTTGGTGAGTTTGTTCCTGCAGTTCCTGCCGCCTACTGTGCTCCTTCCCTCCTTTCCTGGTGCCAAGTCTGCACTTTCTTCAAAGCTCAGTTCAAGTCCCTTCTCTTCTAAGGGGCATCTGCCCTCACAATGTTAAAACCTTGTCAGGAAGGCAGACACAAGGAGGCCAGTGTTCTGATGGAGAAGCACTGGGGTGTGGGAGCCAGGCCCATGTCTCTTCTCCCACCCCCAAGAGTTTCTCAGTACCTGGTGTGGAGTCAGACTTACCCCTGGTCAGGCCATAGGGAGACCTCATCTGCCACTGCTTACCTTCTCAAGGCTCAGTGATAATCAACTCTACACAGCTAGAGGGAAAACGAGGAGCCCTGGTGGGTCAATGGATAAGTGCTCAGATCAGTGGTTCGAACCCACCAGCTGCTCCCTGGGAGAAAGTTGTGGCAGACTGCTTCTGTAAAGATTACTACAGCCTTGGAAACTACGGGGGAAGTTCTACCCCGTCCTGTAGGTCACTATGAGTTGGAATCAACTCGCTGCTGGCAACAGGTAAGAGGGAAAACGACTTTAAACCTCTCACCACAAACTTAAAGCAGCCTAGTATAGTCCGTCTCACCCGCCAGACTGGGAGATGTTGAGGGCAGATACTATGTCCAAGTCTCCACTGTGTCCTTGACACTTACGTTGTCAATTCCGACTCATGGCGACCCCATGTATGCTGAGTAGAACTGCTCCACAGGGTCTTCAAGGCTGTGACTTTTGGGAAGTAGATCATCAGGCCTGTCTTTTGAAGCACCTCTGTGTGGGTTCAAACCACCAACCTTCTGGCAAGTAGTCACGCCCCGCTGTTTGCGCCACCTAGGGGCTTCTCTGATGCTTATAGTGCCCCTAGGCTCCGGACCTTTTCCTGGTATGCCTTACTCCATGACCCCTCTCCCATTTACTTATTAGGTATCAGCTCAGAGATCACCCCCTCCTCCAGGAAGCCTTCCCTGACCACCCCCCACCCCAGAGCGGGGTGCCTCCTCTGGGCTTCCACACCCCCTGTACATCTCCGTCATAACGCCTGCCTCATTGCATCCACCTTCCAGACTAGATTATGAACATCTCGAGGGCAGAGACGGCATCTGCCTTGTCATAGTGCCTGGGACACAGTAGGTTCGCAGTAAGAGTGTCTGCACAAATGACTGAATAAAAGGAAACTTTAAGTAAATGTTTGTTAAACTCCGGGCTCTTGTATACCCTTCAGCAGCGGGCTGGGTACCTGATGAGTACTTATATAAACTTAGGAGACGGATGAAAACCAGTGACAGCTCCAGAGTTCCTGTTAAGAAGAGGGTTTAGGGGGAGCAATCTGGTTGCGGGATGGGAGTGGAGGAACTAGGGGATATTTCTTGACAGACAATAGTAAAGTAAAGATCCCAGGTGTGACAGTGGAGCGTGAGTGCTGGGAATAGGGGTACAGAGGAGGGTGTCCTAGGCCAGGGGTCAGCAAACCAGGACCTATGGGCCTAGTTTTTGCAAGGTCCATGAGCTAAGAATGGTCTTTACATTTTCAAATGGTTAGGAAAATAAAATCAAAAGGAGAATAATATTTCGTGACACGTGACACTCGGAGCCACTGGGTGGACTTGAAACTGCTAACCTTTGCGATAACAGCTGAGCACTTAACAGTTGCACCACCAGGGCTCCTTTAGGTTTCATCATTATCTCATAGTCTAGGATAACCAATCTGATTAAATATTTTAGAAACGAGGAAACAGAAGCTCAGAGAGTTTACATGACTTGCACAAAGTCACACAGCAAGTATGCTGCAGAACGAAGGCTGGAGTTGGAAGGATGAAAATAGCTATCTTGGAGGTGAAGGTCAAATAAGGACCAGGTTCCCACCCCCACGGCCCTGGAGGACAACATGAGGAAGGGCATACAGACTCCTTTGAAGGCACGTAGAAAGTGGTAGGGAAAAGAACAAGAACATTTGTAGAGGTAGGAGGAAAGCTGGCTATTTTCAGAAATGAAGAGGAGATTCTCAGAGTAACACGTTGCGGTGAAGTCATGGAAACGAGGACCGAGAAAGGCTCTTGGATCTTGGCCACGAAGAGGTCATGGATGAGCTTAGAGAAATGAATTTCTGCAGAGAATTGGGGCTGCAAGCCAGGTTTGAAGAATGAGGAAGCATGGATGGCAAGGCAGTGGAAATAGCTTATTGTCATCAGCTGCCCTTGAGTTGGCCCTTGACTCATAGCGCCCCCATGTGTGACAGAGGACAACTGTCCCATAGGGTTTTCTTGGCTGTAATCTTTGCTGAAGCAGTTTTCTAGGCCTTTCTTCCTTGGAGCCACTGGGTGGGTTCAAACCGCCAACTTTAAGGTTAGCTGCTATTGTGTGCTGTGGAGTCGATGCTGACTCGTAACAATCCTATATGACAGAGTAGGACTGCTCCATAGGGTTTCCTCGGCTGTCTTGTTGTCGTTAGGCACTGTCAGGTCGGTTCTGACTCACAGCGACGCCGTGTACAGCAGAATGAAGCGTGGCCCAGTCCTGTGCCATTCTCTCAATACTAGGTATGTCTGAGCCCATCACTGCAGCCAGTGTCAATCCGCCTCCTTGAAGGTTTTCCTAGGCTTTGGCCACTGCAAACCACAGGCTCCTGTGCAGATGGCTACACGTTATTATTTGAAGAGCTGAAATAAGAAAATAGAGGGAAAAAAAGAGGCTATTTGAGGGGGGGTGGGAGGAGAGCCAACTCCGAACTGGGATGCAGAGGAAGTCAGTGACTTCACTAGGAAGAGGTCTGTCTCATTCTGGGGCTGAGATGATAAAGACTATGAGGGCAACTGTTCTTTTGGGGATCATGGTCTCCCCAGCTGCTTTGTAGAGTCCTCGAGGTAGACATCTCAGAGGCAGTATAGTAGCATGGAGAAGAGCTCACTCACTGGGTTCAGACTGCTTGGATTCAACTCCCGGGTTACTACTGTGGTGACCTTGGGCAAGTCAGCCCTTTGTTGTTGTAGTTGGTTGCCATCTAGTTGATTCCGACTCATGGTGACCCCATGTGTGCAGAGTAGACTGCTCGATAGGGTTTTCAAGGCTGTAATCTTTCAGAAGCAGATCACTAGGCCTGTCCTTCAAGGCACCCCTGAGTAGGTTCAAACCACCAACCTTTCGGCTAGTAGTTGGGCGCTTAACAGTTTTTGCCACCCAGGGACTCCTTGTGAGCCCTTTAGTGCCTCAGTTTTCCTATCTGGAAAATGGGTATAATGGTTGTCATGATGATCCACGTAAAGCCCACAGCAGGTATTCACCAGATGGAAGCTATTGTTAAGAACCACCTCTCCTGGTTCTCTTGTGAACCTTCTAGTGTGCATCCCAGCACATTGGAGGAGCACAATGTTTGCCGCTTAACTACGTTGCTTTTCAGGAAGCATGGTCATAAAAAACAAGGGGTGATCTAGAAGCGGTGCAGCATCTGTCACCAGGCTTTGTTGCACAAGAAGTGCTACCAGACATGTAACAAACACTTATGAATATGTCCTCTGTAATTAGCACCTTCCAGAGAGTTCTCCTCCCCTGCTGCTCCTGTCCCTTGGCTATGACTGCACCCACTGCCTGACCCCAAGAGAGCAGTATTAGCTATCAGCTGTCTACTTATCTTTTGGAGTAGGTCCCTTTACAGGGATCTTCCAATTGTCGTAAGCCTGGAGAATTGGAGATGCTTTACAGACACCTCCAAATGCCTCACAGCAGTGAGAGGCCAATGCCAAGGGTGGCAGGAGCTCTCCCATGCCACAGAAATCAGAGCGGGAGCAGATCCAGCTGGCCGTACCACCCTAAGCCTGTGGGTCACTGCAGAATGTTTGCAGAAATCCCCATTGCATTGGACCTTGTCCAAGCCAAGCACAGAGATCACAGAACCGTCTCTCAAGGGAAAAAAGGGAAGGCCTGTTGTTTGGGATGACTCGGAGCACTTTTGGTAGCCATCCAAGACAGCTATCATTCATTAAACCTGCCTTCCCCTCCAGCAAAAAGCCAGCTCGATAGAACACCACATATAGAGCTCTTAGTATAGGGCTGCAAGGACATAGTGCACTTGGCCTGCATACGAGTGTGCAAGGCTTGGCAAGTTTTTTAGTTTTTTTATGCTTAATGCTGAGTGGGTTGGAATAAACACACACACACACATACACACGCATATATATATTTTCCTCCAAATAGCATGCAGAGAGGAAAAGAGAACAGAGGAGAGCAGCCTGGCATCTCATTCTCTGATCTGGGTCGCCTTTTCAGGGAATGGATGGACTCCACAGCTACCAACACATGGCTGTAAGCCCTAGGGCAGAGTCTGGTGAGCACAGACAACCCCCTGCCATGCCCCATCCTTGACATCCCTGAGCAAACCCCAAAGTCCTATAACAGGTGGTAATTTGTCATTTGCTGAGCACTAGGCTGAGCAAGCCCCAAAATCCTGTAACTGGTGGTAGTTTGTCCTTTGTTGCAGCAGCAATTGGAGACCCTCATTCTCCCCAATAAATATTTGATTGATTTTTTGGCTTTCTTCTGATAAACGTGGAAAGGGAGGACAGGTTCCCTCCAGAGCCATAGTTCTGACCAGTGGGAGCTCTGAGATCCCAGACAAGATCCTGAACCACATCCCATTGTTGGAAGAAAAAATCCACGTGTAGGTCTATTCATAGAAGTGTCTGGGTTGCCTCTAGTAGTGGGATTCTGGGAGCTTTTCCTTTTATAACTTTCTGTACTGTCTGAAATCTTTACTCAGTGTTACTTTTATGATCAGAAAAACAACAATCTTATTTGGAAATTATTTTCATGTTTTCAAGGGGCCAGACACAATAGGAATTCAGGTTTCCTGCTTTCTCCTGGGGAGGGACAGTGCTCACAAGGTGGAGTGGACAGATAGCTGAAGGCCCTCAGGAACAAAGATTATAGGAAGAGCAGGCTTTGGCCATTCCTGGCTGGAACTGTCCTGATGCCTGCCCCCTGGGAGCAAATGCTGCAGGCCACCCGTACGTTGCCAGCCTCCTGCCCAGCTAACACAACTCAGCCTTCAGTTCTCCGTGCAGATATGATACCACTTTTTCTGGAAACCTGTTCCTGTCCTTCCAAGACTGAGTCCTATGCCTTCCCATGGGCTTCCAGGGCACATTACCACCATACTGCACTCTGATTATCTGTTTTACCTGGTTGTCATCTCCAACCCCCACTATCTGTGAGATCCCTGAAGACAGAGGCGTTTTATTCATCGGTGTAACCCTTGTGTCTTAGAAAAGTGCCTAGCATGCTCAATAAATACTTTAAAAAACCAAAATCAAACTTGTTGCCATCAAGTAGATTCCAACTCATGGCACCCCATGTGTTACAGATAGAACTGCCCTCCTCGGGGTTTTCTTGACTGTAATCATTACAGAAGCAGATTGCCAGGCCTTTCTTCCACAGAGCCACTGGGTAGGTTTGAACCACCAACCTTTAGGTTAGCAGCCGATCTCAAACTGCTTGAACCACCCAGGTTCCTCAGTATTCACTGAATAATTATTTGGGTCCCTTTTATGGTCAGAACACTGTAAGGGGTACAAAGATGAAATAGAACCATTTGTTTTCGAGGGCAGATGTGTCCAGCAATTAGCAATAAAACCAAGCACTAGATTGAGGATTAAAATAGAGGTACAAACAGCTACCTACGGAAGGAGGGAAAGTTTTGGACCCTGGACATTTCTCAGTGTGTTTTCTGGTTCAGAATCCCCATATTGGAATGCTAGTGGGGGGTATCTCATGGAGCTGTAAGGGTCCAGGTTCTTAGAGCCTCTATTAGAATTTAAGCCTGATCAGCTTTCTTCTGTCCTTTGCTGGCAGTGTGGCCCTAGGAATACCAGCCAATTAATCATAATTGATGTTGCAAAGCGCCTTGTCTTGCTCTGCTGAAAGGCTCTTAAGTGTTGAGCATTATTACTGTGTTACAGTGGTTGTTTTATTATCAAAACAGTGCCAACGAAGTTACACAACAGCTTGGATCAGGAAGGCAACCGAGGGCCATGATCCCACTGAAGCTACAGGGAATGAGGATTTGGGACGGTAAAATGTTAACTGCCGGAGAGGGAATAACACAGAATGTGGGCTGGAGTCCAGCGCTGAGCTCCTGGAGATAATTTCTGTCCCAGAGGCTTAGAGCTGGCTCTCTGGCATGGGTCCTATGCATCCTGCCCTCCGTTGGCTGGAATGTGAGATTCACATCGCTGAAAGCTGCCACCGAGCAAAAATCCAATGGCCGCGAGCCAGGAACACACGTCCTGCGCCTCGCTCGGCATCAGGGGGTTACCCTGGAAGCTTTCCAGAAGCTGAAGGGCTGTTCCATTTGCATGCAATAAATTATTTCTCAAGTGATCTATTCTTTATCTCTCTTTCAACTCTATTCCTCCTTGTTTCCGCCTCTTGAGAACTCTTCTCCGAAGAGTGAGCTGGGGATGGGTGAGGGAGGGGAAAGCTTGGCACACATTCATAAAGCTGCGAAAATAGACACAGGTGTAGATGGGCTCTGGCCAGGAAATACTAGGCTTGTTTCATTTACGAGTCGGGGCTGGGGAGGAGGATGCGGTAGAGTCAATGGCAGCCTCTCCGTAGCTTGGGTCTCCCAACAGCGTCACTTCCAGAAACTTAGAAAGTTGGATTCGGATAAAACGTTTCTAAGGTGTTGGACTGACTGACAGGTACGATTCTGGCCCAAAGGAGAAGCACTAAAGCATCGTGAAAAGAGGTGCAGGCTCTGGAGTCGAACAGACCTAGAACCCAAAGCCTGGTCCCCCGACTGCTTTCGATCTGGTGACCTCAGGCAAGTTTCCTAACCTCTCTATGCCTCGATTTGCTATCTGTAAAACTTAGGTAATCTCAAACTCACAAGTTTAACGAGATAATCCCTGTAAAGAACTCAGCCCTGTACTTGGCACCGAGTAGGCGCGCAGTAAATGGTAGTCGTCATTATCACCAATTCCTGGCCAAATGGCCAGGGTCGATCCAAAACTCCTTGGCGAACGATTATCCCTGGTACAGCGACTCCAGAGCTGACTGACGCACCTGTGTACCCAATAAGGGACCGGGAAAGAACTCCGTGGAGCTAAAACCAATGGTCATAGCCCTTGTTGCTGGCCGGGCTTTCTTGCTCTTCCACCAATGGTTTTAAGATTTGACTCGGGAGTGACATCTTGCCAGCCCAATGACGCACTACCCACCCACACTCAGCACTTCGGAGGGGATAAATCAAGGAGCCGGCACCTTTAGATTCCGTTATTAGTCAGTACTGGATGAAGAGAGGAGCAGGGGGGAGACAGCCCGAGGGAGAGGCACTAATGATCTAAAAAAAAGAAAAAAGATGACGATTGCGCCAAGCCAGCTCGGCCGCCATCATGCTCTAGTTTCCCCTTCGTCTCGCTCGGCCCGCGACCGAGGAAGCGGCCTCTCGGATGCTGAGGGGGTGTGTCCCCGAGTGATTGGCGCAGGCATCTCAGCCAATCATAGCGCGTCAAACGGGAAGCACTTAACCAATGAGGGGCGACGGCAGCGGCAAGGCATTGGAGGGGCGGAACTGCAGCTTGACGGGCACAAAACCAGCCAGTGAGAGCCGAAAGCCTCCTCCCTCCGACCAATGGAGTGGCGGCCTGGGCGGGCCCCCGAGTGTTTGTGTTGTGGTTTAGGGGGAGGGAGGCGGAGGGGAAAGTTTGTTTATTTTGTTTTTAGTTTCTGGGGTCCCCGTGTTTCTGGGAGGTGAAGCGGGAGGGAGTGACCCCCGCAACCCTCAGTCTCCCTACCACGTCGCCTCCACAGCCTGCAGAGGAGCCGGGGCCGCGCGCTTCGCAACGCCTCACAGCGGAACGCCGCGCACTCGGAGCCGGCAGCGGCTCGGCGGTGAGTGGAGCCCGACGGCCGCGGCCGGCCTCCCCTCCCCCGTGCGCTGCCCAGTCGGAGCGGGCGGCGGGGTGGGCGAGGGCGCGGCGGGAGCGCGCGGGCGCCCGGGTGTCAAGCTGAGGCGCCTCGTGTGCGTGTCCCCGCGGGCGCGCGCGCGGCGGGGACGGGCTGGGGAGGGCGCGCGCGGGGGCGGCGGGGGCGGCCGGCGGGTGGGTCTGAGCGAGGGGCGCGCGCCGAGGTCTCGCGCTCCCCGAGGGGCGGGGCGGGGCGGGGCGGGGCGGGGGGACGTCCGCGCGGCCCTGGCGTCACGCGCCGGCAGGTGGGAGCCGGGGGAGGGCTTCCGGGTGGGCTGGCGGCGTCGAGGTCGCTTCCCGTCCCGGGGGCCTCGGGGCCGGGAGGGGAGCCTGGCGGGCGGCTGGGAGCCGAGGCCCGGGCTGGCCGGGGGAGGTGTCAGGCCTCGGAGCCTCCCCGTCCTGCTCGGCGTCCCTGCGCGGACGACCTGGCCCTGATGGAGAAGGAGGGAATGTCTTCCCCAAGCTCACCCCGGGCGGGGGATCCGGCCCCCTGACCCCACCCAGCCCTGCGTGTCGGCCGGCGAGTCAGACTTTCCACTGGGAAACGAGGAGCAGGAGGAGTAACAGCGGCCCCGGCGCTGTCGTTTATCTCCCCCGGTCGGGCGCCCTTTAGTTTCTAGCTAACGAGTTTGTTAGCCCATATGAGTCGGAATCGACTCGACGGCCACGGGTTTTGGTTGACAGCCTGAATGTCCCATCCAGCCCAATGCACTGTGTTAGCTAGAGCCACAGCCAGTAAGGGCAGCCTGTTGTCAGGCTTCCTAAGGACCAGCCTGTGCTTAATTCTGTGGGCCCAGGTTAGCAGTGTGACATTTTTCAGACTCCTTGTTTTCACATGTATCTTTTGGCCATTAACTTCTGAGCGAGAGATTGGGCGAAGGTTAAGGTGAATTTCAAGTTGGTCATTTGTTTTTGGTGTAAGCAAAACTGTGCAAAAGTTGGCGAGAGGTCTTTCTCCATTGTCGGTGAATAAAACCGAGAATCAATGATTAAGGCTTTGTTAGGACCCCCTGTCTAACAGCTAAGGATAAAAAAATATGTAACCGACTTTAGTTGGTACTTTGGCATCTGTGTAAATTGAATGATGGGAGCCGTTCCCTTCGTCATTGTGGGAAATTTCAGTAAGGTGATAGTTTTCCTATCGGGGAAGCATCAAGGATCTTGGCTTTGGAACTGTATTTGTCTATTTAAAAGTATCGTGTAAAGGTCTCTTGAGCAGAACTTTACTGTCTTCTGCCTGCGCAGCGTGCAACATCATTGCAGGCATCCGTTGGGAGGGGAATGAACTTACCGTGTCCCTACTCTGAGACACATTCGTAAGTCTCCAGAACACAAAGCAGACTGGCTTGTCCAAACTGGGACTCAGTGATGATAATAATGTTTTTATATTTTCTTAGTTATTGACCATTATCAAGTCTTGTCCCAAACGTTATTGTTTGAGCAGAGTGGTTTCTGATAGGACTTAAGGAGAAGAAATTCCCAAGCTGCTTTCCTAGGGTAGCATATAAATGGCATGCCCTTTAAAATATTTTTTTTTCCCTGATTGAAATGGAAGCACATAAAATGTTTTAAAATCAGAACAAAGCATTTGTTGAAATAGCAGTAATAATGCTGTTGTTAGTTGCCATCGAGTCGATCCCAATGCACGGCAGCCCCATATGTGCAGAGTAGAACTGCTCCATAGGGTTTTCAAGGCTGTGACCTTTTGGTAGCAGATCTCCAGGCCTGTCTTCCAAGTTGCCTCTGGGTGAGCTCAAACCATCAACCTTTTGGCTAGTGGTCGGGTGCTTAACTGCATTAAGCTAATGTTTATTGCATGCCTACCCTGTACCAGCTTGTTTTCCTTTTTATCCCTTATTCTCACTTCAAACCTTGAGATAGGCAACATTATTGTTACACAGTTTTACAACTATTATTGTATACAAGTAGTAAGTTCAAGGGCCCAGGTTTAGTGTTCAGTCTGTCTGGTTTTGAAGCTTGTACTTGTTCCATTTTGCCTGCCAAATTATCCAAAGGAAGAAAGGAAACTGAAAGTAAACAGGACCAGAAAAGGGGAATGCCACCAATTATTAGGTTGCCCATACCTATCTTAGGAATTTAATGCTAAACTAAGCTAACTCTTGTTTTTAGAAATTAAGAACATTTTTATGTCATACCTATCTTAGGAATTTAATGCTAAACTAAGCTAACTCTTGTTTTTAGAAATTAAGAACATTTTTATAAATTAAATCTAAGCTTTATTTTTATTTCCTCCCACTTTGATTTGTATAACAATAAATTAAAAATGCATTTTTAGTTCCTCGGTCAAAGTTTTCATAGGTTCTTGCCTATGCTCTCCCCTCCAGTACCTTGCTGTTGTCGTAAATCCTGTGTGCACTTCCAGGGACCAGGTGTTACTCGTTTTTGTATTTACCACCATGCGTGACACGGTCGGGATGCAGTAAATGTTTGTTGACGAAGGAGCCAAGTTTAAAATGTAAGGACTTCGGGTTCATTTTAGTAGTTGAATGATGTAGCTGTAGTTTAACAGGGACAATGAGAAAGTGAATAGTTTATATGCAAAAATGCATTCTAGAGAATACTTAAATGGAACAACTCACGGGGTCTTGGCAAGTTCTGTCTATTTGAGCTGCTGTGCCCTTCTGTCCTTTCCCTTTTAGAATTCTCAAAGAGGAGGTTGCGCTGACTGCCTCCTATCCTTCACTACCTCCCCCCATCCTCACCACTCCATTGATGCTTTCCCCGAGGTTACGAGTTAACCTAATGGTTAAATTTCCCAGAACAGCTGTTCAGGGTTCATCCTGTTCTGTCTCCCTGCAGCAGTCAATCCTTTAGAGTCTATTCCTACCCCACCCTTTAATTATATTTTTAAAATAACATACAATAAAATGAACTTGGGTACCGTCCTGTGAATTTCAGCACACGTATAGATTCCTGTAACCACCACCAGGATCAGGGTACGGAACAATTCCATCACCCCCAAAAATTCCTTCGTGGCATCCCTTGGGGTTATCCCTTTCTTAATTCTCTGACTTAATTTGTTCTAACATCATTCTGTCCTTTTTTTTTTTTTAATTTTACTTTTTTGGGCATTCCTTTCCTATCTTTTGTCCCAGAAGTAAATCAACACTAAGGATCAGTCTTAGGCTTCTTTTTTTTTTTCAATTTTGTTTTATTTTTTTCTTTCTCTACTCCATGGAAATGTCTTTTACTTTTGGAGCGTAAACTACCTGTCACCCCTGTATATACTAATTTGCATATCCATCCCTAACCTGTCTTCTGTACTCCAAACAACATCCATATTCACCTGCAGGGATGATTCACTTCATACCATGTGTAAAGTTAACTCATTGCCTCCCAAATCAGCCTTTCCATTAGATTTCTCTAGATTTTCCAGTGGGTGCCCTCATTCTGCTAAGCTGGCAGCGCTGGCCTGGAGCGCTTGGAGGGATGTGTAATAAACTCTCTTATCTCAGACCCGATATCCTGCCCCTTTGCTGCCAGCTTGGCAGCACTTAGAACTCCTTAAGGACTGCACTGCTTCCCTGGTCGTAACCTTTAAGTGGCTTCCAGTTGTACTCAGGCCAGTTAGGGATTTTATTTTTTATCCTGTGAGGCTAGACATGATCTGGCCTATGCTGGCCTCTCCAGTCTTCTCTTTCACCTGCCTCCCCGACCGCCCCCCCCCCGCCCTTGATGTTCTGACTCAACAGCCTTTCCTTCAGTTTCTCAAATCACCCAAGCCTTTTCCAACTTGGACTATTCTTCTCTCCCCAATTCCCCCCAGTCTTTGCCTACCTCATTTCAGGGTTCAGATTAAATTGTCACTTCCTCAGAGAGACTTTTCCTTTACAAGCTCGTCCCACTGCCCCCGTCCACCCTCACTGAGGTCTCTTGAAGCCCCTGCTCTTTTTTCATAGCTCTCCCCACAACGCATGATGTGCATTTTGGCTTTGTTTAAAGTCTTCCTCCCGGGCCAGGGGCTGTGTTTTGTTCACCCGTCTCCAGAGCCTAGGCAAGCCTCTGACACAGGGCAGACTCTCAGTAAATATTTGCTGGCTGTGGTGTGAGCCTGGGCTTTTGCTCTCGTCCCCTAGCCTGTAGTTTCTAGTGGCCTTGCCTACCTCCTCCCAGCCTTCTCTGGAATTTGATCCCACTACTGGAGGCTTGGAAACCCTGGTGGTGTAGTGGTTAAGTGCTACGGCTGCTAACCAAAGGGTCAGCAGTTCAAATCCACGCTCCTTGGAAACTCTGTGGGGCAGTTCTGCTCTGTCCTATAGGGTCGCTATAAGTCGGAATCGACTCGACGGCACTGGGTTTGGTTTTTTGGTTTTATTGGAGGCTTGCCACGTAGAGGTAGATCTGAAATTGAGGAAAAGGTCACAGATCCTGTTCTCCTTCTGAATTGTACTGCACCTGAGAGCCATTACCACCAACCAGACTATGTCTACCCTAAACCACGCCTGAGCTTGCCGACTCTGGTGGTGAACATTGCACCTTGGTTATCCAGTCTGGGTCTACGCCTGCAACTCTGTTACTCTTTCCTGGCCCCAGCCTGCTCTTGATTTCTGGCCCCTCTCTCCACCCAGCATGGGGCTTCTGAGGACCTTGTATACTTTCCAGTTAAGGCTGCTTACCCTTTGACATTTGTCAGCCTTTTGACATTGACATGCCTGTAGTGGCCTGCCCCTGCATATTGCCCCCACACTCATCTTCCTGAAAGAGTGCATTGTTTATATGTTTCTGCCCCTCCCAAATCTACCACACAGCTTAAGTTTGAAAACCTTCAGTGATGTTTCATTGCCTACCTACCCTAGAGGGTTTGAACTCCTTAGCCTGCTTTCTAAAGCTCTGCACAAGTACTGTACAATGGAAATAGAATGTAAACCACATGTGGAATTTTAAATTGTCTAGTAGCACATTAAAAAATAAAAACAAAGGAGTGAACTTTGTATTTCATTTAATTCAATATATCCAAGGTAGTAGTACTTAAAGATGTAATCAATGTGAGAAATTACTAATGAGATATTTTACATTCTTTTTTTCCGTGTAGTCTTTGAAACCTGGTATGTAGTGAACACTCACATACAAGTCGATTCAGACTGACCGCATTTCAAGTGCTCAATAGCCACATGTGGCTAGTGGCTACAATGTTGGACAGCACAGCCCTGAACCATGTCCTCAACATAGGTAAAGGGCCATATCTGGGTAATTCCAACCACTGGCCATATGATAACTGTTCTCTTCTACCTAGAACCAACTTCCTATCCAAATATGCTAACTTTCCTTGCTAAGAAACTCAGGAGGCCCCAAGGCCATCCCTAAACCTTAGTTCTCACCATCTCCTTTCAACCCTTTTAACATTACTTTTTTTTGTATCATTGATTTTTCATGTATCAGTTACTTATAATATTTATCAATTTGTATCATAATCAGGGGTAATATTTAAAGTACTTAGCAGTTGATAAGCACTGACCAATGGCAATGGTGCCTGATGAGTTACAGCCGAGGCTGACCTCCATGGTCTAGTTCAGGTACCAGCTGAGTAACCGCTGGGGTTGTCCTGGATTTGCTGTCAGCTTCCCCAGTATGCCTGTGAGTTCCTTGAAGGCAGGACCCTGTCTTCCTCATCTTTGCATCCCTTGGAGAACTCCTGACCCAGCCTGTAATAGGCTGCCTATAAATACTTTAAATGAATGAGCAAATGTTACCTGTATTTTTGTTTTATTCTTTGTATGTGATATGTTTTATCTTTCCAGTTAGAAACAAAAATGTAAGTCCTTTGAGAACAGAGATCATGAATTACGAAGCAGCACATGGCAGATTTTCTTGATTCGCTTACCCAGAGTTGCTTTTGAAAAAGAACTATGCTGAGATACTCTTGTGGGCTTTCAGGCTGGGTCCGAAATCAGGTTTGACTTTAAGGAAACTTATTTTCCTTTGTGGTTTGTAAACTGGCTCTGAAAGCAGTTAGAAAACAAGAGCCCCGAAATAGTCCCACAGTTAATGCGTACTCTTCAGAGTCAGCGGCAGAGTTGGTGACTGGAAAGGCCCTGAACTAACAGAAGGCCTGGGGTTCCGTTCGTATTGCAGAGATTCGCTTATGTCCCAAGCTCAGGAATGACTGAATTCGACAACTGTAAAAGTATGGAGAAAATGCTCCATTTGCACGAAGGTGGAGTGGTGAATTCTTCATAGGAAGATGAATTCCTCTCAGCTACCTTATCCTTTTGCTCATTTCTGGTGTGAACTGTAGTACATCACGTTTCTAGGTCTGTCTCTCCCGCTAGATGTTAGTTTCTTGAGAGCCTAACTGTACTGTATTCATCTCTGCCTCCCCAAGTTCATACTGTATTGCGTCTGCCATATTATAGACACTCAAATATTTGTTGAGTAAATAACCCCAAATTATTTAGCTTTGCAGAGCCTCAGTTTTTTCTTTTGCAAGTAGGGAATTTTCTGCTTCAGAGGATTGATGAAACTGTAGCCACAGTAACCTTTTAGAACTGCCTATTTCTTCAGATGTGTTATAATTGATAAAAATTTTTTTAAGAAGCAAGTGTAAATCTGATCACCTTTTTTCCCCTACTTAAAACAGTTAATGAGACCCAAAGGCCCTGTCGACCTCCACTCTGAAATGTAAATTCCCTGAGAATAAGAACTTGGTCTGTCTTCGTCCCTGAATCCCAGAGAAACCACATGTGGCTCAGGGCCTCCCCAGCCTTATTTTCTGCCACTCTCTCCTTTGCTGAAGGAGCCCTGGTGGTGCAGTGGTTAAGCGCTTGGCCGCTAACCAAAAAGTTGGCAGTTTCCTGCTAACCAAAAGGCTTGCGGTTTTGAACCACCCAGCAGCTCCACGGGAGAAAGACCTGTCCATCTGCTCTGTAAACATTACAGCCTAGAAAACCCTACGTGGCAGTTGTACTCTGTCACATGGGGTCGCTGTGAGTCGAAAATCAACTCTGGCACCTAACAAGAACAGCAGCAACTCCCCTTTGCTGCCTCTTCTAGTTTCTGGAACGTATATTCCTTCCTACCCACAGGCCTTGGCACATGCTGTTCCCAGGGCTTAACGATGTCCCCACCCACCTTAGTTGATGCTTCTTCAGTCCTCAGAGCTCAGCTTGTATGTCACTTCTTTAAGGGACTCCTCCATCTCCCCCACATGTCTGAGGTTAGATGTGCTCCTGTTAACTGCTCAGAACACTACAGTTGTAATTATGTAATCATTTAATTTGTATGTTATCTGTTTCCCCCGTTAGAACATAGCTACGTGAATTAAAAGACCTTGTCTTTTTTGTTCACTTACGTATCACCAGCATCTAGCACCACTTAGCCCAGCGAACTGCATGTGGTATATTCTCACTAAATATTTTTCAAAGGAAATAAGGGAAGTTATTCTAATGGTGTATAATAAATACGTGTAGGCAGGGAGGGGTTTCTTTTTTAAATTGTCTCCGAGTTCTATCTTTTCCTTAATTTCTACTTGTAATAGGTAAACAGTTTAAGATTACAGAAAGGATGTTGTAATAAAAATTTTTAATTTGCCTGAAAATCTCATTTAGCCATTGTAGAGTTTGAGTATCCTTAGTGGAAATGATGAGAATGGTTATTCTTTTAAAAGTCTTGCTGTACGCTAGAGATTCCCATGTCTATAATCTCCCTGAACGTTTGAGTGCATGTCCTGTGCTGAGCGCTGTGCCGGAAGCTAGGACTGCGAGGACAGGATGATGAAAGGAGAGCTTTGCTCCCCAGGAGCACACAGCTGAGCAGGTGAAACAGACTTGTAGGTAGATGAGTGCCATTTGGTGTAATAGGCACTACACTAGACAGTTCAAGGTACGGGATAGGCGATAAAAAGGAGAGTCATCAGCACAATTGGTGGAGGTCACGAAAGCCTTCCCAGGGGAGACGACGTTCACTCTGAGTCAGAGAGGCAAAGGATGTTTCAGGCAGAGGGCACAGCCTTGCAGACATGCGAGGAGCATATTTAGTGTATGGGAGACTAGCACAGTAGTGTGACTTAGAAAGCTGGTCTTGGGGTATAAGGGAGTCCCTGGGAGGTGCAAATGGCTAACGCACTTGGCTGCTGACTGAAAGGTGGGAGGTTAGAGTCCGCTCACAGGCACCTTGGGAGAAAGGCCTGGTGACCTGCTTCTGAAAAGTCAGCCATTGAGAGCTCTGTGGGTCACAGTTCTCCCCTGACACACAGGAAGTCACCGTGAATCGGCATCGGCAGCAGCTGATTTATAGATTAACTGTGACACGTCAGGCTCAGGCTCTTGCACTGCATTTGAGAACAAGAAATATTTTAGAGATACGTATTTGACTCAGTATATTTGAGTTCATAAAAGCATCTGAAATGTAAAGTACAAGTCAAGATCACCATAAAGCAGAATAGCGCTTATCGCTTGTGGTTAATATACTTGCTTGAGTTTATTACCCACACCATGCAAAGGAGTTCAGGTGGAATTAGACAGTGGTGACTCACTGAAGCTTATCTCTAGGAACAGAGTTAAGAAAGTGACCTCTTGATCACCTGAGACAAGTGCTGGTGCCATCTCACGTGGGCCAGATACTGAACCAGTGAAAGGGATGAAGTGAGAAATAAGGATTACCCAGAAGGGCCTCTGAGTACGTGTACTGGGAAAAAAGATTTCTACTGCTTGAAGGTCTCCACATCTTTAAGTCTCCAGGTGGTTCACTGAGCTAGCATTAATCCAATTTGATGCTGAGTTTCAAGAAAGGAAGATTAATTAGAAATCTAGCCCATTTTCCTTCATTTTGTTTCGCCTTAGTTTCAACAGCTCTTTTTGTTCCTGTCCCCTTCCATCCCTCTTTCTGTGCCCTGTTCCTCTGAAGTAGTACCCTCTTTTCCCCCAGTCCACCTGTCTCTTAGTATCTTTCATTTTAATATCACTGAATTGTTTTCATGTACAGTTGTAAGATACCTTGGTTGGCTATCTGGTGTTTCTGAGCATTGCATATTCAGAGTGTGTTCTTATTCAGAATGGGAAGAGGTGATTGTTGGGGGGAAGGGTCTGCTTTTGCACCTCCCAACCAGGCTGCCTAAGTAAAGGCCTTGGGCCCGGAGCATTCTCTGATAAAGAGGCTGGGAATTGGGTTGCCTTCTCTCTCTCAGTTCCTTCTCCTTATCAGCGAAGCCCTCCCCCTGTTCTGGGCACACAGTAACTTTATCTCTTACACATGTATGGGCACAACATGGCACCTGGCCAACTCCCCATCTGTATCTGTTCCTGGCCGGCAGGGAATAGAGTCCTTCATTTCAGGCACAAGAGGAGGAACATACCAGATTGTAAGAGCCAGCCTCAAGGAGTGGACTGAAGGGGAAACAGGGTTTGTGAGACCAAACATGGGTGCCCCCAAGTGGTCCGCTAGGTCACTACAGTTTGCATTCTTATGTAAGCCGCTGGCATGAGCCGCTCCTGTCTACCACCACTATAAAACTTCTGCTCTCCCACTGTGGGTTGTGGAGGCCTCCTTTGGCCCTGCAGCCACCCAGGACTTGGCTTCGTTTGTAAGTCTCCCTAATAAAACTCCTTTGCCACCACATTGGAGTTGCTTGCCTCTTTGGTCTCTCAGCACCCTCCAATTTTGGAGGCAAATTTCAAGTGACTGGTCCATCCTAGGCAGTAATTAAGCTGCAGCGGTGGTTCAGTGGTAGAATTCTTGTCTTCCATGTGGGAGACCCAGCGAGTGAAGCCACCACTTTTCTGTCCATGGAGGCTTGCAAGTCGCTATGATGCTGAATGGGTTTCAGCAGAGCTTCCAGACTAAGACAGACCAGAAAGAAAGGCCTGACAACCTGCTTTAAAAAACCAGCCAGTAAAAGCCTGGTGGATCATAGTGGTCCTATCCCGTTGTGCATGGGGTCACCATGAGTCGTGGGCCAGCGCAACAGCAGCTAACAACAGTGCTGACCACAGTCAGAGGATGCTAATTGACCCATCATAATGCTGTGGATTGTTACGAATTCTGTATATTCATTTATTGACCTAGATTACAAGGGGTAAGAAGATAACGGGTAGTGGGGGGAATAGTGCCAGTTAGTATAGTTTATTTCAGTATCTTCGTAAAAGAAAGGAAGGAGGAAAATGGAAGCAGGGTGCTGTTGAGAAGGCAGCAGCATCTTAAGGTAAGAGAAAAAAGCTATTTAAAGATGTGTAGGAAGGACCAGGGAGATAGAAAAATGGAAGCTGCTTGAGTGGAGAAGGGGACAGGCGATTGATGGGGCAAGGCCACCAGATGGCTTCCACGGGCGTGCAGGAGCGATACGCACATGCATTAGAAGGATGAGTTAAGAGAAGAGGGAAAAGTCATGGGTTCTTACCTTGAATGTTCATAGCTTGAGTTCAAAAGAAGTTTATCCTCCTTTGATTTTCCAGTGGTATTCAGCAGAATGGTTTGTAGATAGTAGGGGTTAACAGTCATACAGAGAAATTCACAGGACTGAATGAAGATACTGGTTATGACTTTCAACATGTTCCAGTTACCGGGTTGCACTATCTGTGCCCTATGACAAATTGTCATGTTTTATGAACCCTGGATTTTATGACTAGTATAGATACATTGTATTCTCTTCCTAAAGGTATTAATAAGTTAAATAGATACATTTAAAATATACCACAGTTTTTACCATTTTGGCATGTGGGTTTTTTGGGTTTTGGTTCATTAAAAAGCAAAAAAAAAAAAAGGGCAGTGGCCCAGGTCCCTAACTTAGAAAGGTGCTGGTCAGTATGTCAGGAGAAATGTCATGAGCATCTGCTAAGTACGAGGCTCTGATGTGGAAGAAGCAGATTCAAAGTAGAAGATGAACTGCCGCGCTCCAGCGGGCTAGGCGGTTTTCCTCCTGTGGAACTCTTGCTGACGGTGTATCATGAGATGTTTTACCCAGATGTATATCCCTGTGGAACCTCTAAATAGAGAATCCCTCCACTTCCCTGTACCATGGGCCGCAGATTTTAAAATAATCTGTCACCAGCCACCCTTTTATCAACCTTTTTCTTCATAATAGAGTTTTAAATTTCTACATCAAAGTGTTTAAAATTCATGTTTTTATTTGACACTTTGGCCCAGTCCCTTTAAAAGAACACAATCATTACTGCTTCCTTCTTTATCCATGCAGGTGGGTCTGTGGGTTGGTGTGAACAGAGATCTGTTTACGGCTGAAAGACAAGGCCCAAAGGGGAAAACGTTGCTTTTAAAATACCAAGAGAATTAATGACAGGGCTTTTTGTAGAAATAACAAAAACCACACGAGAATGAAAATGCAAAAGACATCACATTTCAAGCCAGTAAGGGCTGAGTTTAAAACTTTATAAAGAGGACCATCCGCCCCCAGTACAGCTGTGAGTCTGCCTCAGCACATTGTGACACTGCCCTGAGCTTCCTGAACCCGCCAGAGCCAGGGCCCGGCACTGATACAGCAGGTCTGCTTTGGAAGCAGATGCTCTCTAGGCTTTTAATATATTCAATGTAATTTTCTCTTATTTTCCTTTAACCTCCCATTTCTCCAACCTTGGGTTTATCATCCAGGATGCTTTTCAGAAAAGTAACTCTGGATGCTGGAAAAGGGCCTCTGCTTCACCTGCCTTGGAAGAGTCATTGACTGTCTTGGGTCCCATCATCAATAATTCAGCCTCCCGATACCTGAGTCTTGAAATCCTGAAACATTGACTCTTGAAACACCGTCGAGTCTTTTAGCTCCTCTTTTCTCTCTGGCTTTGGACATTGACACTCTCATTTTTGTTTCCATGCCTCCATCCTGATTCTAAGTTATCCTCAGACTGTGTCTGGATTATTAAATATAGCTTTCTTCCAGTTGTCCTGCTCCTAGGTTCTACCTGAGGAACGTTTCCCTTCATGCTGTTTGCTTTTACCTTCCTTACTGACCTGTGCTTCCTTATTCTATGAAATCCCAACACCTGGGACTGAGCTAAACCCCTTTACTGCTTCCATCTAGCAACTGACATTCCCTAGTTTTGAATCTTTGCCTTCTCCCATGCGATCTTTTCTCCATTTTCCATACAGTTTTCTCCCCTCTTGTCTCCATGCTTTATAAAAGCTTTGCCTTGTGTGAAATATTCTCCCAGTTTCTAGCTATCAATCCCTTTTTCTTCTCACCCTCAAAAAGCTTTCTCTAAATTTGTCGTCCTAGAAGACTTTCTTAATTAATGTCCTCTTCATTTGTTTTATTGCTGTGATTGTGACTGTAATGAACTAACTAAATAAATCTTGCTACTTTCACTCATTCTAGTGGCATTTTTGTAGATTTTTTTTTTTTTACATATGCAATTATGTCATTTGCAAAGATAGCCATAAAACTGTCTTTTTCCTTTCCAGTCTGCCTTATTCTTGCTAAGACTTCCAGTTCCATGTTGCATAGAAGTGGTATGAGTGGGCATCCTTCCTTTTTTTGCTCTTAGGAGGAAAACATTTAGTCTTGTACCTTAAGAGTGATGTTAGCTATGTTTTTCCTAACTGCCGTTTTTCAGGTTACATAATTTCTATTTCCTAGTTTGCTGAGAATTTTTATCAGGAATAAATGTTGAATTTTATCAAATGCTTTTTCTGGATTATTGAAATGATCATATATGGTTTTTCTTTTTCAGTCTGTTAATATGGTAAGTTATTTTGATTGGTTTTTTGAACACTAAGCAGCCTCGCATTGCTGGTATTGTTGTTAGGTGCTGTCAAGTTGATTCTGACTCATAGCAACCCTGTGTACAACAGAATGAAACACTGCCTGGTCCTGCGCTATCCTCACAATTGTTGCTATGTTTGAGCCTATCGTTGAAGCCAGTGGGTCAGTCCGTCTCGTAGACGGACTTGCTCTTTTTCACTGACCCTCTACCAAGCATGATGTCCGTGTCCAGGGACTGGTCCTCCCGACAACATGCCCAAAGTATGTGAGACGTGGCCTCAACCATTCTCGCTTCGAAGGCACGTTCTGGTGTACTTCTTCCAAGACAAATTTGTTCATTCTTCTGGCAGTCCACGGCATATTCAGTGTTCTTTGCCAACACCATAATTCCAAGACGTCAGTTCTTCTTTGGTCTCCCTTACTCATTGTCCAGCTTTCGCATGCATATGAGGCAGAGGAAAATAACCATGGCTCGGGTCAGTCAGGAAACCCTGGTGGCGTAGTGGTTAAGTGCTACTGCTGCTAACCAAAAGGTTGGCAGTTCGAATCCGCCAGGCCCTCCTTGGAAACTCTACCAGGCAGTTCTGTCCTGTCCTATAGGGTTGCTATGAGTCAGAATCAACTCGACGGCAGATAGTTTTTGGTTTTGGGTCAGTCACACCTTAGTCCTCAGAGTGACATATTTGCTTTTTAACACTTTTGGAGCAGATTTGCCCAGTGCAATATGCCATTTGATTTCTTGAATGCTGCTTCCATGGGTGTTGGTTATGGATCCAAGTAAAATGAAATCCTTGACGACTTCCATCTTTTCTCCATTTGTCATGCCGTTGCTTATTTTTCTTTTTTGCTTATTGGTCCAGTTGTGAGAATTTTTATTTTCTTTATGTTGAGGTGTAATCAGTACTGAAGGCTGTAGTCTTTGATCTTCATCAGTGCTTCAGGTCCTCTTCACTTTCAGCAAGCAATTCTTGGGATAAGCGCCATTTTAAATGCTGTTAGTTTTGATATGCAAAAATTAAAAATTAGTTTTTATTTACAAGCAATATTGATTTGTAGTTTTCTGTTCTTGTAAAGTCTGCTTGGTTTTGGTATCAAAATAATGCTGGCCTCATAGAATGAGTTGGGTAGTATTCCTTTCTCTTCAATTTTCTGGAAGATTTTGTGAACAATTAATATTATTTCTTCTTTAAATGTTTAATAGGATTCCCTAGTAAAACCATCTTGCTTCAGTGTTTTCTGTGTGGGAAAGTTTATAAATTCAAACTGTTTGGTAGTTACAGCATTATTAAGGTTATCTGTCTTCATCAGTGAACTTTGGTAGTTGTGTCTTTCAAGGAATTTATCCATTTCATCTAAGTTGTTGAATTTATTGGCATAAGCTTGTTCATAATGTTCCCTTATTATTTTAACATTATTGCAGTCTGTAGTGATGTCCTCTTCTCGTTCCTGAGATCTCTAATTTGTGTCTTCTCTCTCTCACTCTTTTTTTTTGTCTGGCTAGAGGCTTATTAATTTAGTTATCCTTCTCAAAGAATGAGGTTTGGTTTTCAGTGACTTTTTTTTTCTATTGCTTTTCTGTTTTCTAGTTCATTGATTTCTGCTCTGGTCTTTATTATTTCCTTTTTTTCCTGCTTACTTTGGGTTCCATTTCCTTTTCTTTCTGATTGCTTCAGATAGAAGCTAAGGTTATAATTTGAGAACGTTTTTCTTTTTTAATATAAGTGTTCAGTGCTAGAAATTAGCCTCCAAGTACTGCTTCAGCTGCATTCCAAAAATTTTAATATGTTGTGTTTTCATTTTCATTAAGTTAAAAATACTTCCTAATTTCTACTTTGATTTCTTCTTTGACTTATGGATTACTTAGAAGTATGTTATTTGGTTTTCACATATTTGGAGATTTCCAAATATCTTTCTGTTATTGATTTCTAATTTCATTCCATTGTGGTCAAGAACACACTTTGTTGGGGGTCCCCAAAACCACCACCAAGTTTCAGTGGTTCTCTAGAAGTACTCAAAATGTCGTCATACTCAGGGCTAAAATTTGTTACGGTGTAAGGATACAAAGCAAAATCAGCAAAGGAAAAAGGCACATGGGGTGAAGTCTGGAGGAAACTGGGTACAAGTTTCCAAGAGTCTTTTCCAGTGAATTACACAGGACACACTTAATTCCTCCAGCAGTGAGTCGAGACAACATGTGCGAAGTGTTGTCTACCTGGGAAGCTCACTTGAGCCTAGGAGTTCAGGGTTTTTATCAGGGATCAGTCATGTAGGCACCCTCTGCCTTGCACATATCTAGTTTCTAGCGTGCCAGAAGAAAAGCAGGTGTTCAGTATAAGCCACATTGTACAAACAGTTTAGGCACAGTAAACCAGCCTTATCAGCTAGAGAGTGGTGGGAACACTCCTGAAATTCAAGTTCTCAGATGCCGGCCAAGGGCTAACCTTGCAAGCAGCTTTTCTAAGGATAGCAGTGTCAAGTCATGCTGTGTTTTAACTCTCTCCAGCACACTTTGCATGAATGACTCTCCTTTAACAATTTATTCAGATTTGTTTTTACCTAGAATGTGGTCTATCTTGATAAGTGTCCTTTGTGTACTAGAAAGGAATGTGTATTTTGCTATCGTAAGATAGAATATTCTGCAAATGTCAATTAGGTCAAATTGGTTAATTGTGTTTTTCATGTGTTCTGCATCTTGACTGATTTACACCTACTCGTTCTGTCAGTTCTTGAGAGCAGGATGGTGAACTCTCTGTAATTGTGGACCTGTCTGTTTATCCTTGAAGTTTTATAATGTTTTGCTTCATGTATTTTGAAGCTCTGTCATGAGGTACATGAATGTTTAGCATTACAATTCTCTCTCGACGATTAACCTCTTTATCCATATGAAATGAACCTCTTTACTCCTGGTAACATTCTTTGCTTTGAAGTCTACTTTTTCTGCTATTAATATAGCCACTCCATCTTTCTTTGGATTAATGTTAGCATAGTATATCTTTCCCCATTCGTTTACTTTTATTTTTGTCATAGTTTTTAAAGTGGGCTTCTTGTAGGCAGCATATAGTTGGATCTTGCTTTTTTGTCCGCTCTGACAAGCTTTGCCTTTTGAGTGTTATAATTTCCATTTAATGTGATTATTGGTCAAGTTTGGTTTAAATCTACTATCTTGCTGTTTGTTTTCTGTTAGTTCCATATGTTCTTTGTTCCATTTCCTCTCTTTTCTGCTTTCTTTTTCATTAATTATTTTTCATGCTCCATTTTATTTCCTTTTTTGGTTTATGTTATAGATTGAATTGTGTCCCCCCAAAATAGGTATTGTAAATCCTGACCTTTATGCCTGTGGTTATAATTCCATTTTGGCATGGATTGTCTTTGTTATATTAATGAGAAAGGGTTAGTGTAGCCTGTGTCTTAATCTATTTTGTGATATAAAAGAGATTAAACAAAGAAGCGAAAAATGTAGAGATGAAAGAAGCGGAAATAGGGAAGAGGGATGCCAAGCCACAGGAGGATCGCCCAGGACCAGGAGCTCAGAAGAGACAAGGACCTTCCTCCAGAGCCTACAGAGAGAAAGCCTTCCCCTAGAGCTGGCAGGCACCCTGGATTCAGACCTCTGGACTTCTAAACTGTGAGAAAATAAATTCACTTGTTAAAGCCACTCTCTTGTGGTATTTCTGTTACAGCAGCACTAGATAACTAAGGCAGCTTATTAGCTGTATTTGTTGTATTACTGTAGTGGTTGCTTTAGGGTTTATAGTATGCATCTTTTACTTATCATAGTCTGCTTTCAAGTAATATTGTATCGTTTCACTTATAAGAACTTTACAGCTGTGTCTCTCCATTGCACCCCTTCCAGGCTTTGTCTTGCTGTTATATATTTTACTTCTACGTATATTATAGACCCCCATCATACACTGTTATTATTTTTGCTTTAAATTAACCATTTGAGGACCCATCAGACTGTTTTCAAACATGGCTGTACCATTCCCACATCAGTGTATGAGGGTTGCAATTTCTCCACATTCTTGTCAACGCTTGTTATTATCTATCTTTTTGATTGTAGCCATCCTAGTGGGTATGAAGTAGTATCTTATTGTGGTTTTGGCATGCTTCCCTGATAGCTAATGATGTTGGGCATCTTTTCATGTGCTTATTGGCTGTCTGTATATCTTCTTTGAAGAGCTGTCTATTTAGATTCTTTGCCCATTTTTGCAATGGGTTGTCTTATTATTAAGTTGTAGTAGTTCTTTTTAGATTCTAGAAACAATTCCTTTATCAGATACATGATTTGCAAAAATTTTCTCCCATTCTCTGTGTTGTCTTTTCACATCGTTGATAATATCCTTTGACACATAGAAGTTTTTGGCTTTGATGAAACTCCATTTATGTATTTTTCTTTTTGTAATTTGTACCTTTGGTGTCATGTGTACAAAGAATTTGCTTAGCCCAAGGTCCCAAAGATTTATTCCTATGTTTTCTTCTAAGAGTCTTACAGTTGTAGCTTTTACATTTAGGTGTCTGATTGATTTTTAGTAAATATTGCATATGGTGTAAGAAAGTGGCCCAGCTTCATTCTTTTGCATGTGGATAGCTAGTCATTCCAGCACCACGTCTTGAAAATACTATTACTATTATAAAAGCTTTTATGACTTTGCCTTGGTCAAGTAGCACTGACTTCACCTATATTGTGTGTTGTCTTTCCCTTCACCAAAATTAGCACTTGTCTGCTATCTAGTGGATAGCCTCTTGTTATACAGATTTTCTATTCTTGAGTCAGTTTTGGTGGTTTATGTCCTCCTGGAAATTTGTCCATTCATCTAGGTTATCTAATTTGTTGGTGTACAATTGTTCATACCTGGTAATTTTTTTTTTTTTTTTTTGGATGCCAAACCAAAACCGTTATCATGGAGTCAATTCTGACTCATAGCGACCCTCCAAGACAGATTAGAACTGCCCCTTAGGGTTTACAAGGCTGTAATCTTTACAGAGGCAGAGCGCCATGTCTTTCTCCTGTGAAACGCTGCTGGGTTCAAACCACTGACCTTTCACTTCACAGCTGAGTGCTTAACCATTCGCCACCAGGGCTGCTTATTAGATGTTAGACACTGCAAATTTTACATTACTGAGTGCTGGATATTTTTGTATCCCTGTAAATATTATTGAGATTTATTCTGTAATGGAAACTATTTGATCCATTTGGGAGTTAACTTTTAAGCTTTGGCAGATGGGACCAGGATTAAAAAGAAAAAAACAATGCTGCCGAGTGGATTACGACTCATAGTGACCCTATAGAACAGAGTAGAACTGCCCCATAGGGTTTCCAAGGAGTGGGTGGTGGATTCAAACTGCTCACCTACTACTGAAGCAATACCCTTCTGAGTCTTCTATGTGATGTACCCCACCTAGTACCCCATGTTTGTCCTCTCTCAGGGTTCACTGTCCTGTGTTGACTGATGTCTAGTGTCTTGAAAACACTTGTTCCATATATTTTCTCCAGCTTTTTAGTTTTTTTAGGCACAAGGGTAAATCTGGTCCCTGTAACTCCATCTTTTCTGAAACTGGAAGTCCTGCCTTTTCTTAAAACATCTGAGGAATCTTTAGGAGTTGCTTCCAGAATATGGGCCGTTCTTTGGAATTTCCGTAGAGGAAAATCTTTATTCCTTCAAGGCGGATTTGATTTTGGGGAGCAACCAGGAGTCATTTTTCAGATCTGGTTAAATAATTTGTCTGAATGATACTGATAGGGGTCCAAAATGAGTTCAAAGTAATGAGGCTGATTTCCTTGTGTGATTTGGAAGAAAAATAGGAGTTGCAAAATATTTTGAGTGATGGCAACATGGTTGAACAAAGTATAAAACTTCTTAGAGGTGGGCATCTTGAAGAATAACTTTCATTTGAATGTTTCTGTGTATTTGCTAGTATCATACTTGTATCTTTAGCTTATATTTATAGCTTGTACTTAACTGCTTCTTTGTAAGCTTCTTAAATTGTTTTTATGTCAGTACCAACTCCCTAACTTGATTGTGAACTCACTGATGTCTGGATACTTTTGTACATTTCCTCATTACACTCTACTCTTAACTGTAGAAGTTCCTCAAGTGATGATAGTCAACTAGCAAATTTCCATATAAGGTAACTAAGATCACCCTGTCAAAATACATTGCATGATATAAATATGTAAAATTAACTTCTGATATCTGTGCAGCATTGTTAATGTCTTCATAATTTTAATTAAAATTTGTTAATATAAAACATTAAATTCCAGTAGCGTGAGCACATATTTGCGTTTGTGTTATACTGTAGGAATATTTGAATGATCCAGTTCAAAGAGATGCCTTGAATCTGGATATGTTATGTAATTTACCAAAGACTATCCTTACAACTTAGTAAATTGGAATATGTACTATATTTTATGCCAACTTAATCACTGGGTAAAATTCTTCTCTCACAGTGTTTGTTTTCTTGTACCTGATTTCCCTCCCCTTCCATTAGGAAACACAAGGACTTTAAAAATATATATATGTTCAATGGATTAAATTCTTAGATTTTTAGCTTTCATACTTTGATTTTTTTTTTTTTTAAATTTTTAGTTAACTGAATTTACAGCTGTACAGTTCTTTCACAGTAAACTTCATACTAAGGAGTTTGGTGGTGTTGGTAGCTGCTGTCCAGTGGATTCCAACTTGTGGTGACCGCATGTGTGCAGAGTAGAACTGCTCTGTAGGGTTTTCAAGGCTGTGACCTTTTGGAAGCAGACCGCCAGGCCTTACTGCCGAGGTGACTCTAGGTGGGTTTGAACTGCCAACCGCTTGGCTAGTAGTTGAGCGTTTAGCCATATGTGCCACCCAGGGACTCAGAAAGAGTTTAGATACTCTTTTATGATATCCTCTCGGCTTGCTGTTCAGCCGTTATACTCTAGTACCATAGTATCTTTTTGCTGCGGTTCCCCCCCCCCCTTTTCTTCCAATCCTGTGTTTTATTTTAGTAAAGGAAAGGGTCCACTGGGGAAAAAAATTCATACATATGAGATGGACTTTTTTAATCCAAATTTACTGATGTTTTTCGTTTTTACTTTTAATTAACTTAGGATTCAATATATGAGTGATGTTTTCCTGTTTACTGTTTCTGATGGCCTTAATATTTTTCATGCATAGTAAAAACTACGATTTAGTAAATCAGACATGTAAAGGTAGCCGTAGCCTTTGTTTCCAGGATGTGTCAACAACCAGTTTTGCTGCCAGAGTTGTTTTAAGGGATGTTTTGAGTTCTCTTCCAGTCTTTGGGTATAACTCAGTGACAGCTGCTTTTTGACAGAAACAGTGTGAGGTTCTTCTTCACACCATGCATTTTAGTAAAAGAGGTTTTCATGTCTATGGATTGAGAAATGAGGTCCCTATTTGGCACCGTTGTTTTCTTGCCTTCGTTAGTGGGGGGTGGAAGAAAGGGAGGGAAGAGAAAGAGACAGAATGGGGAGAGAAGGAGGGAGGATTGGTAAATATTAGTAAAAAAACTTTTTTAACTGGTTTTGTTTCATGTGGGTACACAGGTTTAAAATATAGTGCTGTATTTATAGTCATTAAAGTAGTGCTCATTCTTATCCCTGTATTTTATATGAAATCTTCTCAATTACTCTTCATTGTAATTAATTATAGGTTCTTACTCATATGTCTGAGTTCTTGCTGTAATCTGGCATTATAGTTTTCTTTCTATTATAGAGACCTTTGAGTTTTGCATGTTTCGTTAATCATTTGTCATTTCGTCATGTATTATAATAGAATATATAACTGGGCCAAAATATATAATTTTCCATACTTGAAGAAGTTCTGTTCCCTGGAATTTATTTTGTGGTTTAGTAGCTACTCAAGTTGTCTGATTTATGGTTAATTCTTTTAACGATTTAAGTTGGTGCTTGTTGACTTTTTCAACCCATGTTCCTCTTTGATACATTAAAAAAAATTTCTCATAACCTCTTTTTTTAAATGCAAAGAGAAGCATCAAAGCGTTGACAGGACTTTGCTTTTTAAACTTCACCCCTTTTCACTATTTATTATTACCCTTCTTCCAAAGGCTGATTTCCGTGTTGCCTTAAAAAAGGGGTCGATTTAAGTCATCTCTAACTAATAAATTATTATATTCTAACTAGTACCAGTTATATCCTTATGGGTATTCAAAGTAGAATAGTTTTTAATAGTGATAAGTTTTGGGAATAAAGAAATTAATTAGTTCAAATTAATGTATAGAAATATTTTTAGAAAAAAGTATATATTTCAGTAGAGGGTAGATAAGACAATTTTAATAAAATCTCATTTTAAGACCCATAATCCTTATCAGAAATTCTTAGGGCCAGATTTCGGTCTTGTGTTTTAGAATTGGGAAATTTGTTATTTTTAGAAAGCTAATAAGATACATTTACATATATTATGTAATGCCCCCTCAGGGTTGGGCAACACTTCACAGTTAAATAAATTAATACTCTTGCAGCCAGAGCTATGACTCTTCCCACTATGGTGGGTGACCTATAAATAGGCTCATGTCAGTTCAGGTCAGATTTTTCTGCCAGTTAAATTCAGATCAGGTTTTGCCGCTAAATGAATTAGGGAAAATTTTGGGTTTTCAGAATTTTTCAGATTTTGGAATTGTGGATAAGGGATTATGGACCCGTGTTTACTTTCTTAGCTCTAATGTTCGGTTACTTTTGTTACCTTCAGAAAAAGAAACCTGCTTTCCTTTTTTCCTTCTACAGGATATGAGATTAAATCTCTTCTCTACAGGCCAGTTAATAGAAATTAGGACGCCTCTTCACAAAGCTTGATACCTTAGGCAGCTGTCACTGTCACGTGACACCTCCACAAGCTACTTCCTATACTTGACTGGCTTTATAGTCAGAGTCTCAGAGTTCCCCTCTTATCTACTCTCCTTTCAGAAGTGCTTGGTGGTAATAAAAGTAAAGAAAAGAGATTTAAAATTTGCAGTGCTTTATCCAGTACGTCCTAGCTCAAGTAGTAAGGTTTCAGAAGGAGGAGCAGGCTTCTTCAGGACTGACCTTTCCTGTTTTCAGCTCATGTGGGAGCTTAAACTATATATATAGGTGTGTATATATATATATGTATATATGTTTGTAAAAGGAATGTACGCTTTTGGTTAAACAAACATCCGAATGGTACAGAAGTGTAAACAGAAAGGAGAAGTATTTTCCTGCCGTGCTGCACCTCCCACCCAACCAGTTTTGACCACTTGTTTTATAGCACTTTTAGAGGTTTAAATCCTTTGTTGTTGTTGCTGAGAATATACACAGCAGAACATACACCAGTTCGGCAGTTTCTGCATGTACAATTCAGTGACATTGATTACATTCTTCAAGTTGTGCAACCATTCTTATGCTCCTTTTCTGAATTGCTCTTCCCCCATTAACATTACTGCCCCCTAAGTTTCCTATCTAATTTTTCGAGTTGCTTTTGTCACCTTGATCACATATAGATAGTTCTTAAGAGAACACAGTGCTCAAGGCAGACATTCTTTGCTAAATAAACTAAATTACTGTTAGGTTTGAAAAAGACTTCAGGGCTATTTTTGGTTTAAGGTTTAAAGATTAAACCTCAGGGCAGTAGTTTTAGGGGTTCATGTAGCCTCCGTGGCTCCAAAAAGTCTGGAATCCAAGTGAATTTGAATTCCATTCTGCATTTTTCCCCTTTTGATCAGGATATTTCTATAGAATCTTTGATCAAAATGTTCAGTAACGGTATCTGGGCACTGTTCAGTTCTTCTGGTCTCATGGTAAAGGAGGCAGTGGTTCATGGAGGCCATTAGCCCCACCTTCCATTTCCTCCTCCTCTTCCTAATTCTTCTGCTTCCTCTGTGGCTTCAGGCCACTTGAAGCTTTTAAGACCCCCAGGTCAAATCCTTATTTAGCTAACTTTCTCTTTAATTCAAACATTCCAGGGGACAGTTTGGGAAATTCTAATTAGACATGGTAACCCCACTTGGATTGATTTTGTGTTCATTGTGTGTTAAACTATGGAGATAACCTTTTCCATTCTTGCTGGTAGGTATAAATTTTATTTCTAGAGCTGCTGTTTAAACCTGCATAGTTTTGAAATGTTAATTAAAGATATATGTTGAATATTAATCATTCCTAATTGAAAGTGTCTAAATATTATCCATATTCAGATGGTCCCTGTGTAAAAATGGCATGAGGTCAGTGTCTGACTTTCTCCAACCCCACAAGGAGGAAGGAGAACCAAGAGCAACAGCCCAAGGCTGATTCCTATGAGGCAGAGGTCAGACCTGCCTCCTCTTGCCATCATCTTTACCAACTCTGACATCAACCATACCTCCCACAGCACTTTCTACTTCTCTGCTGGATTTTATAATTCATTGCAGTGGCCACACAGAACTCACAGACCATACTCAGAAGTTCAGGGTTTATTAGGGAAGTAACAGTTAAGGCTCAGGAACACTCAGGGTACAGTTCTTCCATCAGGACTGTCTCTTCCCAGCCGTGCTCACAGGCGTACCTCTCCCTGGCCCTCAGTCTCTGCCCAAAGGCACTTAGCTTTTTCACTCTGTGGCCGGGAAGCCCACTGCGCCATCTCCTCCGGGTCTCTCCTTCGGGTCTGTCCTTCAGGTCTCTCCTTCCTTGGTCGTGGGGGGCTCTTCTCTTTCCCTGCCTCTGGAGTGGCTCATTTCAAGCCCAGCAGGATGACAGAACTGACTAATCCCTTTGGTGGACCACAATTACCCTATCACACAGCCCCACCCATCACTGGAGTGGGAGCTACAAGACCATGGCTAGAAAGGCCACATACAAAAGAGATCTATCACACTGCAGCCTGACTTACTACTTATTCGAGTCGAACCACACTTATGACCATCTTTTTTTTTTTTTGGTACATCTTATTGTTAGTAATGTGTACTACATACAGTGTTACAATGCGTAATTTGCTAATGTTATCAATCTCAGATGTTTACTTGTGGATGTTGAAAGATCAGATTTATAAAGATGCTGATAATGAGAGGCAACAATAATGAAAACTAAAAGAAAAAAGAGGTATTTGATGTATGTCAGAACTGACTTAGGATGGAGTCATTGGAATGGAACTCTTAAGTCGGGGAGTACCTGTACATAAGTAGAAATACAATGAATTATTGTTTTATTTAGCAAAAAATACTTTTTTAAAGTAAAAAACAGCACGTAACGTTTGACAATAAGGTTTCCCTAATGAAGCACATATTTTAAAAAGCGGGGTGCTGGCTCATTCACCGAGGCAGTGGTTCTCAAGGTAAGCATACGGGCAGTCGGACGTCAGTGTGGTTCCAATGATTACTCCTAAGAACGTGATTGAAACGATTGATGTTCTTAAACCTTTGATAAATATAAGAGCACAGTGCCTCTAAATGTGAATGACCTCAAGAAAGTGTAAACTTTTGTTGTATATGGAAACCAGATTCTTTGATTGTTTAGTTGAACAAAACATAATTTAAGTCAAGAACTGGCTTCACAGTGGAAATACGGAGATTGGCAGGGCATAAGCTAGGAAAAAAAAAACTGGTCTCCTAAGTCACAATGAGGCCATTAGGTACACACTTTTAGGTGGGGCATGCTCAGTAAGTATTGGCTGAAATGTATTCAGTTTAGGAGCATTTAGTCACAAATTGTTTGGTCCCAAATCCCTAACTGACAAAGCACCTTCCCCCCCACCACCACCTTTTCCCGTCCCCCACAGGCACACAGTTCTGGATTTTTTCCAGTCCTTGCATCTGGAGCCATATATGTGGGACAGCAGAAATAGTCATTACGGGTGCAGGATGCCTGGTTTCCCAGCTTACAGCGTCTGAGGCCTTGTGTTTGCAGAGTGCAGCACAGACTACTTTTCTTGTTAAGTGAAGGTCAAGGGCTCCCTGCCTTCCTTTAACGACAGCAGCTCCTTGTCCTCTTGTCATAGCTTGTTAGGATTCAGTACTCTGCAGTGAACAGGAATGTCTCCGACATGGGTGAGGCTTGTGGGAACTGGACTAGAGATTTCCAAGGGCCGTATGCCAAAGCTTAGGCTGGTGGGGTATAAGAATCTAGTGGCTTTTCCTTTTAATGAAATTTTGGAGGGGCTGGGAACTAGGGTCTATGACGTAATAAAGAGCCTCTGGTCACTGACTGGACAGTGTTTTGTTCTCTGGTCCATAAGGTCACTATGAAATGTAACCGACTCAATGGTACCTAACAACAACAGCAAGTCATTAACTGATGGAAAACATGCTGGTTGATGAAAGGAAACTTGACTATAAAATTAACATGTAGTAGAAGTAAAGCCATGAAGTGCAACTAACATGAGGGCAGTGAGCAAAAGGTTGCTATGAAGTCAGGCAAAGAAAACAGTCTCAAATAGTAAAAAGCCAATGAGAAGATTAAAGAATAGTATCAAATTTTAGAAAAAGCAAAAAAAAACATTGTCATCTAGCCGATTCTGACTCATAGTAACTGTATAGGACAGGGTAGAACTGCCCCTTAGGGTTTCCAAGGCTGTAAATCTTTACAGAAGCAGACTGCAGCATCTTGCTCCCACAGAGTGGCGAGTGGGTGCGAACCACCGATTAGGTTGCCAGCTGAGCACTTTAACCATTGCGCCACCAGGACTCCTTTTAATTTGAAAATAAGAGCTGATTATTTTAGGCAGCAAATTGACTCAAACACAGCAATGATTGTGAGTGTGGCGCAGCACTGGGCAGTGCTTCCTTCTATTGTACATACGCTCACTGTGAGTAGGAACCGACTCCACGGCACCTGACAACATTTTACACATTTAAAGTGATAATTGTCTTCTGTGACAGGAAAGGTAAATAATTCGGGTTAATAATTTAAGAGTAGATAAAGGATATAGATGTGGAGAAACTTCGTTTTAAGAATATATGAAATCAGTACATTTAAAGACTGAAATATTTAAAATATTGTGAATTTAAGAAAAGATATTAACATAGATTAAGAGTATGCTTTGTAGCTAATGCAGATTGTAAGTTTTATGTTCACCATTTAGGCAGAAAATAAATCTTCTTAGTAAAGGCATTATCTGTTTACCATCTATCTTCCCTGGAATTGTATGGTGATTTTAAATTCAACTTCTTTTTTTAATGAACGAGAATGTTCCAGAATAAACTACAGAGAGTTTTATTTTTTATTATTACTTTTCTCACTGTGGTAAATGTGTATGTAACAAAACATTTGCCCTTTCAGCCCTCCTCACATGCACAGTTCAGTGGCATTAATTCCGTGCCTTATGTTATTCACCCGTCACCATCGTCTGTTCCCAAATTTTTTATATAAGTTCTTTTTAGACACAAGTGTCAGCTTTCATTGTTTCTTACATATTTTCCCCCAGGTTGGGCAAAGATTACGAATCATTGTCACATTCTGTATTTCATTGTTCATTATTGTCAAGCAGCTAGAGAGGGCTTTTTTTTTTTTTAAATAAACTTTATTGAGGCATAATGGGTAGAGTTGGGTGAGTTTTGACAACTTCTGTAACTACTCTAATCAAGATATAGAATATTTTCATCACCCCTGAAATTTCTTCTTGCCATTTTTGTAGCCAGTCTTCTCTCCCTTGTTCTATGCAATCATTAATCTGCTTTCTGTTACATAAATCTGTTTTGCTTCTGTTTTCTGTTAGTATAAACTGGTTTGCTTGTTTCAGAATTTTAAATAAAACCTCTCACTTAATATATTTTTGAGATTGGTCCATGTTGATGGATATATCAATAGTTTGTTCATTTTTATTGCTGTGAGTAGTTTTCCACTGAATGAATATACTATAATTAGTTTATTCATTCACCAGTTGATCAAAATCCTCACAACTGGACCAATAAGCAACATCATGAAAAATGGAGTAAATATTCAAGTTTTCAAGAATTTCATTTTACTTGGATCCACAATCAGCGCCCATGGAAGCAACAGTCAAGAAATCATACAACATATTGTATTGGGCAGATCTACTGCAAAAGACCTCTGTAAAATGTTGAAAAGCAAAGGTATCGCCTTAAGGACTAAGGTGTGTCTGACTCAAGCCATGGTATTTTCAGTTGCCTCATATGCATATGATATGAAAGCTAGATAATGAATAAAGAAGACTGAAGCATTGATGCCTTTGAATTATGGTGTTGGCAAATAATATTGAATATACCAGGGACTGCCAGAAGAACAAACAAATCTAGGGACCAGACCTTGGAGAAGGACATCATACTTGGTAAAGTAGAGGGTCAGCAAAAAAGAGAAGACCCTCAATGAGATGGATTGACACAGTGGCTGCACCAGTGAGCTGAAAAATAGCAACGATTTTGAGGATGGCGCAGGACCAGGCAGTGTTTCATTCTGTTGTACGTAGGGTTGCTATGAGTCAGAACTGACCTGACAACACCTAACAACAACAACAGTTGAGAGAGATTTGGGTAGTTTCCAGGGTTTAGCTATTATGAATAAAGTGTCATGAACATTTTTATACAAGTCTTCTGTGGAGTATGTTTTCATTTCTCTTGGGTAATGACCTAGAAATGGAATTGTTCCATCGTGCTAGATGTATATTATAAAAAATTGCCAAATTGTTTTCCAACATGCTTATACCATTTTACACTGACACTAGCAATCTATGAGAGTTCAGTATTTTTTTTACTAACAATTTTATCAGCCTTCGACATTTTTTGACCATTCTAGAGGGCAAGTAGAGGTGTTTCACTGTGGTTTTGATTTGCATTTCTGTGATGATAAATGATATTGACCGTCTCGTGTGGTTATTGCATTTCTCTGATGACTGATGATATTGAACATCTCATGTACCATTTGTATATCTTCTTTTGTATAATAGACATTCAAAATTTTTGCCCATACACTTATTATTATTGAATTTTAAAAGTTCTTTCTGTATTCTGGGTATAAGTTCTTTGTTTTATATATTGTGAATATTCTTTCAATCTGTAGTTCCTTTCTTTTTTTTTTTTTTTTTTTAATGGAATCTTTAGTAGAGGAGGCCTTTTTAAATTTGATGAAGTCCAGGTCATCAATTCTTTTTTAATAGTTACTGCTTTTTGTGCCCTATCTAAGAAATTTTTGTCTACTCCGAGGTAAAGATTTTCTCCTATGTTTTCTAATAGAAGTTCTACACTTTTAGCTTTTACATTTAGGTCTGTGATCCATTTCAAACTCATTTTGTGTATAAGTAAGGATCAGGTTCATTTCTTCCGTATCATCTAATAGTTTCAGCACCATTTGTTACAGACTGTCCTTTCCTTATTACCTTGGCATCTTTGACCCTATAGGCATGGGTCTATTTATGGATTCTCTTTTCTGCTTCGTTGATCTGTACATCTATGCTTGTAACAATACCACACCTTCTTACTGTATTTCAAGAAATCTGGTAATATAAGCTCCTCAACATTGCTTTTTCAAGGTTGCTTTGGCATTCTGAATACTTGGAATTTCCACATCAATTTTAGAATCAGCTTGTCAATTTCTCCAAGACAGCCTGCTGGGATTTTGATTGTGATTGCGTTGAATCTGTAGGTTAATTTTGTTAAGAATGCCTGCATCTGTGTTCGTGAGGGATATTGGTATCTAGTTTTCTTATAATCTCTTTGTCTGGTTTTGGCATCAAGGTAATGCTAGCTTTATAAAATAAGTTGAGAAGTTTTCTCTACGTTTCTGTTTTCTGAAAGAGTCTGTGTTGAGATTGGTACTGTTCTTTCCTAAATATTTGATAGGATTCCCCAGGGGAACCACTGGGGCCTGGAGGGTGATAGATGTTAATTACAAATAAAATCCTTAACAGATATACGACTATTCATATTTTCTATTCTGTCTTGTGTCAATTTCAGTAATTTGTGTCTTTCAAGGAATTTGCCTTGTCATCAAAATTGTCTACTCTATTGACAAAGTTGTTCATAACATTGTTTTAATGTCTGTAGGATTCATAGTGATGTCCCTGCCTTCATTTCTGATATTGGCAATTTGTGTTTTCTTTCTTTTGTTCTTCATTAGTGTAGCTAGAAGTTTATCGATTTCTTTTCAAAGAATCAGCTTTGAAATCCCTGGATTTTCTCTGTTGTTTTGCCGTTTTCGTTGTATTGATTTACAGCCTTATTTTTATTTTACTTGCATTGAAATTTAGGTCATTGATTTCATTTCTTGTTTTCTAATAGAAGCATTTAAAGATACAAATTTCCCTTTTAGCACTGTATTAGCTATATCCCCCATATTTTTACATGTTGTGTTTTTATTATCATTAAGCTCAAAATATTTTCTAATTTCCCTTGTGATTCCTTCTTTGACCCATGCATTATGTACAAGTTTTTTTTTTTTTTTTAATTTCCCAGTATTTGAGGACTTTCCAGGTACCTTTCTGTTACTGATTTCTAATTAAATTGCATTGTGGTCATAGAACATACTCGGTATTATTTCAGTCCTTTGAGGTTCATTGAGGCTTGCCATGGCCTTCTATAGGGAATGTTCTGTGTGTACTTGAAAAGAGCGTGCACTCTGCTGTTCTTAGGTGTAGGGCTCTATTAGTGTCACTTAGGTCAAGTGGGTTTACAGTATTGTTGAAGTCTTACGTATCCTCACTGATTTTCTTCCTACTTATGTCAGTTTTTCAAAGAAGGGTATTGAAGTTTCCACCTATAATTTTAGGTTTGTCTATTTCTCTTTTATGGGAACCCCGGTGGCGTAATGGTTAGGAGCTATGGTGCTAACAAAAAGGTCAGCAGTTCAAATCCACCAGGTGCTTCTTGGAAACCATGTGTGGCAGTTCTGCTCTGTCCCGTAGGGTTGTTATGAGTTGGAATCGACTTGACAGCAGCGGGTTTGGTTTGGTTTTATTTCCCTTTTAATTCTATTCATTTTTGATTCATGTATTTTGAACCTTTCTAAGGTGCATATATATTTAGGATTATTTTGTCTTCTTGATGAATTGAGCTCTTTATAATTGTGAAATGTCTCCTTTTATCTCTGGTAATATCCATGTCCAGAATTCTGCTTTGTGTGATATTCATATGGTCATTCCAGCTTTCTTATCATTGACACTTGCCTGATGTCTCTTTTTCCATCCTTTTAATTGTATCTTTTTTTTTTTTTTTTGAATGAGATTTTTTTTTTTTATTTTTTAGATATCATATAGTTGATTCTGGCTTTTTGTTTGTTTCTTTTTTGTAAATCCAATCTTGCCAACTTTGCCTTTTAATTGAAGCATTTAGACCATTTACATATATGTCATTTTCAATATGGTTGGGTTTAACTCTGCCGTTTTACTATTTTTTTCCTATATATCCCATCTATTTCTTCTTTCCTCTTTTCCTGGTTTTTTATTATTATTATTACTATTCCATTGCTTCTTTGGGATTTTTAGCTATAAATTTTTGTTTTATTTTTATAGTAGTTGCTCTAAGGTTTAAAATTTGCATCTTTAACTTGTGCAGTCTGCCTTAAATTGGTATCATCACTTTGTTTATAATGTAGTAACCTTTTAAAGTATATACTTTCATTTCTGCCTTACATCTTTGGGCTGTTGTGATACACTTTGCTTCTACATATGTTATAAACCGTATCATTCATTGTTCTTATTTTTGCTTTTAATGAAATTTAAAAATCTGGAAAAGAAATGCTTTTTTTTTTTTTTTTAACATTTACCCACATTATTTTGCATTCCCAGTGCCCTTCATTCCTTTGTTTAGATATGACCTCCTATCTGTATACCTTTTCTCCAGCCTAAAAAGCTCTAACATTTCTTGGTCTGAGGATCTGCTGACCATAGGTTGTCTAAGTTTTTGTTTGTTGGAAGATCTTTATTTCTCCTTCATTTTTGAGGGCTGTATTTGCTGTATATAGAATTTGAGATCAACAGTTTTTATCTTCCAAGCGCTTCAGAAATAACTTTCTGTTGTCTTCCATCCTGTATTGTTTATAATGAGAAGTCAGTTGTTATTCTTAACTTTGTGCATCAGTAGGTAATGTGCCCGTTTTCTCTGGCTGCTGTATAAGATTTTTCTCTTCCTCACTGGTGTTCAGCAGTTTGACAATGATGTACCTTGGAGTGATTTTCTTTGTGTTAACCCTGCATGAGGTTCTTTGAATTTACGAAATTTGTGAGTTTAGAAACTTCAGTAAATTTGAAAATGTTTTGACCATTATTTCTTAAATATCCCTCCTACTCCATCGTCCCACATAGTTTTTGAAACTCAAGTTACACATAATTTAGGCTACTTGGTGTCATCCGATCACTAGAGCTCCGCTCGTGTTTTTCCTTTTACGTCATGGGTCTTTTTACGTCATGGGTCTTTTTACGTCATGGGTCTTTTTACGTCATGGGTCTTTTTACGTCATGGGTCTTTTTTTCTGTCGTGTCTGTTGTGCTGTTGGCTTTAACTAGTGACTTTTTCATTTCAGTTACGGTATTCTCATCCCTAGAAGTTGTGTTTGATTATTTTTCATATTTTCCATTTCTTTTCTCATTTTGTTGATGCTTTTCTTTAAGCTTTTGAACATGTTTATCATAGCCATTTTAAAACCCACATCTTCTAATTGCACCATTTTTGTTACTGGGTCTGTTTCAGTGGGCTAATCTTTTTTCCCCCTCCTGGCTGTGGGTCATACTTTCCTGCTTCTTTGCGTGTCTAGTAAATTTTGATTGGCCGCTGTGTATTGTGAATGTCACATCGTTGGGTGTTTAGATTTTGTTGCCTTTCTTTAAAGAATGTTGAACTTTCTTTTGGGAAGCAGTTACGTCACTTCCAGTTCGGCTTGATCCTTTCTGTGCTGTTTTTAAAATTCATTTAGGTTGGGTCTAGAGTAGCCTTTATTCTAAGGCCTTTTTAGCCCTTCTGCTAAAGCCTGAATGCTTGGGGTGTTCAGTGAAGTCTCTCTGCCCTGGCTAGTTGGAACTCAGATTGTTGAGTTTTAAGCTCCCCATTTGTTGCTTTTTTTTCCCCCCAGTAGTTTGTCTTTATCTGGTCTTAGAAGTTTTCACCCTACAAATGAGAGTTCAGCTGAAGACTCAAGGAGACCCCTATACAAATTTTTGGAGCTGTTCTTGTGTATGTAACTTCTTCTTCTCTGGTACTCTGCCCCCAAATCTCCAGCCATCTCAGGTTCCCAAACCCTGAGTCTGTCTCCTCAACTTACTTAGCCCAGTGTACTCTGCCTGGAGCCCTGGTGGTGCAGTGGTTAAGAGCTTGGCTGCTAACCAAAAGGTCAGCAGTTTGAATCCATCAACTGCTCTTTGGAAACCCTGTGGGCAGTTCTACTCCGTCCTATAGGGTCACTCTGAGTCAGTCAAGTCGATGGCAGTGGGTTTGGTTTATACTCTGCTTGGATTCTCTCCCAGTGCCACAGTCTGGAAAATGCCTCCGGGCTCAAAGCCAGAGCCATCATAGATCTTACCTCTTTGGTTCCCTTCCCTCAAAGATCATAGTCCTAACTCAGTGCTAACTGTTGTCCAATGTCTAAAACAGTTCCATGTATTTTGTCCAATATTCTCGTTGTTCATAATGGGAGGGCAAGTCTGGTATGAGTTACTCCATTATGACCAGAAGCGAAAGTTGAGAGATAGAGTTTTTATCTTCACTTTACAGGTAATGAACTCAAGGCTCAGAGATGTTTAAGAAATTCCTCCTCCTGCACTCTTTTCAGCAAATGAACAGTCTTTATGCCTTATAGCCACATAACTTGTGGGCAGCCACACTGAACCCTGTCTGCTCTAAACCTTGGGTTGACAAACTTTTTCTGTAGAAGTTCCAGTGGTAAATATTGTAAGCTTTGTGGCTACACAGGGTCTCTGTCACATCTTCTTTGTTTTCTTTTACAATCTTCTAAAAATATAAAGACCATTCCTAGCTAACAGGCCATATAAAAACACGATATAAAAACAGACCATGAATAGGATTTGGCCTATGGGCCATAGTTTGCTGACCCCAGCTCTAGGCAGTGTCTCAACACCTTGGACTTTCCTAGGCCCCCTTAATCTATCAAAACTCATGTATTCTCTCTTACTGTCTCAGAATCTTGCTAACAACATCATTTATTCAGGTTTTAGTTTGAGGCAGGCATATTATTCATTATTATTTCAATTTTCAAATGAAGAAACTGTGGCTTAGAGGGTTTTAAGTCCTGGACACACAGTAAGAGGCAGAATAGGGACTTACTTAGGTCTTTCTGATTCTAAAGACTGCCGTCTTCTTTCCCGTGACATTGAAGCTGTGTATTATTATATTGCCTTTAGGGCTGACAGCATAGCTAATTTGGTAAATAAATTTATGTTATAATGTTAATGGATAATAGTAGCATAATATGTTTCTTATGCACGAGAATTGCAAGATTCAAGGCTTTCATTTAAATATCTTGACTGCCTCCATGGGCAGCCATTAGTTTTGGTCTTGCCTTCTGGAATAACCCAGAACAAGGCTTCTCCACATATGAAATTCTTTATGTGTACTGCCTTTCAGTATTAACCAGAATTTTTTTTCTGTGGTCTCGTGGTCTCATAGCACTTGGCTCTTATTCACCTCATGGTCCTAGTCTCTTTTTTTCAGTTTACCAGTGGTCTTATAAATACAGTGCTCAGACAATAAAAAAGAGTGGACTGCTGATACACACCACTGAATCTCAAAAACATGCTGAGTGAAAGAAGCCAGGCACAAAGAAAATACTTACTGTATGATTCCATTTATATGAAACTGTAAAAAAGATACATCTAACTATAGTGACAGAAAGCAAGTCATTGATTGCTTTTGTTGTGGGTTGAGAGGGATTGGTTGGAATGAGACCCAAGGAAATTTGGGGGATGATGGAAGCTTTCTTTATCTTCATTATGGTGGTGGTTACAAGGATCTATAAACTTGCCAAAATGTGTTAAACTTCAAACCAAAAAACCAAACCCAGTGCCGTCGAGTTGATTCCGACTCATAGCGACCCTATAGGACAGAGTAGAACTGCCCCATAGGGTTTCCAAGGAGCGCCTGGTGGATTCGAACTGCCGGCCCTTTGGTTAGCAACCGTAGCACTTAACCACTACGCCACCAGGGTTTCCGTATTACACTTAAGTGGGTACCTTTCATTGTTTGTAGACAATGCCTCAATAAAGTAGATTAAAAAATACACAGTTCTCAGAAATGAATGTACTCTAGCTGTGGTTTCATTGGTACAGAATATAAGAGAACTGTTACCTCTCACCATGAAGATACCTTGCATCCCTGTTAATAATTTAACTATTTTAAGGAACTGTATCATATTGTTGGTACACATTAAAATCAGACTTCATTAAAACCTTCTTCATAGATTGTTATCAACTGGATAAAACATCTGCTGCAATAATTGATTTCTTAAAATATATCACCCGTACTCCCAGAGTGCTTTGTTCATACACAGCGCTGTAGTAATAGCATTTACATCGTTGTGTTGTGGTTTCTCTATTTAAGTGTCTGCCTCTCCTCTCCCTGATTAGACAGTGAGCTCCCTGTAGAGCCTTAGTCCCTTTTGTGTCCCTGGAACCCAGCATCGTAATTGGATGTAACAGGCACTCAATAACTGTTGTTTGGTTAAATACTACTAAAGGAATAAACTTATTCTTTGGAATACCCTCGGGTCTGCCTCCTCCAAGTGTTGCCTGATTCTCTACTCCTTAAGGGTACATTAGGTGTGTCTCCTGGCTCTGTCACTAATACCCTGTTATTAGCCATCACAATACATATTACACTGTTTCCACATTCAAGGATGTTCACTGCACTGTTACTTACAAGTCTATAAAATGTCCATCAACAGTGAAATGGTTAAACTACAATTAATTGTGATAGAATTCTATGCTGTCATTAAAATGATATTTTTAAAGACATGGGAGAATATTTCTGAAACAATGATAACATAAAAGAAGATGCAGAATATTACGTCTTAGAGTTCGTAGAGAAGTAGAAACAGAGAGACATTTATATATTTACACACACATATATGCATACATACATACAGAGAGAGAGAGAAAGATTGATTTACTTTAAGGGGTTGGCTCATGCAGTTGTGGGGGCTGGAGACTTCTGCTTTGTTCAGGGTTTGTGGAGGGTGGCAAGTCCAAAATCTGTAGGTCTGGAGATTTCTGTAGGCTTGTATTGCAAGATCCATAGGTCAGGTGATGGGAAGGGTAGAACTGAGAGAGCAAGTTCTACCAAAATATTTATAGTCTGAAGGCAGACCACACCATAAGGAACTCCCCTTTCAACTGATTGATTATATTAGGTTGCGTTTATGAAAGGTGATTATGTTATATTGCATTAGATTACATTGTGGAACAGCAGCTAGTCCAGTATTTGGGAACCATAGCCTAGCTAAATTGGCCATAAAAATAAGCATCACAGTTATGGATTGAGTTGTGTCCCTCACAAATGTGTGTCAACTTGGCTAGGCCATGGTTCCCAGTATTGTGTGATTGTCCACCATTTTGCCATCTGATGTGATTTTCCTATGTGTTGTAAATCTGCCTCTATGATGTTAATGGGGTGGGATTAGCAGGAGTTATGCTAATGAGGCAGGAGGCAATATGTAAGATTAGGTTGTATCTTGAGTCAATTTTTTTTGAGATATAAAAGATAAGTGAGCAGAGAGACAAAGGGACCTCATACAACCAAAAAAGCAGCGCTGGGAGCAGAGCACATCTTTTGGACCTGGGGTTCCTGCACTGAAAAGCTGCTAGATCAGGGGAAGATTGAAGACAAGACCTTACCCCAGAGCGGGCAGAGAGAGAAAGTCTTCCCCTGGATTTGGCAACCTGAATATGGACTTCCAGCCTCCTAGACTGTGAGAGAATAAACTTCTCTTTGTTAAAGCCGTCCACTTGTGGTATTTCTGTTATAGCAGTGCTAAATAACTAGCACAGTCACACAGTATACATTTAGATTCCTGGTGGGTACACAAAACACACATAGAAAAAAACTAGTATATTATATACTGAGCTGTTAGTACATACTGAGCTTCTCTCTGTATAGGGGGAATTATCAGAGATCTTTTTTTTTTTTTCCTTCCTTTTAAAACTGTTTTTATTTTCCAGAGACCATGTATTACTATAATAAGAAAAAAATTTTACAAAAAATATGATTGAGAGGTAAGGAAGGAGACATGACAACTACCGTATTTTAAGCAAATAATGCGCATTATATGTTTTTTGCCAACCATGCCTTCTCCCTGTGAGGCATTTTCATAAGTGTGCTATGCTAATTTTTTTATATGTTGCTGTGAAAAAATTAGCATAGCATACTTAGGAAAATACCTGGTGAGGGGAGGGAGTGGTTGGCAAAAAAAAGTCATATGTATTGTTATCAACCTGGATGAAACCTCTTCTACTTTTACAAGTTTAATGTGGGAAACAGAAAAAGCAAATTAATGGAAAAACGAGGAAATCAGATTAAAGTCTGTAGTTAATGTATCAATGTAAATTTCTTAGTTTTCCTAATTGTACCGTGATTATGTACCATGGTTAATGTTAAGGGAAGTTGGGTGAAGATGATATGAGAGCTCTTTGTACTTTAGTGCTTCTGAGAGTCTAAAGTCATCTCAAAATAAGAAGTTAAAAGATTACAAGTGAGTGTTAAAAGGGTTATAATCCCCTTGAGAATAGAGACTGAATCATGGCATACCTTGGGCTTTACCAGGTATACAGTAGATGCTTTCTAAATATTTGCTGAATGAATGAATAGAGGTGAAATTATATATTTTCTCAGTTACTGTCATTTCAAAGGTTTTGACTCAGGGCTCCAACCTCTTAAGGTGAGTTTAAATTTTGAGCATGTTGTCCATCCATACACCAAATTTCTGTTGACCAGTTTATCATATGGTGTATATTGTGAAAAGCCCCCACAGAAACTCAAAGACAGTCCCCAGGGGACGAGTGAGGTGGTAGAAGAGATAAGATGAACACAGATAATTATAACAAATGGGCGACTATGTAAACACCACAAGAGAAGTACTAAGTAGACTGTTCTGAAGGTGGAGAGAAGACAAGAGTGCATGTTGACTTGGGCGATTAAAGAATGATTATTGAAGGAAGTGAAATTTGAATTTATACTTCAGCTTTTGACACTCACATGGAGACATTTAGGAAGAGGAGACCCTTTCACTGGCCCTTGAGTCATACACAGAAAACTAGTCCTGCCCTTCCTTCTTGTTCCTTGAGGCAAGACTATGGCCTTGCAGTAGAAAGGAGAGGTGGAAGAAACCAAAGGAGTGGAACAACCCTTTCCTGAGACTCCGTTACATCCTTCATGTGTGTTTTAGAAGCAAGAAGAGCTGTGGACTCTAGATTGTTAGATATGGGTCTGTATTGTGTCATTCTGGTAGTTACTATAACTAAGATTGTTGGGACATTTTACAGTATTCATATGTATTTATAGATGTGTGAAACACTTTCTGTTTATGGTGTACAACTTTCATTTATTCCGCAAGTATTGAGTGGTTTACAGAGGAGAATTATCTCACGACTCTACAGTTGATCATGTTGCAGTTCAGAGAAGTTAGTAACTAAGTACGTGGTAATTTCTAGAACCCAGGTCTTCCTCCCCCAAATTAAGTGCTTTACCCAGTCTGAAACTTGCTCTTGAACATAGGGCAGCTAAAGGGAATGGACGAAATGATGAAATAAAAAAGCTGAAGAGAAGATTTAAAAAGATGACTCAGGAAGACAAAGTATTACAATGAAATGTATAAAGACCTGGAGTTAGAAAACCAAAAGGGAAGAACTTACTCAGCAGTTCTTGCGCTGAAAGAATCGAAGCAAAATTCAAGCCTCTGGTTGCAATTTTGAAGGATTCTGTGAGCAAAATATTGAACAGCGCAGGAAGCATCGAAAAGAGATGGAAGGAATACACAGAGTCACTATACCAAAAAGAATTGGTTGACATTCAGCCATTTCAGGAGGTAGCATATGATCAAGAACCGATGGTACTGAAGGAAGAAGTCAAGCTGTAGTTGGCATTGGTGAAAAACAAGGCTCCAGGAACTGACAGAATACCAATTGAGATATTGCAACAAATGGATGCAATGCTAGAGGTGCTCGCTTACCTATGCCAAGAAATTTGGAAGACAGTTACCTGGCCAACTGACTGGGAGAGATCCATGTCTGTGCCCATTCCAAAGAAACGTGATCCAATAGAATGCAGAAATTATTGAGCAATATCATTAAATATCATACACAAGTAAAATTTTGCTGAAGCTAATTAACAAATGGTTGCAGCAGTACATTGACAGGAAACTGCCAGAAATTCAAGCCAGATTCAGAAGAGAACGTAGAATGAGGGATATCATTGCTTATGTTGGATGGATCTTGGATGAAAGCAGAGAATACAAGAAAGAGATTTGCCTGTGTTTAATTGGCTGTGTAAAGGTATTCAACTGTGTGGATCATAACGAATTATGGATAATATTGCAAAGAATGGGAATTCCAGAACACTTAATCGTGGTCATGAGGAATCTGTACTTGGACCAAGGGGCAGTCATTCGAACAGAACAAAGGGGTACTGCGTGGTTTAAAGTAAGAAAAGGTGGTGTGTCAGGGTTGTATCCTTTCACCATACTTATTTAGTCTGTATGCTGAGCAAATAATCCAAGAACCTGGACTATATGAAGAAGAATGGGGAATCAGGATTGGATGAAGACTCATTAGCAACCTGCATTATGCAGATGACACAACCTTGCTTGCTGAAAGTGAAGAGTACTTGAAGCACTCACTGATGAAGATCAAAGACTGTAGCCTTCACTATGGATTACACCTCAACATAAAGAAAACAGAAATCCTCACAACCGGACCAATAAACAACATCATGGTAAACGAAGAAAACATTGAAGTTGTCAAGGATTTTATTTTACTTGGATCCACAGTCAACACCAATGGAAGCAGCAGTCAAGGAATCAAACGACATATTGCATTGGGCAGATCTGCTGCAAAAGACCTCTTTAAAGTGTTAAAAGCAAAGATGTCACCTTGAGGACTAAGGTGTGCCTGATCCAAGCCATGATATTTTCGTTTGCCTCATATGCATGCAAAAGTGGACAGTAAATAAGACTGCAGAAGAATTGATGACTTTGAATTGTGGCGTTGGCAAAGAGTATTAAATATACCGTGTACTGCCAGGAGAATGAACAGATTTGTCTTGGGAGAAGTACGGCCAGATTTCTCCTTGGAAGTGAGGATGGCGAGACTTCATCTTGCGTACTTTAGACATGTCATTAGGAGGGATCAGTCCCTGGAGAAGGACATCAGGCTTCACAAGGCAGAGGGACAGTGAAAAAGAGAAAGCTTGACGAGGTGGATTGACACAGTGGCTGCAACAGTGGGCCCAAACATAGCAACAATTGTGAGGATGATGCAAGACCAGGCAGCGTTTTGTTCCATTGTATTTAGAGTCGCTATGGGTTGCTGTGAGTTGGAGCCAACCAGACAGCACTTAACAGTGACAACAGTCTGCCTCACAGTTGCTCACACGTTTTGCTGAACATACATTTTTGAGAGCTAAGTGAAATACTAGTCAGGTTCAATTTCTGACCTTATTAAACCCAATCAATGGGTTAGACCAAGAAAATGCTTTTCTTTCCCAATAGGAAGCTAGGTCCCTCCTATCATACCACTCATACTACAGAAGCTCCACTTCCAGTCTCTTAAGAAAGTAACAGTCTGCCAACCTTTACCCTACATACCTTCTCTTACAGTAACCACTAGAAATGTTGATTTTGTAATCAAAGATACTGTGGTGCAATAGTTTGGCATTGGCCATGCCGCAGGACGTTTAATCCCTTTTACTTTATGCGATGGGAATTGAACACAGATCACTAAAAAAATACATTTGGAAAGGCGGGGCCAAGATGGCGGACTAGGTAGACGCTACCTCGGATCCCTCTTGCAACAACGACTCGGAAAAACAAGTGAATCGATCACATACATAACAATCTACCAACGCTGAACAACAAACACAGATTTAGAGACGGAGAACGAACAAATACGGGGAAGCAGCGATTGTTTTCAGAGCCTGGAGCCAGTGTACCAGTCAGGTAACCCTCGGCGCCCGATTTGGGGCAAAGCCCAGGGGAGCAGACGGCACAAACAAGGGGCCCAGCCCTAGCCCCCGAACTCACTCCGGGAGGGGGCCCAGCCGGTTCGCGCGGGCGGCGTGGCCACACAGCCGGTGGGAGAAGTCCCCGGGAGGCAGCGACTGGTCTTGGAGCGGGGAGAGCAGCGTCCCAGCCGGGACACGCGGTCACGGCACAAGCACGGGGAGCTGCTCCACTCACCTGAACTAACCCCGGGAGGGGGCCCAGCCGGTTCGCACGGGCGGCGTGGCAATGCAGCTGGTGGGAGAAGTCCCCGGGAGGCAGTGACTGGTCTTGGAGCGGGGAGAGTGGCGTCCCAGCCGGGACACGCGGTCACGGCACAAGCACGGGGAGCTGCTCCACTCACCTGAACTAACCCCGGGAGGGGGCCTAGCCGGTTCGCAGAGGCGACACGGCGACGCGGCTGGCAGGACGAGAAGTCCCCGGGAGGCAGCGACTGATTTTGGAGTCGAGAGTGCACCGTCCCAGCAGGGGAACCTTAACGTTGGGGGTGGGGCTGGCATAGGAGGATCTGACCGTGACTCCAGCGGGCCAGACCCCCCGGGAGCAATCTCCACACAGCCAGCATACATAGGCGACGCACCCTGCGGGAATCTCAGATATAATAGTCATTCCAAGCAAGACAAGCAACTCTGGCTATATTCTGAGGTGCTACTCTCCTATCTCTCTGATCCCTCCCCCACCCTCCCCAGGCGGCTTCATTAACATCCGAATAGCCTGAGCCAGAGGGAGAACTCTGATAGGGATCTGACTGCATTTTTTTTTAGCGGATTTTCTGGAAAAACTAGTTTCCCACTGATGGCTCGGAGACAGCAGTCCATATCAAACCACATAAAGAAGCAGACCATGACAGCTTCTCCAACCCCCCAAACAAAAGAATCAAAATCTTTCCCAAATGAAGATACAATCCTGGAATTATCAGGTACAAAATATAAAAAACTAATTTACAGAATGCTTCAAGACATCACAAACGAAATAAGGCAAACTGCAGAAAAAGCCAAGGAACACACTGAAAAAACTGTTGAAGAACTCAAAAAGATTATTCAAGAACATAGTGGAAAAATTAATAAGTTGCAAGAATCCATAGAGAGACAGCATGTAGAAATCCAAAAGATTAACAATAAAATTACAGAATTAGACAATGCGATAGGAAGTCAGAGGAGCAGACTCGAGCAATTAGAATGCAGACTGGGACATCTGGAGGACCAGGGAATCAACACCAACATAGCTGAAAAAAAATCAGATAAAAGAATTTAAAAAAATGAAGAAACCCTAAGAATCATGGGGGACTCTATCAAGAAGGATAACTTGCGGGTGATTGGAGTCCCAGAACAGGGAGGGGGGACAGAAAACACAGAGAAAATAGTTGAAGAACTCCTGACACAAAACTTCCCTGACATCATGAAAGACGAAAGGATATCTATCCAAGATGCTCATTGAACCCCATTTAAGATTGATCCAAAAAGAAAAACACCAAGACATATTATCATCAAAGTCGCCAAAACCAAAGATAAACAGAAAATTTTAAAAGCAGCCAGGGAGAAAAGAAAGGTTTCCTTCAAGGGAGAATCAATAAGAATAAGTTCAGACCACTCAGCAGAAACCGTGCAGGCAAGAAGGGAATGGGACGACATATACAGAGCACTGAAGGAGAAAAACTGCCAGCCAAGGATCATATATCCAGCAAAACTCTCTCTGAAATACGAAGGTGAAATTAAGATATTTACAGATAAACACAAGTTTAGAGAATTTGCAAAAACCAAACCAAAGCTACAAGAAATACTAAAGGATATTGTTTGGTCAGAAAACCAATAATATCAGATACCAGCACAACACAAGGCCACAAAACAGAACGTCCTGATATCAACTCAAATAGGGAAATCACAAAAACAAACAAATTAAGATTAAAAAATAATAATAATAATACACATAACAGGGAATCATGGAAGTCAATAGGTAAAAGATCACAATAATCAAAAAGAGGGACTAAATACAGGAGGCATTGAACTGCCATATGGAGAGTGATACAAGGCGATATAGAAGTTAGGTTTTTACTTAGAAAAATAGGGGTAAATAACAAGGTAACCACAAAAAGGTGTAGCAACTCCATAACTCAAGATAAAAGCCAAGAAAAACGTAATGACTCAAATAATGTAAAGTCGAACACTATGAAAATGAGGATCTCACAATTTACTAAGAAAAACGTTTCAGCACAAAAATGTATGTGGAAAAATGAAATTGCCAACAACACACATGAAAAGGCATCAAAATGACAGCACTAAAAACTTATTTATCTACAATTACGCTGAATGTAAATGGACTAAATGCACCAATAAAGAGACAGAGAGTCACGGACTGGATAAAGAAACACGATCCATCTATATGCTGCCTACAAGAGACACACCTTAGACTTAGAGACACAAACAAACTAAAACTCAAAGGATGGAAAAAAATATATCAAGCAAACAATAAGCAAAAAAGAAGAGGAGTAGCAATATTAATTTCTGACAAAATAGACTTCAGACTTAAATCCACCACAAAGGATAAAGAAGGACACTATATAATGATAAAAGGGACAATTGATCAGGAAGACATAACCATATTAAATATTTATGCACCCAATGACAGGGCTGCAAGATACATAAATCAAATTTTAACAGAATTGAAAAGTGAGATAGACACCTCCACAATTATAGTAGGAGACTTCAACACACCACTTTCGGAGAAGGACAGGACATGCAGTAAGAAGCTCAATAGAGACACGGAAGACCTACTTACAACAATCAACCAACTTGACCTCATTGACTTATACAGAACTCTCTACCCAACTGCTGCAAAGTATACTTTTTTTTCTAGCGCACATGGAACATTCTCTAGAATAGACCACATATTAGGTCATAAAACAAACCTTTGCAGAGTCCAAAACATAGAAATATTACAAAGCATCTTCTCAGACCACAAGGCAATAAAACTAGAAATCAATAACAGAAAAACTAGGGAAAAGAAATCAAATACTTGGAAAATGAACAATACCCTCCTGAAAAAAGACTGGGTTATAGAAGACATCAAGGAGGGAATAAGGAAATTCATAGAATGCAACGAGAATGAAAATACTTCCTATCAAAACCTCTGGGACACAGCAAAAGCAGTGCTCAGAGGCCAATTTATATTGATAAATGCACACATACAAGAAGAAGAAAGAGCCAAAAGCAGAGAACTGTCCCTACAACTTGAACAAATAGAAAGTGAGCAACAAAAGAACCCATCAGGCACCAGAAGAAAACAAGTAATAAAAATTAGAGCTGAACTAAATGAATTAGAGAACAGAAAAACAATTGAAAGAATTAACAAAGCCAAAAGCTGGTTCTTTGAAAAAATTAACAAAATTGATAAACCATTGGCTAGACTGACTAAAGAAATACAGGAAAGGAAACAAATAACCCGAATAAGAAACGAGAAGGAACACATCACAACAGAACCAAATGAAATTAAAAGAATCATTTCAGATTACTACGAAAAATTGTACTCTAACAAATTTGAAAACCTGGAAGAAATGGATGAATTCCTGGAAAAACACTACCTACCTAAACTAACACATTCAGAAGTAGAACAACTAAATAGACCCATAACAAAAAAAGAGATTGAAACGGTAATCAAAAAACTTCCAACAAAAAAAAGCCCTGGCCCGGACGGCTTCACTGCAGAGTTCTACCAGACTTTCAGAGAAGAGTTAACACCACTACTACTGAAGGTATTTCAAAGCATAGAAAATGACGGTATACTACCCAACTCATTCTATGAAGCCACCATCTCCCTGATACCAAAACGAAGTAAAGACATGACAAAAAAAGAAAATTATAGACCTATATCCCTCATGAACATAGATGCAAAAATCCTCAACAAAATTCTAGCCAATAGAATCCAGCAACATATCAAAAAAATAATTCACCCTGATCAAGTGGGATTTATACCAGGTATGCAAGGCTGGTTTAATATCAGAAAAACCATTAATGTAATCCATCACATAAATAAAACAAAAGACAAAAACCACATGATCTTATCAATTGATGCAGAAAAGGCATTTGACAAAGTCCAACACCCATTTATGATAAAAACTCTTACCAAAATAGGAATTGAGGGAAAATTCCTCAACATAATAAAGGGCATCTATGCAAAGCCGACAGCCGATATCACTCTAAATGGAGAGAACCTGAAAGCATTTCCCTTGAGAACGGGAACCAGACAAGGATGCCCTTTATCACCGCTCTTATTCAACATCGTGTTTGAAGTCCTAGCCAGGGCAATTAGGCTAGACAAAGAAATAAAAGGTATCTGGATTGGCAAGGAGGAAGTAAAGTTATCACTGTTTGCAGATGACATGATCTTATACACAGAAAACCCTAAGGAATCCTCCAGAAAACTACTGAAACTAATAGAAGAGTTTGGCAGAGTCTCAGGTTATAAAATAAACATACAAAAATCACTTGGATTCCTCTACATCAACAAAAAGAACACCGAAGAGGAAATAACCAAACCAGTAGCCCCCAAGAAGATAAAATACTTAGGAATAAATCTTACCAAGGATATAAAAGACCTATACAAAGAAAACTACAAAGCTCTACTACAAGAAATTCAAAAGGACATACTTAAGTGGAAAAACATACCTTGCTCATGGATAGGAAGACTTAACATAGTAAAAATGTCTATTCTACCAAAAGCCATCTATACATATAACGCACTTCCGATCCAAATTCCAATGTCATATATTAAGGGGATAGAGAAACAAATCACCAATTTCATATGGAAGAGAAAGAAGCCCCAGATAAGCAAAGCATTACTGAAAAAGAAGAAGAAAGTGGGAGGCCTCACTCTACCTGATTTCAGAAGCTATTATACAGCCACAGTAGTCAAAACAGCCTGGTACTGGTACAACAACAGGCACATAGACCAATGGAACAGAATTGAGAACCCAGGTATAAATCCATCCACGTATGAGCAGCTGATATTTGACAAAGGACCAGTGTCAGTTAATTGGGGAAAAGATAGTCTTTTTAACAAATGGTGCTGGCATAACTGGATATCCATTTGCAAAAAAATGAAACAGGACCCATACCTCACATGATGCACAAAAACTAACTCCAAGTGGATCAAAGACCTAAACATAAAGACTAAAACGATAAAGATCATGGAAGGAAAAATAGGGACAACCCTAGGAGCCCTAATACAAGGCATAAACAGAATCCAAAACATTACCAAAAATGATGAAGAGAAACCCGATAACTGGGAGCTCCTAAAAATCAAACACCTATGCTAATCTAAAGACTTCACCAAAAGAGTAAAAAGACCACCTACAGACTGGGAAAGAATTTTCAGCTATGACATCTCAGACCAGCGCCTGATCTCTAAAATCTACATGATTCTGTCAAAACTCAACCACAAAAAGACAAACAACCCAATCAAGAAGTGGGCAAAGGATATGAACACACATTTCACTAAAGAAGATATTCAGGCAGCCAACAGATACATGAGAAAATGCTCTCGATCATTAGCCATTAGAGAAATGCAAATTAAAACTACAATGAGATTCCATCTCACACCAACAAGGCTGGCATTAATCCAAAAAACACAAACTAATAAATGTTGGAGAGGCTGTGGAGAGATTGGAACTCTTATACACTGCTGGTGGGAATGTCAAATGGTACAACCACTTTGGAAATCTATCTGGCGTTATCTTAAACAGTTAGAAATAGAACTACCATACAACCCAGAAATCCCACTCCTCGGAATATACCCTAGAGATACAAGAGCCTTCACAGAAACAGATATATGCACACCCATGTTTATTGCAGCTCTGTTTACAATAGCAAAAAGCTGGAAGCAACCAAGGTGTCCGTCAATGGATGAATGGGTAAATAAATTGTGGTATATCCACACAATGGAATACTACGCATCGATAAAGAACAGTGACGAATCTGTGAAACATTTTATAACATGGAGGAACCTGGAAGGCATTATGCTGAGCGAAATCAGTCAGAGGCAAAAGGACAAATATTGTATAAGACCACTATTATAAGATCTTGAGAAACAGTAAAAACTGAGAAGAACACATACTTTTGTGGTTACGAAGGGGGGAGGGAGGGAGAGAGGGAGAGGGTTTTTTATTGATTAATCAGTAGATAAGAACTGCTTTGGGTGAAGGGAAAGACAACACTCAATACATGGAAGGTAAGCTCAATTGGACTGGACCAAAAGCAAAGAAGTTTCCGGGATAAAATGAATGCTTCAAAGGTCAGCGGAGCAGGGGCGGGGGTCTGGGGAACATGGTTTGAGGGAACTTCTAAGTCAATTGGCAAAATAATTCTATTATGAAAACATTCTGCATCCCACTTTGAAATGTGGCGTCTGGGGTCTTAATTGCTAACAAGTGGCCATCTAAGATGCATCAATTGGTCTCAACCCACCTGGAGCAAAGGAAAATGAAGAACACCAAGGTCACACGACAACTAAGAACCCAAGAGACAGAAAGGGCCACATGAACCAGAGACCTACATCATCCTGAGACCAGAAGAACTAGTTGGTGCCCGGCCACAATCGATGACTGCCCTGACAGGGAGCACAACAGAGAACTCCTGAGGGAGCAGGAGATCAGTGGGATGCAGACCCCAAATTCTCATAAAAAGACCAGACTTAATGGTCTGACTGAGACTAGAGGAATCCCGGCGGTCATGGTCCCCAAACCTTCTGTTTGCACAGGACGGGAACCATCCTCGAAGACAACTCATCAGACATGGAAGGGACTGGACAGTGGGTAGGAGAGAGATGCTGATGAAGAGTGAGCTAATTATATCAGGTGGACACTTGAGAGTGTGTTGGCAACTCTTGTCTGGAGGGGGGGATGGGAGGATAGAGAGAGAGGGAAGCTGGCAAAATTGTCACGAGAGGAGAGACTGAAAGGGCAGCCTCAATAGGGGAAGAGCAAGTGGGAGTACGGAGAAAGATGTATGTAAACTTATATGTGACAGACTGATTGGATTTGTAAATGTTCACTTGAAGCTTAATAAAAGTTAATAAAAAAATACGTTTAATTACATAAATAATGAATATTTATTGTAGATAAATTCAGAAAATACACATAATCATAAAAGAATAAAATTGCCCATGGTCACTAGAATCCCACTTCGCAGAGATAATGCTGTTAACATTTTGGTGAAGACCTCCTATTTTTCTAGACATATGTATAGATGCTTGGAAATTTTTTTCTTTTTTCACAAAAATGGATCATAGGTATTGCATTGAGACCTGCTTTATTCAATTAAGTGTATATTGTGAACGTATCCATGTCGATAAATAGAATTCATTTTTAATGGCTGCGTTGTATTCCATTGTCTGGATATATAATAATTTACCAGACTGATTCTAGCTTGTTTCCAATTTTTGACCGTTACAGATAACATCGTAATTAATGTGTTTGCACATCTGTCTTTCACACATCCATAATTAGGTAAATTTCCACAAGAATTGCTGGGTGGAAGCATATTTATGAGTTTTTTTTAAGACTTTAAAGATACTTCATTGTCAAGCCGAAGTTTAGATACAAGAAACAGAAACTGTACTTTCATCAAGGAGCCCTGGTGGTGCAATGGTGAAGGTCGGGGATCTGAACCCGCCGTCTGCTCCTCGGGGGAAAGCTGTGGCAGTCTGCTTCCATAAAGATTAGCAGCCTCGGGGAGCCAGCGGGCAGTTCTGGTCTGTGTTACAGGGCCTCTGTGAGTCAGCGTTGATTCCATGGCAAGGAGGTTGGCTTTTTCAGCTGTTTGGTGAAGCATCCATGCTACTTCACTATTTGAAGCTTTTCATTAAAGTTCTTAACCAGTTTCTTAATAATTGTTAATGATTAATCACACTAAATTCAATGCCCCCCCCCTTTTTTTTACGAGAATTTTATTAAAGAAAGGTCTCATTTTTAAGCCTGTCCTTCAGCCTGGACGTTTTGATATGCTTCTAGGAGGATTTTACAAAGCTCCCCAGGTAGTTGTGAGCAGCAGGATGTGGGGACCACTGCATTAGACCAGTGCTTTCAGTCTTTTCTAGCAGAGTAAACATGATCACCATGCTGGGAAGCAGAGCCCACTTAAGCCTGCCACCAGAACAAAATTTCTTCGAAGCGTCCTGTTTTAACTTGGTAATTCCTATCGAATTTAACTTAGAAATTCCATAAGATATTTTGTTTTTTTAAAAGAATTTTTATGGTTTTATTATTTATATTTAAATCGAAGACCTAACCGGATTTTATTTTCTCGTATGGTACGAAGGAAGGGGGTCTAACTTGATTTTTTTCAAATGGATAACCAGTTGTCCCCGTGGCATTTATTGAATGAGTTGTCCTTTCTCCACTGATCTGAAATGTCACCTTTATTATATACCAGATTCCAGTGTGCAATATAGATAAGTCTGTGTCTGGGCTGTGTTTATATATTCCTTTGTGAAGGCCATGCCGTTTTAATAACTGTGACTCTGAAGCACTTTTGTTTGGCAGTCAATCTTATGTCACTGTCCTCTTCAAATACTCTCAACATTAAATTTAAATTTCTTACAATAACATATTGACAATGAAGATCACAACTGTACCCTAGCTGTCAGCCTCATCTTTGCTACTCTCCTGGAACCTGCTTGCCCCAAACTGACCGTATCTACCTCGAAATTTCTTGCAGTCATCCCAGTGTTCCTTTTTAATTACACAAGTAATGAATGTTTATTGTAGATAAATTCTACAATTTATGACTTGTCTTTGTGCAGGTCATTCATTTTGCCTGCCTGCTTCTCCTGATGCGGTTCATTTTTCCTTCAGGATCCAGCTAAGGCTCTTCTCTTGTGTGAAACCTTTCCAGATTTCCCCTAGGCCACAGTAAACCTTTCTCCTCTGTGCCCTTCTAGTGCTCTGTGCGTAACTCTTCCAATCTTTTGTATCTAAAGCCATCCAAAAAGCTTCTAGCACAACGTTACGCATTACATTCAGTTTGAAAATATAAAGCAGTGAAATTCTTCAAAATATCCTCGGTATACAGTGCTCCTTCAAGGGCCTGCATGCTTTTAAAAACTTTTGTTGTTGTTGTTGAGACTATACACAGCAAAACATACAGCGCTTCAGCAGTTTCTCCATGTAGAGTTCAGTGACATCGGTTACATTCTTGGAGTTTGGCAACCATTTCTCACCCTCCTTTTCCGAATTGTTCCTCCCCATTAACATAAAGTCACTGCCCCCTGAGGCTCATATCTGATCTTTCGAGTGGCTGTTGTCAGTGTGATCCCATATAGTTAATTCTTAAGAGAGCATGATGCTTAAAGCAGTTAAGGCTACACTACTGTTTGGTTTTAAGAAGACTTCAGGGGATATTTTTTATTTAAAGTTTAAAGGTTATCCTAAGGCAATAGTTTCAGGCATTCATCCAGCCTCCATCACTCCAGAAAGTCTGGAGTGCATGAGAGTTTTAAATTCTGTTCTACATTTTCCCCCTTTTGATCAGGATTCGTCTGTAGAATCTTTGATCAAAATGTTTATTAATGGTAGCGGGGCACCTTGCAGTTGCCTCCACGCTTTTTTACACATACTGTTTATGGGGCTGCATTGCCTAGCAGGTTCCTGCTTCAGCTTTAGGACTGCTCAGGAGTCATGCTTCCCCTCAGCAGAGTTCCCTGCCAACTTTCGTTGTGCTTGGTGCATGTCTCTTTGTAACATTTTTCATGGGGCTCTATAACAGTACACATCGGGAAGTACAGTGCTGTTTAGTGATTTGGCTTTGGAATGAAATAACCTAAGTTCTAAACCTAGCTTTACCACTCTCCAGCTTTGTGACCTGTGACCAATTATTTAATATTTCTAAGCTTCAGTTTCTTTATGTACAAAATGGGGATAATAATATTTCCTTCCTTATAGGGTTGGCATAAGGATCAAATGAGACAGCACCTCTCGAGAACATAGCCCTGTATCTAGTGCATAGGTAGCCCTGATTAAGGGCTTGTTATTGTTATGTCTGAATCCACTAGACTTGGTGTAAGACTTTCTCTAATTTATCTCTGAAACCTAATACCTAGCCCAGGGCCTGGCAGGGAGTAGACTGATAAATAAATTACCAGCTGTCCTCAAAACAGCCCCCTTCCCACCTCATGTTTCTCAGTGGTGCCATCGTTGTCTTTAGAGCCATCTTTAACTTCTCCTCATCCTTCAGAACAGAAATTGATTGTTTACGGTGAACCAAGCACTGTACAAGGCCCTGGATGTATAATGAGACAAAAATATGTAGTCTCTACCCATTGGAGCTTACAGTATACCAGAAGAAGTAATTAAAAGAGAAGAATAAAAAAAAAAAAAAAGAATCTGGGGCTCATTATGCTTTTTTCACTCTATTTTTGTGTGTGTTTGCAAAATTTTTAAGTAAGTAAAAGAACAAGTAATTGTAGAATATTATGTGCTATAAATAAAATGAATAAAGACTGTGTTAGACAACAACAGGGAAGTCCAGCATGGATAAAGTGGTCAGGGAGGACCTGTGGTGTTTATACTTAAACTGAGACATAAGATTGAGACGGAGCCGGTCAGAGAGAAGGGTGTTTCTGACAGAGAGTATCGCGTGTGTGCCAAGCCATAAGAGAGCAAGGTCTTTAGTGTAATCCAGACAGTGCAAGGCCAGAGTGACTGTATTGGAGTGAGCAGGAATGAAGGGATGATGTTGGAGAACTGGAGAGCTAGTAAGCAGAGTCCATACACTGAAGACCTTGAAGACCAAGAGGAGGAGTTAGATTTTATTCCCATTGCACCGTGATACTTGAAGGCTTACAAGCAGAGAGTAAGCTGATCTAATTTACATTTTTAAAAGATGTGCATCAGAAAGATTGGAGGAAGACAAGGGTTGAAGCAGAGAGGCCAGTGGGGAGGCTATTGCAGTAATTTAGACAAGAGATGATAACAGCAAGAGAGATGGAGAACAGTAAATACATAGTGTATCTGAGATACATCTTAGAGATAGACTCAGTGGAATTTTCTGGTGGAGTAGAAGTAGGAGGTGAGGGAGAGATAGAACCATCATTTCTGACCTGGAAACTGAAGACTGTGTCATTTACTGAGATGGGAAAGATTCAAGCAGAATATGTTTTGGGGGGGAAGTCAAGAGTTAAATTTTGATTATATTAAATTTGAGGTACCCAAGTAGAAAAGTCAAATAAGCAATTGAATGTAACACCTGGAGTTTCAAGGTATGTTCTAGGCTACAGACATAAATTTGAAAGTTTTCACTGTAAGGAGAATAATTAAGACCATGGGAATGGTTGACATCCCTAAGGGAAAGAGTGAAAGAGAGCTTGGTATTAAGTTCTGAATCGCTATTAATGTTTGGAGATGGGGCTAGAAGAGGACAAAGGAGCAAAGTAGGAGGAGCCAAATAAGTAGAAAGAAAACCTGGAGGGTGAGGTACCTAAGAATCCACTGTATCCCCGTCCAGTGCCTAGAACAGTCCTGTCCAGGGCTGGAGTTCAGTGATTATCCATCGAGTGAAATCAAGAGAAGAGGTTATTTCAAGAAGGAGGCAATAATTAACAGTATTTGGTGCTGCTGAAAGGAGTCCTGGTGTAGCAGTGCTTCAGTGGTTGGCTATTAACGAAAAGGTTGGCAGTTCGAACCCACCAACTGCTCCAAGGGAGAAAAGATGTGGCAGTCTGCTTCTGTAAAGATTACAGCCTTGGAAACCCTATGGGGCAGTTCTTCTCTGTCCTATAGGGTTTCTATGAGTTGCAGTCAACTCAACAGCTATGAGTTTTTAGCTGCTGGTGGTACAACGGTTAGGCACACTCAACTGCTAACCCAAAGGTCGGCAGTTTGAGCCCACCTAGTGCCTCTGTGGAAAGAAGACTTGGCAGTCCGCTCCTGTGAAGATTACAGCCAAGAAAACTCTACGGGGAATCCCTGATGGAGTAGGAGAACAGTGGGATGCAGATCTCAAATTCTCTTGAAAAGACCAGGCTTAATGGTCTGACTGAGACTGGAGGGACTCTGGAGGTCATGGTCCCTGGACCTTTTGTTAGCCCAAGATTGGAACTATTCCCAAAGCCAACTCTCCAGACAGGGATTGGACTGGACTATAAGATGGATAATGATACTGGTGAGGAGTGAGCTTCTTGGATGAAGACACATGAGACTATGTGGGCAACTTCTGTCTGGTGGCGAGATGAGAAGGAAGTGGGGGACAGAAGCTGGTTGAATGGACACAGGAAATACAGGGTAGAGAGGAGGAATGTGCTGTCTCAGGAGGAGAGCAGCTCTGAGTACATAGCAAGGTGTGTAACTTTTTGTATGAGAGACTGACTTGATTTGTAAACTTTCACTTAAAGCACAATGAATAAATAAATAAAAAGAAATTAACTCTAGATTATTGAGAAACCTTCAAAAAAAGCAGCTCTATGGAGCAGTTCTACTGTGTCGGATGGGGTTGCTATGAGTTGGAATTGACTTGATGGCACCCAGCAACAACAACACAGTGCTGCTGAGAGGCCCAGTAAGATAAGGGCAGTGAACTACTCATTGGACTGGCAACATGGATGTTGCTGTGATGGAATTGGGAGTCAATTAGAAGGGGTTGGATAGAGAGTGCGTGGGAGGTGAGAAAATGCAGATACCATATTTTTAACACTTTAACAAAGTTTGACTGAAGGGAGCAGAGAGCTGAAATGGTAGCTGAAGGGGTATATGGAATGGACGAAGAGTTTTTGTTTTTTAAGAGGGGACGTACTAGAGTTTAAATGTGTACATATGGAAATGATCTAGTTGAGAGTGAGTGACGGTTGATGGAGGGAAGGGATAATCGCAATATTGGATTTTAGGAGTAAGGGAAAGGGAATGAGATCAGGAATGTAAGTAGAGGGATTGTTCTCAGAAAGAGGAGGGTCTCTTCGTATGTCGAAACGGGAAAGAAGGCAAAATAGATGTGGATTCAGGGTAGTTTATACAGCTGTTCATGAGAAGATGACAGATTGCTAGTTTTGTTATGGCTTTTTACTTCTCAATGAAGAGTCAACAACATCAGTTAAATGGGGGGAAGATTGTGAAGGAGGGAAAGAAATGGGTAAAAAATAGCCCTCTTAGAAGAGAAACTGGAAAGCCAGCTTGCGAGAGAAACCTAGTTGGATTGTCAGTTAACATCGAGTGCCCATTTGGCGACCTTGACTTTATGGTGAAAATAACCTGCCTGGTTGAATGGTCTTTGATCAGTATCGTTGACATGGAGAAGACAGTTTATTGGGTTCTTGGATTGTGGCGTTCGAGAGGAGACCTTGGAAGAGAGTTGAGCATTCTTGAAAAGGAGTGGATATAATGATTAACTATGAAATCTAAGCTGGGTAAAAAGAAAAATGAAGTCAGGAGAGGGAAGGTGAGGTTAAGGAATTGAAGATCTCATAGCAACTGAAAAATTGTTTTCACGAGGGCACTTGAGTTAAGTGAGCTAGAAGGATGAATGAGTAGATGAGTTTGGAGGTGATGTAATGGCGAATTGAGTTTGGTGTGACAGTGGTAGGATGTGGCTAAGGCACAGTGAAGGAAAAGATCCTTGGAGCTGTGTAGTTCAGAGAACTGAGAGGCCAGAGTGTTTGGATGTTGAAATTATGCTGAGGGTGATGGCTGTGCTGGAGAGTTTTAACACTGAGCCAGATGTGGTAAAATATCAGATAGTGATAAGTGTTCTGCAAAGAATTAAAGTTGGTTTCTGGAATAGAAAGAGGATAGATGATTTCTTCATACTGGGTGCACAGGGAAGGCCTCTCTGAGGAGGTGACATGTGTGCTCAGATACAAATGATAAGAAAATTAGTGGGAAGAATAATTCAGGCAGGGGAAACAGCTAGTACAAAGGCTCTAAAGAGGAACAAACCCCAGGCCTTTGAGGAACAGAAAGAAGGCCAGTGAGGCTAGAGCTTCGTAGGTCAAAAAAGGGTGGGGCAAAATGAATTTGAAGTGCAGTAGGACCCGATGATAAAGAATCTTGAAGATGATGGTCAGGAGTTTGATGTATGTGTTTTATTCTAAGTGCCACAGTATGGTCGCCAGCCTTCAAGATGGCCCCATGACCCCTTGCCTCCTGGCATTCATGCCTTTGTGCTGTCCTCCCTCACATTGATAAGCTGACCTATGCAACCAGGGGAATATTGTGGAAATAATGGTGTATGACTCCCGGAGCTAGGTCATAAAAGACATTGCAGCTTCTGCCGTGCTCTCTTGAATCAGTCACTCTGAGGAACCTAGTCTGCCACGCTGTGAGGACACTTTAGTAGCCTGTGGAGAAGCTCACATGGAGAGGAACCGAGGCCTGCGGCCAACTACCATGTGAGCGAACTATCTTGGAAGTAGATCCTCCAGCCCTAGACAAACCTTCAGGTGACTGTAGCCCCTCACACATATTTCATTCATAAATATTCTGGTGTCTATCTCTAAAAGGTAAGGGTTCTTTTAAAAAAAACCATAATGTACTTACCACACATAAAAATTAATAATTCCTTAATATCATGAAAAAGTCAGTGTTTGAATTTACCCTGATTTTCTAAAAAAAAAAAAAGAAAATGTGTTTTTTTTACCGTTGTATCAGGATCCAAACAAGGACGACTAAATAGCGTTTGGCTGCTATGTTTTCTGAGTCTCTTTTTTTCTATAGGTTCCTCCCCCCCGCCCATTTTTTTTACTCTCCAGTTTATTTTTAAAATAAAATATTTAAAATAAACTTGGTCATTTGTCCTGTAGTTGCTGACATTCTGTATTTTGCTAATTGCATGCCCGTGGTGTGTTTAACTTGTTCCTCTATCTTTGTATTTCAGGTAAACTGGTAGTTACATCTAGAAGCTTAATCTAATTCAGTGTCTTTTGGTTTGGCAAGAATACTTTACAGAAGGTGGTATTTCCTGTCATTAGGAGGCACCTAATAACCAATCGTCCTTTCTTACTATGCAGTTAACTAATGGTTATCAAAGATCAATGCCTAGATATGTTAATTTATTAGTGGTTGCAAATGGTGATATTCTGTCATTTGTCGCTTGTCTTAATCCAAGAACTGTGGAGTTGTTTGTTTGCAGGGGAATAAGAAAATGAAGGCCTTACATATAGAGTGAAAAAACTAAAGTTTTAACTCTCCTTTTTAAATTGTATATCATCTGTCTGCCATACTTTATTCATCATCTCCATTGAAGAGACATGCTAATAAACTTTTCATATTTCTGGCAGTATAAAACCAGGCAGTATTTAAAGATTACCACTATAGCATTTGGTCAATGTATTTCTTAAGTCTCTTTTTATCTGTAGGTTTCCTCTCGTTGTAGAGTCCCCTCCCACAGACACACGTCTTCCTCTTGGCATTTTTAGGAGGGTATTTTGTTTGGAAAATTGTTGCTTTCTCATACTACCCTCAGTTTATGCTGCATCATTAGTGGAAAATCTTAGTTTTTGTGGCAGGCATAAGGAAGCCATGTTTCTGAATATTTTGGCCACTGAAATGTACTTTATTACGGATAGCAATAGGAATATAATATATGATGAGAATTGTATGTATAAATTATGAATCAAGTTAGGCAGGAATGGAATATTGCCCCTTTATGGGAAGACTCTGGAATGTAGAATTTTTTCAACATTTAACAACTTGATGCTTCCCTCTCTTCCATGGATCTACTTCAGTGTTATGCATTATGTATTAAGGAAAAAATGCTACCAATTAATTGTAAGCTGTAAGATGGCGTTAATTGTAAAACCTGTCCGGATTTCAGAGATGTTAACGGGTAAAGAAAAAAAATGTACAAAGTTTATGAAATATAGTATTTTGATAGCAAATACTAATCAAGTCCAGGAGAAAATATAGAAATATAAGAAAAATAATTTTAAAAACCAAGCAACTTGAAGGAGGACTTGGTGAAAGTATTCTGAACCTAAGAATTAAATGTGAAGTGGAGAGTTTTATGTATAAAATATCTGAGGTTAAGGTAGCTTTCCATTGATTTCTTCAGAGGTGATCGTAAACTACAACTGAACTACCCTTGAATTGGATTAAAAATTCCCAGTGGCCGTTACTTAAATGAAAAGTTTCTTTAGCGTCGAACTGGTAGGTGCTAGCTTGTAGAAAGACCAGATGTTGAATGTAGAGCATATTTGGTAAAACAGAAGTTTAATACGCAGCTTGAATAGTAGCATTCTTTTGCAGGTGCTTTTTGCAGTGTTTTCAGTTTTCTTTCTCCCTCTGGGTTCTGATTACCACTTCCGTGTTGTTGCGAGGAGATTTCTGCTAATTTCACACGAGCTTGGAGTGAACCTGTTGTAGCTGGTCTTCTTGCTGATGCGAGTGTTAATATTGCAATATGTGTGGGTATATATAAGCATCAACATTCTTTCCAAACATTTTGATTTGGTTAGATCATCTCCAGCCATCATTGAGCTGCTAGCTAGAGTGCTACCATTTAATGATATCATGCACTCTAGAAATTCTTACAGTTAACCTTGCCACAAAGAAAAAGATGACTACTCACTCAGTTATTAGGAAGCAGTTTTTCTTCTTTGGACTATTACAGTAGCCTTATACCTCTTCTTCCTACCTCTATGTGCTTTTGTCAATTAGGCTATATATAATGGAAAATCCAACTTTGCTTTAACCAAATAGAGTTTTTTTTTCTTACCAACAGAAAATTGAGAAGCAATCCAAGGCAGGTACAGTCACTCCACCGTGGTGTTGAAGTCTCCAATTCCTTCTCCCCATCCTTAGGTGTGCCTAAGGCCACTTCACTGCTTCCCTCCCAGTTCCACCCCTCCCCACCTTTCCCCACGGTTGCCTTCCATACAGGAAGAAGGAGGGAAGGGTAAGTGAGGTACAAAAGGTGTTTCTCATCTAATGATGTACATCCATTGACCAGAGCTGTGACACATGGCTACCTCTTTTCATAAGAGAAGTTGGGAAATGTGGTTTTCTAGCACAGCACAGGGTTACCCCCAAACAGATCTGGATTCCAGTAGGAAGGGTAGGCAACTAGCAGTTTTTGTTATGTGCCCCTTTAGTCTGTGATGTATATTTCCTAAAGCATATGTTCGATTAGTGCAGCAAACATTCATTGAGTATCAGCCCTGTGCCAGACACTGGGAATATAAAGGTTAGTAGCGTTGTTGTTTTGGGAGTGTTGCTGTTAGCTGCTGTCAAGTCAACCCGACTCATGGCAAAACGCTGCCCGGTCCTGCACCATGCCAAGATCGGTTGCAGATTGGACCACTGTGTTCCATAGGGTTTTCATTGCGTGATTTTTGCAAGTAGGTCTCTAGGCACGGTTCCTAGTCCATCTTAGCCTGGAAGCTCCACTGAAGCCTGTTCAGCATCATGGCAACACAGAAGCCTGCACCGATACATGGGTGGTAGCTGTGCATGAGGTGTATTGGCAAGAAATCAAACCTGGGTCTTCTGCGTGGAAGGCCAGAATTCTCCTGTTACACACCACTGCCTCATAAAGATGAGTAAGATACTCCATTCTTCCCATACTTGATAGGAGAGATAGACATCAAAACAACAAGAAAATTAAAGCACTGCAACCTATAACCCTCAAGGCAGGTGTGATTGACAATTACAGTGACTCATCCATGCCCTCACCAGATAACTGGGCCCCTTTTACATAGTGATCTAACCCGGGTCTTCGGCACAGCCTAGCACCTCTGCACTGCCCTACCTCACTCCCCACCCCTGAGTGCTTGCATTTTACTGAGTGAATTATCTCAGAAACGTGTAAACATGACTATGATGTCAGTTTTGGAAACCACCGTCTGTCATATTGAACACATTGGTGCCTGTAAGTAATGGTCAGCCACTAAATGCCAGGATCATGAGCGACATTTTCAGACTTCAGATTCCAGACCTTTGGCCGCAGAAAACTACTGAAATGGCCGGTGCTTTCTCAGGAAGCCTGTGAGAATTCTCAGCCATAAGGAGTAGGGAATAAAGCTCAGCTATTATCCAGTGTGTCCTTTGACCATACTTATTCAGTCTGTATGCTGAGCAGATAATCCGAGAAGCTGGACTATATGAAGAAGAACGTGGCATCAGGATTGGAGGAAGACTCATTAACAGCCTGCGATATGCAGATGACACAACTTTGCTTGCTGAAAGGGAAAAGGACTTGAAGCACTTACTGATGAAGATCAAAGACCACAGCCTTCAGTATGGATTACACCTCAGCATAAAACAAAAATCCTCAAACTGGACCAATAAACAACATCGTGATAAGTGGAGAAAATATTGAAGTTGTTGGAAACCCTGGTGGCGTAGTGGTTAAGTGCTATGGCTGCTAACCAAAAGGTCAGCAGTTCAAATCCGCCAGGCACACCTTGGAAACTCTATGGGGGCAGTTCTACTCTGTTCTATAGGGTCGCTATGAGTCGGAATCGACTCGATGGCAGTGGGTTTGGTTTGTCTGGGTTATTGAAGTTGTCAAGGATTTCATTTTACTTGGATCCACAATCAATGCCCATGGAAGCAGCAGTCAGGAAATCAAAGGACACATTGCATTGGGCAAATCTGCTGCAAAAGACCTCTTTCAAGTGTTAAAAAGCAAAGATGTCTCTTTCAGGACTAAGGTATGCCTTGACATAAGCCATGGTATTTTTGATCACCTCATATCCATGTGAAAGCTGGGCAATGAATAATGAAGAATGAAGAAAAATTGACGCCTTTGAATAGTGGTGTTGGCAGAGAATATTGACTATACCATGGACTGCCAGAAGAACAAACAAATTTGTCTTAGAAGAAGTACAGCCAGAGTGCTCTTTAGAAGTGAGGTGGCGAGACTTCGCCATATGTACTTTGGGGATGTTATTAGGAGGGACCAGTCCAAGGAGAAAGACATCATGCTTGGTGAAGTACAAGGTCAGTGGAAAAGAAGAAGACCCTCAAGGAGATGGATTGACACAGTGGCTGCAGCACTGAGCTCAAGCATAATGACAACCATGAGGATGGCATAGGACCTGGCAGTGTTTCATTCTGTTGTACCCACGGTCACCGTGAGTGGGAACCGACTTGATGGCACCTAACAACACCAACTGGCATTATCCAGTGAAGTCTAAGATTGTTATGGATGATCAGAGGAGAAGGTCTGTTACTTTAGCAACATTGTCTTTTTTGGGAGAATCTAAGTTTCCTGCTGAGATATGATATTTCTGTTAATTGAAGGCTGGATCAAATTTGCACTAAAAAATCATACAGGCGGTGTGAAATTGCTATCCTGAGACATCTTTTCTCAATCTTCCACTGCTCCTGAAGAATAACAGTTTTCGTATCCATGTGTTACATAGAGTGTCACATATAGGCCAACAAATGTCTGTGAAAAACAAGAAAAATTAAATATTACTTCTTAATATTTGTTAACCATAAAGCATAGCATTAGATTTTGGTTTTCAGTGGTGGGTTGTACTGATGAGCCCATACGTTGGCATGTGAACGCATTTTCCCACGAAAGCAGCTCTGTCAACATAGCTCTGATAGGATTGCCGTGCCATTGCGCTTTACTACAATAAAGTTTGGATAATGGCAGGAAAGGATATCAGAGGGAGCCACTAGGGGCCATGTGTCACCTGGCTTCAGGAGGGCTGTACTGGAGGAGTGAGGGGAGAACAGAGACCATTTCCTAACCTGCCTCACCAGGGAAGTTCACCCTGGGGATGAGTGGGGTGTCAGATGGCAAAGCTTGGCCATCCTAACTGGGGAGCCTGGGCTGGGAGGCTGTAGAAATTTTTGAGCAAAGAAGTGACAAGATCAGATTTATTTTTCATTGTAAAAGTAATTCATGCTCTTTGTAAAGAACTTGACATTTATGAAGTAGAAATTGGAAAATTCCCCCATCCCACTCCTCAAGGGTACCTGTTTTTAAAGGCTTTTGTATATCTTGCCAGAGTTTTTCCCTGTTCTTTCTTTGTAGTATATACTATATCATATATTGTATACATTGTATATAATTTGATTTTACTGTGGAGGGATTAAATTATAGTAATGTTTTGTGCCTTGACTTTTTTATTTCAATGTAACAAAATGTTGTGAACATCTTCCATATTACATTAGCCTCATTCTTTTTAATGGCTGCATAATATCCTGGAATTTATATTACCAATCTGCTGTTGTTGTTGTTGTGTTCCATCAAGTCGATTTTGACTCATAACGACTCTGTATGACAGAGTAGAACTGCCCTGTAGGGTTTCCTAGGCTGTAATCTATACGGGAGCAGTTCGTCAGGTCTTTTCTTTTGTGGAGTGGCTGGTGGGTTCGAATCCCCAACCTTTCAGTGCAGCCGAGCACTCAACTATTGCACAACCAGGGCTCCTTCTAGTCCCCTAGTGTTCTATGTTAAGGTTTGTTGTCAGTTGAGGGTTACAAATAGTATAGCAGCAGTAGGAATGAGCAGCTTTATACTGATACATTTGTGTGCTGTTAAGTGTTTTTCTAGAATTCATTCTTAGAAGTGGAATTGCTGCATCAAAAGATTTTGGTAGATGTTGTCATATTATTCTCTAAAAAGGCAGTTTATATTCTATCATCAAGGTATGATAGTGCCGTCCCCACACCTTGGTATTATCAATCTACTTAATCTTTGCTAACTTGCTAGGTGGAAATCATCTTTATGTGTGTGTGTGTATATATTAAAAAAAAATTATATGTTATATATAATATATAATATTGTATATATAATATATAATATCCCTTATGTCTTATACCCTTTGTAGTTTTTTTTTCTTCTTGTGAATTGTTTATTCTTTTCCTTTGTCCAGATATCTATTAGGTTTGTTCATCTTTTTCTTAATGACATGAAAGAACTTTTTACCGATTACGTGTTGCAAGTATCGTGCAGGTTCTAGTGTATGTAATATTTTTTTTTTGCTATAGATAATGTTTATATGTAGTAAAATTTATTAGTAATCCCCTTTTTTGTCTTAAGGGTGAAATTATCATGCCTAAAAGAAGACCTTCCCCAATTCAAGATTATAAAATGTTTTACTCATGATTTCTTCTACTACTTTCATAAAGTGTTTTATTTACCTGAAACTTTAGTATGTGGAATAGCATATATGAAGTAAGAAATACAGCTTCCCAGCCCCCATTCCCACAGTGAGTGACAGTTATTCCAAAACCATTTGTTGAATAGTTCATATTTTCCCTACTTATTTGAAAAAAAAAAAACTTATTTGAAGTACCCTTTTAATCATAATTTCCCATATATGGTACACTTCTTTTCCCCCTTCACTGCCTAAAGCCCCAACCATGGAATTGACAAGATTGGTAGTATATTGGAAGGGGACTGAGGTGGAAGGAAGTGTTGAACCTAGGCAGTATAGAGGTTTGGGCAGGTTAGGAGAAAAGGAGTGGTTTTTGCATAGGTGGGTGGAGATTGGAAGGACACCATGGTAGAGATGATTAGCAGATACCTTAATTCACTCATCTTGTCCCAGTCCTTCCTCTTCTGCTTCCCTCTGAACACTAGCTGTCACACTTTAGCCTACATCACAATCACCTGGAGGGCTTGTGAAAACAGATTGCTGGCCCAGGGTTTCTGACTTATTAGATCTAGGGGTGGAGTCTTTAAGACTTGAAATTTCTTCCAAGTTCGCAGTTGCTGATGCTGCTGGTCTGAGGACCACACTTGGAGAATCACTGTTCTGGACCAAGTCTTCACTCCCATCTTGGAGTGTGTTCTAAAGGTCTCCAGTTTGGCTGCTTTTTCCAGTTTTCCTTTTTCCTTTGACTCCTCCTGACACAAGTTAGGGCACAAATGAGAGTGGAGAGAAAGGAATAAACCTGAAAGGCATTTCAAAAAAAGGATCCATGGGCTTTGGAGACTGAGTAGATGTGAGGGACAAAGGAGCAGGAAGCAAGAAGGGCATTTTTTAAACACTGCTACCAGATTTACCCTTTCTAAAACACTTCTTTCATCTTATGATTTCCTATTCAAGAATCTGCAGTGAGATAAATCTAAAATGAGATTTATTTGAATAAAATACAGCAGACAGTTGACACCCAACCAGTGTTTCTCCTGTTTTATCAAAGTCAAATCTCATTATGACAAATGACTTTGCAAGTAGATCTCTGCATTACCAAATACTTTCAAGCCCAAGCTAGTGACCTACTTTAGGCAATATCCAATTCAGCAAGCTAATTTGGATAGCATTTTAGGACTTGCAGAATTTAATCTGAAGTACCGTAGTACATTTGTATAAAGAGCTGTTCTAAAAGGTAAGCTTAAACTCTACCTAGAAATTCTGTTTATTGCACATATATCCTTATTCTTTTATCTCATCGTGCACTGTGCTTTCTGTATTTACCTTTTCCTTGTGCTTGGGTTGGCAAAAAAAAAAAAAAAAAAAAGGCATTATGCCAAATGTTCATGTTTGCAATTATAAATGCAATTATAAATGTGGAGTGTGTGTTTGTACAGGTGGGATGAAATTAAGCAAATGACAGTGAAAGCCTGTTTATCAAGATCCGTGTTTGTTGCTCCTGGATTGAAAAATAAGTAGAAAGAAGGTGATTTGAGTTTTTAAGATATTTTGTATGTGACATACCTTTCTTTTTAAAAGCTGACTTCTCTTGTTATGTTTTATTCTTGTGTTATTTGGTCCCACTTGTGTGGGTGAGATTTTAAAGATGCGAGGATTATAGCTAGCTGTAAAAGAGTGCCAGGTATTTTTTTAAACAGCTTTATTGAGGTATAATATGCATACCATAAAATTCATCCATCTTAGGTACGCAGTTAAAAAATTTTACTAATGGGAAAAATACCATATGGCTTATATGATTTGTATGGCTTATATGAAGTGCCTAGGGTAGGCAAGCGTATGGAAAAAAACCAAAACCAAACCCAGTGCCATCGAGTTGATTCCGACTTGTAGCATAGGGAGACCAAGTTTCTTAGTGGTTACCAGGGGCAGGTGAGAGGGAGTGGGGAAGGGGAACTCACTGCCTAGGGGATACTGAGCTTCTGTTAAAAGTGATGGGAAAATTTGGAAGCAATAATGGTAATGGTTGAAGAACATGATAAACATGACTAATGTCACTGAATTGTACACATGAAGAATGTTGAAGCGGCAGGTGATTTGTTATGTACCTATTTACCAGAATAAAAAATACAAAACAAAAAACAGAAAAATGTTAGTAAATTTACACTATTGTACATCCATCATCACAACCCAATTTTAGAACATTTCCGTCAAAGAGCTCCCCCATTCATGCCCATTTGCTGTCAATCCCTGTACCCACTCCTGGCCTGGTGCAGCCACTTACCCACTTTCTGCCTCTATGGATTGGCCTCTTCTAGACATCTCGCACAGATGGAATCGCACCGTTCGTGGCCTTTCACATCCAGCTGCTTTTACTGAGCATACACTTTTCGAAGTTCTTCCATGTGGTAGTATGTAGTTCGTTTCTTTTTCTTGCTGAGTAGTTGTCTTGCCATTGAGTGGATGTACCACAGCTTATCCATTCACCACGTCATGGACACTTAGGTTGTTTCTACTTTCTGGCTATTGTGAATTTATGCTGCTGTGAATACAGGTGTACACGAACATTTGTTTTGACATTACATAAGTCACTGATAACCATATGGGAAATGCTTAAAAGTGAAAATTGGGAAATTTCATTGCAGAATATTTTCAAACTGAAAATAAAAACCTTACCTTAGACCACACCACATTGCATTCTCACATTATATTAATTCCTTGTTACCCCTTGAAGTTCCTTCTAGACTTACAATTCAGCAATAGTTCTGTTTTATTAAGGCAATAAAAAACCTCATCTAGTAGAGCTTCTCATTTAAAAAAAAAAAGTTATGATCTTTGTAATGTGAGCCTCACAACAGTCTAAATATGTGGACAGGACACATGTTGTTACCTTCATTTGTTGCTGCCCAAAGGGAGTCTACACCCATATTCTTAGGTAATTCCTGTAGTAATCCCATCAAGACTGTGCTTCCACTTCGTAGTGTACACACACAATAGGACAGTACCAAAGCACCACTCCTATGTGTGATATAGATCCAGGTTTGGCGTCTTTGTAGCTCATTTATTCCACAAAGATTCATCGAGCATCTAGTACATGCCGAATGCTGTGCTAGATGTTGGCAATAGAGATGTGAAAGATTTAGTCTTTGCTCTCAGGGCTGCATCCACCGCCCATCTGTCAGTTTGTTGTGCTGTGGTGGTTCGCATGGGTCTCTGACGCTGAAAGCCATGCCACCGGTATTTCAAATACCAGCAGGGTCATGCATGGTAGACACATTTCAGCAGAGCTTCCAGATTAAGGCAGACTGGGAAGAAAGGCCTGGCGATCTGCTTCAAAAAATTAGCCAGTGAAAACGTTATGGTTCACAGGAGAAAGTTGTCTAATTTGATTGCTGTGGACATGTTATTAGAAGGGGTCGGTTGCTGGAGGAGGACATGATGTTTGGTGAAACAGAGGACCAGAGAAGGTGAGGGAGACCCTCAGTGAGATGGATTGGCACAATAACCACAACAGTGGACTCAAACACACTGGTGAACATGAGGATGACACAGGACCAGGCAACCTTTAGTTCTGCTGTACAGAACGTCACCATGAATTGGAATCAACTTGATGGCAACTATCTATCTCTATAAAGACTCCATACAAGAAAATAAATTGTAATACTGGGCCACGGGAACCCAGAGGAAGAGCATCTAATGTGAGGAAGATAGGGAAGAGGCTATCAGACTGTACGTTATCGGTAATGATAATAGCTAACTCTGTACCAGGCACTGTTCCAAGCAGTTTTTACTCGTTTAATCTTTACAACAACCCCACAAGGTAATATTTATTATCGTTTTAACAAATGAAGATGCTGTGAAACTGAGGTTGGTAACTTGACCAAGGTCACACAACTAGTAAATCTGGAATTTGAACCAGGCAGTCTGACTCCATAGTCAGTATCTCCTGAAAAGGTTTCTCAAAGGAAATAACACCAGGCTGTGTCTTGAATGACAATTTGTAGTTAGTGTGGCAAGAGGGTGATGGGGCTATGTCTGTATGGTCTTCTAGACAGAGCACTGTTAAAAGTAAAGGTGAAGAAAGCACGTGGTTGAGAGAGAGTGTGGCAGACTACTTGTGAAAAACATGAGTGGCAAGAGATGACATGGGAAAGACAGGGCTGAGTAATGAACGGACTTTGAATGCCATCTAAGAAACTTATGTTCTGTGACTTGGTTTTTAAAATTACACCAAAGATACCACTTTTCCCTTTATATTATTTTGTTTGTTTGTTTTGCTTTAAATCTTTTTTTATTTTGAAATACAGGACACAATCAGGAAACTGCATAAAATACAAATGTAAAACTTAATGAATTATCTTAAAACCTCTTCAAGGAGTAGGGCACAGAGAGCCTGCAACCCAGCAGCTCCCTCTTAGTGGCCTGTGCCGATCACAATTCCTCCCCTACCACCTACAGGTCACCACCCTCGATTTATTTACCTTCCTTTTTACTTTTACCACCTTTACACCTCTAAACACTATACCCTGTAGTGTTGCATGTTTTTGAACACACGGAGTCGCATATTATACAGCGAAACCTACGAGGGCCAGAACTCGCCGTGTTTTTCTGAGTCTCGCCAAGTTTTTTGCATTTGACAGGGTGCGGTCTTATGTCTTTTCTATCGCTTGTTTTAGTGGAAAATATTTGAGTTTTCCTTCTCTGACAGGTTTCTGCCTTACACAAGTTCCAGCTTTCACAGGTTTTACTGTATATTCCTTTGTACCTGGTCCAGTCTGTTTTATTCAGCATTACCTTTGCAAGATTCATTCAGTTGTCGTGTGGCTGTCGTTCTTTTATTTTCATTGCTGTATGGTACCCCGTTTCATGACTCTGCCACAAAGGCACTTACCCGTTCTACTAACTGGGAATATTTGAGTGGTTCCCAGCTTGGGGCTATTATGAATATTTTTGTGTATGTCTCAGTGCACATACGCATGGATTCTGCTGGGTATGTACTGAGGGGTGCAGTCGCTGGGTGTGCCTATCTTCAGTTTTAGAAGAATAATGTCAAACTGTATTCCGAAGTGGGTGTAACGCTTTGCATTGCCACTAATGATACATGAGAGTCCCTGTTCTTCCGTATCTTTGATATTATCAGACTTTATAGTTTTTAGGCATTCTAGTATACCGGAGATCGAATGATGGAATTTTGTAAGACCAATGACTTCTTCATTGCAAATACCTTCTTTCACCAACATAAATGGTGACTATACACATGGACCTGGCCAGATGGAACACACAGAAATCAAATTGACTACATCTGTGAAAAGAGACGATGGAAAAGCTCAATATCACCAGTCAGAACAAGGCCAGGTGCCGACTGTGGAACAGTCCATCAATTGCTCATACGCAAGTTCAAGCTGAAACTGAAGAAAATCAGAGCAAGTCCACGAGAGCCAAAATATGACCTTGAGTATAACCCACCTGAATTTAGAGACCATCTCAAGAATAGATTTGATGCATGGAACACTAGTGACCAAAGACCAGACAAGTTGTAGAATGACATCAAAGACATCATACATGAAGAAAGCAAGAGGTCACTGAAAGGACAGGAAAGAAAGAAAAGACCACGACGGATGTCAGAGGAGACTCTGAAACTTGCTCACGAACATTAAGCAGCTAAAGCAAAAGGAAGAATTAGTGAAGTAAAAGAACAGAAGATTTCAAAGGGTGTCTTGAGAAGACAAAGTAAAGTATTATAATGACATGTGCAAAGAGCTGGAGATGGAAAACCAAAAGGGAAGAACACGCTCGGTGTTCAAGGTGAAAGAACTGAAGGAAAAATTCAAGCCCAGAGTTGCAGTAGTGAAGGATTCTATGGGAAAAATATTAGACGACGCAGGAAGCATCAAAAGAAGACGGAAGGAATACACAGAGTCATTATACCAGAAAGAATTAGTTGATGTTCAACCATTTCAAGAGGTGGCATATGATCAGGAACTGATGGTACTGAAGGAAGAAGTCCAAGCTGCTCTGAAGGCATTGGCGAAAAACAAGGCTCCAGGAATTGATGGAATATCAGTTGAGGTGTTTCAACAAACAGATGTAGTGCTGGAGGTGCTCATTCATCTATGCCAAGAAATATGGAAGATAGCTTCCTGGCCAACTGACTGGAAAAGATCCATATTTATGCCTATTCCCAAGAAAGGTGATCCAACCGAATGTGGAATTTATAGAACAATATCATTAATATCACATGCAAGCAAAATTCTGCTGAAGATCATTCAAAAACAGCTGCATCAGTATATCGACAGGGAACTGCCAGAAATTCAGGCCGGTTTCAGAAGAGGACGTGGAACCAGAGATATCATTGCTGATGTCAGATGGATCCTGGCTGAAAGCAGAGAACACCAGAAGGATGTTGACCTGTGTTTTATTGACTATGCAAAGGCATTTGACTGTGTGGATCATAACAAATTATGGATAACATTGTGAAGAATGGGAATTCCAGAACACTTAATTGTGCTCGTGAGGAACCTTTGCATAGATCAAGAGGCAGTTGTTCTCACAGAAGAAGGGGATACCGATTGGTTTAAAGTCAGGAAACGTGTGCATCAGGGTTGTATTCTTTCACCATACCTATTCAATCTGTATGCTGAACAGATAAACTGAGAAGCTGGACTGTATGAAGAAGATTGGAGGAAGACTCATTAACAACCTGCATTATGCAGATGGCATAACCTTGCTTGCTGAAAGTGATGAGGACTTGAAGCACTTCTTAATGAAGATCAAAGACCACAGCCTTCAGTATGGATTGCACCTCAACATAGAGAAAATAAAAATCCTCACAACTGGACCAATGAGCAACATCATGATAAATGGAGAATAGATTGAAGTTGTCAAGGATTTCATTTTACTTGGATCCACAATCAATACCCATGGAAGCAGCAGTCAAGAAATCAAAAGACACATTGCATTGGCTAAATCTGCTGCAAAGGACCTCTTCAAAGTGTTGAAAAGCAAAGATGTCACCTTGAAGACTTAAGGTGCTCCTGACCCAAGGCTTGGTATCTCCAATGGCATCATATGCATGTGAAAGCTGGACAGTGAATAAGGAAGACTGAAGAAGAATTGGCGCCTTTGAATTGTGGTGATGGCGAAGAATATTGAATATACCATGGACTGCCAAAAGAACCAACAAATCTGTCTTAGAAGAAGTACAGCCAGAATGCTCCTTAGAAGCAAGGACGGCGAGACTGCGTCTTACATACTTTGGACATGTTGTCAGGAGGGATCAGTTCCTGGAGAAAGATATCATGCTTGGCAGAGTACAGGGTCAGCGGAAAAGAGGAAGACCCTCAACAAGGTGGATTGACACAGTGGCTGGAAGAATGAGCTCAAGCATAACAATGATTGTAAGGATGGCTCGGGATAGGGCAATGTCTCGTTCTGGTGTGCATAGGGTCACTATGAGCTGGAAACGACTTGACACCTAACAACAACAGTATGTAACGGTGTATCAATGTGATTTTCTTTTTGTATTTCACTTGTGTAGCATTGATAGAGTAGGCATCTTTTCATATGTTTTTTGGCCACTGTATGTATGTATGTATTTTTGGTTTGTGCCTCATCTAGTTTCTTGCCCACTTTCCTATTGGATTGTCTGCCCCCCCCCTTTTTTTTTTAACTTATTAGAACTCCTTATTATTTTCAATACGAGCCGTTTATACATCACTTGCTTTTTCAGTTTCATGATGGTGTCTTGACGAACAAAAATTCTGAATTTTCTTAATGGTCATATTTGTGTGTGTGTGTGCGCGCGCGCGCGTGAGCGTGTGCTCACGTGCTTTTTATATCTGCTTCTAGGTTTATTGCTCAGATCTGGGAATGCAGCTTACCTGGAATTGATTGTTGTGTATGATAATTCTTGATTAACTTGTTAGCACTCCTCTGCCTTTAAAATGTTTTTTATTTTTTGTCCAGTTTTTATGACTGTCCTCAGCAGGACCCATAAACCTGTTACACGGGTTCGCTGGTGGGTTCAGATTGCCAGCCTTTTTGGATTAGCAGCCGAGTGCTGTAACTACTCTGCCACCAGGGCTCCTTCCTCAGCAGGACAGTTGGTCTGAATTACCTAGCTTACTAGTCCCGGAAAGAAACCCTGGTGGTGCAGTGGTTAGAGGTTTCAGCTGCTAACCAAAAGGTCAGCTGTTCGACCCCTCCAGCGGCTCCAAGAGAGAAAGATGTGGCAGTCTGCTTCCACAGATATTCATAGCCTTGGAAACCTCATAGGGCAGTTCTACTGTGTCCTCTAGGGTCCCTGTGAGTCGGAGTTGACTTGACGGCAGTGGGTTCGGTTTTTTTATTTCATTCCCAGAAGCAGACACCTCTTTAAGGTTCTAGTTTCACTTTAACTTAAAAATGATCTGATAGCTCCTACTAAAGTGCCTCAACAAATGTGTTTCCTAAAAAAAAAAAAAAGACTGAAAAACTATATAGATTCATAACAGTTTCTATTTTTTATACATTATTTTACTTTTAAGAGACCCAAATGAGGCTTCCGTTTTATCTGTGCTTCTCTCAGCTATAAAGTACTGCTAGACAGCTTAAGGCTTGCCTCATGAAGTGAGCACGGTCATAGTTATTGCAAGATAATGTCGGCACATTAGTCACAGCAAAAATCTAAATGAAGAAATGTCTGTATCAGACATTAAGACTTCGATCATAAAGTAGTTTAGCCATGGTAATGGCCACCCCCCTTTCTTGTTTATCCATAAATTTAAACCTCTTTTTTGGCCAGAGATGGACTGTATGCAAACCACATCCAGAATGCGTATAGTTGGTGCCACAAAATAGGAAGAAAATGTTTTCAGTTTATGGCAGTGAGATCCGTGACATATGATGCTCCAGGAGCTGTTTTTATAGTGGGCAAGATGCGCAGGAACGGAATAGCAAACTCACAGGATTATTGGCAGGGAAAAACTGGCTACGTGGCTGATGTGAAATTCGCATTTTTCAGACAGCCAGCCTGAGGAATTGGAAAGTGTAGCAGTGAGATGATTTTGCAGCTAGTAAACACAGCCTCGGGAAGCCATGGCAAGGCAGTTTTCTTGTGAGCCATTTTCAGCTTCTAACAGGGCAGGGTGTGGACGCCAGAGAGGAAGACCTGACACAGCCTCCAGGGAGCATTGCCCAGGGGGAAGGTCCTCTCCCGGCTGCACTCGCAGGTAGTGAGGCAAAGACCCCTTGCCCCCGTTGGCACCCAGAACCCTGCCTTGCCCTGGCCATGTCTGTCTCTGAGGTTCACAGTGGAGATTAGCTTGATTGTAGTGTTTGTATCCTTGAAAGTTAGGGCCCGCCACTCGCTAATTGCTTTACTTCCCAGCTCTTGCTTCTACTATTTCCTTTATCACTTTAAAATAGTGGTTCCCAGAGTGTGGTATGGGGACTGCCTCCTCTAAGACCCTTTCAGGAGGGCTGCACGGTCACAGTCATTTTAGTAAGAATACTACGATGTTGTATCTGCCTTCTTTACTCATTCTCTTAAGAGCGTGTGGTGGAGTTAGTTCTCCAGGGGCTACATGGCTTGTGATATTACAAAAAGTTGAATGCAGAAGCAGTTGTTAGGATACAAGTGTCCTGTCTTAAGCCAGACATTAAAGATATTTGCAAAACTGTGAAACAGTGCCACTTCTCTCAAAATTTTTGTCCTTTAAAGTATCAGTATTTTTAGTGAAAAAAATATCAACATGGAATGGTTTACTATCAGCATTTTTTCAGTGAATTAATACATTTTAAAAATTTTTATAGTTTTCATTTCTAATGTGGTAATTATTGAAATAACCGAAATAAATAAAACTTCTTTGGGGTCCTCAATAATTTTGAAGACTGTAAAGGGATCCTGAGGCCAAAAAGTTGGAAAATCACAGCTTGAAATCCTGTAGGTTCTAGTTGGAATCCCAGCTTCTCACTGAAGTCTGGTCAGATTGTTTACCCCCGTTACCTATCCATTTTCTGAACTTCTGTGCCTACAGTGTAGTGCTGAGTTTTTCTGGAATTGCTTTGTGTGCCAGTTTTCTCCATATCTGTAGTGGAAAGCCCCCGAGGACTGGGATAAAAAACGTTGCCCTGAAGTCAATTCCAACTCCTAGTGACCCTATAGGACAGAGTAGAACTGCCCCATAGTGTTTCCAAGGCTGTAAATCTTTACGGAAGCAGACTGCCACATCTTTCTTCCATGGAGTGGCTGGTGGGTTCGAACTGCCGACCTTTTAGTTAGCAGCTAAGTGCTTAACCACTGTGCCAACAGGACAGGGAACATGTCTTTCATGAGAGAGTTTTTTTTTTTTTTTAAAGACTTTCAAGGTGTTTAGTGCTGGGCACAAAATAAGCAGTTATTAATGATTATTCATATTATTGCTGCCTTCAGTATCAATGTTAAAATTTCCCCTACTCACCGATTTATCAGAGAAGCAATGTAGGTTTAAAAATTAGCAAACAACTTTAATGTAGTTAACCATTTAATTTTTTTAAAACTACATGAAATTAATACACAGTCTGGAACAAAGCAGACTTTTCTATCAGTCATACATCATCAGGAAATTGGGTACAAAAGCTAAGCTTGGTAATCTGTTTAATTCTTATGTCACCAACGGTTGTGATAAAACCTGGCAACGGGCCCTTGCTCTGAAAGCAGTGAGCATGTGCTGAGCGCTGAGTAAGCGTTCAGTAAAGCTGGTAGGGTTGAATCTGCTCTCACTGGCTGCCCCTGCTGTCCCTGTAGCCTGCAGTCCTGCTCAGGTCTTCAGGGAAAAAAACCAAACCAGTTGCTGTTGAGTCGATTTCCATTCATGGCAACGCCATTTGTTTCAGAGAAAAACTGCACTCCATAAGGTTTTCAATAGCTGTAACCTTTGGCAGCCGATCTCCGGGCCGTTCTTCTGAGGAGCCTCTGGGGTGATTTGAATCACCCGCTTTTCGGTTAGTAGCCGAGCACTTAAGCTTCTGCACTACCCAGGGACTCCTTAGGTCTACAGAAGGTAGCCTTAATTTTTTAAGTCCTGTCTGTTGAAGAATTGTCAAGTTGTCCTGAGACTAGCCTGGAGGACATGTTAGTCAATTAAAATGGATTAGTGGGGATAGAAATACCTTTTTCCCCATTCTTGCTTCAGACTGAGTTTATTTTTCTTAGGCAACCGTCCCAGGCTTCCAAGATATAAGAATAAACTTAACATCTTTATGTCAGAGTCCTGCTGTCACTCCCTAAATTCTCTTCACTGCTTCTTCCAGGAAGCCTAGGGGCCTGTATGCAAGTAACACACCTACCCTAAGAGCCTAGCAGTACTTCACCGAAGCGTTTCCAGGACAGAGCATGATACCTGGCACGTGGCTACTTTAATGAATGAAAGAATGAATGAATAAATGGAATCTGTACTTATCCTTATTGGGTAAGCTCAGACTATTATATCGAGTTAACCTTCTTTTTCCCCTAAAAACTCAGGTTTATTCCACAGAGTTTATTGGGAATGTCGCTTGTGCTAGCACTGTATTAAATGATGATGATATAGTGCTAAATAAGGCTTAGAGTCTGCCTTTAGGAAGCAAAAACAAACCATTAGACAACTGTGTGGGTAGCCTAGTAGAAACATGCACTAGGTACACTTGTTAACTCAGAGGAAGGACCCTTCCATATGATCTGTGTCAAGAGAGGGGAGTGAAGAAAGACATCACAGAAAAAATTTCTGTAAGCTTGCGTCTGGAAGGTTGAGAAGAAATTTGCGCTGTGGGTGGGAAGACAGTCCAAATGGAAGCAGCATGTCCAAAGGCATGGGCATGTGAAACTACGTGGTGCTTAAGGGAAAATTAGACTTTAAAATTAAGTTTGGCTTTGCTGGGGTATAAATTTTGAGAGAGGAAGTGATTGTGAGATGAAGCCAGAGAGGTCAGCAGGTGCTAGGCCTTGTATATCACACACTGGGAATTGGATTTTCTCTCAAAGGTGAATGAGAGACAGTGCAAAGGCAGTGTGGACTTGAATTGTGTAAAGGTAATTCTAATGGGGGTGGGGTGGAGTGGGCAGGGACATGAAGGTAAGAAAACAAATGTTTTAGAAGCCGGAATAAAATTGGCGAGAGATAATGAAGAACTAGTGCAGTGGCCAGAAACCCTGGTGGCATAGTAGTTAAGTGCTATAGCTGCTAACCAAAAGGTCAACAATTCTAATCCACCAGGCACTCCTTGGAAACTCTATGGGACAGTCCTACTCTGTCCTGTAGGGTCGCTGTAAGTTGGAATTAACTCAGTAGCAGTGGGCTTAGTGCAGTGGCAGTAAGGATAGGAAAGCAAGTCCATACTGAAATATTTGGGATTAGAATTGACAGAATTTGGTGAGAGTAGGGAGCTGATGATGGTCCCAAATTTCTGACTTGAATGGGATGATTGTATCCCTAAGTGAGGCAGAAGGAGAACACAGTTTGGGGGAGGATTAGTTTAGAAATGTTGAGTTTCCGAGACTGTGGAATGTGACGTGGAGAAGACCATGACCTTAGGCAGTTCTGTAGATGGTTTTGAAGATTTTAGGAAAGGCCAGCCCTAGAGAGATTTGAGAGTCATCTATAGGTGGTAGTTAAACCTATGGGAGAGGATAAGGGCATGTGTGTGTAATAAAAAGAGAAAGGGAAGGATGGACTCCCAAGGAACACACTAGTATTGAAAGGACACATGGAGGAAGACTACCCAGCAAAACAGACTGGAAAGAAGTAGTCTAAGACATACAAAAATAATGAACTTGGCCTTTCCTATCGGAAATAGGCTCAGGCTTTGAAGCCAGGGCCTGAGTTTGGTTCCCTCACCATGATCTTCCCCCACAGACCATATGTAGAGTAACAGGAACCCCTCACCACCACCACCACCACCACCACCACCACCACCACCACCACCACCACCACCACCACCACCACCACCACCATCCTGCCCCTGATGGGAAGCTGAAAACAACCAGTAGCGACAAAGGCCTAGGCTGGCTGCAAACCCAAGGAGGCTGGAAGACCCAGACAGAGCCAAGAGACCAGGAGCTAAAACAAGGTGTTTCCTGGCCCCATGACTGGATCTGTTGCTGCTGTTAATTGCCACTGAGTCCATTCCAACTCATGGTGACCCCATGTGTTCAGAGTAGAACTGCTGCTCCGTAGGGTTTTCAAGGTTGTGACCTTTCAGAAGCAGATCACCGGGCTTGACTTCCAATCCCCTCTGGGTAGGTTAAAGCTGCCAGCCTCTCGCCTAGTAGTTGAGCACTTAACCTTTTGTACCACCCAGGTACTCCTGCTAGATCCATCCTACCCTTAGTAGTCAAGATAGGAAGGGAGCATTCACAATTACAGGAGTTTCAGGGGTTCTAATTTTGAAATGCTAAAGAGAGGTTAAGGACCTGCCAGTCTACTTCAGAAAAGAATTAGCCAGTGAAAATCTTACAAAAAGCAGAGAATACCAGAAATACCTGTGTTTTATTGACTATGCAAAAGCATTTGACTGTGTGCATCGTAACAAATTTTGAATACCATTGCAAAGAATGGGAATTCCAGAACACTTAATTGTGCCAATGAGGAAGCTGTACATAGATCAGTCATTTGAACAGAACAAGAGGATACTATGTGGTTTCAAGTCAGGAAAGGTGTGCGCCAGGGTTTGTATCTTTCACCATACCTATTCGGTCTGTATGCTGAGCAAATAATCCAAGAAGCCAGACTATATGAAGAACAACAGGGCATTAGGATTGGAGGAAGACTCCTTAACAACCTGTGTTATGCAGATGGCACAACCTTGCTTGCTGAAAGTGAAGAAGACTTGAGGCACTTACTGATGAAGATCAAAGATCACAGCCTTCAGCATGGATTACACCTCAACATAAAGAAAACAAAAATCCTCACAACTGGACCCATAAGCAACATCATGATAAATGGAGAAAAGATTGAAGTTGTCAAGGATTTCATTTTACTTGGCTCCACAGTCAACACCCATGGAAGCAGCAGTCAGGAAATCAAAGGACACATTGCATTGGGCAAATCTGCTGCAAAAGACCTCTTTAACGTGTTAAAAAGCAAAGATATCACTTTAAGAACTAGGGTGTGCCTGACCAAAGCCATGATGTTTTCAATTGCCTCATATGCATGCGAAAGCTGGGCAATGAATAAGGAAGACTGAAGAAGAATTGATGCCTTTGAATTATGGTGTTGGCGAAGAATGTTGAATATACCATGGACTGCCAAAAGAATGAACACATCTGTCTTGGAAGAAGTACAACCAGAATGCTCCTTAGAAGCCAGGGTGACTAGCTACATCTCACGTACTTTGGACATGTTATCGGGAACATGTTATCTGGTATTATCAGAAGGGATCAGTTCCTGCAGAAGGACATCATGCTTGGTAAAGTAGAGGGTCAGTGAAAAAGAGGAAGATCCTCAACGAGGTCGATTGACACAGTGGCTGCAACAATGGGCTCAAGCGTAACAACGGTTGTGAGGATGGTGCAGGACCAGGCAGTGTTTCTTTCTGTTGTGCATAAGGTTGCCACGGCGACTCGACAGACCCTAACAACAACAACAAAGAGACGTTAAAGCAAAAATGGTTGTATCCATTCTATTTGACAACTGGAATTACGGGGACAGAAATCAGATTGCAATGATTAGTAAGTGAACAAGGGATAAGGCTGAGGAGACCACAAATATAAACTGCTTTCTCAAGAAGCTTGACTAGGAGAGGAAAGAGAGGATTAGCCAGAGGAGGAAAGAGGGGATAGCTAAAGGAGATTTTAGGATTAAAGAGATGTTTTTAGGAATGGACAGCCTTGAGCGTTTTTACAGAATTTCCAAAGTGTTTAACTGAAGTAGAAGTGGCCTGAAACTGCAGAAGTAGCATTTCCAGACCTTGGAATAATAGCAAAGCTTTTACATACCAGTGGCTAAATAAATTCATCTGCTTCTGGCATACTGCCTCCGCTTGTGCTCCTTAGGCTTTGGATGTTATTTGTGTTAGTTAAATAGGTACTGCCCACTGGGCCAGGTCACAGAGCTGGACGTGTGGTATCCTCCCGTCTGCTCCAAGTCTCCTGGTGTCCCTGATTACCTACCTCCTAGGAAGACCAGCCCAGCTCACCTGCTGGTGTTCTGCCCCCTCCTCACATCTGCTTTTTCATTTAAGACATTTCTTCCAGGCGTCTTGCTTTAAGTTAGGCCCATTGCCAAAGATGTAGGCAATCAGGGTTTTCTCTGTTCTTTGAGACTGAGGAATTTATAGTATATTCTTAATGGTCTGCATCCCAAGAATTATACTGAATGTCAAACCGATAACAATGGTGAGTCCTGGAAGAAGATGGGGGCGGGGGGGGGAGGTAGGGGGAAGGGGACAGTGATCATGCGCTTTATTCATATGGCTTGCATTTTCTAAAATTAAAATTAAATTTAAAAAAGAATCATGCTAAATAATCAAGTATGAAGATTAAAACTCTGTCTTAACAGGTGATAATAACGAAGTAACGTAAATACTTCATTATTACGGAATTTGTGTTTATTTCAACTTGTTACATTCCCTAGAAAGATTCAGTTCTGGCTAGTCCTGTGAGTTTATGGTTAGGTACGTGGCGATGGAGGAACCCTTGAAGTCTACTTGTAGTTTAGCAGGGCATGAGGGTTGATTTGAGAAGAGTCCTGGTGGCACAGTGGTTAAGCTTTCAGCTGCTAACCAGAAGATCCAGCGGTTCAAACGCCCCAGCTGTTCCAGAAAGACATGGCAGTCTGCTTCTGTGAAGATTTACAGCCTTGGAAATCCTATAGGGCAGTTCTGCTCTGTCCTATGTTGTTGTTAGGTGCCATTGAGTTGGTTCTGACTCATAGTGACTGTATGGACCACAGAACAAAACAGTGCCTGGTCCTCCGCCATGCTCACAATTGTTGTTATGCGTGAGCCCATTGTTGCAGCCACTGTGTCATTCCATCTTGTTGAGGGTCATCTTCTTTTTTGCTGACCCTCTACTTTACCAAGCATGATGTCCTTCTCCAGGGACTGATTCTTCCTGACAACATGTCCGAAGTATGTAAGACACAGTCTCGCCGTCCTTGCTTCTAAGGAGCGTTCTGGTTGTACTTCTTCCAAGACAGACTTGTTCATCCCTTTGGCAGTCCATGACACCTTCAGTATTCATTGCTAACACCACAGTTCAAAGGTGCCAATTCTTTGGTCTTCCTTATTCGTTGTCCAGCTTTTGCATGCATAAGATGCAATTGAAAATACCATGGCTTGGGTCAGGCGCACCTTAGTCTTCAAGGTGACATCTTTGCTTTTCAACACTCTAAAGAGACTTTTTGCAGCAGATTTGCCCAGTGCAATGCATATTGTGATTTCTTGACTGCTGCTTCCATGGGTGTTGATTGTGGATCCAAGTAAAATGAAATTATTGGCAACTTCAATCTTTTCCCCGTTTATCGTGATGTTGCTTATGGGTCCAGTTGTGAAGATTTTTGTTTTCTTTGTGTTGAGGTGCAATCCATGCTGAAGGCTGTGATCTTTGATCTTCATCAGTAAGTGCTTCAAGTCCTCTTCACTTTCAGCAAGCAAGGTTGTGTCATCTGCATAATGCGGGTTGTTAATGAGTCTTCCTTCAGTCCTGATGCCCCGTTCTTCTTCATATAGTCCAGCTTCTCGGATTGTTTGTTTAGCATACAGATTGAATAGGTATGGTGAAAGGATACAACCCTGATGCACACCTTTTCTGCTTTAAACCACACAGTATCTTCTTGTTCTGTCTGAACAACTGCCTCTTGATCTATGTAAAGGTTCCTCATGAGCACAATTAAGTGTTCTGGAATTCCCATTCTTTGCAATGTTATCCATAGTTTATTATGATCCACACAGTCGAATGCCTTTGCATAGTCAATAAAACACAGGTAAACATCTTTCTGGTATTCTCTGCTTTCAACCAGGATCCATCTGACATCAGCAATGATATCCTTGGTTCCACGTCCTCTTCTGAATCCGGCCTGAATTTCTGGCAGTTCCCTGTTGATATACTGCTGCAGCTGCTTTTGAACAATCTTCAGCAAAATTATACTTGTGTGTGATATTAATGATACTGTTTGATAACTTCCACAGTCAGTTGAATCACCTTTCTTAGCCAAAAAAAAGAAAAAAAAAATCCAAACCTGTCGAGTCGATTCTGACTCGTAGTGATCCTATAGGACAGAGTAGAACTGCCCCGTAGAGTTTCCAAGGAGTACCTGGTAGATTTGAACTGCCACCCTTTTGGTTGGCAGCCGTAGCTCTTAACCACTATTGCACCAGGGTTTCCTTTCTTGGCAGTAGGCATAAATATGGATCTCTTCCAGTCCATTGGCCAGGTAGCTGTTTTCCAAATTTCTTGGCATAGACAAGTGAGCACTTTCAGCGTTGCATCCATTTCTTGAAACATCTCTGTCCTACGGGTTTACTATAAGTCAGAATCCACTTGGCAGCAATGGGTTTGGTTTGGGGTTGATTTAATCAGCAATTCACTGAACTCTCACCCTGATTGTGAATCTGAAGACCAGTCTGATTACTCTGGAAGACAATGCAGAAAATTGGAATAGCTCAGAGTAGTTGACTGCTTCCACTGTACGTGGTCAGATGGTAGGATTACGATGTAGTTCTAAACATTTGAAGATGATGTTTTGAAGGAAGTTGCTATTATCCATACCTGTGAAGGAAAAGAGTACTGTAGATAACTGCTGCTAGATGATTCCAAATGTTGATTTTAAAATTAATGTTTTATGTTTATTTTGAATATGAGCCCTGCAGAGAAAGTAGTGAAGCTGTTCTGTAAAAACTGATTTGAGAGTGCTTGGAAAACTGCCCAGTTTCTCTCACCTGCCTGTCTCTCTGCTTTAACTCCCCCCACTGCCTTCACTGAATGCTGGCAAGCATCTGGGACCACCTACCAAGCAGGCAAAGGCCCAAACTGTCCATTGTCTCCTTCTAAGCATGTCTGCTAAGAAGATAACGTACTATTGGAGGATTGACAGTATGTAACTTCAAGACTTACTGTAAAGCTGTAGTGATCAAGGCAGTGTAGTACAGCTAAAAGAATAAACAACTGGATCAATGGAACAGAATACAGAGCTCCAAAGTAGACCCACACGAATACAGTCAACGACGTTAATCTTTGACAAAGGAGCAAACACAGTTCAATGGAAAAAGAATAGTCTTTTCAAAAAATGGTGCTAAAACAATTGAATATCCACATGCAAAAAAAAAAAAAAAATGAATCTAAACACAGACCTTATACCTTTCACAAAAATTAACTCAAAATGGATCATAGACCTAAATGTAAAATGCAAAGCTGTAAAACTTCCAGAAGCTAACATGGGAGAAAATTTAGGTGACCTTGGGTTTGGTGATGACTTTTTAGATACAACGTCAAAAGCGTGATCTATGCTGCACACCTGTGCTCATTGCAGCACTAGTCACAACAGCAGAAGGGTGGAGACAGCCTAAGTGTCCGTCAACAGATGAATGGATCAGCAAAATGTGGCACAGATGAAGAAGGGAATATTGCGCAGCCTTAAAGAGAAATGAAGCCCTGATACGTGCTACAACATGGATGGACCTCGAAGACATTGTATCAACTGAAATAAGTCAGTCACAAAAGGACAAAAACTATATGACCTCACTTATATGAAAAGACAGAATAAGTAAATATATAGAGACCCTTGGCTATTAGGGTTACCTAGGGTGGGAGGGGAAGGGAGAGAGGGAGTTATTCTCTGGGAAGTAGTGGGTTTATGTTTACGGTGATGGGAAAGTTGACATTAATTAACGGTAGTGGTTGTACAACCTGATGAATGTAACTGATATCACTAAGTTCCACACCTGAAAAAGGGCGAAATGGTAAATACTATTTCTAGTTCTCCAGCAGTAGCAGCAACCTACAACAAAACAGAGAGAGAGAGAGAGGGAAAAGTTGTTGTTACAACTTGCATACTTTCAAACACCCAACACCCCCATGGGATTAGTTCTGTTGGTTTGAAGGTACAGGGTCATAGCTTTGTGGAATTGTCCAGTCAATTGGCCTAATACTGTTTTCAGGATTACTGTTTTACACCCTAGTTTGGTGAGTAGTGCCAGCGGTCTTAAAAGGTTGTGAGGGGCCATCCAAGACACAACAGTTGGTCTGTATTCACTTGGAGCAGCAGAGGGAGAAGGAGACCCAGGAAGCAGAGATGGAACTGGACTGCAGGTGTAACTGCCACCATGAACTACTGCCTGCTTAGCCATGAGACCAGAAGAACTGAGTGGTGCTCAGCTACCATTACTGACTGTTCTGATCAAGGAAACAATAGATGAACCCTGATCAAAAAAAGGAATAAAATGTACAAGAGAATTTCAAATTCTTATAGAAGCCAGACTTACTGGTCCTGTTAACTCTGGAAGAGCACCTGAAACTGTCACTCTGGGAAAGTCTTTGAACCATGAACTAAATATCCCCTTAACCTAAAATTCTCGTAAAAAGACCAGACTTAATAGCCTGACTGAGACTAGGAGGACCCCAGAGGTCATGGTCCCCAGACCTTCTGGTAGCCCAAGACAGGAACCATTCCCAAAGCTAGCTCTTCAGACAGGGATTGGGCTGGACTGTGGGATGGAAAATGATACTGATGAAGAGTGAGCTTCCTGCATCAAGTAGATACATGAGACTATGTGGGCAGCTCCTCTCTGGAGAAGAGATGAGAGGGCAGAGGGGATTGGAAGCTGGCCGAATGCACATGAAAATAGAAATTGGAGGGAAGGAGTGTGCTGTCTCACTATGGGGAGAGCAACTAGGAGTACACAGCAAGATGTATATAAGCTTTCGTATGAGAGACTGACTTGGTTTGTAAACTTTCACTTAAAGCACAATAAAAATTAAAAAAAAATTATCTCCTTAAATCATCTTTAAACTAAACAACTATTGAGCTAAATTAGTAAAGAGCATTTGACTTGAGCTTTGCAGTATTTTAAAGAATTATCCATATGAGATAAAATTGTCAACAGTAACTCTAAAGCAGAGATGAGAAGTTTAGGAGTTAGCGAGTTTAAGCCAATGCTGGTTTAACAATATGGGTGGAGGTAGTGAGAATGGTGTCAGAAAATGAAGACTGTAACCAAGGTTATCGAATTGTTACATGTAGAAACTAATTAATGGGTATGTGTTTTGTTACATATGTTTTCATAAAAATGGCTATTGTTTCATACACGTAATTAAACGGTTCATCATTAAATAAATAAAATTGTTACTATGTTAGCAACTTGCTATGATTCTATTTGATTTCGTCATGCCAGACATTATGTAGGAAGGGATTGGGGAGGGGCACGAATGGGAAAAGGGGGACCAGTTAAGAGGCTCCCACAAGTGAGAAATGATGACCGTGATGGAAATGAAGAGTTTTGAATGGATCTGAGATACATGTTTTGAAAGCAGAAATGAGAAAACTTGCTGAGGCCTTATACAAGGGAGCTGGTATAGGGAGAGAAATCCAGGATGAATCTCAGGATTTCGACCTGAGCTCCTGGGTAGATAGTGGTGCTGTTAATAAAGACAGTGAAGACTAGGGAGAAAGAGGGCTGGGCAGGGGATGAAGAGTACACTTTGGGACATGTCGAATTTGAAGTGATATAACACATAGAAACGGAGATGTTGAAAAGGCGATTTGGTATTTTTCTGGTAGAACAAATAAGGGAAAACAACAAAAGTTTAATGTAGGTTTTAATGTTTCTTTAGAAAGTGTTTCAGTTCACATTCTTCTTAACAACTGCTTGTCTTTATTGGGAAACCCCGTTGGTGTAGTAGTTAAGTGCTACAGCTGCTAACCAAATGGTCAGCGGTTCAGATCCGGCAGGTGCTCCTTGGAAACCCTGTTGGGCATTTTACTCTGTCCTGTGAGTCAGAATTGACTTGATGGCAATGGGTTTGGTTTTTCGGTTTTTGTCTTTATTGAGCACGTGATGCCCTAACCTGCACTACTGGCTGCTCCTTGCAAAGGGTGGAAACCCTGGTGGCATAGTGGTTCAGAGCTACGGCTGCTAACCAAAAGGTTGGCAGTTCAAATCCACCAGGCGCTCCTTGGAAATTCTACAGGGCGGTTCTGCTCTGTCTTATAGGGTTACTGTGAGTCGGAAGCAACTTGACGGCAATGGGATTTTTGCAAAGGGCTATACATTAATTTATTAATTATTAATAAATTTATTAATTATTTAATTTAATCGTTATAACACCTCCTCCTATTTAGTTTTAAAATTCTAACAATGCTATGAGGAAGATGCTATTATCGTTCCCAGTGTTGGGTGAGGAAGTCGTGGTCTTGAGAGGTTAGGCCATTGGCTGAAGGGAGAATAGCTGGTAAATGGAAGAGCCTGGATTCATACTGTTGTTGTTAGATGCTATCCAGTCGGTTCTGACCCGTAGTGACCCCGTGTAGAATAGAACGAAATTCTGCCCAGTCCTGCATCATCCTCAGTCATTGCAGCCACTGTGTCAGTCCATCTCCTTGAGGGTCTTCTTTTTTACTGACCCTCTGCTTTACCAAGCGTGATGTCCTTCTCCAGAGACTGGTCCCTCCTGATAACATGTCCAAAGTATGTGAGTCGAAGTCTGTCAATATTAGTTTCCTAGGGTTTAAGACAACAGAAATTTATTGTCTCACAGTTCTGGAGGCTAGGACCAAAATCGGGTTTGACTGTATTGCTTCCTTCTGAGGACTCTAAGGCAGAATCTGTTCCGTGCCTCTCTCCCAGCTTCTAGTGGTTCCTGGCGATCCTTGGCATTCCTTGGCTTGTAGATGCATGACTCCAGTCTCTGCCTCTGTCTTTGTGTGACTGTCCTCCCTCTGTATCTCTCTCTCGCTCTCTCAGTCCCTTCTCCTCTTCTTATAATGATATCAGTTGTATTGGATTGGGACCCACCCTATTCCAGTATGATCTCCTGATAACTGATACCTTTAAAATCCCTGTTTCCAAACAAGGTCACATTCACAGGTACCTTAGGTTAGGATGTCAACATACCTTTTGGAGGTGTCTTAGTTACCTAGTGCTGCTGTAACAGAAATACCATACGTGGATAGTTTTAACAAAGAGAAGTTTACTCTACCAGTCCAGTAGGCTAGAAGTCCAAATTCAGGGCACCAGCCCCAGGGGGAGGCTTTTTTTCTTTGTCAGCTCTGGAAGAAAGTCTTCATCATCAGTCTTCCCTTTGTCTGGGAGCATCTCAGCACAAGAACCTCAGGGTCGAAGGATGCGCTCTGCTGACAGCGCTGCTTTTTTGGTAGTATGAGGTTCCCATGTCTCTCTGCGTGCTTTTCTCTCTTATATCTCAAAAGACATTGGCTTAAGACACTACCTAATCTTGTAGATCACATCAACATAATTGTCGCTAATCCATCTTATTAGATCATAGTGATAGGATTTACAACATACAGGAAAATCACATAAAATGGTGGATAGTCACACAGTACTGGGACTTATGGCCCAGCTAAGTTGACATATTTTGGGGGGATGCAGTTCAATCTGTAACAGGGGGATACAGTTCAGTCCATAACAGTGCCTGAAATCAGAGCTTGGGTTCCATTGCTCCTCATGGTGTCTTGTTTTGAATGTGCGGCTCATTGTGATTTTTCTCTCTTTTCAGGGTTTTGGTTTTTTGCACTGAATGTAGCCTGGACTCATCTTCACAGGCTTGTGTTTCCCCAGGATACTGTCAAAGGTAAGTTTTTAAAATTTATATCCACCATGTATTGACAATGAAACAGGAGAATCTCCATCTTAAAAAGAAGGAAAGTGTATACTCTGATGCTGCTGCTCCTTTCTAGAGCTCTTACAGAAGGAGGTTGAAAGTGGCTGTCACCTCAGCCCTTTGCTTTTCTACTTGGATTATACATGCCAACTGGTCTCCTAAAAAGCGCTTAGGTTTAGATTGGAGCCCTGGTGGTGCAGTGGTTAAGAGTTCAGCTGGCAACCAAAAGGTCAGCAATTCAAATCTACCAGCTGCTTCTGGGAAACCCTATGGGGCAGTTCTGCACTATCCGATAGGGTCGCTGTGAGTTGGAATTGATGCCACGGTAGTTTTGTATTTAGATTGATAGCAACATTGAATTTGGTGCATCAACATATAAAGCTTGTTGTTGTTGTTTTCAGGTGCCTTAGGGTAGGTTCTGACTCAGCGACCCTATATACAACAGAATTAAACACTGCCCTGTCCTATGTCATCCTCAAAATCGTTGTTATGCTTTAGCCCATTGTTGGAGCCACTGTGTCAGTCCATCTCCTTGAGGGTCTTCCTCTTTTTTGCTGACCCTCTACTAAGCATGATGTCCTTCTCCAGGGACTGGTTCCTCCTGATAACATGTCCAAAGTATGTAAGACAAAATGTAGCTATCCTAATAAGCGTTCTGGCTGACTTTTTAGACAGATTTGTTCGGTCTTCTGGAAGTCCATGGTATATTAAGAATTCTTTACCAACAACATAATTCAAAGGCAACAATTCTTCTTTAGTCTTCCATATTCACTGTCCAGCTTTCATATGCATAGGAGATGTTTGAAAACATCATGGCTTGAGTCAGGCCCGTTTTAGTCCTTAAAGTGACCTCTTTTCTTTTGGACACTTTAAAGAGGTCTTTTGCAGCAGATTTGACCAATGCAGCGCATCCTTTGATTTCTTGACTGCTGCTTCCATGGGTGTTGATTGTGGATCCAAGTAGATGAAACCCTTGAAAACTTCAGTCTTTTCCCTATTTATCATCCTGTTGCTTATTGGTCCAGTTGTGAGGGTTTTTGTTTTCTTTATGTTGAGGTGTAACCCATACTGGAGGCTGTCATCTTTGATCTTCATCAGTTAAGTGCTTCAAGTCCTCTTCACTTTCAGCAAGCAGCGTTGTGTCATCTGCATAACACAGGTTGTTAATGAGTCTTCCTCCAGTCCTGATGCCACATTCTTCTTCATATGGTCTAGCTTCTTGGATTATTTGCTCAGCATACAGATTGAATAAGTATGGTGAGAGGATACAGCCCTGACACACACCTTTCTTCAGTTTAAACCACACAGCATCCCCCTTGTTCTGTTTAAATGACTGCCTCTTGATCTAAGTACAGATTCTGCATGAGAACAATTAAATGTTCTGGAATTCCCATTCTTCTCAATGTTATCCATAATTTGTTATGATCCACACAGTTGAATGCTTTTGCATAGTCAGTAAAACACAGGCAAACATCTTTTTGGTATTCTCTTTCAGCCATGACCACCTGACATCAAAAATGTTATCCGTTGTCCCACGTCTTCTTCTGCATCTGGCTTGAATTTTTGGCAGTTGGCTGTCGATGTCCTGCTGCCACCACTTTTGAGTTATCTTCAGCCAAATTTTACTTGTGTGTGGTGTTAATGATATTGTTCGATAGTTTCTGCACTCTGTTGGATCACCTTTCTTTGGAATGGGTACAAATATGGATCTCTTCCAGTTGGTTGACCAGGCTGGCCAGATTGCTGTCTTCCAAATTTCTTGGCATAGACGAGTGAGCACCTCCAGTGCTGTATCTGTTTGTTGAAAGATCTCAACTGTTATTCTGTCAATTCCTGGAGCCTTGTTTTTCACCAATGCCTTCATGCAGGTTGGACCTTTTCCTTTAGTACAGTGGGTTTTTGATCATATGGTATCTCCTGAAATGGTTGAACATCGACCAGTTCTTTTCGGTACAGTGATTCTGTGTATTCGTTTCGTCTTCTGCTTCCTGCATTGTCTAATATTTTCCCTGTGGAATTCCTCAGCGTTCCAACTTAAGGCTTCATTGTTTCTTTAGCTCTTTCATCTTGAGAAATGCCAAGTGTATTCTTCCCTCTTGGTTTTCTAACTCCAGGGCTTTGCACATGTCATTATAATACTTTACTTGTCTTCTTGATCCACCCTTTGAAATCTTCTGTTCAGTTCTTTTACTTCATCATTTCTTCCTTTTGCTTTAACTACTTTATATTCAAGAGCGACTTTCAAGAGTCTCTTCTGACATCCATTTTGGTCTTTTCTTTCTTTCCTGTCTTTTTAATGACCTCTTGCTTTCTTCATGTATGGGGCCCTGGTGGCACAGTGGTTAAGAGCTACGACTGTTAACTAAGAGTTTGGCAATTCAAATCCACCAGCCGCTCCTTGGAAACCCTATGGGGCAGTTCTGCTCTGCCCTGTAGGGTCACTATGAGTTGGAATCGACTTGACAGCAACGGGTTTGGTTTGGTTGGTTGGTTCTTCATGTATGGTATCCTTGATATTCTACAACTCGTCTGGTCTTCAGTCATTAGTGTTCAGTGGATCAAACCTATTCTTGAGATGGTCTCTAAATCCAGGTGGGATATACTCAGGGTCATATTTTGGCTCTTGTGGACATGTTCTAATTTTCTTCAGCTTCAGCTTGAACTTGCATAGGAGCAGTTGATGGTCTGTTTCTCAGTTGGCCCCTGGCCTTGTTCTGACTGATGATACTGAGCTTTCCGTTGTCTTGTTCTATAGGTGTAGTCATTTGATTCCTGTGTATTCCATCCACTGAGGTCCATGTGTACAGTTACCGTTTATGTTGTTGAAAAAGTATTTGCAGTGAAGAAGTCATTGATCTTTCAAAATTCTATCATGTGATCTCTGGCATCGTTTCTGTCACCAAGGCCATATTTTCCAACAACTGATTCTTCTTCTTTCCAACTTTTGCATCCAATGGCCAGTAATTATCAATGTGTCTTGATTGAGTATTTGATCAATTACAGACTGCAGAAGTAGGTAAAAATCTTCAATTTCTTCATCTTTGGTCTTAGTGATTGATGCGTAAGTTTGAATAATAGTCATATTAACGGTCTTCCTTATAGGTGTATAGATATTATCTTATCACTGGCAGTGTTGTACTTCTGGATAGATCTCGAAATGTTCTTTTTGGCAATGAACGTGATGCCGTTCCTCTTCAATGTGTCATTCCCAGCATAGTAGACCATGTGATTGTCTGATTCAAAATGGTCAATACCAGAAGTTAGTTATTAGAATTGACAATTCCATAGTTTTATGTGAGTATATTCCTAGCTTCTCAGCCTCTGATACTTTCCTGCCCCAGTTTGTAGCCCACATAAATGCCAGAGTGAGCTTTCTAAACTATAAATGTACCCATGTCACTTTCCTTTGCTTGAAAAGCGCCGATGGCTCCCAGTTGCTACAGATGCTACCCTACAAACTCCCTCAAACCCTAATTCCAAAGCACATTTCTGGCATGTTTTAATGATTCCTTATCTGTAATCCTCACCTGGCCATTTTCTGTTTCCTAGATAGATCTGCTTTTTCACAACTTCGTACCTTGGTCAGTGCTCTTCTTCTTTGCTTAGAGTTTGGAAGGGGGAGAAGAACGCAGCTATCCATGGTCTTTCTTTGTATCTTTGCTCTTGTCCCCTTCTCCAGGGAGCCCTGGGCAAAATTTCTTTTTCATCTGTGTTCTAAGAGTGCCTGCTATTATTACAGTAATAAAGCATTTATTATTTACATTATAGCTATTTACTTGCATCTGTCTCCTTTTCTTGGAAACCCTGGTGGCGTGGTGGTTAAGTGCTGCGGCTGCTAACCCAAGGGTCGGCAGTTCAGATCCACCAGGCGCTCCTTGGAAACCCTATGGGGCAGTTCTACTCTGCCCTATAGGGTCACTATGAGTCGGAATCGACTGAACGGCACCGAGTTTGGTTTTTTGTTTTTGGTCTCCTTTACTAGCTGTAAACCCTTTGAGACTCTTTGGAAAGGAGGTAACTTTTTTAGTGTCTCTTGGCTGCTCCTGGACACCTTCACAGGGGCTCTACATACATTTTTTAATTTTATCCTCATAACACCTCCTCCTGTCCAGTTTTATGGATGAAAATACTGAGGATTAGGACGTCACGTAGCTTGTCTAAGATTATATAGCTAATAAATGACAATGAAAAATGATTCTGCTCCTTCAAAACCCAAGATCATCCTACTCTTGTACCAAGCCAGGCAGCACCAGGGGAGGACAAAGGAGAGGAAGTAATATGAACAAAACATGAAAACCTGAAACAATCCGATACGTTTGCAAAGTTGTAAGTAGTTTAGTCTGATTGGAACAAAGGGAACGTAGAGACCTGGTAGATGAGGCTGAAGAGAGAGTTGAGGGCTAGACCCTGGAGGGCTTTGAAAATAGTAACGTATTTGCCAACCTTTATAGAATTATGGTGTTGGCAAAGAACATTGAATATACCACGGACTGCCAGAAGAACAAAAAAGTCTGTCTTGGAAGAAGTACAGCCAGAATGCTCCTCGGAAGCAAGGATGGCAAGAGTTTGTCTCACAGACTTTGGACATGTTATCCGGAGGGACCAGTCCCTGGAGAAGGACGTAATGTAAAGGGTCAGCGAAAAAGAGGAAGACCCTCAGGGAGATGGACTGACCCAGTGGCTGCAACAATGGGCTCAACTATAGCAATGATTGTGGGGATGGCGCAGGAGTGGGCAGTGTTTCGTTCTGCCGTACACAGGGTCACTATGAGTTGGAACTGACTCTGCGGCACCTAACACACACACATAGAAGACCTGGCACAGATGCTGTATGACATTATCCCTGTTTAGTCGTTAACATTTGTCCAGTCCTGCCCTCTGTATCCAGAGCACTTTGGCAGTCACGACTTACCACATATGGCAAACTGGTGGCAGCTCTGAAGTGGAATGATGTGTTGAAGCAGAAGTCAAACGCTTACGCTGTCACATTATCAGATGACAGCTTTGGCACCACTTGTTCTCCTCTCCAGTTTGTTTTCACGTAGGTAGCAGCACTAGTCTGGGATAGACCTGCCTCCTAGAAGAGAGATGGAACAGAACAGGTACTCCCAAGAACAAGGGGAGAGGAAGGGGCTAGACTCTTTCCAGACTCATTAATCACGTAAGTTACTCCCCACCACCACCCGACAGCATGAGTGATGAGGGCAGGAATATTAAACTAAGAGATGAAGCAGCAAGAAAAGGGAGGTAAACTAACATTCCCCAGCTTTGGTCGGTGAAGGCTTTGGTCTTAACCAGTAAGTCTAGGTCAGGGACATGCCTTTCCTCTTTAGGGGAGAGGTGGTAAGTCAGAATAGTCCTGCCCCCACTCCCAGCCACTGTTCTCAGATAGTCTCTTGGGACCATTGGTGGGCAAAATAGATTTTGTCCACAGAAGATCAGAACAGTACATAAATTGTATGAGCTCCAGGGCTAAAGAAAATTATATCAGCCCTGTCCCCACAACCACCAAATTCAGGAAGTAAGCCTACCTCTAGCCCAAGAGCAGTTATTTCTAGTAAAATCATGTTCCCAGAACACAGAACTCAGTCTTGCCAAAAACTCCTTCGTCTCTGAGGGAAGAAGGATAGTCAGAGGACCTCTTGGTTTTACCCTCACCAAGATGCCAGTTAGTCCATGCCAGTGTGCAGAATCCATGACTCGGAGGCTTGCACCAGATGTGGAAAAACCGCCCAGCAGGAGATTGAATTTGGAACACTGCCTCTACCATGTACGGCCGTCTCTTTTAGAGATTAGTATTTGAAACATTACTACCTTTTGCATTAGGGATTCATAGTGGCGGCAGCCCATTACCAACTCTTATGTGAGCTTCCTCCCCCTTTCTCCTGCTATCTCTTCCTCTTTCCTCCCTTCCTTACTGGTAATGAGGTAGAATCAGAGCCCCCTTAGTTTCCGTTTCCCATTGGAATTGCCTGTCTAGCCTAGCACAAACCCTTTAAATGTAGGACTTCACCGGTTTTGCAGTGCACGTGCTGTTTGAAATTCAGCTGCCTTGCAGTTTACTTGCAGCAAATAATTGTCCCTCTCTCTATAGGCTGCGAGGCCTGTATGAAGAGAGGCTCTTTTCCCTGAAGTCTAATCTTGGCCGTAGCAGTGCCTGCTTAGGAAAAGCTGTTCCTGCATAATTCAAGGTCAAGCAGCAGCCTTCTGTAGGATGAAGCCACTCAAGTCTGCTAATGCCCTGTAACCTTTGCTGAGGCCAGCACAGCTGGCATTTGCGTGTTAGGCCAGAGTGGCCCACGCATGCCCAGGCCATCTGCACAGCTGATGTTTAACCACACTTTCAACACTGCCACCACCTGTGACTTGTTTCTTTCCTCAGAGCTGAAAGCCCCCAAGCCTTTGTTGAAGCTTATGTGCCTGGTGCATGCAGCCTTGTCTCCATATAAACAGCCACTTACCTGAAGACAGAGTTGCCATAACTACAGTCACTTCTTGTTGTTAGGTGCTATCAAGTCAGTTCTGACTCCTAGCGACCCTGTGTACAATAGAACGAGACACTGCCTGGTCCTGTGCCATCTTCACAATCGTTGCTAGGCTTGAGCCTGTTTGTTGCAGCCACTGTGTTAATCCATCTCCTTGAGAGTTTTCCTTTTTCACTGACCCTTCACTTTACCAAGCATGATACCTTTCTCCAGGGACTGGTCTCTCCTGGTAACATGTCCAAAGTACATGAGACAAAGTCTCACCGTGCTTCCTTCTAAGAAGCATTCCGGCTGTCCAGATTTGTCCGTTCTTCTGGCAGTCCATGGTGTATTCAGTATTCTCCACCAACACCATAATTCAAAGGCATCGATTCTTCTTCAGTCTTCTTTTCCTGTGGGCCTATGATTTATAAGCCTCTAGCTCAACCTTGGTAGTTAAAAGCTAGGGCACAACTGTAAAAATTCATGTGGCCTAATGTAAACCTCTGCAAACTGCTAAGGTCAGAACACTTTGCTCCCTCACTAAAGTCCAAGGCCCAAAGTCCTGTCCCCAATAGATGCTGCAAATATTCCTCCTGTATTTTATGCTCTCAGATTTTCTGTTTTTCAAAATTACAGACCCATGCAGCATGTCTTAGGGTCTTGGAAAGGTTCAATAAATAGCGCTCGTCTCTAGCCTGAGTTCTGTACCAAATGAGAAATAAAGCAAGAGTATGAGAGTCCATTGCATCACCGCAGTTACTAATAAAGCTGTATTGGAGAATGTGTCTTTTATCTACAGGCAAGTGAACTTCTGAACACCGAATCTCAGAATTCTACAAACTTACCTCGTTTGGACTCACAGCAGCCCTATGCACAAGTGACCCTAATGTCTTAGAAGATGTACAACTAGAATGCTCCTTAGAAGCGAGGATGGCAAGAGACTATGTCTCAGATACTTGGGGCATGTTGTCAGGAAGGGTCAGTCCCTGGAGAAGGATGTCATACCAAGTGGGGGCAGTCAGTGAAAAAGAGAAAGACCCTTAACTAGATGGATTGACACAGTGGCTGCAACAGTGGGCTCAAACATAGCAACAATTTGTGAGGCTGGCACAGGACCAGGCAAGGTTTCATTCTGTTGTGCATAGGGGCGCTATGAGTCAGAACCAATTCGAGGGCACCTAACAACACAACAACAGCCTGTTATGTCACAGGTAGTTATGTGGTCCTTCCCCTGCCATGTTTATGAATGCCAGAGGAGGAGAATGCTTGCTCCCTGGGGGCAGCTGGCTTCCAAAATGAAGAGAGGACCTTATTTCTCCTTAGAACTCATCTGTTTAGAAAGATCCTGTACCTCTGGAGTGGAAGTATATGACTTTGGAAGAGGGGCCAGGAGTGAAACTGCAGGAGAGGAGAAGCAGTGTTCTTTTATATAGCACATTGAAGTGGAAGTGACATAGCGACGATTGGAAATATGAGACAAAAGGGAGAATGAGAATTCAGAATAAAAGATGCTTTGTGAGTTGGCCATCAGTGTGTACTTATTGAGCACCTAGTATGTACAAATATCAGTTTATCCTCAGAATAATTATTATCCCCAACTTTCTGTAGGGAAACTGAGAGTAAGACAAATTAAGTAACTTTCTCAAGGCCTCACAACATATAAGCACTCAGATCTGTACATCTCCAGTTACAGCTACAAGTCCCTCCAGGTTCCCGTCTCTGCTCCTTCCCCTTGCCCCTTTCAGCCTAGCAATAGTAAGGTCCCCACTGTGGCTGTCTGCTGGGTGATTCAGTATCCTTTATTATGCTTCCCTTAATTGTTTCTATTCCAACATGTTGGAAAATAGAAGATTGAGGAAGTAGAGAAGGTGTGGGACTTGAATTGGGCTTTGAAGACTGGGTAGGATTTTGAGAGGAGATGATGGATTTAAGAAGTGCCTGTAAGGGCAACAGCTTTGGTTAAAGCTTTGATTGAGGGTGGGGAGTGGGGGAGGACAGATGACCGTGGATGTTTTGATACCCTTTCTTTGCTCACCCTCCCTCCCTCCCTTCCTCCCCACAGCAGATGAGGAAATGGAAGTACCTTCTTGGCTTCAGTTCTTGTGGCTGGTTACTGGGAGCCTTCCCAGTAATGCCAGGCCACCCAAACTGCTGCAGTCATTAAGGGATTTCTTTGCACAAGAAAAAGGATACTTACCAAGCATTTTAGCTTTTATATTTTGTAGCTAGTGCTCTTTTTAAAGTATTTGAAAAGTTTTAAAATAATCTTACCTGTATTATAGTGGAGATTTGCCTTGCATCTATTTGAACAATTATCCCTTAGCAATTACATGTTTAGTGAGTTAATTTAAATGTTGCTAAATCTTTAGTGGTTTCCTTTGGGTACATTTTAATTCATAAAATTTTAACAAACTTCTGCTTTAATCATTTTATTTTTAGAGAAAAAATAATTTCATTGTCTTATTCTGTAAACTTGTTCTTATGTAAAAGGAAGCTGATATTTAGTTTATTGAGCGAATTTTCTTAAAATAAAAAAGTAGGATCAGTCGTTTTGGGTGCATCTTAATTCATGCTATAAAATACCAAGAATATTGAACATAGACTATAAACCCACACACCCGACCAATCCCAGTATCCTAGCTTAATACCCAGGCAGTTTGACCTAGCAGTTGGTCGACTGCTTTCTTTGCTTGGGTCCTTTCTTACAGGTCAGTGTCTGCTGTATAAATTGTTAAATATTTTATTTATTACCTCTGCCAAAAGCCAAATAAAATGGAGGAAAAAAATCTAGAGCTATTTAATATCCTAGTAAGCCTTTCCCTACCATCCTCCTTCCCCATGGTGGGGGAAATTCCTCCCCTCTCCCTCCTCCTCTCTTACCTAAGATGTGTGTATGTATATGTGCATGTAAAAATACACACAGATCTGCATACATGCACACACTGCTAAGTTGCTTCTTAAGGGAACTGTTTTACAGTCTCCTTAGCCTCAGTGAATAGAATTTCAATCTAAAGCTTTGAAAAAACAAATTTTTGCATGGAATTCCTTATACATGTTTTCTCTTCTTATCTCTTTGAGGCAGTATTTGTGTGTTTCTGCGGAGTTTTGCACAGAGTCTGTTCCCATGCAAACCAATGAGGGAGAAATATCGGAAGAAAGCAGCTCCAAGGTCAGTAAATTGCTAAAGGTGCAAATAATTTGAGTAGAAATGAAGCAGCAGAGGCAGTGAATGAGTAGAGTGAGTTTGTTTAGGTGAGTCTGAAAGTTAGCGTGATTTAAATTAGAGCCTAGCTTAAGATTGAGGAGATTTTTTTTTTTCTTCTCAGTACACATTTTTGTTATTCCGTATGACAGATTTAAAACAAATTTTATTGAACTCACAGAGAATGTTATGATTCATTTTTGAGAAGACTAGCACGATATCTTTTGAAATTATATATGCATCTTATAAAAATTGGAAGTACATAAGGTAAAAAGTAGAAGCGTCTCCTTTATTCTTGGTGCACAGAGGCAGTTGCTGATAGTGTTTTAGACATTATTCTTTCGTAAATTGTTAAATGGTAATTTGTTCCGTCTGGTTTTTCAAGCTAAAACCTATATATAAATAGCTGTCTGTGTGTTTATCTGTATCTCCATGGATATCTGGCTCCACGTCCTGAATTTCCATGGCCCTTACTCTACCCTCTCTGTGGGACCTTCGGTAGCACCTTCTCTTCCCTCTTTCTCCATTCAAAACTGTCTGGAGTTCTTGCTGGGAGTTGCTGTGCGAAGCAGTTCCAGCACCCACAACATTATCTGCTGTCCTGAAGCCACCTGAGAGCCTTTGTTGCTGCCACTGCTATCAGTGCTTTTGGTGGGAGCCCTTACTCCTTCAGCAGAGCAGAAGTGGAGAGGTGTCAGAAGGTCACCGGGTTCCCATCAGGCCAGTCATCACTGCTTGCTGGCTTCATGTTAAGCTTGAGCTAGTATCCAAGAAGCCACACCCTCCCCAGCTCTGTACTTTGTGAGCTAGGCTTCAGAGCAGCAGGCTTGTGTCCTCAGGCTTAGGGTCCGTCATGGAAACTGCCCTTTCTCTACAGGCTTGTGAGCTAGCCCATGGGTGCAGGGACGGATACTGTTCTGTCCTCTTGGTTTGGTTTTTTCCCATCCAATCAGATATCTTCCTTCTGTAGCCAAAGCAGAAGCCCATAGCCTGTTCAGGAGACTGATTTAGATCCTGAGTCTCACGTAGGGTTGGTCAGAACCTGTAAGATGCACAAACAACAAACACACACATACTCTAGGAATCCCCCCCCCTCAAACAAACACAGAGACACATACCCAGGCCACCCAAGGTACAAACACACACACCCACACGCAGGATACCCATGCCCCTCAGGATTTCTGACATACATCCTAATTTATTCAATAATGATGAAATAGAATCTTAAAGGCTAGATTCTTAGATCCTCTGGCTAGTAAATTCTTCCCCTGGAAAGCTATGATTGGCAGATTGCTTGGCAAGCATGTAATTAGGCCAATATAAAATAATTTATTATGACATAAACTCAGTTTCCACCTTCTTTCGGGATTTTGCAATTACTGAGCAGTATCAGTTTTAGAAGCAATTATATGAAAGAGTAAAAGAGCATTCCTTTTATACTTGGAGTAAGTAGACGCTTCTGTTTTGAGAAATTAGATTATATAACTTCAACTTTGTCAATCTTGGTTTAATTAAAGTTTTTATGTTTTTTTTGTTCTTATGTTTCTCTTTCTTTAAAGCCTTATTGTATTTGGAATGATTTGATCTTAATGCAGGAAATTGTTATAGTTAGTACTATGGCTGCATAATTTGTGGATGCCTGCTAACAGAAATGGAGTCCTGGTGCTGCAGTGGTTAAGAGCTCAGTTGCTAACCAAAGGTCCGCAGTTCTAATCCACCAGCCACACCTTGGAAGCCCTATGGCCCTTTATTGTTCTGTAGGGTCCCTATGAGTCTGAACTGACTCAGCAGCAACTAATTTGGTTTTTCTTGGTATTAACAGAAATGAGTCAGGAAAGGCAGCTGGTTTTGAGGAAAGTAAGAATTTTCTATAAGACATAATGATTTTGACGTAATTTCATTCATTTTTTAGTATAAATAATTCTTGAGTTACCTGTTATGTACTAGACTCAGGGATTATAACAATGAACCAGAGAAGACATGGTCCCTACCCTCTCAAGGGTGGGTTACATTTTAGCGGGAGATAACAAAATAAATAAACATAAATGAATTCAGTGATTACAGATTATGGTAAATACGATAAAGAAAGTAAAATAAAGTAATGTAATATAGGGCAACTGGGAAGACAAGCATAGGTTAACCAAGGGAGGTCTCTTTGAAAAGGTAACATTTTATTTTTTTATTGTGCTTTAAGTGAAAGTTTACAGTTCATGTTAGTTTCTCATACAAAAATTTTATACACATTGTTATGTGACCCTAGTTGCTCTCCCTGTGATGTGATGGTACACTCTTCCTTTCTACCCCAGATTTCCTGTGTCCATTCAACCAGCTCCTGTCCCCTTCTGCCTTCTCATCTCTCCTCCAGACAGGAGCTGCTCATTTAGTCTCGTGTTTCTATCTACTTGAGCTAAGAAGCACACTCTTTACAAGTATCATTTTATGTCTTATAGTCCGGTCTAATCTTTGTCTGAAGAGTTGGCTTTGGAAATGGTTTCAGTTCTGGGCTAACAGAGAGTCTGGGGTCCATGTCTTCTGGGGTCCCTCCAGTCTCAGTCAGACCATTAAGTCTGATCTTTTTGCTAGAATTTGAGTTCTGTATCCCACTTTTCTCCTGCCCTGTCAGGGACTCTCTGTTTTGTTCCCTGACAAGGAGGTCATTGGTGGTAGCCGGGCACCATCTAGTTCTTTTGGTCTCAGGCTGATGGAGTCTCTGGTTTACGTGGCCCTTTTTTTTTTGTCTCTTGGGCTGGTATTTTCCTTAACTTTTTGGTATTCTTCATTCTCCTTTGCTCCAGGTGGATTGGGACCAATTGATGCATCTTAGATGGCTGCTCGCTACCTTTTAAGACCCCAGACACCACTCACCAAAGTGGGATGTAGAACATTTTCTTAATAAACTTTGTTATGCCAATTGACCTAGATGTCCCCTGAAACCATGGTCCCCAGACCCCCCACCCCTGTTATTCTGTCCCTAGAAGTGTTTGGTTGTATTCAGGAAACTTCTTAGCTTTTGGTTTAGTCCAGTTGTGCTTTGTTCCCCTAGATTCTGTGTTGTCCTTCCCTTCACCTAAGATAATTCTTATCTAATATCTAGTTGGCGAATACCCCTCTCCCTCCCTCCCTACCCTCGTAACCCACAAAGAATGTTTTCTTCTGTGTTTAAACCCTTTCTTGAGTTCTTGTAATAGTGGTCTCATACAATATTTGTCCTTTTGTGACTAATTTCACTCAGCTTAATGCCTTCCAGATTCATTCATGTTATGAGATGTTTTGCAGATTCATTGTTTTCTTTATCATTGTATAGTATTCCATTGTACGGATATACCATGATTTGTTTATTCATTCATCCATCATTTTGCTATTGTGAACAGTGCCTCAGTGAACATGGGTGTGCATGTATCTATTCCTGTGACAGCTCTTATTTCTCTAGGATATATTCCAAGGGGTGGGATTGCTGAATTGTATGGTACTTCTATTTCTAGCTTTTTTTTAAAAAAAAGGAAGCGCCAAATCGATTTTCAAAGTGGTTGTATCATTTTACATTCCCACGGGCAGTATATAAGTGTTCCAGTCTCTCCACAACCTCTCCAACATTTATTATTTTGTGTTTTTTGGATTAATGCTAGCCTCGTTAGGGTGAGATGGAATCTCATGGAAGTTTTGATTTGCATTTCTCTAATGGCTAATGATCGTGAGCATTTCCTCATGTATCTGGTAGCTGCCTGAATGTCTTTGGTGAAGTGCCAATCCATATCCTTTGCTCATTTTTGTTGAGGTATTTGTCTTTTTGTAGTTGAACTTTTGCAGTTATCTTGTAGATTTTAGAGATTAGACCCTAATTGCATATGTTGTAGCCAAAAATTTTTTCCCAGTCTGTAGGTTGTCTTTTTACTGTTTTGGTGAAGTCTTTGGATGAGCATAAAGGTTTGATTTTTAGGAGCTCGCAGTTATCTAGTTTCTCTTCTGGTGTTTGTGGATTGTTAGTAATGTTTTGTATACTATTTATGTCATATATTAGGGCTCCTAGCATCTGCATTTTTTTCTTCCATAATCTTTATCATTTTAGATTTTATATTTAGGTCTTTGGTCCATTTTGAGTTTGCGTGGTGTGAGGTATGGGTCTTGTTTTATTTATTTATTTTTTTGCAGATGGATATCCAGTTATGCCAGCACCATTTGTTAAAGAGACTGTCTTTTCCCCATTTAACTGACTTCGGGCCTTTGTCAAATATCAGTGGCTTAAAGGTAGATGAATTTACGTCTGGATTTTCAATTCTGTTTCTTTGGTCTATGAGCCTGTTGTACCAAGTACCAGGCTGTTTTGACTACTGTGGAGGTATAATAGGTTCTAAAATCAGGTAGTGTGAGGCTTCCCACTTGTTCTTCTTCTGTAATACTTTACTTATCCAGGGCCTCTTTCCCTTTTCATATGAACTTGATGATTTGTTTCTCCACCTCATTAAAAAATGTTGAAATTTGGACAGGGATTGCATTGTATCTGCAGATCGCTTTGGGTAGACATTTTCACAATGTTTAGTCTTCCTATCCATGAGCAGAGCATGTTTTTCCACTTTCATAGGTCTCTTTTGGTTTCTTGAAGTAGTGTCTTGTAGTTTTCTTTGTATAGGCCTTCTAAGTCTTCGGTTAGATTTTTTACTAAGTATTTTATCTTCTTGGGGGCTATTGTAAATGGTATTGATTTGGTGATTTCCTCTTCGATGCTCTTTTTGTTGGTGTAGAGGAATCCAACTGATTTATGTATGTTTATCTTGTATCTTGATACTCTGCTGAAGTCTTCTATTAGTTACAGTAGTTTTCTGTGGATTCATTGGGGTTTTCTGTGTATAAGATCATGTCACCTGCAAATAGAGATACTTTTGCTTCTTCCTTACCAATTTGGATGCCCCTTACTTCTTTTTCTAGCCCAATTACCCTGGCTAGGACCTCCAGCACAGTGTTAAATAAGAGTGGTGATAAAGGGCATCCTTGTCTGGTTCCCATTCTCAGGGGGATTGCTTTCAGACTTTCTCCATGTAGGATGATGGTGGCTGTTGGCTTTATATAAATGCCCTTTATTATGTTCAGGAATTTTCCTTCTATTCTTATTTTGCTGAGAGTTTTTATCATGAATGCATGTTGGACTTTGTCAAATGCCTTTTCTGCGTTAATTGATTAGATCATTTGGTTCTTTTGTTTTATCTATCTGATGCATTACATTGACTGTTTTTCTAATGTTGAACTATCCCTGCATAACTGGTATGAATCCCACTTGGTCATGGTGAATTATTTTTGAATATGTTGTTGAATTCTATTGGCTAGAGTTTTGTTGACGATTTTGTATCTGTGTTCATGAGGGTTATTGGTCTGTAATTTTCCTTTTTTTGTGGTGTCGTTACTTGGTTTTGGTATCAGGGTTATGCTGGTTTCATAGAATGAGTTTGGGAGTTTTCCAGCCTTTTCTATGCTCTGAAACACCTTTAGTAGTAGTGGTGTTAACGCTTTTCTGAAAGCATGGTAGAATTCTCCAGTGAAACTGTCAGGGCCAGGGATTTTGTTGTTGTTGTTGTTGGGAGTTTTTAAATTACCTTTTCAATCTCTTCTTTTATTACAGGCTTATTTAGTTATTCTACCACTGTGTTAGTTTAGGTAGGTAGTGTGTTTCCAGAAATTTGTCCATTTCTTCTAAGTTTTCAAATTTGTTAGAGTATAATTTTTCATAGTATTCTGTTATGATTCTTTTAATTTCAGTTGGGTCTGTTGTGATATCACCCATTTCATCTCTTACTCGGGTTATTTGCTTCCTTTCCTATTTTTTCTTTTGTCAGATTCGCCAGTGGTTTATTGATTTTTTTGATCTTTTCAAAGAGCCAGCTTTTGGTCTTGTTAACTCTTTCAGTTGTTTTTCTGTTCTCTATGTCATTTAATTCTGCTCTAATTTTTATTATTTGCTTTCTTATAGTGGATGAGGGTTTCTTTTATTGTTCTCTTTCTGTTTGTTCAAATTGTACGGATAATTCTTTCATTTTGGCCCTTCTTTTTGGATGTGTGCATTTATTGCTATAAATTGGCCTCTGAGCACTGCTTTTGCTGTGTCCCAAAGGTTCTGGTAGGATGTATTTTCATTCTCATTTGATGCTGTGGATTTCTTTATTCCATCCTTAATTTCTACTATAACCCAGTAGTGTTTGAGCAAGGTGTTGTTCAGTTGCCATGTGTTTGATTTTTTTCCCTAGCTCTGTCTATTATTGATTTTTCCTTTTATGGCTTTATGGTCAGAAAGATGCTTTGTAATACTTCAGTGCTTTGGATTCTGTTCAGGCTTGCTTTATGGACTAATATGTGGTCTGTTCTGGAGAATGTTCCATGTGTGCTGGAAAAGAAAGTATACTTGGCTGCTGTGGAGTGGAGTGTTCCGTATGTCTGTGAGATCAAGTTGGCTGGTTGTGGGATCTTCTGTGTCTTTATTGAGCTTTCTGGATGTTCTGTCCTGAACTGAAAGTGGTGTGTTGCAGTTTCCTACTATTTTTTTGGAGCTGTCTGTCTCACTTTTCAGTGCTGTTAGAGTTTGTTTTATGTGTTTTGGAACCGTGTCATTGGGTGAGTAAATGTTTATTACGGTTATGTCTTCCTCGTATATTGACCCTTTAATCATTACATAGTGTCCTTTCTTATCCTTTGTGATGGGTTTTACTTTAAAGTATATTTTTTCAGAGATTAATATTGCCACTCCTGCTCTTGGTTATTGTTTGCTTGACATATTTTTTTTCCATCCTTTGAGTTTTAGTTTGTGTCTTTAAGTCTAAGGTGTGTTTCTTATAGGCAGCATATACAGGGATTGTATTTTTTTATCCATTTTTCCCATGTCTTTTTATTGGTACGTTTAGTACATTTACATTCATCATAATTATGGATACATATGAGTTTAGTGCTGTGATTTTGATGTATCTTTTGTGTGTGTGTTGTTGACAGTTTCTTTGTTCCACTTAATTTTCTGTGCTGAGTCGTTTTTCTGTATTTTCTTTTCATCCTTCTCATTGTTATTGATTTTGTATTTGCTGAGTCTTTATGTTTTTCTTGTTTTTTATTTTGATGTGTAGGATTGTTAGTTTCCTCTATGGCTACCTTAATATCTACCTCTGTTTTTCTAAGTTTAAACCCATCTTTTATTTCTTGATACCGCCTTGCGTTCCTCTCCATATGGAAGATCTGTGACTACGTTATCTAGTCTCTCTTTTTTGCGTTGATGTTGTTGTCTTTACACGTTGATGTCCCTGTTTCCTGTTTTCAGTGTTGTAACTTTGATTTGTTTGTGACTTTCCTGTCTGAGTTGGTACCTGATTGTCCTGTCTTGGGTTGTTGTCTGATGTTACTGATTTTCTAACTGGAGGACTCTCTAGTATTTCTTGTAATTTTGGTTTGGTTTTTAGAAATTCCCTAAACTTCTTTTTATCTGGAAATTCCCTAATTTCGCCATTCCACTTGAGAGACAGTTTTGCTGGATATGTAATCCTTGGCTGGTGCAACGTTTTTCCTTCAAGGCTTTATATATGTCGTCTCATTGCCTTCTTGCCTGCATGGTTTCTCCTGAGTAGTTTGAGCTTAGCCTTATTGACGCTCCTTTGTAGATGACTTTTTGTTTATCCCTGGTTGCTCTTAAAATTCTCCCTTGATCTTTCGTTTTGGCAAGTTTGATTATAATATGTCTCGGTGACTTTCTTTTCCGATCTGCCTTGTGTGGGGTTCGATGAGCTTCTTGAATAGGTATCTTCTCATCTTTCATGATATAAGGGAAGTTTTCTGCCAAGAAATCTTCAGTTCCCTCTGTATTCTCTGTTATCCCCCTCCCTCCCCCCTCCCCTGCCCTGTTCTGGTACTCCAATCACTTGTAGTTTATTCCTCTTGATAGAGTCCCACATAATTCTTAAAGCTTATTGATTTTTTAAATTCTTTTATCTGATTTTCCCTCAGTTAGTTGTTATGAAGTGCTTAATCTTCAATCTCACTAATTTTCACTTCCATTGCTTTGGTTCTGCTCCTGTGATTTTCTATTGAGCTAATTCTGAAATCTTATTGTTAATCTTTTGGGTTTCAGTTTGCTGTTTCTCTCTGGATTATTGCAGCCTGTTAAATTTGTCATTATGGTCTGGAATAGTCTTCTAAAGATCCTCTATTGCTTCGTCTGTGCGTTACTTGGCTTGTTCTCTGTTTTGCCTGATTTCCGTCCAGATCTCTTGAAGAGCTCTGTGTATTTTAATCTTTTAAATTCTACTGCCAGTAATTCCAAGAAGTTCTCTTAGTCTGGAAGGTTTCTCAATTCTTTGTTTTGGGAGCTTACTGAAGCTATCATGGTCTGCCTCTTTCTGTGATTTGTTACTGACTGTTGAGTCCAAGCCATCAATATGTTATTATATTTATGTATTTTATGTTTGCTTACTGTGTCCTACTTTCTTTTTTTGTTTTGTTTTGATATGCCCAAATAGGCTGCTCGGATGACCTAGTTTGATTATTGGAGCCTTTGACGCTCTAGTGTCCTGTCACTAGGTGGTTAGATCTGTTACTAGGTATGTGAGCCCAGGAGTCCATGTATGGATTCCGCTCAGGTATCCAGATAGTTGGTCTCTGAGTGCGTGGTGCAGGCTCTCACCTACAGTCTGAGACGGGCAGGGTTGATTGGAGTAGGCACAGGCATCTGGCTGTAGTAGGGGGTCATGTGCTGAGTAAGACGTGGGACTGACAGCTGCGCCTGAGTGTCTGGGAGGAAAGTGTGTCCCTGTTTCCTAGAGCACATAAGTGGATGGGTTTTGCAGCCAGACTATGGGTACTCAATGCTATTGGCTGTAAGGACTGGGAGGCACCACTTATTCTTGGACCCCTGTTCCTGGTGGCTAGTGCCGTGGTTGGAGCCACCAGTCCTCAGGCCCCTGATATGCATAGGTGAGGACCCAACTTAATGGGCAGAGCAGTGTCAAATGTAATGAATGTGCCACTCCACCGTATAACTGACACAGCTGAAGTTAGGCTTTAGGTATATACCTGGTTGTACTGTGCTAGTTAGGGCAGTCACTGAAGCCGGCCCAGACCTGGTGCAGAGCAAGGAGGGAACAGATAAATGGGAGAGAGCTGCTTCCCAAAGGGGATTTTTTTAATTGGTGAGAAGGTTAAATGCATATACCTATCTTTTGCTGACTGAGTGCCACTTCTTGCTGGTTCTGGAGGATTGAGCAGCTCCTCCGGCACTCGATCTCTCCCAGTGTGGAAAATGCATCCCGAGCACCACTGCTTTCTTCACTGCACGCACCAGCTGATCCAGCTTGCAGAGTGCTGGTTCCCTCCAGGTCAGGTCTGGCAGCTCTTCGCTGCTTCTGAACTGTTTCTCCCTCCCTCTACCACTCAGTCTGATTCCTCAACTTTGCCTTTGATGTTCAGGACTCTTATATTATCATATATAATCGATTCACTTGTTTTTTGGGTCTTTGTTATAAGAGGGATCACAGGAAGCATCTGACTACTCTGCCATCTTGGCCCTGCTTCCAGAAGGTAACATTTTCACTGAGTGCTAAAGGACAAGGCAGCCAGCTATGTGAAGAACTGCAAAAACAGTGTCGTAGACAGAGGAGACAGCTGCAAACATTCTTGGCCGCATCCAAGAACTATTGTAAGACCTGCGTGGCAAGGTGCTGGTATAAGGTTGGAGAGGGAGGTAGAGACCTTGAAGGGCCTTGAAGTCCATGGCATGGAGTGTGGATTTGTTCTACGTACACTGGGAAGCCATGAAAGGCTGTTAAGTTAGGGAGTAATGTGATATGATATGCATTTTTAAAAGATCACTCTGGGTGTGTGTGGAGAATGGATTGGAGAGAGGCAAGAGTGGAAGCAGGGAGACTAGTAAGAACACACTGGCAGTTGACTGGGTGAGAGAGAAGATGGTGGGCTGGATCAGTGTGGTGACACTAGAATTGGAGAAAATGCAGATTTGAGGTATATATTGGAAGTAAAACTGACATGACTTGCAGATGGATTGGAATACTTTTGCATCATAGAAATTAAGAAAGGAATTTCCAGAAAAAGGGATGATCAATATGTCAGATGCTACCGAAAAGTCAGAGACCTTAATAATTGAGAAAAGGTAACTGGATTTGTTTTGTTAAGAATAAATTAAAAGGAGGGACAATTCTGGGGGACATGGAGATGATTTATGTCTCATAAGGGTATGGGTTACAGATGTGTATCTGTTTGCCATAATTGTACCACAGACATTGGTATATGACAATGTTTGTACGTTTTGTACCTGAAAACACTGTGAAATGATAATAATCAAATGGTGGAGAGTGGGTTGTATAGATGAAACATGAATGACAGGATGTCGATAACTGTTAGACCTAGGTGATAGCCATGTCGTTGTTGTTGTTAGGTGTCATTGAGTTGATCCCCACTCATAGCGACCCTGTGTACAGCAGAATGAAACACTGCCCAGTCCTATGCCTTCCTCACAATTGTTGCTATGTTTGAACCCGTTGTTGCAGCCACTGTGTCAATCCACGTCCTTGAGGATCTTCCTCTTTTTTGCTGACCCTCTGCTTTACCAACCCTGATGTCCTTCTCCAGGGACTGATGCCTCCTGATAACATGTCCAAAGTATGTGAGATGAAGTCTCGCCATCCTTACTTTTGAGGAGCATTCTGGCTGTACTAACTCCAAGAAAGATTTGTTCATTCTTCTGGCAGTCCACGGTATATTCAATATTCTTCACAGACAGCATAATTCAAAGGCATCAGTACTCCTTTTGTTTCCCTTATTCATTGTCCAGCTTTCATATACATATCAGAGGATTGAGAACACCATGGCTTAGGTCAGGCACACCTTCGTCCTTAAAGTAACATCTTTGCTTTTTAACATTTTAAAGAGGATTTTTAAAAAAAATTTTTATTGTGCTTTAAGTGAAAGTTTACAAATCAAGTTAGTCTCTTTATACACCCAGCTATATGTACCTAGTTGCTCTCCCCCTAATGAGACAGCACACTCCTTCTTTCCACTCTCTATTTTCATGTCCATTCAGCCAGCTTCTGACCCCCTCTGTCCTCTCATCTCCCATCCAGACAGGAGCTGCCCACATGTGTCTACTTGATCCAAGAAGCTCCCTCCTCACCAGTATCATTTCCTATCCCATAGTCCAGTCCAATTCCTGCCTGAAGAGTTGGCTTTGGAAATGGTTCCTGTCCTGGGGCAGCAGAAGGTCTGGGGACCATGACCTCCAGGGTCCTTCTAGTCTCAGACCGTTAAGTCTGGTCTTTTTACGAGAATTCGGGGTCTGCATCCTACTGCTCTCCTGCTCCCTGAGGGGTTCTCTGTTTTGTGTCCCGTCAGGGCTGTCATCAGTTGTAGCCGGGCACCATCTGGTTCTTCCCGTCTCAGGCTGATGTAGTCTCTGGTTAATGTGGCGCTTTCTGTCTCTTGGGCTCCTAATTACCTTGTATCTTTGGTGTTCATTCTCCTTTGCTCCAGGTGGGTTGAGAGCAATTGATGCATATTAGATGGCCTCATGCTAGTGTTTAAGACCCTAGAAGCCACTCTCCAAAGTGGGATCCAGAATGTTTTCTTAATAGATTTTATTATGCCAGTTGACCTAGATGTCCCCTGAAACCATGGTCCTCAAACCCCAACCCCTACTACTCTGGCCTTTGAAGCATTCGGTTTATTCAGAAACCTTCTTTGCTTTTGGCTTAGTCCAGTTGTGTTGACCTCTCCTGTATTGTGTGTTGTCTTTCCCTTCACCTAAAATAGTTCTTGTCTGTTATCTAATTAGTGAATACCCCTCTCCCTCCCTTCCTCCCTACTCCTTTAACTATCAAAGAATATTTTCTTGTCTGTTTAAATTATTTCTCGAGTCCTTGTAATAGTGGTCTCATACAATATTTGTCCTTTTGCAACTGACTAATTTCACTCAACATAATGCCTTCCAGATTCATCCATGTTATGAAATGTTTCACGGATTGATCATTGTTCTTTAGAGATGCATAGTATTCCATTGTGTGAATATACCATAATTTATTTATCCATTCACCGGTTGATGGGCACCTTGGTTGCTTCCATCTTTTTGCTATTGTAAACAGTGCTGTAGTGAACATCGGTGTGCATGTATCTGTGCATGTAAAGGCTCCTACTTCTCTAGGATATATTCCAAGGAGTGGGATTGCTGGATCGTATGCTAGTTTTTTAAGGAAGCGCCAAATCGATTTCCAAAGTGGTCGTACCATTTTACATTCCCACCAGCAGTGTATAAGTGTTCAGTCTCTCCACAACCTCTCCAACATTTATTATTTTGCATTTTTTGGATTAACGCCAACCTTGTTGGAGTGAGATGGAATCTCATTGTAGTTTCCATTTTCATTCCTCTAATGGTTAATGATCGTGAGCATTTCCTCATGTATCTGTTAGCTACCTGAATGTCTTCTTTAGTGAAGTGACTGTTCATATCCTTTGCCCATTTTTTATTTGGGTTATTTGTCTTCTGTAGTTCAGTTTTTGCAGTATCATATAGATTTTAGAATCAGACGCTGATCGGAAATGTCATAACTGAAAACTTTTTCCCAGTCTGTAGGTAATCTTTTTACTCTTTTGGTGAAGTCTTTGGGTGAGCATAGGTGTTTGATTTTTAGGAGCTCCCAGTTATCTAGTTTTTCTTCTGGTGTCTGTGCATTGTTAGTAATGTTTTGTATACTGTTTATGCCATGTATTCTTCCATAATCTTTATTGTTTTAGATTTTATATTTAGGTCTTTGATTCATTTTGAGCTCGTTTTTGTGCATGGAGTGAGGTATGGGTCTTGTTTCATTTTGTGCAGATGGATATCCAGTTATGCCAGCACCGTTTGTTAAAAAGACTGTCTTTTCCCCATTTAACAGTTTTGGGGCCTTTGTCAAATATCACCTGCTCATATGTGGATGGTTTTATGTCTGGATTCTCAATTATGTTCCATTGATCTGTGTATCTGTTGTTGAACCAGTACCAGGCTGTTTTGACTACTGTGGTGGTATAATAGGTTCTAAAATCAGGTAGAGTGAGGCTTCCCACTTTGTTCTTTCTCGGTAATGCTTTACTTATCCAGAGCCTCTTTCTCTTCTGTATGAAGTTGGTGATTTGTTTCTCTATCTCATTAAAAAACGTCCTTGGAATTTGGTTCGGAATTGTATTGTATGTATAGATTGCTTTTGGTAGACTAGACATTTTTAAAATGTTAAGACTTTCCATGAGCAAAGTATGTTTTTCCACTTAGTAGGTCTCTTGGTTTCTTGCAGTAGTGTCTTGTAGTTTTCTTTGTATAGGTCTTTTTCATTTCTGGTAAGATTTATTCCTAAGTATTTTATCTTCTTGGAGGCTACTGTAGATGGTATTGATTTGGTAATTCCCTCTTTGATGCTGTTTTTGTTGGTGTAGAGGAATCCAACTGATTTTTCTATGTTTATCTTGTATCCTGACACTCTGCTGAACTCTTCTATTAGTTTCAGTAGTTTTCTTGAGCATTTTCTAGGGTTTTCTGTGTGTAATATCGTGTCATCTGCAAATAGAGATACTTTTACTTCTTCTTTACCAATCTGGATGCCCTTCATTTCTTTATCTAGCCTAATTGCTCTGGCTGGGACCTCCAGCACAATGTCGAGTAAGAGTGGTGATAAAGGGCATCTTTGTCTGGTTCCCGATATCAAGGGGAATGCTTTCAGAATCTCTCCATTTAGGATGATGTTGGCTGTTGGCTGTGTATAAATGCTCTTTATTATGTTGAGGAATTTTCCTTCTGTTCCTATTCTGCTGAGAGTTTTTATCATGAATGGATGTTGAACTTTGTCAAATGCCTTTTCTGCATCAATTGATAAAATCTTGTGATTCTTGTCTTTTGTTGTATTTATCCGATGGATTATATTAATTGTTTTTCTTAGGTTGAACCATCCCTGCATAGCTGGTATGCATCCCAGTTGGTCATGGTGAATTATTTTTTTGATATGTTGTTGAATTTTTTCGGCTAGAATTTTGTGGAGGATTTTTGCATCTAAGTTCATGAGGGATATAGGTTTGTAATTTTCTTTTTTTGTGGTGGCTTTACCTGGTTTTGGTATCAGGGATATGGTGGCTTCATAGAATGAGTTTGGGAGTATTCCGTCCTTTTCTATGCTGTGAAATACCTTTAGTAGTAGTGGTGTTAATTCGTCTCTGAAAGTTTGGTAGAACTCTGCAGTGAAGGAGACCAGGCCAGGGCTTTCTTTGTTGGGAGTTTTTAAATTACCTTTTGAATCTTATCTTTTGTTATGGGTTTATTTAGTTGTTCTACCTCCATTTGTGTTAGTTTAGGTAGGCAGTGTGTTTCTAGGAATTCATCCATTTCTTCTAGGTTTTCAGATTTGTTAGAGTACAATTTTTCATAGTAATCTGGTATGAGTTTTAATTTCAGTTGGGTCTGTTGTGATATCGCCCATCTCATTTCTTATTCGGGTTATTTGCTTCCTCTCCTGTTTTTCTTTTGTCAGATTGGCCAGTGGTTTATCAATTTTGTTAATTTTTTCAAAGAACCAGCTTTTAGTCTTGTTAACTCTTTCAGTTGTTTTTCTGTTCTCTGTTTCGTTTAATTCTGGCCTGATTTTTGCTATTTGCTTTCTTCTGGTGCCTGAGAGTTTCTTCTGTTGTTCTCTTTGTATTTGTTCAAGTTGTAGGGATAATTCCTTGATTTGGGCCCTTTCTTTTAAAGAGGATTTTTGCAGCAGTTTTTTTTTTTTTTTTGTACTTTAGCTGAAGGTTTACAGAGCAAACTAGTTTCTCATTGAACAATTAATACACATATTGTTTTGTGACATTGGTTACCAACCCCATGACATGTGAACACTCTCCGTTTTTTGACCTTGGGTTCCCCATTCCTGCTTTCCTGCCCCTTCCTGCCTTGTCTTCCTAGCCCCAGAGAGGTTTTGTTTTATGGGCTTGTCTAATCTTTAGCTGAAGGGTGAACCTGAGGAGTGACTTCATTACTGAGCTGTATGGGTGTCTAGGGGCCATACTCCCAGGATTTCTCTAGTCTCTGTCAGACCAATGTCTGGTCTTTTTTTTTAGTTAAAATTTTGTTCCACATTTTTTTCCAGGTCTTTCCAGGACCCTCTATTATGATCCCTGTCAGAGCAGTCAGTGGTGGTAACTGGGTACCATCTAGTTGTGCTCGACTGAGTTTGATAGAGGAACTTGTGGTCATTAGTCCTTTGGACTAATCTTTCCCTTGTGTCTTTGGTTTTCTTCATTCTCCTTTCCTCCAGGCTGGGTGGGACCAGTAGATGTGTCTTTGATGGCCACTCACAGGCTTTTAAGACCCCAGACTCTACCCACCAATGTAGAATGTAGAACATTTTCTTTATAAATTATGTTATGCCAGTTGAGCTGGATGTTTCCTGAAACCATGGTCCCCACAGCCCTTAGCTCGGTAATTTGGTCCCTCAGAGAGTGTGGATGTGTCCATGGAGCTTCCGTGACGTTGCACTGGACAAATTGTGCTGGCTTCCCCAATATCGTGTGCTGTCTTACCCTTCACCAAAGTTACCACTTATCTATTTTCTACTTAGTAGTTTTCCCTCTCGCCCCTCCTTTAACTTGTAACCATCAAGGATTTTTTTGTGTGTGTGTGTAAACCTTATCATGAGATTTTATAGTAGTGGTCTCATACAATATTTGCCCTTTCTTGATTGATTTATTTCACTCAGCATAATGCCCTCTAGATTCATCCATGTTGTGAGATGCTTCACAGATTCATCGTTCTTTATCATTGCATAGTATTCCATTGTGCGTATGGACTGTAGCTTGTTTATCCATTCATCTGTTGATAGACGCCTAGGTTGTTTCTATCTTTTTGCTATTGTGAACAGTGTTGCAGTGAACATGGGTGTGCACATTTGTCTATTCGACAGCTCTTATTTCTCCAAGACACGTTCCTAATATTGGGATTGCTAGATCATATGGAATTTCTATTTCTAGCTTTTTAAGGAAGCGCCATATCATTTTCCAAAATGATTATACTATTTTGCATTCCCACCAGCAATGCATAAGAGTTCAGTCTCCCTGCAGCCTCTCCAACATTTGTTATTTTCTGTTTTTCTGATTAGTGCCGGTAATGTTGGGGTGAGATGGTATCTCATTGTGGTTTTGATTTGCATTTCTCTAATGGCTGATGATCGAGAGCATTTCCTCACGTGTCTGTTAGCTGCTTGAATGTCTTCTTTGGTGAATTATCTGTTCATATCCTTTGCCCATTTTTTAATTGGATTATTTGTCTTTTTGTTGTAGAAAACCAAAACCAAAGCCATGGCCACTGAGTCGATTATGACTCATAGCTACCCTATAGGACAGAGTAGAACTGCCCCATACGGTTTTCAAGGAGAGCCTGGTGGATTTGAACTTGCCACCCTTTTGGCTAGCAGCCGTAGCTCTTAACCAGTATGCCACCAGGGTTTCCTTTGTTGTAGAAGTGTTGGATTTTTCTGTAGATTTTGTATATTAGACCTTTGTCAGATTTGTCATAGCCAAAAATTTTTTCCCAGTCTGTCGGTTGCGTTTTTACTCTTTTGGTGAAGTCTTTGATGAGCATAAGTGTTTAATTTTTAGAAGATCCCATTTATATAGTTTATCTTCTAGAGTTTGTGTGTTGTTAGTTATGGTTTGTATCTTGTTAATGCCGTTTATTAGGGCCTCTTGAGTTGACCCTGTTTTTTCTTCTATGATCTTTATAGTTTTTGGTTTTGTATTTAGGTCTTTGATCCATTTCTAATTAGTTTTTGTGTATGGTGTGAGGTATGGATTCTGTTTCATTTTTTTGCAGATGGACATCCAGTTTTGCCAGCACTGTTTGTTAAAAAGACTGTCTTTTCCCCATGTAATACACTTTGGGCCTTAGTCAAAGATCCGGTGATCATAGGTGAATGGATTTACATCTGGATTCTCAATTCTGTTCCATTGATCAGTGGGTCTGTTGTTGAAACCAGTACCAGGCTGTTTTGACTACCACAGCAGCCTAGTAGGTTCTGAGGTCAGGTGGTGCAAGTCATACTACTTTATCATTCTTCTTCAGTAGCGCTATATTTATCAGGGGCCTCTTCCCTTTCCATATAAAGTTAATGATTAGTTTTTCCATCTTTTTAAAGGATGGTGTTGATATTTGCATCAGGATTCCATTGTATTTGTAGATTGCTTTTTTTTTGGGTAGAATTGATGTTTTCCATGTATTTAGGTCTCTCGTGGCATCTTTTTGCAGTAGATTTACCCATTGCAATGCATCGTTTGATTTCTTAACTGCGGCTTCCACGGGCATTGATTTTGAACCAAATAAAATGAAATCCTTGACAAAGTCAGTGTTTTCTCTGTTTATCGTGATTTTGCTTATGGGTCCAGTTGTGAGGATTTTTGGTTTTCTTTATGTTGAGGTGCAATCCATACTGAAGGCTGTGGTCTTTGATCTTCATTCAGTAAGTGCTTCAAGTCCTCTTCACTTTCAGCAAGCAAGGTTGTGTCATTTGCATATCTCAGGTTGTTTATGGGTCTTCCTCCAATCCTGATGCCATGTTCTTCTTCATATAGTCCAGCTTCTCAGGTTATTTGCTCAGCGTACAGATTGAATACGTGCACTGAAAGGATACAACCCTGATGAATACCTTTCCTGACTTTAAACCACACAGTATTCCTTTGTTCCATTCGAACGACTGCCTCCGGGTCTAAGTACAGGCTCTCCATGAGAGTAGTGTGTTCTGGAATTTTCATTGTTCACAGTGTTATCCATAATTTGTTATAATCCACACAGTCGAATGCCTTTGCATAGTCAGTAAAACACAAGTAAATATCTCTCTGGTAGTCTCAGCTTTTAGCCATGATCCATCTCACATCAGCAATGATTTCACTCTTTCCACATCGTCTTCTGAATCAGGCTTGAATTGCTGCCAGTTTCCTGTCAATGTTCCGCTGCAACCGCTTTTGAATGATCTTCAGCAAAATTTTACTATGTGTGATATTAATGATACTAGTCAATAATTTCCTCATATTACTGGATCTCCTTTCTTTGCAATGGGTACAGATATGGATCTCTTCCAGTCGGTTGGCCAGGTAGCTGTCTTCCACATTTCTAGGCTAGACCAATGAGCACTTCCAGCGCTGTATTCGTTTGTTGAAACATCTCAATTGGTATTCCATTAGTTCTTGGAACCTTGTTTTTCGCCAGTGCCTTCAGTGCAGTTTGGACTTCTTCAGTGCCATCGGTTCTTGATCATATGCTGCCTCTTGAAATGGTTGAACATTGACTAATTCTTTTTGGTACGGTGACTCTGTGTATTTCTTCTATCTTCTTTTGATCCTTCCTGCATCATTTAGTATCTTCCCGTGGAATTCTTCGGTATTACAACTCTACGCTTGAATTTTTTTTCAGTGCTTTCAGCTTGAGAAATGCCAAATGTGTTCTTCCCTTTTGATTTTCTATCTCCAGGTCTTTTCCATTTCATCATAATACTTTACTTTTTCTTCTCAAGCCAGCCTTTGAAATCTTCTGTTCAGTTTTTTTACTTCATCATTTCTTCCTTTCGCTTTAGCTACTCTACGTTCAGGAGCAACTTTCAGAGTGCCTTCTGACATCTATTTTGGTCGTTTCTTTCCTGTCTTTTTAATGACCTCTTGCTTTCTTCATGTATGATGTCCTTGATATCATTCCACAACTTGTCTGGTCTTTGGTCATTAGTATTCAGTGCGTCAAATCTATTCTTGAGATGGTCTCTAAATTCAGGTGGGATATACTCAAGGTCGTACTTTGGCTCTCATGGACTTGTTCTAATGTTTTTCAGCTTGAACTTGCATATGAGCAGTTTATGGTCTTTTCCACAGTTGGCCTCTAGCCTTATTCTGACTAATGATATTGAGCTTTTCTATTGTCTCTTTCCACAGAGGTAGTCGATTTGATTCCTGTGTAGTCCATCTGGTGAGGTCCACGAGTATAGTTGCCGTTTATGTTGTTGACAAAGGGTATTTGCAACGTAGAAGTTGTTAATCTTGCAAAATTCTATCACGTGGTCTCCGGCATCATTTCTATTACCAAGGCCATATTTCCCAAGTACCAATCCTTCTTTTTTGTTTCCCACTTTTGCATTCCAGTCACCAGTAATTATCAGTGAATCCTGATTGCATGTTTGATGAATTTCAGATTGCAGAAGTTGGTAAAAATCTTCACTTTTTTCCTCTTTGGCCTTAGTGGTTGGTGTGTAAATTTGAATAATAATTGTATTAACTGGTTTTCCTTGTAGGCATATGGATATCATCCTATCACCTACAGCATTGTACTTCAGGGTAGATCTTGAAATGTTCTTTTTAACAATGAATGTAACACTATTCCTCTTCAAGTTGTCATTCCTGGCACAGTAGACCATATGATTGTCTGATTCAAAATGAGCAATACCAGTCCATTTCAGCACTAATGCCTAGAATATCAGTGTTTATAATTTCCATTTCATTTTTGTTGACTTCAAATTTTCCTAGATTCATACTTTGTACGTTCCATGTTCCAATTATTAATGGATGTTTGCAGGTGTTATTCTCATTTTGAGTTGTGCCACATCAGTCAATGAAGGTCCTGAAAGCTTGACTCCATCCGCCATTAAGGTCAACTCTACTTTGAGGAGGCAGCTCTTCTGCAGTTGTATTTTGAGTGCCTTCCAACCTGAAGGGCTCATCTTCTGGCTCCATATCAGACAGTGTTCCGCTGCTCTTCATAAGGTTTTACCAACCAATTTTTCAGAAGTAAACTGCCAGATCCTTCTTCCTAGTCTGTTTTAATCTGAAAGCTCAGCTGAAAGCTGTCCATCAAGGTGACCCTGCCAGTATTTGAAATACTGGTAGTAAAGCTTCCAGTGTCACTGTAACATGCAGCCCACCACAGTACAAGAAACTGACAGACATATGGTGTGGTGATAGGCATATAAGGGTTCATGTATAATACTATTCTGTTTATATATGTTTGAAATTTTCCATAAGAAAAATTTTTAAAGCTTATTAGTGGTATTTAAGAGTGCCATTTCATTAGAGGGAAAAAGGGAGAAACCAAATTTTATGGGTTTAAGAGAAATTAAAAGTGCTAACAAGTAAGAGTTGTGGCTTTAGTCTGTCACCTAATTTTAGGAAATTTGGAAGTAAATGGAGGAGAGAAGTAGAACAGCAGTGAGAAGGAGAAGGAGGTTTGTTTTTTGTTTTAATGAAGAAGGCCTACGCATGTTTGAGAAAAGAAAGCATTAGTGGGGGATGAACAGAGCCACAGTAGATGGATACTGATTGGAGAAAAACGTGGAACAGAGCTCAAATTCTCCAAAAATCCAGTCTCACTGGACTTGTTGAGACTAGAGGACTCTCTGAGACTGTGGCCCTGTGATATTCTTTAAACCTCGATGGAAATTACTCCTTGAGGTCACCTTTTTAGCTAGATAACAGATTGGCTCATAAAATAAAGAATAGGACCCGTGAGTAATGAACTTCTTTAAAAAATCATCTGTGTGAGACCAAATGGCCAAAAAGTACTCTAAAGCAAAGGTGAAAATATAAGGGGGCAGGGAAACTAGAGTACTGAAAATGGTACAGCCAGAACAGAGTGAATGAGCTTGATGACACATGGTGAAAAATGTAACCCATATCACTGAATAATTTGTGCAGAAATTGTTACGTGGGAACCTAATTTGCTATGTAAACTTTCACTTTAAACACAATAAAATAGCGTATTAAAAAAAAATTAAATAAACATCTTGCATGTTCCCCCCAAAAAATATTAGTGGAGGAAGTCAAAGTGTACAATTATGAAAAGGGTTCATCAGGTTTGTGAGCCTGAAGGAACTTGGGGTTAGCACGTCCAGCTCCCTGGGCCACAGTTAGTGACTTAGCTTGGGCCTGAATCCTGCTCTTCTGACTCCTGTTTTATGATGGAAAGGTATTTGGAGGGGGAAAGAAAAAAAGTGGAGTTCAGGCTTTTCTTGTATTGCCTCTGAAATAGAAGTCATTCTTATTCGGAGAGTTTAGAGGGCAAGACTGGGGACTTAAAATGACAAGTTTGATGGCCTGTTGGGGGCAGGGGGAATTTGGGGCTTCCAGAAGGACAAACAAATCAGTCTTGGAAGAAATATAACCAGAATTCTCCTTAGAAACAAGCATGGCGAGACTTTGACTTGGTTACTTTGACACATCATGAGGAAAGAGCAGTTGCTAGAAAAGGATATATCATGTTTGATAAAATTAGAGGATCACTGAAAATTTAGAAACTCTAATGAGTTGGATTGACGCAATTACTGCAACAGTGGGCTCAAATATATCAGTGATCATGGACTTGGTGCAGGTCTGGGCAACTTCTGTGTTTTGTTAAATGTAAGGTCACCATGAGTCGGAGCCAGCTTGATAGCAGCCAGCAACGTTGTAGAGAGGGTGCTAAGAAAAGTTAATAAATGAATAAAAGAGTCAGCATAGTTTTTTAAAAAAATATCCCTATAAGTGTTGTGCAAGTACAAATCAGGTGAGTGTTGGACAGGACTGGACTGGTCAAGGAAGCCTTGGAGAATGAATTTTGATATTCTTGAAGAGAGTATATTCTCTGAAACTGTGTAGCATCTTTCATCGCTGTTTCTTGGCAAGAGATAATTTATTGAAGTTCAGAAATGGACTAGGAATTATATATTCTTCAAAACCAAAAAAAAAAAACCCAGTGCCGTCGAGTCGATTTTGACTCATAGTGACCCTATAGGACAGAGTGGAACTGCCCCATAGTTTCCAAGGAACGCCTGGCGGATTTGAACTGCCGACCTTTTGGTTAGCTGCCGTAGCACTTAACCACTACGTCACCAGGGTTTCCTATATTCTTCAAGAGTGGGGAAATAACAGACTTCAATCTTGAGCTTAGGAATACTCCTTTTCTCTGCCAGGAATAAGTAACACATGAGATAGCTTCCAAAAGACTGCTGTAGAAACAAAAAAAAACCCAAACCGTTGCCATCCAGTCGATTTCAACTCATGGCATGGTGATTAAGAGCAATGACAGCGAACCAAAAGGTTGGCAGTTTGAATCCACCAACCAGTCCTTGGAAACCGTATGAGGCATCCACCAACCACTCCTTGGAAACCCTATGAGGCAGTTCTCCTCTGTCCTGTAGGGTCACTATGATGGCAACAGGCCACAGATAGACTACAGATAATTCTTGAATTAAGTACTAGTGCTCTTCCCTTTTTTTCTTTCTTTTTTTTTTTTTTTTCTTTTTTCAAACCTCTTCTCCCTCCCTCTCTCCCTTCCTCTCATTAATTCAGCAAATATTTATTGAGCGCCAACTACGTTTCAGGAGCTATGCTAGCAGCTGGCACACAAAGTTGCTGTCATTTTTTTTTCTTTGCATTCTTTCCTTCTTTTTTTTTAATTCTTGGAGCGCCAAGAATTTTAAATGGAGGCAGGAAGAAAGAATGTTAAATTTCGAATTTGCTTAGAACTGGCTTTTTTTTCCCCGAATGGTCGCTAGAATACAATTTTGAAAAAAAAAAAAGTGCGATTTTGTTTGACCTAATAACTTTCTCAAAGAGAGTTCTGCTATTTTACTGAAAGGTTCTGTTGTAAATACCTAAGGTAGACAAGATGACAGAGTTGTTATTAATATGAAACTTTGGAATTCCTAAATATGTCATTTGGAGGCACAATTATTATTGTTACATTTTTCCCAAGGACCACTTGAGGAAATTTCTTTGTATGTATGTGAGAGAGAAGATGAATAGAACTGGTGTAGTTACACATGAATCCGTCTTATTTTTCCACACTTGTAGAAGTTAAATACAAAAGTCTTCCATTACATGTCTTAACAAGATAGATTAGAGTTCTTAATTTCAACCCACAACGATTTCTCATTTTAAATTTAGTTTAGGTTGATACTCTACCTGAGTAGGTGTTAGTTTGCTAGTTGTAGGAATTCTACAACTATAGGCTTGGAATGTTTCGTTTGTTAAGCAAAATCTAAAGCAAGTATAGTAGAAGTTGTTAGAGCGCTGACAGTTCTTGATCTTGTTCTCTGTACATTTTTTTCATATTTAAATATTTTACAATAAAACAAAAATAAATAAGATCTGTTATTATTGTTCTTACTTGCCATTGAGTGAGTTCTGACTCATGGCGACCCCATATACACAGAGTAGAGCTCCTCCATAGGGTTTTCTTTCTTTTTTTTTTTTTTTAATAATTTTTATTGAGCTTTTAGTGAACGTTTACAAATCAAGTCAGTCTGTCACGTATAAGCTTATATACACCTTACTCCATACTCCCACTTACTCTCCCCCTAATGAGTCAGCCCTTCCGATCTCTTCTTTCGTAACAATTTTGCCAGTTTCTAACCCTCTCTACCCTCCCATCTCCCCTCCAGACAGGAGGTGCCAACACAGTCTCAAGTGTCCACCTGATACAAGTAGCTCACTCTTCATCAACATCTCTCTCCAACCCATTGTCCAGTCCCTTCCATGTCTGATGAATTGTCTTCGGGAATGGCTCCTGTCCTGGGCCAACAGAAGGTTTGGGGACCATGACCGCCGTGATTCCTCTAGTCTCAGTCAGACCATTAAGTCTGGTCTTTTTATGAGAATTTGGGGTCTGCATCCCACTGATCTGCCCCCTCAGGGGTTCTCTGTTGGGCTCCCTGTCAGGGCAGTCATCAGTTGTGGCTGGACACCATCCAGTTCTTCTGGTCTCAGGATGATGTAAGTCTCTGGTTCATGTGGCCCTTTCTGTCTCTTGGGCTCATAGTTGTCGTGTGACCTTGGTGTTCTTCATTCTCCTTTGATCCAGGTGGGTTGAGACCAATTGATGCGTCTTAGATGGCCGCTTGTTACCATTTAAGACCCCAGATACCACATTTCAAAGTAGGATGCAGAATGTTTTCATAATAGTATTATTTTGCCAGTTGACTTAGAAGTCCCCTTAAGCCATAGTCCCCAAACCCTCGCCCTTGGTTCGCTGACCTTTGAAGCATTCAGTTTATCCTGGAAACTTCTTTGCTTTTGGTCCAGTCCAGTTGAGCTGACCTTCTGTGTATTGAGTATTGTCCTTCCCTTCACCTAAAGTAGTTCTTATCTACTAACTAATCAGTAAAAAACCCCTCCCACCCTCCCTCCCTCCCCTCCTCGTAACCACAAAAGTATGTGTTCTTCTCAGTTTATGCTATTTCTCAAGATCTTATAATAGTGGTCTTATACAATATTTGTCCTTTTGCCTCTGACTGATTTCGCTCAGCATAACGCCTTCCAGGTTCCTCCATGTTATGAAATGTTTCACAGATTCATCACTGTTCTTTATCGATGCGTAGTATTCCATTGTGTGAATATACCACAATTTATTTACCCATTCATCTGTTGATGGACACCTTGGTTGCATCCAGCTTTTTGCTATTGTAAACAGAGCTGCAGTAAACATGGGTGTGCATATATCTGTTTGTGTGAAGGCTCTTATTTCTCTAGGGTATATTCCGCAGAGTGGGATTTCTGGGTTGTATGGTAGTTCTATTTCTAACTGTTTAAGATAACGCCAGATAGATTTCCAAAGTGGTTGTACCATTTGACATTCCCACCAGCAGTGTATAAGAGTTCCAATCTCTCCGCAGCCTCTCCAACATTTATTATTTTGTGTTTTTTGGATTAATGCCAGCCTTGTTGGAGTGAGATGGAATCTCATCGTGGTTTTAATTTGCATTTCTCTAATGGCTAATGATCGAGAGCATTTTCTCATGTATCTGTTAGCTGCCTGAATATCTTCTTTAGTGAAGTGTGTGTTCATATCCTTTGCCCACTTCTTGATTGGGTTGTTTGTCTTTTTGTGGTTGAGTTTTGACAGAATCACATAGATTTTAGAGATCAGGCGCTGGTCGGAGATGTTGTAGCTGCAAATTCTTTCCCAGTCTGTAGGTGGTCTTTTTACTCTTTTGGTGAAGTCTTTAGAGGAGCATAGGTGTTTGATTTTTAGGAGCTCCCAGTTATCTGGTTTCTCTTCATCATTTTTGGTAATGTTTTGGATTCTGTTTATGCCTTGTATTAGGGCTCCTAAGGTTGTCTCTATTTTTTCTTCCATGATCTTTATCGTTTTAGTCTTTATGTTTAGGTCTTTGATCCACTTGGAGTTAGTTTTTGTGCATGGTGTGAGGTATGGGTCCTGTTTCATTTTTTTGCAAATGGATATCCAGTTATGCCAGCACCATTTGTTAAAAAGACTATCTTTTCCTCAATTAACTGACACTGGGCCTTTGTCAAATATCAGCTGCTCATATGTGGATGGATTTATATCTGGGTTCTCAATTCTGTTCCACTGATCTTCCACAGGGTTTTCAAGGCTGTGACCTTTTGGAAGCAGATCGCTAGGCCTGTCTTCCAAGGCTCTTCTGGGTGATTTCAAACCACCAACCTTTTCAGGTGGTAATTGAGTGCATAGCCATTTGTACCACCAACGAACTCCTTAAATGTTATCTGGGGTTTAAAAATTATAAGTTTAAGTGCCTATATGTCTCTCTTGCTTACTAGAAATAACAAATAATTACTGAATCAGGAAGCCAATATTTTAGCTATAATATTCTCTTTATTGTAATAAAAGATGACTAGTAAAACTCAGTCTTTGTCTGCAGAGAATAAAGTGATGTATTTATCTACTTAACACAAAAGACGGTTAAATGAAATGATTTAAGCATAAAGAAATATGCATTAGTCCTTGAATAGTCTGTTTTAATTGACAAAATGAATAAATAATTGTAAGATCCATTCTCCATATTAAATGCTTATTTAATCAAGAAAACTGTTGCACAGTACTCCAGGGCCATGGGGATTTATTTATTTTTATTTTGGTAGGGCATGCAAAGAAGAAGGATTCAGACATCTTTTAATAAAGTCTTTGTTTTATCAGGTTTAAGATATCTCTACCTTCACCTGGCCCTGGTTTAGCAAATTATAACAAGGTTTCATGGATTTTGATGTTTTAAGGTCAGACTGGGAAAGAAACCATGCAGGACAGGTAATTTTCCCATTTGTTTACATAGCTAGTAAACAACATGATTTGGATTGGAGTGCAGATCAGTCTTAGTCCAAAGGCCATGCTGAATTCATTATTCCAACCTGAAGACGTTATATGACAGAGTAATCAACTCTATTTACCTGTATCAGAAACGCTTCCTTGAAGAGTCATCTGGGTATAGAAGAATGTGTAAGAGGGGGAGGGAGAGCGTGAGAGTGCGTCATGCATGTGCAGAGTCATGAGAGGGCACGGTTGGAGCATCGGTTGTGTGGGTGAGACTGGGGGCCGAGAGGTTAGAGACAGCATCCTGCAGGTGCACAGGTAATAGGGAGTTATTGAAGGGTTTTAAGCAGGGGAGAAACCTGGTCTCATATGTGTTGTAGAAAGATCACTGTGGAAGCAGTGTGAAGAAATGATGACAGTGTTTAAAATGGAGACAGGGAGGCCAGTTAGGAATCTCCTTAAGAGGACTGAGGAAGGCTTGAAAAAAGGCAGTAATACCAGGTATGAAGAGGAGTAGACTAACAGGAGAAATGTTCAGGAAGGGAGCATCGAAGATAAATCCTGAGTTTTTAGCTTAAAAGAGTGGGTTGAAGGATACCATGCAATTAGGAGATGGAGAAAGATATTGGTTGTAGCTATTGGTACTGTTGTTGTTTTTAACTGGGTATGGAGGGTTTGGATTTTGAAAAATTGAAGTGCCTGCAGGCATCCCAGATAAAGACATGTAGTAGGCATTTTAGAACTCAGTAGAGAGAGAAGGGGGCCCTGGTGGTGTAGCAGTTAAGAGCTCAGCTGCTATCCAAAAGATCAGCAGTTTGAATTCACCCAGCCGCACATTAGAAACCGTATGGGGTACTTCTACTCTTTCCTTCAGGGCCACTACGAGTCCGAATCAGCTTCATGGCAGTGGGTTTGGTGGGGTTTTTTTCTTGAGAGAGAAGACACCAAGGTATCGCTATGAGTCGAAATCGACTCGACGGCACTGAGTGGGTGGGTTGTCAGCATATAGGAGTAGATGAGCCCAGGAAACGAGAAAAGGGCCAGCCTGCAATAGTTCCTATTGCAGGCTGTGTCTCAAAACTTTACTGTCTGTAAGAGTTACCTTTCGTGTTTTCTTTTCATTCTTTTTTATAGCTTTACTGAGATATATTTCAAATACTATAAAATTTACCCCATCTAAAGTAAACAATTCAAGTATTCACAGAGTTGTGTAGACATCATCACAGTCTAATTTTAGGACATTTTCATTATCCCAAAAGGAAACCCCATACTCATTAGCAGTCACTCCCCATATCCCTCTCCCCTCATACGTTGTTGGTGGGAATATAAAATGGTGCAGCTGCTTTGAAAAACAGTTTGGCAGTTTTTCAAAAAAGTTAAACATAGAATTACCATATAATCCCAGCAATTCCATTCCTACATATGTACCTAAGAGAATTGAAAACGTATGTCCACACAAAAACTTGTACACAGATGTTTGTAGCAACATTATCCATAATAGCCAGAATGTCTACCCAGATGTTTACCAGCTAATGAATGGACAAAATATGGTATATTCATACAATAGAATAGTATTCAGCCATAAAAGGTTCGAAGAACTGTAAAAAAAAAAAAAAAAAAAGGCATGGCGGTGGCATCTGATCTCCTCTAACTTCACAAGGGGGAAGGAGAGATCAACAGCCCAAGGCTGATTCCTGTGAGGTGGAGGTCAGACATGCCTCCTTTCTCGGCCATATTCTGACACCAACCATCCCTCCCACTGCACTCTCTACTTCTCAACTGGGCTCAATAATTCATTCCCATGGCCACACAGAACTCACAGACCATACTCACAGTTATGGGGTTTATTAGGGAAGTAACAGGCTACAACTCAGGTTCAGGAATGCTGAAGATATAGTTCTTCCATCAGGACAGCCTCTTCTCAACTATGCATGCAGGCATACCTCTCTCTGGCCCTCAGTCTCTGCCCTGCTTGGGCAAGTGTTACAAAGCTCTTTTAGTTCTGCTGATAAGTGCCCAGAGGCACCCTACTTCACCAGTAAGCCTCTGTCAAAGGCGCTCAGGTCTAGCACCGTGGGTTGGGAAACCTAGCTCCACCAAGTGCTCAGAGGTACCCTACTCCGCCAGCAAGCTCATGCCTGCAAGCACTCAGCTTTCTCATGCTGTCTCCTGGCAGTCTCCTGGTTCTGCTGCCTCTGCTGCTGCTTCTCACCATCTTGCCGTTTCCTGTGTTACAGCTCTCTCTCTGTCTGCCTCTCTCAGTCTCCTGGTTCCAGGAGCTTCTCAGTGCAGGGATCCTGGGTCCAAAGAACACGTTCTGCTTTTGGCTCTTCTTCCGTGGTGGTGGTGAGATCTTTCTCCTGCTCAGGAATTGGCTCTCTTATTAAGCCTAGCAGGATAGCAAAACTGACCAGTCCCCTTGGTGGGCCACAGTTACCTTATTTGCACAGCCCCACCCAGTCACCTGAGTGGGAGTTACAAGACCATGGCGAGAAAAGCCTCATAAAAGTGATCCCTAGCCTCGCAAGTACCGACACATGCTACAACGTCATAATCTCAAAACATTATACTAAGTGTAAGAAGAGAGAGATAAGGTGCCACATATATGATTCCATTTGTATATGAATTGTCTAAAATAGATTTGTAAAGACAGAAAGTAGATTAGTGGTTGTCTAGGGCTGAGAAGGAGAGGGGGAGAGGACGGCAGAACAGGGAGTGAGTGCTAGTGGGTACGTTTCCTTTTGGGATGATGAACATGTTCTAAAATTAGTGACAGTTGCACAGCTCAGTAAATATATTTAAAAAGCATTGAATTGTACTTATTAAACAGGTGAACTTTTTAAAAAATGGGCAAAAGATTTGAAGAAACACTTCTTCAGAGAATGGAGGGCAAAGAAGCTCGTGAGAAGATCCTCAGCATGAATGCAAGTGAAACCACAATGAGATGCACATCAGAGATACTCACCTATTAAAATGGCTAAAATTACCAAGACTTACCATACCAAGTGTTGGCGAAGATGTGGGACAGCCAGAACTCTCACACACTGCTGGTAGGGATGTAAAATGCTGCAACCACTGTGAAGACGTTTGGACTAGTTCTTAAAAGATAAGCATGTACCTACCATACCATGCAGTTCTTTTTACCCCTAGGTATTTACCCAATAGAAGAGAAAGCGTATTTTATACAAAGACTTCTAAATGAATGTACATAGCAGCTTTTTTTGCAAAAGCCAAAATCTGGAAATAATTCGAACATCCGTCATCAGTGCCATTGAGTCAATTCTAACTCATGGAGACCCCATGCCCACGTGTGCCAGAGTACAGCTTTGTTCCATAGGATCTTCAGTGGCTGACTTTTCACAATTAGATCACCAAGACTTTCTTCACCTCTGGATGGATTCAAACCTCCAACCTTTCAGTTAGCAGCCAAACACATTAACATGTTAACAGTTTGTCCCCCCCCCCCCGGCCCTGGGATTCAGCTGGAATTGACATGACAGCACATAACAACAGTCTTAATGAAAACAGATCACCAGGTCTTTCATATTTAGTGGAGCCTCTGCGTGGGTTCAAACTGCCAACGGTTAGGTTGGCAACTGAGCACTTAACCTTTTGCGCCACCAGGGCTCCTTCCTCATCACCCTCCAGGAAGCTAAGTACTCAGTAAACCCCCCTACTTGACCTTTTCTCCATATACAAAGATAGTTTTCACTAGCATTTTAGGGCTTCAGTCTTTTTTTTTTTTTTCCTTGTACTTTAGATGAAGGTTTACAGTACAGACTAGTTTTTCATTAAATAGTTAATACACTTATTGTTTTATGACGTTGGTTAACAACTCCACGACATGTCAACACTCTCCCTTCTCAACCTTGAGTTCCCTCCTGCCTTCTAGTCCTTGCCCCTGGGCTGCTGTGCCCATTTAGTCTCATTTTATTTTATGGGCCTGTCTGATCTTTGGCTGAAGGGTGAACCTTAGGGGTGACTTCATTACTGATCTGAAAGCGTGCCTGGGGGCCATGCTCTCAGGGTTTCTCCAGTCTCTGTCAAGTGAGCAAGTCTGGTCTTTTTTTTTGAGTTAGAATTTTGTTCTGCATTTTTCTCCAGCTCTGTCCAGGACCCTCTATTGTGATCCCTGTCAGAGCAGTCAGTGGTGGTAGCCGGCCACCATCTGGTGGTACTGGACTCAGTCTGGTGGAGGCCATGGTAGATGTGGTCCATTAGTCCTCTGGACTAATATTTCCCTTGTATCTTTAGTTTCTTCATTCTTCCTTGCTCCTGAAGGGGTGAGACCAGTGGAGTATCCCAGATGGCTGCTCATAGGCTTATAAGACCCTAGACGCTACTCACCAAAGTGGAATGTAGAACATTCTGTTTATAAGCCACGTTATATCAAATGAGCTAGATATTCCCCGAGACCATTGTGCCTGCAGAGGGGCTTCACTCTTGAGTATCAGTGGATAGTCAAGGATGAGCAGACGTTTGATGAAAACCTGGGAATGAGAGAGAGAACCAAACCAAAGATAAAGAACTTGGAGAAAACAGGCACTGCAGGGAGCAAAAGAGAATTAAAATGAACGAACGGAAACACTGCAGAGCCTCAAAAATAAGAGAAGATAGTGCAATCATAGAACAGCAATTAAAAAAAAAAAACCCAATAAAGCACACAAACAAAAATTATTAAAAAAAAAAACCCAAACCCGTTGCTGTCGAGTCAGTTCTGACTCAGAGCGACCTTATAGGACAGAAGTAGAACTGCCTGATGGGGCTTCCAAGGGACCAGTTGGTAGATTCAAACTGCCAACCTTTTTTTGGTTCCCAGCTGAGCTCTTACCCACTGCACCACCAGGGATCCAGAACAATAATAAAACCACTGCTGTCGAGTCGTTCCAACTCACAGCGACCCTACGGGACAGAGTAGAACTGCCCCGTAGAATTTCCAAGGACCGCCTGGCGGTTAGCAGCCGTAGCACTTAACCACTACGCTACCAGGGTTTCCGTAAAAAACAGACTATTCAGAGAACCGAAAAAGCTCTTAAAAATTATAATAGCATAAATAAAACATTAGAAGTGTTGGAATATAAAGTTGAGATAATCGTCTGTTGTTGTTGTGTGCTGTCAAGTCGATTCCAACTCATAGCGACCTTATAGGACAGAGTAGAATTGCCCCATAGGGTTTCCAGGGCAGTAATATTTACAGGGGCAGATTTCTAGGTCTTTTCTCCCTCAGAGCTGCTGGGTAGGTTAAAAGCACCAGTTTTTCTGTTAGCCAAGTGCCTATCTATTGCGCAATTAGGGCTCCTGTGATAATCTAAGAAGTAGAATAAAAGTCAGAGATAAAAATGAAGAGACAAAGAAGAAAATCATATGGTGCCCAGCTACAACTGATGACTGTCCTGACAGGGAACGCAACAGAGGACCCCTGAGGAAGCAGGAGAGCAGTGGGATGCAGGCCTCAAATTCTCGTAAAAAGACCAGAAATAATGGTCTGACTGGGACTAGAAGGACCCCGGAGGTCATGGTCCCCAGATCTTTTGCTAGGCCAAGACTGGAACCACTCCCAAAGCCAGCTCTTCAGACAGGGATTGGACTGAACTGTGGGATAGAACATGATACTGGTGAGGAGTGAGCTTCTTGGATCAAGTAGACACATGAGACTATGCGGGCAGCTCCTGTCTGGATGGGAGATGAGAGGGCAGAGGGGGTCAGAAGCTGGCCGAATGGACACGAAAATAGAGAGTAGAGGGAAGGAGTGGGCTGTCTCATTAGAGCGAGAGCAACTAGGAGTATATGGCAAGGTGTATATAAGTTTTTGTATGAGAGACTGACTTGGTTTGTAAACTTTTACTTAAAAAAAAAAAAAGGCATAATAAAAATTAAAAAAAAAAAAGAAAATCAGTGGATCAATCCCAGAGATTCAACACTGAATAACAGGGAGAGAACAGAAATTCGAAGGGAAGAAATTATCAAGTAAATGATTAAGAAAATGTCCCAGACCTGAGGAACCTGGATTTCCTAACTGCAAATACCTGTCTCCTACCCAGTTCAATAAGTGAAAAAAGAACCATTTAGTGGTTTGCATTTTGATAAAACTAAGGACAAATAGAAGATCTGAAAAGTTGCCAGACAGAAGAAATGGGTCATATCCGGAGGATTAGGACTTAAAATGTTATTGAACTCTTATATAGGGAGCTAGAAGACAGTGGGGGAAAATTTGGAGGGAAAAATATTTACTAACTTGAAATTCTATATTCAGTTATGTGTGTGGGTAAAAATAAAAAATTCTGTATGTCAGTTATGTATATGAGTGAAGTAAGCCATCCAAGGTCTTCAAGGATTCACCTTCTGTATACCTTTTATCAGGATAACATACTAACGGCCATCTAGTCGATTCCAACTTGTGGCAACCCCACGTGTGTCAGAGTAGAACTGCACTCCTTAGGGTTTTCAGTGGCCCCTTTTTTGGCAGTAGATTGCCAGAATTTTCTTGTGAGGTGCCTCTGGGTAGACTCGAACCACTAACCTTTTGGTTACAAATATATTAACTCTTTGTATCACCCAGGGGTTCCTTAATCAGGAAGTCTCTGGAGTATATGCTGTACCCAAACCAGGGAGTAAACCATAGAAGGAGAAGATGTAGGATCCAGGAAACAGAGGCTCCAACATATGAGAATGAGGAGGGAATTCCAGAGGTGAAAGGGAAGAGACATCCTTGGCAAGATGTCAGCTATTTAGCAGCCTAAAGAGAAAACAAACCAGACTGGAACAAGCGAAAACCCCTGAGGAATGTCTCTAAGACAGGAATGAAAGTGATAGATTACCTGAAGTGTTTGAATTTATTAAGAAGAGATTTACAGCTCTGTTGGAGAGTTTGCAGATGAATTAATGAAAAATACATAATAAATACTGTTGTTGTTGTTAGGTGCCATTGAGTCAATTCCGACTCACAGCAACCCTGTGTACAGCAGAACGAAACACTGCTGGGTCCTGCACCATTCTCACACTCAAACACTAAGCCCCACCCCCCCAAAAGAAAGAGGAGGGAGTAGCAATTGTTAGTTCCAGGGAAAACCAAAAATTGTACAAGAAAGGAAATTTAATTACAGTATTCCATATGATTTAACTGTGTATATTATTTACTTTATTAACTGTGTATATTATTTATTAATAGCACTCTTAGCACTCAAGGTTGTGATTTGAACAGAAATGGTGACTTAGTGGGAGAATGAGGGAAGACAGGTAGGGGTGTGTGGTGCGGGTGGATTTGGGGATGCAACAATGAAGGGTGCTGTTTTTGTTTATAAGCCTTGTAGAAGTATTTGACTTTTAAAATCGTATGTATTACTTCAATAAAAAAATTTTAAATGTTTTTATCAGATCTCTAACGAGAACACAGAAGTAGTAGGATGTTGTTCGGTCTTTTAAGAACGTGGATAGGGTAGAAACAGGAGGATATTTGGGGATGGTCACAAGGCCAAAAGTCATTTTTCAAAATAGGAGAGATTGGAAAATATTTGTAGGGTGAGGGAATGGATTCACTGGAAAGGGAGGAAGAATAGGTGTGAGAGAAAGAATTACTTACATAGTACGGTCCCAGAGGACGCGGCGTAGTGTAGGTCATGAGTTTAGAAGACAAGTCGTGTGGCCAGCCTAGCAAGATGGTAAAAAAGGGAAAAAGGAACGGGTGAAGACACAGGTTAACAATACAGTCCTGAGGAGGAAAAATGAGGGACCTTATAGACATAGGCTGTCAGGATAACCGCACCGTCATCTTCAGAAAGTAGGGAGAAGGGAGGATGCCTGATGGGTAGGTTTGGAGTCTCTGAGGTCAGAAAAGGTACAGAATAAATGAGTGAGGAATCTGCCATATATAGTATATCAAACATTCACTCAGTCATTCATCCCAGTCTGACCACATAGATGGTATCAGACAGTGTGTTGAATGAGTGAATGACCCACAAGGAGGGCTGCCTTGGAGTCTGGGATAAAGATACACAGACAAAGAGATCACTGTTTCTCTTCCAGGCTCCCCACAGTGGGGGAGATAGGTGAACAAAGGGTCACAGCTGCATGCTAAGTGTTACAGGCTAAACGTGAAGGAGGCGCCTTGGGAGGGTGGAGGAGCAAGTGCGAGATGTTAGAAAATACTTCCTAGAAAAAGTAACTTTTGAACAGATCTTTGAAGGATGAGTGGAAGTTCAGGAAAAGACAGGGTAAAGAAGGGCCTCCCAGGCGGAGATGCTGAAATGTGAGCATGGAGGGGAAGTTCATCGTGTCCTTTGTAACAGAACCAGTCCTGTAACTTTCCGCAGCTATGCCCTGGAGTATGGGAGCAGAAGAGAAAAAGATGGGGGACTGGCAAGGCAGGAATATCCTTAGAACAAGTGAGGTGGTGAGTAAACCTAGGATATTGAGGAGAAACTTGGTGAGACGCCTGTCTTTGGAGCCCAGAGGATCTGTGTAGACTCTGAGGAAAGAGAATCTTCAAAGTAGAAGTTACAAGAAAGGATTCGTAAGAATAATGACGAGTCCTTGAAACCCTGGTGGTGTAGTGGTTAAGTGGTACGGCTGCTAACCAAAAGGTTCGAATCCACCAGGGGCTCCTTGGAAACTCTACGGGGCAGTTCTACTCTGTCCTATAGGGCTGCTATGAGTTGGAACCCATTCAATGGCAGTGGGGTTGTTTTTGTTTTTGTTTTTGTTTTGAAAGGTAACGTGGATGAATCTGGAGGACAGTATGCTGAGTGAAATATGTCCATCACAAAAGGGCAAATATTATATGATCTCACTTTTAAAAGAAGACAAGAATAGATACATATACAGAGACTAATGCTCATTGGTGGTTACCAGGGATGGGTGGGGGAGGGGAAGGGGGGAAGCACTGTAGAGATACTAAAAAAAAAAAAAAAAAATTTTTTTTTTTTTTTTAAGGCTTGTTATTTGTGGTGATGGGAAAGGTAGCATTCACTGTGGGTAAAGTGCACACAGCTTGACCAAGGTAAATAATGTCACTAAGAAGTTCACAGAGAAAAGGCCTCATCTACCCAGAGACCAGAAGAACTAGATGGTGTCGCTACGCAGGGCCACAATAGATGGATCCTAATAGAACGGCAGAAGGATGTGGAACAGAATTCAAATTCTTAAAAAAGCCCAGACTTCCTGGATTGGTTGAGCCTAGAGTACTCCCCAAGGCTTTTGCCCTGAAATACTCTTTCAATCTTAAACTGAATTACCCCTTGAGGTCACTTTTTTAGCAAAGTAGCGATTGGCTCATAAAATAAAAAATATCACCAGTGAGTAATGAGCTCTTTTAAAAAATCATCTGTATGAGACCAAGTGGTCAAAAATTGCTCTAAAGCAGAGGGAGAAGGTAAGGGGGCGGGGAAACTAGAGTAGTGGAAATGGCACCGACAGCCAGAATTGAATGAATGAGACTGATGACACGTTGCGAAAAATGTAACCGATACCACTGAATAACTTGTGTAGAAATTGTTAAATGGGAACCAAATTTGCTGTGTAAACTTTCACCTTAAACACAATTAAATATTATTTAAAAGAAAAGAAAAAAGAAAGGACTTGTTATAAGTTCAAGTGCTGAAGGAGGTGGTCAGAATCAGATCTCAGAATTTAGGGAGCTGGGGCAGAGCCCTGGTGATGCAGTGGTTAAAAACCTGGCTGCTAATAGAAAGGTTGGCAATTGGAACCCACCAGCCGCTCTGTGGGAGAAAGACGTGACAGCTTCCATAAAGATCACAGCCTTGGAAACCCTATGGGGCAATCTGCTCTGTCCTGCAGGGTCGCTATGAGTCACAATCAACAACCAGCAACTGGTTTGGTGTGGACTAGGACAGATTGATGATGAAGCCAGAGGTGTTCCTTCCCATTTCTTAGCTGAAGTAGGAAGGAAACAGGTATCCTGTCTGGGATAGGGCTAGAGAGTCCGGTTTCTTCAGACTAAGTGAAGTGCCCTTTCTGTGTACTTTTAGTGCATTCTCACACCGTGTTGCAATTGGCTATGTTTTGCTTGTTTTTCCCACTAATCTGTAAGCTTTTTCAGGCAGAGACTGTCTTTCTCACCACTACCTCAACATGGCGCCTGTCATGTATTATGCGCCCAGTCCGTGTTTGTTAAAGGAGTGGATGGTAGTGGAAGAAAGGGGAGGATATGGTGTTCTGAGTTTCCTGAAACTCCTGAAATGAGGTCAAGGAGGGGCTCAGATCATCAAGTTAAGTCAAAAAGTGTTCACAAATTTTGTAGAAAGGAAAAATAAGGATGGGAAGGGCGTGTGCACCACCAGGAGTTCAGAATGAAGGAGCCTCCTCCCAGCAGTGGCAGATAAAGCCGATTGGATCTCTCAGGCGGATGAGCTGAACTTTATCCCTCACGATAGGTGATCAGAGTGCCAGTGAAGAATTTTGAGCAGGGGAGCGATTGATCAGATGTGCATTTCGCACTTCACAAAGCCCACTGCTCAGTAAGTGTTTCAGAGGATGCATTGAAATAGGGTTCTCGGTGATTGGTTGGACGCGGGGTTAAGGAAGGAAGAAGGGAGGATGTAGGATTATAGGTGTCATGTTTGGGGATCTTAGTGATTGGTGGTATTGTCCACAGAGATAAAAACCAAACCAAACCCAACTGCCGTCGAGTCGATTCTGACTCACAGCGACCCTACAGGACAGAATAGAACTGCCCCGTAGAGTTTCCAAGGAGCGTCTGGTGGATTTGAATTGCCGACCTCTTGGTTAACACCTGTAGCACTTAACCACTACGCCACCAGGGTTTCCGTCCACAGAGATAAAAAAAAATAGGGAATACAAAAAGCTGAGGAAATTTGGGGACTGAAATGGCGTTTCATTTTGGACCTGTTGGAGCGTACACGAGAAGACTAGTGTGCAAAACATGGGGCTGAAGTTATAGATTTGGGACCAACGTACAAGAGGTTGTTGAAGCTCTGGGCTTTCCTGTTATCACTTCCTGTCATTATTGTGGTTAAGTAGAAATTCATTATAGATAAATCCATTCTCTTAAGCCGGTAAGCAGAGGCCAAAGTCTGCAATTTAGAGCTCTTTAATTGGAGAGCATTTTTAAAGATTAAGGATCAAGAAAACATAATAATATAAATAAGTGGGATAACAATCATCCTTGTCTTTGAGACAGTGGGTTAGGCCTGAAGTTCAAAGGAACTTAATAAATTTAAACAATTTGTTACTTTTTTCCTACTTAAATGATACTTGTACAGCTAAAAGTGCGTAAAATACACAGCTCAATGATTTCTTTTAACATATGTGTGCGCTCTTGCCACCCCCAGCCAGGTCAGAGATAGAGATCATCTCCAGCTCCTTAGGTTTCCTCTGCAACATCCTCATCTCCCCCACCCCCGCCTTTTTTTTTTTTAATTCTAGAAGTTTTAAGACAAAGTGTAAATTTAGGGTGGAAGAGTCCTCGCCCTCCATTGGCAAAACCCTGTCGGCTACAATATCAGGATAAGAGCAGGATAAAAGTCAAAAGCTGGTTTGAATTTCCCACTATGCATCCTGTGTGTCTGTCTTTATTCTTGCTTACCCTTCCCCCAGTTTCTTTTTTCAATAGAAATAAAGCATACGTCTCTGTTTTTCTGTCCTTTTTGAAACTTAACTCATTACCCATTGCCGTTGAGTCAATTCCAACTCTTACCGACCCTATAGGACAGAGTAGAGCTGCCCCACAGGGCTTCCAAGGCTGTAAATCTTTACACGCACAGACTGCCGCATCTTTCTCCCCTGGAGCAGCTGGTGGGTTCAAACTGCCAACCTTTCTCTTAGCAGTGGAACACTTTAACCACTGTACCACCAGAGCCCTTTTTTGAAACTTAGCCTCCCTGGGTGGTGCTAACTAAAAGGTTGGAGGTTCAAGTCCACCCAGAAGTGCCTTGAGAGAAAGGCCTCGCAGTCTACTTCCGAAAAGTTAGTCATTGGAAAACCCTATGGAGCACAGCCTTATTGTGACACACATGGGGTCCCTGTGAGTTGGAATCAACTCAGCTTTTTTTTTTTTTAAGCTGTCTAATGTTTCTCATTGTCTTAGTTATCTATTGCTGCTATAACAGAAGTACCACAGGGGGATGGCTTTAACAACAGAAATTTATTCTCTCACAGTCTAGGAGGCTAGAAGTCTGAATTCAGGGCGCAGGCTCCCGGAGAATGCCTTCAGTCTGTCGGTTCTGGGAAAAGGCCCTTGTCATCAATCTTCCCTTAGTCTAGGAGCTTCCCAGTGCAGGAACACTGGGTCCAAAGAACAGGCTCCACTTCCTGTGCTTCTTTCTTGGTGGCCTGAGGTCCGTTTCCTCGCTGAAGATGGACTCAAATTACAACCTAGTCCTGTAGATTGAGTTCTGCCTCATTAACATAACTGCCACTAATCCTGCCCCATTAACATCCTAGAGATTACGATTTACAACACATAGAAGAAGCACATCAGATCACAAAATGGTGGACAACAACACAATACTGGGAATCGTGGTCTAGCCAAGTAGACACACTTTTTGGGGGGACGCAATAACATCCAATATTCCTGCAAAACTGAGGCAGCTGGGAGAATGGCAGAGCTAAAAAGGCTTCTGTTTCATTTGGGTTTCATTATGGTGTGTGTCTGTGTTACTGTTGTTTGTCTTCCAGACTACTAGTTCCTACAAGAAATGAGCTGTGTTTTTTTCTACATTGAGAATAAAAACCAAAAACCAAACCCATTGCCATCGAGTTGATTCTGACTCATGGCAACCCTAAAGGACAGAGTAGAACTGCCTCATAGAGTTTCCAAGGAGTGTCTGGTGGATTTGAACTGCTGACCTTTTGGTTAGCAGGCGTAGCACTTAACCACTACGCCACCAGGGTTTCCAAATTGAGACTAGTCCCATCTATTTCCTTGAATCCATCTGCTTGTTTTTTAAAATTATACCTTTTGGGGGAGTTTTCAAGGGACCAATAGACCATCCTGTTTGTAGTGGTAGCTCTCTGTCACTTTATTGACCAATAAACAATCTAGAACAGTCAAATGCTTCTTTTTTTTCCATTAAAAAATTTGTATTAAGAAATAAATCATACATAAAAGAGAAAATAAAAACGTATACAGTTTAAATAATAATTATGAAACAAGCGCCCATATACCTGCTACACAGACCAAGAAATGGAGCATAACGTACTCCAGAACCCCTATGAGCCTCTCCTGATAGAATCCCCTCCCTGCCTCCCTAAGCTAAATCACTAGACTAACTTTTGTATTAGTCATTCCCTTTTCTTTATAGTTTAAAAAAACTGTGTGTGTGTGTTTTTAAAACTACACACACACGCTACATATATTTATAAATATACGTATATTTATAAATATATAATATTTATTAATATATGTACTTATATATTTGAACTTTATATTAATGGCATTATACTGCATATGTATTCTTTTGTGACTTCTTTCACCCAATATTATGTTTTGGGGGTTTATCCAGATTGTAATTCATTTTCATGCAGTTTAGTATTCTGTTGTCTGACAATACCACAGTCTACTTATCCATTTTACTGCTGACTGATGTTTGTTGTTTTTTTTCTGTGTGTGTGAAGAATTATGCTGCTATAATTTTTTCGTACATGTGCAGAAGTTTCTCTAGGATATATACTTAGAAATATAATCACTAGCTTGTAAGGTAAATACATGTAGGGGCAACCTGTTTTTCAAAGTGGTTGTACCAATTTATCCTCCCAGTAGAAGTAGATGAACATTGCTGTTGGTCCACATCCTTGCCAACACTTGGTATTACCCAGGTTCTTAATTTTAGCCAACCTAGTAGTTGTGAAAGGAGCCCTGGTGGTACAACGGTGAAATGCTCAACTGCTAATTGAATTGTTAGTGGTTTGAACCTGCCCAGTGGCTCCACAGGAGAAAGACCTGATGATCTGCTTCCGTAAAGGTGATAGCGTAGAAAACCCTACGGGGCAGTTCTGCTCTCACACGGGGTTGGTGTGAGTCGAAAGTTGACTCGATGACACCTGACAACAACAACAGTAGTTGTGAAATGGCATCTCTTTGTGGTTTCAGTTTGCGTTGTACTGACTGACATGAGACTGAACATTGTTTCCTATGTCTAGAAACCATTTGTATATCTCTTCAGTGAAATTCCTACTCAGTTTTTTTTGCCAATTTTTCTTTAATATTGTCTTTTTCCATTGATTCCTAGTTTTTTTTTTTTTTTTTAAATATCCTGGTTGCTAATTCTTTGTCACAGTTATATGAGTTGCAAATTAATATGCTCCTTCTCTCATTTTGCAAATCTAGTCACTCAAGAAGTTCCCTGAACAAACTTGGAGATGACAGACCATCGGCTCAGGCTTCCGTGCTGGGCGCTAAGGTGGACGTGGCCATGTGGCTCTGCACAGGGCAGGCCCTGGCGCTCTGGACTGAGATACAGCTTAGTGGTCACTGCTGACTTGCGGTGCTTGCCTTTACAGGTGGAACAGGAAGATTTTGTAATGGAAGGGCATGGCAAGACTCCACCTCCTGGCGAAGAAACCAAACAGTGAGTCACAGTTTATTTAAAAAGGGTTCTGTTACGGTTTGTCTGAAGCACTTTGGTTAAACATGCCGAGAGCGTGTTTGCTTGGGGTGTATACACTGGGGACGTTGAGGGGCTCACCAGTAGCTTTGGTGGCATTTGTAAACCAACTAACAGAAGGGGCAAGAAAGTTGACTTTGTAGTTTTTCACATTTGACTCACCAAACTTATGTTATACGTTAGCAAAAGCTTTAAGGCTCAGGGTGTTACAAATCGAACTGAGGTTGATTTCCAAAAAAGAAAGTATAAAATGGCACGTCCCTTTCTTAGCAGTGCCTTTGTGAGGTCGACTGAATTTATAGACTGGTTCTCCGCCTTCCAAGTGTGAATTTATTTGAATAGTGCTTCCTGAAATTCTATTCCATTTAGTTATTTATACTTCTCGTCTTTGTTTAAATAACAAATTGTTTCCCTAAAGGAACAAGAATTATAAATAATATAACTTAGCCAACATTTTAAATAATTTAAGATGTCTCCCCTGACTTCTCAAAGGGTGATTGGTTTTAAAATTGAGGCTGGGTGTTGGCTGGGTAGGTTTCTGATGGTCCTGAGTAGACTGTTTCCTCTCTCTGTCACAAATTTGAAAAATTGTGCTGCAGAGCAGACTGGCTTTTCATATGTCCTTTTAAAGGAAAAACAGTTGAGACTGATGTAAAGTACTGACAGGACGGCTATTTTTTATTCGAAAGTAGTCTTTTAAGTTGAATAGGACAGTGATTCATGGAATTTACTGAAAATCTGAAAAGAAAAACTCCTTTCCCTTGTCTTTTTTTTTTTTTTTTCTCTTTTCCTGAAAAATAGTTTAGTCTTGGTCTGTCTTATGAAAATTATGCCTTCCAAGCCCTTAGGAATGAATTATGCAGAATGGTCTATGCCGCCATGAGGCCAGATTCATTAAAGGAGAATAGTGTGTCTTGTATTTGTTGTGAATGGAAACCAGGATATTTTCACAGCTGGTTTAATTTGCTAAGCAGGCAGTTTTAAAAATAGCTTACAATATAAATTCTAACTTCGTATTCTGTCAAACACACTTATATTCTGCATGGTCAAAGAGAATCAGTTCATTTTCAGCAAATTAGAAAGCCAAACATCTAGTCCCACTGGAATTACAGGAGAAACGCTTCAGGGGCCTCGGCCTGTCCCCCACCTCTTTCTCTCCCTTCTCACCCTAACTCTGGTCAAAGGTCTTATAACATAAAAATCATAGCTCCCATTTGTTGAGGGTCTTTTCTGCCCAAGGTACTTTGCTTGGATGCTTGGTATGTGTTGTTTCCACTTGTTGTGTGTATTGTCGTCATTTCACTCAGGGATCAAGTTAGGTAACTTGTCCATGGTAATGCCACTTGAAATGGCAGTAAAGATTTGAACCTGGACCTTTCTGACTTAAAGTGTCTTGTTGTATCACTGCCTTAAACCCACATCCTTTGCCAACCTTGGGAGTTAAGTTTCTGGAAAGTACTGTGTTTAACAAAACTGCAGTTGTCCAAGATCAAAGTCTCAGGGATAAGAGGGAGTTGGGGGGAAACAATGAAAACAGCATTAAGCCCATTTTTAAAACACAGATGCAACTAGAGTGTATCTACTTCCCAAACAAACCAGTCTTTGTCTCTAAAAACCTGCTCTAGTAGGTAACCCCTATCCTGAGTCAGCTTCTTTAGGTTTTCAGGAAACATTGCCGGGGCGGTTTCTCCCACAAGTCTTACATTATATAAACTGTACTTCTTTTAGAGAGTCTCAGGCAGACTCAGCGGGCTTGAAGTGTCATATATAAGTAGCTTTAGCATTCATTCTCTGTGTTTTGTTTCAGGAGTCTCACACTGCCTAGCCTTTTCACAGATTGATTCCGGTTTTGTTTTTTTGTTTGTTTTTTTCTGGCCTGCTCTGCTATCATGTACTGAAGTGATAAAGCAGAACGTTGTCTTTTCACTAGGCCCTAACTACACCCATAGACCTGCCCGCCCCTTCTGTGCATGCAGGTAGCCAGCGTGCTGTGTTCTTTCGCTGATGACAACGGCAGTGAAAAGATTAAAATTTTTATCTTTGTATCACAGAATTGCAGTTGTCAGAGGATTATTACTGTACTTTATAAACAGGATTGCATCCTGGATAGTGGGATCTAGGAATGGAATACAACACGCTCAGATCCTGGCAGTGACCCATTGCCGAATGACTTATGACATTCCCATTCATGCTTTCCTTTTTTTTAAAATCATAAAAGTATTACATGCTTGTTGTGAAACATTCAGATAGGAAATATGGATATAAAAGTGAGACTGCTCTTTTGTCTTCCTCCTCCTCCTAGTCTTCCTAAACATTTTCTGTGTATGTTGAGACAACCACTGAATAGATTTTTTTTCCCCAATAAAATTCTTCTGAGATTTGATTTTTTTATTGGGCAACTTGTGCAATCTATCCCATTCTCTTGAATGGATGTACTATAATTTAATCATTCTTTAACAGATACCTTGGTAGTTTTCTTTGTTACAAAGACTATCTTATTGAATATTTCTTATTCTTGTATCTTTATCCATAGGTGTACTTCTGTGCAGTAGATTTCTAGATATGGAGCTGTTTGGTTAAAGAGCAGGTGTATTTTCCATTGAGGTAACTGCTATCAAGTTGCCTTCCAGAAAAGCAATGGCGATCAGTAGTCACTCATTGCCCCACACCTTTGGCTGCAGTGAAATATTTAAACTTGCCCACTCTGAAATTTCATTGTTTTAACGTGTACTTTTCAGCTTATTAATGAGATGGAGTATCTTTTGTTAGTTTACTGGCCATTTATTTTTGAGTGTCACCTAGTCACATACTGTTCTATGTTTCCGTTGGATTGTTTGTTTTTATAGCTTTGTAGGAGCCCTTTATATATTGTAGATACTAACCTGTGTCTGTTGAGATGTTTTAAATATTTTCTCCCAGTCTTTATCTTTTAACGTTGCAGTATCATTCATCCTAATAAATCTTTTCAATTTTTATGTCATACAATCTATCAGCCTTTATTGGCTTGCATGTTTTGTGCTTGCTTAGAGAAGTCTTCCCTACCCTAACATGACTGAAATATTGTCTTAGTCATCTGATGCTCCTGTAACAGAAATACCACACGTGGATGGCTTTAACAAAGCCAGTCTAGGCGGCTTAGAAGTCCGAATTCAGGGCATCAGCTCCAGGGGAAGGCTTTATCTCTCTGTTGGCTCTGGGGGAAGGTCCTTGTCATCACTTTTCCCAGGTGGAGGAGCTTCTCAGTGCAGGGACCCGGGTCCGAAGGACAAGCTATTCTCCTGGCACTAGTTTCTTGGTTATATGAGGTCCCCCTGTCTCTCTGCTCTCTTTTCTCTCCTATGTATCTCAAAAGAGACTAATTTAAGACAGAACCCAATCTTGTAGATTGAGTCCTGCCTCATTAACATAACTGCCTCTAATCCCACCTCATTAACATCATAGAGGTAGGATTTACAACACACAGGAAAAAAATCATGTCAGTTGACAAAATGGTGGACAATCACACAACACTGGGAATCATGGGCCAGCCAAGTTGACACATTTTTGGGGGACATGATTTAGTTCATTACACATATCGTTAGTTTTTCTGCTTTATATTTTACATTTAGACCTTTAATTGAATTGCTGTTTATTTTTGTGAATGGTGTGAGGCAGAGATCTAACTTAATTTTTTCCAAATTGATTTCCAAAGTGGCCATCATTCCCTGGTATTATTCTGCGTGAGCAGCCTTTGTCACTTACGGAGGCAGGTAGAGCACAGGGGTAATGTGACTTGCCCAGAGTCGTAGAGCAAATCCTCAGGAGGATTAGGACTGAAATTACTTTTGTTAATGCGTCTGTGCCACTTCCCTCATTACCTCATTTAACATTTCAACCAGAGGTTCTGTGTAAAGTCTTGAAAAAAATACTTGCTTTCTGCGATGTTTACCTCGGCCTGTTGTGAGGTGGATTAAGTTAACTATGCATGTAGAAAGCTCTTAAAAATAATTGGCTTTTGATATTGAGAAATATCTGGGCTAAACTGCTGATATTTAGATCTGTCGTGCTGAATTCTGGTATGCGTATGTGTGTATGTGTGTGAGTAAGATTAGTAGAGTATGTAGCGTTAAACAAGGAGCCCAGGTGGCACAGTGGGTAAGTGCTCGGCTGCTGTTATGTATTAAATTATGCCCCCTAAAAATATATGTTGTAAATCCTAGTCTCTGTGGTTACAATCCCATTTGGGAATGGGTTGTCTTTGTTATGTGAATGAGGCAGAATTAATGTAGGGTACATCTTGAGTCAATCTCTTTTGAGATATAAAAGAGATTGAACAAACGAGCAAGAGAAGCAGAGATGGGGGAAACGTGCCAAGCCACGTGAAGATTGCCCAGAAGTGAAAGCTCAGAAGAGACAAGAGCTTTCCTCCAGAAGCGACGGAGAGAGAGAAAGCCTTCGCCTAGAGCCGGCACCCTGAACTTGGACTTCTAGCCCCCTAAACTGTGAGATTTATATTTGTGAAAAAGCCACCCACTTGTGGTACTTTTGTTACAGCAGCACTAGATCACAAAGACAGCTGCTAAATGAAAGGTTGATGGTGTGAACTCGCCCAGCGGTTCCTTGGGAGAAAGACCTGCCAGTCTGTTCCTATAAAGATTACAGCCTAGAAAACCATATGGGGCAGTTCTCCTCTGTCACATGGGGTCACTGTGAGTCAAAATGAAACATACTAGAGGGCATCTAACAGTAACAATATAGCTTTAAACACTTTGTCTATATTTTACTATTGTTGCTTTTCAATGGAGTTTATTTACTGTTAGTATATCTAACACAATCATTTTTCTGAGGTTATTCACTTTAAGAGCTACTGCAGCAAATCAGAGGAGCCCTGGTGGTACAGTGGTTAAAATGCTCAGCTGCTAACTTAGAGGTTGGTGGTTCAAACCCACCAGCTGCTCTGCAGAAGAAAGATGTGGCAGTAGGCTTCCGTAAAGATATATGGCCTTGAAAACTGTATGGGGCAGTTCTAATCTGTCCTATAAGGTTGCTGTGAGTCAGAATCAGCTCGACAGAGGGTTTGGTTTGGTTTTGGTGGGTAGCAAATCAGACAAGCTAAATTTATTGCCCTACAATTGCAAAACCCAAAACCCGTTGCTGTCTCCAACTCATAGTGACACTATGGGTCAGAGTAGAACCGTCCCGTAGGGTTTCCAAGCTGTAAATCTTTACAGAAGCAAACTGCCACATCTTTTTCCCATAGAGCGGCTGGTGGGTTCGAACTGGTGACCTTTTGGTTAGCAGCCGAGTGCTTAACTGTTGTGCTACCAGGGCTCCTGCCCTACAATTACTATATGAAAATTACACAGCTTTAATCATATGATGTGTATAACACAGGAGTAAATATAAAAACTATTACAGCTTCTCAGAGAGCAGTGCGAGCAGGTACTTGCTCATCAAAAGGTCACTTTAGATAAAGTGTTTCTACCCAGATGTGCTTTTGATTTGTTGTAAATTATTTTGAGGCTAAATATCAGTTTTGGTGTGGTAATGAATTTGCCCCCCCCTTTTTTTTTGTTGGTATAACTTACGAACAAATCTAAGCTTTAAATCTTCATGCCAAAACTGCTTCATATTCTCAAAAGATCCTTAATTTGTGTTTAACCTATGAAGATGGCTCAGTTTTTTAGTAAATTTTTCTTGAGTTTTCTTAATTCTTCTGGCTCATTTTATGAAAAGGGATCATTAAAAACAAATTTCATCTTATAATGCATTATATACGTGGTATCAGCTTTTGAGGAAACCCTGGTGGCGTAGTGGTTAAGAGCTACGGCTGCTAACCAAAAGGTCGGTAGTTCAAATCCGCCAGGCGCTCCTTGGAAACTCTATGGGGCAGTTTTACTCTGTCCTGTAGGGTCGCTATGAGTCGGAATTGACTCGACGGCAGTGGGTTTGGCTTTGGTATATCAGCTTTTGAGAGTCCCTGGGGGGTCACAGATGGTTAAGCACTCCACTACTAGCTGAAGGCTTGGTGGTTCTAACCCACCCACCCATAGATGGCTTGGAAGACAGGCCTGGGGACCTGCTTCCAGAAGATCACAGCTTTGACAGTTCCTGTGGAGGAGTTCTGCTCTGGCACACATAGGGTTGCCATAAGTTGTCATTGACTCAACGACAACAAAAACACATCCGCTTTTGAGGGATTGTTGATTGAAACTATTCCTATATAGGGAAACCCTGGTGGTGGTGTGGTTAAGACCTATGGCTGTTAACCAGAAAGCTGGCAGTTCAAATCCACCAGGCGCTCCTTGGAAACTCAGTGGGGTAGGGACTACTCTCCCCTATAGGGTCCCTATGAGTCGGAATCGACTCAATGGCAACAGGTTTGGTTTTTTGGTTTATTCCTATATGTTTATATTTCTACTCCCTTAGAGTGCCATCTTGTTGCTCTCTAAGGGAGGAGCTGTTCAGAGCTTGCGTATGGCAGACCTTAAGGAAATCAGAGTGTTGAAGCCAGTTTTATATTGATGATTCAGAGGAAAGAATGTAATTTACTGAGTCAGCACAGCTGTTTATACCCTGTGTGGTGTGAAATGGCTTTTGTGCTTGAGGTGCTGTTTTTTAAATGTCTTAACTCCAAGGTCTTGATTAACTTTTCTTCTTACTAATTACATTCTCCCCAGCTTTAATGTCTAGTTTATAAAATGCCCTTTTTATTTCTCTGAATTATTAATTATAATTAAAATACAGACCTTTCTTAAGTTCTAATAGTTTGCCCTTTATATTTCTCTTCCTACTCAAACTCCTTAACCCTTTCAAGACTGGCAGTATTTATTTAAAAAAAAAAAAAAAAAAAAACCAAGCCCACTGCCGTCAAGTCAATTCTGACTCATAGCAACCCCACAGGGTTTCTAAGGCTGTAGTATATATGGCTACCACTTACTTTTTGTACCTCTGGGGTTCATTGGGAACCTTTGGTCCCACTGATAGTATGTACTGCAGGAAGGTAGGTCGCTATGAAACGGTTTGAAACGGAAAAAACAGGGATGTGCTGCAAGTTACTGTTTTTACAGGGTATTGTACGAGGTGGTGCTGAACCATTGAATTTTTGGTAGGAAAAACATGAATTTTGAAAATTTTATTTGTTACACATATGTACCTCTGGACTCTGGGGTTAGAATTTGTGTTCACAAGCATTATACATTTGTACCTCTGGATTCCAAGGGTGTGATTTGTGGAATGAGGCGTAAAACAAAGATCATACTACCTAACAAATGATTCAGCATGCCCTCCATTACTGAAAACACACAGTATCAATACAAAGTTAAAAGGAAAAAATAATTAAGTCACGAAATTAACCTGTATTTATATCTTATTCAGATTTGCCTAATAATTCACTGTGACTTTTAAAGGTTTATTCTCCCCAAATCTCCACATTAAGGGTTCCTTTTACTAAGATACTTAGCACCAAGCCCTTTGGAAACCATTTTACTATGTGTTTGTTTAAAAACTTTGGGCGGCTGTATACAGAAAAAAAGAAAATATTTCCAAATTACTTATTTCATAATTATCCACAAAACACAAAATTTAGTATTTGGCCATGTTGTTGTTAGGTACCATTGTGTCCTTTCCAACTCATAGTTACCCCAGTAACAGAATAGAACTGCCCAGTAGGGTTTTCTAGACTGTATTCTTTACAAGAGCAGATCCCCAGGTCTTTCTCCTTTGAAGCCACTGGCAGGGGGCAGGGGAGTTTTGAACTACTGACCTTTTGGTTAGCAGCTGAGTGTTTAACCATCAAGCCACCAGGGCTCCTAGGGAAGGTTTTTTTGTTTTGTGTATTCTGCCATCAAGTTTTCACCAGTTTTCTTTTCTTTGAACCATTAAAATATTTACATGTAGAAATGAACTCATTACGGACCAAACTGAACTCTCTATAAACTCAGTCATTATTACTGAGCAGTAAGCTGGACATCAGAAGAATAGTTGGCATTTCTATATAATCTATGCAGATTGTTTTTGGGAGAGAGGAAATAAGTTTTATTTTCAAGTTAGTTAATATTCTGAAAATGTCACCAAGAGGTTCAATATATGATAGCTTATGCTTATGAAATTTTTGCTGCTGGGGATTTTAGTAAAACCATAAACACTTCCCACTAGATCTTTGGGAAATGTTCAATTGCTAATAAATTTTCTAATTTGCATTCAATTTAAAAAAACTAGTCCTCTGACAATGCCTTTTTTCCCCAAGTGTCTCAGAATCATAATAAATAATTTCTGCATTGTTTCATGAGGTTTTTCTTAGATGTTTGGGCCATGAATTAATTGCAATGAGAGTAACCTCAAGAAATATGTATTTCACAACTGAAAATGAGTGCAAACTGTATGAGTTGCTATGACTTATAGGCTAAGACAGTCTTTGGAAACCCTGGTGGTGGCATAGTGGTTAAGTGCTACGGCTGCTAACCAAAAAGTTGGCAGTTCGAATCTGCCAGGCACTTCTTGGAAACTATGGGGCAGGTCTACTGTGTCCTGTAGGGTCGCTATGAGTCAGAATCGACTTGACGGCAGTGGGTTTGTTTTTTTGTTTTTTGTTAAGACAGTCCTTAGAAAATTGCAGTTAATTTAATAAATGTCTTATTATTTTCCTTATGAACAAAATGTGCCTTTATGGAACATTATTACTTAAAAAGTAAATGTATCTTGTTCCTTGAAATTGGTGTCTTAAGGTTTTTTTTTTCATTTTCTTTTTGGTGATATTATCATCATGTGGTTGTAAAATGCTTTGAAATCCTTAGCATTATGTCAGTGTAAGTAGAGAAGTGTATGTTCAACATCCCACACCCGAACAGCGATAACACTAGAGTATGAAGGTGCTACCATAGAGGTCTGCACAGGTGCCATGGCACACAGAGGCCCCAGACTCAGCCTGGAGTGTCAAGGATGGCGTCCTCCAAATACAGGCATCTTGATTGTTGAGGTTACAGTCAAAAGAATTTGAGAGTTTTTTTGTTTTGTTTTTAATATTCCCTAAAAGGTTGGCTAGCATTCTAATTTCCTACTAAGAGTGTAAATGCAAACATTCTAATTTCCAAGGGTAATCTTTCCAAAGATGATTGGATTTAAATTGTGTAGGAGATTTCCACGTAGATTACCCTCCTATTTCCACTTTCTGACTTGGTTGGAGGTTAGAATACTGGAGACACTTACCTCTTACATTTATGTATTTTTTCTTGTCAGCCTTCCTAGTTGCCATGGTTCGGTAGTACTGAAGTTGGTAAGATTTAGAAAGCCTTTCTTATGTTCACTACATGACAAACTCCTACTCACTGTTTTAAGATTCAGTTCCAAATCTTACCTTTCCTGCGAAATCTTTTTTGACTTTCTCAGCGGTTAGTTTTTTGTGTTTCTGTAATATAACCACGTTGTATCTTGATTTATACTTGCATTATGGCACTTACTATGCTATATTTTAATTACTGGTTTACATGCCTTTTGTTTTGAGGTGTCAATAATTTTTTGTATTCCTTGGGCCTAGTTCTTGTACATTATGAATGAATGGTCAATTCAGAGTTTGGAGTCTTATTTTTTCACAAATTGATTTGCCTTACTCTACAGGCAATCCCTGGGTTTCAAACGAGATTACTTCCTAAGTGTGTCTTTAAGTCGAATTTGTAGGTCAATCAGAACAGGTGCATGTGGTCAGGGACAGATGAGCCAATAAGCAAGGTACACAATGGCATACATGTGTTTACTCACTCATCTGTAGTGCATAATTTCACCTGTTTTTCACCACATCTTTGAAATTGTACAGATGAGTAAGTAAACACAATTAAGCCCTTGTGTACCTTGCTTACTGGCTAATCCACCCCTAACAGTTATCTACCTTCAAAGTATACCTTGAACCTGTATACTTTTCTCCACCTCTGCTGCCTCCAGCTGATCCAAGCTACCACCCCTCTCTCATCTAGATGGCCGTAATCGCATTCTGACTTTCTCACTGCTTCTCCTCTTGGTCTTGTATAGTTTTCTCTGTACAGCAGGCAGGCTGAGCTTTTAAAAATGTAAATCTGATCATGTCTTTTCCAAAGTGGTTGAAAGTAAGACCCCTGTGGGTCCTTGGCATGGTCGTTTTTGTTTTTTGGAGGTTTTAGAGACTTCATCCCACGTTATAGGAAATATTAAGAGCCACGTATATCACATATACAGTTTTATTTAGTTAGTTTTTACTATCACATTTTTAAAGAGTTTTTATAGTTTTGCTTCTGAAATTCTTTGGCTACAAGTACTGATTTAATTAGCAACTGCACATTTAGGAAGTTTTGCAAAGTAAGAATTGTTTTCAAATGTAATGAAAATATTTTAAATACTAAAGTTAACAATTCACGAGATTGGTGGGTCCTTAAATTCTGAGGACATTTACATGTTTGTTAATTTTTATGGTTACAATTTTCTTTTTGGATTTTGAGGTTTTAAATGTATGTTTTTCAGGTCCCAAACATTTTTTTAAGCCCCTGAAAAGCTCGTAGACCCTGAGAATTAGGTGGAGACAGACTAATGGATTAAGTGGCCCTGTTCATGCTCCTTGTGACTTTGTTGTTGTTCAGTGCTGTTGAATTGATTCCGACTCACAGTAACCATATAGGACAGAGTAGAACTGCCATAGGGATTCCTGAGTTGAAATCTTTATGGGAGCAGATTGCCAGGTCTTTTCTGCTGCAGAGCCGCTGGTGGATTTGAACTAATGATCTTTTGGTTGACAGCCGAACGATTTAACCATTATGCCACCAGGGCTCCTCTGTGACTTTCTACTGTTCTTAAAATCCATACCATGGCCTGCAACACCCAGTATTGTGGTCTCGCTCCCTCCTACCTCTTCAAGTTCATGTCATCGCTCTTTCCCCTGCTCACAAATCCTAGCCGCCTGATTATCCCTCCTGTTCCTTGAACATGTCAGTTTTCCACTTTAGAGTTTTTAGATTCGTTTTGCTACTCCACTTAAACATTCCTCCTGAGTGAAGCCTTTCCTAACCGTGTTATCTAAAATAAGCGTCCTGCAGTTATTCTATATCCCATCAAACTCAGCAGTTTACTTCTCCCGTGAGGATACCAACTCCATGTAGGTAAGGACTTGGCCTGTTGGGCTCGCTGTGATATCCCCAGCACCTTGCAGAGTCTGACACATAGAAGGCACACAGTACATATCTGTTGAAGAGCTATTAGATTCTATGATTTGACTCATCCTTGCATTGTCGCTGTACACTCTTAAAAAACATGATCATAATGAATCACTCACTTAAAACTGCTGAATTCTCTTTGCTAATATTTTACTTAGAATTTTTGCATCTGTCTTTGTAAGTGTTCATGAGTTTTCTTTTTTTATACCATCTGGCACAGTGGTTAAGTGCTATGGCTGCTAACCAAAGTGTCGGCAGTTCACATCCACCAGGCGCTCCTTGGAAACTCTCTGGGCCAGTTCTACTCTCTCCTATAGGGTCGCTATGAGTCGGAATTGACTTGACGGCACTGGGTTTTGGGTTGTCCCCATGGGTAGCAGAGATACATTAGCCTCACAGAAGAAATTAGGACACTTGCCCTTTGATACTTCTAAATTCTGGAACGGTAGGGGTAACATGGAAATTACCTGTTCAGTAAAAGTTAGGTAGAATTCACCCAGAAAACATCTGGGTCTGGTGTATTTTTAGTGGTTGGTTCTTTGGATACCTTATAAATTTCTACTATGTTATTTTCTCTAACTTTTCTGAGTTGATTTTGGTAATTTGTATTTTCCTTGATGACCATCCATTTTATTTATTCAAGATTATTGACATAAGACTATGTGTAATTATCTCACAATTAAAAAAAATCTTCTCAAAGTCTTTGGTTATAGTGTTTCCTTTCTGAGCCCTGATGCTTATTTATAACTTCTCTTTAAAATTTTTTTCTTGATCAGATTTTTCCAAATGTTTATCTACATTTATTATCTTTAAAACCAAAACACAGTTTTTGGTTTTATTGATCCAGTGTGCGTTTTTGGTTATTGCTTTATGCTTTTATCATTATTACTCTCTTCTGAGTTTATTTACTCTTTTTTTAGATTTTTGAGTTGAATGTTCAGCTCATTATTTTTCTATCTTGTTTTCTAATAAAGAAGATTGTGAGTGGTATTGTATAGTCTCCAAAAGGGCCTGCTTTGAAAGAACACTCACTTCAATGTTAAGCTCTGGTTTATTTGTTTAAAATAAACTAATTTTTTATTACTTTGTAGCCTCATCTTGTAATATAATAATTTAAAAGCATCGCCTAATCATTGATGTGAAAAAATACAATAAGTAAATCACCAAACTCAAACCAAAGCCATTGTTGCCAAGTAGATTCTGACTCATAAGATAGTTGTTGGGTATTATTTTATCTTGTAGAAAGTGTCTTTCTGTCTGAATTTTGTGTTTGCCTCTAAGGATCTCCATCAGCCTTTAGCTTAAAAACCAAAAAAAAAAAACCAAGTCCCTTGCTGTCGAGCCCATTCCAACTCACAATGACCCTATAGGACAGAGTAGAACTGCCCCATAGGGTTTCCAAGGCTGTAATCTTTATGGAAGCCGACTGCCACATCTCTTTCCCACTGAGCAGCTGGTGGGTTCAAACTGCCAACCTTTCAATAAATCACAGCTTCCAAAATATCTGGCAACAGAGGGGAAATACAGTATATTTATTGTGCTTGTTTTTTTTAAATAAACAATTAGATTAATTGCTTTAGATTTAGAGGTATCTCACACGTACACACATGCAAAAGATGTCTGAAAGGTGAAGAAAAATACTGAGAATATTATTTGAGAATAGAACTAATACAGTATTTTGTTGTTGTTGTTGTTAGGTGCCATTGAGTCAGTTCTGACTCGTAGTGACCCTATGTACAACAGAACGAAACACTGCCCGGTCCTGAGCCATCCTTACAATTGTTGTTAACACTTGAGCTCATTGTTGCAGCCACTGTGTCGTTCCACCTCGTTGAGGGTCTTCCTCTTTTCCGCTGACCCTGTACTCTGCCAAGCGTGATGTCCTTCTCCAGGGACTGATCCCTCCTGACAACATGTCCAAAGTATGTAAGACGCAGTCTTGCCATTCTTGCCTCTAAGGATGTACTTCTTCCAAGACAGATATACTATTTTAAAATGTGCTTATTCTACGTTTCCCGACTTTTCTGACACCCTGTTATTTTAATGCTTATGAACAACACATATAAACGTTTGTAAAATAATGTCTTGCATTGTGGGAATGAAGACTTAGCAAAAGTCAGTTTCATAGAGAGATTGGGTCCATCACAAATTAGGACAAGGCGGCTGTACCATCTCCATGCATTTTAGCATACTGAGCATGCTCCACCTAAGTAAGCTTTCCGTAGCTCATCTGGAAGGTATTGGAAGGGTAAAAATAGAATAAATATTCAGAATTTCCATCCAAGGAGTTTCCTGCTTTTGCCTACATCTCCATTGTCAGTCCAGGTCCTGGCTCCTGCTCCACTCAGTGCTACGTAAAGACAGTAGAAGTATTTTACGCCGCAAGTATCCAGGCAGCCAGATCGCCTAGGCATTGGCCTCTGCCTGCCCTGAAACAGCTCCTTTCCTGTTCTTCTGTTGGAATTAATGAGTGGAAAAAGCCACGGAAGGAGACTGAGTAAAGAAAGACTCAAGCCAGGATGACAAACGTTTGCGATTTAGAAAGTGTTCATAGGTTGGTTCCTTTTCCAGAGAAGCTTGCCTTACAGAATCCATCAGTTCTCTGCTCCTTGGTGTGTCAGATCACACTTGGTCAGCCTGGTTCATTTGAGAGAAGTACAAGGTGAGATCTGACCTTTTCTGGTCTGTAGAGATTGATGGAGTCAGATGGTTGCAGGATACTCACCTGTTTCCTACCATTTTAGTTACTTTACTGAGTCCCTGGGTGATGCAGACAGTTGACGTGCTTGGCTGTTAACCAGCAGGTTGGCAGTTTGAGTCCACACAGAGGCAGAAAGGCCTGGTGATTGACCCCCTGAAACATTGACTGTGAAAACCCTACGGGGCGTGGCTTCGCTCTGACGCACGTGGGCTTGCTGTGATGAACCACGCACTGACGGCGACTAGGTTTTTGTTTATTTCCTTGAGTAACCCTAAAAACAGATAGATAGATGTGAGTTTCATTCCCCTGCATTCTACAGCCTTCAGTATGGATTACACCTCAACATAAAGAAAACAAAAATCCTCACAACTGGACCCATAAGCAACATCATGATAAACTGAGGAAAGACTTAAGTTGTCAAGGATTTCACTTTACTTGGATCCACAATCAATGCCCATGGAAGCAGGAGTCAGGAAATCAAATGACATACTGCATTGGGAAAATCTGCTGTAAAAGACCTCTTTAAAGTGTTGAAAAGCAAAGGTGTCACTTTGAGGACTAAGGTGCGCCTGACCCAAGCCATGGTATTTTCAGTCGCCTCATACGCATGTGAAAGCTGGACTGTGAATAAGGAAGACTGAGGAAGAATTAGTATCTTTGAATTATGGTGTTGATGAAGAACATTGAACATACCTTTGACTGGCAGAAGAATGAATAAATCTGTCTAGGAAGAGATATAGCCAGAATACTCCTTAAAAGTGTGGATGGGAGGACTTTGTCTTGCATATTTTGGACATGTTATCAGGACAGACTAGTCCCTGGAGAAGGACATCGTGCTTGATAAACCTGGTAAGCAAAAGAGAGGCAGACCCTCAAGGAGATGGACTGACACAGTGGCTGCAACGGTGACCTCAAGAACAGCAACGATTGTGAGGATGGTGCAGAACTAGGCAGTGTTTAGTTCTGTTGTACATAGGGACTTTATGAGTCGGAACCGACTTGACAACACCTAACTAACTTGCTTATATTTGAGTGACAGACTTCCTGTTGTTCAGGGCAGTGCCAATTGTGGGTCCAAGTCATTCTGTTGCTGGAAACTTCCAGGTTCTGTTTAGCGTAACTCTACCAGCCTAGCTGGGGAGAATGAAAGGCAACTTTATAGGTTGGCCCAACAAGGAGACAGAAGGGCCTGCATACCACTCAAGACTGCCTCACAGGCAGCTTGTTGAGGCTGGTTTATATAGGCAGGACCAACTTCAGACTACAAAATGGTGCACGCGCAGGCGCAGAGCATTTTAGAATGAGTAAGCATTTTCTAGGAAAGCTTGGTGGCTTAGTGGGGTTAAGTGCTATGGCTGCTAACCAAGAGGTCGGATCCGACAGGCGCTCCTTGGAAAGTCTATGGGGAAGTTCTACTCTGTCCTATAGGGTCGCTATGAGTCGGAATTGACTCGACGGCAGTGGGTTTTTTGGGAAGCATTTTCTAAGATCTGGGTTCAGTTTCCTGCGCAGGAGGAACTTAGTTACTTTCGTTCATTAACATTTCAGTTCTCCTGGGGTGGAGCATTTACCATGCATGAAGCAGTTAATGAGCTAATGAGCTAAAGGTCATCTGGAATGCCAGGATGGAGGTTAGAACCTGTTTCAGCTGATTGGCTAGCTCTCTCGGCTGTTCTCTTTAAGGAGGTCCTGAGGAGGAAAAGAAAGAACTCTAGGAAATGGGCTCGGTGAGGCTAAGAAAAATGGCTCGGTGGTTCTAGGCCTGTCTTCATTTATTTATTCACTTTCCATGTGGGGTTTGGTGTAGGGGCCTCATACCATAGTTTATAGTCTAATGGCAAAGACAAACGTTAACCAAATTCTTGCACAAATAATACACTTCAGTCATGGTTGGTGTGGAGAAAAAGTGAAAAGGATGTTATGGGAGTGTTGACAGAAAGGCTTGGTCTAGATTAGGATCAAGGAAGGTTCTCTTGGGGGTAGTGGCCTACTTTTGAGATGCTGAAGGGAGGATGAACAGAACTGCTGAAGAAGAAACTGAAAGGAACCCTAGATACCATCTAGTGAGTTCAGTCCCCACACATTCTACAAGTGAGAAAACCGAGGCCCAGAGATGTAAGGGGACTTGCCTAGTGAAGTTTACATAGCCTGCTAGTGCAGAGCTGGAGATGCAAACCCAGCATGGATTTCTTAGGTAGGCGGGAATCAAGATGCACACAGAGAGAAGAGGAGTTCCTGGCCAGCACCTGACTACTAGCCAAAAGTCTGGTGGTTCAAACCCACCCAGAAGCACCTCGGAAGACAGGCCTGGCAGTCTGCTTCTGAACGGTCACAGCCTTGAAAACCCTGAGGCAGTTCTACTGGGCACACATGGGGTCACCAGGATGGCAACCAACAATAACAACAAATGTAGAAGAAGGGATACAGGCATGGTGGAAACCAAACCCAAAACCCAGTGCCACTGAGTCGATTCTGACTCATAGAGTCCCTATAGGACAGAGTAGAACGGCCGGCAAAGGGTTTCCAAGGAGCGGCTGGGAGATTCAAACTGCCAACTTTTTGGTTACAGCCGAGCTCTTAACCATTGCGCCACCAGGGCTCTGGTGGAAACCAGGTAGGTTTAAATTCAGTGCCCACTCTAAGTCACCTGTGGATCTACTTCCCTGGTGGGGGTGGGGTTTAAAGGTGAGTTAGAGCTGCCCTGCCCTGCCCTAGAGGAACTCTTTGCTATGGCTGTAGCATAGTTTTTATTTGGGGCTTGGGGAAGGAGGTACCAGACACATATGTACAAAACAATAAATGTAGAGTTCAGAGTTGGGAAACCAGGCCCTCTGCCTTGCAGCTGCCTAGCTGTGTGATTTGGGATAAGTCACTTACCTCCCCGACTCGCCATTCAGGGTTTATACTTTGGTGTATTTCCATTCAGCCTTTTTCTGTGCGTGTTAGGAGCTTGGTAGAGATCAGTCGTGTCCCATATTTCACCTTAACCTTTAAAAACCGAAGTCTCTTGTTCGGGTAGAGCTTCGCTTGAGCCCCCTTTTAAAGAGCAGTTTGCCAGCCTGCGCAAGCAAACCAAGACCCAGGCTCTGCAACACTGGTTAACAACTGAGCCTATTTCTGTAAACCAGTAAAGGTTTTTCTATTCTGTTCACCCGGCGCTCCCGTGCTGTTGCCACTGTCACAGAGAGCATCTGTAGGCGGAGGGTATGAGGTAACAGCATTTCACAAATGACAGTGAAGTGGAAAAGGGCCGCTTTCCCTTTAAGGCGGTTTCCTCCCCCAGCTCCCGCCCCTTTCCTGATTGACAAACCTCCCCGAAGTCACGTGATCCGCCTCTATTTGAAGGTCACAAAAAGCTGCTTCCTTTAGAGACAGAGGGGGAGCGAGAGAGCGAGAGGGAGAGTGAGCGAGAGAGTTAGTTCAAGCCAAGATGGCCGACAGTCTCTCTGCTGGTTTCTGAATATTTAAAATACAAAAAAACAGACAGACAAAAAGAAATCATTTTTGGGACCTTTTTTCATTTCCATTTCTACCTTGTATGCCTCAATTTGCTGGATTTAAGCACTGCTGCACTTTATGAGGTTGGTAAATATTTTCGATTTTTTTAAACCAATTGATTTATATGGATCTTGTCTAACCGTTTCCCTAGTGCTGTTGCCAATCGACATTTGTCTGGCATGGAGACTGGCTTCAGACGTTTCGTGAATCTGTAAATCCGACCTGTGGTGTACTTTTGGTTCGGCATTTTAGAAATGGAAACGCTTCGGTAAAATATTTAAATTTGGAAGTGATTTAATTGCACTTTTAATTTCTGTACAGACTTTCAGCCTCTTTTCTGTCTTGCAAATCAATGAAGCTGTAATTGGAAACTGGATATTTAGAAAGAGGTTTTTTTTGAAAACACAGACTCCCCCCTCCCCCCTTAAATCTGCTGCAAAAATTTGCATAAATATAAATGGGTTTGCATTCTTTCGGCTGCTCAGGCCGACAAAGGATCTGGGAGGGCAAGCGCCAGAACGGGAAAGCTTTTTTTTTTTTTTTTAAAAACGGGGCCGTCCTTCCTAGAGAGATGTAAAACCTAAACTAAGACCTGATACATTTTAAACATCAGGTTGGGGGCGAGTGAACACCAGGAGGGTTGGGGTTTGTAGATTCCCCTGCTTGCAAACCTCCCAGGCAGGCAGTCTGGGGGATCAGCCCTCCCTTCTGAGCGCGCTCCTTTGCGCCAGGTCTCTGTTCTCAAATGTGCAGCCAGATGCGCTTTTATTTTGATCGTGTTTTGAACCAAATGTTAGGACTGTCTTGTAAACATGGTGTTTTAAAGACGTAAGCAGCTCCTCAGCCCGATTCAGAATGATTTCTCTCTCCAGTTCTCACAGGAGATCGGTCTCCATTTCCTACTGAATAACATTTCGATTTGATTTTTATGTAGATGCGTAAGTGGGCTTTTCAGCACAAATTCAGCGTGCGTTTGGCTGCCTGTTCTGGCCTTGTATCCATTGTGAAATGGTCATTTAGGGCCCCATAAATAAGTAGCTGTACGTGTGCTTATTAGTAACCCTGAAACTGTGCAGTGCCCGAAGTTAAATTCCATTACTCCTGATGCAGGATTCTAGAAGCCTGCCAGCACGGAGGGAAAAAAGCTGAAAACTTGCTTTCTCCAGCTACCTCCCCCTATCGTCGTGTGTGTGATGTAATGCCTGTCGGTCTGGTGGGCTGAGAGGATTGTAGTTTGTGGTGCTGTGGGTGAGCTGCCCCCACCCTGGGTAAATTACCCCACCCCAGCCCCAGCATATCCCTGGCTTGGAGAGGCCTTGTTTTCTTTTTTCCTTTTTCCCCTAATTTGTATCCTCCTGATTTATGGGGTGGCATATTGGCAGGAGAAAGAGACTGTTCTTCTAAATCTGTTACAAAGTATAGTTTAGGAAAGGCATTTAAATATGCAGATGGTTGAATTGTCATATCCCCATCATTATGTAGCCTTGGATTAAAGCTAATTAAGCGTAAATGGAATAATTTTTATCAGAAGGGAGCAGCGTTTTTTGTTGTTGCCTTTTTAATTAATCTAATTATAAGATGCTTGTTGGGCCTGAAAGTGTTAAAAATAATAATAAAATGGAAAAAAACGCTGGACCATTTTGAAAATTTGACAGTCAGGAAGAGGGTGTGTAGTGCTTTCAAAAGCTTTATTCACTGTTAAAATGGATTGGCCTCTAGTGCTGAAAACGGCCTGTTTGGACCAATTGTGTGTAGATGAAGGGACTTTCACGCTAATTTAACAAAAAGACTTTGCATTTGAATACATAATTAAAGTTTCCCTGTCTTCTAAAGAGCAAGTATTTTATTATTTTTAAAAATACTGTTGTTTTTGCTTTAGTAATGGCAGTAAGCAGAGAAGTGGCTGTTTAGATGAAGTGTAAATTTTTTTGGTGGTGTAAGTTCAGCTTTTGTGTAAGAGGGAAACATTACAAATTTGGCTCTTTAAATTTTTTACAGCGTGGATTTAAAAGAAAAAGACATAGAAATTACCTTAGTGCTAGGAAATGTGGCTCTGTGGTGGACATAAGAAAAAATAAGAGCTCTGGTTTTTGTTGTTGTTTCTTCTGAAAATGAAAGCGTTGATTTGGGGCTTTACTTGTGAGATGATTCATTTTACGCCCATTTCCTAAGTTGGCCTTGCAAGAGAGAGAAACCTAGGCTTTCCATGTTTTGCCATTAGCTTGTTTTTGTGGACTGTGTAAACATGTGGATGGCAGGTTAATTTAGTTGACAGAGCAGAGGAACCAGAAGTAGGGCCATGCTCTGTCAGGCAGAAAGGAGGATCATATAGTGAACATTAACAGAATGCCATCTGAGTCTTTGAAATGTTTTTACAAATACACATTTCTCCCAGCCGGGCTGAAAGGTGAGATAAATAGGACCTGGTTTCGTGGATAGGAAACATTCAGGCTCCGGTTGAGTTTGAGAAGCCCAGCTGCCATTTTGGGTCTTAGTTCCCGCAGAGCCAATCCTATGGCACACCAAAACCAAGGCAGCTCAGACACAAATAGAAACGAGTGATAAATCAAGTGTGCAGATGGATAGTATTTAATTTGTGCGTCTGTTGAAGTTTTCTTTCTGCTGGTAATGTGAAATGAAGCCTTAGGAACTTTAGAGTTGTAGCGGACATTATGAAGAGCAAAGCCCAGGAGTATTAGAACTTGCGTGTTGTGGTTTTGCTTTCTAAAAATGAGGTGGCATATGCAGAGGAAGTTTCTTACTGGAGAAAGTAAATATAATATAAATATATAAGTATAATCCTTACTAAAGCTCTCCCTTCTGTCCACATTTCCTTATCCTGGTCTAGTTGTGATATTATGCTGTTGTTGTTAGCGGTCCTCCAGCCCATGGCGACCCCATACGCAACGGAACAGAATACTGCCTGGTTTGGTCCTATGCCATCCCGGTAATCTGTTGTGAATCTGACCATTGTGATCCACAGGGTTTTCATTGGCTGATTCTCAGAAGTAGATCGCCAAGTCTTTCTTCCAAGTCTGTGGTATTATTGTCTTGTTATTATTCACTACACTGCTCAGTCTCAGAAGGAAATGTCACAGCCTCATTATTAAGATTTGACTGAGGCATCACAAAAATTGATGGCATTTATCAATCACAAATGGCATCTTCTTTTTATTTTTCCATCCTTCCATCTGGTTCCCAGAAAGGAAGCATTGACATCTCCGATACATGGTGCAGACTCAGCCCTTGTTGTTCAGGGTTGAATGACCATTTGGTATTCTCTATCACCACTAGACAATTCTTTAAAAATAAGCTTCTGAAAATTGAAACTGAGACTTCTAAGGCTTTTCCAGCTCTTCAACTCTACAAGAGACACTGAAGTAGTCCTCTGTGATGATGAGAGCTTCAGGTTCGATAGACCAGGCCAGGCAGGTAATAGTAGTAAGGGGTAGTCCTTCCCCCTACCCAACTGCCCCATGACTGAAGGAGTTTAATTTTTATAACTCAGGTAGCACAGTCATTGACTATCTGTGATTTGTACTGGACAAGGCCCTGGGGCAACAAAGACTAAGGTACTTTGGCCCTACCCTCAAGGAGGTTCAGGTCTGGCAGGGAAGGTACCCTGTGAACAGCTCAGGACACCTTAGTGGTACATGTGCGGTATTTAGAGCAAGTACCTGGTACTGAAGTATCCTGAGTATATGCATTCGGAGCGCCTTATTTAATGAAGCTCAGTGATTACCCATTTATTAATTTTTAGTCATCATTTGCATACTAGAACTTGTGATTTGAAGATGGGGGTCTCTGACATTGGCTGGAGAGAGGGCAGCGTATGGTAATTGTTTCCCAGCACAGTTTTGTTCTGACTTCCCTTACCTGCTTCTTTTGCTTAAAACTGGAGGTGGAGTCTGGGGGAGTGAATCCAAGCCACTTGGCCTGAAAAGGGATTAAACCTATGATCGTGATCTTTTTAACATGTGCTCCTTCCTTCTTTAATTCATACATTCATTCGGGAATCATTTATTATGCCCCTAATATGTGTCAGGTACTTTGTAGGTTCTGGGGATCTGAGGATTAATGTGGTTGACCCATGGCCCTGAACAGCCACTTAGTTCATGTGGAAATGTTTGCTGTTTGGTGAATATCTAACTTTCTGTTTTGGCTTATGACTGGGTTAACTATAGTTCTCTTCACCTAATGATCTCTACTGATAATCGGAATGATGGGTAATTTTTACTTCTGGTACTTCCAGAGATTTTCTTTTAAGATTTGACATGATAGTCACTTTATCTTTTTTCTTTAGCCTTGCAAAACTGTCTTTTGAATTCTGTCTGGGAACCTTGCAACCTAAAGTCACCGCTCTAGTTATTCTACCATGTCCCTCAGTTTTACTTTTTTAATACCCGTTAATAATATCACCATCGGAAATTATGTTATCTGTGGATGGTGCATCTTTCCCCATAAAACTATAAGCTCTCATGGGGACAGAGACCTTGTCTGTCTTTTGCTCACGTTGTGTAGCCTCAGCATCTCAAACGGGGCTTGGCGGAAGCTGTTAGCTGCCATTGAGCTAGCCCCGACTCATGGCGATCTTACATACAGCAGAATGAAGTGTCGCCGTCCCGTGCCGTCCTCGTGACCGGTGCTGTGTTCGAGTCCGTTGTTGTGGCTGTTGTGTCAGTCCATCTCACTGAGACTTGCCCTCATTGTTGCTGACCCTCTACCAGACGTGAACTCATTTTCTAACTCTTGGTCTTTGCCGATGACATGTCCGAAGTAAGTGAACCCAAGTCTTCCCATTCTTGCTTCTCGGGAGCATTCTGTATTCTAACACTGAAATACATTCCTTCTGTGTCTTTTAAGACTAATTTGTTCTTTCTTCTGGCAGTACCCACGGTATGTTTTCAATTAAAGAATGTATGTGAGTTAGGCCTGAGTGTAAGTTCATGTGACCCTGGAGCCCAGTTTCTTCTTCAGTGAAATGGGGATAATACGTTGTTGTGAAGCATGAAGGAAATGCTGTACGTAATGGCCTGGCACCACATTTGTTGCTTAGTGTTTCCTTCCCCTTTGCTAAATAAACCAGAAAGGCTTTTATCACCCCACAGAATGCCTCTGTTCTTTCTCATGACTACCAGGGTCATGAAGCGTGTGCATCTCATGACTATTAGGGTCATGAAGCATGTGCATCTCATGACTACCGTGGTCGTGAAGCGTGTGCATCTCATGAGTACTGGGGTCATGAAGCGTGTGCATCTCATGAGTACCGGGGTCATGAAGCGTGTGCATCTCATAACTACTGGGGTCGTGAAGCGTGTGCATCTCACGAGTACTGAGGTCATGGAGGATGTGCTTCTCATGACTACCGGGGTCATGAGGTATGTGCATCTGACTGCCAGGGTCGTGAAGTATATACGTCTCATGACTACCAGGTTCATGGAGCACGTGCACTGACTTCTCCAAGCATCAGCCTGGACAAGGACAGGGCCCTGTTGAGCCCTTTCTTTTTATTAAAATCCCTACGTTCATGTCTGTGGTCTGAGGTCATCTTTTCATGCTCTCCAGTTTCCTTCAGGCTCTGCCTCTGTGATGTGTCCACATTGGCTTGGCTGCTTTTCACATATTCTGTGTTTTGCATCAGAAGGTTCTCAGTATTTCAAATGAACTGATCTTAGAGTGTAAAAGGCAAAGGAGAAACTACAATACAGTGGTTTTTCCTTCAGTTTGATTATTCTGAGCCCACACATGTGAATTCTGTTTAACCAAACCATTAATATTTTGACTCAAAAGATAGATAAAATAAAAAATTTACACGAATTGCCCCCTTCATGCGATGGTGTTCCGTTGATTTGGATGATACAGAAGTGGCTTTCCTTCATTGACCTTGGAATTTGTTTTTTTTTTAAAAACCCAGAAAATTGTGATGTATTTACTCATTCATTCAGCAGATTATTGAACACCCGCTAGGTGCCAGGTATTGGGCTAAGTATCAGCATAGAGTAGCGTGAAGATTTTCTCCAGGCACCAAGGCTGTAGTTAGAAAGGTAACTGTAAATGTGAGGAGGAGGTTGGCTAGTGCTCAGGGTGTTGGGTGATTATAAGGGAGGGACACCTAACCCAAGTAGAGGGAACAGCTTGTGCAAAGGCCCTGAGGCAAGGGAGCACATTGGCGTGTTTGGGGGAACTACATTTAGAGTGCTTGGACATGGCTGAAATGTGATGTGCTTAAGGGAAGAGATGATAACGGAAATGAGAGATGAAGCTGAAAAGGTAAACCCTGACCAGATGGAGAAGAGTCTAGAAGCCCTGCCTGAAGTCTTTATTTTGAGAACAATTGGAGGGTTTTAGCCGGAGTTTTGAAAGATGACTCCTGTTGTATTTGGGAAATGACTGGAGGGTTGAGTATAAAACCAGACGATATTTGCAGTAATCTCAGGTGAAATGTCAGCTGAGTTGTAAGGAAGTAGATGAGTTCCGGAGACGTTTAGAAAAAGGATTTTCATAGGATCTGACTACTGAGTATGAGAAGGTGGGGTTGGGGGAGTCAAAGATGACACCTGTGTCTCTGACCTGGGCCACTGGGCAGATGGTGGTACCGTTCACTGAGTTAGGATCCATTTAGATGAGGACCAGGTGTGGAGTTGAGATAACAAGTTGAGTTTTGGAGTTACTGAATCCTGAGACATCTAGATGGAAGATCTAGAGAACTTGAGATCTGGTCTGGAGATGATTTGAGAATCATCAGGAGTCCCAGGTTTACAAAGATTTTCCTTTTTAAGTTAATTTCTTTGGTAAGATGTTCAAAGATGGCATACCTACAGTGTGCAATGTAAAGTTCTGTTGGGTGCTGTGAAGAGTTACAAGGACACTGTTTCATAAAGAAGAAAAGTCCATATGCCTCCAGTACTATAGTGGTTGCCATTAGAAATACTCAAGGAGTTTGAGGGAGGAAAGGCTTTTTGAGGACCTTGTATTTGAGCTGAGCCTGAAAGATGGGGCAGAATTGTAATGAGTAGATCCAGAGAGCAGGACATCCCAGTTGGAGGAAGGCAGAGGAGCACTAGGTCTGTTCAGGGAGGGATTGAGTGGAGGTCAGATGTATGTAGCCAAGCTGGAGGACAGAGGCCTCCAGAGGCGAGGGCATCACACCCAGGTGAGTAGTTTGCATGGCTAGTAGACAGTGGGGAACTGTTGAAAGTTTGATAGTTGTATAATCAAAGTGGAATTTTAAGAATACTGACATGGCATATTGGGCAAAGGAGAATTTAGTGGGGGATGGAGGGAAGAATTTGTCCCTGGGGGTGAAAACGGTTAACCAGTCTGCTACTAACCAAAAACTGGTTCGAATCCACCCAGAGGTGCCTCAGAAGAAAGACCTGGCAATCCATTCCTGAAGATCACAGCCACTGAAAACCCTGTGGAGCATAGTTCTACTCTGAAACACATGAGTGACCATGAATTGGAATCCACTGGCTAGCACCTGGCACTGGAAGGGGAGAATTTAGAGTTCAGCAGTTAGGCGGCTGGGGCCAAAAGGACTGTTATGAACCAGAAAAACCCATTGCTGTCGGGTTGATTTCAACTCATTGCAACCCTATAGGACAGAATAGAACTGCCCCATAGAATTTCCAAGGAGCACCTGGTGGCTTCAAACTGCCAGCCCTTTGGTTAGCAGCTGTAGCACTTAACTACTGTTCCACCAGGGTGAAAAGACTTGCCATAAGATTGTAGCACTTGGACTAGAAGAGGGAGCAGAGACCCCAGGCTTCAAGGACAGAAATCTTCAACAGAAATGAAGGTGGTGAATCCCAGGTCAGGCACACAGAGTGTAAAAAGTTGATGGGATTTCCGGTGGAACTGTTTCGCAGGCAGCTGGGAGCTGTGGCTGGAGAAAGAGGTCAGAAGCAGAGAAAGATTGGAAAGCTTCCACATCAAAGTGATAGTTGAAGCTGAGGGAATGGGAGTGTAGAGAATAGAAAAGAGAGCTGAGAAACAGGGCCTTGGGGACAAGAAGAGAAAGAGGACCTGGGATGGGATGACAGGAAAGGTGATTGTGTAGGAGGACATTGATAGTCGCTGAAGACAAGAGAAGGACTTTCAATCACGGGTGTGGTCAGCAGTTCTAGATGACGAACAGGAAGGAAGAGGATCCAGTTATGGCAGTGTTCCCAAACTCGGTGTTGGGAGGTGTTCTAGTGGGAAAGGTTTGGGAATCATTAGGTCATGCTCGCACTGTCCAGTAGAAAAAGAATGCAGGCTGCATGTGTTATTTTAAATTTTCCAGGCGCCAAGGAAACAGGTGAAATTAATCTTAGTAATGTACATTTTATTTAACCCAGTATATCCAAAATATCAATTCAACATGTAATCTATTTTAACATATTAGTGAGTTGTCTTACGTTCTATTTTTCATACCAGGTCTTTGAAATCTAGTGTGTATTTTACACTTAACGCATTTCAGTTTGAATGTTAAATTTTCATTGGAAATGCCTGATTTCATTGGAAATGTTAATCTTCAGATGTTATAAAATTTACAGTTGACAGAGTCGACTCAACCGGGTTTTTATAAACATACCAAAGTTCTCCAGCCATGGAAATGAATATCAGTCGTTAAATTTAATTTCAAATTAAAACAAATGAAATAACGTGAAAGATCGGTTTTTCGCAGCCTCACTAGCCCCGTTGCAGGTGTGCGCTTAGCCTCACGTAGCTACTCTGTGGGGCAGCACAGGTTTACAGAGGAAGCTAGCCTACAGCTAATGTGCGCTTGGGAAATACCAACACGGCTTCTTACCATCTCAGGGCATTTCATGGCGGTGTGTTCATCAGAACTCATGTTGGGTTACCCGAGTGGAATTTGTACAATTGGAAGGGTTCAGTCCCTAATTTTATACGTGAGAAATGGAACTTTTTATAAAAACACACAGATTCCAAAATTTAAAACAGGAATTTAAAAAATTGTTTTGGCAAAGATCAACAGGACAGTACATCAGCAGAAATTCTTAAACATAAATGTTGGTGGCATATTTCTGAAATGCCAGGCGTGTAGGCTGACATTAAAAAACATTCAGAGTGGGAGCACTCTCTCCCCTTTGATAAATTTCTTTTATACTCTGGTGTCAGTGAGATGGTGGCTACGGGAGGCAGCTACTGTGTTGTTAGGTGCTGTCGAGTCAATTCTAACTCATAGTGACCCCATATGATAGAGTAGAACTGCCCGAGAGGGTTCCTCCCCACCCACCCATCCATAGGGTTTTCTAGGCTGTAATCTTTACATGAGCAGATCTCCGAGTCTTTTCTCCCCGCAGTGCCGGAGCTGCTGGGTAGATTAGAATCGACAGCCTTTTGGTTAGCAGCTCAGCGCTTAAACATTGTGCCACCGGCTCCCGAAGTGTGAAATTAGGATTATTCTTGGCAGCCTCTTAGCTTGGGTGGAGGTGTATAAGGGGTCAAGAGTGCCCACAGGCTAATTATTCCACCAGTGTATCTCACCTCTCTTTGGTGATAAGACGGGTTGGTTGTTCTTAGGCGTCATTCTCACTTTGTATTTCTTGCTGTCCTGGGCCCGAGCAATAAATATTTACTAAATTTAAGTTCTTTTTCATTTATAAAAAGCAGATTCAGAGATTTTTTTAAATTAACTATCTCACTGATTTTAAAGACTGCTTTGTAGTTATTAACTGGATTTAAAGGTAGAAACGATCTGGACTCCTGCTTGGAACCAGACGGTGCTCGTGCCGAAGGGTGAGTGTTCGTTGTCAGCTGCTGCACAATTTTGTTTCAGTTGACGTCGAGGAGCTTGTTTTTCTGTGAGGTGCCCCTCACAAGTCTTGGGCGTGAGCTGTCCTGTGAAGTCCTGTTTCTTTTTTAACTCAATATGAAAATTAATCCCTTACATTTTTGTTTTCCTTTAGAAGTGCGTTTTGGTTACCCGCTTACGGCTTTATGAAAATCAGGTTTAAATAATGCCTTTAATGTCTTCATAAGGCCCAAGCCTAGCAAATCTCTCGCCCCCTGTCCCAGGAGCCCAAAGCAGACAGGCATGTGATCACTAGTTGGCTCTTGGTGCCATTGTTTCTTTTACCCCTTTGCTTACAGAAAATAATTGCTGTTCTTTTTATGCCAAGAAGTTTCTGTCTATAAACTGAAGTTAGATAATTGGATGGCTTAGAGCAGTGGCTTTCAAACTTGACCAGACCCACTGTAAGAAATGCAGTTTGCAGTGCAGCCCTCTACACATGTGAAGGTGTACACTGAAACAAAAGTATTTACTTCCTGATACTATGTGTAATGCGTTCTGATATATTCTATTCAAGTCCATTTTGTTTAAAAAAAAAGAAGGAAGAAAGAAAGACAGAACAGCTGATTGTGACCCACTAATTGATTTGCTGTTCCACTAAGGATTGCTTCCCTGCAGTCTGAGAAAGCTTTGAGGGACTGGGTCACCACCATATTCCAGGCTACAATGATTCCCAGTTTACCGGACTGTGGAGATGTCAGTGCACTGTTATCACACTAACAAAATTCATAAACGACGTATGTTTAAATGTTAATTTGTTATTTCACCATGTGGGAGATGTTGTCTTCTCTGTCCAAGGCATCCCGTTCAAAGCCGGAGGAGTGGGCGATACACGCTGAGCTGTGTGTGTGTGTGTGTGTGTTCCGTGTGTGTATGTGTGTTCCGTGTGTGTTCCAGAGTTTCAAGAAACTTTCCCCCAGAGTAGAAAAATACCTATCTGTTACCAGGGTACGTGTCCAATCTTGGATAAAAGCACCCCAGAGAACAGCCATGCTCTCTTGGGGTGTCACGTCCCCCACTGTTTAGCAGGATACTAATAGGTTTGTCTGCCAAAAAAAAAAAAAAAGTTCCCTTCTGATTAAGCTGGATTAAACTTGTCTTTGCTTTCTGTGGGACTTTCTAGGGTCTTTAAAATGCTAATGTGCATTGGGAATCTTAAGTGATATGTATATAAAATCTTTTCTTAAAGTAGCAGTCTTTTTGTTTTTATGCTGGGAGCCCTGTTCGGGGAACTGCATGGTTGTTAGCTTTCCTGTCTTTTCCATTTCAATTGTTCCTTTCTAAAACTACATCCTAGTCACACAAGCTGGGGTTGGGTGTTTCCCAAGTCTCTTGTGGCGTTTTTTAACACAGGGGTTCCCAGACTTGGGCATCAGGGAACTAACATTTCAAAAACAATATTGGGGTCCAACATGAGTTATCGATTTTAGATTTGCCATGTGAAGGCATTTTTAAAAACTCACCATTTATCACCATAATTTCAAAGAAAAATATATTTTATGATAGAAAGGACAATCTAAGAATAAGAGAGAGCTCATTAACTTGGAATAATTTTAATGTAGTGAAAACCATTACTTTTTTTCTTTAAAAATGTTTTCCCCATAGACCCACACAGGTACTAAAGTTCAGCGTCGGGGAGCCACATCATGATTAGAGACCATCTCTTAGCATGTACTACAATTAACTGTGTGCTTGCTGAGTTTTATTAGCTTTACTCATAGAAATAAATCTTATTTCAGGTTCTTCATGCTTACTGACTACAGTGACGACGGTTGCATTGACTCACACTTTTAAAAAAAATTACTTTGTTCTCTCTGAATATACTGTGAGCAGATGACCATTTTACATTAGTGTGGGGAAAAAAAACAAAACTAAGCCAACTCCTTTAGGTGCTGGGCACTTGTAGACTCTAGAATAGTAATCAGGACTGGAGCTTTGGGGGCGAAGTGGTCAAGAGCGTGGCTGCTAACAAAAGGTCGGCAGTTCAAGTCCAGCAGCTGCTCTTTGGAAACCCTGTGGGGTAGTTCTACTCTGTCCTATAGGGTCACTATGAGTCAAAGTCGACTCGATGGCAGCAGGTTTGGTTTTTTGGTTTGGTACAGCAAAGTTTACCCATTGCCATCAAGTTGATTCCAACTCTTAGTGACCTCACAGGACAGAGTAGAACTGCCCCATAGGGTTTCCAAGGCTGTAATCTTTACGGAAGCAGACCACCACGTGTTTCTCATGGAGCGTCTAGTGGGTTCAAACCACTGACTTTGCTTGGCATCGCAGCTGAGGGCTTAACCACTGTGCCACCAAAAACCAAACCAGACCCACTGCCATTGAGTCGATTCTGACTCATAGCGACCCTATAGAACAGAGTAGAACTGCCCCATAGAGTTTCCAAAGAGTGCCTAGTGGATTCGAACTGCCGACCTTTTGGTTAGCAGCCATAGCACTTAACCACTACGCCACCAGGGTTTCCGCTGTGTCACCAGAACTCCTTAAATAGCAAACTTTAATGAGACGTAAAGTCATAGTGAAGGAGCCCTGGTGGTGTGATAGTTAAGTGATTGGCTGCAAACCAAAAGGCTGGCTAACCAAAAGTTTGGCGGTTCAAACCCACCTAGCAGCTTCTCTGAAGAAAAGACCTGACGATCTACTTTTGTACACATTAAAAAAAAAAAACAAAAAAACTATTGCTGTTGAGTCAATTGCGATTCACAGTGACCCTGTAGGACAGAGTAGAACTACCCTACCCCATAGAGTTTCCAAGGAGCGCCTGTTGGATTTGAACTGCCGTCACACTTACCCACTATGCCACCAGGGTTTCCTCTGTAAAGATTACAGCCTAGAAAACCCTATGGGGCGGTTCTTCCTGTCACATGGGGTTGCTTTGAGTCAAAATTGACTTGGCGGCACCTTATAATAACAACAAAAAAAGTCATGGTGATTGTATAAAAATGGGAAGTAGGTCACCATTCTAAGTTGTTTTGTTCCGTCAAGTTGATTCCAACTCATAGCGACCCCGTGTGACAGAGTAGGACTGCCCCATAGGGTTTCCTGGGCTGTAATCTTTATGGGAGCAGATCACTGTGATCTTTTCTCCTGAAGATTCACTGGTTGGGTTTGAATAACCGACCTCTCTGTTAGCAGGTGAGGGCTTAACCATGGTGCCACCAGGGCTCCGTCCACTTCTGAGTAGTATTCCTTATATACTTTATAACCAGCCTGTTAGTTTTCCATGAGCTACAAATAATGGGCATGACAGATTCACCATCGTATTATGTATATTTTAATTTTTATGTCTATCATCTCACTCTCACATTTAAAATAACAAAGACCTTAAATCTGTCAATCCCATGTCAAATGTCCCCTCTGTCTTTTTCTCCCAGGGAGTGAGGTTCCTTGTGCTCCTTAGATGCCCTTTACGCCTGTAATCAAGGGGAGCAGAGCCAGCAGCGCCCAGCTGCCCCAGCTGCGATAGTGCTATCAGGGGGTTGTGGGGGTGGTGGCACCAGCAAGGGCTTGACTGACTCTTCATCACGAAGAGCCCTAGGGCAGAGAGAGGAAGAGGGGAGAGGCTGGGGTAGCTGTGTAGCATGTTTGGAAGCAGTAGCGTGCTTGGTAGACTTCAGTTTGAGCAGTGTGTAATCTGCGTCCTGAGTACTTGGAAGAATGTGTTTATTACATACGTGTTTATTGAGCATATATTGTGCATCAGGCACTGTGTAGTTCTGGGAATACAAAGGTAAAAAAGACGACTTTCATCTTTGCAACTCACCGATAATATGAATGAAAGACACCCTGGAGGCTGCCTATAATAAAGATTGAAGGACAATGCTGAGAGAGGAGTCCTTGGGTGGTGCAAACACTTATAACGTGCTTGCTGCTAACTGAAACGTAGAAGGTTGGAACCCAGCCAGAGGTGCCTTGCCAGAAAGGCCTGGCTACCTGCTTCCATAAAATCAGCCACTGAAAACCCTATGGAGCACAGTTCTACTCAGACATACATGGGGTCATCAGGAGTTGGAATTGACTCAATGGCAACTGGTTTTGTTTTTTTTTTTTTTACAACGCTAAGGGATCCCAGAGGACAGAGAAAGAGACCCAGGGACCTGGCCAAGTCCTCACCAACTGGTAACATTTGAGCTGGGTCTTAAGGGGTAAATAGGAGTTGGCTTAGCAAAGGGGATGGTGAGTAGATGGGGGTAGCCTAGAGCAGTGGCTAAGGACTCAGGTTCTGAAGTGAGGTCAGCTGTGTGTGAACTTGGACAAGTAACTTAGGCTTTGTGGCCCAGCTTTCTCATTGGTGAAATGGGGCTAATAATAATACTATTATTAGTACCTACCTCAAAGAATGGTTGTTAGGATTAAACATGAATTTGAATTTGTTTAAAGTGTTGAGCACATGGCTTTGTAGTCACTGTGAGGTATTAATTTCAGTATTAGTATTGCTAGCATTTCAGGCAGAGCAAGTAGCATAGACAAAGGCAAGGAGTTGAGAAACAAACAGGAGTGGCCCAGGAAATGGAGAAGAGTGGAAGGGTAGGTTGAAGGTGTGTACTACTGGGCTCTGCTGTCTAGGAAATTTGGATTTTGTCTTGTAGAAAGTAGTATTTAAAAAAACCCAGCTTGCCTCCGCTGATCTGTGTTGAGAATCCAATGGAGGCGGAGAGAGATTGGAGAGAGGTAGTCAAAGCAAGAGGTGTGATTGGAGAATGTAAGTTAAGACAGTGAGAGTAAAGAGGGAAAGGGGAAAGACCAGCTTTTAGAGACACTTTGAAGTGGAATCCATGGGGTATGAGGAGGCTGGATGAATGGATGTACCATGAGTTGAGTTAGGTGCTCAGTGGGTGGAGCAGGAGTCTGGGGTGGGGAAGTAGGAGACAGAACGTTTGCTCTGGACATGTTGTAGGCGTTTGTGGGGTATTTAGTGTAACTTGGCAGGTGGAAATAAGGGTCTGGAGCTCCAGAGTGAAGTTCGGAAACAACCCATCTACCTAGAAGGATGGTAGACTGGGTTGTGGCGTGACTGTGCTCCCTCATTAGGTAGGAGGGAAACTGAAGGAGTTTAGGGCCGGAAAGGGCGCCCTAAAGGAGTTCAGGTTCGTAAGAGCTTAGGTCATCAGGATCCATTGAGGCCTGCCCAGCACCTTGTTCTCCTGCTTGCTGCAAGCACTGGGTCTCCCCATGGGTGTTTGTGTCTCTTCCCGTGGCTACATTGAGCAGCTTTAGGACAGGAGCTGGTGCTCATCTCTGTAACCCCCACACCTAGCACAACCTCTGACAAACACCCAGCGAACATTTGTTGAAAGAATAAATGAATCAAGAATGACTTGAATTAACTCAAATATCTATGGAGTGCCTTTTGTGTCATGTGCCCGTCCCCCCCGTCCCCCCCTCCACCAGCTGTCCTAGCCTCTGGGTATAAAGCAATGATCAAAACTGAAAAAAGCCCTTCGTGTGCTGGGGCTTACATTCTGAAGCATGAGTAGGAAGGCTGGAGGGAAGGAGCAAGTACAGAGGAACAACTGAAGGCGTAAGGGCAGGTTCTGGGTCTTGGGCATCTCTGCGAACTGGCACACAGTAGGCATTTCCTAAAGTTAGTTGACTTGAACTTAGGTGAGAAGGTCAGAGAAGAGACCCAAGGGGTGGGAAGAGATTTGTGGCGTAGATGAAGAGATAGCCTTGGAGAGGGACAAGCAAATTGGAAATGGAAGTGAGGGCTTTTCTTGGGAGGCGCTCGCCACCTCTGTAAAATAGAAGGTGAAGTCTAAGTGGAAAGGAAGCCGGAAGAAAGAGAAAACATTTGGAAGTATATATCCCTTACCCAAGAAAAAGAACCTACAAAAAGAACCTCCCAGCAGCTTGAAGGGCTGAGCTGAGAGAGAGCTGTGATTTGTAGCTGTAGTGATCTCTGGCTATGCAGGTTTTTTTTCAGCAAGTCACCATGATGAAGTCAGTTGGGATTCGTCTAAGGCTGAGTGGGGATTGACCTAAATAGGTAGTGTGGGGTAGCCAGGGGTGAGGTCTTTGGAGGTGCTGATGAGAGTCCAGGCCACATTGGTAATAAAGTAAGACCAGGGTCAGGTACATGCCCTGGAGGAAGAGGGCAAGAAAGGGTGTGGGCTGGGGGAAGGCGAGAACTGGTTTAGTGGAAGGGAAAGATAATACTATGTTCTGTGTGCCTCTTAAAATGAATGTCAGGCACACTGTTCTAAGCGCTTTACACATATTAACTCATTTAATTTTCACGAAGACCTTCTGAGCTAGCTGCAGAGAGAGGTTAAGTGTCTTGCCCAAGGTTACACAGGTAGAAGTGACCCAGGTGACCCAGGCCAGGCAGACTTGGCTGCTGAGTTTGTACACTTGAGCACTATGCTAGCCTTAGGTAGAAACTGGACACAAAGCCTCTTCCGGGCCAGGTAGCTTTGTAATAGCTTCCGGAAGTTTCTGTGCTACTTTTCCTCTAGAAGAAATATTTGGGGTGATATGGGGGGCAGGTGCTGTGAACTGTTCCTTTGTCCCCTTTTTATTAGATAAGTATCTATATTTTAGGTGACAGTATACTTTATATAAAACTCTTCATTCTTCCTACTTGCTTTGCTCAAGCCTCAAAGTCCTTTAATAGGAAACATAGAAAGCCTAACATTTCACAACTACGGAAGACTTTACATGCAAGTGAATCTCGGAATTCTCGGGCTGCAGAGCCCTCTCTGTTCACCTGTCCTCCTCCCCCAACTAGAGAAGAAAGCCTGAGCAGCTGGTCTTCCACCAGTTGGAGGGATGGAGAGACTGGATGAACAACAAAAGCCTGGTTAATGTGTGATGCCTAAGAGGAAGGAAAATTGTCTGTGGTGTCTGCTGAGAAATACTGGTAGTGTCTGCAGTGGTTTGGGGAGATGCGTACAGTTCCTAGCTTGACAAATATAGGAATGTGTACTCTTCCTGGAGAGAGTTCCTTCGTGTGTTAAGTTGCATAGACTTGCAGATGAGTGAGGAATTTAGTGTCTGGCCCTGCGCCCTCCACCTGCCTCTTAGGCCTGTGACCTCACTCCGTGTCTAGGCCCCTTGTAAGCCCTGGGGAGACACGCTTTAACCGTTGCCTGGAGGCCATTTGGAAGCACAAGAAGCTTTGCAGTTGTAACTGGGGAACAGTTTTATCCTTCTGTAGGAAGACAATTGTTTGCAAAGACAACAGTGTGTATTAATGGTACCTCAGCATTTTGTTTGCATCCTTTTTATGCCTGGCCTTGTTTTTAAAGCAGTTTGGAAAGAATGCCACTATCTTACACCTCTTCAATGTAAACAAATTTTCATGGTTTTAAAAGAAACAATATACCAGAACCACATAATCTTACCTGCCAAGCAAGCTTAGATATTTCAGATGTTGAAAATACAGAGCAATTCAGTCATTTGGCATTATTCGCTGGCAGTTTTAGATTCACTCCTGGACCTTTTGTTTTCTGTTTGGTTCACTATTTTTGGCTTTGTCCTTTTTTAAAAAAACACTGCTAGGATGGGCCATTGTGCATCATGTTATTAGCGCCTTTGATTTTTAAAATTGTTTATCTCTAAATAGATTTTTAGTAATATCTTCTGTGAGATGTTAAATCCTACTGTTTAGTCGCTGGTATTTGACAGAGTGAGGGCAGTGGTCGTTCAGTGGTAGAGATCTCACTTTCCACGTGGGAGACCTGGGCTCGGTTCCTGGCCCATGCACCCCAGGCACAACCCGTGTCTGTCAGTGGGGGCTCATGTTGCTACGATACTGAATAGCTTTCAGCATAGCTTCCCTATTCAGACGGCCTAGGAAGGAAAGGCCTGGTGGTTTACTTACCCCCCTCCCCAGCTCCCCTTGCTTTATTTATTTATTTTAAATTCTGTTTTTGGTGAAAGTTTACACAGGCAATTAGGTTCTCATTTAACAGTTTCTGTACATATTGTTCAGTGACATAGGTTACATTCTTCACAATGTATCAGCATTCTGGGGATTTTCATTTTGGTTATTTTTTTTTTTTAATCTAGCTTCCCTGTCCCCTCTTCCTTTCTCATCTGGTCTACAGTAAATGTTTACCATTTGGTTTCATCGGGACAATTATTTTGAGGAGCAGGGTATTCATGGGTGATGTTATTTATTTTATGGGCAAATCTGTATTTGGCTGAAAGGTGACCTCTAGGAGTGATTTAAGTTCTAAGCTTAACAAGTACCTCAGGGCAGTAGTCTCCAGGGTTCATCAAGTCTCTGCTGGTTCAGTAAGTCTGACCTTTTTTTTCTTTCTTTTTAGCAATTTGAGTTTCGTTCTGCATTTTACTCCCATTATATCCGGGACCATCTTTTGAGTCTCTGGCCTAAGCGATTGATAGTGGTAGCTGGGTACCATCTAGTTCTTCTGGTGTCAAGGTGGGTGATGTCATTGTTCGAGTAGGCAGTTGGTTGTGTAGACTAGTTTCCTCTTTGAGCCTTTGGTTTCCTTCTTTCTCTTTAGCTCTAGACAAGTAGAGACCAGTAGTTGTATCTTAGATGGCTGCTTGTAAGCTTTTAAGACCTCATAACGCTGTTTACCAAACTAAGATGTAGAATGTTGTCTTTATGGACTATATTATGGCAGTTGTCTGAGTTGCCCTCCTCAAACCCCATAGACCTTGTGAGGTGTTTGGTTGTACTGGTGATTTACTTCTGGAAATCAGACAGTGTAAGTCCTATGGGTCACAAAAGTCTCACCTGCGGTAGATCATGGGGATGGCGCAGGACCAGGCAGTGTTTCTATCTGTGGTGTGTGAAGTCGCCGTGAGTTGAGGGCTGGCAGAATACCAGCTAAACAACAACAACTTGACAGAGCGAGCAGGTTAGGTCAAAAGCCAAATAGCCCACCACTGAGATGAATGAGTTAAGTGATCCCAATGCTTTCAGGCCAAGATTAATTCGGGCCTCTGGTGGCGCAATGGTTAAGAGCTCAGCTGCTAACTGAAAGGTTGGAGGTTTGAACCCACCAAGCGGCTCTGTGGGAGACAGACCTGGTGATCAGCTCCTATAAAGATTACCCAGAAAACCCCCCCAAAAACAAAAACCTGTTGCCATTGAGTCATTTCTGATTTCTAGCAACCTTATAGAACAGAGTAGAACTGCCCCATAGGGTTTCCAAGGCTGTAATCTTTAGGGAGCAGACTGCCACATCTTTCTTTAAAAGAGCAGCTGCTCATGGGTTTGAACCGCTGACCTCGTTGGTTAGCAGCTGTGTGCTTAACCACTGCACCACCAGGGCTCCTTCCCATGAAGATTACAGCCTAGGAAACTCTATGAGGCAGTTCTGGTCTGTCATACAGGGTCAGAACTGACTCAGCAGCACACAGCAACAACAGAAGTAGTTGGCACCATTGTTTGGAAGTCAGGGTAGAAAATCTAACCTATTTATTCCTCATTTCTTTTCCCCTGATCACTGATACTACAGTTCAGGGTAAGGGGTCAGGTACCTTGCTCATTTTTAGGTTATGGACCCCTTACTGGTGTTTTATCATGTCTTCCTTCCCTTTTTTTGATCAGGGGCATTGAAAGGGCAGACACAGTTAAGCTGGCAGTTATGACCCATTTAACTTGAGTAGGTTCTCTGAAGTTCTGTGTGACCAAATTAAAAAACATTGCCCAATAATACGGAGTTTTTCTATGAGGCTCTGTGGGGGAAAGGCCGTGAAGTACCTATTACATCGCAGGTACTTCATATTACCTCATTTAGTCCTCCTGACAACTTCACGTGGAGAATTATTTTTGAGTCATAAGAAGAAATGGCATGCAGAACTCTTAGGAACAAGTCCCCGGCCACATAAACTAGGAAATGTAGAAAGTAGGTGCCAAAACCCCAGAATGTGTTCTCCTTCCAGGCCTTCTTAAATGCAGTACAGAATAATTTGATTAATTGGGCGAATCCCTGCTTTGCAAAGTGGACTGTCTTAAATACCGTATGGATGTAAATGATGGTACCTGATGGCTTTTTGGGGGTCCTCAGACCTGCATCCGTAATAAACAGCAGAGCAGACGGCCTTCAGGGCAGTGGGCAGAGCAGAAGCCTTTGGGGCTAGGTCCGGGATGACCACTGCACAGTGTCTTTCCTTTTGAGCAGCATGACAGATTAACAAAACTAAAAAAAAAGAGACATCACAGACCAATTAAAAACTTTATTTCAGATGATTAAATGAAAAGCCAAACTGATCAGTACAAAGACAGTTTTAAAAGAATCTTAACTGTATTGAGTTTAAGTAGTAACAAAGTGTAATCAAATAGAAGGCTTATCAAAGCTCTAATGAGGAAAATAGAAATCATTTGTAATTAGATAATAATTAAAGGCAAGCGCATGCCCAGTGATTTTAAAGTGCTTGAAAACAATTAGTCTTCTTAAGTAGGTTAAACATCTGGGTTACAGACTTGTTTTAATTTACTTAACAAACCTGTTCTTCATAGGTGATGTAAAGGTGAACTTCAGCTTGGCTGTCTGCATCAGCACGAATTCAAATTTAAGGAATACTCTTAAAATTTTTTTTAACAATAAATTTTTTTAATTAAAAAAATAATGTCTTCCACTAATACCTACCCTATCCCCTGAAGATTCTACTCCCTGGAGATACCAATTTTACAATGAATGCATACTCTCCTAGGCATGTATGAATGTATATATATCGTTGATCATTGCGTTATTTATGATGTGCCAGGCACAGTGCATTCCTAGAGACTACAGTGGCCAGCAATCAAAAACACAGTCCCTTCCACCCCGGAAGTATTTGCATGTCATTCAGTTATTTGGAGATGCCATCGTTTCTTTAAGCTCTCTTTCCTGAGAGGCAGTGGAATATCAAGGTTGGGAGCTTGAGCTCCGAAATCACATCCTAGCCCTGCCAGCAACTGCAAAATACATATAATTCAACTTCACTGTGCCTTGGTTTCTTTATTTGTAGATTGGACTGCTCCTCCTGTTGTTGAGGGTCAGTTCCAACTCATGGCAACCCCATGTGTTTCAAGAGTAGAACTATGCTCCTTAGGGTTTTCAATGGCTGTCATTTTACTGCGGAAACCCTGGCGGCATAGTGGTTAAGTGCTACTACCGCTGCTAACCAAAAGGATGGCAGTTCAGATCCACCAGGTGCTCCTTACAAGCTCTGTGGGGGCAGTTCTACTCTGTCCTGTAGGGTCGCTACGAGTCAGAATCTACTCGACGGCAAGCAATGGGTTTGGTTTTGCGAATCTTACCGAAGTAGAACCTCCAGCTCTTTTGGTTAGTAGTCGAGGGCAAAGTCACCCATCTAATTGGACTGTAATGAGAATTATATACAGTGATATACATGAAGTGCTTATACTTGTGCTTGGCACAGAGCAAGTACTCAGGAGATGTTAATTATTAATGGATCTCAAGCTGAAAGAATTGAAGAAAAAGTTCAAGCATTGAGTTGCAATACTGAAGGATTCTACGGGGAAAATATTAAACAACACAGGATGCATCAAAAGGAGATGGAAGGAATACACAAAGTCATTATACCAAAAAAAATTGGTTGACATTCAGACATTTCAGGAGGTAGCATATGATTAGGAACCGATGGTACTGAAGAAGTCCAGGCTGCACTGAAGGCTTTGGCAAAAAAACAAGGCTCCGGGAGTTGATGAAATATCAATTGAAATGTTTCAGCAAATGGCTGCAGCACTGGAAGTGCTCATTCATCTATGCCAAGAAATTTGGAAGACAGCTACGTGGCCAACCAGCAGGAAGAGATCCATGTTTATGCCTATTCCCAAGAAAGGTGATCCAGCCAAATGTGGAAATTATTGAACAGTATCATTAATATGACACACAAGCAAAATTTTGCTGAAGATCATTCAAAAGTGGCTGCAGCAGTACATCGACAGGGAACTGCCAGAAATTCAGGCCGGATTCAGAAGAGGATGTGGAACCAGGGATATCATTGCTGATGTCAGATGAATCCTGGCTGAGAGCTGAGAATACCAGAAGGATGTTTACCTGTGTTTTATTGACTGTGCTAAGGCATTCGTCTATGTGGATCATGACAAATTATGGATAACATTGTGGAGAATGGGAATTCCAGAACACTTAATTGTGCTCATGAGGAAACCGCAGTGGATCAAGAGGCAATCATTTGAACAGAACAAGGGAATACTGGATGGTTTAAAGTCAGGAAAGGCGCATGTCAGGGTTGTATCCTTTCACCATACCTAGCCAATCTGTATGCTGAGCACATAATCCGAGAAGCTGGACTGTATGAAGAAGGATGGGGCGTCAGGATTGGAGGAAGACTCATTAACAACCTGCGATATGCAGATGACAACCTTGCTTGCTGAGAGCGAAGAGGACTTGAAGCACTAATTGATGAAGGTCAAAGACCACAGCCTTCAGTATGGATTACACCTCAACATAAAACAAAAATCCTCACAGCTGGACCCATAAACAACATCATGATAAATGGAGAAAAGATAGAGGTTGTCAAGGATTTCATTTTACTTGGATCCACAGTCAACACGCATGGAAGCAGCAGTGAAGAAATCAAAAGACGCATTGCATTGGGCAAATCTGTTGCAAGAGATTAAAGTGTTAAAATGTGAAAATGTCACCTTGAGGTCTAAGGTCCAAGCCTTGGTATTTTCAGTCGCCTCATATGCATGCGAAAGCTGGACAGTGAATAAAGAAGACTGAAGAAGAATTGACGCCTTTGATTGTGGTGTTGGCGAAGAATATTGATTATACCATGGACTGCCAGAAGAACAAACAAATCTGTCTTGAAAGAAGTGCAACCAGAGTGCTTCTTAGAAGAAAAGATGGCGAGGACTACATCTCACATACTTTGGACATGTTATCGGGAGGGATCAGTCGCTGGAGAAGGACATCATGCTTGGTAAAGTAGAGGGTCAGTGAAAAAGAGGAAGATCCTCAGTGAGATGGACTGAAACAGTGGCCGCAACAATGGGCTTTAATTAAGCATGGCAACGATTGTGAGGCTGGCGCAGGACCCAACGGTGTTTGGTTCTGTTGTGCGTAGGGCCACTGTGAGTCAGAACTGACTCGACAGCACCTAACAACAACAGCAAGCATATAGTATTTTACTTTTCTAAATAATCTTAAAATTGCCTCGTACAGATTTTTTTTTGCATACTTGTGCTTTAGAAACTTAAAGATTTGGTTACCTTCCCATTGGGGAGCTTTGTTGTTGACGGAGTTGTTAGTCTCATAGAACAGTGCAAAAAACTAGATAGAGAATGGGCAGTAGGAGCTTCATTTTTCTGAAACCCTGTGCCATAGAGAACTGGGACTTCAGCTATATGGAATATGAAATAACTGGCTTAATTCCAGATTTATCTATGCTCAAGTGTTGATTTAATGTTATTGCTTTTATATGGAAATTTCTCCGTTTCAAATAATAGCAATTTAAAAATAGCTAGATGAGTTTTATACTCAAGTTTCAAAGGGTTGTTTAATGTGGATCACTAGAAAATGTCAAATTACTTTTCCTTTAAGTAGTATAAGCCAAGAAAATATTGTATACAATGTTTTGAGAACTTTGCCTGGTGGATTTTGAAAACTAGAGCAAGGAATAGACATTAATTCCCACTTCTTCTAGTTTAGTTAAAGTCATTTAATTTGATGTTTAAATTTCTGTATACCTGTGCTTTGAAAACCTGAATAGACTTTTAAAATCTCTAAATGGCTGTTTTGCTGCTGGCAGACCTATTTTGCAAGTGACCAATTTGCTGTTGAAATTTTAACAGGAATGTTTCCACTTGTTACCTTTCACATTTGAAAGCATCAAATTTATTTTTAGGGTATTATGATTGTGGTAGATTGTGATTTTCATACACTGAGTGAAGGAATATAAATAAACCATTGTTACCTGTGAGTATACCGAAATATGTAAACTGACGTAGGATAAACCCATTTCTCACAGACTGATCTAGTTCACGTATTGCTTCAAGATAGCGAATGACTTGTTTCTCGGTTTGGAGATACAGAGCTCACAGTGTTGGATAACAACCCCCATAGCTTTCTGAAGAGTAAAATGTTTCCTCCATGTTACCGGCCCAATAATGACCTCTGGTTTTTGAGGTTGTATTGAAGGGGCCCATATGCAGAATGCCTATTGGGACAGCAGCAGGAGTGGATGGACTCGGGAGAGGGCATAAGTGAAGGCAAGGAAGACGCCACCCTCAGTTATCCGTTGGGAGTCTGTACTGCTTGTATCTCAGCACCATTCCTTCTGTCTCCCCTCCATACTCTTTTTGTCGTTCCTTGCTGGCCTCTTCCTTCTTGCTCAGGCTTTCACTAACATTCTGATCTAACACTTGTTTGAATTAATGAGGACATCAGGCGTGTTGTCTTAGACTACGATGTGGCCAAGTTCTGTGTTGGGTGGGCTTCAGTTTTGCAGGTTGGCATTTGCTTGCTCACTAGCAGGTTTTGGAAAATGCTGGCTGGGGATTATCATCCTGTCTTGTTGAGTGTTGTAGAGAGAAACTAACTGTTAGTGTTCACGTTGCTGTTAACAAACTTAACCAGTACTCAAAACAAATTGCATTCTTGGTCGAAAGCTACTAGTGCTTCCCAGCCTGGTGACAGGACCCTGTAATGCATCACAAAGACCTAACATGTCACAGTATGACAGGTTTCCCCCACTGCCCGGGGTCGTCTCTCCCCCTTAATGGATTCCCATCAGGGGTGCTTCTTGCTGTGTCACCCACCTTCCTCTTTCCATCAGCCCATGTCCCACCATCTGTGCTTCCATCACAGAAGTCACCTGCATGAGAGTACTCTTTACTTCCTCTTTAATCTCTTCAGGTATGTCATGAAAGTGCAAAACCGAACCTGTGTGCAGTGAGATAGACACAGTTGGGGGAAAGACCCAAGGAATTCTTTAATGATGACTTTGATAAATTCTACCACCTGTGAAAACTCTGTACAGTTACAGTAAGTTCCACGTTTACCTTTTAAGACCTGGTATCTTCTTTCTTTCTTTATATAACCTTCAGTTCAGCCATCAAAATGGTCTCATGTGGTTAGGCCTTCTACTGCTGCCGATTTTGTTTTGTTTTTGTTTCCTACCACATGGTAGGTTCAGGTGAGAAGTACTTCAGAAACCACTGAAAGTTCTAGCCCCATCTTTCTGAAGACTGTGGTGATCCAGTAGGGCTGTTAGTTGTGGGGTGAGGTGGGGGATAGTGGCTAGCATCAGCTTGGGCCTCCAGCTTATCTTTCATCACCCTTTATAATGTGTCCATGTCACTCTTTCTTTCCTGCCCCAGTTTTCCTTCTTTAGCCTTTCTCACCCAAATAGCATCACCTTCTTCAGCCCTGTACTTCTAACCCCTACTCAGTAAACATTCCTCAACACACAAAAGGTCAACCAGTTGCTGCCGAGTCAGTCCCCACTCACGGGGACCCTGTGTGTCAGAGTAGAACTATACTCCGTAAGGTTGTTCAGTGGCTGATTTTCTGGGGCGGGGGGGGGAGTAGATCGCCAGGCCTTTATTCTCTGGAGCCTCTGGGTGTACCTGAACCCTCAACCTTTTGGTTAGCAGCCAAGAGCATTAACTGTTATACAAAAGGCAAGCACCCCCTCAAAAGAAAAAAAAAGAAACATTTTATAACGCGGCATTTTGACCAAAATATTTAACTTTCTGTATCTTTATATGTTGCTGTCTTTTTTATTTTCATACTGTGTTCAGACTGGGTTCTTTATAGCTTGATTAAAGAGGAGGAGGTATGAGGGGAGAAGCTTTCACGGGGATGCTGATTTCGGCCAGTTCTGTAAAAAGTTTGAGTCCAGAATTTATTCATGGATCACGAGGGCAGGTTGTTGCTGCCAGAGGCCAGGGCCGGTCATTCCAGATTCACACCGCGCCTCTGCTTCCCTGGCTGTTGGCCTGCCCTTCTGCTTCCTTGGACCTACTGTATTAAGGAAAATGCTAGCAGGTGACTAGTTATAGTAAATTTTGGGTGTGCAAAGCAGTTTGTGGAACTAGGGTTCTAATGTTTGCACCACTGTTTTGTAAGCCTCTTGTCTTTCTAAATGATACGTGTGTACCCGGCGCAGAGGGGCTGCCTGGCCTCGTGGACGCTCTTCCCTGAGAATAACCTCTGCTGGCTGCAGAGCGGCCTGTGGCTGTCGAGAAGCGCCGCCGTACTTACCCCACCTGCTGTTGGTCTCACTCGGCTGCTGCCACTGTGGCTTTTTTTCTGTTTTTAATAAGCTGCCAATTACTTGGTTTTTGCAGGAGTACCAACAGCTCGCCGAAACGGGCATATCTTCGTTTTCACTTAGCCACTAAAAATACCGATATTAGCAAGGCTTCTCATCGGTTGTTATTTTCAGAGCACTGATGCGTTTTCATTGCACTAACAACGCTGTTCGGTTTTTTTCAGATTGAGAGCAACGTACAGCCACGTAGCAAAGGGCCTTCCATTCGACAGTGGTGTTAATTTCAGGTCTGTCCCACAGATGTGCCCCACTGTTCTAATGCCCGTGGGCTGCCCTGGCTCTGCTGAGCCCACGGCTTTTCAGTGGGTTGACTGGTTATCATAGAGGAAATTGTCCGTCTTGTTTCTTTTGTTCACTGATGTCCCTCAAGGGCTTAGATTAGTGCTAGCACTTTCTAGAAGTTTAATAAGTATTTGTACAGGTGTTGTGATTTTTTTTGTGATAAGCAAATAAATGTAATTAAGTAAATTGTTGGCATTCACAGATTATTTGTTAATATAAATTGAGACCCAGGTTTCTGTGCACCAGTGCTGAAAAGGATTCATTGGTGTTGACTACAGGTACTTTAGACGTGCTGGTTCTGTGGTTTATATATTAAGAAAGAATTTAGATACAGTATATTAATGTAAGAGCCCTGGTGGCACAGTGCTTAAGAGCTCTCCTGCTAGCCAAAAGGTCAGTGGTTCGAACCTACCAGCTGCTCTGAGGGAGAAGGATGTGGTAGTCTGCTTCCGTAAAGATTCATAGCCTTGAAAACCCTATGGACGTAGTTCTACTCCATTCTGTAGGGTAGCTGTGAGTTGGAATTGACTTGTTGAAGGCAGCGTGTATGGTTTTGGGTACATTTCATGTAGTCACCGAAAATCATAGATTAGTCAAATGGCGGTTTGCCTGAAGAAGCAGTAATCATCATCAGCCATTACTGAACCTTGAAAGTGAGTCATTTAATTTGAAAATTGCCATGTAAGCATTGAAAATTTTTAAAAATGTAATTGAATAATTACCTGAAAATTACCATTGTAACAAGCAGACATGTTTTGTGATATCCTCAGCTTACTGATTGTTTTAAAAACGGAAATTATTACAAGTGTTAAATGTTTATCATTTATGTGGCATTTTTTCCTTAACCAGAAAGTTGGAAATGTAGTGCTGAGTCCATAAATGCACTGTCAGGGTTGTTTGGATTTGGGGAACCCCAGCAGATGAATTTGGGCAGCCAAAAGGGATCTTGGTTATTAAGGAGGTCTTCTTGGCTCCCAAGGTTCCGGTGGATTTTATTTTTCTCATCTGTCACTATACAAGGAGCTATTGGATAATAGTATCTGAAAGATCACGTGATGGAACTACGCACTGGTTTCTATTTCTAGAGCTAGTTCCTTGGTCCTTACATGTTAAGCCTGTTTCCGCAACTGTACAGTGAGGTTAACAGACTTTACCTCAGGGATGTGAGGACTACACACATCATGGTGGTCTCTGACATATGATGAAAACCGAAATGTTCGATATTAATATGGTTCTTAAAATGTCACATCTGTATGAGCTGCTCATTCAAGAGGTCACTGGACAGGAGTGTGTGGTTAGGAAGATTCTAAAGATCAGCGGGGTTCCATCTTTTGTATTGAAATGACTCTCTGTTTAAAAATATGATTTAAGGTATCGTTATATTAACAACAGAACATGTAAGGAATTTGGGTCTAAACCTAACAAAACCTCTATAAAGAAATCGTAAGACTGTATTAGAAGGTATTAAAATAAGACCTAAATAAGTATAGAGCTCTGCCGTGGTCATGGGTAAGAAGGCTCAATAGTTACAGATGTCATGTCTTCCTCTATTGGTATATAAATTCAAAGCATTAAAAATCTCAATTATTTTTTTCTGAAACTTGATGAGCTGATTTTAAAGCTTATATGAAAGAGAGAAAGAACAGGAATGGCAAGTAGGAGGACTTACCCTACTAGACAGATAGCCTGTGGCATAGAGGCGGGGATAGAGATAGAAAGCCTAGGCTCAGATGCCCACACAGGTATGGAGCTTTGCTCTATGGCCTTACTGGTCAAGGGGGAGAGGTGACAGTTGACACTACAGATCAGTGGAGGAAAGGATGGGTTTTGTTAACAGATGTGCTAGGACAATCACTGTGGAAAAAATGAAGTCGGATCCTTACCTTAAACCATATACAAAAATAAATACCAGATGGATTCAGGATAAGTGTGAGAGAGAGAGGTAATACTTTTAGAAACAAATACAGAATATTTTTATTACCTTAGGGAAGGGATGTTTTAAACATGATACAAAAAGCACAAATCACATGAAAAAAATGGGTACATTTAAGAACTTAACATTCATCAAATGACACCATTAAGAAAGAAACTAGGAGGTATTTTCAGCACATATGATCAACAAAGGAATTGTATCCAGAATACATAAAGAATGGCTATGAATCAGTAAGAAAAGACCTGGAAGAAAAAATAGACAAAAAAACCAAACAGGAATTTCACAGTAGAGAAAATCTAAATGGCCAGTAAATATAGGAAAATATATCCAACATAATTAGTAATCAAGGAAATTCAGGTTAACTGCAGTGAGATACTATTTTGTACTCATCAGCTTGGCAAAAATTAAAAGGCTTAAAAATACCCAAGTATTGATAAGGATATGAAGCAGTAAGAACTTGTAGATTTACTAAAAGTTGACTAAAAGTGGGAGTGTGAATTGTTGCAACCACTTTGTAAAACAGTGTAGCAATATCTAGTAAAAGTGGAAAAGGGGGCACCCTGTGACCCAGCAGTTGCACTTGTAGGCATGTCCCTACCCCCAGAAGAGCCCTTGCAAATATGCATGTACAGGGGACACATACAAGGATGTTTCCGACAGTAAAAACCGGAAGCTTAAATGTCCATCAGAAGGAGAGTGGTGTATTAACGCAGTGGAAGTCTTCACAGCATTCACGTGAATGAACTGTAGCTGCGTGGGTCAACATAGATGGATTTCAGGAACCTAAAGTTGAGTGAGAAAAGCAAGTTGCAGAAGAAGAAAACAGTGTGATTCCGTTTATAAAATTCAAAATATATAAAACTAAAAAGATATGTTTAGGTTACAAAGCATTATGTGGTGTAGAGCAAGGGGATGATAAACATTCAGTTGAGGATGGTGGTTAACTGTTCTGGGGTAAGAAGGGGTGGAATCCTAGAGGGACACAAGGGGCTTCTGGGTACTAGAAGTGTTCAGTTCCGTAAGCTGAGTGGTGGGTACATGGCTGATCATTTTATTTTTCATAGATGTAACGGTTCTTTTGTATGCGTTAAATATTTAATGAAACACTTTTAAAAATTATCCCCAGAACTTTTACTGTTTTTAAGAGTGGAAAAATAACAGAAATGTCAAGTCTCCATCCAAAAAGTAATTTCAGCGCTGACTGCTTATTTTTAAATGTGTTTTGAATTCTTTGTAGATGAGAGATGCTTGAAACGGGGCGAAGGGAAAGGCCCAGTGGTCCTTGCTTGTCCCCTGACTTCGGCACTGAGAAGGCTTCTGCCACCGTAGATGTGACAGTGTGTCTCAAGAGCTGGCTGAAGGGGGTTTTAGCAGCATGTGAAAGCATAGTCACACATTTAGCGAAGCCACAATATGCTTATCTCCTGTTCATTTTATTTTTTCTTGGCATCTAAGTAATTGAGCCAGATGGAAAATGTTTCCCACATTAGGTTCTCTTTCAACATGTCAGCCATTTAATTTTACTGTCCCTAATCTCCTGTTGATAAGACTTCAAAATGTGAGTAGCTGACTAGGAGAGCCCTGTTTATTCTAGTCAAAGTTGATAGCAGCCTGTCCTTGGGGGAGCCTTGCTTTAGAACTTTGTGTTTCCCACTGAATTCTCTAGTACAGAAGCTTTTAATGATAGCATACACCTGCCCCTTTCTGTGCAATCCATAGACCTAATAGGCAGTAAGAACAAAATAAAACCAGCTTTCATTTCTTCCAGCCTGCATGGGCGTGCAGTCATCCGGCTGGCAATTAAAAAAGCCCAAACCCTTTCCCACCAGAACAAGCTGAAAAGTTTAATAGTAAGCAAAAGGAAAAGAATAGTTAGTAAGAGCCTGGGTGTAGGCATCAGACAGACTTAGGTTCAGACCCTCTTCTGCCACATCGTATGTGTAAAAACATAACTTAGCCTCCGAACCTCAGTTTTCTCTCTCAGAGAATTGGGATGATAATAGTCCCAATTTCAAAGATTTAATTTAAGGAATAAGAGACTGATGTACACAAAGCACATGTCGCTGTTACTGTTGTTGGTGTGCCTGGACTGGCCCTGATTGTCCTCTAAAAAAGAAGAGGGTCTCCCCTTGGCCAGACATTCCTCTCGCCGTCCCCAGTCTGCCTCCCAAGACTTGAGGAACATCTCCTCAGACCTCACACGGGGTGGATCTTCTCCTACCGTTTAACTAGTTGTGTGAGCATGGGCAAAACACATGAATCTTTGAAATGGTTTCTTCAGTGATAAAGCAGGGAAGGCAGCAACTGTCAGGGGTTTGCTGCACAGATCAGATGGTCAGGTGAGATGAGACTGTGGCTGTGACAATGCTCCATCATCTGTGACACACTGGGACTACAGGCCCTGCTTAGTGTCCTCCCTGACACACCCAGCACGGGCCCCCTCACTGAGCAAGGCTGTTAACACTGGTTGTAGAATGTATAAAGTTGGGTCTTTATAAAACAACGTTGAAGGCACTTGGCTTGGACAGCCTTTTTCTTAAAATTGGTAGGGGGTTTGTGGATCAGTTTCAGCGTCCGGGTTCATTGAGAATGTTCATTGAGAACTAGTAACACTTCGGTGAAAAGAATTTTCTCCAACACTTTGTATGCATTGCTTTCAGAAGTTAAAAGGAGAGGTGAGTTTAGAATCTAGATCAATTTCCCCTTCTAAAGTGTACCTCATTTACTGCAGTGGAAGCTGAGTCTTCAAGACTGGGATCGGAAGCGATTACCGTATGGCTGATGATAAGCATTCTTTGATACCCTTATTTTCTTAGAACTTAATTAAATTTCTTAGTTTCTTAGAACTTAATTAAATTATAAGGAAGATAGAATAGTTTTATATGCTGTGGTTTGCTAACTGTCCTTTGTCATCCTCTCTTCATGCTCCCTGGATGAACTCATTGCTCCTAAGACTTGGGCTTCCTTCTCCGTGCGCTGGAAGACTCCAGGTTCTTATTACCAGCCCCACTGTCCTCTGATCTGTTTCCAAGTGCACACTCAACATCTCTGGATGCCCCGTGGACACCTCAGCTTTCCCGTGTCTAAAGCTAAACTCTATCCCTCCTTCTCTGAGCCCCAGACCTACATTCTTCCTCTTGTGTGCTCTGTCTAATTTAAGTCTTGGTTGATCACCCCATTCTTTACCAGTGAGTCTAGCTCAAGAACTTGGAAGTTACTCTAGAGCAGAGTTTCTAAACTTTGACTTGTTGGCGTTCCTGGGTTGGATAAGCCTTTGTCGTAGGGGTTTGTCCTATGCATTGCAGGGTATTTGGCAGCGTTTCTGGCCTCTCGTCACAGTTGGTCAGTTACCAAGGTCTTTTGGTACTGCTTCCTGAATACCTTTCTGAGATTTCTTCTTTCCTCATTGTTGTCACTGCTCATGCCATAGTTCAGGTTCTTTTCGCTTGCTTGAACTATTTTAGTAGTACTGGTTTTTTTTTTTTTTTTAAGACCACCACCTGTATTGAGTACCTGACATATATAAGACACCTTCCCACAAACTTACTCTAAGTCTGAGTTGTAAGCAGCAGAAACCCAGCTCAAATTTTTAAGCCATAAGAACCTTCTGGCCTGTGTTATAGGAGCCACACCACCCTTTCTCCATCTCTTGGCAGTGCTGACTGTGCTTCGCTTCGGTCTCAGAAGGGCTCTTTTGTGCAGGCTGGCCAGGAGGAGGCCTTGGCAGTTCAGAACCCACTTTGTACGCACATTTCTCTATCCCAGAGAAGGACAGCAAGAGGGGGTCACCAAGAGAACTCTGGCAGCATTCTGTGGGAGGGGTTAGTCTCTCACATCCCACAAAATGTCTGGGGAGATAACCCTATTTCCCATATAAGGAAACCGAGGCCCAGGAAGGATGGACCTTGTGCCCAAGGTTATGGAGGTTACATTTGAGTAGAGCTGGGTAGAGTCTGAGCTCTTTGCATTAGTAAGTGCTGTGCTCCTGCTCCTCTCTGGCTGTCTTCTCCTGCCCGGTAGTCTTCCTTCACTATAAGTGTTAGCTTCCTAAAGTGCAGATTTGGTTGTTTAATTACTTTGCTTAGGTTCCCTCAGTGGTTCCTCATCAAGATAAAGTCCAAATTTAGCCCTAAAGACAAAACTTTTATATTGGATCCTGATTATCTTACTGTGTGGACCTCTCCCTGCCGTTGCCCTACGTGTGCCTAGGCCTTCAGCCACCCACTGCCTTTGCTTCTGCAGCTTCCTTAGCCCAGTGTAATGACCAGGATCACGGGCCCTGGGAAACAGACAGACCTGTGTTTGAGGCTTGACGCTACCACCTACCAGTCCTGTGACCTCGGACTCTGCCTGGAATGCCCTGCCCACTGTGTCCGCTAACTGAAGTCTGTTCTTCAAGACTGCAGATGTAGCCCTAACTGAAGAGGCCTTGCTGGCCTCTTTCTCCTCTGCATCTTAACCACTCCCTTCTGAGCCTCTGTACGTACTGCTGTTAGCACTTCCTTCAGTATCCTTATTGCCAGCATTTACTGTTTTTTAAAAGCATACCTTTGGGAACAGAGTAGTTTGGAATTTTTGTGGCCATTGTGAACACGGGCCAAGGCTGTGGTCTCTGTGTCCTGGGTTTCTACTTGCTCCTGCATGTTGAAGTTCCCTCCATAGCTGGATGGCTTTGCCCCTGCCTAAATACTTTGCCTTCATCAGCTCTGTTTTGCTTGTTTCTTTTTCAAATAGTCTTAAACAGCACTGCCCAATAGAACATCTACAAGGATGGAAATATTCTGTATCTGTGTCATCCAATAAGGTAGCCACTAGCCACATGTGGCTGCTGAGCAGATGAAATGTGACTGGTGTGGCTGAGGAACTAATTTTTAATTTTATTTAGATTTAAATTGCTGCGTGTAGCTTAAACTCGTTGCCACCGAGTCCGTTCTGACTCATAGCGAACCTATAAGACAGAGTAGAACTGCCCCATAGGATTTCCAAGGAGTGGCTGGTGGATTCGAACTGCTTACCTTTTGGTTAGCAGCCGAGCTCCTAACCACCGTGCCACCAGGGCTCCTTTGCATGTTTCTCGTGGCTGCCATGTTCAGCAGCTCAGGTCTTAACTGTTACTGCTGCCTTAACTTTCCCGTTCACTGAGACTTTTCGTTTCTTCTACTTTGTAACTTCTGAAATCCGCCTTCCTTTCTTTTATGATGTACCCTGATGCCTGCTGCATCTGGAGCCGTGAACTTGTATTATTGAAAATGAATAAAGCGCTCTCAGTTTTATTTCCCTTTTATCTGGATGTTTGCTCAGTTATAATTTTTTTTCAGAAGTGACTTCTTTTGATTAAACTCGACATGCTGCTGAAGAAATGTTAGCCGTCAATTCTAAATTTTTTTTTTTTTTACATTTTAACATCTTTGAAATCAAGTTGTGTCTTAGAATTGGTGGTGACTTAGCATTGAGTCTGTTCAGTTGGTAGCAGTTTTCCTCAGTGGAACATAAAATATTGGTGCATTTTCCAGTCACTGGTGTCCTAGATTTGATATTTTTGATTTGTGAGCCATTTAGTCTTGTTGGAAACAATAGTGGCTGGTGAAAGTTTTACTTAGTGTATTTGCCGTGATTGTATCAGTTAATACGTGTTTGTTTCTTAGCTCTAAAACTGCTCTGCAAACCACATTTCTGCATTACTGCCTTTTTCTTTGTGAGATATCACCAGTAGGGGGCGTGCCAGAGGAAGAAGGAATTTGTTCTTTCCTGTCTGTTTCCTCTTCCCATAAGGGTCACTGGAGCAATACAAATTTACCCCAGTGGCAGCACCAGTTCTACTTCTGAAAATCAGCCAGTGAAAACCCTATGAAAGCCAATGACAAACTGAGGAGTTTGTCCACTACTTTCAGGACCAGCTTCACGGTACCTCCCGAGGCCTTGGCATGTGACCAAACCCCATGTACACAGAAGGAAATGCTGCCCAGTGTTGCTTCATCCCCATGATCGATTGCAGATCAGACCATTGTGATCAGTAGGGTCTGATTTTCAGAAGTGGATCGCCAGGCCTTTCCACCTTAGTCCATCTTAGTTTGGGAGTTCTGCCGAAACCTGTTTGGCATTGTAATCTCCACTGGCAGAAGGGGCGGTGACTGCACTTGAGATGCCTTGACTGAGAACCCAGTTAGCAGTTCTTTCTGTTAAGGTGGTTTCTGTCTTCCTGAGTGGACTCTGACAGATACCTAGTAAAGTCAGCAGAGCCCCTGGTATTGATGGACCACATCCAGGCTTCTCTCACACACCTATTCTGTTCTTTGCGGCCAGTGACCTTCATGAAATGTAAATCTGATCATGTCAGCATTTCCCCCACTTAAAAGCCATCAGTGGACTCCAGTGCCCTGGGAAAAAGAAGAAAATTCTTAATGGGGTCTGTAGGGCCCTGTGTGGTCTGGCTCTAGTTGGCTTCCCCAGTCTCATCTCACACCTGGCTCCACTTCCGCCTTTGTGACCCAGCCACACTTCTTTCACTTCCTCCGGTTTCTTCTGGGTGCACAGCCTTTGCCCCTGCTGTTACCCCTACCTACCTGTTCTCCCCTCTTCTTGCCTAGTTAGCTCTTGTTCTTCCTCTAGTCTCAGTTTAACTGTAACTTCCTCAGGAACACCTTTGCGACCTCGCTGATGAGATCCATTCCCCCTACATGCACTCACGGTACCTTGTCCCTCTTACTGTGCTCACCACGGTCCTAATGTACATTTATATGTATTATCTTCTCATGAATGTCTTTTCCCCCAGATAATCCATTAGTTTCATGAGAGCAGGGACTAAGTCAGTCTTTTTGTTTTTCCTTTTATTCTTTTCTTTTCCTACTGCTCTGTCCCCAGTTCCTAGCACATAGTAGCTACTCAATAAATAAAGTAGGGCTATTTGGTGGTCACTATGAGTCGCAATTGACTCTACAGCAACGGGTTTGGTTTTTTTTTTCTTTTGATGGTGTCTTGTTGGTGAACCAATTTTATTGCAAGATAAAAACTTTGAGAAAGAAAGCCTCCCTTGCTGTGTGTTAAATGACTTCAGTAAAAACACTGACAAGGAGCACAGTTGGGAGGAAAACTCACTTATTCAGTTGGAAGTCCTGGCATGTTAGAGTGCTGAAATATTCGGGTGAAAACACAGAATGTGAAAACCTGTGTAACTCATTAAAGCCTAATTCTTCCAGTGGTTCCTACGTTACCACTTCCCCTCCTTAAAAGTCAAACGTGAAGTTATTCTTCTTTGCTTTGAGTTACCAAATTGGAGGTTTTGCTGCAACATGAATCCATGATGTGTGGATATTTGCTCTTCCAAAACCTTTTCTCCTAGTCCTGTATAGTACCTGCGTTTGGCTGATTGATACAGCCATGCTCTTGGCCCCCTTTCCTAAGCTTTCGAGTCCCTAGTTCTCTTGGTCTCATGGGCAAAAGCCTTCCACTCCAGCAAGGTGTGTGCCATGCATCCTTCCTGGGGCTCATTACCTAACCTGAAAATTCCACTGACTGTGGACGCTTTAATTTCATCGCTTCTCGTCTTCCATTGCTGCATTATTGGCATCAACTTTTTTTTTGGTTAATAATAAAAAAGTAGAGACAATTTTTTTTAATGGGGGGTAGTGGTGGTTCAGTGGTAGAATTCTCGCCTTCCATGCAAGAGACCTGGGTTTGATTCCCAGCCAGCGCATCTCAAGCACAGCCACCAGCTGTCTGTCATGGAGGCTTGCATGTTGCTACAACGTTGAACAGGCAACAGGCTTCAGTGGAGCTTCCCAACTAAGGCAGGCGAGGAAGAAAGGCCTGGTGCTCTGCTTCCGAAAGTCAGGCAGTGAAAACCCTGTGGCTCATGACAGTTCGATCTGCAGCTGGTCGCGGGGATGGCACAGGATTGGGAGCTTTTTAGTTCCGTTGTGCGTGGAGTCGCCCGTGAGTCAGGTGCCATCTCTGCAGCAGCTACCATAAACGTTTCTTAATGTTTGTCCCATGTAGTAGCTCCTAAATTATTCTTTTTTCCAGATTGGATTTTATTAATTCTGCATCTCTAAATTCACCATCAAATGTTAGAGCAGAAAGGCATTCGATGTTGTCTAGCGCTCACCTCCCTCTTTCACTTGTGCACTCAGAGCAGACAAATGGCCTGCCCAAATCCCACAGGGTGTTGGTGGCAGAGCCAGGGCTCCTGATGCCCTGTCTCATATTTTTGGTGACACTGAAGACTGAAACCCTAGTGTGCATAAGGCAGTGTCAGGAAAGGACGCAGACAATGTGACTGTGTAAAGTAACTTCTTACTGGCTCTCTGGAACTAACACATCCAAATCAGGGCTTCTTTCAAAAACCAGCATGTGCAGGTACTGAAAAGGGTGGCCTGGCACCAGTGACAGTCTGTCTGAAAGAGGAGTTCCAAAACTGTTTTGAGCCAAGAAAATACTACTGGAATAAGCACATAAGTCTCTTCAAAACAGCTGCTTGAAGGTGACACGACTTGTCTCAGTAAATTCTAGTAAGATTGTCAAAAGTTACGTTAAACTTCTTTCACGTAGTATGGCTACTGTTCTCAGAGTGCTTATAAGACCATGACCTATATTTTAAATGCTAGAAATAATTTCTTAAACCCTATTATCTAGCACCTGATTGATTACAAAGTGAGCAGTGAGGGCTAGGAACTCTGAACAGGAGGGCAAGTGTTGCCAGGAAGCATCTGTGGGCGAGAGACTTCAGTTAGCCCCCAGTACTGTTGGCTGGCACGCCCTTAGTCCCTTGTTTTCACAGGCATTTATTGAGTGCCTTTCTTGGACTAGGCGTGGGTAGCACAGGGTGACCAGAGAAAAGGCAGAAGATGACAGATTATAGATAGGTTGCGTAGAGGATTGCGTAGGGTGTAAGCTGAGGCCTCGTGGATGGCAGGCTTTGAGAGCCAGGCTCAGGAGTGGAGACCTGATTCCATAGGGTAGAGAACCCAAAAACCCACTGCCGTCAAGTCGATTCCGAGTGAGGGAACTTCAGGTGGATGGAAACTGTACAGGAAGGAGGAGAAAGTCATTTTTAGTGTGGAAGGTCTGACTTGGGAATGTGGCTGTGAGGAGGCCCAGGGAGAGGCACGGGAGATCCTTTGATTTTTGGCCCAAGGAAAGGAAGAGTCACGGAAATGATGGCAGGGCTTTCCCCTTCTGTATGGTTCTAGCATTCCCCACAGCCCCACCCATGCCACTCCTACTATCCTAGCTTCTGTTTACCCTGGGGACTTTGGCTGTGCAAACCAGTACCACAGCAGTGCTCACAGGGTCCTCCTTACTGTGCCTGACACTCAGCCAGTTCAGTCCCATCCTGAACCTTCGGACTTCTTCATACAGCGCTCTTCCCCAAGTGGCGCCTTTCAACCTTCAGCCCTCGTTGCCACCTCCAAAGCCCTCCCTGCACCAACACGTTGTGATAAATTTCCCAGCTGATCTCACTGAGAATTGTTGCTGAAGAAGATAAGGGGTGGAACTTTTATAGACGAACATCTTGGCATCTCCTAGCTAGAATTCTCATAGCTTCCTGAACTCTAAACCCATACCGCTGACTGAGGGTTATGGAATGTGTAGTAAGGAATCCTTGTTGAAGGGATGTTCCCCGGCAATTTCTCAAGCCCTTGACAGCAATGGAGAGTCCACATGTCTTGGAGCCAAAGCCAGAATTCCAGATACGACCCGGAGCTAGGGTTGAAGGGTTGACGGTGGGTATATGTATTTGTACCCCCTTTGAGGTTTTTTTTTTTTTTTTTTTTGAGGAAGGGGTGGAGGTTTGAGCTGCTCCCCACCCCACACATACTGGGGAGCCTCTGTCAACTTTAGAGCTACTTAGAAGAGAGGGACTGTTTGAACCTACCCTGCTGGAGCCAGTAAATAGTTTTGCGAGTATGTGTGAGCTCTGTTGTTCAAATGTTTGCTTAAGTCATTTTATCTAAGATTTTTTACCTTTTGCTTAGCGTGTTTAAGGTTTAATTTGAACGTTCAGTGTTTTGTTTCCCATCTCCTATCGTTGTTTTCATTTATTTGCTTGTTTTTTTTAGTAAAAGATGCCCATTTGGGGGGAGGAGGGGAAGCTTAGCTGTAGAAAGCCCAAGTTGGCCCAGAAGAATTGGCAGGCGTTGTGAACGCACCTTTCTTTTCCCTTTTAAAGCCTTTGTTTTAGGAAAAAGGAAATTAGTGTGTTTGGAGAGCAGTTGTTAGCTTTTCAAGACTGGACTAGTTGGTCTAATTTGGTAAGGGCCCAGAGCACGTCAAATAAAATGAGTGAAAACATGGTAAAGCTAAAGCAGGCCTGTAGAGGAAAGCAAACAACTGTAAATTTTAGCTAAAAAGCTCCACCTAACATGCTTTTAGCGAAAGGGCATGGCTATTTCTGGGCAGCCTTAGGTTTCCTGATGATGGTGGCATCCCTCCAGGGTGTCCCTTCGCAGTTCCTTCCCTCCCCCAGTAGTTCTGCTGTCTGCAGCATTCCTTCTCCGTGGGTCTGAGCCCTGAGGCCAGGCCAACCTGTGGAAAGTTTCAGTTCTGTTCCCATCTTCTGTGATACACAGTGGTGGGTAGTTTCCTTTTGGTCAGGGCTGTGGCTTCCTTCTTTTAGGTGTGTGAATTGTTAAACCCTAGTACTTACAGTTTAGGACTTACAGGAGCACTGTTCCTACACCAGTTGTGTGCTCAGGAAATAGATAAAATGCAGACTTGTTGTTTGGTTGTTAGTTTTCTCTTGGCGATAGTATAACGAGGTGACGATTGTTGGCTACCTTCTTACCCTCCCTTACTGACTCCTGTTTACCTTCCTGCTGCCCCCTGCACCAAGGCTTCCTTCCAGTGGACATTCTGCCCAAGCGTTTTCTTACCCCGCGTGTCCTGGGTATTAAAATTAGGTGGTTGCTTGGCAAACATGGAAGTCCAAGTAAGGATGATTTAATTGAAGGATCGTAATGGCTAGTATATTGAAGTTAAGGTGGTCTGTCCCATCTATTTTTCCTTTTTAAAGTGTAACCAGGTGGCAGGATGACCCAGACCTAATAATGGGACACTGTCTTCTGCGGGAGAAATGGTGGTTGTAGGTTCTGTGGAGTCAGCTCCGGCTCATAGGGACCCTATGTACAACAGAGCGAAACACTGCCTTGTCCTGCATCATCCTCACAGTCGTTACTGTGTCGGAGCCCATTGTTGCAGCCACTGTGTCAGTCCGTCAGTGGCCCTCTACCAAGTGGGAGAAGTGGAGATACCAACAGATGCCTGCTCTTTAGAGCCCCCTCTAACCATCTTCTTCTATAGTGCTGTGTCTTCACTCTGGCTCATAACCTCCTCAAGGAGATAAAATCAGGGAGTCCCTGAAACCTCTTTACATGCCATTTGCAGTTTATTGCCGAGGATGTTTTAATTCTATCGTTGGTGATCTGGGACAGCTTGTATCTTCGTTTTGTTTTTTTACAGTTACCTTTATGTACCACCTTACAAAATGCTGAGGTGTCTGGAATAAAAGAAGTTACAAAGGGGATGGGCAGAGGAAGGGGAAGTTTCTTGGCTATTTGAAGGCTTTGATTGAGGCCTGAAGAAAGGAGGAGGAGGGGACGCATTCCAGGCAGGGAGGTGCATGAGCCCAAGGGGGCAGAGAGGAATGGGACTTGCTTTGTGGGGATGAGGGCCTCTGACTGGGGACCCATGGGACTCCTGTGGTGAAGCCGCACGTGGTCTTCCTTCTGAGCTCAGGGTAGCATTACTTACCTGGCTATGCGTTTGACTTCCAGGTCCATTTTATATTATTTATTAAAATAAAATAATTTTAATTTTTTAAAAATTAAACCTTTTATTTTGAGGTAATTGTAGATGCACATGCAGTTGTATAAAATCGTACAGAGAGGTCTCATGTACACTTTAGCCCAGTGTCTCCCGGTGGTAACGTGCTGCTGTGTGTCTCAGTTACCTAGTATGCTATAGCAGAAGTACCACAAGTGGACAGCTTTAAGAAGCAGACATTTATTCTCTCAGTTTAGAAGGCTAGCTACTTCCAGGGGAAAGCTTTCTCTCTCTTTTGACTCTCGGGGAAGGTCCTTGTCTCCTTTCAACATCTGTGGGCCTGGCTTTCCTTGGAGATCTCCATGTATCTTGGCACCAGTCTTCCCTGGGTCTAGGAGGTTCTCAGCGCAGGGACTGTGGGTCCAAAGGATGCACTTTGTTCTGGCTCTTCTTTCTTCGTAGTACTTTGTGCTCACCTCTCTGTCCTTTCAGCTCTAGTAAGATAAAAGGTGATGCAGGCCCCACCCCAGGGAAATTCCCCTTCCATTGGGTCAGGACTGTGACCTGAGTAAGGGTGTTGTTGCATCTCACGCTAATCCTCTTTAACATAACCTAGTCTTGCCTCATTAACCACTGGCAGAGGTTAGGATTTACAACAGGTTGGACAATTACATCAGAATACAAAATGGAGGACAACCACACAATACTGAAAATCAGGTCCTAGCCAAGTTGACACATATTTTGGGGGAACAAAATTTAATTCATGGCATTGTATTACCCTTTTTTTTTTAGTGGAATTTTTTTTATGTGGTTAAGAAAGGAGTGCAGCGGAGTCTTCAGCCACCCAACGTTTTCCCTCTCTGAGATAGCAGTATTATTGATTCTTTACGTTTCTTTCCATAGAGTCTATTCACAAATAAAAAATTATGTTTAAGGCTTCACTTTTTATTTTTACACATGACAACATAAAGTACACGCCATTTTCCGTCTTGCTTTTCAAGCTTAACAGTCTGTCTTGAAGATCGTCAGTGCATAGAGAGCTTCCTCCGTCTTTTATGATTGCACAGTATTCCCTTTTGTGGATAAGCTATAATTTATTTAACCAGTCCCCTAATTGGTGGACTGTTTCCAGTCTTTTGCCATGACAGATATTGCTGCAATGAATATCCTTCACATCCATAATTCCCGGCATGTGTAATTATTTTTGTGTGATAAATTCCTAGAAGGTGAGATAGTTGGGTCAAAGACTATGTACACTTTAATTTGGATAGCTAACTGCCAAATTGCCCTCTATAGAGGTTGTGCCAGTTTATATTATACCAGCAAATATATGCCTCTTTCCCCGACAGCCTCCACAGTGCTGTGTATTAACGGATTTTATCATCGCCAGTTTGGTAAATGAGAAGCGGTATCTTAGTGTAGTTTTAAGATGCTGTTTCCTTACAGGAAATGCAATTGAGCATCTTTTCCTATGTTTTAGACCTCGTTACTCCCTTTTCTGTGAACAGCCTGTTCACTTCCATCACCCGTTTTTCTATTGGATTGTTGATCTTTTCCTTGTTCACTTGTGGGAAATCCTTATGTATTGTGGAACTTTTTGTGATATAGATGGCAAATTTTTTTCCCTGGCATATAACTGACTTTGTTCCTGGTGGGTTTTGTCATAATTTTTTTTTTTTTAAGTTTTTATATAGTCAGATGTAGCGATCATTTATTCATGGCTTCTGAGTTTGTATAATAGAAAGTGTTTGTTCCCTGCAGTTAAGTAAAGGAAAATTATCTACAGTTTCTTTGAGTGTTTGGATAATTTGTCTGTCTTTTAAATCTTTCCTCCATCTGGAGTTTATTTTCTTGTAAGATACGAGGTATGAACCCAGTTTCCTTTAGAGCGCCAGTCGTGTGGCTTTTGAGTGCCTTCTCAGGAATGGTGTGTGTCTCATACTTGTTTGTATTCCCCATCGCCCCTACCTGCTGCTTTGTGTGTAGTTGGTGCCTGGTGTCTTTGTAGGGTCGCTATGAGCTGGAATTGACTTGGTGGCAATGGGTTTGGTTTTTTTTTGGATTGGGGGCTATCGGGTGCTTTTCCATCCATTATCTCTAATCAGTACAACCATTCTCTCAAGGTAAATTATATAATCCCCATTTTATAGATGAGGAAGCTGGTTTAAAGACCAAATAACTTGCCCAAGTTCTTACCATTCGTGTTAGAGAGTGATACAGTTTGCATTTCCATCTGTCAGATGCCACAGCCTGTGCCTTTATTCCTGGCTACACTGTAGAAGGGGAGCACCTTGGTGGACTGGTCTGTTTGTGGTAATTGACCGTGATTGGGTCTGCGATGTGTGAGAGATGGAATCAAAAGAACTCCCTAGACTGAAATGATACATAGGAAGCATACTTTTCAACTAAAAGGGAAAAAAATTAGAGCCTCTTTATAGCTTGTTTACAGAAGCTTTAAATGTCCTCTCAGAAAAAAATATGATGTTTACACGTAGCTGCTACCGAGATCATCTATTAAAAATCACAATGGTAGATCGTTCACCACACATTCCCCCCACATTGCCTAAATAGAAAACAATGTGTATATAGAGATGTGAATCTCATTTTGAACAAGTTAGGCTTCTTGTATCTGTCTGATCCTGAAGAGTTAAATACAGAGAGGTGTGGCCTTAGTTGTTACCAAAAGGCTGTGTATAAATCATATTTTAAATTTTGAGTCATTTTCTCACAGGTGTATAATTATAGTTGAAGAATTGGGTCATGTAAGTTCATAAGTTAGCTTTACTCAGTAGTTGGTTAGTTATTAATATTAAACATGCTTATCTTTAAGAAATACACATTTCCCTCCAGGTAATTGAACTATTATCACTCAGCTTGTTGAATTTCACTGACAATTGCTGGCACACAGGAACACGACTTTCCATTTTTATTATTCTGAAAATAGAGCACAAATTAAGAGCATTGAGAAGTAGGCTACCACTGCCAACCTGTGGAACCCTGAGGTTGGAGTTGATTTACTTCTTTGCTAATATTTTCAATACAGATACCGTGCGTGACAAATCTACTTTTTCTCAGAATTGGAATAACAAGCACAAACTGAATAAAATGGTAGTGCTGCAAGATAATTGGGGAGCTTGCACACCACCCTTCTCACTCACTGTTTGCAGTAGATACTGTGTGATCTCTGAGCAAAGTCCAGATCGCGTCCCTTTAATTCCGATATGAAATGCTTGATTTTTTTCGTAATGCACTGATCTGTAAAGGCGTGCAAAAGCCACTTTCTTTGGTGGTCCATGTTATGGCAAGACTCCTTTGGTCTTCCCTGAAGTGTATTATAAGTGTTTGAATTTTCCTTTTCATTCCTTGAACTTGAATAATGCTTTTAAAGATTTTCACCCACTTCCTTTAGACCTCAAGCGTGCGAGGGTAGCCCCAAGAGAGCAGGCCGTTTGGACAGTGAGAGAGGAAGGTCCAGAGCCTCGAGGTTAGACTTCCAGCCCAGGATGCACGGTACCCAATTCCAGTCCCCTGTGTTGGCATGCAGGAGTCCTTGGGTGATGCAGATGGTTAAATGTTGAGCTTTTAACCAAAAGGTTGCCAGTTTGAATCCACCCAGAGGAACCTCAGAAGAGCCTGGAAGGTCACAGCCGTTGAAAACCGTATGCACTGTTCTACTCTGCAATACATGAGGTTGCCTTGAGTCGGAATTGACCCAACAGCAAATGATTTATGATTTGTGTTGGGGTGCAGGGAACCTCCCTGAGTCACTGATTTCTTCATTGGGAGTGTGCCCCACAGATTCTAAACCGCAATCCGAGGCTTCCAGATGAGCGTTTTTAGAGATGAGGCCTTGGTTTGATCGCCCAGCTTGAAGCACTTGGATACCACACTCTCCTACACGCATACGCCACCACTTTCATTGTTTCACAATCACCTTTCAGTCAGGAGTTTCAACTGACTGTAACTTTACTGTGGAGTTACTCATCTCAAAGGTCAGTTATTATTCTTTTAGTATAAAAGAAAAATTGTGTTGGGTCATGTGTGGAGGCAGGCAACAAAGAAAATAAAAATAGCAACATAAAAATGAAAACACCCAAATGCTCCACTGTCTGCTGGTAACAAGGTCTTGATTCTTGTCTTAAATAACACGAGCCTCAGAACTGTGGGTTCTGACCGATGGGCTTATTTTCTTCCCTGCTGAGGAACCATATTTCATTACTATCTGTAGTGAATAGCTCTTTCCAAAGCCTTGACTTTGACTCTGACACCTGATTTTCTTCTCAGTTTCTTTCCTCTTGAAAGCTAAGGTTAGAGTGCTTCTCTGGATTTTGTGGGTTTGTCTAGCCCTTAAGGTTTAAACAGAGTTTCTAGTGGTTCTAGGATATAAATATTAGCGTATGTGATATAGCCCTCATCCTATGGTGTTCCCTAGCCTGTTTGGGTATTTGTAAAACTACTCCTAATTTCAGGGTGTCTTAAGGAGCCAGGCACATTAATTGTAGTGTATGAGAAAATACTTTCAGGAGTAAAATGTGAGATGGTGGTTTTTATAAAGATTTGTTCACCAAATCTCAGCACAATAAAATTCAGGGGGTCATTTGAGCTTGAAGAAGCTTGATTTTTAAGGTCGGCAAAGCCATAAGAATGGTTGAAAAATTAGGAGCTTTGATTGAGGGTTACTATACAAACATACCATATAGGTTGTTAGTGATGGAATGAAACTCCAGGGGAAACCCAGTGAAGATGCTGGTGGTTCTGGTGGTTCACGGAGTTAGAGCAGTGAGATGTAAAGGTGTAAGGGGTCAAATATCCAGAACTTGGACTTCTTAAGCTCTCTTTTACTCGAGGCTTTCTTGCATTTGGAGCCTGGTGGCAGAGTGGTTGAGAGCTATGGTGAGCTACGGCTGCTAACCAAAAGGTCGGCAGTTCTAATCCACCAGCCACTCCTTGGAAACTCTGCAGGACCCTGTCCTATAGGGTCACTATGAGTCCGAATCGACTTGACCACAACGGGTTTGGGTATTTGGTTTTTCATTGCATCTAAAAATGAAACTGAATACCTAGTATAGGACCGTTACCCATGCAGAAGCTCACATTTAAAGATTTGCCATTTTATGGAACAGTAAGCATAGCCTGGGTGAGATTTCAGCTGTTACAGAGATCTCACTTACAGGGCTGCATCAGTCAGGGTTTGTCAGGAAAAGAGGCTGTTCTAGGTATTCCAAGGACAAGATTTTTTCTCTTTTCCTTTTTTTTTCCTTTATTTTAGCCTCTTATTGAGGTTTGATTGATGTAAAATAAACTGCTTATATTTAGTGTACAATTTGATAAAATTTGAAATATCTGTACAAAAGTTAATATATCTTTCACTCCCCAAAGTCTACTTGTGTCCATTCGTAATCGCTCCTTCCCACCCCTCACTGCCCCGCCCCCCAATCCCAGGTAACCCCTGATTTGCTTTCTGTCACTCTAGGTTAGGTTAGTTCACACTTTTCTAGAATTGTATAGAAGTGACATCACACAGGTGTAGGTACTCTTACCGTGCCTGGCTTTTTCACTCAGCGTGATTATTTTGAGATTGATCCAAGTTGGGTGTATCAAGAGCTCATTTTTTTCGCTGAGTGTACTACATCCTACTCCGTACCTCAGTTTGTCCATTCCTCTGTTGATGCCTGTTGGGGTAGTTTCCAGGTCTCAGCTACTTCAGATAAAAAAAGCTGCTATGAATATTCATTTAGAAGTCGTCGTATGAACGTGTGCTTGCTTTTCTCTAGGGTAGTTACCTAGGAATGTAATGGCTGGGTCATACGGTAGGCGTATGTTTAACTTTTTAAGAAACTGCCAAACTTTTCAAAAGTGGTCGTATCGTTTTGTGTTCCAGGATAAAGCCGCTGTAAACATTTATGTACAGTTTTTTTGTGTGTGTGTAAACATAAGGTTTCATTTCACTTGAATAAATACCTACGAGTGGGATTGCTGGCTTGTGTTTAACGCCATAAGAAGCTGCCAAAATGTTTTCCAAAGTGCTTTTACCATATTACATCTCAGTTGTTGCACATCCTTGCCAGCACCTTTTAATTTTTCACATTCTAATACTAAGTGTGTGTGTAATGGCTTCTCATTGTAGCTTTAATTTGCTTTTCCCTTTAATTTTGCTTTTCGTTCAGTTGTACATAGGGTCCCTATGAGTCAGAACCGACTCAATGGCACCGAACAACAACAACAACAAATGACTCATGATATTGGACATCTTTTTTTTTAATTAACTTTTATTGAGCTTCAAGTGAACGTTTACAAATCAAGTCAGCCTGTCACTTATAAGTTTATATACATCTTACTCCTTACTCCCACTTGCTCTCCCCCTAATGAGTCAGCCCTTCCAGTCTCTCCTTTCGTGACAATTTTGCCAGCTTCCAACTCTCTCTATCCTCCCATCCCCCCTCCAGACAGGAGATGCCAGCACAGTCTCAAGTGTCCACCTGATATAATTAGCTCACCCTTCATCAGCATCTCTCTCCTACCCACTGTCCAGTCCCTTTCATGTCTGATGAGTTGTCTTCAGGGATGGTTCCTGTCCTGTGCCAACAGAAGGTCTGGGGACCATGGCCACCGGGATTTCTCTAGTCTCAGTCAGACCATTAAGTATGGTCTTTTTATGAGAATTTGGGGTCTGCATCCCACTGACCTCCTGCTCCCTCAGGAGTTCTCTGTTGTGCTCCCTGTCAGGGCAGTCATCGACTGTGGCCGGGGACCAACTAGTTCTTCTGGTCTCAGGATGATGTAGGTCTCTGGTTCATGTGGCCCTTTCTGTCTCTTGGGCTCTTAGTTGTCGTGTGACCTTGGTGTTCTTCATTTTCCTTTGCTCCAGGTGAGTTGAGACCAATTGATGCATCTTAGATGGCCGCTTGTTAGCATTTAAGACCCCAGACGCCACATTTCAAAGTGGGATGCAGAATGATTTCGTAATAGAATTATTTTGCCAATTGACTTAGAAGTCCCCTTAAACCATGGTCCCCAAGCCCCTGCCCTTGCTCCGCTGACCTTTGAAGCATTCATTTTATCCTGGAAACTTCTTTGCTTTTGGTCCAGTCCAATTGAGCTGACCTTCCATGTATTGAGTGTTGTCCTTCCCTTCACCTAAAGCAGTTCTTAAAAAAAAAAAAAAAAAACCCTCTCCCTTCCTCCCTCCCTCCCCCCGTCATAACCACAAAAGTATGTGTTCTTCTCGGTTTATACTATTTCTCAAGATCTTATAATAGTGGTCTTATACAATATTTGTCCTTTCGCCTCTGACTGATTTCGCTCAGCATAACGCCTCCCAGGTTCCTCCATGTTATGAAATGTTTCACAAATTCGTCACTGTTCTTTATTGACGCGTAGTATTCCATTGTGTGAATATACCACAATTTATTTACCCGTTCATCCGTTGATGGACACCTTGGTTGCTTCCAGCTTTTTGCTATTGTAAACAGAGCTGCAATAAACATGGGTGTGCATATATCTGTTTGTGTGAAGGCTCTTGTATCTCTAGGGTATATTCCGAGGAGTGGGATTTCTGGGTTGTATGGTAGTTCTATTTCTAACTGTTTAAGGTAACGCCAGATAGATTTCCAAAGTGGTTGTACCATCTGACATTCCTACCAGCAGTGTATAAGAGTTCCAATCTCTCCGCAGCCTCTCCAACATTTACTATTTTGTGTTTTTTGGATTAATGCCAGCCTTGTTGGAGTGAGATGGAATCTCATCGTGGTTTTAATTTGCATTTCTCTAATGGCTAATGATCGAGAGCATTTTCTCATGTGTCTGTTAGCTGCCTGAATATCTTCTTTAGTGAAGTGTGTGTTCATATCCTTTGCCCACTTCTTGATTGGGTTGTTTGTCTTTTTGTGGTTGAGTTTTGACAGAATCATGCAGATTTTAGAGATCAGGTGCTGGTCGGAGATGTCATAGCTGAAAATTCTTTCCCAGTCTGTAGGTGGTCTTTTTACTCTTTTGGTGAAGACTTTAGATTAGCATAGGTGTTTGATTTTTAGGAGCTCCCAGTTATCTGGTTTCTCTTCGTCATTTTTGGTAATGTTTTGTATTCTGTTTATGCCTTGTATTAGGGCTATTGGACATCTTTTTATGTGTTTGTTTGCTATATCTTCTTTGGCGAAATGCCTTTTCAAATCTTTGGCCCGTTTAAAAAATTGGGCCATTCGTTTTCTTTTTGAGATTTCAATGTTCTTTATATACTCCAGACAGATAAGCAATTTTTCAGGTAAGTTATTTGCAGATGCCTCCTCACAGTCTGTGGCTTATCTTTTCATTTTCTTAACAGGGTCTTTTGAAGAGCAGAGCTTCTTAATTTTGATGACACTGAACTTAGTAATTTTTTCGTTTATGTCTTGTGCTTTTGGTGTTGCGTCTAACAAATATTTTGTCTAACCCATGTGACAAAAGATTTTTTCCTGTGTTTTCTTTTAGAAGTTTTATAGTTTTACATTGGGGTCTACGATCTATTTTGAGTTAATTTTTGTATGTAATGCCAGTATAGATTAAGGTTTTCTTTTTTTTAACATATAGTTACCCAGTTTTTCCAGCACCATTTGTTGAAAAGGCTGTCCTTTCTCCACTGGATTGCCTTTGCACCTTTTTCAGAAATCAGGTGTCCCATGTATGTGTGGTTGTGGGTCTGTTTCTGGACTCTATTCCACTGATCTTTTTGTCTGTCTTGATGCTAATAGGAAACCCTGGTGGCGTAGTGGTTAAAGACCTCTGGCTGCTAACCAAAAAGGTCAGCAATTGAAATCCACCACACACTCCCTGGAAACCATGTGGGGCAGTTCTGCTCTGTCCTATAGGGTCACTATGAGTTGGATTCGACTCAGTAGCAATGGGTTTTTTTGGTTTGATACCAGTACCACGCTGTCTTGATTACTACTATAGCTTTATAATGTCTTGATATTAGGTATGTAAGTTCTCCAACTTTGTTCCTTTCTAAAAGTTGTTGGCTATCCTGAGTTCTTTACATTTCTGTACGAATTTTACAGTAGGCTTATTAATTTTTATGAAAAGTCCAGCTGGGGTTTTTGAAACAGATTGTGTCGAATCTGTAAATTAATTTGAGGAGAAATGACATTAACAATTTTGTCATCTCTCAGCAATGTTTTATCGTTTTTACTGTACAGGACTTACATACTTTTGGCCAGATTTATTCTTAAATATTTCATGTTTTTTGATGCTATTGTAAATGGTATTTTAAATTTTTCAATTTCTGATTATTTGTTGCTGGTATGTAAAATATAGTTGATTTTTGTATGCAGTAATCTTGCTAAACTCGAAGCTTTTTGAGCATGGTGGTGGTTGTAAAATCCATTGCATCTTCCAAATAGGAAAGGTTTTAACACAGGGGATAAAAGGCTTACACAGCCATTAGAAAGTCTGGGGAAGGAAGTTCAGGGAGGCCGCTGCTATTATTGTTGATGAAATTAGAGGGCTGGGTGCCCAGGGAAGCAGTGATTTTAGCTGCTTGCAGTCCTAGCAAGGCTTTAGCTCATCTGGAAGCTGCTGCAAAAGTGGAAAGTCCTGTTTGCTGCTACCTGTGTGTCTGCCTGCAACTGTTTCCAGAGAATATTGACTTCTGTCTTCCAAACCCCAAGCTGGAAACTCAGTGGCAGCGTCTAATGTGCAGCCAGGGAACGTTGGTGGTGCAGTGGTTAAGCGCTTGGCTGCTAACCAAAAGGTCAGTGGTTCGAACCCACCAGTTGCTCTGTGGGAGAAAGATTACAGCCTAGGAAACCCTATAGGGCCGCTCTACTCTTTTTTTTTTTTTAGGGTTGGTGTCAGTCTGCTGAATGGCAACAGGTTTGGTTTGGTTTTTTAACCTGCAACCGGGTGGCTGAAAGGATTCTGGGAGATGTAGTTCCAGGCCTTTCCCTGCAATGCTGGGAAGACTGTAGGGGGCAGCAATCGATGCCAGGTTGACAGTCTGATACATAAGGCACTAACAGAGATACATGTAAAGTTCTGGACCTTAACCACTGATTTGGGAAAGTGACTTAGCAGTGTCGTGGAAAAAGGCAGGTTTTAATTGGCTGTTATTCTGTAAGATTTGATTTCCAAGAAAGTGAACAGGCTCTTTAGCAGTAGTAGCAGTGGTATGCCATCTGGGACAGAGAATTGGCAGGCCCACTGTATTTGGTGCTGCCTCACGCAGTAATACAATGAGCGTAGACATCCTGGAGCATGTTAAGGGGTAATGACCCTAGTGGTGAGGGGATAGAAAACCACATCACCTGTGTAATGTTCAGAGGAACTGAGAATGCCTCAGGGATGCATGATAAATCACTACAAATATCTCAAAGATTTGTTCTATGTGACCTGGGAAGGAAGGCTTAGGACCAGTGGGTGGAAGCTGTAAGGAGACAATTTCCAGGGCAATAATAAAGAACTTCCTACACAGCTGCACTAAGATTGAATTCGTCGTTGTTGGGTGCCATTGAGTGGATTCCGACTAGTAACAACCCTATAGGACGGAGCCGAACTGTCCCATAGTTTCCTAGGCTAATCTTTATGGGCCCCCACGTGTCTGTCAGTTTGTCGTACTGTGGGGGCTTGTGTGTTGCAGTGATGCTGGAAGCTATGCCACCGGTATTCAGATACCAGCAGGGTCACCCATGGAGGACAGGTTTCAGCTGAGCTTCCAGACTAAGACAAACTAGGAAGAAGGACCTGGCAGTCCACTTCTGAAAAGCATTACCCAGTGACAACCTTGTGAATAGCAGTGGGACATTGTCTGATATAGTGCTGGAAGATGAGCCCGCCAGGTTGGAAGGCACTCAAAAGATGACTGGGGAAGAGCTGCCTCCTCGAAGTCGGGTCGACCTTAATGACGTGGATGGAGTAAAGCTTTCGGGACCTTCATTTGCTGATGTGGCATGACTCCAAATGAGAAGCAGCAGCTGCAAACAGCCATTAATAACCGGAACCTGGAATGTGTGAAGTATGAATCTAGGAAAATTGGAAATTGTCAAAAATGAAATGGAGCACGTAAACATCGATACCCTAAGCTTTAGTGAGCTGAAATGGACTGGTATTGGCCATTTTGAATTGGACAATCGTATACTATGCTGGGAAAGACAACTCGAAGAGGAATGGTGTTGCATTCATCGTCAAAAAGAACGTTTCAAGATCTATCTTGAAGTACAGCGCTGTCAGTGATAGGGTAATATCCATACGCCTACAAGGAAGACCAGTTAACACGACTATTACTCAAATTTACGCACCAACCCCTGGGGCCAAAGATGAAGAAACAGAAGATTTTTATCAGCTGCTGCAGTCTGAAATTGATCAAACCTGCAGTCAAGATGCATTGATAAGTACTGGCGATTGGAATGCGAAAGTTGGAAACAAAGAAGAAGGATCTGTAGTTGGAAAATATGGCCTTGGTGACAGAAACAATGCCAGAGATCGAATGATAGAATTTTGCAAGACCAACAACTTCTTCATTGCAAATACCTTCTTTCACCAACATAAACGGCGACTATACATATGGACCTCGCCAGATGGACTATACAGAAATCAAATGGACTACATCTGTGGAAAGAGACCATGGAAAAGCTCAATATCATCAGTCAGAACAAGGCCAGGTGCTGACTGTGGAACAGACCATCAATTGCTCATATGCAAGCTCAAGCTGAAACTGAAGAAAATCAGAGCAAGTCCACGAGAGCCAAAACATGACCTTGAGTATATCCCACCTGAATTTAGAGACCATCTCAAGAATAGATTGGACACACTGAACACTAGTGACCAAACACCAGAGGAGTTGTGGAATGGCATCAAGGACATCAACCATGAAGAAAGCAAGAGGTCACTGTAAAGACAGGAAAGAAAGAAAAGACCAAGATGGATGTCAGAGGAGACTCTGAAACTTGCTCTTGAGCGTCGAGCAGCTAAAGCAAAAGGAAGAACTGAAGAAGTAAAAGAACTGAACAGAAGATTTCAAAGAGTGGCTCGAGAACACAAAGTAAAGTATTATAATGACATGTGCAAAGAGCTGGAGATGGAAAACCAAAAGGGAAGAACACGCTCGGCATTCAAGATGAAAGAGCTGAAGAAAAAATTCAAGCCTCGAGTTGCAGTAGTGAAGGATTCCATGGGGAAAATATTAAACGACCCACGAAGCATCAAAAGAAGATGGAAGGAATACACAGAGTCATTATACCAAAAAGAATTTGTCGATATTCAACCATTTCAAGAGGTGGCATATGATCAGGAACCGATGGTACTGAAGGAGGAAGTCCAAGCTGCTCTGAAGGCATTGGCGAAAAACAGGGCTCCAGGAACTGATGGAATATCAATCGAGAGGTTTCAACAAACACATGCAGCGCTGGAGGTGCTCACTCGTCTATGCCAAGAAATATGGTAGACAGCTTCCTGGCCAACTGACTGAAAGAGATCCGTATTTATGCCTATTCCCAAGAAAAGTGATCCAACCGAATGGGGAAATGATAGAACAATATCATTTAATATCATACGCAAGCAAAATTTTGCTGAAGATCCTTCAAAAAGGGCTGCAGCAGTAAATCAACAGAGGTTCAGGCCAGTTCCAGAAGAGAACGTGGAACCAGGGATATCACTGCTGAGGTCAGATGGATCCTGGCTGAAAGCAGAGAATACCAGAAGGGTGTTTACCTGTGTTTTATTGACTATGCAAAGGCATTCGACTGTGTGGATCATCACAAACTATGGATAACACTGCAAAGAATGGGAATTCCAGAACACTTAATTGTGCTCACGAGGAACCTTTACATAGACCAAGAGGCAGTGGGTTGGACAGAACAAGAGGATACTGATTGGTTTAAAGTCAGGAAAGGTGTGCGTCAGGGTTGTATTCTTTTACCATACCTATTTAATGTGTATGCTGAACAAATAATCTGAGAAGCTGGACTATATGAAGGAGAACAGGGCCTCAGGATTGGAGGAAGAGTCATTAACAACCTGTGTTATGCAGGTGACACAGCCTTTCTTGCTGAAAGTGAAGAGGACTTGAGGCACTTCCTAATGAAGATCAAAGACCACAGCCTTCAGTATGCATGACACCTCAACATAAAGAAAACAAAAATCCTCACAACTGGACCAGTGAGCAACATCGTGATATACGGAGAAAAGATTGAAGTTGTCAAGGATTTCATTTTACTTCGATCCACAATCAGCAGCCATGGAAGCAGCAGTCAAGAAATCAAGAGACGCATTGCATTGGGTAAATCTGCTGCAAAGGACGTCTTCAAAGTGTTGAAGAGCAAAGATGTCACCCTGAAGACTAAGGTGCACCTGACCCAAGCCATGGTATTTTCAGTCGCATCATATGCATGTGAAAGCTGGACAATGAATAAGGAAGACCGAAGAAGAGTTGACGCCTTTGAATTGTGGTGTTGGCGAAGAATATTGACTATACCATGGACTGCCAGAAGAACGATCAAATATGTCTTAGAAGAAGTGTGGCCAGAATGCTCCTTAGAGGCAAGGATGGTGAGACTGCGTCTGACATACTTTGGACATGTTGTCAGGAGGGATTGGTCCCTGGAGAAGGACATCATACTTGGAAGAGTACCGTGTCAGCAGAAAAGAGGAAGACCCTCAACGAGGTGAATTGACAGAGTGGCTGCAACAATGAACTCAAGCATAACAACGATTGTAAGGATGGCTCAGGACAGGGCCATGTTTCTTTCTGTTGTGCTTGCTGTCGCTGTGAGTTGGAACCGACTGGACGGCACCTAACAACAACAGCAGCAACAATCTTTATGGGAACCGATCGCCAGGTCTTTTCTCCCATGGAGCAAGCAGCTGTTTCGAACAGTAGGTTGCATAAGAAGTTCCTTGGTTAAAGTTTGCCGAACTGCCTCGTCAGAGTTTCTAAGTAGTTTTAAATTAGATGTTCCTTAGGTGCCATTTTAACCCTGGGAAAATCCCCCAAATCATGAGTTACAAGTTTCGCCACATGAAATTTCTGAAAGTGAAAACATGTTCTTTTAAATATGTTACCTTATTTTTTTTTTTTTGGTTTGAGTAATTCCAAACAAGCCAATGCCTTGCATGTGCCCTGAAATATGGAAAGTCGAAAATGTGTGAGAAGCTTAGAGTCAGAGGCCGTGTCTGCAAAACCCAATTGCCATGTTTCATTCACCCTGGGACCCACATGCTTTCACACACCTGACATCTCTGAAGTCTGCTGCACCGACAGGTGGTGACACCCACAGACTGTAGGCCCTTAGAATTGCTGTCATCAAGGTGACAGTTGTTTTTGCCTGTGTGTGCACAGACTTGGTCCTAGCTGTTCCTAATGCCATGATTTCGATAAGTTATATGCGGAGTCGGTACTTACAGGAGTTTTTAAGTTGCCTTTTGCAATACCTTCATAAAGATTACACTGTAGTTTGGCAGTGAAACACAGAAAAGAATAATGAGGCATAAGCTTAATATTAATGAGGCTAATATTTATCCTTGGAGAAGTGACCGCAGTTCTGTATTTTCTTGGAAGGCAACAGGCAAGTGCCACACTTGTGGTACTCACAGTGAGGTCCTGGGCTCAGCAGTGGGGTGGAGCTTGTTCAAAATGGAGACTTTCAGACCCCGCCCCCCAATAAGAATCTGCATTTTAACAAATCCCCATTAAAGTTTGAGAAGCACTACTTTACATAACCTCAGAAAGGAAGATAACCAATATTTAGAAGGAGCCCTGTTAGGTTTTTGCTAATGACAGGCAAAAGGATTGTCTATTACTGAAGGCAGAAGAAAATTCTGCATCCTTCTGAATTAATGAAAAGTGCATTTGCCTTCATTTTTCTAGGTCTAATGTCTCTGTTTCCGTCCTTTGAGCCACGCAGCCGCCGAATGATTTTTGTGCCGCAGTGCTGTTTGGTCTTGTCTACCAATTGGATACCACGTGCACATTACATTAGGATCCCATTAAATTTCCTCAGTCAGATCCAGCAAGTGAAACAATGTTCAGAACAAACCCAACACAGATATTTGGAGTATCCTAATATGTAATTTCCTCTGCCAGACTGAATATATTCCAGTGTGCTCTTTGTGTGTGTGTGTGTGTGAATTTTTAATTAAAAGTACCCTAAATGGGTACTTTGAGCACTTGGTTTAACTCTTTCCAGGGTATTTCTTCTGTTAATTTTTCTCAGCCCACATAAGCGTGTGGTATCATTGATTCTTAATTGGTTATGGTTGTTAATGGTTTTGTGCCTAGTTATTTTCTTGTTGTTTTATAAATTGCCAAGATACCTTTTGTCCTTGAAGGAAATAAACGTCTCCACTGGACACATACATTAGATGTACTTTGAAAAGCTCTGTGTAAATCTGCGCTGCGCAGAGTCCTTAAGCGTGCAGATGGTAGAATGCACTCTAGTAGTGAAAGGGGTTTATGAAGTGGTGATGCTCTCTCAGAGATCCTGGGGAGGCGGGGAGTCAGGTGTCTCCCCAAGGGAAGCTTTTCCCTCTTCTTGCACTTTTAGAAAACTCCTGTTGCAGGTGTGGGCTGCCATGACCCCCGAGAAGAAGCCAGGCACCCTGCACCCTGCCTGTTGCATACTGAAGCTGGACACAGTGCACCTTACCGCAGAACATAAATCACACCTGGCACTCCAGTCCTAAGGATCTGGGAAATAGAGTTCTCGCAGGCTAGAGCTGTTAGGTGTCGTCCGGTCAGTTCCGACGCGTAGCGACCCTGTGTTACAGAGTAGAACTGCCCTGTAGGATTTTTGAGGCTGTCATCTTTATGGGAGCAGATCTCCATGTCTTTCTGTCACAGAGTCACTGGGTGGGTTCGAACCATCAACCTTTTAGTAGCCAAGTGCTTAACCATTTCACCTTCAGGGCTCCTTGCAGGCCAGAAGGGGCTTGGAATTGGCATTGACTGAGCTGATGCACACATATCCACCACATAGTCAAATGATAGCTTTTATTATTACTGTATCACTAAAGAGATTCCTAACAAAAGAATTGTATTATGAATTACATGATAAAGGGGCATTTTAAATACCCTGTGTTACCATGTTTATCATATAGCTCATGTATTTATGCAAGGAACACTTGATTGATACAACGCCAACAATTTGAACTATGTTAGGATGAAGTTTAAATTCTAGAATATCAAGTACTAGATGATTTCTAAAATTACTTTCTGCCTTTATGTGAGGTTCCTAAGGAGTTGTTAACAAAATGGTTTAAATTGTTACTCAGACAGTTGTAGGTTCACATGAAGTTGTAGGGAATAACACAGAGAGACCTTGTGTACCCTTTACCCAGTTTTTAATCAAAACTATAATACAGTGTCAGGACCAGGATACTGACGTTGATGTGATCCACGTGCCTTAGAGTTCCCCAGTTTTACGTGTACTCATTTGTGTGTGTGTGTTTAACTATACAATTTTATCATTATAGGTTCATGGTGGGTGAAAGATGTGGCAGTTTGTTTTCATAAAGATTTACAGTCCTGGCAACCCTATGGGGCTGTTCTACTGTGTCCTTCAGTGTTGCTGTCAGAATCGACTTGATGGCAGTGGGTTTGGTTTTGGGGTGGGTAGGTTCACATACCCACCACCGCTGTCAAGATACTGAATCTTTCTATCACAAGGGTCCCTCACGTTGTCCTTTTATAACTCATACCTGCCTCCCTGCACCGCACCCCAACCCCTGGCAACCACTTGTCATTTCGAGAATATTAGGTAAACAGAACCATATCGTATGTAACCTTTTGGGATTGGCTTTTTCCACTCAGTGTAATTCCCTAGTGATCTATCCAGGTTGTTGGTGTATTACTAGCTCGTTCCTTTTTATTGTCATGACTGTTTTTAGTCTTTATACAGTATTGGTTTGCTTCTGGAGTGTCTCACCTGTTGGATGTATCAGGTCAGGTCTCTCTGCCTCGATTGACTAGGACCAAAGGTGACACCACACTTCGTGATCACAAAGATTGAGGGGTGGTGTTGATGCTGCCCCACCAGCTATCCAGACCTTAAAGAAAAGGAAGACGTTCGTGGCTACATGGAGCCATTTTTACCTGTCAAGATGAGCGCTGGCTGCTTGTCTGGTTGCGAGTCTTATGTAATCTTCTCGCTCCAGTCAGCACACCGGTGATCATTTCTTTCAAATATGAAATTGTCAGCCCTGCCTCTACTTGACCTTTGGGGCACAGTGAGTTTTGGGGGATGATTCAGGAACCATTGGTCACGATTCTGGTTTGTGGAAAGAAGATAACATCAGTTCATCTCTCACCTAGATTATCACAAACCACAAATTCACATGTCCAAGGTTGTGATATTTCTGAAAAACTGAAGGCACGCACTGCAAGCTATGTTCAAAGTACCGCAATGGCTGATAAAAAGCAGGGCGGGAACACAGGTGCCTGATCGGAAGGCACTGTAAAGTGAGGCAGCTCCAGGAGGGCAGGCGGTACCGCCGTGTTTGCTGCTGAAATCTTGGCCCTCAGCAGGGTGCCTGGTGTCAAGTAGGTGCTGAAATAATGAATGAATGAATGAGGTAGAAGGGAAGCTTTGAAAAGATGAGCTGCCCAGGTCTTTTGGTATGAGCGACAACCATTACAAAGTAAATACAGAAAACTGAAGAGTGTGTTTGGGGGGGGTGTTTAATGGGATTGGGAGGAAGAGGGAAGTATTTACCCCCCAAAATAAAACCCCAAGCACTTTCCCACCTCAGGGCCTTTGTACTTAAGTATTCATTCTGCTTGGTCATTCATCTCCCCAATAATTTTCTGCGTTTAAGTCTCTACTCAGATGTCATTGCCTCAGAGAGAGCTCCTGTGAATATCTTGTGTGAAGCAGCCACCCTGTTCCCTGTCCCTCTCTCTTGGTCACTCTCTGCCTCCTTATCCAGCTTTATTTTCTTCACACATTGGTGACGATTTCCTTCCTGGCGTTGCATCGTGTGTTTATCTCTCAGCTCCAGGAATACAGAAGCAGGACTGTGAGCACCTGAGATGAGAGGTGGACCTTTCGATTGGAGGTGGAAATAGGGTGTGTGGGAAGTTTTGCTTTGTGTATTTGTGTACACTAGTCCCAATTTAATCCCTTAATCAGTTATCAGCAGATGTGTCTTGGTTAGTTTGGAAAATGCGATGGCTCTCAGGAGCCCCTGCCGCCCTGCTGATCTAGCCTCCACTGCTTCCTCCCTTCTACCTTCTGCCCCAGCCTCCTTGTACTTGCCTTGTTCCTCAGATACACTGGTCTTGCTCCTTTATATTTGCTCATCCCTGTTTCTGGAATGCTGTCCCTGAGATAGCCTCGTGGTGGCATCTCACCACAGTCAAGTCTCCATTTGTAGACCTCCTTATCAGATTGGTTTTCCCTAACCATTTAGTGTCCTCTTGCCTGCCTGTGCCCTTCTCCATCAGCTTACCCTGTGCTCTCCTCTTCAGGGCACTTGTTGCTACTGAAATGTACATTTTACACACATATTCTGTTGCATACCTTGTTCGTTAACAAACCATCTCCCTCACTGGAATGAAAGCCCCCTGAGAGCAGGGGCTTGGTTTTGTTTCCATCGGATCCTCAGCGCCTAGAAGAGTGCCTACTCATGGAGTTCTTGCTAGTTGCCACAGAGTTGGCTCTGACTCACGGTAATCTTATGTATAACAGAACGAAACCTTGCCTGGTTATGTTCCATCTTCATGATCATTGATATGTGTGAGTCATTGTGGCTACTGTGTCAATCCATCTCACTGGGCATGTCCCTGATTTTCGATGGCCCTCTACTCATGTTGTTGTTATTGTTGTTAGGTGCCATCAAGTTGATTTAGACTTACAGCGACCCTGTGCGGCAGAGTAGAACTGCTCTACAAGGTTTTCTTGGCTGTAATCTTTACGCAAGCAGATCCCTAGGCTCTCCTGCAGAGCCACTAGATGGGTTAGGCACCCAGTAAATGTTTGTTAAAGGAATAGGTCAGTTCCTGGACATCCTGGTAGAAGGGAGATGAAGCATGAAGGAGAGCCCCTAAACCAGTCTCTGTGTGCCAGTTGTCGGAATTGCCTGCCTTGGGACACCTCCAGAGCCAAACGAGAGATGGGCAATAGCATAGGGTGTCCAGAGGAGGGCGGGTTCCCTATGAACTGGAGTTGTCAGGGAATGGTTTCTTGAAGCAGTCAGACAAAAGAAAGGAGGATGGTTTTTATGTCAGATATACAAAATAGGCGAGGAAAACTGGGGAAGTTGGAGGTGTCCTATGAATGGCCTTGGATGCCAGCTCCAGGGAGTTGTGGTCTAGGTATTACAGCTGTTGGGTTTTGCCCTGATCAGTCTTGGACCTTTGGAAGGTTTGGATCCATGATGCAGCAAGTTTTTAGGAATGTCCGCACTGTTGCTCTTGGGTGCTCTGAACCCACATGCAGCACAGGTGTCTTAAGCTCAGTTCAGGTAAATACTGGATGTTTTCCTCTTTATTCAAGTACTGACTTACTTTTAAAAAGTCACTTCTACTTTCAACTAATGGTTATTGTAAAAAAGAAAGAAGAAAATGCTGTTGTATTTTTTTATATCACCTTAGAAGTTCTTAGGAGTAGTTTTCGCTTTCACCTTTCTAGTTTTATTCCAGATTATAGTGTTTGCACTTACTTTTTCTTTTCCTTAGCCACACAGCACCTGATGAGAGTTCAGTACGAGTGACTCAAGCTTGCTTGTTGCAGAGGGATGTATTGCTACCTGGTATTATACTGTCAGCTCCCTAGAGGAGAGCTTCCTAACCTTTTCAAGTCAAGACACACATAGAAAAGATTTGTACAGCACACTGGGTAAAATGGGTGAGACTGGTTTTGGTTGGTGGCCCCAGATTCTAGCTGTGAGTCCCTGAGAAGTGTCTAAGGGACCCAAGGGGCTCAGTATTCCGTACACACCTGTATTCCATGCACGCCTGTAAGTCATTCTCACCACAAAGTAGGGAAGCAGAGGTGCCGGTAATATTGCCTTTAGGTAGTAGAGGCTTAGGCAGTTAGGTACCGCATCTGTTGAATGAATTACATGGTAACTTGGAAGTGACAAATTTTATATCTGCCTGCGTATTTAGAGATGAGGGAGAAATACAAGTTATTTCACTCAGTCACCTGGCATTTGTGTTTGGTGGCTGTATGGGAGGTTTGCTTTTTGAGGTATAAACCATATCATGTTTCAAAGTATAGATTTAAACAAAAATTTAGAACAGTGATTCTCAACTTTAGCTGCATGTTAGAATCATAAAAGTTGGGAAAACTTTTAAAAATCCCCAGAGATTGCTTTGTTATTGCTGGGCATGGTTTGGTTTGGATTTCGGAAACAATATTAAGCTTAAAGAAAAATTGCAACTATGATAGTTAAAAACTTTTTTTTTCCCTGAGTTTATTCGAGAGTAAATTACTGATCCAATGCCCTGGCACCTGCAGCCCTTACCCAATACTTCAGTGCATTCTAACCACAATTCAGCTATCAAAATAAAAAAATTAACACTGATATGTGACTACCACTTAACCTACAGCCTTATCCAGGTTTCCACATTTGTCCCAAAGGCCGTCATAGCCAAAAGATCACATGTTGCATTTGGTTGCCATGTCTCTTTAGTCTCCGTTTTGGAAAAGTTCCTCAGTCTTTCCTTGACTTTCGTGGCTTTGAAGCTTGCGAAGATTGCAGACCGTTTATTTTATAGAATGTCTGTCAGTTGGGTGTTGTCTGATGTTTCCTTATCTGCTTCGGCACCATGGTAGGTCTGTAGTTGAAGCAATGCATTCTACCAAGTAGTTCCCAATTCCAGTTTGTCCCGTTCCTGATGAGTTCACATGGATCTCTTGATTAAGGTGGTGTCTGCCAGACCTCCCCTCTGTATGATTATTATTTTCCACTTTATAGTTAATAAGTACTTTTATGAAGGGATACTTTGAAACTCCGAATATTCTGCTTCTCGCTTTCAACATATTCATTCACTAATTTCTTAACTCTGTTTTATTCAATGACTTAAAATCTCTCACCATCATCATTTATTTTGATGCTGACATTGTCCCAGATTTAGCTGGTTGGAGCCCCTTCAGACTGGCCTCTGTAACCACTTCCCATCATTCTTTGAGCACTTCCTAGCTTTCTGGCAAACAGACAGGGCGTCCAAGCTCATCATCTACTTTCCTTACCCCAATCCTAGAATAAACCAAACCAAAACTTAACCCGTTACCTTTGAGTTGATTCCAACTCATAGCAACCCTATAGGACAGAATAAAACTGTCCCATAGGTTTCTAAGGAGCTCCTGGTAGATTCAAACTGCTGACCTTTTGGTTAGCAGCCGAACTCTTAACTCTTTCCAAAGAGCTCCATTTCTTTTCTTGGCCATTGTTATTTAGAAGCCATGATCTGGGTAGTAGGTGTATTCACTGCTATTTGGGTGTTGCTGTTTGCAACTCCTTACAGTACCAGAGAGATCTAGGGAAGGGGAGAGGGTTGTGTCAATGAAGCAATACACACACGTATGTAAAGTTAGATCAATATTTATTGTTATATCTATGTGTACATATTGAAAACCATGAGTTCACATCAATTACTAATTTCAATCCAACACCACAAGGTTGATTTTTCTCCCTTGCCATTTCTATAAGTTGTTTTTCCAACAATGAGAAACTGGCTCTCGTTATCCTCTATTTACTGGTTGATCAATCCCTGTAAAAATGTCTATGAGGTGGAAGTCAGACATACCACAACCCTCCAACCTTTTGACCAATTCTGACATTAGCCATCACTCCCATAGCACTGTCTACTTCTCTGCTGGGTTCAATAATTTGTTACAGTGGCCACACAGTTACGGGGTTTATTAGGGAAGTAACAGATTACAAACCAGGATACAGTTCTTCCATCAGGACAGCCTCTTCTCAGCTGTGCCCGCAAACAGGCCTGTCTCTGCCCCTTGTGCTCTCAGCCCAGCCTCTGCCCTGCTCGGGCAAGTGTTACAAAACTCTTTTGCTCTGCCAGTAAGTACCCAGAGGCACCCCACTCTGCCTGGAAGCCTCGGCCTTAAGGCACTTAGCTCCCTCGCTCCATGTATTGGCATACCCACTGTAAGTGTCATATTCCGTGGATTGGGAAGTCCATTGTGCCATTTCGTGCCGGTCTTCTGGTTCTGCTGCCAACATTTCTCTGCCTCCACTCCTCACTGTTTTGCACTGTCTCTGGTATAACAGCTGTTTCTCTGCATCCTGGGACTAGGAGGTTCTCAACGCAGGGACTCCCGGTTAAATGACGCGCTCCACAACCATCTCTTTTTGGTGATAGTAAGGTCTCCCCTTTCTGCCTCTGAGAGGGCTCATTTTAAGCCTGTTGTTGTTAGGTACTATCGAGTCGATTCCTACTCATAGCGATCCTGTGCACAACAGAACAAAACAATGCCCGGTCCTGTGCCATCCTTACAATCTTTGTTATGCTTGAGCTCATTGTTGCAGCCACTGTGTCAGTCCACCTTGTTGAGGGTCTTCCTTTTCCGCTGACCCTGTACTCTGCCAAGCATGATGTCCTTCTCCAGGGACTCTTCCCTCCTGACAACATGTCCAAAGTATGTAAGACGCAGTCTCGCCATCCTTGCCTCTAAGGAGCATTCTGGTTGTACTTCTTCCAAGACAGATTCGTTCGTTCTTTTAGCAGTCCATGGTGTATTCAACAATCTTCGTCAGCACCACCTTTCAAAGGCGTCAACTCTTCTTCGGTCTTCTTTATTCATTGTGCAGCTTTCACGTGCATATGATGCGATTGAAAATACCATGGCTTGGGTCAGGCGCACCTTAGTCTTCAGGGTGACATCTTTGCTCTTCAACACTTCGTCCTTTGCAGCAGATCTGCCCAATGCAACGCGTCTTTTGGTTTCTTGACTGCTGCTTCCATGGCTGCTGATTGTGGATCGAAGTAAAATGAAATCCTTGACAACTTCAATCTTTTCTCCGTATATCACGATGTTGCTCACTGGTCCAGTTGTGAGGATTTTTGTTTTCTTTATGTTGAGGTGTCATGCATACTGAAGGCTGTGGTCTTTGATCTTCATTAGGAAGTGCTTCAAGTCCTCTTCACTTTCAGCAAGAAAGGCTGTGTCATCTGCATAACACAGGTTGTTAATGACTCTTCCTCCAATCCTGAGGCCCTGTTCTCCTTCATATAGTCCAGCTTCTCAGATTATTTGTTCAGCATACACATTAAATAGGTATGGTAAAAGAATACAACCCTGACGCACACCTTTCCTGACTTTAAACCAATCAGTATCCTCTTGTTCTGTCCAACCCACTGCCTCTTGGTCTATGTAAAGGTTCCTCGTGAGCACAATTAAGTGTTCTGGAATTCCCATTCTTTGCAGTGTTATCCATAGTTTGTGATGATCCACACAGTCGAATGCCTTTGCATAGTCAATAAAACACAGGTAAACACCCTTCTGGTATTCTCTGCTTTCAGCCAGGATCCATCTGACCTCAGCAGTGATATCCCTGGTTCCACGTTCTCTTCTGGAACTGGCCTGAACCTCTGTTGATTTACTGCTGCAGCCCTTTTTGAAGGATCTTCAGCAAAATTTTGCTTGCGTATGATATTAAATGATATTGTTCTATCATTTCCCCATTCGGTTGGATCACTTTTCTTGGGAATAGGCATAAATACGGATCTCTTTCAGTCAGTTGGCCAGGAAGCTGTCTACCATATTTCTTGGCATAGACGAGTGAGCACCTCCAGCGCTGCATGTGTTTGTTGAAACCTCTCGATTGATATTCCATCAGTTCCTGGAGCCCTGTTTTTCGCCAATGCCTTCAGAGCAGCTTGGACTTCCTCCTTCAGTACCATCGGTTCCTGATCATATGCCACCTCTTGAAATGGTTGAATATCGACAAACTCTTTTTGGTATAATGACTCTGTGTATTCCTTCCATCTTCTTTTGATGCTTCGTGGGTCGTTTAATATTTTCCCCATGGAATCCTTCACTACTGCAACTCGAGGCTTGAATTTTTTCTTCAGCTCTTTCATCTTGAATGCCGAGCGTGTTCTTCCCTTTTGGTTTTCCATCTCCAGCTCTTTGCACATGTCATTATAATACTTTACTTTGTGTTCTCGAGCCACTCTTTGAAATCTTCTGTTCAGTTCTTTTACTTCTTCAGTTCTTCCTTTTGCTTTAGCTGCTCGACGCTCAAGAGCAAGTTTCAGAGTCTCCTCTGACATCCATCTTGGTCTTTTCTTTCTTTCCTGTCTTTACAGTGACCTCTTGCTTTCTTCATGGTTGATGTCCTTGATGCCATTCCACAACTCCTCTGGTGTTTGGTCACTAGTGTTCAGTGTGTCCAATCTATTCTTGAGATGGTCTCTAAATTCAGGTGGGATATACTCAAGGTCATGTTTTGGCTCTCGTGGACTTGCTCTGATTTTCTTCAGTTTCAGCTTGAGCTTGCATATGAGCAATTGATGGTCTGTTCCACAGTCAGCACCTGGCCTTGTTCTGACTGATGATATTGAGCTTTTCCATGGTCTCTTTCCACAGATGTAGTCCATTTGATTTCTGTATAGTCCATCTGGCGAGGTCCATGTGTATAGTCGCCGTTTATGTTGGTGAAAGAAGGTATTTGCAATGAAGAAGTTGTTGGTCTTGCAAAATTCTATCATTCGATCTCTGGCATTGTTTCTGTCACCAAGGCCATATTTTCCAACTACAGATCCTTCTTCTTTGTTTCCAACTTTCGCATTCCATTTTCCATAGGAAAATTGGAAATCGTCAAAAATGAAGTGGAACGCATAAACATCGATATCCTAGGCATTAGTCAGCTGAAATGGACTGGTGTTGGCCATTTTGAGTCGGACAATCACATAGTCTGCTATGCTGGGAATGACAACTCGAAGAGGAATGGTGTTGCATTCATTGTCAAAAAGAGCGTTTCAAGATCTATCCTGAAGTACAGCGCTGTCAGTGATAGCGTAATATCCATACGCCTACAAGGAAAACCAGTTAATACGACTATTACTCAAATTGACGCACCAACCACTAGGGCCAAAGATGAAGAAATAGAAGATTTTTATCAGCTGCTGCAGTCTGAAATTGTTTTTAAGCCTAGTGGATGGCAAAACTGACCAATCCCCTTGTTAAGTTTCCATACATGTTATTTGCATGGTCCCCCCCACACAAAGGTACTATGTACATTATTAGCATACTTAGCAAGCTAGCCAATCCCCACAGTGGGCCACAAGTACCTTATTTGCATGGTCGCACCTGCTCATTTGGTGGGAGTTAAAAGACCATGGGGAATAAAGCCATATAAAGGTGATCCATCATATTGCAGTCTGCCTGTATGTTGTTGTTATGTGCCAACAAGTCACTTCTGACTCAGCAACCCTGTGTACAACAGAATGAAACTACTGCCTGATCCTGTGCCATCCTCACAATCGTTGTTATGTGTCAATCCATCTTGTTGAAAGTCTTCCTCTTTTGCACTGACCCTCTACCTTACCAAGCATCATGTCCTTCTCCAGGGGCCGGCCCCTCCTTATAATCCAAGGTACATGAGACGAAGTGTCACTACGCTTGTTTCTAAGGAGCATCCTGACTCTTCTTTTTCCAAATAGATTTGTTTGTTCTTCTGGCAGTTAGGATATGTTCACTGTTCCTCCCTAACGCCATAATTAAAAGGCATCAGTTCTTCTTTGGTCTTTCTTGTTCATTGTTCAGCTTTTGCATGCATATTATGCATATTAGGTTATAGAAAATGCCGTGGCTTGTATCAGGTGCACCTTAGTCCCTAAAGTGGCATCTTTGCTTTTAAGCAGTTTAAAGAGGTCGTTTGCAGCAGATTTTCCCAGTGCAATAAGTCGTTTGATTTCTTGACCCCTGCTTCCATGGGCATTGATTGTGGATCCAAGAAAAATGAAATTCTCGGCGGCCTTAATCTTTTGTCTGTTTATCATGATGCTGCTTAGTGGTCTAGTTGTGAGGATTTTTGTTTTATGTTGAGGTGTAATCCATACTGAAGGCTGGGTCTTTAGATCCTCATCAGTAAGTGCTTCAGGTGCTCTTCACTTTTAGCAAGGAGGGTTGTGTCATCTGCATAACACAGCTTGTTAATGAGTTTTCCTCCAATCCTGATGCCTCATTCTTCTTCATGTAGTCCAGCTTCTCAGAGTATTTGCTTAGCTTACAGATTGAATAAATACGGTGAAAGGATACAACCCTGACAGACACCTTTCCTGACTTTAAACCATGCAGTATTCCCTCATTCTGCTTGAACGACCGCCTCTTGTTGTATATACAGGTTCCACATGAATACAATTTAAGGGTTCTGGAATGCCCATTCTTCGCAGTGTCACCAATAATTTATTATGATCCACACAGTCAAATGCCTCAGCATAGTCAATAAAACACAGGTACACATCTTTTTGGCATTCTCTACTTTCAGCCAGAATTCATGGACATCAGCAATGATATCCTTCATTCCACATCCTCTTCTGAATTTGGCTTGAATTTTTGAGTTCCTTGTTGATGTACTGCTGCTACTGCTTTTGAATGATCTAAAGCAAAGTTTTACTTGTGTGTGATGTTAATAATGTTGTTTGAAAATTTTCGCATTCTGTTGGCTCACCTTTCTTTGGGGTGGGCACAAATATGGATCTCCTCTAGTCAGTTAACCCGGAAGCTGTCTTCCAAATTTCTTGACATAGGCGAGTGAGAACCTCCAGTGCTGCCTCCGTTTGTTGAAACGTCTCAATTGGTGTTTTGTCAATTCCTGGAGCCTTGTTTTTCCCCAGTGCCTTCAGTGCAGCTTGGAGTTCTTCTTTCAGTACCGTCGGCTCCCTCCTGAAATGGTTGAACATCCATCAATTCTTTTTGATACAGTGGCTCTCTATATTCCTTCCATCTTCTTTTGAGGCTTCTTTTGCTGTTCAACATTTTCCCCATAGAATCTTTCAATATTGCAACTCAAGGCTTTAATTTTTTTCTTCAGTTCTTTCAGCTTGAAAAATGCCAAGCGTTGTTCTTCCCTTTTAGTTTTCTTACTCCAGGTCTTTGCACATTTCATTATAATACTTCACTTTGTCTTCTCAAGCTGTCCTTTGAAATCTTCTGTGTAGCTTTTTTACTTCATCATTTCTTCTGTTTGCTTTATCTATTGGACATCCAAGAGCAAGTTTCAGAGTCTCTTCTGACATCCATTTTGGTCTTTCCTGTCTTTAATGACCTATGACCTTTGCTTTCTTCGTGTATGAGGTCCTTGAATGTCATTCCACAACTCGTCTGGTCTTCCGTCATTAGTATTCAGTGCATCAAATCTATTCTTGAGGTGTTCTGTAAATTCAGATGGAATATACTTGAGGTCGTGTTTTGGCACTTGTGGACTTGCTCTAATTTTCTTCAGTGTCAGCTTGATCTTACATATGAGCAATTGATGGTCCATTTCACAGTTGGCTCCTGGCCTTGATCTGACTGATGATATTGAACTTTTCCATCGTCTCTTCACACAGATCTAGTGGATTTGATTCGTGTATATTCCATCTGGCAAAGTTCAAGTGTATAGTTGCCATTTATGTTGTTGAAAAAAGATACTTGCATTGAAGAAGTCATTGGTCTTAGAAAATTCTGTCATGCGATCTCCAGCGTCATTTCTGTCACCAAGTCCATGTTTTCCAACCACCAATCCTTCTTATTTTTCAGTCTTTTTTTATGTAACCGGTCTTTTATCACCCAGCACTGTGGATGCCTCCTCACCCTGCCTGGGCTCTGACTCAGCATAGGGATTCTTTAAAGCCCCAAATGATGCCAGCGCACAGCCGAGAGAGAGCGCTGCTGAATCAGAGGGAAGGCGACCCCTGTTCTGTTGATTTCACTAAATGCTTTATGCGTCTGGATTAACTGAATGCCAGATTTTGAAGCCAGGTTTGGCAAAGTAGAGTCTTCCCAAGAAAGTGAAGTTTAAAGAGAAGACTGCGACTATGCACAGTAGAACATTAGGGTCAAAGCACTGCCTGTCTCCTGGAAAGCTTTGAAAAATATTTGTTTTGGAAATAAATCTGCTTGTAGCAAACAAGAATTTCAGTCCCTATCCCTGAATTACCTGTTTATAGGAAAAATATTTGAAAAGGTTAGTTGTCTTTGAAGAATATGCCTCGTTAAAGACTTAATGCTTTTTTTAACATTGCATTTTTTAAAAAAGAAGCTTTGTTTTAGAATAACTAGATTTGCAGAAAAAAAATGTAACTGAGTGCTGTTTACAGCGCTGGATATTTAAACAGGCAGAGTTCAGGCTGGGCCCGCTCCTTTTCTGTAGTCAGCTTCACCGTAAGTTAGAGAAGCCAAGCTACAATGACTTGGGCCTGAGGAGCCCCGTCTTCTCCTTCCACTTGCAGCCACTGGAAGAGGCTCTAGGCACCATAGGTAACAGGATCTGGGGCCGGCCTGCTTTAGATGGTCAGCATCTATCTTGCCAATTTTCATAAATCCATTTTTTAAAAATAGTCCACTGCCGCAGGTGGGTTTTTGTGCAGAGCTTCATACATAGGCAGACGTGCAGATAATCTAACTCCAAAGAAATCCAGCATCAGACCTAAGAAAATGCAGGAAAACACTCCTTTGGATTTTTTTGAATAAAAAGTTGTCATGGACATTACCTTTAGGGCGTGAATTTTGTACTTTAAGCTTTTGTGTAGGTATGCCCAGAGGAGTAGAAGTTAAAAGGCAAATATAGCCAACCCTACTATTATTTACTTAGTGTTTTTCTCTGATTCGACTCGCTGTTACCTTCCGCTTGTTCTAGGGAGACTATGAATTTGATGTGTTATTAGGTGCTGTTGAGTCAGTTCTGACTCATAGCGACCCTGCATACAACAAAAGGAAAGACTGCCCAGTCCTGCGCCGTCCTCACAGGTGTTGCTGTGTTTGCCCCATTGTTGTAGCCACTGTGTCCGTCCATTTCGTTGATAGTCTTCTTTTTCGTTAACCTTCTACTTTACCAAGCATGATGCCCTTCTCCAGGGACTGGCCCTTCCTGGTAAATGTCCCAAGTATGTGAGACAGAATCGTGCCATCATGTCTTCCGAGGAGCACTCTGACTGTACTTCCTCCAAGACAGATTGTTCAATGTGTTAGAGATCACCTAAAATTATCACAAGTCCTCTGGGCAGTATCTGTTGGGTTGTTCGGTTCTCTGGGGAACTGGGAACTGGATCTCTGTCTCTCCTTCCAGCTCTGAAATTCAATAAGCCTCGCATCTGGGGTTTCCTGTGTTGAGCTGAGAGGTTATACCAGTGGTTGTTTATGCCTTTTTCCCAATTGAGACCTAGAGCAAAAGTTGACAGCATTAGAATAAATGTTATATTTCAAAGCTGCTTTTCAAATGTGAGGTATAAATTATATTATCTTAATTTCTTATGATTCAGCACATTTCTTTAACCTAGAGTATTCTTTTTGTGTATCATTTTTACTCTAATTGAAGGACACGAAACCTGATCGTCTCAACTCATTTGTTCAGGGAGTTGCAATGGTAAATTCCCCCAGTAGGGAATACATTAATTTATAGGACACTCAGTACCTGCCTACAGTAAAGACACAGTAGGAGATATGCAGAACATACAGTTGTAATAACGTAGAGGAAGTGTGGAGTGTGGCCTGGAGAGACAGTTTTATGCTTACTTTACCGTTTTGAAGATGTCACACGAAAACACGTGAAGTATGATAAATATGTTTGTACCGTTACTGAATTAATTTATTCTGCATTATTTGTGGGGAAATTGCCAGAAAGCAATTGGATGTCACATATTTAAGTCAGATCCTTTGCTAAATGGAAATACATGAATTCTGTGTCTATGTGTATGTGTTTCTTTAAGAAGATATTATAAAAGCTCACTTTAATGGCGCCTTTGAAACCAAACTTAATGACATGTTTTGCAGAAGGGGTAACACATCGAGATAATGAGATTGGCTAATTTGTGTGAGTTTCATGTATCTTCTTAGTGTAAGTAAAAGACTGTGTTCTCCCCAGTCACAGAGATGAAGTGTTACCTTGCGTACTGTCTTGTAAGCATTTAATTTGCTACGTAAGTTGACTGCGAATATAGATAAGTAACCTTCTGATGTGACATTACTTTAACAGAGAGAAGGAGCAAGAAAGGGAAGAACAGTTAATGGAAGACAAGAAAAGGAAGAAAGAGGATAAAAAGAAAAAAGAAGCCACTCAGAAGGTGGGTTTAATCAATTAAGCCTGTGTTTGCGTCTGCCAGGCATTGAGGATAGGCGACCCCCTTGGCTTGGATACGTGGCATTTCAATAATGCTATTAGAGGCATTAGTTTGTTTTAAAAGTTCCAAAATTTGAAAGCAGAACAAAGTTAACAAATAGATATTAAATAATGCCACTAATTTTTGTGAAAAGAACAATCAATAATTTTGACAAAGTCAAGAGAGTTACCACTCAGCTGTTGTGGTGTTGCCTCATTGGTGTCGTAATTTAATCTCCACTTCCTTAAGCAAGTGTTAAAAGCTTGTTGGAGTTTGCTCTCTGTTCTCTTTTTGGTCCATCCACAGCATTGTCCTTAAGATGAGTCTGTCTGAAGCAAGGGACCTTTTAATAATTTCTTAAAGTTACCCCCTCAAAGAGGCTCCAGTGAGCCTGCTTAGTTCTTCGTAGGCTGTAGCATTGCATGGAGATTGGCCTGTCCTTGTGGAATTTGCCTAGGGAGAAAGACAAGATATTGAAAGAAAAAGGACATAGGGCCAACAGCTTCAACTGAAAGTCTAGCTGGAAGGTTTGTCTGAGAGCTGTCTGGATCAACAGTGGTTAGCGCATACCCCACATTCTTTCAGAACATGTCCATCTGCGTTGCCCATTGTCTGTTCTTACTTACTTCCCCCACCTCCCCGCTCTGCTATTGTTGCCCCCCTCTGGCTGGGCAGGGTTGCTTTGGTGCTTTTTTTTGGAGGCAAGATGATTTGACTCCAGTTCTTGCCACTACCCGAAGCACATGGGAAGCAGGGCCTGACTGTGGGACACATTTGAGGGTCCCTGCCATAATGCTAGCTTATCAAAGCTAAGTTTAGGAAGGTAGAAACTATTAAGAAGTTGAAGGGAACGCTAGATTTAAAACAGTCAAGGCAGTTAATGGAACACAGGTCAACGCAAGGTGTTACGGACACCACATGTAATTCCAGCATTATTGGATATAGAGTTTCCCATAATTCAGTTTTCCAAATTAGTGGAATAAATCATTTATGAGTACCAGCATTAAAACACACACACACACACAAAAACCCTGGAAGTATTTTCTGAATTGGATTGCATTCGACCCTACCATGTTTAACATATGAAATGTAATTTTATCTTTCTTCATGACTTAATTAAAAGGAACATTCATTCCTGTTTGGTGCTGTGCTTTTTAAGATCTTAAGATCTTGTCTGCTTTTAATTGTGTTTCTATTTCCGTTAATAGTTGTGTGCTTACCGGCACATCTTCCTGCTACCAGGTACCAGCTTCTAAGGTGTTGCTTCTAATCCATAATCTGAGCCTTTTAGAATTGTGTAAAATGACAGTAAAGAGTCTGAGTAAAGAAGTCACATCGTGACTCAGAGGCTACTTTGTGTGTTCTTTTGGGTACGCAGCCACATGCCATGTCATCAAAGTTGTGATGTGCAGGCCCACCAGCTGTGGGCATAACTAGGCCAGTGGGACCACAGAGCTCTTGGCCCTGGCTGGGCCCTGTACACGCTGACCCCTCCAGCTGGCGTGATGTGAAGTTGATCCTCAGTGAAGGCTTTTCTTCTGTCAGCGCACTCATATTTCATCCACTTAAATTCAGACAAAATTGGATTTTGCAGCTGGTGGGAATAAATGGTTAATAAGCTGAATGCCAGGGACTTGGGCAAAGGCTGTTGACAAGAAGATGCCGTGTAGAGCAATTGTTTTAGGCAAACCACGCTCCATCTTCATTCCTAACACAGATGACAGTGTTTTCTTAAATAAATAAATAAATAAATACCAGTATCTATAAATGGTTTACACATGCGTCTGTAAGTTTACACAGTGATCTCACAAAGAGAAAAACACAAGGTGGCGTTGGGTGTGTTCTAGAGTGAATTGGCATTGTTATGTTGAAGGTATAGTTCATACACCACACGGTCTCCCTTGGGTGCTCAGTCTCCCTTGGGTGCTCGCATCTGTCTGCATTAAGGATTGGTTAAGAAGTGACAGCAAAGGGGAAAATCACCGTAAATAAAATTTCAGTGTGGTTTATTATGAACAATAAAAATTCAGGGATTTTTGTTCTAAAACGTTCTAGGTTGGCTGACGTGGCCTTTGGTACTGTTTTATTATACTGAACCACTGTGTAATTTCAGAATTAAATTCCGATTTAGCAGTTGTGAGGAGAGAGTACAAAGCTTACCATGTGATTGTCTTAGTGACTTTCAACCTTATTGTAGAGACCGCGCCTCAGCTGGGAGGCATAAAATGTGCTATGCTGCAAAGAATTGTAGAGAATGTGCCGGAAGCTCTATTATGCAGCCATTTGTTCAGTCAGTCAGCAAACATTTGTCGTGGCTCTTCTTAGTTGCCTCCACATCTCTCATGCTTTTCACCCCATTGCTTTGTAAATCATCTCTTTGTGTCCCTCTTCCCTCTTGGCCTGACTGTAAGTTTCTTGCAATTTTGGATTTTTAGTAGCTTTTTTTTTTAGGGCAGTGCCTGGTGCATAGTAGGCTCTCAAGAAATGTTTGTTGAAGGAGTGAATGGACAAGAATGAATGATGGAAACTTAATTTTCTCGAACAGTTGATTTTTATCTAAAGCTTGAATAAATTGCTTCCACACCGAAATTAAACATGGGCTTTCTGTTGTATTCAGTGGCTGCCACTGTATGCTGTTTCTAGAGCCATCACTGATAAAACTGTTAGGTTTCCATTCATGAGAGAGGTGTCAAAGAAGAACAACATTCACAATCGTTAGGCTGATGCACGAAAAGAGCCTTGTTTAGTATTGGCGGAACGCGTGGTTTGACCGTCCAGCTTTTCAACCGGGGAGTAGCCCGTGTTCTAAGACATATCTGACGTTGTTTGAGTTTGTTGCTTACAGCTGGGGAAGGCATTGACTTCTTGCTTTAACTGATCTTCAAAATGACATTCTGAGAAATATTTTTAATGGTATAAAGCCTAAATCACCTTAAGGAATTGGTATGTAGGTGCAAGTAAGTTCATTCTTGGATAAGTGGGATGATAGAAAAATTATAAAAGGGTATTTAGAATTTAAGTCTATAACAGTACTAGGGAGCACGTCATTCATTTTAAGGATTTGTGTACCAGAAATTCAATAGGAAATTAACTTTTCCTTTAATGTGAGAATATAAGAAACACTCTAAGAGGCCGTGCAAGTAGATTGTTTAACTCAGTCAGTGTCTGACAATGGTGTATGCCAGAGTAAATTGTGAGGTGGCTGGCTAGCTACAGGAAAGACCCTCTAAAGATTGATGTGTTTTCCTAAACACCCATAGCAGTAACTTAGTATTATTACCAACCACAAATAATCAGACCTCTTCTTTTCTAGATGAATATTTTCACTGCAAAAGTAAGACAGGCAGTATAAAATGCTTTGGAAGATAAACAGCTGGGAAGAGGGGTTCGGAGTTACCTGTAATCTCAATAATGTAACATAACCACTGTTGGAATTCTGGCGTATTTCCTTTTGGATGTTTTTCTTACGCTTGACCTTCTGTGAGTTTGTTTTTATATTACAAAGCATATATAATTAGGTACCCTCCTTTACTTTTTCTTTTTTTTAACCATATCAGAAGCAGATTTCCATGTGCCCCCTATTTATCATTTCCATACTCTCTTAAAAACCCATTATTATATTCACCCTGCTCAACCTTTTGTGTTAATAGCTTCTACAGATATATTAGTTACTATATAAAGTACACATTTAACAAAACACTCTTTGTTCAGAATTTACATATTTCAGTCTTATTGCTCTATTTCATGCTACTTTATATAAACTTTGATAATAACAGCAAACATTTATTGAATATTGACATAGGATAGCTGATTTAATCCTCAAAACCCTTTGCAGGAAGATACTGTCATTATCGCCATTCACCAGATAGAGAGAAAACTGAGATCAGACAGCCAGAGAAAACTGAGATCAGACAGCCAGGAAGTAGCAGGGCTTGGCTTTGACTCCTGCTCTCTGACCGTGACCTTCAGCTACCTCTGATAATAGGCCCCTGAGCTTTTGCTTTCTAGATTTAAGATCTAGTGTTCGAGTCTGTACTCACAGGGGGATCTTCTTGTCTCTGTTGTTGTTGTTGTTAGGTGTCGGGTCGGTTCCAACTCACAGCCACTGTAGGTACCACAGAATGGAACACTGCCCGGTCCTGCGCCATCCTCACAATTGTTGTTATGCTTGAGCCCATTGTTGCAGCCACTGTGTCATCCATCTTGTTGAGGGTCTTCCTCTTTTCCGCTGACCCTGTACTTTACCAAGCAGGATGTCCTTCTGTCTCTATGGATAATTTAATTTCTGGGCCTTGTCCGTTTGTTTTTCTCTAGTCACAGCAATTGAGTTGGCAACCAGCCTTTCTAGTACAGGGACCTCATGATGGAATGAGAGTGGAATGCCTTCTGTTTTATTTTTAGTATCTTCCCAAGTACAGGTTGTAGCTGGTGGCCATTGTCTTTAGAAGGATGTCTAAACAAAATCCTAGGTTCATTTTCTGGATTTTGACTGTGGTGGGGTAACTGACAATTTGAACTGTACTTGAGTTGTCAAAATCAAAGTAGTTTTATAAAATAGTACTGGATTAGGAGACCAATCTCATTTATTTATGTTTGTTAATTTATTTTGCAGGTCACGGAACAAAAAACCAAAGGTAAGCTTTTTTCCTTTCTTTTTAGAAGTCATTAAAACTTCTTGTGTTTAGATTTCACATACCTGCTGACTCACTGTTCAATCCACTTGAAAAGAGGGGGTGGGTGTAGAGGAATTAAGATTGGGTGTTTGCCTTCACTAAGGAGCGGTAATGACAAATTAGAAGTACTTATAGTCATGTTTCTAGTTGACCTTAAATTTGTTAGGAGGTAAAACGGGTTAGAAAAAGTAATACCTTGATTTGAAAGTATGTGGGTCATGATTTTGAACTGGAACTTTTTTCAAAACTTAGAACAACAACAAAAGCCAAACATCAGCTCTTCACTTACAGGTAGGAGCTGCAGTGAGTTATTAACCACCTCGATTCATGCCACTGAGTCTGATAATTGTGTCTGAAAGCTGAACGTTACATCTAGGATGTTTATGCTACTTTCTGAGCCTGGAATATGCTTTTTCAGAAGATAATATGTTTTGAGTTGGTTAACTCTGTTACATAATAGTCATGTGGTCTAAGCAGATGCAGATGTCTCCTGGGTCATTCCCAACTTAGTACTCTTTGTCTTTTTTGGTTCTTTCTCTCCTGTTAATTTTGATGGTGCAGTTTTGTCTGGTGATGGTCATACTTTCAGTCAGTTCCCTTTAAGAATGGGAGACTTAATTCCTTGAGAAGAACATTCTAGCTCCTATCCTTGCTCACCTAAATATGTGGTTCTCTACTAGGATATGCAATACATTCTTTTGCGTAGACTTGTCAAAACTAGGGCATTGAACTGGTTCAGTCGTGGCTGATGAAGCAAATAGGAACAGACCCAAAGATTTCGCAGATTCAGCATGGTACCCAGAACAGGAAAAATTATGGGTCTAAGCCCGGGAATGGGAGACTTGGAAGAGGCATAGTGAGCCCTTTCAGGAGCTTGATATGTAAGGTTAGGTTAGTGGCAGGACTATGGAAGATCAACACACATTAAAAGCAGCAGAGTTGGCCACCATCTTTAAGCGGGGCAGAGCTGTTTTCGGATGGTGCTTAAAATTTGAGGGTAAGAGATTTGGTTGCTATGCAGTGTGTACACTGCCCTTGTTCTCTAACAGGGAGATTAAATTTCTAGCAGGGCTTCGACCTGTAATTTTTCCCGTCCCGACTATCTTTCCAATTAATTGTAAGTTTAAAAATTCAGGCCTGTTCTGGTGATGCTTCCTCAGCCATGACTGAACCAAGAACTGATTCAAAGCCCTGGTCAAAACACACATGCCCAGGCCTCCTCCCAAACTTTCACAGTCCCAGGCCACAGACCTAGCAGATGTATTTGGAAAAACTCTGCAGATGACTTTAGTACACACTCCAGGTTGAGAACCACTGCCCCGGATGAAGGGAATCAGATGTAAATCAGACGAGACATTACTGTAATATATTCCTAATCAAAAAGCATTTCGGAGGAGAATGTAGTCCAGGGACTTCGTAGCAGTTTATAAAACGAACTTAGAGAAACAGTTATTAATTGGAATTATTCTAATCAGAATAGTATTCTTCCCTTGTACATTCATCCAATCCCCGACCCAGAAGTAAGCTTTATTTTGGAAGTATCGTTGGAAATTACTTGTTTGAAACAGAAATTATACTTCACTGTAAAAATAGTGTTATTCATAGTGGTACAGTGTCTATATTTTCTAAACCAACATACTGTCTAGGAAAGTATTTGGGCATGTAAGTATTTATATTTATAGGACTTTTTGATGATTTATGGAGACAACAGATGAGAAAATTGGCATTTTCCTGGAAAATCTAGGCTCTGTGGTTGTTGGAACATGGTGGTTGGGTTCTTAGGTCTGGCCACAAATCTAATTCTCGTGAGGCCAAGTAGCAGTTTTACTATAGAAGTAAGCTACTCTGCATGGTAAGTGGTGTTTCTACTGGAAACCTGAAAATCCATTAAGCATTCTTTCTTGGGATTTTTTTCTTTTTTGGTACCAGGGTAGTTCTCAGAAACATAGTCCTCTTTCCTCTGCTAGTGTCTTAAAAATTAAACTTTCTTTTTCACTCACTACCAAATTTTGCTTCCAATTAGCATCTTTTTCATATTTACAATAGAATGGAATATAGCCCCACAGTTCCCATATCCCTCCCAATCAAAAAAATAAAGTAAAATAGTCTTTTTTTAAATTTAATTTTGTTGCTCTTGTTGAGACTGTGCACAGCAAAACATATACCAGTTCAAGTGTTCTGCATGTACAGTTCAGTGATGTTGATTACATTCTTTGAGTCATGCAAAACCGTTCTCACCCTCCTTTTCTGAGTTGTTCCACCCTCATTAGTGTAAATTAATTGCCCTCTAAGGTTCCTTTCTAATCTTTTGAGTTGCTGTTATCACTTTGATCCCATAAACATAGTTCTTAAAAGAGCATAATGCTCAAAGCAGACATTTTTTTCCAGTTAAGCTAAACTATTGTTTGATTTTAAGAAGACTTCAGGGGATATTTTTGGTTTCAGGTTTAAAGATTATCTCAGGACCGTAGTTTCAGGGGTTCATCCAGCCTCCATGGCTCCAGAAAGTCTGGAGTCCATGAGAATTTGAAATTCTCGTATATATTTTCCCCCTTTTGATCAGGATTCTGCTATAGGATCTTTGATCAAAATGTCCAGTAATGGTAGCTGTGCACCATCCAGTTCTTCTGGCCTCGTGGAGGCAGTTAGTCTCTTGTTCCATATCCTCGTCCTATACCTGACTCTCTTCCTCTGTTGCTCAAGGCTCTTTTCAAGCTTTTAAGACCCCAGCAGCAAACCAGGAGGTGGAGCAGAACCATTAAACACATTATTAAGCTAGTTAACTGGGATGTCCCGTGAAACCACAACCCTAAACCGCCAAACCAAGGAACCAATTTTTGGTTGTACATAAGCAGGCTCTGCAGCTATTCATTTTGGTTGATGTTGTAAATGTATCTGTCACACAGCTCAACTTTTTACAGGAGTATAACTTACTGACAGCAATTACGATAATTGGCTGTGCAGCCCTACCATTAATCAGTGTGATTTTTCCATCACCATTAACCCCTCTTTGCCTCTCCATCCATCCCACCTCTAGTAACCACTAAATAAACTTTGGTCTTATATATTTGCCTATATTTGTGTTTTTATGTAAGTGAGGTGATGTGAAGTAAAATAATCTTAAAGTGAGTTGAGAACTTATCTAGGATCTCTTCAGGGATTTAAGGAGCCCTGGTGGTACAGTGGTTAAGAACTCAGCTCCTAACCAAAAGGTTAGCAGTTCAAATCCACCAACCACTCCTTGGAAACCTTATGGAGCCGTTCTACTCTGTTCTGTAGGGTTGCTAAGAGTCAGAATCAACACCACGGCAGCAGGTTTTTTTTTTTTTTTTTTAAGGGATATAATTGTCACAACGAGAGAGCACACAAGGAGTAAAAATAAAAATTATCCCTGGGGTATGTTAGACTCTTAAGTGGAGGGAGGCCCTGATCTTTCCTGTTTTGGGTACAATTTGAAAGCCACGTCTTCATCTTTGTTCATGAGAGCCTGATTGACACTAAGTCTCATTCTTCTTCTGTTCCCTCAGCTGAACTTGCTGGGTCCTGTTCTTCTTCCCAAAGGTGGCATTTTCCTCAAATCTTCCCCTTAACTCTGAATATACCCCTCTCTCCCCAACAGACCCTATAAGAAAAAAGAAAAGACTGTGTTGGTGCCGAGTATCTGGTTGTACAGAGGACTGAAGTAAGATTTTTCCGTATTTCAGAAAAAGTAGATTCCTTAAATGTTCTTCCTTTGTCTTCCATTATTAAAAAATAAAAAAGTGGTGAGAATTCTAGAGAGAAGAACAAGACAGGGATTACAAGTAAAGACATGGATTAGGGCTGGACCTACTGTCCAGGTGACAACAAATAAAAGGCAGGAGGTAATACCTCCTTTTGCTGGATATTTGGATTAGAATTGAGAGGGACCGTGTTTACAGGGATGAAGAATAAGTCAATTGCTTGACTATATAGTAGAGGAAATTGGATGTAGTAATTTGGACTTGTTAAAAGATCGTTGGGGTGCAGACTCCAGAAGATAAACTAAATGAGTGGGACCTCCTAAAAATTAAATACTCATGCTCATCAAAAGACTTTATCAAGAGAGTAAGAAGAGAACCTACAGACTAGGGAAAATCTTTGGCAACAACATATCTGATAAAGGTCTAATCTGTAAAATATATGGAGAAGTGCAACAACTCAACAATAAAAAGACAGAGAACCCAGTCATAAAATGGGCAAAGGACATGAACAGATACTTCATTAAAGAGGACATTCAGGCAGCCAACAAATACGTGAAAAGATGCTCATGATCATTAGCCATTAGAGAGATACAAATCAAAACTACGTGAGATACCATCTCACCCCTGCAAGAACGGCACAGATTAAAAAAACAGAAAACAATAAATGTTGTCGAAGTTGTGGGGGGATTGAAACTCTCATACACTGCTGATGGGAATGTAAAATGGTACAACCACTATGGAAAACATAACTATGCTTTCTTGAGAAGCTAGAAATGAATACTATATGCTCTAGCAATCCCAATCCTAGGAATATATCCTAGAGAAATAAGAACCGTCACAGGAATAGAAGACACATGCACACTGAAGTTCATGGCAGCATTGTTCACAATAGAAAAAAGGTGGAAGCAGCCTAAGTGCCCACCAATAGATGAATGGATGTACAAGTAAAGGTACACACACATAATGGAATACTGTGCAGCGACAAAGAAAAATAATGAGTCTGCAAAACATCTCACAATATGGATGAGCCTGGAGGGCATTATGCTGAGAGAAATAAGTCAATCACAAAAGGACAAATATTCTATGAGACCACTATTATAAAAATTCAAGAAAAGGTTTACACGCAGAATGAAACAGTCTTTGAGGATTACCAGGGAGGGGAGGGAAAATCACTAGCTAGATGGTAGACAGGTATTAACGTTGGTGAAGGGAAATGCAGTACACAACATAGGAGATGTCAGCACAACTTAAGGCAAAGGAGAAGTCACTGAGAGGAAAACTGGTGAATGGAAATGGGGAAGACAGGGTGGCTAAGGGGGAGAGTGCTGACACATTGCAGGGATTGCAGCCAATGTCATGAAACAATTTGTGTATACCTTTTTAGAACGGGAAACTAATATGCTCTGTAAAAAGATGTTGGGGTATTGATTTGTAAACTTTCACTTAAAGCACAATAAAAATTATTAAAAAAAAGATGTTGGGGTGATGGTTAGCTTAATGGGGAGTTAGCAGTATGAAATTAATGATTTATAAAAGTTAATGTCACTTTAAGCTATGTTAATAAAAATACAGTATCTAGGAAGGGATTTTTATAGTATCTGCAGTGGTTACTACACTATAGAAAGAAGCAAAGATAAGCTGCCATGGGCCATGTAGAGATTGGGCCAGATTGGTCAAGGAATTTGAATTTACATCACCTCCAGAAAAGCTGGAGGTGTTTTGCCTGGGGAAGAGGTGCCTCAGGAGGCTCAGGTAACTGTTTTCAAACATTACAAGGGCTCTAGTGCCTGACACTTAACAGGTCATTGGTAAAATATATTCATGTATATTTTGTTTATGAGACTTGGTCTGGCCACAGAGAGGGCCAGTGTTCAGTCAAGGGAACAGGGAAAAGCTTTCAGCTCAGTAATAAGCTTGGATATTGTTCTTCAAGCAGTAATTCATGGCCTTGACCCTATTACCCCACTGAGATTCAGCTGAGGGATAGCACCTTTATATTAGCATACCTGGAGTCCATGCACCATTGCAGTACATTGGCCATAACTCTGTCTTTCTTGTGAGCCTGTTCCAGAAAGTATGTTACAGTGAGTGCATGGTTGTTGGGATAACCTTGAGTCCATCTGATGTATTAAAATTGAGTTTTTTCCCCAAGTAAATAATTTACAAACTAAAGTACTAGTCTGGAAAGGTGTGCGTCAGGATCGTATCCTTTCAGCATACCTATTCAGTCTGTATGCTGAGCAAATAATCTGAGAAACTGGATTATGTGAAGAAGAATGGGGCATCAGGATTGGAGGAAGAGTAATTAACAACTTGCATTATGCAGATGACAACCTTGCTTGCTAAAAGTAAAGATAACTTGAAGCAGTTACTGATGAAGATCAAAGACCACAGCCTTCAGTATGGGTTATACCTCAACATAAAGGAAACAAGAATCCTCACAACTGGACCAATGAGCAATATCATGATAAATGAAGAAAAGATTGAGGTTGTCAAGAATTTCATCTTACATGGCTCCACAAACAATGCCCATGGAAGCAGCAGTCAGGAAATCAAGAGACGCATTGCATTGGGCAGATCTGCTGCAAAGGACTTCTTTAAAGTGTTGAAAAGCAAAGATATCACTCACCTTGAAGACGAAGGTGTGTATGACCCAAGCCATGGTATTTTCATTCGCCTCGTTAGCATGCGAAAGGTGGACAATGAATAAGGAAGACTGAAGAAGATTTATTTGATGCCTTTGAATTTTGTTGGCTAAGAATATTGAATATACCATGGACTGCCAAAAGTGTGAACAAATCTGTCTTGGAAAAAGGACAGTCGGAATGCTCCTTAAGAAGCAAGGATGGTGAGACTGTGTCTTACATATGTTGGACATGTCAGGAGGAATCAGTTCCTGGATCAGACCCTTTACTGCTTGGTAAAGTACAGGGTCAGTGGAAAAGAGAAAGACCCTCAACAAGATGGATTGACATAGTGGCTGCAATAGTGGGCTCAAGCATTATGACAATTATGAGCATGGCGCTGGATTGGGCAGTGTTTCCTTCCATGGTACATAGGGTTGCTATGAGTTGGAACCAGCTCAACGGCACCTAGCAACAACAACAAACTACTTATAGTGCCCCTCACACCTGTAGACTACACTGTAGTGGGGAGCCACTTGTTTAGAGATGGAACTGACGGCTCTAGAGAGTGGAAAGAATTGGGGTATTTTAAGACACGAGGCTCAGACAGGTGGGCATGTCCAGAGGAGAGTTGATGAGGACTTGAGTCTGATTAAGAGCAGTGTTGCTAGAGGAGGTGATAGATTGGAGAGATGGTTCAATTCAATAGAACTTCATGCTGATTGGATGATGGAGTGTGAAATAAGGGGGGAAGTCTAAGACACTTTCTAGGTTTCTGACTTGAGTAGCTGGCTGGGCGAGGACTTTTTTCTTCGAGCTAGGAAATGTAGGTAGAGACTGGGGAACAAGTTTGAGGGTGAGGGAATGGGTGAAAGAAACCTGGATTGAAGATAGTGATTTGGGAAACACTTGCACACAAGCGATAGTTAAAGTTAAGTTACTCAAGTAACTTAAATGTGGGAAGGGTGCGGGCCACACCTAAAAACATTCAGGTTTTTTAAAAGACAGCTCATGGCCAAATTCAGCTGCCATTTTGCAACTCTGATTAAAGCGATAGTCAACAGCAGGGGCTGGCAACTGTGGCCCAGGGGCCAAATCTGTCTTACAACTGTTTTCGTATTTTTTTTTTTTTGGGGGGGTGAGCTAAGAAAAGCAAGATTTCATGACATGCAGAAATGATATGAAATTCCTCTTTCAGTGTCCATAGATAACATTTTATTGGAACACCAGCTACATTGATTCATTTATATACCGTCTACCTGCTTTTGCCCTACAAGGGCAGAGTTGAGTCGTTAAGACAGAGACCAGATGGCCTGCAAAGCCTAAAATATTTACTATCTGGCCCTTTACAGAAACAGTTTTTTTTGGCCCCTAGTTAAGATTGAGAAGTCCACAGAGGAAAGGGAGAAAACAAGAGTTAGCTGGAGAGGGTCTCACAAAATCAGAGAGGGAGGAGAAAAGTAGTATCAGAAGTTGGAGAAAAGGCCCAACAAGTACCTACTAGACTGGCTCTGGAGCTCACTGGTGACTTAATAAGGAGGGAAGCTTTCAGTGAGATGTTCAGCGCCAAAGCCAGGGTACAGTGGGTTGAAGAGCACGTGAAAGGCAAAGAAATGGAGACAGTGCTCAGAGATCACTGAAAATCCTTCGGTAAACATCAGTACTCACAGTGTGTTAGACTTTGAGATGGTTTGTATTGCATTATAACTAGTTATTCTTCAATTATGGGCTATACTAAGACATTTTCAGCCTAAAATAATGTCTTTTCTAGGGTTAGTTTATTTTTTTAATTACTACATTATAAAACATTTCCGAATCGTTTTTTACTATGTTTTGTACCATAGAGGTAGTTAAAAGAAATACTAGTTTGTACTGGTCTTGTGCAGTTTTGGGGTTGGTTATGCATATACACTAAAAAAAAAAAACTTCCCTATTTCAGAATTCCATTAAAGAATACATGTATTTGAAAAGTTGCATCTTATTAAAGTTTTTCAGAAGTAGGGACGATCAAAAGTTCAAACTTTTAGATAGAATGGTGTAAGATAAAAGGGATCATTGGAGTACATAGATGGATTTTAGAAGTAAATGAAAGGAAATTAGGAAATAGACTACCCAGCACTTTTTGCACTACCTTTTTCCCCCCTATGATAGAGATCATCTTAAAGCCACAGACTTTTCCCCTGTAAAGAAGAAATTGTGCCCTTATTTTAAGTAGCTCATCTTTAGAAATATTTTCTGTATAGCCTACCAGGGATCAGTCCGTGGAGAAGGACATCATGCTTGGTGTAAAGTAGAGGGTCAAAGAAAAAGAGGAAGACCGTCAACGAGATGGATTGACACAGTGGCTGCAACAGTGGACTCAAACATAACGAGAATTGTGAGCATGGCACAGGACCGGGCATTGTTTTGTTCTGTGGTACATAGAGTTGCCATGAGTCGGAACTGACTCAACGGCACCTAACAACAACAACTACGAATCATTAAGATTTTCAAGAGAAAAGATACGGCTTAAAAAGTAACCTATTCAGTCTTAATGATAACGTCTCCCTCTTGTGTTCTCTCGTACTGTTCTGGAGCATGACAAGGTACGCACACTGATTTTGACGACTTGAGTTTGGATGTTTGGAATAAGGTTGGATTGGGCCTCCTGCCTAACCAATTTCATTGTTCTCTAATTACAATGTCCAGAATTCTGATTGGCCTTTAAATACGTAAAATTTCCTTGGATTCACAAAAAAGTGTAATTAAAAAAAAAAAAAAGGATTCAATCAAGTTTCCTCATGACTAAAGTGTGTACCACAGGCATTTTTTTTGACTCTGTCCTGGAGTTTTGAATGACTAATCTCCAGGGATAGAACACCTTATTGGAAATAAGGTGGATGAAATTGGTCCCATTTATGATGATTCCATCATTTATTGTCTGTTCTGTCTTTCATGTAGTGGTGAGAAAATGCCCTGGTGAGCTTTGCAAGGAACCTTGTACTGTGATACAATGCTTACCAGATTACTTTGGTTAAAAAGTGCTTTGAAAAATGAAACAAGAAGAACTAATTCAAAGTGGATCAAAGACCTAAACATAAAATCTAAATTGATAAAGATCATGGAAGAAGAAATAGGGACAGTGCTAGGAGCCCCCAATACATGGCATAAACACTATACAAAACATGACTAACAATGTACAAACACCAGAAAAGAAACTAGATAACTGGGAGCTCCTGAAAATCAAACACCTATGCTCATCCAAAGACTTCACCAAAAGAGTAAAAAGATTACCTACAGATTGGGAAAGATTTTTAGCTATGACATTTCCGATCATCTGATCTCTAAGATCTACATGATACAGCAAAAACTCAACAACAAAAACTTGAAAAACGGGCGAAGGATATGAACAGGCACTTCACTAAAGAAGACAGCCAACAGATGAGGAAATGCTCATGATCATTAGTCATTAGAGAAATGCAAATCAAAACTACAATGAGATTCCATCTCACTCCAACAAAGCTGGCATTAATCCAAAAACACAAAGTAATAAATGCTGGAGAGGTTGTGGAGTGACTGGAACACTTATACACTGCTGGTGGGAATGTAAAATGGTACAGCCACTTTGGAAATTGATTTGGTGCTTCCTTAAAAACCTAGAAATAGAACTACCGTATGATCCACCAAACTCATTCCTTGGAATATATCCTAGAGAAATAAGAGCCTTGACACGAACGGATAAATACACACCCATGTTCATCGCAGCACTGTTTACAATAGCAAAAAGATGGAAGCAGTGAAGGTGCCCATCAGCAGATGAATGGATAAATAAATTATGGTATATTCACACAGTGGAATACTACACATTAATAAAGAGCAGTGATGAATCCGTGAAACATTTCATACTGTGGAGGAACCTGGAAGGCATTATGCTGAGTGAAATTAGTTGTAAAAGGACAAATACTGTATGAAACCACTATTACAAGAACTCGAGAAATAGTTTAAACAGAGAAGAAAATATTTTTTGATAGTTATGAGAGTGGGGAGGGAGGGAGGGAGAGAGCGGTATTCACTAGTCAGATAGTAGACAACAACTAATTTAGGTGAAGGGAAAGACAACACACAATACAGGAGAGGTCAGCACAACTGGACTAAACCAAAAGCAAAGAAGTTTCCTGAATAAACCAAAAGCTTCAAAGGCCAACGTAGCAGGAGCGGGGGTTTGGGGACCGTGGTTTCAGGGGACATCTAGGTCAATTGGCATAATAAAATCTATTAAGAAAACATTCTGTACCCCATTTTGGAGAGTGGCATCTGGGGTCTTAAATGCTAGCATGAGGCCATCTAAGATGCATCAATTGGTCTCATCCCACCTGGAACAAAGGAGAATGAAGAACACCAAAGACTCAAGGTAATTATGAGCCCAAGAGACAGAAAGGGCCACATAAATCAGACTACATTAGCCTGAGACCAGAAGAACTAGATGGTACCTGGCTACAACTGATGACTACCCTGACAGGGAATGCAACAGAGAACCCCTGAGGAAGCAGGAGAGCAGTGGGATGCAGACTTCAAATTCTTGTAAAAAGACCAGACTTAATGGTTTGACTGAGACTAGAAGGATCCCAGAGGTTATGGTCCCCAGACTTTGTGTTAGGCCAAGACTGGAACCATTCCCACAGCTAACTCTTCAGACAGGGATTGGACTGGACTATAGGACAGAAAATGATACTGGTGAGGAGTGAGCTGCTTGGATCGAGTGGACACATGAGACTATGTGGGCAGCTCCTGTCTGGAGGGGAGATGAGAAGGCAGAGGGGACAGGAGCTGGCTGAATGGACGTGGGGAATACAGGGTGGAGAGAAGGAGTGTGCTGTCTCATTAGGGGGAGAGCAACTAGGAGTATATGGCAAGGTGTATATAATTTTTTTATGAGAGACTGACTTGATTTGTAAACATTTACTTAAAGTGCACACACACAAAAAATTTTCTTTTAAAGTGCTTTGAATGCTGTAAAACTAGTCGAACTGATACTCAGACCTCAGTCCTATAGGCTGTTCATTTTGCTTTGCAGGCCTTCAAGTTGCTATGACTGCTCTGTTTCTTCTTAGGGAAATAAGAGATATAGCCGACCTGGTTAATTTAAGTGAAGATTCAAGCCCTTTTATCTAGGGGCAGCCTCATAGAAGCTAGTTACTTCCATCCTAAAAATGACTTGGGAAGAATCCCAGCCTTTGTGTCACCTTCTCATTTATTTGCAGAGTAAAAGGAAAGGAAATCGGGAATGCTGTATATATGCTACGGAATCCTCCAGACACAGAAAACAAATCATTAAATGATAAGTCTTTATTCTCTCATTTTCCAGTTACGTTTCCATCAGTTGCTAGAGGTCATGCAAAAGGTAGTATACAAATATTAGACAATGGCTAACTTAGGTGAATTGTCTAATATTTGTGTAGATTGTAGTACCTCGGAACTTCCTTCCTTACTGAGAGGCCCAGTGCTGTGTCCCGGCTAGTTAGGTTTAGAACCGGGGGTTGCCTTGAAGTTACTCCGGGGACCTACTTTTTTCGTGTTACAGTATTTATCTATGATGGTATAGATTGGACCCCCGATTTCCGATAATGTGTCTATCTCCTTATAAAGGGACCAGGTAAAGGAGTGACATGTTGGTTCAGCATCATATTGTCAGTTCAAAGCAGCATTGCCACTAGAGCTGGCCCTGCCATTCCTCTGCATGGCTGGGGAGGGTGGCCTCAGATTCACCTGGATTATCAGGCAGCGATTATTCTGTAATACTACTGGCCTCTATTTGCCAACTGGATTTTTATGAAAAGGAAGTGGACTTTTGGTAGAATGAGGCAACCTACTCTGTAGGGTTGAGGGGGGGAAACCAGAAGGTTCTGCACAGTGTAGCTTCATGGTCTTCCTACACATTTCCATACTTCTTGTTTGCCATTTTTAAAATTAAGGTAAAAAATTATTTAAAATAATAGGGAAAGTATCTACATTTTAAATTTTTTATTTTGAATACAGAATTGATTTTTTAAAAAACCATACACAATGTGCACCTAAAAAATTGGTTTTGACACAAAAGGATTTACAACGTTTCTAATAATTACACCCATGGCCAAACAAGTCTGAGTTCAGGTGCTGTAGAAACCAAAAGCAAGTTGAGTTCTGTGGTTCTGTAGGCCTGAGGTTCCTGAAGGGGTCTACTCTGTGCTAGGCCCTGAGAACAAAAAGATGAAAGATGAGTCCTGGAGGAACTTGTGGGTCAGGGAGGGAGAGAGGCCTGGAAATGGAGAATTTCATATAATACGGTAAATTCAGCAGCACCGAATGGTAGGCAGCAGTGTTCCGGGGGCATAAATGAAGGGTACTTAGACCACCTAGTCTAGGGATTTCAGGAAAAGTTTCTCAAAGGTAGGTTTTTACAAATGTGGATGAAAGGAAGAAGCTGTCTGGCTAAGAGCCTTGAATCCTTTATGAAGGACTTTGCATGGAGCACATAGGTGCACTCATCCTTGCAAGGCAGCCCTTTGAGGAATTCCATTGCTGGTTTAGGAGTGATGATTGCCTCTCTTTCGTCCTTAATTAATGCAGCTGAACTCCAGGACATTGCTGTCTCTGAATGTCTGTCAATACTACTCCTCACCTCCACCCTACCTTTGGTGAAGTGAAGATGCTGTGAAGAATTTGGGAAGACCATGTCGCTCTAGAGTGAAAGGAGAGTTGTCTTACTAGAATTGGTTTCAGGGAAAGCTTTCTTAAAAATATTCTTTAGAAAAAAAACACAGTCAGTTCTCCATATCCACAGGTTCAGCCAACTGTGGGTTGGAAATACTTGGAAAAAAACAACTTTTTTGGGTCACTATTCCCTAAACAATACAGTATAACTACTGTTTACGTAGCATTTACATTGTGTTTGGTATTATAAGTAATCTACAGATGATTTAAAGTATACAAGAGGATGCAAGTAGGTTATACGCAAATACTACGCCATTTTATATAAGGGCTTGAGCACCCGTGGATTTTGGTCCTGGAACGAATCCCCCGCGGATACCAAGGGATGACTGTATTTGATTTCAAAGGCTTGTTTCCCAACCTCTCTCTTTCAGTGCCCGAAGTGACGAAACCAAGTTTAAGCCAACCAACGGCCGCCAGCCCGATTGGCAGCTCTCCATCGCCACCAGTCAATGGTGGCAACAATGCCAAAAGGGTGGCAGTGCCGAACGGACAACCGCCAAGCGCCGCCCGCTACATGCCTCGGGAGGTGCCGCCGCGATTCCGTTGCCAGCAGGACCACAAAGTGTTACTAAAACGTGGGCAGCCCCCTCCACCGTCCTGCATGCTCCTTGGGGGCGGGGCAGGGCCTCCTCCCTCCACAGCACCTGGAGCAAACCCCAACAACGCACAAGTGACAGGAACGCTGCTGCAGAGCGAGAGTGGGACTGCACCAGGTACGGCATCAGTGTCGCTGAGCGGGTTCATGGCAGCTTTTGAGAGAGAGCATTGCCCCCAGAGTCAGTAGTTGTTGGATTTCTCACTTGCACTGCCTGATGTAAAGCACCCAAAAATTCTTAATGATGTAGGGATTATTCAAAAGAGGGGAGAGGACCCCAGTAGGAAATATGTATAGGCATTTCTCTTCTGAAACTGGGTCTTCCTGTCCTCTAAGTGTGTGCTCTTGGCATGAGAAGGCTCATGGAGCTCTTATTTGTCATCACTATTTAGGGCTCTTTTTTTCCTTCTCAAATAGGCAGTACCACTTCAATCCTCCATAGTTCCAGCTGTTACCACAAGTGTGTGCTCAGGATATGACTCAAAGCAGGGCTATCGTGGAGACTTCTGGATCTTCATATGCCTGTGTTTATGTTTCTAGAATGCTAGGAATATAGAAAGAATGGTCTCTTAAATAACAATAATAGAACCTTGGGACATTGCCAAGTAATAGTTTAATAGAATGTGTTATTAGAATATAAATATTCTCTATAGATTATTAAATCTTGCAAATCAGTATTTCTTTAGAAGACCCTGGATTATGACCTTTATTTTATCAAGGTAAAAACTATATGTAGGAATGAGGGATCTTTAGCTAAGGGATTCTACTAGAAGTTTTGAGAGGTTTTAATAGATGAATGCTAAGTCATTGAAGAATTGCCAGATAAACTCTATCTTCTTAGCTTATTAATAAATTTCAACTTATCTCTTAGAATGGTTTTTGAGGCTGTATTGAAATTCAGAGCTTGAACACCTTCAAAAGTTGTCTAGGACAGTGGATCAGTGATAGAATGCTTTATTCTGGCTCTGAATTTGAACATAGAATTGCCTAGAAAACACTTGTCACCGCCTCCTCATGTGGAGAGTAAGAGCGGGAAGAAGCCACACAGTGACGCCGGCTTCATGCAGAGATGAGCCCTAACTGAGAGTCTTCCCTGTGGAGGCTGTCAGGCGGCCCGAAGCGGGCAGGAAATGGCCTCGTGGCGCTCCATTCCTGGCCCCTTGTAACCATTTGCAAAAGGAAGTATGTGAGGGGCTGGTCACATCAGGTGTTTCTTTAGCTGGGTAGAGTCAGACCTCGAGGTAGACATCAGTGCAGTGTGAGTCAGAGCCTCCTGTTTACATAATTAAAACCAAGGAGGCCCCTGAATGTCAAGAGTTTGGGATTCCCTGCTCTGTATAATATCTTTTCCAACTTTGTGTTGATTTAAAACTGCTTGGTTAAGGAGCTAAAATGAGTTTAGAAGAAATTATCTAGTAAAAACATGTCATTACCGCCCCCCCCCCATATGTGCTAAACATGTACCGAGCTCTTCATTTGAGCATTATCAGATTAAGTCCCTTCAGGATATGATTGCTATTTGAATCATGCTTGTTTGCCCCAGTGGGCATTCATCGTTCACCAGACATTTCCTGAGCAGCACTACACTGGCTCCTTTGTGGAATTGAACCATTAGTAAGCTATGGTCTCTTTCCTCTAAGGTGCTAACGCAGGGGGGAAGGGGGGAACACAAACATAGTAACTGTGCCTATGAGCAAACGGATTCCAGACAAGGAATGATTTTTTTCGGGTCATGAGTCCAAAAAAGCTACATAGGAGGAATGGCGCTTGACTCAGACCCAGAACGATGAGTAAAATTTCAGTGTGTGAATTCAGGAGGAAAAAGCAGTCAGTGCTGACATGGAATGGTGCCAAGGTGAGAAGGCACAAGTTGTGGTGGAATGTCAAGTAGCGTGGGATGTAGACATGTTCGTAGAAAGTAGTGAAAAATAAAGACTGGAAAGGTTGGCTGATTCCAGATCTCGGAGCATCTCAAACAGATAGCAGCAAGCCAAGAAGATCAGCTTTGTTTTTGTGCACTGAGGAGCTGTCGAAGGCTTTACACAGCAGTGATGTGATGAAAGGTGCGCTGTAGAAAAAATACTCCAGCCACGAGTGTTTAGAATAGGTCGGAGGCAGAGGGCAAATTTAGGCTGTTATTTCAGTTGTCTCGAGATAAAAGAAAGCCCCTCTCTGTCAACTGGAATGGCAGGGAAATGGGTTTAAGAGATGTTGTGAAGTTAGACATAGCAAAATAGAATAGCCAGGTGAAATGAAAGAGAAGAGTTGTGATACAGTTAACCAAGGCAGGCAGCTGGGCAGCGAAGCCGCTTTGTGGGGAATGTGATGAGCTCTCTCGGGTGCACTTTGAGCTTGAGGTGTTCACGGGTCCTCCGTGTGTAGCTGTGACTGATAAAACGATGTCTTTTTCAGATTCAACCCTTGGAGGTGCTGCTGCTTCAAATTATGCAAATTCCACTTGGGGCCCGGGAGCCTCCTCCAACAACGGCGCCTCCCCCAACCCCATTCACATCTGGGACAAGGTGATTGTAGACGGGTCTGACATGGAAGAGTGGCCTTGTATTGCCAGCAAAGACACTGAGTCTTCTTCCGAAAACACCACCGATAACAACAGTGCCTCGAACCCTGGCTCTGAGAAGAGCACTCTGCCAGGAAGCACCACTAGTAACAAAGGAAAAGGGAGCCAGTGCCAGCCTGCAAGTTCCGGGAACGAATGTAACCTTGGGGTCTGGAAGTCTGACCCTAAGGCTAAATCTGCTCAGTCTTCCAGCTCTACTGCAGAGAGCAACAGTGGACTGGGGAATTGGAGGAACGTGAGTGGTCAGGATAGAACTGGACCTGGCTCTGGCTTCGGCAACTTTAACCCAAATAGCAACCCATCTGCCTGGCCGGCGCTGGTCCAAGAAGGAAATTCTAGGAAAGGGGCATTGGAAACGGATAATAGTAATTCCAGTGCACAGGTTAGCACAGTAGGTCAGGCATCCAGGGAACAGCAGTCAAAGATGGAAAATGCGGGTGTTAATTTTGTTGTCTCTGGCAGAGAACAGGCTCAAATTCATAACACTGATGGACCAAAAAATGGAAACACTAACTCCTTGAACTTAAGTTCACCAAACCCCATGGAGAATAAGGGAATGCCCTTTGGAATGGGCTTGGGGAACGCCTCCAGGAGCACTGATGCCCCTTCACAAAGCACTGGAGATCGAAAGACTGGGAGTGTTGGATCTTGGGGTGCAGCTAGGGGGCCTTCTGGAACTGACACAGTCTCTGGACAAAGCAATTCTGGAAACAATGGGAACAATGGAAAGGATCGAGAGGACTCCTGGAAAGGAGCTTCTGTTCAGAAATCAACTGGGTCAAAAAATGACTCTTGGGACAACAATAACAGGTCTACGGGTGGGTCCTGGAACTTTGGCCCTCAGGACTCTAATGACAACAAATGGGGTGAAGGGAACAAAATGACATCTGGGGTCTCTCAGGGAGAATGGAAACAGCCGACTGGGTCTGATGAGTTGAAAATTGGAGAATGGAGTGGTCCAAACCAACCAAATTCTAGCACTGGAGCATGGGACAATCAAAAGGGCCACCCCCTCCCTGAAAACCAAGGCAATGCCCAGGCTCCCTGTTGGGGAAGATCCTCCAGCTCCGCAGGAAGTGAAGTTGGAGGTCAAAGCACTGGAAGCAACCACAAAGCAGGAAGTAGTGACAGTCATAATTCTGGCCGCCGGTCGTACAGGCCCACACACCCTGATTGTCAGGCTGTCTTGCAGACTCTTTTGAGCCGAACTGATTTGGACCCCAGGGTGCTGTCAAACACTGGCTGGGGCCAAACTCAAATTAAGCAAGACACAGTGTGGGACATTGAAGAGGTGCCAAGGCCTGAGGGGAAATCTGACAAAGGAACTGAGGGGTGGGAGAGCGCTGCCACACAGACCAAGAACTCAGGGGGCTGGGGAGATGCACCCAGCCAAAGCAATCAAATGAAGTCTGGATGGGGGGAGCTCTCAGCCTCTACAGAGTGGAAAGACCCCAAGAACACAGGGGGCTGGAGTGACTATAAGAACAACAACTCTTCAAGCTGGGGAGGAGGACGACCAGATGAGAAGACATCTTCCTCTTGGAATGAGAATTCCAGCAAGGATCAGGGGTGGGGAGGTGGACGCCAGCCCAGTCAAGGATGGAATTCTGGGAAGAATGGTTGGGGAGAGGAAGTCGATCAAGCGAAAAACAGCAATTGGGAAAGTTCTGCAAGTAAACCTGTGTCCGGGTGGGGCGAAGGGGGGCAGAATGAAATTGGGACTTGGGGCAACGGTGGCAATGCAAGCATAGCTTCAAAAGGTGGATGGGAAGATTGCAAAAGATCTCCAGCGTGGAATGAGACAGGCCGACAGGCCAGCTCCTGGAATAAACCGCACCAACAGCAGCAGCAGCCACAGCAGCCACCGCCACCCCAACCAGAGGCTTCTGGTTCCTGGGGAGGCCCCCCCCCACCCCCTCCAGGCAATGGACGACCTTCCAACTCCAGCTGGAGCAGCGGGCCACAGCCAGCAGCCCCCAAGGACGAAGAACCCAGTGGTTGGGAAGAGCCATCGCCACAGTCAATTAGTAGGAAAATGGACATCGACGATGGCACTTCAGCATGGGGAGACCCTAACAGTTACAACTACAAGAATGTGAATCTGTGGGATAAGAACTCCCAAGGGGGCCCAGCACCTCGAGAACCAAACCTGCCTACCCCGATGACCGGAAAGTCAGCATCAGGTAAGCAGTGGCTTTTTCTCGGAAGTTTTGACGAAGAAAAATCCTTTTTATACAACATTTGTATTAAAAAATTTTGTATTAAGCTGCATTAATTCAACTGACTTCGTTCTGAGAATCTTTCCGACGTTGTTGTTCAAAAGAGCCTCTCTTTTTAAACTGATAGTGATAGCAGATGGTGGGAGTACTTCTTAATGTTCTTTCTTGGCAAAAGGAAAAGATGGCAAACCTAAGCCTGTTGCAGTCACATTGATTCTGACTCACAGCGACCCTCTAGGGCAGAGTAGAACTGCCCCATAGGCCTTCCAAAGCTGTAAATCTTAACGGGAGCAGACTGCTGCATCTTTCTCCTTCAGAGCCGTTGGTGGGTTGGAACTGCAGACCTTTTAACCACTGTACCACCAGGGCTCCTGTAACCCCAGGTTAGTCCTCAAAAATTATTTTTTGAGGTTGTATTGGTCTGCAAAGTCCAAAAGTGTTACATCTCATTGAATAAACTATACTCTAGATTTACAAGTAAAAACAAAATAGGACCTGAAATGGACCCGATTCTTTGTGTTTCCCCAGCAAAGGGAAATGTATTGTGTTTGTGTCCCTGGGTGGTAGGAATGTTAATGCCCTCCCTCTTCTGCTAACTTGAAAGTTTGGAGGTTTGAGTCCACCCAGAGGTGCCTAGGAAGAAAGGCCTGGCAATCTGCTTCTGAAAAATCTGCCATTGAAAATCCTGTGGAGCACAGCTCTATTCTGACACACGGGGTCGCCATGAGTCGGAACTGACTCAACTTGATGACAGCTGATTTTGGTTCTGCCAGAGGCCATCAGAATGCTGCAGCAAAGCGGGTATCTGGGATGTTTCAGCCGCTTTCCAGAGAATTTTTCATGATTGTTTCTGGAAGTGGAGCACTTCGTGTAAGAGATTGTACTCATGGCAGTCAGTTGCCCAGAATTAACTGAAATCCAAAAAAGGGTTGTAGAAGACGGGATCTTTGACACTGCAAGTTGTGTGTTTGCTCGTGTGTAAGATTTTCTTACCTCTCTATTTGCATAGGAAACACCAGCCTTGGTAAATTCTAAGTATGCTGGTGATGTCATGTGTCATTATTAATTAGCTTAGCATTGTCAACTCGGAAGTCCTTATAAAGCATGTAGTTCAACAAATTAAGGGTATTTACCTTTTAAGTCTTTTTTCTTTAAGTCAAAATTAATTAAAATGTTAATAGTCAGTTTGTCTACTCCCCAAAATAAGCCTGTCTGGGTCTAGTGTTCAGGGAATCCAGTCGTGGCCACTTAGCAAATAACTATTTTTAAGTATTGAAAAGAATGAGGAAATCAGTGAAGACTGTCTGTTAACCCCCCTAGCTAGAGTATAACCTGCTCACATTCAGTTATAAAATCATAGGCATTTATAAAAACTTCAAACCGTACAGAAAAGCAAAGAGTAATAAAAAAATCTCAGCCCCTAGACTTTGTCCCCACAGGTAATCTCTTAGAAGTTTGTGTCTCATTCACAATTTTGTTCATACCTGTAGCAAAATATTTGATGTCTGTCCTTTTTAAAATTTTACATAGAAGGGACGGTGCTATATAAGCTTTTCTTTACCTTGCTTTTTTCACTATATATATTTGTGGGCTTTCCGTAGCAGCACATAACAGCTCTTCTTTTAATTACTTCATCTCTAGTATTCATTATGCGATGCCACATCATTGATCTAACTAGTCCCCTTCTGGAGCCCTGGTAACACAGTGGGTAAGAGCTCAGCTGCTAACCAAAAAGGTTGGCCGTTCAGATCCACGAGCCGCTCCTTGGAAACCGTAGGAGGCAGTTCTGCTCTGTCCTCTAGGGTTGCTGTGAGTCGGAATCGACTCAGCGGCACTGAACAACAAGAGTCCCCTTTTGATAGACACGTAGGTTGCTTCCAAATATCTGTCTAAGCGTGATGCAGTGGGCATAGTCGTACACGTAATTTCGTCGACTTTCACTAGTATATCTACGGCATGATTTCTTGGCAGTGGAATTACTAGGTCAGAAGTTGTGTGCACCAGATTTTTTTTTTTTTTTTTTAAGCGACATTGCCAAATGCCCTCCATGAAGGTTGAGCCAGTTCCTATTTCTGCAAACAATATAGGAGTGCCTCTTCCCCCGTTCAGTCCCACTGGGTATTACGGTGTTTGATGTAACAAATCGTTCTTAGAGACACATTTCCTTTCTTTATAGTCTGGGGCAAAAGCACACCACCTGCTCCAGATAATGGTACTTCAGCTTGGGGTGAGCCAAATGAAAGCAGTCCTGGGTGGGGCGAAATGGATGATACAGGAGCACCGACCACAGGCTGGGGGAGCGCACCCTCCAATGCTCCAAATGCCATGAAACCTAGTGAGTATGCAGCGTTTTTACTTTCCAGGGATTCTCTGTTAACTGGAGGGTCAGACATTTTGGTGAGGGCTATTGTTCCGATGAGATTCAGGGCCTCGGACGTTAAATAAATGGTTCATAGCAAGTGGTGGTAAGTGACTTGACTTGGAATATATTAAAATATTTACAGTTGTGTTGATTTCAAGTTAGGTTTAGTATCTGGCCAGAGTTGAGGTTTTGATGAGGTGCTTGGAGTCCCCTGGCTTTTGATGTGGAGCGTGGTCTCCACTGCCAAGTGACTTTACCCTTCCTTCTGTTCCCGTCTTTTCCCTTGTCTCTCTTCTCATAGGTCCACCCGCCTAGGAACCTTGAGGGTTTCTGGAACCCAAAAAAGATTTGTTTGAATTTTTAAATGGAGCATGTCATGCTTATTCGTAATCATTGAAAATCTAAGCTGTACTTGATGCAGCTGGTGATGTGTAGTCAGTCATTTGCAACACTTTGTAAACTGGTGCTGTGGGGTGTCTCATTGGGTGTTCTAAATTGAAAAATTCCACTTCAGGTACCTGTTTGCATTTGCTTAGAGCTTTCTCAAAGATATTCATGCCTATTTTCTACCATATAGCAAATTTAAGGGGTTATCTTTTGATTAAATCATGCAGTCATACCGAATGGTTAAAACTTGAACAAAAATAAAAATTCCATTGGGAAATTTGTTGTATGATATTCAGGACTCTTAGTGCTACGTGAAGGAATATGAGCTTGTCTCTATTCTAGAAATTCACACTGGTGACTAGGTAACTTGCCTGTGTTTTTACAATTCCAAATCTCCTCCACAGAAATAGGTCTATAAAGATTTTGTTGTCATCATGATTTTCATTATAAAATCCATTATATCATCATGGGAAATGTCATCTGGTAGGCTTGAAATAGATCCAGAATGCTGTTGGAAGACATCAGCCAGACCCTTAGCACAAAGAGGTGCTTCAGCTGTACCTTGAGGATGTTTATGCGTCCTCCCTAACCTCAGAGTTACCTTTAGCTCATCAGAAAACCCTCATATTTCTCCAGATTCTAAAAACAACTTTTGCTCTTCAGGATCTTTTATAGCTACGGCTCATGTCCTTCCCCTGTGTAATGTGTGTGGCACGGAAGGAGGAGCTAGGTCATCACAGCTTACCACTGAGGCTGGTTGTTAACCTGGGACCTTCCCTAGTCTAAAAATGCCTTAAATTTGATGTTACGGGTCCAGTTATTAAAAACCAGAGCTCTCCTTTTTCTTTTCTATAAGAGAACATTTATTCAAAGTTTAGCTCCTTTCTCTAAGGGATTACCTGGATGTCTTCATTTGTATAAGGGAGTCTGTGTTATTCATATTGAGTTTTTGATTCCTATTGCTTGCCAGTGGATAGCATAAAGCCTATGCTTACGAAATATAAATCAGCTGTATGAATTTTTCATCCGCTATGCAGAGGAAACAATCCTAGTTATTGACGCAATTCCAGCAGCAGGGAGAACAGCATCCCAGCCCTGCCTCTTGCAACCTGCCTAGAAGCCCCTTCGTGTGTCTAAGATGGACCCCATGGAAGGGCCCTCAGATTCACTTCGGCCTTGCTGGGGCATTAGATGTCAAAGTTAGAAGAAATCAACCATCCTGTGCCTTGTGGGACTTTGTGGGAGGGAGCCTGTGTGACTGACACGTCAATAGCCTGGTCCTAGGAGATGGTAGCAGTCATTTGAGGAAAAGTCTGAAAGAGCCACTGTTTGGCTGGAGACTCTTCATATGAAGCTGTCTAAATTATATGGCTGCCGCTTCCACAAACATCCTCTCATTTGGTAAAGTGAAGGTGTGGATGGAAGCTTCTAGGCAAGATGATGTATTTCCCCTTCTTTCATTATTTTATACAGCATCGTTACTGCCAAATGTACCCATCAATTCCCTGCGATGTTTTTGGAGAGAAATTAAGGATTTATTCTAGTCTTAAAATTAAAGACTTTGTTTAGATGAGGATGTTGGTACAATGTCCTACTTCCTTGAACATTGGAGCTGTCTGTCTTCTCAGATTTCTCCCTGTCTTCCCTCCTCCCTTCCCCTCTCTGTCCTCCACATCTCCTTCTTCCATCTTTTAAAAACTATTGCTTACACATTGTCTTTGCTCAGGATCTCTTTAGTATACAATGTATTTCAAGTATACAGATTTACGAAGTTTCACGTCTCCATGCCTATACATGAATTTCTCTTCTTTCACCATAATTTTGATATCATAAATTTTTCTCTTTCATTCCCTTTTTCATGCTCTTTTCCACTTCATCCCAGTGTAGACGGTTGTCCTTTATCAAACCTCCTATGTGTTTGTATTGTCCACCACATGTATAGAACATGATGTGTACTTCAGGGAGAGTAAAAGCTAGGACTGAGGTAAACCATGCTCGTTAAGAGAACACATTTGTTCTAACTGAGGTGACACATTTCTTAGAAGTATTGATAAGTTCTTCTCAATTTTGGAATTCTTACCAGCTTGGCATAGAGGAAAAGGCAGTGAACCAGAAGTCAGGAAGTCTTTGATTTTATGGTGAACATACTCTTTTGTCCTTGAACCTTTATGGGTTTTCATTTTCTGCTCTCTGAAATATGAATGATATTTGCCCTGCCATGTAGATGAAGTAGATAAAATAATAAAAATGCTAAAATGCTGCACCTGGAAGGAATTTATTGTGGTGGTTTTCGCTTCATCTGGCTACTGCATACAATCCGCTCCTTCTTTCCTTAAAGATTCCAAATCTATGCAAGACGGCTGGGGGGAGAGTGACGGGCCAGTGACAGGAACTCGCCATCCCAGCTGGGAAGAGGAGGACGAAGGAGGAGTCTGGAACACCGCCGGCTCTCAGGGAAGTGCTTCCTCCCACAACTCAGCAAGCTGGGGACAAGGAGGAAAGAAACAAATGAAGGTAGTCAGCTTTACAAATGACTGAGCTTTCTTATTCATTCTTAGAAGGCAGAGCTGAGATTTTTTTCATGGGAGGAGTGGGCTAACAGGAGTCCTCAAAGCGGGCTAAGTAAGGGGGGGAAATATTTTCTTAAGAACAACTACTCCCCCTTATTCCTCCACATTATAATAATTCTTGGGAAGCTGTCAAGGCACACTTTATAAATGCTTTCTGCTTTCTCATTCCAAAGCCAGAGAAGCTCTTGCAGTAAATCCCCATGAATATGTAAAAGAGAAACCAAAGTAAGATAATACTGGCGTCTCTAGTGCCAATCAGCATAACTGGATTTTTTCTGATTCAGGAAATTCCAAGACCCAAAACCCTTCTGCCAACAAACTGAAGCCCCAGTGTGTAATCCGGCTGCAGGAACTGGATGGTTTTTCTATATCCTTACCCTTGCCGCGTTGTAAACTTGCCACTGTCTGTATCTTAGGACAACCCGGCTTCCCCTTTGGTCTGCATAACTTGATGCGGACTTTTTAATCGAAGTTTCAATCTTAGTTTTTAATCTAGAACAATAGCCTTTGAGTCACTTTCTTGGCAGAAGCATTCCTTCTCATTCCAGCCTTTTAGTCCACAAATAAATTAGTGTCAGTAAGAAATGGGCAGCCATATACTTAATTTCAATATGGGAACCTGCTGCCCTGTGAAATGCTTCTTTTCCAACAGCTACTATTCTCCCAGGTTTCAAATGCCACAGGCTGTCTTGAAAGGGCCTTCAGGTGGCTAATGGTTGTGCATGCATCCCCTTTGCCTAAAGGATGTTCATTTTGTTGTGAATACCCTAGTTTTCTTTTGGGGTCACTGGTAGGAGCAAACGATTAACTCACTTTGCTGCTAACCAGAAGGTTGGAGGATCAAGTCCAACCAGAGGCCTGAGGATCTACTTCCCAAAAATCAGCCTTTGAAAACCCCATGAAGCAGTTCTATCCTGAGTCAGAATTGACTCAACAGCAGCTGTTTTTTTAACTTTCTATTAAAGTTGTACTGGAGACCTTTTGTTGAAGCAGTCATTTATAGCTTCCTCTCTTTTAAGGACTTTTATTTCTTTACACTAGTGACAAAAGGAATTATTCAGTAAACTTTTTCTTTTTAGAATTTTCGATACTCTTTTTTTTTTTTTTTCTTATGTTGCCTAGTCTGCTTTTGGCTTTCGTTTGGTTATTTTCAAGTTAACAGTGAGACCAAATTAAAAGAAAGTTCAGAATACTGATGATTGAAAGGAAGCAACTGAGTGAAAAGTACTGAATACCCTCCTCGGTAACAGCCAAGATTTAATTAGTTAAGGTAATTGGGAAGTGAGTGCCTCAGCTCCGTCCGTGAACAGTAATTCTTGCCTTTTCATTGCTGAGAGCATTTTTGGCCTGGAAACATGTTGCGGAACTTAAGATCAGCACCTCATCATTTTCAAGAATAATGAAATTGAAATTACAAATACCATCACAGCACAAACAGGATTTTTACCTATAGAATGCACAGGTGCCCACGGGCCCAGTATCCCCTTCCCCCCACGTCCCCTGTCACAGTTCCACCTGCCTTTCCACAGAAGAACGGGGCTGAGGACTGGTACCTTGTTCAGGGGAGAAGCTCATTTTGTCCTACCAAAGAGGAAGCAAACAAAAAACCCAACCACTTCTGCCTCACTTTGCTCAGGAGGTTGGTGATGTGTCTTTCATGGTCTCTTCCACATTGGGACCAATGTCCTTTATACTGTAAAGCAAATGGACAAAAGTGCTAGGTGAATGAGTTCTTCATTGCATCCTACAGACATGAATGACCAGTTTAAATAGGCCCCCCTCCCGATAGCATGCAACGTCATCAAACTCTTTTTCCCTAACACAGACTAGCCTGGGTTACAAGGACAACAGCTGACTGAAAGGGAAAGCATTAGCATGCAAGAATGTTATTTTAGAAAATTCAGTACTGACTTCCTTGTATTTAAAAAGTGAAAACACTAGCTGACGGTGTGTTTTTCCAGTTACTTCTAGTTGAATGTGAGGAATAAAATAAGGACAAAAACGTAGATACAGCTAAGGCTTATTAATCATTTAAGCCAACAGATAAAACATGAAAATAACTGTAGTTAAAGAGGAGTCGTTTGGGTTCAAATAAGTAAACTTTCGGTTCTGCGTTTTCAGTCAGTACTTGTGCGAGTCAGATATGAGGTTGAGATAAAATGACTTGGTTCTGAGGTTACACGTTTCGTTTCTGTAGTGCTCACTAAAAGGAGGAAACAGTGATTCATGGATGAATCCACTTGCCAAACAGTTTTCAAATATGGGATTGCTGGTAAGTTTTATTTTTCATAAGTGTCATGTATCCCAGCTTTCACCGCTCAGTACAAATTTTGAGACCACTGCCACGTACAGTACAGAATCACAGATTTAGAAACCGGGCAAGCAGTGTTCTTCATCCTTTGGATTAAGCAGTATTTATGCTGTATTCTTTTCTCTTCCTTCAGAAATATTCCCAGCATTTAAAGGTTATGGCTTGCCGATTGTCTGTGTGTCCTGTTCTTCAGCAGGGTAGGGAGGTAAAAGTCAGGCACTTAAAGTTTATACTTTCATTCCCTGACCACTCTACCAGTTTTAATACTTTATGTATTTTTTTAAGACAGCAGTGATTCAAAAACTAGAAAATGATTTTGAGATTAACTACATGGGGAATTCTGTAAAATTTTTAATTCCTTTATCTCTTGGGAACACTGTTGGGGACTCCCTGTCCCTGGTTGCCAAAAGACAAATGACTTAACTTGGCTGCACGTTTCAAGATTTGACAACTTGACAAATCACGAGAAAGAGTTGTCATAATTTGGCGGTCACTCATGGAATTTGATCCTGGGCCGACTGGAACTTGAGGACAGGGGCTTATTTCTCCAAACAGCTGTTTAGCCATTGCTCTGTCCATAGACTTCTGAGGCTAATTGTACGTGAAATTTGAATTTTAAGAATCCAGGCAACAAAAGGAACCAAAACTAGTTGTATAAAAAATAAACAGTCCATACTGGTTGTAATAAAAGTAAGTCATTAAGATGCCTGGGTGGCACAAATAGTTGCACTCGGCTGGTAACCAAAAAGTTGGCAGTTTGAACCCACCCAGCGGCACTGAGGAAGAACTGGGCCTGGGGACCCTGCTTCTGTAAAGATTGCAGCCAGGAGAACCCCATGAAGCTAAGTCCTAGTCTGTGACACATGGCGTCTCCATAAGTCACAAAAACAACAACAGCAGAAATAAGTTACAGTATGTGCTCCAGTTTAAGGTTCGTTTCACAGTACCTTGTATAGTGCCAGTAGGAAGATGTGGCTATCACATGGATAATGACACCTTTCTGATTCAAACGTGCAGATTTAATCCTCTCTCACCTGTTCTTTATTTTTCAGAGTCAAACTGAAGATAATCCAAGCAGTAAAATGGACCTGTCTGTAGGTGTGTATCAGCAGCCGTTGATAGGAATGCAATAGTTTGGTGTCAGTGATACCGTCAGGACCCCCGCCCAGTTGGGTTGGGTGCAGTTCAAGGTTTATTTGTGGAACACATACGCCATGGATGTTGCTACACTAGACAGCAGGGTAGAGGTTGAAAACTCAACTGTGAGGGCCAGGAAAGCCATGTCAGTGAGTGATGGGTGTCAGGTATGAGAACATGGAGGGAAGTGGAGGGCACTGGTGAGCAGTGGGGAGCATTTGGGGACCACCTGAAGGAATCAGCCAGGCTCTGCTCTTAATGGAAATGCAGGCTTGGGCATTGCCAGGTCTTCCATTTTCCAAAAGAGGCCAGAAATGCAGATCTGCATCTATGTCCTGGCTTGTAAATATTGGAAATTAATTCAGATTTCTAAAATGCTGTGTGAGGCCAAACAAAATACGTGTGTGGCCCTGCCAGACACAGCCCTCAGGCTGCCAGCCCTGGCGGCACTGGGGTGTTTCACTGTTGACAAACTCTCCCCCAGTGAGCGGTAGGGACACAGTGCCAGCCCTTAGACTGGAGGGTTTCACAATGATGCTGTCACTCGCTCTGAGGACCTTAAAAAGAATCAAACCAGGAAGAAATGAAAAGAAAACAGCCCTGGGTAGTAAAGGGAACCCGCAGTCTTTGATCCTGGATATTTTTAAATACGAGACCAACTAGCAAATAGACTGTCCGGGGCACTGACCATATCAGCACAAAATAGCAAACTGAGAGTGCAGAGGAAGGAAAGGGGATCACTGTATTTGGGAAACTCCATTGTACGGTGGACACAGTATCTCCTGGGTTCAACTCTGGTTTTAAAAGTTCTGAATTTTAGTGCAAGGCCTGTGCGTCTTTAATCTCTTCATTCCCAATAAATGTTTTAAAAAGGAGCCCTGGTGGCACAGTGGTTAAGTGCTCAGCTGCTAACCTAAAGGTCCATGGATTAAACTCACCAGCTGCTCTGCAGGAGAAAGATGTGGCAGTCTGCTTCTGTAAAGATTTATAGGCTTAGAAACCCTGTGGGGCAGTTCTACTCTGTTCTCTATGGTCGCTATGAGTTGGAATTGACTCAACAGCAACAAGTTTGGTTTTCTAAATGTTTCACAACCCTGACCAACCATTTAGCAGATTTTTCTTTTTTTAAATAGCAAAAATAGATTATCTAACTGAGAACATTTGAATTTATGAGCACACCAATAATCGGTATAATTTTTTTAGCCAGATTTTTACCAGATTAGCCCAAAGGCTCTCTTCTAGTCTTCCGTGGAAGCCAAGCTACAAGAGAAACACATTTGCAGGGGGTAGGGGGGCCACATGTTCCCTGGGGGAAACCGCATCAGCCTGAACCAAAGAGAGCTCTCACTGTCTCATCCCCAGAGGGTAGAAAAGGCTTCTGCTCAGCACCCTGGGGAGGATAGTGGGGCAGGTCACTCTTGGTCGTGAGGGTGATGTTGATTCTTGAAATTTTCACTCTTTTTATTTTATTTTTCCTTCCAGATAAAAAATTTGATGTGGACAAGCGAGCAGTGAATCTCGGGGATTTTAATGATATCATGAGGAAGGATCGATCTGGGTTCCGCCCACCTAATTCCAAAGACATGGGAACCACAGATAGTGGGCCTTATTTTGAGAAGGTTAGTTGAATCCTTTATTTAAGGTTAATAATTTGTGAGAACCATTTTGGTTCCCATTTGTCTTTTGATAATTGATTCCAGGAGGAAGCATGGAATTATTAAACTAAATTAATGAACGAAACATGCATGTCACCTGCGTTTAAGTGTTGACATGCAGACAGTTGATGTCAGCAGGTGATGGGGCAGGAGCTAGACCTGTATGTCCTTAGAATGTGAGTATTGTGAAGAAGGGCTGAGTTTTGAAAAATTCATGAAGTTGGAGGGGGACATGGTGTGACTTTTAACAGTGGCAACAGCACACACTCAAAATGTACAGATAAAATTTCAGAGAGCAACTTATTCTGAATTCTTTTTTCTGCTACTGTGCAGCTACAAAGTAAATTTTGGGATTCTGTGCAGATACCTGCGTCTTCTAAGACCTTACCTTCTGGTTTTGAAAAGGTGACCTAAAACTTTCTCCTTTGCTGTTTCTAAGGGAGCTCTTTTCTTTCTTTTCCCCCACAAATTCTCAACTACCTGATTTAAACAAGTAATTGATATGTATTGTTTTTTATATTTAATATTTCTAATGGAAGAGATTATCTCTTGATTCAGAATCGCAATTTGCAGTACCCTGGTCTTGGGAAAGCAGTTAAAACCAAAATTGTTAGATGACACCACTAAAATGCTGGACCAGACAGCCTCGTATTCACTAGGAAATTGCGCTGCTGGCTTCTGTTTCCCCAGCCATGTAGTTCAAGTAATCAGTATTAGTTGTACAAAAATAAAGTGTCTGGCAATTTTTGTCTTCCTGCAATGGATAGAATGTGTTACTAACATAGAGAATAAGAAAAATCTCTGTCAAAGTGAATGACAGATGTTGATCAAATCTGAATTCCATCCTGGTTTATTGCTAATCCATCTAACTTTGTTTATTCCTAGTGTTTCTCTCTTTTCCCTTCTTGCATTCTGTTGCTTCACTAACCAACACTCATTGTGATTGGCTAACTACTACTACTTTTCAGCTGACTTTGCCTTTCTCCAATCAAGATGGGTGCCTTGGGGATGAGGCTCCCTGCTCTCCCTTCTCCCCTTCTCCCAGCTACAAGCTGTCTCCCTCTGGTTCCACACTACCCAACGTCAGCCTTGGAGCAATCGGCACAGGGCTCAACCCCCAAAACTTCGCTGCTAGACAAGTAAGGAGGCCCCTCAAATTTGTAACTGCTTGGCTGTGGCCTCGCCTTGGCCCTGGTCTGCAGTTTATTGCATCATTTGTCTGTCTTGGGGAAATTTGTTGATTACTGAATGCACAGAATGATGTTAAGTGTAGGTTTTAGATCCTTTCAGTCCCTAGAACCCACCTCTCTCCATGTTTCTCAACACTGATTTTCTTTTAAGTCTGTTTCTTCTGTCTTCTCATTTTTGGTCATAACTTCACACTTTTTAAGTTAACTAACTGTAGGAACATGTTAAAGGTTAAGTAGGTGCCTTTTTATAACCTAGTTTAAGAATATATTTGCCATTTGCCACTTTTAACATTAGATTGAATGGCAAAGCTATACGTTGGAGTCTTTTCAATTTAATCAAGCTGCTAATTCAAAAATAGCAAAACTAGCACGGTCATGCATTTAAAGGTTAGAGCATTTTAAAAGCTAGTGTCTTGAGGTTTAAAATATAGTAGTTATTGAGAGGAGGGTGAAACTTCAACATTAGGTAGTGAAGCTTTGGAAAGAGTAGACGTTGCTGAAACGTAGCCGTGTTTCATTGAACCGGGGACAGCCCCTTTCTTAGGGTCAGGCTTGTCAGCCCTCCAAGGAGGGGTTGTGTAAGAGAAACAGAATCGGCCGAGCTGGTAGAGTGATGCCTCCTCCATTTCTCAGGGCAGAGTGGACGCAGCAGCTTCTGTCTGTCACACCACAGTTGTTCTGTTGTGGTTTTTTGTGGAGGAAACAAGGAATTTGAAGCCATCATGCTTTTGTCACAGTGACTCCAAGGATGATCATTTTTCTAGCCATAGTTTTGTGACCCGTTACTTGGCACTGTGGCCTTTGCCTCAGTATATCTTGGGAGGATCGAATTATTAGCCGCTTCCATTCTGTTTCCCCATGATGACTTTCCATAGAAATTAAAAGGTTGCTATAAAACAGCTCCCTTTGCACTGCACCCCTCAGGTTGCATGTTGGGCTTTGCTGTGCTTCCTGATGATTGCCTTAGCATGTTAAAGAATAGATTATCCTACATCCTTGTGTTCACATTGGTGTCTCTGGATTCAGAGTTTTAGGTAATTTTTTTTTTCTTCTTTATAGATCACTGTCTTTCTTATTGAAATGTTTCCATAAAGGAGGTGGATATGTGTTAATTATATAAACAGAGAAGAAACAACTGTATCAGTGTTTTTTGAGATCTTTGTTTTGGGTTGAGGTACAGAAATATAAAATAGTCATAACAGTTTTGATTAATGGTGATTGTCAGCGGGGCTCCAGGATCACATGATTAATAAATTCGGTTAGTATATAAACTTGAGTAGAGTAGACCGGCAAAGAAAAGGTCCTTCTTCATTTTCGGATCTCTGGATTGCTACAGAGTTCATTGTTAACCACGTTGGCATGCATGTTCTACCCAAATATGGTCATGGTTTTCTCAGGCAGTTTTCAGAGTCAGTATACTTCATAATTAGAAAACTTAAGATTAAAATACTCCATATCAGAGAAAGTTTCAGTCGACTTGGTAATTTTGTTTTTAATTTATATATTCTTCTGAGTTAAGCTCTATAGTTGGAACAGATCTTACCAGTGACTTAAATGAGAACTTAAGGTCTTCATAAAAGCTTCATGCACAGCAGTACAGCTTTAGAAATAGATAGACCAGCATCATCATATATATAAGCTTTCGATTCCCATTTTCCTAATTTCTAAATATAACCCCCAAAATGGGAGGACCTACCTGACTGCCGGTAAAGACGTCACTGTGCCAGATAGTTGCATCAGAGCTAAGGTCTTGGCCAGCTTGTGATGCGAAAATGCCGTTTTAAAATGTAGGGAAGGTATTTTTTACCTAGATAGATACATGAAAGAGACGGGTAGAATCTATTTACTGGGAATAAAAGAAAGGAAGGCTTGATTTTACAAAAGAATAAAAACAAATTCTTTTTAATACTTCTTAACAAAAAAAAAAAAAAGATTTTTTTTTAAAGGGAAGGTTGAAATTAAAAATTACCCTCAAAAAGCAGTATGGACCCATCAAAACATGAGTTCTGGCCAGGACTTTAGTTACTAGAAACCCCACCATTCAAGCACTAGTCCGTGAATAGTTAACGTCTACTAACAAGGCCATTGCTTTGATAGTAAAGCATAAATGAAAAAGATCATTGCAGAATATTCTCAGTGAAATAAACATTTCCTGTTTTCATGGGAATGAGCAGTAGGTGCCAACTAGAGCCCTACAGTCTCGGAGAAGTTAGAGCCAAGCCCTTTCGCCTCAGAGTGACGGTTGATTGGTAAGATGAGAGAAGTAGGGATACTGGTGGCATTTCTAGCATTAAAAGGGTTTTTCATGTTTAGACAGTCTTCTGAGAGGCATCAAATTTATGGTGGGTCTTTGATTTTCTTTTATGAGACACACAGATTTTAATTGCCATTTCTGGTTTATGTTCATAATCATTTTTATTTTCAGTACTTTTTAAGTTCATTAATTTCCCTGTAGCAGCCCCTTAATCTGTTTTTGAATTCATCAAACTATCCAGGTATCTTTACTGTTCTTGAACTTAATGATGCCGTTATGAAATTTTTCTCTAAAATTTCCGGTTACGACCCCGGAATAAGACGGCGTGCAGCAGTGGTGCAGCTGTCACTGCTGAACGTGTTCAGTGGGACATCTTCAAGCATTTGAAATTTGGGGTCATGAATGTTGGCAAATGATGTGCTCATCCTACAGACCAGGGCTTCGTCAAGTCCTGGGAATGCAAAGAGGGAAGTTACTAAGCTGGGGTGGAAAGACAGAATGGAAAATACAGCATGTTTTGATAATGGGTACTGTCAAAGAGCTTTAAAGCCTTTTAAGAACATAGAGGTGAACTCAGTTAATTTGAGTGAGAAACAGGGAAGAGAGTTTGGGGGAAGACTTTGTTGATGAAGGTGATCTCTGAGGTGGGCCTTGAAGAAGCCAACCGAACGTGGCGTAGAACCTCAGGTAGAAGGGACACAGCATGAAGTTACCACATATGGTTTCTTTGCTGAAGGACTTTTCTTAGCTGGAAACAAGTCAGCAAGGAAGGGCTGTTGTTAGCCCAGAGTAGCACTCAGTAGCTTTCTGATTGCGACAGTCTAGAAGTGGCCCAATGACTTGGTCCTCTAGGGAGTTAACCTTATTTTTAGGATGGCTGTGGTAGTCATACATTTGAATGAGAAGGTGACACATGAGGAACACCTGTTTGAGTGTCCCTGTAATGACTTTTTCCTTTCTTCCTTTTTTACCTAGTAGGGTGATTGATTCAGGTTTCCTAATCTAGTAAAGAAAGGGACAAACAGACCCAAGACAGGGAAGTCTGTCCATAGTTAGGGTCCTCATGGGCTTAGGCTCACAACTGGATGACAGTGATTTTGCGGTTGAACCAACCCATTCAGAGAAGCGCTACTGTAGTGTTGTTTCATTACTGTTCTTGTTCATTGGCCCGTGGTTTTACTCAGGTGCCTTTCAAGATGGAGCTCAGATTATAAGGTTTGAGAATAAACTTGGTTAAAAAAAAAGAAAATACAGTGATCGAAATAAATGTTACATATAAATATTATATTTAAATCACAAAAAATAATTTAGTGGTTATTCTAACACTGGACTAAATTTAACCCTTTCAGTTTATAAAGTAACCAGACGGTGATGATACGCCCATGATTCGATTTCAGTCACTTTCCTGAATGTTCCAGGATCAGGAACTTCTCAGTTATAAAATTCTGTGATTCCCTGGAACATAGTCAGTCTACAGTTCTTCTGAGTGCTAGGAAACCTGAGCTGGTTCTTCTTTGCATTATTCTTGTGTTAACAAAAAGCCTAACTGTTGCCGTTCTGCTTCCAGGGTGGCAATCATGGTTTGTTTGGAAATAGCACAGCACAATCGAGAGGAATGCACACACCTGTGCAGCCACTAAACTCTTCTCCTAATCTCCGGGCGCAAGTGCCTCCCCAGTTTATCTCCCCCCAGGTAAGCGGTTTTCTGTTTCCACCATTCAGAGTTAAAGCCCAAGCAGGTGGCCAGTACCAGTTGCTAATTGACTGGTTTTGTGGCCATTAAAGGAATAATAGTTACCTGTCTAAAATGTGAAAAATCCAGGTACCAAGGACCGAGACACTTTGAACAAAGTATCAGATCTCATCCTTTTATCGTTCTGTGCGTACAAAGTAGATGTTGGCATGGGAAGCATTGGGATTCTGTTCCTTTTAAATCTCCTAATGATTTTTCTAGTACTGTAGTGTTTTAATTGCATGTTAAACTTACATAGGCAGTTAAAACTTTTATAAAATGTGATGTGTCAGCGTTGAGAAGTTGATTGTTCTTGAGGAGTCCACCATCAGATAGAGAGGAGAGTTGCCAGATTCTGGGTTATTTTGAGGAGAGAGATGTTCAGATGCTGACTAGATGCTCTAGGGGGTGTTTCAGAACTAATCAAGCGGCAGAGACTCCTGACTAAAAACTTATATGGCAGCTCTGCATATGCTTCGGTTCACTGGGTACCACAGGAACCCCTTAGGGCTATTTCTTAGTAGGAAATGTGCAATGAGTTGTTTTGGGTAAAGATAAGAGATTTGTGTCAGTCTACTCCAGTACACTCAAGGAGCCCTGGTGGCTCAATGGTTAAGTACTCGGCTGCTAACCAGAAGGTTGGTGGTTAGAACTCACCAGCCACTCACTGGGAGAAAGACATGGCAGCCTGCTTCTGTAAAGATTTAAAGCCTTGGAAACCCTATGGGGCAGATCTCCCTTGTGCTCTAGGGTCGCTATGGGTCGGAATCAACTCAGTGGCACTCAACAACAACACCTGTACACTCTCCCTCATACCTTTTTGTGAGAAAACAGGTCTGAGGGGCCAGAGTAAAAGCTGATGCACCCGTTAAGGACTCAGTGTATGACCTTAGTCTCCTTCAATTTTACTTTAATGAACTAAGATCAAGAATGTTCAGTCTGTCCTGTAAAAGGGATGGGGGCACTTTACTAGATCCAACCAATAGGTTATGAAGTTTTTTTTTTTTGTTGTTGTTATTGTTCTGTTTGAAAGGCCTTTTAAGGTAGGGACTTAAAATATTTATTTGAAGTCATAATCTATAGGTTTCGAATTCTTCTTTTAGCATTCTGAGTCTTTATCTTTCTTGGTAGAAAGAGAAATACTCATCTGCCCCCTGTCCCATCCCTACTGCCCCTACATGGTCCTGCCAGGGAGTCTGGGACACTCCTCCTTCCCCTCCCTGAAAGTTTCAACCGTCCGTCAAACCTCAGTCAGAAGTATGTCCTCTGGACAGAGTCCGTCCTCACTTCCCCGGCGCAGCAAAATGGCGGCGTGTTCTGAATTCCTGAAGTCCTTTGCAGCGTCCCTGATTTCAGGTTATTGAATGTCTGCAGTGCTCCAGGTACTGTGTTAGTGATGCACACGTGAAGAAAACACCAGGTCTCCCTTCACAGCCTTCTGGAGTTGGCCAGGGAGGTAATAGAACAGTCGGCAAATAATTAGAATACAGTGATGAATATTGCAGAGAAATGTATAGCGGAGTTGGGGGAACTAGGCCAGGTTTCATAGTAGCGGTGACATTTGAACTGGGTCTTGAAGGATGAGTCACTTTGCTGGGCACAGCCACATTAAAGGTGCCCTCTTTTTTTTCTGGGTAGCAGGAGCATGTGTGTGAGGGGCGGTGATATCCGAAAGAAAGTGACATGTTTGGGGAATTACAGTTAGTTTGAATAAGTAGTTTGAGGTCTTTGAAGCTTACATGCTACTATCTAGAGTGAAATGGGAAGAAATGAGGGAGGAAGTTTGGGACCAGATTTGGAAAAGTTTTTTTTGCCTTGTTCAGGAGTTTGGACTTTGTGCTGCAGGCCAGTGCTTGTCAGCAGAATCAGTATCATTATCCAGGAAGTTAGTTAAAAATGTCCCCAGGTCTCCCCCCGTTTACGAAGACAGAATCTTATGCTTGGTCCTAGTTACCCCCAGGTGATGATATTTTGTACACACTAAAATTTGGCTGTGGGGCAGCGGTAGTTTGTATGAATTGTCCCTTTGTATGCTGGAGACCTTTGTCCTATTCCCGGCCAATACACCTCTTGTGCTGCCACCACCTGTCTGTCACTGGAGGCTTGCGTGTTGCTGTGATGCCGAACAGACTTCAGCAGAGCTTCCAGACTAAGACGGACTAGGAGGAAAGGCCTGGTGACCGACTTCCAAAAACCCTGTGGATCACAGTGATCTGACCTGCAGCCGATCAAGGGGATGGTATAGGACCGGGCACAGTTTCATTCTTTTGTGTGTGGCGTTGCCATGAGGCAGGGGCCGACTTGATGGCAGCTAACAACAACGTCTGGCCACTACTGCTGTGGACGACAACAGCGTCAGGCAAGGCTTGCCTGCTGAGTAGTGATGCAGGAGGACTGATGTTTTAGAAAGGTAGCAGTGGTGATAATAGAGAGGACATGTTTGAGAGGCAGAACTAGTAGAGAAAAGGAGACCAGTTACGAGGGAACTATAGGACTCCAGGTAGGGCAGTGGCAGTGGGTAAAACCCTCTTGTGAAGGCCGATAATGATCTTTGGGTTGTCAGATACAGCAGTCTGTTCTCTAGTTAGTGGATGAATCAGCAACATTTGACATGGTTTATCACTCCCTCTTTTTTGCAACACTTTATTCATTTGGCTTTTGGATCTCTGTATCAGTTCTCCACCTGCCTCTCCTCCATCTCCCTTACAAGCTCCTCCTCACCTCCCCAACATGGAAACATCACATGTCCCAGATATAAGTCCTTGAAGCTCTTCTCTTCGCCATTGCTAGGCGATCTCACCCAGTTCAATGACTTTAAATGCTGACAGTTCCAAAATTGTATCTTTAGCCTAGACGTCTCTTTTCAACTCCAGAGACTGCTGGGCATCTCTGCCGGGTGCCTGATAGGCATCTCAAGTTAACATGTCCAAAACAGAACCTCTGATTCCACCCCACACACCCCTCCAGAAGCACCCTTCTTAAAGTCAGTGGTACTCTCATTCTGTAAGTGCTCAGGGCAAGACCTTGGAACTAGTCCTGTCTCCTTTCACTCTTACACTTCACATCCAATCCATCAACACATCCTCCCTTCAGAAATTTATCTGGAGTTCGACTGTTTCTAAGCACTTCTACCATGCCATTGACCAAGCCACCATCAGTTTTCTCCCAGGTGATTGTAGTGGTCTCTGGACTGGTCATGGCCCTGCTTCATTCAGCAGTTGCCTGTCTGGAGTCTGTTCTTCGCCCAGCAGTTAGACTGATGCTCTGAACCCCTGCTGTCCAATATGGTAGCCATTAACCATGTGTGGCTGTCGAGTACCTGAAGTGTGGCTAGTCTGACTGAAGAACTGAATTTTAACTTTCATTTTAATTGATCTAAAATCAAATAGCTGTACATGGTTAGTGACTACCATTTGCACAGTAGAGGTATAGACTATTTCTGTGATCATAGAAGGTCCTGTTGGGCATCACTGCTTGAAAACATTAAGGTAGATCATGTTACTTCTTTACTTGGACTCTTACTGTGACTCCCTGTCTTGCTGAGAATACCAAGCAAAGTCTTTGAGGCTTTTTGTGAAACACCCAACCCAACCCAGTACCCTGCCACTCTCCCATGTGCTCTGTCCTCTGCAGCCGGCTGGTCCCATGCAGAGCGTGCATACTCTTGGAATCCTCTTCTCTGAGATTGCTGCATGACTTGATCCTATTTCCTGTGTAAACCCCCCCCCCCCACCACCATTGTTGCACTCGTTCGTTGTTTATTCCCCGGCCCCCTTCACACTGGCAAGGTCAGTATCTGCTTTGCTCACTGCTGAATCCTGAGCACCTAGAACTATGCACGGAATATGTTTCATACTTAGTAAAGCATATGCTGAGCCGTGGAAAGATGCAGTTCAGAAAGAAGGTGCAATTAAATTAGTCTGTTTAAGAGAGTTAGGTGACACACATCTTTTTAGTGCCGAAACTCTTACATGCTCTACTTGGCAAAGTACTTGTGTTCCTCTTTGTTTTTGAAATTTGTTTATTCAGCTAAATGCAGTTAACATTTAATTAATGCATAACGTGTATTTTAATGTGTAATGAGGCAGGGTATTAAGCAGTGGAATCCTAAGTTTTTTCCCTTCAATTTTCGGTATCTTAAAAATCAAAGCTGCTAAAGAAATTTAACAATAAAGGTAGTGGGTAGCTCTTAAGGGAAAAAAAAAGTACTAACTATACAAGAAGCCACACTGAAGGTTTGAGTAGTGGCGAAAAATTTTTCCAGAAATCTCCAACTAAGGCAAGAACCACAGGGATTGCTTTTATACATCTCCCATGTAGACATTGTTGCTTTACAGGCAAGTTTTTCACATAGTTGCATCCATGGTAACTCTGCCCTGCTATTTGTTGTTACGTTCTGTTATAAGTGTTTCCTTTACTACATAGTTTCTGTGCTGATGGTTCTTCCCATTGCTGTCAATTGGATTTGACTCGTAGTGATCCTATAGGACAGAGTAGAACTGCCCCATAGGGTTTCCAAGTAGCCAATAGTAGATTAAAACTGCCGACCTTTTGGTTAGCAGCCTGAGCTCTTGACCACTGTGCCACCAGGGCACCATCCTGACTGTTCTTAGGGACAGTATGATGTTTCACCAGGTCCATGTACCTTGATTGATTCCCTTCCCCCATGATTGGATACGATTTCTAATTTTTCACTCTTACAAATATTGCCACAAAGAAGTCCTCATACATAGATCTTTGCCCACATTGTTTCTAAATTTAGATCCCCAGAGTGAAATTTTTGGGTCAAAGTGCGAAACATTTAAAAACTTGATAAATATTGTCAAATGTTAACCATTTTATAGGGGCTGTCAGTGTTTGATGTAAACACAGAAAGAAGACATTGAAACTCATCTTTTAAGATCCGTTTACAAACGTTCCTGGCCTTGGGTTTCCTTTTTTCTCCTGTTCCTCAAATATTCAGACAGTAACATTATCTAGCAGGCTTTCCTCTTGCTTTTAAATTGCAGTCATTTTGCATCTGCAGTGCATAGCTAACTGCCATACTGACTCCAGCAAGAGCTTCGCTTTCTCCCACCCAGCTGGAGGTTGAAGGGCTTTTAAGCCAGAATAATTATCACCCTGATACCTGGGAATGTGGGAACCTGATACCTGGGAATGTGGGAACCAGCACTTTAATTACCCTGCAACCCCGGTATGAACAGCCATTTGCCAGGAACCTAGTGGCCCTGCTCCCTTATCCTTCTGTGTTCATTGGAGAAGGGCAGTCCCTCTGCAGCATGAAGAAGGGAGATGTTGAGCAAAGCTAGGTAGGACAGACTCCTAAGTGTGCCCTTCATAGTCTTTGTAATTGTCAATTCAGAGAACTTAGAAGATACTGGCATTCAAAAGTAAGTATAAAAAGGTCTGGTGTTAGTTTTCCTTTGCTTTTCTTTATACTCTGTCTACTTACCTATCCTTAAACCATGTGTTATTTCATTTTGCCTGTTTTTGTACTTTATGTTGTGGAGTCATGCGTTATTCTCTGACTTTTTTTACTTGACATTGTTAATGAGATTTTTCCCACGTTGATTTGGACAGCTGTGGCTCATCCAGAGTTTTGTTATATGTTCTACTATTGATAGATCATTTACCTTGTTTTCAGATTTTTGCTGTTAGGAGTGGTGTTGTGTGACTGTTCTTATACTTGTCTCCTAAGATGAGTTTCTCTGGGGTACTGCTGAACCACAGACATGTTCCCTTTTACTTTGTATGGTGTTTTGCCCCCCCCCCCCCTTTATATATATAGCTAATTTTGAGTATTAGGAATAGTAACGGGAAGAAAGAATAATGGGAGTTCCTGGGTGGTGCAAATGGCTAAGCACTCAGAAGCCCAGTGATCCACTTTTGAAAGGTGACAGGCATTGAAGACCCTGTGGAGCATACTTCTTTGATGACATGCATGGGGTCGCCATGAGTTGAATCATCTTAACAGCGACCAGTTTTTTTTTTTTAATGCAAGGAATGGCATACATTCTCAAGACTGAAGAGAAATGGTTGATCCAGAGACCAGTGGCTTTGTCCAGTATAGAACTTTTTAAACTAAACAAAAAAGAGAAAAGAAATGAAAGCTCAGACAACAGCCATTAATTTTGAAGGCCAGGAGGTCTGAGGGCAAAATAAGCAGAGGAGATTTCAAGATTTCCAGTGAATCATAGAAGAAAACTTTGGAAAGGAAGTTGGAAAGACTGCCGATGGCCTAGGGCAGTGCTGTCCAACAGAAATGTAATATGAACTGCATTGTGGAATCTTCGATTTTCTAGTAGCCACATTTACAAAGGTACAAAAAAATGGGTAAAATTACTTTTAATGATATATATTCTTTAACCCAAAAACCAAACCCGTTGCCATCAGTCAAGTCGATTCTGACTCATAGTGACTATACAGGACAGAGTAGAACTGCCCCATAGGGTTTCCAAGGAGCAGCTGGTGGATTCGAACTGCTGACCTTTGGTTAGCAGCCGAGATCTTAACTTTGAATGACATATATTCTTTTACTCAGCATATCAGAAGTATTATTATTTCAATATGTACTTAAGTTTTCAAATTATTAATGAAATTTTTTACTTTTCTTTTTTTTTTTTTTAATACCAAGTCTGGTTCTGTACGCTTACAGTGTGTCTCAGTTGAGACTAGCCACATTTCAAGTGCTCAGTTGCCACATAGAGGACAGCACAGGCCTAGAGCTTAGAGAGTTGTGTGAAGTGTAGATACTAAATCCGTTCCTGGGGCTGCTGCAACACATTACCACAAGCAGAATGGCTTAAAACAACAAAAAGTTATTCCGTCACCATTCTGGATGCTAGAAGTCTAAAATCAACATGTTGGCAGGTTGGTTCCTACTGGAGACTCTGAGGGAGAATCCATTCCATGCCTTTCTCCTAGCTTCTGGTGATTGCTGGCCATCCTTGGTGGTTCTTGGCTTGTAAACACATCACTCCAGTCTCTGCCTGTGTCTCCACATGGGGTCCTCTGTTCTGTCTCTGCGTCCAAATTTCCACCAGTCATTGGATCAGGGCCCACCCTAATCCAGATTGTATCTATAATTACCCTACTTCCAAATAAGGTCATATTCTGAGGCTCTGGGTGAACATAAATTTTTTTTTGGGGGGGGGGCCATGCTTATCAACCCAGTACAGTTACTAAATTGAATGAATTAAGATTCACACATCACTGATGTGATTTTATGAGTCATTGAGATACTTTTTTTTTTTTTTGAGATACGGTGGGATAAGACTCTAGTTTGGGGCATGGTGTTGAAAGCATAGGATATATCTACTCCTCCCTCTTTCCCCAATCATTTATTACAGTGGAGTTAGAAGTATTAAAGCAGACACTATGAGTTAAGTCCCACTGGTGATTATTTGGGTGAACTCAGAGGAGAGGTGGTGAAGAAGAGCCGGGATTTATGGGAAATTGTGGAGGTGTGTTCTTCATGCCGGCCATAAAACTGGTACAGAGGCCAAGCGCACAGTAGGGGAGTGCTCACTACACACACGTCTGCTAGGAGACCAGCAGTTAATATAGGTCATCAATCAAGTTTTTATATTGGTTGGTAACACTCAGTATCTCTTCCAGGGTAGAGAAGAAGCAACTTGGCAAACTATTGCATTAAACCAAAATACTTCTCAGAATAAAAAAGTGATAGGTTACGTAAAAGTGTCTGGAAAATGAGATTGTGAGTCAGGTATAGGGAACCTGCACTTAGAGTTTCTGGACTAGAAAATGTCAGAGAAAAGACGTATGTTCTTGAGAATGTGGCTGTGACGATGCCTCAAAAGTATTAGGAAACGAAAGAATTTAACCCTGACCGTGATGCTGAAGATAGGTGCTTTCTGATGGACTCAGTTTGTAAAGAGGCATTTTCAAAAGATGGAGAGAAAGGTATAAAAGCAATCATGAATAGGAGAGCAACATTGAAGTTCAGGATTCTGTCAGGGAATTAGAATGGGAAAGAAGCTGAGGCTTGCAAAAAAAAGTAGGCCGATTTGAGGAGCCTTTGGGTTTAGTGCAGCGTGGTGACTGAGAAGGGAACAGCTGCTTTGGACTCGTTGTCATGTGAAACCTCAGATCAGAAATGGGGAAGAAGTATCCCTCCCCCACAGGAAAGTGAGAAGAATGGGGGAAAATTTTAAATAATTTTTGAAAGGAGAAATAAGGGAACTGGCTAAAGACTGATATTCTTGGTGCCAATTCAAGGTAGGATTCTAGACTAGATTATCAAAAAGATGGCTTTTGAGCACCTAGGATAGGAATCAGTAATCAGAGTTTGCTACAAGCTTCAACTTGACTCATCTCCTTCATTGATAAGTAAGAAATATTGGATCATAAAAAACGATAATAGTCATCGTATCTTTATTTCAGCAGTCCATTTAACAAGCTGCTTCATTGTTTTGGATGAGGTGGAAGAATACAGGCTACATGCTACAGTAAAATCATTGTGTAAATTAATAAATGGATGACTCTTCCCGAGCTGATGAGTTTCAGGTTGGAAGGAAGTTTTTAGCGGCATGCTACTAGATTATCCCTAGCTCTGTCAAGTTCAACATTCCGACCACATGGGGGGAACACAAACAGAATAAATGGAATAACAGGATTAAAAAGAACTTGGGCCAACTCTTGACAAATTAGAACGTAATAGAGACCTGTTTGTTGAATAAGTATTTATTGAGCATCTGCTATGTACCAGGCACATAAAGGTAAATGCAAGGTTCTAAGCTTGGATAAATTACTAAAGATTTTTTTTTAAACCAGCTGCTTAACTATTACATGGGGGGAAGGTATGATTCAACTGCAAAACATATTTTAAAATAGTGTAGATTTTAATTGACAGTCAGTAGGAGTTATGATGTGATCACAGGAGAAACTGAGATCTTAGGTACTGTTAATAAAAGCATGACTTTTATCAGAAGAGTAGAGATACCCTGATCTAGAAAGTAGCTTTCTGTTGTGGACTCTGTATCAAGAAATTCATTGAGATACAGGTGAAAGAACTGGTCATATTTAGGCTGGAGGTAAGATGTAGGAGAACTGTAATCATTTGTCTCTAGACATTTGAAGAATTGTGTTGTAGAATAATAAGAACATTTATTGAGTACGTTTCTAAGCATTTAACAAAATCCTCAAACAGTGTACTGAAGTTGGTATTATTCTAATTTTAAGATGAGAGCATTGAGGCTCAGAAAGGTTAAATAAGCAACTTGCTCCAGGTCACACAGCTTAGAAATGGCGGAGCTGGGATATAAACCCAGGCATTCTGGCTCTAGAGCCGAACTTCTAAACCAGTGTCCTATTTGCCACTCATGGATGAGGGAGGAAGTTTGTTCTCCACAGCCCCAAGGGGATCCGGTGGCGTCAGTGGATGAAAGCACAGGGAAACTCATTCCAGCCCAGCTGAAAAATCTTTTAACAAGCAGTTCAGAGAATGGGCAGGTGTTCTTTTCCTGTCAACGGAGGGCCCCACAGCCTAGCTCCGTTCACTCCTGAAAGCATGGAGAGAATGAGGGCAGCACCTGTGGACCCCTCCCCATTGGCTCTCTGCAACTCTGTGTATATTCAGTATGGGAAAGTCATGAGTTGAAACTCCAGTGTGTTGCTTTACAAGTTAGTACAGGAATACTTAATCTTTGGAATACTTAATCTTTTAAGCATTTATTAGCTTTATGCAGTTCAGTATATTTTACCTTAAGGCAGACTCCCAGTAATAACTTCTCAGTTAGACAAAAGCCATACTTTCACATAAAAAATTTTTTTTGTGCAGGTATTTTCCTGTTTATAAAATTCACAATTTTTATTGTAGAAAAATTGGGAAAGCCTAACGAAGAGACTAAGAAGCTCTTACAGTCTTGTTGCTGAGAGAATACTTCGGTGTGTTTCCTCCAAGTGTATACCAGTTTCCATAAATATTTTTCAAGGAAGAAGTTGATAGCACTTGCCTTAGATGTATCAAAATCCTCTTCACAGAAAATGCGTTGTTGTGATAAATTCTGAAAGCTCCGTCTTTGTGTGTGCATGTATCTAGGTTTCTGCCTCAATGCTCAAGCAGTTTCCCAACAGTGGCCTGAGTCCAGGCCTCTTCAATGTGGGGCCCCAGTTATCTCCTCAACAAATTGCCATGCTGAGCCAGCTTCCACAGATTCCCCAGTTTCAGTTGGTAAGTAGATTTTCCTCCTATAGCTGAAAAGATTATTTGCAAGATTTTTTTGTCGCTTTCTTTAGTCCTGATTTGCTTCATTTATCTTTTTTGCCAGTTTTTATGGTTAGAGATTACTAGTTCACACTTCTGTCCAAACTATTGAGTGTGCTTAAGTGTTGGTGGAGAGGAGCCCTGGTGGCATAGCTGTTAAGCGCTTGGCTGCTGACCAAAAGGTTGGCAGTTCGAACCCACCGAGCAGGTCTGTGGGAGAAAGACCTGGCAGTCTGCTCTGTAAAGATTACAGCCTTGAAAACCCTGCGGAGCAGTTCTCCTCTGCCACATGGGGAATTGGAATCAACTCTGTGGCATCTAATGACAACGAAGGTTGATAGACCAGCTTAGCTGGAGGTGAAGGTGACCGGTAGACCAGAAGCGTGATGATGCTTTCCTCGTTGGTCCTCTGGAATTAGTGACCTTAATGCATTTCACAGACCCGTTCAGTGTCCTCAGCAAGCGAAGCTCAGGAGCTGCTCGGTCGCGTCTCTTGTTTTGTAGGCATGTCAGCTTCTCTTGCAGCAGCAGCAGCAACAGCAGCAGTTGTTGCAGAACCAGAGAAAGATTTCTCAAGCTGTGCGCCAGCAGCAGGAGCAGCAGGTACATGCCTTCTCGTCAGTTGCAGGTGTGGGGTTGGCGCTCGGCTTCAAATTGCAAGGTTAGCAGTTCAGATCTACCCAGCACTGCAGAGGAAGGTCCAGTGATCTCCTTCCTTAAGATTGCAGCCACTGAAAACCCTGTGGAGCTCAGTTCTACTCTGGCACCTGGGGTCACCGTGAGTTGGGATGGACTCCATGGCAATAGTGTAGGTGTGGGATCGGAAGGGTCCCTCTAGTAATCTCTGTGAGGAGTGCATCTCTCTTTAACCTCCTTAATAGCAAGAAGGAATCATATGCAGCCTTTTCCTGTGACGTTCTGGGTATTCAAGCTGATCATTTTTCTGCTTTCCCTTGGGCCTCCTCCTCCACCTGGCTCCCCTGCCACCCTCACTCCCCGGCAGCTTGCTCGGATGGTGAGTGCTCTTCAGCAGCAGCAGCAGAGGCAGCCTAGCATGAAGCATTCGCCATCTCATCCTGTTGGGCCCAAGTCCCATCTGGACAACATGGTACCCAACACTCTGAATGTGGGCCTCCCAGACCTTCAAACCAAAGGGCCAATACCTGGATATGGTTCTGGTAAGTCTTGGTGATGAAAACTACCGTTTTTCTTTTTTTAATCTAAGTGTCATGTCCTAGGCCTGTGTTAGAAGCTGGACTCCCATTATGCTCCATCCTTACCACAGCTGTAGGAGTAGAAGGGAGCCCTGGTGACACCGTGGTTAAAATGCTCAGCTGCCAACCAAACGGTCGGTGGTTCGAACCTCCCAGCTGCTCCGTGGAAGAAAGATCTGTCAGTATTTTTCTCTAAAGATATACAGCCTTCAAAACCCTGTGGGGTAGTTCTGCTGTGTCCTATAGGTAGCTGTGAGTCGGAATCGACTTGAGCAGCAGGTTTCATTTTTTTTTCTCTTGTTATATGAGGTAGATATTCTTATCCCTGTTTTACAGAAGAGAAATCTCAGGCACAGATAGTTTCCTAGATTTTCCGAAGCTCCAATCTCTCTTGGCTCTGAAGCAGGCTTTCCCTGTAGCATGCTTATGAACGGCAGCTGCTCTCCTACCACCAGGAATTTCTAAAAGCCAGGTTAAACGTAGTTGTCTATGCTGTGAGCGCTGTGTATGTCTGAGATCACGATCTCTTCACATGTGTACAAGTGGAAGTGTTCAGCTCCAGCGATAAAATTGCTTTCTCTTGAAAAAGCATGAGGTACTAAAATTATAGGGCAAGCCGATAAAATTCATCTGGTATTAGTATTGCATCTGATTTAAATAGAATCAGCACGAGTAACGTTATACCTGTGACATTCATCAAGAATCTTTTGGCAAGCAAACGGCAGCTCTGTCAGAACTGGGGAGCGTGTTGTAAGCAGAATTTCATCAGTGAGGCAGCAGAGATTGAAATTAAAAATAAAAGTTAAAAAGCCATCACATACCACGGCGGGTTTCTTAACCTGACAACATTGACATTTTAGGTAAATCGACACTGTTCTTGGCAAATTGGAAAATAAGAGCTAGGAGAACCTGAAACCATACTCTAAGGTGACAGAGTGATCCTGGCCACATCGCCCTACTCTCTGGTAGTTGGGTGACCTTCCAGCTGGGCTGGCCACATACAGGAATGAGCAAAGACTTCAAGCCATCCATGATCTGGGTTAGGTTTAAGGGAATTCATTTCCACATCCTCAGCTTCCACCAGGTCGGCTATCTCTTAAAAATGATCTCCTGAGAACTGACTTAAGGTCAAGATGACCTCTCTTCCACTTGACGGAAAAGAAGGGCAAGCTCTTCACCCATCCCACATCTTCCTAGGTGTGCTTATCTGGGGTGTAGAATGCCAGAGCACCAAGCAAGGGGGAAGCTTTCCTTAGTGATCGATGAAACTGCCGTTACCCCCTCGGCTCCCAGTCTCCGCCTTCTCCCTCATTTTCTGGAGGATGAGGCTGGGCTTAAGATTTGGGTTTTTTGGTACATGTTGTGAGTTGTCCTGATTGAGACACAATGTGTAATAATAGAGCAGGGCAGCTGTCGCTCCTCCTTCCCCATTCATCAGAGTGCCTAGTTCCTGAGGTAGAGCCCAGTCGGTGCAGAGCAGAGAGAGTGTGTGAAAGCCCAAAGCAGCTCTCACGTTCGTTAACACAAGCAGGTCTTTTCCGCTCTTCTTGGTGCTCATCCCTGGGATGTGTCATTAGCTGGAAAGAAAAGCACCTCCGAGCAGCTTGACCAGCATAGGTTAGTGGTGCAGATTTTTTCAGATATAAAAATGTTTTGAGAATGTACCGGGTAAAGCCTGTGGAAGAACTTTCATGTCACTTCTTTTAGACTGGGCACACCTTAGTTAAACCAAAAACCAAACCTTTTGTCGTTGTGTCAATTCCGACTCATAGTGACCCTATAGGACAGAGTAGAACTGCTCCATAGGTTTTCTAAGGAGCAACTGGTGGATTCAAACTGCCAAACTTTTGGTTAGCAGCTGAGCTCTTAACCACTGTGCCACCAGGGCTCCCTTAGTTAGATGTTCAAAACCCAAAATTACATGATGTGTTTCTTCCAATAACAGTCAGGCCTTAGAATGGTTAGTATGTTCTGCCTCTTATTTGAAAATAAAACTATGTGTTGGCTGCAAATGTGTTGGTTCGTAGCAGCACGTACCTCTCTTAACGATGTCCTGTTGGATTACTGGTGTTATTTCTGATTACTGTTCTTGATTCTTGCTCCTTCCTGGGGGCCGGTGACCAGAGTCCAGCAGACACATACATACGTGTTTCTGAAGAAACTTCACGTGTTTTAACATCTTCTTTCATAAATAGCTTATGAATTTAGTTGTGCATTTCATTACTCCAAGTTAGGAAGCAACAGCATATTGACTTACATTTACGTTTTATAACTTATTAAACAGAAACTCTGGTGGTGTAGCGGTTAAGTGTATGGCTGCTAACCAAAAGGTTCGGCAGTTCGAATCCGCCAGGCTCTCCTTGGAAACTCTACCGGGCCGTTCTACTCTGTCCTGTGGGATCACTGTGAGTCAGAATCGACTTGACGGCAGTGGGTTAACTTATTAAAAAATGAACAAATTCCTACTATTAGGTCTTTATTACGTTAGGTGTGACTTGTTTATAATCTGCCTTTTATTTAAAAAGACGTAGAGAAGTGCAGCACTGGTTAGCACACTTGCCAGAAGTGGGCTTGCCCAGCGGCTAAGGGTCTCTGGTAAAATTGAAGTCATCTGGCCTTATGTGTGATACACATGTGTGCATAAATAAAAAGAAATCTTGGTTTTTAAAAATGCAAACAGGACAAGGGTGGTACTGTGCAATATTGGATGGAAGTCAGAGAGAAAGAGAAACAAGACCCTTTCTGTCGGGGGTAGGACTAATGAACATATAAATTGGGCCTTAAATATGTTTTATCCTCATGATCAGTTTGTCCCACAGTTTCAAGTAATGCCCTGATACAATTCCCTGGAAGTACTAGTCCTCTGGGCCCCTAAGCCAAAACCCATTGCTGTCAAGTCGATTCAGACTCATAGCTACCCTGTAGGACAGAGTAGAACTGCCCCCCTGCCCATACCACCGCCCCCCCCCCACCCCCCGGTTTCCGAGGCTGTTATCTTTTCAGAAGCAGACTGCCACGTCTTTCTTCTGAGGCACAGCTGGTGGGTTTGAACTTTCTGTTAGCAGCTGAGCGCTTAACCACCGTGCTACCAGGACTCCTAAAAGAACTCTAATAAGATGAAATTATGTGACATTAATTCACTATGAGTTTTAAGTAAATTTTAGAGCAGCTTCAAAGATAATCTCTGAAGAATAATTCCTTATCTTAGAACTATAAGTTTTTAATCTTAGCCAGAATCCTAGGGTTTTTTCCCAAAAGTTCTTTCTCCATGAGTGGAACTGAGTTTTCAGACAGCTGGGAAGCCAAGTACCTCGGGCTGGTTTTCTCTGTCAAAGGCAGAGGTGCCATTTTCCCACAGAGGAAGCGGCTCATTCCATAAAAGCCTGGGTCAGAGAAAGCTTTTGTCCTTTTCTACCTCCCTGTCTGTCCATCGTTTCATTTAAGCTACGTAAGACACGAAAAGAAAACTATCTTATATCCTTTTTCTTTTTAAGTCATCTAATTCAGAATATTTCTATCTCATTCCAAGGATTTCTACCTTCCCTCCTCCACCTCCTTGCAGTGACTTTGATTAGTAAATTCAGTTACAGTGTGATGGAACAGTGTTCTTTATATAAATAGCAACGTCTCAAACATAGGTCAGGTAGATTTTAGAACAGATTTATAAAGCTAGCTCAGACAACTAGGATAAGCACAGAGGAGAAAACCATGACGTGGGCCCTCAGTGGGGTTTGGGTAAATGGAACTGGAGGGCTAGTAAAACATTAGGGGTGGGGGAGGAGAGAACAGTGTCTCTGGATGATTAGAGAGCAATGTGGGGACAGGGTGGAGTCAGGCCTGGCTTTGGGTTCCTGCGGGCCCCTGGGCTTTGGAGTGGTGGAACCCTGCTACGTCCCTTTGTGCCTGTAGCTGCTCCTTGTTCTTCCTCTCCCCTCCCCAGTTTCAAATGTTCGTTTTAGTCCTTTATTTTACTTTTTTGAGAGACCGTTTAAGGAAGTGTTCTGACCCAGGAGGGACAATGGGCCCTATGAGGCCACATCCACAAGCCTTGCTGTGTGGCTTTCACCTGCCCAGCCCCGTGCAGTTGTAACAAAGTCCCCACCCGGACTCTTGCTAAGGGCCTAATTCCTGAGATTTGCCCAGGGCTCATGGCAAAGTAAACACTGAACTCTACCTACCTACCAACGCAAGCCCCAAGACCTCCTTCAAGTTGATCTCTCGAATTCTCTTCACACACCCACCCTGCCATTCTCACACTGCCAGTTCTCTTTCTAAAACACGCATCTGGTTATCTCTCTCTCTCACTTAAAAATTTCTTTATCTTCCACCTTAGAGAAGAAAGGTCCAAATTGGTTGGCTTCATGTATAAGGAGTTTACACGACATGGACTCTTCATTTCTTCCTCTTTTCCTACCACTCTCCACCTCGCTTTACGGATTCAGTGAACTTCTCACCACTCTTAAACATGCTGACTGTCATGAGCCAGAGCTTTTGTGCTTTATTTCCCTTACTTCCTTGAATACCTGTCCTTAGGTCCTAATCATTTACTGCTTCTTCTGTGAGGCCTTTCTCCTCCAGGTGCCCTTACCACAGTCCTTTGGCTTCCCCCTACACCACATTGGTGTGGTATGTGGACATCTCCATCTCAGTTGGAGAATCCCTGGCCCTGGCCTACTCTCTGCTCCAAATGTTAGCTGTTTGAATAAGTGAATGTGCAGGTGTACTGAGGTAGTCTTAATTAGAAGGAACCCAAACATTTTTTTCATACTTAAGGAAGTCATCACTTTTTTAACAAATAGGAGCCAAGAGCTGAGTTTTGAATCAAAACTCTTATTTCTGAGCAGGGAAAAGCTCATGTGAATTAGTCTTTGAGTGGCGAATAAAAGCAGTTCATGGCTTCTACCTCAGAATTCCTGGTTGTTGATATGGAAATGTACAGAAAGACATAAAATGTGGTTCTGCCTTTTAGGCTTCAGCTCTGGCGGCATGGACTATGGCATGGTTGGTGGGAAGGAGGCTGGAACCGAGTCTCGCTTCAAACAGTGGACCTCCATGATGGAGGGACTGCCCTCTGTAGCCACACAGGAAGCCAATATGCACAAAAATGGTAAGAGCAAGCTAAGCATTGTGAGTTGGAGCCATTTTGACCCTCACCTGACCTGGGGGAAGCATCCTATAAAATTATCTTGAAACATAGATCTTCAGCTTTTTTCTAACAAGCCTCTTGATTTTTTCCTAGATTTTTAAGATCACCGAGGATAGGAAAGCTGGGTTATATGTATGTCAAATTACAAAAAGCCTAGAAGTGCTGGTTCTGACTGGGCAGAGGATTTCCCACCGGCCCGGGGGATTGAGGGCCATTACAGTGGCAGTGAACCTGGGGCTCCATATGGTAAAACCCTAATAAATTGGCTGACAGGACAGAATCAGTTGTTGAGTTTTTTGTTTTGTGGTGCAGGAGAGCACACTGAGCACGTATGTTGATTGTTTGACCTATATGAAGTCCAGCAGCTTTTAAAAAATTTTTTTGCCCTTTAATCTCCAAAAGACGACTAATAGGTCCATACATGAGATTGGAACTTTCCGCAGAACTTCCTTGTTTGTGACCTACAGTGTCTGCAGAGACAGCACTTGCGGGCACCGCAGGCTTTGATCTTGAATGTGGGCTGTCAGTTCTTCCCCAGTTCCCTGTAAAACAGATTCAGGGTCTCAGAACCTTCCTTCAGCCTTTGTGTCAATGTTTGCTTCGTTTGACAGTAATTCAGCTGGACTCAACTGTACCCGTGAGAACCAAGTGTAAATCGGTGTCTGGCCATTCCTATTGGCGCTCTTGGCAGGCCTCAGCCCCGGCCAAGTCATTCAGTATGAAGCCCCTTTCTGGTTTCCTTTATAAACCGCTCTCTAATGTGCCCATCCGAGAGGTTGGTGAAGTGGCTGCATGGCGTCCTCCACCTGGTATCCCAAGGTGTTATCATTTGACTTTGTGCCACGAAGTCAAGAATGATTTATTGAAATTATAAAGTCTGTTTCTGGCCTGAATAATCCGAGCACAGTGTCATCTTTTGCTTTGGGCATTTTCACTACTTCCTTAGACTGATGATTCACTGGGTGCCCTTGTCCCCAAGGACACGATAGGTGCATGATAGTAAATACAAAATGGCCTGTGAGAGGATATCTCAAAGGTAGGGTATCCACTTGCCTTTTTAGAGGTTATAAATAATATTTCCCTACTTCCTTAGCAGTCTCCAGGGTAATTGAGTGTTTCATTTTCTACTACTTCACCATAATGGACCCTCAAGCCAGATTTTTGCCAGTGGCTTTTTTCCAGACAAGCAAATGACAGGGAGATAGTCTTGATAATACTCCTGCTAGACCAAACCAAAGAGGTGATTTTTTTTACCAATATTTAAACAAAGATTTTGATACATGATTCTGGAAATAATTTTATCTGTTTCTAAACACACTAAGAATAGATCAAATGACATAATACAGCAGGTAAAATTCATTTGATAAATAAGTGGAATGGTAGCTCACAGATGCCTGTAATTTTGTTTAGTTTTTTTTGGTTAGTTTTAGTTTGAGGGAATTTTAAGCTTTTAATGTTTTTCCTGCCCCATAGCCTATAAAATGTAGAAAGGGGGCACTGACAAAACCACTGACACGCTCTCAGGAGAGTGGCGACAAAGCCTTTGCTGTTCGCGTGTGAGGCCCTGGCTCTCGAGGCCGCAGTGGTCATTGCTGGTTTTGTACCGGCAGAGCCCCTGTGTGGGAACGCCATCTCATTGCCTTGGAATTTAAAGCAACTGCAGACGCGTTTCTGGCCGCTGGGCTCTCTCTTCACCCTGCCTCTTGAGCTGCAGCAGGCCCGGTTAGCACTGAAGGGCTCAGTGGGAAACGTCCGTAGAAATGTAGTGAAAAACCCTCTTTTCTGCAGTAAATTGTTTAGTATTTTTCCTGTTTCTCACTTATGAGTCACTAGCCTGGATACTATGGGGATAATGGTATGCTTCCTAGTTTGTGAAAGTTCCGTTAATTCGTACGGCCATAAAATTTTAAAACTAAAAGGAATATGCAAGAACGAGAACAGTCCTGTGTGCATGAGAAATTGAGGCTCAAGACAGGTGAAATGAATTGTGCTGGTGGTTCTGCTTATTAACTATATACTGAGTTAAAGGCTGCCACTTATTCTAGTGCTCTTTTTTTACTGCATAAGCTTAGAATACTGTATTCGTTTGAGTTACTCAGAATTAAAGATAGACAAGTTCTGTTCACAGGAGCCCTTTCTGAGTGTGAATTAATTTTTCCCTCCTTTCTCAGGCGCTATAGTGGCCCCTGGTAAGACCCGAGGAGGGTCACCATACAACCAGTTTGATATCATCCCGGGTGACACACTGGGTGGCCATACGGGTCCTGCTGGTGATAGCTGGTTACCTGCCAAATCTCCACCAACAAATAAAATTGGAAGTAAATCCAGCAATGCCAGTTGGCCTCCAGGTATTGTCCAGGAAATGCTTTCTCTGGGATAGCATTTTTGTTTTCATTGTTAATTTCAGATTCTGAACACATTGCTTTTGCAACCCACGTTACTAAAGCTGCTCAATTTTATTTTTTCATTCAGTAACTATTGTCTGATAAAAGCCAGGCATGTGCTGTGTACTGTGTGCAGATAGAGGGTTTTCTCTAGCGTTTAGTCGACAAGGTGTGAACTCTGATCATCAGCTACATAGTAAGTTACTGTGTGGTAAATATCGCCCAGGCCTATTACCCAAGGAAGTTAGGAGGAGTGAGATCTGAAGGCCAAGGAAGGTGACATTTGACCTAACACTTGACATTCATCCCGTGGACAAGATGCCTGGAACCTGGGCTCTTTGAAGTGTCCATTGAATTGATCTGTTTATTCATTAAGCAAGTATGTGTTACTAGTTAGGTTGCAGATACGCAATAGTGGGTGCAATGAGATTGTTGGTCAAATATTTTTCTTTTTGATATAAGTAATCTATTTTCATTATAGAAAAATTCAAACTAAAATGAAAATCGATAATTCCAAGAATTTGGTAGCTGTTCTTCTGGACCTCTTTCTGTACATGTGTATTTGTGATACAAATATGTATAGTTTAATTTTATTAAAGTTGGGTCATAATGCATGTTATTCTTCCTCAGCATGATTAGGAAAATAAAAATTTATTCATTCTACCACATAGCTTTAAAAATGATTTAAATTGACCAAAAAAAAAAAAAAGTAACCTCTCAGATATATTCTAGGCATTTTATATGATGAGCCAAATTATTCCTGGATGCCTGTGTAGTGATGGTCATTTGTATACATTTTCTTTGGTGTGTTCTCCACCAGTTTCTGGTGATGGAAATGGGACGGGTCACTGATCTCCACCCCAGATTGTCTGCCCGTTCTTGGCCTAGATGCCAGGACAACCTCTGATGAGCACCAGAGAACTTAATCCCACCTTCCCTACCTTCAGGCCTTCATCTCTCTGGGAGCAGGAAGATCAGGGTACTGGGACCAGGTGTTGATAAGCAGTGGCTCCAAGTTCACTACAACAGACAGACAGAAGGTCAACAATGTTATTGTAACACAAAGATGCAGATACTGCTGGAAGAGGAGGTGTTCATACCTGTTTTTTTTACTTCATGATGAAAATCTGCAGTAAAATAGATCAGTGTTTAGCCTTCTCACAGACCCGTTTCCCACAGCAGAAAGTAACTTTATCATTTTTTGAACAACCTCCTACCCCTAATTGTTTGTTCTCCTTGTCTCAGAATTCCAACCAGGAGTGCCATGGAAAGGTATCCAAAACATTGACCCTGAATCTGACCCCTATGTCACCCCAGGAAGTGTGCTGGGGGGTACAGCCACATCTCCCATTGTAGATACTGACCACCAACTTCTGCGGGATAACACCACAGGTAAATAAGCGAAACACTCTCCACGTTTATCCAACAGTCAGCATTTTCCGATGTGTCTGTCTGTGGGTTCTTTTGTATTTGGTAGTACCTAATAATTAAACCTGAAAACGTTAAGAATATGTAGCTTTTACCGATGACTGCCCTGACAGGGAACACAACAGAGAACCCTCTGAGGGAGCAGGAGAGCAGTGGGATGCAGACCCCAAATTCTAGTAAAAAGACCAGATTTAATGGCCTGACTGAGACTAGAAGGACCCCGGAGGTCATGGTCCCCAGACCTTCTGTTAGCCCAAGACAGGAACCATTCCCAAAGCCAACTCTTCAGACAGGGATTGGACTGGACTATAGGATAGAAAAAGGTGAGGAGTGAGCTTCTTGGATCAAGGAGACACATGAGACTATGTGGGCAGCTCCTATCTGGAGGGGAGACAAGAGGGCAGAGGGGGTCAGAAGCTGGCTGAATGTACATGAAAATGGAGAGTAGAGAGAAGGAGTGGGCTGTCTCATTAAGGGGAGAGCAACTAGGAGTATATATAGCAAGGCGTATATAAATTTTTGTATGAGAGACTGACTTGATTCGTAAACTTCCACTTAAAGCACTGTAAAAATTAAAAAAAAAAAAGAGTACATAGCTTTTAATGTTTTTGTCCTTTAGATGTTTTTTGTTCCCTCTTCTACTGAAGATTAAGTGAGATACTGTCTGGATTTTACTGGTTATACTGACATTTATTTGCAATGTTTTCTTCTTCTCTGTTTGTCATCCTCCAAAGGGTCTAATTCTTCCCTCAACACCTCGCTGCCTTCACCTGGTGCCTGGCCCTACAGTGCCTCTGACAACTCCTTTACCAACGTTCATAGTACTTCAGGTATGAGTGGGACCTATTGTTTCCTTTTGGTTAGCATTTTCTATCAGATTCCTTTCTATAAAGGCAATTGGAATTTATTTCTTAAGAAATCCTTTTACAAAAGTTGAATAGCATAGGTCAGCATGGATTATCTCAAAGTTGTTCATTTTATTTCCCTTCTCAATATCTGCTATATAGAAGTGAATCACTACTTCAGTGGAACAGACTTTCACGGGCACACCTTTTGTGTTGGGCCAGTCCTCAGGGAGCTGCTAGTTTCACAGAGGGAGGATGAGACAAATACAGCTTTAGGACAAGGCAGATAATGACACAGCTGAAGGGTGCTGTGGGTGTTCATAAGAGGCCCTGTCTTAATGACACATGTGTTTTTCTTCTGACCATTCGGCCAGGGGGGATCAAGGGCCATGAGAAGAACCAACTGTTATAGGTTGTTATTCCTAAGGCAGCCAATTGTAGCTTTCGTTCCCTAGAAATCTGTCCTCTTGTAGACAGAGGCTAAGGAAAGCTGGCCAGAGAAGTGGAGGGGAACTCACTTACTTCTGCCAACTACAGTTGTTGAGTTCCTTATGTTTATTTGTTTGTTTTAGAAAGACAATAAAAAATAAAAAGTTGATGGGTATAATAAAGCCTTTGAAGTCACTCAGCACAATGCCTTATAGATCAGTACATAAGTTATTAGTAATTGGCATATTGGTCTTGCACAAGTTCAGTCTTAGGCTATTAAAGTCATTAAGGCTTTTTCTTCTTCAGGCATAAAGCAAATAGATCTTTAGCTACTAAGACACTGTAGGCTAATGGCCTACAAATTGTCTTCTCGTTCTTTCCATCCCATGTTGTATCAGCAATGCTACAATGTCTACCATTTACTGAATGGTCCTGCAGGCCAGGCATTATGCTAAGCATGAATTGTTATTTTATCTTCACTAAAGTCTATGGGGATGTTCTGTTGTTATCCCCACTTTGTAAATGAAGAAACTGAGGTTCAAAGAGCTGATGTACTTTGCCTCAGGTCTGAGCAATGTGTAAAGGAGCCAACTCAATATTCCACGTTTCTAACCACCACCCCACATTGTTCATAGGACTTCTTCCTATATGTGTAAAACCTTGTTTTCACCTAACTCTTATTCTTCTAATTGTTTATATCTCAGGTTGAACTATTTTGTCTGCAGTTGGTCATCCACCTGATAGATGGCCCTAGAATCCCCTCAGACTTGTCTGAAACCAGAAATACACTTTTATCTTCCCTTTTTAACCAAGCTCCTTATTGTTTTTAATGATGTCCCCATGCAGTACTGAGTTACACAGTCTCAGTCATCCGTCCCACTTTCCCTCTCTTCACTCCCTTCACCCAGGCAGTGACCATGGCCTCCGAGGGGTTGATTCTTCGGTCGTATCTCTTATAGCCATCTTGTTTGTTGCAGTCTATTTATTTGCTGTCACCCTAGTTTACACTCTTAACACTACAGGCTGAATCAACTGAAAAAATCTCCCAGTACCATCTTAATCTGCCTCCAACCTACTTTCATGGCCTCCTTTTGTGTCTCTGTGAAATGTTTTTCAATCAGAATTGGAAGAAAATATATTCAGAATAGAGAGAGTAAAAATTGAACCTTGGTTTGCGTTTCCCTCAGCTCTCTGAGCCCACTCATTTATGTAAATCCTTCAAGACCTACCTTTGCCAAGTCTTTGCTGACAGCCCAGCTTTCTCTTTTTCCTCTGTGGATGGAACGTATATGGTGCTGCCTGGCGTCACCAGTTCTGTTGTTCATTTGTTCTCCCTTCCCATCTGAACCTGAGGTTCCTGAGAAAAAGTGTTTATATTACCCAGAGCAGTGATTTAGTGCCTTAAGCATGGTAAGCCCTTAGTGAATATTTATTGTATGTTGATTTTCTTAAACCTGTTTGAATGCTGATACTTAATATGCTGGATCAAGGCACCAAAAAAGGCCTAATTTTTTATTGTACTTTCACTCAGTCAGTGACCATTTATAGAATACTTTAGTCCTGCTAGGTTTCACATTGTACTATATCTATAAGCCTAAAGTCTTTAGGAATACTTTCTCCTTGAATTTGTCTTCCCTTCAAGTTATTTTTAGCACAGTGGAGAATTCGTTATTAAATCTGTAGTTCGAGTGATAATTTTGTCAATTCAGAGTAATGGTTATTGAAAATTTTATATTTAATAAAGTCAGAGAACAGTATTTTACATTGCTGTTCTTAAAATGTGTACTTAGTATTACTTTTTAGAATATGACTGTAGATGTAATTATATATGTAGACAAAGTTTATGTATACTTGTAGACCAAGTGACCCATCTAACCTCACCCCTTCCTTAACTTTCTCTTCTTCTAGCAAAGTTCTCTGATTACAAATCAACATGGTCCCCAGATCCCATAGGACACAACCCCACTCATCTCTCCAACAAGATGTGGAAAAACCATATTTCCTCAAGGAACACTACATTGCTGCCCCGCCCACCTCCCGGTCTGACCAACCCCAAACCATCATCTCCCTGGAGCAGCACAGCACCCCGATCGGTCAGGGGGTGGGGGACACAGGACTCACGGCTTGCCTCAGGTGAGAAGGACCTGCCAGAAGGAGCAACCTTGGTTTATGAGGGGTTTCTGTTAGCTAACACAAATGATGAAGATGTAATGAAGTCTTCACAAGAGTTGTCGGTAAAGGAAAAAGTATCCCTTGAGTGGAAAATTGCAGTCAGTATAAGGCAAGGAGACCCAGGAGCTTCCAGGGAGATGGATGGAGTAAAAACGACCAACTGCAGAGAAGATGTTGTCTTGCAAATAAGGCACATAAGGCACGAGCATGCGTAGGGATTGGGGGCTAGGGGAAGAGAGTTTATTCAGTTAGGGCAAAGAAGGTCCAAGTGAGGTGGAAGTGGGAGAAGACATAAAAGGAGAGAAGAGACCTCATTCGCTGTCTGAACGTGTTTCTTGCTCAGTGCTTCCTTAAACATGGTGGTTGGTCCTCCTGATCTTTCTTCTGGTTGCTTACAGCTTCCACCTGGAGTGACGGTGGCTCGGTTCGTCCTAGTTACTGGCTGGTTCTTCACAATCTCACTCCACAGGTAATCATGCTTTCTTGTGGGTTTCTAGGTAGGACTGCCTTACAGTACGAGAGCAGGAATCTCAGAGATGTGGATGGCTGGCAGATAGGAAAGCTCATTTATCTCCTGGTCACTGCAGAGAGACCCAGCAAGTGTGGCTTATGACACAGAGCAGGCGGTATTCTCTGGTGGTTTCTGTTCGGCAGAGATAACTTATTACCTAAATCAGCCTCCTGAAATCTGGAGTGTAGAAAGAATATTTTTAACCACATGTTAAAGAAATTAACTTGTTTTCATGTCAGTTATCCAGCAAGACTGGAGGGCCCAAGAGTCACACTATGAACCATTGTTATGCTTCTTAAGTGATTAGCCATCCATCTCTGCAGTAAAAGAAATCTGTCAGTTGAATAGCATAAAGACCACACGGGTGCTCTTAGTTTTCCGTTTGTTACCCCCTGCATATGAGGATAGTGCTACTAACATGCTGTCATAAGGGCGTTTCCTAGGTGGGGTTAATTTGCACTTAGACCCCTCCCTTTCACTGTGGTTGCCTGACAACTTGACACGTTTGTAGGAGCACCATGTCGAGTACTTGAGCAATCTTCTCCCTAAGTGAGGTTAAATGAACCCATCAGAGCTGAGCCCATGACCTTCCTCTGGACTTGACAAGCACGATCTTTATAACACCTTGTTAAAAGGAGTCAATTTGCCTGCCTCCCCTTGACACACAGGATGTATTGTCCAGCATGTCATTCATACATAGATTGGTGCACGCATCACTAAGCCAACATTTCCCAGAGTGTTCCCCTGGGTGTTAATAGGCCTCTGGCCTCATATGTTTGAAATATGCACTTGGTTAAACAAAACTCCACAGGTTTCTTCACTCTCAGGCTTCTTAGACTCTTTATCATGTTAGTGTGTGTTATGGTTCTCTGCCAGGAGGGGAGTGTCCACAGCTTCTCCCAAACTCATTTGCCCAGTGAGACCATTTATAGGGGATAAATCCTAGGACTCGTATTTCAAGGTACATGTTGAGAAAAGTAGTTCCTAATAGAATGGGTTTGGTCAGCTCTCAACCTTGTTATCTAAGCAACTCAGCTAAAAATTCCAGGCTGTTTATCTAATGGTTGTCTGAACTATGAATAAATTATATGACTATCATCAAACCTGTATATACCTCATTATTTCTAAAAGTTGTCACACAGTGTGGTGGATGTGATGCGGTTAGGAGTGGAGAAGCTGTAAGGGACACAGTGTTTTGAAAGGAGCCTGGGCAAGCTAACCAGCTGTTCATTTCTGTTTTATCATGCAAAATAGCAAGTACATGTGTATATGTCTATAAAATGTGCAAATTGCCTATGTTTATATTAGAAGTAACTGATTAATTTTAAAAATCAAAACTACCTAATGGCAGGCTAATCTCAATCACAGCTTAAAAGAAGGCTGTAGGACCAACTCTTTGATACCTGGATACGTTTACTTTTCACCACCTAAAACTTGTTTAAAGGACGTCTGTCCTGAGAAGGCTGATGTATCTAGACAGCCTTATGTAGTCGATGGTCACGCACCAAAAGATGCTAAGAACTGTTTCTCCTGTCAGCTTCAGCAAAGAGCTGAGGTGGAATTGTCGGTTTTCATCCTGCAGGGTTTCCATGGTAAAACCACAGAATGTGTGCGCTGCTGCTGCCCGTTGCAGAGTGTTTTAAGGCGATTCCAATAGTAATCTGTTTTCTTCAAAAGAAATGAACGGAGCAGCTTCAATAAGCCTACTTGAGATCTTGATACAAGTTAAATTAATCAGCGTATATAGATTTGTTCATCTGAGTCGTAAGCTAGGGATGTTATCCTTAATCACTAACATCTTAAGTGGTTAGAGGCTGATCAAGGTGAGCAGCTGCCATCTTTGGTCACATTGACTGAGGGCAGCAGAGGACACGACTAGTAGGTAGAAATAGTCACCTCGAGATGGTCAAAGTAGGAGCAAGGCGAGACAACACTGAAATAGTCTTGAGCTAGGCCAGCCACCGGCACTCTGAATCATCGCATGTTTAGCTGTGCTCTTCTTGTGTATGTCTTTCTCATTAGCTCGTTGTGAGCATTGGTCACTGGGGCGGCAGAAGAATGCTACATTAGCAGTGAGGCTGAGAGCTGAAGTTCTTATTTGGGTGCCATCTTAGTTCTACCTTTTAAGGCTCTGCCAGTTGACACACGCTCACTGTTTACCTCATAAGGAAAATAGACCACAGGTTGACGTGTATTCTTTTGTTTTGCACTGTGTGCGTGTGCCCTTTTCTGTGTGCTGAAATGGGCATGTTAGGACAAGCCCAGTGTTCAACAGACTTAAGACCTGCCTTTAAGACCTTGCTGTTCTCTCAGCCTCTCCCGGCTTTGAGTTTTTCATTCATCTCTCCAAGGCTTCTTAATCCTGTTACCATTTACACACCAGAAGTCTTCGTCATTCTCAAATATGCTCTTCCACCCCACCTCCAGTTCGTGTCTCATGAGTGTCATTGTTCCCTAGATTGATGGGTCAACCTTGAGGACGATCTGCATGCAGCATGGCCCACTGCTGACATTCCATCTGAATCTAACCCAGGGCACCGCCCTGATCCGATACAGCACCAAACAGGAGGCGGCCAAGGCCCAGACTGCACTGCACATGTGAGTATCCCAGCTGCGCCCACTTACACAGACACCATGGAGAGGCACACGTGAGTATTCTGGCCCATGCTTAGTTTAAACAAAGATGCAGGAGAATATGCTCAAAAATAGCACTGCCGGGTAAGTAATTGCAAGTCGTGGGTACTGTGGTCTTTTCTGCCTAGCTGAAGATGGACTGTCCTCTGTGTATCATAGGCCAGTAATCACAATTCCAAATGTAAAGGGTTTGTGACATAGTGAGTAAATGTTAACTACCATAAACCCATGCTAACGTTTATGACTATGAGAAAGCTAAGTAAGTGCTGTCCTTTTTTGTAATAGACTGCAGCTGTCTACTGTGTCCTCTGTGTAGGTGATGATGAAATATGGTCTCGGTGGGCAGCAGGGCTGTGTCTGAGGTAGGCCGGACTAGATCAGACAGTGACCATCCTCTTACTGCAGCTGGCAAACTGGTGGGCAGGAAAAGGCTGATGTGATTCCGTTTGGCCACCGATGCCAGGGCAGAAGACTTGGCAGAGCCCAGTGTATGATGGTGAAGCTGTGGTAACAAGCCAGCCCGAGACAGAGCAGCACTCCATGTGTCTGAGCCTGGGCAGCCGTGACCTTTTCCTTCCCATGGCAAACACATGGCACTAACCTGGTCGTGGGGATCCTCCAGGACCAACCCTCTTCTCCCTTCCCTGGCTGCTGCTGTTGTCAGGTGCTGTTGAGTCGATTCTGACTCACAGTGACCTCATGTGACAGAGTAGAACTGCCCCAGAGGGTTTTCTAGGCTGTCATCTTTATGGGAGCAAATTACCGGGTCTTTTCTCACACAGAGCCACTGGGTGGGTTCAAACGACCAACATTTCAGTTAGCAGCTGAGTGCTTTAACCGCTGTACCCCCAGGGCTCCTCATCTATGTGTGGTATCCTCTAATAGCCTTTGGATGTTTTGAGATTTAGGGACATTCTATTGCTTTAAATCAGTACTTCTTAATTACTTGGAGATCCAGTTAAAAAAGAGGACTCTGGTTCTGTCAGCCTGGGGAGGGGCCTGAGATTCTGCATTCTAACAAGCTAACCCAGATGATTCGATGCAGCTAGTCGAGAACCACACTTTGAATAGTGAGGACTTAAAGTGTTGGGTCCCTATGCTGGTTGTGGGGTTTTCCTCAAATCCATCCCTCTTCCTTCCCCTTTTCCAGGTGTGTGTTGGGAAACACTACCATCCTGGCTGAGTTTGCCACTGATGATGAAGTCAGCCGCTTTCTGGCACAAGCTCAGCCCCCTGCACCTGCAGCAGCCCCGAGTGCGCCGGCCGCGGGTTGGCAGTCGCTGGAGACCGGCCAGAACCAGTCGGATCCTGTGGGACCTGCGCTGAATCTCTTCGGTGGGTCCACGGGGCTCGGGCAGTGGAGCAGCAGTGCTGGCGGCGGCAGCGGGGCCGACCTTGCTGGCGCGTCATTGTGGGGGCCCCCAAACTATTCTTCTAGCTTGTGGGGAGTTCCAACCGTGGAAGATCCCCATCGGATGGGCAGCCCTGCTTCTTTACTACCTGGTGACCTTCTGGGAGGAGGGTCGGATTCAATCTGAACTTAGAACTTTCAACTCTGACCTCGTGACCTTTTTTGGAACAGCAGCAGCACTAACTTGACCTTTTCGTTTTTTTTTTCAACTTGCAATAAATACATTTTTAAAAGGAAAAAAGAAAACGGAGAGAGAAAAAAAGGTGGGTCGTTGACAGACTGTCTGAGCACATAGTTGCCTCCCTTATAACTGCAGTTTTTTTCGTTGGAATCTGAATCCAAAAAGAGAACATATCACTCTTGAAATACTTGAATCATGGACGCCAACCTAGAAAGACAATGTGAAGCGAGTACACGTACCATTTAAATTTAAACACAAAAAAAGTAAAAAAATTAGTTTCTAGTTTTTCACTTTTTTCATGTTATACGGAAGTTGTTGCTAAGAAACATATATACTGAAAAAAAAATAGCTTTTTAACTTTGTTTGCACTGGGTGTGTTTCCGTCCTTAGGTCTACCATGTCCGGGAGGGAGGGGAATTCAAAAGAATTGTTGGGGGAGGGGGGAGGGAAGACTTGACGGAGCCTCACTTTAAAAACAAAAACACAAAAAACCTAAAAAAAAAAAAAAAAAAATCAAGGAAAAAATTTTGTGATTGGCTGGTTGATAAATACCAGTGTGTTCTGGCACATGTAACTGCCCAGGCATGCTCGTTCTGGTGTGTGTGTGCACGTGTGTTCATGTGCATTCGCGTGCATCCTCTGTCTCTGTGTGTGTGTACCTCTGTCCTGCCCTCCTCCTCTTCCTCCTTCCCCCATCCTGATTTCTGAGAAAGCTGCAATGCTGGTAGTCCACAGGCTGGCTGGCCGGCCATCTGCTTTGTTTCTGTTTTTTTTTTTTTTTAATTTTTAATTTTTTTTTTTTTAAACTATGAGAACACCACAAGCACCGGGAGCCACTGCGCCTACAGCGTCTCCGCTGGGCTGCGTTCGGATGAACAGGGCTTCTTGTCGAGGACAGCAGAGTGCTCCTTTATCTTTGCAGTTAGCCTCAGTGTGACTTTTCCAGAGCTTTCCTCTGACCCAGCAGTAGAGTGGAGCACTGCCAAGTCCAAAACCTTAGGAGAGCAGGAAGTTCCTCTTGGAGCAACTGTGTTTTTGTTTATATTTGTTTTTAAAACGAGTGGCCGCCAGGCACAGCTCACTATCTCCTGAGTTCCATGCAAGCCTGTTTTGTTAGTTTGAATGGGAACATAAGAAAGTAGCTTTGGATTACATGAAGTCTCAAAAGCAGAAGTGTTCCCCCTTCCTGCCACTTCATAACCTGTGTGATCAGGTATGAGAAATTCATCGCAAAATCAGGTAATGCCGAATTAAATACTTCTCTTGGGTCTCTTCTTTCATTGTGTGAAAACAGAAGAGAGTCCGTTGTGAGCGGCCTCCTGAAAGCACCCGCAGCTCCTTCCTCTCTGCTCCTCTCTTGCTGAGCGTTACCTGTGCCAGGCCGTGGCGTGTTACAGCACCAGGCCATCACTGACAGAAACGTTTACTTAACGAATGTTCTTAAACCAGTGTGTACTTCAAGCGAAAGTTTCCTTTTGTTTCTCTGTGTTGTGTATTTCCTGTGTATGTGGTTTTGCTTAGGCAGGTATAACTTAGCAAAGATTTAAAGTATTGCACCTTTTTTTTTTTTTGGACCTCTTATTTTTTTCCCTTATAGTGTTGCTTTTTTAAAATTGCGGTATTTAAAGATTTTTTTTTTTTAAGTGTCAATGTAGTAGTACTCTGGGCAGAATAGGGGGCAACTTTTAATCCACAGTTACCACCAACATGTATGTACTGATGTTGGAATCAACATGTATAAAACTGCTTATTGTGAAGAGATTTACAGCAGATCCGAAGGGGTACCCTGTTACATGAAGCAGATGGCTAGCGGGGCTGGGCGGGCTGGGGTGGGGGGAGCAAGCAGTACTGTGCTAGCACTTGTGTGGATAGCCCGCGTCTGCATTATACTGTTTAACATAAAGTGCCGACATTCTGTACCAGCAAATACCTGCCCATTCCAACCCTTGGTGGGAGCAGACCTCTGCTGTCCTCGGTGACTCGCTGCTAGTGAGGACAAGGGAGTTTTTCTTTATTTAGCATCTTCAGTGAAGGATACAACAATGCCTAATGTCTTTGACTCGTAGCTTGTGTCTGTGTGTAGGCGGATGAGTGGGTGTCATAGGAAAAGGCAAAAAAACACTTATTTGCATTGAAGTGGTTTTGTGAGACAAAGAATGGGAAGCTCTGTTGTCTTCTTGGTTTACCCTGTTGACGATAAACTTAGCCCCAAAAGAGATTGACATGCATCATTCAAATGAACACACGCTCATCCAAGTCTTTCTGACCCTCTGTGGGTAGGTGGTCAAACTTGAGTTGGCAGCGTCTGGCTTGGTCCCATTGAATGCCTTGTAGGAAAATGACTGTGTCCTCTCCCTGCTCTCCAGTTTCCATCGTCACCACGCCCTTCCACCTCTTCCCACGCACACAGTGTCTTCTTCCAGCCCCGCTGGTTGCTCTCTGGGCGGCGGAGCAGAGCCCTGTCGTGTGTGGTGGCCTCCAGGGGAAGAGCAGCTGTGTTCCGACGTCTAACAGAAGGTGAAATCTTAGTGTCCCTGGGCTAGGAGGCATATCCTGAGGCTCCCATGAGCCAGTGGAGACCCCGTCCACTGCTGCTCTTGGTTCACTGCTATGTCCTGCCCGCCCTCCTCTCCTCCTGCCTGTTGGTTCCTTGACCTGCACTCTGGGTTAGTTGAGTTCCTTACGATACTACGGTGAAAGCCGGGTGCTAGAGCCCCTCTTGTTTACAAGACATACTGAGGGATTTGAAATATGTAAAAATAAACATGAGAAGCTAAAACGTTCTTCCATCATAAGCTTAAAGGGAAAAAAAATTTTAAACTTTAAAAAAAAAAAAAAAGACCAAAAAGTGCGTATAAATATATATACACATATAAATATATATTTTAGATGAAGACTAACTCTGGGAGCATTTAACAGTGTTTTTTGTTTTTTTTTTTGTTTTTAACATTTCTTTTCCTGCTTTAAAATTTGCAAGCATTCTCAGGAATTCTAGGGTAGGAAGCCAGTTTTTTGAAGATGGTTTATTTAACCATATCTTATCCTAGATAGACGGCTATTTCTTTCCTGTTAATAAACTTTTACAAGTTCCTGAAACTTCAAAAAGTTTAAAAAAAATTTTTTTACTTAAAAAAAAAAGTAAGAAAAGCCTCCAAATGTTATTGTCATACTGGGGATCACACATTTTAAAACATGTAGAAAGAAATATTTTTTACAAATTATCAATTTAGCAGCAACTGGTAAATTTGTGATCTTAAAAAAATGAGAGAAGGATTAAGCTTTTTAAGAGCTCTATCATGGGTTCATTTGAAATTGTGTATAATTTAACTGGAGAGCGTTTGGCTTCTGTAAATGGGAATACGATCACTTCACTCCTTTCCATTTAAGACTGTATTGAAATCTCCCCTAGTATTTTTTGCCCTTTTTTTTTTTTTTTTTAATTCTTTTCAAAGAAACCCTTCTTCCTGCCCCCCACCCCCAACAAAAGAAAGGAAGGAAGAAAGAAACCACAGCTTACAAAGAGAGAGAGAGTGCGGTTTGGATTGCTGAGAATCTATGTAAAGAGTTAGGAAATATAGGTTAATAATGTTTGGAACAAATTTTAAATATAGGCATTACTAGAGGAGAGATACCTATGGACTGTTGTCTTGATGAAGAATGTCTGTCTGACCTCCACTTGTTAGGGAGGAGGAGAAAATACAGAAGAATCTAAGAAGGAACAAGTGATTTGACTTTTTTTTTTTAGCTCCCAGCTACTGTTGTGCTCATTTTAATTGCTGTTTTGAAGATCTGCTGCTTAATTACCCCCATCCCTCAGCTGGACAGGTGGAGTATTTCCTTTCAGTTTTTGGTGATGTTGAATTCTCCTTTCGTATTCCCTCCTGGGGCTGGGGGTCAGAATTCCCAAGCCTGACCACAGCGTCTTGCAGACATCTAAGCTTAACCAGTGGGAAGGAAACTCCAGCTTGCCAGGTGAAGGGAGCCTGTGGGGTTGCTGCCTGCAATTTCTCTCAAACCGCGTTAGTGCCTTCATACATACACCCAGACATCCTGTGCAGGGGCGGCGTGTGTATGTGCTTGTGGTCGAGCCGCTCCACAGACAGGAAGACATTTGCCCGTTAAGGAGATGGGAGTGGTTCTGGACAGGCCTCAAAGGCAGTGGGCTAGATTTAAAATAAGTCAATAAATCAGCACAAATCAAGGAGGCTAAATGTGCTTTTGTGTCTTCAAAATATGGCATGCTAAGTTCCTGCCTTGTGCGTTGACTTCTTCAGGTGTCGTGACAGCTGCGGCGATTCGGGAAGCCTCTCGGTGTTGGGCGGATAGAAAGAGGCTCCTGTTTTTTTGCCCATGTCCTCCTCTGTCGCCTTCCTCCCTCCGTTTTTTTGTCAGCTTGCTGGAAGCTTTGCTTTATTGGCTGGCAGTGACCTAAGAACAGGCTATAGTGGGGACGTGATGGAAGAGGAGGAGCTCTTCCCTTTTTGTGGTATTCTTTGGCAAGAGCCTTGTCTGCCGGGAGGTTAGGTGACTTCCAGTTCAGTGGGAGCGTTTTCTTCACCACATTCTGGCACATGTATAGGGGCTTGCTGGTCACCTCTCATTCTGTAGACTTATTTTATGGACATTTTGATCATGTAACGTTGAGCTTCCCATGTTCTTACTAGCTTCCATCATTTTTTTAAGCATGTGGCCCCTAGTGACTAGAGGTGCACAGCTCTTAAATGTCACGGGCTTGGCATCGGTCTCTCACACAAGTCGCCAAAAGAAAGGAAGCACCAGTAGGGCGGGGGACATCCTCCACCAGGACGGAAGCCTCGACTGTCGGTTGAGATCCAGTGCCATGACCAGATTCTAGGTGTTAAAAAAAAGCAAAGTTCAGATCTCCGAGACACTGTGAAGAAATGGATGGCCCATGTAGCATCTCTGATCTTAGTCCCCAAGGCTCAAGATTTTTCAGGTAGACATTTACAGGAGTTACCATACCAACGCTGCAAGGCTCCAAAGCAGTCTTTCCTCAATGTCCCCCAGTAAATCAGCGATTTCCGTTTACAGCCATTCAGTTAGTTTGATGTAAAGCAGCTTGATTTTTCTATGACAATGGCTCCTGTTCTAAGAATTTTCCCACCTCTTCTGACATGAATGTAGCATAAGTTAGCAGTTGTTTCTTCCAAGTTCCTGTGGGTCGGATGTGGTGTATAAGGTATGCAGGAAAAAAAAGGGGGGGGGGGGAAGTTCCTGCCTAAGAATTTGGGAGAGCCTTTATTAATATAACTAGCAGAAACTGGGCTTTCATGGGCTGTTGACTTGTTGCAAATACTTTCACCACATTTTCAGGAAGTGGGACGGTTTTTCAGGAGGGTTACTAGCCAGATTCCATATTGGCCACATGCTTTCTTTTTTTTTTAATTCTCCTTTGATTTTTGGTATTTCGTCATCCTGACACCTCTCTTCAACAGAGTGAAGATGTCTGCGTGCTGAGCAGAAAGCTTACTCCAAGCCTGTTTCTCTGCAGGGTAAACTGGATGTTTTCAGCAGACTTGGCTATGGTCCCCATCTCTAAGATTAGGGAACAGTTGAGCATCTATGTAGAAAAGGTCCCATTTTTCTTCATCCTCAGAGCTAAAATTCAGTATATAAAGCATTGTAGGCTTATTGTTTTGGAATTGAGTTTTGTCTTTTGTTTTAGGTATCTCTAAGGTCCTTAACTAGGGATAGAGATACATTTCTAGAGGATTTAGAAAGACAACCAAACTTCTCCAGTGTTTTTGCCAAGTTTGGTCGCACTTCCTGTCTATGCATTAACTGTACACTTCTTAGTGTTACTGCAAAAAGAAATCTTGTTCTTTGTGTTCTCCCTCCTCACGTGGACAACCATGGCCACCTGTGGTCATGCAGATAAAATACCCTAGTCTGTGTGTAGAAAATGAATTGTCAGTCTTGCGACCTTCGTAGTCATTCAGAAAATAGGGTGTGCCCCCGCCCCTCGCTGCATGCTGCACCCTACTCCCTCCTGCTTTATCTGCAAGCACAGGTGTGTTGCCCCCTGCTGTCTAGAAACAGGCACGTGCCAGGGACAGCCTCACTTGATTTCAAAAAAAAAAAAAGATATTTCCAGTGTCTACGCACACCCTGTAATGTGGTCTATAGGTTTATGGCTGGTGCCAAAGGCGTGTGCATTTTCAGAGATGGTCCCCATTTGTCAGTGATAGCGTTTCTTTCTTGACCTTGAACTTGACAGAGGGGGTGGTGGTATCACATTCTTCAGATTTGGAACAATTGCCAACTCCAGGAACCTATGATTGTGGTAGCTTAATAAAAACATCACTGATTGGCCCCACTGTGCCCGTAACTCCCCCTCCTCAGGCCACCAAAGCCAAGAGGCTGTGAGCATCTGCGGGCTGTGCAGGCAGCACTGGAAAGGGGATGGAGAACTCTCCAGATGCGGGTGGGCAGTTACACGGACAAGGTATGGAGTGCCTACAGAATATTCCTAACGTTGGAGTTGTTTTTAGGCTAGCGGCCTCTTGTAGTAATCACTACTACCACCCAAAGAAGTAGAGAAAGTGACAGAAAGTGCCAGTGTTTGCCTCGCAGAATCTCCACAGGTCCCTTTTCAGTTAACTACACACCCGCATTTGTTTTTCATGAGAAACTATGCATGGCAGGAGCAGCGGTACAAGCCTGACCCCCATGGGTCTCTGCAAGGGTCAGCTGTTGGATCATTATTGTGACAAATACTTGTCCATGGGAGGGAAAGGCCACATACCTTCGACAGCAGAGAATTGTTCTCAGTTTTACATAAAAGGAAAATAGTGTTTTCCTAAAGCACTTTGTGCCTCAGATTATTTCCATACTATGGATCACTGCCTTGGAAGTAAATTCCCAGTAGTAATTGACCCATTTTTAGCCAGTGTTAGTAAGTAGAATTGTTTTTCCCATAAGTGAAATTCCTCTTTACTGCTCATGGTGGGCAGATAGCCTGCAATATTGTTGTAGCAGAGGCGTGAAGCGAAGTGCTCGTCCCTCCCTTCTCCCCGCCTGGTTTCCTGGACCTCTCCTGAATCTGGCCTTCCTCCTCCTCGGGCTGGCTGCTAAAAGGTGTGCCTGTGTCTCAGAGGGGCGGGTTGTAAAAAGGTGGCTGGTGGTGGGATGATGCAGCCTTACTGTCAGGACTAGCCTTACAGCAGAGCTTTTGGGAGAGAACGAGTGTGTATTCTAAATATGTTTGCCAAAAATTGAAAAGGGGGTAATTTATGCAAAACAAAGACCTTTGGAACCTTTAAGAAATTACGGACCTTTTAAAGGTAGCGTAGTTTTTTCACCAAGTGATGCATTCACCTTGACACTTCTTGCCAGAAAGTTTGGGATAAGCTAGAAAAATTGTGTTTAAAACACCACCCCACCCCCCTTTTTAATTTTTTCCAAGGAATTATTTGTGTAGTATTTCTGAATTGTGCCTTTGTGAGTACAGAGACCGCCTTCTTTAGGGAGATGCTGTCCAGTGGGATGAAACAGAAAGATGGTCAGCTTAGTCTTTAGGGGAGTCTGACTTTCTCCTGGCAGCCCCCAGGGCAGCCGTGGACTTCTCACTAGCATCAATATTGCACAGTGTTGCTTGTGGAAGAGACTCTGGGGCCCAGGAGAGGAGAAAATCAGGTAAAGGAGCACCCAGGACTCTGTTGAGACCCAGGTTAGCCCAAGAGTGCAGGTTGAATCTCTGTCTGTATTACCTAGTTGTACTTGGGTACACGGACGCATGCATGGCTGTGGCCATCTTTTCCTTTTTCTGTAAGCACTGAAGAACTGAAATATGGTGATGTCTGTGACGCACTCTTGCATGTCAAGAAGGCGTTTTCTAGCTTCTGCCACACGCGGGGCATAGAGCGCATCCCATCCTGAGTCTTTGTCGCGGGAAGGCCATCCTTTCCCAAATCAGAGTCCTGTGTTGTTGCCGTTTATGCGAGAAGGGTGCGGCACACGAGGGAAAAGGTTTTGAAAAAGTAAGGTCAAAGTGTCCGAGAAAGAAAAGAGAAAAATCTGAAATCGTATTTTGTTTCTTCAGAACTATTTTATAAGCATGGAAACCTGCAGTGTCTATTCATGTGTGTTTAGGCTTGTTTTAAACGATTCCACCTCTTCTCCCCACTTTCAGTCTTCTAAAGAAACATTAAGTGAATGCTAAGGGCCATTTCCGTAGTTCTTCCAGACTCCCCCAAAGAGGAAAACAGCCCCTCCGCGAGATTCCTTCTGCTTCCTCCGGGAAGACGCAGGGAGGCCAGGCGAGATGCCGCCGCTTGCTTTGCATCACTCTCATTCCTCTCAAATGGCCTTGAAATGTATTATTATGCAAATGTGAATTTTGATACTGAATTTAAGAAGAGGTCGCTGAGTTTGTTGTCTTTGTTTTGTTTTTTTCCCAAAAAAAGTCCCACATGTAGTCATCGTTGCTTCTTTATTTTGTATCACGAATTAATTGTAACTATGCATTCTGCAAAAGGCGGGGAGGAGAGGACCGAAGGGGAAAAGAAGTGGCTTTGCATCCTTGTTCTACAGTTTCTGTGTCCATGGTGTCCCATGTCCTGGAGGGGGAGGGGAGCGAGATGCTGGCAGGTCAGCACAGTGAAGTGGGAGAGACCCCGGAGGGAGTCCTCTCTGGGTCACAGGCAGGCCTGATAAAGCCAGGCAAATTCCAGGGGCCTGCAGCAGTCCCTATAAAGACCTGATACAGCACTCAGTCCTAGCCGCGCAGTGTTAACCCCGTGTGACAGTGGGACCTCTGCAGCTCCAGTGTCCTGTGGGAAAAAGTACTCATCCTTTCCTGGATTCAGACCCTTTCAAGCTCAGGAAACCGTGCTGACCTTCAAGCTAATCTGTATGTCAATTCCAGAAAGATCCTCCTCTCTCTCTCTTTTCATTTTCCTTCTTTTTTGTTTTTTTAAGAGTCGGAAGTGAACTTACACTAAATTACAAGGAAATTGTCTTCTTCTGCAGGGAAGACGGCTGTTGCTTGGAAGGCAAAAAAGGATCCCCTTCCCCATCCGCTGTCTCCCCCTACCACCCCGCCAAATGTCATCCCTGCCCCCCTTGCAGCCAGTGAGCAGTGAGGTGTTTGACACAGGACGCCTGCACTTTCCTCTTGGTCCTAACAGAGTTCCTTTACTGGTCTTGCCTGTGGTACATCGAGGCATCTGCATCGCCCTGGTCTAGGAACCATTGGTAACAACCAGTACCCCGAGGAAGAGCTGGCTCTCCTGTACTCACTGTTGTCCATACAGCCCTTTCTGTTGGTGATGTTCACAGTCCTGTAACCAGTCATAGACTTGATCCCCGTCTCCTCGGGCCTGTGCCGGGCTGCTCAGGCATGATCTCATCAGGGCTCCAATCTGTTAGATTGCCTTTAAACAAAAACCAACAAAATGAAAAAATAAAATCCTGACGTTTCAACTGTCTGACACAAAGCGATACCTCCAGGTCCATTTCCCTCTTGCTGTGTAAACCCTTCACTCCTCTCCCCTTTTCTGACACCAGTAGGTTATCCTTTTTAAAATATGAACATGTAAATAGCAGGATAACTTTTTAAAAATTTCTTTGCTGTGAAAGTAACCCTAAATAGGATGTTTTCCATTTTTTAAGCCATCATATGTTTCAGATCTTCTTTCTTGTGTAAGAGGTAAAAGCAGAGCAGGTCAGAGGAGTGGGTTTGTGTTTGTGGGGTGTCTCTCTCTCTGTGGCCTCTCATACACGGTGACAGCAGACTGCTGTTGGAGCCCTAGTTCCACAGGGTGGGGAGTGTCTGAATCCCTGTCTTCCAGAAGACCCACCCCTGCCGGGGACTCCAGAATGTTTACTGTGCTGGAAGACCTCGAGCTCTCAGCCTCTCCTGGTTCAAAAGTGCACACCCTTGACTCACCGAGTAGAATTCTGTAGTTCACAAAGGGAAATAGTCCCTTGCGTTTCTATTTGGAGATGTAGGCATCATCGCCTCCTGGCTTTGTGAAGCTTTGGAAATGGCTTTTCTTTCTTACCGAGAAGGAAACTCACCTAAAGAGATGTGCAAACAGCCACCCTGGAAGGTGGGTGCCTCCTGAGACCTTTCTCACATCCCTGAGTCTTAAATACATTTGTTAAATTTGTTAAATACATTAACAAACGCTGCTTGCCAGGACCTGTCAGCTACTGCTCTCTGAAATTTGGGCACCCACAAGGCACGGTTGGAATGGATAATTGGGCATAGCTTCTTCTTCACAACCAATCTCCTTCCCCCCATCTTAGAAACCCTCCTTCTGTTAAGACGACTCTTTAGTTTGCTCCTCACCCGTCTTGGCATAGTGACGACTTCCTTTGAGGGGAAGAAGCTTGGTTATAAGTATATGTATATTATCCACCCGCCTTTTGGTTTGGGCGCTGTCGCCCCAGGGTGTTTATTTGGAGACCCCTTTCCTCTCCATCTCCTTCCTCTGAGCCCCATAAATTCTTCCCGTCCTTATACCCCTCGATGATGCTCCCAAAGGGCTTTCTAACCTCTGAACTTCTTTCCGGGACACTCCCCCACCGCTACCCATTGCGCACACCAGTGACCAAAGTGTATCCAGCGATCTCACAGAAGACATCAAAATGGTGCACCGCGAACGTGCTCAGACACGTGCACAAGCTTCTGCACCCTTGGCCTTAATCTCAGTGTGACGTAAGGGGCAGGAACGTTTTCAACAGGTTTTCAAAAAACCCTTCTGGGAGGCAAAAAAAAAAAAAAGGCAGATGCAGCAGCTCAACCGTGCCCTAACTCTCCACTCTTTGCTCACAATGTCCCATTCTGTACCCACCCCACCCCACCCCCACTTTGAGTAACCAAAAACAGATGACAAAAGCAACCTGAGGAGAGGTTTCTGGACTATTTTCTCTTTCTCCATCGAGGTGGAGACACGAAATGCTGCTTTGGGTTCCATAATCCTAGGGGGCTATGTTTACATAGTAAAATACATCCTACCAAATCAGGAAACCACAATGAGTGGGCCTCACTTCAGTGAGCGTTAGGTCACTGGGGCTGAGCCAGAGAAGTGAGAGACCTGGGGCGGGGGCAGAGGAGGAGGGATGGAGAAGTCCTGTTTTAATTATTTGTGACGCGTTACTCTCTCCCTCCTCGGCGCCTGCCTTCACTTCTCTTCTTGCCCCCTTTAAACAGAAGGTGCAGAGAAGGGCATCAAACAGAGGCTGGGTTTTGATTAAAAGGCAGCTCTCCAACTTTGCACACAAACAGGTAACAGGAAGGTACAGCAGAAACCCTCTCACCTGAAACACTGTCAGCAGAAACAAAACCTGTAAAAATGACTCAGTAGCTGCACATGTTGATGCTCTCTGCAAGTTACCTAGAAGTGTTTTGTTTTTCTTATACTTGAAATAGCTTTTACAATATTATTTTGGTGGCTTGCTTTTCTCTCTTCCGGTGGGCAGTAGAGAAAGTTGACAGTGGTGTTTTAGGAAGCTTGTGGGGAGAAAAGGGAGGATATGGCATTGTCTTTTCTTTTTTTTTTTTTTTTAATAACATGGAGGTTTAGTCAAACTCCCATATGTTGGATTGCTCCTCATATTACTGGTTTTACATGGACACAGAAACTAGGCACTTTGGAGGTGCACTTGCATGCAGGCTGGGCCCCCCTTTTCTATATTTTATTTTACTATTTTAGTATAGTGGTACTTAAAATCACTGGTTCACTTAAAAAACAATAAAATGTTAAACTCTACTAATGTACAAATAAGCTGCAAAGTTGCATTTTATGTGTATTTTTTGCCATAGCAGGTACTGTATTTCTCATGCTGGATTTAAAAAAAAAAAATCAAAAACAAAAAAAACTAAAGGGTGGTGTTTTATTGGATTGTGTCAGGTTGAGTAATAAGGAATTAAGTCGTCGTCATTTCATTAAAACTGAGAGATGATGTAATGCATATATAAGAGTTTTCTGAAGGGTTTTTTTTGGGCTTTTAAACAGCTTATTTTTGTTTTTGTTTAGTTTTTTTTATTTTATTTTATTTTGGAAAGATATGATTGTATTATGTGCAACTCAGTTGCTTACATTATAACTACAAAATATTTTTTGGGTTCCTGGAAAAAAAAAAAGAAAAAAGACTAATAAATGTGTTTGGCTGCTAAGCATTTACTGTTGTGGTTTCCTGTTTTATTTTGCCAATTTAATTTGCTTGTTTGTTGAATACTTGTATTTTTTTCTACTCTTCTCTTCTTGCTTCATACATTTAAAACGATCAGAAAGTCAGTATCCGAAGATGGGCCTCAACCCTTTTTATGTTCTAGGGCCTCAACTCTGTCCATCTTGTTTCTGTTGTTCATGCCATTGGGTTGGGCAGTTAGTCTGTGTTGCTTGCTGCCTGCCACAGGGCAGGGGTCACATCCTCTGAAAGAAATTGATGTTTTCCTCCCACCTTTTGTTGTTGTCTTTTTTAATCCCGGTTTGTCTCTGGAATGATAACAAGGGAGCAGAGGCCAGAAGAGAGAAGATGCATGCCTAGAGCTGGGCTGCTGCGCACAGGGGAGATTCCAGCAAGCTAGCTCCATCCGGAAGATGCCACACCGAGGTCTCCCCTCCGTGTGTGGGCTGCTGCACCTCTGCTGAGGAGATGACAACCTTAACCTTCAGACTAGGTTTCCCCGTGACTCAACAGACAGTTTCGTATTTATTGTTAGCTGCTAAATAGAGACTTGGTAGATGTGCAATCATGAAACACTTCTAGAATGGCAAAGGGGAGGAGCAGAAGGGAACTACCATATTTTTCACAAATAACGTATGTGTTAATTCATTTTCTTGCCAACTGTGCAGCCCTCCCCCCATACCCCTAATGCTCGTTATTTTCGTAAGCACACTTTGCCAGTTTTTTTTAACACGTTGCTGACGTCAGTTGACGCTACAAAGACAAACTATGAAGTAGCAGGACTAACCTAATGGATTCGCTTAGGACGATCTGATAAGGTTTTCGTATTCACCTGTTGAGCTGATGTGGTATATTTATTAAATTCATAGAAACACAGTTGTAGCTGTTTACTTTCTGATTACTGGGGGACCACCAAACTTGATCCGTGACTTCTTGAATATGGCTTATACTTATAATTAGGATCAAAACTAACATTTTTAGACTATACCCATAAGCAGGAGATTGAAGACAATCAACAGAACAGTGTGGTTTACCTGTAATATGGGAGGACGGGTAAAGGAGGCTGAAATTCACTTCCCAGGAGTGTCACAAGACATGCACAATATATGCATGGACACACCATGCAGGAACTGTTTCTACTTTCATCGCTTCAGAGAGTTACATATGTAGGCATGTTATTGATATTGGCGCATTATTTGCGAAATCAATACGGTAATATTTTCTAATTCCCAGGTACCTTTGTATCTGGCTTAATTCTAGAACGGTGTGTGTGGTAGGTAGCAGGAAGTCTTTTTCATGATGAAACTTAAGATTCAGAATAATTACCAAATAATAGGAAACACTGCCTACTATAAGCTGTAGCTGTCTAGGGACGCCACATACATTCACTCATTTCACTGAAACTTGTCTCAGTCCTTCGTGAAGCCATAACAGGAACCCAGATTGGATTCCAAAGCCTGAGCTGTTTTTATCTTGCCAAGATGCCTCTGCTGAAAAACACCTGGGCTTCTGAGAAAAGCTAGGGGATGGTCTTAACCCATACCATCCAACTCTTATCATATAAGAAGTAAACACTGGAAGGCATGGGGTGAGATGTACTAGATGCCAATTGCAAGAAGGTGTTATTACTGATGAACAGAGATCATTGCAAAAACTATGAAGACCTTCATCACCAAAGACTTTAACTATGAATATTTAAAAAACGCATAAAGGGAAAAGGCACTGTAGGACTGTATTGGTTGTCCAGACTAGCATCTGACTCCATCTTCCTCACCACTGTGTGACCTGCCATCATCTTGGGTGACTTCAGTGTCCACATGAAAAAATCCATCTAAACTCCCAGGCTTCTCAACTCCTTCCTCTAGTATTCTCATAAAAAAAAAACCCCAAACCCGTTGCTGTCGAGTTGATCCCGACTCTTAGTGACCCTACAGGACAGAGCAGAATTGCCCCACAGGGTTTCCAAGGAGTGCTTGGTGGATTCGAACTGCTGACCTTTCAGTTAGCAGCCAAACTCTTAACCACTACTCCAGCAGGGTTTCCAGTGCTAGCTTCAGCCTCCTTGACCATGGCCTCCTGTCCTCCCCACTGGCACCCACTCCTTTGCTGTGCTTGGACCTCACTGACCTCTCCCACATGCTGGCCCATCTGCTGTTTTCCAGTCCATAGGCCCTCTCCTTTTCCTCAGTGCCCTCCAACTCTGGTTTAGATTTTATAACCCATAATTTCAATAACATGCTTGATAACACCCATAAATTCACTTGCCCCTCTGTGTTCTTGACATCTATGTTTCAAAACTCCAACTTTACAAAAGCCTTATTTTCTATTGTTAGCTGCCATCGAGTCAACCCCAAGTTACGGCAACCTCATGCACAATGGTAGTGGACTGTTTTGATCCATAGGGTTTTCATTGGCTGATTTTAGGAGACTGACGTACAGGCCTTTCTTCCTAGTCTTAGTCTGGAAGCTTCACTGACACCTGTTCAGCACGACACCCAACATGCAAGCCTCCACTGACAGATGGGTAGTGGCTGTGCTTGAGGTGCGTTGGCCAGGAATTGAACCAGGGTCTCTCGTATGGAAGGCAAGAATTCTACCACCAAACCAACACTGCCTTCACTTCTTGTTTTCTACCAGACCCAAAGCAGCCCAGCATTGCTGTAAAACAAGTCATTACAGGCAGTCCCTGGGTTACATAGTAGTTAGGAACCAACTCCTGTAAACCCATTGCTGTAGGACAGAGGAGAACTGCCCCATAGAGTTTCCAAGGAGCGCTTGGTAGGTTCGAACCGCCGACCTTTCGGTTAGCAGCCGTAGCTCTTAACCACTATGCCACCAGGGTTTCCCCAACCCCTGTAAGGCCTATTAAAAATACAAGGTACATACAGTGGTTTGTAATAACAAACGGGCACTACATTGTGATGCACATCAAAACATTATTACTATATTATGTTAAAGATGTTTTAGTGTATCTGGAAGTATTCAATGTTTTTAATGCATAGAAAGTTACACTCTATACTAAGACAAGTACTTGACTAACTGACATTAGATACCAGTACCTAATTGTTCTGATTTATGTACAAATTCATCTTAAAGGCAGACTTAGGAATGGAACTTGAGGACTGCCTATACAGGGCTCCCAAAAGTCACCTGAGGACTCCCATATGTTCACTGTACTAACTACCAGTGGCCCCGATGCTGCAGAGCGGGTTGCCAGTGCTCAACAGCTCACTCTCCTTTCACAACAGTTACTGAAAACCTTTCCAAACTCAAGCCATTGCCCTGTCCCTCAGTCTCAGCTGAGGACTTTGTCCACTAATACATAGAGAAAAGTAGAGATATCACAAAAATCCCCTCAGATTCCTGCTTGCAAACTATCAGCTACTTAAATGTGTATGTACCCTTTCTTCTCTGTGGAAAGAGATGATGGAGAAGCTCAATATCATCTGTCAGAACAAGGCCAGGGGCCAACTGTGGAACAGACCATCAATTGCTCATATGCAAACTCAAGTTGAAGCTGAAGAAATCAGAACAACTCCACAAGAGCCAAAGTATGAAGTTGAATATACCCTACCTGAATTTGGAGATCATCTCAAGAATAGATCTGACGCATTGAACACTAATGACTGAAGACCAGACGAGTTGTGGAATGACGTTAAGGACATTCATTGTATATGAAGAAAGCAAGAAGTAATTCAAAAACCAGGAAAGAAAAGACCAAAATGGATGTCAGAAGTTGCTCTTAAACAAATAATCCTAGATGCTGGACTGTGTGAAGAAGAATGGGGCATCAGGATTAGAGGAAGACTCATTAACAACCTGTGTTATGCAGATGACACAACCTTGCTTGCTGAAAGTGAAGAGGACTTGAAGCACTTACTGATGAAGATCAAAGACCACAGCCTCAGTATGAATTATACCTCAACATAAAGAAAACAAAAATCTTCACAACTGGACCAATAAGCAACATCATGATAAACAGGGAAAAGATTGAAGTTGTCATGGATTTCATTTTACTTGAATCAACCATCAATGCCTGCGGAAACAGCAGTGAAGAAATAAAAAGACGTTGCATTGGGTAAATCTGCCACAAAAGATCTCTTTAAAGTGTTCAAAAGCTAAGATGTCACTTTAAGGACTAAAGTGTGCTGAGCCATGGAGTTTTTGCCACCTCATATGCATGTGAAAGCTGGACAATGAAGAATAAGAGAGACTGAAGAAGAATTGATGCCTTTGAATTGTGACTGAATATTGAATATATCATGGACTGCCCGAAGAACAAACAAATCTGTCTTGGAAGAAGTACAGCCAGAATGCTCATTAGAAGCAAAGATGGTGAGACTTCATCTCACATACTTTGGTCATGTTGTCAGGAGGGATCAGTCCCTAGAGAAGGACATCATGCTTGGTAAAGTAGAGGGTCAGTGAAAAAGAAGAAGACCCTCAATGAGGTGGATTGACACAGTGGTTGCAACAATGGGCTCAAGCATACAACGACTGTGAAGATGGCTCAGGACCGGGCACTGTGTTGTTCTGTTGTACATAAAGTTCCTATGAGCCGCAACCGACTCAACAACACCTAACAACAACATAGTAAAATCCTAGGTAATCTCATCAACCTCATGGGCCCTTCTTCTTCTCATTGATCTTTAAAGTTTGAAGTGCCCCTGGGTTCAGTCCTGAATCTTCTAGTTTCTAGTCATATGACTGCACTGTATGAGTTCAACCAGCTCTGTGTTTTTAAATATATATCCCCTTCCTGTCCAAATTATATCTCCAATCTGTTAATCTCCTGACAGTCTATTCAACTGCCTCATTGCCTGTCTACCTATAAGTCTACTTAATCCCTCCACCTTTGTCAAATCTACTCCATCCTCTGTCTTTTCCATTTCAGTAAATGGCACCACCATTCACCTAATTGTTCAAACCCACAGCTTCTTCACATTGATCATTTCATCCATCAGGATGCCCCATCAGCTCTATACTACATATATATCCAGAAATGGTCCACATCTCTTAGGATCTCATTACAACCAACTGTTGATTTCAACCTCCCTTGGTTCTAACCTGGATGATCACTGCAATAGCTTCTTACTAGTCTACTGACTACTGCTTAAGCCCACCCCCGACTATCCTCTACAGAGTAGCCATAATCTGTTCATGTCACTAACCTCCATTGGTTTCTCCTTACACTTAAAATCCACACTCCTCACCATGGTCCTTAAGTCCCACACAATCTGATTTCATCCCCTCTGCTTCCCCTGAACTCCATTTTACCTTAGCCGTTAGCTTTCCTGTCTCTTAATAACACTGAGGCTGTCACACATATTTTTCTCTGGTGGGAATACTCCTTCCCAACAGCTGTGCATGGTCTCTGATCACATTTGAGGCCTTCATTGTCCTATCAGAAATAGCTGTCACCACCCCTCATCCCCACCCTTAATTACTCTCTATATTTCCTTCATAGATCTTACCACTCCTTAAAAGTGTCTTTTGTTAGTTGTTTCCTTACTTTTTATTATTCAATTCCCTGACTGGAATCTAAACACCGGAAGAGGCAGAAGTCTTCTGTGTTGTTTACCTACTCTGTTGTCGTTAGGTCCGTCTAGTTGGTTCTGACTCAAAGGGACACTATGTACAACAGAACAAAACACTGCCTGGTCCTCTGCCATCCTCACAGTCGTTGCTACGCTTGGGCCCACTGTTGCAGCACTGTATCCATCCATCTCGTTGAGGGTCTTCGTCACTGACCCTCTATCTTACCAAGCATGATGGCCCTCTCCAGGAACTGATCCCTCCTGATAACACATCCAAAGTATCTGAGACATAGTCTTGGCATCCTTCTAAGGAGCATTCTGGTTGTACAAACTCTAGGGCCTAAAATTCCTATGGCTTTAATTTTCATCTATGTTAAAAAAAAAATTGCCGTTAAGTCAATTTCTAACTCATAGGGACCCTATAGGACAGAGTAGAACCACCCCCATAGGGTTTCCAAGGCTGTAAATCTTTATGGGACCAGACTGCCACATCTTTCTCCCATGGAGCAGCTGGTGGGTTCAAACCACCAACCATTCAGTTAGCAGCTGAGTGCTTAACCACTGTGCCACCAGGGCTCTTTATAATGCTAATGACTCCTAAATTTATATTTCCAACCCTCACCGTTGAGCTCCAGACCTGTGTATACAGTTGCCTATTCATTATTTCAAACCGCTTGGATATCTTTATGGAAATGCAAACTCAGTGAATCCAGAACACCTGGATCCTGCCCGCTTGCTCTACCTCCCACCCCACGGCAAATGGCAGCACCAGTCATCCAAGGATAAAATATAGGGGCATCCTTGACTCTGCCCTTCCCGTTACTTCTATAACTAATCCATCACCAAGCTGGTTGATTTTATCTATTAAACTCTTAAGCCTGTTCCTTCATTTCCTCAGCCACTTCCCTTGTCCAAGGTAGACCACATACACCACTACGTCTTATCTAGACCACTGCTTTAGCCCAACTGGTTTCTCACTTGGCATTTTCTCCAGTTCCCCTGTCCCCAGTCAATTCTATACATAATAGCCAGAGTGATATTTGTCAGAACACAAATCTGATCAAGTCATCCTCCAGCATAAAGCCCTAGATGGCTTTCCATTGCTTAGAATAAAGCCCCAAATAACTGTATCATTTCCAACAAGGCTTCATAGTCTGGCTTCCATCTACTTCTCCAAACTCAATTCCCTTCCTCTCACCTATGCCCTCTCCACTCCAGCCTCATCACCCTATTTTCAGTTTTTCCATGGTCCTCCCTGCCTCCCACTCCAGCTCATTTCCTTGTCAACCACGCCCTCCCCCGAGTTTAGCTGGACTTCAGAGAGCCATATTTCTTGCTTTCAGACCAGTAATTAGATTGATGTTTTGGTGATTGGATTGTCTGCCGTACTGAACAAAGACCCAAGAGAGTTGACCATCGTATTCCCATGCCTAGTACAATGCCTGGCAGGTAGTACACACCATTGTGGAAATGAATGATCCTAATGGGTTACAGGATGTTATGTCAAGAAACTGTCTAAGTTAAGGAACCAGGTTTTAAAAGGCCTAAGATAAAAACAAGGATAGATAAAAAGAGAAAACAGAAGACTTGTTCATTGAATTAGGGCACAAGAGAGATCCAAAAATAAAATCCGATTTAGAGATATTGCTTTAGGTAATGAAGACAGCCAGCTGGAAGTGTCTAGATGGCCTTTGAACATCAAGAATCCAAATTGTGAAGAGCCCTTGGACTCAGAAGGTAAGACTTGGAGTTGGGAAAGCAGTTTCCAAGGGGAGAAGTAGGTTAAACCGTAAGGAAGTTCCCACCACTTCCTTTTCCAGGAGTGAGAGGAAGAAGGAAAGGTCATCGAAAGTAGACCAAAAAAAGGAAAAGCAGTATAATTTAGTTTTCAAAGCAGAAGATTTATCAAAAAATGTTAACTACTCCAATCAGCTACGGTGGATGAATGAGTACAGGAAGCAGACGTTTTTAAAATTGTTTTGAATTTGTAATTATTAAATAAAATAATTTTTAAAACTTTTTGTTTCAAAAACCAAAACAATCTAGAGATGGACACTGGGAGCTTTGGCTTCAGCTCTGTCCCTGTCTACTTCGTTCCTGCGTGCTCTGCCTCCCCTCCCCCCATTTTGTTAGCTTCTTGTGTGTCTTTCCAGTATGTCTTTATGCAAATATACCCATTGCCATCTAGTGGGTTCCAACTCACAGCAACCCTATAGGACATGCTAGAACTGCCCCATAGGGTTTCCAGAGCTGTAATCTCTATGGGAGTAAACTACCACATCTTTCTCCCTCGAGCTGCTGGTAGGTTTGAACTAATGACCTTTCATTAGCAGCTGAGCACTACGCCACTACGCCACTACGCCACCAGGGCTCCTTATGCAGATCTAGGCGAACGTATATTATTGTGGGAAGGGGCCTTTCGATTTGTCAATTAAAGAAAGACGGTGGTGATGAATGAGAGTGTGGTTTGAAGGAAGGGTGGAGGGCAGAGTGGCATCACAGTGCTTAGGAATGAAGGGGGGAGGGGGACTCACTTGCTGGGCACAGGTGTCCCAGACACAGGTCCAGGGAGTCAGCATCTTCTCTGCCTTCTCTCAATTCAGTCCTGGGGATCATCAGCCACATTTCACAGGTGAGAAGACCCAAGGGCTGAAAAGTGAGTAACTTGCCCAAGTGACACAGCTAAAAAGTGGCAGTGCCAGGCATGGCTGGTGAAGAGGCAGCCAGAGAATTCAGACTCCACGGTACGAGACAAATACCAGGGCAAGTGAAGATGTCTCTATGGTGGAAGAGACCCGTGCCTTTAAAAAAGATCAGTGGGGAAAGGAGGTAAAATTGGAGAGATTTGAGACTGAAGATTTTTAACTGAAGGAGAAAGATCCTTTTCCCGCATAAAAGATTTAGAAGACTGGGGGAGGAACTCCCGTCTTGAGGAGGAAAAGCAACTGAAAGCAAAGTGAGGTGGAGGCAGAGAGGGGGTACACAAGACTGAGAAGAGAGCTGAGTTTGCAACAGTCACAGTGGAAAGTGAGAAGAGTGAACTTATTACAGCATATCAAAACAATGGCAGCCCTGAAGCCCCCTGCAGAGTGAGAAGTTGTAGGGAGCAAATTATTTAGTTTTCCAGAATTGTCTGTCTTCACACCAAAAACTGATCCCCTGTAGCCCAAGAGGTGGAAGAAGACATCGGTGGTGACCCCAGGTAGCCGATGGGCTTCTCTGATGGCCAAGGTGTTCTGGAATGGGCACCACACTGAACTCTAATTGACTGCTACTTCTGGAATCCAGATGGAGACATGAAAAGAGCCATGGAATGAGGACACTGAGGAGGTTTGAGAGAGGTGAGGTTCAGAGGAAAAGGAAGTGCAGTGTTAGGATCTAGCTTGTATAGTTGTTATTGTGGGCCTTCTTTCTCTTGCTGGACTAGGCTCTTTTAGGGTAGAGATCCATATTCACTCATTCATTCAGCAGACATGGACATCTGTACTATGCCACATCCTTTGCCATGTGCCAGGGACCCAGGGGTGACTCAGACAGACATGGTCTCTGCCCCCACCAAGTCTGCCATTAACGGGAAAGGCAAAAACCTTGAACTCTTGTGAGAGTTAAGAGAGAGGCCTGTAGGAAGCCAGGAGGTTCACTAGACATTAAGAAGGCCAAGAGGGAGGGAGAACACTGCCCGGTGCTCCAGAGGTTTCTAAGTGAATCTGTGAGTGAAAACAGAATGGAAATGTGACTAGAAAAGAAGTTGTCACAGAAGAGATCTTGAAGCCTTGAGATCTAATCAGTAGCTTTTAATGCCTGTGAAATACTGTGGTCATTGGGAAAGAGGAGTTCACCCCAGGAAATGAGTGGAGAATTCAAAGTGGAATTCCCCTGGGAGGTCTCATTTTAGAGAGGTCCTTTCAAAGCAGAGAAAACAGTGAAGTCATCAAGGATTTCATTTTACGTGAATTCACAACATCCATGGAAGCAACAGTCAAGAAGTCAAACGATGTATATCGCATTGAGCAAATCTGCAAAACGCTTTAAAAGACCTCTTTAAAGTGTTAAAAAGCAAAGATGTCACCTTGAGGACTAAGGTGTGCCTGACCCAAGCCATGGTATTTTCAGTCACCTCATATGCATTTAAAAGTTGGAGAATGAATAGGAAGACCAAAGAACTGATACCTTTGAATTATGGTGTTGGTGAAGAATATTTAATGTACCGTGGACTGCCAGAAAAGCCAACAAATCTGTCTTGGAAGAAGTACAGCCATAGTGCTCCTTGGAAGCAAGGATGGCAAGACTTGTTTCATATCCTTTGGACACACTATCAGAAGGGACCAGTCCCTCATGCTTGGTAAGGTAGAGCGTCAGCAAAAAAGAGGAAGACCCTCCAGGAGACAGATTGACACAGTCGCTACAACAATGCTCTCAAGCATAAGAACAAGTGTGGGGATGGCGCAGTACCAGGCGGTGTTTCGTTCTGTTGTACATAGGGTCGCTAGGAGTCGGAACTGACTGGATGGCACCTAACAACAACAAACAAAGATTAAATGAGATCACATTTTTAAAGCACTCAGATCAGTGACCCATATCTAGTGAGATCTCCATACACGTTAGTGGTTTTGATTGTTGCTGGCCAAGAAGATGAGAGTGGGACCATCAGGGAGCATGTTCTGGGCTGGGACTTAAGTAGGAGGTATGGAGAAAACAGAGGTGTTCAGTCGAGGGAATGCCTTCACCAAGCAGCGGAAGCGTGACCCTGCGTACATTCTCCTGCCATACACGAGAATGGCTAAGAGCTCAGATTCAGAACTCAGACGATGGGCGTCTAGTTCAGCTCCGCTTCCTGAGTGCTCCTCAGCAAGTCACTCAGCTTCTGGGAGTCTCAGTTTCCTAACCTGTACGCATTTTTTCCGCAGCTTGGCGCCTAGGGGCACACTTGGTGCTCAATAACGCCGATTTCCTGGGCATCTTCATTTCTCCCCAAAGCCATGCTTGGTACCAGGCTGGCCGTAGGAGTGCGAGTGGGGTGGGTGACAGTAACAAATAATAATAGCAAACACATACAGGGATTTCTAAGTATACAGGTATCTAACCAAGAGCTTGACACGTATTAACTCACTGAATTACCACAATGATCTTAAAAGGCAGGTCTTTTGTACCTTTTCTCAGATGGGGAAACTGAGGCGCAGAGCGGCTAAGTAGCTTATTAAGCGCTATCATGTTTCCTGCAAACGAAGAGAGAAACACATTAACCTTCAGCAGGTAGCAGTCAACACCCTCCCCGCAGAAGCACTCAGGAGCCCCTGGACACCCCCCAGGGGGCGGGACCTAGCGAAGGAAGTCCCGCCCCAAGCGAAGGAAGTCCCTCCCGGCCCCGGCCACCGGTTTCCGCTTCCGCCCTCGCCTCCTCGCCTGTAGTCTACTGCGGGCTGGCGTGTTGTGGATGGCGGCCGCAGGCGACCAAGGCGTGCAGCCGGCGGCCGGTGGGCCTGACAGCTACCGCTCACCGCTGGCCTCCCGCTACGCCAGCCCGGAGATGTGCTTCCTGTTTAGCGACAGGTACAAATTCCGGACGTGGCGGCAGCTCTGGCTGTGGCTGGCGGAGGCCGAGCAGGTAAGGGGCCGGGCGGGGGAGGAGGGGCCGAGGACCCGCCCCGGCACGTGCCTTGCCCGCGCAGCGGGGACTGGGTCGCCTGGGCTGCAGCTGCCCGGCTATTTTCGGCAGGTGTTTCCGCTCTTGAGGAGCTGCAGCCCCAGGAAGGCTAGGGCAGGAAGCCCGGGAGCTGTCACCTGTTGCTTCACATGTTTTTAGTCCCCGAGGGTTAGCGACGCGGAGGAGGCGGCGAGAAATAGGGTCTGTGGTTCCAGGGACTCCATCTGGGCGATTCCCGCAGGAGAGCAGCGCTAACCACGGACATGGAGCGCTCCTTACCTGTTATTTCTTTGCACACCTTTGCTCGTATAATCCCTTTAATGATCTTGTAAACTAAGGAGTGTTTTCCCCACATTATCCACAGGCGAGAAAACCAAGCCTCGAGAGCGCGTTATTTGCCCTAGGTCGCACAGTTAGTAAGAATCGAATTGGGATTTGAACTCGAGTGCAATCCAGAGCCTGAACGCTTAGCCCCTTCTTAGCACAGTCGTTCAGTATAGTTAGTGACAGGACTGGAATTCGGGTGTTCTAGGCCGCTCTTTCGGCTTTACTAGGCAGCGCTGTGTACCTGAGTACGGGGAACTGATTAGTAGACAGGATTTATTGATTTTCCTGTAAGAACTGCACGTAGAGCGGCTCAGCCTGGCTTCAGAAATAACCCCAGAGGGCCCCTCCCAGAAGAGTTGAAGGAAGCTGAAGGTGACATAGATAGAAAGCTGTGTTCTCAAGTTGCAGAGGAAAGTGCCTCAAGCTAAATGGCAAGGTCCTCTCGAGCAGCATAAAAATGAAAATCTGAATACATCCTATGACCTTGGTACAGTGGGACTCCCCAAACAGGAAACTTTCGCCCTGGATCTCCCCCTCCCACCCTATGGTCGAGAAAATCAAGTGATATAATAACAGCAGACAGTTATATAGTGTCTAATGTATGCTAGGCACTGTTTTAAAACTTTACAAGTATTACCTCATTTATCCTCAAAACAGCCTGGTGTGGTAAGTACTGTTATTATTTCTATTTTACAGATGAGGGAATGGAGGCAGAGATATAATAAACGATCTCTCAGGTAACAGAAGTAGGTAATAGAAACGGACATTTCGTAGTGTGTGTGGATTGGAAAGGCTTGCATGTACGCTGTCAAGTGCTATTCTCATTTCCATTCTACAAATGAGGGCAGTGGCACTTAGAACAACTTGGCCAAGGACACCATAGCTGTTAAATGGCTTCAAGCTGGACTTGGAATGTAGGGTCATCTGAATAGGTGCTCTTTACTCTGTCCAGTCAACCCATAATAACCCATTGCCATCAAGTTGATGCTGACTCATAGCGACCCTTTAGGACAGAGTAAGAACTGCCCCATAGGGTTTCCAAGACTGTAATCTTTACAGAAGCAGACTGCCACATCTTTCTCTCTCAGAGCGGCTGGTGGATTCAAACCGCTGACCTTTTGGTTAGCAGCCAATCGCTTAACCACCGTGCCACCAGCGCTCTTTATCTATACCTATACCGTACCTGTATCTGTATCATCTATAAATATATCTATGTCTATGCACTGTTACTCTGGAGAACCCTACTAAGATACCAGTCTACACACTGCCTGAAATGCATACAATTTTGGTCCCATCTCCTGGGTTTGGATTACCTGTTAGTAAACCAGTTGCCGTTAGGTCAGCTGTGACTCAGGGTGACCACACGTGTGTTGGAGTAGAACTGTGCATCCACAGGGTTTCCAGTAGCTGACTTTTTGGAAGTAGCTCGCTAGTCCTTTCTTTCCAGCCGCTTCTGGGTGGACCCAAACCTCCACCCTTGCCGCTAGCAGCTGAGTACCTTAACCATTTCTACCAGGGGCTCCCATCTATTAGTAACGGTGTCAAAATTAGCAGTACGAATAATAATGACATAATAATTTAGTAGTTAAGAAACAAATTTGGGGGCTGAGAGGTTAGGAGGAATGCAGACAATGAGGAGTGGAGAAAGTATAGGTTTTGAGAAGAGAAATTACTTGGTCAGAGGAAGCAGTATGGCTAGGCTGCCCTCTACTGCTTTGCTTTGGGAGGAGCTCCCGTGTGGTACCTACTGACTTGTGAAGGTCCAAGGCAGCCCTGCCACATGTGGCCACTGAGCCCTTGAAATGTGGCTAGTGTGACTGAGGAACTGGGTTTTACTTCTGTTTAATTTTAATTGATTTCAGTAGCCACATGAGGCTGGCGTATTGGATAGTACAGGTCTAACAAGCATGCTGCTCCTTGGGCTTGTGTCCTGGGAGTTCCAAGTGAGGTTTGAACACATTGTCATTTGTTGGTGTATATGTTCAGTATTTGGATCCAGGGTTCAGAGCTGTCTGTGGGCTGCCAACTGTTTTTTATTGCGTTTTGTTTTTTGCCTCCCTGATTTTTCCAGTGATGGACGAATGTAAGATGTTGTTGATGTGTTTATTTTCTCATCAATGTCTCCTGGAATTGCTTTCAGTGGCTCTGAATTTGCTGTACACGATTTGTTTGATGGGAAAACTACTTACAGATTCCCTAATTTTGGTTTCTCTGAGTAGATCCATCTGGGTCAGATGTAAAGCTCTGGGCTGGGTCCCACATTCTGGGCACCTACTTGCCAAGCACTAATGATTGAGCAATAAATAAAAGAACTTTCCTCGTGGGCAATGCAGCTATGGTGAAGAGGAGGGACAAGTAATAAATATGAAAAACGTCATGTGGTGATGTTGTTAGTCTAGTCGATTTCCACTCACGGCTGCCCCTTGTGTTACAGAGTTGAACTTGCTCCATAGGGTTTTCCCTGGTGGCACAGTGGTTAAACACTTGGCTGCTAACCAAAAGGTAGGTGGTTCGAACCCACCAGCCACTCCTTAGGAGAAAGATGTGACTGTCTGCTTCCATAAAGGCTTATAGCCTTGGAAACCCTATGGGGCAATTTTGCTCTGTACATTGGGTTGCTGTGAGTTGGAATAGACTCGACAACAGTGGGTTTTGGTTTCGGTTTTAATCTTAACGGAAGCAGATCACCAGACCTGTCTTCCGAGGTATTGCTGGGTAGGTTCAAACTGCCAGCCGTTAAATTAGCAGTTGAGTGCGAACCGTTTTCACCACCTAGGGACCAGACATGGGAAAAGTACTCTAAGTAAAAGCAAGGTAAAGGGATAGAGTGACCCAGAAGAGAACGCAGATGTGGTTTTACATTCATTGAAGTTGGGGAAGACCTCTCTGAGGAGATGAAATTTGAGTGGAGAGACAGGAATGTGAGGAAGTGGGCCAAGGAAAGCTAGAGGGGCAGAGGGAGCAGTCGAGATCAGGATCACATTGTTGTATGTGTTGGAGTTTACGAAGAATATAACTTACCACGATACATTGAGAAAGTTTCCCCTCTCCCTTCCCCACATACTTTTAGCTCATTTGCCCCAAATTTAAGGATTGGAAGGTAGGGTATAACTGATGACATGAACCAATGTTTTCTCTGTGTCAGTTCAAATAATTGTGACACCACCTGAGGTTATTTGCTTTTTATTTCGCCTGTTCTGCAGACATTGGGTTTACCCATCACAGATGAACAAATCCAGGAGATGAAATCGAACCTGGACAACATCGACTTCAAGATGGCGGCTGAGGAGGAGAAGCGATTGCGACATGATGTGATGGCTCACGTGCACACCTTCGGCCACTGCTGTCCCAAAGCCGCCGGCATTATTCATCTCGGTGCTACCTCCTGCTATGTTGGAGACAATACAGTACGAGCCCGTGTCATTTGTCCCCACTTAGGACTCGCTCTTTCTAATACGTTGATAAAGTTGATCTGATTTTGTCCAGGGTTAGGAAGTGACTCCTTAGATCTTCATTTTTAGGGTTTTTTTAGGCGGAGCACACTTTTGGTATCCTTCCCATGTAAAGTACAAGCATCTAGTGACCTCCATAAAATAAGACCTGCAGATAGTGCTTATGAATCTAAGCCACAGTCTTAGCGCTTTAGTGGCTGAAGTAATTTTCCAAAGGGCTCTTTCTAAAGCCCGTCATATCTCTTGGCTGTGATTTCAGAAAAGAAAGATGAATTGCATTATCATTGCTTAACAAAACCTTTAGTTAGCAAAAGTGTCTTAGAGTCAAACACGGAAGATTAACAGCAGGCATTTTCCTGAGTTTACCAGGTGTCATGCACTGTCCTAAGACTTTGCGTGTATTACTTCGTTTATTCTAAACAACACCGATAAGAGATAGATGCTATTATCTCTTTTTACAATAGCTTTGTTGAGATGTAGTTTGCATACCATATAATATATCCATTCTGAGTGTACAACTGATGAGTTTGAGTAGATTTATAGAGTTGTTTAGCCTTCAGCACGCTCTGGTTTTGCCTCTCCACCCCTCCAGGAGGTTCTCGTGCCATGTGCAGTCAGTCCCCACCCCTGCCTCAGGCAACCACTGGCCTGCTTTGTCTCTAGTTTTGCCTTTTCATGTAAGTGGATCATTTGCCTGTATAGATGAAGAGAAGGATAAAGAGAAGTTGAAGAACTTGCCCAAGGTCACACAGCCAGGAAGGATACAAACCCAGGTAGAACAGGTCCAACGTATATATTCTTAATCCCGGTGCTTCTGTAGAACCTGAAGTTAGATGCCATATAAACTTCCAATCCAGGAAGAAGCCAGTAATTTTTAAGCTGCCCCAAAGACTTTTTTAGTCAAAGTGGTACATGAATAAAGACACCTATGTGCGATTAGGGGAAACCCTGAGCATACTGGCTAAGTGCTACAGCTGCAAACCAAGAGGATGGCAGTTCAAATCCGCCAGGCACTCTTTGGAAACTCTGTGGGGCAGTTCTACTCTGTCCTATAGGGTAGCTATGAGTCGGAATTGACTCGACGGCAGTGGGTTTTGAGTTATGTGCGATTGGTAAGATAACAGGAGAAGAATAATCCTCTCACTTGGAATATCCTTTTTAAAAAGTACTCAGTATATCTTTATGGAGCCATGGTGGCGCAATGGTTAAGAGTTCAGCTACTAGCCAAGAGGTTGGCAGTTGAAATCCACCGGCCACTCCTTGGAAACCCAATGGGGGCAGCTCTGCTCTGTCCCATAGAGTTGCTATGAGTTGGAATCGACGGCAACGGGTTTGGTTTTTTGGTTTTTCAGTATATCTCTGGGGCTCACAGATTGCTGCCTCATATAAGCATGTGTTGGAATTGCCTGTTAGCTCCCTCAGAGCGGGTTTAAATTTCCTGTATCTTGTTCTGGGGCATGCTTTTCTTTGTTAATAATTTATAGACATGAAAAAAGAGAAAACTAACGGAAGTGTCAAATGGAAGCTTCTCAGAGACCTAGCCCTCCTCTCTGGGAAGATACAAACCTTGTTGACCTGGACATTGGCTGTGCGGCGTTCCAGGTCGGACCTTACTTCTTACCGTGATCAACCACTTGAGATGCCATGTAAACAGAGCTTTATGAGTATAGAGGTTTTCCTCCGTATGGATCCCAGTAGTACGGCTTTCTAAGTTCATGTGCTTTTAAAACAGTAATCAGAAAAGAACAACTTCTCCTAGTACCTTTTGGTTTGCACAGGGGTTGCCAATGGTAAGATCGGCTGCTAGCTGAGAAACTCCTTCGAGATGGTCAGATAGAGTTATGTAATAATGTTGTTTGAACAAAGGTGTTTATGACCACTGTTTTTTCCTTTGCAGGACCTGATTATTCTTAGAAATGCATTTGACCTGCTTCTGCCAAAGGTAAGGAGTTGGCAGAACTTCCTACCAACCCTTGATTCCCTGTGACAGGAGGTGGGTGCCAATTAAGAGTTGAGGAAATATAAATCTAAATAGATAATCATTTTCTCAGGCGAATGAGTCTTCGGTCTAATCTATGGAAGTAGTTGTCTTTTGGGGGTGGTTAAAACCTCATAAGTGAATGCTTTTTGATGCATAACCTTTTAAATGAAGGAATCGTAACCAGAGGCACGTTGCTGTCATGTGGCTCAGGATTATGACTTAGCTCTCTTTTTCTGCATGAATTTGCCAGTAGCCTTACAGTCCTGCAGGAATAGTTCATAACTTACTGGGTAGTCAGCACAGTTTTCGAACACTGGTTGCTGTGAATTCTCTAGGGCACTTTAAGATGAAAAGGTGTGTGTGGCCTCTGCCTTCACTGAGCTGGAGGTCCAGTTTAATATAAAATTGTCATAGTTTAGTTACTGATGGTGTAATAATCTGCCCCCCTGAATTCACCCTTTCTCTACTGCATGGTCTTCCTTGCAGCTTGCCAGAGTGATCTCTCGACTTGCCGACTTTGCTAAGGAACGAGCCAACCTTCCCACCTTAGGTTTTACACATTTCCAGTAAGTGATATGATTGTCTCTTGGGAGGGGGATTTGTTGGTGTGCATCTGACTTTCAGTTATGCCTTCAGTTCTCCATTCTTTGTGGTAACCTTTGAGGTAAAGTGTCCCAAAATACAACCATAGCAGATGACTCAGGAACTCTCAAAAATGCTTTAAGGAATGAGCCTGATACTCATCTTCAAAGCTGTACTGGGGGGAGAGGAAATCTAACAGTTCATTTGGAAAGCCTTGGGAAATAGTAGCAAGAGCCTTAGAAAGTGTTCATACCCATCGACTTAGTAATTCCATTCTTGAGAATGTAGTCCGAGAGGTAATCCAAATTCTGGGAAAAGCTTTATGCACCAAGATGTTTGTTACAGTATTATTTATGAGAGTAAACATTGGAAACTATCTAAATGTCCAGCAGTAAGTTGTTGTTGCTGTCAGGTGCTATCAAGTCGGTTGCAACTCATAGTGACCCTGTGCACAACAGAACGAAACACTGCCCAGTCCTGTGCCATCCTTATAACTGTTGTTATGGTTGAGCTCATTGTTGTAGCCACTGTGTCAGTCCACCTGGTTGAGGGTCTTCCTCTTTTCCGCTGAGCCTGTACTCTGCCAAGCATGATGTCCTTCTCCAGGGACTGATCCCTTCTGACAACACTTCCAAAGTATGTAAGACGCAGTCTCACCATCCTTGCCTCTAAGGGGCATTTTGGCTGTACTTCTAAGGCAGATTTGTTTGTTCTTTTGGCAGTCCATGGTATATTCAATATTCTTCGCCAATGCCACAATTCGAAGGCATCAACTCTTCGGTCTTCCTTATTCATTGTCCAGCTTTCATATGCATATGATGCGATTGAAAATACCATGGCTTGGGTCAGGTGCACCTTAGTCTTCAAGGTGACATCTTTGCTCTTCAACACTTTAAAGAGGTCCTTTGCAGCAGATTGGCCCAGTTCAATGCATCTTTTGATTTCTTGACTGCTGCTTCCATGGCTGCTGATTGTAGATCGAAGTAAAATGAAATCCTTGACAACTTCAATCTTTTCTCCGTTTATCACGATGTTGCTCATTGGTCCAGCTGTGAGGATTTTTGCTTTCTTTATGTTGAGGTACAATCCCTACTGAAGGCTGTGGTCTTTGATCTTCATTAGTAAGTGCTTCAAGTCCTTTACACTTTCAGCAAGCAAGGTTGTGTCATCTGCATAACGCAGGTTGTTAATGAGTCCTCCTCCAGTCTTGATGTCCCATTCTCTTTCTTATAGTCCAGTTTCTCGTATTATTTGCTCAGCATAGATTGAGTAGGTATGGTGAAAGAATACAACCCTGTTGCACACCTTTCCTGACTTTAAACCAATCAGTATCCCCTTGTTCTGTCCGAACAATTGCTTCTTGATCTACGTAAAGATTCCTCATGAGCACAATTACGTGTTCTGGAATTCCCATTCTTTGCAGTGTTATCCATAATTTGTTAGGATCCACATAGTCAAATGCCTTTGCATAGTCAATAAAACACAGTAAACATCCTTCTGCTATTCTCTGCTTTCAGCCAGGCTCCATCTGACATCAGCAATGATATCCCTGGTTCCACGTCCTCTTCTGAAACTGGCCTGAATTTCTTGCAGTTCCCTGTCAATATACTGCTGCAGCCGCCCTTGAATGATCTTCAGCAAAATTTTGCTTGTGTGTGATATTAGTGATACTGTTCTATAATTTCCACATTTGGTTGGATCACCTTTCTTGGGAATAGGCGTGAATATGGATCTCTTCTAGTCAGTTGGCCAGGAAGCTGTCTTCCATATTTCTCGGCATAGATGAGTGAACACCTCCAGTGTTGCATCTGTTTGTTGAAACATCTCAATTGATGTTCCATCGATTCCTGGAGCCTTGTTTTTCGCCAGTGCCTCCAGAGCAGCTTGGACTTCTTCCTTCAGTACCGTCGGTTCCTGATCTTATGCTGCCTCTTGAGATGTTTGAACATTGACTAATTCTCTTTGGTACAATGACTCTGTGTATTCCTTCCATCTTCTTTTGATGCTTCCTGCGTCGTTTAATATTTTCCCCATGGAATCCTTCACTATTGCAACTCAGAGCTTGAGTTTTTTCTTCAGTTTTTTCAGCTTGAGAAATGCCAAGCGTGTTCTTTCCTTTTGGTTTTCCATCTCCAGCTCTTTTCACAGGTCATTATAATACTTTACTTTGTTTACTTGAGACGCCCTTTGAAATCTTCAGTTCTTTTATTTCATCAAGTCTTCATTTTGCTTTAGCTGCTTGACGTTCGAGAGCAAGTTTCAGAGTCTCCTCTGACATCCATCTTGGTCTTTTCTTTCTTTCCTGTCTTTTCAGTGACCTCTTGCTTTCTTCATGGATGATGTCCTTCATGTCATTCCACAACTCGTCTGGCTTTCGGTCACTAGTGTTCAGTGCCTCAAATCTGTTCTTGAGATGGTCTCTAAATTCAGGTGGGATATATTCAAGGTCATATTTTGGCTCTCATGGACTTGCTGTGATTTTCTTCGGTTTCAGCTTGAACTTGCATATGAGCAATTGATGGTCTGTTCCACAGTTGGCCCCTGGCCTTGTTCTGACTGATGATATTGAGCTTTCTAACAATAAGAGAATACTTAAATAAGATTGGTGTATCTACAGCCTGGAATATTACGCAGCGATTGAAATGATGCTTGTAAGACTAGTAACATGGAAATGTGTTTGTGTTAATGTTACAAGGAAAAGACAGCATATGAGTTGCACAAAGACTGGAAAAAAGCACTCCAGGATGTTAATATCAATTGCTCTAGTTTATGAGATGATAGGACAGTTAAGTTTTTTCCTTTTCGTGTTTTGAAAATGTACAAGTATTTTCATGATTACCAAATAACCCTTTTTTAATGCCGACGATGTCAGTTTTCAAATGCCGATGACAAGCTGGAGTGATGTTACTTGAGTAGTGGTGTCTTACCATTTCTGTCATACGTTTTGATGGGTTATTGCTATGGCAACAAGAGCATCATCTGTTATTATAACTTCTGAAAGTCTGCTGAGCTTATAAGTCTTCCTTATGTTAGGATCTACCTTGATCGGTAGGAGATACCTGAAAAATTGTTCGTGTGAAGGAGTTGGCGCTCAGTTGTGTGTGCCTTGACCACAGCCAGCGTTCCCTTCTCTGCTGGCTTCCCTACGCACCCAGCATCGTCTGTGCTGTAGCTCCTCTTCCCTCCATGTCTGTCGGAGTGCGCTCAGGGGATGCATTCATCTGGGTGTTTGTCTGAGGAAAGCGAAACCGTAGTGGTAATTGGCTGCCACAGTTAAGCAGGCATTAGGAACTCAGAAAATGGTATTGACTCATAGGCATCACCTCAGTGTGTCAGTCCATGCATTTTTTTTTAAATAACAGCTTCATTGAGGTATATGTCACCTACCATAAAATAAATCTTTTTTTAAAATATACAATTCAGTGATTTTTAGAATATTCACAGAGTTGTGCAGTCATTGCCACTTTCGAATTTCAGAACATTTTCATTACCCCACAAAGAAACCCCATACCTATGACCAGTCACTCCCTATTCCCCTCAACCCTCCCAGCCCTAGGCAACCACTAACCTACTTTCTGTCTTTATGGATTTTCCTCATCTGGACATTTCATATAAACGGAATTGTACAATACGTGACTGAACAAGTCCATGTACACCCTCTTCTTTGCTTGTAACCAGTAATCTGTTCGCAGGAGTTAACAAGGAAAACCATACGATGGGATTAATTTGGGAATAGACCATGGTTTGTGATGTACCTGTTATGGACATTCCTAGTGGTAGGTAGGTCTTGGTGTCACCAGCTGTCAGTATTCTTTAGCCTAATTGGGGAAATGCCACTTGAGATGGACTAGACCATCTTTTAGAACTCAGACATTATTGCGGTTTATTTGTATTTACGTTTTATGTTCAGAAACAAATCTGCAATGGACTGATTTAGATTTCAGGCTGGAAAGAACGCCATGAGCTATTGTGTTAGAAAGTGTGTCCTTTGATTGTATGTATTTTGGGGTTCTCCATAGCATGGCTGGCCCAGCATGGCTGGCTCTTCATTGGCAGGCATTAGCTCCTCACACAGGTCTTCCTTGACTGCCAGTCTGGCTTGGTCTTCTCCAGTACTATCCTTGTTGTGTTCTCTCCTACCATTTATAGCATCAGCAGTTATTTTGTTTGTTTATACAACAGGGTAAGCTCCACTGGGCAGAGACAGGAACTTGTCTGCTTTGTTCACTGTACTGAGAACATAGTGGTTGCTTGGCTAGTATTTCTTAGGAGGTTATATGATACATAGTTTGTAATGGTCTGGGGATATGACCATGAACAAAAACAGACATTGTCCCTGTCCTTACATTTATTGCCTCTTGGGGATGAAGAAAGCGCTATGCTAGTACCCCTTTACTTTTATAAACTTTAAATACCTGTAAATGACATTGATGCTCCTTAGCTGTCATTTGGTTGAATTGTTTTTAGCACTTGTTTGGTCTTTACTGGCTTCTCCTACTCTTACTGTAGCTGTTCCCCCTCCTAGGGGTAACAGTGGTTATTAGGAGAAGCAATGGAGCTTTTATGAAGTAAGGCTTTGGTTTGAGACTTCCGTATGTTCTCTTTGGGTTGTTTTCAGGCCTGCTCAGCTGACCACGGTTGGGAAACGTTGCTGCCTTTGGATTCAAGATCTTTGCATGGATCTCCAGAATTTGGAGCGAGTCCGAGATGATCTACGTTTCCGAGGAGTGAAGGGCACCACTGGCACGCAGGCAAGCTTTTTGCAGCTCTTCGAGGGAGACGACCAGAAGGTACGCTGAAGGTGTCCCAGGTGGGAGCACAGGACAGGGCTGACCTCCAGGATGACAGAGATTGACAGCTGGGTGGAGCCTTTGGGCTGGAAAGAGGACAGGCACCTGGGCAGGATGGCACTCAGACACACCTAAATTTCTACAGGGTTGTGTCTTTTTTCTTCAAGGTAGAGCAGCTTGACAAGATGGTGACAGAAAAGGCAGGATTTAAGAGGTAGGTAAATGGGGAAAATGTTGACTTCCGCATTAAGTTGATGGAAGGTATACTTATTTGTCATTTTCTTCCTTTGTTCTACCCATTTCTTTCCATCTCTGGCATGGGTTTTATTTTCGTACAGCCTGCATTCTATTTTCTTACAATTTATAAGGAAAAAAGAAAACCATTTACTTCTGATTTTTTCAAGTAGCCTTAACTGTGTCGATGCTGTTTTTGGTCCCTGTACTGAGGGTCTCTGGGTCAGTCTGGAATCTGACCGTTTCCATCAAGGGCCACCAGGCTCCACCACGGCTCCTCCTAGACACTTGCACTGGGCTTCAGCATGACATGGGTACACTGGGCTGTGCGTCCTCCTCGGGTCAGGTCGTTGGTAAAAAGAATGGAGGACGTGTGTCCCAGGGCCAGTTTACCTGTCTTAGTCATCTAGTGATGCCATAACAGAAACACCACAAGTAGATGGCTTTAACAAAGAGAAACTTATTTTCTCACAGTTGTGTAGGCTAGAAGTCCAATTCAGGACGTCGGCCCTAGGGGAAGGTTTTCTCTGTCTGTCATCTCTGGAGGAAGTTCCTTGTCCTCCATCTTCCCCTGGTCAAGGAGCTTCTCAGGCACAGGGACCCGGTGTCCAAAGGATGCGCTCTGCTTCTGGTGCTCCTTTCTTGGTGGTATGAGGTCCTCAGTTCTTTTCCTGCTTCCCTTTCCTTTTATCTCTTGAGAGAGAAAAGGTGGCTGTGCAGGCCACAGCCCAGGGAAACTCCCTTTACCTTGGATCAGGGAGGTAACCTGACTAAGGGTGGTGTTACAATCCCACCTAATCCTCTCAACGTAAAATCACAGCCACGAAATGGAGGACAACCACACAATACGGGGAATCATGGCTTATCCAAGTTGACACACATTTTTGAGGGGACACAATTCAATCCATGACATTACCTGTCAGGTTCTCTAGATTCCAGGTGATGGAGCATAGCAGTAAGACTGAGTGGGGTCATGGCTTGACATATTTTGACTTAAGATTCTTTTCTTTTTATTTCTAGGGCTTTCATCATCACAGGGCAGACGTATACACGGAAGGTGGATATCGAGGTGCTGTCTGTGCTGGCTAGCTTGGGGGCATCAGTGCACAAGGTGAGTGGCGGTCGCTGGGGCCAGGTGAGCTCTGGGCACCACAGACCAAAGAATCAACCTCAGACTTTTACTTAATTGTGTGTCTCACGTGTCGTGTCAGTTTTCTAGCAATTTTGTAGCCTATAGATAGAGCTGCTCTTAAATGGATGTGCTTTAAAGGGCAAGACTAATTTTGGCATTTTCATTAAAGTTACCCTAAAGCCTACGAGATGTCCACCTCATTCTGGGGTGTATTAAGTTATTCTTGGCGTTGTGTTGTGTTGCTGTAAGTAGTGTTTTACAGAACGTTACCAGGAACCTTGAATTTGTCATCTCCACCCTTTGGGAGCAGAGAGGAAGTCTGAGTGAGATGCTTTCCAGGAGCTCTCGAGGGCACCACACCTGAACAGCTAGTCTTGTTCTTCAGCCTGGTCCCTGTGCCCAGAGGCCTGCGTGCTGAGATTGTGGGGTGATGATGCCTGTTCCCCTGCTTTCCCCAGATTTGCACCGACATACGTCTCCTGGCAAACCTCAAGGAGCTGGAGGAACCCTTTGAAAAACAGCAGATTGGTGAGTGTCAGGTGGACACCTGGGAGCACCACAGAGGTGCTGGGATGCCGTGGGTGTGTTAGACAGCTTTCCAGCTATGTGTTCAGTGTCCTCTAACGTCTTTCTGCCTTGCTGCTTGTCCTTTGCCTGGTCAGGCTCGAGTGCGATGCCATACAAGCGGAACCCCATGCGCTCAGAGCGTTGCTGCAGCCTCGCCCGTCACCTGATGACCCTCGTCATGGACCCGCTGCAGACAGCGTCTGTGCAGTGGTTTGAGCGCACGCTGGATGATAGCGCCAACCGGTCAGTGGGACGGGGCATCACGTCCAGCAACCTGGGGGAGGTCAGGAGGGGGCGGAGCCGGGAAGTAGAAGGATATATTTGAGCATCTCTGCCTGCTTTCCTTGTCCACAGGGGGCCTGCAGTTTAGCGGGGAGGAAGAATGGTAGAGGACAGTACAGCGATAAGTGCTATATGATCAGAAGTGTATGAGGTAGGACTATAAGATAATGGTTCTGGTGAGGAGTGAGCTTCTTGGCTCAAGTCGACACATGAGACTGTGTGGGCAACTCCTGTCTGGAGGCGAGGTGAGAAGGCAGAGGGGGACAGGAGCTGGTTGAAGGGACACAGGGAATACAGGGTGGAGAGGAGTGTGCTGTCTCATTAGGGGGAGAGCAGCTAGGAGTACATAGCAAGGTGCGTATAACTTTGTATGAGAGACTGACTTGATTTCTAAACTTGCACTTAAAGCACAACAAATTTTAGAAAAAAGTGTATACGGTAGCATGGGAGCAGAGAGGAAGGGGTGGTGTCGCAGGAGTCGAGGAAGCTTCACAGAGGAGGCGTTGCTTTAACACTGAAGAAATGACAAGATAGGGAGCCTGAGTGAAGCCAGGAGAGAGCACAGTTTAAGGAGTTAGTCATATTAGTGCTGAAGACTGAGGTCAGGACGGCAAGAGATGAGGCAGGTCATGATTGTGGGTAGGGGCCAGCTCACGAAAGGCGTTGGAGGCCCTGGAAAGGAGTGTAGTTTATTCTGAGGGCAGGGGATGCCAGCTGCAGTGTCTTGGAATAGTGCCATCTTGATGAGTTATAAAATGAATCAGAAGTAATTTGGAGAGGAAGGCTGTGGTTACAAAGTTGAAGGCAGATAAGCCAGCCAGGGTGGTTGGTTGGCGTGAGGATAAGGAACGAGGTGAGTGGGGTTGCTGTTGCCGTTTACTGAGGCAGGAGCTACAGGGAGGGGAAGATCAGGTTTGAGATGGTGAGAAGGAGGTGATGAGAACATGGCTGAATTCAGTTCAGGTTTGAGGTACCTATGCGCCAACCAGGTGGAACTCCGTCATTGGGCGGGTATAAGATCTGGCGCTTGGGCAGGCGGTCTGGGCTGGAGGTAATGGATTTGAGGGTCATCAGGATATAGGGGTAGCTGGAGTCATGAGATCCAAAGAGATTGGCCAAGGAGTATATATGACAGGAGAAGAGGACTTAGGGCAGCTTCTTGGAACACACCTGCATTTCACCGAAATTGATACTTGTTTAAAGAGATACCTGAGTTGGCTTGTTTGTTTTTTAGACGTATCTGTTTGGCCGAGGCATTTCTTACCGCAGATACTATATTGAATACGCTGCAGAACGTTTCTGAAGGATTGGTGGTGTACCCCAAAGTAAGAGGCCTCAATTAAAAGGCAGAGACTTCGGGAGGGGTTGGAACATGGGAAGGAATGTCACCTTTTCCCGCCGTGGGGTGAGTCTGTGGGATGATGCTTTATGGCCCAATAGGAGTTCTTCCCAGCTGGAGCTCATCCTTCAAGAGTGTTAGGAACTAACTCCATGGAATTCACAGACATTTGTAGAAAAGAGAAAAAGAAATACTTTAAATTGACCTAAACCGTCTACCACCATGAATCATCAGATCCGGGGTGACTCAGCCAAGTAGGAAGCTCCGTTTGCCAGGTTTTAAGTACCTGTGGCACATGGGTTCATTTCTGTCATATACCAGGCTTTTGAGGCTGGGCACTAAAGTTAACAAACTTAAGGTTTTAGGAATTGTTCCTATTAAGCAACTTGCAGAAGTTTACATAAATTAGTATTTCTTTCTTTCTTTTTTTTCTTTAATCAAAATAAAACTGGATTTTTATGATATAGAATAAAATAATCCATTATTCTCTCTCTCTCCATGAACACTGCAGTTAGTGCCTTTCCCTCTGTGCATTGCGTTCGACATCACTGATACCCTGCTGTGTGTATGCTGTTTAACTTGAGGCACGTTCCTGGGCCCCTCACCCACCCTGCTCTTCTAGGTAATTGAGCGGCACATTCGACAAGAGCTGCCTTTCATGGCCACGGAGAACATCATCATGGCCATGGTGAAAGCTGGGGGTAGCCGCCAGGTTCGTAACCCTTCGTGCTCCTGGATTAATTGAGAGTACACCTTAGTCCCGCTCTCTCGTTGAAGAAGGATGGATGAAGGCATTTCGGTTATTACCTTCAGTCACGGTATCGGTACAGAACAGTGACCATACTCTGCCGTAGAACAGACTAGTCTCTGAAGAGGGGTTGGGTGAACTTGGTTTAGTAAAAGTGAATTACTGAATCACTTGCAGAAAGGGCGCACTCAGTGAAGAGATGGAGTCTAAATTTCTATGGGAAGTGGGCAGGAAATAGAACAGATGGTTTATGTGGCTTTAGAGAAAGGGATCCAGGGAGGTGGGTACCCATTTCAGGTCTGTCCTGTGATGTGACCAGAGAGTGGAGATCCTGGTGGAGTCAGTGGAAGGGGGACCACCTCAGCTTAGAGGGGTTTTTTGTGCCACCTGTGTAGACAGAGTGGGTGTGGAGTGTCTGATGACTTTTCAAGAGTTTGCAAATGCCCTCTGTTGGTAGTAAACTGACACTGTTTCCCTTTCTTTTCCCAGGATTGCCATGAGAAAATCAGAGTGCTTTCCCAGCAGGCAGCTGCAGTGGTCAAGCAGGAAGGGGGTGACAATGACCTCATAGAGCGGGTCCAGGCTGACAGCTACTTCGGCCCCATTCACTCCCAGCTGGACCGTTTACTGGACCCTGCTTCTTTCACTGGTCGTGCACCCCAGCAGGTGAGTGTCAGTCAGAACACGTTCACGGTGTGGAAGTCTACCCCCAAGGCTTGGTTTTTGTTTTTACACTGCTGGGCTGCAGAACCTGGAAGACTGTCTTTGATGTTTCTACTTGATGGGGAGAGGTGGTGGGAATGAGGTTAGAATGAATTCAGAACAGGGTGCAGGCAAAAATGTAAAGATTCGGCTATTTTGAGCTGCCTTAAACATTTCCCTATGTGAATTTCTCTGGATTCTGTTTTGGCCTGGGAGAAGCGATGTGATATACTGGACAAAGATTCAGTTTTACTGTCTGGTAATCTAGGTTCAGTCCTGACTTCTGGCTTTTACTGGCTGACAGGATAAAGACACTTCTCTCATAGGGTTCTTGTGTGAATTGAATGAAGGGCCTAACATAGTGGCTGTGTGCCTGGCATAGTGCTTGGTGCATGTTGGTTCTTGGCAAATATTCCTTCATTTGGCCTTTTGAAGAAGAGAGAAGAGTGTGTTCAGAAAGCATTTCTTGTTTGTTGTGTGCTATTGAGTTGATTCCATCTCATAGCAACCTATAGGACAGAATAGAATTGCCCCGTATAGTTTCCAGGACTGTAATCTTTATGGAAGCAGATTGCCATGTCTTTCTCCTGTGGAGAGGCTGATGGGTTCAAACCACTGACCTTTAGGATAGCAGCCGAGCTCTTAACCACTGTGACACAAGGGCACCTTCAGAAAACACTTACCAAGTACATACTAGGTACTCAGTATGTGCTCAGGCACTGGATTTAATTCTGGGAATTTAAAGATAAGTAGATAATCCATGTCTTCCAGAGTTTAAAACTTGGTGGTGAAGACTTGTAAATAGGTATGTATGATACTGATCAGTACATGCAGGAATTGAGGGATACAGCCTATTTGGGGATCACAAAGGAGGAGACATAACCTTTTCGAGGTGGAGAGTTGGAAAAGTTAGGAAGGCTGTCTCGGAAGAGATGACGTCTGGACTGAATCTTAACGGACAAGTAGGAGTTAGCCTGGGAATGCCAGGGTGAGAAGAGGTGGCAAGCACAGCCATTTACATGTGAGAGAAAGTACACTCAGTTCAGTGTTGCTGGAATATAAAGTGTCTCACAAGTAATAGGATTTGAAGCTGAAGAGAGGAGCTTGTCGTGGACGGCCATTATATTCAAATCACTGTGGTGGTATGTAAAAGGTAGATTTGAAAGACTTAAAACTGGAGGGAGACCAATAAGGAGCCAGCTGCAGTAGGCCGCTCAGTAGATGTGGAGGGCTTTGCGTGAAGGCAGTGTGGTAGATGGAGGAGAGAGAGTTGAGGAATATTCAGGAGGTTAATCGCTTGATGGTTGGTTGAATGGGGCTGGAAAGGAAGAGGGAAGAAGCAGTGATGGTTTTGCCTTGGGTGACTGGGTGGAGAACGTGAGACCACCTCAGAGAACGCAGGCTGGGCTGGTTTGTAGGAAAGCATGGTGTGTGAGCTTCGTGGTTGAGTTGCCTGTGTCCATCCAGGGAGAGATTGTTGACAGGCTCTTGAGGAAAATAGAATCTCAGTGGTAGAGTAAAAGCTTCATCAAATTAGGTCTCAATGGTACAAGCTGACGTTGAAAAAGATGTTATCAACTTAAATCTAAATTTTTTTTGGCTTCTGTTTGTTTTCCTCTTCGGCAGGTGCAGAGATTCCTAGAAGAGGAGGTATTTCCCCTGTTGAAACCGTATGAAAGTGTGATGAAGGTGAAAGCAGAACTGTGTCTATAGTATCGGAAAAGAATTAACGAAAAATCATTGTTGGTTAACTTTTATTGCCAAGGCATGAAAACGGTGTTACTGTAGCACCTTGTCTTACTTCAAGAATTATTGCCTTAAATTAATACACCACTTTTTTCTTTGCATGGTGCTTTCATGTCTATCAGGGTTCATAGTGCAGAAGCAAAATAAATTGCAGGTGAACTGTTTTTTACAGCAACACAAATTTGCATCATAAGGGTAGCTCACAGCTTACTGTCTATTCTTTCAAGGCACGTGTTCTAGCTGTCTTATCAAGTCTTCTCACTTGTTCACTTGATTGTGAGGTAGCAAGAAATTCCTGGTCCTCCCGAAGGAGGATTTGATTTGGACGTAGCAAAATAATGTACAGTGGGTACTTTCAGTTCAGTTTTATTGGGCTATGGTAAGTAATGAAGGTTAGAGCCGCAGTAAAAACTCAAAGTGATGTGCTCTTCAGGCTTAGCTCTGGTGGTGCCAGACCTGACTTCATCTTTTGGTAAAGTCTCTTGCGATATATATGGCTTGTATGTCAGGGACATGCTATTTGTGTATATTGATTTCATCAAGATTTGGACAGTATCTACTCCTTGGATTAAACGTGAATTTATGGCCGATTGAGCCACCTGTAGCCACAGAGTGTTGAATAATGAATTACCTTCCACTTGGAAGGGGAGCGCTACGGTGAAGCCTCAGGCCGCTATTCTTAGCCCTGTCTCATTCTTTAAAAATTTCAATTGAGATGAAAATAAAGAAAGCTTATCAGATTTGCAGATGACCAAAATGTTTGGTATAATAACCAAGATTTCATCTGACCTAAACAGGCTTAAATGATGTGGCTAAAACTAAGAAACACATTAGTAAGGATAAATGCAAATACGTTAACCTTAAACTCAGGATGAGCCAGAACTGGGTGCCAGTGAGAGAAGATGGTTTTAGGATGTTAGTGGTAACATAACCCATAAAACCAAGCCCGTTGACAACGAGTTGATTTCCAACTCAGCAGCCCTTTAGGATACGGCAGAACTACCCCACCGGGTTTCCAACGCTTTAAATCTTTATGGAAGCAGACTGCCACATCTTTCTCCAGTGGAGCGGCTAGTAGGTTTGAACCACTGACCTTTCAGTTAGCAGCTGAGCACTTAAGCACTGTGCCACCAGGGCTCCTCAGTGGTAGCATAGTGTGCAGAAAAGCCACCAGTTAAGTCTTACTGCTCCACACTCAGAGCGTTGTATTCAGTTCTGGCAGTCACAGGAACAGGGTTAAACTGGAGCCAACTTCCAAAAAAGGAATGCTAGAACTCTGTCCTGTACAGGAGAAAATTTGTCAGGGCTTCAAATGTTGGGTGGAGGAAGAGTGATTATCTCTTGGCGCCAAGAGACACAACTGGGACGATTCCCATTGTTAAGGGTCTGAGACAGTTTGGGCCCAGACATGGGAGCTGCTGTGAGTGATCTTTCCCCAGGGATCAAGCTGAAGCTGGAAGACTGCCTAGTTAACAGGAATGGTGTGAGGAGAGACTGAATTGTCTCCAACTGTATCTAATCAAAAATAGTCAGAAGTAGAGGACCAGCTAGATAACTGGGATCTTCTAAAAATTAAACACTTAATGCTCATCAAAAGACTTCACCAAAAGAATAAGAAGAGAACCTACAGACTGGGAAGAAAATTTTTGGCTGTTACAAATCAGACAAAGGTCTAATCTCTAAAATGTACAAGAAAATCCAACACCTCTTCAACAAAAAGACAAATAATCCGATTAAAAAATGGACAAAGGAAATGAACAGACACTTCACCAAAGAAGACATTGAATCGGCCAACAGACACATGAGGAAATGCTCACGATCTCTAGCCATCAGAGAAATGCAAATCAAAACCACAATGAGATACCATCTCACCCCGGCATTACTGTCATGAATCAATAAAACAAAATAACAAATGTTGGGGAGGCTGCTGGGAGATTGGAACTCTTATGTACTGCTGGTGGGAATGCAAAATGATACAACCATTTTGGAAAACAACATGGAGCTTCCTTGGAAAGTTAGAAATAGAAGTACCATATGATCCAGCAATCCAACTCCTAGGAATACATCCTAGAGAAATAAGAGTCATCACACAGATATATGTATACCCATGTTCATTGCAGCATTATTCACGATAGCAAAAAGATGGAAACAACCTAGATGCCCATCAGCAGATGAATGGATAAGCAAATTGTGGTACATATACAAAGTGGAGTATTACACAGCAATAAAGAAGGAACAGTGAATCTGTGAAGCATCTCATAACATGGATGAATCTGGAGGACATTATGCGGAGTAAAATAAATCAATCACAAAAGGACAAATATTGTATGAGACCACTACTGTAAAAACTCATGAAAAAGTTTACATACAAAAAGAAACAACATTTGATAGTTAAGAGAGAGGGCAGTGGTAGGGATGGAAAAACACTTAATAGATAAATGGAAACTTTGGTGAAGGGTAAGACAGTACACAATACTGGAGAAGCCAGCACAGCCTGTACAAGCCAAGGTCATGGTAGCTCCATAAACACATCAAACTCCTTGAGGGACCGAATTGCTGGGCTGAGGGCTGTGGGGACCATGATCTCGGGGAACATCTAGCTCAATTGGCATAACAGTTTATGAAGAAAATGTTCTACATTCTACTTTGGTGAGTAGCCTCTGGGGTCTTAAAAGCCTGTGAGTGGCCGTCTAGGATACTCTATTGGTGTCACCCCTTCGGGAGTAAGGAAGAATGAAGAAAACTAAAGACACAAGGGAAAGATTAGTCCAAAGGACTAAGGGACCGCATCTGCCACGGCCTCCACCAGACTGAGTCCAGTACAACTAGATGGTGCCTGGCTACCACCACTTACTGCTCTGGCGGGGATCACAATAGAGGGTCCTGGACAGAGCTGGAGAAAAATGTACAACAGAATTCTAACTCAAAAAGAAAGACCAGACTTGCCGGCCTGAGAGGGACTGGAGAAACCTTTAGAGTATGGTCCCCGGATACCCTTTCAGCTCAGTAATAAGGTCACTCCAGAGGTTCACCCTTTAGCCAAAGATTGAACAGGCCCATAAAACAAAACAAGACTAAAGGGGTGCACCAGCCCTGGAACAGGGACTGGAAGACAGGAGGGAAGAGGAAAGCTGGTAATAGGGAACCCAGGGTTGAGAAGGAGGTTGTTGACCAATGTCAGGCGACAATGTGTGTACTAACTGATGAAAAACTAGTTTGTTCTGTAAACCTTCATCTAAAGTTAAAAAAAAAAAATACTCAGCCTATTGGAAAGAAACAAGAATAGGAGGAAGCAGTCCTTAAAACCAGTCTAATGCAGTTCAGTGCAGCAAACAAGGATAGCGGAGAGCCAGGTGAGAGCTCTTCCAGAAAGTTTGGTTAGTCCCTCTATTATTCCTCTTGTAAAAATCTTGAGGGAATGTTTGAAACTGCTAGTTCTGGCCCAAGGAATTAAGTCGTAGGGCTCTGAGCAAGCTTCCTGTCTGCGTCCTCCTCTGGTATGGCCTCTCAGAGAAGGCAGCTACTATCGGTGTATCTGTAACCCGAGAACTTATATTACATACCAGACACACTGGGTATATCAGATACCATGGATTTTAGTTCATAAATTTCCTCACAGAAAATAAGGAAATGATAATAACCTTGCTCTGACAATTCTGTGGCTGGATTTATGATCCGTAGTGATTGGTGATTTGGCCTGCTTTTCTTCCTGGGCTATTTGAATGGGTGGGTTTGTTTGCTGTTTTTGCCTCTCTTCCTCTTTCCATTCTTTTTTTTGTCTTTATACTTACATATTTGTGATTATAAGGTGGCACACAGCTGTTAACCGAAAGGTTGGCAGTTTGAACCCACCAGCTGCAGCATGGGAGAAAGATGTGGCAGTTTGCTTCATGAAGATTATAGCCTTGGAAATCCTGCTCTGTCCTATACGGGTCACTGTGAGTGCTCAGAAAATGGTACTTCCTTTCTGAGACCAAAAAACTTCACCCACCTTCCTCTCTCCGAGTTTGCTCAGTGAAGGAGCAGCCTGAGACTTCAGGATGCTGCTGTTTGGTTTGCCTGCCATGGGAAAGGTACCTGTTGAACTTGAACCAGCCAGAATTGGGGGGGCGGGGGGATGTGTGAGTCAGCATAAAAAAATAAATAGGAAAAAGTAAAAAAAAAAAAGCTGGTGGGCTATAAAACCCAAAACCAAACCTACTGCTGTCAAGTCAGTTTCGACTCACAGTGACCCTATAGGACAGAGTAGAACTGCCCCGTAGAGTTTCTGAGGAGCACCTGGTGGATTCAAACTGCTGACCTTTTGGTTGGTAGCTGTAGCACTTAACCACTACACCACCAGGCTTTCCGGTGGGCTATAGAGCAGAATATTAAGTGTGGTTTCTTAGGTAATGAGTTGAAGGTGATTTTTATTTTCTTTAAGCTTTTGTGTTTCTGCAAGTTTTAACATACATTTTTTATTTAAATAAGCTTTTTTTTTTTTTAGAAGTTTTAGGTTTACAGAAAAACCATAACAGTAGTACAGAGAGTTCTCATATACGCCATAGCCCATTTTCCCTATTAACATCTTACGTTAGTTATTGTGGCACATTTGCCACAATTAACCGATTTCCATACATCATCATTAACTAAAGTCTATACTCAGGGTTCCTTAGGTTTTTGCTAACGCCCTTTTTCCTGTTCCAGGATCCCACCTGGAACAGAAATTGCATTTAGTCATTATAACAAACATCATTTTTAAAATACTGGAATTCATTTATCTATTTCTTAGAAGATACGTCCTTTATCAGAGATGTGGTCTAATGGACACAACGTTTAGCTCATGAATTTAGCTAATTCTGAACTTAGGTAATCTAAGCAGTGTTTCGTTTCTCCACCCTGGATCTGGCAACCCTATCATTACACTAGTACATGCTGTGTAGAAAGAAACAGGTCAGAGGACAAGTTTCTAAAGGAAATGGTTTAAATGCTGAGTATGGATGGTAATTTGCCTTCATGGAGAGTCCAAACTCAAGAAGAAACTGAGTTGAGATTCTGGCTAACAGCTCAACCTCAGTACTAGGGAGGACCAGGTCATCTGCTGATGGCCACTTGGACAAAGGTCAAATGAGATTCAGGTTTTTTTAATGGGTGAAAACAAGTATGAGGCCCTCCCGATCATATGTCCCATAAAGGCCCTTTGGCTTTAGAAAAGCCATGTTCGCTCTGGCCTTTCAGATTCTGACTTGTCTTCTACAAGTTTTCTGTATTTGTGTGATGTCAGACCTTCCTCTTCTGTCCACCACCACAAGTGGGACAGAAATTGAGGTTCGATAACATTTCAGGCCAGGATGGAATAGAAAGGGGCTCCTTAGGAAATACTGCAGACTCCCTTGTCCCTAATTCCCACTAGGGGATTCCTAGGAAATACCTGGCTCATATGGGGCAGTGATACTAAGTGGCCACAGATGTGTGAGATTGGAAGGGAGACTGGCACCGTAAAGGCTGAATCTGTTTCCATCAACCATGGGTCTCTCCTTTCATTGCTATGGCTTGAGGGCCCTGAGAAATCCTCTATTAAGTTTAAACGCATTGAAAAGCATTACATTGCACCTATGGTTTTAAATTTTAATAGGACAGCTGTCTTAAATAAAGTATTGAGGATAGTGCCAGTTTTCAGAATCTAATAGGTCAAATATATTTTAAGTATATAATGCAGAGGTCCAAACTTAAAGCACAGATCTCAAAAGGATTAAACCGACAATTGTTTAAATTGCTTGTTTTCCTTCAAGGAAAAAAGAGGGCAAAATGAGATATATTTAAACTTTGCATTCAGACAGCGTCATTTCTTTTAAGATAACCTGAAGGAGACAAGTATTTACTTATTTCTGATTGGGTTTCATACTTCAGCAATATTTTATTCACCACCCTACTGTACAGGACACAGAGTGGTGAGCAAGATGGGCCGCACTCAGAGTTGCAGCACAGGAAACAGACTGTACACAAAATGTCCGAGTGGCTCCTCAATAGCTGGGACATGCATAATTCCACATCTGTCGCTTGTTGTTAGGTGCTGTCGAGTCGGTTCCGACTCAAAGCAACCCCGTGCACAACAGAACGGAACACTGCCCAGTCCTGCATCCTCCTCACAGTCGTTGCTGTGCTCGAGCCCATTGTTGCAGCCGCTGTGTCCGTCCATCTCGTTGAAGGTCTTCCTCTTTTTCCTGACTGTGTCTACTTTACCAAGCATGATGTCCTTCTCCAGGGACTGAGTCCTCCTGATAATATGTCCAATATGAGGCGATTGAAAATACTATGGCTTGGGTCAGGAGCACCTTTATCTTCAAAGTGACATCTTTGCTTTTCGACGCTTTAAAAGAGGTATTTTGTAGCAGGTTTGCCCAGTGCAATGAGTCTTTTGATTTCTTGACTGCTGTTTCCATGGGTGTTGATTTTGGATCCAAGTAAAATGAAATCCTCGACAACTTCAATCTTTCTCCGTTTATCATGATGTTGCTCATTGGTCCCGTTGTGAGGATTTTTGTTTTCTTTATATTGAGGTGTAATGCATACTGAAGGCTGTGGTCTTTGATCTTCATTAGTAAGTGCTTCAAGTCCTCTTCACTTTCAGCAAGCAAGTTTGTGTCATCAGTATAATGCAGGTTGTTAATGAGTCTTCCTCCAATCCTGATGCCCCGTTCTTCTTCATATAGTCCAGCTTCTTGGATTTTATTTGCTCAGCATACAGATTTACCAGGTATGGTGAAAGGATACGACCCTGACACACACCTTTCCTGACTTGAAAGCACGCGGTATCCCCTTGTTCTGTTTGAATGACTGCCTCTTGATCTATGTATATGTTCCTCATGAGCACGATAGTGTACTGGAATTCCCATTCTTTGCAATGTTAATCCATCAAAGAATGACATCAAGGACATCATACATGAAGAAGGCAAGAGGTCATTAAAAAGATAGGAAAGAAAAGACCAAAATGGATGTCAGAAGAGATTCCGAAACTTGCTCTTGAATGTGGAGTCCCAGTGCCGTCGAGTCGATTCCGACTCATAGCGACCCTATAGGACAGAGTAGAACTGCCCCATAGAGTTTCCAAGGAGCACCGGCGGATTCGAACTGCCGACCCTTTGGTTAGAAGCCGTAGCACTTAACCAGTACGCCACCAGGGTTTCCTGAGTGTAGAGCAGCTAAAGCAAAAGGAAAAAATGATGAAGTCAAAAGAGGTGAACGGAAGATTTCAAAGGGAGGCTTGAGGAGACTTGTGCAAAGACCTGAAGATAGAAAACCAAAAGGGGAGACCATTCTTAGCATTTCTCAAGCTGAAAGAAGTGAAGAAAAAATTTAAGCCTCGAGGATTCTACAGGGAAAATATTAAACAACTCAAGAAGCATCAAAAGAAGATGGAAGGAATACACAGAGTCACTATACCAAAAAGAATTGGTCATCGTCTAACCATTTCAGGAGGTAGCGTATGATCAGGAACCAATGGTATTGAAGGAAGAAGTCCAAGCTACACTGAAGGCCTTGGCAAAAAACAAGTCTCCAGAATTGATGGAATATCAATTGAGATGTTTCAAAAAATGGATGTAGCACTGGAAGTGCTTACTCGTCTATGCCAAGAAATTTGGAAAACAGCTACCTCGCCAGCAGACTTAAGGAGATCCATATTTATGCCTACTGCCAAGAAAGGTGATCCAGCCAGCTGTGGAAATTATCGAACAATATCAGTATCACACGCAAGTAAAATTTTGCTGAAGATCATTCAAAAGCGGCTGCAGCAGTACATCGACAGGGAACTGCCAGAAATTCAGGCCGGATTCAGAAGAGGACGTGGAACCAGGGATAACCTTGCCGATGTCAGATGGATCCTGGCTGAAAGCAGAGAATATCAGAAAGATGTTTACCTGTGTTTTATTGACTACACAAAGGCATTGGACTTGTGGATCATTTTAATTCCACATCTAGACACGGGGAAAGCTTGTTGAGCTACGTGGAGAAAGGGGCTGTTGAGATGATACAACTTTTTAGTTACCAGAAAGCCACACAGCTGCCCCTGGTTTTCCCTGGGGCTTTGTTTTCACTTTCACTCTCCCTTGTGGTGAAAGGGCTGCGTTTCCCACCTGGGTAAGGAATTACTTCAATACCACTGGCTCCACCCACTCCCATTAGGCATTGCCAGAGTGGAGAAGTGTCTTACCTTGGGTACTGTCTGGTTGTTAGGTGCCATCAAGTGGGTTCAGACTCGGAGCGACCCCATGTGCGATGCAATGAAACACTGCCCAGTCTTCAGTGCTGTCTTAGAAGCTTTTAAGATTTTGACATTTTTCTTTTTCTATCCACTTAGAAATATGAAAGTTTTATATAATTGTTAGCCAATCTACCATTCCTTGAAAGGGAAGTACTCACTTTGTCTCCTGTGGCCTTTAGACCTGCCTGGTATTGATCTCTGATAAATGCTCCACAGGAGTGTCAGAGGGAGGGCTGGAAGTTTTATTCGGTAACAATTGGCAAGCCCTTGTTGTTAGGCGCCGTCAAGTCGGTTCTGACTCCTAGTGACCTTATGTACAACAGAAAACACTGCCTGGTCCTGTGCCATTCTCACAATAGTTGCTGTGCTTGAGCCCATTGTTGGCAGCCACTGTGCCAGTCCATCTTGTTGAGGGTCTTCCTCTTTTTCGCTGACCCTCTACCAAGCATGATGTCCTTCTCCAGGGGCTGGTCCCTCCTGATAACATGTCCAAAGTATGTGAGATGAAGTTTCGCCATCCTTACTTCCAAGGAGCACTCTGGCTATATTTCTTCCAAGCCCTTAGTTCCTTTTTGAATCTGTAGGAAGAGTAGGCCAAATGAAATGTTAACAGTTCACTACAAAAACCTGAGGTGCCTATGCTGAGATTGCATTACCTGTACCTCAGCCTACCTGACATCTATTTCAAATTGTCTTTTCTCATAAAGATAAATTTAAGAAATATAACCCCTGCAAATGGTGAAGTGACAGAAACTGGCTGTCACCGCACCAAAAAGTCTGGAATTCGTTGCCCTGAGACGATTTTTTCTAAAAAGAGTGCTGAAAGAGGCAGTGCTATGATTGGAAGGAAAGGTGAACTTGGCCACAAAAAAATGGGCTCAGATACTGGCTCTGCCACTTAGCTCTCATTATTTTGGGCAGATTCTCCTCTGTAAAATGCAAATGACGAAGCTCACACTGCTTTCAATACAGCAGCGTGGTGAGACTTACGCAGGGGCGCCTTGTAAACTTGAGCACACGGTGTAGTGAGGTCAGGATTGAGACTGCCTCCTGGGTCCCGTAGGCTTTGCTTGTGGCTCTTCAGTTGCCCCTGGCCACCACCTTCTGTGAACACCATCAGGAGGCCATGTCTAATAAGCAGCTCCAAAATTATATTTAGAGTAGGGGAAAGTTCCTGTACTACTGTTGTAATTTTTGGTGACTTTTCTAGAGCCTGGCAAGCCTGTTTTTTTCAGGCTAGAGCCTGAGGTCAGGTAGAATCTGGATAGCAAAAGGAGACAGGGCAGCTGCCTTCCTGGACCAGTCCTGTCCTGTGCTTGACACATTTTCACCAACAGTATGGAGTTCTCCCAGGAGCCTTAAGTCCCCATTCTCATCTTGTGGGTGAGCTCAGTGTTAGTATGGGAAGTCACTCGGAAGCAGGCCCTCTGACTACACCCGCTGCTTCACGCGCGGCCCAGGAGAGTGACCGCTTCTTGGACGCCACCTCAACCAATTTGTTCCCGTTTGTGATTCCCTCCAAGGCTTGTGAATAGTGTAAGAGCGGATCCGGTTGGCCTAGGGCTGGCTCTGAAGTCCGGAGGAAGGCACTACAATATTCAGGTAACGGGGCCCAGGTGAGGACCGCTCCTTCTCAGAGCTCGGCCCCATCGACTCCCATCCGGGCTGCGGCGCAGGCGGGAGGCCTGGGGGCATCGCTAAGGCCCCCCGGGCCGGAGACTCGGCTCGCAGGCAGCGCCCGTGCAGGGTCGGGGACTCGCGGACCCGCCGCCAGGCCCGTCTGGGCCGCGCGCGACTACAGCCCCCAGCATGCGCCGCGGTGCCCCTCGGCCGGCCGCGCGTGCGCAGTGGGGCGGCGGAGCGCTGACTGAGTCCGCTCCCGCGTCTCGACTGAGGCGCCCGGGGCGCGCGGCGGCGGCTGACAGCTGGACGCCCCCGCCCGGCTCTCAGGCTCCGGGGCAGGTGAGTGCGGAGCGCCCGGTCGGTGGGCGCCCGCTGGGGCCTGCGGGGCCCCGGCGCCCACTCATCTCCGTGAGGACCGCGGGGGCGGCTACGGACAGACTGACCGACGGACGGACGGCCGGGCCTGGGGCGGGGAGCGGCTCTGCAGCTGCACGCCCCCTCCGCGGTCCCGGCCGGCGCTGTGCCGGTGCAGCCGGGACCGGGAGGACCCGCGCGCTCCGGAGGCTGGGGACCCCTGGCCGGCGACGAGCGCCGTGCGGTGGCCGACACTGGCCCGGCCGGGCGGGGCGGCACCGGGCTCTGGGTTGGGGCCCCTGGTGCCAAGCCGGCCTGCGCCCCCTCCGCGGCTGGGGGCGGTTTACAGGGGCGGCACCTGCCGCGCGCGGCTGCCTTGGCTTCTCAAAGTGTGGCTGCTGGGGGCGCGTTTCCAGCAGCAGACTGCCTCGGGGCTGGCTCGTGCCTGTGCATTTAGGGTCCTGCTTCGGACCCAGGCAAACCTGGGAGCAGCCCCACGCAAACCTGGGAGCAGCCCCACGCAAACCTGGGAGCAGCCCCACGCAAACCTGGGAGCAGAGATGCTCGACCCACCTGAGTCTCGGAGGGAAAAATTGATTTGATTGGACTTTTATATTGAACTGTATAAATGAGTTTGTATTTTAATACTGGGGAAATGGAGGCGTATTTTAGCCAGGATCACGCAGTGTGGCTAGGATTGGAATTTTGAAAATTATTCTCATGCTTAGTTCACTGAGCCAGGTTGTCTTTTATATAATGGGAAAACTGAAAAGATGTTTTGAAGTTAGCTTTAAATGGCTGTATCGCTGTCTTATTTTACAGTATAGTGCCAAAAGTGAAATTTGTGGTAGGTTACCAGCTGTCTTTTTGTTGGTTTTTTGTTTTCTTCTTAGAATATTCCTTATCCTCTTATTCATTCTTGGTGAATTCAAGTTCCTGGTCAGACCCTGCTTCACAAGAACTGAATTTTCAAATTTGACTTGTTTCATTGTAGCTTTTGTGATTTCACTTTAAGTTTGTAGGCATATACATTTCCTACTTCTTTTCTTCCAATTCTCTCTGAACTCTTAAAAACAACACGAAAAAAAAACAGTTGCCTGTCCAGTCAGTTCCAGCTCATGAAGACCCCACGTGTGTAGAGTAGAACTGTGCTCCATAGGGTAGAACTGTGCTCCATAGGGTTTTCAAGGCTGTGATCCTTTTAGAAGCAGATCACTGGGACTTTCTTCCAAGGTGTCTCTGGGTGGGTTTGAACTACCAATCTTTGGTTTGTAGTCCAGCATTTAACCAATTGTGCCCCCCCGCCTGCCCCCAGGGATTCTAGCAGTAGTTTTATTTGTTTCCATAATGGATTCTAAATAAAGATTGGTAACTTTCCTGTCTTTTGATAATCCTAAGTGAATGTAGCTCTCTCATCACGCATTGTCACATCAGCCTGATCCTTTCCTATAACTCATTAAGAAAGAAGGTGTGCGATCTGGGGGACAGAGAGGAGGGACAGGAGGTATTTCTGTTGATCACATAGAGGTAACAGGTGAACGTACCCATGACCAAACGTTAAAAGGCTGTAAACAAAAATTCTTCAAAGTGTAAAAGAGCATACTAACCTTGTGAATTTGAGAACTTGACAGGTTCGCAGAAAAGTCAATGAACTGGAGCTGTAAGTCACAGAAATGGACCTGACATGAGAGTGAAATATTGAGAAAAGCACTCAGGAGACAATTGTCTGCTTTATTATATGGCCATCTTTCTGTGCCTGGAGTGGATGCCAGAAACACCTTGCTGGTTTAGAAGCTTAAGAAGTGTTTTGTGTGTTTGTGTTTTCAGTTTTTCTCTTTGTAGCCCTCACTGAAGGTTTTAGCTGGAACCCAAAATCATGTATGTTTGGTGATTTATTTAATATGTTTCATCTAGCTCCTCTCTGTTACTCAGCTGATGACATCAGTAATTTTCCACAGCAGCCATTCATGAGCTCATGCAGACTGTTACAAGGAAATGGGAATAGCACAAAGGATGAAATAAAGATCCTGTTTCCATTGCCTTCACATATTACATGTAGACTTAATCAGGGTTTCTGGACTGCAGTACAAGATGTGTTGTGGGACGGGTTAGAACACCAGAGCCCAGGCTCCTACATGCAGTAATAATCATTGATGGCATTTATTGTAATTGTCGCCACAATGCAGTGAGGTGTAGATATTATCATTTTCATTTTACCTATGTGTAAGTTGAGGCACAGAGGTTAAGTGCTTTGCCTACAGACACAGAAAGTGGCAGGGCCAGATTTCAAATTCAAGTCTATCTGACTCTCAAATTCCTGCCCTTCCTACTATGCTGTTCTACCTTATCAACAAACAAATTCAAGTCTTTCTCATCCTTAAAAAAAATTTTTTTTGAACTCTCCTGTGATCATGAAGAGGATTATATTCCCCCTTCAAATTACCACCATTTCCCCTTCTTTTCCTTTCTAGACTTGTCTCTGAAAAGCAGACTCTATGTCCTTCTCTTCTACTTGCTCCTCAGTTCATTGCAGTCTGGCTTCTACCCTTAACTGTCTATTGAAACAGCTCTCATGAGCTCCACTCACCCGCGTGTTGAGTGCCTACTGTGTGGACCATCTTCTAGACTTGCAGAGATGGACAAGACATGAGTTTTGCCTGAAGGGAGCTTAGGGAGTAGTGAGGGAGAAATGGAAGTTCAAACACGTAAATATCCTTAGTCTTAGGAACTGAGGGAGGACCACTTCACTGAGGTGACACTTGGGCTGCAGACAGAGAGAAGCCATAAATGGTCTCACAGTGTGGTATCATGGCTGTATGCTAAGGTGTGTGCTTTTAGGGGAAGCTGTACCTCACCAGTGAGAGATTGCCATGGTGGGGAGATATAGGGTAGGCTTTAGAGCCTGATAGATCTGGGAATCTGAGCCTCAACTTCTTTACAAAATGGAGATACTTATAACACTTGCCTGGAATGGAAGCTCTCTGAAAGTAGGGCCTCTATCTTGCCCACCACTTCATCTCTTGTTTCCTAGAACAGTGGTAGGTGATTAATAAATATTTGTTGAGTGAACACTGTACAGGAGATGGTGTTGTGTTCAACACATGGTAGGTACTAGTGCCATGACTAGTAACATACGGCTGAAATATCAAGGATGGTTTTTCATTTTTTTGGTGTGGCTTAACTGATTTTGAAGACAGCACAGTGTTTAAAAATTATGCAACTCTCATCCCACTTCTTTTTGAAAATGTGGGCTCATTATAGTTACAGTTCATAAATGAGTATAGCGACCTTCACTTCTTTCCAGTACAAACAAAAACCCATTGCTGTTGAGTCGATTCCAACTGAGAGTGTCTTAACTTCTAACATTAGGCCTCCTTCCCAGTGATATGCACATTCCTACTTTTTCTTGGTGTTTTTATAAGTTTGTGATGGAGGTTTTACGTGTGTGTTTTCTCTTTGCCAATGATGGGAGTTCTTTTGTGAAGTTAGCTTCTTTGGAATCGTTAAATAGCTTTGTATGTAAGAGTTACATCAGAAATGAAACTGAAAACAGCAACCCAGTTACTAAAAGTCTTATTCTTGGGAAGAGCCCAATTTCCTAATAGGACTGAGAAAAGAATTTCTAACAAAAGGATGTGACTATTCCCAGCCTTCTCTAGATACCTAGTTAGCGTTCTGGCTAACATTCCAAAGACAAGGACAGATCATTTCCCTTTTCTTGTGTTTGCATTTCATTTGTAAACATCCTTGATTTGTGTGACTTGAGGATAGGGTTAAAGTCCAAATACCACTTTTTTTTTTTTTTTTTTTAATTTTTGGTGAAAGCAGTAGAGCACCAAGTTCAAATTCTGGCTCCACCACTTTATACTTGGAAAATTTACTCAAGTTCTATACCTGACTTCCCGATGCCTCATCTTCCTCCTCCGTAAAATTGGGATAATTACGACCACTCCTCATAATAATAGCTCATATTTATCAGGTGTTTACTATATAACAGGCACAGTTCTAAGAACTTTACTGGTACTAACCCTCACAACAACACTGTATTATTAGCATTACCACTTAACGTGAGGAAACAGGCACAGAAAGACTTAACTTGCTCGTGGTCATACAAGTAAGTGGTGAAGTCAGCACTGAACCTAGGTAGTCTGACTCCAAAGTTTGTGCTCAGAATCTCCTACTTCATAGGGTTGGTTAGAAAATGAAATAAAACGATGTACGTGAAACGGCTGCGACGTGCATTCAGGACGTGTTAGCTGTTACGTTTAACTTAGAGTTTAAAAGCATTTCACACACATTTTCTCATTTGATTGTCATAACCCTGTGAATTAGGCACGTGTGGCCATGACCATTTACAGATAGGAAACTGAGGCACAAGTTTGGCCCCTTGCCCAAGACCATATAGCAAGTGAGGAGTGATATCCTGGCTTTTGCCTCCTACACACCGGGATTATCATGTTGCATTTGAGACATTTCCTTTTGAGAGGTTTTAGTGGACGTATGTTGTTTTGGCCTCCCCACCATCCAGTCCCCGTCCTTCTGGGAGCAGCAGCACCATTTTGCTTTGGGGAGCAGTCAACCACCCCTGACCAAGGTGGTCAGTGGGCACGTGACCCAGGTGGGGCCGACAGGTGTTAGTCTAATAGTTGTGCTCCTCCTCTAATTCGAATCTTAGGTTGAATGACATAATGACAAACAGTTGGAGCTGCTTCGTCACAACCACAGATTAATTCTTAATATCTAGATCCTGGGGCTGCTCTGTGATTTGTTTTTAAAGGCCCGATTGCTCAGCTTTTCCTCAGTTCTATGCCCTATCTTGTATTTTTCTAATACCATTCCTTTATTACGTAACTGAAGGTACCCAAAGGTAGTTTTTGTGGCTTGCAGCTAAGGCTCCCATAACTTACTGTTATATGACATGAGGCCATGTTACTAAAGAGCAGTTCAAATAATCAGTTATCTCTAACCTGAAGAGAAATCTCAGAGAATACTTGAAGGTTGTCTTCAAAGATGTGAAGCATATAGTCTACAAAGCCAAAAAGAAAAAACCAAACCCATTGCCGTTGAGCCAATTCCAACTCATAGTGGCCCTGTAGGACAGAGTAAAACTGCCCTGTAGGGTTTCCAAGGAGCGCCTGGTGGATTCACACTGCTGATCTTTTGGTTAGCAGCCAGCCGAGCTCTTAACCACTGTGTCACCGGGGCTACAAAGCGTCCCTAAAAAGACTAGCAACAGATTTCTGTTCAAGTGAAAGCGTAAGGTAGGGCTATAGGGTATGTGGAGGTAAATAGCCACGAAATTGTTCAACCAAAGACAAGGTGATCACCTGGAAGGAGTGATAAGGACTTAATAATCCAGTGGATTATTGATTCTATGGGGTAATGATTGTATGATTGAAATCTAAGTCTGCAGACTCCCCAGACAAGTAATCTTTCTAGAACAGACTCTCTTGCCTTTCCCTCCCTTTTCAACCTGACCTCCTGTGCTCTTGCTTCACTGCCTGTGTACTGCTGTTCCCTCTGCCTGGAATGCCCTTTCCCTGGACCCCTGCTTCACTCAGCCACTCACCTTCTTCAGGTCTTTGCTCAGATCTCACTTTTTCATCGAGCCTTCTCTGACCGCCTAATTTAAAATAGCAACTTCTGAAACTCCCCATCCCTCTTCTGCTTCATTTTACTCTGTCGCACTGTTCATCACCTGAAAACAATGTATTTTCTCCTTTTTTTAATGGCTTGTTTCCTCTCTAGGTTGTCAGAACCTGAAAGAAGGGATTTTTATCTGTTTTGAGCACTGCTGAATCATCAGGACATAGAACAGCACCTGACACGTAGTAAACCAAAAACCCATTGCCATAGAGTTGATTCTGACTCATAGCAACCCTGTAGAACAGAGTAGAACTGCCCCGTAGGTTTCCAGGAAGCAGCTGCGCTACCAGGGCTCCTGACACATAGTAGGCACTCAGTAAATATATGTTGAATGAATGAATGTTTTCTCAACCCAGAATCACCAGTGGATCTGCTTTGTGTTCTAGGAGCACAGCTAGCTCATTCTGTCCACTTTGCACCATTTTCACATTGCTTCCCGTATTCTCTGGTGCCTCGTTTTCCTTGAATCATAGCATTTTAGGACAGAAGAGAAGTTTGAGATCATCCCATTCATAAGGGCCAGAGAGGTGTGACTTTCCTAAGATCACACAGCTAGTTAATGACAGAATTGGGGTGTGAGGGAGAGGACTATTGGTTTGTTTATCTATTTATTAAACCATGGTCCCCTAAATCCTGCTAGCTCGGGCCCTTGCATTGTCTATGAAGTATATGCAGATTCCTCAATGAATTATTTTTAAGCTAATATCTGTTTGCTTCAGGATGACTTTTGTAGCTATGACTTCATCTCTTTGAACTCTGATAGCATTTGTAGTCTATATTCTCATTATTAACCTGCCTTCTGCTGTACTATGAGTCAAAATCGACTCAGCACCGCCTAACAACAAACTTGGATTGTTTTCCCATTTCATGTGTCTATATCTGCCTGGTCAATGAAATCTTGTGGACAGAGACTGAGTGTATCTACCAGAGAACTCTCCTGGAAGGCAGTATAATGTGTAAAGTCTGCTCAGTATAACTTTCTGGGATGAGAGAAATGTCTTGTGTGATTGTTAACCATTTTCCTTTAGGCCGTGTGTGTTTGTATGTGTGTGTGATTAAGTAATCCCACTTAGCCCCACTACCCAGAGATAATCAGTAAAGATTTGAATTTTCATTTACTTATTCGTTTATTAACTGCAAACTTGCCGGCTTTTCCACAAAGCTGTCTATAACTCTTATAGCGTTATATATAATGAGTACATATAACTCATTATCAGAAAAAGTTTTAGTGAATGTATATGGGTGACTTTTTGGTTGCTTGTGTTTTGAGATTCAAGAATAGGTAGAAAATGTCATAGGCAAATAGACAGGCAGGGTAACAAACTTTGGAAGTTCATTTTATATGGATGTACATTGCAGAATACACATGTATTTAATTTTATGAATTATGTATATTCTTTAAAATTACGTTACAGGCTCAAGCATAACAATGATTGTGAGGATGGCGCAGGACCAAGCAGCATTTTGTTCTGTTGTGCACAGGGTCGCTAGGAGTCGGAATCGACTCGACAGCACCTAACAACATCATGTATAGTCTTTAAAAGTTGCCACAACTTTTATTTTTGTAAATTATATCTTTCCCAAATTGAGTCACATAATAGAAACAGTGTTTTAACACTAAACTCATCCACCTTGGGAAGAACCACCGCTTAAGAAAGGTGACCGGAAGACCTTGTGAATCTCTGTGAGCCGTGGAAGAAGAGGCACAAACATTTTAACAATGTAAATATTGCATTTAGGAACTGGAAAGATATAAGCTGAAACATTTTATGAATTTATTATACTAAATTTAAAAGATAAACCTGGAAGCTCACTGAAACAAACAAAAAATCCAAATTACTTTTACAAAGTGGAAGATTGTGACTTAATAAGGGTACTTGGGAGTTTATAATTTCGCTCTACTACAGTGGTCCAAAAGAACTACAAATGTAAAGCATTGTTGAGAATGTTTTGGAAACAAAACAGAAAATACTATCCCATCCTTTGTTTAAAGTGAGATGCCTCTGACGTTAGAATACTTTGTGTTTTTCTGGTAGAATATAGATTCTTCTAATTTCTAGAGCAAACAGTGATAAAGCATGCTTATCACTACCTGACATTACCATTTATAATATACTAATTTGTTAATAATTGTTGTCACTTTATATTATGGGTGTGTTTCTCTCTCTACCTGACTAGAATAAAAGCTCCACGAAGACAAGATTTTTGTTCTGGTCATTGCTGTATCCCAGCACATAGAACAGGATCTGATGCAAGTAGGCACTCATTTATGTTGAATCAAATAATGGGGCCTGCCAGGTGAGCTCAGAGTGAAGAGGACTCTCCAGTGTGAAAAGGTAAGAGTTGAGAGGACATGTGATTGGAATTAAAAATGGCATTATGTTAATAGTAGCTACCAAGAATTGTTCCACTGCTATTCATAAGGTTTTCACTGGCTAATGCTTTTCAGAAGTAGACTGCCAGGTCTCATGAGGAACCTTTACATAGACCAAGAGGCAGTTGTTTGGACACAACAAGGGGATACTTATTGGTTTAAAGTCAGGAAAGGTGTGCATCAGGTTGTATTCTTTCACCATACCTGTTCAGTCTGTATGCTGAGCAAATAATCCGAGAAGCTGGACTATATGAAAAAGAACGGGGCATCGGGATTGGGGAAAGACTCATTAACAACCTGCGTTACACAGATGACACAGCCTTACTTGCTGAAAGGGAGAAGGACTTGAAGCAGTTACTGATGAAGATCAAAGACCACAGCCTTCAGTATGGATTACACCTCAACATAAAGAAACAAAAATCCTCAACTGGACCAATGAGCAACATCATGATAAATGGAGAAAAGATTGAAGTTGTCAAGGATTTCATTTTACTTGGATCCACAATCAACAGCCATGGAAGCAGCAGTCAAGAAATCAAAAGATGCATTGCATTGGGTAAATCTGCTGCAAAGGACCTCTTCGAAGTGTTGAAGAGCAAAGATGTTGCCTTGAAGACTAAGGTGCGCCTGACCCAAGCCATGGTATTTCAGTCGCATCATATGCATGTGAAAGCTGGACAATTAATAAGGAAGACTGAAGAAGAATTGACACCTTTGAATTGTGGTGTTGGCGAAGAATATTGAATATACCATGGACTGCCAAAAGAACAAACAAATCTGTCTTAGAAGAAGTACAACCAGCATGTTCCTTTGAAGCAAGAATGGCAAGACTGCATCTTATATACTTTGGACATGTTATCAGGAGGGATCAGTCCCTGGAGGATATCATGCTTGGCAGAGTACAGGGTCAGTGGAAAAGAGGAAGACCCTCAACGAGGTGGATTGACAAGGTGACTGCAACAGTGAGCTCAAGCATAATAGCAATTGTAAGGATGGCACAGGACCGGGCAGTGTTTCGTTCTGTTGTGCCTAGGGTCGCTATGAGTCGGAACAGCCTCGTCGGCACCTAACAACAACAACAACCACCACCACCAAGAATTGAGCTCCAGCTGTTTTGTTTATCTATTGCTGTGTAACAATCACTCCAAAATTTAGCAGCTTAAAACAACAACAGTAATCACCTTATTATCATCTCTTGCTCTGGAGGTTGACTGGGCTCAACTAGGCAGTTTTCGCTTGGCGTTATCTGAAGTTTGACATGGCTGGGGCTGTTTTGAAAGTTTCCTCACACATCTTGGAGTTGATTGTGACTGGGAGCTGGATCTCAGTTGGGACTGTTGGCAGAACAACTACATGTGCCCTTACCAACTTCACAACCTGCCAGGTGTGTTCCAACAGCCAATGAGGTAAAAGTGTGTGGCATTTTTATGATGTACACTTGGAAGCCAAATAGTAGCACTTTGTCATATTGTATTGATGGAAGCAGTCACAGAGGTTTGCCCAGATTCAAGGGGAGGGGACATGGACCCCACCACTCAGTGGGAGTGTCATGTTTTAAGAAGAGTGTGTGGGCTAGGTTATATTGTCGTGGCCCATCTTTGGAAATACGATCTCCACACCAAGTATGTGTAAAGCGCTGCGCTAAGGGTTTTAAATACTTTCTCACTTACCCTGAAGGTACCTGTTACCTTAATTTTACAGATAGGAAAATTGAGGTTGTGAGAGATGAAATTTTTTGCCCGAAGGTCACACAGCTAAGTGGCAGAGCAAGCTGTCAAACTGAAGCCTTGTTGCTCCAGAGACCAACTCTACACCGTACCATGGTTAAAGAAAGTAACATAGATTTCTTCCTGCAATCCCGAAATACTAAGGAAGGTATATTCATGCACCTATTGCCATTGAGTCAATTCCGACTCATAGTGACCCTATAGGACAGACTAGAAGTGCCCCATAGGGTTTCCAAGGCTGAAATCTTTATGGAAGCAAACTGCTACATCTTTCTCCTTTGGAGTGGCTAGTGGGTTCGAACCACCGAACTTTCAGTTAGCAGCTGAGCGGCTTAACCACTGCGTCACCAGGGCTGCTTATATTCATGTAGGCAGCTCATAAAACAGAGAATTAACTTGGCCATTCCTCACTTACTGCGTGCCTATTAAGTACCAGGTGCTGAAGAGGGTTCAGCCCTTAAGGAGCTTTACGCCTAAGAAGTCACACACCGTCAGTTAACTGAGATAGATATCAGCATGTGGCACTGGACAGGTATGTGTCCGTGCTGAGGGGAAGGACTAGGAAAAGCTTCACAGAAGTGGCATTTGGGCTGGGCACTGAAAGATGGATGGAATCTGGACATTCTGAAATGGGAGGTGGGCTTCTCAGCAGAGACACATCCATAAATTAGCACAGAGGCTTATTGAGAGAGCACTGAGTGGTCTGGTTGGCTGAATCAAAGGGTACATGAAGGAAAAATAAACACTGACTCAAAAGGTAGCTTGGCTGACCCTTGAAGAAGGTGAGAAGGGAATGATATAATCAGAGCTTCAGGGGATGTTAATCTAGTGTTTAACACGAATGGAAAGAGAGGAAAGAGGCATGGAAACCTCTTAGGACACTTGGAGTGACTCAGCAAAGTGGCACTGAGGGCCTGTATTAAGGCAGTAGAAATATAGATGGTAGAGGTATTTTGGAGGTAAAGTCAGTAGACTTTGCAGTTGGAGAAATGTTGTTAGTTGCCATCAAGTCAGCTCCTACTCATAGTGATCTTATGTGTAATAGAACAAAACATTGCTCAGTCCTGTGCCATCCTCACAGTTATGTTTGAGCCCATTGTTGAAGCTATTAAGAGAAGTCAGAGCCAAAAATTACCCTAAAGCTTAGAATCTCAGTGCCTTGGAAGAGGAAATGAGAAAAAAAGGATCATCTGGGATGGAATAAGTAATAGGTTCTTTTGAGAAATACAGATTTTGAAGTGTTACGGGATAGTCAAATGAAGCTACCCCACAGGAAGTGGGAAATGTCAGGAGTGTTGCCATGGCTGGAGATAGAGATTTGTGGCTTACCCTTAGAGCAGTGTTATGGATTGAATTGTGTCCCCTAAAAACGCCTGTGGTTACAGTTCCATTTGAAAATGTGTTGTCTTTGTTATGTGAATGAGGCATGATTAGTGTATCTTGAGTCAGTCTCTTTCGAGATATAAAAGAGATTAAATGCAAATTAGAAACAGATGGGGTAAGATAGATGCCAAGACACATGGAGATCTCCAAGGAACCAGGAAGCAAAAGCTGAAGAGACGAGAGTTTGCTCCAGAGCTGACAGAAGGAGAAAGCCTTCTCCTAGGGCTGGCACCCTGAATTTGGACTGCTAGCCTCCTAAACTATGAGAAAATAAATTTGTTTGTTAAAGCCATCCACTTAAAGTATTTCTGTATAGCAGCAGTAGGTAACTAAAACAAGCAGCTACAGCCCCATTAAACAAACAAAAACAAAACCGGTTGCCATCGAGTTGATTCTGACTCATAGTGACCCTATGGGATAGAACAGAACTGCCCCATAGGGTTTCCAGAAGCAGACTGCCACATCTTTCTCCTGCAGAGCAGCTGGTAGGTTTGAAACTCCAACCTTTCAGTTAGCAGCTGAGTGCTTAACCACGGTGCCGCCAGGCCTCCTACAGCCTCATTAGGAGTGGTCACAAGATTGATTTGGAGAATGTCGTCTTCTGGAACTCTAGAGAAAGAAGAGGAGCCACCAAGGAGGCAGTTGAAAATAGAGAAGGAAAGCCAAAGTGGTCAGTGCCCCAAAAGTCATAGGAGAACAGTTTTAAGAAATCAAAGTAAGTCCACAGAGTCAAATGTTCAGGGAGTTTAAAGAGATGAGGTGACTAGGAAATCACTGGAGGCATTAGAGCAGCCTAAGTGGTGAGGGAAGAAGCTGGGTCAGAAAAGCTCAAGGAGTGAGTTGATGGATGGGAGACGGGCAGAATTCTACACTGCTTTTGACAAGTATGGCGGTGAGGCAGAGGAGAAAGAGAGAAAGTTAGGTGGTTTGAGTGGTCCGGGGATGGTTTGCGTAATTAAGCATACAGGAGACCTGAGGTTATGCACTGGGCATGAAGCCAGTGGAGAGGAAAAGACTGAAGACGCTCAAGGGAAGACACTATAACAGTGAAGGAAGTGGCTGAAAGGATTGCGGGTAGAGGAGTTAGTCTTGGAAGTGAGAAGGCCACTTCTTCCTCTAAGATGTCAAACAGAAAGAGCACAGGTGAGAAGACTGAGTGGTTTTGAGATGGAGAAGAAGGAAGTTGAGGGAGCTTAAGCCTAATGACCTCAGCTTTGTTTAGCTGAAACCTAGGTCCTGAGCTGGGGGTGAGTGGCAGCAGAGGGCAGCCGGTCTGAAGGAAGGTGGCAAAGATTTGAAAGTCACGCGGAAGGAATTCAGAGATGAGTGGAGATTGCCGTGCACCAGTGAAGATAAACAGGTGCAGCTGGTTTCCTGACCTCGTCCAGGAGGAACATGGGCGGAGAAAGCTGTGAGAGGAACTTACCTGGGGCTGGACAAAGCACACGTTCAGTTGTTAGTTCAGGACTAGTCAGAACTGTGGTGTAATTCCTGGTGTAGGAGCGGTGTTTATGGACCTGATTCTTGCAACTGGCAGTATTAAGTATGAAATATAAGAATTACAAAAAAAATTTTTTTTGGATTATTTTATGGAAGGCAGTTTCCTGCCACATACAGGTGTGTGATATGCCTAACCCTAAGGTTTACACCAGTGAGAGACAACCTCTGTGCCTTTTCTTCTAGGATTTCTGTTGATCTGAGTGTAATTCCAATTTGTCTGTTCCTCTGGGTTTTTTTTTTTTCCCCCTGTGCTTTTGATTCAGTTTCAGGTTGGAATAGTGGAAATAGGAGACAGCTTCTGGTCTGACTCTGTCAGTTTCTTTGCTTGGAAAAAAATGAGTGGGAGATAAACTCAAAGGATACTTCTAACTCTGTTGTTCAGGTTCTCTAAGTGCTTTTGCCTGGCACCCCGGTAATAAAGAAATTGTTGTTGGGTGCCGTCGAGTCGATTCTGACTCATAGCAACTCCACATGACGGAGTAGAACTGTCCCACAGGGTTTTCTTGTCTGTAATCTTTACAGAAGCAGATTGCCAGGTCTTTCTCCCTTGGAGTTGCTGGGTGCGTTCAAAGCAACCTTTCGGTTCGCAGCCTAGTGCTTAACTGTTGTGCCACCAGGGCTCCTACTAAAGAAATTAATGATCTCTAAATAAATGTTACAGATCTGTTAGAGAAGTCATTTACTCTTGTAACATGAGGATTCTCTCCAAATTTATCTGTTTAATTTTGAATTCTCTTAAAAATTGATGTTTCTTAATACAGTGGCTTTGTATTGTGTCTTAAATCTAGCTGGCTCCTACTGGGCTTCGTATCCCAAGTCACACACACAGGCAGCTTCAGCTCTCCATGCTGCAGGGTTGGCAGCCACAGCTGTTCTGGTCAGGGTGGTTCAGTGAAGCTGCTGAGCAGTCAGTCCTGATTCCCTGACTGTTTGGTACTGGCAGGATACTTCCTCTCCCTGAGCCCTGGTTTTCTCGAGTGAGGAGTGGGGATAATGCATGTGAGAATGTTTAGCAGTAGGGTAAATGCCCAGTAAATATTATTTTCCCTTCCTTGATTGGGTACCTCCATTCTCATCCACTCACTGCCACAAAATAAAATAGGATTGGATTATCATACTATAGGATTATTATGTAGGTGTTTTCTGTCTGCAATGAAAAATTCTTAGTAATTATATAAATGGATGGCCAAATAAATGGCTTTTTAAAGAATAAGATAGTTTGTTGACCTCTATGATTTAATTGACGCAGTGGTAGTTCAGTGGTAGAATTCTCACCTTCCGCGCAGGAGACTCAGGTTCGATTCCTGACCAATGCACCTCGTGGACAGGTACCACCCATCTGTCAGTGGAGGCCTGCATGTTGCTATGATGCTCAGTGGAGCTTTCAGACTAAGATGGACTAGGAAGAAAGGCCTGGCAATCTCCTGCTGAAAATCAACCAGTGAAAACCCTCTGGATCACAACAGTCTGATCCACAGCCGATCATGATGATGGCATGGAACCAGACAACATCTTGTTCCATTGTCCATGGGTCTCCATGAGTTGGGGCTGACTTGATGGCAGCTGATAACAGCATAGTTTAATTTTATGAGAAAGGGGGACTTCCTTAACTGTATTTGTGATCAGCTCCTTTGAAGTGCCTGAGCTCCTGTGTTAATATAAAACTTTAAATTACTCAACAGCCGCCTTTTGTGCCAGTCAGCCCTCAAGTAGCTTTATTTTTCTCAAAAGCTCTTCTCTTCTACTTGTCATAGCTGCCTGAGTGTTGAGTTGGAGTTAGCTAACCATTATTTGTTTCACTTTTACTCCCAAGGGGATCGTTGCCCCCATTTCTGGTGGTGGTAGTGACAGAAGGTTCATGCAGTTACCTTGCTTTTACTTTCCCCATTGCCACCCAGGCACTGCCAGGCTGTACGTATTAAGAGGAATGATCCTGGGAGGGACCCAGGCAAGCAAGCCAGCGACCACTTGGGTAATTAATTACTTTACATGAAGACTACAGTGGTTGATTGTGGTTCAGAGGTCTGCATAGGAGAGCTTAGTTTAATTGGTCTGCTGCACAGGAAAGGAAGAACCATGCCTTGGCTTCCTGCCTTCTAGGGCGAGGTTCCTGTTCCACTGGTCTGGGTTTCCACGGTCCAGTGCACCTTGCACAGTCATGCCAAAATGTTGCCTGAAGGAACAATCTCTATCTCTGGTCACAAAGAAAATATTGACTCAGGGAAGGGAAAGCAGTCCCAGCTGTAAACCTTCTGGGAGGAGGAGTGGAGCTTAAGATAGCGTGTGATTATTGGAGATTATTTTTGTCCTGCTGATGCCAGTTTGGGGGAGACACTTGGGAAATTTGGCATGATACATTGGGTCTTAACCACCTCAGGTGGTGCTGGCACTAAGGGAGACATAAGGGGATGAGAATAATAAACGTATTTTCAACAGCATGGTTGGAGGGACAGGAGGGAGCTGAGTGCTATTAGCTGCCTTATCATTGAGTTTGGTGGGGCCCAAGTTCCAAGACTTTCTTTCCAACCTGCAGAATAATTACCGCGTTTAGCAGCATGCTCAGAGTAACCATGGTGGGGTCCAAAGTCTGAAAGAAGTCTACTACAGGCACAAGATAGTGTGTTGAGGGATAAGTGAGAGGCAGGTATTGAGACATGAGGCTGGATTGGTTAGCAGGGGCTTCTAGGTCAACACAGGGTTTTATAAGCTAACAAGTTTGGACTTTTCCCTAAAGGCAAAGGAAGTAAAAAGATTTTAAAGAGGAGAAGGAAACGGAAAATAGATTGGGGAGGGGCAAACAAGACTGGAGACCAAGATCCCAGTTGAGAGACTTGTGGTACTCAAGATTGTGAGAACCGATGGCAGCCCCAACTGGAAAGTAGCAACAGGTTGAAGAGAAAAAGGAAGTTTTAAGAAATATTGAGGAAGGGCCTAATACTTGAGGTGTGGTGGAGATAGGAAGATGAAAGAGAATCCATTACACACGATGCCCAGTTTCTGGCTGGGGAGGCTGGTAGGGGGTTGTGATGCCAACTCCCAGGGACGGCTTGAAGAGAACCAGGCTTGTGTGGGGAGATGGTGAGTTAATTTGGGAAGATGGTAAACTTGAAGTGTCTGGAGGATCTGCTTGGCCGGCAGCTGGATGTGGGGTCTGACAGAGGTTCAGAAGAGAAATGTGTCCAGGAGATAGAAATTCCAGTCATCTGCCTGGAGATGTGGATTGAAGCCATGAGGATAAATGAGAAGCTTAGGGGGGAACACAGAATTAGGGGAGAGTCTGGGATAGAATGTTAGGCATTTTAAAAATAGGCTGAGGAGGGGGAGCTGGGAAAGGAGGCTAAGAAGGAGCAGTCAGAACAGCAGGAGGAAAACCAGAGGCCCCTGATGCTTTAGAAACCAAGGGAGGGTCAGGGAGGAGGACGTGGTTACAGGTGAAATGCTCTCCAGGGGTCAAGTGTGGCAAGAATGAAGTGAATTCACTGGATCTAATTAATGCATATCGCCTGGGCTGCTGGACCGAGACAGAATATACATAAGGGCACTACTAAGGCAGAGGCACAAAATACAAAAAGAAAATTGAGAGAAGTCATCGCAGAAGTCATCTTGGAAAAAAAATAAACCTTTGTTGAACTTCCTCATACTCATTTTATTTTTATGTTGAATTAAATGAAGGCAGGGGCAGCTTTTTTTAGGGCAGCACCCTCATCTTTTTGTTCTTTGGCTCTCTAAAGGTCTTTAAATTTTTTTCATGTTTAATTGTTTGAATAGACAGTGCATTAAGATGGTCCAAAATTCAGAAGGTACAAAAGGGTACCTGTCACCGAGTTTCCCTCCAATGTTGTATTAGGTGCCGTCGAGTCAGTTCCGACTCACAGCGACCCTATGTAGCCTTCTATATTTTGAGTGAAAAATTTCCCTCCTCTTTTGCACAGATGTTTACACATTCATCTGACTGTTTTGCGCCTTGCTTTTCTCACTTAAAGAACTGGCCCATTTTGTGAGAGCTGCTCTACTGTAATTTATTTAACCAGGCCCCTATTGATGGGTATTCAGGTTTTCTAGTATTTTGCAATCTAATATTTTCCTATCACAAAAAATGCTGTAGAGAATTATTTTGTATGTGGGTCATTCAGCTGAAGTGTAGGATAAATTTTTGGAAGTGGGAATATCTGGGTCCAGGACCTCTAGAGGTCTTAATCTAGCTCTGCTTGTCGGAGTTCCTGGTACTTAGAAAGCCTACAGGGAATGGCAGCTCTTATTAAGGGGTATTATAGACAGGTTGCTTGGGAGCACAGAGGAAAGGGGCACCTAACACAAACCAGAGGCGGGGGAGTGTCGAGGGAGATATCTCGGAGGAGAAGGTAATGCTTGAGCCGAGCCTTGGAGAATGAGAAGTCAGGTAGAGCCTTGGAGAATGAGAAGTCAGGTAGCGTAGAGGGCGTTACCAGCAGAGGGAGCGTGGGGAGCCAGGGCACAGGAAGCTAAAGAGCACGTTGTGCACTGTACATGGGGATGTTCTAGGAGTGTGGTACCCGCCCCATTCATCAGACAGTGAACACCTGCTGGGTATAGGGCAGACAGACGTGAAGAAATTATAGTGTGAAATAAACAGTAGGAGCAGGTACAGTGATTAATTCTATCAGGGAGGGGAAGTTGGGGACATGAGGCTTGGAAGGGAAGGCTCATCAGGAGGTGACCTCAGAGCTAGAACTTGAAGAAGAGTGGGCAAAGTAGAATAAGATCAGTGGTTCCCAGAGCATGCTCCCTGGACAGACAGCACCAGCATGACCTGGGAATTTGTAAAATAAATAAGTAAAAGGCAGATTCTCAGGCCCTGCTCAGACCTACTGAATCAGAAGCTGGGGCGGGGCGGGGGCGGGTGGCGGGCCTCAGCGGCTGGGCTGTAACAAGCCCTCCAGCCGATTCCGATGCACACTGCAGTTTGAGAACCACTGATAAGACAGACCATTTAGGGGAAAGAGAACAGCATTGTAAAATCAGGGAGTACAACTGCCTGGTAGGCTGAACTGCAGCTTGTGTGTATATGTATTTTCAAAGTAGTCATTTTTATACCTATAGAAAGAAATGAGATAAGCTAATAAATTTTTTTATTACATAATTAGCTGAAATCACTTATCTTGAGATTTCAATAAAATGGAATCAAGCCCTGTATCCTGTATTATGCAAGCATTTCAACACTCTCCCCAAGACTTTTCTCCAATTTTAATTCAATTAATCCTCATAACAGCCCTATAAAGTAGAAATTAGTAACTACTTTCAGACCTTTTCTTTGGTTTTTCCTTAAACCACTCAAGCAGAGCAGGCTCTACTGAGGATACAGGGTGAAAAGGGATTTGACTTTGCAACAACACAATGTAAATTGGGTTTTACAGTGTCCTTTTCTTCAGAAGCATTTGGTCACCCCTACCCCCAGCAAAAATGTCTCATGGGCCACTTTGCTCTGCAGAAAGTCGCTTCTTACCTTGTCTGTGGATTTCCCTCTCTCCCCTCTATAGCCCAAAACCAAAAAACCCATTGCTGTGGAGTCGATTCCGACTCATAGGTCTAGTCCAGGCCACCTCCATTTCCCACTCTCCCCCACGTCCAAATTTCTATTATTTCTTTTGCTAGGCAGTTGAGATATGTTTTCTTTTCATCTATGCCTTCAAGGCTTATTTCCTTCAGGGAGTGTGTCAAGGTATTTCCCAAGCAAAAACAATTCCCTCTCTGGAAAGCATTCTGGAGCCAACTATTAAAATAATAATTGTTCACTGTGCTATAATTATAAATATTATAAAATTTTAAGTTTGGGGGTCATTAAGTTAATTTCCTAGCTTTGGGTGGCAGCATACTAAACTCTAATACTGGTGTTCATTATTGACCTAATCTCGTAGTTGGATAGTGATTTATATTTACAAAGCTGATATACTGTGAAGTAGAAAAAGCAGATTTTTTTATCCACACCCTCTCCCAAACAGGACAGATGTGTTAATTTCATTTAACAACATTTTTCAGAGGAAGAGTTCTTCACAGCAGAAATCACTGTAAAGTCCTTACATGTCTTGTCAGCAGATGAATGGATTAGTAAGTTATAGAACGTGTAACGACGACAACTGCATAGTTACTGGGAAAGATGCTGATAATTGAATGTTCAGTAGGGAAGAAATACACAATTTTTATAATATAAGAACTAAGTATAGCTATGTACAGAAAAACCAAAAGCACCTAGGAGAGAGGGAAATGTGATTTGTTGGGGTGGCAGACTTGGGGCAAAATTTTTTTCTTCTGTTTTGCTTTCCGTTAATATTGTTGCGGTGTGAATATAATTACAAAAATCGGAAGAGAGTCCAGAACCTCCCAGCCCATGATAAACGCAGTGACTGTTTATAATGCAGGTTTTCCTCCGACCTTTAGCTTAAACTTATCCTGCTAGTTTATAGTCCGTTCGCATCTTCTCTGTTCCCAGGGGAAAAGGAACCACCCTCGTGGCCATTTGCACCAAATGCCCAGAAGTGCTGGGAAGTTGACGACCGGAACCAAGGGCCAGGCTCTGGAGAAAAGTCAGGAAGCATGGAGGCATTTATGGAAAAGTAGATTTGGAACCCTGGTGGTGCAGTGGTTAAGTGCTCGGCTGCTAACCAAAAGGTTGGCAGTTCAAACCCGCCCGTCTGCTCCAGGGGAGAAGGGTGTGGCAGTCTGCTTCCGTAAAGAGTACTGTCTTGGAAACCCTATGAGGCAGTTCTGCTTGGTCCTGTAGGGTCACTGTGAATCAACTTGATGGCGACAGGTTTGCTTTTTTTTTAGTTTTAGATTTGGAAATAGGTTTTTTTTTGTTTGTTTTTTCCCTTCCCTTAGAGCCTGTTTTGCAAAGTGCTGTACTTTTCTGGTCTTGTTTGTAAGCGTCTGTTTCTCTTTAAGCTGCTTTTAGTGGCTTTTGCCAAGGCGTTCTCCTCAGTGTAATAGGAAGTTCCCGCAACCCCATGGAAGTGAGACACCAGAGGATTTTGTTCAGCCTTAAAAACCTGATTTTTGGAGTGTTGTCAGCTCCTTTTCCACTGATTACTTAAACTGCTGGGGGAGGGAGGGAGTTATTAGAGTAACTGGAAAAATGACAGACGTTACCTCTTAGCAGCTTAGGAAGCTCCTGATTTCACAGGTTGCAAAGATACCAGATCCCGGCTGAGCAGCATTAATAAAGTGTTAGTTACGCAGAGAGAGGAGAGCCTTTCCACAGTTAAAGGGAAACTGTTCCTCCTAGTTTTCCCTTTTTAAAAAAAAATTTTTGCTTTCCTTGGCTTTGGGTAAACATTAAATCCCTGTGGGGATAGGTCTTTGGGGTGATGAGTAATAATTCTGTTAAAGGAAGAAGGGAAGATTTACAGAAGCTGCATTCCTCTCTGAACCTCAGAAAAAACTCAAGAAGGACATAGTCTTATTCCTTCGTGTTTTAACACACATCATAGGCATGTGAAGGCTGGACAACGAATAAAGAAGACTGAAGAAGAGTTGACACCTTTGAATTGTGGTGTTGGCGAAGAATATTGAATGTACCATGGACTTCCAAAAGAACGAACAAATCTGTCTTGGAAGAAGTACAACCAGAATGCTCCTTAGAAGCAAGGATGGCGAGACTGTGTCTTACATACTTTGGACATGTTGTCAGGAGGGATCAGTCCCTGGGGAAGGACATCATGCTTGGCAGAGTACAGGGTCAGTGGAAAAGAGGAAGACCCTCAATGAGGTGGATTGACACAGTGGCTGCAACAGTGAGCTCAAGCATAACAAGGATTGTAAGGATGGCACAGGACCAGGCAGTGTTTCGTTCTGTTGTGCGTGGGGTGGCTATGAGTCGGAACTGACTCGACAGCATCTAACAACAACCCTCTAAATGTTGGAGCATACTCATGTATTTCCATCATTTTCCAATAAAACGTTCATATTCCATCAAACACTAATTGTCTGATTGTACTTTTTGAGCACCTGTAGTCCGAGCAGCTGCCACCACACTCTCCTCTTCCTCTGACATTCCTGGCTTTGCACGTCTCTCTCCTGGTTAGTTGTCTGCAGCTTTCAGTGTCCTGCCAGCTCCTCACAGAGAAAAAACAGCCTCAGGACCTCAGAGACCTCTTAGAATACAGTGTTGCTGCCTGTGCTGCGTACGTACAGACGTACAGTGTGCGTGTTGGAAACCACTCCTGGAGGAGTAGCAGCCCTGCTGTGTTGTCAGTGAAAACCTGGGGGCAGGACAGGTAGGGGATCAAGAGTGGATGAAGGCCCAGACCCGGTTGACCTGTCTAAGAAGCCACAGGAAGTGGACAGGACCTTTTCTGCCACCCCCGCCCAGCCCTCGCGCACTCACACATGCACGGATTTACGGCCTTTCCTTCGGAACAAAATTTGTCTTATAGGAAATCCCAAGATTGGAAAACTAGGGAGAAATAGAGGCAGAGTCAGCACTGGAACTTTGAAGCATGCAAAATTAATTTTTAAAAATTCTGCCTAGAGCACCTCAAAGGTGCCTGCATGGACCCCGTTTTTCTAAAGTGCCTGCCTCTCAATAGTCTTGTGACAAAAGCAGGGCAGCCACAGTGACGTGGCTAACTCCTCCAGTGGCTGCTGCCAGCTCGCAGATGGCTACGTTCAGGAAAGTCTCCATAGTGACCAGAGGCAGGAAACACCTGCGCGCCCAGCTTAGCCAGGTCACATCCGGCTCCTGCTGGGAACTCCTGCAGCCTGTGGGAGAAGTGGCGCACATACGTCATTTCAGAGCTGAGTCCAGAATCTGGCCCTCCGTCACCGGATCGACGAATGCCTGCGCCTCTGTCCTGATCCACCCTTGGCTGCCGTCTCCTTAGCCGTCTACCCCACGCAGCAGCCAGAGCTGTGAAAGCCTAAGTCCGGTTAGGTTCTCTGCTGGAAACTTTCCCAGCTCGCTGAGAATAAAATCCCAAGTCCTTCCTGTGCTGTAAGGCCCTCCTGCTCCTCTGCTCCGGCTTCCTCCCACTCCCCTCACCCCCGCCGTGCTGCAGCCACACTGGCCTCCTTGCTGCTGCTCGAACCCATCAAGCGTGCTCCTAACTTAAAGGCTTCATACTTGCTGTTCCATCTACCTGGCTCACTTTTCCCTCAGATAGTACATGACTTGATCCCCTGCTTCTTTTTGGTCTTTGCTCAGATTTCACCTTCACAGAGCTTCCTGACCTATACATACATACATACATACATACATAAATAAATAAATTTTTTAAATAGCTGTATATAAATAGCTCCTCTCCTCTGATACTCTCCCCCGTCTTGCTTTATTTTTCTCATACCACCATACCTATTACAACCTGACATCTATCTCTCTTTATTTTCTGAGTCTCTACTGTAATGTAACCAAACGAAACCTATTGCCGTTGAGTCTATTCTGACTCATAGCAACCCTACAGGACAGAGTAGAACTGCCTCATAGAGTTTCCAAGGACCGCCTGGTGGATTTGAACTGCTGATCTTTTGGTTAGCAGCTGTAACACTTAACCATTATGCCTCCAGGATTTCGGTAAGGTAACAGCGGGGACTTTTTTGTTTTTCATTGTTGTATAACTGGCTCATACCAAAAAAAGAACCCCACTGCTGTCGAGTTAATTCTGACTCATATCAGCCCTATAGGACAGAGTAGAACTGCCCCATAGGGTTTCCAAGGCTATAAATCTTTGTGGAAGCAGATTGTCACATCTTTCTCGGGCAGAGCAGCTGGTGGGTTTGATCCACCGACCTTTCGGTTAACAGCCAGGCACTTAACCACCATGCTACCAGGGCTCCTCTGGCTCATAAAACCGGTTGCTGTCGAGTCAATTCCAACTCATAGTGACCCTATAGGACAGACTAGAACTACCCCATAGGGTTTCCAAGGAGTGCCTAATGGATTCGAACTGCTGACTTTTTGGCTGGCAGCTGTAGCTCTTAACCACTGTGCCACCAGGGTTTCCACTGGCTCATAGTAATGCTCAGTAATTGTTTGTTGAATGAATGAGTGAGTGGGTGGGTGGAAGGGAGGCGTCCTAAGGCCTAGGAAAGAGGAGCTGCTTACGAGAAGTCTCTCAGCAGCCCCCTTTGCCCTCCACAGCCAGACGCAGCACGTTTACTCCACTGTAGGCATCTCCACTTTCCTTCCTCACTCTGACCTTCCAGAACAAACCACCATGTCACTACTTCGGGGGCCATCTGTTTCATGATCTCAGCTGGCACATACTAGTGTATGCTAGATCGAACCATATGAAATTGTCATTTTTGTGGGTTATAGTGGGTGAATATCAGCAGTTTCTTATGGTTCAGCGTAATAGCTTTTAGTACACCTCGCTCTACCCACCTAGTAATAGTAACTCTCTAGAAATTTTTAGGACTACCACTAATTCCCTCATACTTCCCATGTGTCAGATAGTGTGCTGAGCGCCTTATTTTCATCATCTCACTTAATCCTCATAGGTATTGTTACTCCCATTTTAGAGATAAGAAAACTGAGATTCAGTAAATGTAATTGTTAACAAGCTAGGCGGTATAACTGCAGAGAACCACCTGAGGAAGAATTGTCATTCAAAGCTTCATAGGAAAACTATAAAGGAATAAAAAATAATAATCTTTGTATTCATAGTCTGGTGTGTGTGTATGTGATGATCTTTATAAAATGTGACTAGTCTACATACACATACTGTCCTGCAACTTAGCGTTTACATAACCATTTCACTGGACTGTCTTTCCTGTTGGGGTGTATAAATCCATCTCTTTGTCTCTCTGCTGCGTAAACCAGAGAGTCCGCTGCGGTGGGGTCGCCTCTGACACATGCCATGTGTCAGAGTAGAACTCTGCTCCACGTGGTTTTCAGTGGCTGGTTTTTTGGAAGTGGGTCACTAGGCTTTCTTCCAAGACAACTCTGGATGGACTAAGCCTCCAACCTTTTAGTTGGCAGCCAACTGTTTGCACCACCCATGGACTTTGTCTGCTTCATAAACTAAACTCGTTGCCTCATGGTGACCCTATAGAACAGAGCAGATCTGCCCCATAGGGTTTCCAGGGAGCAGCTGGTGAATTTGAAATGCCAATCTTTTGGTTAGTAGCTGAGCTCTTAACCACTGTGCCACCAGGGCTCCCGATCTGCTGCATAGTGCTCTAATATTGCCATACTGTAATTCACTTAGCCATCTCCCTCACTACAAGTGGGCATTTGGGTTGTTGCCATTTAAAAATTTTTATCATAATTGCCGAAAGTAACAACTTTGTACATTTATATATTTGGACATATAATGCAATTGGGTTTTTCAGCAAAAGGAGAGATTTGAAAACTCACGCTCGTATGTTAAAAGTTGTGAGCAAGCAACTCTGCCACCATGTCCTGTGAACACGAGGCCATCCCAAAGAAGACGACGCTATGAAGACTTAGCATTGGTCTTTAAGTTAACCTTGGGGCTTCACACACAGCTTAGTTAAGCCAAGCGAGGCTTGGAACGAGAACGTCCTGCCTGGGAGTATTACGTGCTTGCAGTTCGCCCACGTGACGAAGGAAGGAGTGTTATCTCTGTCATACTAGCAAATCACGTTCCCGGTTTTTCTGTTCTCACTGTTTTCCAGTATCTGTATCACTGCTGCTGGCATAAGTTTTCCGTAATACCATATCCTCATATATTTTAATTATATTTTTATTGTAGCCATATTTGTAATGGTGAAAAACCATTATCAGTGAAATACTATCAATAAAAAAAAAAAAACAATAGTGAATATAAATAGTGAAAAACTATGAACAGTGGCAAATAGTCTAATAATCCAGTTATTTGAGGACTGGTTACATAAATCATATATCGGTTCTGTAGAACATCACACAACTATTGCAAACAGCATTTTTGAAAAATATTTCATGACATGGGAAAATTCTCCTGATAAATTGTTCAGTGGGGGAAAGTCAGGATACATTGTGATCTCCATCTAGGTAAAACAGAAAACCCCAGCTCTGTCAGGACGCATTTCTCCCAGCTCCCAGGGGCCTGGATGTGGGAAGGTTACCTGTTGCCATCAAGTCAATTCCAACTCCTAGTGACCCCTATAGGGCAGAGTGGAACTGCCCCATAGGGTTTCCAAGGAGCAGCTTGTAGATTCGAACTGCCAACCTTTTGGTTAGCAGCTGTAACTCTTAACCACTACACCACCAGGGCAAAACGCTGGACCCTACAGCTGTAGATTTCCTTAACAGGGAAAACTGCTGGGTCACCCTCCCTGGTAGTTTCAGGAGTTGGGTGAGTGAGGAGAAGAAAATAGGTTTTGAAACCCTGGCAGCTCAATTTCTGGGGAGAGAAATGGTGAGGGGCTCACCGTCAGCTGCCTCAGCTCCAGAAGGATTTTAGGGCTGAGGTGAAAAGAAGCTAACTGTAAAAACAGCTTGGGGGCGGCATCTGACCTCCTTCCACCCCATGAGGGGGAAGGAGAGCCAAGATCAACAGCACAAGACTGACTCCCCTGAGGTGAAGGCCATTCGAGCTCGAGCCACTTCTCTCTGCCGTCTTTACCGATTCTGACACTGACTGTTCCTCGCACAGCACTCACTACTTCTCTGCTGGGTTCGATAATTCATTGCATTGGCCGCACAGAACTCACAGACCATACTCACGATTATGAAATTTATTAGGGAAATAACAGTTACAGTCCAGGCTCAGGAACATTCCGGATACAGTTCTTCCATCAGGACAGCCTCTTCCCCACTGTGCTCGTAGGCACGCCTCTCCTGGCTGTAGACCTCTCCCCAAAGGCACTCAGTTTTCTTGCTCCATGTGCTGGGAAGCCCACCAAGCTGTCTCCTGCTGCCGGGTCTCTCCTGCGACTGCTTCTCGACGTCTTCAGGGTTACAGCTCTCTCTCTTTTGTTTGTCTGTCTTGTCTCCTGCTTCCAGGAGCTTCTCAGCACAGGGAGAAGCTGGGTCCAAAGTATGCGCTCTCGGTTCCTGGCTGTTCTTTCTTGGTGGTGGTAGGATCCTCCTCTCTGCTTTGGAATTGGTAGGCCACAATTACCCTATCACACAGTCCCACCCAGTCACCTGGGTGGGAGTTACAAGACCATGGCTAGAAGGGCCATACACAAAAGTAAGTAATCTACTGCAACTGACGATGTCAGGATGTGCGCCTCACCCAGAAGCTGCAGGCGGGGGACTGATAACCCTGCAGCTGTGACAAGGGTTCATCTTCTCCAGGGTGTAGGTGGGAGCCTGGGTGATGTAGCTGTGGGCCAGAATGACAGTTGTCATCTGAAAAATGGCCAAGGAAAAACTTCAGGGCCAGACCTAGATGAAGTATGATTTCAAAAACTAGAAGACAGCTCGTCCCAGACTGTCTCAACCACATCTTCTGTGTTACTTCATTTTCATGGGTCAGCCTTTCCTTCCACAGTTAGAAGTAAAAGACTTAATATTCAGAAAAAGGTTAAGAAATTTAATAAAAATGCTATGTTCTGTTGAAGCTCAAGTGACTAATAATAGATTCTCATTTTAATACGAGCAAGAACTTAGAAATAGGAAGTTAGAAAGCTAGAGGGAGGCTCCAGTACTGAGTCCTCAGTTGATGGCTTTCCTTATTTTTTTTAACTGAAATACGATTCACAGACCATAAAATTCACCATTTTTACAATATGCAATAAAATATGCAAAAGCCAGAACCTGTGTAAAGTGGAAACCTGTCAGAGAAGGAAAACGTAAATATTTTCCACTAAAGTGATGACTGTATCCTGTCAAAGACGGGAAACTTGTGAAACCTGGAAAAACAAGGCAGTCTCGTCGAGTTCTGGCTCTCACAGGTTTCACTGTACAGTTCAGTGGTTTCTGGTGCTCACAGAGCCGTGCAGCTATTACCACTGTCCAATTCTAGAACGTCTCATCACCACCGCAAGAAACCGGGTACCCATCAGTAGTCACGCCCCATCCCTGTCCCCCTGAGCCCTGGCACCCCTAATCTGCTTTCTGCCTACAGATTTGCCTGTTCTGGACATTTTGTATAAAAGCAACATGCCCCTCTGTGTCAGCTTCTTTCACATAGCAGACGCCTTCAGGGTTCATCCAAGTTGTAGTGTCTGTCAGTGCTTCGTTCCTGTTTGGGGCTGAATAGTATTCCGCTGTGTGGGTTACCACGTTTTGTTCATCCGTTCGTCAGCTGAGGGACGTCTGGATGGTTTCCACTTTTTGGCTGTAATGGATAATGCTGCTTTTAAGATCCATGTACTGGGTTTTGTGTGAAGATGTTTTCAGTTCTTTCTGGTAACCCTCCGTTTAACTTTTTGAAGAACTGCCAAACTGTTTTTCACAACGAATGAACCATTTTATACTCCCACCAGCAATGTATGAAGGTTTCATTTTCTCCACATCCTGGACAGCGCTTGTTTTTGTCTTCTTCATTGTAGCCATCCTGGTAGGTGGGCAGTGCAGTGGTATCTCATTGTGATTTGGATTTGTAGTTGCTTTTTTTAGTGTCTAGGGTCGCTATGAGTCAGAATCGACTCGACAGCACTGGGTGGTTTGGGTTAGCGTCTAATCGCTGTGGGTCAGAATTGACTTGACAGCAACGGGCTTTTTAATGCCTAATGGCTGTAGGGTTGCTAGGAGCCAGAATCAACTCCATGGTAGTGGGTTTGGGTTTTAATGGCTAATGAAAGGAGCCCTGGTGGCGCAATGGTTACGAGCTGGGCTACTAACCGAAAGGTGGAGGTTTGAACCCACCAGCCGCTCCGTGGGAGCAAAGACTTGGTGATCTGCTCCTGTAAAGATGACAGCCTAGGAAGCCCTGTGGGCCAGTTCCGCTCTGTCCTGTAGGGCCCTAGGAGTCAGAATTGACTCAGCACACAGCCATAATGGCTGATGATGCTGAGCATCTTTTCCTGTGCTTTTGGCCATTTGTAGTTCTTCTTTGGAAAAATCGCAGTTCAAATATTTTGCCCATTTTGAATGGGACTGTGTTTTTGTTGCTGAGTCCTTATTTAAGAGGACATAGAAGGGGGGGCAGTGGGCTAAGCAGCAGTGAGAGTGAGTGAGTGAGGAGAGCTTTAGGTTAGATGGCAATTTCTGGTGTGGTTTCCCAGCCGAGGCTGGGGACACATGGGAAAGCAGACCGTCGAGCCGTGCTTTTAAAGGATAGAGGAGAGAGTGTCCCCATATGGGGTAAGTGGGGGACTTTCTCAGCAGGGAAGCTGTGTTCTAAAGGATTCCTTCTCAGACTCAGGCTCAGGGAAACCTAGTCACAGAGGTTTCGGTGGTGGCAGGTTTTTGGTGTGTTTTTGTTTTTTAAAGAAACATTTGCTTAAGCACTGGGCATCAGGAGGTCCATATGGCTCTGCCTTAGTGAAATGGGGGCTGGGCAGGCGCTCCCCTTTGATTTATTGTGACTGAACATTTAAGTGTGAAGCTCCCTTCGCTTGCTGAATGGCCAGGACTTCCCTCCCTCCGCACCGCCTCTGGGCCAGCAAAAGCCAGGTACCTGGAGGGACTCCCAGGAGAGGGGTGCCTTAGAGTAACTTTCCTCTGTGTCCTTCTCGTAACAGGGAGATGACATTTCTGACCAGATGACGTCCGAGGAGCCTTCCAGCTCCAAGATATTAGGAGACTAAGACTTTCAGGCGTGGGACTGCCGAGCTGGCCGGGCCTCCTGACACAATGTCAGGTAGAAGGGGATGGTGTCGGGGTCCCAGACACTGGGTGAGAGGGTGGGGCAGGGGAGGCTCTTACCCAGGAGGACCCACCAAGTGGATGGAACCTGCTGGTGTGATACCTTTGCTGGTCGAATAGACCATCCAGGTAAAAGAGGTGGAGAAAAAGGAGGAAAGCTTGGCTGCCTGGGGAGAACTACTGAAACATCTTTCCCAGCCCGGCGCTTCTGTATTTCTGAATCTCTCCCCTCTTCCTCCCTCCGGCAAATCCTTACTCTTAAATGACGGAAAAGGCAAGAAGATGAAGTTTGGTTGTTTTGTAGTGTGCCCCTTTTTCTCTTCCTTTCCCCACAAAGTTCGTGTCTGGGAGGTTCCTGCCCATCCTGCTTGCATGGTTCAGTCCTTCAGTGCTGCAGCTGGGGCGGGAGGGAGCCTTCGGACTTGAATTTTACCTGTGAATGCTCCACATTTTCTTGATTGTTCTCCTGTGCCTGCTCTTCTTGGATTCTAGGAAGCCACACACCTTCTGCTGGTGTCCCCTTCTCAGCCCTGACCCCGAGCATATGGCCCCAGGAGATCCTGGCCACGTGTGCGCAGGTAGGGCAGTTCACCCGCCAGGCCCACCAGCCGTGCTGCCAGGCTGTAGCGCTGAAGGGGACCCACCGCCGCAGGTTCCCAGGAGTGGTGGCTCGCTCCACCATTTTCACACAGGGGCAAGGGCCACCCCCAAAGATGGTGTCGTAGCACCAAGTACATAGTGATTCTTAGGGTGAAGGAGTGGCTTGTGGATTGGCACTGCCAGCCTTTTGGTTAGCAGCCAAGCCCTTAACCACTGTGTCACCAGGGCTCCTCAGAGTCCTGAGGTTGGAGGAAAAGTATCATGGTGTGCCGGAATTCCTCAGAGACACTGCCTCCTGAAGGACGGATTACCCAGACTCGGCTGCCCCTAGTGTACCCCAGGACACTACCGCTGCAGACGTAATGAGCCCCATTTCTTTATATACAAAATAAAGGGGACTTTAGCCTTAGTGGAACTTGTATAATTACAATTTATTTTGGAATTTGATAATTGGAGGAAAATAATTAAACAATTCCAAAAACGATTTGAGCTACGATTGGCGCCCTGATGACAGCACATCATTAAGTCCCGCCCTCCGCCAGGCTCGCCGGGCCGTCCCACCCTCCACCAGGCTCGCCGGGCCGTGTGCTCCCATGTCAGGATTGTATTAGCACATTAAGCAACTACACTCATCTGTAAACATGTATGTCCCCTGTATTCCGGGCACCCTGCAGAAAGCGTGTCTCCTACCTTGGTCTAGGAGGCAAAGGCTAGGAGAGCTCAGAGGAGGTAGCAGCGCCTGTAGCTGAGGGACAACCACAGAAGGCTTTATGGAAGGGGGGGTGTGCCTTAGAGCCTTGGAGGTGGGTGCTGTGTCCCAGAACCTGTACCGTGTGCAGCCCTAGCATGGGCCCAGACGGGGAACAGACCATTCTCCCTAATCCTGGTTCTAGAAGGAAGACTCAGTGGAGCAGCCAGAGTTCTGCTACGATGAGTTTGGCTTCCGCGTGGACAAGGAAGGTAAGGTGGGCTGTCCTTGGAGAAGACTCTGGTGCCAGTGACTCTCGTCCCCAGGGTGTGATCCCTGGACCGTATCTGAGGAAGAGACCTCTGACAGATTTGAGAGAAGCTTTATTGATCTTTTCTGATAGAGTAATGATGTTCATGGTAGAGAAGCTGAAAAATAACAGCAAAGAATAAAGATGAAAACAGGATTAACCCATAATCCCAGAACCCGGAAATGACTGCTGCAACCTGGCTGGCTGAGTGTGGGCGGGTGTACCTGTGTGTTATACCCACAACCTGGAAGTGACTGCTGCAACCTGGCTGGCTGGGTCTGTGTGTATGTGTGTGAGTGTGACTGTTATACCCACAACCTGGAAATGACTGCTGCAATCTGGCTTTGTGTGTGTGTGTGTCTGTTATACCCCACAACCTGGAAATGACTGCCACAATATGGCTATGTGTGTGTCTGTTATACCCACAACCTGGAAATGACTGCTGGCAGTCTGGCTGGGGGTGTGTGTGTGTATGTGTCTATTATACCTACAACCCAGAAATGACTGCCACAATCTGGTGCTCTTTGTGTGTGTGTGTGTCATACCCACAACCCGGAAATGGCTGCCTGCAATCTGACTGTGTGTGTGGGTCGTACCCACAACTCAGAAATGACTGCTGGCAGTCTGGCTGGGGGTGTATGTGTGTACGTGTCTGTTACGCCCACAACCCGGAAATGACTGATGCAATATGGGTGTGTGTGTGTCTATGTCTGTTATATCCAAAACCCAGAAATGATTGCTGCAATCTGTCTGTGTGTGTGTGTCTATTATACCCACAACCCGGAAATGACTGCCACAATCTGGCTGTGCGTGTGTGTGTGTCTGTCTTTCTGTCTGTTATACCCACAACCCAGAAATGACTGCCGCAGTGTGGCTGTAAGCATGTGTGTCTGTTATACCTACAACCAGGAAATGGCTGCCGGCACTCTCGCTGTGTGTGTGCGTGTGCCTATTATACCCACGATCCAGAAATGACTGCCGCAGTCTGACTCTGTGTGTGCGTGTCTGTTATACCCACGACCCAGAAATGACTGCCACAATCTGACTCTGTGTGTGTGTCTGTCTGTCTGTCTGTTATACCCACAACCCGGAAATGGCTGCTGGCAACCTGGCTGTGTGTGTGTCTCTCTCTCTCTCTGTTATACCCACAATCCAGAAATGACTGCTGCAGTCTGACTCTGTGTGTGCGTGTCTGTTATACCCACAACCCAGAAATGACTGCCACAGTCTGACTGCGTGTGTGTCTGTCTGTCTGTTATACCCACAACCTGGAAATGACTGCTGCAATCTGGCTGTGTGTGTGTGTCTATTATACCCACAACCCGGAAATAACTGCTGGCAATCTGGCTCTGTGTGTGTGTGTGTGTGTGTGTGTGTGTCATACCCACAACCTGGAAATGACTGCTGGCAACCTGGCTGTGTGTGTGTGTGTGTGTGTGTGTGTGTGTGTGTGTCATACCCACAACCTGGAAATGACTGCTGCAATCTGGCTGTGTGTGTGTGTCTATTATACCCACAACCCGGAAATAACTGCTGGCAATCTGGCTCTGTGTGTGTGTGTGTGTGTGTGTGTGTGTGTGTGTCATACCCACAACCTGGAAATGACTGCTGGCAACCTGGCTGTGTCTGTCTGTCTGTTATACCCACAACCTGGAAATAACTGCTGGCAATCTGGCTCTGTGTGTGTGTGTCTATCATACGCACAACCTGGAAATAACTGCAGGCAACCTGGCCGTGTCTGTCTGTCTGTTATACCCACAACTCGGAAATAACTGCAGGCAACCTGGCCGTGTCTGTCTGTCTGTTATACCCACAACCCAGAAATAACTGCTGGCAGTCTGGCTGTGTGTGTGTGTGTGTGTGTGTCTGTGTCTGTGTCTGTGATACCCACAACCTGGAAATGACTGCTGGCAACCTGGCTGTGTGTGTGTGTGTGTGTGTCTGTGATACCCACAACCTGGAAATGACTGCTGGCAACCTGGCTGTGTGTGTCTGTTATACCCACAACCCAGAAATAACTGCCCACAATCTGGCTGCATGTGTGTGTGTGTCTATTATACCCACAACCTGGAAATAACTGCTGACAATCTGGCTGTGTGTGTGTGTATGTCATACCCACAACCCGGAAATAACTGCCGACAGTGTGGCTGTGTATGTGTGTGAGTGTGCGTGTGTGTGTCTCTATTATACATACTTTTCATAACTAAGATTATATCATTTCCACATTTTTATAGTGCTCTTATTTTTTTTTTTTTATATCACTTACCGTTACACCATGCTCATTTTCCCACGTTGGCTGAGATCCCTTTAGGATATACAACTTTAATGGCTTTCACTGGCTGCATAATATCCCATGATAGTGGATTTATTGTATGGCTTTATAGCCAGTTTCCTGTAAGTGGACCTCTGGGCCATTTCCATTGTTTTCTACCATAAATAGACCTTTTGGTGCCCACGTGGCCTACTGGGAAGCGTCTGCCGGAACCCAGGGTAGCCTGTCACCAGGATATAATCAGGACAAGAGCATGTTAATTGGCTGAAACCAGTCACCTTCTGGTCCCTCATATTTCCAGTTCTGACATAAGCTGTCCTTGTTCTTCTAGTTTGCGAGCAGATATTTGGAGGTTATAAGCTAGGGTTGAGAGGGACCCAGGGAACTTTCTAGCATGATTCTGTGTCGTGATGGAGACAAGGGTTATACATTTGTTTATTGACGCTTATCAAGGTGTACATTTAAAATGTGTGCATTTTATGATTTGCAGACTCATTGACATTTAAACAAGGTTTGGCGTTAGGCTGAATGAGGATGAGGTTTGGTGTGAGGCGAATCCGCACAGAGATGGCTGAGTTGCACAGGAGAGCCTTGTCCTGGTTCATTCCACAGCTAATGGAAGTTAGCCGTGGGCTGCGCACTGTTCGCTGCTCCATCCCCAGGGCCTCAGGCAAAAGAGAAGGCAGCCTTGGCCCTGTGGAGTTCCCATTGTGGAAGCGGAGACACATCTATTAAAATATGGTGGGGGAAAGAAGAGCTATGAAAAGAATTGGGATAGAGAAGAGGGGAGGTAGGATTTTATATCGGGGTCAAAGAAAGCTCTCCAAGAAGGAGCCATTTGAACAGAGACAGGAAGGAAGGAAGCAAGGGGTGGGGGTGGGGGGGTGGTGGTGGTGAGCAATTCTGGGGGAGGGGAATACTCAGTGCAAAGGCCCTGTGCCCTGTGGTGGAAGTGGGTGTGGTGGGGAATAGCAAGAAGGACATGTCACTGGAGTGGAGGGAGCAGGAAGTGAGGACAGGGAGGAGGATTCATGGCACCTCGTAAGCCTTTGGCTTTGGTCTGAGTGAGAGCGTCCTGAGCAGTGATGCGATCTGGCTGACTTTTTAGAAGGGCCGCCCTGACTGTGGAGAGCAGCCTTCAGTGGGGCTGAGGTGGGAACGGCCAGGCTACTGTGGTGACCCAGATGACAGATGATGGCTTGGATGAGGGGAGGTGACACCAAGTGGCCAGAGGTTCTGCAAGACAAGACAGCAGGGTTTACTGTGTGAGTGAAGTAAGAGCCACAGCTGATGCCACGCTTCGGGCTTGAGCAGCTGGAGAGTGAGGTGGTGGTGGCGGGAGTGGGGAGGTTCTCTTGCAACAGGGGTAGTGTGGGGAGAGATGGAGGGGTTCAGTGTGCAGGTAGGAGCCTTCACGGGGTGCACCGGAGCCGTCAGGTAAGTGCGGAAAGGTGAGTCTGGCCTTGGGGGAGGGTCTGGGCTGCGGTTGTAACACCCAAGCCCTGTGAGGCCAGATGCCGGCTGCCTTGGAGGATGTCAGCCTGCACTTGGTTCCTGCGTCACTCCCGCCCTCCTGGCCTTCCCACAGATGCCGACCCCAGCTCCAGCAGGCTCCCGGGTTCCTCACTAGTAGAGGAGCCTCAGCAGACACTGAAGTGGCAGGCCCACCTGGAGTTCACCCATAACCATGACGTGGGGGACCTCACCTGGGACAAGATCGCCATCTCCCTGCCCCGCTCAGAGAAGCTGCGCTCCCTGGTGCTGGCTGGCATCCCCCACAGCATGAGGCCCCAGGTGGGGTGGCCGTGGAGCTGGAGTGGGTGGGAGGCGTCCCGGGCTCAGGGTCACAGGAGAGCTGAGTGCTGGCCCCTCCCCAGCTGTGGATGCGGCTCTCGGGGGCCCTGCAGAAGAAGCACAACTCAGAGCTGTCGTACCGCGAGACTGTGAAGAACAGCTCCAACGACGAGACCATTGCTGCCAAGCAGGTGAGGCCAAGACTGTTCTCAGATCAGTTTGGAGGTGCGGCCAGCAGCGGGGGCTGGCCTGCTGGGTTCCTGGGCGCTCACTCCTGGGTCTCGTGGCCCCTCCATGGTAGGGGGGGAGGGGAGAGTACCTCAGGGTGCTAGCTACCTGAGCAGCCCTTTCACCCACACACACCTGTGTGTGGAGGAAGCCGGATCCTGCCTGGGTCCTCCGTAGACCACAGGGAGAATGGTCTCAGAGGCCACCAGTGCTGTGGAAGGATGTGGAGGAGACTGGGCCCCAAACCTGGGTGTACATGAGGTCAGCTAGGGAGGATTTTAGATACAGATTTCCAGGCCTCATCCAGAGATTCTCATTCAGTATCCTGGTGGTGCAGTGGCTGAGTGCTCAGCTGCTAACTGAAAGGTTGGTGATGTGAGCCCACCAGCTGCGCCACAGGAGAGAGGTGGCAGTCTGCTTCTGTAAGGATTACCACCTTGGAAACCTAGGGGCAGTTCTGCTCTGCCATCTAGGTCCTCTGCGACTCAGCGGCACCCAGCAACATCAGCAACGAGGTCAGGCCTGAGGCCCAGGAATCTGTATTTTTAAGTTCCCTGGGCCTATGTGGTGGACGGGCCACACACTAGCTGAGATGGAATCCTGAAGGGAGGAGGGTAACGAGCATGGGAAATTCCCCGCCCCCCCCCCCCCCGCCGCAGCCACCACCACCCAAGAGAGACACCTGTGGGGGTTTTACCTCCCTCATAGGTGTCTCAGGGCGGCAGTAGAGTCCAGAGGGTGTCGGGGACCCTTTCTCAGGCCTGCCGCCAGGTCTCACAGGTCTGTGGGGTGGGTGTGGTGTGGGTGCCCAACAGATCGAGAAGGACCTGCTCCGCACCATGCCGGGCAACGCCTGCTTCGCCAACGTGAGCAGCATCGGGGTGCCACGTCTGCGCAGGATCCTCCGGGCCCTGGCCTGGCTCTACCCCGACATTGGCTACTGCCAGGGCACAGGCATGGTGAGCATGGCCAGGCGGTACAGCCAGCCGGGTAGGCGGCACAGGTGTGGTGAGCACAGCCAGGAGGTGCAGCCAGGCAGGCAGGGGGCACAGGTGTGGTGAGCACGGCCAGGGGGTGCAGCCAGCCAGGTGGGGGGCGTGGGCGTGGTGAGCATGACCAGGAGCTGCAGCCAGACAGGCGGAGGGCACAGGTGTGGTGAGCACGGCCAGCAGGTGCAGCCAGCCAGGCAGGGGACACAGGCGTGGTGAGCATGACCAGGGGCTGCAGCCAGGCAGGCGGCTGGGCGGGGGGGGGGGGCGGGGAGGGTGTTCCTCAGATGTCACCCTCAGGGCAAGGATTGGGGGATGGGTTGGGCTGGGAGGCCGGGGCTGCTGCAGATGGTCAGTCTAGCAGGGTGAGCACCGGGGCTGAGGTCCAGCCAGGGCTCCTCTGGGCAAGCAGAGAGCAGAGGATGGCTGCATGTTTGCCCAGAGAGGCCGTCCTTTTCCCAGTCGTCTCGGGGGTTGAGCTTTCTAATTTGAATGAAGACATGGTTAGAGGCCCCGTCCTTCCCATCCCTGGCAAGGTGGCCGCCTGTCTCCTCCTGTTCCTGGAGGAGGAGGACGCCTTCTGGATGATGTGTGCCATCGTCGAGGACCTGCTGCCTGCCTCCTACTTCAGCACCACCCTTCTGGGTGTGCAGACGGACCAGCGCGTCCTGCGCCACCTCATCGTCCAGTATCTGCCTCGGCTGGACAAGCTGCTCCAGGAACATGACATCGGTACGGGGACTGTTCCACCCTTTTTTCAGGGGCGGAGGGCCTGGAGAGTGGTTCAGATCCTGAAGACCTGGGGCCTGGATAGTCAGCCGAGGACGAGGCCCTCGTGACTGCTGGCTGGGTGCCACACAGCCATGAGCGCTCTGCACTGCCATTTTCTTCTCTGACATTCCCTGACGCTCTGTCCTTCTCTCCTCTCTGAGCAGACAAGGCCTTTTGCTACTATGGGGTCGAGGGCCTGGGCACGCCCTTCTCTCCGGCTGTCCCTTGTCCCAGCCTGGGTGCAGTTGTATCCAGAGCTGTCCCTGGTCCCATCCGGGTGCAGTTGTTTCCACAGAGCTGTCCCTGATCCCAGCTGGGGGCGGTTGTGTCCACAGAACTGTCCCTGATCCCGGCTGGGGGCGGTTGTGTCCACAGAGCTGTCCCTGGTCTCAGCTGGGGGTGGTTGTGTCCACAGAGCTGTCCCTGATCCCGGCTGGGGGCGGTTGTGTCCACAGAGCTGTCCCTGATCACGCTGCACTGGTTCCTCACGGCGTTCGCCAGCGTGGTGCCCCTGAAGCTGCTGCTGCGCATCTGGGACCTGTTTTTCTACGAGGGTTCCCTGGTGCTGTTCCAGACTGCACTGGGCATGCTGCACCTCAAGGTGCCCGGGCCAGGCCCTGCGGGTCAGAGTCACTGTCTGCTGCCCCTCCTGGGTGGATGCAGTAGGGTCCCACCCCCGAGCCCCAGTGGTGGTTGGCAGAGGAGCCCTGCCCTCCTTCCCCACACACCTCTGCCCCAGCCAGGCTTCAGTGCGGTGCGGTCCCAGGCCCCTGGCGGCAGGACCACAGGAATGGGTCTCTGAGGATGGTCAGTGGGGCCACGGGGGGTCTGAGGCCTGGCAGTGACAGTCCCTCATCCGTCCTTGCCTGGCCTAGGAGGAGGAGCTGATCCAGTCCGAGAACTCAGCCTCCATTTTCAACACGCTGTCAGATATTCCATCACAGATAGAAGATGCGGAGCTGCTGCTGGGGGTGGCCATGCGGCTGGCAGGCTCCCTGACGGACGTGGCTGTGGAGACCCAGCGCCGCAAGCACCTGGCCTACCTCATTGCAGACCAGGGCCAGCTCCTGGCGACCAGCACTACCACCCATCTCTCTCAGGTGGGCCATGAGGGAGGAGGCCCCCACGGCCATCACGAGAAGCCCCATGTGAGAGGCTGCAGGAGCTGACTGCCCATTCCCCACCCTGCCACCCCGCTCCACCCTGCTCAGCACCTTAGGCCTTGCAGGGCCCAGTCGGACCACACTGGGCTGCAGGCCTGGTCCTCCTGGGGCTCTATGCACTGGGTGCCCCGGCCGGCATGGTGGGACATGACACAGCTCTGAGCTGACTACGTTCCTTGACCCTCAGACCCTGCCTGGTGGTGCCTGGGAAGCAGCCATGAGGCAGCACAGTGAATGCTGACTCAAGGCCGCCATGTGGGGGGCACCATAGCTGTTGGCTTCTTCCGGGCTGAGGCGCCCTCAGCTCAACTGGCGCCAGGCACCCAGGGCTCCGCTGAGCTGCTCTCCCTGCCCGCAGGTGGTTCGACGCAGGGCCCAGCGGAGGAAGTCCGGCATCACCTCCTTGCTCTTTGGTGAGGACATGCTGCTGACGGGGCGGGGTGCAGGCCCAGGTGTGAGCTGTCATCCCACACTCCAGGGTGGGCAGCTCAGAGGGCAGGGAATGTGTGGAAGGAGGGTCCATGGTCGCTACAGCCCTACTGCCCCCCAGGGGAGGATGACCTGGAGGCGCTCAAAGCAAAGAACATCAAGCAGACGGAGCTGGTGGCCGACCTCCGGGAAGCCATCTTGCGCGTGGCCCGCCATTTCCAGTGCACAGACCCCAAGAACTGTAGTGTGGTGAGTAGCAGGCGCCTGTCCACTCCCCCAGTGAGTCTTGTGCTACCCAGCCCTTAGGTGATCTCCGAGCCCGTGGGCTTTCCTGCCCAGCCCCACTCTGGGGGCCAAGGTCCAGGCTGGCGGGCCTTTCTGTCCCTACCCCTGCCTTGGTCCTGCTTGGCAGGAGCTGGCCCCGGACTACAGCACGGAGAGCCACCAGCGGGACCATGAGAACTACGTGGCATGTTCACGCAGCCACAGGCGCCGCGCCAAGGCCCTGCTGGACTTTGAGCGACACGACGATGACGAGCTGGGCTTCCGAAAGAATGACATCATCACAGTACGTGGGGACATGGTTCGGAAACTGTCCCCCACCCGACAGGCTGCCCTGCTGCAGCCCCGGAGCAGCCGTGGAGCTGGCGGTTGGGAGCAGGCGTCAGCTCTGCCACCTGCCATGCCCTCCCCAACCTTTGCCTGCCTGCCAAGAGCTTCTGGCAAACGGGTATCTGGGCCGGCAGAGCTGTGAGAGGGAATCAGACTGTGTGTGAGAGGTGCCGGCCTGGGGGAAACAAAGCTCTGGGCCATTGTCCCCGCCCCCGCAGATCATTTCCCAGAAGGATGAGCACTGCTGGGTGGGGGAGCTGAATGGCCTGCGAGGTGAGTGTGGCTGCCCCAGAGGTTCAGGGGCGGGGGGATAGCTGCACGGTGGACTGGGAGTCCTGGTGTCCACCAACAGGCGTGGCAGGAGGTGTGGTGGGAGCGTGGTGGGGAGGGGAAGGAGCGTGGTCTCTGCTGTGTCCCTGTCCTTCCTTGCTGTGAGCCACTGCCTACTGGAGACCCAGCCCGCGCCCCCTGGCCTCAGCAGGAGTCAGGCCCTCTGGCCCAGTCGGCCTGCGGGGACCACACGTCTCTGCCCCTCAGCACTGATGGTGCAGTGGGGCTGGAGGTCAGTACAGCTCCTCACAGGGCCTGCTTCTCCCACAGGCTGGTTTCCAGCCAAGTTTGTGGAAGTCCTGGATGAGCGGAGCAAAGAGGTAAGGGGCCATGCCGACCCGGGGGGCTGCACCTGCCTGGACCCTCCTAGCAGGGACATGTGCCGAGAGGATGGCGGGGGGCTGGACTTCTGAGACCCACTCCCCCCTAGTACTCCATTGCGGGGGACGACTCTGTGACTGAAGGCATCACGGACCTTGTTCGAGGGACCCTCTGCCCGGCCCTCAAGGCCTTGTTTGAACACGGGCTGAAGAAGCCGTCCCTGCTGGGTGGCGCCTGCCACCCCTGGCTGTTTATTGAGGAGGTAGGCCAGGGCTGGGTCCCGTACCCCTGTCCCTTTTCCCAGGGCTCCTGCACCAGCCTGTGGTGTCCCTGTGGCTCCTTTCTCAGGTTCTTGTCACCCCGGGCCCTGCGGAGCTGGTGGGAGGGGACATCGTGGGTGGCCATGCCTGCTCAGTCGGGCACACCTGCCCACCCCTGATGTGCAGCCCGTCCCCACAGGCAGCGGGCCGGGAGGTGGAGAGAGACTTCGACTCGGTGTACTCCCGCCTGGTGCTCTGTAAGACGTACAGGTCGCCGCGCGCTGGCCCGGGGTTGGGGGGAGGTGGGGCCCAGCCAGCGGGGCAGCACTGGGAGCTGTGGTCCCTTCCTGCCTCAGGTTGGACGAAGATGGCAAAGTCCTGACCCCAGAGGAGCTGCTCTACCGGGTAAGGGGGCTGTAGGTGGGGCCTCCCTGGGCAGGTGGGGCTTTCCTGGGCAGGGGGGACAGCTGAGTGACAGCCGGCGCCCCCAGGCCGTGCAGTCAGTGAACGTGACCCATGACGCAGCACATGCACAGATGGACGTGAAGCTTCGCTCCCTCATCTGCGTGGGGCTCAAGTGAGTGCGCCACCAGCCCCGGGCCAGCGAGTGCGCCAGTGCTGTGTCACCAGCCCCTGGGGAGAGTGGCCCCTGAGTCCCGACAGGGCAGGCACTGGAGGGGGATGCAGAGTGGTGTCGGCCAGATGCCGGGGTTCCCCCCAGGGCAGGGCCAGGCATTGCTTTGAGGCCAGGGAAGGGCCTGGGGTTAGGGAAGCCCGTGTTGTCACAAGCTGACCAGTGAAGGTGTCCCCGGAAGTGAAGCTGTTAAACCACCAGGGCAGGGCACGGAGCTGCCTGGGTCGGGCCAGGCATTGTGAGGTGGGACCTGTGTGCGGAGGGGAGGCCCTGGCTGCTTTAATGCAGCAGTTTCCTAGGAGAGCAGCTTGGCACAGGCTGGATGGCTGCAGCACTGGGGCGTGAGCATCAGATGCGGACAGAGAGGAGGCACTGCCCTGAGTCCAGGGCGGGGATGGGGCCAGGACAGTGGCTGAGGGGCCTGTGCCCTCTGACAGAGGCCTTGGGCGCATCTTGTCGCAGAGGCTGAGGGGGTGAGCTGTGCAGGGCTGTGGGCTGCGAGCAGGAGCCCGGGGTGGGGTCACGGGAGACTGTGAGGGTGATCACCTTCTCCCACAGAGACTTGGCAGAGAGTGAAGGCTGGGCCCCCAGGAGGAGGCCCCAGTGTCGAGAAAGGGGCAGGGCGGGCCTGGCTGGAGTGAGGCCTGGGATGGGGGTGCCAAGGGGCTGGCCCAGGCCGGCAGGGGAGGGAGAGCCCTCACAGCCCTTACAGCAGACCTAAAGGACTAAGATGCCGGCCTTCCCATGGAGGGCAGCCAGGGCTGCTGTGGGGTCTAGGAGCAGCCCCCCTCATGCCCTGTCCCCAGTGAGCAGGTCCTGCACCTGTGGCTGGAGGTGCTCTGCTCCAGCCTGCCCACCGTGGAGAAGTGGTACCAGCCCTGGTCCTTCCTGCGCAGCCCTGGCTGGGTCCAGATCAAGTGTGAACTCCGGTGAGGCCTGGCCCATGCCCTGGTGGGGAGTGGCCCTGGAGTTAGGGGACAGGGAGGGTGGGTCGAGCCGACCTGAGGGCTGGGAGTCCCTCACCTCCACCTTCCTTGTCTCCAGTGTCCTCTGCTGCTTTGCCTTCAGCCTCTCCCAGGACTGGGAACTTCCTGCGAAGAGAGAGGTGGGTGGTCTTGGCGAGTCCTTTCCTGAGGGGCTCTAGTGGGCAGGGCGTCTGTGTTGACCACTGGGCAGGTGGGCTCCTGGGGCGACTGAGGCAGGGCCCCACCCTGGGCTTCCCTGCTCTGTGCTCCCCGAGGCTGGTGAGTGAGGGGCCATCCTTGTGTGCAGGAGGAGAAGAAACCCCTGAAGGAGGGTGTTCAGGACATGCTGGTGAAGCATCACCTTTTCAGCTGGGACATAGACGGATGACAATCTTCCTCTGGGGGCCCTGCCAGGCCCAGGCCTCCCCAACCCACCAGCCACCTAAGCAGGCCCTTCCCCCAAGAAGCTTTGCCCTGGCTAGTCTTGGGCTGCTTTGGGTCTGAGGCTGCCCAGCCGCCCGAAGGTGTGGGGGTAGAGGGAAGGAGACACTTCAGAGCCCCAGCCCTAATCAGGAGAGCGGGCCCATCCCCCGGGCCCCCAGCGCATGGCTGGAGGCAGTGACTGGCGGATTGTGGCTGATGGGCAGCTGCGAGGCAGGAGCTGATAGGGGTACCTGGCTCGGCCTGTTTCTCCACACCAGGGAGGGCTCTGCTTGGGTCCTTGAGGATACCTGCCAAAGCTTGTGAAGAGGTGGGGCACCACCTATGTTTGGTCAGTCTTTGCTCAGGAAGGGAGTGGGTGGGGCGGAGGCTCCTTGGCCTGTAAATAAACTGTCTTTGAGAAAGGGCCTCCTGGCTTCTATTGGGCTAGGGCCTCGCCTGTCTTGGAGGGATTGAGAAAGGTGCAGGCTGGCCTTTTCGTGAACCAGGCGTGGGGACCCTTCTTCAGCGGGAGGGCTCCTGACGTGAGCCCTGGGCGTGTGCAGCGAGCACACACAGGGCCCAGTTGTACCGCCACCCGCGCACAGGTCCAACAAGATGGACTGAAGCCAGCCAGTACTTTTTATTTTAAAGAGTTCACACAGCGTCCCCCCTCCAATGCAGCATTTGTTTGGTGGCTGCAGCCCTACGCCCCCTGAGTGACAGGCCAGATGATCAGGACAGGAGGCAGCTAGAGCTTCCCGCCCACCCCTCACGCCCCACTGGTAGAGCTGGGCCGGTGCCCTCTTGTCCCAGGCTGAGGCTGACTCTGACTGATGGTGTCTGCAGTGGGCAGCGGGAGGGGATGTGGGCAGGTGGCAGACTGTGGCAGGAACAGGGCCAGGAAGCACCTCTGCCCTGGTGGCACTGATAAGGAGCCACGACAGATAGAGCAGGTGTGGCAGGATGTCTACATGTCAAACACACACGTGATGGGTGGGCCTGGGTGGCTCCACACCAGGCTGGGGCAGGACCATGCTCACATGTCACAGTTTGAGGTGACCCCATGTCACAGTTTGAGGTGACCCTGTGCCCAGGCCCATCTGTATGTGCAGAGCAGGACAGGAGGGAGCTGCACCCACCTCCCACCCATCCCAAAAATAAGGTATATAGATGCATGTTGATATATAATATAGAAGTATATACACCTGTACAGAAACTTTTTGCCACTAACCACTAAATGGTCACATTGTCCAAGACACTCAAACAGCAGGGAGACCCCTTGTGGCAGCCTGGGAGCCCTGTGGTTGGCTGACAGGAAGGAGAAGCCCAGGTTGGTTTCTTCCCTCGGTGGGAAGAAAAGGCAGATGAGCCTTCTACCCACCTTGGCCCTGGGCCTCTCCTGTCTTAGCCAGACAGTGACACCTCAGAAAAGGAGGTCATGCTAAAATGCCCTGCACAGGCCTGGCCTCTGACACCAGGGTGAGCCAGAGCTGCACCGAAGGCTTCTCCCCCCACCCCGTGAGCCTGAGCCTGGCACAGGGACCCATTGCCTGGCCTCCCAGGGAAGAGGAAGCAAGGACCGTGATTGTCAAGACAACCACGCTGAGGTGGAATCAGGCCAAAGGGGGGGCCGTGCCATGGAACACCCCAGGCCCCACCCCAGGCCCCATCTCTGGAAGCAGAAGCTATAAGCAGGAGTCCCAGTGGAGCTGCAGGTCGTGGCCATCCAGGAAGTCCGTGGAGAAGAGGCTGGGGGCCGCAGTGCCAAGGGGGGCCAGACTCAGCACGGGGCCGCCCGACGACAGCTCCAGCCAGTCCATGCTGTCCAGGTGCCCGTCGGCCAGGTCCAGGCCCATGGTGCTGCTGGGCTCAGGCACAAAGTGCAATTCCGAGGTGTCCATGGGTGAGGGGGGGTGGTCCAGGATGGCAGAGCTGCTCAGCATTTGGCTGTGGAGGTCGTCGATGAGGGAGAGGGACTCTGGACCCTCGTGCCCGCCTGTCAGCAGGGGCAGCCCTGTGCTGCTTTCCAGGAAGTCCTCCAGGCGCCCGGGGAGGGCGGGTGAGCCTGACGGAGGGGGGGCCGTCTGCGGGAGCTCGGCACAGGGCGAGGGCTGTGGGGCCAGCGGGGAGGCACAGGCTGCCGGGGCAGAGGGCTTCTCCTTCCCTGGAAGGGATGATGGCTCCTTGAAGTCTGCTGGGATTTCTGCCAACCAAGGAGGTAACGGGGTCAGAAGCAGGGCCAGGCTGGCTCCTTCCCTCTCCCACCCAGTTGACACTGAGCCCTTTCGACAAGTGTTGCAAGTCCCACCACCCCATCTAAGCATCTCCTCCTGGTGTCCCTGCCACCTCTCAGTGCCCGCTTTGGGGCAAGCAGCACCCGTTGCCGCTTCTCCGGCATCCCCTAACGCACGCCAGTGCTCAAGGCCTTCAAGCTTCTCGCACCCTCTCTGCCACCCAGGCAGCCTCGTCCCTCCTGTAGTTTCCGTCCCCGACTAGGCACTGGACGTGCAGGTGTGCCGCTCCTGAGCTCTGGACCAGCCTGTCCACTGCCTGGGGCAGCCCCGGTGCTGGGGTCTCAGAGGGCCCACCAACAGCCGCAGCACCATCCACACTTGTGAGAAGCACACCCCAGGCTGCACACACAACTGCCATCTGCCTCTCAACAAGCCAAGGTGTTAAAGAGTAACAATAGCTACTGGGCGCTGCATTTTTTCCTTTTCTTTTACCTTTAAATAGTTACTCTAATATGACAGTCATGTGTCTGGGTACACTGCTTCAAAAACAAGCATAATCTTAAACAGAACTAGATGCAGTAACTGCCTTCTCTATTCCTGTCACTGCCATCCTAGTCCGTGCTACCACCTCACAAGGGGATCTCTCTCCTTTTCTCTCAATTCTCTCATCGAAGTTTGAGAGCTTTCTGTGTGCAAGCAGCAGTGCTAAATCCTGAGGACATGGAGGGCCAACAGGACCCTAGTCCTCCCTCCACTGAGTTTAATGTCTTCAGGGATGGCCATCACTCACAGGTAACTGTAACCTGGGTTTTTTTTGAGATAAAGCTCACCCAGCATCAAGTCCCCACTGTAAAGTGGACGACTGGTCACTCACCCTTCTGCTGTGCGGTGTCCCTGTGTGCTGCATGCACCAGCCTATCAACTCCTTACATGGGCCCCAAGGGCTGTGCCATTGTTGTGTCCCAATACCTGTCCCATCCTCATCTGGCTCTACCGGCTGGGTCCTGCCCAGACCAGAATCCTCCCCTCCAACATGTCCTCCTGTCATGTCTCTTCTTGGGACCCTTTGTGCTGGACAGACTACACCTCCCATCGGGCTGCAGAAGCCAGGGCCCTGGCAACACTGCTGACCCCTCAAATGGTCGTCACCAGAGTCATCCCCCTGTCCTCCTGATGCTGCTCAAGTCCCTCCACTACTGCCTGCAGTTCCGCCTGCCACTTGCTGCATTGTCACCTGACTCCTCCTCTTGTCACCTTCTACCCTAAACTCTTCCCCTGCCCAGAAACCCACATGACCTTGAGCAAGTCACAAAGGAGACCATCTCCCTCCTGTCACCTTCCTGCAGCGGCCTCCCGGCTGCCCTGAGATCAGTCCAGACACTGTCCAGCCACCCTTCCGGCACCTTCTGCCAACAACCACCTTGAGCCCCACCCAATGCCAGCACTTGAGGCTTGAATGCTCAAATGTCTGTCCGTCTATCTGCCTTGCTCCTCCAGAACGTTTCATGCTGTGCCCCCTCTGCACAGGTAGAACATTCTGAACCCCTCCTCCTGGAAGCCCATCCTGAACCCCATCTGGTGAGGTCCCCTCCTCCAAGAACCTGTGCACAGCCTACTCCTTTATCACAGCAATGAACGCATTAAAAACCAGAACGAGACACATAGTTTGTGGCCCGGCACCTCTCTGACTGGTCCGTTCCTGCTCACTCTGGCCTCGAGCACGCCAGGCACGCCCGGGCTACAGCTCTCCCACCCCGTCCCCATGACCTCCCCCTTCTCTACTTGTTTCCGCCACACGCACCCCTTTCTGACATGTCAGTTACTACGCGGTCTGTTGGCGACTTATCTCCCCATGCTAGACGGGGAGCCCCACAAAGACAAAGGTCTCTATTTTGTTTGCCAAACAGCCCCAGCACCCAGAATAGTGTCCCCACAGAGGTGCCTGGTAAGGTGAACCACGCTGAGGTCACCCCTCTTCTCAGCCCTCTTGCCAGGCCAAGGTAGGGCTTGTCTCACTCACTGGCATGCCCCAAGTGCTTACTGCGAGGTCTGCTACTCAGCAGGTGTTCAGTAAACACACATACTCACCGATCAACCAGCCTAGGCTGTGTCAACCTGGGACAGGGAGAGGAGGAAGCATGGGGGCTGGGACTCACCTCCACTCTGAATAAGAATGTCGAACAGGTCATCCATCTGCTGGCTTGAGGAACCACTTTCCTGTGGGACAAAAAGAGAAAAGGTGAGGATTGGGAACAGGGCTGGATGGCTCCTCCACCCCTGCGCTTCAGCCAGGCTGGAAGCCAGACACTGGACGCCCTCCTGCACCATCAGGCCCACCCGGCAAGGCCTGCGGCAGAGGATTACTGCCAGCCCCCATTCCTCCAGTGGCCCAGTGCAGCAGCCCGGCCAGGCCCCAGTCTGCCCTCTTCACCTGCTGTTTGGGCTGCTGGTTCACGGCCTCCTCATAGCCAGGCGGCTCCTTCTTCAGCAGAGAAGTGGGGGGCCCAAAGAGGGGCTGCGACGGGGGTTCCAGGTCCATCTGGGCGGGTGGGCCAGGGGCGGGAGAGCCAGGCTGGGACAAGGGCTGGACATGAGGGTGGGGAGAGAAGAGCGGTTGCAGGGCAGACCTGCCTGCGGGAAGAGTGGGAAGAAGCAGGGACAGGCCCCCTCCCTGCACTCCAGGAGGCAAGTGGCAGGCACCCCCTTCTGGCCAGGCCAGCTCTGCTGGCTCCTTCCAAGGAGCTCTCCTGGATGCCACCGGGGAGGAGGGTACGAGATGCGGAAGACCCTGATCTCTGACCCTGCAGACAGCTGGGCAGGCATGGGGTGACCTGGGTTTGGTACATGCCACGTGGGGAGAGGAAGGGGCTCTGGGCTGAGTCCTGCCCCCAGCTGAGACATCTACATCCTTCTCTGCCTGAGGCTGCTCAGAGTCCCTGTCTCCCACCCTGAGGGGCCTGGCTCCTCTCACAGCCTCTCTCTCCTAGCTCCACAGGGCTAGGCACACAGGGCATAAGAGTGGCCTCCCTTGTGGGCCAGGCTGGGTAGAGGGTCTGGGCTGTTAAGAGTGGCAGAGCAGCAAACCAGCTGCCAGTGACATTGTGGCGGGGGACAGCTGGCCTGAGGGAGAGGAGCTAGCACCAGGCTTGTCCGTCAGCCCCAGGCCAGACCCACAGACACCTGCAGGCTCAGCCAGGGTGGCTGCACCAAGGGGCAAGGGGCAAGGGGCAAGGGGCAAGGGGCAAGGGGCAAGGGGCAAGGGGCAAGGGGCAAGGGGCCCCCAGGCCCCACCTATACCCCTTCCCCACCGTCTGCAGCAATGGGCGCCTGGGCCTACTGAGAGTGTCCAGGTGCTAACAATGTTCTAGTATCAACAGCCAGAGGTCAAGGGGGCCCTCGGGGCGGTGCATCTGCACAGGCCCTTGACCGTCCTGTGTCCTCACTGCTGAGATGGGGGATGGCCAGGCCCTCCCTATAGAGGGTGCAGAGAAGATTAAATGAAGCAAACACAAAAGTTGGGCACCTGGGGGTGCTGGGAACGGGGGCTGTCACTAGTTGACCTGTGTTCACATTGCCCGGCCCCACTCCCCCAGCCCACATACCTGCTGGGGGCTCCCACTGGGCAGGCCAGGGCTATCTGCATTGTGATTGGTCACGGTGAGCACGAGGTGGGTCCCAGTGGAGTCGGTGATGAGGGTGGGAGGTGTAACCCCCTTGATGAGGCCAGAGCCTCGGGGGCCCAGGAGCAGCTGAGGGGTGGGCACCGGCGCAGGCTCCGGCAGCCCGGCTTCCTGCTTCACCACCACCGCCTGGGGTGCAAGGGCTGGGGCGCCGGCGTCTGCGTGGTCAGCAGTGGAGGTGGCCAGGCTGGGAGCGAAGGCGTGTGCCGGGCCTGGGGGCAGCCGGCTCAGCTGGCAGCTGGTGAAGCTGCTCTCCTGCTTCACAGCCGTGGCAGCAGTGCCAAGGGCAGCCGGGGCCGGGGTGGGGGCCGGGGCGGGGGCGGGCTGCTGGGCCCGCTTCTCCTGCTCCAGCTGCAGCCTCAGCCGCTCCACCAGCTGCTGCTTCTGCCGGAGCATGCGCGTCAGCTCCTCAATCTGCTTGTCCTTCTCCTGCAGCATCTGGTCCTTGTCACGCCCCTCCACCTCGCCCCGTGCCCCCGGGCTCAGGCAGCAGGCTCCAGCCCGCGGGCCCTCCTCCTTCATGAGGATTTGCAGCGGCGAGGCCTGCAGCGTGAGCTGGGTTAGGGGCGATGTCACCATCTCACCAAAGGTGTCCCCGGGTGTGGAGTTCTCATCGCCCGTGCTAAGCAGGGAGCGCTCTGAAGGGGTGGGAGACACAGGAGGTGTGGAGCCTGTGCTGCCGAATTTCACCACTCCATTGCTGGTCACCGTGGCCACCACCACCTCTGTGGGAGCCAGGCCTGCTGCCACCAGGGCTGGCCCTGTGCTCAGCCGGGCCGCCGGGAAGGCTACCACCACCTCACCAGCCTTGGGCAGGATGGAGGCAGCGGCAGGAGCCTTGGGGGCCCCCTGGGTGGGGCTGATTTGGTCTTGGTAGGCTCGCAGGCGTTCAATCAGGTCAGTCTTGGTGCCTGAGACAGGCAATGATCGCAACTTGAGCTCCTGCTTCAGCTCTGCCACCTACAAGGGGTTGAAAGCCAGGTCAGCAGGGAGCCCTGGGCCTCATCCAGGCAGTGGGTATGGACAGCTGGACAAAGGAACTGGGTCCAGCCAGGAAGACAGCCTGGGAGGACAGGAGGGACAAGCACGTTGTCTGTTAGGCCTCGTCTCTGCCAGGCTCCACTGGCCATTCGACATCAAGGCCCTCACCCTCCCACAGCCCTGGGAACAAGACATGCCCCACCACCCACCTCCTCCCTCTGCCCACCTGTACCACACCCCAGGGCCTAGTTAAAATGCCTGCTCTGGCTGCCAGCCAGACTGGGAGCCCCCGACCTGTGCCAGGCACATGGCAGCTACAGCTGTCCCAGCCACCAGCCTCGTGCTCAGGTAGACTTAATGGCACTAAGCGCATTCTACAGATGAGAAAACTGAGCACACAAACATAAAGTAACACCTCCAGGACGACAAAGCTAGTGAGGGGCAGAGCTGGGGTCCAGTCCAGCCTGAAGGCCAGCACCCAATCCCAGCCACCTCAATGAGGCTGGGTCTCTGTTGGGATCCAGCTCATGGCCCAGGTAGGGTCCACCAGTCTAGAGGCCAAACCTTGCAGGGAATTTGGTCCACTCATTTGATCAGACAGAGACCCCAAGCCCAGGACCCGGGAGCTGCACAAGCAGGTTCCGGGGAGCATCAGCTGATACAGCGGATAGTGTGAGGGTGCTGAAATTGGACAGCCCCTAGTCTGAATCCCCGCTCTGTCACTGGGGCTGCTCTACCTCTAGGCACCCTAGAATGGGGTATCACCCCCATTTCTGGTACTGCACTGCCGAGGTCGAGGGAGAGAAGAGGCCCACAGCTGCTGTGTGAGCCCCGCCCGAGGCCCTGGACTGACAGTGACAGTGACGATGAAGAGGGTGTAGCCTGCACAAGAAGCCTGTCTGATGAAGGCCAGAATTGGGAGCCCTGCCTGCCCCTGCCCCCAAGGGCTGTGGGTCCAGGGCCCGCTGATTGCCCTGCCTCCAAATGAGACTCCCAGAAAGCCCCTGTGGGAGGGGCAGCCACCTGCCTTCATCTCATCCAGGTTGGTGGGCAGGGCCCCCAGCTTGCCCGGCAGTGAAATGCTGTTCTGACGCACTAGCCCACTGGTCCCAGGGGCACCTGAGCTGGGGCTGCTGCTGGTCGTGGAAAGGCTGCGCACTGGGGGGGCCCCGCTGCTTCCCAGAGTCTCCCCTGCCGGCCTGGGAAGAAGGAAAGGCAGAAATAAGTCCCTTAAACACCACCTCAGCTGCTGCAGGCAGAAGCCAAGAGCCTGGGCTGCAGGGTAGCCCTGCTAGAGACACTCTTGTGAGTCCAGACCAAGGATGCTTTGAAGTCTGGGGTCACCCCCACAAGCCTGGCATCTGCTGGCCTCAGGGCAGTGACGGGTTGGGCAGGGGTGGGTGGTGCAGATGGGTGCCTACTTGGGAGGGGCAGCGATGGGGCAGGAGTGGGGGCAGGTGGGTGCCTACATGGGCGGGACAGTGATGGGGCAGAAGTAGGGGGCAGGTAGGCATCTACTTGGGTGCGGCAGTGGTGGGGTAGGAGTGGGGGTCAGGTGGGCACCTACTTGGGTGGGGCAGCGATGGGGCAGGAGTGGGGCAGGCAGGGGCGGGGCGGGCAGGAGCGGGGCAGGCAGGGGCGGGGCGGGCAGGGGCGGGCAGGGGCGCGCGCCTACTTGGGCGGGGCAGGCAGGATGGCCTGGTAGTTGTAGTGCTGCTGCTGCTGCTGCTGCTGGTTAAGGATCTGAAGCTGCAGGAAGAGCTGCTGCTGCTGGAGGATCCTGGCGTAGGAGGAGTCCATGGGGGGCGGCCCCTTGTCCTGCTTTTGGTCCGGGGGGATGTACTGATGATACTTGAGCTTCTTCACCTTTGGCTTCAGCTCCTTGGCCTTCTTGCTGCGCTGCGACTTCTCGCTAGCAGACTTGGGTTGGCTTTGCTGTGGGGGACAGAAGGCACGTCATGGGAGGCGCAGGCTTCTTACTGAGGAGGCCCAGGAGCGGGACAGCCCTCCCTCCCACGCCGCGGTGGCTGAGAAGGCCACCCTCCACCCTGTCCACTTCCACTCTTCCCCGACTGGGCTGCAGCCCCTCCAAAGAGAAGCCTCCTCAGTGCCCAGGAGTGTGCCAGAGCAGGGAGGGGGGCATCAGAGGGGCGCCGTGTACGTCTGATCTTAAGAAGGCCCCAGCTCAGAGGCACCGTTGGCCACAGTCACAGGCATCCACGTGCCCGGCAGAGTGGGCACTGCCGGTGGAGCTGGACGGGCTGTGTCGTGCCAACCTTGGAGAGCCCTGCCACAGCAGGAATGACTGTGGGCACTGGAAAGTGAGGCAACAACATGAAGCAGCTCCGAGAAGTCACTTCCCTCAGGTCACTAGTGATCCCAATCCGGCTGTATGAAGGAGCTGGGATTCAGCCTAGGACTCCACGAGCCCATATTCATGTACCCAGTGTGCCTGCAAAGTCTCCCTGCTGGACAGCAGGGAAGGCTTCTCACCGGGCCAGAAGGCCAGAGAGGACTGGGCAGACAGGAAGGGGCCAGGTGGACAAGCGCTAGTTGGGGAGTGCCAGGGAGGCCTGGTAGGTGGGGAACATCAAGGTGGTGACACGATGCAGGGACAGCTGGGGTCTCCAGCAGGCAGAGGTGGGTCTGAAGGGAGGGTCTGGGCAGAGGTGACTCACTGGAGGAAGACCTGACAACCTGGGCAGGTGGCAGGTGAGGCGTTTGAGCTATGGCCACTGTGAACACGGCGGAAGAGGCAGAAAAGGTGGAATGAGGAGGGTAGACCTGCTAGAAGGTGGAGCCAGAACTGACGTGGGTGAAAACAGGAGCAGGCAGAGAGGGCGATGGAGCCGTGGGAGGAAGGTGACCTCACGAAGGCTGAGGGCAGAACCGAGGAGCAACCCCCATCCCAGAAGAGAGGAGAAAAAGGAGCCCAGGAAAGAGTAGCTACCACAGCGAGAGGAGCCACCAGAGCGGGAAAGGTGAGCAATCGGCCCTGGAGAGGGCTGAGGGGAGCTGCTTCAGCTCACTGGTGGGGCTGGGAGCACTGGGAGCCCTGAGAGGCTGAGGCAAGGCCCAGGCAAGGGGAAATCCAGACAAAGTATGGAGAAAGTACCCTTTCAAACGCATGGTGTCAGAGGAAGGAAACAGGAATGTGGCAAGGAGCAAGTCTGAGGAGGTATTTTGGGGGACAACCTTTGACCTCTGTGGACAGTAAGAAAGAAAATGCAGATGCACAGAGAGGTGCCCACTACAGGGGCGACGTCCTGGAGAAAGTGGAAAACGTCCAGGGCACAGGGGGGCTGGGGAGACCCCTCACTGCCCTGGGCCTGGAGGAAGGACGTACTGATGGGGGCAGCACACTTTCTCGCGTGGAGTGGGGAGAGCTGATGGCCTCAGTGGCGATGCCTCGCCCGCAAACAGAGGAGTAGGATAAGGGAGGGAGGGCGTCACCACAGCACAGAAGGAGGGAGCCACAGGGGCAGGCCCAGGTCAGCCCAAGAGCCGCAGCGAGGGCTCAGCGAGGCTGAGAAAGCGTGATTCTGCAGGGCTCCCAGGCTCCTGGGACTAGCGGCAAGAGGAGAGGACGCGTGGTGGCCAGGGACTGTGTGGAGAGGAGCCCAGAGGACTCAGAGAATGACGAAGTTGAGTAGAAGAGGGGAGTCAGCAACCTGCCCAGCAGAAGCACAGGAGGTGGGGTGGGGGGGATCCTGGGGACTGAGGTTGCAGAGCTCCTGGGCTGAGGTGGCTTCAGGACAGGAGGGCCATTGAAAAGACCACCTGACTCCCCTTTGCCCGCTGAGGCCCCCAGGGAGAGCTCTGTGGCCCAGTGGTAAAGCTTGCCCCCTTCAGTTACTTCAGGTCAGGTCTTCGAGAAGGAGAGTAACAACCAAAACCCAAAGGTGCCACTCTGACCCCACTGCCTCACGAGGTTGTTGATGGCCTTAAATGAGAAGGTGTGGTGTTTGCTGGTGGCTGAGAGAGGAATGAATGGATGGAAAGCCCAGCCCAGTGCCTGGGACACAGCTACCGTGATGTGAAAGGAGAACACGGCGGACATTCCAGACTACTTCAGTGGCCTGTGCTGGTCTCTGATGAGGGAATGGCGTGCATCCCACCCTCTGCAGTCACCCCTCAGCGGGAATGTGGTCACAGAAGGCTTAGGGGGTGAAAAGAGGGTGTGGCCCCTGAGAGAACTGTACCTTGATGAGGGTCGGGGTGGGCTTGGCAGCGGGGGCGGTGGTTCCATTGGTGAGGCTGGAAGGCAGCAGAGGAGGGGGCGGCGGAGGCGGCTGCTCTGCCAGGAAGAGGGTTTCTCCAGGGTCGGGGCCGGTCGGCAGTTGGGACACAACCTGAGTGGGAGGGGGAAATGAGGCTGCAGAGCCACACAGGCACAGGCCACCTCCAGGGGTGGAGGCAGGGTCCCGTACAGGGGGCAGGGGTAGCAATCACCTCCTGGGATGGCATCAGTGTCAAAGGGCCAGTGACAGGCAAAGACCAGGCGGTTACAGGAGCCGCCCCCAGAGCGGCAGAGAGAGAGGGAGAAGCAGAGCAGAGGGTGGTGAAAGGCTTGCTGGGCTGAGTAAGATCAAGAAAAGTCGCTGTTGGAATGAAGGAAAATGGGGGCAGACCAGCGAGGTCCATGGGTCCAGTTTTAAGGCAGCCTGAGCCGATGTCCTCTAGCTAGGCCCTCGACTGGCTCAGGCAGGCTCAGGCCAGTCCAAACTGCCTGTGACAAAAGGGGGCCCACTGCCGACATCTCCCTCCCTTCACTGGCGCTGAAGCAGCCAGGCTCTGGCTACTAGGGCGCCCCCGCTTCCCTGTGCCAGGGCAGAGGCAGCTCTGGTGAGCTCAGGGAATTGGGGAAGCATCTGAAAGAAGCGGAGCTCACCTGAGTGGGGGACAGAGAGGTGGCACTCGGCAGTGGCTCACTGACTCGGGCTTCCAGGGGTGATGGCACGGAGCCCTGGGACTCGTGGCTGGCAGGTTGCTCGGGCGATAAGGCATCACTGCTGTCCTCATCGAAGGAAGAGCTGTCTGCTACTTTCGGGTAGTTCACCTGGCCCACTGAAACCCAAAGCCAGCATGAGGCCCCACCTCTGGCCCCATGCTGGCTGAGCAGAGGAAAAGCCTTGCTCACGAGTAGAGCACTGGCCCCGCCCCCTCACGCCTCAGCAAAGTGACAGCAGGCCGTAGGCTTTGTCCCCAGAGAAGCCCCAGAGCTCCGGGACAGTCCATCCTCAGGACCAGGAACAAAGACCAGAGAGAAGCTATGGGCCACCATGTGCTCTACGCTGAGGAAAGGCACCAGTGCTGACCCTCTGCTTTCTTCTCTGCTTTCCAGTCTTCAGTCAGGCTCCACCTTCTTCCCTCCCTCCAGCCAGCTGCCTCCCTGGGAGACCCTGCTGCTGTCCCCCGCCTCCCCTCCGTTTCCTGCAGTTAAATGTTCTTCACTCCCCACCCCAGCTGTACAGAACGCCCTACTCCCTGGACGCTGATGGACCCTGCCCTGCCTAAAGGGACAAAATGAGTGCGGCTCCTCCTGGCTGACCCTCCAGAGGCCGGGAACAGACTAGGGAGCCAGGGTCTAAGGCTGAGACAGAAGGCACCCCAGCAGAGGCCACTGGCTGTGACTGCCCTGACCTGAGCCCATCAAGCCCCGAGTGTGCCTGTGGGTGTCTGTCAAGGCTGCAAGCCAGGCTGTTTGGGAGGTGGGGCAGGGGGATCCCAGGACCAGGAGGAAGAAAAGAGGGGAACAGGGAGCCTGAGGGAGAGCTACAGAGGCCAGTGGGACATTTCAAAAGGTCCATGTCACAACCAGAGTCTGCATGAGGGAAGAGGGCTTGCTTTTCACAACAGGAGGAGCGGAACCCACAAGTGGCCAAGGCCCCTGAGGTGCACTGCCGCTGGCCGAGAGGAAACCTGCTCTGGGGGAAGGCCGCAGATATGGACACAGGAACAGGAAGGAGCCGCTGGCTCCGCCTGGGTTGGCCCTGCAGTGACTCTCCCAGCAGTGTCTTCCCACCAAGGGCCGTCACCTGAGGCTCTTCCTTCCTCTAGAAGTGCACCCCATCTGTCTTGGGGCCACGCATGCTCTGGGGGATGGAGCTCACTGACCACAAACACCTCAAACATCTAGGTGGTTTCTCACAGTCTCTATACCCAGCGGGGGCCCTGTGGGGCAGGGCAACCTCCCAGCTCCTTAGGGTGGCAATCCAGGACAGAGGCGCACCAGCGCCCACGCCGGCCCATCCACCCCGAGGGAGATGCTGGCAGGACTGAGAACGCCTAGGACTGTGCCTGCGGCCTCCCAGTAGACCCAGCTGCCCACTGTGGGCCAGGTGGGGTGTGGAGATGTGGACGGTCCCTGCCCCCAGGGAGTTTACACACCAGCCCTCTGGGAGAATGGGACCGCCTAGGAGAGACCGGGGAGACGGCCTAGAGGAGAGGAGCCTGATGAATCCTGAAGGTCAACTGGGAGCCTGGGGAAAAAGGTATGTGAGCGTGTGTGGGTGCAGGCATGAGTCCACAGGAGGAGTGTGCTGGCAGGTGGGAACACAGCCTCTCCCAGCACCCTATTCTTGGCAGCCCTCAGAACTCACTGTCTCCCTCCTCCTCGCCCATTTCCCTCCATCCAGCCAGCTTTGCCTCCTTCCCTCTATCCGAGCTCAACCTCCATCTTAGCCCCGCGTCAGCTTCCTCCTCCTTGCTGCCCCACCTGCTGCCCTCACTCATTCTCATCTCTCCACTCCTCGGGTAGGATGTGGCTGAGGCTGGCAAGTGCTCCCTTCCCGAGGACGCTTCCACGCTCTGCCTGGCCACCGGCCCCTACACACACCATTCCCTCTGCCTACGATGTCTTTCTGTACCTCCTCCAAATGTGCCACGTCATCTTTGGGGCCTTCCCAGCCACTGCCAACCGTCGCCTCTCAGCTGGGCTCCCAGGGCACAGACACCATAGCCATCAGGGCCATTATTAGCTGGCCTGTAATTAACGTTATAATATAACCTCACAGGTGCAGTAAACTCCTGTCAGGGTCTCCCCAGGCACTAAGGGCTGTCCACGTGACCCTGAACACTGCCCCACAAGGCAGAGAACTTAGCTTCCGAGTCCCAGGCCATGGCCCTTCTCTGCACAGTGCTGCCCTGAGTGGGAGCCGACCCAGAAGCCGTCCCGTCTGTCAGCCTGCTTACGTCAGACTGACTTCTCTGCGGGCAGGAGTCATGTCTATTCATCTTGGTAACTTCAGGACTTCACATGGGGCCTGGCACGTGCCGACCCTCGGCTGACATTTACCAGACTGCTGGCTGGCTGTCAAGCCCAGAACTGGCTTGGCTCAAGCCCTGGCCTGTGACTCGGAGCTGCTACGCAATCTGGGGGAAATCTGGTAAGAAAACACCAAGGAGGGACAGGGCCAGTCAGTGGACAAAGGTGTTGGGGTGTTCCTGTGGGCTCCAAGGGTGATTGCAGCGAAGTGGGGAAAGGGCTGCTTGGGGCCCAGTGCATGCCAGCCTGCTGCGCTAACTGTCCAAGCCCATCTGCAACGCAGTCTCCTTGAACCAGTCTCCTGACTTGGCACGTTATGGGGCCTGCTCCAGTGGGTCCCGTCTCATGTCCTACCCAACTGTGACTCCTCACCACTGTGTGAGAGTTAAGCCTCCTCTTCTCTACAGTGCAGCTGCCTCCCCAAGGGTAGGAAGGCCTGGCCACGTCCAGGAGCAGGTGTCGGGCCCACTGCAGTGAGGGAGACCGATCTGCACCAACCTCTCAGCCAAACCTAAGCAAATCCAGTCTGAACGCCTTCCCACAGCGCACCAGGCCCTGCCCTGGTCCATGCCGACCTCTCCTGCCTCCTGTCTTGTCAGCCCCCCCTGATGCGGCCACAGTGAACCACCTCGGCCTGTGGAGTGCCAGGCTCCTTCTCATTTCCTGGCCCCGAACTCGCGGCCATTCCAGCCCGGGACACTCCTCCTCACCACGCACACCTTAGCTAATCCCTATTCCTTCCTCAGCCCCTGGCTTGGTCACCTACCCCTGGTGAGCCTCGGTGTGCCCACAGCACCCTGCGCTGCCTCCAGCACACCTCTTTACCTGCTGTGCCCTCCCCTGGGCACGAGCTGTATCAGACGGGGGCCAGGTCTGTCTGTGGGGCTATAGGCCTAGCACCTAGCACACTGCTTGGATCAATACATTTTGTTGTCCCAAGTGCCAAGCTCCAAGAAGAGACGTCACAAGGAAAAATAACACATGATGGGCAGGTTTCTAAGCCCTGGCATCTCTGCCCGTTCACACCTGCCGCTCCTGCCACCTGCCTACCCCGTGAGAGAGAAGTAGGCCGCTGCGTTTAGAGGCATGGATGGAAGGTAGGCAGGACCTCTCTGCTATTTATTTACTTATTTTTGGGTGGCTCTAATCCCTGAGGACCCAGCACTATTTCAAGTTTAGACAACCTGTTCATCAGGCCCCCCAACACTGCGCCTGGGTCTCCCAAGACTCAGCTGGAGCTCTGGCCCAATTCTGCTCCAATCCTGGCTCCCTCTCCCCCTGGCCTCCTGGCCTGCAGTCCACAGGGGCGGCCTCCTCACCGATGATGGCTTCCTTCAGGCTGGACTCCACGGGCAGGATGTTCTTCTCTACCAGTTCCATGGGACCAGGCCTCTGGGCGATCTTCTCGTTGAGGTCATCAGCCAGCCTGGCTCGCTTCAGCTTTAGCTGTTTGGCTTGGAGGGAAGGCTCGGCTGAGGTCTCTGCCGTGCGAGAGAAGGAGGTGCGTGAGGAGACCTGGTTCTGCCCTGGGGACTCTGAGCAGCTCTCCTCCCGTCCCGAGAAGGCGCAGACCCATCAGATGAGGCTCATCCCAGGCGGAGAAGGCTGGCCTGGCCTGAAGTTCCGCAAGAAGAAAAGAAGGGGCCCTGCCGTGGCAGTGTGCAGTCACACACGACAGTGGTCACTAGCGCAGGCCAGCCCCAAGGACTTTCTGGGGTGGCAATGCAGAGCTGAGCAAGCAGCAGCCGGCTGAGTGGGCTCCACTCTGCCGTGAGCTTGCTGTGTGACTGGGGGCGATGCACCGCCTGCTCTTTTGTCCTCATCTGCACATAGGGCTCAGACCAGGAAAGGTCTCTTTCAGCCCCAAATGTGCAAAACTAAACAAACGAGAAATGGATGGATGCACGCTGCTGCTGCCTACACTAGAAACGTGCAAGGCCGTGTGAGGCTGGGGCGGGTGAGGCACGTCTAAGTGAGCTTACTTATACCTCACAGGTTTCAAAGACCCTGAGTGAGTGAATGAGAACAAATGAATGAATGAAAAAGACAAAGTAAACGCACTTTTCTGTTGACTCTTTTGTGTGGTATAGTTCTATGGGTTTTCACAAAGGCGTAATGTCACGAACCCGCCATTAATAAATGCATTGTTAAAATGGATTCTGGAAGAGAGAAAGGGATGTGCCCTGGGAGAGAGAAGAGACTCCACAGCGAGGCTGACGAGGTCTTGGGTCACCAAATGGCCACAGAAGAAAAAGCCATGCCAAGCCCAGGGAGGGTGACCACGTATGTCTGGCGTTCCCTGGAGCAGAGGAGGCCACCACAGCATTGCTGCTGGACTTGGTTAGGACCCCACCATCTCCGCTGCCAACAGCAACGAGGGTGACAAGGAGGAGCGAGGAAGAACTGTGAGTGGTGCCGTGGTGCAGACAGCAAGAACGAGGGTTTAGACGAAGAAGCGTTTTCAATCTGACATACCTTCCAAAATGTGCATCCTGACCAGCTCCGATCTCTCTGGCCGGGAACGAATCTTCCGCTTCAGATAGTCCTCAGTCTACAGAAAAAACACATGGGGAAGCTCTCAGATCCACCGGCGTGTGGCATGGACAGGGCCCCGGACGCAACCTTGGCTGTTGTGGACGCTGCTAGTCACCTCTGAGCCCCCATGGCCTCCGCCTGTGACCGCAAGGTCCTGAGGCAGGAGGAGGGGGCAGGTGCAGCCCAGGGAGGCCCCAGCCATCTTTCAAGGCCATTTGTCTCTCTGAGGCTGGACGGCGACTCCCTATATAAATGTCTGTTATTTTTTCCTATCATAAAAGTAATGTATGTTCATCAAAAAAGCTTTAGAAAATTAGAAGTAAAACAATCGACAAATGATCCCCCGTGAGTCTATGGGTATCTGTTTCTAGCCATTCTTTCATGCAGATAGGTTTACTTTTACAGTGCTATAATCACAGTGAATATAATTTTGTATCCTGTTTTTAAAAATTTTGCATCGCACGACCTCATGGAGTGCTGTTCACTCATTCTGAATGGCTACCAAATGGAACACTCCTTCTGATACATGGTGTCGTGGCACTAGTTCCTCCAAGTCCAGTGTTCTCATTTCCTCACTTATTAGGCTCCAGGTGAACTAAACCATCCCCTTAACAGTCACAGAGCCACGACTGCCCAGGGCTGGTGCTGCAAGGTGTATCTGAGGCCAGACCTGTCTGACTCTAGAGCCTGCGCTCTTAAGTCTGCAGCAGCATTTCTCAAACCACAGGTCCCCCAGCACCGGGTCAAGACCAGCGCAGGATACACACAATAGAAAATAACACTCAGAGCATGCTGCATGCGGTCCAGGTGAGGCTGGGCCCTCACCCCGGCCTCCTGCTGCTGCGGGGCCCTGAGGGGCAGCTCTGTGCTCTCCAGCGACAGGTTCAAGTGGCTATGGGTGCTGGGTCTCCCACCCCAATCTGCAGTGGGCAGCACTACTGCCTGGGCTGCTGCAGTCTTCATGGACACCAGAACGGGGCCTATTTTCTAAGCTGTCTGAGCTCTAAACAGGGGCCACAGTTGAGGCAGAATCCAGTTGTGATTAAGAAAACATCTGGAGTCCACAGGCCATGGTCTGAGTCCCACCCAGCTTTGCCACTTACTAGCTGGACAAGTTAGTTAGCCTCTCTTAGCTGCACCTAACGGATGTAACCAGCACGTGAAAGTGCTTGATACAACAGGAGCTGTTGTCATTAGATAGTATTTGCTCTCCACCTCTCTGAGAAGCAGTCAAGGACGGTGCCAAGTCGTGGGATGGGCTGTGGCAGCACAGGCAATGCCATTCCTTTCCCCCTCTGTTCTTCAGGGCCCTGGCACTCTCAAACCGTGCCGTCGGTTACTGCTTTGGCTCCCAGTACCTATGACCTCATTCTTCCCACTCCCTCTAAGCATTAATCATGACTTTCTAAGGCAGATTAAAATAAAATAGAAGAATGTAAGAAAAGTCTTGGAGGTAAATATTTTGGAATCTCTGAAAGAGTTGCGGGTCTTCAGGGAGCTACGGCCGCCAATCTTCTGTCTGGGGTGCTTCTCATCCCTGTCTTTTATGTAAAAGAAAAAAGTGAAGAGGGTCGGAGGGGATGCATGTTCTGGTGACTTCCCCATCTCCTCCCACACTGGGCAGCAGAATATTCCCCAGAGCTCCCTGGGGGAACTGAAACCCCGGCGTGGGAGCGGCTGCAATTGAGGTGCTGCAGCATGAAACCTGGGGTCCCAGCAGAGCCCAGCTTCTGCTTTCCAAAGACTGAAAGCAAACCCGGAGCTGCTCGAGGCAGATGGAGTCTGGTCAGGTTTCCTGCCCCCCGGAGGTGTGGGCAGTGCAGCCCTGGACACAAAGGGGCCACCGCTAGGCAAACTGTCCCATGGCTGGTGCTTGCAGGCTAGCATCTACAAAAGGTTTAGTGGAATTAAGGGTGGGGAAATTCCAGTGGTCTCAAAGCAAGGCTCAGGGGAAGAAGGAGTGGGTGGTCACTCCGTTACCCTAAATGTGCCGAAGGAGAAAACTCATTCTGGTCCCATTCCATGTAATTACCCTGGAAGATGCCTGGGGTGGAGATGAAGGTTCTAGTCTGAACTGTGAGGCTAGGCCTAAGCCTAATGCCAGCTACTGAAGGGAAACAGAGCCAGCAACGCAGTGAGCTCCAGGAATGCTCTCTGCAGGTCCTTGGAGAAAAAGGTCCTTACCCTGGCCCGCTCCAAGCTCCTTCTCTGCTCATGAAATGCAGCTGGACTTTTCAAAGCTGTTGGGAGAAAAGCCGTTTAAGAGAGTTACTTCACAGTGAAGCATCATGTCAGTGCTACAACTTATCGTCAGGAGGCATCTTAAATTCAAGTTAATTTTAGCAGTACTATTAATATAAGCTGCAGTCAAGGGGAAACGGCACCTGAGTAAGCATGTCTCTATGCAATCATTGCCCCACTAAATCAGTTTGGGTTACTTTATGAATCCTAATGGGAGCAGTCCCTGCCTAAGTGTGGGCGCTATAAAGCACACTCATGAACTACAACTTTAAAACCACCCTGGCCCTGTCCCGAGACCGTGCACTGCACAGCCTCATCGGTCAGCCTCCCACGGCACTGGCCTGCTGGGTGCTGAGGAGGAGCAGAACAGCACAGCAGGGGCACCTTCCTTCTCAAACCTCACTAGGAACCATAAAGTGACCAGAGCTCTTCTAATGGGGCAGCTAAACCAAAAAGACTCCTGTCCTTTCAGGTACCGTTTCCCTCCTCACTCAGCCGATATTAATAGGACTACTAAAATTAACTTGAATTTCATCTGGAAGGACTGAAGAGCCCTGGTGAACATACACGATGGGCCGCCGACAGGACAGGTTCACCGCGGCCTGGTCAGGGGATCGCCTCTGCTCTGGGACACTGCCACCTACACCACAGCACTCAATACCGGCAAACAGCACAGAGAGGAAGGGCCAAGCCAGGGTCCTCCACAAATGCTATACTGTGAAGAGAGGGTCAGTCTCCTTTCGTCAAAACCTCGGCTGTGAGGACCAGTGATGATTTGGGACCTGAGGATGTGGGGAAAGGCCTGACTCACTTCAAGCAGGGAACAATGGCAATAAGAGAAATTGACAACACCGTGGTTGGTTTCACTTCTGCCGCCCTCCACCTTCAGAGCAGCTGTGAAACTGTGTACAGAGATAATTTCTGCCGGCTGACGGCTGTGGTGTGAGCGCAGGGCTAAGGAGCCGCTAAAAGTAGCAAGAGCATAGATAGGGCCCTATCCTGCCTGGGGCCCTGTGCTTCCTCTCCCCCCAGTGGGCTGGGCCTCAGCAACAGCAGTCCCAGAAGAAATGTGCCATCAGTATTTAAAAAAAAAAATTTTTTTTTTAATCACATAATAAAACAACTGCAGTCTTAAAGGCTCTGCTTGGAGCCCGTTCCATCTTCTAACGGCAGGGGGCGCTCTATATTTAACAAATAATCTCTAAGGAAAACCAGTCCAGAGTTCCTCCCCAGCCGCCAGCAGTATGCCCAGACACTAGCAGGGCCGGCCAAGCTCTCAGGGGGGCGGCCTTGGGCATTTCACTGGGAAAGCAGACAACCCTGCACCTACTTAGACTGTGTGTAAAGCTGGCTGAACTCCAAAATCAACCTTCAGAAGCCATGAAGCACAGGAACCTGTACAGGTGTGCTGGACCAGCAGCGGATGAACACCTGGCTCTCGAAGGGCTTTTCCCGTGGATGAGACAACAGTACAAAGAATCCCGAGAAAGCCTCCGTGCCCGCCCCACCCGGCTCCGATCTGCCTTACCTTTCTCCAGAGCACTCATCACCGTCTGACATTCTCACAGCCACACTATACATTTTTCTCTGTGTTTACTGTCAGTTCCTACCACTCAAATTTAAGCTCCAACAGGCACAGCACACACTCAATAAATATTCACTGAACCAGTGAAATGATGAACAGTTTATACATGGTGGTGCAGGGGTCAAGAGCTACAGCGGCTAACCGCAAAGGTCAGCGGTTTGAATCCATCAGCCACTCCCTGGAAACCCCGTGGGTTTCTGTCCTATAGGGCTGCTGTGAGTCTGAATCGACTCGAAGGGAATGGGTAAGGTATAAGCAAATAATAAAACGTGTGCCCTAGACCTGGAAGATTCTGTGCTAGAGCTTTAGACGTTTGTTCATTTGAACAGCCAGGCTTCTGGCTCCCATCAAAACTTGGATAGAGAGTCAAGGGATTTGTGTTCTACTCCTGGCTTCTACCAAGCGCTTTCGGTGTGACACTGGGTATGGCTGCTCTCTGGGTCTCATTTTCTTTTTCTGTAGAGAGAGGATCTGCCCAGCTCCCAGAAATCCTGAAAGAACCAATGAGACTGAAAGTGCTCTGAACCAGGGGGTGCGCTCACCAAGGTGTCTGAGGCGAGTGGCATGAACGGTCTGTGCTGAAACCCAAAGGCTGCTGCAGAAGAAAGGCCTGGCAGTCTACTTCCACAAGATTACAGCCATTGAAAACCCTATGGAGTGCAGTTGTACTCTGAAACACATGGGGTCACCAGGAATCGGACATGACTTGCTGGCAGTGGGTTTGGGTTTTTTTTTTAGTCCTCAAACAATGATTTGATTGGATCATCAGTTCGATTCCCACACAGGCCACAGATTATTTGTTTAAAACTCTGGCTGGCTTGCTGCCTCAACAACTCACGTTAGGTATTCCAAGAGGTAAGACACAAATCCAACTTTCGGAAAAACAACTCACAAAGCACAGAGTTTCTTGACGGGAGGGGGTTATACATCATTTTCACGCACAAAGTGCAGTGCACCTGGTTACAGAACGTGGATTCCTACCCGGTCCCACTGAGTTAGGGCAATTTTCATGTAACAGGAAGGAAGAGACTACTATTTATCGAGGTGTCTACTTATGTGGCAGGCACTGTTCTAGAAGTTTTAAAGATGTTAGTGATTAAAATTCCTAGTAATTTCACGTGGTAGGTAATACTCCATTTTACAGATGAGGACAGGCGTAGGCTAGGCTAGTAAGTGGCAGTTAGGATTACAACCTCATTCTGCCTCACCCTCAAGCCAGAGTTCTTCCTGCCCCTCTGGGGTGGTGTAACTTTACAGAATAGAGAAGAAGGAAATGAGCGGATGGCAAAGCAAAGTGGCCTCAGTTACACGCACTGCGTAGATGCAGATTGAGCCCAGGTAACGTGGAAAGGTCAGCTTGCCCACAGCACTGAACCGGTGTGAGGACGGCTCAGGTGAGGGCCTCAAAGTGGCTACGGGCACACAGAGCCACGGTTAGGAACCTGGGGCTCAACGTGGAGCTAAGGGGCGGCCTTTAGCACTGACACTAAGAGAAAAGCAGGGAGGGGACGAGAAGGCCAGAGGAACTCATTAGGTGGTCAGGGACTGACTGGTCAAGAGACCCAGAAACGAGGACGAAGGAAAGAAGGCAAGGTGGTAATTACCAATCCCAAAAGCCTGGTTCATTTTATAGTAACAATAATACCAACAACATCACACTGAATCATCTTAACAGCCAGGAAAAAGGGCCTTTGATTCCTGTTTTATAGATGATGAAACTAATGCCGAATGAGAAGCATAACCTGTCAGGTGGTTCGAGTGGATGAACTGGACCCGACCCAGGTCTAGTTCTCTCTTCCTTTCTTCCTTTGTGTAAACCTTTCGACAATGTCGGTTTCTCCCACTCCCTGAGGATCCCAACTCAGTTTGTGCTGCTCCTTCCCCATTTTGAATCCTGCTCTCAGGTGGCAGGTTTGACAATTTTAATAGCCACTTCTGATGGCTGGAAGGAGGAGGGAGCCATGGCCTCTCTTCCTTCGGGTTTCTGTCAGGACTTCCTTCTCCGGTCCACCTGGGGAGACTGGACCTGGGGATGCAAGGGCTCTCGGCACACCGGGGTTTGGGAAGTGAGGACCCTCCTGCTTAATGTCCAGCCCAGCTTGTTAAACCCACAACTGCGGACAGTAACCCAGCTAGCACAGTAGAAGGAAGGGTGCTGCAGGTGAGCCCTGGGCTTTCCTGATGTAGGAGCGAATGGTACTGTTATTAGGCAAAGCGCCTCAAGCTTCCAAGCTGCAGGGATGAGACACAAGGATGCAGACCAAAGCAGAAAATGGCTTTAAAGTTTAGGCCTCTGCTAGTTGTGGAAAAAGAAGCCCTGGTGGCCAGGGCTTTAAACCTGGTTTGTTCCGATTTGAACTCCTGCTGAGAATTCACATTTCTAACAAGTCCCCGGGGAAGTTATACGTAAGAATCACCAGGGGATCGTGTTAAAATGTAGATTCTGATTCAGTATATCTGGGAGTGGAAATACAAGTTATCAGCTGGGAACTGGTTAGAAATGCAAATTCTCAGCAGGGGTTTGAACCTGAACAAACCAGTTCAAAGGCCTGCTGGTGACGCAATGGTTACACGCTCGGCTGCTAACTGAAAGGTCAGCAGTTTGAACCCACCAGCAGCTCCACAGGAGAAAGGATCTGGTGATCTGCTCCCGTAAAGATTACAGCCTAGGAAACCTTATGGGGCAGTTCCATTCTGTCATATGGGTTGTTGTGAGTTGAAATCAATTTGATGACACACAACAACAATAACTGTGGAAAAACACAAAAGTCACAGTTAACCCATCTGTGTGTCCAACACGGAAGGGCTATATTCATCTTGGGCCACCCTCCTGCTGCTCCTCTTCCTCCTCACTGCCTTAATGGCTCTGCCAGTAGGAGTCAGGATATTACTCACTGAGAAATTTCATTTTCCCAGAAACTCCTAGAAGGCAGTCTCTGGAAAAAAGCAGCTCCCAATGAAGACAAAGAACTATGTGTGTCTACGCTGTTGCGTGCTGTCGAGTCAGTTTCGACTCATAGGGACCCCACAGGATGGAAGAGAACTGCCCACAGGGTTTCCAAGGCTGTAATCTTTACGGGAGCAGACTGTGATGTCTTTCTCTCCAGCAACGGCTGGTGGGTGCAGCTCGCTGACTTTTCAGTTAGCAGGCGAGCGCTTTAACCACTCTGCCACCAGGGCTCCTTGTGTGTGCCTACAGAAATAGCTAGGTGCTGTGTCAGGGGCAGGTCTTGATCCTTCACTGCCATCCTCTGGGGGCTGGTTCTGCTGGAACACTTGTATAGCCGAGTGAATAAAAGGCATGTTCAACAGGCACTGAAAAGGACAAATAACCAAGCCTCTCGTGGAAATCAAAAGAAGTGGCTAAAAGGTGTGGCGCCCTTCATTAGTTTCAGCTCGTGATGCGGGAGCAGCCCTGCCTGGCTGTGACCACCAATCTGTGCTCTGCTCTCTCTCTCCATCTTCACCCATTTTCTTTCTCCCCTTATGCATTTGCGGCCTTAATTAAATGCAGTCATTTGTGAATTAAAGCAATAAAGAGAGAAAAACTGCATCCTTTTATTCTTTTTTCATATACAAGGAGCACCACTGCCTTGTTCAGTGTGTGTCTGCAGGACTTTGCAGCTTACTGTGTAGAAGTCCCAGGATCAGACCTGGCATGAGCTAATCTAGCACTCAGCAGTCAGTATGAGCACCGTGACAAGTCAACCTATGCCATTCAGTCAGGACAGAAGCCAGTGCTTCCCCCACCATCACCTGGTTTCCTTAAACACATAGTCAAGTCAAAGTTGCCTTCTGGCGTCCCTGCGGAGCAGCTCTGGACACCTCTCAGCGGGTGAGCACAGCAGTTAGCCATTAAGCCTCATTTCCTCATCATTATCATTAAAGAGTGTTTATGAGGTGCTTGGGTCTGCATGTCACTTTATTAGGTGCTTACAATTACCCTGATGGCATAGTGGTTAAGTACTACGGCTGCTACCCAAGAGGTCGACAGTTCGAATCCACCAGACGCTCCATGGAAACTCTGTGGGGCAGTTCTATTCTGTCCTACAGGGTTGCTATGAGTCGGAATCGACTCGACGGCACTGGATTTCTTTTTACAATTACCAAGATGGTTCCCAGCCTTGAGAAGATAACAGGCCAGAAGCTCACCAGCAATTTTGTATTGACAGGAACTCAGAGACTATAAGCAAAGCACATCTTATAGAGATTCTGGAGTGCCGTGGTCTAAGTCGGCTTTCTTTCAGGCAAACCTGTTGGGTTTCTGTTTCCACTGGAGAAGCAGGGGGCACACATGCAGTGCATTAAGGGGGGCTGTCTGTGTGTGAGAGAATGAACACACTAACAAGCCAGGTGGGCAACTAGACAAGTGTCCACCCACCCATCCACCCACCCACCCATCCACCCACCCACCCATCCACCCACCCATCCACCCACCCATCCATCCAGTCCAACCAAACCAAACCAAACATGAATAAATCCTATGCTAGCTACTGAAGATTCACGGATATACAAGCCAAGGTCCCAGCCCTCAGAAAGAACTCATGATCTGGTCGAGGAAGAAGATAAATAACTGCAACACAAGCTGCAAGTTCAACAGGGGAAGTAATTTAAGGTGCTACAAAGCACAGAAACAGCAAAACTCAGCCAGGGCGGGGGGTGTGATTGTCCAGGCAGATTTCACAGAGAAAAATCTAAACGAGCTGGGTGGGGGCCCTGCAAGCAGACAAGTGGGGGGGGGGTCACGCGAGGCTGAGAAAGAGCACGAGCAGAAGCATGAGGGTACAAAAGAGTGAGGCAAGTTCAAGGAACTACCAGTGGTTTGATACGGTCAAACGAGAGTTCATGTAGGGACCGTGTGGCTGGAAGGGCTGGCGGGACCCAGCCCATAAGAGCATTAAATGTGCAGGGATTTCTGCTTCCAGGAAAATGGCATTGACTTACTTTTTTCTATTCTTCCCACTAAAAAACCCAGGATATAGTATATAAAACAAACGTAAGAGGACTCTGAAAAGTGGAGAGAAGAAGGCAGACCTTGGGACCTTGGGACACAAAAGGAACATCATGGTTCCCTGGTTTTTTTTTTTTTTTTTTTTGCCTCATATAGCCCAGACTTGGAACTGAAGAAACTAGCAACCCAGAAATGCCACGAGATGCAAACAAAAAAAGTTCTAACCAACGCCTGCTCTCTTTAGCCAAAGGACCAGGGAAGTAGCAGCCTAGCAGGGCAAAAAACTTTTAGACAATAACCGATCTACTCCAGCCAAACAACACAGAAGAAACTGTAGTGCCACCCAAGCCAGCAAAGGCCACATGGGGCATCTAGACTTCCACCCTCACAAAGCTCTAAAGGGGTGCCTGAACACCCTGCTGGGGTGGTGTTGGTGAAGGCCAGGTAGGACTTTCACCCTGCCGGCCCACAGAGCAAGTGACGACTCCGTGGGAAGCCTGAACTTGCACCCCCACCTACAGTAAGGAAGCAGCCCTCCCTCTCCCCGACTAGGGTGGGGCCAGAGGAGTCATGACTTTGACCACTGCTGAGTGGTGACGAGGCCACCCCCACCACAGTGTCAGTGGAGACCACGTGGGAAGCCGGACTTAAACCCTCTCCAGCAGTAACAAGCTGTCCCTCTCCCACTCCCACTCAGGTGTCCATGGATGCTGAGTGGGGAAGCTGAACTTCTACCTCCACCTGACAGAAATGAGGCCGTACCACAGTGAGCCAGCTAAACCGAAGGCTTAACAAAATCCAGAATCTCATATTATGAAAATGCCCATGTTTTAATTGAAAATAACTTGTTACACCAAGAACCAGGCAGATCTAAAACTGAATGAAAAAAGGACGCCAAGATCAAGATGATAGAGATGTGAGAATTACCTGACAAAGACTTTAAAGCAGCCATGATAAAAAAAAAAATGCTTCGATTGACAGTTACAAACATACAAAAAATAAAATAGAAACCCTCAGCAAAGAAATACAAGATCTCAGTGGAGAAGCAGAAGACATACTTATGAATTAATGGAAATTTTAGAACTAAAAAATACCGTAACTAAAATAAAAAGCTAAATGGATAAGCTTAACCATAGAATGGAGAGAACAAAGAAAAGAAGCAGTGAACTGGAAGGCAGAACAAAAGAAATTACCCTGTCTGAATAACAGAAAGAAAATAGACGGAAAAAAATAAAGAACTGAGATTCAGGGAGGTGTAGACTATAACAACAACAACAAAAAAATCTAACATTTTATCACTGGAGTCCCAGAAGGAAAGGAGAAAGAAGGCTGAAAACATCCAAAATTGGGCAAGAGAAACAAACCTACAAATTCAAGAAGCTAAGTGAATCCCAAACAAGATAAATCCAAAGAAGTTCACACCAAGATACACCATAATTAAACGTCGGAACTAAACACAAAGAAAAAACCTTGCAAGCAGTCAGAGAAAAATAACATCTTACCTATGTGGAAAGACAATTCAGTGACAGCAGATTTCTCATCAGAAACCATGGCAGCCAGAAGAAGGTGGCACAATATTTTTCAAGTGCTATTAAGGACTATATTCCGAGGTCCTTAGGAGACTAAAGGGTTTTAACCCAGGGAGTAACATCATCAGAACAGAAAGGAGGAGGGAGGTGGAAGGAGGGTAGAGGAGATCATTCCCAACTTGATGTTTTCTGTTAAAAAAATAAAATGAGCAACACACCTGACAATTGGAATGTATTCATTTCACCTCTCTGCACTCACCAAAAACTCAAACCAAACCAGTTACAGTTGAGTAGATTTTGATTCATGGTGGCGCCTTGTATGCAGACGAGAACGGCTCTATAGGGTTTTCAGGGTTGTGACCTTTTGGATGCAGATCGCTAGGCTTATCTTCTGAGGGGCCTCTGGGTAGGCCTGAACCACCAACCTTTTGGTTAAATAGTCAAGTGCTTAACTGTTCGTGCCACCCAGGGACTCCTATCTACACTCACATCCTCCCCTTTATTGCCACGCCTTTTAACTTTGAACTTCTCAAGCTTACAAAATCACTGAAAGAATAAATAATGAGCAGCCCCATAACTCTGATCTAGATTTACCAGTTATGTTCTGGGCATATTTGTTTCTATCACGCTCTCATTCACACACACATTTACTTTGTTTAAGAATTACTTGAAAGTAGGCTGCAGATAATCATGACACTTGGCCTCTGATTTCTCGGCAATCGTTTCCTAAGAATAAGGACATTCTCTAACATAACTGTCTTTATTACACCCAAGAAAATTAACATTCATAATATAATCTAATTTACAGTCCATATTTAAATTTTCTCAATTGCTCCCAAAAATGTCTTTTATAGCTATCTGGATTTCCCCCCAATCCACCATATCATCAAGTGTCATGCCCAGCATTTGGCTGTTGTCTATTTAGTCTCACGGTCTAGAACAGTTCCCCTGCCTGCTGTTGTTTTTCATGATACTAACTTAATTATTCAAGCTGGTCATCCTGCAGAATGTCCTACAGTCTGCACTTGGCAAGAAGACTACATAGATGGTGTGTACTTCTTAGCATCAAGAGGTACATAACATCAAGTTGTCCAATCGCCAATGAGTCTGAAAGTTTAAAGAGTGACACCAGATTTCCCCCATCTTAATGGTAGCACTGTCCCCTTTTCTAAGTAATATGTAGTCTGTGGGGTGACACTTTGAGACCCTGTGAAAATCTTGTTACCTATAATCATTTAACTAATGGTTATAGCATCTATTGATGATCCTTGCCAGAATTAATTATTAAACGGGGGATAGCAAAATAGTGAGAATTTTATTTGTACAAAATCATTCTGGTAGTGATCAAGAGATCTACTTAGAAGAACAAAATGGAGTAACTAGGTGAATGACTACGCTATTAACACTCCCAGACAGAGGATACAGGGGGAGTAACTTGGGATGGAGTCCCTGGGAGACGCAAACCAAGAGAAGAGAGGTTTGAGTCTACCCAAAAGCACCTCAGAAGAAAGGCCTGGCAATATACTCCCAAAAAATCAGCCACCGAAAACCCTATGGAGCACAGTTCTACTCTGACATACAAGGTGTCACCATGAGTTAGAATCAACTTGACAGCAACTGGTAAACCTGGGACAGGGTGACAGAGACTGTGTTCAGTTTTGGACATGCCAAATACAAGTTGCTTTTGAGACATCCTATTAAGGTGTGTCTGTGTGCGTGTGTTAGGAGGAAGGTCCGATGACAGATAACATCATCTAGGGACAATGTGACATCATACGTAGAGAAAGAATACTTCCAAGGCCCAATCTCAGAGAACTCCAGGATTTAAGGAGAGGTGATGAAGAGCATCCAGTGAAAGAACTGAGGAGGTCACAGAGGCAGGAGGCAGACGAGGCAAAACTGGTATCGGGAGTACGCCTCCAGAAAAAAGGCGCAGCTAGACAGAGAGACATGGTAACAGTGCGGAGGTCAGGGAGACACGGCTTCAACAATGTTTCCAGAGGATGGAATCTCGGGCTTGGGCCGTGACCAGAGGTCTCTGAGCTACTTCAGTGCCTTAGGCAGAAACTAACTGGTGACAGGTTGAAGAGTAGATCAGAGGTAAGAAAGCAAAGTCAGAGGTGTAAGTCTGCCCTTAGAGACCACAGATGTGCGAACAGTTACTCATTCTTCCAACAGCTATTTATTCAGAGCCCACATGTGTCAGACCCTGTTTTGCCACCAGGATATGCATGTGGAGAAAGACACATAAAGTAAGTAAACGTATACCACAGCAGGGGGTGATCTACACAATGAAGAAATATAAAGCAGGGTATGGGTGGCATGACTGACTGGGGCAGGGGGCACTTTGACATGGAGTTGTCAGGGAAAGGCTCTCTGGTAAGGTGATGTTTGAGCAGGAGGAAGGGAGTGAGCCCTGCAGTGATGTGGGGCAGAACCTTCCAGGCAAGGAGAACAGCAAGTGCAAAGGCCCTGGGTGGAAATCTGCTGAAGGCAGAGAAACATCAAGGAGGCCAGCATGGCAGGAACAGAGGAAACAAAAGAAGAGTGGGGGAGATTCGGTGAGAGGAGTAGCCATGTAGGGCCTTGTAGGACTTGAGACTCTACTCTGCCCTGAAGTGGTGCTAGAGGAAATGAAACGGGGAGCAGAAAAAAAGGAGGATGGTGCCTGTGAACCTTAGCACTGACGAAAAGGCTTCAGAGGGTAACATAAATAAAAGATCTGCTGGAAACAGCTTCCTTGTTTCACCCTAACATTTGCATAGCATGTTAGGAATTGCCTTGTTGAACCCTCTTCGCACCTAGTATTTTCCATTGATGCACTTGAATTGTGCTGGCGAAGAATACTGAATATACCGTGGACTTCCGGAAGAATGAATAAATCTGTCTTAGGAGAAGATATAATCAGAGTGCTCCTTAGAAGCAAAACTGGCAAGACTTTGTCTTGCTTATTTTGGACACGTCACCAGGAAAGACCAATCCCTAGAAAAGAGCAATCGGATGGACTAACACAATAGCCTCAAAAATGGGCTCCAACAAAAGATCATGGAGATGGTGCAGAACCAGGCAACATTATGTTCTGTTATACAGAAGGTCACATAGGTTAGAGTCGACTCAACAGCACCTAACAAAGATAACAGAGTTGAGGAGTCCGTGGGTGGTGCAAATAGTTAATGCGCTCAGCTACTAAGCAAAAGGTTGGAGGTTTGAGTCCACCCAGAGGTGCCTCAGAAGAAAAGCCTGGTGATCTACTTCCAAAAAAGCAGCCACTGAAAACCCTATGGAGCACAGTCCTACTTTGATACACAGAGTTACACAGACTCAACTCAACTGGTTTTTTTCTAACTGGACTTGGGTTATTTGATCCCAAACTTAGATATTTACGTATATTCAGCATGAGAGAGACAGGGAGGTAGTAAGTACTCCCTTGATCAAGTATCTCCCCCCGCCACAAAATGTGACAAAACACCAAAAAATAACAAACAACTGTGATTTTAATCTGATCCTTCACATTTTGACTTCTCCTAGCTATTCGTTTGGAAATAAACGCTGCCTTGTCGTTTCCTCTAATATTGACAAGGGGACAGAAGGGAGAACTTGGAAAATGCCAAGGGGGAACACGTTCGCCCCTTCCTTTTCCCTCCAGCTGTCTCTTGAAAGGCCCAGCATACCAGAAAAGGGAGTCACTGTGTAATCAAACTCCGTCCAAAGTGAACTCCGTCCACATCCCTTGGCCCTAGCACAGAAGTTTGTCCCACAATTCTAGGCAGTTCATTAACTGCCCAAACTGACCACTGACAAGGCCAGGAGAGGGGCAGCCATGTCGGGCTTTTCCTAGCCTTCAGGCAGGGGTCAGACGCTGTCTACACCCCACCCTCTTAGAGCTTTGCTATCAACTCTTGCGGACAGGGCTATCCTCTACTGCAGCCTCCTGGGGAGAAGAAGACAGCAATATCCGAGGGCACCGCTAAAAATGGAAAGGGGAGTAGATCCAAGTGTGGTCAAGAAACCACTGGCATCAGAATGTCTCTGGAATGCAAGCAACTCTCTGGAATGCAGATTCCTCGGCCTTGAGAATTTTAATCTTTAGTAAGCTCTTCGGGTGACTCTGATGCCACTAAAATTGGAAAGCCACTGCCTGCACAGCCCAAAAGGTGGAGGGGTGGTAACAATGCAGATGAGAAAGTGAGGGTGTTATCTGCTCATTCTCCACAACCAGGGGAGGTTCAAAAGGACCCCTCGTAAGGACTTGATGGATTTTCTCAAGAAGCCAAAGTCAAACTTTCAATTCTGCTGGTTGTGTGGGTGCCTACAAGTTGGAAAAGAGTTTTTCTTTCCTGAACCCCTTTCAGGCTCACTGCAGCTATAAGGTATGAATTCCTGGGAGTCAAAGAATCAGAGCTTACTGCCTGCCAATTCCTCCTGCCCTGGCAAGGGCCTCGTTCAGAGGGAGAGATTCCACACCCCTGCTGATTCTATCTGAGGCCTGGCAGCCGTGCCCAATGGAAGGCAGCTACAGAAATGCCGGCCTCGGTCTGAGCACCCAGTGGGTGAGGGGCACAGAGGTTCACTGGCATCGGTGCAGGAAATGGGTCACTGACACACTGAGGGACTAAAGGGCAGAGGTCAGCTGTGTCACTGATGTGTGAGGTTTACACCAGAATTAGGTAGATGGTTTGTTTTTAGGGTTCCGTGTCCAGGCAGAGCAGGGGCTCTTAACCTGGGGCAAACTATATCAGCTTAGAGCATCTACAAATACCCAGAAACCATATGCTTGCTTGGGCAACTGTCTGGTGAGAGGGTGTGTAAGGTTCTCCACGGAGAAACCACAACACAAAGGAAACTGAGAACCTCTAACTCAACCAAAGGTTATTCAGACAGAAGTGGAAGCTCGTCCACAGCCTTCAGGCCTCACAAGCAGCAGACAACAGCAGCGAGCTGGCAGCAATTCCACTGGTGGGCTGAAACACGACCGTTACTCTCAGTCCCAACAACTCTGACCTCACCTCACCAGCCGCCCACAGCCTCACCTGCCTGACCTGACACTGTTTTCAGTTTTCAAGTATTTTCAAAGTCGAGATTTTGGTGAAAGCATTGCAGGCTATCATCACAAAATTCCAGTCTAGACTGTGACTTTCAGGAATTAGCACAGAGGTTGAAGTCAGAAGACCTGGGATGAATCTGCCTCTTTTACTGGCAGTGTGACCTTGGGCAGGTCACATAACCCCCATAAGCCTCAGTATGCTCATCCACAAAATGGCAATTCCACTAACTACTGCCCCGGGTAACTGTTTGCATTAAATAAAGTGAAAGGGCTGTGCCATCTGCCAGAAGCTATATTAAGCTTGAGACATTGTTCTGTTAACTTTTTTTTCTGTATCATCCTCCTTCTAAAGGCAACGGCGCATGTACGGAGTCAAAAGCTGAGAGCTAACTGGGCTTGACTTGCATTTTTTGTCTTTCTGCTTTTAGCCGACACACTAAAATATCCTGCATACGAAAATATCCTGCAACAAAAACCATTCACCAAAGAGTTGTGTCAACAGTTCCAGGGTCTGATCACGAGAATGAGACCCAAGGTGAAGTTCATGTGAATTAAAGGAAAAGCCTTGGTGGCAGGGTGTGAAGAAGGGACCACACATTCTTGGGTGAGCAAAGATCCAAAGCAGCAGTCATAAAACGCTCTTTGTACACATCCTGTTTGGGTACTCAGGGTTACCACTACCCCTGTTTCGGCATCTGGGCTGCCATCCCCACCCAAACCAGCAGGAAAGCCAACTATGGAGAATGAATGTAACAAGTGGAGGCTCATGCTACAATGTGATGAACCTTGAAAACACTACGCCAAGTGAAGTCAGTCAGTCCCAAAACACCACATACTGTATGGCCCCACATACATGAAATACCTGGAATGGGTAAAGATAATAGAAACCAAAGTTTATCAGTGGTGACCAGGGGCAGGAGAGAGGGGACACTGAGTTCCTGTTAAGGCTGATGGAGACATGGAAAGGGACAGAGATGACGGTCGTGCAACATGGTGTCATTACACAGGACGGGTAAAAACGCTGCAATGGCAAATGTTTTGTTATATATGTTTTTACCACAAAAAAAAAAAAAAAAGTGAAGGCTTGGGAAACTGAATGTTTTCTTTCTCAGAAGCACAAGCTGCTTCAGCATCTCCCACCCTTGACTCAATGGTGGTGAAGGACGTTTCCACCGGGAGAGAAGCTCCGCACACGATCTTGTGTAACATGAGCGTCAACAGGCATGGCCATTCCAAAAGATTAGCATATTAAGGGCCAAAAATTTTGAACATGGCCTTAAAACACAATTTGACTGATGGACCACAACCATCACAGCCTCCACTAGACTGAGCCTAGCATAACTAGATGGTGCCCGGCTACTGCTACAGGCTACTCTGACAGGCATCACAACAGAGGGTCCTGAACAGAACAGGAGAAAAATGTAGAACAAAATTCAGTTTCACAAAAAAGGACCAGACTTACTGGTCTGACAGAGACTGGAGAAATCCCGAGGGTGTGGCCCGCGAATACCCTTTTAAAACAGTACTACAGTCATTCCTGAGGTTCACCCTTCAGCCAAAGGTTGGACAGGCCCATGAAATACACGTAGCTCAACCATGTATACAAGACTAAATGGGCACACCAGCCCAGGGGCAAGGACAAGAAGGCAGGAGGGGACAGGAAAGCTGAACGAATGGAAACGGGGAACCCAAGGTCGAGAAGGGGAGAGTGTTGATATGTCACTGGGATTGGCAGCCAACGTCACAAAACAATACATGTATTAATTATTTAATGAGAAACTAATTTGCCCTGTAAACCTTCATCTAAAGCACAAAAAAATAAAAAACAACACACACAATTCATGCTTCTTTTTTGACATATATATCAGCTGTGTTTGTATCTACCTGTCACACCACAGCCCAATCTAAGGCTCTGGATTGCTAAACTATCATTCCAGTATATACTCAACTGGTAAAGCCCAACAAGATGGAAAAAAACACTCCAGCCTCTTCTGAAGGCCCATAATGAATATGCTCAAATCACAAGCTCCAAATCGCCTTTGCCCTCTGCAATAACACCCCAGTGGGCTGAAGAATTTTAAACCACCACCATCCTCAGAAGTCTGTCAGGTCTCCTCTGGGCACAGGATTCTTTAGGATGTGTACCATTTGGGTAGAAGCAGCGAGTAGCCAAACAACTGACTTTATCATCTACGCTACTTCATTCATTATCTTTAAAAGAAGATGGAACATCGCAGATACTCCAGAACCAATTATTGAATGAAATTTAATACCTATTATACTTACACCAGAAACCCCAGTAGCACAGTGGTTAAAAGCTACAGCTGTTAACCAAAAGGTCGGCAGTTCGAATACACCAGGTGCTCCTTGGAAACTCTATGGCGCAGTTTCACTCTGTCCTACAGGGTTGCTATGAGTCGGAATCAACTTGATGGCCATAGGTTTGGTTTGGAGTTTTTTATACTTACACTGGAGCCCTGGTGGCGAAGTGGTTAAGAGCTCGGCCACGAACCAAAAGGCTGGCAGTTTGAATCCACCAGCCACTCCCTGAAAATTCTGTGGGGCAGTTCTACTCCTTCCTATAGGGCTGCTATGAGTCGGAATCAACTCGTTGACGAGTTTGGTTTGGGGGTTATACTTATACCTACTATACTTTTTAGATATTAAATTATATCAAGAAGACTACTTTTAATGATCTGTTCAACAGAGTTCACTGCCAGAGTTTTCTTTGGATTCAACAATGAGTACGCTCACTCCAGGGAACTATTTTAGGATTTGTTAGCAACTGGCCAAGGAGGAGGTTCTGTTAGCGACTAATGCTAGTCACTGACCACTGAGGTAGAAACACACCCTACACCACCAGCAGGATGAAGACTGCTGACATCTATCACAGATCTAACATCAAACGCCCAGGAGTGCTGTGCCTGAGATAAAAGAGCAGATTCCTGAGGCCACATGCCTAACACAATTTTCTCTTAGCTTCAGATCTAGGGATCAGGTTAGCCTGATTCCTGGGACACACATGTTTTACTACAATGCTTAGCAAATGCCATTGAAACTTGGGATTCAACCACAGTTAAACTGTCACATTCCTGTGATGAGGAGGCATCATCTCCTAGGTGCGGTTTTCTGTTTCTTCAAAAAAAAAAAAAAAACAAACCTAGTTCTTTTGCCTGAAGTTATTTATGTATCTGAAAAAGCCAAATGGATTGTACTAACATACTGCGAGTAATCAAAAGAAACACGGGCCTGAGGCCACTGCCCAGACTAGAGGAGCAGGTGAACTGCAGGGCTTGGAGGAGAGGCCTTTTCTCAACTCCTACCAGAAAGAGCCACTAGTGACACTGTGGCCAAGCTCCTCTGGCTCACAGGAGCACCAGTTTGGAGACTACCACACACAAGCTTCCAGCCACTCCCGAATGGAACGGGAGCAAACATGAGAGGACCAAGGCCAGAGAGGCAAGATCTACCCTCACCCTGGCCCCCACTCCAACTCACAAATCTATGAGCTATCCGTTGGCAACTAATGTCCCTGACAATATAACACTTCATTTAAAAGCAAAACAAATGACATTTACTTGAAACTTACAATCTGGCCAACTTAAATCTTTGAAAGTTAAAAAAAAAAAAAAAAAATGTCTGTTGACTCTCAAACCAGACCCAGTTCTGCTCTGGAATAACCACCATGTCCCCACTGATACACATTTCTATCTCTTGACAAGCTGCCCAGAAAACAACAGCAGCAGCAGCATTATTTGTGACCCAGGCACTTGTATGCTTGTTTTAAGAGAGAGCAAGAGAGAGGTTAAGAAGAAAACATCCACCACCATGAAGAAGACAAGCTAACGAAACAATCATCCTGTTAATACATGACTGAAAGGGGAACGATCTTAACCAGTTACCTACCACTAGTTGCCTAGTGGTTCTTTGACTCTAATAATTTATAGCAATTGTTTTTTTAATTCACAGGGAGGGAGGAAAGTGAAATTAAGGAGGATTTTATTTCTTAAAAACTAGTTCCTGTTCCCAAACACTGGCTTTCACAGAGCTTAATGAGATATATTAAAAGCTGCCTTCAGATTCGTAAGAAGGTTGTTGCTGCTAGCTGTCCCTGATACTCATTCTGCACTTGTAAAATGAGAATCATGCTGCCTAGATTTCAAAAGCATGAACCATCTGTCATCTCATTTGATCTTCACACCAACTCTGAGGGGCAGGTAAGAGGGGTTATTATTCCAATTTTATAGACGTGGAAATTGAGTTCAGAAAAGTGAAGCTGAGTTGCCCAAGGTCACTTAATTGCTAAGTGGTACAGTTAGGGTCTACAACTCCACTGTTTAATCCAATAGCCACTAGCCATATGTGACTATTTAAATTAAAATTAATGAAGAATGCTAAATCATAACCCCTTTCTCATTACGATAATGAGAGGCTTAAAGAGATTGGTTTATCATCTCGGGGGTAAAAAAACTAAAAATTAGTTTTAAAAGAGCTTTACCAAAATGAATTTAATCTACATGTACTCAGGAAAAAGAATCTCGAAACCCAGTTTGTACGACAGGGGGAAGAATAACGTAAGTACTAATTCCCAAGTTATAAACAGTAAAAGCTTTATTAAGAAGAATTTTATCTTCAGAGGAAAACGGACCACAGTAATGCACTCTGAGGTGTTAAATGACCCTCTGTCAGAGTGAAGAAGAAAGTTCTCAGTACAGGGGCTGTTACAGTCAGATGAACAGGAGATTTCAGCTAATGTTAGCGCTCACTAAAACCACCACTACATCAGCTGTGGGTGCTACAACTGGGCCACGATTTCTCTGCGTAGAAACACCGACAGCTGAAGAGTGACAAAAGAAGGATCAAATTGTAGAATTGAAGCGACTAGGAGTGAAGATGTGGCAAAGCTTATTAAAAAGAGAGCTCTAGGAAGCCAGCACACGAAGCCATTCTTTCCAGTTTCACTGTGAGATGCACAGGGCCGACTGGCAGGCCTATGAACCAGTCAAAACTAGCTGGCTGATTTGTTCACTTTTTCACTCAGTAACACATTGAAGCACCTTTCGAGGGTCAGGCCGTTTGAGAGGCCTCTTAGACTGACACTAACTGGCTGCTCTTCCTGACACATGCTGCCCTCATGCCCTTTGCATCCTCTTAGCCATTTGGAGGTTAAGCATCACCAATGGCACGGGCTAGGTATACAGCAACACCACTTAAAATGAAAACAAAAACGAGCTCACGCAAGAAAACAGAGCAAGGTCCTTAGAGAATCTGTAGGACAGCAGTAATTCTTTCATAACCTGTCTACAAAGACGCGAGAGTTTCTCCAGTACTCGCACAGGGTAAAATAAGGAATTGAGGGTTAATTGTAGGATAAGAAACATGCTACTCTATGCTTTTTCTCAAGGATTCTCAGTAGCATGACAAAAGGCTGAAAAGGAAGAGACAAACAACGTTCTTCTCTCCCATTCAGAAAGATTACAGGAGACTTCTTTCTCATTTGTCTGGTGTCCTTTAAAAGGTCATCCCACTGCAAAAGATCTCTGCCAGAACATTTTTCTTGACTCTCACCTTAACCTTATGACCTTGTACACCTTTAAATGTCAAAGAGAAAGGCTGCACAGGAAGCTCTGTTTGAGAACATCGTGTACCACACACGACCCATCTCTTCTATGATCTTCATGCTGAACACGGCGCCATTCCTGGTCTTCATCTTTGGATTTAAAGACCAGCTCCCTATCTGTGCCATCTCCTTTCTCCCAGTTTAACTCCCTCAAGATATGTCAAGCATCATACATCATTAGAGAAAGCTCAGGGCCTAGAATATGTTATCCTTTGCTATCTGGCATCCTGTATTTGGTAGGGTTTAGCTGGTGTTAGATTTGAGGTGTTGTGTTTGCATGATGGAATAAAGGATACTGGGAAATGATCCTGTTTAACAGCATATCAGAAACTAGCTTCTATGCTCATAGTTTAGATGCCATGGACAGAGCACATCAAGCAGCAGAGAGAGGTGCACAGGAACCAGGGGACACTTTAACCTCCTAAATCCCCTAAACTTTGTGGAAAAACTACATCTCAACTTTGAATGATACTTAGAAACATGAAGGCAAGAGAGCCACTGAAACACAACACATCCTACAGATATGATATCAGAACTAAAACCAGCTCCTCAATGGAAACTGTGTGAAATGTTCTGGAAATAAGGTGGAAGGTTTCCCCCTTCCCCTCTTCCCAGAGCTAGGAAAAAAGCTTAGGATGAGAAGAAACTGATAAAAGGTATAAACACAGAAATGATGAGGCAGGACGTATGCTCTTTTCCCTCAGCTTGAAGGAAGGTAAGATAAGGGTTCTTTTCAGAAGCTCCTCAGGCCACTAAGAGGGCAATGGAAGCTGGCATTTCAAACTGGATCTTACTTTTTTCAAGTCTCCAAACCTCCCACAATTAACAACAATTTGCTGACCATTTATGATTTGCCCAGCACTGCTCATATTTTCTTTGAAAGACACAGAGTGGAGGGTAAGGAATAAGGCTGATGGAAGACAGCAGGTGGTGGAGATGTGTGGAGGTGGAGGATGCTGGAGATGGCCATGGGAATTAGGGGAGACAGGGTGGTGCTGAGGAGGCTGAGTTACTCCCAGGTTGGGGATGGCAAGGAGAAAATGAGCCTCATCTTTGGGGACTCAGGAAACTATATGCATGTATCTCCAGGTATGTAGATGAGCAGAGAATGTCATACCTAAAACCATTCTCAAGTCTCAACATTCTCTCTCAACATCTAAGAGTTTGCTACCTGGTTGCTGAAGGTGGCTCTTGGTAGGTGGGAAGACTCAGTGTTCCCACAGAAACAAGTCACTTCTCTTTCTGTAGGAAGGTTGATTCTTCCCACTTTACAGAGACAGAGAACAACTCAAAAGTATACAACTAGATATTCAGAGCAATTTTAAAACTTTGGCTCCTAGTAGGATGGGAGCTTCAACTCAAATTCTATGCACGGAATTCCAACAGGTCTGCAACAGAGTGGTATCTGTCTCTGTCTGTCTGCCTGTCTCTCTCTCACACACACATACTTTACAACTGGCTGTCTTCATTCATTCATTCAGTGCCAGGCACCAGGGACAGAAATACAAATAAGATACTTTCTGAAGGAGCTCATGGTCCAGATGGACAAACATGTAAGCAAATAACTGCAATAATTTAAGCACTATTTGTCTTAACAACAGGGAATACTACAAGAAATGCTAAGCAAGGAGATTGTAAATCAATAAATCCAATTAAACAGTGATCACCAGTAGCCTCTCGTATTAAATGCAAGACAGGGAGAAGAATGCAGGGCATCCCTCCCCGACGTGGCTTTTAGCCCTGAGCACGTTACACAGCCTGAGAAGTAGCACGATGCGCTCAGAACCAGTGCTAGAATTACCGTCAGCACCGAACTGCTCTTTATCTTGCCTGTGGGTGATTTTTAGCTACCCAAGTAGACTGTACGTGTCTTCAGGCCAGGGACCATGCCTCATGTTTCTTTAATCTCTTACAGCATCTACAGCCACCCTGGGTACAAAGTAAATGCTAAATACACAACGTCCTTGGTGAAAGGGTAAGCGGAGATGCTGGGCAACCTCTACAAAGGTTTGCACGTCGGCAGGTCCGGAGTCTTGTCCTACCAGGTCACATTACTGATCCACCACACAAGCCATCTGCTCTATCTGACACTTTAAAGGTTGGAGTGGGGGGGACCCCTCACTGGACGGCCATAGCAGAAGATAGCATGGTGTGGGTAAATGGTCTGGTAGTGAATTTCAGTAAACACAAGCTGAATTTGAGACCTGGGCTCCCAGGCTGAAGCTCAGAATACAGAGAGGCCTTAGCTTCCTTACACCTTGCTATAAGGTTCTAAGTCTGGCCCTACTACTACCATGACATGAAGCAAATCCCGTCCTCAGTTGCTTAAAAGCTTTCAATGTCTTCCCATCGCACCTAAAATAAAATCACCTCCTTATCATGCAGTTGACAAGGCCCTTGTTCTGGCTCCTGCCCACCTGGCCAATCTTAACTTGCCCCCCTCTCCCCTCACCCACCACGGCTCTAGCCACACTGGCTTTCTTGGTGTTTTTCAAACATGCCAAGCTCTTGCCTGTACTAAGGCCCTCGAGCTTACCTGTCCCTCTCTCTGGGCCTCTTCCTGCTGAGTGGCTGACTCCTCCTCCTCCTCCCTTAGATCTCAGGTGAAATATTTCCTCTTCAGAGAGGCCTTTCTAAGCCAGCTATCCAAAGTGATCCCCATCTCACTCCAATTACTTGTTAACAAATCAACCAGTTAATTTACTTCATTTACCATTTTCTAAGATGATCTTCGTTTCCTTGTTTTTTATCAAATTTTACCCTTATAGAATATAAACCTCCCGAGAGCAGGACCTGGATTTATCTTCCTATATAAACCGGCACATATTAAGCACTCAAATGTTTTGAATGAATGACTGAAGGAGAGTTTGGGGTAGCAGGTCAGCAGCACTGAGTGAAGGTGAGAAGCATCACCTCCCACTGTGAAGCCACCCAACAGTTGTATGGCATAGTTCTGTGACTTCATTAGGGTGTTTCTAGGTGACAGTAGCATATAAACAGAAAAGAAAGAAGAGGGAGAGCCTATGTTCTCTGCTGATGGCTTAAAAAGAAATGTCGAAGAGCAAAATCTTGCTGGTTCCAGTTTCTACTTAGTTTGTAATGCTGCTGGCATTGAAAGCAAAATTTCTTAGTTCCACCAGATCCCAAGGCTGGTTTCATTTCCCCCAAGTGATGCGGTTCCACAGCCCACGAGCCCGGCCTGGGACAACCCTGTCAACAGCTTCTCCTATGGACATCGTCACCCGCGCCAGCCTCAGGACCTGAGGGTCTCGCCTGACAACGGAACTGTGCTTGTCTCCAATTATCAGGAACCCGAACACTATGGCAAAGCTTACAGAAGAAGTGGCTTCTTCCTCACCAGACCCCAGCTAAGATCCGCCCTGCTACAAGGAGAAGTGTAACAGAGTGTAGAAACCCTTTTACAAGGTGCAACTAAAAAGTCAGAGATGATTCAAATGGCACCCTGTTATGGACTGAATTATGTCCCCCAAAAATATGTGTCGTAAATCCTAACCTGTGGTTTTAATTACATTTGGGAATGGGTTGTCTTTGTTATGTTAATGAGGCATGACTAGTGTAGGGTGTATCTTGAGTCAATCTCTTTTGAGATATAAAAGAGATTAAACAAGCAAGCAGAGTAGAGATGGGGGAAGAGAGATGCCAAGCCACATGAAGACTGCCCTAGAGCAGAAGCTCAAGGAGAAAAGGACCTTCCTCCAGAGCTAACAGAAAGAGAAAGCCTGCCCCTAGAGCCAGCACCCCGAATTCAGACTTTAGCCTCCTAAACTGTGAGAAAATAATTTGTTCAAGTTACTCATTTGTGGTATTTCTGTTAGACCAGCACCAGATAACTAACACATACCCTTTCAACCTAATGCTGTTTATTTCACTCAGCTTGATCAAAGAGGGCCATTATCTGAACTACTGAGTGTTGTAAGTCCCTGAGCTTGGCAAAGCAGGAGAAAGAAAGAGTGGGAAATAAAACCCACTGTGTTTGTTTTACGTTAGGTGTTTCCCATGGCACGCTGGGCACCACAAGTTGTCCTCATAGCAACTCTAGAGCACGATGAGAGAGGCACTTACGCGGCATGATCCCTTGGCTCACCAGCTCTTCCCGGGTCCGGCGCTGCTGGAGCTTCAACTGCAGCACTGTGGGGCGGTAAAGAGAGAGGAGAGATGGACGGTCAGCCGGGCGCGCCACCACAAAAGACACATTCTCAAATGCAAAAATGTCTTAAAACAGAGGAGTGTAGTGTGACAGGAGGGTCCCCTTTAATTGTGACTGTCTGTAATTGCAGAAGTGGCCTGATACAGCAGGGTTTCCGTATTCTGCTGTGGGCGGCAAGAGGAAGTTGCTTAGGGTCTTGCAGGGTGATAACAATCCACAAAGTACCAGAGTCTTGCCTCTTGCTCAAAACTTCCTACAACACTGTGTCCTCCTCCTAAGACTAGAAAACACAAATTCTTAAAGAAAATATCATAATGAAGAGCACGACCCAGCATCTAAAACGCTTTCCAGATGCCCCACACTTCCTTCCTGGTAGTGGCAAATGATTACGACCGTACGTACTGTGACTGATACAGCTATTCACATAGAGCCGGAAGTACTGCTTATTTGTAAAATCTTTTCTTTTGTGTCTAAAAATTATACCTATTTTCACCAAGCAATGCGTTTCTCTAGATCAGTAAAGATTTCACATCAACATACCTCTTTTCTTCCTCTTACTCCTTCACTAAGAACCTTTTTTTTTCCAGTTGAGGTGAAACAACCAAGCTACACGATTCAAAGCACATCCGGCTAGGGGAGGGTGAAGGGCGTTTCTCCTATTTCCACTCTGGTAGCATCACTTCAGGAAACAACTTAATAGGGATTTTTTTTTTTTTTTTAAAGTTAAAAACCAATTATCTTTATTTAAAATGCCAATAAAACCTAGAAGAGGTTACGACCACACATCATGCAGAATGGCAGTGGCATGGCCTGCACTCAGGGACTGAATAAGAAAACTGCCAGAGAAGGAGGGTTAGGGGATCTGATTGGCCAAAGAAAAGTCACTTCCATGATAAGCCTTCAATTGTAGGGGCCTTGCAAGTCATGCCTGAGGAGAGCCTGCATGTCCTGGGAATCATAGCGTCCTGATATCTGCCTTTTCCTTTTACACCCACACAGTTTTTAAGAAGGTCTCCAAGAATGGCAGGACCATAACTAGGCTCCTGCCTACATCTCTGTAGGTCTAAAGCAGAACTTAGCTTTCTCTCCAAAATTCAACCCACTTCCCATCCTTATCTCTCTAATGGTATCGCTATGCCCCCCAGTACTAACTAAAGTTAAAAATTTTAAGCTACTCTCACCTCTTCTACCTCTTCATGCTCCTGTCTTGCCAATTTTGTTTCACCTGGTTTTTCACACGTTACGGTGACAGTTCACTTGCTCGTGTCCTTGCCTACCTGTGCCTCTTCCACCTCATTCCTCCCAGTCAAGGTTGTCCAGGTACTCCGCCTCAAGTACATGTGCTCTCCCACCTCTGGACCTTTTCTCATTTATTCACTTCACCTAGAACACCTGTCCTCTATCTGACTTCCCAATAGCGTCTCAGCATCCTGAACTACTCTACCTTTCTTATGAGCTACCTTTTTATCAGTTATCAATAGTGTATCAATATTTTTTCCTGTGTAATAGCTACCTCTCTCTGCTAGCAGGTTTGAAACTCCTACAGGGCAGGGCACATATCTTATTGATCTATGCTCTTCACAGCACTTAACACACAGCATTTGATAACTGTTTCTTGAATTAAACTGGATGTCAAAGTGATGATAAAGACAATCTGAGAAATCTAATCAGGATATTACTTCACAATTTAACATTGTTAAAAACACAGTCTTGGAGAATAAAGCAGATAAAGCCTGTGGCGGCCACACTAACAGCTAACACTTACTGAGCATGTACTGTGCCAGATGCTGTTCCAGTACTCTCACTTTTTAACTCATTTAATCTCATGACATCCCATGGAGTTGTTGTTGGATGCCATCAAATCGAATCCAACTTACAGTGAGTCTGCAGAACAGAGCAGAACTGCCCCATCGTGTTCCTTAGGCTGTAATCCTTATGGGAGCAGATTGTGAGGTCTTTTCTCCTGCAGAGCTGCTAGTAGGTTCGAACTGAAGACCTTTCGGTTAGCAGCCAAGGGTTTAGCCATTTGGCCACCAGGGCTTCTTTATGGAGAGTTGGGTATTATTAATCCCATTTTACAGATAAGGAAACTGACACCTACAGAGATTAAGTAATTTACCTAAGGTTATCTCACTTAACTAGAGGTGGAGCAAGGATTTGAACTGAAGCTTTTTAATTTCAGAACCTGGGCTCCTTATTCCTCTGCTTCTCCAGAGGCTTCCTGAAGCTACTGAGGTAACAGGCATAGAGAGTGATCACCTGGGTTCCTTCTCTGGTGTGACAGACAAGGGGCACCAGGGTCAAAGGGGCTCAGGTGATCTACTTCAGTGAAATAAATTCTAATTAATCCAGGAACTTGACTACAGAATAAATTATAACTATACTTTAAAAGCAATAATAATTACAACAGAAGACAAATAATAACAGGGGTCACTAGCTGTTACTATATGTGAGGCCTTGTGTTAAGTCACTGACATGCTTTTAACGTATATAACCCCCAAAAAACAAAAAAAAAAAACTCTGTGAGGACAGTACAATTATTATTACCATTTTACAGATGAGGAAACCAAGGCTCAGGCATGAAATATTTGCCTTAGCTCACAGAGCTGTGACGGGATGAACTTCATACCCAGGTCTCTGTGACTCCAAAGAGTATTGTTTTATACATTGCATAACTCTCTCCAGTGAACTCCAATAATGTGTACAAGGAGGAATAAACAAATGAAAGCAGTAAACATAGATTTACAACCTATACTTCATTTTACTTTATAATTTATCTCCTTGGCTATGTATACATGTAGTGATCCTTCTAAGACTTACAATTATGAAGAACTGGCTATTTACAGAAATTTCCCCTTCCTTCTTGTTGTTAGGTGCTGTGATGTTTAAGGTTGTGTGTCAACTTGGCTGGGCCATGACTGTCAATGGTCTGGCAGTTATGATGTAGTTTGGGAGTTATGCAATGATGCAATCATCTCCACAATGAGATCTGTTACGAGCAGCCAATCAGTTAAAAGGGAGTTTCCTTGGGGGTGTGGCCTGCATCCAATATATATGGACTTTCTGGCAAAGCTTACTGGCTTTTGCTCACTCTGGATCCTGCATCCCGCGCATTATCATCTGACCTCTAGTTCCTGGAACTTGAGCCACCAGCCTGCCATCTTACCTGCCAAACTTGTATTCATTCGTTAGCATCCACAGCCCATGAGCCAGCAGCCTGGGGTCTTACCTGCCAATCTTGGGTCCCTCAGCCCCTGCAGCTAGGTGAGTCAGAAGCAGCCTTGTAACTTTCCAGCCTCTACAACAACGCAAGCCATTTCCTTGATATCTCTCTCCCTCCCTATCTCTTTCCATCTATCTACACATTTCACTGGTTTTGTTTCTCTAAAGAACCCAGCTTAAGACAGATGCCATCAGGTTGTTTCCGACTCATAGCTACCTATGTACAACAGAACAAAACACTGCCCAGTCCTGTGCCACCCTCACAATCATTGCTATGTTTGAGCCCACCGTTGCAGCCACTGTGTCAATCCATCTCCTTGAAGGTCTTTCTCTTTTTTGCTGACCCTCTACTTTACCAAGCACAATGTCCTTCTCCAGGGTCTGATCCATCTTTAAAACGTGTCCGAAGTATGTGAGATCAAGTCTTGCTATCCTTGCTTCTTAGGAGCATTCTGGCTGTACTTCTTCTGAGATGGATTTGTTTGTTCTTCTGGCAGTCAATATTCTTTACCAACACCATAATTCAAAGGCATCAATTCTTCTTCAGTCTTTTGCAGCAGATTTGCTCAATGCAGTATGTCATTTGATCTCCTGACTACTGCTTCCATGGGTATTAATTGTGGATTCAAGTAAAAAGAAATCCTTGACAACTTCAATATTTTCTCCGTTGGTAATAATGTTGCTTACTGGTCCAGTTGTGAGGATTTTTGTTTTCTTTATGTCGAGGTGTAATTCATACTGAAGGCTGCAGTCTTTTTCTTCAGTTCTTTTAGGTTGGGAAATGCTAGGCATGCTTTTTCTCTTTTGGTTTTCTAACTCTATGTCTTCGCAACATTTCCTTATAATACTTTACTTTGTCTTCTTCAGCCGCCCTTTGAAATTTTGTGTTCAGCTCTTTTACTTCATCATTTCTTCCATTCCCTTTAGCTACTCTACCTTCAGAAGCAAATTTCAGAGTCTCTTCTGAACATGCATTTTGATCTTTTCCTTCTTTGCTGTCTTTTTAATGACCTTTTGCTTTCTTCATGAATAATGTCCTTGAAGTCATCCCACAACTTGTCTGGTTTTCAGTCATTAGTGTTCAATGCATCAAATCTATTCTTGAGATGGTTTCTAAACTCAGGTGGAATATACTCAAGTTGTATTTTGGCTCTCATGGACTTGTTTTAATTTTTTTTCAGCATCAACTTGAACTTGCGTATGAGCAATTAATGGTCTGTTTTGTAGTCATCCCTTGGCCTTGTTCTGGCTGATGATATTGAGCTTTTCCATCGTCTCTTTCCACAGATGTAGTAGATTTGATTCCTGTGTATTCCACTTTGCAGGTCCATGTGTATAGTTGCCATTTATGTTGTTGAAAAAAGGGTTATTTGCAGTGCACATTATCCTATCACTAACTACTACAGGACTGATCTTGAAATGTTCTTTTGACGATGAATGCGATGCCATTCCTCTTCAATTTGTCATCTTGGCATAGTAGAACATATGATTATCTGATTCAAGTGGCCAATATCAGTCCATTTCAGCTTACTATTTGTTTCAGTTAATTTTTGATAACTTCCAGTTTTCCTAGATTCATAGACTATGGAAGGGGAAGTATGAAGTATGAATCCCCTTTCTTAGTCTATCTTAAGGAGCCCTGGTCGCACAGTGTTTAAGAGCTCAGCTGCTAACCAAAAGGTCAGCGGTTTGAACCCACCAGCCACTCTAAGGGCAAATGACGTTGAGAGTCTGCTTCCGTAAAGATCACCCACCATGGCCTTGGAAATCCTATGGACCCTGTCCTACAGGGTCGCTATTAATCGGAATCGACTCAATGGCAGTGAGTTTGTTTTTGGGTAGTGTATTTTAATTTCTCTTAATTCTAAGCACTTTAAATAAAATGCCTTTATATTTCTAGAACTTAGAGGCTATTCATCTTAGAAGAAATTATTTAATAACTCACTTTCAATAAATAACTCAAGAGCCATATATTCTGTATTCACTGGAGAAAAGTACCCAAATCAGGAGGCTACTTCAGAGACCATAAATTTAATGTACACCCACCTTCACTAAAAAGTATTTAGAACCAGTTCAAATGATTATTTTTAAGAACAGTGCTAGATCAGGGAGATTCTAGAGAACAGAAACTTGACATAATCTATTGCATCGTACATCACCATTTTGATCCCCTCTCTGCACCCCAAACAATAAAAACTACACAAAAATACCTATTTGTGCACAAGCATGAAGCTTTATACCTTCAGTGTTATTGAACTCCAGAAATGTAACATATCATCTGTTTCTAAATGGGTCTGTGGTGAGCAGCCTATATGTAGATGAACAGATGTCTTTAAAACTGATGGATGGTGAATCAGCTGAGTTGCCTGCCAGAATAGGGCTGGAATAAAGAGAAAACAAACAGAACTATATAGTGGGGAACCTGAGGCTCCCCATTTTCCATGGAAGGAATCGAGTTTTCCACTGGCCTTCAAAAAAGGTGATCTATTGCTATTTGAATAGCTGGCTACTTGGGAAATCAAAGCCTGTAATTTCTGTCCTGTTAAGACCATGGAAGCATGTTGACAGCATTCAAGTGGTAATGTCCAAGAACTGGACACGTCAAACAATTGGGTTGATCAGGACTAGAAAGAAAAAAAGGAGCGAGGTGTTCTCAAGCCCAGCTCTGTGGTTCCCACCAGTCCTTGGCTCTGGGTTTCACTGAAAAAGGAGAAGTGTGGCTTGGTGGGCTATTCCTATCTTGTCCATTTATTGATTCAACTAAGGCTTCGAGAACAAGGAAAGAAAGTCTAAGTAATGAGGGAAGTAGACAAGAATAGGAAGGGGGCTGGTATGGGAATGACAGAATATCGAAAGAGCAAAAACCTGACTTCTGCATCCCTCTTCTTTGCCCCAAGGGTTCCAACTGTATGGGCATTTCATAACAGCCCTAATTCAGGAAGACTGACAAGTATTTTTCTCATTTCTTTAAATGTGAATATGAAACTTTAAATAAAAACTAATCAAATGACAATGAATTTGGCCACAGCTTTTCAGAATATTTATGTTAGAAAAGGCTTCAGAATAAACTTATTAGTAAGGGAAATTTTTCTGGATTAGAAATTATGTGCTAGCCAAAAGTGCACAGTGCTTCATGTTAATGTCTAATAACATGTATTGTGCTCCTGTTCTGCCTCCTAGTTCAAGGTGCAGTGCCTGGGGCCTTAAAAGCTTGCAAGCAGCCATCCAAGGCACAACAAGAACAACTCAGTAAAGGAGGGTAAGAATGGTTACACAACTTGAAGAATATAATCAATGTCAATGAAATGTACATGAAGAAATGGTTGAAATGATGTATGTTCTGTGTTTGTTCTCAACAAAATAAAAAAGCAGAGTGCTGTATCTGAAAATCAATGAGGTTTATATACGTGAGGAGATCAAAAAGCAAACAAGTCTTCCCAAAACCTAACTTTCTCCCAACTCAGATATTTGGCTCTAAGCTATGGAGGCCCTCATACTTCCAAGGAAAAAACGGCTCCCCAAAATAATCAACCGAGAAACAGATCTGACTGGAGCCAAATTTGAAAGCATCAGTTTTCGTGACAATTAAAAGTGACCCTCAAACAAAAATAAAAAGCCCCAGTATACTAGGAATAAATTAGTAGGTATCATTTCTGGCTTCCCTAACACACAACTAATACTAGAGAATATGTTTTAATTAAATTGCATGATTTTTATTGAAGGATTTAGAATGAGTATTTAAATTTATCTCAAGAACCACAATCTACTTCATTCTCAATAACAGATAAAACAACTAGCCAGAAAATTACAAAAATATAGAAGATCTGAAAAACAGTAACCAACCAAGAACTAATGAACATCTGCAGAACACTCTATTTAACAACATTCTTCTCAAGTGCACACGGAACATTCTCCAGGACAAATCATATGCTAGACCATAAAAAAGTCTCGATAAAATTAAGGGGATTAAAATTATACAAGGTATGTTCTCTGATCACAGTGGAATTAAATTAGAAATCAACAACAGAAGGAAACTGGGGGAATTCACAAATATGTCAAAATTAAACAACACACTCTTAACCAACGGGTCAAACAAGAAATCACTTTTTAAAAACGGAGTATTTTGAACTCAATAAGGGAAATTAGGAAGTTTTTGAATTGAATATATCAAAATTTATGGGATGCAGCTAAAGCAGAGCTCAGAGGGAAATTCATAGAAGTACCCATATAAGAAGATCTCAAATCAATACTTCACTTTAAGAAGCTAGAAAAAGAAAACTAAGCCTAAACTAATTAGAAAAAGGAAATAAATATGATTAAAGTGAAAAGCAATGATTCAGAAAAAAAAAAAAAAAAAAACAGAAAATCAGTGGAACCAAAAGTATATTCTTTGAAAAGATCAACAAAATTGACAAGCTTTACCTAGACTGACCAAGGAAAAAAAAAAGAGAGAGAGAGAGGAAAAACTCAGCAATGTAAGAGGAGGAGACATTACCATTAACTCTATAGAAATTAAAAGGATTATATGGGAATACTATGAATAACTATATTACATCAAATTAGATAACTTTTTTCATAAGAAGACCATAAATTACCTGAATTGGTCAAGGAAAACGAAAATCTAAATAGACCTATATAACAAGTAGAAATTGCATTAATGACTAAAAATCTCCCTTCAAAGGCAAGTCCCAGCCCAGACAGTTTCACTGGTGAATTTTACTAAACATTTAAGAAAAGGATTAATACTAGTCCTTTACAAACTCTGCCAGGAAAAAAAGAGGAGGAGGGAACACTTCCCAACTCATTCTATGAATACAGAACTGCCCCGATACCAAAGTCAGACACATGCATCACAAGAAAACTAGAGATCGCTATCCTTCATGAGTACAGATCTCAAAATCCTCCACAAAATATTCGCAAATAGAAGCCAGTACTGGAACCAAATTTTCTGTATCCCTGTTCCTGTACTTTCCCCCCATTCCAGTGATTCTCAACCTTTGCTTCACAGTAAAATCATTTGGGGAACTTTTTAATTGGTCTGGAATGGAGTATTTTTTAAAAGTTTGCCAGAGGATTGTACTGTAGTGCAGGTTAAGGACCATTAGCCTACTCAAGGCTGCTTTAGCCTTAAACTCACCTTACGCTGGGAAGTTAAACATGCTCCATTGATGTTCACAACGTCAATTATATATCATGTCAACTAAATACTGCAAAGCAGATTTAATCAATAAACAACAGTCTTTCTTCTGATGCTCCCAACCAACTGCTTTAGGGCACATCATCTTCTGATGTTTATTAAATGATGGTTCAATCTTTTTAAGTTAAAAATTCAGTTTTAAACTTGAGTTAAAAAGTTTGTAATGGGAGAGAATTTTCGTTTTCAAATGCACTTTTTCCACAAAAATTATTTGCAGCCTACCACTGAAGACTTGTCAAAACGGGAAAAAAAACGGCTAAAAGACAAGCCAATTGAGAAATAAAATCTGTTATCTCTAGACTCACTTCTGTAAGTTTTTTTTATCAAAATCCTAAAGGCATGTGATGTGATCATCTTCTAAGTTCTCTTTTATATACGGCCTAGCATATTTAATAAATACTGTTGAACGTAATTTCAGATAGTAATTTTTTACTCTAAGTGCTGTTCCTTCTATAAATTCACAAGGCCTGATCTGCTAGTAATTAGTTCATTTTTTTTCCTTCATTAATCTTCAGGTGCCAATCCCAGAATAAACAAGCAAATGCGACTTAATTCAGCAACACGGACTACCGTTTCCAGCTTTAAACTGGAGAATATGTTTTCCTGGGAAGGTCAGAGAAGGAACAGACTGGGTTTTAGCCTTACATGAAGCTTAGCCTGCTGATAATTAGAATGTTCATCTTTGGAGCAGTCAGTGTATTATACATATTTTGTTGGTGTATTTTATTTTTACGTTTCAATTTATACTATATGCCTGAAAAACTCTGTTGTTGTTCTTGTTAGGTGCCGTCGAGTCGGTTCCAACTCATAGCGACCCTATGCACAACAGAACGAAACATTGCCCGGTCCTGCGCCATCCTTACAATCATTGCGATGCTTGAGCTCACTGTTGCAGCCACTGTGTCAATCCACCTCGTTGAGGGTCTTCCCCTTTTCCGCTGACCCTGTACACTGCCAAGCATGATGTCCTTCTTCAGAGACTGATCCCTCCTGACAACATGTCCAAAGTATGGAAGACGCAGTCTCGCCATCCTTGCCTCTAATGAGCATTCTGGCCGCACTTCGTCCAAGACAGATTTGATCGTTCTTTTGGCAGTCCTTGGTATATTCAATAATCTTCGCCAACACCACAATTCAAAGGCGTCAAATCTTCTTCGGTCTTTCTTATTCACTGTCCAGCTTTCACATGCATATGATGCAACTGAAAATATCATGGTTTGGCTCAGGCGCACCTTAGTCTTCAGGGTGACATCTTTGCTCTTCAACACTTTGAAGAGGTCCTTTGCAGCAGATTTGCCCAATGCAATGCGTCTTTTGGTTTCTTGACTGCTGCTTCCATGGCTGTTGATTGTTGATCCAGGTAAAATGAAAGCCTCGACAACTTCAATCTTTTCTCCGTTTATCATGATGTTGCTCATTGGTCCAGTTGTGAGGATTTTTGTTTTCTTTATGTTGAGGTGTAATCCATACTGAAGGCTGTGGTCTTTGATCTTCATTAGTAAGTGCTTCAAGTCCTCTTCACTTTCAGCAAGCAAGGTTGTGTCATCTGCATAACGCAGGTTGTTAATGAGTCCTCCTCCAATCTTGATGCCCTGTTCTTCTTCATATAGTCCAGCTTCTTGGATTCTGATGCACACCTTTCCTGACTTTAAACCAATCAGTATCCCCTTGTTCTGTCCGAACAACTGCCTCTTGATCTATGTAAAGGTTCCTCATGAGGACAATTAATTCTTCTGGAATTCCCGTTCTTTGCAGTGTTATCCATAGGTTGTTATGATCCACACAGTCAAATGCCTTTGCATAATCAATAAAACACAGGTAAACATCCTTCTGGTATTCTCTGCTTTCAGCCAGGATCCAAAAATTATCTAGTGACATCCAAATTGCCTAGCACTTAGGACCAAAGGCTATTCTTAGAATGTACGATTTAAGAGTAGGTGAGGGATGTTCCCAGAAGAGGGTGTTCCCCATGTTCTGCTGCCTGGGTTATTTTCGGCATCACCACTGACATAGGGATTGGGACTCAGGGTAGGGAAAGAGTTCTTCTCCATTCACTCACTCATTCATTCATTCATTCATTCATTCATCTAACAAAATATTCATTAAATAACTACAATGTGTCAGGCCCTGTGCTAAATGCTGGATACACCTATGGTTTCTACCCACATAAAGCTTTCGGTCCAGTGGGGAAGCAGACATCAAATGACTGACCACAAATAAATAAATACAACTTGTGATAAATGTTTTATAAGAAAAGAGTAAGGGATATGAGAGAGGATAGATCCTGGAATGCACACCTTTTCCTTCATTACTGTTCGATGATAACTATCTTTTCTACATTTCCTCTTTACTGTAGTACAGCCAATTGCATAAGACACCAAAACTATTTAAAAAATAGAGACCTGGATAAGTTACTGGCACGTCGTTTCATTCATACTTTACTTTTATTTGCTTAGTTGTTCTAGATTCATGTATTAGTTGGTCAGCCCATTTATCCTCCTCATATCCATTCCTTATTCAGTTCTTCCTTAGTTCCTTTTCTAAACTTCTCTTTCCTTAAGCACTCATTCAAGAAACACAAGGGTCTACTATGTGCCAGACACTTTGCTCGTTGCTGGGAATATAGTTGTGGTCAGGCTTTGAACAGAACAATATATCCAAATTTATGGGATGCAGTTAAAGCAGCGCTTAGAAGGAAAATCATGGATTTAAGGGGTTATGTTACAAAGACACTTTGATGGGGGAAACAAACATCAAATACTTCTATAAGAGAACATATCCAGACACCACATCCCAACTACTTAAATGGTTTGATTATTCCCACGATTCAGTTCAATTTTTACCAACTTCTGCAGTCTGAAATTGATCGAACATGCAATCAGGATGCACTGATAATTACTGGTGATCGGCATGTGAAAGCTGGAAACACAGAAGAAGGATTGGTAGTTGGAAAATATGGACTTGGTGATAAAAACGATGCTGGGGATCAAATGATTCAATTTTGCAAGACCAATGATCTTTTCACTGTAAATACCTTTTTTCACCGACATAAACAGTCACTACATACATGGACCTCGCCAGATGGAATACGCAAGAACCAAATTGACTACATCTGTGGAAACAGACGATGGAAAGGCTCAGTATCATCAGTCAGAACAAGAAGAGGGGCTGACTGCAGATCAGATCATCAATTACTCATATGCAAGTTCAAGTTGAAACTGAAGAAAGTTACAAGTCCACGAGAGCCAAGGTACGACCTTGAGTATATCCGACCTGAATTTAGAGACCATATCGAGAATAGATTTGACACACTGAACACTAACAACTGAAGACCAGATGAGTTGCTCAAGGACATCATACATGAAGAAAGCAAGAGGTCATTAAAAAGACAGGAAAGAAAGAGAAGACCTAAATGGATGTTAGAAGAGACTCTGAAACTCGCTCTTGAATGTCGAGTAGCTAAAGCAAAAGGAAAAAATGATGAAGTAAAAGAGTTGAACAGAAGATTTCAAAGGGTGGCTGGAGAAGACAAAGTCAAGTATTATGATGATATGTGCAAAGACCTGGAGATAGAAACCCAAAAGGGAAGAACATGCTCAGCATTTCTCAAGCTGAAAGAACTGAAGAAAAAATTCAAGCCTCGAATTGCAACACTGAAGGATTCTATGGGGAAAATATTAAACGATGCAGGAAGCATCAAAAGAAGATGGAAGGAATACAAGGAGTCAGTGTGTTCAACCATTTCAGGAGGTAACATACGATCAAGAACTGATGGTACTGAAGGAAGAACTCCAAGCTGCACTGAAGGCACTGGCATAAAACAAGGCTCCAGGAATTGATGGAATACCAATTGAGGTGTTTCAACAAAGGAATGCAGTGCTAGAGGTGCCAAGAAATTTAGAAGACAGCTACCTGGCTAAATGCCTGGAACGGTTCCATATTTGTGCTCATTTCAAAGAAAGGTGATTCAACAGAATGTGGAAATTATCGAACAATATTATTAATTTCACACACAAATAAAATTTTGCTGAAGACCATTCAAAAGTGGTTGCAGCAGTACAACGATAGGGAAATGCTAGAAATTCAAGCTGGATTCAGAAAAGGATGTAGAACATGGGATATCACTGCTGATGTCAGATGGACCCTTGCTGAAAGCAGAGAATACCAGAAAGATGTTTACCTCTGTTTTACTGACTACACAAAGGCATTCAACTGTATGGATCATAATAAATTATGGATAACACTGAGAAGCATGGGACTCCAGAACACTTGATTGTGCTCATGAGGAACCTATACATAGGCGAAGAGGCAGTCGTTCAAAAAGAACAAGGAGATACTGCAAGGTTTAAAATCAGCAAAGGTGTGAGTCAGGGTTGTATCTTTTTGCCATACTTACTCCATCTGTATGCTGAGCAAATAATCCAAGAAGCCAGACAATACGAAGAAGGATTGGAGGAAGACTCATTAACAACCTGAGTTATACAGATGATACAACCTTGCTTGCTTAAAATGAGGAGAACTTGGCTGCAAAAATGGGCTCAAACATAGCAATGATTGTGAGGATGGTACAGGACCAGGCAATATTTCGTTCAGTTGTACACAGGGTTGCTATGCTGGAAACAACTTGACAGTACCTAACAACAGGAAGATTTATGAATCAATTGCTGAAACATATCAAGGTTTGTGTCTTTCAAACTGAAATGCTGCCATCTCTTGGACAGATAGGAATTACTGATTAGTTTCTATAAACTATTAATTATGAACAAATAAAGGACATTCTAGTAAATTCAAATTACAAAGTGGTTTGTGACATAAACACAGTTAACCACAATGTAATGTAAAGGCATGAAGAGGAGAATCTCTAATTTGGTTTCAAATTACACATCCCAAAATCTATCCACGGATTTCCAATTTGACTAAGTATTGTCAATACTTAATCACAACTTGTCACAACTTTATAAATCCCCCTCCCATCTCTGCATAAGGTGTGTGAACACAAGTTAACCTGTCATTGCTGCTGTTACCTGTCATCAAGTTGGCCCCCAACTCATGGCAGCCAAACACTGCCCAGTCCTGCACTACCCCCATGATCAGCTGAGGACTGGACCACTGTGATCCATAGGGTTTCACTGGTTGATTTTACAGAAGGAGATCACCAGGCCTTTCTTCCTAGCCTGTCTTGGCCTGGAAATGCTGCTGAGATCTGTTCAGCATCAGAGCCAACAGGCAAACCTCCACTGACAGATAGGTGGTGGCTGCATGTGAGGTGCATTGGCTGTGAATCAAATCCAGATCTCCCACATGGAAGGGGAGAACTCTACCACTGACCCACCAATGCCTTCTGAGTTATTCTTTCAAATAATCCACTTTAGAAACCATAAATAATACAAGAAAATGATAAATTTGTAATCATTTAATCTGAATACCGTCAAGGATAAAGGCAGAGAAATGAAGCATTTTTTTGGGTTGGTAAACCTGGGCTACTAATACATTTAACTTGGTAATTTATAAAGGATAACCCATACCCGTTGCCACTGTGTCCATTCCGACTCATAGCTACCCTACAGGACAGAGCAGAACTGCCCCTATAGGAGCAGGTGGTGGATTCAAACAGCCGACCTCTTGGTTAGCAGCCGAGGTCTTAACCATTGTATCACCCCAGGGCTCCAATTTATAAATCAACTTATCAAAATCTGATTTAAGCTATTAAAATATGGAAAATAAAAGATCTCAGTATTCTTTAATAATACTAATAAAATAGTACGAACAATATTCTGTGCTAGAAACTTTGCATGCATTATTTCATTTAATTCTCACAACGAAGCTATGTGGAAGATACTATTATTATACTCTATTTTGTCAGTGAGGAAATTGAAGTTTAGAGAGATTAAGCAACTTGTCCATGGTCATAAAGGACAAACAGAAACTGGAACCCAGCTCTGTCTGTATCTACAGCCTCAGCCCTTAGCCACTATTATATGTTTCTTTCATAAAACACACCAGTCCTCCATGTTTTAAAATGATACTATATTAATAGTGCTATCAGTGTGATGTGGCTGGAAAAAAATGATTAGAGGTCTATATACTTACTAACCAGGGGAAAATCCAGATGATTTCAGGGGACAGTATGTGATGAGTACAGTATATGACCCATCAAAACTCTAGAAATCTTAAAAAAAACCCATTGCCATTGAGTCAATTCCATCTCATGGCAACCCTGTAAGGACAGAACAGAACTGCCTCATAGGGTTTCCAAGGAGCAGCTGGTGGATACAAACTCCCAACCTTCTGGTTAGCAGCCAAGCTCTTAACCACTGTACCATCAGGTCTCCCAGAATCTGGGGGAAAAAAAAAAAAAAACCGTTGCTGCCAAATTGATTCTGGCTCATAGCGACCCTATAGGACAGAGTAGAACTGCCCCATAGGGTGTCCAAGGAGCAGGTGGCGGATTCAAACTGCCGACCTTTTGGTTAACAGCCAAGCTCTTCATCACTATGCCACCAGGGCTCCAGAATCTGAAAAGGCTCCTTATATTCCAATTCTAAAAGGAATAGAGGCTCTAATAGGACAACGGTGGCCATGTCTAAAGGTCATTCAAAAAGGCTCCTCCCAGAGACAATAGGAAGTCTGAAAGGACACAAGAAAACTTCACAGGCCTACTTCCTATTTGGCTGTCTCATCTACTCTGCAAAGGCGGAGAGCACCCATTTCATAGTACGACTTCCTTCCTGCATTCACCAGGGGTTCTTCCCTGGTACTAGGGAGAATCTTGATTGATTCATTCATTCATTAACTCATTAAACTAGTATTTATCGCACACCTATTATAATACAGAGAGGAGCCCTGGTGGCACAGTGGTTAAAGCAGTTGACTGCTAACCGTAAGTTCGGTAGTTTGAACCCACCAGCCACTCCACTGGAAAAAGATGTGACAGTCTTCCGAAAAGACATACAGCCTTGGAAATCCTATGGAGCAGTTCTACTCTGTCCTATAGGGTACCTATGAGTCAGAATCCACTTGACGGCAATGGGGTTGGTTTTTGGTATTATCTGCCAGGCACCACATTAGGTTATAAAGCAGTAAAATGGACAGATGAGATCCCTGCCCCCACAGAACATATATTCTAGGGAGGAAAACACAGTAAGTTGTATATATTGTAACTTCAAGCAGTCCTAATGGCATAACAGTTAAGTGCTTGGCTGTTAACCAAAAGGTTGGCAGTTCAAACCTGCTCAGTGGCTGCATGGGAGAAAGACCTGGCAATCTGCTCCCATAAAGACTACAGTCTAGAAAATCTTATGGGGCAGTTCTACTGTTACATGGGGTCACTATGAGTCTCTACACAGAGACCAAAATAATACCATGACCTCTAGAGGAAGATATTCCACGTAGTAAGAACAGCAAGTACAAAGGCCCTGAGGTAAGAAAAGGCTTACCTGGGGAAGGAAACTAATATGTAAGAAATGAGGAATCTAGTATGTGGAACTCCTAAATACAATGACTCATTTAATCTCAACAACTATTTGAGGTACGTATTACCTCTACTCATAAATGAAGAAACTGAAGTTCAAACTGGTTAAGTAACTGGTTGGACAGCTAGTAGGAGGTAGAGTCATACTCCAAACACAGGGGCCTGATTCCAAAGTCTATGTATGCTCTTTCTATTGCACTACATTTAAGGACAGAGTTATAGCAAAAATATCAACAATTAAAAATAAGTAAACAGATAAGCAAATAAGTACATACAGCAAACTCTTTCTCAAATCCTCAAAAGATCTGGGGCTCACCATTTCATTTTGGGTAGTTTCCCATCTCCCCTCGTTGATATAATTTCCTTCTCTAATTGGGGCAGACAGATCTCAAACTGCCAACTATTTCAGTGGCATCAGAATCTTTTCCTGACATTTATAAGGCCATGTTCAAACAAGCCCATCACATAAGACCTGAGCATAGTGTTCGCTTGTACCAAACACCTGAATGGCGTGGAGATGACGTGGGAATGTGCTTCCTCTAGATGGGCATGGCCGTCTGAACAATCCCTTCCAAAGTTAAAGGCACCAGCAACAGCACTTTCCCTGCCACATCAGTTCTGCGCGTTCATCCAGAAATGTGGGCAGTCTGGAATCTCAGTTGTTAGTCCCTCCTGGTATTACTGATGCTGTCATTTTGCCTCCAACTTTGCTGTGGGCAAGTAACAGGTGAGCAGATCCAAAACATGGAACAGGGCAGTCATTCTACAGCAAGGCAGAAAAGACAAATTTTTTTTTTCTTAAAACAAGATCAGAGTACTTATGCTTTGTACATTTGTATAACATGGACTTGAAAAATATCTACTATGACAGAAGAATAATGACTGAAATCACAAGGGAGGCCTATCTTCTCACATAAATTCTGCAAATACTTGGACAGTATTAATTTTTTCTATTAAAGTATTTCAAGCTTATCCTGTTTTGCTTCTTGATATTCTTGAAATTAACTTTGAGTGTTTATAGTAATTAACTGACATTTTGGAAAAAAGCAAACTCTGCTTAATATACTTTTTTTTTTTTTTTTTAGGGGAAGGGATTAGAGAAAAGAGGTGATTAGAAATTTGGCCAACTGAGTTTTTAAAAAATATATACAAATTTGAAAGTTCTTCAAATGTTTATGTGTAAAGTTTTCTATGGATATTTAAAGAAAAAAATAATTTCTCATCCTTATATCCTAGAGGATATAACACTTCAATGATCTGTCTCAAAAAAATTCAAGGAAGGTTTAAAAATAAATGTTGGTAAAAGCCGCAGCAAAATTTCTCTTCTCTGGAAGAATGAAATTCAACTTCATGTAGTAAATGAGGTAAAAAAAAAGCTACAAGTCTATTAACTAAAATTGTTGGAAAGGGTTAAAAGTTATCAAGATCAAATACATAAGGAAAAGCCACTTTATTAAAATACAGTAGTCCATTTAACTACTGTGGGATTCTCCCAGTTCCTGTGCCCCAGAAGTAGTAAAGAACAGCTCAAAATAAATGAATGTGTAACCATAGAGGAAGTCATGTTGTTATAAGAACCACAACTCTGTATTTCCTGAAGTTTGTGTGGTTATATTTGCAAGTGGAATGTTTCATTACTGCAGGTCTTGCACAAAATTTTATGAAACAAACCTACATTAAGTAAAAGCAGAACTGAAATCAATGCCTTTTCTGGCTACTTCAGGAATGATTTCCATGTATTTTCCTAACACAGAATCCCCTTTAATCTAGATGTTTGGCTCCTTCCACACATACCATGGGTGGAGGGGACATTCCAGCTCCAAAGCTAAAATGGAAATAGAACGCAAAGTGATCAGATCATTACCCAGTCACCACCCTTATCAGCAGAAAGCTTGTTTTTAATATTTCCCTGATACTGGCTTGCACTTACCCATCTCCTGCATTTTCAGACAGTTCCAGTACTATCATCCCTCCCTGAGAGATCTCACTCTAATTGTTTCAGAAAAAATGAATTGGACTTGATTGACACGCTGTGTAACATACGGCAGGCAAACCCCCTTCTCTAGCTCTTCGGCCTCTCCTGGGCATGAAAACAGCCAGAACTACAGCAACAGCTGGGGATCATCAAACCGACAGAAATAGCTCCGGAGACTCCAATGGGGTGTGAGGAGGGGGGAGGAGAGGCTGAATATCAGATTTAAACAAATCAAAAGGGCAACAGGAAAGGGAGGAGTGTCAGTGAAGCCCAAGGGTTGGGTCACACCCAAATTTCCTTCACACAGCCAAAGGGATGAACTGTGCAAATGATGGGCCACGTGACTGCGGTCTAGCTTGCCTACCCAGTACCCCAGTGGCACTGAGTCGATTCCAACTCATAGTGACCCTATACTTAAAAAAAAAACAAAAACCATTTATTCTTGGATGGAAGGTCAAACCTGAAAATTTGGATCTGCATGGAGACAGGCTGGGGGTAGGAAGGGAGGCAGTGGTGGTATCTCAAAAGGCTAGCCCTGGTCATCCCCGGCCTGAAGGAACCACTTAGAGGAGGTGAGTCCGTTCTGGGCTGTGCTGACAGTAAAAATCAACTCCTAGATAGGGTAGGGGAAGGAGGGGTACAAATATATGCCAACCTCGAAGTGGACTCAGAGACCAAACCAGTCCTGAAGGATCCTCTCAACTGGGAAGGATCAAATGCCAGATGAAATCCAGGCTCCCAGGCTGTTCTTGCCAGAGCACAGCTACACCTTCAATGATATCTCTGTAAGCTGGCAGCCCTCTGAGGAGCAGTGCACGAATGTGCCATCTGCCTGACCCACTGCCGGAGTGTGTTCAGCACATATCTGAATGCCCTAAAGAAACGTTACTCTGATCATGCCAAGGGAGCAAGTTTGCATGTCCTGATCAGTGCCTTTTCGTCTGATTAGCCCCAAACCAAAAAAAATAAAAAAAAAACCAAACCCACTGCCATCGAGTCGATTTCGACTCATAGCGACCCTATAGGACAGAGCAGAACTGCCCCATAGAGTTTCCAAGCAGCACGTGGTGGATTTGAACTGCCAGCCTTTAGATTAGCAGCTGTAGCACTTAATCACTACGCCACCAGGGTTTCCCTGATTAGCCCCAGGATCCTGGAATACCCTCTCTATCCCCATACTTGCTAGGTTGCCATTCAACATCACCCAGGCCTCCCCCATCAAGACTTTTTTTTTTTTTTAATTGTGCTTTAGGTGAAAGTTTATACCTCACGTTAATTCTTCATATAAAAATTTATACACGTATTATTACGTGACACTAGTTGCAATTCCTAGACTGTGACAGCACACTCCCCCTTTCTGCCCCAGGGTTTCCCGTGTTCATTCAACCAGCTCCTATCCCTTTCTGCCTTCTCAACCCACCTCCGGACAGGAGCTGGCCATCTAGTCCCACGTATCCACTTCAACTAAGAGCACATTCTTCAGGAGTATTCTTTTCTGTTTTACAATCCAGTCTAATCTTTGTCTGAAGAGTTGGCTTTGGGAATGGTTTTAGTTCTGGGTTAACAGAGAGTCCAGGAGCCACGTCTTCTGGAGTTCCTCTAGTCTCAGTCAGGCCATTAACTTTGGTCTTTTTACGGGAATTTGAGTTCTGCATCCCACTTTTCTCCTGCTCAGTCACCGGGACTCTGTTGTGTTCACTGTCAGGGTAATCACTGGTGGTAGCTGGGCATTATCTAGTTCTTCTGGTCTCAGGCTGATGGAGTCTCCAGTTTATGTGGCCCTACTGGATCTTGGGCTCATATTTTCCTTGTGTTTTTGGTGTTCTTCAGTCTCCTTTGCTCCAGGTGCGTTGGGACCAACTAATGCATCTTAGATGGCCGCTCGCAACCTTTTAGAACTCCAGATGCCACTCACCAAAGCGGGAAGCAGAACATTTTTAAAATAAACTTTGTTATAACAATTGACCTAGATGTCCTCCAAAACCATGGTCCCCAGACCCCTGCCCCTGCTACTCTGTCCCTCAAAGTGTTCAGTTGTGTTCAGGAAACTTCTTAGCTTTTGGTTTAGTCCGTTGTCCTGACTTCCCCTGCATTGGGTGTTGTCCTTCCCTTCACCTAATTCTTGTCCACTATCCAGATAGTGAACTCCCCTCTCCCTCCCTCCCCACCCTAGTAACCATCAAAGAATGTTTTCTTCTGATTTAACCCTTTTCTTGAGTTCTCATAATAGCGGTCTCATATAATATTTGTCCTTTTGAGACTCACTAATTTCACTCAACATAATGTCTTCAGATTCATCCATGTTGTGAGATGTTTCACAATTCCTCATTGTTCTTTATCACTGCATAGTATTCCATTGTGTGTAAATACCATAATTTGTTTATCCATTTGTCTGCTGAAGGGCACCTAGGTTGTTTCCCTTTTTTTGCTATTGTAAACAGTGCTGCAGTGAACATGGGTGTGTATGTGTCTGCTCGTATAAAGGCTCTTAATTCTCTAGGATATATTCCAAGGAGTGAGACTGCTGAATCATATGGTAGTTCTATTTCTAGTTTTTTAAAGAGGTGCTAAATTGATTTCCAAAGTGGCTGTACCATTTTACATTCCTGACAGCAGTGCATAAGTGTTCCGATCTCTCCACAACCTCTCCAACATTTATTATTTTGTGTTTTTTTGAATTAATGCCAGCCTTGTTGGAGTGAGATAGAATCTCATTGTAGTTTTGATTTGCATTTCTCTAACAGCTAATGATCGTGAGCATTTCCTCATGTATCTATTAGCCACCTGAATGTCTTCTTTAGTGAAGTACCTGTTCATATCCTTTGCCCATTTTTTAAATTGGGTTATTTGCCTTTTTGTAGTTGAGTTTTTGCAGAATCATACAGATTTTACAGATTGTAGAGATCAGGTGCTGATCAGGAATGTCATAGCTAAAATCTTTTTCCCAGTCTGTAGGTAATCTTTTTACTCTTCTGGTAAAGTCTTCGAATGAGTGTGTTTGATTTTTAGGAGTGCCCAGTTATCTAGTTTCTCTTCTGGTGTTTGTATGTTGTTAGTTATGTTTCATATTCTGTTTATGCCATGTCTTAGGGCTCCTAGCATTGTCCCTATTTTTTCTTCCATGATCTTTATCATTTTAGATTTTATATTTAGGTCTTTGATTCATTTTGAGTTAGTTTTTGTACGTGGTGTGAGGCACAGGTCTTGTTTCATGTTTTTGCAGATGGATATCCAGTTATGCCAGCACTACTTGTTAAAGAGACTGTCTTTTCCCCATTTAACAGACTTTGGGCCTTTGTCAAATATCAGCTGCTCATAGGTGGATGAATTTACGTCTGGGTTCTCAATTCTGTGCCATTGTATGTATCTGTTGTCATACCAGTACCAGGCTGTTTCGACTACTGTGGCAGTTAACAGATCCTAAAATCAGGTAGTGTGAGGCTTTGTTCTTCTTCAGTAATGCTTTACTTACCCAGAGCCTCTTCCCTTTCCATATGAAGTTGGTGATTTGTTTCTCCACCTCGTTAAAAAATGCCATTGGAATCTGGATCAGGATTGCATTGCATCTGTAGATTGCTCTGGGTAGAACTGACATGTTCACAATGTTGAGTCTTCCTATCCCTGAGCAAGGTATGTTTTTCCAGTTATGTAGGTCTCTTTTGATTTCCTGCAGTAGTGTCCTGTAGTTTTCTTTTTATAGGTCTTTTACATTCTGGTTAGATTTATCCCTAAGTATTTTATCTTCTTGGAGGCTATAGTAAATGGTATTGATTTGGTGATTTCCTCTTCAAAGTTCCCTTTGTTGGTGTAGAGGAATCCAACTGATTTTTATATGTCTGTCTTGTATCTTGATACTTTGCTGAAATCTTGTATTAGTTCCAGTAGTTTTCTTCTGGATTCTCTGGGGTTTTCTGTGTATAAGAGCATAACATCTGCAAATACAAATACTTTCACTTCTTCCTTACCAATATGGATGCCCTCTGTTTCTTTTTCTAGCCTAATTGCTAGGACCTCAAAGCACAAGGTTGAATAAGAGTGGTAATAAAGGGCATCCTTGTCTGGTTTGTTCTCAAGGGGAATTTTTCAGATTGTCTCCATTTAGGATGATGTTGCCTGCTGGCTTTGTATAAAAATGCCCTTTATTATGTTGAGGAATTTCCCTTCTATTTCTATTTTAGAGTTTTTATTATGAATGGGTGTTGGACATTGTCAAATGCCTTTTCTGCATCAACTGGTAAGATCATGTGGTTCTTCTCTTTTGTTTCATTTATGTGATGGATTACATTAACTGTTTTTCTAATGTTGAACCATTCCTGCATACCTGGTATGAATCTCACTTAGCCATGGTGAATTATTTTTTTGATATGTTGTTGAATTCTATTGGCTAGAATTTTGTTGAGGATTTTTGCATCTATGTTCATGAGGGATACAGGTCTGTAATTTTCTTTTTTTGTGGTGTCTCTACCTGATTTTGGTATCAGGGTTATGCTGGTTTCACAGAATGAGTTCAGGGGTATTCCATCCTTTTCTCTGAAATACCTTTAAGGGCTAACTCTTCTCTGAAAGTTTGGTACAACTCTCCAGTGAAGCCATCAGGGCCAGGGCTTTTTTTGTTGTTGTTGGGAGTTTTTAAATTACCTTTTCAATCTCTTCATTTGTTATAGGTTTATTTAGTTTTTCTACATCAGTTTGTGTTAATTTAGGTGGGTAGTGTGTTTCTAAAATTTGTCCATTTCCTTTAGGTTTTCAAATTTGTTGGAGTACAATTTTTCATAGTATTCTGTTGTTATTTTTTTAATTCCAGTTGCGTTTGTTGTGATATCCCCTATCTCATTTCTTATTTGGGCTATTTGCTTCCTCTCCTGTTTTTCCTTTGTCAGTTTGGCCAATGGTTTATCAATTTTGTTGATCTTTTCAAAGAACCAGCTTTTGGGTTTGTTAACTCTTTCAATTGTTTTTCTGTTCGCTATTTCATTTGTTTCTGCTCTAATTTTTTATTATTTTCTTTCTTCTGGTACTCAAGGTCTTCTTTTGCTACTGTTTGTTCGAGTTGTAGGGTTAATATTTTGACTTTGGTCCTTTCTTCTTTTTGGGTGTGTGCATTTATTGCTATATATTGACCTCTGAGCACTGCTTTTGCTATGTCCCAAAGGTTCTGGTAGGATGTGTTTTCATTCTCAGTTGAGTCTGTGAATTTCTTTATTCCATCCTTAATTTCTTCTATAACCCAGTAGTTTTTGAGCAAGGTGTTGTTCAGTTTCCATGTGTTTGATTTTTTTTCCTTGCTTTTTCTGTTATTGATTTCTACTTTTATGGCTTTATGGTCAAAAAAGATGTTTTGGATTCTGTTAAGCCTTGCTTTGTGGCTTAATATGTGGTCTGTTCTGGGGAATGTTCCATGTGCATTGGAAAAGAAACTATACTTGGCTGCTGTTGGGTGGAATGTTCTGTATATGTCTATGAGATCGAGTTGGCTGACTGTGGCATTTAGATCTTCCATGTCTTCACTGAGCTTCTTTCCAGATGTTCTGTCCTTCACCAAAAGTGGTGTTGAAGTCTCCTGGTATTATTGTGGAGCTGTCTAGTTCTCTTTTCAATGCTGTTAGAGTTTGTTTCATGTATTTCGGAGCCCTGTCATTGGGTGTGTAAATACTTATTATGGTTATGTCCTCCTGGTGTACTGACTGTTTAATCATTATACAGCATCCTTCCTTATTCTTTGTGGTGGATTTTGCTTTAAAGTCTATTTTGTCAGAAATTAACATTGCCACTCCTGCTCTTTTTTGATTGTTGTTTGCTTGATATATTTTTCCCCCCATCTTTTGAGTTTGTTTGTGTCTTTGAGTCTAAGGTCTGTCTCTTGTAGGCAGCACGCTGATCGTGGTTTTTTTTGTCCATTCTCCACTGTTTTTATTGGTGTGCTTTGTCCATTTACATTCAGCATAATTATTGATAAGTAAAAAAAAAAAATTTTTTTATGAGTTTAGTGCTGTCATTTTGATGTATTTTTTGTGTGTGCTGACAGTTTCTTCGTTCTACTTAATTTTCTGTGTTGTTTTTCTGTATGTACTTTCTTTTCATCTTTTTCACTGTTGTTGATTTTGTATTCACTGAGTCTTTATCTTTTTCTTGTTTTTTATTTTGATGTGTAGAACTATTAGTTTCCTTTGTGGCTACCTTAATATTTACTCCTATTTTTCTAAGTTTAAAGCAATCTTTTATTTCTTAGTATCACACTAACTTCCTCTTCATATGAAAGTTCTATGACTATATTACTTAGTCCCTCTTTTTCCTTTTAATATTATCATCTTTTACATACTGACATCTCTCCCTATTTTCAGTGTTTTACCTTTGATTAATTTTTGCAACTTCTCTATCTGGGTTGTTTGGTTGTTATCTGATGTTATTTTCTAACCAGGGGACTCCGTTTAGTATCTCTTGTAATTTTCGTTTGGTTTTTACAAATTCCCTTAACGTCTGTTTTATCTGGAAATGCCCTAATTTTGCCATCATATTTGAGAGACTGTTTTGCTGAATATATAATTCCTGTTGGCAATTTTTTTCCTTCAAGGCTTTACAGATGTCATCCCATTGCCTTCTTGCCTGCAAGTTTCTGCCGAGTAGTCAGAACTTAGTCTTATTGACTCTCCTTTGTAGATGACTTTTCATTTATCTCTAGCTGCTCTTAAAATTCTCTATCTTTGGTTTGGTTTTGGCAAGTTTGATTATAATATGTCTTGGTGACTTTCTTTTGGGATCCTACCCCGTGTGGGGTTCAATGAGCTTCTTGGATAGATATCTTCCCATCTTTCATGGTAGATATCTTCTTGTCTTTCATGGTATAACGGAAGTTTTCTGCCAACAGATCTTCAACAATTCTCTGTATTTTTTGTTATCCCCCCCCCCCCACCCGTTCTGGTACTCCAGTCACTCGTAGGTTATTCCTCTTGATAGATTCCCATATAACTCTTAGGGTTTCTTCATTTTTTTTAATTCTTTTATCTGATTTTTCCTCAAATAAATTGGTGTCAAGTGCTTTATCTACAATCTCACCAATTCTGACTTCCATTATCTCAATTCTGCTCCTGTGGCTTTCTCTTGCGTTGTCTCATTCGTAAATTTTATTGCTAATTGGATTTGTTTGTGGTCTCTCTATGAGTTCCTGCAGCTTGTTAAATTTGTCATTATGCTCTTGTATAACCTTCTTAAGTTTCTCTGTTGCTCTGCCTGTGTGTTCCTTGGCTTGGTCTCCATTTTGCCTGATCACCTTCCTGATCTTTTGAAGAGCTCTCTGTATTAATCTTTTGAATTGTACCTCTAGTAACTCCAAGATCTTATCTTCCTCTGCGAGGTTTCTTGGTTCTTTGTTCTGGCCGCTTGCTGAAGACATCATGGTCTGTCTCTTTATGTGATCTGATATTGACTGTTGCCTCTGAGCCATCAATCAGTCTTCATATTTATTTATTTTATGTTTGCTTACTGTATCCTGGCTTGTTTTATTTTGTTTTGATATGCCCAAATAGGTTGGTCATGTGAACTACTTTGATTATTGGTGTCTCTGATGCTCTCACGTTCTTGTCACCAGGTGGTTAGAGCTGTTACTAGGTATGTGAGGCCACAAGTCCGTTTACTTTTCTTGTGTGGATTCAGTTCAGGTGTTCAGGTCATTGCTCACCAAGTGTGCAGTCCAGGTTCTCACCTACAGCCCTAGACAGGCAGGGCTACACAGGGTTGATTGGAGTAGGCACAGGTATCTGGCTGCAGGAGAGTGTTACATGCTAAGCAAGGTAGGAGGCTGATGGCTACCCCTGACTGCCTAGGTGAAAGGCATGCCCCTGTTTCTTAGAGCACACAGGTGGGTAGGTTTTGCAGCTTGACTTTGGGCACCCAATGCTGTGGCTGTAAGGACTGGGAGGCACCACTTATTCTCAGACCCGTCACAGGTGGCTAGGTGAAGTGGGTGGAGCCACTAGTCCTCAGGTCCCTGATGTGGGTAGGTGAGGATGCTGCTTAATGGGCAGGGTAGTGTCAAAAGTCACAAATCTGTCACTCCCTCTTAGCTGCTGCAGTTGAAAAACAGGCTTCACGTATATATTCTGTTGTACTGTGCTAATGAGGGCCTTAATATAGCACACAAGTAAAATTTTTCTCAAGATTATTCAAAAGCGGCTGCAGCAGCATATCAACAAGGAACTGCCAGAAACTCAAGCCGGATTCAGAAGAGGACGTGGAACCAGGAATGTCATTACTGATGCCAGATGGATCATAGCTGAAAGCAGAGAATACCAGAAAGATGTTTACCTGTGTTTTACTGACTATGCAAAGACATTCAGCTGTGTGGACCATAACAAATTAGGGATAACATGACGAAGAATGGGAATTCCATAACATTTAATTGTGCTCATGAAAAATCTGTACATAGATGAAGAGGCAGTTGTTCACAAAGAACAAGGGGATACTGAGTGGTTTAAAGTCAGAAAAGGTGTATGTCAGGGTTACATCCTTTCACCATACTTATTCAACCTATATGTTGAGCAAATAATCCGAGAAGCTGGACTATATAAACAAGAATAGGGCATCAGAATTGGAGGGAGACTCATCAACAACCTGCCTTATGCAGATGACGTAACCTCGCTTGCTGGAAGTGAAGAGGACTGGAAGCACTTACTGATGAAGATGTAAGACCACAGCCTTTAGTATGGATTACTTCTCAACATAAACAAAAATCCTCACAACTGGACCAATAAGCAACAGCACGATAAATAGAGAAAAGGTTGAAGTTGTCAAGGATTTCATTTTATTTGGCTCTACAATCAACAGTCAAGAAATCAAAAGATGCATTGCATTGGGCAAATCTGCTGTAAAAGACCTTTTTGCAGTGTTGAAAAGCAAAGATGTCACCTTGAAGACTAAGGTGCACCTGACCCGAGCCATGGTGTTTTTCAACTGCCTCCTATGCAGGTGAAAGCTGAATGATGAATAACGAAGGCCGAAGAAGAACTGACACCTTTGAATTGTGGTGTTGGAGAAGAATATTGAATATACCATGGACTGTGAAAAGAATGAATAAATTTGTCTTGAAGAAGTATAACCAGAATGCTTCTTAGAAGCAAGGATGGTGAGACTACATCTCACATACTTTGGACACATTGTCAGGAGGGATCAGTCTCTGGATAAGCACATCATGCTTGGTGAAGTACAGGGTCGGCAAAAAAGAGGAAGACCCTCGATGAGATGGATTGACACAGTGGGTGCAACAGTCAACTTATGCATAACAATTGTGAGGATGGCACAGGACTGGGTAGTGTTTCGTTCCGTTATACGTGGGGTTGTAATGAGTTGGAACCCACTCGATGGCACCTAACCACAACAACGAAGGCCTACGCTGTTGAAATGGGCCCACATAGGTCTAGGCAGGGGTAAAAGGTGTTCAAAGTCTGTGGACCCCTTATGCGTGTGCCTAGGCAAAGGGGCTCTAACTGCTCTGAGTTCCCGGCTTAGAGGTGCTGGCAGGTTATTTTTTCCTGTTTGTTAATTTGTTCCCTTTCAAAGCTGATGGGCCCCACTTCCAGTCCAGGGGGTGTGGCAATCACTGAAGCCTGACTGGACTGAAACAGAGTGGGGAGGGGGCCTGTAAATGGGAAAGAGGTACTTCCCAGACAAGGGAAGGGTTTTTTTTTTTTAATCTCACTTGGTATATTAGATGCTCACACTTAACCTTCTCAGACTCAGCACCGGTTCTCCCTGGTTCCGGAGGCTCGTGCAGACTCTACGCTGCTCAGTTTCTCCTGGTGTGGAAAACACATCCTGAGCACTACTGCTTACCTGAGCCCATGCTCACCAATCAATCCAGCCTGCAGGGTGCTGGCCAGGTCAGGTCTGGCAAATCCTCGCTGCTTCTGAACTATGTCTCCTTCCTCCTGCTGCTCTGACTCCTCAACTTTGTCTTTTATGTTCAGGGCTCCTAGATTGTCATATATAATTGATTCACTTGTTTTTTCAGGTCTTTGTTGCAAGAGGGACCACAGGACATGTCTGACTACTCTGCCACCTTGGCCTCACCCCAAGGCATTTCTAGATCTTTCAAGACTGAAGTTTCGGACGGTTCCCCACCTTCAAGCCTGAACAGGAAATGATTCGATTGCAGATATCATAACTGCAACTCTCTTTGGCAAGAGTGTTTTGTAACTGGGAGGTTGCCTGACGCCCTTCAGCTGAACATTTTATTCAACATATCTAATGATTTACCAGAGAAGGCTCCACTCAGGCTGACTGTAGTGCTCAACAAAAAGCAGCCACTACACTATCCTCTTCTAGAATAGCTTGCTTATTTTCTAATCCAAAAAGCTGTATCAGTTTGGGCTAGGTAATCGTAGTTGAACCTGGTTTTCTATAATGAGTTCAAAAACCTCACAATAATTGGCTCATTCTGAATATTTTAAGTCAGTATTAAGGAGAGGGAGCCCTGGTGCCACCGTGGTTAAGCGTTCAGCTGCTAACCAAAAGGTCGGCAGTTTGAATTCACCAGCCGCTCCTTGGGAACCCTGTGGGACAGTTCTGCTCTGTCCTAGAGGGTCACTATGAGTTGAATCGACTTGACAGCAAAGGGTTTTTTATTGTTGTTACTATTAAGGACAAGAATAAATCCACTAGAGATGAGACTATAAAGAGTTTAAACTGTTTTTTTTTTTTTTTTTTAAATATAGTTCATTTCGAGGTTGCATAACATCAAAGGACAGGATATATGTTAACCCAACTATTGTGACTCTAATCACCTCTCTGTGTGTCCACTTGGGTGGGGTAACTGTATCAATACATTGCTCGGCAATCTTCACAGAGTAATCCTTTATCTAAAATTTAAAAATTAATGTCATAAATATAGTGAATCACTATGTGCACGCCTTGGTCTTTGGTACTAGGTCAGAATCAAGAAGGAAAATAACACTACTCATCTAGATAATACTTTACAGAGTTAACTTTCACACATGGTATCTCATTTGACCCTGTGAGTTAAGACAGCAGACATTATACCCATTAAACAACGAGAAAAACTGGTTCACCAAGCTTAGAGCAACTCAGCCAAGCTCACCATTGGAAAGATCAAACCAAGAATCTGAGGTTCCTGACTACCAGCTCGGTGCTGGAGCCCTAGCTGACTACCACAAAAAGGCTTCCGTCCTCAAGGAATTAATCTCTGATACCTGATGCCTTGGCCAGTGTTTCTCAGATGTTCCAAGTTTCCTCCCAGTAAGAATCTTACCAATCTCATGGTCCAACATCATATTCTGAATCTAACTGAAGACAATTATGGGAAAAGGTTATTTATTAATACCACTAACAATTGACAGATATGAGTTCCTTCTGTAGGCTAGAGTTGTTAATACGAGACTCTGAACAAAACTGAATTAGGATACAGTGCTCAAAATACTTATGCCACTTGGGGAAAAACATCACATTTTGCTTGGACATCATACTGCCCTCTAGTGCCTGGGAAGCACGGTAACCATCAGCAATCTCCGTAGACTATTTCAGCCAATGCCTACTAACCTCCTATTATGTATAAAAACACTTTGCTAGGCATTTGGAGGGAAAAGAAGAGCAAAGACTTAAACATATCACATACACATAACCATAAAAACTACATAAGCCCCTTACAGAGAAGTTAAGAAATGTAAAACAAATCACTGTAATTAAAGATACGTGTTATAAGTGCTTTAAGGGTTTATAGATAATAAACTACCAGATTACAAAAAACAGGATTAGGTAAACTTTCTAAGAGAAGTAGCATACAAAGCGTCTTTGCAGGAAAGCCAGGGTTTCACAAACCACAGAGGAGCAGCACTGGCCAAGGCCTGGAGGTGGGAAATGCTGTAAGGTTCAGAATATAACCAATCCTCTCCAATCTAGCTGGGGCATTAAGCTTGTAAAAGGGAACAGTAGAAGGCAGCTGGAAAAGCTGGGTAAGGTCAGGCTGTGAAGGGTCTAGAACTGTGCTGTCCAATATGGTAGACAGCCACTAGCCACATATGCTATTTAAATTTAATTAAAATACAGTAAGATTAAAAATTAAGTTTCTCAGTCACTCTAACCACATTTCAAGTCTCATAACCACATGCAGCTAGCAGCTACTGTACTGGACGTGCAGGTATAGAACATTTCCATCACTGAAGAGTATTCTATCAGACACTGCTGTACCAGAAGGTTGTATAAAACCACAAACTGCCAATCTTCCAAGGCCGCTCACTCCTAAAAAATGTAAAACCAATCCTTGCCAAAGTCTATAGAGAAAGAAAACTGCAGGTCCTAATGCCTAAGGGGTAAGTAAAAAAGTGTGGTTCCTATTATTCTAGGCCTTTTCAACTGTCAACTAAAACAATGAGAATAGTATCACAGGTATGATCCTGAATAATTATTTCTTAAAAAAAAAAAAAAGTGTACCAGCTTTAGAATCTTTTTTTCTTTATTAGGAAAAAGACAGAACTATGAAAACTATAAAAGAAGAGAAAGATTATTAGTAGAGATTCTTCTATAATGAAACACAAGACTAAGAGTCATTTCCACTGGGTATCTTTAATTGAGTAATTCAAGGAAGATCTCTTTGTCCCTCAAACACCTGCTTCAGCCCAAAAGGAGTTACCTTAGACACCTTTTATACTTTCACCATCTAATGCCCAATTTCTTTTCTGCAGTTTACAAAATAATATATAGTATTATGCATGTATGTATATATATAAAGTTATTTGAGTCCTCTCCAGACCCAGGAGACACAATGAATTCTAAGTACAAGGTTCTAAGCACATCCAAAAATCAGATAAATGTATGGGGTACTTATCTAAACTTGCCATCCTGATCCTCCTTATAACAACAAGTCTTCATTTCTAGTCCCTCCAGGATTCTGTACGTAGAGAAAGATACTCTTAAGGATCAGGCTGGGAATGTGAAACGTTACAACCCTCTGCACTAGAGAAAGTCAGCAGTAGCAGACCAAAGTTTTTGGTCTCGACCCATACTGCCTCTCCGTCTCTCGATCACCTTCCCTCTAATGTTGCCCTCCTGTTTCTCTGGCATTAGTCCAGAACATTTCTAGATATTCCAAGAAAAACCAACTGCCTCTCAACCAGCTTTGAAAACTATGTGGACACCGATAATCACTCACCTCGTCTTCAGGGCCTTCATTCATTGCCTACTCCACATGCTCAGCTCACCCTGTCGAGGGTTAGAAAAGTCCCCAGGAAATCGCGAAAATTCAAATGTCTTTGAGTGTTCAGAAAAGTAGCATTTATGAAATCAATATTATAGATTATATATAAATTCTGAGAATGGATAATACAGGATTTCCAAGGTAGGAGAAGGAAAATGTTGATAATTCTTTTCCATTCAGATTTGATTCTGAAAGAATTTTCATCAAATTTACAACTTTTTTATAGAACTCAAATCTGTCCATTCTACTCCCAAAGAATAATTTTTTTTCCAGCAGTTTCAGAATACAAAAAGGGCTGTTCACAGAGAACTTCTTGTTGGATGTTAACCAAAAAAGTCTTCTATCTGCATCACCTGTACGTAATTCTAATGCAATTCTAGAGTTTCTAAAAAGATTGGGAAAGCCAGTTCAAATTAACCAAAATTAATAATGTAATACAAGTAAAAACCCTTCCAACTGTTATTTTATTTTGAATTATGGTATCTTAGTGTTCTTGGGCCTTGGAGATAATTATTAAAGTTTTTTCTTCCCTTCCTCCACAATCTAGTCTTGGCTCTGCATGGGTGAAGTAAAGGAATAATAAAGTAAAACGTCCTAAACTCTGTTCCATCTGGTCTTGTAATGCACCCTTCAGTACTACACTCAGTACTGTCAGTTACCTGTTGTGTGCTCAAAACACAGTAATATAAATCCTGGGGGAATCAACTATGCAAAGTCAAAGTCTGGATGGCTACAGAGAAATAGTGACGGGATAAAAAAAAGGCAGCAGTAAATTTAAGAGGAAACAAAAGCATGCAAATCCCAAAGGGATAAATATGCTAACCTTCCCGCAAACTGTGATAAGGGGCCAGGCACACTGCCGAGGAGCTGTCCTTTCCCGGCTTCAGGACAATCCATGAGAGTGGCAGACTCCTGCAGGTGGGCTGACAAATCTTGGTTGTCTCCTCCAGCATGCTGGAGGAGATGTGCGACTCTGAAGGCCAATGTTACAAAAACCAGTCCTCCTTCCCTCACTCCTTGAAGAGGCCATTCATCATTTGCTGAAGAGCTGATTAGCGTGGCTCTCTAGGTTAAAGCGGGCACTCTGCACGTCTGCAGTGTGAAGGCTTGCAGGAACAGCTAGATCCCAAGTCCACTTGGGGAGTGGGGCATGAAAAGCAGTGACAGCAGAAGGTCAGAATCAGTAAGTCTCCTGGCAAAACATTTCTTCCTGTCAGCACTGGGCCTTGACACAAACACCTCCCTCCGCTAGCCAAATGCCAAAAAGCAGGACTGGGATGATTTCAATGTGTAGAGCTGGAAGAGAAGAGGGTTCCCTTAGAGAAAATGCTCGTATCAACCAACCAACCTCATTCACCCAAAATAGCAAACAGTTGGTTTCTTTGCTCAGAACCAAAAGGCGTCTGTCAGACATGCCATATCACATGACCAGGTTCCCTCTTCTCTCCTCTGACTCCCTTCCTTCTTGTGCAAAGCCTGCACAAGCTGGGATGAGAGCTCTAATTTTTCTTGTCATTTGTTTGTAAAGTGTTTTTATATGAAAGATATCAAATGTGGGTTAAAAAAAGTATCAAGGAAAAAACTCTGGAAGAATTTACTTTGAAACAAGCACCTAGAAGGGTACCATAAACATAGTAGTTAACTGACAATTTTGCTTAATGAATGAACAAATGAATGAATGATAAAGCTTAGCAATTTGCAAACATTTTGCTGATAAAATCTCTAAAAGAAGATATAGCTCAGTACATATTTGAGTTTTCTGTTTAGAAATGAAATAAATATTCTTAAAATGCTAGCTAGTGTCAGAGACAATGAACTGGACAATAGTGGCCAAAACTAAAACCAAACTCATTGCTGTCAAGTCAATTCCAACTCATAGCGACCCTACAGGACAGAGCAGAACTGCCCCACAGTTTCCAAGGAGCACCTGGTAGATCTGAACTTCCAACCTTCTGGTTAGCAGCTGTAGCACTTAACCACTACACACCAGGGTTTCGGACTATAATGTCAGTCCACCAAAGATCTGAGATTCCCACCCTTCTCTTGTTAACCTCATCTTACTTCACCATTGCTTTTACTACCTAGGATGTCAGAGTTCCATTATTCAAATTACTGGGTAGGAAATCAACACAGCTACACCAACAGACTGAATTGAAAAACCTACCCAGCTTATTGGAACCCCAGTGGTGCAGTGGTTAAGAACTGCAACTACTAACCAAAAGGTGGGCAGTTCGAATCCACCAGCCACTCCTTTGAAACCCTATGGGACAATTCTGCTCTGTCTTATAGGGTCACTATGAGTCAGAATCAACTCCATTGCAACGGGTTTGGGTTTGGTTTTTTGGTTATCCGGCTAATTATATAAATAGCTACCACTAGGACACTCATTGGTGTTCCCGTCTAAAGGCAGAGGGAGCCAGGCTGGCAGCACAGCCAGATGTGCCCCCATATTCTTCTCCCCACAAGGCTCCTCAGCACTTGAAAGCTGTGAAAGGCACACAGTACAGAGTATGGAAGGATAACCTCTCTGCTGAGCTTCTGTCCCAGGAGAAAAATAGGTACTGTATAAGACTCAAGTGTGTCACCATCACCCACCATAGCCCCTACTCGTAGGGTCAACCAGGAGGCTTTGAGAGAAGACTCACTCATTCTCGTCCACTCCCCTCTCATTGTAAGATGTTATATTTGTAAAATGCAAAGGTAAAGCTATAGAAAAAAAAATTTTTTTTTAAAACAAGAAAACTTCAATCAGAAATTCTTCATTTAGGTAACAACCTTTTCTAACCAGCCCATGCAGAGACACATATTTGGCTAGTGCTAGAATACAAATATTACCAATAAATAACGTGCTGGTAAGGATGAGAAACAATTACTTGGGGGAATGCAAAATGCTATTGCTACTTTGGAAAACAATTTGGTATTTTCTTATAAACTTATACTTTTGCCATATAACCTAGTAATTCCACTCCTGAGTATTTATCCAAGATAAATGAAAACATATACCCACATAAAGAAGTGTACGTGAGTATTCATAGCAGCTTTAATTTGTAATTGCCAAAAACTAGAAACAACCTAAGCGTCCTTTAACTGCTGAACAAAACAAAAAATCGTGGTACATCCATATAATGGACTAGTACTCAGCAATTAAAAAAAAAAAAAAAAAAACACCACAAACTACTGCTACAGGCAAAGGGATGGATGAATCTCAAAAGCATTATGCTAAGTGAAAGAAAGAAGTCAGGCACAAAATGCTAGATACTGTATGACTGCATTTATATGAGATTCTGGAAAAGGCAAAACTTTAAAAAACTACAGGGGCAGAAATCATCAGATCAGTGGTTGCCAGGGACTGAGAGTAGGAAAATAGACTGATTACAAAGAAGCAAGAGGGAACTTTGTGTGTCTGCCTCTGTGTGTGTGTCTCTGTGTGTGTGCATGCGCACACGCACGCTTTAAGTTAAAGTTTACAATTCCCATCAGTTTCTCATGCAAACACTTAAACACACATGGATATGTGACCCTAGTTGCTCTCCCTATGATGTGACAGCACACTCCTCCTCTCCACCTCGTATTTCCCGTGTCCCTTCAACCAGCTCCTGTCCCCCTCTGCCTTTTCATCTCTCCTCCGGACAGGAGCTGCCCATTTAGTCTCTGTGTCTACTTGAGCTAAAAGGCACGCTCCTCACCAGTATCATTTTATATCTTATAGTTCAGTCTAATCTTTGTCTGAAGAGTTGGCTTTGGGAATGGTTTCCATTCTGGGCTAACAGTCCGGCATCCGTGTCTTCCCTGGCCCCGCCAGCCTCAGTCAAATCATTAAGTCTGGTCTTAAGAGGGAACTTTTGAGGGTGATGGAAATATATTCTATATATCTTGATTGTGGTGGTAGTTGACCATTTATCGAAGCTCATCAACCTGAACCCCCCGAAATGGGTAACTGTTACTGTAAGTAAATTATCCCTCAACTTTTTTAAAAAGCAGATTACAAAATATTACGGATAGAGGTCGTATGGAGTAGTAGTTAAGAATATTGGCTATAGAGCTAGATTGCCTGGGCTTAAATCTTGACTCCATCACTTACTAGCTGTGTGACCCTGAGATACTTAACCTTTCTCTATGCCTCCGTTCCTTCATCTGTAAAGTAGGGATAATAATAGTATCTACCTCATAGAGTTGGTGTAAGTAATAAATGAGTTAACAGATGTAAGCACTTAGAACAGAACCTGCTCTATAAGCATTCAGTAAATGCGGGCTGTCAGAGTCACACGATTGTGTAACACCTACATATACCTCTCTATATATGCACAGAAGGGTAGAAAGATGGTCACTATGTAAGTAGTGGGAACCGATAGTTTTATTTTCTCTCTTTCTCCCTTTTTTAAATCTGAATTTTCTAAACGTTCTAAATTAAATGCCTTTATAATAAAAAAAAAATTTTTTTTTTTTATAATAAGAAAAACAAAAAAATTTTTTTTTTCTCTCAAAAAGCAATGAGTCGAAGCCCTGGTTTGCACCTGTACTAGTTGTATGACCTCAGGGGAGTCACCTTCATCTCTAGAAAAGGAGGGGATGGGACAAACAGGGTTTCCTCCATCTCTAAAAAGGGATGGTTCTCTAAGATTTATGGTTAGACTAGGCAAGCTACGCTGTTCGTTTCATTTTTCTTTAAATCCTTACTCTCTGCCTACCAGGCACTGTGGACACAAGCAGAGATGAAACACCTGAGTCCCTGCCCTCATGGAACTTACAACACCAGCTGTTCAAAAATAGGCTTGGGCCCAATTAGAAAATTCTCCAGCATGATGAGGGGTACACAGAAGAGGGGTATGTCACTGAGCTTGGAGGAGTCAGAAAAGGTCTCCAGGAGGAGAATACACCTGAGCAGGGTCCTGAATGATTAAAAAAAGAAAAGTCCAAAACAAAGCAAAAAAAGATGGGCAAGAGCATTCCAACCAAAGGGAGGGAAGAACATACAAAATCAAAAGGTGTGAAAATAGCATTTAGTTGAGGAATGGAGAACAGACAGTCCCTTTGACAGTAGAGTGGAAATGACAAGGTGGATGGTGAGCAGGGAAATGAAGAACACTCACACTGTTGATAATTTCCAGAAAGCATATGGGGCGGTATATGTTTCTTTCTTATCCAAAAGTCTATATATGCCACTAATAAGCCTGTTCAATACTAGTCTAAGATGCACTTTACTATATTTACAAATATACCACAGACTAACAAAAATTTTACAAACAAAATGTCAGTTGACTTCCGTTTTCTGTGGTTAATTGTACACACTTGTTCATTCAATAAATATTCACTAAGCGTCTGTTAGGCAAATGCTAGGAGCTGGAGATACAGCAATGCCCAAGGCAGACAGGGTCTCTCCACAGAACTTACGTTCTAGCAGAGGCTGGGGAGAAAAGAGTCAGATATTAAATAAATGAACGACCAAGCCACCAAGAGAACCAAATTACGTTTTCTTCTGCCCAAGACTTAGCAAAATCCTCTGCCCCTCAGAAATAGGATAGAAGCCTTGTGATAGTTGACAGCTTTGCACTTGGGAATCAGACCTTTGTTCAAATTCCAGCTTTCCCACCTACCACCAGTCTGGCTTTGGGCAAGTCCCTTAAACTCTCTGAGCTTTCATTTCCTTACCTGAAGATGGGGAAAACATCACCGCATTCCTATGGCTGTAGGATGAATTTGATGAGATAATCAATCTGTAAGTCAGTGTGTCAAGTATACAGAAAATACTCAGCAAATGGTCCCTTTTGTTTTATTTTTGTTTCATTTTAATATTCCATCTTTAGGACAGCCATGATCTCCCATCATCCATACAAAAATACTCACAGGCTAGAAAACAGGGGGAGCAAGGTATAAAGGTATAAAAAAAAGATCTGTCCAATGTTACCAAATTCACACTTTAATGAATTCACAACAGCTTGCTTGTAAAGTTGTCATGCTTGGAACTAACATTCCTTTAGGATTTCTCAAACTGCTAACATCTGTCTATATTACATGACCCCGTAAATTAAATAAAAACCATCACCTAAAATAGGGAGCCAGCCCCAATCTCTCCCAGGACTCCTGGCTCTGGTTCTCTAATACTGAGTCATGTGAAGAGCAGAGACAGCACAGGGAACTGATACGCAGTCTGAACATAAGCTGTGGGGCAGAGGGGCCAGAGCCCACTGTGGACAGGCTGTTTACTGCAAGCAGAATTTTTTGAAACAGAAAAACCAAGGGGGAAGGAGTTTTCCAACTGGCTGTGCCTTTGAGTAACCATGCCTCCCAGGAGAAAAGAGGCAGAGCAATTAGTACATTTTTCAAGCCAAAAAGAAAAGACTGATGCCTCCCTATAATCACATACTCAAGAATGCTTTCACTGTCTTTTAAGAATGTATATTTCTTAACAAACGACTTCAAAACAACAGCGGGCATTTAAAGATTTTGAAGCCAGAATATACAACACAAAGAGAGAACGGCTTTTTTGTGATCTCAGACCTTAAAAGTCAAACTGATTTTATTCAAACTTTACCACATACGTTTTCTTCTGCACTGAAAGCAGGCATGTGAGGCTTCAGCCCAAACAGGAAAATTGAAGCAAAGGAGAAACAGGACAGGATTTTCAAGTACAGTCTATAATCTCTTCTACTAAAGTAAAAGCCTAAGCTTATAAACAAAAAGGATACCATACTTTTACATTTCTTTTTCTTTCTTAAATTTTTTATTGTGCTTTAAGTGAAAGTTTACAAATCAAGTCAGTCTCTCATACAAAAATTTATATACACTTTGGTACCCTGGTGGCATAGCGGTTCAATGCCACGGCTGTTAACCAAAAGGTCAGCAGTTCGAATCCGCCAGGCGCTCCTTGGAAACTCTATGGGGCAGTTCTCCTCTGTCCAATAGGGTCGCTGTGAGTCGGAATCAACTCAACGGCACTGGGTTTGGTTTCGGTTTACACACTAACTGCTCTCCCCGTAATGAGACGGCACACTTCTTCCCTCCACTCTTTTTGTGTCCATTCCACCAGCTTCTGACCCCCTCTGCCTTCTCATCTCCCCTCCAGATAGGAAATGCCAACAGAGTCTCATGTGTCTACTTGACACAAGAAGCTCATTCTTCACCAGCATCATTTTCTGTCCCATTGTCCAGTCCAATCCCTGTCTGAAGAGTTGGCTTTGGGAATGGTTCCTGTCTTAGGCTAACAGAAGGTCTGGGGAGCATGACCTCCGGGATCCTTCCAGTCTCAGTCAGACCATTAAGTCTGGTCTTTTTACGAGAATTTGGGGTCTGCATCCCACTGCTCTCCTGCTCCCTCAGGGGGTTCTCTGTTGTGTTCCCTGTCAGGGCAGTCATCGGTTGTAGCTGGGCACCATCTAGTTCTTTGGGTCTCAGGCTGATGTAGTCTCTGGTTTATGTGGCCCTTTCTGTCTCTTGGGCTCATAGTTACCTTGTGTCTTTGGTGTTCTTCATTCTCCTTTGCTCCAGGTGGGTTGAGACTCATTGGACTCATTGATGCATCTTAGATGGCTGCTTGCTAGTGTCTAAGACCCCAGACGCCACTCTCCAAAGTGGGATGCAGAACGTTTTCTTAATAGATTTTATTATGCCAATTGACTTAGATGTCCCCTGAGACCATGGTCCCCAAACCCCCACCCCTGCTAGGTTGGCCTTCAAAGCATTCAGTTTATTCAGGAAACTTCTTTGCTTTTAGTTTAGTCCAGTTGTGCTGACCTCTTCTGTACCGTGTGCTGTCTTTCCCTTCACCTAAAGTAGTTCTTACCTTCTATCTAATCAGTGAATACCCCTCTCCCTCCCTCCCTCCCCCCTCTCATAACCATCAAAGAATATATTCTTTTCTGTTTAAACTATTTATCGAGTTCTTATAATAGTGGTCTTATACTATATTTGTCCTTATGCAACTAATTTCACTCAGCATAATGCCTTCCAGATTCCTCCATGTTATGAAATGTTTCACAGTTTTATCACTGTTCTTTATCGATGGGTAGTATTCCATTGTGTGAATATACCATAATTTATTTACCCATTCATCCACTGATGGCAAACATTTATTATTCTGTGTTTCCTGGATTAATGCTACTCTTGTTGGAGTGAAGTGGAATCTCATTGTAGTTCTGATTTGCGTTTCTCTAATGGCTAATGATCGTGAGCATTTCCTCATGTACCTATTACCCACCTGAATGTCTTCTTTAGCGAAGTGCCTGTTCATATCCTTTGCCCATTTTTTAACTGGGTTATTTGCCTTTTGAGTTGAGTTTATGCAGAAATCATACAGACTTTAGAGATCAGGTGCTGATCGGAAATGTCACAGCTAAAAACTTTTTCCCAGTCTGTAGTCTTTTTATTCTTTTGGTGAAGTCTTTGGATGAGCATAGGTGTTTGATTTTTAGGAGCTCCCAGTTATCTGGTTTCTCTTCTGCATTTTTAGTAATGTTTTGTATATTGTTTATGCCACGTATTAAGGCTCTTAACATTGTCCCTATTTTTTCTTCCATGATCTTGTATCGTTTTAGATTTTACGTTTAGGTCTTTGAATCATTTTGAGTTCATTTTTGTGCATGGTCTTGTTTCATTTTTTTGCAGATGGATAGCCAGTTATGCCACCATCATTTGTTAAAAAGACAGTCTTCTCCCCAATTAACTGGATTTGGGCCTTTGTAAAATATCAGCTGCTCATATGTGGATGGATTTATGTCTGGATTCTCAATCCTATTTCATTGGTCTACGTATCTGTTGTTGTACCAGTACCAGGCTGTTTTGACTACTGTGGCAGTACAATAGGTTCTAAAATCAGGTAGAGTGAGGCCTCCCACTTTGTTCTTCTTTTTCAGTAATGCTTTACTTATCCGGGGCCTCTTTCCCTTCCATATGAAGTTGGTGATTTCTCTATCTCATTAAAAAATGTCATTGGAATTTGGATCAGAACTGCATTGTATCTATAGATGGCTTTTTGTAGAATAGACATTTTTACAATGTTAAGTCTTCCTATCCCTGAGCAAGGTATGTTTTTTCCACTTACGTAGGTCTCTTTTGGTTTCTTGCAGAAGTGTTTTGTAGTTTTCTTTGTATAAGTCTTTTACATATCTGGTAAGATTTACTCCTAAGTACTTTATCTTCTTAGGGGCCACTGTAAATTGTATTGATTTGGTGATTTCCTCTTCGATGTTCTTTTTGTTGGTGTAAAGGAATCCGACCGATTTTTGTATGTTTATCTTGCATCCTGATGCTCTGCTGAACTCTTCTATTAGCTTCAGTAGTTTTCTTGAGGATTCCTTAGGGTTTTCTGTGTATAAGATCATGTCAAATGCAAACAGAGATACTTTTACTTCTTCCTTACCAATCTGGATGCCCTTTATTGCTTTCTCTAGCCTAATTGCTCTGGCTAGGACCTCCAGCACATCGTTGAATAAGAGTGGTGATAAAAGGCACCCTTGTCTGGTTCCCGATCTCAAGGGGGATGCTTTCAGACTCTCTCCATTTAGGATGATGTTGGCTACTGGCTTTGTATAAGTGCCCTTTAGTATGCTGAGGAATTTTTCTTCTATTCCTATTTTGCTGAGAGTTTTTTTTTTGTCACGAATGGGTGCCAAACTTTGTCAAGTGCCTTTTCTGCATCAATTGATAAAATCAAGTGGTTCTTGTCTTTTGTTTTATTTATACGATTAAAAAAAATAAAATAAAATAATTTTTTTTTATATGATAGATTATGTTAATTGTTTTTCTAATGCTGAACCATCCCCGCATACCTGGTTACATTCCTTTTTCTTATTGGTGGCTTATAATTTCCTTTACAGTGATGGCCTTCTGTAGATTAATTACCATGCTTCCAGGGAGCCCTAGCATCTTTTCCCTACCCAGTGTCACAAAGGACATCTTTTTGCTACCCTCCTCCATTCCTGCACCTTTGTCAATGCACAGGGAAGCCAGCAGCTAGTGAAGCTTCTGAACAACCTCAGCGTCCCTGCTCTGCTCCACTCTGCTCAAAGGTCTCCAGGCTCTACAGTGAATTAGCAAGAAAAGCCCCCAAAGAGCACAAAGGTAGGTTCTTCCCTTGAGATGCAGGAGAGCTGAGCTAACAAGGCTAGAAACCTCTTCATTTGTGCTTCAGCATAGCCGCTTGTGAGAGCCCTGCAATGTACCATTTGCTCAGACATCACTAGTCAATCAAACCCTCAACATTATGAAATGGCAACAAAATTTGAATTGTACAGTCCAGTAAAAATCTATCTGCTGGCTCTTTCTCATTACTTCACTGTCTTTGATTCTTGAATTCTTTGCATCTTTCAAAGTTGAAAGCTGCCATATCTCCTCTACCGCAAGGCCATCTCCCTTCACTTATGTCCTCTGAAGCAAGGGTACTTCATGCTAATCCTTCTGTAAATCCATACATTCTCCCTAGAAGCAGGGTGCCTAGTAGCCACTCACTGACTCACCATCCCACTAGTTCACACAGACACATACAAGCTCCAGTCTGAGGAGAGTACAAACAGGAGGGCCACTGAACTGCATGTTGTTAGGTTACATCAAGTCAGTTCCGACTCATAGCAACCGTATGTACAACAGAATGAAACACTGCCTGGTCCTACACCATCCTTACAATCGTTGCTATGTTTGAGCCCATTATTGCAGCCACTGTGTCAATCCATCTCACTGAAGGTCTTCCTCTTTTTTTCTGATCCTCTACTTTACAAAGCATGATGTCCTTCTCCAGGGACTGGTTCCTCCTGATAACATGTTCAAAGTGCATAAGACGAAATCTCACTATCCTCCCTTCTAAAGAACACTCTGTACTTCTTCCAAGACAGACTTGTTCGTTCTTCTGGCAGTCCATGGGATATTCAATATTCCTCACCAACACCATAATTCAAAGGTGTCAAGACTTCTTCAGTCTTCCTTACTCATTATCCAGCTTTCGAATGCATGAGGCAACTGAAAACACCATGGCTTGGGTCAGGCACACCTTAGTGCTTAAGGTGACATCTTTGCTCTTCAACATTTTAAAGAGGTCATTTGCAGGAGACCTGCCCAATGCAGTATGTCGTTTGATTTCCTGACTGCTGCTTCCATGGGTGTGGGTTGTGAATCCAAGTAAAATGAAATCCTTGACAACCTCAATCTTTTATCTTCTCTGTTTATCATGATGTTGCTCATTGGTCCAGTTGTGAGGATTTCTGTTTTATGTTGAGGTGTAATTCATACTGAAGGCTGCAGTCTTTGATCTTCACCAGTAAGTACTTCAGGTCCTCTTCACTTTTAGCAAGCAAGCTTGTGTCATTTGTATAATGCAGGTTGTTAACGAGTCTTTCTCCAATCCTGATGCCATGTTCTTCTTCATATAGTCCAGCTTCTTGGGTTACTTGCTCAGTGTACAGACTAACTACAGTAGAAAGGATACAACCCTGATGCACACTTTTCCCTATTTTAAACCACACAGTATCCCCTTGTTCTGTTCAAACGACTGCCTCTTGGTCTATGTACAGCTTCCGCATGACCATAACTAAATGCTCAGGAATTTCCATTCTTTGCAATGTTATCCATAATCTGTTATGATTCAGCCAAATATCTTTGCGCAGTCCAGAAAACACCTATAAACATCTTTCCGGTATTCTCTGCTTTCAGCCAAGATCCATCTAGCATCAGAAATGACATCTCTCATTCCATGTCCTCTTCTGAATCCAGCTTGAATTTCTGGCAGTTCCCCGTTGATGTACTGCTGCAACCGCTTCTGAATGATCTTCTGCAAAATTTTACCTGCGTATGGTATTAATGACATTATTCAGTAATTTCCGCATTCTGTTGGATCACATTTCTTTGGAATGGGCATGTATATGGATCTCTTCCAGCGGTTGGCCAGGTAGCTATCTTCCAAATTTCTTGGCACGGATGAGTGAACACTTCCAATGCTTCATCCGTTTGTTGAAACATCTCAACTGGTATTCTCTCAATTCCTGAAGACTTGTTTTTTGCCAATGCCTTCCTGCCGGATGGCCTTCTTTCCATACCATCGGTTCTTGATTATATGCTACAAGCTGTAATGTTTGAATGTCGACCAATTCTTTTTGGTACAGTGACTCTGTATTCTATCTTCTTTTGATGCTTCCTGCATCAGTCAATATTTTGCCCACAGAATCCTTCAATACTGCAACTCAGGGCTTGAATTTTTTCTTCAGTTCTTTCAGCTTGGGAAATGCCAAGTGTATTCTTCCTTTTTGGTTTTCTAACTCCAGGTCTTTGCACATGTCATTATAATACTTTTACTTGGTCTTCTCCAGCCACACTTTGAAATCTTCTGTTCAGCTCTTTTACTTAATCATTTCTTCCATAAACTTTAACCACTCTACGTTTAAGAGCAAATATCAGAGTCTGTTCTAACACCCATTTTGGTCTTTTCTTTCTTTTTAATGTCCCTTTGTTTTCTTCATGTTTGGTCTCTGGCATTAGTGTGCAGTGTGTCAAATTTATTCTTAGGATGGTCTCTAAATTCAGACGGGATATACTCAGGGTCATACTTTGCTTTTCACGGACTTGTTTTAATTTTTTTCAGCTTCAGACTGAACTTCCATATGAGCAATTGATAGTCTGTTTCACAGTCAGCCCGTGGCTTTGTTCTGACTAATATTGAGCTTCTCCATCTCTTTCCACAGATGTAGTCAATTTGATTCCTGTGTATTCCATCTGGTTAGGTCACACGGTACAGTCTCCATTTCTGTTGTTGAGAAATGGTATTCCCAATGAATAGGCTGTTGGTTTTGCAAAATTGTGTTATGTGATCTACAGTGTCGTTTCTATCACCGAGGTCGTATTTTCCAACTACTGGTCCTTCTTCGTTTCCAACTTTTGCATTCCAATCACCAGTATTTATCAATGCATCCTGATTGCATGTTTGATCAATTTCAGACTGTAGAAATTGGTAAAAAAAAATCTTCAATTTCTTTACCTTTGGCGTTAGTGGAATCCTGGTGGCACAGTGGTTAAACATTAAGACCGCTAGCCAAAAGGTCAGCAGTTTGAATCCACCAGCTGCTCCTTGGATACCCCGTTCGGTAGTTCTATTCTATCCTACAAGGTTACTACTACAAGCCGGAATCAACTCGAAGGTAAGAGGTTTGGTTGGCATTAGTGGTTGGTGTATAAATTTGAATAACAGTCCTATTAACAGGTCTTCCTTGTAGGCATATGGATATTGTCCTAACACTGACAACACTGTACTTCAGGACAGATCTTAAAATGTTCTTTTTGACAATGAATGCAACGCCGTTCATCTTCAATTAGTCACTCCTGGCATAGTAGACCATATAACTGTCTGATTCAAAATGGCCAATACCAGTCCATTTCAGCTCACTAATGCCTGTGATATCTTTCTGTGTTCCATTTCATTTTTGACAGCTTCCAATTTTCCTACTTTACATTCCATGTTCTAATTATTAATGGATATCTGCGGTTGTTCTCATTTTGAGTTGTGCTATATCAGCAAATGAAGTACCCGAAAGCTTTACTCCATCCACATCATTAAGGCTGGCTCTACTCTCAGGAGGCAGCTCTTCCCCAGTCATCTTTTGAGTGCCTTCCAACCTGAGGGGCTCGTCTTCCGGCACTGTATCAGTGTTCTGCTGCTATTCAGAAGGTTTCACTGGCCAATTTTTTCAGAAGTAGATTGCCTGGTCCTTCTTTCCAGTCGGTCTCAGTCTGGAAGCTCCTCTGAAACGTGTCCACCACGGGTGATCCTGCTGGCATTTGAAATACCAGTGGCACAGCTTCCAGCATCACAGCAGCACACAAGCCACCACAGTATGACAAGCTGACAGACGAGTGGTGGTTGAACTGCATACCCACTGCCCACTGCTGTCGAGTCGATTCTGACTGATAGCGACCCTACAGGACGCAGCAGAATGGCCTCATACTTTCTAAGGAGCACCTGGTGGATTCAAACTGCCGACTTTTTGGTTAGCAGACAAAGTCAGCAGACATAGCTCTTAACTGCTATGCCCCACCCAGGGTTTCCCTGACTGCACAGTGTCTGCACTTTGGGAATGTGAAAGAAGTTTTAGCTCTTTAAGATAGTGAGTTTACTGAGCACCCTGAAAGGCACTGTACTGAAGGAGTCAATTTCAATTGAAATGCTTCATAATTTTAAAAAGAGTGTCCCTCATCACATATTTGAACTTGTGCTATTTTGACACTATTCAACAACAAATTCTTTATTAACACTGTACTGCAAAGAAGGCACCAGCATTTCCCAAGACGCTTTTTAAAAAATAATTAACTATCTAAAGCTTCACTGACCAATTGAAAATATTTAGTTAAATGTACAATAAAAATAAACTTCACAGCTTTAAATGTAAACAATGAAGTTAAGAGAGTTCAAAATTGGATTGGGGATGACGGGCCCTCTCTGTAAAGGTTTACTATTTTAAGAAAACAAATATATTACTTTTGTAATTAAAAACTAATTAAAAAAATTCAAAACTGATCACCTAATTGCCTTGTGGTTGAAAAAAATTAGCCTAGATCCTCTCAAATTTCTTAGAGCTCAAATTTTCATATAATCTCAAGAAAAATGCTACATCTGGCCTTTCTGTTAGGAAACAGTAACTTTTTTGATGAATAAAATCAGGTGAATGGCCAGGAACAATTGAAAATTCTCTCTAATCCTTATATTTTTATGAAAAGCAACAGAGAACTGAAAATGATTCTGTTGAATCCACATCTTGTATTTCAACTTTACTCCCACAATTTCTAGCAATCAAAATGACAAGGAGAGGCAGAGAGAAGCAGTCACTTAAGTTAGTAAGAGCCTAGGAAAGAATCTGATCATATGGAATCCTCACCTTAGAATCTGAAATGAAAGACGTGTGATGAAGGATACTCCAGTCTTTTTACAATTTTGAAACATTCCAAATGAGAACGGACTCTTTGAGTATAGTATCTTCCGGGAAACTTGTAGTCCCGCCACCTGTTCATGTCCATCATCTTAAAAACCTGGCTTAAATCTTACCTATTCCAAGAAAGATTCCCTGATTAACCTCAAAAAACTCTAGTCACTCTACCTGCTGTGCCTTCAGCATAAATCTCCTCTTATATGGTGGCATCATGGCTATGTCTAACTGCAGCTGAATGCTAACTCTCTGAAGGAAAGGAGTAGCAGCACCTTGTTTCTTATTTCATCTTGCCACATCATCTAAATAAAACAGGCATCTACCCAACAAATACTCAATAAACATTATGGATACCCACAGCATCCAGCTGTCTTTCAGCCAGCAAATACTTACTGAAGCCTTAGTAATGTTATTTATCATCACTGCCAGATCCTAGACAAAGGAAAATGGAGATAGATCATAATTCAAATTAGCCCGATATTGATAAGGCCTAGACTGTAGTGGCCTATATGTCAAAACAAAATCATCTTGAGTCTTATCTATGCTCTTTCATGTTGCATCTAATCAAGGGACTGCTTTTGAGTCAAAGGTTTCAACCCTAACTCTAGCAAGGTTCCACTTTTTCTCAAGCTAAAATTTTACTTAACTTGAAGGACTGCTGTTGGAAGTGAAATAACTATTTAAAGTATCCAATACAAGACAGGCAGTCAGTACCAAACAGTTAATGTGCTGGGCCACTAACTGAAAGGCTGGTGGTTTGAGTCCACCCAGAGGTGCCTCAGAAGAAAGGCCTGGTGATCCTCTTCTGAGAAATCAGCCACTGAAAACCCTGTGGAGCACAGTGCTGCTGCGACACACACACGGGGTCACCAGGAGCCAGAAAGGAACCCACAGCAAGTGGCTGCTGGTTACTATTGCTGTTAAAGTTATGATTCATTACGAGGTTAAAAAAAAACTAGTAGTAATACAAATTATCTTATTAAACTAGCATTATGGCATCAACTGTTTGGTAAAGTATGGTATATAAAGTGCAATCCCTTCTTAGGTGTGATCTGCTTACCACTGTGGTAAACTTCCCCAGAAAAATTATCTCTGCAGCAAGGTAATTTGCCAAGAAGAAGGTTTCTTCAGCATAACTCTATTTTATACAACAGTTTCACACTAATAGATGCCATAGAATCAGAATGCCCAACTTTTTATTGTTAAGGAACCGTATTCATCCCCTGATGTCTTACAATCCACGACTCACAGGTACTTCAAGATTTGGCTGTGGTGCCCAAAGAGGTTGGGCTTTCATATCAAGTTTTTCTGATCAGTCTGTTAAAGAGTCCTAATTAAAATCTTGATTGGAAGAACATTAAAGTAACAATAAGCTATTATTTCACATTCATTAGACTGGCCGAAAAAAAACATCGGAGAGTTTGTAATACCCTATTTTATACTGGTAGTCCCTGACTTAAGACGGGGTTCTGTTCAGACGAGTCTCTTGTAAGCCGTTCTGACTTAAGTTGAATACCTCATTTTTTTTGTTGTTTTACTTTTCATTATTATTGCCTCTTATTATCAGTATCTTTATAAATACCGCAGTATTTGCTGGAGTTAAATTATAAAATTGAGCATCTGCAAGTGAACACCTGAGAATGACAACATCAGTAAATTACAAGCTGCAACACTGCATGTAGTACATATCACTTGTAATAAAAAAAAACCAAGCCAAACCTGTCGTTGATTCCATCGAGTCAATTCCGACCCATGATGATCCTATAGGACAGAGTGGAACTGCCCCATAGGATTTCCAAGGAGCAGCTGGTGGATTCGAACTGCTGACCTTTTGGTTAGCAACTGTAGCTCTTAGCCACTGTGCCACCAACCGATAAGGACGGTCCTAAATGCGATTCGACGTAACTCAAATACGTGGTAAGTTGGGGGCTGCCTGTATCTAGCAGAGAGGTAGAGAGAATGGTACTGTCATGCGCTGCTGCTGGAAATGTGAAGTGTTACAGCTTTCTAAGAAGTACTCTGGTAGCAGTGTCTACTGAATTTTAAAATACTCATTAATTCCACTACTAGGAATATATTCCATAGAAATATGTACAGCAATATATAAAATCATATGTAAAAGGATGTTTACTGCAGCCTTGTTTATAATGGCAAAAAAAAAAAAGACAAGACATGAACGGCCACTAATACATGAAAAGCTGAATACATTACAATATATACAGGCCATGAAGTATTATGCAGCCACTGAACAGAATCAATTTGAGCTCTATCGGATGATGCAGAAGGATTTCATTAAGTATTGTTGCATGAGAAAAGCGAATGGCAAAAAGCCCCTATAATACTGTTTAAAAACAAGTAAATGGCAAAGTGGAGGAGGCCCTCATCTGTGAGTGGGTGTTTGTGTGTGCTTATGGACCTGTACAGGCTTATGTGAGTGCACAGGGAAACATGGAAGGACACATACTAGGTTATTTTACATGGTTCTGGGGTAAAGATATACCAGTGTGTGCAGAATGAGGAAAAAGAAGGGGAGGGAGAACTAAGCAAAAAGGAGAAGGCTGCACTTAAAAAAGAATGTAAATATTCAGACTTACACATCTATATAAAATTATGTATATATGTACAGGGCCAACTCGATGGCAGCTAATAACATGCATGAAGACTTCTTAGGCAAATTTTAAAATATTAATAATCCCCTAAATAAATCCAAGGAGCTCTCATAGAGCAGTAGTTAAGAGCTCAGGTGCTAACCAAAAGGTCAGCAGTTCAAATCTACCAGCCGCTCCTTGGTAACTCTATGGGGCAGTTCTACTCTGTCCTACAGGGTCGCTATGAGTCAGAATCAATTCGACAGCAATGGGGAACAGGAGAAATAAATCCAAAAACCAAACCTACTGCCGTCAAGTCAATTCTGACTCAGCGACCCTACAGGACAGAGCAGAACTGCCTCATACCGTTTCCAAGGCTGTAAATCTTTAGGGAAGCAGACTGCCACACCCTTCTCCCACAGAGAGGCTGGTAAGTTCGAAACTGCTGACCTTTTGGTTCGTGGCAGAGCACTTTAACCACTGCACCACCAGGGCTCCTTATCCCCCCTAAATGAGTATTGATAAATCATGCCTTTAAACTATTCAATTACCTCATTCTGATTGCGGCACTTGTCAGCTGATATTTTTCAGCATACACGTCTCTAAAACTAATAGCTCTTGGTTTATCATGACTTTCACAGCCTAAGAAGTCAGAGTTAAGACCCACAGCAGTTTAAACACTATCAGCAAACAAGTAACTCAAGTCACCAGCAAACACAAGTGACAGGCAAGAAAAATATACTTTGTAAAATATAACCATGAAATAATGTTCAAAACATTATTATTTGAATTCTGCAATGGCCAAATACTTACTAAATACTGATGTGCTTATTATGGTTGGTGAGTTCTAACTAGGATAGATTATAGTGTTCACTAGCACCTTGTTGAAAACTACTGTATACCCAAGCAGAAGGGTAAGCTGATCTCAGAAACCAAAATTCTTACATTACAAAAAAACCATCCCCAAATCCCTGATAAGTAACTTGCGTAAGGTCACATATCTACTGGTTGCCTTCAAGCCGATCCAGACTCAAGTCGATCCTGACTCGCGGCAACCCTACACGACAGAGCAGAATTGCCCCACAGGGTTTCCGAGGCTGTAATCTTTACGGAAGCAGACTGACACATCTTTCTCCCAGGGAGCAGCTGGCGGGTTCAAACTGCTGACCTTTTGGTCAAACTGCTTAACCACCGTGCCACCAGAGCTAAGGTCACATATCTAGCAGATGGCAACGCCAGGATTTGAACCTAGCAGTCTAGCTCTGAAGTCCTTCCTCTTAACCTCTTTTATGAAGGACACTAATTGGAAACCCTGGTGGCATAGTGGTTAAGTACTACGGCTGCTAACCAAAAGGTCGGCAGTTCGAATCTGCCAGGAGCTCCTTAGAAACTCTATGGAGCAGTTCTACTCTGTCCTGTAGGGTCGCTACGAGTCAGGATCGACTTGACAGCAGTGGGTTTGGTTTTTGGTTTTTGGAATTGGGAAACTTACCCACAACTTTCTCTGTACAATCTTCCTCTTCTCTCCCTCTTTTCCTAGATTCCAGGCTTGTCTGAGAGAATACATCATTTCTTCACTCATCATTCAAAACTTCATCTACCCACCTGCCCACCCACCCACCCATCCATTCAACAAGTATTCACTGAGCATCTCCTATGTGCCAGGTACTGCTCAAGGCAACACTAGTTGAACAAGATGGACATGATCTCTGCCTTGTACTACATACGTTCCTCACTCATATTACTCCACCGCTCCTTGAACATGCTATGCAGGCTCCCACCTCTGCCTGGAAAGGTTTTCCCCAGAATTCAGCATGGCTCACTCCTTTGCTTCATTTAGGTGTCTGCTTAAAAGTCACCTTCTCAGAAAGGCCTTCCCTGACCACCCTTTCTAAATTAACTATACTCTTACCACCTTTCTCCGCTTTATTTTTCTTAATGGTATTTATCATTCCTAATACAATTAATTGTTGTCACTGACCTCCCTCCTACCAATAGAAAGTAAGCTCCATGAGCGCTCTATCTCCAGCACCAAGAAGAACACCTGGCACATGGTAGTCAATAAATATTTGTTCAATGAAAGAATTTAAAAATGGCTTTTCAATCTAACCACTTTATCATAACCACCATCTCTCACCTGAACTTTTGCAATTGCCTTTAATTTGTCTCTCTGTGACCTTTTTTACACCTTTCAACCTGTCTTCCACATGGAAATGAGTTATATTGCTAAAATGCAAATCTAATGCTAGTCCTCCACTTAAAACGTTGCAGTTAATCTTAGAGGAAAGTACAGACTCCTAACGCGGCTTTTAAGGCACTCTCTGGAAACTCTGCAGGCCAGTTCTACTCTGTCCTATAGAGTAGCTATGAGTCGGAATCGACTCGACAGCAGTGGGTTTTTTGAAATACCTCTGAGGAAACCCTGGTAGCTTAGTGGTTAAGAGCTATGGCTGCTAACCAAAAGGTCAGCAGTTCAAATCCACCAGGCACTCCTTGGAAACTCTGTGGGCCAGTTCTACTCTGTCCTATAGGGTCACTAACGAGTTGGAATCGGCTCGATAGCAATAGGTTTGGTTTTTTGGTTTGTACCTCTAAAGCTATTTTCTTCCTCACATTTAATAGTCTTAACTTGCTTGCTAAAAGTGGAGAGGACTTGAAGCATTTATTGATGAAGATCAAAGACTACAGCCTTGAGTATGGATTACACCTTACCATAAAGAAAACAAGAATGCTCATCTTACTTATTAGTTTGTCCCTTGTTTTAACACGAGTGAATGCAGCTTGGCTACATCAGCTTAAGCAAAACCTTTTTTCTCCTCATTTCAACCTGGAAATGTCAAGTAGCTGGGTATCCATTTTGCTCAAATGGGTTTGGCCAATAATAACCCTTGTATTAATTATTTTTGCCATTTGCCTTTTTTGGACCCTGCCTCTTACAAGTACTTATGAATTTATAGGAAAAGGTTAAGGCTCTCAGGCCTGTATATTCTCCAAGGAAGGTTACAGACCCATCCCTCCTGAGCCTGTACAAAGTAGACTTTAGTTCTTGTCAACGCCCCTGTCCAGCCTGAAGCAGTTACAGAGGAATAATCTTCGTTCCCTACTCCCAATGAGAGTCATGATTTGGTATGAATATTCAAATCCTGACGAGAAAAGGAGGGGATGAGACCGGTAGCCTACCCGCCATCCTGAATAAGCAAAGGGCTATGCCCGCCATCTTCTGTGATATAGGAACTAACTCCATGTCTTTAAGCTATCTCCTTATTTAGGTATGCTTTCTATTTCTGGCCAAGCTGAGGGAAACAAGAGACTGGGGTTTCAGGACCAGATGAAACTGGCAAGAACTAGATCTGGCCCCCTTGACATGCAGAGAACCATCAACCCCATCCTCTGGATGACCCCGGAACTCTTCTCCTACCTGATGGAACCAAAACTTTAGTGGCCCAACATTGGGGGAAGGCTTTCAGAAGTGAGGGGTTCTGAGCCTAAGATCTGGTTTGAGAGGCCCTTCCTTTTAGACTAAGCAAACACATAAATGCCGGACCACTGCAGGAATGCCTTTTTGGACCAGACCAAACAGCATGCTGGCCCCACCTTCGGGCGTTGCTGAAAACCTCAGACCCGATTTACTTCACCCATATAAACCCCTTGGGCTACTGTTCTGGGAGCCATCTTGGAGATGCAAGTCTAAGTGTGCTCCTTTGCTTGGCCAATCAAATAAAGCTGCTTCTTTCGCTTTCACCCATTTCGTGTCTCTATGGCCACGCGGAGCAGGCCTGGAACAATCTGGTTACACTCACAACTGGACCAGTAAGCAACACCATGACAAATGGAGAAAATATTGGAGTTGTCAAGGATTTCATTTTACTTAGATCCACAATCAACACCCATGGAAGCAGCAGTCAAGAAATGAAAAGACACATTGCACTGGGCAAAACTGCTGTAAAAGACCTCTTTAATGTGTTAAAAAGCAAAGATATAACTTTGAGGACTAAAGTGTACCTGACCCAAGGCATAGTGTTTTCAATGGCCTCATATGCAGTGAAAGTTGGACAATGAATAAGGAATACCAAAGAAGAACTGATATCCTTGAATTATGGTGATGGCGAAGAATACTGAATATGCCATGGACTGCCAGAAGAACGAACAAATCTGTCTTGGAAGAAGTACAGCCAGAATGCTCCTTAGAAGCAAGGATGGTAAAACTTCATCTCATGTACTTTGGGCAGGTCATCATGAGGGACCAGTCCCTGGAGAAGGACATCATGCTTGGTAAAGCAGATGGTCAGCAAAAGAGAGGAAGATCCTCAATGAGATAAACTGAGGCAGTGGCTGCAACGATGGGCTCAAGCATAAGGACGATTGTGAGGATGGCGAAGGACCAGGCAGTGTTTCGTTCTCTTGTATGTAGGGTCACTATGAGTCACAGCTGACTCAATGGCACCTAACAACAATACCAGTAGCAGTTATAGCTAACATATATGGAGCACTTGTGTGCCGTGCACCAGTCTAAAGGCATTATTATATGTACTAAATCATTTAGTTCTAATATATGATGTACGGATTATTGTCATACCTCCTTCCAGGTGAAGAAACCAGGGCAACTACTAAGTGGTGAGGCCAGGATGTAAACCCAGGCAGTCTGACTCCAGAGCTGCCTCTACACCAACTATAATTAAAGTCCATCAGTTTCTGAAATGTGCTTTTTTACCGTGTACCACCAGGTCTTCACACTGTTCTGTGAGAACGTCCTTCAGGTCATAGGTTAAACAACCTTCCTCCGTGAGGCCTTCCCTGCAGTCTTCTCCAGAGTTAGTTAGATCCCCCTTCTATGTTCTCCCACAGCATTCTGAAATCCGTGTTATAACACCAAATTCTACTTTATTATAATTACTTGCCTGCCTTCACCAATAAATCCGAGGCTGCATGAGGGCACAGATCATGTCTGTCTTGCTGTATGCCTAGCACCTGACACAGGCCCTGGAATATATTAGGTCCTGAGTGAATTTACAAGGCACCACCATCATGAAGCTTTTCTTAACCCACTTCCAAAAGTAACTGGTCATTTCTCTAAGAGCCCTGTTCACATGTCACATAGTTTATACTTCACATTTTATTACATATCTATTTAAAGGATGTATATATATGCCTTCTTCCTATACGCTTATGAAGAACAGGTGCATCACCCTATGTATCTATGTGACCCCTGAAGTAACTTTCACAAACTTACCACTTAAAAGTAATTATTGTGTAAAAGAGAATCTCTGTAATATTCCTTATAATTGCATGTAAATGTACAATTATCTCAATACAAATTTCAATTTAAAAAGTAATTACTGTAAGAAACGGATTGATAAATAATGAATTACTCAAGAGCTTAAAAGACCCCCACTATCTGGTCATCCCTGCACAGGAGCCATGCTAATTTTCTCTGTATCCTTCCAGTTTTAGTATATGTGCTGCTGAAGAGCCCTCGTACTATCTGAAGACCCAACTCCCCAATTTAACATTCAGAGTCCTCAACAATCCAACTCATTACCTATTCAGGAGTCCTGGTGGCACAGTGGTTAAAAGCTCGGCTGCTGACCAAAAGGTTGGCAGTTCGAATCCACCAGCCACTCCTTGGAAACCCTATGGGGTAGTTCTACTGTGTCCTATAGGGTCAATATGAGTCAGAATTGACTCTGCAGCACTGGGTTTGGTTTGGTTTTGGTTTGGTTATTACCTATTCAAACAATTCTTCCAACTGTTCCATACTTCCTATTCTAATCAAGGTGAAAACCTTATTCTCCCTCACATACCATGCTTCTAGTTTCCAGGTGCTTCCTTAGGGTACTCTTCCTACCTGAACACCACCTAGTATGTCCTTCCCTCCTCTGATGCCTCTTGCCTATCCAAATTCCTCTTGCCTGTTAAGGTCTAACTCTAATTTCACCTTCACTGTGAAATCTTTCTGACCTCATGTCTTCTGTCTTAGGGCCCTGTAATCCTCTATTACCCCTGTGTCTCCAACAAGAATAGAAAGTGCTTCAGTCTCAGCATCGTGCCTTCTACATCTCAGGGATCCCTCAGAGTATCTAGCACGGGTTAATTATACAATCAATAATTACTGAATACTTGCTGATAAAAAGAGAAGTCTCATGTTAGACACGAATATAATCAACCCTCGATGAGTCCATGCTAACAGTAGAGCTATTGCACCTAAAGGAAAAAATGTGGATAAATCCAACTATCTTTTAGAGCCTGTTGTTTGTACTAAGTACTGTGGAGTTGCTTCTAATTTTCTAGGAAGTCACAAAGCTGCCACAATGGTCTAAGTGTACAATCCCTCCCTTGTCAGGGCCCAGTGCCTGCTCAGCTTATGGTTCCACACTGGTGAACGACCGTACAATCTCTCCTCATCAGTGACACAGAGACAAAAATAATCAGAGGTAGTCATATTCTAAACATTTGCTGGTTCACACCTTCCTCTAATAGGGAGAGTATTGTTCAGGCACAAAAGATCATCTCTTCTAACTCCTACTGGGCAAATATCTTGATTATGTCAACAAAGTGCTTTTGTAAATAGAATATAGTGACAATATCAATAAGAATTGGAAAAAAAAAATCTGCCAGAGAAAATCCCTGTGATGATCTACCCTTGGGATAATCCAGAGTTGATAAAATGCCAAATTCTTCTCATAGTCCATAGAGATTTGCCTCAGCCTGGGGCTATTTTTCCTAAAGGAGAGTTTAACACTCCCGAGACTCCCTCTGGTTGGCCTCTCCTCCTCACCCAGCTGATCAGCTTTCACACAACAACATACCACATAAGTGTAAAGCTAAGTTTCTGGGCCTGAATTGTCATCCTTCATACCTGGCTGAAGCTACAGCTTTCTCCCAGACAGAATTCAAAATGTCTAAGCTTATCTCCAGAAAACTCTTCAAATACTTTAGGTAACCCAATGGCAACAGTTTTGCTACTAAAAAACTCCCCAATATCTTCCTGTTCGGGCAGGTCCTGTTGAAATCCCCCTCCTCATAAGGGGGAATCTGAGTGAAAACACTGCCAGCTTCCAGTTCCCTTAGGCAAATTTCCAGTCCCAGTGCAAGGCCATGAGGTTAAACATTTCTCGATGACGCAGGCTCCCTCAGAGGGAGGAACAAGGGAAAAAATCAAAACTTACTCTTCCCAGTGCAGTAAATCAAGAGTAAGCAGCCAAGTCGTTTAAAAAAAAAAAAAAAAAGAGTGACGTTAAACTATATACTGTCTGCTCTGTCAAGGCCCCCAGTGGGAGTACAGAACCAGGATAGGAGCTGTGGGATGGGAGACAAGGCAACTGCTGGATCAGCAGTCTAACCAAATTCATAGATAAATCTCTAGAATATTAATACATTGTATGTTTCCAACCACTGTATAAGTTAAAATAACTGGAGCAACTAAAGCAAAGTGACTGAATTGGTGGTTGTGGGGTGAAGAAATGGAGTCACACATACAGAAAATCATTATTAAAGATTAAAATGTATACTAGGTGGAAGGTTGGGAAGACTACAAGAAAGGACATTTCATCAACTTCTTGGGGAAAGAGTACAAGGTTGATCATAGAGAATGCAGACTCATCTGAAGGGCTGCTGGGCTCTGGGATCCCTGGCCACGTGCAGATGATAGCAATGGGCGATCCCAGATGAGAATGAAATAAAAATGGAGCTGTTTCCAAGAACTGATTTATAGATCACAGAGCTTTAGAATTAGGAAGGATCTAATGCTTACAAGGAGCCCTGGTGGGGCAGTGGTTAAGAGCTACAGCTGCTAACCAAAAGGTCAATAGTTCAAATCCACCTGCCGCTCCTTGGAAACCCTATGGGACAGCTCTACTCTGTCCTACAAGGTCGCTACGAGTCAAAATTGACTCAACGGCAATGAGTTTGGCTTTTAGTTTAATGCTTACAAGAAAATGCCAGTGACGAAAACACTGATCCATTTGTACAGTACTTTACTTCTCAAAGTGCTTTCATTCATTTAGTCTCTTAAAAAAGAAAAATTATGTACCTGCTATTTTTATGTGCCAGGAACTGGGGACACAGATTTAAGACAACATGCCTGCTTTCAGGGGGTTTATGTTTAATGATGAGACCTGCTAGGAACAACAATGCAATCAAGCAATTGCTCTATGGTGGTATGTACCAAATACACATGGAGTACAGGGAAAGAGCAACCTCACTCTGTCTGGGGGAATCAAAGACAGCACCCATCTCAGAGGTGGTGACCCTTTGAGCTGAAATTTGAAGGATAAGTAGAAGTCAGCCGGCTTCCAAGCACAGAGTGGAATGGACAAGGCAGAGAGAAGACCATATACAGAGGAATAGAAAAGTAAAAGAGCACAGAGTGTTCTAGAAACTAAAAGCAGTTCAGCACTGCTGGAGGGTGTGAAGTTGGAAGTGACAGGAGATGAATGAATAGTTAGTCAGAGACTAGATAGACAAATATAATAGTTTAAATTCTACCCTGTAGGAAATTAGAAGCCACCAAAGAATTCTGAGCAGGAGAATAAAATGATTAGAATCAATAATTCGAAAAGTTATCTTGGCAACTCTGTAAACGACAGATTAGAGGAGGATCTGGCTACAGGCAGGTAGCCAGTAAGGACGCTACTGAAGTCACAGTGAGAAACGTTGAGTCTGATCTAGGACAGTGAAGATGAGAAGGTAAAAGTAGAGGTAGAATCTATAGAATTCAGAGATCAAACAGATGTAGGAGTAAAGAATCGAGAACGACTCCCAACTTTCTGGTTTGGACAACTGGTACCAAGTTGGCGAAGCTGGCCTCAGGGTAGTCCTGGGGAATGATCGTACCAGTTTTAAATGTGTGGAGTCTGAAGTGCATGTGAGTCACCTAGATTCCCAAAAAACTAAATCCATCGCCATCAAGTCAATTTCGACTCACAGCAACCCTACAGGACAGAGTAAAACTGCCCCACAGAGTTTCCAAGGAGCACCTGGTGGATTTGAACTACCGACGTCTTGGTTAGCAGCCATAGCATTTAACCACTATCCCACCAGGGTTTCTTCTAGACTCCCAGGTGCAAAGAATTAGTGGAATAAGTGAATTTGGAGCTCAGGAAATAGGCTGGGGGTAGAGATAAAGATACATGCATCCCTGAATAAGCGGTGGTTGAAGCCACAGCTCAGGATGAGATTGTTAGAGAGAATGTGTAGACTGAGCAGAAAAGAGTCAAGAATTAACCCTGGGAAATACTGACATTTAAAGAGCAAGCAAAGGAAGAGAAGACTAAAAAATTAAAAAAGGAGTGAACGGAGGCCAGAGAGATAGGAGAGAGAGAACTGTGTCTATAGCATATGTCTACAGCTGCCCAGCACTGGAATACCTTTCCTATGGGGGAAATTCCAATGCAGGTAGAAGGCAGGCCCCTCCCTCTTCCTATGTGAGATGCCGAAGAGGAACAGACAGCCCTCTCTCCCTGGCATCTAGCTCACAAATACGTAACCAAAGTCCAGCCAATCAGATTCTCCCATCTAGAACTTTGAACGTTGAGGGAATGGCACAATGGTGGAGAATGTAATCAGAATTATTCATGGCATTGTGGCCAGTGTCTACTGGTGGTGGTGTTAACAGCATCAAGTGTTCAGTAGCCAGGCCAGCAGCAGAGAAGTCCAGTGAGTAGTACTAGTCACAGAACCCTAAGCAGACTGCTCCCATGACACAGTCTTCACTATGTCTTGCCTCACTCAGTTTCTGCTCATCTTCTGAACTTCCTTATCCAACCTTCTCATTAAGGCTGTGCACTATCCAATACTTTTTAAATAAGTTTATTATATGCCTAGGTTAGCCAGTGTTGGTTAACCCAAAGAACCCTGAGTGATATAGAATGGGGGAGAGTATCAAACAGGGTCAATGGTAAAGAAGATCAAGTAAGATGAGGACTAAAATGGGCCCACTGGGTAGAGTGACTTACTGGTAGGTCACTGGTGATCTTGGGTAAATGTGGGTTCTCATTCCATCCTTACAACACCTTGTGAGGAAGAGAAGGCAGGTACTATATCTTTATTTTAGGGATGAAAACACTGACTCTAAAGGAGATTAAGATTACTTAAGGTCATAAAGTTCTTTTTACTATCCAAGGTTGCCCTCAAGATGAAATTATTTTAAAGATGCTCACTAAAAAAAAAATAAAGGAGATGTTAAATGTCTATACTCATTCTTATACTGAATGTCAATTGGCATAGATGATAGCCATATACAGTTCCTAATCCTGGTTTTACAACTTCTTCAATTTTTGTAATATAAAGAAGATCCTAACAAAAGCATAGGCTCCTTATAGACAACGACTCAGAAACATCCCTAAGAAGATTCCTGGCCATCATCCTTCCATGGTTCATTCGTGCTGCCTTTGTCACTACTCTAAGAACACATCATCAGCTACAAGAGACTCTTCAAGAGGAAGATGATATCTTCTATCCCTGACCATGAGAACCACTGTGGGAATGAGACGTTGAGAACTTTCAAAAGAAGATTATTTCTCAACTTCATTCCTTTGGGATATGTCACAGCCAGGAAGGGAGAAATTGGAAAAAGCAGCTTTCACAAACTGCCAAATCTATGTCCTAGTCCCAGGGGATAATTAGTCAATGAGGTTTTGTGGAGTTGATGTAATGTTGGCAGAGGCTAATGTTTTATAGTTGAACATGTTCCCTCCTGGTATTTAGCTTAAGGGCTAAAAGGGATGACATCCTGGAAAGCCAAGAAACTCATACCCATAACACCACCACTTAGCAATCTGCATCTTAAAAGTAATTTGTGAACTTTAACTGATCCATCTCTACCATGGTAGGGAGCCATGCACTCTCTACCATGAGTAGGGTACAAGAGCATTTGTTAAACTATAAATTTTCTATTTCTTATTTTATATACCTCTTCCGCTAGAAAAGAAATTCTTAAGCAGCTCCAAAGAACAATTTAAAAAGCTTAAAGTAATGAAAGAAATTAGAAGAAAGGAAAGCTTTCTAAGGCATAAAGTCTGTTTGTGGCATTTTAATTCCACTACTAGCACAGCAAGCTTAAAGCTGTCTGACATTCTTATAAAAACAATTTTTGAAACTGAGTACGTTAAGCCAAAAGATTTCAGGGGCATCATATATCGCACAGAAACTGTCAATCTTAACTTTAGAAGTACTTTAGAAGAGATAAGAATCAGTGGGTGGGGAGCAGAAGTATTAAGACACTAACACTCTTGATTTGAGCTTGAGTTATTAAACTTCAAAATAAATGCTTGCCATTTTAATAAAAATTGGTAAATCCTATGACTTAAATATGCCATGATTATATCCCAAAGCCTGAGACAAAACCAAAAAGAACAAAAATTAAAATCTCTTATCAATAAGTCAAAATATATAATGTTTCTAAATACGTGCCAGTTCCTTATTTGAAATGAGACAATTTTTGGTTCAACCCTGGGCAGAGGCGATCTAGTGATAATGGATACAAACGTTCTATAGTTTATATATCTTGAAAATTTCACAAAAATTAAAACTGACATTCCTTAAAATGAATGGGGGGAGGGGTATAAAAAATATAATCCTCTACATCTTCTAAAGGAAATAGAGAGTCATGCTTAGCAGGATGGTTTGTATCTTCTCTGCAGGGAAATATTTTTTGTGAGAAGCTGTTGGACTGGGGACCTGAATACAGAATGTTCCAGTGTGGCTTTTTCCTTTCCAATCTCTCTAATATTTGCCATTCACTTCATTAATTTATTAACATAAACTTATTCAGCCTCTACTATGTATCAAGCACTTTGAGAAATGTTGGATATAAAATGGTAGAATACCTCCATGAACAAATGCCTCCTTTGCCATGAGACCAGAAGAGCTGAATGGTGCCCAGCTACCATTGCTAAACATTTTGATCAAAGGTTCTATAATTCTGATCAAAAGGGGGAAAATGCAGAACAGAATTTAAAATTCTCATGAAATCCAGGCTTCCTGGAGACACAAAGATTGGATGAACCCCTGAAACTACTGCCCTGAGATAATCTTAAAACCTTAAACCAAAAATATCCCCTACGGTATTCTTAAAACTGAACAACCGTTTACCTTAACTAGTAAAAAAGGTCTGCCTTGAGCATTACGTGCTTTTAAGAACCATCTACATGGGATCAAAGTGACAACAGCAACTCGAAAGATTAGATAAGAACCTTAAAACAAAACCACTGCCGTTGAGTCAGTTGCAACTCATAGCGACCCTATGTGGTACAACGCGTTATTTAACATGGCCCTCCTAGCTCTGGTGGAGCAGTGGTTAAGAGCTTGGCTGCTAACAAAAAGGTCGGCAGTTCAAATCCACTAGCCACTCCTTGCAAACACTTTAGGGTGGTTTTTTTTTTTTTTTTTTTTACTGTGTCCTATGGGGTCGCTATGAGTCAGAATTGACTTGATGGCAACAGGTAGGAGTTCTAGCCACAGTCTTTCTGACACACACACCATGATTGAGTGGGACTATGCAAATAAGGTATATGGAACCAGTGATGGCTGGGGTTGTGTGTTGGCTTGGCTGGGCCACAATTCCCAGTATTGTGTGGCTGTCCTCCATTTTGTGATCTGATGTAATTATCCTAAGTATCCTCCATTTTATGTGTTGTAAATCCTAACCTCTATATGTTAATGAGCCAGGATTAGTGTGGGTATATCTTGAGTCACAGCCTTGCAGAAGGGCATGACTCGGGGTCCCACCCTTATTCAAGTCATGCCCCTCCCCAGGGTGTGGCCTGTATCCAAAGTATGCATGGGTGCTCTGGTGGGGCTCTCTCTCTCTTTCTGCATCTGGATCCTGCATCTGGCTCATCACTGTCTGACCTCTGGTTCTTGGGACTTGAGCTAGCGGCCTGCCATATGATCTGTCGATTCTGGGATTTACCAGCTTCCACAGCCCCGTGGGCCAGCAGCCTATTTTCTGACCTGATTTGCCAGCTTCCGCAGCCTTGTGAGCCACAGCCTTGTGGTCTGGCCTGCTGATTGGAGTTCATTGGCCCCTGCGGTCATATGAGTCAGGAGAAGCCTATGCCTGACCCACGGATTTGGGACTTGCCAGCCTCCACAACCGCATGAGCCATTTCCTTAATGCGGTTCATGAGTTCTGTGAGACAGTGCAGCAAATTAAGGAACCCAAAGACGTGAAGGAGAGCACTGAGGAGGAGTAGTTGATGCTAGAGATGACAGACTGGTACCGCAATTTGGAAATGTTGGACATTTAGGGTATCTTTAACCTCTGCCTCATAGGAACCAGCTTTATGCTGACCCTTATAAAAGAAATTATTCATTGACCCTATGAGACAGGGACCTTAGGGCGCGTGAATTTATGTTTCGGGGGAAGGACAACTCAGAAAAGGAGGGTGAGAATGTTTGCACAACTCAAAGAATTTAATCAATGTTATTAAATGGTACATGTAGAAACCGTTGAGTTTGTGTATGTTTTGCTCAGTATATTCTCAACAATAAAATAATTTTTAAATGGTAAAATAATAACGATGACATAAGATTCCTGCCTTTATAAAATTTACAATCTAGTGAGAGAAGTACACATTAAACAAACAAATCCTACAAACAAACATATAATCTCAAAGTATAATGAAGAAAACAAAAAGAGAGAATGAGAGAGAATGAAAATATCCAGGGCAGGGGGCAATAAATGAGACCTAAAGGATGAAAAGTAGGTCAGAAATTAAGAGGAGAGGAAGGAGGGAGAAAAGAATGGAACCTAGAAAGCAAAAAGGGATGCACAAGGGATGAGGCTGAAGAAGTAGGCAGGATAGATCATACAGGCCCATGCACTCCAGAAAACTGGCCAACTACTCCATAAATAAAAACATTGATTTCAGGCCTACCGTAGTTTTACACAAATATACCCACTCCTCACTTACCAACTATCTCACTATCTGACATTTCACATTTACGACAATAATAAAAAGTCTACTATCTGCTTTGAGCGTTAACAGCGTATGTCTGGTAGTAATGAATGCTGAGGTGCAAGGCAAGAGTAATGCTGGCTGTGACGGTGAAGGTTATGTGTCAACTTCACTGGGCTATGATTCCCAGTGGTTCAGCAGTTATGTAATGATGTAATTTACCTGTTATGTAATGATCTAGAGGAGCCCTGGTAGTGCAGCGTTTAAAGTCTTCAGCTGCTAACTGAAAGGTCAATACTTCATACCCACCAGCCACTCCACAGGAGAAAGACGTGGCAGTCTGCTTCTATAAAGATTTACAGCCTTGGAAATGCTACCGGGCAGTTCTACTCTGTCCTAGAGGGTCACTGTGAGTCAGAATTGATGGCAACGGGTTTTGGTTTTTTGTAATGATGTACTTTTGCAGTTATGTATACCGATGTAGTTATCCTCCATTTTGTGACCTGATGTGGTCACCCTTCATTTTCGTATAATGCCTATTTTCACCTAACAACCTGGTCTTCGGAACCTAACCATGTTGATAAGTGAGGAGTAGATGTAACACATGGTATCCATTTTTTGGTCAACCATGTCCTCTGATCCCCCTGCCAAGTATTTTTGTAAGTACACTATGCTAATTTTTTACAATGTACAAAAAATTAGCATAGTGTTTACGAAAATACCTCATAGAGGGAGGGCGCATGTAAAAACACGTAACACACATGTTCCTCCCGTTGCCCCCATTGCCATCGAGTCAATTCCAACTCATAGTAACCCTATAGGACAGAGGAGAGCCACTCTATAAAGTTTCTAAGGAGCACCTGGTGGATTTGAACTGCCGATCTTTTGGTTAGCAGCCATAGTACTTAACCACTATACCACCAGGGTTTCCACACATATGTTACTTGTGTAAAAATATGGTAGATATTATTTAAACTCTTATTCAAAACCGTCTCAATCAGAGCATGATTCTTATGAAGGTGATGACCATGTTTACTCTAGATTCTGAAACACCCTTTATGTAACACCCAGCAAATTCTGTTGTTGGGTGCTGTCGAGTTGATTTTGACTCATAGTGACACCATGTGATAGAGTAGAAATGTCCCATATGGTTTTCTAGGCTGTAATCTTTACAGGAACAGATTACTGAGTCTTTCCCCCGTGGATGCACTGGGTGGGTTCAAACCACCAACCTTTTGGTTAACAGCTTAGTGTGTAACTATTGTGCCACCAGGGCTCGTTATGAGTACATGGAAAAATATACTTTCTCTTCAAATTTATGAAGACTGTTCTAAAAATGTTAATAATAACCACCTTAGTTGAGATTAAACATAAATTTAGTTACAATGAGCCAACTGAACAAAAGCCTAACTGCAATGGGGTTTTCAGGATAGAACTAATGGAAGATTATTTGCAAACATCTCATAGAATGACTTAGTCCAGATATAAAACTCAGCTGTTAAGAAGTTCCTCAAAGCTCTGGACTACACGGCTCAGAAGAGAAGGGGGGAAGAGGCACAAGGCCTTTTTTCTTACCAGAGCCAACAAGGACCTTCACGCAGCCCATGTTCCTATTCTAAAGATATACAGGATTAAATTTACTTCCTATTCACAGAAGCTACTTTGCTACATCGGAAAAAATTTCTAATGCATGTTAAGGGCAAGACACTGAAAATGTTCTTGCTTAGTATCAAACATATGATGCTGGTTTTGGCCACAGGAGGTACAGTGAGAAATCTTACTATGCTGTAATTCAAAATGCCATCCCTTTTAACCATGGTGAACAGGTACCAGATTCACCATTAAAAACACGGAAGCTGAGGCCGGGCCAAGACAGTGGAGTAATCAGATGCTTCCTGTTGTCCCTCTTATAACAAAGATCTGAAAAAACATGTGAATTGATCATATATATGACAATCTAAGGCAAAGGTGAGGAACTGGACTGAGCAGCAGGGGGAGGGAGAAACGGTTCAGAAGCAGCGAGGAGTTGCCAGACATGACCCAGTGGGAATGGACAACCCGCACAATGGATCTGCTGCCACGAGCGCGGTAAACCAAGCAGTGGCGTGCGGGGCATGTTTTCCACATCGGGAGAGACTGAGCAGCAGGGAGTCTACTCACACCCCCAGAATCAGTGAAAAGCAGTGCTCAAATGGCAAAAATGTACATGAATCTAACCTACCACACAGTTCAAAAAACACTCCATTGAGAAAAACTTCTCTCCCATTTACCTGTCCCTTCCCACTCGGCACTGGGTCCAAACCAGCTTCAGAGACTGCTGTGTGCCCTGGGCCAGAAGTAGGACCTGCCAGGCATCCTGAGCCATTCTCCCGCCTTGGAGAGGGAACAAATTAACAAAAGGAAAAAATAATCCACTGGCTCCCCTCAGCCAGTAACTCTGGGCAGGCACAACTCCTATGCTTAGGCACAGGCATAAGGGGTCCATGGACTCTGAATGCCTTTCACCCCTACAGGGACCTGTGTGGGCCCATTTCAACAGCTGTGGCAAGTTTGTGACATTTGACACCACTCTGCCTATTAAGCAGGATCTTCACCCACCCACATCAGGGACCTGCAGACTGGTAGCTCCATCCGTGCCACCTAGGCATACGTGACATGGGTCCAAGAATAAGCGATGCCTCCCAGTCCATATAGCCAACAGCACTGGGTGCCCATACTCCAGCTACAAAGCCCACCCACTTACGTGCTTTAGGCAACAGGGAATGCTTTTCTCCCCCTCAGGGGCAGCTGTCAGCCCTCTGTCTTGCTCAGCACATGACCCCCTACTGCAGCCAGACACCTGTGCCTACAACGATCACCCCTGCCCATCTAGGATTGTAGGTGAGAGCCTGCATCACACACTTGGTGACCAACTACTAGGACACCTGAGCTCAATACATACAAAAAAAGTAAATGGACTCGTGGACTCACATACCTAATAACAGCTCTAACCACCTGGTGACAGGACATTAGAGCTTCAAAGACACCGATAATCAAACTAACCCACACGAGCAGCTTATTTGGCATATCAAAACCAAACCAAACAAGAAGCTAGGACACAGTAAGCAAACATAAAATAAATAAATACAATAACTTAACGATGGCTCGGAGACAATAGTCAGTAACAAATCACATTAAGAGGCAGACTATGATGGCTTCAGCAAGCTCCCAAAACAAAGATTCAAGAAATCTTCTGGATGAAGAGAACTTCCCGGAATTACCAGAGGTAGAATACAAAAGACTAATACCCAGAACTCTTCAAGAGATCAGGCAAAACCCAGAACAAGCTAAGGAGCACGCAGACACAGCAACAGAGGAACTGAAGAAGATTAGAGAAGTACATAATGACAAATTTAACAGGCTACAAGAATGCACAAAGAGACAGCAAACAGAGATCCAGAAGATTAACTATAAAATTTCAGAATTCGACAACTCAATAGAAAGTCAAAGGGGCAGAATTGAGGCAATGGAAGTCAAAATTAGTGAGACTGAAGACAAAGCACTTGACACCAACATAGTTGAAGAAAAATCAGACAGAAGAATTTTAAAAAATGAAGAAACCCTAAAAATTATGTGGGACTCTATCAAGAGGAATAACCTATGAGTGACAGGCATACCAGAACGGGGGGAATAACAGAGAAGACACAGAGAACTGTTGAAGATTTGTTCGCAGAAAACATTCCTGATATCATAAAAGATGAGAAGGCATCTATTCAAGATGCTCATCAAACCCCACACAAGGTAGATCTCAAAAGAAAGTCACCCATACATACTCTAATCAAACTTTCCAAAACCAAACATAAAGAGAGAATTTTAAGAGCTACTAGGGATAAAAAAAAAAAAAAAAAAAAAAGATCTACGAAGGAGAGTCTGTAGTTCAGACTACTGAGCAGAAACCATGCAGGCAAGAAGGCAATGGAATGACATATATAAAGCCTTGAAGGAAAAAAAAACTGCCAGCCAAGAATTATGTATCCAGCAAAACTGTCTAAAATATGATGGTGAACTTAGGACATTTCCAGATAAACAGATGTTTAAGGAATTTGCAAAAACCAAGCCAAAATTACAAAAATACTAAAGGGACTCTCTCTCCAATAACATCAGATAACAACCCAAAACTAGAACACGGGACAGAGCAACCAGATATCAACCCAGATAGGGAAATCACAAAAATAAATCAAAGCTAAAATACTGAAAATAGGGAAACAGAGACATCATTATGTAAAAGATGATAGCATTAAAACAAAAAAACAGGGACTTAAAAAATATAGTCATACATCTTTCATATGAAGAAATCAAGGTGATATAAAGAAATAAAAGTTTGGTTTAAGCTTAGAAAAATAGGGGTAAATGTTAAGGTAATCATAAAGGAAACTAACAACCCTACACACCAAAATAAAAAACAAGAAAAATATGAAGACTCAGCAAATACAAAACCAACAGCAAAGAAAAAGATGAAAGGAAAATACATACAGAAAAAATGACTCAGCACAGAAAACTAAGTGTAACAAAGAAACCGTCAAAAACACACACAAAAAAAGACATCAAAATGACAGCACTAAACTCATATGTATCAATAATTACGCTGAATGTAAATGGACTAAATGCACCAATAAAGAGAGCAAGCTGCAGAATGGACAAAACAACATGATCCGTCTATATGTTGCCTACAAGAGACACACCTTAGATTCGAAGACACAAATTAAAATTCAAAGGACAGAAAAAATATGTATCAAGCAAACAACAATCAAAAAAGAGAAGAAGTGGCAATGTTAATTTCTGACAAAATAGACTTTAAAGTAAAATCCACCACAAAGGATGAGGAAGGACACTACGTAATAATTAAAGGGTCAACACACCAGGAGGACATAATCATATTAAATATTTACGTACCCAATGACAGAGCTCCGAAACACATAAACTCTAACAGCACTGAAAAGAGAAATAGACAGCTCCACAACAAGAGTAGGAGACTTTAACACACCACTTTCAGTTAGGGACAGAACATTCAGAAAGAAGCTCAATAAAGATACAGAAGATCTAAATGTTACAGTAAACCAACTGGACCGCATAGACATATACAGAACACTCCACCCAAAAGCAGCCAAGTATGCTTTCTTTTCCAAAGCACATAGAACATTATAAAGAAAAGACCACATATTAGGCGATAAAGCAACCCTTAACAGAATCCAAAACATCAAAATATTACAAAGCATCTTTCCTGACCATAAAGCCATAAAAGTAGAAATCGACAACAAAAAAAGCAAGAGAAAAAAATCAAACATGTAGAAACTGAACAACACCTTGCTTAAAAACTACTGTGTTACAGAAGAAATTAAGGACAGAATAAAAAACTCATAGAGTCAAATAAGAATGAAAACACATGCTACCAGAACCTTTGGGACACAGAAAAAGCAATGCTCAGAGGTAAATTTATAGCAGTAAACACACACATCCAAATAAACAAAAAAAGGTCAAAATCAAAGTATCAACTCTACAACTTGAACAAATAGAAAGAGAGCAGCAAAAGAAGCCCTTGGACACCAGAACAAAGCAAATAATAAAAATTAGAGCAGAATTAAATGAAAAAGAAAAACAATTGAAAGAGTAAACAAGACCAAAGCTGGTTCTGTGAAAAGATCAACACAATAAATTAGCCAAACTGACAAAAGAAAAACAGAAGAGGAAGAAAATAACCTGATTAATAAATGAAATGGGTGATATCACAACACACCCAACAGCAACTAAAAGAATAATAAAAGAACACTATGAAAAATTATACTATAACAAATTTGAAAACCTAGAGGAAATGGACAAATTTCAAGAAACAGACTACCTACCTAAAACTAATACCAACAGAGGTAGAACAACTAAATAAACCTATAACAAAACAAGAGATTTAAAAGGTAATTAAAAAAACTCCCCCCACCAGAAAAAAAAAGCCCTAGCCCTGATGACTTCACTGGAGAATTCTGCCAAATTTCCAGAGAAAAGCTTACACTACTACTATTAAAGGTATTTCAGAGCATAGAAAAGGATGGAATACTCGCAAACCTCATTCTGTGAAGCCAGCATAGCCCTGATACCAAAACCAGGTAGAGGCACCACAATAAAAGAAAACTATAGACCAATATCCCTCAAGAACTTAGACACAAAAATCCTCAACACAATTCTTGCCAATAGAATTCAACAACATATCAAAAAAATAACTCACCATAACCAAGTGGGATTCATACCAGGTATGCAGGGATGGTTCAACATTAGAAAAACCATCAATGTAATCCATCACATAAATACAACAAAAGATAAGAACCATAAGATCTTATCGATAGATGTAGAAAACCCATTTCGCAAAGTCCAACACTCATTCATGATAAAAACTTTCAGCAGAATAGGAATAAAAGGGAAATTCCACAGAATAATAAAGGGTATTTACACAAAGCCAACAGCCAACATCATCCTAAACAGAAAGATTCTAAAACCATTCCCCTTCAGATCAGGAACCAGACAAGGATGCCCTTTCTCACCACTCTTATTCAACCTTGGGCTCTGAGGTCCTAACCAGAGCAATTAGGCTAGATAAAGAAATAAAGGGCATGCAGATTGGTAAGGAAGACATCAAAGTATCTCTATTTGCAGATGACATGATCTTACACACAGAAAACCCTACAGAATCCTCAAGAAAACTACTGGAACTAATAGACGATTTCAGCAGAGTATCAGGATACAAGATAAACAAACAAAAATCAGTTGGATTCCTTTACACTAACAAAGAGAACTTGGAAGAGGAAATCACCAAATCAATACCACTTACAACAGCCCCAAAGAAGATAAAATACTTAGTAATAAACCTAAACAGAGACGTAAAAGAACTATTAAAAAAAAAAACTGCAAGAAACCAAAAGAGGCCTACATAAGTGGAAAAACATACCTTGCTCATGGATAGAAAGACTCAACATTGTGAAAATGTCTATTTTACCCAAAGCAATCTATAGATAGAATGCAATCCAGATTAAACTCTAATGGCATTTTTTTTTAAGAGATGGAGAAACAAAGTACCAACTTCATATGGAAAGGGAAGAGGCCCTTGATAAATAAAGCATTACTGAAGAAGAAGAAGAAGAACAAAGTGGGAGGCCTCACATTACCTGATTTTAGAATCTGCTATACCGCCACGGATCCTTCTTCCTAGTCTGTCTTAGTCTGGAAGCTCAGCTGAAACCTGTCTTCCGGGGTGACCCTGCTGGCATCTGAATACCAGTGGCATAACATCCAGCATCACAGCAACACACAAGCCCCCACGGTATGACAAAATGACAGACACATGACAGACTAGGAAGAAGGACCTGGCAGTCTACTGAAAAGCATTAGCCAGTGAAAACCTCATGACGAGCGGCGGAACACTGTCTGATACAGTGCTGGAAGATGAGCCCCCCAGATTGGAAGGAACTCAAAAGATGACTGGGGAAGAGCTGCCTCCTCAAAGTAGGGTCGACCTTAATGACGCGGATGCAGTAAAGCTTTGGGGACCTTCATTCACTGATGTGGAACGACTCAAAATAAGAAGAAACAGCTGCAAACATCCATTAATAAGCGGAACCTGGAATGTATGAAGTATGAATCTAGAAAAATTGGAAATCGTCAAAAATGAAAAGGAACACATAAACATCAATGCCCTAGTCATTAGTGAGCTGAAATGGACTGGAACTGGCCATTTTGAATCAGACAATCATATACTCTACTGTGCTGGGAATGACAACTCGAAGAGGAATGGTGTCGCATTCATTGTCAAAAACGTTTCAAGATCTATCCTGAAGTACAATGCTGTCCCTGATAGGATGATATCCATATGCTTACAAGGAAGACCAGTTAATACGACTATTATTCAAATTTATGCATCAACCACTAGGGCCAAAGCTGAAGAAATTGAAGATTTTTATCAGCTGCGGCAGTCAGAAATTGATCGAACATGCAGTCAAGAGGCATTGATGATTACTGGCAATTGGAATGCGAAAGTTGGAAATGAAGAAGGATCAGTAGTTGGAAAATATGGTCTTGGTGACAGAAACAATGCTGGAGATTGAATGATAGAATTTTGCAAGACCAGCGACTTCTTCATTGCAAATACCTTCTTTCACCAACATAAACGGTGACTATACACATGGACCTCGCCAGATGGAACACACAGAAATCAAATTGACTACATCTGTGGAAAGACAAGATGGAAAAGCTCAATATTATCACTCAGAACAAGGCCAGGGGCCAACTGTGGAACAGACCATCAACTGCTCATACGCAAGTTCAAGCTGAAACTGAAGAAAATCAGAGCAAGTTGACGAGAGCCAAAATATGACCTTGAATATATCCCACCTGAATTTAGAGACCATCTGAAGAATAGATTTGACACACTGAACATTAGTGACCAAAGACCAGATGAGTTGTGGAATGACATCAAGAACATCATACGTGAAGAAAGCAAGAGGTCATTGAAAAGACAGGAAATAAAGAAAAGACCAAGATGGATGTCAGAGGAGGCTCTGAAAACTTGCTCTCGGACATCGAGAAGCTAAAGCAAAAGGAAGAACTGATGAAGTGAAAGAGTTGAACAGAAGATTTGAAACGGCCTCTTGAGAACACAAAATAAAGTATTATAATGACATGTGCAAAGAGCTGGAGATGAAAACCAAAAGGAAAGAACAGGATCAGCGTTTCTCAAGCTAAAAGAACCGAAGAAAAAATTCAAGCCTCTAGTTGCAATACTGAAGGATACTATGGGGAAAATATTAAACGATGCAGGAAGCATCAAAAGAAGATGGAAGAAATACACAGAGTCATTATACCAAAAAGAATTAGTCGACGATCAACCATTTCAAGAGGTGGCATATGATCAGGAACCAATGGTACTGAAGGACGAAGCCCAAGCTGCTCTGAATGCACTGGCAAAAAACAAGGCTCCAGGAATTGATGGAATATCAATTGAAGTGTTTCAACAAACAGATGCATCGCTGGAGGTGCTCACTCGTCTATGTCAAGAAACATGGAAGACAGCTTCCTGGCCCAGTAACTGGAAGAGATCCATGTTGTTGTTGTTGCTGTTAGGTGCCATCGAGTCAGTTCCAACTCACAGCAACCCTATGCACAACAGAATGAAACACTGCCCGGTCCTGCACCATCCTTACAATCATTGTGATGCTTGAGCTCATTGTTGCAGCCACTGTGTCAATCCACCTCGTTGAGGGTCTTCCTCTTTTCCGCTGACGCTGTACTCTGCCAAGCATGATGTTCTTCTCCAGGGACTGATCCCTCCTGAGAACATATCCAAAGTATGGAAGACGCAGTCTCGCCATCCTTGCCTCTAAGGAGCATTTTGGCCGCACTTCTTCCAAGACAGATTTGTTCGTTCTTTTGGCAGTCCTTGGTATATTCAATATTCTTCACCAACGCCACAATTCAAAGGCGTCAATTCTTCTTTGGTCTTCCTTATTCATTGTCCAGCTTTCACGTGCACATGATGTGATTGAAAATACCACGGCTTGGGTCAGGCACACCTTAGTCTTCAAGGTGACATCTTTGCTCTTCAACACTTTGAAGAGGTCTTTTGCAGCAGATTTGCCCAATGCAATGCATCTTTCGATTTCCTGACTGCTGCTTCCAGGGCTGTTGATTGTGGATCCAAGTAAAATGAAATCCTTCACAACTTCAATCTTTTCACTGTTTATCATGATGTGTTCATTGGTCCAGTTGTAAGGATTTTTGTTTTCTTTATGTTGAGGTCCAGTCCATACTGAAGGCTGTGGTCTTTGTTCTTCATTAGGAAGTGCTTCAAGTCCTCTTCACTTTCAGCAAACAAGATTGTGTCATCTGCATAACTCAGGTTGTTAATGAGTCTTCCTCCAGTCCTGATGCCCCATTGTTCTTCACATAGTCCATCTTCTCGCATTATTTGTTCAGCATACAGATTGAATAGGTATGGTGAAAGAATACAACCCTGACACACACCTTTCCTGACTTTAAACCAATCAGTATCCCCTTCTTCTGTCCAAACAACTGCCTCTTGATCTATGTAAAGGTTCCTCATGAGCACAATTAAGTGTTCTGGAATTCCCATTCTTCGCGGTGTTATCCGTAGCTTCTTATGATCCACACAGTCGAATGCCTTTAAAGTCAATAAAACACAGGTAAACATCCTTCTGGTATTCTCTGCTTTCAGCCAGGATCCATCTGACATCGGCAATGATATCCCCTGGTTCCACACTCTCTTCTGAAACCGGCCTGAGTTTCTGGCAGTTCCCTGTCGATATACTGCTGCAGCCGTTTTGGAATGATCTTCAGCAAAATTTGGCTTGCATGTGATATTAATGATATTGTTCTATAATTTCCACATTCGGCTGGATCACCTTTCTTGGGAATAGGCATAAATATGGATCTTTTCTAGTCAGTTGGACAGGAAGTGGTCTTCCGTATTTCTTGGCATAGACGAGTGAGCACCTCCAGCGCTGCATCTGTTTGTTGAAACATCTCAATTGATATTCCATCAATTCCTGGAGCCTTATTTTTCGCCAATGCCTTCAGAGCAGCTTGGACTTCTTCCTTCGGTACCATCAGTTCCTGATCATATGCCACCTCTTGAAATGGTTGAATATCGACTAATTCTTTTTGGTATAATGACTCTGTGTATTCCTTCCATCTTCTTTTGATGCTTCCTGCATCATTTAATATTTTCCACATGGAATCCTTCACTATTTCAACTCGAGGCTTGAATTTTTTCTTCAGTTCTTTCAGCTTGAGAAACGCCGAGCGTGTTCTTTCCTTTTGGTTTTCCATCTCCAGCTCTTTGCACATGTCATTATAATACTTTACTTTGTCTTCTCGAGAGGCCCCTTGAAATCTTCTGTTCAGTTCTTTGACTTCATCAATTCTTCCTTTTGCTTTAGCTGCTCGACGCTCAAGAGCAAGTTTAAGAGTCTCCTCTGACATCCATCTTGGTTTTTTCTTTCTTTCTTTCCTGTCTTTTCAGTGACCTCTTGCTTTCTTCATGGATGATGTCCTTTATGTCATTCCAGAACTCGTCTGCTCTTTGGTCACTAGTGTTCAGTGCGTCCAATCTATTCTTGAGATGGTCTCTAAATTCAGGTAGGATATACTCAAGGTCGTATTTTGGCACTCGTGGACTTGCTCTGATTTTCTTCAGTTTCAGCTTGAACTTACATCTGAGCAATTGATGGTCTGTTCCATGGTCAGCCCCTGGCCTTGTTCTGACCAATAATATTGAGCTTTTCCATCTTGTCTTTCCACAGATGTAGTCAATTTGATTTCTGTGTGTTCCATCTGGCGAGGTCCATGTGTATAGTTGCTGTTCGTGTTGGTGAAAGAAGATATTTGCAATGAAGAAGTCATTGGTCTTCGATCTCCGGCATTGTTTCTATCACCAAGGCCATAATTTCCAACTACTGGTCCTTCTTCGTTTCCAACTTTCATATTCCAATTGCCAGTAATTATCAATGCATCTTGATTGCATGTTCGATCAATTTCAGACTACAGCAGCTGATAAAAATCTTCATTCTCTTCGTATTTGGCCCTAGTGGTTGGTGCGTAAATTTGAATAACAGTCGTATTAACTGGTCTTCCTTGTAAGCGTATGGATATTATCCTATCACTGACAGCATTGTACTTCAGGATAGATTCTGAAACGTTCTTTTTGACAATGAATGCAACACCATTCCTCTTCGAGTTGTCATTCCCAGTAGACTATATGATTATCCAATTCAAAATGGCCAATACCAGTCCATTTCAGCTCACTAATGCCTAGGATATCAATGTTTATGCGTTCCACTTCATTTTTGACGATTTCCAGTTTTCCTAGATTCATACTTCGTACATTCCAGGTTCCGATTATTAATGAATGTTTGCAGCTGTTTCTTCTCATTTTGAGATCCATATTTATGCCTATTCCCAAGAAAAGTGATCCAACCGAATGTGGAAGTTATAGAACAATATCACACACAAGCCAAATTTTGCTGAAGATTATTCAAAAACGGCTGCAGGGAACTGCCAGAAATTCAGGCCAGTTTCAGAAGAGGACGTGAAACCAGGGATATTACTGCCGATGTTAGATGGATCCTGGCTGAAAGCAGAGAATACCAGAAGGATGTTTACCTGTGCTTTATTGACTATACAAAGGCGTTCGACTGTGTGGATCATAACAAATTATGGGTAACACTGCGAAGAATGGGAATTCCGAACACTTAATTGTGCTCATGAGGAACCCTTACATAGATCAAGAGGCAGCTGTTCAGAGAGAACAAGGGGATACTGATCGGTTTAAAGTCAGGAAAGGTGTGCGTCGGGGTTGCATTCTTTCACCATACCTATTCAATCTTTATGCTAAGCAAATAATCCAAGAAGTTGGACTATATGAAGAAGAACAGGGCATCAGGATGGAAGACTCATTAACAACCTGAGTTATGCAGATGACACAACCTTGCTTGCTGAAAGTGAAGACGACTTGAAGCACTTACTAACAAAGATCAAAGACCACAGCCTTCAGTATGGATTACACCTCAACATAAAGAAAACAAAAATCCTCACAACTGGACCAATGAGCAACATCATGATAAATGGAGAAAAATTTGAAGTTGTGAAGGATTTCATTTTACTTGGATCTACAATCAACACCCACTGAAGCAGCAGTCAAGAAATCAAAAGACGCATTGCATTGGGTAAATCTGCTGCAAAGGACCTCTAAAGTGTTGAAGAGCAAAGACGTCACCTTGAAGACGAAGGTGCACCTGACCCAAGCCATGGTATTTTCAATCGCATTACTGGTATGTAAAAGCTGGACAATGAATAAGGAAGACCGAAGAAGAACTGACGCCGTTGAATTGTGGTGTTGGCGAAGAATATTGAATATACCATGGCCTGCCGAAAGAATGAACAAGTCTGTCTTGGAAGAAGTACAACCAGAATGCTCCTTAGAAGCAAGGATGGCGAGACTGCGTCTTACATACTTTGGACATGTCGTCAGGAGGGATCAGTCCCTGAAGAGGACATCATGCTTGGCAGAGTACAGGGTTGGTGGAAAACAAGAAGACCCTCAACAAGGTTGACTGACACAGTGGCTGCAACAATGAGCTCAAGCATAGCAAGGATTGTGAGGATGGTGCAGGACCAGGCAATGTTTCGTTCTGTTGTGCACAGGGTTGGTATGAGTCGGAACCAACTCAACAGCACCTAACAACAATAACAATACCGCCAAGGTAGTCAAAACAGCCTGGTAGTGGTACAAAAACAAATACATAGACCAATGGAACAGATGTGAGAATCCAGATGTAAAATAATCCACCTATAAGCAGCTGATATTTGACAAAGGCCCAAGGTCCACTAAATGGGGAAAAGACAGTCCCTTTAACAAAGAGTGTTGGCATAACTGGATATCCATCTGCAAAAAAATGAAACAAGATCCATACCTCACTCCAAGCACAAAAACTAACTCAAAATGGATCAAAGACCTGAATATGAAATCTAAAACCATAAAGATCGTGGAAGAAAAAAATAGGGACAATGCTAGGAGCCCTAATACACAGCATAAACAGTATAGAAAACATTACTAACAATGCACAAACACCAGAAGAAAAACTAGATAACTAAAAAAAAAAAAAATACTGGGAGCTCCTAAAAATTAAACACCTATGCTCATCCGAAGACTTCACCAAAAGACTAAAAAGACAACCTACAGGCTGGGAAGAAATTTTTGGCCATGACAAATCTGATCTGCATCTAATCTCTAAAACCTACAATATACTGCAAAACCTCAACAACAAAAAGAAAAATAGCCCAATTGAAAAATGAGCAAAGGATATTAACAGGCACTTCATCAATGAAGACATTAGATGGCTAACAGATACATGAGGGAATGCTCACGATCATTAGCCATCAGAGAAATGCAAATCAAAACTACAATGAGATTCCATCTCACCCCAACAAGGCCGGCATTGATCCAAAAAACACAAAATGATACATGTTGGAGAGGCTGTGGAGAGACTGGAACACGTATACACTGCTGATGGGAATGTAAAATGGTACAACCACTTCGGAAACTGATTTGGCACTTCCTTAAAAAGCTAGAAGTAGAAGTACCACACGATCTAGCAATCCCATTCCTTGGAATATATCCTAGAGAAATAAGAGCTGTCACATGAATAGATATATGCACACCCATGTTCACTGCTGCACTGTTCACACTACCGAAATGATGGAAACAACCTAGGTGCCCATCAATGGACAAATGGATAAACAAATTATTGTATATTCACACAATACTGTGCAACGATAAACAACAACAATGAATCCCTGAAACATCTCATAACATGGATGAATCTGGAAGGCATTATGCTGAGTGAAATCAGTCAGTCACAAGAAGACAAATATTGTATGAGACCACTATCACAAGAATTCAAGAAAAGGTTTAAACACAGAGGAAAACATTCTTTGATGGTTATGAGGGTGGGGAGGGAGTGGGGTATTCACTAATTAGATAGTAGATAAGAATTATTTTAGGCCAAGGGAAGCACAACATACAATACAGGGGAAGTCAGCACAACTAGACTAAAACCAAAAACTAAGAAGTTTCCTGAATATAACCAAATACTTCGAGGGACAGAGTAGCATGGGCGGAGGTCTGGGGACCATGCTTTCAGGGGACATCTAGGTCAACTTACATAACAAAGGTTATTAAGAAAACGTTCTGCATCCCACTTTGGTGAGTGGTGTCTGGTGTCTTAAAAGCTAGCACACAGCCACCTAAGATACATCAATTGGTCCCAACCCACCTGGAGCAAAGCAGAATGAAGAACACTAAAGACATAAGGAAAATACGAGCCCAAGAGACAAAAGGGCCGCATAAACCAGAGACTCCATCACTCTGAGACTGGAAGAACTGGATGGTGCTCAACTACCACCAATGACCGCCCTGACAGGGAGCACAACAGAGAGAGTCCATGATAGAGCAGGAGAAAAGTGGGGTGCAGAACTCAAATTCTAATAAAAAGACCAGACTTGATGGTCTGACTGAGACTGGAGGGACCCCAGAAGACACTATCCACGGACTCTTTGTTAGCCCAGAACTAAAACCATTCTTGAAGCTAACCCTTCAGACAAAGATTATGCTGGACTATGAGACATAAAATGCTACTGGTGAAGAGTGTGCTTATTGGCTCAGGTAGACACCTGAGACTAAACAGGCAGCTCCTATCTAGAGGCAAGATGAGAAGGCAGTAGGGTCACATGACAATGTGTTTATAAGTTTTTGTATGAGAAACTGACTTGAATTATAAACTTTCACGTAAAGCACAATAAAGAAAAACAAAATAGGGAAGCTTCTAGGCCAAGATTAAAGTTCGTATAAAGGCTTTCTAAAAAGAGTCAGATGAAGAAAAAAGGTAATCCCTAATCCGAAAAGAGGTCTAGAACAATAGAATTTAACACAGGTATTATGAAAGAGGCGAAGATTAGAGAGGTCTTTCTGTCTCCTTGTTTTTAACAGTTACATTGTAGTGTTCTGAGCTAGACAGATAAGGGAAGGAAGCGAGCAAAAAAAGACAAGTAGGCTATGTATTGAGAGAATGGAACAAAGGAACCTATTATCAAGAGCTACCATACAGTTGTTTTGGTATGAAAGGATCTGAACTTCACATAAAAGTCAATATAGTATAGTGGGCAAGAGACTGTGAAGTCAAACCGCCTAGGCATAATCTCAGCTCTACCACTTACCAGGTATGTAGACTATGCGTAAGTTCCTTACCCGCTTTGTTCCTCAATATCCTCATCTGTAAAATGGGATAAGAGCATCTATCTCATATAGAAGGGGCCTTGGTGGTACAATGGTTAAGCGCTAGGCTGCTAACTGAAAGGTTGGTGGCTTGAACCCACATAGCAGCTCCACTGGAGAAAGACCTGTGATCTACTTCCATAAAGATTACAGCCAAGAAAACCCTATGTGGCAGTTCTAGTCAGTCAAAATCAACTTCATGGCACGTAACATCATCTCATACAGATGTTTTGAGGATTAAAGGTATCGATACATGTAAGGAGCTTAGAAGTCTACAGAGTAAGCACTAAATGTTAGCTGTTATTTTATTTTTTAGAATACTTTTCACAGATTTTTTATTTTTGCTGGAATTCTTAATAATCTGTTCTTAGAATTCCATATTCTACAATTTTCCTGTTTTGTTCTCTACTAATTTTTAATAAAGTTTGTTTTTAAAGTACAAGGCTGGTTCAGCTATGCTTAAAGCAAGTGATGAAAAAGAGATCTGTACACCTGTGGTGCAGAATTTTAAATGGGAAACGCTCTACCCCTGGGTTTAGGCATGGTTGTTGTTGTTAGGTGCCATCGAGTTGATTCCAACTCATAGCTACCGTACGTACAACAGAATGTACAACAGCACTGCCCGGTCGTGTGCCATCCTCACAATTGTTACGCTTGAGCCCACAGCTGCAGCATGGTGGGGTCCCAAGAAATGAGTGAAGAGGGAAAAAACCTCAGGGAGAAAACTCATGGGCCACCTACAGAGCTGGTCCTTCTCACCTAGAGACTACCTTCCAGAATTCCTCTCCAACCTTAGAGGGTTTTGTGTAATATTTTATTTAGACAGCCCGTTTCTTGGCAAGAGCTCAGGGGTTAAGAGACACAGGTGATATAGGTGGGAAAAAAGTTCAACACTTCGTTAACTTTTTAGCATTAGTCAGCCATGCTCCCTTTCCACCTGCTTACTTCCTTCAAGAGTCATTTAACTCCAACCTCCTGGTGCCCAAATTAGCTCAGGGTACTCCAAAGTGGAGGTGAAAGTCAATCAGTCTGATTTGTTATGCCCAATGGGATATTTTTATGTTGCACATAAAAGAAGAAAGCAATAGAGTGCTCTATAGACTTAAAAAATTTCAGAACAATCACACCCACTTATGGGTTGTGAAAAGCACAGCAAAAGAACCACGCAAGCTCAAAGGCGTAACAGCATAGTCTAACTGAAATTGATAAATCCAGTCTCACACTGTAAATGGACTAAAGGGAAAAGAACCAGTAGCACCAGTTGACGCTGAGTCAGTTCCGATTCACGGCAATCCCATGTGTGTCAGAGCAGAAGTGTGGTGCGCAGGGTTTAATGGCCGATTTTTCAGAAGTAGATTGCCAAATCTTTCTTCCGAGGCCTTTGGGTGGACTCGAATCTCCAACCTTTCAGGCAGCAGTTGAGTATATTAACTGTGTGCACTACCCAGGTGAGAAAAGGGAGGACAGAAATTACTAACAGAAGTCAGAGTCCCTAAGTAAATTTTTGTAATAGTTGTGAACCTTATATTAATATTTAGAAATAAGAGTTTTAACCTAAAGGTCATTTTAAGCTTACAACAATTATAGATAATTTCCTAAGTTTCAAAATTAAGTTTAATTTACATACAATAAACTTCACCCATTCAAGCTGTAGTTTGATGTTTCTGACAAACGTATACACCTGCATAACCGGTACCACCATCAACATACGCAACCTTGTCGTCTCCAGAAGCCTCCTTGTGACCCCTTGTAGTCAATTTCTCCTTTCACTCACAGCCCCTGGCAACCACGGACCTGCTGCCTATCAATCTAAAGAAGTCTGCATTTTTTTTCCTCATACAAATTTTTTTAACGAGATACAGTCCACATACCATACAGCTGGCTCTCTTAAGGTATATATTTCAGTGATTTTTAGTATACTCACAAAGTCGTACAGCCATTAACACTGTCCAATTTCAGAACATTTTCATCACCTAATAAGAAATGCCAGACCCGTGAGCAGTTGCTCCCCACCTCTGTCCTTCCCAGTCCCTGGGCATCACTCTTCTGTCTCTACAGATTTGCCTATCTGGTTGTCGTTGTTAGGTGCTGTCTCACAGCAGTTCCATCTCATAGTGACCCTACATACAACAGAAGGAAACAATACCCAGTCCTGCACCATTCTCATAATTTCTGCCATGTTTGAGCCCACTATTGCAGCCACTGCATCAATTCATCTCACTGAGGGTCTTCCTTTTTTTTGCTGACTGTCATGGATCGAACTGTGTCCCCCCAAAATATGTGTGAACTTGGTTAGGCCCAACTGTGTGGCTGTCCTCCATTTTGTGACTGTAATTAAAGAGGATTAGGGTGGGATTGTAACACCCTTACTAAGGTCACATCCCTGATCCAGTGTAAAGGGAGTTTCCCTGGGCTGTGGCCTGCACCACCTTTTATCTTAAAAAACCAAACCCAGTGCCGTCAATTCCGACTCATAGCGACGCTATAGGACAGAGTAGAACTGCCCATGGAGTTTCCAAGGAGCACCTGGTGGATTCGAACTGCCGACCCTTTGGTTAGCAGCCGTAGCACTTAACCACTCTGCAACCAGGGTTTCCCCTTTTATCTCAGAAGAAATAAAAGGAAAGGGAAGCAAGCAGAGAGTTGTGGGAGCTCATACCACAGAGAATGCAGTGCAGGGAGCAGAGCACATTCTTTGTACCCAGGGTTCCTGCACAGAGAAGTTTGATGAGGGCCAAATGAAAAAGCCTTCCCCTGAAGCTAACACCCTGAATTTGGACTTTTAGCCTATTTTACTGTGAAGAAATAAATTTCTCTTTGTTAAAGCCATCCACTTGTGGTATTTCTATTATAGCAGCCCTAGATGACTAAGACACTGACCCTCTACCTTACCAAGCATAAAGTTTTTCTCCAGGGAATGGACCCTCCAGATAATAAGCCCAAGGTACATGAGACGAAGTCTCGCCATCCTCGCTTCCAAGGAGCACTTTGACTATACTTCTTCCAAGACAGACTTGTTCATTCTTCTGGCACATCTCATATAAACTGAAATCATACAATAGGTGGCTGTTTGTGTCTGGCTTCCTTCACCTTGCATAATGTTTTCAAGGCTCATGTATTTTATAGCATGTATTAGTAATTGTACTTTACTAAGCACAACGTCCTTCTCCAGGGACTGATCCCTCCTGATAACACGTTCAAAGTATATGAGATGTAGTCTCGCCATCCTTGCCTCTAAGGAGCAATCTGGCTACACTTCTTTCAAGACAGATTTGTTTATTCTTTTGGCAGTCCATGGTATAGTCAATATTCTTCGCCAACACCATAATTCAAAGGTGTCAATTCTTCTTCTTTATTCATCGTCCAGTTTTCACATGCATATGAGGTGACTGAAAACACCATGGCTTGGGTCAGGTGCATCTTAGTCTTCAAGGTGACATCTCTGCTTTTTAACCTTTAAAGAGGTCTTTTGCAGCAGATTTGCCCAATGAAATGCATCATTTGATTTCCTGACTGGTGCTTCCATGGGTGTTGATTGTGGATCTGAGTAAAATGAAATCCTTGACAACTTCAATCTTTTCTCCGTTTATCATGATGTTGTTTATTGGTCTAGTTGTGAGGATTTATGTTTTCTTTTTTTATGTTGAGGTGTGATCCATACTGAAGGCTGTGGTCTTTGATCTTCATTAGTGTTTCAAGTCTTCTTCACTTTCAGCAAGTGAGGTTGTATCACTGCATAACACAGGTTTTGGACATGTTATCACGAGGGATAGGTCCTTGGTAAAGAAAAGGGTCAGTGAAAAAGAGGAAGAGCCTCAACAAGATGGACTGACACAGTGGCTGCAACAATGGGCTCAAACACAGCAGTGACTGTGAGGATGGTGCAGGACCAGGCAGTGTTTCATTCTGTTGTACATAGAGTAGCTCTTAGTCGGAAGCAACTCGACAGCACCTAACAACATTAGTACTTCGTTGCCTTTTATGGCCAAATTGTATTCCATTTTACATATATACCACATTATATTCCACATTTTGTCTATTCACTCATCAACTGATGGACATTTGGACTGTTTCCACTTCTTGGCTAAAAAGAATAATGCTGCTATTAACATTCATGTACAAATTTTTGTGTGGACGTAAGTTTCCAATTTTCTTGGGTATATACTGTCAGCATTTTTTTTTTTTAATTAACTTTTTATTTTGAGATAGTTATAGAGAGATTCAGTGTACCCTTTACCCAGTTTACCCCAATGGTAACATCTCGCAAAGCTATAGTATAAGATTACAACCAAGATACTGACGTTGATACAGTCGAGATACAGAGCATTTCCACAGCCACAAGGATCCCTCAAGTTGACCTTCTGCAGCTACACCCACTTCCCTCTCACCCCCATTCCACCCTTAACCCCTGGCATCCACTAGTATGTTCTCCATTTCTATAGATTTGTCATTTCAAGACTGTTATACAAATAGAATCAAAAGCTTTCGAGATTGTTTCTGGCTTCCACTCAGCATAATTCTCTGGAGATTCATCCAGGTTATTGTTTGTATCAATACTCTGGTCCTGTTTATTCACGAAATGATGTCATTCAGTCTCTAATCATCTGAGTCTGGCTTCCTGTACTCAGCGTAATGCTTTGAATGTCCTACACAACCAAGTATTTTACAGATCAGTCTTAAGGCACTGATTTTAGGAATATAACCTAATTGGGCTCCAACAGAATATACTAAGATAATTTAAAAAATCAAAGTTACTTTAAATAAGATTTTAATTCCTTAACATAAGCACTCAAGATTCCATTTACATGGCTGAGATAAGGCAATATGAGTTTTGGTTTTCTGATAAAAAGTAGATGGACTCTTAAGAGGATTTTCACACACATGCTAGGAGCAAAAAACAAAATACATAACAGAAATATACTTTGAAATAATTAAAACACTTTATGTCAAAGCCACCATTTTCTGCCTTGGAGTACCCAGATTATTCTTACCCATCAAAAACAAAAAATAACTTCGCGTGTTTTTAGTTTATAAAAACTCCTGAAAGGTTCAGCAAATTGAGAGTAACTTAGTGTGCATAGGAAGGATCTACAGTTCTGCCAAGAACACGGCCTAACACAAACACTGCAAAGATAAATTTCAATAAATCTTACAAAATAGAAACAAAGGCAAAAATGTGAAAGGGATTTATACAAACTAGACTGGCAGAGGGAACAGCTTAATGGAGTGGAGAGCCTCCCTACTGCATACTGTAGGAGAGTGCTTTGCTGCACAGGTCTCAAATCAACAGTCCTGGATCCTAATCCAAGACACTACCATACCTGGACACTTTCCCCCCTCTTTTAACTGTACTTACGTGCACATACACTCATACACAAACCATTTATTATGAGTTTATTTTAATAGAAAAGAAATGTATGCTCATAATAGAAAATCACAAAAATACAGGAAAATCGAAAGAAAGCAAAATCCCCTATTCATAGCGAACTATTAATATGTTGGTGTATACACTTATTAGTCATTTTTCTAGTATTATATGGAAAAATGCTAAATATTTTTCCACATCTTTAAATAATCTCATGATTATGCTAGTATCTGATGTACCATAAATTATTTAACCAATCTCCTACTGTCAAATATTTAGGTTGTTTACAGTATTCTTATAGGTTATGCTGGTATGAACGCCTTTACATATAAATCTCATACATCTTTTCTATTTTCTTTAGGACAAATTCTCAGAAGTATTTCAAGGTTAAATTTCTGCAAAAGAGCTGTCAAGTATCAAGAGGGTTGTGACAAGTTGTCAAAATATCCAGGAAGAAATAAAAAAAAACTATATCTTAATTGTATTCAAAATCCTAACAATTACAAAAAATTACAATAACATAAAAAAAGCACTTACCACATGCTACGAACCATTATAAGCATTTTACATATATTAACATATTTAATACTTAGAACAACTTCATTATTATTATTTCCATTTTACAGATGTACTAACAGACACAGGGAGGTTAAGAACTTGCCCAAGGTCACCCAGTTAATCAGTGGCAGGACTAGCAAACCTGACTCTTCTTAACCACTGTATCTGTGCTTCTCAAATATATTGGTGTCAGGGCTCTCACAGGTATTGAGGACTTCAAAGAGCTTTTGTTAATGTGAGTTACATCTGTCAATATTTATCATATGTTAGAAATTAAAACAGAACAGTTTTAATACTTATTAATTGTTTTTAAATGACAATAAACATGTTGACATAAAAAATATATTTTCTAGGAAGTAACTATGTATTCCAAAGCAAAAAAACAGTACTAAAAGGAGTGGCACTGTTTTGTCATGTATGCAACTCTCTTTAAAGTGTGATTTATTCCTCTACACCAACAAAAAGAACATCGAAGAGGAAATCACCAAATCAATACCATTTACAGTAGCTCCCAAGAAGATAAAATACTCAGGAATAAATCTTACCAGACATGTAAAAGACCTATACAAGGAAAACTATAAGACACTACCACAAGAAACCAAAAGAGACCTACATAAGTGGAAAAACATACCTTGCTCATGGATAGGAAGACTTAACATTGTAAAAATGCCTACTCTACCAAATGCCATCTATAGATACCATGCAATTCTGATCCAAATTCCAATGACATTTTTTAATGAGATGGAGAAACAAATCACCAACTTCATATGGAAGGGCATGAGACCCCGGATTAGTAAAGCATTACTGAAAAAGAACAAAGTGGGAGGCCTCACTCTACCTGGTTTTAGAACCTATTATACCACCACAGCAGTCAAAACAGCCTGGTACTGGTACAACAACAGATACATAGACCAATGGAACAGAACTGAGAATCCAGACAGAAATCCATCCACATATGAGCAGCTGATATTTGACAACGGCGCAAAGTCAGTTAATTGGGGAAAAGACAGTCTTTTTAACAAATGGCACTGACATAACTGGATATCCACCTGCAGAAAAATGCAACAAGACCCATACCTCACTCCATGCATAAAAACTAACTCAAAATGGATCAAAGACCTAAACAAAAAATCTAAAACAATAAAGATCTTGGAAGAAAAAATAGGGACATTAGGAGCCCTAATACATGGCATAAACAGTATACAAAACATTACTAAAAATGCAGAAGAGAAGCCAGATAACTGGGAGCTCCTAAAAATCAAACACCTATGCTCATCCAAAGACTTCACCAAAAGAGTAAAAAGGCTACTTACAGACTGGGAAAAAGTTTTAGCTATGACATTTCCAGTCAGTACCTGATCTCTAAAATCTATATGATTCTGCAAACACTCAACTACAAAAAGACAAATAACCCAATTAAAAAATGGGCAAAGGATATGAATAGGCACTTCACTAAAGAAGACATTCAGGCTGCTAAACATGAGGAAATGCTCACGATCATTAGCCATTAGAGAAATGCAAATCAAAACTACAATGAGATTCCATCTCACTCCAACAAGGCTGGCATTAATCAAAAAAATTAATAATAATAAATGTTGGAGAGGTTGCAGAGAGACTGGAACACATATACACTGCTGGTGGGAATGTAAAATGGTACAACCACTTTGGAAATCGATTTGGCACTTTCTTAAAAAACTATAACTAGAACTACCATACAATCCAGCAATCTCACTCCTTGGAATATATCCTAGCACTTTTTACAAGAGCAAAAAGTTGGAAGCAACCAAGGTGTCCATCAACGGACGAATGAATAAATAAATTACGGTATACTCACACAATGGAATACTACGCATCAATAAAGAACAGTGATGAATCTGTTCATCAATAAAGAACAGTGATGAATCTGAAACATTTCATACCATGGAGGATCCTGGAAGGCATTATGCTGAGTGAAATTAGTCAGATGCAAAAGGACAAATATTGATTAAGACCACTATTATATGAACTTGAGAAATAGTTTAAACTGAGAAGAACACATTCTTTTGTGGTTACAAAAGGAGGGGGTGAGGGAGGGTAGGAGAGGGTTATTTACCAATTAGATAGTAGAAAAGAACCACTTTAGGTGAAGGGAAGGACAACACTCAATACAGGGGAGGTCAGCACGACTGGACTGGACCAAAAGCAAAGAACTTTCCTGAATAAACTGAATGCTTCGAAGGTCAGCGGAGCAGGGGCAGGGGTTTGGGGACTATGGCTTCAGGAGACATCTAAGTCAATTGGCAAAATAAATTCTATTAAGAAAACATTCTGACTCCCACTTTGAAGTGTGGCTTCTGGGGTCTTAAACGCTGGCAAGAGGCCATCTAAGATGCATCAACGAGTCTCAACCCACCTGGATCAAAGGAGAATGAAGAACACCAAGGTCACAAGGTAATCATGAGCCCAAGAGACAGAAAGGGCTACATGAACTAGAAACATCATCCTAGGAACTAGATGAGTGCCCGGCCACAACCAATGACTGCCCTGACAGGGAGCACAACAGAGAACCCTTGAGGGAGCAGGAGAACAGTGGGATGCAGACCCCAAATTCTCATAAAAAGACCAGACTTAATGGTCTGACTAAGACTAAAAGAATCCCAGTGGTCATGGTCCCCAAACCTTCTGCTGGCCCAAGACAGGAACCATTCCTGAAGACAACTCATCAGACATGGATTGGACTGGACAACGGGTTGGAGAGAGATGCTGATAAGGAGTGAGCTACTTGCATCAGGCGGACACTTGAGATTATGTTGGCACCTCCTGTCTGGAGGGGAGATGGGAGGGTAAAGGGGGTTAGAAACCAGCAAAACGGTCACGAAAGGAGAGTCTGGAAGGAAGGAGCGGGCTGACTCATTAGGGGGAGAGTTAGTGGGAGTATGTAGTAAGGTGTATACAAGTTTATATGTGAGAGATTGACTTGATTTGTAAACTTTCACTTAAAGCACAATAAAAATTATTTAAAATAAAAAAGTTGGAAGCAACCAAGGTGCCCATCAACAGATGAATGGATAAATTATGATACATTCACAGAATGGAATACTACGCATCGATAAAGAACAATGATGAATCCCTGAAACATTTCATAAAATGGAGAAATCTGGAAGACATTATGCTCGGTGAAATCAGTCAGTTGTGAAAGGACAAATATTGTATAAGACCACTAGTATAAGAACTGGAGAAATAGTTAAAACAGAGAAGAAAATATTCTTTGATAATTGCGGGAGGGGGGGAGGGGGAAAGAAGGGAGAAAGGGAGAGAGGTTTTCACTAATTAGATAGTAGATAAGAATTATTTTCGGTGAAGGGAATGACAACACACAATACAGGAGAGGTCAACACAACTGGACTAAACCAAAAGCAAGGAAGTTCCCTGAATAAACTGAACACTTCGAAGGCCAGCATAGCAGGGGCAGGGGTTTGGGGACCATGGTTTCAGAGGACATCTAAGTCAACTGGCATAATAAAATCTATTAAGAAAACATTCTGCATCCCACCTTGGAGAGTGGTGTCTGGGGTCTTAAACGCTAGCAAGCGGTCATCTAAGATGCATCAATTGGTCTCAGCCCACCTGGAGCAAGGAAGAATGAAGAACACCAAAGACACAAGGTAATTATGAGCCTAAGAGACAGAAAGGAGCATATAAACCAGAGACTACAGCAGCCTGAGACCAGGAGAACTAGACGGTGCCCAGCTACGACAGATGACTGCCCTGACAGGCAACACAATAGAGAACCCTTGAGGGAGCAGGACAGCAGTGGGATGCAGACCCCAAATTCTCATAAAAAGACCAGATTAATGGTCAGAATGGGACTAGAAGGACCCTGGAGGTCATGGTTTCCAAACCTTCTGTTAGCCCAAGACAGGAATCATTCCCAAAGCCAACTCTTCAGACAGGGATTGGACTGGAATATGGGATGGAAAATGATACTGGTGAAGAACGAGCTTCTTGGATCAAGCAGACACATGAAACTATGTTGGCATCTCCTGTCTGGATGGGAGATGAGAGAGCAAAGAGGGCCAGAAGCTGCCAGAATGGACACGAGGAGAGAGAGTGGAGGGAAGATCTGTGCTGTCTCATTAGGGGGAGTTGAATTAGGAGTGTATGGCAAGGTGTATGTAAATCACTGACCTGATTTGTAAACTTTCACTTAAAGCACAATAAAAATTAATTACAAAAAAAAAGTGTGATTTAATAAAAGAGGTGGGGTCTGCATTCAGTCTACTGCAATGTCATATATCATGTAGCCTCTGGAAAGCTCCACTGTGGACTCATGTAAAAAAGGTAAGTAGCATTTTGGTATAAATTATAAAAAGCTTTGATCCCGGACCATTGAAAGGTCTTAGGGACAGCCGGAAGGCCCCAGACCATGCGTTGAGAACCACTACACTATACTACATAGTCATCCAGTTAGTGCACGCTATCCAAGAGTTAAATGGCATGGTCTAGGGAAACAAACTTGCTTAAAACATAGTCCAATTTTTTTTGTAAATCATTTATTCAAAAATTATTAAATGCTTACTACGTGAAGTTACCATTAAAGACAATGGGGATTGAGCAGAGAACAAAAGACAGAGGAATCTCCCACTCTGTGAGACTTACATTCCAGTTGGGAGAGCGAGACAGTAACTGATAAGGTGAACAGACACAAAGAGATCACTTATTATGTCAGACAATAAGTGGTATGGAGAAAAAGAAAAGCAGGGGAGGGGCTAGGAAGTGATGGAGTTTTTTACACAGGGTATTCAGGGGAAGATCTAACTAAGAAAGTAACATTTCAACAAAGATCCGAAGGGAGTGAGGGAGTAAGTCATGCAGCTCTCCAGGGAAGAGTGCTCTAAACAGAAGGAATAACAAGGACAAAAGCCCCGAAACAGGAGCATTCCTAAGGTGTTCAGGGCCAGTGAAGAGATCAATGTGGTTGGGGTAAAATAAGCAAAGGGAGAGGTAGGAGAAGAGGTCACAGAGTTACAGGGCTGGGGGAAGACCACATAGGACCTTGCGGGGCACTATAAGGATTTTGGTTTCTCTGTGAATGAGAACCAACAGCAGGTTCTGAGTGAGGAAGGATATGGTTTGACATGGACCACATATCGAGAACAGATTGTAGGCTGGCAGAGGCAAAAGCAGGAAGATCAATTAGGAGGCTACTGAAGTTATTTCCAGGTAAAAGATAATGGCAGCACGGACCAAGGTGGTAGCACAAGATGGCAAGAACAGATATATGAGATAAATATGTGTAAGCATGCATACACAAACACATACACACATATATACCTACGTATGTGGGATGAGACCATAACTGGAGGATAGTTCATAACTTTACTCACTATAAGTGCTAATGTTTTACATTAGTCACTTCTGCTTCTGATCCTTGATCCTGTCTTTTTAGTTGGGCCAACAACAGGAAAACTAATGATTTCAGTCATAGGTTATGCAATGGAAGCACCATCTTTTCAAATACATTCTGGAAGATACAGCCCCACACAAGTATGCTAGAGTACAGCTAGATGGATTAGTTAGTTAACCCCAGCACTAACAAAACCTTAAAGCCATTTACAGGCTTTGTCCATATGTGGAGGGTTAGCATTAACCTGCTCCAAGGCCACAGATGATACACCTAACCCTAACCCAGTCCCTAACCCTAGCCAGCAAATAATACCACAGCTCATAAGAGCAACTGGGTAGCCATGACGACTTGGCCAAATTCTATTCCAACTACTGGAATATCAGTTCAAAGCTCATGTCCTGCTGATTTTGAGTCAGTATTGTCATTTTCATACAAATATTTAAAAGGGGTGCACATTAAATACATGTAAAATCAGAAAAGTAATAACTTTTTAAGCCCCATATATAGGGTCATTAAAGGCCCATCTGTAAATTCAAAGAAATTAATGACTTGATGAATTAATAAAAAAAAACACTAATTTACTAAGCTGAAAAATAGTTAATCCAAAAATTAAACATATGCCTCTTATACTGAGTTAAAGAACAGATAATGTTTAGCACATTTTCATGGAGTTAAAAACAAGCAAACAAACTAGAAGCAGCGGGTTTACCACATTCAGGGGAAAGCCTTAATTAACCATGAGTCACAAAACCTGGGTTTTAGCTTTGTAATCTTACTTTCAGTGTAAATAAAATGGTGATAAGATCTTCCCTACCTACCTTTAAGAGTTCCTAGAGACACCAATGAGACAATAAGAGTATTTTGAAAATGATGCCTTCTACATAAGCATTATTCATATCATAAAAGCTATGTGGGAATAAGTTGGTAACTAAGCTTAATGAGGTGAATATCCATTGAAAAATGAGTAAGTATATCCCAAATTGGTATGTCTTAAAACTAAGTTCCACTTTTATTGTTTTTTCTCCCCTATAGATCCCATAGAGAGGTTAATATTAATTTCTTTAAGCAATTACTTCATTTTTCCATTAAAAAAATTAATCATACACATATATCATTGCCAATCAGGGTTTTTACTCAGCATAAAGATCATGATTGTTGAAATCTTTAGTTTCCAGACAAATGTAAAGAAACCTGGCATTTGGGTTGGCCTCTATGGTCTTGGACAGATATATAATTTCCCTGAAGCATCTGCAAAACTGAAACTCTCCCAGGGACTCTAGGTTAAAAACTAGCATTGAGAGAAGACAATGTCTAAAAGCTCTAGCACAACAACTAAGACATTTAATAAATGTGTTTTAATGAGGTGGAAGATTAAAATAGAAACAGTAATTCCACATCATTTTGAAAAAGTACTTTAAAGTTCCAAAACTAAACTAATGCAAACATCAGGTTTGATCCTTTTGAGTGAGAGAATTGTAAAGAAGCACGATGAACTTGCAGGCCTGAACTGAGACCGCGATCTAGTAGAGAGAACTTTGTCTTTGGAACCAGAAAAATCTGGGTTCGAATCCCAGTTCTACAACTTTAAGATCATGTGACCTTGGGTAAGGCTATTAATACTTAAATGTCTCCATTTGTAAAACAGATAATACTGAAGCAGAACTGCTGTTAGGGTTAAATCAGAAAATGTAGGGGAAAGTGCCTAGCAAACCGTCTGGCCCACAGTGAGGCTAACATGAGCTACCCCTTATAGAACACTCATACTATGTTAGGCACCATGCCCAACGCTTTGCATATGTTCTCTCACTGAATGGTAGGGTTCAACACGTTTTAGTTTCTTTTGCCAATGACAAAATAGGATCTCAACAAAACCAAAAAGACCAAACCCAGTGCCGCAGAGTCAATTCCGACTCATAGCGACCCTATAGTACAAAGTAGAACTGCCCCATAGAGTTTCCAAGGAGCACCTGGCGAATTCGAACCGCCAACCCTTTGGTTAGCAGCCATAGCACTTAACCACTACGCCACCAGGGTTTCCAGGATCTCAGCATATATGTAAAATATGGGGCAAGTATAAAGTGATACATATATCAGACATGAAAACTGCCAGCTCAAAGTATGATTTTTTCCCTGTAATACTCTTTACCTTTAGAAAACCAGCCTTCTCTCCGTGTTGGGAAGATTTTAGCATACTATGGTTGAAAAAGTCGTGTTTAAAGTTAAAAACCTGAATTTAAACATCTGTTCCATCTCTCACTGTATGTTCTTAAGCCTCTCTGAGCCTCAGTTTCCACCTCTGTAAAATCTGAAGATACAGGTATCTCAAAGAGTTGTTAAGATCAAATGAGATACATAAAAACACTTTAAAATGATGACACACTATAAAAATTTCACTACTAAGTTTATTTTTTCTCTGCAGTTGCCATCTATTCCTCTTTTCTAGGCCCTCTGTACTCACCTACTGCCACCACCACCCCATCTGTATGGCTCTGCAGCAAATTAAGGATGCCCCAGCCCCTGACACTATGCGCTCCAGCCTGGTGCTGTTTTTTAGCTTGATGAGAGTAGGGCTGAGAAAGTTGGTTTTGTGTTGATGGTAGAGCAGAGCTTTTTAGTTTTCTTTCCCCTCCTTGTTATTATAAAGAAAATCCTTTCAAAAATAACACATGTGGTAATCATAAAAGAGAAGTTCCAAAAAAAACAAAACCGTATGAGGCTCATCTTTATTTAATTTGGCACTGTTTAATAAAGCTAAAACTGTGGTTCATGGTCTTACCAGCTTGCCTCATCCAAAAGGAAACAAAAAGGAGGAAAAAAAAAAGATGGAAAGAGACAGAGGAATCCAAATTCTTTTGATCTGGGTCCTAACTCTAAGGGGACCCCAGATAAATCAGGAGTCAAAGAAAGGGCAGTAAGATGTGACCCAGAGTACTGACGACGACAGCTGTCTGTCTGTCTGCCTGTCTTCCAAGGTCATCCTTAAGACATGAGATCACCATCAGGCCAGAGGAGACAGAGCAAGATAAGAGTGCACCAGGGGCCTGCAGCATCCTGACTATACTTCCCTGGGAGCCAGGAGACGGACACCCAGGCACTGGTTTTTATCTTCACCTCTTAAGATGGGAGTTAGTCTGAGTAGTGACAGAAACTTGCAACGGAAAAACCCAAGGAAAACTAAGATCTCTGGGGAAAATTATAAACACTCTCACACATCAGAAATCTCTGTGGTTTCTCTACACTCATGCTATAGCAGAAAGAGCACTGGCATGGAGTAAGAAAACGAGTTCTTCCAACTCTGCCCCTAATTATGTGCTTTCACGAAATAAATTACCCTCAATGAGCCAACGTTCTCATCTTGAATAAAGGAAGGGACAATAAAATATCTAAGGTTTTCTTATGTCTTATTCAAGCTCAGAAATCCCTTGAATGTGAACTCCAAATATGTTTTTTTTTTTTTTAAAGCCTACATTAATAATTCAGAAGTCTTAGATCCAAAAGGTTCTTAGATTCGGAAGGTTCTGAATTTTTTCACCAGCTGTGTACGCACCTGAATGATGTGAATCCAGGCAGGTCGGTCTTCCTTAAAGAGGTAATCTACAACCAAAAGAGGCAAAACTATCTGCCCATAATCTGCCCTTTCTGCCCCACCATCCCTTCTTCAACTTTATTTTCATTAATTACCACTGCCCTCTCTCTAATCCATACTATTCTAAAATACAGTTTAGTGGTAAACTGCAATGATCAGGCACCAGAAGTTAAAGAGATATACAGAAATTAAGTATACAGACAGACATCAAAGGGTGAGTGAGTAAATGGACCAAGAACTTTCAAAAATTGATAATTAATTTAAAAACTACTTTATGAACAGGTAACATGCATGTGGTACAAAATATAAAAGGCTCAAAAGGTACACAGTTAAAAACAAACAAAAGAGGACTTCAGTGTATATATAGATTGGATTGTGCTCTATTTCTTAGGTTGGGTAGGGGGTCCATAGGTTTGTGTCACACTGTATGTGTGTGTGTGTCAGTGTGTGTGTGTGTCAGTGTGTGTGTGTGTGTGTGTGTGTGTGTGTGAGTGAGAGAGTAACCGGGAGAAAAACAAACTGAACCCCTGTGTCTCATCAAGAATCATGATCTGGTGTATGCCGTAAGACTGAACATACCTACCTAAGAAACTGCCTCAATCCTTTGCTTTGTCAGTGAATTCTGCCCCTCTGTTACAGGGCTGTAAACTAGGAATAGGTATGCAATGGCTAGATGCAGAGACAGGGCCAAAGCCTTACATATCACCTATCAAGGGCTGAGCCTTAGCATTCCTCCATTCTAAAACATATCCAACTCAATTTTGTGCCCCAATATTCCCTTAGTTTTAGCTTCTGGTGTCCCGTAATGTCTGTCCCAGATCATTCATTCTCTAGTCATAATGACCCAGACAGGTTTCCACAGTGGTGATAGAGGCTTTGATCCTCCAATTATCGCTTAATCAGAGCACTTAGATTCAACGAGATGTATCTAAGGCAGACAGAAAGGGTACACACTGTACATCCTGAAATGTGGAAGAATTTCAGCTTTGTAAAGCATGTTTTCTATAGGACCTGCTTGGGACAAGGACTGGCTAAAATATAGGGTGGTGGTTAGAGGATTCATTTCTTCATGTGAGAACAGATCCCCAAAACTTCAAGAAAACCTTTATTTAAAAGGCACATGCCTGTGTATTAGGTGAAGTATGCCAAACCAAAGTCATTTGTTCAAAGAATACTACCATGTGCCAAGTACAACGTCAGAAGCCAAATATACTTGACATCAAGATAAATATACTGCCCTTGAGAAACTAACAATCTACTGAGGGAGACAAGTAAAAGTGATAATTAGTGTCCACTGTAAAGGTGGTGGTATGGAAATGGAGAGAAGGAAGAGCCGGCTCTACCAAGAGACGTCGCGCAGAAAGGCAGCATCTGAACTGGATCTCAAAGGGTCAGTAAGAGACAACCAGCAGTGCACAGAGGACGAAGGTCTTATATACAAGTATTCCTCACCAAAATCTCCAAGCCCCAAGTACCAAATGAAAGCTGTTGGTAAACACATAATGTCCCCTGGAACTTGGCGGCGATATCTACTGTCCTAACATTCATTTGAGGGTAAAGACCTGGCATCTTGAATTCTGTCTACAGGGGTTTAGTTACTTTAAAAATCTCATTAAATGGCAACTTCCCCTATAAAGCATATAGTCATGGATAGTATCACAGGGAGGTTCTAATATTCTATTGCTAGAAAATCTATGGCTCATAGATAAAGCCTAAACGTCTTGAATTTTCAGAAGAATGGTTGGCTTTTGGCTGACTGAGCTTTCGTAACAGATGCTTTTCATTTCCCATCATAAATGACTACAGTGTGATATTCTGTAGCTGTCAAATTACTGTTACAATCCAAAGTAGTAATAGCTATAGCTATTACAGAAACAATTTTACAAAACCAACACATTATTACAGTGTTTGAACATTGAGGAATGGCAGGTACTAGGGAAATGTTTATTACTCCTTCCGATATCCAGTTTCTCTACTTTTATGCACACAAGCAAAAGACAGTCCACACACGTTCTGTTCTCTGCAGACCTCTCACTCCACTGTATCCAACACCCTCATCAATTTCATCCATACTTGTCTTACATATGATTATCCTCTGAAAGTTTTATGAAGTAACTGGCCCAACAGATGGGTGGCTAGCCCTGCCCAACATATGTTGTAGGAGAAACAGCTCTCAGGCAGGACGAAAATATCAAGTCCCTTTCCCTTACACAGCTGGGAACACTGAGACCCCTTTATGGGAAAGCAAACCATCTTTTAATCTTTATTAATACAAGTTACTGGAATGAGATGATCTGTAACCAACAAGGTGATTAAAGAAGGGGAGAGAGAGTTCAAATGCCAAAGTACATCCCCCTAAGATAAAACATGTACCTGCCCCGATACAGCAGAGAACTGGAATACAGGCAGAGAACGAAAATCCCTGTCAGTTTAACTGGGAGCTATCTCATCAAAGACAGATGGCTAACAATCAGATAAGCATACTATCTTGTTTAGAACACAAAGCTCAACAGATCTGTGGGAAGAAAAGGAAAGGCAGCCTGGAATGCATAGCACGTATGAACAGAAAAACTCAACCAGTAAGTGACTCCTGTGGCCATAACTGTAAAACCAGAAGGAACAGAATGGTATCTTTGCTCCTTATCCCTTCCCTGATAGCATCTGATCCTGTCTTCAATTGATAGATATCTGGATCTTTCAACATACTACCTAAGCGCTCCCGAAGGAGAACGGTGAGGCCAATTCTGCCAGAGACAGTATCTGACAGAACTAAGGAGTCTTATTCTCCTTTGAGTGGAGGCCAGTGTATGGGAAGAGGTCTCCAAGTGCCACTTGTATGAATATTTCAAGATATGTTTTGAAACAGGAAAACACTATGAATTACATTTCAGCAGAAATCTAAAAATAACGAAAGAACATTCCCTATTTTTAGATATCTGACTTACAAGTTCAAAAACACCAAAAGTAAAAGAAACCATTAAAAAATAACAAGAATAAAAAATATTTTAAAAGACACAATTGAATTGGGGAAAATGTTTTTAGAGATAAAATTTCCAAAACCCTGCATCCTTTCTGTTATTGCATCCTTGCTCAAACTTCTCCATCTTCAAAATTTAGAGTCCCAATCCTATGTGTCATCAAGCACATTTCCACAGAACCAAAAGACGAGATATAAAGAAGGCTATACCGCAAAAGAGAAAGAACAGCTAAAGAAAAAAATTCAGAGATGTGTTCACAAAGAGACATAAAAACAGAGTGGGGACCAGAGATCAAAGGCAGTAATGTATGAACAGCAAGAGCAATTTAACGATCCTCATTAAAAGCAGCACACAGCCAATAATAAAATACTTGATTAAAGAAGGCAAATAGGTTTTCTTCCTCAGATAGATCTCCTTATTGAAAGGTCTTAATATCAGTAAGTATCTAATTCAAAACTATGTCTGAATAACTAGAATTTGCAATTAGAGAAAAATAAATTTTTTTACACCGAAAACACAGTACTTTTACTGGACAATTTCTATTTACCCTCTATCTTCCTCCCCATCTCTGTCCAGCCTTTTGAAAAAGCCTACTGCACATAAGAACTGTAGGAAATATGGGAATTACCTGACTGTACAGCCATCATTAACATCTCAGGTTCCAGCAGAGTCATGACAGATTCTTAGAAACAACGGCTCACAAATATGATGAAGAAATCCAAATTCACAGGAAAAAAAAGGTCTTCACAGGTTACTGAAAGCCTTCATAAATTCAATCTCACATGCCTGATGCGCCAATCAGTCTGTGAGAACTCACTCCCCTACTCGGAGCAGCTACCAATCTCTCCACCCTTCAGGCAAGTTGAGATGGTACAGAGTTGACTGACTGCTGACAGGAAACCAAAAAGCACCCAAGTTAAGACATATGAAGTGTGGTTAGAACAGTGAATGAGCTCCTCCCCTTGCTATTCGTCTCCGGGGGGAAGGGAGAGACATACAGAGACTTTCGGAAAACAGATCAACTGCTTTTTTTCCTCGCTCTTTTTAAAAAAAAAAAGAAAATGAGGTTTTGTTCAGAACCCTATTATAAGGGAGTCTGCGGCTAATGCAGTTTAGAGCAACAAATTAAACACACCCCAAACAACTCGATCCTATCACAGCAACTGTTCAATTACTGGCCATTAATGGGAAGGGGGGGTGGGGGAGATACACATACATATAGATAAATGTGTATGCTGAGTAAGGGTTCTGAAAAAGAGCGCCAACGGGTTTTCATCTGTGATATTTATAGATACCAAGGAAAGCTCAACTATTTCTCCACCCCCACTTCAATTAAAATATGTTTCAAAAAGTCATCTGAACACATTCTGGAGCTGTAATCTCTCTTTCAGATCTGCCAGTCTCCTAAAAGAACCCCTTACTTGTGCCTATATGAGACATCTGATCGATGAATAAACAGCTTACTGATGTTATCTGACTTCTCTAAAACGCTTCAGGGTCATGCTAGATGCATGGAACAGACATGAAGATAGTTCCAATGCGTAAGAATTTTCTTTTCCTGAGAAAGAAAACATAAATCATTTTTCTACTTTTCAATCCTTTTTGCACACAGCATGATATGCTAAATAACAATGAATGTGGCATTTTACCTTCCATTACAAAAAACGAAAACTTAAATTTTTTTTAATTCCAGCAAATTTTCATTTATCCAAATGAAAAGCTCATTTATCCTCTTCATAGTACTTTTTAATAACTGACATTCATAATAATGATATGAAGACACCTTTCAGCATGTTTGACTTTTAAAAGACTGAAAACAAGAGATCCATGTATGGCATGTTTACCAAGAATTCCTCAATCTTTCTGGTGAAGTCGGAGCCTGTATCTGCACACAGCCCAGGGAATGCCTTAATGCTTACATAGTCAAACACATGATAAATGAAGCACGAAGAGACCTTAAAAGAGAAAATGGCCTCAAAGGATTGAAGCTAATATTCTGTGATTAGAAAAAACAATGCAGATCTGGGGTAGGGGAGATTCTGTGGAGCCTTGGAGGAGAGAAAAACTTCCTTCCTTTCTCACTCCAAGAACATTATGTCTACAAGAAAAGCCAGAAAAGCTCTATATAGAACTGTGGGGATGACTCAACAGGCAGTGCGGAGTGGCAGCCAGTGGGGGCTAAATGCCGCTCTGGGAAGACAGGCCTGCGGCCAACAGCATTCACACTGGCCGCTGTGGCAAACGAGCCTCCAAAGTGCCTCATGAGAAACAGGCACATTTCAACTCTCGGCCTGCAGAACAGTCCGGTCAGGGGTTAGCAGCCAAGGTGACAGCATCCCTAAAAGGTTGACTCATTCCTTTGTCCCTACGTGGGTGTACAATTTGCTGCGTGAGGGTTTTCCAAAGGAAACAAGTTCTCACAGTTCCGTGTTTACAGGGAAACAAATATAAATTAGAAGATCCCTGCCCTGAAGAAGGGCTGAGGGCTGTTTCTCTCCTTGCTAAAACCCTTCTCTGTTGTAGGAGAGTGCTTGAAATGCCACCACCATCAATACTGCAGCCCCACAAGAAATACTGACAGTCATGCCGGTGGTAACAGTAACATCACATTTCAATTGATTTGTTAACTTTTTCAGAGCAATTTCATGCCCAGTATCTCACGCACACTTTGGGGTAAAAAAAAGCTGAAGAAAAGAAGTCAGTTTTTCACACAGAAGTCTAAAACAGTGAGCTTAAGAAAGAAACCACAAACAACGTGATCTGGCCTACCTATGGCTAAGAGTTTGCATTTACTCTTAAGACTCTCAGCACAGCGACAGACTCATCGTGAAAGCAGACTTTAGGGCAAGTTTCACAGGTTCTGTAAGTCTAAACTCCTATGACAGCTTCAGTTCCACTATTTTTTTTTATGTGAATTAGCAAAATTTCATAGAAATAGAACAAAAGTAAACTTTAACAAGGCCTCTGCACTAGTGAACACGATTTTCAAGTTAACGCCACCAAGGGAATGAAGGATAACTCTTATTTCTAGTAAAATAAGAGCTTCTCTTTTCCTTTTAATCATAACTCTCTAGCTAATCCACACACATTTAATATGATCCATGGCCTCTACTGATTCACGATGCTGCAGAGTATCAACAGTTTTAAAACGTTTAAGCTATGAACACAGCTTTTCCCCACCCCGACTCCCTACTAACAGACTCCCCAAAGGCCTTTAAAGTTCACGGTCAAGATAATCAGACAAGTTTTTATGCTAGTTGACCTTTCTCCTGGATTTGTTATAGTTTCCATATTCTTCTTAAATGTTCCAGTTCCTTCTTTTTGCTAACCCTACTTTCCCATCTCTCTATCTGACCTTTCCCTCTCAGAATCCCAAGTGGCCCCTTTTTCTTTGCCCTTCTCCCTGGGTAATCTCACCCTCTCTTACAATTTTAACTACCACCTAAAGGCTGACTCACGTCATTTCAGGTCCTTAATATTTCTTGCCCTAATATTTAAAAATTTATTATAGAAATACATACACAAAAGTAGAAAAAATGGTAATAATAAACTGCTATCTACCTATCAGACAGCCTCAAAATATATCAACATACAACCAAAATTGTTTCATCTATCCTGCCACACCCCCTACACACACACACAGGGCAAACAATGGAAGCTTCTGAAGCAAATTCTAGGCATCACATGATTTCATCTTAATCCTGTGTATCTAAAAGACAAGAACTATTTTTTAATATAATCATAATACCCTTATCATACCTAAATTTTTCAAATTCCTTAATATCATCAACTATTCAATCAGTTGTTCAAATTTTGCCATCTCATAATTTTTTTAGAGTTGATATAAGAACATCAGAGTCCAAAAGGGACAACACATTGCATCTTCACGGATGTGTCTCTTTTAATCTATAGATCCCACTTCCCTCTTTGCTTTTCTTGTAACTTACTTGTTGAAGAAACCAGGTTGTTTCCCCAAAATTTTGGAGCTTGGTAACTGTAACCCCATGGTGTCATTTAACATGCTGACCCACCCCCTCCGTTTCCAGTAAACTAACTAGTGCTGTCGAGTAGACCCCAACTCAGAGCAACCCCACGTGTGTCGGAGTAGAACTGTGCTTCATGGACTTTTCAGTGGATGTTTTTTTTTCCAGAAGTAGGTTGCCAGGCCTTTCTCCCCAGGTGCCTCTGGGTGGACTCAAACCTCCAACCCTTCGGTTAGCAGCCAAGCACAATAACTGATCCACCCAGGGATTCCCTCTAGAAAATTAGGAGTTAGATATAGACGTTGATCCAATTTGGTTAAAAATTTTCACAAGAATATTTTTGCACTTCACAAATAGCTTCTTAATTTGGCTGCTCCTCTCCCGCCTCACTTCTATCTAGAACCATCCACATTATCAACTGACTTTTACTCATTCTTCAAACCTCAGTTTAGGAGCTGCCTTCTCCAGAAAGTCTTCTCTCATCCTGGCACTCTCACACCCTCTTCACACCCTCCATTGTTGTTGATGTTAGGTGGCATCGAGTCGATTTCAACTCATGACCACCCTATGTACAACAGAACGAAACACTGCCCAGTCCTGGCCATGCCCACAATCATTGTTATGCTTAAGCCCATTGCTGCAGCCACTGTGTCAACCCAACTCCTTAAGGGTCTTCCTCTTTTCTGCTGACCCTCTACTTTACCAAGCATGATGTCCTTCTCCAGGGACTGATCCCTCCTGACAACATGTCCAAAGTATGTAAGATGTAGTCTCCCCATCCTTGCTTCTAAGGTGCATTCTGGTTGTACTTCTTCCAAGACAGATTTGTTTGTTCTTTTGGCAGTCCATGGTATGTTCAATATTCTTCGCCAACACCACAATTCAAAGGTATCAACTTTTATTCACTGTCCAACTTTCACGTGCATATGATGCAACTGAAAATAGCATGGTTTGGGTCAGGTGCACCTTAGTCTTCAAGGTGGGATCTTTATTTTTCAACACTTTAAAGAAGTCTTTTGCAGCAGATTTACCCAATGCAATGCGTCCTTTGATCTCTTGACTGCTGATCCACAGGTGTTGATTGTGGATCCAAGGAAAATGAAATCCTTGACAACTTTAATCTTTTCTCCATTTACCACGTGTTGCTTACGGGTCCAGTTGTGAGGATTTCTGTTTTCTTTATGTTGAGGTGTAATTCATACCAAAGGCTGTGGTCTTTGATCTTCATCAGTAAGTGTTTCAAGTCCTCTTCACTTTCAGCAAGCAAAGCTGGGTTATCGGCATAACACAGGTTATTAATGAGTCTTCCTCCAATCCTGATGCCCCATTCTTCTTCATATAGTCCAGCTTCTCAGATTATTTGCTCAGCATACAGATTGAAAAGGTATGGTGAAAGAATACAACCCTGATGCACACTTTTCCTGACTTTAAACCATGCAGTATCCCCTTGTTCCATCGGAACAACTGCCTCTTGATCTATGTACACGTTCCTCATGAGCACAATTAAGTGTTCTGGAATTTCCATTCTACACCCTCCCTGGACATGCTAAAACTCCTCACTTCTGCCTCCCCTGGGGAGTCCCTGTGTGACCAACGGTTAAATGCTAGACTACCAGCCAAAAGGCTAGTGGTTCAAACCTCCCCAGAGGGGCCTCAGGAGACAGGCCAGGTGACCTGCTTCCAGACAGGCCTGGCAATCTGCTTCCGAAAGGTCACAGCCTTGAAAACCCTATGAGGCAGTTCTACTCTGCACATGTGAGGTCACCACGAGTCAGAATCGACTCAACGGCAACTGACAGCAACAAATGTCCCTCAGCACCTGTGCCCACTTCTGTTGTTGTTCTTTAGCACATATCTCACTGTCTCTATTCCCAGAGCCAGCAAGTGTCTGACACGTGACAGCATTCATAAACGTATTCTAAACGGAATGCAAAGCCCTATTTATTGCAGAAAATTCAAACACCATGAGAAAACTTCATTACGACAAAAGAATCACTCACTACCTATCCAAAATGGACATGCACTCTGCTAAAATATTCATTAGAACACATGCTAAAGGTGTTAATTATATTTAAAAACTACATGAGGAATACTAAAATTATCCAAAGCATTGAAGGATAGGGTTAATATAAACAGGAAAATCCACAATAATACTCTCAGGAATATTAAGTGTTAATGACAATGAAAATGCCCAAACTGTACGAAATGAATAGGAGAACCAGAAAAACAGAGAGCCTAGCTCACCTATAAAATAATTAATCTTTTAGTAATCAAAAGCTGTCAACCTGACTAACAACTGATATTAGTGCCTATGACAGGATGTAGTATAGACAGGTATGCACAGAAATAATGAATGCCTTTTTATGATCTCTGTGGAACCTGGAAACCCTGGCGGCATAGTGGTTAAGAGTTCAGCTGCTGGATGGTTCAACATTAGAAAAACAATTAATGTAATCCATCATATAAATAAAACAAAAGACAAGAATCACAATATTTTATCAATTGATGCAGAAAAGGCGTTTGACAAAGTTCAACACCCATTCATGATAAAAACTCTCAGCAAAATGGGAATAGAAGGAAAATTCCTTTACATAATAAAGGGCATCTGTACAAAGCAAACAGCCATCATCATCCTAAATGGAGAGAGTCTGAAAGCATTTCCCTTGAGATTGGGAACCAGACAAGGATGCCCTTTATCACCACTCATATTCAACATTGTGCTGGAGGTCCTAGCCAGGGCAATTAGGCTAGAGAAAGCAATAAAGGGCATCCAGATTGGTAAGGAAGAAGTAAAAGTATCTCTATTTGCAGATGACACGACCTTATATACAGAAAACCCTAAAGAATCCTCACAAAAACTGCTGGAACAAATAGAAGAGTTAAGCAGAGCATCAGGATACAAGATAAACGTACAAAAATCAGTTGGATTCCTCTACACTAACAAAAAGAACACCGACAAGGAAATCACCAAGTCAATGACATTTATAGTAGCCTCCAAGAAGATAAAAATACTTAGGAATAAATCTCACCAGAGATGTAAAAGACCTATACAAAGAAAACTACAAGACACTACTGCAAGAAAACAAGAGAGACCTACATAAGTGGAAAAATATACCTTGCTCATGGATAGGAAGACTTAACATTGTAAAAATGTCTATTCTACCAAAAGCCATCTATAGATACAATGCAATTCCGACTGAAATTCCAATGATGTTTTTTAATGAGATGGAGAAACAAATTACCAACTTCATATGGAAGGGCATGAGACACCAGATTAGTAAAGCATTACTGAAAAAGAACAAAGTGGGAGGCCTCACTCTACCTGGTTTTAGAACCTATTATACCACCACAGTAGTCAAAACAGCCTGGTACTGGTACAACAACAGATGCATAGACCAATGGAACAGAACTGAGAATCCAGACAGAAATCCATCCACATATGAACAGCTGATATTTGACAAGGCCCAAAGTCCATTAAATGGGGAAAAGATAGTCTGTTTAACAAATGGTGCTGGCATAACTGGACATCCATCTGCAAAAAAAAAAAAACAAGACCCATACCTCACACCATGCACAAAAACTAACTCAAAATGGATCAAAGACCTAAACAAAAAATCTAAAACAATAAAGATCTTGGAAGAAAAAATAGGGACATTAGGAGCCCTAATACATGGCATAAACAGTATACAAAACATTACTAAAAATGCAGAAGAGAAGCCAGATAACTGGGAGCTCCCAAAAATCAAACACCTATGCTCATCCAAAGACTTCACCAAAAGGGTAAAAAGGCTACTTACAGACTGGGAAAAAGTTTTAGCTATGACATTTCCAATCAGTACCTGATCTCTAAAATCTATATGATTCTGCAAACACTCAACTACAAAAAGACAAATAACCCAATTAAAAAATGGGCAAAGAATATGAACAGGCACTTCACTAAAGAAGACATTCAGGTGGCTAATAGATACATGAGCAAATGCTCACAATCATTAGCCATTAGAGAAATGCAAATCAAAAGTATAATGAGATTCCATCTCACTTCAACAAGGCTGGCATTAATCCAAAAAAACACAAAATAATAAATGTTGGAGAGGTTGTGGAGAGACTGGAGCACTTATACACTAATTAGATAGTAGATAAGAATTATTTTAGGTGAAGAGAAAGACAACACACAATACAGGAGAGGTCAGCACAACTGGACTAAATGAAAAGCAAAGAAGTTCCCTGAATAAACTGAATGCTTCGAAGGCCAGTATAGCAGGGGCGGGGTGTGGGGGCCATGGTTTCAGGGGACATCTAAGTCAATTGGCATAATAAAATCTATTAAGAAAATATTCTGCATCCCACTTTGGAGAGTGGCTTCTGGAGTCTTAAACACTAGCAAGCGGCCATCTGGGATGCATCAATTGATCTCAACCCACCTAGAGCAAAGGAGAATGAAGAACACCAAAGACACAAGGTAATTATGACCCCAAGAGACAGAAAGGGCCACATAAACCAGAGACTACATCAGCCTGAGACCCGAAGAACTAGATGGTGCCCAGCTACAACCGATGACTGCCCTGACAGGGAACACAACAGAGAACCCCTGAAGGAGGAGGACAGCAGTGGGATGCAGACCCCCAAATTCTCCTAAAAAGACCAGACCTAAAGGTCTGACTGAGACTAGAAGGACCCCGGAGGTCATAATCCCCAGACCTTCTGTTAGCCCAAGACAGGATCCATGCCCAAAGCCAACTCTTCAGATACGGACTGGACTTGACTATGGGACAGAAAATGACACTGGTGAAGAACGGGCTTCTTGGATCAAGTAGACACACGAAACTATGTTGGCATCTCCAGTCTGGAGGGGAGATGAGAGAGCAGAGGGGGTTAGAAGCTGGTCGAATGGACATGAAAACAGGGAGTGGAGGGGAGAAGCGTGCTGTCTCATTAGGGGGAGAGCAATTAGGAGTGTATAGCAAGGTGCATATAAATTTTTGTATGAGAGACTGACTTGATTTGTAAACTTTCACTTAAAGCACAAGAAAAATTAAAAAAAAAAAAAAAAAAACTCAGCCACTAACCAAAAGGTGGGCAGTCTGAATCTACCAGGTGCTCCTTGGAAACCCTATGCGGCAGTTCTACCCTGTCTATAGGGTTGCTGTGAGTGGGAATTGACTCAACGGCAATGGATATGGTTTTTTTTGGTTGGTGGGACTTCAGACACTGAAATGTAGTTCAGCTCCTACGTCCATTTCTGATTTGGATTTTCACAAGGGCATGTGTGAGTTTACTGAAGTTCAGCGCTACAAAAATCTAATCATCATATCAAAATTTCCCAGGTTCCAACCAGTTAACTCTCTCCCCCACACACCTGATGTTGGGCAAAGTGAAAGCACCCAAAAGATAACGTAATCCAGTACCCAGGCCAGTCGCTACAGGCCCTCGGCAGACTCCACTTCCTGTGACCACAACCTACTAGTGACGAAGACCCTGGCGAAGATGCTCCCTCATTTCCACAGGTAAGCTACTCCTTGGCCTCAGGATAGGTGAAGGCTACATTTGCAGCTAACTTTCCGAAGTACAGTAAATGTTAACAGCTGTGATAATCACAAATGTAAACAGGCAACTCATTCAGACCGGATGTCTGTAATGTAATGCTGTGATTAGGCAGTGACAATGTCAGTGTGGGCATGAAGACAAGGGTGAATCGGCCTGACACTGTCCCTGCTCTAATAATGAAGTCAATATGAAAATCTCTAACCAACACTCAAAGTAAAAAACAAAAACGACAAAGGAAACTACTAAGCATTAGGGAGACTGTCTCCATGTAACTCACAGTAAGTGAAAGAGAGCCAGTTCATACTTACAAACTGTGGTAAGTGCTTTGAAAAAAAAAAAAAAGCACAAGATATTACGGCAGAATAACAAAGATTTCATAGCGAGGGTTCTCATTTAGGTGAGGGGTTGATCAAGAAAGATCTCTGTGAGAAAGAAATTTAAGCCGAGAACTAAAACATCACTGTCTCTCCAATGCTTAGCATAAGGTGGTGCTCAGTAGTCACTGAATAAATTTTTCAGTATTAAAATGGTCAAATTGTTTCAGCCAATATTTCCATTCCTAAAAAAAAAATCCAAAATGCAGATAAAGGTTTAAAAGACGTTCATGTAAGCGTAAACAATTAAAAATGATTCACCCCAAAAACATCTAGCTCATTTGGCGTAACATAATTTATAAAGAAAATGTTCTACGTTCTACTTTGGTAAGTAACATCTGGGGTCTTAAAAGCCTATGAGCAGCCATCTAGGATACTCCACTGGTCTCACCCCTTCAGGAACAAGGAAGAACGAAGAAAACTAAACATACAAGGGAGAGATTAGTCCAAAGGACTAATGAACCACATCTACCACAGCCTCCACCAGACTGAGTCCAGTACAACTAGATGGTGCCCGGCTACCACCACTGACTGTTCTGACAGGGATCACAATAGAGGGTCCTGGACAGAGCTGGAGAAAAATGCAGAACAAAACTCTAACTCAAAAACAAAGACCAGACTTGCTGGCCTGACAGAGACTGGAAAAACCCTAGGAGTATGGCCCCCAGAAACCCTTTCAGCTCAGTAATGAAGTCACTCCTAGGTTCACCCTTCAGCCAAAGACTGGACAGGCCCATAAAGCAAAATGAGACTAAAGAGGCACACCAGCCCAAGGGCAAAGAATAGGAGGCAGGAGGGAACAAGAAAGCTGGTAATAGGGAACCCAAGGGAGAGAATTGACATGTCATGGGGTTGTTAACCAATGTCACAGAACAGTGTATATAAAAAAAAATACTGACTGTTAAATGCGAAACTAGTTTGTTCTGTAAACCTTCATCTACAGTACAATAAAAAAAAAAAAAAGAACAGCCAACACTGAAAATAAAAAAAAAAAAAGATTCACCCTGAGACTATGGCCCCCAGACATCCTTCTAACTCCAAACTCAAGTTACTCCCGAAGCCCACCTTTCAGCCAAAGATTAGACAGGCATATAAAACAAACAGCAACATGTGTGAAGAGCCTGCTTCTTAGATCAATCAAGTATACGAGACCAAATGGACGATACCTGCATAAAAGAAATGAGCAGCAGCCAGGAAGGGACAGGAAAAATGGATGAATACAAACAAGGGAACCCAGAGTAGAAACGAGGACAAGGCTAACACAACATTGTGGGAACTGCAACCAATGTCACAAAAGTTTGTATATAAATCTTTGAAGGATAAACTAATTTGCTCTGAAACTCTCGTCTAAAGCACAATTTAAAAGATGATTCCAATGTCCAAACAGGGGGATTAAAAAAAAAAAAAATGATGGCACAGAAAGGAATGTTATACACCCATTAAAAAGGTTATTTGTAAAAATATTTTGACAAATTTGTAAAAATATTTCAGTGACATAGCTACTACTGCCAAATGAAAAGAGCAAGATACATAACTGGGTTTATAGTATTAACTCAGTTATTTTCAAAATACACATTTAGAAAAAGATTGGAGGGAAATATGCAATATGGTAACAGTGATTTTCTCCGGGAGATGGAAACCATGGGGAGTTTTTGGAACAGGGATTCTTTCTGATACCCACGGTTCTCCAAGAGCCTTGCACAATGTTTGATGAAAAACTAAGAGTGGGAAAGTGATTATCTCTAAGTACTGGAATTCCACCACTCGCCTGTCAGTACACCTATTGTGGTAGCTTGCATGTTGCTGTGTTGCTAGAAGCTATGACATCGGTATTTCAAAGTAACAGCAGGGTCATCGATGGTGGACAAGTTTCAGCAGAACTTCCAGACTAACACACACTAAGAAGGATGTGGTGATCTACTTTTTAAAAAATTGGCCAGTGAAAATCTTATGAATAGCAGCAAAACACTGTCAGCTATAGTGACAGAAGATGAGCCCCTCAGGTTGGAAGGCATTCAAAATACAACTGGGAAAGAGCTGCCTCCTCGAAGTAGAGTCGACCTTGATAACATGGATGGAGTAAAACACTCAGCGTCTTCATTTGCTGATGCGGCACAACTCAAAATGAGAAGAAACAGCTACAAACAGCCATTAATAATCAGAATGTCAAATGAATCTAGGAAAATTAGAAGGTGTGAGAAATGAAATAGAACGCATGAGAATCGCTACCCTAGGCATTAGTGAGCTGAAATGGACTAGTATTGGCCAATATGAATAGGATGTAACACTGGAAGCACTCACTCATCTATGCCAAGAAATCTGGAAGACAGTTACCTGGCCAACTGGCTGAAACAGATCTTTATTTGTGCCCATTCCTAAAAAAGGTGATCCAACAGAATGTGAAAATTATTGAACAATATCATTAATATCACACACAAGTCAAATTTTGCTGAAGATAATTCAAAAGCAGTTGCAGCAGTACCTCAACAGAGAACTGCCAGAAATTCAGGCTGAATTCAGAAGATGTGGAACAAGAGATGTCACTGCTGATGTCAGATATATCTTGGCTAAAAGCAAAGAATACCAGAAAGATGTTCACCTGTGTTTTACTGACTATGCAAAGGCATTCAACTGTGTGGATCAGAACAAATTATGGATAACACTGTGAAGAATGGGAATTTCAGAATACTTAATTGTGCTCATTCAGAACCTGTACATAGACCAAGAGGTAGTCATTTGAACAGAACAAGGGGATACCGAGTCAAGGTTGCATTCTTTCACCATACTTACTCCACCTGTATGCAAATAATCGAAGAAACCAGACTATATGAAGAAGAACGCAACATCAGGATCGGAGGAAGACTACTTAACAACCTACAATATGCAGATGACACAACTCTGCTTGCTAAAAGCAAAGAGGACTTGAAGCACTTACTGATGAAGATGAAAGACTACAGCCTTCAGTATGGATTACACCTCAACATAAAAAAAAAAAAAAATCCTCACAACGGATCAATAAGCAACATCACAATAAACAAGGAAAAGACCGAAGTTGTCAAAGATTTCATTTTACTTGGATCCACAATCAAAACCCATTGAAGCAGCAGTCAGGAAATCAAATGATGTATTGCATTGGGCAAATCTGCTGCAAAATACCTCTTTAAAATGTTGAAAAGCAAAGATGTCACCTTGAGGACTGAGATGCACCTGACCCAAGCCATGGTATTTTCAATCGCCCCATATGTACATGAATGCTGTACAACAAATGAGGAAAACTGGAAGAAAAATCGATGCCTTTGAATTGTGGTATTGGTGAAAAATATTGAATATACCACGGACTGCCTGAAGAACAAACAAATCTGTCCTGGAAGAAGTACAGCCAGAATGCTCCTCAGAAGCAAGGATGGTGAGACTTTGTCTCATGTACTTTATACATGTTATCAGCAGGGACCAGTCCCTGGAGAAGGCATCAAGCTTGGTAAAGTTGAGAGTCAGTGAAAAAGAGGAAGACCATCAAAGAGATGGATTGACACGGTGGCTGCAACAATACGCTCAAATATGGCAAAGATTGTGAGGATGGCACAGGACCGGACAGTGTTTTGTTCTGTTGTACACGGGGACACTATAAGTTGGTACCAACTCGACCGCACCTAACAACAACAACAAAGTACTGGAATGAAGTAGGTTACGAAATTCTCTAAGTCACATTTCAAGAGAATCACTCAGCGAATTTAGCAGCTCAGAATTTGGGCATTTTCACATTGGCTGGGACATCTCATCTAGAAAATCCTTGACAACCAGGCTTCCTGAGGAACATAAGTAACAAGTCTCCTTCCCAAGAAAGTACTGTAATTTAGGTCAGAAGCTGCCCGCTCAAAATTTTTACTTCTTCTAGCAATCAGTTAGTACCTCCTGTGCAGCACTAAAACATGAAAGGATACAGTGCGTACTCTTTACAGAAAGAAAATACAGTATCTGCCTGTTCTTTCACAGGCTGCACATGCAGAAAACAAATGGGAACTTTCTAAGTCTTAAACAGAGAGAAGAAAAGGCGCTAGGAAAGGGAATTAAGTCTCCTGCTTACTTCTCTTTACATAACTCTTCCCATCTCACCCAGCATCCCAAATAACAGACACATACAAACTGTGCCTGTTTCTTCTTTCAGAAAAATGTCAAGGATCAACAACAGTTGGAAAATGAAATTTTATTGAGACAGAGTTTACAAAAGCATTAAAATAATGGTCTCTAAAAAGAAATCTAATGAAAGACGTGTAAGACCACCATAAAGAAAATTATAAAATCTCACTGGGAGACCTTACAGTAAATGTAAATAAATGGAGAGATATATCATGTTCATGATACAATATTCTCCCCAAATTGGTTCACAGACTTAATGTAATCCCAATCAAAATCCCATGGTGATTTTAAAATTCATATGACAAGGCAAAGGACCAAGAATAGCCAAGAAAGGCACTTTTGAAAAAGAACAAGTGGGTAGGGAGGACTGACATCTCCCATATGACAGGCCTTACTATAATTATTATCATGAAGGCTGTGAGGTACTGTACAGGTACAGACAAATAAACCAATGGAACCAAAGACTGAAACACACCCACACACAGGTAAGTCCTTGATATACTAAAGAGGTAGCTCTGCTGCTCAGTGGGGAAAGAGGAGAAGGGCATTTTCAGTAAGTGGGAACCCATTTTAAAAAATGATAAAATTGAACCCTATATAAGAAAATAACTCCAGAAGTACGAAATATAAAACAAACTATAAAAACACTCATAAATCAATTACGTTAAATTTAGAAATTCTTAGTCAAAAGATACAATAAAGAGAATGAAAAAGACAAATCAGAGTGCGAGAAGACACCTGCAACACGTATAAGCAACAACAAACCAGTATTCAGAATTTCTCTTATTCAACAAGAAGAAATGACAATATTATAGAAAAACAGTCAAAAGACTAGGTACTGCACAAAAGAGAAAATTCAAATTGCCAATAAATACAAGAAAATATATCCAACCTTACTAGAAAATAATTCAATGAAAATCAAGAACGTGGTATGGTAATTTTATATAATCGGCAGAGTACAGACATTGAAAGTCTTAATTCCAAGTGCCGGCAAGGATATGGGGAGGAGTAAGAACTTTCATACACTGCTGGGGGGACTAGAAACTGGTACAACCACTCCGGCAAACAGTTTAGCATTACTTAGTCATTTTACAAAAGCTGGAATATACATACACTATTACCCAGCATTTCCATTCCTAAGCAAATACTTATGTATGCATGTACCAGGATAAGTGAAAAACATTCACAGCAACACTGTACAGCCCAAACTTGAAAACAATTCCAATGTCCATTAGCAGAACAGACTTTTTAAAGGATTATGGAGTGATTATCCACAGGGGCACCCACTATTCAGCGATGAAAATGGATGGTCTATATCTAAACACAACAACAGGAATGAGTATCACATACTGTTGAGCAAAAGAAGACGAAAAGGAATACAGAATTGTTCATCCATATAAACTTCAACTAAACTACATTGTTTTAGGAATGAATCTATAGTAGGTAAAAGAAAAAAAAAAAAAAACCCACTGCCACTGAGTCAATTCCAACTCACAGCAACCCTATAGGACAGAGTAGAAACTGCCCCATAGGGTTTCCAAGGAGTGGCTGGTGGACTTGAACTGCCGGCCTTTTGGCCGGCAGCTGTAGCTCCTAACCACTGCACCACCAGGGCTCCAAGGAAAGAAATGATTTTCAGAAAGTCAGAGCAGTGGTTACTCCGAGGAAGGAGAGACGGGGTTGTGGTCAGAGAGGCTTCCTTGGAGCTGGTAATGAGCTATTCTTGAGCTGGGTGGTGCTTACACAGCTCTTTGCTTTATGGTTATTCTGCAAACTATCATAGGACTTATGCATTCTTCTGTATATATGTTATTATTTCCCCCCAAAAAAGAAGAAAGGACTTGAATGGTAAAATATATATCATCTAATTTCAAGGGGGCTGATTAGTATAAGAACAGTCTTAGCTTTGAAGCCTAATTTCAAATGTTCTGTCCCATTGTCCTCTACGTTTATTCAAATCTGTTGGATCATGAAAAATCCACAGTTCAGAAATGAAGGTTTCCATACCAAAAGAAAAAAAAAAAAACCCCGCTGTCATCAAGTCAATTCCGACTCACGGCGACCCTACAGGACAGAGTAGAGCTGCCCTACATGGTTTCCAAGGAGCAGCTGGAGGATTCAAACTGCCGACCTTCTGGTTAGCAGCCATAAGCTCCTAACCACTACTCCCCCAGGGCTGCATACGCAACCTTTTTGTGGGTGATGTTTCAGCTTTCATTTATTCAGTTCTCAACCAGCGAGGGAAAGGCACTTTCTCAATAATGACACTACCTTCAGAATGTAAAAATTCAAGTCATACAAAGTTCTCATCAGCTTTAATAGCTGAGCAAGGAAGTGAGGACAGCCATCTAGGAGATGCCTGGGAAAGGGGACAAGCTGGGAAGAGGAAAGGTAAATCTCTCACCATTTTCAAAAAATTTGCCTGGTTTTCAACCTTTATCTATGACCCCCAAAATTATCCCCTATTAACAGACCACCAGCCCCAAATTTAGTTTGTAATACCCAAAACAGGAAGAGAAAAAAAAAAAAATCTTGTAGTTATTAGCTCTGATAAAAGAGCTCATGGTTCGTCTGTGAAGAGACCAGGAGAGGAGGTAGCAAACACTAGCAGCGGTGGTATATCTTTTTCCACTTGTTATCTGTCAACATCGTCCTCAGTGTCTCACTTACTAGAGGCACTTCATGAGCATCTGCTGCGTCCTAATTTCCACTGCAGTCACAGCAGTGAACAGTAGCAGAATTGCAGAAAGGTACAAGTTGTAGGAAAGAAATAAAACTTTAAAAGTCAAGGACAAAACAAAGGTCAAGAATATAATCCCCCAAAATGCCAGCTTTCTCTTAAAAGCCTTTATGAATCTATGAATTTGTCATACATTAATTTCTCTAACTTTAGTCTGCAACACCTCTCAAGTAATGCTTTCCACGTAATTAGTATTCACTGGGTATCAAATCTGTAATTCTCAAACTCCAAAAGGCATTCCTTTTAGGATACAAGCAAGCCATCAGCTTATAAATGGATTATATTCCAAAAGCTCATTTGTAATTTGATTATTTGAAACTGGGAATGCATCTTCCCACAGAAGCCATGATACATAAATTACAGCAAAATTTCCAGGCTTACCCATGAAAGCATGTAAGACACAATATACCTGCAATGAGAAGTAGAAGCAAACAGTATTTCATCTCCCATTCCAGGAGCTCCTGAAAATAGGCCTGAAGCAGTTTCAAGCCAGTTCTGAAATTCATTCATACTTAAGAGATTGATATCATAATCAGAGGGGTGGATATGTAAGAAAAAGACAGCCAAAGAGCCCTAAAAAAAAAAAAAAAAAATCCCACTGCCGTCATTAAAGGAAGAGGAGGCAAGAGTGAAACTTAAATTTTCCATTACGATACACTCATTCAATGTGTGCCAGGACTCCTCAGAGCCAGAGCCAATGGGAACTGGGACTAGATCATTAGAGAAAAGGTTTTTCCAGGATTCTCTAAGCCCAGGCTGGACAGGACCCATAAGCAGATCGATTTTATCTTCTAGACCTAAGTGCTCAACCTAGAAGAGAAGAATAATATTAAAATAAACACTTTGAAAGTTTATGAATTTTTTTCCAGTTAAATCAAATTCTTATTTTTCTTAAGGCTTGAGTTAACCAAAGACACCTTCTTGTCTTTAGGGTTCCAACTTCATCTGTTTAGGAAACAGAGGTGTCAGAGCTTTCACTGCCTACTGCCCCATAAGTATCTTTCCTAACCAACTGAATGTCTATATAAGATATGCTTCTAAACGAAACAGGTCTGAGAAGTAAATTTCTCACTCAACTCTCTCAACCCATAGTACCCTATCCACGAAAAAGGGCCTCCTCCTCTCTCTCTATTCTGTTCCAGAACTCTACGCTTCCCAATTTCACAATCTTCTCATGGATTTTCCATTTCTACTCCTACTCTTACAACCCTATAAATGGCCATTCAAAGAAGACCTAGTATAAAATATAATAATTATTTTCTTACCAGCCCATCCAGCCTCTTGCCCTTTTTGGCCAGAGGAAGCACCATCTGCGAACAGTCGAAGCAAGTATGTCCAGGTAAAGCCCTGCAACTAGACACTAACAACATTACTCCTGTCCAGACATGTGTCTGATGGCTGCTGGGTGGAATAACAAAGAAAAGAATAACAAGCATGTTTTTTTTAACAAGAAATAGCTGTTCTGTTAAGTTTTTAAGGTCTCTTAACTTGAGCAATATTCTTATTTCCACCAAATAGTAACAGAATCTAATTTTGACAGTCACGTTAGTGATTTTTGCTAAGGCAATTAGTGTTTCTGATCACTGGCATACATCTCCCCACCTAAGCTATTTTTCTGCAGTCATCAAGCTTCTTATAGATTATTTCCTTATTAAACTCCTCTCCCCTTTAGCATTATTCTAATACCATTGCTTCACTTTCTAATGCTGAATACAATTTCATTTTCTTAGGTTTCTTTTCTCTTGCCCAAAAGATAATTATGTTTGATACACCATTATGTTTGTCTCTTGGTTTCAAGTATCTATATTCCCTTATAAGCATGATCACAATTAATCAAGTTGGGCTCCTGGAGTTAGGGAACCATTTTAGCAACTAAGGAGGTTGGCTCAGACACAGCTCAACCCAAAGGAGGGGGTCAAGATCAGAAGTTTTCAACTTGTGCTCCCCTGAGAAATGCCTGAGTGGCAGAAACGATGCTAATTAAGTGGGGCTCTGGGGTGCTGACTCTTCCATTCCAGTTTTATTCAACCAGAGCTGCTGTTTTATATGCTGGACTTGTATATAAACTTCAAATTTATAAAGAGCTCTTCAACTTAAAGAACCGTTAAAACTACTGGTCTGGATGTCCTATCATTGATTAAAAGAATAAAAGAGTTACTCCACAAAATAATTCGTCTATAAAGGAACAGACTCAGAAAGTCCTTCTTTGAAATAATCTAAACACTAAATTAAACAAGTAGTTTTTTTCTTTCTGTCCTGTCACAGAGTCAACAATCTCCTCCTTTTCTCAAACACTTAAATCTAAGGAGCCAACGTTTCTGTGACTTAATAGTTCTAGTTTCATCATTCATTCATTTGCTCATTCATGTGACAGATACTTTTCAAACATTTACATATTCTAAGACCTTGCTGCTCAAAGGTTGGTCCTCAGATCAACAACGCTGGCATCATGTGAATGGGGATTAGAAATGCAGATTCTCAGGCCTCGCCCCAGGCCTACCTAAGGAGTCGGAATCTCCACGAACAAGATCCCCATGTTCACATGGGCACACTAAGAGTTTGTGGCTGAGCGCGAAGGATGCCACAGTAAATCAGACAAACATAATCCCTCCTTTCACAAAGTTTCTCATCTAGTCAAATATAGTAAGTTAATAATGCACAAGGTACTTTGGAAGCACACTGAAAGCGCAAGCACCTAACTTAAGCTGGGTATTTAAGGAAGCCCCGAGGGAAGCAAGGCCTTCCCTGATACTTGAATAGATAGAAATGCTACCCATAGGGAGGAAGAAGGTCATTCCAGGAAGAAAATACAATATATGAGAAGAGAACTGAGATGGAAAACACCAAATCATTTCATGTGAGTGGGAAAAGATAAGGACAGGGAGGGAGGGAGCACAGAAGCCTAGGTATGAAGGACCTGGTTTTATCATGCTGAAGAACGTAAACTTTATTCTGGAGGAAATGGAGAACTACTGAGTGATTTCATGCAGATGAGTAATAATCTCAATTCCAGTTTTCGAAAGGTCATCCTAGTGGCCATAGGGATGAGATGAGAAACAAAGGATACCAGTTAGGAGGCTGACACAGTAACCCAAACAAGATATTGCTATAAGTCTGAATGAAATGGCAGCAATAGAGGTGGCAAGAAAAGAAAGACTGTATTAGATAACACTGTGGCAGAACCCACAAAAATTGGTGACTGATGAGAAGGAAGGGCAAAGGACAGGGTAGAAGGGAGATGAATCAAAACTGATTTCAAAGAATAGCATGTTACAATCTTTCTGGAGGACAATCTGGACATACTAATTTAAAAAAATAAAAAATTTCATTCCCAAACACATTATTAGCAGAATCCAAAAGGGGAAATGTTCTTTATGAACTTTTTTAATGTTTATATCTTTTCATATACTAATTCTACTTTGGGGAGTTTGTCTCACAGTGATTTACACCAAGATTTACATGCCAAGATGTTTACTGCAGTATTATTTATAACAGAAAAAATAAAAACAATGCACGAGTCTCATAAGAGGAAACTGGTTAAATGTTATACATATAATTCAAATATCAAAGAAAGAAAAAAATGTTTTCTAAGACTAATGATATAGGAAAATCTCATGATATAATTCTACATAAAAATAGTTTATGCAGTGTAAAAGTAAACAAGTACAGGGACAAACAAAAACTGATAGAAAGTATATTAAATGCTGCCATTGGCTATTACTGTATTGCGAGGAATTTGTTTTCTTTTTCCCTACATTTTACCTGATCATAAAATAGGTAAAACCCTTAAGTTTTCATTTAGGATGAAAACAAAACAGCTTTCTGATTTGAACTGGATGAAAGGTGGTGCAATTTCCTACAATGCAGGACGCTGTAGGGACTGCAGGTTTGGGAGGTATAAGACGATGAGTTTAACTTTCATCATCTGTGGCACTGCCAACGGAGGTGTCCAACAGACAGCCAGGAGTATGAGTCTGGAGATTAGGAGAGACACGTGGCCTGGAAGTATAAATATACGAGTCAACAGCATACAAAAAAAGAAACCTAACCCACTGCCGTCCAGTTGATTCCGAATCATAGAGATCCTACAGGACAGAATAAAGCTGCCCCAAGAGGGTTTCCAAAGAGTGGCTGGTGGATTCAAACTGCCCAACTTTCGGTCAGAAAGCTGAGCCCTTAACCACTGTGTCGCCGTCTCCCAGGAGCACGTGACGGTGGCTAAAGCCGAAGCTCTCAGGGAAACCACTCAAGGCAAAGACAGAGTGAGGAGCAAAGAAGATCTAGGGCTGGACTCTGAAGAGGAACACAATTTAAGAAACGGATGGAGAATACGAAGACAGCAAAGAGTCTGAGCAGACCAAGGAATGGCTGGCAAGAGAGTTACAAAGGCCCGGGAAGAGTAATGTCACAGAACTCAGTGGGAGAAGCAGTTTCTAGTCTGAGGGAGTGGCCGACCAGATGACACACTGAAGAGAGGTCAAGAAGGATAAAGACTGAAGAGTGCCTATTTGATCCGGCAACAAAAGGAACACTAACGATTTTGACAGTGACAGGTTCTGAAAGGAGGTAGGGGCAGAGGCCAGAATGCGGTGAAGTCTCTGGGGCATGAGAAGCTAGAAACAGTAATTATAAACTACCTTTTCCAGGAGGCTGGATACAAAGGGAAGGTTAGAGACCTGCTCATGGATAGAGGTTGTTTTGTTTTTGTTTTTTGCCTCCTCCCCCAATTAGAAAAACCTCAGTTAAATTATATGCCAAGGAGGAAGAGTCCAGAGAGAAAGGCTAAAATGCACCAACACCTCTGATCACGGCTGTCAGCACCAACTTTCCCTACTTTTTACCCTGATATTAGAGGTTTGTTGTTAGCTGTCTGTCATCACCTTCACTGCCATTTCTCCTGCCCCGGAGGAGTGCTTGTCCTTACTCCTGTGCAAGGCAAAGCCAACACCTTTGGATTCCATCCCCTCACATGTCCACAGGAACCTTGCTCCATCCGTTCTCCCTTCCCTTTTTCTGTCTCTTCAACCTTCCCTCTGGACTCTTTCCTCTTAGTACATAAATAAACTGGTGTTTCTCCCATCTTGAGGGGGAAAATAAGAGTAGAAATTATAAATGGGAAAAGAACACAAAAAAACTGCCTGAGTATCCATTACTTGCCATACTCTGCAGGTGACTAGGGATGCAAACACAGAGTCCTTGCCCTAGTGGGTCAAACAAGTAAACCATTCCTCCATTCACTCAACAAACATTTACTGGGTACCTACTATGAGCCAGGCACTGTTCCAGGAGTTAGGTACACGCCAATGAACAAAATTAAGTTTCTGGCCTCATGAAACTTACTATCGAAGAGGGGAATATAGACAATAAACAAATATATACATAAGCAGAAGTGCTCTGAAGAAAAACAAAGCAGTTTAGGACGGCAGAAAGTAACAGGAGGTGCTATTTTAGATAAGACAGGCAGGGTAGGCCTTCTGAGGAAAAGGCATTTGTGCAGAAACCTCCGTGAAGGCACTGCAAGGACAGGCCCTGGGACAGGAGCACGCCTTATGTGTGCGAGAAACAGCAAGAGTGTCGGTGTGGCTGAAGCAGAGTAGAATGGGCCAGGGGAGAGTGGCAGGAAACGAGGTCAGACAGGAAACCAGGGGCCCCATCGTAAGTACTATGATTTCATCGTAAGTCTCATGGGAAGGCATTGAAGGGTTTGAGTGTAACAATGTGATTTCAGTCTTCAAAGGCTTACTCATGTTGCTGAGTAGAGAATTCCAGTTACAATACACGGTGATAAAGAGCAACTGGGCAAACCAAAAGAGGGGCATCACCTAACACTGAGCATGAGTTGGGAAAGGCTTCTCGAAGGCAGTGATGCTTGAACAGAATGCTCAAGGGCAATTAAGAGCAAGAAGAGCAGAGGAGGGCACATAGTAGAAAAGGCACAGAGGTTGTGAAAAGATTTTGCATTTCTATACCTCAGCATCGAACCATCAGAAAATGTTTTATAAAAATATGCCACTCATAATATCTACATAAAAATGTAAGATACCCAGGAAAAAAACATTTGCATGATCTTTATGAAGAAAATTATAAAACTCTGTGGAAAGACACAGGTGCCCTGGTGGTACAGTGGTTAAAGTGCTCGGCTACTAACCCAAAGGTCGGTGGTTCAAACCTACCAACTGCTCTGCGGGAGAAAGACAGGGCAGTTTGTTTCCATAAAGATTTACAGCCTTGGAAACTACGGGGCAGTTGAACTCTGTCCTACAGTGTCGCTAGGAGTTGGAATTTACTCAGCAGCAGCAGGTGTGGTTTTTGTTGGGATGGATATAACCATGGGAATCAATAGCACACGATGGTGGTTAAAACCACAGTTTTTGTTTTTATCCCACAGGGCAGTCACTGAAAAATACCAATTAATCCCTAATCTTAGTACAGTGTTTAACATACTGATGCTTAGTAAATATTTGCTTAATTACTGAATTTATAGAAGGGGTGGAGTGGGGAAGCACAGCAATAGGAAGACAAATTAGAAAGTAGTTGTAATAATCCAGGTAGGAAATGTTGGGCTTAGAGTGATCACCTCACTTTACCACTCTACAAGGTAACAAAATACATTACAAACATAAAGACCCTGACTCAAATCAGGCAATGCAGTAATCCCCTATCCACTCACCATTCTTCCGTTCACTAAGTGGAGGCAAATTGGGATTCCTGCCAGGGTGGAGGCCGAGGGTCAGCTCGGGCTGCAGGGAGAGCTCCTGCAGCTCATTGGCAACAGCTTCGCTCTGAGGGCTGGGTGCCGCTGACAGGGACACCAGTACTGGCTCATCATCATTTTCGCCAGCCCCTCCTCCGTCCAGCCCATTCACAGCAATGACGGAAGGGGGCAGGCACACCACACTGGAGAAATCCACTTTGGCTTTCGTGATGGCAACCTGGAAATGGAAAGAGAGATAAAAAGTTCAGACGTCACCATAAAGAGACTGTTCCACTGAGTATATGCTGAATACTGATATTATAAATTATATTGTTGGCAAACTACCATGATTCTTAAAAGCTTTTTTATAAAGTAAGCTAGCATCATTATTAATATTTACTGTGCTCACACGTAAATTTTCACACGTAAATACTACAGTTAAACTGTTGGTCTTGAAACAAGAAAATCTCATTTTCAGACTTAACTGATATTTGTGATATTATAACTTACGGGGCAGTTCTACTCCGTCCTATAGTGTCGCTATGAGTCGGAATCGACTCGATGGCACTGGGTGACCGGGTGGGATTAACTACCATGATTCTTAAAAGCTTTTTATAGAGTAAGCCAGCATCATTATTAATATTTACTGTGCTCACAGAATGCAGGAGACTTCAAGTCTGATACTGTCCTCAACTAGATCACTCAAGGAGAACAAACAATTGAAATAAAGGCAGCACACAAACATGACTAACGGGATAAAAGAAAACAGCGATCAAGGAGAAACAGGCATAAGACAAATGACCATCTTGAGAAAAACATTTAATGAGTATTCACAAGGCACTAAAGTACCATATGGTACCAACATAATCTTGGAGAGAAAAATTCTTTAAGAAAACAATTCCCAAACCATTAGATTCCATAAAGAAATATCAATATAGAGATGTCTGTCTGATGATGGATATTAGGCCAAATATTTTAACCTATGTGAATATTTTATCATAGTACCCAGGAATAGGACATTAAAAACAAAACGCCTGGCAACATGAGAAAGTGCAAGGTCTTTAAAATGTCAAAAAATACATATAACATGGAAGTCTCTTGAATAACACAGAAATTAAAGGTTAAGTGAATTAAAAATATACTCATTCATTGAATCAAGAATGATTTTTATAAAACGCCTAAAATATGGAAAACACGTATTTTAAATGTTAAAAAAAAGTAAGATATAAAACTGTAAATGCTTACGTAAAAACACTGTAAGAAGAAAAAATGACTATAAAGAAGCATACCAAAACACAAAACAAGGGTTTTGTTTGATGCAATGATAAAAATTTTCTTTTTACTTCCTTGTAGTTTCCAAATTTTCTCTAAAAAACCTATTTTGGTTTTCTAATGCAGAAACTTTAGTTCTTGATCTAGAAAAGAAACCTGGGTATTCCCTGCAGACTTAAGTTAGGACTTTAGTAATCTGCTCCAAATGACAAAACCAAGAAAATATAAGAAAGGCACTGAAAACTTTAAAAAAAAAAAAAAATCACATTCTACCTTTATGTAAGGCTATAGTGTACCCAAACCTGATTGTAGTTCTAGCTGATGTACCTCATAAAATATAAACTGGACTGGAAAAGGCCCAGATAAGAGCAAATAAGAAGATAGTAGGATGACATTAAGGAGAATAAAGATATTATAGAAGGACTCTCTACTCCAAAAAGGCCAGAAGACTTGAGTGAGGTTAAGTTTAAAAGAAAAAAAAGAAATACTAGGAACTCAGCATTCCAAGAAGTAATATGAGTGACCACTAGGAAAAGGATTTTTTTAAGGGCTTAAACAATTTTGGGAATTACAAAGAACAAATGACTACTAAGAAAATCCAGAATCTAACCTTCAAGGATTTTTTTTCCATCTTGCCTAGGATTTACCATCATGCCTCCACGTGTACCGGGAGCAGAGCAATTGTCATATGGAATTCATCCATCTGGCTCAGTACTCCTTTGCCATCAATCATAAAGGGTATGTTTGTTTTCCTTAACAGTGGCCTTTTATGGTGAAAAAGACTTCAAGTTCATGGAGTTCAAGGACCCCTTGAGATTCACCCTCCTTAGGACAGCAGTCCTCAATACCCTTCGCCATCCTCATGCACGCAAAAACACACGCACACACAAGCACTCACGCAGCAGGATAATAGCACTGAGATGTGTGTTTAAAAAAAAAAAATGTAAGTTAGCACTAAAGGAAAGTAGAAATTGGACGGCATCAAAACTTCAGCCCTAAGACCTATGAAAAGTGGCTTCATATATAGTAACAGATTTTCAATAAAGAGTTCTTAAAGCTTAATAGATTATATGCACTTATTCCTTCCTAGAAACATTAGAAAGTTGAGAATTTTAACTGTGATGATAACAACTTTGTATGCAGTAGACTGGCCTTGCATATAGTATTTGCAAATAACAGGCGTTCAGTAAATATCTGTTGAACTGAACAAAGAAGCAAATGAAAAGACAATCTGGGGACCAGGCAGGTCTTGGGGCAAATCTGGATGCCCCAAAAGAAGACTGCATGAAAGACACAGGAACAGGTAATAATAATGTTTGGAAGGACAGGAAACAGCAAACCTCATTCCATGTAAGTACTATAGTTAAACTGTTGGTCTTGAATCATAGTTTTATATGAGTTCTTCGGCAAACAACAAAATCTCATTGTCAGACTTAACTGATATTTGTGATACTATAACTTACTGTGGGATTAAATAAAATTTATGCCAGTTGGGGAAGTGGTAGAATAAAAGACTACCAACCAATTTTACACTGTTGATCTGATGAAGAGAATGATAAAAACGAAAATATTGCCACATAAAACATAATTCTCTATATGATCACAAAGGGGACTATTGTGTCAGATGTTGACATGTAATTGAATGTTTCTCATTTCAAATGAATTATTCTTTCATTAAAAATTGGATGCCAGAGAATCCCTGATGGAGTAGAACAGTGGGATGCAGGCCTAAAATTCTCATAAAAAGACCAGACTTAATGGTCTGACTGAGACTATAAGGACCCCGGAGGTCATGGTCCCCAGACCCTCTGTTAGCCCAAGACTGGAACCATTCCCAAAGCCAACTCTTCAGACAGGGATTGGACTGGATGATAAGACAGAAAATTATACTGGTGAGGAGTGAGCTTCTTGGCTCAAGCAGACACGTGAGGCTATGTGGGCAGCTCCTGTCTGGCAGGCAAGATGAGAAGGCAGAGGGGCACAGGAGCTGGTTGAATGGACACGGGGAATACAGGGTGGAGAGTAGGAATGTGCTGTCTCATTAGGGGGAGGAGAGCAGCTAGGAGTACACAGCGAGGTGTGTATAAGTTTTTGTATGAGAGACTGACTTGATTTATAAACTTTCACTTAAAACACAGTAAAATAAATTGTAAGATGTGCATAAAAAATAATTTACTAGGTTAACTCACATTATTCACTGAGCTCGAAAGAATAAAATTATTTAAAATGTTCTTTATTTTTCATTAATTCAGAATAACCTTCCTCCTATTACTTTAAATTAAGATAAATTAAGATAACTGCTATTATTGCTGGGATTCAGAGATTTGACATTCACGTGTGTTACTATTCTCAGGAGACACCGAAGATCCATCCCATGATATCACGATTTTTCTAAGGAAGCATGAATTTAAACTGCATTAGTCTGTGAACGTACCACGGACTGCCGGAAGAACAGAGAAATCTGTCCTGGGAGAAGTACAACCAGAATGCTCCTTAGTAGCAAGAATGGCAAAACTACATCTCACGTATTTTGGACATGTTATCAGGAGGGCTCAGTCCCTGGAGAAGGACATCATGCTTGGTAAAGTAGAGGGTCAGTGATAAAGAGGAAGGCCCTGGAGAATACGGATTGACACAGTGGCTGCAAACCTAACAATGACTGTGAGGATGGCGCAGGACCGGGCGGTGTCTCGGCCTACTGTACACGGGTCGCCGTGAGTTGGAGCTAACTCGATGGGCCCTGACAACAACAGTCTGTGAGTCAAGCGTGCACTTAGTGCACATAAGCAGTACTCTAGGAAATAATGTTTTTCAGAGAAACTTTGTGAAAAATGGTCCACGAAAGAAAGCCAACTCAATTCTAGCAGTAGAAATGAAAAGAAAATGAAGACGTTAATGAGAGCCCTGTTTCTTAGAATACTTATATTTTTAATAAAGAAAGCAACATCAAATTCTGTAGCGGCCTGGGCTGTGATTGTGCCTACCACCGCCCAGAATAAAAGGAAAAGCAATATGGAAAACTGTGCTAGTGAGTGTTCCGTTCAGAACTTATTTTAATAGCTTAGTGATCAACTAAGTTCCATATCTGTAGGATCATTAAGGGCTTGAAGAGGTCACTTAAAATTTATGTATGTACGTGTGTGTGTATGTGGGTGTATACATATATATATTTCCAAAAGAACCAAACCCACTGCTGACCAGTTGATTCCAACTCATAGCAACCCTACAGTACAGAGTAGAACTACCCCATAAGGTTCCCAAGGAGCAGCTGGTGGATTTGAACTGCTGGCCTTTCGGTTAGCAGCCGAGCTCTTTACCACTGTGTCATCAGGGCTATATATATATATACACACATATACTTTAGTACATATTTTTATTGGGTATATTACATGCTAGGATTACATGTTAATTTAGGGATTTCAAAAATTTCAGGACATAGCCTTTTAAAATGGTGGAAGGAACAGACAAACAAGGATGGCAGAATGTTAGTAACTGTTCAAGCTGGTAACGGGTATATGGGGTTCATTACATTATTCTCTCTACATTTGTGTATGTTTGAAAACATTCTTATGTTTTAAAAAAATAAGATTGCTCCACACAGCAAAGTGAAGGCTTGGTGAGAAATAAAGCAAGGTCTCCTTAACCATGACCTTAGGAAATAAGCTAGAAGTCATGCATAAGCACTGACAACAGAGAGAATGTTTAGCATAAAATACATATATTGAGAAGATTGATTTCTCTAGCCAACACTATTCTCTACCCATTTTGAAACAGCTCACAGGAGACCATCACCCCAGTAAACTATGACAATCTAGAGGACAAGTTCCAAAAACGCTGATGTATAGCCATCATGGATTAAGTCCCCTCCACCAATCCTGAATGACCCTAGTTTTAGTTTTAGTTGCGGTAAAACTCATGAAAAAGGAGAGTACGTAACACTTATGTCAGATTATAGTATCGTATTATTTAGCAAAGTTAAAATATTAAGTTATATCTCAAATGTTCTTTAAGACATCTCAATGGTAAAAGAAATTTTAAATTACCAAAAGAAAAAACTATATCTGATTTTAGTTTTGTAAATTTATAATTCTACTGAGTTCAAGATCGAACTTTCTTTTTCATCAAAGGATCTCCAATTTCTCGGCTGCTGATTCACATATGATCAGTAGCAGCCAGAACAAAAACAACACGGGGGCAGGGTCATCTCCCACAACCCATCTGTCTCCCTCTCCTGCTGGCCTGATTCCACCTCATCTTTTTTCCTCCCCACCCCCTTTCTGGGCTGCATGCCTTCTGCTGGTGCCGAGCAGCATATGTAACTAGAAGCAACAGCACAAAATGTGTTAGAGAAGTGAAAAAGCTCAGACAGCTGACAACTCTTACAAGTACATACTAGCAGGATTCTTTATTATGCCCTGTGACGAAGAGTTGGTTTCACACAACTACATGGTATGGTTCTTCTAAAAAATTTTTTTCTGTATAAAAATTGTTTTTTAATCAATTAACTTTCTTTTAGCTGCTTTGCTGCTTTCTTTTAGCTGAAGGTAGATTTTTACTTTTATTTTCAACACAGTAGATAAAGCCAAATCCTGAAAACTCTTACTGCCTAGGCATATATATTTCAATTTGACTTGAAGGAGTTCAAATCAGCTCGACCTGCTTCTCCTGAACTGGCAAGGCATCACCTGCACGGTGCTGCATACGCTGTTGTGGTTGTTAGATGCCGCTCAGTTGATTCCGACTCAGCAACCCATGAAACACTGCCTAGTCCTGGGCCACCCCTCGCAATCCTTGTTAGGTTTGAGCACATTGTTGCAGGTGCTGTGTCAATCCATCTTACTGAGGGTATTCCTCTTTTTTTTTGCTGACCTTCTACCAAGCATAATGTCCTTCTCCAGGGATTGGTCTCCCCGATAACATGTCCAAAGTACGTGAGACAAAGTCTCACCAACCTCGCTTCCAAGGACTCTGGCTGTATTTCTTCCAAGACAGACTTATTCGTTCTTCTGACAATATTCCTTGCCAACACTATAATTCAAAGGCATCAATTCTTCTTCGGTCTTCATACTCTATACATGTACTAGGTACTGCTCTACATTCTGCAGGAGAAGGTGAGAAAAACAAATTCATGACTAACTAGCTGCTCTTACTTACCTCTGTCACTAACACCCCCATCATCCTCAGATATCTTAAAAACTACTCAGGCTTCTAGAGAAGGCAAAGAAAAGGCCATTCTGCTCCTTTTTCATCTTGGAAATCATCCAAAAACAAGAGTATGAGGAAAATAAAAAATGTACCTCACAACAAAATACTATGTATGAAGATGGAAAGCACATGGAAGAGTAGGATGGAAGATTAAAGATGACTGCAAATTCTTTGACACTTCTTCCTTTGATAGGTAGGTCTATCTCCTCTCCCCTTGAATCTGAGCTGGCCTTGACCAATGAGTATAGTCCAAGTGATGCTATGCCAGTTCCAGGTCTAGACTTTAAGAGGACTGATAATGTCTACCTTGGTTTTTTGAAGCCCTATGCCCCCATGTAAGACGTTCAACTACCCTGCTAGAGAGACATTAAGAAGAGATGATATAGAAAGGAAGAAGGGTACAGCTGACTCCAGTCTTTCAGACATTCCCAGCAAGGTGCCAAGCATGCGAACAAAGCCATCTCGGACCCTCCAGACAAGTCCAGTCATTTGCTGATTACTATCAAGTGATCACAGTTACCACCATGTGGACCCAAGTTACCACCATGTGGAGAAGAATTACCATGCTGAGCCTACCCATATTCCTTACTCACAAAACTGTGAGATATAATAAACTGCATCAGATTTCTCAACATCAACATTGGAAACTAAAAGATGTAGTGGAGTAATGCCTTCAAATTCTGAAGGAAATAAAAAAAATATTTCAAACTAGAATTGCTTACATAGTCAAGTGAGACATTCTAAAATACCAAAAATTTTACCTCCCAAGCAACTTTTTCAGCAAGCTGTTTCATGATACTCACTAACACTGAGTGCCGTCGAGTCGTGATATGCTCTACCAAAACTAGGGAACAAACCCAGAAAGAAAAAGATATGGAATCAAGGTAACAGGAGCTCCAACACAAGAAAGATATAAACAGAATTCCCAGGACGAAAGCAAAGAACAACACAAAAGCAAGCAAGAAAGCCACAAGTCCAGGTTAGAGCAGAAGTACAAGGGGCTTCGGGTAGCATATCTTCAACGGGAAAAAAACTGATGAACTATCTAATAGGTTGAACCATGTAGAAAACTATATTTGCAACCATCAAAGAGTATGATAGAATTAGAAGAATCAATGGCTTAACAAAAATTTTTAAATGAGGCAATTATCAACTTCAAAAAAAATTTTTTAATTGTACAAGGAAAAAAAAACATAATATACTCTTTGGCTAAGCCATGAACAATATTTACATACTTATAATAATGTTAACACTGATTACAGATTTAACCAAAAATTGTGATTTAGTCTCATTGGGAGGATGGCAGAAAGGAAGGGCGTTTAACAGAACTAAATTCTCTTCTACTACAGTCAGTTGTTGTTGAGTGTCATTGAGTTGATTTTCGACTCTTAGCGACCCCATGTGACAGAGCAGAGCCGCCTCATATAGTTGTCTCACCACTACAGTCAGTAACATAAAAAACTGCTGAATGAAGAAACCATAGTGTATACATATTTAGAAACATGGAGGCAAATACCAGAAGAAACTTAAGAGTTTTAAGTGGTTGCCTCAAATTAATAAAATGGAAGGTAGATTATAGGTATCTATATAGTTCTCAAGTAAGTGGCCAACCAATGATGACAGATATGTTGGTAGCCCATAAATTATCTGGTCTTTCCTCGCTTCATGTTTTCAACTCCTCCTGATCATTCCATAGGGAATCAATCATTCCAGTTTCCATCCTCCCCCCACAAAACTGATAATGGTTAACACTATATCAAAGCCTCTTCAATTACAACAGTAAAAGTCCCTTTACTACCTGCTTCATTTCTTACCACTTCCCTTTATGCACCCTCTACTCCAACCCTATATACCTGTTATGCTACTCTCCACTTGCGACTGCCTAGAATTGCCTCTCCTTCCCCACTCTACCCATTCTTCTTAGGATTTGCCCCCTTCCAACAGGCTGGGCTTCCACAAGATCCCAGGCTTGCTCCTACCATTGCTTACTTTTATTTGTTCTTACAAGCAATTGGTTCCCACACTAGATGGTAAATTCACTGAGGAAAGGGAATGCCTTTCTATTGTCTACTTATGTCAAGTACCTGTTGTTCTTGTTAGGTGCCATGGAGTCGATTCCAACTCATAGTAACCTTATGTACAACAGAATGAAACACTGCCGGTCCTTCACTATCCTCACAATCGTTGTTATGCTTAAGCCCATTGTTGCAGCCACTGTTACAATCCATCTAGTTGAGGGTTTTCCTCTCTTCTGCTAATCCTCTACTTTACCAAGCATGATGGCCTTCTCCAGGGACTGATCCTTCCTGACAATATGTCCAAAGTATGTGAGACATAGTCTCACCTTTCTTGCTTCCAATGAGCATTCTAGTTGCGCTTCTGCCAAGACAGATTTGTTCATCAGGTACTGAGTTACATACAATACTTGCAGAGAACAGAAACTCGAAAAATGTTTGTTAATTTGCTGACTATATTAACCTCACGGCAACTACATCATACAAAGTCAGCACAGATACAGAAAAAAAGATAGAAGGGGGTTTGTTCATGGGTAGTTATCTGTGTTTAAACAGGAGTACAAAGCAGATTATGACAGGCTCCCTGAGAGAACTAATATTAATGTTTGAGAACAGTTTTTAAAAAATGGATAGGACTGACGCGACACTCTTAAGTTTTCATTCACTCTTTCAACAAATATTTATTGAGTACCTACTACATACCAGGTACCGTTCTGGGTGCTGGGGTACTACAGTGAAAAAAACAAACTTCCTGCTCTCAGGGAGCTTATGGTCTGCCAGGAGACAGAATAGCTCGAACGAAACACGGATGTGAGAAAGTGCAGGTTATATTCCAAAAGGGCAATCCAGTTTGGCAGATCGCATGATTCAAGTAGAGAAGTTACGTGAGATGTACCTGGAATAGCCAGCTGAGTCTGGCTTGCAGGGTACCTTACACACTAGGAAATAGGGATTGACACAATCAATGTTTTAGAGGACCTAATCTGGCAGTGGACCATATGCTGGGTTGGAAAGAAAGCATACAAGATAGGAAAAAAGTTACTAAGTCACTTCATTAGGCAAAGTACAGTAAAACCTGTGAAAGCCGGAATCTGTGTAAAGTGGAAACCTGTCAGAGAAGGAAAATGCAAATATTTTCCATAAACAGTGTATGATAGGAAAGTGATAAGACTGTACCCTGTCAAAGGCAGAAACTGTGTGAGGCTCAGAAAAACAAAGCAGTCCCTTAAATTCTGCCACTCACAGGTTTGACTACATAAGGTCCTGAATTAGGGTAGTTATAAGGTAGTTCTAAGTTATAGGAACTCAAATCTTTGCTGAATTAATGTTGAATGAATGAGACAGGATTTAGATAAGACAGGGTATGTTTGTGTTCGATTGCAAGGGATGATGGAGAGGGAGGTGTCAAAGATGACTCCAACATTTTAAGCCACAATGACTATGAGAATGGTGACTCTGCTAACAGAAAGCAAGGGGAAAACGGAGAAGAAATTTTATCTGTGGGGATGATGAACTTTATTTTGGCTCTCAGGTCCAGGAACCAAAAGCCAAACGATACCATGTCGGTTTCCATTAGGTACATGATAAAGAAAACATGGAAATGAAGGTAAAACAAGAAAAACTAAATAAAGAATGAATACGAGAACGGGGAGAGAATGACAGAAAAGTAGGGAAAGTATGAGACAAAGGCAGAGGTACAGATATAAGCAAAAGACAAACTGCTATCAAACCCGACTCAGTTGATAACTTGGGAATTCCTATTTTCTGGCTGCCTATTCGGAATCTTAGACCACCCCTCTGACTCCTAAAATTATCATATACAGCTGAGTATCTAATTACGTATCAGCACTATCTATTCACACTATTTTAGAAGAAGCTCAATAAAGCTGTAACTTTATAATGCTGAGGGGCAACCAGCTGTCCCCAAACTTAAAGATACAAGTAAGCTCAAGGGTTTATGTAAAGGGACATGAACTCGTCAACTGGAAGCAGCAAAAATAAACAAAAAGAGAAAGAGTAAAATATTATCTTATCCCCAGGCTCAGCCCCTTTTCTACTGACTACCTCTCTACACCATACCCCACAAGCCCCTGCCAGATATTCACAGCTTATAGCATGGCCTGATGGTGGTGGGTACACATGGGAACATTTTCCCTTATCTGAGCAACACAAATTGCCTTTCAGTCTTATGTCCGCTAAGAACAACTGGGGTCGACCTGACATTCATTAACTCACCCAAAAAATATTTATTGATTAGGCGTTGTTGCAGGCACTGGGAGTACAACAGACAGGAAATATCCTTGCTTTCATGGGGCTTACATTATACTGGGAGAGACATAAAAATACAACCCACTGCCATCAAGTCGATTCCGACTCATAGCAACCCTGCAGGACAGAGTAGAACTGCCCCGTAGAGTCTGCAAGGGAAGTCTGGCGGACTCAAACTGCCGGCCTTTTGGTTAGCAGCTGTAGCACTTAACCACTACACCACCAGGGTTTCCTATAAAAATACAAGTACATAAATATAAAATAAAATAACTTCAGATAACTTTAAGTGTTAGGTGCGTGGGGTAGGGTTTCTGATTTAGATTAAATGCTCAAGAAAGGTCTCGATGAGGAGGTGGTATCTGAGCTGAGACTTGAATAATAGCCGAAACTTAATGAGCACTTGCCATGAGTGAGACGCTTCGTGTGTATGTATTCAATCTTCACAACACAGAGAAGTACTAGGTTACCCGCTTTTTTTTTTTTTTTGTACAGTTGAGGAAACTGAGACACTGAAAGGTTAAATAACTTGTCCAGGGTCACATGACCAGTTAGTGGCTCAGCCAGGACTTGAACCTGGGCAGTCAGACTTCAGAATCCATGCTCTTAACCACTACACAATCTGACTCTGCCTGGGTCTGACAAGTAGCAGCCAGTCATGCAGAGGGAACAGCATGTGCAAATGCAAAGGCCATGAAGTGAGCTTGGCCTCTTCCAGGAACTGAAAGACCAGCATGGCCAGAGACTAGAGAGAGAGGGAAAAAGTACATTGCAAGAACAACTAGACGTCACTGGGAAGTTTCAAGCAGCGGAGTGATATGATCTGTGTTTCTAAAAGCTCACTATGGCAGCTGTGTAGAGGACAGATTGTAGAGGAGCTCGTTCGCCTTAGGGGGAGCTCATTCACCTTAGCCTCCCAACTGACTTTGTGTTGTTGTTGTTGTTGTTGTTAGGTGCCCTGAGTTTGTAGTAATTTACTATTCTGCCTGGCCCTCTAGTTACAATGCAATAACGTTGTTTTGGGAAAAAGTTATATGTGGCCTATATTCTAATACATCATATCACTAAGCTTGATGATATGACCTTGAGCAAGTCACTCTGAACAAAGTGTCATTTATAAACACTAATTACTACCATCTGTTATCTTGAAGGATCCTATGGAAAGTTATTCTGAGAAGTACAAGGAGTTTATGTACAAGGTGGTATTGTGTTGTAAACTTTGACAATTTGCCTTAAGCTCCCCATCCCCCCCGCCCCGCCCACTCCCCATCCCAACCTTAAGACAGAAAAGCTGCTTAATATTTAAAGTACTCTTTTGGCAGGATGACTCCAGTACATTCCTTGAACTAGTCACATGTCCAAAACTACAGGTCTGCTTTCTTTATGATCCCCAATTCCTCTTCAAATGTGTTCCAGTTTTTAAATGTGGAATTCTATTTGTCTTTAGGCAATTTTTTTTCTCTAAAAGACAGTGATGGATATTTAGAAGTCCATGTGCTGTGTATAGTAAAAAAAAACAAAACAAAACCCACTGCCATAGAGTCTATTTCGACTCGCAGCAACCCCACAGGACAGAGCAGAACTGCCCCATATGGTTTCCAAGGACTGCCTGGTAGATGAACTGCCAACCTTTTGGTTAGCAGCTGTAGCTCTTAACCACTATGCCACCAGGGTTTCCCTGTGTATAGCCTGCCTAAATTTACATGTGATCTGAACATTTTGTGTCCTTACCTACACAAATGATGTAAGCCATTATGACACAATCTTCAAGTCAGGAATTCCTCAATCACTTCCACTCTTACACTGAAACCCTATATCCCAATACATACAGCTGAGGAGGGGGGTAGAACTACGAAAAGAGTGAAAAGGGATGGCTGGGACAACCTGAAATGGTGCCAGGCCACAGCACAGAAAATCTGCCATAATGGTCCTGCCCAGGTATGAAATAACATAAAAAAAGACTAGTTATTTTTTAACATACTAACTTTGGAATGAAAAACTTGTTGCGACAAACCTCACCTAGGATAAAGACAGGCGGCAGCTGGGGGGAAAGAAGACATTGACAGTGCTATGCTTTGTTTCACACTACAATAGAACATTTGAAGAGAAGCCCTATTTTCTAGCACCAGAAGCCTCATCATCAGGTTTCCCAATGAGCTCTCTCCCCAAATCTCGAGAATATGTTCCTACTTTGTAAAGGAAACCATGAATACTCTCCTAAGTCCTTAAATACATAAAAACACTGAGAATGAAATATCTTGCCATTAAAAAAAAGAAAGAAACTGTCATAATGTCAGAGGTGCATCAGAATACAGCAACATTCGCTCAGGGAAGTGTTTATTCGAGACGGTAACGTGTGTACGGGTCAATCAGAAGGGGCCAGGCCTACGACTCCTAAGCACCTACTGGAGCTACAACGAGGAGGGGCTCTGAGGACAACGCAAACACCGATGACTGCACTGCAGCATTAGAGCTAAAATGCGAAGGGAATGACTAGCATGTTTATAAATTATTCTTCTGATTACACCTTAATTGTAAAAGCCAACTTATTAATTAAACTAATGTATTCTATAAGATCAGTTGCCATACCAAACCACTGCCTCTTAAAGTTACCATCATGTATGCACTACAGAGTTTATGCTTAAAAATGCATTTTCAATTCTCAAGGTCATTAAAGGCTTCAACCAAGACAGAATCTCTGGAAACACAATGAACCTCAACAATTTAAATAGACAGCTCCTAAGTCATGGTTCTTGTTTCAAACAGTACCCTCAGCCAACTAATATTTCTGAAAAGGTACAGAATCTCTGATGTAGTAAAATATAACAGACATTACCAAAACCAAACCAGTTGTCACAGAATCGATTCTGACTTATAATGACCCTAACAAGACACAGTAGAAATGCCCCACAGGGTTTCCAAGGCTACAATCTCTCCGGGAGCAGACTACTGCATTTTTCACCATGGAGTGACTGGTGGGCTCAAACCGCCAACCTTTCGGTTAGCAGACAAGCACTTAACCACTGCGCCACCAGGGCGCCTTGTAACAGATGTTAGCAAATATAATTTCAGCCTCAGAACAACTATATCTAAAGTTTTAAAATAAAGAGGAAAGAAGGAGAATTAGCAAAGACATCCACTTCCCAAAGCAAATAATAAAATTGTTCTCCCCAGCACTGCAGGTGCTTCCACATTAAAGCTGTATCTAAAAGCAATTATCACAGAATTTATAAAATGCTAAAATCATAGCAGCAGTCAGTGCTGTGCATTTTGGTGAAGAAAAGGTAAACACACAACAGCATGAAAATCTTCAGAATATCTTGTTGGCGTAATTAAAAATGGAAAGATTCTAAATGAATCAAGGAGAAAGGAAGCATACTCGTGCTTCCAGTCTGAAAGAGCAGAACCACTCGAATGTAGTAACTCTAAAGTCACAGCTGGCATGAAGAAGAGAATTATGACCATATTTAAATATCAGCGACTACCAAAAAGCAGAGGGTAAAAGAAATACCTCACCGAAATAACTGAAAGAAATGATGAAGTAAAAAAGCTGAACAGAAGATTTCAAAGGGTGGCTCAAGAAGACAAAATAAAGTGTTATAATGAAATATGCAAAGACCTGGAGACAGAAAACCAAAAGGGAAGAATGTGCTCAGCATTTCTCAAGCTGAAAGAACTGAAAAAAAAAAAAATTCAAGAAAAATATTCAAGCACCGAGTTGCAATACTGAAGGATTCTACAGGGAAACTATTATACAATGCAGCAAGTATCTAAAGAAGAGAGATAGAATTCATAGTCACGAAAACAAAAAGAACTGGTCAACATTCAACCATTTCAGAAGGTAGCATATGATCAAGAGCTGATGGTACCAAAGAAAGAGGTCCAAGCTGCACTGAAGGCATTTTCAAAAAGAAGGCTCCAGGAAGTGATGGAATATCAATGGAGGTGTTTCAATAAACAGATGCAGTGTTGAAAGTGCTCACTCATCTATGCCAAGAAATTTGGAAGACAGCTACCTAGACAACCAACTGGAAGAGATCCATATTTATACCCATTCCAAAGAAAGGTGATCTAACCGAATGCAGACATTATCTAACAATATCATTAATATCACACTCAAGTAAAATTTTGCTGACGATCATTCAAAAGTGGTTGCAGCAATACATCAACAGGGAACTCCAGAAATTCAAGCTGGATTAAGATGAAGATGTAGAACAAGGGATACCATTGCTGATGTCAGACAGATTCTGGATGAAAGCAGAGAATACCAGAAAGATGTTTACCTGTGCTTTACTGACTATGCAAAGGCATTCGACTGTGTGGATCATAACAAATTATGGGTAACACTGCAGAGAATGTTCCTGAACACTTAAATGTGCTCTTGAGGAACCTGGACATAGATCAAGAGGTAGTCGTTCAAACAGAACAAGGGGATACTGCGTGGATTAAAGGCAGGAGATGTGTGTGTCAGGGTTGTATCTTTTCACCATACCTACTCGAGCTGTACGCTGAGAAAATAATCTGAGAAGCTGGACTATATGAAGAAGAACAGGGCATCAGGATTGGGGGAAGACTCATTAACAACCTGCGATATGCAGATACACAACCTTGCTTGCGAAAGTGAAGAGGACTTGAAGCACTTACTGATGAAGATCAAAGAGCACAGCCTTCAGTATAGCTTATATCTCAGCATAAAGGAAACAAAAATCCTCACAGCTGGACTAAAAGCAACATCATGATAAATGGAAAAAAGACTGAGGTTTTCAAGGATTTTATTTTGCTTGGATCCACAATCAATATTCATGGAAGAAGCAGTCAAGAAATCAAATGATGCATTGCATTGGACAAATCTGCTGCAAAAGACCTCTTTAAAGTGCTGAAAAGCAAAGATGTCACCTTGAAGACTAAGGTGCACCTGACCCAAGCCATGGTGTTTTCAGTTGCCTCATATGCATGTGAAAGCTAGACTTTGAGTAAGGAAGACCAAAGAAGAATTGATGCCTTTGAATTGTGGTGCTGGAGAAGGATATTGAATATACCATGGACTACCAAAAGAACAACCAAATCCATCTTGGAAGTATGGCCAGAATGCTCCTTAGAAGCAAGGATGCCGAGACTACGTCTTACATACTTTGGACATGTTATCAGGAGGGATCAGTCCCTGGAGAAGGACATGATGATTGGTAAAGTGGAAGGTCAGCATAAAAGAGGAAGACCCTCAATGAGATGGACTGACACAGTGGATGCAACCACGGGCTTAGGCTCGACAACGATTGTGAGGATGGTGCAGGACCAGGCAGTGTTTCATTCTGTTGTACACAGGGTCATTATGAGTCATAATCGACTTCATGGCACCTAACAACAACATCTATTATACCTACCGAACACTAATTGTTTTGGGAACAGTTAGTTACTTTGTCTTTTAGTTTATAGGCCCTGGACCATAACAAGCCACATTCACACCTAATAGAGAAGACTGCACATCCTCAGACATCCTGGGCTTTTGCTGAGTATAGTAACTAAAGAAACATCGCAGTAGTCTCTCTTGGAGATGAGGTGAATAAGTTCTGTATGTGGCAAGAAGGGTATGCATGGGTATTAGAACAACCAAACGAGTAGGCAGTAGTAAAAATCCTAGTTATTCACCAAATCCATTCTCCTTTTCTTTCTTAGTAACAAAAGATTTGAGCAAATAGCAACCCAGATTAATGGCCATGATTTCCAGCATCCCCTGAACCACCACTGCAACTACCAGTTGCCATCAAGTCGATTCCAACTCATGTCAACCCCACGTGTATCAGGGTAGAACGGTGCTCCATAGGATTTTCAAAAAACTGGATGTAATCATATGACATAATTACGGACAGTGGGCTATAAACAAAACTGTCAAAAGCCACTTCTAGGAAGTATCTTCAAGGGGAAAAATGTGTTTCTTCAGTACTTCCTCCTTCCTGCTGGCTGAAATGCAAACTATGCGGCTGCAGCTCAAGCAGTCACTTCAAATTATAATGAAGAAAACGCATGCTGAGGACAGAAGATTTTAAAAATTCAGGTACTCGCCTCCCTGAAGCACCATATCAACTTGGATTGTCCATCGACAGACTTCCATTTCATAATAGAAAAACAAATTCCTATCTTGCTGAAGCCACTATGATTTGGGATTTCTGTCGCTGATGGCCAAGTCAAATCCTAAACAATGCCATAATTCTGTAAATAGTTACGTGATATCTACTTGGCACTACATGTTGTAATAACTCTTTGGTGCCATAAAAAACTGTCCCTGTTTCAAGGATCTATGACAGATACAACAAATTAATATAGAACATACAGCAAACTTTAATGCACACAGAAAAACAGACAATGAATCAGGAAGCATTACTGCCAAATGCCTTGCCCTATTGCGAGTATTCCATTGACTCAACAAATACTTACTGAGCACCTCCTATGTTTCACTGATGCACTGGAGATAAAGCACAGAAAAAAGTGCTATTCAATATTATTATTTAAAGCTGGGCAAGACAGGAGGAAATGACGAACATATCACTGAAAAGTTTACAATCTACTTAATGCTCATGCATGTGGAAAAAAATTTTAAATATATCTGGGAAGCATATAATCCATGTATTGGATTGCGTATTACAGTCTATAAATGCTTGAAGAATTCAAAGAGAAAGGTTACTGTGTACTGAGGTTAACTAGAGAAAGCCTCCTAGAAGCAATAAAATGAACTAGCGAAGATAAAGAAAAACAATCTAAAATCTGTTTCATCCATTTCCAAATTACACAGAATATGGAATTCAGCCTCCACCAAAATCTCCAGTCATTCAATGTGTATTTTCCCCATCCCTCTTACAAAAAAGGTCTTCTGGTATTTTTAACTTTGTTTAAATTGCCACTGTAACATTTATCATAATATGCATTAATTATAATACTTCTCATAATTATATAATGTTATTAGCTGCTGTCGAATGAATTTCGAATCATGGTGACTCCATGTGTGCAGAACAAATCTGCTTCACAGGCTTTTTAAGGCTGTGACCTTTCGGAAGCAGGTCACCAAGCCTGGCTTCTAAGGCACCTCTGGGAGGGATTCAAATCATCAACCTTTCAGCTAGCAGTCAGCACATAATTGTTTGCACCACCCAGGCACTTCTAATAATATAAAAAACCCAAAACCCACTGCTGTGGCGTCAATTCCAACTCATAGCAACCCCACAGGGTCTCCAAGGCTATAGATCTATACAAAAGCAGACTGCCACATCTTTCTCCCATGGAGTCGGTGGTTTCGAACCACCGAGATTTCAGTTTGCAACTGAGTGCCTTAACCACTGCACCACCAGGGCTCCTTAATTACATAATAGCTATCCTAACTTCTATCTCCCCACTAGACCAGTGATTCTCAAACATTTTGGTCTGAGAGCCTCTTTATCACACTTAAAAATTTATTAAGGAACCCAAAGAGCTCTGGCTTATGTAGATTATATCTATCAATATTTACCATACCTAAAAAAAAAAAAAAAATTACCATATTAGAAGTCAAAACAGAATTTTTTAAATATTAATTTATTTTTAAATAAACTTATTGAATATTAACACAAATATATTTTGTGAAAAATAATATTTTCTAAAACAAAAACATTACTGAGCAGAGTGGCATTCATTGTTTTGAATTTTTGTAAATCTTTTTAAGTCTGGCTTAATTAGAAGACAGCTGGATTCTCATTTCTGCTTCTGCATTCAATCTGTTGGAATATGTTGTTTTGGTTAAAGTATATAAAGAAAATCCAGCATTACAGAGAAATGTATTTGGAAAAGACATGAGTATTTTAATAGCCTTTTCAGATAATTGTGGATATTCTTCTTTGATATCACCCTAAAACATTGCAATGCGGCTTCTCAAATCATCTCAGTGAGCTTTTTGTACTCTATTTACATTAAAATATGGGGCTGCGGGTTGGGGATCATGGTCTCGAGGGACATCTAGCTCAATTGGCATAACACAGTTTATCAAGAAAATGTTCCACATCCGACTGTGGTGAATAGCAACTGGGGTCTTAAAAGCCTGCGAGCGGCCATCTAAGCCATCTAAGATACGTCTACTGGTCCCACCGCAGCTGGAGCAAAGGAGAATGAAGAAAACAAAAGACACAAGGAAAAGACTAGTCCAAAGGACTAATGGACCACACTACCACACCATCCACTAGACTGAGCCCAGAACAACCACATGGTGCCAAGCTACCACCACTGACTGTTCTGAAAGGGATCACAATAGAGGGTTCCGGACAGAGCAGGAGAAAAATACAGAACAAAATTCAAAAACAAACAAACAAACAAAAAAGACCAGACTTGCTGGTCTTACACAGACTGGAGAAACCCCAAGAATATGCCCCCCAGACATCCTTTTAACTCACTCCATAGGTTCATCCTTCAGCCAAAGATTACTCACAGGTCTATGGGGCAAACAATAACACATGTGATGAACGTGCTTCATAGTTCAATCATGTATACAAGACTAAATGGGCACACCAGCCCAAAAGCAAGGACAAGAGGGCAGTAAGGGACAGGAAAACTGGACAAATGGAAACAGGGAACCCAGAGTGGAAAAGGGGAAAGTGCTGACACACTGCAGAGTTGACAACCAACGTCACAGAACAATTTGTGTATTAACTGTTTAATGAGAAACTAATATGCTCCATAAACTTTCACCTAAAGCACAATAATAATAATGATGTTAAAAATAATAATGCATCAGTTTTTCCTATACTTTCTTTTACTCATGAATGGTTTTGCCATTTGGTCATTAATCACTCAGTCATTGGTCAATATTGCTTCACTGAGTTATACAGATTTTTTTTAAACTGCTAAATTTCACTATACAATAATAATTTAAAAAATACACTTATTAACTATCACCGCTAACCTCATTAGAAAAGTTGTAATACTGGGAAGCTGTCAAACTCATGGTGGCAGACTCAAATTTTCACGTCAAAGCTTGAATTTTATCACTGGCAACATTTAATGCCTTGAAGTAACAGGTTCACTTCGATTAATTTTCAGGAAAATATCTCCCAATTACTCCAACTCTGAATAATCATAGTGTCTTTTGGTAGTCCTTTCCAGGGGAAAAAAAAATGGTGCTCCATGACAAAAAGTGGCTACAACTGCTTACAACACAATTGCACAAGTACTTTCCCTTAAGACATTCAATATATATCAGTATGCGACAAAACTGCTCTACACATCCTTCCCATTCTGTCACAAAGAATATTCAAACGACATATACTCAAGTGACATTAGTAAAAGAAAAACTGGCAAAAGTTGTCAGAATCAACTTTTTCACAACTCTGGAAATTAAGCAAAGGCTTACAGTAACCCAGGTGCATTTATTCAAGAAAAACTGCTGAATCTGAATAAGAATCGCTGACCAACTCTGCAGTAACCTTGAAAAATAATAGACCACATTCTCGGTGCAGCATGGCAGCCAGTGGAAGTAGCAGGATGGAACTGTAGCTCTTTTAAAAGTCTCATTCTCACAGAAGTTTCATTACTTGACCTAACTAGGAGCTCACACAAAGCAAAAAGCCTTCTCCTCAAGGGCGTTTGTCAAAAACAATTACATGTAAGTGTTTTAACATCTCAGCTGCCTGAGACAGTGGCTAACAGTCAAGGTAGACAATGTTGTTGTTGTTAGATGTTGTCAAGTCGGTTCTGACTCAAAGCGACCCTATGCACAACAGAACAAAACACTGCCCAGTTCTGAGCCATCCTCACAATCGTTGCTATGCTTGAGCTCATTGTTGCAGCCACTGTGTCAATCCACCTCGTTGAGGGTCTTCCTCTTTACCCCCAACCCTGTACTCTGCCAAGCGTGATGTTCTTCTTCAGGGACTGATCCCTCCTGACAACATGTCCAAAGCACGTAAGATGCAGTCTCTCCATCCTTGCCTCTAAAGAGCATTCTGGCTGCACTTCTTCCAAGACAGATTTGTTCGCTCTTTTGGCAGTCCATGGTATATTCAATATTCTTCGCTGACACCACAATTCAAAGACATCAAATCTTCTTCGGCCTTCCTTATTCATTGTCCAGCTTTCGCATGCATGTGATGCGATAGAAAATACCATGGCTTGGGACAGGCGCACTTTAGTCTTCAAGGTGACACCTTTGCTCTTCAACACTTTAAAGAGGTCCTTTGCAGCAGAACAGAATAGAATAATAAAAAAACTTAACAGGAAAAGCTGGAGAATTAGATATCCATAAGGGCTCTGAACAAATTCTGTATTTCTCAAGCTGAAAGAAACGAAGACAAAATTCAAGCCACAAGTTGCAATAGTGAAGGATTCTACAGGGAAAAATATTAAAACGACAACATGTCATGGGGTTGTTAACCAATGTCATAAAACAACGTGTGTACTCACTGTTTGATGAGAAACTAGTTTGTTCTGTAAACGTTCATCTTAAGTACAATTTAAAAAAAGAGAAAATTAATTTGAGCCACCAAAAGAAAATATTAAACAACACAGGAAACATCAAAAGAAGATGGAAGGAATACACAAAGTGACTATACCAAAAAGAACTGGTTAATGTTCAACCATTTCAGGAGGTGGCATATGATCAGGAACCGATGGCACTGAAGGAAGAGGTTCAAGCTGCAATGAAGGCACTAGTGGAAAACAAGGCTCCAGGAATTGACAGAATACCAATTGAGATGCTTCAACAAATGGCTGCAGCGCTGCAAGTACTTACTCGTCTATGCCAAGAAATCTGGAAGACAACAACCTGAATGACTGACTGGAAGAGATTCACATTTATGCCTATTCCAAAGAAAGGTGACTCGACCAAATGCGTAAATTATCAACAGTATCATTAATATTACACTCAAGTAAAAGTTTGCTGAAGATCATTCAAAAGCAGCTGCAGCAGTATTTCGACAGGGAACTACCAGAAATTCAAGCCTAATTCAGAAGAGGACGTAGAACCAGTGATGTCATTGCTGAGGACTCAGGTGGATTCTGGCTAAAAGCAGACAATACCAGAAAGATGTTTGCCTGTGTTTTATTGATTATGTGAAGGCATTTGACTGTGTGGATCATAAAAAATTATGGATAACGTTGTGAAGAATGGGAATTCCAAAGCACTTAACTGTACTAATAAGGAACCTGTACGTAGATCAAGAGGCAGTTGTTTGGACAGAACAAGGAGATACTGCATGGTTTAAAGTGAGGAAAGGTGTGCGTCCTTTCACCATACTTCTTCAATCTGTACGATAAGCAAATAATCCAAGGAACTGGACTATATGAAGAATAACGGGGCATCAGGATTGGAGGAAGACTCATTAACAACCTTATGTAGATAAACACAACTTGCTTGCTGAAAGTGAAGAGGACTTGAAACAGTTACCGATGAAGATCAAAGACCACAGCCTTCAGTATGGATTACACCTCAACAAAAATCCTCTCAACTGGACCAATAAGCAACATCACAATAAACGGAGAAAAGACTGAAGTTGTCAACGATTTCATTTCACTTGGATCCACATTCAACACCCGTGCAAGCAGCAGTCAAGAAATCAAATGATGCATTGCACTGGGCAAATCTGCTACAAAAAACCTCTTGCAAGTGTTGAAAAGCAAAGATGTCACCTTGAGGACTAAGGTGTGCCTGACCCAAGGCATGGTGTTTTCAAATGCCTCATAACACATATGAAAGCGGGACAATGAATAAGGAACACTGAAGAAGAACTGATGCCTCTGAACCGTGGCGTTGGTGAAGAATATTGAATATACCATGGACTACCAAATAACGAACAAATCTGTCTTGGAAGAAGTACAACCAGAATGCTCCTTAGAAGCAAGGATGGTGAAACGGCATGTCACATACTTTGTACATGCTGTCAGGAGGGATCAGTCCCTGGAAAAGGTCATCATGCTTGGTAAAGTAGATGGTGAGTGCAAAAGAGGAAGACCTTCAACGAGATGGACTGACACAGTGGCTGCAACAATAGGCTCATGCATAACAATGATTTCGAGGATAGCGCAGGACTGGGCATAGGGTCACTATGAGTTGGAATACACTCAAGTGTACCTAACAACAACAGCAAGGGCTTTGAAAAGCCTTGACATATTCCTGGGAATCTAGATGGTCATGAGCATGTAGGCCTGTATGCATTCTCAGGAGAGACTAGAAAAGGCCTAAGCTTTCACTGCTGAGTGATCTTGAGTCTCTACACAAGCAGAATTGTCAAATGCCTGGCTGAATGTTGAAGGCATGCCCCAACAAACATACACACTGTGCCTCAACAAAGATTGGGAGATTAATTGGTTTCAGACATTAAGAAAACCTCTGACCAATCATTAGCTGACTACTAAGTTAACCAAGTAGAGACTTACATGGCCATACACAACCAAGAATAGAGACTTTACAGAAATTAGTTCAGCTCAGAAAAGTAACAAAACAAACAAACAACATCAACTGCAAGCAGCAACAACAAATCCTGAGGAGGGGGAGAATCTGATTTCCCAAGTTGCCACATTACATTATTTAAATGCCCAGTTTCAACAATAAATTACAAGATATGCAAAGAAATAGGAAAGTATAATCCATTCACAGGAAAAAAAGCAATCAACAAAAACTGTCCCTGAGGAAGCCCAGCTATCGGACTTACTAAGCAAAGACTTCAAATCAGCTATTTTAAATATGTTCAAAGCGCTAAAGGAAACCACGTCTAAAGATCTTTAAAAAAAAAGGGGGGGGGCATGAGAATTATGTCTCATTGGATAGAGAATATCAATAAAGGGACAGAAATTATAAAAAAAGAACCAAACAGAAATTCTAGAGTTGAAAAGTACAATAACTAAGATGAAAAATGCACCAGAAACATTCAACCGCAGATTTGAGCAGGAAAAAGAAAAAATGAACTTGATGATAGATCAATGTACATTATTCAGTCTGAGAAAAATAAGCAAGAATGAAGAAAAATCATTGTGTTCTCAGAGACCACGGGACATCACCGAGCATACCAATATACACATAATAGGAGTCTCAGAAGGAGAGGAGAAAGAGACAGAAAGAATATTTGAGGAAATAATGGCCAAAAACTTTGAAAATTTGATGAAAACCTGTCATCTACATATACAAGAACCTCAATAAACTGCAAGTAAGATAAACTAAAGAAGGTCCACACCTAGACACATCATAATCAAATATAAAAAGACAAAGACAAAGAAAATCTTGAAAGCAGCAGAGAGAAACAACTCATTTAAGTAAAAGGAATCCTTTATACAATTAACAGCTGATTCTGGGTCCCTGGGTGATACACACGATTAACACACTTGGCTGCTAACCAAAAGGTTTAAGGTTCAACTCCACCCAAAGGCACTTGGGAAGAAAAGCCTGGTGATCTACTTCTGAGCCTTTGAAAACCCTATGGAGCACAATTCTACTCTGACACACATGGGGTTGCTATGTGTTGGAACTGACTAAACAGCAACAGGTTTTTTTTCCCTCATCAGAAACCACGTAGGCCAAAGACATTCAAAATGCTAAAAGAAGAAAGTCTGTCAACCAAGAATTCTTTATTAAGCGAAACTATCATTCAAAATTGAAGGAGAAATTAAACAGTCACAAAAAATAAAAACCAAAAAATTTTTTCACTGGCAGGCCTGCCCTATACAAAATACTAAAGGAAATTCTTCAGGCTGAAGTGAATAGATACTACAAGGTAACTCAAAGCCACATGAAGAAATAAAAAGCAGTGATAAAGGTAACTACAAAGGTAAATATAAAGGACAATATAAATTGTTTTGTTTTGTTTTTTACTTTTTCTTTATCTGATTTAAAAGAAACCTACATAAAGTAACATTATAAATCTGTGCGGACAAGCACACAATGTATTAAAATGTAGTTTGTGACAATAACAGCACAAAGAAGGAGGGAAGAATGGAATTATACTGGAACAAAGTTTTTGTATACTATTGAAATTAAGTAGGTATTAACCCAAACCAGTTAGCTACAGAACTCTAATTCCAGGATGGGAGCGTGAGATACTCCATGCAGCACTCCCCACCAAAAAAGCAAAACTGGTCGGGGGGGAAAAAAAAACTATGAAAAAGCAGGCATTTTCTCCTGAAGTCTTAAAATCAAATCAAGTTTAGCTTGATTAGCAAAAAACGTCTGCCTTGAGCATTACGCTCTTTTAAGAACCATCTATATGGGATCAGGCTGACAACAGCAACTCAAAAGATTAAACAGGATTTTACGTTAATGGGGGCAATGAGTTTATGTTAATGGGGGAGGAACAACACAAAAAAGGAGGGTGGGAATGGTTGCACGACTTTATAAACATAATCATTGTCACTGAATTGTACATGTAGAAACCATTGAATTGGTACATGTTTTGCTGTGTATGTTTTGCCATGTATATTCTCACAACAACAAAATAAAAATTTTAATAAAACAGCCATTTAATTGGCATATGTTTTGCTGTGTATTTTCAACAACAAAATAAAAGGTTTTTTGTTTTTTTTTTTAAACCAACCACTTACAGTCTCTAGAAATTTCCAAGGGCATACAACAAATGAAGAAATTTTTACTCAAAAAAAAAAAAAAAAAATACTACAACTTGGTAAGAACCCCCAGAAGCTGTGGCATTTGAGCCGCTACTTACTCCCTCCATCCTTCCACCCCAGCAAGTGTGGCCAGGAAGACAGGGTTCCCGCTCTCCTCAGCTCCCAATCAATCACTGGGCGAAAAAGGCCACCAGCATTTCTCATCTCCAACTCCAAGATGAAGAAGCTAAATTCCTGGTGAAGCTGGCCAAATATTGGGGATTCTCTTCCTTCACCCACCCCCCACCCCCCACAGGATGGAGGCTCTACTCCAGGCATGGCAGTCCAAGAATACTGGAGCCCTGATGGCCCTCTCCCCAGCTCACTCATAAGACAGAGGTTCCTTGCCAGGAGAGGCAAGTTATAAAGACCAGCTGCTACTTTCCTGCCCAGCAATCAGAGTAGTGATTCAGAAATTTCACCCAGGGGGAGACAGGCCACAAGAAATCTCCGCAACTCTCCCCAAAAGAACTGACCTTATTTGAACAGAGTGTGGGCTCGAACATAGCAATGATTGTGAAGGTGTTCTCAAAAGCAATAAAAAAATAGGAGCAACAAGCTATACTACAGGCCAGCTAGTTCACCAGGAAAAGAAACAACTATTAAGAGTCCTCCTGGGGTCAGAACAAGCCTCAAAGATGGGCCTAAAAAGCTACCCAAGCCCAAATTTAATTGAATCTGTGCCCCAGGGCATTGTTGAAAACAACACAGCAATCAGCTAGTAATTAGTGGAGTGTAATACCACTAAGTATATAAAAAAAGAAAAAGTATAAGGGTTGGTGTAATACCATATGAAGCAGACAGCTTAAAGGAGAAATCAAGGAAAGAAATAGTCAAAGAGAACACTGCTAAAACCACCGTGATCCCAAGATGACTGTGCACATCCCCAAGGTGATGCCTTCCAAGGAACAACAACAAACCTTCACACTATGGGGGAAACTTTTGTTAGGTGTCATCGAGTCAGCTTCAACTCACAGTGACCCTAGGTACAAGAGAACAAAACACTACCGTGTCCTGCGCCATCCTCACCATCGTTGCTATGTTTGAGCCTGTTATTGCAGTCACTGAATTGAGGGTCTTCCTCTTTGTCACTGGCCCTTTACTTTATCAAGCATAATGTCCTTCTCCAGGGACCATCTCCTGGTCACATACCCAAAGTATGTGAGACGAAGTCTCGCATCCTTGCTTCTAAAGAGCATTCTGGCTGTACTTCTTCCAAGACAGATTTGTTCGTTCTTCTGGCAGTCCATGGTATATTCAATATTCTTCACCAACACCATAATTTAAAGGCGTCAGTTCTTCTTCAGTCTTCCTTATTCATTACCCAGCTTTCACATGCATGTGAGGTGATTGAAAACACCATAGCCTGGGTCGGGTGTGCCTTAGCCCTCAAAGTGACATCTTTGCTTTTTAACACTTTAAAGAGGTCTTTTACAGCAGATTTGCCCAGTGCAATATGCCATTTGATTACCTAACTACTGCTTCTATGAGCGTTGACTGTGGATGAAGTAAAATGAAATCCTTGACAAATTCAATATTTCCTCCATTTATGATGATATTGCTTATTGGTCCAGTTGTGAGGATGGGGGGAAAAGACTTCACAAAATGCCCTAACCAAATCACAAAACAAGTAAACAACAAAAACAAACTCCAGAGACAGGAGAAAGAAATCAATATCCAGAGTTGCTACAATGTATTACCTAAACATGTCCTGTTTCAAAGAAAAAATTATGAGATACACAAAGAAACAGGACACAGGGAAAAAGCAGGCAAAAGAAACTGACTGTAGACTTCAAAATAGAGATTATAAATATGTAAGTAAGTCATGCTTAAAGAAGTAAAGGAATGTATGAACAGTGTCTCATCAATAAAAGTGTCAATAAAAAGAAAAATTATTTTTAAAAGATGAATCAAATGGAAATTCTGGAGTTGAAAAGTAAAATATCTGAAATGAAAACTTTATTAGAGGAGCTTAACGGCACATTCAAACTGACAAAAGTAAGAAGAAGTGAATTTGAAGACAGATCGACAGAGTTTAGGCAATCTGAAGAATAGAGAAAAAAATGAAAAGAATCTCAGAGAACTGCAGGACACCTTAAAGCACACCAAAATATGTGTAACAGGAGTACCAGAATGAGAGGAGAAAGAGAAAAGAGAAGAAATAACATTAGAAAAAATAACGGCAGATACTTTTCACAAAAATACTTATACACCCCCTCCTCACTTATCAACATGGTTAGGTTCCAAAGACCAAGTTGTTATGCAAAAATTGGTGTTATGTGAAAATGGAGGATGACCACGTCAGACCACAAATATGTTATGTGGACACATGTCCCTCTGGTCCCAAGAGGTGGAGAATGTACGTGGATGCTGTATATCCCACTAGTCACGACAGGGTTACTGCCAGGCATACGTCGTTAATGCGCGAAATCATCAGATCATAGATTTTTTACTATTGTCGTAAATGCCAAATGTCAGATAATGAGGTAGTTGATAAGTGAGGAGCAGGTGTACTTACCTTAGGGTAAATTTTAAATTGAAAAAAATTTTCTTCGAAACTAATCCAAATTAAAAAAAAATAATTTGCTTTCCAGGTGAGTAACAATAAAAAGTGAAATATTAAATGCTGGACATTGCCCTACATCTCTGACTCAAAAAATTTTTATGGCCTGCATATCTCTATACCTGAACTATTTGAAATTCAAGGTAGAGGCAGTCTCCGGGTTACAAACATCCAACTTATGTACAACTCATAGTTACCAACCAACCCCCGTTAAATCTATTACATTAAAAATTTGGGGTACTTACAATGGTTCCTTCATAATAACAAACAGGCATTACTTTGCAATGCACATCAAAATATTATTATTACTGTATTATTATGTCAAATATGTTTTAGCGTATCTGGAAGTGTTCCTTTAATGATTTTTGTACATAGAAAACCTGTAGCCATTGAGCAGATTCCCACTCATAGTGACCCTGTAGGACAGAGTAGAACTGTCCCCTGGGGTTTCCAAGGAGCAGCTGGTATATTAGAACCCCCAACCTTTTGGTTAGCAGCCAAGCTCTTAACCACTACACCACCAGGGCTCCTCTATACATAGAAAGGTATACTATATACTACAAACATCTGACTAACTGACGTTAGATATGAACCATACCTAACTGTTCAGACTTACATACAAATTCGACTTAAAGACAGGCTTAAAAATGGAACTTGTTCATAATCTGGGGATTGCCTGAATATAAACCTATGGTGACTTTTTTTCAGTCAGTATAGTGATGAACAGCGTGAGTGGTTTAGTTCAAGTGCCTGATTTCTACATGCCAACACTACCACTTCCTAGAATGCATGGCATAGGCTAATCACTTATCGTCATGGGGAAAATAATAACAATGAGATAATATATGAATATATGAATGAGATAATACATGAAAAGAACTTACAACAATTTTAACACAGAGTAAGAACTCAACAAATCCTATTTTTAAGCCATTTTTTCTGATTTAAATATATTATACTCAAGTGTTACTCTTTTGTAACATACAGCATGCACCCTGGCAACATGTATAAATGTAATAATTTAAGAAACTAAGTTTTCTTTAATAAAATACTGATGCCAGTAACTTCTGGGTGAATGGTCATTCTAGCACCTCTCTAAAAGTGTTTACCATAAACTTACTCTCCCCATCTTTCCAAGGGGCAATCCAAGGGATTCTAAATCTTGGTATAAATCTGGAATTCCTTACACTACCCTGCTAAGAAACAGGGAAACTATATTCCCAAGTGCAGACTTTGGCGTGAACTTCAAATTGTTCCAAAAATGAGATTCTGAGAAATTACATAAAACATCTTTGCACACCACCATAACCCTACCTGCCGAAGTCTTGACGCAATGTGTTGTGTATCTTTAAAAACACAAAAACAATGGGGAAAAACCTCCAATATATGTTTAACTAAAATAGTTTCTTTTCTGTTACTGAGAAGCCCAAACATTCCTGACGTGAGTATGCTTCCAGTTTGGAAGGCTTCGTTTTGGAATGGAGGAGAGAATATCTTTAAAGAATGCTGTGTACATAGTAGACTCTAACCATTTTAGTTGATAATGACCAAATGCAATAAAATAAATACAGAAATAAAATACCACCTTGGCCCCAAACATAATAGGATCGATGTAAACATTTCCAGGGTACACCCATCCTTGGTGCCAACTCGAAGGCAACTGACAACAACACCTCTACTAAGAACACGTCTCTAACAAACCTTCAAAAGTCAGGAGGAAAAACAAGGAGCACAGAAACAGAGAAAACCAACACTGTCCAACCCACAGCTCATCTCTGTAAGCCACCAAAAAGCATTAGAATTCAAGGTCTTTCAGCAGCACTACTCAAGCCTACCCCCAATACCCTGGCTCAAAAAAAGACACTGCTCTAGGAGAAAGTTTAACTTGGAAACTAAATATAAAAATTTACTGGGCAAAAACAAACGTAGGAAGAGTACATTGTCTTCTGAACAGAAGTGATCCCAGTAACATGCTTTTCTCTAGAGTAACAAAAAGGAAACTATTATATTTTTAGGGAAAATATCCAGCACCAAGTCTGCTACTTAAAAGATGAATACTTAGAAATACCCAAGTCTTGTAAAGGAACACATATGCTGTGCTATTTCTCTGATTTTTCTTGAAGATGAATAGCTAAATTATTACTATCATCAACCACTCTTCAGTTCTGAAAAGCTTAACCCCAAGAAGCTCGTGAAAAAGCACACTTACATCTGTTAATTCACACTTTCTTATACACAGTAAGCACTTATTAAAAATAAAATATTGGCAACATTAAACTTTTAACTCATCAGACAACACGGTTAAGTCCCTTCCAATATCTTACTAGTTTATAGCCTTGCTAGAATCAAAGCATGTGTAAAGAATATCTGAGGAAAGCACTGTGACCTTTACTAAGCAATATTCTCACACAACCACCAAAAGACACGGATACAAACTGCTGTTGCTGTTGTTAGGTGCCACTGAGTCAGTTTCGACCAATAGCAACCCTAAGTACAACAGAATGAAACACTGCCTGCTCTGTGCCATCCTCATAATCGTTGTTATGCTTCATCCATGCAGTCACTCTGTGAGTCCATCTCATTGAGGGTTTTCCTCTTTATCGCTGACCATCTCCTTTACCAAACGTGATGTCCTTCTCCACGGACTGAGCCCTCCTGATAACATGTCCAAAGTATGTGAGACGTAGCCTCACCATCCTTGCTTCTACAGAGCATTCTGGCTGTACTTCTTCCAAGACAGATTTGTTTGTTCTTCCAAGACAGAATATTCCACGTTCTTCCATGGTAATTCGACATTCTTCGCCAACACCACATTTAAAGGAGTCAATTCTTCTTCGGTCTTCCTTACTCATTGTCCAGCTTTTGCATGCATATGAATAAAAAGAAAAAAAAAATTTATTTATTAATCTTTTTTTCTTTTTATTAAAAAAAAAAAAATTAGGCAACTGAAAATACCACGGCTTGGGTATGGCACATTTTTGTCTTCTAGGTGACATCTTTGCTTTTCAACACTTTAAAGAGATCTTTTGCAGCAGATTTGCCCGATGCAATGCGTCTTTTGATTTCTTGACTGCGGCTTCCATGGGTGCTGATTGTGGATCCAAGTAAAATGAAATCTTTGACAACTTCAATCTTTTTCCTGTTTACCATGATGTGGCTTATTGGCCCAGTTGTGAGGATTTTTGTTTTCCTTATGTTGAGGTGTAATCCACACTGAAGGCTGTGTACTTTGATTTTCATTAGTAAGTGTTTCATGTCCTCTTCACTTTCAGCAAGCAAGGTTGTGTCATCTGCATAACACAGGTTGTTAATGAGTCTTCCTCCAATCCTGAGGCCCTATTCTTCATGTAGTCCAGCTTCTCCAATTATTTGGTCAGCATACAGACTGCACTGGTATGGTGAAAAAGACACAACCCTAACGCGCATCTTTCCTGACTTTAAACCAGGCACTATCCCCTTGTTTTGCTGAAATGACTTCCTCTTGATCTAGGTACAGGTTCTTCATGGGCAAAATTAAGTGTTCTGGAATTCCCATTCTTCGCAATGTTATCCATAATTTGATACGATCCACACAGTCAAATGCCTTTGCATAGTCAATAAAACACAGGTAAACATCTTTCTGTTTTTCTCTGCTTTCAGCCAGCAACCATGTGACATCAGCAAAGATATCCATGGTTTCACATCCTCTTCTGAATCCAGCTTCAATTTCTGTCAGTTCCCTGTCGATACACTGCTGCAGCCACTTTTGAATGATCTTCAGCAAAATTTTACTTGCATGTGATATTAATGATATTATTCGATAATTTCTGCATTTAGTTCGGTCACCTTTCTTGAGAATAGGCATAAATATGGATCCCTTCCAGTTGGTTGGTCAGGTAGCTATCTTCAAAATTCCTTTGGATAGATGAGTGAGCACTTCCAGTGCTGCATCCGTTTGTTGAAACATCTCAACTCATATTCAGTCAGCTCCGGAAGCCCTGTTTTTCACCAATGCCTTCAGTGCAGCTTGGACCTCTTCCTTCGGTACCATGGGTTCCTGATCATATGCTACCTCCTGAAATGGACGAACGTCGACCAATTTTTTTTTTAGTATACCACTTTGTGTATTCCTTCCATCTTCTTTTGATGCTTACTCCGTGGTTTAATATTTTCCCTGTAGAATCCTTCAATATTGCAGCTCAAAACTTGAATTTTTTTCTTCGGTTCTTTCGGCCTCAGAAATGCCGAGCGTGTTTTCCCTTTTGGTTTTCTATCTCTGGGTCTTTGCACATGTCATTATAGTACTTTACTTTGTCTTCTCAAGCTGCCCTTTGAAATCTTCAGTTCTTTGACTTCATCATTTCTTCCTTTTGCTTTAGCTACTCAACGTTCAAGAATAAGCTTCAGAGTCTCTTCTGACATTCATTTTGGTCTTTTCTTTCTTTCCTATCTTTTTAATGACTTCTTGCTTTCTTCATATACGATGTCCTTGATGTTATTCCATAATTCATCTGGTCTTCGGTCATTAGTGTTCAACGTTCAAATCTATTCTTGAGATGGTCTCTAAATTCTGGTGGGATACACTCAAGGTCATACTTTGGCTCTCCTGGACTTCAGCTTCAACTTGAACTTGCATATGAACAACTGATGGTCTGTTCCACAGTTGACCCCTGGCCTTGTTCTAATGATATTGAGCTTTTCCATCGTCTTTTTCGACAGATGTAGTCGATTTGACTCCTGTGTATTCCACATGGCAAGGTCCACACGTGTATAGTCGAGGTTTATGCTGGTGAAAAAAGGTATCTGCAACGAAGAAGTCATTAGTCTTGCAGAATTTTATCATGTGATCTCCGGCATCATTTCCAGCAACCAAGGACATATTTTCCACCTACTGATCCTTCTTCTTTGTTTCCAACTTTCACATTCCAATCACCAGTAATTATCAATGCATCCTGACTACATGTTCATTCAACTTCAGACTGCAGTAGCTGGTAAAAATCTCCGATTTCTTCATCTTTGGCCTTAGTGGCTGGTGCATAAACTTGAATAATAGCTGTATTAACTGGTCTTCCTTGTAGGCACAGGTATTATCCTATCACTGACAGCACTGTACTTCACAACAGATCTTGAAATGTTCTTTTTGACAATGTAGCACCATTCCTCTTCAAGCTGTCATTTCTGTTACAGGAGACCACAGGATTGTCCGATTCAAAATGGCCAATACCAGTCCATTTCAGCTCTTTTTAGCGCCTAGGATATCGACGTTCATGCGTTCCATTTCATTTTTGACGATTTCCAATTTTCCTAGATTCATGCTTCATATAAACCACGTTCCGCTTATTAATGGATGTTTGTAGCTGTCTCTTCTCATTTTGAGTCACGCCACATCAGCAAATGAAGGTCCCAAAAGCTTGACTCCATCCATGTCATTAAGGTTGACTCAAATTGAGGAGGCAGATCTTCCCCAGTCATATCTTGAGTGCCTTCCAACCCGAGGGGCTCATCTTCCGGCACTATATCTGACAATGTTCTGGTGCTATTTATAAGGTTTTCACTGACTAATTCTTCTCAGAAGTAGACCACTGGGTTTCTTCCTAGTCTGTCTTTGTCTGGAAGCTCACCTGAAACCTGTTGGCCATGGGTGACCCTGATGGTAGTTGAATACTGGTGCCAAGGCTTCCAGCATCACAGCAACACACAAGTTCCCACAGTACAACAAACCGACAGACACATGGTGGTCTGGGTTGTTTGGTTCAGCACAATATCTTGTCTTTTACAATCCCAAATCTCTTTTCACATCCACTTAAAAAAAAAAAAACTGCAACAAAACCAGAACAGCTATCTCACCCGGCCAATCTGAAAAGAAGAATGGATCAATAAAATGAACCAGGTGATACACCAGAGTGAAGGGTAACTATAGCAGGATTGTGAGGAAGAATAGCAAAAAAAAACAGGGATGAGAAGATCATGTCTAGGCCACAATGCTGCTGAGCAAAAGGGCACCATGTTGTAACTTGTTCAAGATATCTAAGGTCAATGATTACTACTGTAATTTTTAATTTTTATTAAAACATTATATATAAGCCTTTTAAAAATCACATAGGCTAGATTTACAAGGGAAGGTAATAGTGGAGTTGATGTGATGAGAATAACATTTTAAAAGCATCACTCAAATTAAGGAAAGTACAGGTGAGTGGGCAGGGCATGAGAAGCAGGGAGAGCAATTACAAAGCTCCTGAAGGAGTCTAAGACAGAGACAAAGGTGGCTTAGCCAAAGGCAGTAGTGGAGCAGATAGTCAGAAACAGTCAGACTTGGGATATACGATGAAATATGGTTAGAGTCTCATAAACATACAGCCTAAGGCAGTATTTTTCAAATTACAATTCATAATGCACTGCTCATGTAATCAATCTAGCAAGCCAAGGTGAGCATTCTGCAATTAAATAAAACGGGGGAAAAAAAGAAAATATCATACTGCACCATAAGTAGTAAGCGTATTAGTTCACGAAATTCTTGTTTCAGATATCTACATACTTATGTGTATACCAAAGCCACTGCTGTCGAGTCGATTCCAACTCCTAGCGACCCTACAGGACGGACTAGAACTGCCTCACAGAGTTTCCAAGGAGTGCCTGGTGGATCTGAACTGCCGACCTCTTGGTTGGCAGCTGTAGCACTTAACCACTACATCACCAGGGTTTCCCTTATGTGTATACTGGGTCCTAATATAAAACGTAGTTTGAACTGTGAGCCACAGCCAAAAATGTTTGAGAAATATTGTCCCAGAGACTGATAAAATGGTAGACAGGAGTTAAGAATACTTATCTTCTCTAAAATCTTTGTCAAAATCCTACATCGGGCTTGAAACAAGTTTAATTAAAAACCAAAAAACCAAACCCACTGCGGTCGAGTCGATTCCGACTCATAGCGACACTATAGGACAGAGTAGAACTGCCCCATAGAGTTTCCAAGGAGCGCCTGGAGGATTCGAACTGCCAACCTTTTGGCTAGCAGACATAGCACTTAACCACTACACCACCAGGGTTTGCACAAGTTTAATTACATACCTAATAAAATCTTATTGATGTGCCAAAAAAATACATTATTTGTTCTTTAAAAAAAAAGAAATGTTACTAGGCAACATTCAGGCATCACTGGAACGCCAGACACAAATTATGTTATTTCCACCAATCATAGAGATATACAGATGACTAAAGGAATACACTGCCAATTTTCCTTAAGAAGTTCTTCAACCATAAACCATTCTAGCCATCCAACTACTCCTAATTTTAGGGATTAAACACCACCAAAAAACATTCACAATGGAAACTACCTTCAGAATCTTCAGGAAAATATCTTACTCTATCAAAGAGAAATTACACCCTATTTCTCCTTGAAGAATTCAGAAACTATATACTATAAGCTCTGAAAGAGTCTGTCAGAGAACTTCCTATCTTAAGCAACAATCTTCTTTTATTATTAAGATAAAATAAAACATTATCTACCAATACACTAAACCTTTAGCTTCAAATATCTCAGAGTGTCTCAAAAGTGACACTACCAGCATTTTGGGTGGGGTAATTCTTCTTTGTGCTGGATTACTATTCCTGGCCTCCAATCATCAAATGCCAGGGTGCATTCCCCTCCAATTCAGGCAAAAATGTCAGGCAACTATCAGTGCCTTGAATTTAATCATTTCCAAGGTAGAAGTTAAGATCATATAGTCCAAAACAGAAAGAATATTTAACATCTTTTTCCTGGCACTAGGTAGTTTGGGTGTTATTTTCAAAATGGTACACAACAACTACAAGCATTTAAGAAAAATACGTATTCCACTAGAATGGCTAAGATTAAAAAAAAAAAAATAACAAGCGTTGGCAAGGACATGGAGAAATTGGCACCCTTACTCATTCCTGATGGGAATGCAATATGGTACAGTCGTTGTTGAAAACAAAGCGGCAGTTTCTCAAAAAACTAAAAGTATAACTACCATTATGACCTAGCAATTCCACTCCTAGCTATATACCCAAAAAATTGAAAGCAGAGACCTGTACACCAATGTCCATTGCAGCACTATTCACAATAGCCAAAAAGGTGTACAGAAACTACATGCCCACCAACAGATGAATGGATAAAGAAAGTGTGGTACATGCAGTGGAAGACTACTCAGCCAGTAGAAGAAAGGAAGTCTTGATACATGCTGCAATATGGAAGAAGCTGGAAGGCATTATGCTGAGTGAAACAAATCGATCCCAAAAAGACAAATGTTATAAGATCTCACTTATATAAAAAGACAAGAAAAGTCAAATGCATAGAGAATAAAGTTTATTAGTGGTTATCATGGGCGGGAGGGAGGTGGAAGGGGGGGTTAACGGTGATGGAAATATCTCATTGATTAAGGGTAGGGTTGCACAGCTGATTATTGTTAATTGCTGTCAATAAGTTGTACACCTGTAAAAAGTTGAACTGGCAAAAGCTGTGTGATAGATTTATTTGCAACAATGCAAAAAAAAGTAGCTGCTGAGGCTGCTTATGTACAACCAAAAATCTCACGGGATTTGGTTTCTTGGTTTGGAGGTTTAGGGTCATGTTTTCATGGGACATCCCAGTTAACTGGCCTAATAACATGTTTGGTGCTTCTATCTCCTACTTCATTTTGTAGAGCCTGGGGTCTTAAAAGCTTGCAAGTAGCAAACTACACACACAAGAATATTATGCAACAATAAAGAACAATGATGAATCCACAAAACATCTCACAACATGGATGAATCTGGAGAGCATTATGCTTCCTGAAATTAGTCAGACGCACAAGGTCAAATTTTTTTATGAGACCACTATTATAAGGACTCAAGAAAAGGTTTAAATACAGAAAAAAGCATTCTTTGATGGTTACCAGGGTGGGGAGGGAGAGGGAGGGTAGATCACGAACTAGATAGTAGACGATAAACTTCAGTGAAGGGAAGGACAACACAATACAGGGGAAGTCAGTACAACTGGATCAAAGCAAAAGCTAAGAAGTTTCCTGGACACATCCAAACACTGAAGGACAGAGTAGCTGGGGCTGGGGTGTGGGGACCATCGTTTCAGGGGATATCTAGATCAACTGGGACAACAAACTTTATTAAGAAAATGTTCTACACATCCCACTTGGGTGAGTGGCATCTTCTAAGATACATCAATTGGTCCCATCCCACTGGGAGCCAAAGAGAAGAAGGAAAAAAAAAAAAAAAAGCTTGCAAGTGGCCATCCAAGGCACAACAATTGGTCTCAATTCGCCTGAAACAAGAGCTGAAGAAGGAAAGTCAGGAATAGGAGGAGGATACGGAATGTGTGGGTAATCGTCTCCATGAATAGTTGCCTCCTTTGAATGAGACCAGAAGAACTGGATGGTACCTGGATCCCATTACCAAACATTCTGTTCAAAGATTCCCTAGAAGAATCCTGATCAAAGGGGAAAAATATAGAAGAGAATTTCAAATTTTCATGGAATCCAGACTTTCTGGAGCCATGAAGGTTGGATGACTCCCCAAAACTGCTGCCTTGAGATAATCTTTAAACCTTAAACCAAAACTATCCCCTGAAGTCTTCTTAAACCATAGTTTAGCTTAACTAGTTAAAAAAAAAAAAAAAGTCTCCCTTGAGCATTACGCTCTTTTAAGAACTATAAAAACTATACAGGGGATCAAACTGACAACAGCAACTCGAAAGATTACATAGGAACCTTTGGGGAAAATGAATTTATGTTAATGGGGGGGGAACAACTCAGAAAAGGAGGGTTAGAATGGTTACACAACTCGAAGAATTATAATCAATGTCGCTAAATGACACATGTAGAAACTGTTGAAATGGTTATGTTTTGCTATGTATATTCTGAACAACCACAAAATAAAATTATATTAAAAAAGACAGAGAAATATATATTACACATGGATTCTACAAGTATCCTTAGTTACAAGTTTCACCAAGAAAGAACGGGACAGAGAGAATTACAGAAGAAATGTCACAAAAAGTCCAAGGCATTTGTAAAATATCAGAGAATAAAAAATGTTTATATTGCTTCAAACTCCAGAGAGAAGGCTTCCTACCTCCAACTGAGAGCCCATAAAATATGGTGTACAACAGAAGGGTCAGAAAGTCTGGATTCCTAATTTAAAAAGCTCACTCTGGACAACTGTGAATCATACTGGGTTTATTTTATTTTTACTGAGATATAAAATATCATAAAGTACACTCTTTTAAAGTGTACAATTCAGTAGTTTCCAAAGTTTTACAACCATCACCACTAATTTCAGAACTTTCTCATTTCCCCAAAAATAAACACTCTTACCTGTTAGCTATTACTATTTTCCTCTCCCCTCAATCTCTGGCAAACACTAACCCACTTTCTGTCTCTACGGATTTGCCCTACTCTAGACATTTCACATGCCCCATGTGTCTGTCAGTTTGTCGTACTGTGGGGGCTTGCGTGTTGCTGTGATGCTGGAAGCTATGCCACCGGTATCCAGATACCAGCAGGGTCACCCATGGAGGACAGGTTTCAGCTGAGCTTCCAGACTAAGACAGACTAGGAAGACGGACCCAGCACTCTACTTCTGAAAAGCATCAGCCAGTGAAAACCTTATGACTAGCAGCGGGACACTGTCTGATATAGTGCTGGAAGATGAGCCCCCCAGGTTGGAAGGCACTCAAAAGATGACTGGGGAAGAACTGCATCCTCAGAGTAGAGTCGACCTTAATGACGTGGATGGAGTAAAGCTTTCGGGACCTTCATTTGCTGATGTGGCACGACTCAAAATGAGAAGAAACAGCTGCAAACATCCATTAATAAGCGGAACCTGGAACGTACAAAGTATGAATCTAGGAAAATTGGAAATCGTCAAAACTGAAATGGAACACAAAAACATCGATATTCTGGGCATTAGTGAGCTAAAATGGACTGGTACTGGCCATTTTGAATCAGACAATCATATATATAGTCTACTACACTGGGGATGACAACTTGAAGAGGAATGGTGTCGCATTCATCGTCAAAAAGAACGTTTCAAGATCTATCTTGAAGTACAACGCTATCAGTGATAGGATAATATCCATATGCCTACAAGGACGACCAGTTAATGCGACTATTATTCAAATTTACGCATCAACCACTAGGGCCAAAGATGAAGACACTGAAGATTTTTATCAGCTGCGACAGTCTGAAATTGATCGAATATGCAATCGAGATGCATTGATAATTACTGGCAATTGGAATGTGAAAATTGGAAACGAAGAAGAACAATCAGTACTTGGAAAATATGGCCTTGGTGACAGAAACAATGCCAGAGATCGAATGACAGAATTTTGCAAGACCAAAGACTTCTTTGTTGCAAATACCTTCTTTCACCAACATAAACGGCGGCTATACACATGGACCTTGCCAGATGGGACACACAGAAATCAAATCGACTACATCTGTGGAAAGAGACGATGGAAAAGCTCAATATCATCAGTCAGAACAAGGCTGGGGCCTACTGTGAAACAGACCATCACGTGCTCATATGTAAGTTCATGCTGAAACTGAAGAAAATCAGAGCAAGTCCACGAGAGCCAAAATATGACCTTGAGTATACCCCACCTGAATTTAGAGACCATCTCAAGAATAGATTTGACGCATTGAACACTAGTGACCGAAGGCCAGACAAGTTGTGGAATGACATCAAGGACATCATCCATGAAGAAAGCAAGAGGTCACTGAAAAGACAGGAGAGAAAGAAAAGACCAAGATGGATGTCAGAGGAGACTCTGAAACTGGCTCTCAAACGTCGAACCGCTAAAGCAAAAGAAAGAATTGATGAAGTAAAAGAACTGTACAGAAGATTTCAAAGGGTGGCTCGAGAAGACAAAGTATTATAATGACATCTGCAAAGAGCTGGAGATGAAAACCAAAAGGGAAGAACACGCTCGGCATTTCTCAAGCTGAAAGAACTGAAGAAAAAATTCCAGCCTCAAGTTGCAATCGTGAAGGATTCTATTGGGAAAAATATTAAATGGGAAATAATAATTCAAGACACAAAGCTCAGGAATCTTAATGTAAATATCACCTAAGAGATGAAGACAGAATAATAAAATTACTTTGTAAAAGTAGGAAAAAGAGAAACGGATCAAGACACAGACGTCAGAGAGTAATACAGGAATTTATACCAACATGACTGAAACTCCCCATCTTCCTGTGATTATAACCCCAAGTACCAACATACTACTGGCAGGAACCTCAACACTACTATATTCTTTAGTAAAAATAAGTCGCACATGCAGAAACAGTGAGTGTCCATTCATCCTTCAATATTTATGAACCACTTATGTGTCAGGCCCCATGCCAGCAGCATGGCAGTATGGCTAAGAGCACAAACTGCAATCGAGTACCCAGGTTCAAAATCCAGCTCTATCACTTGTTATTTGTGTGAGTTTTGTCAAATTAATCAATCTCTCTGCTTTGGTATCCTCTTTTTTTATTTTTTAGAAAAAAACTGTATTCTGGTAAAATGTTCATCACATAAAATTTGCCATTTTAATCTTTTTTAACTGCACAATTCGGCAGCATTGCATTCACACTGTTGTGAAACTATCACCACTATCTATTTCCAAAATTTTCACCACCCCAAAAAGAAATCTATACCCATTAAGCAATAACTCCCTATTCCTCTCTATCCTCGGTCCCTGGTAACTTCTAATCCACTGTTTCCTCTATGAATTTGCCTGGTCTAGACAACTCACGTAAGTGGAATCACAAAATATGTCTTTTTGCATCTGGCTTATTTCACTTAGTCTAACATTTTAAAGGTTTGTCCATGTTGTAGCATGTATCAGAAATTAATTCCTTTTTATGGATGAATAATATCTCACTGAATGGATAAAACAAGTTTTATTTGTCCATTAGTCTGCTGGATTGTTTCTACCTTTTAGATACTGTCAGTAATGCTGCTATGAACATTTGCACACAGGTATCTGAGCCAGCACTCATCTGTCTGTGTGTTGTACTATGGTGGCTTCCATGCTGCTATACTGCTGGAAGCTATACCACCAGTATTTCAAACATCAGCAGGGTCACTCATGGCAGACAGGTTTCAGCAAACCTTCCACACTAACACAAACGAGGAAGAAGAACCTGGCCTATGAAAATCTTAGGAATAGCAGTGTCTGATAAAGTGCTAGAAGGCCCTCAGGTTGGAAGGCACTCAAAATATGACCGGGGAGGAGCGGTCTCCTCAAAGTAGAAATGACAGTAATGACAAGAACGGAGTAAAGCTTTAGGGAGGTTCATTTGCTGATGTGGCACAACTCAAAATGAGAAGAAAGAGCTGTAAACATTCATTAATAATCAGAATGTGTTAAACAAAAAAAAAAGATCAAACTTGCTCATCTGACAGAGGCTGGAGAAACCCCGAGAGTATGACTCCGGATACCCTTTTAACTGACTTCTGAAGTCACTCCTGAGGTTTACCCTTCAGCCAAAGATCAGACGGGTCTATAGCGCCAACGATAACACACGTGACGGATGTGCTTCATAGTTCAATCATGTATACTAGACTAATGGGCACACCAGCCCAAAAGCAAGGACAGGAAAACTGGACAAATGGAAACAGCAAATCTCAGGTGCGGAAGGGGAGAGTGCTAACGCATCGTGGGGCTGGCAACAAATGTCATGAAATAATTTGTGTATTAACTGCTTAATGAGAAACTAATCTACTCTGTAAACTTTCACCTAAATCACAATAAAAATAAATACAAATTGAAAAAGAAAAAAGGTAATAATAAAGAAAAAATAATCAGAGCATGGAATATAATAAGTATGAACCTAAAAAAATTGAAAGTTGTCAAAAATGAAATGGAACACATAAAGATCGATACTCTAGGCGTTAGTGAGCTGAAATGTACTGGTATTAGCCATTTTGAATCAGATAATCACATGGTCTACCATGCTGGGAATAACAAATTGAAGAGGAGTGGTGGCGTTGTATTCATCGTCAAGAAGAACATTTCAAGATCTGTCCTGAAGTAGAACACTGTCAGTGATAGGATAATATCCATATGCCTACAAGGAAGACCAGTTAATAGAACTATTATTCAAATTTACGCACCAACTACTAAGGCCAAATACGAAGAGACTGAAGATTTTTAACAACTTCTGCAGTCTGAAATTGATCAAACGTGCAATCAGGATGCACTGATAATTACTGGCAATTGGAATGCAAGAGCTGGAAACAAAGAAGGATTGGTAGTTGGAAAATATGGCCTAGGTGACAGAAACAATGATGGAGACCACATGATAGAACACTGCAAGACCAAAGACTTCTTCATTGCAAATACCTTTTTCCACCAACATAAATGGTGACTACATGTGGACCCTGCCAGATGGAACGCACAGGAATCAAATGTGTCAGACCCCATGTCACAGATGGAATACACAGGAATCAAATCGACTACATCTGTGGAAAGAGACGATGGAAAAGCTCAGTATCATTAGTCAGAAAAATGCCAGGGGCCAATTGCAGAACAGACCATCAACTGTTCATATGCAAGTTCAAGCTGAAACTGAAGAGCCAAAGTATGACCTTGAGTGTATCCCACCTGAATTTAGAGATCATCTCAAGAATAGATTTGATGCGTTGAACACTAATGACTGACAGCCAGAAGAACGATGGAATAACATCAAGAATATCATACATGAAGAAAACAAGAGGTCATTAAAAAGACAGGAAAGAAAGAAAAGATCAAAATGGATGTCAGAGGAAGCTCTGAAACTTGCTCTTGAACACTGAGTAGCTAACAAGAAAGGAAGAAATGATGAAGACAAAGAGCTGAACGGAAGATTTCAAAGGGTGGCTCAAGAAGACAAAGTATTATAATGACACGTGCAAAGACCTGGAGATAGAAACCCGAAAGGGAAGAACATGCTCAGTATTTCTCAAGCTGAAAGAACTGAAGAAAAAATTCAAGCCTCGAGTTCCAACGCTGAAGGATTCTACAGGGAAAATATTAAATCACGGAGGAAGCATCAAAAGAAGATGGAAGGAATACACAGAGTCATTATACCAAAAAGATTTTGTCAACGTTCAACCATTTCAGGAGGTAGCATACGATCAGGAACTAATGGTACTGAAGGAAGAAGTCCAAACTGCACTAAAGGCACTGGTGAAAAACAAGGTTACAGGAACCAACTGAGAAGTTTAAACAAATGGATGCAGCACTGAAAGTGCTCACTGTACCAAGAAATTCGGAAGAGTTACCTGGCCCACCAACTGAAGCGATCCATATTTACACGTATTCCCATGAAACGTGATCCAACCAAATGCAGAAATTATCGAATGGGATATCATTAACATCACAAGCAAGTAAAATTTTTCTGAAGATCATTCAAAAGTGGCTGCAGCTGTGTATCAACAGGGACCCGTCAGAAATTCAAGCCAGAGACAGAAGAGGACATGGAATCAGGGATATCATTGCTGACGTCAGATGAATGCTGGCTGAAGGCACAGAATACCAGAAAGATGTTTACCTGTATTTTATTGACTATGCAAAGGCATTCAACTGTGTAGATCATAATAAATTATGGATAACACTGTGAAGAATGGGAATTCCCAAACACTTAATTGTGCTCATGAGGAACTTCTACACAGATCAAGAGGCAGCCATTTGAATGGGAGAAGGGCGTAGTGTATGGTTTAAAGTCAGGAAAGGTGTGCATTAGGGTTGTAGCCTTTCATTATACCTATTCGATCTGTATGCTGAGGAAATAATCAGAGAAGCTGGACTATATGAAGAACGGGGCATGAGGATTGGAGGAAGACTCATTAACAACCTGCGATATGCAGATGACACAATCTTGCTTGCTGAAAGTGAAGAGGACTTGAAGCACTTACTGATGAAGATCAAAGACCACAGCCTACAGTATGGATTACACCTTAAGATAAAAACAAAATCCTCCCAAGTGGACCAATAAGCAACACTATGATAAACAGAGAAAAGATTGAAGTTGTCAAGGATTTCATTTTACTTGGATCCACAATCAACACCCATGGAAGCAGCAGTCAAGAAATCAAAAGACACACTGCACTGGGCAAATCTGCTGCAAAAGACCTCTTTAAAGTGTTTAAAAATAAAGATACCACCTTGAAGACTAAGGTGTGCCTGACCTAAGTCATGGTGTTTTCAATTGCCTCACATTCATGTGAAAGCTGGACGATGAGTAAGGAAGACCAAGGAAGAAGTGACACCTTTGAATTATGGTGTTGGTGAAAAATATTGACTATATCACGGACTGTAGCACTTAACCAAAAGGTCAGCAGTTCAAATCCACCAGGCGCTCCTTGGAAACCCTGCGGGGCAGTTCTACTCTGTCCTATAGGGTCGCTATGAGTCGGAATCGACTCGATGGCAATGGGTGTTATGGGTTATCATGGACTACCAAAAGAACAAACAAATCTGTCTTGGAAGAAGTACAACCAGAATGCTCCTTAGAAGCAAGGATGGTGAGGGTACATCTCATATACTTTGGACATGTTATCAAGAGGGATCGTTTCCCTGGAGAAGGACATCATGCTTGGTAAAGCAGAGGGTCAGCAAAAAAGAGGAAGACTCTCAACGAGATGGACTGACACAGTGGCTGCAACAATGGGCTCAAGTACAAGGACTGTGAGGATAGCACAGGACCAGGCAGTGTTTCACGCTGTTGTACACGGGGTCACTATGAGTCAGAACCGATTCAAGGGCACCTAACACCACCACTAAATATAGAGGATAAATAAAGAGATGCAGAAGGTAGAGAAGGTGGGTAAGTCAAACTTGGACACATTAAGTTTAAGGTACCTATGGAACACCCAAGTGGAGATGTCCAGAAAGCCGTTGGAGAGACAGGTCTAGGGTTTATTAGTTTCTGTGGTGAAGGAATTACAGACTTAGAAACCAACGGGGTGTAAGCCGTGGCTGAATGCAGAGAGCTTGTGAAGTGGACAGAGAGTGATGAGAGCCAAAGGCTTAGAGCCCTGTAGAGTATCAACATACAAGAGCTAAGCAGAGAATGAGATGCCTATCAAAGAGACTGAACCTACCCGTCTTAGTCATCTAGTGCTGCTATAACAGAAATACCACACGTGGATGGCTTTAACAAAGAGATATTTATTTCCTCACAGTAAAGTAGGCTACAAGTCCAAATTCAAGGTGCCAGCTCCAGGGAACAGTTTTCTCTCTCTGTCAGCTCTGGAGGAAGATTCCTTGTCCTCAATCCTCCCCTGGTCAAGGAGCTTCTCAGGCACAGGGACCCCAGGTCCAAAGGACACACTCAGCTCCCAGTGCGGCTTTCCTGGTGGTATGAGGTCCCCCTGTCTCTCTGTTCACTTATTTCTTTTATATCTCAAGAGACTGCCTCAAGACACAATCCAATCTTGTAGATTGAGTCCTGCCTCACTAACACAACTGCTGCCCATCCTCCCTCGTTAATATCACAGAGCCAGGATTTACAACATATAGGAAGATCACAGGATACTGGGAATCACGGCCCAGCCAAGTTGATACACACATTTTGGGGGGAAATAATTCAATCCATGCCACTACCAAAGGACAGTATAACATCTCTTTGGGTAACTCTCTAAAGATCTTGCTAAAACCATAATAAAGCTTACTATTTAAGAGTATGAAGTGCCCCGGTGGCACAGTGGCTAACTGAAAGGTCGGCCCCTCAAACCCATCAGCCGCTGCATGGAAGAAAGATCCAAGAAAGATGTGGCAATCTGTTTCCATAAAGATCTACAACCTTGGAAACCATTTCGGGCATTCCTACTCTGTCCTACAGGGTTGCTATGAGTAGGAATCTGATTCAACAGCAATGGGTTTGGTTTTGTTTGGGGGGGATTTTTTTGGTATTTAAGAGTATAAAGACAAAGAGGAAGGATGAAAGAAAAGAAAGAATTGAATCTTTCTGTCTTGTCCTGGGACAGAAAGTTTTTCAAGATAAATAAAATAACAGTATCAAATGCCTCTAAGGGATCCTGTCCCTAGGACAGTGCCTGGCACACGGAAGATGCTCAATAAACAGCTGACCAAGCAATTAATATAAAGAAAGAAGTATTCACTGATTTGGCAATATGGAAAACTAGTTACTGGGGACTTCACCAAGACCATAGGGTAACTGTTATCTAGTGCTGCCATGACAGAAATACCACAAGTGGATAGCTTTAACAAGTTTATTTTTTCTCACAGTATAGTAGGCTAAAAGTCCAAATTCAGGGTGTCAGCTCCAGGGGGAGGCTTCCTCTCTCTGTCAGCTCTGGAGGAAGGTCCTTGTATCAGTCTTCCCATGGTTGAGGAGCTTCTCAGGCACAGGGACCCCGAGTTCAAAGGACATGCTCTGCTCCTGGTGCTGTTTTCTTGGTGGTATGAGGTCCCCAACTCTCTGCTTCTTCCCTTTCATCTCTTGAGAGATAAAAGGTTGTGCAGACCACACCCAGGGAAACTCCCTTTACATCAGGGAGGTGACCTGGGTAAGGGTGGAATTACAGTCCCACCCTAAACCTCTGAACGTAATACAGTCACAAAACGCATATCATGCAATATTGGGAATCATGGCCTAACCAAGTTAATACACACATTTTGGGGGGATGTAATTCAACCCATGACAGCACCTTAGTGCAAATTCAAAGAAGGTGCCTTCTCTGTGTGGGCACACACTTGATAAGCAGGGCTTAGGCTAGATTTCAGCCCCTACAGATCTTCTGAGGCTGGTGTCCTTGTGCTGGGAACAACTAACAGGTTAAAAAGTGAACAGAGGTGAGGAAGTGACAAAAAGCAAGTATAAACTACTCTTTCATAACCTGTCTGAGGATTGAAATAGAGAAGCTTCTGGTATCAGGGAGGGATTTCTCCAGTTCTAAAATCCACAAATAAACTAGATCATACACTCTCATCACCTAAATGGCTTGGATTGAATTTTGGGAGATGTTCATCTCACCTTTACAGAATATGTTTTATTTATAACCTATTTAGCAGTTTTAACTAAAATGTTAAAGCATCCACTGCCAAAGAGAAATGAAAACACAACCTAGATCAACACGTGAACAATAAAACAAAAACAAACTAAATTCTACCAGAAACAAAGGACAAAGAGTGCAAGACTCTTACAGGCAAGAACAAAGTCATTTAAATACCAATTGTAGTGGTTTTAAAATATATCCACAAAATCTTTAATACTCCCTTCTTCAAAATATACAGACTAATCTCCCTCCCCTTGAGTGTGCACTGTATTTACTGGCTCTCTTCAAACCAACACGATGTGATAGAAGACTACTGAGATTAGGTCATAAAAGGCATTGTGGCTTCCTTCTTACTCTCTCCTATCAGTCGCTCTGTCACGACAGTACTCAAGCAGTCCTGTGGAGAGGTCCATGTGGCAAGGAACTGAAGCCTCCAGTCAAAAGTGAGGAACTAAGGTCTCCTACTGGCAGTGAGTGAACCATCTTGGAAGCGGATCCTCCAGCCCCAGTCAAGCCTTCGGATGACTAGAGTCCCTGCCAACATCGCAAGCACAATCTCATGAGAGACCCAAACCAGAATCCCTCAGTTAAACTGCTCCCAGATTCTTAACCCACAGAAGTGTATAATAAGTGCTTACTGTTGTTCTACCTTGCTAAATTTTAGATAATTTCTTGTGTAGAAATGGATATCTAATATGCCAATAAAACTTTAAGAGCTCAAGTGTACTAGAATATTCATTTACCTTATTTATTGAGCATCAGAACATTGACGTACAGAGCAGCATTCTCCAAGTTAGCAAATATCTAGTCTGTATGCACAGAAATTATTTCCTTTAAAAATGAATGAGTAACAAATAGTGTGAGCAAGAAAACCACCAGGAATAATAGTTTTTATTGAGAAGCATAAGGCACTATAGAACAAAGTTCTTCAAGGGAAAAAAAAAACACTGAAAATAAAAGCTAAGTCCCTTCTTTTCAAGAAAGGTTATACTTTTTAAAAAGTGGTGAGAGAATGGAACAAAAATGACAAAAAGGTGGTGTCCGACCTGGCAATAAAATACTCAAACATAAGTAAGAGGGGAAAGAAGACAGGCAATAGCTAGAGTGGTGGAAAACTTTGTAAGAGGAAGAAGATTAAATATGATGCAGACGTTAACAAAATTTATGGATGGCTTTAAAGGAAGTTAAAAAGGGGTCTTTACAGGGGATATTTCTGGGGTGCTGGAAATGGTTGCACAACTCTGCAAATTTACTAAAAATAAATGAATTTTACACTGCAAACAGGCAAATTTTATGGTATGTAAATTATGCCTCAATAAAGCTGTTTGTAAAAAGCGGTGTGTGTTCACAGAAGCAAAAAGAAAAAATTACTAGGGTTGCTCTGGCTAACCTATAGAAAGCAGGAAGCCAAGAAGTAAATTACAGTAATTCATTCAATAGAGAGGAAAACAACAATGAAGTTTTTCATAGATTTAAAAATATTACTGTGTCCATTTCAGTCCCTGAAAGGACAGTATTGTGTCTTTTGGGGTAACTCTCCCAAGACCTTGCTAAAACCATAATGAAATCTTACTATTTAAGAGTATAAAGACAATAGATTTAGGAACTCTAAGCGTAGGATAAGGAGAAGGAACACTTCAACTCTAATTTCATAACATTTAGATGAAAGCGTAACAATTTATTCTGATCCCACAATATGCCTGAGGGGTCTAGTGATGGCATGTCCAACAAAAGAAAATTTTCAAGAGAATATTTTAAAGCAGAAAATCAAACTTACAATTGTTTTTAACACTATTTTTGATAATTTCTTTAAAAGTATAATGATAACAATTATTTCCCTCAGCCAGCTGAAACATCAAGAATGAGGAATTTTTTGGTATTTTTGGAGAAGATGAATTTGAATTGGTTGAGGGACTTTAGCAGAAGTTCACCAAAACAGCAAGCAGTATGGTATTTTGTTTACCCCATTTGAACTACGGAGATCACGCAAAACTGCACCTATGAACAACCACAACTCACACCAGCTTTGAGCTCTGAAAATATTAACGTACTCTGGCCTCCCCTGTACCAACTTCGGCCAACCCTGGATCAAGTGTCTCAACTTCCCAAATCGGCGTAACAAAAAAAAAACTAAACCCGTTTCCATGGTTCTGGCTCATAGCGGCCCTAAAGGACAGAGTAGAGCTGCCCCATAGTTTCCAAGGAGCACCTGGTGGATTCAAACCGCCGACCTTTTGGTTAGCAGCTGTAGCACTTAACCACTACACCAACAGGGTTTCCAAAGGTATCTCTAATTTCAGACCTGCCAGTCTCCTCCCTTCCTTTGGCTAAGTCAGCAGCAAGCCAAGAAAATAAAAACAAAAACACAAAATTCTATTAGCTCCATTGAAAATACAAATGTAATAATATATATCAATATAAAATTCTGTTGTTAGGCGCCATTGAGTCGGTTCCGACTCATAGAAACCCTATGCACAAGAGAATGAAACACTGCCTGGTCCTGTGCCACCCTCACAATTGTTGCTATGCTTGGGCCCATTTATGCAGCCACTGTGTTAATCCATTTTGTTGCGCGTCTTCCTTTTTTTCGCTGACCCTCTACTTTACCAAACAATACAATTCTACTTTCCCTAAATGTCAATAATAAAGGCCCAAACAGTTCAAGATAGTGAGATTCACAATAATCCTTTTCACCTAGGCTTGAAAAACTGTCCTATCAATGAACTTTCTTAAATAAAAAACATACATGAAAGTTCCCAGAACTGTGGCGGAACCCTTTGTAGACATTCAATAAATGTTAATTCCCTTCCTTCCATTCATTAATTCTCAAAGTATCTCCATGAAGTAGCTCGTACTTATTGTTGTTGTTGTTGTTGCTAGTTGCCATTGAGTTGACTCGTGGAGTCCCCATGTGTGCAGAATTAAAACTGCTCCATAGGGCTTTGAAGGCTGTGACCTTTTGGAAACAGATCACCAGGCTTGTCTTCTGAGGTGCCTCTGGGTGGATTTGAATCACCAACCTTTCAGCTAGTAGTTGAGCATTTAACCATGGGCACCACCCAAGGACTCCTCCTGTTTATTATTACCCAATATAAAAGCAAGACAATAGAAAGAAAATAATTTTCCTGACCAACTGGCCAGATCAGACTAAAAATTCAGATCACCAGCTGATGATGGATTCATATGCAGAGTTAAACTTTAACCTTCTCTCTCTTTCTCCCTCCCCAGGCAGCAGTGTCAGTTCCAAGCACCATGTTCCCTCTGCTGTAGGAAAGGCTCAACTGCTTTTCTTTGTGGCAATTTATTAAAGGTCCCTGTTCTTTGTAACTGAGAGAAAGCCAGTTTCAAAAACCACGCTGTTCTCCAACGTGCAAGTGCAACAAGATTCCGAAGACTGACAACAACCCATAGACCCCCAGGTACAAGTTCACAGGGTTCCTGACTGGGAATGGGCGGGGTTGTGATCACCATTGTTTTGGCTATCAAGTTCACTCTCCAAGTGATCCAAGTCTCTTGCACCAAGAGCAATGAACCAGCACTAGCCCTTGCTTTGACAGGAAATGTTCTGATAAAAATACGTAGGTTTGCAGAGTTGTGTGAAGCTGCCATCTGTAGCTCTTCTTACGAGCATTTGATACAAGATAGATATGCAAGCCAAAGTCATATCTGGTGTACTTCTGTTAGGCCCCAGAGCTTAAGATAGGAACACAAGCATGCTAAGTCAAATCAAACTTTAGTGGTTGGTTACAGGTGGGCAGATCCTATCATCGGTAACAAAATTTACAGTTGCAGTGACAGCCTGGCTACTGTCAAGACAGACCCTTTGTTGAATTTAGTCTACCAGCTATTCTATCTAGATTCAGTCTGCTGAATTTAGAGTAACCAGAATTAGCTAGCCTGTCACTTACCCACTACCCTATATCAGTTTGCAAAATGGCGCCAATGCAAACTTGTATTGAATCAGGGTGTGTGTAAATTCATGGTTTTGCCCTATGATCACCAAAATTTTAACAACCAGGCCCAGATCTTTTTGACTACTTCTAACAAGATATTAAATGTAGACCAGGACATTATATAAACAAACCAGGGTGACAGACGATCCTGGGGCCATGCTGAGTAAAAGCACAAAAGACAGTGTTTCCCTAAACAATAATCAACTCTGACCTATTCTACTTCTGTAGAACTGAAAAAGACTAACGAACACATTAGAAAAGAAGCAGGGAAGAGTAAATGAACCTGGGACCTACCTTGTTTACAATTCCCACAGAGAGATGAAATTCAATTCCATGCCAACCATACCTTTCGATCACTAAAACACAAACAGAAAAATAAAAGTTCATGCAATACAATCAGTTCTTCCAATTTCTAAAGGGCATTTGGCTTCAAAGATAAGAGGCTATTTCCTATCCCCTTTCTATCCACAGTGACTGAGCTCCGTCACTGGCAAAAAGGCCCACACAAATGATTTTAAATAATAGCTAAAATTAATTGAGCACTTATTCTATGCTAGGCACAGCTCTAAGTGCTTTAAGATACTAATTAATGTAAAGCTCACAACGACCCTATGAGATAGGTACTCTTATCGATCCATTTTACACCCAATGAGAACTGATCTTTACCTCTGAACACTGCTCTTACTGGCGTTAAGAAATGCCATTTAAACAAACTTGGGCAATCTCAGTCATTATAGCCAAGCTGTCTCAATGGTTTATATTAAAAAAAAAAAAAAACCCACTGCCATCAATTCCAACTCATAGTGACCCTACAGGACAAAGCAGAACTGCTCCGCAGGGTTTCCAAGGCTGTAAACCTTTACGGAAGCAGGTTGCCACATCTTTCTCCCACAGATCGGCTGGTAGGTTCGAATTAGTGACCCTTCAGTTAGCAGCCAAGCACTTTAACCACTGTGTCACCCATGCTCCTATGTTTATATTTATAAATATTCCATATTCACTCACTTAGTATGTATTTCTTGAGTCTCTACAATGTGGTAAGCACGACACCACGTGCTGAAAAGGATTCATTCCCTGCCCTTTAGGAACTGAGAAGCTAGTTGGGGAAATCAGACTAAACTACAAGAAACAGTTCAAGCAACGGAGTGTTGTATTACAAGGTACAGTTTCTATATGCAATCACTCAGTAAAAAAATCAATATGCTTAAAAAAGATGGAGGAAAGTTTCACATCATAGGTGCACTAAAGCTGGACCTTTAAATACAGATTGGCAAAGAGGGGAAAAAGGTTCTCCAGGCAAGGAATACAGAACAAAAGCATAGTGGCAGGAATGGACACAGCGTGTCATCTGATCCCACCCAGTCTTACTAACCTACGCTCTGGCCACTCAACTTCTTCCTGGACACACAATCTTTGATAGCGTCATATGTTTACACATGTTTCTCCCCTGCCTAAATGTTCTTGCCCTCTTTTCCCTGGAGAGTAACATTAACTAATCCTGGCATACAGCAGGCATTCAATAAAACGTAGCCATTGTTTTAGTAATTTTTACTATTTAAATTATAACTGAAATACCATCTCTCTAAAGCCTTTTCTAACCTCCTAGTTAATCTATTCACCTCTCCTCTATGCCCCCAGAGCATTTTACCCATCTCTCTATCATAGCAATTGAAACATTTTATCGCACCCAGGTTTCCTTTTCTTTCTCTTATTTGTCTGAACAGGAACTTTCTTCATTCAACTCTGTATCCCCCAGCACCCAGCACAATGGCTGGCACATAACAGGTGCTCATTATGCACTTCTTGATTGAAGGCCTGACTCAAATTTACAAAACGAATAACAATAGTTCTTTTTTAAAAGGTCCAGTTCCTGAGTAGATTTAGATGGTTCGATTTATCAAAATCTAACCCACATCTACATTTTCATGAATACATTTGCTTCACAATTACACCAACAACTCATACACAAAAAGTGAGCTTTTTTTTGGCAGCCTGACTAAAAGCTGCCATACTAGTTTTTGGCCCTCATCCACGCCAAGTGAGATGTGATAACTTAACTGATGACTTGGATATTGCAGCTGGTGACCTTGCTCACTGACACAGTGCCACAGCTTTGTATATAGCATACCTATGCTGTCGTTAAGTGCCACTGAGTCAGTTCCAACTCACTGCAACCCTACATACAACAACTGCCGATACTGCTCCATCCTCACAATCATTACTACATTTAAGACCATGGTTGCAGCCACCGCGTCAATCCATCTCGAGGGTCTTCTTTTTTGCTGACCCTCTACCAAGCGTGATGTCCTATAGGTGTTTATGTTGTCTTTTGTCATGGATAGTGGAGGCTGCATATTCAGAAGTCCAATAATAAATCCAAGGCTTATTTACAGAAACTTTCCATATGGTACGAGTTTAAGAAATAGAACAGCAGCCTTTTTTCCCTGCCGAAAGCAGAGGGTAGCAGAGCGCCAAAGGCACAAACCCTCTCCTGACTCTGCTCTTGGCACCGCTTTCAGCAGAGGAAGAAATGTGCAGGGCAAGCAAGAGCCTCACTGAAACTTTCAGTCACCCAGAGCAACGAGCATTATGAACGTCTGTGCCATTCAAGGCTGAAGTATTAATTTTATAAATGCCCCTGTTCAATTAAAACACATTTTTTGGCTTGAAACTTAAAAAATGTTCTAACGTGTTAGTTCGTCCACATATGAATCAAGTCAGCCAGGTTTGAACATGCCATGCTTAAAATACTCTCTAGATCGTTACGCAAAGGTATAAGCTCAATCCTTTATTCTCAGGAAAAGGAACTTGGGGAGAGTTACTAAAGTAACACTATTTCACTGGAAACCATAGCAGGAAAAAGTCAACTCCTAAATAGTGATGAGTAACCTTTAAAAATATCTGAAAAGAAATAAAGTACAACTTAATGACAGATTTCTTACATTAATCTCCAGATGAGGTCCTGGCATTTTAGTTCAAAGTTGTCAGGGACTATATTTTGAAACTGATTTCTACATGAGACCACCTTATAAAAAGGTTGTTTTAGTCAGCCACTGACTAAACCCCTTTAGAATCCAAGTCTTACTTCATATTGAAATAAACTATTTTTATATGAACAGCAATATAAGCAAAGTTCTTTTACTCTTTTATCAGCTTTAGAGAAAATGCCAGTAAGACACGGAATCACTAAATTTTTATGGCTAGAACCTTAGAAGCTAACATATCCAATTCCTTCATTTCTCAGTTGGGGAACCAGAGCACAAAGGGGTTCTGTGACTTGATAACAGAAAAACTCAGGCCAGAATCTAATTACTAGTCTAATGCATTTATTCTACTACATACCACTAAGACACACTGCTTTATAAAAACAAAATGTTTTGGAAATTACAACAAAAAGTTCAAATACCTACACCCATCCCCTAACAGGGAAAATGTTTAAATTAGATGTGTGTGCCCAGGAGATTTGGGGATATAATCCCTTAGAAACTTGGTCAGAAGAAAACTATAGCAATTATTTTTGGTGTTTTTGGCTGAAAACATTGTCACATATAATCTCTGCTGGAATTTTAACTTTAAAAAGTTTTCCTTACATTCCAAAGAGGATGAGAATACTTTTTACAATCTAAGAAGGCATTATCCTTATCTTCTAAAAAATAAACTTCCCACCCTCCCCCCCCCCACAAAAAATAGTTTCATAGAATTTAGGGTCTTCTTTCAAACAAGCATTTCTTCTGAAAGAATGCTATTGTCTCATTTTAATTTGGAGAGGAGAGGATGCAAAGAATAAAAGCAAAATAGAAGGTGAAAAAAGCAGAAAGAATAAAGGAGGAAAATCAATACAGAGGTTTAACTCTCACATCAAAAAGGGAGGGTGAAAAGAACCAGTTCCCAACTGAATCAATGAATTGTGGTTTTTAAGTGGTCAGCCTCAATAGGATATGATTACGTATCTCCTCAAACTGGATACTTATGAAAAATCCTAATCTTGCTCTGCCTATTTCCTGTTTGCTCTTTCTTCGCACCCAAAAAGAGAACATTAAACGGACTATACCCCATTGAGAGACCACTGTGTTCCTAGCCACGCCCGTCAACATCTCTAGAAGAAACTAGAAAGCTGCAAGGAGAAATATGCTCTGCTGTCTTTCATAGTCACCAAAAATCTTTCCCATAGTTGACTTGTATAGAGAGTCTAAAGAACAGTTAATATATTTGGATAAGGTGGCAAGGAGAAAATGGAAGTAATACCGTATATACTACATATCTAAAAAGTAAAATGTAGAAAAAAAAGGAAAGAAGGAATAGAAGAGAAAGGCAAGGACCAAAGCGGGGAGGGGAGACAGAGAAGGGAGGAAGAAAGGAGCGGGAAAGACTATGAAGACTTATGTAGCCCTGCTGGTCAACCCAGCTGCAGCATTCAACCAAATACATGCATTTAGGAACCAAAAACCAAGCCCGCTGCCATCAAGTCTATCTGGACTCATACCTGTCCTGTAGGACAGAGTAGAACGGCCCTACAGGGCTTCCAAGGGGCAGCTCGTGGATTCAAACTGCCGACCTTTTAGCTCTTGGGTACTAAGATACTCTACAAAATTAAAAACTACAATCTCAAGCCTCTCGCTCAAAAGGAACACGCTTCTCAGAAGAGTTTCGAACTCTATGGAAGCTCCCCAGCCTGCCTTCCTCTGCCAGCATTCTGTAACAAGCCACGGGAGCATGCTCTCTCTCTCTCTGTGTTAAGACTGATGCAGTAGTTCCAGGCATGCAGATGTAACTCTCAGTTCTGAAACTACAAAGCAAAACCCACTTTACAGTTGTCAAGGACTTGAATATCTTCTCTTTTTTGATCCTCCTAACACTACAAAGCAGTTATTTGCGGAGAGAATGGATGGGGAATACACTTCAGGAAACTCTGATTAATCACTGGGCTCACAGGAGAAGGAGCCCATTGTTTCTCAGTGTTCTAAATAAGACAGTGGAACTCTTTAGACCACAAACCTGGCTTGAACACCTCTGCAGCTAGCCTTATATAAATGTACACATTCCTGTTTTCTTAAACAGGATAAAATGAACTTTTTTTTACATTTTCCTTGCTTTTTCACATAAATTATTTTAATTTTTCAAATACATGGCTACAGGCTTCTTAACTATGATTTTAAGAAATAAGGGGTATAGTGAAAAATAGGTCTCTTTTCCAACCCTGATGCCCTCCAGTTTGAGGAGAAATGTAATCATGTTCGATCCCCAGGTTTCTTGTAATTTGAAGTTTTCCTGATGACTCAATCACTCTCCTACGCTTACAGGTATGGCTGCAGAAGGGTCTGAGTGACTTTGCTTACTGCAACCAGGGGGAGTACATCTCCACTACTCTGGAAGTCTGAGAACCTGGGGGGTAGGCCTGCCTCAGGTGTGGCACACTGTCTCCTCCCTGTACATCCTCCCACTCAGGTGCACACACTGCCACACCCAAAGAGGAGAGTTCTTACCTCTATGGCTTCAGAGCCTTTCGTATCTGAAGGTGTCCCTATGGCCCCGGTCCATCTCCACCCCACACAGAGGCATCTTATCTTTGGGCTCTTCATCATGGTTCTCTTCTCAGTGTTAAAGAGCTTACTGCTCATTTGGTGCCCCGCCACCTCAAATCTCGTCCACTATGGCTCCAACCGTACTATACTCTGCCTTCTCTGCTCAGCCTGCATATCTTCCCACCTGTGCTTTCTGGCTTTTTCCTCAAGAAATGCTGACTTATTTATTAACTAGACCAGCTTAATCAACACACTCTTTTTAGTGGAAGAATAAATCACAGCACTTTGAGCTTTGACACTTCCATTTCCCTATTTTGTAACAGATAAGGTTCGAGTCCATCCTGAGGCACCTTGGAAGAAAGGCCTGGCAATGTACTGCCAAAAAAACAGTCATTGAAAACCCTATGGAGCACAATTCTACTCTGAAACACATGGGGTCGCCATTAGTCAGAATCGACTTGACAGCAACTAACGACAACAGATGATAAACCATAGGTCTAATTTGACCTAGACTATAATTTTATAACAAATTAATGTTTTCTTTCAGCAGTTACCAAAGAGATGACAAAAAAAGTACTCAGAACATAGTTTGAGGCTCATTAATTTCCAGTGACTGACCATATCCTTTAAATCTTGAAGATCAAGACTGACATTCGTTCCACCTCACAGTCTTGTGATTTCAAGTTCCAAGGGCAACGGATGAAATAAGCAGGGGGTCAAATCACAGTAATGAGGAAAAATAACAAAAAAGAGTAAGTTTCTGGCATCTGTCAGGAACAACACAGAATTCCTCATCCTGACAGCAACGGAGGAATTCAGTGATCCTAACAACAGTCACCTTGCCTGTCATGCTCGTCTTGCTGAAAATACAAATATTTCTTTCCTCTCTTCCCTGAAAGGTCCCAAAAGAAGACGGCCCACAGCCTGAGAGCAAACAAACAGGATACCTAGAAAGAGGAACAATACAGAGAAGAGCCTACACAGAACTACCACCACTCCCACGTTCTGGGCCACAGCCATTGAAGAAATCACAAAATTATACCATCTCAAAGTTGGAAAGGGACCATCATGTGTCAACAAATATTTTCCAAGTGACCACGTGCTAGATACTAAGGACACATAATGATTATGACAAAATCCCTACTCAAGGCATTATGTGTTAAGTACCCAATGGAAGAGTTAAATAACTAGGGGCTACAGGAGTATGTTGTTGTCGTTGTTAGTTGCCATTAAGTCAATTCCAACTCATGGTGACCTCATGTGTGCAGAGTAGAACTGCTCCATTGGATTTTCAAGGCCGTGACCTTATAGAGAAAAAAATAAAAGAAAGGACTTTAAAAATAATTGCCAAAAATTAATCAGCTATCACATCTACCATCTCCTACCAGTTATACCTGCAAGAGACTCACAAAGTGATTCAGGATAAGAAGGCTGCAATCCTAGCAGGGCTGGGACTTACGGCCTCTTAGAATTAGGGTCCTGTTGTCTTACGTTCTCATGTGCTTGCTTAAAAAACACAGCTAAAGGTGGTTTTGACTATTTCTACCCCTCCTCACCCCATTTCTTCTCCACGGGGGGAAAAAAAAAAAAAAAGGATCACAAGAAAGCACTGCTCTAGTCCAACCATTCACTCGATGCCAAGCTCCAAATTTTACAAGATAGTACTTATCCTTTAAAATACCTGCTCAAAAAAACAGCACTTTGTCTTCTCCTCCTAAAGGAAATCTTACTTAACCCAGGCTAGTCACAGAGGTCTAGGTTACAACTTTGTCTTCCAGAATAAAACCAACTGTAACCCGTTCCTGGGGCATCTGGCTTTTCCTCTGGCCCAAGTTCTAAACCTCTCCCTTTCAAGGCTCAGGAGTCTCTCTCACTCTGAGTCTTCTGGCACCGTTATTTTTCATTGTATTCACCACAAAGAACTAGTGGAACTTACTTCATCAATCCACAAATGATATTTGATGTTAATTTTCCAGACAAGTCTTAAAGAAGACCTGTAATGCACAATGTCAAAAAGTGTCATGTCTTTACACATCTCCCAAGGGAAACATTTATTTCTGACATGAGTTTTTACTTATTGGTATCTTCTATCTATTCAACAGAAACCTACTTAACCGTGATAACATATTCTAGCAAACTGCTGCTATTTCAGCAATTACGATGGATTACATGCTTTCAATAGTGAGTCAGGCTTGGGAGTGGCTTAGCACATGGAAATTCACCAGATGGCCTCTACAATTAGATTCAAAGAGACAAATGGGAATTTTTTTATCAGGTTTTTCCAAGAGTTAACTAGTTCTTAAATTGATTATGCCTTCCTGAAGTATTTACAGATGAAATGATACAATGTCTGGGATTTGTTTTAAAACATTGGGTGGGGGCTAGAAGTAAGATTAAACATGATTGGCCATGTGTTGATAATTACTGAAGCTGGGTGACAGGTCCATGGTGGTGATTCACTATTATTTCACTAGTTTGACATGTGCTTAAAATTTTCCATAATAAAAAATATTTTTTTATTATTACATCATGATTTGGTGAACTTGAAAAACAAATAAGGAACAACAAAGTAATTCTTTGGACCACTGAGCTCGATAATCTACCAAAGTAAAAACTGTAGCTTCTTGGGCTATACTTCAATTCTAACACTTATTCCTCATTAAACGAATACTCACTGAGTACCTTCCGTGCGCCAGGCACCAAGCTGGGTGCTAGGAATACAATGATAAACTAAATTGTTTCTCCCTCAACAAGTCAAGTGGAGAAATGGGTATCATGGTATCATAGAACAAACAAGACAGTTGTCGTTGAGTCAATTTCTGACTCCATGTGTGTCAGAGTAGAACCACAGGGTTTTCAATGGCTGATTTTCCGAAGCAGATTGGAAGGTCTTTCCTCTGAGGCACCTCTGGGTGGACTTAACTTCCAACCTTTCGGTTAGCATCCCAGTGCATTAACTGTTCATACCACCAAAGGACTCCTGAATAAACAAGAGAGATACTTAATCCAACTTTGGCCAATCAGGAAAAGCTTCTCAGATTGCATCTAAATTGAATTCTGAAAGATCTAACCCAAATAAATCATTTCTTTTTGGTCCAAAGTGATCTTTTTTTTTTTCTTCCAGTGTGTGTGTGTGTGTGTGTGTATATTGCATTAAAAAGCTATATTACACAACTAAAAATAATCCTGAAATATTAGAATATACAGCAAATGCAGTTTTTTTTTTTAATTTTTATTGTGCTTTAAGTGAAAGTTTACGTATCAAGTAAGTCTCTCACACAAAAACTTACATATACCTTGCTACATACTCCCAATGGCTCTCCCCCTAATGAGACAACCTGCTCCCTCCCTCCACTCTCTCTTTTCATGTCCATTTCGTCAGCTTCTAACTCCCACTACCCTCTCACCTCCCCTCCAGGGAGGAGATGCCAACATAGTCTCAAGTGTCTACCTGATCCAAGAAGCTCACTCCTCACCAGCATCCCTCTCCAACCCATTGTCCAGTCCAATCCCTGTCCGAAGAGTTGGCTTTGGGAATGGTTCCTGTCCTGGGCCAACAGAAGGTCTGGGGGCCATGACCACTGGGGTCCTTCTAGTCTCAGTCAGACCATTAAGTCTGGTCTTTTTATGAGAATTTGGGGTCTGCATCCCATGGCTCTCCTGCTCCCTCAGAGGTTCTCTGTTGCAGTCCCTGTCAAGGCAGTCATCGGTTGTAGCCGGGCACCATCTAGCTCTTCTGGTCTCAGGCTGATGAAGTCTCCGGTTTAGGCGGCCCTTTCTGTCTCCTGGGCTCGTAATTACCTTGCGTCCTTAGTGTTCTTCATCCTCCTCTGATCCAGGTGGGTTGAGACCAACTGATGCATCTTAGATGGCCGCTTGCTAGCGTTTAAGACCCCAGACACCTCTCTCCAAGGTGGGATGCAGAATGTTTTTTTAATAGATTTTATTACGCGAATTGACTTAGATGTCCCCTGAAACCATGGTCCCCAAGCCCCCGCCCCTGCTACGCTGGCGTTCGAAGCATTCAGTTCATAGTGATCTTTATCATCTTATAAATTGTCAGATCAGCAATACCTGTTCCTTTATGAATTAAAGTATCCATTTCTCTATAAAGCAGAAATTAAGAAAGTAGCCAACTGTCATTCAACAAATATTTATTAAAATGGTAGCCATGTGGAAAAAAAAAAAACGGTAGCCATATGTCGAGATCGACTCGATGGCAACTAACAACAACAAATGTGCTAGATAAACAGGCTAAAACATGGTTCTGCCCTTATGGGGCTTACGATCTGGATGCATAAACTCAAACCAAACACATTGCTGTTTAAGTTGATTCCAACTCATAGCGACCATATAGGACAGAGTAGAACTGCCCAAGAGGGCTTCTAAGGCTATAATCTTTATGGAAGCAGACTGTCACATCTTTCTCCTGAGGAGCAGCTGGTGGGTTTGAACCACTGACCTTTCGGTTAGCAGCCGGGTACTTAACCACTGACCCACCGGGGCTCCTTATCTAGGGGCATAGGAAGACAAAAACAAATATGTAAGCAAGCTATGGAGCAGACAAACTAATTTTAAATTTTTCCAAGTTATAAAAGAAACAAAGAAAGGACTTTGTGGTTGGGAAGTGCCTACTCTGTAGATACGGTCATAGGAAAGTTGGAAACGGAAAACCAAAGAATAATAGCGTAACCCACTGAAGGGGAAAGGGGTGCCAGAGGAGGTGGCAAGATCAGCATGGATACAGCATGCAAATACCTGTAGGTCATGAGAAGAAACTTGGATTTTATTCAAAATGTAATGGGAAACCATCGGAGGTGAGAGTTTTAAGGAAAACAACAATGTGGTCCAGTTTGTCCTTAAGATCCTTTCATTCCTGCTACTCTGGAGAGAATGGTTTAAGAGAGAAAAATCATTTTTACTGAGGAATTTTAGGTGCATAAAACCAAAACACTGAAATTGATTTTGGCCATTGAAAATCATCTCTGCATTCTATCGCCAACCTAAAATCTTTTAAACTATGTACATTGGTCCAGGTTTCACCTACAGTTTTCTTTTTAAGTGCTTGCAGCCAATGGGGTCATGACCTCCAAGGAGGTCTCTGGGAAGCTGAAACAAGCCTCAATGCCTGGGGGTTAACATTCTTCTCATTCTCCAATTGCCAAAGTCAGATTAATTTTCATTTACTGGTCTCCTATTCCACGATCAGCTTCTTCACTGAAAGGAAAGATGTAGGGGACTTCCTAGAATGTTTCAGGCAACAACAAACTTTATTGAATATCTGATAAGGAATTTGATTGCATAACATTTCTTCCCTTTGCAAACTATGTTCCAGGTGAGAATTCTACTATGAAAGCAACTCTAATTTTCCTGCCCAAATTCGCCAGATCTCAGAAACTTGCCTAAAGCAAATCCATTTAATTGTATCTAAAAACATTTCCTCATTCCAAGAGCAAGAATAAATTTCTGGTAGCATCTGCAACTGATAAAGACCAAAAAAAAAAAAGAAATTCCATTGTCAGTCCCTGGGGCATGGTGGCTAAATAATCTTAAAACTAAAAAAAAAAAAAAAACCCCAAACCCATTGCCATCCAATCAATTCCAACTCATGGTAACCCTATCAGACAGAGCAGAGCTGAACCACAGGGTTCCCAAGGAGTGCCTGGTAGATTCAAACTGCTGACCTTTTGGTTAGCAGCCATAGCTCTTAACCTCCGTGCCACCAAGGCAGCACTAACTAACTTAAGCTCAAAGAGATTTTACTCAGTTATTTGAACACACAAAACTGAAGAAGTGGGAAACAGAAGCAATGGCTGCTGAATACCCTGTTTTACATACAACATTTCACTTAACCCTGACAGCATCCCTACAAGATATCCCCCTCTACTGAAGAGGAGGACACTGAGGCCCAGAGTGGTTTACACCAGCTCAAAGTCACACGAATATTAAGTGGCTTCCATGGCCCATATCTTACCATTAAACAAAGATGTAAATTACAGAAATTCCTCCACAAGACCAAAGCACTAATACACAAATATGCATAAACCATGTTTTTTCATCTGGAGGTCTCATCACCAATCATAATATTTTTCATTGGGGAACATGTTTAGGATTCCTACTTGGAAACAGACACCTAGACCACCAGGAAGCAGCTCTGGAGAGATAAGCAAAAGCTATCAAAAAGTTATTTGCTCTTAATGAAGACAAAGGAGCTTCTCTCCTTGTAGGCAGGATCAATTTCCTTGGGCTCTTCAGCAGCGACTCCCTAACAAGAGCTGTAGGGACCCATGTACAAAGACCATTCCCAAGTTCAGAAGTGTCTATGCGTAATTCAGAGTGGTGACAATGAGCAACAAGGGCCTGCAAAAACAGATAGTATGTACAAGTAAAATCAAGTAAGATAACCAAGTAAGATAGCATACATGAAAAGTATCTACCCGTGTCTGGCTTAAAAACAGGTGCTCAGCAAAAGCTGGTTTCTTCCACCCTCGGTCCAAGTTATCTGTACAAAAAGAGACAGACAACTGTGCTGGCAGGAGGACTCCTAACACCCTACTTAGCTGGGCCAATTGGTGAAACACTCTCTCCCCCACGCCCAGTCAGGTCTGAGTTTGCACACCTGGTCCACATTTGCTGAGAACAACAGGGACAAAACCAGCCACATCTCAGAAGTCACGTGTCTTCTCCTGAGGATCATTTTATTTCCTCCATCACTCAGCAGCACAGCAAATGGACAGAGAGCTGTCTTTAAAGCACGTCTCGCCAAAAGCTGAGCATAACACAACTCAGCAAAACCACCAAAATTACATCATTACGATCTTCACAGTCAGCACTCTTCCATGTCTATGGACACCAGGTGGCCACTCAAGGCCTGGCATGTGAAATCATTACGAACACCTCACACTAGTGCAAATTACTCAACTACTTCAATAGTTTACCTTTTCAAATGGAATGATCTTTTCTTTAAAAAGTTATCAACATCAATTCTATGGTTTAGATGCTTCTGAAATTTAGACTCTGGGATTAACAATCTCTACAATTAAAGTTCAGATAGTGTGAAGTGGTAATGATGGCTGGCATGAATATAGTGACAACTGTAAGGATCAAATGAAAATCACAGAAGGGCCCTTGGGGATCATCTAACTTAATGCTCTTATTTTACAGAGGAAGAAACTCTGACCCAAAGAGGCTAGGCAAATTGCTCAGTATTACATAGCTTATTGGTGACAGAATGGGGATTTCTAAACCCCAAGCTTACCGATGGACAGCTGGTGACAGCTCTCTAATAATAATAACTGCCATTTATCAGACAATTACACGGTGCCAGGTGCTGTACTAAAGGATTTACATACATGATCTCATTATATCCTCACCACAGCCCTATGAGGGAGCCATTATCAAAAACACTGTGAGGAAACCAAAACTTAAAGAGGTAAAATAGTCCCCCATAGCAAGTAAGTAGTAAACCCAGGTATGTCTGATGCCAAAGCCCTTGGTCTTAACCACTACACCATGCCTCTCTTACGCTAAGCAAGAGCATGTCAGGTACTATCTGAGCCCTAGAGATACTAGTGATGAAGATGGACAGGGGTCCCTGATCTCACGGAGCTTATGGTAACAAGTGCACAAAAACAGGTACGTCTCATTGCTTAGGGGGCACTGAGCTCCTGTTAAGAGTGATGGAAAAATCTGGAAATGGATGATAGTGAGAACTGCACAACATGATGAATGCATTTAGTATCACTGCATTGTGTATGTAAAAAATGCTGAAACGACCAATGTTTTGTTACATGTATGTTGTTGTTGTGTGCTGGCAGGTAGATTCTGACTCAAAGCAACCCTACAGGACAGAGGAGAACTGCCCCATAGGGTTTCCTAGGCTGTAACCTTTATGGAAATAGGCTGCCTGATGTTTTCTCTCACTGTGCCACTGGTGCGTTTGAACTGTCAACCTTTCGGTTAGCAACTGAGCACTTAACCGCTGCACCATATGCTTACTGTAATTTAAAAAAAAAAAGTACTTTAGATGACTGAGCAGTGTTGTGGAAAAAAATCAAACAGTAATGTGATAACCGTTAAGGCAACATTACCCGATCAATCATATGCAAAAACACTTTAATAATGTAAAAGACTATATAAAAGCAGTAGTATTATTATTCACAAAAACTAGGCACAGTTAAGACTATGAAGACTCCGCAGGTTAAAGATGTCAGTTCTGAAAGAAAGGAAGAGCCACGGTTGGCAGAGAAGTGTGCAGTGAGCACTGTGCCTTCCTGAGTCAGCCTTCTAACTGGCTCTCTCCTGACTCACTTCGAGGACACAATCCATGAAGGGAAAGATGACTTTCAGATCATGCCTATGGCTTTAGGATGGGACTCTGAAATGTTTATGTTAAGCATGTCCATAAATGTTCATACGGTATTATTAAACCACAAAGTATAAGCCTCCTCACAGGCAGAACTTAACAGATGAATGCTTTTCCTAGACCAGCTTCCAAACACCCACACCCATACCCCCCTACACACACACAATTACTGATGATGAGATCATGACCAGGGAAAACATTTCTGAAAGTAAAATTCAACCTTTGACAGTGAAAATGAGGAAAACTTCTACCCAAAGACAGCAGGTATGTGAAAGCCTCATATATGAATGACACGCAGACAAACTTGTGTCCTCTTTCTTTAGTATGATATTAGTTCTAACTTGGACATAAGTAGAAACTTTTCTAATCAGAAAAACATGTCAATGAGGATAAACAGCTCTTTCCAAACTAAGAGAAACTATCGTTATAGGCATACGCAGTTCTAACGCCCGCTTCTTGTTTCCTTGTTCCCATATTCCTGTTAAATTCGTTCCTTCCTCTGCAGTCCCAGCACAGGGACCAACCCTGACTACTGTCCTGGTAAAGACAGCTCATTAAGCTCTCTTCCTGGACTCTGATTGCTGCCGTGGGAACTGCCTCCTCTTAAATTTCTGGGCTGTTATCAGATAGAAGCAGCTCTCATCTCCCTGGCTCCCTTTTCAGAGGAAAATGCCAAGAAAACGTGGGGGTGAGAAGACCTCGGCCCAGTTATCTAAAGCACTGTCCTTTGTGCCCATTACGTACTCTGCACTACATGTCATTCAGTTTCATATTAGGATGTACCACCTGTCTCCTTTTTTATTTACTAAGCCGGCTTGGTACAGACCTTCGATATATGACCCATTGCCATCGAGTCAACTCTGACTCAGCGATCCTATAGGACAGAGGAGAATTGCCCCATAGGGTTTCCAAGGAGCAGCTAGCGGATTCAAACAGCCAACCTTTTGGTTAGCATCTGAGCTCTTAACTACTGCATCACCAGGGCCCCATTAGATACATTAAAAAAAAAAACTGCACCACCAGGGCCTCATTAGATACCTAGGAGAGGAAAAAAAACATCCGTTAGGTGTAGCTACTACCTCAATGAACTATGATGCTAATGTGAAAAAGAAGGTCTTGGGGAGAAAAAAGAAGTGGAGTAAAACAACATAAAATTATAGAAGGGCATTATACTGAGAGTCTGAAAACAAGTTTGAGGCTGGATGACTCATTTGTATTAACCAAGGGAAGTTGTTTTCTAAAGGAGTTAAGCCTCCAGCTAACTTTAAAAAAAATGGGCAAGGACATAGTTTGGGGAATGGGAGGAAGAAGGCTGTTCCAAGAATTCAGGGCAGCCTGACCAAAGTCAGCTAAGTAACAGTTATCAGTACACAATGATAACCAGTGTTTTTAAAAATTCTGGTTGAAAAACATGTAATAATTCTGCTTGATGACCTATAAACATCGACATTAGCCATAACCAAGTGTGATAAAGATAGCATATAGCTACAGACTAACAAGACCAAGAAGCAGTTCTAGCAACCAAATTCAGTCAGTTCACTCACCTCTCATATACTCAATTTGCAAAGGAAGAAAAGGAACCTATTTCTATAGCTACCCCAGAATGATATTCTGAAACGTTCTGCTTCCTCCCACCTGAGAAGTTATGATGTACAGTATGTTACTAAGCCGGAGTTATTTTTCCACAGATCCCTGAGTATAAATGCACATGACAAAGGAATGACAGCTGAAATGGAGTCTAAGAAAAGAGCTTACCCAGCAATTGTTTTTATAAGTGAAATGTAAATTCCATATATATAATCAATTTACATTCGTGTAACACCTTACAGTTAGCGAGAACTTCATTTAGGCAGGGTTTTTGCACATGGTAGATGCTCAGTAACTGTTTGAATGAACGAACGATCTCATCTGTATTCAAGGGACTACTGCCAAAAGAAGCCAAACAAAATTAACCCAATAAATTGACTGGAGATTTAAAAAAAAAAAAAAAAACTTGTAAGAGGAAGAAGGACAGGATATTTTCTTTCACAGAGCTACAAAAAGGCACATTATTCGCCCGTTCAGTCATTCACTAGAAGTCTGAGGACCTATCATGGGCCAAGCACTCTTATAAGCACATCTACAAGCACGGCAGTTGTTGGAAACTGGCTGACCTCAACCAAATCTGGCATAAAAATATTTTAGTCCATAGAGTGTTGACCCACACAGTATTTTCTTACTCAACTTTGGGAAACAGGGAATGCCAGGGATTCCAGGGTAAGGTTGCTGTCTTATACATGGTCATCAAGAAATGTCTCTCTGATAAGGAGACATCTGAGCAAAGATCTGAAAAAAGTGATGAAGAAAACAATGTGAAGATCTTAGGAGAGAGCATTTCAGGTAGAGGGAACAGCAGACCCAAAGACCTGACATGTCCCAGGAACAAACAGCAAGGAAGCCAGTAGGGTTGGAGCAGAGAAGGCAAGGGGAGGAGTCACAGATCATGAAATAGACCTGGCTCAGTGGTGTCACTAGGGTTGGTGTCATCCAATGCAGCAAGTCATGGTATCACCCCCCCATGAGCCTCCTCCCATACCAGACCATACACAATTCTCAGTAATGTTTTTTGTACGAATGTTACTCAAAAATCAGAATTACCATATATCATTCCTTCATTTCCTTTAATTATTACTTCCATCTCAAAAAGTTACTGATATAAGTTCACAAATACTAATTACCACAATATTATCATAGCTAAAACACCAGAAACTACGACAAAATCAGTGACTACAGAAACAGCGGCAGCAATGAGCACAACAGCCCGGGCCTGCAGCCACGCAGGCAGAATCCCGTGACTCGAGGTGTCGTTATAATTGGGTAATAATGACAGCTCTGACCAGACAGCATTAGGAGGTTCAAAAAGTAAATCAGTTCTTCCAAGGCAGAATTGTTCATTCTTCTGGAAGTTCATGGTATATTCAACATTCTTCACCAACGGCACAATTCAAAGGTGTCAATTCTTTCCTCTTCCTCATTCATTGTCCAGTTTTTGCATGCATACGACACGACTGAAAACACCACGGCTTGGGTCAGGAGCACCTTAGTCCTCAGAGTGACATCTTTGCTTTAAAAGGGTCTTTTGCAGCAGATTCGCCTGATGCAATACGCCATCTGATTTCTTGACTGCTGCTTCCACGGGTGCTGACTGTGAATCCAAGTAAAATTAAATTCCTGACAACCTCAATATTTTCTCCATTTATCATGATGTTGCTTATCGATCCAGTTGTGAAGATTTTTCTTTATGCTGTATTCTTAGATATGACACCAAAAGCACAAGCAACAAAATACAAAATAGACTGGACTTCATCCAAATTAAAAGCTTTTGTGCGTCAAAAGACTTCATCAGCAAAGTGAAGAGACAACCTACAGAACTGGAGAAATGTATGGAAACCATACATCTGATAACGGTTTTTAATATCTAGAACATATGAAGAAATCCTACAACTGAACAACAAAAAAAGAAATAAAAAAACAGGCAAAGGACTTGAATAAACATTTCACCAAAGAAGATATACACGCGAAAAGATGCTCAACATCATCAGTCATTAGGAAAACACAACTCAAAACCACAACAGGATAGCCCTTCCAACTAGGATGGCTATTATCAGGAAAATGGAAAATAACAAGAGTTGGCAAGGGTGTGGCGATAATGGAATTCTCAAACATTGTTGGTGGAACTGTAAAATGGTACAGCCGCTGTGGAGAACAGTGTGGCAGTTCCTCAAAAAGTTAACAACTACCATATGGCCCAGCAATTCTACTCCTAGGTACACACCCAAAAGAACTGAAAGCTGGGATGCAAACAGATACTTGTACATCAGTGTTCACCGTAGCATTATTCACAACAGTCAAAAGGTGGAAACAATCCGAATGTCCATCAACAAATTAATGGACAGAAAATGTAGTACACAAAGCCTCCACTAGACTGAGTCCAGCACAACTACATGGTGCCCAGCTACTACCACCGACTGCTCTGACAGGAATCACAATAGAAGGTCCCAGACAGAACTGGAGAAAAACGCAGAACAAAATTCTAACTCACAAAAAAAAAAAGACCAGACTTACTGGTCCGATAGAGACTGGAGAAACCCTGAGAGTATGGCCCCTGGACACCCTTACAGCTCAGTAATAAAGTCACTCCTGAAGTTCACCCTTCAGCCAAAGATCAGACAGGCCCATAAAGCAAAATGAGACTTAAGGGGCACACCAGCCCAGGGGCAAGGACGAGAAGGCAGGAGGGCACAGGAAAGCTGGTAATGGGGAACCCAAGGTCGAAAAAGGAGAGTGCTGACATGTCATCAGGTTGGCAACCAATGTCACAAAATAATACACGCACTGACTGTTTAATGAGAAATTAGCTTGTTCTGTAAACCATCCTCTAAAATACAATTTTAAAAAATTAAAATTTTAAAAATGTGCTATATCCATACAATGAGATATTATTCAGCCATAAAAAGAAATGAAATTCTGATACATGCTTCAACGTGGATGAATCTTAAAAACATTATGCTGAGTGAAATACAGCAGACATAAAAAGACAAATAGTGTATGATCCTACCTATATGAAATATCTAGAAAAGGCAAATGCGTAGAGACTGAAGTTTCTCAGTGGTTACCACGGGTGGGTTGTGGGGGGAAAACAGGGGCTAGTATTACATACGGGGCACTGAGTTTCTGACTCATAGAGGCCCTATAGGACAAAGGAGAACTGCTGCACAGGGTTTTCAAGTCTGTAAATCTTTACAGGAGCAGACTTCCAGATCTTTTTCCTGCAGAGTGGCTGGTGGGTTCAAACCACCAACCTTTCAGTTAGAGCCGAGCACTTAACCACTGCGCCATCAGGGCTCCTTTAAGTCTCTGTTAAGGATGATGAAAAAATACTGAAACAGATAGTGGTAATGGCTGCACAACACAGTAGATGTAAGTAATGTCACAATTGTACATGTAAAAAAGGCTGAAATGGCAAATGTTGTTATATATATTTTTACCACGATAAAAAAAGAGACAGGCATTCAACACCAAAACCCAATACTGCAAATTCCAAACAGTAAGGAAACCTATTATGCTTTTTTAATTTAAACTAAGAAGACATCTGAGGATACTGTAAAAATGTAAAAGCCTCAGAAGAGATAGGGAGGGTCACACAGGTACACTTTTGCAAACTCCTGCTCTAGAAAGAGCTTTCTAAGCTTTCTCAGCTCACTTGATGAAGATGAATTTTGGATGGTATTCAAAAATCCCTTAACACCCTCCAAAAAGAACAAAAGGTTACACTATAATTAACTCAGTTTTATTTAGGCACCCAACAGGTTATTAAACATGTTGAAAACAAAATGTCACGAATTGCTTGTCCGAATTGTTCAGGTCATGTCCAGTTTTCATACATACTGATTCTGCTATGTTCACTTTCAGAATCAGGTTTCAGGTAGAAGTTAAAAAGAAAAAAAAAAAAACATCAATCATGCTACAGAGTGACTGATTTAGGAAAAGAATTAATAATTGTTTGACTTAATGTCTACAAAGACTCAGATCAGAGACCACACAAACGAAGCAACACATCCTGTGGACTTCTACAGCACAAAGGAAAGAAACCCTTACGTTTCTCTCATTTCAGATCACTAGTCTATGATCTCATCACGTCAGACTCTTGGCTCACCATTCCAAATCCAGGACCAAAAAATCTGAACAGAAAAGAAATATCAACAAGGTGAAGTGAAATGGTTTACTGAATCTATAAGACAGAATAAAATACTACAACATCTTTGCCTTCAACCCCATGACCTGGAATTAAGAGCAAATGGCTCCTGAATGGAAGCTTTAGTTCAAGTGATTTCATAAAAAGTGATGATCGCAGGTCCCAAGGGTAAGAACGAAAATGGCTTTTAGTTTACAAATTCTTGCTTCCCCAACTCTACTTCTTAACAAAAAGGCAAGTGAACACATATATATATAGCAAACTTAAAAAGAATGCTCTAAATATATCCATCATATACCAAGTATGGAAACCCTGGTGGCGTAGCAGTTAAGTGCTACAGCTGCTAACCAAAGGGTCAGCAGTTCGAATCCGCCAGGCGCTCCTTGGAAACTCTATGGGGCAGTTCTACTCTGTCCTATAGGGTCACTATGAGTCAGAATCGACTCGACGGCACTGGGTTTGCTTTTGGTTTATACCAAATATGCCATGTTAGCACCACTCAATGAGTCAGAGACTCAGTGCCCTTTACACAATACTAGCTCCCATTCTCGACCCCCCCCCCGCCCTACGGTAACCACTGAGAAACTCTGGCCTCTACACATTTGCCTGTTCTAGGTATTTCATATCGGCAGGATCACACAATATTTGTCTTTTTATGTCTGACTTATTTCACTCAGCATAATGTTTTTAAGGTTCAACCATGTCAGCATCACTCTAATACCAAAATGTAACTTAGTGTCCTAAAGTATGAGAAGAGAACAGCTTTCCAAGTTCCTGTAAATTTTGTGGTAATGAAAATATGCACAAATTAACCACGATTAGGAGACCCTGGCATCATTTACACCATTTACAGTTAAAAAGATACTAAAACGCTGACAAAAAAATTCCAAAAATGTGGACATTATAGTATGCCCTTATTTAGTAAGTATTTATCAAGCAATTTAAGAAGTGAAGTCACTATTACAGTTTTTCCTTTTGGGAATGACAACAAGATACATATAAGGAACATTGCAAGACCATTTTGAGAGCTACAACACCTTGATTATTACCACAAAGAATTCCCACCAGAACTCACATTTTCACTAACTATGCAAAAGAAAGTGAACGGGAACATTTACTAGAAGAGGCAAACTTAGGTAGGCACTTCACACACATTAGCCTAGGTAGCCAGCATCTTTTAGCTCAAAGACATGCCTGAGTTCAAATCCTGACAGTGATCTTACTGAATTAATCATCTCTTCAAGCCTTTTTTTCCTCATCTACAAAGGGTGTTGTCACTTATTTCACAGAGTTGGCGTGAGGATTAATGAGGTAGCACAATGATGACCATAAAGCAAAATGCCACTGTTACTTTCTTTTCCATTCCTCCATAATCCTTAAAACAGCTCACAGTTTAAGAATTATTAACTCCATTTTACAGATGAGGAAAATGAGTCGCAAGAAGGTTAAGCAATGAGTCTATGGTTACATAGTTGGTTCTGACAGTACCCAGAACCACTCACCCCCTTAAACTTGACATATTACATCACAGCTTATTTTACTCTCTCATAGTAGGAATTAAGATTTTTTTTTCAAATTAGATCCAATGTACTTTAAATTTTGATACCAGAACAAAGATTTTTCAAAAAACCAATGTCACCCATAATTACCAATGGAGAATGAAGAAAAACAAAGATAAAACGGAAAGTTTAGTCCAAAGGACTAATGGACCACAACTACACCAGACTGAGCTCAATGCAACTACGTGGTGCCCGACTACCACCACTGACTGCTCTCACAGGGATCAGAATACAGGGCCCAGGACAGAGCTGGAGAAAAACACAGAACTTACAAAAAAAGATCAGACGCACTGTGGCCTGACAGAGGCTGGAGAAACACTGAGAGTATGGCCCCCGGACACCTTTTTAGCTCAGTAATGAAGGTTCACCCTTCAGCCAAAAATCAGACAGGCCTATAAAACAAAACGAGACTAAAGGGACACACCAGCCCAGGGGCAAGGACTAGAAGGAAGTGGGAGGGGATAGGAAAGCTCGTAATAAGGAACCCAAGGTCGAGAAGGGAGAGTGTTGACGTGTCATGGGGTTGGTAACCAATGTCATGAAACAGTATGTGTGCTAATTGTTTAATGAGAAGCTAGTTTGTTCTGTAAACCTTCATCTAAAATACAATAATTTTTTTAAAAGTATAAAGATAACTTACCACCTTAAAATAAAAGCCTAGACAGGCCTATAAAACAAACAGTAACAACGGAGGAACAGGCTTCTTAGTTCAATCAAGTATGTGAGACCAAATGGGCAACACTCGCCCAAAGGCAAAGACAAGAAGGAAGGAAGGGACAGGAAAACTGGATGAATGGACAGTGAGAACCCAGGATGGGAAGGGAAAGTGTAAGTGTGCTGACCCATTGCAGGAATCACAACCAGTGTCAGAAAACAATTTGTGTATAAATTTTTGAATGAGAAACTAATTTGTGCTGTAAACTTTCACCTAAAACACAGTAAAATTAACTTAAAAGAAAAAAAAAGTCACCCATAACTCTTACTCACAATTTTTGAGGTCAAACCAAACCAAAACCCATTGCTGTCAAGTCGATTGCGACTCATAGCGACCCCACAGGACAGAGGAGAACTGTCCCATAGGGTTTCTAAGGAGCACCTGGTGGATTCAAGCTGGCGATCTTTTGGTTAGCAGCCAAACTCTTTACCACTACACCACCAGGGTTTCCCACCTATCTTGAATTCAGTAACAATTAGAAGACATACTCCAAATTTTAAAAGGAAACATCTACATTCCTCATTACTGGCCATCACTTACACAGGGAATGGCTTCCAAATGCATATTAATAAGTGTCAGCAGGGAAGCTAATGAACCAGACACACCACAAAACTAAAAATGTGTTATCTGAAGAAAACGAATTTTTCACAATGCTTGTCCTTTCAAGGATTCCACAGACGTTCTACTGCTGTTAGATGAGCCAGCCTTACACACGGGGTGAGGAACTAGCCTGGGCTCAGCCACTAGTTTGCTGTGGAACCTAAATCATTTCATTTCTCAGAACCTCTGTTCAACTGCAGTGAGGGAGCTGAACCACAGAGCTGAAAGCAACTTCAACAAATCTACCCAAGGCACCCTGGCAAATTACCCAATTTCTGCTTTAACACCTACAGTGATACAGAGTTCAGTGATATGGAAAATATTTCCTCTTAACAGAATATAGTTAGTACTTTTAAGAACCCAGACAGTGTTTAAGTAAATGGAATTCATGTTTTTCTGATCCAAAAGATCAGAGATGTGCGACTTCACAGTTGTAGAAAGCTTAATCTAACTGCTGTTTTCTTTTATCCCAAGGTAGCCCACTTCACCAGGAAGATGGAAGATCGATGCCTCTAAACAGTTTGTCCAAACGCAAGGGGTTTTACACATAATCTATCATTTGAATTCCTAAACTTCTATCCTCCAGATTTAAAAGCCTCTCATAATTTATCTTTCTGTGCCTAAGATTTCCTTTTAAATTCCCTCCAAATTAACCCTGTCCCTCAAGTTCATGCTAGGTACTTGTACTACATGTCCTAGTGTCCTAGTTCCCTGTTCAGCTCTTCTGAGGCATGTGCACCTTTAAGTACTGCTTCTGGCTAAATCTGGAAACCCTGGCAGTTAGGTGCTATGGCTGCCAACCAAAAGGTCGACAGTTCCAATCCACCAGGTGCTCCTTGGAAACTCTATGGGACACTTCTAACTCTGTCCTATAGGGTCACTGAGTCAGAATCAACTGGACAACAATGGGTTTGTTTGTTTGTTTGTTTTAGTTCCGGCTAAATTCACTCTGCAGGTAGGGGACCTAATAATTTAACAAGAGGGACAACAAGAGTGTTAACGAGATACCCTTCATAGACAACTGTGTACCTCCTTGGGTCTTGTTTTAATTGTTCAAAAGGTCAGGTGGAAATCAGCTAAATGAAACCATTGGTTCACTCTATTCTGGTAAATAAAAATTATCTACACATAATTGCTTGAACAGGAAAAACTGGTGCTGAAGCAGCAACGGCTGGCATGTAAATGCCTCTTTCTGAATATTTCCATGCCTCTACAACCACCTCTTCATACATCTCTCTGGTTCCAATCTCCAAAGGAGAATGTATGTAAAGCCATTCTAAGAGCTTTACATATTTTTAACTTATTTCTCACAACAGCAATATAAAGCAGGCACCATTATTATCCCCATTTTCCATCTAGGCAAACTGAGTCACAAAGAAGATCAAAGTAGTAAGAGTATCACAGCCACACACACACAGCCAGCAAGCAATGCAGCCAGGATTTGAACCCAGGCGCTCTAGCTCTGGTATTTATATTCTTAACTACTTACATCTCTACAGTTGCTTGTCTATCACTCTCGTAAGTTACTGTTCTCTTCAGTATCAGAAAATGACCCACCCTCACCTTACACATACAGATCGAATCTTTGTTCTTAGTGTCCATTTTGACCTAGGCTACTTAAAACATTACACAGGGCCTTAATTCAGTGTCCACTTTCACATATTAGCCTACCACATGGAAGACACACAGTAAGCACTCAGTATATGTTTGTGGGTATCTGTTAAAAGAATTAAGTCTTTCCCAACTCCCTCATTCTCCTAAAGGTAATCTTGCCCTCCTCTGAATGACCTCTAGCACTCTGTACCTTCTTCTAACACTTATTTTCTAATTATCCACTGGGGTAGCCAGCTTCCAAGATGGCCCCAATGGTCCTCACCTCCTGATACTCGCATCCTTGTATAATTCCCACAACGGAACAGTGTGACCAACAGAACACTGCAGAAGGATGGTATGTGACTTCTGAGGCTAGGTCACAAAAGACAATGCAGCTTGGTCTCTTGGATTGCTTGCTCTCAGGAAAGCCAGCTGCCATGATACTGGAAAGGCCCACATGGAGAGGAACTGAGGCCTCTCACCAACAAGGCTACACCAACGTGCCAAGTTTGCTACCTTGAAAGAGGATCCACCAATCTCAGTCGAGGCTTCGGATAATGGCAGCCCCAGCTGTATGATTGCAATCTCATGAGATGCTGAGTTGGAACCACCCAGCCAAGCTGCTCCTGAATTCCTGACTCACAGAAAATGAAAAATAAATGTTTAATGTTGTTTAAAACACTAAGTTTCATGGCAATTTTTTATACAGCAATAGGTAACTAGTATATCTACCTTCTAAAACTGTAAGCTCCTTAAGAATAGAGACTGTTTTCTTGAATCTGAAAACACCAGTGAGGCTTCAGACATAAACACTGATCATATATGTTGTACTGTATCAGCAGGTCATTCCCTTTGTTCAGTGTTCTTTTTCTCCAAAATGTATCCATTTATAAACCACTCCCTACTCCTAGATCACTTCACCCACAATCCATCAATATCTCCCCTTCTCTTTTTCAAAGACCTAGCGCAATATAACCGCCTGGCCAAAGCTTTTTCTCAGCATAAGATGAAAATGTTCCTTACATCAGTCAATCCCAACTATCAACCCTAGGATTTACACACACATTTAAACACACACGCAAATATACATATACGTTTATTATCGTCAACAAATATTTACTAAGCACCTACTGTCCCAACAACTGTGCTCGTAGCTGGGAAAAAAGAAAGAAATATCCTTGCCCCTGTGGAGTTTATAGTCTAGTAAATGTTCTCACCAAATGTAATACATGACTCTTGTTAATATGACTTCAACATTCTACTTTCTCAACGGTAAAAATTATTAAAAATCATTTTATGCCTCTCGTCGTTTAATTGGCCATATGTCTGTATATCCTTTCTTTATACACTTAAATAAATATTTAAGCTGCAGCCTCAACAGAAGCTGGTACCTGTCCAACAAACTCTGTAAAGTGCTCCATATGGAAAGTGCATGTATCAGTGTTCTCCATTTTTACTGAATGCTCCCACAAGCCAAACATTTGAGCAAATACCACATTTATAAAAAGTCATTTGAAAAGATAACCTTTATTATATAAAAGCCTTCATAATTCTAAATCAAATATGAAGCATTTATTTCGAAGCAAGTAACTTGTAACAGATGTTTGTTGCTGTTGTTAAGTGTCATCGGGTCAGCTCCGACTCACAGCAACCCTGCGTACGACAGAACGAAACAATGTCCGGTCCCACACCATTCGCACACTTACTTTTGTGTTTGAGCCTATTTTTGCTACCATTGTGTCAATCTATCTCATTGAGTGTCTTCCTCTTTTATGCAGCCCACTACTTTACCAAGCATGACGTCCTTCTTCAGGGACTGGTCCCTCCTGACAACATGTTCAAAGTAAGTGAGACAAAGTCTTGCCATCCTCCCTAAGGAGCATTCTGGCTGTACTTCTTCCAAGACAGATTTGTTCATTCTTCTGACAGTGCATGATACATTCAATATTCTTCACCAACACCATAATTCAATGTATCAACTCTTCTTTGGTCTTCCTTATTCATTGGCCAGTGACTGAAAAAATCATGGCTTGGGTCCGGCACGCCTTAGTCCTCAAAGTGACATCTTTGCTTTTCAACACTTTAAAAAGTCTTTTGCAGCAGATCTGTCTAATGCAAAATGTCGTTTCATTCCCTGACTATTGCTTCCGTGGGCACTGACTGTGGATCCAAGTAAACGGAGAAATCCTTGACAACTTCAATCTTTTCTCCATTTACCATGAGGTTGCTTACTGGTCCAGTTGTAAGGATTTTTGTTTTCTTTATAGTGAGGTGTAATCCATACTGAAGGCTGTGGTCTCTGATCTTCATCAATAAATGCTTCAACTCCTCTTCACTTTCAACAAGCAAGGTTGTGTCATCTGCATAACGCAGGTTGTTAATAAGTCTTCCTCCAATCCTGATGCCCTGTTCTTTTTCATACATAGTCTAGCTCCCTGGATTATTTGCTCAGCATACAGATTGCACAGGCATGGTTAAAGGATACAACCCTGACATACACTTTTCCTGATTTTAAACCACACAGTATCCCCTTGTTCTGTTCGAAAAACTGCCTCCTGTTCTACGTACAGGTTCCTCATGAGCACAATTGTTTCAGAATTTCCATTCCTCATAATGTTATCCATAATTTGTTATGATCCACAGAGTCAAATGCCTTTGCACAGTCAATAAAACACAATTAAACATCTTTCTGGTATTCTCTGCTTTCAGCTAAGATCAATCTGATATCGGCAATGATATCCCTGGTTCCACGTCCCCTCCTGAATCCGGCTTGAATTTCTTGCAGTTCCCTGTTGCTGTACTGCTGCAACGGTTTTGAATGCTCTTCAGCAAAATTTGACTTGTGTGTGAAATTAATGATCCTGTTTGATAATTTCCGCATATGTTAGATCACCTTTCTCTGGAAAGGGCACAAATATGGATCTCTTCCAATTGGTTGGCCAGGTAGCTGTTTTCCAAATTTCTTGGCATAAGCAAGTGAGCACGTCCAGTGCTGCATGTTGGTTGAGACATCTCAGTTGGTATTCCATCAATTCCTGGAGCCTTGTTTTTCATCAATGCCTTCAGTGCCACTTGGCCTTCTTCCTTCAATACCATCGGTTCTTGATCATATGCTACCTCCTGAAATGGCTGAGAATGGACCAATTATTTTTGGTACAGTGACTGTATATTCCTTCTACTTTCTTTTGATGCCTCCTGCATCGTTCAATATTCTGCCCACAGAATACTTCAACACTGCAACTCAAGGCTTGAATTTTTTCTTCAGTTCTTTCGGCTTGAGAAATGCCAAGCATGTTCTTCCCTTTTGGTTTTTTAACTCCAAGTCTTTGCACATTTCATTATAATACTTCACTCTGTCTTATCGGTGACACAGTGGTTAAGAGATCAACTGCTAACCAAAAGGTCAGTGATTCAAACCTACCAGGCGCTTCTTGGAAACCCTATGGGGCAGTTCTACTCTGTCCTATAAAGTTGCTATCAGTCAGAATCAACTTGCCAGCAACAAGTTTGGTTTGGTTTTTTTGTCCTCTCAAGCCGCCCTTTGAAATCTTCTGTTCAGCTCTCTTACTTCATCATTTCTTCCATTCGCTTTAGCTACTCTACTTTCAAAAGCAAGTTTCAGCGTCTCTTCTGACATCATTTTGGCCTTTCCTGTCTTTTTAATGACCTTTTGCTTTTCATGTATGACATCCTTGATGTCATCCCACAACTGGTCTGGTCTTCGGTCATTAGCGTTCAATGCATCCAACCTATTCTTGAGATGGTCCCCAAATTCAGGTGGGATATACTGGGGGTCGTACTTTGGCTCTCACGGACTTGTTCTAATTTTCTTCAGCTTCAGCTTGAACTTGTATATGAGCAACTGATGGTCTGTTCAGCAATGGACCCCTGGCCTTGTTCTGACTGATGATACTGAGCTTCTCCATCATCTCTTTCCACAGATGTAGTTGATTTGACTCCTGTATATTCCACCTAGCAAGGTCCGTGTGTATAAGTGTTGTTTATGTTGTTGAAAAAAAGGTATTCCCAACAAAAAGGACTTTGGTCTTGCAAAATTCTACCAAAATACTATCACAAATATAGTAAAATAATATTCAACATGGGTGGCCCTTTCTAACCTCTTTGATATTTATTTCTATAATGCAATATTAAAAGGAAAATGACATACTATACACTTTAAAATCAGGGATTCAAGTCCTACCTCTGTCACCTAACCCTGATGACTTATTACCCTCAGTCTCAGTTTCCCTCTCCTAAAAAGAAGGCAAAACCTACCTCATAGGGTTGTTGTGAGGATTAAGTGATACATTAAAAGTTAGGCTTCATGCCTGTTGCACAGCAGGGATCAAGGCATATTACTGGTGGTTTCCTCTTCCCTTCCCTAGGGATTGTAACTGTTATGTCAGAATATTTGTCAGAAAACCTTTCTAAGCACAATTACTTCTGGTGTAATGATCTTCATCTCATGTGTTAGGATTCAGCTCAAACTCCATCTTCTCTCTGAAGCCTTCCCATATGTCTGAAGGAAAAGCTCCCTCAACAATCCCATATGGCTCTGGGCTTGTACTGGAGAGTTTATTTCAGTGTGTTACCATTCTCTGTCATTTATCTGCCTCTACCACTAGACTGTGGGCTCCTGAAGAGCACGGACCACACCTCACACTGACAACTCCAGTTCTTAGAAAAACACCTGGCATATTACAAGCATGGAATAAAAGTTTACTGAATGAATAAATGAACAAAGTCATTACTTAACTAGTACCCATAATTACTACTGGGTGGCTTGAACTTTATGGTTTTGCCCTTTATGGGTTGAGATCCTGTTTTATACTTCTTCTGTGTAGTATAGTTAGTATTTGTATAGTATAACATAGTTTCATAGTAACTGACAGAGTAGGTACTAAGGATCTAAAAAGTCTGCAATAAATACTTTTTGATTACAGGATACATATTACCCTTCTATGTCTCATGCTTTTACTGTAAATAAAAATTTATCCTAATGGATGCGACCTTTGGGAGCCTTTTTAAATGGGCTCTTCGTAACAGTTACTGGCAAAGAACTGAAGCAGACGTTAGTGCCAGACTACAGATAGTTTGTCTTCGCATGTGTTCTTGAAGAAAGCAGTAATGGTTTGCTTCTTTCTAAATCATTTCATTAAGAAACTCAGTATCATAAAGCCCTTTGATTCACTACAGAAAATGCAAACGGCATTAAGCAAAAGTTAGTTTAATTGCTTCCAGCCAAAGGTTCTCCACCCTGCAGTCATGGGGCTGTGGGCCAGCTGGCTGTACCACCTCATCTCTGGGAGGTGGCTGCTTTTCAACAATAAAACTGCCTAAGTGAATCTTGGAGTTTTCTGGGGTCTTCTTAAGTAAAACGTTTAGTTTAACTTCTTATTAAGAATAAAGTTTACATTACAAGCTTTGACTTCATTTAGAGCAATCATCTTTCAGTTCTTGAAAAGATCTTAAAAACTGTCAACTTGGGACATTCCAGACATCTTATGGGTTTAAAACTATGTAATAAAGTATATGGTTACTAGGGGCGGGGGGGAGAGGGAAAGGTGGGGTAACAGTGATGGAAACATCACAGCGATTAAGGGTAGAGTTGCACAACCGATTATTGTAATTGCTGTCAATAAGCTGTACACCTACAAAAAGCTGAATTACAACAATAACAACAAAAAAGAATAGCTGCGGAGCCTGCTTACGTACAATCAAAAATCTCATGGGATTTGGTTTATTCGTTTGGAGATTTAGGGTCATGGTTTCACAGGACACCCTAGTTAATTGCCCTAATGGTGTGTTTAGTGCTTCTGTTCTACCTCCTAGTTTGTTGCATAGTACCTGGGATCTTACAAGCTTCCAAGCGGCCATCCAAAGCACAACTATCGGTCTCTATTTACCTGGAGCAATAGAGAAAGAAGGAGAGTCGGGAATAGGAGGAGGAAATGGAACATGTGGCTAATTGCCTCCAAGAACAAGTGCCTCCTTTGCCAAGAGACCAGAAGACTTGGTGCCTGGCTACCCTCACTGAACATTTTGATCAAAGATTCTATAGAAGAATCCTGACCAAAAGGGGAAAATGCAGAACAGAATTCAAATTCTCATGGACTTCAGACTTTCTGGAACCAGGGAGGGTGGATGAACACCTGAAACTATTGCCCTGAGAAAATCTCTAAACCTTAAATCAAAAATATTCCTGGAGATCTTAAAACCAAACAACAGTTTAGCTTAACTAGTAAAAATGTCTGCCTCCAGCGCTATGCTGTTAAGAACTAACTATATGGGATCAAAGAGACAACAGCAACTATAAAGACTAGATAGGAACTTTAGGGAGCAGTGAGTTTATGTTACTGTGGGAGATACAACTCAGAAAAGGAGAATGCGAATGATTGCAAATCTCAAAGAATGTAATCAATGTCACTGAATTGTAACTGTAGAAATGGTTGAACTGGGGTATGTTTTGCTGTGTAAATTCTCAACAACAAAATAAATAGAATTAAAAACAAACAAAATGTAAATGCAACTTCATTATTATATTTAAGTGACATATTTTACATTCCTGTATATACATGTTTCATCCAAAGTATAGGCTGGTAAGAAGTTAAACCATTTTGCAAACTGTCCTTTACTTATGCTACATTACCAGAACACTGAGCAAAATCCTGGCAAAGCCAAGCTGGGTTAGTGCTTAAATACACACTAACTAGACCAGTTGTTCTCAACATCATTACAGCAAACATTTCTTGGGGCCTTACTATGAACTGGGCACTGTGTCAAACATTTTATGTGAATTACCTCATTTAACACTCACAAAACCCCTACGTGATGGCTACTATTACTATCCCCGTTTTTCAGATGGGGAAACAGAGGCCCAAGGCTGCACAGTTTGCCAATGGCAGATCTGGGAAGCTGACTGGAAAGCTCCAGCCCTAGTTACTATACAGTAGCAACGGGCACTTAGATATTGTTGTTGTTAGTTGCCCACGAGTGGATTCCAACTCACGGCAACCCGAGCATGCAGACAAGAACTGAGCTCCGGAGGGTCTTCAGGCTGTGAGGACCAGGCCTTACCTGTGAGGTGCTGCTGGGTGGGTTTGAACCGCTGACCTTTTGGTTAGTAGCCCAGTGCCTAACCTTTTGCGCCACCCAGGAAGTCCTTCTTATGGTACAGGCAAAGGAGACATACAGCCAAAGTGTACTAACAGTCACGACTTTAAAGAGTAAAGTCATTGGCCATCAAGTTTCGAACCCGCGCCATTCAGGTGGTACACAGGCACCGACAAGTCCAGGTGAGCCTCCCTTGCCTGGTAATCCCGGAGATTGCACAGCGAACCTGAGCGCTTGCACAAGATCGCCGCGAAAGCGCCCCGACACCCCGCTCCCGCAGTGAAAACACACCCGGGGTGCAGCGAGGGCGGGACCCTGGGTGTCTCCCCGGCCCGCGGCCCGGCCCGCCGGCGCACAGGTGCACTGCCACGCCCGGGTCCCGCCGGCCCGGCTCGGCGACCCCTGCAGGAGGAGCGGGGCGAGGCGGGGAGGCAGCGGGGCGGAGGCACCGAGGGGCGCGCGGCGGGGTCGCGGGGAGAAGGGATGCTCGGGGCGGGGCCGGCGCGGTGGGGGAGGGGTCCCGGCCGGACTCTCACTCACCGCCTCGCTCGCCTCCCGCCGGCTCCCAGCGCAGCCTGCTCCGGCTCTCGCCGCCCGCCTGCTCCGGCTCTCGCCGCCTGCGTCTCCTCCCGACGCTCAACGTCCAGCCAGGGCACGCGAGCGGGAGAGGTGGGCGCCAGCGGAGGGCGTGTGGCGAGCGGAGCCGAGGGGGTGCGGACAACGGCACGGTCGCTGCCGCCGCGGCCACCTCACACACGGCCGCCGCCGGCTCCTCTCGGCCACGGAAGCTGCGGGCCCGCCCACCACACCCGCCTCCCGCCGCCCCAGGCCGCCGCGTGGGGAGTGACGGCGGGTGCTGGCCAATCAGAAGCCTCGTCGGAGCCAGGAGCCGACGGCCTGTGGGAGGGAGGGGAAGGAGAGAGGCGAGGACGGCGGCGGGACTTCCTGTGAGTGACGGCTCGGCGCAGCCAGTGGGCAGTCAGGAGATGACCTCATCGCCGAGGGAAGTCTGGAACTGGCCGAGCGGCGGCGAGGAGGTGGGAGGAGGCCGGCGACGGCGGGAGGCGGGACGCTGGGCCTTAAAGGGAACGCAGCCCATTGGCCACCCTGTCAGGGACAGGGCGGCGGACCCGGCTGGAGCTCGCCAAGTTGCCAGGGGTCCGTGCCCAGCCGCGAGCTCTTACTGCCTTAATCCTCCCGACCCCATCCTGATCCTTCTCGGGGGCAGAAGGGCCCGCCCGGGGCTCCTTAAGTCAATTATTTCACAGTCACGGTTCCCAAAAGGAAACAATAAATTTCGCCCTGGCCTGGAGCCCTGAATTCCCGTTACAGCCCCCGCCCCACCGAGACCAGTCGCCGGTTTTCTCTGAGTCAGTTTCCCCAGCGATAAAAGGGGGAATAGTGGCACTTACCTACCCCTCCCTACCTGTCTAGAATGTCGAGATCAACAATGAAAGAGCTTTAGGCTTTCAGAAGAAAAAGGGCTGAAACCCAAAAGCTTGTTATCTGGTGACGCCAAGATAAACAAAAAACCAAACCCGTAGCCATCGAGTTGATTTCAACTCATAGTGACCCTATAGGACAGAGTAGAACTGTCCCATAGGGTTCCCAAGAAGCAGCTGGTGGATTCGAACTGCCGACCTTTGGTTAGCAGCCGTAGCTCTTAACCACCAGGACACCAGGGCTCCAAGAGAAGTGTCTTTAAAAGGGAGAACTGGACTAGATGATTCCCGACGACCCTTGCATTTCTAAAATTTCTGGAGTTCTAAAATATACTTACGCCCTACTCTTTCCGACATCCATTGGTGTAGCGAACATTTGTGTATGTGTGCAGTCGTGTGCATTAGACGCAGTGGCCTTAAAATCAGCAAGACCTGGTGTTTTCAAATGGAGAAGAATACAGTATAAAAGGGAAAAACAGGTAAATCAAGGTCCACTGTGGTTAGGGGTCATCATAGAGACAGGCCCTGCACTACCTGCTCTGCCCCCAGCAATGGAAGGGAGCCCAGAAAAGGAGAAATAACTCCTAGTTGGTGGGGTGGAAAAGAAGGGGAAATGCTGCCCTGAAGGCTTCCTGGAAATACTGTCACCAGGTAGAGTTGGAGGGAGGAGGAACAGCTAGAGGAAGAAGGGAGCACCCACATTCCAGGTATGGGGAGGAGCAGTGCAAAGGCACAAAGACTGAAACCAGACAACTCACTTTATTTTCCAGAATAAATTCTTACTAGGCTCCCCAGTTCTCCCCCCAAAGGTCTCCCATGACTTCCCATTGGTACAACTCACAGAGGAAGGGCGGAAGAGGGCGCCTCGCCGTCCGACAGATGCAAAAAAAGGAAGTGGCCTTGGGTATTCCCAATTATTCACCTATAAATCAGCTTCAAGTACAGTACCAAGTGTTAGTCACAGACCTTTGGAGTTAAATGGGATCCTCAAGGCCCCTTAGACATACACCTTCCCCCAAGGCAAGAGTCCTTCCACAAAAGCCCTGATGAAGTTATGTATTCAACAAATATTTCTTCAGTCCCCACCATGAGTAAGACACTGAGGGGTAAGATGAATGAAGACAGTCACTGGCCTGGAAGCACTTATACCAGACTGGGGGAAGTTAAGGCTTGTACTGAGTTGATTGAAGTGCCAGGCCCCTTATCCCAAATGTCATAACTAACACAAGGGAGAAGTGCACCTCAGGGGAGAAAGTACTGTCAATTGGAATTATTGGGGTGGGGCCGCTACCCCAAGACAAGCCCTGGGTGGAGCATTCCAGGTAGTGTCCACATAGAGGCAGCCCTTACGAAAAAGCCAAGTATGTGAGAAGGAAGCACGAGCGTGGCTTATTAGTCATGGAAAGAGTGATATGCCCGTTCACAGCAGGGACGGCACATCAAGCTTCCAGACATGGCAAGCTCATCACTCACAAATAGGCCTGTTCTCTTTTTTGGACAACTTAAATTGTGTATATAAATCTGTGTACACATCTGTATATAAATAGTTTCTATGAGTTGGAATCGGCTCGACGGCAAGGGGTTTGGAGGGGTTTTATGTATACATATATGTCTTACAAGGAGCCCTGATGACACTATGGTTAAGTGCTCGGCTATCGACTGAAAGGTCAGAGGTTTGAACCCATCAACTGCTCCGTGGGAGAAAAGACCTGGTGATCTGCTCCCACAAAAATTACAACCTAGGAAACCCTATGGGGCAGTCCTACTCTGTCAAATAGGGTCACTAGGGGTCAGAACAATAACAGCATATGTCTTATGGGTTATCTATCTCCCCCAATTTCTGACCCTAAATCCTATTATTGTCTAAAGTTACACCCCAAACCAAACCAATTGCCACCAAGTCAACTTCAACTCATTGCAACCTCATATGTCAGAGTATAACTGCACTCCATAGTTTTTTTATTTTTTAATAATTCATTTTGTTGTTGTTGAGAATATACACAGCAAAAAAAAGCACCAATTCAAGTTTTTGCATGTACAATCAGTGACGTTGATTACATTCCTCGAGTTGTGCAACCCTCCTTTTCTGAATTGTTCCTCCCCATTAACATAAATTCACTGCCCTCTAAGATTTCTGTCTAATGTTTCAAATTGCTGTTGTCAATTTGATCTCATCGAGTAGTTCTTGTCAGAGCACAATACTCAAGGCAGACCTTCTTTACTAGTTAAGCTAAACTATTGTTCAGTTTTCAGATGACCTCAGAGGATATTTTTGGTTTCAGGTTTAAAGATTATCTCAGGGCAATAGTTTCAGGGGTTCCTCCATCCTACTTGGCTCCAGAAAGTCTAGAGTCCATGAGAATTTAAAATTCTGTTCTGTATTTTCCCTCTTTTGATCAAGATTCTTCTATAGATCTTTGAACAAAATGTTCAGTAATGGTAACCAGGCACCAATTCTTTTGGTCTCATGGCAAAGGGGGCAGTTGTTCTTGGAGGCAATTAGCCACATGTTCCATTTCCTCCTCCTATTTCTGACTCTCCTTCTTCCTGTTGTTCCAGGTAAATAAGAGACCAATTGATATGCCTTGGATGGCCACCTGCAAGGTTTTAAGACCCCAGGTACTATGCAACAAACCAGGAGGTAGAACAGAAGCACTAAACATGGTATTAAGCCAGTTAAATGGGATGGCCCATGAACCATGACCCTAAACCTCCAAACCAAGGAATCAAATCCCATGAGGTGTTTGGTTTTATGTACATGAGCAGCCTCAGCAGCAAGTCTTTTTTTTTTTTGGCGTTGTTGTAAGTATATCTATCATACAACTTTTGCAAATTTCAACTTTTTACAGGTGTACAACTTATTGATTGCAATTACATTAATTGGTTGTGCAGCCCTAATTTTAATCAATGAAATTTTTCCATCAGCATACACCGAAATCATTAGGCCTTTCTTCTGAGATGCCTCTAGGTAGATTTGAGCTGCCAACATTTCAATTAGCAGCCAAACACGTTAGCTGTTTGTACCACCCAGGGACTCCCTAAAGCTACACACAAGACGTCTAATGTTTGACGCTAATATTCATCTACTACTCACTATGACAACATTCCAAATATTTGAAGAGGGCAATTATGCCCCCTTTCCTGCACCCTCTACTTATCCCCCCAAAGCAATAGGGATGAAGTCTTTTTTTCTTGCTATCATTTCTCAGATGACAGTCTCTCTATGCCTCACTGTCCTAATTACCTCATGCAGACATCCTTTGCTTTGCCAGGGTCCATGGAGGACATTAGAAGGAGCTCTGGTGGTACAGCGATTAAACGCTTGGCTGCTAACCACAGGTCAGTGGTTCGAACCCACCAGCTGCTACATGGGAGAAAGATGTGGCAGTCTGCTTCTGTAAAGATTACAGCCTTGGAAACCCCACGGGCCAGTTCTATTCTGTCCTACAGGGCTCCTGTGAGTCAGAATTGCCTCAACAGCAACGGGATGGAGGAAATCGATTACTTTTGTCCTTCCAGCAAACATTCACATTCTTCTGGTAATGGCACCCTAATTTGCACAGGAGAACCACTCCCTCCCAATCTTTATCCTATGGTTGCCATGAGAACAACTTCACCATTCATGACCCAGGCCTGACCAATCAGAGCATTGTACCCCTCTCCGCCATTAGTAGTGACTGATTTAGGGAAAGGCATGTGACCCGAGACAGTTCAATCACAGTGTGTCCTGGGACCTTTGCTGAAACTACTGGGAAGAAGAATTCACTTTGTTCTAGAGCTCTTGGTATGTCTGGCTGTCCACCTGAAGTTAACAGGGAGGATTATGAGGGAGCATTCACTCGAGAGCAAAGCCAATACAAATTCACATGTGCACACACACACACACACACACACAAATATGCACAAGCTGAGATACAGATATAACTGACAATGGGCAATGGCTGTATTTGAGAACTAGGGTCCAGCTATTTCCTGGCTTTGTATTTTGTAGGTGTCTTAGGTCAGACTCCCTAGAAACAGAGCCTGTAAGAGGAACCTGGAGTCCCTGGGTGATACAAATGGTTAACATACTTGGCTGCTAACCAAATGGCTGGAGAGTCCAGTACACCCAGAGGCGTCTTGCAAAAAAAAGGCCTGGCGACCTACTTCTGAAAAATCAGCCTTCGGCAAATCCTGTGGAGCACAGTTCTATTCTGACACACATAGGGTCTGACACAACTTGACAGCAACTAGTCAAGAGAGATCCAGTAAAAGGAACTTAGTGAGGGAGGCCTCTTTAGGAGAATCCTGTGAGGGAGGTAGCTGAGCAGAACAGAGAAAGAGCAGAGCAAGGCTGTGGTCTCGGGACAAGCCTCATCTTGGCCTGATCCATGGTAGGAGAGCTCTGGGGCAAAACCACACCACAAAGTTATCCCTTGAGGCAATAGGGTGGCGGGTTTTTCTGTACCCCAGTATTAGTCATTGGCTGTGGCCTGTGGAGGAGGCGGTAAGTTCCCCAAGGCCACAGCTTTCAGCTGAGGACAACTCTCCAGAACTGCAGGCAGCCGGGAGCTCGTACAGTTCCTGGATGGTACAAACAATCAAGTGCTGGGCTACTAACCGAAAGGTTGGTGGCTCAAACCAAGAGGCACCTTGGAAGAACGACCTGATGATCAGCTTTCAGAAGGTCACAGTCATGAAAGCCCTGTGGGGTCTCGGGGGACATCCAGGTCAACTGGCATAACATAATTCATAAATATCATGTTCTACATCCTATTTGGGTGAATAGCATCTGGAGTTTTAAAAGTCTGTGAGTGGCCATCTAAGATACAACTATTGGTCTCCTGTCTAGAGCAGAAGAGCGGGAAGGAAATGAAAGGCTCAAGGAAGCAATTAGTCCACAGGGCTAATGGTCCCACAAACCACAGCCTCCTCTAGCCTGAGATCAGAAGAACTAGATGGTTCTACCACTACTGACTGCTCTAACCAGGGACAATAGAAGGACCCAGTTAGAATGGTAGGAAAATGTAGAACAAAACTCAAATTCATAAAAAAAAAGTCCAAACTTAGTGGACCAATGGAGACTGGAGGAACCCCCAAGACTCTTGCCGTAAGACACTCTTTTAACCTGGAACTGAAGCCACTCCCAGAGGTCACCTTCCAGCCAAATAATAGATTGGCCTATAAAATAAGTAACACCCATGAGAAATGTGCTCCTTAGAACAATCAATATGAGACCAAATGGGCAACATTTGCCCAAAAGCAGAAATGAAGGAGGGGTAGGGAAATTGGGGGGATGGAAATGGGGAAGATCAGAATAGAAATGGGGAGATTGCTGACACACTGTGGTGATAGCAACCAATGTCACAGAACAATCTGTGTATGAATTGTTGAACGGGAAACTAATTTGCTGTGTAAGCTTTCACCTAAAACACAATAAAACGTTAAAAAAAAAAAAAACCCTATGAAGTGCAGCTCTACTCTGAAACACATGGGTTGCCATCAATCGGAATTGATGGCGACTAGTTTTGGTTTGAGAGACTTTAGCAATCAACACTCACAACAGCTGGGGGATGAGGGTACCGTTCCATCAGGGATTCTGAGAGGTGCACCATTTGTGTGTACCACCGTGGGCCAATACATTCTCTTCCAACTTGCATTTCTGTTGCTTGCAACCAAGTGTGACTAAATAAAATACTCCAGTGTGACCTGACTGCTGCAGAGTACATTGACACCATGGCCTTCCTCGATGGGACTCTGTATCTATCTTCATATGACTATATTAGCGAGTTTAGTGGCTGCACTGACCCTTTGGCACAATCCAACTTTATAACCAGCCCTTTCCACGTCCTCCCATAGAGCTATTTCCCCCACAAACTGACCCTAAGCCAAATTCACTCTTTCTTGTATGTCTGTAATTAATTCTTTAACACAGATGTAAGACTTTAAGTTTAATCCTGCTAACAACTGGCAGCTAGTTGTCATTTTGTCTATTTCTATCCCTTGCCACAACTTGCTGAAAACACTTTGCTGACTCATTTGCATCACCTATCAAACTGGCCACTACTTCCAATTTTATTCTAGATGAAAGAGGCAAACCCAAAAACAGAAGTCTTTAGCAAACCACTAGAGAGTGATTTCTCTTCCTTCCAATCTGCTTATCCATGTTGCCACTGTTAGGGGCCATCCAGTTGATTTTGACTCATAGCAACCTCATGTGTCAAAGTACAGTTCCCTTGTAGGGTTTTCTAGGCTGTAATGTTTCACCCACAGGGCTGCTAGGTGGGTTCGAACCTCCAACCTTTTGGTTTGCAGCCAAGCACCTAACCATTGTGCCACCAGGGCTCCTGGGGAATCTCCTCAAAGGTATTTCCCAGGATTTCACCAGCTCTATTTTTTTTTTTTTTTATCCTCAGCACATACTCCTCTTTTCCTGTTTCTTCTTAAGTCTTTGTTCAGGCTGGCCCCTTTGTCTAGAATGTCTTCTCTCTTCACGTATTCAAATTCCAGCTCACCTAGGCAGCTAAGGCTTAGACAGGTTAATTAAGTAATTTGCCCAATGTTAGCTAAAAAGTAGCAAAGCCAGGATAGAGATACTAAAATCAGAATTCTGGGTTCAATTTGATAAACATTTGTTGGCTGCACGCAAGGAACTTGCTGTTAGTTGCCTCAAGTCAGTTCCAACTCTTGGGGTGACCTTAGGTAGAAGAAAACGAAACATGATCCAGTCCCGCACCATCTTCACGATCATTGGTATGTTTGAGTCCATTGTTGGGGCTACTGTGTTGATCCATTACAAGAAACTAGAGGGAATATAAAGAGGTAAAATACCCAACCCTTGCCGACAACCATAGGTCCTGGAGTGGTGCGAACGGTTTGCATGTGGCTATTAACTGACAGGTTGGCAGTTGAAACCTACCCCTCAGCGTCACAGAAGAACGATTACAGCCAAGAAAGCCTATGGAGCAGTTCTACTCTGCAACACATGGGGTCGCCATGAGTTGGAACAGACTTGACAGCAGTGGGTTTGGTTTTTTTGGTGTTGCTGCAAGAACAGGGTGTATAAAGATCTCTAATGTGAACAGCAAAAACAGTAGAAAAGACACAAGAGAGGGGAGAGCGTGCATCTGGTGGGCAACCCACCAGTAGGACAAATTGACAGGCACGGGGTGGGGTGAAGGCCTCATGGGAAAGTTTATGTCTGACATGCAGGAATGAGGTAGGGCATTCCAGTTTAGGGAATGGTGTGACTAATAGCACGGAGGACGGAAACTGTGGGACATGTTTGAGCAGGGGTGTTGTCTGGTTTGTTCAAGAGATAAGGCTTGCAAGCTTGGTGGGGGCTCTGTTGTAAAAAGTAACAAACGCCGAGGCAAGGGAGGCATTGGGTGTTTGAAAACAGGACTCAAACTGTGTCTTAAGATGATTGACCTGGTAGTTTGTCCACTGAATCGAAAGTAAGGAGACTGAAATGGGGTCGGGGAAATAAGTTAGGAGACTGCTACAGTTATCCAGCCAGGAGGAAATAAGGCCCTACAAGGGTAGATGCTGTGGGCTTGGATTATGTTTTTCCCATACTTTCGTCTCTCGCTGCCTCATAAAGATCGTGACATCCTTAAGACATATCATTCATTATTAAAAAAAAAAAAATGTTCATAACCTCTAAACTGCTAACAATTTCTTGACACATAATAAGCTGTCAGCAAGTGTTTTTGGAAGTGAAATGAATGCATGACCAGGGTGATAAAAATGCTGGCACTCTGTTTAAACGGTTTTATAGAACTCAGGCCATGCCTGGAACAGCAGCCACCTATGATACGACCTGATAACAAAACTAAGCTCGTTTTCCTTCAGCACCAAATATGTACATCATCGTGTCATTTAATTCCTCCTTCAGCACTGTAAGATAGGTATTAGTATTATCTCCATTTTACAGATGAGAAAAACTGAGAGTCAAGTTCATAGGGTGACCAGCCAGGGACTGAGGGGTTTCCTGGGATGCAGGACTTGCAGTGTTAAGACCAAGCCCAGTACCAGTTGCCATCAAGTTGACTCTGACTCATGGTGACCCCATGTGTGTTAGAGTAGAACTGTGCTTCACAGGGTTTTCGATAGCTGATTTTGGGGGGAAGTAGATCCCCAGGGCTTTCTTGCAAAGCACCTCTGGGTAGACTCAAACCTCTAACCTTTTTATTAGCAGCTGAGTGCTTATCTGTTTGCACCACCCCGACTCCGAAATCAGGACAGCCCTGGGCAAATCGAGAAGGTTGGTCACCCTACCAAGACATCTTGCCCCATATCACACAAGCCAGGTTTTAAAACAAGCCTGACCAACTCAAACACTATAGGATTTTTATTTTGGCTTTTCAATCATTACAGCCAATATAAAGTCTTCTTTGGGTACTTTTGGGGTAGAATTCAAACATCTTATACTGAATTTGGCTCATGTATCTGGAGTCTGTAAGAAGCGCAGGTGGTACAAGAGGCTGCTAACTGAAAGGTCAGCGGTTCAAACCCACCCAGCTGTTCTACTGGAGAAAGACCTGGCAATCTGTTTTCCTAAAGATTACAGCCAAAAAAAAAAAACCCTATGGGGCAGCTCTACTTTGCCACACGGGGTAACTGTGAGTCAAAAATAGAAATGGACAGCACCCAACATCTGGGGTCTAATGGAGACTGAAGATTATAGAGAAGTTTTCTGCTGGATTACGTGGATTACGACTCACAGCGACCCTACAGGATAGAGTAGAAATGTCCCATAGGGTTTCCAAGGCTGTAAATCTTTACAGAAGCAGACTGCCAACATCTTTCTCCCGCGGAGCGGCTGGCAGGTTCGAACTGCTGACCTTTCAGGTGCGCTTAACCACTGCGGGACCAGGGAGAGAAGCATAAAAAGCATGCGGTTTTGTTAAAGAAAAGAAGCCAGGCCGGGGAATGTCTTTGGTGGACACCCTTTCCGAAAGGCTCTGCTTTATAAACTGTTCTTTCGCGCACCCTAGTGGTTGAAAAAGGAAACTTCACTTTGAGACTAAGAGGCGCATGACCCAAGCCACGTTATTTCCAATCGCTTCACATGCATGCAAAAGCTGGGCAATGAATAGGGAAGACTGAAGAAGGACTGATATCTTTGAATTATGGTGTTGGTGAAGAATATTGAATATACCATGAACTGCCAGAAGAACAAACAAATACGTCTTAGAAGAAGTACAGCTAGAATGCTCCTTAGGAGTGAGGATGGTGAGACTTTGTCTCACATGCTTTGGACATGTTATCGGAAGGGACCAGTCCCTGGAGAAGGACATCATGCTAGTAAAGTAGAGGGTCAGTGAAAAAGAGAAAGCCCCTCAACGAGATGGACAGACACAGCGGCTGCAACAATGGGCTCAAACATAGCCACAATTTGTGAGGATGGCACAGGACTGGGTGGCGTTTCCTGCTGCGGTACATAGATAGGGTCACTATGAGTCGGAAGCAACAACAGCCGGCTGAAGACTGTAACCCCTTCTTTACCTCCTAGAATAGGCAACACTGGTAACAGGGAAAAGAGCAACTAGAGTAAAAGTTCTTACTGCTTGTGGAGTGTAAATATTTTGTTTTAAAAATAAAAACTAGCAGAGCTTTTTTAAAAAATGAAAGCTGGTCAAGCTGTCACAGTTTAGGGTGCAGCAAATCGGTCACAAAATTTAAGTGGATGCCAAAAAAACTCAAGGTAAGTAATATTTTTAAAAAATCAAAATTAGTGCAAATCCATGACAAAAAAAGAAGACAGATGGAATCAGATCCTGCACTTGCCTGACACTGCCTCATTCTCCTCACCCTAATCCTGGCCCTGTTAGGAGTAAGCCCTGGCCTGGGTGCCAAGAAACTTAGCCCTATCCAAAAACTCTGGTTGAGGACTCTTGAAGACGGCACCTTCCCATATGGTCTGCCTCTACACATCCCATCTGAGCTGCCCAGAACATTCTCTGATAAGGAGGCTGGGAATTGGTTAGCTTCTGTCTCCCAGTTCCTTCTCTGTATCAGAGAAGCCTTCCCCCTGTTCTGGGCACATAGTGATGTTCTCCGTCTCTTGCTCATGCACAGATACCATATGGCACCTGGCCAACTTTGTTTCTATGTCTGTTCTGGTGGGGAGGGAAGGGGGTCTCTCAACTACTGCATGAGAGGGGTGAACTTGGGCATCTGCCAGTCACCAGCCATATGCGGGATGAGCGTGCTGGCCATGGGAGACCAGTATCCGCTAGTGAAGCTGATCTCACTCATCTCTTCTCCATATGAGTAAAAAAAAGGGTTTCCCATATACTGATAGAGTATGTGTGTGGTCTTTTGTTGGCAACCTCAAACCCTGGTACCACAGTAGCTAAAAAACAAAACAAACCCACTGCCATGGCATTGATTCTGACTCATAGTGACCCTACAGGTTAGAGCAGAGCTGCCCAGTAGGGTTTCCACACAGAGCGGCTGGTGGGTTCAAACCAAAGGCCTTCTTTTGGTTACAGCCAAATCCTTAACCACTTCACCACCAGGGCTCTCAGGTAACAAGACAGGTATATAATTAGGAGTGGAATTGCCAGGTTGTAGAAGGCATATTTACAGCTTAAATATCTACTGCTGATCAGCTTTCTAAGGTGGTTGTAATAATTATACTCTAGCAAGAGCCCCTGTAGCTTCACGTCTGGACTTGGTGTTTCCCATTCCTCCTTATTTTATGCAGTCACGTGGTATAGTATTTCAGTATAATTTGCATTTCCCTGGTGACTAATGAAGTTAAGAACTTTTTCTTATGTTTGTCATTTGGATATCTTCTTTTGTGAAGTATCTGTACAAGTCTTTTGCCCATTTTTTGGGGGGGAGGGGGTTGGGTTGTCTATTCTTTCCTCATTGATTTGTAGATGTTTAGAAATTCTGGGTTTGAGACCTTTATCAGATGTATGTATTGTGAACATCTTATCCTATTCTGTGGGTTCTTACCCCCTCAATGTTGGAACCTTGTTGAAAACAATTAACCACGAATGTGTGGGTTTATTTCCGGACACTGTCTTGATTACTGAAGCTTTATAGTAAGCCTTACAAAGCTCTCTGACTTTGTGCTTCTGAAAAAGAACAATTTTTAAACTGCATGTGTGTTCTGTATTTTCTGAAGTTACTATCATAAAATGCAAGGCTCTTCAGAAAAGTTTTTATTGAATTATAATATACAGTGCCCATATAAGCATGCAGAATGACTTTTGTAATGAGAAAAAAGACAAGCCATTATTTTAAAATTGAATAATGTATGTGTGCATTTTACCTACTCTTGTTCCACAGAGCCTTATAAGCTTCTTACAACACTAAACATAATAAAATGGAAAAATACAAACTAATTAAAAAAAGGAAAAAAGAGCAGAGAAAATAGAGATGTAGTAGCAGATAAGCCCAGGGAGCCAGACCAACAGAGGACAACTGAGTGTTGAGGTCACAGGTGTGGTCGTGCCCTGGGCAGGGTTTCCTGCTTTTCCTCTTACTGACGCTGTAGCACCCGGAAGCAGAGAGGGGCTTTGCTCTGTTGCTGACCCTCAGGCTGCTGGTTCCTTGGACTCTGCTTGCCCAGCCTGGCTTTCTGGGTGTTGGAGACTTTCCCCTTGGCTTCCTTGGCCCCATCCCTCTTCCCAGAACCCCTGCCCTGCTGGCTTGACCTGCAGTCTGCCTTCTCTTCCCCTCGTCATTCAGAGCCCTGAAGTGATGGCAGACTGGACTGGGCAGAACCTCGTGAGCCTTGTTTAAGACCTTGGACTTTTATCCCGGGCTGGGAATGAGCCCAATCAAATCACATGAGACCTTAAAGTAGAAAACCTTTCTTGGCGGTGGTCAGAGGAAGATGTGACTATGGAAGAAAGGCCAGAGAGATGCACCACTGCTGACTTTAAAGAGGGCGGAAGGGGCCACGAGCCAAGGAATGTGGGGGACCTCCAGAAGCTAGATAAGGCAAAGAAACAAATTCTCCTGAGAGCCTCCAAAAAGGAGCACAGCCCCACCAAAGCCTTGATTTTAACCCAGTGAAACCCCTGCCAGACTTCTGACCTACAGAAGTAATGACTTTATTTTTTTCTCATTACGAAAGTAATTCTACATATTTATAATATGCTCATCGTTTTCCAAAATGCTTGTACCATTTTGCATTCCCACCAGCAGTGCATGAGTCTTTCAATGATAGTAATAAATTTGTGTTGTTTTAAGCCACCAAGTTCGTGGTAATTTCTTACAACAAATATAAAACTAACACAAATGGAAACGGCATGATTTATATGAAGTCTCAGACCAGGTAAAACTAATCTATGGAGCTCTAAATCAGATTAACGGTTGAAGTAGAGAAAATAGTTTTTCTCCAGTGTTTTAATATTAGGATATATTTTCTTGTTTGTTTTAGTATAGCTGTATAAGCTGTGATTAATCTTTAGTCTTTAGAAAATGGCACAGGTTCTGTTCAAGATACGGCTAAGCAGCCTGTTCCACTCTTAACAAACAGCCTAACACCTTGCAACCCGTTTTCTCCTGTTCACAATGGGTGACTGAGAGCTTGACATGACTAACACCATAATGATGCTCGAAGTAATCTCTAAACATTTATTACACCAGCTGCACCCATCTCTTCCCAAGGGGTGTGGAGCTCTCTCAGCTCCTGTGACCTTGGTCTCTCTTCTCTTCTTTGTTCTTTGGAGAGATGGCCTTCAGCCTATAAGACAGCAGCTAGAAAAGATGCCTGACATTTTTAATCTGCAACTTTCTTTCTTACTCCCTATCTCAGCCAGAGTGGACTTGGCAGGACAGCTCCACTCACCAAGAGATTCTTCTGTGAGTTTTTTTAGCCTGTTATAAATATACTGATTAGAGTCCAGATGTCTCACATGCATATCTTTAGTTTAATAAAGAGTTTCCTATAGTTGTGATGTGTAAGACCATCTGTGGACTGCGTGATCAAAACGTTAGGTAACCGCGACCTTCCCCCTATAAAACTCTCCCACTAGCTCTTTAGAATTAGACAGAATTTGGGAGAAATTTAACCCCCTCTGTGTCTTGAACCCTGGTGGCATAGTGGTTAAGTACTATGGCTGCTAACCAAGAAGTTGGCAGTTCGAATCCACCAGGTGCTCCTTGGAAACTCTATGGGGCAGTTCTACTCTGTCCTGTAGGGTCCCTATGAGTCGGAATTGACTCGACGGCAGTGGGTTTGGTTTTTTTTGGTTGTGTCTCTTGAATACTGGTATTCAATAAAGCCCTCTTACTACTTACCTCCTCCTGTCTCAGTACTGGCTTTGCCACAGGTGGCTCAAACCCACAGTTTGCGGTAACATGGTTGTCTCTATGGAGAGGCACACCCCGTCGAAAAGGAGGACAGGGGAAATTTCAGGGCTTATGGAAACATTCTGTCTTGATTTGGGTTATGGATACATGGCTGTATACATTTGTCAAACTAATTGAACTGTATGCTTAAGGGGAAAAAAAAAAAAAAGACCTTCGACTTTATCTTGAGGGCACCAGGAAGCCACTGAAGGATTTTAATTAAGTAAAGTGAGTAATTTGAGCAGATCTGCAGTTCTTATTTTTTTACACTATTTATTGTAAAATAAAACACATACAGAGAAGCACACACAACAAATGTTGAGCATATGAATTATTATAAGGTAAACACCCTTGAAACACACCTCTGAGGGCAAGAAATGGCGCTTTGCCAGCAAGATGGCCACCAGCAGCTCCAAGCGAGACTCCCCAGAAGCCCTTCCATCTGCCTGTCCCAATCACCACCCTTTCCCTCCCTCACCGCTAGCCTGACTTTCATCTGAATCACTTCCTTATGTTTCTTTGTAGTTCTGTCATCCAAATGTGTATGTCTAGACACTGTAGTTTAGTTCCTTTTTTTTTCCTTTTTTTAATGCCTTTTAAATCTCAATCTACAGGATCTCCCTCCATGGAAGAGGGTGGGGTGGCCTTCATGGTTTACTGCCAGTCTCCATACCTCCCCCGCCCACACACACCTAGAAATGGTTGTTCTAAGTCAGTCACAGTAATCCTCCAGGCCTCCTGGCAGCTGCAGATTTAGGAATGATCAAGCTACCCATGCCTGGCCAAGAAACACACCAGACCTCTGTTACGGGGCTTTTGGGAAAGGTTTTCTTGCTCCTAAGGAAGAGAATGTTTTCTAGATGCAATGCCCGTAACTTCTGCAGCCATGTTACGACCATGAGGAAAGCTAGACTTAAGATGAAGCTGACACTGAAAAAGGCAGAGAGGAGAGATGGGGAAAAAAAAAAACTGGCAACTTGATGGCATTATTGGGAAGCTGATTGTAACACCCCTGGAGCCTGCTTCATTGCTGGATTTTCAGTCATGTGGGATAATACCTTTCCTTACCGTTTAAACCCATTTGAATTTGTTACTTGCAGACAGAAGCATTCTAACTGATACAAGTTGGTCAACTGTGTCCACATTGCCAGAAGGGCACATAAGATAAGGTGAAGTATTTTGTCAACGCAATAAACCTTCTGGGAAATGACCTATTGCTCAGAAATCTTTCTCAGTCTGTGTAATTTCAGAGAGTTTGAGCTCTCTCCCATAGTCCAAGGAGGTCACACAATCAAGTTCTGACCAGTCAAAGTCCTCCATCCCCAGGAATAGGGATATGAGCGAATCAGGCCAATCAGAGTGTTCTCTCTTCTCTAATTTCATAAACTATAAAGACAATGTAGGCTTGGACTTAGGGAGCTCTAGTGGTGCAATGGCTAAGTATTTGCCTGCTAACTGAAAGGTTGTTGGTTTGAACCCACCCAGTCTCTCTGTAGAGGAAAGATCTGCCTATCTGCTTCCATAAAGATTACAGCCAAGAAAACCCTATAAGGCAGTTCTACTTTATCACGTGGGGTCATTATGAGTTGGAGTCAACTCAACGGTACCCAACAACAATAGGCTTGGAGCTGCCAGTGGCCATCTTGCTGTCAGGTGGCAAGAGAAGATCTGAGAATGAGGCCCAGAAGATCTGAGAATGACCAAAATGGAGAGAACCAGGATCCTCATGACATCATTCAAACCCCTGGATGGAACCATGCCTGAAGCCTTCAGCATTTTGAGGCAAGTCATAAAGCAAGGGGAGGTCAGGATTACAGCAGTTAGGTGGAGCTGGAGCCCTGGTGGCACAGTGGTTAAGAGGTCGGCTGCTGACCATAAGGCTGGCAGTTTAAATCCACCAGCCACTCCCTGGAAACTTTATGGGGCAGTTCTACTCTGTCATATAGGGTTGCTATGAGTTGCATTTGACTCAACAGCAATGGGTTCGGTTTTGAGGTTTATTTGTACTCTGAGTTTGTGGAACAGGTTATACCTGTTTCTCTTCCTACCATAGTTCTACCCGACTGGAACAGAGTTCTTTTTTGTGTGCTTGTGTGTGCTGCCTCCCTGCCAACTCAGTCTGAAGTGATTACCTTTTCTTGCCTGAACAGACAAGGATACTCAACGCCCCACGGCACCCTAGTCTTAGAAAGCTAGAGTGCGGGAAAACTAAGCTAAACGATAAAAAAAAAAAGATTATATTACACTAATGGTACCAGCTCCCTATAGGTGACCAAAATATACCTTGTAATAGCGGTAATAAAGCAGACATTTTACAAGAAGCTCACAGCAGAGACAGGCGGTGTAACTTGATAGAAAGACAGGCATGGTTTCAGAGCCTAGCTCCGTCCAGCTAGCCAGGTGACCTTAGGAAGCTTCAGTCTTCTCACCTGTAAATTGGGACTGTTGTTAGGTGTTATCGAATGGATTTTTGACTTCCAGCGACCCCATGTGACAGAATAGAACTGCCCCATAGAGTTTCCTAGGCTGTAACGTTTGAATCAGAATCGACTTGATGGCAATGGGTTTTTGGTTAATCTTTACGGAGAGGAGCTCTGGTGGTGCGGTGAGTGGTTAAGCTGCTAACCGAAAGGTCAGAGGTTCGAACCCACCAGCCCCTCTGCAGATCGCAGGAGAAAGATGTGGCAGTCTGCTTCGGTAAAGATTACAGCTTTAGAAACCCTAGGTGGCAGTTCTACTCTGTCCTAAAGGGTCACTGTGAGTCGGAATCAACTCGATGGCAATGAGTTTGGGTTTTGAATCTTTATGGGGGCAGATCACCAGGTCTTTGTCCCATGGAGCCACTGGGTAGGTTCTAACTGCCAATCTTTTGGTTAGCAGTGGAGCTCTTAACCATTGCACTACCAGGGTTCCCTAAACACACCTATTGTTACTAACCATTCGCCCCTCTGCAGGGCTCAGTGTTCTCTGACATGTGGTGGGGAAGTGGAAGTTCTCTCTTAGGTTTCTCTTGAGTTCTCACTATCTATGCATGTCCCCTGAACCCCAGCTCTGTTAGGGTCCACCCCGTACTTTTTTCCCATTGTTGTTGTTGTGCTTTAGATGGGGGTTTACAGAGCAAATTGGTTTCTTATTAAACAATACACCTATGGTTTTGTGACATTGGTTGCCAATCCCATGACGTGTCAACACTCTCCCCTTCTTGACATTGGGCTCCCCATTATCAGCTTTCCTGTCCCCTCCTGCCCTCCCATTCCTGCCCCTGGGCTAGTGTGTCCCTTTAGTCTCGTTTTGTTTCATGGACCTGTCTAATCTTTGGCTGAAGAGTGAACCTCAGGAGTGACTTCATTACTGAGCTATAAGAGTGTCTAGGGGCCATATTCTCAAGGTTTCTCCAGTCTTTACCAGACTAGTAAGTCTGGTCTTTTTTTGTGAGTTAGAATTTTGTTCTACATTTTTCTCCAGCTCTGTCCAGGATCCTCTATTAGGATTCCTGTCAGAGCAGTTGGTGTGGTAGCCAGGCACCATCTAGTTGTGCTGGACTCAGTCTGGTGGAGCCTGTGGTAGTTGTGGTCCATGAGTCCTTTGGACTAATCTTTCCCTTTTGTCTTTGGTTTTCTTCATTCTCCCTTGCTCCAGATGGGGTGGGCTGGCAGAGTATCTTAGACCTCAGATGCTACACATCAAAGTAGGATGTAGAATATTTTCTTTATAAACTATGTTATGCCAGTTGAGTTAGATGTCCCCCAGGACCATGGTCCCCAGCGATCAGCCCAGTAATATGGTCCCTCAGGGTGTTTGGATGTGTCTATGAAACTTCCATGACCTTGCCTTGTACAAGTTGTGCTGACTTTCCCAGTATTGTGTACTGTCTTACCCTTCACCAAAGTTACCACTTATCTATTGTCTATTTAGTGTATTTCCCTCCCCACCCCTCCCCTTCCTCTTAACCATCAAAGATTGTTTCTTTCTGTGTGTAAACCTTTTCATGAGTTTTTATAATAGTGGTCTCACATAGTATTTGTCCTCTTGCGATTGACTTATTTCACTCAGCATAATGCCCTCTAGATTCATCCATACTGTGAGATGTTTCACAGATTCATCATTGTTCTTTATCGTTGTGTTGTATTCCATTGTGTATATTCATCCATTGATGGGCACTTAGGTTGTTTCCATCTTTTTGCCATTGTGACTAACGCTGCAATGAACATGGGTGTGCATATATCTATTCATGTGACGGCTCTTATTTCTCTATGATATATTCCTAAAGGGGGAATTATTGGGTCATACGGTATTTCTATTTCTAGCCCTTTAAGGAAGGGCCATATCATTTTCCAAAATGATTGTACCATTTTGCTTTCCCACTAGCAGTGCATAAGAGTTACGATCTCCCCACAGCCCCTCCAACATTTATTTTCAGTATTTTTGATTTGTGTCAGTAATGTCGGGGTGAGAGGATTACTCAGTTTAGTTTCTCTAATGGCTAGTGATCATGAACGTTTCCTCTTGTGTCTGTTAGCCTACTGAATGTCTTCTTTGGTGAAGTGTCTGTTCATATCCTTTGCCCATTTTTTATTTGGATTATTTTTCTTTTTGTTGTAGAGGTGTTAGATTTTCCTGTAGATTTTAGAGATTAGACCTGTGTTGAATTTGTCATAGCCAAATTTTTTTTCCCAGTCTATAGATTCTCTTTTTACTCTTTTGGTCAAGTCTTTTGAGGAGCATAAGTGTTTAATTTTTAGAAGATCCCAGTTATCTAGCTTATCTTCTGGTGTTTGTGTATTGTTAGTTATGGTTTGTATCCTATTTATGCCATGTATTAGGGCCTCTAGCATTGACCCTATTTTTTCTTCTGTGATCTTTATAGTTTTTGCTTTTATATTTAGGTCTTTGATCCATTTTGAATTAGTTTTTGTGTATGGCGTGAGGCATAGGTCCTGTTTCGTTTTTTTACAGATGGTCATCCAGTTTTGCCAGCACCATTTGTTAAAAAGACTATCTTTTCCCCATTTAATGGACTTTGGACCTTGGGTGAAGGTCAGGTGACCATAGGTGGATGGATTTACATCAGGTTCTTGATTCTGTTCCATTGGTGAATGTGTCTGTCATTGTACCAGTACCAGGCTATTCTGACTACCATAGCTGTATAGTAGGTTCTGAGGTCAGGTAGTTGGAGTCCTCCTACTTTATTCTGCTTCTTCAATAATGCTTTACTTATCCGGGGCCTCTTTCCTTTCCATATAAAGCTAATGATTAGTTTTTCTGTCTTGTTAAAGAATGTTGTTGGTATTTGGATTGGGATTGCAGTGATTTGTAGACCACTTTGGGTAGAATTGACATTCTCACAATGTTGAATCTACCTATCCATGAGCATGGTATGTTTTCCCATTTATGTAGATCTCTTTTGGTTTCTTGTTGTGGTATTTTGAAGTTTTCTTTGTATAGGTCTTTTACATCCCTGGTTAAATTTATTCCTAAGTATGTTATTTTTTTAAGGGCTATTATAAATGGTATTGCTTTCCTGATTTCCTTTTCATAGTTCTCTTTATTGGTGTGTAGGAATCCGACTGGTTTTTGTATGTTTATCTTGTATCATGCTTCCCGCTGCTTCTTTCTATTAGTTCCAGTAGTTTTCTTGTGGAGTCTTTTGGGTTCTCTATCTATAGTATCATATCATCCACAAATAGTGACAGTTTTACTCTTCATTACCAATTTGGATGCCCTTTATTTCTTTTTCTTGCCTTACTGCTCTAGCTAGGACTTGCAGCACAATGTTAAATAGGAGTGGTGATAAAGGACATCCTTGTCTTGTTCCTTTTCTCAGGAGGAATGTTTTCAGCGTCTCTGTTAACAATGACTGTTGGTTTTGTATAGTTGCCTTTTATTATGTTGAGGGATTTCCCTTCTATACTTATTTTATTGAGAGTTTTTATCAGAAATGGGTGTTGGACTTTATTGAATGCCTTTTCTACATTGATTGAGATGGTCATGTGATTCTTTTGTTTTATTTAAGTGGTGGATAACATTGATTGATTTTCTCATGTTCAACCATCCTTGCGTGCCTGGTATGACTCCTGTTTGGTTGTGGTGTATTATTTTTTTGATAGGATGCTGAATTCTTTTGGCTAGAATTTTGCTGAGAATTTTTGTATCTATATTCACGAGAGGTATTGGTCTGTAATTTCCTTTTTTTGTGATGTCTGTGCCTACTTTTGGTATCAGGGTTATGCTGGCTTCACAGAATGAATTCAGAAGTATCTTTTCCTTTTCTATGTTCTGAAATAGTTTGAGTAGTACTGGTGCAAGCTCTTCTCTGAATGTTTGGTAAAATTCTCCAGTAAAGCCATCTGGGCCAGGGTTTTTTTTTGTTGTTGTTGTTGGAAGTTTTTTTTTTTAATTACCTTTTTGACCTCTTCTCTTGTTATGGGTCTGTTCAGATTTTCTACCTCAGTTTGTGTTAGTTTAGGCAGGTACTGAGTTTCTAGAAATTTGTCCATTTCCTCTAGGTTTTCAAATCTGTTGGAGTATAATTTTTCACAGTACTCTGTTATAACCCTTTTTATTTCAGTCAGATTTGTTGTAATGTCCCCCATTTCATTTCTTATTTGTGTTTTTTGTGTCCTCTTTTGTTTTTCTTTTGTCATTTTGGCCAATGGTTTGTCGATTTTGTTGATCCTTTCAAAGAACCAACTTTTGGCTTTGTCGACTCTTTCTATTGTTTTTCTATTCTCTATTTCATTTATTTCTGCTCTGATCGTTATTATTTCCTTTCTTCTGGTGGCTGTGGCCTTCTTTTGCTGTTCTCTTTCTATCTGTTCACATTGTATAGTTAATGTTTTGATTTTGTCCCTTTCTTCTTTTTTGATGTCTGCATCTTTTGCTATAAATTGACCTCTGGGCACTACCTTTGCTGTGTTCCAAAGTTTTTGGTATGATGTGTTTTCATTCTCATTTAATTCTAGGAATTTTTTTATTCTATCCTTGATTTCTTTTATTGCCCAGTGGTCTTTAAGCAGGGTGATATTCAGTTTTCATGCATTTGATTTTTTTTTTCCTTGTTCTTCCTGTTGTTAATTTCTACTTTGACGGCATTGTGATCAGAGAAGATACTTTGTATTATCTCAATGTTTTGCATTTTGTTGAGGGTTGCTTTGTGGCCTGAGATGTGGTCTATTTTGGAGAACGTTCCATGTGCACTGGAAAAAATGTGTACTTTGCAGCTGTTGGGTGGAATGTTCTATATATGTCTATGAGGTCAAGCTGGTTGATTGTGGCCTTTAGATATCCTGTATCTTTGTTGCGTTTCTTTCTAGATGTCCTGCCCTTTACCAAGAGTGGTGTGTTGAAGTTTTCTACTATTGTCGTGAACTGTTAAATTCTCTTTTCAGTGCTGTTAGAGCTTGTTTTGTATATTGTCATTGGGTGCATAGATATTTAGTATGAAGGACTGTCCCTTTAATCATTATATACTGCCCTTCTTTGTCTTTTATGGTGGATTTTGTTTTAAAGTCTATTTTATCTGAGATTAGTATTGCCATTCCTGCTCTTTTTTGGTCGCTGTATCCTTGATATATATTTTTTTCAACCTTCGATTTTTTTAAATATTTACGTCTGTTTCTAAAGTGTGTCTCTTGTAGACAGCGTATTAATGGGTCCTGTTTTTTTCATCCGGTCTGCCACTCTCTGTCTCTTTATGTGCGCATTTCAGCCATTTACGTTCAGTGTGATTATTGATAGGTATGAGGTTATTGCTGTCATTTTGTAGTACTTTTTTCGTGGTGCTGATATTTTCTTTGTTCCTCTTACTTTCCTGCGCTGAATTCTTTTTGTTTGTGGATTTTTTTTCCATTTCTTTCCTTTTTGTAGATTTTGTGTTTACTGAGACTTTATGTTTTTCTCCTTTATTTTGATGAACAGGTTTGTTAACTTTGCGGTTGCCTTGAAATTTACCCCATCTTCCTAAGTTTAAACCAGTTTTCATTGGTTGATATCACCTTGACTTCCTCTACATTTGAAAGTTCTATACCTACACCATTTATTCCCTCTTTTATTGTTCTGATGCTGTTGTCATTTACAGATTGACCTCTCTGATTCCCTGTTGTAAACTTTTTAGTTTTGTTTTATCCTTGAGAGTTTATTGCCTAGGTTGGTATCTGGCTGATGCTGTCCTGTGTCCTGGGTTCAGGTTGCTGTCCAGCGTTGTTAGTTTTCTAATCGAAGAACTCCTTTTAATAATTCTTATGAATTTGGTTTGGTTTTTACATATTCTCTGAATTTCTATTTATCTGGAAATGTCCTGATTTCACCATCATATTTGAGTGAGAGTTTTCAGGATATATTAGTCTTGATTGGCAGTTTTTTTCTTTCAAGATTTTTTATATGTCACTCCATTGCCTTCTTGCCTGCATTGTTTCTGCTGAGTAATCAGAGCTTAGTTTTATTGTTTCCACTTTATATGTGGCTTTTCGTTTTTCTCAAGCTGCTCTCAGGATTCTTTCTATGTTTTTGGTTTTAGTGAGTGTAATTATGATACATCTTGGTGATTTTCTTTTGGGGTCTATCCTATATGGGGTTTGTTGAGCTTCTTGGATGGTCAGCTTTTCATCTTTCATGACATTAGGGAAGTTTTCTGTCAGAAAATCTTCAATGATCCTCTCTGTGTTTTCCATTTCCCCCTGCTTTCTGTGACTCTGATCACATGCAAATTTTTGCTTTTGATTGTATCTCACATCTTTCTCAGGGTTTCTTCAATTCTCTTCAGTCTTTTCTCTGATTTTTCCTCAAAGTGGTATCCAAGGATTTGTCTTCAATTTCAGTGACCATGTCTTCCATTGTTTCAAATTTGCTCCTAAATCCTTCTATTGAGCTGTCCATTTTTGAAATCTTGTTGCTTATCTTTTGGATTTCTAATTGCTGTTTTATATATATATATATATATATATATATATATATATATATAATTTCTAGTTGTTTATTTTGACATTTTGTTCCTGTATTATTTTCCTGAATTCTTCCATTGCTTTGTCTGTGTTTTCCCTGATTTTGTCTGTGTTTGCCATGGTTTTGTCTGGTTTTTTCCCTTATTTTATCTGCATTTTCGTTCATCTCTTGGACTCCCCTGAATATTAGAGTTTTTAATTCCTTATGAGGTAATTCCAATGCCTTTTCTTCCCCGGAAGGTCATTTTGTGTTTTATTTTGGTTGCTTTCTGGAGCCATCTTGTCCTATTTTTTATACGTTTTGATATTGTCTGCTGTCTTTGGGACATTCAGGAATTATTTTCTTCACTTATTGATTGTAGATTTGTTTCCTACTGCTTTTTTGTTTTGTTTGGTTGTGTCTGGGAAGGCGGGCTGGGTGTTCTTTGTTTCTTGCCTGTCTGTGGACACAATACTTCTCACCACTTTGTCCAATGGGCAGGGCCAGTTGCTCAGCTATGGTGCAGCAGGGCAGGCTCAGCAGGAGGGGGTGTGGAGATGGTTCATTTGCAGCACATGTGGGGCTGATGGGACAGGGCAGGGGATAGTGCAGGGTGGGGTCCGGCAGTCCACACCAGTGCTGCTTGGAGGTGTGGTGCTTGGCATGTGATGCAGATAGGCAGGAGGGAAGGCAGAGGATGCGATGTGTGGAGCTAAGTGGATGAGAGAAAGAAAAGAGAGTAACAAGCAAAAAAAAGAAAAAAAATGTGGCAACATGGTAGAATTTGGTGGATGGGGCAGGGTACACCTGGTGAGGCAGTGTGCCAGTGGCTCTCTACAGAGTGGTGCAGCTCGGCCTGTTGAGAAGGAGTGTGGGCAGCACACAGGGCTAGGTGGGCTGGAGAAAGGAAAGAAAAGAAGGGAAAGAGAGAGAAGAAACAACAACAAACAACAACAACAAATAAATACGGTGTTGGGAGAGCCAGCCGTTGGGGGTGGGGCAGAATTGTGGTGGCCATGAGCTGATGTCTCTCTCACTGGACACTGCAACATGGCCTGTCAGGAAGGGGTGGAGGCAGTGCAGGGCCTAGATTAGAGGGGGGAGAAAGGGAAAGATAAACAAAAAATATGGTGCTGAGGGAGCCAGCCTGTGTGGGCAGTAGAGACCCAGGGAAGCTGTGCCAGAGGCTCTCTAGCTGAGTGCTACAACATAGCCATCAAAAGAGGGGAGTGGCACACAGGGCTAGGTGAGTGGGAGAAAGAAAAGGAAGGAAGGGAGAGAGAGAGAAGAAACAATAACAAAAAGAAAGAAAAACAAAAGGAAAACCAAACAAAAAAAATGGCTCTGAGGGATCCTGGTCATGAAGGTTGCACAGACCTGGGAAGGCCATGGTGGCTTTCTAGGCAAGCAGTGTGGCACAGCCCATCAAGAAGGGGTGGGGATGGCACTTGGGGCTCAGTGGGTAGGATAAAGGAAAGGAAGAAAGGGAGAGGGAGAGAAGCAAAAAAAAAAAAAAAAAAAAAAGCAAAACCAAACAGACAAAAATGAAACAAAACAAAAAAATAGCACTGAGGGAGCCTCGTGTTGGGGGTGGCGTGGACCTGGGGAGGCCGTGGTGATTCCCTAGCCAAGTGGTGTGGCACAGCCCATCAAGAAGGGGTGGGGACAGCACATGGTGCTAGCTGACTGGGAGAAAGGAAGGGGGAGAGAGAGAAGAAACAAAAAAAAATGGTGCTGAAGGAACCTGTTGGTGGAGAAAGAGCAGACCCAGGGAGAGTGTAAGCTGGTGGCTTTCTAGCTGAGTGGTGTAGCACAGCCTGTCAAGAAGGGGCAGGGATAGCCCGCGGGGTTAGCTGGGCAGGAGAAAGGAAAGGAAGGAAGGGACAGAGAGAAGAAACAAAAAAGCCAAAAAAAGAGAAAAAATGACACTGAAGGAGCTGGCCAGTGGGGGTTGGGAGGACCCAGGAGGCAGTGAGCTGGTGTCTCTCTGGCCAAGTAACTATGACCTGTTGGAGAGGGGCAGAAGCCATGTAGAGGGAAGAAGGGTGGAGGAGGGGAAAGCATGTATCCCTGGTTACTGGGTGCTCCGTCTCTTGTTAGGAGCTCCCTGAGTTGCCTTCTTGTACTCCCTGTCTGCCATTCTTGGTGGCTAAAGTCCAAGATGGCGAATTGATGCCGCGTTAGCTAGTAAGGGACCTCCATTCTGTAGTTCTTCTTGTTCTCTATCAGTTTATTCCATTCAGTGCTTGACTGAGTTCTTTAGCCCTTCATTTGATGCTTAAGCTTCCAGGATTGATATTTGTATCTGTTTTACTTAGCTTTTTGGGTCTTTGCTGTACAGGGATAGTATGATGCTTCTGTCTATAGCGCCATGTTGGCTCCACCTCCCACCTTGTACTTTGGCGTGGGTCATTACTTGAACACCTGGCTCCAGTTCCCTCAAAGAGTGTCGTTTCCTTCTCACAGACCCCAGACTAGAAGCCCCTGCTTCTCTTTCTCACCTGTGTCTTTATTTCTCCACACCATGGTGCTTTCTACTTTTTACTGAATGGTTGGGGTAATGAAAGAGAATTACAACAAGGAACTTAAAACTGTGGCCTAAGCCTGATGGCAGTGAGATGGGGAAAATTGGATTCACTGGAATTTCTCTCAGGGAAAGCACTGTTTATTTATTCAGAAAAAAGAAAAAAAAAATCCCTGATAAGCCCACATGGGGGAGAAGCTGAGCACCCAGAATTATCTTATGTGAGGAAGGGCAAGAATTTTCTGGTTACTCTGGAACATGTGGGAAGGAAGAGTGAAGAGTGAAGGTCTGGGAAAGTGACCCCTCCTTGAATCTCAGATGATGTGACCAAATTTGTGAGAAGCTGAGGCGAGTGGTGCTTTGTAGAACAGGGGGAGGGGCTGACTTTGCCTCCTGAATGACTACCTCAATTCCCAGGCACAACCCTGGGTTAACCAAAACCCTAACCTGTTGCAGTCGAGTTGATTCGAACTCGTAGTGACCCTATAGGAAAAGAGTATAACTGTCCCACAGGGTTTCCAAGAAGCAGCTGCAGATTTGAACTACCAATCTTTTGGTTAGCAGCTGAACTCTCGACCACTGCACCACCAGGGCTCCAGCCCTGGGCTAGGTGGCTTTTATTCTAGAGTCCCAAGGGAAACCACCTATGCAATGAAATCTTCCCAAGAGAGCCCCCACCGTTTTCCTAATCTGACCCCCACCCTCAGATCTGGCCTTCTTTCCAAAGGCCTGCTTTTTCTAACTATCCTGAAGCAAACTTCCACCCACATTTCAGGAAAGGCTACGCTCTGGGTATCCACCGCTGGATAACCCCTCCCAGCAGCACATTTCTCCAAGTCTGAGTTGTTGGTACATAGTAGGTGCTCAATAAATATTTGTTGACTGCCTGTATGAATAAATAATAATGAGCATTAGTAGCTGGCACCCTGCAAAATAGTCTGGGGAGAAAAGGGGGCATGAGGGCTCTAAGTATGGTCCAGGGCAAGATGGGACCTTTCAAGTCAGGACTTCCCTTAGCTCTTGGTCCACTTTTGTGAGCTGCTGGTACACTTTGTTGAAGAAAGAAAATGTCTGGAGCAAACAGACAGACACACATGTTCATCCCAAGATGAAACTTTAATTCTTAGAGTTCTGTCTAGACCCATAAGGAGTAAGAAAAATATTCTCTTATAGCCCTCAAAATTTACAAAATGCCTCTCTCTGCCAAAGAGTTAGTATAAGTTCGCTTGCTCCCTTACTCCATTTCTTCTCCCTGGAGTAGTGCCTTTTAGTCCTGCAAAGTAAGGGACCCAAGACTGGGCCACATATCCACAGAAAGCTCCTATGAGAAGAATGGGAAGGGAGTGGTCTCTGAATCTTCCAGGTAAACTGCCTTAGATGGTTGTTGGGACAATTAGCTGGGATAAGATAAAGCATGAGGCAGAGTTCCCAGCTCGTAGCAGAAGCCCAGCTACTGTCTCTTCTTTGGATACGTCTCCACAGTGCCTAGCACAGTGACTAGCACACAGTCAACACTTAATAGATTGTATCAAATGAATGAATGAGGCATTGCATTTGTCACTCCCTGAAACAGAGAAAACATTTTGTGACCAAGCATGCATTAGGAAAAGAAACAAAAATGTCTCAGGGGTCAAAGCTGCCATAACATCCTTTATCCTTTCTTCATCCTTATGGCAAATTCTTGCAGAGCACACAACTAGTATGTGGTAGTACTGGGATTTGAACTCAAGCAGTCTGACTCCAGAGTTTGTGCGCTAACCACCGTCCGTGATCCCTCTTGGTAAATAGTATCTATAGCAACGAGATGGATTGACACAGTGGTTGCAACAATGGGGTTGTCATGGTTTGAACTGTGACCGCCCCAAAATATGTGTCAACTTGGTTAGGCCATGATTCCCAGTATTGTGTGGTTGTCCTCCATTTTGTGATTGTAATTTTCTGTTAAAGAGGATTAAGGTGAGATTATGACACCTTTACTAAGGTCACATCCCTGATTCAATGTAAAGGGAGTTTCCCTGGAGTGTGGCCTGCACCACCTTTTATCTTACAAGAGATAAAGGAAACAGGAGCAAGCAGAGAGTTGAGGACCTCATACCACCAAGAAAGCAGCACCGGGAGCGCGTCCTTTGGACCCAGGGTCCCTGCACCTGAGAAGCTCCTCCACCAGGGGAAGATCGATGACAAGGACCTTCCTCCAGAGCTGACACAGAGAGAAAGCCTTACCCTGGAGGTGACACCCTGAATTTGGACTTATAGCCTACAAGACTGTGAGAGAATAAACTTCTGTTTGTTGAAACCATCCATTTGTGTTATTTCTGTTATAGCCACACTGGATGACTAGGACTGGGCTCAAGCATAGCAATAATTCTGAGGATAGCGCAGGACCAGGCAGTGTTTCGTACTGTTGTGCATAGGGTCACTATGAGTCGGAACCAACTCGATGGCACCTAGCAACAACAACATTGTTTTTCATAGAAAGACAACTCTAATGGAAATGTTGTTATTACTTTGGAATGGAGAAATGACTATAGAATCTCTATTGAAATCATGTTTTATTCAAAGATGTTTAAAAATACTTAAGAGGAAAAAACAATTACAATCCAGGGCACATCCTACTGGGGCTGCTCAAACTCTAGGCACAAACAATTGTGGGAGGTGGGGGATCCCTCTCTAGCTAAAGCTAAGCCAGTGAACTCAGCTAGTGTGAGAGCAAGTATCACTGAAGGCCAGGATATCATTACTCCTTGTTCTTATCTCCGTTAGCCAAGCTAGGCCAGTGTGCTCAGGCAGCAGGGGAGGAATGGGCAGAAGGTATCCCCAGCTCTCCACTCCCCTTGACAGTGGGAACCTGGGCCCTGCCAGCCTGGGGGGTGGAGGTGATGTAATGGCTAGGACCATGGTTTGGACTCAGCCTGTGACCTTGGACAAGTGACTTTAACAGCCATTTTGTAAAATGGGAATAGTAATATATTTCAGTGTTACACGATTATAAAATGGGTACATATATATATTTGTTGTTGTAGTTGATGGCATATATATTATTATTATTTTTGACTTTAACAAAGAGAAGTTTATTCTCTCACAGTCCAGTAGGCTAGAAGTCCGAATTCAGGGCACAGGCTCCAGGGGAGGGCTTTCTCTCTCTGTCAGCTCTGGAGGAAGGTCCTACTGATGCATCAGTCTTTCCTTGGTCTGGGAGCATCTCAGCGCAGGAACCTCAGGTCCAAAGGACATGCTATGCTCCCAGCACTGCTTTCTTGGTGGTATGAGGCTCCCAACTCTCTGCTTGCTTTCCTTTTTTTTTTTTTATTAACTTTTATTGAGCTTCAAATGAACATTTACAAATCAAGTCAGACTGTCACATATAAGTTTATATTCACCTTACTCCGTACTCCCACTTGCTCTCCCCCTAATGAGTCAGCCCTTCCGGTCTCTCCTTTCGTGACAATTTTGCCAGCTTCCAACTCTCTCTATCCTCCCATCCCCCCTCCAGACAGGAGATGCCAACACAGTCTCAAGTGTCCACCTGATATAATTAGCTCACTCTTCATCAGCATCTCTCTCCCACCCACTGTCCAGTCCCTTTCATGTCTGATGAGTTGTCTTCAAGGATGGTTCCTGTCCTGTGCCAACAGAAGGTTTGGGGACCATGACCACCGGGATTCCTCTAGTCTCAGTCAGACCATTAAGTATGGTCTTTTTATGAGAATTTGGGGTCTGCATCCCACTGATCTCCTGCTCCCTCAGGGGTTCTCTGTTGTGCTCCCTGTCAGGGCAGTCATCGGTTGTGGCTGGGCACCAACTAGTTCTTCTGGTCTCAGGATGATGTAGGTCTCTGGTTCATGTGGCCCTTTCTGTCTCTTGGGCTCTTAGTTGTCGTGTGACCTTGGTGTTCTTCATTTTCCTTTGCTCCAGGTGGATTGAGACCAGTTGATGCATCTTAGATGGCCGCTTATTAGCATTTAAGACCCCAGATGCCACATTTCAAAGTGGGATGCAGAATGTTTTCATAATAGAATTATTTTGCCAATTGTATATTATTTTATACATTAATAATAATATATGAAAAATATATCACCGTCAAGTTGATTCTGATTCATGGTGACTCCATGTGTCACAGTAGAACTGTTTTCCATAGCGTTTTCTTTTTTATTCTTTTTTAAATAATTAATACTACTTTGAGAATCTGCACAGCAAAACCTACCCAATTTGACAATTTCTACATGTACAATTCAGTGGCATTGATTCCATTCTTCGAGTTGCACAACTGTTTTCACCCTCCATTTCTGAGTTGTTCCTCCCTGATTAACATAAACTCACTGCCCCCTAAATTTCCCATCTCATCTTTCCAGCTGCTGTTGTCGATTTGATCCCATATAAATAAATCTTAAAAGAGCACAATGAGCAAAGCAGACATTCTTTGCTAATTAAGCCAAACTACTGTTTGGTTTTAAAAAGACTTCAGGGGATGATTTGGGTTTAAAGTTTTAAGATTATCTCAGGGCAATGGTCTCAGAGGTTCATCCAGCCTCCAAGGCTCCAGGAAGTGTAGGGCTTTCAGTGGCTTCTCACCAGGCCTCTCTTCCTAGGCACCTCTGGATAGATTTGAATCTGTAACCTTTTGACTAGTAATCAAGCGCATTAACAACTTGCACCACTCAGGAACCCCAATAACATATAATATACAATTATACACTATATCATAATTATATATTAAATATAAAAATTTTACATATGCAGTATTTTTACACAAATAACACAAGATTTCTGCATTTGTTTGCCAGTGGCTCCTTTCCTCCTCAAGGTATTTTCGTTAGCTCCCGCTATGCTAATTTTAGCAGCACTAATGAAAATACCTTGTAGGGGGAGTTAGTTCAGCTTCAGAAAATACCTCCAAGCGGAGGAAGCTGTTGGCAAACCAAGGTAGAAGAAGCTGTTATTTGCATAGTTCTAATTCTAGTTCACTAAGAAAGAAAACACATGAAGGATTGCCCTGTGACACAGCGTCTTAACAATGGTCCTGGGTGAGTGAGGAGCCAGGCACAGTGACTCTCCCGGTTTCAAAATTCCTCTCTTCCATGAGATTTCACATTTTTGCCTGCCTTCAGCAGCATTGCTTGGTGTGTGTTAGCCAATCTTTTTAGCCCTATCTCAGGAACAAAATGTAACACAACTTCTCCTAGTCATGGATTATCTTCCTATGTTAGGTTCTGCAAAGCAGAAGACTGCAAGAAAAGAGCAGTCTTTCTGCCCATGAGAAAAGTTTGCTTCATTAATGGTATCGAATCCATTCCCTGTTGCTGGAGATCCCTGCCTTACCCTCCACACAGTCACTTTTTATCTTACTGCTGAATCACAATGTGATCTTACTGAAGAGGTTTTAAATAGCACTCAAGTTCAGTGCATGCGGTACCAACATGACCCCTAATTCAGCTGAAATGAAGACAATAGTGAACAGCTTATGTGCAAAGTCTCAAATTTGCAAATAATGATGGCTCCATCAGGACGTTGCCATAGATTATAAGATACCCCCCAACATCACAGATGTTAAAAGGTGGGGAAAAAAATGCATGTCTTAGAATTGGTTAAATATGGTAGTAAAAAGATGTATTAATTAGGATTCTTTCAACTGCAGGTGACAGAAAACCCAACCCAGACTCACTTAAACAAAGGGGATATATTAAGTCACAGAGGTCCAGCTTCAGGTATGGCTGGATTCAGGACTTCAGGATATAATCAGGACTCAGTTTCTTGCCATTGCTCTTTTCTGGGCATTTTTTCTGTGGGGTTAACTTCAGTCTAGATTCAGTCTCAGATTTCACATACTCTAGTCCCTATATCCTCTTGGGTTTCAAGTCCAGCAAAGAGGAATGAGTGTTTCTGTGCTGGGATTTTTGACCTAAGTCTTAGTGCCTCTCATTGGCTCTGACAGATCACATGCCCAGCCTTGGACCAATCGCTGTGGTTCTGTCAAGGTCAGGTACTACACCCAGGGCTGATGTCAAGGTCAGGTACTACACCCAGGGCTGATGTCAAGGTCAGGTACTACACCCAGGGCTGATGTCAAGGTCAGGTACTACACCCAGGGCTGATGTCAAGGTCAGGTACTACACCCAGGGCTGATGTCAAGGTCAGGTACTGCACCCAGGGCTGATGTCAAGGTCAGGTACTACACCCAGGGCTGATGTCAAGGTCAGGTACTGCACCCAGGGCTGATGTCAAGGTCAGGTACTACACCCAGGGCTGATGTCAAGGTCAGGTACTACACCCAGGGCTGATGTCAAGGTCAGGTACTGCACCCAGGGCTGATGTCAAGGTCAGGTACTGCACCCAGGGCTGATGTCAAGGTCAGTTACTACACCCAGGGCTGATGTCAAGGTCAGGTACTACACCCAGGGCTGATGTCAAGGTCAGGTACTACACCCAGGGCTGAGGCAATTTACCGGATGCCCACGGCTGCTGGGTGTCCCCGAGGGAAATGAAAAGACTGGATATGAGGAGCAAAAACAATTTTAAAAAGTTGCCATGGAGTCATACAGAAGCTGATTGCCAGATCTTTCTTCTGAGGCATCTCTGAGTGGACTCACACTTCCAAATTTTTGGTTAGCAGCCAAGAGTTGAATCATTTGCACCACCTGGGGACTCCCACAAAAAGAATCGCTGTACCTTATAAGTTGGCTGTAGGGAATTGAGATTAACCTGGGAAGCATTAGCCCAGAGCCTGGCCCAGGTTAAGCCTCTCTCCACCTGGTCGGTCGATTTCATCCCTGCTGTTCTGAGGGCTTTGCGCAGCAGGAGACGAGCTCCGCTAAGACCCACGGGCTCCCTGTGAGTCAGCCTGCACAGTCTTCCTCCCCAAGCAGATGAGATGGCACTGACTCAGCGCCTACGTGAGCTGGATGCTGCCTGGAAAGTTAAAAAGCCTTGGAGGCAAGACATTCCTTCTGTGACGTGGGCTGGGGCTGAGTGGGTGGGAATGAATGAAAGAGTGGGAACACTGTGGTTCCCACAGTTTATGAAGTTCAGATGTAGGGAAAGAAAGAGGGAGGGGAAAGTCAGGAGCAGCAGTGGAAGAGGCTGCCTGCTGGGGCTGTGGGTGCTTTCTGCAAACTGTCTCCTGCTGCCCAGTCCTGCAGGCGTGCTCATGACTCTGCCATCCCATTCCCCCATTCCATCCCTCCCCCCATGATTGCCCTAAGTCCCTGTAAGCCCCCAACCAGCTCTACAATGCTAGCTCGGCCATTTCTTTCAGTCCCTCTCCCAGCTCTGCCCATCTGTTCATTTGTTGTGTGGTGGTGGCTTGTGTGTTGCTGTGACGCTGAAAGCTATGCCACCAGTATTTCAAATATCAGTAGAGTCACCCGTGGATGACTGGATTCAGTGAGGCTTCCAGACTAAGACAGACTAGGAAGAAAGGCCTAAAGATCAACTTCTGAAAATCAGCCAATGAGAAGTTTATGAATCACAACAGGACACTGCCCAACATGCTTATTTTGGACATGTAATCAAGAGCGAACCATCGCTGGAGGAGGACATCGTATTTGGTGACGTAAAGGACCAACGAGGGCAAGGGAGACCCTTGATGAGGTGGATTGACACCACAGCCAAAACGAAAGATTTGAACATGCTAGCGATTGTGAGGATGGTGCGAGACCAGGCAATGTTCCTTTCTGCTGTATGTATTGCCATGAGTCAGAGTTGACTCAACGGCAGCTACCCTCTCTCTTAGGCTGGGTTCTCTAGAGAAGCAAAACCAGTAAAGTGCATAAACATAGAGAGAGATTTATATCAAGGAAATGGCTCACTCAGTGGTAGTGGCTGGAACATCCCAACTCCATGGGTCAAGACAGAGGCTTCTCCGGATTCACATAGCCACGGGGGCTGGCGAACCCAAGATGGGCAGGTCAGAGAACAGGGCTCTTGCTCAGTTTGGGAAGATAGAAGAATCCCAAGATTGGAAGGCGAGACTGCAGGTAAACTGCTAGCTCAAGTCCCAAGAACCGGGGGTCAGATGAACAGCAGCCAGCTGCAGTATCCAGAGCAAGCAAAATCCCCTGAGCATTGCCAGAATGTTCATTTATGTTCACTTTGTACACCACACACCCAAGGAAACTTCCTTTCAGCTGATTAGCTACTCACAGCAGACCCCATCATGGAGGTGATCACATTATATCAAATCTCATCATGGAAGTGATCACACAGCAAAGCTGACACACAGCCTTAACCATCACGCTGTTTGTCCATCCATCTATTTGTCCATCTATCCGTCTACCCATCCATCCATCCATCCATCCATCCATCCATCCATCCATCCATCCATCCATCCATCCATCCATCTTCTATCTATCCTGCTCTGCCAATCTGTTTGTTTCAAACCTAAGTTTCAAGAAGCAGGAAAGGGGGCATTGAAATGTCTGCTGGCTTCTCCTCCTACTCTCCCCACCCCACCTTAAACAGCCTTGACAACTTATCTCTTTGTCACTTGAGGGTTGTGGGGTTGTGGGGGAACAGAGAAAGGAGGCATGGTTAGACATGGGCTGGAGCGGAGAGCAGGAGAAGAAATGGAGGGAATAGAGAAAGGAAGGCAAGGGGCAGGGGTGGTGCAGAAGTTCATGGAGTGCTTCTTACAACCACTCAGAAGCTGGACTGAATTCAACCCTGACCACCTGCTGTGCCGGGCCTCAGCTAGGAGGTGTGGATACATGTAAGACATTTTCCCTGCTTTTAGGAGCTCAGTGTCTAGGAAGCAATAAGAAAATCATGAATTATGATGGAATGTGATAGTGCTGGAAACCCTGGCGGTGTAGTGGTTAAGTGTTACGGTTGCTAACCAAAAGATCAGCAGTTCGAATCCACCAGGCACTCCTTGGAAACTCCACGGGGCAGTTCTACTATGAGTCAGAATCGACTCGATGGCACTGGGTTTGGTTTTTGGTTTTTGTGATAGTGCCTTAGGTTGGGCTCTGCAGATGGAAATTTTCAAACATGGATGCATTCATTTTGGGACAAGAGTGGTGGGATCAACATGCATTTCTAGGAACAAAAGGTCAGGATGTAAACAATTTGTTCCTAGGAAGAATGTGTATAACTGAACCAGCTGGTGCCACTCACCTAGGAGATAAAACTCACTGTCCCTTAGCCAAATCCCGGCCAACCTTTACATTTCAAAGGACGCCAAAGCTGAAGCCGAATTGATCATTAATCCTCTATTTTTCCTTTGTTTTCTGTGCATGAAAACGTCTAACTCAATAGAAAAAACAAAAACAAAACTCAATAGAGACAGCGGAATAAAGTGCATTGTATTTTTACTTGGCACTGCCCAGCTGGAGCTGTATTATTCCTCAATAAAACTCCTTTTCTTTCACTCCTAACAGAGTACAAGATTTTCTTCTTCGACAGCTCTGAGAGGTAGAGCCTGAGGAGAATATCTGTAAAGGAATGTATTCGTTTCCTAGGGCAGCTGTAAGAAATTACCACAAACTAGGTGGCTAAAACAACAGAAAATTATTCTCTCACAATTCCGGGGGCCAGAAGACCACCATCAAGGTGTCAGCAGAGCCATGCTCTCTCTGAAGGCTGTAGGAAAGATCCTTCCTTGCCTCTTCCTAACTTCCGGTGTTACTGGAAATCCTTGACATTCCTTGGCCTGTGGGTACAACATTCCAACCTCTGCCTCCATCATCACGCCAGTTCTCCCTTTGTGTCTGTCTCTGTATCTGTTCTACTCTTCTTATAAGGACGCCAGTCATATTGGATTAGGGCCCACCCTAATCCATATGACCTCATGTAATTACACCTGCAAAGACCCTATTTCCAAAAAAGGTCACATTCACAGGTACCAGAGGTTAGGACTTCAGCATACACTTTTAGAGAATAAACTTCTACCCTCAGCAGGGAAGAAATGAAGCAGGAGAGTGAAGGAGAAAGATGTGTCTGAGTCAGGATGTGGTCTCAGGCCTAGTTGAGCCTTGGCTTGATCTACAGGGGTGGGAGGGGAGCTCTGGAGTGGCTTTTCTCCTCCATTTCAGCCTTTGGCTGTGGGCTAATGAGGGGGTGGTAATCTCCCTGGAGAGGAGGACCTATCAGCCAAGGGCAGTTCTCCACATAAGAGGATAGCTTGGGGAGAGCAGGAGGCAACTGTGAGTCCCTAGAGCCAACCAGAGCAGCTGGAGGATGGGTGGGCTCCAGCACATTTGCTGCAATAGAACCATGCTAGATGTTTGGTGGAGGAGAGGATAGGGAGCAGAAGGGAGGGCAGGGAGAGCTTCCTGGAGGAGAAGGTCATTCTGCTGCATCTTGAAGAACAGCTTGGAGGTGGCCAGGCAAAGAAAGGTCCAAGGGATCAGCATGGTGCAAAACCACTGATTTGTAGAAGCACATGCCCTTTCCATAAATGCTAAGATATTTGTGAATGGCACTGGGCATAGGGTAGAAAGGGATGGTAGAGTAAGGGATCTGACGGTGGGCAGAGGCCAAAGTGGGATGGCCAGAGGGGGCGCTGGCTCCAAGGTTTGAGACCAACTGAAGGCTAAATCACTTTCCTCTATGTCAGCATTTTGGAAGTAGGAAGAGAGTCTCAACACAAGGGAGGCTGTGGAGAGGAATAAGCAAAGAACTTGAAGTCAGAAAAAAAGAAGGCCTGAGCTTGAAGTCCAGCTCCATCTTGCCAGCTAGACGGCTCTGGAAAAGTCACCCAACTCTCCCAGCCTCCATTTCCCAGGGTCAGCTGAGATAAGGCATGTATGTAAAAAGGCTGTATAAATGTTAGTTATTATAATTTTGTCTCTAAAAATAAACCCACAGCCAGGAGAATCCCTGAAGCAGGCTCATTTTTCTCCAGTTACCATTTGACACCAAGCAGGCCGGGGACTTACTAGATGACACAGCAAGTCAGTGGCAGAGCCGATGTGCAAACCCATCCAAGTTACTGACTCTGATGTTGTCAGAGGAACCAGCCAAAACCCAACTTCACACTGCGGTTCAGCAGTTGGTATGTTGCCAGAAGTCCCTTTCAGCGAAGAGTGTTCAAGGTGGTTCCCAACGGGCAGCTCCAAGATTCTTCAAGTGGTTGGCCAGATGTAGCAGAGTGAGTCTCTGGTGGCGCAAGTGGTTAAGTGTTAGACTACTAACCAAAATGTTTGTGGTTCAAATCTACCCAGATGTGCCTCGGAGGACAGACCTGGTGATCTGCTTCCAAAAGGTCACAGCCTTGAAAACCCTATGGAGCACAGCTCTACTCTGCATACATAGGGTCATCGTGAGTTGGAATCAACTCAACAGCACCTAACAACAACAAAAGTGCTTTCAAGGAGCCCTGATGGCATAACATTTGAGCACTGAGCTGCTAACCAAAAGGCTGGAGGTTTGAACCCACCAACGGCTCCTCGAGAGAAAGACCTGGTGATCTGCTCCCATAAAAATTATAGCCTAGAAACCCTATAGGGCAGTTCTACTCTGTCACATGGGGTCACTATGAGTCAGAATCAAATCTTTCAAATGGAATAGTGGCGGTTCGGTCGGGGTATTGGTGGTTCAGTGGTAGAATTCTTTCCCTCCACAAGGGAGACCTGGGTTCAATTCCCAGCCAATGCACAGCCAATACTTGCCTGTCAGTGGAGGCTTGCCCATTGCTATGATGGCGAACAGGTTTCAGTGCAGCTTCCAGACCAAGATGAACCTGGCAATCTACTTCTGAAAATCAGCCCATGAAAACCCTAAGGATCACAACAGTCTCACCCACAAACGATCCTGGTGATTGTGCAGGACCAGGCAGCGTTTCGTTCTCTTGTGCATGGCATAGCCATGAATCAGGGGCTGACTCAGGGGTGGCTAACAACAACAAAGTGCTTTCAATAGTGGAGTAATGTGATCAGATTTATATTTTAACAAGAACACTCCTGCTACTTGGTGGAGAATAAATTGGAAGAGAAAAAGCGGGGGGAGCGGGGGAGGAAACAGGTGGGAATCTGATGCAGTGACCCAGGTCAGCCTTGGAAACATGCTAGTGGCAGCTTAGTCCTGGCAGGTAGAGGACAGGTGGAAATCAGTGCTGGGGGAGGCAGGGAGACAACAAGCTCCTAGATGCTCTGGGTGGGTATGATGGGTAGGGGCACAGGGATGGGAGGAAGAAGGTTTTTTTTTGTTGTGAATAAGCTTGATCTTCTTTGTGACATTGCTGGGCAGGGCTGAGCTATATGTTGAGTCAGATGGCTTGGAGAAAAATAGGTCAAAAGTTTACTCCACCAGATGTAAATCTATTCATCTACCGTCACCTGATCTTCGACAAGGGCCCACAGTCCATCAAATGGGGAGAAAGCAATCTTTTCAACAAATGGTGCTGGCAAAACTGGATGCCCATCTGCAAAAAAAAAAAAAAGGAAACAGGACCCATACCTCACACCATTCACAAAAACGAACTCAAAGTGGATCAAAGACCTAAATATAAAACCAAAAACTACAAAATCATAGAAAAGAAATAGGCTCAATTCTAGAGGCCCTAATACATGGCAATAACAGGATATGAACCATAGCTAATGACACATAAACTCTAGAAGATAAGCTAGATAACTAGGATCTTCTAAAAATTAAACACTTATGCTCATCAAAAGACTTCTCCAAAAGAGTAAAAACAGAACCTACAGACCAGGAAAAATCTTTGGCTATTATAAACTCGACAAAGGTCTTGTCTATAGGAAAATCCAACATCTCTACAACAAAAAGACAAAAAATCCAATTAAAAAATGGGCAAAGGAAATGAACAGACACTTTCCCAAAGAAGACATTCAAGCAGCTAACAGACACATGAGGAAATGCTTGTGATCATTGGGCATTGGAGAAATGCAAATCAAAACTACAATGAGATACCATCTCACCCCTGCATTACTGGCATGAATTAAAAAAAACAGAAAATAACAAATGTTGGAGAGGCTGTGGGGAGATTGGAACTTTTATGCACTGCTGGCAGGGATGCAAAATGGTACAACCACTTTGGAAAACGATATGGCACTTCCTTAGAAAGCTAGAAATAGAAATACCATATGAGCCAGCAATCCCACTCCTAGAAATATACCCTAGAGAAATAAAAGCCAACACACAAATAGACATATGCACACCCATGTTCACTGCAGCATTGTTCACAACAACAAAAAGATGGAAACAACCTAGATGCCTATCAACAGATGAATGGGTAAACAAACTACGGTACATACACACAATGGAGTACTATGCAACAATAAAGCACAATGAGGAATCTGCAAAGCATCTCACAATGTGGATGAATCTGGAGGACATTATGCTGAGTGAAATAAGTCAATCACAAAAGGACAAATATTGTATGAGACCACTACTGTAAAAACTCATCAAAAGGTTTACACACAAAAAGAAACCATCTTTGATGGTTATGAGGGAGGGGAGGAGTGGGGATGGAAAAACACTAAATAGAAAATACATAAGCAGTAACTTTGGTGAAGGGAAAGACAATACAGAATACTGGGGAAGCCAGCACAACTTAACCAAGGCAAGGTCACGGAAGCTCCATAGAAACATCCAAATTCCCTGAGGGACCAAATTACTGACTGGGCTGAGGGCTGTGGGGACCATGGTCTTGGGGAACACCTAGCACAATTGGCACAAAATAGTTTATAAAGAAAATATTCTACATTCTACTTTGGTGGAATAGGGTTTGGAGTCTTAAAAGCTTGTGGGCAGCCATCTAAGATACTCTACTGGTCGCACCCCATCAGGAGCAAGGTAGACTGAAGAAAACCAAAGAAAAAAGGGAAAGATTAGTCCAAAGGACCAATGGACCACAACTACCACAGCCTCCACCAGACTGAGTTCAGCGCAGCTAGGTGGTGCCCGGCTACCACCACTGACAGCTCTGACAGGGATCACAATAGAGGATCCTGGACAGAGCTGGAGAAAAATGTAGAACAAAATTCTAACTCACAAAAAAAGACCAGACTCACCGTGCACAAAAACAAACTTGAAATGGATCAAAGACCTAAATATAAAATCTAAAACAATAAAGATCATGGAAGAAAAAATAGGGACAATGCTAGAACCCCTAATACATGGCATAAAAATACATGGCATAAGCAGTATACAAAACATTACTAACAATGCACAAACACCAGAAGAGAAACTAGATAACTGGGAGTTCCTAAAAATCAAACACCTATTCTCAGCCAAGGACTTCACCAAAAGAGTAAAAAGATTACCTACAGACTGGGAAAAAGTTTTTAGCTATAACGTTTCCTGTCAGCGCCTCATCTTTAAAATCTACATGATACTGCAAAAACTCAACTACAAAAAGACAAATAACCCAATTTAAAAATGGGCAAAGGATACGAACAGGTACTTCACTAAAGAAGACATTCAGGTAGCTAACAGATACATGAGGAATGCTTGTGATCACTAGCCATTGCAGAAATGCAAATTAAAACTACAGTGAGATTCCATCTCACTCCAACAAGACTGGCATTAATCCAAAAAACACAAAATAATAAATGTTGGGGAGGTTGCGGAGAGACTGGAACACTTATACACTGCTGGTGGGAATGTAAAAATGGTACAACCACTTTGGAAATCGATTTGGTACTTCCTTAAAAAGCTAAAAAGCTAGAACTAGAACTACCATACAATCCAGAAGTCCCACTCCTTGGAATATATCCTAGAGAAATAAGAGCCTTTACATGAACAGATATATGCACACCCATGTTCATTGCGGCACTGTTTACAATAGCAAAAAGATGGAAGCGACCAAGGTGCCCATCAATGGATGAATGGATAAATAAATTATGGTATATTAACAAATGGAATACTACGCATCCATAAAGAACAGTGATGAATCTGTGAAACATTTTACAACATGGAGGGATCTGGAAGGCATCATGCTGAGGGAAATTTCTTGCAGAAGGACAAATACTGTATGAGACCACTATTATAAGAACTCGAGAAATAGTTTAAACAGAAAAGAAAATATTCTTTGATGGTTATGAGAAGGGGGAGAGAGGGAGGGAGGAAGAGGGGTATTCACTAATCAGATAGTAGGCAAGAACTATTTTAGGTGAAGGGGGAGACAACACACAATATAGGAGAAGTCAGCACAATTGGACTAAACCAAAAGCAAAGAAGTTTCCTGAATAAACTGAACGCTTCGAAGGCCAGTGTAGCAGGAGTGGGGGTTTGGGGACCGTGGTTTCAGGGGACATCTAGGTCAATTGGCACAATAAAATCTATTAAGAAAACCTTCTGCATCCCACTTTGGAGCGTGGCGTCTGGGGTCTTAAACGCTAGCAAGCGGCCATCTAAGATGCATCAATTGGTCTCAACCTACCTGGAGCAAAGGAGAATGAAGAACAGCAAAGACACAAGATAATTATGAGCCCAAGAGACAGAAAGGGCCACATAAATCAGAGACTACATCAGCCTGAGACCAGAAGAACTAGATGGTGCCCAGCTACAACCAATGAGTGCCCTGACAGGGAACACAACAGAGAACCCCTGAGAGAGTAGGAGAGCAGTGGGATGCAGACCTCAAATTCTTGTAAAAAGATCAGACTTAATGGTCTGACTGAGACTAGAAGGGCCCCGGAGGTCATGATCCCCACATTGTCTGTTAGCCCAAGACAGGAACCATTCCCAAAGCCAACTCTTTGGACAGGGATTGGACTGGACTATGGGATAGAAAATGATGCTGATGAAGAATCAGCTTCTTGGATCAAGTAGACACATGAGACTATGTGGGCAGCTCCTGTCTGGACGGGAGATGAGAGGGCAGAGGGGGTCAGAAGCTGGCTGAATGGACAGGAAAATAGAGGGTGGAGAGAAGGAGTGTACTGTGTCATTAGGGGGAGAGCAACGAGGAGTATATAGCAAGGTGTATATAAATTTTTGTATGAGAGACTGACTTGATTTGTAAACTTTCATTTAAAGCACAATAATAATAAAAAAAAAAGGATCAGACTTACCGTCCTGACAAAGACTGGAAAAACCCCAAGAATATGGCCCCCATATACCCTTTTAGCTCAGTACTGAAGTCACTCCTGAGGTTCACCCTTCAACCAAAGACTAGACAGGTGCATAAAACAAGACTAAAGGGGCACACCAGCCCAGGGGCTAGAATTAGAAAGCAGGAGGGGATAGGAAAGCTGATATTAGGGAACCCAAGGTTGAGAAGGGAGAGTGTGGACATGTCATGGGGTTGTTAACCAATGTCATAAAACAATATGTGTACTAACCGTTTAATAAGAAGCTAGTTTGTTCTGTAAATCTTCATCTAAAGAACAACAACGACAAAAAAGTTCTGTTCCAGGAGGAGTTTCTGGGCAGTGTTGGCCTTGTCCAGGGATTTTGGTAATATTGGCAGAAAAGTTTTGAATCCCAGCACCTGGCTTTGCGGCGAACTGTGGCCTGCAGAAACAGCCTGGACCATCTTTCTCATACCAAGCTCAACTGGCAGGGTGATGAGGGGAATTCAAAGCCAGGGAACATCTGCTAGGGGAGGATGCTCCATGCTGCCCCCAAAGTGTCTCTTTGCAAGCCAGGAACATCCTGTCATCTGAAATCCCTGCACGTCCGCCCAACCTTTGAGCTGCGTCATTAGCCCTTTGTGTAGGTAGATAAAGAAAGCAGAACACGAGCTGCCAGCCCTGACCCCTGACAGTTGCAGGGACAAAGCTGGAAGCAAGAGCAGCTTGGCTGAGCTCCATGCTGCACCCTGCCCAGCAAAACTGTGAAGTCAGTCCATCTTGATTCAGCTCTAATTCCTTCCTCTCCTGTCCTGGCATTCCACCCCAGCACTTTCTCACTGCCTCTTAGTGCCCAGCAAAGCCTTCCAAATAGGTGGAAGGGGTCACTCACATTGAGTAGGCAGACCAGTTTTCAAATCACTTGTCTGAACCTCCATGTAGCTGACATGGAGATATGCCACTAGATTCCACTTCAAGAAAGGACTCTCTGCCCACTTACAAACAGTGTGGCTAACTGACAGTTTCTGGTATCTTCAGGATCTGCCTCAGCTTTTAGCTGGGGTCATACCCTTCTTGGGGTGGTCTTGGCCACTGATCGAGGTGGTGGTACAAAGACCTAGCCATTTCCACTCATGTAAGTTTGCTATGACGGCTGTAACAAATTACCACAAACTATGAATTGGGCAATCATATGGTATAATATGCCAAGAATGACAAATTGAAGAAGAATGGCATCTCATTCATTCTCAAAAAGAACATTTCAAGATTTATCCTGAAGTCCAATGCTGTCGGTGATAGGATAATATCCATAAGCCTACAAGGAAGACCAGTTAATATGACTATTATTCAGATTTACACACCAACCACTAAGGCCAAATATGAAGAAATTGAAGATTTTTTACCAACTTACTGCAGTCTGAAATTGATCAAACATGCAATCAAGATGCATTGATCATTACTGGTGATTGGAATGTGAAAGTTGGAAACAAAGAAGGGTCAGTGGTTGGAAAATATGGCCTTGGTGATACAAACGATGCATCACCCCATCATCACATGATAGAATTTTCCAAGACCAATGACATACTCACTGCAAATACCTTTTTCAACAACATAAACAGTGACTATACACATGGCCCTCGCCAAATGGAATACACAGGGATCAAATCGACTACATCTGTGGGAAGAGACGATGTAAAAACTCAATATCATCAGTCAGAATAAGGCTAGGGGCTGACTGCGGAACAGATCACCAATTGCTCACTCATATGCAAGTTGAAGTTGAAGCTGAAGAAAAATAAAACGAGTTCAAAATACAACCTTCAGTATATCCCACCTGAATTTAGAGATCATCTCAAGAACGAATTTGACACATTGGACACTAATGACTGAAGACCAGACAAACTGTTGAAGGACATCATACATAAAGAAAGCAAAAGGTCATTAAAAAGACAGGCAAGAGAGAGAAGAACAAAATGGATATCAGAGGAGACTCTGAAACTTGCTGTTGAACATCGAGCAGCTAAAGCAAACAGAAGAAATGATGAAATCAAAGAGCTGAACAGAAGATTTCAAAGGGTGGGTCAAGAAGACAAAATAAAACATTATAATGAAATGTGCAAAGAGCTGGAGTTAGAAAACCAAAAGAGAAGAACACACTTGGCATTTCTCAAGCTGAAAGAACCGAAGAAAAAATTCAAGCCTCAAGGTGCAATTTTGAAGGATTCTGTGGGCAAAATATTGAATGACAAAGGAAACATCAAAAGAAGATGGAAAGAATACAGAGTCACTGAACCAAAAAGAATTGATTGACATTCAAACATTTCAGGAAGTAACATATGATCAAGAACTGATGGTACTGAAGGAAGAAGTCCAAGCTGCGCTGAAGGGAATGATGAAAAACAAGGCTGCAGGAATTGATGGAATACCCACTGAGATGTTTCAACCAACTGATGCAGCGCTGGAAGCGCTCACTCTTCTATGTCAAGAAATTTGGAAGACAGCTTCCTGGCCAACCAACTGAAAGAGATCCATATTTGTGCCCATTCCAAAGAAAGGTGATTCAACTGAACACGGAAATTATTGAACAATATCATTAATATCACACGGCAAGTCAAATTTTGCTGAAGATCATTCAAAAGCAGTTGCAGCAGTACATCAACAGGGAAGGGCCAGAAATTCAAGTTGGACTCGGAAAAGGACGTGGAACAAGGGTTATCATTGCTGGTGTCCGATAGGTCTTGGCTGAAGATAGAGAATACCAGAAAGATATTTACCTGTGTTTTATTGACTATGCAAAGACATTTGACTGTGTGGATCATAACGACTTATGGATAACATTGCAAAGAATTGGAATTCCAGAACAATTGCACTGTACATAGACCAAGAGTCAGTCATTTGAACAGAACAAGGGGATACTGTGTGGTTTAAAGTCAGGAAAGGTGTGCATCAGGGTTGTATTCTTTCATCAGACTTATTCAATCTGTATGCTGAGTTAAAAAGCCAAGTGATTTTTAATACTAGCCTTTAAAAAGATCATTCATTCATTCAACAAACATTTACTCTGTGCCTTCCATGTGCTGGGTTCTGAGCTAGGTGAAGCGACACAGGTAGGAATAAGGTATGGTCTCTAATTCCAAGGAGCACCAGTTCAGGGAGATAACCTGTGAAACAGTAATTGTAAGGCAGTGTGGTAAGTGCAACAAGGAAGAAAATTTGAACACAGTGAAGGTTCGGAGAAGGAGTGACCAACTCTGCCTGGGAGAGGTAGTGTCAGACTGGCCTTCTTGGTGGAAGAGATCTTGAGCTGGTCCTTGGAGGTAGGAAACTGGAAGAAGCAATTATGACAAACAGTGCTAGTTGCCTCCCTTTCTTCTTTACTAAAAGAAACCCAATTTTTTAGCAGAACACCCACCTAAAAGACTACACTTTTCAGCCTCCTTTGCAGCTAGGTGCTGGCCAGTGAAATCTAATTAGAAGTTTCTCAGCCTCCCTTGCAGCTAGGTGTGGCCAGATGACTAGGTTCTGGACAATGAAAAATAATCAGAACTGTTGGATGGAACTTTACCCCTTTCCTTCATCCTGTGCCTGAAATGAGGATCTGTTGGTTAGAGCCCTAGCAGTTACCTTGGACCATGAAAACAAGAGCTCCCCTAGGATGGCACAAGGGTTAGCTGAAAGGAGCCCAAACCAAAGACCAAACCCATTGCCGTCAAGTCAATTCCAACTCATAGTGACCCTACAGGACAGAGTAGAGCTGCCCCCTAGAGTTTCCAAGGAGCAACTGGTGGATTCAAACTGCTGACCTTTTGGTTAGCAGCCAAATGCTTAACCACTGTGCCAACAGGGTCCTGAAAGAAGCCCAGGTCCCTGAAAATGCATACCCCAGTCACCCAGTTTCCCTCCCAAGAGGCAAATGCTATATATAAGCACTTAAGAATATTACTTCTTTCCTTTTTAAAACAAATAATAGCATACTATGTCCATTGAACTATGCTTGCATTTTTTCTCTTAACAACATATATTGGAAATAGTTTCATATCAATTCATAAAAAGCTTCCTTATTTCTTAAGGCTGTATACTATGCCATGTACCACATTTATTACCATTGATTTGATTTTGGCTTATGGAATCTGTGACTCTTGTAACTTGCCATGTTTCCCTCTTTGCACGTGCCACTGAGAAGCTCAGAGTCAAAATTATGGCTGAAGCTCTGGTACACGCACAGGGCATTTCAACACATGTCTTATTTGCTAACCCTACACCTATCTTATTCTTCCTATTCTTCTTCTTCCTCCCAATTTCTTCCATATTAAAAAAAAATATTATCTTTGTGGGTATTTTGTAAGTCACTTTCAATCCTTTTTAGGAATAATAAACAAAGTTACATAAACAGCCAAGCAAATCAACAAATAAATAAATGCTCTTGAAGAAAGAGTAAACATTCTTTGTTACTGCCCACTCTCTCCAAGGAGGTTTTTTAGGATCCTTATTTATTGAGAAGGCCAGGGAAGTCAAGACATGTGTCAGTGGCTGGTGGAAGTGATCTCCTTATCTCATTGTAGCTTAATCCCATCAGCATGTAGTCAGCTTTTTAAAAATTCTTTCTTGTTTGCACTTCCTTCTTCAGATACCTCCTTACCTCCCTTTCAGAGACAACCATTTTCAAAAATGTGTCTTCAGTTCCTCTCTGTTTCCCACATCCCACTCATTCCCCAACCCATAGAAGTCTGGCTCCCAATTAAACTACTTCTGCCAAGACTCTTGGCTAAATCCAAAGAATATTTTTTTAGCCTCATTGTAACTCAGCTCTTAGTTCATCCTTCAATGTGGTGGACTCTGCCTTCAATGTGGTGGACTCTGCCTTCTTGAGGCCCTCCCTCACGTGGCTTCTGTAACATCACCTTGTCTGGGTTTTTCCTCCCTCCTCATTTGTTGTTCCTTCTCTGGCTCCTTTGCTCAAGTCCTCTCCTCTGCCCAACCTTTAAATATTAGGCTCAATTTCTTTCTCTCCACTCTCTCCTTAGGTGATCTAATCCAGCGGTAACGACAACATCAAAAAAATCCAAACCCATTGCTGTCAAGTCAGTTCTGACTCATGGCAGCCCCGTGTGTTACAGAATAGATCGCTCCTTAGGGTTTTCTTGGCTGTAATCTTTATGGAAGCAGATTGCCAGTCCCTTCTTCCACAGTGCCACTGGGTGGGTTCTAACCGCCAACCTTTAGATCAGTAGTTGAGCGTAAGCCATTTAAGCCACCCAGGGACCTTTATGTCTGTCTACCCACCTGATATCTCCATTGGGCTGTTTTATTTTCCCACTGAGACACTTTTTTTCTTTTTTAAAAATATTATGTTTTCAGCGAAAGTTATACAGCAAATTAGGTTCTCATTTGATAAAAGTCTACACAAGTTGTTCAGTGACATTAGTTACATTTTTACAATGTGTTAACATTCTCATTACCGTATTTTTACACAAATAATGTGAGCCTTCTGTTTGTTTGCCAACCTCACACTCCCCCTGTGAGGTATTTTCGTAAGTATTACTATGCCAATTTTTTTTTTTACATGTTGCCATAAAAAAAAAAAAACAGCACAGTGTGCTCACAAAAACACCTCACGGGGGAAGGCAAAGTTGGCAAACCAATAAGCGTTATTTGCGTAAAAATACATTAATTGTGTTCTGGTTGTTCCATTTCCAGTACTCTAGTTTCCCAGCCCCACTTGTCTTCTCATCTTTGCTTTAGAGTAATTATTGACCTTTTGGTCTCATATAGATGATTTTTTAATGGAGCCACATTCTCACGGGTAATATCCTTTATTTAGTGTGCCAGTCTGTTATTTCGCTAAAAGGTGACCTCAGGATAGTTTCAGTTCAAGGTTTAAAGATTATCGCAGGGCGATGGTCTCAGGGAGTCCTCCAGTCTCGGCTGGCCAACTTAGTCTGGACTTTTTTAAGAATTTGTTCTGTGTTTTTCTCCTGTTCTGTCCTGGTCCATCTATTGTGGCTCTGATAAGAATGGTTGGTAGTGGTAGCCAGGCACCATCTAGCTCTTCTGGTCTCAGGGTAGATGAGGCTGTGGCTTGTATAGGCTATTAGCCCTGTAGACTAGTTTCTTCTCTGAGACTTTGATTTCCTTCTTTCTCTTTTGCTCCTAATGAGTAGAGACCAATAGTTGTATCTCAGCCATGTGACGTGCAAGCTATTTAGACCCCAGATGCTACTCACCTCACTGGAACGTAGAACACGAACTTTGTGGTGCTAACTGAGTTGTCCCATGAGACTAATTTTAAATGATGCAGAAAGCATCAAAACAACATGGAGGGAATACACAGAGTCACTGTACCAAAAGGCATTGGTCAATGATCAACTATTTCAGAAGGTAGCATATGATCAGGAACTGATGGTGCTGAAGAAAGAGGTCCAGGCTGCACTGAAAAAAAAAAGTCTTCAGGAATTGACAGAACACCAATTGAGATGTTTTCAATAAATGGATGCAGCACTAGAAGTACTCACTTGTCTATGCTAAGAAATGTGGAAGACAGCTACGTAGCCAACTAACTGGAAGAGATTCATATTTATGCCTATTCCCAAGAAAAGTGATCCAAGCAAATGTGGAAATTATTGAACAATATCATCTCAAATGCAAGTAAAATTTTGCTGAAGATCATTCAAAAGCAGCTGCAGCAGTATATCCACAAGGAACTGCCAGAAATTCACGCCGGATTCAGAAGAGGACATAGAACCAGGGATATGAATGCTGATGTAGATGGATCCTGGCTGAAAACAGAGAATACTAGGAAGGTGTTTGCCTGTGTTTTATTGACTATGCAAAGGCATTCAACTGTGTGGATCATAACAAATTATGGATAACATTGTGCAGAACGGAAATTCCAGAACACTTAATTGTGCTCATGAGGAACCTGTATATAGATCAAGAAGCAGTCATTTGAACAGAACAAGGGGATACCGAATGGTTTAAAGTCAGGAAAGGTGTATGTCACGGTTGTATCATTGCACCATACTTCTTCAACCTGTATGCTGAGTGAATAATCTGAGAAGCTGGACTTAATGAAGAAGAATGGGGTATCATGACTGGAAGACTGGTTAACAACCTACATTATGCAGATGTCACAACCTTGCTTGCTGAAAGTGAAAAGGACTTGAAGTACTTACTGACAAATATCAGAGACTACAGCCTTCAGTATGGATTACACCTCAACACAAAGAAAACAAAATCCTCACAATTGGACTAATAAGCATCTTCATGATAAAAGGAGAAAATTTTGAAGTTGTCGAGGATTTCATTTTACTTGGATCCACAATCAACACCCACGGAAGCAGTAGTCAGGAAATCAAAAGATGCATTGCATTGGGCAAATCTGCTGAAAAAGATCTCTCTAAAGGGTTAAAAAGCAAAGATATTACCTTGAATACTAAGTGGTGCCTGACCCAAGCCATGCTGTCTTCAATCAACTCCTATGCATGTGAAAGCTGGACAATGAATAAGGAAGACCAAAGAAGAACTGATACCTTTGAATTACCTGTGGGTGAAGAATATTGAATATACCATGGACTGCCCAAAGAACGAACAAATCTGTCTTGAAAGTACAGCCAGAATGTTCCTTAGAAGCGAGGATGGTGAGACTTCGTCTCACACACTTTGGACATATTATCAGGAAGGATCTGTCCCTGGAGAAGGACATCATCCTTGGTGTCATGGATTGAATTATGTCCCCCGAAAAATGTGTGTATCAACTTGGTTAGGCCATGATTCCCAGTATTGTGTGGTTGTCCTCCATTTTGTGATTCTAATTTTATGTTGAGAAGATTAAGGTGGGATTATAACACCACCCTTACTGAGGTCACCTCCCTGATCCAAGGTAAAGGGAGTTTCCCTGGGGTGGGGTTTGCACCACCTTTTATCTCTCAAGAGATAAAAAGAAAGGGAGCAAGCAGAAAGTTGGGGTCCTATACCACCAAGAAAGAAGCACCAGGAGCAGAGCGTGTCCTTTGGACCTGGAGTCCCTGTGCCTGAGAAGCTCCTCGGCCATGGGAAGATTGAGGACAAGGACCTTCTTCCAGAGCCGACAGAGAGAGAAAGCCTTCCCCTGGAGTTGACACCTTGAATTTGGACTTTTAGCCTACTTTATCGCGAGGAAATAAATTTCTCTTTTGTTAAAGCCATCCACTTGTGGTATTTGTTATGACAGCACTAGATGACTAAGACACTTGATAAAGCAAAGGGTCAGCAAAAAAGAGGAAGACCCCCAACCAGATCAATTTATACAATAGCTGCAACAATAGGCTCAAGATAGCAATGATTGTGAGGATGGTGCAGGACCAGGCAGTGTTCTGTTTTGTTGTACATAGGATCGCTATGAGTCAGAATTGACTCGATGGCAACTGGTTTGATATATATATGTGTGTGTATATATATATATATATATACACACACACACACACACACACAGATATGTTGTTGTAGTTAGGTGCCATCGAGTTGGTTCCGACTCATATGCACCCTATAGGACAGAGTAGAACTGCCCCATAGGGCTTCCAAGAAGCGGCTGGTGGATTCAAACTGCCAACTTTTTGATTAGCAGCCGAGTTCTATACCACTGCACCATCAGGGCTTATATATATATATATCAAAAAAACCAAACGCTTTGCCATTGAGTTGATTCTGACTCATAGCAACCCTATACGATGGAGTAGAACTACGCAATAGGGTTTCCAAGGAGTGGTTGGTGGATTTGAACTGCCAACTTTTTGGTTGGCAGCTGGACACTTAACCACTGCATCACCAGGGCTCGTATATATAGATATAGCTCCATATACATATGTAGATATATGCATATGTATGTGTGTGTATGCATATATTATACATATGCACATATATATTACATAGAGAGAGAGATTTATTTCGAGGGAATGGCTCATGTGGTTGTGGAGGCTGACAAGTTCCAAATCTGTGGGTCAGGCATCATGTCGGAGGTTTCTCCTGACTCATGTGGTTGTAGGGGCTGAGGAACCCAAACTGGCAGATCAGAGGACAGGCTGTTGGCCCAAGGTGCTGCAGAAGCTGGCATATCAGGTCAGACACAAGGCTGTGAAAGCTGACAAATCCCAGAATTGAAAGGTGAGATGGCGGGCTGCTGGTTCAAGTCCCAAGACCCAGAGGTCAGAGGATGATGATGCAGGATCAGAGAGAGGCCACACTCTCAAGGAAACTCTCTTTTCAACTGATTGGCTGCTCACATCAGATCACAAAATGGAGAATGACCACACCAGATCATAAAATGGAGGATGACTACATCATTACATAGCTGCCAAACCACTGAGAATCAAGGCCCAGCCAACTTGTCACTAAATCTTAACGATCACAGTCCAGCCCTTGTCAACTTGGCACCTGTACACATCTCCTTAAAATATACACTGTTGCCAAATAATGACAATTATAAAGTCATACTTGTGCCTAACATGATACTACTAACATATGTACAACCAGAAATGCACTAGCCCCGTTCACATCTTATATTTTATAAGTAACGTGGGATAATGGAGTAAAGAAAACAAAAATGTCTCCTATAAATATTTGCTATACACACACACACACACACATACACATACAATAAAGCAATGAAGAAATACTAGTATCAATTGTAGTCCTTGTGCCTGCAACTGGTCATATGGTTATAACTGGTATTTAGAACACCCATTCCAAATCCCCTTTACCCTCAGCAAGCACCTCAGCTGGTTGTGATTCTTTGCCTGGTGCGGTGACCCAGAGTTTCATTCCTGAAGGGTCTTGGCCATTAGTGGTATGTCAGAATTAGGTTGCTATAGTTGTCCACTAACTTTAGTCACATGGTATGATCGTACTAAGAGATGCACTAAGGGATCTCTTGCATTCCAAACACAATCCTCTTTACCTCCATTATGTAATATCAATCTGATTTCCCCTTGATAATCAGGATCAATCATACCAGCCAATATGGTAACTCCTGTCTTTGCCTGTTGATCCAGAGGCATGAGGAGTCCAAGGTAGCCTGGTGGCATTCTTAACTTCCAGTGTTGTGTATTCAGGTGGGATCATTCCTCTATTTGGAAATAAGACCTCCAGATCCACACAGTGTAGGGTTGTGGGGACAGAAAATAAAAATTTTGCGAGTTAGTCACTAGGGGTAATAGTGAATGATACCATTCCCATTTCCACCCCTTGGTCCCTGGATCCGTGAATTCTGGCTATAGGAGACATAGCACCATATATTGGACACTGCTTTAGAACATACACAGTCTCCTAGAGAGCATTACTCCAACCCTGTAAAGCATTGCCATCTAGCTGGCACCATAATTGTGTCTTTAGAAGGCCATTTCATCATTCTATCAAGCCAGCTGCTTCAGAATGATGGGGAACATGGTAAGACCAGTGAATTTCATCCACTGCCACACTTCATTTGCTATGAACTGAATCCCTTGGTCTGAGGCAATGCCGTGTGGGATACTGTCTTAGTCATCTAGTGCTGCTATACCAGAAATACCACAAGTGGATGGCTTTAATGATCAGAAGTTTATTCTCTCTCAGTCTAGTAGGCTAGAAGTCCATAAAATTTAGGGCATCAGTTCCTGGGAAAGGCTTTCTCTGTCAGCTCTGGAGGAAAGTTCTTGTCATCAATCTTCCCCTGGACTAGGACCTTCCCCACAGGTTCAAATGATCACTCTGCTCCCAGTACTGCTTTCTTGGCAGTATGAGGTCCCCATGTCTTTCTGCTCCCTTCCCTTTCCTTTTATCTCTTGTAAGATAAAAGGTGATCCAGGCCACATCCCAGGGAAACTCCGTTTACATTGGATCAGGAATGTGACCTGAGTAAGGATGTTACATCCCACCCTAATCCTTTTTAACATAATCTAAACTTGCTTCATTAACAACAGACAGAGATTAGGGTTTGCAACATGTAGGAAAATTACACCAATCACAAAATAGAGGACAACCACACAATACTGGGAATCATGGCCTAACTAAGATGACACATATTTTGGGGGGACAAAATTCAATCCAGTGACAGATGCCATGATGGTGGATGAGGCAGAAGCACTGCGTGCAGGGAAGACAAATCTGTATCCAGAGTAAGTGTCTATCCCAGTGAGAACAAAACGCTGCCCTTTCCATGATGGAAGCAGTCCAATGCAATTGACCACCAGGTTGCTGGCTGATTGCCCCTAGGAATGGTGCTCTGTCGGGCACTTAGTGTTGGTCTCTGCTGCTGGCAGACTGGGCACTCAGCAGTGGCTGTAGCCAAGTGGCCTTGGTGAGTGGAAGTCCATGTTGCTGAGCCCATGCATAACTTCCATCTCTGCCATCACGGCCACTTTGTTCATAAACCCATTGGGCAATGATGGGAGTGGCTGGGGAAAGATGACTGGTTTCTACAGAATGTATCATTTTATCCACTTGATTATTAAAATCCTCCTCTGCCAAGGTCACCCTTTGGTGAGCATTCACATGAAACATAAATATCTTCACTTCTTTGGCCCATTCAGAGAGGCCTATCCACATACCTCTTCCCCATACCTCCTTGTCAAAAATTTTCCAACTATGTTCCTTCCAAGTCCCTGACCATCCAGCCAAACCACTGGCCACAGCCCATGAATTATACAGTTGCACATCTGGCCATTTCTCCTTCCAAGTAAAGTGAACAGCTACATACACTGCTTGAAGTTCTGCCCACTGGGAGGATTTCCCTTCACCACTGTTCTTCCAGGAAGTCCCGGAAAGGGGCTGCAGTACTCCTGCTGTCCACTTACAAGTGGTACCTGTATGTCACTCAGAAATGTCTGTCAACAGGCATGACTTTTCACCTCCTTAGTCAGGTGGTCATAAGGAACTTCCCATGAGGTCATAGGTGCAGACTGGGAGAGGGCAGGTAATGTGGAGACCAGGGGCACTTGGGCCACTTTGTAATGCAACTTACTTGTGCCTTCAGGTCCTGCTTGAGCCTGATCTTATATATACCACTTCTATTTAATAATGGGTGCTGCTGTGCACGTCTGCCTTTATGACCCTGTGGATCATACAACACCCAGTTCATGATGGGCAGCTCAAGCTGTATGGTGACTTGGTGGCCCATGGTTAAGCATTCAGTCTCTACTAAGGCCCAGTAACAAACCAAAAGCTGTTTCTTAAAATGAGAGTAGTTACCTGCAGAGGATGGCAGGGCTTTGCTTCAGAGCTGTACTTGGACTTCAACAGTGCCCTATAATGTTTCTCTGACTTAATCTAAGCCTACACCTACCAAAGAGACTAGCTGGTCAGAAGCCAAAATGAAGGGAAGAGGAGGATTTAACTAAAGTCTAGGAGCAGGAGAACCATCCATCTGTTCATTGTTGGCCTGTGGGCCTGGGGATTCAGGTACCCACATATGCATCCTTTGGTATTGCCTGAGATGGTCAGGTCTCATGCATTGTCAGCCACACTGGCCATATCTGTGTGGTCGATATCTGGTATGTATGCACATATGTTGTCCAAGCTCATCAGAAAGGGAGAAAGTCCAGTGACAGCATTCTCACTTGCATCCATGAGGTCTCTCACCTGTGTGTTTGAACTGGTGACTCACAAGGTGGAAGTGCTTAGTATAAGCTTTTCCACAGTTCTCATAATGGCAGCAGTAGGGTCTTGAAACTGGGGATCTCCTCTTTGGTGCCCCTTCCTGTGGGCTGCAGTCTTCCTGGGATGGATGAATGGCTCATAAAAGTCCTAGAATTCTAAATCCAGCAATGATGAGGACACAGATAGGGCTGGGTTCTGGGAACATTCAGCAATGTCTTGTAAGGCATCAGCTTCAGGCACAGCTGGGTCATTCTTATCAAATGGGAGTAGAAGGGATAATGGTTTTCCTGGCGAGGGTGGCTTAGCAGACAAAGATGGAGTAATCTCTTCAGATGGGAGGGTGGTGCTGTTGGCAGGAGTGATTCAGCAGAATTTAGGGGTCCAGTGTCCCCAGCTTCCTGATTATCTGCCCATATATCCCCATTCCAAGATTCAGGATCCCATTTCTTCCCAATCAATGCCTTCACTTTAACTTCAGACACAATTTGAGTTTAGGAATTAAATTGGCATTGTAATTCAGTCACTCTTACAATAAGACTCTAGGTTTGATTTTTGGCAATATCAGCTCTGTTACTACAAGAAATAAGACTTTCTTTCAAGGCACATTTGGCCACTTTCAGGTCTTTTGTTGCGGCACTTAAGTTGTGACTTGGAAGCCCTGAGCTCATCTCTTTCTTTCACCATTTTGCCTAATGAAAGTAGGACCAACCAACCAACTTCCTTACACTTCTAATTTCGACAACATTGTACAAAAGTATCTAATATGCAATTATTCAGAGTCTTGTTTCCCATAAATATTTGTTCTATTGGTGGCGATATTTTGCTTATTTCTATTGCCACCTCACACCATGGATTAGCAGTACTCTCTTTACTACTGGAGGCAGAGTCATTAGCACCTTTAAGACTAGCCAGACTTGAGAACCAATTTAGAAAACTCATTCTTACAATTCTGTTTCTCTAGAACCATTCTCAGTATCAAATTCTTAGGCTGGGCTCTCTAGAGAAGAAAAACCAGTGAAGTATACATATATATGTATTGCTGTTGAGTCAATTCTGACTCATAGTGACCCTATAGGACAGAGTAGAACTGCCCTATAGAGTTTCCAAGGAGCAGCTGGTGGATGTGAACTACTGACCTTTTAGTTAGCAACTGAGCTCTTAACCACTGCACCACCAGAGCTCTCTCTCTCTCTATATATATATACGTGCACACACAAAGAGAGTGATTTATCTCAAGGAAATGGCTCACACGTTGTGGAAGCTGGCAAGTTCCAAATCCATGGGGGTCAGGCATCAGGCTGGAGGTTTCTCTGACTCACAATATTGCAGGGGCTGATGAACTCAAATCGGCAGGTCAGATGACAGGCTGCTGGCCCATGGGGCTGTGGAAGCTGGCAAACCAGGTCAGATAATAGGCTACTGGCTCACAAGGCCAGGGAAGCTGACGAATCCCAGAATTGGCAGGTCATACGGCAGACTGCTGATTCAAGTCCCAAGAACCAGAGGTCAGATGATGATGAGCCAGATGCAGGATCCAGAGTGAGAGTGAGCCTTGCTGGAACATCCATTTATATTGGATGCAGGCCACGCCCCAAGGAAACTCCCTTTTCAGCTGATTGGCTCTTCACATCAAATCACAAAATGGAGGATGACTACATCGTTACATAACTGCCGAACAACTGAGAATCATGGCCCAGCCAAGCTGACATATAACCTTAACCATCACAGTATGCAAAATAGCAACCCCCACCTCTCCAGGTATTCCTTGGCCCCCTTACCCTGCATTAAGTTTTTCATAGTACTTATCACCAATATCTTCTCTTATTTTTTTCTAGGATATTTTCTGTCTTCCTCAAGTCAAATGTAAGTCTGAGAAAGGAGACTTTATTGTTTTGTTCACTGCAGAACCTAAAACAGTGCTGGCAAGTAGTGAAGTGTTCAGTAAATTTCTTTTGAGTGAAACAAATAAGTGAATACGACTGAAGAAGTATGTAGGGATCAGACTGTGGATACCTTGAACTTCAGGCTCCTAAGTCTGGTAGCGGGTGTAGTGGCAGCTGTCAAATGATGGTCAAGGGTGGCTGCAGCAGAAGGTTACTGCAGAGAAGTCATGCAATGCTTTTATCCTCTAAGGCTCTTCCTGGTTGTTGATCTCTTAGCGGATGTTACAACAACAACAGCGACTGGTTTCTGTCCTCCAGTTGACTCTGACTCATGGTGACCCCATGTGTATGAGTACAACTGTGCTCCACAGAGTTTTCATGGATGTGGCCTTTTGGAAGCAGGTCACCAGGCCTTTCTTCCGAGGTGCCTCTGGATAGGTTTGAACTGCCAGCCTTTCAGTTAGTAGTCAAGAGCTTAACCATTTGCACCACCCAGGGACTCTTTGGGGGCTTATGCCCTTGGTATTTGTCACAGGCAAAACCTTAAAGACCTCAGAGCATTTAAAAAATAAAACCTCTGTACATATAGCCCATGAATCGACTCGATGGCACTGGGTTTGGTTCTGGTTTTTATACATAGTCCATGCTGATACTAGTCCCTGAGGCCCTGGCCATAGCCAGCAAGAGTGTCCTGAGTCACTGCTGAGTGCCAGCAGGAGGGCTTAGCAGCCCAGGATCCTGCAGCTACTGCCTGACTCTGGCAATTCGCCATCCAGGGAATGAGACTCCCACCAGCACTGGGGAGGGGCTTGAGGGTGGCCTGGGGTATGAGTGGGGGTGAGTGGGCTGCGTGGAAGCCTTTGATTCCCAAGCACTAGGAACAGTCACCCCTGACCCCTGCCATGCAGACCAGCCACCTGTACCTGGGGGTTAGGGGATAGCCCAGGCTGGGGAGGCAGCCCATGGCTTTACCCTTTTGCCTTTGCAGCGTCCTCGATTCCCACGTGAAGGAAGAAGCAGCCCCAAATGCCACCCAGACACAGTCCCTGTGCAGGGGGAAGGAGGCGCCCTTCCCGCGGGGGTTGCCTGCGTGCTCCTCCCCTTCTCCAGGGCCGCTGGCTGGCTCTGCAGGCAGGCAGAGTGGGAGCTGCAGACCGGCCCTGAAGAGGTTAATGTGCATCTGCCTCCGAATGTTAATGTGTCTAGGTGATGTCAGTGGGAGCCTCGAAGGAGGCGGTGAGCAGCAGGGCATTGGGCTGGAAGGCAGCGAGGCTGCCGGCTGCCGGGGGAGACCCCCTTCCGGACTGCAGGGCTCAGGCTAAGGCGGGACACGGTGGCTACCGGCGGGCGGGCGGCCCAGCTGCCGCAGCCTGCGTGGGTGCACGGAGCGTCACTCGGGGAGCAGGTACGGGCACCCGAGGAGGATGGACCTGGCAGCCTCTCTCCTGCCCATCGGCCCCAATGCCAGCAACACCAGCAACACCTCCGATGGCCCGGACAACTTCACCTCTGGCGGTGAGTGAAGTGAGCAGGGAGCCCTCCTTCCTCCTCCGGGGTGGGGGTGGGAAGCAGGGAGGTTACACACCTGAGCCAAACTGCTTGGGAAACTTTATCACAGTTCATGGGGACCAGCTCTGCATTCAGCCGTGCCCAGAGGGGGAGGTGAGCAGGGGCAGACGGGGCAGAAGCACAAAAAGGAGCAGAGCCAGGAGCGGCCAGGGATGGTGGCCAGCGCCAGGCAGGATGAGTTCCCCCAAAGAGGCTTTGCAGAAAAAAATCCGGCTGGAAGAGCAAGCAAGATGAGCAGAGGAGAGCGTGTGTGGGAGGCAGCTGGAGGTACTCATTCAGGTACCTGGGTTTTTACTCACACTCCAGGAATGGGTTCTGAGCCATCCTCACTGGCCCCTGGTAGAGGCCTGGGAAGGGAGGACTTCACAGAGCTGTGAGGGGATTAACTTTTCTGGTGAATTAAGCTTCCTGACAGTTTCAGATGCCCTGGAATTCTTGCTTTGAAGGAGAAGGGAAGGAAAAGAGAAAAGGATTGTGTAGAGAAAATTCTCGGGCCACTGGGCACACTCAGGGCTCAGGTCTGTGCTCCACTCGGGAAACCTGGGCACAGGAGATACCAACTGGAGAAATCCCGGAGAGGAGGCCAGGAGGAGGGAGGTGTGGGCCTGACCTCACACAGGATGGGCAAAAGCCTTCACAAGACAGTCGCCTACAGAGAAGCCACACCTTCCAACCAGTGATGTCTAAAATGAAGTGATCAGGGCTACAGAGAAAATACACTTTCTTGTCCTTTTGGACATTTTAGTGAGGTTTGCTGGTGAAGCCCAGGGGTCCGCAGAGTAATTGTCTGCAGACACCTGTGGTTCCTGACTCTGGGCTTTCGGAGAAAGGCAGGAGGCAAAGGACTGGGCCCTTTAGCTAACAGGTGGTGCAGGGATCTGGTAGGTTTGAGCAGGGAGTGATGAAGGAGAGGATGGGGCTGGGGTCAGTAGCAGTGTGGGGAGGGAGGTGGGAGGAGAAAAGAAGTCAGAGGAATGGTGGGCCCTGAGCAGAATAGCAAGCCAGGGGGACGCCTGCCTTTGGAGCAGAGTCAATGTCCATGTCTGACACGTGCTTCCTCTGTCCCCAGGCTCGCCTCCTCGCACAGGGAGAATCTCCTACATCAACATCATCATGCCTTCCGTGTTCGGGACCATCTGCCTCCTGGGCATTGTCGGGAACTCCACGGTCATCTTCGCGGTGGTGAAGAAGTCCAAGCTCCGCTGGTGTAGCAATGTCCCCGACATCTTCATCATCAACCTCTCCGTGGTGGACCTCCTCTTCCTTCTGGGCATGCCCTTCATAATCCACCAGCTCATGGGCAATGGCGTCTGGCACTTTGGGGAGACCATGTGCACGCTCATCACGGCCATGGACGCCAACAGTCAGTTCACCAGCACCTACATCCTCACCGCAATGGCCATCGACCGCTACCTGGCCACCGTCCACCCCATCTCCTCCACCAAGTTCCGGAAGCCCTCCGTGGCCACCCTGGTGATCTGCCTCCTGTGGGCCCTCTCCTTCATCAGCATCACCCCCGTCTGGCTCTATGCCAGGCTCATCCCCTTCCCGGGGGGAACAGTGGGCTGCGGCATCCGCCTGCCCAACCCAGACACCGACCTCTATTGGTTCACCCTGTACCAGTTTTTCTTGGCCTTTGCCTTGCCCTTTGTGGTCATCACGGCTGCCTACGTGAGGATCCTTCAGCGCATGACGTCTTCGGTGGCCCCCGCCTCCCAACGCAGCATCCGGCTGCGGACAAAGAGGGTGACCCGCACGGCAATTGCCATCTGCCTGGTCTTCTTTGTGTGCTGGGCGCCCTACTATGTGCTACAACTGACCCAGTTGTCCATCAGCCGCCCAACCCTCACCTTCGTCTACCTGTACAACGCGGCCATCAGCTTGGGCTATGCCAACAGCTGCCTCAACCCCTTTGTGTACATTGTGCTCTGTGAGACATTCCGCAAGCGCCTGGTCCTGTCAGTAAAGCCCGCCGCCCAGGGGCAGCTCCGCACGGTCAGCAATGCCCAGACGGCGGAGGAGGAGAGGACAGAGAGCAAGGGCACCTGACATGTCCCCTGCCACCCTGGGCACCTCTGATTCAGGACATGACAGCAATCCGCCAGGAGAGACGCTGAGCAGAAAACCCAAGACTGCTCTGGAAGGTTGCAGAAAGACTGGGTGATGAGAGCTTGTTGTAACTGAATACATTTACAGGGCCCACAGATTACTGGGGCTGTCTGGAGTTAGGCCTGGGGGCTTCAAACATCAGAAATCCCCTTGAGGGGGTGAGATGAGACCTTTGAGTCCCACAAGCCTTGACAAAAAAGAAAATTTTGGTTTGACTGTTCAGTTGAGCCCTACATCTGTTAGCCCCCAAATTCTTTTTTTTTTCGCCCCAACAGAAGCGTTGAAAAGCTCCTGGCTGGGTTTGTTTAAGATCAGGCAGGGCCAGGGTGTGAGCCACAGTGGCCATATTGCAGAGGGCCCTGGGGAGATGGGAAAGGTGGTGGCCAGAGCGCCTTTCCCACCTCTCATTGGTATGATGGCAAGCAGCCTTTCTCCCAAGCTGGTGGACGATGAAAAACAAAGCGTGCCGTCTCTCTATGTTCCAGCAGCCTGGGTCGGTTTCCCTGTATCTCTGGGGAGATGCATGCTAATTTGGGGGGTGGGGCTCTGAGACCACAGGAGTAAAAGCCCCACTGGCTAGGAGATCTGTTTATTGAGAGTGACAAGTGAACCTGGGGTTGGGAGTGGGTGCTTGAAACTAAGAACACTGAGCAGGGGGGCTTTTGCAGCCGTGGGGACCTTCTCTTTGTGGGGCATATTTGCTGTCACCCACCAAGTCCAACGTGAACACCATCTGTGTCCTGCACATGCAGGGGCCATGCCAATGCCTGCCCATGTTAGCATCATCTTTTCCCTCCAGCCCTTTCTCCCCCAAATACAACTAAAAATGAATAAAGGAAGATCTTCGCCCACACCAGTCTGGATGCTCTTGTATAATTGCTTAGGCCTGGAGGTGGGGGTGAGGGGGTGGCTTAAAAGGAAAAGAGGGATCACTTGGCTATGGAATTGAGAGCTAGGCTCAAGCTGCATTTTCGGAAGGGAGAAGTGGGAGACCTGTTTGTCTAAACCCACAGGGAAGATTCAGGGACACCAATGGAATTACCGTGAATTCATTAGATTGCAATGCCGCTGCTGGGCGGGTTCTCAGGATGCAGCTTTCTGTCTTATGCACAAAAGCCCTTGAACTTATTGTCAGGCCCCAGATTCCACCCTCCTCCCCGCCTGAGTCACCCGCTGCAGGGCTGGCTTCTTGGGACAGCCTGAGCTTGTCTCAGCTTGCAGCTTGCCGCATACTAGTGTGAGCCGCGCTAAGCAGGCAGATTACCGACGGACAGGACCACTGGGAGGCAGCCACGGCTGCTGCTTCCTGGCTTCTCCTACACCGAGAGGGACCAGGAGCCCGGAATCCTGTGCATATAGTTTGGAAAACACTGATGAGATGGTGGGAGCAAAGGCAAGCCCCCCAACTTGCCAGGAAACATCCTTAAAAGAGGAGCCTCACCACAGCCTGTTCCTCTGCTTTTCTGGTTATTTTTCACTACAGAATTGCAGCAGGTAGCCTGTTTAGAAAACTTCTAGGCAGCTTCCTTGGGTCCTGAGAGCTCTTTTTTTTTTTTAAGAGCTCTTTTTTTAATTATCGTCTTTAATAGAAGTGGAACCCTGGTGGCACGCTAACCAAAAGGCCGGCAGTTCAGATCCACCAGCCGCATCTTGGAAATCCTATGGGATAGTTCTACTCTGTCCTATAAGGTCGCTATGAGTCAGAATTGATGCAACAGCAATGGATTTAGCAGGAGTTATTTCATGGCCTGCATTACATGCTACCCACCACCAGGGGGAATAGAGAGGCTGACAGATGCTGTCGCGTCAACTTCAACTCATGGCGACCCCACGTGTGTCAGAACAGAACCGTGCTCCACAGGGTTTTCAGTGGCTGATCCTGCAGAAGTAGACTACCAGGTCTTTCTTCCAAGGCGCCTCTGACCTGGCTTGAGCTTTCGGCCTTTCGGTTAGTAGCCGAGTGCGTTAACTGTTTGCACCACTATAGGTAAACTCAAAATCTATTTTAGATGCACACCCAGCAAAAGTGAAAAAGATTCTCAGGGGAGGCTTACAGCAAACCCAAGAAGCAGATCCAACCCCCAATCCGATACTATTGTCTGTTGCTGTTGCTAGGTGCTGTTGAGTTGATTCTGACTCATGGTGTCCCTGTGAACAACAGAAGGAAACACTGTCCGGTCCTGCGTCATCCTCATAATCCTTGTTATGCCTGAGCCCCTTGTTGCAGCCACTGTGTCAATCCATCTCTTTGAGGGGCTTCCTCTTTTCACTCACCCTCTACCAAACATGATGCCCTTTTCCAGGGACTGGTCCCTCCTGATAACTTGTCCAAAGTATGTGAGATGAAGTCTCTCTATCCTCGCTTCTGAGGAGCACTCTGGCTGTACTTCTTGCAAGACATTTTTGTTCATCAGTCCATGATATATTCAATACTCTTCACCTACACCATAATTCAAAGGCATCAACTCTTCTTCGGTCTTCCTTATTTATTGTCCAGCTTTCACGTGCATAGGAGGCAATTTGAAACACAGTGGTTTGGGTCAGGTGTACCATAGTCCTCAAAGTGATATCTTTGCTTAAATAACACTTTAAAGAGGTCTTTTGCAGCCTATTTGCCCAATGCAAAGAAATCGTTTGATTTCTTGACTGCTGCTTCTGTGGGTGTTGATTGTGGGTCCAAGTAAAATAAAATTCTTGACAGCTTCAAGCTTTTCTTCATTTATCATGATGTTGCTCATTGGTCCAGTAGTGAGTACTTTTGTTTTCTTTATGTTGAGGTGTAATCCACACTGAAGGCTGTGGTCTTTGATCTTCATCAGTAAGTGCTTCAAGTCCTCATAACTTTCAGCAAGCAAGGTTGTGCCATCTGCATAAGGCAGGTTGGTAATGAGTCTTCTGCCAATCCTGATGCTGCGTTCTTCTTCGTATAGACTAGCTTCTCAGATTATTTGCTCAGCATACAGTTTGAATAACCCAAACCCAGTGCCGTCGAGTTTGAATAGGTACGGTGAAAGGATACAACCCTGACGCCCACCTTTCCCGACTGTAAACCACGTACTATCCCCTTGTTCTGTTTGAACAACTTCATCTTGATCTATGTACCGGTTCCTCATGAGCACAATTAAGTGTTCTGGAATTCCCATTCTTTGCAGTGTTATCCATAATTTGTTATGATCCACACAGTTGAATGCCTTTGCATAGTCAGTAAAACACAGGTAAACATCCTTCTGGTATTCTCTGCTTTCAGCCAGGATCCATCTGACATTAGCAAGGACAGCTCTCATTCCATGTCCTTTTCTGAATCCAGCTTGACTTCCTGGCAGTTCCCTGTCAGTGTACTGCTGCAACCGCTTTTGAATGATTTTCAGCAAAATTTTACTTGTGTGTGATAGTAATGATATTGTTCAATAATTTCCACATTCTGTTGGATCACCTTTCCTGGGAATAGACATAAATATGGACCTTTTCTAGTCGGCTGGCCAGGTAGCTGTCTTCCAAATTTCTTGGCATAGGGGAGTGAGCACTTCCAGCGCAGCATCTGTTTGTTGAAATATCTCAGTTGGTACTCCATCAATTCCTGGAGACTTGTTTTTTGCCAGTATCTTCCATGCAGCTTGGCCTTCTTCCTTCAGTACACCAGTTCTTGAGCACATGCTACCTCCTGAAACGACTGAATGTTAACCAATTTTTTTTTTGTTGTTGTTGTTATAGTGACTGTGTATTCCTCTCATCTTCTTCTGATGCTTCCTGCATTGTTCAGTATTTTGCCCATAAAATCCTTTACAACTGCAACTCAAGGCTTGAATTATCACTATATACTGATAATTATCACTCTATGACACTATATGTACTCAGTGTTCTGCTGCTATGCATAAGGTTTTCACTGGCCAATTTTTTTTCAGAAGTGGACTGCCAGGTCCTTCTTCCTAGTCTTAGTCTGGAGGCTCAGATGAAACCTGTCCACCATGGGTGACCCTGCTGGTATTTGAATACTGGAGGCACAGCTTCCAGCATCACAGCAACATGCAAGTCCCCACAGTACGACAAACTGACAGACACCTGGGGCGCTAGTTCTATAAAAGAAGTTTTTCCTGCACGTGGGTTGCCCACTGAAAGGCTTTCCTGGGTGTCTATCCCCCCGCTCCCCAGGCAGGAATCTGGGAAAGGAAACAGGTGAGATGGCCTCTTACAGGAAGTGCAAGTGACCAAGTCCCAACAACTAGCACAGTGGGCACACACCCAGCTGAAAGGCTCAGTAGCTCCTGCTCCCATCCCTCTACTCTCAACTCCATATTGAAGCAACTGAAATTGAAGCAAAGTGGGCTGAGACAGGAAAGCGAGTTGGTGGCAATGCAAACAGAACTGGAGAGGTGAGTGGAGAGGTGGAGAAGTCAGGGACAAGCTAGGATAGAGGGGAAAAAGGAGGGCAGAGAGGCTTAAAAAGTGGAGAGATTAGAATGGGGTGGAGGAGGATGTTGCCAACACAGCTTTTCCCAGCCTGGTCTAGGAGCAGCCTGGACACACTGGAGGTGCCACTGTGAATATTCTGCACACGTGAATAAGCATGTGCAGAGTGAGGGGTATGTCCCTGGCATCACTGGTGATGGGAGACTGGGGGTAGAACTGGCTAGTGTGTCTGAGGAACCCTAGTAACTGAATGCAACTTTCTTTCTTCCTCATCCAACCTGGGAATGTGGAAAGCCAGAAGGTGGGGCCACAGTGAGATGCAGAGTGTCCAGGAAAGGGGCAAAGATCACTCAACTGATCTCTTCACTCCCCTTTTCCTTTCTAAGTCTAACATATACTGTCTCTCCCACCCGGCCCCGTCAAATCTCTCCAAGTGCTGTGCTTCATCTATTGCTCTCCAGCTGTGAGGATTATGTCCCTAAACACCCCCACGGTGGGAGAATTCCACAGTTGAGGGACTTAGGATCTCACTGTTGCAAAAACCGCGAATGACTGCAGGGAAGCCCTTATCCATATTGGTGTTCACTGAAGGAACAATGACGTGAGCACCAAATAAAGGAACTAGCCATGGTATCTTACCCAGCTCAGATTAGTGATAATTGATTCCGTATGCCTATTAGGAGATCCCTGGGTGGTGCAAATGGCTAATGTACTCGGTTGCTAACCAAAAGGTTGATAATTCAAATCCACCCAGAGGTGTCTAGAATGAAAGGTCAGGCAATCTACATCTGCAGAATCAGCCACTGGAAACCTACGGAGCACAGTTCTACTCTGACACGTGTGGGGTCACCAGGAATGGGAGTCAACTTGACGGCAACTGGTAACTGGTATGTCCTTTAACTGGGGAAAAAAAACCCAAAAACTAGTCTCTTCCTCCTTGCGATTTCAATGAGACACTTGTCATTTCTTTCCTCACTGAGCATTTGGATAGAGAACCACACATCACCCCAAGTCTCTCCCAGCTCCCACTCTGCACATGCTTATTCATATCCACATGGCCTGCAGTGAGGCAACCCCCCCCCCAGCAGCTTGAGTTGAGGGGGCCAGAAAAAGCAGGGTGGTATCCCACCTTGGAAGATGGTTGCTGAGATCAGGCCAAACTTAATTTTACAATGAACAATGACTTTTTTTTTTTTTTTAATTTTTATTGTGCTTTAAGTGAAAGTTTACAAATCAAGTCAGTCTCTCACACAAAACTTATATACAACCTCGCTACATACTCCCAATTTCTCTCCCCTAATGAGACAGCCCGCTCCCTCCCTCCAATCTCTCTTTTCCTGTCCATTTCGTCAGCTTCTAAACCCCTCTACCCTCTTGCCTCGCCTCCGGGAAGGAGATGCCAACATAGTCTCAACTGTCCACCTGATCCAAGAAGCTCACTCCTCACCAGCATCCCTCTCCATCCCATTGTCCAGCCCGATCCCTGTCTGAAGAGTTGGCTTTGGGAATGGTTCCTGTCTTGGGCCAACAGAAGGTCTGGGGGCCATGACCACCGGGGTCATTCCAGTTTCAGTCAGACCATTAAGTCTGGTCTTTTTATGAGAATTTGGGGTCTGCATCCCACTGCTCTCCTGCTCCCTCAGGGGTTCTCTGTTGTGTTCCCTGTCAGGGCAGTCATCAGTTGTAGCCAGGCACCATCTAGTTCTTCTGGTCTCAGGCTGATGAAGTCTCTGGTTTATGTGGCCCTTTCTGTCTCTTGGGCTCATAATTACCTTGTGTCCTTGGTGTTCTTCATTCTCCTTTGCTCCAGGTGGGTTGAGACCAATTGATGCATCTTAGATGGCCGCTTGCTAGTGTTTAAGACCCCAGACGCCACGCTCCAAAGTGGGATGCAGAAGGTTTTCTTAATAGGTTTTATTATGCCAATTGACCTAGATGTTCCCTGAAACCACAGTCCCCAAACCCCCACTCCTGCTACACTGGCCTTCGAAGCGTTCAGTTTATTCAGGAAACTTTTTTGCTTTTGGTTTAGTCCAATTGTGCTGACTTCTCCTATATTGTGTGTTGTCTCCCCCTTCACCTAAAATAGTTCTTGTCTACTATCTAGTGAATACCCCCTCCCTCCCTCCCTCTCTCCTCCCCTTACAACCATCAAAGAATATTTTCTTCTCTGTTCAAACCATTTCTCGAGTTCTTATAATAGTGGTCTCATACAGTATTTGTCCTTCTGCAAGAAATTTCCCTCAGCATGATGCCTTCCAGATCCCTCCCTGTTATGAAATGTTTCACAGATTCATCACTGTTCTTTATTGAGCGTAGCATTCCATTGTGTGAATATACCATAGTTTATTTATCCATACATCCGTTGATGGGCACCTTGGTTGCTTCCATCTTTTTGCTATTGTAAATACTGCTGCAATGAACATGGGTGTACGTATATCTGTTCGTGTAAAGGCTCTTATTTCTCTAGGATATATTCCAAGGAGTGGGATGAACAATGATTTTTGAATTATACCTAAATTCTTGAGTTTGTGGAAATAACAAATGGGGTGATGGTAATGGTGTCAGTCATGGTAGCAGTGGGGGAGGGGAGTTGATCCCCTCTTTGTGGCAGAATTTCTGTTTGAACAGCGATGTGCGACCTCACCTACACGTCCCCTCCTCGGGTCTAACTGTCAGAGGACAGCCAAGGGAAGAACTTTCCAGATGGTCAGAGGTGGGATGGACAAGTTGGTCATTTAATTACCTGCAAAGCTGCCTCTACCACTAGTGACCAATGATGGCAATTTTAGGCTGCACTTCTAATTTCTTCTCCTTGTTTCCTTTTTCTCTTTTTCTGTCTTTTTTTCTTCCTTTCTTTTCAGGGCATCCTTGTGCCTGGCACTAGGCTAAGCACTATAATTATTTATTAACTCATTTATTCCTCCCAACAACACTTGCGGTAGATAGTCTTTTGTGCCCATTTTACAGATGGGTAAATTGTGATTCAGAAAGGTCAAATGAGTCACCCAGTGTCACAAGGCTAGCGGCACCGTAAGATTCAAATCCAGATGTGCTTGATTCCAAAGTCCACATACTGTGTCCCCTTCCCTCAGATAACACCCTTCACCTCAACCTGACCGCAGCTTCACCCCCAGCACCCCCTTCCACTGACTTCCCCCTGAGCCTCACACTTTCCTTTTTATCCGTGCCTCCCCAGCCTGTAATAGCCCTTCTCTCTCTCCACGGTGGAACTCTCACTTGCCCTCCCAGGCCCACTTATTCTCATCTCTGCCTCTCTGGGTCCCCGGAGCTCCTGGACAAATCTCCATTAGCCCATTTATCACTTTGCTAACCCATTGTTTTTTTGTTTTTTGTTTTTTTTTAACCCATTGTTAGTGCTGCTGCCTGTTCCACAGGAGTCAATCCACTCCAGGTAGGACCGCATCTTAGTGTTAATTCCTCAGTCTCTCGTGGTGCCACTCCCGTGCAAAAACTCAAGCAACGTTTCTCAAATAAATGCATCGTTCACAACAAGCACCAGAGAATTACTTGGAAACACTGTAGCCATCTTCTAGTCCAGGCTGATGCGGACAAAATTGTCCAAGAGGCTCTGGACAATGACTATCTCTGACTTAGGAATTGGCCAAGGCAACTCAGGTTCTCGTCCCTCGGGGGTTTCTCTTTCTGGGGCCCTCCTTTCAGATCTCTCTCTCCTCGGACTTACAGCACCCCGTTCTGTCCCTGAGAAGGCAGTGCAGGCAAATCCCTGGGCTTGGTGGCTCTAGCACTTTACTAGCCCTGTGGCCTGTGCAAGCAACATCCTCTCTTAGAGCCTGTTTCCTCCTCTGTGAAATGGGGATAATAATACCCATCTCATGGGGTTGTTGGGAGGATCAGATGAGATATTGCCAGGGCCACTCAAGTGCTCCCCAGCATCATGTTTACCTGAAATATTCACATAAACCAACTTGAGCTTCCGTTCTGGGTGGCTATGGGCAGAAAAGTGCCTTCTCAAACACAGTGGGTCCTCATTATTCGTGGATTCCATATTTGCAAATTGGTCTGCTTGCTCAAATTTATTTGTAACCCCAAAATCCACACTTGTGACGCCTTCACGGTCATTCACAGGCATGCGTGGAGCAGAAGAAATTTGAGTCACTTGACATGCACGATCCCAGCTGAGGTCAGACAAGGTGACGCTCTGTCTTCTTGTTTCAGCTCTCATACTGTAAACAAGGGTCGCTTTTACCATCTATTTAAACCAAAAACCAAACCCGTTGCCGTCCAGTCGATTCCAACTCACAGCAACCCTATGGGACAGAGTAGAACTGCGCCATAGAGTTTCCAAGGAGCGGCTGGTGGATTTGAACTGCTGACCTTTTGGTTTGCAGCCGAGCTCTTAACCACTGTGTCACTGTCTATTTAGTGCCACATTTTTTGTGCACTTTGTTGGTGGTTTCACTGTTTAAAATGGCCCCCAAGCATAGTGCTAAAGTGCCGTCTAGTGTTCCTAAGTGCAAGAAGGCTGTGATGTACACTATAGAGAAAATATGTGTGGTAGATAAGCTTCCTTCAGGCATGAGTTACAGTGCTGTGGCTGTGAGCTCAATGTGAATGAATCACAACATATATCAATTCAGGTGTCTTCAAACAGAAACACATAAAATGAGATAATGTATTGATTAGTTAACAGAAATGTTGTGACCAGAGGCTTGCAGGAACCTAGTCCTATGGAGCAAAGGGTCAGTATTCACTAATTCAGTGTCCTTGGTGACTTTGTAGAACATAACTCCCAGGAATAACAAGAACCGGCTGGACCTCTGTGGGTAGCTGTGGACAGGTACTAATGTCACCTGCTGCCTCTGGCTCAGATCACCTCTGCCTGGCTTGCCACCATCTCTCCAAGCTGTTTCAGCTCTCTGCTCTTGGTTTCACTCCAAGGCAGCGCCAGCTCAAGGCTGATAGAAGGGTGCGGGGGTTGTCAAAGCAGGGAAGGAGAGGAGGTGAGAGCCCAGATTCAGACAGGACTGGACATGGCTACAAGCCTCATGGTTCCCACAGTTGGCATGTCACACCAGGTCTCAGGGAGGCCCTAACTGCCCTCTCTTTGCAGCTTTGGTCTGCTGCCCTGTTCCTGAGCCATGAACACGCGGCCCGGCCCTTTTCCCATCTCCTCCCTCCTCCTAGTTCCAGGGCCTCCAAAGCTCTCCTCCTCTGGGCAGCCTGGAGAAAACCTACAACCCAACATAAAAGGCAAAATTGTTCACGCCAAGGAAGACACCCTTTTGTTCTATTACACAGAGCAACATATTCCTTTTGGGCTTCAGTCTTTTGTGTTGGGGAAAGAGAAGAGATTTTATCTTTGCAAACCCCCCCCACCAAAAAAAACCATCAAATGCTTCTCAAACAAAAGTATTACTCCTTTTTCTAAGAGAAGTTCTGTCCCCAATCCTTAGAGTGGCTGACTGGACCAAACCTCTTAGGAGGCCAGTTTCAACGAGGCATGGAAGGGCCCACTGGATTTAGAATCATGGTGGTCACCAGGGGCCACCAGTTGGCTGGGGCTGAGGAGCAATGGCCTCTTTCAGGTGAAGCAAATGCTCCCCAGTTTTCCCCAGTCCCCGCCACTCCCTACTGTCTTGGAAAAAAAAAAAAAACTGTCTTACACATGGCTTTTTTTACTCATTTACTCACTATCTGGCTCCTGGAGGCATTTATACTTGTGACCCCTGTCCTATTTTGCAGCATGGTTTTAAAAGGGTGATTTTTCTTTCTGTTAAACACAGAGAGCATGTAACTTTACTTCTAGAGGCAGTTGTTAATTTTATCACATTTGCCCATCCTGTCCTCCGTTATTAACCTCCATGGGATGATCCAGAATCTTTTCTTTCTTCTCCAGTTAACTGCAAAATAACTTAAAAGCCCTGGCCCTGCTCTGCAGCTCCTCCGCCTGACTTGACCTCTCCCCATGCCAGCTTGAATGCTTCCTGCCCTTGTACTCCAGCTCAGCTTCTGCCTTCTCCACGAAGTCTTCCCAGCCATCTTCAGCCTCAGATGAGTTCATCACCCTCTAAACCCCTATGCTACTTTCCAGCTCTGCCATTTATTGTATGATTAATCTTGTTCTATCAAGTGACCCTTCTCATGTATTAATTATCTCCTTGTCTCACTAACTAGATTGTAAACTTGTGGTTAAAAAAAAAAAAACCCACGGCCGTCGTGGTTAGGAAGGTATATTTCCTCCTATCTCAACAGCATTTACATGCTGCCTTGCATATAGTTGTTGTTGTTGCTGTTGTTAGCAGCTTTTAAGTCAGCCCCTTTCTTCCTAGTCTGTCTTAGTCTGGAAGCTCTGCTGAAGCCTGTCCACCATGGATGACCCTGCTGGTATTTGAAACCCTGGTGGCATAGCTTTCTGTATCACAGTAATATGCACTAAACTTATAAACTAAACCAAACCCATTACTGAGTCAATTCTGACTTATAAGGACACTATAGGAGAGAATAGAACTGCCCCATAGGGTTTCCAAGGAGTGGCTGATGGATTTGAACTGCTGATCTTTTGGTTAGCAGCCGAGCTCTTAATCAATGCACCACCAGGGCTCCCAAGCCGCCATAAAACAACAAAATGACAGACGGATGGTGGAAGGTAGACTTGGAGGACAGCAATGAGACCAGTTGATTGCTGTTCGGAATTGTGCATGTTGTTGTTAAGTGCAGTCAAGTTGATTTTACTCATAGCGACCCCCAGGTGACAGAGTAGAACTGCCCCATACGGTGTTCTAGGCTGTAATCTTTACAGGAGCAGATTGCCAGGGCTTTCTCCTACAGAGTCACTGGGTGGATTCAAACCACCAACTCTTCAATTAGCAGCCAAGCACTTAACTGTTGCACATTTTGCATAGGAAAAGGTATTTAATCTTTCTCAGTCTGAGAATCTGATGAAAACTCTGCAACTCTCTCTGCTCACTGCCAAGTGCACATTTGCCTATGCACATAAAATATTACAAATAACTTTGGAGGGTTTATAACCTCCTCCCCAGATGCCAGAGGACGAACCCTGGGTAATGTTGCAACACTAGCTATGGAAGGACAGCAAGTCAGATATAAGACAGTGTGATGGTTAATATTAAGTGTCAACTTGGCCAGACAATGACTCTCAGTGGTTTGGCAGATGTTATGTCATCACCTGCCATTTCGTGAACTGATGTGGGTAGCCAATTAGTTGAAAGGGGTGTTTTCTTGGGGGCATGGCCTGCCTCCAGTATCGTTGTTGCTAGGTGCCGTCGAGTCGGTTCCGACTCATAGCGACCCTATGCACAACAGAACGAAACACTGCCCGGCCCTGAGCCATCCTTACAATCGTTGTTATGCTTGAGCTCCTTGTTGCAGCCACTGTGTCAATCCACCTCGTTGAGGGTCTTCCTCATTTCCGCTCACCCTGTACTTTGCCAAGTGTGATGTCCTTCTCCAGGGACTAATCCCTCCTGACAACATGTCCCAAGTATGTAAGATGCAGTCTCGCCATCCTTGCTTCTAAGGAGCATTCTGGTTGTACTTCTTCCAAGAAAGATTTGTTCATTCTTTTGGCAGTCCGTGGTGTATTCAATATTCTTTGCCAACACCACAATTCAAAGGCATCAATTCTTCTTTGGTCTTCCTTATTCATTGTCCAGCTTTCACATGCATATGATACAATTGAAAATACCATGGCTTGGGTCAGGCGCACCTTAGCCTTCAAGGTGACATCTTTGCTCTTCAACACTTTAAAGAGGTCCTTTGCAGCAGATTTACCCAATGCAATGTGTCTTTTGATTTCTTGACTGCTGCTTCCATGGCTGTTGATTGTGGATCCAAGTAATATGAAATCCTTGACAACTTCAACCTTTTCTCCATTTATCATGATGTTGCTCACTGCTCCAGTTGTGAGGATTTTTATTTTCTTTATGTTGAGGTGTAATCTATACTGAAGGCTGTGGTCTTTGATTTTCATTAGTAAGTGCTTCAAGTCCTTTTCACTTTCAGTAAGCAAGGTTGTGTCAACTGCATAACGCAGGTTGTTAATGAGTCTTCCTCCAATCCTGATGCCCCGTTCTTTTTCATATAGTCCAGCGTCTTATATTATTTGCTCAGCATACAGATTGAATAGGTATGGTGAAAGAATACAACCCTGACGCACACCTTTCCTGACTTTAAACCAATCAGTATCCCCTTGTTCTGTCTGAACAACTGCCTCTTGATCTATGTAAAGGTTCCTCATGAGCACAATTAAGTGTTTTGGAATTCCCATTCTTCGCAATGTTATCCATAATTTGTTATGATCCACACAGTCAAATGCCTTTGCATAGTCAATAAAATGCAGGTAAACATCTTTCTGGTGTTCTCTGCTTTCAGCCAGGATCCATCTGACATCAGCAATGATATCCCTGGTTCCACGTCCTCTTCTGAAACCAGCCTGAATTTCTGGCAGTTCCCTGTCGATATACTGCTGCAGCCGTTTTGGAATGATCTTCAGCAAAATTTTGCTTGTGTGTGATATTAATGATATTGTTCTATAATTTCCACATTCGGTTGGATCACCTTTCTTGGGAATAGGCATAAATAGGGATCTCTTCCAGTCAGTTGGCCAGGAAGGTGTCTTCCATATTAAACGACGCAGGAAGCATCAAAAGAAGATGGAAGGAATACAGAGTCATTATACCAAAAAGAATTAGTCAATGTTCAACCATTTCAAGAGGTGGCATATGAGCCTCCAGTATATAAATGGATATTCTGGCAAAGTTCTCTTTCCCCTTCTTCCCCCTAGTCCCCCTCCCCGCCCCCATCTCTACCCTTTACTCTTCTCATGGCCTGACCTCTGGTTCTTGAGATGTAAGCCTGCAGAGGCCTTCAGCCTGCCACCTGCCCTGCAGATTTTGGGTTTGTCAGCTCCTGCAACCATGTGAGACAACAGAAGCCTTCAGCCTACTGCCTGACCACAGATTTGGGACTTGTCGGCCTGCACAGCTGCGTGAGCCATGCTTCACTGGTTTTGCTCCTCTAGCGAACCCAGACTAAGACAGACAGGAAGATAGCTTGTGGCCGAGTGAGTGTTATTGTGTGCCAGGCACTGTGCCAGTCACCAGAGCAAAAGAAGTCAGGGTCCCTGCCTGCCCTCATGGAGCATCCAACCCTAGTGGGGAGCAAAATATTAATCGGATAATCACAGAAATAAATGTCAAATCGTAACTGTAACATCAGCTACAAAGGACAGGTATGAGAGAGAGAGAGAAACGTGACATGAGAGAGGGGTGGACATGCTCAGGCAGGTCAGAGAGACGGCTTCATTAAGGGAGTGATGTTTCACCCTGACAGAAAGGATAAGAAGGATGGAATGAGTAAAGCGAGAAGGGCAGCCTTTCTGCAGAAAGAATTGCCTTTGTAAGAGCCCTATGCTGGGAGGAAATGCCTGTGAACGCCCTGATATGGATGAACCAAGGGCTCTTGTTCGGAATATACAACAAGAATTGTAGCTATGTGGTGGTAACTCCGCTTGGTGGTTCAGTGGTAGAGGTCTTATGTCACACGCAGGAGACGGGGGTCAATTCCCAGCGGATGCGCCTCACGCGTAGCTACCACCCGTCTGTCGGTGAAGACTTGGGTGTTGCTACAATGCTGAGCAGGTTTCAGCAGAGCTTCTACATTCAGATGGACTAGGAAAAAAGGCCTGGCAATCTACTTCTGAAAATCAGCCATTGCAAACTCTGTGGATCATAATGGTCCGATTTGCAACTGATCATGGGGATGGTGCAGGACCAGGCAGCGTTTTGTTCCGTTGTGCATGGGGCTGCATGATTCTTGATTCTTGACAGCAGCTGACAACTACAGCTTGGGGTCAAATCAATTCATTTCACAAGTGGAAAACAGGAGATTTTGGTTTGTAGAGGTTCTGCTGTCTCTCCATCCTGGGCTCTCCTGATCTCCCCAGAAAACAGACTGAAAACCCAACGTCAGCTCCATGATGGACACCTGACAAAGCTCTGGCTTGTCAGACAAACGGATTTCAAGCACAAACCATCTGCCAGCACCTGTTACTTGGCGCTCCCTTGGGTCAGCTTACCCTCCTCTGCTTCTAATTGTCTCTGTTGACCCTCCCAGCCTCGTCTGAGACCAGTGCTGCAGGCTCTCGGGAGCCTGGGAAGCGACTGCTCGGTGGCCCTGGCTGCTCACTTCTCACCTGGTGCTTCTGCCGAGCCTAGGACTGGCTGTCCACCAAGAGCTTTGCCAGTGAGCTTCATTCTTCCTGTGGCCTCCTGACCCTCCTATCTCCCTTGGGAAATGGAGTTCAGAGGCAGAACTCAGAAATGAAGACAATCTTTCTGAAGGAAGTGGGGAAGGAAATCTTAAGTTACACAGAACATTTTAGGAAGAGCAGGTGAGAGATGAACTTAGGCCAGGGTTGCCTCATCCCTGGGGTAGTCCAGCTGACTCAATAGCACCTAGATCTCCTGATTGGCCTGATGCTCCATTTGGGCTGTGATTCTAGTTACCTAGGCACCAAGGGACCTTGCTTCTCTCTCTTCTCTAGTATTTTCCACCTATCTTTCTCCACTGATGCCTTCTCTTTAGTCTTTAAACCTGCAAATGTGTTTGAAAGTCTTTGCTTTCTGAAAGTGGAAAACATCTCAAACAACTCAATAACAGAAGAGATGAATAGATTATTAAAAAAAAAAAGATTATAGTCCATGTAAAAGGTTACGGATTGAATTATGTCCTCTAAAAATATGTGTTGTAAATCCTAACCCCTATACCTTTTATATCTCAAAAGACATTGACTCGAAATACAACCTAATCTTGTAGATTGAGTCCTGCCTCACGAACATTAACTATCTCTAATCCTGCCTCATTAACATCATATCCCTCAAGTCAATTCCGACCCAGAGCGGCCCTATAGGACAGAGTAGAACTGCCCCATAGGGTTTCCAAGGAACAGCTAGTAATTTGAACTGCCAACCTCTTGGTTAACCACTGGACCACCAGGGCTCCCATTTAACATCCTAGAGGTTAGGATTTATAACACGTAAGATAATCACATCAGATCACAAAATGGTGGACAACCACACAATACTGGGAATCGTGGCCGAGCCAAGTTGACATTCATTTTTGGGGGACACAATTCAATCCATAACAGAAGGGTTGAAGGCAGAGTTGGAAGCACAGGGTCCTTGGCCCTCTGCTATTTGGAACCCTAGGAGAAACCCACATGGGGTTAGCTACTGCGGCTAGCAAGGAATAGGGGTCAAAGTCAATACAGAAGGAAAGAAAAGGCTAGATAAATGACCCTGGGCATTGATCTGGCTCCCCATGGCTCCAGGGGACCCTGAGATTTCTCTAGGATTTGGCAAGGGGACTTGGTGGTGTTACAGGGACTGGAGGCTATCAGATTCCCAGCTCAGGAACAAGAGGTCACTAGATGTGGGATTTTATGACTAGGCCATGGGTGAAGCAATGAGTGTCCGCAGGGCACTTCAAAAGGCCCACCGGTGGTCTTGTGGATGCTAGGCCTTTTCTCCCTGGCCACCATCATCACTGACAGCAACAGCAGGAGAGAGGAAATTTCAAAGAAGCAGTTACCCTAGAGACTGAGTCATCCACGATATTTAAGCTTGAATAGCTGTAGTCCCACGAATTGGCAAATTAGTGTTCCTTTCCACTCCCCCCTTCCCGGTTTGTAACCCAGGTTTACGAACATCTCACTTACATACAACTGTAGTTATAAACCAACCCCCATAATGCCTATTACTGTATCTTTACACGTATAACACTCGGCTTCTACGTAAGACAGGCCTAATGATCTGCTTCTCAAAGGTCACAGCCTTGCAAACCCTAAGGAGCAGTTCTATTCTACACGCATGGGGTCGCCATGAGTGCAAATCGACTGAAGGCCACTAACATCAGGTCTTACATATCCAGATTATCTCACTGAGGGAGGCGGGGGGAAGACCATGACCTTGAGGGCCAGGCAGACCCAGGCTCATATTCCTGGGCCAAGATCTTGGGCAAGTCACTTAAGCTGGCTGAGAGCTTCAGATTTCATTCTTAGAAAAATGTTGTTAGCCGCTGTCAAGTGGCTCCCGACCCATGGCAATGCTATTTGCAATGGAATTCAACATGGCTCAGGCCCACACCATCCCCATGATTATTTGTGGATCTGACCATTGTGATTCACAGGGTTTCTGTTGGCTGATTTTTGCACGTAGATCACCAGGCCTTTCTTCCTAGTCTGTCATAGTTTGTTCAGCATCACTGACAGAAGGGTGGTGGTTGTGCAGGAAGTGCATTGGCCAGGAATTAAACCTGCGTCTCCTGCATGGAAGGGCAGAATCCTACCCTCCAATTAGCAGTGCCCTCCCTTACAAAAATAGGGATGAAAATTCCCACATTACCGAGCCAATAAAAGGATTAGATAAGGAATATAAACTGTGGGCCTAGCATCATGCCTAGCTCAGGGAACATGTGAGAGAATTTTAATTCAGCCCATCTGTCTCTCCTCTCCCCCAACTCCCTTTCAATCAGCATTTTCAGGGTTAAATACCCTGGATGGGGAAAGAGCAAAATGGCTTAGAACCCTGAACTCATTGAAAAGGGCTGCTCATGCAAGCTTACCTCGACCTTGACCTCTGATGTTCTTTAAAAAAATTTGGAAAAGCTTTGCTTGTGAAACAATCAGAACAGTCTCCTGGGGGAGCAGGTAGCCCACCTGGCACTTACAGGGAGAATCAGAAGACAGCACCAGTGGTGTGGTCCCTCACATCCAACTTTTAGGTGAGACAGCCAGGTGCCTTCTGAGGATGGGGCTCAGCCAGCTCCTCCTCTGACGAGGGCATCCACACTCATTCTCTGCCTGTGACAGGTTCATCACACTCAGAAACCGTGCACTGCCCTCAGTAAAAGAACGCAGACTCTGCCTTTCTTCTTCTAGCAATGTCGAGGGGGAGCAGAGCCCTGTCAGGTGCAGAAGAAAGGAGAAAACCCGCTCTTGGCAGCAGGGGAATAGGGTTACCACAGCAACCAGCTCCTTTCCAAGTCCACTCATTATATGGCTTTTGAATCAGACTTCCTCCTGTGTCTACATCCAGCAGCTTTGATTCCCGTGTTCCCACCAGCTCATCTCCCAAGCTTCTCCCAGAGAAGTCACCACAGAAGGGAGCCACTGACCCCTCCTTTCAAGGCGGGTCCCATGGGTCCCTGGGATGGCACAATATTTACCTGGTGGTTTACACTGGGAATAAGCCAGCCTGTGTGTGTGTGTGTGTGTGTCTGTCTGTCTGTCTGTCTGTCTGTGTTGTGTGTGTGTGTGTGTGTGTATTATACCCACAACCTGGAAATGACTGCTGTAACCTGGCTGTGTGTAAGAGTTTGTGTGTGTGTGTGTGTGTATAGAAATGAGCTCTCTTGTGCTCTGCTGGTGGGAGGGGGGACTGGGACAACTTCTTTGAGGAACCATTTGGCAACGTTTCAAGATGGAAGCACATTCCTTGGACCCAAGAGTTTTGGGAACTCAACCCAGTGGTACCCTGGCATTGCAGCATTGTTGGTAATTGCAAAAAAAAAAAAAAAAAAAAAAATCTAGAAATAACCTACACATCATTGGACGTGGGTTAGGAGCCTGGTTAAACACCAGCTCAGCCCACTGGAGAATACCCTGCGGCTGCAGGATAAGAAGCTAGATCTGGCGTACCCGTATGGAGAGACGTGCTGTTAAGTTAAAAAAAAAAGTTGCAGAATAGAATTAATACTTAGATCATGCCCTTCTTGGCGTGTGTATATATTTTTTTTTTTTTTTAAGGGCCATACCATTCTAGAAGGAGACAAAAGAAGCTGTTATCAGCTGTTGCTCCTGGGTTGGGAGGAGTCGGGGAAGAAAGGATGCTACTTTTAGTTTTATTCCCTTCTGGAGAGTTTTGGCTTTTTGTTTATATAATTGGTATCTATTACCTTTAGAATTTCAAATAACCAATAAAAACAAGGAGATGAAATTAATATGTCTGATTTACAAAGTAACAACAACAATAGAAAAACCAGCTGCCATCAAGTTGATTCCGATTCACGGTGGCCCCATATGCGTCAGAGTAGAACTGCCCCATAGGGTTTTCGTGGCTGTGACCTTTCAGAAGCAGAGTGCCAGGCCTTTCTTCTGAGGTGCCTCCAGGTGGGTTTGAACAGACAACGTTTATCGGTTAGCAGCCTAGAGAATTAATGGTACCACCCAGGGACTCCGATCTACAGCAAGCAGGGATTAATTCAACAAATATGTATTGAGTCTTAAGCTGCCATGTACAAGGCATTGTGCTAAGTGCTAAGGATATAATGGAGAGTGAGGCTGATCGTTTCTGCCCTCACCGAGCTGATGTTCTTACCGGGAGACAGTCATTAAACAGGTCAATAAGCGAATGAGCAATACCTACAGCTGGTGACAGAGCTGTAAGGACATACACAGGGTGCTGGTAGAGAGAGAACAGTGGCAGGCTAGAGTGCTTCATCCAGGGTGCGCGTTTCTTCCAGCACCTCTGAGGAGGTGACATTTCCACTGAAACCTACAGGATGAAAAGGAACCAGCCCAGGGAAGAAAAAGAGAAGGGCATGCCAGACACAGGAAGGACAACTGCAAAGACCCAGAGGCATAAGAAGAACTTGACCTGTTTCAGACACCAAGAGAATGCCAGTGTGGCTGGAGTGGTGGGCAGGAAGAATAAGCTGTAGTGAGGAGGCCAGGGTGTGCTCCCAGGGCCATGGGAAGGCTGGGGGTGCTGCCAGGGCCATGGGAAGGCTGAGGTGTACACCTGGGGCCACAGGGAGCCTGGGGGTGCTGCCAGGGCCATAGGAAGGCCGAGGTGAACTCTTGGGGCTGTGAGGAGGCTGGGGGTGCTCCCAGAGTGGTGAGGAGACAGGGGTGTGCTCATGGGGCTGTGGGGAGGCTGGGGGTGCTCCTGGGGTGGTGAGGAAGGCTGGGGTGTACCCCTGGGGAGGTTGGGGGTGTTTGCAGGGCCATGGAGAGGCCAGGTATGCTCCCAGTGTAGTGAGGAGGCCAGGGGTGCTCCTGGAGGCCGTGGAAAGCCCTGAAGGGTTCTAAGCAGGAGAGTGACAAGACCTGATTTGTGTTTTTAAAAGATCTCTGTGGGTGCTGTCAGAGAAGGGGCTAGGGATGGGGCAAGAGTGGAAGCAGAGAAACAGTAATGATGTCTTTATTAGCTTCCTGCTGAATGATGCTGACAAGGATTTGGGGTTTAGATGAGGTTAGAAAATTGCAGGTAATTACTGAAAGGGGTTAGACAAGTGAGCTTTTAAAAGGCTCTCAAACACATACAAAACTGGTGGCACTTGTTATCTTAGCTGGGAGCAGAGGGGAGGGTGTTTAGGACCAGCTCTTCAAACTGTGGAGCCCTGGTGTCACAGTGGTGAAGAGCTATGGCTGCCAACCAAAAGGTCAGCAGTTCAAATCCACCAGGCGCTCCTTGGAAACCCTTTGGAGCGGTTCTGCTCTGCCCTATAGGGTCACTATGAGCCAGAAATGACTTGATAGCATGGGGTTTGGCTTTTTTTCTTCAAAGTGTAAGCTGTATGTCAGTGGGATCTTGTTAAATGCAGATTCTGACTCAGGTCTGGGGTGGGGCCTGGGATTCTGCATTTCCAACAAGCTCCTGGGTGATGCTGACACTGATAGCAGGATCATGGAGAATTTCCTTTCCAAAGTTTTGGTAACATTCAAATCCATTTTTTTGTAAAGCATGATTTGCTTTTGTGCTGGAGAAAAATAAGAAAGGCAGTTATAAAGATATTTTTAAGGTCTGCTTGAGACATGAACAGACAAAGCCGAAAAGAGCGGGTTAGAAAGTGACGCCTTGAGCTGCCCTGGGCATCACTCAGCCACGGGCTCACCAAGCCCTCAGGAAATCTCAGGGGTCCAGTTCAAAACGAAGAAGACACAATCTTTAAATAAACACCAAGCACCTATTATACAGCAAGAACCATGTTAGGTGCTGAAGATACAGGAAGGAAGAGTCGCTTGCAGGATAGCAGGGGAGGCAGAGACTAAATAGAGCTGTAATCCAATCCCAGGTGCTCAGTGCATCCATGGAGGCACCTGGCAGGGCCCAGAAGGAGCCCCAACGTGGGAAGGGGATGGTGGGGGGACTGGCTCAGTGGCTCAGATACCCCCAAACTCAAAAAACCCAAAACCAAACCCATTGCTGTTGAGTCAATTCCAACTCATAGCGACCCTATAGGACAGAGTAGAGTCGTCAAAAAGAACACTTCAAATCTATTCTGAAATGCAATGCTGTCAGTGATAGGATAATATCCGTATGCCTACAAGGAAGATCAGTGAATACAACTATTGTTCAAATTTATACACCAACCACTAATTCTCATCTTTGGATGAGAAAATTGAAGATTTTTACCAACTTCTGCAGTCTGAAATTGATCAAACATGCAATCAAGATGCATTGATAATTACCGGTGATTGGAATGCCAAAGCTGGAAACGAAGAAGGAGCAGTAGTTGGAAAATACGGCTTTGGTGTTAGAAATGACGCTGGAGATCGAATGATGGAATTTTCTGAGACCAATGACATATTCATTGTAAATACCTTTTTCAACAATATAAATGGTGAGTATTGAATATACCATGGACTGCCAGAAGAACAAACAAGTCTGTCTTGGAAGAAGTACTGCCAGAGTGTTCTTTGGAAGTGAGGATGGTGAGACTTCATCTCATGTACTTTGGACATGTTATCAGGAGGGTCCAGTCCTTGGAGAAGGACATCATGCTTGGTAAGGTAGAGGGTCACTGAAAAAGAGGAAGCCCCTCTACAAGATGGATTGACACCGTGGCTGCAACAATGGATTCAGGCATAACAACAATTATGAGGATGGTGCAGAATGGGGCAGTGTTTCGTTCTGTTGTACATAGGGTCGCTGTGAGTCAGAACCCACTCAACAGCACCTAACGACAGTAACGGTGTTGTACAGATCAAATGAGTTACTATAGGTGAAGCACTTAGAACAATGACTGGCATGTAATGAGAACTATAAAAGCGCTACGACAACAACAACCCACTGCTGTCGAGTCGATTCCGACTCATAGAGACCCTATAGGACAGAGTAGAACTGCCCCATAGAGTTTCCCCAAGGAGTGCCTGGCGGATTTGAACTGCTGACCTCTTGGTTAGCAGCTGTAGTACTTAACCACTACACCACCAGGGTTTCCCATAAAAGCACTAGCTACTATTATTTAATCCTCACAACAACTGTGATTGTTAAGGACGTGTATCAACTTATCTGGGTCGTGGTTCTCAATGGTTTGTCGGTTATGATGCAGTTTGGTATTTGTATGATCATATAATCACTTCCACAACAAGATTTGATGTGATCACCTCCATGATGGGATCAGCTGTGAGTAGACATCAGTTGAAAGGGAGTTTCCTTGGGCTTGTGACCTGCATTGAATATAAGTAGACTTTCTGGCAAGGCCTGTGGGCTTTCGCTCATTCTGGATCCTGCAGCTGCCTCCTATTCATCTGATCTCTGATTCTTGGAACTTGAGCCAGCAGCTTATCTGAGGTCTTGCCTGCCGATCTTGGAATTTGTTGATCTTCACAGCCTGTGAGCAAGAGTCCTGCTCTCTGACCTGCCGATCTTGGGTTCACCAACTCCTGTGGCTACATGAATCAGGAGAAGCCTCTATCCTGTCCCACGCACTTGGGACATTCCAGCTTCTATAGCTGTGTGAGCCATTCTCTTGATATAAATCTCTCTCTCTCTCTCTCTCTGTACATTTATATGCTTTACTCGTTTTGCTTGTTTAGAGAACCCAGCCTAAAGTAAACTCTGTATGCTCAGTAATATGTTTTTTGTAATTTATTTTATTTTTGTTGTTTTTGAGAATATACATAGCAAAATATACACCAATTCAACAATTTCTATATGTACAATTCAGTGACATCAATTACATTCTTCAAGTTGTACAACTATTCTCACCCTCCTCTTCTGGATTGTTTCTCCCCCATTGACATGAACAAACTGCCCCTGTCTTAGGCTGGGTTCTCTAGAGAAGCAAAACCAATAATGTATATAAATATACATAGAGAGATTTATATTAAGGAAACAGCTCACAGGATTGTAGGGGTTGGAATGTGGCAAATCCCTGGATCAGGATGGAGTCCTTTCCCAATTCACGGAGCTGCAGAAGCTGGTGAACCCAAGATGAGCAGGTTGGAGAGCAGGGATTCTGCTCACAGGTTGTGATGGTCAAGGAATCCCCAAGGTCAGCAGGCAAGACCGCAAGGTTTCTCCTGAGTCAGGTACCTGCTGGGGCTGCCGAACCCAAGATAGGCAGGTTGGGGGCCAGGACCCTTGCTCACAGGCCGTGAAGACTGGCAAATCCCAAGATGGACAAGTAAGTTGCTAGCTCACATCCTAAGAACCAGAGGTCAGACAAGAGATAGCTGCTGGATCCAGAACAAGCCAACAACTTTTGCAAGGTGAGCAGAAAGCAGTGGGTGGCGAAGGTGGACAGATGAGAGCTGAGGGGGAGGTGAATCGCCACAGGCCCCATCCCCACCGGTACCACTCAGCGGATTCCATCATGGGGGTGATCATATACCAAATTTCAACAGGGAAGCGATCACAACGTTATACAACTGCCAAAACCCTGAGAATCATGGCTCGGCCAAGGTGACACACAATCTTAACCATCACAGCCCCCTAAGGTTCCTATCTAATCTTTCAGATTGGTGTTGTCAATTTGATCCCATTTGACTCGTTGCTGTCAAGTCAATTCCAACTCGTAGTGACCGTATAGAACAGAGCAGAATTGCCCACAGGGTTTCCAGGGCTGTAATCTTTATAGGAGCAGACTGCCACATTTTTGTCCCATGGAGAAATTGGTGGGTTCGAACTGCCAACCTTGCAGTTAACAGCCTAGTGCTTACCCACTGCACCACCAGGGTTCCTTTCGACCCCATATGGATAGATTTTAAAAGAGCACAGTGCTCAAGGCAGACATTCTTTACCAGCTAATGAGCACAGTAATATTAAATATGCCCATTTTGTAGGTAAACACACTGAGGATGAGAAAGTCCATGCTTAGTTTACTTCTCTGCTCTGACACCTTTCCATACCAAAGAATACACCCCCTGAGAAAGCAACACTCAGACTCTCTCCTGAATCCTGAGTCCCATTTCCCATAGCTCATGCAAACACCCCAGGTGCCCCACGCCTGCTCCAGGCATTGCAAACAAGCCTGGTCCCCCTTCCTGTGATTTAAGAGCTGGAGGCTTCAAGTGCATTTGACCTTCGGATGCAGCCTCAGCTGTACCCTCCCAAACATCTCCAAGCAGATAAACCACAAATCTGAATCCCAGCCTGCCAGGGCCACAGTAAAACAAACCTACACTGTCCACCCCACGCTCAGCTGCCCCCGCAACATCAAAGGGGGTTCTGAGGTGAGAAAGTAGGGCTACCTCCATCTGTCTTCCTTAATCCTGCTGGCTGGATGCAGACTGCTTTCTCATGAGTAGGCAGAGCACTGACAGGTGGATGGCGGTGACGGGGGCCTAAGAGGCTGCAAGAGCAGGGCCCCCGATATGCATGTGTAGGTGTTTCTGTAGGCAAATGTATATACATGTTTGTGTGTGCTGCATATATATTCATATTAAAAAAAAAAAACATATGGGGCACAGTTACAGATACTTCCTAGATATAATCAAACATCTTGTGGGATTGGGTTAGTGGGTTTGAGGGCTTAGGACCACAGTCTGGGGGCAGTGGGTAATATGGTCACTTGGTATAACATAGCTCATAACCATAATGTTCTACATCCTAGTTTGATGAGTAGCATCCTGGGTCTTAAACGCTTGCAAGCGGCCATCTAAGATACAGCTATTGGTCTCTATGCATCTGGAGCAAAAAAGAAAGAAGGGAACCAAAAACTCAAAGAAGAAACTAGTCTGCAGGACTAATTGTCTAAATGAACCATGCTCTCACCTACCTTGAGACCAGAGGAACTAGACGGTACCCAGCTACCACTACCGACTATTCCAACTAAGGACGCAATAGATGGTCCATGATAGAATTGGCAAACAATGTAGAACAAAACTCAAATTCCTAGAAAAGGTCAGAATTACTGGACCAGTAGAGACTAGAGGAACCCCCAAGACTATTGTCCTGAGATATCCTTTAAACTTGGAACTCAAACCAGTCCCAGTGATCAAGTATCAGCCAAAAGACAGAGCGGCTCATAAAATAAATATCACCCGTGAGTTCGGTGTGCCTCTAAACAATCACCTAAATGAGGCCTAGTGGTCAACATTTACATTAGACCAAAGATGAGAAGGTAAGAGGGGAAAAGGAAGCTAAATTAATGGAAACAGAACAACCAGAATGGAAATAATGGGAATGCTGACACATTGTGAAAAGTGTAACCAAATGTCACTGAATAATAAGTGTTAAAAACCAAACAAACCCGTTCCCATCGAAGAGAATCTGACTCACAGCTACCCTACAGGACAGAGTAGAACTGCCCCATGGGGTTTCTAAGGAGCTGCTGCTGGGTTTAAACTGTGGACCTTTTGGTTAGCAGCCATAGCTCACTGTAGCTCTTAACCACTGCACCACCAGGGCTCCGAATAATAAGTACAAAAATTGTTAAATGAGAACCTAATTTGCTATGCAAATTATCTCTGAAATCACAATAAAATATTTTAAACAAACAAATAAAAACAACGGGACACCTGAGCTGGGTCCCTGCTGTGGCACTGGGCAGGTGGGAGGCAGTAGTCTCCCAGAATTCTCTCCTCCTTCTCTCCCCTTTCCCGGCCCTCCCCTTGCCGCAGCTCCTGGCAAAGGCTTTGCAGAAAGTGAGAGTCAAGGTCAGACTTTGTCCTCAGCCTTTGTCTGGTGCAGAGTTGAGGGCAGTGCCTTTTCGGGGGGGCTACTGGAAGCATTTTGAAGGCTTGGACTATCTCCTGCAGCAACCAGAAAGTGCCGCTCCGAGGCCCAGGGGCAGGCAGAAAAGAAGTGGCAGAGGGGACCCTACAAACAGCTCAGGGGAGGCGGAAGCAGGTATATCACTCTGGGCAGGGCAGGGAGCTGAGAGGTCAAGTCTACCTCTGGGCCCTCCACTCCATTCAATTCGTATTTTATTCCCTTGTGGATGGATATATGTACGTATGTGGTGGTGGTGGGATGGGGAGCAAATGGTTTTTTCTCCACTACTTAAGCTAAAGGTTGGTGGTTCGAACTCACCCAGCAGGTGCCACAGAAGAAAGGCTTGGCAATCTGCGTCCATAAAGACTACAGCCAAGATGTTAAGGGGTTGAAACAAATAGCTTTGGGAATTGAAACGAAGAGAAATAAAGGGAGGGGAAGTAATGAAACTAGGAGTAAGGTTAGCATTCATAAATGCATAACAAGTAGTCCTGGAGAGTTGCTAACATGGCCAAAAAATTGGATCCGAGAACCCTACTGGCCAAAGCAAAGAGTGAACAACAATCAAATACACGAACCACAGTGTCTATAAGATAAAAACAAAAACATAAAAAAAAACCCGAACTTCGCAGGAGAAGCACCACCTTATGTTGATACTGGCTCTTGGGAAGAATTCCTCTGTGGGTCCACCTAAAGACAACCCTCAGGTGTGCTGGTGCTGGAGGACCTCAACAGCACCTGACAACAGGTAGAATAACAACCATTTCTCATAATGTCCTTCAGTGGGAGCCACGGCACTGAATGTCATTCATTTATAGAGTAATGGAATTTATTCATAGAGTAATCCTAATATTAATTTCGACCCCTTTTGTAATAGCAGAAGTTGGGAATGGTCTAAATGTCCATCAGATACATTGTGATACAACTGTCCAGCACAGTATTACACAGCTATTAAAAAGAAACGGAAGCAATTTAGGTAGTCATATGAAACACTCTCCAAGATACATTGGGAAGTGATAAAAGCAAGGAGTGGAACAGTGTTTTTATACACAATGCTTGTATATACTTAAGTGCTTGTATATACCACAGACTATTTCTGGAAGGAACAACAAGTAACAGGAACCAACAGTTACTTCTGGGGTAGGGAACTGGGCGAGAGCCACAGAAATGAGGGATTGACTTTTCATATACAGCCTGTTGTACCTTCTGAATTTTATACCATTGGAGTGTATTATGTAAACCATTAATACAAGGGGCTCTAAATAGACAGCTCTTTTAGGGTCAGGTTGACCAAAGGACAATATTTAGATCACCCAAGAGAGTGGGAGGCTCGCACATCCCTTAAGCAATCATCCATGGAAGTCGCTCACCTGGTGTACCCTCTGCTGAGGCTCTGGTGGGCAGATGACCCACGGCACTGATTCAGAGCCACTGCTTTCCTGTCAACTGGAAAATTTAGGAGCTTCCCCTGTTGCCCTCTCTCTGGCCTTCCTCCCTGCTGAGGTCTTTGGGGTTTGTGAGATGCCTGTATCCTATGCTGTGTCAGATTGCCTGGAATGGCTCATTTAAAGACATCTTTGACCTGGAGCAGAGATTCAATAAATACGTGCTGAGAGATTGATTCTCCTCCCGCTCCCGCCGTTTGCCCTGTCTTCCTACTGCTGCTCAGGAAAGAAGGTGGAGCTGGGCCGAGGGCACCGGGGATAAGCAGAGGTGAGTCTCCTATGCCAGCTGGAGTGCCCGGGAAGGTCCTTCCATAGACACGTACATACTCCCCCCCCCCCCACACCACACACACTCGCACGCACACACTATTCCATCCTTGCATATAACTAACACACCAAACACATACCACGCAACACAAACACATAGCATGCTCATTCCATACACTGCACACCACATACACACACACCACGTATCACACACACCACACACATCACACACTGCAAACACATACCACACATCACAAACACACACCATGTGCATCCCACCCTACACACAATGCACACCACAAACATACATCACTCATATCATATGCATAGCACATACCCACACACACATATCACATGGCTCACAGACACACACACATACTATACCACACACCGCGTAACCCCCACCACACATCTCACACATCACACACACAGATACATCCCATATATACCACACAGACACACACCACACATACCACACACACACATACTATACCACACACCATATAACCCCCACACACACATCACACACACCGATACATGCCATGTATACCACAAAGACATACACACACTCATTCAGGCCCAGCCCAACATACAGACAGAGCAGGAGCTCTCCTGAGTGATCTGTTTAAAATATCAATAAAATTTTGCTGGTTCTCTCTTTATACCCTGCCCCCATGTCGGGCTCAATAAACACTGTGAGATGAATTCATGCCAAGGAGTGGTTGGAGAGATGCCAGGAAAGCTGATCCTCCCCACCGCCACCTTCCATCTCTGCTGCTCACTGCCCGGGGCCTAGCATTCTTCCCCAGGGAGTTTCACTTTCCGGTTTAATGCTGTGTAAAGAAACGAACCCCCTGAGGGAGAGGAATGCCAGATTAGGTTTAGCCACGCACACCTTAGCGTGAATGACTGGCTTTGGGTTCTGGCTGGTTTTCATGCAGGTAAAGGAGTCAGGGGAGTGGGGAAGAATGGAGGCTGAAGACTTGCAGGGTGAGGAGAGGGAGTGTGAAGAGCCTGTGGAGGGGGCACAGCGAGGGAGCCAAGGGGCTTGGCCAGCACTCTGTCCATTTGTCTATGGCCAGCCGCATTTTCCCACTCTCAGCGAGCTGACAGCAGAAGCTGGCTGGCTCCCTGGATGGTGTGAAGGTGTAGAAAGCAGGCAAGAGCAGATGAATAAGCAGGGACAAGGGGCCCCACGCCACACCAGCCCTGAAGAAAGCTGCCAGCTCCATCTGGGGACTGCAGAGTGAGCAGCCTGGCTGGGCACAGCAGTCGACTCTGCAGTCCCCCGCACTTGTGTGTCCCCATGGTAATTTCCTGCACCGTGGAGAGAGCCATCTCTCCTCCCCTGCTCCTGCAGCTGCACCCCACGGCGCTGGCTTCTGACAGCGAAAGGGGCTGAGCCCGCCATTTTATCCTTGATGGTAGAACCAAGGAGGCTTCATTTTGTGTGGTTTCATTTTTGAGGATAGGGCCAGGGGACAAAGAGGGCATTACATCATTCCAGAGGGTTGGTAACCTACTCCACATACCCCTGGACCCTCGTGACTTACAAAGAGAAGCTGCACCTACTAATTGATCCAAATCTTTTCATTTTTTTTTTTTTTTAACCTATTCCGATTTTTAGACCCAAATCCCTTTTAGATAATGAGCTTCAGAGGAGGAAGAAGTCAAAGGCAATGTGTTGTACTTGGAACATTGGTCATTAAACAATGAGAAATTCTGCCAGCACTATCTTTCATTATTACCACCACCACCACCCCCCGCCCCCGCGCCATTCCTCAAGAGTCACATAAGAAAAAGAAGAGGCTTGATTACCCTCTAGTTAGTTCTTACCACCTCTGTTACGGATTGAGGTGTGTCTCCCCAAAATATGTGTTGTAAATCCTAACCTCTATTCCTGTGGACAGGAGCCGTGCTGGCACAAAGTTTAAGCCCTTCGTTGCTAACCAAAAGGTTTGAACCCACCAGCAGCTCCTCATAAGAAAAGACCTGGTGATCTGCTCCTATAAAGATTTCGGCCTAGAAAACCATACGGGGTAGTTCTACTCTGTTACGTGGGGTCACAGTGAATTGGAATCGACTGACAACACCCAACACCACTGCCACCACCTATGGATGTAATCCCATTTGGGAAACCGGTTTTCTTTTGTTATGTTAATGAGACCATATTGGTGTAGTGTGGACCTTAAACCAATCATTTTTGATATATAAAAAGATTAGGCACAGAGGCAAGGAAGCACAGATGAGGGAGGATAAATGCCAGGTGAAGATCCCCAAGGAACCAAGGAACAGAAGCTAAAAAAAGACAAAGACCTTCCCCATAGCTAACAGAGAAAGCCTTCCCCTAGATCCAGTACCCTGAATTCAGACTTCCAACCTCCTAAACTGTGAGAAAATAGCTTTCTGTTTGTTAAGGCCACCCCCTTGTGTTGTTTCTGTTAATGGCAGCACTAAGAAACAAAGACAACCCCACCCCCTACCAGCATGTGCAGACAATGAAACAGCCTGAATGCTGTCTGGTGACTGTTGTGGGCTGAACTGTGTCCCTCAAAAAGATATGTTGAAGTCCTAACCTCCGGGACCTGTGACTGTGACCTTATTTAGAAATAGGGTCTTTGAGGATATTATCAGTTAATGTGAGGTCAGACTGGAGCAGGGTGGGTCCTAATCCACTGGGAGTGGTAATTAGAAAAGTAGAAAAGAGACACAGAGAGACACACAGGGAAGACTTGGGAAGCCGGAGGCAGAGATGTGAGTGATGCTGCAGCGTCAAGCCAAGGAACACCTGGGGCTACCAGAAGCTGGGAGAGACAAGAAAGAATCTTCCCCTAGAGCCTTTGGAGAGAACATAGCCTTGTTGACACCCTGTATTCAGGCTATTAGCTTCCAGAACTGTGAGACAATAAATTTCTGTTCTTATAAGCCACCCAGTTTGTGGTACTTCGTTACAGCAGCTGTAGGAAGCTAATACAGCCGGTAGAGGGCAGAGCCAGGACTCCTTTCACTGAACTATTCTCAAAGGGAGCAGATGCTGGGGCAGTGAATGCCCTGGAGCTCCCTGTGGGATTAGGGTGGGGCTAGACTTCCCTTGAAACCACATCTTTTCAGCTCCTTCTTCTGTTTCCCTCACACTTTTGCAGGTTTTCCCTGAACTGTTGTTAGCTGTCTTCAGCCCCTGACTCATGGCAACCCCATGCACAATGAGATCAGACCACTGTGATCCACAGGGTTTTCAGTGGCTGATTTTTTTTTGGAAGTAGATTACGAGGCCTTTCTTCCTAGTCTGTCTTTGGTGAAACCTGTCCAGCATTATAGCAGCACAAAAGCCTCTACTGATATGGGAGAGTATGAGGTGCCTTGGCCAGGAATCGAACCCATGTCTTCCACAGGGAAGGCAAGAATTCAACCACTGAACACCACTGCCTGGAGTCCTCCCTTAACAAATCCCTTGCACAATGATCCTGTCTCCATTTCAGTTGTCTGCACCACCTTGACAGCTCTCCACGCAGTATTCACCCTTGCCTACCCCGACTGCTGACCACCATCTCACCACGTGCTCAGGAGGGGCCTAGAGCAGGCGTGTGAGTGTGGACACCATTGATCCAAGCATCCGAAGTGGCCCATTGCCATCATGTCTGCAGGGTGACGTCATGGGAACACCATGCTTGTTGAAGCCTGACACACCGAAGTCTGAATCCCATCTCTGCCATTTGCTAGCTGTGGGATGCCTCGGTCACTTCACCCCTTTCTGCTCCAGCTTCTTAACTGTAGGAACGAGAATATGGGCTGTGTCATGGATTGAATTATGTTCCCCCAAAAATGTGTGTTATCAACTTGGTTAGGCCATGATTCCCAGTATTCTGTGGTTTTCCTCCATTTTTGTGATTGTAATTTTATGTTAAAGAGGATTAGGGTGGGATTGTAACACCCTTACCAGGTCACATCCCTGATCCAAAGTAAAGGGAGTTTCCCTAGGGTGTGGCTTGCACCACCTATCTCTCAAGAGAATAAAGGAAAGGGAAGCAAGCAGAGAGTTGGGGAGTTCATACCACCAAGAAAGAAGCACTGGGAGTGGAGCACGTCTTTTGGACCTGGGGTCCCTGCACCTGAGAAGCTCCTCAGCCAGGGGAAGATTGATGACAAGGAATTTTCCTCTAGAGCTGACAGAGAGAGAAAGCCGTCCCCTGGAGCTGGCACCCTGTACTTGGAATTGTAACCTCCTAGACTGTGAGAGAATAAATTTGTCTTTGTTAAAGCCATCCACTTGTGGTATTTCTGTTATAGCAGCACTAGATGACTAAACAGGATAATAGGGCTGGAGGGCAGATGGAGTGGGGTCATGTATGTACAGTTTCCACCATGGTGCCCGGCACATGGACGTAAAAGGTCAATGAATAGCAGCTTCCTCCCCCCTAGTGAGGCCTCACTCAGCAGCAATCTCTCGGGTCCCCAAAGGTTCTCATTCCAGTGCCCACACTCCAGCCTTTGCACTGAAGTCTCTGTGGGAGAGCTTAGTTCTCCCCTAGAGATCTATTTTACACCCGTAAAAGATAAGCGGAGCATTGCAGAGAGTTAGGCTTAGGGGTCCATTATGTAAGCACCACTGCCTGTGTCGATCCTATGAGCAATGAGGCCTAAGTACATACTGGGTGGAACAACCTGGGTGAGCAGAGCCGGCACAACACGCAGCCCCTTTGGGTCTAACAATGACTTTGCACTATGAGCCAATCAATCTTCTCAAGGCAATTTCCTGCTGCCAGGACGGATCTGTCTCCCATCTCACTACCTCCTCACCCTCTCGACCCCCGCGCTCCCCCTTCACACTGGGCTCCCACAAAGAATGAGTGTGCCGCGGCTCTCTTAATCAATGCCGTGACAGGTGCTTTGGCTGACATATCCTGGCATCTGTCTGCCTTATCCCCCAAAACACAGCATCAACCTGAAATTTGTCAGCCATTTCCAGAATAGTCATTTCTCTTCCTGATCTAAGTCTCAAAGATTGCAGTGATTTTATTCATGCTAGGATGTCTGTGGGTCATGTCGACCGGCCGTCTCCTCACGCCAAGCTCACCAAAACAAAGTCTGTGAAAAGACCAACTTGAAATGTCAGCCCTCCTGCCCCTTCACCTTGCTGAAGCTTCTCATCAGTCATCGGTGCTTCCCAAGCTTTAATGAGCAAACTAATCACCGGGCATCTTGCTCAATGCAAACATTCTGTAGACCTGATGTCAGATGGATCTTCTCTGAAAGCAGAGAATATTAGAAAGATGTTTATCTCTGTTTTATTGACTATGCAAAGGCATTCCACTGTGTGGATCATAATAAATTACGGATAACATTGCAAAGAATGGGAATTCCAGAACACTTAATTGTGCTAATAAGGAACCTGTATGCAGACCAAGATGCAGTCATTTGAGAAGAACAAGGGGATACTGCGTGTTATTAGGGTTGCATCCTTTCAACCATACTTATTCAATCTGTGTGCTGAGCAAATCATCCAAGAAGCTGGACTATATGAAGAAGAACATGCCATCAGGATTGGTGTAAGACTCATCAACAGCCTGAGACATGCAGATGACACAATCTTTCTTGCTGAAAGTGAAGAGGACTTGAAGCACTTACTGATGAAGATCCAAGGCCACAGCCTTCAGTGTGGATTACACCTCAACATAAAGAAAACAAAAATCCTCACAACTGGACCAATAAGCAACGTCATGATAAACAGAGGAAAGATTGAGGTTGTCAAGGATCTCATTTTACTTGGATCCACAAGCAACGCTCATGGATGCAGCAGTCAAGAAATCAAAAGATGCACTGCACTGGGCAAATCTACTGTAAAGGACCTCTTTAAAGTGTTGAAAAGCAAAATGTCACCTAGAGGACTAACATGTGCCTGACCCAAGCCATGGTGTTTTCAATTGCCTCATATGCATGTGACAGCTGGACAATGAATATGGAAGACTGAAGAAGAATTGACGCCTTTGAATTGTGGTGTTGGCAAAGAATATTGAATTTACAATGGACTACCAAAAGAACGAACAAATTTGCCTTAGAAGTACAACTAGAATGCTCCTTAGAAGCAAGGATGGTAAGACTACGTCTCACATACTTTGGACATGTTGTCAGGAGGGATCAGTCCCTGGAGAAGGACATCATGCTTGGTAAAGTAGAGAGTCAGTGAAAAAGAGGAAGACCCTCAGCAAGATGGATTGACACAGTGGCTGCAACAATGGGCTCAAGCATAGCAACAATTCTCAGGATGGTATAGGACCAGGTAATGTTTCGTTCTGTCGTGCATAGGGTCGCTATGAGTCAGGACCGACTTGATGGCACCTAACAACAACAACACAACCATGCAAGGCATACCATGAGTCAGGAGATTCTTGATTTTGGAAATATGGTAAAGATATCAGCTTGGGAAGCAGACATATCTACCCTTCCCTCCTTTCCCCCTTATATAAAGGGGAGACAGTGAAAGAGAAAAGACACAGCCAATATCAAGGTGAGCAGGCCCTTAGCTGGGCAGAGATTTAGGGACATTCCGCTGACTAACGCAATGCAAAGGAGTTCCCTCGAGACCCAGTTATACTATTAAACAAACCGCTTTCTGAAATTGCCAGAGTCTGGAGAAGGAAGTAACATAAGTGAAAAAGCTGATGAGCTACTCTGACTCAGGGATTTTTAAGCTAAGATCTACCCTTAAATTCCTTTGAAGAAAAGGAGGCACGGATTGTCTGAAAAACAAATGTGGTCTTTGAAATTTGGAAAATGGGATTATCGGAGGTTTCCTTAAACCTAACAACACTTTCTTCTCCCAGAGATCCACTGCCACCGCAAACCAGGCATACAAGTGCCTGTCAACACCAAGTCCATTATTTTGAAAACGAATTAAATTATTTATGCTCTTTTCTGCTCTCAGTTTTAAATACACATTCCAGAAGGAAGACTGGAGAAGGAGTCGGTTTAGAAGCCATGCAGTAGTGAACTGCTTATTAGTGAAACCAGGTTTATAGTCTTTCTAGTCTGCTAATTGCATGGACTTTTGACTTTCCCGATCATTAACTGCGGCTATCTGGTGAAACCCCACAGCGCTTAACTTGTTCAAAGTTTTCAGAGTGACATTTCCTCCATTTTAAGGGCCTAAAAAGCATAATGAGGCAAATGAATGACAAGTGATAATAACTTAAAAATCTAGACATGAACAAAACTGGACTCATGACCATGCAAAAATATTTTGATTCTCCTGGAACCCAGATTTCTGGGTTCATGGAATCAGGGTGACCCACCCAGGCCATCTGATCTTAGGTGTCCTTTTGAACCTTGAGCCTTTTAGAAAATGCTTTCCTAACAAAAAAAAAAAAAAAAAACAAAACCCGTTGCCATTGAATCAATTTTGACTCATTGTCGACCCTATAGGACAGAGTAGAACTGCCCCACAGAGTTTCCAAGGGGCACCTGGTGGATTCGAATTGCCAACCTTTTAGTTAGCAGCCGTAGCTCCTAACCACTATGCCACCAGGTTTCCTTCCTAACTAAAAAAAACCCATCACTGTCGAGTCGATTCTGACTTGTAGTGACCCTATAGGACAGAATAGAACTGTCCCATAGAGTTTCCAAGGAGTGCCTGGAGGATTTGAACTGCAGACCCTTTGGTTCACTCAGCCACTATGCCACCAGGGTTTCCTTCCTAAAAGTCACCTTCAAATCAAACAATAGCCTAGTAAGCATCTTAATGGAGATCATTTCACCTTAGGCATTGGGCTCTTTTAAAGAATTTCTTATGTGCAGCCAGTTTCTAAGAGCAGGAACTCCAGAATCTGACTGGAAAATGTACGTTGTTGTTGTTAGGTGCTGTTGAGTCAGTCCGACTCATAGTGATCCTATGTACAACAGAACGAAACACTGCTGGGTCCTGCGCCATCCTCACAATCGTTGCTATATTTGAACCCATTATTGTAGCCATTGTGTCAATCCATCTTTTGAGGGTCTTCCTCTTTTTCACTGACCCTCTACTTTACCAAGCATGATGTCCTTCTCCAAGGACTGGTCCCTGTTGATAACACATCAAAACATCCTTGCTTCTAAGGAGCATTCTGGTTGGACTTCTTCCAAGACATATTTGTTTGTTCTTCTGGCAGTCCATGCTATATTCAATTTTCTTCGTCAATGACATAATTCAAATGCATCAATTCTTCTTCAGTCTTCCTTATTCATTGTCTAGCTTTTGCACGCATACAAGGCAACTGATAATACCATGGCTTGGATCAGGTGCACCTTAGCCCTCCAAGTGACATCTTCGCTTTGTAACACTTTTTGACACTTCCTTCATTTCACACATGAGGAACTGGAGGTTCAGGAACATGGGCTAACTTGGTCAAAGTCACCCACTGATAAAAGGAGCAGGGGCAGGATTCCAGCTCAGGTGGGCTGGACTCCGGAGCCTTTCTCCTGCTAGCCTTTAGCCCCAGGGCCCAGGTTCTGGTCTGGGCAGCTCCCTGTCCTCCTTGCTGTCTAGTAGCAAGCCTCAGGTTCTCTCCTTGCAGCTTTTTGCTACGTCATTATGGAGAAGTGTGGGTCAGCCAAAAATGAAATAAAAAAGGTTAAGCGCTGCACCTGGAAATTATAACAATCTGGTAGCTCTCTAGCAAACCAATGAAAGGACTTGAGGTAAAAGATAACCACAACACAAAAATTAAATTAACCTTATGTTGTTCTAACAACTATAAGAATCTCTCGATGTCCTGGCAAACTTGGTTGGAAGGTCAAAGTCAATATGTAAATTCTGCTTTCCCCCTTTTATCAATGAGAAAAGTAATTGTCTTCAGGACCACCGGACCTTGCTCCTTTGTCACTTGCCTTGACAAGACAAGTTGACACTTCTGGGGCCACTGGGCAAGAGAAGACAAGTGACAGCAGGATTCAGACCTGGGGAGGGTGGGGTTTGTCAGCACCAAGAAGCTGTGATTTTTAGAAAATCTCAGAACCTATCATTATAGAAGGAACTTTAAAAGTTTACCAGTTCGTTTCTTTACTTGATATATGGATCCCTTTCAACTGTGAGTCCTTGAGGACAAAGCCTGTGTCTTATTCATCTCTGTATTCTGGGCACCTAGAACAGGGTCTGCCCCCACCATAGGTGCTCAGTCAATGTCTGTCAAATAAATGAATGAATGAAGAAACAACTTTTCTAGTGCGTTCAAAACTGATCAGGTTCTTAGAGACTGAGTCACCCAATTCACACCAATCAAACCCACACAAACAAAACTCATAAGAAATTGTTATATGAGGCAGAATATCATATTTTCCTTTGCATGAGGGATGGCGGTGGTGGAAGTGGTGGTGGGGTGGGGGTGTTTTTATCTGAGTTTCCAGGATGATGGAATGGGGCAGCTATTGAGAGGAGGCTGGAAAAGTTATTATAAAATTTTGGTTTTTAGAATCCTTGTGTAATGATATATAAATCATATTTCAAAAAAGTTGTAACAAGAATCAACACAGCAGAAGACTTAGGGTCGCTACGGGTCAGAACGGACTCCATGGCAACAGGTTTGGTTTTTTTGGTTTATTACTATTTTAAAAATTCTTATGTTAAGTGTCTCTCATAGGACAAGTCCGGGCTAGAACACTGTCTGACTCCCAAAGCCCAGCAAAAATGAATGACATCTGATCAATTAAAGGTCCCTGGGTTTGAACAAACCCAAAGGTTGGTGGTTCGATCCCACCCAGTGATACTGCAGAAGAAAGGCCTGGCAGTCTACTTCTGTAAAGATTACAGCCAAGAAAACCCTCTGGAGCAGTTCTACTCTGTAACACAACTCCGAGGACCTGGTACACAGTACCTGGTACACTATGTGCGCTTGAAAGATGTTTGCTGAATAAATGAGTCAATGAATATCCCTGCACCAAGTAACGATCACAATATCCTTGTCCACCAAATCTGGTGTTTTCCCTCCCTGTAGGGTTGCTGAGTCGGAACCAACACGACAGCAACGGGTTTGGGGCTTTGGGGTTTAGCTAAAACCAGTTACTGTCAAGTTGACTCTGGTCTCATGGCGACCCCATGTGTGTCAGAGTAGAACTGCATTTCACAGAGCTTTCACTGGCTGGTTTTTCAGAAGTGGGTCACCAGGCCTTTCTTCCAAGGCACCTCTGGGTGGACTTAACCATCCGAACTTACAGCCGAGTGCATTTGCACCACCCAGGTACTCCTCCCTTAGAAGCTGTTGTTGTTAATGGCCCTCAAGTCAATTTCTACTCATGGCGACCCATGTGACACAGTAGAACCGATTTTCTTGGCTGTGATCTCTATGGAAGTAGATCACCAGGCCTTTTCTTTTGCAGTGCCACTGGGTGTGTTCGAAGTGCCAATGGAAAGGCTACTAGTCAAGAGCAAACTGTTTGTGCCTTGCAGGGACCTTTGCCCTTAGATCATGCTGGCTTTGTTATTGTCAGGTGCTGTCGAGTCAGTACCAACTCATAGCGACCACATGTACAACAGAAGGAAACATTGCCCGCTCCTGCACCATCCTCACAATTATTGTTCTGTTTGAGCCCATTGTTGCAGCCTCTGTGTCAATCCGTCTCCTTGAGGGTCTTACTCTTTTTTGCTTATGCTCTACCTTATCAAGCATGATGCCCTTCTCCAGGGACTGGTCACTCTTGATAACATTTCCAAAGTATGTGAGATAAGTCTCGCCATCCTTGCTTCTAATGAGCATTCTGGCTGTGCTTCTTTCAAGACAGATTTGTTCATTCTTCTGGTAGTCCACAGTAAGTTCAATGTTCTTCACCAACACCATAATTCAAAGGCATCAGTTCTTTGGTTTTCTTTATTCATTGTCCAGTTTTCGGATGCATATGAAAAGCAACTAAAAATACCATGGCTTGGGTCAGGTGCACCTTAGTCCTTAAAGTGACATGTTTGCTTTTTAACACTTTAAAGAGGTCTTTTGCAGCAGATTTGCCCAATGCAATCCGTTGCTTAATTTCTGGACTGCTGCTTCCATGGGCATTGATTGTGGATCCAAATAAAATGAAATCCTTGACAACTTCAATCTTTTCTCCATTTGTCATCTTGTTTATTGGTACAGCTGTGAGGATTTTTGTTTTCTTTATGTTGAGGTATAATCCCTACTGAAGGCTGTAGTCTCTGATCTTAATCAGTAAGTCCTTCAAGTCCTCTTTACTTTCAGCAAGCAAGGTTGTGTCATCTCCATAACGCAGGTTGTTAATAAGTCTTCCTCCAATCCTGATGCTAAATTCTTCTTCATATAGACCAGCTTCTCGGATTATTTGCTCAGCATACAGATTGAATAGGTGTGGTGAAAGGATATAACCCTGACACAAACCGTTCCTGATTTTAAACCAGGCAGCATCCCTTTGTTCTGTTCAAACGACTGTCTCTTGGACTACGTACAGGTTCTGCATGAGCACAATTAAATATCGTGAAATTCCCATTCCTTGCAATGTTATCTATAATTTGTTATGATCCACATCATCCTTACTGGATAATCACTGCTAATTTGTTTCTCTTTTCTGTCCTTTTTCTAAAGTGCAAGTAGACGAGTTCCCTCTGGGCACAGTCTTGCCTGTATAATTTATTGCAGCCTAGCCTCCTTTCACATTCCCTCCTGTAGCTCTGAGACAGCAGTCCTGTAACCATAATTAATTCCAGCCACGTCCTTCTTCTATTTAGAAGATGCCATGTCCCCAAAGATGTGGCTCTAACCTCATCAGGTGATAGGCTGAAGAGCTCTGCTCGCTCAAGTGGTTGCAGGGGCTGACGAGCCCAAAATCTGCACATTCAGACAACAGGCTGGAGGCCTCTGCTGGCTAACGTTCTGAGAACTGGAGCTCAGATGACAAGAAGAGTACAGGGTCCAGAGAGAGAGTGCAAGCTTTGCCAGAACATCCATTTATATACTAGAGGCAGCCCACACCCAAGGAAACTCTGCTTCCAGCTGATTGGCTGCTCACACGTAGATCACAAAACGGGAGATGATTACATAGTGTCTGCCAAGTCACTAAGAATCAGAGCCTAGCCAAGCTGACACATAACATTAACCCTTGTAAGAGGCGTGCACTGGACAGGAGGGGGCCCTGGACCAGGAGACCTTGGAAAGGTGTGTCTCCTCCCTCAGGTCTCCCTCTGTGTCCTTCCTCCCCAGGAAATTAGTAAAAGATCCTTGGTTACTGTGTTAGATTCTTGTGAGTCTGATTGAGGTGAATCAGTCCTCAAGGGCCAAACTAATTTTGTGCAAAGCATAGTGCTAAACATATATAGCACATAGTCAAAAAACTGTTTGCCGAACTGAACAGACAAGTAAATCAGCAAATTAATGCTGGGTGGTGAGAAAACTGGGATTTGGGGGTGGGTGAGATATCAGGAAAGCTTCCCAGAGAAGGTGACCTTCGAGCCCAATTTGGAAAAACAAGTGTGGGGCTTCCAGGTGGAGGAGCACAGAGGCAGGGGGCAGCAGGCACAGAAGGAGGGGCATGGAAGTGTATGCCTTGCAGGCTAGGTGGTGGCTGTCTCTTCCCCCCCACCAGGAAACCAAACCCCTTGCCATTGAGTTGATTTCTACTCATGTCAACCCCATGTGCTGCAGAGTAGAGCTGCTCCATAGGGTTTTCTTGGCCGTAATCTTCATGGAAACAGAACTCCAGGCCTTTTTTCTGTGGTGCCACTGGGTGGATTTGAACCATCAACCTTTTGGTTAGCAACCCAGTGATTAGCTGTATGGGCCACCCAGGACCCTTCTGTTTTGCCAGCGATCTTTTATTGCCCTGATCAAACCCCTTCAAGTCACTTGCCCCGTGTCTGTATCCCCCCACTGAACTGTGAGCACAGGCAGAGACCACGTCCTGTTTATGTCTATATTCCCAGCACTTAGCATATGCCAGGCACATAATAAGGACATATAATAAATGCTGACCAAATTACATTGGGTTCAAGTTCAAATTTGATCCCAGTGTGGGTTTATTAACTTCACACTCTGAACAAGCTGTGCTCAAGAGCTGTGGACTTCACCCCTAACTCCTGAGTTCTACCAGCCTCTTGGCAACTCCTTGCAGCTCACAAGGCGGGCTGGGCAAGAGAGGGGCAGACATCACCATGCTACTCCCAGCTTCACCGTAAAACCCCCAAGCACATATTCTACTGTCGGTGCGCAAGTAATATCAGCACTGAAAAGAACCTGAAAACATTTTTTTTTTTTATAAATACGTTCATATTATCTAAACACCATCCATTCAATAAATGTTTTTGGAACAAATGAATAACTATATCCTGATTCCCGTAATGTGTGGGCACTTGACTCAGGGCTACAGATAATTATGGCTTCCCCCACCAAGAAAAAAAAAACCCATTGCCCTGAGCCGATTCCACCTCATAGTGACCCTTATAGGACAGGGTAGAATTGCCCCATAGGGTTTCGAAGGCTGAAATCTGTGTGGAAGCAGACTGCCACATCTTTCTCCCGCAGAGCGGCTGGTGGGTTCGAACTACTGACCTTTTGGTTAGCAGCTGAGCGCTTAAGCAATGAGCCACCAGGGCCCCTTAATCTTAACTAAAGGGTATTAAAATATGTAATTCTCCATGTTGTATCTTCTTTAGTGTTACATCGAATGCTAAAAGGGCAAAAGACATAGTTGGGGGAAAAAAATCCGCTCTCACTAATCTCACGAATGTCCCCGGGGTGGGGGGGTGGTGGTGGTGGTTGAGCCACAGTGAAGAAGAGAGAAATCAACCTGGTCAGCACTGCCCCTGCCTTATCCACCCCGTGGGCATGGCTGAGGCTTCAGTTACTGTAGCTACAAGCCCGTCTCTAACATCACGTAGTGGTCTTCCCAAAAAGGCCACATTAGTCATGAGATGTAGCGCTCTGCCTAAACAGAGACGTTTTCCCTTGGAACTTATAATTAATAAAGTGACACACAGTGGTGCGAACATGACAGAACGGAGACAATAAAAATAACGGGCCTGCTTCCCTCCTCTGGAAATAAACAGGCTGGCCCAGTGTGAGAGCCAATAGGAAAAACAAGGCCTGACCCTACAATTAACTGTTCAGTGCAATGCATCTTCAGCTAAGGAACATGGCATGCTTCCTGAAGGCGCTCGCAGGAGATTTGTTGCAGACTCAAAAAAACAAAACGTCTTTCAGACAGGAGATCAGAGCCACAGATTTATGTGACTATTTGCACTGGGCAAATCTGCTGAGGATGCCTCCTTCAAGAGTTAAAAAGCAAAGATGTCGCCTTAAAGACTAAGGTGCGTCTGACCCAAGCCATGGTGTTTTGAATAAGGAAGACGGAAGAAGACTTGATGCCTTTGAATTATGCTGTGGGCGAAGAATATTGAATACACCACGGACTGCCAGAAGAACAAGCACATCTGTCTTGGAAGAAGTACAACCAGAATGTTCCTTAGAAGCAAGGATGGTGAGACTTCATCTCACTTACTTTGGACATGTTATCAGATCAGTCCCTGGAGAAGGACATCATGGTTGGTAAAGTAGAGGGTCAGGGAAAAAGAAGAAGACCCTCAACGAGGTGGATTGACACAGTGGCTGCAACAATGGGCTCAAGCATAATGACTGTGAGGATGGCACAGGACTGGGCAGTGTTTCATTCTGTTGTGCACAGGGTCACTATGAGTCAGAATCAACTCAACGGCAGTTACCAACAATAACAACAACATTTAATAATAAAGGGGTCCTGGTGGCGCAAATGGTTTTTTTGGTGGCGCAAATGGTTAAATGCTCAGCTGCTAATCAAAAGGTTGGAAGATCGAACCCACTCGGCAGTCCCACAGGAGAAAGACCTGGTGATCTGCTTCCATAAAGATTGCAGCCAAGAAAATCCTATGGGGCAGTTCTATTCGACAGCACCTAACAACAACAGCAACATTTAATAATGAGTTATATGCAGACAAAAACCAAAAACCAAACCTGTTGTTGTCTAGTTGATTCTGATGCATAGCAACCCTAGAGTAGAACTGCCCTATGTGGTTTCCAAGGAGTGCCTGGTGGATTCAAACTGCTGACCTTTTGGTTAGCAGCCATAGCTCTTAACCACTATACCACCAAGCTTTCCTATATGCAGACAGGGCCTTTTAATTTATAATACACTTTCTTGCAAGTTATTGGATCTAATCTGACCCTCTAACATCCACCTGAGGTTGTTATATGAAACACCCACTCCCGTTTATAGAAAAGAAAACCAAGATTCAAAGCCATGATGTGAGCTTCCGAGAGCCAGTCAGTCAGTCTGTGAAAGAACTAAGGAATCAGGAACCTAGAGCTTGAACACAGATCTTCTGACTCTAAATCCAGTACATTTTCTGCTGTACTCATGTGACGATTTAAGAGATAACTTGTTTTCCTGTCTGACTCTTAGAGAACAACTGAGATGAAGTAATTTACAAGAAACAGATGATCACGGAGACCATCACATCCAGAGCCACATGATGAGGTTTTACAAACGGTACCTCCCAGCTCTAGGAAAACGCTGTGGAGTATTTATCAAGAGGGATCAGGCTCTTGACATTTTTAAGGGGGAAAAAAAATTAATGCTATGCGAAATTTATGAGCGGACTTTTTTTTTTTTTCTGAATCCATTTCCTTTCCTTCTGAGTTAAATTAAATCCTGATGCTAATATTGAAGCAACATGTTTGTTTCTAAGTTATATAAAGATCCCATCTAAAGAGAGGAAAACTGTTAAATTGTAGAGGCACACAAAATAAAAACATTACAGTGTCCCAACCTCACTGAAGGACCTCTGCCCATAGCCAGGATAAACAACTAACACTGATAAAGCACTTAGGATACGCCAGGCATTGTTCTAAGCACTTTACATAAATTAACTCATTTAATCCTCTCAAAAGCACTGGGGGGAAGGAACCATTACCATCTTGACTTTACAGATGGGAAATCTAAGGCAAAGAAGGTCACTGGAGGTCACACAGCTAGTAAGTGGAGGGGCTGAGATCTGAGCCTGTACATCTTGGGGTCAGTGCATGCTTTTAACCACTGGATGAATTTGAGACAACTCTGACTTTTCCTTGGGGGAGAAGTTTGGACAGAAGACTTCTGGGTTTTCTCTCCTCCTCCTCATTGGCTCCTGATTTGTGAGATGTAGAGGTCCCCGGCATTCATTGCGGTACATTGACCATACAGAATACAGCCAGAATGCTCCTTAGAAGCAAAGATGGCGAGCCATTAAAAACTAAATTTCACAAAACCATGTCATGATATCAACTAAAATAAAAACCAAACCCATTGCCATTGAGTCGATTCCGACTCAAAGCAACCCTATAGGACAGAGTATAACTGTCCCTGTAGTTTCCAAGGAGCGCTTGGAAACTGCTGACCTTCTGGTTAGCAGCCATAGCTCTTAACCACTACACCACCAGGGTTTCCATCATGACACCAGGAACTAGGTAATCTGACGTAGAGTACCAAAAAAAGGATGCAAAATCGCATAGAACAGTATGATTTAAAACCATAATTATATAAATCTCAGAGTTTATGCACACACACTTATGCACAGACACAAGAAATCAGAAACACACCAAAATTTTAACAACGGTGTTTGGGGGTGGTAGAACTCTGAGTGATATTTTTCTTCATCCATTTATCTGTTTCCCCAAGTTTTCTTCAATGAGGAAACTATTATAATAAGGGCATACAATTTTAAATCACATCACAATTGGGAGTAATTCAGGCAAAACTTGCTTGGTAGTAAGGAGTAAAAGGAGTATGGGCTAGAAAATCTTTCAAAGCTCAGATGGCTGTAAATGGATTGGTTGCACAACTTAGCATTAGATAGGTGGGAAAGCGTTGGAAAAAAGAGTAATAACGGATGAGAGGGGTGCATACAACCCTCATTCTCATCCCCCACCATCCCTGCCAGCCCTCTCCCCCACCCCCCACACACAAAAAAAACCATTGCCCTTGAGTTGATTTCAACTCATGTTACAGAGTAGAACTGCTCCATAGGGTTTTCTTGGCTGGAATCTGTATAGAAGCAGATCCCCAGGCCTATATTCTGTGTTGCTGCTGGGTAGGTTTAAACCACCAACATTTAAGTTAGTAGTTGAGCGCAAACCGTTTGCACCGTCCAGGGACCTTCACCACCCTTTAACTCAGAGAGTATTCAAAATGGTTTAATCATTCCGTGGATGATAGCGACCTCAGTGGTATAGCCAGGTGTCGTGTTAACCACAATCCCAGGTGAGTCTGGGAAGTCCATCTTCCTTTTTGCATGGAGTTAAACATGCTGAGAGAAGGTGGTTCAAACAAGTCACTGACAGAGCACACCTCTGACTCTCATGGCTGAATCCAAATTTTTCATCTTCATATTTCTGCTGCCATATGTCGTTCCCCCCTTTTGACTGGAGCCAGAGGGAAGGGAAGAGGAAGAACACAAGATGTTGGCCACGCTCTGTCAATAACGCCTCCTGACAGGTCATAAAAGTCCTCGTATTAAATCGCTGACACCTTGGTGCTATTTCATTTTGTCATAGCAAGGAACCACTCAGATCTCAAATGAAAATTTGGAGGATTTATTCAGCATTAGACACATTGCATTGGACAAATCTGCTGCAAAAGATCTCTTTAAAGTGTTAAAAAGCAAAGATTTGACTTTAAGGACTAAGGTGCACCTCACTCAAGCCATGGTGTTTTCAATTACCTCATATGCATGTGAAACCTGGACGATGGATAATGAAGACCAAAGAAGAATTGATGCCTTTGAATTATGGTGTTGGCGAAGAATATTGAATATACCATTGCCAGAAGAACAAATAAATCTGTCTTGAAAGAAATACAGCCAGAATGCTCCTTAGAAGCAAAGATGGCGAGATGTCGTCTCACATACTTTGGACATGTTATCAGAAGGGATCAGTCCCTGGAGAAGGACATCATGCTTGGTAGAGGGTCAGCAAAAAAGAAGAATACCCTCCACGAGATGGACTGACACAGTGACTACAACAATGGCATAGGACCAGGCAGTGTTTTGCTCTGTTGTACATAGGGTCACTATGAGTATGAACCAACTTGACGGTACCTAACAACTGACAAGTCAGCATTAAAGATACATTTGAATGGGGAAAATCACCAGCTCACACAAGTGAAAACTAACGAGTTCCAAAGAAAGAGTCTCTCTTGGGCAGGAACAGTTATAGGGCTAGAAGAGGAAGTTAAAACAAAAATCATTCACTGAGGTCAGAAGACGGTGCATCAAGTGAAGTGGGGGAAGAAGCTTCCACTGGATACATATGCATAGGTGGGCTACATTAATTGGTTACTAGGGTTAATTACAGAAGTGAGCGCAGGCACAGAGATTACAATCACAGTAATAGGATGCTTACAATACATACTTTCCGGAGCAGGCTGTAAAAACGTCTTTTTTAATGTAAAACATTTCTTGGGATATACCAAGGCTTGTGATAAGCATTGGTGCCAGGGTCCCTGTGATGGTTAAAATTGTGTGCCAACTTGGCTGGGCCATGATTCTCAGTGTTTTGGCAGTTGTATAATGTTGTGATCACTTCCCTGTTGAAATTTGATATGCGATCACCCCCATGATGGAATCTGCTGAGTGGTACCCGCAAGGGCCGAGCCTGTGGCAGCTCACCATCCCCTCAAGCCTTCTTCATCTTTCCACCTTTTGCTGCCTACATCCTTCCTGCTTGCCTTGCCAAGGTTTTTCGCTTGTTCTGGATCCTGGAGATGCCTCTTGTTTGTCTGACCTCTGGTTCTTGGTACTTGAGCTACGAGATTACCTACCGATCTTAGGTCTGCCAGCCCCTGCAGTTACGTGAATCAGGAGAAGCCTTGTGATCTTGCCTAACAATCTTGGGATTCATTGATCTTCACAGCCTGTGATCAAGAGTCCTGCTCTCTGACCTGCCAATCTTGGGTTTGTCAGCCCCTGTGGCTACATGAATCAGGAGAAGCCTCTATCCTGATCAGTCCTCTACAATTGCGTCAGCTGTTTCCTTGATATAAATCTCCCTCTCTCTCTATATATATTTATACGCTTTACTTGTTTTGCTTCCCTAGAGAACCCAGCCTAAGACAGTACCCTTCCTTAGAAAAGCAAAAATTCTTTTAGTTGCCTGGGAAACTCAGATAACCATTTAGTGCCAAATCCTTTTCCTGAGACTTTGTTTCTACATCCATATCAAGGCAGGAATATTTCTTAAGGCCATCTTTCACAAGTGTATTTGTGTCATGACTCCCTCCTTGGAGTGCATTCCTTCCACATCCTGGCTTGACTGCAGAGAAAACATCTCTTTAGCTACCCATGGTTGCCAGCCAGATAGAGTCCAAAGGTCAGGCATTGTTAAAGTCCCAATCTAATTTTGTTGAAAGCAGCAGGGGCCTAGGTTAGTGCAGTCATTTTTACTTTTGGTCAAGGGGGCTTCATGAATCTCTTCTTTACAATTTCCACATAAGTTCATGGTTCAGCACAGAGATGGACTCAAACTCAAGGGCAATATCATTCTAGAACTCAGTATCATCTTTCACCAAAACAGAACCTTCCATGTTGGAATATACAGTGAAACACAGGCTTGTTCTTGTGGAGCTTCCAATTCAGCTGCACTGCTATTTATTTACACATGAAGAAATAACAATAAGCAGATGTCTTAGTCATCTAGCGCTGCCATAACAGAAATACCACAAGTGGATGGCTTTTAACAAAGAGAAGTTTATTTTCTCACGGTAAAGTAGGCTAAAAGTCCAAATTCAGGGTGTCAGCTCCAAGGGAAGACTTTCTCTCTCTGTCAGCTCTGGAGGAAGGTCTTTCTCGTCAATCTTCCCCTGGACTAGGAGCTTGTCCGCGCAGGAACTGTGGTTCTAAAAGAGGCGATCTGCTCACAGTGCTTCTTTCTTGGTAGAATGAGGTCCCCAACTCTGCTTGCTTCCCTTTCCTTTTAACTCTTGAGAGATAAAAGGTGGTGCAGGCCACACCCCAGGGAAACTCCCTTTACCTTGGATCAAGGAGGTGACCCGAGTAAGGGTGGTGTTACAATCCCACCCTAATCCTCTCACCATAAAATTACAATCACAAAATGAAGGACAAACACACATGGCCTAACCAAGTTGATACACACATGGCCTAACCAAGTTGATACACACATTTTTGGGGGGGGGGGACATAATTCAATCCAGACAGAAGATTTATAGATACTACATTTTAAGTACATAGAAGTAAACAATCTTGTATTGCTGGTTACCTTCCAAAATAAACTGCAAGCCTCTTAGAGGGCAAGGATTGCTCTGTATTTTTTACCACAGCCCTCAGTGTTTCCAAAATGCCTTGAATACAGTAATGCTCTATATTTGGTAAACCTTTTAAACTGGAAATGATGTATCACCCCTAAATCCATAGCCCTGTTTCCTACAAGCCAGCGGGTACCTCTATCATAAGAAACGTGAGGTTCTTCCTCACTGAAGAGGATACTGTAAACAAGCCATCAAGATGACATAATTTTAACCTAGTTACTAGGGGGTCAAGAGGAAAATGGACTTTCACCACTATTTGGAGAACAATAACTCAAACGATGAGGAAGACCCTCAATGAGATGGATTTATACAGTAGCTGCAGCAACGGGCTCAAGTATAACAATGATTGTGAGGATGGTACAGGACTGGGCAGTGTTTTGTTCTGTTGTACATAGGGTCACTATGAGTAGGAACCAGCTGAAAGACAACTAACAACAACTCAAGCTCAGGAGAGACCAGATTGAAGTTAAAAGAGCAATGAATTCCACAAGGATCTTTGTGATGGTTAAGGTTATGTGTCAACTTGAATAGGCCATGGTTCTCAGCGGTTTGGCAGATATTATATAATCCTCCTTCATTTTGTGTTTCCTTGGGGGTGTGGTCTGCATCCAGTTATAGATAGATGTTCTGGCAAACGTCGCTCTCTCTCGATCCTGCAACCGACTCATCATCCTCTGACCTCCAGTTCTTGGGACTTGAACCAGCAGCCTGTCACCTGACCTGCAGATTTTGGGATTTGCCAGCTCCCACAGCCCCACGAGCCAGCAGCCAGCAGTCCGACCTGCCAGTTTTGGGTTATTCAGCTCCTGCAACCATGTGAGTCACGAGAAGCCTCCAGCCTGACATCTGACCCCTGGATTTGGGACTTGCCATCCTCCACAACTGTGTGAGTTATTTCCTTGAAATAAATCTCTCTATGTACATTTATATATTTATATGCTTCACTGGTTTTGCTCTTCTACAGAACCCAGCGTAAAACAATTTTCTAATATAAAATTTCACAATTTCCTTTTTTAGAAAGGGATATTTAAGAAATGACTATAATGTGCTTTGAGGGGCAATGGTGATTCAGTGGTAGAATTCTCGCCTTTCATATGGGAGACCCAGGTTACCTTCCCAGCCAAGGTACCTCATGCGCAGTTACCATCCGTCAGTGGAGGTTTGTATGTTGCTAAGATGCTGAACAGGTTTCAGCAGAGCTTCCAGACTAAGAGGGACTGGGAAGAAAGGCCTGGCAGTCTACTCTGGAAAATTATTCTATAAAAACCCTATAGATCACAATGGTCTGATCTGCAACCTATCACGGGGATGGCAGAGGACTAGGCATCGTTCTGTTCTGTTGCACCTGGGGTCACCATAAGTTGAGAGCCGGCACAAGGGCAGCTAACAAGCAACAATGTACCTTGAAATTCCTCCATAAAAAAAGGCTAAACCAAACCAAACCCGTTGCTGTTGAGCCAATTCCAACTCATAGCGACCCTGTAGGACAGAGGAGAACTGCCCTATAGAGTTTCCAAGGAGCGGCTGGTGGATTTGAACTGCTGACCTTTTGGTTAGCAGCTGAGCTCTTAACCACTGCACTATCTGGCTCCAAAAAAGGCTAGATGACTATTATTTAGGAAATAAGAAATAAAAAATACAGGGATGACTAGGTAGGAAATAAAAAGATTTAAATTCGTAGAAGGGGCCTGGAAGATTATATAACAAACTATTGATGGAGGCATTTCTGAATGGAGGTTAGGTAAAAGGTGCACATTTGTATTGTTTGAACACTGTACAAATTTGAACCCACCCAGAGGCGCCGAAGACAGGCCTGGCAATCTGCTTCTGAAAGGTCACAGCTCTGAGAACCCTATGGAGCAGTTCAACTCTGTACACATGGGAATCAACTGGATGGCAACTAACAACAACATCCAGAATGTATTCATGTTGTTAAAAGAGGAGGGGGAGAAGAAGGGAAAAGGGCATTTTATCTGTAAAGAAGATTGGGAAATAGGTTTTCTAAGTGGGTGCACTGTCATGACCCAACAATATAGAGATTCTGCTCCTAATGGAGAAAGGAGGAAGGGATATTATTAAGCAACTAAGCATCTCTGCTCCAGGGAATAAGGAACACTTGCAGCGAAGGGAGACCCAAAGCAGCAGGGTTTGGCTGCAGGGTTAGGTGACGAAAAGAAGCAATGCTGGGAGAGGCTGGAGGTCCAGATGATGAAGGGCTCTGGGTTTATCCCTTCTGTCTGTTAATCTAAGGAGCCCTGGTGGTGCAGTGGTTAAGTGCTTGGCTGCTAACTAAAAGGTTGGTGGTTGGAATCCACTAGCTGTTCCAAGGGAGAAAGGTATGGCAGTCTGCTTCCATAAAGATTACGGCCTTGGAAACCCTATGGGGCAGTTCTACTCTGTCCTGTAGGGTCACTATGGGTTGGAATCGACTCGATGGCAATGGGTTGGACCTGCTGATCTGACACTTTAGGCCTAAGCCTAAAAGATTGTGAATCAACAAGCCTCTGATAAGGTTTGGGATTTGCTTTTTTATTTTTTTTTAAAGCTCTTCAGGTGAATCTGATTTAGAGATTGGTTTGTTCTAGGCCAGTGATTCTCAACTGGAGGCAATTTTGCCTCCCAGGAAACGTTTGGCAATTTTCAGAGACATTTTTATCGTCATGACTGGGTGTGGGAAGGGACTACTAACATGTAGTGGGTAGAGGCCAGAGTATTGCTAAAATAAACACCTTACAATGCACAAGGAAGTCCCCCTGCAACAAAGAATTACCCAGCCCAACATGTCAATAGTGCCGCTGCTGAGAAACCCTGCTATAGGCAATGGAAAGCCTTTGAAGGAATACACTGTCACTCATATATCTACAGTGTCTTCTATATGGCAGGCGCTGTTCTGGATACAGTGGTGAACGAAACAAGATCTTGTGCTCAAAGAGCTAAGGCTAGAGGAACTAGATCACAAACAGATAAACAAATATATAATAAAATGGCAACCAGCAGTAAGTGCTATGCAGAAAAATTAAGCAACCCTGGCGGCATAGTGGTTAAGTGCTACAGCAGCTAACCAAAGGGTCGGCTGTTCAAATCCGCCAGGCGCTCCTTGGAAACTCTATGGGGCAGTTCTACTTTCTCCTATAGGGTCACTATGAGTCTGAATCAACTCGACGGCACTGGGTTTGGATTTTTTTTTAAGGGAATAGGGAATAATTGGTGCTTTTTTAGTTTAGTTTAGGTAGGGCCGTCAAGGCAGGTCTCCGAAGAGGTGATACCTGAGAAGTACCTGAGTGAAATGAGAGTATGTGGGGTGTGGTAGAGGAAAGGAAAAGTGCAAAGGCCCTGAGTCAGGAACATGCTTGAGTCTGATGAACACGGCCAACATGACCAGGGTTGAGAGTGTATATGTTAGGGAATGAAGAGGTTCAAGAAGTAGCTAGGGGTCAGATCATGAAGGACCTGGGAGGCCATGAAAAGGGTCTGAATTTTGTTCTAAATTTGTTGGAAGACACTGTAGGAGTGAGAGTGTGTGAGATCTGGGATTTAGTTTACATATAAAAGGATCATTCTGATTCCAGCGTGGAGGAAAGAATGTGGTGGTGGGGGGACGGGGAGGGGCATTAGAAGCAGGAAGATGAGTTAGGAAGCTATTTTAGTGATCTAAAAAAACTCTGCTGCAGTCCAGTAGATTTCGACTAGGACAGAGTAGAGCTGCTCCACAGGGTTTTAAAGGAGCAGCTGGTGGATTCAAATTGCCGGCCTTTAGATTAGTAGCCGTAGTTTGCCGTAGCTCTTAACCACAGTGCCACCAGGACTCCTTTTAGTGGTCTAGATAAGAGCAATGGAGGCTTGGTGGTAGAGGAGGAGAAAGTGAGAAGTGGTAGGATTTGCAATATATTCTGGAAGAATTCACTAACAGTGGAGTGAGGGAGAAAGAAAAATTCCAAGGTTTTTGGTTGAACAACTGAGTGAATGGTGATGTCACTTAGGAAGATGAAGAACACTGGGAGGAGGGCTGATTTCTGTATAGGAATAGAGTCCAGCTTTGGACATGTTAAACAGTTTGAGACGTCTGCTAGACATCCAAGGGGAGATCTTTGTCTCCTGCCCCACCACCATCACCAATGTTTTCTTTTTCAATAAATGGCACCACCAGCCACCCAGATGTGGCAGTCCTCCTTCAATTGCTCCTATTTGGTCAATACCAGATGTTTGACACTGGGAAAGTTAACTTCTCTAAGCCTAATTTTCCATATCTGTAAAATAAAAATATCATCACCTGCCCCATAAGATTGGAAACCCTGGTGGCATAGTGGTTAAGAGCTACCGCTGCTAACCAAAAGGTTGGCAGTTCAAATCCACCAGGTACTCCTTGGAAACCCTATAAGGCAGTTCTACTCTGTCCTATAGGGTCGATATGAGTCAGAATCGACTCAACGGCAACAGGTTTGGCCCCGTAAGATTACTATAAAGGTTAAATGAGGCAATATTTATAAAGCGTTTAGCACAGAGTTAATTTCACCTAAAGCAAAAGGTGGGCCCTATATAGACAGCTACTGGCTGGACATATTCAGAGAAGAACCTGGAGGCGAGAGAAGATGAATCCATGTCTTTCAAGGAACAGAAGGAAAAATGGGAATGCTTAATCTGAAGAAGGAAGGACTTACTGGGCCCATGGTAGCTGTCTTTAAAAATGAGCAAGGTTTTCACTGGAAAAGTAACAAGTTCACTGTGCCTTTAATGGACAGAAGTAGGACTAGAGGATAGAAATCTCAGAAAGGCAGATTCTAACTCAATATAGATGGTAAATTGTTGCAAATGTTCTAAGTGTGCTTGAAAATGTATTTTCTAATTTTGGGAGGAATGATTATGAGATATTCTTCAAGTAGTGTTTAGCCTATCCAATTGTCAGAAAGAGGTGTGTTAAGATCTTCCATAGGATTGTTGGTTTTGTCCATTTCTTTTTGTGATTTGAATCGCTTTTTATTATGCATTTGAGTCTACATTATTAGATGTATTGAGGTTCAGGATTTTTATCTCTTCCTGGCAAATGATCCATTTTATCTCATGACCTTTCTTATCTCCAGAAATGCTTTCCACTTTAATATGAACTAGCTTTTCTCTGGTTAGCATTTCCTTGGTGCCTATTTCCATTTCTTTACTTTCTGTCTTTCCGAATTGTTGTAGTTGTGTCTTACTGCCCCTGTCCTCCTCCTCAAAGGTAACCACTGTCTTGACTTTCAGTGCTGTATTTGAAATTTATATAAATTAAATCATACAGAAAGGAACGTTTTATGTCTGGCTTCTCTCACTGAACATTGTGTGGTTCATCCTTATTGTTGCATATAGTTCTAGTTCATTCACCTTCACTGCTGTATAGTATTCCACTTTATACTATGGCAACTTCTATTTATTCAACATTAGGCTGTTTTGATTTTCTCTGCTTTTAGGAATAATACTGCTATGAATATTCATGTAGTGTAGGACTAATAGAATAGGAAGAGCTCAACTAATGAAGGCACTGGGAGTGGGGGTGAGGTAAAGGGGACTAGAACAAGCTTTAAAAATAGTAATTTTGTACACCAATGTTCACTGCAGCACTATTAACAATAGGCAAAAGGTAGAAGGCCCATCAACAGATGAATGGATAAACAAAACATGGTACATACGTATCATGGAATACTACTCAGCCAGTAAGAGAGATGAAGTCTTCGTACATACTGCAATACGTATGGAGCTTGAAAACACTATGCCAAGTGAAATAATACAAATATTGTGGGACCTCACTTATATGAAAAAACAAGAACATGCAAGCACATAGAAACCCAAATCGTCAGTGATTACCAGGGGTGGCGGGAAGGGGGCAGGGCTGCTGCTAATGGAGCACTGAGTTTTGGTTTATGATGATAGAAAAACCGCACTGATTCAAGATAGGGTTGCACAGCCGATTAATGTAATTGCTATCAATAAGTCGTACACCTGTAAAAAGATGAATTATCAAAAGTTATGTGATAGACAGATTTATAAAAATAGAAAGAGTAGCTGCTGAGGCTGTTTATGTACAACTAAACACCTCATGGGATTTGGTTCCTTGTTTGGAGGTTTAGGGTCATTGGTTCATGGGATATCCCAGTTAACTGGCTTAATACCATGTTCTTAGTGCTTCTACTCTACCTCCTAGTTCATTGCATAGTGCCTGGGGTCTTAAAAGCTTGCAAGTGGCCATCCAAGGCACAACAATTGGTCTCTTTTTGCCTGGACCAAGAGAGGAAGGAGAGTCAGGAATAGAGGAAGGGTATGGAACGAGTGGCTAATTTGGATGGTGTCAGGCTACCATTACTGAACATTTCCATTAAAGATTCTACAGAAGAATCCTGATCAATAAGGGGAAAATGCAGAACAAAATTTCAAATTCTCATGGAATCCAGCCTTTGTGGAGCCATAGAGACTGAATGAACCCCTGAAATTATTGCTCTAAGATAATCTTTAAGTCTTAAACCAAAAATATCTCCTGAAGTCATCTTAAAACCAAATAATAGTTGAGCTTAACTAGTAAAAAAATGTCTGCCTTGAGCATTATGCTCTTTTAGGAACTGTCTAACAAAAAACCAAACTCACTGCCATCAAGTTCATTCCGACTCATAGTGATCCACAGGACAGAGTAGAACTGCCCCACAGGGTTTTCAAGGAACAGCTGGAGGATTCAAACTGCCTACCTTTTGCTTAACAGCCGTAGCGCCACCGGGACTCCAGGAACTATCTATATGGGATCAGAGTGGCAACAGAAACTTGAAAGATTAGATAGGAACCTTAGGAGGCAGTGAGTTTATGTTAGTGGGGGAGGAACAACTCAGAAAAGGAGGGTGAGAGTGGTTGCACAACTCCAAGAATGTAATCAATGTCACTGAATTGTACATGTAGAAAACTGGTGAATTGGTGTTTTTGCCGCGTATTTTCTCAACAACAACAAAAAGTAAACTATTAATTTAAAAAAACAGTAATTTTATTTGTGATATAGTAAGATCTCATACCTAACAGTGATCCATCCAGAACAGAGCTGAAAACCTAGGAAATAAGAAGCATCTAAGTAGCCAAAAAAAGTACGTAAAGCCCATGCACCTATTCACAGGAGAATTTCTTTCTCAGTTTATTTATTCTTATTTTGCAGGAGCACTAAGTACTTTGGTTCTTTGGCAGCCTGGTTGTCAGCAAGTTAAACATTGCATAATAGAAGAGAATGTCCTCAGAGGCAGGCACCTTAAAGTCACAAAGTGTCAATTAACAGCTAAGGACAGGACAATCTGCATTCGCAAAAGGCAGAGGTAGAAACGTGAACACAGTGTGGTGTGATTCTGTGAAGGGACAAGCCATCCAATGATCCCCCAAAGGCATAGCCCATTATTAGCCAGCACAGTGACACATCACAGTGACGTCCGGCTTCTAAAGCAACAGTTGAATCATATTTATTCCATTGTGTTTAAAAGTGGCTAGGAATGTCGGACACGTTAAAACAAAACAAAGCCATAAATCAAAATATTTCAGTACATAAAGAAGTAGTCTAGCAAATGATGTCAGAAAAACAGTGTCTAAGGATACTATTCACATATTCCTGAGAATGTCTGAAAATGCTCAGTACAGAGTAAGGAGGTACCCAGTCCTAGTTAACTGACTGACTGCAAGCAAGGAAACAATAGAGGCCATTGATGAAAACCCCTCAGCTAAAACCATACTTAAGGGTGAAGGACTGGGTGTCCCCTCTCACAATTTCAATTCAGCGTTGTACTGGAGATTCTAGCAGGGAGGACAATTAGGCAAGAAAAAGAAATAAAAGACATCCAGGTTGAAAATGAAGAAGTAAAAACTCTTCAATTTGCAGATGACACGATCTTGTACATAGAAAACTCCCAATAATCCATTAAAAAACTATTAGAACTAATAAACAAGTTGAGCAAGGTTGCAGGATACAGTATCAATATTTCAAAAATTGGTTATATTTCTATACAGTGGCAATGAACATCGTCTGTCCATTTGTCATACTGTTGTGCCTTGCATGTTGCAGTCATGTTGGAAGCTATGCCACTTTGTTTCGTGTATTTTGGACATGTTATCAGGAGGGACCAGTTCCTGGAGAAGGACATCATGCTTGGTACAGTAGAAGGTCAGCAAAGAGGAAGACCCTCAACGAGATGGATTGACACAGTGGCTACAACAAGGGGCTCAAGCACGACAACAATTTTTAGGATGGCGCAGGACCAGGCAGTGTTTCGTTTTGTTGTACACAGGGTCTCTATGACTCAGAACCAACTCGATGGCACCTAACAACAGCAATCTTTATGTATTTCTTTGGAATCCCTGGGTCGTGCAAATAGTTAACACGCTCAGCTGCTAACTGAAAGGTTGGAAGTACAAATCCACCCGGAGGTACCTCGGAAGAAAGACATAGCCATCTGCTTCTAAAAACTCAGCACAGTTTTACTCTGACACATATGGAGTCGCCATGAGTCAGAGTCGACTCATCGGCAACGGATTTCACTGGATATATCACTTTATACTTTCTATAACAGTCTGGCATGTACTATCTTATTTGGCATTCACTTCAACCTTCAGATAGATTGGACAGATGATATCTCTATAGATGTGGAGACAGGTTCAGAGTGTTTAAATGACTCATTCACTGTCACACAGCCAGTAAGTAAGTGACAGAACAGGACTCAAACAGAGGTCTTTTGACGCCAAATCCTATCCTTTTCCACAAAGACCATGCTGTTTTCCTAAAAAAGATGAGCCTATTTCTCTCCAACATGAGCTTGAGAAACATGGCGAAGTACCCAAGGTTAGAAATAGATATGTTGTTACAGCCACTCAGTGGGTTTGACTGTTCAGTTCAACAAGCAACAGCAAACAAGCTTAAAGGCTCACCAATCCTATTTCTCTTTAGTTCAAAGATAGAAGGTAGATCCAATGTATGTCATTGCTGTTAGGTGCCATCAAGTTGATTCTGACTTATAGTGATGTTACATACAACAGACAACGGCCCAGCACCATCCTCATAACCGTTGCTATGGTTGAACCCATTGTTGCAGGCTTTGTGTCAGTCCATCTCATTGAGGGTCTCACTTTTTTTTCCTGACCCTCTATTTTACCAAGCATGATGTCCTTCTCCAGAGATCTGTCCGTCCTGATAACATGTCCAAAGTACGTGAGGTGATGTCTTGTCATCCTTGCTTCCAAGGAACACTCTGGCTGTATTTCTTCTCAGACAGAACTGTTTGTTCTTCTGGCAGTCCATGGTACATTCAATATTCTTCGCCAACACTGTAATTCATAAGCATCAATTCTTCTTCGGTCTTCCTTATTCATTGTCCAGCTTTCGCGTGTATATGAGGCAATTGAAAATACCATGGCTTGGGTCAGGCATACCTTAGTCCTCAAAGTGACATCTTTGCTTCTTAACACTTTAAAGAAGTCTTTTTTGCAGCAGATTTGCCCAATGCAATGTGTACTTTGATTTTTTGACTGCTGCTTCCATGGGAATCGATTGTGGATCCAAGTAAAATGAAATCCTTGACAACTTCAATCTTTTCTCCGTTTATCATGATGTGGCTTATTGGTTCAGTTGTGAGGATTTTTGTTTTCTTTATGATGAGGTGTAATCCATACTGAAGGCTGTGGTCTTTGATTTTCATCAGTAAGTGCTTCAAGTGCTCCTCATTTTCAGCAAGCAAGGTTGTGTCATCTGTGTATTGCAGATTGTTAATGAGTCTTCGTCCAATCCTGATGCTCTGTTCTTCTTCATATAGTCCAGCTTCTCAGATTATTTTCTCAGCATACAGACTGAATATGTACGGTGAAAGGATACAACCCTGACACACACCTTTCCTGATTTTAAACCACGCAGTATCCCCTTGTTGTGTTCAAACAACTGCATGTTTCACATAAGCACAATTAAGTGTTCTGGAATTCCCATTCTTCGCAATGTTATCCATAGTTTGTTATGATCCACACAGTCGAATGCCTTTGCGTAGTCAATAAAACACAGGTAAACATCTTTCTGGTATTCTCTGCTTTTAGCCAAGATGCATCTGTTATCAGGAATGGTATCCCTTGTTCCACATCTTCTGATTCTGGCTCGAATTTCTGGCAGTTCCCTGTCTATGCACTGCTGCAGCTGTGTTTGAATTATCTTCAAAATTTTACTTGTGTGTGATATCAGTGATATTGTTTGATAATTTCTGCATTCTGTCGGATCACATTTCTTTGGAATGGGCACGTATATGGATCTCTTCCAGCTGTTTGGCTAGGTAGCTGTCTTCCATATTTCTTGGCATAGACAAGTGAGTACTTCTAGTGTTGCAGCCATTCGTTGAAACATCTCAACTGGTATTCCATCAGTTCCTGGGGCCTTGGTTTTCGCTAATACCTTTAGTGCTGCTTGGACTTCTTCCTTCAAGACCATCAGTCCTTGATCCTATGCTACTTCCTGAAATAGTTGAATATTGACTAATTCTTTTTTGGTACAGTGACTCTGTGTATTCCTTCCATGTGCTTTTGATACTTCCTGTGTCATTCAATATCATGCCTATAGAATCTTTCAGTATTGCAACTTGAGGCTTGAATTCTTTCTTCAGTTCTTTCAGCTTGAGAAATGCTGAGCATGTTCTTCCCTTTGGTTTTCTAACTCTAGGTCTTTGCACATTTTATAATAGTTTGTCTTCTCGAATTGCCCTTTGAAATCTTCTGTTCAATTCTTTTACATCATCATTTCTTTCGTTTGCTTTAGCTACTCTACATTCAAGAGCACGTTTCAGAGTCTCTTCTGACATCCATTTTGGTCTTTCTTTCCTGTCTTTTTAAGGACCTTTTGCTTTCTTCATGTATGATGTTGTTGATGTTATCCCACAACTTGTCTGGTCTTTGGTCATTAGTGTTCAGTGCATCGAATCTGTTGTTGAGATAGTCTCTAAATTCAGGTAGGATATACGCAAGGTCATACTTTGGCTCTCGTGGACTTGTTTTAAGCAGAGAAAAGACTGAAGCTGTCAAGGATTTCATTTTACTTGGATCCACAATCGATTCCCATGGAAGCAGCAGTCAAAAAATCAAAGTACACATTGCATTGGGCAAATCTGCTGCAAAAAAGACTTCTTTAAAGTGTTAAGAAGCAAAGATGTCACTTTGAGGACTAAGGTATGCCTGACCCAAGCCATGGTATTTTCAATTGCCTCATATACACGCGAAAGCTGGACAATGAATAAGGAAGACCGAAGAAGAATTGATGCTTATGAATTACAGTGTTGGCGAAGAATATTGAATGTACCATGGACTGCCAGAAGAACAAACAGTTCTGTCTGAGAAGAAATACAGCCAGAGTGTTCCTTGGAAGCAAGGATGACAAGACATCACCTCACGTACTTTGGACATGTTATCAGGACGGACAGATCTCTGGAGAAGGACATCATGCTTGGTAAAATAGAGGGTCAGGAAAAAAAAGTGAGACCCTCAATGAGATGGACTGACACAAAGGCTGCAACAATGGGTTCAACCATAGCAACGGTTATGAGGATGGTGCTGGGCCGTTGTCTGTTGTATGTAACATCACTATAAGTCAGAATCAACTTGATGGCACCTAACAGCAATGACATACATTGGATCTACCTTCTATCTTTGAACTAAAGAGAAATAGGATTGGTGAGCCTTTAAGCTTGTTTGCTGTTGCTTGTTGAACTGAACAGTCAAACCCACTGAGTGGCTGTAACAACATATCTATTTCTAACCTTGGGTACTTCGCCATGTTTCTCAAGCTCATGTTGGAGAGAAATAGGCTCATCTTTTTTAGGAAAACAGCATGGTCTTTGTGGAAAAGGATAGGATTTGGCGTCAAAAGACCTCTGTTTGAGTCCTGTTCTGTCACTTACTTACTGGCTGTGTGACAGTGAATGAGTCATTTAAACACTCTGAACCTGTCTCCACATCTATAGAGATATCATCTGTCCAATCTATCTGAAGGTTGAAGTGAATGCCAAATAAGATAGTACATGCCAGACTGTTATAGAAAGTATAAAGTGATATATCCAGTGAAATCCGTTGCCGATGAGTCGACTCTGACTCATGGCGACTCCATATGTGTCAGAGTAAAACTGTGCTGAGTTTTTAGAAGCAGATGGCTATGTCTTTCTTCCGAGGTACCTCCGGGTGGATTTGTACTTCCAACCTTTCAGTTAGCAGCTGAGCGTGTTAACTATTTGCACGACCCAGGGATTCCAAAGAAATACATAAAGATTGCTGTTGTTAGGTGCCATCGAGTTGGTTCTGAGTCATAGAGACCCTGTGTACAACAAAACGAAACACTGCCTGGTCCTGCGCCATCCTAAAAATTGTTGTCGTGCTTGAGCCCCTTGTTGTAGCCACTGTGTCAATCCATCTCGTTGAGGGTCTTCCTCTTTGCTGACCTTCTACTGTACCAAGCATGATGTCCTTCTCCAGGAACTGGTCCCTCCTGATAACATGTCCAAAGCAGAGGAGACAAAGTCTCGCTATTGTTGCTTCTAAGGAGCATTCTGGCTGTACTTCTTCTAAGACAGATTTGTTCATTCTTCTGCAAGTCCGTGGTATATTCAGTATTCTCTGCCAACACCATAATTCGAAGGCATCAAATTTTCTCCAGACTTTGTTATGTATTATCCAGTTTTTATATGCACATGAGGCTATTGAAAACACCATGGCTTGGGTCGGGCACACCTTAGTTCTTAAAGTGACATCTTTGCTTTTTAACACTTTAAAGAAGTCTTTTTTGCAGCAGATTTGCCCAGTGCAATGCATCCTTTGATTTCTTGACCGCTGCTTCCACGGGCAATGATTGTGGATGGAAGTAAAATGGAATCCTTGACAACTTCAATCTTTTCTCCATTTATCATGATGTTGCTTATTGGTTCAGTTGTGAGGATTTTTGTTGTCTTTATGTTGAGGTATAATCCATACTGAAGGCTGCGGTCTTTGATCTTCATCAGTAAGTGCTTCAAGTCCTCTTCACCAGTTCATTAATGCCTAGGATACCAATCTTTATATCTTCCATTTCATTTTTGACGACTTCCAATTTTCCTAGATTCATACTTCATAATTCCATATTCCAATTATTAATGGATGTTTGCAGCTGTTTCTTCTCATTTTGAGTCATGCCATATCAGCAAATGAAGGCCCTGAAAGCTTGACTTCATTCACGTCATTAAGGTCAACACTACTTTGAGGAAGCAGCTCTTCCCCAGTCGTCTTTTGAGTGTCTTCCAACCTGAGGGGCTCATGTTCCGGCACTATATCAATGTTCCGCTGCTATTCATAAGGTTTTCACTGGTCAATTTTTCTAGAAGGAGACTGCCAGGCCCTTCTTCCTAGTCTGTCCTCGTCTGGAAACTCAGCTGAAACCTGTCCACCGAGGGTGACCCTGCTGGTATTCGAAATACTGGTGGCAAAGCTTCCAATATCACAGCCAACATGCAAGCCACCACAGTACGACAAGCTGACAGACAGGTGGTGGATATAAAGATCAGTTATTATTATTCATATCTGTATGCCAGTAGTCAGTAAGTGCCTGGTACAGATTTACTCAATAAATGTTTTTGAAATAAAAACCTCAATGAAGTACAGGTCAATGAGAGCCAGATGTAGTCAGCTACAACGTAGAAGCATCAACAGTTACCAAGTTTATTGCAAATGATTTGGGAAGACTTACCTATTTACATCAAAATCACTTGGTTAGTAAGGCCTGGAATTGATTTTTAAATTCATGGGTTGTCAAAATGCCTTTTACCTCTTCTCCCTCTTGCTCTGCCTTTCGGTCGTTTTTCTGCCTCTTGGCACTTCCACCAGATGAACAGAAAAGGAGTTACTCAACCGTGGATCACTAGATTTTGCAAAAACATTTTTTATTAGTGCCAATAGAGGCCATTATGGAGGCGGGGACTACTTCAATTTTTACTGATACTGAGAGCTACTGCCTTTATCCTCTGGCAAAAGAAAAAAAAAAAGATTATTAATTATAAGTAGCAAATTAAAAGTTTGGACTATGCTTGGGGAAAGCAAAAAGTAAAAGAATACAATTTCAGCAAAGTACAACCTACTCCATTCTTTGCTTTTATAAAGAGGGTGCTTCATGGCAATGTTCCACCAAGTTCAAGTTGTAGCTCCTATTCAGAGCGCTCATCAAGGAGAAGAATGCTTCTTTCTCTGGTTTAATTGGGAACAAATTTCACTGGGTATCTGTGACAGTGGTGAGTTATGACAGTGACAGAGGAGGCAGTCTGCAACTGCCCTCTGGTGGCTTGTAAGATTCCTTCCTATCTAAACACACTGACCCACTGCCGTCGAGTCAATTCCGACCCATAGCTACGCTATAGGACAGAGTAGAACTGCTCCGTAGGGTTTCCAAGGAGCACCTGGCGGATCTGAACTGCCAACTTTTGGGTTAGCAGCTGTAGCACTTAACCACTACACCACGAGGGTTTCCCCCTTCCTATCTAGATTTTGCAAAATCAACAAACCAAAACACAAAAAAGCAGCCATTTTCTATCAAATGACAGGTTATTTAGAAATTAAAAAGTCAGTAAAGATAAATTGTAAAAGTCCTGATTTCCATAACAATCATAGTCTTAGAGCATTTCTACAGAAGCACTCACCCAATGTAACGCCAAGATTAACAAGAAGTTCTTGCCCTCCAGAACTAACAAGGGCACCCGTGCACCTGAACTAGGGGGCCATGACAGACATGGAACCAAAGCCCGGAGGGGAGGACTGTGGCAAGTCCACAGGCTTTGGAGTCTTTGTAGGAAGATTATATCACATCATATAGGCATGCAACTAGAATGGCAACCAGCACATAGTAGGTGCTCAATAAATGGCTGAATCTACCAGCTGTTTCTTAGAAACCCTATGGAACAGTTCTACTCTGTCCTATAGGGTCTTTAAGAGTCGGAATCCACTCAGCGACAACGGGATTTGGATTTTTATTATAGGAGTCCCTGGGTGGCACAAACAGTTAAGCACTTGGCTACTGACCAAAAAGTGGGCAGTTTGAATCCATCTAGAGGTGCCTCAGAAGGAAGGTCTAGAGAGCTAAAAGATTACAGCCATTGAAAATTCTATGGAGTACAGTTCTATTATGACACATATGGGGTCACCACGAATGGGGATTGATCTGACTGCAACTGGTTTGGGTTTTTTTGGTATTATTATTATATTTTAGTATGTGGTATTCCATGATCTCCATGTACTGGAAACCCCGGCGCCATAGTGGTTAAGAGCTACGGCTGCTAACCAAAAGGTCGGCAGTTCGAATCCATCAGGCACTCCTTGGAAACTCTATGGGGCAGTTCTACTCTGTCCTATAGGGTCACTACGAGTCGGAGTCGACTCTACAGCAGTGGGTTTGCTTTGGTTTTTTTATGTAGTGGAAGAAATATAACTTTCAACTCTAAACTCCTATAGCACTTTAACCCTGTATTTAGTAAGAACTGTCGTAAGAATGAAATGAAAATGTAAAGAACTCAGCCCAGTCCCTGGCATACAACAGGCTTTCTTTCCTGTCACACTCAGAATGTATTTCTTCTGCAGCTTGCCAAAATGGAGGTAAAGAAAGGATGAAAGAACATTTACATAGTCCAAAGTGACTGTCATGGATTGAATTATGTTCCCCCCAAATTGTGTGCATCAATTTGGCTGGGCCATAATTCCCGGTATTGTGTGATGGTCCACCATTTTGCCATCTGATGTTATTTTCCTATGTACTGTAAATTCTCCCTCTATTTACGAGTTGGAATTGACTCAATGGGTTTTTATGATGTTAATGAGGGGGGATGGGCAGCAGTTGTGTTAGTGAGGCAGGACTCTACAAGATTGGATTATGTCTTGAGGCAATATCTTTTGAGATATAAAAGAGAGAAGTGAGCAGAGAAACAGGGGGACCTCATACCACCAAGAAAGCAGCACTGGGAGCAGAGTGCATCTTTTAGACTTGGGGTCTCTGCGCCTGAGAAGCTCCTCGACCAGGGAAAGACGCAGGACAAGGACCTTCCTCCAGAGCCGACAGTGAAAAGCCTTCCCCTGGAGCTGACACCCTGAATTTGGACTTTTAGCCTACTTTATTGTGAGGAAATAAATTTCTCTTTGTTAAAGCCATCCACTTGTATTATTTCTGTTACAGCAGCACTAGATGACTAAGACGGTGATAGTGAACATAAAGACATTGGATAAAGTCTTCAATTAATAACAGAATGATCACGATAAGCATACCCTTTGACCGAGTGATTGGATTCCGGGAAGTTTTTCTTAAAGAAATAATCAGAAAAGTATAAAAAGATGTATATATTAAGGACTTCATCATGGCATTACTTAAAATAGCAAAAAATTAGAAATAACTTAGAAGTCCATGAATAGGAGTCTAACTAAATAAATTATGGTACATTCATACCATGCAACCCTATGTAGCAATTAAAATGACAGATATTAATTGACATTAAATAATATTTGACATGAAAAAGTTACAAAACTAGGCATAGTTTAACCCTGTTTTCTGTTAAGAAAAAAACTACCTGTAAATATATCTTTGTTTATGAATACATTTAAACAAGTCTGAAAATAGATATATTTTATATTAGCAGTGATCTCTAGGTGGTAGCAATATAAGTAATCTTCATTGTCTTTATTCTTTTCTATACTTTCTGAAATTTCACAATGTGTATTATGCCTTTATAAGAAAAAAAAGTCTAAAGCTAAAACAAAACATTTAAACCAAAATAGAAAAATACAGATACAGGTTCCTCCAGGTAGCAGGAGCCAATGACTGGGTAGAACATCAAGATATCTGAATTCCTGTTTAGATCCCTCACCTCTCCAACCTTTGCTAGGAACCCTGGTAGTGCAGTGCTTAAGCACTTGGCTGCTAGCTGAAAGGTCCGCAGTTCGAACCCACCAGCTGCTTTGCGGCAGAAAGACCTAGTGATCTGCTCCTGTAAAGGTTACAGCCTAGGAAACCCCATGGGGCAGCTCTATTCTGTCATATATGGGGTTGCTGCGAGTTGCAATCGACTCGATGGCAATGGGTTAGTCCTTTGGTGTACCCTGAGGCAAATCCGTGTCTCAATTTCTCCATCTATACAGTATAAAAGCATTTAAAATAAACCTCACAATACCGAAATAAAATGAGAATGAGTGTACTAGAAAGAAAATCTGTAAGTGCTGGTTGCAAACAAAAAGAAATAAAGGCTTTCTCAATTTTTAAATTTCCCTTCCCCACAAGTCTTCACTGCTTTTATAATTTTTAATACACTAACAAATGAAAGAGAAAGTACTCATGATTCTAGCTTCAGCTAGGCCCTGAACTATTTTCCCAGTAAACATTTCCACACTGATCAAAGTAAAACACAATTCTAGAACTTGACGGTGATAGCAAATCACAGTAAGGTCAAACTGCTCTTGCTGGCCATTACAGAGGCAGAATGAAACTATTCATGTTATGTCTAATATTTCAAGTATGTTTAAAATTAGACTTTAAATTCTTAAAGAGTACAGGGACCTTATCTTCTTTCTTTAAACCCAAGTCTAGTTATAGACAAAACTGAAAAAGGGGGTCTTGGTCGTCTCTTCTTTGTCGCAGGTGCTTTGTGACCTGGTGCTCTTCCCCCTCCCACAGTCCAGTGTTTATTCAACCAGTGGTCTAGGATGGAAGGTTCTGGATCTAATTCAAACTAATGTAACATAAAGTATCACGCTCTTTCACTTCCTCCTTCTACTTCGCAAATGCTGTTTCCTCTGTCAAGAACACCCTCTCCCGCTACTTCAGGAGTTCCTAGTTTAAACGTCACCTTCTCTAGAAGGCCTTCTGACCACAGTTCAAGACAGGTTTAGGCAGCTCCTCCCCCTGGTCCTAGAGCAACTCCTGAACACTTAAGTTCTCAACAGATATCCTCTGTGGTGAATCCTAAGTTGTTTTTTGCCTGTCTGCCTCACTGAACGATGAGCTCCATGAGGGCAGAGGCTGAGTGTTATTCATCTGTAAAGCCCCAGCAACTGGCAATACTGCTTGACTTTGGTAGGCGATCAGACACTATTTCTTGAATAAATAGAATGTTAATCCTAGAACAGGAATTTGCAATTTAAGAGATGCTCTGTACGACACCCACATAGTAATCACCCACTTGGCTGGTCACCCACTCCGCCAACAGGTTCTACAGAAACTAACACAGAAGAAGAATTTGGTATACATGAAAGAATTATATAAATGACACCATCAAGGTAGATCATTTTGGGAACTCCAGTTAAAGCAAATAATGAATCTCTAAAAGTTAAGAGAGTCAACTGATAAGGAGAATAAATTATCCTTTAAAAAACTGTGAACTAATTAATCTAAAGAAAAGAAAGCTGAAAAACTGGTAACCAACAACTGAGAAAACACCAGGATGCAAGAATTGTCAAAACAGATAAACTCTTAATTTTCAAACAGGCCAGTTTGGCTGGGTAAAGGTCAGTACTGTCTTGAGTTGAAAACACTCATTCAACAGCTAGGTACCTAATGTGAGTGAGACCTTTCACTGAGAATTGAAGACCCATTTCCTGACTTAAAGACTTGTGTCCAGGTGAAGACAGATACCGAAAAGACTGCTGCAATTCAAAATACAATGTACAGTGAAACCTGCAAAAGCTGGAATCTGTGGAAGGCGGAAACCTGTCAAGAGAAGGAATATGCAAATATGTCCCACTAAAACGAGCATTAGAAAAGCGGTACGACATTCCCAAAGCCAACTCTTCAGACAGGGATTGGACTGGACAATGGGTTGGAGAGGGATGCTGGTGAGGAGTGAGCTTCTTGGATCAGGTGGACACTTGAGACCATGTTGACATCTCCTGCCTGGAGGGGAGATGAGAGGGTAGTGGGGGTTAGAAGCTGGTGAAATGGACATGAAAAGAGAGAGTGGAGGGAGGGAGCAGGGTGTCTCATTAGGGGGAGAGCAATTGGGAGTATGTAGCAAGGTGTATATAAGTTTTTTTTTCAGCAAGGTGTATATAAGTTTTTGTGTGAGAGACTGACTCAATTTGTAAACTTTCACTTAAAGCACAATAAAAGTTTTTTTAAAAAAAAGGAACGTGGTAAGACTGTACCTTGTCAAAAGTGGAAAATTTTCCAGACCTGGAAAAAAGGCAGTCCTGTGGAGTTCCAGCTCTCACAGGTTTCACTGTGGTAGGTACAATGATAGACATACGCAAAAAGCATTTGGGAAATACAAAGACCTTTGAGGATGGGTGGGCAGGTGTGTGAAAGCGAGGCTCTAGAACGGCTTCCGAGAAGAGCTGTTGCCTGATTCACTCGAAGTAGTAGAGGGAAAGGGGACAGTGGTGGTTCAGTGGTAGAATTCTCACCATCTGTGGGGGAGACCCAGGCTTGATTCCCCAGCTGGCGCACATCAAGAGCAGCCACCACCTGCCCACCTGTCAGTGGAGGCTCCAGACCAACACTGGGAAGAAAGGCATGGAGATCTACCTTCTGAAAAAACAGTCAATAAAAACCCTATGGATCACAACAGTCTGATCCCATTGTACAGGGGTTGCCATGAGTTGGGGGCCAACTTAACAGCTAACACCAGCAGTAGAAGGGGATTCCTGACAGATCAGAAAGGCACAAAGGCACTGAGGCAAGAAATAGCAGATTCAAGGAGCCATCCTGGGATAGAGAGGCTACAGGGAACAGATAGTTCATTACACTCCTCTCTGGGTTCTAAAATGGAACCATGCTCTGGCTGGGATGGCTCACTGTTAGAGACATCTGAGGGGGACAGTGTGGCAGCGTAGAAAGTTTTGAAGTCAGCCTTCATTTTGAATCCTGACTTCCATTTGTGAGGTGCATGACTTTGGATAAGTTATCCAAGCCTCAGATATGTCATCCATTATTGGGAATGAACTCCACAGACTTAGAGTTATTACAAGGATATCAAGATGTATGTAGAGCAGTCAATGCATGGAGGAGCCCTGGTGGCACAGTGGTTAAGAGCTCTGCTGCTAACCAAAAAGGTCGCCAGTTCGAACCCACCAGTGGCTCCTCGGGAGAAGGATGCAGCAGTTTGCTTCCGTAAAGATTACAGCCTTGGAAACCCTGTTGGGTAGGTCTACTCTGTTCTGCAGGGTCGCTGTGAGTTGGAATTAACTCGACGACACATGACAACAACAGTTCCCGGCCCAGTCTGCACAGCATTACACATTTTCTGAGCATCTCTTCTCTGAGCACCGTGCCAGGGGCTGGTGCCTGTGCCCTCCCTCCCCTAGCTCTCACCCTAACTTCCTTTCCACTCTCTGTCTTTAAGTAGTAATTTTCTTTCTTTTCTCCTCAAACCCAGTGTCTGGAAAACTTTTTTTTCTTGCTCATTAAGTCCCAAAGAACATAATTTTCAGGGCCACCGGGTGCTCTACAAAGATCAGCACTATGCAAGGCCCTTCATTTACATAGTGGTAAAAATCCCTGTCGTTCTCAGTCAGCCACACTTGCTGCATACATAAACATTCTACAATTGAGTCTTCATGTGTGACTGGTATTCTGACGATATTCAACACTGCCAGGTAAGTAACTTACCGCCCCAGACAGGGCAGTCTCCTTAGATATATGGCATCTGGCTCCATGAAGTCACTATTCTTTAGCTTTTCCAGAGAGCCAAGGTGAGCGAGCAGCTCAGTGTTGACTTTCTGCTACTGAACCAGTTCTTATTTTCCTAATTCAGTTAAATGTTGGGTGGGCCTCATTTGAATACCGAATAAAACATAAAACTACTAGATTTGGCTTCTCTTCTGAGGCGACACCCTGAAAGGCTGATAGAAATGAAATGTTCACAATTTCAAAAATGTCAAGAGGGAAAGCTGCCCCATGTAAAACCTAGTTGATTTTCTTGGTTCATAAAGCATGTATTAAGCTCGTATTTACATCACGTACTGTGCCAGATGCCTTCATATATCTCTTTTATTTAATCCTCAGAATAGTCTTGTGACTTAAGCATTTCTATTTGACAGATGAGGACACTGGGGCTCAGAAATATTAAGTAGCTTGTCTGTGGTCACAGTGCTATTATTAAGGTGAGAGAGTGAAAATTTGAACTCAGGTCTAGGTCAAAATCCAGAGTGCTTTCCACTGAACCCCGGTTGTATCTATTCAAATAGCCATACTCTAATTGATAATAACATGAGTTGTTGTTGTTAGGTGCCATTGAATCAGTTCCAACTCATAGAGACCTTATAAAACGCTGCCCGGTCCTGCACCATCGTTGCTATGTTTGAGCTCGTTGTTGCAGCCACTTTTGTCAATCCATCTCGTTGAGGGTCTTCCTCTTTTTCGCTGACCCTCTACCGAGCATGACGTCCTTCTCCAGGGACTGGTCCCTCCTGATAACATGTCCAAAGTATCTGAGACAAAGTCTCACCATCCTTGATTCTAAGGAGCATTTTGCCTGTACTTCTTCCAAGACAGATTTGTTTGTTCTTCTGGCAGTTCATGGTATATTCAACATTCTTCACCAACACCATAATTCAAAGGCATCAGTTCTTCTTCGGTCTTCCTTATTCACTGTACAGCTTTGACATGCATATGAGGTGACTGAAAATATCACGGCTTGGGTCAGGCCCAGCTTAGTCCTCAAAGTGACATCTTTGTTTTTCAGCACTTTAAACAGGTCTTTTGTAGTTGTCATTAACATTTATTTAGCTCTTCTCATGCGGCAAGCACAGTGCTGAGCAATTCATGTATATGACATGACCCTCACAATCACTCTATGAGGTAGGTTTATCAAAATCTCCATTTTACAGTTGAGGAAACTGAGTTTTGTAAGAGTTCAGTAACTGCTTTGTTCTCACAGCAGGTAGGGAGCAGGGCCACAGTTTGAACCTAAGTCTGTCTATTCCAGGACCCATCCTCTTAACCATTAGGCTAGACTGCAGGAAACAAAATTCTAGACCTGGCTCCCACCAGGCAAGTTACTTGATAGCTCTGTCTCAATTTCCTTGTTAATTAAATGGAGATACTGTTACTTGTCCCTATCTCACAGAGATATTTTTGAGATTATAAATTGACAAAGTGTGTAAGCTTTAAAGGAAATTGCTATATAAATCTAAGGCGTTGTCACAAGCTTCACTCAGATCTTCTTGATCTCACGATCATAAAGGGATTTAGCTGACATCATTAGCTCTCAAACATCCTCTGAAGTGGGTAGTATTATTATCTCCACTTATCAAAAAGCTGAAGCACAAGGAGATGATGCCATTTGCCATTCAGTGGCAGAGCTGGGGATAAAACCAAAGATTTCTAACTCCCATTGTTTATGTTCTTATGACAAAATCCTATTTTTGCATTTCAAACTTAATTGTAAAAACAGACAAGGTATCATTATTGCAGTGTTTGCTTCAAAACACAGATTAAACACCTTCAGAAATTAGATTTTCTACCACAGCAACACTGATGTCTAAGGTTCTTAATCCTCATATTCTACAGAAAACAGAATCAGAAAGAAAAAAATTTCCATTTCCCTAGGATAGACTTCAGTTTTTTAGTTTTCTCAAACAACTTGTTAATCAAAGATTACAAAACTGGCTGAGCCATTACCTTGCTTCAACTAGTGAGTTATAAGCTTCCACAAGGAACATTAAACTTCACTTATTAAGTTGGCCCTTCATAAAACCAGAGGAAAAAAGGATCGACTACATTCTCACATGATAAATACCTAACACAGTTATACAAGTTGACTTGTAAATGTTCCTCACTTAACAACCCACAATACCCTGAGCTCAAAATTCAAGTTTCAAAGCTAACAGTATAATTAAAACAACAGAAACACATGTGGCTCCTTTATGATCCTTCTTCTTCTGAATCAACTTCAAGTAACAGCCGCGTGCTTTCCACCCATGCACTGCCAGAAACACGCAAACTTTAAAGTAAAACAGAAAGTAGTATGGGGCCATTTCTGTCTTCAAGTCTCTGGCTTAAATGGGGAACGCACGTTCGGTCTAGTTCCCAGATTATTAGTGTCTTCTAATTTGTGTTTTCTAGAACAACAAAATGATCTTTCAATTATCACCAGCTTGATAATCACACATTCTGAAATTACCACAGGGACCAAAGAGGGGAAATAAGGGAAAGAAAGAAATTTCCACTCTCAAAAGTGAGCTAAGTACTGGAGTCCATAGATACTTCACCATTAGTCCCTCTGACTCTAACTGCATTACAGATTCCTAAGTGCAAAACCTGTCATTTTGTTAGACAAAAACTAAGTCACAGGAACCCAGAGTTGTTCTACTAACGTCACAAGAGAATCTGCTTCTTGAGTGGCTTGAGATGTCTAAATTCACTCCTGCTGTTGTTGTTTTGTTACAGGGTCGCTATGAGTCAGAATCGACTCAATGGCAGTGGGTTTGGTTTTTTTTTTTGGTTGTTGTTTTGAGGTGCTGTCAAGTTGGTTCAGACTCACAGAGATCCTATTTACAACAGAAGAAACACAGCTGGGTCCTGTGCTATCCTCACAATCATTGCTTGAACCCATTGTTGCTGCCACTGTGTCAATCCATCTCCTTGAGGGTCTTCCTCTTTTTTGCTGACCCTCTACTTTACCAAGCACGATGTCCTTCTACAGGGACTGGTCTGTCCCGACACGTCCAAAGTACATGAGATGAAGTCTCACCACCTGTGCTTCTAAGGAGCATTCTGGCTGGACTTCTTATATGACAGATCCGTTCACTGTTCTGGCAGTCCACAGTATATTCAATATTTTGTTTGCCAATACCATAATTCAAAGATATCAATTCTTGTTCAGTCTTCCTTATTCACTGCCCAGCTTTCACATGCATATGAGGTGACCGAAAATACCATGGCTTGTGTCAGGTGCACCTTAGTCCTCAAAGTGACATCTCTGCTTTTTAACACTTTAAGGAGGTCTTTTTGCAGCAGATTTGCCCAATGCAATGCATCCTTTGATTTCTTGACTTCTGTTTCAATGGGCATTGATTGTGGATAAAAGTAAAATGAAATCCTTGACAACTCCAATATTTTTCCGTTTATCATGTTAGAAAAGAAAACCAATAACCCCCCCACAAACGGTCATTCTTAGTTTTTTAATAATGTCTTCTTTCTGTGACCATTAGTCCCAGCTCCCCCACAAGAACCCAACCATCGTAACGTAAATTTACTCCTAGCTACGTAATAAACATCCTCCCATCTGAGCAATGGGCTGTGCAAAGGGAGCAAAGGGTGCTTTACATAGGAATCCTAGTTCTTTCAGAGGTTGTTTTTATGTGTCAGCCAGCCTTTCCTTGGAGAAAATCTCTGTCTTGGTTTCTGTAATTGAAACAAATTACCTGTCAGATGGACCAGGAAGGAGGGAGAGAAGCCTCTAAGGTCTCTTGAACTTTAATGTGAATGTGAATCACCTGGAGATATTGTTCAACTGCGCAATATGATTCAGAAGGTGGGGGTGGGGACTGAGAGGCTGCGTGTCCAACAAACTCCCAGGTGATGTCAACGTTAATGCTCAACAGGCCACACTTTGAGTAGCAGGACTCTAAGGAACACTTCCAAACAGGAATAATCTCGATCAGATGTTTATTCTCAAAACATACAGCCCCCACCAAGAGTTTATGAAGGGAGAGAATATTCTAGAGCCCAAACAAAGTATCCACCTCTTTTTTGTGACTTTTACCATCTGGTTGCAAACCCAACATAATATCTTAATAAAGAGCAACTTTCAAGAATGTCTTGTGCTGACAATTTATTGGTGCTTGATTGACTGGGGCTTGTATGGATACAAAACCCTTAAATCCTTGAATCAAAGAGTTGATTCAAAACAAATACTTCTAACAAAAACATGCGAAAGGCTAATGAATTAAGCGATGTTTACAAGTAGTTTATAAGAAAATCATCTGGGATTGATAATTTTCATTTCCCCCCACAAAATAAATAGCACATGTACTAAAGAAGACACTTCTCCTTAAGCAGGAGAAAAAAAAAAAAGAATGAATTGTTTCAGTGAGGAAAAGAGCAACACTAAGACATACACAAATTTATGAGCAGGGTTAAATTTTACTCAATTTTCGGAGGAGCTGGGGAAGGACTCAGGGAAAGAAACCAGCTGATTAATTTAAATGGAAAAGATTACACATCATAGCAACACTCCCCTACCCTTAAGGAAACCAATAAACCCCCACAAGTATTCATTCTTAGGTTTTTAATAATGTTTTCTTTCTGTGATCATTAGCCCAACCTCCCCCACAAAAATCCAACCAACCATCATAAAATTTAAGTTGGTGATAGGTCCACCGGGCTCTCCTTCATGTCTACCCTTACACGCTTTTCAAGCCAATGGGAGTAAATTCACGGTGGAAGGGGCAAGAGTATAAAAAGCACACTAGTTCTTTTCACTCAGCTATCTTTCAGAAGGAAACCCTCCATCTTGAGCTTCTTTCCGCACGTTTCCAGGTAAGGCATCTCAGTGCTTGCGTGCATTCTTCACCCCCATCACAGTGAAGGTAGCAGCTGTCAGTTTCTCATAAACAAGGAGCATGAGCGCAGCGGTGAGGACTGTTTGCAACAGTTTGGCTTCCAGGCCTTTGTAGAGTCCCATTATTCCAAAGCGTCTAAAAGGAGAGAGGTTTAAAAAAATGAAAAGTTTTCTTTATAAAAGTCAATTCTTGTATCAGAGAAAGACGCTACTTTGACAGCTACTTTGCAAAAACAAGGGATCAAAACAAGCACTGGAGGTTTTAGGTTTCAGCACAGACTTTTGTTGTCAAAGTCCTTATTTTTAAAGATATTTGAAGGCTGATGAAAGTTTCGTGTTCCTGAGCCACCACTGCTTTGTTGTTTTTATAGCCATTCATTAGCAGAATGCCAACAGTACCCCACGATAGGATGCAGGTCCTAAACCCTCCTAAAATATTATAGTACTCAAATCTGAGATCTAACCAAAGACTTTTAGGTCTTTATTAACACTCTCCTGACTCAACCAATTCCTTGCTTATTTGTAAATGTTATTTTATTGTTGAGAATAAACACAGCAAAACATCCCCCAATTCGACAGTTTATAATGTACAATTCAATGACACTGATAACATTCTTCAAGTTGTGCAACCATTCTCACCCTCCTTTTCTGAGTTGTTCCTGCCCCATTAACATAAACTCACTGTCCCCTAAGGTTCCCATGAAATCCTTTTAGTTGCTGTTGTCAATTTGATCCCATAGCTCTCAGAAGAGCATAATGCTCAAGGAAGGTATTTTTTACTAGTTAAGCTAAACTATTGTTTGGTTTTAAGAAGACTTCAGGGGATATTTCTGGTTGAAGATGTAAAGATGATCTCATGGCAATAGTTTTAGGGGTTAATCCAGCCACCGTGGCTCCAGAAAGACTGTGGAGTCCATAAGAATTTGAGATTCTGTTCTGCATTTTCCCCTTTTGAACAGGATTCTTCTAAAGAATCTTTGATCAAAATGTTCAGTAATGGTAGCCAGGCACCATCAGTTCTGGTCTCATGGCAAAGGAGACAGCTGTTCATGGAGACAATTAGCTACACACTCCATTTCTTCCTCTTATTCCTGACTCTCCTTCTTCCTCTGTTGCTCCAGGTGCCAACTCAGTTATTTCAATTTAATAGTCTCTAGGTTGCCAACTGGTTTAGATCATTTTAGCCTCAATAAAACTAGAGAATGAGATAGAAATGAAAGGCTATCAGAGTCTCAGTCTTCCCACACATTTGGTCCTCTAACCCAAAGTTTGGATCTCAAGGTGCAGGATTCATCAGAATCACCTGAAGGGCTTGTTAAACCACAGATTGTTGGGTCCTGTCTTGGTCATCTAGTGCTGCTATAACAGAAATACCACAAGTGGATGGCTTTAACAAAGAGAAATTTATTCTCTCACAGTCTAGTAGGCCACAAGTACAAATTCAGGATATCAGCTCTAGGGGAAGGCAGTCTCTCTGTTGGCTCTGGTGCAAAGTCCTTGTCATCAGTCTTCCCTTGGACTAGGAGCTTCTTTCTCCACTCAGGAACCCAGGTCCAAAGGACGTGCTCTGCTCCCAGTGCTGCTTTCTTGGTGGTGTGAGGTCCCCCTGTCTCTCTGCTCACTTCTCTCTTTTATATCTCAAAAGAGACAGGCTTAAGACACTACCTTATCTTGTAGATCTCACGAGAATAACTACCGCTAATCCACCATAGTGACAGGATTTACAACACATAGGGAAATCACATCAGATGACAAAATGGTAGAAAGTCATACAATACTGGGAATCATGACCTAGCCAAGTTGACAGATATTTTTAGGGGACACAATTCAACCCATGACAGGTCCCATCCCAGCATTTCTGATTCATTAAATCTAGGGTGGGGAGGGAGAGTTTGCATTTCTAACAAGCTCCCAGGTGAGGATGAAGATGCCAGTCTGGGGACCACCCCTTGAGAACAACGACTCTAACATCAGAGAAGAGTGCTTCAGCTAGAACCAGGAGTTCAGAGTAATGATCTCGCCAAAGCTACTTGTGGAGAGTGAATTAATCTCATATGGTATTTCATCAGCAACTCTAGGGTGATAGGACAGCATGCAGATTGAGATGCTAAAGCTGATCAAGAGCTCCATTCAGAAGTTATTACTACAGGTCGTCCCCAATTTATGACGTATTCTAGTTATGATGAACCACACTTATGACTTTTTTTGTATATTTTATTGTTAGTAATATGTTCCACATATAATGTTGCAGCACCTAATTTGGTGTTATCATTCTCAGATGTTCAAGTTATGATTTACTGTTCGAAACACTGCTGTATAGCAGGCTATGGTCTGTCTACAATGAAGTTGGTGTCGGGAGTCTTCACGGATAGAAAGTTGGGCAACAGTCAATTCTAACGACATATGACAAGTGAACTGTGCATGTGCCCAACAGTCATTAGGACTCTGGCTTCATTGTTATGATACTGACGCTGACTTCATTACAGACCACAGGTCTGTAGCTTGACCTTATTTGGTGTTTCACACCAGCAGAACCATCAGTCGTTAATTTCATTGTTGGAGTAAATTTTTATGATTTTATAATTTGTGAATTTTTTTAATGTATATATATATATGTATTGGAGCACTGGTGGCACAATGGTTAAAAGCTACAGCTGCTAAGCAAAAGTTCAGCAGTTTGAATCCACCAGCTGCTCCTTGGAAACCCTATGAGGTAGCTCTACTCTGCCCTACAGAGTTGCTGTAACTCAGAATTGACTCAATGGAAACGGTTTGGCTTTTTTTTTAATGTATGTATTAAAATATACATGTAAGTTTATATGTAATCTTTCCAACCCCCAAAGACAAAGATCAGATTTATAAAGATACTGATTAAAAAAGGCAATAACAATGAAAACTAAAAAAAAAAAAAAAAAACCCCAGAGGTATTCGACTTACGTTGGAATCGACTTATGACGAAGCTGTTGGAATGGAGCCCTGTCATAAGTCACGATCACCTGTGTATTTTACAGTAAAATCTGCAAAAGCTGGAACCTGAAGAGGGCAGAAACCTGTCAGAGAAGGTAAACGCAAGTATTTTCCACTAAATAGAGAGTGACAGAAAAGTGGTGACTGCCTGTGTCAAAGGTGGAAAATTTGCAAGACTTGGCAAATTAAGGCAGTCTCGTCGAGTTCCGCCTCTCACAGGTCTCACTGTACATATTTGCTATGTGTGAAAAGCCTATTTGGGACAAATCATGTGATAAATAGGAACAAAAAGCCTTGACCCATGAATTTCTAGTTCATTGACTAACTTGAATTACGTTAACCCAAGAAAGTCCACCTCACTGTTTCTCAGAGTAAGGTCCACCCACAACAGAATCATCAGGGTTAGTTTAGAAATGTAGCCTGCCAGCCCCACACCAGAGGGGAGGCTTGAATCCACATTTTAACAAGCACCTCAGGTGATTCTTAGCCACAGAAAAGTTTGGAGAGATCTAGTATGGTATACTGCACTATATGGAGAACGCGGCATCAAGACTGGAGGAAGACTCATTAACAACGTCAGTTATGCAGATGACACAACCTTGCTTGCTTAAAGTGAAGAGGACCTGAAGCATTTACTGATGAAGATCAAAGACTACAGCCTTCAGTATGGATTATACCTCAACATAAAGAAAACAAAAATCCTCATAAATAGACCGATAAGCAACATCATGACAAACGGAGAAAAGACTGAAGTTGTCAAGGGTTTCATTTTACTTAGATCCACAATCAACATCCATGGAAGCAGCAGTCAAGAAATCAAACGATACATTGCATTGGCCAAATCTGCTGCAAAAGACCTCTTTAAAGTGTTAAAAAACAAAGATGTCACTTTAAGGACTAAGGTGGGCCTGACCCAAGTCATGGTGTTTTCAATCACCTCCTATGCATGCAAAAGCTGGGCAATGACTAAGGAAGGCCGAAGAAGAATTGACACCTTTGAATACTGAATATACCACAGACTCCCAAAAGAATGAACAAATCTGCCTTGGAAGAAGTACAGTCAGAATGCTCCTTGAAAGCAAGGATGGCGAGGCTTCATCTCACACACTTGGGATGTGTTATCAGGAGGGATCTGTCCCTGGAGAAGGACATCATGCTTGGTAAAGTAGAGGGTCAGCGAAAAAGAGGAAGACCCTCAAGAAGATGGATTGACACAGTGGCTGCAACAATGGGCTCAAGCATAACAACGATTGTGAGGATGGTGCAGAACCAGGCAGTGTCTTGTTCTGTTGTACATAGCACCTCGATGAATCAGAACTGATTTGACAGCACCTAACGGCAACAACGGCCACATGTGGCAATTAAAATTAAATTCAATTAAAAATTCAGTTTCTCAGTGGCACTGGTCCTATTTCAAGTGCTGCACAGCCACGTGTGGTTAGTGGCAACCCTACTGGACAGCACAGATATTTCTCTCATCGTAGAGGAATGGACAGAATGAAACTCTTCATTCAATAGTCAGCAAGTGCTGACCAAGCATCTGAGTTTGAACATCCGCTCTGCCTCTTATCTGTCTGGTATTGGGCAAGCTGCTTTCTTTCTCTTAATCTTTTTCCTATGCTGCAAAAATGTGAATGTTACCATGCTTCCGCATTCACAAGGCTGTGTGAGACCTAAACAAGATAAAAGATGTAAAAATACACTGGATTTGAGAACTTATATAACCCTATAGATCTCAATTTAACTGTACTAACTTTCCTGTTAACAATATGTTTCTTAGCTCTCACACTGCAAGTAAGAACGTAGAAACAGAAACTGGTATCACTTTCTGGGTGAATTTGGCAACGTCTATAAAAATTTTATATGTTCAAACTTCTTAAACATGTAATTCCAATTCAAGAAATTCTGTCTATAATTCTATCCACTCAGGTGTACAAAGCTAAATTTATGGGTTGTTCATTCGGCAACGTATGCAAGGGCAAAAACCTGGAAAAAATCTAAATACTCATCAGTAAGTATGCTAGTAAATAAATCATGGTATATTATATAATACAAAGGTAGGCATCACTACAAAGAATATATTTATAGATATTGATGTGAAGAACTGTTTGTGATATTATGTTTAAAAAAGAAGCACATTATAGAACAGTATTACCACATGATTCCATTAGTATAAAAATGAACACACAAAAAAGATGTTTTATATAATATTTTGCAAATACACTTAACTGTGAGAACATTTTGGAAAAGGGATAAGGAGAGAGAGAAAACAGGGAGTATGTACGGATGTATTTATTTATAGCTTTACTCAAGTTTACTGACTTCAATTGGATAAGTTCTGACTTATGTATACTCCCCTAAAACCATCACTACACTCAGGACAGTGAACATATCCATCACTCCCAGAAGTATCCTCATGTCTCCTCCCCCGCTTGCCCCAGCCCCCAAGTATCCACTGTTCTGCTGTCACTATCAATTAGTTTGCATTTTCCAGAATTTTATATAAATAGAATCATACGGTATGAATCTTTTTCATCTGGCTTCTTTCAGTCGGCATAATTATTCTCAGATTTGTCCATGTTGTTGCATATATCAATCATTCCTTACTTTTTATTTGAGTAGTAGTCCACTCTAGGAAACCCTGCTGGCTAGCAGTTGAGAGCTACAGCTGCTAACCAAAAGGTCGGCAGTTCAAATCCACTAGGCGCTCCTTGGAAACCCTATGGGGCAGTTCTACTCTGTCCTGTGGAGTTGCTATGAGTTGGAATCGACTCAACGGAATGAGCATTCCATTGTAAGATATACAACACCTTGTGAATCTATTTACCCACTGATGGACATCTAGATTGCTTCCAGTTTTTGACTGTTGCAAATAAAGCTGCTATTTATATTTGTGTACAAGTTTTTGTGTAGACATACGCTTTCATTTCTCCTGGGTAAATTACTTCAGAGTAGAATAACTGAGTCCTACGGTGGGTATAAATTTAACTTTTTAAGTAAATGCCAGCTGGCTTTCCAAAGTGGTTGTACCATTTCTACTCCCATCAGCAGTGTAAGAAAGTTCTAGCTGCTCCACATTCTCACCAACACTTGGTTATGTGAGTATTTTTCATTTTATACCAATTACTTGTCTTTGATTTTATTTTTAGTCCCAAGCCTATCTATTTTTATAATAAACTTATTTATTTTAAAAGTACCTTGTATCTAGGCACAGTAATAAAGTTATGGCATCTTTTGCTTCAAAGGAGACCCCTGCCTTATTTGACATCTTAAAGGGTCAGTTTCTTTGAGTCACACAGGGAAATGACAATACTACCTGCTTCATAGGGGAACTGTTAGGACTAAGTGAGATTAACCATATAAGGCATCTAGCTCAATGTCTGGCACAGAGCAAGCACTCAAAAATGTTAGCTACTTATGATGGTTAAGGTTGTCAATTTGATTGGGCCATGATTCTCACTGGTTTGGCAGTTATGTACTGATGTAATTTGGCAGTTATGTAATGATGTGGTTATTTTCCATTTCCTGATATAATCACCTCGATGACGTGATCTGATGTGATCAATCAGTTGTAAGGGGAGTTTCCTTGGCGCTGTGGCCTGCACCCAATATATATGGACGTTCTGGCAAAGATTGCTGGCTTTTGTTTGCTCTGGATCCTGTCAACATCTGACCTTCAGTTCTTGGGTCTTGAGCCAGCAGCCTGCCATACTGCCTGCCAATCTTGGGATGTGTTGGCCTCTGCAACCTATGAGCCAGCAGCCTACTGTCTTACCTGCAGACATCTGATTCATCAGCCCCTGCAGCTATGTATAAGTCAAGAGAAGACTCCAGTCCGACGACTGACCCACAGACTTGGGACTTGTCAGACTTTACACTGAGCCATTTCCTTGAGATAAGTCTCTCTCTCTCTCCTTCTCTCCTCTATATGTGTATGTATATACATAAACTTTACTGGATTGTTTTGTTTCTCTAGAGAAATCAGCATAAGACTTTTGGAACTGAAAATGGTTCTAGAGAAACAAACTTGTGAGGATGAGCTTTCTAAATTAGTTCTCAAGTCTGGTTAGTCTTAAAGATGTTGATGACTCTGCTTCCAGGAGTAAAGAGGGTACTGCTAATCCATGACATGAGGTGGCAATTTAAACATGCAAAATATCACCACCAAGAGATCAAGTATTGGTGAGAGGCAAGGCTCTGGGCGAGCACATGATTGATATTTTTCAATGATTTTGTCAGAATGAGAAGTATGAGGAAGCTCGTTGGTTGGTCCTACTTTTGCCAGACAAAGCAGGGAATGAAAGAAGTGAACTCAGGGCTTCAGAGTCACAGCTCAAGCGCTGCATAAACAGTCTCAAAGTTGCCACTTGTGCCCTGAAAGCCTTATTTCTTGTAGTAACAGAGCTGATATTGCTGAAAACCAAACCCAGAGTCTTACTGTAACAGTGGCTGAATTACAGCGCCAATTCAATTTCCAATCTCTAATGGTGTCTGAGGTTCACGTGAGGGCATTGATTGGGAAGAAATGGGATCATGAAACTTGGGATGAAGAGATATGGGCAGATAATCAGGAAGCTGAGGACACTGAGCCCCTAAATTCCATTGAATCACTCCTGCCTATGGAACCAGCCCTCTCACTTCCATCTCAAGAAATTACTTCATCTTTGTCTGATAAGCCACCCTCCCCAGTAAAACCAACATCCCCTCCATCATCTGATGAGATGATTGATTGATGACTGATCCCCTCAAACATCAGATGAGATTAACCCAGCTGTGTATGAACAGTCTTTGTCTGAGTCATTGCCTGGGGCGGTGTCTGAGTCATTGTGTGATGTACTGCCTGAGGCAGATACAAGACATTGCCGAATGTTTTCAAAACACATCCCCACCACACACTTTTGCTTCTAGACCTATAACTGGACTTAAGTCTCATCGACCTTCCAAAAGGTGAAATATGAAGTGTGACCCAGGAGGAGGTACACTACACTCCAAATGAACTGCTTGACTTTCTTAACACATACAAACATAAGATGTAAACGGGGCCAGTACATTTACAATTGTACGCGTGTACATTTTAGTTGTATCATGTAAGGTCCAAGTATGACTTTGTATCTGTCTTTGTTTAGAGACTGTGCATGGTTTAATGAGATGTGTACAGGGAACAAGTGACAAGGGGTGGACTGTGATGGTTAAGGTTGTGTGTCAACCTGGCTGGGCCATGACTCTCAGTGGTTTGGCAGTTATGTAATGATGTAGTTATCCCTCATTTTGTGATATAATGGAATCACCTCTGTGACATGATCTGATGTGATCAGCCAGTCAGTTGTAAGGGGAGTTTCCTCAGGGATGTGGCCTACATCCTATATATATGGATATTCTGGCAAAAGCTTGCTGGCTTCTGCTCGCTCTGGATCCTGCATCCAGCTCATCATCATTTGAACTCTGGTTCTTGGGACTTGAGCCAGCAGCCTGCTGATCCTGGGGTTCATCAGCCTCTGCAGTCTGCGAGCCAGCAGCCTGTTATCTTACCTGCCGATACTGGATTTGTCAGCCCCTGCAGCTATGAGTTGGGAGACACCTCCAGCCTGATGCCCGACCCACAGGCTTTGGACTTGCCAGCCTCTACAACTCCATAAGCCATTTGAAGCCATTTCTTTGAGATAAATCTCTCTCTTTCTCTAAATATATACACGTCACTGGTTTTGCTTCTCTAGAGAATCCAGCCTAAGACACTACTCTCATCATCATCACCACCATCATCATCATCATAACTGTTATTACTCTTCTGACTCCCCCCGGCCCTCTTCCCACTATTACTACTCTATAAAATAACATCTGCTTATTCTTATCGACAAGAGGGGTCATAGGATAGGTCATTAATGGAAACTACACCCAGGCAGAACAGTCTCTATATTATATTACAGGAGGGTTCCCTTTCTAAAGAAGTTCTGTATATTTGTATTTAACAAAGAATAAGGATCTGAACTTTTCCATAACTTCCCCAAATGTTGTCATATCGCACTAAGCTCCTAAAACGAGAAATGTCTGAGCATAGCACACAAGGACGAAGTTTTCTAGGCTGCCAGAAGCTAAGGCAGTAGGGCAAGGAAAGGAAGTCCAGCCACTGCCTGACAGAGCTGACTGCTGAAAGAGAGGACAGAATGTGCATAATCTATAAAGCTCACCTTACTCGTTGGTGCAGATGATAGAGAACATTCCGAAGGCTCCCCAACGTTCTGTTTTCTGGGTTTAGACTGTGACGCCCAAACTGGGGAAGAAGGAAAAAGCATAAATAATGCCTGTTACTGTTTTCTTTATCTTAATTTCTACCTGGAGAGGAAATTGTGTTAGAGTAAGGTCTTACAACGCATAATGAAAATATCTAAGAAGTACCACAGATTTCATTATTTCTCTATTCTTAATGAAGTAAGTGTAAGGCAGGCATAAAAATTTTCATTGACACAGAATTATGAAGGAAATTCTACTTCAAAAAAAAAAAAAGTCAGGATGGTGATTTAGACATTGGTGGTACGGCTTTAACTTCTACTTCTTTATAAAATTCTGATAAACACTTATCAGTTAGCAACTCTGCAGTCCAAGCTCTTCGTATTATATGTTTACTATATAAAAATGTTAAAATACATTTATTTGAATGCCACTGTTTTAAAATAAAGGACCCCTGATGGTACAGTGTTTAACACGCTCAGCTGCTAACCAAAAGGTCAGCAGTTCAAACCCACCAACTGCGCCACGGGAGAAAGATGTGGCAGTCTGCTTCTGTAAAGACTTACAGCCTTGAAAATCCTACGAAGCAGTTCTACTCTGTTCTACAGGGTTGCTATGAGTTGGAATCGACTCAACAGCACCGGGGTTTTTTTGGTTTGGTTTTAAAACATGTTAGTAAGAATACTTTTAACTCAAACCCAAAATAAACCCACGGCCATCGGGTTGATTCTGACTCATAGTGACCCTACAGGACGGAGAAGAACTGCCCCATAGGGCTTCCAAGGCTGTAAATCTTTAGGGAAACAGACTGCCACAACTTTCTCCTGCAGAATGGCTGGTGGTTTGAACTGCCAACCTTTCTGTTACCAGCCCAGCACTTAACCACCAAGCCACCAGGGCTCCTTATACTTTTAACAGAAAATAATAATTTTTTAAACTGAAAAACTTCTACTACCACCCCCCATTTATGCTGAAATGAGTCCTATGAATTTTTCCTCCAAAACAGATCTTGCGTCTGCTCACAGCTTCTCTCTCCTCTCCACTGTTACTGCCCTAATCTAGACTACCGTCACCTCTCACCTGCATTTCTAAATGGCCTCCTACCTGACTACCCCTCTCAGACCTTTGACCAATTCATAAAAGCCGCAGTAATCCTTGAGAATCCTAAGTCAGATCATGGTACTCCCTGCTTAAAGCCCTTCAAAGGCTTCCCACTGTGGTGAGAATAAAATCTAGAATCCTCACCTACAGTCCCCTGCTTACTTTTCCAACCTCATCCTGGGCCACTCCCCAGTCACAGTGCCCTGTTTTTAGTCCCTGAAACTCACCAAGCTCTCAGCACATCATGTTCTTACTATCTAAAGTGTTCTTCTACTCTTTGCAGAGCTGAGTTCTTTTCTTTCTTTAAATATGCCTCCTCGGAGAAACCCACTTCCAGTTATCCAACTAAGAAATGCCCCACCCTGCCCCTCTCTACTAAATCACAGTGCTGTTCACTTCTTCCCTTCTCGATCTGTAACTACATATTTACTTCACTTGTTTACCTGTTCACTGTCTCCTCAACTAGCTCCATGGGGGCAGAGGTTGCACTTTCATTCACCACTGTGTACCACACCAGGTGTTTAATAAATATTTCACTGAAGGAACGCAAAAAGAGAAATCTGGAAGTGCTTTAGGCAAGCTAAATCATTTATTCCTCCTGAGTGAAGTGAAAGAATTAACCTCTGAGTTTGTAGAGGATAATGTGCCCTAGGGCACTAAGTAAACCAACTGGAATGAGAAAGAACAACACTTATGCTTTCCTGAGGTCCTTAAGGAACGTTCCTCCATGTTTGGGTTTTCGGAGACACTATGTTACCTAAGAAATTGCAAATTCAAACTTCATTCCAAATCACTTAAGAAACCAACTGATAGCCAGCCTGGTTAGCAGAATATCAAACAAATAGAAAACGGATGAGGAATACTTTAGCCTACCAACTGATTACTTTATTGCTTTATTAACTTTTCTTAAGGGAGTTGGGGCTTTTAGATAGAGAGAGGCCGTATTGTAGGATATTGTTTGACTAAATGCAGGGAGAACCCCATACTTACCCTCAGAATCGATTGTACAGTCTGCATGGGATAGGTAACCGTGGTGGCAATCGCTTTGGCTATCGCACCAATGATGAACACATCCAAAGAAGAAAGCTGGAGAGCAAAGGAAGACGGAAGGAAGCATGTCAATCCTAACAAGATGGTGTCGTCATGTGCCATCGAGCTGATTGACTCATGGTGATCCTATAGGACAGAGTAGGACTGCCCCACAGAGTTTTCTGGCTATAACCTTTACGGAAGCAGACTGCCACTCTTTCTCCCGCGGAGTAGCTGGTGGGTTTGAACTGTCAACCTTTCGGTTAGCAGCCAAGTGCTTACCAACTGTACCACCAGATTATTATTTTGGTGCTTTCAAAATAGGATTACCTTCGTCCGTTTCTTTAAAAGCTGCCGTTTTAAACCTTCGTAGAACATGAATTGGAGAGCAGGATTGAAGACCAACAGCAAGGAAGGAAATGTGCCATTCCACAAAGCCAAGATTCCTTCATCTCGAATTATCTGGCGAAAAGCATCTAAGCAAGAAATCAGGGGCTTTTGAAAAGCATGACAAAAATCCCTTAACTAGAGAAGACATGTGAATTCTATTGAAATGTACCCAGAACATAAACCATACTAGTTCTATCAAAACTTCCTTCCTCCAATGGTATTTTAGAGGTAAGTTCATCAGTTAATTTTTTTTTTTTAATAGTCAGACACTGACAGTCACCAAGTTACTGAGAGATCAACTTCAAGCACAGGCAAGGTTTTCCTGAGAATCTGAGGTCAGAATGTCAAGTTTTCCTAACTAATCATCACCACCAGCAGAAACTCTGTATTACAGAGGGCTGTGAGCTGATAGGCCACATGTTTTACAACACAGTACAACAAAAGATGAGTCCACTACATGGTATCTGCCTTACAAGAAAACCATTGCTCTCATTCCCAAAAGTTATTCCTACATTGCTTTAATATACAAAGACAGAAACGTGGCAAAGGAGAAACTGACAATGTGGTACTATTAAAAAGTAGAAGCTCTAAATAAGTGAGAAATAGCTTATTTTAACTATCATCTTCTAGGGATCCTTAAAATACATTAACCATTATTTCTTAAAGATAAAACATTATTCTGCAGACTTAAGCCAGGCACTCCTCAAACTCTGAACTTTCAAACCTACTGATGTTTGCAGAACTTTATGATTACACAGGAACTTGCATAAACTCCAGGTTTCTGACATTTTTATCATCTAAAAATATTGTTTTATTCCTTGTTTTGTAAGTAAAGGGTAAAAAACTATAAAAATATATTTAACACTAGGGTCTGCACCTAGGAACCTTTGTACTCTTTCTTTGTTTCAAAATAAAGGATACTAAAAAAAGTGAAAAAAAAAAAAAAAGTAGAAGCTCAAAGGTATCAGATATTAACCTGGTACGTTTATCCAAAGACAACTCTAGAAAAAACACATAGTAGCTTAAAAAATATTCAGCCCTTTCTCTCCACTCCATGGGAGCAGTATACTTCTCTACCCCTTGTTTTTGGACCTGGCCATGTAACACGCCCTGGCCAGTAGGATGTTAGCAGATAAGACGCAACCAGGGGCTTGTACATGCTGATACAAGTGAGCGTATCCTCTTGTTTTGCCATCACCATGAGAACAACATGCTCTGGCTGGTCCCACAGAGAGGACAATAGACATGTCAGCCTAGGATAGTCAAATCTAGGCTGTCCATCCATAGATACAAAAGCTAAAGAAATACTGTATAAACACTGAGACTTGAAGTTGTTATGCAGCATTATCGTGGCAATAATTCCAGATACAAAGAGAAAAGAAAACCTTTAAACAAGAACTCACCCAAGACACTTACCGATGATACCTTTGTAGTTGGTTGGTACAATGTCTTCATTCCTGAATTTTGCCCCTTGGAGCTTCAGTCTGGTATTTACCACCCAGAGTGGAGTTGTTAGCAACACATTCACCACTCCTTTAAAAAGAAAGAGGGAGAGACAAAAGGAAAGCAAAATGTAATCCTTTAAGCATTACTGTCTTATGTTACAGCTTTCACATACCAATGTTCCATTTATACTTCTGGCAGTGGTCTACTAGGAGACTTATGGTAAAGCGGCTCTTTGTGCCAAGGTACAACACAAGCCACTACTGTCAGAAGCAATTCACAAGCCTTTCTGATAGCAAAATGGCTGACAGCAGCACCTCTGAACATGAAAAGAGTAATAAATTTACACATTTGCAGAGTAGTAGACAATCTACTTGCCATTTTATAGAGCATCCAAGGTAGCAATTCTGACAGAGTTTTAAGTACAATTTGTAAGTACAACAGCTGCAGAGGGGGCAGTGGATTATCGACCACATGCTCAGTTCATGACAACACCAGATAAAACACACAATTTACAGCTTTCATGTAAGTAGCTCATAAAGTTTTGAGTGAGGACGGATCTGGTAAAACGAGTGACAGACAGGTGGGAGGAAATGATGAAATTTCAGCAGTGTTTTACCAGGGCCGAGAAGCTGCAGAGGAGGCCCCCGTCACTGAGGAAACTAGGACAGGCAGGTGGCAAGCAGCAGCTACAAGCAGTCACAAACACCTGGAACAGTCTCACAAGCACCAAGATCCTTACAAGCTTAAGGGTGGGGATCGTGGTCCCCCAAGGTTGCCTCAGAGTGGAACAATACAATGAGCCAGGTACTTCTTTTTTGAAAATACATGATCCCAATTAAACATCATCTTGAGATATTAAAATACTCCTCAACAGTCCTGAAATGATTAAAAAAAAAAAAAACCAGACAGAGTTGTAAAAAAGTAACTGACACGTAGTATACACTATACAGATATTTGTTAAATAAATAATGGAGCAAACTCAGCCAACAAGCATGCACAGAGCTGTCTGGCTCCAGTCACACCCTGAAGAATCAACAGGTACAACCTGAAGGCAGAGAAATCTTCTTATACTAAAAGTCATTTAAACACAACTGGAGAAAGAATGTCTTGATTTAAGGAATCTCAAAACATACTATGTAGAAAATACAGTCTAACTAAGGATAAACTTAGTGGAACAGCCAAGAGATTCAAATTCTACTTTCTCATTTGTTGCATACAGTTGCAAAACTAAGATATTTTACTACCTACCCATCTCTTAAGTGCATTAAGAGAAGACATTTCTCAAAATAAAAGATATTACCAAATAACTTTATGAAAAGTATTTGTTATATTTTTATGGATTTATGTAACCACAAAGAGCCATCTTTAATTATAACTTAAGATAGTCACATGTTGCCACTTGGGGCACTGATCATAATCTGAAAATATCAATACCTGTCCATTTGCCCAGACTGTAGAATGTATTCCTATTCAATGCAATGTACACATCACTCAATGGAGGAAAATCAACAGCCAGGAAAAATCAGACTAAAAAGGGCTACTGAGCAGTCTAATGCCTTTTTTTTTTTTTAATGATGAAAAGGAACATGAGAGAGCTCAGAACCAGAGAACACAAGCTCCCTTGGGCACTGAAGGGCACAGCGCACATACACTCATTCAATTAATTCTTTAGAAATCAACGTTTCCTTCATATTCTAGTCAAGAGACAGGCACACACAACACTCCTGAGAGGCAATGCAGCCCCAACTATGATTTAACCGTTATTTCTGATTCTGCTTCATCTCCCCATTATTAATACAAGCTGAAAGACTGAGAAGATTCTAAGGGCAACCTCAAGTACAAAATTGCATGACATTATTCTAAATAAGAAAATACAATGTCCTTGTAAAAATATTTTACATTTCAAAGCTTTTTATCTGAGAAGTTCAAGTACTTTTTCATCCCCTAAGCCAAAACTGATGAAGAAGTATCTTTTTACTACTCTAGATAAAGGGGCACTGAAAATACTTGGGATCCAAACTTTAATAAAACTTGCATTCTATATAATCAGGCAAAAAATAACATTCCACTGAGGAGAAATGTGCCACAAAGCATCATGATTATTGATTCCAACTCTTAAACAACTCCTGATAGGCCCAAAGGATAAAGACAGCCGTCCGCTCCTTTATGAGCCTCGTAAAAAACTGTTCTGCAGTTCCACGCTATGGCTCTGTTACTTCAGAAGGAAATACTAACACTTTACCTAGGTAAGAGGAGGAGATTGGTTTTTTCTTCTAATTTTAATGTCTATGGTTCTATTTTATTTCTTTCTGGGGTAACAGATCATATCCATGAAAACAGAACCAAAATTAAGAGATGAAGAGCAGTAACTGAACACACTGGCTAAAATTATTCACCAGTTCAAGAAATAATTGGAACACAGTTATTCCGAAATCTTGAAAACCAATAGTTTCATCAGCAGTAAGTCTCCTTTGTTATGGACAAAAATAAAAATGATGTATGTTAACGGGGTATGTACTTCTGGGAAGTATATGCACTGACCACAGCTACAAGAAAATGGCAGATCAAAGCCACAAATCTAACCATTTGACACTCTACATAGGAACGCATCTTGATGTACACCGGTAACAAACCTGCTTTACTAGATTTAATGCCTGACGGCTGGAAATGGATTTTGAACTATGACAACAACGATAAAACCATTAAAAACCAAACCCACTGCCTTCAATTCCCACTCATAGTGACCCCACAGGGTTTCCAAGGCTGTAAATTTCTACAGAAGCAGACCACCAGATCTTTCTCCCTCAGAGGAGCTGGTGGTTTCGAACCACCGACCTTTTGGTTAGCAGTGTGCCTCCAGTGCTCCTACTAATATCATTGACATTTTAAAAATTTATTGGTAAAAACTCCAATTTCATAAAAATAGCAAGTGTCTTCTTCATTTATCTGTAAGGTTCTGTTCCCAAATTCTTCCCCAGTGTATTATGCTTTATGGACTTTTTTTCAGTGGAGATACAATAAATAATACATTTCTGAGTTTGTGCAAAATCTCAATAACAATAATGCTAGTTGTCTTTGGAGACAGTGAAACTTGATTTTACAGTAATTGTAATACTGTGACAGGGTGCGCAGCAGAAAGAGAAAAAGCAGTTCTAACTATTACAAGAATGTGTAAGTATTAAGACATAAAAACCTGTTATCAGGAGAAGAGGAAAGTTCACAAAATTTAATTTCTACGGAATTCTCCGTCAGAAAAAGAAAAGACCTATAATTACAGAATTCCAGCATTATACAGGAATGCAAAATTCATTAATCCAGGGCTCTCAAACATGATACTCCTGACATTTTGGACTGAATAATTCTTTGTCTGGGGGGCTGCTGCTGCGTAGGATGGTTAGCAGCACCCGTGGCCTCAACTCACCAGACGCTAGTACCACCACCCAAAAATGTCTCCAGACACTGCCGTTACAGTCCCTGTGGGTCCAAGTCACCCCCGGCTGACAGCCACTGCTTTAATCCATTCACCAAGTGGATACTCACTCCAGAAACGATGGAAGTTTAATGCACTTTTTACTTCGTTTGTTTTTGTATATTGGATCTTGCTTCTATTCTATTGCATGATATTATATTGTATAATATTATCTTGCATGATTTTTTTTTTAATTTTTATTTTTAAGAGCAGTTTTAGGTTTACAAAAAACTATGCAGACAGTACTGAGTTTCCATTTATCCCTTCTCCCTGGCACACTGTTTCTCTTATTAACATCTTGCATTCCTGTGGTGTATCTGTTACAATTGATGAACTAATGTTGATATATAATTATTAGCTAAAGTCCACAGTTCACATTAGGGTTCACTCTTTGTGTTGTATAATTCTGTGGGTTCTCAAAAATGCTTAATGTCATGTGTTCATCATTAGAGCATCCTACAGAATAGTTTCACTGCCCTAAAAATGCCCTGTGTTCCATCTAAAGAAATTATTTTTGAAAATCTCAAAAGACAGGAATTTATTCTCACTCCAACAGCCCATTTTGTCCAATAGCTGTTAGTAATTTCATTTTTTTTTTTTTATATTAAATTTACCTTCTTCAAGTAGCTGGAAGCAAACATGAAACTCTAATCAGTAGGCATTTTTTAACAGAGGCATGAATTAGCAATTCTGAATGACTTCATATGGATCATAGGGTAACTAAATGTATTGTGAACCTGGGCCTGTTCCTTTGGGTTCACAGCACAAGTCTAGTCCCTTTTTGACAAGTCATTCATCTGTGTACTGCTCATCAAATATATATTGTGTGTCTCATATGTGCTAAGCCCTGTTCTAGACGCTGATGCAGCAGTAAATAAAGACAAAAATCCTTATTCTCATGAAGCTTAAGTTCTAGTGGCAAAGGACAGACAGTAAACAAGATAAATTAGTAAAACACACAGGAGGTTAGGGGATAAGTGTTAGGGAGAGAATTTAAGCAAAGAAGGGAGGCAGAGGATGTTGGGGGATAGAGAGCGTGGCCATTAGGGAAGACCTCACAGGCAGCGAGGGAGCCATCCATGCAGTTAGCAGGCCCAGGAAACAGCAGATGCCCAGGTGCTGAGGCAGCAGCACAGCAATGTCCAGGGAGTAGAAAAGAGGCCAGCATGGCTGCAGCCAGGTGAGAGAAGAAAATGGGAGTGCCAGGTCACATAGGGCTCTCTTTGCAGGACAAGGTAAGAACTTCGGCTTTTACTCTGAGTGAGATGAGAAGCAAGTGGAGGGCTCTGAACAGAGAAGTGGCATGTTCTCACTGGCTGCTGTGCTCAGTACAGCCTGAAGGGGACAAAGGAGGAAGCAAGAGATCAGTTAGGGGACCTTGAAGGTCATCTAGGTAAGATCTGGTGGTGCTTTGGATTCAGCGGGTGATGGTGAAAGGGAGTAGCACTGGAATTCTGGATACAGTATGAGGAAGGAGACAAGTGCTCACAGATTGAAGGTGTGGTCAGAGAGAAAAGGGATAAATCCAAGATTTTTGGTAGGGCAACAGGAAGACTAGAACTGCCATTCAATAAAATGGGGAAGACTCCAGGGGAGCAGGCCTTTAAATTTAATTCATTTGTTGAACATTTATGAGCACCTTCTAGGGTCGCTATGAGTCGGAATCGACTCAACGGCACTGGGTTTGGTTTTTTTTGGTTTTCTATGTACCAGACACTGTGTTAAAATACTGGGAATGTAGACATAACAAGAATATAATCTCTGCCTTTAAGGAGCTCACTGTCTAGTAAAAGAAAAAGGAAAATATGCAGACTACTATTAGACAGGACAGTAACCACTAACACAGGTATGGACCATGCTGGAGCACAGATGAAGGGCACCTAACCCAGGACGAAATCTGGTATGGAAAACAGATGGCTTCCTGAAGGTTGCCTGAGCTGAGAACAAAAGGATGAATGGGAGTTAATCAGATGAAAAAAGCAGTAAGACCATTTCAGACTGACAACAGTGGCTGCAGAGGCACAGAGCTATAAATGGCTTGGTCCATTCAAGGAATCACCAACAGTTTGGCCTAGAGGATGGGACCAGTAAAGATAAAGCGAGAGAGGTCAGCATATCACAACGGACTTTGTATGCCATGCTCCATCCTGTATCGTTCAGGTCCTTGAATGTTAAGGGGTGCCATAGCTCTATCCCATGCGCAAGAGGCAGATGCTGAAGGGTTTCGAGCACGGATAACACAATCAGGTTTGGGTTTTAGAATAGCAGTTCTCAAACACTTCTCTGACAAAACATGCAATAGAGGATGGTCCTAAGTTCAACAAAGACCCATGGGCTCTCCCTGCATGTCAGCTGTAATTCCACCTTTCCCTCACACACTTAAGAGAACATTTCAGGATGTGAGTGAATGAGAATGATTTTACAGTGAGATCTCTTTAACCAGCTCCATATAGTGGACTCACCAGACAGACTCGTGTTCTTCTTTCCCTTTATAAGACACACTTTCGGATGCCCACAGTGCCCAGAGTGCCTGTGTCCAGTGGGCTCCTCTCTAGATGCCCGTGTTCTTCTACTCCCACCCCACTGAGTTTTCTGCTTCAAAGTGAACAGGGTCTGCTCTCAAACCTATTGCTTATCTGTCACTGTGGGCAAAGCATTATAGGTACGGGTTATTGAAGAAGAAAGCCCAGGATCCCCATCAGTGAACCCATATGCCAAGGAAAAGCCTTGGCCGCGTACATGCAAAAAAAACTGGAAGAATACATTGAGACCGGAGGAGCACCCAAATCTACTGCCTGAAAAAAAATTTAAGCCTTGAATCGAAATATCGCATGAAATCATCTTTAAACTAACAATTTAGCTCATTTAATAAAGAATGCTCGCCTTGAGCACTGTGCTCTTTTAGAGATACATCTGTATGAAATTAAACAGACAACAGTAACTCTAAAACACAGACAAGAATTCTAAGGAGCAGAGAGTCTAAGTTAACGGTAGTAAAAGAATACGGGCAGAGGTAGGGAGAAGAGTAACCACTGCGAATGAACTGTGCATGTAAAAATTGTTGAATGGGTCTATGTCTTATTGTGTATATTTTCACCTAAAAAAGAAAGGAAAAGTATATATTCATACATTGTAAGTTAAAATATTTAAAGTAAGTAGGCTAGTTATATTCTGTACTCTGACTTTTAAAACAAACTGTGCTACCACTATACCAGTCCCAGCTGTGTTAGATATGGAGGAATTCACTAAAATTATAAATTGGGATAAAGGAAATAAGCAGGGGAGAGCAAAAGTGAATAATAAGGGGTGGTGTCTACCTGGTGGGTATCTGGGTGTCAGATTCAGCAAATCAATGGCTTTGGATAATAACAGACACATATTCCACAACTTAGAAGTTTCATGGAATGCTAGAGGACTTAGTCCCTGAGAATGAGCCATCCTTATATGTAAAAACATATAAAACTACAGTAATCTCAGATGTATCAGAAATCAATATATTACAGATAACTGTTGTCCAGTACAGAAGATCATATTAGGTTGTTGTTCATTGTAATTATGTAAAAAATAAGGCTCCTTCTTTACAGAATAACCCTGGTCTAATTTTTTTTTTTCAAGTGAACAAATCTCAAACCTAAGTTCTTTCAGTTGTGACCGTTTGAAAGCTGCCTGGGCAGGACTGCGGAACGTGGATTAGTGAGAAAGACATTAGAGGCAAGGGGACTAGGCCCGGTGAGAGATGAGGAGGCTGGATTTCCAGCAGTGGCTATGGATATGGGGAAAAGGGAATAGATTCAAGACAGACTGATGATTCCTGATGACCACACGGATGTGGAGGACAGGAGGGCATGAATAGCCTACGATGACTCCCGGATTTCTATCTTGAGCTGTTTACCTACAACTCTTCATTCATTTCTTAGAGAATGAAATCCTGTTTATTATACTGTACATGCAAAAGTTGGTCCAAGTGAAAGTTAATTAGATCAAAATCAACCTAAGACTAATATGAGAGTATTAAGCAGAAGAAAGGCTCAGAGACTAAACCAAAAACTAGAGGGGTGGTCTCAGTAGAGGTGGATAAGAGGACTGGGAGCCCATGAATACTCCTTGTCTGGTAACTGTTTTCCAATCAAATCATTTTAATTTCAAATGAACGCTTACATTATTCAATTATATGGCCCCCAAACAGTAATTTTTTCAAAGACTATATCAAAGAGTGATTCCCCAAAATACTAACACTCAATGTTGTTGTCAGTTGCCGCTGCGTTGATTCTGACTCATGGTGACCCCACGTGTGCACAGTAGAGCTATGCTCCACAGCTGTCAAGGCTTTCCGAAGCAGACTGCCAGGCCTGTTTTTCGAGGTGCCTCTGGGTGGGTTTAAACCACCCCCTTCTGGCTAGTGATCAGGCACTTAACCATTTGTGCCACTCAGGGACTCCCAACACTCAACGCGCAACACTTACAGCAATTAATTTAGTTACAGGCTGAAGTGGATAACACAAAGAATCAGAAGAAATGCATCCACTTTCTTCCCATCTCTTTAATAAGACCCTGACTATTTAATTCCACTGATATTTTGTTAATTCAGCAAATATTCATTGAGCACCTATTACATGCCAGGCACTGTGGAAATGTTGCAGTGAGGGGAGGAAATACATGAGATATCTGCTCTCATGGAGCTCATATTTCACTAAGTGGGGACAGACAATAACTAAATATTCACAACATGAAGTTAATGGCTCCCCAGTGCTCCTGAGCTGAGGTCTAAATGCTCAGATGACAGGATTCTAAAGCCCTCTAAAATCTGGCTCCTACTTACCACTCCAACCTTATTGTTCATGTTCCTACACTGACCTTACTAAATTAGAGAACTTACTGTTCTAAACACGGTCCTGCATTTTCTCAATTCCCTACAATCCCCTGCATAGGGAAACTGTCCCCTAGCCCCTCACAAATGCTACTGATACCAGAAGGCCCCATTCAAGAGCCACTGCTTTCTACAAGCTGCTATTTTCCAGCCAAAAGTGAGTGACCTCTCTTCCTTCTACAAATCTCCTATGAACCCCTCAAGTATAAACAGTTCTCAGGGTACTAACTACACTGTGGTATGCACGGAAATACTTCCCCACATATGACTCAATGGTTTCACATCCAGGGCCAGCATCATGGGTGTGTGACCTGTGCCAGGCTTGGTTTGACACTCTTGGTGTTACCATCTTGACTTTTTTTTTTATAATTCTTATTGTACTTTAAGTGAAAGTTTACAAATCAAGTCAGTCTCTCACACAGAAACTTATATACACCTTGTTACATACTCCCAATTACTCTCCCCCTAATGATACAGCCCACTCCCTCCCCTCCACTTTCTCTTTTCGTGTCCATTTCGCCAGCTTCTAACCCCCCTCTACCCTCTCATCTCCCCTCCAGGCAGGAGATACCAATGTACCATCTTGGTATCTTAATAAATTTTGAACAAGGTGCCCTGCGTTTTCACTTTGCACTGAGCCCTACAAATTATGTAGCTGGTCCTGTTTATGTTAAACATCTCATTTAAACCTCAATCAAAAGAATTCTGTAAAGTAAGCAGAGAAGATACTGTGATCCTCTTTTTTTTTTTTAAGGGACTTTAACTTCCATAAACTCTAGGTACAGGCTGCTAAACAGGGATTAATGATCTTCCTCTTGGGCTTACAAGGATAGATATAAACCAAGTTAGAAAAATGACTACTTTGTTGCATTACTTTGTGCTAAAATAATCTTAGAGGATCTATGGACTACAAGAGAAATACTAAAATATAAAAACATTCTATACTCAGAAAACCCTGTTACCTGCAACAAATCCAATGACCAGATCCTTTCCAGTAGTAGAACGTTGACCTTTCACCCAGATTGCTTTGAGGCTATTAAAAGTGTAGAAGTAGACAAAATTGGAGCAGCAGAGACTGGAGATAACTGGAAACCACCCTCGATATGGTGCCAAGCTAGGGGAAAATACGACAAGCAAAGTAAAGATCACGGACAAAAGCTAACAGACACAGGCACAGAAAGTCCTAGGTAAGTCACCGCTTATGTACTCTCAACGTTCGTTTGCACACTACAGTGGGCCCCAAGCTGTAAACACACCTTATATCCTGGAGGATGTCCAAATCAAGAAATCTCTTCTAGCATTAAGGATACCAAGGAAACAACACAAATTCAATTGACTTACTGTTCACTTCCAACTTCCTTGAGTAGAACTAGAGATAATTTTCCCATGGCTGTTGGTTAATAAAACATCACTCAAGTAAATAAACCTTGCTTATGATGTAAGGCCAGGACTGGGAAATGCAGAGGGAACACCAGAGCTGGAAATCATCATTTTGAAACTACATGGTAAATTTAGGAGGAAGTTTTGATAAGGGGAAGGATATTTGCATTGTCTTAAAGTATCTCCCCCTAGACTGCTCACAGTCACTGGGAAGAAAAAACAGTAGCATAAAGTGGCTACACTGAATCGAAGAAATCATAAATAACCACTGATAAAGGCAGGTGGACAATATGAGACTCCAGATGCGATACCTTGAGAAGGATACAATATTGCTATGCACTATTCTTGCCAAGAATGCATAACCTCCATCTAATCATGAAGAAACAGGAGGTAAACTTAAAATGAGGAACATTCTATTAAAAAAATGGGGAGTGGGGGACGACCTGTATTCTTAAAAAATGCCATGTCACAGGGGTAAAGGGCTTTGGATATATGTGACTTATCCTCAAATAGTTCAGAAACAAATGTGTGTATGTGACTGTGTGTGTAACAGAGAGAGGCAGGAGAAGGTGAGAGAAGTGTGTACAAATGGCACAAAATGCTAACAAGTGAATCTGGGTAAACGGTATACTGGTATTCTTTGCACTAATTTTATTTTTGCAACTTTTTATAAATTTTAAATGATGTCCAAATGAAAAGTTAACAACAACGACACAAGAAAGTACACAATCTGTCTGGATACACTTGATAAGAACAAACTAAACAAGTATTACCTTCTTCGGTTTACTGTAGCTAAAACAAAGCACTGGTTTCAAGGAAGACTTTACGATCAAGAATCAAGATGTTCAATCACAGATCATTAAAGAATTGAAAACAATTATGTACTTACAAGTTAGGCAATTAGAAGCTATTCAACAAATACTATAAGGCCATGAGAATGGACAGAAAGAGAGTACAGGGGTATTGTCAGCACGTGAATCTCCTACAAAGATGCTTTATGTAACAAAGATGAAAAGAGGCGTACTCACAGGCCTTCTTCCTTAATGATCTCCAGCAGCACCATATGTGTAGTTTTAGACTTTCTTTTCTCATCAACTACAAGAGCAAAGAGTATACATTCAAACTAGATCCTCTGGGAATTATTATCTTTAGCGTCAGCAAGTTTCACTGAGATGCTATTTACCTCCCCTATTCTCTGAACTCCCTAGTTTGCCTTAGAACTGAATGGGCCCCCTGTGGAGCCACGTGCTGCCTTCCCCAACTATAGATTCCTTAGGTTTCATCTGCTATTCATGAACCATAAAACATTTTAATTCAATTCCTAATTCCCAAAGATATGAAAGAAGAAATGTATTTCTTATATTTCATAAGGCTCTCTTATTTTTTTTTTCCCCAAAGCAATATATATACACATTCTCATTTTTACCTTGATACCTTATAAAGTAGAGAGGAAAGAAATGACTACCTTCCTTTTACAGAAGACACTAGAGACAGAAGAGCTGTAACGGCTCCATGCTGGCTGGCAGCAAAGCCAAGATTACAATTCAGGCTTCCTAAGTTTTAGCTTTGTGTTCTGTCTCCTAAACCTATAAAATAAAAGGTCTCAAAAGGATGAGCACTCAGCTTGTCCTGGCACTCACACTAAAAACAAAACCCACCCCAACTAGCTTCAAATTTCCTACCCACAAATGAAAAACACTTGAAGAACATAAAAGTGTGGAAATTAATGAATTTCCTAAGAATTAAAATTGCTACCAGTAGTGCTTGTGGGATGGCAAATTAGTAAACTCCAATAGAAGGCAATCAAAACTATCAAAATTACAAACACATGTACCCTTTGATCCAGCAATCCCACTTTTGGGAATTTATCCCATAGAATTTATAGAAACGAAGTGACACATGAACGAGACTATTCTTACATCATCGTTTGTAATAGCCAAAGAACAGAAAAGACCCCAAGAACCTACAAGCAGGTTATGGTGCATCTACACCAGCTCTGCAGCCCTAAAAAGGAAGACACTCCCAACCCGCCGACTGAGAAGGCATCTGAACATAGAAATGAAAAACACAAGGTGCAGAACAATGTGTAAAGCATGCTTTTTTTTAAATGTCTTTTCTTTTTTATAATTTTTATTGTGCTTTAAGTGAAAGTTTACAAATCAAGTCAGTCTCTCACACAAAAACTTATACACACCTTGCTACACATTCCCAATTACTCTCCCCCTAATAAGACAGCCCACTCTCTCCCTCCACTCTCTCTTTTCGTGTCCATTTCACCAGCTTCTAACCCCCTCCACCCTCTCATCTCCCCTCCAGGTAGGAGATGCCAACATAGTCTCAAGTGTCCACCTGATCCAAGAAGCTCACTCCTCACCAGCATCCCTCTTCAACCCATTGTCCAGTCCAATCCCTGTCTGAAGAGTTGGCTTCGGGAATGGTTCCTGTCCTGGGGCAACAGAAGGTCTGGGGGCCATGACCACCGGGGTCCTTCTAGTCTCAGTCAGACCATTAAGTCTGGTCTTTTTATGAGAATCTGGGGTCTGCATCCCACTGCTCTCCTTCTCCCTCAGGGGTTCTCTGTTGTGTTCCCTGTCAGGGCAGTCATCAGTTGTAGCCGGGCACCATCTAGTTCTTCTGGTCTCAGGATGATGTAGTCTCTGGTTCATGTGGCCCTTTCTGTCTCTTTAAAGTACGCTTTTTGTGTAAGAGAGAGAATTAAGAATATATATTCTTATTTGCTTGTAATGTCCTAAAGAAACTCTGCAAGGCTATTTGAGAAACTAATGAAAACATTACCCGCCGGGGAGAGGAAGGGGGAAGGGGGCACACAAGAGTGAGACTTTTCACTGAACCTTTGTATATATTTTGTTTTTGAATCGTGTTGAAGTATTACCTATTCAAAAAGTTAAAATTAATTTAAAACAGTAGACATGAGGGTTTTAACACAGGGATTAATTTATTCAGAGCTAACCTTACCCTTATGTCTTCATGTAAGCTTGATATAGGTTTATAATTTCAAGCTGAAAAATACTGAGGAAACAAACAACAAGTAGAGAGTTGCATAGTCCTGCAAAGCTAAAGGGGCAAATCAGGACTCGTGCCTGGATTCGCAATGAAACACTGAATATCATCCAGATTAGCAATGACAGTGGGTATTTTGCTCCACTACGGAAACCCTGGTGGTACAGTGGTTAAGTGCTACAGCTGCTAACCCAAAGGTTGGCAGTTCAAATCCACCAGGCGTTCCTTGGAAACTTTATGGGGCAGTTCTACTCTATCCTATAGGGTCAATATGAGTTAGAATCGACTCGATGGCAACGGGTAACAGGGGTGTGTTTCGTACTCTGCTATACAAGGATCAGAATCTGCTCCATGACAACGGGGGTGGGGGGGGATGTTTCCTATAGAGTCCCTGGGTGGTGTAAACAGTTAACAGGCTTGGCTTCTAATCAAATGGTTGGAGGTTAGAGTTCACCCAGAGGAACCTCAGAAGAAAGGTCTGGTGATCTACTTCTGAAAAATCAGCCACTGAAAACCCAATGGAGCGCAGTTCTACTCTGACACACACAGAGTCACCATGAATCGGAATCGACTCAACGCAAGCTGCTTTTTAAAAAATGTTTCCTATTCTCCCTTCTCTTCTGAGAACCTCCCCTCAACCAAAAACAAAACAAAAAACCTCTTCACTTTGTGCCTAAGAATAAGTCACATGGCTTATTAGAAAGAACTGCAGGGATTCAACATTATTAGTGCCAGCCCACTCAGGTTCTCTCAGATTAGAAAATGGCTCAGGCCATGACTCGTCCGTGAATGACTCTGGTAAGCAGGAGACAGCAGTGATGACTAACGTTAAAGCCTGTGAAAACAGGCAACTGTGAGTTGCTAAAGAAACAATACCCTTACGTTAATTTAGAGTTTAATAGAAAAACGTGTTTGCTTCCTGACACCAAGTGAACGGGATTGTGATTACTACAAAAGATAAATACTCACCCTGAAGTCGAAGTCGAGCTGTGTCCAAAGGAAAAAACACTGTCATTGCTGTCATGCTTCCCTGAAAAGTTTAAAAAGCTGTTAGCCATTATAATACCACACAAATAACGAGTCACAACTTGTAAATGAATAAGACTGCAATATTAACAACGCATCAAACCGGCTTTTCAGGGAACAAATACATACGATGTTTTAGTCTACTGGGATTAGTATTGTTCAAACACCTACTGTTTGGACCTCAACAGAAATATTTAATTTCCCAGAAAAAAAAAAATTCTTCTCTATTGATTTTGAAAAAGAAAGTATCGTAGGTCCCTGGAAATGACAAACTTAGGGGTTTGCAACCTACCACACATGTCAATACAGCTTTTCATCTTTTATAGGTCAGCCACTGCCAACATGCTCACTTAGAAATCAAAATATCCAGTAACTAGAAAGACACAAACTTCTACTCCCTGTGCTTAATCAGTACATTTACTGCAAAATGAAAGGGCACTGTAATAATTATTGTTGAAAATAGACTTTTACTTGCCTTTTTAATAAAATAGGGACAATCTCTTTGCTAAAAATTCTATAAAAATTTCATCCAAGATAACACAGTGACAAACAAAAATTATTCAGGGGGAAAGAAGCAAACAACCAGTCTTTGCATTCATAAGACCCTATGACGGATAAAAAACTATAAACATAACATTTAGGGATGAAATTATATGCACGAGACCCACAGTTGGGTTTACAGTTCTCAACACAGATGCAGGCCCACTGGGGTATATTCTCAGGCAGCAGATCCAAGTGTTAGGCTACTGATCCCATGATGGTTACAGACAATATTTTAATCATGATAACAACTGGGAAGTAGGTCAATTTTAAAGATATGTACAAAAATTTGCCAGGCCTCTTATCAACTTAAATGGGTTAGCCTGCTTGACAAGGAACAACAGTGTATTGTACCATCAGTATTCTTCAAAACGCAGATTAAGTATTGCCTCCCTACCTGTGAGTCTGCAATTATTTGTTCATTCCCCTATGTTACCATTCTACTTGTTTCTCTCTCTCTTATAGCACTGTGGTGAAACAAGTTCCTTTATGTGGCCTTCTGCATTGGTTCCTCGGAAAACTGGCTTGAGAGATTTTCCCCCTAAGCCTCAAGGAGTTATCTTTGCCTTAGTTTTCTAGCCCAGAGGGTTTCTTAACTTACATTCAGGTTGATTGACATTTCCTGGGTAAGCCATGAACAACTTGATGGCTTGATACTTTTTGTCTGGCCCAGAGCTGCAGCCTGCCCTGTGATTGGTCTATTTTACACAACTTGCAGGATTGTTCAATACACTATAGACTATGCAAACGAAGCAACTATGGTCCACCAAGGGGATTGGTCAGTCCACGGCCCTGCTTTGAAATTGACAAGGGCCATGCCTTGAAATTGACAAGGACTTCGCTTATATATGCAGCCAGAGCAATAGAAGTTTCAAGAAGAAGGGAAAAGGAGAAAAGTCAAGACAGAAAAGAAGAGAGCAGCAGCAGGGAGAGAGGTAAGGAAACTCCTAAAATAGCTGTAACATGGGTCAAGGGCTGTAACAACAAGAGGCCTGGAAGGGGCCGTGTGGCAGAGCCGGCAGTGACAGCAGAAACCTGCTGCTAGGAACGCCGCTAAGAGAACTGAACGAAGCTGCTACACTGGCTGTGAGCTGGGTCATCTAGCAATAGGGGCTGACAGCAGGGAGGCAAAAGCAGAGATGCCTACACGGCTGAGAGGGGAGGTGCACAGTCAAAAGGTCTGTCCTGAGGGGCCTGAAAGGAGACCTGCATGGCTGAGAGGGTGTGTGCATGGTAGAGTGAAGGGCCTGCTTGCTTGCACAAGCCAAGAGGAGCTCAGAGAGCTGTCCTGCACTGGAGGGATGTGCTCTCCACTTTGAGGGAGCCTTCCAGACTTTGCCTACATACTTCCTGGTCCTGAGTTGTAGCCTGTTGATCCTGATCCGAAGCTGTTCCCTGTTACTTCATTAATAAACCACTTAACTGTCAGTATGGTCTGTGAGCTCTGTGTGGACACTGCAATGGATTATCGAATCCAGAAGAGAAGTAGAGAGTACCGCAGGAGGAGTGGCTGGTACCAGAACTGGTAAAAAGGTTGAAGAGTGGAGGTAGGTATGACCTCCACCTCACAGAAACCAGCCTTGGGCTGATCCTGGTTCTTATCCCTAAGGCATCTGGACAAATTCTGACACCACTACTACTGCTAAACAAGCACTTGTATGGTGAGATCCAACGCTTCCACTAGATTGTGAGAATATTCATTATCTTTGCACATCATGGACTCTCAATTAAATGTTTATTAAATTCATTCTACCATCGTTTATGCTCTGTTGATGACATACATAAATGTTCTTTTTTAATAAGGACTGGAAGATATTCAATGTCTTAAGGAACGCCAGACTCACAAAGCTTTACAGTCTACAGATCCATGCTCTCAGCATTCTTGCTCACTCTTCAGGCATTTTCCAAGAAAAATGGGGACAGGAGAGCTGGAGACGGCTCATTATGTCTGTGGCATTCACTGCCCATCGCATGGTACATGTCTGTATGTGGTATTGCAGCAAAGTCTTATCTAGAAACTACTTTTTCCAACAACCGAATCACCTCCGGGACACCCCCATCCCTCTGCTCTGACAGTTTTAAATAACACCTGAAGTTTCCTAACTTAGAAGCCCCTGCTCTATCTACCTAGAAATTTAAAAAGTGAAGCACATCTTATATCAAGATAAAAAGAACAGTTAGCCCAAAGAGCCCACTGGTTCTCTTACCTCCTCAGCACTAAACTCGAAACTGTAAAGTCAGTTAAACTAAGTAAGAGTTTTAAAAATTTATTATAACTGGAAAGACTGAGTGAAGATGGTTTAAAGCTAAGTTTAAATGTAAGGATTAAATATTTAAGGGTGGACAGGGGACTTCCATTCCACCAATATGGTGACTAGACAACCTGCAACAAAATACAGTCAAGCATCGCATAATGTCCTTTTGGGTAGCGTCCGGCCACATATAGTTCGTGGTCCCATAAGTTTTTTTTTTTCCTTTCTTTTTTTTTTTAAAGAGAAATCAGCTCTCCTTTTGTTTATTATTTCGCCTAATGGTTTCAAAAGACCACAAACCCACTGATGGGCATGGCAAGGGCAGGGATGGTGCGGCTTTAGCTGGGCTGGTGGTTGCTGCCCTCAGATGAGGACATGGCTCTGGGTGCCTGCTCTTGGGTTTTGTCTGGCGGCAGGTGGGCAGCGGCTTTGGGGGCCCTGGCTGCTCCTGCTTCTCAGGTGAGAGGAACAGCAGGTAGGGCTGAGCACGCTCTGCTGCCTCCTCACTCACTTCCTCTAGCTCCACTCCCGAGGTAACCCCCTAAGCCACTGTTGCTGCCCTTTTCTCCAGCCTCTGCCAGCAGCTCCAGCAACAGCCAGCAGCAGCAACAGTGGAAGCAGCTTCAACAGAGACGACTAGAAGTGCACTCCGATAAGGTTTTAATAGAATAGGCTTCACGGGGGTTGTGGTAACACAGGTACAGCCTGTATATAAAATGGTGTTCGTATAACATCCGATCACATACCATTCAACTACATAGACATATAGTAGATGTTACTTAGAAATGCTGAAAAAATCTACAAACCCCCTTTAAATGCTTAGCTGAGCTCACAAGAAAGCACAGGAAATCTACTGGGGCCAGCAGGAGGAAGAAACCCAAAGGGTTAAGAAGGCTCTTCTGCTTTGGTTACCTGAGGATTTTTTTGCCAGTCTACGTGATCAAGGGGCTTTTTGTCAATTCTAATCTAATTCATACATACAGAAAAGTGCACAAATCAATTAATTCCACAAAGCGCACACACCAGTAGGCCCAGGACTTAGACCAAAACACAGGCTACTTAAATCCCAGGAACCCCCTTGCACCTCCTTCCAGTCACTACCCCCTCCCCAAGGTCACCTGACTTCTATAAATGAGTTTTGCCTCTTTCGAATTTTATATAAATGGTCTCTATATACATAGACAGATATAGTGTGGCTTCTTTCTCTCAATGTTATATTTTTAAGATTAATCTATTTCATTACATGTAATTATAGTTCATTCATTTTCATTGCTTTATAGCAGCAGTTTTCAAATCCTATGTTCCTAGGGTCCCTTTCTCTGAAGAAAAGCCTGGCAATCTACTTCCAAAAAGTCAGCTATTGAAAACCCTATGGAGCAGAAATCTGTGACACACGTGGGGTTGCCTTGAGTCAGCATCATCTTGATGGCAACAGGCTTGGTTTTTGGTTTCAGGTTCCTTTACGCTCCTAGAAACGACTGAGGATCCTACAGAGCCTTTGTTTATGTGGACTGTACGTATCCAGCAATATTTACTGTACTAAAAATTAAAGCTGAGAGAAAATTTTCAGCTTACTCATTTAAAAGTAACAATAAGCCTATATCATGTTAACGTAAATAATGTTTTTGTGAAAAATAACCGTTATTTCCCAAATTTGAAATAGTAGGAAAAGTGATTGTTTTTTATTTTTACAAATCACTTTAATGTCTAGGTTTAACAAAAAGCAGCTGAATTCTCCAATCTACTTCAGCATTATAATACCTTAGTCATCTGGTGCTGCTCTAACAGAAATACCACAAGTGGAGGGCTTTAAGAAAGAGAAATTTATTCTCTCACAGTCTAGGAGGCTAGAAGATCAAGTTCAGAGCGTCAGCTCCAGGGGAGGCTTTCTCTCTCTTGGCTCTGGAGGAAGGTCCTTCTCCTCAATCTTCCCCTGGACTAGGAACTTCTCCACGCAGGAACCCCAGGTCCAAAGGATGTGCTCTGCTCCCAGTGCTTCTTTCTTGGTGGTATGAGGCCCCCAACTCTCTGCTTGCTTCTCTTTCCTTTTATCTCTTGTAAGATAAAAGATGGTGCAGGCCACACTTCAGGGAAACTCTCATTACACTGGATCAAGGATGTGACCTGAGCAAGGGCAGGGAAACTCTCATTACACTGGATCAGGGATGTGACCTGAGCAAGGGTGTTACATCCCACCCTAATCCTCTTTAACCACAGGCAGAGATTATAATTTATAACACACAGGAAAATCACGACATGGAGACAACCACACACTACTGGGAATTACGGCCTAACGAAGTGGACACATACTTTTTGGGGACACAATTCAATCCATGACAATACCACACTGCTAAACAAGACATTCATGAGCGAATGAGTGAAAAAAGAAAATGGTGTTAATATTCTTACAAGTATAGTTTCGTGTGGGAAAATCTGTGCTCCAACGAAAATTATGCCCTGTCTGGAGGATATACCTCCAGGTTATTTATTCTGACTCTATGGGCACTATCTTGCAACTCTGTAAGCTGTAGATAACTGACAGGGATGCAAACTAGTAATGCAAATTCTGTCTTGTCCAGCAGAAGTTTGATTTCTCTCTTCCCCCCCAAGAGAAGAAGCTAGTTTTACCTTCATTTGCACGTTCATTTCATTTCAACATTCCTTCACTTCATGTAAATTTGTGTTTAGACCTCTCCTTTAAACTGGCTGCAACAGTCTCCCCGGATTCCGCATTAACGAGTTAAACAGAATCTTTAACACATGCTCTTATATCTGCATCAGAATCATGATTTTACCCTTTTTAAAATTTATCTTTTAATAGCTTTGCCCTCATGGAACCTCTGAAAGGGTCTTGGAGACCCCCAAATGTCTGCAAACTACATTTTGAGAACTGCTCTTTTTTAGTTTTCATTGTAGGTCCTTATTTACTCTTTCTATTGTAGATGGACATTTCGGTGGTTTCTAACGACTCAGCTCTGATGAGAAGCATTGCTATAAGTATTCTGGTTATGTCTTTTGGTGAATGTATGTACTTCTATTGTGTATACACTTTGGAGTAGAACTGCTGGGTCATAAGATAAGCACATGTATGGCTGTAATAAATATTGCCAAACTAGTACCAATTTACCATGCCTGTTAAGAGTATATGAGAGTTCCACAGAATTTCAAATTCTTATGGAATCTAGGCTTTCTGGAGCCATTAAGCCTGGATAGAGCCCCTAAACTATTGCCCTGAGATAATCTGTAAACCTTAAACCAAAAATATCCCCTGAAGTCTTCTTTAAACCAAGCAAGAGTTTAGCTTAATTAGTTAAGAATGTCTGCCTTGATCACTGTGCTCTTTTAAAGAACTATCTATATGGGATCAAACTGACAACAGCAACTGGAAAGGCTGATAGGAAGCTTGGGGGCAGTGAGTTTATGTTAATGGGGTAGGAACAACTCAGAAAAGGAGGGTGAGAATGGTTGCACAATTTGAAGAATGTAATCAGTGTCAACTGCACATGCAGAAACTGTTGAACTGGTACGTGTTTTACTGTATATTTTCGACAACAAAAAAACTATTTTTTAAAAGAGTATGTGAGAGTTCTAGATGTTTTGCATCCTTGTCATTGCTTCGTATTATCAGTCTTTTTCAATTTAGCCATTCTGGTGGCATACTGAGGAATAACACATTGCTGACTTTTATTTACATTTCTCTAGGACTTGGGTTTTGATAGCCTCAATAGGGAGATGAAATGAGGCACCGCCATCCCTTCTATAAAGTAAAGACCTTCCAAAGGTTCATACTCAGTGACATGGTACATTAGAAAAAAATCCTGCTATCAGCAAAGGGGGAGGACTAAGAGTTTTTGTTCTTGGTTCTCTAAAATTTACAGCCTTAAACTAAGTCCTTTATTTAAAAACAAAACAAAATAATTTGCCATTCAGAGGAAAGGCCTGAGTAGAAGACAAAATTTTCTTGTAAATAGAGCCTTTTCTGTCAACCCACATCAGTGAGGCTGGATAGAAGGAGGAAGAGAAGGAATGGCCAACAGTCAGAAAATACTTCACAATGAATGATGAGTGTTAAGCGACAGTGCCTGCAGATATATTTTATAATCTTTACTTAGTCACACAACACCAAGAATTCGTTAGTTCTACACTCAGGAGGCCAAGAAATACATGAAAAGATGTTCGCAATCATTAGCCATTAGAGAGATGCAAATCAAAACTACAATGAGATACCATCTTACCTCTGCAAAAAAGGGAATGATCATAAAAAAAGAAAGTAACAAATGCTGGGGAGGTTGTGGGGGGATTGGAATTCTTATACATTACTAGTGGTACTGAAAATGGTACAACTGCTATGGAAAACAGTATGGTGCTTTCTCAAAAAGCTAGAAATAGAAATACCTTATGATCCAGCAATCCTACTCCTAGATATATACCCTGGAGATACAAGAGCAGTGACACGAATAAACATATGTACACCTATGTTCATTGCATCATTATTCACAACAACAAAAAGATGGAAACAACCTCAGTGCCCCTCAATGGATGAATGGATAAATTGTGGTACACACATACAATGGAATATTACACAACTCTTAAGAATGACAGGGGAGGCCGCAAAACATCTCATAACATGGATGAGTCTGGGAGACATTACGCTGAGTGAAATAAGTCAATCACAAAAAAGACAAATATTGCATGGTCCCACTATTATAAAAAGTCAAGAATAGATATACACACAAAAAGCAAAGTTCTTTGATGGTTACCAGGATGAGAGGGAAAGGAAGGGGAATCACTTTCTAGATAATAGACATTTTGTTACTTTTGGTGATGGAAAGGCAATCCCAGATATGAGTGAAGTCAGCACAACTTGACCAAGGTAAATGAAGATACTAAGAAGTACACGAGAAAGAGAGACAAATTTGGTAAATGCTGTAACATACACAATTTTGCAATAATAGTAAAAACAACCAAAAAATATGTGTGTGGTTATTTAGGTAGATATGGATGCATATATGTGTATAGGAAGGCATGTGTGAGTAAATGCACATGCATGTATGGCTGTATCCGTAGGCACATGTATATACATGTTTGTGTGTGCTGCACATATGTCCACATATAACAGACCACATAGGGAGGGGCACAGTTTTGAGGCTTCCTAGACATACCCAAACAACTCGTGGGATTGGTTTATTGGGTCAAAAGGCTTGGGACTACAGTCTTAGGAGACAAGTTAGTTAATTGGCATAACATAGTTCACAAAGATAATCTTCTACATCCAAGTTTGGTGAGTAGTGTCTGGGGTCTTAAAAGCTTGTGAGCAGCCATCTAAGAAACAACTATTGGTCTCTACTCGTCTGGAGCAAAAGAGAATGAAGGAAATTAAAGGCTCAAAGAAGAAACTAGTCCACGGGACTAATAGCTCACCTGAACCATAACCTCTTCAAACCTGAGACCAGGGGAGCTAGATGGTACCCATCTACCACTACTGACTGTTCTGCCCAGGGACATAATATAAAGTCCCAGATAGAATGGGAGAAAAATATAGAACAAAATTCAAATTCCTAAAAAAGGCCAGACCTATTAGATGGATAGAGACTAGAGGAACCCCCAAGACTATCACCCTAAGATACTCTTTGAGCTTGGAACTGAAGCTATTTCTGCAGGTCACCTTTCAGCCACATGAACTGGCTTATAAAATAAACAATACCACCTGTGAGTAATGTGCTCTCTTAAGCAATTAGCTTTACGAGACCAAACGGTCAACGTTACCCAAAAGCAAAGACGAGATGACAAGTAGGGGAAAGGAAGCTAGATCAATAGAAACAGGAAAAAAAAAAAAAAGGAAATAATGAGAATGTTGACACCTTGTAAAAACTGTAACCAATGGCATGGAACAATCTGTACAAAAATTGTTAAAGGGCAACCAAATTTGCTGTGTAAACTTTCACCAAAAATATAATAAAATATTCTTAAAAAAAAAAAAGAATTAGTTCCAGGGAGTGCTCCATCTCATCACCTGGGTTAGTCCTCCCCTCCCCATCTGCTCCAACGTGCAGTGTGACCAAACCACGTATAAAGGAATGTTTAAAATCTGTCCATTAACTGCCCTTGCTTTTTTGTGCTGTTAAAGGAGAAAAAAGGAAAAAAAATAAAAATAAAAAAGAACATAATAAAACCATAACCCTTTGCAAGCCAGCTGGTACCTATTCTTCCAGGGCGTGTTTGTGGAATTTCTGCTGGGCCCTGCCCCTCACCCTATCACATGGGTGGGAGGCAGTAGAGCAGGTCTGGTTATCTGCACTGGAATGGAAAAACAAGCCAAACACAAATTTGAGTCACAAAGTGGATTCTGGAGCATTTTTACACCAGGTTAGAGATGTCACTGTGAGTACAGGAGGCAGTTTTTTTGTGTGTGTGTGGGAGGTAATGCCTGTAAGCAGAATGAGTGGACTGATCTACTCTTAGGGAGAGGACCCTGTGGTGGAGACAGGAGACAGGAGACCTCAAGGAAGGTATTGGTTCGGAAGATGGAGGAGACAATCTTCCCAGTGGTGTCGATGATGCCTTCCCCCATCTGAGGTGGACTCTGAGTCGCTGCTCCCAGAGGAGAGCCCTAAGCCCAGGAGGATGCCGATACAGACTGCAGGGAAGGCACAGGGATGAAGGGACCACTCAAAAAAGTGCTTCCAAGAGCTATGCACAACAGTGTCCCTAGATTCTTCTCATCTGAGTCTGGGTCTAGTTTCAGTCTCTCCACACTGTTGCATCTCTGAGCTCTTAGCTTCACAGCTCCTGCCAACAGCTTTGCCTGGGAGAACTTGTTCTTGATTTCTAAACCGTGGTGGCATAGTGGTTAAGAGCCATGGCTGCTAACCAAAAGGTCGGCAGTTTGAATCCGCCAGGCACTCCTTGGAAATCCTTTGGGGCAGTTCTACTCTGTCCTATAGGGTCACTATGAGTTGGAATCGACTCGATGGCAATTGGTTTGGTTTTTTGGTTTTATATATATATATATATATATATATATTTTTAGGTTTCATGGCCAGTTTCTTCCATATTTTCTTCTTGTTTTCTGGAGAAATTCCAGCTTTCCTGAGATTACTTCTGTATTCCTTCACTTCTTTTAGTTCTTCTCTTCATTGCTTTTCTGTTAGGTCCTGCTGCTGAGAAACCTCATCAAGAAGTTGGTCTCATCTTCATCTAAGCCTCTCACCATGTTTTTTAATTTGAACCACTCCTCATCTTACTGATCCTTCCTGTCTTTCTGCTTCTGCCTTCATATAGAGACCAAGGGTCATAAACCTCTGGACAGTCTTCTGAACCCTAAAGTTTTCAAACTTTCTCCCATCTTCTTGCCTCCTTTTGCACTGTTCATCTAGTTCTGACACAAATCTCTGGGATAACAAGGTTACCATCATCCCCTCCACCCAAAGGGAAAAACTGATCTCAGCAGCACTCACCCCATACCACCTCCACAAAAGCCACCTGCTCTTTAAAAAAAGAAAAAGACTAGGAGTTTTATGTGGGGAAAATAAATTCCCTTAGGAATGTGTAACCATAGGGCCTACCTCAAATGTGTTCTGGGTCTGACTTTATACTGCCTTATAAATCCCAAAGTATAGCATCTCTCCCCTCTCTCACGTGCACGCACACACACACACACACACACACACACACATACACACAATCTCAGGCATGTAATATGGTATTGGCAAGAGGACTGGGCAACAGGTACTCTTCTACAGTGGAGGGCAATTTGGCAATACCTATCTAAACTGCAACACACATTTGCTCTGACCTGGCAATTCCACTTCTGGGAATTTGTCCTTCAGATAAAATCATGTGGAATTATATATATATATATATATATATATATATATATATATATATATATATATATATATATATATATAAAAGCTTACTCACTGCAGGATTATTAGTATTGGTAGAAACTAGGGAACAACTCAGATGTCCTTCAATAGGGAACTGATTAAATAAATTATATTACAGTCACACAAAGAAATAACATGTAGCTGCTAAAGAAAAAACAAGAGACTCTACATACTAATAAGGAACTATCTTCTAAGGGATACTGTTAATTTTAAAAGGTGTAAACACTGTACATTATATACTACTACTCATGTTAAAAAGGAGAAAAAAAGTATATAAAAAATTGCCTGTATACACATAAACTAATTCTAGAAAGATTCAAAAAAACTAGTAACATTGGTTGCCTAAAGGAAAAGAAACCACATAGCTAGGGGAAAGATGTGGATGGGATTTTCCTTGCACTTTTTTTATACTTTTGAACACTGGACTATGTCAATGTAATATCCCGGCAAAACATTTTTAAAAACCAGTAAGAAATCTTTCTCACCCATCACATTGGCAAAAATTAAAAAGACCGATATCAAACAATGGAAAGATGGTGGGAGATATGGCAGTGCTAGTAGGATTAAAAATAAGTATAACCTTCTATACAGCAATTCTGCTTCTCCAAACCAAAACCAAACCTGTTGCCGTTGAGTCAGTTCCAATGCATAGCGACCCTACAGGGGCAGAGCAGAACTGTCCCACAGGGTTTCCAAGGGGCATTTGGTGGATTCAAACTGTCGACCTTTTGGGTAGCTCTTAACCACTGTGCAACCAGGTCTGTTTCTCCAGGTAGATACAATATGCTACTATGGGGTTTAGAAAGAATTTGGTCTTTATCCTCAGTTCCTGAGAGATAATCTTTTGTTGTTGTTGTTGTTAGGTGCCATGAATTTTGACTAATAGCAACCCCACCTATAACAGAACAAAGGTTGCCTGGTCCTGTGCCATTCTCACAACAGTTGGTACGTTTGAGCCCGCTGTTGCAGCCTCTTGCTGAGGAATAATCTCATTGAGAGACAGTCTCTAAAACCTTGCAATTTCCCTAATGTTAGTTTAAGCGTCTTTGCTAAGGACTCCAAAATTACAGTTGAAAGTTTATGCTAATTAGGTGACTCAGGTGGGGGCTGGCCAGACCAGAAAGACCACCTCCTGATATCAGCTGACCTCAGTGGAGGAGGGCTGAGTCAATGAATCATAACCAAGTAATGAGGCCCCAGTAAAGGCTCTGGACACGGCATCTCCATGGGCTTCCTGGTTGGTGAAAGACATCAATGCACGTGGGAGGGTAACCTTTGGGGCATGAAAGCTTCACGTTGGGAACCTTCCCAGACCTTGCCTATGCCGCTAGTTTGTATCCTTTTTCCTACAATAAAACTGTAATCGTAAATATAGTACTTTCGTGAGTCGTTCTAACAAATTATCAAAACTGAGGGAGTAAGGGGAGCCAATAAGTCAGAAGTGAAGGGACTGCGGAGCCCTGAGCTTGTGGCTGGTCTCCTGAGAGGGTAGAGGGAACCCCCAAATTTGTAGCAGCAGGTCAGAAGTGAGGGGAGCCTTGGAGACTCCCAAGCTTGTGGTTGCCATCTGAACTACTGGGCCTACTTGGCAGTCCCAGAGGGCTGTGTCCTTTAACTTGTCAGAGCTGACTAACTCCAGGTATTTAGGATCAGAGGAAGTGCTGCACATCCAGCTGGTGTCACAACAGATGCAGAACAGAACTACTAACAGAATTACTGGATTGATCTTTGCAGCCACTTATTTTTAAAAACTCAGAGAACTATATATTCTCATGTGTTCATTTGTGTACGCAAATACGCAAAAAACGTCTGGGAAATTACACTTCAAGCTGATTGCCTCTAAGAAATGGACAAAGATCAAGGGTAATGGTCAAGAGCGACACAATCCCCCATCTGCAATATAGGCATTTTAAAAAAATAACCAGAAAAGTAGCAGCAGCAGGAATACAGTAGTACTCACTACTACTAACATCTGCTAGTCAAGAGATCAAAAGGCACATTGCATTGGGCAAATCCGCTGCAAAAGCCCTCTTTAAAGTGTCATGGAAGAAGTACGACTAAAACGCTCCTTAGAAGCAAGGATGGCAAGACTACGTCTCGCATGCTTTGGACATGTTATCAGGAGGGATCTGTCCCTGGAGAAGGACATCATGCTTGGTAAAGTAGAGGGTCAGGGAAAAAGAGATAGACCCTCAACAAGCTGGATTGATGCAGTGGCTGAAGCAATAGGCTCAAACATAACGACTGTGAAGTTGGCACAGGACCGCACAGTGTTTCATTCTGTGGTACATAGGGTCACTATGAGTCGGAACCAACTCGATGGCACCTAACAACAATAGCTGCTAACATATATATTTCTATATGCCAGCCACTTGTTCTAAGCAGAAACCCTGGTGGTAAGTGGTTACAGCTGTTAACCAAAGGGTCGGCAGTTCGAATACGCCAGGTGCTCATTGCAAACTCTATGGGGCAGTTCTACTCTGTCCTATAGGGTCACTATGAGTCAGAATCGACTTGACGGCACTGGGTTTGGTTTTTTTGTTTTGTTCTAAGCACTCGAGAAGATTAAAACATTTAATCCACACAACAACCCAAGGTAGATACTGTCACTCTCCCCATTTTGCAGATGAGGAAACAAACACCAAGCAGTTCAGCAACTTTTCTAATGTCATACAGTTTGTAAGTGGCAGAGTTAAGATCTGAACACACGCAGTCTGCCTCCAGAGTTCACATACTCTTAACCATTATATTCATTATATTTTTGTAATTAAAACTTAGAAAAAATGACAAACAGAATTGTAAATGTATTTTGTCTAACCTATTTTGTGTCTTTTTTTTTTTTTGCAAATTAGTCTAGAAACCCAGCATACAGCCTGGCACAGCATAATCCCTCAAATGTCTGTGAAGTGAATGTATGAACCTACATTCATTGTTTCAGCTGTTACCCGAAACAAACTTAATATCCATGGGAAAACGTGTCCGAAATCCTAAAGTTAAATTTAAAACACACCTATTCTGTACGGTGGGAACTTGATATTTTTGTCTCCTAGCCAAGCAAAAAGATGACTGTTTTCATAAACGGATGTTACCTGAAGCAAAATATCTATTATATACACAAGCCAGTTGCGTAAGTACATGATTTTTCAGAATTAGAACCAAATTCCTCTTAACACAAATACTCAGTATCCCCCCCACCACCCCTGCAATGACAGTCCGTTCAGTTATATAAAATTAGATGGCACAAAATACCCAGAAGATAACCACAATGTACAATACTGTTGTGCCAGAGAAGCATATAAATAAACCCCTTATTCTGAGTCCCACAAAATTCTAATCATCTGAGTAGGAGTTCTGCTGGTGACAACTAGAACTAAAAAGAATCCATTTCCAGAGAAACATCCTTCTTGTATCTCATCAAGAACAAATTATTTATAGTCACAAAATTCTACCATCCCCCTCTCATATAATAACAAGTTGGGAAAATAATTCCTCCCCAGCATTGGCACTTGGAGCTGGAAAAGGCTTTAGAGACTCTCAGCAGTGAAGACTCTTCACCCAAGAAATGAGGAGACGGGCAGGGTGGTTAAGAGGCTTGTCCCCAAAAGCCACACAGTGGCAGAGGCAGGGAAAGAACCAAGATCTAACTCCCAGTTCTATTCATTCTTCTACCTCAGTTCTCAATCTTTTTCAATCAAGACACACATGACTTTTAACTTTAGCCTTCTCTTCACCTCACAAGAAGTGTACATAATCCACAAGGAAAAAAGAAAATCTGGGAAAAGCCAACAAGAAACTATTAACAGTGATTATACAGGCAGGAAGGAATTAAAGGTGGCTTCCATTTCACACGTTATGTATCGCTATATAATTTTTTTTTTTACAGTAAGCAAGTATTAGTTTTAAAGTGAGCAAATGCAAAGATCTTTAAAAAGCGTATTAAAAAGCATATTTTTACTTTCAACCTTTTTGTATGCTTATCTTTTAGATTTATTTTTCATAAACAGCACCCTCTCCTCCTTTTAAACCAGTCTATCACATTCTCTTGTAATCAAAGCATTTAGTTCATCAGCATTTATGTGGATTTATAGCTATTTTGTGCTAGGTGTCATATCTAGTCTATGTTTCTTTTTCTGCTGCCCTTTCCTTCTTTCTTATTTTACTGGAGTTTTGTTTTTTGCTTTTTTTTTAAATAAATTTTTACCTCTGCTACTCTGGCAGTTTTACCTTCGCTAGTTTTTTAGTCTGGAAGTGTACGTATAGTTATATATGTAGGTCCTAACCTTGGATGTGGTATCCCTGGGTGGTGCGAATGGTTAAACACTAGACTACTAACCGAAAGGTTGGTGGTTCAAGCCCACCCAGAGATGCCTCGAAGTAAGGCCTGACGATCTGATTCCAAAAGGTCACAGCCTTGAAAACCCTATGCAGTACAGCTCTACTCTGCATACATGGGGTCACCATGAGTAGGAATTGACTCTATGGCAACTAAAAATTTTTGTACATGTTATCCTAGTAATTACAACATACATTCCTAACCTACCAATTCTAAAAATATTCAATATTTAACCTCTTTCAAAACAATACAAATTTAACTCCTTTCACCTCTCAATATCATGCTTTTAACCTACAGTGTTTTAATTCTAACTTCTTTTCTCTTTAATCTTTACAAAAACAATATTATCTCACAGTTCATATTTGTTTAGATTTATCTACATACACTGTTTACCACTTTTTCCAGTCTTCATTCTTTCTTCTATTGCGTATCTTCCATCTGGGGTCACCTTCCTTCTACATGACGCACTTCCTTCAGAATTTCTCCCAGTGAGGGTCTCGCTAGTGTCAAACTGTTTTAGGTAGTCTCAAAATGATTCTATTTCACCTATGTTTTAAAAATATTTTCAATGAATACAGCATTTTAAGTAGAAAGTTACTTGTTCTCAGCAAAATGAGAACATGCCAGTTTTCTGACTACAATCACTTCAGATAAGAATCAGGTGGCAGTATAATTTGTGGCTCTTCTGAAAATAATCTTTTTTCTTTGACTGCTTTATCTTCTCTGTGTTTTCCGGCATTCTGTGGTTGTACATATTGCTTTATCTTGTTTGGGATTTGTTAGTCTTCTTGAATCTGTGGTTGATGTCCTTTTGTGAGTTCTGCCTCATTCTCTTCTTCTGACTCTCCGTTTAGACGTAAGTTAGAATGTCTTACTTTATCCTCTACATTTTACCCTCTTCTTCAGATCTTCTACCTCTCTATTTACCTATATATGGATATTTCTTCAGATCTATCTTTCAGTTCACTAATTCTATCTTCAGTTGTGCTTAATATTCTGTTAAACTTGTTGAATTTGAACCCATCACTCAGGTTCAACAATTATCAATTCACAGCCATGCATTAAAAGTTCTAGTTTTTAATCTTTACTTGATCAAAGCATAGCATGCGAATAGTTCAAAAAGTTATGTAGGACAGAATGACAAAATATAGTGGTTCCTGACACACTCCCTTTTTACCCAGTCTTCCTCTTTGGAAGCAACTACTTTAGATTCTTCTAATTGTCTCTTTTGAAATGTACACATATCCATGTAACTAAACAGTAAACTTATACTGATATATTTTGATTCATCAATTTTAGACACTACTTCTATTTTTTGGGGAGGGGACATAAGAATTTAGCTCTCTGATACCACATCCCTTCTGCTTCCTCTCTCTATTCTCCTAATACTTGTATTTTTTGCTTAAATCAATATTCAGTGTTCCCATGATTATCATGCATTAATTTTTAAATTTCAGTTGTTTTATTTTTCAATTCTAAATGTTCTACTTAGTTAATTTTCATATGTGCTTGATAAATCTTAGTTTCTTGCTCCCTACACATATTTTCCAGCTTTTATTTTCTTATATATATCAAATGCCTTTTTTAGATTGTGACTACTGAAAATTTCATCTTTCAATTCCATGCAGGATTGTTGGTGCTACCTGTTTTTTTCCTTTACAATGCCTTGTTTCTCTGTGAGCTTAGTTAAGTTTGCCTGAGCTGTTCATTTCCCTAAGAATTTTATTTTTAGGGCATTCTTTTAGACCTGGGATAAAGATGAATACCTTTGTAAAGAACTGGGTTGCTTTCTGACAGGTGCTTCAGGACTCTACCAGCCTGAAATGCCTGCAAGTTAAATTATTGGCTTTAGGTTTACAAACCATGCAAGTAATGAGAACTGGGATGCAAGCTTGTGGTTCCAAAAAATCACTGGTGATTTCCTGCCCCGCCCCCTCCCCCCAATTTTTTTTTTTTTTTTTTTTTTTTACAGCTCAGTGCCAAGGTTGAAGATTTTCCTTAGGAGAAGCAAGACTATTTCCCATTCACCTTGAGAATATATTTCATCCTTATTGGTGGGTGGTGATCTACTGGACTTCTCATCTTGGACAGACTGGGTTCTTTGTCCTTACCCTGTACCTCTGGAAGCTACAATTCTAAAACTCCTGTTTACCTGGTTCAACAATTCCTGTAGGCTGAAATCTGCTCTCCTGGCCTCTGGGTCCTGTCTTCATTCAGTCTCTAGTCTGAGAACTCCTTACATTCTTGCCACCTCATTAATCGTTGTAAGAAGTTTTTAGAAAATATTTTACACAGTTTTCTTTCACAGTGAAACCTGTGAGAACCGGACCTCAAAGGGTCTGCCTTATTTTCCTAGGTCTCACAGGTTTTCCACCTTTGACAGGGTGCAGTCTTACCACTTTTCTATCACTCGTTTTAGTGGAAAATTTTTGAGTTTTCCTTCTCTGAGGTTCTACCTTACATAGTCTCTGAATTTCACAGGACTTACTGTATTATAAATCGAAGTCTTCAGAAGGTTTGACTAGCTCCTTAGTGAGAAACGGAAATCCCATTTAAAATATTTTTCAGTATTTTAAATTGGCAAACACATAATCAGAAATCTTTGTGAGTTTATTTCTTTGTATCTAATCTATTTTGTCTTGTTCCATGGTAAATTCTGTAAGGGCAGAGTGGTAACATATTCATGTTTCAAATCTATTATCTGACTGCATCTAACACCACTCTTCTAGGTACCCTGGATATTTAGTGAGTGAGCTAAGAAATACATTCTGAACTTAATCCTCCTCACCCCACCAATTTTTTTTTTTTTAATTTAGTAGAATGACAAATGCTAAACAAAAGCAAAAAAAAAAAAAAAAAGCATAAAATAGCTACCATTTTGCACTGGATATTACGACAAAATCAGGGGAAAACCCAGAAATTGGAAGTTAGGCCCTCTGTACACAGATACCTAACTAAAAGACAGACCAAACAACTTTCAGGAGCCATCCAAGGAACCTCAAGAGCTTTCGACATGAAATACCAAAACACGAACACTGCTTTAGCAAAAGTTCATCTGGCTTGAAACACTAAGGTCTTGAATCAGTTTTGAGTGGTAGCTGGAAAAGTAAAGAAGGGATCTCTGCCAGAAGAAATATGAAAGGGGCAATCAATAGGATTTGCTGACTTATTGAACATGGATTGCAAGGGAAAAGAGAGAAGTGAGTTGCAGGAATGGAAATACCATTGACGGAAATATGAAAGTGAAAAGAGGGACCTAGTTTTAGGAAATTACTAGTTCAATCTGGAACACAGTGAATTTGAGATGGAGTTGAATTAACTGCTCTCTCATCTGGGCTCTAATGGTATCATGTGTCCTGTGTATAAAATTCTATTACAGCAATAACCCCACTATACTGAATTTAGTTTTCATGAGTTTGCCTTCCTTACTAGACTATGGGCATCTCAAGGGCAGGAACCCAACATTTTTTGAATGAATTAATACATGACTAAATGGGGAAAAAAATCTTTAGGCAACTGGCAATACCAGACTGCGGCCTAGGAGACAGACCACAACTAGAGATAAAAATGGAGAACAAAGTCACATAAATTGTTTTCAGCCTAAGTTCACATGAATTTTTGGCTCCCTCTCTGCAGCTAAGAGTCTCACAGTCAACATCTAGATTCCTGAAGAACATGTGAGCATCTACATTTCAGGTTACATATCCAAAACACAGGTGGTTTATTCATTTTATTGGTTATATCTCTCCTATAAAAGAACAATACTATATTTTTATGCAAATAACATAAAAGTTATACTTTTTCTGCCAACCATGCAATCCCCTTGCACATTATTTTCCTATGTGCGTTATATGTATGGGTATGTTATTTGCATGTGGGTATTATTTGCAAAAAATATAAGCATCCCAAGTCTACTTTTTAATTCGCCAACACAAATCACATACGGAGTTGAGCTGAAGTACTTAACACCACAGTCAGAATGAAATACTTGGGTGAACCTGATCAAGGCTTGTCCGCCTAAGAGTGTGTAATCTTATGGGAATGGTAGACAGGGACACACATAAATACAGAATAAGAATATCATGCCTTTTAAGTACAGAACGATGTTTGGGTTGGCCTACCAACCTAGTCACCAAATACGACTGTTTCCAAAATGCTAATTTCACCCTTGAAGGATGAAAAATAGCCAAGAATGCAATGCCAGTTCCAAAGTCAATTTCCAGAGAAAAGTCCAGAAATGGTTCAGTCAAAGCAGCAACAGTGAAAGCCAGCATCTCCTGATAGAGTACACGGCACTAATAGATAGAAAGATTATTAAAACAACAACAAAATAAAAAATAATGATTAAAAAAACAACTAAGATACATTTTCTGTGGTAGACCTTGAGCTATTGGAATTCCCAAGATTAAAAGTCACTTACTCTAAGTATTCAAAAATGTTATTCCCCGAATGTTAATTATTTTTCCTGCTGTAACAATCACGCTAACTCTCACACATATACACAGACATACGAGTTAAATAAAAAGCCTAGTAAGATAACATACAAGTGTCTAATGGAAAGAGCATGGCTCTGGGATAAAACAAAGTTGGAATCAGATCCCAGCTGTAGTACATATGTTGTGGCATGTAACTTCAACTCTCCACGCCTCAATTTCCTCATTTGTCAAACTGGGGCTAATATCTAACTGTCAAAATTGCTGTGAGAAGAGTGAATGATATCCAGAAGGCTTCACACAGCAAATCAGCAAGTTTCTGTACTTGCTTTCTAATTCTAAATGGCAGTGTTAAGTATATCAGCTATGGACTCAGACAGCTGAGTCTAATATTCTCTTCGGGTACCAACTGGAGAAAAGTGCACCAAGTAAGCTTTGTTACACAGTTCTAAGGATCCATGTGCCTGGGCCCTGAGTCCCAAGCCAATGATAGCTCGGGAGGGAGGCAAGATAAAGGAGGACTCTTTCATATTTCTGTGTGATCTGAACTTTTTAATAGTCAGCATGTATTCAATGGCATGTAATTCTTTTAAATATAAATGATGCGATTCTTTTAAATATAAATTACGTATAAACAATAAGGGAAAAAAGAGTCCCCCTGAAAGTTACCGATTAATCATTAGCATTACAATTCCAATGTCTGTTTCTGCGTCAAAACCACCCTAGGCAATTCCAACAAACAAGACTTTTCAAATTCTAGACTAAGAAAATGCTTTTAAAATTACAAATGCCCATTTCTACAAATGAAATCTTTCAAAATTAATCTAATGAGAACCAAAATATAAAATTATAAATCTAATTATACTTAAAATTCTGGGAATTTTTATATATGAGGCTATTAATTGTATCACATAAAAGTCATCAATTGGAGATATAATATTCTCCTCAGACAGTGCAATTCTGGTTTTGAGACACTTGAGAAGATTATCTGCAATTATCCCAAGGTGAAAAATGGCATGGCTGAGGCATCTGGCCTCCTCTAATTTCACAGGGGAGAAAGGGGATCAAGATCAACAGCCCAAGGGGGACTCCTATGAAGCGGAGTTCAGATGCCTCAATCCTCCAACCTTTTTACCGATTTTGACACCAATCGTCCCTCCCTCAGCACTCTTACTTCTCTGCTGGGTTCAAAAATTCATTGCAATGGCCACACAGAACTCACAGATAATACTCAAGATTATGGAGTTTGTTAAGGAAGTAACTGGTTACACTATATCACTATATCAGACAACGTTCTGCTGCTATTTATAAGGTTTTCACTGGCTAATGCTTTTCAGAAGTAGACTGCTGGGTCCTTCTTCCTAGTCTGTCTTAGTCTGGAAGCTCAGCTGAAACCTGTCCTCAGTGGGTGGATCCTGCTGGTATCTGAATATCGGTGGCATAGCTTCCAGCATCACTGCAACACGCAAGCCCCCACAGTATGACAAACTGACAGACACGTGGGGGTCTGATATAGTGTTGGAAGATGAGCCCCCCAGGTTGGAAGGCACTCAAAAGATAACTCGGGAAGAGCTGCCTCCTCAAAGTAGAGTCGATCTTAATGACATGGATGGAGTAAAGCTTTCGGGACCTTCATTTGCTGATGTGGCACAACTCAAGATAAGAAGAAACAGCTGCAAACGTCCATTAATAATTGGAACCTGGAATGTACGAAGTATGAATCCAGGAAAATTGGAAATCATCAAAAATGAAATGGAACGCATAAGCATCGATATCCTAGGCATTAGTGAGCTGAAATGGACTGGTATTGGCCATTTTGAATCAGACAATCATATAGTCTACTATGCTGGGAATGACAACTTGAAGAGGAATGGTGTTGCATTCATCGTCAAAAAGAACGTTTCAAAATCTATCCTGAAGTACAACACTGTCAGTGATAGGATAATATCTATTCACCTACAAGGAAGACCGGTTAATATGACTATTATTCAAATTTATGTGGCAACCACTTGGGCTGAAGATGAAGAAATAGAAGATTTTTATCAGCCGCTGCAGTATGAAATTAATCGAACATGCAATCAAGATGCACTGATAATTACTGGCGATTGTAACGCAAAAGTTGGAAACAAAGAAGGATCAGTAGTTGGAAAATGTGGCCTTGGTGACAGAAACAATGCCGGAGATCAAATGATAGAATTTTGCAAGACCAATGACTTCTTCATTGCAAATACCTTCTTTCACCAACATAAATAGCGACTATACACATACACATGGTCCTCGCCAGATGGAACACACAGAAGTCAAATTGACTACATCTGTGGCAAGAGATGATGGAAAAGCTCAATATCATCAGTCAGAACAAGGCCAGGGGCCGACTGTGGAACAGACCATCAATTGCTCATATGCAAGTTCAAGCTGAAACTGAAGAAAATCAGAGCAAGACCATGAGAGCCAAAATATGACCTTGAGTATATCCCACCTGAATTTAGAGTCCATCTCAAGAACAGATTTGACCCACTGAACACTAGTGACTGAAGACCAGATGAGTTGTGGAATGACGTCAAGGACATCATCCATGAAGAAAGCAAGAGGTCACTGAAAAGACAGAAAAGAAAGAAAAGACCAAGATGGATACCAGAGGAGACTCTGAAACTTGCTCTCAAATGTCAAGCAGCTAAAGCAAAAGGAAGAATTGATGAAGTAAAAGAACTGAACGGAAGATTTCAAAGGGCCTCTCAAGAAGACAAAGTATTATAATGACTTGTGAAAAGAGCTGGAGATGGAAAACCAAAAGGGAAAAACACGCTCGGCATTTCTCAAGCTGAAAGAACTGAAGAAAAAATTCAAGCCTCGAGTTGCAATAGTGAAGGATTCCATGGGGAAAATATTAAACGACGCAGGAAGCATCAAAAGATGGAAGGAATACACACAGTCATTATATCAAAAAGAATTAGTCGATATTCAACCATTTCAAGAGGCAGCATACGATCAGAAACTGATGGTACTGAAGGAAGAAGTCCAAACTGCACTGAAGGCATTGGTAAAAAATAAGGCTCCGGGAACTGACAGAATATCAATTGAGATGTTTCAACAAACAGATGCAGCACTGGAGGTGATCACTCATCTATGCCAAGAAATATGGAAGACAGTTTCTTGGCCAACTGACTGGAAGAGATCCCTATTTATGCCTATTCCCAAGAAAGGTGATCCCACTGAATGTGGAAATTATAGAACAATATCATTAATATCACACACAAGCAAAATCTTGCTGAAGATCATTCAAAAACGGCTGCAGCAGTATATCAACAGGGAACTGCCAGAAATTCAGGCTGGTTTCAGAAGAGGACGTGGAACCAGGGATATCATTGCTGATGTCAGATGGATCCTGGCTGAAAGCAGAGAATACCAGAAGGATGTTTACCTGTGTTTTATTGACTATGCAAAGGCATCTGACGTATGGATCATAACAAATTATGGATAACACTGCAAAGAATGGGAATTCCAGAACACTTAATTGTGCTCATGAGGAACCTTTACATAGATCAAGAGGCAGTTGTTTGAACAGAACAAGGGGATACTGATTGGTTTAAAGTCAGGAAAGGTGTGCATCAGGGTTGTATTCTTTCAGCATACCTATTACTCTGTATGCTAAACAAATAATCCAAGAAACTGGACTATATGAAGAACGGGGCATCAGGATTGGAGGAAGACTCATTAACAGCCTGCGTTATGCAGATGACAGAACCTTGCTTGCTGAAAGTGAAGAGGACTTGAAGCACTTACTAATGAAGATCAAAGATCACAGCCTTCAGTATGGATTGCACCTCAACATAAAGAAAACAAAAATCCTCACAACTGGACCAGTAAGCAACATCATGATAAACGGAGAAAAGATTGAAGTTGTCAAGGATTTCATTTTACTTGGATCCACAATCAACAGCCATGGAAACAGCAGTCAAGAAATCAAAAGACACGTTGCATTGGATAAATCTGCTGCAAAGGACCTTTTCAAAGTGTTGAAGAGCAAAGATGGGTCAGGCGCACCTTGAAGACGAAGGTGCGCCTGACCCAAGCCATGGTATTTTCAATCACATCATATGCATGTGAAAGCTGGACAGTGAATAAGGAAGACCGAAGAAGAGTTGACGCCTTTGAATTGTGGCGTTGGCGAAGAATATTGAATATACCATCGACTGCCAAAAGAATGAACAAATCTGTTTTGGAAGAAGTGCGGCCAGAATGCTCCTTAAAGGCAAGGATGGCGAGACTGCGTCTTACATACTTTGGGCATGTTGTCACGAAGGATCAGTCCCTGGAGAAGGACATCATGCTTGGCAGAGTACAGGGTCAGCGGAAAAGAGGAAGACCCTCAATGAGATGGATTGACACAGTGGCTGCAACAATGAGCTCAAGCATAACAACGATTGTAAGGATGGCTCAAGACCGGGCAGTGTTTCATTCTGTTGTGCATAGGGTCGCTATGAGTCGGAACCGACTCGACAGCACCTAACAACAACGACAACTGGTCACAATTCACATTCAGGTATGCTCAGGATACAGTTCTTCCATCATCAGGACAGTCTCTTCCCAGCCATGTCCACAGGCACGCCTCTCTCTGGCCCCTGGCCTCTGCCCTGCTCACACAAGTGCTACAAAGCTCTTTTAGCTCTGCTGATAAGTACCTGGAGGTACCCCACTCTGCCAGTAAGCTTCAGCCTGAAGGGCTCAACTCTAGCTCTGTGGGTTGGCAAACCTACCTACCCCAAGTGCCTAGAGGCACTCAGCTTTCTTGCTTTGTGGGCTGGGAAGCCCAACATGTCATCTCCTGCCAGTCTCCTGGTTCTGCTGCCTCTGTTGCTGCTGTTTCTTACTGCTGCTTCTCACCATCTTACTGTCTTCAGTGTTACAGCTCTCTCGTCTCCTGGACCTAGAAGGGTCTTAGCACAGGGATCCCAGGTCCAAAGGATGTGCTCCGCTCCTGGCTCTTCTTCCTTCGTGGTGGTGAGATTCTCTCCTCTCACATCTGGGATGGCTCATTTTAAGCCTAGCAGGATGGCAAAACTGACCAATCTCTTTGGTGAGCCACAATTACCTTATTTGCACAGTTCCACCCAATCACTCAGGTAGGAGTTATAAGACCATGGCTAGAAAGGGCACACAAAAGCAATCCATTGTACCGCATGAGGCATGCCACAGAACACCAAAACCACTAATTTATTTTAATTTTTTAAATGTGTGTGTACATATGCATAAATATCACACTTGATGTGAGATGGTATAGAACTTAGGAAGGAATGAATAAACAAACATAAAATCTCAATTCCAAGTTTGTAATTCAACATCTTACAATGATTCAACAATCCTTTACATAGAAGCAAACACTCAAGGTAGCTGTGGAGTTCATAATAAGATCACATGGCTAGAGAGGCACAGTCAGGGTTCTAACCCAGTCTGCCCAGCTCAAATCAGGCACTCAAGCACTCAGAGGCTGTTAACCACTATGCTAAGTAGACTCCCCATGATCATCTGTAAGCTTTGGCTGAACATCATGCTTGGGAAATCTGACTAAACACCAGCTACTACCTCAGTATAATACCATTAAAAGCAATGCCATTCCTCTCAACGACTGTAGGCATATTTTGGTGGTGAAATTTTTTCCTTTCGTAGCAACCAAAAGAAAGTTGGGCCCATGTTGTGTGGTTTAACCTAAATAAAGAGGTTTACAAAACAAGTTTGAGAACCAGTTTTCAGCGTGCTAGTTCAAAAGGATAACAGGACCCAAAGCAACTTCTCTCTCAGATGTGTTAAGAAAAGTACTGCCCTGAGAGAAAGCAATAGGAAAGAAGGTTTCTTACACAAGTAGATATTAGCTTATGGAGACATAATATAGCTTTACTATGCAGAAAATATCATTTAGCTAATACAGCTTATGAGAGAAAGAAAAAACATAGTATATTCAGGGTGTATAATTTCAAGAAGAATTTTAACAAGAGAAAAATAGGCAACAAGTACCAGGAGAGAAGAAAAATTAGAAATGTCTTCATAGATTAACAGATGTATCACCTCTACCCCGTCACTCTGTATCAGCAGTCAGCCCATGGTCCAAATCCAACCCATTGCTTGTTTTTGTAAATAGCTTGATGGGAACATAGATGTGCCCATTAGTTTACTCACTGTCTATGGCCACGTTCATAATACCATGACATTGTTGAGTAGCTGTGACAAAGATCTTATGCAAAGCCTAAAGTACTTATCATCTGGCCCTCTGCAGAAGAAGTTTGCCAAGCCCTATTTTATTTCTCTTATATAACTTAACACTACCTAAAATCATTTTATTCCTTGGAATATATCCCAGAGAAATAAGAGCTGTCACACCGATAGATACATGCACACCCATGTTCACTGCGGCACTGTTCACAACAGCATAAAAATGGAAACAACCTAGGTGCCCATCAACAGATGAATGGATAAATAAATTATGGTATATACACACAATGGAATGCTACGCAACAATAAAGAACAATGATGAATCTGCGAAATATCTCATGACATGGATGAATCTGGAGGGCATTATGCTGAGTGAAATTAGTCAGTCGAAAAGAACAAATATTGTATGAGGCCACTACCGTAAGAACTCAAGAAAAGGTTTAGACACAGGGGAAATCTTTGATGATTATGAGGGTAGGCAGGGAGAGGGAGGGGAATTCACTAGCTAGATAGTAGACAAGGATCATCTTTGGTGAAGGGAAGGACAACACATGATACAGAGAAAGTAAGCACAACTGGGCCAAAGCAAGAACTACCAAGTTTCCTGAACACATTCAAACACTTTGAAGGACAGAGTAGCTGAGGCTGGGGCCTGGAGACCATGGTTTCAGGGGAGACATCTATGTCAACTGGTATAACAAAGTTTATTAAGAAAATGTTCTGCACCCCACTTTGGTGAGTGGCATCTGGGGTCTTAAAAGCTAGTGAGCAGCCATCTAGGATGCATTAATTGGTCCCAACCCACTTGCAGCAAAGGAGAATGAAGAACACCAAAGACACAAGGAAAATATGAGCCCAAGAGATAAACGGTCCACATAAACCAGAGACTCCACCAGTCTAAGACCAGAAGAACTAGATGGTGCCTGGCTACCACCAAAGACCGCCCTGACAGGGACCTCAACGAAGAGTCCCAGATGGAGCAGGAGACAAGTGCGGAGCAGAACTTGTATTCATGTAAAAAGACCAGACTTAATGGTCTCACAGAGACTGGAGGAACCCCTGAAACTATGGCCCCTGGATGCTCTGTTAACCCAGAAATAAATCCATTCCCAAAGTCCACTCTTCAGACAAAGACTGAACTAATAAAGAAAAAATAATAGTTGTGAGAAGTATACTTCTTAGTTTAATCAGATACACAAGACCAAACGGGCAGCTCCTGTCCAGAGGGAGGATGAGAAGGCAGGAAGGGAGAGGAGCTGGTTGAGTGGACACCAGAAACCCTGGGTGAAAAGGCGGAGTGTGCTGTCACATAGTGGAGATTAGAACTAATGTCACGGAACAGTATATGTATAAATTTTTGCATGAGAAATTAACTTAAGCTGTAAACTGTCACTTAAAGCACAATTAATACATAAAATAAAATCATTTTATTTACTTGTTTACTTATTTATTATCCAGCTTCCCCACTGGAATGCAAACTTTATGAAAAAAGGATATTCTTCATGACGTGTATGTGTGTGTGTGTGTGTGTGTGTGTGTGTGTGTGTGTGTGGACAGCACACTGACAGTGTGTTGTTCTCCATTATATTCCTAGCACCTAGAACAGTGCATGGCACATAGAAAGCATTCAATACAGACGCTGAATGAAAGAATGGCATTTACTGAGAGAAGGAAAGGAGAACAAACATCTTCCCATTATCTCTTAGATGTACTCCAATCAAATGTTCACCCCACTATTCTACCAAAATTAGTCTTCTCGAGGCCACTAATGACCTCCACCTTGATAAACACAAAGGTTAATTCTCAGTCCTCATTTTACTTGACCCATCAGCAGCATCTGATCCTGCTGGTCTAACCATCTTCCCTGAAACACGTTTTCATATGGCTTTCCAAACACCATACCCTCTCAGTTCTCCTCCTACCTTACTGGCCCCTCCTTAATCTCCTTTGCTAATCCTATCTCATTTCCCCAACCTCTCAATGCCAGTGTCTGGTGTGTTCCAAGGACCAGTCATTGAGACTTTTCTCTCAATCTACACTCACTTCCTGGCTGAGCATGTCTAGTCTCATGACTATTCTTAGGCATTTCAAACTCAAGTCCAAAATCAAACACATCTTTCCCCCAACACCGTCTCCTTCAGGCTTCACCATCTCAGTAAATGAGAACACCATTGTTCCAGGAGGAGCCCCCTGGTGGTGCAGTGGTTAAACCACTTGGTTGCTATCCAGAAGGCTGGCATTTTGAACCCACCAGCCACTCTGCAGGAGAAAGATGTGGCAGTCTGCTTTCATGAAGATTATGAAACTCTGGAAACCCTACAGGGCAGTTCTACTCTGTCCTGTAGGGTCACTATGAGTCGGAATCGAAATGACTAGAATGGGTTTGGTTTTTTGGTTTTATTTTTCCAGAAGCTCAAGTCAAAAACGTTAGGAGTCAATAAGGATCACAACAGACAGACAGAGCTGGAGAAAAACGTAGAACAAAATTCAAACTCACAAAAAAGACCAGATTTACTGGCGTGACAGAGACTGGAGGAATCCTGAGAGTATGGGCCCAGACACTCTTTTAATGCAGTACTGAGGTCACTCCTGAAGTTCATCCTTTAGCCAAAGATTAGACAGGCCCATGAAACAAACAATAATACACGAAGCTCAACCATGTATACAAGACTAAATGGGTACACCAACCCAGGGCAAGGACAAGAGGGCATAAGGGGACAGGAAAGCTGAATGAATGAAAATGGGGAATTCAAGGTCGAAAAGAGGTGAATGTGTTGACATGTTGCAGGGTTGGCAACCAATGTCACAAAACAGTGTGTGTATTAATTGTTTAATGAGAAACTAATTTGCTCACAGCCCACAGACTTCAGTATGCCTTGCACCTCAACATAAAGAAAACAAAAATCCTCACAACTGGACCAATGAGCAACATCATGATAAATGGAGAAAAGACTGAAGCTGTCAAGGATTTCATTTTACTTGGATCCACGATCAACAGCCATGGAAACAGCAGTCAAGAAATCAAACGACGCATTGCATTGGGTAAATCTGCTGCAAAGGACTTCTTTAAAGTGTTGAAAAGCAAAGATGACACCCTGAAGACTAAGTGCGCCTGACCCAAGCCATGGTATTTTCAATCACATCATATGCATGTGAAAGCTGGACAAAGAATAAGAGAGACTGAAGAAGAATTGATGCCTTTGAATTGTTGTGTTGGCGAAGAATATTGAATATACCACGGACTGCCAAAAGAACGAATAAATCTGTCTTGGAAGAAGTATGACCAGAATGCTCCTTAGACGCAGGGATGGCGAGATTGCGTCTTACACACTTTGGACATGTTGTCAGGGGGGATCAGTCCCTGGAGAAGAACATTATCCTTGGCAAAGTACAGGGTCAGTGGAAAAGACGAAGACCCTCAACGAGGTGGACTGACACAGTGTCTGCAACATTGAGCTCGAGCATAACGACAATCGTAAGGATGGCGCAGGACCAGGCAGTGTTTCATTCTGTTGTGCGTAGGGTCACTACGAGTCAGAATCAACTCGATGGCACCTAACAACTACAACAATTTGCTCTGTAAACCTTCATCTAAAGTGCACATAAACACACAAAAAAACTCTTGGGATAAACCAACCCTCATTCTGTTAAACCTCACATCCAATCTACCATCAACCCCTAGTGGCTCTATCTTATAGTCCAGGTTAATGATCACTTCTCACCACCTCCACTGTTACCATCCTGATCCTTGCTCCTTCATAGTCTACTCTGAACAGAAGAGCCAACGCGACCACCACGTTTAAAATGTAAATCAGTCATTCCATTCTCAAAACCTCCAACAGCTACCACCCTTCCCCACTAAGAGTTAAAGCTTCACAAAATTTCGTCCCTTGAAATCTATTTGCCTCCTTGTTTCCTCCACTCTAGATACACAGGGCTCCATGCCCAACCTAAAGCATGTCAAGCCATGTGCTCAACTCAGTGCCTTTTACACTGGCTGACATGAATGAATCTAGCCTTCTGATTCAGACATTTCCATGAAATATCATGTCACCTACTTCTCACAACTCTGTGAGGTAGGTATCATTATCTTCACTTTACAAATTAGGAGAGTGAGGTTCACAGCCCTCTAATAAATAACAGAGTTGGGGTTCAATCTATATGAAACCAGACAAACAAACCTGTATTTGTCAAGTCAATTCCGACTCATAGTTACCTTTCAGGGCAGTGTAGAACTGCTCCACACGGTTTCCAAGGAGCTGCTGGCGGATTCGAACTACCGACCCTTTGGTTAGCAGCCAAATTATTTATTTATTGTGCTTTAGGTAAAAGTTTACAAATGAAATCAGTCTCTCATACAAAAAGTTACACATACTTTGCTATGTACTCCTAGCTGCTCTCCTCCTAATGAGACAGCACATTCCTCCTCTCTACCCTGTATTCCCCGTGTCCATTCAACCAGCTCTTGTCCCCCTCTGCCTTCTCATCTCACCACCAGATAGGAGTTACCCACATAGTCTCATGTGTTTACTTGAACCAAGAAGCTCACTCCTCACCAGTATCACCGTCTATCTTATAGTCCAGTCCAATCCCTGTCTGGAGAGTTGGCTTCGGGAATGGTTCCAATCTTGGGCTAAAAAAGGGTCCAGGGACCATGACCAACAGGGTCCCTCTAGTCTCAGTCAGACCATTAAGCCTGGTCTTTTTATAAGAATTTGAGATCTATATCCCACTGTTCTCCTGCTCCTTCAGGGATTCTCTGTTGTGTTCCCTGTCAGGGTAGTCACCCGTTGTAGCCAGGCACCATCTAGTTCTTCTGGTCTCTGACTGATGGAGTCTCTCGGGCTCATTTTTACCATATGTCTTTCGTGTTCTTTATTTTCCTTTGCTCCAGATAGGTTGAGACCAATTGATGCATCTTAGATGGCCACTTGCTAGCGTTTAAGGCCCCAGACACCACTCACCAAAGTGGGATGCAGAACGTTTTCAATACATTTTGTTATGCCAATTGACCTAGATGTCCACTGAAACCATGGTCCCTGGACCCCCTTCCCTGCTACTCTGGCCTTCAAAGCGTTTTGTTGTATTCAGGAAACTTCTTTAGCAGCCAAACTCTAAACCACGGTGCAACCAGGGCTCCTAGTCTACACAAAACATGAGCTCTCAATGAAGTTTGGGGCAGTGGGGGGCCAAAAAGAGGACTTAGTGATGTTCCTCTGAAGTCACAGTGATTCCAACTACTAAAAGTGGGTGTTGACAGCTAGTAAAGGGTAAGAGAAAGGGCAGTCAGAGAGATAAGGGGAGAACCAGAAGACAAGATGTATCGAAGCCATGAGTGGAAAGTTTCAAGGAAAAGAGAGGAGGGGTGTGTCGACAGTGTCACATGGAACTGAGACTTCTAGAAGCCCAAAACCTAAGCGCATACCACACCTTTCCACAGATAGCAACCTTGATCTTGATTAAAGGGGGAAAAAAAATGACTCTCTTCCCCTGCCAAATAAGGTTGGCCAAGATATTCTACTAGGCACTGCCACCTGCCCGAGGCAAGTGTGTGAAAATAGGCGGTAGCGAAGCATATGATTAAGCAGCACAACTTCACAGTTAGTTTCTCCAGTCGACTGAGACAAAGTTTGTGGGTGACGGTGAGGAGGAGCAGGAAAAATACAATTTACTTCTTCCTGACTCCCCTCTGGGTATGTGTGACCACCGCTTAGTGGTGGTCCTCTGAAGTCACACCGAAGGCAGATGCTCTCCAAGAGGACAGAGCGGTGACCGGGCAGGAGGCGAGTGTCGGTCCTCACCCCAACAAATTCTTCCAGCGACTTTCCGCCTATGGCCCTTCTCTCTGTCCCACCACCACGGCAAGGGACCTCAACCCACAAGCGCTCCTGTCGTCCCCATCCCCCATCCATAGCCAGCACCGGCCCCGGAGAAGCCCCACACCCCAGGCGTGAAGACCCCGCCTCACCACGGCTCCGGCAACGGCGTGGACCAGGCTCTCGTAGGACAGCACCGAAGCCATGGCGCTGATCCCCGCTGACGGAGCCGCACTTCTCCCACAGGAGCCGCAGCCTGCGGCGTGAGAGGAATGGAATGCGGGACGGACTCCCGGGCTTGAGTGCCGCACGCCCCACCCCCTCAGCTTCGCCCGCCTCCTACAAGACAACCACTTCCGGGTCGCAGGACGCTCTCCTCGCGTATTGTCTCCCACTGAGAGCCACCGCCGGGGCGGGGAAAAGGGGTCGGGCAGACCTGGGAACGCCTCTGGGCGCTGATTGGCCCCTGGGGCGGGGCCGGGGCGGGGCCTGGGCGGGGCCGGGGCGGGGCCGGGGCGGGGCCGGGGCGGGGCCGGGGCGGGGCCGGGGCGGGGCCGGGGCCGGGGCCGGGGCCGGGGCCAAGGAGCCGGCATTGGCGCTGTGGGTGCTGGGGCTGCATGCGGTACCGTCGCGTTCCCGGGACCCGCAATCGCGCCCCACACCTACTCGTTGGCAAACTTGCCCAGGCAATTAACCTTGATGGCGTCCTCCTTTATGAAATGACAATCTTAGTACCAACAACCTCATGTGCTTTGAGGATCACAAAAGCTAATTTATGTAGACGTACTTTAAAAAATACTGAGAAAAAAATGTTACTTCGTGTTGCAAAGTGAATAACCAAACTACATAAAATTAAAGAAATCACATTCAACTTCGTGTTGTCAGAGTCAATTCCGACTCGTGGCGACCCCGTGTGTTACAGAGTGGAACTTCTCCGTAAGGTTTTTTTGGCTGTAATCTTAGCCAAGCCTCCCTTCCCAGGTACCACGGAGTGGATTCAAACTCCAACCTTTAGGTCTATAGTCAAGCGCAAACCGTTTGACGCAGTCATATTTTGAGACATGCCGATCTTTTGGAATATTGCTCATGGACTCCCAGTTGTACTTCTCTCCTGGGGCATCATTGTCTGCTGTTTGCCAGGTTCGGTACCAGTAAGTTCTTCTATAATACCCTCGGTGATAATCCCTGATTGAGTGCTTATTACATGCCACACTCGGTGTTTAAAGCCCATTATCACACTTAATCTCTAGGAGAGGGCTTCTCACAGTGTTTACCTGAACATATTTTTGCAATATTTGTAGATGTTTTAACTGTCATCAGCTAAGATCTTTTTCCCACTTCAACCGTCCTTCATTTAGAGTGGTGTTGCAGTGACCACATGGAAAGGGAAAAGTGAGTATGGGACACACTTAGCTGCCACTGACTCAATTCTGACTCATGGCAACCCAAGGTGTTACACAGTAGAACTGCTGCATAGGGTTTTCTTAGCTGTAGTCCTAACAGAAGCAAATCGCCAAGCCTTTTCGCCCACAGTACCACTAGGTGGATTCCAACGGCCAGCCTTTAGGTTGGTAGTTGGGTGCAAAACGTTTGTGCCACCTGAGGACCTTAAAAAAAAAAAATTTAAGGACCTTAGTTGTGTTTAAACTCCACATCCATCGAGTTGATTCCAACTCAGTGACCCTACAGGACAACACAGAACTGCCCCATACGGTTTCCAAGGCTATAATCTTTACAAAAGCAGAGTGCCACATCTTTCACCCTAGGAGTGGTTGGTGGGTTCAAACCACCAACCTCAGTTAGCAGCTGAGTGCTTCACCACTGCACCACCATGGGTCCTTTTAGTTGTTTAGTGACATATATTTATATGTATGTTTGAATTACTTCTAGGCATTCTGTCTAGGAATGACTTCCAGGAATACTTCCACTACCCCGTGGAGTCATGACGTGAAAGCACAGGACCGAAAGTCAAACGGAGATGATCTTGGCACTGGAATGTAGAGACAGAAGTGGGTCCTTGGAAAAATGGTAAGCAAGGGCCTAATAAACTTAGGATATTAGTTTACTGACTCCTAACTGGAAGCTCTCTTGTCAGGAATACACTGGATTATGCATTACACACAATTATAAACACACCGTGTGAATATTTTTCTTTCTTAATGGTAATTGCATGCAATATCCAGAATTCTTATTTCTAGGCATGTTGGGGTTGGGCATAAACCTGCAGTAGATAGAATGTACATCTGTGAGTTCTTTTTTTTTTTTCCCTGTTATCTCAGCTGCCGGAAACCATTTGATTAACTATTTAAAGTTGCCGCCCAATCTGTCCCTGATTCATGGAGACCCCGCGTACAGTGGTCAGAAACACTGCCTGGTCCTGGGACATCCACACCATTGGCTGCAGATCAGACCGTTGTGATCCATAGGATTTTCTTTGGCTGATTTTTGGAAGTACGTCATCTGGCCTGTCTTCCTAGTCTGTCTTAGTCTGGAAGATCTGCTGAAACCAGTTCAGGATCACAGCAACATGCAAGCGTCCACGGACGCTGCGCATGAGCTGCATCGGCCAGGAAGCAAACCTGAGTCTCCCAAACGGAAGGTGAGCATTCTACCATGGAACCACTAATGCCTCCCTTTCTTTACTTTCTAGTTTACTGAAAGCACTACAAAATCATCGTCATATATCAGAATCAGAGTATGCAACAAAAGAAAAAAAAAAAAGTAAGACAGAAGCACATCAGCCAGTTAAATAGATCTCTGTAGTTATGATTTTGGTCAGTTTGTTATATAGTGGTGGCTTGCATGTTGCTGGGTTTTTTTTTTTTGCATGTTGCTACAATGCTGGAAGCCATGCCACCAGTATTTCAAATACCAGCAGGGTCACCCGTGGTGGACAGGTTTCAGCAGAGCTTCTAGACTAAGACAGACTAGGAAGAAAAGCCTGGTGATCTGCTTCTGAAAATTAGCGAAACTATGGATAGCGACATAGGACTGGGCAACACTTTGTTCTGTCATACATAAGGTTGCCACGCGTTGGAGCCAACTCGATGGCAACTAACGATAGTTGTGATGTTTAAGATCGTTCAGATTTTTAAATGTTTCCTTTCTCGTTCTAAACAAATATTCACTTCTATATCTAATTTGGAAACCCTTGTGGCGTAGTGGTTAAGAGCTACAGCTGCTAACCAAAAGGTTGGCATTTCGAATCCATCAGGCGCTCCTTGGAAACTCTATGGGGCAGTTCTACTCTGTCCTATAGGGTCCCTATGATCAGAATCAACTTGACAGCAATGGGTTTTTTGTTTTTGTTGTTATATCTAATTTAGAATTCACTGATGTTGTCAATGATTTCATGTTGTCAATGATGTTGTCAATGATTTCATCTTACTTGGATCAACAATCAATGTCCTTGGAAGCAGCAGAAAGAAAATGAAACGACATATTGCATTGAGCAGATTTGCTGCAAGGGATCTCTTTATAAAAAGAAAAGATGTTGCTTTGATGAGTAAGATGTGCCTGACCCAAGCCATGGTTCTTTCAACCACCTCATCTGCATGTAACAGCTGGACAATGAAAAAGGAAGACGGAAGAACTCAAGCACTAAAATTGTTGTATTGGTGAATACTGAATATATCACCAACTGCCAGAAGAGCAAACAAATCAGTCTTAAAAGAATGCTCCTTAGAAGCAAGGATGGCAACTTTGGCTTGCTTACTTTGGACAAATCATTAGGAAACACCAATAGCTAGAAAAGGACATCATGTTTGGTAGGGTCAGCAAAAACGAGGGAGGCCCTCTGAGATGTAGTGACACAGTGGCCAAGATGATGGATTCAAACATAGCAATGATCACGAAAATGGCATATGACTGGGCAACGTTTTGTTCGGTTATACATAAGGTCCTAGAATTGGAGCTGATCTGACAGCAACTAACAAGTATTCATATTGTTGTTTGGCGCCATCCAGTGGATCCACCCATGGCAAATGCATGTAAGAGAACTGCCTCTCTGGATTTTCTCGTAATCTTCACGGAAGCAGATCCTCAGGTCTTTGTCCGGCAGAGCCACTGGGTGGGTTAAAACTGCCAAACTTCAGGTTAGCGGCAGAGTGCTTGACCAGTTGAGTCACCAACGCTCCTTAACAAGTAGTTATCGTATATATATTTTTTTCTAAAATAGGGTCCTCCGAGTTATATAAGCATAAGGCCTCACAAAAAACTGGTCTGCCTGATAACAAATTTAGCACCATTTTATGCACATCCATGCCATCAGTACAAATGAGTTAAAGGAAGCTAGCCAGGACTGGCCATTACGTGTTACTTCTACACTTGCCTAGTTAGGGGTCAGGTTACTTATGCCACAACCTGAAAATGTTCTGATCCAGGTGAGTGAACTTTTAAGACATTCTAGCTAATACTGGCCACTTAGATTTTCAGAGCATCATACGTAAGTTTACACTAAAGCCTAAAAGCTATTATTCTGTTAATTGTCTAGTTGCTATCTACTTAAAGCTATTTTCCTACTCAAAATTTATAAGCTCTATTAAGTTTGCTATATTGGTTGCAAATATCGGTACATATTGAACCCTTAAAATTACTTGATTATTTTGGGCACTTCATCAGCAAAGGTCGATTGCTAGAAAAGGACATCATGGTTGATAGTGGGCAGTGAAACGCTCAACAAGATGGACGAACCCAAACATACCAACAGCCGTAAGGATGGCACAGGACCAGGCAACATTTTCTTGTTATACATAAGGTCGCCATGAGTTGAAACTAACTTGACTAACAATCTTTAAAATTTTTTTTTTCTTGTCCTTATTTTTGGACTTGACATGAGTGGACTAAGGGCTTCAATTACACTTATATCCTTAACTGTTAGGAGAAACTCACGTTGGCTATGTGCATTAACACAGCTATGATGCAAGATACTCCTTGCTTTACTTACTCAATGCCTCTCTTATGTACGTTTTTATTGTTTTCAATTTCTTGAAGCAACGAACAATTCTGCAAGCAGCAAACTTTTACACAGAAAGGGGTAGCACAGTGTTTAAGAGGAAGATCTATAGCATCATATATTTGAATGAAAATCCCAGCTCCACAATCAGCTGTTATTCTGGGCACTTTACTTACATTAAGAGCTTCAGTTTCTTCATGTATGGGATGGAGATAAGCGTACTAACCCTCATGGTCATTACCAAAATAGAGTTAATACTTGTGAATTGATCCCAAGTTTGCCTGGCACAGAACGAGTACTACTTTGCTGATATATATACCTACTCGGATGCGTTAGTTTCAGACATCATACAATCCGTAAAATGAAGTTCTTTCTTCCTCATCAAGCTACTATTTCCTAGTGTAGCAGACAACTAGCTGTCACCCAAGTCTTTTCTCCATTTCTTCAGTAACTTTTTTGTTGGGCACAAGACCACATAGCTACGGGTATTTTCCGGCTCTCCTTGATGCTAAAGCTGACCAATAGGATATGAGTAGAAGAAATATCAATTCTATCCATCAGTGTATTGCAGAAGACCGCCACGTGCCTGTCAGTTTATCACACTGCAGTGACTTGTGTATTGCTGTGACACTGGAAGCTCTGCCACTGGTATTTCAGCTGCCAGCTGGGTGATCCTTGGTGGACAGGTTTAAAGCAGAGCTTCCAGACTAAGACTAGGAAGAATCTAGCAGTCCATTTCTGGAAAAAAAAAAAAAAAAAAACTGGCCAGCAAAAATCTTATGAATGAATAGCAGTGGAACACTGATATATTGTCGGTAAGAGGAGCCCCTCAGGTTGGAAGGCACTTGAAAGACGACTGGGGAAGAGATGCCTCCTCAAAGTAGAGTCGACTTTAATGACGTGGATGCAGACAAGCTTTCAGGACCTTCATTTGCTGATGTGGCACGACTAAAAATTTTGGAAGAAACAGCCGTAAACATCCATTAATAATCAGAACATAGAATGTATGAAGTATGAATCTGAGATAATTGGAAGGTGTCAAAAATGAAGTGGATAATTAGTAGATAAGAACTCTTTAGGTAAAGGGAAAGACAGCACACAATACAGGGGAGGTCAGCACAATTGGACTAAACCAAAAGCAAATAAGTTTCCTGGATAAACCGAATGCTTCGAAGGCCAGCGTAGCAGGGGCAGGGGCCCGGGGACCATGGTTTCAGGGGACATCTAAGTCAATTGGCATAATAAAACCTATCAACAAAACATTCTGCATCCCACTTTGAAGAGTGGCGTCTGGGGTCTTAAATGCTAGCAAGCAGCCATCTAAGATGGATCAATTGGTCTCAACCCACCTGGATCAAAGGAGAATGAAGAACATCAAGGACACAAGGCGATTACGAGTCCAAGAGACAGAAAGGGCCACATGACCCAAAGACTACATCTTCCTCAGACCAGAAGAACTAGATGGTGCACAGCTACAACCGATGACTGCCCTGACAGGGAACACAACAGAGAACCCCTGAGGGAGCAGGAGAGCAGTGGGATGCAGACCCCAAATTCTCCTAAGACCAGACTTAATGGTCTCACTGAGACTGGAAGGACCCCGGTGGTCATGGCCCACAGACCCTCTGTTGCCCAGGACAGGAACCACTCCCGAAGCCAACTCTTCAGACAGGGATTGGACTGGACAATGGGTTGAAGAGGGATGCTGGTGAGGAGTGAGCTTCTTGGATCAGGTGGACACTTGAGACTATGTTGGCATCTCCTACCTGGAGGGGAGATGAGAGGGTGGAGGGGGTTAGAAGCTGGTGAAAAGGACACGAAAAGAGAGAGTGGAGGGAGAGAGCAGGTTGTCTCATTAGGGGGAGAGCAATTGGGAGTGTGTAGTAAGGTGTATATAGGTTTTGGTGTGAGAAACTGACTTGATTTGTAAACTTTCACTTAAAGCACAATAAAATTACAAAAAAAAAAAAAAAAAACGACGACGAAGTGGAACGCATAAATATTGATATCCCAGGTATTAGTGAGCTGAAATAGACTGGCATTGGCCATTCTGAATCAGACAACCATATGGTCTACTATGCCAGGAATGACAAATTGAAGAAGAATAACACTGTATTCATTATCAAAAAAGAACATTTCAAGATATATCCTGAAGTACAACACTGTCAGTGATAATATTCATATACCTACAAAAAAAAAAAAAAACCCATACCGTTGAGTCACTTCTGACTCATACCCTGAAGAACAGAGTAGAACTGCCCTGTAGGGTTTCCAAGGAGCACCTGGTGTATTCCAACTGTTGACCTTTTGGTTAGCAGCCAAACTCTTTAACTACTACGCCACCAGGGTTTCCTATGTCTACAAGGAAGACCAATAAATACAACCATTATTCAAACATACACACCAACCACTAAGGCCAAAGAGGAAGAAATTGAAGATTTTTATCAACTGCTGCAGTCTGAAATTGATCAAACATGCAATCAAGAGGTACTGATAATTACTGGTAATTGAAATGCAAAAGTTGAAACCAAAGAAGGATCAGAGGTTGGAAAACATGGCCCTGGTGATAGAAACGATGCCAGAGGATGGCATGGTAGAATTTTGCAGGACGACTTCTTCATTGCAAATACCTTTTTTCAGCATAACACCTACTATACACGTGGACCTCACCAGACGAATATACAGCAACCACAAATCGACTACATCTGTGGGAAGAGACAATGGAAAAGCTCAGTAACACCGAGAACAAGGCCAGGGGCTGACTGCAGAACAGACCACCTACTGAAGTGGGAGAAAATCAGACCAAGTCCATGAGAGCCAAAGTATGACCTTGAGAATATCCCACCTAATTTAGAGACCAAATCAAGAATAGATTTGATGCACTGAACACTAATGACTGAAAAGCCAGACGAGTTGTGGAATAACATCAAGGACATCATACATGAAAACGTCATTAAGATGACAGGAAAGAAAGAAAAGACCAAAATGGATGTCAGAAGAGACTCTGAAACTTGCTCTTGAACATCGAGTTGCTCAAGGAAAAGGAAAAAACGAAGTAAAAGAGCTAACAGAAGATTTCAAAGGGCAGCTCAAGAAGACAAAGTAGTATAACGAAATGTGCAAAGAGCTGGAGTCTGAAAACCCAAAGGAAGAACATGCTCAGCATTTCTCCAAGCTGTAAGCACTGAAGAAAAAATTCAAGCCTCAAGTTGCAATATTGAAGCATTCTACAGGAAAAAAAAAAGATTCAAGAAGCATCAAAAGATGGAATACACAGTCACTGTACCAAAAAGAATTGGCTGACATTGAACCGTTTCAGGAGGTAGCACATGATCAAGAGTCAAGGGTACTGAAGCAACAGTCCAAGCTGAGCTGAAGGCATTGGCGAAAGACAAGACTCCAGGAATTCACAGAATACCCATTTTGATGTTTCAACAAACAGATGAAGCACTGGAAGAGATCACTCATCTACACCAAGAAATTTGGAAGACAGCTACCTGGGTCAACCAACTGGATGAGATCCATATTTGTACCCATTCCAAAGAAAGTCCAAGAAAATGCAGAAATTAACAGTATCATTAATATCACACACAACTAAAATTTTGCTGAAAACCATTCAAAAGCAGTCTCAGCAGTACACCAACAGCGAACTGCCAGAAATCCAAGCTGGATTCCGAAGAGGACGTGGAACAAGGTGTATCATTGCTGTTATCAGATCAATCTTGGATGAAAGCAGTGAATACCAGGAAGATGTTTACATGTGTTTTATTGACTATGCAAAGGTATTTGACTGTGTGGATCATAAATTATGGGTAACATTGCAAAGAATGGGAATTCCAGAACACATAATTGTGCTCATGAGGAACCTGTACATAGATCAAAAGGCACTTGTTTGAACAGAATGAGGGAATGTCACATGGTTTAAAGTCAAAAAAGGTGTGCGTCAGGGTTATATCCTTTCACCATACTTGTTCAATCCGTATGCTGAACAAATAATCTGAGAAGCTGGACTATATGTAGTAGTACGGGGCAGCAAGATTGGAGGAAGACTAACAACCTGTGTTATGCAGATGACACAACCTTGCTTGCTGACAGAGGACTTGAAGCACTTACTGATGAAGATCAAAGACCACAGCCTTCAGTATGGATTACACCTCATCATAAAGAAAAAAATCTTCACAACTGGACCAATAAGGACCACCATGATAAATGGAGAACAGACTGAAGTTGTCATGGATTTCATTTTACTTGGATCCACAATCAACATCCATGGAAGAAGCGCAAGAAATCACTCATTCCATTGGGCATATCTGCTGTAAAAAATCTTTCAATGGTCAAAAGTAAAAATGTCACTTTAAGGACTAAGGTGTGCCTGACCACACCTCATCTGTGTGTGAACAGCTAGATAATGAATAAAGAAGACCAAAGAATTGATGCCTTTGAATTACGGTGTTGGCAAAGAATACTGAAAATACCGTGTACTGCCTGAAGAACAATCTGTCTTAGAAAAAGTATAGCCAGGATGCTCTTTAGAAGGATGGCAAGACTTCATCTCACATATTTTAGACATATCAGGAGGGACCAGTCCCTGGAGAAGGACATCATGCTTGGGAAAGTAGAGGGTCATCGAAAGAGGAGGACCCTCAGTGAGGTGGACTGACTCAGTGGCTGCAACAATGGACTGACCCGTAACAACTGTGAGGATGGCACAGGATCAGACAGTGTTTTCTGTTGTACGTAAGGTCGCCACAAGTTGGAATTGACTTGTGGGCACTAACAGTTCCAGCAGATGCTTCACTGGCCCCTGCTTCCTTAGGCTAGGTGATAATCACTGGAGCAAATACCTCTGACCCAGAGATGGAAATCACCCTTTGAGTACGGCAGGAAGTTGGCCTACCAACCAGTCCTGAACTTGCTATGTTTGAATTGCCTGCTACCTGAAAATAAAGCTATTTTACTTTAACACATTTTTAGGGATTCTTGTTAAGGCTGGCAGTTCAATCTCACCTAGAGGTACCTCAGGAGAAAGTCCTGGCAACCTGCTTCCAAGAGGTCACGGCCTCAAAAACCCTATAGAGCTCAGTTCTTTCTACAACCCAGTCGGAAGACTTGAAGCAATTGGTTTGATTTTTGCTAACAGCATTTTATAACCTACAGCCTATTATAACTAGTAACTAGCTTAAAAAGATGAGCACTAGAGATGTTATAAAGTAGAGCATGTACTAAAAAAGGAGGATAAAAATCAATATCCAGCTTGAAACCATACTTTTATTTTTAATGTAGCCAGAAATATCCAATAACTATATATTTTTAAGCAAGGGGAAAAAATCTTTTCTTTTCCTTTATATTAGCGTAAGAAAAAAACTTTTCTGGTTTTAGAAGTGATGCTGTTTCTATGAAAATGGACTTATTTTGTATTTGCGGAACCTCAAAGTCTAAAACCACAGGACAGATTTTCAGAAGACCAATTTTACTTTTACCCTTTATGGTAATATTTGCAGTTAGAATGCTGTAGATAATGTATAGTTAAGTAAATTAAACGAGGAATTCAAAAGCTACTGGTCTTGAGCTATTCACAGCACACACACTGATTTTGATGAAAGAGAACACGCATTAACAGAAAGAACACTGGCAAGCTCAACAGCAAGCTTATACGCTGAGTATCTCAAAGAGGCATGCTGATCAGCACACAGCTTTCTCGTCTCTGACGGATGTACTTCTTCCTGCTTGTGTACAGCAAAAGGCTTAGAACCTGAATCAACCTCCTCCTAATTTCAGAAACGTACTCCATGGAGCTTACTTCACTACTCCTACCACTCTATTTTCAAAACAATCAAAGTACAGGGGGCATCATACCTTGAAATTGCTTTTAAATACTAGCATACTAAATAGAAAGACAAGTAGAAACCTTGTAAAATTCCAGGTACACAGTGCCTGCAGTCACTCTTATTTAAAAAGAAGAACGTGCAACAGAAAACAATGTATCATTTTCTTTTCCTTTGGAAAAGAGGGAGTGATAGCAGAGGTGAGGCTACGATTATAGTACTTTTAAAGGACAGCCAAATCGGAGAAAAATACATCTTTTATATTCATCTCCACAATGAAAAACCACCATGGGTCTCATCTGTCTAATAATACACGCTCGTCAGGAAGTTACGGCCCCCTCTATGTGGATCAATTCAAGGCTCATCCTCTCCAAAATACAAAGACGAATTTTCCAAGAGAAATTAAACTCTAACTGTACATAGGTATTTTCTAAGTAGAAGACCAAAACACAAAGGGAATCCCTCCTTCCAACATCTTTTGGTATGACAGGATTTCACAGAAGTGTAAGTCTAAGACATAAATACAAAATCTCTTGACCAAGTAAACTATCACTATCACAGGTTCATCCAACATAATCACCGTATACGTGTTACATATTACACTAAAACCAGCATTAAAAGTGCTTGCACAATCATGCTGTGAATGATGATAGCACTGATGATGCTGGTGGAAAAAAAACAAAACAAAAGCAATCTTTAGCCTAAGATGAGTAAGGGGAAAAAATGTGAAACAAGCAGAGAGTACAGTATCTTCTGATCAGGAAATAATTTTTAACACAGGAATACAAGAAGAACAGTACTGCCTTTTTTCCCCTATGTGGAAATAATCTGAAATATTTATTTTATACATCAGACAAGAACAGAGCTAAGCAAGCCAACTCTACAGCATTACAAAAATCATCCATTGACCAGTGTTAGATTTCAATGCAACCCGCACAAGGGTCACGTTGTATAAGATGTAGCAGGATCTCTGCTGCCCTGCGAAGCACATCCAGTCCCCTGCAGAGGTCCTACTGCAAGACTGGTGGTCCCAAGTTTTATTACTGAAATAAATCTTTTTTTTTTTTTTTAAAATAAAGCATTTAAAAAGATCAAAATGTGTCAGTAACCCTCTTTCCAACTTTATCTTATTGAAATGGATCATACTCGTTTCTGCCTGATAAACCTTTATTTTACTCAAGTTAGAGTAAAAAATCTTCCATACTTAAATTTCTCTTCCTTACCCAACCAATTCAAAGGAAAAAAACCAAAATGATTAGTAAAGAAAAATGTAGGAATTAACACACCCTTTTTAGATATTTTTAAGGTTTAAAAAGTGTTTAAAGTTTGTAATTCCTAACAGGAAAACATTATCTGAATACCTGAATGGCAAACCACTGTAAAATATCTCAGCGCATGTGGGGCAGCCGGTAAGGATGATCTTCAAAGCGCCCCCCTCCCCCCCAGCTTTCTTGATGAGAAGGTCGGAGGTACACTGGTTTGTATTATTGCGACATCCATTAAGTGATCTAGGTTGCTATGCCTTCAGCAAGGGCTTTCTTTATTTGTCAAAACAGCATTATGCTTGGCCTCCAAATTTGGCTGACAATTTACTGATGAGATTCATAACTTTTGGGTTACTCTGGTATTTCGACATATTTGCTGGATTCTGGGCCACATCCTGGAAGGCCACCATAACTTCTGGATCCTGTAAAGAGAAGTTTGTTTTTGTTTTTTTAGTATTTAAATTCTATCGGGTCAACACCTCTTTATTTAGACCTATAATTTTGACATGGCTAAGTTAACTGGGACTTGACTTGTGATCAACCAGTAGATAACAAGTCCTTAAAGTATACTTTAAAATATCTCATTATGGATAACTTACAGCATTATTTCAATTACTTAAATATTATTAATGTATACTTCAAAGCCAAAGTCTATTAAGTCACTCAAACTAGATAATCAAAATGAGCATGTATAATTCTGATACAAAGAAAAGGACGTCAGATATGGTAACTGCCAACGGTTACTGGAGTGCTTCCTATAAACCAACTTGTAAAAGCTTAAGCTACTCACTCTCGAAAAAACAATGAATACAATTACTACGTAACTGGCTATTTGGTTAATTCAGAAACATAAAAAATGAGTAAGAGTAACCTTTGTCTCCACACAGAATTATGAAAGAAACATCTTAAGAATACAAAGTTCAACTTTGTTCTTCCAAGTCTCACCTGCATGGCTGCAAGAACCTCTGGGTCACTAAGAATCTCATTGAGCCCCGGCATTCCTGCCATTCCAGGCATGCCCCCTGCCATTCCAGGCATTCCTCCAGGGAAATTACCAGGCACTCCCCCAGGAAAACCACCTGCAAGAATAAAAGGAAGAATTGTATAGATACTCACTGAACTCACATGTAGCCTTATATACTATTTCCTGCCAATTAAAAATACTATACACACGAACGTGTGCACAAGAAAATAAGGATGTCTTATTTTTAAAGATGTCTGAACATTCTAACTAGATAGAATGAGGCACAAGTTGTAGCTTCTAATTTTCTCCTAAAAATTAGGCTGTAAATCAGACTTTGCTCCCTTCTAAGATTTTCTTTCTACTAATCAAACTGCTGAAAAAGAAACTAATCTTACCTTAAAAACAAAGGGAAGACTAACAGTCCCTTAAAATTATAAAATCAAAAAACCAAATACCTTTTTATTATTTAATATTATTTGTATCCATTTAAAGGTAACTGATACTAGACTTTAGTTTGCTGCTGCTGTTTTTTCAATCTGTATTGCTCTAGAGCAGTTACTCCTTCAACAACTACCAGAAATGCTTGTTTCAAGAGCCTGGGGATTCCTGATCTCTGCCCCAGGCAGGAACAACATCTCTGAAAGAGAAACTGGAAATTTGAATTTTTATTGAGCACTCCTCGTAATTCTTCTTTACACCGAGAACAACACTCTGGGGAAAAGAAAAAAAGTTGCGTTCTGTCAGCACATCGTTAGCTTTTTCACTACCATAAACCTATGTGTCCGTTAGAGATACTTGGAAATCAAATGTGTCCTACAGATCAAAGGTAACTAAAAGTAAAGCCATATACAAGAAAAAACACATAAAGTCATTTTCATCTGGTTCGACAATAATTAAAACATGGCCATAAATGACAATAACAGAAACCTAAGGAAATCTAAAGAGACCTGAAAACAGCTTCAAGCTATTCTTCCTGGCCCTACTGACTCGAAAGCTTCGAAAAACTGGTTTCTACCCATAAAAAAAATTACTGGCTCAAACCATAAATACTTAAGACAATCTGCATGTCAAATTTAGATAACAGAAATCTACCTAACAAAAAACTATCTCTATTACCACATTAGTGGTCATTTTCTGTAACAAAGATATCTGACAATAGGTTTTATTTTAAACAGGAAGCAAGCTATGAGCTAAAAAATAAATTAAAAAAAAATTTTTTTCCCCCTTTGTCTTCCAACAGCAAGTCATCTACAATATTTGTTCTCCCCTTTTTCCACCAAACTAGAATTTTAGTTGCTGGGCACATGACCTTTCACAATAAAAGCTGTATTTTCTAGCCTCTGTAAGTTATAGCCAGAGCCATAGATGTATAGGTGGTGTGTAGCTGCTTCTATAAACCTTAAGAAAAAGCTAGTTACAATCAAAGAGCTAGAGGCAGCTGATTTCTCCATTAGAATCAAACTCTTCTCTCATCTCTTCCCGGTCTTTATATAAATTTCATACTGCCTTATTCAAAGTATTCAATAATTATTTTCTAAGTGCCTTTTCTTCCTCTTCTACCTGCATCTTAGGCCTCTAGGTACCAATCAAGAATACAGCTTGGCCTCACTAGAAATTTCTCATCACCTGACATTTTACAGGAAAGGGAAGTGTATTATTTCACACTGGACTCACAATATTTTTTATTCTAATTAATTCCATATAATGCCTTTACCTTAGGGTCCTCGTGAATATCAACATACAGAACAAAATTCCATTACGGCAATTTAGACGTACTTAGGTTACAGTCTTTTAATAAAGTACAACGCTCAGGCCTGAATCAATGGTAACTACTAAAAATATATATAGTACTCAAATTGTGAGAAGAAAATATACTATATTGTCATTAACAGAATTTTTAATGAGAATAAACTTTCTAGAGGTTAACACTCTAAAGACTCTCCAGTGTTCCAGGGACAAATGGAACTAAATGCGATACATATATTTGAACCCCCAAATAAAAACACCAAACATTTACAATACTAACAGTTGTTAATTTTTCTTTATGCATACCTGGAAAAGAGCCATACTGAGCTCCTGATTGTCGTCTGGCTTCTTCCTCCTTTAATTTAAAAAAGAAATACGTAATAGAGAATTAGAAAGTCTGCTGTCGCTCTAACCCTATCCAGGCAAAACCATAAAAAAAAAAAAAAGTACAGAACAAGCTAGTTAGAGAACTTATGAGAATAACAAATTTCAAATGGCAATACTGGACTCCAGAATACACCCCACACCACCCCTGAAAAAAACAAAACAAAAAACCTTCGAACTGCATCCTCAATGACCATTATTCTTGGTAATGATTTTCAGCAAAGTACGTTTCCTTTTACGCTGGGGAAAAAAACCCAGGGAACTGACAGTACTAATATGCCAACGTTTAAGAAAACTGTAAATTCTAACTTTTTTAAGAACTTGAAAATGAAAGCACATGGCTAAATTACTAACGCTAAGGCCCTCTGTTTCCCAGGTTCATCGCTTCCTTATTATCTCTATATAACAACAAACATGAGTAGAGATTTACTGATTCGTTTCTGCTGGTTTTTAAAAAATTATTATAATTTTATTAAAAGAGAAAACGTTAAGATATACAAATTTGAGACTGTTCCTCTTATTCAATATCTTTGATACTCAGTTATATATCATAATCAAGGAAACAAAAATTAAACTATGTAAAAATTACTTTTAAAGGTTAAAAACTATAATCCTAAAAATAAATCATGATATTTAATAATACGACAAAAACATTAGGATGTAACGTTATGTAATCGTAACAGTTTTAGGACCTTCAGTAATGTTGGAAATAAACAGGTGGAAATTAAAACACCAATGCAGAAAACGAACAGCATTAAATTAGGAGGAACCATAAGAAGGGCAGCAGAAACACTGAGGAGGAATATAATTTTTCTTTTTCATAAATTTTCTATGACTTTGTAACTACTAATAAAAAAACGACTACAATCAATTTTAAGTAGCTACTAGACGGCAGTGAGTTTAGTTTGCGGAGTCTGTAATTAGAACAGTAGGGATCATAAAAAGTAACAAATCAGGACAAGCATCTTCAAGAAAATAAGTAACGATACTGCCGAGTTTTAATTACTTGACTGGCAAAAATCCCTGGTATTACAAGGGCACAAAATAGAGTGTCTTGAGAAGACTAAGTTGGTGAAACCTAAGCTCACTTAAGAATTTTAAAGACTAAAAACATTCCCAAGAGTTAATGAGCCCCTCTCCCCCTTAAAATAGCATTATTAACCTATAGGAAGGAGCCCCAGTGGCATGGTGGTTAATCACTCAGCAGCAAACAAAAGGCAGGTTGATGGTTCAAACCCACTAGCTGCTCCACGGTTGAAAGATGTGGCAGTCTGCGTTCGTCAAGATTACAGCCTTGGAAACCCTATGGGGCAGGTCTACTCTGTCCTATAGGGCCGCTGTGAGTGAGAACTGACTCAGTGGCAGTGTTTTTTTTTTATATCCTACAGAACTACAGCCAGCATTAAATATAGGAGCCAAGAATTACAATGGTATCCCAAAAACTCTGATCTACTGTATTTTCCCTCCATGGCTTAAGGACAAAAACTTTACCCTCTGGGCTCTTTCATGTTCTTCGCGAGCCTTCTTAACCCTTTCTATTCTTTCTTTGACCTCTCGCTCTTCACGTTTTCGCTCATACTTTCTCCGATGCTCTGCAATTTTCTGGGCCTAGGGGGAGAAAAGTGATAAAAAAAGTCAGTCTCTCCCAAAAGCTGAAGAAGGACAACATGAATCAACAGTTTTGTTAAGAGATACTTTTCTTTGTGTTTAACTCAATACACATTTCTGAATAATGACAGTTAGAAGATTTACCTTATAGAAAAAGACTTTACATCATTCAGGGTTTAATAAGACCAATCCCTATTGTACGAGGCACTGTGAAATAGAGAAAAGACTCTGGGATTTGAAGTTAGAACTGCTACAATCTCAAACAACTAACTAGCTCAAGAATGACAAATACTTTACAGATTGCACAACAATCCTTGCCTGACAGCTTCTACCAGCTGCACGGTGTAAAGGATTCAGGAGTTACACCTAAGTTCAGCAGGAACGCGTACCACCAGTGATGCCTGCCATGGGAAAGCAAAGACTGGGAACACACATACCCGGCATTTGCCACAGTCTAACTACACTTAAGTTTCCCTACCGTTAAAGGCGGGTAAGGGGACTAGAAGGCAGACTCATAGAATTGCTATACGGATTAAAAGAAAACGTATTTAAATATGCGCACCAGGCACTGGTACATTGTCAGTACCGAATACCTGGCAACTATTATTTATTCAGAGGAAAAAAAAAAACAGATTCATATTTAACCATTACTGCACTTTGTTCATGATTATTTTTTAAGAACCTCATGTTCTAGAATAAAATATCTCACAACAGTCTTGTTGAGTAGTCCTGTTATGAGAAGAAAAATCACATGAAGTCTCTGGTGGATGATCAGTTCAATAGAATTTTTACTATCTTAAATCCTCTGGGAGTAAATTCTGGATAGGTTAACTTCCCACAAAACTGAAGAATTTACCATTTAAGAGGGTTAAAATTGTTTTAATTAACAATTTTATTTCAGGGGATATCTAGGTCAATTGGCATAGCAAAGTTTATTAAGAAAATGTTCTGCATCCCACTTTGCTGAGTGGTGTCTGGGGTCTTAAAATCTAGCAAGCAGCCATCTATGATGCATCAACTGGTCCCAACCCACGTGGAGCAAAGGAGAGTGAAAGAGCACGAAAGACACAAGCAAAATATTAGCCCAAGAAACAGAAAGGGCCACATAAACCAGAAACTCCATCAGCCTGAGACCAGAAGAACTAGATGGTGCCACCAATGACAGCCCTGACAGGGAACACAACAGGGAGTCCCTGATGGAGTGGAAGAAAAGTGGGGTGTAGAATTCAAACTCTAGTTAAAAGACCAGACTTCAAGGTCTGACTGAGACTGGAGGGACCCCAGAAGACATGGCCCTTGCCAACTCTTCAGACAAAGGTTAGACTGAACTATAAGACAAAAAATGATAGTGGTGAAGAGTGTGCTTCTTGGCTCAAGAAGATACATGCGACTAAATGGGCAGCTCCTGTCTAGGAGCAAGACAAGAAAGAAGGCAGAGTGGGACAGGAGCTGGTTGAATGGACATGGGAAATATAGGGTGTAGAGGAGGAGCGTGCTGTCACATTGTAGGGAGAGCAACCAGGGTCACATAATGTGTGTCTAAGTCTTTGTATGAGAAACTGATTTGAATTGTAAACTTTCACTTAAAGCGCACGCGCGCGCACACGCACACACACACACACACAAAACCCATTTCAGATATCATCTTAAAACAGAATACTCTAGCTTCTGGATTCAATATCATCATTTAGAAAAAGGTTTAAACTTACTAACTTCCATAGGACCCTCATGCTTTATACAGTGGCTATACATACATTATACATGGACAGACCAGATGCATTCCTGGCTATTGTACAGATTTTCTATTTCTTTCCTTGCTATAAGCCTGATGCCCCCTTTTCCACATCTAATTTTTTGGTTATAATTCCACTATAGGTTTACAAACAAAGTAACAGAGCTTGCTATAAAACAGCATGAGAAATCAAAGTATAAAACCCTAGAAAGATTTCCTGAGTTGAGTACAAAACTTCAGTGATTACAGACTATGTAACTTCCGAAAGTTTCTTTCTTCTCATCTGGTTTTGAGGTATCTGGTTTGCACGAGGGGCTAAGTACCAGAAATATAACTGCACTGACTCCCCTTTCTCTACTTTACATACCCTCGGTTGAACTTCCTTCAGCACTGCGCTAGCATCTTCATCATAGTCCAGCTTACAAGCAAGGGCCAGATCATGTGCTGCTTCTTCCCAATGGCCCAGAAGTCTGAAACAGATTTAAACTAATTTTAGCATTCTGTATACATACTGAGCTAAGTGACATGGTGTTTTCCTTCTTTATTATAAAAAACGATTATTATAGAAGTTTAAGTTAAATTTTCAACTATAGATTTTCACAAACCAATTCAATTACTATGTTGGTTTATCTGCAAAAACTTGCAGGGGTTTAAATTTCCTCTATGATAAATGTAAAGATACTGTTTTATTAAAACAAATGCTTAAAAATGAAATTAAAAATAAAAATGCTTTTTTTAAACTGCAAATACGGTAAAGGCTGTGAAACTGGAACCTGTGTAAGGTGGAAACCTGTCAGAGAAAGAAAACTCAAATATTTTCTACTAATACAGAGTGATATAAAAGAAAACATGTACCCTGTAAAAGGCTCAGAAAAAACAAGGCAGTCCAACTGAGTTCCAGCTCTCACAGACTTCACTGTATCATGAAATTAAAAAAAAAAAAAAAAAGAGGTATGTAGACCATTAATTTTCAGTTCATCAAAAGCAGGATTAACATGATGGATACTTAGCATATGACCTTCTATATAAGAGAGAAGGGGAAACAATACACATGTGTGAAACTTTGTTGATAAAAGCAGCAAAAGATAGATCTGAAGCTAAGGTTGGTGGGGGTAGGTAAGAACACGACAGAGGAGCATGGCAATGGAAATGACATCTGTCTGCATTATCTCTTCACTCAGTTTTAACTTTTAAATGTGTAAATGTTTCACACTCAAAAAATAGAATTAAATCAGAAAAGAGGGGCGAAGAAAGCAAACCCTAAACCTGAATACAATCAGAAATACAAGAGGCTAATTGTGTATCAAACGGATAACATAAACAGAAAAAAAACAGAACTCTGACAGTGTACGTCTTATGTGAGGTACACTCTATGGACAAAATAAGCAAAAAAAAAACTCTGAACTTTATTTAGCTAACCTGTTTTTCAAGGTATCATAATTCTAAAATGATTTTACGTATACTGTAAGAGAATACAAGCAGACCTGGGGTGCAATGATTAAGAGCTATGGCTGCTAACCAAAAGATCAGCAGTTCAAATCTACCAGCCACCCCTTAGAAACCATAAGGGCAGTTCCGCTCTGTCTTAGAGGATCACTATGAGTCGGGATTGACTCGACAGCAATGCGTCTGGAACATTTTTTTAAGAGAATGATACAGATAAGTAAACATATTAAGGAGAAAGATTTTCACTGTAGGAGCCAAGTGTCAAAAAGAAAAACATTTAATGTTAAATTTTAATTGGAAATATCAGTACAAACTCACCATTTCATGAAATTTAAAAAAAAAAAATCATGACAGTTTTTTTTTCTATGTCTCTCAACTGAAGCAGAATAACATCTCAGAAACAATAAACATACTTGGTGTCCAAATTTTTGTTTCTAAATACCATCCCCTTGGAAACCCTGGTGGCATAGTGGTTAAGTGCTACGGCTGTTAACCAAGAGGTAGGCAGTTCGAATCCGCCAGGCACTCCTTGCTAACTCTATGGGGCAGTTCTACTCTGTCCTATAGGGTCACTATGAGTCAGAATTGACTTGACAGCAACGGGTTTGGTTTGGTTTGTTTTTTTAAATACCATTCCCACTAAAATGAACCACGATTTCTTAGAGAAATGACTGATTCCAAGTAGGAGCAAGCAAAGTACAAGATGAGCTTGTGCTATCTTGTACCAGAAGACAAAGAAATGCTCAAAGATTAATGGGGTCTCAAAAGGATCAAAAGCAATGCGTGTGAACTTTTTCTATAGCCACATATCGTTAGTATATTTTACTCTAACTTTTTATCTATCTCTTTGACATGTGTGTGCGTAACCACGAGAGCTATTGTGAGTCACCTTTTCGACTCCTGTAACATGCTGTCACTGGACAACCCATTCCCCCAAGCCACAAGCAATTGTATGTGTAACATTAAGTCTCACCCTAGAATGACTACGAACCTGGGTTATTTTGGGTCTTAATTTTCCCCTTTGATTTTTCAGGTGACCTAACAGTGACTAAAGTAGTTTCACATTAATGTATTCCTTTTATAATTAATACATTATTTGTTCAGTATTAAGTTACAAAGACAAAGTCCGAAAATAAGAGAAAATTTCTAAGAACGCTCATACCACTCTCTCCTTAAAGGTTATTTTGAGAAAAATCCTTACCTTATACTTGGCTCTATATGGTCAAAAAATGTTAACAGCAGCTTTTAAAAAATTTTTTTGAATGGAAGGAGTGAAAATCATTTTTATTTCCGTATTTGTTCCCTATAAAATTCTCTAGGTTCTTTATACAGAACACAAATTACTTTGGCATTAAACCCTCAGGCAATTTTATTAAAACAAAGCGTAATAAAATATCACATTTAAAGTTGAAAGAGTTCTAAAAATAATTAAATTCTCTTATTTACCTGTGTGCTTTCCCTCGCCACTTGTAAGGCTGAGCCGAATCAGGATTAATTTCAATGGCTCTGTCACAATCTCGGATGGCAGCATTTGGCTTCTGTAATTTGATGAAGACACTAAAAAATAAGTGTGACATTAAAAGGTATTCATTTCAAACAGTAACACCTTTGGCATCTCCACAGAAGTAATTCTAATTAAACAAATGAGCTGCAATTATTCTCCAGGGGATGCTTTTTGGAGTCCTCACCTGGCTCTCTTAGCGTACAGAATGGCCAAGCGAGGATTCAGTTTGATGGCATCTGTGAACAAGTCGATGGCTTTCTGTAGTTCACCTAAAGTAAAACAAAAGTTATTCAGAAATATTCAGAGAATAAAATATAATAATCCTATTGGTCTTTTACCCCAGTAAAAAAAAGACTGGCGTCCAAATTAATACACAAAAATGGCTCTTCAAAACTCTTCCATTGTACATCACTCAAGACACATTAATTTTTTGGTATATAACCCTCTAAATAGAGCAGAATGCCATATTTTAGTAGAACCATTTTTTTTTTAATTAAGAAAAAAGTAAAAGGATAAAATCGATCTAAAGGGTAAAATAAACTAATTTTATTTTATTAATTTTCTTTTAATCACCAAATTAAAAGGATAAAAATTTAACTTACAAAGGGAAAAGTACCCATTAAATTCACAGGGCTGATCTTTTTTTAAAAAAATTTCCTATTTCAATTCACAAGAATGGCAGAAAAAGCACACCAAAATTCATTCATTGTATCCCATTTTCATAATCAGCTTCTTTGTATAACAGTCCCTTAAAATGAAATCATTCAACAAATAAAACATACCATAGAAATAAAATGGTTCTTCGCACTAAGTCCAAAATAAGTCTTGGTCAAAGAAAACTTGAGACAAGACAAACAAGGGACTTTAAGTATGGTATTACAAATTATAACACGAGGATGTCTAACAAGCAACTAGGACCTACCATGTTGAAAAGTGAACTTCTAATGCCTACCCCACTGCCAAATTTACTTGCCATTCCTATCTTCCCAAGTAAATAAGGCTGCATGTGCCTGGGACCTGAGTGCTAGAGCAATGAATAATTGGTGAGGGAAAAAGGATAATGGAGGGCTCTTTCATATTCTGTAGATTTGAACTTTTTCATAGTCAGCATGTGTTAAATGACCCATTACGGACTGAATTGTGTCCCCCTCCTCCAAACTTATATGTCAACTGAGCTAGGCCATGATTCCCAGTATTGAACGGTTGTCCTCCATTTCATGAGCTGATGTAATTATCCTCCATTTTGTAGCCCTAGCGTCTATGCCTGTGGCTATGATGCCATTTGAGAGTCAGCTGTTCATTATGTTAACGACGCAAGGTTGTCTGCCTCAGAGTGGGTTTTAACTCATAGCGGCCCTGTGTAATATAGAACGAAACACTGCCTGGCCCTGCGCCATCCTCACAATCACTGCTATGCTTAAGCCACTGTTACAGCCACTATGTCCGTCCATCTCATTGAAGGTCTTCCTCTTTTTTGATGACCACTCTACTTGATCAAGCATGATGCCCTTCTCCACATACTGGTCCCTCCTGATAATGTGTACAAAGTATGTGAGACGAAGCCTTGCCATCCTCACTTTTTTAAAAAATAATTTTTATTGTGCTTTAAGTGAAAGTTTACAAATCAAGTCAGTCTCACATATAAACTTATATACACCTTACTACATACTCCCATTTACTCCCCCTTAATGAGTCAGCCCGCTCCCTCCTTCCAGTCTCTCCTTTCATGACAGTTTTACCAGTTTCTAACCCCCTCTACCCTCCCATCTCCCCTCCAGATAGGAGATGCCAAGATAGTCTTAAGTGTCCACCTCATGCAAGTAGCTCACTCCTCATCAGTATCTCTCTCCAACCTATTGTCCAGTCCAATCCATGTCTGATAAGTTGACTTCAGGAATGGTTCCTGTCCTGGGCCAACAGAAGGTTTGGGGCCTGTGACCGCCGGGATTTTTCCAGTCTCAGTCAGACCATTAAGTCTGTTCTTTTTATGAGAATTTGGGGTCTGCATCCCACTGGTCTCCTGCTCCCTCAGGGGTTCTCTGTTGTGCTCCCTGTCAGGGCAGTCATCAGTTGTGGCCAGGCACCATCTAGTTCTTCTGGTCTCAGGATGATGTCGTCTCCAGTTCATGTAGCCCTTTTCTGTCTCTTGGGCTCATAATTACCTTGTGACCTTGGTGTTCTTCATTCTCCTTTGATTTGGGTGGGTTGAGACTCATTGATGCATCTTAGATTGCCGCCTGTTAGCATTTAAGACCCCAGACACCACACTTCGAAGTTTTCTTAATAGAATTTATTTTGCCAATTGACTTAGATGTCCCCTGAAGCCATAGTCCCCAAACACCCACTCACCCTTGCTCCGCTGACCTTAGAAGCATTCAGTTTATTCAGGAAACTTCTTTGCTTTTGGTCCAGTCCAGTTGTGCTGACCTCCCCTGTATTGAGTGTTGTCCTTCCCTTCACCTAAAGTAGTTCTTATCTACTATCTAATCAGTAAGTAACCCTCTCCCACCCTCCCTCCCTCCCCCTTCTCATAACCACAAAGGAGTGTGTTCTTCTCAGTTTAAAACTATTTCTCAAGATCTTATAATAGTGGTCTTACACTACATTTGTCCTTTTGCATCTAATTTCACTCAGCATAATGCCTTCCAGGTTCCTCCGTGTTATGAAATGTTTCACAGATTCTTCACTGTTCTTTATCGATGCGTAGTACTCCATTGTGTGAATATACCGCAATTTATTTAACCATTCATCTGCTGATGGACACCTTGGTTGCTTCCAGCTTTTTGCTATTGTAAACAGTGCTGCAATAAATATGGGTGTGCATATATCTGTTCGTGTGAAGGCTCTTATTTCTCTAGGATATATTCCTAGGAGTGGGATTTCTGGGTTGTATGGTAGTTCTATTTCTAGCTTTTTAAGGAAACACCAGGTCAATTTCCAAAGTGGTTGTACCATTGTACATTCCCCCACCAGCACTGTGTAAGTGTTCCAATCTCTCCACAGCCTCTCCAACATTTATTATTTTGTGTTTTTTGGATTAATGCCAGCCTTGCTAGAGTGATCACCATTCTCACTTCTAAGTCGCATTCTGGCTGTACTTCTCCCAAGACAGATTCGTTAGATTTTCTGGAAGTCCATGGTGTATTAGGGTGGAATGTATCTTACCAGAGGGTGTGAAGTCACCACTCTTATCACCCTTATTCAAATCACGCCCTTCCCTGAGTCATCTTTTATCTTACAAGAGATAAAAGGAAGGAGAAGCCAAGGAACACCTAGCTCAAGTTGCATAAAATGGTTTATAAAGAAAATGTTCTACATTCTACTTTGGTGAGCAGCACCTGGGGTCTTAAAAGCATGTAAGAGGCCATCTAAGACACTTCACTGGTCTTGACCCTTCAGGAGCAAGGAAAAAAAATAAGGATACAAGGTAAAGATTAGACCAAAGGACTAATGGACCACAACTACCATGGCCTCCACCAGACTGAGTCCAGTACAACCAGATAGTAGCTGGCTACCACCACTGACTGCTCTGACAGGGATCACAACAGAGGGTCCTGGACAGAGCTGGAGAAAAATGTAGAGTGAAATCCTAAAGCACAGAAAGAGATCAGACTTACTGGCCTGACAGAGGCTGGAAAAACTCAGACAGCATGCCCCCCAGACACCCTTTTAGCTCAGTGATAAAGTCACTCCCGAAGTTCACCCTTCAGCCAGAGATCAGACAGGTCCATAAAACAAAACGAGACTAAAGAGGCACACCAGCCCAGGGCCAAGGACTAGAAGGCAGGCGGGGACAGGAAAGATGGTAATAGTGAACCCAAGATCGAGAAGGAAGAGTGTTGAACATGTCATGGGGTCATTAACCAATGTCACAGAACAATGTGTGTACTGTTTAATGAGAAGCTAGTTTGTTCTGTAAACCATCTAAAGCACAATAATTAATAAACAAATAACTAAATAAATAAAAAGAAAGAAAAGCGAACAAAGATAGGGGCCTCAATGCCACCAAGAACAGATGAGAGCAAAGTGCATCCTTTAGACCCGTGGTCCCTGCTCTGAGAACCTCCTAGAACCAGGAGTATTTGTTGGCATTGCTTTGAATGTGTTAACTTGGAGATACACCAAAATATTATCCTTTCCATGAACGTTGTATGTATCTCCAAATTTCTTCATCATCTTTTGTGTTCTTTAATAGAATTTTAATTTTTCCCACTCTTGAAAGTCTTCTGTAATCGTAGAAACTAAACTTCATAGGTGCACTTTCTGTTGTGAATGGTATCTTATTTTACTGTGTATTTTAATTGATTTTTGCTGATGCAAAGGCACTTTTTTTTATTTTAATCTTGCCTTTAAAGTACTTGACAAGCTTGTTAAACTGTCTTACTGTCGTTTCCGCTGGGTTTTCTGTTGTCGTTTGTCGTTAGGTGCCGTGGAATCAGTTCCAACTGATAGCCAGCTTATGTACAACAGAACGAAACACTGCCCGGTCTTGTGCCATCCACACAGTCGTTACTATGTTGAGCCCATTGTTACAGCCACTGCGTCATTCCATCTTGTTGAGGGTCTTCCTCTTTTTCGCTGACCCTCTAATTTACCAAGCATGATGTCCTTCTCCAAGGACTGATTCCTCCTGACAAATATGTCCTGCACTAAAGAGAGACTTTGTCTACATGCTTCCTGATCCTGACTTACAGCCTGTTGATTCTGATCCTGAGATGTACCTTGTTCCTTCATCAATGACTTAACTGTAAGTATGGTCTGAGAGTTCTGTGCAGCTACTGCAACCAGTTATCAAACCCAGGAGAGAAGTAGAAAGGACCAAGGGAATGATAGGTGGTGTGAGAATTGGTAAAAAGGTTGGTGAATGGAGGCATGTGTGACTGCCACGTTATAGGGATCAGCCCTAGGCTGATTCTGGTCACTAAACCCTCCAAACTTAGACAGGTTCTGACACTATTATTACCACTAGAATTTTACAGAAGGGGCTTGCATGTGTTATTGGTATTAGCCATAGTACTCAAATTTACAAATTGTTTCTGTACTACTTTATTTGAAAGCCCTTCAACTTTTTAAATCCATTTCTTGGAGGAAAACACCACGATACCGTCAGGAAAGCAGAGGCTTTGCATCAGACAGGTTAGGATCTGTCCACGACAGAGGCAAGGTAACTGCTATCCAGGTTTCGGCCTCTAGATCAATGGGGAAGGGGTGGGTGGAAAACATTGTAATACACAATAAATAGGAATTATCTTCAACTTTTGCGCCATTTAATCATTAGTGCAATAGAGAAAAGAATATTCAGACTACCACAGAAATGTAGAAGAGAAAAAGCTCACTCACCATCATTTAGGGCATCAATGGCAGCCACTTTCTTATCATTTGCCTGATCCATCATCTCTTCAGTTACCTAGGGAGAAAATGAATGTCAACTTAGAAGATAAAACAAATAGAAGGAAGCAATTTGGATTTCTCGAGGATGAAGGTGTCACAATCCCCATTTTCATTCATTCTTCTCTAGTCTCCAGGGAGCAAACAGTAATTATAATAACTCGTTAATAAAAAATTATACACAATGAACTTTTACTTTTTATATTAAACAACAAATCTCACTCCCTACACTCGGCTCTAGACATGAATACGAAAACCCAACCTCCTGACTAAGAGGTTAAGCTAGTTCTTTTTAGACTTGAATCCTCAGGAGAGAAAGGTCTCATTTCTTTGATCCTGCAAACGTCTACTGAGCACCTATACTAGACGGAACAAACACTGTACAAGATGCTGACAGTACAAAGATCACAAAAAAACTGCTGCCGTCGAGTTGATTCCAACTCATAGTGACCTTACAGCACAGAGCAGACCTGCCCCATGGTTTTCAAGGAGTGCTTGGTGGATTTGAACTGCCGACCTTTTGATTAGCAACTGTAGCTCTTAACCACTACGCCACCAGGGTTTCTGTACAAAGATTAGTAAGAACAAAACCTTAGAGCAAATGTCCTACCTAAAATGCAAAGTGGAGAACCAGTTTCTTTAACATTAGGAGGAAAAAAATACCCACCCTATCACCACTATTACTCAAAATATTACTGAAGGGGTAAATTCATTAAGAAAATTATCTGTACTGTTAAGAATTGGGGGGGGGGGGGGGAAGCCACAAACTGTATTTATATCTACCTAGAAAACCCAAAAAACAAATCTGTCTTAGAAGAAGTGCAACCAGAATGCTCCTTACAAGCAAGGATGGCAAGACTACATCTCACATACTTTGGACATATTTGTCAGGAGCAATCAGTCCCTGGAGAAGAACATCATGCTTGGTAAATTAGAGGGTCAGCGAAAAAGAGGAAGACCCTCAACAAGATGGAATGACGCAGTGGCTGTAACAATGGGCTCAACATAGCAACGACTGTGTAGATGGCACAGGACCGGGCAGTGTTTCGTTCTGTTGTACATAAGCTGGCTATCAGTTGGAACTGATTCCACGGCACCTAACGACAAACGACAACAGAAAACCCAGCGGAAACGACAGTAAGACAGTTTAACAAGCTTGTCAAGTACTTTAAAGGCAAGATTAAAATAAAAAAAAGTGCCTTCGCATCAGCAAAAATCAATTAAAATACATAGTAAAATAAGATACCATTCACAACAGAAAGTGCACCTATGAAGTTTAGTTTCTACGATCACAGAAGACTTTCAAGAGTGGAAAAAATTAAAATTCTGTTAAAGAACACAAAAGATGATGAAATTTGGAGATACATACAACGTTCATGGAAAGAATAATATTTCGATGTATCCCCAAGTTAATACATTCAAAGTAATTCCAACAAATACTCCTGAAATATGTTTTTGATAAACCTTTAAAAATAACCAAGAAAAATGTACTTTACCAAATAACAAGACAACCTACAAAGCCAAGATAACGAAAAAGAAAAAAGGAGAAGAATTCTGTTTACAATATGGTCCACATGAAACCTTGAACAAGACTAAAAACCTTTAAAAATCCATCTGGGACCTAGCAAGAAAATAGAAATCCTCAAAGACCAAGATTAAATAAAGGCTGAAATACAACAAGGTAGATTTTACCCTTGTAACAGGTATCAAACCCTTGTGACCTTACAATTCTGTTTTTGAAGATGGTGCAGGTCACAGGAGACACAGATACAGCTGAAGAGAAGGTAAGTGGTCTTATCAACACCCCCCAAATAAACATGGAACTCCAAATGCCTATACCTACGAGCATAATAGTAAACCAAAAATAAATCTGTCTCACATTTAGGGACGGTCAAGTAAAGAGGAGGAAAAAAACGCTCCCTGAAAATTCGTAAGTACCACCAGTTTTTCATGTGGAACTCACATTTCCTGTGTAATAAAAGAAAATAAAATAGCATGCTGAGACTTTAAAGTGGTCCTCAGTTAGTAGTGCCAACTCAGAGCCCTGACGGAAGCAAATACACCCCTCTTTGGAGGAACACACCTTCTACTCAGGCCTCAAAAACTTTTCCACAAGAACACATGGTCAAAATATATCTCTGTCTCTGTCTCTCTCTCTCTCTCTCTCACACACACACACAACCCACAAATAAACTAAGTACCTCAATGAGCAAGACCAAGAAAAAATTATGGAAGAATAAGACCAGCAAGAGTTCAAAAAAGAATATAATGTATTTAAAATAAAAGCTAGTTCTGAAAATTGGTAAGGAGGAAAACACTTACAAATAAATAGATTCTAAAAAGAACAAAAGTAAATTTTTCAAAATGAAAAACAAAAATTCAAGTTCAAACTTCAATGAACAGCAGACTAGACATAGGAAGCACTCATGATTTGGCAAACAGGTAAGTAAGTCTAATACTGTTTTCATTAACTAACCAGGGCTCCAGAATGAGAAAGAAAGAGGCAGTATTCCAAAGAGGCAACAGCTGAAAATGATCCAGTGCTACAGGAAGTTAACAGACCTCAAATTTAAGACACTCTGTGGCTCCCAAGTAGGATAAATTATAAACCTAGGCACATCAAAGCGAAACAGCACCAACAATAAACAGAACATATTTTTCAAGATCCCTTTTTTACAAACAATAAGTACCTATATTTGTTTTTAACAGAAATGCACAAGATCATTATGGAGAAAATGTTAGTAAGTTACGAAAAAAACACTCAAGAAGACCTAAAATTCAGACACACACCACATTCACTGAGAGTTAATCTCTACAGTGAGGAGATAGCAAGACTTAGTACAAAGCTATGTTATGAATTGAACTGTGTCCCCCAAAAATGTATGTCAACTTGGCTAGGCCATGATTCCCAGTATTGCGTGACTGTCCATCATTTTGTGATCTGATTCTGCCTCTATGATGTTAATGAGGTGAGATTATTGGCAGTTGTGTTAATGAGGCAAGACTCAATCTACAAGATTAGATTATAAGTCAATGTCTTCTGCAATGTGAGAAAGAGAAATGAGAAGAACGACGGGGGACCTCATTACCACCAAGCAAGAAGAACCAGGAGCGTACATGGCCTTTGGACCCAGGGTCCCTGCACTGAGGAGCTCCTAGAGCTGTTGAAAGTTGATGACAAGGACCTTCCCCCAGAGCTGACACAGAGAGAAAGCCTTCCCCTGGAGCTGGCACCCTGAATTTGAACGTCTAACCTCCTAAACTGTGTGAGAATATATTTCTATTAAAGCCATCCATTTGTGGTATTTCTGTTATAGTAGCACTAAATAACTAAGACAAGCTTTATAAGACAATGTAGCGTTACTACACGGAAAAAAAATAATCAGACGAGTAGGAAAGAAAGCCTCAAAACAGACCCACACATATGGAAATGGTATATTCTGGCACTGCAGATTGGTAGGGAAAGGAATTCTCCAATAATGGTGCTGGCAAGGAGACCAAAGGTGAAAGGCAAAACCATGAAATTTTCATAAGAAAAAGATTATTATAGCAATTACAACCTTAAGGTAATTAAGCATAAATATAAAAGATCAACAATATTAAAAAAAAATTGTTTATTGAGACAACAAAGTAAAAAGACAAGTCACAAAGTAGTAGAACGCGCAGTGCAGCACATATACACAGTAAATTAGTACCCAGAATATAAAATGAACTTAGAAAAAAACCCACTAGAAAAATGGGCAAAACATCAGAAAAGACTTCATGAATATCTGTGAATGACCAATAAACATTAAAATATGCTCCTTATTAGAAATCAAGAAAATGCAAATTAAAAGCCACAAAAACATACCATTTTTCACAGTAAGACTGCCAAGAATGAAATCTGCCACTAACATGTTGATGAGAATACAGACCAGCCACTTTCAAACTGCTACAGTGTTTCTCATTGCTTTTTTTCCACTATCAATCCCCCTAAGGAGTCTTTTAAAATTTTTTTCCCTAATTTCCACCCATCTTGGATTTTAATACCACAGATATACTAAACCCGTTGCTGTCGAGCCAATTAGAGCTCACCATGACTCTACAGGACAGAGCAGAACTGCCACACAGGGTTTCCAAGGAGCCACTGGTAGATTCAAACTCCTGACCTTTTGTTAGCAGCCAAGCTCTTAACCACTGCACCGCCAGGGCTCCACAGATACGCCACATATGTGCTAATGTGGTACAATCCTTTGGAGGATCATTAACCATTATAATATCTAAGATTTTTTCACCCTCTCCCTGACAATCAATTTTCGCCACCTTGAAGGCAGACCATCCCTGTTGTGACAAAACCATTTTGGAAAACAACCCAGCAGTAGATAACCTACTAATAAGCACTTCCACTTGTAGGTATATTCTTTGTGATCTCTACTTTGCAGTCTAAAGAGCAGTGAAGTCAGATGCAAGCTGAAAGACAAGATAAAACAAAAAATAACAAGGATTTCAAAGACTGTCACATCGACAACTGTCAAAGATTGTCCTGGGAATTTTTACAAATATTTTAAGTAGCAAGATAAAATCCTTTCCTAAATGCCTAAACTTAGAGAAAATCTTAATAGGTGTTTTTTTTTCTCAAAGAGTCATGTCATAAAATTATTTAAAAAAATGGGACTTCCACATTCCTTACAACAAGCAGAACCTGTCACTGAACTTACCTCTACATTTTCATCTCCCATTTCTTGAGGGGCATCAGTGTCTGGTTCAATCACACCTTCATTGTCAATTTCTGCCAAAGTTGAGAAAATGACATTAAGACTTGTGATATACACTACAGTAGCCACTAGCCACATGAGACTATTAATATTTAAAATGTGGCTTAGAGCAATTGATGAACTGAATTTGCACTGATGACAAACTGTAAAATATTTTCCCATTAAGTACGACTTTATTGTTTTGGTGACACTGTATTTCACCTTAACTATCTCATTACATAAAATAGTTGTATTGTATTGTACTGCGAATGCTGGCCTGCACATAGCTCCTACTTACAGACACACATCAACAAGCCAGTCAGTCACCGTACTGATTCAGCTCCAATCATTTTTTCTATACACTGACGTAACACTATATTTTTTAGGAAATACTTTATGTAGACAGCAAAAATGAGTGATACTTTGATGTAAATCATAGTGAAACTGTAATTTTCATAGAATTAAATTATTTCAGTTTTTAAAGTATCAGTAGAGACCAAATTTTTTAACTTAAAATAAAGACAAACTTCTGAAGCAGAATCAAGTTTCAAAGCTAGTATTAAAAACAAAACAGTAAAGGAAGACACTGGAAAGAGGTAAGCTGCAAATGTCATGATGAATGACGATGGGAATTCGCTGCAGCAGAGCAAAACAAAGAAACTATTATATATTAAAAAAAACTTTAAGTAGACAATATTGACTCGTTTCAAACAAATTCATCATGAATTTCATACTTTCTCTTAGCAGTTAAAAAAAAAGTTAAAATTAGCCACCTAAAATTAGAATTAAACATCCAACAAAAAATTTTAAAGTTTTTAACAGGAACTGAGCTTTTAACTTCACCTACCTATGAAACAGCTTGTTTCACGCATGTTAAAAAAAAATTTTAGAAAAAGAGCTGATAAAAAAAAAATTACTAGTTATAGAAATTGTTAGAAAAGTACATTAAAAAAAAAAAAAACTTTACAAAAAGTGAAAGATCTTCAATTAAGTATCTGAACAACTGTCCACAGAATACAAGACCATTCCAACAATTTCAAAGTTCAATTAATTCATAATGTGAACAACTGTCAGTTTTTCTTTAGTTTTTAGATAAACTGTACTATGTAAGAAATTACCCAGTTAATATGTACACTATATTCAGATGAAAGGACTTCCAAATTTACAAAAAAATTTTGTGAATTTGTGGCCTTAAAAAAACAAAACAAAAACTCATGGCATAGGTATTTCTGAATCACTGCATCTGTTAAAGAACTTCAGCTAAATACGAAAAAGTTCATTTCTATCACTCCAGTTACCTTAGGTCTAAAGTTTGTATTTACAAATATTTTAAAACAAGAAACTGGTGTTTCCCTTGTTTCGTTTCACTGCGTGATACATACTGAAAAATATCTGTGATCAGTTTTCTGAAGCAGACTAAGGGTCACAGGTACACCTGCTGAAAATCATTCAGTGTACACGTCACTGCCAATTTCATGGAACTGTTCAAAGAACCTGAAGGCAATTAATTATCTTGCGTGTCTCTCCTGAGATGCATTGGTTGAGTCCTGGAAGAGTTGTATACAACTGTACTATCCTGTTAACTTCAAGATTTTCTTTGGGGAAAAAAAAATGTGCCTAATAATAAAGGACAAAAGATGGCAGACTGATTTGCGTTTTCTCACTAATACCACACCGCCTAGGACTGAGATCAACGTGAAGCCAAGGAAAGGAAAAGTCTGTCTGTGAACTTTTACCAATTCATGTTGAAGTTGAAACTTTTCATAATACAGCTGCTAACCAAAAGGTTGGAGGTTCAAACCCACCCAGAAGCACCTCAAAAGAAAGACATGGCATCTACTTCCAGGAAAATGAGCCACTGAAAACCCTGTGGAGAACAGTTCCACCCTGACACGCACAGGGTGCCACGGGCTGGAGCTGACCTGATGGCAACTGGTCTTACATGCGTAAAACACCCGGAATTTCAAATACTTACTATGAAAAAAAGGAAAATATTTCATTAATTATTTTTATATTACATGTTAAAATGTTTAGACATATCGGTTTAACTGAATTATGGAAATTAATTTCACTTGTTTCTTAATAAACCCAGTGAACCCAGTGCTGTCGATATTACATTTTTTAATTTAACTACTAGAAAATTTAAATTCCGTACATGGCTCACATTGTCTTTTTAAGAGCACTGATACAGCCAATTCAGTAAAAAGTCAACACAGAACCATATCAAAAGGCCATCAAACATAAACTACCATCTCCTCACCTAGATCACTTTCCTCACTTGATGGTTCCTCTGTCTTTATGTTTTCCTCCGGCTTCTTACTATCTGTTTTTTCTTCCTAGCAAAGAGAAGGCAAATGATACTATCAGTACTTAACAACACACCTGCTACGTATACCAATTAATGTAAATTTATATATAAACTGTTCACATTCATTATGTCCTCCTTGTTAACGCTCCCTTTCTTGTTTTCTTTCAGTAAACTTGCTCTTATTTCTTTTTTATAATTAAGTACAGGTCCAGTCCCTTATCTAAATGTCTTTGAATTACGTCTTTTGAATTCCAAGAAAGTTGGATTTTACAGAGTGAAAGTCACAGATATATACTTTCCTCAATAGGCACTGTAGCCCACAACTCTCTACAATCAAACATGTGGCTATTTCTGCAAAATATCCATAAATAAAGACTACAAACAGCCTCATGTCAGTTCAGGTCATGTTGTACAACCGAACACATTTACTAAAAATCTTTACATTTTAAAGGGCTTCTGAATTTTGAATTGCACATAAGGGACTGTGGAACTATCATACACAAACGATAATAACTGAAAAATTTAAAAGTACACATGATGGAAAGAAAATTTCTTTTCCACCCCATAAGCAATCAGTGTGGTTTCTCATGTATTTCATTCTAGATATTCCCTCTGTACATAAGACAACTCTGCACTTTGCCTTTTCCACTTAACAAAGCTCTATCTTGAAGAATATACCATATCAGCTGACCTATTCCTATTCATTCAACTGTACTACTGTGTCAAAAATTATTTATCTAGTTATTCACATTACTTCCCCTTTCTTAAAAATTAGAACCAAAGTCTCACCTTATTAAATATTTGTGAATCTCCACCACCTGCAAAGTGCTAGACACACTTGACACATACTGAGAATAACACCCATTAATTCTAAATAAAAATGCTCTTATTATAAGCAATTTTAGCAGAGATGTAGTTTAAACAATTTTGTTTTCGTCTTCATATATTGTAAAACATCCTATTTTGGCTCAGAAACCACCAAATTCTGATGACTCAACTAAAAGGAAAACCAATTGTTGCGTTTCTGCTTAATTTTTCTCATTTCAATTGATTATAGATATAACATCTTTTCATAGCCAAATAAATGTACTTATGTTTGGTGTTCTAAATAGTAAAACAGCAAATTTCCTCATTCCTTAAGACAGCTAATTGAAAACTTACGGGAAAATCTTTTAGACATGAAGGTAGAAAATGGGAGAACTGAGCATTTTGAGGAGGCACATTCTGAAAGAGTACATCTCCCCCTCGTCCCTAAACTTCAGCTACTGGCTACCTCTCTTCCTGATCTCACCTCTCCCCTCCAACACACACACGCTTTGGTAAATATCTCTGAAACATCCCTTTGGTGGTAAGGCAGAAAAAACTGAGAATTACTGATTTGGGTTACTTGTTCATTTACTGAGCAAATATTAAAAGGGTACCACTGTGCTAGGTGTTAAGGGTACAATGATAAAGACAACAGACACCTTCACAGGGCTTACCATTTACATGCCAGGAATATAACATACGTGACATTTATTGTAAAACATAGTAATCGTTCAACCCAAAATTCTCGTTTCAAAATTAGATTTCAGAGATTTGGTCTTATAATAGAAATTTTACAAACATCTTATCTCCAAGTGGACTTGCGGAAAATGAGGAGTGATAATTTGCAATCAGTAGTTAAAATAGATCTCTAAGAAACCTTTTAGTACTTTATCACTAAACACGCAAATGAAATTTATAACATACCTTGATATTTTCTTCTGATTTAGTTTTATGAGTAGCAGGTGGTATTTTACCACCCATGCTTGATAAGATGAGAAAGAAGATATTTGTTTAGAAAACTACAATTAACTAAGTCAAGCAACATCTTTTATGCCTAAAACAGAAAAAAAAATAAAAGTTAGACATTCAGATGGCTACAGATGGCAACTTTTTTAAAACCTTAAGAGTAAACTCTCAGTTAATTTGAATACTTTGATATTATGGTTAAGTTTTTTCAATTCTAAAACTTATTTAATGCACACTAATTAAGGAAAACCTAATCCTTTCCCTGCCACAACAAGCCTAACAAAGATGTACCTTCTCTATGCCCATTCCTACAGGAAAAGGGAAAGAGGCTGAGAAACCAGCAGGGAATGACAGCATCATTTTAGTTGTGGGTTTAGAATTCAATAAATATATTTGATTCCAAAACTGTAAACACGACACTTAGCAAGAATAAAAAAACTCAAACCAGTTGCTGTCGAGTCGATTCCGACTCAGGGCGACCCCATCTGTGTCAGAAGAGAACTGCACAGAGTTTTCAATGGCTGCTTTTTCAGAAGTAGATCACCAGCCCTTTCTTCCAAGGTGTTGCTGCGTGGATTCAAATTGCCAACCTTCCAGTCAGCAGCCAATCACAAACTACTTGCACCATGTAGTTCGGTTAAATCCAAATAGGCAGTTTATGAAACAACAAGGTGTAATAATTCAAAATGTTTGCTTGCTTTCTTTACACAGTATTCACCTGCCCCCAACATTAGACTTTCCCCTTATCTTCTACCCTTATCCTCCTGGCCTTGCAAACCCTTTTTTCCCAAACACTCTAAGGCAACACTGGGACTTACATGCAAATAACTTGGTGCAGACTAAGGCACATGGGCTCCATGTAAGAGTCCAGTGACTAGAATGTATCTAAGGCAACGCCACAGTAGCAAAATGTGCAGGTTACAAAGACTTTAAAATTACCTTAAGACAAAAAGGCTATAATTTACTCAAAAGATATACTAACTTGGAAAACAAAAAAAGAGCTAGGCTAAGGCACTCTAATTGTCAATTCTTCACAACCAAAGTTATTGTATCTATGTATACATTCATTACAGTTGGGTGAAACTTCTGGACTCAGGATATGCATACGATGAACTGAAAAGGACAGCAGTTTTCCAAAGGTCTTTAACCAATTTACACTTTCATTAGCAGTGCATGAGAGTCCCGGGTGTTCCACACCTTGGTAAACTCTCAGCTATTGTCCATCTTTTCCATGTTTAGCCATTCTGACAGATGCATAGTGGTATCTCATTTGTAGCCAAGTGTCTTTCGCCTATTTCTTGTCCGTTTTGAATAACCTTTTCTGTGAAGTTCAACTCTTATCCAATCTTCTACTAGATTGCTGGGGTACTTAAGAATTGGTTATGAGGGATGGAAGGGAAGGGAAAAGGGTGATGGAAAAATCTCATTAAGGGTACGTTTGCACAGCTGATTATTATAATTGCTGTCAATGAAAGTTGTACACCTATAAAAAGTAGAATTGTCAAAAGTTGTGTGATAGACATATTTACAACCATCAGAAAAAGTAACTACTAAGGCTGTTTATTTACGACCAAACACCTCATGGGATTTGGTTCCTTTTATTATGCTAAGCTGCAAATTCAGATGTTTTAGGTTTGAAGGTTTAGGATCATGTTTTCATGGGACATTCCAGTTAACTGCCTAGAAACATGTTTAGTGCTTCTGCTCTAGCTCTTAGTTTGTTGTGGAGTACCCTGGGTCTTAAAAGCCAAGTGGCCATTCAAGGCACAATGGGTTTCTATTCACCTGGAGCAACAAAGGAAGGGGAATCAGGAATAGGAGGACATGCAATATGTGGTTAATTGTCTCCATGATGCCCAGCTATCATGACTGAAAATTCTGGTCAATGATTCCATAGAAGAATCCTGATTAAAAGGAGAAAACGCAGAATTTCAAATTCTCACGGGCTCCAGATCCTCTGGTGCCATGGAGGATAAATGAACCCCTGAAACTGTTGTCCTGAGATAATCTTTAAAACTTAAACCAAAAATAGCCCTTGAAGTCTTCTTAAAACCAAGCAAGTTTAGCTTTAGTAGTTAAAAAAAAAAAAAAAAGTCTGCCTTGAACATTGTGCTCTTTTAAGAACTACCTATCTGTGATTAAATTGACAACAGCAACTTGAAAGATTAGACAGGAACCTTAGGGGGCAGTGAGTTTATATTAATGGGGGACAAACAACTCAGAAAAAGAGGGCTAAAAATGGGTGCACAAGTCAAAAGAATGTAACCATCACTAAACTGTACGTATAGAAACTGAATTGGTATTTGCTTTGCTGTATATACTATCAGTAAAATTTACCAAAACAAAAATGTCCACACTCATTCTATTCTGCTGTTTACTGTGGCAAGTAAAAAAGATTATATGATCCAAAACATCTAAATGTGCAATTCGGCATAAAATAATTTAACAATAAAGCAATAGACATACTCCCACCAACAAAAATTTTTTTGATTCTGCTCTAAAGAAAAACTATTTTTCAAAAGAGCCATAATAATCTTTGCAGTTAAATTTGGATGAAGGCACAGGGCTTCCTAAGCTGGTTTGCCTAAGTCTCAAAATACAATGCTCAAGAATATACTTAAGGTGACATCCAAACACAGTCACGACAGTCTAGTATTAAAACTTTGGGAAGTGGTATTCCTGTCAAATGCATGTGAAGCTAAGTCTAACCTAAGGAAAAACCAGACAATCCCAAATTGAGAGAAATTCTACAAAATTAGTGGTGTGTTAATTTTCAAAAGTGTCAAGGCCGTGAAAGTCAGTGTAAGACTGAAGAATTTTTTCCGAATGAAGGAGACTACAAGTCTTGACAACTAAATGCAACATGTAATTCTGAAGGCTCGATAGTATTAATACATCAATATTAGCTCCCTGAGTTTGACCATTATATTGTGGAGACTGTCCTAACTTGCAAAAAATACACACTATAAAATATTCAGCTGTGCTCAGGACAGTATGTTGGCAGCTTACTCTCCAACAGTTCAGGAAAAAAGTTCTTTGTACTGTACTTGCAATTTTTCTGTAAGGTAGAAATTGTTTTTTAAAAAATTAAAAATACACAGATGAAAAACACAAGAGAATTTATTCATAAACTAGATTTAGAGTTACTCACGTTCCAAACTGTAGTAACTACTAGAAGGTAACACCAGTTTATAAAAAAAAAAAAAATAGGTACAAAAATTTCCCATTAATGCTTCCAAGATTTAGAACAAGTTAACTTCCTGCCAAAAATTGCAAAACTGCAATTTGGACTTCGCCAAGGTAGGCTTGTATGTTTTAATCGAGCAGGGCTGGTGCAGAAAACTTCCTCATATGGGGTCACACATGACCTCATTCATAATTCCCCTAATTTTACGGCACCAATCTGCTTTGCGCTATAGTTGTTTATGCTGCAAAATAAATATAGATGAAACAATCCGGAAAGAAAAACTGGAATCACCTACGGGAAATACTAAGATATATGGTCTTTTTTTGGGGAATAGCAGTGCCTGACAAATATTTTTCCGCGTTTAACCCATAATTCTCTGCATACCTGTAATTACTTCAGCTAAGTTAAAACACTGTTCTTAAACACATTTTAACTTTTTCTTCACAGTGAACCCACTTCCTCTTCAGTAGGAATGGAACAAGGTATTGTATTCACTCGTTACAACGTTCACCTTTGGTGACAGCTATTTCTTCCTGTGGTAGAAGTCTGCTTTACCTGGATTTTAGAACAATTTCTTACTTGTATGATTCTCCCTCATGAGTAGATAGGAAAGGATAAAAGCACGCAAATATCTTGAGTTTTTTGGATTGTTAGATTATTCAATGGAGAAAGTGATCAAAATCTAGGCCTCAATTACTAGTCCTGAAATTCATGCCCCAAAACAACAAAAGAAGACCTACTATTACCAAGAGCCAATCACTTAATTCTGAACTCTAAAAAATCCAGAATCTGGGAAAATTTTGTTTCCCTAACAGCAAACTGCGTTTTTCTCCTGAGAAACAAAGAATTCATGAAATAGAATTCTTGCTGACTGCTATTAATAATAAATTTACAGTAAAACCTGCCAAAGCTGGAACCTGTTTAAGGTGGGAAACCTATCAGACAAGGAAAACGTAAATATTTTCCACTGACAGAGGAGATAGAAAAGTGGTGACTGCACCCTGTCAGAAGCAGAACGCTTGGAGACCTGGAAGAACAAGGCAGTGCCGTGGAGTTCCAGCTCTCACTGTACTACGGTACCAGTTAATTTTAAACGCTCTCAGAATTTTACATATACAACGAGAGCAAACATCTTGTAGTAGTAGGAAAATTGGTGGCTAAAAATAAAAAGACTAAGAACCTTCTCAGAGGAAAATACTATTATACCACCATATACGATGTTGATAGTTTTGAACTTACGTCTCTTCCTTAGGACAAGCTTATTGGAATAGTCCTTCAAATACGTGGCAATCACAGTTTCATCTACCCCTACAAAAATACTACTAAAATAACCAAACCAACGCTTAGGGTAGTACTTCTTAGGAATCACAATGATTTACCCTGTCATCGCATCTAAACTCCTCAGCCTTTGCAGTGATTTTTAGAATCAGCTCCTAGGGGAACAGTCCCCTTTCACGCCCCTTCAATATGTAGAGTGCCTATCTCTATTACATAGTAAAGATCAAAACAAAATCTTGGCTTTATTCATTCCACAGCCCTAAATAGACTATTAACACTGTTTCCCAACACCTGGCCCACTGCCGGTCCAATTAATTCTGTGCACGTAGCGAGATACTCAAGACTTAAAGACCACAAATAGTTCCCAGAAGCATGCTGGTCCTTAAAAAATGATTTTTTTAATCTTTTAACTCTTCGAAGCTATCATTGCGACCAATGACAGTATAACAAGTGATGGCCAAAACAATCCTACGCAGTTAGGATCCCTGCGATTTCAAGGGTAATCAATTAGGATTGCCTTTATTACGACTATTCAGAAACCTAAAAATAAATAATAACCATAACACTATTAAATGGTAAAGTGCGTAAAGGGGCTGTGCGTCAATGCCAGGTGGATACCACAAATTTAAAGAAAAACTGCTCCCCGCATAAACCGTCTTGGGAGTGCTCACGCCGGCCCCTCACTCAGGTGTATACCTTCGGCATCTACATTTTGCCAGCGACAAACTGATGACCGAAGGTTCGGGAACCCAGCTGTCTCCTCCCTCCACGCCCCTGTACTAGCCCGGGCTCCCGATCCTCCACGAGCCCCTCGAAGCCGCTTCCCCTGCCCGGCCACACAGAGGCGCGACCCTTCCACCCGCCCCGGCGGCCGCGCTCCCCTCTCCTCGGCGCCGCGCCAGCCGCCGCCCAGCTCCTCCTCTTCCCGCAGGGCTCCCTCTTCCCACCCCCAACGGTCCGCAGGCCCAGGTCTCACCTCTCCACCCACTCCCTCAGGAAGCGCATTTCCTCCGTGTGCAGAACGCTCGGGTCCTGCCTGCACATTTTCACGAAGGCCCGAAGCTCGCTCACTTTGCGGGGATCCATGGTCCTCAGGCGGCGGGAGGCGGAGGGCGCGGCTGACGAGGCTGCAGCCCAATTCCAGGCCCGGGAGCTGGCTCAGCGTGACCGCGTAGGAGGGGGCAGCAGCCGCGAGGCAGAACACACTGGAACCTCCCCGGCCGCTGGCTCCGCCCACCCAACGGTCTCGTGACCCCGGGTCCTTCGCTCGCTCATTTCTACCCCCGCCGCCTGTGCTCCTGCGCACTGACTAGAACCTTCTAGAAGTGTGGCTGTCCGTGCTGTTGCCTGCTTCCCATGCACGTGCCAGTTCACTGGCTGGGTGAACCCCTACACGGGCGCTTTCAACGTGGCGGGAGATATCAGCCTCTCCAAGGAACCATTTAGAACTGGGCATACTGTGAGTATGCGCATCAAGTGGAGCATGACGCCATGACGCAATTAGGGTCGTCCGGCCGAAGCGGCGGTTACAACGCTGGGCGTGACGTCAACATTCTGCGCTGCCGCGGGAGGAAAGGCCAGGGGGCGGTGCCGCCCGGAAGGGGCGGAGCGGGTGCCGGGTTTCCTGGCGACGCAGTCGTTTTCCTCTTTTCCTTCCTGACGCGTGCGCGAGGCCGTCATGCCTTGGCTGTTCTCAGTCCCCAAAGCGGTTCCCGCCGTAGCAAGTGCCCGCGGCCTCTCAGGTTAGACTCTCTTCCCGCGGTGTCCGCTCTGAGGCTTGCTCTCTAAAGAGCCTGAGGCGCCCTCGAAGGATCCAAGTCGGTCTCAGGCGAACCGTGGTTCAGCGGACCCTTCTACTGGGGCCTCCGCTCCAAAATCCTCTGTGCGCTCCGTGGATTTCTTTTTGTTGTTGTTCCCGGAAAAGGGTGGGCTCTGTGTTCCTTCTACTGTTGAGGTATTATGGGAAGCTGAAACGACTGCAGCGAGAAAAGCATGTGCCATTCCCCAGAGGGATGTCATGAAAGTTACTCGGACTTAGGAAAGTTGTGTCAATTATCACACTTGACTAGGTGACAGAGTTTCTGACATCAGGTAGCTTTTTTGGCTGTTGAGTCGATCTAGAATCCAGTTTTCTTGTTTCCAAGGAGTTGATTTGAGAGCTAGCTCCAGAATATACAATAAACATGGTTAATTCTTTGAGCGGTGTCTCTTAGAAGAGGTACCGTTTGAAAATACTCGCGGGCTTTTTATTTCTGGAAGCCTGATTTGTAAAAGCAAGATGAAGGAGCCCAGAAATAAGGGGAACCCTTTTTTTTTTTTTAAGGGAGTTTTTTACTCTATCGCGAGCAATTAAACTGATGAACATAGAGCTTGATCAGTGAAAACGGAATTATCAGCCTTGCAGGCGAATCTGCAGTTGCATCATATTTCAGTTTGGGGGGTCGATTTGTGAACAGTGTGAACCAAGACATACTGAATTTGAAATCACAATTATGCCTAGACATATATATCTTAAGCTGACATACTTGAATTCATTGAGAATGGAATATTATGTAAAGACTTAATGCTTTTACTATGAAAAATGAAAAATAATGGTTCAATGCACAGAACCTGCTCTTCAGTTCTAGTAATAAAGCTGCAGAAAGCTGTCCCTCTCGATGGGAGTAGGTGAAAAGACTGATGTGCAATCGATCCATCTTCACAAAGGCCACAGTCACCATCTTTTTCTTGTGACTTTTTTTGGATTTGTTGAGGCTTCGTGGAACACCGTGATAATCAAGGTTTAGGATTAGATTTTGGATTACACATTCCAAGACCTTTGAAAACTATTTGTTACGCCTCAATAAGAAAATTTAACAACCTGTTAACATTTTAAGATAGCTGTTGATTTTTGAACTGTATGAATGCTGTCCTTGGATCTTCCCAAGTCTGGTAAGTTAGGGCAGATATCTCCATCTTACCTATGAGGAGCTGAAACGAACAGAGGATCTCAAAGTAGCAAATTGAGGATATTAGTTATGTGATTGCAGCCTAGTCTTTTCTCTGCTATACCACCACTAGGTCTTACCCTGGCTTCGTTGGAGTCCTTTTGGAGCTTCTCATTGAGTAAGCCAGAGTGTAGTTTCATTCAGCAGCTTCTGAGGTAGTAACTGTGGATGAATCTCCCCTTCCCTAGAATGGCTCACAGTCTAATCAGAGAGACAGACAAACCACCACCACCACCATCTGCTGCCAGCAAGTTGATTCAGACTCATAGCAACCCCATAGGGTTTCCAAGGCTGTAAATCTCTGTAGAAGCAGACTGCCACATCTTTCTCCTGTGGAGCTGCTGGTGGTTTCGAACCACTGACCTTTTGGTTAGCAGTTGATCACTTTAACCAGTGCACCAACAGGGCTCCTTTAATCAGAGAGAGAGACGAGAAACACATAAATGACAGTATAGCAGAGTGCTTTAATAGTCTTGACCCACGTGACATGGGAGGTCAGGAAAGGTAGTGACAGGTTGTAAATATTGTGTTATTCTGGGGTTATGTTAAGTTTTAGAATTTGAAAACTCCGCTGACCTGAGGTATTCAAATAGAAATGTGGTGCTCTTGGTTGCCCTTCTAGAAAAGCTCTGGGAACGGCGTATCGAATACCATCGGAAACTTTCTCATCTGTGAAAGTTGTGCATTCCAGAAATGAAAATGTTTTGACTAGGTAAAGATTAACCTAGCAAGAGTGAGCTTTCATTAGTCGGATTATGCTGCTGTTAACACCATCTAGTCATCTGAGAACAAGCAAAGTTAATAAATAACTTAAGTTGCATTTTAAAGGATTAAGTCATGTAAGATAAATATAAGGCTGAGATGGGGAAAGGGATTACTGAATATAATATTAAAGCATAACAAGTAGAGAACAATTTTTTAAAAGCCTGTGTGTAGGTAATAGCTAATGCATTCAATAAATATTAAGTGAGCACCAGATACAAGCACTGAGCATTGAGTTTCCACCCTCGGGAGACAGACAAGTAGGTAAATAATTGTGATATGATATACTATATCCATGGAAACCCTGGTGGCATAGTGGTTTAGAGATACTGATGCTAGCCAAAAGGTCGGCAGTTTGAATCCATCAGGCACTCCTTGGAAAGTGTATGGGGCAGTTCTACACTGTCCTAGAGGGTCACTATGAATCAGAATCAACTCCATGGCAGTGGTTTTGGTCTGAGTTTTTAATACTGTATCTAGTGGGTCACCATGAGTCAACTCAACAGTAACTAGCAGCAACTACAAATCCAGTAATAGAGGTTGAATTGTGTGGCAAAGGATGAAGTGGTGGATATTTCCTGGGAGTAGGGAGGGGCAGCGCTATGAGTCAGAATCGACTCACGGCGGTGGGTTTGGTTTTTTTGGTTTTTGGGGAGGCGCAGAGAGGAAATGTGGCATACTTTTCAAGATTGATCTAGGGACTTGAAAGAAGCCTTTTATCAAGCAGACAAGAGGAAAGAAGCCAGCCAGGCAGAGGGAAGATAAGCAAAGGCACAGAACTCTGAAGCAGAATGCCTGGTACTAGGCACTGCAGTCCTTTCTTAGGGCTAGAGGAGTATTTTGACAAATATGTTACCAGGCATATTAATAGGTGTTAAACCAAAAAGATCTGTGGTATGGGGAATGCGGCATTTCATAGTGTCCACATTACATTAATTCTAAGTCTCTCGGGAGGGCCTTTGCGATACGTGTTTGCCTGTGAGCCCGTTCTATGTGGTGAGTCTTGAACTGGTATCACTTGGAGAACGCTGGGCTCGAGGACGAGATGTGTAGAAAGAGATGATAGAAAATCAAGATGGGGAGAAAGCTGGCGGCTGACTCATGGAGGGCCTTGTATGTTAGGTTAGGTTAAGAAGGAGTGGGCTTTTTCCCTCTGGGCAGTGGGAAACCACTGAAGAATTTTAAGCTATTGAGTAAGATAATGAAATATGAATGTTAGTTATCTCTGTTAAGAGCGGAGAAGTAGACTGGAGGGCATGTCATTGCGTTCTTAAATTTTCAGACACTGATTTTTATTTTTGGAAAAGTGCATTTTATTTTCAATTTTGAATAATACCACATACATAAACATACATGGGGACAGATAAATTCAAATAAATATTACGTTACGTAAGTAGCATGTAAAATACCCTTATTTATTTATGTTGGTTTTATTTTCCAAAAGTAAGCTTTAAATGCTAATTCTCCCCAGCCCCTCTTACAAGATAAATGACCTTTTCTCCACAACGACCAAAGAATTACGATAAAACCCAAACCCCGTCTTTACGATAGCAATCCTTTAAAAGTACTAGACGTTATAGCTTTATCTCGCTTCCAAATCTGTCACGTTGCCAAAGGTGATTGGGGTTTAGCGCTGCTAGACTAGTCACCTGCATCGTTCAGTAACATTAAAATTTACAGTAATTACATTTATGAGAAACAAAAGATTAGGAGAATAAGACCAATAGGTCTTTTTGCTAAAAAGGAAGACTTCAGTGACAGGGAACGTGCAGGGTGTAAGTCATCCCAGGAAACTTTTCAGTGCTTAAAAAATTCAGTCACCTGAAATGTAGCAAGTCCAAAACTTAACACCTGCAGTTCTCTCAGGTAATGGCAACTCCATTCTTCCCAGTTGCTAAGATCCAAAACCTTGCCATTGTTGACTCTTCTGTTTTTATCATACGCAACAACCAGCCTGTCAGCAAACCCTGTTAGTCCTTCCTTTAAAATGCAGTCTGAATTTGGGCTGGTTACCATCCCCACTGCCACTACCCTGGGTTGTGCCGATAGCCAGATCTCCCAGCTTGAAGATGAATACCATAGGAAATGTATGTTTTGACTAGCTAAAGATTAACCTAGGAAGAGTGAGATTTTATTAGTCAGATGATCCAGCTGTTACCACCATCTAGTCATCTGAGAAGAAGCAAAATTAATGTGTAACTTAAGTTGTGTTTTAAAAGATTAAGTCATGTAAGGTAAATATAAGTCAGATGGGGAATTGACCACTGCAAATATTAAAGAAAGTTTAGTAAGTAGAGAATAATTTTTTAAAGCCTGTGTGTAGGTAATAGCAAATTCATTCAATAACTATTAATGAGTATTTTCCGCAAGATCAGCCAGAGTGGTCCTGTTTAAATAAGAGTCAAATTATGTCACTTCTTCACTCAAACCCTCCACTGGCTTCCTATCCCACTTAAAACAGAAGTCAAAGTTCATATTGTGATCTGGCTGTCCCCGCGTAAGCTGACCTTTCTGACATCATCTGTTCGTTCTCTTAATCTGCCGCCCTGGTCTCCTCAGTGTTCCTCAAACACCGTGTACAGCTAGCCTTAGGGACGCCGCACTTGTTATTCCCTCTGCTTGGAATTCTTTTCCACCAGATATCCACTACCTCACTTTATTTACATCTTTACTCAAACGCAATCATCACTTTCCCTGGCTACCTTAGGTAAAATTTCAACCCTCCCACCCCAAAACTTCATATCCCCTTCACTCGCTTTATTTTTCTATTTAGCACTTAAGAGTAACAGACTGAATTTTACTTAATATTTATGGTTGTTGTTCCTGGTTTCTAAGCTCTGGGAGGGCTAAATTTTTGCTGACCTGTCCATTACTGTAGCCAAGCACCGGGAACACTGCTTGGCAAATAGTAGGTGCTCTAAAAATATTTGTTGATTGAGTGAAAGATACTACTTTAAAAATAAATGGCTTTGAAGCAATATATCTTGAAATGAAATAATTTACAGGAAGCTGAGAAGTAATCGTGTTGAAATCAAAGTAATTTGATTTAAAAGAACAAATTATGTAAACATGTAGCACAAACCACTTGCTCGATATCTGATTTATATGTAACTAATCTGTTTTTCTCCCAACATGCTCCTGAATTAGAATGGCTAAAGGTGATATTATAGAGTGATGTATTTGTAGATCCCGTGTACATAGTCCAAACAAAAGAGGAGGCAAGTTTCCACTCCGGAGTGATGTACTCATAGCCAGCCACACATGATATAGCCAGAGTTCTCTGAGAAATCCAGGTTAAGTCTGGCTATTTTTAATGTAAATACTTCATATTTCAATTTTTATAGTGTCTTTTAAGTTATATGTCAAATGCTCCTGCCTCTACTGGAAAAAAAATCGTTCTACAAATACCTATATAGTCTGACCCTGTGTGCATTTTTAGCAAGGTGGTTAAAGCACTCAGCAGCTAACCAAAAGGTTGGTGGTTCAAACCCGTCAGCTGCTCCATGGGAGAAAGATGTGGCAGTCTGCTTCCACTACAAGATTTACAGCCTTGGAAACTCTATGGGGCAGTTCTGCTCTGCCCTGTAGGGTTGATATGACTCAACGTCAATGGGTTTGGTTTTTGTTTTGGTTTTTGGTCAATAATTTAAATATTTTATAAATTTGTAAAATGGTTTAATTAGTTAAAAGGAGTAACAAAACCAAACCCACTGCAATCAACTCAGTTCCAACTCATAGCAACCCCATACGGTTTCCAAGGCTATAAATCTTTACCGCAGCAGACTGCCCATCTTTCTCCCACGGAGCCACAGGTGGTTTCGAACCACAGACCTTTAGGTTAGCGGTAAAACGCTTTAGCCGCTGCACCACCAGGGCTCCTTAAAAGGAATAAAGTAGATCCAAAACTCTACAAAAGAAAATTTCTATTATATTCAAATATTTAGCTCAAAACTTAGAAAAAAATCTTTGCTGTTTTCTAAATTCGTAACGTCACCAACTGTCACCACAGACTCATCTTTGTCTGACATACCTAGTCCAAAGAACTACTGTCCAAATGTCCACAGTCCTGCTAGCAATATTAAAAATACAAAATATAACATTAAATGTTACCTACAAAACTGATTAACCAAAACACACAGAGTCGTGTTCAAATGTTATATGAACATAATGTGTCTGAAGAATCAGTTTAGCTTTTCCTTTTGGTTGACTTCTTCTTCTTCACCTCTTTATGCTTCTTTTTTTTTCTCTTACCACCTTCTTTGAATCCTGCTGAGAAAATGCAGGGATCCCAGCTGCCGTTGACCCAAGGTGTACCTTGCTCATCATTGTCCACAAAAGTACACTGAGGTACATGTTTGGGACTGTAGGAATTTGGTGAATAGTTGCTGAATGACTGTCTTCTCCAGCTGCATTCTTCTACAAAGCCCTCGTCATCAGCCATACCATACATGAGGAAGGACTTCAGCTCACCCTCATCTTCAGCTTCTTCTCTTTCTTGATCATTCTCAATTATTCTCTTCATATTTATGTTTCCACTGTTAACTGCTTTACCTGAAGTTGTAACAGATATGTAGTTGCTCATCCCACTATCCTCAAATGCCATGGAAGAGAATGAACTAAGGCCCTCGTGCCCCAGTGAACCATATGATGTATTTCCTCTATCATATGAAGAAAATCTTCTCTCAAAAGCCGGATATTCACTGAAGGTAGAGGGAAAGGATTCTGTACCTTTGCTGCTTCTGCTTCCATAGGGGCATCTTGGACTAATTAAAAGGTCCTCAAGCGAGTCTTCAAAGAAGTCAAACAAAAATGGGTCCCTTTGGCCAAAAAATTCATTAAAGACATCGTCTGGCTTACGGAATCTGAAGCCGTTCTCACAAGGATCATCAAAATGACTTCCACTTCCATTATGTAATCCTTCTTTGCCATATTTATCATATATGTCTCGTTTTTCATCATTTGATAACACCTCGTATGCCTCAGCTACTTCTTTAAATCTTCTCTCTGCTTCTTCTTTATTTTCCGGATTTTTATCAGGGTGCCATTTAAGAGCCACTTTGTGATAAGCCTTTTTAATGTCCTCAGGTGAAGCATATCTCTGTACTCCTAGAATTTCATAGTAATCCGCCATGCTTTAACAGGTTATTGGGAAGCGGTGCTCTGGGTAGTGAGAACTGTGGTTCCTCTCAGCTCAGGCTCTGCTGGTGGCGGTGGTAGAGGCAGTGACTGCAAGTAGTCACTCTTCACTAAAGATAAGGTCGTTACCATGGGCCACTGCCAGGAGACATTAGGGTACTGATTATGTGGCAGGCAGGGTTACATGCTTAAGTCAGTGGGGCTGCATTATGGTGTCATTCTGGGGTTAAGGTAAGGACTCAGCCTTCCAAGTGGAGCCAGTCCAGAGTTATACCAAATCACCCTGAACCCCTTGGGCTATTTCTTCTATATTTCCCTGGAAGTCTCAGACAGTGCCTCATAAGACAGTGGGACCTGATGACGATGGCCACCGCATGTCCCTCGCATCATATGACCTCTAGGTTACTGTGCCTTGGTAACTTCCATGTTTTGGCTTGGAAAAATGTGAAGAATTGGTGAACTAGGTGAAAAAAGTATTCAAGTAATTGGCTTTGTTTATTTCACTCAAGAGACATAGTTCAGTAGGAGATACAAGTAAGGCAGTTACAGTATTCGGGATATAAAGGAGGAAGCACTAGGTGCAAAGCAATCATATAAGAGCCACCTATGTCAGATGGGATATCAGGGAAAGCTTCTTGGAGGAAGTAGCCTAATAGGCAAGCTTCCTGCGTGCCAGTGGTATGTCATTTGGAATGATGGCATCTTTCCACACCTAAAGGTTAATACTGTAATTAAAAAAATTCTTAAAACTCAGCAAATTTCACTTCTCTTTAGTACATGTGCTTGTATGTATGTGTGATATCCACTTGATTATATTTGTCTGCTATGAAAATAGTAACAGTACTAACACTAATACTGGGACATTATTCAAGGATCCTCTTGGGGGAGACACCGTACTAAGCGATTTACTACAGTTTATCATTTAATTGTCACAGCAATCCAGCAAAATACAGAATTTATGCCCGTAAGAAAACTGAGGTTCTGAGAAAGGTAATTTGCCCAAGGTCTCATACCTTATTAGTGAGAAATCTGGTATTTAGACTTGAGTCTAATTCTCTTCATGTTCTTCCCACTCTACCAAATTTCTTGGACTAGGACTTAAGAGTCCTAGGTTCTAGACAGCCCAGAAACATGTATTGAGAACCCGTGACACAGAGAGGAGCTAGAAAGTAGGAAATTCTGCTCTCAAAGAACTCATATAATTGGAAAAAGCACTTTGGAAAAAAACGATTTCAGTAGAGTATAAAAGTGTAACACAAGGACTGGCTTCTGGGATTATTTTGCCTTCCTTAACCCCTCGCCACTTTCAGCTGCTGAGCCATTTTCTCTTCTTTCACAACAAAACTTCTCGTAAGTGTTTACTCATTTCTTTGCTTCCTTATATCCTTTCTCCCTTCCCCACACTCCCATCTGGTTTCTATCTTCTATAATAAAGCTCCTTCTGTCAGGGTCTTGAACCCATCCAGACCCGTTGCTATTAAGTCAGTTCTAACTCACGGCGAGCCTGTGCATTCCAGAGTAGAACTGTAGGCAATAGGGTTTTCAAATCTTAACCTTTTGGAAGCAGATCTCCAGGCCTGTTCTGAGGTCTCTGGGTGGGTTCGAACTGCCAACCTTTTGGTTAGTAGTCCGGTGCTTAACTGTGTCACCCAGGGAAGGACTCCCAACAAGCCAAACCGGTTGCTGTTGAGTTAGAATCAAATCATGGTGACTCCATATGTGTCGGGGTAGCGCTGTGCTCCATAGGGTTTTCAGTGGTTGATTTTTCAGAAGTAAAATGCCAGGCCTTTCTTCCAAGGCACCACTGGGTAGACTCCAGCCTTTCAGGTGGCAGCCAAGTTCTTAAGCCGTTTGCACCACCTAGGAACTCCTTCAGGATCTCCATTGACTTCCATATTGCCAAATCCAGTGGTGGTTCTTTTGACCTCCTCATACTTAGTGGCACCTCACAGGGTCGGGCACTTCTTTAACTTCCCGAATACCACATTCTTCTAGTTTTCTTTCTTTCTCCTATGCTGGCTTCTCCTTCTCACCCTAAAATGTGTTGGTACCTGGACTTTACACAATCTCTCTAGACAGTATCCAGTTCCAGATCTTTAAATATCATCCATGTGCTTATGACACCTTAATTTGTCTCTCTATCCTGTCACTTTTTCCAGAACTTAAGACTGACTCTTTGACCTCTCCATTGGAGTGGCCAATAAGTACTCAGTTTTCCCCATTTTATTTAACGGTACCACCATCCATCTACTTTGTTTAGGCCCAAAACCTGGAAATCATCCTTAATTCCTCATTTTATTCCCCACATCCAATTAAAGAGCTAGTCTCATTGGCTTTAACTTGAAAATATATTCCAAACCCAAATATTTGGAAAATAGTCAAATGACAAATGATCCCTGCCTTCCGAAAGTTCCTAGTAACCTGGCAAACTAATTAGCAACTATATGCAGTATCTCAACCCACCCAGTGCCGTTGAGTCGATTCCGACTCATAGCGACCCCATAGGGCAGAGTAGAACTGCCCCATAGAGTTTCCAATGAGTGCCTAGCAGCCATAGCACTTAACCACTACGCCACCAGGGTTTCCCCCATATGCAGTATAGAAGGTACTAAAGTAGAAATAAGCACAGGAGCACTGAGGAAGGGCATCTGCATCAGAAGCAGTAGGAGTGGGAAGGTAAGAGAAGGCCGCCTAGCTTAAGTGATGTTTGAGCTGATTTTCAAGAAGTTGGGTAGATAACGAACCAGGCCAGGTCATCGTAGACCAAGAGAACCGCGTTTTTGAGGGTGTGCTGTTAATGTCCCAGAATGATTAATTAACCCGGGTTTTTTCTTCAAGTAGTTTAGTGTGGCTGCAATAACGTTTTTTGAGGATTAGGCTAGAGGAGTAAGCAGGGGCCAGATCATGAGGGTGCTAATAATAATCTAAAGAGTTTGAAGCTTATTCTGAAAGGAAGTTTAAGCATATAGTGTTAGTGTAAGAGGCTGAAAAGATCCTGGAATTTGAACCTGATTTGGGTGATGATAGCTAATTCTGGAAATAGTATATAGCATGTAGAAAATGAAGTGGAGAGACAAGACCCAAGATGGGCAGATTATTGCAGTATGTAGTCCAGGTGAATTGAGGGCTTAAACTAAGGAAACAGCTTTGAGAGTCAGCTGGCTATTTTAGAAGTTGTCGTATGCCATCGAGTCAATTCTGACTCGTAGCGACCCTATAATACAGAGTAGAATTGCCCCATACAGTTTCCTAGGCTTTAATCTTTACAGGGGAAACCTGGTGGCACAGTGATTAAGAGCTCGGCTGCTAACCAAAAATTGGCAGTTCGAATACAACAACTCTTTGGAAACCCTATGGGGAGTTCTACTTAGTCCTGAAGGGTTGCTATGAGTTGGAATCGACTCGTCAGCAATGGGTCTTAGGTCATCATTACAGGAGCATATCGCCAGGTCTGGTGGTGTGACTAGTGGGTTCCAACCATTGACCTTTCAGTTAGAAGCTAAGCACTTAACCGTTACACCACTCGGGCTCTTTTGTTTTACAAGTAGGACTTGACATACTAGCTTTGCTATTGACTAGCTGTATGACCTTGAGCGAAAAAAAAAAAAAATGTTGAATGTAAATAAAGAGCAATCGAGACTTTTTAATTTACTGAAAATAAACATTTCAGTTTACATCTCATGTTAAAGCGTTATTTGTTCTGCATTTGTGCTTGGGAGTGCTCCAAATAGAATGATTGGCTGTGTTAATATTATCTGAGAATTGGTTAGCTTTTACATTCAGTTATTTTACCACTGAACTGGCAGTGTAGTTAGTGGTTATGGGTTCTAGAAATATTGTTTGAATCCTTGTTGATCTTCAAGTTACTTGACCTTTCTGTGCATCTTTTTTCTTAACTGTAAAATGGGAAATACTCTAACAGTATCTTCCTCAAACATAGAATGCTGTTTGTTTAAAGAAGGCATAGCAGGAAATATATAGCTTTGCTTTCATTTGGATAAAGTATTTTTGGATAGATACACAAAAAAGTGAGAACACTGACTGCCTTAAGGCAGGGGAGGGTGGGAACAGAGTAACTTGGGAGCAGGTGTGGGAGGAAGGCTTTCTCTCTAAACCCCTTTAGTATCTTTTGAATGTTGGTCCATGTGAATATGTTACCAGTTCAAAAATTAATTAAAAATAGAACTTACCTCACAGAGTTAGGAGGATTAAATAAATTAACACATGCAGAGTGCTTAGAATACTTTCTGGAATATAACAAAAACTGAGTAAACGTTAGCTGCCATCATCATGATCATCAGTATTAACCAACTGTCATTTAAAAGCCTGGAATATAGGGTGCATCTACTGTTTGTTTTTATAAGGAAAAATATAACCATATCCTATATTTTGTGAGTTTTGATTAGGACAAGAGTTTTTTAAAAAGTAAAAAAAATGTTGAAGTAGTTCTGTTAAAGTTCCGATTTTAATCCTTTTCTTCATACCCCTTTATCCCACTCACTCTACCAACACGTTCTTGTATCAGAACAACCCACTATCATGTTTTTCCTGTGCCTTCCTTCTCTTCACTTTCAACACAAATGTCAAGGGTCAAGTAACTAAAAAAATTAAGTAGGCCAAAGCCTGCTATGTTTGGGGGAAGGTCATTTCTATGAGTGTCTGCAAGTAGGAATGTAGGGAATCTGGTGTTTGGGTGGGTAGGGAGAGGTTTGTCCTGCCAAAGGAGATTATTATCTTCTTTTTTTAAGTTTTGACCCCATCTCACTAAACCAGTGTTTCTCAAACAATTTGATGTCAGGATCCCTTTATATTCTCAAAATTTTTTGAGAACCCCCACTTCTTTCCCTATACCTCTAGCTAGAGTGGGTCTCAGTACAGAGACGTAGACTTTCAGTGCAGTGTCTTTCACACTGCAGGCTGTAATCTTAGTAGGTCATTGTATTGGTTTCCCAAGGCTCTGTAACAAATTACCACAAACTTGGTGGCTTAAAACAACAGAAATATATTCTCATAGCTCTAGAGGCCAGAAGTCTGAAATCAACGTGTCAGCAGGGCTTCTTCTGAAGATGCTGAAGGAGAATCCATTCTTGGTTTCTTTCAGCTTTTGGTGGCTGTAAGTATTCCTTGGCTTATGACTATATCACTCCAAGGTCTGCTTGCCTTCCTGTTGCCTCCTCCTCTTCTGTCTGCCTCAATTCTCCTTCTGCCTATCTCTTACAAGGATACTCATTGGATTTAGGACCTACCTTGATAATCGAGGAGCCCTGGTGGCACAGTGGCAAAGTGCTCAGCTCCTAACCAAAAGGTCAGCAGTTCAAATCCAAGAAATTTGGAAAACAGCTACCTTGCCAACCAAACAGATCCGTATTTGTGCCCATTCCAAAGAAAGGTGATCCAACAAAATACAGAAATTATCAAACAATGTCATTAATATCACACACAAGTAAAATTTTGCTAAAGATCATTCAAAATCAGTTGTAGCAGGGAACTGCCAGAAATTCAAGCCAGGTTCAGAAGAGGATGTGCAACAAGGGATCTCGCTGCTGATGTCAAATGGATCCTGGCTGAAAGCAGAGAATACTTGAAAGATGTTTACCTGTTTTATTGACTACGCAAAGGCATTGAACTGGGAATCGTAACAAATTATGGGTAACAGTGCGAAGAATGCGAATTCCAGAACACTTTATCGTGCTCACGAGGAACCTGTACATAGACCAACAGATAGTCATTTGACTAGAACAAGGGGATACTGCATAATTTGAAGTCAAGAAAGATGTGTCAGGCTTGTATCTTTTCACCATACTGAGTCAACCTGTATGCTGAGCAAATAATCTGAGAAGCCAGACTATATGAAGAAGAATGTGGCATCCAGATTGGAGGAAGACTCATTCACAATCTGCATTATACAGATGACACAACCTTGCTTGTTGAAAGAAAAGAGGACTTGGAGCACTTACTGATGAAGATCAAAGACTACAGCCTTCAGCATGGAGTACACCTCAACGTAAAGGAAAGAAAAATCCTCACAACTGGACCAATGAGCAACAGCATGATAAACGGAGAAAAGATTGAAGTTGTCGAGGATTTCATTTTACTTGGATCCACAATCAACACCCATGGAAGTAGCAGTCAAGAAATCAAAAGATGCATTGCATTGGGTAAACCTGCTGCAAAGGGACCACTTTAAAGTGTTCAAAAGCAAAGATGTCCCTTTGAAGACTAAAGTGTGCCTGACCCAAGCCATAGTATTTTCATTCGCCTCATATGCTTGTGAAAGCTGGACAACGAAGAAGAAAGACTGAAGAATTGATCCTTTCATTATAGTGTTGGTAAAGAGTATTGAATATACCATGGACTACCCGAAGAATGAACAGATCTGTCTTGGAAGTACAGCCAGAATGCTCCTTACAAATGAGGATGGCAAGACTTTGTCTCATGTACTTTCACATGTTATCAGGGAGATCAGTCCCTGAAGAAAGACATCATGCTTGATAAAGTAGAGGGTCATTGAAAAAGAGGAAGACCCTCAAAGAGATGGATTGACACAGTGGCTACAACAGTGGGCTCAAACATAGCAATGATTGGGAGGATGGCGCAGGACTGGGCAGTGTTTCCTTCTGTTGTACACAGGGTTGCTGTGAGTCAGAACCGACTGGACAGCACCTAACAACAACTTGACACGCTTGTGGTTGACGTTAGGTGTTGTCAAGTCGATTCCAACTCGTGACCCATGTGACAGAGTAAAACTGCCCCATAGGGTTTTCTTGGCTGTGATATTAATGGAAGTAGAGCAGTAGGTCTTTCTCTCACAGAGCCACTAGTTGGGTTCAAACCACCAACCTTTAGTTTAGCAGCTGAGCGCTTAACTGTTTGTGCTCAGAGGACTCCTTACATCATTATTTAAAAATTATAACCAACACTGCTATTACACTTAAAAAAAATTAACATCGCTTCCATAATGCCATCAAATTTGCAATAACTTTTCAAATTCCAGTTATCTCATAAGTGTAATAAATATTGCAGCTGAGTATTTGTTTTACCGTTTGTTGCTTGGATTAGGACCCAGATCGGATCTACACATTATAATCACTTGATGTCTTTTGATGTTCTTTTAATTTATAGGTTCTCCTTCCATCTCTTGGAACCTTGGTGGCACAGTGGTTAAGAGCTTGGCTGCGAACCAAAATGTCAACAGTTCAAATCCCCCCCCACTCCTTGGAAACCCTATGGGGCAGTTCGACTCTGTCCTATAGGGTCGCTATGAGCTGGAGTCGACTTGATGGCAGTGGGTTTGGTTTCTTTGGCTTTCCATCTCTTACTACCTGTTGCAATTTATGTATCAAAGAAACTATTCTGTTTGTCCTGTAATATTTCCCACAGTTTGAACTCCGTTGATTGCATTTTCCTGGTGTCATTTAACAAGTTCCTTTATCCTCTGTATTTCTCTAAATTGCTTTCCTCATCTTTGCTAACCTTTTAATGACTATTTAAAAATTTAAAAAATTACCAGTTGCCATGGAGTTGACCCTGTCATGGCAACTCCATTTGTGTCAGTGTAGAACTGTGCTCTACAAGGTTTTCAATGGGTGATTTTTTGAAAATAACTCACCAGGCCTTTCTTCTGAGGTCCCTCAAGGTGGACTCTAGCCTTTTGGTTAGCAGCCGAGCGCATTAACTGTTTGCGCTACCCAGGGACTCCTCAATGGGTATATTTTTGTTTGTGCCGTTGAGTTGATTCCAGCTGCTGGCAACCCTGTATGACAGAGTGGAACTGCCCCATAGGGTTTCCTAGGCTGTAATCTTGAGGGGAGCTGACCGCTAGGTCTTTTCTTCTGTGAAGCAGCGCCATATGCTAATTGAAACACCATGGCTTGGGTCAGGCACACCTTAGTCCTCAAGGTACCACCTTTGCTTTTCATCACTTTAAAGAGGTCTTTTGCAGCCGATTTGCCCAATGCAACGCGTCTTTTGATTTCTTGACTGCTGTTTCCATGGCTGTTGATTGTGAATCCAAGTAAAAGGAAATCCTTGACAACCTCAATCTTTTCTCTGTTTATCATGATGTTGCTTGCTGGTCCAGTTGTGTGGATTTTTGTTTTCTTTTTGTTGAGGTATAATCCGTAATGAAGGCTGTGGTCTTTGATCTTCATCAGTAAGTACTTCAAGTCCTCTTCACTTTCAGCAAGCAAGGTTGTGCCATCTGTATAACGCAGATTGTTAATGAGTCTTCTTCCAATTCTGATGTCATGGTCTTCTTCATATGGTCTGGGTTCTTGGATTATTTGCTCAGCATACAGATCGAGTAAGTGTAGTGAAAGAATACAATCCTGACGCACAACTTTCCTGATTTTAAATCACACGGTATCCCCTTGTTCTGTTTGAGTAACTGCTTCTTGGGTCTATGTACAGGTTCTTCATGAGCACAGTGAAGTGTTCTGGAATTCCCATTCTTCCCAATGTTACCCATAATTTGTTAGGAGCCACATGGTCAAATACCTTTACATCTCAATAAAACAACAGGTAAACATCTTTCTGGTATTCTGTGCCTTCAGCCAAGATCCATCTGACATCAGCAATGATATCCCTAGTTTCACGTCCTCTTCTGAATCCAGCTTGAATTTCTGGCAGTTGTAGTCGATGTACTGTTGTAGCCATTTTTGAATGACCTTTAGCAAAATTTTAACTTGCCTGTGATATTAATGATGTTGGTTGATAATTTCCACATTCTGTTGGATCACCTTTCTTTGAAATGGGCACAAATACAGATCTTTTCCAGTCGGTTGGCCAGGTAGCTGTCTTCCAAATTCTTGGCATAAACAAGTGAGCGCTTCCAGAATTGCATCAAAGGACAGCTCAAGAAGACAAAGTAAAGTGTTATAATGACATGTGGAAAGACCTGGAGTTAGGAAACCAAAACAGAAGAACATGCTCAGCATTTCTCAGGCTGAAAGAACTGAAGAAAAAGTTCAAGCCTCAAGATGTGACATTGAAGGATTCTTTGAAAAAAATGTTGAACAACACAGGAAGCATCCAAAGAAGACGGAAGGAATACACAGTCACTGTACCAGAAAGAATTGCTCCAGTGACAGTGTTTCAGGAGGTAGCATGTGATCAAGGACCAATGGTACGGAAGGAAGGAAGTCCAGGCTGCACTGGAAGCATTGGTAAAACACAAGGCCCAGGAATTGAAAGAATACGTTTTTGGCTTATAGTTGGGTGTTTAACTGTTTGTACCACTCAGGCACCCCTCATTCATACTGCAAAAAACCAAAAAAAAAAAACCTGTTGCCATTGAGTTGATTCAGACTCATAGCAGCCCCATAGGACTGAATAGAACTTCCCCATAGGGTTTCCAAGGAGCGCGTGGTGGACTCCAACTACCTACCTTTTTGGATAGCAATGGACACCTTCACTTGATCCAGACTTACTGTGTTCTGCTGGTGTAGTGATTTTATGTTCACAAGGAGACTGTATAGTACTGATCGTGTTGTTGAGGTTCAACAGGAACACCTATGGAGTGGCAGAGTGGAAGGATAAGAGTGAAGATTTTAGAGTTAAATAAATCTTGATTTGAATCCTAGGTTCCCTGTATACCAACAGTATAACCTTATACAAGTTAGTTCTCTGAGTCTGACTCCTTTTTTTTTTTTAACAACAATAGGTGCTATATTTGTTTTTTTAGGGCTGCTGTAACAAATTACCACAGCTGGTTGGGTTACAACAACAGAAATGTATTCTCTCAGTTCTGGAGGCCAGAAGTCTGAAATCAAGGTATTGGCGAGGGTGCACTCCTTCCGAGGGACTCTAGGGGAGAATCCTCCCTTGCCTCGTCTGGCTCCTGGTAGCTCCTAGAGTTTCTTGGCTTATGGCTGCGTAACTTCAATCTCTTTCCATCTTCACGTGGCCTTCTCTTCTGTGTCTTCTCATCTTCTGTCTCTTATAAAGACACATGACACTGGATTTAGGGCCCACTTCGATAATCCAGGATGATCTCATCTCAAAGACCCTTTTTCCAAATAAAGTTACTTTCACAGATTCCAGGGTTAGGATGTGAACATATCTTTTGGGGGGGGGCCATCATTAACCCACTCCCAACCCAAAAAACCAAACTTGTTGCTGTCGAGTTGATTCCAACTCACAGCAACCCTAAAGGACACAGTAGAACTGCCCCATAGGGTTTCTAAGGAGTGCCTGGTAGATTTGAACTGCCAACCTTTTGGTTAGCAGCCATAGCCCTTAACCGCTGCGCCACCAGGGTTTCCAAGCCCACTGCAAGTAACATTTATTGAGTGCTTACTTTGTATCAGATGCCGTGTTAAGCTCTCTACATGTAGCAACTTATTTTATATTCATGACTTCTGCTGACTCTTTATGTCTGTAATTTCATTTTAGGGCACTTAACCCTCACTGAGTATTGATCCTGACACACTCCTCTTGCTCTTTTTTTTTTTTTTAAATTGTATTTTAGATGAAGGTTTACAAAGCAGATTTGTTTCTCATTAATACACATATTGTTTTGTGACACTGGTTACTACCCCTGTGACTTGTCAGCATTCTCCCTTCTTGATCTTGGGTTCTCAATTACCAGCCCCCTTTTGCATTCTTGTCCTTGCCCTTGGGCTGCTGTGCCTTTTTAGTCTCGTTTTGTTTTATGGGCCTATCTAATCCTTGGCTGAAGGTTGAACCTCAGGAGTGACTTCTGTACTGAGTTAAAAGGGTGTCCAGGGGCCATACTCTTGAGGTTTCTCCAGTCTCTGTCAGACCAGTAAGTCTGGTCTTTTTTGTGTATGTGTGTGTTAGAATTTTGTTCTACATTTTTCTCCAGCTCTGTCCAGGACCTTCTATTGCGATCCCTCTCAGCGCAGTTGGTAGTGGTAGCCAGGCACCATCTAGTTGTGCTGGACTCAGTCTGGTGGAAGCTATGGTAGTTGTGGTCCATGAGTCCTTTGAACTAATCTTTCCTTTGTGTCTTTGGTTTTCTTCATTCTACGTTGTTCCAGAAGGGGTGCTGACTTCTCATTTGTAGGGATAATAATGCCTACTTTGTGAGGCAGTTAAAAATCCATCTCCCTAATTTGGCATACAAGACTTTCCATGGTCCGAGCCCTACCTCTCTGTTTTTTTCGCTTTCCTCCAGCAACACTGACCTGCTGGTGCAGTAGGCTGCTCTTGCCCTCTGCACTTTGAACGTGCTCAAGACTTTCAGTGTGCTGGCTTGTTCCCTCTGTCTGTCTCTCTCTTTTCCTGTCCCTTTTCCCCTTTTTCTCTCTCCTCGGCTCCTCTCTACACACATGCACACACACATACATACGGTGCCTTCTATACTTCTCCTTAGTTTGACTAATCTCTAGTCAGATTAGGCATCACCTACTCTGCAGCCTGCACTAACACCTTTTAAATGCTCCTTTGTGTTCCCGGAGCACTGTGGCCTCTGTCCTTGTACCCATCTCACGGCATTTTAATAGTCTGTGTGCTCTCACAAGCCACCACTGTGTTCACCCTGTTGTCATGCTGTTTTGTCTTGACTCCGCTGGACTGTGCGTTCTTGGAGGTCCAGGGCAAATTAAATAATAGTCTTGTCAGTCTTGTGCATTCCCCAGTACTGGGCTCCCACATATATTAAATAAGTCATTGTCGAATGAATGCTAATAATAGTAACGTTTATTGTGTACTTGCTATGAGTGGGAGTCCTGGTTGTGTCATCGTTAAGCACTCAGCTGCTAACTATAAAAGTTGTGGGTTCAACCAGGCACTCCACGGAAAGATGTGGCAGTCTGCTTCCGTAAGGATTGCGGCCTTGGAAACCCTGTGGGGCAGTTCTGCTCTGTCCTATAGGGTCACTATGAGTTGACTGAAAGGCAGTCAGGTTTGGTTTAGTTTACTCTGGGTAAACATTTTTCATACATTATTTTTTCTCGGCTTTAACATTCCAGGATTGAGTGAGATAGCATGTGCACATTTTCTCATGCTTAACACATTCTCAATAAAAATGTTAATTCTCTTATCCTGAATTTTAGGTAGCAGCTTCAAGTTGCTTCTGTGAAATCCTTTCTGAACCCTCCCTTGCTTTTGTTTCTTTTTTTCTTTTTGCAGAGGTTTTTATTCATACCTTAATTATAAGTATATTACCTCTTTTAGTATAGCCGACTAAGGTCCTTAAGGGTAAAGACAGCCTGATTTCTGTAGGGCCCAAAACAGTGGAAAAACCAAAGCTGGACCAGGTGCCGTCGAGTTGATTCAGACCCACGGGGCCCCGTGTGTTTCAAAGTAGAACTGTGCTCCTTAGGGTTTTCAACGGCTGTAATCTTGCGGAAGTCGGTCGCCAGGGCTTTCTTCCAACACGCCTCTGGGAGGGTTCAAACCACCAACCTTTTTGTTAGTAGGAGAATGTCACCTGGGCCCCATAAATACTGAGGGAGCGAACGACAGAAATACTAATTTGCTTTATTCTGAAACACCCAAACTACTGGTGATGGGTGTGTATGTACGTATCCCATGAAGACGGTCCAGATTCTTTGTTCCATGCCATCCTTTTTGTTCTTCCTTCAGGGTGCATGTCATGTTCACAGCGGAAGTACTCCCTTCAGCCTGTCCCAGAGAGGAAGATTCCAAACCGATACTTGGGCCAGCCCAGCCCCTTCACACACCCACACCTCCTGAGGCCAGGTAATGCCTGTTAACCGTGGTAACCATCTCCCTGCTTGGGTGGTTTATCTGGAACCTGCTGTTCAGTTGAACTTTCTGTTCTAGATTTGCACTGTCCAATATGGTAGCCGCAGATGTGGCTACTGAACACTTACAGTATAGCCAGTGCAGCTGAGGAACTGAAATTTTTATTTTATTTTGTTTTAAGTTGAAACTTAAATAGCTGCATGTAGCTAGTGGTACTGTTTTGGACAGTGCTAGTCTAGAACATAATACAGTAAACCTTACAGTTCAGAATAATTAGTGAAAAATACATATTTCAGGATATTTTGAAGAAAAGTTCTATCACTTTCTAAGGCGTGGTTTCTAGATCTCTGTCTTCTAGTGTTCTGTTGATTTCTTGCAAACTACTCTGTTAAAGCATTTTAGAATGTTTTTCTTGAAAGTGTTAAAAATGCTCATTTCAAACTTCTAACCAAAATTTCTGTGTAAATGATACAAGATTTCCAGAGCCGATTGTCACGGCTTTGAGAGGTGGTATCCCAGTTGATAAAGGTGATACAGAAACTCGATAAAGGTTACTGTTTTTTTTTTCTGCTGTTTAGATCCCATTGTTGTTGCCAGAACACGTGTCATCCCCATTGCTCAGACTAAGACCTAAAGTTTCTTAAAAAGACAATTAAGGGGTACGCTAAAGGGAATGGGTATCATCCCAAAGAGGTAAACCAAATGTTATATAGAAAAAGCAGTCCCATTTTCAAGGAAAATTAATTATTGTGCTTCTGCTGTGGGGAGTTATTGGTAAATCTACACTTACTATGTAATCATATATACTGAAACAGTGATGCAACCGAGCCTATGCCCTGAGATGACCTTTTAGTGACATACCAGAGTGGCAGACAAAATAAAAGATGTTACCCATGAAACCAGTGCCCTGCTTAAAAATCATCAGTATGAGATCAAAAGGTCAACAATTACTCAAAAGCAAAGATGAGAAGATAAGGGGCCAGGGAAACTAGAGTACTGGAAAGGGAACTAACTGAACACAATTAAGAGAATGTTGACACATTGTGATAAATGTAACTAATGTCACTGAGCAATTTGTCAAATGGGAACCTAACTTGCTGTGTAAGCTTTCACCAAAAATTCAATAAAATGTTATTTTAAAATAATAATAATGATGTAAATTGCCTTTAGAAACATGTTACTCTTTCACTGTCTCCACTCAGTGAGTGATACCAGTGTGTCTCAGTGAGGGCTTCCTTTTGGTGATTCTTCATCAGACTGGAATTCCTGCTGGGAAGTCGGCTGAGACTCAGGAAATGCAGCTCACCACTGAAACACACAAGAAATCAGAGTTTTTCAAAGCTGTAAGGTAAGATTAATAGCAATCAAATTGGTATCACCTTAAGCTCTTTCCCTACCCTATCAACCTGCCTGTATCTTCAATCGAAAACAAAAAAAAGTAAAATTGATCGTAAGTTTTACCAGCTTTGAAAATGATTGATTTCTTGTGGTGAGATGCTTTTACATGGTGAGCTGCATTTTTCAGGTCTTGACCTAATAATCATATTGTCAAGAGGATGGCCCCTGTGTCTAGACTTTTGCTGTATATGTTATGTGCATGTTGACTCTATATTAAAATAAATACAGATTCATACATGCTCACATATGCATGTCTTTATATCAACTGTGGGAGAAAGGGGATGCCTGTCTCCTGGACACAGAATTTTAGATGTGGGGTAGTAGTAGGTGCAACTGTGAAACCATCAGTGTTTTAAACTTTAGAGAAATCACTGGATACTGTACAGAGAGGCGAAAACTCTAAGTACCCAATGTCTTAATCATCTGTCTTTATCTAGAGATGCAAGGCTTGTAGAAGTGTTAAAATGATTGTGGGGCAGAGGAAGGAGAAATTTTAAGAAAAAGTAAAAGGCTTTTATTTATTTATTTGAATCTCTTTGACAGAGCCAGAATCAGTTTGTTAGTTTGAGGCTATAAAATTCTGTCGTCTTTTTCTTGGTTTGCTCCAAACGGTCTCATGTTTGGTATAGTTATTTGGTATTACTATGTATACTTTGCAGTACTTCAAACTTTTGGAAAACATTTTAGTGGAAATGGGAACATTTCAAATGAAAAACACTTCAATAAATATATGTATGAAAAATTATAGAATATAATTAAGCATACTTTTTAAAAATTCCTTGGTGTAAAGCCACTGTTGAGATTTTAGTATATGTATCTTTCTAGACTTGTTTCTTACGTAGAAGCACGTCTGTCTGCGTGTGTCTATGCATACCCTTTGTATACTGCTCAGTTATTTCCTTAAATCCTAAAAGTGAAATTGCTAGGTTAGTGCCTTCTGGATTTCTCCTTGTTGTTCCTATCCAAGTTTCTTGAAACAGCAATAGCTTGGTAAATATTCAGCAGAATGATACAGGCAATAAAGGAGTTCTCTTCTGGCTGCTGCTGCGTTCGCTAGCACATAGAGTCAGATTGACTCCCCCAAGTTCTCCTAGTGATTTTCCAAACTTATCACTTCCGTAAATCTGAGTGTTATAGACCATTTCTGTGTTTTATGACAGTGCCATCCCTGTGCTAAGGACTGTTGTCTATAGAGACAGAAAATGTCAGTTCAGCCCCTGTGATCACTGATATGCACTCTAGTTGTCACCCAGAAAAAAAAGGAATTATTCTTTGTAGAAAGGCAAGTGGCATTCTGAGCTGTATAGTATTATGAAGTATGAATAATAAAAACAAGTCTTTCCTCACTGAACACTGAGAAATCCAACTGAAAGAAGTCGTAGTACAAAAATCATTTCAAGTTTGAAGAATAAAACACTTAGAAAAAAAATTTTTTATTAAGAGGTCAAAATTGACACACAAGGAAATGCACAGATCTTAAATATGCAATTCAGTGAGTTTTGACAAAGGTATATGTCAATATAACCCACATCTCAGCTTAACACATAGAACATTTCCATCACCCCAGAAAGTTCCCTTGTCACCCCTCCAGTCAGTCCTCAGCAATATGGGCAACCACCGCTCTGGTTTCTGTCACCATAGATTGTTTTGCCTATTCTTGAACTTCATACAAATGAAATCATACAGTATATACCCTCTCTGTTTGGCATGTTTTGCTCAACATATGTAAATACAATCTATTCAGGGTATTTTTATTATTTATTTGGCCATTTCATATCTTCAGAGGTCTGTGCTTTATAAAGCCAATACTTACTAGCTTGATTCTTCCCCCCATTCTCCAGTTGCATAGTAATAGATCATTTTTTGAACTACTTGCTTACACATAGTGAAAACTACCAAGCTAATATTAAACAGAATTGTTTTTAAAGACCTGCTGTGTTAAAATCCTTATCTGCTTAGTTTCAGGAAATAGTTAAATTACGTACCTGGATTGTAGCAGAGACCTGTATCTTTCCATCCATTGTCAGACTTTGTAAAAGTTTCTTCTCTGAATTTTCTGCTTGGCCAATAAAACATGAAGAACATTTTTCTTGTTCTCTTGAGGTCAAATCTTAAGTGTCGCGTAAGAGCTCTTTTCCTTCTTGGCTACAGAGTCTTGGAATTGATTGTGAGACTTTGTTTGCTCTCACAGAGTCCAGCTTTGACAGCTTGTCTTCTGGCTGGTTCAGTAAGCTTCTCAGAATAGCCCCTTCATCCTTAATTGATTCCACCTTGACAAAATACTTTGCTTCTTAATGCTTTACAATTTGACAAAGTTGCCAGAATGTCTATTCAGATACGGTTTTATCAGAAGAAATTCAGGCCAGACTGACTTCAGTGGTTAGTTCTATGACCAAAGGCCATAACAACTGCCAAGTTTACTTCTGGGGTTAAAGTTCACTGCTTTATTGTACCTTTTTTTTTTTTTCCTTCAAATGAAATAAAAGGGGGGGGATCTTTTGCCTTGGGTAATTTTCCTGCCATGACTGAGAGTTCTTTGCCATTTTGAGATTTCAGACGTTCAGAAGCATTTAGCTAATGATCATTCCATATTGTTGGTAATTAGTAGGCTTGGGAAGTAGAGAGTGTTTTTAAATATTTCTCATAAATAGAGTTATCTGTACAAAATTGGATTCCGCAGAGAGGGGAATGCCTTGAACGTTGTAAAAGATAGTTTTCTAATCCTGCTTTCGTTTTCAAAAAACTGAAATCTTTCTGTAGAAGTTACTTTCTGATGAATATATGTGTATACTCTGTAATTAATGAAAATGAGTTAAGAGAGAAATCATTAAAACCATGAATTTTCTTCTCATCTTCCAGAGTTTAAAAAAAAAAGTCACAAAATAAATTGATTTATATGTTTTTATTTCATGGATTGTAGCTGTGAAATAGCCAAAAGCAAAGCACAGGAAAGGGAGAAGGTAAAAAGACAGGAAGAAAAAAAAAAAAAGATCCAGTAAGCTGCTGTTCTAACCAGCCTCTGCCTAAAAGAGTATTTACTGCTTGGGCATATTAAGAACCCTTTCACGGTAGGTGAAAATGGCAGGCGTAACATGGAGAGAAACAGTGTGCTGTTCTTCAGCTCTGGTACAAAGTTCAGGGTTCTGGCCAAGAGCCTTAGCCAGCTCAGTCCCGAGAGGAGAAATGGACGTGAGCTCTCCTAGGCCGACTCTGTTGCTTTGCCTGATTCAAACGGGCCCATGAGGCCCTCTCTTTTTTATTTCTTACCAACTTCATCAATATAGATGTATTTTCTTCTTATTGTAGATAAGAGTAAAGGGTTAATATTTTATTAATGAACTGTAAACTACAGAATTTACTGGAGACATAAACTATACATAGGTAGAACAACTAGACAGTTCTGGGGCAGTCATAAACAACCAAGTTATGTGTACTAAACGTGAGTAGTAAGAAAATCCAAAAGTCTTTGACCTAGCAATTTCTCTTCTGGGAACTATCCCGTAGAAACAAAAGCACCAGTACCTAAGGACATAAATGAACCGGGATATAGATACAAAAATGTTTATTGTAGCATTGCTTATCGTGGCAAAAAGCTAAAAACAATATGAATACCCACCACTAAGGAAATGGCTCGATAAATTGTTATATCCACCCTAATGAATATTATAGACCCATCAAATGGAATGGATTGAAGCTATACCAGATGACTTGGAGGGAAGGATTTCCGTAAGGTATTGTTGTGTTAGAAAGGCAAGATACAGGATGGAGTGTATGATACCATTTTTGTTAAACAGTACCCGTTGCCGTCGAGTCGACTCCGACTCATAGAGACCCTATAGGACAGAGTAGAACTGCCTCATAGAATTTCCAAGGAGCACCTGGTGGGCTTGAACTGCCAAGCTTTTGGTTAGCAGCCGTAGCTCCCAACCACTACACACCCAGGGTTTCCAACAGTGGTGACCTAAAATAAAACCCCAAATGCATGTGTATGTGTATATGACTATATAAATATTGATAAATGTTGGAAAGGATACATACTAGATTATTTACATGGAGGAGATGTCGACAATGGGTAGAAGGAGGGCAAGGGGTGTGAGGAGCCAAGCAGTGAAAGGGGAAAAAAATACTTCACTATTGAAAGAGTTCAATGTGATCTGATTACATTTATGTACAACTATAGGATGTGTATGTATATGCAAATGAAATTGTTAACTTTGCTTTTTAATAATTCAAAGGGACAAGTAAACATGATCTGGGCTAGTCAGGAAAGCCTTTTGAATGAGAAGAATCTAAAAACAGACATTGAGTCCAGCGTCTTAGAGTAAAATTATCATGCAGGGGGAAGAATTTTCAAAAAGGAGACACATTGTAAGCAGTGTCATCGGGAAAGAGCAAGTTGGACTTAAGACATAAGAAGGAATGGATTACAGAATAATTTGGGGGAATGATAAAGTTGGCCAAGACACAAAAAACTACATAGATTATAAATTCTACTTTTATGAAATCTCCACAATAGGTAAATGTAGAGAGACAGAAAGTAGATTAATGGTTGCCTGGGACTAGAGGCTGGGCTGCTAACCAAAAGGTTGGTAATTCAAACCTATCAATAGCTCCACGGGAGAAAAGATCTGGCAGTCTGCTCCCATAAAGATTACAGCCTTGGAAACCCTATGGGGCAGCTCTACTCTGTCCTTTACGGTCGATGAGTCAGAATCAACTTGAAGGCAATGGGTTTGGCTTTTTGGGGGGTTAAATGGTCGTATCTATGACTATACTAAAAAACACTGAATTGTACACTTTAAAGGGTAAATTTTATGTTGTATGAATTATATATCAATAAAGCTATTTTTAAAAAGAAAAAATAAGAGCCAGATAAATGAGTCCCCTGGTGGAGAACATTAAAACCGGGGACTCAGACTTTGAACCTGATCTAATGGGCAACAAAGAAGCATTATACGTTATGGATGTGGAATGGATTTTCTGTCGTTTCCCTTTTTTATCTGGACTTTATTTGTAAAAGTACATACTCATTGAAATAGACAGACCATCACTATAAAAAGTGTGATTCTTTTCTAAATATTTTTCCATTTCTTTTTTTTTAAGTACTACTAGGATCATATTATCCTTCTTCTTCTGTAACTCACTTTTTCATACAGCGGTGTTTCGCAGGTATCTTTTCCTATTTACAAGTGGTGAATAATGCTCCTTTTCGCTGCCCATAGTAGTTTTCAAGCTGTGTCCCTGGGGTGCCGTAGAGAAACCTCAGGGCACTCACCACTGCTAAGGGATGAGAGAGATCGAGTGAATAGGCAGTGCTCTTTGTTTTACACATTGGACTTCCACCTAGGATTTTGCTTGCCAAAAGGGTTCCCCTGGCCAAAAAAAGGGACCAAGTGCATCATTCCTCTTACCTCCTGCTTTATCCGCTTTAAAAAACTGCTGCAGAAAACCTTTCAAGATAAACAGCATCTAACTCAGCTTGTCTGTTATTTGTTATTTTACTAGGATGTATATTAATTTTTGGAGCCCTGGTGGCACAGTGGTTAAGAGCTCAGCTGCTAACCAAAGGCTGGCAGTTCAAATCCACCTGCTCCTTGGAAACCCTATGGGGCAGTTCTACTCTGTCCTATAGGGTTGCTGTCTTAGTCATCTAGTGCTGCTATAACAGAAACACAAGTGGATGGCTTTAACAAAGAGAAGTTTATTCTCTCACAGTGCAGTGCGCTAGAAGTCTGAATTCAGGACAGCAGCTCCAGGGAGAGGCTTTGTCTCTCTGTTGGCTCTGGAGGAAGGTTCTCGTGATGCATCAGTCTTCCCTTGGACGGGGAGCATCTCAGTGCAGGAACCTCAGGTCCAAAGGACACGCTTTGCTCCTGGTACTGCTTTCTTGGTGGTATGAAGTCCCTGTGTCTCTTTGCTGGCTTCTCTCTCTTATATCTCAAAAGGGATTGACTTAAGATACTACCTAATCTTGTAGAACTCATCAGTATAACTACTGCTAATCCATCTTATCACATTATAGTGGTAGGATTTACAACATACAGGAAAATCACATAAAACAATGGATGGTCACACAATACTGAGAATCATGGCCCAGCTAAGTTGACAGACATTTTGGGGGGGAAACAGTTCAATCCATGACAGTCGCTTTGAGTTGAAATCAACTCAGTGGCAATGGGTTTGGGGTTTTTTGGTTATATTAATTATCAGAGCCCTGGTGGCACAGTGGTTAAGTGATACAGCTGCTAACTAAAAGGTCAGCAGTTCGAATCCATCAGCCACTCCTTGGAAGCCCTATAGGGCCGTTCTGCTCTGTCCTTTAGGATCGCTAAGGGTCAGTATCGACTCAATGGCAACGGGTTTGGTTTATATTAATTGTTATTAAGATAGTATATTAGTTTCTGCTGATAAGTGAGTTTCAATTTAAACATACATTTGAATCTTCATAGCAGCAAAAAAAAAATTTTTTTTAAACACCTCAAATTTCCATCAGCAAGAGAATGAATAAACAAAATTGTGGTCTATCCACAATGGTAAATGAAAGAGCTACAGTTGTAACCTGTCAACATTAAAGAAGCTTAAAATCATAGTGAAGAAAGTCACAGGTAAAAATGTATAGTAAGATTCTACTATATTAAAAAGTTTAATATCAGGCAGAATAAAATATATTTTATATAGGTACATAAACTTATAGAATTATTTTTATAAAAGAAATGACTAAGATAAAATTCTGGATAGTGGTTACCTCTGGAGGTGATGTTGGAGGTTGGAATTGAGAGAGGTTACAAAGGGCCCTCAACTATGTTGATAATCCTTGAACTGAGTTATAGGTACGTGGGTTTTTTGTTCTTTAAAGATCGGTTCATGCACTCTTACGTGTATGATATATTCCACAATAAAAGTTTTTTTTTTTTTTAGAGGCAACCTAGAGTCAAGGATGGTTTTTTTTTTTTTTTTTCACTTTTCTCAGTTTAGTTGCCTGTACACGATAAGGTTATTATTTATTTATAAGAGTGGTATATTCTTATAGAAAGTTTAGAAAATAGAAATAAATAAGAACATAGCACTCATCAGCAATCTTACTGTTAAAAGATACTATTTTTAACATTTTGGTACACGGTTTATCTCTGCGGGGTTTTTCCTGTTTTTATATATTTATTTTAAAAGTTTTTACAGAAGTAAGATTATTATACTTAATATTGTTTTGCCGTGTGCCCCTTATAAAGCTTTAAAAAGTGAATTTTATCTTAAGCAAATCACATCTACATGTTAGATGCTATTGGTGCTTATCCAGTTACTAGCTGCATAGCCTTGGGCAAGTTACTTACCCTTTGGGTCTTAGTTTCCTCATGTGGAAATGTTGTTATAAGGATTACCTTATTGCCACAGGTGAAGCATTTAGACAACATCTGGCATGTGATAAGCACTCAGTCAAGGCTTTTCATATTTTTTTAAAGAGGCAGTAGAGCATTATGGTTAAAATCACCAATTTAGATCCAGACTGCCTGAACTCAGATCCCAGCTCTGTCATTTCCTAGTTCTGTGACCATAGGCAAGGTACTTAATCTCTCTGTGCCTCAGTGGCCTTCTTTGTAAAATGTGGTTGTATTGGGTGTATTAGATATCTATTGCTGTTTGACAAGTTACTCCAGAACTCAACATCTGAACATAATAAGCATTTATTATCTTACACAGTTTCTGAGGGTCAGAAATCTGTGAGCAGCTTAGCTGAGTGGTTCTGAGTCAGGATCTTACATGAGGTTTCAGTCAAGCTTTTGGCTGAGGCTAGAGTCATCTGAAAGCTGAACTGAGCTGGAGAGTCCTTTTCTAAGACAGCTCATGTGGGTATTGGCAAGAGATTTCAGTTCCTCATGATATGGGCCTCCCCATAGTGCTGCTCATGACACGGCAGCTGGCTTCCTCTAGAGGAAGTGATCCAAGAGAAAGAGAGCAAGTGCCCAAGACAGAAGCTGTAGTGTCTATTATAAGTTAATCTTGAAAGTGACATGTCGTCACTTACGCTATATTCTGTTGATCATAAAGACCAGCCCTGGTACAGTGTTGGGAAGGGAACTACACAAGAGTGTGAATAGCAGGAGCTAGGATTCATGGGAGCCATCTCGGAAACTGGCTACCACAGCAAGTAATGATAGTAACTTAAATGACACATGTTAATAACTTAGAATAGTATCTGACTAATAGTGGTAGAACTTTCACCTTCCATGCAGGAGACCTGAGTTCAGCTCCTGCCAGTGCACTTCGAACACAGCCACCATTCGTCATCTGTCAGTTGGAGGCTTGCATGTTGCTCTGATGCTGAACAGGTTCCAGCAGAGCTTCCACAGTAAGACAAACGAAGAAGAACATCCTGGCAGCCTACTTCCAGAAATCAGCCACATAAACCCAATGGATCACAATGGTCTGATCTCATTGTGCATGGGTTCACCACAAGTTGGGGGCGACTTGATGCCAGCTGACAACAATAACAAACAGTCAATAAGCATCAGATAATATTTTACTATTATTAGTGCTAAGTGTAGGCTGAGGGATGCAGCTTTTGTGACTGACTGTTGTAGTAACACTTGCTTAGGAACTTAAAGTAAGAACAAGCATAATTTCCATTGCATAGGGAAATCATTCACCTCGTCATCCCTGGGCTAGCAGCCAGGCAGTCTGCTAGGTACTAATATTAAGAACTAATACGTGGTGCTTCACAGCAGGCTCTTAATTTGGGGCATTAGGGGACCTTGAAATTGTATGCCAAAAGTTTGTATATGCCTATGAGCGGTTTACTGAGCAGGATGAATGCATACCTTTCAACATATCCTCTAGGGAGTCTTCAAATCCTAAGAACCACATTCCTTATCTAGTTGGAGTCTCATGACAGCCCTAAGAGATGGGTGATATTATTAGGGTTTTTAAAGGACAGAAAGATGGGCCTGACCCTCGAGTCACTGTTAATACAAAGGTAGAGAGTGACAAACCATATTCAAAAGGTATTATTTTCCCTCAGGAATTCAGAAGGAAGAATTTATTCCAGCTCTTGAAGTTGGAGAATGTTTTTTGGCGTTTAACTCTGTTAAAAACTATAGATCATTTGACAATATTTATCAAATGCATGCTATATTCCAGTTATTATTCTAGGCCCTGAGAATATAGTATTGAACAAACAGGCAAAAATCTATATACCCTCATGAAGCTTACGTTCTTTTGGAGAGGTCATATGGAGAGAATGCGACCCTTTTCCACAACTCATACGTTGAAACTTAAAGGCAACTTTGATTAAATGCCTGACACTGCCTTCCACAAAATGGTGTGGTGTTCAGTAATGTTTGACTGAATGGGTAAAAGAATGACCCAGAGCTGGAAAAGATCTTAAGGGGTCATGAGCCTAGTTTGCAGGCAGGACCACATTTAACTATTATCTTTCCCAAATTTTTGCAGTGGAATGGAAATTTGAAACCTGTGTTATCTCTTAGAAGCTGTGAGGAGATTTGACATAAATTAAGAGCTGAACTACCTGTAGCTCTTTGGCACTTTAGAATGCAAACCATCATTGTTATTTACTGTTTCTAGGAGAGGTGACTCCAGGACTATCCCAGGTGGAATATGCACTTCGCAGACACAAGCTAATGTCTCTGATCCAAAAGGAAGCACAAGGGCAGAGAGGGACAGACCAGACAGTGGTTCTGCTGTCCAACCCAACATACTACATGAGCAACGATATCCCCTACACTTTCCACCAAGACAACAATTTCCTGTACCTGTGTGGATTCCAAGAGCCCAATAGCATTCTGGTCCTGCAAAGCCTCCCTGGTAAGCAGTTACCATCTCACAAAGCCATGCTCTTTGTGCCTCGGAGAGACGCCAGTCGAGAACTTTGGGATGGCCCACGATCTGGCAGCGACGGAGCAGTAGCTCTAACCGGAGTGGACGAAGCCTATCCGCTAGAGGAATTTCGACATCTAGTACCGAAACTGAAAGGTAACAGGTGGGAGCAGAAGTCCAGTTACAGGCCACATTGGGGTTAAAACCTGCCTTACCTTCACCATCAAGTTTAGACAAAGTTCTCAGTTTGCTAAAGTGATTATCATAGCAGCGTTTCCCTGACCACCACGAAAGGAGCGTAAGTCTTCACAAAAGCCTGGGCTACTTTATAGGTTGCATGAATTCGTTTGATAGGTCTTCACTAGATGGTTCATTCACAGAGACTGTCTTAACTGTTCCTAGTTTGAAATCTCAGAGAATTATTTTTTAAGTGGAGATGGGCATGGACCACTCTTCAAGATTACTGACCAGACTATTGACCACTTCTTATCAGAGGACCACCACTTCTTATCTAAACACTTTGCAGACTCTTCAGAAAGAGGCAGTATTCTCAAAGAGTGATCCGTGATGGTTCACCAGCTCAGCATCCCCTGGGAACATATTAGAAATAAAGATACCAGACCCATCCATACCCACTGAGTCAAACCCGAACAAGATTCTCAGGTGATTGATGTGCACGGGAAGGTTTGAGAAGCACCACTTTAGATTTCACAAATCAGCTTTTTAACAAACAAATGAGAACTTATGCCTTCAGCTGAGTTCCTGCCCCTCAAAGTAGTCACTTTCTCTGTGGTTATTCTGGTGAAATTACAGGCACTCAGAACGTTTTGGGATTCCTCTTCTGGAACTTTCTTCAGAACCAGTGCCACATTGTAAACTATCCTCAGTGACTGTTATGAATCTTCAGGCTTGGAAAGCATTTTATTTTTTGAATCATCCAAAAGTCACTTAAAGCCAAATTTGGTAAGCAGGATAGATAGGTCAAGTTGGAAAATAAGAGTTTTTGACAAAAATGATGTAGGGTTTTAAAGTTTTAGTCAGATTTTCTTATGCTTTATAAGCTCATTCCTGAAGGCAGCTTCTAAAAGAGAACCCCAAAAATGTTTCCAACAAAACTCATTTGAATGTGTAAATTCTAATATGTTTGATTGGATTATTTTTAACACTTTATAGAAATATTTTCTGTTTTACAGAGAGAATTACCCAGTTTAACTAGCAGAACTTTCTTATGTCTTCTAAGTATATACATAAAGGCACAGAATCTTTTTTTTTTTTTTTTTGTAGCTTTTAGATTTCTTGAATTAGTTGCTGGCTATCATGTTCAACGGCCTAAATTTCATTAATCCAGTATAGTTAAAATCTCACTGAAAATAATTTTCTCAGAAGTACTTCTCATCCACTATTGTTAATGTTAGTAGTTTACTAGAAAATTAGAAGATTCATATTTTCCGTGTAATGTACATGTAGAACCATTTTTACTTTTAAATGAAAATATTTAGGATGCTGTATCACTAATGTGTACCCAGTCAGAGTTTTCAGGGATTTTTTTTTTTTTTTCCCTCTACTGTCCCAAAGTGCTTTTTAGTCATATGAACTCCCCAGCCCTCCAGACTTACATGGTTAGGGATATAACTAATGGCCGACTGTCAGAAAAAAAAAGAACAAATGTAGACCTAATGTTAAGTGGAAATCACTTCCATTTTGAGCCTTTTTATCATAAAGCTCAGGCAAATACAGACCATTTCTGTGGGCCCCTAAATAATAAAGGAGAACCCTGATTGTCTACCATGAGAATAGATAGCAGGTGGAAAGGGAGAGGTGAATAAATGTGATTAGCATGTGTTATCAACTACGCTGTTTCCAGAGCAGCAAATAATTGTTCCAAAATGAAACAAGAACCTTCATTCACTGGTACTGAGATCTTTTTGTGAAGGAATGCAGAGCTTTAGCTGTAAGGTCACAATCTGATTACTTTTTGTTTTGGGTGCAGTTACTCAAGAATGCTGCTAGATCAATGATGGTGGTGATCGATTGTTATAATTGTTCTTTAACAGATACTAAGTAAAATCAGTGCTTGAGTAATGCTGCCTCCAACCTGTATGCTTTAGTCCCATCTATCTGTTATCCATACAAAGAACACTGAACTTTTGAGGCAGAAAAGCTGTCTGTTCAGTCTCAGGATACCTTGCCATTTTAGGGGAATGGCCTTCCCCGTGGTTTATGATTACACCCTTCAATTACTTTAGTCCTGAGAAATTTTGCACTCAAGGCTTTAGAGTTCTGCACCACAGACCTTATACTTATGACTCTTGTTCAAGTCATTATGGCAATTTGGTATTTCTTATTGCTGCTGTTAATTTTGTTCTAAATTTATTTTTGGCTTCTCGTTTTAAGCTGAGACAAATACAGTTTGGTATGACTGGATGAGGCCCCCTCACGCACAGCTGCACTCTGAGTACATGCAGCCTCTGACTGAAGCCAAAGCCAGGAGCAAGAACAAAGTCCAGGCTGTCCAGCAGCTGGTGCAGCGCCTCCGGTTGATCAAATCTCCTGCAGAAATTGAGCAAATGCAGAATGCTGGGAAGCTGACCTCACAGGTACAGTTCCTGTTGAAAACGTTTTTGCCAAACTAAAAAGTTACAAGCTTTTAGAGTTCAGTGGGCACCTTGAGGTCATGTACCCAATGCAGTCGTGGTCTCCTCACAGATAGGTGAATGTCTAGCTTCTGTTTAAATATGTCTAGTGAACATGGGTTGCTCCTGTTAGTGAACGTGAGACTTGTTCAGTACTTTAAAAGGCAAAGTAAATGCCATCTTGCATCTTCCCCCGTCAGTCATAGATGTTTTTTCTGGGAACAACATAATTATTTCCTCTTGATAACTGTACCAATGACCAGAGCAGACCCATTGCCATCAAGTCGATTCTGACTCATAGCAACCCTAAAGGACAAAGTAGAACTACCCCATAGGGTTTCCAGGGAGCCCCTGGTAGATTGAAACTGCCGACCTTTTGGTTAGCAGCCATAGCTCTTAACCAGTGTACCACCAGGGTTTCTGACTATACCAATAGTGGAAGTTAAACGGGGTTTGATGGCTAAAGAAGACTCACAGGATCCACAACGACAATGCTTACAAATCTGCATTTACAGGAAAAGGATACAAGATAGCAACAGCATTAGAGTAAGGATATACATCACAGCCCATGGCCACCTCAAAGCAAGGAGCCTGGGAAGCCAGGTACAGGCTCCTATTGCCCTCTTCATAAGTTCCAGGAGCAGGGTGTGTTTTCTCTCACAGGTCTCACACCTCTAATGCATAAGCAGAAACTAAGGAATTAAAAAAATAGGCAGCCCAAAATGGGACCTCAGCTAGGGACTTTTATCTTTTCTTGGTCACAAGGCATACTTCTGTCACATAACAGTAGAACCCTGTGGGGGTCTCATCGAGACCAGGTACAAACCATTAATTTCGGTGTTATCAAGACACAGTGCTGGCTGGCAGTCCAGTACAAACTGCCCCAAAGCCCGCTGGACCAGTGGCTACAAAGGAACATTGTTAGTGAGTACGCCTCGCTGCTTAACCGAGCTCAGCGCCACGTAGGAACTTTAGCAGAACAGCTCAGGCTACTTGCAGGCCTTCTGGAATTAACCCTCATAGAAAAGTCTACATCCCTGACCCCTGGTCAAGGGTTTTTTCCTATAAAATAATAATTGTTAGTTTAACAATGTTACCTGATTGGGGTCCATGCCCTGGAGCAGTCGAGCCAATGAAACGTACTCCAAGTCAGAAAGAACGAGAAAGTTTATTAGGAGGTGACACCAATCAGGAGTCTGGCAGCAATGCAGGGTGTCTTTATGGAGTCCCAAAAAGCAGTGTCTACATCAGAGCTTGTATATCATTTTTGCAAGGGTTGCATAATGTTTTTAAGCACATAGCCCCCAGATGGTCAGATGAGTATGCATCACAACTACAAGAAACTCTTTATTAAACTTAAGATATGTACGTTGGACGTGTGGACTCTAATCTGTATGTTTGTAACAGGCTGAAAAAACTTACGTAAGAATCTCTGGGCTAGTGGAACTGGCCTGCCAAGCTTACTCTGACTGAGATAAGGAGCGAGAAAGAAAGTTGCAGACCAAAAGCACCAGGCAGCCTTCCTAGCTGCTGTCCTGCAGGCTGAAGGCCATCTCCCAAGAGACCGAAGAAGAAGAGGAAGACCAAGGCCGCAAGAGCCAAGAAGACCCCACACCCCTCTGGAAAGAGACTAGTGCAGCTGGTGCAATAAAAAAACATTTAGGTTACTTAGAGCATCATTATGGCGTTAGTTATGTCAAGCTCTTAATCGCCCATTTTGAAGGAGAAAACATGCTGTGATGTATTAGGGTCACAAAAGCAATTACTTAATAACCTTTCTCTGGTTATTATACATGTTTTGATTCTGTATGTGTGTTTTGATTGCTAAAGTCCTAACCTCTGTACCTGTAAATATTTGGAAATAGGGCTTTTCTTTTGTTACGTTAACAAGATCATAGCAGAGTAGAGTGGGTCCTATACCTAATCCCTTCTGAGTGATGTCTTATAAAAAGGGAAAACAGACACGGAGAGAGACACCAGGAAGTGACCATGTAAGAAACTGTTAGCCAGGGAATGCCAAGGAACACCCAGGACTACCTACAAGAAGGGACCCTACCTCTAAAATGGAACTAGTGGTAGTAGCAGCGTCAGAAGCTGCCTAACTTCTGAGAATAATGAGAATCAGGATTAGCCCAAGGCTGATCCCTGTGAGGTACAGGTCAGACAGACACACCTCCACTCTCCAGCCTTCTTACTGAAGTAGCAAAAATGCATTTTCTTTAGTGTTTTAATATTAGAGAGAATATATTTTCTCATTTGTTTTAGTATAGCTGTATAAACTGTGATTAATCTCTAGTCCTTGGAAAATGGTGCAGGCTCTGTTCAAAATATAGCTGAGCAGCCTGTTCCGCTCTTAAAACATAGCAAACACCCTAATACCTTACAACAGGTTTTCCCCTATTCAAAATAGGTGATTGAGAGCTTGACATGACTAACACCATAATGACGCTCTAAGTAATCTCTAAACTTTTTTTTTTACCACACCAGCTGCAGCGGTCTCTTCCAAAGGGGTGCAGAGCTCTCTCAGCCCCTGTGGCCTTGGCCTCTTTTCTTCTTTCTTCGTTCTCTTGAGAAACCGCCTTCAACCTGCAAACTGACAGGAAGGCTCTCTGGCATTTTTAATCTGAAACTTTCTTTCTTGCTCCCTATCTCAGCCACAGTGGACTTGGCAGAACAGTTCCACTAGCCAAGAGATTCTTATGAGTTTTTCAGCCTGTTAAAATATACTGATTAGAGTCCTGGTGCCTATACACATATCTTCAATAAAGAGTTTTTTTGTAGTTGTTTTGTGACGTATAAGACCATCTGTGGACTACGTGCTCAAAACATTAGGTAACCCTTATCTTCCCCATATAAAATCTTCCCATCAACCCTTTAGACAGAATTTGGGAGAAATTTAATCCCTTCTGTCTCTTGAATACTGGTATTCAATAAAGCCTTCTTACTGCTTACCTCCTCCTGTCTCAGTATTGGCTTTGCGGCAGGCGGCTAAAACGCACGATTTGCGGTAACATTACCAATTCAGACACCAGCCATTCCTCCCACTGCGCTCTCTACTTCCTTGCTGGGTTCAGTTATCTATTGCAAATGGCCACACAGAACTCACAGACCATACTTAACAGTTAAGTAGTTTCTTAAGGAACAGGGTACAACTCGGAATCAGGATCAGGAAACATGTAGGCAGTCTCCCTTCTTCAGCGCAGGAAGCTCTCTCAGCTCCTCTTAGCCATGCAGGCCTCCTCTCAGCCCCCTCAGGACAGGCTCTTCTTGGCCCTGGCTTCTGCCACTGGGCCCCTTCCAGGCCTGTCACTGTCTTCAGTGTTATACCCCTTGATCCATGTTATAGCTCTTTTAGGGGGTTCTTTGCCTCCATTCTGTATGCTTCTTCTCTTCCCTCTTTTTTCTTCTTTCTGCTTCTGTCTGCTTCATATCTTCCTACTTCTTTCTGTCTGAAAAACCTCTGTGGAGCTGGCTGCGTATATATACAACGCCTTGTCAATTTTAAGGCCCCTCCCAGTGGGGGGGCACAAACTGATCAATCCCCTCTGGGTAAGCCATAGACAATTCAAGTGCATCTCTCTCTTCCCCATTTGATTGAGGTCTAGTTAACTTCATCCCCATTAGACACTACAGGTAATTTATTTACATAGACTATTGACCATTTCCTGTAAGATGTATACCAATCGCAGGGCAGGCTGCAGCCTAGGGCCAGACCAAAATTATCTAAAAAAAAAAAAAGTATCAAACCACAACTTGTTTACCGCTTCCCCAGGAAATGTCAGTCAACCTAGACAAAAATAACAAACCCTCTGGGTTAGAAAACTAGGACAAAGTTAACTCCTCAGGGCTTGGGGAAAAAAAAATCAAGGGGTTTTTCCAAAGAACCAAGGCAAAAGGCCACATAAACTCATTTTACCAATCTACCCCCAGCCTTTTTGCTATGGGTTCTTTCACATTCTTTTTACAGTCTAAATTAGTCATTAATAGTTATTCCATCCGTAGGGCAAAGGCTCTCAGGGTAAGTCACTCAGGTACCAGCCACTCAGGTCTGTTGCAGGTGTCCATCTGATCTGGTCAGATTCTCCACAAGGTCATCATCGCTTCACCTTTTCTGGTCTCTGATAAAATTTAACTGAAGATTAAATTCTGTTGCTCTGACCCTCTCGAAGTATCGGCATCACAAAACTTTCCAGGAACTTTAGGTTTGGCCACTGTACTCCAGTCCAACAGTGCCTCCCCCTTAGCCCACTGTGGTGCGATGGATCGCTTTTGTGTGGCCTTTCTCACCATGGCCTTGTAACTACCGCCCAAGTGATGGGGTGGGACTGTGCAAAGAGGGTAGTTGTGGCCTACCAAGGGGATTGGTCAGTTTCACCATCCTGCTGGGCTTGAAAGGAGCCGCCCCAGAGGCGGAAAAGAGAGAATTCTACCACCACCAAGGAAGAACAGCCAGGAGCAGAGAGCACATCCCTTGGATCCGGAATCCCTGTGCTGAGGAGCTTCTGGAACCAGGAGACCAAAGAGAGAGAGAAAGAACTGTAACCCTGAAGACAATGAGAAGCAATGGCAGGAGAGACTGGCAGGAGACCGCACAGTGGGCTTCCTGGCTCGCAGAGTGAGAATGCTGAGTGCCTGGGGTGCCTCTGGGGAGAGAGAAAAGAGCTTTGTAACACTTGCCTGAGCAGGGCAGAGGCCTTAGGGCCAGAGAAAGGTGTGCCTGGAAGCACAGCTGGGAAGGAAGAGGCTGTCCTAATGGAAGAACTGTATCTGAGTGTTCTCAAGCCTGAAGTGGAACCTGTTACTTCCCTAATAAACCCATAATTGTGATTATTGTCTGTGAGCCCTAATAAAGCCCGTAATTGTAAGTATCGTCTGGGAGTTCTGTGTGGACATTGCAATGAATTTTCGAGCCCAGCAGAGAAGTAGAGAGTGCGTGGGAGGGATGGTTGGTGTCAGAATTGGCAAAGATGGAGGAGAGAGGAGGCATGTCTGACCTCCGCCTCAAAGGAATCAGCCTTGGACTATTGATCTTGATTTTCCTTCTTCCTTATGAAGTTAGAGATGGTCAGACACTGCCCCCATGCCATTCTTACACGCACTCTTTTAGCTACAACTTCTTATAGTCACCGTTAAACCTGGTAACACCAACAGTCACAGCTGAATCATATAATTAGATCGGCATCTTCCCCAACCCTCTCTTCCCCAGGCCCATCAGGAAAAGAGGAATCTATTCAGTGAGAATCGTCTCCTGTCCCCCTCATTTTGAGTGTAAGCACACTCCTGAAAGCCTGTAAGCATCTACTTTATGCCTTTATCTCCCCCTGTTTTAGACAGCCAGTACTTAAATTGGCTGTTCCTTTCAAAGCAGTATGCTGCATGTTCCTTGGTCTGAGAATCTTCTGTTCCGGTTGAAACTTTGAGTATCAACATCTATAAGCAAAGTCCAGTCCAGGGCAAGCCATCAAATTGCAGCAATCTATACTAACTCATGGTGTCAAACATCTCTGTCTTTCCCATTCATTCAAGGTCATTTCATCCCTAGCCATCATAGTTAGGTGAATGGGTACCAACCATAGGCTGAGGAGTCCACACAACACCTACACTTCAGACCAACCAGCCCCTTCTCTCCCTTTCTCATTCCTAGCCACCCAGGGCTAGGTCAGCAGGTGCCAAAGGAACTTCTCCAAACTCAGTCCATCTCTTCATAGCTTCACCTCTCCACTTCCACTCATCTCATGGACCTAGGTGGTCACCTCAAAACAGCATACCAGGCTCTCTACTAACCAGCTTCCATCAATTTCCAATCCTGGAAGGGGGTTCTTCTGATGGGTACTGATATGTCCCATTCAACACACCCTTCAGATCCCATAGGGCTGTGCCTCACATGAACATCCTTTTCCTGTTCATCCACCAATCAGCTCTTTGACCAGTCAAGCCTTCAGTCATCGTGGTACTCTCAAATGCAAATCTGATCTCAAAAGCTTTTGGCATAAATCTCATTTACTATCTCCCCTTTTAGCATATCCAATCAAGTTTTGCCTGAAGAGCAGAGTTACACAGTTTCTTTCTTTTCTTTTTTGGAACAATACCCAGTATTCATTTCCATCATACATATTCAGGTCTGTTTTACAACACCAGGTAGGCAAAACATTCCTTCAATTAGACAGGTATGGTACATTCAGATAAACACAAAACCTTTTTAAATATTCCGGTTTCATCTGTTTTCCACCCTCTGACTGTCTTACCTATTTGTAAACATTTGGCCTTAAGTCTCTGGCTGGGTTGAACCAGAAGACCCTGGCTCCATGTAATTCATCTCCCTACCAGTCATCTGCTGGGCTTTCACCCCAAGCCACCTGAATGCAGCTTTCCGGTGCACTACTGCTGCATGACATCTCTTACTTTCCTTTTAGTCATTGCAGATAGCAGCAACCAAAATAACCATCCCAGCATCAGAAGTTTCTCATCCCGTGCCAGTTCATCCTTCTCCTCCAAAACCCCGTGTTTCCGTGAGTCAGGAGCCACTGCAACGAATTCCACTCCTGACACCAATTGTAAAATGGGATTAGTAGTAGTAGCAGCGTCAGAACCTGCCTAACTTCAGGGGTGATAATGAGAAGATAAGCCAACGCTGATCCCTGTGAGGTGGAGGTCAGATATACCGCCATACTCCAACCTTTTTACCAATTCTGACAACAGCCACCCCTCTCAAAGCACTCTCTATGTGTTTGTTGGGTTCGATAATCAGTGGTCACACAGAACTCACAGACCATACTTACAATTAAGTAGTTTATTAAGGAACAGGGTACAACTAAGTATCAGGATCAGAAAGCATGTAGGCAAAGTCTCCTTCAGTGCAGGACAGCTCTATCAGGTCCTCTTGACGTACAGGCCTCGTCTCAGCCCCCTCAGGATAGGTTCCTCTTGGACCTTGAGGACAATCCTCCTCTCAGCCCCCTCAGGACAGGCTACTCTTGGACAGTTGAGGACAATCCTCCTCTCAGTCCCTTCAGGATAGGTTCCTCTTGGACCTTGAGGACAATCCTCCTCAACCCCCTCAGGACAGGCTACCCTGGGACCCTTGAAAACAATCCTCTCAGCCCCCTTAGGATAGGCTACTCTTGGACCCTTGAAAACAATCCTCAGCCCCCTCAGGATAGGTTCCTCTTGGACCTTGAGGACAATCCTCCTCTCAGCCGCCTCAGGATAGGCTACTCTCAGCCCTGCCATCTGTCACCATAGGATCAGCACTGGGCCCCTTCCAGGCCCATTGTTGTCTTCAGCATTATAGCCCTTGACCCATGTTGCAGTTCTTTTAGGAAGTTCTTTGCCTCCTTTCATTTTCATAGTAGGTTACAGTCACTTCATGTGCTTAGTCTATTGACCAATCCCTACATGGTACATACCAATCACAGAGCAGGCTGCAGGCTGTTGTTGTTGTTGTTAGGTTCTGTCGAGTCTATTCCGACTTATAGTGACCCTGTGTACAACAGAATGAAACACTGCCTGGTCCTGTGCCATCCTCACAACACCTGCCATGCTTGAGCCCATCGCTGCAACCACTTTGCCAGTCCATCTTGTCGGGAGTCTTCCTCTTTTTCACTGACCCTCTACTTTACCAAGCATGATGTCCTTCTCCAGGGACTGATCCCTCCTGATAACATGGCCAAAATATATGAGATATAATCTTGCCATCCTTGCTTTTAAGGAGCATTCTAGCTGTACTTCTTTCGAGACAGATTTGTTCGTTCTTTCGGCACTCCGTGGAATATTCAGTGTTTTTCACCAACACCACAATGGAAAGGCATTTCATTCTTCCTTACTCATCGTCCAGCTTTCACATGCATTATGAGGTGATGGAAAACACCGTGGCTTGGGTCAGGCACGCCTTAGTCTTCAAGGTGAGATCTTTGCTTTTCAACACTTGAAAGAGGCCTTTTATAGCGAATTTGCCCAATGCAATGCATCTTTTGATTTCTTGAATGCTGCTTCCATGGGTGTTGATTGTGGATCCAAGTAAAATGAAATCCTTGACAATCAATCTTTTGTCCATTTATCATGATGTTGCTTTTTGGTTCAGTTGTGAGGGTTTTTGTTTTCTTCATATTGAGGTGCAATCCATAGTGAAGGCTGTGGTCTTTGATTTTCATCAGTAAGTACTTCAAGTCCTCTTCACTTTCAGCAAGCAAGGTTGTGTCATCTGCATATCACAGGTTGTTAATGAGTCTTCCTCCAGTCCTGATGCCACAGTCTTCTTCATATAGTCCAGCTTCTCGGATTATTTGCTCAGCATACAGATTGAATAGGTATGATGAAAGGATACAACCCTGAGACGTACCTTTCCTGACTTTAAACCACGCAGCATCCACTTGTTCTGTTCAAACGACTGCCTCTTGATCTGTGTACAGGTTCCTCATGAGCACAGTTAAGTGTTGTGGAATTCCCATTCTTCACAATATTATCCATAATTTGTTATGATCCACACAGTCAAATGCCTTTGCATACTCAATAAAACACAGGTAAACATCTTTCTGGTATTCTCTGCTTTCAGCCAGGATCTATATGACATTAGCAACGATACCCCTTGTTCCATGTCCTCTTCTGAATCTGGCTTGAATTTCTGGGAGTTCTCTGTCAACGTACTGCTGTAACCACTTTTGAATGACCTTCAGCAAAATTTTGCTTGTATGTGATGTTAATGATGTTGTTCGATAATTTCTGTATTTGGTTCGATCTCGTTTCTTGGGACTAGGCATAAATACGGATCTCTTCCCGTCTGTTGGCCAGATAGCTGTCTTCCACATTTCTTGGCATGGACGAGTGAGCACTTCTAGCGCTGCATCTGTTTGTCGCAACATCTCAATTGGTATTCCATCAGTTCCTGGAGCCTCGTTTTTCGCCAGTGCCTTCATTGCAGCTTGGACTTAGTCCTTCAGTACCATCGGTTCCTGATCATATGCTACTTCCTGAAATGGTCGAACATCGAACAGTTCTTTTTGGCGTAGTGACTCTGTACTCCTTCCATCTTCTTTTGATGCTTCCTTTATCATTTAATATTTTCCCCATAGAATCCTTCAGCGTTGCAACTCGAGGCTTGAATTTTTTCTTCAGTTCTTTCAGCTTGAGAAATGCCAAATACTTTCTTCCCTTTTGGCTTTCTATCTCCAGGTCTTTGCACGTGTCGTTATAGTACTTTACTTTGTCTTCTCGACCCACCCTTCAAAATCTTCTGGTCAGCTCTTTTACTTCATCATTTCTTCCTTTCCCTTTAGCTATTTGATGTTCAAGAGCAAGTTTCAGAGCCTCTTCTGACATCCATTTTGGTCTTTTCTTTCTTTCCTGTCTTTTTAATGATCTCTTGTCTTCTTCAGTATGTTGTCCTTGATGTCATTCTACATCTCGTCTGGTTATCAGTGTTCAACGCTTCAAATCTATTCTTGAGATGGTCTCTAAGTTCAGATGGTATATACTCACAGTTGTACTGTGGCTTTCATGGACTTGTTCTAATTTTCTTCAGTTTTAGCTTGAACTTGCTTATAAGCAATTGATGATCTGTTTTGCAGTCGGCCCCTGGCCTCATTCTAACTGATGATATTGAGCCTTTCCATCATCTCTTTCCACAGATGTAGTCAGTTTGATTCCTGCGTATTCCATCTGGCGAGGTCCGTGTGTATAGTCACCATTTATGTTGGTGAAAAAAGGTATTTGCAACGAAGAAGTCGTTGGTCTTGCAAAATTCAATCATGCGATCTCTGGCATCATTTCTGTCACCATGGCCATATTTCCCAACTGCTGCTCCTTCTTAGTTTCCAACTTTCACGTTCTCCAATCACCAGTAATTATCAATGCATCCTGATTGCATGTTCAGTCAATTTCAGACTGTAGAAGTTGGTAAAAATCTTCAATTTCTTCATCTTTGGCCTTAGTGGTTGGTACGTAAATTTGAATAAAAGTTGTATTAACTTATCTTCCTTGTAGGCGTATGGATATTATCCTATCACCGACTGCGTCGTACTTCAGTATAGATCTTGAAATGTTCTTTTTGATGATGAATGCAATGTCATTCCTCTTTAAGTTGTCATTGCCAGCATAGTAGACCATATGATTGTCCAATTTAAAATGGTCAATACCAGTCCATTTCAGCTCGCTCATGCCTAGGATATCAATGTTTATGCATTTCATTTTTGAGGATTTTGGATTTTCCTAGATTCATACTTTGTACATTTCAGGTTCTAATTACTAATGGATGTTTGTAACTGTTTTCTCATTTTGAGTCCTGCCACATCAGCAGATGAAGGTCCCAAAAGCTTAACTTTATCCACATCATTAAGGTCAACTCTTCCCCAGGCGTATTTTGAGTACCTTCCACCCTGAGAGGCTCGTCTTCTGGCGCTATATCAGACAATGAATGTTCTGCTGCTATTCATAGGTATTCATTGGCTAATTCTTTTCAGAAGTAGATTGGTGGATCCTTCGTCCTAGTTTGTCTTAGTCTGGAAGGTCAGCTGAAAACTGTCTGTCATGAGTGACCCTGCTGGTGTTTGAATGCTGGTAGCATAGCTTCCAGCATCACAGCAACATGCAAGCCCCCACATTATGACAAACTGACAGATGCGTGCAGCATAGGGCCAGACAAAAAGTATGAAGCCACAAGTTGTTTACAGCTTACCCAGGAAATGTTAACCTGGACAAAAGTAACAAACCCTCTGAGGTAGAAAACTTAGGGCAAAAGTAACTTCTCAGGGCTTAGGGGAAATCTCTCAAGCTGTTTTTCCAAAGAACCAAGGCAAAAGGCCACATAAAGGAATTCATTTCACCACACTTTCCTAATGCCGATGCCCTGATTCAGACTTAGCCTCTAAAACTATGAAACAGTAGATTTCTATTCTTTAAAGCCACCCATTTGTGGTATTTTTGTTACAGCAGCATTAGGTGACTAAGCCACGGCTGAACCATCCAATTGCCATTTCAAGAAATCTAAGTAGGCCATCAGCTGGTTGGTTCCAGTCACCTTTAAAGCATGGCAGAGTTTCTTTGGTGATCATCAACACACCCTACTTTGATTTGCCCTTGGAATTTCCTTAGAGATCACCAAAGAGCAGTGTGGCACATGGGAGACCCTTATTGTGCAATTATGCATGGCCAGTGGTTAGACCAATTCCAAGTCCTTTGTCAACAGTCCAAGTCAATATTTACCCAAATCGTGGGGTTTTTATTTGTGTCCAGTTCTTCTATCACTGCTAGGAACAAAGCACGTAGTCCAGCCCATTGGACCTACTCATTTGTACCTTATTCCATGAGGATTTTACCTGCTGCTGGACTCAGCAGCTGCTTTCCACACCGAGTCAAATAATATGTATTAATATTATCTAAGGTCTTTTACTGTCTGAGGAAATGCCTAGTTAACAAGTCAGAAGCTGTCTTTCCCAGAGTGTACACTGGAGGGCAGCATCTGGCTCTGTTATAGCCCACAAGGCCAGAGGTCACCATATAGCAGCCATTACAGGCTTCTGCCAGAGACTCTAGTCGCTGTAAATGCAGGCGGCAGACGCTTCACGTGTTTCAACACCAGCATCGTGTGCTCCTAACGAATAGCCTGGGCTGCACTTTTCTGCAGTTCTAAGAAGGTTTGTTGTTAAGGCCCCTAATCAAATAGGGCTTTTTTTTTCAGAGTAGTTTTATGAATTGAGGCCGATAGTATCCTTACGTGAGAGATCTAATTTCTCTGAAAGCCAAATGAGCCCACTAGATGTTGATCCTCTTGTTTGGTCTGAGGGTCAGGAAGTGACAACAGTTTATTCCTAGTGGTCTATATATGTGATAGATTGCTCCAACCCATGTAATTTCCCAAAGTTCCATAATCTGGGCAGGGCCCTGAATTTTAGCAAGGTTAATCAGTCAATCCCCAATCATTGCTACGATTTATGGCCTTAGTGAAGTCCCTTTTAGCTTGATCCACAGTTTCAGAAATAATCATATGTCATTGTTTAGTGTACTGTCCAGTTGCATTAGATCTAGGTCCTGCCTCACCAGATGGTGGCACTGCACAGGAGAGCTCAGATATCCTTGAAGTAATACAACAAATGTGTATCGGAAACCATTCCACGTGAATGTGAATTGTTGCAGGCTCTCCCTGGTGATTGATAACGAGGAAAATGCATTAGCCAAATCAATACAGGATGACCGTCACCTTTGTGTTTGTTGTATCAGTTGAAAAGTCTGGACCATATCAGAAACTGCTGAAGATCTTAGATATATAGTTTTATTGAGTCCCCTATAATCTGCTGTTCGTTTTCTTACCTGTCAGCCTTCCTTGTTGCCCACTGGGCTATTGTACAGTGAGTTTGTGGGCACAAGTACATTTGCATCTGACTTTTTTTATTTAGGGCAGTCATTCCTTTTTGTGGCTTAGATACAAAATATTGTTTCAGATTTACTAGTTGAGTTGGCATAGCTCATTCTAAAGGCTGCCGTATTACATGTCCAGTGCATGTTGGATGAAGTGAGGATCTACAGAGTTATTCGTTTTTTCATTTTACCCTGTCAGGGGAGGAATTTCCATGCAGACGTTACATCCATATTAATTACACATTCAAGTAAAGGAGATACCACCACAATGTACAGTTTTTTAACCTACCTTCCAACTTTTAACTAGACTTCAATTTTTATCCTTTTCATAATAGCATCTCCATCTCCCCTTGAATTAGTTTTGTCATCTCTAAGGGGCTCATTAGCGGGCTTAGGCCGTACTCTCCACTCTGCTTCTGTATCCAGTAGACCTAAAGGAATTTATTCTCCACCCCTAGGCCATTTCACCCACACATTGGAAAGAGGTCTTGAGTCACTTACCAGGGGTTGGCTTAAGAGACCCTCGCCTTTATATCAGTCTTCTTCCTTCATTATTATTGTTGTTAGGTGTCATCGAGTCGATTCTGACCCTTAGCAACCCCATGTGACAGAGTAGAACTGCCCCATATGGTTTTCTTGATGGAAATCTTTATGGAAGCAAATTGCCAGTACTTTATCCTGCAGAGCCACTGGATGGGTTCGAAATGCTAACCTTTCGGTTAGCAGCCGAGTGCTTACCCCATCGCACCACGAGGGCTCCTTTTTCTTCCTCCAGTACCACCTATATGACAGAATGAACTGTCCCCATAGGGTTTCTTGGGCCGTCATCTTTATGGGAGCAGATTGCCGGGCCTTTTTCCCACAGAGCCGCTGGGTAGGTTCAAACCACCAACCTTTCACTTAGCAGCTGAGTGAGCACTTAACCACTGTGCCACTGGGGCTCCTGAAACTCCTCTAAATGCAGAAAAATTGAATGTATCTGCCTTTTGGATTTTATGTCTTGAGGAGCTTGAGGAGAGGTACTTGTGTGTCCTCCAGCTTCCTATAAAATTCTAACCAAGTTTTGGTGGGCACTCTATCAGTTTCCTCCTTTTTCACGTCATTTTGAATCAGCCATCAAAAAACTTCCACATGATTAAGGCCTGAATTGTTGCTTGCTTTCTCATTTTATGTCTTTTGTAAAGCCCTAACTTTTTATTAAGGAGCCCTGGTGGCACAGTGGTTAAAAGCACTCAGCTACTAACCAAAAGGTCTACAGTTCCAACCCACCAGCTACTCCGTGGGAGAAAGATGTGACATTCTGCTTCCATAAAGATTTACAGCCTTGGAAACCCTATGGGGCAGTTCTACTCTGTCTTACAGGGCCACTATGAGTAGGAATTGATTCAATGACAACGGGTTTGGATTTTTTGGATTGTTTTTTACATTTTATTATCCATATGAGGAAGGTGGGACGAAAGATCTAGAACTACTCTTTTACATCCTGAGGTCCACCAGCAAAATCACATATAAAGCCCATGCTGGTGGTCATCTTCTATCACAGTGTCAGTAGTAACCTGGATAAGGGGTGGCCCATTAAGGGGGGTGGTTTCCATCATACAGCCAGCCAGCACCTACATCTGTACAATGTCTGCAGCTTCTGTAGGTGCTGACCATTTATGACAAGGAAAGGGCAGTTGCCCATCTCTAGGGATGTATGTTGATCCCCTACCTTAACCCATTCTAGTTAACTAGGAGCCTCCCTGTGAACCGGTGTGAGCCCACACATTCCCCTCCATTCAGCCGTGTTCCAAGCCAGACATACTGTTCCTTGACCTAAAGTTCTCAAGAGTAATTTTTGATAAGAGTTGACCAGGGTGTTGCCTGGAATAGTCTACAAAATAAAGCATTTCCTTCACTGACTAGCCCCTGCTTCCATGGTTTCTTGCCCTCATTCAGCATAAACGAAAAAAAAACAAACCTGTTGTTGTCAAGTCAATTCCGACTCATAGTAACATAACCCACTTGAGTTATCTTAGTGCTAGTGGGTCTCACAGGCTTCACTGACTTATCAAAAAAAAAAAAAAAAAATCACAGTAGTCCAGGTTTCTTTGGTTGGAACTCCACCTGCCGGCCAGAGAGAGTGAAGGTCACTTGAAGGCAATTCTGAGTGAGCTTTCTGCAACCCTGAAAGCAACCAGCACCACTGAGTTTTTAACAGAGCTGCCATCAATTTGCAATTCCTTTCTAATCAATTTTGCTAGGTCTTAAAGTTTAGGTAGGTTCTGTCATTCCAGATTTCATCAGAAAGTTTTATTATCAGTTCCGATTTTAAAGCCTGTGCTACGTCAAACCAAGGGTGGCTTGGCAATCACTCAGGCATCAACATTTTGTTTTCATTCTGTTTATCAAAATTCTTTTTCTTTCTAAATAATGCCCGAGCCATGTTTTTAGTTAAGAATGAGTAAGAAATGCTGGGACAACTGGATATCCACATGCAAAAGAATGAAGTTGGGTCTCTACTCATACCATATACAAAAATTAACTCAAAATGAATCAAGGACCTAAATACAACATTTAAAGCTATAAAACCCTTAGAAGAAAACATGGGGTAGATCTTCAGGACCTCGGATTTGGCAGTGGATTCTTAGATATGACACCAAAAGCACAAGCAACAAAAGAAAAAATAGGAAATTGGACTTCATTAAAATTAAACTTTTGTGCATCAAATGACACAATTGAGAGAGTGAAAAGGCAACTCGCAGAATGGAGAAGTATGTGTAAGTTGTATATCTGATAAGGGTTTGATTTCCAGACCATATAAAGGACTCTTACAACTCAACCCAGTCAAAAAAATAGACAAAGGACTTGAAGAGACATTTCTCAAAAAAAAAAAGATATGCAAATGCCTGGCTAGTACGTGAAAAGATGCTCAACATCAGCAGTCATTCCCACCCCAGACCCAATCTCACTGCCGTTGTGTCGATTCTGACTCATGGTGACCCTACAGGACAGAGTTGAACTGCCCATAGGGTTTCCAAGGAGATGCCGGTGGATTCAAACTGCTGACCTTTTGGTTAGCAGCCAAGTGCTCAAATATCATATCTGCGCCACGGGGTCTCCTTTAGCAAAACAGCTCAAGCTAATTATAAACAGAGAGCCAAAGGACAAGTCCAAGTGATATCTCTGTGACTACATATATCCTTCCTTCCAGACATCTCTACTGGAGTTTTTCTTAGTTACCTAAACTTGGGCTCTTCCGTCTACCAAACCTGATGCTTCTCCAGCATTTTTTTTTCATGGTTAATGATGTAATATCTACCCAGCTACCTTAGGTAGAAATGTGGAAGTTATCCTTGCAATTACTTCTAACCCCTACATCTGATGAGTCACCAAGTTCACTCCTAGGGAGGCAGAAGAGTTTGGTGGAAAACATTCACGCAGACCTGGGTTTCAATGTCAAGCCGCATCCTTTTGCCAAATTATTAAACTTTGCAGAGCCCTAGTCACTACAGCCATAAAATAAGGATGACCTCACCCATCTCACAGAGGTGTAGGAAGAGGAAATGAAATCATTAAAGTGCCCAAGCACAATAGAAAACCTAGTTGTCCTTAACTGTCTTCTTGCTTCCGGTATTGCCTTAGCCTAACTCAATGCCCCACAGAGTGATCTTTATAAATTTGACCATCGCTCTCTACTTAAAGGTCTTTGGTAGCTCCCTGTTTGTAGGATTAAATTGAAGCTTGCTCATGCAAGACCCGTCACGATCAGGCCCCTGCCTCCTTCCCAGCTTCATCTATGCTCACTCCTCCACGTGTGCTTGGCACTCTAGCCATACCACACTCCTGGAGATGGGCCATAGTCTGCGCCATCCCCCTGCCTAACGTCCCCTTCTCCCCTTTCCTCAAGTGGCATAGTCCCAAATGGCACAATCTCCTAGTCTTCTGTCACACACGCACACATGAGATCGCTCCTGCAGTGCTTTTCCTTCCCACCTTCCTCCCATAAGCTACTCAGTGCCCATTCCTGACACGTTCTAATTGTGAGATGTGCAGAGTGAAACACAAAGAAAGCACCTTTCACATTTTTCAAGAATCAAAATACAAACATTTACATAGCAGCCAGTGAAGTAAGGTGGCAGAGTGGTTAAGTTGTTAACTAAAAGGTTGGCAGTTCGAATCCACCAGCCGCTCCTTGGAAACCCTATGGGGCAGGTTCTACTCTGTCCTATAGGGTCACTATGAGTCAGAATCAACTCGACCGCAATGGATTTTTTTTTTTTTCTAGTGAAGTAAGAGTTGAGATGAGATGTGGATTGGAAGTATGAGCCAGGTTGGAATCGACTCAATGGCAACGGGTTTGGTTTTTTTTTTTATGTAAGCTAGAGGAGCTCTGGCGATTTAGTGGTTAAAGCACTCAGCTGCAAACCACCAGGTCAGCAGTTCGAATTTCTTATGGTATTACTTATAGGCCAAGGATTCCTGGTGGCGCAGGAGTTAAGCACTCAGCTGAGAACTGAATGGTTGGTAGTTCGAACCTACAGGCCACTGTGCAGGAGAAAGATGTGGCAGTCTGCTTCTGTAAAGATTTCAGCCTCAGAAGCCCTGTGAGGCAATTCTGTTCTGTCCTGTAGGGTCGCTGTGAGTCAGAATCAACTCGATGGCAACAGATTATACATAGGACAGTGGTTCTCAACTGAGGGTGATTTTGTCCCCCAGGGGACAGTTGGCAACGTCTGGTGGTCACAACTGGGGAATACTACTGGCATTCTACATTGCACAGAGCAGTCACCTACTATATAGAATTATCTGACCCAAAATGATAACAGTGCTGAGAAGCCCTCCTAGAAACCGAACATTCCAGGGCTGTAGAAGAATTTTGCTACATAATGACGCATGTTTTTCCTTGTAGCTTATTCTAGCACTCAGTGTATATTCTGAGCGGGAAGGTTGGTGCCCTTCCATTGAATCTGTCATCGGTTAAATAGTCCTGAAAGCAAGTTTTTTTCTGTCAGAAATCTTATGTTATTATACGCACTAAGTCACAACTTCAGATCGACAAAATTGGAGGGAAGGGGTGCTTTTCGGTCAAGTTCCAGAACTTTGAGCGTTTGCTCAATCAACGTAGACTGTTCTTTTCATCCTCCTTTCTCCTTGCAGGCTTTCATAGAGACCATGTATAGCAGCAAAGCCCCTGTGGAGGAAGCCTTTCTTTACGCCAAGGTGAGTTAGGTGGTTGGGAAGGTCTTGTTGGAGGGGACTGTCAAATAATTTCATTGATCTGCAGGTGGCGTCTAGTTGGCTTTCATGAAAGTGACCAGGATGTCAGCTACGAGGATTTGGTTCTTAAATGTCACTGGTAATTTATTTGACGAGTCTAAACACATGGCGTTACAATCAAATGAAGAAATTTGCAAAGTAGAACAGATGAAGAAGGAAAGGCTTACACAGATGTGAGATGAGAAGGAGAATACTGTTCAGGTGAATGTGAAGGAAGTGCCAGAAACAGTGGCACATACTCGCCAGTCTCCAGCGCCATCCTGAGGGTGGTGAAAATAGTGGAATTTACCATTTGTCAAGCATCATTTTTCACTTTTCCAGAGCAGTTAGACTGAAAGCTGTTTGAAAGGTTGAAATTAATAATTTAGAGCTATAGTTAAAAGTGCAAGTCGTATCCGTCCCCATGTTTATCTAAATAAGAATAAACAAACAGTAACCTTACATGGTTGTATCTCTGTACTTAGGCCTGATCACAGGTTTCAGTGTCGCCATCTGACCCTTAACAGACATAGGAACTTTAGAGAGAACTCAGAAGAAGAGGAGAGACTTAGTAACAGGCTTGAATAATAAGACTGGTGAGAGAAAAAGAGTAGAGTGTACTTAGCGTGGATTGTAGCGTGTGGGCAAGAATGAAAGAAATGGACTGAAAGTGCAGCATAGAAAGCGTGACTGGGTATGCTGGCTAGCTAGCAGTGGTGACTTACTATAAGTACTGGCATGGCGGCATGGGCACTGGAGTCTGGGCAGCGCCAGCCCTACAGAAATCCTTTGTGTTGTCATATCTTGCTGTTGTTTTTTATAGTTTGAATTTGAATGCCGGGCTCGTGGCGCAGACATCTTAGCCTACCCACCTGTGGTTGCTGGTGGTAATCGATCAAACACTTTGCACTACGTGAATAATAATCAACTCATCAAGGTACACGTAACGCCCTTCCCCTTCCGTACTGCTTCCACTGGGTCCAGATGCCTGAGTAGAAAACTCACTAACCTTCAGCTTTCACAAATTAATTGCCATTTACAAAGACTTTATTGTTTATAAAATGCTGTTGCAGACATCATCTCCTTGGATCCTGCATTAGCACTGTGAGATAGGCGCAGCTATTAGCGTGCCTATTAATAGATGAGGAAAATAAGCCTAAAAAATTAAGTTGCTCATTTGTGAGTGCAGAGCCAAGATTCAGAGCCATGTATTCTACTCTGCAGCTTCTGCTCATTTGGTAACACTGTTTCTCTAAGGACTTGGGACAGTGTATGATTCAATTTATATAAAGTTCTAAAATAGGCAAAACTAATTCTGTGGTTAGAGAAATCAGATCAGTGGTTGTTTCTGGTGGGGGTTGACTGGGAAGGGGCATGAGGGTGTTGACACAACTGATTTAACTGTCTGCTTAAGGTCTGAGTGTTTTACTCTATGTAAATTCTGCCTCCGAAACATTATTGGTTAAAAAAAATCTCACCAGAGATTTGTTGATTTTTATTAGTCTTTTAAGGCCAGCTTTTAGCATCATTCCTTTCTACTTTTATCTTTGTTTTCTATCGCATGGCTTCATCTCTATTATTTTTATCCTTCTACTCTTTGTGTTTATCTTGTTCTTTTTCTAGCATCTTAAATTAGATACTTAGTTCATCAATTTTTATTTTTTCTTCTTTCCTATTCTTACTATGTAAAGATAGATTTCTCACTTTCATTATATTCCTTAAGTTTTTTGGCTAAGTTGTAAAATGTATCATACATTAAGTGCAGTTAATATAATGTGCAGTTTAAAAATAATAATAAAATGCACACCCATGTATCCATCGTCAAGGATAAGAACATATAGTTACCGTAGAGGTCCCCAGGGCGAGTCCAGCCACATCCCTCTCCCCATCTCCCAGAGGTAACCACTGCCTTAGCTTCTGTTGTAATCATTCTCTTGCTTTTCTTGATAGTTTCACCACTAATATGTTTATTCCTAAATATACGTTCTTCAGTCTGGAAAAACTGAGGAGTGAACACAAACCAGCTTTATAAGGGATAAAGCAGGATTCCCCCTCTGAGGTGAAGTGACCCAAGAGAAAATAAGTTGAGAACTTCTAGTTCATAGTCCAGCTTCGGTTACCTGAGCTTACAAGAACCCTTTCTGGGGAAGTCAGTGGGCAAGGTCAACAAGCTCTGAGAAATACAGGGTGTACTACTGGGGCATCTGGAAGGGCTCTAGTATGGACCAGGCCCTAGCCATCTGGCAGAAATAGAGTCAGAGAAGACAGGCCGCCCTGTGTCTTCTGCCTCTAAGCTTACTGTAGATACTGCCACTCTCAGGCCTAGGTCAGAGTAGGACAGTTCTGTTTGTTTAGATTTGCCTGCATGTCCACTGTTCCTTCTTGCCTCTTATATGGCCTTTCTGGGCTCGCCTTCCTTCTGCTTTAAGAGCATCCTGTAAATGAAGGTCTGTTGCTAATAAACTCCGTTCTGTTTTTGTTTGGCTGAAAATATTCTCATTCTTGAAAGGTGGCCTTGCCAAAAAAGAAGGGACAGTCCTATGTTGACAGCTGCGTTCACTCATCATCTTGAATGTATTATTCCCCTGTTTTCTGACTTTCAGTGTTACTGATTTCAAACAAGCAAACAAACAAAAACACTAATAATCGTTCCTTGCGGGAAATCTTTTTTCTTTGGCTGTTTTTAAGATCTCTCTCTCTCTCTCTGATTCCTCAGTGTCATTATGATACGTCTGAGCACAAAGTTATTTTTACTTATCTTGGTTATGAAACCTCCTGCTTCCTGAATCTGTGACTTCATGTTTTTCATCAGTTCTGTCACCTCTCCTACATGCTCTCTGTTCACTCTTTCAGGGGTTTCAATTAAAGGTTAGTTAGACCCTATCATTTTGTCCTCCATATGCTAACTTCTCTTTCATGTTTAACTTCACCTTGACTCTTTCTGTCACATTTTAGGTGATTTTATTAGATCTGTCTTACAGGAAACTATTTTTTTCTTCAATTGTCTAATCTGCTATGTAAACCATCCACTTAGTGTTCCGTTTCAGTAGTTACGTTTTTCATTGTTTCGTGCCCATTTGACTCCTTTCAGTTTTGCATAGTTATTCTGTGTTTAACTTTTTTTTTAATAATTTTTATTGTGCTTTAAGTGAAAGTTTACAAATCAAGTCAGCCTGTCACACAAAAACCCATATACACCTTGCTACACACTCCCAATTACTCTCCCCCTAATGAGACAGCCCGCTCTCTCCCTCCAGTCTCTCTTTTCGTGTCCATTTCGTCAGCTTCTAACCCCCTCCACCCTCTCATCTCCCCTCCAGCAGGAGATGCCACCATAGTCTCAAGCATCCGCCTGATCTAAGAAGCTCACTCCTCACCAGCATCCCTCTCCAACCCATTGTCCAGTCCAATCCATGTCTGAAGAGTTGGCTTTGGGAATGGTTTCTGTCCTGGGGCAACAGAAGATCTGGGGGCCATGACCACTGGGGTCCTTCCAGTCTCAGTGAGACCATTAAGTCAGGTCTTAGGAGAATTTGGGGTCTGCATCCCACTGCTTCCCTTCTCCCTTAGGGGTTCTCTGTTGTGTTCCCTGTCAGGGCAGTCATCCATTGTAGCTGTGCACCATCTAGTTTTTCTGGTCTTAGGATGATGTAGTCGCTGGTTCATGTGGCCCTTGCTGTCTCTTGGGCTCATAATCGCCTTGTGTCCTTGGTGCATAGTTATTCTAGATTGTGTCTTGTTGCTTGCACATTGTTGTTTTTTCATTCTTTATCCTTTTAATGTTTCATACCTAGCTATTCTGTAGCTGATATTTCCATTATCTGAAGTCCTTGGAAGATTTGAATTTGGTATTCGTTTTTCCTGCTAACCCTCACTCGTGGTGATTTACCTCCTTGTGTGCTTGGCAGCCCTTGGTTGTGACCTCATATTTGCTTGATACTATTTTTGGGGAAGTTATACAGGCCTAAATTAGGGGAAATTTCCTCCAAAGGTTATTTGCATATGTTTTTGTGAGGAGCCACCAGGGTCCTAATGACCTGGGACCATTTTATCCCCCATGAGGGTCTCAGGTTCAGTTTCCTCGCTTTTCTACAAGATCTCAGGACAGCACCTCCTCTGCTATGTCCTTTAATGCTTACCTTATCACTTCTCCAGCTCTAGTTTAAGCTCTGAGTTCGTCTGTTTTAAGGAGAGAAACAGTCCTAAACACATCTCTTACAGTATGTGATGTCAGCATTTCATAAAATATATTTTTATCCAGGTTATAGTTGTTTTCTAACAGAAGATTTAGCCCACTATATTGCCAGAAACAAAAACTCCACATCCACTCTTTGCAGTTGCCATGACTCTATATCTACGAGGCTTCTCCCCTGCCCCACCCCAGTTTATCCTGAGAATATTAGTCAGAGAAGACTAAAGTACTCGAGCACTCATGTAACTATTATTCTACTATCAGACAAATTTTGCAGTTATTTACACGTGAGTAAGACCCTGTTCCTGTCTTCAAGGGCATAAGCAGATCACTTATATAACACGATAAGTAGTAAAATAGAGATAGACCCAAAGCTTTCTTCTCTCCCCACGTATATTATGATGGGGGAACAGAGGGGAAGTGATATGGTAAAGTTAAGTGGTATGGGTAATTGTTTTTGAATAAGGCCCTGGATACCATCTTGCATAGGTTTATTATTATTATTAACAATAATGGTAACATTTATGATGTGCTAAGGTAACTCATTGGAAACCCTGGTGGTGTAGTGGTTAAGTGCTATGGCTGCTAACTGAAGGGTCGGCAGTTTGAATCCACCAGGCGCTCCTTGGAGACTCTACAGGGCAGTTCTACTCTGTCCTATAGGGTCGCTATGAGTCAGAATCAACTCGACGGCCCTGGGTTTGGTTTTGTTTTTTTTTTTTTAAGGTAACCATAAAAAAAAAATAGTAATTCAAACAGTCTGGTTCTAGAGCCCATGCACTTATCCTCTATGTAATACTACCTTTCTTGAGCCAGTGCCAGTTCATTTGACAAGATTAGATGCTGTTTCTTGTTGAGAAGGAATCAGAAATCAATCTCCTTTAAATTAGAGCTCTTTAAAATGAAAGACACAGAGAGCTTAGTTAGAAGAAAAAACAACTTGCAGTCACCCACTTTATCCATCTTCCTTTTGTTCCAGGATGGAGAAACGGTGCTTCTGGATGGTGGGTGTGAGTCTAACTGCTACGTGAGTGACATCACCCGCACCTGGCCTGTCAATGGCAGGTAGGGCTTCTACAGAGTAACATGTTCCATTGCTTCTTAGAAGTGTGGGTTGGAATATGGATATACTTGGAATAAGTGACTAAAGAAGCATATAAGTCCCCTTTAGGTCCGGTTAGCTGCCTTTGCAGAGGCCCTGATTATGTTTCTGAGTTGTTTTGCTCACCATATCAAAGGATCAGGCACTGAGAAACAACCAATTAGCATACAGACACACACACACGCACGCACACTTCAATGATTTTGAAGTTTATTTTTCTCTGATTAAAAAAAAACAAAAACCCGTTGCCATCGAGTTGGTTCCAACTCAGAGTGACCCTATAGAAAAGAGTAGAACTGCCCCATAGAGTTTCCAGGGAGTGCCTGGTGGATTCAAACTGCCAAGCTTTTGGTTAGCAGCCGTAGCGCTTAACCACTACACCACTAGGGTTTCCTTTCTCTGATTACAAACATAATATTTGGGTTATGGTAGAGTAACTCATTGGATTAACCCTCCACAGGTAATAATCATAATATCTAGACAAAATATTAAAAACAGCTATTTGAAGGTACCGGAGAATTTCCAAAAATAGGCATAAACTGGACAGGTCTATCCTTTAAAGAACTCTGATGAGTAAAATGTAAATGATAAGGGTGTTTTGCCTGAGGGCACTGCGAGATCCACAGAGCTCAGGCACAGAAAGCCACAGCCTTCTCGGCTTTAGATACAGGCAGTCCCCAAGTTATGAACATCAGACTTATATACAATCCGTAGTTATGAATTTTTACATTAAAAATTTGAGGTACATACAATGGTTCATGATAACGGGCACTACTTTTTGACAGGCATCAAAATATTGTTATTACTGTATTATGTTAAAGATGTTTTAGTGCATCTAGAAGTTTCTTTAATGTTTTTTATGCATAGAAAGATACAGTACATTTTAAGACAAACATGTGACTGATGCTAGATATGAACTGTACCTAACTGTTCCAATTTACATACAGATTTGACTTAAAGACAGATCTAGGAATGGAACTCATTGCTAATCCAGGGACTGCATGTACTTTCTGCCAGAAAGAAATACAGTAACATACTGAAGATGCTCAAAGAAAGAAAATAGGAGCCAAAGATTTTTTTTATTATACTTTAGATGAAGGTTTAGAGAACAAACTAGCTTCTCATTAAATAGCTAGAATACATATTGCTTTATGACATTGGATAACAACCCCACGGCATGTCAACACTCTCCCTTCTCAACCTTAGGTTCCCTATTACCAGCTGTCCTGTCCTCTCCTGCCTTCTAGTCCTTGCCCCTGGGCTGCTGTGCCCATTTAGTCTCGTTTTGTTTTATGGGCCTGTCTAATCTTTGGATGAGGGGTGAACCTCAGGAGTGACTTCATTACTGAGCTAAAAGGTTGTCCAGGGACCATATTCTCAGGGTTCCTCAAGTCTCTGTCAGGCCAGTAAGTCTGTTTTGTTTTGTTTTATTGTGCCTTAAGTGAAAGTTTACAAATCAAGTCAGTCTCTCAAACAAAAATTTATATACACCTAGCTATATACTCCTCGTTGCTCTCCCCCTAATGAAACAGCACACTCCTCTCTACCCTCTATTTTTGTGTCCATTCGGCCAGCTTCTGACCCCCTCTGTCCTCTCATCTCCCATCCAGACAGGAGCTGTCCACATGCTCTCATGTGTCTACTTGATCCAAAAAAGCTCACTCCTCACCAGTATCATTTTCTATCCCATAGTCCATTCCAATCCCTGTCTGAAGAGTTGGCTTTGGGAATGGTTGCTGTCTTGGGGTAACAGAAGGTCAGGGGACCATGACCTCCGTGGCCCTTCAGACCATTTAAGTCCGGTCTTTTTATGAGAATTTGGAGTCTGCATCCCATTACTCTCCCTCTCCTTCAGGGATTCTCTGTTGTGCTCCCTGTCAGGGCTGTCATCAGTTGTAGCCGGGCACCATCTAGTTCTTCTGGTCTCAGCTGATGTAGTTTCTGATTTATGTGGCCCTTTCTGTCTCCTGGGCTCATAATTACCTTGTATCTTTGGTGTTCTTCATTTTCCTTTGCTCTAGGTGGGTTGAAACCAATTGATGCTTCTTAGATGGCTGCTTGCTAGCATTTAAGACCCCAGAAGTCACTCTCGAAAGTGGGATGCAGAATGTTTTCTTAATAGATTTTATTATGCTAATTGACCTAGGTGTCCCCTGAAACCATGGTCCACAAACCCCAGCCACTGCTACTCTGGCCTTCAAAGCATTCAGTTTATTCAGGAAACTTCTTTGCTTTTGGTTTAGTCCAGTTGTGCTAACCTCGCCTGTATTGTGTGTTGTCTTTCCCTTCACCTAAATTAGTTCTTGTCTACTATCTAATTAGTGAATACCTCTCTTCCTCCTTCCCTCCCCACTCTTGTAACCATCAAAGAATATTTTATTCTCTGTTTAACCTATTTCTTGAGTTCTTATAATAGTGATCTCATACAATATTTGTCTTTTTGCAACTAATTTCACTCAGCCTAATGCCTTCCAGGTTCCTCCATGTTATGAAATGTTTCACAGATTCATCACTGCTCATTATCGCTGCATAGTATTCCATTGTGTGAACATACCATAATTTATTTATCCATTCATCCATTGACGGGCACCTTGGTAGCTTCCATCTTTTTGCTGTTGTAAACAGTGGTGCAGTGAACATGGGTCTGCATATATCTGTTCAGGTAAAGGCTCTTATTTTTCTAGGATATGTTCCAAGGAGTAGGATTGCTGGATCATATCGTAGTTCTATTTCTAGGTTTTTAAGGAAGCGCCAAATTGATTTCCAAAGTGGTTGTACCGTTTTGCTTTCCCACCAGCAGTGTAGTAAGTGTTCTAGTCTCTCCACAACCTCTCCAACATTTATTATTTTGTGTTTTTTGGATTAATGCCAGCCTTGTTGGAGTGAGATGGAATCTCATTGTAGTTTTGATATGCATTTCTCTAATGGCTAATGATCGTGAGCATTTCCTCATGTACCTGTTAGCCGCCTGAATGTCTTCTTTAGTGAAGTGTCTGTTCATATCCTTTGCTCATTTTTTAATTGGGTTATTTGTCTTTTTGTAGTTGAGTTTTTGCAGTATCCTGTAGATTTTAGAGCTCAGATGCTGATCGGGAATGTCATAGCTAAAAATTTTTTCCCAGTCTGTAGGTAATCTTTCTACTCTTTTGGTGTAGTCTTTCAGTGAGCATAGGTTTTTGATTTTTAGGAGCTCCCAGTTATCTAGTTTCTCTTCTGGTGTTTGTTAGTAATGTTTTGTGTACTGTTTATGCCATATATTAGACCTCCTAGCATTGTCCTATTTTTTTTTTTCTATAATCTTTATCGTTTTAGATTTTATATTTAGGTGTTTGATCCATTTTGAGTTCGTTTTTGTGCATGGTGTGAGGTATGGATCTTGTTTCATTTTTTTAGAGGTGGATATCCAGTTATGCCAGCACCATTCGTTAAAGAGATGGTCTTTCCCCCATTTAACTGTCTTTGGGCCTTTGTAAAATATCAGCTGCTCATATGTGGATGGATTTATGTCCGGATTCTCAATTCTGTTCCATTGGTCTATGTGTCTGTTGTTGTACCAGTACCAGGCTGTTTTGACTACTGTGGCTATATGATAGGTTCTAAAATCAGGTAGTGTTAGGCCTTCCACTTTGTTCTTCTTTTCCAGTGATGCTTTACTTATCTGGGGCCTCTTTCCCTTCCATATGAAGTTGGCAATTTGTTTCTTCATCTCATTAAAAAATGTTGTTGGAATTTGGACAGGAATTCCATTGTATCTATAGGTCGCTTTTGGTAGAGTAGACATTTTTACAATGTTGAGTCTTCCTATCCCCGAGCAAGGTATGTTTTTCCACTTCTGTAGGTCTCTTTTGGTTTCTTGCAGTAGTGTCTTGTAGTTTTCCTTGTATAGGTCTTTTACGTCTCTGGTAAGATTTATTCCTAAGTATTTTATCTTCTTGGGGGCTACCACAAATGATGGATTTGGCGATTTCCCCTTTCATGTTCTTTTTGTTGGTGTAAAGGAATCCAACTGATTTATGTATGTTTATCTTATATCCTGATACTATGCTGAACTCTTCCATTAGTTTCAGTGGTTTTCTTGAGGATTCTTTAGGGTTTTCTGTGTATAAGATCATGTCACCTGCAAATAGAGATACTTTTGCTTCTTCCTTACCAATCTGGATGCCCTTTATTTCTTTATGTAGCCTAATTGCTCTGCCTAGGACCTCCAGCACAATGTTAAATAAGAGTGGTGATAAAGGGCATCCTTGTCTGGCTCCTGATCTCAAGGGGAGTGCTTTCAGGCTCTCTCCATTTAGGATGACCTTGGCTTATGGCTTTGTTTAAATGCCCTTTATTATGTTGAGGAATTTTCCTTCTATTCCTATTTTTCTGAGAATTTTTATCATGAATGGGCGTTGAACTTTGTCAAATGCCTTTTCTGCATCAATTGATAAGATCATGTGGTTCTTTTGTTTTATTTACATGATGGATTACATTAATTGTTTTTCTAATGTTGAACTATCCTTACATACCTGGTATGAATCCCACTTGGTCATGGTGAATTATTTTTTTGATATGTTGTTGAATTCTGTTGGCTAGAATTTTGTTGAGGATTTTTGCATCTAAGTTCATGAGGGATATAGGTCTGTAATTTTCTTTTTTGTGTGGTATCTTTACCTGGTTTTGGTATCAGGGATATGCTGGTTTCATAGAATGAGTTTGGGAGTATTCTGTCCTTTTCTGTGCTCTGAAATATCTTGAGTAGTAGTGGTGTTAACTCTTCTCTGAAAGATTCATAGAACTCTGCAGTGAAACCCTCTGGGCTAGGGCTTTTTTTTGTTGGGAGTTTTTAAATTACCTTTTCAATCTCTTCTTTTGTTATGGGTTTATTTAGTTGTTCTGCCTCTGTTTGTGTTAGTTTAAAGATAAGTGTGTGTCTAGAAATTCATGTTTCTTCTAGGTTTTCAAATTTGTTAGAGTACAATTTTTTGTAGTAATCTGGTATGATTCTTTTAATTTCAGCTGGGTCTATTGTGATATTGCCCATCTCATTTCTTATTCAGGTTATTTGCTTCCTCTCCTGTTTTTCTTTTGTCAGTTTGGCTAATGGTTTATTAATTTTGTTAAGTTTTTCAAAGAACCAACATTTGGTCTTGTTAACTCCTTCATTTGTTTTTCTGTTGTCTATTTCATTTAATTCTGCTCTAATTTTTATTATTTGCTTTCTTCTGGTGCCTGAGGGTTCCTTTTGTTGCTCTCTTTCTCTCTTTGTTCAAGTTGTAGGGATAATTCTTTAATTTTGGCCCTTTCTTCTCTCTTTATGTGTGCATTTATTGATAAAAATTGACCTCTGAGCACTGCTTTTGCTGTGTCCCAAAGGTTCTGATAGGAAGTGTTTTCATTTTCATTGGATTCTATGAATTTCTTTATTCCATCCTTAATGTCTTCTATAACCCAGTCATTTTTGAGCAGGGTATTGTTCAGTTTCCAAGTGTTTGATTTCTTTTCCCTGCTTTTTCTGTTATGATTTCTAGTTTTATGGCCTTATGGTCAGAGAAGATGCTCTGTAATATTTCAATGTTTTGAATTCTGTTAAGGCTCGCTTTATGACCTAATATGTCATCTATTCTAGAGAACGTTCCATGTGCATTAGAAAAGAAAGTATACTTGGTTGCTGTTGGGTGGGGTGTTGTGTATATGTCTGTGAGGTCAAGTTGGTTGATTGTGGCATTTAGATCTTCTGTGTCTTTATTGAGCTTCTTTCTGGGTGTTCTGTCCTTCACCAAAAAGTAGCGTATTGAAATCTCCTATTGTAATTGTGGAGCTGTCTATCTCACTTTTCAATGCTGTTAGAGTTTGTTTTATGTATCTTGCACCCCTGTCATTGGGTGCATAAATATTTAATATGGTTATATCCTCCTGGTATATTGTCCCTTTAATCATTATGTAGTGTCCTTCCTTATCCTTCGTGGTGGATTTAACTTTAAAGTCTACTTTGTCAGAAGTAAATATTGCCACCCCTGCTCTTTTTTGATCGTTGTTTGCTTGATATATTTTTTTCCATCCTTCGAGTTTTAGTTCATTTGTGTCTCTAAGTCTAAGGTGTGTCTCTTGAAGGCAGCATATGGACGGATCATGTTTTTTAATCCATTCTGCCACTCTCTGTCTCTTTATTGGTGCATTTAGTCCATTTACATTCAGAGTAGTTACAGATAGGTATGAGTTTAGTGCTGTCATTTTGATGTCTTTTTGTGTGTTGTTGACAGTTTCTTTTTCCCACTTAAATTTTTGTGCTGAGTAGTTTATATATCGTCGGTTCCTCTTATTCATTGTTATTGATTTTGTTTCTGCTGACTCTGTATTTTTCCCTTGTATTTTATTTTAATGAGTAGGATAGTTAGTCTCCTTTGTGGTTACCTTAATATTTACTCCTATTTTTCTAAGTTTAAACCTAACTTTTATTTGTCTATGTTACCCTTGTCTTCCTCTCCATATGAAAGATTTATGACTACATTTCTCAGTCCCTCTTTATTGTTTTAATGTTGTCTTCTTTTATATAATAACACCACTATTTCCCTGTTTTGAACTTTTTTTTATCTTGATTTATTTTTGTGATTTCCCTATCTGGGTTGACATCTGGTTGCTCTGTCCTGTGTACCAGTCTTGGGTTGATATATGATATTATTGATTTTCTAACCAGAGAACTCCCTTTAGTATTTCTTGTAGTTTCAGTTTGGTTTTTACGAATTCCCTAAACTTCTTTTTATCTGGAAATGTCCTAATTTCACCTTCGTATTTGAGAGACAGTTTTGCTGACTATACGATTCTTGGCAGGCAATTTTTTTTCCTTCAGTGCTTTATATAAGTCATCCCATTGCCTTCTTGCCTGCATGTTTTCTGCCGAATAGTTCGAGTTTATTCTTATTGACTGTCCTTTGTAGGTGACTTTTTGTTTATCCCTAGCTGCTCTTAAAATTCTTTATCTTTGGTTTTGGCAAGTTTGATTATAATATGTCTTGGTGACTTTCTTTTAACATCTACCTTATGTGGAGTTCGATGAGCATCTTGGATAGGTATCTTCTCATCTTTCACGATATCAGGGAAGTTTTCCACCAACAAATCTTCTACAATTTTCTCTGTATTTTCTGTTATCTCTCCCTGTTCTGGTACTCCAGTCACTTGTAGGTTATTTCTCTTGATAGAGTCTCACCTGATTCTTGGAGCTTCTTCATTTTTTTTTAATTCTTTTATCTGACTTTCCTTCAACTATATTGGTACTAAGTGTTTTATCTTCAATCTCACTAATCCTTCCTTCCACTTCAACAGATCTGCTCCTTTGACTTCCTACTGAGTTATCTAACTCTGTAATTTTATTGTTAATCTTCTGAATTTATGATTGCTATCTCTCTATGGATTCTTGCAGCTTATTAAATTTTTCATTATGTTCTTGAATAACCTTTTTAATTTCTTCAGCTGCTTTATCTGTGTGTTCCTTGGTTTGGTCTGCATATTGCCTGAACTCCTTCCCGATATCGCTCCTGATGTGTTGAAGAGTTCTGTACATTAATCTTTTGTACTGTGCATCTGGTAATTCCAGGAAGGTACCTTCAACCAAAAGATCCCTTGATTCTTTGTTTTGTGAGCTTGTTGAAGCGATCATAGTCTGCTTCTTCATGTAATTTGATAATGACTGTTGTCTCCAAGCCATCTCTAAATTATTGTATTAGTTTATTTTATGTTTGTTTACTGTATGTTAGCTTCTTGCTTTGTTTTGTTTTGATATGCCCAAATGGTTTGCTTGAGTGAGCTAGCCTGATTATTTTTGCCTTTGAAGCTCTAAAGTCCTGTCACCAGATGGTTAGAGCTGTTATCAGGTATATGAGCCTAGAAGTCCATTCACTTTTCTTGTATGGGTTCATTCCAGGTGTCTAGGTAGTTAGTCATCAAGTGTGTAGTACAGGCTATGTCTTAGAGTCTTAGAGGGGCAAGGGTGATTGGTGTAGGTACAGGTATCTGGTTGCAGCAAGGGGTCACGTTCTGAACAAGGCAGGGGGCTGATAATCATCCCCTGAGGGTCTGTGAGGAAAGCACGTCCCTGTTCCCTAGAGTGCACAGGTGGGTGGATTCTGAAAATGGACCGTGGGCAACCCAGTGCTTTTGGTTGTAAGGACTGAGAGGTACCAGTTATCCTTGGACCCCTGTTGCAGGTCACCGGGTGACCTGAGTGGAGCCACCTATCCTTAAGACCCCAATGTGGGTAGGTGAGGACCCTGTTTAATAGGCAAAGTGGTGTCGAACATCAAATACCCATCTCTCCACTGCACAGCTGAAATGGTTAGAGTCTGCCAACAAGGGCCTCTTCTCCCGAAATAGGCCCACACAGGTCCACGCGGGGGGAAAGGTGTTCAAAGTCTACGGACCGTTTATACCTGGACAGGAGCCACTTGTCCTGAGCTCCCTAGGTTAGTGGAGCTGACAGATTATTTTTTCCCCCAATTGTGAATTTATTCCTTTTCTAAGGCCAGGAGAATGGCTCAGGGCACTCAGCAGGACCTATCTCAGGCCCAGGGAAATCAACAGCCACTGAAGCCAGCTTAGAGGCTGGGGACATGGTAAAATATATGCAGGTACTTAGCTTTTGCCAAGAGCACTGTTCTTCTCTGGTTCTGGCAGTATGAGTAGGCTGTGCAGCTGGCTGTTTCTCGCTGATGAAACTGCATCCGAATACTACCACCAGCCCACCGAATACTACCGCCAGCCCACCGAATACTACCGCCAGCCCACCGAATACTACCGCCAGCCCACCGAATACTACCGCCAGCCCACCGAATACTACCGCCAGCCCACCGAATACTACCGCCAGCCCACCGCAGTCACTCCTGGGAGTAGTGCCTGAGGGTTCCCGGGGATTCAGGATCGGCAGCTCCTCTCCACTTGTGAACTGTCTCTCCCTTACCGCTGCTCAGTCCATTTTCTAACTTTGCCTTTGATGTTCAGGGCTCCTAGCTTCTCATAAATATAATCATTTCACTTGTTTTTTCGGGTCTTTGTTGTAAGAGGGTTCACCAGAAGCGTCTGACTACTCCGCCATCTTGGCCCTGCCTCCCCAAGTCTGGTCTTTTTTTGTGAATTTGAATTTTGTTCTATGTTTTTTTTCCAGCTCTGTCTGGGACCCTCTATTGTGATCCCTGTCAGAGCAGTCAGTGGTGGTAGCCAGGCACCATCCTAGTTGTACTGGACTCAGTCTGGTGGAGGCTGTGGTAGTTGTGGTACATTAGTCCTTTTAAGCCAAAGATTTTATATGCTGCAAAACCCACTGTCAAGTGTAAAGGGCACAAATTGTTATCAACATGTAAGAACTCAAGGAATATGAGTCCTTCAAGAGGCATCTTCTTGCTGTGCTGTCCAGTATGATAGCCACTAGTCACATGTGGCTATTTAAATTTAATTAAAATTGAATCATATTTAAAATTTCGTTCTTCATCTTCACTGGCCACATTTCAGATGCTCAATAGTCACATGTGGCTGTTAGTTACCGTATCAGACAGCACAGGTACAGAGCATTTTCATCATCACAGAAAGGTTTATTGGACAGTCCTACACTAGAGAATGCGTTTCAGGCGATCAGAATGACTAAGGATACGCTGATCCGAGAACTAGTGGTGAATACTAACGAGAACTAGTGGTGAATACCAAAGACAGTTCATTGTAGAACTAAGACTAGATGAGGGCTAAGAGAAAGAGAATATTGTATGTAATGGCTATATGATAATGTAGAATAGTACAACTGTTTTTTTTAATGGGGGACAGTGAGAACAGCATATGTAAAAAATAGTCTTGGTGTTTTCAGTAATCATGTTGCTTGTAGTATTTATATTATTCTGAGACAATCGTGTGTATGATATGGGATAAAACAAGCGAGTAACTGAGATATTGTATTTCTGTCATCCCTGCGTCCTTGAGAATTAGTATTCTCAGTATGGAAGAAAAGAAGATAACAAAATAGAGATTAAGTAAAAGCTCTGTAGCCTCAAATTTGAAATGGAAGTACCAACATGAGCTCATGTTTCTTTTCTACACTATATACTAAGGCGAACATACAAAGTGTTTCTTGTTTTTTTACCTTTCCCTAGTTCTGTCTGCAAAAAGACTAGAAATAAGGACTAACTTAGTAGCAATGAGTACACCTAGTGTCAAAATGTAATTTCTCACTAAAAGAAATGAGCGCTTCCTGGAGAATTGATTAATTCCAGATCATGGTCAGGAAATTTACAAAAATGAGCCTGGAACATCTTACAATACCAGATAGCAAGGAAGTTTTCAAAGACCACTAGGGTCATGGCAAAAAGGCTCGGACACCAACCTGAAGATATCCTACAGATGAAAGATGGGGTAATTTAAGCTTCAGTAATAATAATTCTAGTAGATTTAGATCCATCAAATAAGTTTAAGTCCATGAGTTTATAATGATGTTTTTAAAAGAAACAAAATAGATCACCTTCAGGGGATAATGTGAGCCAGTCGATTACATTGAAAACGGGTAAATAAAAGGAAGAATCAAGCGTTTATTCTACCTTTATTATATGAACTGTACCACTGGGTAACCAAATAGTTTAGGCAAAGTTTCTCTTTTAAAATAGCCCAAGTAATAAATGAGAAATTATAGGATTAGAATATTACCATTTTGCAACTCCCATGAATGAATAGATATAAGCAGTAAGCATCAGCCACTGCTAACATCACAAAAAAGATATTTAGACATTATGTGCCTCTTATAATTTGGCAGATACTTCATATAATCTAGTCAAAGGGTTTGGACCTGAGTCTGATCCGCTCTCTGAGTCCAGTGCCAATTTGCAGGGAAAACAAAGGACAGAGGAACATGTTGAACTGCACTGATGATGCGTTACTTAACGTCCATCAGTGCCTTCTGTGAAATAGGACGTTATGTGCTTTGCAAACACCATATCGTGTACAAGAGAGGCATGCAGGACTGTCACCACGTGGCCGGCACCAGCGCTGTGGCACCAAGGGACTGCACAGAAACTTTGGCTCTGCCGCTGCCAGTCCTGTGTGGTCACCACCTGGTCTTGTAGAGCCACACCTGGCCCCCCCAGGAGAAGCGTCCACCATCCGGCCATTTGCCTCCAGGGGCTCCTTTCCCTTCCTTCCTCCCTGCCTGCCCTGCCCAGGCAGTGGACTTTAAACTCTGCCGGGCCTGCCCCGCCTTGGCCTCTGCCTCCTCCCCCAGCTGCCTTTTCTGCCCCTCCTTCCACCACCTCCACTGCAGCCAGGAGACTCAGCCACAACCTCAGGAGGAGTCCTGGTCTTGGGCCTGGGCCTGACCTGCAGCAGCGGCCTTGTGAAGCATCCCCCTTGGTGGCTGAGCGGCATGTGCCTGGTCCCTGCCAAAAGTGAGCGCAGTGGGACAGGCAGCTGAGAATGGGCACTGGGACCCCCTCCCTGCCACTCCAGGGCCAGGGCTAACGCTGGACCCAGAGAGCTAGTGAGAGATAGGATCTGTAGTACTTTAGCAAAGTACATCCACCCGTTCTCCCATCGGGATTTCTGGACTCTGTCTGGACCTTATGAGACCACAGACATACCTGCAGTTGGACACTGCCTGAACCTCTATATCAAACAGCCTGGATTCCTTAACAGAAAATGAAAAAGGGTGGGGAAAGTACCTGTTGATTAGAAAAGGCTTAAAAGAAATACCAAACTTAAGGTGAGCAGGAAGAAAATTGCCTTGGGATGCACATTTGGGTGATAAAAATATTTTTTAAGCACAAAGAATGAAGAGTGACTGCTAATGGATAGGGGGGTCTTTGGGTACGGTGGTGAAAATGTCCTGGATTTAGGTAGTGGTGATGGTTGCACAGTTCTAAATACATGAAAAACCAATGAATTTTACATTTTAAAAGGGTGAATTTTATGATACATGAATAATATATCTCAATAAAAAATGATAAATACTCCCAAAACACACACTAGGAAGTGATTACTATAAAAGTTTTATTATAATGATTATTTAATTGGGAGGATTATAATTGAGATGAGACACACGGGAAAGGGCTTCTGAAATAGTTGGCCTAGTTCTGTATTTTACCTGACTGCTGTTCACGTTGCAGTAATTTCTCAAGGTATATATGTGATTTGTTTGGCTTTCTTTATCTGCGTTTTGTTTTACAATAAAAAGAATCTTTAAAAGAACACTAAGTGGAGATTCTAAAGGTGAAAAATACAATAACTCAAATGCATAATTCGCTAGGTAGCCTTAACAGCAGATTCCATCCAGCAAAAGAATCAGTGAATTTGAAGACGGATAAATAGAAATTATCCAGGCTGAAAAACAGAAATACATTGCAGAAAAATTAACAAAGCCTCAGGGACCTATGAGGATTTTCAAGCAATTGAACATACACTGGAGTCCCAGAAATTGAAGAGAGAGAAAACGGGGCAGAAAAAAAACATTTGAAGAAATAATGGCCCAAAACTCCCCAAATTTGGTGAAAGTCTAGATAGCAGCCAGAGAAGAACAACACATTTGTTGTTGTTGTTAGGTGCTGTCAAGTCAGTTACAACTCATAGCAACCCTTTGTACCATAGAACGAAACAGGCTCACAATCGATGTTATGCTTGAGCCCATTGTTGCAGCCACTGTGTCAATCCATCTGTCTTCCTCTTTTTCACTGACCTTCTACTTTACCAAGCATGATGTCCTTCTCCAGGGACTGATCCCTCCTGATAACATGTCCAAAGTATGTGAGATGTAGTCTTGCCATCCTTGCTTCTAGGGAGCATTGTGGTTGTACTACTTCCAAGACCGACTTGTTAGTTCTTTTGGCAATCTATGGTATATTCAACATTCTTCACCAACACCACAATTCAGAGGTTTCAATTGAAAACACGATGGGTTGGGTCAGGTGCACCTTAGTACTTAAAGTGACATCTTTGCTTTTTAATACTTTAAAGAGGTCTGTTGCAGCAGATTTGCCCAATGCAGTGCGTCTTTTGATTTCTGACTGCTGCTTCCATGGCTCTTGATTGTGGATCCAAATAAGATGAAATCCTTGACAGCTTCAGTCTTTTCTCCATTGATCACGATGTTGCTCACTGGTCCAGTTGTGAGGATTTTTGCTTTCTTTATGTTGAGATGTAATCCGTACTGAAGGCTGTGGTCTCTGATCTTCATCAGTAAGTGCTTCAAGTCCTCTTCACTTTCAGCAAGCAAGGTTGTGTCATCTGCATAACGCAGGTTGTTAATGAGTCTTCCTCCAATCCTGATGCCCCGTTCTTCTTCATATAGTCCAGATTCTTGGATTATTTGTTCAGCATACAGATTGAATAGGTATGGTGAAAGGATACAACCCTGACACACACCTTTCCTGACTTTAAACTATGCAGTATCCCCTTGTCTTGTTCAAACAGCTGCCTCTTGATTTGTCTATAGATTCCTCATGAGCACAATTAACTGTTCAGGAATTTGCATTCTTTGCAATGCTATCCATAATTTGTTATGATTCACAAGTCAAATGCCCTCGCATAGTCAGTAAAACACAGGTACACATCTTTACGGTATCCTCTGCTTTCAGCCAGGATTCATCTGCCATTAGCGATGATGTCCCTGGTTCCACATCCTCTTCTGAATCGGACTTGAATTTCTGACAGTTTCCTATTGATACACTGCTACAGCCACTTTTGAATGACCTTCAGCAGAATCTTGCCTGCATGTGTATTAATGATGTCATTTGATAATTTCCACATTCAGTTGGATCACCTTTCTTGAGAATAGGCATAAATATGGATCTGTTCCAGTTGGTTGGCCAGGTAGCTGTCTTCCAAATCTTGGCATAGACAAGTGAGCACTTCCAGTGCTGCATCTGTTTTTTGAAACATCTCAATTGGTATTCCGTCAATTCCTGGAGCCTTGTTTTTTGCCAATACCTGTAGTGCAGCTTGGACTTCTTCCTTCGATACTGTCAGTTCCTAATCATATGCTACCTCCTGAAATGGTTGAAGGTCACCAAATTCTTTTTGGTATAATGACTCTGTGTACTCTTTCTATCTTCTTTTGATGCCTCCTGCGTCATTTAATATTTTCGCCATAGAAACCTTCACTGTTGCAACTCAAGGCTTGAATTTTTTCTTCAGTTCTTTCAGTTTGAGAAATACCGAGCTTGTTCTTCCTTTTTGGCTTTCTATTGCCCGATCTTTGCGCATGTCATTATAGTACTTACATATAGACTTGCAAATAGACGTGACATTACGTGTAGAGGAACAATGATTAATGACTGACCTCCTCCACCAGAAAGCAGCAAAAGGACACTTAAAGTCAACCAGGATTCTATATCCAGCAAAAGAATCCTTCTTAAGTGACAGTGAAGTGAAGACATTTTCTGATAAACAAACACTGAGGGAATTTGTTGTCACCAGAACTACACTACAATAAATGCTAATGAAGTTGCTTAGGCTGAAGGGAGGTGACTCCAGATGGTAATTTGGACCTAGAGGAAGGAAGGCAGATCACCAGAAATGGTAAATATTTAGGTAAATATAAAAGGTGATACTTTTTTTTCTTCTGTTAATGTCTTTTAACTGTAAGACTACATTGTGGTGTTTATAATGTATATAGATGTAATATGACAGCAATAGCACAAAGAGTGAGGGGAGTAAATAGAACTCAGCTTTTTCAAGGTTCCTATAGTTTATGTAGCTGGATAATGAGTAAGGAAGACCAAAGAATAATTAATGCCTTTGAATTATGGTGTTGGTGAAGAATATTGAATGCACTGCCGGAAAAAGGAACAAATCTATTTTGGAAGAAGTACAGCCAGAATGCTTCTTAGAAGCAAGGATGGTGAGACTTCGCCTCACATACATTGGATGTGTTGTCAGGAGGGACGGTTCCTGGGGAAGGACGTCATGCTCGGTAAAGTGGAGGGTCAGCAAAAAAGAGGAAGACCCTCAACGAGATGGACTGACACAGCGGCTGCAACAACGGGCTCAAGCATAACAATGGTAGTGAAAATGGTGCAGTACCGGGCAGTGTTTCGTTCTGTTGTGCAGAAGCTCACTATGAACCAGAACCAGCTCATCGGCACCAGAGCAACATATTTTATGTGAAATGCTACAGTACTGTGCAAATCAGGATAAATTAAAGACGTATATTCTAATCCCTAAAAAAAACACCAAACCCATTGCCATCGGGTTGATTCCTCCTCATCGCAACCCTATAGGACAGAGTAGAACTGTCCCGTAGGGTTTCAAGGAGTGGCTGGTAGATTCAAACTGCCGACGTTTTGTTTAGCAACCACTAAAAAATCATGCAAATAGGTATAGCTAAAAAACCAATAGATTAATTAAAATGGAATACTAAAAAATATTTTATTAACTCAAAAAAAAAAAGAAGGAAAGGAGAAAGAAAAACAGACCAAAAAAAAAAAAAAAATGTTGTGTGGGATATGGCCAAAGCAGAAATTTATAGCTTTAAATGCTTATATTAGAAAAGAAGTTTCCACTTTTAGAAGTTATCAAAAATACAAGTAAATTAAACCCAAAGTAAATAAGCGGAAAGAAATAATGAAGACCAGAAATTAATGAAATAGGAAAAAAAGACAAACAGTAGATAAAATTAACAAAGCCAAATGTTTATTCCCTTGAGAGATTAATAAAATTGATAAATTCTCTAGCAAGCAAAAAAAAAAAAAAAAAGGAGAAAACGTAATTATCAGGAAAGAAAGAGGGGATATCGCTGTAAATCTTACAGATGTCAAAAAGATAAAAAGAATTGTTATAAATAACTGTATGTCAGTAAATGGCAATTTCAATGAAATAGGCAATTTTCTTGGAAAACACAATTTACCAAAACTTGACACAAGATCAAATAGAAAATCTTAGTAGCCCTGTACCTATCAAGTAGGACTAATTTCTTAAAAATTCTCCACACAAAAAAAACTCTAGATCCAGTGGTTTTACTGATGAATTCTGGCAAACATCTATGGATGAAATAATGCCAACCTTACTCAAGCTCTTTAGGAAATAGAAAAAGAATACTTTCCAAGCATTTTTTTGAGATATAACCAATATATAAAATATATAACCAATGGGGTTTATCCCAGGAATATGAGGTTACACACTTTGGATGTTTTCAGGAAGGATCAGTCCCTGGAGAAGGACATCATGTTTGTAAAGTAGAGGGTCAGCGGAAAAGCGGAAGACCCTCAACAAGATGGATTGACTCAGTGGCTTCAACAACGGGCTCAAGCATAACAGTCATTGTGAAAATGGCGCAGGACCGGGCAGTGTTTCTTCTGTGATACATAGGGTCGCTGAGTCAGAACCGACTCAAGGGCACCTGACAGCAATAGTGAGGTTATCTAACGTTCCAAAATCCCTATTAATCCATCATCCAGAATAAGCAGAAAAATCAAATGATCATTTCATTACCCAGAAAAAGCATTTGACAAACTTTAATAGCCATTTATGATGAAAACTCTTAGCAAACTTGGAATAGAGCGTTCTTAATCTAATCAAGACCAGCTTCAAAAAACTACAGCTTACACAATATTAATGGCAAAGCACTTCAGATTGGGAAGAAGACAAGGATGCCCACTGTCCCCATTTGTATTAATTGTTGTACTGGAGGTCTGAGCCAGGGCAGTAAAGCAAGCAGAAGAAATAAAAGGCATAAAGGTTAGGGAGAACAGGTATAGAAGTGTCCCCTCGGATGAAATGGTTGTTTACATATAAAATCCTGAGGAACCATCAAAAAACTACAAGAGCTAATAAACAGGCCTTCAAACTGTTCGTTTTGGTTTGAACCCTTGCTGAGAATTTGCATTTCCACCCCAGATATACTGAGTCAGAATCTACTTTCTCAAGATCCCCAGGTGATTCTTATGAATAATAAATTTCAGGAATTCCTGCTCTATTAGTGGCTCTCAGAGCTGGTCCCTAACCAGCAGCATTAGCATCGCCTGGGAACTTGTTAGAAATGCAAGTTCTCAGCAGGGTCAGAACCTGGATGAACCAGTTTAAAGCCCTGGTAATAAGTGAGTTTAGCAGGGTCTCAGAATATAAGGTCAATATACAAGTATCAATCTGTGTTTCTGTATACTAGAGAAGAAAACATTGGGATATGAAATTTTTAATAATTCATTTATAACATCAAAAAGCATAAAATACTTAGGAAGAAATTTAATAAAAAATGCACAAAATCTTGATGCTAAAACTGTAAAATACTACTGAGAGAAATTAAAGAATACCTAAGTGAATAGAGAGTTTATATTCATGGATTAGGAGATTAAATATTGTCAAGATGTCTTTTCTCCCCAAATTATCTGTAGATTCAGCATGGTCCCAACCATAATTCCAGCAAACTTATTTTGTAAAAGTTGAGAAGCTGATTGTAAAATATATACGGAAATGAGAAGGACCTAGAATAACCAAAACAATTTTGAAAAGATGAAGGATTTAAACTACCTTCAAGGCTTACTATAAAACTACAGTAATCAAGACAGTGGGGTACTGGCAATAAGATTAGGCAAGTAGATCAATGGAATGGCATGGAGAATCCAGAAATAGACACGCTTATACAGTCACTTGATTTGAGACAAGGGTGTCAGAGCCTTTGGGGAAAAGAAAATCTTTCAAGGAATGATACTGGAACACTGGATATCTGTATGGAAAAAAGGTAAAACTCAACCCTTACCCAGGCCATATCTAAAAATTACTTTGAGATGGAATATAGACCTAAGCATAAGTCAAAATTATGGAGGTTTTAGATTAAAATATTGGAGATGATTGTCACCACTAGAGGGTAGGCAAAGATTTCTTAGGACTTCAGAGAGCAATAATCATAAAGAGAGCAAAACCAAAATTGATCAGCTAGACTTTAGCAAAAATAAACGGTTCTGCTTATCAAAAGACACTATTAAGACAATGAATAGGCAAGCCAAACCAAACCAGTTGCTGTCCCGTTGATTCCAACTCGCAGTGACCCCATGTTTTAGAGTAGAACTGTGCTCCATAAAGTTTTCAAAGGCTGATTTTTTAGAAGTAGATTGCCAAGCCTTTCTTTCAAGTCACCACCTTTGGCTGGACTCGAACCTCCAACCTTTCAGTTAGCCCCCGAGCATGTACACTGTTTGCACCATGCAGGGACTTGGAGGCAAGCCCGAGACTGGGAGAGATTTTTTGCAAGACATGTATCTCACAAAAAACGACTTGAACAGAAACTTCACAAAGAAACATATCCAAATGGCCAATACACACTTGAAAAGTATTCATCATTTTGTTAGTCATAGGGAATACGGATTAAATTACAATGAGACACATCCACTAGAATGGACGGAATTGAAAAGATGAACCACACCAAGTGTTGGCGAGGATGTGATACAACTGGAACTCTCATATAGTGCTCATGGTAATGTAAAATGCTGCACCACTTTGGGAGGTTTTTTGGCAGCTTCTTATAAAAAATAAAAATAAACAGCTATGCTTTGACCCAGCAATTCCACTTCTACATACTTATCCAGGAGAAATGAAAGCATATGTTCACCAGAAGACTTGGACGAGAAGTTCGTAACAGCTGTATTCATGTCGCCACGGACTGGAAACAACCTCATGTCCGTCAGCAGGAGAATTAATACACAAACTGTGCTCTGTTCATACAACGGAATACCAGTCAGCAATAAAAAGGAACAAACTACTGATTGAAGCAGCAGCATCAGTGACTCACGTGGACTTTATGCTCAGTGAAGGAAGCCAGACAAGAAAGAGTGCGTACTATATAATTCCATTTATATGATATTCTAATACAGGCAGAACTAATCTAAGGTGAAAATACCAGAATACCGCTTAGCTCTGAAGGCGAGGGTATAAGTGAAAAGAGACATGAGGAAATTTTCTGGGAGTTGGAAATGCTGTCATTACAGGGATGTGGACGCATCCATTTGTCAGAATTGGGCAGTTCGGGTTTGGGTAGTTCAGTGTACATAAATTTTCCTTTGGACGTGTTATCGGGAGAAACCAGTCCCTTGGTAAAGCAGAGGGTCAGTGAAAAAGAGGAAGACCCTCAACGAGATCAGTTGACACATTGGCTGCAGCAATGGGCTCACACATAACAATTGTGAGGATGGCACAGGACTGGGCAGTATTTTGTTCTGTTTACATAGGGTCCATATGAGTCGGAACCAACTCGATGGTACCTAGCAGCATAACAAACTTTACATTAGAAAGTGAACTATTAAAAATATAATTAATAATAGAGAGATGGGGTGGAATGTCGTTGAAGTTATTGATACAAGCATAACAATGTTGATAATGGTTGAACTTGAAAGGTGGGTACATAGTCATTGATTGGACTAGTACATCGTATTGTTGTATTTAACCATTATTCTATTAGGAAACATTTAGATTGTGTCTAATACTTTACAGTTATCAAAACATTACAGTGAACATTTTTGTACATTTTTTTCAATTTCAATTATTTTCTTAGGATGAATCCTTACAGTAATTACAAGCTCTAAGTGTATGAGCGTCTTTAAGGCTTTTGACTTAATTGGCTGTGCTCATTTATACTCCCACCACCAGTGTATGAGAATTCACGCCGTATACCACTCCAGCTCACTTTTGTCTCATTTTTTTCTCTGGGATTACTAAAGAAATCGCTATTCTAACAACACTCAGATACTAGTAAGATTCTAGGCGCCCAGGTATTGACTAGTTTATCCCATGACACTGGCTCCACCTGTCAGAAATGGAGCCCTAGGCTTTGTTTTTTTTTTTGCCTTTTTTTTTTTTTAATGGTAGCCTGTACACTTGTGGTATATTTGAGTTACGACGAACCGTACTAATGACCTAGTGACCGTCTGTTATTTGTTTTTCATATATCTTATCATTAGTAATACACACTACATACAATGTTGTATCACACCATTTGCTGGTGTTCTCATTCTCAGATGTTCATTCGCAGATGTTCAAAGATAGAATTTATAAAGGTACTGATAATAAAAGGCAGTAATAATGAAAACGTACCCCCCAAAAAGTTTTCAACTTATGTCAGAATGGACTTAATGACGGCGGTGTCGGAACAGAACCCCGTCATAAGTCAGAGACTACCTGCACTCTCAGATATGAGCAAGGTTGAAGGCTGAGCCTGGCCTGGCCCTTTGGGTGCATTCCTGGCTGGGTGCATCTTCTAACCTGCTGACCATTTGAAGGAGCTGCCCCAGCTTGAAGGAGTGAACATCTAGGGCATGGGGAAGGTCCTGTCACTAATGATAGCTGGGTGCTTATCAAATACCAACAGTGCCCCATCATCATCATCTTGGAGTTTTTCTAATCACACTTAGAAGCAAACTTCCTACATTGTCAGATGATTGCAAATTCAGGTTCTTTGGTTTCCTGTCCGCAGGTTCACGGCACCTCAGGCAGAACTCTATGAAGCTGTCCTAGAGATCCAGAGAGTTTGTCTGACCCTCTGCTCCCCTGCTTCGAGCTTGGAGAACATCTACAGCACCATGCTGACACTGATAGGACAGAAACTTAAAGAGCTGGGGATCGTGACCCATCAGAAAAATGATGCATTCAAGGTACTTCTCTTGACCGCTTTTTCAAGAACACCTAACATTCTGCTCAGGTTTTACCCTATATAAAGCTGAAAAGATTTAGAAATAGTCTTTGTGACACTTCATCTCAAAGAGGCTGAGATTCAGAACTCGTTCAGGAGAGACTTAGATTTAATTATTTAAATTGAATCAGCTCCAACTCATGGCAACTCCACACGTGTCAGTCTACCATGCTTCATAGGGTTTTCGATGACTGATTTTTTAGAAGTAGGTCGCCAGGCGTTTCTTCCGAGGTGGGTGGGCTCGAATTGGCAGCCAAGCACATTAACCTTTTGTACCACCCAGGGACTCCAAAGTCAAGCCTGCGTGGATTAAAACAAAGGGAGTCAGTATGTATTTCTCCCAGAAGATGGCAGCACCTTCTGGTTCATTGCATAAAGCATAACTAGCTAAAGAGTCAGACAACACAAAATGAAGTCTGGTGCAGACAGGGTGGAAAAGACACAAAAAAGGAGGAGAGGCTAACTCTTAATCCTTCCGTGGTGATTCTGAAAAGGAAGAGGTTGAAAGGGAGGGTGTTTGTTGCTTCAGGGATGTTGAAACATTAACAGTATGCCCTAGGACCCCGTCTTGAAGGGAATTTTGTCTGCATCCCAAATGTGAATAGTGTTCAGTAACAATGGAAAGCCTCAGCTTTAAAAAAAGATGATGGGTGCTGAAGCCGTGCAGACCATTAGGCATCTCCCACTTCCAAGCTGAGACTGCCAGGGCCTCTTTATCAATAGAAAAGAAACTATAAATTTCCTCCTGCCAAGGCCAGCAAATCTTTAATTAACCGATAGAAGAAATGTCTAGGCTGGTAGATGCCCAGTAATTATGCTATTGTTTGATGTCTCATGCCCACTCCACAAACTGCTGTGAGACGCCTCAGGTCTCTAGGGTGGGCTTCCTGAGAGGTGTGTAAGAACATGGGAAAGAGAGCTATTCTAACTGTCACCAAAAACCAAACCCATTGCCATCGAGTCAATTCAGACTCATAGCGACCCTGTAGGAGCAGCCTGAGCTCTTAACCACTGTGCCACCAGGGCTCTGCATGGTCACCGCCACCCCTCGAAATAAAGAGATTTTCATTTGCCTTAGTCAGTGCTGGAGTTGCCCAAGTCAGGATGTTAGTATATTAACTAGAGGGGATGGAAGTACAGGTTAGTTAGAATGCCACTGGCAGAATTGCATATAAGAAATGGCAGTTTATCAGGCATCTTAACTATTAGCCCAAGAATAGGTTAAACATAAATGGCAGAACCACAGGGGAGGTATTACCATGTGTCTCACTGGTTTCTACATGTCCAGCTTTCCCCTTAACCGTCATTGCCCTAATAACACTGTGGTAATTATCTTTTCCAGGCTGCTCGAAAATACTGCCCTCACCATGTTGGTCATTACCTTGGGATGGACGTCCATGACACTCCCGACATGCCCCGTTCCCTCCCTCTGCAGCCTGGCATGGTGATCACTGTCGAGCCAGGTAAGGGGATTGCTAACGGCCTTTGACCCTGGGTTACATAGAATAATAATGCGAGCTAGCAAGGTAGACATTGTTTGTTCTTACCTGAACCAGCATAATTAAACTACAAAAAACAAGAAAATGAACCTCTTTGGTGTGGTAGGGAACTTTATTTGTTTTACATTTATGTTTAGCTTTCTCATTTAACATCACACAGTTTGTTTAATTTGACTTCTCCTATCAACAACAGATGGAGAATACTTTCCATAAGTAGATATTAAGAAATAAATCTTTTTTAAAGCTGCCTCTGCCAAGGCCAATTTGTGTGAGTCTCCCATTTAATAGTGGCTGGACCGCTCGAGGAAACCCTGGTGGCGTAGTAGTTAAGTGCTACAGCTGCTAACCAAGAGTTTGGCAGTTCGGATCCACCAGGCGCTCCTCAGAAACTCTATGGGGCAGTTCTACTCTGTCCTATAGGGTCGCTATGAGTCGGAATCGACTTGATGGCATTGGGTTTGGTTTTTCTGGTTTTGGACCGCTTGAGCTTCTAAAGTGCCCGAGGCATTCATGCAGAGAGATGCTCAGGTTGTCCGTGGTCTCAGTTACAACACCTCTGCAGACTGCGTGGAACTGCCCAGGATTATCCCGTGGCTTAGTACCCAGGTCCTTTCTCATAAGCCCCAGAGAAAGGGAACAATCTAGTAGGTTAATGACTTGGATGGTGCTGGGCGTTGGTCAGAATTCTGAAGAGAAGTGGTGGCTACAGTGGATGTGAAGATTGTTGTTAGGGGAACTGGTTTATAAACGCTGATACTGTCTTTGCCATGAAAACGGATCTCAGTCTTAGATTCAAGTGTTTTCATCTCTAAATTATATAAACCTTATATGGGCAACGTCTTGCCTACCACTCTCTGAGCCCAGCCGTACGTTGCTGTCTGTGGTCTTAGCATTTAGTCCAGTCTAGCTGGTACATAGGTGTTTCCTTAGGCTTTGACTACGTCTTCCTTCGCTGCTCTTTTTCTTTTTATGACGGAGCAGTATCTGTGAGTTTAGAGGAGGAAGTTGATAATTTGTTTCACATGAAAAGACCTGGTATCTATCTGACTTCCTGTTTAGAAAAGATACTGTGGGCTCTTAGATTTTTCCAAATGTCCATTGAAGTCCTCCTGTTTCCCTTACTTTGCAGCATATATTTATATTTATAGCTTATTTGAGAAAAAAAATTTTTGATGACTATTTCCTCAACTTCTGGTTAGTTAGGCTGATAATCTGTAAGTGTTTAATACATTTTACCATACCTTATATCTTTATTTTAGCAAAATGCCCATCTTCCCAGGGCACACTGGGTGGAGAAGGATGCGTTTACCTAACCTGCTAATCCCCAGCATATACTGGCCTACTCATAAACTGAATAATTTTGGTAGCCTGCTCGAGCCACTAAAATATGACAGAATCGGGATCAACGTTATCGTAGCTGTATGGAGCCTATAGTTAATATATAAAAATAATTACAAGAATACTAATAATGGTAGTCAACATTTATTGACCATGTACCAGGCCCTTTTTTTTTTTTTTACATGTTAGCTCATTGAATCCTCACAGCTCTGTTGGGTAGCTGCCATTAATATGCCGGTTTTACAGATGAGGGCATTGGGACACAGAGAGAAAAACTTACTAGCCCTAAACCACCCAATACTGTCTTTGATTCTTTCCTCCGCTTCCCAGGCATTTATATTCCGGAGGATGACAGAGACGCCCCCGAGAGGTTTCGTGGTCTCGGAGTACGAATTGAGGATGACGTCGTGGTGACTCAGGACTCGCCCCTCATCCTTTCTGCAGATTGCCCCAAAGAGATGAGTGACATCGAGCAGATCTGCGGCAGGACCTCCTGACCCTCCTCACAGCCCCAGGCATCTCAGGTTCCTCCAAAGGGGTGTCCGCCGGCACCTGCGCATGTGTGCTTTCTGAGTGTGGCTGTGTGTGCACTGATTCACAGCTTCCATGTGGGAGCGCGGCGGCTGGATGAGTGTATGTGATTGTGTGTGTGGGGTTTTTGTTGTTGTTTTAAGTAGATGGAAATCTGGAAAGCTGAGTTTTCAACTGTATGTTACTACAGCTTTAGTAACGTTAATTCTGAGAGTTAGTGACCCGGGCAAGTTTAATTTTAAATGTAAAGAGAGGTCTTGGTTACATATGTCCGTGCATTCTAGTTAACACGTTTAGACGTACAGAAAAATTCCTTTCTTCTCTCCAGGTCCCTCCTTTTTTTGCACTTTTGCTGAGATCCACCTGATATTGTAAGATCTTGGTGTGATGCTTATGTTTTGAGCTAATTGTCAAGGTCTCTGCCTGTACTATAAGCCACCCATTAGTGATTGTGGGCAGCCAGTACAAGCCTTCCATAACTCCTCCCTACCTAGTCTGGATCCTGCAAGTCTGCTGGAGCCGCAGCAGGCCTCATGAGCACTGGTGTCCCACGCTCCTACCCTTCAGCCACGCCCTACATTCCAGCAACGCTAGCTGTCGAACAAAACGGTTTTGAGCCTTTCTTGCCATTTGGTTGCCTGGCGCCTGGAAAGTATTTTAGGATTCTGTTAAGGAAGGAAATGGAAGAGAGAGAAAAGTATGTATTGCATCCAGTACAGGTCCTGATTTCCATCTGTCTGTCCTCCCTAACTTAAAGATGGTCCTTTGCCAGAAGTCTGCTCTTCCTTTATAGATTCTTAATGTCCTGCCCCTCCTAGCACACCCTAGATGCTGCCCCAGCCAGGGAAGAGCCTCTCCTTACCCTAGTAAAGTCAGAGTCGTGGTACCCAGTTTTCAGAGAAATGCTCCTTATATCCTTCAGTGATTCCCTCTAGAGCTGATAAGAACAAAATACAGAATCCACCAAGTACCTGTAAATGCCTTACGATCCTCCCTTCCTCTGATGTTGGCACTGGAAGTGCAGGGAGTCATATTTCTCTAAACACAACATGGATGCAATTATACAACTCAGTTTGCAAGGTGAACAGGCTAGACTCCTGCAGATGGTTTCTTCAGGAGCTGCTGTCAGAGAAGGAGCCTTGAAGAACCAGTGTGTTCACCTCATCAAACCTGGACATGAGCCCAAGAGTATAAAACCAGCTGAATGATAGAGCATAGAATTTTTTTTTTCTTTTTTTTTTTAAATATTTCTCTTAGGGGAGCACATGGTAGGGATTCACACTATTTGCAGTCCTGGAAGTTTGCCTACCTTTGCGGGAAAACTCAAGGTAGGTACAGAGCCAAAAGCAGGCAGGTAGTGACTTCATCAGGAGACAGAGGTAACGTTATACACCATAGTGATGCTGTCCTGTCCTAGCAGTGTTCTTCCATGAACGCCTGGCTTTCATAACCTTATCTCAGCGGCTGCAGGGATGGATGGCTGCACAGTTGGAGCAGCCATCCCCTCCTGCCTTCCCTTCCCACTCCCCTTCAACTTCTGCGCTACCTTCTGAAGAAGAGACGTGAGAATAAACCCACAGCACTGGCTCCTCTCACTTGTCCCCTCACTCCCTGGGCCTGTGTGGCCCCTACAACACTTTCCTTGGAGTGAGTTTCTTTTGTTTGTTTACAATCCTGGAGTGAGGAATTTCCTTTTCTTCCTGTAAATCGTTTTCTGTGGTCTTTAGCTTTCTAGTTGAAAATCTAGATGGCTTTCATGTAGAGTCGCATTCTTGGACACGAAATTGATTTCTCCTGGTTAGGGAAGTAAGATTCCAGTCAACTTCTGCAGATGTTGCTAGTGATAGTTAGAATGACAGTTGTGGAACTCTTCCGTGATTTTTAGTCCCTGACTCAGGTATATTGTCCTTTGAGTCCCAGGCTAACCAAGGCACCTAAGCATTAGAATCAGACTATCAGAACCATTAAGAGACGACGTAATAAATATCTCATAGCAACGTTTCAGGTGCTATTTAATACATTCAGGATGAGTAGAGCAGATAATGGAGTCCTGGTTACACCGTGGTTAGGGGCTTGGCTGCTAACCAAAAGGTCAGCAGTTCGAATCCACCAGCCACTCCTTGAAAACCCTATGGGGAAGTTCTGCTCTGTCCTGTAGGGGCGCTACGAGTTGGTGGTTTAGAGCAGATAACTGCAGACAGTGCACAGATCTTATTCATTCCTGGCCATGCCACAAACACACCCCACATTTCCACTGGGTGTAAGTATAGTAAATACTCCATGTATACACCTAGCTCTCCTAATGAAAACCTTAATTAAGAAAAAAAATCCTGCAAGTGTTAACTCTGGATTTTTTTCCCTCTGAAATAAAGTTGTAGAGATCTGGTTGCGTCAGGAACTATCCCACTAAGTGGAGGAAGCATACGTGGGTGTCCTCGGCTGCATGTTTTTGTCTCTGTTTCCCCACAATCAGAAAATGAAGACGGTGTCTTTTATTGGAAGCACAGCAGTCGAAATGCTGGACTAAGAACTCTTCCTGTAATCACAGTACCCAAGCTTAGAAAGTGCTTCTGTTTGTATGTGTGTCTTCCTTCAAAACATTACTTTCTCAATTTTTACAAGAACAGAAAGGAAAAAACCCTCACCAGAGACATTGTTTCTTAATTGAGATTCAGATCCATGAAACAAGTTAAATCCCCAGATAAAGACACAGGAAACTCATTATAATAGAAAAATTGAGCTTTGTTAACATTTGTCCCAATGTACATAAGCGACACTCTCCAGCTTCTGTAATGATGAAAAGATGACACAGAGGAAGCGTAAGTGCTGCCTCTCTCCTCCCGTGCCCATGTCAGAGGTCAGGAGTGGAGCACAGTCCAGCCATGGCCTCAGAGTCTGTCCTCACAGCATTTCAGGTGACTGCACCCAGTGAAACAGAGCAGGACTTGCGGCTAAACCCTAGCTGCCATCCCTCAACTAGTACATGATGATGTGTCACCTATTTGTGTATGTGTTAGACGCTGACTGAGGGCCTGCACATGGTGACAGCATGCAGGATCCTGTTGGATGGGGCTTTTAGGGGATGGTTAATTTTTTTACTTTTTAGTTTCCTGAGGTGGGATCTCAAGCCAAGAGGGCATTTCCTGGGCAGATGCACCTCAAGCTAAATTGCTTACTGCTCCTAGAGCAACGCAAAGGTAGATGTGTCATTAAACCAAACTCAGAGCAGAATTCCATTGTCAGAAGCAACAAGCTGGGTTCTCCTGGTTACTCTTCCTATCTCTGCCTGGGTGTCACCGGTGGACCTCGGGGGAGCAGCAGTATTGTTGGAAATCAAGGTTTTTGGGGGACATGCTTCACAAGGGTCTTAGAAAACTACAACCTTTGTTAGCTCTTAGGAGTGGCTTTACATGACTTTGTGCAATTATACAGGTTCTGTTTGGACAAAACGCTGTTACTTGTTAAGGCCCTACGCATTGAGAGTAGATGTGTCATTCCCCAATGAGGGAAAAGCATTTGTTACTGTCATTTTAAAAATAAACTAAAACAATATAGAAGCATACGGCATGTGTGTGTGTTATTTTAGAAGCTAGAGTTTACAGGTTTAAATGTGAGAATATTCTGTTCTATAAAATATTTTATTTTACACAGTATTCATTAATCGCTGTCACAGAATCATTACAGCACATTTGAAGTGATCTTATCAGTCTTAGAAGGAAAAAACAATGGATTCTATCTATGTAGGCCCAGCCTTTTAAAAGATTGACAAAACTGACCCATAGGTCTCCAGATAACCACTATAGCACACAAGACTAAACTATAGCCAATGGGAATTTTATAAAGGCTAGGTTTTGTGGGGAAGTAGAATCAACTTGCAAAATTTTGTCAATAGGTGAACTTTCTCCCTCAGTAAGCCATATAAAGGATTGTAAGTGTAGCTGTCTTTCCCTCCTAGGAATCCTCTGGAGAGTCTGGGGCGCTCTCCAAGGCATGCTTCCCGCCACTGCTCACATCCTGGCATGCATCAAAAGACAGCTTTTTGTGGCAGATTGGAGTAAACTTGAGGGGACTTAGAGGTGTGTACCTAGGACTTCGAGGAAGAAAATTATTGTATCTTTTATATAATTAAGAAAAGAAGAAATAAAAGTTTTACAGGAATTTTTAAAATTGTTTTAACACTTCCAAAACAATATTCTTAAAAATGTTAACGGAAGACTTGAGCTTACTTCTAGGAACATGACTTTTTTTATATGAAGCCAAAACGCACAATTCCAGATCCCGACTTCTTAGAAATAAGGTCTTCAGATTCTTGATAATCACCATATGCAAGAAACCTGTTTGCACAAATAAGTAATAAAAAATTTACAACCACTTTTATGATAATTCAAAATTTTATGATTGAACTGATTAATAGGTAAGCAAAATGTGGCATATCCATACAATGGATATGATTTGGGCATAAAAAGGAATAAGTCAGACTCAAAAGGACAGCTCTTGTATGATCCCACCTGTGTGAAGCATCTAGAATGGGCAAATGCATAGAGACAAAGGTTATTAGTGGTTTCCAGGGGCTGAAGGAGCCCTGGTAATGCAGGGATTAAAGCACTTGGCTGCTAACCGAAAGACTGGCAGTTGGAACCCACCAGCTGCTCCATGGGAGAAAGATGTGGCAGTCTGCTTCCATAAAGATTTACAGTCTTGGAAACCCTATGGGAGCAGTTCTCTGTCCCATAGGGTCACTGTGAGTCAGAAATGACTCCAAGGCACCGGACAGGTGGGAAGAGGGCACGGAAGTTTCAGCTGAAGGGGTACTGATTAATACTCGGAAATGAGTGGTGGTGATGGTTGCACATCATAGTGAAAGAAAGTAAATAGAGTCACCGAATTGTACACTTAAAAATGGTTAAAATGGCCAGCCTGAGACCAGAAGAACTAGATAGTGCCTGGCCACAACCGATGACTTCCCTAACAGGGAACACAACAGAGAACCCCTGAGGGAGCAGGAGAGCAGGGGGATGCAGACCTCAAATTCTCATAAAAAGACCAGACTTAATGGTCTGACTGAGATTAGAAGGACCCTGGAGGTCATGGTCCCCAGACCTTCTGTTAGCCCAAGACAGCAACCATTCCCAAAGCCAACTCTTCAGACAGGGATTGGACTGGACTATAGGACAGAAAATGATACTTGTGAGGAGTGAGCTTCTTGGATCAAGTAGACACATGAGACTATGTGGGCAGCTCCTGTCTGGATGGGATTTGAGAGGACAGAGGGGGACAGATGCTGGCGGAATGGACACAAAAATAGAGGGTAGTGAGAAGGAGTGTGCTGTCTCATTAGGGGGAGAGCAACTAGGAGTATATAGCAAGGTGTATATAAATTTTTGTATGAGAGACTGACTTGTAAACTTTAAATTAAAGCACAATTTAAAAATTTTTTACATGGTTAAAATGGCAAAAATTTTATTACGTATTTTACCACAATAAAATTAAAAATTTTAATTTAAAAATTGATGATTGAAATTAAATTTAAAGGAGCTCATAACTCTTCCATTCACTGACATGTACTGTGACATTTCTTCTAATGTAAATGGATTTCTAATCCAATTGAAATCTTTTATTTCAAATATTTCAAAAGAGTGAGGCTATAATTTATACATGTACCTATATTGTTGGATCAGCCACCCTGCAGATAGCCTGCACTCCAATAAAAGGGCACATCGCTGACAGTAGCAAGAAGAATCTTGTAGGTAAAGTAGAGAGCTGGGCTGTCTGGAACTGCACCTGCAAGGAGCCCTTGCCCAGACTGTAGCCCCCATAACACCCATGGCCAGCAGCACCTGAGGCATCTGAACTACCAACTGTTTCAGCACCTCCATGGCTCGCTTGTCTTTGATGAGCAACAGAGCGCTCTCCAGCTGCTGCTGAAGTACATGACCTACTGGGAGGCCTTCCTTGGCCATGTTTCAGTGGGAGCAGAGCTTCTTGACAGGTAGCAAGTAAGGGGGCTCTGGTTGCTCCAAGCTCCTTCCATCTGGCCATCCTGATGACCAAAGGGGCCAGTACTCCTAGCACACCAATTTCGAGGCACACCACTTAGGGTATTTAATTTAGGATCGTAAAATCTTAACCTGGACAGAAAAATGTGGGGAGCTGTGTAAATATGGACCCAAATTTCTACCAGTGTTTAAACCCCAGGGGTTCTGGATAGTTCTCATCAAATACTATCTTTTCCTGGGAAACCTACAATGGTATGTCAAAAAAAACTTCATCTTGAAAGTGTTATGAAATATTTCACTGTTCGTTGTTTGATTATGCTTCTCTTCGTGTTACAGAGAGAAAATCTCATGAACTGCAGCAACCCTTGCACTGATTATAACTTGGGCAGTGAGCTGTATATTATACTTGAGAGATTCTACTTTACAAAAGGAATCACTGTGCATAGTAAATTGTACTTGATATTGCATAAAGTAGTAATAACAGCCATCGAGTTTCCTTACAGAAGCCTGAGAGAGACTGCTCTTGACAAAAATGTTTATTTGTTCATTAAATAGTGTGTTTTTGGACAAAGTTCAAGACAGACGAAAATCCAAATTAGACGCATTACCCTCTTCAATCCTCCTTTTCTAAAATCTGTGTTAAAAATCTGTATTAGCATGTGCACAATAGGAAGAAGCGGGAGGGTTAAAGGCAAGTTGAGGTTGGTTGTACAGTAAAACCAAAAAACCAAACCCGTTGCTGTCAAGTTGATTCCGACTCATAGCAGTCCTGTCGGGCAGAGTAGAACTGGCCCATAGGGTTTCGAAGGCTGTAGTCTACAGAAACAGACTGTCACATCTTTCTCCCACAGAGCAGCTGGTGGGTTTGCCAACCTTTCGGTTAGCGCCGATCACTTAAGCACTGTGCTCCCTGGTAGTACAGTAAAACCTGTGAAAGCCAGAATCTGTGTAAGGCGGAAACCTTCCAGGGAAGGAAAACTAAAATATTTTTAGGAGCAATAGAAAAGTGGCAAGACTGCACCCTGTCGAAGCAGAAAAACTTGCAAAACCCAGAAAAACAAGCAGTCCCATTGAGTTCTGGCTCTCACAGGTTTCACTGTGTTTAAATAATTAAAATGAGAATTAGATGCTAAATCAGTATCACCAAATAACAGGAATTAGTAATCTCATGGTCCCCTGGGGTCATCAGACCATACCAGAAGTATCGTGTTCGTTTCTGGGTGCCTATAATTAAAAAGATGTGTCTAGGTGAGGATTACCAGGAAATAATGACATTTAAAAAATGGTTGAAAGAGTGGAGGCTATCTCAGGTGGAGGAGAGAAAGGTAAGGGACTCAGATGGCTGGCCTCAAATATTTGTTGTGTGGAACATTTTATGTTGCTTCATTAGGCAGAACCAGGACTGGGAGGTGGAAGCTAGTGATCTTAGAAAATCAGAATTTTTGAGATAAAAGTGATGTTAGCTATTTCATCCAGACCCCTTACGGGTGAGTCTAGAAAGATGGACCTGCCTCAGATCACACAGTGGCTTAGTGTAGTCAGGTCTACATCCAGGTTTCCCAGCGCCAAGATGGGGCTGCTTTTTGTGGCAGCATGCTGATGGCCACAGCCTATTCCCAAACCATTTCCATCCACTTTCTTATGATTTCCAGCACTTTACACCCTCAGATAGGTAAGTATGATACCCTCCCTTTCAATGAAAATAGCAAGGCTTTCAGAAGTAAACTCCCTCACTTTACTCCCTCACTGGTTGCTGTGGCCATTTCTTTTCCTTCTGTCACAGTAGCTGAGTCAACTCAGTGAGTCAAAGGGAGTCTGTGCCACTGCCTTCCTCACTCTCCATCTCCTTTGCCTCTGCCTCCTCAGTAATGCTCCTCTTACCTTCTCCTAGGAGAACTCCTAGGTGGCATAGTTGTTAAGAGCTCAGCTGCTAACCAAAAGGTTGGCAGTTCGAACCTACCAGCCGCTCCGCTGGAGAAAGATGTGGCAGTCTGTTTCCATAAAATGATTACAGCCTTGGAAACCCTATGAGGCAGTTCTGCTCTATCCTGTATGGCCACTATGAGTCAGAATCGACTCAACAACAACAGGTTTGTATTCATATTTGAGAATTGATGGATTTCCCAAACCTACACTAGTAACTACTACTGTGAAACCAACCAAATAAACCAAACAAAACTCGTTGTAGTCAAGTCAATTCCAACTCATAGCAACCCTGTAGGATGGAGTAGAACTGCCTCATACTGTTTCCAAGGAGTGGCTGCTTTTAGATAAGCAGCCAAGCTCTTCACCACTGTGTCACTAGGGCTTCTGAAACCAACCTGAACCTGTTGCTGTCAATTCGATTCCAAAACCAACCAGGGTAACAAAAAACATTCATTATGATAATACTTGAGCCTTGCATCAGTAGGAGTCCCATCAGGAAAATAGAAGCTGCTCTAAATATTTAAAAACAGAGAGAATTTAATTCCAGGAATTGGTTTCACAGGTGCCGAGAGAGTGGCCAGATGAGATAGGGAAGCTTCCCAAAGATGAGCAACAGCAGGAAGCCTCTACCGGCCTCTGGAAAAAGAAAAGGAAATGGGGTTACTCAAACCCACCACAGGGGTTGGACCACAGAGGCCTCGCCTGCTGGTGGGAGCTGGCATCACAGAAGAGACTCAGCGGTTTCCAGGAACATCTCTTGATGCAAAAAGAAAGGGAAAGGAGTACCCCAACTTCTCCTTTTATGCACCCCTTGCCTTTCTCACAGTGCCTCCCCCTGGCAAGCCAGAAACTGCTAGCACTGGCCAGCCACCATGACACTAAGCAGAGCCCAGGAAGGGCAAGGAATAGATCAGGGAACACAACAGATTTTGGGATTTCAAGAGTATATAAACAACACAGCTACCACCACCTACTGATCTGACAAGGATCACAATAGAGGATCCTGGACAGAGCTGGAGAGAAATGTAGAACAAAATTCTAGCTCACAAAAAAAGACCAGACTTATAACTCTGACAGAGACTGGAGAAACCCTGAGAGTATGGCCCTGGGCACCATTTTAACTCAGTACTGAAGTCACTCCTGAGGGTCACCCTTTAACCAAAGATTAGACAGGCCCATAAAACCAAACGATACGAAATGGGCACACCAGCTCAGGTGCAAGGACAAGAAGGCAGGAGGGAATGGAGAGCCCAAGGTTGAGAACCGGAGAGTGTTGACACATCGTAGGGCTGGCAACCAGTGTCACAAAACAAAATGTGTATAGTTTAATGAGAAACTAATTTGCTCCATAAAACTTCAGCTAAAGCACAATTTAAAAAAAAAAAAAAAAGTTTTTTAAATAAAGAGTATACAAAGCTATCTATTCAAGATGCTCATGGAACTCCACATAAGTTAGATCTCAAAAGAAAGTCACCAAGACATAATCAAACTTCCCAAAACCAAAGATAAAGAGAGAATTTTAAGAGCAGCTAGGGATAAACGAAAAGTCACCTACAAAGGAGAGCCAATAAGAATAAGCTCAGACTACTCGGTAGAAACCATGCAGGCAAAAAGTCAATGGGATGACTTATATAAAGCATTGAAGTGAAGAAATTGCCAGCCAAGAATCATATATCCAGCAAAACTCTCTCTCAAATATGAAGGCAAAATTGGGACATTTCCAGATAAACAGAAGTTTAGGGAATTCGTAAAAACCAAACCAAAACTACAAGAAATACTAAAGGGAGCTCTCTGGTTAGAAAATCAATAATATCAGATATCAACCCATGACTGGTACACAGGACAGAGCAACCAAATGTCAACCCAGATAGGGAAATCACAAAAATAAATCAAGATTAAAAAAACAGTCAAAAAGGGAAACAGCGATTTCATTATGTAAAAGAAGACAACATTAAAACAAAGGGGGACTAAGAGATGTAGTGATAGATCTTTCATATGGAGAGGAAGTCAAGGCAATATAAAGAAATAAAAGACATGTTTAAACTTAGAAAAACGGGTAAATATTAAGGTAACAACAAAGGAGGCTAACAATACTACTCATCAAAATAAAATACAAGAAAAAAGTAAAGACTCAGCAAAAACAAAATCAACAACAAATAAGAGGAAAAGACAATATATCAAGATAAACTACCCAGCACAAAAAATTAAGGGGGGAAAAGAAACTGTCAACAACACAAAAAAAGACGTCAAAATGACAGCACTAAACTCATAAACTCATACCTAACCGTAATTACGCTGAATGTAAATGGACTAAACGCACCAATAAAGAGACAGAGAGTGGCAGAATGGATTTAAAAAATACTATCCATCTACATGCTGCCTACAAGAGACACACCTTAGACTTAGAGACACAAACGAACTAAAACTCAAAGGATGGAAAAAATATATCAAGCAAACAACGATCAAAAAAGAACAGGAGTGGCAATATTAACTTCTGACAAAATAGACTTCAAAGTTAAATCCACCACAAAGATAAGGAAGGACACCGTATAATGATTAAAGGGACAATATACCAGTCGGATATAACCATATTAAATATTTATGCACCCAATGACAGGGCTGCAAGATGCATAAAACAAAGTCTAACAGCATTGAAAAGTGAGATAGATAGCTGTACAATAATACTAGACTACAACACACCACTTTCGGTGAAGGACAGAACATCCAGAAAGAAGCTCAATAAAGACATGGAAGTTCTAAATGCCACAGTCAACCAACTTGACCTCATAGACGTATAGAACACTCCACCAAACAGCAGCCAATTATACTTTCTTTTCTAGTGGACATGGAACATTCTCCAGAAATAGCACATATTAGGTCATAAAGCGAGCCTTAACAGAATCCAAAACACTGAAATATTGCAAAGCATCTTCTCTGACAATAAGGCCATAAAAGTAGAAATCAACAACAGAAAAAGCAGGGAAAAGAAATCAAACACTTGGAAACTGAACAATACCCTGCTCAAAACTTACTGGGTTGTAAAAGTCATTGAGGAGGGAATAAAGAAGTTCATAGATTCCATTGTGAGAATGACAATACTTCCTATCAGAACCTTTGGGACACAGCTAAAGCAGTGCTCAGAGGTCAATTTATATCAATAAATGCATACAAACAGAAAGAAGAAAGGGCCGAAATCAAAGAATTATCCCTGTGACCTGAGCAAATAGAAAGAGAGCAACAAAAGGAACCCTCAGGCACCAGAAGAAAGCAAATAATAAAAATTAGAGCAGAATTAAATGAAATAGACAACAGAAAAACAATTAAAGGAGTTAACAAGACCAAAAGCTGGTTCTTTGAAAAACTTAACAAAATTGATAAACCATTGGCCAAACTGACAAAAAAAACAGGAGAGGAAGCAAATAACCTGAATAAGAAATGAGATGGGTGATATCACAACAGACCCAGCTGAAATCAAAAGAATCAATATCAGATTATTACAAAAAATTGTACTCTAACAAATTTGAAAACATAGAAGAATGGATGAATTTCTGCAAACATACTACCTACCTAAACTAACACAAACAGAGGTAGAACAACTAAATAAACCCATAACAAAAGAAGAGATTGAAAAGGTAATTTAAAAACTCCCAACAGAGGAATCCCAGAGACAATGCTCCCCAGAACTTCTGATGGCACAGAACAGGAACCATCCCCGAAGACAACTCATCAGGCATGAAAAGGACTGGTCAGTGGGGGGGAGAGAGATGCTGATGAAGAGTGAGCTAATTAAATCAGGTGGACACTGGAGAGTGTGTAGGCAGCTCTTGACTGTCGGGGGGATGGGAAGATAGAGAGGGAAGATGGCAAAATTGGCACGAAACAAGAGACTGAAAGGGCTGACTCAATAGGGGGAGAGCAAGTGGGAGAAGGGAGTAAGATGTATGTAAACCTACATGTGACAGACTGATTGGAATGGTAAATGTTCACTTGAAGCTTAATAAAAATTAATTAAAAAAAAAAAAACTCCCAACAAAAACAAGCCCTGGCCCGGACAGCTTCACTGCAGAGTTCTACCCAACTTTCAGAGAAGAGTTAACACCACTACTACTAAAGGTATTTCAGAGCATGGAAAAGCGCGGAATACTCCCAAACTCATTCTATGAAGCCACCATATCCCTGATACCAAAACCAGGTAAAGACACCACAAAAAAAGAAAATTACAGACCTATATCCCTCATGAACTTGGATGCAAAAATCCTCAACAAAATTCTAGCCAATAGAATTCAACAACATATCAAAAAAATAATTCACCATGACTAAGTGGGATTCATACTAGCTATGCAGGGGTGGTTCAACATTAGAAAAACAATTAATGTAGTCTATCATATAAATAAAACAAAACACAAGAAGCACATGATCTTATCAATTGATGCAGAAAAGGCATTTGGCAAAGTCCAACACCCATTCATGATAAAAATTCTCAGAAAAATAGGAATAGGAGGAAATTCCTCAACATAATAAAGGGCATTTATGCAAAGCTAACAGCCAACATCATCCTAAATGGAGAAAGCCTGAAAGCATTCTCCTTGAGATCAGGAACCTGACAAGGAAGCAGTTTATCACCACTCTTATTCAACATTGTGCTGGAGGTCCTAGCCAGAGCAATTAGGCTAAATAAAGAAATAAAGGGCATCCAGATTGGCAAGGAAGAAGTAAAAGTATATTTGCAGATAACATGATCTTATACTCAGAAAACTCTAAAGAATCCTCAAGAAAACTACTGAAAGCAATGGAAGAGTTCAGCAGAGTATCGGGATACAAGATAAACATACAAAAATCAGATGGATTCCTCTACACCAACAAAAAGAACATCAACAAGGAAATCACCAAATCAATACCATTTACAGTAGCCCCCAAGAAGATAAAATACTTAGGAATAAATCTTACCAGAGACATAAAAAACCTATACAAAGAAAACTACAAGACACTACTACAAGACACCAAACGAGACCTACAGAAGTGGAAAAATATACCTTGCTCATGGATAAGAAGACTCAACATTGTAAAAATGTCTATTCTACCATAAGCAATGTATAGATACAATGCAATTCTGATCCAAATTCCAATGATATTTTTTAATGAGATGGAGAAACAAATCACCAGCTTCATACAGAAGGGAAAGAGGCCCCAAATAAGTAAGCATTACTGAAGAAGAACAAAGTGGGAGGCCTCACTCTACCTGATTTTAGAACCTATTATACAGCCACAGTAGTCAACACAGCCTGGTACTGGTACAATAACAGATACATAGACCAATGGAACAGAATTGAGAATCCAGACATAAATCCATCTACATATGAGCAGCTGATATTTTACAAAAGCCCAAAGACAGTTAAATGGGGAAAAGACAGTCTCTTTAACAAATGGTGCTGGCATGACTGGATATCCATCTGCAAAAAAAATGAAACAAGACCCATACCTCACACCATGCACAAAAACGAACTCAAAATGGATCAAAGACCTAAATATAAAATCTAAAATGATAAAGATCATGGAAGAAAAAATAGGGACAATGCTAGGAGCCCTAATACATGGCATAAACAGTATACAAAACATTACTAACAAACACCAGAAGAGAAACTAGATAACTGGGAGCTCCTAAAAATCAAACACCTATGCTCATCCAAAGACTTTACCAAAAGAGTAAAGAGATTACCTACAGACTGGGAAAACTTTTAGCTATGACATTTCCGATCAGCATCTGATCTCTAAAATCTACATGATACTGCAAAACCTCAACTACAAAAAGACAAATAGCCCAATTTAAAAATGGGCAAAGGATATGAACAGGCACTTCACTAAAGAAGACATTTGGGCAGCTAACAGATACATGAGGAAATGCTCACAATCATTAGCCATTAGAGAAATGCAAATCAAAACTACAGTGAGATTACATCTCCAACAAGGCTGGCACTAATCTAAAAAACACAAAATAATAAATGTTGGAGAGATGGGAATGTAAAATGGTACAACCACTTTGGAAATCAGTTTGCCACTTCCTTAAAAAGCTAGGAACAGAAGTACTATGTGATCCAGCAATCCCACTCCTTGGAATATATCCTAGAGAAATAAGAGCCTTTACATGAACAGATGTATGCACACCCATGTTCACTGCAGCACTGTTTACAATAGCAAAAAGATGGCAGCAACCAAGGTGCCCATCAATGGATAAATGGATAAATAAATTCTGGTATATTTGCACAATGGAATTCTACACATCGGTAAAGAACAATGATGAATCCGTGAAACATTTCAGAACATGGAGGAATCTGGAACCCATTATGCTGAGTGAAATTAGTTAGTTGCAAAAGGGCAAATATTGTATGAGTCCACTATTATAAGAACTCAACAAACAGTTTAAACAGAGAATAAAATATTCTTTGATGGTTACGAGAAGGGGGGAGGGAAAGAGAGGGGTATCCACTAATTAGATAGATAGTAGACGAGAACTAATTTAGATAAAGGGAAAGACAACACACAGTACAGGAGAGGTCAGCACAACTGGACTAAACCAAAAGCAAAGAAGTTTCCTGAATAAACTGAATGCTTCAAAGGCCAGCATAGCAGGGGTGGGGGTTTGGGGACCACAGTTTCAGGGGACATCTAGATCAATTGGCATAATAAAATCTATTAAGAAAATATTCTGCATCCCACTTTGGTGAGTGGAGTCTGCGGTCTTAAGTGCTAGCAAGCAGCCATCTAAGATGCATCAATTGGTCTCAACCCACCTGGAGCAAAGGAGAATGAAGAACACCAAAGACAGAGTAATTATGAGCCCCAGAGACAGAAGGGGCCACATTAATCAGAAACTACATCAGCTGAGACCACAAGAACTAGATGGTGCCCGGCTACAGCTTATGACAGCCCTGACAGGGAACACAATAGAGAATCCCTGAAGGAGCAGGAGAGCAGTGGGATGCGGACCCCAAATTCTCGTAAAAAGACCAGACATGATGGTCTGACTAAAACTGGAAGGACCCCAGAGGTCATGGTCCCCGGACTTTCTGTTAGCCCAAGACAGGAACCATTCACAAAGTTGCTTCTTCATATAGGGATTGGGCTGGACTATAAGATAGAAAAAGATACTGGTGAGGAGTGAGCTTCTTGGATCAAGTAGACACATGAGATTATGTGGGCAGCTCCTGTCTGGATGGGAGATGTAAGGCAGAGGGGGACAGAAGCTGGCTAAATGGACACAGAAATATAGGGTGGAGAGAAGGAATGTGCTGTATCATTGGGGGAGAGCAACTAGGAGTACATACCAAGGTGTACATAAATTTTTGTATGAGAGACTGACTTGATGTGTAAACTTTCACTTAAAGTGCAATAAAAAATAAATAAAGAGTATACAAAGAACAAAGTTGTATTGAAGAGAGTGCTTCTTAGCTCAAGGACACACATGTGACTAAATGGGCAGCTTCTGTCCAGAGGTGAGATGAGAAGACAGAAAGGGACAGGAGCTGGTTGAATGGACATGGGAAATCAGGGAGGAAAGGAGGAGTTTGCTGTCACCTTATAGGGAGAACAACTAGGGTCACATAACAACTTGTGTATACATTTTTGTATGAGAAACTAACCTGAACTATAAACTTCCACTTAAAGCAAAAAAAAAAAAAAAAATCCAAGGTTTTGTTTTTTTTTTTTAATGAGTAAGACCAGAGTATAAACCAGAAGGATCTCTAATACAGAACAAAATGACAAAGTTTTATACCTTTCTAGGAGTCCCTGGGTGGTCCAAGTAGTTAACATGCTCAGCTGCTAACCAAAAGATTGGAGCTTTAATTCCACCAAGAGACACCTCAGAAGAAAGGCCTGGCAATCTGATTTGGAAAAATCAGCTATTGATAACCCTATGGAAGAAAGATTCAGGAATAGGAGGAGGAAAAGGAATGTGTAGCTAATGGCCTCTATGAACAACTACCTCCTTTGCCGTGAGACCAGAATTGGACGGTGCCTGGCCATCATTACTGAACCTTTTGATCAAAGATTCTACAGGAGAATCTTTGATCTAAAGGGGGTAAAATACAGAACAGAATTTCAGATTCTTACGGAATTCAGATTTTCTGGAGCAACGGAGGCCCTAGATGAACCCCCAAAACTATTGCCCTGAGATAATCTTTAAACCTTAAACCAAAAATATCCCCTGAAGTCTTCTTAAAACTAAGCAATAATTTAGCTTAACTGGTAAAGGATGTCTGCCTTCAGCATTATGCGTTTTTAAGGTCTATCTATATGGGATCAAATTGACAACAGCAACTTGAAAGATTAGCTAGAAACCTTAGGGGGCAGTGAGTTTATGTTAACGAGGGAGGAACAACTCAGAAAAGGAGGATGAGAATGGTTGCACAACTCGAAGAATGAAATCCATGTCATGGAAATACACATGTAGAAACTGCTGAATTGGTATATTTTTTACTGTGTGTCACGGATTGACTTATGTCCTACAAAAAACGTGTGCATTAACTTGGTTAGGCCATGATTCCCAGTATTGTGTGGTTGTCCTCCATGTTGTGATTGTAATTTTATGTTGAGAAGGTTAGAGTGGGATTGTAACACCACCCTTACTCAGGTCACCTCCCTGATCCAAGGTAGAGGGAGTTTGCCTGGAATGTGGCCTGTACCACCTTTTATCTTTCAGAAGATAAAAGGAAACGGAAGTAAGCAGAGAGTTGGGGACCTCATACCACCAAGAAAGCAGCACCAGGAGCAGAGTGAGTCCTTTAGACCCGGGGTTCCTGCGCCTGAGAAGCTCCTCGACCATGGGAAGATTGAGGACAAGGACCTTCCTCGAGAGCCGACAGAGAGAAAAAACCTTCCCCTGGAGCTGATGCCCTGAATTTGGACATTAAGCTTACTGGGCTGTGAGAGAATAAACGTCTCTTTGTTAAAGCCATCCATTTGTGTTTTAGCAGCACTAGATAACCAAGACACTGTGTATATTATCAACAACAACAAAAATAAATAAAATAAATTATTAAAAAAAAAAGAAAGAAAATCCTATGGAACACAATTCTGCCCTGACACACATGGGGTCACCAGGAGTGGGACTCAACTCGATGGCAACTGGTATACCATCTAACAAAAATTTAACTTGTAAAAATTAAAAGCTTTTTCACCATCTTTTTTTTTTTTTTTTTAAAAACCTGGATCCAACACCTTGTAAAGGTTAACTGTCAAAAGGTTACATTGAACAATAAGTTCATGACTGAATTCCTTCTCCAGTTTCTCCCCCCCTTTTTTTTTGGGTTCCATTTAGAATCCATCTTAGCACTGATTTGTGTTCTGGGCAACCAATTTGACTGTATTTACCTAAATCATTTGTGGACAATCAAAGCACTTCCTAATAACCTGTTATAAAACCAGAGCCATCTTCTGGGTGACTTCAATGACTTCTTCTGTTTAAATATGGAGAGGGTTAGTGACATACGTAACCTAAAGGGAAAGCTTATTGTTTACTTTGGAATTTTTTATAGAATGTCATCATTTAGAGTCCAGATTCTATTCTAGGAAAACTCTAAATTATAGCAAAACTTAATTCATAAAAATTAATATTGGCATTTCTCAACCTGAACGAACTGAAGAAAAAATTCAAGTCTCCAGTTGCAATATTGAAGGAATCTATGGGTAAAATATTGAGAGATACAGGAAGCATCAAAAGAAGAGCAATACACAGAGTCACTGTACCAAAAAGAGTTGGTGAGCATTCAAACATTTCAGAAGGTAGCATATGATCAGGAACCAATGGTACTGAAGGAAGAAGTCTAAGCTGCACTGAAGGCATTGGCAAAAAACAAGGCTCCAGGAATAGACAGAGTATCAACTGAGATGTTTCAACAAACAGATGTAGCACTGGAAGTGATCACTCGTCTATGCCAAGAAATTTGGAAGACAGCTACATGGCCAACCAACTGCAAGAGATCTGTATTTATGCCTATTCCCAAGAAAGGTGATCCAACCAAATGGAGAAATTATCAAACAATATCATTAATATCACACGCAAGCAAAATTTTGCTGAAGATCATTCAAAAGCAGTTGTAGCAGTATACCCACAGGGAACTGCCAGAAATTCAGGCTGGTTTCAGACGAGGACGTGGAACCAGGGATATCATTGCTGATGTCAGATGGATCCTGGCTAAAAGCAGAGAATACCGGAAGGATGTTTACCTGTGTTTTATTGACTATGCAAAGGCATTTGACTGTGTGGATCATAACAAATTACGGATAACATTGTGAAGAATGCGAATTCCAGAGTACTTAATTGTGCTCATGAGGAACCTGTACATAGATCAAGAGGCAGTTGTTCAGACAGAAAAAGGGGATTCTCCATGGTTTAAAGTCAGGAAAGTTGTGCGTCAGGGTTGTATCCTTTCACCATACCTGTTCAATCTGTATGCTGAGCAAATAATCCAAGAAACTGGACTCTATGAAGAACGACGGGACACCAGGATTGGAGGAATACTCATTACCAACCAGCATTATGTGGATGACACAGCCTTGCTTGCTGAAAGTGAAGAAGACTTGAAGCACTTACTGATGAAGAACAAAGATCACAGCCTTCAGTATGGATTGCACCTCAACATATAAAGAAAACAAAACCCCTCACAACTGGACCAGTAAGCAACATCATGACAAACAGAAAAGATTGAAATTGTCAAGGGTTTCGTTTTACTTGGATCCACAATCAATACCTATGGAAACAGCAGTCAAGAAATCAAAAGGTGCTGTCACCTTTGACTGGCAGTCCCTACCTGGTTCGTAGCATATTACTCAGCACTTAGTATGTGCCCAATAAATTTGCTGGTTAGATTAAAAAAAAAAAAAGAAAGAAATCAAAAGGTGCATTGTATTGGGTAAATATTCTGCAAAGGACCTCTTTAAAGTATTGAAAAGCAAAGATGTCACCTTGAAGACTAAGATACTGCCTGACCCAAGCCATGGTATTTTCAATTGCCTCATATGCATGTGAAAGCTGGACAATGAATAAGGAAGACCAAAGAAGAATTGACGCCTTTGAATTGCGGTATTGGCCAAGAACATTGAATATGCTATCGACTACCAAAAGAAGGAACATATCTGCCTTGGAAGAAGTTCAACCAGAATGCTCCTTAGAAGCAAAGATGGCAAAACTGAGTCTTACATATTTTGTGCATGCTGTCAGGAGGGATCAGTCCCTGGAGAAGGACATTATGCTTGGTAAAGTACAGGGTCGGGGAAAGAAAGGAGATTCTCAAAGAGATGGATTGACACAGTGATTGCAACAATGGGCTCAAGCATAACAAAGCTTGTGAGCATGGGGCAGGACCTGGCGGTGTTTTGTTCTGTGGTACAAAGGATTGCTATGAGTCAGAACTGATTTGAGGGCACCTAGCAACAACAACCCCCACGTGTCTGTCAGTTTGTCGTACCGTGACGGCTTGCTTGTTGCTGTGATGCTGGAAGCTATGCCACCAGTATTCAGATACTATCAGGGTCACCCATGGAGGACAGGTTTCAGCTGAGCTTCCACACTAAGACAGACTAGGAAGAAGGACCTGACAGTCTACTTCTGAAAAGCATTAGCCAGTGAAAACCTTATGAATAGCAGCGAAACACTGTCTGATATTGTGCTGGAAGATGAGCCCCCCAGGTTGGAAGGCACTCAAAAGATGACTGGGGAAGAGCTGCCTCCTCAAAGTAGAGTCGACCTTAATGATGTGGAAGGAGTAAAGCTTTGGGGACCTTCATTTGCTGATGTGGCGCCACTCAAAATGAGAAGAAACAGCTGCAAACATTCATTAATAATCAGAACCTGGAATGTACAAAGTATGAATCTAGGAAAATTTGGAAATCGTCAAAAATGAAATGGAACACATAAGCATCGATATCCTAGGCATTAGTGAGCTGAAATGGACTGGTATTGGCCATTTTGAATCAGACAATCATATAGTCTGCTATGCTGGGAATGACAACTTGAAGAGGAATGGTGTCCAAAAGAACATTTCAAGATGTATCCTGAAGTACAACGCTGTCAGTGATACGATAATATCCACACGCCTACAAGGAAGACCAGTTAATACGACTATTATTCAAATTTATGCACCAACCACTAGGGCCAAAGATGAAGAAATAGAAGATTTTTATCAGCTGCTGCAGTCTGAAATTGATCAAATATGTAATCAAGACCCATTGGTAATTACTGGCGATTGGAATGTGAAAGTTGGAAACAAAGAAGAAGGATCAGTAGTTGGAAAATGTGGCCTTGGTGATAGAAACAGTGCCAGAGATCGAATGATAGAATTTTGCAAGACCAACGACTTCTTCATTGCGAATACCTTTTTTCACCAACATAAACAGCAACTATACACATGGGCCTCGCCAGATGGAACACACAGAAATCAAATTGACTACATCTGTGGCAAGAGACGATGGAAAAGCTCAATATCATCAGCCAGAACAAGGCCAGGGGCCAACTGTGGAACAGACCATCAACAGTTCATATGCAAGTTCAAGCTGAAACTGAAGAAAATCAGAGCAAGACCACAAGAGCCAAAATATGACCTTGAGTATATCCCACCTGAATTTAGAGACCATCTGAAGAATAGATTTGATGCATTGAACACTAGTGACCGAATACCAGACGAGTTGTGGAATGACATCAAGGACATCATAAATGAAGAAACCAAGAGGTCATTGAAAAGACAGGAGAGAAAGAAAAGACCAAGATGGATGTCAGAGGAGACTCTGAAACTTGCTCTCAAACATCAAGCAGCTAAAGCAAAAGGAAGAATTGATGAAGTAAAAGAGCTGAACAGAAGATTTCAAAGGACGGCTCGAGAAGACTAAGTAAAGTATTATAATGACATGTGCAAAGAGCTGGAGATGGAAAACCAAAAGGGAAGAACACACTCGGTGTTTCTCAAGCTGCAAGAACTAAAGAAAAAATTCAAGCTTCAAGTTGCAATAGTGAAGGATTCCGTGAGGAAAATATTAAAAGACACAGGAAACATCAAAAGAAGATGGAAGGAATACACAGAGTCATTATACCAAAAAGAATTAGTCGATGTTCAACCATTTCAAAAGGTGGCATATGATCAGGAACCGATGGTACTAAAGGAAGAAGTCCAAGCTGCTCTCTGAAGGCATTGGCAAAAAATAAGGCTCCAGGAATTGATGGAATATCAACTGAGATGTTTCAACAAACAGATGCAGCACTGGAAGTGCTCACTCACCTATGCCGAGAAATATGGAAGACAGCTTTCTGGCCAACTGACTGGAAGAGATCCCTATTTATGCCTATTCCCAAGAAAGGAGATCCAACCAAATGTGGAAATTATAGAACAATATCATTAATATCACATGCAAGCAAAATTTTGCTGAAGATCAATCAAAAGCAGCTGCAGCAGTATATCGACAGGGAACTGCCAGAAATTCAGGGTGGTTTCAGAAGAGGACGTGGAACCAGGGATATCATTGCCGATGTCAGATGGATCCTGGCTGAAAGCAGAGAATACCAGAAGGATGTTTACCTGTGTTTTATGGACTATGCAAAGGCATTCGACTGTGTGGATCATAATAAACTATGGATAACACTGCAAAGAATGGGAATTCCAGAACACTTAATTGTGCTCATGAGGAACCTTTACACAGATCAAGAGGCAGTTGTTTGGATAGAACAATGGGATACTGATTGGTTTAAAGTCAGGAAATGTGTGCGTCAGGGTTGTATTCTTTCACCATACCTATTTAATCTGTATGCTGAACAAATAATCCGAGAAGCTGGACTATATGAAGAAGAACGGGGCATCAGGATTGGAGGAAGATTCATTAACAACCTGCATTATGCAGATGACACAACCTTGCTTGCTGAAAGTGAAGAGGACTTGAAGCACTTACTAATGAAGATCAAAGACCACAGCCTTCACTATGGATTGCACCTCAACATAAAGACAACAAAAATCCTCACAGCTGGACCAATGAGCAACATTATGATAAACGGAGAAAAGTTTGAAGTTGTCAAGGATTTCATTTTACTTGGATTCACAATCAACAGCCATGGAAGCAGCAGTCAAGAAATCAAAAGATGCATTGCATTGGGTAAATCTGCTGCAAAGGACCTCTTCAAAGTGTTGAAGACCAAAGAAGTCACCTTGAAGACTAAGGTGTACCTGACCCAAGCCATGGTATTTTCAATCACCTCATATGCATGTGAAAGCTGGACAATAAATAAGGGAGACTGAAGAAGAATTGATGCCTTTGAATTGTGGTGCTGGCGAAGAATATTGAATATACCATGGACTGCCAAAAGAACGGATAAATCTAAGAAGAAGTACAGCCAGAATGCTCCTTAGAGGCAAGGATGGCGAGACTGTGTCTTACATACTTTGGGCATGTTGTCACGAGGGATCAGTCCCTGGAGAAGGACATCATGCTTGGCAGTGTACAGGGTCAGCGGAAAAGAGGAAGACCCTCAACGTGGTGGATTGACACAGTGGCTGCAACATTGAGCTCAAGCATAACAACGATTGTAAGGACGGCTCAGGACCGGGCAGTGTTTCATTCTGTTGCGCATAGGGTCGCTATGAGTCGGAACCGACTCGATGGCACCTAACAACAACAACAACATTTTTGCGTGTGTGATTGTAAAGGGTATTTTATGTTTATTATCAGTGTCCACTTGAATTATCTTAGTTCCAGTGGATGTCATGAAACCCTGGTGGCACAGTGGATAAGAACTTGGCTATTAACCAAAACGCTGGCAGTTCAAATCCACCAGCTGCTCCTTGGAAACCCTATAGGGCAGTTCCACTCTGTCCTTAGGTGGTTATGAGTCAGAATGGACTCGATTGAAATGGGTTTTATGTTTTTTAATTTTTATCAGTGTCGCCATATTCATTGGTAGTATATGAAAATACAATGGATTTTCATATGTTGACCTTGTATCCTGCAACCTCATTGAAGCCACTTATTACTTCTGGGAATTTCTTATAGATTCCTAAAGATTTTCTATATAAACAGTCATGTCATCTAGAAATGGGACAGTTTTCTTTCTTTCCTCTCCATCTGTGTGCCTTTTCTTGCCTTACTGCACTGGCAACAAACTTTGGCTCTATTTTGAATAAGGGTCATGAGAGGGCAATATCTTTGCTTTGTTGCTAATCTTACAGGGAAAGCATTCCCTCTTTCACCATTAAGTAGGATGTTAGCTGTAAGGTTTTTGTAGATGTAGGTTTTATCAAGTTGAGGAAGTTCCCCTGTTTCCATTTTTCTGAGAGTTTTCATCAGGAATGGATATTGAATTGTGTCAAGTGTTTTTCTACATCTATTGATAAACTCATGTGTTTTTTCTTTTTGAGCCTGTTAACGTGGTAAATTACATTGATTGATTTTCTAATATTGAGCCAGCCTTGCATACCTGGAATAAACCCCACTGGTTCATGATGTGTAATTCTTAATATTGCTGAATTCTACTTGTTAATATTTTCTTAATGTTTGGATCTACATTCATGAGGGATATTGGTCTGTAGTTTTCTTTTTTTGTGCTGTCTTTGTCTAGTTTTGTTATCAGGGTAATACTAGCTTAATAAAATTTATTGGAAAGTACTCTTCTATTATCTGGAAGTGAGTGTGTAGAATTTGGTGTTAATTCTTCTTTAACCGCATGGTAGATTTCTCCACATGGGCTTGGAGATTTTTGGGGGGCAGTTTTTAAATTGTAAATTCAGTTTCCTTCATAGCTATACCCAGTGCTGTCAAGCCTATTCCGACTGATAGCCACCCTATAGGACAGAGTAGAACTGCCCAATAGGGTTTCCAAGGCTGTAAATCTTTATGGAAATTTTCAGACTGCCACATCTTTCTCCTGCAGCGTGGCTGGTGGGTTGAACCGCTAACCTTTCTGTTAGCAGTTGAGTGCTTAACCACTGTACTACCAGGGCTTCTTTCATTGTGTTAAACCAAAACCCGATTCCGACTCTAGGACAGGGTAGAACTGCTCGATAGGGTTTCCAAGAAGCAGCTGGTGGATTCGAACTACCAACCTCTTGGTTAGCAGGCAAGCTCTTAACCACTGCACCACCAGAGCTGCTTCATAGCTATACCAAACCAAAAACCCAAACCCATTGCTGTTGAGTTGATTTCAACTCATAGCAACCATATTAAAAAAAAAAAAAAAAAAAACCCGTTGCCCTAGAGCAATTCCAACTCAAAGTGACCCTATAGAACAGAGTAGAACTGCCCCATAGAGTTTCCAAGAAGCGCCTGGTGGATTCAAACTGCCAACCTCTTGATTAGCAGCTGTAGCACTTAACCACTATGCCACCAGGGTCTCCATATAGTGCTATTTAAGTAATCTATTTCGTATTGGGGGAGTAAGGTAGTTTCTGTTTTTGGTGGAAGCAATTCATTTTGTCTAAGCAGTCAAATTTGTGTGTGTAGGGTATTTTGTGTATTCCTTTATGATTTTTTTGATGTCTGCAGGGTCAGTAGTGTTATTCTGTTTCATTCCTGATATTTTAAATGTGTGTCTCCTCTGTTTTTTCTTTGTCAGTCTTGCTAGAGTTTTATCAATTTTTTTTTTTTTTGTGGTCTTTTCAAAGAATCAGCTCTTTGTTTCATTAATTGTCGTTACTGTTTTTCTATTTTCAGTCTCACTTATTTCTGCTCTTACAATCATGTCTCTCCTTCTGCTTGCTTTGGGATGATTTTGTTCTTGTTTTTCTAGATCTTGAGGGTGGGAGCTTAGATTACTGATTTGAGACCGTTCCTCTTTTCTAGTGTATGCATTTAGTGCTAAAAATTTCCCTCTCAGCACTGTTTTAGCAATTTCCCACAAATTTTTATATGCTGTATTTTCCTTTTCACTCACTTCAGTATATTTTTATTTCCCTTGAGACTTCATCTTGGACCCATGGATTACTTAGAAGTGTATTGTTTAGATTCCAAGTGTTTAGAGAATTTCCTGTTATCTTTCTGTTATTGATTTCTAGCTCAATTCTATTGTGATCGGAGAACACACTCTGTATGATTTCAATTCTTTTAAATTTGTTGAGATTTGTTTTATGACTCAGGGTATGATCTATCTTGGTATATGTCATGGATTGAATTATGTCCCCCCAAAAATGTGTGTATCAACTTGGTTAGGCCATGATTCCCAGTATTGTGTGGTTGTCCTCCATTTTGTGATTGTAATTTTATGTTGAGAGGATTAGGGTGGGATTGTAACACCACCCTTACTCGGGTCGCCTCCCTAATCCAATATAAAGAGAGTTTCCTGGGGGTGTGGACTGCACCACCTTTTATCTCTCAAGATATAAAAGGAAAGGGAAGTAAGCAGAGAGTTGGGGACCTCATATCACCAAGAAAGCAGCACCAGGAGCAGAGCACATCCTTTGGACACGGGATTCCTGCGCCTGAGATGCTCCTCAACCATGGGAAGATTGAGGACAAGGACCTTCCTCCAGAGCCGACAGAAAGAGAAAGACTTTCCCTGGAGCTGATGCCCTGAATTTGGACTTGTAACCTACTAGACTGTGAGAAAATAAATTTCTCTTTATTAAAGCCATCCACTTGTGGTATTTCTGTTATGGCAGCACTAGATGACTAAGACAGTATATGATCCATGACTTTTAAAAAAGAATGTTCTACTGTTGTTGGGTGGAGTGCTCTGTAAATATCAATTAGCTTCTGTTGGTCAATGGTGTTATTGAGTTCTTCTATATCCTTGCTGATTTTCTGTATAGCTGTTCTATAAATTGTTAAGAAACGGGTGTTGAAGTCTCCAACTATACTTGTAGATTTGTCTATTTCTACTTTCAGGTTTATTAATTTTGGCTTCACATATTTTACAGCTCTGTTGTCTGGTGTGTATATTTTCGGATTGCTATGTCTTGTTGGTAAATTGACTCCTTTAGCATTATATGATGCCCCTCTGTCTCTGGTAATAGTCTTTGCTCTGAAGGCTACTTCATCTAATACTCCTGCTTTCCATTGATTAATATTTGCATAATATATCTTTTCCATCCTTTTACTTGCCTCCTGCCTATATCGTAATATTTGAAGTGAGTTTCTTAGTGGATAGCAAATAGTTAGGTCATGCTTTTTAATTGACTCTGCCAACCCGTCTTTTAATTGGTATATTTAGACCATTTCTATTTAATGTAATTATTGATATGTTAAGGCTTAAGTCTGTCATTTTATTTTTTGTTTTCTATTTGTCCTCTTTGTTTTTTGTTTCTCTGTTTTCTTTTCTATGTCTTCCTATAGGCTATATGAACATTTTTTAGAAATCCATTTTTATTTATGTATAGTGTTTTTTTTTTTTAAATAATATTTGATTGTGTTTTAGGTGAATGTTTACACAACAAATTAGGTTCCCATTTAACAATTTTTATACAAATCGTTCCATGACATTGATTACATTTTTTACATTGTGTCAGCATTCTCACTGTTTCCATTCTTTTTATTCTGTTTCCATTAATCTAGCTTCCCTGCCCCTCCTTACCTTCTCATCTTTGCTTTAGGGTAAATGCTGTTTGGTCTCATATAGCTGATTATTTAAGGGATCACAGTACTCATAGGTGGTATTATTTTATAAGCCAGTCTATTATTTGGATGAAAGGTGACCACCAGGAGTGACTTCAGTTCCAAGTTCAAAGGGTATCTTAGGGTGATAGTCTTGGGGGTTCTTCTAGTCTCTGTTGGTCCAGTAAATCTGGTCTTTTTTTTTTTGGAATTTGAATTTTGTTCTACATTTTTCTTCCATTCTATCTGGAACCGCCTATTGTGTCCATGGTCAGAACATTTGGTAGGAGTAACCAGGCACTATCTAGTTCTTCTGGTTTCAGGCTAGTCTATAGCTTTTTTTTTCTTTCATTTCAATCATAGTTTTGTTTTATTTTGTTTTTTAATTGCTCTTTAGATGAAGGTTTTTGGAGCAAATTAGTTTCTCACTAAACAATTAATACACATATTGTTTTGTAACCTTGGTTGCCAACCCCACAACTTGTCAACACTTTCTCCTTCTCAACCTTGGTTTCCCCATTTACATTTGTTTAGCTTTCCTGTCCCCTCTTGCCTTCTCATCCTTGTCCCTGGGCTGGTGTGCCTGTTTAATCTTTATACACAGCAGAGTTATGTATGTTATTGTTTCTTTTATGGGCCTGTCTAATCTTTGGCTGAAGGGTGAACCTCAGGAGGGACTTCAGTACGGAGTTAAAGTGGTGCCCGGAGGCCATACTCTCAGGGTTTCTCCAGTCCCTATCAGACCAATAAGTCCGGTCTTTTTTTGTGAATTTAAATTTTGTCCTATATTTTTCTTCAGCTCTGTCTTGGATCCTCTATTGTGATCCCTGTCAGAGCAGTCAGTGGTGGTAGCCAGGCACCATCTAGTTGTGCTGGACTCAGTCTGGTGGAGACTGTTGTAGCTGTGGTCCATTAGTCCTTTGGACTAATCTTTCCCTTTGTGTCTTTGGTTTTCTTCATTCAGCATTGCTCCAGATGGGTTGGGACCAGTGGAGTATCTTAGATTGGTCTATAGTGTTTTTGAGTCTTTGCATAACATTTTTAGTGGTTGCTCTAGGTATTATATGCATAATTTATGAGTCTACTGTGTCATCATTTACTAGTTTGAGTGAAGTGTAGAAAAGTTACCTCTCTTTGTGTCCCTTTACCTTCCCCAGTTTAATAATAAAAGTGTCTTAAATATTTCCTCTACATATATTCAGAACCATATCAGATAATGCTCTAATTTTTGCTTCAACTGGTAAAACTCAAAGGTGAAGAAAAGCCTGTTGTATTTACCCATACCTTGTTTACTGTTTTTTTCTTTCTTGATGTTCCAAGGTTCCTTATTTTATTGTTTCCTTTCTATTTAGAGAACTTCCTTTAGCTTTTTTTTTTCCTTAGGTTAGTCAAGCTGGCAACAAATTCTCTTAGTTTTCCTTCATCTGAGTATGTCATGATTTCCCCTTTATTCTTGAGGAATATTTTCACTCGGAATAGAATTCTGTATTGATAGTTGTTTTTCTTCCAGCCCTTGGAAAATATTTTGCCACTTCTTCCTGTCCTCCATGGTTTTTAATGAGAAATCCACTGTCGTTTCCCTTGTAGACAAGGTGTCATCTACCTTTTCAAAATTTTTTCTGCCTTCATTTGACTATGATGTGTCTTGGTGTGGATTTCTTTGGGTTTGTCCTGTTTGGGAGAGAGCATAACCCTGCTGACACCCTGAATTCAGACTTATAGCCTCCACAACTGTGAGACAATAAATTTCTGTTGTTTTAAGCCACATAGTTTGAGATCATTTATTACGGCAGCCCTAGAAAACTAATACAAAAGCCGAAGTTTTTAGCTGTTCTTGGTGGGAGATATAGGAAAAAGTATGTCTATTCCATCTTCCCAGAAGTGGGAGTCCTACCTAGCATTTTTTAGAAGGCATATCAGATCATGTGATTCCCCTGGCTAAAACCCTTCGATGGCTTCCCATCACTAAGGATAAAGACCAAAATCCTTTGCATGGGTTTGTTAAAAAGTCTTACCCTACCAGTAGTAAATGTTTAACAAATGTCTCTGGGGTGAGGGTGGGGGCTGGAGGAGGTGAAGAGAAGGAACCCTGATGTGTAGTGTCTGCCGATTTCTGTGGTGTAAATACTCCTATCCTGGCCAATTTCAAGCTGCCAACATGATGTTGCTGAATATGGAGTTGGGAAAAAAATGCTAATAACTGACTCTCGCGCACCACTGCAGCCTCATTCTATGTCATTCTCTGTCTCTTTAAGAGTACACTATGCACGCTACAGCCTCCAGCCCTTTCTGCACCCTGTTCCCTCTTCCACCCTCAGTGTTATGTGTATCCAAGCTGGCTCACAAGAACAAAAGCTAAATTTTCAGAAAAATTTCAAATTGGTTGTAAAATGCTACAAATTAGGGCTTTTCTTTCCTTTCTTTCTCTTTTTTACTTATTTTTTTAAAACATTTACCAGCATACCAGGTCCCTGGGTGGCACAAATGGTTATTCCACTTGAATACTAACCGAAAGGTTGGAGGTTCGAGCCCACCCACTGGCACCATAAAAAAAAGGCCCTGGTGATCTGCTTCTATAAAGATTACAACCGAGAATATCCTATGGAGCTCAATTCTACTCTGTATCACATGGGGTTGCCATGAGTCTGAATCAACTTGATGGCAACAGGTTTCTTTGTTTGTTTGTTTTTGCCAGCATACCACTGCATCCATACTCTTCTGCCTGGCTCATCCTTCAATCTCGAACCATTTCCTGTAGGAGGACTCCTTCCACACACCCAACTAAGTTAAATTCCCTTCTTTCTGCTTCAAAACACTCCATAGTTCCCTTTTCCTAAAATTTATTGGAATTAACATTAATTGACATAATTCATACCATAAGTTCGATAATGAAAGGGGCCTTTTGCAAGTAAATACTTAAAATATCAGATGCTTCTTTATGTAGATCAGCATGGTGTAGCTGATACACAGCCGGTGCTCTAAATATTTTAAAATGTTTGTTGAATGAATGGGTGGATGAAAGGAATACAACTGAAGTAAAATCACAACTTATTGCATTGTAAACTGAGTGAAATTATGAAGAAGGGTAGGAAACTGTATGGAGTGTGCATAAAGTGTTCTTAGGTTTATGCAGCAGAATCTAGTAGACAGAACACCATAGCCAATTCCTACTGCAGGCAAATCTCCAAAGGAGAGATTAAGATGTGTTTTCATAGCTTAACGGAACTGCCCCAAAGGCTATCTGTTTTCCCACTGTAGTTCTGTACAAAGCAAAGCCAAAGAAAAGGCCAAACCACGTACTGCCTAGTCGATTGCAACTCATGGCAGCCCCACGTGTATCAGAGTAGAACTGTGGTTCATAGGGATTTTAATGGCTGATTTTTTGGAAGTAGAATGCCAGGCCTTTCTTCCAAGGTGCCTCTGGGTGGATGTGAACCTCCAACCTTTTGGTTAGCAGCTGTTATGGATTGAATTATATCTCCCCAAAATGTGTGTATCAACTTGGCTAGGCCATAATTCCCAGTATTGTGTGGCTGTCCTCTATTTTGTGATCTGATGTGATTATCCTACTTGTTGTAAATCCTCATGGCACAGTGTTTAAGAGCTCGGCTTCTAACCACAAGGTTGGCAGTTTGAATCTACCAGCCGCTCCTTGGAAACATTTATGGGGCGGTTCTACTCTGTCCTAGAGGGTCACTATGGGTCAGAATTGACTAGATGGCAACAGGTTTGGTTTTTGTTTTTTTATGTTAATGGAGCAGGATTCAATCCATAGGATTAGGTTGTATCTTGAGTCAACCTCTTCTGAGGCATAAAAGAGAGCATCAAGCAAAGAGGAGGGGGACCTCATCCCACCAAGAAAGAAGCACCCGAAGCAAAGCACGTCCTTTGGACCCGGGATCCCTGTGATGAGAAGCTCCTAGGCCAGGGCAAGATTGATGACAAGGACCTTCTTCTAGAGCCAGCAGAGACAGAAAGCCTTCCCCCGGAGCTAGCGCCCTAAATTCTGACTTCTAGCCTACTGGACTGTGACAGAATAAACTTCTCTTTGTTAAAGCCATCCACTTGTGGTATCTCTACTATAGCAGCACTAGATGACTAAGACAGCAGCCATGCACCAGCCAGGCACCGCATACAAAGCAAACAATCTTCAAATGGTTGCTGCATCCTCTCTTGCATCCCTACAGTCGCTTCTTCACAAGAGTCACTGTCAGTCCCCTACCTTAAACCCTCCAATGGCTTCCCATAACCTTTGTAATAAAATCCCCACCTTAACTGGCCTTTGCCTACGTCCCTGACATCTCTTACCACTCTTGCCTTGTTCAATAAGCTCTAAATTTATTCACTGAACACATACTGAGCATGAACAATGTGACCAGTTAACAACCAAAAATACCTATTCTTGGTGAGGACACACTATAAACAATAAACCTAATACAGTAGTAAATGACAAAGTAAAGTAGAAGGTGTTCCGACTCAGACCACTCCATGTGACAGAGTAGAGCTGCCTCATAGGGCTTTCTAAGCTGAAATCTTTACGGAAGCAGATTTCCAGTCTTTCTCCCCTGGAGCTACTGGGTAGGTTCCAAACCACCAACCTTTCTGTTAATAGCTCAGTGCTTAACCATTGTGCCACCAGGGCCCCATTAGAAGGCATACCAAAATCAAACCAATCCCATTGCCATCAAGTCAATTCCAACTCATAGAGACTCTATAGTACAGAGTAGAGCTGCCCCATAGGGTTTCCAAGGAGTGGCTGGTGGATTCAAACTGCTAACTTTTTGGTTAGCAGCCAAGCTCTTAACTACTGCACCACCAGGGCTCCGTTAAAAAGAAAAAAGAAGAAGAAAAAAAAAAGAGCAAAGTGAATGGAGAAGCCGATCATGCAAGACCTTTTAAATCATCATAAGGACATTGGCATTTCTTGAGTAAAATGGGGAGCCACTGGAGAGTTTTCTGAAGACAAGTGGATCTGACTTATACTGTAAAATTAGATCTGTGGGCTGCTCTGTAAAGGGAGGGCAAAAAGGCTAGAAACAGGAGACTAGCTAGAGATTATTGCAGTAATTCACATCAGAGCGGTCACAGATGGTGAGAAGCATCAGATTCTGAGTACGATTTGAAGGTATAGCCAACAGAATTTTTTCTTTTGTATTTTTCTAAATTGTGCTTTTTTAAGTGAAAGTTTACAATTTCTCATCCAAAAATTTAGACACACATTGTTATATGACCCCAGTTGCTCTCCCTACAATGTGACAGCACACTCCTCTCCACCCTGTATTTCCCAAGTCCATTCAACCAGCCTGTCCCCCTCTGCGTTCCCATCTCGCCTCCAGACAGAAGCTGCTCAGTCTCATGTGTCTATACTTGAGCTAAGAAGCACACTCCTAACCAGTATAATTTTGTGTCTTATGGTCCAGTTCAGTCTTTCCAACAGAATTTCTTGATACAACAAGGGCACGTGTTGAGAAAAAGGAAATCCAAGGATGACTCTAAAGTTTTTGGCTTGAGCAACTGGAAGGATGGAGTTGCTATAAACTAAAATGTGGAAAACTGTAGATAAAACAGGTTTTGGGCCATCGGAAGGTCAGTTTGGGCGTGTCAAGTTTGAGATCTATGGACTTCAAAGTGGTGATGTTAAGTGGCCTGCCACATATAGAAGTACAAAGGCTGAAGATATAAATTTGGGGATTATTTGTATGTAGACATTACGTTAAAGCCATGGGAAGAAATCACCCAAGGAAGTAAATTTAAGTGAAAAAGAGGATTGAGAACCTAGCCCAGTTGCCAACAAAGGAGATTGAGATGGTGTGGTCTGTGAGGTAGGAGAAAATGGAGAGGAGTATGGAGTTCTGGAAGCCAAATCCAGCCTTCTGTTTCTCAAGCCCATTCCTGCCTCGGGGCCTTTGCACTTGCTCTTTCCTCAGGTTCGGCTGCAGCTAAACGTCACCTTCTCACAGAGGCCTTTCCTAATCACCTGACTTAACACTGCCCTCTCTTCCCCTCAATCTCACCCTGTTTTGTTTTCTTCATAGGACTTACCTCTCTATCTGAAGTTTTCTGCTCTTGACTTTGTGTATTACTTCTCTACTAGAAAGGGCCTTGTCTGACTCCATCATCACTGTGTTTCTCCTATTAACAATAGGGCCTGGTACATAGTAGGTAAGGAGCCCTGGTGCCGCGATAATTAAGTGCTCAGCTGCTAACTGAAAGGTCAGCAGTTCGAACCCACCAGTGGCCCCAATGGCGAAAAGACCTCGTTATCTGCTCCTGTAAAAATGACAGCCTGGGAAACCCTATGGGGCAGTTCCACTCTGTCACATAGGGTCACTAGGAGTCAGAATCGACTCGACGGCACACAGCAACATGTAGTAGGTACTCAATGAATTTGTTGAATGGTGAATAATGAAGTCCTCAATACCTTAATCTTATATGGGTTTCTAGAAGTTATGCAGGAGTATGTTGTTGTTAGGTGCCGCTGAGTAGGTTCCAACTCAACAGCTACCCTATGTACAACAGCATGAGCCACTTCTGGGTCCTGCACCGCCCTCACAATGGTTGTTATGCCTGAGCCCATTGTTGTAGCCGCTGTGTCAATCCATCTCGTTGAGGGTTTTTCTCTTTTTCCCTGACCCTCTATTTTACCAAGCATGATGTCCTTCTCAGGGGACTGGTCCCTCCTGATAATATGTCCAAAATATGTGAGACTAGTCTTGCCATCCCTGCTTTTAAGGACCATTCTGGTTATGCTTCTTCCAAGACAGCTCCATTCATTCTTTCAGCAGTCCATGGTATAGTCAGTATTCTTTGCCAACACCATAATTCAAAGGCATCAGTTTTTTTGGTGGTTTTATCCATTGTCCAGCTTTAGCATGCGTACGAGGCAACTGAAAACACTATGGCTTGGGTCAGGCACACCTTAGTCTTTAAAGTGACATGTTTGCTTTTTAACACTTTAAAGAGTTCTTTTGCAGCAGATTTGCCCAACGCAATGCCTCTTTTGATTTCTTGACTGCTGCTTCCATGGGTATAGGAGTCCATAGACACACAATAAATTAGAGGGCATAAATTTTAACATGGAATCATTAACAAAACAGGCTATGAAAAATTTTGTCGAGTTCCTATAATGCCTTAAGGTCTCCCACACTTTTTCTCTTTCCACATCTGGTCAAAACTGTGGTAGCATTTTCACGGATTTGTTGTTCTTGTTTATGACTAAGACAAGGAAACAAATCGCAGCAATGGAGTATAACAGACTCCACTGCTCTCCAATTTTCTTCTAAGAGAAAATACGAGATTTCAAATAAACCAAGATTTAAGAGTGATTTAGCTGAATCATAGGTCTGCGAAGTTAGAGCTGTAAAAGGGGCGGGGGGGCTCGTCTAGAAATGGGGGAAGACATATGTGTGCTTTGGCTGGGAGAGAATGACCAGGAGACAAATGGCAGTACCCACAAAAAATTAAGAATTACAGTGACTGCAGATGGGTCAGTATGACGATAGCCCAAGGAGCGAAAAGAGGACAGATATGAGGGAGAAAGGACCTGACTAATGGAGGAGTGGAGAATGGGTCCTCAAGCCTGTGAAGCTGAAGGCGTGTACCTAAAGCAAAGGCTACTCTAGGACTGACGGGTACTACAGGTGAGCTGGAGAGGACATCGCCCGGCTCCTAAGCCTCCTCCATTTCTGGTGGGCAGGGGACGGCAGGGCTGGAGGTTGCCTGATCAGTGATTTGGCCCTGGGAAGGAGGCTCGGGGATCTTCTCTCCCCCCTTCGAACCCCTGAGCGTTTCCCGGATGGAAGTCAGGAAACCAAAAGGCCTCGGGCCTCCGAGGGAGGCTGCACCCCGAGCCTGGCTGGGATGCTGGTCAGGACCTAAGAAAGGCCAGCGTGGGGTCTCGGCAGCAGGCGGCCGCCCGACACTCGCCCCTTCCCTGGCCTAACGCGGCGGGGACCCGGGGCCTCGAGGCCGGCCAGGCGGGGCCGGGCCGCGGCCGCAGGTCGGGCCAGAGGAGGAGGAAGCAGCCGCCGCCCCAAGCAAGGGAGTGGGGCCGGGGGCTTCCTGGGGGAGGGCGAGACAGCGAGGCTTTCGACCGTTTCCCCCGGCTTGCTCACGTCGGCCTGGCCCCGCCCGGCCCCGCCCCAGACCCCGGGCCACCACCTCTTCCTTCGCGGCCGCCAGGCGGGGGGGAAACCGCAGCAGCGCCTTTAAGAGGCGTGGCCATGTGCTCCGCCCCTACTGCCCCGTGCGCGCCAGTGTGGGGTGGGGCGCGGGAGGAGGGGCTCGGGGGTGGGGGGGACAGTGAGGCGTGCACTCCTGCGCTTGCGCAGTGGCCAGACGCCAGACAGTGTGTTTCCAAAATGGCGGCAGCGATGGATGTGGATACCCCGAGCGGCACCAACAGCGGCGCGGGCAAGAAGCGCTTTGAAGTGAAAAAGGTTGGGTCTCGCCAGCGCCTTCCTCAAAGAAGCTAGAGAGGCGCGGATCTGGCTGGCAGGCCCGAGGGTGACCGAGGCGCGAAGGAAAGGGCTTCATTTCAGGGCGTTCCTGGGACCGGGTACACGAAAGGAAGCTGGGGGGCGGGCCTTAGCGTTGATTAGCGTGACGGCGGCCCAGTGTCGGAGGCAGTGTTGGTTTCGCCGTGAAGCAGTGGGGCCAATCACGGAGGCGCTTATTGGGATAGGCGGGGTTGTGATTTGGTTGCGGGAGCCAAGCGCCTGAGCTGTCACTGGAGTGGTTGAGGGGTGGAGGAAGGAGTGGGTGGGGTGAGGATGGGGGAGTCGGAGCGACTGCGGTGTGTGGAGGATGGGATAGTGCGGCGAAAGCCGGGAACCCGAGGTCCTACCGCAGTGGAGGCCTTTGAGCCGGGCTGGTGATCCCCTTGCCCCGCCCTTCTCTGTAGCTTGGGAGCCTCTCTGATTCTGAGGGTGCCCTACTGGTCCCCGCGCAGTCGAGGCCTCCATTAACCCTCTCTTTGGCCTTTACCCCGCTGAGTTAAAGTGTCTCAAGTGAGAAGCTTGGCTCTGCTAAGAAGTCTGTTGGTTTGTTACACAGCACTGCCAGCCCTGTGGTTCCCCGTCACGCTCAGAGTTCCTCCTTACGCTCCCCACCACAAAGAAGAAAGCATAGTGGAATTCGTTAAAATGTGAACCCAAGCCTTGTGGCATTTAGGGAGGGTTGAGTGCTAGTAAAGAATGACTTGGTAAAAGTGGGAAAACATGAATGTGTAACGTGTCTTTCTGCATGAAATGCCTTTGCCTTTTAGGCTTGCCAACAGTTTGGGAGAAATGTGTCGATTCCCACCTAAGATAAAATAAATCTGTTCAAAATGAGGATTCTGAAATAGGAAAGGTGTTATTCCTGGACGACCTGTCTGAACACGGACGACATTCCCCATCCAAAGTGCTTTTTGGCGGCTCATTGTGGGCACTGCCTGCTCAATTACAGCCCGCAGCCATGTTGAAGAATAAAAGAACTCGCTTTTTTTTCCCCCGAAGTTGGAGGTGTGGGATGAAAAGTGCTGAAGTTATGAGACACAGAGAGAATTAGGTTTGAAGGAGATGGTGTTGGGGGTGGCACCAAATTAGTGGATGAAAAGGGAGCTTCAGAGTATTTATAGCGGCAGAAGCAGGAAGGTTGAATTAAGTACCACTTTTAGATAAACTTTTGTCAGAATTCTCTTAACAAAACGTAGACGTCTAAGCATGTAAGCGTTGAGAGCATCAGTTTATTTGATGGTAGGAACTAAACAAAGTTCTAGTGGTTTCTAGAGTTGGTTATGGAGTGATTTCATAGGATTCGAGTGATGACCTTGTTATGTGTACTGACACAGTGGGTAGTTAGTTATCCAGCTTATCCCACGATCACCCATGCTGTGATCCAGTCATCATCTTAGTTCATTCTGTTCCTAGCTGTCCCCTCCCCACTCAGCCTTCCAAAGCTGCCTTGCAGCACAGGTATTTATGCAGATACTGAGTTCTTATGCAGCTGCCTGGGGAACCTGCACAGTAATGCAAGTTTGTGCTTATTAATGCCAGAACAGGCACTTAAAAATTATTCGTGATTTGCTTACATTAATATGACTGATTTAAATTATTTTAAGCTATAGGGAGAAAATCAAAGATGATACATTAAATTCTGCGTTCATACATCAGCCTTTGAGAGATTGGGAGAATATACATGAATTTTACTGTTGTCATTTGATATAATAACTAAGAGTAATATGAAAAAACTGTTTTGTTTGGTGGTCCCTGTGGCCAAAGAGATGGTAACTGCTCCTGCGGTATGCAACTTGAAGTGTGTGTGTGTGTGTATGTTATGTTACAAGGAGAGTGCATTGTTCCCCTTTTTCTCTTTGCAGTGGAATGCAGTAGCCCTCTGGGCCTGGGATATTGTGGTTGATAACTGTGCCATCTGCAGGAACCACATTATGGATCTTTGTAAGTAATTGGAGGAGGAGGGGAGGAAGTTGAGGAGGTTACAGGGATTGTGGCTATCCTGATGTGACCAGTTTTCTTGGTCACAGAGAGAGTTATAAAGCATAGTCAGAAGTGCTTGGGGTCTTTTGCATTTAGTCTTTTGGTGTGTTTAAAATAGAGTAGGTTTTTATGTTGTCCTGGAGGCATACCCAGCTCTCAAAATAGATCTACTCAATCTAAAGATGGCAAGGCCACATTTAGAATGAATTGTGGACACAGAGGCACTGTTGATGCTTTCTCTTTATGTTTCTTGTCTCCTACCCAGACTCAAAGGCAGAAATAGCGAAAGGAAGAAACTAAACTTGGAGCTAAAATATTCTATCTGAGCTAGTTTTTGCTAGGCAGCATTTATAAAGAAAAACCTAAGAAGTAAGGATTTTTGATTTTAGCCCCAAACGTTGTAAAGAGGATAGCACCACCAACTTCTAAATAGGCAATTGCACTAAAGAAATTTTATTTTAATCTCCATATATTTCATTACACATGGTGGTTAACACATACTACATCTGATTATAGCTGTTGACTGGGCAAGAAGGTTGATTACACCAAGAACCAAAAAACCAAACCAAACCCATTGCCATAGAGTCAATTCTGACTCATAGTGACCCTATAGGATAAAGTAGAACTGCCCCATAGGGTTTCCAAGGAACGTTGGGTGGATTTGAACTGCCGACCTTTTGGTTAGCAGCCGTAGCACTTAACCGCTACGCCATCAGGGTTTCTGACACTAAGAACAGTTGAAATTAACTTTTTTCATCCAGGTGTTAAAATGGTTTGTTGTTGAGATCAGACATGGGACAAAGGAACTTTAAGTTTTTAGAATTGAAATTATGGGCATTTACTTTTTAAATAACTTACCTGCCCCTCCAGCTTCTTCAACCACTTTCCCACTCACTATGGTAGTTTCTCTGTCCTCCTTTCCATTGCTGAAGTGTCCACGCCCTCTGTTAGAGCCCTTCCGTATTCTCTTCTCTGTGCCTGGAATACCTCCCTACCCTCCCCTTTGTCTAGCACAGCGTTTCGCGATATCACTGAGCCACAAGTGGGAACACATATATAATCTTAAAATTTTTCTACTGCTCATGTTAATAAAGTAAACGGTAAAATGAATTTTAATAATGTGTTTTGCTTAACCTACTAGAGCCAAACTATTTTCATTTCAACATGTAATCGGTGTAAAAAATAACAAGTTCATTTACAATCTTTTTTCCTGGTACTACGTAAAAACTCACTAACCCACTGCCATCAAGTCAGTTATGACTCAATAGTGACCCCATAGGGTTTCCAAGGCTGTAAATCTCTGTGGAAGCAGACTGCCACATCTTTCTCCCATGGAGCCCAGCAGTGGTTTTGAACCATTGACCTTTCAGATAGTAGTTGATCGCTTTAACCGTTGCATCACCAGGGCTCCTTGATACTCCGTACATCTTTGAAATTCAGTGTGTATTTCACCCTTAGAGCACATCTCAGTTCAGCCACATTTCAAGTGCTCAGTAGCCACATGGGGCTAATGGCCACTCTGTTGGACAATGCAGGAGTAACCCAGTCATCCTTTAGCTGCCACCTTGAACTTGATCAAAAATTTTTTCTCTAACCATACATACCCACAAACACAGGTTTTGACAGTTCTCCTGTTCAGTATTCCCAGGACATCTATACTTTCTTTTAGTAACTGTTATTTTAGTTGGTTTTCTATCACATCCATGTTGTTTGCTGCTATAGCCCCAGCATCTAGCATAGTGTCTAGTACACAGTAAGTTCTTGATAAATATTTGTTGAATAAATAATAATAACCCAGAATAGGGGGATAATCTGTGAGTATTTGAACTTAGAAAGCACAAATCAGTATTTTGTGTTGGAAAGCAATCTTGGCATGTGTTGGCAGTTTACTGCCCGTGGTTTCTCTGGGCTTTGACCGTGTTTACCTTTTCACACTGCAGTCGAAGCAGATCAGTGGCCACCGTGACGTTTCACGTAGATGGAAGGTGCCCATCACAGAAAAACACGTGCACAGTTACACATATGTTTGGGTGGGGTCTTTGATTACATGTTTGTCCATTTCTGTGCCTTGCATTCTCACAAGGAGTTGTGCCCAGAGAATATTTTACTTCCTTGGGGCTCCTTTCTGAAAATAGTGATTTTATGTAGCTTCAATTCTTTTTTTTTTTTTAAACCTCTGTATTTAAGTCATTGTGTGTCTCTCTGGATACCAGGGAGTGCATTTCTTGGGAGGACCACAAAAGACAAAGGCCATCCATAGTCTGTCTTCCTAGAGCAAGTTTAATGCTCGAGGCATCAGTGTCGACCTTCAATTAGGTACAAGTTTTATAACTTGGTAGGTTTTAAATGTCAGACAAAGAAGCAGAATATTGAACTCCAATGACAAAAAATTCTGGAAGTATTTTCTTTTTAAGCAACTTATTTTCGTTATTCAGTGAATATTTATATGCTGGGGATATGCACCAGGATAAAGCAGTGACTGAGATCAAGCTTTTAGCCATAAGAAGCATACCTTTTCTTTATAATAGACACTAATGAGAAGCCGTGTCATCGCTACTGGGCTTGCCTGCCTTACGGAAATAAGTGGATTATAATTTTTGTGAAGAGACCAGGGCTCCAAATAACTAGACACATAGTTTTAAATAAATAAAAGTGGCTATGGCTTTGCCCAAGGAGCCCTTGTGGCACAGTAGTTGAATACTCGGCTGCTAACTGAAAGGTCGGCGATTTGAACCCACCAGCCGCTCTGTGGGAGAAATGTGGCAGCCTGCTTCTGTGAAGATTTCAGCCTGTGAAATCCTATGGGAACAATTCTCTTCTGTTCTCTAGGGTTGCTGTGAGTCGGAACTGACTGACGGCGATGAGTTTGTTTTTTAGATGACTTTTCCCCAGTCAGACTCTTTTAAAAAGTATTCTTGGTGTGAAGACTTCTTTTGAGTCTGTATTGTTACTGTGTGCCCCACTTGAGTGTTACATTGGTTTTACATTGCCCCATTTCTTGGTGGTTTTTACTGAAATTCATAATCTGCTAGGTATTATTTTCTCCATTACCTTTGGGGATCTTACCCCAGAGTAAGAGGGCATCCAGAAGGGCTTGGACCCAGCCTTTGCCCTTAGGAAGTTAGTCTCTTTTGATGTTTTGAGTATGAAATCTGTCACCTCCCAAGTTGAAGCCACTGCTTCCTTCCCAGTCCCTTGGTGGTAATGGACTTGTATTGAAGTTTGAAAGTCCCCAGACGTTTTAAATCATGTGACATAAGCTTCCGCCTTTGCAGGGATGTGAGAGAAACCCGTTAGACACGGCTTCTGTCTGTCTGGTCCCAGTTGGCCGTGAACACTTCCTTCCCCTCTTTAAACTAACTTGACTCAACTCCTATACTCCCGTTCTACACCAGAAGCTCAGACACACTACCGTGGCAGCACATTTTACACTCGTATTTAATCATTTTTCATGTCGTATCCTTCTTATCTGGAATCCTGGATTACAATCCTATCCCTCCCATGTATTTTTGTTCCTTATTAAGAATTTTTTGGTAAGGAATAAATATGTATCTGGCCCCCATTTTCTCTACTTAGAGCCTTGGTTTCTGTTTGCCTTTTGAGAGACTACTGTGTACTTAGCATAGAAAGACAGGGTCCCTCTGCAGGAACTTCAAGGGGACAGGGCAGAGGTTAGGTACGTAAAGAGATAATGGCAATGCAATAGATAAATGCTGTAATAAATAATAAGTGTTACGAGTGCTAAAAGGAGAGTCCACTTGGGAGAGTAAGGAAGAGCTTCACCCAAGAAGTAGGAATTCAAGCTGGATCTTGAAGGGTTGGAAGGGATTTACAGTGATGGAACGGGAGGAGGGGAGTGTCCTAGGTATGGGTTAATAACAGCACGGAGGAAGGAAAGGACTCTGTCCTGAATGGGACTTGAGGGATTCTTTAGGTTAATACTGCTGTGTCCACAAGTTAGAAAGGAAGACTGAAAAAAAACCTTAAACATGATCATGGACATTGAAGCAGTTTTTTTTTTAACTTAAGGAATAATAAAAAGTATGGCTCTTTTTAGCAAATTTCATAATACAGAGCTCTCATCTAAGTTAGAGGGTCCAACCTGAAGGATTTTATTTGCTGTGCCTTTCCTTTGAATATAGTGGTGCATTCACAGCCCTGAGAAATTCTTGATGATGCTGTGTAGACCGTAGCTCCTCCATTCTTACTAGAAGGCAAAAACCCAGTTACTCTGTTTGTTCTGAGACAAAAGCAAGTTCTCTGATCTCACATCCTTTGCCTTTTCTTATTTTTGAAGGTGAAAAAAATCTTATGCCACGTCTTACCCAGGAAAACCAAATACACCCGTTAAGATCTCATTATTTTCTTACAGTTTTACTATTTCCCACCTATGGTAGTTTGAAGTGATTGTCTCTTATTAAGTAGTCTTTCCTGAAGTTTTTTATTGTTCAGAAGGGAGACTCCATTTAGTTACCACCTTCAGAGACAGCAGATTACACATTACTGATTCTTGTTCTCTGAATAGCTGTCCCCATAGAGCTTTACTCATCAGTTCTCTATCTCAGTCAGATTTTTATTCTATTCAAATTCCCCTCTCTTCTCCCTCTATGAAATGGATTATTTGGGTACATTTGCAGTAATTTGCTCTACTCATCAGACAGATCACTTCAGGACTATAAACATCACAAATTGTGGGCCCAGCTCTGACCCGTTGGCCTGGTATTTGCTTTGTTTAACACTGTTATAAAGAATTGTAATGCCCTTAGGCAGGCCGTACTGTCCAGTTTGCCACAGGTCTCTTCACTCCCTATTGTTTTGCACCTGCCCCCGTTAGGGATTGAAACTCGTTACCCAGCTAGCCCTTCACGTGGGCAAGCCTGGGTTGGTAAGGGCCCAAGAGGAAGCATTCACCAAGAACAGGGAAAAAAATCCCAGCTCTCAGAAAAGTTTAAATGAGTTATGAGGTAGCTTTCAGAGTTTACTAAAATAGGAGAAATCACTTCCATTTTAGTAAGTGAGGTTATGCTCAGAATTGAAGCGTGCCTTTTCCATGTGTTTCTGTTTTTAAACAAAGATAGGAGATTAATTGCTGCAAAGCAGACAGATTGCGTAGCTGCCTTCTCTATTCTTCACCCTTCCCACATTCATTGTTGTTGTTAGATGCCATCGAGTTGGTTCCTACTCAGAGTGACCCTTTATACAACAGAATGACACGCTGCCCAGTCCTGCGCCGTCCTCACAGTTATTACTGTGTTTAAGCCCATTATTGTAGCCTGTGTCAGTCCATCTCGTGGAGTGTTTTCCTCTTTTTTGCTGATCCTCTACATTCATTAAAAGAACCAATTATAGTAAAATGGTACAACCACCATGGAAAACAGTATGGCGCGTCCTCAAAAAGCTAGAAATAGAAATATCCTAGATCCATTAAACCTAGGTATATGTCCTAGAGATAGAAGATCAGTGACGTGGATAGAGATATGCACACCTATGTTCATTGCATTATTATTTGTAATAGCAAAAAGATGGAAACAACCTAAGTACCCACCAATGGATGAATAAATAAGCAAATTGTGGTGTTTTTTTTTTTTTTTTTTTTTTTTTTTACATACGATGGAATACTACGCAACTGTAAAGAATAATGAGGCTGCAAAACATAACTTGAATCTGGGGGACATTTTATGTTGAATGAAATAAGCTAACTACAAAAAGATAAATATTGTATGGTCCCAATATTATAAAAAGTCAAGAATAGATATACACACAGAAAGCAGAATTCTTTGATGATTACCTGGGGTGGGAGCGAGAGGGAAAGGGAACCACTTTCTATAGTAGATACTTGTTACTTCCAAATGTGTATGATGTCAGCACAACTTGACTAATGTAAATGAAGACATCAAGAAGTACATGAGAAAATGGGACCATTTCAGTCAATGTTACAACGTACAATTTTGCAACAATAATAATAACTAAAAAACTGTGTGGTTACGTAGGTAGATTTGGATACACACGTGTATAGGAGGGCATGTGTGAGTACATGCACACGCATGTATAGCTGTATCTGTAGGCACATGTACATACATGTTTGTGTATGCTGCACATATATCCACATATAACAGACCACATAGGGAGGGGCACGGTTTCGAGGCTTCCTAGACATATCCAAGCAACTCGCGGGATCGTTTACTGGGTCACAAGGCTTGGGACCATAGTCTTGTGGGACAGGTTAGTCATTTGGCATAACATAGTTCACAAAGATAATGTTCTACATCCAAGTTTGTTGAGTAGCGCCTGGAGTCGTAAAAGCTTGTGAGTGGCCATCTGAGATACAACTATTGGCTTATACTAATATGGAGCAAAAGAATAAAGGAAATCAAAGGCTCAAAGAAGAAACTAGTCCACAGGCCTGATAGCCCACGTGAACCACAACCTCTTCAAACCTGAGACCAGAAGAACTAGCTGGTGCCCAACTACCACTACCGACTGTTCTGACCAGGGACACAATAGAAGCTCCTGGATAAAATAGGAGAAGAATGTACAATGAAACTCATATTCCTAAAAAAGGCCAGACCTGCTGGACCGATAGAGACTAGGGGAACCCCCAAGACTGTCGCCGTAAGATATCCTGTGAACTTGGTATTTTCTAAGCTATTTTTGCAGGTCACCTTTCAGTCAAATAATAGATTGGCTTATAAAATAAACAATATCACCCGTGAGTAATGTGCTCTCTTAAACAATAACTAAATGAGACCAAACAGTTAATAGTTACTCAAAAGCACAGATGAGACAGCAAGGAGAGGGAGGGAAGCTGGATCCATGGAAACAACAAAAAGAATGGAAATAATGAGAATGCTGACACATTGTGAAAATTGCAACGATTGGCACAGAACAATTCGTTTAAAAATTGTTAGGAGGGAACCTAATTTGCTGTGTAAACGTTTACCTAAAACACAATAAAATGTTATTAAAAAAGAACCTATTATGACTAATTAACCCCTTGCCAGTTTTCTGAGGTCTGCTCCCTTTCCCATCATGTAATTGTTCAGTTATTGGCTCCTGTAGGTTGAAAGGTGGCGGCTCCTGAGGTCCAGTGATCTTGTTGCTCTTGTTCCCACAGGCATAGAATGTCAAGCTAATCAGGCGTCTGCTACTTCGGAAGAGTGTACCGTTGCTTGGGGAGTCTGTAACGTAAGGAAACATCTTTACCTATCAGTATGGCTTGTAAACCTATTACCACTTTTCCTGCTTTGCCTGTCTTGAAAATAACTAGGAAAAAAAATGACTAGCCAACCTTTCTCCCAAAAGGTATACAAATAGTAAAAAAAGATTATAAATCATTGTGCTATTCAGCTGTTAAGGATAAACATTATTAGTTATTGCAAGGAGCCACTGGAGTGTGTTAATTACAAAGCAGCCCTGCTTATTATCATCACTTGGGGGAAATTGCCTTCAAAGCCTGTAGTGCAGTCTGGAATATTCGCCTGTTAGGGAAAATCTTTACTTCTGAATAAAAAAAATTTTTTTCAGTCCAAACTTTTTGCAGAACTAAGTTTGGTGAATAAGTTGAGTGTTTGAGAGTGTGTGTGTGTGTCTGCGCATGTGTGCACGCACATGTGTGTTTTAAGTGTTGTAATGAGTTAGGTTTTTGGTTAGTTTTTTTTTTTTTTATTTTTAACATGGCTCATGTCGGAAATGTTTTGTACAGCATTGTTGGAATGAATGTACAGCCTTCCAGGGTATGACAGCCGTGAAGGCTAACAGACATTGAATATGTAATTTCTAGCACGTGTTAAAAACCCACCCTAATTGCTGTAGAGTCACAGTCACATAAACTAAAATTGTCCTGCTCTGGGTCTCCTGTGCCATGGGGACAGAGGACCCACAGCTTCTGGCATGGCATGGGCTGAGAGGCTCTGGAGCAAGACCACCCTGCCCTGTCTGCAACTTCTTTGCTAAGCCATTTCAGGCAGAGTGTGTGTATATATATATTTTTGTTGTTGTGGAGAATATACACAGCGTCAGGCAGAGTATTTAACCAAGTATTTAACATCTCTAAGCCTGTGTTGCCTCGTGTAAAAGAGATTACTAGTAGAGCACAGAGTTGTAATCAGGATTAAATGATTAAATGTTTAAAAACACTTAGGACAGTACCCACCACATGGTAAGCAAAAGTGTTGATTAAGTAAATATAAACGAATACAAGTTTGAGGAGGTGGTTACTCAGTAGATGGTAGCTATCAATCCTTTTCCCCGTCAGCGTAAGGCTGTCTTGTGGTACACATTCTTAATTCTCTGGCAGGCCCTTATGGGCAGTTTATTGGCCAGAGGACAGCTTTTGTCATTTATGGGGATAAAGAAATATATTGGGCTCTTTGCCCTCCCTGTCATTCAGGTACATACTCAGAAGCATGTTACTTTGTGGTGGGAGGAAAAGGGAGTGGACTCCCCCTTAAATTTGGCTAAGGAGAGACTAGCCCAGCTGCCACCGAGAGCCAACACAGTGTGACCGAGCCTTGGGACTGGCCCTAGGTACTAGTTCTGGGTCTTCTACAAGCCAGCTCCATGAATTAGGCAAGTCACTTAACTTTATCAGGGTTCGAGTTTCCTGTATGTTAAAAGAAGATAATAATATCTGCCATACTTGCCTGGCAGAGTTGCTCTGAGGCTCAGGATGAGGTAATACTTGTTAACATCTTCCCTAAACTGTGAAGCACTACTCAGTGTACTTTGAGACTGCTAAGTGTCCCTGTGACTCTAGCCTAGATTGTTCACAGGAGGAAAGTTGTGGTCAGAAAGTGTCCAGGGATTCTGTCACCTGCCCTGGAGCCTCGCTTACAGCCCCTCTTTCCCTCAGGTGTTTGCCGTCCTGGGGTATGGTGTGCAAAGGCCCTGTACTGCTGCAAAGTGCTTATGGGGAAGGTGGAAGGTGGAGAAGGGGGTGTTGAATACCCTTAGGTGACCCTGTCCCCACCACCTGGTGGCTGAGAAAATATGTCAACTTTCTGCCAATTTTTTTCTCCTTTTTGACAATGAAACTGTAGGAGAGTTAACGGGAAAGGAATCTTCCAAAAGGCTGTCATTCTGGGAGAATAGGTGTCCTGTTAAGTGTCCGTAATGTACTAGTAGTGGATTCTGCTCTTAATTACTGAACTGTATTTTTGTTTTTTGTCAAGAGACAATTCACAAGACAATAATCCATGCTACCATTCTTCTTTAAGTTCCATGCACGTTTTGGGAGACATACTGATTAGATTTCGAGGCTGTTATTAAACTAAGCCAGCAGAGCTTTGTTGTTTAGTTGGGGTGTCAGCATTTCTCCCCTGTCCCCACCTCACCTGGCCAGTCACAGATTAGATAAGGGGAAACCCTTATCTAATTTATTTTAATACTCTGCTCCTAATGAGCGAGGGGAGAAGAATCAGAGCCCATTGCAGACCGCACGTAATCAGCTCTATGTAATAATAACCCACTCCAAAAGCCGGTACACAGGTCTGCTTTCTCCCCAAGTCTGAAATCCAGCTGCAGTCACCAGTATTCTCGGTACTCTTGCCTTTTCACTTCCTGTCTAGATCATGAAATAGGCCCTTTGGTGTATTTTCAGCTGCCTGTGTGCAATTTGCCCCTCATAATACTTGCTTCCACCCCAATTTATTATCTCATTCCTTTTTCAAACAGTGCCTCGCTCTTTCAAGACTTACTGATTATTGAGCTCTTGTAATACCAGTGTGTCAGTGAGTGAAGTTCCTTTGAACAGAGCTGAGCTGTGCGGGAGGGAGGTTGGGGACTTGGTGTGTATTGGCTCTGGGTGAGCCGTAGTCACAGTACACTACCTAGGGCTGAGGAGAAGGCTCTACGCCTGGGGTGCCCATCTCCAAGGGAGTGGGCAGAGGGCAGTGACCAAGAGGGGGGAACATTTGAAACCTGCATGTAACCAGGGCCTCCTTTCCCGAAGCAAGTAGAAGCCTCCCCTTATAGGCTGACTAGGGCCAGGAGCCGCTTCCCAACTTTCTTTAAAGGGGAGAACTCACTGGTAGAGCCCCCTTCCTGAATGATTTCTACCTTTAGTAGCAATGACATTTCTAGCAGATGTTTCACTGGAAATACGCTCGTACCTAAACAAGGTGTAGTCTTCAGTGTTGAGCTGTTTGTCCCTCATTGTTTGTGTTGACCATCATTTGCTGCAGCCTGCTCTTTGTAACCCACCTCACTGCCCCGTGAGGGACATGGCAGTAGGTAGCTGAGCTGTGCCGAGTCATTTGTAATGAAATGTCTCTTTTCTTTCAGCATGCTTTCCATTTCCACTGCATCTCTCGCTGGCTCAAAACACGGCAGGTGTGCCCGTTGGACAACAGAGAGTGGGAATTCCAAAAGTAGGTGTCTCTGGCTGTTTGGACGTTTGTAAGGTTGGACTTTGCGGTCAGTGTCAGTGTCTGACTCACCTCCCACTGGAGGGCATGTCGTCTTAGAAGATCGGGACGTGGGATATGTCTTGTTTGTTTGTTTGTTTAACGCCTTGTTTTTTAAAACTAATTTTTGGTTAATTAAACAAAGACTCAGCTATGTAGACAATTCAGAAAGGATTACCCAGCATTACAACATTGCATTACAAGTCTGCAGTCTAGAGTTTCCCAACCTTCTAGGGTCTGTGAAAGTAGAGAATGTGGAAATCTGCCAGCTTTTAAATCTTGCTCAAATCACACCCGTCTCTAATTGTCAGCTTTCTTTGCTTTGGGCTAGAATTGTGGCCACCTATCATGCTCCATTGGTTTATCTCATGCCGATTAATTCTGATACTGCATTTATGGATCTCTTTTGATTAATTTTTATTATTATTGTTTAAATAAAACACAACGTGGTAAGTTTTTAAAAAATGAAATGGCGGAAAAGGGTACACCACAAAAAATGAGTCCCCCATCTCAGGCCCCCGACTTCCATCTCCAGACCGGAGGCAGCTATCAGCAGCAGCTTCTTAGGAACGTTTCTGACCATCTGTATGCATATACTTGCATATCTATGGGTATGTATGTATATATATACTTTTTTTTTTTCCCTTAGTAACATAAATGTGAGGATCCTATACACTAGTTCACTTTGCTTCTTCACTTATAGCAAATGCTGGAGATTTTCATATTCGTACGTATTGAATGACCACCACCTTTCTAGTGGTTGCGAAGTATCTCTGCAAGTGGACTGTGATTGATGGTGCTGTTGATGGACATTTGGGCTGCTGGCTTTTGGCTGTTAAAGCAGTGTAGGGGTAGACATCCTTCCCTGTGAATCTTTGTGGATGTGTGCAAGTGTATCTGTAGCAGTAATTCCCAAAAGAGGAATTTCTGGGTAAAAGAGTGTGTACATTTTTACTTTTTGATAAATATTGTCAGATTTTTTTTTTCCCTCCAACCAGTGAAACAGAATGCCCCTTTTTCCTTGTTTCGCCGATACCGTAGTATCAAACATTTCATCTCAGCTAATCTGATAGGTGGGATTTGGTGTTTCATTGTTTTAATTTCCATTTTCTGAATTTTGAATGAGTTAAGCAAATTTTCATCTGTTTTTATGTCTCCTATTTTTTCTGTGAACTGCCTGTGTGTGTGTGTGTGTGTGTGTATATATATATAGTGCTCATTTTTTTTCTGTTGAATTATTGGTTATATTCTTGATTGCATTTTTATGGGGGAAATGATCTTTATTTAAATATGAGTATTAATATTCTTAAGTTTAAAAAATGAAAAATGGAGTTATTGTGAAATATTTGGAAATCCTTTATTTGCACAAGTATTTGCTTTTAGACTTTTACTGTTTATTTTGATAAAGAATTTTGGAAGTCTTATCAAATGCTTGCTCTTTCTTTTTTTTAATTTTTATCGTTCTTTAAGTCAAAGTTTGCAAATCAAATCAGTCTCATACAAAAATTTATATACACCTTACTATATACTCCTAGTTTCTCTCCCGCTAATGAGACAGCACACTCCTCTCCACTCTGTTTTTGTGTCCATTCGGCCAGCTCCTGACCACCCCCTCTGTCCTCTCATCTCCCATCCAGACAGGAGCTGCCCCCGTAGTCCAGTCTAATCCCTGTTTGAAGAGTTGGCTTTGGGAATAGTTCCTGTCTTGGGCTAACAGGTAGTCTGGGGACCATGACCTCCAGGGTCCTTCTAGTCTCAGTCAGACCATTAAGTCTGGTCTTTTTATGAGGATTTGAGATCTGTATATCACTGCTCTCCTGCTCCCTCAGGGGTTCTGTGTTGTGTTCTCTGTCACGGCAGTCATCGGTTGTAGCCAGGCACCATCTAGTTCTTCTGGTCTCAGGCTGATGTAGTCTCTGGTTTATGTGGCCCTTTCTGTCTTCTGCGCTTATAATTACCTTGTATCTTTGGGTGTTCTTCATTCTCCTTTGCTCCAGGTGGGTCGAAACCAATTGATGCGTCTTAGATGGCTGCATGCTAGTGTTTAAGACCCCAGACACCACTCTCCAAAGTGGGATCGTGCTCATCTTTTAAGAAACCTGCCAGACACTCAGTATCTAACTCATGCTGTTGCTCTCCGTTCAGCAATGCTAAGTACTGTGCAAGATATAAAAACGTATGAGCAGTCCTTCCCTGTCCTTGGGGAAGTTACATTCTGAATGAAACCGTGATGTAGCACAAGTCAAGGCAGAAACACATTTCCAAGGTCTCAAGAGACCTTTGTAATTGGCTCTGCACTAGAGCACGCTCCAGGTTCCATTTTATACCCAAACTGTCTCCTGTTGTCCACAGCCCATGCCAAGGGCTAAACTCTAAGAACTAGGGGAGTGCGAAGAATTTCTCACGTTGGGCTTTGATGCTGCCGCTGTGTTCAGCCGTGGCTGTTTTGGCAGTGGTTGTCAGTGCACTGGGAAAACAAATTTATGGGGAACAAGTTACAGCACTCTTTAATGGGGCAGACAGCTTTTAGGACTTCTTTTTTTAAAGTAGTTTCTTATGAAAAGTCCTTAAGGGATCTAATCTATGCCACAGTCCTTCAGGATGATGAATGCAGTGGTCCAGAGCTCTAGTGCCCCAGTTTCTAGCCATAGAATAAGAGGTTCTCTAGTTTAATTAGAGGCCAATTGCCCGAAAAGAACCAGGCAGAGTATGATGAAAAATAATAATGAAGATCTTGTGTTTAAGAGGAAACCCTGGTGGCATAGTCTTTTAAGTGCTACAGCTGCTAACCAAAGGGTCGGCAGTTCGAATCCGTCAGGTGCTCCTTGGAAACTCTATGGAGCAGTTCTGTTCTGTCCTATAGGGCTGCTATGAGTCAGAATTGATGGCACTGGGTTTGGTTTGGTTTTGGTTTTGTGTTCAAGAAATATGTTTATACATGGAAGAAATTGCCTGGCCTTGCTTAGTTCTGTGATCTTGAAAGAGACCAAATTTTGGCTTCTGGGAAATGAGAAACCTCCTGAAATACATGTGTAGTTTCTCCACACTTCTCTTTTCTATAGTGCTGAATGTAATCAGAGCTTGGATTTTGAAATCGAAGCCTGTTCAGTGACTGGCTTTCAGTAATTGCCTTACATCCAAACTTACCTGAGTATTGGAGGAGAAGTGAAAATAGGCTGCCTTAGGTAGGGGAGCCCAAAGCTCATGCTGAGCAGCTGAGTGGAGCCAACAGGTGGGGTTCCCTTTCACAGCTCCCAGCTCTGACTTGCCCGCTCACCTTCCTAATACCACCTACCATCTGACTGGTGCCTAGGGGGAGAGTCTGGTAGGTAAGGTTGAGTCACAGGGAGGAACCCATTGCTAGGAAGTGGGGTTGTTGTTATTAGTTGCCGTCGAGTTGGCTCCAATTCATGGTGACCTTCCGTATAACAGAACGAAACGTTACTCGACCTGTGGTTAGTAGGTAAGAAACGGTAGGAAGGATGGGGAGATGAGAGGGGTATCACAGCAAAGGGGCAGAGACCGTGTCATAACCCAATCTTGGACCACACCTGTGGTCATGTACGTTTTTTTCCAAAGTTCAAACTAAGTTTGCTCGTGCGTTTAAGCAGATATTATAGTCTCAAACAGGAAACTTCAGTGGAATTAATAATTTACTTTGTCTTTCAGGTATGGGCACTAGAAAAAGTGAATTCTTCTATCAAGCTTAACTGTTTTGTTTTCATTTAATGACTTACCCTCATGTTACTTAATTATATATTAAATAGAACCATGTCTTTTCTGCTTTGTCTTTTCAGTTTGCTGTTCATGCAGCCATATTGTATTCTGTGTCAAATAAAGTCTGGTTGGATTCTAAAACAAATGCCGTCTCTTGTGTATGTGAAAAAAGTGAACTTATAATAAAATATATGATGTATTTTATATATAATAAAACAAAATTTTATTATATAGTATTTATATAAATAATATAATTATTATGTAACATAATTATATAGTATACATAATTATAATATTTTCTGTTTTATATATTAACATAATGAAATATACAATACAATAAAATAAAGGGTCCCCTCTTCTAGGCTGGAAAACCAGCTTTTGAAAGTGGAAGCATTTGCTCATGAGAGCCAGAGCAGAGCTGTCCTGCACGCACAGCTTTTGGTCCCCAGGAGTCCAAGCAAGGAAATAGGTAGGTCACTTGCACCTGGAAACGGCAACCAGCACTGTCTTCCTTTTGCATGACGGAAAAATATGGGTGGGGTTCAGAGTCCCAAAACCCGACTCGGAGCACTGGTTCCCCAGCCTGGGTACTGACAGCAGCCTTGTCACCTCACAGCTCTGAGCTTCCTCCTCTGTAAAATGGTCTCACAAGTATAACTTCACCTATAATGTCATCACCTCACAGCGTACATGAAGAAGCTTTGTAAAAGGAAAACCACTGTACAGATGTTAACGTTGACTGTGTATGACCTCTTGCGTTCGCTTCTTTGTTTGGAAAAATAAAACATTGAAAAGTAATATGTCATCTTGGCCAGGAAAGGAATAATTTATGAACGCAAATTGAAAAACGGTGTCACTTAAAAGAGTTAACACTTCCTTCGTCATCACCACCACCCTTTGCGATTTATTGAAAATGTCTTGGGCATGGAGAGAATTGCTCATTCTAATATGAATTTAAAGGCTAGATACTGTCTTTAATTGGGAACCAGTACAGTCTAATGCAGTGGCTCTTAAAGTGTGGTCTGAGGACCCCTGGGGGTACCTGAAGCCCATTCAAGAGCTCACAAAGTCCTTCCTTTTCCAACTCCAACAACATATCTGTGCGAGGCCAGGTTTCTATATACTTCAACCCAAATGATGTATTGCTACAGATTGAATGCAGAAGCAAGTATGAGAACCCAGCTGTCGTCTATTAAATCAAAAATACAAAGCCATGCTACTCTTCCAATTATCTTTGTTTAAAAAATAGTTATTTTTATGAAAATATGTTAACATGATAGGTGTTTATTTTTAATAACTTTCAAATTTCTCAGTTTTGATTTCCATGACAGTAAGTATCTAGATATAACCCACAAAAAACAAAAACGCTGGGGTCTTTGATTTTGAAAGGGGTTCTGAGGCTAAAGTTTGAGAACCTCAACCTCAGTAGTTAAGTACTTTGGAGCTTAACAAACCTGGGCTCATACCTTGCTTCCGCACTTAGTTACCAAACCGGCATCCACGTGCTCAGATGAAGGTGGCTGCTATTGTTGCTGCGGTTATCATTTTAGGACCACCACCCTCTGCAGAAATCCCCTCTTAAATCCATTTCAAGTGGTCATTTGTGCTGTGTTTGAATATTTTCAGTAATGAAGAACACTTCTCATACAAGGTGGCATGTATTTAGAGAGTTCTGCTTGGGTGTTAATCAGCACTCCTGGCTGTAGAGTGCAGAAATCCAGCTTCTGCTTAGGCAAAAGGGACTATTTATTGGAGAGCTACAAGGCTACCTGATGTAATTCTGTTCTTGCAGTTGAATCTGTCCCCGCCCTCCATCCCCACTGCAGTAATGGAGTCCAGGTCCTCTTCATTCGTCCTCAAAACTGGTGCCCTTTCTTCTGACAGGTGACCCTGTCACTAGTTTCTCTGTAAACCCACCCTCCATGATGCTGCCAAAATGAGTGATTTGACCTGAGCCCTTTCCAATGTTTTTTAATGAAATTCAGTGAAATTTCCCATCTAGATGGGAGCAGAGTTTCTTTCCCATCACAGACTTTGAACATGCCTGCTACCGGCTTTTCCAACCTTCCTTTCAGCTGGAGAAAGGTAGGTCACCTGGCCTCCATTAATCAGAGACACCCTACCTTCCTTCATGGCTGTGAGCAGCATTCAGGTCCCCATGCAGGTGGTAAAACAGGTTGTGACATTCAGTGTTTAACAGTATCAACAGCCAAAGGCTTCCTGGACTAGGTTTGTGGCATAATTTTGGCCACGGTCCCAGCTGCTGCCTGTTTTCTGAGCCTGATTCTCCAACATCCTTCTAGTATCCACTCTTCTGTAAAAATCCACTACAGGTAGTTCTTTTGTTCTCAGTTCTTGTCATTCCCACCTGTCACTACCAGTAGGCCCACACGTTTTCCTTATTCATTCTCAAAACATTCCTAAAAAGCCTGGGTAGTGAAAACGGTTTCAGTGACTACTAACCTGAAGGTTAATGGTTTGAAGCAGGGTTTCAAACCAGTTTGTTCTGGTTCGAACCCCCACTGAGAATTTGCATTTTCACCCCATGTATACTGAATCAGAATCTACATTTTAACAAGATTTTCATGTATAATAAATTTTGAGAGCCGCTGCTCTACTAGTGGTTTCAGAACTAGTCCCCCCATGGTTTCAGGGGACATCAGTTTAATTGGCATAACATAGTTTATAAAGAAAATGTTCTACATGCCACTTTGATGAGTAACATCTGAGGTTTTAAAAGGTTGCGGGTGGCCATCTAAGATACATCTATTGGTCCCATCCCACTCGGAGCAAAGGAGAATAAAGAAAACCAAAGACGAAAGGAAAATACTAGCCCAGAGGACTAAAGGACTAAATGAACCAGAGACTCTACCAGCCTGAGACCAGAAGAATTAAATGATGCCCGGCTACCACTAATGACTGCCCTGACAGGGAACACAACAGACAGTCCCAGACACAGCAGGAGAAAAATGTAGAACACAATTCAAATTCACGTAACAAGACCAGACTCAGTGGTCTGACAGAGACTGGAGAAACCCCCGAAACTATGGCCCCCAGAGCTAAAACCATTCCCGAAGCCCACTTTTCAGACAAAGATTAGACAGGACTATAAAACAAAAAATAATAACGTGTGAGGAGCATGCTTCTTGGTTCAAACAGATATATGAGATTAAATGCGCAGCTCCTGTCCAAGAGCAGAATGAGAAGGTAGGAAGGGACAGAACCGGCTGAAGGGACACAGGGAAGCCTGGGTGAAAAGGAGGAGTGTGCTGTCACATTGTGGGGATTGCAACCAATGTCACAAAACAATATGTGTATGAATTTTTGAGTGAGAAATTAACTTGAGCTGTAAACTTTCACCTAAAGCACAACAGCAAAAAAGAGAGAATTTGATTAGATCAGGTGGCTGCCTTTGAATTTAGAGTACCCCATTAGGCCCTGTTTGCTTATCAATGCACCTCAGACGTGATTGGCCTTCCTCATGAGGAAAAAAAAAATTCTGGAACAAATCTAGAAGCCTTATGATAAACTTCAGTAGAAAAGAAAGAAAGAAAAAAGAGAACTTTTCCCTAACCAGCCGCATTAACATCGCCTTGGAAACTTGTTAGAAATGCAAATTTTCAGCAAGGATTCAAACCGGAGTGAACCAGTTCCAAGCCTTGGTTTCAACCCACTCAGAGGCAAAATGGACGAAAGCTCTGGCCATCTGCTTCCATAAAGATCGCAGCCAAGAAAGCCCTATGGAGCAGTTCTACTCTGTAACACATGGGGTCACCATGGGTCGGAATCAACTTGATGTCAGCGAGTTTGGTTTGGTATTTGACATTTTTTCACTCATCTTCCAAGTCTTCGGCCCATCTTTTGTATTCCTTGTTTATGTTCCGTGTTTTGGTCATGACTTTTTCAAATCATAACTTGCTGGAGAGTTGATTCCCTGTGTAGTTGAATTGTTTTCTTTAATATCCCTTTTCTTCCTATTTGGACTGTTTTTTTTGTACTTTAGATGAAGGTTACAGAACAAACTAGCTTCTGATTAAACAATTAGTACACATATTGTTATGTGACATTGGTTGCCAACCCCATGACATGTCAACACTCTCCCCTTCTGGGCCTTGGTTTCCCTATTACCAGCTTTCATGTTCCCTCCTGCCTTCTAGCTTGCCCCTGGGCTGGTGTGTCCCTTTAGTCTCATTTTGCTTTATGGGCCTGTCTAATTTTTGGCTGAAGGGTGAACCTCAGGAGTGACTTCATTATTAAGCTAGAAGGGTGCCCGGGGTCCATACTCTCGGGGTTTTATTTGGACCGATTTTTTTTTTATGTATATATAATTTTTATTGTGCTTTAAGTGAAAGTTTACAAATCAAGTCAGTCTGTCACACAAAAACTCATATACACCTTGCTACATACTCCCAATTACTCTCCTCCTAATGAGACAGCCCTCTCCCTCCCTCCACTCTCTCTTTTCATATCCATTTCTCCAGCTTCTAACCCCCTCTACCCTCTCATCTCCCCTCCAGGGAGGAGATACTGACATAGTCACAAGTGTCCACCTGACCCGAGAAGCTCACTCCTTACCAGCATCCCTCTCCAACCCATTGTCCAGTCAAATCCATCTCTGAAGAGTTGGCTTCAGGAATGGTTCCTGTCCTGAGCCAACAGAAGGTCTGGGGGCCATGACCCCCGAGGTCCTTCCAGTCTCAGTCAGACCATTAAGTCTGGTCTTTTTATGAGAATTTGGGGTCTGCATCCCACTGCTCCCTCAGAGGTTCTCTGTTGTGTTCCCTGTCAGGGCAATCATCGGTTGTAGCCGTGCACCATCTAGTTCTTCTGGTCTCAGGCTGATGTAGTCTCTGGTTCATGTGGCCCTTTCTATCTCTTGGGCTCATAATTACCTTGAGTTTGGATCAATTTTTGACCTACTTTTGGAAAATATCTTTGTGAGCCTCTTGCCCCAGGTCAGCCTACTGCCCAGCCCTCTAAACTGGGACTCACATAGTCTGTAACTTCATATTGTAGTCCCATTTCTGCTTCTGCCCTTGAACTCCTTTCTGCTAACAGCCTTGCATGCATCCCTCTGACCGATCCCAGTGCTGTGTTGTAGCTCCAGCTAGACTTGCTTGATCTTTGGCACTCCTTCCAAGGACATCTCTTGCCAACCTGACAACCTCCCTGGTCTCTGATGAGGCTGGTCCTTCCCAGACTCCTCTCAAATACAAACTGGCCACCTGCCTCCCTTTAGAATCCCTGTCATGGAGGCTTCTTCCTTTCTCTTAACTTTGTGAAATCTTCCTCCAGGTGAGGGGTTATTTCTGGCTAAACCCAGCTACGATGAAGTCTGAAACAGCATGGTCACTTTCTTCAAAGAGTCTCATTTCTTCCACTTTACCCAACCAGTTCTTTCTTGTTGGTCAGAAGTAATCTCAATTTAGCAATTTTTTACCCTAATTGATACAGTGGCTGCCACAGCGGGCTCAAGTATAACAACTATCGTGAGGATGGTCCAGAATTAGGCAGTGTTTCATTCTGTTGTACATATAGTCGCTATGAGTCAGAACCGACTTGATGGCACCTAACAATAACACCAATTATGCCTACATCTTGCATTATGAGATATGAAACTATCCATTACACAAAAGTAGAAACTATCAGATCCTATACTTACAGGAGAATTGAACTTTTCTCAGATACCCTGATAGTTAAATGTTCTATTTCTGTAAAATGACTCCTCCCCCTGTAACTGTAGCCTCTATCTTGCTTAAAGACATCACCATCCAGTCAAACACGCTAGAAGCCTTGAAGTCACCTTCTATCTCATCCCCAGTATCCATGTGGTCACCATGTCCCATCCATTATACATCACTTAAAACCACCCTCTCCTCTCTACCCCAACTGTTTAGGCCTTTGTCTTCACCTGGATTATTGAAATGGGTTTGCTACTCCCCATCTGCAAAATTTAGGGGTCTTAGTAATGGGAAGGAGCCCTGGCAGTGAAGTGGTCAAGAGCTCAGGCTGCTAACCAAAAGGTCGGCATTTCGAATCCACCAGCCGCTCCTTAGAAATCCTGTGGGGCATTTCAACTCTGTCCTATAGGGTCGCTATGAGTCGGAATCAACACAACAACAAGAATGGAAAGTATCGTTAAAGAATAATCCAAAAACCCAGCTCTATAGTGCCTAAAGATTCTGCCTATTCAATAAAATCATGTTCCCATGTGTGAAGAGTCCTTAACCAGTTGCCATCAAGTTGTTTACAACTCATGGTGACTCCACGTGTGTCAGAGTAGAACTGTGCACCACAGGGTTTTCAATAGTTGATTTTTTGGGAGTGGATCACCAGGCCTTTCTTCCAAGGCGCCTCTGGGTGAACTCAAACCTACAACTTTTGGTTAGCAGCTGAACTCATTAATTATTTGCACCACCCAGGGACTCCTTGTTGCGGGGTGCCTTTGAGTTGGTTTCAGGGCTTTGAACTGATTCTTACTGGTGCAGTCATGGCTGATGGCTGATTAGGCTACACTGGAACAGATCCAAATCTGTTCCAGTATGGTACCCAGAACCATACCAGAATGGGAAAAATTGGGGATTGAAGCCCTGCTAGAAACTTAATCTCCCTTTTAGAAAACAAGGGCAGCATATGTGTTGCATAGCAACCAAATCTCTTGCCTACTGGATTCTGTGCAGAGTTGGAAACAGCAGTGCTAGGCTCAACGATGGTGGCTGACTGCTGTGCTTTAAATGTGTGTCACTCTCCTCAGTTCTGGTAATAATCCAATCTCATGCATCCGGCTCCTGAAAGGGCTCACTATGCCTCTTCTGAGTCTCCTATTCCAAGGCTTCGACCTGTAGTTTTTCCTGTTCTGGTTATGGTTCTGGATCACCCAAATTTAAAAACATTCAGGTCTCTCCAATTTTGCTTTGTCAGCCATGACTGAACCAGTTCAAACCAGTTTGAAGCCCTGGTCAATTTCGAGTCATAGTGACCCCAGGCAACAAAGTAGAACTGACCCATAGGGTTTTCTTGGCTGTAAACTTTGTGTGTGTGTGTGTGTGTGTGTGTGCGCGCGCATGCATGCGCTTTAGGTGAAAGTTTACAGAGTAAATTAGTTTCTCATTGAACAATTAATATAATATTGTTTTGTGACATTGGTCACCAGTCCCTTGACCTGTGGACATTTTCCGCTTCTCAACATTTGGTTCCCCATTTTCATTCATCCAGCTTTCCTGTCCCTGCCCTTGGGTGGGTGTGCCTATTTCACCTAGTATACATGATTGAGCTATGTGTATTTATTATTTGTTTTATGGGCCTGTCTAATCTTTGACTGAAGGATGAGCCTCAGGAGTGACCTCAGTACTGAGTTAAAAGGGTGCCCAGGGGCCATACTCTTAGGGTTTTCTCCAGTCTCTGTCAGACCAATAAATCTGGTCTTTTTTTGTGAGTTTGAATTTTGTTCTACATTTTTCTCCAGCTCTGTCCGGTAACCTATATTTTGATCCCTGTCAGAGCAGTCTGTGATGGTAGCCAGGCACCATCTAACTGTGCTGGACTCAGTCTGGTGGAGGTTGTGTTAGTTGTGGTCCATTAGTTCTTTGGACTAATCTTTCCCTACGTCTTTGATTTTCTTCATTCTCCCTTGCTCCATACAGGGTGGGACCAGTAGTCACATGTTTGATGGCCACTCACAAGCTTTTAAGACCCCAGATGCTAGTCACCAAAGTAGGATGTAGAACATTTTCCTTATAAACTTTGTCATGCCAATTGAGCTAGATGTCCCCCGAGACCATGGTCCCCAACCCTCAGCCCAGTAACTCTATCCCTATGGGAGTTTGGATGTGTCTAAAAAGCTTCTACGGTTTTGCCTTGGGCAAGTTGTCCTGGCTTCTCCAGTATTGTGTACTGTCTTACCCTTCACCAAAGTTACCACTTACCCACTGTCTCCTCCCTCGTAACCATCAAAGATTGTTTCTTTCTGTGTGTAAACATTTTCAAGAGTTTTTATAATAGTGGTCTCATGCAGTATTTGTCCTTTTGTGTTGGCTGTAATCTTTATGGGAGCAGATAGCCAGATCTTTCTCCCGTGAAGCTGCTGAGTGATTTCGAACCACCAACCTTTCGGTTAGGAGACAAGTGCTTAACCATTGCATCACTAGGGCTCCCCTGTATTCTCAAGAGTCAGCAGAAAACATCCATTCATCCAAAGGTGTGGGGAACCACGGCAAAGATGATGAAGGTAGGAAGGCTACATTTGCCAGCTGTTTTTTATTCACATACATTGAAATCCCACTGGATTTTAGAACATCTTAAAAAATACAATTGCCTAAAAGATATAAAGATCCAGAGACAATCTAAATTTCTAACACTAATCAAATGGTATAATAATTAAATGATGGGACTTTAGTAGGGTGGAACATTTTAAATAAATGTGAAAACTGTTAAGGAACATAGGGAAGTATTTATTATATGATGCTGAGAGGAAATAGAATTATCATGGGCACTGTGATTGCAGCAATGTAAAAAAATATGCAACATGCAGAAATGAAAATTACAGTTAGGAAGATTAAATTGTCAGTCATTTATAATCGTTTCTCACTTATACTCGCTAAATTTTCTCTTGCATTTAATAAGGGAAAACAACAACCAAAAAAATAAATTACAAAATAAAATACAGGAAAAAATTAATGCCACTAAGTTAAACTGTCTAAAGTCTCCGGAAGGCTCCATTTACCAAGATCAGTGACTCAACCCGTTGAGGGTTTATCCTCACAACTTACCACTTCCCTCATGTTCTCACTTGCACAATCTCACCTGATCTGGCTAATCGTTCCTTCTATCAGATCTTCGCATTTGAACAAAGTCACCTGCTGGGATCCTCATCATGACTCCCATCCCAGCTCATCTCAGCGATACCTGAGACTGTACTTAGCTTCTTGGGTCAAATTGTCAACCTCACTCTGTTCATTCCCCATCCGCTGTGCTTTGCAACAAATTCTGGAGCCTTCTCTTCCCTTGCTTTGCACGAGTTTCCAGGCTCCTCCCCTGCTGTCATCTTTCTTGCTTCACTATATCCATCCACTGTCCTCCAGATTTCCAGCATCATCTGAGTATTTTCTCACCCTTTTTACTCACTCAGATTTCTCCCTATGGCCTTCTTGATCTCCATCTCCTTATGGTGGGGGGTCAGATGAATCAGTTTATGTTTATTTATCTATTTATTATTGTACTTTAGGTGAAATTTTACAGCTCAAGTTAGTCTCACATACAAAAAATTTATACGCACATTGTTATGTGACCCTAGTTGTGCTCCCTATAATGTGACCGCAAATTCCTCCTTTCCATCCCAGATTTCCTGTGTCCATTCAACCAGCTCCTATTATTTTCTGCCTTCTTATCTCGCCTCCAGATGGTAGCTTCCCATTTAGTCTCATGTGTCTACTTGAACTAAGAAGCACACTCTTCACGACTATCATTTTGTGTCTTATAGTCCAGCCTAATCTTTGTCTGAAGAGTTGGCTTTGGGAATGGCTTTAGTTCTGAGCTAACAGAGTCTGGGGGCCATGTCTTCTGGAGTCCCTCCAGTCTCAGTGAGACCATCGAGTTTGGTCTTTCTACTTGAATTTGAGTTCTGCACCCTGCTTTTCTCCTGCACAATCAGGGACTCTCTGTTGTATTCGCTGTCAGGGTGGTCATTGGTGGTAGCTTGGTACCATCTAGTTCTTCTGGTCTCAGGCTGATAGAGTCTCTGGTTTATGTGGCCCTTCTGGATCTTGGGATCATATTTTCCTTGTGTCTTTGGTGTTTTTCACTCTCCTTTACTCCAGATGGGTTGAAACTAATTGATCCATCTTAGATGGCCACTCACTAGCTTTTAAGACCCGTGACGCCACTCACCAAAGTGGGATGCAGAATATTTTCTTAATAAACTGTGTTATGCCAGTTGTCCTAGATGTCTCCCGAAACCATGTTCCCCAGACCCCCACCCCTGGTACACTGTCCCTCAAAGTGTTTGGTTGTGTTCAGTAAACTTCTTAGCTTTTGGTTTAGTCCAGTGGTGCTGACTTCCCCTGTATTGTGTGTTGCCCTTCCCTTCACCTAAGATAATTCTTGTCTACTATCTAGTTAGTGAATTCCTCTCTCCCTCCCTCCCCACCATCACAACCATCAAAGAATGTTTTCTTCTGTGTTTAAACCTTTTCTTGATTTCTTATAATAGTGGTCTCATTCAATATTTGTCCTTTTGTGACTAATTTCCCTCAGCATAATGTCTTCCAGATTCATCCATGTTATGAGATATTTCTTGGATTTATTTTTATCATTGCGTAGTATTACATTATGTGAATATACCATAATTTGCTTATCCATTTATCCATTGATGGGCATCCAGGCTGTTTCCGTCTTTTCCCTGTTGTGAACAGTGCTGCAATGAACGTAGATGTAAATATATCTGTTTATGTGATGGCTTGTATTTCTCTAGGATATAGTCCTAGGAGTAGGATTCCTGGATTGTATGATAGTTCTATTTCTAGCTTTTTAAGGAAGAGCCAAATCAATTTCCAAAGTGGTTGTATAATTTTACATTTCCACCAGCAGTGTAGAAGTGTTCCAGTCTCTCCACAACCTCTCCAACATTTATTATTTTGTGTTTTTTGAATTAATGCCAGCCTCATTGGGGTGAGATGGTATCTTATTGTAGTTTTTTTTTTTTATTGTCCTTTAAGTGAAAGTTTACAAATCAAGTCAATCACATACAAAAATTTATATATACCTTGCTACATATTCCCAGTTGCCCTCCCCCCTAATGAGACAGTTCATTCCCTCCCTCCACTCTCTCTTTTCGTGTCCATTTCGCCAGCTTCTAACCCCCTCTACCTTCTCATCTCCCCTCCAGGAAGGAGATGCCAACATAGTCTCAAATGTCCACCCGATCCAAGAAGCTCACTCCTCACCAGCATCCCTCTCCAACCCATTGTCTAGTCCAATCCCTGTCTGAAGAGTTGGCTTCGGGAATGGTTTCTGTCTTGGGCCAACGGGTCTGGGGGCCACGACCACCAGGGTCCTTCTAGTCTCAATCAGACCATCAAGTCTGGTTCTTTTATGAGAATTTGGGGTCTGCATCCCAGTGCTCTCCTGTTCCCTCAGGGGTTCTCTGCTGTGTTCCCTGTCAGGGCAGTAATCAGTTGTAGCCGGGCACCATCTAGCTCTTCTGGTCTCAGGCTGATGTAGTCTCCGGTTTATGTGGCCCATTCTGTCTCTTGGGCTTGTAATTACCTTGTGTCCTTGGTATTCTTCATTCTGCCTTGCTCCAAGTGGGTTGAGATCAATTGATGTATCTTAGATGGCCGCTTGCCAGCATTTAAGACCCCATACGCCTCACTCCAAGGTGGGATGCAGAGTGTTTTCTCAATAGATTTTATTATGCCAATTGACTTAGATGACCCCTGAAACCATGGTCCCCAAACCCCTGCCCCTGCTACGCTGGCCTTCGAAGCATTCAGTTTATTCTGGAAACTTCTTTAGTTTAGTCCAGTTGTGCTGACTTCTCCTGTATTCTGTGTTGTCTTTCCCGTCACCTGAAGTAGTTCTTACCTACTATCTAATTAGTGAATGCCCCTCTCCCACCCTCCCTCATCCCCCCCTCTCATGACCATTAAAGAATATTTTCTTCTCTGTTTAAACTATTTCTTGAGTTCTTATAATAGTGGTCTTATACAATATTTGTCCTTTTGCAACTGACTAATTTCACTCAGCGTAATGCCTTCCAGATTCCTCCATGTTATGAAATGTTTCACAGATTCATCACTGTTCTTTATCGATGCATACTATTCCATTGTGTGAATATACCATAATTTATATATCCATTCATCCGTTGATGGGCACCTTGGTTGCTTCTGCATTTTTGCTATTGTAAACAGTGCTGCAATGAACATGGGTGTGCATATATCTGTTCGTGTAAAGGCTCTTATTTGTCTAGGATATATTCTGAGGAGTGGGAATGCTGGATCATATGGTGGTTCTATTTCTAGCTTTTTTTTAAAAAAAAAAAAAAGCTTTTTAAGGAAGCGCCAAATCCATTTCCAAAGTGTTTGTACCATTTTACATTCCCACTAGCAGTGTGGAAGTGTTCCAATCTCTCCACAGCCTCTCCAAGATTTATTGTTTTGTGTTTTTTGGATTAATGCCAGCCTTGTTGAGTTTTTTTTTTGTTGTTGGAGTGAGATGAAATCTCATTGTAGTTTTGATATGCATTTCTCTAATGGCTAATGATCGTGAGCATTTCCTCATGTATCTGTTAGCTACCTGTTAGCTAGTGAAGTGTCTGTTCATATCTTTTGCCCATTTTTTAATTGAGTTATTTGTCTTTTTGCAGTTGAGTGTTTGCAGTATCACTAGATTTTAGAGATCAGGTATTGATCGGAAATGTCATAGCTAAAAAGTTTTTCCCAGTCTGTACGTAGTCTTTTTACTCTTTTGGTGAAGTCTATGGATGAGCATAGGTGTTTGATTTTTAGGAGCTCCCAGTTATCTAGTTTTTCTTCTGCATAGTTAGTAATGTTTTGTTTGCAGTTTATGCCATGTATTAGGGCTCCTAATGTTGTCCCTATTTTTTCTTCTAAGATCTTTATTGCTTTAGATTTTATATTTAGGTATTTGATCCATTTTGAGCTCATTTTTGTCCATGGAGTGAGGTATGGGTCTTGTTTCATTTTTTTGCAGATGGATATCCAGTTATGCCTGGACCATTTGTTAAAAAAACTGTCTTTTCCCCGTTTAACTTTTTTGGGTCCTTTGTCAAATATCAACTGCTCATATTTCAATGGATTTATGTCTGGATTCTCAATTCTGTTCCACTGGTCTATGTATATGTTGTTGTACCAGTACCATGCTGTTTTGACTACAGTGGTGATATAATAGGTTGTAAAATCAGGTGGAGTGAGGCCTCCCACTTTGTTCTTCTTTTTCAGTAATCCTTTACTTATCCGGGGCCTCTTTCCCTTCCATATGAAGTCGGCGATTTGTTTCTCCACCTCATTAAAGAATGTCATTGGAATTTGGATTGGAATTGCACTAAATGTATAGATTGCTTTTGGTAGAATAGACATTTTTATAGTGTTAAGTCTTCCTATCCATGAGCAAGGTATGTTTTTCCACTTCTGTAGGTCTCTTGGTTTTTTGTAGAAGTGTGTTGTAGTTTTCTTTGTATAAGTTTTTTACATGTCTGGTAAGATTTATTCCTAAGTATTTCATCTTCTTGGGGGCTACTGTAAATGGTATTGATTTGGTGATTTCCTCTTCAATGTTCTTTTTGTTGGTGTAGAGGAATCCAACTGATTTTTGTATGTTTATCTTGTATCCCGATACTCTGCTGAACTCTTGTATTAGTTTCAGTAGTTTTCTGGAGGATTCTTTAGGGTTTTCTGTGTATAAGATCATGTCATCTGCAAATAGAGATACTTTGACTTCTTTCTTGACAATCTGGATGCCCTTTATTTCTTTATTTAGCCTAATTGCTCTGGCTAGGACCTCCAGCACAGTGTTGAATAAGAGTGGTGATAAAGGGCATCCTTGTCTGGTTCCGGATCTCAAGGGGAATGCTTTCAGGCTTTCTCCATTTAGGATGACCGTGGCTGTTGGCTTTGTTTAAATGCCCTTTATTATGCTGAGGAATTTTCCTTCTATTCCTATTTTGCTGAGAGTTTTTATCATGAATGAGTGTTGAACTTTGTCAAATGCCTTTTCTGCATCAATTGATAAAATCATGTGATTCTTGTCTTTTGTTTTATTTATGTGATGGATTACATTAATTGTTTTTCTAATGTTGAACCATCCCTGCATACCTGGTATGAATCCCACTTGGTCATGGTGAATTATTTTTTTGATATGTTGTTGAATTCTGTTGGCTAGAATTTTGTTGAGGATTTTTGCATCTAAGTTCATGAGGGATATAGGTCTGTAATTTTCTTTTTTTGTGGTGTCTTTACCAGGTTTTGGTATCAGGGAGATGGTGGCTTCATAGAATGAGTTTGATAGTGTTCCGTCCTTTTCTATGCTCTGAAATACCTTTAGCAGTAGTGGTGTTAGCTTTTCTCTGAAAGTTTGGTAGAACTCTGCAGTGAAGCCTCAGGACCAGGGCTTCTTTTGCTGGGAATTTTTTGATTACCTTTTAATCTCTTCTTTTGTTATGGGTCTATTGAGTTGTTTGTGTTAGTTTAGGTACGTAGTGTGTTTCTAGGAAATCCTCCATTTCTTCTAGGTTTTCAAATTTGTTAGAGTACAAGTTTTCATAGTAATCTGATATGATTCTTTTAATTTCAGTTGGGTCTGTTTTAATATCGCCCATCTCATTTCTTATTTGGGTTATTTGCTTCTTCTCCTGTTTTTCTTTTGTCAGTTTGGCCAATGGTTTATCAATTTTGTTGATTTTTTTCAAAGAAGCAGCTTTTGGTCTTGTTAATTCTTCCAATTGTTTTTCTGTTTTCTATTTCTTTTAGTTCTGCTCTAATTTTTATTGTTTGTTTTCTTCTGGTCTCTGAGGGTTTCTTTTGTTGCTCTCTTTCTATTTGTTCAAGTTGTAGGGATAATTCTTTGATTTCAGCCCTTTCTTCTTTTTTGTCTGTGTGCATTTATTGATATAAATTGATCTCTGAGCGCTGCTTTCACTGTGTCCCAAAGGCTCTGATAGGAAGTGTTTTCATTCTCATTGTATTCTCTGAATTTCATTATTCCATCCTTAATGTCTTCTATAATCCAGTCTTTTTTCAGCAGGGTATTGTTCAGTTTCCAAGTGTTTGATTTCTTTTCCCTGCTTTTTCTGTTGTTGATTTCCACTTTTATGGCCTTATGGTCAGAGAAGATGCTTTGTAATATTTCAATGTTTTGAATTCTGCTAAGGCTTGCTTTACGACCTAATACGTGGTCTATTCTAGAGAATGTTCCATGTGCACTAGAAAAGAAAGTATACTTGTTTGCTGTTGGGTGGATTGTTCTATATATGTCTATGAGGTCAAGTTGGTTGATTATGGCATTTACATCTTCCGTGTCTCTGTTGAGCTTCTTTCTTCATGTCCTGTCCTTCACCGAAAGTGGTGTGTTGAAGTCTCCTACTATTATTGTGGAGCTGTCTATCTCACTTTTCAATGCTGATAGAGTTTGTCTTATGTATCTTGCAGCCCTGCCATTAGGTGCATAAATATTTAATATGGTTATATCTCCTTGGTATATTGTCCCTTTAATCATTATATGTTGTCCTTCCTTATCCTTTATGATGGATATAACTTTAAAGTCTATTTTGTCAGAAATTAATATTGCCACTCCTGCTCTTTTTTGATTGTTGTTTGCTTGATAAATTTTTTCCATCCTTTGCATTTTAGTTTGTTTGTGTCTCTAAGTCTAAGGCGTGTCTCTCGTAGGCAGCATAGATGGGTCGTGTTTTTTAATCCATTCTGCCACTCTCTGTCTCTTTATTGGGGCATTTAGTCCATTGACATTCAGGGTAATTTTGGATAGGTATGAGTTTAGTGCTATCATTTTGATGTCTTTTTTTGTGTGTTGTTGACAGTTTCCTTTTCCCACTAAATTTTACGTGCTGAGTAGATTATATATTGTCCTTTCCTCATATTTGTTGTTGTTGATTTTGTTTCTGCTGGGTCTCTATTTTTTTCTTGTATTTTATTTTGATGGGTAGGATAGTTTGTCTCCTTTGTCGTTACCTCATTATTTACCCCTATTTTTCTAAATTTAAACCTAACTTTTATTTCTTTGTATCACCGTATCTTCTTCTCCATATGGAACATCTATGATTACATTTCTTAGTCCCTCTTTATAGTTTTAATGTTGTCTTCTTTTTATATAATAACATCACCGTTACCCTGTTTTGAGCTTTTTTTTTTTTTTAATCTTGCTTTGTTTTTTTGATTTCCCTGTCTGGGTTGACATCTGGTTGCTCTGCCCAGTGTTCTAGTCTTGGGTTGATACCTGATATTATTTGTTTTCTAACCAAAGAACTCCCTTTAGTATTTCTTGTAGTTTTGGTTTGGTTTTACGAATTCCCTAAACTTCCGTTTATCTGGAAATGTCTTAATTTCACCTTCATATTTAAGTGACAGTTTTGCTGGATGTATGATTCTTGGCTGGCAATTTTTTTCCTTCAATTTTTTAAATAAGTCATCCCATTGCCTTCTTGCCTGCCTGGTTTCTGCCGAGTAGTCCGAGCTTATTCTTATTGGCTCTCCCTTGTAGGTGACATTTCGTTTATCTCTAGCTGCTCTTAAAATTCTTTATCTTTGGTTTTGGCAAGTTTGATTGTAATATGTCTTGGTGACTTTCTTTTAACATCTACCTTGTGTGGAGTTCGATGAGCATCTTGGATAGATATCTTCTCATCTTTCACGATGTCAGGGAACTTTTCTGACAACAAATCTTCAACAATTCTCTCTGTATTTTCTGTTATCCCTCCCTGTTCTGGTACTCCAATCACTCGTAGGTTATTTCTCTTGATAGAGTCCCACATGATTCTTAAGGTTTCTTAATTTTTTTTAATTCTTTTATCTGATTTTTTTTCAAATATATTAGTGTCAGGTGATTTATCTTCAAGTTCAGGAATTCTGGTTTCTACTTGCTCAATTCTGCTCCTCTGACTTTCTACTGAGTTGTCTACTTCTGTAATTTTGTTGTTAATCTTCTGAATTTCTGATTGCTGTCTGTCTATGGATTTTTCCAGCTTATTAAATATTTCATTATGTTCCTGAATAATCTTTCTAATTTCTTCAGTTGTTTTATCTGTGTGTTCCTTGGCTTGCTCTGCATATTGCCTCATTTCCTTCCTGATGTCTTGAAGGATTCTGTATATTAATCTTTTGGGTATTCTGCCTCTGGTAATTCCAGGAATGCACTGTCATCTAGAAGATCCCTGGATTCTTTGTTTTGAGAGCTTGTTGAAGTGATCATGGTCTGTTTCTTTATGTGACTTGATATTGACTGTTGTCTCCAAGCCATCTATAAATTATTGTATTAGTTTATGCTTACGTACTGTGTTGTAGCTTCTTGCTTTGTTTTGTTTTGATATGCCCAGATGGGTTGCTTGAGTGAGCTAGCTTGATTATTTTCCCCTTTGGAGCTCTGAAGTCCTGTCCCCAGATGGCTAGAGCTGTTTGTTATCAGGTATATCAGTCTAGGAGTCCATTCACTTTTCTTGTATGAATTCAGCTCAGGTGTGCAAGTAGCTGATCATCAAGTGTGTGGTACAGGCTCTGTCCTACAGTCTTACAGGGGCAGGGGTGACTTGTGTATGTACTGGTATCTGATTGCAGCAGGGGCTCACGCTCTGAAAAGGCAGGAGGCTGAAAACCGACCCCCTAGTGTCTCTGAGGAAAGTGCGTCCCTGTTCCCTAGAGCATGCAGGTGGGGGGGTTCTGCAGATGGACCATGGGCACTGAATGTTTTTGGTTGTAAAGACTGGGAGATGCCAGTTATTCTTGGACCCCTGTCGCAGGTGACTGGGTGGCCTGAATGGAGCTACCAGTCATTAGGTCCCTGGTGTGGGTAGGTGAGGATGCTGGTTAATAGGCAAAGTGGTGTCAAACATCAAACGCCCACCTCTCCACCACACAGCTGAAACAGTTGGAGTCTGCCAATAAGAGCCTATTCTGAAATAGCCCACACAGGTCTATGCAGAGGGGAAATGTGCTCAAAACCCACAGACCGTTTATGCCTGGACAGAAGCTGCTTCTGTCCTGAGCTCCCCTGGTTAGTGGAGCTGGCAAATTATCTTTTCCCCCAATTCCAAGTTTTTCCTTCTCCAAGGCCAGGAGGATGGCTCTAGGTGCTCCATAGTGCCTATCTCAGGCCCAAGGAATTCAGCTGCTGAAGCTGGCTTGGGGGTGTGGGGGCACGGTAAAATATACGCAAGTACTTAGCTTTTGCCGGGAGTGCCATTCTTCTCAGGTTCCAGAGGTGTGAGTAGGCTGTGTGGCTGGCTTCTTCTCCCTGAGGAAACTGTAGGCAAACGCTAGTACCAGCCTGCCACCACCGTGGCTCAGGGAATGGTGCCTGAGGGCTCCCCATGATTCAGGTCCAGTAATTCCTCTCTGCTTCTGAACCGTCTCTTCCTCCCCCTGCCCCTCAGTTCATTTTCTAAGCTTGCCTTTGATGTCAAGGCTCCTAGCTTGTCATAAATATACTCGTTTCATTTGTTTTTTTGGGTCTTTGATGTAAAGAGGGCTTGCCGGAACCTTCTGTCTATTCCGCCATCTTGGCTTCACCTCCTTATTGTAGTTTTGATTTGCATTTCTCTAATGGCAAATGATCGTGAGCATTTCCTCATGTATCTGTTAGCCCTCTGAATGCCTTCTTTGGCGAAGTGTCTGTTTATATCCTTCGCCCATTTTTTAAAGGAGCCATATGTCTTTTTGTGGTTGAAGTTTTGCAGTATCTTCTAAATTTTGGAGATTAGATCCTGATCAGATATGTTGTAGCAAAAACTTTCTTCTCAGCCTGTAGGTTGTCTTTTTATTCTTTTGATGAAGTCTTTTGATGAGCATAAGTGTTTGATTTTTAGGAGCTCCCAGTTATCTAGTTTCTCTTCTGGTGTTCATGCATTGTTGGTTATGTTTTGTATTCTGTTTATGCCATGTATTAGGGCTCCTTGCATTGTCCCTGTTTTTTCTTCCATGATCTTTATCGTTTTACATTTTATATTTAGGTCTTTGATCCATTTTGAGTTAGTGTTTGTGAATGGTGTGAGGTATGGGTCTGGTTTTATTTTTTTGCAGGTGGATATCCAGTTATGCCAGCACCATTTGTTAAAGAGACTCTCTTTTCCCCATTTAACTGTCTTTGAACCTTTGTAAAATATCAGCTGCTCATATGTGAGCAGTCTTCACATGGTTTGGCAGTCTTCACTTGGCTTGGCATCTCTCTTTCCCCATCTCTGCTCTGCTCACTTGCTTAATCTCTTTTATATCTCAAAAGAGATAGACTCAAGATACACTCTACACTAATCCTGCCTCGCTAGCAACAAAGACAACCCATTCCCAAATGGGATTATAACCGTAGGCATAAAGGTTAGGAATTTAAACATGTTTTTGGGGAACATAACTGAATCCATAACAGCAGTCTTTTGAGTCCCTCATTTTTTAAAATAGTGCCTTACCTGTGTTAAAAAACAAAGATGTCACTTTGAGGACTAAGGTACACCTGGCCCAAGCCATGGTATTTTCAATCATCTCATATGCGTGTGAAAGCTGGACAATGAATAAGGAAGACCAGAAAAGAATTGAGGTCTTTGAATTATTGTGTTGGCAAAGAATATTGAATATACCATGGACTGCCAGAAGAAAGAAAAAGTCTGGCTTGGAAGAAGTACAGCCAGAGTGCTCCTTGGAAGTGAAGATGGTGAGACTTTGTCTCAAGTAACTTTGGGCATGTTATCAGGAGGGTTCAGTCCCTGGAGAAGGACATCATGCATGGTAAAGCAGAGGTTCATTGAGTAAGAGGAAGACCTTCAATGAGATGGATTGATGCAGTGGCTCTAACAATGGGCTCAAACATAGCAACAACTATGAGAATGGCACAGGACCGGGCATTATTTCGTTCTGCTGTACACAGTGTCACTACGAGTCGTAAGCGACTCAACGGCACCTAACAACAATAAATCACCTCCATTGAAAGTTAATGCAAGTTAAGTGCCTGGCACAAAGTTCAATACATAGTAGGTGCTTAACGAATAGCAGGAGAAAGCTATTTCTATGCCTTCGGGTTGAAAGGACCAGAGACTTGTTCAGGATGCCTCAGATCCACTGGGAGGTGCAGCTGAAGGGGAACCCTCCCTTCTGAACAGAGTGGCCTTGGGGAGGCTGGAGTGTCATTCAGGAGACAACAGACTTTCATCTGGTTGTCCTTGTGGAAGTGCCCACTGCTTCTCTGTTTCATCAAGAGATTTTCTGTTTCTACCCCTCTCTTCTAATGCTACTAAGTTTAGACTTCCCAAAAAAAGACCCTGAGACAAATTTATTTAGGAGGCAATTCCAGGAAGCACAGTGAAGGAGGGGCAAAGTGAGAGAGGAAGTGAGAAAAGACAATGAGCAGGTTAACTGTGTGGGCAACTGGGCCTTTGTCCCACTGGGACAGCTGAGGGATTGCGCAGAACACACCTCAGGACTTTGCTCCCTAGGGATGGGGAGCTAGGGTATTTATCCACTGACTCACACAGTCCTGGAGGTTTTGAATCCCTGCACTTCTTAGCTACCCTGCACAAGGGGCTGAGCAAGCTCCACAGCTCCAGAGAAAATCCTTAGGCTGAGATGCAGAAGATGGGGGCACTTGAGGTGGAAAGCTGTCTGTATGCAGAGAACTGTCTCCTGCAGGCAAAGCCTGATTGGCTAGTTTAGGTTTTCATTTCTGGGATAGTCAATTGATTGACTTGGATTCTGGATCCTGCAAATGTATAGACATTTATAAGAAATAGAAACTTGGATTTCAGTTTGCTGAAGCAGGGGTTATTATAAGCAACCCCACTTTGGGCCTAGTTTAGTCAGTTTAACACACAAAACTCCCAGGTTTTCCTCCCACCTCTGTGGCTCAGCATCTATCCTCCTCTGCTTCTTCCCTCCCAGCTTTCCCATCTCATTCATGGTTCCACATCCATGTGTTTGCTTGACCACAGTGCATGGGTGTCTGCTTTGATCTTCCTTCTTCCTCATCCTCTATATCTAACTCATTATGAGGCTTCACCAATTTTACCCTTAAATATCTGTCATGTCCATGTATGTCTTAGTTTCCTAATGTTGCTGTAACAGAAATACTATAACTAGGTGGCTTTGTTCTTGTCGTTAGGTGCCGTGGAGTCAGTTCTGACTCATAGCGACCCTATGTACAACAGAATGAAACACTGCCCAGTCCTACGCCGTCCTCACAATCGTTGTTATGCTTGAGCCCATTGTTGCAGCCACTGTGCCAATCCATCTTGTTGGTAGTTTTCCTCTTTTTCGCTGACCCTCTACTTTACCAAGCATGATGGGTGGCTTTAAACAACAGGAATCCCTTTTCTCGCAGTTCTGGAGGCTAAAAGCCCAAATCAGGATCTTGGCCATGTTGATTCCTTCTTGTTGGTAGTCTAGGGACTTCCTCGATTCCTTTGCTGATAGATGATGCTCACTCACATGGATCTGTTCCCATCTCCACCCCATGCTTATTTCCATGTCTAATCTCCATATCTAATATATAACAAAACATTTCCATTTGAACAATCTTCACGTGCACAGTTCAGTGACATTGATTATGCTCATGGTGTTGTTCACCTCTCACCCTTATCCCTTTCCAAACTTTCCCATTATAATCTACTCATTTTGTAACTCAGAAGTGATTAGATTTAGAACTCATCTAACTCAGGTATGATCTAATGAACATAACAAATAAAACCCTGTTTCCAAACAGGATTACATACACAGGAGTTAGCATTTCAACACATCTTTTGGGGGGGACACAATCCATACAATGTGTTTCTCTCCATCTTCCCCACTGGTCTCTTACTTAGCACCATCATCTCTTACTTGAACACCTGGTTTGCCTGCATCTGCTCGGCCCTGTCCAATCATTCTGCCTTGATCTTGTTGAATCCCAGTGACCTTCTCATGCACTTCTGGGGCTGCTTCTTGCACTGAGAATCAAGACCAAAATTCTCTTTGTGGCCCACAAGACCCTGTGTGACCTGGCTGTCTCTGGAGTCACTAAATCCCCTGGGATACTCTCCACAGTTCTCCATGATATCAACCTTCAGAGCCAATATTCCTTACTCCTTATTTCACAGTCTTTTCACTTGCAGTGCTTTCACTCATGAGAGCTTTCATTCCTACACCACTTTCTTAAGATATTGAATTCCATTTTCTCAGACAAGAGTGGCCTTTCCTTCTTTATATGTTCAACTCAGGTAGAGCTTCCACTATTCCCATGCCCAGTGTCTGGCCAGATGAACACTGATGTGTACTCAACATTGATGGACTTCAGAAGAGGAAGGTAGGTGCTCCAAGCCTACTCTTTCAATACAAGAGAGACTAATGCCATGAAAGACTGGAGGTTATCCCGCCCTTTAGGAACAGAATATATCCATTATTATGCTGAGAAACACAAGGGCTCCTCCCACCCTGCCCAAGACCTGACACCAACCCAGACACAAAATATCTACTGATATGCTTTTCTTTGCTGCCCCTCCTTGATTCTTCCCCTAATTCATTGCCTTGGGGATGATTAGAATTGCTATAGCAGGGAGACACAAAAAGAAACTGTCAATATTCGGCTTTTGACTTTCAAAATGAACTCTTCAGACCCATATCAGATAAAATAGCCCTCTTTCATTTCTCTTTTTATTCAGCAAATACTGATTGAGCTCACATGTGGATGAGCTGGGAACAGATTTAAGTGTGGGGATAAGTCAGTGAAAAAAAAAAAATTTTTTTTTTTTTTCCACTGACCAGGGGTAAATTCATGCCCTGCATAGGACTCATTCTAGTTGCGAGAGAGAAAATCACCAAATAAACAAGTAAAGATAAACATGGCAGGCAGGGCCGATTTCTAAAACAAAGGGATGGTGTGAAGGGAGGGGCTGTTGTAGATAGGGAGATCGGGGAGGGTCTTTCTGGGAAGGTGGCATTAGAGCAGACTCCATCAAGGAAAGGAGGAAACAGCACTCCAGGCAAAGACCCCGAGAAGGGGACAGATATCAATGTTTGAGAAGAGCAAGCGGGCCAGTGTGGCTGGGGTGGAAGAGCAAGGGGGGCATAGAGGGATGTGAGGTCAGACAGCAGCCTGACCCTGCAGGACCCAGCAGCCATGGAATCAGAATTTCATTCCATGTGCCTTGGGAAATCCATGGAGGGTCATGTTTTATAAAATTCACTCTGGAGGCTCCATGGAAAATAGACCTGTTCTGTATGTTTCTATAAAGATCTCAGATCTCTAAGGTATGAGCCATTAATATGCTTTCAAAATATGTATGTATAAGCACTCATAATTTGAACTATGTGTACCTTTGTGAGGCTCTCTAACATTAACTATAAGCCATGAGAAAGTTATTTAGAAAATTTGTGAATTTAGATATAGAAATTTAGAAGCATGTGAAGTATGTGACGAATGGTAAACAAACTTTCAGTTGACTTTGACCTGATACACTCTGATAAAAAAAGACATAGTATAGTCAATCTTTGTAAATATAAGTCTATGCAACCTCCCTAATCTCTAACCTTGAAGAAAAATGTGACATTCAGCTAATCTCTAGTCCTAGAGAAATGACAAACATACTACTCTTTGACATCATACTAGCCCTTATTGTGTGAAACCAAGGTGACAAATTCACATATAAACCCTGAATTTCTGCTTACTCACTGATAGAAGGCAAAGGCAAACACCAAAGGTCTGCTGAGACTGCCTACTCTTGCCAACTTCAGAGGGACCTCCACCGAGCTTGAGCTGTGGTTAAGCCTTCCTTCCGAGGCCTCTCATTAAAGGTAAAAGCCTGAAGTCTAAAGATATGGACTCTAACCATTGAACAACATTGTAATTGTTAATTCTAATTCTCCAGTTCTAAATGAATGTTATGTGGTCTTACCTGCATGTCTTTCCATGACTACCTTGCAATAAACTAAACAAGCTTTTGCATGGTAAGTCTGAGTGTTTCTCTATTAATTTTATAAGATAAAACCCTACAGGACAAGACATAGGGTTGGGGGGCAGAAGTGGCAGCAGGAAACAGGTTAGGCAGCCATGCAGAGATCAGGGGAGACACAACAGCAGCACAGATGACAATGGCAGAAGTGAAAGCCACGAGATGTGTTGGGTTCTGTACATATTTTGAGGCTAAGAGCTTCTGTGTCTTGCTGATGGAATGGATGGAGGAGGGTAAAGGAAATAGAGGTTTCTAGGGTGACTCTTCATTTGCAGCAATAGAGTAATATCCATATGCCTACAAGGAAGACCAGTTAATACAACTATTATTCAAATTTATGCACCAATCACTAAGGCCAAAGATGAAGAAATAGAAGATTTTTATCAGCCGTTGCAGTCTGAAATTGATTGAACACGCAATCAGGATGCATTGATAATTATTGGTGATTGGAACGCAAAAGTTGTAAACAAAGAAGAGGGATTGGTAGTTGGAAAATATGGTCTTAGTGATAGAAATAATGCCAGAGATGGAATGATAGAATTTTGCAAGGCTTCTTCACTGCAAGTACCTTCTTTCACCAGCATAAACGGTGACTATACTGGGTCTTGCCAGATGGAACACACAGGAATCAAATTGTCTACATCTGTGGAAGGAGATGATGGAAAAGCTCAATATCATCAGTCAGAACAAGGCCAGGGGCTGACTGTGGAACAGACCATCAATTGCTCATATGCAAGTTCAAGCTGAAACTGAAGAAAATCAGAGCAAGTCCACGAGAGCCAAAATATGACCTTGAGTATATCCCACCTGAATTTAGAGACCATCTGAAGAATAGATTTGACCCATTGAACACTAGTGACCGAAGACCAGACGAGTTGTAGAATGACATCACGGACATCACATGTGAAGAAAGCAACAGGTCATTGAAAAGAAAGGAAAGGAAGAAAAGACCAAGATGGATGTCAGAGGAGACTCTGAAACTTGCTCTTGAGCATCGAGCAGCTAAAGCAAAAGGAAGAATTGATCAAGTAAAAGAACTGAACAGAAGATTTCAAAGGGCTGTTCAAGAAGACAAAGTATTATAATGACATGTGCAAAGACCTGGAGGTAGAAAACCAAAAAAGAAGAACATGCTCAGCATTTCTCAAGCTAAAAGAACTGAAGAAAAAATTCAAGCCTGGAATTGCAGTAGTGAAGGGTTCTATGGGGAAAATATTAAATGACGCAGGAAGCATCAAAAGAAGATGGTAGGAACACACACAGTCATTATACCAAAAAGAATTAGTCGACGTTCAACCATTTCAAGAGGTGGCATATGATCAGGAACTGATGATACTGAAGGAAGAAGTCCAAGCTGCTCTGAAGGCATTGGTAAAAAAAACAAGGCTTCAGGAATTGACAGAATATCAATTGAGATGTTTCAACAAACAGATGCAGCGTTGGAGGTGCTCACTCACCTATGCCAAGAAATATGGAAGACAGCTTCCTGGCCAACTGACTGGAAGAGATCCATATTTATGCCTATTCCCAAGAAAGGTGGTCCCACTGAATGTGGTAATTATCAAACAATATCATTAATATCACACGCAAGCAAAATTTTGTTGAAGATCATTCAAAAACGGCTGCAGCAGTATATCGACGGGAAACTGCCAGAAATTCAGGCTGGTTTCAGAAGAGGATGTGGAACCAGGGATATCATTGCTGATGTCAGATGGATCCTGGCTGAAAGCAGAGAATACCGGAAGGATGTTTGCCTGTGTTTTATTGACTATGCAAAGGCATTCGACTGTGTGGATCATAACAAATTATGGATAACGCTGCAAAGAATGGGAATTCCAGAACACTTAATTGTGCTCATGAGGAAACTTTACATAGATCAAGAGGCAGTTGTTGGGACAGAACAAGGGGTTACTGAGTGGTTTAAAGTCAGGAAAGGTGTGTGTCAGGGTTGTATCCTTTCACCATACCTATTCAATCTGTATGCTGAGCAAATAATCAGAGAAACTAGACTATACGAGGATGAACGGGGCATCAGCACTGGAAGAAGACTTATTAACAACCTGCATTATGCAGATGACACAACCTTGCTTGCTGAAAGTGAAAAAGTCTTGAAGCACTTACTAATGAAGATCAAAGACCGTAGCCTTCAGTGTGGATTGTACCTCAACATAAAGACAACAAAATCCTCTCAACTGGGCTGATAAACAACATCATGATAAACGAAGAAAAGATTGACGTTGTCAAGAATTTCATTTTACTTGGATGCACAATCAATAGCCATGGAAGCAGCAGTCAAGAAGTCAAATGACACATTGCATTGGGTAAATCTGCTGCAAAGGACCTCTTTAAAGTGCTGAAAAGCAAGGATGTCACCTTGAAGACTAAGGTGTGCCTGACTGAAGCCATGGTATTTTAAATCACATCGTATGCATGTGAAAGCTGGACAAAGAATAAGGGAGACTGAAGAAGAATTGATGCCTTTGAATTGTGGTGTTGGCGAAGAATGTTGAACATACCATGGACTGCCAAAAGAACGAACAAATCTGTCTTGGAAGAAGTACAACCAGAATGCTTCCTTAGAGGCAAGGATGGCAAGACTACATCTTACATACCTTGGATATGTTGTCAGGAGGGATCAGTCCCTGGAGAAGGACATCGTGCTTGGCAAAGTACAGGGTCAGCAGAAAAGGGGAAGACCCTCAAAGAGGTGGATTGACACAGTAGCTGCGACAATGAGCTCAAGTATAACAACAATTGTAATGATGGCACAGTACTGGGTAGTGTTTCGTTCTTTGTGCATAGGGTCGTTATGAGTCGGAAGTGGCTCGACGGCACCTAACAACAGGGTGACTCTTGTTTTTGTCCTAAGCAACAGGGAGAATAGGATGCCATTTACTGGGGAAGACTGGACTTGAGAGATTGCAACTTCCATTTTGGAGGGGTGAGCTGCCTTTTACCCTCAAGTGGAGAAGCCTAGCAGGCAACCATATGGGCACATCCAGAGCCCTATGGAGAGGCTGAGGGTAAAGACACAATTGGGGACTCACTGACAGATAATATTCAAAGGTGGGTTAGATCACCTATGCATGAGTTTCAGTACAGAAGTGAAGCAGTCCAAGGAATAGGGGACAGGAGCCTGTCATGCTCCACACTGCCCAAAGCCCAAGTCTCTCACGTCCCCCCTCAACACCAGGACCCCCCCTCCCCACATGGCTTTGAACATCCCCTAACCTGACCCAGTTTCACACTTCTCCTAATCTGCCCAATGCTCCCACCATGACCTTGGGCCTCACTGCCAGTCCTCAGCAAAACCTTCTACATCCCTAATCTCTTCTCTACTAACCTGACCCTGCCCTGAGGACATGATTCCTTCAGCTCTCCCTCCATCCATGTACCAAAGGACTGGAGGTGGAATGGAGCTCCTCCATGCTCCTTGTTTTCTCTTCCTGACAGCTGCCCCTCTCTCCTTCCTCAAACCTCCCAACTCTTTGGTGCTCAGGCCATTAGATAATCTCCCTGGCTCAGCACCCATGCTGGCTCACTGTCCATCTCTCTACCTGCATTCCTTCCTGTCGTCCTTCTTCGTGATTTCAGCATCCATGTAGACAATCCAGCCAAGCCCTGGGCTCTCAGCCCCTTGACCTCCACGCTGCCATGGGTCTGTTCTTTGGCTATCTGTTACTCTTGTCATACCCCAGACCTTGTCATTACCAAGAACAGTACCGTCTCTGGAACATCTCAGTCTCAGACTGCCATGTTGTTCTCAGGTGCTGTCGAGTTGCTTCTGACTCATAGCAACCCTATGTACAACAGAACAAAACACTGCCCGGTCCTACACCATCCTCACAATCATTGCTATGGTAAAGCCCATTGTTGAAGCCACTGTGTCAATCCATCTCTTTGAGGGTCTTCCTCTTTTTTGCTGGCCCTCTACTTTACCAAGCATGATGTCTTCTCCAGGGACTGGTCCCTCCAGACTGTCACGCCTAACTACATTTCTAGTTTATTCCTTTTAGTATCCTGTTACAATTCTTCTTCACATTTGGTAACTCTAAGCTACCTACCCTCCGTCTTTCAACTGCTCATGCTCCTCTTTTCTATCCTCATGTCCTCCTACCTTACCCAGATTAGATCCCTGGTCCATTTTTTCAATGCATTTCTTGCAGAACAGGTGAATGTGGCTGGAGAAAAATACTCAACTATGCTGAGTAATGCGAAGTTCAGGTTGGGATTCTGCTGCTCGGCAGCCCAACCACCTTTCTCTGCTCCATTTTCTTTCCCACATCTCTTAAAGGTAGAGAAGTAATCAATATAAAGACAGTCTCCTTCTTGGCACTGATTCTTTGGGCATGAAGCGGGGAGGGTAGAGGGAAATGCAATCTTGTCAAGAGGACAAGATCGGCAGGCTGCCCAGCCAGTCTGTTGTAGGAAATGCTAAGAGCCAAAGTTTTGGATTTGCATGAGCTCTACTTTGAGACTAGGAAAAAAAAAAAAAAAAAACCATTGCCTTTGAGTCCATGCAGAGTAGAAGCGCCCTATAGAGTTTCCAAGGAATGACCGGTAGATTTGAACTGCTGACCTTCTGGTTAGCAGCTGTAGCACTTAACCACTACGCCACCAGGATTTCCTGAGTCTAGAAAGGCAGGCCTTAGATGGGGAAGGATGGTATTTCTCTATCAACAGTAGATTGGCAAAACTTCACCTGGGATGAGGGGAGGAGATTATAGCTGTTGGATGAGAATGGAAAAAGAGCAGGGAGGAGTTAGGTGGGAGCTTCCTGACCCGGGAGATAAGCCGGAGTGGGAATCCTCTGCTGGTGGTACCAGTGCTCCACAGCCAGCTGAGCCAATTCCTGGAGACCATTAGATGCCTGTTACTTGAGTGAACACTGGACCTTGCCTTCTACTGTTCCTGTGTCCAGGAAAACCATGAGCCTACACTTCTTGTCCTCAGGTAAGGTCCCCGTGATCAGCTACCTGCACATCACCCACTGATGCCCAGCTGACAATGTCCTTCTGCTTTGAATCTCGCTCAGTCCATCTGGTATGAACAATGACATTGTCAACAGCCCACGAGATACAACACATGTAAGTGCTCTCAAAAAGAGGGAGGGTCTCTGGACACGTAAGGGGCTCATGGTAAGGGAAAGTCCCTGGCATTTGTTCTTAGGAGGATCTCTCCAGAACCATTTTGAGATTATTCTCTTTTCAGAGATGGTGGTGACATGAATGGGTGGGAATGGGAAGGTGAAGTTACTAGTGGGAGAAGAAGTTGAGGGACTGAGCAGCCAGGGTGTTAGTTGTAGGGGCTGCATACATGGACACTAAAGACTTTCAGAACAAAGGCAGGGACTGAGGAAGAGAGAAAATGAGAAAGTAAGTCTGGGTGTAAAGTTGTGAGTGAATAAGCAGTAGGGACCAGGGGTGGGCAGAGACAGGTAAGGATGAATACAGCTGAGACAGAAGGAGACAGGGTTTTTGTTTTGGTTTGGTTTTTGTGAGTCTAGTTCATTTTTATTTCTATATAGTATTCTATCAAAAAAAAAATCCATTTCATGTATTCTTTCTAATATGGATGTGAATTTGGGTTGTTTCCAATTTGAAGATACGTGGATAACACTACTGTGAATATTCTTCTATGTGGATATTGAACGTATGCAACCATTTCTGCTGAGTAAGTACCTAAAGCGGAATTGTCAGGTCATGGAGTAATTGTATGTCCATCTTCAGGAGATGATACGAAAGAGTTTTCAAAAGTGATCGTAACAGTTTACACACACAGCAATATCTGAGCTTTCCAGTTGCCCTACATCCTCATCAGGACTTGGTATTGTCAGTGATTTTTACTTTAGACACTGTAATGTATGCATAGTGGTATCACATTCTGGTTTTAATTTGCATTTTCTTCATGAGTAATGATGTTGAACACCTTTTATATTCTTATTGGCCACTTGGTTACCTTTTTTGTTAAGTGCCTAGTCCAATCTTTTGCTCATTTTTTTTTTTCCTGGTAGATTGTCTTTCTTCCTAATTTATAGGAATTTATTGTTTCAGCTGACCCTGGTGGCGTAGTGGTTAAGTGCTACGGCTGCTAACCAAAGGGTCGGCAGTTTGGACCTGCCACGCGCTCCTTGCAAACTCTATGGGGGCAGTTCTACTCCGTCCTATAGGGTCTCTATGAGTAGGAATTGACTCCAGGGCACTGGGCACTGGGTATAGGAATTTATAGAAATTTTCTAATTGATAGGAATATCCTAGATGATAAATATATGGCAAATGCTTATCTTCATTCTGTACTTGCCTTTTTATACTCTTAAAAAAATATTTTGATGAACAGAAGTTCCTAATTTTAATAAGGTCCAATTTGTCTATTTTTCCTTTATGGTTAGTGTACTTTGTGTCCTATGTAAGGAACCCTTGCCTGCCCCAAAGTCATGAGATTATAGGAGGCAAGTTTTTAATAGGTGTTACACACATGGAGTTGTCATGAGTTGGAATCGACTTCACGGCACTAGGTTTACTGGTTTAAAGGATAATGGCCTGGAAGAAGCCTCAGGACCCAAGAAGGAGAAGTAGGGAAGAAGGATCAGCCTCCATAAGGGAGTGGGGAAGTGGTAGCCCCAGAGGAGAATGTGATTTTTGTTAAAATGGGGGTTCCAAACCAGTGGCCTATAGCCCAAACCCTGTTTTGCTTTGCTTGCTCAAAAAGTAAGCCGATATGAAAAACATCAGGAGGTTTCACACAAAGATCGATTTCTGGCCTTTTATTAGTTGATTACCTAACTGATTAACTGTTGAGATAAAATTCCCTATTTTAATGTGTACAATTCAATGGTTTCTACTATATTCACAAGGTACAACCATCATCACTAATTCTAAACTAGATTTTCATCACCCGAAAAAGAAATCCCATACTCATTAGCAGTCACCCCCCATTCCACCCTCCCTCCAGCCCTGGATAACCCCTATCTACTTTCTGTCTCTGTGGATTTGCCTGTTCTGGACATTTCGTATAAGTGGACTCAGACAATATGTTGTCTTTTGTGATTGATGTCTTTCATTTAGCATAATGTTTTCAAAGTTCATCCATGTTATAGCATGTGTCAGTATTTCATTCCTTCTTATGGCTGAATGAACGTTCTAGTACATATATGGCTATACCACATTTTGTTTATCCATTCCTCAATTGATGGACATGGAGTTGTTTCCACTTTTTGGCTAGTGTGAATAGTACTGCTATGAACATTCATGTACAATTTTTCCTATTGCCATATGTTTTTGGTTCTCTTGGGTAGGTACTTAACACATTTAACTTTTTGAGGAACCGTCTACCTGTTATACAAAGTGGCTGCACCATTTGACATTCCCACTGGGAGTATATGAGAGTTCCTGGTCTGTCTTGAAACATCTGGAGATCTGGCAACACTGGGCCACATTCCCGCATGCCAACAGTCAGCCCACAGCTGGGGCAGGGAACGTGAGCTCTCTAGTTTGCCAAGTTCTCACCACATACACAGCATACACTTGCCGCTAGCACTTCACACTTGAAGCATTTGCCGTCTGCTGGGCCCCAGAGTAAACCCTAAGCAGGGGAAAGTCTGCACTGAGAAGGGGGAAGGTGTAGGCAAGTTCTTTGGCCAAGGACCAGCTTTTCAAAGTGCCAAGTAAAAAGGTTTGGGAAGGTAGGGAGCAGGTGGTAGCTGAGGCAAGAGAGGAATTACAGGGCAGTTGGAGATGAGAGAAGAGAGATGACCAGAAGAGCCGACATTTTGGGCAGAGACTAAACATAACAGAGGCATGAGGCATGGTCAGGCTAAGCATCCTCGCCTAGGTCTCTGCGGGCTAAGTCCAGGCAGGTCCCTCAGTGGTCCTGTTGGATACACAAAGACCAGGCCAATAGTACCAGCAGGGTAGTAACTTAGCAGGTCAAAGAAGAATGTGTCTCAATCTAGAAAAATGCTGCCCAATAGAAAGGGAATGCCAGCCACATACATTATTAAACTATTTTTATCTTCTCCGATTACTGGTGTATTGGTTTCCTGGGTCTTCTGTAACAAAATATCACAAATTGGGTGGCTTATACGAACAGAAATTTATTGTCTCACAGTTTTGAAGGCCAGAAGTCCAAATCAGGTTATCAGCTGTGTTGGTTCCTTCTGAGAAGGGCTCTGAGAGAGAAACTATTCCTCTCCCCTGGCCTCTGGTGGCTCCCACCGTCCTTGGAGTTCCTTGGCTTGCAGCTGCATCTGCATCCATTGTTACATGGCCATCTTTCCTCTGTCTCTCTGTCTCTGTGTGTCTCCTCTTTTATAAGGACACCAAACCCGTTGTCTCCAAGTCGATTTCGACTCATAGAGACCTTATAGGACAGAGTAGAACCGCCCCATGGGGTTTCCAAGGAGCAGCTGTGGATTCAAACTGCCAACCTTTTGGTTACCACCCGAGCTCTTAACCACTACACCACCAGGCCTCCCTAAGGATACCAGTCATGTAGAATTAGGACCCACCCTATCCCAGTATGACTTCACATTAACTGATGACATCTTCAAAGATTCCAAACAGGGTCCCATTCACAGGTATCAAGGGTTAGGACTTTACCCTATCTTTTTTCAGGGGACAGAATTCAATTCCTAACTACTGGATTTAAATGTTGTAGCAATGTGGTTTTAATTTAAATGAGGTTCTGCATCTTTGAATATATTTAAAAGCCTTTTTAATTTCCTTCTCTGTGAGCTCTTTGTTCATATCCCATGACTATTTTTCTATAGGATTTTAGTCTTTTGCACTTTGATTTATAGTTCTTTTTATGGTATGGAAATGTGTCTGTCATATGTGTTGCAAATATTATTGCTCAGTTCGTTGTCTTTTAGCTTTGTTATTTTTTTTCACAGAAATTTTTAAAGTTTTATGTGGTCAAAGTTGATGACTTTTAAGTTCTGAGTCATGCTTAAGGAAGCCCATCCCACTGCAAGATTATAAATTTTTTTTAACCTGATACTTTTATGGTTTCATAGTTTAGATTTATATCTTTGAGCCTTTTGAAGCTTAGTATAAGTAATGTAGGAAGAATAAATGCATTTATTTCCAGATGGCTTTCCAATATTCCCAGAAAGATTTATTGCATAATCCATTATTTCCTGTGTGTCTTTGGGTCTGTTTCTGGACTCCCTATTCTGTTCTATTGATTTGTCTGTCTACTCACATTCCCAAACAAAAGGATTTTAATTGCCATTGTTTTACAATATGTTTTATTATCTGATTGGGCTAACCCCCCACTCTTTATTCTTTTTCAGAATTTTCTTAGCTCTTCTTTTATATATAAATTTTAAAAATCAGCTTTTCTGTTTCTTTTAGGGAGCTTGTGACACATTTATGAATTAATTGAGAAGGAATTGACACCTTTATAATATTGAGAGAGAAGAGCAGTGGTTAAGCACTCACGGCTAACTGAAAGGTTGGAAGTTCAAACCCATCCTCCACTCCACGGAAAAAGGATGTGGCAGTCAGCCTCCATAAAGATTATAGCCTTGGGGAGAATGAAGAAAACCAAAGGCACAAGGGAAAGATAAGTCCAAAGGATCAATGGACCACAACTACCATAGCCACCACCAGACTGAGTCCAGCACAACGAGATGGTGCCCAGATACCACCACCAATTGCTCTGTCAGAGATCACAATAGAGGGGTCCTGGACAAAGCTGGAGAAAAAGGTAGAACAAAATTCAAAATCACACAAAAAAGACCAGACTTAATGTCTGAGAGAGATTGGAGAAACCTCAAGAGTATAACCCCCTGACATCCTTTTAACTCAGTACTGAAGTCACTCCTGAGGTTCATCCTTCAGCCAAAAAAAAAAAAAAAAAAAAAACTCGGTTGCCTTCAAGTCGATTCTGACTCATAGTGACCCTAAAAGACAGAATAGAACTATCCCATAGGGTTTCCAAGGAGCAGCTGGTGGATTTGAACTGCTGAACTTTTTGTTCGCAGCCGAGCTCTTAACCACGGCACCACCAAGGCTCTGCCAAAGATTAGACTGGCCCATAAAACAAAATGAGATTAAATAGGCACACTAGCCCAGGAGCAAGGACAAGAAGGCAGGAGGGAACAGCAAAGCTGATAATGGAGAACCCAAGTTTGAGAAGGGGAGAGTGTTGACATGTCGTGGGGTTGGCAACCAAAGTCACAAAACAATATGTGTATTAACTGTTTAATGAGAAAATAATTTGGCCTGTAAACCTTCATCTAAAGCACAATAATAATAAAAAAAATCAGATTCGAAATATTTTTACTCTAAAAAAAAAAAGATTATAGCCTTGGAAACCGTATGGGGCAGTTCTACTCTGTCCTATAGGGTCGTTGTGAGTCAGAATTGACTCAACTGCAACAGGTTAATCTAAGGAGAACTATGCCCAGTATGTGATGTCTTCGATTTGAGTGTTTTGTTTTTCATCCTTCATCCCCTTTAGATGTTCACTTTTATTAGTTTCTTCTGTATCTGTCCTATGTTTCTTTATGCAAATACAAATGTTGTTGTAGTTAGGTGCCGTCGAGTCGGTTCTGACTCATAGCGACCCTATGCACAACAGAATGAAACACTGCCCGGTCCTGCGCCACCCTTACAATCACTGTTATGCTTGAGCTCATTGTTGCAGCCACTGTGTCAATCCACCTCGTTGAGGGTCTTCCTCTTTTCCGCTGACCCTGTACTCTGCCAAGCATGATGTCCTTTTCCAGGGACTGAGCCCTCCTGACAACATGTCCAAAGTATGTAAAATGCAGTCTTGCCATCCTTGTTTCTAAGGAGCATTCTGGTTGTACTTCTTCTAAGACAGAGTTGTTCATTCTTTTGGCAGTCCCTGGTATATTCAATATTCTTCGCCAACACCACAATTCAAAGGCATCGATTCTTCGTTTTTCTTATTCATTGTCCAGCTTTCACATGCATATGATGTGATTTAAAATACCATGGCCTGAGTCAGGTGCACCTTAGTCTTCAAGGTGACATTTTTGCTTTTCAACACTTTAAGGAGGTCCTTTGTAGCAGAGTTGCCCAATGCAATGCGTTGTTTGATTTCTTGATTGCTGCTTCCATGGCTATTGATTGTGGATCCAAGTAAAATGAAATCCTTGACAACTTCAATCTTTTCTCCTTTTATCATGATATTGCTTATAGGTCCAGTTGTGAGGGTTTTTGTTTTCTTTATGTTGAGGTGCAATCCATCCTGAAGACTGTGGTCTTTGATCTTCATTAGTAAGTGCTTCATGTTCTCTTCACTTTTAGCAAGCAAGGTTGTGTCATCTGCATAACACAGGTTGTTAATGAGTCTTCCTCCAATCCTGATGCCCCGTTCTTCTTCATATAGTCTAGCTTCTTGTATTATTTGCTCAGCATACAGGTTGAATAGGTATGGTGAAAGAATACAACCCTGACGCACACCTTTCCTGACTTTAAACCACTCAGTAACCCCTTGTTCTGTCCCAACAACTGCCTCTTGATCTATGTAAAGTTTCCTCATGAGCACGATTGAGTGTTCTGGAATTCCCATTCTTCGCAATGTTATCCATAATTTGTTATGATCCACACAGTCGAATGCCTTTGCATAGTCAATAAAACACAGGTAAACATCCTTCTGGCATTCTCTGCTTTTAGCCAGGATCCATCTGACATCAGCAGTGATATTCCTGGTTCCACGTCCTCTTCTGAAACCAGCCTGAGTTTCTGGCAGTTCCCTGTCGATATACTGCTGCAGCTGTTTTTGAATGATCTTCAACAAAATTTTGCTTGTGTGTGATATTAATGATATTGTTCTATAATTTCCACACTCAGTGGGACCACCTTTCTTGGGAATAGGCATAAATATGGATCTCTTCCAGTCAGTTGGCCAGGAAGCTGTCTTCCATATTTCTTGGCATAGACAAGTGAGCACCTCCAACGCTGCATCTGTTTGTTGAAACATCCCAATTGATATTCTGTCAATTCCTGGAGCCTTCTTTTTCGCCAGTGCCTTCGGTGCAGTTTGGACTTCTTCCTTCAGTACCATTGGTTCCTGATCATATGACCTCTTGAAATGGTTGAACATCGACTAATTCTTTTTGGTATAATGACTCTGTGTATTCCTTCCATCTTCTTTTGATGCTTCCTGTGTCCCTTAATATTTTCCCCATAGAATCCTTCACTATTGCAACTCGAGGCTTGAATTTTTCACTCAGTTCTTTCAGCTTGAGAAACATTGAGCATGTTCTTCTGTTCTGGTTTTCTATCTCCACCTTTTTGCACATGTGGTTATGATACTTTGTCTTGTTAAGCTGCCCTTTGAAATCTTCTGTTCAGTTCTTTTATGTTATCATTTCTTCCTTTTGCTTTAGCTGCTCAATGTTCGTCAGCAAGTTTCAGAGTCTCCTCTGACATCCAGCTTGGTCTTTTCTTTTTTGTCTTTTCAATGACCTCTCACTTTCTTCATGTTTGATGTCCTTGATGTCATTCCACAACTCGTCTGGCTTTCGGTCACTAGTGTTCAATGCATCAAATCTGTTCTTGAGATGGTTTCGAAATTCAGGTGGGATATACTCAAGGACGTATTTTGACTCTCGTGGACTTGCTCTGATTTTCTTCAGTTTCAGCTTGAACTTGCATATGAGCAATTGATGGTCTGTTCCACAGTCGGCCCCTGGCCTTGTTCTGACTGGTGATATTGAGCTTTTCCATCATCTCTTTCCACAGATGTAGTCAATTTGATTTCTGTGTGTTCCATCTGGCGAGGTCCATGTGTATAATCACCATTTATGTTGGTGAAAGAAGGTATTTGCAATGAAGAAGTCATTGGTCTTGCAAAATTCTATCATTCAATCTCCGGCATTGTTTCTATCACCAAGGCCGTATTTTCCAACTACTGTTCCTTCTTCTTTGTTTCCAACTTTCATATTCCAATCACCAGTTAATTATCAATGCATCTTGATTGCATGTTCGATCAATTTCAGACTGCAGCAGCTGATAAAAATCTTCTATTTCTTCATCTTTGGCCTTAGGGATTGGTGCATAAATTTGAATAGTTGTTGTATTAACTGGTCTTCCTTGTGCAAATTCAAATACGTGCTAATATGTTCTATTTTTTATTTTACACAAAGCTTGAACACTGTATATTATCTGCTCCTTGCTTTTTCCACTATACAATATATTCATCTTCATAGTTCTTGTTAGGTACCATTGAGTTGATTTGAGTCATAGCAATCCCGTGTGACAGAGTAGAACTGCCCCCATAGGGTTTTCTAGGCTGTAATCCTTACAGCAGCAGATGGCCAGATCTTTCTCCCACAGAGCCGCAGGATGAGTTCAAACCACCAACCTTTCAGTTAGCAGCCAAGCACTTAACCATTGTGCCACCAGTGTGCTTTTCATAGTTTCCTTATTCTTTTGTGTAGCTGGATGGTATTCCATTGGTAAATGCACCATAGTATTTTTTTTTTTTACATTTTTATTGTGCTTTAAGTGAAAGTTTACAAATCAAGTCAGTCTCGCATACAAAAATTTATATACACCTTGCTATAGACTCCTAGTTGCTCTCCCCCAATGAGACAGCACACTCCTTCCCTCCACTTTCTCTTTTGGTGTCCATTCCTCCAGCTTCTGACCCCCTCTGCCCTTTCGTCTCCCCTCCAGTTAGGAGATGCCAACATAGTTTCATGTGTCTACTTGATCCAAGAAGCTCATTCTGCTCCAGCATCATTTTCTATCCCATAGTCCAGTCTAATCCCTGCCTGAAGAGTTGGCTTTGGGAACGGTTCCTGTCTTGGGCTAACAGGTCTGGGGGTCCTGACCTCTGGGGTCCTTCTAGTCTCAGTGAGACCATTAAGTCTGGTCTTTTTACGAGAATTTGAGGTCTGCATCCCACTGCTCTCCTGTTGCCTCAGGGGTTCTCTGTCAGGGCAGCCAATGGTTGTAGCCAGGCACCATCTAGTTCTTCTGGTCTCAGGCTGATGTAGTCTCTGGTTTACGTGCCCCTTTCTGTCTCTTGGGCTCATAATTACCTTATGTCTTTGCTGGTCTTCATTCTCCTTTGCTCCAGGTGGGTTGAGACAAATTGATGCATCTTAGATGGCCACATGCTAGCGTTTAAGACCCCAGAAGTCACTCTCCAAAGTGGGATGCAGAATGTTTTTGTAATAGATTTTATTATGCCAATTGACTTAGATGTCCCCTGAAACCATGGTCCCCAAACCCTCGGCCTTGCTACACTGGCCTCCGAAGCATTCAGTTTATTCAGGAAACTTCTTTGCTTTTGGTTTAGTCCAGTTGTGCTGACCTCTCCTGTATTGCGTGTTGTCTTTCCCTTCACCTAAAGTAGTTCTTATCTACTATCTAATTAGTGAATATCCCTCTTCCTCCCTCCCTCCTTCCCTCCCTCTCGTAACCATCAAAGAATATTTTCTTCTGTGTTTAAACTATTTCTCGAGTTCTTATAATAGTGGTCTTATACAATATTTGTCCTTTTGCAGCTGACTAATTTCACTCAGCATAATGCCTTCCAGATTCCTCCATGTTATGAGATGTTTCCCAGATTCATCGCTGTTCTTTATTGATGCGCAGTGTTCCATTGTGTGAATACACCAAAATTTATTTATCCATTCTTCCGTTGATGGGCACCTTGGTTGCTTCCATCTTTTTGCCATTGTAAACTGTGCTGCAATGAACATGGCACCATAGTCTTTTTAACTGCTTCCTTGTAGGTGAATGGAAATGCTGGGCGCGTAGTAGTTAAGAGCTATGGCTGCTAACCAAAAGGTAGGCAGTTCGAATCCACCAGGCACTCTTTGGAAACCCTATGGGGCAGTTCTACTCTGTCCTATTTAGTCGCTATGAGTTGGAATCGACTCGACAGCAACGGGTTTGGTTTTGGCTTTCGGAGTAGGCGAATCCTTATTGTTTCTAGTCTTTTACTGTCGCAGAAAAAGCTGTCACAGTCTTGTCCAAGACTCATTTTGTGTGTAGCAAAATAATAAAATAAAACAAATCAGTTGCTCTCAAGTCGATTCCAACTCATGGCAACAGTACGGGTGTCAGAGTAGAATGATACCCCATAAGGTTTTCAATGGACGATTTTTTGGAAGCAGATTGCCAGGCCTTTCTTCCAAGGTGCTTCTGGGTGGATCGAAACACTAACCTTTCAGTTAGCAGCAAGCTCCTTAACCCTTTACACCACCTAGGGACTCCACACCAGCCTCAATCACGGCTCAGGGACTTTGTGTCGTCTTTCTTCTGTCACCCCCCTATTCACATGGCTCACTCCCTCCCCTCCTTTCCTCACAACCTGACCACCCTGGCCACCCAGCGTTCCTAGTGCCCCTTATCCTGCTCTATTTCTTATATATCTTTTATGTATGTATTTATATATGTATGTATATAATCTATCCCTCTATGTATCATATTTTATTATTAAATAATTTTCTTTTTAAATCAAGATTTTGAATTTTATCAGATGCCTTTTTAGTATCCGTGAAATAATCATACAATTTTTCCCTATAATTTACCAATATGGTGAATAATATTGATAGAGGTCCTAAGAATGAACCATCCATTGTATTACTGGTATGGCTTTACTTGGTTGTGGCATATTATTGAGATTGCTCTGTAGTGTTCCCCTATTGTGCCATCTCTGACAGATTTTGGGTCTCCATGTTATTTTCATAAAAGGTGTTTTGAAGAGGTGGCCAGGCACTGTGGTTAGAGTATGAATTCTGGAACAAAACTCACTAGGTTCAAATCTGGCTCTGACACTTGGTAGTTGTATCAAAACCAAAAACCAAATCCTTTTCTGTCAAGTCGATTCTGACTCACAGCGAACCTACAGGATAGAGTAGAACTGCCCCATAGGGTTTCTAAGGCTGTAATCTTCATGGGAGCAAACTGCCACATCTTTCTCCCGAAGAGTGGCTGGCAGGTTCGAACTGGCGAATTTTCGATTCGCAGCAGAGTGTTTAACCACAATGCCACCCCAAAACTCGTTGCCATCTAGTCTATTCTGACTCAAAGCAACGCTATAGGACAGAGTAGAACTGTCCCACAATGTTTTCAAGGAGCGGCTGGTGGATTCAAACTGTCAACCTTTTGGCTAGCAGCCAACCTCTTAACCAGTGTGCCACCTGAGCTCCTTTACTTTGTGTGGCCCTGGACAAATCACTTAACTCCTTTTGCCTGAGTTTTCTCATTGCTAAGATGGGGGCAGCAATTTACCTTCTTCACAGGGTTGCGGTGAGAATTAAATGAATAAAGGTTTAGGATTAAATCTGCCACAAAGGGACTCAATAAATGTAGTAGCTACATTATTGTTATTATTTGAATGACATTTCTTTTAATGAATGACATGTTTATTCAATGCTCCTTAAGGTTTTGTCTGGATTCACCTGAGGACCTGTTTGGGCCTGGTGCTTTTTGCGTGTGTGGGTGGGAGAATAGATCTTTGATAACATTTTCATTGTCTTACGTGATGACTGGTCTATTTCTTCAAAGAGCAATTTCGGTAGTTTATGGGTTCCTAGAAAACCATTCATTTAGCTCAGGCTTCCTTGCTTGTTTGCACAGTAATCCCAATTCTTTTAATGTTCTTTGTATCTGTGGTTATTTCTTCACTCTCGTTTCTTATTTTGTTTGTAATAGTCTTAAGAAGCTATCTTGAATATTTCAAAAAGTCCACACCCTCCTGGCTTGTACAAGCTGGCAAAACATGAAGTTTCCTGCTTTGGGTTAGAATGCTATCAACCCAGTGGTGGTAGTTCTGTGACTGTTGATATATTATATATATATATATTTATAAAATTATAATAATTTAGTCTCTGGGTGGTGCAAACGGTTAAGCACTTGACTGCTAACCAAAAAGTTGCAGGTTTGAGTCCATCCAGAGTTGCCTTAGAAGAAAGGCCTGGTGATTTGCTTCTCAAAAAAACAGCCATTGAAAACCCTGTGGAGCACAGTGCTACTGTGACACTCATGGGGTCACCGCGAGTCGGAACCAACTCGGCAACTGGTTTGATTATTATTGTTTAGTTACCTTTTAAAGGCAGATGTCATCAGCAGACATCAAACAGGGATCTAGGATGAAGGTGGTAGTGGTGGTGTGGACAAAGGGGCCTTGGCCAACAACTGTGGGGCACTCGAGCCTGAAGGTATGTTAGGAAATCTCTCATCCTAGCTCTTTGCTGCTTTGTGTTAACCCTTGTCAGTTTGGCTAGAAAGCAGTAACTAGGTTAGCAAGGAAAGGATTCACTGTTTTTGTCCTGGGTTGCCCACAGCTGTCATTTCTAAAAGTTCTAGAAGTTGAGTTACTGTGGCAATAAGTGAGAGCTCTGGAGTGACTGCTAACTTTGGACAGGGCGAATCTGGGTGGACATATGGGACAGTGGAAAGAGCATGGGTGTGAGTCATTCATTTATTGTCTCATTCAACAGCTTTTGAACACTCCTGGGTGCCTGGTATTGGGGATACGTAGATGAACAAGGCAGATAAGGGTGCTGCAGGAATTGGGATTTTAAGAGTCAGGGAGACCTATATTCAGCTCCTAGCCCTGCCTCCTAATACCTGTGTGATGTTGGACTGGTCCCTAAGCTTCTCTGAATTTCTTCTGCAGAATGGCGTGACAAATACCTGTTTTGCAGAGTGATTGAGAAAACAACATACGTGAGGCTTCCAGACAAACAGCACGTGCTACATGAATGCTGATTTCTTTCCTCCTGATCCCAGCTCAGCCATTTATTGGCTGTGTGACTTGGGAGAAGGTATGTATCTTCTTGGAGCTTCCATTTCCTCAGATGATCTCTAATACGGTAGCTCTGAGAAACTGGGTCAACTCTTGCTCCTTTCTTCCCAACCAGAACAAACCAGGAAGTACAGGAGGTTATCTCTGACAGCAACCCCCAGCCACAGGTTTTCCAGAGCAAGCCTGATTTCAGATGAGAATCCCACACTTGTCTGACCAGCTTTCCTGGTTTGGGGTTTGGGAAATTAAGTTGTCCTAAACTGACCTTTCAGGAACGCATCCCTTTGCTTCTCTGGGCTACTTTTCTCCCAGAAGCAAGAGAACCTGTGAGTGCCGTCCACCATCCACAGACTCAAGGAGAGTAGCCAGCAGGAGTCACCAGCACAAGGCTGGGTACCAAGAAGCCTGGCAGATGTTCTTCACAGAGTTTTCCTTCTGTTAAACTGGGAGAATAATCCCTGCCCTGCCTTCTTTATTGACCAGTATGAGGGTCAAAGGTGAGCGGAGAGAAAATAGTAGCAGTTGTAACAACAATACCTCCCCAGCTTACCTGGTTTTCACACAAATAATGCACGCGTTATCTGTTTTCTGCTAACCACGTAACCGCTTTGCACGTTATCTTCCGAGGCAGGCTATGAGCGTTATTTACATAGGCACGTTGTTTGCGAAAAAATACGGTACATCAACAGTCCAATCTTGTACAACCAACTGCCTGTTAGACACCATATGGATGTCTGATGTCTAGGTCTTCATACATCCAAAACAACTCCCAGTCTTCCTCCGAAAACCTGTTTTCCTTGCAGCCCTAGCCTATCTCAGTTAGTGGCAACTTGTTCCTTCCCTTTGCTCAGGCTCAAAATCCCAAACTCATCCTTGACTCTTGTCTGTCACACTCCACCCCCAGTCCCTCGGGAACTCAAGCTGATTCTCCCTTCAAAATGTATCAAGGATCCGACCGCTTCTCTCCTCTACCACTGCTGCCCCTCACAAATGTATTTCATACATTCACTCACTTATTTGTTCATGCATTGAGCAAATATTTCTCAAGCTACTCACCACCCCCACCAAAATGCCAGCCCTGGACTGGGTGCTGGGGACCCACAAGTACATCAATCATGGGCCCTGCCCTGGAGGAGCTCAGATCCACCTGCCTGGCCACAAGTGTCTCTGTGAGCTTTGGAAACTGACCAAGCAGCTTGCCCCCCAGCAACTCCTCCTTAGCTGCATTAAACCGAGGCCATCTTAAGCATTGTTCCTCATTTCGAGCAGAAACAAAATACCTTCCCATGCCATTACCCTGCCCTCCCAGGCAGAGGGAGGCCGAGCAGCCACAGCCTGCATCACCCTGCACCTAACCAGGTAAACAAGCCTGAAGGCAGGAGGCCGCGGGTGTGGGCGCAGGCTCAGAGCAAACCTGACCTGGCAAGACTGAGAGGCAGGAAGATTAGGAGGAAGTATGGGCAAGGGGAGGCTGCTGGCTCTGGAGCAATCACCATTGCCCAATGGGGAAGATGCCAGCCCAGACACAACCCCACATGCCCCCCCGCCACCTTCCTCTCCTTTTTCTCAACCCCAGGGGCCAACTGAGCATAACCTAGTGGTGGGGGACCAAGGGGCGCTGAACTCCATTCCCCTGCATGGCTGCCTAGCTTTCTTACCTCCTTCAGCCTCCCCTTACCCTCACCGTGCTCCCTGCCCTTCCTAATCCTGACTCACAAAGCGAAGGGGAGACTCAACTGTCTGGGAGCTTCATTTTTTCACAATTCACTAAGGAGTTGGTATTTGGGTTTGGTCTAACTTGTGGTAGAATATTTACTGAGTAGGTAATATATTTGCTAAATATGTTGCAAAAAGGAATGGAGCCCTAGTGGCACAATGGTTAAGGGCTTGGCTGCTTTGAACCCACCCACCCAGCAGCTCTGTGGGAGAAAGACCTGGCGATCTTCTCCCATAAAGATTACAGCCTAGAAAACCCTATCAGGTAGTTCTACTCTGTCACATGGGGTTGCTATGAGTCGGAATTGACTCAACGGTGCCCAACAACGACAACATTGCTAAAAGGATATATATATTACATGATGCCAATTTTGTAAAATCCTAGGCACACACACATGTATTAAAAACTAACCCCATAGACTATAAAATATTAATAGTCTCTAAATTGGAAATTGCAGGTGACTTTTTTAAAATTGCAACTTAAGTGAAGGTTAACAATTCAAGTCAGTTTCTCATACAAAAACTTATATGCACATTGTCATGTGACCCTAGTTGCTCTCCCTACAATGTGACAGCACACTCCTTCTCTCCACCATGTATTTCCCATGTCCATTCAACCAGCTCCTGTCCCCATCTGCCTTCTCATCTCACCTCCAGACAGGAGCTGCCCACATAGTCTCGTGTGTCTGCTTGAGCTAAGAAGCACACGCTTCACCAGAATCATTTTATGTCCACTCTAATCTTTGTTCTTAAGAGTTGGCTTCGGGAATGGTTTTAGTTTTGGGCTAACAGAGAGTCTGGCAGCCATGACCTCTGGGGTCCCTCCAGTCTCAGTCAGATCATTAAGCCTGGTCTTTCTACTAGAATTGGAGGTCTGCATCTCTACTTTTCTCCTGCTTCTTCAGGGATTCTTTGCTATGTTCCCTGTCAGGGCAGTCGGGGTGGAAGTCGCACACCATCTGGTTTTTCCAGACTCAGGCTGATGGAGTCTCTGGTTTATGTGGCCCTTCGTTTCACCTGGGCTCGTATTTTCCTAGTGTCTTTGGTGTTCTTCATTCTCCCTTGCTCCAGGTGGGTTGAGACCAACTGATGCATCTTAGATGGTGGCTTGCTACCTTTTAAGACCCCAGACGCCACTCACCAAAGTGGGATGCAGAACATTTTCTTAATAAACTTTGTTATGCCAATTGACCTAGTTGTCCCCTGAAACCATGGTCCCCAGACCCCTACCCCTGCTGCTCTGCCCCTCGACGGGTTTGGTTGTGTTCAGGAAACTTCTTAGCTTTTGAATTAGTCCAATTGTGCTGACTTCTCCTGTATTGTGTGTTGTCCTTCCCTTCACCTAAGACAATTCTTGTCTACTGTCTAATTAGTGGATATCCCTCTCCCTCCCTCCCCACCCTCATAACCATCAAAGAATGTTTTCTTCTGTGTTTAAACCTTTTCTTGAGTTCTTACAGTGGTGGTCTCATACAATATTTGTCCTTTTGCAACTGACTAATTTCACTCAGCATAAGGCCTTCCAGATTCCTCCACGTTATGAGATGTTTCACGGATTCATCATCATTGTTCTTTTTGGTTGCATAGTATTCCATTGTGTGAATATACCATGATTTGCTCATCCATTCATCTGTTGATGCACCTTGGTTGTTTCCATCTTTTTGCTACTGTAAGCAGTGCTGCAATGAACATGGGTTGCATATATCTATTTGTGTGAAGGCTCTTATCTCTCTAGGATATACTCCAAGGAGTGGGATTGCTGGGTCATACGGTAGTTCTATTTCTAGCTTTTTAAGGAAGGGCCAAATCAATTTCCAAAGTGCTTGTACCATTTTACATTCCCACCAGCAGTGTATAAGTGTTCCAGTCTCGCCACAACCTTTCCAACATTTATTATTTTGTGTTTTTGTTTTTTTTTTTTTTTTGATTAATGCTAGCCTTGTTAGGGTGAGATGGTACCTCATTGTAGTTTTGATTTGCATTTCTCTAATGGCTAATGATCGTGAGCATTTCCTCATGAATCTGTTGGCCGCCTAAATGTCTTCTTTGGTGAAGTGCCTGTTCATATCCTTTGCCCATTTTTTAATTGGGGTATTTGTCTTTTGTTGTTGAGGTTTTGCAGGATCCTGTAGATTTCAGAGATTAGAAGCTGATCAGATTTGCCATAGCCAAAATTTTTTTCCCAGTCTGTAGGTTGTCTTTTTACTCTTTTGGTGAAGTCTTTAGATGAGCATAAATGTTTGATTTTTAGGAGCTCCCAGTTATCTAGTTTCTCTTCTGGTGTTTGTGCATTGTTAGTAATGTTTTGTATATTGTTTGTGCCATGTATAAGGGCTCCTAGCATTGTCCCTATTTTTTCTTCCATGATCTTTATCATTTCAAATTTTATATTTAGGTCTTTGCTCCATTTTGAGTTAGTTTTTGTGAATGGTGTGAGGTATGGGCCTTGTTTCATTTTTTTGCAGATGGATTCCAGTTATGCCAGCACCATTTGTTAAAGAGATTGTCTTTTCCCCATTTAACTGTCTTTGGGCCTTTGTCCAACATCAGCTGCTCATAGGTGGATGAATTTACACCTGGGTTCTCAATTCTGTCCCATTGGTCTATGTATCTGTTGTGGTACCACAACAGTATTTTGACTACTGTGGTGGTTTAATAGGTCCAGGTGATTTTTTTAATTTTTTAATTTAATTTTAAGTTTACAAATCAATTTGGACTCTTATGCAAAAATTTATAAACACCTTGCTATATACTTCTAATTGCTCTCCCCCTAATGAGATACCACACTCCTTCCCTCCACTCTCTCTTTTCTTGTCCATTTGGCCAGCTTCTGACCCCCTCTGCCCTCTCGTCTCCCCTTCAGACAGGAGATGCCAAAATTGTCTCATGTGTCTACTTGATCCAAGAAGCTCATTCTTCACCGGTATCATTGTCTATCCCATAATCCAGTTCAATCCCTGTCTGAAGAGTTGGCTCTTGGTATGGTTCCTGCCTTGGGCTAACAGGTCTTGGGACCATGACCTCTGGGGTCCTTCTAGTCTCAGTCAGACCATTAAGTCTGGTCTTTTTATGAGAATTTGAGGTCTGCATCCCCCTGCTCTCCTGCTCCCTCAGGGGTTCTCTGTTGTGTTCCCTGTCAGGACAGTCATAGGTTATAGCCGGGCACCATCTAGTTCTCCTGGTCTCAGGCTAATGTAGTCTCTGCTTTATATGGCCCTTTCTGCCTCTTGGGCTCATAATTACCTTGTGTCTTCGGTGTTCTTCATTCTCCTTTAGGTGTAGGTGATTTTTTAAGGAATTTTTATTATGGAGACTTTTGGACATATACTCAAAAACAGACAAATGAAGATCATGAACTTTTGTTAGCCAGTCCCAACAACCAACAAGGCATCCGCACACCTAATCCCATTTACACTCCCAACTCCTTCCCCTGGGGTGTCTTATGCAGAAGTAAATCTAAACCATCATACCACTTCTTGCCTAAATGTTTCAATGTGTAACTCTACATACGTGCTGTATTTAAGCAATAAGGCCTTTTAAAATATATATACAAAATGAAATATGGAAGACAGCTTCCTGGCCAACTGACTGGAAAAGATTCATATTTATACTATTCCCAAGAAAGGTGATCCAACCAAATCTGGAAATTATTGAACAGTATCATTAATATCACATGTAAGTAAAATTTTGCTGAAGATCATTCAAAATCAGCTGCAGTATATATCAACAGGGAACTGCCAGAAATTCAAGCTGGATTCAGAAGAGGATGTAGAACCAGGGATATCATTGCTGATGTCAGATGGATCCTGGCTGAAATCAGAGAATGCCAGAATTATGTTTACCTGTGTTTTATTGACTATGCAAAAGCATTTGACTGTGTGCATCATAACAAATTATGGATAACATTGTGAAGAATCGGAATTTCAGGACACTTAATTGTGCTCCTAAGGAACCTGTTCATAGATTAAGAAACAGTCATTTGAACAGAACAAGAAGATACTTTGTGGTTTAAAGTCAGGGAAGTGTTGTATCCTTTCACTATACCTGTTCAATCTGTATGCTGAGCAAATAATCCGAGAAGCTGGACTCTGTGAAGAACGGGGCATCAAGATTTGGAGGAAGACTCATTAACAACTTGCGTTATTCTGATGACACAGCCTTGCTTGCTAAAAGTAAAGAGGACTTGAAGCACTTACTGATGAAGATCAAAGACCAGAGCCTTCAGCATGGATTACACCTCAACATAAAGAAAACAAAAATCCTCACAACTGAGTGGAGTCTGGAGTCTTAAATGCTAGCAAGTGGCCATCTAAGATGCATCAATTGGTCTCAGCCCACCTGGAGCAAAGGTGAATAAAGAACACCAAAGACACAAGGTAAAAATGAGGCCAAGAGGCAGAAAGGGCCACATAAACCAGAGACTGCATCAGCCTGATGGTGCCCGGCTACCACCAATGACTGCCCTGACATGGAACACAACAGAGAATCCCTGATGGAGCAGGAGAATAGTAGGATGCAGCACTCAAATTCTCATAAAAAGACCAGACTTAATGGTCTGACTGAGACTAGATGGACCCAAGAGGTCATGGTCTCCATCCCTCTATTAGCCCAAGGCTGGAATCATTCCCAAAGCCAACTCTTCAGATAGGGATTGTACTGCACTATAAGACAGAAAATGATCTGGTGAGGAGTGAAGTATCATTGGCGCATGAGACCACGTGGGCAGCTCCTGACTGGAGGCAAGGTGAGAAGGCAGAGGGGGACAGGAGCTGGTTGAAGGGACTTGGAAATACAGGGTAGAGAGGAAGAATGAGCCGTCACGTTACAGGGAGAGCAACTAGGGTCACATAACCATGTGTGTTTAAGTTTTATATGAGAGACTAACTTGATTTGTAAGCTTTCACTTAAAGCACAATAAATAAAAAATAAATCCTTATAACTGGACCAATAAGCAACATCACGATAAATGGAGAAAAGATTGAGCTTGTCAAGGATTTCATTTTACTTGGATCCACAACGAACAGCCATGGAAGCAGCAGTCAAGAAATCAAAAGATGCATTGCATTGGGCAAATTGTCTTTAAGTGACCTCTTTAAAGTATTTAAAAGCAAAGATGTCACCTTGAGAACTAAGGTACACCTGACCCAACCCGTGGTGTTTTCAATCGCCTTATATGGATGTCAAAGCCGGACAGTGAATAAGGAAGACTGAAAAATTGACACTTTGGGATTATTGTGTTGGCGAAGAATATTTAGTATACCATGGACTGCTAAAAGAATGAACAAATCTGTCTTAGAAGAAGTACAATCAGAATGCTACTTAGAAGCAAGATGGTGAGGCTATGTCTCACATACTTTGGACACGTTATCAGGAGGGACCAGAGTTTCGTTTTGTTGTACGTAGGGTCTCTATGAGTCAGAACCCACTCGAGGGCACCTAACAACAATAACAACTGGGTGAACTTCAACCTTTATCAGTTAGGAACTGAGTGTGTTAACCATTTGCACCACTCAGTGACTCTTTTTATCTATGGTTTCCCCTTCTATGTCTTTATTTTCTTTGTAAACACATCATTTGTTCTATTATATCCCATAGTGTGGATTTTGCTGATTGCATCCCTGTGGTATAGTTTAGAAGATACTCTGTCCTTTGTATTTCCTACAAATTGATAGTTTAATCTACAGTCCAATCAGGTTCAGACTGGAGATGTTTGATAAGATTAATTCATAGGAGAAGTGTGATTTCGTTAGGAGGTATACAATGTTTAGTTGTCTTTCTTTGTATGATGTTAACAGCCATTCTTGTTCAATGGGTAGATTCCTTAGTTCATGAGGGGTTGCAAGATAAACATATTCTAATTTGAATTTTTTTTTTTTTTTTTTTTTTTGTTAATCAGCTGGAATACTTCTATGAGGACAAACTTTCCCTCATCACCTATTTGATTCCTCTGTGGTACTGATCTGTATGTTTCTATAATGATCTCAAATCCCATAAGGTGTAAGTCACTAATATGCTTTCAAGATACATATGTATAAGCATTCATAATATGTCTACCTTTGTGAGGCTCTCTAACATTAACTATAAGTCATTAGAAGCCTGTAAGTTACAAGAAAGTTATTTCGAAAATCTCTGGACTTAGAAACACAGAAGCTTGTAAAGAATGAGATAAACAACCTTTAAGTTAAGTTGACTTTGACCTGATTCTCTGTGATAAAAGAAGACCTTTAGATATAAACCTAAACAACTTCCCTAATTTCTAACCTTGAAGAAAAGATTCATCATTTGACTAATCTCTAACCCTAGAAAAAATATATAATGTATTGATCTGTCATGTCACACTAGCCCTTGTTGCGTGGAGCCAAGACGACAAATTCACATATAAACCCTAAATTTCTGCTCACTCACTGAGAAGGCATAGGTAAAACACCGAGAGCCTGCTGAGATTCTGTCCCCCACCACCAACCTCGGGCCCTAGCAGGGCCAGATTAAGACATATGAGGGCCCTGAACACTAATAATCTGTGGTGCCCCTGTTCTGCTTACGTGCATGTGTATATGTGTGTGTGTGTATGTTAGCTATCCATAACGTAACTTCTTTCTAAATACAATTATAATATTAGCAATTGAATCCAAGAGTGGCATACACCGTTTTAGCAGAATAAGATGAACTGGATTATAAGATTTTTAGTGGGTGAATGTAGCAAGAGTTAGACTTGACAGCCCACCCTCACCCCTTGTTTATTAGAAAGAAATAATTTACTCCCAAGAGACCCACCGAGACAAGGGGTTTCAGTTACATAGTAGGGGACTGTAGGAGGCAAATGTCAACAAAGGTATTGAAGTGGTAGGGGCCTCATAGCTTAAGCAACCTTGCTCATGGGTGCGCCTCGTGACCCTGCATGACCTTTATTTCCAGCTGGTACATTCTCAAGCGCCGGAGCTGGTAATGATTTCATTTAGTGCCCTGCCAATTCCCTTCCACTGTAGTGCTCGTTTTTCCTTGCATTGTGTCTGTTCTGTGTATCTATTAGTCTTTGCTTTGGACAATTGGTGCCCCTGTTTTGTTGATGCCTTTAGCACGTGCTTACCTTGCTTATTGGGTAATCCATCCCTGGACTCTAGCTACAAGGGACCTCTGCTGAGTTCAAGCCTTGGTTGAGCCTCCCTCCCGAGACCTCTTGTTAAAGCTAAAAGCCTGAAGTTTAAAGACTTGGACTCTAACCATTGAACTAACACTGTAGTTGTAATTATTAATTCCAATTCTCCAGTTCTAAATGAATGTTGTGATGCCTTGCCATGAATACCTTACAATAAACTACACGACTTTATGCATGTCACACCTGAATATCTATTAATTTCTAAGATAAAATCCTACATGACAGGTACAGATGATAAAGGCAGGGTGCAATAAATGCTTCATTATTGTCCTTTATTTACCAGTCTTCAAAATAGTGAATATGGCTCCTGAGCACCTACCAACAGTGACCAATTATAGTTTTCTATTAATTATTATTATTTTTAATTTTATTGTGCTTTAGATGAAAATTTACTGTGCAAATTAGTTTCTCATTCAAAAATGTATACACAAACCGTTTTGACATTGGTTGCAATCCCCACAATGTGTTTGCACTCGCCCCCTTTCTACACTGGGTTCCCCATGTCCATGCAGCCAGTTTTCTTGTCCCTCCCTGCCTTCTTGTCTTTGCTTTTGGGCAGGTGTTGACCATTTAGTCTTGCATGCTTGATTGAATTAAGAAGCATGTTTCTCAAGTGTGTCATTGTTTGTTTTATAGGCCTATCTAAACTTTGTCTGGAAACCCTGGTGGCGTAGTGGTTAAGTGCTATGGCTGCTAACCAAAGGGTTGGCAGTTCAAATCCGCCAGGCGCTCCTTGGAAACTCTATGGGGCAGCTCTACTCTATCCTATAGGGTCGCTATGAGTTGGAATCGACTCGACGGCACTGGGTTTGGTTTGGTTTGGTTTTGGTAAACTTTGGCTGAAAGGTGGACTTCCGGGAGTAGCTTCAGTTCTGAGTTAGCAGGGTGTCCAGGAGGCATAGTTTCAGGGGTCCCTCCAGTCTCTGTGAGACTGGTAAGTCTGGTCATTTTTTGAGAATTTGTGTTATGATCTACATTTTTCTCCAGCTCTGTCTGGGACTCTCTATTGTAATCCCTGTCAGAGTGGTGGGTGGTGGTAGCCGGGCACCATCTTGTTGTTCTGGGCTCAGGCTGGTAGAAGCTACGGTTCATTAGTCCTTTGGACTAATATTTTCTTGGTTCTTTGGTTTTTTCATTCTTCTTTGCTCCAGATGGGATAGGACCAATAGGTGTATATCGGATGGCCATTTGAAAGCTTTTAAGACTCCAAATGTTACTCACCAAAGTAGGATGTAGAACGTTTTCTTTATGAACTATGTTATTGCCAGTTGACCTAGATATTCCCTGAGACTATGGTCCCAGCCTTCAGCCCCAGCAACTTGGTTTCTCAATATGTTTGGATGGGTCTAGGAAGCTTCTATAACCTTGCTTTGGTCAAGTTGTGCTACCTTTCCTATATTGTGTGCTGTCTTTCCCCTCACCAAAGTTAATGCTTGTCTACTATTTAGTTAGTGATTTCCCCTCCTCACCCCTCTCCTTCCTTGTCACCAACAAAGATTTTTTTTTTCTGTGTGTAAACATTTTCTTGAGTTTTTATAATAGTGGTCTCATACAATATTTGTCCTTTTGTGTCTGTGGTGTGGTGGATTGCTTTTATACGGCCTTTCTCACCATAATCTGGTAACTTCCAAACAAGTGATTGGGTGGGACTATGCAAATAAGGTAATTGTGGCCCAACAAGAAATTGGTCAGTTTTGCCATTCTGCTAGGCTTAAAATGAGCCATCCCAGACACGGAAAGAGAGGACCTCACCACCACCAAGAAAGAAGAGCCAGGAGTGGAGTGTGTCCTTTGGACCTGGGATCCCTGAGCTGAGAAGCTCCTGGAACCAGGAGACAGACAGAAGAGAGAGGGCTGTAACACTGAAAACAGTGAGAAATGACGGCAGAGAAATGGTAGCAGCAGAGGCAGCAGAACCAGGAGACTGGCGGGAGCGAGCCTGACCCACTGAGTAAGAAAACTGAGTATCTTCAGGCAGGAGGCTTGCTGGATAAGTAAGGTGCCTCCAGGCACTTGGTGGAGCTAGGTTTGCTGAGCTAGAGCCGTGTGCACCTTTGGGCTGAGGTCTACTGGTGGAGTGGGGTGCCTCAGGGTACTTACCAGCAGAGCTAAAAGAGCTTTATAACACTTGCTGGAACAGGGCAGAGGCTGAGGGGCCACAGAGAGGTGTGCCTCTGGGCCCAGCTGGGACGAGGCTGTTCTGATGGGAGAATTGTATCCTGAGAGCTCCCGAACCTGAATTGTAACCTGTTACTTCCCCAATAAACCCCATATTCATGAGTATTGTCTGTGAGTTCTGTGTAGCCATTGCAATGAATTATCGAACCCAGCAAAGAAGTAGAGAGTGCTGTGGGAGAGACAGTTGGAGTCAGAATTGGCAAAAACGGTGGAGAGAAGAGACACATCTGACCTCCACTTCATAGGAATCAGCCTTGGGCTGTTGATCTGGATTCTCCTTCCTCCTTGTGAAGTTAGGGTATGTCAAGATGTCCCTGCCACACCATTTTTACAGTGATTGACTTTTATCAGCCAGTATATGTCCCCAGATTCATCCAGGTTGTGAGATATATCAAGGATCCATAATTGTACTTTATCATTTAGTAGTATTTCATTAGGAAACCCTGGTGGCATAGTGGTTAAGTGCTACGGCTGCTAACCAAAGGGTCGGCAGTTCGAATCCGCCAGGCGCTCCTTGGAAACTCTATGGGGCAGTTCTACTCTGTCCTATAGGGTCGCTATGAGTCAGAATCGACTCGGCGGCACTGGGTTTGCTTTGGTTTTTGGTTAGTATTTCACTGTGTGTATGTACCATAATTTGTTTATCTATTCCTCTATTGATGGACGCTTATGTTTTTTCTTTTTGCTATTGTGGGTAATGCTGCAATGAACATGGGTGTGCAAATGTCTATTCGTGTGATGGCTTTTATTTCTCTAGGATATATTCCTAGGAGTGGGATTGCTGGATTGTACGGTATTTCTATTTCTAGCTTTTTAAGGAGTCGCAATATTGTTTTCCATTTTACATTTCCACCATCAATGCATAAGAGTTCCAATCTCCCCGCAACCTCTCCCACATTTGTTATTTTGTTTTTTTTTTATAACAGCCAGTAATGTTGCGGTGAGATAGTATCTCATTGTAGTTTTGATTTTTATTCCTGAAATGGCTAATGGGAGCCCTGGCAGCCCAGTGGTTAAGAGCTATGGCTGCTAACCAAAAAGTGGACAGTTCAAATCCACGAGATGCTCCTTGGAAACCCAGTGGGGCAGTTCTATTCTGTCCTATAGGGTTGCTATGAGTCGGAATCAACTCGACAGCAACAAGTTTGGTTCTGGTTTTAATGACTACTGATTGAGAGCATTTCCTCACGTATCTGTTAAACCCATTGCCGTAAAGATGGTTCTGACTCGGAGACTCTATAGGACAGAGTAGAACTGCCCTGTAGGGTTTCCAAGGAGCACCTCATGGATTCAAACTGCTGACCTTTTGGTTAGCAGCTGAATGCTTAAACACTGTGCCACCAGGGCTCCATGTGTCTGTTAGCCACCTAAATGTCTTCTTTAGTGAAGTGTCTGTTCTTATCCTTTGCCCATTTCTTTAATTGGATTATTTGCCTTTTTGTTGTTGAGGTGTTGAAGTATTTTATAGATTTTAGAGATTAGACCCTTGTCGGATATGTGGTAACCAAAAATTTTTTCCCAGTCTGTAGGTTCTCTTTTTACTCTTTTGGTGAAGTCTTTTGAGGAGCGTAAGTGTTTAATATTTAGGAGCTCCTAAAAGTTTTTTAGTTATCTAGTTTATCGTCTGGTGTTTGTGCTGCATTATGGTTTGTATTGCATCATGTCATGTGTTAGGGCCCCTAGCATTATCTCTATTTTTCCTTCCATACTCTTTATCGTTTAAGGTTTTATATTTAGGTCTCTGATCCATTTGGAGTCAGTCTTGGTGTCTGGTGCAAGGTATAGATCCTGTTATATTTCTTTACGGATGAACATCCATTTTTGCCAGCACCATTTGTAAAAAAACAAAACAAAACTGTCTTTTCCCCCAATTTAATAGACTTTGGTCCCTTGTCAAAGATCGGCTGACCGCAAGTGGATGGATTTACACCTGGGTTCTCCATTCCGTTCCATTGGTCTCTGTGGTTGCTCTTGTTCCAGCACCAGGCTGTATGGACTGCTGTGGGTGTACAGCAGGTTCTGAGATCAGGTAGTGCGAAGCCTCCTACTTTGCTCTTTTTCTTCAGTAATTCTTTAGTTATCTGGGGCCCCTTTCCTTTCCATATACAGCTGGTGTCTTAGGTTGGTTCTCTAGAGAAGCAAAACAAGTAAAGTGTATAAATCTATCTGTTGTTGTTGTTAGGTGGTGTCAAGTCGGTTCCAACTCATAGGAACCCTACGTACAACAAAACAAAACACCGCCCAGTCCCGTGCCATCTTCACAGTTGTTTTGCTTGAGCCCTGGATGTTTCAGGATGTTCCAGGCTCCTATGTGTTCTGCCTCAGATTTGGAATCCATCATGTCTCTAAGGAGCCTGGATCCTTTTAGTGAAAAATGGATTTTAGAGAGCACAGCTGAGTGCTAGGGGTATCATAGTAAGCTTAATTTTTTTTCTTCTTTTTTTACTTATTTTGAAATAATTTTAGATTTGCAGAAAAGTTGCAAAAAATGGTACAGTTCCTATATATCCTCTCACCCGCCTTCCCCAATGTTAGCATCTTACATAACCATAGTACAACTATCAAAACCAAGGAATTCATATTGATAATACCAAATAATATGGGTACAATATTATTAACTCAACTACAGACTTAATTTGAATTTCACCAGTTTTTCCATTAATGTCTTTTTTTTTTTTTCCTGTTCTAGGATCCAATCCAGAATCTCACATTGTATTCAGTTGTCATCATGTCTCCACAGTCTCCTCGAATCTGTGACAGTTCCTTAGTAGTCTTTCTTTGTGTTTCATGACCTTGACACTTTGGAAGAGAACTAGTCAGATATTTCATACAATGTCCTTCAATTTGAGTTTGTCTGATTTTTTTCATGGTTAAATGAGGTTAGGTCTTTTGTGGAGGAAAAACACAGAAGTGACGCTGTCTTCGCAGCACACTGAGGGTACCTGATGTTGATGTATCTTCTTTTTTTTTTTTTTATTGAATTTTGTTAAAGGTTTACAGAACAGACTTGTTTCTCATCAAACAGTTAGTACATACATTGTTGTATGACATTGGTTAACAACCCCACGACATGTCAACACTCTCACTTCTCAACTCTGGGTTCCATATTACCAGCTTTCCTATTCCCTTCTGCCTTCCAGTCCCTGGCCCAGGGCTGGTGCACCCCTTTAGTCTTGTTTTGTTCCATGGGCCTGTTCAATCTTTGGCTAAAGGTTGAACCTCAGGAGTGGCCACATTACTGACCTGAAAGGGTGTCCAGGGGCCGCACTCTCAGGGTTTCTCCAGTCTCTGTCAGGCCAGCAAGTCTGGTCTTTCTTTTGGAGTTAGAATTTTGTTTTACATTTTTTTCCAGCTCTGTCCAGGACCCTCTACTGTGATCCTGTCAGAGCAGACAGTGATGGTAGCTGGGCACCATCTCATTGAACTGGACTCCGTCTGGTGGAGGCCGTGGTAGATGTGTGTTGTGTTTTATTCTTGATGACATTAAGCTTAATCGCTTGGGTAAGATGGTGTCTGCCAGGTTTCTCCTCTGCCAAATTACGATTTTTCTCTTTGTAGTTAACGAATATCTTGGGGGAGATGCTTTAGACTAACAAATATTCTGTTTCTCATTCTGCCCACTCATGTTAGTATTCATCAGTGGATCCTGCCTGCAACAATTATTACTGTTTTCTAATGGTGACTTTTTTTTTTAATTGTACTTTAGACGAAGGTTTACAGAACAAACTAGTTTCTCATTAAGCAGGCAGTATGGCTTTCCCACTATTGTGTACTGTCTTACCCGTCACCAAGTTACAACTTATCCGTTGTCTTCTAATGGTGACTTTTTATTTCCCTCATTTCTTCTGCCTTGATTAACTGAAATTCTACTGTGATAAAGAGCTGTCCATTCTCTCTCCCATTTTTATTTATTTATTCACTCAATATAAATACATGTGCCCTCAGGATTCGGCCTGGTGGGGCAGGGCTGGTGAAGACTGGTTCCTTTAAGTCGGATTCTGTCCCTCTAGAGCCTAAAACCCTGCCAAGTCTCCCCACCCCACTCAGAATAAAAGCCGAGGTCCTTCAGTGGTTTCCGGACCTACATACTCTGGGCCCCCTCTCCTCCCTCTGAGCTGGTGTCTCCTCCTCTCTTCCTCTCCTTCACTCAACAATCATGTTGGCTCCGCTCTGTTTGGCTGCAGGGTCTCTGCACTGGCCTGGAATGCTCTCCCCCTAGATGTTTGCATAGCTCCCCAGTCCCTCTTTTTCTTCCGTTCTTCTCAGTGAGATGTCACCCTTCTCAGTGAAAACTTCCCTGACCACCCTGCCCCAAACCACAACTTCTCCTGCCATACTGACTGCCCTGTTCCCTCCATAGTACTGTATGTTTTGTTTTTCCTATTTGTTCATTTTCTGTCTCCTTCCACTGGAATCCAAGTTCCAAGAGGGAAGGCTCTTCATCACCTAGGACAGTGCTTGGGGCATTGTGGGGTGACTGAGCTCTCTTTGCCCCTACAGAGGTACTAGGGTGTGTGGAAGGGGGCAATTACAATGCAGTGTGAAAACCCAGAGGGGGTGTTCAGGGAAGCCTTCTCAGAGGAGGTAGCCCCTAGGCCAATTGCTGAAGGTTATTTAAGTGTTAATGAGGGTAGTAAGGCAAATGGAGGCCAGTGTCCGGGTGGGGTCTCGTAGGAACCCAGGTACTATGGGTATTCAAGGGGGATCACAGGTGGTTATGGACATGGACTTACTTCAGCACGTTAACCAGCGTCTATCGAGCTGTCTCCTGGGTGGTACAAATGGTTTGCGCTTGGCCACCCAGCAGTGCCATGAAAGAAAGGCCTGGCAATCAGCTTCTGTAAAGATCACAGCCAGGAAAACCCCATGGGGCAGTTCTACTCTGTAACATCATGAGTCGCCAAAAGACTCTACAGCAACAGTGTTTTCTTTTCTTTTTTTAAAATAAAGCTGTCTCTTAGGTGCTGGGCCCTAGGGACGCTCAGTGGGGCTGGCAAACAAAACTGACAGCCCCTGCAGTCGTTTGGGAGAGGTCGAACAAGTAAAATGAGTGAATGTCATGCCACACGGTGGTAAGTGCTAGGAAGGAACAGAGAAGGACGCTGAGAGGTCAGGGGCCAGGAAGACCTTTCCAAAGGGTGACCTTTAAGGTAAGTGTGGGGAAGGAGGAGGGCATGGCCTGAGAATGAGCTGCCCGGGGCAAAGGATTATTCCTGCCTCCTCAGATGGGATAAGTGAGGCATTGAAGGCCGACATCAGAGAGGAGGGGAGGGTTGCGGGGGCCAGATTTGCTGAAGAACATGGAATTCGGTCTTTATCCCCAGGGCAAGGGGCAGCCACCAAAGGTTCTTTGTTGTTGTTGTTGAGAATATATGCAGTAAAACCTACACCGATTCCACAACTTTACGTGTAAAATACACCGACACTGGTTACATTCTTCAGGTTGTGCAGCTATTCTCACCCTCCTTTTCTGATTTTTTTCCTCCCCCATAACATAAACTAACTGTTCCCTAAGCTTCCTATCTAATCTTTTAACAATTTGATCCCATATGGCAAGTTCTTTAAAAGAGTACAATGCTCAAGGCAGACATTCTTTACTACTTAAGCTAGACTATTGTTTGGTTTAAAGGCGGCTTCAGGGGATCTTTTTGGCTTATGGTTTCAAGGTTAAGGATTATCTCAGGGTAGCCATTTGGGGGTTCGTCCAGCCTCAATGGCTCCAGAAAGTCTGGCTTCAATGATAGGTCAAATTCTGTTCCACAGATCCCCCCTTTTGATCAGAATTCCTCTTTAGAATCTTTGATCAAAACATTCAGTAATGGAAGCTGGGCATGCCACTGAAAGGTTTTAAACCTAGAAATGACACAATGAGATTTGTATTTTTAGGAAAATTCCATCTACTCTTTTCTGAAGAAACTGAGACTCCACTCAACAATATCTAGTTCTGAACTTCTTTTCAATAACTCTTTTCCTTCAGCATTAAGTCACTTTTCCACTAATTCCTGATTATGGAATAACCGTGGTATAGGTAGGAAGGAGGTCCCCAAGGCTCCCAATCTCCCCTTTCCATGCCAACTCCCACACATGTCCTTCAGGTCCATTTTTCTTCTTTGCATTTATCATAATTTATAATTATATTTCCATATGAGTGTTTACTTGTTTGGAAACCCTGGTGGCGTAGTGGTTAAGTGCTTTGGCTGCTAGCCAAGAGGTCAGCAGTTTGAATCCGCCAGGCGCTCCTTGGAAACTCTATGGGGCAGTTCTATTCTGTCCTATAGGGTCGCTATGAGTCAGAATCAACTTATAATGTCTGAGTCACCAACCACTGTAATGAATATAAAGTATATACAAAAACCAAAAAACCCACTGCCATTGGGTTGATTCCAACTCACAGTGACCCTATGGAAAAAAAAAAAAAAAAACCTGTTGCCTTTGAGCCGATTCTGACTCATAGTGATCCTATAAGACAGAGTAGAACTGCCACATAGAGTTTCCAAGGATTCAAACTGCTGATCTTTTGGTTAGCAGCCGTAGCACTTAACCACTACACCACCAGGGTTTCCAGCGACCCTATAGTATTTCCAAAATAATTTTCCATAAGAACAGTAATAATGCCTAGGATTTATTGAGCAATTACTGTGTGACATTGTTCTGAACACTTTAAGAAATATAAACCCACACGATCCTCACAATTACCTTGCGAGGTCATATTATTTTTATTCGCATTTTACCGGTAAAAACAGTCCTTCAGAATAGGGGATCATATTTCACAGCCATCCCACACCCTTCTTTTATTCATTTATATTTTAGAGATGGCTTCTGATTGGCATATATAAATGTAATTCACCTTTTTTTACTGTGGCTGTAATGTTCCTATGTAGAACGAGGGTTGTTTTGTTTTTTTTTTCCAGCTCTGTACCTTCTATTAAATTCTCCCTAGTGCTTTAGTGACCTGACATTTTTTAAGCTCTGCTCTGTTGCACGTTAATCTTCCAGTTTACATCTCAGAAATCAGTAAAACTTTCCAAGTTTCTGGGAAAGAACAGGATCTTTCTTGTAACCTCCGGTGCCCTCAGATGGATTGGGGAGGAGTCTGGGAGGCCTAGACCGACCTCTCCAACTCCTTCTGCAGCCCCAGGAAACTTTCCGGGTTGCCAATCTGTCCTTTCTCCCAGGTTTGTTGTTCTTAGGTGCTGTGGAGTCCATTTGGACTCGTAGCGGGCCCATGTGACAGAGTAGAACTGCCCCATAAGGATTTTAGGCTGTAATCCTTACAGGAGCAAATTGCGAGGTCTTTCTCCTGTACAGCCACGGAGTGGTTCAAACCTCCAGTCATTCAGTTAGTGACCCAGTGCTTAACCTTTAAGTCGCCATGGCCCCTTCTCCCAGGTTTAACATTGCTCAAATGCTTAAGTCTATCTCACCCAAACCCATTGCCATCGAGTTGATTCCAACTCATAGCCACTCTACAGGACAGAGTAGAAGTGCCCCCTACGGTTTCCAAGGTTGTAATCTTTAAGGGAGCAGACCGCCAGGTCTTTTGTCCCATGGAGCGGCTGGTGGTTAGCAGCTGAGCTCCAAACCACTGCACAACCAAGGCAGGAGTGTGCTATCAGGTCATAGGGCTGTCATAATCTGCATATCAAGTTAGCACTTGGACTTTTCTGAAAACTTCATCGCCTCTCTCCATTGCCCTCACTGCCCCTCATTCATCGCCTCCAGGGTAACGTGTAACAACTGGCATACCATGCCCTGCACTCTCCAGCCCTGCCTAGGCCTCAAGCCGCATCTCTTCTCTCTCCATCCACCCCTCTCCCAGCCCGGCGCGGTCCTTCCCCCAGCTCACCGTGGCCCTTCTTGGCATTGCAGGGGCACCTGAACTCCCCACGTTTATACTCAGCATTACTGGGTTTTGGCAATTGTTCCTTTAGTGTGTATTTCCTGGTAGACCACCGGCGCCATGAGGCAGGGTAGGGGCGGTTTTGCCCCTTGTTAAGTTTCTAGCTTCTAGCAGTGCCTTGAGCAGTTGCCCCTGAGTGGACTCGGACTCATGGCGACCCCATGTGAGTCCACATATTTCAGAGTAGGACTGTTCTCTGTAGGGTTTTCAATGGCTGATTCTTCAGAAGTAGATTGCCAGGGCTCTCTTCTAAGGTGCTTCTGGGTGAGTTAGAACTGCCAACCTTACAGTTAGTAGCCCAGTTGTCGGCCTTTTTTGCCACCCAGGCACTCCTGTAGAGAGAATAGTGGGGACATTATTATCGTGGTCAAGGTAAAAATTAAAGTAGGTCTGGATTGACACAGTGGCTGCAACAATGGGCTCAAGCATAACAACAATTGTTAGCATGGTGCAGGACTGGACAGTGTTTCGTTCTGCTGTGTATAGGGGTCGCTAGGAGTCAGAAGTGACTCAATGGAACCTAAGGATGATGTATGGGTCAGTGGTGGTGGTGGTGGGAGGGGATAGAAACTAGCCTAGGGGGGAAGGACTTGCAGAGGTAGATTTGAGATGTTTGTTTCTAACAAAGCAAAAAAATACCACATTCTATTTGTCCCAAAAGTGTCACTCACCAAAGGGGCAGGCTATTTGGAGCCACTGAAGGTTTTTGAGTAGGGCAGCAATTGCTCTTCGAAGACATGGTTCTGAACGCTGTGTATTTTAGGGAGATGCCTCAGTCTGAGGGCAACAGGGGCCTGGGCCTGATCTGGAGGGGTGAGTGTGGAGGGGCTCTCCTTGACTTTCGCTGGCCCTATCCCATCCCAGGAGCCTCAGCAGCTGCAGCCTCTTTGGTGATGCCAAACCTCTCCAGCCCGTGAGCCTTACAGGTAGGGCAGGTATCCTGCCTGAAAACTCTCAGTGGCAGGGCCAGGGCTGTTATCATGGTAACAAGGTCTGTCTTACAGGTTCCCTCAGACTCTGCTTCTAAACCAGACTGGGAGGGAAGGAAAGCCAGTTTACCATCCTAAATGCAAATCGTAGTGGAGTCTTCAAATTCTGGCTGACACAAGCTTTCTGACTTCACAGTTTACTGAACTTCTCTATGCCTCATTTTCCTCAACTGTAAAATGGGAATGTGAAGATTCAATGAGATTATACATGGAAAGCTCCTAGCTCATGCCTGGCATGTGAAAAATGTCGTTGTTTGCTGCTGTTCAGTCGTCTGCCTCCTGCCCCCATGGGGAAACCCTATGAACAACGGGATCAGACTTTCTATTAGTCTGGAATCTCCCCTAAAATCTGCTCAGCATCACAGCAACGCAAAGCCCTCCCTTGTAAGATAAAAGGTGATGCAGGCCACACCCAGAGAAATTTCCCATACATCGGATCAGGGCTGTGACCTGAGTAAGGGTGTTGCATCCCACCCTAATCTTCTTTAACATAGCCTAATCTTGCCTCATTAACCACAGGCAGAGATTAGGGTTTACAACACACAGTAAAGTCACATCAGATCCCAAAATGGAGGACAGCCACACAACACTGGGAATCGTGGCCTAGCCAAGTTGACACATATTTTTCGGGGGACACAATTCAATCCATAACACCACCTTAGAATTACCATCTGCCTTCTCTGGTGATGTGGGGTAGGCATGCAACCAGATTCTCATTATTTGCTAGTTGTATCTTGGAAACACATGGAGCCCTAAGGGACAAGTTGGTCTAATCAGCAGCCCCTTCATTCATTGATTCTTTTATTCATTCATTTATTCATTCGACATATGCTGTGCTGGACCTTAAGGAGTCAGAGCGCTGAGCTCTAGAGCCCTTCCAGAGAACCAGAAGAGCAAACAGGCTACTAAGATCCCACATGCAATAAGGGCCCATGAAAACGTGCAGGGGGCTGGGACAACCAACTCTGGCACATACACCCTGTCTTGGAGCCAGGCATGGACAGTGGGCACCCCAGGTTGCAGGCACAGCTCTGGTGAGGCAGAGAAGTGAGAACTGTTAGGTTCTGGTGCATCTGAAAGCTGGTGACAATCAGAGAAATGCAAATCAAAACCACAATGAGATACCATCTCACCCCGGCATTACCAGCAGGAATCAGTAAAACAGAAAATAACAAATGTTGGAGAGGCTGTGGGGAGATCGGATCTCTTAGGCACTGCTGGTGGGACTGCAAAACGATACAACCATTTTGGAAAATGATATGGTGCTTCCTTTGAAAGCTAGAAATAGAAATACCATACGATTGAGCAATCCCACTCTTAGGAATGTATCCTAGAGAAATAAGAGTCGTCACATGAATAGATGTATGTACACCCAAATTCACTGCAGCATTGTTCACGATAGCCAAAAGATGGAAACAACCTAGATGCCCATCAACAGATGAATGGATAAACAAACTGTGGTACATACACACAATGGAGTACTACGTAATGCTAAAGAACAACGATCAATAATCTGGGAAGCATCGCATAATATGGATGCAGCCAGGGGGACGTTATGCTGAGTGAAATAAGTCAATCACAAAAGGACAAATATTGTATGAGACCACTACTGTAAAAACTCATGAAAAGATTTACATACAAAAAGAAACAATCTTTGATGGTTACAAGGATGGGGAGAGGTGGTGATGGAAAAACACTTAATAGACAATAGAAAAGTGGTAGCTTTGGTGAAGGGTAAGACACAATACTGGGGAAGCCAGCACAGCCTGTACAAGGCAGGGCCATGGTAGCTCCATAAACACATTCAAACTCCCTGAGGGACGAAATTGCTGGGCTGAGGTCTGGGGTGACCATGGTCTCAGGGAACATCTAGTTCAATTGGCATAACAGTGTTTATAAAGAAAATGTTTCACATTCTACTTTGGTGAGTAGCATCTGGAGTCTTAAAAGCCTGTGAGTGGCCATCTAGGACACTCCACTGATATTACCCCTTTGGAAGCAAGGAAGAATGAAGAAAACCAAAAACACAAGGGAAAGATTAGTCCAAAAGACTAATGGACCACATCTACCACGGCCTCCACCAGACTGAGTCCAGTACAACGAGATGGTGCCCAGCTATCACCACTGACTGCTCTGACAGGGATCACAATAGAGGGTCCCGGAAAGAGCTGGAGAAAAATGTAAAACAAAATTCTAACTCCAAAAGAAAGACCAGACTTGAGAAACCCTGAGAGTATGGACCCTGGACACCCTTTCAGCTCAGTAATGAGGCCACTCCTGAGGTTCACCCTTCAGCCAAAGACTGAACAGGTGCATGGAACAAAACAAGACTAAAGGGGTGCACCAGCCCTGGGGCAGGGACTGGAAAAGTAGGAGGGAACAGGAAAGCTGGTAATAGGGAGCCCAGGGTTGTTGAGAAGGGAGAGAATTGACATGTCGTGGGGTTGTTAACCAATGTCATACAACAATGTGTGTACTAACTGTTTAATGAGAAGCTAGTTTGTTCTGTAAAATTCACCTAAAGTTCAATTTATATATATATATATATATAATTAAAGCTGGCGACAGGGTGTGGCTGGAGAAAAGGCTTAAAATGTGCTTCAGGTCCAACACAAGCATTCTGAAGAGTGGATTTTATTCAAAGGACAACAGGTGCCCTCCCACCCCACCCCACCCTACCCACTGGGGATTTTAAAGAGGGGAAAGATTTGATGAGATTTGCTCTTTTAGGAAACACAGGGTTGTTTTTAACTGCCCTTGGATTGGTTTCAGATAGGACCCTTTGGATCCATAGGCTGATTTTCCAAAGTAGTTGCCAGGCCTTTCTTCCTAGCTCATCTTAGTCTGGAACCCCTGCTGAAAATTGTTCAGCATCATAGCAACACGCAAGCCTCCATTGACAGGTGATAGCTGCGCATGAGGTGAACTCACCGGGAATCCAACCTGGGTCTCCCACACAGGAGGCAAGAATTTGACCACTCAACCACCACTGCCCTCAGAGATGCAGGGTAGGGATGGATTAAAAAGGGAGAGCTGGCAATGGGGTGAGACCTGGGTAGATCTGAGGGGGCTTTAGGAAGTAAAATCCATTGGACCTGGAGCCCTGGCTGAACTGATGCACCTGAAAACTTGCAGAGTGGCAGCCTAGACCCTGTGCCCTGACTGCACAGCCCCTGAATGAAAGGGTCTGGAATACTAGGCCCTTAGGCTGCCACTGGGGTCACACGTGTCCTGCAAGGCAGGGTGGGAAGCCCTTTTCCCCTCGGGTCCATCTGGCCAGGATTCAGCCTTGGCTTTGCTTAACTTCCTGAGTGACCTGTCCTGCCCCATTATGTGCTTGCCCCTCTATAGCAGAGCATGAATTTAGCACCTGGTATAGTGCCTGGCACAGCGTAGACACTCAATAGGTGATATAACTGGGTTTATTAATACGTTCTGGCTCTGTGGGAAACACTCAGGGGAGAGACTAGAGGAAACTTCGCTCAGTACATGCCTACTGACATCTCGTTACCCCTATGCCTGGGAGACAGTCCCTGGACAGGACCAGCTAAGCCAGAGTTTTGAACCCAGCAGTGGAATGATGAGGGCATCGGGCAGTAAGCACCGCAGGACTCTGGGAAGCTGGGGAGAAAGGGGTTCATTTCAGAGCTGTTCATAAATCAGAGGTCTCAAGAGAAAAGGATCTTTCAGCCTATTGAAGGGTCGGGGTCTCGCTTCTCAGCGTCAAAAACTGAGTATCTCACCATCATTTGGGAGGACTGTGTGTTCAGTCCACAGGGACTTTTTAAAAGCCTATGTCAGGAAGCCAAAGCTCCCAAGTGCAGGGCAGTACCTGGAGACCCTGGGCCCTGACCAAGCAGATAGGAGATAGGAACTGGAGCAGGACAGAGCCCTGGGTGGGCTGGCTTCTGGCATCTTCCAGGGACCACTGCCGTCGGGACACCGGGCATGAGGGAGGCCAGGACTGTAGTCCTGTGCCAGGAGCCTCAGAATATTTGGTGAATGAAGGGATAAAAAGCTGTGTAACTGGGTGTGTGTGTCCCAGTTGAGGTGTATTTGCACATTTGCTAGGTTTGTGCCTGTTTCCTCCACCAGCGCGTCCTCAGGGGTTCCCTTTCACTGAGCACCACAGGTGTTAAGCACACAAGCTCTATTTTCAACGTGTCATCCCCACTATCAGACATTAAACCCAGGATCCGAGAGATGACTTGATGAGATGGAAGCTGTGCGGAATTGCTGCCTGCCCCTAAATCAGTTCCCCTCCACCCTCTCCCTGTGCCTCCCACCCCCGTGTCCAGCAAAACGGGGTCTCACTTCTGTGGTGGGAAGGAATGTATGACTCACCGTCCCGCCCGAGACCGGCACCGGTCTTCTGTTTTGAGGGGTTTCCTCGCAGCAGGGCCCCCCCCGGCCCCACGCCTGAGCCCCCACGCTCTCCGGCAGCCCGGGCCCTGGTCTGAAATCGCTCTGACCCTTTGCCTTCCAAGCCGGCCCCCGACAGTCACACCTGTCTCCTGAGCGCGACCAGGCCGGAGTCAGGACATGGCGCCATTTCTGCAGGCGGCGCTCGGGCCCTTCCCGGGTCGGGGCGGGCGCGCGTTGGGCCTGGGGACGCGTAGGGAAAGTGAGAAAGGCCTGTGTCCGGAGCCGGGGCGACTGCCCCGCCAGGCTGGGTGGAGGGACAGCCACCCAGGGCCGCGCGGCCGGGGACGGGGAGGCGCCAGGACTGACTGGAAAAGAGAACCCGGACGGGGAAGCCGAGCCGAGGCAGTTTCGTTCCAGCAGCCTGAGACACAAAGGACGCGGAGGCGCAGGCGCCGGGGTGTGACTCGGTCCCCGCCGCCCGCGGCCCCGGCGCAGCTCAGCCTGGCGGCCCCGGCGGGAGGCGAGTGCGCCACGGCCCTCCGCGCGCCCAGAAACTTCCGCAGAGAGACCTCGCCCCGGCGGCCCCGGCCGGCTTCGTCCAGCCACAGCCGGATACCGGGGCCGCCGCCCTCCCCTCGCGCCCCGCGCGCCCCCGGGGTCTATGCCGCGCGCGCTGGGGCCGAGCGGGTCCGGACCGGTGCCGGCCGGGACCTGGGGCAGGTGGGCGGCTCTGCCTCCGGGTCTCCTAGTTCTAGTCTTTGTTATGCTTATGCCTGAGCCCCGGGGCCCAGCGACCCAAACCCGGGGGCCTAACACTGGAGTCGACATCGAATCTTCGCTGACCCACTCTTGGCCTACGCCATGGACACAGTCCTAATCCTGCCCGCGGGCGTGGAGGCTGGGCTTTGAGGAACTGCGTCTGCGTTCTCACAGGCGAGCTTCCAGATTAAGATAGACTAAGAAGAAAGACCTGGCTATTTCCAAAAATTAAAAAAGAAGAAAATTTTTTTTAATTTTTTTTTTAAATTAGCCAATGAAAATCCTGTGGATCGCAGGTGATTTGGGTGCCTGTCTGCAGTTAGGCACTGAGTTGGGTGCTGGAGCTGCGTAGTGAGCACTAGGAAACAAACTCGGCTTCTGCCTGTCCTGGGGGGTGGGAGAGCGGGGGTTGGCGGGGGGTGCTGAGTCGTTATTAGCTCTCAGTGCTGCACTGATAGGTATTAATCACAGGAAATCCTTACTAAATTGAATTGGTAATCTCGAGTTTTAATTTTATTAGAATTTTGGACATAATAGAAGTCATAAGGGTACAAGGAAGCCCCATGTGACCCATCCCCCTGCTACAAGGATCAACTCGTGACCACATTGTTTTGTCTATCCACTTACCCTCCCGTATAATTTTTTGAAATCATATTATTGTGGTAAAAATATATAAAATAAAATCTTTGCCAAGTCAGCATCTTTAACACGTACAACTCAGTGGCCTTGGCTACCTTCATCATGTTGTGCAACCATGGCCACTATCTGTCCCCAGATTATTCTACCACCATTGATAGAAACTCAGTCAAACTAAGTTAAGAAAGTTAAGAAACTCAGTCCCAAACTAAGACTTCCTTTATAACTATGAAGAAAGGCCTGGATATCTCCTTCCAAAAACTGGCCAATGAAAACCCTATGGAAACCTTAACACCTCAACAGGAGGGCCCAATCGTTGGAAAAGGACATCATGTTTGGCAAAGGGAGGGACCAGCAAAGGCGAGGGAAACCCTCAATGGACTCAAAACATACCAACAGTCCTGAAAACGGCACCAGACCAGGCAACGTTTCGTTCTTATACATGGGGTCACCATGACCCGACTCCACAGCAACGAACAATCACTGCTAAAATATTCACTGGGTTTTGATGAAAGCCAGTGTAGGTTTAAAAAAGAAAAACAAAAACAAAGTTTTTCATTTGTTTTTTTAAAATCTGGGTAGATAAAAATGTTAATTTAGGCTGGTGATTGGCATGGAAGGCCTGAAGTGATCTATGGAAACCTCTGCAAAGCTTTCTGAGATGTCAGGTTGCCCGGGTGGTTTAAGCTGGTTGGAGGTGATGACAGTGGTCAGAAGAGGAGCGATTCAGGAGCTTATTAGAGAGAGAAGTGACAGGACTTGCTGATGGATTGGGCAGGGGGCTTGAGTGAAAAAGAGACATCAAGAATGTCTTTATTTTGAGAAACCGGGTGGAAGAGGTGTACGCTTAACTGCAATGGGGAAGATTGGGGAAGGAACAGATGTAGGGGAGTGGGGAGAATCAAAATAGGGTTTGACTATGTTACAGCCAAGCTGATTTTAAGATAGCTCTGTAGAGATGGGACAATGACTAAGGAAGACCAAAGAAGAACTGATGCCTTTGAATTATGGTGTTGGCAAAGAATATTAAATATACCACGGACAGCCAAAAGAACAAACAAATCTGTCTTGGAAGTGCAGCAAGAGTGCTCCTTGGAAGCAAAATGTCTCATGTACTTTGGACATGTGATCAGGAGGGATCAGTCCCTGGAGAAGGACATAATGCATGGTAAAGTAGAGGTCAGTGAAAAAGAGGAAGACCCTCAATGAGATGGATTGACACAGTGGCTGCAACAACGGGCTCAAGCCTAACAGAACTGTGAGGATGGTGCAGGACTGAGCAGTGTTTCATTCTGTCGTATGTGAGGTGACATGTTAGCACCTAACACCAACAACATATGGAGATGTCATGAAGGTAAGGGGTTATATAGAATTTTGGAGCTCAGGAAAGAGAGCTGGACTCGAGATATAAATCTGGGCCTTCAGAGTACACAGGACATTCAAAGGCACAGGACTGGAGCTGGTATAGAGAGTGGCCTGTGAAGGTGGAGGGAAACCAGGAGAGTGTTGTCTCCCAGGAGCCGAGGGAAGAACATGTTCCAGGAAAGAGGGAGGGACCCATTGTGTGAAATGCTACTGAGAGGTCAAGGAAGGGGAGGACAAAAAAGTGACCACTGGATTTAGTAACATGGATGCCATTGATGACCTTGGCGAGAGCAGTTTTAGAGGAGTGACGGAGGGAATGATAGGTTATTTGATGTGAAGGGAAATAAAGAAATGAGGCTGAAGGCTGAAGAGGCATAAGGTCAAAGCACATTTCCAAAAAAAAAATTTTTTTTTTGCTTGACTTTATTTATTTTATGGTTGTAAAAATATTTATAACACAACATTTGCAAATTCAACATTTTTCAGGTGTACAGTTTAGTGATATCAGTTACATTATCATGTTGTGCAACCACCCCAAAACACCATCTTTCAACACAGAAAATGTAAAGCCTACACACAAGTGGAGAGAACAACCTAGTGAACCCATCAAACAACTTCAGTGAGTATCAACATATGGCCAATCTTGTTTCATCTTTACCGGCCTGGTTCTTTTAAAGCAAATCTCAGAATTCATTTCAGTTATAAATATATTTCAATATGTATCTCTAAGAAATAAGGATTCAATCTTTAGTTAACAGGACTTTGTTTTAAACACAATTATAACTATCACACCTAGAAATAATAATTTCATAATAAAAAAAACAATAATTCTGTAATATCATCCCATAAATGTCTTTTTTTATAATTTGTTTGTTACAGTTAGGACCCGAATAGATCCGTGTACTGCATTTGGTTGGTAGCTCTTAAAGCCGCTTTTAATCTATGACATTTCCTTTTCCTCCTTTTTAAATTTGATTTGCTTTGTTGCTGCTGTTGAGAAGATACACAGCAGGACATGCACCAATTCAACAGTTTCCACACGTACAATCCAGTGACACTGATTACTTCTTCAAGTTGTGCGACCATTCTTACCCTCCTTTTCTGAGTTGTTCTCCCCATTACCATAAATTCACTGCCCCCTAACTTTTTAATTTTTTTTTTTTTAAGAAACCAGATAATTTGTTCTTTAGAATTTCCACATTCTGCGTTTTGCTGTTGGCATCTGTGTGATGGTGTTGTGAATTTCCTGTTGTAGCACGGCGTAGTGTCTAGTTGTCTTTATAATCCATCAGTGGATTCAGGTGTCGTCCGCCTGATCTTTCCATTATAAACTTCCCCATCAGTCTTTCACCTGTTACTCAGTCAGAATTACAGCCCCAATCAAGAGTTTTCCTGAAAGGCAAGGCTGATGGTAAATTCCCCCAAGGAAGAGAATTGGGAACATACTATGCCGTGGTCGACAGGTGCTGTGGATTGAATTATGTCCTCCCAAAATCTGTGTTGTACAAAATGACAAATACTGTATGAGACCACTATTATAAAAACTCATGAAAAAGTTTACACACAGAAAGAAATCATCTTTGATGGTTACGAGGGAGGGGAGGGTTGGAGAGGGAAAAACACTAACTAGATAGTAGATAAGTGGTAACTTTGGTGAAGGGTAAGACGGTACACAATACTGGGGAAGTCAGCAGAAGTTGACCAAGCGCAAAGTCACAGAAGCTTCATAGACACATCCACACTCCATGAGGGACCCAGTTACTGGGCTGACGGCTGGGGACCACGGTCTCACGGTCAATTGGCATAACATAGTTTATAAAGAAAATGTTCTACATCTGACTGTGGTGAGTAGTATCTGGGGTCTTAAAAGACTGCAAGCAGCCATCTTAGATACATTTACCTGTCCCCTCCTGGCTGGAGCAAACAAGAATGAAGAAAACCAAAGACACAAGGGAAAGATTAGTCCAAAGGACTGATGAATCACAACTACCACAACCTCCACCAGACTAAGCCCAGAGCAACTAGATGGTGCCCGGCTACCACCACCGAGTGCTCTGACAGGGATCACAACAGAGTGTCGCAGACAGAGCTGGAGAAAAATGTAGAACAAAATTCAAATTTACCAAAAAAAGACCAGACTTGCTGGCCTGACATAGACTGGAGAAACCCTAAGAGTATGGCACTCGTACACCCTTTTAACTCAGTACTGAAGTTACTTCTGAGGTTCACCCTTCAGCCAAAGATTAGACAGGTCTGTAGGGCAAACGGAGACCTGGTGACACAGTAGTTAAGTGTTAGGCTGCTGACCAAAAAGGCTGGCAGTTCAAATCCACCAGCCCATCCTGGAAACCCTACTCTGTCCTATAGAGCCGCTATGAGTCAGAATCGACTTGACAGCAACAGGTTTGGTTTTTTGGCTTTTGTAGCACAAACAGTAACATGTGAGGAACATGCTGCGTAGTCCAATCATGTACACAAGACTAAATGGGCACACCAGCCCAAAAGCAAAGAAGGCAGGAAGGGACAGGAAAACCCAACTAATGGAAACATGGAACCCGCGGTGGAAAAGGCAAGAGTGTTGACATATCATGGGGCTGGCACCTAATGTCACAAAACAATTTGTGTATTAATTGTTTAATGAGAAATAATTTGCTCTGTAAACTTTCACCTAAAGCACACACACAAAAGGATGTGTTGTAAATCCTAATCCTGATACCTGTGGTTATAATCACATTTGGGAATGGGTTTCTGTCTTATGTTAATGAGGTATTATTAGCATAGGATTGTCTCGAGTTAATCCCTTTTGAGATATGAAAAGAACATATTAAGCTAGGACGCACAGCTGGGGGAAGGTAGATGCCACATGGAGATCTTCAAGGAGTCAGGAAACAGAAGCTGGAGAGGCCTTCCCCCAGAGCCAACAGAAAGCCTTCCCCTAGAGCTGGCGCCCTGAATTCAAACTTCTAGTCTCCTAAACTGTGAGAAAATAAATTGCTGTTTGTTAAAGCCACCCACTTGTGGTATTTCTATTATAGCTGCACTAAGTAACTAAGACAACATGGTCTAGATTTAGAGATGGCCTGGAAATGGACTCAGAGAGACCTGAAAGAACAGGACTAGAAGATGGGAGAAGGAAATCGGAGAAGAGGAGTGTGGATGAACGTCTCAGAATGGGCAGAGTGTGGATATCTTTGTGCCCCACTTGAATGTTCTCTAGGGCACCTACTACAGAGGAGGCCCCAAACAGTCAAGCAGACAAAATGATACATTCTGTGACTATAAATCAATTTCTTTCCCCAGCCATGCTGCTGTTTGCTCATGGATCCATGTGGCAGGGGCAGAGGCTATGCATGGACTAAACAAGGACTGCCCTTCATCAAGACTGACCCAACTATGACCATTCCTGCGTGTCGAACCTGCCAACAGCAGAAACCAACACTGACTCTCCCAATATGCCACCATACCCCTGGGGGCAGCCAGTTATGTGATGTTAGGTTGATTACCTTGGATCCCTTCCAACAGCCAGTCAGCTCCACCATCCTTATAATGACCATTGCCCCCATATATATATATATATATATATATATATATATTTTTTTTAATTTTTATTGTGCTTTAAGTGAAACTTTACAAATCAAGTCAGTCTCTCATATGAAAATTTATAGACACCTTGCTATATACTCCTAATTGCTCTCCCCCTAATGAAACAGCCCACTCCTTCCCTCCATCCCCCATATTTTTTAAGTGATAGAGCTGGTACATAAGCCAGTGTATCTTCTTCCACCTATACCCTACCCAATCCACCACAGGTCGGGGAGTCTCAGTAATTGTGCTGGCCCAGCAGTGCTGGGGTTATTGTCTCTCACTTAACATCAGCAATGGGGTCCTTGCTGCCATTCAAAATCCCATTCTGCAGGGTTGCTACCGAGAAACCCTTCTGGTAACATCCTGTTTTAGGTTTTCTCAAATGCAGGTCCCTAGCTGCAGGTGGCTTACTTGCGAAATGATCCCAAGAGGCACCAGTAGAGTAAGTAGTGGGAAAATGCAGACAGGAAAGGAAGGCAGCTGACATACAGGGTGTAGCTGACACACACGCTCTGGTAATGGGTGGTTTCCATGGTGGGTAACGAGGACTCAGCCTCAGGGAGGCCCTCCAGGAGGCTGTGCAGGGTGTCCCTCAGAATGGTTCTACTCCGGGAGTGAGAACCACCAGCAGCTGCCGTCGAGTTGATTCCAGTTCATGGTGGCCTTATGTGTGTCAGAGTAGAACGGTGCTCCATAGATTTTGTTTTTTTTAACTTTAAAAATTTTTATCTAATAATTCACATATCATACAGTTACCCACTTAAACTGTGCCATTCAACAGCCTTTGGGATATGCACAGTTGTCCAGCCATCACCACAATCAATTTTAGAACATTTTCATCACTCCAGAAAGAAACCCAGTATCCGTCAGCCGTCAGCAGCTGCTCCTCCTTTCCCCCCACGTTCCCATTCCTATGCAACCACTAATCTACTTTCTGCCTCTACAGATTCGTCTATTTCGGACATTTTACATAATTGGAATCATACAGTATCATCGGGTTTTCAATGGCTGATGTTTTGGAAGTAGATCTCCAGGTCTTTTCTTCCAAGGTACCTCTGGGTGGGCTTGAACCACCAGCCAAACACGTTACAGCCAAACACGTTAACAGTATTAACAGGGACTCCCAAGAGTAAGAATGCTTGAGTATTTATCCACTAACTCTGACCTCCCGTCATTTGAGGGGTGCTCTTGGGGGCATTAAATTCCTAGCGCTTCCATTTTGCCCCATATTCAGGCTGAGCATATTCCTGAGTACAGAAAATCCTCCAGAAAGAGAGTCTCTGGTGCATGCAATAGGAAGCTCTTGGTGTGCACAGAAATAGAACTGCGAAGAAATAGAGAGGTGACAACAGTGTCTGTCACACACTACTTCCTCGAAAATCTAGGTCCCAGCTCCACTGGGCCGCTCTTCTAGGCGTCTAGGTTCTGTAACCCCAGCCTGTTCTCATTGTCCCCCCAGCCCTAAGGGTGGTGGTTGCCTCCTGTGATTACTACCTCTGTGTTACCTCAGTGTTCCATATTTACCTTTCCAGTACTTCCAGTATCTGTTTAACCAATTTCCTACATTACTTTCTCGCTGTTAAAATAACTGATATGGTTTCTGTTTTCCTGCTTGGAAATGGATGAAGGTATTTAAGAATGGAGAAACAGACCTGTGTGAGTAAAAAAGAAAGTAACAAAAAATGGGGTTGAGGAGGTAGGCAGAGCCAGGTCTCACAGGGCCTTGGGGCCACATAACAACCTTGAGGAATAAGTGAGAAGATATTTGGGAATCACCGATGTAGCACTCTGGCTATCTGGCATATAAATGACTCTCATTAACAATAGTTTCCTTTCCAGAATGAAGAACACCAAAGACACAAGGAAAATATTAGCCCAAGAGACAAAAGGGCCACATAAAACAGAGATTCCATCAGCCTGAGACCAGAAGAACTGGATGGTACCTGGCTACCACTAATGACTGCCCTGACAGGGAGCACAACAGAGAGTCCCTGACTGAGCAGGAAAAAAAAAATGGGGTCTCATTCATCCCTGTACCTTCATTCTTTCATTCAACACATCTTTTTTGAGTGCCTGCCTGTCCCAGGCGTGGGAGCAGCTCAGCCAATGCCTGTTGAAGGGATGAATGAATTGGTGCAAGGATGCTACCCCATGGATGCTGCGTTGCTAGGTTACAAACTCCAGTGATGGTTAGAGGGGAGCGGGCGTGACTGCTGTTGTGCGAGATGAGAGTAAGCAGCTACACATCTTCCGGCAGTATCAGGGAATCTTTGTGGGCGGAAGTTCCGACAATACTGACGGTGTGGCAGGGGTGAGGTTTGGGCTTTCTGACAGTGATTTTCATTGTGCAGGGAGGGAGAGTGGTGGAGGAGGACAGGAGCAGGGAGATGTGATAGAATCGTTCCAGTATACAAGAGTAGTTTGAAAAATCCCTAAGACTTTCTCTCTTCTTCATCCTTCAACTTGAGAGTCGCGGAATGAAAAGCCTTCTAAATAAGAGTAATGAGGATACTGAAGGGATGGTGACTTAGTTATCTAGTGCTGCTAAAGCAAAAATAACACCAGTGGGTGGCTTTAAACAAGCAAATTTATTTTCTCACGGTTTAAGAGGCTAGAAGTGGAATTCAGGGCGCTGGCTCTGGGGGAAGGCTTTCTTTCTCTCTCTGCTCTGGGGGAAGGTCCTGATTCCTTGGCTCCTTGGCAATCTTCACGTGGAGTGGCATCTGTCTTGCCCAGTCTCTGTTTGCTTCTCTGTCCTAATATCTTTTTATACCTCAAAGGTGATTCTTTAAAACACACCTACGCTGACACGGCCTCTTAACAAAGAAAATCCATTCCCAAATGGGATTATAACCACAGGTATAGGGGTTAGGATTTACCACATGTATTTTGAGGGGACACAGTTCAATCCATAACAGATGGGTTCAACGCAGTGTCCACACCAGAGCTTCGAGCTAGTTTGTTTCAGTTCAACCCCTGCTGAAATTTGCATTTCCACCCCCAGATATACTGAATCAGAATCTACTTTTTAGCAAGTTCCCCAGGTGATTCTGAAATGTAGATTCTATCACCTGGGGAATCTTGTTTAAAATGTAGATTCTGATTTAGTATATCTGGAATGGAAAGTCAAATTCTCAGCAAAGGGTCAAACCAGACCGAACAGGTTCAAAGCCCTGGTTCAGGGCAGGGCACAAAATCGTAAACGAGGAAAGCTGATCAGGGGAGACTGTGGCTGACCCTGTCTGGGGGGAGTAGCTACTACTCAGCACAAAGAGATGGTTACCTGGAGAAATCGTGGGCCCAGTTTTGCAAGATCTTCCATTTGTTCAAGGGAAGTCGCAAGGCTAGGGTTTAATGTATAATCTTTCAAATTTTCAGTGTTGAAAAGTAAAACAAAATTTTACAAAGCCAGGAGTATTTAGGTTGTGGTCTTCCCCCTGTGGCCCAGTACTGCTCCTTCCTACTCCTGCTTCTTCTTAAGCCCCAGCCCAGACAAACATTCCCAGGGAAAGTCTTCACTTTCAACACCAACTGAACACCAGCTGTGTGCCAGGCACTGTGCTGAGTGCTGGGGAGGATCAGGGAATGAAGTTTCTGCCCTTCTAACCTCCCACTGTGTTCCTATGGATTGTAGCACCTCCTTTAACACTGCTCTTTTCATTGATTTGTTGGTTTCTGTTTCCCCATCTGGCTCCGTTTCCACACTGTGAGCATCTTGAAGGCTGCAATAGTGTTGTTTATATCCCTGCATTTGGCACTTAAGAGAACAATCAATGTTCACAAATGCATGAATGAATGAAAGCTCTGGAGAACATGGGCCTCAGGTAAGTGAAAGACAGATAAGTCTTGTGGATTTGGCAGACAGGTCAGCTCTTGATTTATTAGAAGGAAGTCTTCCCAATGATGAGACGGGTTATCTAAAGGGAGGAAGCGAGCTCACCATCCCTAGAGGTGTCTGAACAGAGATGACCTGAGCAACCATCAAGTATCGGGAGAGAGGATTGCTGTATCGGATGAGAAGTTGTGCTAGATGGCCTCCAGTTCCCCCCCAGCTCCACGGTTTGTATTTCTGTAGTGCAAGATTGAGTAAGCGACCAAATTGGGCCATGGAGGCAGTCAAGGGGTTAGGAACACGGGCTAGGCTTTCAGGCCAACCTGGATGTGAATTCAGGCCCTGCTCCTTAGTTGTGGCCAGACACTTCACTCTGTCTGAGCACCTGTAACTGATTGTCTAGGGGCCTGATGTGCTTCTCGCCCCTTCTTGCCTCCAGGGCTCTGGCCCACAGAGCAGACACACAAACTGAATTGGAAATGGGGAGCAGGCGCCAAAGGTAGTAGGTCAGGGAATGTTGCTTATGGTCAAAACTACTCTTGAGGAAGGTGCCCTGTAGGGAACTGTCCTGCCCCACTGCTATGGATTAAATTGTGTCCTCGGAAAATATGTGTTGGAACACTAGCCACTATACCTGTGGATATAATATAATCTAATCACCTCCATAATGTCATTTAATGTAATCAATCAGCTGGGGTCATACCAACGTAGAGTGTGTCCACAGACACAGTGACGTGCGCACAAAAAGGGTAAGACAGATGCCATGCGAGGATGGCCAAGAACCAAGGACCGCCCAGGGAAACCCACGAGAGGGAATCGACACGGCAGAGACCTTGGTTTGGATTTTAGCCTCCAGGACTGTGAGAAAATAAATGTCCGTTCTTTAAAGACACCCGTTTGTGGTCTTTCTGTTACAGCACCCCTAGCTGACTAAGACACACGGTGAGTACAACACGGACAAAATTCGCCTCCCAGCTGACAGAAGAAAACCACTGGTGAGCATGAGATGATGTAGTTGGCTAGCATTTGAAGGCTAATGCTTTATGAAAAATTCCTCTCCTTTGGCATTCGAGTCCGTTTTAGTAGGGCAAAATGCCCACACCGAAGAACCTGCAGGTTTGGGTCTTCTCTCTCGCCCGTCTGGGCCAGAGGCTCACTGAGATGAACAGGGGGTGGAATCACTTACATTATTTAAATTGTTAGTTTTTCTCTCTCCAGTCTCTCTTTCCTGTATTTGCAAAGCCCATATGCCAGAATCCTCCTAGGTTAATTTAGCATATCATACAAGCACTCTAGCAGACTGGGCAAGCAACCCATAGTGAAAATCCAGAGCTTTTGGTTAATGTAAGGAGCCCTGGCAATGCAGTGATTAAATGCTCAGCTGCTAACTAAAAGGTCAAGGATTTGAACTCACCAGCTGCTCCACTGGAGAGAGATGTGACAGCCTGCTTCCGTAAAGATCCTCCCCCAGAAAAACCCGTTTTGGTCCTGTTAATTCTGACTTATAGCCACCCTATAGGACAGAGTAGAAATGCCCCATAGGGTTTCCAAGGAGCAGCTGGAGGATTTGAACAGCCGAACTCCTTGATTAGCAGCCAATCTCTTAACCATTGGGCCACCGGGGCTCCTCTGTAAAGATTACAGCCTTGGAAGCCCTGTGGGGCAGTTCTATTGTCTTTTAGGGTGGCTGTGAGTTGGAATCCATTCAGCTGCAGTGGGTTTGGTTGGGTGCTACGTTGCCTGTATGATCGTCATTTTGATGGCTGTCCATGAAGTGGAACCATTGTTGAATGATCTCTCCCAACTATGAATCAATAAAGTCATTTCTGATTCTCCCGTGTTGTAAATAATACCGTGATGGATATCTTTCTGCCAACAGCTTCTTCCTCCTTTGGGATCATTTCCACAGGCTATTTTTTTTTTATATTATATCTTCACAGCACAGTCCAGCGTCTGTGTCTCTCCTTGAGACACACAAAAGCAACCGTGGTTAGGAAATATGCATTATAGAGTTGTCTTTGCTTTAACCTACAATGTGGGAAGCCCCTTTCAGATCTGTCCCTGCCCATATCTGATGTCAATTCTGCTGTTTTATTACAAGGTAAAAAAAATCCTGCCTGGGCTGAATTCTGACATTGCTATACCTGGCTGAAGGTAATCAATTAAGGTCTGACTGGCTGTTCCCAAAGGGATGTAGCCTGGGACAAGCCCATAGACATCTTGGGCCGTAGAAATTCTTCCCTAATTGTTCTGGCCTGAAAATCAGGTTATTATGTAGTAGCTGTTACAATTTCTTTCCTTAAAAATTATTTTGTTTCTTGGGGTTTCTTTTTTTTCATCGTAAAACAGGTACTGCATTATAGAAAATTTCGTAACACAGTTGTTCGCTTTTTTGTGGGTATTTCATTTTAGTTTTCTTTTTTTCCTTTATGGATGTATTTTAGCTATTGAACATGATTGAAATCATATTGTATTGGTAATTTTAGAGTCTTCTTTTTTCACTAGCCATTATACAAGAACATTTTAACTTAGAAAATAAATGAATAGAAGCATTTTTCTAAAACAAGCTCTTATATACATACCAAAAAAATTCCAACTCATAGCAACCCTATAGGGCAGAGTAGAACGGCCCCACAGGGTTCCAAGGAGTGGCTGGTGGATTTGAACTGCTGACCTTTTGGTTAGCAGTCAAACAGTAAACCGCTGCACCACCAGGGCTCCGTAATGATTAGAACCAAAACCCACTACCATCGAGTTGATTCCCACTCAGCAACCCTATAGGACGGCGTAGAACTGCCCCGTACGGTTTCCAAGGAGCGCCCGGTGGATTCCAACTGCCGACCTTAATTACAGCTCCTTCACTTTCACTGCCATGCCTTTGACGGTGGTCTAGGGCTAAATGCATTCTTTTACAGTCTTATGCTACAGGAAAGGAAATAGTGCTGCTCTTATATTGCTGTTGAGGAGCAAGTCACACTAGAAGGTGTATCTTGATTTAGCTTTTAAAGTGCTTACAAATAAAAAGTTTGCATCAAATGAGTATACTGTTCCATCAACAATTTTAAATCAAGGGGAAGTTCCACAGAATGAAGATGGACCCCCGGTGGCTAGTGCATACACAATGTACACATATATGCGTACATGTTTGTGTGTACCCCACCTATCCACTAGCTACCTTTGCCGTTTGGTTTCCCCCTATTTCATAAGGCAAACATTTTCCTCCAATTTTTTTTCACATTAATTAATTAATTAATATTGTAGCGCAATGGTTAAGTGCTCAGCTGCTAACCGAAAGGTCAGTGGTTTGAACCCACCGGTGGCTCTGTGAGAGAAAAGACCTGGCGATCTGCTCCGTAAAGATTGTCGTCTTTAGGTGCTGTTGAGTCAATTCCAGCTCATAGTGACCCAGTGTACAACAGAACGAAACACAGCTCGGTCCTGCGCCATTCTCATAATCGTTGCTATGTTCGAACCCATGATTGAAGCCAGCGCGTCACTCCATCTTGGTGACGTAATCATTAAAGATTACAGCCTAGGAAACCCTATGGGGCAATTCTACTCCGTCCTGCAGGGTTGCTATGAGTCGGAATTGACTCGACAGCACACAACAACAGCAAATATATAGTAACAAAATATTTTTCATTTCTACAATCCACACATACAGTTCAGTGACATTCATAAGGCAAACATTTTAATTATGATGATTGAATATTTATAAATATTTTAAGAATATTTATTTGACATTAAAGTAAGATGCAATTTACAACAGCAATGTAAGGATTTAATATATTAAACAGAAGAGATTTGAAGAGTTTACTAATCAGGAATTATAACGCAACAGAAGGAAACTGAAAGCTAACAATTAGCCAACAGCTAATTACATGATAGTATATACACTCTTGACAGAATGCTAAGCAGCCATTACAAATAAGAATCATAAAGACCGTGTTGCAACATGAAAGAACACTTCTGCTGCTTTACGTGAAAAAGCAGAACTAGAAATTTCATGTACCCAACAATTGTTCAGCACAATGCCTAGCACCCAGGAAGTGCTCAATAAATGGTCGATACTATTATTCGTAAGTTGAAAAACCAATTGCCATCAAGTCGACTCCGACTCATACCAGCACCATGTGTGTCGGAGCAGAGCGCCGCTCCACAGGGTTTTCAACGGCTGAATTTTCAGAAGTAGGTCGCCAGGCCTTTCTTCTCAGGTTCTTCTGGGTGGACTCGAACCTCCAGCCTCTTTTGGATAGCAACCAAGCACGTTCACCGTTTACACTACCCAGGGACATGAAAATGGGTATGTCTGTGGAAAAGACCATCAAGAGACTGCACAAAAATTGCTGTGATCTTTGTGCTGAAGGGCTGCGGTTTTTCTTTGTATTTTTAACTAGAAAGTTGGAAAAGATGTAAAACCAACAACCCAATACAAAGGTGGAATAGAGAAATTGACAAAGGCTATGAAGAGACAGTTCTCATAAGTGAAAACACAAACAAGTCAAAGAAATGAACAAATGCTCAGTTTTCTTCATAATAAGAGAAAAAAAAAATTTTTTTTTAATAAGAGAAAGGCAGGTTATAATTACCCTGACTTGTCATTTTAAACCTATCAGATTGGCAAAGTTCAAGGAGTGTGATAACACACCGTGTTCCAAGAGCATAGGGAAACAGGAACTCTCATACCTTGCTCGTTAAAGTGTGAAACGGTACAATTTGTGGCTAGCTATTTGGCAATATTTACTACAGTTTAAAACACACGTGCCCTTGACCCACTGATTCCACTTGCAGGAATCTATCCCACCATCTACTTACGCCTATGCAAAGCAACATGAAAAAGCATATATACGGTGCATTGATGTAACAGCAAATGATTGGAAACGATCTAAATGTCCACTAGCAGAGGATTTGTTTAACTAGTCCATATAAAGTGGGTGGGACAGGAGCCAAACGTATTAAAATGAAGTCTTCAAGGTATGTCATTAAGTGACAGGAGCAAGGTGTGCAAGGTATACGGTATGTTCCCCTTCGTGTTAATAAGAACGTGTTTATTATGCATAGATTGTCTCTGGAAGGACGCACAGAAATCTCTACAGTGGCACCCGGGGCAGAGAGTGGGGAAGAATAGGGGGTAAGGATGGGGAGAAGATAGGACTCGGTGACTGAGGAACAACCAGAAAAAGGCTTCGCATTGCATACCTTTTCTGTATCTTTCAAATTTGTATCTTTTGCCCATATTCTCTATTCAAAAACTAACTAAATCAGGTGACATCCTTTAAAAAAAAAATTTTTTTAAATTTGTTTTTGGTAAAAGTTTATACAGAAAATTAGGTTCCCCTTTAACAATTTCTATCCATATTAATCAGTGACATTGGTTATGTTCTTCAAAATGTGTTCACATTCTCATTATTTCCATCCTGATTGTTCCATTTCCATTCATCTAGCTTCCCTGCCCCTGCCACCCCCTTACCATCTCATCTTTGCTTTAGGGTAAATGTTGACCATTGGTCTCATATAGATGATTGTTTAAAGGAGCACCGTACTCACGGGTGATATTGTTTATTTTATGAGCCAATCTGCTATTTAGCGAAAAGGTGACCTCTGGAAGTGGTTTCGGTTCAAAGTTTAAAGGGCATCTCAAGGCTATAGTCTCGGGGGTTCTTCTAGTGTCTACCACTCCTGTGAGTCTGGGCTTTTTTTTTTTTTTTAATTCGAGTTTGGTTGTACATTTTTCTCCCATTCTATCCGGGACTATCTATTGTGTCCTAGTCAGAATGGTTGGTAGTGGTAGCTGGGCACCATCTAGTTCTTCTGGTCTCAGGATAGAAGCCATGGTTCATGTAGGCTATTAGTCCTGTAGACTAGTTTCTTCTTCGAATCTTTGGTTTCCTTCTTTATCTTTTGGTCCAGATGATTAGAAACCGATAGTTGTATTTTAGATAGCTACTCACAAGCTTTTAAGATCCTAGATGCTAATCAGCAAGCTAGGATGTAGAACATAAACTTTATGAACTATGTTACACCAGTTGACTGTGTTGTCCCAAGTCTATGGACCTAAGCATTCAAACCCAGTAAACCAACCTCACGAGGTGTTTGGTTATGAAATGACATCCTTTTCATTTAAAAGAAGCAAAAATATAATCATCACTCTTTTAAAAATAAATAAAATCATGGCCCTGTAAAATTTTCTTAATCCAGTCTTTTGGAGGTCACCACACCTTGGTGGTGTAAATGGTTTTCACTTGCCTACTTAAAGGAAGGTTGGTGGCTCAAACCTACCCAACAGCTCCACAGAAGAAAGTCCTGGCCATCTGCTTCCATAAAGATTACAGACAAGAAAACCCTACAGAGGTCAGTCCTATTCTGTAACACATGGGGTTGTTATGAGTAGGGATTGACTCACTGGTAATAGATTTGATTTGCGTTTTGGGGGTGGTGTTGTTGTTAGGTACCATTGAGTCAATTCGGACTCATAGCAACCCTGTGTACAACAGAACGAAACACTGCCCAGTGCTGCACCATCCTCACAATCGTGAGACCCGTTGTTGTAGGCACTGTGTCAATCCATCTCGCTGAGGGTCTTCCTCTTTTTCACTGACCCTCTGCTTTACCAAGCTTGATGTCCTTCTCCAGGGACTGATCCCTCCTGACAACATGGGAGTAGAGCCAGGAGGATTTGAGTTGTCAGTCCTTGTTCTGTCTCTGACTCAAAGGGTGACCGTGGCTTCATCAGTACAGCCACAGAATTGGATAAGGTAATCCTTACAGTCCCTTTCACCCTATGAAAAAATTTAAAATTGTTTACAAAAAAAAATTATAAACATTAAAAACTTTTGTAAATTATTATTTTTATTTATATATATGTATGCATATATATTTATGCATATATACATATATACCCCTGTATTTTTACACAAATAACATGCACCTTCTAAGCTTGTTTGCCACTTGCACCCTACCCCCATGAGGCATTTTCATAAGCACCGCTATGGCAATTTTTTTTACATGTTTCTGTAAACACGCACGCACACACACACACACACACACACACACACATATATATATATATATATATATAGCAAAACCTGTGAGAGCTTGAACTCAATGGGACTGCCTTGTTTTTCGAGGTCTCCCAAATTTTCCGCCTTTGACAGGATGCAGTCACCGTTTTTCTATCGGTCTCTATTAAAAACAAAAACAACAAACAAATCATTGCCATCGAGTTTCATAGAACGGAGTAAAACTGCCCCATAGGGTTGCAAGGAGCAGCTGGTGGATTCAAACTGAGGCCCTTTTGGTTAGCAGCTGAGTTCTTAACCACTGTGCCACGAGGGCTCCACTCTCTATTTAGTGGAAAATATTCAAGTTTCCCTTCTCTGACAGGTTTCCACCTTACACCATTTCCAGCTTTTGCAGGTTTTACTGTATATATAGCTAACAAGGAGTTCCTGGTGAATAACACGAACACATCCAGGTAACCCTCACCTAGATGGAAGGTAGAAGACCACCACTTACCTCCCCAGCAGCCCCCTCCAGGCACTACCATGTCCCTGGGCAATCATTAGCCTGACTCTAAAGATCAGTTTTGCCAAGCACAACTAAAAGGAAATCACTCTCCCCCGAAAAACACAACAAATCATCCCAGCACCCTAATACAGTGGTTGCAGTTTTCTTCCAGCCTTTGTCGGATGTAAACACATACTGTGTGTCATTGCCATACACGTTCGTTTCCACACCCTGTTAATTTTTTTGCGGTTATGGACCCCCTAGCAAAATAATCACTGGTATTTGTCTCCTTTCTATTGCCTCTTAATATGTTAAAGGAAAATACCATTGCAGCCATTTCCAGAAAATCACATAGGAGCAAAATAAACACGTGAGCAAACTGCTTAGAATTTACTCTCATCAGATAAAGGAAAATCCGGCGCTGTCTTCTGGTATTCTGCAGCTCACATACCCTCTGAGTGTTTCCTATCTCTTGGCTGTGGTTTCCCTTGCCTTTGCCTGGTGGCTAGAAGGCTGTTGGCTGGCGCTGGCCAGGGGGCGGGCACACATGTGTTCTGAGCTTTACTGGGAGCAGTTGGATTAGCTCGCTTCCTGTTCATGTCAGTTTACGCAGCGGCAGCCAGCCGACAGCAAGATGGATGCAGGAGACGTGGGCTGCAGGCTGCAGAAAAAGTCGCCAGCCGTGCAGTGGGGTGGCTTGTCCCCACGACCCCGTAGTGTGTGAACTAGTGACTTTAATTTCTTACAATCTCTTCCAGTTTGCAGCTTGGCTTATACATTTAGCCTCCCCGTGGAGTTCCACATTTCTTCTGTTGTGAAGGGTGCAAAGATCTCTGGATTTAAGAAGAGTTTGTCCACAAAGAATACAAAGCCAGACACACAGGCTTCCCTCGGTGTGAACCGGCCGGGGTGGGGTTTCGGGGTGGGGGAGGGTTCTTGAGCCCCTGCCCCTGTACGTGTCCCTATTCCCACTGTGAGGCAGCCGCTGACCACACTGACCGCCTGTGTCGTTGGTGATTTATGGCCCTGTGAGGCCCAGCTGTTGGCCTTGAGCATAGCAGCTGCTCAAGGTTGAGCGACCCCTATGTGAGAGACAAGTCATGGGCCGCTCTGGTGCAGTTGCTTCCACTAGGGGTCAAGGCGGTGATCAAGTTGCCAGTCTGGAAGCCAGGAAAAGCTGGAGAACCCTCCCTCCCTAATGTCCACATCCACCTCCTCCGCTAAGGCCCGAAGGTCTGTTCTGTCTGAGGCCTTGGGTGGGACCTTAATGCCCGTCTGGCTGAGCTCAGGGGTTAGGAAGCCTGGCCCAATCCTGTGGGGACGTGCCTGTTGTCCAAGCTTCTCCCCATCTCAGGCTTCAGTGTAAGGGTCGAGAGAGGAAGGGAAAGCTCAGCTGTTTACCGAGGCCTCGCTGTGCGCCAGGCCCAATGCTCTTCTTGGCTTCTCTCATCTAACCCTTGCAACAAGCCAGAGCTCGCCTTTTCCAGGTAAGAAAATGGAGGTTCAGAGACGGTCAGGAAACTGAAAAGGATCACAGAGCTAGCTGCCTGTTTCTGGACCAGAGGTTTTTTTTTTTTTTTTCCATTTGCCAATTCGACAATTTTTATATGTACAATTCAGTGACATGAATTACATTCATCATGTTGTGCAAACATCACCAGCATTTGTTGCCAAAAGGAGCCAGAGTTCTTAAAAACGAAAGTGCCTACTGCGTGCCAGGCAGCTCGCATAGGCTGCAGCATTCAATCTCCCACAACCCTAAAAGGTCAGCCGTACATGCCTCACTTGTGAGTCACCCAGGCAGTGAGTGGCGGAGCTGACATTGTCCCCAGTGTGCCAAAGCCTGTGCTCTTTTTCCTACTTAGCCTACTCCACCCCTGCTGCCTGGGGAGATTTCAGTAGGACCCATTCGGGACAGCCTGGGTCTGCCCCTGCTTCCTGCAAGCACCTTCCTGCCCTCTCAGCTGCATTTCACACACTTGCCCTCTCCTCCTTCCAGAAGGATGCTCCTTTCTTGGCCTGGGCCACTACTCCATCTGGGTTTTTCTTACCCATTGTCGGCTCCTATCCAATCTCCTGCAAACCCTGGTGGTGTAGTGGTTAAGTGCTACGGCTAACTAAAAGGTCAGCAGTCCAAATCCACCAGGTGCTCCTTGGAAACTATGGGGCAGTTCTACTCTCTCCTATAGGGTCACTATGAGTCGGAATCGACTCGAAGGCAATGGAGTTGGTTTGTTTGTTTAATTGAATCTCCTTTTTCAGACCTCCCTTCTTTTCCTTTCCTCAGTGTGGAAGGGCCTGGGGGCTTGACTGAGGACCGTGTTACTTCCAAGCATCTTACCAGTGAGAGCTCACTCATACCCATCTGTGGCCCAGTAACTTCCAACTCCTCGTTTCTTCTGCTCCAGCCCTGCTCTAGAGAGAACACACCCAACTCTTCCCCTGGCAGTTTTTAAATGACTTTATCGAGATATAATTCACATACCATACTATTCACCCATTTAAAGTGTACAATTCAATGTGTTTTAATATATTCACAGTTGTGCAACCATCACCACGATCAATTTTAGAACACTTTTCATCACCCCAAAAAGAAACCCCGTTCCAGTTTGCAGTCACTTCCCATTTTCCCCCAACCTTCCCTTGGCCTTTGCAACCGCTAATCTACTTTCTGTCTTTGTAGATTTGCCTGTGTGGACTTTTCATATAAATGAAACCATACAACACACAGTCTTTGTGACTGGCTTCTTTCACTTAGCATGGTGTTCAAGGTTCATTCATATCGTAGCATGTATCGATACTTCATTCCTTTTTATAGCCAAACAATATTCCATTGTATGGATAGACCATATTTTATTAACCCATTCATCAATTGATGGGCAATTAGGTTGTTTCTACTTTTTTGGCTATTATGCGGCTACGAACGTCCCCACACAAGTCTCTGTGTGGACATTCATTTTCATTTCTCATTCCACCTAGGAGTGGAATTGCTGAGTCGTATGATAATTCTCATATGAGTCGGAATCAACTCGACGGCACTGGGTTTGGTTTTTTGGTTTTTTTGTGATAATTGTACATTTAACCCTCTGGGGACTGCACACTGTTTTCCAAAGCACTTGCACCATTCTACGTTCCCACTACCAGTGTATGAGGGTTCCAATTTCTCCAACATCCTTGCCAACACTTGTTACTGTCTGTCTTATTTCTTGTAGCCATTCTAGTGGTTATGAAGTGGTATCTCACGGTGGTTTTGATTTGCATTTCCGTAATGACTAGTGGGAAACCCTAGTGGCATAGTGGTTAAGTGCTGTGGCTGCAAACCAAAAGGTCAGCAGTTTGAATCCGCCAAGTGCTCCTTGGAAGCTCTATGGGGCAGTTCTACTCGCTATGAGTTGGAATCGACTCGACGGCAGCGGGTTTTTTTTTTTTTTAGTTTAATGACTAATGATGTTAAGCATCTTTTCACGTGCTTATTGGCCATTTATACATCTTTTTTGGAGAAATATCTGTTCAGATTCCTTGCTCATTTTAAAATTGGATTATTTGTCTTTTATTACTGAATTGTGGAAAGTTCTTTATATATTCTGGATATATGATTTACAAATATTTCCTCCCATTCTGTAGGTTGCCTTTTCACTTTCTTGACAGTATCCTTGAAACAGAAGTTTTAAATTTATTATATATGTATTTTTTCTTTTCACCTGTCGTAGTTTCTTTGTGCTGCTATAACAGAAAACCACAAGTGGGTGGCTTTAACAAACAAATTTATTTTCTCACAGTTTACTGTTACCCATTGCCATCGAGTCAATTCCGACCCATAGCAACCCTGTAGGACAGGGTAGAACTGCCCCATAGGGCTTCCAAGGAGCTGCTGGCAGATTTGAACTGGCAACCCTTTGCTTAGCAGCCGTGGCTTGCCGTCGCTCTTAGCCACTGTGCCACCAGGGCTCTTCCCACAGTTTAGGAAGCTAAAAGTCCAAATCCAGGTCGCTGCGTCTAGGAGAAGTCTTTTTCTTTCTGTTGGCTCTGGAGGTGAGTCCTTGTCTCCTTTCTGCTACTGTTTCTGGGTTCTTTGCTGATCTTCACGGGGGTGTATCTTCCCTACCATGATAGGGCCTCATTGACATAGCAAAGAAGACTCAAATAGGATTATATCCGTAAATATAAGATTAAGAATTTATAACATATTTTTGGGGGACACAATTCAATCCCTAACAGTCACTTATGCTCTTAGTGTCATATCTAAAACACCTTTGTCAAAATCAAGTTCATCACGATTTACTCCTATGTTTTCTTTTGAGTGCTTTATACTTTCATTTAGGTCTATAATCCATTTGGAATTAATTTTCATATATAGCATGAGGTAGGGGTCTAACTTCATTCTTTTTCCTGTGGATATCCAGTTGTCCAGCACCATTCATTAAAAAGACTATTCTTTCCCTCATTGAATTGTCTTGGCACCCTTAAAAAGAAGATCAATTGACCATTAAGGTACAGTGTATTTCTAGACTCTCTGTTCTATTCCATTGGTCTATATGTCTGTCCTTATAAAAAAAAAAAAAAAAAATTTATGCCAATATCATACAATCTTTTTTTTTTTGAGAATATACACAGCAAAACATACACCAATCCACCAGTTTTCTACATATACGATTCAGTGACATCGATTACATTCTTCAAGTTGTGCAACCATTCTCACCTTCCTTTTCTGAGTTGTTCCTCCCCCATAAACATAAACCCACTGCCCTCTAAGGTTCCTATCTCATCTTTCAAGTTGCCATTTTCACTTTGATCCCATATAGGTAATTCTTAAAGGAGCATAATGCTCAAGGCAGACATTTTTTAACTAGTTAAACTAAACTGTTGTTTAAGAAGGCTTCAGGAGATATATTTGGTTTAAGGTTTAAAGATTATTTCAGGGCAATAGTGTCAGGGCTTCATCCAGCCTCATGGCTCCAGAAAGTCCATGAGAATTTGAAATTCTGTTCTGCATTTTCTCCCTTTTGGTCAGGATTCTCCTACAGAAACTTTGATCAAAATGTTCAGTGATGGTAGCCAGGCATCATCCAGCTCTTCTGGTCTCATGGCCGAGGAATCCGCTTTCATGGAGGCAATTAGCCACATGTTCCATATCCTCCTTCTATTCCTGACTCTCCTTCCTCTGTTGCCCCGGGCAAATAGACACCAATTGTCTTGCCTTAGATGGCTGCTTGTAAGCTTCTAAGACCCCAGGCACTACGCAGGGAGCACGGAGGTAGAACAGAAGCACTAAATACATTATTAGGCCAATTACCTGGGATGTCCCATGACCCTAAACCTCCAAGCCAAGGAACCAAATTCTGTGAGGTTTGTGGTTGTACATAAGCAGTCTCAGCAGCTACTCTTTTGTTGTTGTTGCTGTAAATATATCTATCACACAGCTTTTGCTAATTCAACTTTTTACAGGTGTACAAGTTATTGACAGCAATTACGTTAATTGACTTGCAGCCTTACCCTTAATCAATGAGATTTTTCCATCACTGTTAACCTCCCTTCTCCCCGCCTGCCCCTTGCCCCTGATAACCACTAATAAATTTTGGTCTCTATTCCTTTGCCTTTTCTTGTCTTTTTATATAAGTGAGGTCATACAATGCTTGTCCTTTCGTGATTGATTTATTTCTCTCAGCATAATGTCTTCAAGCTTCTATTGTAGCATATACCATCTTGGTTACTGTAGCTTTGTCGCAGTAAGTTTTGAAATTGGGAAGTGTGAGTCCTCCAATTTTGTTCTTCTTATCCAAGATCATCTTTGCTATTCTGGGTCACTTGCATTTCTATTTCAATTATAAGATCAGCTTGTCAATTTTTTCGAAAAAGCATGTTGGAATTTTGGTAGTAGTTGTGTTGAATCTGTAGATCAATTTGGCACATATTGCCGTCTTAAAAATAGTAACTCTTCTGATTCATGAACAGGGGACATCATTCCATTTATTTAGATTTTTTAAAAATTTCTTTCAATGATGTAATTTTCAGTGTATAAGTCTTTAACTTCCTTGTTTAAATTTATTCCCAAGTATTTTATTTTTTTCTGATGCTATTGTAAAAGGAATTGTTTTCTTAATTTCATTTTTGGAATGTTCATCACAAGTGTATAGAAATATAGTGATTTTTGTACATTGATCTTGTGTCCTGTAACCTTGCTAAACTTTTTTATTAGTTCTAATAGTATATTTTTAGTGGATTCCTTAGAATTTTCTATATGCAAGATCATGTCCTCTGTAAATGTAGTTTTACCATATTTTTTGCAAATAAAGTGTCCCTTCAGCAACACCCTCCCCCAGGAGCTAATTTTTTTTCGCAGCAACCTGTAGAAGAGGGCTGGCAAGTGGCGCTTCTGAGGGTGCCCTGTGGGGGGGAGGGCTGGAGGGGGAAGGGCACGACTGGCAAACAAACGCAGGAGGCTCACACTATTTGCGTAAAAATACAGTAACTCTTCCTTTCTATTCTGGAGTCCTCTTATTTCTTTGTCTTGACCAATTGCCCCGGCTAAAACCTCCAATAAAATGTTAAATAGAAGTGGTGAGAGCAGACATCCTTTGTCTTCCTCCTGATCTTAGAGGAACAGCAGTCCATCTTTCACCATGAGGTATAAGGCTAGCTGTGTATTTTTTTGTAGATGCCCTTTATCAGGTGGAGGAAGTTCTATTCCTAGCTTGTTCAGTGTTTTTATCATGAAAGAGCGTTAGATTTTCACTCTAGTCTTCGTTTTTTCTTTCCTCCTTTCTTTGGGTTTAGTTTGATCTTTTTCTAGCTTCTAAAGGTGGAAGGATAGGTTATTAATTTAAGATCTTTTTTAATACAGGCATTTACAGTTATAAAGTTCCCTCTGACTAGTGCTTAAGGTACTGTGTAGGTTTTGGTCCTCGACATTTAAAAGGCAATGTTGTGAGGGGGTTAAGATCACAGACTCTAGTACTCACACTCACACTGCCAGGGTTGAAATTCAGCAGTGGTACTTATTTTAGCCTCAGTTTCCTCATCTGCAAAATGGGTATGATGGTAATAGTAATTGCCTCACAGAATTGTTGCAAGGGTTCTATGTATTAATATACATAAAGGACTGAGAATAATGCCTAGCAAATAAAAGCACTCAATAAATGTAGCTAATATTTTTTAAAAGTTTTATCGATGTATGAAAAAGGTCAGCAGTTCGAATTCACCAGCCACTCCTTGGAAACCCCATGAGGCAGTTCTACTTTAGGGTATCTCACTATGAGTCAGAATCGATCCAATGGGAACAGGTTTGGGTTTCGGTTTTTTCACATACCATACAGTTCATGGACTTAAGCTGGTTTTTAGCGATACTTACTTACATTATTACCGCTCCTGGCCCTCTTCATTTTTTCACCACAGATTCATTTTTCCATCTGGAATCATTTCCCTTCAGCTTGAATTAACTTTCTTTAGCATTTTTCTTAGTGTGTATTTGCTAGCAGTCAATTGTTTCAGCTTTTATCTGAAAGCATTTTATCTTTTTTTTCCTTCATTTTATCTTTATTTTACCTTCAAGTTTTTTTTAAAAAAATCTATTTGATTCTTTCTTTAATAATTTATTTTTTGTTGTTGCTGAGAATATACACAGCAAAACAGACACGAATTCAATAGTTTCTGCATGTATAATTCAATGACATTAATTACATTCTTCGAGTTGTGCAAACATTCTTACCCTCCTTTTCTTGAGATGTTTGTGGCTAGTATTATTTATTCAATGAATGTTAATACTGAGTCCCCACTATGCAGCAGGCTCTGTTTTAGGCAGTGGGGTCAGAGTGTTAAAGAAGACTAGGAAGATGATTATACTTTACATTATGTTACACCAGTAAACCAGTTGCCCTGGAGTCAATTCAAACTCATGGGATCCCATGTATGTCAGAGTGGCACTGTACTCCATAGGGCTTTCAAGGTCCCTTTACGTGAGTTCAAACTGCCAACCTTTCCACTGGTAGTTGAACACTGGGGACTCCTGTACATTCCGTTAGATATAAGGTAATTACATTAGATTATGTTATAGAAGACAATCTGCTCTACCAGAGACCAGCTGATCTAATCAATGCAACTACTCCATGACAGCAACGAGACTAGTGTTTGGTCAAACAACTGGGAACCATAACCAAGTGGACACATAAAATTAACTCTCCAGCACTGACATACAATAAACTGCACGTATTTAAGGTGTTCTTTTTGAGAAGTCTTAACATATGTATACACCCATAAAACAAATTAAGATAATGAACATATCCATCATCCTCAGCAAAGCTTCCTCATGTCCTGTTATAATCCGTCCCACCTGTCCTTCCCACCCCCTCCCCCACCAGGCAACCCCTGATCTATCTCCAACCCTATAGGTGAGTTTGCATTTTCTAGAATTGTATGTAAATGGAATCATATAGCATGTGCCTTTTGTCTGGCTTCTTTCACTCAATATAAATGTTTTGAGATTTATCCATGTTGTTTTGTGTCAGCAAGTTATTCCTTTTTATGGCCAATTAATATTTCATTGGATCTACCACAGTTTGTGTATCTACTTACCTGTTGACGTATATTTGGATTGTTTCCAGTTTGAGGTTTTTGCAAATATAGCTTCTGTGAACAGTCAATATTTGTTTGGACATATGATTTATTTCCCTTAGGTAAATACCTCAAACTTTTCTTTTTTTTTTTTCCACTTTGGAGCAAAAAACAGGGATTCTGTTAATAAGTATGTGTGACAAGAGTATAAACCAGGACTAACCCAGGCAAACTGGGATGTATGGTCCTCTTTCGTACACATAGGTATGTGAGGGGAATGTGGCAGAGAAAATTATTTGCTTCCCAGTGTATGTTCACCATTTCTTTCGTAAAAGTAAACCAAGCACATGGCCGCTCAGAATCAACCCATATTTACCAGGCTCTCTTGCAGCAAGGTGCAGCTATGGAACTAAGTTATGGCCATTGGGATGTCAAGGCAGGTGCAGCTGCAAGTGCAATGGGATGTAATGACAGGTACTGCTTCTGGGAAGGGTTTTTAAAGGGAGGGACATGCCGCCTTCTCCCATTTCCTCCTTCTGCAGGCTGGAATGGAAATCTGATGGCTCTGAGATCTTGAAGCATGAGGTAACTTGGGAAAGGAAGATGAACAGGGCAGAGGAAAAGGGTCTAAGGAGCTCCCTGGCACCAGCTGGGGTCCCTGATATCAGCCCCGGACCACACATTTAAGAACTTTTACTTAAGAAAGAAATTCTTGTTTAGTTTGTTTTGGGGTTTTCTAATCCTAATTCTTACAGGTGTTCTTAGTAGCTAGTCATTGATCATTTTAATGCCGTGCATGGCATAGTTGCATATCACTGATCTGGGAGCTGAGTTGTGCAAATCTAACCTGGTCTCTGGCCTTCTTCTCTTTGCTCAGGCCTAGACTATTGTGACTTTCCTCACCCTTCATACCTCCTCTCTCTCCTCAGCCTTTTGCTCCCCTATTCCATGGCAAACTAAGCCCCTCAGCATCGATGCTCAAAGCTCACTCTCTCCACCAGCTTGTTTTAGCCGGAATCCAGCTATCCTGTGAAAGCACCTTGTCCCCACAACCACAGAAGCAGTGGCTCCCGGTTCTCACACCTCCTCTGCCTTAGGCTCTAACACGGCAGCCTCTCTCTGCACATTAAAAACCAGTTGTCGCTGGGGTCTTAAAAGCTTGGGAGCAGCCATCTAAGATACAACTATTGGTCTCCAATCGTCCAGAGCAAAAGAGAAAGAAGGAAATCAAAGACTCAAAGAAGAAACTAGAATACAGGATATGACCCACAACCTCATCTACCCTGAGACCAGAACTAGATGGTACCCAGCTACCATTACCAACTGTCTAATCAGGGCCACAATAGATGGAAAAAATGGAAGAAGAATGTGAAAGAGAACCTCAAACTCCTAAAAAAAATAAATAAATAAAAATAAAACAGATTTACTGGACTAGTGGAGACTGGAGGACTTCCCGAGACTATTGCCCTGAGATACTCTTCAAACCTTGAACTGAAACAAACCCCTGAGGTCACCTTGTAGCTAAATAACAAATTGGCTCAAAAAATAATGAATATCACCCATTAAGTACTGGGCTCCTTTAAAAAAAAATCGCCTGTATGAGACCAAAGGGTCAACAATTACTTTAAAACAAAGTTGAGACTGTAAGGACCCAGAGAAACAAGATTAATGAAAACAGAAAAACCAGAACGGAAATAATGAGAACGTTCACACACTGTGAAGAATGTAACCAATGTCACTGAGCAATTTGTGTAGAAGTTGTTGAATGGGAACCTAAACTGCTGCGTAAACCTTCACCGAAAGCAACACAGTAACATAATATTAAAAAAAAAAAAAAATTTGGTCTCAACCCACCTGGAGCAAATGAGAATGAAGAACACCAAAGATACAAGGTTATTATGAGCTCAAGAGACAGAAAGGGCCGCATAAACCATAGACTACATCAGCCTGAGGCCAGAAGAACTAGATGGTGCCCGGCTACAACCGATGACTGTCCTGCCAGAGAACACAGCACAGAACCCCTGAGGGAGCAGGAGAGCAGTGGGATGCAGACCTCAAATTCCATAAAAAGACCAGACTTAATGGTCTGACTGAGACAAGAAGGACCCCAGAGATCATGGTCCCCAGACCTTCTGTTAGCCCAGGACAGGAACCATTCCCAAAGCCAACTCTTCGGACAGGGATTGGATTGGACTATGGGATAGAAAATGATACTGGTGAGGAGTGAGCTCCATGGATCAAGTAGACACATGAGACTATGTGGGCAGCTCCTGTCTGGATGGGAGATGAGAAGGCAGAGGGGGTCAGAAGCTGGCTGAATGGACACGAAAATAGAGGGTGGAGAGAAGGAGTGTGCTGTCTAATTAGGGGGAGAGCAACTAGATATATAAATTTTTGTATGAGAGACTGAATTGTAAACTTTCACTTAAAGCACAGTAAAAATTAAAAAAAAAATTAAAACAAAACAAAACAAAAAAGTTGCCATGGAGTCAGTGCCGACTCATGGCGACCCCATGTGTGTCAGAGGAGAACTGTACTGCATAAGGTTTTTAAGGGCTGATTTTTTCAAAGTAGACTGCCAGGCCTTTCTTTCAAGGAAGCTCTGGTGGACTCAAACCTCCAATCTTTAGGTTAGCAGCCGAGAACACTAACTGTACCGCCCAGGGACATCCCTTGCTCATTATTCACCATTATCGCCTCAGCCTCCACTTCTGAGGCCCAGGCTTTCTGCCTCATGTCATTTTCTCTCTGTCGTATTCACTGGGAATTTGGGCATCTGGCCCCCAGGCAGGGGCAGGCAGTGGGAGGTAGAGGGGCCTGTGAGCTGATGTGTTAACCATGGGTGCAGTCTAAACTCTCACTGTCATCATGGGGACGTCAGCACCTCCAAAAACTTAATCTCTAACACCCCGTCTAGTTTCCCCACTCTCCCACTCCCAATTTCAGAAGCGTTCAGCCGCGCCATTCCTTCACCCTGAATCTTTCTCCCGTTCTCTCTCCCTCACCTTGTTGTCTTTGTGAGCTGCCTTCCTTGGTCCCCGACTGAGGGCAACCCCATACACAGTGGAACGAAACACTGCCTGGTCCTGTACCATCCCCATGATCGGTTACAGGTCAGACCGTTGCGATCCACAGGGTTTTCATTGAATGACTTTTGGAAATACACCATCGGGTCTTTCTTCCAAGTCTGTTTTAGTCTGGAAGCTCTGCTGAAACCTGTTCAGCATCATAGCTAAGTGCAAAGCCTCCACTGACAGATGGCTGCACATGAGATGCATGGCTGGGAATGGAACGTTCGTCTCCTGCATAGAAGGCAAGAATTCTACCGCTGAACCGTCACAGCCCTCTCTCCTCACAATAGTCAGGCTATTTTTGCTCCCAGGCCTGGACCCCACAGTCAATCTTCTGAACTATTTATTCTCTCACCAGCATGACTAGCATCTTTAACTCCTTTGCGCTCCCTAACCCACTCTTCCTGCCTTCTCTAGGGCAGTAGTCAGCAAAGTTTTTCTGCAAAGGGCAAGCTAGTAAATATACTTTGCTGGCCTTTTTCCCCCTGTAGCAAGAAAGCCGTCATAGACAATAGGTAAGCAAACGGGGGTGGCTGTGTTCCAATCAAATTTTATTTAAAAAGCATGCTTCTCGCTAGATTTGGACATGTCTAGTTGCCTGACCCTTTCTCTAGAGCTTTGTTCCACGAGGCAGTCTTGACACCCTCCTGGTTTTTTAATTTCTTCCTCTATGCCAGTTTCTTCTCTGCATTCCACAAATAGGTTCAAGTCTCTGCCTCTGAATGGAAAAGTAGCTGGAAGGGGAGAGAGAGAGGGCAAGGGAACACCAAAGAGTTTGAGGCTGAATTTAAAGGAGCAGGCAGGGGACTGGAATAGTTTAGGATGAACCTGTACCAAGGCCACGTCCTTGCAATCATCAGACCTAAAGCATTAAAAGAATAAGAAACCAGCTGTTTTACCTATTCAAGTTGTTTCCAGGGCCACATAAGGGTACGTGCATCACGTAGGAGCCCTGATGGTACAGCGGTTAAACATTCAGCTGCTAACCGAAGGGTCAGTGGTTTGAACTGACCAGCCGCTCCATGGGAGAAAGATGTAGCAGTCTGCTTCTGTAAAGATTTACAGCCTTGGAAACACTATGGGGCAGTTCTGCTCTGTCCTCTAGAGTCACTATGAGTCAGAATCAACTCGACGGCAATGGGTTTGGATTTTTGATTTATCATGTAGGATTAGATTTGTCTGACAGAAATGGAAAATCCAAAAATAATGATAGCTTAAACAAGATAAGGGTTTTTCTGTTTTTCTTTTTCTCTTTCTGTAAATAAAAGCTCGGAGATACTCAGTTCATGGAAGAAATGGCACTCCACAATCTCAGGGACCCTGGTTCTTTCCATCTCTTTTGCTGGGTCATTCACACCCCCTGCTTCCAAGATCACCTATGGTACAAAGTGGCTGCTTAAATTCCAGCCACCACCTCTGTTTTCCAACTAGTAGGCAGAAAGCAGAGGTAAAGAGGTGAACATACGCCCTCTGTGGTAGGCAGCCTCTATTATGGCCCCCAGTGATCGCCACCTCCTGATATGCACATCCTTGTATAATCTCCTTTCCCTGAGTGTGGGCTGGACTTATTGATCCCCTTCCAATGAGTAGAATACAGGTGAAGTGATAGGATGTCACTTCCAATATTAGATCATAAAAAGACTGTGGCTTTGGCCTTGGGTGCTTTTTCTGGCATCGCCTCCTCTAGGGCATCTTTCCAGCTGCCGTGTTTTGAGGTAGCCCTTTCTTGAGGCTCATGTGAATGAGCTTGGAAATAGATCGTTTGAGGCCTGTCAATAGCCATGTAAATGAGCCCGGAAGTGAATCCTCCCTTAGTGAAGCCTTATGATGTCTGCAGCCCCAGTTGACACCTTGACCACAGCCTCATGAGAAAGAACTCCCCAGCTAAGTTGCTCCTGGATTCTTAACCTACGGAAACTGTGAGAAAGACATTTTTGTTGTTTCCTGCTACTTAGTTTTGGGTAACTTTTTTGCGACAATAGGTAACTAAAACACCTCCCTTTTACACTGACCAGAATTTGCCTTCACTGATCATACTACCACTGATTGGTCAAAATATAGTTCATAGTCACACCCAGTTGCAAGTGATAACGGGAAGCATAGTCTTAATGGGGAGGGGTGCAAGTGCCCAGCTAAAATTTTAGATTCTAAGGGGGTAAGGGATATTGGGAACGACCTACAGTTTCTGCTGATCCTTGGACCAATGACAGTGACCAGAGGAATGGCTTGAGATGATTAGCTTAGGCCTGAGTTTTGGAACTAATCACTGGCAAGAGGAATGAGCTTATCACGTTGGTTCAAACTAAACAGGATCAAATGTTGGAGCTGGGGATGGGATCAGATATTCAAGATTCTTGTGGGCTACATGGGGAAGGAACAAATACCTGAATAAAAATGAGGTTCTTTTAGGAAGGAGTTAAAAAACAGTTGCCATTGAGTTGATTCCAATTCATGGCAACCTCATATGTTGCAGAGCAAAACTGCACTCCATAGGGTTTTCAAGGTTGTGATGTTTTGGATCATGAGGCCTTTCTTTAGAGGAACATCTAGGTGGGTTTGAAATGCCAACCTTTCAGTTAGTAGTCATGTGCTTAACTGCACCACCCAGGAGGAAGTGGGACATAAAGGCAGGGAATTCAACCGACACTGTCTACTACAGGCTGGCTGTAGGGAGCGTCTTAGTTATCTAGTGCTGCTATAACAGAAATACCACAAGTGGGTGGCTTTAACAAACAGAAATTAATTTTCTCACAGTCTAGGAGGCTAGAAGTCAGAATTCAGGGATCCAGCTCTAGGGGAGGGCTTTCTCTCCCTCTTGGCTCTGGGGGAAGTCCTTATCTCTTTTCAGCTTCTGTTTCTTGGTTCCTTGGAGATCTTATGTGGTGTGGCATCTATCTTCCCCCATCTGTGCTAGATTGCAGCTTGCTTAATCTGCTCTTTTACATCTTAAAAGAGATTGATTTAAGACATACCCTACACTAATACACCTCACAACACATATTTTTGGGGGATACAATTCAATTCCTGACAGGAAGTGATGCCTTTCTTTCCTTCTCATGTTCCATGGTCTCCGTAGGAGATGAGGCAACAGAATCGATATCACGCTTTACCCGCCAACTTAGAATCTTTTCATCAGACTCAGACTCCACCCGAAGGTCAGGACTCACATATCCGGCTACCTGCTGCCATTGGCACATGGCACTTCCACGGGCCCGTCAGTCCCAAGGGCTTCATTAGCCATCTCCCAAAACCTTCACCTTCATTTTCTTCATTAACCCATTCAACAAACATTTCCTGAACATGTATACAGATGGCATATGAAGCCATGGATGTGGACGAGCCTGCCCAGGGCAAGAGTGTGGTATTAGAGGGTTAAGGACTACCTTGGGGAGTTTGGCATTTTAAAGGCAGAGGAGGAAGACTGGGAAAACAAGACTAAGAAAGAGTGGCAAGGGTCAAGGAGGTAAAGGCTCCCCTCCCTGGCGTGTACATCCTCCCTCATTCCCTTCTCTTTCACTTTTCCGGTTGTTCCGCCAGTCTCCTCTGTAAGCCCTTCCTCACTTTGAGTCCCATCTCTGCCCCTTCAGACTTTCCATCCCTCCTGGTGTGAGAGCAGTCCCAGCCCATTCCCATCTGGTGTCACATTTTAGCTGGGTGTCCATGGAACCTCCATATGCTTGGATGGTGTCTTAGTTACCTAGGGCTGCTATAACAGAAATACCACAAGAGAGTGGCTTTAGAGAACATAAATTAATTTTCTCCCAGTTCTGGAGGCTAGAAGTCCAAATCAGTGTCTTGGCTGTGTTGATTCCTTCTATAAGCCTTTCTCCTGGCTCTGGCATCTTCTGGTGAAGCTTAGAGTTCCTCTGATTGCAGACAAACTTCATATGTCCTCTGTCTTCCCCTATGTGTGTCTCTCTCTGTGTCTAATCTGCTGTTTTTATAACTCAGAAGTAATTAGAATTAGAACCCACACTACTCGAGTACGATCAAATTAACATAAAAAAAGAACACCTTATTTCCAAACAGGATTACATCCACAGGTATAGGGGTTAGTACTTCAACTCATATTTTAGGGGGCGGGGAGACACAATATAATCCATAACAAGCGTCTGCTAATTTCCAAGGAATATTGAGGAGGGGAGTGTCTTAGCTACCTGGTGCTGCTGTAACAGAAATACCACAAGTAGATGGCTTTAACAAAGAGAAATTTATTTCCTCATGTTAATGTAGGCTAAAGTCCAAATTCAGGGTGTCAGCTCCAGGGGAAGGCTTTCTCTCTCTGTCGGCCTTCTCATCTATCTTTCCCTGACTAGGAGCTTCTCCGTGCAGGCACCCCAAGTTCAAAGGACGCGCTCTACTCCTGGCACTGCTTTCTTGGTGGTATGAGGTCCCCCTTCTCTCTTTTATATCTCAGAAGAGATTGGTTTAAGACACTATTGAATCTTGTAGATCTCACCAATATAACTGCCACTAATCCATCTCATTACATCATAGTGATAGGATTTACAACACACAGGGAAATCGCATCAGATGACAAAATGTTAGACAATCATACAATACTGGGAATCGTGACCTAGCCAAGTTGACAGATTTTTGGGGGGGACACAATTCAATCCATGACAGGGAGTGAGCTCTGAACCTCTTACAGAGGTGTAAAATCTCAGGTATTTCCTCTTCAGTTTGATCTCTTTCTATTAGCAATTTCTGTAACTGTTTCTTTGCTTAGTTATCAAAGGGCAAACTTATTTTGCCATCATTAGAATTAATTTTCTTTCAACTCCACACTGTCTAATCAACATGAAGAAAACAGATTCCTCCTACTGACATGATTTTGACATGTCCCGTTCACTGAGAAAGGATAGAGTCCCTGGCCTTTTCATCCCAACAATGCATTTGCTTTCCTCTTAGGCATTTTTCATGAAAACAATGAAATGAAAATGCCCCCATCCAACTACCAGGGGAGGGTGGCAGCATTCTGAAGTAGATCTTCTCTGATCTCTAAATTTCTCCTCTAATCTGGGGAGAATTTGGTTCATTCTGCCATACTGTTTAAATCGGAAGAAGGGATAGTACAGTGCAGTGAATTACTTAATATGGCCCTGCTAGCCATATTCTTTGTGACTCCTACAGAATGTTTGGGTGGGACTATGCAAATAAGGTGCTTGTGGCCCACCAAGGGGAGTGGACATCTTGCTGCTAATGAAATAAGGTGTATGGAACCTGTGCTGGTTAAGGTTGTGTGTTAGCTTGGCTGGACCATGATTTCTAGAGGTTTGGCAGTTATGTAATGATGCAATTTGGCAGTTATGTAATGATGTAGTCATCCTCTATTTTTGTGGTCTGATGTAATTGTCCTCCGTTTTGTGATCTGATGTAGTTATCCCCCATTTTGTGGTGTGCTGTAAATCCTAGCCTCTATGTCTGTGGTTATGGTCCAATTTGGGAGTGAGTTGTCTGCTATATCAATAAGGCAGGGTTAGGGTGGGATGTATCTTGAGTCATCACCTTACTAGAGGATGTGACTCAAGTCACCACCCTTACCCCAGTCACCACACTTAACACCCTTATTCAAGTCACACCATTGTACCACCTTTCTCAAGTAAGGGGAGCTTCTTTGAGGTATGATCTGCATCCATCTATCTATCTGTCTGTCTACCTATCTATCTGTCTGTCTGTCTGTCTGTCTATCTATCTATCTATCTATCTACATATGAATGCTCTGGCAAAGCCCTGTCTCTTGTTCTGGAGCCTGCATCTGGCTCATCATCATCTGACCTCTGGCTCTTGGAACTTAAACTAGCAGCCTATTGTCCAGCCTGATTTGCCAGCTTCTGCAGCCTTGTGAGCCAGCAGCCTATTATCTGACCTGCTGATTTGGGTTTGTCAGCCTCTACAACCATGTGAGTGAAGAGAAGCCTCCAGCCTGATGCCCGATCCACGGATTTGGGGTTTGCCAGCCTCCACAATTGCATGAGCCATTTCCTTGGTGCTACGTGAGTTCTGTGAGATGTTGCAGCAAATTATAGAACCCAAAGATGGGAGAGTGAATACTGAGGGGAGGAGTAGTAGTTGATATTAGAGTTGATGGAGTGGTACAGCAGTTTGGGAAAACTGGAGTTTTGGCACATCTTTAACCTCTGCTTCATAGGAACCAGCTTTGTTCTGATCCTTCTAAAAGAAATTATTCATTTAGATAGGTACCGGAAACACATGAGTGTGTGGATTTGGCAGCAGAGATGTGAATGAGGTGTGTTCTGATGCCTTCTCTTTGCTCAATGAGCTAGGAAGTGAGGCCATTCATTGCGAGTAAGGGAGGAAGGAAGGCAAGAGAGTGGAGGGCTGAGCAAAGAGAAGGTTATAAGTAGTCTCATGGAGGACAGGAGAGAGAGCTGACCAAAGACGCTCGGTACCATTCCCAGCAGTGTTAAAGGTGGGTGTTGCAATGGATGACTGAATTTTAAGCTGTATCAGTTTGTCTAGGCACGTGACCTGCCTCTAGTGAACAACTGTCTGGGTGTGTTATGGATTGAATTGTGTCCCCCAAAATATCTTTTGGAACCTTAGCCCCTATACCTGTGGATGTAATCCCATCTAGGAATAGGATTTTCTTTGTTATGTTAACGAGGCCATATCAGTGTAGGATATGTATTAAGCCTAATGGCTTGAGATACAAAAAAAGAGTAGGTTAGACACAGAGAAGCAAGCACAAATGGGGGAAAGACAGATGCCATGTGGAAATGGCCAAGGAACTGGGGAATGCTGAGGTTGCAGAAGCTGAGACAAGGATTTCCCTCCCGTGGACAGAGAGTGCCTTTCCCTAGAGCCGGTGCCCTGAATTTGGACTTCTAACCTCCTAAAGTGTGAGGAAATAAATTTCTGCTTTTTAAAGCCACCCAGTTGTGGCATTTCTATTCTAGCAGCACTAGAAAACTAAGACAGGGTGCATGACAACTGCTTCCTCGCCTCTCTGGGCTAACAACATCATTGTCTACCTAGCTGGAAACCTCAATATCACATCTAGCCAGCCAGCCACTCAACCATCAACCTTGTAGATTCAACCACCTAAATTGTCCTCAAATCCATCCCTCTCGTTTTCTTTCACCTTGTAACAGCTTCTTCATTGTACCCTCTGCTTTTCTTCTCTTTCTCCATTTTCAGACATGCAAATTTGATTGTGTCACTCCCCTACTTAAAGCCCTCCAATGGCTCCCTATGATCTATGGGTTTCATTTTGAGTGCAGTGGGAAGCCATATAAAGATTTCAAGCACTGGAGTGACAATTTTTTATTTACATTAAAAAATATATTTTATTGTGTTTTTAGTGAAAATATACACAGGTAAAACATGCTTCCATTCAACACATCTAAGATATAACTATTGGTCTCCACAGGAGAAAGATGCAGCAGCCTGCTTCTGTAAAGATTTCAGCTTTGGAAATCCTATGGGGCAGTCGTACTCGGTCCTGTAGGGTCACTATGAGTTGGAATTGACTCGATGGCAATGGGTTTTTTGTTTTTTTCAGGACAATAGTCTTGGGGACTCCTCCAGCCTCAATGGGTCCAGTAAGTCTGGATTCTTTAAGAATGTGAAGCTCTTTTCCACATTTCTCTCCCTTTCTATCAGGATCTACCTGTTGTGTCTCTGATTAGAATGTTCAGTAGGTAGCCAGGCACCAACTAGTTCTTCTGGTCTCAAGGTAGAGGAGGCAGTGTTTCCTGGAGACTATTAGTCCTGTAGTCTGGTTCCTTCTCTGAGTCTTGGGTTTCCTTCTTTCTCTTCTGCTCCAGACAAATAGTTAGCCATATGTAAGCTTTTACGATCCCAGACACCACTCACTCACAAAACTAGGAGGTAGAATATAAACTTAAAAACTATATTATGCCAATTTGCTGGCTTCTTTCAGGAGACCATGACCCTAAATCCTCAAACCAATAAAACTAATCCTGTGAGGTGATTGCTTATGTCTAAGTAATATCAGCTTCTGTAGCCCCTTTTTTTATTTTGCTTTTATTTTTTGGTTGTTGCTGTTGTTCCAAAAATTATATATATATATATAACATAGCATTTGCCAATTCATCTTTTTTCTTATGTACAACTTAGTGGCATCAATTACATTAGTCAAGTTATGCAAACTTTACCCACATTTTGTGCCATCTTTCCCATCACCATAGATAAAAAGTGACTACTACCTAGAAAATTACTCCCCTTAACCCCTCCCCTCTGGTAACCACCAATGAACATTGATCTCTCTGTATTTACCTATTCTTGTCATTTCATAATGCTCAGTTTACATTTTAAAAGATCACTCTGGTTTTTGTGTGGAGAATGGATTTGAAAGAAGCCAAAGTAGAAGCAGGAAGAAATAGTGGCCTAGACCACATGGTAGAGGTAGGGATGGAGACAAGTGGATGGATTTGAGATGTATTTTAAAAATAGAGTTGGTAACATTTGCTGATGAATGGGATGTAGAGTGTATAGGAGAGAGGTGTCAAGAGAGACCCCTTACTTCTGAAGACTCCCTAATTCCTTGGCTTCTATAGCACTTAACCCTCCCTCATCCATTACTATGTCTTCTCAGTCTTTTTATTACTCCATATTCGTGGCCAACTTCTTTAATGATGGGGTTCTCCAAGGTCTACGATCTTCTTCTATTCCAATTTTATCAACTCTTCCTGGGGATGTTCATTACCTCTTATCTTCAACTCTTTTTTTTCTTTTTTAAAATTAATTTTTATTGTGCTTTAACTGAAAGTTTACAAATCAAGTCAGTCTCTCATACCAAAATTTATACACACCTTGCTATATATACACCCCTAATTGCTCTCCCCCTAATGAGACAGCACACTCCTTCCTTCCACTCTCTTTCCTCATGTCCATTCGGGCAGCTTCTGGCCCCCTCTGCCCTCTCATCTCCCCTCCAGACAGGAGATGCCAACACAGTCTCATGTACCTACCTGATCCAAGAAGCCCATTCTTCACCAGAATCACTTTCCATCCCATATTCCAGTGCAATCCCTGTCTGAAGAGTTGACCCTGGGAATGGTTCCTGTCTTGGGCTAACAGAAGGTCTGGGGACCATGACCTCCAGGGTCCTTCCAGTCCCAGTCTGACCATTAATTCTGGTCATTTTATGAGAATTTGGGGTCTGCATCCCACTGCTCTCCTGCTCCCTCAGGGGTTCTTTGTTGTGTTCCCTGTCAGGGCAGTCATTGCTTGTGGCCGGGCACCATCTAGTTCTTCTAGTCTCAGGCTGATGTAGTCTTTGGTTTATGTGGTCCTTTCTGTCTGTTAGGCTCATAGTTACCTTATGTCTTTGGTGTTCTTCATTCTTCCTTGCTCCAGGTGGGTTGAGGCCAATTGATGCATCTTAGATTTTTTGGAAGTAGATCACCAGGCCTTTCTTCTCAGGTGCCTCTGGGTAGATTAGAATCTCCTACCTTTCAGTCAACAGCTGAGCATGTTAACCAGTTGCACAACCCAGGAACTCTTCTTAACCTCCTTAAAAAAAAAACCTCCTTAGAGTTGTTTAAATCCGTAGGATTTTATCATGGCAGTACCACTTCCTTGGGTCTCTGTGAAGGTTGAACAATAAAATACACTGGGCAGGTGTTTTCAGAGTCCATCCTTACAAAATATTTGTTTTTAACTATTACAGTGATGCCTCTCTCTCCTCCCCCATCATGCAATCACTAAGTCTGTAGATTCTATGTTCTCAATATCTCTTGAATCTGTCCCACCCTTTCCATTCCCACTGCCATCCTCTGAATCTAGCCTCCCTGATGATTGCAGGAGCTTCCTAACTGATCCTCTTGATTCCATGCTTGGCCCCTTTCAATCCTTTCTCCACATTTTTGTTGTGGCTTTTCTGAAAACCAACTCGGCTCACGTCAGCTTCCGGCTGAGCTGAGCTTCTTTCAGTTCCTCAAATGAGCAAGTTCGGCTTTTCGTTTACAAATGCTGTTTCCTCTGCTAGGACCTCCCGTCCCTCATCTCTCTGAGCCACGTCCACAAGCTGCTCCCTTTTCTTTCCGCTCTCCATGTAAATGTCAGGCTGCCTGTCCCCCCTCCAAGATTCCATTAGGTGTCCCTCCTATGCGTCACTTTCCTCCAAAGCTGTCCCCCGTGGTAGTGCTCATCTCACTTCACTGCAGTGACTGTCCCCCACTAGATTGACAGCTCCATCAAGGCCAGGTCTCTGTCTGTTCTGTTCACCACCATTCCCATAGGCTGGGCCTATAGCAGGTGCTCAATACATTGTAAAATTAATTAATTAATTTACTTTTAATAGGTAATACATGCACATAGTAGAAAATCCAAAAGGTATAAAGGGGCGTAAGTAAAAAATAAGCTCTCTCCACCCTGGTAGCCCAACCACTCACTATAACTATTTCCTTGAGGATCCTTCCATCTATGCAAACATCAGCATATATACTACGGGTACGGTAGCATATTATATACAGTGTTTTATAACTGGCCGTTTTTTCACTTAATGTATCTTAGAAGATAGTCCTTTTCAGCTTATATATAATGAATATTTTAAAACTCTGCATAGTAGACCTTTGTCAAGATGTATTATAAAGAATTTAACCAGTCCTCAACCACTGGATATCTAAGTTGTTTTCGATCTTTTGTTGTTATAAGCAGTGTTGCTCTGGGTGTCTTTGAACTAGTCATTTCACACATAAGCAAGTATATCCCCAGGATAAATTCCTGGAAGTGAAATGACTGAGTCAAATCATACACGCATTTAGTAGTTTGTTAGATATGCCAAGCTGCTCTCCATAGTTCACCAGTTTACACTCCCATCTGTAATATGTGTGATTGCGTGCTCATTGCCGTGGAGTCGATTCTGACTCATAGTGATCCTGTACTACAGAGTAGAACTGCCCTATAGGGATTCCAAGGAGCGGCTGGTGGATTTGAACTGCTGACTTTTTGGTTAGCAGCCAAATCTTAACCACTATACCACCAGGGCTCCATCTGTAATATACTACTAGACATTCTTCACATGCTTGCCAATACAAAATTATCAAATCCCTTGGTCTTTGGCCAATCTGGTAGTGACAACAGGAATGCCATTGTAGTTTTGTCATATCTTTTTATAATTGAAGGTGAGCATCTTATCATATACTTATGATCCATTTGCAAAGTGAAAGGACAAATGCTAAAATGGGAAATGACAAATCATATCAATCAGACAAAGACAAACAAACTCACAGAAAACTGAACAAAAACATGAACTGGCACTTCACCAAAGAAGAAATCCACATGGGCAATAAGGGAAATAAAAATGAAAATGACAATAAGACACCATTACAGACTCATCAGAGTGGTTACAAGTAAGAAGTCTGTCAATATCAAATGTTGTTGATGACACAGAGCAACAAGAAGTCTCATACACTGCTGGCAGGAGTGTAAATTGGTAAAACTGCTCAGAAAAGGTTGGGCATTATCTGGAAAAACTGAAGACATGCACTCCTTCTATCCCTGCAATTCCACTCCCAGTGTATATACTTCTAGAGGAAGCCTTGCCCATGTGCACTAGGAGTTATATAAACGAATATTAAGATCAGAACTGTTTCTGATAGAACGAAAACTGGGAAACCTTAAATGCTCCCCCATAGTAGAATAGAGGAGCAAAAAAAATTGTAGTTTATTAACACAGTGGAAAGCCATATAACAATAAAATGAACAAACCACAGCTCTGTGCATCAACATGGTTGGATTGCATAAAAATAATGTTAAGCCAAATAAGGACGTTACTAAGGAATATGTGAAACTAAACCACTACCCAATGTCTGAGGATGTCTACACGGGAGGGAAGACTTCATCAGGAAGGTAAGGCAATGATACGAACTGGAGTCAACGTGGAGGTTACATCCACAGCGGAGCAAGGGCTATGTGATAGGAGAGGTGGACACGGTGGGAGGCTGTTAAGATACTGGCTATATTTTATTTGCTCACCTGGATGATGGTTACACACGTGTTGGTCTTGTCTTTAAACTGTACATATATATTTCAGGCACTCTGTGTATAATGTATTTTGCAATTAAAAAAAAAAAAAAACTAGCAAGAAAAGGTCCAGAACAGTAGATATATGATACAATTTAAATAAAAAGGAAAAAAGGAATGAAAATATAAAAAAATACATATATATTTGCTTGCTTACATCCGCATGGATTAGCTCTGGAAACATAAACACAAACATGGTAACAAAGATGGTCACTGGTGTGGAGCACTAGGTGACCAGGGGACAGGGTGGAAGGAAAAACAGGCCTTCTAAGTGTTAATTAATATATTATCTAATTTAAAATTTCTAAAACGGTTTTTTAATTTTTCTTCAAAAAAATGAAAATTTCTAAACAAAGAAGACTTTGTATTTCCTTTCCTGTGAACAGTTGTATTCGTTTTCTATTGTTGCATAACAAATTACCACAAATTAAGCAGCTTAAAACAACACATACATTTAATATCCTATAGTTTCTGTGGGCCAGGAGTCTGGGCACAGCTTACCAGCATCCTCTGCTCAGGGTCTCCTGGGCCCTGAGTAGTCTGCTAGCTAGACTGCTCTTTTATCTGGAGGTTTGAATGGGGAAAATCCACTTCCAGGCTCATTCATGTTGTTGGCAGAATTCATTTCCTTTGGCTATAGGACCAAGAACCTCTGGTACTGAAGGAAGAAGTTCAAGCTGCACTGAAGCACTGATGAAAAATAAGGCTCCATGAATTGTCGAAATACCAATTGAAATGCTTCAACAAACAAGCAGAAGGCTGGATACCCTTACTTGTCTATGTCAAGAAACTTGGAAGAGAGCTACCTGGCCTAATGACTGCAAAACATGCATACCAAAAAAAACCAAACCCAGTGCCGTCGAGTCGATTCTGACTCATAGCGACCCTATAGGACAAGTAGAACTGCCCCATAGAGTTTCCAAGGAGGGCCTGGAGGATTCAAATTGCCGACCCTTTGGCTAGCAGCCATAGCACTTAACCAGTACACCACCAGGGTTTCCAAAACATGCATATTTGTGTCCATTCCAAAGAAAGACGATTAAATTTTGAATGCAGAAAATATCAAACAATATCATAAGCTAGTAACATTTTGCTAAAGATAATTGAAAAAATGACTGTAGCTGCACATCAGCAGAGAACTGCCAGAAGTTCAAGCTGGATTAGAGGACACGGAAAAAGGGATATCATGCTTGATGGCAGATGAATCACGGCCAAGAGCAAAGAATACCAGAAAGATATTTACCTGCATTTTTTTTACTACACAAAAACCATGTGGATAATAACAAATTATGGACAGCATTATAAAGAGTATGAATTTCAGAACACTTAATTGTGCTTATGAGGAACCTGCCCATGAATTAAAAGGCAGTTGTTTGAACAGAACAAGGGGTCACTGAACGGTTTAAATTTGGCAAAAGTGTGGGGCAGTGTTATACTCCTTCAGCTTACTTATTCAAACTGTATGTTGAACAAATAATCGATGAAACTGGACTATGTGAAGAAGAATGCAGCATCAGGATTGAAGGAAGACTCATTAACAACCTGCAGTATGCAGATAATACAACTTTTCTTGCTGAAAGTGAAGAAAACTTGAAGCACTTCCTGACGAAGATCAAACACTACAGCCTTCAGTATGGATTATGCCTGAACATGAAAACAAAAACACAACTGAACCAATTAACAACATCATGATAAATGGAGAAAGTATTGAAGTTGTCAAGGACTTCATTTTACTCGGACCCACAATCAATGCCCATGGAAGCCGCAGTCGAGAAAGTAAACAACACATCGTATTGGACAAATCTGCTCCAAAAGACCTCTTTCAAGTGTTAAAAAGCAAAGATGCCAGTTTGAGGACTAAGGTGCATCTGAACCAAGCCTTGGTATCTTCAATTGCCTCATATGCATGCAAAAGCTGGACAATGAATAAGGAAGACGAAGAAGAATTGATGCATTTGAATTATAGAAGAAGAATTGATGCATTTGAATTATAGCATCGGCAAAGAATGTTGAATATAGTGTGGGCTACCAGAAGAAGGAACAAATCTGTCTTGGAAGAAGTACAGCCAGAATGCTCCTTAGAAGCAAGGATGGGGAAATTTGTCTCACTTACTTTGGACAGGTTATCAGGAGGGACCATTACCTGGAGGATATCATGTTTGATGAAGTAGAGGGTCATCGAACAAGAGTAAGACCCTCAAGGAGATGGATTTACAATGTCTGCAATAATGAGCTCAGACATAGCAATGATTGTGGGGATGGTGTGGGACTGGGCAACGTTTTGTTCTGTTGTATATAAGGCTATGAGTCGGAATCAATTCAACATTCAACGGCACCTAACAACAACCTTTAGGGTTTATTCACTACAAGTATCTACTGTTTATTTTTTCCAGGTTGTTTCATACTTTATTTTTTATCACAACTACTTTTTTTTTAAATTGTGTTTTAAGTGAAAGTTTAAAATTCAAGTCAGTTTCTCATAGAAAAACTTACACACACATTGTTATGTGACTCTAGTTGCTCTCCCTACAATGTGACAGCACACTCCTTCTCTCCACCCTGTATTTCCTGTGTCCATTCAACCAGCTCCTGTCCCCCTCTGCCTTCTCATCTCGCCTCCAGACAGGAGCTGCCCACATAGTCTCACGTGTCTACTTGAGCTAAGAAGCTCACTCCTCACCAGTATCATTTTATGTCTTATAGTCCAGTCTAATCTTTATCTAAAGAGTATCACACCTACTTTTGACAGTCCATTTTGACAGATATGTGGATAGAAATAATATCAACAATCAATGCAATTTCACTCATATGAATATTCTGGTGAATATGGAATATTCCAGTGAATGGACAGAAGGTGAGTAAGAATAGTTCTCAGGCTTTCTGTTCTATGGCCAGGCTAGGAAGGATCTATTGTTTCGAGGGAGGAGGGGTTGCCCAGTTTTCTATATTTTTCCTTAACCATTTACGAGAACTCTTATAGCATAAATAAATTAACCTTTTGTTTCCCACCTGAGGTGAAAATTCAATCCATTTTTGATAAATGGATAAATGGCACTGCTATGGATTGAACTGAGTCCCCCTAAAATATGTATCAACTTGGCTAGGCCCTGATTCCTAGTATTGTGTGGTTGTCCACCATTTTGGGATCTGATGTGATCTTCCTATGTGTTGTAAATCCTACCTCTATGATGTTAATGAGGCAGGATTAGAGGCAGTTATGTTAATGAGGCAGGACTCCATCTACAGAATAAGGTTGTATGTTGAGTCCATCTCTTTTGAGATATAAAAGAGAGAATTGAACAGAGAGAAGGGGACCTCCTACCACCAAAAATGAAGAACCAGGAGGGGAGTGCGTCCTCTGGACCTAAGGCCCCTGCACTGAGATGCTCCTAGATCAGGAAAAGATTAATGAAAAGGACCTTCCCCCAGAGCCGACAGAGAGAGAAAGCATTCTCCAGGAGCTGGGACCCTGAATTTGGACTTGGGTTCTGGGTAGCCTCCTAGACTACGAAAGAATAAACTTCTGTTTGTTAAAGCCATCCACTTGTGGTATTTCTGTTATAGCAGCACTAGATAACTAAGACCGACTCTGAATCTCCTACTGCTTCTTCTAAGCACTTTAGCTGCAGCAACAGTGACTTCATCAGGCTTCTGTAAAATCTGTTTTCCTTACCTGGAAAGCTGACCTGAGACAAAGTACAGAGTTTAACGGAGGTTTGAGGATGGAAGAGAATATTAATTTGGACTTGCTGTGAAACTGCTCTTACTCTAACTCATGCCAAGAGGAGTTAAAGAAGTCAGGAAAAGGAAAAACCTCCGATGAGGCTGCAGGTAGGAGGACAAACCCAAAAACCCATTGCCCTCTAGTTGATTACAACTCATAGCAACCCATCTTTATGTCTGTCAGTTTGTCACACTGTGGGGGCTTGTGTGTTGCTGTGATGCTGGAAGCTATGCCACCGGTATTCAGATACCAAGATGGTCACCCTTGGAGGACTGGTTTCAGCTGAGCTTCCCAACTAAGAAAGAATAGGAAGAAGGACCTGGAAGTCTACTTCTGAAAAGAATTAGCTGGTGAAAACCTCATGAATAGCAGCGGAACATTGTCTGATATAGTGCTGGAAGATGAGCCCCCCGGGGTTGGAAGGCACTCAAAAGATGACTGGGGGAGAGCTGTCTCCTCAAAGTAGAGTCGATCTGAATGATGTGCATGGAGTAGTCTTTGGGACCTTCATTTGCTGATGTGGCACCACTCAAAATGAGAAGAAACAGCTGCAAACATCCATTAATAATTGGAACTTGGAATGTACAAAGTATGAATCTGGGAAAATTGAAAATCATCAAAAATGAAATGGAACGCATGAACATCGATATCCTAGGCATTAGTGAGCTGAAATGAACTGGTATTGGCCATTCTGAATCAGGAAATCATATGGTCTACTAAGCTGGGAATGACAGCTTGAAGGGGGGTGGTGTTGCATTCATTGTCAGAAAGAACATTTCAAGATCTATCCTGACATACAACACTGTCAGTGATAGGATAATATCCATATGCCAACTACTAAGGCCAAAGATGAAGAAATAGAAGATGTTTATGGCTTCTGCAGTCTGAAATTGATTGAAAACGCAATCAAGATGCATTGATAATTACTGGCGATTGGAATGCGAATGTTGGAAACAAAGAAGAAGGATCGGTAGTTGGAAAATAGGTCCTTGGTGATAGAAAAAATGATGGAGCCCGAATCATAGAATTTTGCAAGACCAATGACTTCTTTATTGCAAATACCTTTTTTCAACGACACAAATGGTGACTATGCACATGGACCTCGCCAGATGGAATACACAAGAATCAAACCAACTACGTGTGTGGAAAGAGACGATGGAAAAGCTCAATATCACCAATTAGAAGTGGCCAGGGGCCGACTGTGGAACAGACCATTGATTGCTCCCATACGAGTTCAAGTTGAAACTGAAGAAAATCAGAGCAAGTCCACGAGAGGCAAAATACAACCTTGAGTATACCCCACCTGAATTTAGAGACCATCTCAAGAATAGATTTGACACATTGAATACTAACGGCCAAAGATCAGACGAGTTGTGGAATGACATCAAGAACATCATACATGAAGAAAGCAAGAGGTCATTGAAAAGACAGGAAAGAAAGAAAAGACCAGGATGGATGTCAGAGGTGACTCTGGAACTTGCTCTCAAAAGTTGAGCAGCGAGAGCAAAAGGAAGAAATGATGAAGTAAAAGAATTGAACAGAAGATTTCAAAGGGCAGCTCGAGAAGACAAAGTAAAGTATTATAATGACAGGTGCAAAGACCTGGAGATAGAAAATCATAAGGGAAGAACACACTCGGCATTTCTCAAGCTGAAAGAACTGAAAAAAAATTCAAGCCTCGAGTTGCAATAGTGAAAGTCTATGGGGAAAATATTAAATGACACAGGAAGCATCAAAAGAAGATGGGAAAGAATACACAGTCATTATACCAAAAAGAATCAGTCGACGTTCAACCATTTCAAGAGGTAGCATATGATCAGGAACCAATGGTACTGAAGGAAGAAGTCCAAGCTGCACTGAAGGCATTGGTGAAAAACAAGGCTCCAGGAATTGATGGATTATCTATTGAGATGTTTCAACAAATGGATGCAGCGCTGGAAGTGCTCACTCATCTATGCCAAGAAACATGGAAGACAGATTCCTGGCAAACTGATTGGAAAAGATCCATATTTATGCCTATTCCCAAGAAAGGTGATCCAACCGAATGTGGAAATTATCAATCAATATCATTAATATCACGTGTAAGCAAAATTTGTCTGAAGATCATTCAAAAATGGCTGCAGCAGTATATCCACAAGGAACTGCCAGAAATTTAGGCCGGTTTCAGAAGAGGATGTGAAACCAGGGATATCATTGCTTATGTCAGATGGATCCTGGCTGAAAGCAGAGAATACCAGAAGGATGTTTATCTGTATTTTATCGACTATGCAAAGGCATTCAACTGTGTGGATCACACCAAATTACAGACACCTTTGTGAAGAATGGGAATTCCAGAACACTTCATTGTGCTCATGAGGAACCTGTACATAGACCAAGAGGCAGTTGTTCAGAGAGAACAAGGGGATACTGAGTGGGTTAAAGTCAGGAGAGGTGTACATCAGGGTTGTATCCTTTCACCATAGTTATTCAATCTGTATGCTGAGCAAATAATCCAAGAAGCTAGACTATATGAAGAAGAACAGGGCATCAGGATTGGAGGAAAACTCATTAACAACCTCTCTAATGCAGATGACACAACCCTGCTTGCTGAAAGTGAGGAGGACTTGAAGCACTTACTAATGAAGATCAGAGACTACAGCCTTCAGTATGGATTGCACCTCAATGCAAAGAAAACAAAAATCCTCACAACTGGACCAATAAGCAACATCATGATAAACACAGAAAAAATTGAAGTTGTCAAGGATTTCATTTTACTTGGATCCACAATCAACACCCACGGAAGCAGCAGACAAGAAATCAAAAGACAGATTGCATTGGGCAAATCTGCTGCAAAGGACCTCTTTAAAGTGTTGAAAAACAAAGATGTCACCTTGAAGACTAAGGTGCACCTGACCCAAGCCATGATATTTTCAATCACATCATATGCATATGAAAGCTGGACAATGAATGAGGAAGGCTGAAGAAGAAGTGACACCTTTGAAGTTTGGTGTTGGTGAAGAATATTGAATATACCATGGACTGCCAAAAGAACGAACAAATCTGTCTTGGAAGAAGTACAACCAGAATGCTCCTTAGAAGCAAGGATGATGAGACTGTGTCTTACATACTTTGGACATGTTGTCAGGAGGGATCAGTCCCTGGAGAAGGACATCATGCTTGGCAGGGTACAGGGTCAGCAGAAAAGAGGAAGACCCTCAACGAGGTGGATTGACACAGTGGCTGCAACAATGGGCTCAAGTATAACAATGATTGTAAGGATGGCGCAGGACGGAGCATGTTTCATTCTGTTGTGCATGGGGTCGCTATGAGTCGGAACCGACTTGACGGCACCTAACAACAACAACACATCTTTATGGAAGCCGACTGCACAAGTTTTTCCCGTGGAGGGGCTGGTGGATATGGTGGATAGTTTCCATGGAGACACACTTGGATTTCTGTAGTATTGGCAGCCCATGTCGAGTGAGATGTTTGTTGGTTGGAGGATTTTGGAACTGTGGGTTCACTGCTTCATATGCCTCTCGTGACCTCAGCACAACTTAGGGCGATACCATACATTTAGCTGCCCAAAAAGCCACATCACCAGTGCCCATTGTCCAGATTCTGAGCTTTGTGGTGTTTGCTGTGCCAGCCCTGGCCACTCTCCCCTTACGGATGGTTGGACTGCAGCAGAACCAGGGAGTTGTTCAATTATGTTCACATGGGCTTCTTTTTTTTAACCAGACAACCACTCAGAATCATTCAAGACTCAGTTCCTATGCTGTCTCCTAGAGGAACATGAAAACTTCCAGGCCCAGAAAGTCGCGCCATAATCTATGTGTGAACCTGTGCTAGCATTCACACTACAGACTATTGTAGTTTATCCATGAGTATTTACACTTCTCTCTCTTTCACTAGATACTAAGACTCTCAAGGGCAGTGTCTGAGCTACCTACCTAGTACTGTGTAACAAAAATACCACAAGCGGTTGGTTTTAAAGAACAGAAATGAATTTTCTCACAGTTCCGAAACCCAAAAAAACCACACCCATTGCCGTCAAGTCAATTCTGACTTGTAGTGACCCTATAGGACAGGGTAGAACTGCTCCATAGGGTTTCCAAGAAGCGGCTGGTGGATTTGAACACCAGGACACCTCTCACGGTTCAGGAGGCTAGAAGTCCAAATACAGGCACCGGCTCTAGGGAAAGGTTCTCTCTGCCCTCTCTGGGGGGAAAATCCTTGCCTCAGCTTCTCTAGTCCTTGCATTCTTTGGTTCCTTAAGCTCCATCTCCATGTGGCATCTCTCTTTCCCCCATTTGTGCTTGTTTCTCTCTGTGTCTAATCTGCTCTTCTTTATCTTAAAAGTCATTAGGTTTAAGACACAGCCTACACTGATAACAGCCTCATTGACATAATAAAGAAAACCCTATTCCGAAATGGGATTACAACCACAGGTATAACCCCTTTGCTGTCCTCATCGATTTCTGAACTTATAGTGATACCATAGGACAGAGTAGAATGGTTTCTTTGGTTTTCTAGGCTGTAATCTTTACGAAAGCAGACTGCTACATCTTTCTCCCTTGGAGCAGCTGGTGAGTTCGAACTTCAGACCTTTCGGTTATCAGAAAAGCATTTAATCATTGCACCACCAGGACTCCCCTACCTGCTAAAACCAAAAAGCAAACCCACTGCCATCGAGTTGATTCCAACTCATAGCGACCCTAAAGCACAGAGTAGAACTGCCCCATAGGGTTTCCAAGGAGTGGCTGGTGGATTCAAAATGCTGACCTTTCGTTTAGCAACCGAGCTCTTAACCACTGCACCACCAGGGCTCCACCTGCTACCTAAAAAAAAAGAGCTACCTAGGAGTGAGTAAATATTCACTGGGCTGAACCAGATATCTGCATCCTCAGTGCCAGGGCCTGTGAGGGTACCCAGAAGATGCTCAGAGCATGTTTGTTAAATTAGGTTCTAGGAGAGAGGCTTCTCTCCAAGCCCTCTGCCCACCCTCCTCCTCTGGCAGGCTTGGATTAACACCGAGAGCCAATAGCTTGTCACATAGCAACAATAGTAAAGAATGAGCTGCTGCCACCGAACGGAATGGAGCAGACGCTTGCCTGCTGCAGAGAGCAGAGCTATTTTGAGATCCTTTTTGGGTAGAGTCACAGTCTGATAGGTCTACACATTGTGGCTATAGCTACCGCACACGGCATCAGCTTGGGGGTACAAGGCATGGAAAAAATGTCCTATTGGCATAGCAGTCTCTTTTGCCATCCTTTGGAGCACCCTTTTAGAATATAAAGGATCAAATTGTAGGTCACAATTTTTCTCACCTTGAAGTCAATCAGATTTTTGCTTACGGTATTACTATGTTATTATTCCACTGAGTTACTGTGCAGATGTGCTAATTTATAGATAAGATGACCATATATTCCAACCAAAAAGCAGGACCCAGGTTTCAGCCCAAGGAGCCCTGGTGGCACAACAGTTAAGTGCTCAGCTGCTAACCGAAAGGCTGGTGGTTTGAACCCACACAGGGAAAGACCTGGCGATCTGTTTCACAAAGATTACACCTTAGAAAACCCTATGGGGCAGTTCTACCCTGTCACATAGGGTTGCTATGAGTCAAAATCAACTGGACGGCACTTAACAACAACAACCAGTCTCAACCCAATTTCCCAGCTTGGAACACATGGTCCTCTGGTCTGGCCAGATCCTAGTTTTCCAGGATCCCGTGCTGCCTGGGCACCCTCACTTGCGTATGCTCCAGCCTTGGGGATGTCTCCAGGCTCCCACGTGGCAAGTGCTTCTGCTCACAAGTTGTCCAGCCATGTTTGCCTTGAGGGAACTCGGCCACTATCTCCGGTAACTATCTCTATGAGTTTCTCCCCAACTAGATAGTGTTCCAAAAGGACAAGAACAGTGTCTTCTTTCAATCCAGCACAGTGCCAAGCACAGAAAAAATGCTCAATAATGGTTGGTCTGGTGTATAAAGAGTGCAAATTGCTTGGTTACCTTAGGTTTCCCTGGCACAATTCCGTCCCAGTAGCTGGATGCCACACCTAAAAATGAAGGAAGTTGTAAGTTCTTGTGGTTGCTTTTCGTAGCTTGGGCTACAAAAGATAGTGTGTGTGTTTATGTATAGAATTTCCTCTTCATTTGTTCTTTCATTCGTCTATCCATTAATCCATTTCAATGATCACTTATTGACTATGAATTTTGTGCCAGTTCCTGTGCTAGGTACTAGGGACTTAAGGAAGACTAAGACCTGCTTCCTGCCCTAAGGACCCAAAGGTTCAGTAGTAAGAGGTTCCTGTACCTCAGTTTGGGGTCTAATTAAGGACATTTCACTTGCTTTAGACCCCCCCCAGGTTTCCAGATTGTTAACAAATGCAAACATTTATTTCCATTCCGGTGCAATTATGCAGAATCTGAGTCAAGTTATGCAAGATTCTAAGAGAGAAGGAGGTTGGGTGGCCACCCTAATGGATCTTACCATGTCTTTCTCAGGGCCAGAAAGTCCTTAGTATAGTAGAATAGATGAGATTGGGGTGGTCAAGGACGTCCATTCATTTGTTCAAGAAGTTTGAGTTGAGTCTCTACTATATGTCAGGTCCTGAGTTAGGGGCTGCGAAGGGAGAGACCTAGGTCTCAGTTGTCACAGGGAAAGGAAAACAAGGACCCAGGCAATTAAAACAGTGTAAAATAGGGTGTGATTCAGAAACACAGGGTTCTTGCCATAGGAGAGTAAAGCAGAAGGCATAACCAGGACTTGGGGCGATCAAGGAGGGTGTTTCAGTTACCCAGTGTTGCTGTAACATAAATACCACAAGTGGGTGGTTTTAAAGAATGAAAATTTGTTTTCCCACAGTTCTGGAGGCTAAAAGTTCAAATCGGGTCCTCGGCCATGTGGATTCCTCAGCGTTCCTTGGTTCCTTGGCTTGTGGACGATTCTTACATGGCTTCTGTCTTCTCCCATGCATGCCTGTCTCTGTATCTAATCTCTTCTTTCTATAACTCAGAAGTGATTAGTTTTAGAATCCAACCTGCTTGGGTATGATCTAATGAACATGACAAAGAAAACCCTATTTCCAAACAGAGTTACATCCACAGGTACAGGGGTTAGGATTCCAACACATATTTTGGGGTGACACGATTTAATCCATAACAGAGGGCATTACAGAAAAAAAGAAAGTCTGGAATTGGAAGGGTGGCTCAGAATTAGGTGGGTTAAAGGTGTGGGGGTGGTGAATATTTCAGGCAGAAGGAATATGTGTGTGAATGTCCCAAGGACAGAGAGCATGGTGCAAGCAGAACAGAAATAATTCCACTTGAGAAAAATGAGATACATAGGCAGGAGCCCTTTCCTGCACACGGAACATTATCCTAACAGCAGAGAGGAAAGATTGAAGGTTTAAAAAAAAAAAAACAATCCTTTTGGGTTCTGATTTCAAACATCCCAAAAATTTATCATGTAGAATGAAAGCTCCTCATAACACTCCTCTCACCACTTTAACAGTTTGGTGCATGTTCCCTCAGATTCTAATCTGTTATTATTAACTGTTTTTCTTGCTTTTAGGTGCCATCAGGCTGGTTCTGACTCACAGCAGCCCTATTTACAAAACAAAACACTGCTCAGTCCTGTGCCATCCTCACAATCTTTATTATGCTTGAGCCCATTGTTACAGCCACTATGTCAATCCATCTCCTTGAGGGTCTCACCCTCTGCTTTACTAAGCATTACGTCTTCTCCAGGCACTGATACGTCTGATAACATGTCTAAAATATGTGAGATGTAGTCTTGCCATCCTTGTTTCTAAGGGGCATTCTGGCTGTACTTATTCCAAGAGAGATTTGTTCCTTCTTCTGGCAGCCCGTGGTATATTCAATATTCTTCACCAACACCATAATTCAAAGGTGTCAATTCTTCGGTATTCCTTATTCATTGTCCAGCTTTTGCATGCATATGAGACAATTGAAAACACCATGACTTGGGTCAGGCGCACCTTAGTCTTCAAAGTGACATCTTTGGTTTTTAACACTTTAAAGTGGTCTTTTATAGCGGATTTGCCCAATGAAATATGTCGTTTGATTTCCTGACTGCTATTTCCATGGATGTTCATTGTGAATCCAAATAAAACAAAGTCCTTGACAACTTCAATATTTTCTCCACTTATTATGACATTGCTTATTGATCCAGTTGTGAGGATTTTTGTTTTCTTTAGGTTGAGGTGCAATCCATACTGAAGGCTGTAGTCTTTGATCTTCAAAAGTAAGGACTTCAAGTCCTCTTCACTTTCAGCAAGCAAGGTTGTGTCATCTGCATATCACAGCTTGTTAACAAGACTTCCTCTGATCCTGATGCTCCGTTCTTCTTCATATAGTCTAGCTTCTCGGATTATTTGCTCAGCATACAGATTGAATAAGAATGGTGAAAGGATACAACCCTAACACACACCTTTCCTGATTTTAAACCACAAAGTATCTCCTTCTGTGTGAACGACTGCCTCTTGATCTATGTACAGGTTCCTCATGAGCACAATTAAGTGTTCCAGAATTCCCATTCTTCACAATGGCAACCATAATTTGTTATGATCCATACAGTCGAATGTCTTTGCATAGCCAATAAAACGCAGGCAAATATCTTTCTGGTATTCTCTGCTTTCAGCCAGGATCCGTCTGACATCAGCAATGATATCCCTGGTTTCACGTCCTCTTCTGAATCCGGCTTGAATTTCTGGCTGTTCCCTGTCAATATTATGCTGTAGCCGCTTTTGAAAGATCTTCAGCGAAATTTTACTTGCATGTGATATTAATGATATTGTTCGATAATGTCTGCATTAGGTTGGATCACCTTTCTTGGGAATAGGCATAAATACAGATCTCTTCCAGTTGGTTGGCCAGGAAGCTGTCTTCCAAATTTCTTGGCACAGACAAGTCAGCACTTCCAGCACTGCATCCATTTCTTGAAACATCTCAATTGGTATTCTTTCAGTTCCTGGAGCCTTGTTTTTTATCAATGTCTTCAGCGCAGCTTGGACTTCTTTCTTCAGTACCATCAGTTCCTGATCATATGTTATCTCCTGAAATGGTTGAATCTCGAACGATTCTTTTTGGTATAGTGACTGTGTATTCCTTACATCTTCTTCTGATGCTTCCTATGTCGTTTAATATTTCCCCCTTAGAATCTTTCAATATTTCATTTCAAGGCTTGAATTTTTTGTTCAGTTCTTTCAGCTTGAGAAATTCCAAGCGTGTTCTTCCCTTTTGGTTTTCTATCTCCAGGTCTTTGCATGTGTCATTATAATACTTTACTTTGTCTTCTCGAGCCACCCTTTGAAATCTTCTGTTCAGCTCTTTGACTTCATCATTTCTTCCTTTTGCTTTAGCTACTCGACGTTCAACAGCAACTTTCAAAGTCTCTTCCTACACCCAATTTGGTCTTTTCTTTCTTTTTAATGACCTCTTGCTTTCTTCATGTATGATGTTCTTGATGTCATTACATAACTCGTCTGGTCATTAGTATTCAACGCGTCAGATCTGTTCTTGAGATAGTCAGGTGCTGTATACTCAAGGTCGTATTTTGGCTTTCGTGGACTTGTTAATTTTCTTCAGTTTCAACTTGAACTTGTATATGGCCTTATTCCAACTGATGATATCGAGATTTTCCATCGTCTCTTTCCACAGCTGTAATCGATTTGATTCCTGTGTATTCCATCTGGTGAGGTCCATGCATATAGTCACCATTTATGTTGTTGAAAAAAGGTATTTGCAATGAAGAACTTATTGGTTTTGCAGAATTCTATCATGCAATCTCCAGCATCATTTCTATCACCAAGGGCGTATTTTCCAACTACCAATCCTTCTTTGTTTCCAACTTTTGCATTCCAATCACCAGTGATTATCAATGCATCCCGATTGCACGTTCAATCTGTTTCAGACTGCAGAAGTTGGTAAAAATCTTCAATTTCTTCACCTTTGGCCTTAGTGGTTGGTGCATAAATTTGAATAATAGTCGTATTAACCGGTCTTCCTTGTAGACGTATGGATATTTTCCTATCACTGACAGCATTGTACTTCAGGATAAATCTTGAAATGTTCTTTTTGATGACGAATGCAACACCATTTCTCTTCAAGTTATCATTCCCAGCATAGTAGATGATCTGATTGTCTGATTCAAAATGGCCAATACCAGTCCATTTCAGCTCACTAATGCCTAGGATATCGATGTTTATGCGTTCCATTTCATTTTTAACGATTTCTAATTTTCCTAGAGTCATACTTCGTACATTCCAGGTTCTGATTAGTAATGGATGTTTGCAGCTGTTTCTTCTCATTTTGAGTGGTGCCACATCAGCAAATGAAGGTCCCGAAAGCTTGAGTCCATCCACATCATTAAGGCTGACGCTACTTTAAGGAGGCAGCTCTTCTTCAGTCATATTTTGAGTGCCTTCCAGTGTGGGGGGCTCATCTTCCAGCACTATATCAGACAATGTTCCACTGCTATTTATAACTTTTTCACTGGCTAATTTTTTTCAGAAGTAGACTGCCGGGTCCTTCTTCCCAGTCTGTCTTAGTCTGGAAGATCAGCTGAAACCTGTCTGCCATGGGTTACCCTGTCGGTATTTGAATACCAGTGGCATAGCTTCCAGCATCACAGCAACACACGAGCCCCCACAGTACAACAAACTGACAGACGAATGGGGGGTTTGCCACTACTAATCACTAATAAACTTTGGTCTCTAACTTGTTGTTGTTGTTAGGCGCCGCTGAGTCGGTTCCAACTCATAGTGACTCTACACACAATAGAATGGAACACTGCCCGCTCCTGGCCTGTAGACATTTTGTCTCTATACATTTGCCCATTCTAGGTATTTCATATTAGTGAGATCATAAAATATTTGTCCTTTTGTGATTGACTTATTTCGCTGAGCATGAGGCTTTCGAGTTCTGTCCATATTGTAGTTTGGATCAGACTTTGTTCATCCTTACAGCTGAGTACTATTCCATTGTATGGATACACTACATTTTGTTTATCCATTTATCCACCGATACGTACTTAGGTTGTTTCCACTTTTTGGCTATTGCAAATAGTGCTGCAGCGAGCATTGGTGTACATGTGTCTGCTCACGTTGTTGCTTTGAGGTCTCTCGGGTATATGCCTAGGAGTGGAATTGCTGAGTCATACGGTAGTTCTGAAGGCATCCTTAACCTACATTTAATGCCCTACAATTGATTAAATTTTAATTTGATTTGGTTACATATAATTTGAAAGCTTGAATATTGAAAGATTCTATGGACAAAACATTGAATTACAGCAGTAAGCATCAAAAGAAGATGGAAGACCCCACAGCGGTGCTGGGGGTTAAGCTGCAACACCAGAGCATGTGCTCTCAAATAACTGAAGCCGCCAATCCCCTGCAAGGTGGGTGGCCCTTTTAACCATGAGCAACACAATGGCTGGCAGTCCAAGCAGGTTACCTGGGGTGCGAAGTTGCCCGGGGGTTTGCGACTTAGGCCTCAACCCTCAAACCCAGAGCTGAAATGTCCTACAGAAACAGGTGGCTATAGTAGGCTTTGCTACCTATTGTGCCCTGTGTGTGTGCCCCTGACATTCCTCTGTTCTCCTTTCCCTAGAGAAGCAAAACCAGTGAAGCCCATGTGTACATATATAGATATGTTGTCGTTAGGTGCCATCAAGTTGATTCTGACTCATAGCGACCCTATGTACGACAGAATGAAACACTGCCTGGTCCTGCATCATTTTCATTACCATCCTTGCTTCTAAGGAGCATTCTGGTTGTACTTCTTCCACGACAGATATTTTTGTTCTTTTGGTAATGTATTCAATATTCTTCACCAACACCGTAATTCAAAGGTGTCAATTCTTCTTCAGTCTTCTTAATTTATTGTCCAGCTTTCCCATGCATATAAAGAGATTAAAAACACCATGGATTGGGTCAGGCACACCTTAGTCTCCAAGGTGACAACTTTGCTTTTTAACATAGAAATAGAGAGAGAGAGAGATTTAGCTCAAAGAAATGACTCACGTGGTTGTAGAGGCTGCTAAGTCCCAAGTTCGTGGATCAGGCATAAGGCTGCAGGCCTCTCCTGACTCATGTACCTGCAGGGGCTGAGGAACCCAAGATCGGCAGGTCAACAGCAGACCACTGGCTCACAGGCTGCAGAGGCTAACAAATCCCAAGATCGGCAGGTAAGTGTCAAGTCTCAAGAACCAGAGGTCAGATGATGACAAGCCAGATGCAGGATCTAGACTGAGAGCCTTGCTGGAATATCCATTTATATACTGGAGGCAGGCCACACCCCCAACAAAGCTCCCTTTCAATTGATTCACTGCTCACAGCAGATCTCATTATGGAGTTGATTACATCATTAGATAGCTGCCAAATTACACCATCACATAACTGCCAGACTACATCATAACTGCCAAACTACATCATAACTGCCAAACCACAAGGGCTTGCTACAACCTCACTGTCTGTCTGGAGCCGTCATCCTTTAACGGAGAAGAGAGACATGCAGTTTCAGTTAAACACTGTGTGGGATGGCCTTTGCTTGAAAGTGGGGTGGGGATGAGACTCAGGGCTTTGGCCTTGACCAGTTTCTTAGGGCCATGGGGTACTTGGCAGGAGGTGGTTTCGGTCTTGAGCTGCTTGATGAGTTTAACTCATCTGGCCAAGTTGTAGCCACAACCTATTTACAAAAACTACCATGCAGGACAAACTGCTTATTTGAATACTACGTCATGCAAGTGTTTAAAGCTTTGGGCCAATTAATCTACGTGGAGGTAGGGGGCTAGAAGAGTGGATAGAAGGTTCCAGCCCAGAGGAAGAGTGGGGGGAGGGAGGAATATGAATCAAACCAAGGAACACCATGACTTCCCCCCAAGAGACAGTCTCCAAGTGTTCCATGCTCACCGCTGTCCCGAAACACCAAACATTTTGCTTTTTAAGCTTAAAATGGCAGGTGAGCTTCCTTACTATAAAGGAGAACACTGGAAGTTTCCAGAAATTTAACGAAGCCTATATCAAGCTATGGGCTAAGAAGTGTGTGTGAAAAATTGTCTGAAGAATTTTGACTGCAATTCAGAGAAGGATTCTTCCAAGTTTAAAAGAGTGAGAAGCAACTCTCCAAAGACTTCTTTCAACCCTATAATTTTATTTTTTAAAAATGAAATAAAGGTCTTGGCAAAAAAAAAAAAAAAAAGATGGAAGGAATACACAGAGTCACTATGCCAAAAAGAATCAGTCAACATTCAACCATTTCAGGAGCTAGCGTATGATCAAGGACCACTGGTATTGAAGGAAGAAGTCCAAGCTGAACTGAAGGCATTGGGAAAAACAATGGGAAATACCACTTGAGATGTTTCAACAAACCAACATAGCACTAGAAGCACTCACTAGCTTCTGTCAAGAAATTTGGAAGACAGCTACTTGGCCAACTGACTGGAAGAGATCCATATTTGTGCCCCATTCCAAAGAAAGGTGATCCAACAGAATGCAGAAATTATTGAACAGTGTTTTTTTTTTATCGTTAATATCACACATAAGTAAAATTTTGCTGAAGATCATTCAAAAGCAGTTGCAACAGTACGTGGACAGGGAGCTGCCAGAACTTCAAACTGGATTCAGAAGAGGATGTAGAACCAGGGATATCACTGCTGATGTCAGATGGATCCTGACTGAAAGCAGAGAATACCAGAAGGATGCTTACCTGTGTTTTATTGATTATGCAAAGGCATTCGACTGTGTGGATCATAACAAATTTTGGATAATATTGGGAAGAATGGGAATTTCAGAACACTTAATTGTGCTCATGTGGAATCTGGATATAGACCAAAAGGCAGTTGTTTGAACAGAACAAGAGGATACTGTGTGGTTTGGGATCAGGAAAGCTGTGGTTAGGGTTGTATCATTTCACCATACTTATTCAATCTGTTATGCTGAGCAAATATATGATCCGAGAAGCTGGACTATATGAAGAAAAACAAGGCATCAGGATTGGAGGAAGACTCATTAAAGACCCGTGTATGCAGATGACACAACCTTGCTTGCTGAAAGTGAAGAGGACTTGAAGTACCTACTGATGAAGATCAAAGACTACAGCCTTCATTATGGATTACATCTCAACATAAAAAAAAAGAAAACAAAAATTCACACAACTGGACCAATAAGCATCATGATAAACAGAGAAAAGATTGAAGTTGTCAAGGATTTCATTTTACTTGGATCCATAATCAATGCCCATGGAAACAACAGTTGAGAAATCAAACGACATATTGCATTGGGCAAATCTGATGCAAAAGACCTCTTTAAAGTGTTAAAAACCAAGTTGTCACTTTGAAGACTAAGGTGCACTTGACACAAGCCATGATATTTTCAGTTGCCTTATACGCATGAGAAAGCTGGACAGTGAATAAGGAATATCGAAGAAGAAACGATGCCTTTGAATTATGGTGTTGGCAAAGGATATTGAATATAGCATGGACTGCAAGAACAGACAAGTCTGTCTCGGAAGAAGTAAAGCCAGAATGCTCCTTAGAAGCAAGGATACTGAGACTTTGTCTCACTTACTTTCGACATGCGGTCAGGAGTGACCAGTCCCTGGAAAAGGACATCATGTTTGGTAAAGTAGAGGGTAGTGAAAAAGAGGAAGCCCCTCAATGAGACGGATTGACACAGTGGCCGCAACAATGGGCCCACGCATAGCAAGGATTGAGAGGGTGGCGAAGGACCCGGTACTGTTTCATTTTATTGTACATATGGTTGCTGTAAGTCAGAACCAACTTGATGGCACCTAACAACGACAACATCAAATATATAATCCAGGGTGATGATTCAACTCTACTTTTTAAAAGACATCTAAAGTCTCATACTGATTGCATTCATGTGATCCTTATTTCCCCAGCCACTTCCAACATGGCTGACTTCAGGGTAAAGGGCCAGAGGAACAAATCCCAGGGAGAGAGGCAGCATTCATCCTAGTTCCCATGTAGAGAGGAGCCTTCCCTCCTGGCCAGGTCCGTGGCCCTTGACTCCTTCTTTTAGCAGAATTTTCTCCTGTGATATTACTCAGGTCTCCTTAAGCACGTTCTTGTACCCACTCACAGTTTGGCCAGGGCGACCAAACGTTTGAATGCTATTTAGACTCAAGTTGGATCCTCTGCAAAACTAGGCAAATCTTTTTCCTAAGGTCAGAAACTCTTCAAAAAACCAGGTGAATTCCCAAAGCCAACTCTTCAGACAGGGATTGGACTGGACTATAAGACAGAAAATGATACTGGTGGGGAGTGAGCTTCTTGGCTCAAGTAGACACATGAGACTATGTGGGCAGCTCCTCTCTAGGGAGGAGATGAGAAGGCAGAGGGGGACAGGAACTGGCTGAATGGACACAGGGAATACAGGGTAGGGAGGAGGAGTGTGCTGTCTCGTTAGGGGGAGAGCAGCTAGGAGTATATTAAAAAAAAAAAACAAAAACCAAACCCAGTGCCCTCCAGTAGATTCCGACTCACAGCAACCCCATAGGACAGAGTAGAACTGCCCCATAGAGTTTCTAAGGAGTGCCTGGCGGATCTGACCTGCCAACCCTTTGGTTAGCAGCCATAGCACTTAACCGCTACGCCACCAGGGTTTTCCAGGAGTATATAGCAAGGTGTATGTAAAATTTTGTATGAGAGACTGACTTGATTTGTAAACTTTCACTTAAAGCACAAAAAAAAATTAAAAACAAAACAAAACCAGGTGAGCCAAGTTTCCAGGCATCCACATTTTTCCTCTGTGCTCTTCACCATGAATGTGGGTTTAAACTGTTGAAAATAACCGAATCATTCCAGAAAGCCAGTTTTGACCTTACCCCTATATGTCGGATCCATCTGGAAACAACTTTAAGGTAAAGAGGATGCTATCCTTCTTCATTTGTCTGCTTTTCACTACAACTTGGGCGATTGAGGCCTGGATGTCACATCATAGAATTCATTCTTGTGGGGTAATGTGAGTTGCTCCCTTAGAATTTTCCTTCCTAGGTTCTTATTCATTTTCACCCTCATTCATTTAAAAATCAAACAAACAAAAACCACACACACACCAAAACAAAAGTAAACCGAATAGTATGAAAATGCCGACTAAAGAGCATGAAATTTGAAAGATTAGAAAAAGCTTTTAAGCATCATCTTGGTAGATAATGGTTTAGGGGTTCCCTTGAGGCCACTTACAAATCTTGCCGCTTCCTCAAGGACCAATTTCCCCAAGGTGAAACACGGCGACCCTGTATTGTGTAGGAATGTGAAACTGTGCGTGCATCCCTTGGCTGCAAAATTGTTCGGTCACACACACCACATTTTCTTTACTCATATTCACCCATTTCCCGCATCGTTCCATTACTACATTTTTGCTTTTTTATAGAATTGCATTATCTTTAAGACACTGCCTAAATCAAATGTGTTCTTTTATTAAGCTAGTCTTTTTTTTTTTTTTTTTAATTGGGAGTGGGTGGAAAGAAGTACCCCGAAACTTCCTCAGGTACCAGGCGTATTCAGAAAAATAACTTAAGATTCCGAGGAAGACTGTTGCCTAGTAGGGGCGTGTGGACACGTGCTGGAGAAGAAATGAATTTGCGTCTGGTCCTAAAACATCCTTTTACTGCTGTGATTTCTGCTGATTATCAATATAATATATCCTCGTTGCAAAAAAGAAGGAGGGGGGGATACAGAGAGAAAATGGAAAGCACCCCGCATCAGTGTGATTTTGGGATGTGAACTGCTCCCCTCCGGACAGGTGATGGAGGAGAGTGCGGACGCACTGGGTGTATGGCCCGGAATACCGGGTAGCAGGGTACGCTCTTGCTTGGTGGATTCAAGGGAGGTAAGGCCGACTGGCCGCTCACGGGCCCAGGGAGCAGGGCCATCCCCATGGGCGCTCCTATTAAGCCACCTGTGCGATGACTTGGCGCCTTCCCTGGCGTAACTCCTGGGCTCCGTCACTCCTGGTTCCCACCGGTTCCTACGCACAGACCCAACCCAGGCACCTTCCCCCGTAACTGTCCACCGACCGAAAATAGATTCCGAGTTCGCCCTCTTTCCCCCACCCCCCCCTTAAAATCCTCCCCTTTAAAGGGAGCCACCGGGTGACGCCGGGGGAGTTTGCGGAAGCGCCAAGCGCGTTGAGGCCCTGGGCGGGTCCCGTGATTGGAACTGACCCCGCCCCCGGCTCCTCTTCCCCCATTGTGTGAGCCTCTAGGGCCTAGGCCCCGCCCCTCGCCCCTCCCTCCCGGGCCCCGCCCCGCCCCTTTTTTCACCCCCTCCCTTGGCTCATTTCCGGCGCCGCTGCTACCGCTAGCCCGTAAGGAGGATTCGGCAGAGGGAAGAAACAACAGCCGCCATCTTGTTTGTGTGCTAGGCTAGGGGGGAGAGAGGGCGAGAGGGAGCGGGCGAGAGTGGGCAAGGAGGACGCCGGGCTGAGTGCGAGCTGCGGGAGCCAGAGAGTGCGGAAGGGAGCCGGGCCGGAGAGAGGCGACAGGGTCGAGACAGTGGCAGGGGGCCCGGGGCGCACGGCCTGGGCGACCCCTCGCCCCCTCCTGCCCGCACACACCCCCACCGCGGCCGGGAGCCGGGCCGGCGTCGACGCCTAGGGGGGACCATTACATAACCCCGCGCCCCGCGGCGCCTTCGCCCGCCGCCTAGGGCGGCCCGAGTGGAGCCTCGGGGGGCGGGCGCTCCCGGCCCCGGCCGTATTTATTTATTTTCCGCGGGAAGGGAGGGCAAAGGAGGCGAGCGCGGCGCGAGGAGAGGCCGCCTGCGCCGCCCTCCGGAGCGGGCCTCCTCGGTGGGTTCCGCGTCGGGGCGGGCGAGCGCCGCTGCTCGGCCCGGCCCCCTCGGCTCTCTGCGCCGGCGGCTCAGCGCCGGCGTCCTAGCTGCGCCTCCGCCGCCCGGCCGCCAGCGCCCGCCGCGCGATGTGAGGCGGTGGCGCCAGCCTGGCTCTCGGCTCGGGCGGGCTCTGTGCGGCCATTAGGGGCCGGTGCGGCGGCGGCGGCGGCGACGCGGAGCGCGGCGGCGGGAGGAGGGCTCGGAGGGTGGGGGCGCAGGCCCGGGAGGGGGCACCGGGAGGAGGTGAGTGTCTCGCGTCGCCTCCTCCTCTCCCCCCCTTTCGCCCCCGCCTCCTTGTGGCGATGAGAAGGAGGAGGACAGCGCCGAGGAGGAAGAGGCTGATGGCGGCGGCGCTCCGAGAGACCTCGGCGGGGCAGGGGCCGGCCGTGGCGGGCCGGGGACTGCGCCTGTAGAGCCGCGCGTTCTCGGGAGTCGGCCGCGGCGGACGCGCTCGGCGGCTTCGTGCTCTGCGCCTCCTGCGGGCTGGGCCCAGGCCCGGCCCCTCGCACTTGCCCCTACCTTTTCTGTCGAGTCCACATCCCTCTTCGGCCGCCGCGAGCCGGCGGAGAGAAAAAGGAACTTCCCCCACCCCTTCGGGTGCCGGCCGAGCCCCCCAGTCCCACCCCAGGGAGCGGGGCGGGGGCCCCGGGCCGAAGAAGAGATTTCCCGAGGATTCGCCTTTTCCTCGCTTGTATCTCCGAAAGAATTAAAAATGGCCGAGAATGTGGTGGAACCGGGGCCGCCTTCAGCCAAGCGGCCTAAACTCTCGTCCCCGGCCCTGTCGGCGTCGGCCAGCGACAGCACAGGTTAGTCTCGGGCCCGGCCTTCCCCGGCCCCTCGCACCTTTCTTCTTCCATCTTTGCTTCCTTTCTCTCTCGCCCTGGTAGCCTGCCTCTTGGCCCGAGTCCGTCGCAGAGGTATCTATCTGAATGAGCTGGTCGGAGGCGGCCGGGAGCCCTACCATTTTCTTTGCCTCCTAATCCATTCGTTGCAACACTCTGTGCTATCGATGTGTGTTCTGGAATTAGAGCTCGGAAGTGGGTGCTGTAGAGAAATGGCCTTTATTGTAGCGCCCATGCAGTTTTAGTTTGGGGAAATGCCAGCGCATTTGTGTGCAAGGGCTTTTTTTTTTTTTCCCCCGGATTTTAGTTTTAATTTTTTTTTTTTTGATGGTGTTAAATGAGAAATCGCGAATCCTTTCTCCTTGGTTGCACTCATTCTGTTTCCTCTACTTTCCACTCTTCAAGATTTCCTCTCCTTTGCAGAAAGATTTTCTGCGGAGGATTAGGGCGTGAAAAATCGTGGTTTCTTTTAATTTTTAATTTTTGTGTGTACGATTTTGGATTTTACGTTTAACGAGAGGTTTAACAAAAATTGGTCTGACCTACTATTCTTAGGGTTTTTTTGTTTTGTTTTTTCTTTTTGCTCTGAGAGTCAATATGGAGCGCAGTTCATTTTACATCTCCCATTTTTTTGTTGCGAGGCCAAAATGTCTGAAACTCTGGGTTTCCTCACTTGGGAGGAACAGAGATATTTTTGCAGTTTGTATTCACTTTCTCTTTTGGGGGGAAAGAAAAAAAATAAAGGATTTTGTGGAGTTATGTACCTGGAAATCAAGGGTAGAAGTTGAAAGAGTCCCAATCTGCAACAAACATGAACCGATTGTACAAAAGTGAAAAATGAGGTTTGGGCCTGGGGGCGGGGGGTTGTTCGTATTCTCTCTTTTTTTTTTTCAACCTTTTAAGCATATTCAGAGATTGAGATTTTAGTTTGAAAGCCCTGCAAATTCTTTACTCAGTTGTGAACTAGTCTTTTGTCGTGAGGATTCAGGAACACTTGTCTGCCCATCGCCCCGTTCTCTCCCTTCTCACAGCTAGTTTCGTGGTGCTGTCCTGATGGTCACCGGCCTTCCCGTTCACTGCCGTAGTTGTTTGAGATGCCAGGATAATGAAGAGGGAGAATGGCTGGCCATCTGACAGTCCACAAGATGTTCCCCTTACTACGGAGCATCTCTTTAAAAACTCCCCAGAACAGGCTCAACGTCATCCCTCCATCTGCCAGTGAGAATGCATAATGGAGTTAAATGTACCCTTTGAGTTTGTAGAGAACTTCCAGAGCATGTTTCTTACGAGGCTGCATTTCCAGGAGTGAAAATGTGAGGAAATGGCAAATGCTTTGAGTTTCTTTGCTCTTCGGAGAAAGATGCTATATGACAAGTTTAGGATAACCTGCAGTTTTGTTTTGTTTTTTAAGTAGGAATCATGCAGAGTTCCTTTACCTAAGGCTTGTAACATTGGCGCTGCATGAACTTTGTTCTGTTCTTATGCCCTGAAGTTTCTGTAGTCTTCAGGGATTTTTTTTTTTTTTAAGCCTCCCTCCCCCTGCCCCGAATTTTTATACGTACACACATACAGAGTTTCTCGTTGCAACTTACTAAAGTGTCATTTAGAAGGATTTTTTAGACCACCTTTAGACATATTTTCACATGTAGATTTTTGCGTTATCTCTTTAGTCATTTTCCATTTTTGTGTGATGTGGTCATGGATTTTACATTGGAGTTGGCTAAGTGACTTTGGGATAGTGTAGGGGTAAACTTTGCTTTATTTTCGATGAGTCCTGATTGAGCAGTTTAGTCTTGGAGTAAATGCAAGCCCCAAAAGGAAGGATGTGCTCTGATGTTCAAAACTTCTCTTCAGGTGCACTATTGCATTCTCCCTGCACTGTGTACTTGGACATGTACGTCTCACTCACCTGGCTAATACATAAAAACCCTTCTGTTACTTGGAATATGTAGGAGTTCTGAGTGTATGAAATGGCTTTTTTATTATAAAAAATTATTTTTGTAATAAGAAATAAACCCTTAACATTGAGACTAATTCAGTCACAATTAGCACTAACAGTTTATCTTAATGTTATTTATTTTTCTCTAAATTTCGTAGTGAGAGTTATTATTTTTCTCTGTTCTGAAGAATTCTGTTACAGGAATTCTTCAGGATACAAACCAGTTTGGGGTTTTTGTTGGGGGAGAGGTGACTAGAGAGACAATACTGTCCCTCCGTGAACTTATTTCAAGTCGGGCACTGTTACAGTTTTTTTTGTGTGTGTGTATACAGCAGTGTGTAGTAGTAAGTTTGCAGGCAACTTTTAATGGAGGTACTTCACTTTTTAAAACTCTAAATTTCAGACATACCTTCTACGTTTTGACTTTTGAGTTGTCACCTGGATTTTTCATAAATGTGAAAGAAAGCTGTTCTTTGGTACTGACTGTGGTTTTCATCTAGAACTGGTGAAAATAAGGCAAAAATCCTAGGCTCCAGAAACTTTTTTAAAGAACAATGAAGGCTTGCGATTTTTGAACCTTCTAAGAGTGTTGAACACGCCAGTTCTGTAGGAAAGAAAACTGGAATCCGGTTGGGCTGACATGCTAAAGGGTTACAAAACAAATCAGCGTTTAAATCCCAACTTCTGGTTAGGTACTGATGCAGAATAAAAATGATATTTAATACTTAAAGATTCTTCTAAGAAATTTCTAGGTTGAGTCAGATAGCTTGAATTAAGTTCGGGTGTTATGCTTTGGGATGGGGGAGGAAGAGAGACTTTAGGTTTTGCACCTATATGCTCCTGGTTCCACATTTACAGTTTAATTTGGTATGGTTAAGGCAAAACAAATTATTTGTTAAACGAAATAACTTTGTCCTACCCTTTCCACTCCAAAAGATGATAAAACCCATTTATTTGTAAAATTATTGACCAGAAGAGGTAGTAATAGGTAAGTCCTGGATTATCCTGTTCTTAATAACCTTGAGCGATAGAAACGAAAAGGATATTAACGTTACCTTAATTGTTCAGTGAACATGTTCTGTCACTGCTTGGCGAATGCTTCATGCCGTCCGCACTTAAAGAACAACTCCGGAAAGGTGGCTTACAGTGTTAGGGCCTGGCGTGTGAAGTAGGGAAAAGATCCTTCGGGTCTTGGTACAGTTTTGTGGCCCTACAACATGTCAGGATTGGCTTGGCTTTTATGCCTATTTTTATTTTTCATTTCAAAGGCACAGAGCAGAGAATAAAATGTACTTGGATTTTTAGTGGCAGGTTGACAACTAGATTAATATACACAGTAGAAAAGTGGCAAGAATTCTTAAATGTTAGTTATACTTTCTCGAGATACCATCGGATATTAGCGGTTCAGCAGCGTAACCAAAACGTTTTGGTTGGAGGCCACTCTTTTTTCAGCTCTTAAACCTGTGTGATACGGCATTTTAATCTTATTTCTCAGGTATGAGTGTTTACATTAATTCTGCTTCTAGAGTCTTTGAGATGTGGCTCCTTGGTTCAGTGAGGTATTGCTGGATCTCAGTATTAAATTGCAAAACATTTTACTGAGTGTCTTGAACTACTTGGGCCATTGCTTATTCTTGAGGACCCTGTGAGTTAATTTATAGGGCTTCAAGAGGATTATCTGCGGTAGGTGGTGAGGTAGAGTGACTTTTTTTACGTTGTAAATCGTGTATGTGTTGTAATTGGGGTGACGTCTTTTAGCTGGAGTTTAGACTGTATTGCAGAGTTCAGAAATGAGGTGGTGTGTCCATTGAATGGATGACGGAGAGAAGGGAGAAGAGGGTTCCTGTCTTGGTTGCCTTTTGTCGTTTTCTCTCAGTTTTACTCTACTTGTCTACCTCCTCTTTAGTATAAAAAGGGGGGAAAATGAAACAAGGAGTTGAAAATTAATGCTTAAGTGGTGTTTGTAAGGATATTAAGTGGTGAATAGGAAAGGAAAAAAGAGTGGGAAGAATGTTGCAGATACAAGTGGGAGTGTAAAATACTTCTTTCTGGCGTATTTATAAAAACAGTTCAGGACTTGTTCTTCCAATTCATACACCTAACAATGAAAAAATAAGACGTAATTCTTCTGTGTATTTGTCCAATTTTAGGATTTCTTCCATTGAGGATTTTTGAAATTGAATTTTTTGAATGTGGGAAACATTAGTAAAATTAATGGGCAAATGAAATTTATGTTATACCAAATGTAAAAATTTTAAAACGTTAATTTCCAAAAACCAAACCCATTGCCATCTAGTCAATTCTGACTCATAGCGACCCTATTATAGGACAGGGTAGAACTGCCCCATAGAGTTTCCAAAGAGCGGCTGGTGGGTTTGAACTGCCGACCTTTTGGTTAGCAGCCATAGCACTTAACCACCACACCACCAGGGTTTCCAACATTAACTTAGCAGGTGATTTTTTTTCACGTGATGGGTGGTAATTTTTTTTTCCTGAAATTGCTCAGTTCTATTCAGTATCGAACAAAGAGGTTTAAAAGAATAAGTAGTGATTACTGTCTTGAGGTATTTGCGTATGTGTATTTAATGTAGATCTTTTTTATTTCTTTTTAATGCCAGGAGGAGTAATTTAGTTAAAGTGTGAGAGAGAAGATAAAGTAGAAATTGCTGGGGGAAAGTGAGTGGTTAAGAGTATGAATTTTGGAGTCAGACTGTTCGAGGTTGTATCTCAGACCTGCCGTTGTTAACTGTGAACCTTGGGCCAGTTATTTTAGCCTGTCTCAGCTTCCTCACCTGTAGTATCTGTTTAAGGCTTTTGTAAGGCATACTGAGAATTCTCTTCATAAAATGCTTAGGATAGTGCCTGCTGCTGCGTAGTATGTGTTCATTAATAACTATTTTTAACATTACTGGTAAGTATACTGGAAGGAAAGCAGTCATCTGTTGTTGTTGCTGGAGTTTTTTTTTATGGGTAGGAGAGATGAAGAGAAAGCCGAGTGCATGAAGTTGAGAGAGTAAAGTTGAAAGTAAGGCTTATGGTGCAGAGTTAGCCTGTATACCAGCCATCTAAGCACAAAGTTTGGGGGTGAGTACAAAAGAATATGGGAGCAGAGATTAAAATAAGAATAAAAGTATTATATATACTGTCACGCAGGGTGTCTTGTATATGTAGCTGAGCAAGCAGGTAAGGCATGATGAGAAATCAGAAAGCAGATTGTTCTCATTGGAGGTGCTCAGAAAGAAGAATAGGAATAGCATTTTGCTAAATTTTGTAGTTGGATGCTATTTTTTCTATATTTTATTGCTTGCCTGCTCATAAAAGAACTTCTCTTATGAAGGAGGATGGAGGAAAGCAGGAGTAGTGCCAAAAAAAAAAAAAAAAGTTGCCGTCAGGTTGATTCCAACTTTTAGTGACCCAATAGGACAGAGTAGAACTGCCCCATAGGGTTTCCAGGGAGCAGCTGTTGGCTTCAAACTGCTGACCTTTTGGAACAAGCTCTTAAACACTGAGCCACCAGGGCTCCAGGAGTAGTGCAGTACCTTTCAAAACTTTTTTGACCACATCCAAGTAAGGACTACAGTTTATGTGTAGAACCAGAGACTGCACAAGTGAGCAAACAGTACCCACATTACTTATATGTACTCTGATATTTTCTATTGCAATTCATTTATTTTAAAGTGCTGGTTGTGACTTAATGTATTGATTTCATGAACCATCTCTGGCTTATGATCCACAGTTTGAAAAACACTGGCTTAGAGAGGAGTTGATAAGCTAGCAGCTGTCCTGTATTGGGCCAGTGTTTTCTGTATGCTAGGCACTTATCCTCAGTACAGGGAATACTCTGATAATCCAGACAGACGTCGCTTCCTTCCTAAAGTTTATAGATAAAGGGAGAAAATCGACATCCAACAAGTCTGGTGTAACCAGCACTGTAATTGGAAAATACAGTCAGTGTACAGGGGCATCTAATCTAGTGATTAGTTCTGGAGCCTGGCTTGAGGAATTGGAGTCTGATCTTGAGATCTGAAGGATAAGGGGGTTAGTAGAAGTGAGTCAAGGAATATGGCCTGTTCAGGGAACCTGTTAATTCCGTACAGCTGGGGAGATGGCAAGAAATATGACTATAAAGGAGAGCAAAGGGCCACTCATTCAGAACTGACATTGCTTTGGGGAGCTTAGACTTTCCACTTTAGGTGTTTTAAATGGATGAGGCAGCATTATACCTCAGTTGAAAGATCGAAGTGAAGACTAGGCTGGAAGGGAGCAGGAGAAATATGGCGGCCAGGAGACCAGTGAGATGGCTGTTTCAGGATTCCAGTTGAAGTGAGGGTGGCCTGGATTAGAAGAAAGAAGTGGAAAGATTTGAGGGAAAGTCTGTGATTGACAGAACTTGGTGATTGATTAGATCTTGGGTAGTAAGATGGGAGGCTGACTAGGTGACGATGCCATTCATTAAGATAGAGAACGTAGAAAAGAAGTGTTTTTTCTGTGTGTTGTTGGGGGGGGTGGCAATGAGCTAAATTTTAAGACATTTTAACCCCTTCGTAAGCCAGTTGTTTTTTCTTTTTTAATTTTTTATTCTATGTGTTTTCAGTAATGAAAGGCTTGCCGAATCATTGAGTTTGTTTGAATTTTTGGGAGGTGATAATGGTTTTTGTTTTATGTCTCATTCTGCAAATCACACTTGGAGCTCAGAGGTACATATTTGTACCAAATGAAAATTACCCCCCAAAAAAACTTTTTTCAAAATTCATGTTTTTCCTACCAAAAATGGAATGATTCAGCACCACCTCATACGATTCCCTGTAAAAACAGTAATTTCCGGCACACACCTGTGTTTTCCGGTTTAAACTGTTACATAGGGCCCTGCCTACCATCAGCACCATACTGTCAGTGGGACAGCAGCTTCCTGATGAAGCCCAGAGGCACAAAAAGTAAGTGGTAGCTGTATATACCACCAGTCCTGAAACAGTTAAAGTTGTGTGGGTCTCCTGAATGAAGTGTAGCCACTGTTTTCATTTGGTTTGCCTTTATCTCCTGTTAGCCAGCAAACATTGAAAACCTACCAGGTGTTAGGCACTTGGAATGTAAAAATGAATCAAGATACCCTTTCTCCTCTCAAAGCGTTTAGCATCTGGTGGGGTTGATTCACATGCACACACAATTCTCCTGTAAGGTACATTCTACCTGTATACTGATGTTCATTGCAGCACTGTTCACAATAGCCAAAAGGTAGAAACAGCCTAAAGTCCATCAGAAGATGAGTGGATAAACAGCGTGTGGTACATACACACAGTGGAATATTACTCAGCCATAAAGAGAAATGAAGTCCTGATGCAAACTACAACATGGATGAACTTTGAAAACATTATGCTGCGTGAAATAAGTTAGTGACAAAAGGTCATGTATTGAATGATATTACATATGTGAAATATCTAGAATAGGCAATTGTATAAAGATCAAAGTTAGTGGTTACCAGGTGCAGGTGGGGAGGGAGAGGGGAGGGAAGGTTCATCACTTAGGGGGACACTGAGCTTCTGCTAGGGGTGATAGAAAAATTTGGAAATGGTTAATGGTGACGGTTGAACAACATGATGAACATAATGTTACTGAATTGTACATGTATAAAATGTTAAAATGGCAAATGTTTTGTTACATGTATTGACTCCATTAAAAAGAATACTCTGATCAAAGTTTTAAAAATGTTCTGGATAATGGCAGAGGTTAGGCATTATCTCTGACAGGGTGGGCTTGGAGAATTGGGGAAAACTTCACAGAGAAAATGTGTATTCGAATGGGGCCCTGAAGGTAAATTTCCTTTTCTTAGAAGTAGGAAAGTTTGGAGGAGTATTTCGGGTGGAACAAATACAAGCAGTTGTCTAACGTAGCTGGAAGATAGACTGTGTGCCGGCGTGTTTTCCTGGGAGATAGATGGAAAAGGACGTTGGAGTCCTATTACAGAAATATGTAAATATCATTTGATGTTTATTTTATCAGGAGAAAGATTTTAGGAGCAGGAGAGTGACATGGTCAGAGGTAAAATTAATTCTGGGGTCGCTTTACAGGATCATTTACAGGGAGAGAACCTAAGTGACAGGAAGACCAGGAATGTGTCCTTTATCTCTTGAAATGAGCTTATCGTTCGCCTTAGAAGGAAGGTCCAGATTTTGTTTGCCAGTTGTCATAAATGTAGGAAATGTAAGAGCTGCCAACTGAGAAGCCATTCACACTCCCCTTTGCTCTTTACAGAGATGCAATTTTTAGGTTTTTTTTCTGGGATGTTATGATAGCTTCTCCATCTGGAATTACCTATAGGTATTTCCTTATACAAACGCTGGTCAAGCAAACAAATAGTAGTCTCACTGCAAAGCTTCTCACAAGATTGTTGCCACTGCCCTAAATCAAGATGTGCTCAGTAGTTGTTAAGTTGGCATGCAATTCAAGTTTAATATAAACATGTTGTTGAGCTCTGGTGGCATAGTGGTTGAGAGTTCGGCTGCTAACCAAAAGGTCGGCAGTTCGAATCTACCAGGTGCTCCTTGGAAACCCTGTGGGGCAGTTCTACTCTGTCCTGTGGAGTTGCTATAAGTTGAAATTGGCTCAACAGCAATGGGTTTGGTTATTGAGTTGATTCTTAAGGATTTTAAATAAATAAATGTCCCCATCTTGTAGTTAATTCCACACCAAGATGCATTACTATGCTAATAAGTGGATAAAGAACGAGGCAGTCAATGTAAAACCTCTAAAAGTGGGTCCCAGGTCACATTCATGATCTGTTATGACCCCCATCTCTTTAAATTTTGAGACCTAGCTTAAATGTGTTGGGGTTTAAGAATAAACTTCAAGCCAATGTCTTCCCAAAGTATAGGTCCACATTTTGAGTCATGATTGCAGGCAACGTTAAGAGTGCATATTTTGGGAAATTTACTTGCCTTTTTGCCCTTTGAATATATTAGATTTCAAAATTCAGCAGCTGCCAGCCTGCATAGCTTTGTGATGCTGAATAATTTAATATCGGTTATCATCTTCTATCCAGACTGGTATAAAACTCACAAGTTGTTTTCTAGTTGCTTTAGAAAGTTTTAGGAGTCTTACCTATCTGTCTGTCCAGCATGGGTATGTATTTTGTTTGTCCATCTTTCTCTCCTTGAAAGGTGGGGTTTTTCTATGATTAGATTAATTCTGCTCCATCTACAGAGTATTAAAATACTATTTTTAAAATAATCTACTGAATGGAGTTTAGGAAAGTTGTTTTAATCTGATATGCAAAATTGCCTCATTTTAAAGGCTGCAGTGTTTTAAAATTTCGTGTTTTTTTAAGCACTCTGAACAACTGAGTTAATAGAAGAGTAGGAGCATCCCAAGCTAATAAGAACAGATCTTTGTGGGATTAATAGTGTGGTGTGATGGATCCCTTTTATATGGTCTTGTAACTCCCACCAAATGATTAGGTGGGACTATGCAAATAAGATGCTTGTGGCCCACTGGCGGGATTGGACAGCGTGCTGATAATGCAAATAAGATCCATGGAACCCTAATGGGGGGATTGGTCAGGTTTGCTGTCCCGCTAGGCTTAAGGGAGAACCAATCCCAGAGCAGAGGGAGACCTCACTATGACCAAGAAGGAAGAGTTAGGAGTGGGATGCATCCTTTAAACCCAGGATCCCTGCACTGAAAACCACCTATACCCAGGAGACAGAGAGAGAGAGCACTGTAACATTGGAGACGGTGAGAAATGGTGACAAGCAGCAGCAGCAGGACCAGGAGATCAGCAGGAGAAAGCATGGTGGGCTTCCTGGCCTACACAAGGAGAAAGTTGAGCACTTTTAGGCAGGGGGCTTGCAGGCAGAGTGGGGTGCTTCTGGGTACTTGTTGGCGGAGCTAGGCTTGCTGACCCACTGAGCTAGATAGAGAGCTGAGTGCCTTTGGGCCGAAGCTTCCTGACAGAGTGGGATGCCTCTGGGCACTTCTCAGGGGAACTAAAGAGCTTTGTAAAATTTGCCCAAGCAGGGCAGAGGCTGGAGACCAAGGAGAGGCCTGCCTGTGGGCATGGCCAAGAAGCTGTCCTGACCAATGAACTGTATCTGGGTCGTTCCTAATCCTAAATTGTAACCTGTTACTTCCCTAATAAACCCCATAATCGTAAGTATTGCCTGTGAATTCTGTGTGGCCGTTGCAACCCAGCATCGAACCCAGTAGAGAAGAAGAGAGTGCCATGGGAGGGGCAGCTCGTGTCAGAATTGGTTAAAAAAGTTGGAGAGAAGAGCTGTGTCTGCCCTCAGCTTCATAAGACTCAGCCTTGCTTGGGCTGATGCTGATGGTGATTCTCGTCCTGTCCCGTCTCGTCTTGTCCCGTCCCCCCGCCCCCCGCCGAAGCTAGGAGGTGAGACAGCTCTGCCACATCATTTTTACAGATAGCTTCACAGTTAATTAGACCAAAATTAGAAGGGTTAAAGTGATGTAGATTTGTTTTTTAATCATCGTCTTTTTTTTTAAATCTCTAATCCCTAACCTGGACTAGGGCTCTGAGTGTTCTAATCTCTGCCCACCTCGTCAGCCTGAGCCTTCACTCACTTTGTGGCCCCTACTTTAAGTTTCTTTCAGTTGCTGAACTGCCCAGGCTTCTCCCCCATCTTTAGGTTGTTTGGGAACCCTGGTGGCATAGTGGTTAAGAGCTACAGCTGCTAACCAAAAGGTCAGCAGATTGAATCCACCAGGCGCTCCTTGGAAACCCTATGGGCCAGTTCTTCTCCATCCTGTAGGGATCGCTATGAGTTGGAATTGACTTGACGGCACTGGGTTTTGTTTTTTTTTTTTTTTTTTAAGGTTTTCCACACGTCCTGTCCCGTCTCTCTACTCTTCACCTGTGTAGCCTCCTACTTATCCTCTGACATCACCACTGGGTTAGATGAAAGAAATGAAGGTTTTGAGATCTGTGGATGCCTGTTCTTTTTAAAAGCATTTTAATGCTGCAGAGTAAGCTAGCCGAAGGGAAGAGAAGCAATGGGTGGATTTTGTCTTCTAAACGGATACTTGAGAATTGGCTCATTTTAAAATACGTTAATTAGTGTAGGTATTTTGCTTACTGGCCATACATAGTTCAAGAGCAGAACTGAGCTAATTTAACTTCAGATTACCTAAAGTATGAAAATAAGCCTATTTAGTCAACAAATAATGTTTGAGCATCCTCAGTGAAAAAACGTAACTAGAAGAGGTATTATTGTGCATTGGAACTTGATTTTGAACCAGAATCATTTCAACTTATATTTTGCATCCAGTTAAGTAACTGTTAAAAAAAAAAAAAGTTTCTTATTTATGCTCACAGTATAATATTTGAGATTACAGTGGTGATCGTCCTAAATTTGAAGGCTCTGCTTTCGTTATGTATTTTGTGGGGTAATACTTATCTAATTTCTCGTGTATCATGGAATTATCTTGATCTTTTGACTTTTAGAAAGGCTAAGTAAGCTGAGTATGTATTTTTAAAGGGATTATTTTGTTAAAATTGCTGTGAGGACCACAAGCAATATAGAAGACGTGAAGAGTGACCTACAGAATCAGCATGTAATAAAGTATGCTTTAACTCAGTACTTGTTTGCCATGTTTAATCTAAACTCAGTTGTTTTTGTTTAAATTGTCTCATTGCTAACACACAGTTCATTGGATAAACCTCATGTTCTGCTAAACTTTCAAATTAGATTTAAATCTGTTGGTCAGATTTTGCATCACTGTATTTGAACTGAATGTACACGTAGATGAAGAAACATTTTACGTGTACTCATACTCATTTTGCATGTGGGAACTTGTCAGTAAACTGTTTGCTTGGTAGAAGTGGCTGCTGCTGATGTTGATCGGTTGATATTTTAGGAACTAAATAGGAAACATCTTACTGGAGATGGTGTGAGTTGATTCATTTCAACAGTCATTTGTGATACTGTTTTGCAATATTTGTCATAGATTAGAGGTAATGGAATAAGTTTCAGGTTTTTAAATTTCTGATTGGAAGAAATGGGGGGATGTAAGCAAATTAAAAATCAAGAGCTTACCTTATTATCTAGAAAAAATACTCACTGTGTTTTACTTTCTTATCTCCTACTTCTCAGTCCACTGAAGTCTGGATTTTGCCCTTGCAACTCCACTGAAGCTGCCCTTACTCTGATTATTCGTTGTTGAGGGCTTTCGAGTCAATTTCAGCCCCCAGTGGCCCTGTAGGACACCGTAGGACTGCCACGTAGGGTTTCTTAGCCTGAAGTCTTCACAGGTGCAGATCACCAGAATTGAGGCAATGGAAGTTAGAATTTAGTGAGACTGAAGATAAGGGACTTGACACCAACTTATTTCAGGAAAACTCAGATAAAAGAATTTTAAATGAGAAAAACCTAATTATGTGGGACTCTATAAAGACAAATGTCCTACTAGTGACTGGAGTATCAGAACAGGGGGTATAACAGAAAATACAGAAAGAATTGTTGTAGATTTGTTAGTAGAGCGGCTGGTGGGTTCAAACCACCGACCTTTCATCTAGCAGCCAAGTGCTTAATGGTTGTGCCACCAGGACTCCTCCGATCCCTCGTTATCTCCTGTTAACCCACACTTAGTGGGCTCTCTCGGGAGCGTGGAGCACCAGTGACGGTTTCCTTCCTGGAACCTTTTAGTCTCCAGGTCAGTATTCCTGGGAGGATAAGGCTGAGGGTGTTGGGCTTCAGCATCCTTTGCTGGTTAAAATCCTTATAGATCACTGTCCCTTAAATACTAGTGTTACCTGTGGTCCCTTCTGTGGGTCTTTCTTGTTTTGCCTCATAAATACCATCTGGTCAGTTTTAACTCCTTCTGTGACTCATAATTCCTTTATGCAGACCTTCTCTTGATGCTCCAGAACTGTCATTAATGAGGTACCCACTGGACATCTCCACATAGGTATCCCAACAGTGACTTTTCTTTCATATCCTTATGTTTTCCTCTGCCTCTCTAGATAACCCCACCTCTATACCCTTTGGTTGTCCAAGCCAGAAACTTATATGTTGTCTTTGTCTTTTCTGTAACCCTCTTGTCTGCAGTCTGAGATGAATTCTTCAGATTGTGCTTTTTTGACACCTCTGCCCGGTTAGTACTTCATCTGTAATCTGTGTCTTTCATTATTTCTCCCGCAGTAGCCCCCTAAGCACTCTCCTGCACTCCAGACTTGTCCCTGTCCAACTCAGTCTTCATCCTGTTGACCCGAGCAGTCTCTGTTAAATGCAAGTTTGTTCCAGGGCTTCGAACCTATTCAGTCACAGCAGACAAAGCGAAACAGGGACAGACACAAAGTTTTACAGTTCGGCAGATTTGGCATGGTACCTGGAACAGGAAAAATTACAGGTCGAAACCCTAGGATGGAAGACTCAGAAGAGGTATAGGGAGCCGTTTCAGGAGCCCGACACGTGGGATTGGATTATTGGCAGAACTGTAGAAGAGTGATACACATTCTAAGTGGCATGGTTGGCTGCCATCTTTTGAGCGGGGCAGCGCTGCTTCAAACTGTGCTCAAAATCCAAGGGCAAGAGATTTGGTTGCAGTGGAACTTACATGCTGCCCTTGTTCTCTGAAAGAGAGATTGAGTTTCTAGCAGGGCTTTGACCTGTAATTTTTCCCATTTTGGCTGTCTTTCCAGTTCATGGTAATATTAAAAATCCAGGTCTATTGTGGTGATACTTCCTTAGCCATTACTGAACCAGGCAGAGCCAGTTTGAAGCCCTGGTTTGTCCATATCATAATTCTTCTTAAAAATCTTTCAGTAAATCAATTTTCTCCCCAGAATAAAAATCTAAACTATTATATTACGGAACCCTCTAGATTGTTTCTTGTATTTATTGAATTCATCTGAACTGATCTAATCCCTCTGCAGGTCAAGTTGAGAAGGGGGCCTGAGAAGGAGATTTGGAGCTTGATTTTCCGCCCCCTCCTTGAAGGAGAGGGAAGGAAGAACCTGAGGAGCTTAGTGATAAAGGCATAAAATTCAGGCTTGTTGGTGTTAAGGCCCTCAGCTCAGCGAGGATTTGTGGAAATTATGACACTTAATTTTTTTATTGTCTCTTCATACATATCGCTTTTTGTTTGGGGCCTACTTTTCTAGTTTTGGACCACTGGATTTCATTTACTGTTTATAATAAACTTCGGCTAAAGACATAATCTCATGTTTAAGTAACCTGTTTATAATATGCTGTTCAGTTCACTGCTTGTGAATCTGTTAGCACGTTTTTTTTCTGGGAAGCCCTTGCAGAAATATCTAACAGGAAAAGGATGGAAATTTGGTGACCAAAATAAAGTCCACATACTAGGTTTTTGCACTTTAGTACTCTAAACTGTACCAGTATAGAATTGACTAAGAGTTTGGGTAGTTTTTCTTACTCTGGAAATACTACTTTAATTTCTATTAAAAAAAAAAAATAGCAGTTTAAAATTTTCAGAAAAGTTATAGTAGTCACAGTCCTCATAATGTTCAATAATCTAAAAAAAACTGCTAAAAATGAAGTCTTGTAGGTTCCTCACATAGAAAGAACATTGGCCTGGGATCCAGGGGACTTTAATAGATTCCATATCCAAAAACAGAGTTGTATTATCTAGGGGAAGTCAGTGTTAGCTTCAGTTGCTGTATCTGTAAAGTGAAAGAATTAGTAGTTTTCAAACTTAGGCGCTTCCTGAGAGGGGTAAAGTGCCAAAGGTCTGAGGAAGATGAACTCTCATTCTCCCAGTTCCTCTTCACCCCATGCTGTTCTGCCTCCAGGTAAACTTGGGAACCATTGTACTAGATGATTTGGTAGGATTCTTTTCTCTGCCCCGTTTGGTTATAATAGAGTTCAGAAATCCTGATCAGACAACAGGACATAGAGGATTTAGGCATGTCACACTTGACAATAATGGCAATCCTCAAAAACAAAGAAGAAATTCTCCAATCTGTTGGATGATTGGCTCTGCTGAAAGCTACAGGGCTAACGAAATTGTGAGAGGAACCTATATCAGATGTGGATAGATTGTTAATGACATACACTGAGAATCAAACGAAAGAGCTAATTCCTCTCAGTACGTTGACGATCACTGCTAAGGCACAAAGCTTGTTTGAGATGCTTAAAGAAAAGGCATTTTGAGGTGAGTGCTGGCTCTGGGTGGTGCAAGCGCTTCAAACAACGTTTTTTGCTGTATAACGTGAAGGTGACTGATGACCGCTGATGGGAATGCAGCAGCAGAATTCGTCGAAAGCTTTCTTAGGCTGAGTTCTCTAGAGGAGCAAAACCAGTGAAGCGCGTACCTACACGTATATAGAGATTTACCTCAAGGAGGTGGCTCACGCATTTGTGGAGGCTGGTAGGTGGGTCAGGCGTCAGGCAGAAGGCTGCTGGTTCACAGTGTTGCAGGAACTGATGACTCCCAAGATACGCAGGGCAGAGAGAAAGCAGCTGGCTCGCGTCCCAAGAACCAGAGGTCAGAGGATTATGAGTCGGGTGCAGGATCCAGAGAGCTTTGCCAGAACATCCATAGCTATTAGATACAGGCCACACCCCCAAGGAAACTGATTGGCTTTCAGCTGATTGCTGCACACATCACAAAATGGAGGGTGATTACATAATATCTGCCAAACCACTGAGAATCGTGGCCTAGCCAGGTTGACAGCCTTAACCATCACTGTCCACCCATTATCAACTTGGCACCAGTACAAAGCTCCTTATAATCTCTAAATAAAGACAAAATATAGTCATACTTGCACCTAACATGATACAGCCATCACACGTACAACCAAAAACACACTGGTCCCGTTTATATCTTATATTTTATAATAAGTAATGGAATGAGGGAGGGAAGAAAAAGATTTGAGAGATGTATATGCATGCACACATACACATGGTCATAGCTGGTGTTTAGAACTACTTTCTTCTGCCACCCATTACGTTTTCTCTTCGCCCTCAGCAAGCACCTCAGCTAGTCGTGGTTCTTTGCCTGGTGGGGTGACCCAAACCCTCAAAACTGAAGGGTTATGGCCATTAGTTGTCATATCAGAATTGGGTTGCTATAGTTTTCCATTGGCTTTAATTACAGGGCATCGTAGTAGTAACAGACGTCCTGAGGGATCTCCTGTAGTCTAGGCATACTCTTCTTTACGTCCGTTATGTAATATCAGTCCGATTTCCTCCTGGTAATCAGTATCATTCACACCAGCCAATACGTTAAACTGCCTTCTTTGCCTAGTGATCCAAAGGCATGAGAAGCCCAAAGTGGCCTGGTAGCGTTCTCAATTCCCAGTTCAATAGAATCAGTGTCGTGTAATTGGCGTCAGTTCAGAGCCTGTGTAGTAATCTCCAAAAAGTCCGATTATTTCTTTTCCCCCAATGAGCAGTCACTCTGATAAAAGGCCGTAGATCTCTTTGGGGAAGGATGGGAGAAAGATTAACAGTATAAATTTTTGACAGTGTAGCTGGGTCCTTCCTCAAGGGGACTTGTCCTTCCCTTCATTCAAGGGGTTGTAGGTCTGTAACTGGCTCAAGTCTGGGGATTGATTGAGGGGCCATGACCGTTCTGACAATTCTAGGTAGACTGCCATTCACTTGAATTCTCCTGCTTGTACAGATCAAGTAAATACTTGGTAGATTTCCTACGTATTTCGCTCCTAGGGACAACGTGACCAAGTAGTCAACACCGTAAGTCCACACGAGTCAGACTATTCGATTACTGCTTTGAACCTGCTTTCCATTACAGCAACCATATGCACCTTGTCCTTGGCAATTAAGTGCCAACACTTAACCCTCCCACCAGGAGATCCAATCAGCCACATTGTAGTTAACCCAAAAACCAAACCCACTACTGTCGAGTCAGTTCCGATTCTTAACGACCCCATAGGTTTTCCAAGGCTGTAAATGTCTGCGGAAGCAGGCTGCCACATCTTTCTCCTGCAAAGCTGCTGGTGGTTTCAAACCACTGACCTTTCAGTTAGCAGTCAGTCGCTTTAACTACTGCACTACCAGGGCTCCTTCCATTATAGTTAGGTGTTTTGATTCAGTCAGAGCAGTTCCAACTGTCAAATCTGACTTACATAAAATTGCAATCACAGTAGTCTTCAGGGGTACTGGGGCTTCCTTCACCAATTTGTTCCTCACCGTTGTGAAGATATGTCCTCTGGGCACTCTGTGGATGGATGTCTGGGTCCAACCTAATAAATCCACTCTTAACATACCAATTTTGGTTAGCCTTTGGATACTTCTACAGTATACCAAGGCAGGTCTGGCATTTCAGCTTGATTAGTATAGTCCACTGCTTAATCCATGTTTCAGCACACCAACCAAATAAACTGTTAGATCCTTTTCTGACCTCTCGCGTTGAAACATTGAATGAAGAATCTGTGCTGGCTCATGTCTGAAGAACCAGAGGTCAGAGGTTGACGAGTTGGATGCAAGATCCAGAAAGAGCTTTGTGGTAACATCCATAGATATAGGATGCAGGCCACACCCCCAAGGTAGCTGATTGTCTTTCAACTCATTGGCTGTACACATCAGATCACAAAATGGAGGATAATTACATATATGTGCCGAACCACTGAGAATTACGGCCTAGCCGTGACTGACACACAACCATCACAAAACGTCAGATAAATTGTTAGGTGCCATCATAGTGACCCTATCATACACAACGGAATGAAACACTCGCTGGTGCTGTACCATCATCACAATTGTTGGTTTGTTTTGAACCCATTGTTGCAGCCCCTGTATCATTCCATCTCATTGAGGGTCTTCCTCTTTTTTACTGATCCCTCTACCTTACCAAGCCTGATGTCCGTCTCCAGGGACTGGTCCCTCCTCATAACATGTCCAAAGTAAGCAAGATGAAGTCTCACTGTCCACGCTTCTAATGAGAATTCTGACTTCTTCTAAGACAAATTTGTTCATTCTTCTGGCAGTGCATGGTGTATCTGATCATTTGTGCCAACACCACAGTTCAAAATTCTTCGGTCTTCCTTATTCATTGTCCAGCTTTCACATCCGTATGAGGCTATTGAAAATAACAGTGGCTTGGGTCAGGCACACCTTAGTCCTCCAAGTGACGTATTTGCTTTTGAAAACTTTAATGAGACACTTTGGAGCAGATTTGCCCAGTGCAGTGTTTGATTTGAGTGCTGCTTTCGTGGCATTCGTGGTGGATCCAAGTAGAATGGAATCCTCGAGAACTTCGATATTTTGTCCATTATCATGGAACTAATTGTAGAGGGAGGTTATATGTTCCCACTAATTTTTAATATGGACAAAACTTCCTCATTCTGAAAGCGAGTGCCTGAAAGGACCTTCATCCGTGATATGGTGTTCACACAATGTCCAAATCACAACGTATTTCACAGAACGTATTGTGGATGTTGGAAACCCTGGTGGCGTAGTGGTTAAGTGCTGTGGCTGCTAACCCAATGGTTGGCAGTTCAGATCCGCCAGGCGCTCCTTGGAAACTCTATGGGGCAGTTCTACTCTGTCCTGTAGGGTCGCTATGAGTCAGAATTGACTTGACGGCACTGGATTTGGTTTTTGGTTATGGTTTATTGTGGATGTTAAGTGACGTGTGACTATGTATAATTATAGAATAGCTGTAAGTACTTTTAATTACATTCGGCAAATCTGCAAAAGACCTCTGTAAAGTGTTAAAAAGCAAAGATGTCACTTTGAAGACTAAGGTGCGCCTAACCCAAGCAAGCCATGACATTTTCAACGTCCTCATACGCATGCAAAAGCTGGACAATGAATAAGAAAGACCAAAGAAGAATTGACACCTTTGAATTATGGTGTCAGCAAAGACTATTGAATATACCATGGACTGCTGGAAGAATGAACAAATCTGTCTTGGAAAGAATTACAACCAGAATGCTCCTTATAGGAGATGTTATCATCAGGGAGCGGTCCCTTGAGAAGGACATCATGTTCACTAAAGTAGAAGGTCAGCAAAAAAGAGAAAGACCCTCGAGGAGATGAATTGACACAGTGGCTGCAACACTGGGCTCAAGCAAAACAGCGATTGTGGTGATGGTGCGGGGCAGGGCAGTGTTCCGTTTTGTTGTACGTAGATAGGGTTTCTATGAGTTGGTACCAACTCTTTGGTGCTTAGTAATTCATTCCAGTATTTATTTAGTGTACATAATACATAATAAGTCTCTGTGCTAGGTGCTACAGGAAATGTAAACACCTATTAAACAAGACCCTAAGCCTCAAGCTGTTTATAATCTGGTAAAGAAATAAGATGGATTCAACCTATTAAGTAGGTACTTTCCTATAATACAGAGGTAGAAACTGGGTTTTTCTTTGTATGCTTTAGAATTGTCTTGTTTCTTGGAAAAACTCTATTAGGATTTTGATTGGCATTGCATTGACTCTGTAGACTAACCTTGAAGAGTTGGTATCTTTACGTAGTATTGAGGATTTCTAACCAGGTGTTTGGGAGATTATTCTATTTATTTAGATAGTCTTTAAAGTTTTATAATTTATACCCATTTTATAATTCTACGGTGTCACAACTTTTTGTAATCATAAGTTACATTTAAAAAATTATTTCTAACCATTTTTTCGTGTACAGAAACAGTTTACTTTTTTTATATTTGTTGCCTATCCAGTCATTTTGCTAAACTGTCACTATTTTCAATAATATGCATGAATTTTCTATGTTGACAGTTAAATCATCAACAGTAAATACTGTTTCTTCCTTTCTGGTCACTTTACTTGTAATTTTTCTTGTATTGTTGCCCTAGCTAAAAACCCAGTATAATATTGAATAGAAGTCGGTGTCGTGGGTATCTTTGTCTTATTCTGATAATTAAAGAGACTACTTTTAATTATGGTCTATTATGCATATTTGCTGTTTTTAGGTTTTGGAAGAAGCCTTTTATCAACTTAAGCTTCCTTTTAGATTATGGTTTTGTTTGTTTTTGAATTATAATTGGGTATCAAAATTTATCAAATGCTTTTCTTACAGCCAATGAGTCTTTTTTTTTTTTTTCCTTTGTTAATATGATGAGATGTTTTGGTGTTGAAATCCCCCTTTCCTAGGGGGATTCCTGGAATTATTCCAGTTTATGATGCTGCATTTTAAAGACACTGATGAATTTGACTTGCTCTCTTTTTTTTTTTTTTTTTTTTTTAAGGATTCTTCTGTGCTCATGAATGATTGGCCTGTGATTTTCTTTCCTTGTACTGGCGATGTGTGATTTTTAAAGTATTATTTTTTTCTTCCTAGAAATGGTTGTATGAGATTGAATTGCCTTTTCCTTGAAAGTTTGATAGGACATGCCTGTAAAACCATCTAGACCTGGTGTTTTCTTTATGGAAAGATTAACCAATGGCTCCTTTTCTTTCATAGTAGTAGGATTATTCAGGCTTTCTATGTTTCCTTCTTTTAAACATTTTTAAATGAAAACTTTCAATTTGGTAGAGAAACTAGTTTAAAGAACTCCCATATACTCATCACATAGTTTCAAGTTGCCAGTATTTTGTCCCCATGAGTGTTGTTTCACCAGAAGGACTTCACTAGGCATCTCTCAGTAAAAAAGATTTATTTTTAACATAGTTATTACTGTCTTTATCCTGTTCAACAAAATTAATAATTTCTTAATACGGTCTACTACCAAGTCCATGTTGCTATCCTAATTCTCTTTCAAAAATTTGTTTTTATGGTTGGTTTGTTTGAATCAGGATCTAATCAGAGTCCATATAAGGACATTATAGTACATCTGGTTGTTGAATCTCTTATTTGATAACAGCTCCCTCCTCTTTTTTTTTTTTTTTCCTCCTTTTATAAAAGACATTGATTTGTTGGAGAAAGGCCATTAAAATGTTGTGGGGGAGAGTAATTGGGAGTGTGTAGCAAGGTGTATATGGGTTTTTGTGTGAGAGACTGACTTGATTTGTAAACTTTCATTTAAAGCACAATAAAAATTATTTTTTAAAAATGTGGGACATTTATCTTGTATAATTTCTTTTTTATTAAGGTTTGGTGAGTATTTTCCCAGGAATTTGTTCATTTTTGTCTGTATTCAAATTTTTGGCTTAAAGTCTATCTTCAATTAATTATATCTAGTATTTTTTTCTTAACTTCCCAGAAGCTTATCTTTTATTACTCTGGTCAAAGAACCAACTTAGGTTTTATGGATAGCCTCTCTATTGTATCTGTTTTCTCTCTCCTTGAGAATTGCTTTCATCTTTGATCATCTTTCTGTTCTTTTTCTAACATATTTACTTGCTTGTTATTTTTAGCTTCATTTTCTAATGTAAGCCTCTAAGTGATGAAATGTAGTTTTTTTTTTTTCTGTGAGATGTAGTATTGTTATTATTACTCAGTTTCTTTTGTGACTTCCTCATTAATCACTTGTGTGTAGGTATGTTATTTAAATTTCTAAATGGGGGCAGATTATTTTTTTCCTATATATTCGATAATAAGAATATGCTGATGATGGGATATATTCTTGGATATTCCAAGAGGAACAGGGAATGCAAAATTGCACATAAAATATCCCAGTTTTGTAAATTAGGAGGAAATAATGAAAATATATCACATTGTTAAGCAATTGTCTTTGAGTAGTGGGGTAACAGGTGAATTTTTTATTTAAAACTTCCCTTATATTCCCAAACTATTTGTAATACATATTTTTATGATGGAGGGGCTGATATTTTTCAAAAGGAAAGAGGAAATTATTCTATAAAAGTCTAGACTCTAAATTATGTTGAGAGCAGTCAAGCATGACCAGATGCTTACTGTGTTGGGCATTAGGCAAGGAGTTGGTATGTACAGTGGTAAGACAAGCTTCTTCCCAAAAATTGCAATCTGGGTGCCCAAGTGGAGTGAGGAGTGGTGGTGAGGAAGAGCTCGCAGAGGTAGGGAGACAGGCACACACAGGTAATTTCAGTTCCATGATAGAATGGTACAAAAACACAGGCAGGCCATTTAGAGGAGAAGGAGTCGTACCTCTTTACCCAAGAAACGAAGATTAATAGGTCCAAGTTCAGGTAGTCCCCAACTTTAAACGGGGTTCTATTCCGAAGACTCTGAGGTCAGTTGGTTTTGATATAAGTCAAATCCCTCTTTTTTTTTTTTTTTTCTTTATTACCAGTATTTTTATAATCCAGTCTGTATTTGCCTTTGGGGGTTGGAAACATTATGTATAAACTTACAGTTACGATGACACCAGCTGCAACGTTATAGTAGTACGTATTACTAAGACTTAAAAAAAAAAAAAAAAGGTTGTAAGTACAGTTCATTATAATTCTCACATGTCATAAGTTGGGGACTACCTGTAGATCATTATTAAAGCAGGTATTTTGTTCTGGACTGTTTTTTAATAGCATAATCAGCTGTAGGTTCAAGTAAATATAACTGTTAATAGCCAGATTGCCTTTTGTAATGTGAAACTGCTTGGAGAATTAAAATGATAGAAAACTCAAACTCCTCAATCCGTATCATAGGTTCATACAGTGGTTTTTAATACGGGGCAGTTTTCCCCTCCATGGGATGTTTGGCAGTGTCTGGAGACGTTTTTGGTGTCACAATTGGAGTAGGAATGCTACTGCCATCTTAGAAACCAGGGGTGTGCTAAGTATCTTAGAATGCACAGGACAGCCTGTCCTCCCCCCACATCAAAGAATTACCTACCCAAAGTGTCAGCAGTGCTGAGGTTGAGAAATCTTGGTTTAACCTATAATTAGCATGTAATTTTATGTAGCAGCAACAATGCCCCCTTTTTGGTGGCTGGGAGTGGCTTGTATGTTGTTGAAGAAGCCAGAGGCGTGGTTTTGTACCCTGTTCTGGCTAGCTGTTGGTTAATGAAGAAAAACTGTTCTGTTGCAGGCTGTGGGTCATTTGAGAACAGCTTCATTCAGTAGAGGGCCTACTTGTGGCAGGCACTGTGATAGGAGCTGGTATAGAATGGTGGGCAGCCCTGTACAGTGACACTCAAACAGAATGTTCTACACATGATGGGTCGTTCGTATCACTTTTTCATGTAGTATAATATCGTAAATACTTTGTTTTCCATTTCCATTCTTAGTTTATGTATAGACAAGTTCTTTTTAACCTCTTCTAAAGAGCTTTTTTTTTAAAGAGCTTTAGAATACTATATAGCTTAGTTGTATGTCTATTTTTCATGACTATCAGTACACACTTGCAACAACCCATTTGTAATGGGCATTGTACTAAGATTTGATCCTTTTTTCCCATGGTCTTACCTTAGGTGCAGTTTCTTAAGTGTTTAAACCTGTTGGTCTAGCTGAATACTCCCAAACATGTGTTTTATATTATTACATAAGAAACAATACAAATAATAAATACATAGTATTCCATGGAGTGTGGATATGATTTCTAGCTGCTCATCAAGAACAAAATACAGAACAGTTTCTAATTTTGGTTTGTTCAAGCTTTAAACTTAATCTTTCTTCTTTGCTTTTAGATTTTGGCTCTCTGTTTGACTTGGAGCATGACTTACCAGATGAATTAATCAACTCTACAGAATTGGGACTAACCAATGGTGGTGAAATTAGTCAGCTTCAGACAAGTCTTGGCATGGTACAAGATGCAGCCTCTAAACATAAACAGCTGTCAGAATTGCTGCGGTCTGGTAGTTCCCCTAACCTCAACATGGGGGTTGGTGGCCCAGGCCAAGGCATGGCCAGCCAGCCCCAGCAGAACAGTCCTGGATTGGGTTTGATAAATAGCATGGTCAAAAGCCCAATGGCACAGGCAGGCTTGACTTCTCCCAACATGGGGATAAGCACCAGTGGACCAAATCAAGGTCCCACGCAGTCCGCAACAGGTATGATGAACAGTCCAGTAAATCAGCCTGCCATGGGAATGAACACAGGGATGAATGCTGGCATGAATCCTGGGATGTTGGCCGCAGGCAGTGGACAGGGGATGATGCCTAATCAAGTCATGAACGGTTCGATTGGAGCAGGTCGGGGGCGACCTAATATGCAGTACCCAAACCCAGGAATGGGAAACGCTGGCAGCTTACTGACTGAGCCACTGCAGCAGGGCTCTCCCCAGATGGGAGGACAAGCAGGATTGAGAGGCCCCCAGCCTCTTAAGGTAAGGACAGCCTTGATTTATGTGTATTAGCATGCTTTTGAGGGTCCCATGATGGTGGGAGGGCTTGAGGTCAGTTGTTCATTTATTTTTTTACTGTTCAAGTTTAATCTTCTCAGATGGTGGAGCATTTCGCACATATTATATACAAGGGATCTACTGTGTTGTCACAGCTTTTAAGAAGCCCTTATTCGATGGCACTGGGTATATCAGTTTTAAGTAAAACATTTACTTTACAACTGACAGGTATTCTGTAACTTCACAGGTTGTTCCAAATGATTGCTAGCTAATTCCTGTACTCACTGGCACAAGTACCGGAATATTTTCATCTCACTCCTAAACCCATTGTAGCCTTCACAGGCTCTTATAAAAATATCGTGTTAAGATATCTGGCATGACACTGTCTCCAGAAACACATTGTATGTTCCCACTGCTTGGGATATCCCTGGTCTTTAAGAGATTTCTTTCCATAAGAGGTTTAGTAAATGCTATTTTTATTTTTATTAGTGAATGGAAATTAAGGTACATTCATTTACAGTGAAACTTCAGCCAGCATTCCGTGTGTTTCAGATTAATCAGATTTTGGCCATTGTTTGAAAGGCTTTTATTTTAAAAATCCTACTAGCTTAGCTTTATTAAGTAAGCAGATATTAAATATATATTTTGAAAACCTTTTAATCTCTTAAATATGTGCTCTGTATAAATAATTAAAACTTAATTAGCACACATACATTTGTCTTTATTCCTCCATATTTTCCCTATGTACTCCTTCATAAAATGGGATCATACTATAGTTGCCAGTGCCTGGCATGTAGTTACTTAATAAATTTTTATTGAATGAAAGAGATGGCTTCACCAGGAAGGTGGTATTGGAGATGGGCCGTAAAGATGGGTATGGTAGCATTTTCACAAGGGTTCAGGAGCAAGCTTTCTCTATAAATCTAGGCAGGCATTAGGAGTTCTGTGTTCCTGAGACTCTTGATGGTAAGAGAGAGTTCAAGAATGAATTTAAGACATAGGAGGAATCAGGGTTGGGGGCACTGAGGTCACATGTGGCTATTTGAAAGCCCTTCAACGGTTTTTTGCTGTTCAGTAAAAAATACTGACTAGTGCTTGATACATCTTAACTTAGGAAGGGGTTCTATTTAGCATCCCTTCTCTGTAGAATTTCCTTTTCTGGCACTTTTATGTTGCTGTATCAGTGTGGTTTATTTTAGAATATTTGGAGTGAGAACCACAAATAAGACAGCCAAATGTTAAGTACCTCTTCTGAGTTCTAAGAACATAGCAGTGAAGAGAAAAAAATCCCTGTCCTCCTGATGTCTGTATTCTTGGGAGAGGGGGAGGTGACAGACAGACAATGCTCATTTATTCATTCATCAAGTGTTTACTGAGCCCTAGCTTTGGTGCTGAAGATGGAGCAGTCAGTGAGCTCCTGCGCTTATGGAACTTACTTTCTAGTGTGCATATAAGATATAAATTTACATTATCCCAGGTAAGGGCGCTAAAGAAAAATAAAGTAAGGAAGAAGGCTCGTTGGAAGAATGCCTAGACAGGGTGGGACTCTGTTCTGTTTATAATCTAAACCACAGATTTTTTTTTTTTAATTAATTTTTATTGTGCTTTAAGTGAAAGTTTACATATCAAGTCAGTCTCTCATACAAAAATGTATACGCACCTTGCTATATACTCCTAATTGCTCTCCCCCTGATGAGACAGCATACTCCCTCCCTCCACTCTGTCCTCGTGTCCATTCAGGCAGCTTCTGGCCCCCCCTGCCTTCTCATCTCCCCTCCAGACAGCCAGTGTCAACACAGTCTCATGTGTCTGCTTGATCCAAGAAGCCGTTCTTCACCAGTAACATTTTCCATCCCATATCCCAGTCCAATCCTGTCTGAAGAGTTGGCCCTGGCAATGGTTCCTGTCTTGGGCCAACAGAAGTTCTGGGGACCATGACCTCCAGGGTACTTCTGGTCCCAGTCTAACCATTGAGTCTGGCCTTTTTACAAGAATTTGGGGTCTGCATCCCACTGTTCTCCTGCTCCCTCAGGGGTTCTCTGTTGTGTTGCCTGTCAGGGCAGTTATCGTTGTGGCCGGGCACCACCTAGTTCTTCTGGTCTCAGGCTGATGTAGTCTCCGTAAACCACAAACTTTTTGCGCTAACAGTATTTCAAGGACTGGGTATATAACAGTGAACAAAACAGGAAAAAAAGATCCCTGTCTTCATGGAGCTTATATTTTGGTGAGAGGGGAGAATTTAAATATAAAAATTTTATTATCAAATTGATCATTTCTCTTTTAAATGAATCCCATCTACATTGTGTATTTACAAATTCATACTTGTAAAGCCTTGTAGAACAAGAACAGCTCTGTAAGTCTTTAATAAATATTGTTTAAGTTACAGAGATTTAAGGTGATACGTCTGTGTGATATGCAAAAAAGTACTTTTATAAACAACTAATTTTCTCTCTGTGGTAGAAAAAGCAAGTCATATTTTCCTATGGAAAACGTAAATAAAAAATTCAAGTCAGTGTTCAAATTGTTGGCCAGTAGTTGCACTTCCACTGTACCAGGTTCTAAAATTATCTGGTACAATTAATTATATTTCTTCCAAAACTTCTAAGAGAGTTAGATGATATTTAAAAGTCAAAAATTAAAAACAAGGAAGTTTTCAGTGAGACTTGATGACTTGAATCCTGCTGGCAAATGGTATTGGCTTTTGTACGTAGTTTTTTTTGTGGACGAATCTTTGTTTTAGGATATGCAGGCAGGTTGTGCCATTATGCTGTGGAAGTCTTCCAAAGGCCTGACTAACAGTGGTCTATGGGAAGAAACTTGGATTTCACCTCCTTTTACCCTCATCTTTCATTTTTAGTAAGCACAAAATAATGAAGGCCAAAATAAAAACTGTCTTAAAGTTGCTTCTTTTTGATCAGTTGAGGAGGATACAGTAGAAGGCAGGCTAGTGCGCTGATGTTGAACTGTATCACCCGGGCTAGGTCGGAGCTGTACCGCAGCCTGCCTTCTCTGTGGCTGTGTGCTGTGACTGCCTGCTAATCAGTGCACTCTGAACTTGACAAGGCAACGTGTCTACCCTGCAAAAGTGCTGCTGACAAAAGAAAGAATTTTTGAAAATCCATTTCCTAATTGGTTCCTTTTAGCAGTTGATTCTATAAAGATTACAGCCTTGGAAACTCTGTGTGGCACTTCTACTTACTGTGTGCATTAGAGTTGCTGTAAGTCAAGATCGACTCAACAGCAGTGGCTTTTTTGTTTGCTTTAGGTACTTTAAGTGGGGGAGGACAGTAAAGTGAACTAGTAAAAGCATCATAGTTAATTGTGTGAACTGTGGAGCTCTACACCTGGGTTCAAAATGGACTCAATCCACTTTAATAGTAGCTACATTACATTGCCAAGTTGTTAGCAGGATCTGTTTTCCTTTATGTGGAACAGACTTATAATAGTAGGAAGTAACCTACCTCATAGGATTGTAGGAGAGCTAAACGAGTGTATATAAGTTCTTAGTAGCACATAGTGTTTATTATTAGGATAGTAGTAGCCATCAAGGGCTTATTATTGCTGTTTCCATTATGTGATGTCTTTAAACATTTTTTTAGGGAGGAAAGTTTAAATCTACGTTACAGAGTTAGTTGAAATCTTCAAAAGTATAGTTCTCAGCTGTAATGGGGAAGGTGAACAACACCCCGTGAGCAGCAGTTGGCTGGAGGATTATGGGGATGCATGAGTCGGAATCGACTCAACGGCATTGGTTTTTTTTTTTTTTTTTTTTACTAGTAGAGACTTCAGTTGGATTAATACTGTATAAATGTCACGGAAGGTTTTACCTTGTTTGGTGGAACTAATGCATTTCTACTCAAGAAGTGTTACCCTGGGGTGTTCTTGAAAGAAAATTTTCTTCTCGGAAGGAACTGGTTTATAATTAAGGAGACAAGATTCAGAATATTATTAAGTAACAATATCAGACCATATAACTGTACCTAAATTATTTTTAGGCTCTAAATATCAAGAAGATTCTGGATATTAATAGGTATTTAATATGCATCAGGGCCATTAATTGTAACAACACCCTGTGAGGATCCCTGGTGGGCAATAGTTAAGAGCTTGGCTGCTAACCAAAAAGTCAGCAATTAGAATTCACCAGCTGTTCCTTGGGAACACTGTGGGGCAGCTCTGCTCTGTCCTATAGGGTCACTGTGAGTCAAAATCAACTCGATGGCACCCGGTTTGGTTTTGCCCGTATGAATAGATTTATTCCCATTACACAGGTGAGGGAACAGGCTCGGAGATAAAGACAGTAACAGTGGAGCTGACATTAGAACTCTCGACTTTGACTTAAAAGCCCGTGAGATTAATCACTACAGTATAATGCCATTCTAAACCTACTAGCTAAAAACAGATACGAGGTTTTCATGGTTGATGCAACAGCGGACACCTCCCAACTTGTAACCTTATATACGAGCAATCATTGCTAGACTGAGACCTGTGTGAGTGGAAGCCAAGCTTGTTTCTATAATGCTGTCCATAATCCCGCATTACTGACCCCTGGCCTTTTGCAAAACACAACCCTGGAGCATCTTTGCATATCACTTTTCAGTTCTCCTTGCTCTGTAGTCCTAGATCTGGGGAAAAATAAAACAAATCTTAACCCCCTTCCCTAATTCTGGCTGCCTCACATACTGTAAAGAGGTGTGTGTTACCCACATCCAGATAGGTTCATAACCAAAATTTCATATAATTTGTGACTGATGAAATTTAAAATAAAAATAAAAAACTTCTGAACCTCACTCATTCAAATGAGTATTGGCCTTTGCATTAATATCCCTTTTTTTTTTTTTTCTGGAGGCGGTCAGAATGCTAATGGTGCTGGCACAGTTTTGGAGCACCTTTAAAGTTAACATCATCCTCATCTGTTTGTGATGGATTTTGCCATCTGTTCTCATAGAGTATCTAGCCTGTGCAGCTTTAAATTAAGAGAGTGATGACTGCCCTGTCTGTGTCCCTGTTTTAGAAGAGAGCCTGAGTGGCCTTGGACAGGAAGGAAGGACTAGTTAGGGCACCATCAAGTGTAAGCTGGCGTGGGGAGGAGAATTGATGTTGGGGGAAGGCTCTTGAATGCCGTGTTCTATGAGTTTAAATAGAAGGATCTCATGCTCACATTTACAATTTGGACAGGTGTGGTTTTAGGTGCGGCACACCAGTTTAAGAGGACAGGCACTAATGAGGTAATGCAGCCAGAAACTAAGGTGATGGTGTAGGAATACAGTAAAGGGAATGAATTGAAAAATAGGATTTGATGTTGTAGATTCTGAGAGATCACTTGTTCATCATCGTATCTACAGTACTGAACACAGTACCTGGAGTATTACGTGGGTACAGATACATAACGTTGACATTTGTCTAATCTAAGATCACTTGTTCATCGTCGTATCCGCAGTACTTAACACAGTACCCAGAGTATTACATGGATACAGATACATAACATGGACATTTGTCTAATCCAAGATCACTTGTTGAGCATCGTATCCACAGTACTGAACACAGGACCCAGAGTATTACATGGGTACAGATATATAACGTGGACATTTGTCTAATCCAGTAGAAATGTCTGAAAATAGTTCTGTTTTTATTCCTTAGTAAAACCTGGAGTCACACATACATTGGTTTATATTACTGTGGTACCAGCAAGTCTTATTAAGGCTTGCAGGGACTTTTGTCCCACATGTTAAATGTTCCTAAATTGTTATATATATTTTTCCTGTTTATTTGTCAGTGATTGTCACTATCATGTGTTTTTTGTGTTCCCGTTCCCTAAATTTCTGCTTTGAATGTATTGGGAGTTTAGAAGCAACCTGTAGAGTCAGATTTTTAAAAAAGAAAAGTGATTCCCTACAGGCCCTTTCTGAGATTCCGTAGTGAAGTCCTTTACATCTAATTTTTGTCTTAGATGCCTAGGGCTGTTTGCAGCTTCCTGGTCCTCTGCATTTTTAGTTTAGGTGAATATCTGTATCGTTGTGGTCCAGGTAGGTATTTGGACATCAGCAGCACATTAGCTGTGAAGAGAGCACAATCAAGTAACTTTAACCACAGTCTAGCAGAAATTAGTATACTCCCTTCCTATTATATTTGGTGGGCAAGGGGGCAGAGGGGGCCTGTGAGGCAGAAGGGGTAGCAACGGGGAGATTGGTTGTGTTTCACTTTCTAACTCTGGCAGCAGACCTCTGAGGGAGACTAAAAAACAAAAGCCTGAGAGTCTTTGTTGGTCAGGATGACCAGAAGTGTCAGGAATGAATTACTGCCAGCTTGACCAGCCAGCCGTCAGTACAGTCTTTGTTTATGTAAGAGTTTTTAGGTAATTGAGGAACCCCACAAGGTCAGGACTGGTTGAAATTCAGTTAGTCTGGGCGAGGCAGGGTCCATGTGAATAAACATGAACTGATAGATTCTGTGCTTATTAAGAAGAGGTATCAAGGCAGGTTGCAAGTTCCAGCATTTGATTTACTCAAATAGTGGTCTCTTAAAAGCATAATTTATTAACTATTGGGCTTTTTTTTTGTATCATGCGGATTCTATGATAAAGTGGATTTCATATCCTTTGTTTTGAATTTCAATCACATGTTAATAGAAAACACAATGAAGTGAATGTAACTCCCCTAAGTGTTGTTGTTAGGTGCTCTCAGTCAGTTTTTCAACTCACAGCAACCCCACGTGTTAACAGAGGAGAACTGCCCTATAGGGTTTTCTCGGCTGTAATCTTTATGGGAGCAGATCACCAGGTCTTTGTCCCTCGAAGCCGCTGGGGGAGTTTGAACTACCAGCCTTCCCGTTAGCAGTGTAGGCTGTGCATGTTATTGGAACCATATTAGCATAAATACTAGTACTTCAACTGTAGCAGCAGCAGCACTTGCAGCCACATTGAAAACTACCAAAAGCAGCCTGAACTTAGAGTGAACCTGTTTCTGTATTTGATTGTTCCCGAGATTGTCGTGGCCAGATTCACTTAGGAAATTCCAGTTATTGGAAATTGAATCAACAAGTTTTTTACTCTGGATGCTTCCCATTTGGGCAGCCCATTCTTCTGTGCCTTCATCCAGACTTGCCACCTGCCTCCGTCTCACTCCCCAGTTGTCTTTGGAGCATTTAGGCAATTTACTTAACTTCTCTGAAGCTCTGAGCGCATCTAGGAAGGGAAATACAAGTGTTCTGTAACTTTTTTTTTTTTTTTTTTTTTTGCCTTTCCACTACAGGCAAATCTTTGAGCTGATAAAAGATTCGTATTCATATTGATTTGGAAGGTATAGATAATGTATAAGATTTAAAGAACTGACTTTTATTTCCTGAGGCTCTTACTTATTTTTTGGCTTTTAGATAGTTTCTGTTTTCCTGAATCAGTGAGCTATGGTATTGATCAAGCTTAGGGTGTCTAGATGTTGAGGCTTCAGAGGGAAATGAACTGTGGTTTTTGCCCTTTTGTGCATGGTCTGGAATAGAAGAGGCACACATTTAAACAGATTGTCACCCATGCTGTATTATAAACAAAGGCATGAACACTTGTGGCAGGGTGCAAAAAGAGCTCTTTAATGCCCAACAGAGTAGAAAGCTGCCTCACAGAGGTGGTAACATTTGGGAAATGTATCTTAAAGGATGACTAGAATCTGCAGCTGCTTCTTAATTATAGGTTGTACCAGCTAAGCAAACAACACAAAATGAAAATTAAATTGCCTCAAAACCAACAGAGCCCCGTTCTGCTCATAAACTTGGGGTCGCCACAAGCTGCAGGCAACTCAGCACCACTGGTTTTGGTTTTACCAATTTAGTGTTTTATTTCTTTATAGGTTAGCCTCAAGGAGTCAAATAGGAAAGGAAGTGTGCCACCACTTATTTTAGGGCAAAGGAAAAGCTTAAGGCAAATGCTGGAGACTCAAGCATGATGCTCCCAGTTTCATAAGTAATGAGTTTAAGAGGTAGTAGGATACTCTGAAGGAGCCCTGGTGGCACAATGGTTAAGCACTTGAATGCTAACTGAAAGGTCGGTCAGTGGTTCAAACCCACCAGCTGTTCCACGGAAGAAACGTGTGGCAGTCAGCTTCCATGAAGACTGTAGTCTTGGAAACCCTATGAGGCAGTTCTACTCTGTTCTATTGGGTCACTTTGATTCGTGATCAACTTGAAGGCAGTGGGGCGGGAAGATACCCTGGAGAAATAATTAGACCTCATGAAGGCCCTAGTATACTGTGTTTGTTCCCTTATGAATAGAAAGAGGCAAAGACAGAAGGTAAGGAAACCTCTTGGAGGCAGTCTACACAAGCAGTGATAAGGGGCTTGAATTAAGACAGTGACAGTGAGAATGGACACATGGGAAGGATTTTAGGGAGTATGTGTGTATGCTAGATGCAGTATTTGAAGTATCCTTTGACAGGACTGAATCTGGCAAAGAGGATTGTACCTGGCAGAGAGAGGGGTGGAATCCACCTAATGTGACTGCTGTTAAGTGAGCACTAGCGGTGACTTCCTCAGTTTCCATTCGGAGTGCTTGCCTTGTGTTTCTAGTAGGTGATGACTGACTTTTAGTTGGGATCCTATGGGGAAGAATAGAATTGAAGGGAGTACTTCTAATTTTATATTTAAGGTATAAAGGTGACCCCAGTTTGAATTATTCAAATATTTATTTTGGGTGATTTTTTAAAATGATTGTAACAGTAAATTTCATCATTGTTATCAGTAAAACATTTGACCTTTGAATAATTAATACTGTCCTTTTCGTTAATCATTAATACAGTATGATTGCCCTAATGGGCTTTAATAAATACAGCAGAAAAGAAACTACTTTTTAAAGTACGTAGGGTCACAAACTCAAACTATTTTAAGGGCGAAGCAGGTAACTTAATGAATAGCTAGGCTTAAGACCACAAGGAATTCTGTAAATTCTGGAGTTTGCATGTTTCATACATCTAAAGGATTCAGGTTCACAAGGCTTAAAAAAAAAAATACACCATTGGGCCACTAAGTAAAAAAGGATCTGTCTCCCACACCACCTGTTCGCTGCCTTTTTTATAAACAAAATGCTATATGATGCATTTGAATGCTTTGAACATGTCAAACTATAATTTATTTAGGGGTTAGATGGTTTATTAAGTTGAATTGAATTTATGAAATCATAGTTAATTTGAACATTAAATGAAAGTACATAAACATAGTGTCATGTGTGACTTGATGGAAGTAGCACATCTTGTTTAGTAGTTTAATGAAAATGCTGATAAATTTTTCTAAAACACCTTTATCTCAAATATTTACAGAAAATAGCTCTAAATTTATTGTACCTCAGGCCCCTAAATTTTGATTTTGAAAATGTGATTATTTTCATGAGCATACTTTCATGCAGCCTGTTTTATAATAAGCAGAGAAAATTTTCTTTATAAAAAGACTCAATACAGTATTCTGTATCATATAGTTGTTAGGAGGTTTGATTCCCAGCTCTGCCATTTATAAGCTGTGCAGTCTTGGGCAAGTTACTTAACACCATGGTGTCTCAGTTTCTCTTGTTTTTATAGCTCTTATCTCCTAGGGCTGTAAAAATTAAAAGAGTTAATACACAGGTAAATGCTAAGACATACAGGAAGCATTCAAATAAATGTGTACTTTTTTTTTTAATTGTCTTTTTAAGTTGGAAAGGGAATGATAATGTTGTCCATTAAGATGTGAGAGGGAACTTCATTTCTCTTCTGTTTGTTACTCTTAGATGGGGATGATGAGCAACCCCCCTACTCCTTACGGTTCGCCATATACTCAGAATTCTGGACAGCAGATTGGAGCCAGTGGCCTTGGTCTCCAGATTCAGACAAAGACTGTACTACCAAATACCTTATCTCCATTTGCAGTGGACAAAAAGGCAGTTCCTGGTGGAGGAATGCCCAACATGGTGGGTAGCAATCTGTTACAAACTTCTCTTAACAAAAGAATTATATTAAACTTTTCATGCCTTCTGTTATACACAGAGTATATTTTTTTTTACTATACACATAAGGTTTATACACACTAGAAACCTAAGTAAATGTGTAATGGACAACCCTTGTGAGCAGGGAGGCAGTGTTGTTTTGTTCCTTGTGGTATTGATCAGCGAGGGTGCTGATCCAAATAGGAGCAAGTGAGGCTGCTACAGGGACGTTTCAGGGACCTGCCATCTATCTAGCAGATTCTGCTTGTGAGCACTTGGGTAGGATAGGAAAAGTGAGGTCTTTCCCTTCTTGGCCAAAGGACTCTGGCAAAGGATCCCAACTCTCGATGACCATATCTACTGATTTGTATTTGATATTACTGCACACTCGAAAGGTTTTAAACTATTGTTGTAAACTGATTTTTGCCATGGAGAAATTTCAGAAGCTTCTAACATTGCTTTTTTTTTTTTTTTAAAAAGCAAAACCATTTCTAGTTACAAATGTGTTAAGTAGTCTGCACTCAACTTTGGAAAAAATTGCCTGTGATGATTTTCTCTCTCTCCTCTCACGTGTTTAAGTTTCTTGTTGTATGGTCATTGAATGCCTGCATTCCAGATGGTCTGCTAAGTACTGGAGATAACAGAGATGGATAAAACATGGCATCCCTGTCACGGAAAATAATATTAAATATTTGTTTTTTTATTGGGAAAACAAAATTTCTTCCTGAGATTACAAAAACTAATTTTTTATCCAACCGAGAGGCCCCTGCTGAGTCTACCAAGAAGCTTTCCATTCTTTAACACCTAGTGTGGATAGGCTCTTCTCTGTGAGTCCTGCTCTGCTCCTTCTCTCCCACCAGAGGTGGCTGTGTCCTTATCTTTGCTCCTGCTCTCTGTTCATTTACATACTGGTGTTGTAGTAATTTATTGTTTTCTCACTGTATTGAAGTGCTTGATGGTAGGAGCCATACTTTGTCTTTGAATCCCCTGTGTCAAAAAAGGAAAAAAAAAAAAGCCTGGCATATGTAGTCTGTCGCCCATAAAGGCTTTAACTGAAAATGTCCAGGTCCCTGTTTTATTAAAGAGAGAGCACACTGTGACACCTAACACTGAATGTGTCTTTATTGTTACACCCCTAAGGGCCAACAGCAGGCTCCACAGGTCCAGCAGCCAGCCCTGGTGACTCCAGTAGCCCAAGGGATGGGCTCTGGAGCACACACGGCTGATCCGGAGAAGCGCAAGCTCATCCAGCAGCAGCTGGTTCTCCTGTTGCACGCTCACAAGTGCCAGCGCCGGGAGCAGGCTAATGGGGAAGTGAAGCAGTGCAACCTTCCCCACTGCCGCACCATGAAGAATGTCCTCAACCACATGACCCACTGCCAGTCAGGCAAGTCCTGCCAAGGTGAGTGGGCTCCCAGGGTTGGTGTACGTGGTAGATAATGTTTCTAGATAAAAATACAGTCAGAGAGAAAAGAGGAAATTTGATCACGTCGATTTCGAGATCCCATTTTTTAATAGGATCTTTGTGTTTAAAAAAACCAAAAACCCATTGCCATCGAGTCAGTTCTAACTTGTAGTAACCCTATAAGACAGTACAGCTGCCCCCACAGGGTTTCCAAGCGGCTGGTGGATTCAAACTGCTGCCCTTCTGATTAGCAGCTGAGCTTTTAACCTCTGCGCCATCAGGGCTCCTACTAGGGCATGAAAAAGTCAGGGGTCTTCCCTTTGGTGATGACCCTCATTGACTTTGATTGACCCCAGCATAGCATACTTTAAATACTGTTGAAGATTTGCTGTCATAACGGCAAATACTAAACAGTGTTACCAAATCTAATACAATTTTTGTATTTACAGAGTCATTAAAAATCTTTTTATAGGCATGTGTAGTCATAATACTGGTTTCGAATATCTTAGAATAAAGTAGGTTGTACAGCATACTGTTTAAAAATTCAGGCTCTGCGGCCAGGCTACTGGGTAGCTGTACGACTTTGTGTATATTCTTTAACCATTTTTTGCCCATTTTCTTCACTGTAGAATGTATTAATAGGAGCTACCCTAGAGGGTTGTTAAGAAGATGAGATAAATGAGTACATCTGTAGCATTCACTAAGTGCTCAATAAGTGCTAGCTGTTATGAATATTTATTAATATAAAGATATAACCTGCACTTCTCTTCTCTTCAGTGGCACATTGTGCATCTTCTCGCCAGATCATCTCACACTGGAAGAACTGTACAAGGCATGATTGTCCTGTGTGTCTTCCTCTCAAAAATGCTGGGGATAAGAGACATCAACAGTGTAAGTGAGGAAATCTTTGAAGCTTTATACCAAAATGATTTTTGGAATTTCACCAGTGTGATTCGATGGGATTTTTGAAGTACTTTCTGATTATGGGAGGTTCCTATTACTGCCTGATACGGTCACACTGTGTTGACAGAATGTTTTTTCCTTTCCGTTAATCTACGTCCCATTACCTCGTATCAATGCATGAATTGAACTGCTGGTTAGCTAAAAGAAGATCCAGAAACTTTTAGTATTCATGCTTATTAAAACACAGTTTGTCAGATTCTTTCTTTCTGCCTAGTCACATTGGAAATGTTTCATTTTTAAATCCGTGCAGGCTAAGCTGCTTCCCCCCATTATTTGCCACATTCTAATTAAAACATAAAAAGATGGGTATGGAAGGTATGGTGGTTATACTATTGCGAAGTATTAATAGAAGGAGATAAAGCACTGCTGTACCTGCTCTGGAATCACAGGTCCCTACCCAGTGGTATTAGACAGGAGAACTGAAGGAGTGGTGCAGAGGTTTTCAGATGATGTCATGACCTTCAATATTCGATGAAGTGAATTTAGTTAGGTTACTGGATATAAAAAAAATCAGTGATTTTCTTACGTATAGAAAAAAAAGGTGGGAGAAACTACCCATTTAAAATAGCAACCAAAAAAGTGATAAATAGGAAACTTCATTACTAAATGAGCTTTCTAGGAAACTCCATATATTACTGAATGACTACAAAAACAGATTGATTAAATGGAAGAATAAATGCCAAGATCTGGATGAGCAGGCTTGATACTGTTTTAAAAGTCAGTTTTATACACTCTCAATGAGATTATTTAGGGAAGTTAATAAAGTGATCTTGAAGTTCACCTGGAAGGACAAATCTGTGCGAATATCCAGGAAAACATATAATAAGGAGTATAATAAGGTAGTTTTCCCCTACTGAATTTAAAGGCATAAAAATTACACAAGTTTGATACCTGCGGGAAAGTACCCAGGTTAGTAAAAGAGAATAGAAAAATTCAGAAGCATTCCAGTGTGTGCACACAGAATTTATTGCCTGCAAAAGGCCGTAATTGAAATTAGTGAGAAGACTGAAAAGCCTTACAAGAACCAGGCAGATAAGCTGGTTTCTCTAAGGCTCCTACGACGATAGGGAACTTAATGCTCCATTTTAAAAACTTAAAAATTGTTGCTTCAGCATCAGGCGAGGTACTGTTCTCTCTGTGACCTAAGTATTTAGATAGTTTGAAATTATTTTAATAAGAAAAAAATGGAGGTCATTTTTATAATCCTGGAATGGACAAGAGTAATATAAAGAGATGGTTTTAGAAGTACAGCTACCACGTCTCCTCTCTGGAAACAAACTATTAAGCAGGGTTGGAAGAGAAATTTGGAAGTGTATGTGCAGCATGCAGAAAAGAGATTCTTAATAAAGAAATCATAAGTGGCCAGTAGAAAATGGAGGATAGTTGAAACAACCCCAAAAACACAGCAATGTTCACTTTTAAGAAATAAGATACCATTTCTCCTGTCGTGTTGGCTAAAATGATAGTACTGCTGTTGACATTTGTATGACCCTTAGACCCTCATACCCTTTTGGTGGGAACACTGGTGCAGCTTTTCCTGGCAGTGATCCCCCTTGATCCATCAGCTCTGCATCTAGAAATTTTTCCAAGTAAATAATGGGAGACAGGATACATGTACTGAGATGTTTCATAATCACATGAATGATAATTCTGTGTTTTTTTTTTTGAGATTCATTCATACACTTTGGTCTTTCCTGTCGCTGTCTTTAATGTTGGAATACCATTTCTTTTGTCTTCTAGCAATTTTGACCGGAGCAGCTGTTGGACTTGCAAATGCAGGTTCTCTAGGGGTGGGGCAGCAGTCTGCCCCCAGCCTAAGCACTGTCAGTCAGATCGACCCCAGCTCTATAGAGCGAGCCTATGCAGCCCTTGGACTGCCCTACCAAGTCACCCAGATGCCAGCACAAGCCCAGGTGCAAGCGAAGGGTCAGCAGAGCCAGCAGTCTGGGCAGTCTCCCCAAGGCATGCGCCCCGTGAGCAACATGAGTAAGTTTGCATGCTCCTAGTAACAGGCGTGGCATTGCTCGTGTGTGTAAGTGCTCTTTCCAAATGCAGTACTCACTCCTTAACTTAGTTTAAGGTTAGTTTCTCTTGCTTTGTTTCTGTCTACTTGATGGATTTTTGAAATTTTTAGTTACAGCATAAAAGGCCCTTTTTAAGTCATCTACCAGAGTACCTGCTAATAGTTTATATTCTCCGGATCACTTTATGCAGATATTTGGCTATATTTGCAGGTATGGGATCACATACATTATTCTTTAACAGGGTAGGCGTTTTTTCTCTCGTAATACTCAATGTCTCCTTTTGTATAGTACTTCGTTGTATATAATAATCGCTTGCAGGTCGACATTTAGGTTTCCAGGTTGTTTTTGTTTTTTTTCCCCTGCTTTAAACCCCACAACAGAAACGTCCCTTGTTTTGGTTTAAAATGTGCAGAAATGAGTGTGTTATCGTTAATACTGCTTTTCAGATACCTGGCGGGGAGTCCCTTTTGAAATAGTTTTTGAATGCACTTGTTTGCCTTATCTCTTCTTGTGGTGTGACTGGGAGGGGAGGGGGAGAGAGAGAGGTTTTCTAATATCCTGACTTTTTTATTTTGGGCATATTTGTTTCTCTAATTGTATATGATAAAATGGGAGAACTTTGCTCTATGATTATTGCTTTGCTACCAGGAAGTTGAACATTAAAAAAAATTTTTTTAATAGTTACATATCCACTGCTAATGAGTCTGCAGCCTTTGATACCTTGCCTTTTATTATGAAATCATGTATTCTTGATGGTGAAGTTTTGCTTAGCTAGAAAGTAGTCTGATTCTGAATAATCTACTGTGTATTTTCCTATGATACCCGTTTTCACCCTACTGTTGGTATTCACAGTAGGCTTTGGTTTCTGACCATTACTGTTTGATCTTAAACGAGGGAATAAAATTGGGCACACTGCCCTTAACAAAATGTAATCTTACTAGTTTTTGTTGTTTTTAATTTGTAAGATTACAGGTAATTTTACATATCCAGTATGGAACAGTCATTCTACTGTCCAGAAATAAACATAGTTAAAATTATCTCACCCTTCAGGTTACGGTCTCTGTGTCTGAGATGTCTCAGTTATGCTTCATATACTGTTTTATAACTTGCTTTTTATTTTGAGCATTTTTACGTATAAGTGGAGGTCCACATCATTCTTGATAATTACATAATACTAATCTTCTGAGAGTCCCTGGGGGCCACGGACGGTGAAGTGCTTGACTACTAGCCGAAAGGTTGGCAGTTCAAACCCACCCAGAGGTACCTAAGAGGACAGGCCTGGCACTCTGCCTCCAAAAGGTCATGGCCTCGAAGCCCCTGTGGAGCAGTTGTGCCCTGCACACATGGGGGTCGCCATGAGTTGGAATCTACTTGAGGGCAACTAACAACAGATCTTTTACAGTAAGATTTTTATCATAACTCACTAAATACTTGGAAGGATAGATCAGTTTATTCTATAATTTTTTAAATTGCTTCTTTAATTTTTATAAAAAGAAATCATATAGTTTTTCAAATGTTTTAGTACAGCAAATTTACTTTTTTCTCTTTCTCTTCCGTAGTGTGTTCTGTTGCACCCATTTTTACCATTTCTACTTCTTGTATTGACAGTCCAGGCATTCTTCTTCCTTTTTTTTTTTTTAACTAATACTGTAAAAGTATTTGAAATCTAATGATTAGTTTTTTAGCACAGCTTGAGCCACATACTGTAATATTTTAATGATACTATTTTTATAAACAGTGCTCAACAAAGACTGTTCTCTCAAAGTTAAAATTCTGAGAGTGGAAAAGCAGACCCTTTGAGCCCCACCAGTTTGTTTTGATTTTTAATAATTTGGATCCAAGATGCCAGTGGTGGTGTTAGGTGCCATTGAGTAGATTTTGACTCATAGCAGCCTTATGTGTAACAGAATGAAACACTGCCCAGTCCTGTGCCATCCTCAAAACTGTTGTTATGCTTCAGCCCATTGTTGCAACCACTGTATCAGTACATCTCGTTGAAGGTCTTCCTCTTTTTCCCTAACCCTCTACTTTACCAAGCGTGATGTCCTTCTCCAGGGACTGGTCCCTCCTGATAACATGTCCAAAATACATGAGACAAAGTCTCCCCATCCTTGCTTCTAAGGAGCATTCTGCCTGTACTTCTTCCAAACAGATCTGTTTGGTCTCCTGGTAGTCCGTATTCTCTGCCAGCACCATAATTCAAAGGCATCAGTTCTTCTGCAGTCTTCCTTATTCATTGTCCAGCTTTTGCATGCATATGAGACAATTGAAAATATCATGGCTTGGGTCAGGTGCACCTTAGTCCTCAAAGTGACATCTTTGCTTTTTAGCACTTTTTAAAGAGGTCTTTTGCAGCAAAAGACCCACAGTGGAATGCATCGTTTGATTGCCTGACTGCTACTTCCCTGGATAGTGTCAGGGAATTTCTGATTTCTTCCAGTCAGCTTTGTAAGTCAAATTTTGCAGTCATTACTGAGACTATTTTAGCAGTGTTAGCACTCTGTCAGACTGGTTCTTTAATATACCTTAGAGTCTTCATTCCTGCCTTTTTGGTGTTCACTGCTTGATCAGTTGATTTCATTCCTGAAAGCGTTCTCAAAAAGGGATCATTTCTTGTTTTTAACTAGTCAGGAACTTAGATAAATTTTTCTTAAATTTCTGTGCCCTGTACCCATAAACCATTTTGTGTTTTTCACTATTCAGTGACAAGAAGTGTTAACTTGCTAAGTAATCATATGACCACTTTCTCTGAAAAACTGGACCAGGAGGTGGAATGAGGAGAGAACCTGCCTTTGCGGGGTTGTTTTTAGCTCTTCTGTATTAAAAGTACATGCAAAAGAGTGAGGAACAGAAAGATGGACCTGGGGTCTTCCTTTTTCCCCCTTTTCTTTTATATCCTTTGATTTGGACTTCAGATGGTTCTTTCTCTCCCTTTCCATGTTACACAGAGTGCCTCTTGCCTCTTTCTTTGTGTTTAGGATCTTGTCCCAATGCAGTTGTCTACTCCTGGCCTGAGTTTTTGTTTTTAGAATTGGGTATTTCCCATTCATCTTTCAGACTAATGTGTATAGTTCCTTTTCCTCTCCTTTTATAGTATCTGTGTATGTACATTTGTATATACCCACAAAATTATTTGGACATTAGCTTCTTGAGATTTCTTTTTTTCCCCTTTCTTAGTGTGTTTATTTTAGGGTCAGGATTAAGATTAATCAAATTTTCATCTCTCTCTCAGTTTTCAGTGAGCCAAAAACCTCTAGAATACTTCATTCATTTCTTCTGCTGTTAGAGCCCCCTTCCCCTTTTTTTAAATTATTGTGAAAATATGCATAACAAAAACACTCAACCTCATCAGTTTCTACATGTACAATTCAGTGACACTGATGACATCCTTCAAGTTGAGCAGCCATTTTCACCATCCTTTTCCAAATCCTTCCACCACCTTTAACATAAACTTGGTGCCCCCCCCCCGCTACCCCCACCACCACCACCCCCAGTAAAAACTCCTTTTTTCCCCCCTTCCTCCCACCCTTGGTAACCACTGATAGTCTTTGGTTTATATGTTTGCATGTTGCATATAAATGAGATCGTATAGTAGATCCCATCTTGGTCTCTAGTTTTGAAAACTAAGTATGACAACATGCTCTACTTCCCAGCGTAGAGTTCCTGTTTACCAAAGAAAACCCAGATAGGCAAAGGCTACTTACGCTGTATTTTTCCTTTTATACCAGAACCCTTTTTAATAATGAGTGCTATATGTTCATGTTGTGTGGAAGGTGTCACTTTGTATTTTCATTTTCTTATGAATTCCCTGAAGCCTGTATAAATAAAGGAAATAATCAAAATGGAGTCACCGTGACTGAGTCTTTAAAGGGTTTTAAACTTCTATAAAAAAGCACTTATTGCATATTATAAACAAGTGACTGCTTTTTCACATCACAACAAAATCTTAAGCAATTTATTTTAACCAAAATTTTATATTTTTTGCTAATGTTTATATCAGAGCTTTTTGACTATAAATGCCTTTTTCAAGTTTTTTAAGTGATTCCTTAAATCTTCTGTCTTTATTAGAATTTTATAATGGAATTTACTGGGATGATAATAATTTTATATTCTTACAGTTGATGATGGTCATAAATATGGCCCTGGAGTTTCAGCTTGATCTTAACCTAGTACCATATTCTTGGAAAAAGTAAAGAAATATACGCAATTGTTAAAACCCAAATAAGTACTGATAAATCTGTTTTCTTACCGTTTTCATGTCTCTTACGAGTTTGAAATACTAGACAAAGCTGTTCTCATTCACCAACTACCTTTATTTTAGGATGGCACTTGGGGGTCAGTCGTGATCTGGTAGGCTAAATTCATGAATGAGACCATGTTTTGTCCTTAATGGTGTAAGATTTTTATCTCATCTGTAAACAAAAGCAGTATACTTCGATTTATTTGGCAACCTATAATGTTTAGCTTGGATGTTAACCTACTAGTAATTGTGGAGACAAGATTCAAACCTCACTAATTGGATCACAGAGAACATGCCCCTACCCAGTGTGTGTGGAACCTTGAAACATCACAGGGCTTAAAGATAGGACTCTGACTTCTTTACGCCTTTTATCGCCAACATATACCATCTTGATCATCTCCTAGTAGGAGCTCAGAAAAGGCACATTCGCTGAACTCACACAGAAAGGCAGAGCTGGAGCAGAAATCAGTGCCTTTCAGCCGATAACGCATCTGACGCTGGAGCCAGTGGTGGTTCAGTGGTGGATTCTCACCTTCCATGTGGGAGACCTGGGCTCCATTCCCAGCCAGTGGACCTCATGCACAGCCACCACCTGTCGGTGGAAGCTTGCATGTTGGTTGATGTGATGCTGAAAAGGTTTCCGTGGAGCTTCCAGACTGAGAAGGGATAGCAGGAAAGACCTGGGAAACGAGTGCTTAGTTGTGTCACGTCTCACTCAATCACTTACGGTATTCTTGGGGGTCCTGCCAAGAGCATGGATTGGGTATCTAGTTAAAAATCTAAGACAAAAACTTTGTTTAGGAAATTAGAACCATAAAAAAGTATCCCTCCAACAGAAACTTAAAATCTTCTAGGTTTTTCCATCGTACTTGCCACAGGTCTAAGGTAAAGGTAAGAATTTAGTAACTACTTTTCCATGTTTAAATCTGAGTACAATTTTTTCCCCTAGATTTCTTTTGAAATTTTCAAACCTATATTAAAGTTAGAATAGTCCAGTAGCACTATATATTGTATTCTTTACCTAGACTCACTAATTTTTAGTATTTTTGCCACATTTGCTTTGTTTTTATGTAAACCTGAGACATCCTGACACTTCTGTTTCAGCGTATGTCTCTTGAAGAAAAGGACATTGTTTTCCATAACCACAATACCAGTATCACACCTGAGAAATTCAACATTTAGTTTAATAATTAGATCCAGGTGAAACATTTTGGGGACAAATATGTCATAAATGGTGGTGTGAATGTGATCAGTGTTACTTTCAATATAAAAAATTCTTGGGACTCTTTTTTTGCCTTTAAGTAGCCTTTATAGTATCTTAGTTTTCTTTTTATTGCCGACCTTCAAATTATTGATTAACTTACTCTCTTACAGCCATCTTATGAAAATTCTGGAACTGTTAATACCAAGAACTTGCCTCTTGGCTTCGTTTTGTATGCTCTCGTTTGATGTAGCTGTAATCTCTAGTTGATGCTCCTAGACTGTCAGCTCTTTATAAAGAAAAAATTTATGTTTATGAGTCTGTGTCATCTTATCTTTACCTGAGGAATACAGTACAGGTTTCCCCTGCTATCCAAAAGCAGGATGTCCCTGTGAAACCTTTCATAAACCGAATGGCATAAAGCAGAGAAGCAGTTTTCATTAATTTATATGAGAAAAATTTTTTAGAATTCCCAGACCCAAAAAAATAACATACCAAATAATACCAAGTAACATACAAAGCCTAAAATAATACTAGCATATAGTGAAAGCAGCAATGATGTAAGTACACAGCCTAGGTAGGAATCATGTCTATACAGTATAGCATCACTTCCCAGAATCAGGAATCTAGTGAGCACACTGGGAGGTTGGGAGGTGGTGGTAGTAGCCTAGCTGGCAGTGGCACACGTGCCTGGGTTGAAGGGCCAGGATTCGAATTCCTCAGAAGAGTCCATTATATTAACCGTATGTGCCAGGGCGTCTTAGTTGTCCTAGGGCTGCTATAATAGAAGTACCACGAGTGCGTGGCTTTAACAAAGAGACATCTATTCTCTCACAGTCTAGGAGGCTAGAAGTCCTAATTCGGGGTGCCAGCTCCAGGGGAAGGCTTTCCTCTCTCTGTCAGCTCTGGGGGAAGGTCCTTGTCATCAAATAGTCCCTTGATCTAGGACTTTCTCAGCACAGCGGCCCCTGACCCAAAGGACACACTATTCTCCTGACTATTGTTACTTGGTGGTATGAGGTCCCCATGTCTCTCTTGCTTCTGTCTTTTATATCTCAAAAGAGATGGACCCAAGATTTAACCTAATCTTGTAGATTGAGTGCTGCCTTAGAATCAACTCGACGGCACTGGGTTTTTTTCATTAACATAATATAACTGCCCATGATCCCACTTCTTTAACATCGTACAGGTAGAATTTGTAACACATAGGAAAATCACATCAGATGACAAAATGGTGGACAGTCACACAATACTGGGAATCATGGCCTTGTCAAGTTGGCATACAATTTGAGGGAACACAGTTCAATCCATAACACGAGGGATGAGCCCTACAGTTAGAGACACCACGCTTGCTCCTGGCGGGTGGAGGGATGTGCGCACAACCTCTTTAACAGCTTCCAATTCTTGCCCTTTTTTGTAAAAGCAAAATTCCTCTTCGGTTTTCTTTCGGTTATTGAAAACAGGTACTAATGTAGGTCTTCCGTAAAAGCTAAGTGGGGTAAAGCGAACTTCCGTAAAGCGGGGGTTACCTGCACTGGGTAACTGGATAAAGAGCCCAAGTGAACATGTATAGTCACACTTCGTTGGGAAAGTACATACACAGTTCCAGTTTGGAATTGCAGGTGTGTCTCCCACTGCGGCAGAACTGGCTGTAGTGCTGGAACGTCTCACAGGTTACGCATTTTAGGTACCTGCGATGGTCAGGGGCAGTTGAGCAAATGGTAAGCAGCATTCATTCAGTTGTGCGATGTGCTGAAAAAACGGCCGTCTGTGGTCCTTACTCTGTAACATCATCTAGTTGGACTGAGCAGGCAGATTAAGTAGACAATGCTACAGTTTCTCCTGACTTAGGTTACAAAGATTTGGTAGCAGGGAGAGGAAGAGGGAATCCTTTCTGGGGCTTAGAATTCATTTTTAGGTATTTTATTTCAAAATTAGAGCTTTATTAATGTAAGCACTCAGTGACCACGTTCTTAATCTTCTAGTTCCTGTTGAATTCAGGTATTCCATAAGTTACGATTTTACTGGTATGAGGTCTCTTCTAAAGCTTTGACAAAAGTGTAGTTTCACTAGTTTTTGGTGTCATTAATTCTGGTTTTTTTTTTTTTTTTTTTTTTCATTTCCTCCTGAGCAAGTCTGGCAGTGCCAGCCATGTCTGATTTCCTACATTCTTGAACTCCCAAGTGAAAGCTCACTCTTGTGGTCTTAGATGCTAGCCTGTGTAGGGATGGTCCTCAAGTTATGATCGTGCTGTCGGTGGCAATCATACGCTGAATAGGAAACGGACCTGGAGACTTGGGCGAGAATGTTTTGCTGTGTTTTCATGTGCCATCAGAAGGCAGTAAGAGAAGCAAGTTCACATATAGTGCACTCACTTTTTTATTTACCTCATTGCACTGTTTTCTCTGCCATCAATAAAACAAATCTATGTTAAGGGTGCATAATTTTTCTAAAAAGGACTTTGTCCATATAGAATGTTTGCAGAGACAGAATTGTGGACGACATAGTTTTATTTCAAAGGGGCCACTTCCAGCAACTCCAGAGAGCTGGCCTGCTGCCTTCAGAAGAGAAGTGCTGCCTAAGCATTCAGGGAGTATGGATGAAGTCAGCCACCGTATTCTTCATTAAACATTGCTGAAAAATGTGCACGTTATTTGCATTTTGGTAGGAACATGTTCTGTTAACTAAAATAAGGTGTATATTAGTAGACTTGGGTATCAAAAAGGTTTTTAACCACATGAAAGTTTGGTTTAGTGTTAATATTGCTGCTGGTTGTTTGTAGTTTTAAAGATACAGCATTTATTAAAATTGTTAATTGAAGAAGCAATGCTGCACATAGAATTATTCAAACCATTTAGGAGTGTTCAATAGAAAATATTTCCCTCTCAACCCAAACACTGCCTCTCACCCCCTGCTCTAGGGCACCGTACTTAGTTTCCTTATGCCCTTGCGTAAATTTTCTGTGCTTATAAAAGCATAGGCACATGTACAGTTCGAATCCCTGGATTGTTTGTTTCCAGTGTTAGTTGTATGTGTCTCTGTATACATATGTGAGTATAACTGTAAAACAAATGATCAGAAGTGGAGATTTTTAGTGAAAGAATACATGTACGGTTTTTTGTTTCTGTTTGTTTTTGGGTCGTTGTTAAAAAAAAAAGTTAAGCAGGTGCCAAATAGCTCTCCCAAGAGTTTGTTTTAGTTTACACACTGATGAATTTTGGTTGAAATGTTTTTTTTCCTGTATTGTTCTCATTCAGTACGTGGTATTCTCAAACTTTAAAAGTATTGACAGTTTAAGACATGAAAAGTATATTTGAAGTTCTGCTTTAACTGTTGCGTTCATGTTTTGTGGTGGTCCGGCTGTCATGCTCTCCTCTGTGGGTGGCCGGTGCCTCTCCTGCCAGTTTCCGTCCTGCCTGGCAGATCCGGGAGGGTACTTGTGTGTTAACCTTCACATGTGTGTTGCTTGTTATATTGCTGGTGGTATTTGTGTTGCTGATTTCTTTTCTGACTTGTCATCTGTCTCTTGACTTATAGATGTTGTCCTTGACGGCGTCAGAGTTTTGGGTCCTGACTTTGAAAGGATAAAAATTTTGTGTAACATTTTCTTCTAGTATTTTTATAGCTTTTCCTTTTTCTTTGTTATCGGTATTTAAAATATTCTCTTTTTTTTTTTTGTATTGTTTTGACTTAGGTGCTAGTCCCATGGGAGTAAATGGCGGTGTAGGGGTTCAAACACCCAGTCTTCTTCCTGACTCGATGTTGCATTCAGCCATAAATTCTCAAAAGTAAGTTTTATCTTGGGTTGGCCCTGTCACATTTCAAATATTTGTTAGAATTCCATATTTGAGTCCTTTATTTACTTTCCATGATTTGGAGGTATTCTTGATGACTGCAGGCAAACAGCCTGTTGGGGTCCCTCCTTTGGGCATTCCACAGCCTTAATTTGAAATTGTATCAGTTATCTAGGGTAACTTACGCTTTCCCAAATACAGTAGGAAGTTGTAAGGTTGCAGCTGCTTAAGCAATAAGTCTGCTCTCTCCCGTTACCTAAGGAGTTCCCTAGATGAGCTGTATCAAAGTTTTAGCTTAGACCTAATTTATAACACACAAGTCTTCATCCTCCCCTCCACATAGAGTTGCTGGAGGTTTATGTCTTACCCTTGCACAAGTACAAACACATACACACTTTTTATAAATGTGGTCACATGCTTTTCTCACCCAGACTTCTTTGCGTAAATAGATTCCTCAGACTGTATTGGCTCCAGTGCGCACTAATCACTGTCAGCTGTACTTAAACAAGATCTTCTTTCGCCTACTCTTCCTCACTGACCTATTTTATGATTCCTTTTTTTTATAAAGCCCAATGATGAATGAAAATGCCAGTGTGGCTCCTCTGGGTCCTATGCCAACAGCAGCTCAACCATCCAGCACTGGAATTCGGAAACAGTGGCATGAAGATATCACTCAGGATCTCCGAAATCATCTTGTTCACAAACTGTAAGATGTGGGCTCGTTTTATTGATAAAGAGTTAAATCATATGAGCACTCTTTCACTCTGCCGGCCGCTTAACCACCAGAGGCATGTTACTGATTTTTCCCGTAGCCTGGTCCTTGGTGGCAACATTTCTGTTCCTGTTGCGTTCTTGCTTCCCATTCTCTGCCTCTTGTCGCTCAGTTTTTCTCTTCACCATCACTTTAGGAGTCTTTCAGCTTTAACAGGGTGTAAAATATTATCTCTTCCTAGTGCCAGGCACATAATTAGTAATCAGTATGTTGTTTAAATATTGTTCATTTCAGTGCCACTGTCTTTGTAAAACTCGTATTTTACAAGGAAGACCATAGGCATCAGCTCATTAAAAATGTTGGCAGTGGCAGCATTCTTTTCTGTTATTCCTGATAAAGCTTTTATTATGTTGACAAGTTAAATCAGGTATGGTGATCTGTAGTCCTCCAAATGTGCATATGCCAAGAGTTTGTGAAAACACCTTCTGTACTACATTGTAGAGTTGGTGTGTGCCAGGCACTTTGCCTCGTAGATACTGTCTTATTTAATAAAAAGAATTCTTGTCAGATAAAGAAGAAGGAACTACATAGAGTGGCAGAATTTAATTGGACCCAAGATCAGAAAGATAGAGCTTGGATCATTTGATGGTAGAGCTTAATTTTCTGAACAACGTGTAGCGTGTGCCACTTGGGGAAGGCAGTTTTTACTTCCCCTCCACTTAACAGAGGGGCCGCTTTTATTCCGTCCATGCTCATTATTGGCGTGGAACCATGTGACCTAACTTTTAGCTTCTTAATTCATTTTTGTTACATTCTAAAATGTTAGCACTAAATAATAGAATTTGACGACGAAACTCAGAGATTTTAATGAAACGAATTAATAAAGAATAACCAAAACAAAGTATTACTTTTGTGATAAAGTGGTCAGAAATTTTTATTTAATATACAAAGAGATTTGATTATTTGGGATTGATCATATGATTAACTTTAAAAGTTTATTATAAGCTTGTGAATTTTCTACCAACTTAAGTAATCTTCTAAACTTCAATTTCTGCCTTCCCCATCTGGTTCCATAACACACTATGTAACTGAACATGAGTTGTCCAGATAAAATTAGTGGCTGAAAATCACATTTGTCAACTTTAAGAAACTCTAGTCTAGTGGCCACAATTTTGAAAGACGTTGCTAGAGAGTGAAACACTTTTAATATAGCAGAATCATTATGCATTTTGCCTCCTCCGGTTTAAAGTTCTAGATCTTTTAAGATTTTGTAGTGTTCGTTAGGATGTATTTAACTTAGCTGAGGAAATGCAGAGAGTAGAAAGAATTGAAGGCTGTTGCTATTTGGTGCCATGACAAAGGTTAGGTCTCCTCACTTCCTTTATGGAAATATTAGCACAGTATAATCTTTCGCTGTACATTTGGAGGGACGGGCACCAGCGAGTATTATTATGGAGTAATTTCTTATATTTTGATCAGCAAAACCCCGTCTTCAATGCAAGGAGACAATTTTATTTCAGTTAGTATTTTTTTCTGTTTCGGCATACCTCCCTCTACCCAATTTTTTTCTTTTATCTAATACGTCTTATTGTATAAAAATGAGAAAATACCAATGTTTTAGTTTTTTAATATAATAAAAAATAAATTGTACTTAGAGTATACTATTATACTTTCGTATAATGTAATTAAAAGTTTAGTAGGAGTCCTAAGTACTCAGCTACTAACCAGAAGGTCAATGGTTAGAACCCTCCTGCAGTTCTGTGAGAGAAAAGACCTGGTGATCGGCTCCGGTAAAGATTACAGCCTAGGAAACCCTGTGGAGCAATTACTCTGCCCTGTATAGGACCAGTAAGAGTCAGAATCGACTCAATGGCACACAACAATGAAAAGTTTAAAGAATTGTATGTTTCCATGATGTGAGTGAAAAGCTGATATTATAGCGATAGTTTTTTCTATTCCCAGTGTTCAAGCCATATTTCCTACTCCGGATCCTGCTGCTTTAAAAGACAGGCGGATGGAAAACTTAGTTGCTTATGCCCGGAAAGTAGAAGGGGACATGTATGAATCTGCAAATAATCGAGTGAGCATCAGCATTTTCTTATCTATATACAGTCAGAAGTGGACCTGTTCTGGTTGTTTAAATTTGTCCTGTTCTTTAACATTTATAAGTAATACTGTGTTTCAGAAAAGGGACCTTTTAGCTGTCCTGTCTTATTCTTCACTGACATCCAGTCAAGATAAGAAAGCAGTTGTCTTAAAGCGTGTGTCACCAAGTATCTTAGACTTGTCCTCTTAATAATGCAGTGTGCTCATGTAGCACTTTATCTTGGTTGTCCTTCTGTCAGCCTAGAAACCAGCCCTGTGCTGTTTTCACTAGTGTGTGGTGAATCAGCTGCCCAGCACATCTCAAGTAATAGTCCCACTTCTCACCATCAGTTGAATTTTCTTTTTTAAATTGGCTCTTAAAAATGTAGCATACTGTCTGTATCCTGTAAATTGCCAGGATGTACTTAGTAAACCTGCTTTGAGAAGTCATGCTTTATTGTGTAGGTTCATAATAAAGCTACCAGTCGCACGATCATTCCAAACATGAGCCATACTTGTAATGATTTAAGAAGGTAGATTAGATTTTTCCACTTTGAGTTTCTGCTTTCCTCTTTTAAGCTAATTTTCTATTCTTAGTTTGTTTTTTCTGTTACCTGGTGGTAGTTTCTCTTTTTCCTCCTCTCTTATTTTACTTCAAAAATGTAGGCAGAATATTATCACCTGCTAGCTGAAAAGATCTATAAAATCCAGAAAGAACTAGAAGAAAAACGAAGGACTAGACTACAGAAGCAGAGCATGCTACCTAATGCTGCCGGCATGGTACCAGTTTCCATGAATCCAGGGCCTAACATGGGACAGCCGCAGCCAGGAATGACTTCTAGTAAGTGCTTTATGATTTATTCTCTCAAAGAATTCCATAGACTTTTACTAACTTTGTTCTGAGACCCTGGCTTTCATGGGCACTCATTGACTTGGATATTAATAGGCTGACCAGATTCAGAGGCTCTACAGAGGCTTTCCTTCTTCCTACACACAGTTGTTGCTTACGTTGCAGCTCTTCTTTACACAGTCTGTCCCAAGGCTAAAGACTATTTAGTTTTTTAGAAGTATACTTTAAAATTATATCTTGACAGCTTTGACATCTCAGTTTTCTCAGCTGGATGAAGTAAACAGATAAGGATTATTATGCATGACCTAATTCATTCTTGACTTACTGGGTTCCAAGCAGTGGAATCTGGAGTGGGCACACAACAATGAGCAAGAACACAGGGTACTGAAATGCTGTGAGAAAGGCTATGATGAAGGCTAGGGCACGGAAAGCTGTTTACCGATAGGAAGTGCCAGCAGATACCAGCTCTTAGGTCATCAGTGGATTCTAGATAGGCTGATCCCCTCAGCCCTCGCTGTAGTAAAATGGGGAACCATTGGTGGTCCCTGGCCTTCAGCAGCCTCATTTGTTAATTTTAGTGTGCCAAACAGATAACTATTTTCTAATTGGGTCACGAGGTGAGAACAACTAGGAAGAGCAACAGCACTCCTGGCAGAGAGAACAGCATATATGGAGGCCCACTGCTAAGGGAGCACACAAGTATTTTTCGAGTGTAGTTAAGAGTAGGTGGGCAAGAGACAGGGCCGCATGAACCAGAGACTACATCATCCTGAGACCAGAAGAACTAGATGGTGCCCAGCTACAACCGATGACTGCCCTGACAGGGAACACAACAGAGAACCTCTGAGGGAGCAGTGGGATGCAGACCCCAAATTCCCATAAAAAGACCAGACTTAATGGTCTGACTGAGACTAGAAGGACCCCAGTGGTAATGGCCCCAGACCTTTTGTTGGCCTAGGACAGGAACCATTCCCGAAGCCAACTCTTTAGACAGGGATTGGACTGGACAATGGGTTGGAGAGGGATACTGGTGAGGAGTGAGCTGCTTGGATCAGGTGGACACTTGAGACTATGTTGGCATCTCCTGCCTGCAGGGGAGATGAGAGGGTGAGAGGCTGGCAAAATGGACACGAAAAGAGAGAGTGGAGGGAAGGAGTGGGCTGTCTCATTAGGGGGAGAGTAATTGGGAGTATGTAGCAAGGTATATATAAGCTTTTGTGTGAGAGACTGACTTGATTTGTAAACTTCCGCTTAAAGCACACACACACAAAAAAAGTGGGCAAAGAAATGTGCAGAAATGAGAAAGTCAAGTCTAGAATTGGGGAAATGGCTTCAGTGCTGATATTTTGAACTAGGGTATAGAGATAAGTGAACACATTTGAGATAGATGAATTTGGTAGAATTAACTTGGTTCCAGGTGAAATTTGAGTCAAGTATGTATTCTGTCAGATACTAAATTATATTCTTATGTTAGTGTAAAACAGTGTGGTACTGATGTAGGCAGGAACAAACAAATACTAGCGGAACTCGGTAGCCTGAAGTATACACGTTGGCCTTTAGCTTGTACTCACAGAATGAGATCCCATGGGGTTACAGTGAGTTGAAGATCCACTTGATGGCATCTGGCAACACCATATCCCATACACAGAAATTAATCATAGACGAGCCGAGAGTTTTAAAAACAAGAGCATTACACAGAAAACTAAGGAAATATGAAATTCAAGATACCAATCTCCTTAAAATAAAAAACATTGCAGAAGAAAAACCAGGAAAGGATATGAAGGAAGAAGTAGCAAAATCAGTATGAGATATCTGTTAAATAAATGTAAAGATATCTGGAACTTGTGCAAAAAAATTAAGACCTTTTTAATTTTTTTATGTTTTTTGGTTTTTAGGAATTTAATTCCAGGTAGTAATGGTACAATTGCACGAAAGTATTTATAGTAGCATAATTTATACTATTGAGACATTTGAAACATCCTAAAAGTTTTCCAGTATTGCATTGCAAAAGCAACCATATATCTGTACATTAGAATAATGTCATCAAGGCGCCCTTAGTGTGTTCCGTTTATACCCAGTGGTAGAAAAACTGACCAGACCTAGGCAAGCATCAGAACCCTTGACTTAGAGGTAAAGGGGAGGGTGTGGCTGAGAAAGTGACAGTCCCACCTACACTATTGAGCACACACACCCAGATAGGGCTGCCCCTGTTCGCAGGTAAATTTTTGAATACAAGGGAAAGTCATAATCAGCGTACTAGAAAATGCATTTGAAGAATTACTGCAGAAAACAGAAAAATTTTGAAAGAAAAAATTTCCACACAAAAGGAATGGAAAGACAACAGGGGATAAGAAAGGAGCTGGGAGTACTGTTGTCATCATTGTTGTTAGGTTCCATTAAGTTGGTTCCGACTCATAGCAACCCAGCGTACAGCAGAACAAAATACTGCCCGGTCCTGCACCACCCTCACAGTCGTTGCTATGTTTGAGCCCATTATTGCAGCCACCATGCTGACTAAGCTTAAAAACCATATTAGCAACAAAAAATATGAGATTATATGCAAGATTTAAAAAGCTGTAAAATAAAGTGGAAAAGAACAAAAATCCAGTCAGTACACAGATAATAACTATGAAAAGCAGCTTTTTGAGAGAACCAACAGCCTAACAATGTAGGTGCTGTTAGTCCTGTTTTACTGCTGAAGAGCTGAGGTGTAGAGAGTGTAACTTGTCCATGATCTCACGGTGAAGTGGTAGAGCCAAGATTCAAACCTGGAGCTGCCTCCACAGCCTTCTCCAACACATTAGGATATGATGACTAAAACAAAATTACAATTAAAAAAGTTTTAAGTAGTAAGAGTATATTTCTCTTGAATATTTTCGTGAAATAAGCTGAATCGACCAGTCAGAAATGTGTTCTGCAGAAGCATCCAGAAATAAAACCAAACCATTAAAAAATAAATAAATAAATTTGGCAGGTAGTGGCTTCATTTTCATGCTTAGGTTTTACATTCTCTTCCTGGGAACACTGTGAAAGGACTCTGGTTCCTAAGGAATGTACTAAGGTCACACTATTTGGAGGTATCTTTTTTATATTTCTGAAGTTAACATTTTCTTCAAGTTCCTGTGTAATGTAGTGCTCTATTCTTTTGAGAATCAGGCTGAATTTTCGCAGATCCTGTTAAAAGATCTTTGGTGGGGCTTTTTGTTTTTGTTTTAAAGAGAAGGGCAGCTGGGTCCTAAATGCTTTTCTAACCCTCTTTTCTATTCTAGATGGTCCTTTACCTGACCCGACTATGATCCGTGGCAGTGTGCCAAACCAGATGATGCCTCGGATAACTCCACAACCTGGTAAGCAATGAAAGAAATCCTGTGCCCTACCACAGTTCTTTCAAGAGGGTCTGTGGTGTACTACAACATTATGGCTGCCCCCTAGTTGCTGTTTTACGCAATCACCCACTTGAGAAGCCAGAAAGCCTCTTCGAGTTGGAGCTCAGGGAGGAATAGATGATAAAGAGGAGGCTGATGGGCAGGTCAGGAGGCACATAACAGTAAATGATCAAGCATCCACTTAGGAACATTTGGCCTAGATGGAATTTACTGACGAGTGTTACCTTTGATTAAGAAGCCCTATGTGAATTAACAGTGCCCTTCGCTCATCCATTGTGATAAAATGGTTTTGAATCAGAAAAAACTCTTCCCTTTATTCTCTAATTCCATGGGGGTGTTGAGATCTAATATTGTGTACCTGTTCACAGGTTTAAATCAATTTGGCCAGATGAGTATGGCCCAGCCCCCAATCGGCCCCCGGCAAACCTCTCCCCTTCAGCACCATGGACAGTTGGCGCAGCCTGCAGCTCTCAACCCGGTCAGTTTAACTTCTCTGGGTAATCTGTTTAGCCTTTATCTGATGGTATAAACATTTAAAATATCTTTTTTCTTTGTTCCTACTTCATAAAAATTCTCACGTTTGTTTAGTGAGCTCTAAGTGACTTATCGACGACCTGATTGTTTCTGCAATTCTGTTGTACTTGACCCTTAATGTAGACAAAGCAAATGCTTTGCTTGTGTTTGGGAGATAAGAATAGGTATTTAAAAGAAGTGGAGAAAACTAAGTTGTATACCATGATTAAGTAGTGAATGCTAAACAATCCTTAATTTTTTCAACCTAGAAATTTGGTGTTTAGGAATTTATTCTAAGAAATAATCGAGATATTATAAGGAATAGTGTGAAAAGGAATAGTGTGAAAAAATTCACTTGGAGGATTTTGTACTGTATCCTCTGTACTGAAAAAGTGGTCATGTCCTGAATGTAATTAGAAGATTCATTATGACAAAATTATGGTACATCTGTAAATCAGGATGTTGTATAGGCAATAATTTAATAATTTATGTAATGGCATGAAAGCTGTTTGTGGCTTTAAAGGGAAAAGCAGGTTTCTAAAGAATATATCCTATAGAATCCAGTACAATTGAGACCTCTGATAAACCTATGACTTGTTAATCCGTATAAAATAAACACTAAAAGAAAGATTTACATCTCAAGCACTGTTCATAGTTTAAAAATCATAGTACTAGAGAGCTGATCAAAACCAGCCAGCCCCCTGCCCTTGGGGTCTCACTATTTTGTAGCCTGCAGACTTTGACTCAGTCACCTCTCTTCCCTAATGTTTGACTTCCCCAAACCCAGAAGCTCCCCACACAGCGAACTGCCTTTTGCACAGGAATGGAGGGGCAGCTACCTGGTTCCAGAGACTGTGAGGAGGGCCTCTCAGCATCATCCATCTGGCTCTCCTTGTTGGTCCCAACCCTTACTCTATCACAGTTAACTGGTGCCTCCAATTTTTGAGCCTTTTTGGGATTATCCAGCGTTACTTCTTGTTATCAATCTGTCGTATTTAATGAGGAATCCTAGTTGTCATTTTAATCTGTAGACAAATGATTTTCTTAGATTATAAAGTTTTTAGCCTTTGATATGCCACATTTCTTTCCTTTATTAAAAAGCTTGGTTTGTCTAGGGCAGTTGTAGAAATGAAATGTAGCAATCTTTAGAGCGTTTGTGGACCATGTATGCTACCAGGTTTGGCTGTATCCTGGAAGATTTTGTGTGTACCCCCTCTGGAGTCTTGCGTTTTGTGCTGTAACAATAGCACCAACATGACCAAAGAGCTCATGACACTGATTCACTCTCCTGACTTGACAGGGTATGCACATAAACAGCCTCTGTGTCTTAGCAGAGTTCCAGGTGCATTTGTGTACCAACAGAATTGGCACTTGTCTTTGCCTACTTGTTATTTCTTGGGAGGAGGCTTAGGTAAGCTATGAGGCTGTTTCCCATTGTCTTGGCAGGAAAGTCAATTGTTCTATCACTTTCTTCTTTCCTCAACTTTTCCCCCCACCCTTCATCTATTGTCCTCTCTTCCCTTCTCTGCTCACTGAGCCCAACAATAGGCCAGGCCAAAGCAGTTGGGTGATTCTCATTGTAGAATAACAGTGTGATGACGTGGTTTGGTGCTGTTTGTTTTTTTTTTTTTGCAGCCTATGGGCTATGGGCCCCGTATGCAGCAGCCTTCCAGCCAGAGCCAGTTCCTTCCCCAAACTCCGTTCTCAGCACAGGGAATGAATGTATCGAATATGCCTTTGGGGCAGTCCAGCGGTCAAGCACCAGTGTCTCAAGTATGTCTTGGAAGTGGATTTTTTACTTTTTCGTGGTTTTTGAAACTTGTCTTGACCCAGGTTTTTACAGGGAAGTGTGACAGCAAATAGTGGATGATAGCAGTTGATTTTTTTGAAATAACAGTTATGGATTTACGGTATTCTGAACATGCAGAGATTACTCTGTGGCATAACAGTAGTGTGAATTGTTACAAACTAGGAAATAGGCTTAATTGATGGTTTTCACTGTTCTTTAAGTAGCAAATGTCCTTTTTATAAATGAAATCTTAGTGAGGACTGCAATGTAAAGGAAAGAGAGAAGTGTAAAGTCTAAAAAGCTTAGGAAATTTCCAGAAGATTAAGTCCTTACCTCTCCCATGGCCCTGCAGTGGATGAGGTTGTCCGGCTAAATGGCTTGACGTCTGCTTTGTTCAGTTCTATGTTGACTGTGTTATCCAAAGATAGGCCTCCGGTAACAAGATTTTTGAGACATTTTGGAATGGGGCATTGCCAGTTTCTGTTTGATCACTTTGTATCCTAAATGCACATAACCTACATGTGTGAAACATCTTTACTGTTCTGAATTGACACCTTGTTTTGTTTTTCATTTTAACAGGCACAAATGTCCAGTTCTTCCTGCCCAGTGAACTCCCCTATCATGCCTCCAGGTTCTCAAGGGAGTCACATTCACTGCCCCACTCTCCCTCAACCAGCCCTGCATCAAAATTCACCATCTCCTGTACCAAGTCGTACCCCGACCCCTCACCACACACCTCCAAGCATAGGGGCTCAGCAGCCACCACCAGCAGCGATTCCAGCCCCTGTTCCTACTCCTCCAGCCATGCCACCTGGGCCACAGTCCCAGGCTCTCCATCCCCCTCCAAGGCAGACGCCTACCCCACCAACAACGCAACTTCCTCCCCAAGTGCAGCCTTCACTTCCTGCTGCTCCTTCAGCTGACCAGGCCCAGCAGCAGCCACTCTCACAGCAGAGTACAGCAGCCTCTGTTCCCACCCCAACGGCACCATTGCTGCCTCCACAGCCTGCAACTCCAGTAAGCAGAGATTGAGGTCTAGGTGGAATCATTGAAACTATAGAGTTCTATGACTTCTGTGCTGTTTCTGCTCTCTTGTTTCATTTCCTTTTGTTGTCTCACCAGTTATACTGGAATCTCTTTTTGGTTAAAGGGACTTGCTTTTCCCTTTTTTCTTCCTGTACCTAGCACAGAAGGAACTCAGAGGTACTTGTTTAGGTCTGACTTTGACCATGGTATGTTTCATGCTGTATTGAGACCTGTAGGAAAGTCTCTTTCTGCTTATTTCGTGTATCGCTTAGTGCGCTCCATGTCTTTGACATAAATTTCAAGAATCTTTTTTAAACGGTGTGAGCTCTAGTACTCAGAGTAATGAAAAAATCATGTGGCATTGAGTCCCTGTGGCCCTGTGTTAGGAAATCATGATCTACGATGAGGGGGTTGTGGGCTTGAAACAATTTATAGCTTCCTTGTGTGAGGTTGGTTATGTATATAGCAGAAATCAAAACTCTCAACTAATAGTTGAATCCTTGCTAATAGAACTCTATGTGTCAAAGCTTAGAACTTTTTCCTTGATCATTAATGCTGATATTTTAGTTCTCAGTCATGTTGGTAAACTGGGAAGTCCTGTGAGTCACAGCCACCTCATAAAATACTGTTCACTGGCAACTGGTTTGTCCTAGCCTCTGAAGGGCGGAGTGCAGAATGATATTCACCTTGTTTTATTCTATGTAGGCTAGTTTTTCTGAAAATACTAACTTCTCATCACTGAAAGGCGTAGGAAAAAAAATTACCAGTTAGTGTTGCATCCTCAATAAGTGCAAAGGAAGTACCCATTAGAACGTGATGGTTCAGTTCATTGTATTATTCTCTCTCCTTTTCTGTACGTTTGAAACTTTCCCTAATGAAAAGTTAAAGAAGATGGCCAGCCACCCTTATTTTTTTCCCTTCCATTTCTGTGTGAGTAGGAGCTCCCAGAGGAACCCCCAGCCCTCACACATGGCCCCAGAGTAGTGGTTACTCAAGAAACTTTTGCTGGCTGCCTCGCACAGTTAGCCAGCATCTGCAAGTCCTTCAGCTTCCTGTTCCTAAGCATAATTTAATAAAAAGGGGTCAAGTAGACAGAATAAGTGAAAGCATCATAAAGGGAAATAATGATACTGGCATAGAAATAGGTGGTTAATCCTACCATCCTGTTCTGCATCTTAAATTCTAGTTGTATAATTAGCCAACTTGTGGTGTGTTTTTCTGCCTCTTGTCCAGCTTTCCCAGCCAGCTGTAAGCGTTGATGGGCAGGCATCAAACCCTCCATCCACTAGTAGCACCGAAGTGAATTCTCAGACCATTCCTGAGAAGCAGCCTTCACAGGAAGTGAAAATGGAGGCCAAAATGGAAGTGGATCAACCAGAACCAGCAGATACTCAGCCAGAGGATATTCCAGAGGTAAGAGTAGGACAGTTATTTCGACTTGGCTAGGACCTCAGTCTGTTGTTGTTAGTTACTGTTGAGTAGGTTCCAATTCATGGTGACCCATGTGTTACGGAGGGAAAATACTCCATAGGGTTTTCTTGGCTGGTAGCCTTAATGGAAGCAGATCACCAAGCCTTTTCTTCCACAATATTGTAGGTGGGTTTGAACCACCAATCTTTAGCAGTCAAGCACAAACGATTTACACTACTGAGGGACCTCGGAACCTCGGTATAGAAACTCAGTTTTTTAAAAAAATCAATATTTTGGTAATTAGGGCTCATTTAATTGGTTCCTACGTCAGACAGGGTCTTCAGATACGTCCACAGGGGAGAATAGTGAATAAAATAATGGTGGTACTCTTGCTGCTTCCCAGTTGGGTCTTGGAAGTCCTAAAAAGTCCTGCTTTGCCCTTTAGACTAAAACAGAAGACTGTAAAGTGGAACCTACAGAAACTGATGAGAGAGGCACTGAATTAAAAACTGAAATGAAAGAAGAGGAAGACCAGCCAAGTACCTCAGCCACCCAATCATCTCCAGCTCCAGGACAGTCAAAGAAGAAGAGTAAGTCTTTTATGCTCTGTATTCCTGGAGATGGGAAAAAACTAAATGCCTGGAGTAGAATGGGATCGGGCGTCAGAAACTGGCCTTAATGGGATTTCATTAAGCTTGGAGCCCTGGGCCTGGCCTTTGCATTATTATTAATGTTGGAAAAGAAATTTTTTTTCCTTTAGGTATGTTGACCTGCTGCAACCACTGGGTCAGTCGTACCATCACGTACCATCATTTCTTCAGGTTGGGTGGGTGGTAGGTAGGTGGTTAGCAACCTCTGGAAGTTACCTCTTTCTAGAAGAGAGAAATTGTTCAATAATATTCTTGACTAAAATGCTGCATATTATAGCAATAATAGTAACGCTTACCGTTCAATTACTGTGTGCCAAGCAATCTACCATGTATCTGCATTGTCTTATTGAATAACTTCATAAGAGCTCTATTATGTTATTGTTCCTGGAGTACAGGCAGGAAAATGAAGGCTTAGCAGGGTTACTCAGGCAAACTGATTCGGAGTCTCTGCTCTGAACCGTTCTGCTAGAAAGCAGTGGATCAAGTTGAGCAAGCAGAAATCTGTATACTAACTCATGTATAGGAGTAGAATGTCTTGAAGCTATCCAAAAAAAAAAAAAAAACCAACCCCGTTGTCATCAAGTGGGTTCCGATCCATAGTTACTCTATCGGACAGAGTAGAACTGCCCTGTACGGTTTCCAAGGACGGCTGGGGGATTCAAACTGCTGACCTTTTGGTTAACAGCTATAGCACTTAACCACTGCACCACCGGGGCTCACTTACAGCTAGTCATCCCTTAAGCGGCACAGTTAAGATATCTCAAGGTCTGCTGTTACGTGGGCGCCACCTGGGCGGGTAGCACTTCTCCCCTTCCAGGTGTTAGAAATGTGCCCCTGGTGGTAGTTCATGGGGACAGTTTGTGTTTTGTGATTCTTGAAGTGCTTTTAGAGGATCAACCTGAATGTTTTTCTTTTGTTTAATTCATACTAATTTCAAATATACTCTTAAAGTTTTCAAACCAGAAGAATTACGACAGGCACTGATGCCGACACTGGAGGCACTTTACCGGCAGGACCCAGAATCCCTTCCCTTTCGTCAACCTGTGGACCCTCAGCTTCTGGGGATCCCGGTAAGTATGGGGTGGTGCTTCTGGGCTGGTTGATTGGTTGGTTGGTTTTAATGTAACAGCTTTATTGAGATGTAATTCACATACCACAAAATTTACCAATTTAAAGTGTACATGCAGCTCAGTGGTTTTAGTATAGTCATAAAGTTGTTCACCCATCACCACAAACAGTTTTAGAAAAATTTCATTACCCCGAAAAGAAACTCTATACCGGATAGCAGCCACTCCCCACTTTCTCCTAAAACCCCCTCCTCTGCCATCCCTAGGCAACCACTAATCTCTTCCTGACCCTGCATTTGCCTATTGTGGGCATTCATATAAATGGAATCATACAGTATATGACCTTTTGTGTCTGGCCTCTTTCACATACCTTGTTTTCAAGGTTCATCCGTGTTGTAGCACGAATCAATACCTCATTCATGTTCATAGCCAAATGATATTCATTCCATTGTATGAATATTCTGTTTTGTTGGGTATATCCTAGGAGTGGAATTGCTGGGTCATATGGTTTCTCATTTATTTTTATCATTTGCGTAGCAGTAGATCATGACGGAAAAGATGGACCCAAGTCAGCTTTGTCTGGTGTGTAAAGGCAACTTTTTTAAAGTTGCCTTTACACACCAGACCGGTCAGGTTTAACTTGAAGATATAAAGTGGTTATTGAATAAGGTGGCCAAAACTCTTCAGAGAAGAGTGCTTCCATGGGTGAAAATAATTTAGGAACTTTTTTTCCTGTTCTTCTGTCTGACTAGATGGATCACTGAAGCAAGTTCTGTGCACTGTTTCCTCATTTGTAGGCCCTTTCTAGTATGAAAATTTTTAAGGGTCTTTGCCTTCTTGGTATTTGACCTAATGTCACATACACCACAGTGACACCTCTGGAGTAACCTCGTAGACCGTCAGCCTGCTGTCTGGAAATTCTGCAGTAGCTCTAGTGGATACTTCTGTTAGTTACTCTCCGCTCTCTGAGCAGCTTCAGTATCTGTGTATGCTAACAACTGGAAAAAGTGTGCACACCAGCTAACTGGGAACATGGACAGCTCAAAGACTCGACGTGATCTGGAGTATTAGTGATGATAATAGGATGACACTCCAGCTGCCTTAAATATACTGGGACTCTTCGGTGATGTTGTTTGGTGTCACTTGTCTTTCTAGGATTACTTTGATATTGTGAAGAGCCCCATGGATCTGTCTACCATCAAAAGAAAGTTAGACACTGGACAGTATCAAGAGCCATGGCAATACGTGGATGACATTTGGCTTATGTTCAATAATGCTTGGTTATATAATCGGAAGACATCACGGGTGTACAAATACTGCTCCAAGCTGTCTGAGGTCTTTGAACAAGAAATTGACCCAGTCATGCAAAGCCTTGGATATTGTTGTGGCAGAAAGGTAAGAGATTTTCAGACCCGCCTTTTAACTTTTTAGGGCACCTAGCCTGTAGCAGCTAGGTTAAGAGAGTGCGCTGCTTCTGACTCTGACAGGGTTTTTCTCGTACTGCATCGTTTGTACCAACTTGCACCTGCCACGGTAATACCTGTTTGCATCCCTGCACTTTCTGTAGAGATGCTTTTTGCATAGATGTTAATCGTATTGAAAACTCGACCAGTTAGAACACTGAATCACTAGACTGTAATCTAAAGTAGGGACTTTATCATACTCATCTGTGTGTGCACGTTGTCTGGAATGTGCTGGCTTTTTTGTGTGTATAAATTCACATTGTTGAGCTCCCCGTGTCCTGTTGAGTTCTGCGGTAAGTTATGGAGGGGTATGACTGCTAAGCCTGTCTCAGGGTGGTGAAATAAAATAGTATTATTGACTAAATAGTATGCTTAAAAATTGTTAAAATGGCAATTTTGCTATTATAGATATTTTACCACATTTTTTAAAACTTAAAAAAAAAAAAACTTGAATGGTTTTAGTTCTATGAACTACTTTGGAACTGAAATAGCCCCGTTCTGATTAACATATATGAGGACGAAGACATTACTGACTTTTGTTTCTGATTTGCCAGTGTTGTAGGCCTTCAGGCCTCTGTGCTATTTAACAAATGGTTTCTTTTGCAGTTGGAGTTCTCTCCACAGACACTCTGTTGCTACGGCAAGCAATTATGCACAATCCCTCGTGATGCCACTTACTACAGCTACCAGAACAGGTAAGCACAGCCATGTGTGGACACGTGTCCCATGTCTAGGCACAGCATGCAGATGGACCAGCGCAGATGCAGTCATGGTTCACATGTAACTTGCTTGAAACAGCTGTACCACACAAGTTCCGTTCTCTGCTTTCTGCCTTTGTTTGCAGAATTATAAACTTCCCTAACACAAAGTAGCCTTGTGTCAGGTGTCTTGGCCCTTATTTCTGTAAGGGAGGAACCCAAGGCTTTCTGAGTTGGTGGCAGAGGTAGGACTATGTCCCAGGCCCCACTTCTCTTTCCGTCATTTTGTTATATATAGCTCACCACTGCCTCAGACAAAACCAAGAAGATTTTCAAACTAATTAGTCTTTCTGCTTGCCCGTGAAATAGTTGGTGGCTTGTCTCCTTGCCCAAAAACTACCCAGAAAATGTGAAACTCAAGCTTGTTAGCCCAATATACCTTTTTGGAAATACTTCCTTTCTGTGTGGCCTAACCCTAAGTAGTTCTTCTGGGAGTGTATGAAAACAGGACTGCATAGGTTTTGCCTTGCATCTGGTAAGCAAGTAAAAAGGAGAAACTCAAATACCTACAAAGATTGGCATCTGGCAGGATGGTAGGGGCTCTAATAAACTAGCCAATTCTGTCTTACTTTCCCCTGCCCAGTCAACTGCTGTAGTCACATAAATCCCATTCACTAATCCATCATGACAGTCACGGTTTGCCCCGTTTTCAGTAATCAGCCCCCAGTGTAGCTTGCAACTGTACTCTTTATTTGGGGCTTTGATACAGTCATAGCAAGGCCAGGCAGTTTATTTCTTTAATGATTCCGAGCCTGTGGTGTTGGTTTTTACTGAACTTGTGTGCTACAGATGTATTTTCTAGCCTTTTTTTTTTTTTTTTCTAGTCACTTAAACTTTTTTTTTAATTTACAAAAAGTTAGGTGCACTCTTAATGCTTTATAGTCATTAGAATCCATGGTTTCTTACTCAGTGAAATCTGGGAAAGGTAAGACTCAAGTTGTTGGCAACACCTTATGTTCAGAAAAGTAGTAACAGCTGGCGTGAAGGTTTCCTCATATTATAGTCTTGGGATTTGTACTATCAAATCGGTACAAGTATTCTTTGTACCGAGGTATGTGTGATCCGTGCACCTGCCCCTACCACAGCCTTTCTCTGCCTGTGCCGATCGGCAGCTCTAGGCAGTATTTCTTTAACTGCTTGTGCAGGCTTTTCCATGAAAGACATTTTTTTACCGATATGGCTTCCTTGAGTTTGATTGGTGACTTGCAATCCCCAGTTGTTTTTAGATGATCATTTCCTGCTACCGCATCCATAGTGGATTTTTTTTCTTCTTTTTTATGTTTTTGGAAGTGGGGAGATCTGTGTGATTGCTAGGATTAGGTGGTGGCCAGAGTGGCAGTTCTCCCCTACCAGTATATTATCCCTCTTATTCCTTTTGACCATTTGTACCAAGTAGCATTCATTACTGAAATGAAAGGGTGTGGGTCTGTGTAAGTGGAACTTTTTTTATTTGCTGTAATCATTTGCAACTTGTGATCCCATTTGAGATATTTAATGCTAATCTGTTGCTTTGCCTTGGCTTTCTGCTTTGTGTTGTCCTGTCTTGCTTTTATGTTTTTTGTTGTCCTGCAATCCCTCATTTCTTTGTTTGTTTTGTGTTTTTTTTTTTCTCCCTCATGCTTGTCGTTGTCTGCACTTGGCTTTGATTGCAAAAAAAAAAAAAAAAAAAACTGTGGGGCCCATAAATCTGCATCATTGAATGTCCTTGTCGCCGTTGATGACCTGCTCTCTGCTCCCGTCCCCCTCCTTGGCCTGCTGTGATTGGTGGCTTCGTTGCTTGGCTTTGGCTGTGTTGTGTGAACGGAACAGTTCACCCCAGTATGGCCTTCTTGCCGACAGGTATCATTTCTGTGAGAAGTGTTTCAATGAAATCCAAGGGGAGAGCGTTTCTTTGGGGGATGACCCTTCCCAGCCTCAAACGTAAGTAACTGCATTGTTTTGAAAAGTGCTGAATTATTTCTCAGTTTGCCGTCAGGTGATGATGTTCAGGTTTCTAAGGAAGAAATCATCTGATCCAAAGCTACATTGTCCAGTATGTTGGCCATTAGCCACATATGACCATTTATAGATTAAAATTACATAAAATTAAAAATTGTTCCTCAATTGCAAAGCCTCGCTTCAAGTGCTGTGCAATAGTCAAGTGTGCCTAGTAGCTACCATATTGGGAAACGCAAATAGAGAACTTCCCGTTAGATAGCACTGATCTAGGGAATACATCAGCCTTGGACAGCCATCTTACAGGTAGTGAAGGTATTTCTTTTATAAGGAAACGATCAGCTTATCTTTTAAAAACTGAAAGGTTAATGCAAGGAAACTTCACTATTAACTGTTTTGAGTTTAAGGGGAGTTAAACTAATCACCACCTTACGGCCTTCTAGTAGGTGAACAGAGCACTTAAATCATTTTAATAATTAAGTAAATTTAACAACATGTAAGATTAGACGTTTATTAAAGTGACTTATTAGAGACTCATTTAGTTTTTTGGCATCCCAGAAGCTCATATTGTTGGGTAAATCTGTCAAGGAAAATTTTCAAACATAGCCTGAGCTGCCTGATAGTACTTCAGATCTCTAAGATTCAGTTAGATGCCAAGAGACTGTATTTCCTTCTTCCTAACCAGACTTGGATTGTTTTGTTACGAAGGAAAGAACTGTTGAGTGTAGTTTTAATATTTTTCAGGTTCATATTTTCTGGTTTATGCTATAATAAACAGAAGCTGTTCAGAACGTTACTTAAGAGTAAAAGTGGAATGATGGAATTGTCATGTCACTGGTAAAAACAGCTTCGGAGAAAAATTGGTTAATTTCTAAATTGGGTTTTAAAGTTGTACTTTCCTTTCGATCACTATTGAAATAAAATACAGTAGAGTCTGGGAGAGTAGATACTGAGAACCCTTGAGCCTTAGGGGAGACATCTGACCCTTGGCTAAAGCAGGGAAGTCAACTCTAGTATAGGTTTTCCTAATGTAGGAAGGGCGGTCAGCCTTACAGTTGAAACTGTACCGTGGCCTGCCACGTGCTCTCAACTTGAGGATGGGGCATGTCTGTAGAGTACAGAAAGCTCCCCCTGACTGAGCGGTTCTGCAGTGGGCATGAGATTCTGCATTTCTAACAAGCCCCCAGATCCTTCTGGTGCTGCTGGTCTTCAGACCACACTTTACCTTCAGCCATTCAGGAAAATGCCATTATCAGTGTAGCTGTTGACATGTCCTCATTTTGTTGGGAGGAGTCACAGTAGTCAAAAGTGAGCCCTCTCTACGTGAAGTTGAGCCTAGATAGAGAATGAGAAGACTGTCCGTTTCTTTCCCTTATGTAGTGAGGCTGTGAGTGGTGTGCTATGTTAGGTTTCAGGATGGGAGGCCATGTGAAATTTTTAAAAATAAGTACTATGAAATACAGAATTTTTACCCTTCAAAATTACCTTTTTTGGGGAACGATAAGAAACCTAAAATACATGTTCTTAATGTTGAAGTTTTCTATTGATAAAAAAAGTACTTGACTAGACTGTCTTTCAAGGAGTATTACGTTTAAGTAGCGGTTTACCTCCAACTATAAGTAACATCTTTGGTAGCTCAGTCTAGAAACATTAAAACTATAAAAAGGTGTAAGTACCTAATACCAAGAGTAACCAAAAAAAAAAAAAAAAGTACTGCCATCGAGTTGATTCCTACTCATAGCGACCCTGTAGGACAGAGTAGAACTGTCCCGTAGAGTTTCCAAGGAGCCCCTGGGAGATTCAAACTTCGGACCGTTTGGTTAGCAGTAGCACTTAACCACTACGCCACGAGGGTTTCCAATACGAAGAGTAGTAGGCAAGATTTTAAAAAATGAAAGAAAGAACCAGTATTCTAGTTCTTCCGAGTTCTCCGTTTTCTGTAAGGGGAGATAGGTTTCCTATAAAGTCCTTTCTGAAACACAAGCATTTTGTGTTAGCCAAGAATCCCCTTGTTGATGTATATTCGTAAGAGGATTTAAATAATCCATTTGAAGCCTTAGATTTGTTGCCTTTGGTTTAAGCATCTTTCTGTATCACATTTTCTCATTGTGTCTTTCTTCTCTCCTGTAGTACAATAAATAAAGAACAGTTTTCCAAGAGAAAAAATGACACACTGGATCCTGAACTGTAAGTAGTTGTAGAATCTGTACTTCGGTTTCTTTCCTTCTCACTCTGCTAGTTTGTGTGGTTGGTCAGACGATTCTATGCTCGTGGGCTAAATCTTCACAACCCTAAAGTAGCTGGTAAAAATGTGGAAAACGTGAAGGTACTAGGGCTGTTCGCCTGTATTACAGTTAATATGCATTTCACTAAATTGAATAATGTTTTGGTGTGTTATAGGCCCAAATGCAGCACCAAACAACTTCTGCTTTGCTATATCAGCACATTGCTAAAGAGCACCAGGAAGTCTGATCCCTACATTTTCCTAGCGCGGGGTTTCTAGGGAGGCTGTTCACAGCAAGGAGCACTGAGATATGTGCCATATTCTAGGTGTTCTAAAGATGTGACTGGATGGATGGTGGCATCTGGAAGTTGTAGCAGCAGTGATCTCTCACTCCTCCCTGCCTTTCTGCAGTCACATTGCAAATGCTCACATTTAATGACCGAACTTAATTGGTTTTGAAATTTGCTCTGTCTGTAACAGCGAAGAGATTTTAAAAAACAAACATCGTGTCAACTCCTTGACTGTCTTTTGAGTTGTCTGAAGTCAGGGGACATACTGGAGGTTAGTTACAAGTCTGGTGATTAATCTGCCAATGGGCTTGCATTCCAGGTTTGTCGAATGTACTGAGTGTGGAAGGAAGATGCATCAGATTTGTGTCCTTCATCACGAGGTCATCTGGCCAACTGGGTGAGGCTCCCAAGCAGTATTTTCTCTAGGATTTTCCTTATCACTTAGTTTTTCCTTCTTTGCCAAGACTATCGTATCTTCAAAGTTGCTGTCTTTAAAAATTGGTTCTATAGGCTAAAACAAAAAAAACAAAGCCATTGTTGATTAAAAAAAAATAATTAAAATTCAGTTTGAAAACATTATATATCCTAGAAATCAAGATAAAAATAGACCTTGCCTTGTTTTAATCCACATACATATATTGCATTCTGCTTTTTTTCTTTGTGGCATGTAATGTTGGCTTTTGCAGCAGATCTTCTTAATTTTTAATGAGTACATGACAACACTGACGTAATTAATGGGCTTGTTTGCTTTTTAAATTGTTTTGTAGTTAAGATTTATCAAGAAATCTTAATACCTGGAAACTGGTAAGCAGGTGTTAGATGCAGTTAAATTTACCAGATTTTGAATGTCATTTATACTGCAGTAGAAAAATGAGAAGACACAGAGATAAGGAAGGGGTGGGGGCACCTCTTTTCCTACTACCGAGAAAACATCATGTCGTGAATGGAATATTAAGTGATGACCTTGGTGAAGGTCTGATTTTTACACTTTTTTAAGGGAGATAAGTTACGTGGCTGTAGTCAAAGCATAATTGTCGACGCAAGGCAGCAGAGTTACGTAAAAATGACTAGATACAGACTTTAATGAACAAGCTGTTCTTGGACTCTAAGCTGTGTTTCTGAATATTCACCACATACTTGTCCAAGCTGCAGGTATCAGCAGCTTGGATAGCAACGGGTGGATTTTTTGGTCCGCTGTGACACCAATTTACTGCTATGGGCTGCTCCTCACTCTCCAGGAATGGGTTGATCCCAGCTCTGTTCCGAAGGAAGGTGGGAGCTGGGCATGAAGTGACTCCCCGTAGAATGAGAACTCCACACTGCCCTCTGCTGTTCACGGACTCACTGTTGACGTGGGTTTGGAGGTTATAGAAAAGCCATTGCCATCGAGTAGATTCCAACTCATAGAGATCCTATAGGACAGAGTAGAACTGCCCCATAGGGTTTCCAGGGAGTGCCTGGTGGATTCAAACTGCAGACCTTTTCGTTAGCAGCCAAGCTCTTAACCACTGCGCCATCAGGGCTCTATTTTAACAAATTTCCAGAAAATAACACTGAGGAAAATTGCAGTAGGTGACATTTAGTGGCTGCTTAGTATTTTCACTCTGGTTTGTCTTTAAATGTGCTTTTTAAATGAACTTAAGAGGAGTCAGCTGGTTGGAGATAATCTTTTTTATTCCTGTATTAATCTTGCTTTTTTAAAATTTGAAATAATAATATTTGCATCTTATTATTTGTCCTAAAGTACCCCGTTTCAATTTACAGCCCTTGACCCTCTTTTTACGCATATTCCGTTTGTTTCTTCTGTTTTTTATATTTCTTCATAGCTCTGCCTGTTTTTCAGTTAAATTAATCTTTTTCAAAAAGCTTTTTATTTTGGTTGCATTTATTTTTCATTATATATTTAGAAATATTTCTTCTAGGTTGTCTTTTTGAATTTTAATATTATTCAGAAAATAGGTTTTGTTGTGTAAAATACTTTAAATGCTTCTTTGCTTAAACAGAGTCTTGGTTTATGTTTTAGATTTGTCTGTGATGGCTGTTTAAAGAAAACTGGACGAACTAGAAAAGAAAATAAGTTTTCTGCTAAAAGTAAGTTTTATTCTTCCAAGTAAATCTTAGCAAAACTTAACCGAGTTAAGAAACGGTTCAAAGCGATGAATTCCTTTGCTTCACCCTTACGTAAAATTGCTTAACTAGAGTAAAAATCAAATTATTCTACAATGTATTTAAAGTTGAACCATAATGTATTTTTTGGTGTGAAAATAATTCATTAGACCTGAGAAAAAGAAAAATGTCTAAGGAACAGGATTTGTAAGATGAAAGATGTGTTTTTTTTTGAGTCCTGCATTTCTCCTTATTTGGGGCATTTTCTGGTGTGGGCCAGATGTGCCATTCCTTGAGTGACTCCCTCAGTATTGTCCATACCATCCTGCTTTAGACCTTATGTGATCTTTTCAATTTTGGGGGGTGGGGGTCAAATTTTATTGTACAAGCAGTTGATATCAGTAATCTTATTATAGTATTTGGTTTAATTGGTTTTGTAGATGCCTTTGCAGTATGTGGAAACCCTGGTGTCATAGTCATTAAGTGCTATGGCTGCTAACCAAAGGGTCAGCACTTTGCCCCTTGGAAACTCTATGGGGCAGTTCTGCTCTGTCCTGTAGGGTCGAATGAGTCGGAATCGACTCGACAGCACTAGGGTTGGTTTTGGTTTGGCTGCAGTATGTGGCCTACAAATTGCTTCCTGTAATATTTTTTAGAATGTCCAACATTTGTTATTTTAAAATATTATTGGAATGTAGGCATTTGTTGCTTTTATTTCCTTTAACTCTTCCAAAAATTGGAAGTTTTTCAAGATAAAAACTTAGAGAAAATGAAATTTAAAAATTATCGATTACCATGCATGTTTCCGCAGCACATATACTGAAGTTGGGTTGATACAGAGAAGATGAATTAGCATGGCACCTCTACAAACGCGATAACGCAAATGTGGGAAGTGTACCACTTTTTTTTTTTTTTTTTAAGTATTAATTATCTTGCAGACTTTTTAGAAATCCAGCAGGTTATCCTGTTTTTATTGGAAAGAGAGAAATGACGTTTGAGATTGAGCCTTAACACTGTCGATGATAAGTTTGTACCCCAGTAACTGCTGAGCTTTTATGTTCCTAGGGCTGCCATCCACCAGGCTTGGCACCTTTCTGGAGAATCGTGTGAATGACTTCCTGCGGCGACAGAATCACCCTGAGTCAGGGGAAGTCACTGTTCGGGTTGTTCATGCTTCTGACAAAACTGTGGAAGTCAAACCGGGCATGAAAGCAAGGTATCCACTAGTCATCTCCCCTTTCTTCTCCTGGGTCCACAGTTGCTCACAGGGTTGGTGATTCCAGTATGAGTGAGATGCGTTGTGGTTTTCCATCCACTCTCCACCTCACAGGTTTGTAGATAGTGGAGAGATGGCCGAGTCCTTCCCATATCGAACCAAGGCCCTCTTTGCCTTTGAGGAAATCGATGGTGTCGACTTGTGCTTCTTTGGCATGCATGTTCAAGAGTATGGCTCGGACTGCCCTCCACCCAATCAGAGGTACGACTGACTCAGATTCCTGTGGCTGCCTTCTGATCTGGCTCGATTTTCAAGTTGTAATATGTGAAAAAGCTTAATGGGCAAAGAAGTGTTGGGCGTGCTTGGTTTGGAAATCTCACGTGTCCATGTGATAAATAGAATTGTCTGTAGTGTTGACATATCTGAACGGAAACTGGGAAAACAGTTGCTGCTCAGTTTTTGCTCTTCTGTAGTAACAGTTATTACTGTTACGAACATGAGATTTGAATAGCAGCCTGAAATTGGGAATGGGAGGCAAACTCCTACTTTTCAGAAAATGGGCTTAAAATCTAGACTACGTTAAATAGCTGAGAGAACGTTGTACAGATGGGGTAGACTATGGTTTAGAATTTGTCTCCAAAATAGTGTAAGACCAGAGTAAGAATGCTGCCAGAGGACATTTGCATCAACGAATACTGACTGATAAACTGTGTGCCAGGCACTGCTAGGTACTAAAAATGTAACAAAGAAGCAGACTTACTGACTTCCCAGAAGGGTTCATAGTTTAGTCATTTACCTAACCATAACACTGTATGACGAGCATTACAAATCGTGAGGTGAGCAGAGAACCCAGAAGAGAGGAAATACGTTTTTAGTCACATAAATAAGAACTCACTATATGACTTGGTTTTTCTTCTCCCTTTGGTATAGGAGAGTATACATATCTTATCTAGATAGTGTTCATTTCTTCCGTCCTAAATGCTTGAGGACTGCAGTGTATCATGAAATTCTAATTGGATATTTAGAATACGTCAAGAAATTAGGGTAAGTATATTGATAATAAATGCCATTTTTCAAAACCATTAGTGTGGTATTGTAGTGAGACATAGGTTAAAACATGCCAATATATAAACCTTTGCTAATCTGAAGGCCTGTTTTTCTCACCTTGGTTTTTTATCTAGGAGAACTGTAACCTCAGCTTTGTTAATGTTGTCAATAGGAAAGAAATGGGCACTTGGACCACAGCTGGGCCCCTACCCTTAAAAGGCCTTTATGTTCTTGGTACCAGATGAATTTTAACTTGTTCAACTAAGCGTTTGGGGACAATTTGATTGGAACGTTTTGTTGCTCATTTGAGGGCCACGGCCTTAAACTACATTTGGTGCTTTCACACCTGGATGTCAAGACCAAAAACACGCCCAGCTCTGGAACTAGAAAGATTAGACTACACCCACTCCTCACTTATTGGCATGATTAGGTTACAAAGACCAGGTCATTATGCAAAAATCAGCATTATGCAAAAATGGAGGGTGACCATATCAGATCACAAAATGGAGGGTGGCTACATTATTATTAACTAATTGTCAAATTACATCATCACAATACTGCCAAACCACTGAGACTCATGGCCCAGCCAAGTTGGCACATAACCTTAGCCATCACAGTCAACATTACTCTCGCCTCACATCTCAGGGCTCGTTATTGCCAGATGTACATCATTAATGCACAGAATAGTCAGATAGTAGGTTTTTTCACTGTTGTCCTAAATGCAAAATGTCAGATAACAAGATAGTAAGTGAGGAGTAGGTATAGTTCCTTACCTTTAAGGTATGTATGTCCTTGAGAATATCTCCCACCTCACCTTCTAGGTTATTCCTCTTAAGAATTTGCATTTTGTTTAACTCGCCTGTTAAATTGGGTCCATTATTCCTTTGCATTGTATCCTTCATTTGGTCTTAAAGTGCAAATTTGGTATTTTTAGATCGAGAGGTCAGTCATCACTTCTACGTCTGAAATTCACAACATTCCTCCATAACCTCCAAAAAGAAGTAGCCAGTGTGAGCGCCATTATTAGTGCTGTGGGTTGTGTGTACTCTGGCCTTCTGATCTGCAGCTGGGTTGTATACTTTGTGTTATCATTGGAGAAATCATAGGTTTCTATATTGGCTCCACCTCGTGGTTTTAAAAATAGCATTCTTTCCAAAATGGATGATCTTTTTTCTTGAATATTCCTTTTCTTTGTGTTGGTAGGTATACAACAGGGCATATCTGGGCGTGTCCCCCAAGTGAGGGAGACGACTATATCTTCCATTGCCATCCTCCTGACCAGAAGATACCCAAACCCAAGCGACTGCAGGAGTGGTACAAAAAGATGCTTGACAAGGCCGTGTCAGAGCGTATTGTCCATGACTATAAGGTCAGTTGGTGCCTGGAAATAGACTGATAAAATTGGACATCTACGAGTCTTGCTGCTTTGTATTGTCTCATTTAAATGCTGTAACAAAAACCATACATTTTTCTCTAAGTCATTTGTAAAATTATGCTGGTATGTTATTTTGTCTGATTTTTAAGATGAAGTATATATGACAAAAAAGTTTAACAACTGTTAAATCCAGTCAGTTAAGTATATCAGTGTTCATCGTTCTCTTTATTTTTCCGTATATTTTAAATTTTTCAAGGTAAGAAAAACCAGGCTTTTAAAAACTTAGAGATCAACATACCCGTTTAAGGATGTGAGTAACTGAAACTATATTCTTAATAGCCATGTTAGTTTAAAACTTTATAGGATATCTCATGATACGAACTTGAACTACTGAAAGTCTCATGTTTTACTCATGGGGAGGAAAAAATCCACTGGATCCATTTTTCTCAAACAGCCCTGCAAATCCTTCTGTAGCCATACAGTTTCCAGTGGCCGTAGTCCAGGTTGCCTTGAACATAGTTTTCCGTGAAAGTTGCTGAAATTTCAAGGATGGGGGTGCGGAGGGGTTGCTGTATAGCACACTCCTGCCCTGAGGAGTAGCGAAGGCTGCAGTGTGTGTGGTGCTATGTCGCCCTCTGATGTCCTCCTAGCAGGCAGATTTGCCACCTGGTTATGCAGAAGCAGATAACCTCCCTGTCCTGGTGGGTAGAGGAAGAGAAGACCAGAAGTTACTGACTTTAAACAGACCTTTTCACGGTTTATGACACTGAATGTCCTCCTGGGTATGCAGTTGAGGAATAAGATACTCTCCCAGCTTTGGGAAGGCATGTTTAATCCTTCCATGTTTCCTGTGTGTTCAGTTACTGTGGCTACTTCTGTGTGATCCATGCTGTGGGGAAGAAAAAACAAGTTCCTTATTTGTATGTGGGTATTTTTACAGGATATTTTTAAACAAGCTACTGAAGATCGATTAACAAGTGCCAAGGAATTGCCTTACTTTGAGGGTGATTTCTGGCCCAATGTGCTGGAAGAGAGCATTAAAGAACTGGAACAGGAAGAAGAAGAGAGAAAGCGAGAAGAAAACACCAGCAACGAAAGCACAGACGTAAGGGCATTGCATTTTCCTTTCAGCTAACCTTGGTTTTGCTGTATAATCCAGAAATGAGCTTGATTAAACTTGCAGCTTGTTCTTAGGTGGGAAAGAGCTTTTTCAGGTGGGCTAAGATAGAAAGTATTACAGTTCTGTTTCAGTGGTTTTAAACCTTTTTTAGCCCCAGACCCCTGTTAAAAAGTTGATTTGTTGGACAGAAACTCTGAAAAACTGATTGAAGATGACCTATGTAGAGCAGATTGGCAAACTACTTTCTGTAAAGGACCAGATTGTAAATATTTTAGGCCTTGCAGGCTATATACTGTCTCCAGCATGTGCGGGGCCGGGGTGGGGGGAGTGGGAGCAAAGTATGAAAACCACACTTAGCACACTAAAACAGACCTGGGCCAGAGTTTGCCAGCCCCTGTCTAGAACCTGGCTGGGTAGCAGATTGTCTGAGGACCTTTTCCTGCTCAGTTATTTCCCCACAGCGTCTCTCGAATTGTTCCCGTCCTGTCGTGTCTGGCCAGGTAGTGGTGTGCGTGCCGAAGTTGCCCCTTAAGTACTCTGTTAAACAATGCTTTGTGGCCTGATAGTTTAAAATTTCATTGACTAAATGGTTTTCAGGGTTTTTTTTTTGTTTTTTTTTTTAAATAGCTAAAAGGTTGCCATCGACAGGATACAGTAGAACTACCCCATAGGGTTTCCAAGGAGCGGCTGGTGGATTCAAACTGTTAACCTTTTCGTTAGCAGCCAAGCTCTTAACCACTGTGCCATCAGGGCTCCTCTTTAATAGTAGGGCATAAAATTTGAGAATGTGGGTGGAAGGAGACAAAGCCCAGGTCTTCTGGTGCCCCAGTTCCATCCACTACCCGTCACTCCCACGCAGTCCTTGTTCCCTGTGTCCAAAGCTGGGGTCCGCTCACCGGAGGGGTCTATAAACTGAAGACTCTTCCAGTCAAGAAAGGTGAAGGGGCAGCCCTTGCCTTAATAAAGAGTCTCACTGCAGGGGTTCTTTATGGGGGAAAATTAGACAAAAACATTAGTTTTGAGCTATTATTAGAAATAATTTAAAAGAAGAGAGGACGAATGAAGAGAGCAGCTAGTAAGACCTAAGATTATGGGCTCTAGATTTGAAGAAGGGAGAATATTTGCACCTTCAGTATTGTTTCCATGAAAACTTAACATTTCTTGTCCTCTTTGTGCTACCTGCAGGTGACAAAGGGAGACAGCAAAAATGCCAAAAAAAAGAATAATAAGAAAACTAGCAAAAACAAGAGCAGCCTGAGTAGGGGCAACAAGAAGAAGCCCGGCATGCCTAATGTGTCCAATGACCTCTCCCAGAAACTGTACGCCACCATGGAGAAGCACAAAGAGGTAAGATGCGGCCCCAGGAGTGAACACAAATGTAGGGTAGGGCTTTTAGACACTTCCTACCAAACCATTTAAAATTCAAAAGGAAGAAATCATTTGACTGGTAAGAAGGAAGCAATGAGGATGGTGAGAGTTGGGGTGGTAAGGACAAGAAATGTTACGGGTTCTTTGGTAGCTGTTTTAAGTCTGCATGATGTTGGATTGTGGTGTCTCAGTAATAAAAAAAAAAAAAAAAAATAGTTACTAACAATTCATAGTTATAGGTATTTCAAATATTAATTAAAGCCACAGTTGGGAAGGGCCCTTGGAGTTTATTGTAATGGGCTTGGCTTTAGATTGTGGACACACAGTCTGATTTGTTTATCTGAAGATGATGCGTGCACTAGGCACTGTTAGGATCTGGAATCTGCAGTTGTTGGTGTAGGTTGTAAATTCAGGTATCGATTTGGCTATACTGTGATACAGGGTAGAATCAGCTGTGATGGTTGTCATTGGAGGAGGTGCCCTAGAGGCCCTAGAAAAGGAGAGCTGTTCCTTGTTCTTCCACTTAGAGAAATGAGGGACCACCCGATGGGATGGGTTGTTACAGGCATTCCTCTTCGTAAGATTCCATGCTTTCCCACAATGCTCTTCTCTTACTATGTGAGTGGTTTCTTAGACTCACAGTCTCAAACGCAGTATTAACAAGGTCAGACACAAGACACAGTCATTGACTTCCAGCATCAGTTGGAGAGGTCTCTGCTCAGTGTGTGCTCTCTTGTCTTATGTTCTTTTTCTAGAAATATATCTTATCCCAAAGATAAGGCAAGCATTGCCACCCAAACACATCATAAGTGTTTCTGCCAGCTCGCAGACATTTTCACAGTCTGTACAACTGGTAGGATAGAGAGTAGGCAGGACAGCAGTTTCTCACAAGTTCCTAATTTCTTGAGGTGGTGTTTTTTGTTTTATTTTTATGTAGTTGTATATCAATAAGTTTCAAATACATGTATAATACCAGCTTTCTGTTACAGTCTTTATACTAATAGATACGGAAATTAATGGTTGTTAGCGAGTTTTCAAACTGCCATGAACAGAAATTTTACTGTTTCAGCAGCAAGGACTAAGGAAGTTTTTGTTTTTATCCCTCCCCCACGGCCTTTTTTTTTTTTTTTCTCCTCAGTGGTCATATTTATGTAAGTACAACAGTACTCATTTACTAAATTAGTATGCATAAAATTGATAGGTACATGATCAGTGAAATGTGCATTTAAAATTACAATTGTATTACATTCAATTTCTGTCATAACAAAAGTATTCTAAATCTTTAAGAAAACACACACAGTCGTTCTGAACACAGTTATATTGCCATCTTAAACAACTACCACTGAATTAGAAGCAGGGATCAGAATTTCTCAGTAATCTAATTTTCTAACTCCAGGAAGAAGATGGGCTTTTGTGTTCACAATTTTTTACAAACCCTAACTTTTCCACCAATGTTTTCTTTTAAAGTTGCAAAACTATGGAAATTTGCACAGAGAACCCCTGTACCCTTTGTGTAGAGCAGCTACTGTTTTACCGTATTTTCTCCGTTTCTGTAATCCCAGCACGTGCCTGCACAGTCACACTACAGTTTTCCACTGGGCAACTTCCTAGTGCTGCACTGGCATCTAATCTAAGGGCTGTACCTTCTGTTAAGTTGCCACGTCTCTAGTCTTCTTCCATTTCACAGAGCTCCCAGCCTTGTTCCCCTTCATGGCGTGGGCGTTGTGTTGAAGAGTCACAGTTGGTTTTGCAGAACACCTCTCAATTTAAACTTGTCTGATTTGTGTCCTTGTGATTAGATTGAGGTTAAACCATGGATTACATCTGAAGATATACTTCTTAGGCAGAGTGTCTGCTATACATGTGCTGTACCTGAGCTAGACCATTTGAAGGAATTCTTGAATAAGGTAGAGAGGATTACAAGATGAAAATTATAGGTCCGCTGTAGTCTGTCTCAAAGAACAGACCAGGATGTGTGAAGCAGAAGGGGGGAGGGGTCAGTCCTGTCATGGTGCTGTCTTGTAGAACTGACTTGAGACATCACCAGTCTCAGTGTGGTCCAGCCTGCTCACCTGTCCACTGTTGATGACCCAGTGTGTGGTGCCCTAGTGCCGAGTCACGACCAGATGTTCTGTTTTGCAGGTCTTCTTTGTGATCCGTCTCATTGCTGGCCCTGCTGCCAACTCCTTGCCTCCCATCGTGGATCCTGACCCCCTCATCCCCTGTGATCTGATGGATGGCCGCGATGCTTTTCTCACTCTTGCAAGGGACAAGCACCTGGAGTTCTCTTCCCTGCGGAGAGCCCAGTGGTCCACCATGTGCATGCTGGTGGAGCTGCACACGCAGAGCCAGGACCGCTTCGTGTACACCTGCAACGAGTGCAAGCACCACGTGGAGACACGCTGGCACTGCACCGTCTGTGAGGTAGGCACCTGGGTGTGGAAGGAGAGCGATGCCAGCATCAGGTGTGAGCTAGGCCCGTGGGGCCGACCTGGCCTCACTTTCAAGTAGTGGAGCTGAAGAGACTAGTTTCTGTTCTGTAAAAGGTGGCTTTTGGCCCAAACAGAACATCTAAAATGCTTTTGATTGACTTGCATCTTGGAGGGTTTACCCGTGCTGTGTTTTGTTCCAGGACTATGACCTGTGTATCACCTGCTATAACACTAAGAACCACGACCACAAAATGGAGAAACTAGGTCTCGGCTTAGATGATGAGAGCAGCAACCAGCAGGCTGCGGCCACCCAGAGCCCAGGAGACTCTCGCCGCCTGAGCATCCAGCGCTGCATCCAGTCTCTGGTCCACGCCTGCCAGTGCCGCAATGCCAACTGCTCCCTGCCCTCTTGCCAGAAGATGAAGCGGGTTGTGCAGCACACCAAGGGCTGCAAACGAAAAACCAATGGCGGGTGCCCCATCTGCAAGCAGCTCATTGCCCTCTGCTGCTACCATGCCAAGCACTGCCAGGAGAACAAGTGCCCGGTGCCATTCTGCCTGAACATCAAGCAGAAGCTCCGGCAGCAGCAGCTGCAGCACCGCCTCCAGCAGGCCCAGATGCTCCGCAGAAGGATGGCCAGCATGCAGCGGACTGGTGTGGTGGGCCAGCAACAGGGTCTGCCCTCCCCAACGCCTGCCACTCCAACCACCCCGACTGGCCAACAGCCAGCCACCCCACAGACCCCCCAGCCCCAGCCCACCTCTCAGCCCCAGCCCACTCCTCCCAACAGCATGCCTCCCTACTTGCCCAGAACTCAAACTGCTGGCCCCGTGTCCCAGGGCAAGGCAGCAGGCCAGGTGACCCCTCCGACCCCCCCTCAGACTGCTCAGCCACCCCTTCCTGGGCCCCCGCCTGCAGCAGTGGAGATGGCAATGCAGATTCAGAGGGCAGCCGAGACGCAGCGCCAGATGGCCCACGTGCAAATTTTTCAAAGGCCAATCCAGCACCAGATGACTCAGATGGCCCCCATGGGTATAAACCCACCCCCCATGGCCAGAGGTCCCGGTGGGCATTTGGAGCCAGGGATGGGGCCCACAGGCATCCAGCAGCAGACACCCTGGGCCCAAGGAGGATTGCCTCAGCCCCAGCAACTACAGTCTGGGATGCCAAGGCCAGCCATGATGTCAGTGGCCCAGCATGGTCAGCCCTTGAACATGGCTCCCCAACCTGGATTGGGCCAGGTAGGTGTGAGCCCACTCAAACCAGGCACTGTGTCTCAACAAGCCTTACAGAACCTTCTGCGGACTCTCAGGTCTCCCAGCTCTCCCCTACAGCAGCAGCAGGTGCTTAGTATCCTTCATGCCAACCCCCAGCTGTTGGCTGCGTTCATCAAGCAGCGGGCTGCCAAGTATGCCAACTCAAACCCACCACCCCTCCCTGGGCAGCCGGGCATGCCCCAGAGCCAGCCAGGGCTGCAGCCACCTACCATGCCAGGCCAGCAGGGGGTCCACTCCAACCCAGCCATGCAGAACATGAACCCCATGCAGGCAGGTGTCCAGAGGGCTGGTCTGCCCCAGCAGCAGCCGCCGCAGCAGCTTCAGCCCCCCATGGGAGGAATGAGCCCCCAGGCGCAGCAGCTGAACATGAATCACAACGCCATGCCTTCACAGTTCCGAGACATCTTGAGACGACAGCAGATGATGCAGCAGCAGCAGCAGCAGGGGGCAGGGCCAGGAATAGGCCCGGGGATGGCCAACCATAGCCAGTTCCAGCAGCCGCAGGGAGTCGGCTATCCCCCGCAGCAGCAGCAGCAGCAGCAGCAGCAGCAGCGGATGCAGCATCACATGCAACAGATGCAGCAAGGGAGCATGGGACAGATGGGCCAGCTTCCCCCAGCCTTGGGCGCCGAGCCCGGAGCCAGCCTGCAGGCCTACCAGCAGCGGCTCCTGCAGCAGCAGATGGGGTCCCCTGCTCAGCCCAACCCCATGAGCCCCCAACAGCACATGCTCCCAAACCAGGCCCAGTCCCCGCACCTACAAGGCCAGCAGATTCCTTCTTCTCTCTCCAATCAAGTGCGCTCCCCCCAGCCTGTCCCTTCTCCACGACCACAGTCCCAGCCCCCTCACTCCAGCCCTTCCCCAAGGATGCAGCCTCAGCCTTCTCCACACCACGTGTCCCCACAGACCAGCTCCCCACACCCCGGACTGGTAGCTGCCCAGGCCAACCCCATGGAGCAAGGGCATTTTGCCAGCCCGGACCAGAATTCAATGCTTTCTCAGCTCTCTAGCAATCCAGGCATGGCAAACCTCCATGGTGCAAGCGCCACGGACCTGGGACTCAGCACCGAGAACTCAGACTTGAATTCAAACCTCTCACAGAGTACACTAGACATACACTAGAGACACCTTGTAGTATTTTGGGAGCAAAAAAATTATTTTCTCTTAACAAGACTTTTTGTACTGAAAACAATTTTTTTGAATCTTTCTTAGCCTAAAAGACAATTTTCCTTGGAACACATAAGAACTGTGCAGTAGCCGTTTGTGGTTAAAAGCAAACATGCAAGATGAACCTGAGGGATGATAGAATACAAAGAATCTATTTTTGTTATGGCTGGTGACCGCCAGTCCTGTTTTCCCTTGTGTGTGTGGTTCACGTGTGCACTGGGAGGGGGCTGAGGTCTGTGACGCCAGCCACATGCTCCTGCCTTGCACCTCCAATAGGTTTTATTATTTTTTTTAAATTAATGAAAATATGTAATATTAATAGTTATTATTTACTGGTGCAGATGGTTGACATTTTTCCCTATTTTCCTCACTTTGTGGAAGAGTTAAAAAAAAAAAAAAAAACCATTTCTTAAACCAGAGGACAAAAGGGGTTAATGTTACTTTAAAATTACATTCTATATAAATATATAAATATATATAAATATATATTAAAATACCAATTTTTTTTTCTCTGGGTGCAAAGATGTTCATTCTTTTAAAAATGTAAGAAAACAAAAAAACTCCCCCTTCCTCCCCTGAAGTCAACTTTTGTGCTCCAGAAAATTTTCTATTCTGTAAGTCTGAGCGTAAAACTTCAAGTATTAAAATAATTTGTACATGTAGAGAGGCAAATGACTTTTTCAAAATATACAGGGGCAGCTGCCAAATTGATGTACTATATATTGTGGTTTCTGTTTCTTGAAAGAATTTTTTTCGTTATTTTTACATCTAACAAAGGAAAAAATTAAAAAGAGGGTAAGAAACGATTCCAGTGGGATGATTTTAACATGCAAAATGTCCCTGGGGTTTCTTCTTTGCTTGCTTTCTTCCTCCTTACCTGCCCCCGCCCACACACACACTTTCTGTAAAACTTGAAAATAGAAAGCAAAAACCCTCAACTGTTGTAAATCATGCAATTAAAGTTGATTACTTATAAATATGAACTTTGGATCACTGTATAGACTGTTAAATTTGATTTCTTATTACCTATTGTTAAATAAACTGTGTGAGACAGACACCCTGACTTCGTTTCGCTTTTTGCCACAAAGTGCAGGGAAAAACTGTAGTACAGACACCAGCTAAATGTCATGGTTAAATTGATATTTGCCTTTAAGCACCTTCTCCCAAAGTCCCATAAGGATGACCTCAAGGTCTTCACTCATTCATTTTATGAATATTAGGACCTAAGAGGGATTGAGTTTGTCTAAAACACAAGTAACTCCTTAAAAGCCAGTTCTTGAAGCTTCAGTAACAATACATGTTTCCTCTGTTACAAACCTAGAGGTCAGCTGGGGGAATCACCTTAGGTTGTAGGAAAGGAAAACATGGAAATAAAACCTGGAAGGCTGAGAGGGATTACCACAATGAGTGGGGTACTATGCTAGGTGTTAAAAGGAATGGAGAGGTTACTGGCCCTCTCTCCAACTGAATTACATTGGCTACCAGCAAGTTAAAAAATTTGGAAAATGCTGTACTAAGATGCTTTGGCCTTAGTTGGCAGCTCTTGTTTTTGTCATGGAAGCTTTACACGAACCACATAACGACTCTGCTAAAGGCTAAAGAAGATCCAGGGACGATTTCTCCTCCCAAGTAACTTGACTTCAACTCCTGTTTGTTCTTTCTGTTGTTACATTGTCTTACATAATGGTAGCCATTCTCTAAATCTGAAGTAAACTTGTGTGCTCAGCATTTATCAGAGCCAGCCCCAGAAAATGAGTCGCGCGTTCCCCCATCTTGAGTCTGTGATTTAGCAGATATAAAACCAAACCCGTTGCTGTCAAGTCGATTCTGACTCAGTGACCCTGTAGGACAGAGTAGAACTGCCCCGTAGGGTTTCCAAGGAGCAGCTGGTGGATTCAAACTGCTGACCTTTTGGTTAGCAGCCAAGCTATTAACCACAGTGCCACCGGGGCTCCGATTAAGCAGATGGAGCACCTCTATTCTGTACCAGGCCGATAGCACACTGAAAAGGATACAACCTCCCTCAAGCTAGGTAGCTTGAGGTCTAGAAAAGAATAGCGTGATGCTTGAATAGAAAGTGTTACAGTGATGTAAGCAAGGAACAGAGGGTGTAGGGAAAGACTGGCTGGTGGAAATTGGGAACCTTTCTGGAAAGGACAGATTAAGCTGGATCTTGAAAGGCCGATGAATGGGGAAAATTGGAGAGAGTTGGGGAAGAAGTTCGGCCTGGAAGAGCGAAAGAAGAATCAGATCCTGTTGGCAAACGGCTTCAAGTTCATTTAACTGAAACCAGATTACAGGAGGTAGCGAATACCTGTGGCAAAAAAGACCCTAGGCCTACGGGTCAGGATTGATCTGAGCCCCCAAAAGGGAAATCCTGAGAATTCTACCCCATTTCCAAGCAGTAAATTCCCAGCTTTCATAGCTCTAACCCCTTTGGCTAAAGCCAGCTGGGCTGGGGTGTTAGACCAGCAGATTTTAAAATGGGGGCAGAAATCATCAAATGAGAAAAAAAGATAGCTGCCCTTTCTATCTATCTAGCAGTGCTAGGGAGGGAGAGAATATGGATTAATCCACTCTGAAATACAGGAAGCCAGTTTCAACTTTTCTGTATATTTATTTCCACAACGAAAGGTTGGAAAGAAACTAAGCCACAAGTCTCCAACAGGGCTATTTCTAACACATCAACCTAAGAACTGGACCCAGTGAGGGCTACCAGTATTCCAGGTGCTTTCATTTACTTAATTTATTGAATCCTCAAGAGAATCCCCATTTAGCAAATGAGAAAACAGCCTCGGGTGAAATGAAGATCACAGAGCCAGTAAAAGGCTTACCAAGAAGTCAAAAGTCTATTGGACTCCAAAGCTTCTTCCCTCTGCTCCATAGCCTCTATCTCCTTTTCTGACCTCTCAAGCTGAAATTCTGAATGAAGGATCTGTGCTTAGTGGGCCCACCCGTATCAATAAACTCAGACTGATCTAACTTTTTGTTCCTTGCACCATTATCCCACACCTTTAATAGCCATCCCCACGTGTATTCCCCAGGTTTGTTTGTATATACTAGAAAAGTCAAGCAGTTCTTTTGGAGTGTAGCATACCTCCTCCTGGGTCACACTTTGGGGCTCACTGAGACTTCGATTACAGGTCTAGAAGCAAAAATGGCTGGTGGGGGTGGGTCCTGGGAACATTCAGTAATATCTTTTAAGGCATCTGCCTCAAGCAATGCCTAAGGCAACTCCCCTGGTGCCACTCCAGGTGACAGCTCAGCTGCAGGCACAGCTGGGTCAATCTCATCAAATGGGGGTAGAGGGATAATGGTTTTCCTGGAGACGGTGGCTTAGCAGACAAAGATGGAGTAATCTCTTCAGATGGGAGGGATAGTGCTGTTGGCAGGAGTGATTCAGCAGAATTTAGGGGTCCAGTGTCCCCAGCTTCCTGATTATCTACCCATATGTCCCCGTCCCAAGTTTCGGCATCCCATTTCTTCCCAATCACTGCCCTCACTTGAGACACCATTCAAAGTTGGGAATCCAACTGGCGTTGTAATTCAGCCACTCTTACGATAGGACTCTGGGTTTGGTTTTTTGCAATAACAGCTCTGTTACTCCAAAAAATAAGGCTTTCTTTCAGGGCACAATTGGCCACTTTCAGGTCTTTATGTGGTGCTTCAGCTTTGACTCTGAAGGCCTGAGCTCATCTCTTTCTTTTTCCACTTTGTTTAGCAAAAGTAGGACCAACCAGCCAGCTTCCTTATATTTCCCATTCTAACAAAATTGTACAAAAGTATCCAATATGCCATCACCTGGATCCTTTATCTCACAAATATTTAATCTATTGGTGGTGATATTTTGCTTATTTCTATTCCCACTTCACACCATGAATTAGCAGTGCCCTCTTTATTACCAGAGGCACAGTCATCAGCGCCTTTAAGGCTAGCCGGATTTGAGAACCAATTTAGAAAACTCATCCTTACAATATTGTTTCTCCAGAACCATGACCAGTACCAAATGTCTTAGCGGGGTTCTCTAGAGAAGCAAGTCTCAAACCTGTGGTTTAGGCATCGGGCCAGAGGCTTCTCCTGACTCATGTGGTTGAATGGGCTGATGAATCCCAGAACTGACAGGTCAGATGGCAGGCTGCTGGCTCAAGTCCCAAGAACTAGAAGTCAGATGGTGATGAGCCAGATGCAGGATCCAGAGTGAGAGCAAATTTTTTCAAGAGCATCCATACATAATTGGATGTCGGTCACACCCTCAAGGAAACTCCCCTTATATCAGATACTTGAGTGAGTCAGTGACTTGAGTAAGGGTGTTTTCAGCCACACCCTTTAGTAAGCGTGTGACTCAAGATACATCCTACACTAACCCTGCCTCATTAACATATAGAGGTTTAGGATTTAAAATAAAATGGAGGATAATTACACAACACCACAAAATAAAGGGCAATTACATGAGATCACAAAATGGAAGACAATTACACAATACTGGGAATTACAGTCTAGCCAAATTAACATATGACATTAACCATCAGATACGCAAATGTCAAATAAAAGGTAACTGAAGTGGCTGTATTAACACCAGAAAGTAAACTTTAGAACAAAGAATATCATCAGGGATACAGGAGGACATTTTTTCATGATAAACAGAATGTAACAATCCTAAATATAAATGCCAATATATCTGACAATTTATATGAAATGGAAATGTGAATAGCCTTAGGTCTATTAAAGACATTGAATTCGTAACGTAAAATATTCCCACAAAGAAAACTCCAGACCAGATAATTTCACTGATGAATTCTATCAAACATATAAGAAATAATATCGATTATATACAAATTCTTTCAGAAAACAGAAGAGGGAACACTTCTCCACTCGTTTTATGAAACCAACATTACCCTGACACTAAAAACAAAGCAAGTGTAAGAAAAGAAAACCAAAGACTTTCATGAACATAGACACAAATATCCTAAACAAAATATTAGCAAATCAAGTCCAGCAATATATAAAAAGGATAATACGGCCAAGTGGAATTTATATCAAGAATTCAAAGTTAGTTTGATATTAGTCAATCAGTCTAATTAACATATTAACAGAATAAGGGAGACAAAAATATGATCATCTCAATAGATACCCCTATTCATGATAAGAATCCTCAGCAAACTGGGAATAGAAGTAAACTTCCCCAGCCTGAAATGGGCATCTACAAAAACCCACAGCTAACATCACACATAACGATGAAAGAGTGAGTGCTGATGCAGTCCAAGATGGCAGAGTAGTCAGAAGCTTCACAACATCCGTCTTAAAACAAAGACTCAAGAAAACAAACGAATCAGATATTGATGACAACTTTGGAATACTAAGCATCAAAGACAAGGCTGAAGCATTGGACTAAGTGCCTAGCAGAAGGAGAGACAGTAAGAAAACAGCAGACATGGAGAATTATGGCTCGCCAGCACCCTGCTACCTGAAACTACACAGCACGGCCATATTGAGACAAAGCAAGCAACATTCCCTACCAAAACCCCATCACCTGGTGCAGCCAAGCAGGAGCAACTCTGCACTCAAGTCCAGAGCCAGGAAGGAGGGCTTCTCATCCTGCAAAAGTTAAGCACACATACCACACTCACTGTGCCCAACCCAGCCCCCCTGTGTCAGAGACCCTTGGGCCTGTGGGGCTACCCCACCCTCCTCACCCATTCCCCCCTCCCCACACATGATTACAACCCAGGAGCAACCACCACTGCCCCGTCCCCTAAGCCGGGAGTCCACAAACTAGAGGCGCCCACCCCTTTGCTCAGCTGCTGACACTGCGGGGCCTATGGTCCTGCAGCACCTCCTACAGCGCCCGCGGTGACCCCATGCCCTCCAGCCACTTGCATGGGAGTCTGTGGTCCTACAGCAACTCCTGCAGCACAGAAGTCTGCCTCCCACTCCATACAGCCACCTGTGCCAGGGCCCTGAGGGCCAGTGAAGCCTCCCACTCCTTCCAACCACCCACACTGGGGGCCCACAGTCCTAAACAGTGCCAGCAGTGCCTCCCGCTTCCTCCAACCACCTGAAGTGGGAGTCTGAGGACTCGCTGCACAGCCTCCCCCACAATGAACTCTAGTAGACAGGTCACACCTTCCAGCTGGGCACCTGTGGACAGGTGACATCCCCCCCTGCCTTGTCCCCACAGCACCCCTGCGACAGGAAGCTTTTGCCCACACCAAACACCCCTGTGCACCCCTGTCTACTCGGGAGAATCAGTCAGAGTTTCCGCACCACCTACCCAGTGACTGATGACCCAGGAATCCTTGCCTCAACCACCTCGCAATCGGCAGAGTGCACACACAACACCCAACCCAGCAACCAGGGAGAATGCCCCCTGCACCCACAGCCAGGTGATCGGGCAGAAAGGTACGTCACTTGACCAGAAACACCAGCTACATCCTCAGCAGCCCCACAAGACCAGTGAACAGAGACCCGTGCTCACACACCCAACTGATGCCCTGCCCACCCGTAGACAGGAGGCGAGCACTTTGATGTGACCAGATTAACGCCAGAGTAGTACACACGCCCAGCCTACTTCAAAACAAAACCAAAATTAAGGATACAGCAAACAAATACACAATAAATAAATATAATAACTTCTTGATGCCTCAAAGACAATAGACAATATCAAATCACATAAAGAAACAGGACAAGATGGCTCCAGCAAGAGACCAAAATAAAGAACCAGAAAACCTTTCAGAGAAAGAAATGACAATGGGACTACGTGATGAGGAATTCAAAAGACTGATATACAGGGGTCTCCAGGAAGTTAAGGAAAACACAGACAAAACCAAGAAAAATAGACAAAATCAAAGAAAACATGGACAAAGCAATAGAATAATGCAGGAAAACAATACAAGAACAAAACAACAAAATAAACAATTAGAAACCATACAAAAACAGCAACTAGAAATCCAAAAGATTAACAATAAAATTTCAGAAATAGGCAACTCAATAGACAGATATAGGAGAATTGAAACAATGGAAGACCAAAACTGTGAATTTGAAGACAAATCCCTTGATACCAATTGGAGGAAAAATAAAAAAAAAAGAATGAAAAAAGCCTAAGAATTATGTGGGACACTATGAAGAGGAAAAATTTGCATGTGATCGGGATTCCTGAACAAGAGGAGGCAATGGAAAACAGAGAATTGTTGAAGATTTCTCGGCAGAAAACTTCCCTAATATCATGAAAGATGAGAAAATATCCATCCAAGAAGCTCAACAAACTCCATACAAGATAGACCTCAAAATAAAGTCACCAAGACACATCATAATTAAACTTGCCAAAACCAAAGACAAAGAAAGAATTCAGAGAGCAGCTTGGGAAAAACAAAGACTCAGCTACAAAGGGGAACCAATAAGACTAAGCTCTGGTTCCCAGCAGAAACCTAAAACCATGAAAGGAAAACTTACCAACCAAGAATTATATATCCAGCAAAACTGTCTCTCAAATATGATGGTAAAATTAGGACATTTCCAGATAAAAAGAAATTAAGAGAATTTGTAAAAACCAGACCAAATTTACAAGAAATATTAAAGGGAGTCTTTCGGATAGAGAACCAACAACATTAGACAACAAGCTGAGATTAGGACACAGGAAAGCATCAGCCAGATACCAACCCAGATAAATAATTCTAAAAAATAAAACAAAGCTAAAAGACTGAAAACAGGGAACCAGAGACGTCAATTTGTAAATGATGGCAACATCAAAAAACAAAAGAGAGGGTATAAACAGTGTAGTTATGGAACTTTCATATGGAGAGAAGGTTAAAGTGATTTCAATAAATAAAAGACTGATTTAAACTTAGGAGGAGCCCTGGTGGCACAGTGGTTAAGAGCTCAGCTGCTAACCAAAAAGTCAGCAGTTCAAATCCACCCGCTACTCCTTGGAAACTCTATGCGACAGTTCTACTCTGTCCGAAAGGGTCGCTACGAGTTAGAATCGACTTGATGGCAACGGATTTGGTTTTTCATTTTTTAAACTTAGGAAGATAAACGTAAATTTCAAGGTAATCAAAAAGTTAACAAACCTATGTATCAAAATAAAAAAGAAGAAAAACAAAGATTCAGTAAACACAAAGCAAGCCTTAACACAATCCAAAACACTGAAATAGTACAAGTATTTTCTGTAATCACATAACCATAAAAGTAAAAATCAATAACAGGAAAAGCAAGTGGGAAAAAAAATCAAATATATGGAAACTGAACACCACCTTGCTTAAAAACCACTGAGTGACAGAAGAAATTAAAGATGGAAAAAAAATTCCTAGAATCAAATCAGAACGGAAACACATATTACCAAAACTTTTGAGACACGGCAAAAGCAGTGCTCAGAGGTCACTTTTATAGCAATAAACACACACATCAAAAAAGAAGGGACAAAATCAAAACATTAACCCTACAACTTGTACAAATAGAGAACAGCAAAAGAAGCCCACAATCACCAGAAGGGAATAATAAACATTAGAGCAGAAATAAATGAAATAGAGAAGAGAAAAACAACAGAAAGAGTCAACAAGACCAGAAGTTGGCTCTTTGAAAGGACCAACGAAACCAACAAACCACTGGCCATATTGACAAAAGAAAAGCAGGAGAGGAAGCAGATCACCAGAATAAGAAATGAGATGGGTGACATTACAACAGAACCAACTGAAATAAAAAGTATGCTCTTGAACGTTGAAGAGCTAAAGCAAGAGACAGAAAAGATGAAGTAAAAGAGCTGAACAAAAGATTTCAAAGGGTGGCTCGAGAAGACAAAATTAGGTATAATAATGACATGTGCAAAGACCTGGAGACAGAAAACCAAAAGGGAAGAACATAGTTGGCATTTCTCAAGCTGAAAGAACTGATGAAAAATTTCAAGCCTCAAGCTGCAACAGTGAAGGATTCCACAGGGAAAATATTAAACAACACAAGAAGCATCAGAAGAAGATGGAAGGAATACACAGAGTTACTATACCAAAAAGAACTGGCCAACGTTCAATCATTTCAGGAGGCATATCATCAGGAACCAGTGGTACTGAAGAAAGAAGTCCAAGCTGCACCGAAGGCACTGGCAAAAAACAAGGCTCAAGGAATTGACGAAATACCAATTGAGATGTTTCAACAAACAGATGCAGTGCGGGAAGTGCTCACTCCTCTATGCCAAGAAATTTGGAAGATAGCTACCTGGCCAACTGACTGGAAGAGATCCATATTTATACCTATTCCCAAGGGAAATGATCCAAATGAACACACATATTATCAAGCAATATCATTAATATCACATGCAAGTAAATTTTGCTGAAGATAAGTCCAAAGTGGGTGCAGCGGTATATCGACAGGGAACTGCCAGAAATTCAAGCGGGATTTAGAAGAGGATGTGGAACCAGGGATATCATTGCTGATGTCAGATGGATCCTGGCTGAAAGCAGAGAACACGAGAAAGATGTTTACCTGTGTTTAATTGACTGTGCAAAGGCATTCGGCTGTGGTGATCATAACAAACTATGGATAACGCTGCGATGGACGGGAATTCCGGACACTTAACTGTGCTCAGGAGGAACCTGTACGTACATTAAGAGTCAGTCATTTGAACAGAACAAGGGGATACTGTGTGGTTTAAAGTCAGGAAAGGTGTGCATCAGGGTTGTATCCTTTCACCATACCTATTCAACCTGTATGTTGTGCAAATAACCAAGAAGCTGGACTATATGAAGAAGAACGGGGCATCAGGATTAGAGGAAGAGTCATTAACAACCTGTGTTATGCAGATGACACAGCCTTGCTTGCTGAGAGTGAAATGGACTTGAAGCACTTACTGATGAAGAATGAAGATCACAGCCCTCAGTATGGATTACACCTCAACATAAAAAAAACAAAAACTGTCACACCTGGGCCAATAAGCAACATCATGATAAACGGAGAAAAGATGAACTTACCAAGGATTTCATTTTACTTGGATCCACAATCAACACCCATGGAAGCAGCAGTCAAGAAATCAAAAGATACATTTGTTGTAAATTGAATTGTGTTTCCCAAAAATATGTGTCAACCTGGTTAGGCCATTATTTCCAGTATTGTGTGGTTGTCCTCCATTTTGTGATTGATGTAATTTCCTGTGTGTTGTAAATCTTAATCTCTACCTGGGGTTAATGAGGCAAAATTAGATTATGTTAAAGAAGATTATGGTGGGATGTAACACCCTTACTTGCGTTGCATTCCTGTTCCAATATAAAGAGAGTTTCCCTGGGATGTGACCTGCATCACCTTTCACCTCACAAGGGATAAAAGGAAAGGAAACAGAACGGACAGTGGGGGACCTCATAGCACCAAGCACATAGTGCCAGGAGAAGAGCATGTCCTTTGGACCCAGGGTCCTTGCACTGAGAAGCTCCTAGTCCGGAGGAAGACTGATGACAAGGACCTTCCTCCTGAGCCAACATAGAGAGAAAGCCTTACCCTAGAGCTGACACCCTGAATTTGGACTTCTAGCCTACTAGGCTGTGAGAGAATAAATTTCTCTTTGTTAAAGCCAACCGCTTGTGGTATTTCTGTTACAGCAGCCCAGGATGACTAAGACAGTTGGAGAGGTTGCATAGAGACTGCAACTCTTATACACTGTAGGTGGGAATGCAAAATGGTACAACCACTATGAAAAATGGTATGGCACTTCCTTAAAAAGCTAGAAATAAAACGTTTCATAACATGGAGGAACCTGGAAGGCATTATGCTGAGTGAAATTAGTCAGATACAAAAGGACAACTATTGTATAAGACCACTATTGTAAGATCTTGAGAAATAGTTTAAACTGAGAAGAACGCATTCTTTTGTGGTTACGAGAGGGGGAAGGGATGGAGGGTGGGAGAGGGTTATTTACTGATTAGATAAGAACGACTTTAGGTGAAGGGAAGGATAACACTCAATACAGGCAAGGTCAGCTCAACTGGACTGGACCAAAAGCAAAGAAGTTTCCTGGATAAACTGAATGCTTCGAAGGTCAGCGGAGCAAGGGCGGGGGTTTGGGGACTATGGCTTCAGGGGACATCTAAGTCAATTGGCAAAATAAAATCTATTAAGAAAACATTCTGCATCCCACTTTGAAGTGTGGCGTCTGGGGTCTTAAATGCTAACAAGCAGCCATCTAAGATGCATCAATTGGTCTCAACCCACCTGGATCAAAAGAGAATGAAGAACACCAAGGTCACAAGATAATTATGAGCCCAAGAGACAGGGCCACATGAACTAGAGACTTACATCATCCCGAGACCAGAAGAACTAGATGGTGCCCGGCCACAACCCGATGACTGCCCTGACAGAGAGCACAACAGAAAACCCCTGGGGGAACAGGAGAGCAGTGGGATGCAGACCCCAAATTCTCATAAAAAGACCAGACTTAATGGTCTGACTGAGACTAGAAGAATCCCGGCGGTCATGGTCCCCAAACCTTCTCCTGGCCCAGGACAGGAACCATTCCCGAAGACAACTCATCAGACATGAAAGAGACTGGACAATGGGTTGGAGAGAGATGCTGATGAGGAGTGAGCTACTTGTATCAGGTGGACACTTGAGACTGTGTTGGCATCTCCTGTCTGGAGGGGAGATGGGAAGGTAGAGAGGGTTAGAAACCGACAAAAGGGTCACGAAAGGAGAGACTGGAGGGAGGGAGCGGGCTGACTCATTAGGGGGAGAGTAAATGGAAGTATGTAGTAAGGTGTATATAAGTTTATATGTGAGACTGACTTGATTTGTAAACTTCCACTTAAGGCACAATAAAAATTATTCAAAAAAAAAAAAAAGCTAGATATAGAAATACCATATGACCCAGAAATCCCACTCCTAGGTATATATCCTAAAGAAGAGCTGTGACAGGAATAGACATTTGCACACCCATGTTCACTGCAGCATTATTCACAATAGCAAAAAGACAGAAACCACCCTAAGTGCCCATCCACAGATGAATGGATTAATGAACTGTGGCACATACATACATCCCATGGAATACTATCAAACAACAATGAATAATGATGAATCCATGAAACACCTCACGAGGTGGATGAATTTGGAGGTCATTATGCTATGTGAAATAACTCAATCACAAGAGGACAAGCATTGTATGAGACCACTATTATAAACAAACAAGAAAAGGATTACACACAGGAAAAAAAATTCTTTGATAGTTACCAGGGATGGGAGGGTCAGGGAAGGAAAATTACCAAATAGAAGACACATGTTAATATTGGTGAATGGGAAGGTAATCACAATATGAGGGAAGTCAGTAAAATATGACCAAGGCATGGAAGGACACTAAGAGCAATGCAAGAACAAAGGACAACAACAGTAATTACTGTAGCATAGACACTCCTGCAATGATAGTATTAACAAATACTAATATATGAATGGATACCTAGGTAGATAGGTATACCAAGACGTGTGGGAAGGTGTAATCAAACACACCCATATGCAGACATAGGTTTGATGGTGGATATTTCTACATGCGTAACTGTTGTTGTTGTTGGTAGCTGCCACAAAGCTGGTTCCGACTCATAGCGACCTTATGTACAAGTAGAATGAAACATTGCTAGATCTTGCGCCATCCTCTTGATCGTTGTTATGCTTGAACCCGTTGTTGCAGCCATCTCATTTACGTTCTTCCTCTTTTTTGCTGACTCTCTACCAAGCATGATGTCCTTCTCCAGGGACTGATGTCTCTTGACAACATCTCCAAAGTATGTAAGACATAGTCTCTTCATCCTTGCTTCTAAGGAGCATTCTGGTTGTACTTCTTCCAAGACAGATCTGTTCATTCTTTTAGCAGTCCATGGTATATTCAATATTCTTTGCCAACACCACAAATCAAAGACATCAATTCTTCAGTCTTCCTTATTCATTGTCCAACTTTCACATGCCTATGAGGTGACCGAAAACACCATGGCTCGGGTCAGGTGCACCTAAGCCATCTTTGCTTTCTAACACTTTAAAGAGATCTCTTGCAGCAGATTTGCTCAATGCAATGTGTCATCTGATTTCTCGACTGCTGTTTCCATTGGCGTTGATTGTGGATCCAAGCAAAATGAAATCTTTCAGAACTTTAATCTTTTCTCTATTTATCATGATGTTGCTTATTAGTCCATTTGTGAGGATTCTGTTTTCTTTATGTTCAGGTGTAATCCATACTGAAGGCTGTGGTCTTTGATCTTCTTCAAGAAGTGCTTCAAATCCTCTTCACTTTTAGCAAGCAAGGTTGTGTCATCTGCATAACAGGTTACTAATGAATCCTCCTCCAATTCTAATGCCCTGATTTTCTTCATATAGTCCAGCTTCTTGGGATTATTCGCTCAGTATACAGATTAAGTATGGTGAAAGGATATAACCCTGACACACACCTTTCCTGACTTTAAACCACACAGTATCCCCTTGTTCTGTTCAAACAACTGTCTCTTGACCTATGTACAGGTTCCTCACAAGCACAACTAAATGTTCCAGAATTCCCATTCTTCACAAGGTTATCCATAATTTGTTATGATCCACACAGTCAAATGCCTTTGCATAGTCAATAAAATGCAGGTAAACATCCTTCTGGTATTCTCTGCTTTCAGCCAGGATCCATCTGACATCAGCAATGATATCCCTGGTTCCACGTCCTCTTCTGAATTCGTCCTGAATTTCTGGCTGCTCCCAGTCGATGTACTGCTGCAATTGCTTTTGAACGATCTTCAGCAAAATTTACTTGCATGTGATATTAATGATATTGTTTGATAATTTCTGCATTAGGTTGGATCACCTTTCTTTAGAATAGGTATAAATATGGATCTCTTCCAATCAGTTGACCAGGTAGCTGTCTTCCAAATTTCTTGGCATAGAGGGAGTGAGCACTTCCAGCGCTGTATCTGTTTGCTGTGAAACATCTCAACTGCCTTCAGTGCAGTCTGGACTTCTTCCTTCAGTACCAACGGTTCTTGATCATAGCTACCTTCTGAATTGACTGAACATGGACCAATTCTTTTTGGTGCAGTGACTCTGTATATTCCTTTTGATGTTTCCTGTGTCATTCAGTATTTTGCCCATAAAATTCTTCACTATTACAACTTGAGGCTTGAATTTTTTCTTCACTTCTTTCAGCTTGAGAAATGCCGAGCGTATTCTTCCCTTTTGGTTTTCTAACTTCAGGTTTTTGTACGTCATTATAATACTTAATTTTGTGTTCTCAAGTCACCCTTTGAAATCTTCTGTTCAGCTCTTTTACTTTATCATTTCTTCCTTTTGCTTTAGCTACTCGATGCTCAAGAGCAAGTTTCAGAGTCTCTTCTGACATCCATTTTGCTCTTTTCTTTCTTTCCTGTCTTTTTAATAACATCTTGCTCTTTTCACGTATGATGACCTTGATGTCATTCCACAATTCATCTGGTCTTGGGTCATTAGTGTTCAGTGCATCAAAACTATTCTTAAGACAGTCTCTAAACTCAGGTAGGATATACTCAAGGTTGTACTTCCTGTCTTGTGGGCTTATTCTATTTTCTTCAGCTTCAACTTGACTTGCATGTGAGGAATTGATGGTCTGTTCCACAGTTGGCACCTGGCTTTGTTCTGACTGATGATATTGAGCTTTTCCATCCTCTCTTTCTCAATTTGATTCTTGTGTATTCCATCAGGTGAGGTCCATGTATATAGTCACCATTTATGTTGCTGAAAAAACATATTTGCAAAAAGTCACTAGTCTTGCAAAATTCTATCATTTGATCTCTGGCATTGTTTCTATCACCAATGCCATATTTTCCAACTGCCAATCCTTCTTTGTTTCCAACTATCACATTCCGACCGCCGATAATTATCAAAGCATCCTGATTGCATGTTTGATCGATTTCAGACTGCAGAAGTTGGTAAAAATCTCCGATTTCTTCATCTTTGGCCTTAGTGGTTGGTGCATAAATTTGAATAATAGTCTTATTAATTGGTCTTCCTTGTAGGCATATGAATATTATCCTATCACTGACAGCATCGTACTTCAGGATAGACCTTGAAATGTTCTTTTTGAAGATAAATGCAAGGTATTTGACTTACATCAGTACCAACTTATGATAGAGTCACTGGAATGGAACCCTATCGTAAGTCGGGGCCTACCTGTATATCTTTTTGGGGGAACACACTTCAGTCCATAATGACACCTAAGAATTTTTTTTTTTTTTTAGCAATTGCAAATGTATTGTACTTTAAGTTTTGATTTCCAATTTTTTTTCAGTTTTTCATTTCAGTGTCTCTCCATAGCCGACGGTACAGAGTGTAGTGCTTGGCACAGAGTAGCTGCTAAACAAATGTTGAATAAATGGATGGGTGAATGACTAAATTAAAGAAAGAAGAAACTCTTGGCCCCCATTGTTTCTGTTGCAAAACACTATACCCCCATATGCACATATGTACATCCATCTTCAATTTGTTTCTTCTAAATAGCCCTGTGATTTTTTTTTCCTGTTGTATTCTATAAACAACTGAAAATTCTTGTATGAACAATCATGGTCAGCCTTGTCAAGCAGTTGCCATGGAAACAGGAGAATTCTTGCACAAACAGCTCCAGACAAACTCTGCTGCTCCTCTGATCAATCCTGTTTCATTCTCCTCACCTGGCTAGAGGGCATGCACAGAATATCTCCAAGGGCATCAAGGGGAGTCAGAACCTCGGGCCCTAATTTCCCCTCGCAACTGCTGAATTCCAGGAAAAATCCCGAGGATCTGTTAGAAGGAGCAACAAGGGAAGAGGAGAGAGGAAAGACGTCTAGCTCACTTCTTTCTTGAGGAACTACAGAAAGACTCAGCTCAAGTTTCACTCTCCATGGAGCCTCCCCCACCCCGCTCTTTAGCACATGTTCTCTGCCCTCCTTGTGCTTCTGAGTGACTAGAAGAACTCTTTCGACTCACACAGGCCCCTCCACTCAGCTATGACTTCAGTGTGTGTTGATTGATGAAGCCATGTCTCTTCTTACCTCAACTAGACAAACTTCCTCCTGGCCAGAGGCCACACTTTCTCTAGCCTCCCTCCCCAGTCACTACTGCCATCAATCCCAGCAACCATTTACTGAACTCTAGGCCAGGCACTGTGGTTTATACACATCATCTCATTTCACTACCTAGACCAGCACTGCACAAGAGAACCTTGTGATGATATAAATGTTTTATATTTGTGCTGTTCAATACACAGCCACTACCCACACGTGAGGGAGCCCTAGTGGCACAGTGGTTAAGTGCTCGCCTGCTAACCAAAAGATAGGTGATTCAAACCCAGTCTGCTTCCATAAAGATTTATAGCTCTATGGAGCAATTCTACTGTCCTACAGGCTTGCTATGAGTCAAAATCCAGTCAATGGCAATGGGTTTGGTGTTTGGTTTTAGCCTCAAGTGTTTTGCATTGGACAAATCTACTGCAAAAGACCTCTTTAAAGTGTTAAAAAGCAGAAGTGTCACCTTGAGGACTAAGGTGGGCCTGACCCAAGCCATGGTACTTTCAACTGCCTCATGTTACTGTTGTTATTAGGTGTTGTCAAGTCAGTTCTAACTCATAGCGACCCCATACAAAACAGAACAAAACACTGCCAGGTCCTGTACCATCCTCACTGTTGTTGCTATGCTTGAACCCATTGTTGTGGCCACTGTGTCAATCCATCTCATTGAGGGCCTTCCTCTTTTTCACTGACCCTCTACTTTACCAAGCATGATGTCCTTCTCCAAGGACTGATCCCTCCTGACAACATGTCCAAAGTATGTGAGATGCAGTCTCACCATTCTTGCTTCTAAGCAGCATTCTGGTTTTACTTCTTCCAAGACAGATTTGTTCGTTCTTTTGGCAGCCCATGGTATATTCAATATTCTTCACCAACACCACATTTGAGAGGCGTCAACTCTTCTTCAGTCTTCCTTATTCATTGTCCAGCATTCACATGCATATGATGTGATTGAAAACACCATGGCTTGGGTCAGCCGCACCTTAGTCCTCAAGGTGACATCCTTGCTTTTCAACACTTTAAAGAGATTTTTGCAGTCAATTTGCCCAATGCAATGCGTCTTTTGATTTCTTGACCGATGCTTTCATGGGTGCTGATTGTGGATCCAAGTAAAATGAAATCCTTGACAACCTCAATCTCCTCTTCGTTTATCATAACCCTGTTTATTGGTCCCGTCGTGATGATTTCTGTTTTCTTTGTTGAGGTGTAATCTATACTGAAGGCTGTGGTCTTTGATCTTCATCAGTTAGTGCTTCAAGTCCTCTTCACTTTCAGCAAGCAAGGTTGTGTCATCTGCATAACGCAGGTTGTTAATGACTCTTCCTCCAATCCTGAGGCCCTGTTCTTCTTCACACAGTCCAGCTTCTGGGATTATTTGCTCAGCATACAGACTGAATAGGTACGGTGAAAAGATAGAACCCTGACACACACCTTTCCTGACTTTAAACCACACAGTATCCCCTTGTTCTGTTCGAACAACTGCCTCTTGATCTAAATACAGGTTCTCATGAGCATAATTAAGTGTTCTAGAATTGCCATTCTTTGCAATCTTCATAATTTGTTATGGTCCACACAGTGGAATGCCTTTACGTAGTCGATAAAACACAGGGAAACATCTTTCTGGCATTCTCTGCTTTCAGCCAGGATCCATCTGACATCAGCAATGATATCCCTGGCTCCACATCCTCTTCTGAATCTGGCCTGAATTTCTGGCCGTTTTTTGTCGATATACTGCTGTAGCCACTTTTGAATGATCTTCAGCAAAATTTTACTCGCGTGTGATATTAATGTTATTGTTCGACAATTTTTGCCTTCAGTTGGATCGCTTTTCTTGGGAATAGGCATAGATATGTATCTGTTCCAGTCAGTTGGCCAGGTAGCTGTCTTCCAAATCTCCTGGCAAAGATGAGTGGGCACTCCAGCGCTGCATCCATCTGCATCTCAGTTGGTATTCGGTCAATTCGTGGAGGCTTGTTTTTTGCCAATGCCTTCAGTGCAGCTTGGATTTCTTCCTTCAGCACCATTGGTTCCTGACCATATGCTACCTCTTGAAATGGCTGAACATCAGCCAATTCTTTTTGGTATAATGACTCCGTGTATTCTTTCCATCTTCTTTGATACCTCTTGCATTGTTCAGTATGTCGTCCATAGAATTCTTCACTATTGCAACTCAAGGCTTGAATTTTTTCTTCAGCTCTTTCAGCTTGAGAAATTCCAAGCGTGGTTCTTCCCTTTTGATTTCCTATGTCCAGTTCTTTGCACACGTCATTATAATACTTTACTTTGTCTTCTGTAGCCACCCTTTGAAATCTTCTGTTTAGTTCTTTTACTTTGTCATTTCTCCCTTTTACTTTAGCTACTCAATGTTCAAGAGGAAGTTTCAGGGTCTCTTTTGACATCCATTCTGGTCTTTTCTTTCTCTCCTGTCTTTTTAATGACTTCTTGCTTTCTTCATGGATAATGTCCTTGACGTCATTCTACAACTCTCTGGTCTTTGGTCATCAGTGTTCAACACATCAAATCTAGTCTTGAGATGGTCTCTAAATTCAGGTGGTATTACTGGTATATATTATATATTATTGGTATATTAGCATACACCAATAATTACATTAAATGTAAATGGAGCAATCAATTAAAAGGCAAAGACTGTAAGACTGGATAAAATAGCAAGACCCAACTATATACTACTTACAGAGACCCATTTTAAATAAAAGATACAGATAGATTAAGAACAAAAAGATTAAAAAATATATACCATGTAGCTTAACTAAGCATCAGAGAAGTGATATGCTTATATTAAAATCAAAGTAGACTTCAAAACAAAGATTATTACCAGAGACAAAGATGGTAATTTCATACAGATAAAATGGTGAATTTATCAAGAGAATATAACAATCATATATGTGTATGTATCTAATAACAGATATTTAAAATAGTTGTTTTTTTGTTAGGTGCCATCAAATCAGTTCTGACTCATAGTGACACCATGTGTAACAGAATGAAATGTTGTCCAGTCCTGTGCCATCCTCACAAGTGTTGCTATGTTTGAGCCCACTGTTGCAGCCACTGTGTTAATCTATCTCTTTGAGGGTCTTCCTCAACTTCAAAATAGGGGAGGTAAAAATTAACAACAACCTTAGACAACCTTAGGAATAAACAAATACACTTTCACAGTTGGAGTAATGAGTAGAACAAACGCACTAAAAATCAGTAAGGAAATAGAGTTGGACAGTATCATTCACTCACTTGATCTATGTAGAACTGTACACACAACAACTGTAAATGACTTATCACTTTCAGGTTCACATGACCATTCGCCAAGAGAGACCATAGGCTTGGCCATAAAACAAATCTTGATAAATTTTGCTCCAAACTAGCACAGACTAATAGTTTTATCTTAGGTAGCTGCTTGCAACCTTTTAAGACCCCAGACTCTACTCCACAAACTAGGATGTAGAATATTATCTTTATGAACTAGCTGTGCCGATTGACTAAGCTGTCCCATGAGGCTATGGTCCTAAGCCTTTTAACCCAGTATACCAATCCATCAAGTTGTTTGGACATGTCCATAATTGTGTCCCCTTTGCGCTTTATTATATATATGGATACATATGCAGCACACACAAATGTGTATACATACATGCCTACAGATACACCTATACATGTACGTGCATTTACTCATATATACCTTCCTATACACATTATATGCATACATATCTACCTATGTAACCACACACATTTTTTTGGTTGTTATTACTATTGTTGTAAAATTATGTATGTTATAGCATTTACCAAAATTGTCCCTTTCTTTTGTGTACTTCTTAGTGACTTCATTTGCCTTTGTCAAGTTGTGCACACTTCACCTGTATTTGGTACTGCTTTTCCCATCACCAAAAATAACACGTGTAAGGTGATTCCCCCTTCCTCCCCCTCCCATTCCTTGTAACCATCAAAGAACATTGCTTTCTGTGTGTATATCTATTCTTGACTTCTTAGAACAGTTGCTGTTGTTAGGTGCCATTGAGTCAGTTTACAATAGTGGGGCCACACAGTATTTGTCCTTCTGTGATTGACTTATTTCACTCAGCATAATGTCCTCCAGATTCATCCATGTTATATTTCAGGGCCTCCTCATCATTCCTTATGGTTGCACAGTATTCCACTGCATGGAGGAACCAGAATTTGTTTATCCATTCATCCACTGATGGGCACTTAGGTTGTTTCCTTCTTTTTGCTATTGTGAATAATGCTGCAATGAACATAGGTGTGCATATTATTATAGTTTTGATTTGCATCTCTCTACTGGCTACTGACGTGGAGCATCTTATCACGTGCTTATGGTCCTATTGTCTGCTTGAATATCCTCTTTGGTGGAATGTCTGTTCAAGCCTTTTGCCCATTTTTAAATTGGGTTATTGGTCCTTTTGTTGTTAAGTTGTATAAGTTTTATATATATTTTGGATATTAGACCTTTATGAGATATATGATTCCTGAGTTTTTCCCAATCTGTAGGTTGTCTTTTTACTCTTTTGATAAAGTTCACTGATGAACACAAGTATTTAATTTTCATAAGGTCTCAATTACCTATTCTGTCTTCTACTGCTCACGTATTTGTTGTTATATTTGATAATGTATTTTAAAAAACTAGGTCCCACACCTTCACCCCTATACTTTCTTCCAGGAATTTCATGGTTTTAGATTTTATATGTAGGTCCTTGATCCATTTAAAGTTACTTTTTGGGTATGGTATGAGGTATAGATTCTGCTTCATTTTTCTGCATGTGGAAATCCACTTTTCTCAGCACCATATGATGAAGAAACTATTCCTTCTCCATTGAATAGACTTAGCACCCTTGTTGAAAATCCATTAACCATAGATATATGGATTTCTGGACTCTCGATTCTATTCCATTTCTCTCTGTCTATCACTAAACCAGTACCAGACTGTTTTGATTACTGTACCTGCATAGTATGTTTTGAAATCAGGAAGTGTGAGGCTTCTTAATTTGTTCTTCTTCACAACTACTTTGGCTATTCAGGGCCTCTTGCCTTTTCATATAAAGTTGAAGATTTGTTTTTCCACTTCTGTGAAAAAGGGTGTTGGAATTTTTTTGATCAGGGTTTCATTGAATCTATAGATCACTTTAGGTAGTATTGACATTTTCACAATATTAAGCCTTCCAATCCATGATCACGGAATGTCTTTCCATTTATTTAGGTATCCTTTAGTCTCCCTCAGCAGTGTTTTATAGTTTTCATTGTACAAGTCCTTTAGATCCCTAGTTAGGTTTATTTCTAGGTATTTTATTCTTTTAGGTGCTATTCTAAATGGGATTATTTTCTTGATTTCCTTTTCAGTTTTCTCATTTCTGGTGTATAGAAACCCTACTGATTTTTGTGTGTTGATCTTTTACCCTGTATCTTTGCTGAACTCTTCTACTAGTTCTGGGAACTTTCCTGTGGGCTCTTTGGGATTTTCTACATATAAGATCATGTCATCTGCAAATAGAGAGTTTTACTTCATCTGTTCCAATTTTATTTATTTATTTCTTTTTCTTGCCTTATTGCTCTGGCTAGAACTTCGGGTATGATATTGAATAGAAGTGGTGGTAGTGGGCATAGGAATTAGATTTTAAGAATAAGGAGGAGCTAGGGGAGAATTTTAAGGAACATGGCATGATTTGACTTACATTTTAAAGAGATCACTCAGGCTATTTTGGTTTTGGAGTGGTAAGAGAGGAAGTAGGGAAACTAGTTAGGAGGCTACTACAGAATTTCAGGCAAGAAATGATGGTGCCTTTTTTTTTTTTTTGGTCTGGGGTGGTAGGATACGGAAGAGGACAGATTTGAGACATTTTTAGATGGAGAGTCAACAAAACTTATACTTTATAAGGAAGTTCTGCTGTAAAAAGATTTGAATATTCTGCCTAGTGCTAGTCACTGGTGTTTCAGTTTGCAGTGTAGCACTAGAAGGCTTTAGATTCAGAGAGACATAGATTTTTAATACTGGCTTGGTCACAGCTTTCTCACCTGTACATATGAATAACAACACTTAGTTCAAAGGGCTACTGTGAAAGGTAAATAAGATGGCGCATGCAAAGCTCTTCCCCGTGTCTGGTTGCACAGCGGGCTCAGTGGATGCTAGCTGTCATCATCTTTATGACATGACATTTCCACATTAATTTCAACGGATTAATTTTAATAGTTCTTTTCCTGGCCTCCCCGCCTCCAGTTTCCATGTACTCCAGGCCGTCATCTGCTAGCTGCAGAATTTCTCTACCTAAAACGTAAATCCTGTCACTTCCTTTTCATAAACACCAAAATGGCCCCCACTGCCAACAGATTAAAATACAAATGTCTTAGAATGACATACAAGGCCCTTTATAATTGGGACCCTGCCCGCCCACCTATCCAGCCATTTCCCACTTCCTAGCCTATAAACCAAAAAAACAAACCCATTGCCGTTGAGTCAATTCTGACTCATAAGAACCTTATACGACAAAGTAGAACTGCCCCATAGGATTTCCAAGGAGTGCCTCGTGGATTCAAACTGCCGACCTTTTGGTTAGCAGCCATAGTTCTGAATGACTACACCAGCATTATGTTCAGTTCCCTGGATAAGTGATTGTTCCATCTTACCCTGCTTTTCCCGTGCAGTTTCCTCTGCCTGAAGTGTCCTATCCCCTCACGTATCTGTTAAACAATTACTCATCCATCAAGGTGCAGCTGAAATTTCTCTCATATTCACACCTCCATTTCCTATCACCCAAGCAGAATTGCTCTCTCCTTTCTCTGTGAACATTGTACATTGTACATAATTGTAATACTTCATTTACCACTTCGTGAGCATGTCATATCCATCTGGGAACTTTCTCAGAGCAAGCACTGTGGTCACTGTTGTGCCCCCCTCCCCACCTTGGCAGGCACTCAAGAACCATCTGATAAATGGATAGCAAGGCACGAGGAGGATTCCTTTATGACTATACCTACTCAGGTGAGTATCTTTAGTTGCTAATCAGTGGTCTTGTCAGGGAGGCCTTACCGTGGGGTGGTTAGGAGGAGGCTTTGGAATCAGAAAGATTCCACAACATACTCACTGTGTGATTCTGAACATGTTATTTAACCTAAGGCTCAGTTTCTTCATCTGTAAAATGGGAATGATAATAACATCATTGGGTTGTTGCAAGGATCAAAAGAAATGATTTATGTAAAGCGCTCAGCTAAGTGCCTGGCACAGAGTGAGTACTCAATAATTGGTCATTTTTAAAAAGTGCAAAAAAAAAATATAGCAGACTGTTCACAGTGGGTACGGGGTGACAGGAGGAGGATACATGAAGGAGTCTAACTTTCTATTTTATATATTTTTATGTATTGTTTGAAAATAAAAAATACATATACCAAAATTGATAACAAAGATTAAAAATAGATCTGGGTCTTCTAATGATACACAGTGTTTTTTACACATGCCCAAAGCCTGGAGAGGAGAAGGGTCGGACTTCGGAATAAATATGGCAGAGCTTGCTTAGGAATCTCTATATAGGAATCTCTTGCCCTGGATTGTCCATTCTAGATCACAAAGTAAGGAGACAGGCATCCAAAACAAACTTTGGTGACAAACAAACACAATGTGGACGGAAGAGCTTTGTCCAAATGCGCAGCCACACACCTGCACGCCCTTGGTGGCCAGATGTGAGAACATCTGCATGCCTTTTACAAACAGTGAAGACTGGCAAACTGGAGAGGGAACAGGACCATCAGTTCTGGCCGACTGCTGCCCATCACATGAATATGTAAGTCCAAAGTCAACATATCTCCTAGCTTTTTAAGAGAACTAGAAATCTAGGTGTTCTGCAAAATTTTAAGTGTTACTTCAAAGGAATTTTTTTGTAAACACTGTACAGGCCAAACAAAACACTCATGCAGCCCGAATTCAACCCAGAAGCCTCTAGTCTGCAGACACGTTTTTCAATAGCATTTCTCAGGAAACTGAAGGTGAAGCAAATGAGAAAAATGAGCACCCCCGAGAAGGTGTCGTTGTCAGCTGCCACCAAGCCAGCCTCTAACCCCTGGCGATCCCACGCACAACAGAATGAGATGTTGTCCAGTGCCGTCCCACGATCAGTTGTGGATAGGACCACTGTGATCCACAGAGTTTTCACTGGTTGATTTTTCTGAAGTAGGCTGCCAGGCCTTTCTTCCTAGTCCATCTTAACCTAGAAGCTCTGCTGAAATCTGTTCAGCATCATGGCAATACACAAGCCTCCAATGACAGATTGGTGGGGCTGCACACGAAGTACGTTGGCCAGGAATCTAACATGGGTCTCTCACACGGAAGGTGAGAATTCTACAATGAGCCACTAAAGCCCCTTCCAACAAGGTAAAATTCCTTAATCTTTGCCCCTGTGTGCACAGGTACTTTAAGGCTGTTGGCCTTCATATTTTTCCTAATCAACAATAAAGCCGATAATCTTCCTACAATGTCTCTGAAGCTGCACTCAACGTGCTTCAGTATAATCTCCACTCATTCTTCACAACTCAGTTCAGGTGTTTCCTTCTTCGGGAAGCATTCCTTGACCTTTACTGTAACACCCAGGGGGCAATGCGTGCTAACATTTACTGAGCACATCCTCTGTGTCGGGCCCTGTTTTAAGCACTTTTCCTGCGATAACCCATCTAACTCTCACAACGTACTTATGAGGCGGGTACTCATACCATCTCCATTTTATGTATGAGGCCACTGACACGAGAAGAGACCAAGTAACCTACCCGAGATCACACTGTGAAGACTGTGCAGGGCTACAACATGTAATCGCCTGCTCGGCACTGCTGTCTTCTGCACTAGACTGGGTGATCCTTGAGGACCAGCATCTTGCCTTATTCATGTTTGTACCCACAAGGATCAGCACTTTGGCACTAAATGCTTGTGAGCAGATGGAAGGCTGAATGGGTGGCTGGGTTGAAGGCTGGGTAGATACACAGATGGATGGCGCGTTCCTCATAAAACGGTATTGTGTATACAGTAGACTCTGAAGGACGATCCTGACAACATGTGCATTTTTTCAACAAACACTGTATGATCAGGGCTCTAGACATGAAAAGATCAGGGTTAGAGGGTCACAGCTTGGTGAGAGTACCAGACATGTAAACTAAAAATAACAGCAATGACACTTGATTTTGCTTGGAAGTCAGGGATAGCTTCCTGGAGGAGGAGATGCTCAAGTTTAGTCTTGAAGGCAGAGTTTAGCTCCCAAGTAGACAAGGGTAGGAAAGAGAGCCCAGGTGAGGAGCCGCATATACAAAGGCATGGAGATGACAGAGTCTTTATCCAAGATCTGCAACCAGCTCCAAAGGGCTCACAGACAGGGTACGGGCTGGTGTGCCAAGAGGCAGAAGGGGTGGACAGCTTCTGAACATGCGAGGCCGTCACTGGTGTAAAATGGTGGGAGTAGCAGTAACAGTAAGATCAAGACCTGTCTAACTTCAGGGGAGCAATGTAAATCCAGGACAATTCCTGGGATGGAGATCAAACATAACTCCACTCTCCAACCTTTTTTTTTTTTTTTAACCAATTCTGACACCAGCCATCCTCCTGCGACTCTCTCTACTCTTCTGCTGGGTTCGATAATCCATTGCAATGGCCACACAGAGCTCACAGACCATACTTACAGCTAATTGGTTTATTAAGGAAGCAACAGGGTACAACTCGGGATCAGGAGGCAGGTAGGCAGTCTCCCTTCCTCAGTGAAGGAAGGCTCTCTCAGCTCCTCTCAGTCCCCTCAGGAGAGGCTCCTCTCTGCCCTGCCATCTGTCACCACTGACTCTGCCGCTGGGCCCCTTCCAGGCCTCTCTCTGTCTTCAGTGTTACTGCACTTGACCCAGGTTACTGCTCTTTTAGGAGGTTCCTCGCCTCCTCTCTCTCTGCTTCTTTCTTCTTTCTGCTTCTTCCTGCTTCTTTTTGTCTCTTAAAGCCTTCTGTGGGCTGGCTGCTTAAATATACAAACTCCTTGTCAATTTCAAGGCATGCCACTCCCACCAGGGCAATGAACTAATCAATCCCCTCTTGGTAGGCAAGAAACTCCTTTGCATAGTAGGCTACAACTCACCTCATCTGCATAGTCTATTAACCAATCCCTACAAGGTGCATACCAAACACAGAGCAGGCTGCAGCCCAGGGCCAGACAAAAAATCAAGTTGTTTACAGTTCAACCAAGAAATGTCAATCAACCCTGACAAAAATAACAAACTCTCCAGGGTAGAGAGTAGGGCAAAGGTGACTCCTAAGGGCTTAAGCGAAAAATTTCTCAAGCTATTTTTCCAAAGAACCAAGGCAAAAGGGCACATAAAGGAACTCATTTCACCACAACTAGTCTAAATGACGGGGAGCCAAAAAGGGATCTTATTTTTAACAGTTTTATTGAGGTATAATTTACATACCATAAAATTCACCCATTTTATATGTACAATTCAATTATTTTTTAGTAAATTTACACTTGTGCAACCATCACCACAATTCAGTTCTAGGCAATTCCCATCACCCCAAAAAGATCCATCCCGCTCATGGGTAGTCAACCTCCAGTGCCGCCCCCAGGCCCAGGCAACTACCGATCCGCTTTCCATCTCTATAAAATTGTCTTTTCCACTAAAGGCAAAACCAAAACAAATTGCCTAATTGGATTTTTTTTTTTTTAATCACTATGAGTTGGAGAAGGGTTAAGACTGAAGGCTGCCTCTGTCACTGTTTCCCTCATCCAAGACTTAAGCATCTGAAGGTCTTTTAAAAATCTTAGAATCACCTCTCCCACTGGCCATGTTGGAATTTCTACCAAATATTCTCTTCATAAGTAACACTCCACCGATTCATGTGCCTGATGAATGACTTGTCCCGTTAATCAATACTGTGTGCGTGTATCACTGGTTTCCTCTGATAAAATGTGTACCTTTTCAGATTTAATTACCATCAGTGAAAGCAAACGATGCTCTTCCAATTCAATTTGTTATATAAGACCCACATTTTTGACTGGAGGGACCCTGGAGGCCAAGGTCCCCAGACCTTCTGTTAGCCCAAGACAGGAACCATTCCCAAAGCTAACTCTTCAGACAGGGATTGGACTGAACTTCAGACAGGGATTGGACTGGAGTAGGGGATGGAAAATGACACTGGTGAAGAAAGAGCTTCTTGGATCAAGTGGACACATGAGACTATGCTGGCATCTCCTGTGTGGAGGGGAGATGACAGGGCAGAGGGGGCCAGAAGCTACCCGAATGGACACGAGGAGAGAGAGTGGAGGGAAGAACTGTGCTATCTCGTTAGACGGAGAGCAATAAGGAGTGTATGGCAAAGTGTATGTAAATTTTTGTATGAGAGACTGACCTGATTTGTAAACTTTCACTTAAAGCACAATAAAAATTAATTAAAAAAAAAAAGACCCCCATTTTTGTTTGCACCACTCTTTTGAGATGTTGCTGTTGTTAGCCCCCATGGGACTGGCCCCAATTCATGGTGACCCCATGCACAATGAGATCAGACCATTGTCATCCACAGGGTTTTCATTGGGTAGTTTTCGAAAGCAGAACACCAGGCCTTTCTTCCTAGTCTGTCTTAGTCTGAAAACTCTACTGAAACCTGTTCAGCATTATAACAACATGCAAGCCTCCACTGATGACGGGTGCTGGCTACACATGAGGTGTACTGGCCAGGAATCAAACTTGGGTCTCCTACGTGGAAAGAGAGAATTCTACCACTGAGCCACTGCTGAACCACCACTGCCCCTTCTTTTTGAGATATCAGGATTGTATTAAAGGAATTGCTATTGCCGCTATCCCCCAGCACCACATCGGACTTAGGGAGGGGGGCTTATCACATCGCCATGGACATGGATTTACTAATGTTTATCTCCCTCTTCTGTATGAGGGAGTGAGCTAGTTTTTAAAAAAATACCTGCTAACTGATTTCGAGTGATCAGTTCAAATGAGCAGAAAGCCCGGTGGGTTGTCAAGAAGATTAAATAAAACATTCAAAAGCACCTGGCCTAAGTAGAGGCTCGTTACATATTTTTGACTCTGAACCTGGATCAGCAACATGAAAACAGTACAGTGTAATGAAAAGCGTAAGTTTTTCCAGCTCCTACAGAACTGGTTCACTTAATTTCCAAAGTTCCAGTTTCCTCATTTCTAAAAAGGGTAAGTAGGAGCGCCTCCTGACTTTTACTGTGAGGACAAATGAGGTTACAGAATAAATGAAAATACTTAACAGCTGGCACACATCCCCCCAAACACGTAACCCACTGCCCTCGAGTTGATTCCGACTCATAGCAACACTACAGGAGAGAGAACTGCCCCACAGGGTTTCCAAGGAGAGGCTGGTAGATTCCAACTGCCAACCTTTTGGTTAGTAGCCAGATGGTTACCCACAGCACCACCAGGGCTCCGGCACACATCACAGACATCCCTTTCACAGTCCTATTGTTAGGTGCCATCAAGTCAATTCTCACAGTCCTACAAGGACTAGGCGGAAAAAAAAGCACCTTTTGGTGTATTTGCTGTGTTTGTGTAGACCTCTTGGGTAGATCTCTCTGGACGCATTAATATATATAAACATCCCTGCTGTTGAGTCGACTCTGACTCATAGCTACCCTGTGGGACAGAGTAGAACTGCCCCATGGGGTTTCCCTAGGGAGAAAAACCACAGGGTTTCTTTATGGGAGAAAACTGCCACATATTTCTCCTGCAGAGCAGCTGATGGGTTCGAACTGTGGACCAAGCACTTAACTACTGCACCACCACTGCTCCTTATTAATAAATATATTCCTCAAAAATGGGCATTTGAATCCCACTTTGAAGTGTGGTGCCTGGGGTCTTAAACACTAGCAAGCAGCCATCTAGGATGCATCAATGAGTCTCAACCCACCTGGATCAAAGGAGAATGAAGAACACCAAGGACACAAGGTAATTACGAGCCCAAGAGACAGAAAGGGCCACATGAACTAGAGACTTACATCATCCTGAGGCCAGAGGAACTAGATGGTGCCCGGCCACAACCGATGACTGCCCTGACAGGGAGCACAACAGAGAACCCCTGAGGGAGCAGGAGAGCAGTGGGATGCAGACCCCAAATACTCTCATGAAAAGACCAGGCTTAATGGTCTGACTGAAACTAGAAGGACCCCGGGGGTTGTGGCCCCCAAACCTTCTGTAGGCCCAGGACAGGAACGATTCCCAAAGACAACTCATCAGACATGGATTGGACTGGACAGTGGGTTGGAGAAAGATGCTGATGAGGAGTGAGCTACTTGCATCAGGTGGACACTTGAGACTGTGTTGGCATCTCCTGTCTGGAGGAGAGATGGGAGGGTAGAGGGGGTTAGAAGCTGGCAAAATGGTCACGAAAAGAGAGACTGGAAGGAGGGAGCAGGCTGTCTCATTAGGGGGAGAGTAACTGGGAGTATGTAGTAAGGTGTGTGTAAGTTTATAAGTGAGAGACTGACTTGATTTGTAAACTTTCACTTAAAGTACAATAAAATTAAAAAAAAAAAAAAAAGATGCTCACACACACACAAAAAAAGAGGCATTTGACAAGTACCTGGTGATTAACTTTATATTTCCAGAAAATGTTATCACCAAATTAACTACCTTTACTCCATAAATGGGAAACCCTGGTGGCACAGTGGTTAAGAGCTATGGCTGCTAACCAAAAGGTAGGCAGTTCAAATCCACCAGGTGCTCCTTGGAAACCCTATGGGGCAGTTCTACTCTGTTCTATAGGGTCCTATGAGTTGGAATCGACTCCACAGCAGTGGGTATTCTATAAATAAACAGGTTTGGTTCTTTTAACTAATACTTCAAAATCCCTACTTACATTTCTCATGTTCCTTCCAATAATTTGCTAGGAGGTAGACCTGTCAATAGGAAGTACAGAAAATTATTACCACCAATGCCCTAAGAATAACTGTTACTTAGAAACCCAAAACACTCGGTTGGAGTTTTCAAAATTCAATCAGCCCCATTCAACTACCTCCCAGTTTTGACTTTGCCTAAAGCACTCCCCAACCTTGGTCCAGCCCAAAACTAGTAAGAAACTTTACCTAATTTAAAAAAGGTGCTGTTAATGGCGATCTGGGTTGCTGGGATAGGGTTGGTGGTGGTCGAGGAAGGGCAAACAGATCCAGTAAAATTAATGTGTCTTAAAACTAGTAACTAGGTACTCAGCTGATTAATTCACAGGATGTTGATTTTGCGAGAGAGCTTTATGCTTACCCAAGGCAGCTTGGTATCTTGAAAAATATTTTATTTATTCCATAGTAATTTTTTAATGCTTTGTCACTACTGCCTTATCTAAACCTCTAGGACATGATTTTTTCATCTGTAAAACGGTCTAGTAAAAACACTTACTGGGTGACTTAGTTGTGAGGAATTACATATGACAACATAGTCGAACGTGCTTTATAAATTGAAAATCCCTACTTACATATTAGGGAGTCCTGATGGCTCAGTGGGTAAGAGTTCCTCCGCTAACCAAAAGGTCAGCAGTTCAAATCCACCAGCCAGCCGCTCCTTGGAAACCCTAGGGGGCAGTTCTACCGTGTCCTACCGAGTCACTATGAGTTGGAATCCACTCGATGGGAATGTGTTTGGTTTTTCTGGTTGACTTACATATTAGTTTTCCTGGGTTCAGCCACTTTTACAGAGGAGGAAAGCATGGCCTATAAAGATCAAATGTCTTCCCCAAGTCTTCCTGTTAATTAGGGCCGCGCGGAGCTCAGTTATCCCCCCACCTATCCAAACCCTACCCAATTTTCAAAGCGAGGTTCAAGCACACTTTTTCCTCTGTCTAGCGCAGTGGACAAAGAGTGAAATTCCTTGTCTCCTGTGCGTCTCGGCTGCCATTTCGGGAAGGACGGGGAGGTAACTGCACCTGTCCAGCCAAGGTGCTTAAAGATGACAGTTAGCCTTCGTTGGCCCCAGGAATCCTTCCCTTTCGGGTCCTCCCGCCGCACCGCGGGTGCAACAAGCCCAGCATGTCCTGGGGGTTCGCTCGAGACCAGGCACGGTGCTAACTCCTCCGACCGAGAGCAGCCCCCTCCCCTCAGGGTGTAAGAAGTAGGGTCCCCTGGCCCCTCCCCCACCTGGGGGGTCACCCAACGCGGGGATCCTAACCCTGCCAGCGCTCCGCTCTAGAGTTCTCCAGAACCTTGGGCTCCCCTTGTGCCCCAGCGCCTCCCTGCTACACGGTGGGCACTGACCCCCCAAACTGGACGCGGCGGACCTGCAGTCCCAGCGTGCGGCACCGATCTCTTGCCGGGTCAGGCCGGCGCGCACGCGCAGAGGTGCAGCCTTCCAGCCCGGGGCGCCGGGCGGGCGCGCGCAGGGGCGAACGCGGGGCGGGCTGCGCGGCACGGCCGGCGGTTGGCGCTTGGCGGTCGGCACCGGCGCGCGCGCGCCGACCACGTGACCGTCGGACCGCGTGACCACGGCCCCGCCCCGCCCCGGAGTTGGGCGGGGACTGAAGACTTCGCCTCCCTTCTCCCGCGGGGGCCCCAGGGACCTGCGCTTCCGGGACGCCCTGGAGGACTGAGAGCTGCCCGTTATCGGCCCCATTTTGCAGATGAGGTCCACTGATGCCTGCTCAGAGTCACGGCCGCAAAGCAGTTAACGCCGTGCCTGGTCCGTTGTGGGGTCGGAAAGCGTCAGTCTTTCCTTTTGATCATATTGCAAAAGAGGCTTCATGGGAGCAGAAACTCTGCGATTCTCCCGTTCAGTCTCATCCACGGTGCCCAGCGCACTGTAAGCAGGCAGTAAGTTACTTGAATGAATACTTCACCCTGGCCTTTCCCTAACTCTCTGCCCTCAACTTGGTACGTCCTGCCCAAGGGCTTTTTAAATAATCGAGGGGAGGCCAGACAGAAGTGGGTATAGGGAAAAGAGCACCCAGCCTGCAAATCACGGATGCAGGAGAATTTAGGCGAGCCAATTAATGCTTGCGAAACGACTGCTGCGTAGAGAATTAATAGGATGGCGTAAGAGTGGAGACCAGCTAGGCAACTTCAGTGGGACCCAGAGGAGGAGTGATGGTCTGGATTTAAGATGGCCCTATGGGCCGGAATTAACTCTATGGCAATGGGTTTGAGTTTTTTTTTGTTTTTGGTTAGTGCCAATAATAGGAGCCCTGGTGATGTAGTGTTTAAGTGCCCAGCCCAGAGGTTTCTGGTGCCAACCCAAGAGCCTCTCTGCAGGGGAAAGATGTGGCAGTCTGCTTTCCTAAAGATTATAGACTTAGAAACCTTATGGGGCGGTTCTACTCTTACAGGGTCGCTGTGAGTCGGAATGGCAATGGGTGTGGTGTTCTGTTTTTTAAGTGGCAACAACAGTGGGGCTAGAAAGTGTGAATATTTGAGGTAGGTTTTGGAGAATTAAAAGGATTTGCTGATGGTTTGAAAAGTGAGGGATGGAGAGGAAGCAATCAAGAAGGTTTCTGGGGGTTTGGTAGCCAACTAAATGAGCCCTGGTGGTGCAATGGTTAAACACTCACCTGCTAACTGAAAGGTTGGACATTCTAATCCACCTACCCGGCGTCTCCGAGGGAGAAAGACCTGGCGATCTGCTTCCGTAAAAACTGTTGTCGTTGTTGTTGTTGTTAGGTGCCGTCCAGCCGATTCTGACTCATACCGACCCCACGTGACAGAGTAGAGCTGCCCTATAGGGTTTTCTTAGCTGTAATCTTTATGGAAGCAGATCACCAGGTCTTTCTTCCATGAAGCCATTGAGTTTCAACGGCCAACCTTTTGGTTAGCAGCCCAGCACTTGACCATTGTACAACCAGAACTCCTGCCATAAAGACTGCTGTTGTTGTTGTTGGGTGCCATCGAGTCAGTTCTGACTCATAGTGACCCTACGTACTACAGAACGAAACACTGCCCAGTCCTGTGCCACGTTCACAGTCGTTGTGATGCTTGAGCCCATTGTTGTAGCTACTGTGTCAATCCCTCTCCTTGAGGGTCTTCCTCTTTTTCGCTGACCCCCAACTTTACCAAGCATGATGTCCTTCTCCAGGGACTGATCCCTCCTGACAACATGTCCAAAGTATGGAAGATGTAGCCTCGCTATCCTTGCTTCCGAGGAGTATTCTGGTTATACTTCTTCCAAGTAAGATTCATTTGTCTTTTGGCAGTCCATGGTATATTCAATATTCTTCACCAACACCAAAATTCAAAGGCGTCAATTCTTTTTTGGTCTTCTTTATTTACTGTCCAGCTTTCACATGAATAAGATGCGATTGAAAATACCATGCCTTGGGTCAGGCACACTTTAGTCCTCAAGGTGACATCCTTGCTTTTCAACACTTTAAAGAGATTTTTGCAGTCAGTTTGCCCAATGCAATGAGTCTTTTGACTTCTTGACTTTTGCTTCCATGGGTATTGATTGTGCATCTCAGTGAAATGAAATCCTTGACAACCTCAATCTTTTTTGCATTTATCATGATGTTGCTTATTGGTCCAGTTATGAGGATTTTTGTTCCCTTTATGCTGAGGTATAATCTATGCTGAAGGCTGTGGTCTTTGGTCTTCGTCAGTAAGTGCTCCAAGTCCTCTTCACTTTCAGCAAGCAAGTTTGTGTCGTCTGTATAACGTGGGTTGTTAATGAGTCTTCCTCTAATTCTGATGCCCTGTTCTTCATATAGTCCAGCTTCTCGGATTATTTGCTCAGCATACAGATTGAATAGGTATGGTGAAAGGATACAACCCTGACACACACCTTCCTTGACTTTAAACCACGCAGTATCCCCTTGTCGTGTCCAAATAACTGCCTCTTCATCTATGTACAGGTTCCTCATGAGCACAATTAAGTGTCCTGGAATTACCATTCTTTGCAATGTTCATAATTTGTTATGGTCCACACAGTCGAATGCCTTTACATAGTCAATAAAACACAGGTAAACATCTTTCTGGTATTCTCTGCTTTCAGCCAGGACCCATCTGACATCAGCAATGACATCCCTTCTGAATCCGGCCTGAATTTCCGGTAGTTCCTTGTTGATATAATGCTGCCGCTACTTTTGAATGATCTTCAGCAAAATTTTGCTTGCATGCAGTAGTAATGATATTGTTTGATAGTTTCCGCATGCAGTTGGATCACCTTTCTTGGGAATAGGCATAAATATGTATCTCTTCCAATCGGTTGGCCAGGTAGCCGTCTTCCAAATTTCTTGGCACAGACGAGTGAGCACTTCCAGCCCTGCACCCATTTGTTGAAACCTCTCAGTTGATATTTTGTCAATTCCTGGAGACTTGGTATTTACAGCATAAGAATGAGAGACATCACTTTAGGTGAGAAATAAAAAGAAGAGAAGAGGGCCAAAGACAGAGCCCCAGAAAATGCCAATACTTTGAGGTCAGGATGAACAGGAAGGGCTGCAAAGGCAAGAAGGCTGGCCAGAGAGGTAGGAGGAAAATCTAGAGGGAGCCAAGAAAGGACAGCATTTCAGGAAGAATGGAATAGTCAGTGATGTGAAATGCTGCTGGGAGAGAGAGAGAGGACCGGCCATTGGATTTCACAGCAGAGAGGCTGTAAGTGAACATGACAGAAGTAGTTGCAGTGGCATGTGGGGTTAGATGGGGGAGCAAGGAAAAGCAGAAATAGAGGTAGCCTGTGTCTTTTGAGTCTTTCAAGGGGGTTGGAGGTTTTGGAGGGTGTGGGGGAAAGAAATGGCACAATGAGACGGGAGAGAGGAGGTAGGTTCAAGAGATTTATTTGTATAGTATGGATGTCACAAGAGCATTTGTGTTGCTGTTGGGAATGATCCACCAGAAGGCAAGAGATCAGTGGTCCCAGAGAGAGGAACAGTGATTCATGGAGGGAAGGCCTTAAAAAGAGTGGAATATATGAGGCCCATGTGTAGAGGGATGGCTCAGACCAGCCAAAAAGGGTGCATTTGCTGCAGCCTGAGACCCAGGCCCAGGGGCTCCGTAGCAGAACTGTTTGTTCCACGGTGGCCACTGTTGCTTAGCAACCTGTGTTTTTAATGAGATGTTTCCCCTGTATTCTTAATTAACAGCCATTTCAACTAATGCCAACTGTTCTTGTCCTGGATTCCCCACTCTGCTTCCTTCCTTCCTCTGCAGCCTGGTGCTCCCAACTCTTTAGCTGAAATGCTTGAAACTGGAAAGCAGGGTTTCTGTTCCCTTGTACTGCTGATGATGTATGCATGGAGATAGGAAACACAGTACATCACAAAGAGAGATTTAGGGAATCTCATCCGATATAAAAGGAAAGACGCCAACAATTGCAGGATTTAGATCTTCAGCTCAGGGCTCTCCTCTGAGCTCCAACTACCTTCTTGCCCACTTCTCCATTGTCTGCTGAGCGTCTCAAACTAAGCAGAGCTCTTCATTCCCTCCATTCACCCATCCAAACACATTCATTTCTCCTCTAGTTCTTACCGTTATAGAACACGGTGCTATCATCCACCCAGTTGTTCAGGCCTTAAACCTCAGGCGCCATTCTGGATTCCTCCCTCTTCCAAATCCACCAGATACAATTAATTGTTATTGTTGGGTGCCGTTCAGTTGATTTTCGATTCATAGGGACCTCCCATGTTACGGAGTAGAACTGCCCCATAGGGTTTTCTAGGCTGTAATCTTCACGGGAGCAGATCAGCAGGTCTTTCTCCTGCAGAGTAGCTGGGTAGGCTTGAACTACCAACCTTTTGGTTAGCACCTGAGCACTCAGCCACTGTGCCACCAGGGCTTTGTATACAGTTAATTACTGCCTCCAAAATATTTCTCCAATTCTCCCATTTTCTTGCATGCTTCAGACTCTGCCCAAGTCCAAGCTACCATAATCCTTCACCCAGATCATTAGAAGAGTCTTCTACCTGATCTCTCTTCTTTTCTTTTCCCACCTCCAAACCATTCTCCAAACAGCAGCCAAAGGGTGAGCTTTCAAAACATACATCAAATCAATTCACTCCCCTGGTTCCAACGCTTAAGGGTTTTCCATTGCATTCTCCTTCTAGCTAGGGCTGTTCTCCATTTGACTTCCTAAATTCTGTGCCTCTGCTTAGAATGATCTTACCTAGCTCCCCTTTTCCTAACTGGCTCCTTCCCATCCTATAAGTCAAGGTTTGTTTCCTAAGTAGTAGTCCTCCCCCACTCCACCCACATGTCCCCCCCTCCAGACCCAGCTTGCATTTTCTTCCATCACAGCACCTTAAGTACCTTCTCAGCGGTGAGGAGATGTTTGTTGTTTTTTCACTGTCCTCCCCGCAGGAGGCAGTAAGCTCCATTAGAACTGAGATACTGCTATGGATTGAATTGTGTCCCCCAAAATTTGTCAACTTGGCTAGGCCTAGATTCCCAGTATTGTGTGATTGTCCACCATTTTGTCATCTGATGTGATTTTCCTACATGTTGTAAATCCTACTGCTATGATGTTAATGGGAGCCCTGGTGATGCAGTGGTTAAGAGGTTGGCTTCTAACCAAAAGGTCGCAGTTCAAGCCCATCAGCCACTCCTTGGAAACTTTGCAGGGCAGCTCTACCATGTCCTGTAGGGTTGCTGTGAGTCAAAAGAGACTCAAAGGCAATGGGTTTGGTTTTATGATGTTAAAGAGGCAGGATTAGAGGCAGTTGTGTTAATAAGGCAGGACTCAATCTACAACATTAGGTTGTATTTTGAGTCAATCTTTTTTGAGATATAAAAGAAGTGAGCGGAGAGACAGGGGGACCTCCTACTACCAAGAATAAAGAACCAGGAGGGGAGTGCGTCCTTTGGACCTGGGGTCCCTGTGCTGAGAAGCTCCTAGACCAGGGGAAGGTTGATGACAATGACCTTCCCCAGAGCCAACAGAAAGAGAAAGCCTTCCCCTGGAGCTGGAGCCATGAATTCCTAGACTGTGAGAGAATACATTTCTCTTTGGTAAAGCCACCTACTTACATTTCTGTTACAGCAGTACTAGATAACTAAGACAGGTGCTCACCTCTGTTTCCACAAAGCCTATCAAGAGCCTGGCACAGAGTAGGCACAAAATAAATATTTGATGAATGAGATGATTTGTCACAAGCAGATTTTCTGTGTGAGACTCAGGGCTGTCCTTTTAAAATAATAATTATAAAAGATTAAGCAATTTAAGGTAAAGGTCACTCTTGGCTAGTGTATTAGTTTCCCAGGGCTGCTGGAAAAAAAATACCACAAACTAGGTGGCTTATAAGAAAATAAATGTAGTGTCTCAGTGCCGGTGGCCAGAAATCCAAATCAGCGCTTCTGTCAAGCTGTGCTACCTCTGAAATCTCTAGGGGAAGATCCTTTTGTGTCTCTCCCAGTTTCCGGTAGCCTCAGGCTTGTAGGTGCATCTTCATGTGGTTGTCTCTTCTTTTTTTACAGGACACTACTCAGACTGGGTTAGAACCCACCCTACTACAGTATGATCTCCTGTTAACTGAGAACATCTACTAATGAGACAGAGCCCGCATAGTGCTGTGTTCTTTTCCTGCCTTCCTCCCCTACAGTGTTGTATTGAAAAATCATTTCCTTTGCCCCTCTTTCCCCCAGCTTTGCATTTGAATCCTGCTTTTGCTTGGAGGTTACATGTAAACCCCATGGCACCTGCTTCGTATGATTAAGAATGTTGCTGACGTAACTTATATGAACTCCGTACTTGTAAACCCCTTTAAAAGTAACCTGCTTGCCTGCCCTTGGCAAGCAGTCTTGGCAGTAGCAGCTCCCACTGACTCCATTTCCTTGTACAAGGAAATAAAGGTACTTTTCCTGTTCTCCTACCTTGGTCTCTCGTTTATTGGCCAGTACAGGTCATGCCGAGTAAGAACCTGGGGCTTCCACCCAGTAACACCAAGACTCTATTTCTAAACAAGATCACTTTCAAAGGTTCAGGGGTTAGGACTTCAACATATCTTTTGGTGGGGGCACGATTCAACCCCTAACAGCTGGCTTACTATTCTAGTTGCTGCCATTCCAGCATCTATACTTATAAGTGCCAGGTACTGCACATTTATTATTTCTAATTCTCACAACAACCCAATGAGTTAGAGCTATAATTTCCATCTTACAGATTAAAACCTAGACTCTGTCTGCTTAATACCTCTGATGTTGAATCTTGAGTTGTTTACTATGCTCTGAAATGGTAAATTTTTCAAGCTGAATGAGGTTAACTTAATCCAGCTTACCTCTTTCCAGGTGAGGAAAATGAGACCCAGAGAAGGTCTCTTCATGGTAAAAATAATAATAATAATAATAATAAAGAGTTCACAATGCTCGGAGTAGCAAGCTACCCAATCCAGTGCTGTATCTTCAAGAAGCAGCCTGTGTACTCCTTGAAGTCTTATTTTCTAACCCTTTGGTCACTGAGTACCTACTGCATGCTAGGCTCTGTTTTTGGCTCTGGAAATACAGTAGAGAACAAGATGAAACCCCTGACCTCAAGAGGTTTAAGTTTTAGCGGTGGGAGCTAAGCAATAAACAAGTAAACAAAGGAACAACGTAACTTCAGACAAGAACAAGTGCTATGAAGCTGAGATGGGAAATGGGATACAGAGTGAGGCGAGGGAGCCACCACTTCAGATAAGCAGGCCCCTGAGGAGGTGACTTTCAGCTGAGATCTTAAAATGAGCCAGCCCTGAAAAGAGCTGTGGAAACAGTATTCCACACAGATGGAATAGCAAGTACAAAGGCCCTGAGGCAGTCTCAAGCACGGTTCTCAAGAAACGGGAAGAAGGGGAGAGTGGCTGGACATAGTGAAGGGTAGAGAGCGTAGTATAAGAAGATGTCGGATAGAAAGCTAAGACCAAGTCTTTTAGGGTCTTGTGGAAAGTTTGGATTTTATTCAAAATGCACGAGGCAGCCATTAGAGGGTTTTAAGCAAGAGACTGACATAATCTGATTTATGGTTTTAAAAGATCACCTGGTTGCTGTGTGAATTGAAGGGCAAGATTCAAAACAGGGAGAGCAGTTGGAGGGCTGTTGTAGTGGTCAGGTATTAGATTCAGGTGGTAGGAGTGAAGGGATATAGGATCTGTTTTGGAGGTAGAACAACCAACATTACTTGTTGACAGCATGTTGGGTTTACAGGTGGGGAGAAGGGATTGAAGGGGAAAAAAAAAATCAAGGATTTCCTAGAATCAAACAAAAATGAAAGCATAACATATCAAACCTTTGGGACACAGCAAAGGGAGTACTCACAGGGAAATTCATAGCAATAAATGCCTACATTAAAAAAGAAGAAAGATCCAAAATAATTAACTTAAAATGACAACTTAAACAAATAGAAAAGGAAGAGCAAAAGAAACCAAAAAGGAAATAATAAAGATCAGGGCAGAAATCAAGAAAAACAATAGAATCAACAAAACTAGAAGTTGGTTCTTTAAAAGTATCAAAAAAACAGACAAACCACTGGCTGGATTAAAAAAAGTAAAAAATCAAAGGAGGCAAATAACCAAATTAAGAAATGAAACTGGTGACATTACAACCGACCAACAGAGAGAGATAAAGAAGATCATTACAGATTTCTATGAAAAATTATACTCCAATAAATTTGAAAACCCACATTAAGTGGACAAATTCCTAGAAACACGCCACCTACTGAAACTAACACAGAGGTAGAAAATTTAGACAGACCCATTACAAAAGAAGAGATTGAAGATGCTATCAAAAAACTGCCAAAAAAAAAAAAAAATCCCAGGACCAGATGGCTACACTGGAGAATTCTACCAAACATTCAGAGAAGAGATGGCATGAATCCTACTCAATCTCTTCAAAAACATAGAAGAAGAAGGAACACTACTGAACTCTGTGAAGCTAGCATAACCCTGATACCTAAACCAGGAAAAGACGTCACAAAAATATATCCACAAGATATTTTTGTGAATATACAAAACTGGATATCCACAAAAATATATTCCTAAATCTGGGGAATATAGATATGAAAGCCATCCTTGATATCTGGCAAAAGAGTTGTAATTCTCCTGGAATCCAGATTTCTGGCTTTCATGTAGGTTGAGATAACCCACACAGGCTACTGCCTTTGGGTGTCCTTTTGAACCTGGGACTTTGATGGTAAATCAGTAATTAGTCTTCAAGACAATGCTGTATGAAACACCTAATGTTTGTAATCAAACTGTCACCCCCTTACTATGCAGAAATTTATGTATCTTAAATAAACCAAGTTCTCAGAGAAGATGGACCTCATGGCCCAGACTCCATTTTGTCTTCTGCCTCTGAGAAAGTAACCCATGCTTGTTAATAGGAGGGGCAGCTTGCTCTCAGGAAAAACTGCTTAGAATGTTTTAAATAGATTAACTGGAGACCTCCAGCAGGAGAGGTCCACCCTTTATTGTCTTGATAATCATGTATTCTCTAATGGAAACTTGGTTGTCACATGTAAATTTTTCTGTATCTTCTGTTTTCTCTAGACAAATTTTGTGTGCTCCTTATGGATATATGTTTTTGTGTGGTGGATCCAACTACGCTAGTTTCGATGATCCTTTCCAACTGACGGTGAATTTATATGGTCAATGTCTTGTTTAGATTCCTGGCGAATGCGTGGGCAATGCACTTTGGGAATTTTAGGATTACCTTTAGATATTCATAGTAATGATGCTAGTAAATATTGGAAAAGTGATGTTAAATCGTTACACATTGTAAAACGAGAGTCAGGAGAAAACCCACTTGTCCAACACTCAGGGTAGGGTTGATAGCTTTAGTTCCTACTTACACTATAGTTGAATTGGAGGAAACTTTAAGAAGTTTATCAATTATCATGGGACCAACAGCAGACGAAGTTGCCAAGTGGAATGGAAGCACAATGGCAGTCTCTGACCTCATTAAGTCACGGTGACATGAGGTAACAGATTAGCTCTTAGATTTTTTATTAGCCCAAGAAAGTGTAGCCTGTGCTGTAGCAAATACCTCTTGTTCCATTTGAATAAATAACACAGAAGTAGAACAGGATATATGTAGACTGGACAACATGCTACTTTGTTACATGTTGTAATGCCCTTATAAACACCACATTTATTTGGTTGTGTTACTGGACCTCCAGGTCTCGCTGGGTGAGACTCAGAGACACGAGTCAGGTGAAAGCAAAAGAAGAAAACTTGATTTGGCTGGCCAAGCAAAGGAGCACACTGGGACCTGCATTGCCAAGATGGCTCCTCAGTTGGCAAGCGCAGGGGTCTATATACGGAAAGGAGACAGGGTAGGGGTGGGCTCTTCTTCAGGTGTGTTCAGGGTGTGTCTAGGGGCATGGCCCATCAGGATTAGTGGACAGTCCCTGCATGGCCCATCAGGATTAGTGGACAGTCCCTGTAATGATGCTGAGGTCATCAGATAGTTGATGCACTGGGGCCATCAGTGAGGGACAATGCCAACTGGGCGGAGCTGCCCACCTCACTTGCCATCCTGCGGTTTCCCGCCTCAGTTGGTTACCATCAGGAGTAAGTACATGGGTTAGATCACTATTGCAAGAATAATAATATTCTTACTCTGTGTCTTGGTAGTATTAGGCATAATAAAATTTACCTTCTATTGTCTTACACATCTAAAAGGCAAAAGAAGGCCTCGGGCTAAAATGTTGGTGTACATTGAATCTGCTCATTTTGGCAATGAGATTGATGAGAACATTGCTCTTCAGATCCTGGTGACGGTATTCAGTGGAAATCCAGCACCATTAATTTAAAGAGCCTCCATCTAAGAATATTGAGTCCAGGTATTGATCATCAATGTATTATCGCCAATCTCTGATCAAAGGAAATGATTTAGGAGATAATATTGGAGCCATTATTCCCTGTCCTAAAATGTGACCCAGCTGGAGCTGGACTCACAAGGACACATCAACTGGGCCCTGTGGTATAAAGATATTAGCTAGGACAATCTTAGGAAACATCTTTTAGGGAACTTTTCAAATAAACAAATAAACAGTGCGCAAAAGACCCACATACCTTCCACTCTTATCTTTTTTCTATTAGCATTTAGCAAATAATAAGATTTGTTGGATCAGTGAGGGCCCTCCTGTCGTTACTGAAACCTGTACCAACGATTATTAAGAAAGACTATTCAAAACGTAGAATCATGGCAATTTGGCAGTTTTTAGCGAATCTGTGAAAAGATGAAGCTTTCAGTGGTTTGGCCCATTTGTAATGTTAATATATACTGATTATAACACTCCTTGGACTCAGACACGCTCTGGAAGCATGTTTGTCTGTTTCCCCACTTTTGCTTATTCTGTAATATTCCTTAGACGGGCAGTCATTGGCGCTGGAACCACGCTTGTCCATTTCCCACTTTTACCTCTTTGAATATGTGCCGAATAAAACCTTTTTGTTCTACTAAACTTTGTGATTTTTTACCCTAGAACATTTAATTTTTTTAATGAAAAACAAAACTTTATTTAAAAAAAAGACCACTTTACCTTTTACACAGTGTGTAGAATAAATTGTTGTTTTACATATATCCAGCCTCCACTTACTACATTTAGAGTCTCAATCAGGACACAACGTAGCATCCCAAACCCAAACCTGTTGTGGTTGAGTCGATTCCGACTCCTAGTGACCCCATAGGGCAGAGTAGAACCGTCCAATCAGGTTTCCAGGGCAGTAATCTTTCAAGAAGCGACCTTCCACATCTTTCTCCCAGCAAAGTGGCTGGTGGGTTCGAACCTCCAACTGACCACCTTTCCGGTTAGCAGCCGACTCTTAACCCCTTTGCCATCAGGGCTCCTTACAGCACGAGATAGGGAAACACTTCATAGTAAATCTTTAATTCTGCCTAACCGTGGAAAGTATCTAAACCCGGAGAGCCTTCGATGCCTCATCTTTGAAACGGTGATTGGATGCCTATGGGATCGAGATGATGCTCTTAAAGCGCCACAACAGCGCCTAGAACTCCCCTTGTGTAGGGGGTTTGTGGGAAATCCAAAAGGGATGAGGCTGCGAGCCTCGGGCTTTATTCAGGAAATGTTGGTGGAAGACGAATGTTGGAGAAATTTGAACACGCGGAGCATTTATGCATTGGGCATGAAATTATTCCAGCTTCTGCCTGAATGGGAAATGAGGAGGGCTGCCAGGCATTCAGCCCAAGAGCACCTCACATTTCTCTCTGGATAGACTGCGAAGTCCCACGGGGTTATCCTCCGCGCCTGACACAGTGCCTGTGTAGGTGCTTAAGAACTGTTTAATGAAGAATAGGGCCAGGCTTGGGGAAAGAGACTGGCGTGGAGTTTAAACAGTCAGCGCCAGTGACCTCGAAGCCGGGGCCGGGCGACGTTCACGTCACTATGGCAACGCCTTTACAGGCGTAACCCTCTGGGGAACTATAAGTCCCACAACCGCCCGCGGCTTCCCCGCCCGCAGTGGGTGGAGGCGCCGAGCGAGCGCGGAACCGGCTTTTCCGCCTTCCTGCAGCGTGATTGGCCCGTTGCTCAGGGAGGCGGCCAATGAGTGCGCTTGGGGCGAGCGGCGAGGCCAATATGGCTTCTTACACCTGGTGACGGTTGAAGAAATGGTGTTAGGGCTCATGGAGAAACCCCGGGGCATCGAGGTGAGAGGGAGAGGGCTTAGCGCAAATGGGCATGGAAACCCCGAGCGCTCCTTCGCCTGGCGAACCCTTCTTTAGGCTTTTTAGCGACGCCTTGAGGGTGGAGGTTGGAAGGATGGATGCACTTAGGCAGCTGGGCTGAGCCAGGGCCGCGAGCGATTGCCCTTGCCTTTTGCTTCCCCGCGGCTGGGCTGGACGTCGGGCGAGTGGTTGAGAAAGGAGTAGCCTCCCTGGCCTAGGAGATGGGGCGTTAGACCCCGGATCGGAGCTCTTCTGAATCTTCTTTGTTCTCCCCGTCTCGTGGTCGTGGTCGTATTCTTTAGGGATTGTGAAACTTGTCACATCGTGGTGTGAAGTGAAGGGAGGCTAAAGGTTAAAGAACGCTTACTCAGTGCCTAGGACGGTCACGTGCATTATCTCCCGGGTATACTCGCAACAATCCAGTGTTACTGTTTCGTTCTTAAGGTTACAGCACCTGAGGCTTACGGAGGCGGTGCGACTCCCCAGGAAGGTCACACAGCTGAACTGTGAAGGAAATCTGTTAGGCATGCAGTCAGGCTCCCAGACTCTACCTGTTATGCTTTTTCCACTCTCCTACAACCTGTAACCCAAACCAAAGCCACTGCCGTCGAGTCGATTCCAACTCATAGAGAGCCTACAGGACAGAGTAGAACTGCCCCATAAAGTTTCCAAGTAGCCCCTGGTGGGTTTGAACTGCCGACCTTTGTTTAGCAGTAACACTTAACCACTACACCACCAGGGTTTCCACCTGTAACCCACCCACCTTTAATCATTTGGCTTCTGGGCACTCTACATTTGAATGCAGTTTTCTACCACATTTACACGTGTAGTTGTAAACAGAAAGTAGAATAGCTCAAAAACGCGACAATGTAGAGGTACTGAAGTGGAGAATAGTAATAGCTCACAGTTTAGTTCTGTTACTGCTGGAAGCAGACCTAGCTTCTACATAATTTATCTCATCCTCACCACAGCCCTCTAAAGAAGGCGTTTTATCTCGCTTGCACTGATGAAGAAACTGAGGGTACCTGTACCCATTGCTGTCAAGTAAATTCCAACTCGTTGTGACCCTACAGACAAGAGTAGAACTGCCCTATGGGTTTTCCAAGGAGCCACTGGTGGATTAGAACTGCCAGTGTTTTGGTGAGCAGCTGCAGCTCTTAAGCACTGTGCTACCAATCCTCCAAAACTGAGGGTAGCAAGGTCAAATATCTTGCACAAAATCACATTTAATAATTGGTAGAGCCGGAACACCCAGGCAAATCTGATTGAGAGCCCATACTTTGAACTGTTCAATTTGTATTTTATTTTCCAGACTTGCTGGAGTTAAAAAGCGTCTTTTCAAAACCAAGGAAACTCTATAAAATTAACCTTGTCAAAATGTTTTTTAACATAAAAGGTAATGATAGTTGCCAACATTTATTGAGTGTTTGCTAAGTGCAGGTCACTGTTCTGAGTGCTTTACCTGTATTATTAACTCCTTGTTCTGCAAATCTTATGAAATAGGTTTTATTATCCTCATTTTGCAGACCCCAAAACTGAGAGACTGACTTGCTGCTGGTCATATGGCTAGTAAGCAGTGGTGGTGTTATTGTTGTTGTGTGCTTTCAAGTCAATTCTGACTCATAGTGGCCCCAAGTATTACAGAGAACTGCCCCATGGGGCTTCCTACGGGAGCAGATCACCAGGTCTTTTTTTCCCCAGAGCCTCTGGTGGGTTCGAACCGCTGAACTTTTGGTTAGCAGCTGAGCACTTGAGCACTGGCCCAATGCACGGACTCTTCACCTTGCTGTACCTTTTCTACTAGCTGCTAGGTAGATCCGTCTACAGTATCTCATTACCTCTCAGATACTCCTGAGCCAAATATTTTTCTTATTTTATAGTTGAGAAAACTGAGGCTCGGAGGTTAAGTGACTTGCCCAAGGACCCACAGCTAGTTAGGATCAGAGCTAGATCCAAAACTATGGTAAGTACCACTGCGCCATAGCTCTCTGTGTGTCATTTGCCTCCTGCCTCCTCGTGTACAGTCTGGGTCCCCTCACTTAAACTGTATTTGAGCTGAGATTCTTTTGGTGTACCTATGCTGAAGGGGAAGAACGAGTTCCTACTGTATGCCTTCCATCCCAGAGTCTTCAGGAGGCATCTGCCAGAGGGTATTTTCATAGTGTTGTTTTCTATTTGAACTCTGTTAAAATATCATCATTTGTAAATCCACAGAATGAACTCAGTGAATTCCTAACTTGTATTTTCTATCCTGTAATGCACTTCATGGAATCCCTGGTGGCGTAGTGGTTAAGTGCTACGGCTGCTAACCAAAGGGTTGGCAGTTCGAATCCACCAGGTGCTCCTTGGAAACTCTATGGGGCAGTTCTACTCTGTCCTAAAGGGTCGCTGTGAGTCGGAATCGACTCGACGGCAATGGGTTTGGTTTGGTTTTTGGGTATAATGCACTTCATAGGAGCCCTGGTGCAGTGGTTAAGCACTTGGCTGCTCTCTGAAAGGTTGGCAGTTTAAACCCACCAGCCACTCTGTAGGAGAAAGATGTAGGAATCTGCTCCTGTAAAGATTACAGCATTGGAAATCCTATGGGGCAGTTCTACTCTGTCCTATAGGGTCACTATGAGTCGGAATCGACTTGACGGCAATAGGTTTGTCTTTTTTTTGTTGTTTTTATAAAGCTCTTCTGTTGAGTTGTGGTGGAGAAATATTGTACAAACAAGAGTAATGATCCTGGTGTGTGCGAAAAGGTGCCTAAAAGTGTTGATTTGACAAAGAACTAGGTAGGGGGCTGATAACAAATCCACGGCCTCCCTCCGCATGCACTGAGCCAACTTGGATTCCTCCTGCCTGGTTTGTGTCATTCTTCCACTAGGAGACCCCATCTTCAGAACCAATGGAGGAAGAAGAGGAAGATGACTTGGAGCTTTTTGGCGGCTATGACAGTTTCCGGGCTTACAACAGCAGTGTGGGCAGTGAGAGCAGCTCCTATCTGGAGGAGTCAAGTGAAGCAGAAAACGAGGATCGGGAAGCTGGGGAGCTGCCCACTTCCCCCCTGCATTTGCTCAGCTCTGGGACTCCCCGCTCTTTGGAAGGCAGTGGTTCTGAACCAGGTGCGTTCAGAGTGTGCCCTGGAGATGGGGAGGAGTCAGGAGGTCCTGGAGGAAGAGGGGGCTGCAAGGCATGTGAGCTCTTTGATCTGATGTCAAGGGCTCAGATGTCTAAATTGCTGTCAGAGAGAAGCACCCTGAGTAGCCACAAGGGCCCTGTCCTCTGCTGCAGTCTGATTTCAAGCTGTGGTTTCTTTCATCCTTTCATACAACTGGTATTTACTCAGCACATATTAGGTGCCAGCCGTCAACATGCTGCTGCTTTGACATTGATTTGTGTGAATAGCTGGTGGATTTCTAAGTCTGGATATTGAGTACACAAACCTGAAAGTGTTCTGATTACGCTCTGGGAAGGAACCAGAAATAGCTTGTGGGTCGGAAGTGAAGGGGGAGGGGACTACAGAATAAAGTGACTTCTGGGTAAGAGGAGTGGCGGGCGCAAAGAAGAATCCCCATGGATCATCCGGAAGCCAGTTGTGAGGCTTGGGCAGCTGCCGAATGCCTGTGCCAGAGCCTCCCGTGTGGGTCTGCCTGTGAAAAGGGGCAGGTGAGATGGTCTCCGATGACACTCCCATTCCTTGGTACTCCAACTCTTCAGAAGGGTACTCTGCCAGTTGAATGTCATTTGTTTCTATACTTTCTGCCGTCTCTTCCTCTCTTCCCTTTCTTTTGTCTTTCTCCCTTCCGTCTTATTTCAGCCCTTTTTTTAGAATCTTAGAACTTTAGAGCCAAAAGGAACCATTAGAGACCATCTAGTCCAGGGATTCTCCAACCTGGTTGCACATCAGAATCTGAGCTTTTGACAAAATACAAGTGCCAGTTCCCACCACAGACCAGTTGACTGGAATCTCTGGCTTGGGCATTTTCACGAGCTCCCTAGGTCATTCTAACTTGAAGTCAGGGTTGAGACACTGATCAGGTTCAGTCTCCTTACTTTCTCGATGAGAAAATAGACCCACAGAGAGTAAGTGACTATGCACCTTTCTCTCCCTATATTTCTTTTTCTTCACATGTTCCTCTCTCGCAAACCTTCCACCCTTCTCCTGTTTCCCCAGTGGTCCTCCTGGCTTTCTTCTGCCCTACTATTGATGCACATAGCCAAGGGGTGCCAGGCAGCTTCTCTTGGGCAGAACAGATTCACATGTGCACACCAGAACCGCCTCCAGTTCCATGCGCCTCAGTGGGGACTTGGGCTCACCTGGTTAATGCGATGCCCCAGGTTTGAAAGGCCCATCATTTTGTGTGATTAGAGGTGACCCTATGGAGTGAGTCACGTGCTGAGTTCTCTTCCAGCTGTCTGTGAGATGTGTGGTATTGTGGGCACAAGAGAAGCCTTCTTCTCCAAGACCAAGAGGTTCTGCAGTGTCTCCTGCTCCAGGAGCTACTCCTCCAACTCCAAGAAAGCCAGTATCTTGGCTCGATTACAGGTGAGAGGCAGTCACTTGGGAGACACTTCTGGGGAGGGGTGGTTGCGCCTGAAATAGGAACGGCCAACTTACTGAAGGCAGGAGGCTAAGAGGGACTTGGTAAGGACCTTGCTTCTGGCCATCTGAGGCTGGAAGCTTCCTAGTAGGTCCAGACTTCGGAAGGCAGAGGAATCCATTTATGGGGCTTGTTTAAATGTAGATTCCTGGAGCTACCCTCCATCCCCCACCTTCCCAGTCTGGTTTAATGAAGTACCTTGGGGAAGTCTGATGTCCTTGACTTTGCCCAACACTTCTATCAATACTCTGACAGGAAGCAGGAAGCAGGCAGGAGGTTCTGCGGCCTTGGTGTGTTTAGGAAGTTGATGCCTTATGTCAGGCACCACATCATAGGCAGCCACCTAGAAATGCTTGCCAATCTTTAATTATTGACATTGACAGAACTCTCAGAGATGGGAGAATTCTTAGAGAAGCAGTGTGTAACCCACACATTTATTTTTTATCTGTCTCGTTGTTGTTGTGAAGTATATATATAACGTAACACTTGCCAGTTTCTAACCCGTGCGTTTGTTGATAAGTGCACTGAGGTCCACAGAGGTAGAATGACTTACCTAGAGTGGCTCTGTGGGCAGAGAACCACAGGACAGGCTGGAGCCCACATCTCCAATACCCAGCCCTGTGTTGTTTAGTGGTCACCATGGCGAACATCTATAACACTGGGTCTCAAATTTGGCTGCCCAGTGGAATCACCTGTTGTTGTTGTTGTTAGGTGCTATCGAGTCAGTTCCAACTCAGCCACCCTATGTACCACAGAACAAAACACTGCCCGGTCCTGCGCCATCCTTACAATTATTGTTATACTTGAGCCCATTGTTGCAGCCACTGTGTCGGTCCATCTTGTTGAGGGTCTTCTTCTTTTCCACTGACCCTGTACTTTGCCAAGCATGATGTCCTTCTCCAGGGACTGATCCCTCCTGACAGCATGTCCAGAAATCACCTGGAAAGTTTAAAAAATATTGATGCTTGGGTCCTACTAGCAAAGGTTCTGATTTAGTTGTGGTGGAGTGCAGCCTGGGGATAAGGAACCTACAGGGCTCCCCAGGGAGCCTAATGTACAGGGGAACTTGAGAACCACTGGTGTGACATCCATAGGAGGTTGCTGGGTGCCAGGTCTGCTGCTTAGCCCCTCACGTGCTTTATCTCGCTTGTGAGATAGCTTTTGTGAGACAATTACTCTTGTCCTCATTGTACAGATTTTTGTCGAGACCAAGAAAAAAGCATAATAGTGTACAGTGTCCTCAGCTAATGATAATGATGGTAACTACGTTTTGGGATTCTTGCTAAGGGCCTGACACTCGCATTCAGTTTGTCAAATCATCTCCAAAATAGATTATTTTTTAAAGGCCTTCCGTTGTAAAGGCTCAAGAATTCTGGTCACTGGCTCATGGGTACACAACTAAAAGTTGTCAAGCCAGGTTTTGACCCAGGTTTGTCTGGGACTTAAACTTGTATTTCTGCTGTACTAGCCTATAGGGTTGCTATGAATCAGCATCGACTCATCAGGAATGGGTTTGGTTTTGGGGTTTTTTCTTTTTTTTTTTTTTTTGTATTCTAGTGGTAGGAGTCCTCGTGGCACAATGATTAAGCACTTGGCCGCTAATCAAAAGGTCAGCAGTTCAAACCCAACAGCGACTCGCAGGAGAAAAAACCTGGCGATTTGCTCCTCTAAAGCCTTGGAAACCCTGTGGGGCAGTTCTGCCGTCCTAAGGGCCGCCGTGAGTCGGAATGGACTCAATGGCACACAACAACAAATCCGGTGGTGTAACAGTTAAGCACTCAGCTGCTACCCGAAAGGTTGGCAGTTCATACCCACCAAGTAGCTTGAAGAGCTGGGAATCTGCTCCTGTAAAGATTGCAGTTCTGCTCTGTCGCATCGGGTTGCTGTGAGTCCGAATTGACTTGATGGCACCCAGCAACAATCGCTGTAATAAATTTCCTGGCCTTTCTGATCAGCGCTTAAATTATAAGGTACAGGCCCAATGAGTAGCGCTCCACTTGGGGAGTGGACCCCTTTGAACTTGTGACACTAGCTGTGAACCCCCGCTCAAGAATGTTCTTGTACGTACAAAACGTTGCCTGCCAGTGCACGGAGTTCATGGATCCCTCTGAAGCTCGTTCTCTGCTTGGATCTGTAGGTGCACTGGTCGAGGGTGGTAAGTGAGAGTTGAAGCCACTCAGGAGAGCTTCTGGGAGTCAGAGAAGGCTTAAAAGACGGTCTCTCTGCTCTGCTGCTCCACTGACCCCATCCTTCTCTAGATCACTCACTGGCTAGATCACTCACTGCATGCTTACGTTATAGTAACCACCCTCTGAGCCAAGTATTGTTAGTTTCATCATCCTAGTTTACAAATGTGTGAAGCCCTGGTGCAGTGTTTAAGAGCTCGGCTGCTAACCAGAAGATCACCAGTTCGAATCCACCAGCCACTCCTTGGAAACCAAATGGGGCAGTTCTGCTCTGTCCTGTAGGGTCACTATGAGTCAGAATCGATTTTTTTTTTTTTTTAAGTTTACAAATGAAGAAACTGAAGCCCCATAGAGGTTAAGTAACTTGAGCAAGCCCAGGATTTAAACTTAGGCAGTCCAAACCCAGAGCCACATTCTCAGCCACTAGGCTGTCCTCTCCTCTTCCCTCCAGGGAAAACCACCCACCAAGAAAGCCAAAGTCCTGCACAAGGCTGCTTGGTCAGCCAAGATCGGAGCCTTCCTCCACTCCCAAGGGACGGGACAGCTAGCAGATGGGACGCCAACCGGACAAGACGGTAAGACAGCAGAGGACGGTGCTCAGGAAGCTGGGGGCAGGGGGGCAGGACTGGGGTAGCTTTCCTCAAAAGCAAGGAATGGAAACATGGCCAGCATAGGGTCTAGAAAGTATCCTACCCAGCCTAGTGTGGATCGCAGCTTCCTCGCCTGGTGGGGATTGAGGAAATTACCCCAGAAGACCCCTTCAATAACCCTCAAATTGCCGGGGCCCCTTCCCTGGATGATTCAAAAGCCTGGAATTGCTTCTTTTGTTTCTTTTCTAGTCCTGTGACTTCTATTTCCCTGGGGCAGCAGAGGCCCAGATGTGGCTTGAAGAGGGGCTGGGGAGAGGCGGGGTGGAAAAAGAAAAGGGATATCTGAGTGTGTGTAGCAATTTCTAAGCCAATTAAGTGTAAGCCTGAAGCATTCAGTCCTCAGGCTGGTAATGGTTCTGAATTGAGCCCCTCCTACTAGGTCAGACTGGGTGTGGCCAGTGGGAGGTCAGGGAAGGCCCGAGGAATTTAAGCTCAAGGGGCTTTGAGTTTCCCTCTTTCCTTGGGGGTTAAAGGGTGGGAAACTTCACTCTGGATGTTTTCCTTCTCCTCGGCTTCTGGCAGTGTTTAGATTCAGTGCTCACTGGTCCTGATGGCTGCTGGTGGGGCAGGTACGGGAGCTGTGAGGGGCTGTGGGGAGCGCAGCCTCGAGTGGACTTGGGAGGAGCAAGCTGCGGGGGGTGAGGCCGCCACAGCCTCCGCTCTCCTCTCCCTGCTCTGCAGCGCTGGTCTTGGGTTTCGACTGGGGGAAGTTCCTGAAGGATCACAGTTACAAGGCCGCTCCTGTCAGCTGCTTTAAACACGTGAGTCCCTGGAGGTGAGGGGTGGGAGTCCCCAGGGAACCTGGTGGGAGCTGCTGGTTCTGGTCCTCACCTGCCCTCTTTAGGAGGAAGCTCCAAGCTGAGCAGCAGGGGGTCTGGGTGGAGAAGCCACCAGCTCCATTTCACCTTTCTGGCCCACCTTTTCCAAAAGTCCTCCAGCAAACACTTACCAAGGGCTTTCTGCTGCTGCTCTGAGACCCCTCCTTTGCTTAATTTGCATCATGGAACTTTCGTGCTAGTTGATCTCTAAGGGTCCTTCCAACGCAGGAGTCCCCTTTTTCCTCCTTCTCCCCATTTTGAGTATTTTCCCTGAAAGCCTGGGACTTCTATACTGGCCTGGGCCCCTTGGTCCCTGACAGAAAGATGCGGATACCTCCTGGAGCCCACTTCTGCAAAGGTCTCCCTGAGCCCCTAGCACTGAGAAACACAGAAGGGTGAGGCCAGGGAGGGCTGAACTCTGAGTGGAAGGATTTAATATCTAGCAGCTGGACCCTGCGATAGCAGTGCTCTGGCTTAGTCTTTCAAATCAGTTTCTTAAACCCCAGGAAGGCTAGGAGGAGGTCTGAACCCAGGAAGCCAGCCCCCTAGCCACTCCTCTCTGAACTGGTACTGAACTCAGGGAGGGCTGGTACATAACAGCTCTTACCTGGCTCTTCTTTGACTTGCTAATGAAGGTACACAACTTGCCTAGTGGAAAAACCTTTTTGCCCTGAATTCCTAGGGGTCCAGGCATTCTCATTCAGGGGAGTTATACTGCATTTAACACAGAAGATTCAATGTGTTCTGCAAAGAACCCAGTTCCATGTGCTTGCCATGGTGAGACTGGTTTTAGGTTCTGTGGCGAACCAACCTCTGTCACCAGGGGGATGGGATGGGATACCCGACTGACTTAAGCCAGGGCTGAGCATGACAAAAAGGTGAATTCCACAAAGGAGAATCCAGGTGCCATTGGCAACAACGTGGGGTTTAAATATTGGGGAGGCAACCCCTAAAGAGCCCACTGCCATAGGGTGGCATTTGAATAGAGGTAGAGAAAGAGTGTGCCAGGAATAGTGTGTGGGTAGACAGTTCCGTGAAGGGTGGCTTGGTGACAGCTGTAAAGCGAGGGGGCAGTAATGCTTACCGCACAGGCCTGAGGACCGAGGAGATGAGGTTTGTGCCGAGGGCAGTGCCCAGCACATGGTAAGCACTAGGAAGCGTGAGGTGGTGTTGCTATTATAATTACATGGGCAGTGAAGCGATTGAGGCTCACCGAGTTTGTCATTTGTCCAGGTTCACACAGATAGCCGCTGGTCCTGTAAAGATCAGAACTCAGGGCTCTCTGACCCCAGCCCCTAACCGGCACCCTGGGGTGATATGAAAAGGTAGGGCGCACAGGCAGAGGAAGCCATGATTCACTAGTTTGGGCAGTCATCTGTTTTCACAGCCGGCCCAGGCAGCTTCCCCCACGGTGAATCTCTCGTCCCCCACAGGTCCCCCTCTATGACCAGTGGGAGGACGTGATGAAGGGGATGAAGGTGGAGGTGCTCAACAGTGACGCCGTGCTACCCAGCCGGGTGTACTGGATCGCCTCTGTCATCCAGACAGCGGGTGAGCACCTCTGAGCTGGGCAGGGTTGGGGGCTTGTCTCCAGAGTAACACCTCTAGTCAGGGGTGGGCAGTGGGGTAGGCAGAAGTTGGCTTAAAGCAAAACACCCACAGGAGTTTCTGCCCCCTTCCTTGGGATTCTCCTACCCTTGGCAGGGAAAAAAGCTTGGCAAGCTTAGGAACTCCCCCTTTTAAAGTTTATTCCAGGACTCTTCGGTCTCTTAACAGTTGTTTCTCACCACTACACCATCCCATTGCTGATGAGTCAATTCTGACTCATAGCGACCCTATAGGACAGAGTAGAACTCCCCCATAGAGTTTCCAAGGCGTGCCTGATGGATTCGAACTGCTGACCTTTCGGTTGGCAGCCATAGCTCTTAACCTCTACACCACCAGGGTTTCCCCACTATGCCGTAATGCTTTTCGAATAAGTGTCATGGCTTTGTTTTGGCTGTGACTGTTGTGGAGAACAGGGACCCAGTTGCCTGGAAGGGGTTCTTGGAATGGGTGGTAGAAAGCCCAGTGTAGGCTAGAGGAGAGGGAACACCTAAGAGTATGCTGTTCCCCATCCCACCTGCCCACACTGGTGCCCTTTCCTTCCTTTTAGGGTATCGGGTGCTTCTCCGGTATGAAGGCTTTGAAAATGACGCCAGCCATGACTTCTGGTGCAACCTGGGAACTGTGGATGTCCACCCCATTGGCTGGTGTGCCATCAACAGCAAGATCCTGGTGCCCCCGCGGAGTGAGTTGATGAGGCCGGTCCCTGTCCTGGTCTCTGTATAGCCCTGTGTAGAAGGGGCCCTCTGTCTTATGTTAGACCAGAAGAGAACCTGCTTGCTTCCTTCCCTTCCCTGCCAAGAGACCCCGTGGCAGATCCAGGTTGTGGAGTCCAGCTTGATGAGGAGGTCTGCTGGCCTCAAGAGGCAGAAATAGGTTGTTCAGTCCTCTTTCCTGATGGGTTGGCTCTGGCCCCATCAGTGGGAGTGGGTCAGTCTGTAACCAGGATTGTGCTTCTGTCTCTGTAGCCATCCATGCCAAGTTCACCGACTGGAAGGGCTACCTCATGAAACGGTTGGTGGGCTCCAGGACCCTCCCGGTGGATTTCCATATCAAGGTCTGGCAGTGAGCCCTGTGGGTCTCCTAACTGGTCTCCTTCCTACCCCTCTGATTTTTTTTTTTTTTTTTAAATAGACTTTATTTTTCAGACAGTTTTAAAGATTATGGCCAAGAAAACCCTATGGAGCAGTTCTACTCTGTTGCATCTGGGGTTGCCATGAGTTGGAATTAACAGCAACAGGCTTGGCTTTTGGTTAGTTTTACAGAAAAATTGTGCAGAAAGTACAGGGCTCCCATATGCGCCCCTACCCCCTGCTCATCACTTCTGTTAACATCCTGCATTCCTGTGGTGCATTGGTTACGGGTGATGAACCAACACTGGTTTACGATTATTAAGGTTCATAGTTCACATTAGGGTTCACTCTGTGTTGTGCAGTCCTAGGGGTTCTGACAAACGCTTAGTGTCATGTGTCCATCATTACAGCATCCTGCCCTAAAAACGCCCTGTGCTCCACCTAGTCATCCCTCCCCTGGCAGTCAGCCACCTTTTCGCTGTCTGCAGTTTTGTTTTGTCTAGAATGGCATATGTTAGAATCCTGTGATACATAACTTTCTCAGACTGTCTCCTTCCACTTAGCAGCATGCATTTAAGGTCCTCCGTGGCTTTTTGCGGCTTGATTGCTCATTTCTTTTTATCACTGAATAAGATTCCATTAATTATATGAATGTACCATGGAGCCTTAGAGCCCTGGCGGCACAGTGGTTAAGAACTTGGCTGTTAGCCAAAAGGTCAGCAGTTTGAATCCACCAGCTGCTCCTTGGAAACCCTATGGATGATTCTACTCTGTCCTACAGGGTCACTATGAGTTGGAATCAACTCAGTGCAATGGGTCATGGTTGTTTTTGGTTTTTTTTAATTAGATGTACCACAGTTTGTTTATCCTTTCGTCTATTGAAGGACATCTTGGTTGCTCCCAGTTTTGGGCACTTATGAATAAAGCCATTGTAAACATTGGTGCGCAGGTTTTTACGCGGATGTATGTTTCCATCTCTTTAGGTAAATACCTGGGAGCACAACTTTAGGACCATATAGTTGGCTTCCGTTTGGATTTGTGAGGGAGGACCTGCCAGGCTGTCTTCCCCAGTGGCTGTATCATTTTGCATTTCCCACCCCACCCCCCGACCCCCCTACCCCCCACCCCCCCCACCCTCCCCCCCCCCGCCCCGTCAAAGGAGAGTTCCTGCTGCTCCACAGCCTTGCCTGCTTTTGGTGTTGTGTTTTGGATTTTAGCCACTCTGATAAGCGGCGTATAGTGGTATCATTATGGTTTTGATTTGCAATTCTCTAAGGACATACGATGCTGAGCACTTTTCATGTGCTTACTTGCTGTACTCGTATCTTTGGTGAAGTTTCTGTTCAGATCTTTTGACCATTTTGTAGTTTACTTGTTTGTTTTCTTTTTGAGTTTTAAAAGTTCTTTGTATAGCTTGGATACAAGTCCTTTATCTGATACTATTTTGCATGTGTTTTCTCTCTCGGTCTGTGGTTGTCTTTTCATTCTCAACAGTATCTTTCGCAAGCTCTTAATTTTAAGGAAGTCCAGCTCGTCAATTTTTTTTCTTCTATGGAATGTGCTTTTGGTGTTGTATTTAAAAGTCATCACCAAACCCAAGGTCACCTAGATTTTCCCGAGTTATCTACTAGAAGTTGTATAGTTATGTATCTTACATTTAGGTCTGTGATCCATTTTGAGTAATTTTTTGTGCAGGACATAAGCTCTGTCTAGATTCACTTCCCTCTGCTGTTTTAATCCATTCTTCACCCTACTAATTGGAGTTCGTTGTTTCGTTTTGTTTTTCTAAGACTCCCTTGCGGGACAGTCCTCAGTGCCTTCACATGTCTGCAGATGAATCAAACTCTGCCACCGTGTGGCCACCATCCGCTGTTCCAGCCTCATGTCAAACTCCTCCCCTTCCAGCCACATCGACTGTGTTGCTGTCTGCTTTACACTCTCCCAGATCCTTGCCTTTGCTCATGGCATTACTTAGCAGTGTTCATTCAGTGAATTTTATTAAGTACTTATTGTATAGTACGTATTTCTTTTAATATATATTATTTACTTTTTGTTGTTGAGACTATACCCAGCAGAACACACCCTAATTCAGCAGTTTCTCTGTGTAGAATTCAGTGACATTGATTACATTCTTTGAATTGTGCAACCATTCTCGTCCTTTTCTGAGTAGTTCCTCCCCCATTAACATGTACTCACTGCCCCCTAAGTTGGTGTTTTTTTTTTTAATTGTGCTTTAGGTAAAAGTTTACAGCCCAAGTTCATTTCTCATTCAAAAATTTATACATATATTGTTTTGTGACATTGGTTGCAATCCCAATGTGATCGCATACTCCCCCTTTCCAGCCTGGGTTCCCTCTGTCCATTTGACCAGCTCCTGCCCCTTCCTGCCTTCTTATTCTGCTTTTGGACAGGAGCTGCCCATCTGGTCTCTTATATTTGATTGAACTAAGAAGCATGTTTGTCACGTGTATAATTTTTTGTTTTATAGGCCTGTCTAATCTTTGAAGAATGGGCTTTGGGAGTGGTTTCAGTTCTAGGTTAACAGAGCATCCAGGGACCATAGTTCAGGGATTCCTCCTGTCGCTGTCAGACCATTAAAGTCTGGTCTTTTTTTGTGAATTTGAGTTCTGGTCTACATTTTTCAGCTGCTCAGTCTGGGACTCTATGTTGTGTTCCCTATCAGGGTGGTCATTGGTGATAGCTGGGCACCATCTAGTTCTTCTGGTCTCAGGCTGGAGGAGTCTCTGGTTCATATGGTCCTTTAGTCCTTTGGGCTAGTATTTTCCTTCTATCTTTGGTCCCCCTAAGTTTCTCAGCTAATCTTTCGAGTTGCTCTTGTCAGTTTGATCCCATGTAGATCTTAAAGGACCATGCTTAATAAATGTACAAGGCAGATATTCTTTACTAGTTAAGCTAAATTATTGTTTGATTTTAAGAAGACTCCAGGGGATATTTTTGGTTTATGGTTTAAAGATTATCTCAGAGCAGTAATTTCAGGGGTTCTTCTAGCCTTCATGGCTCCAGAGGTCTAGATTCCATGAGATTTTGTAATTCTGTTCTGCATTTTGGCCCTTTCGATCAGGATTCTGTAGAATCTTTGGTCAAAAGGTTCAGTAGTGGTAGCTGGGCACCGTCCAGTTCTTCTGGTCCCAGGACAAAGGAGGCAGTTGTTTATGGAGACAGTTACCCACACATTCATTTCCTCCTATTCCTGCCTCTCTCTGTTTGTATAGTGCTTACTGTGTGGCACTTTGGGAGATACAAAGAATACAGACCCTGCCATCCAGGAATCTCTGTGTAGCAGAGGAAGGAAAGCCTACGCTTGAATAGTTACAAAACAGCCTTGGTTCTGAACCATGGTGCGTCTGAAATCATCTGTGTGGTCTTTTATTTTAATTTGAAATACTCATTTTTTAACTTAAAAAGCCATGCATGCACATAGTAACAACTGAAAGGAACCAAAAGGGCAGACAGTGGAAACGTGTTTTTGCCCACCTCTGTGTCCCAGGCTCGGTGTGGGGCGCTCCTAGGTACCTGGGCCGCATGTGAGTCAGGGATGCAGAGGCGTGTGATCCTCTTTGCCCTGGGCAGGAATCACATGAACCTGCCATTATGGCTTCAAAGGCCCAGCAGTTATCAATGAAGGCTTCCTGGAGAAAAGGGCATTTGAGTGGAACCTTGGTGGGCAGGCGTGGTGGTATGGAAGCCACCAATGGGGAATAAGAATGGAATGGAAACTGGGGCCCTGTCACTCAAGGCACCAGACGCCAGGTGAACAGGCTGCACACACCATGGGCGGCCTTAGTGCAGAACTGCCCCTCAACGAGGAATGGTCTGGAACACCTCACGGAAGCACTCCTGGCTTCTTGCCCCAAACTTATTTGAACTTATAGGTGTTCTTCTTTGCTGTTTATCTCTACAGATGTTGTTAATTCTTTTTTCATATCCTCTCGCCAACAAAATTGGAAGCTTTTTCTTAGCGCCTTGTACACGTGATAAGTTTGGTGATTGCAGATGATGGTGAACTCTTTCTGAACTGGCCCTTGTCTTAGACGAGGCAGGTGATTGTGGATGGTGCAGGCCACCAGGTACCCAGGAGGCTTCTATTCTGCCAAAATGGAAAGGAGCTTCTCTCTGGTTGGGAGAACCAGTCAGCCAGCAAGTGCGGAGCATGCTGGAGGGGATACAGAAGCAGAAGATTGTCCGGCCTGTCGGGAGAAGAAGATGACATGCAGCAGAGAACGGGAGGGCACTGTGAGATCAGGAGGACAGGAATTGTTCCAGACGGGGTTGCTGAAAGGTCACTGGGAGGAGCAGGGACTTGACGTTTTGATGTGATAACCACAGCGTCAGTAGGACAGGCCTTGCCCATGGAAGTACATGAAGTCTGACTTGCCAGCCCCCTCTGAAGGTCTGGGGTACAGAGGGAGGAAGGGGGTGGGGTTGTGGAGGTAGCTCTGACCCAAACGTGCACTTCGGTGCCTGCAATATAGTAAGTGCCGAGTAGGATGTTTGGCATGAATGAGTAAGTCATCAGCCAAGGTCAGGGCTGCGTGCACATATTCGCTCTTTGTTCAGGAAAAAGCCACTGACCGAGCACCGACTGTGCCTAGTTCTGTGCTTGGGGCTGAGGATGCAGATGTGAATCAAAGCCAGTTTCTGCCTGTACAGTGCTCTAGTCCTGGTGTGTAACCATAAACAAATATGCACAATTGCGGGCTGAGGGACACAGAGGAAGGGAATGCAGCCAGGAAGGGCCAGGTGGATGAGATGGCCCAGAGGGGCCCTGGCCAGGCCTCACCCCGTGCCGTGTCTCTTAAGTGAGGTGCCATTACACGGGGACAGGGCCCTGGTGTCAGGATGCATTCCAGCCCTTGAGCGGCAGCTAAAGAATCTGTCTGGTTTTGTTGTTGTTATGTGCTGGTGAGTAGATTCCAACTCACAGCGACCCCGTGTGACAGAGTGGAACTGCCCCACAGAGTTTCCTAGGCTAAAACCTTTACGGGAGCAGATCACCAGGTCATTTCTCCTGTGGAACGGCTGTATGTTGGAGCCACCAGCCTTTATGTCAGCAGCAGAGCTTTTAAGCACTGTGCCACCAGGGGTCCTCCTGTCTGGTTTAGGACGGCTACTTTGATCTCTGAGAGCTCCCCCTCCTGGCGTGCCCAGGCTTAAACAGTAACCTGTTCACCACAGTTCCCAGGCGGGGGACTGGCTCTCCCAGTCAGCAGCACGCTGGGGCTGGAAAAGCCGCCCCAGAGCTTGCCAGGCCCAGTCCCTGAAGTCAGCAAACAAAGAGACTCTTCCGGCCCCTCCCCCACGTCCTGCCCAAATTGCTACTGAGGTACTGTGACGGCTGTCCAGAGCTGAGGCCCATTGGGTCTGAGCTGGAATCAGACAGGTGGAGGCGTGTGGGGCCAAGGACATGAGTTTTGTTTGTACCATCAGCAGAGGCGGCTGGGAGGCCCAGGGGGTGTAAGGTGCCCTTGAGGGCAGAGGGCAGAGCCCCATGAAACAGCACCAGGCTGGACACCAGGAACCAGCTGGAGGCCCAGCTCTGGTTCTCATGAGTCTGTGACTCTGGGCAAGTCACATGACCCTCTTGGAGTCACCTCAGTTTCCTTAGTCTGAAATGGGTTTTGTAATTGCTGTCAAATCAACTTAATGGCATTTTGGTGATGGGAAGTCACACCCATGTTATCAGTTCTGCCATTTTGCCCTCTATGTCATCCCAAGGAACGAGGCCAGGTTGAACTGGGGGGGATGAGAGGGCTCACTGCCAGTTCCTGCCTTAGTCTTTGGGATGATCCCACAAGCCCATTCCTGTCATCCAGAGACTTGCAAAAGGCAGGAGGGTTCCCCTGACCAGCAGCGTGCATTCTGGTGTCTTTTCAGATGGCGGAGAACATGAAGTACCCCTTCCGGCAGGGCATGCGGCTGGAGGTGGTGGACAAGTCCCAGGTGTCACGTACTCGCCTGGCCGTGGTGGACACGGTCATCGGGGGCCGCCTGCGGCTCCTCTATGAGGATGGTGACAGTGACGATGACTTCTGGTGCCACATGTGGAGCCCCCTGATCCACCCAGTGGGCTGGTCACGGCGCGTGGGCCATGGCATCAAGATGTCAGGTTAGCAGAGCCTTAGGCTGGTGACCCAAGGCTTTGCCTTAGGGACTGGGTAGGGGCACCTTCTCTGCACCTCCCAGCAGTGCCGTGAGGTAGGTGTGGATACTGAGGCCCGGGGAGATTAAGTGACTTGGCCCAGGTCACCCGGCTTGTAACAGTATAAACCACAGGACCCGTCCCTATCCCATATCACTTGGGGAGAGTCTGGGTCTCCAGGGCAGCCAGGCCCGAGGGCTGAATAGTCCCTGCTCTTGATGCTTTCTGGGCTGGACTGGCTGGCCACAGGCGGGGGAGGGGCTTCAGTACAGGTTAGAGCACTGCCAAGCAGCCCCTCGTTCCTGGGGCAGATGTGGAGTTGGCCCTGTTAGCTGCCTTCAGCTCCCTTCTCTCCTCCACTCCCATCACCCCAAAAGAGAGACGCAGCGACATGGCCCACCATCCCACCTTCCGGAAGATCTACTGTGATGCGGTTCCTTACCTCTTCAAGAAGGTGAGGCACAGCTCCTGGGTACTTTCCCCTTGGCCATAGGCCTGTGCCAGGCCTGAGGACATTGGCTCTCCTCTGGGACTGTTCCTTCCCAGACCGGCAGTATCCCAGGCCTGCAGCCTCTGCCCTCCTCTGGCCTGCCCAGTGATTCCCCACCCACCCCTTTCTCCTAAGGTACGAGCTGTCTATACGGAAGGTGGCTGGTTTGAGGAGGGGATGAAGCTGGAGGCCATTGACCCCCTGAATCTGGGCAACATCTGTGTGGCAACCATCTGCAAGGTGAGCCCGGCTGGCCCTCCACCTTAGCAGGGCTTCCTGAGGGGATGAGTAGGTGGCAGAGCTCTGCTGTCCACTGTAGGCAGACTGCTGGGGCCCAGGTGGCAGTGGCTGTCCACCTTCCCCAACACTGGCTGCAACTGGAGCACCTGCCGTTGGTGAGGAGGGTGTCTGTCCCCTCCTTGCTCAGAGTGCTTCAGGCCAGGTCAGAGGATGTTGAACATGTGCTTATTGAACACCTGGCTCAAGCCTGATCCTGTGTCACATTCCCCACTCTGTCCCCTCACTGGGGCCTTCCCGCCGGCATGCCGTCTCTGAGTGCTGGCCTAGCCGAGGGCCCCAGCCAGGCTGACTGCTCAGACCCCCGCGATTGCTGCAGTCTGAGAGCAAGTGACCACTCTCAGCCCTCCTGGAGGACACTGCTCATTTGTTCGTCCAGCAAATTCTCTCCACACTAGGCTGTATACTCACCACTGGGGACATAGGGCACGGGCATGGCGCTTGACGTCATCTCACCAACACATGGTCACAAAGTGGCTGAATGCTCTGAGGGAGCAGCTCAGGGTGTTCTCAGGAAGCCTCTCACCCTCAGTCCAGGTGGAGCCATCTGTGTCCCCACCATTGTGTCCCCACCACAGCCCTGGGCTGGGGGTGCAGTTCATGATCCGCTGTTCACTGCCCACGCCCCCGGCAGGTTCTCCTGGATGGCTACCTGATGATCTGTGTGGATGGGGGGCCCTCCACAGATGGCTCAGACTGGTTCTGCTACCACGCCTCCTCCCATGCCATCTTCCCAGCCACCTTCTGCCAGAAAAATGACATTGAGCTTACACCCCCTAAAGGTAAGATAGGGGCCCAGCGGTGGGAAGGGGCAGGGTGAGACCACAGGCCCAGACTCCTGGCCAAGCAGACCCCCGGGCCTTGGACTCCCAGGCTTTCTCAGAGGTGACACAGAGCCACTACGGGCCTTACGCTGCCAGGGCCGACTCAGCCCTCTGGTCAGTACATGGCTTGGTGAGCAGCGAACAACCTCTCCCACCAGGGACTGCAGTCCTGGTGTAGGTACAGGCCTGGGGATGAGGGAAGAGGCTGCTGGGTGGACTCCAGATCGAGTCCTGACCAGGCTTTGGTGGCCCTTTGGCAGCAAGTCCTTCCCCCCCGTCCCTTCCACTCCCCTCCTCTTGCTCAGCATCTGAACTGTCTGCTCTCCCAGGGTACGAGGCACAGACTTTCAACTGGGAATCCTACTTGGAAAAGACCAAGTCAAGAGCAGCCCCATCAAGACTCTTTAACATGGTGAGGGGCCAGGGCGGAGCGGGGTGGCCGGGAACGGCACGGGCTGCTGTTAGGGGCATAGTTCCAGCCCCTTCTCTTTTCTTGAGTCTCTACTGCTGAGATCAGCCCCTTCCAGGGGAGGGGTCCCAAAGTATGGCATGGGCGCCCTGCACCTCCTGGTTTCCACGGAGACAGGCTCGTGCCTGGGGAAGAACTACAGTGTCCTAAGGAACTTGCCTGGCAGCACTTATCAGTGCAGCCTCCACCGATCGTGCCAGGGCCCCATGGCCCAGGCCTACCTGCGGGGCCAGGAGCTGGCTGGCTCCGTAACTGCCTCCTCCCCCCTCCCAGGACTGCCCCAACCACGGCTTCAAGGTGGGCATGAAGCTGGAGGCCGTGGACCTGATGGAGCCCCGGCTCATCTGTGTGGCCACCGTGAAGCGGGCAGTCCATCGACTGCTCAGCATCCACTTTGATGGCTGGGACAGCGAGTATGACCAGTGGGTGGACTGTGAGTCCCCAGACATCTACCCCGTTGGCTGGTGTGAGCTCACCGGCTACCAGCTCCAGCCCCCCGTGGCCACAGGTCTGGTCTTGCGCAGCCCCAAGGGGCTCTTCACTTTCCTTCTTTCCTCCCACCAACCCCCTCCCCTCCACCCCACCCCAGCTGAGTCGTTTGGCATGAGATGGTGAAGTCTCATGGACTGCTCCCCACCCCTGCTCCTGACTCCTCTGTCTCGCTCTCCCTCTGGCCTGCAGAGCGCTTTTCTTGGTCTTGCCCACTCTGTCATATGCTCATGGCCTTGTGCACCCAGGTAAACCACCCAGGCCTTCTGAGCAGCCCTGGTAACAAGGGTGCGAAGAAGGGACTGCTGTCCTGCAGCCTCTCCCTGCCCCAGCCCAGTCTTGTTGCCCAGCTCTGGCTTCCATTCTTGGGGTGTCTTGTGTGTAAGGGCATCATGAGGGGTGGGCAGGGTCTCAGGATATTGCCTGTCCCCTGTGGCCTCTCAGAACTCCCTTCTCGTTTCTTTCTTCCCGTCTTTCAACAACAGAGCTGACCACACCTCTGAAGGCCAAAGAGGCCACGAAGAAGAGAAAGAGACAGTTTGGGAAGAAAAGTAAGTGGTGCTTCAAAGCATCCAGGCTGGTGTGGGCCTGGGGAACAGCTGGGCATGGGGGTGCGGCCAGCCCTCCAGGACTGCCCGAGATGGGTCCCACTGCCTTAGCTCACTCCTTGTCCTTCCCCTTCTCCTCTCCCTTGCCCTTTGTCCCCACCTGTGTCTTTGGAGACCCAGGTCATAACATAGGGGGTCTTCCATCTCTGGTACTGACCAGGATGCTTAGGGAAAGAGACAGGCAGCAGCCTGGGGAGGGGTAGAGCACAGGAAAGGCAAAATGGTGCCTCAGGTATGCTCATGACGTGGCACCATGCAGAGGAGAAGGAGGTCCCTGGGCAGGGTTCCATTACGTGAGTGTGGGGCCCCAGCAGAGGGAGGCCCTGCCGCAGTCAGATGGGGCTTTACAGGTAAAGAAACAGCAGGTAGCTGGGGAGGTGGTGCTGATAATCCGCTGCTGGGGAGAGCCCCTTGAGCCTCCTTCCCAAGAGCACACAGCCAGTAAGGGGTAATGTCAGAGTGGCGCTCTCCCTGCTCTGCCTGGGCACTGGAGGACACTCAGCCAGCCCTCTGGGCCTCGGGTACAACCCTCATGCTGGGTTTGATTCCATTTTTATTCAAAGGGAAAAGAATACCGCCAGCCAAGACCCGGCCCCTCAGACAGGGCTCCAAGAAGCCCCTGCTGGAGGACGACTTGCAGGCCGCAGGGAAGATCTTGTCCGAGCCCGTTTCTGATGCGAGTAAGCGAGGAGGGGCGGCTCCAGTGCTCAGAGGTGGCCCCTGTCCTTCCCCACCTGAGCAAGAAAAGTAGTCAGTTTGAAGGGAATTTTCTGGGCACCAAGCAGCCCTTCTCACATCACCCTCCCCCCACCCAGTTCTAAGCAGAGCCTCTACTCAGGCTCCTTGGCCCTTCTCTGTCTCTGACTCCCTGTGCCCCCACACCAGTGTTTGGCAGGGTGGGTGGCAGACTGGCTGGCCCTGCAGCTTCTCTGCTGCTGCCTGTCAACGGACAGTGAGCCAGAGAGTGAAGGCTCTCCCTGTCCCATTCCCAAGGACCCCCCGCCTCCCAGAACTACCCAGCACTCACTCTCTCCTCCCCGCCCCCCTTCTTTTGGAGCAGTCACTGCGCAGGTGAAGGAGGAGCACCTGGACACAGCCACACCCGACAAGGCTGCAAGTCCCGAGCTGCCTGTCCCCATTGAGGACATCAAGCAGGAGACAGACGACTAACCTCCCTCTGCCAACCTGGCTGCCAACTAGAAGCCATGCAGGGCTTCTCCAGTGCCACCACCCTCTCCCCCACTGGAGTTTGGATGCTGAGCCTTTTTGGAGACATTCTGCCTAATGCTGGGGGTCAGGCCCTGAAGGACCAGCCAGGGTTCCTTGACTCACCCTCTGGCCTCCTCTTTGGCAAAGCCCACGTGACTAGGTCACCTGAGGCCCCGAACGTGTCTATGAGCAGCTGCCTCTAGAGTTCCTGAAGCTTGAACACTAGCTGCCTGGGCTGTCTGCTGTCACCTGTGTCAGTTCCCCTCACCCCCGCCATTGCCTGAACTGCCAGGGCCTGGGAGCCACACCAGCCACCCCAGAAGACAGGACAACTAGTGAGCTGTGCGTGTAACTAAAGGCCTGGGCAGCTCTCTGCTCTCAGGGGAGGAGGTTGCCCGATTGACAGTGAGGGGTGTGATAGGTGCAGCCTGGCCTAACGCCTGCAGAGCTAGCCAAGCAGAATTGTTTCTCTCGCCTCCTGGTTGGTGCTCTGCTCCTCCGGGCACCCTGGGAGGCCTGGGCACCCCACGCAGAGACCCAGCACCAGCAGGCAGCAGAGAAGCAGTGGGTTGCAGTGGTCTCTGAGGCTGTCTTGACTTGCTTTCTGGGGTGGCCTGAGCACTGACTCCCGTTTCCTCCAGTTGTGGGGCTAGGAGGGGTCTCTGGAGGGAAACGCCACACCAGCCCCTGTGCTGTATGGCAGATGTGGTGACAGTGGTGTGGGAGGCTTAGGCTAGCAGGGTGCCCCCAGGACAGCAGGATTGGAAGGTGAGCTGGGGCCTGTGTGCAGGTGGGGGTGGAGTCCAGCCACGAGGGAGACTTGGCCATTAGCACTGAGCCTAACCTGCTTTGTGACCTAGCGGGGGAAGGACTTGTCATTTCTACTTCCCTCTCCCTGTTAACCAGGGGTCAGGTGCAGCCCTGCAAGAGAGTCTGGAAGTAGGGGAGTGGTCAGCACCACTGATGGAGGTAGGCCTCAAGGCAGCACTTGTCCTCCCTCACCAGTGCCTCCTGAGGGGGAGAACAGGGTGGGAACTGACAGGGCACACTTCCTGGCTCCTCTCCCCTCGCTGTCTTTCCTAATTCCTTATTAGATTCTGGTTCTCCCTGCTCCTCTCTGAAACCACATTCAGGAAGTTCACCTAGTGTCACCCAAAGTTCTAGGTGCTATTATATTTCCCAGTCTTCTGAAACTCCTCTCTGCAGTCAGTCTCATCTTCAGTAAGTCCTCTTCCTGGAGCCTAAGGTGAGGCCTGCGTCAGTCTTCACCCCTCTCCTTTCATGTGTTCTTGGGTAGACGTGGCCCTACTCTGCAGTGAGTCCCTGTATCCTTCAGAGCAGAGAGCTGTGTTAGCCGCTTCATCTGCCTTCCAGGCCTTCCTGCTGCCCCTCAAGCCTGGGCAGGTTCAGAGAGAACAGGATTCTGTTTCCTTTGCCAAAAGGACTAGGCAGCCCCACATGGTGCAGAAAATAGACCCAGAAAGAGGCCTGCAGGTGTAGCCCAGAGAGCTCAAGCAGTGACCAGGTGTTAACACAGTGGACAGGGCTGTCTCCCTCCACCCCCCATCTCACACACACCAGCCACAAGACTCGGCCAGTGACTGTCTTGGCATTAGCTTCTTTGGAGACAGGATATTGGAAGGGAGACAGCCTGGGTTTGAACTTTGGCTCTGCCACCTGCTCAGAGCCCTGCTTTTGATTAGTGATGTGCCCAGCTAAAAAGTCATCTTCCCAGGTTTCCCTGCAATTAAGGGATCTAGTTCTGACTGAAGGGCTTCTGGGTAAATGGTTCATGTGCCCTCTTGGCCCTTGGTTCCTTTTTCCTGAATTAAGAAGCAATGCCCAGAGGTGCCATGAGCACAAGAGCCACATGGTAAGGATGGCAGAGCAGGAGGATGTGTTTGGCTGCCACTCCAGTCCTGGACTGGCCTGCCCAGACCTCCTAACTTCTCGTTGTACAAGACAGATCCTTACTTGTTCAAGTCTACTCTCAGCTTTCTGACCTTGCAGCATAGAGTTTTGATGTATCAACTTGGTATTAGTTATGAAGTGCGCGTAGAACAATAAGAATAAACGTTAATTGGTGTCGTCTCTTCAGCTCCATTGCCACATACCATATTGTCCTTATGTACATTTCTGCCCTTCCCCTACCCCAAGTCTAGGAGTTCCCCAAAGGTAGAGCCTGTGTCTTCTCTGTGTCCCTAGGGCCCAGCACAGGCCTGGCACGAAGTGGGCCTCAGTGACTGAAATAAGGGAGTGTAACTGCCATCTTGCTTGGGCCCAAAGGTCGGTGTATCACGGATGTTCCAAGTACCGACCTCGTGGACATTTTCACCTAAGGCACAGAACGAACCTTGTGCTTGGGTGAAAACAAAAGTCTCAGTTTTACAGCAATGGGGCCACCAGTTGGGAAACATCCTGAAAACTCGTTTCCAGCATCCCCTGCACAAGGACCTGCAGTGGCTCCCTGTGACTGATTGGGTCAACTCTATGTACTCCAAAGAGCCCCTTGCACCTCATCTCTTATTTAGACCCTCTGCTGTAGGGGCACAGCAAAAAAAAAAAGTTTGTAAAACAAGAGCTTCCTATGTCAGGCACTAGATTAAAAACTTGTTGGTCGGTTTCTCATACTGGGGGAACTTGTGTGTTGCTGTGACGCTGGAAGCTATGCCGCCAGTATTTCAAATAACGGCAGGGTGGACAGATTTCAGCTGAGCTTCCAGACTAGGAAGAAGGACCTGATGATCTACTTCTGAAAAAATTGACCAGTGAAAACCTGAATAGCAGCAGAACATTGATACTGTGCCAGAAGATGAGCCCCTCAGGTTGGAAAAAAGGCACTCAAAATATGACTGGGGGAGGGCTGCCTGCTTAAAGAAAGTTGACCTTAATGGTGTGGATGGAGTCAAGATTTTGGGATATGGCACGACTCAAAAGGAGAAGAAACAGCTGAAAACGTCCATTAATAATTGGAACATGGAATGTACAAAGTTTGAATCTAGGAAAATTAGAAGTCAAAATGAACACATACAGATCAATATTCTAGGCCTTAGTGAGTTGAGATGAACTGGTATTGGCCATTTTGAATTGGACAATCATATGATCTACATGCCAGGAATGACAAATTGAAGGAATGCCATCAGAGTCATTGTCAAAAAGAACACTTCAAGATCCATCCTGAATCTGTGAAACATTTCATAACATGGAGGAACCTGGAAGGCATCATGCTGAGTGAAATTTGTTGCAAAAGGACAAATATTGTATAAGACCACTATTACAAGAACTTGAGAAATAGTTTAAACTGAGAAGATTCTTTTGTGGTTACGGGGGGCGGAGGGAGGGGGTGGGAGAGGGGTATTCACTAATTAGTAGATAAGGACTACTTTAGGTGAAGGGAAAGGCAACACACAATACAGGGGAGGTCAGCACAATTGGACTAAACCAAAAGCAGTTTCCTGAATAAACAATGTTTTGAAGGCCAGTGTAGCAGGGGCAGGGGTCTGGGGACCATGGTTTCAGGGGACATCTAAGTCAACTGGCATAATCTATTAGGAAAACATTCTGCATCCCACTTTGAAGAGTGGCATCTGGGGTCTAAAACGCTAGCAAGCAGCCATCTAAGATGCATCAATTGGTCTCAACCCACCTGGATCAAAAGAGAATGAAGAACACCAAGGACACAAGGCGATAACGAGCCCAAGAGACAGAAAGGCCACGTGAACCAGCGACTACATCATCCTGAGACCAGAAGAACTAGATGGTCCCTGGCTAAAACCGATGACTGCTCTGACAAGGAACACAACAGAGAACCCCTGAGGGAACAGGAGAACAGTAGGATGCAGGCCACAAATGCTCATGAAAAGACCAGACTTAATGGTGTGACTGAGACTGGAAGGACCCTGGTGGTCATGGCCTCCACACCTTCTGTTGCCCCAGGACAGGAACCATTCCCGAAGCCAACTCTTCAGACAGGGATTGGACTGGACAATGGGTTGGAGAGGGATACTGGTGAAGAGTGAGCTTCTTGGATCAGGTGGACACTTGAGACTATGTTGGCATCTCCTGCCTGCAGGGAAGATGAGAGGGTGGAGGGGGTTAGAAGCTGGCAAAAAGGACACGAGAGAGTGGAGAGAGAGAGCGGGCTGTCTCATTAGGGGGAGAGTAATTGGGAGTGCATAGTAAGGTGTATATGGGTTTTTGTGTGAGAGACTGACTTGTAAACTTTCACTTAAAGAACAGTAAAAATTATTTAAAAAAAAAAAAATCCATCCTGAAGTACAAAGCTGTCAGCAATAAGGATAATACACCTACAAGGAAGGCCAGTTAATACAACTATTATTCTAATTAACTTTTGCAGTCTGAAATTGATCAAACATGCAATCAAAATGCATTGATAATTACTGGTGATTAGAATGTGAAAGCTGGAAACCAAGAAGAATGATCAAAAGTTGGAAAATATGGCCTTGGGTAATAGAAATGACACCAAAGTTTTGTAGGACTTATTCATTGCAAATACCTATTCTCAACAACATAAACATTGACTATACACATGGACCTCACCAGATGGAAAACACAGGAATCAAATCAACTACATCTGTGGAAAAAGACAATGAAGAAGTTGAGTATCAGAACAAGACCAGGGCTGACTGCAGAACAGATCATCAATTGCTCATATGCGAGTTCAAGCTGAAGCTGAAGAAAAGTAAAACAAGTCCATGAGAGCCAAAGCACGACCTTGTGTATATCCTACCTGAATTTAGAGACCAACTCAAGAATAGGTTTGACACATTGAACACTAATGACCAATGACCAGGTGAGTTGTGGAATGACATCAAGAACATCATACATTAAGAAAGCAAGAGGTTATTAAAAAGACAGGAAAGAAAGAAAAGACCAAGATGGATATCAGAAGAGACTTAAAGTTGCTCTGGAACTTTTTGCTAAAGCAAAAAGAAGAAATGATGAAGTAAAAGAGTTGAACAGAAGATTTCAAAGGGCATCTGGAGAAAACGAAGTATTACAATGAAATGTGCAAAGACCTAGAGATAGAAAATCAAAAAGGACGAACACACTTGCCATTTCTCAAACTGAAAGAACTGAAGAAAAAATTCAGGCCTCGAGTTGCAATAGTGAAGGATTCTATGGGCAAAATATTGAACAAGGCAGGAAGCATCAAAAGAAGATGGAAGAAAAAAAATTAAAAAAAAAAAAAAGAAGATGGAAGGAATACACAGAGTCACTGTACCAAAAAGAATCAGCTGACGTTCAACCATTTCAGGAGGTGGCATGATCAAGAACTGATGGTACTGAAGAAGACCTCCAAACTGCACTGAAGGCACTGGCAAAAAACAAGGCTCCAGGAATTGACAGACTACTAATGGAGATGTTTCAGCAAATGGATGCAATGCTAGGAGCACTCACTCGTCTATGCCAAGAAATCTGGAAGACAGCTACCTGGCCAACTAACTGGAAGAAATCCATATTTGTGCCCATTCCAAAGGTGATCCAACAGAATACAGAAATTATCAAACATTATTATTATTATCACACACAAGTAAAATTTTGTTAAAGATAATTCAGAAACAGTTGCAGCAGTAATATCAACAGGGAACTGCCAGAAATTCAAGCCAAATCTAGAAGAGGAAGTGGAACGAGGGATATCATTGCTGAGGTCAGATGGATCCTGGCTGAAAGCAGAGAATATCAGATGTTTACCTGTGTTTTAGTGACTATGCAAAGGCATTCAGCTGTGTGGGTCATAACAAATTATGGGTAACATTGAGAACACTTAATTGTGCTAACGAGGAACCTGTACATAGAACAAGAGGCGGTCCTTTGAACAAAGCAAAGGGATACTGCGCAGTTAAATATCAGGCAAGGCATGTATCAGGGTTAATCCTTTTCACCGCATGTATTCAACCTGTATGCTAAGCAAATAATCCGAGAAGCTGGGCTATGTGAAGAACACAGCATCATGGCATTAGGATTGGAGGAAGACTCATTAACAACCTGCAATATGCACTGGGTGTTTTGGGTTAATATGTAGATGACACAACCTTGCTTGCTGAAACCAAAGAGGGCTTGAAGCACTTACTGATGAAGATCAAAAACTACAGCCTTCAGTATGGATTACAGCATAAACAAAAATCCTCACAACTGGACCAATAAGCAACATCATGATAAATGGAGAAAAGATGGACATTGTCAAGGATTTCATTTTGGTTGGATCCACAATCAATACCCATGAAAGTAGCACTCGGAAAATCAAACGACATATTGCATTGGGCAAATCTGCCAAAGACCTCTTTAAAGTGTTAAAAAGCAAAGATATCACTTTGAGGACATCTCAGTCATCTTGGCCTGACCCAAGCCATGGTATTTTCAATTGCTTCATATACTTGGGAAAGCTGGACATCAAATAAGGAAGACAGAAGAAGAACTGATGGCTCTGAATTATGGTGTTGGCAAAGAATATTGAGTATACCATGGACGGCCAGAAGAATGAACAAGTCTGTCTCAGGAGAAATACAGCCAGAGTGCTCCTCGGAAGCCAGGATGGCGAGACTTCATCTCATGTACTTTGGACATGTTATCAGGAGGGACCAGTCCCTGGAGAAGGACATCATGCTTGGTAAAGTAGAAAAAAAAAAGGGTCAGTGAAAAAGAGAAAAACCCTTAAGGAAATGGATTGACACAGTGGCTGCAACAATGGGCTCAAACATAGCAACGATTGTGAGGACGGCCCAGGACAGGGCAGTGTTGTCCTGTTCTACATAGGGTCGCTGTGAGTTGGAACCAACTCGACTGCACCTTACAACAGCAACAGATTAAAAATATCTTTAAATAGCTGATTTCATCTTTATAGTAACATAATACAGTAGATACTGGCTTCATTTTACAGGTGAGTTTAGTAATTTGTTTAAACTTAGAACTATTAAATGACAACAGTGGGATTAAACCTTGGTTGGTCTGCCATGTTACTGCAAGCATTCATTCATTCATTCAACATTATTAGCATCTTCCATATGCCAGACACTAGCTAGATGTTGGGGTCTCAAGGCAGAGTGAGGTAGCTGTGGCCTAGCATCCTGCCTTCAGCAGGGTGAGTGCCTCTGGCCCAGAGCCCCAACCTGGCCCAAGGCCCTGTCTGACCCTCAAGAGCCGGCTCCATATAGTTCAATTCCTTTGTATTCCTGGGAGGAAACTGCATACGTTCATTAAAACGGAGACTCGGAACTCGTGGCATTGGAATATCTCCATGTCAGAAAGGGCGCCTGCATCACTTGGTTTGAGCTGACCCAATTCTGCTGCAGCCATCATACTGTGTGTGAGGTGGGGAGGGGTCTTTCCTTTTAAATCCTTCACCTGAAGGCAGACTCATTAGAGCTTCCACTCTTGACCCAGCTCTGTGTCCGCAGGAGCTCCCCTGGGCAAGTACAGAGAGCACGGATGCTGCTGCTTAGCACAATGGCCGGCAGGAAGTGGGTGCCACGAGTGTCAGCGCAGATGAGCGTTGCTGTTGTCCTTAATGCTGGTTCCAGGTCTGGGGTCTGGGGCAGAACTTGCTCACCCTCAGCTTGGGTTGGCAGCCTGCTTCCACAAGCAACCTCAGCTAATGGCCCCTGAGACATCCCAGATCTTCAAACTGCAGGTCCGGAGTGGGTGGCAGAGCCCTGCCCCACCTTCCTAGTCTTCTTTAGTCTCGTTTTCCCTCTAAGGACCAGCCTCCCCACTTCAGACAAGCCTCCCACAGGACTTTCCCACACAGCAGTGGTTTCCACGTGGAGGGGAGCCTGTACCCTGCCCACCTATGTCTGATGTGTTGGGAGACGGGTCAGTGGGCAAGACTCGTTTTGTTGCTACAACTGAGGGCCCGTGCTGTGAAGGGGTATGTCGGGGTGATGGGATAGCCCAGATGGAGTCCAACCTGCAGCTGAGACCTCGTGGGTGGGTGGAGCTAACACCTGCACTTCAGCTCTCCTGAACCTTGGCATCAGATCAGCACGTCTCTGTGGTCAGGACAGGACACCGCTGACTCAACAGTGACCCAGCAAACACACTTTAGTGGTGGGATTGATTTTATGGTCAGAACCCGACTATGCCGTGGCTTATTCTAAAGCCCACTGCCTCACAGAAGGAAATTAAAAAAAGACCCACTGACATCGAGTCAATTCATAGGGACCCTATAGGACAGAGTAGAACTGCCCCATAGGGTTTCCAAGGCTGTAATCTTTACAGAAGCAGACTGCCACATCTTCCTCCCACACAGCAGCTGGTGGGTTCAAATTGCCAATTTCTCAGTTAGCAGCTGAGTGCTTAACCACTGCACCACCTGGGCTTCTTGGGATGAAATAGCATTTCCTCCCAAAAGTACCTGGGCCCACCCCCGAGGTGGAGGAGCTGAGGAGAGGGGGACAGGCATCACTGAGAGGATGTAACAGGCTCACTGCCCAGGTCTGGAACCACGTGAATTCAGAGTTCAGACCCCTGCTACCCACCAAGCCCCCCAGCCCCACTGCCAACCTCATGTGCTGTCCGGTGTCTCCTCTTGGTGGGGGGTCTCCTGGCGCTGGGCAGGAATGCTGGCGTCCGCTTGGCCTTCCTGGCAGCCCAGCCTGGGCAGGCTTCAAAGGCAGCCACCGCAACCTTCACCCTCTGGCCACGGGCAGTGGGGGGCGCCGCACAGGTGGCTCCTACTCGAAGGTTCAGCCTAGCAAGCCACCTGAGGAGGAAAGAGAGCTGGGGACCCACTGTGCCAAATGGCTGAGAGCTTTCCTGGGGGCATCGTGGCCAATAGGTGAGAGCTCACTAACCATGTGACCTCATCTCTGTAGAAGGGGATGGTAATAGTGATAACCAGCTCCAGGGCGCTTACAATGGACCCAGTACTGCTCAAATCGGTTATATTCGCTAGCTTATTCTAATTTCCACCACCTGTCAGTTTGTCACACTGTGGTGGCTTCTCTGTTGCTAGGATTATCCGAAGCTGGAAGCTATGGCACCAGCATTTCAGATACCAGCAGGTCACCCATGGTGGGTCAGTTTCAGTGGAACTTCCAGACTAAGATTAGGAAGAACTGGCAACCTACGTCTGAAACGACTGGCAACCTACGTCCGAAACGACTGGCAACCTACGTCCGAAACGACTGGCAACCTACGTCCGAAACGACTGGCAACCTACGTCCGAAACGACTGGCAACCTACGTCTGAAACGGACTGGCAACCTACATCTGAAACGACTGGCAACCTACGTCTGAAACGACTGGCAACCTACGTCTGAAACGGACTGGCAACCTACGTCTGAAACGGACTGGCAACCTACGTCTGAAACGACTGGCAACCTACGTCTGAAACGGACTGGCAACCTACGTCCGAAACGACTGGCAACCTACGTCCGAAACGACTGGCAACCTACGTCTGAAACGGACTGGCAACCTACGTCTGAAACGACTGGCAACCTACGTCTGAAACGGACTGGCAACCTACGTCTGAAACGGACTGGCAACCTACGTCTGAAACGACTGGCAACTTACGTCTGAAACGGACTGGCAACCTACGTCTGAAACGGACTGGCAACCTACGTCTGAAACGACTGGCAACCTACGTCTGAAACGGACTGGCAACCTACGTCTGAAACGACTGGCAACCTACGTCTGAAACGGACTGGCAACCTACGTCTGAAACGACTGGCAACCTACGTCTTAAAATTAGCCAGCAAAAACCTTAGGGGTCACAAGAATATTGTCCAGCCTAATGCTGGCAGATGAGCCCCCTAGGGTGGAAGGCACTCCTAATACACAGTGGCCACCACAATGGATTCAAACAGCAACAGTGGTGCAGATGGAGCAGGGCCAGGCGGTGTTTCCTTCTGTTACACGCGGGGTCTCCACGAGTCAGAGTCAGCTCTGTGGCAACTAACGGCACTTACTCCTTACAGGCACCATCAGGAGGGAGATCCTATAATCACCCCCTTTTCCTAGGTGAGGAAACGGGCGCAGAGACGGCAGGGGACCTGCCCAAAGTCAGCGCCATGAAATCACAGAGCCAGGGTCTGAGCCGGGGCGGCCTGACTGGGGCTCTTTGTCGCTCAGTGGATGAAAGTTACGTAGGGTGCCTGCCATACCAGGTGAACACTGGTCTCCCCCAACTTGGCAGGGCAGATTTCATTCCCACTTCACAGATGAGGGAATCGAGGCTCAGAGAAGGGCAGCTGACCCTGGCTTTGGTAGGATCCCCGTCCCCAAGCTGCTAGGCTGGGCAGCAGACATGTGCCCCAGGGTGCTGGTGGAGGTGTGACAGAGCAGCGAGGTCGGGGGAGGGGGCGGTGAAGGTCTCTGCGCTGGGGGTCCAGCTCAGGGGCACCCACCTGTGTAACGGGAGCAGCTGGCAGTCGCAGCGGAAGGGGTTGCCACTGAGGTCAATGAGCCCCAGCCCCGTGAGTGCCGGCAGGGCAGGCAGGGCCTGCAGCTGGTTCTCCTGCAGGTGCAGGCTCTGGAGTCCGGGCCCCAGGCCCGCGAAGGCCCCTGGAGAAACCTGCAGGAGGCACGTTTCATAGCCTGGGTGGGAGCTTCCACCAGGCCAGCCCCACCCCGTGCTTCCCCAGCGGAGAGGCAGCTGGAGAGCCCAAGGTAACCAGGGAGGCTGCGGCAGCACTGGGGTGGGAACCCAGGTTGGTCCAATGCCAGAGTCCCCTGGACACCCAGTTCAGGCTCTTTCTGCTTTGCCGAAACACCTCCCTCCCAGCATAATGCAAAGCTCACTGGGGACTCCAGCCCTGCCCTCAATGCGAACAAACAGCAGCAACCCCGTGGACTGAGTTCCTCCCCTTCTGTGCCCTACAGACCTCTCCCCCTACCCCGGGCAGACCTCTCGCCATGCAGCACTGGGTTCAGCAGAGTCTGTCGCTCACACTTGAGCTCTCTGCAGGCAGGGGCAGGTCTGGCTTATCTCAGGGTCCCCATGCCCAACACAAGGCCTGGAACCAAGGGGGCTGCATGTGTCTGTCAAGTGGTGGCCCCTGCATGTGGCTGGTGCACCCCACACCCCCAGCCCACCTGCTCTAGGCTGCTGCCGTTCAGGAAGAGGAGCTGCAGGGACCGGGCCACAGGCTGGAAGGCCCCGTCGTGCAGGGCCCTGAGCGGGTTCCCTGAGAGCTGCAGCTCCACCAGAGCAGGCAGCCCCTCCAAGGCCCTGGTGGGCACCTCTCGCAGCTGGTTCCTGTCCAGGTGCAGCTTCTCCAGCTCCTGTGCTGGGCCCAGCGCCCCCGGGGACACTTGGGTGATGCGGTTCCCACTCAGGTAGAGCCAGCGCAGGGCCCGCACCCCCGCCAGGTCCCCAGTAGCCAGGCGCTCCACAGCATTGTCCTGCAGGTGCAGGGAGAAAAGGCTGGGCAGGGCATGCAGGGCAGCCCCTGGCACCTGCAGAAAGCGGTTGCGCTCCAGGTACAGGTACCCAAGGTGGCGGGCTCCTTCGAGAGCAGCTGCGCTGAGGCCCGAGAGCTGGTTGTCAGAAAGGTAGAGGTAGACCAGGTGGCCCAGCCCCGCCAGGGCGCCTGCCTCCAGTTCAGCAATGTGGCAGTGCTGCAGGTACAGGGACACCAGGTGGCCCAGGCCAGGGAAGGCCGCTCGGGGGACCGAGGGGAAGTGGTTCCTCCGAAGGTCCAGGAGCTGGGTGTTGTTGGGGAAGCCGCTGGGCACAGCACGCAGGCCGCGGTCCTCACAGCTGCTGTGCCGGGATGTGGAAGCGCAGGTGCAGGCGCGTGGGCAGGGCTGAGCCACCCCCTCATGCTCCTGGGGGGCACGTGTGGGAGCGCGGGGCCGGGCGGCCGCCAGCTCCTCCTCCTCCTCCTCCAAGCCATTTCCCAGGCAGCGCAGGACCGAGGGTCGAAGGGCGTCCAGAGCCTCCCCGCGCAGCCGCCGGGGTCCCCTGCATGCACCATCTGCCCGCACAGGTGCCCGCGCCAGCCACTCAAGCAGCGGCCGGGCCTGGCAGCCACACCACAGTGGGTTCCCCTGCAGCCGCAGCCGGCGCAGCTGGCCTGGGCCCTGCAGTGGGGGCAGCGTCTCTAACTGGTTCCCGCGGAGGTCCAGGGTGCGCAGTCGTGGGCAGTGGGCAAAGGCCCTTGGGCCCAGGGCCTGCAGCGCCCCGTGGTCCAGCAGCAGCTCCCGCAGGCTGGGTAGCACCAGGCCATCCTCCTCGCCCACGTAGGTGAGCGGGTTGTGGCCCAGCTCCAGTCGCGCCAGGCCCTGAGCCTGAGACAGTGCCGGCCCAGGCAGGGCCTGCAGCTCATTGTGGTGCAGGCTGAGGCGGCGCAGGGCGGGCAGCCCAGCCAGGGCCTCAGGGGCCAGCACACTGAGTGCATTGTGGGACAGCTGCAGCCAGTGGACTTGCAGCAGCCCCTGGAAGACCATGGCTGGCAGGTAGACCAGGGCATTGTGGGCCAGGTTCAGTGTGGCCAGCGCACCTAGAGCCCCAAACGTCCCTGGCCGCAGCTCCTCCAGCAGGTTCCCCTCCAGCTCCAGCCGCTGCAGTGAGCCCAGACCGTCCAGCGCCTCCTGGGGCAGCGTGCTCAGGCGGTTGGAGGCCAGGTTGAGGAGGAGCAGGCGGCCCAGGCCACGGAAGGCACCCTCAGCTACCAGTTCCACCTGACATCGCCGCAGGTCCAGATGCGTTAGGTGGGGCAGGGCCTGGAAGGCAGCTGGGGGGATCACCTTCAGCATGTTGCCTTGGAGGTCCAGGCGCTGGGTCAGCTGTGGGGCGGGGAGGGGAGGGCAAGGGGGTGCTAAGTGGCACAGGGACCACACCTGGGTCCTTCATTAGCCCCAGGCCTTTGCACACCTGTTCCCTCACCTGGAACACTCCCCTACCCTTCACCTTTTGCTCATTTATATTCATCCTGCTGATCTCAGCTTCCCTAACACCTCCTCCAGGAAGCCTTCCTCCCCAGCCACCTAGGCCTTCCCTCTATGATACTTTGCACATGGATTGTCAATGCCTGGGTACCTTCTCTGTCCCCACCAGGCCAAGACTCCACAGGGCAGAGACCATTTCTTACCCTGATATATCCCCTGTTCCCTACCACAGGGACTGTAATTAATTCAGTATTTACTTTTTCCAGTCACACAGTAAGGATTTTAAATAGATTAGCTCCCTGTTATTATTATTATTACCCATTTTACAGCTGTGAAGACTGAGGCTCAGACAGGTGAAGTGACCAGACAAGGTCTCCCAGCCACCAGGGTCTAGCCCAGGCTCCTGCCACTGCCCCCTCACTGCTGTCCCCAGCCCACGCTCCCTGCCCTGCTCACCTCGGGGATGGTGTCCGGCACCTCAGTGACATTCTGGTGCCGGCAGGCAACACGTTGCCTGGAGTTGTCGCAGACGCAGATCCGAGGGCAGCGCTGGGCAGCGGTGCACCAAGTTGGGCCCTGTAGCAGCAGCAGTGGAAGCAACAGCACCAAGGAGAAGCAGGTGGAGCTCTGGGGTCTGGGAGAAGGAGGGAGGGTTGGTTGTCCACAGGGATGGGGCCCCACACTGTCCACTCACGGAGCCACAGCCACAATGCTGCTCCTGTCCCCAGAGTCCCTCAGATGCCTTTCTCCTTTGGCCAGGGAAGGCTTGTCACCAGACCCTAAGCAGTGGAGTTCTATTAATTAGCCCTGTTTTACACTTGAGCAAACCAAGGCTCAGCTAGGCCACCGGGGAGCCCTTTGTCAAGTGGCTTAGTGAGGATTGCTGAATGTGGGAATGCGGCTGGGCTCAGGGTATGTGCCATGGCTGGTGAGGCTCCCAGTCCAGGGGCAGTCCTGGCCCCTAGCGTGAGGTTGGTTGGGGAGAAACAGCCATCCCCAGACAGATGGGGCCGCAGCTCCTTAGGGGCAGGGAGCATAACGGTACCTACCTTGAGGAGACAGCCTGGCAGGGCCTGGCAGTGGAAAGAAGGTCCCAGGCCTGGAGTTGAAAGACCAGCCTCGCGGGACACAGATGTTGTGGGGCCTGAGCTCCTTGAAGAGCCTTAATGACTAGTCAGAGCTACACTGACAGGGTGACCAGGGTGTCTCTGGCCTCTCCTCTCCTCTGTATTTATTTCTCTGTGTTCTCCCTTCATCTTAGTACCATCCAGCTGGCCTGGACTGGGACATGGGGAACTGAGGGGAAGGGGTTCGGGCTGTGCTTTGAGCTAATCCATCCACCTATCCAACCACCCATCCATTCACCCATCTACCCATCCATGTGTCCATCCAATCATCCATCTCTTCATCTGTTCATCCGTCCCTCCACCCATCCATCCACCCACCCACCCGCCCGCCCACCCACCAGCCCGCCCATCCATCCATCCATCCGTCCGTCCGTCCGTCCGTCCATCCAGCCATCCACTCATACATCCAGCCATCACCCTCCCATCCAGCTATCCATCCATGCACCCATCTATTCATCCGTCTATCCACCCATCCACCCTTTCATCCAATTATCCATCCATCCACCCACACATCCATCCATCCACCCCCATATCCATCCACCCACCCACACACCCATCCACCCATCCATCCATCCCCCATTGGACTCTTCTGTCTCACAACTGCAGCCACTGCCCATCACTTCTTACAGGGTGACCACTGCCACCGTGGCTCTCCTGCTCCACTTACCACCCATCAGCCAAACCAAAGGGACCTTTCCAAAACACAGAAGGGACCATGGCACCCGCAACTAAAAACCCTCCAGCATCTCCCTACTGCCTTTGGTGGAAAGTCCTGACTCCTTATTTCCTGAGTTCTAATTCTTCAGTGTCACCCCCCAGTTCCGCCACCATGCACACAGCTTTGTCAGAACTCCCTCCTGGTGAGCTCCCTGCGACGCCTCATTCCAGCTTTTCCTTCTGTTCCCAGAATGGTCTCTGAGTAGCCTTTCCTGATCTTGGGCTGGGCTCTCACCCCTTGAGCCTCCCCCATCTTAGCTCACCTGATTGTCACTCTGTTTTTGAGTGTCCTTTTTGTCCCAGGGTCCCCTGCCTTGGGCTGGTAGCCTTCTCCAGCCAGGGAGGGGGACTGTGGAGATAGATCCCTGAAGCAACAGCGTCCAGGGCTCAGACGGCTGCTGAGTTCTCAGACAAGCCGCCCGAGGACTGGTCCATGGGAGCCGAGAGGAGCGGCCACCTTCCAATACAGCGTCCTCCTCAGAAACCCACCCCAGGAGACCTAGGAGAAGCTCAGGCCCAGATAAGCCCCAGAGCCCCATTCACCAGCCTCTCAGAGGCCCAGCGAGGGGCAGGGGCTCGCCTTGGCCACTCAGCTGCCGTCAGCACCCCTTCCACCCCCAGGGCCCCAGGACTCACCCCTCCATGCCGCTGGCCTGCCAGCCCAGCCTGAGGCGCAGCATAAGGGAAAGGTTGGCAGTGGTCCCACCTGGGAGCTGCCGGAGCCCTCCTTCCTGGCTCACAGGGCTGGCAGTAGGGACAGGGCTGAATGGAAGGCATTGTCGCAGCCAGGGCTTCCCAGGACTGAGGTGAAGGAGGGGCGGGGTTGGGGTGGTAGCAGCGGCTGGAGTTGCAGGCCTCCTGTCCAGGCGCCTGCTCAGGAAGGAGGCCCAGGCCTGAGGTCCTAGCCCAGGCTGACAAATGCCTGGCTGGGTGGCAGGGAGGGTCCCCGAGGAACCCAGCCCGCCTGTGGTAAGCAGACCTGGGCTGTCTCGCAGACTCTGTGTGACGCTAGGCAGGGACTGCCCTTCACCCAGTCCTGGTATCCTGTTGTTAGGTGTCTTCAACTTGTTTTCAACTCACAGAGACCCCATGAGACTGAGTAGAACTGCCCCATAGGGTTTTCTGGGCTGTAGTCTTTATGGGAACAAATCGTTTCTCTTCCTCATAGCCACTGCATGGGTTTGAACTGCCAGCCTTTCGGTTAGCAGCCAAGTGCTTAAGGTCTTCCTCCACTAGGGCTGATAATAGTAACTAGATGAGAGCAATCCCCTGGCTCAAGAACAGTTAACCCCTTCCTTTCTGTTTGTGGTTATTAACCTACATTTATAAGTCACAAGGATGGACTCAAACACACGAACAATCGCAGAGATTGAGCAGGACCCGGCAACATTTTGCTGTTTTACATCACATCGCCATGAAACAGATTTGACTCAACGCCGACTAACAACATAAACCTTCGTACATTGTTTAACACTGCCCTCGTGGCGCAGTGGTTAAAGCGCTCGGGTGTTTGAACGCACCAACCACTGCGCAGGAGAAAGATGTGGCACTGTGCTTCCTAGATTTACAGCCCTGGAAACCCTACGGGGCAGTTCTACTCTATCCCGCAGGGTCTCTGTGAGTCAGAATCGACTCAGTGGTGGTGGATTTGGCTTGGTTTTTTATGTATTCTGCAAATTTACTTTTTTCACTCCACATCAGATTACAGTTGTGGATACCAAATTCTGAGGGTGCTCGAGTCCCTCATACACAACGCGCAGTATTTGCATATAAAGCTGGAGCTTGGAGCGGGGACTGTGAGGTGCCCACTGCGCATGTGCGATCGGTCTGGCAGGGTCGGGGTCGAGGGGAGAAGAGGACGGCGTTTTTCCGGGCCGCCGCCTTCCCACGCAAGGAAGGGGTGCGACCCTGTGGGCGGCGGGTTGGCCACCGCGCTCACCGAGGGGCGCCCGGGCCCAAAGGGCAGGGGTGGATGGGTTTTAGAACACGGACCACACTTTCCTAATTGCTTCCTTGTTTAAGAAACTTTCTGGAATTTTTTTCCCCCGAATATTTCCTATCAGCGGTTGGTTGTTCCGAGTACGTGGAAGCTAAGAATAGGGAGGGCCGGCTGCATTGGGATTTATCCAAGTTGGTTCATGTCCTTTATTTTTGACTGCTATAGTATTTCATTGTATATAAATGTATCAAATTAATTTTCACATTGCTGTTACTTCCCATGTTCTGTTATTACAAAAAATGTTGCAAAGAATATCCAAGTACATATCTTTCTGGGCACATTAGAAAAGATTTCCTAGAAATGGAGTCATACAATATGTTTTTGTGTGTGTGTGTGTGACTGGTTCTTTCACTTAGCATAACGTTTTCGAGGTTCCTCCACCTTGTAGCGTGTCTTAGTAGTTCAGTCTTTTTTATTGCTAGGTCACATTCCATGATCGTGAGATCCCGTAATTTGTTTTTCCATTGTCCTGTTGATGGACATTTGTTTTTTCTACTTTTTGGGCAAGTCAAATAATGCTATTGTGGGCAGTTTCTTAAAATTACACAATACACCTAATCTACAGCCCAGCAGTTCCACTCCTGGATATTTACCAAAGGGGAATGAGAACATGTCCACGCAAGATTTCTCTTAGAATGTGCGTAGCAGCTGTGTCTCTTTGTTCACGTGGGCAACAGTTCCTCCGAAGTCAATCCTGAGAAATGGAATTTGGGACCACAGGCTACCAGCGTTTTCAGTTTTAGTCTTAGACACTCCTCGGGCAACGTACGAAACGGGTGACAGATTCATCTCCTCCCCGGTGTTACCTCTCTTACCGATTTTTGCCGTCTGGATTGAAGTGGTATCTCTGTGTCATCTCCTGTTGTATTTCCTTCATTACCAATGGGCTTGAACATACTTTTTGTGTATTTATTTGCTTTTCAGGTTTCTTCTTCTGTGAATTGCCTGTTCATAGCCTTTGCTCAGTTTTCAGTTTTTTTTTTCTCTTTGTGACTGATAATCCTTGATTTTACAATATATATGTTGCAATGTCTTTTCCTAGTCTATTGCCTTGTCTTTTAACTGTTATGAGTTTTAGGTTTTTTTTTTTTTTCTTCCTTTTGGCATTGTTTTTCCTTTTTCATTTTGAAATAGGCAAAATTTCCTTTATGATTTGTGCTTTTTGTGTCAAAAAATGCTCTATTTTACTTCCTCTTTTTAAAAATATGGCTCTTAGGTGCACAGACTTGGATCACTCTCAAACTTAGCTCCCAACACCATCGTAACTGGTCCCAGCACGACCCCTCTACAAGTCCTGTCCTGTCCCTTGCCTCCCCCAGACCAACTCCACCCTGAATTCTGGGTTTACCATTCCTTTTATTAATGATATCATTATCACATACGTACGTATGCCTAAGCTTAGGTTGTTTAGTTTGTTTTTGAACTAAGGTACCGTACTGAGATTTTCGTCACTCAATATGGTAAGCATGTAGCTGTAGTAATGGACTTTCTTTTTTAAAGTATATTTTGTTTTTGGCAAAAAGTTTACCCAATTTAAGTTAGGTTCCCGTTTGAAAATTTTCGCACAAATTGATTAGTGACGTTAGTTAAATTTTTCACGTGTTAGCATTCTCTTCGTGTTCTGGTTGTTCCATTTCTAGTTTCCTTGCCCCCTCATTTTATCTTTGCTTTGGATTAAATGTTGACCTTTTTGAGAACACCAACCTAATGGATAATATTCTTTATCTTATGTCACTCTGCTTTTCTGCTAAAAGGTGATCTTGGGCTAGTTTTAGTTCACGGTTTAAAGAGCGTCTTAGACTCAAGAAAAGGTTTAAACACAAAAGAAAACATTCTTTGATGGTTACAAGGGTGGGGAGGGAGGGAGGGAGAGGGGTATTCACTAATTAGATAGTAGACAAGAATTGTTTTAGGTGAAGGGAAGGACAACATGCAATACAGGGGAAGTCAACACAACTGGACTAATGCAAAAGCTGAGAAGTTTCCTGAATACGACCAAACACTTCGAGGGACACGGTTGCAGGGGTGAGGGTCTGGGGACCATGGTTTCAGGGGACATCTAGGTCAATTGGCATAAAAAAAAGTGCATTAAGAAAACATTCTGCATCCCCCTTTGGTGAGTGGCGTCTGGGGTCTTAAAAGCTAGCAAACAGCCATCTAAGATGCATCAATTGGTCCCAACCCACCTGGAGCAAAGGAGAATGAAGAATACCAAAGACACAAGGAAAATATGAGCCCAAGAGAAAGAAAGGGCTTCATAAACCAGAGACTCCATCAGTCTGAGACCGGAAGAACTAGATGGTGCCTGGCTACCACCAATGACCTCCCTGACGTGGAACACAACAGAGAATCCCTGATGGAGCAGGAGAAAAGTGGGATGCAGACCTCAAATTCTAGTAAAAAGACCAGACTGAATGGTCTGAGACTGGAGGGACCCCAGAGGTCATGGCCCCCAGACTCTCTGTTAGCCCAAAACTAAAACCATTCTCAAAGCCAACTCTTCATAGACTGGACTATATGACATAAAATGATACTGGCAAGGAATGTGCTTCTTAGCTGAAGTAGACACATGAGACTACGTGGGCAGCTCCCGTCTGGAGGCAAGATGAGAAGGCAGGGGGGACAGGAGCTGGTTGAATGGACACGGGAAATACAGGGTGGAGATAAGGAGTGTGCTGTCATATTGTAGCAAGAGCAACTAGGGTCACATAAAAATGTGTAAGTTTTTGTATGAGAAACTGACTTGAATTGTATACTTTAACTTAAAGCACAATTGAAAAAAAAAGTGTTTTAGGGCAATACTTTCAGGGAGTCCTCTGGTCTCAGGTGGGCCTTTTAATGTATTTTCCTGGTTTTGGATATTATATCATGTGACTTTACATATACCCATTTTCCCTATGTTTGCCTTCTGAGTTGTTTCTAGGTTCTTACTATCATGAACAGTTCTGCTTGGAGCTTCTGACCAGGCTTCCTGGTGTTTGTCTAGTCTAGGGGTACACGCCTAGGAATGGAACTGGTGGATTTTAGCCCTTTGAGTCTGTGGGTTGAACCCTTTAGTGGGTCCAGCCCTGCTCCAAGCCCAGGCATTTATGATCTTTTGGGCCCCGAATCATGGTCTCAAGGACCTGGAGCTTGTATAATCTTAGGGTGGCTGTATAGTTCTTGGGGAGCACTTAAAAGCCCTAGGGAGTTGTGTAACCTTTGTCTGGGTGTGAGAGTTAAAGTCGTGTCAGCTTGGCTGGGTCATGATCCTCAGTGCTTTGGCCGTTATGATGTAGTTTGGCAGCTTTTTAATGATGTTATTACCTCCATAATGAGATCTGATAGTGTGATCACCTCCATGATGAGATCTGTTGTAAGTAGCCAATCAGTTGAAAGGAAGCTTCCTTGGGGGTATGGCCTGCATCCACTATGGGTGGACTTTCTCACAAGGCTCGCTGGCTCTTGCTGCTCCAGATCTTGCAGCTGGCTCCTGTTCATCTGATCTCTGCTTCTTGGGACTTGAGCTAGCAGCTTACCTGCCATATTACCTGTCGATCTTGGGACTGTCAGCCTCCACAGCCTGTGAGCCAGAGGCCTATCTGACCTTCCAATTTGGATTTGCCTGCACCTGTGGGTGTTAGTCAGGAGAAGCCTCCAGCCTGACCTGCAAACTTGGGACTTTGCAGCCTCTACAGCTGTGAGTCCTTTCCTTCATATGAATCTCTATACGTATTTATATGCTGGACTGGTTTTGCTTCTCTGTAGAGAACCCAGCCTAAGACACTGCGGGAATTCCAAAGGGCTATACAGCTTTCTTAGCAAGCAGCAAAGCTCAAGGCCCCCAAGGTCTTCCTGCACCGGAAGCTGGTCAGAGTCCATGACCTCAGGCTAATCTGAAGGTCTGAGGTGGGACCTACAGTGTGAAGCTCAAAAAGCCAGACCTGCAGGATTGTCATCATGAGGTTAAATGAGGTTGTCTGTTCTCTCTGGAGCCATAGTGGCGTAGTGGTTAAGCACTTGGCTGCTAATTGAAAGGTGGGCGGTTTGAATCCACCAGCAGCTGTATGGAAACACTATGGGGCAATTCTACTCTGTCCTATACGAGTAGACTCGGTGGTGTTGGGTCTTTTGGATTTTGGTTCTCTTTGCACTCTGATGTGGAGCTTGTATATGCATTACCTTGGAGGAACAAGGACCATGTGAGAACCTTAGACAGGCTCCTGCTCAGCTGAGAGCCCCCATTTCTCCATCAGTCAGATTTTACCTGTGAGAAGTCCTATTTGAACCTGAAGACCCAATTTTCGCATCCCTAACTCGTGAAAGATTTCCTGACCTCGCCCCCGACTGCCCTCACTCTGGCCACAACTGTTCGTCTTCACCAGACCAGGTGCTCCCAGGGCAGCACCTGTAACCCCAGAACGTGGCACACAGCCTGGCGAGAGACTTGGAGTTGGCCGGCCCTGCATCTGCCTCCACCTGTTCCACTTCATAGCCCCAGGCATCGTTCCCCCAGCCAGGGAAGATGTTGACTACATGGCTCATACGGACCGAAGCAGCAGCCTGGGTGCTGTCCCCTAAGAACCCTTAGAGAGACCCTCATTCCTGTGAGGGAAACAAGCTCCCTTTGCATGCTGACTCAGGGGGGAGGGAAGGACGGTCTAAAGGGCTGTCCTCACACAAGTGACAAAGGTAGGGAAGGACACCAAAGTAAGAGCCCCTAGGCTAGGCCATGTGGTTTCCCAGCCAGGCCCAGGCCTGGGAAGTGACCTTGAGGCCAGGCCCAGGGGCTCCTGACTACAGCTGGCAGGGCCTGTGGCAAAATCCGGGCAGTAAGAAGCGTAGCTGGCTCGACAGCGAAGGGCAAAGGCAGAGGCCAAGGGACCTGCAGCCCAAAGGTGGGGAGAAGAGTGAGTGAGGGTGCCAAGGGAGATCTGTCCACCCCTTCAGGAGTCACTGTTCTTCGTGGGCACCACCCTCCCAGCTGTGAGAGAGGAGCCGGTATGCCCATGAGGAAGCTTTCGGGCTGCCCAGGGCCCCTTTGCAGGGCAGATTGCCCCTTGGAGACACAGTGGCTAGAGCGCCCAGCCCAAGGATGCCCTACTCGGGGTGAGAGCTCTCAGTCTCCACTGCTGCCACAGATGACTTTATTTAAGCCCTGTGCACAGCCCAGACACAAAGAGAACAGAGGGGAAAGCACAGGGACCCCAGCGCCGTGAAGGGGGTCCCAGGCCATCTTCTGCCCAGTCCAGCCCCCACCCCTCCCCGACCCCAGGGGGCCCTTTGGGAATGGCCCAAGGTACAGCTCAGGCACCAGGGACCCTGCCCCTCTCAGACTGGAGAACAGGGCTGAGCCTGCCAAGGTGCCAGCCACACTGCTCAGCCAGCAGTCCGGGGAGGCTGCTGGACCGGAGCCAGCGCAGTGCCTGGTGGTTCCCACTCCTGGATAGTCTGCGGTTTGCCCCCTGGTTTCTCTTCCTGTCCACACGGCGTGGGGCCAAGGTCCTGCCCTTTCTCTTCTGACAACCTCTGCACCCTACCTAGAAGTCTCTGCTCCTCAGGCCGAGTCGCCTGCACAGCAGGGATGGACGGTGGGGACAGCAGTCGCTGCAGGACCAGGGCTTGGTGACGGGAAGCAGAGGCAACGCCAAGAGAGTGGCCCAGGCAAGGCAGGATGGCTCCACCACAACACAGCAAGGACAGCAACTCCCTGGGGTTGGGGGCAACCCACAAGGAGGGGGAAGGCAAGGTGGGCAGGGACAGCCACCAGGGCCACAACCCTGAAGCACAGACGAGCAGAGTGCCCTCAGATGGAGGTGAGTTTAATGGCAAGGCAGCTTGAGGCGCTTCCCCTTGCCCCTGGCGGCAGCTCCCCTAAGGCGGGACCAGAGCCAGTCCAGCAGGGAGACATTAAGAACCCAAGCCTGACAGGCACCACACACCACCATGCAACCACACAGCACACACTCAGGGATGACAGGACACGTGAGATAACGACCCTCCCTGCCTCCGACCAGAGTCTTGTCTGAGGAAGGGGCTGGGCTGCAGCTCAGTTCGTCCAAGCCCCTTGCCGAAGCCGCTGTCCAGACCGAGGGATGGGAGAGACCAGCTTCACATCTAGACCTTGTACAGCGTCTGCAGCAGGTTGTGGCGGGCAAAGGAGCAGGCTTCCAGCGCACCATTGGGCCTGCAGGGAAAGAAGGGTCAGTGAGGGGGCAGGCACCCAAGACCCCAAGAATTCAGGCTCCAGCTGGGCCTGGTTCCCAACTGTGAAGCGGGGCGTGGGGCCACTGTTGAGCATCGAACCATGCCCAACTCAATTTTCTAATCTCATGATGACTTTGCGAGGGAGACATTCGTCCTCTGACCTCTGGACATTGAGGGTGGGGAGTGCAGAAGGCCAAGAAAGAGTTAATGCCGGGCCAGGAAGCAGGTCTCCTCAGGCAGGAACCTGGGCCTCTTCTTTCTACTAGACAGCCTCTCCAAGGAGCCTTCTGGCAGGCACAGGGCCAGGGAGCCCTCAGCGGCCACTAGTGCCCTGCCTGAGCCCTGACATGGAGGTCATCAGCCTCATTGCAGGGGAAGACACCAGGCAATGGTGTTGGGGAGGGGAGACAGACACCTGGTAAGTGTGGGGTGGAACCAGTACCAAGGGCACCTCTGACCTGCAGCTCCTTGGACCAGGCTGGGCGTGGGGTTCCAGACAGCTGGCCAGGGGCTGATGGCAGGGAGCCATGCATGTTACACACTCAGTCATCTGAAGGATGGGACGAGCTTTCTTTAAAATGGGCACAGAGTCAGGCCTGGGCTGGGAGCGGACAGCCCACCAGGAGAAGGCAGTCTGCAAGAGCAACAAGGACGGGGGCTTCTCCTCACAGTCCCTGCCTTGCTGAGGGCAGCGTAGGGAATGGTGGGAAGGTGACAGGGAGCTGGGCTTTGTCAGCAGGTGGCGGGCCACGGCCACCTCTGGAGACACTTCAGGCAGCATGGGCTAGGCCTAGGACTGAGGCAGTGTCACCCACTGTGGGCACAGGCTTCGGGAGGGTAGCCCTTGTGGGGGTCAGGGTAGAGGTGGAGTAAGGTGAGGCTGCCAATCGTTATGGGCTCCCCAAGGTAGGGGGGACAGGTCAATCTCACTTAATGCCTCAGTTGGGCAAATGGGGAGGCTGAGGTTGGCTGGGGATCACACAGGGCCTCAGGGAGGGCACAGGGGACAAACCTCCCAACCCACCCCTTGAGCGACCCTGGGTCTGCAGGCTTCATGGTACTTATCTGTGGCCAGTGCCCACCAATGCCCCAGGACTCTCCAGGGTGAGGCAAGGATTCTCGATCTCTGAGCACCCTGGTGGGTCCCACAGCACAGGGCCTCCCCAGGGCCAGGACTGTGGCTGCGGAAGCCAGGCACAACCAAGCCTCTGTGGCCTTGGTGGCTGTGGGCAACGATACTGAACTGTTCCCAGAGACCACATGGAGCGTAGGACCTAGACCACCACACTTGGGTCTGGACACTGGCCTGGCCTCTGACTAGGGTTTGTCTGTGGAAAACTTAACCAACCTGGGGAAGAGTTTCCTCATTGGTAAAGGGAGGACTGTTACATGTTTTCTGTCCTTCACAGCCAAAGACAGCCCCTGAGCCCCACGTCTTGGGCTGGGCAAAAGGCAAGAGGCGCCACAGGGTGGCGGCGAGGCTCAGCATGGACGCCACAAGCTTGGGAGGTCTGCAGGCCTCACATTAGCCTGAGGGTGGCGGGCTGGGGCTCCTGGAACAGGCTCCTCTTGACCAGGCCAATCGAGCCAATGCAGGCACACTCACTTGGTCACGAACGCAAGCAGCAGGGGAGCAAGGGCCTTGGGGAAGTAGTCCTGCTGCACCATGTGGTTCAGAGCCATCAGGGGGCCATACAAGTTGGCAATGGCCTTGATCTTGTCTTCACTCTGCAAGAACAAAGCAGACGGCTTTAAGGCTGAGTCACCTGGAGGCCCTGGTTTCCAGCTTCCACACCTGCTGACAAAGCTCCTTGGCTGACATCAAGCCAAGTCAGTGCACCGTAGGGACACAGTGTGGGCAACAGGCCCCAGAATGACTTGAGGTCTGGGGTAGGGTAAGTGAGGTGAGGACGGAGCACCTCTGGTCCACTCTAACCCTCCTGGGTCCCTGCTCCTTCCAGCCTCACCTTGAGCAGACCCATGTGGATGAGAAGCCTGGTGAGGAAGGCGTTGGAATTGAAGGAGGATGAGCTGAAGGCCTTCTTCATCAAGGCATCTGTAAGAGGTGACCAGAGAGAGGTGAGATGTGCAGTGGGGACCAGGGAAGGGCTCAGTCAGCCCTTGGCCCTTCTCCATCTGGCCTCAGACATGACATAGGCTTGGTGACAACACCCACTGTGCCCACCTGGGCAGTGGGGGCAAAGATTAAGTGAGGCAGACCCCACTTGGGGGAGCTTTCAGATACTTCAGCAAGTCAAGGGATTGAGGGGGTAGTGGCTGAGGGCCTGGCCTTGGGTACTTGCTTCTATCCGAGGCTGTTTCAAGAAACAGAATTCAGGCAACCTGTTCCCACAAATGCCCAAAGGGGTGGGCTCCCAAGTAGCAGACCTGCAGACTCCAATCTGGCCCCACGATGCCCTGTCCAGCCTCACTTCCCACGGCCCCTGCCCTGCCTCAAGGCCATCAGCACAACCACCACGTGCATTTCTACTCCTGCGTGCCGGCCCCCGCTCTCCTCTCTGCCTAACCATATCTGGCCCACCCTTCAAGGCTCAGCCACCCTAGGTCAACAAGGTGGACAGCAACAAGTGCTGTGACAGAGGTAACCGAGAGTGGGATGGGGCTGAGGATGTGACAGGGTGTGGTGGAGTTGGACCCAAGATCCAGGGAAGCCTCTTCGAAGACATGGGGAGAGCAGGCATTCTCCACGCAGGGGACCGCCCGTCGAGGGGACTGCATGTGCAGGGACTCAGAGATGGGGACAAAGGCTCAACTCTCCACTGCCTCCCTGAGGGGCTCTGGCACCTGGATCCAGGGATGTGTCCATGGGGCCTTCAGACGTGACCGTCTAGTCTCCCCAGGTAGAGCACGCGCCTTGCAGCCTAGGTCTCTGCCTGACACCCCTGCCCCCGCACCATAGGTGAGAAAGGCCTGTGATCTAGCTGTGTGCAGCTGTATGTCTGATAAAGGCCTGTAACCCCTCTGGGCATCAGCTTCCCCATCTGCAAAAAACAGGGGGCGAGCACCCAGGCTGCTCCACTGCAGGACCATGGTGAGAATACAACAGACCAGTGTGGGGCAGGGACTGACAGTGGTCTTTCCACTAGCACTGAACAGAGGGTGACAGGAACAGTAAATGTCATCTGGGGTGCATTAGCCCTGGAGCCGCAACAAGAGCCGAAACCTCCAGGCCCTGCCTGCCCACCTTACCTACTGCATCCTGCACAGCCGTCCTCACGGTGGCTTCATCCTTGAACACAGAAGACACCTTCAGGAAGGCAGAGACCACCTTCTCCGGATCAGATGTGTCGGTCTGAGGAGACAAGAGACAGTGGAGACTTCCTGGGCTCTGCTGCTTGCTAGAACTGCTCTGGCCACAAGCGGGCATCTGGTGGGAAGGGATCTCTTGTTGGGTGGAGTGCAGCTGTCCACAACCGCTGGAGGTCTGACAGACAGACTGGCCACGCTCACTTACATGTTCTTATATTAAAGGGAAGTCAGGGTAGCCAGCCCCCTCAGCCCCCTCCCCTAATCCCCTGTGCTCTCCTTGTCCCTCTTCACAGTTTCAGAAGCCACACCACTGGTCGGCTGGGACTGGAGTGCTCTTACCTGCTGGGCTATCAACACGGAACTCTTGGGTCCCAGGCGCAGCAGCTTCTCTGGAGAGGGGAAAGTGAGGAAGGTGGAGACATCCGCGGGGGGCGGGGAGGACAGTACGGGAGCTGGTTCCTGAGAAACAGGCGGTGTGGGGGGCTCTGCTGAGCGCCAAACCCCAGGTTCCTCCCCAGCTCTGCTCGCCTCGCCCCCACCAGAGCACCCACACCTCATGAGCCAGGCAAGGTGCTCCTCCCCCTCAGCTCCCACTCCCAAAGGGAGGGCATAGATGCTGGCCTGGCTGGGTTCCGGCCAGGAGCTTGTGGGGTAGGGGCCAAGTCACCTCCCTAGGACTCAAAGAGCCGGCACTGCCAGATCCCCTCCAGGACGTGTGGTGCCCCAGAAATGACTTGAGGCATGTGGGGCTCCAGGGGGCCCAGAACCGGAGTCTAGTCTGGAGAAGCACCGCCAGCAAGCACCTGCGGTGCCCCGAGAAAAACTTAACGATAAGTAATGCCTAGCCATTTGCTTAACTGCTTCCATGAACTGGGAAAGAAGCCCAATGCAACATGAGGGTGGGGCGTCCACAGTTCTCCAGGGGCTTTATGAGAGAACCTGTGGGGAACAGGAATGTGTGAGCAGGGGTGCAGCAGCCTCACCAGCCCTCCTGGCCAGGCAAGAGACACCAAGGGCCTGCCACTGTCCCCCAAATCGGGGTCTGTCCCTAAAGGTGGCCAAGGTAATCCATTGGTAGGTCAGAAAAACTTATCAGAACTTCTCATTTATGTTTTTTTTTTTAACCTTTACTGTTTTATAAGTATTTACATGTTTTATAGCATAATAATGCAATAGCATTTTGTTATAATTACATAATGTTGCATAGTTGTAACTTATAAATATTATAAACTTACAGACAAATCTATATTGCGGTAAACACAAACACAGGTAAAACAGAACTACATTGAGTGCTTCTTTTTTTTTGAGTGCTTTTCATTTCCACTCATGCTGTTGCTGCCGCTGAGCTGATTCCAACTCCTAACAACCCTACAGGACACAGCAGAAATGCCCTATAAACTGTCATCTTTATGGAAGCAGATCGCCAGCTTTTCTCCCAAGGAGTGGCTGTTGGGTTCTAACCATCGACCTTTCAGTTAGCAGATGAGTGCTTTAACCACCGTGCCACCAGGGCTCCTTTTTACTCCTAAAACCCAACCTGTTACCATGAGTCGATTCTGATTCATGGTGACCCTGTAGCAGCCCTATAGGACAGAGCAGAGCTCTGTAATCTTCGCGGAAGCAGACTGCCACATCTTTCTCCTGTGGGTGGGCTGATCTGCACACTCCTTGGTGGTGCAGTGGTTAAGAGCTTGGCTGCTAATCAAAACACTGGCAGTTCAAATCTATTACGCGCTCCTTGGAAACCCTGTGGAGCAGGTCTACTGTCCTACAGGGTCGCTGAAAACCCTGGTGGCATCGTGGTTAAGAGCTACGGCTGATAACCAAAAGGTTGGCAGTTCAAATCCACCAGGCGTTCCTTGGAAGCTCCATGGGACAGCTCTACCCTGTCCTTTGGGTGGCTATGAGTCAGAATTGACTTGATGGCAACGGGTTTGTTTTTCATTTTAATAGGGTCACTCTGAGTCAGAAGTGACACAATGGCAATGGGATTTGCTCACATGAGCGTGCAAATCATGGAAGTTTGAGACCGCTGTACTCGCTAAGTACCTTCCACACGGCCCCGCCCCACCAAGACGTCTCAGGATCTTGCATTCAGGGGACCAGAGCTCTGATGCTGGCAAACAATGAGGAACTCACCCCACTGTTAGGGTCCAGAATCTTCCTTGAGGGTGTGGTCGATTCCTCTCCCTGCCCTTGCTGTTGTGGCTCTTCTTCCTCCTCTTCCTCTTCCTCCTCCTCCTCCTCGTCTTCTTCCTCCTCCTCCTCTTCCTCCTCTTCTCCTTCCTCCTCTTCCTCATCCTCATCATCCTCACCCTCATCATCACTGCAGAGAGGGGTCGGCTAAAGCGGATGCTCCCTGCCCAGTGGCCCATGTTACTCAGAAGCCTGGCTCCATGAGCCGCAGACCCCAGCCCAACAGGAGGGGTCCTGGGAGGGGAAGGGAAGCCCCTGGTCCCAGTGCAGGGGAGAACACCTCCTTCATTTGCCAACACTCAGAGAACCCCAGGTTGCAGACACAGAAGACTCAAGTCCTCCCTGTCCCAAGGGAGCCCCCAGTCCCTCGGGTTAGAGAGAAAAGGAAGAAAGATCTGCCTTCCACAGCTGGGCCCAGGGGCTGGCAGGAATACCACCCAGGCTGGGACACCGAGGACTGAGCCACCCACGTCTTGTTGACACAGGAAGCTACAGCTGGCAGAGGGATCAGTGGAGGTGTCCCTGCCTCTGGAAGGCCATGCCATTCCCTGGAAGGCCATGCCATTCCTCTGAACCCTGAGCCCTGAGGAGATACAACTATCTGACAAGTGAATGAAGCCAGCGTGGCGATTAGAGGGGTCTGGGGAGACAGGCTGACAGGTGAACTGACCCCCATCCAGAGGAGACAGCTCCCCTGCCGCCTACCCTACATGGGCTCTGCAAGTCCCGGGATCCTCACTCTCTCACATCAATCTCTTTGCTTCTACTGCATCATTCCCACCAGCAAGATCAAAATGCTCGAGAGTCAGGCTTATTTTAAAAACCACCCTGAGCCCCGGTCCCCTTCAAAGTGCCTGCTTCTCACCCACCGCTCCTCCAGTCCCGCTCTTCTGGCCCCTGTACTGCGGGACCTCACTGTGCTTCAAATCAGACCACACGCCCTCCCTGCCGCGGCCTCCGGACTCACCCACTCAAAGGGCGACCATTCAGCCCCTGTTGGTTCCTCTGTTGAACATACGGTAACTAACTTTCTCGTCCTCTTCCTTGGTCCTCTCCTGGCCCTACCAGCATGCATTTCTGTGGCTGCACAAACACTGACTGTCTCCTCCTCGCACCCTTACTGCCCAGCACAGTGCCTAGCACACAGCAGGGGCTCTGCTGATGTCTACGGAATGAATGAAATAATGAAGGATTCCTACCTGAGGGATGCCAGCACCTTGGCCATGTTGAAACCATCTAGAACTTCCTGAAGCTGCTCACAGCCTTCTTCTCCCAGGGTGTTGCCTGCTCACAGGAGGGAACAGAGGGTCAGGACAGGGCCCAGGGCCAGATGCGGGGATAGGCTGGCGCTCCCCACCAGCACCAAGGCCTTCACTAGGCCATTCCCGCCATGACTACCGTTGAGGTCCAGCTTCTCCAGTTCGGCCTTGTCCCCCACGGCCTCAGCAACGGCCAGAGCAGCATCTCTCTTGATTTCACAGAATGACAAGTTCAGTTCCTAAAAATCAGAGGAAGGGATAGAGGCAACCAGAAAGCTGAGCCAGGAGATCAGGTCCTACCCTCAAGCCTCAGTTTCCCCAAGTGAGGATCAGGCAGGATCTGTCCTCCAACTGGACAGAAAGGATGGAAATAATAATACCAACAATAAGAATAAAACCAATTATCCAATAATGTGCCAAACCAAGTCCCCTGCTCTCGAGTAGATTCTGACTCACAGCTACCTTATAGGACCAAGGAGACTGCCCCATAGAATTTCCAAGGAGCGCCTGGTAGATTCGAACTGCCAGCCTTTTGGTTAGCAGCCATAACTCTTTAACCACTATATCCAGGGTTTCCGTGATAATGTGCCAGGTACCAAATCTGTTTAAAGACCCAGCTGCCAGCAAGTTGATTCCAACTCATGGAGACCATATGTGTGTCACAGTAGGACTGTGTGCTCCACAGAGTTTTCAGTGGCTGATTTTTCTGCACTAGACCACCAGGCTTTTCCTGTGAGGTGCCTCTGGGTAGATTCAACCTGTCAACCTCTCAGTTATCAGCTGAGGGTTTAACCATACGCACCACCCCAAACCCCAAACCCACTGCAGGCAAGTCGATTCCGACTCATAGCGACCCTGTAGGGCAGAGCAGAACTGCCTCCTAGGTTTTTCAAGGCTGTAATCTTTACAGAAGCAGACTGCCACATCTTTCTCCCACGGAGCAGCTGGGGAGTTTGAACCATCGACCTTTCAGTCAGCAGCTGAGCACTTAACCACTGTACCACCCAGGGACTCCTGAATACGTTCAGACTGTACTGTAACACTGCACATCACTCCCCCCTCCTATTTTAACAATGGAGACACTGTGGCTCAGACAAGCAAAGAGACTTGCACAAAATCAGAGCCAGGAGGTGGAAGAACAGGGATGTGAACCCAGGCCCACTTGTCTTCACAGACTAGACCCACGCCCCCAGACTCTACTACCGCCGTCAGAACCCCAAGTGCTGGGGAAACGCAGTGCCCGGAGGGACAGCGGCGGGCCAAGGTACCTTCAGCTTGGGCAGGCCCCCGCGGACAGCATCTGCAATGGCCACGGCGCCCTTGGAGCGCACCAGGCAGTCCCCGAAGTTGATCACCTCCACCTGTCGCAACGTCTTCAGGGTCTGCAGTGAGGAAGCGAGGGCCCAGGGTGAGATGCAGGCCTCAACCCAGCCCCACTGCCCTCCCCGAGGGGCCCAGTGACATCACACTCCACACCAGCCACCTCGCCCTGTCCTCTTCTGTATCCTCTGCACCTCAGCCCTGCTTGCCACTTTCTTGTTGGCTTCCCGGCCTCCAGCCAACCCCCCTTTACAGCCAAAGCCCTCTTCCTGAAACACATGTGACCATGCCACACCTCCGCTTAAGCCCTCACGGCTCCCTATCACTATGGAGAAAGCCTCAAAGAGGCCGCGAGGCTATGAGGCCTGCCTCTGTCTTCATCTCCTTCATCCCTCAAACGCACATTGAACCTGGTCATTTCAGACCAGGACCCACTGAGCAGGGCTTCTGAGTCTCTGGTCTTCCCACAGGCTGCTGTCCCCTCACCTGAAACACTCCCACCCTCTTCCAGAGAACACCCGCTTGTCCACTTGTCCTGTATGACTCACTCTCCCAGGAAGCCTACCCTAAGTCAGACTGGAAGTGCCACCCCACACTGCACCTCTCTGCTAATGCCCTTTGTGGGGTTGTGCAGTCTGTCCCACCTAGAGGCCCTGACAACAGGCCACTGCACACAGAACCCTGCACTGCAGTTCTAGCCATGTCCTTCCTCCCTGAACTAGGGTCTCCTTGAATGCGGGTACTTTGATCCAACTCTGTGTGGCCTGTGCTTGGTACAGAACCAGGCACCAAACAGGGCTTCAATAAACAGCTGTTGAATGAATGAATGAGACAAATAGATGATGCCAGGGCAGTCTTGTCCTGTACAGCCCAAGAACGAAACCAGCATCAACAGCTGGGCCCACAGGAATCAGACCCAAGCTTAGGATGAAGGCAGTGCCAACACTCAGAGCTGCCCAAGAAGGGCACAGGCCACCTTGTGATGGACCACCCTGTTGTGGACAGTCAGGCTGGCTGAACCCATGGGTGGTGCCAGGTAAGGAGCCCATAAGCCCTGGGCACCTACACGGGCAGCAGCCGTCTCCTGCATGCCTGGGGTGCTGCCTCACCTCAGCCATGGCCACAGCCCCCTTCTCAGTGAAGGTGTTGTCGTTGAGGTTGATGACCCGCAGCAAGGGGTTGATGGCGAAGGCCTGGGCCAGGGCCATGACACCGGGGTGATTGATCCCGTTCTGCGGCATGTGGACCTCCTCCAGAGTCCCAATGATCTGTGAGGGACAGGAGAGAGCCATGAGCCATGCACACAGAGACCCAGCGGGTGGGCAAGTAGTGTTCCGTGCCTGGCCTGGGGAGCGGCTGCGGCAGCACCAGGTGGCGGCTTGCTGAGGCTTTTCCGGGCAGAGTCAGGACTGAGCACAGGCCGGGCATGACTTTGTGCCTGGGCACCTTTTATTGTCCCTGGGGACCTGCAGAGTGTTGGGGGCTCCCACACAAACACAGGCAGGCCAACTGAGGCCCATTATAAGCCAGGGCTTCTTCCTCTTCTCTGTGTCAGGGACCCTTCGGGTGGTCTGGTGAAGTCCACAGACCCCGACTACAGAAGAATGTTCTTGAATTTTAAACTATACAGGACTACAAGAGGAAGCAATTAAAATGAAACACAGTTATCAAGATACTAAAAATAAAATACGTGTTATAGCAATAGATGTACTACTTTACACGCGAATAACGAGAGCTAGCGGCAGTTCTATTAACTACCGCGATTCCAATGTTGTAAAGAGTATTTGCAACAACTACCATTTGATGTGAAAACGTCTCAGATTTCTATCGCTGACAAAGTCACAGAAATGTTTACTGTTGCTCAAGTTTACTGTCTACATTCACACTCAAAGGTTAGACAGTAAAACCTGTGAAAGCTGGAACCTGTGTAAGGCAGAAACTTGTCAAAGAAAGGAAAACTCAAATACTTCCCACTAATAGAAAGTGTCAGAAAAGTGTAAGACTGCACCATCAAAGGCAGTCCCATCAAGTTCCAGCTCTCACGGGGTCTCCATTCCAGCTAGGTTAGTGACGACGACGATGTGCTATTTTCTACCCACATTTGCAGACCCCTGAATTCTATCCACGGACTAGGGGATCCCATGGGCCCCGCTCTAAGAGCACTAGAGGACACATCACAAAGATTCAGCATGAACACAATGTAGCCTCGTCCCCAGCACCATGGGGACAGGGGCCACAGGAAGGTGTGGGGAAGACACAACTGCTAACTCCTGTGGATATGAGGACAGGGACTAGCCACCCTCCAGCTCCCACCGCAGAATGGTGAGGTGAGGCGGGAGGGCTATGCAGCCTGAGGGGCCCTGGAGGAGGCAGGAGGGTTGTGCAGCCTGAGGGGTCCAGGTAAAGCGCTAGGCATCTGTCCTCCACGGGTCCCCTCCAAAGGTGGATATGGCGGTGGCTGTGGGAGGTCTGAGCCTTAGCATGTTGACTGTGCTAGAACACCGTTGCTGAATGAAACATTTAAGTCAGGAGAAGAGGGAGACAAACCCCAAAGCCCCAGCCCTGTGGCCAGCAGGTACGGCCTCTCGGCGGCTCAGGATCAGGCACTGGGGCATGTCTGGAGCGGGGCAGAGCACCAAGAAGGAAGGACGTGAGGACACCAGGCGCTTCGCCGCCACCCCTGGGCCACTCGCCTGCTCCCGCCCATCTCCCAGTCTCAAGGGCAAGTCCGATCTCTCTATCTCTGAGTCCCGTCCAACAAAGGCCAGAGCCACACCCCTCAGTGAGCTCTGTGCCGGCCAGACAAGCCAGGCTACACCAGCACAGGTGCTGCTCTTGGGGCCACCAGTTCTCAGTTCAGAGCGCCTGTCCTGCTGAGATCGTGAGGGCTTACAACCTCACAGTGCTCCAGGGGGCGCCAACCCATGGGCGGTGGGGGATCACGCGACTGCAGAAGCGCGCTATCTCAAGTGGCCGAGCTAATAGGCTTAGGGGAACTACCAGGCTTGGCGAGTGAAGCGACTCCAGGTGAACAGACCCTGGTGTCTCGGCTAAATGGAAGTGCAGAGCTGGGCTTCCCACCCAGGAGTACCGGCTTCCCCAGCTCAGCCCACCTCAGGCACAGCAGTCATGGCAGACAGAACCACTCACCCCAAAAGCTTCTGCCAAGGCAGTGGCTCCGTCATTCTCCAGGCGGTTCCTGCCAGCTACGAAGACCTTCAGGGCCAGCGGCTTGCCTTGGGCACTGGACTTGCGGTGACACTCGGTCAGAGCTGCTGCCAGGATCTGTGGGAAAAGACAGGATCCAGCCATGGGCAGGAGGTCCTTCTCCCCACGGGGTGGCCATGGCCTCTGAACTGGTCTTCGACATCCCATGCCACCAGTGGTGGGGGGTAAGGAAACAGACGTGCTTGAAAGCACAACAGTCAGGCCTCACATGTGCCCAGCACCCTGCAGTTCACATCTACTGCTTTGTAACTCTTGGGGGAGCTCTCTGTGCCTCAGTTTCCTCAAAGGCAACAAAGCAGACAGGTAACACTGTTTCCTCCTGTGACTGCTGCACAGCAGTGACAAGGTGACGACAGGGAAGCTGACGCGTTTTACAAGGTCGGAGCTCCGGCTCCCCAGCACACTCCCTTGGGTTGGGCTGCACCTCAGTTCTGCGCTGGTGCAGCCATGCTTACAAGGGACACACAGCTTGTTGCCCAATCAGGTCAACGACTCCCTGAGCATGCTGGTCCCTCACCCAGCCTACTTCCCAGGTCCTGGGGCAGGGCCGGCTGGGGCGGGCAGACAGTGACAGACTACCCCTCGGCAGGGAGGCCACTCGACTCCTGGGCCTGGGGCATAGCGAGCGTCACCTGGGCTCTTCCTGCTGGTCTGAACGGAGCCTCTAACTGGATCGCACAAGCTCCGTGATGGGGCACTATATCTCTCTCTAAGCAGAAACAGACTCATCTGGAAAAATGCAGACAGCACCCCCACCTTTCAGTGCAGATGGGAAAGTTAAGCTAGCATGTATGAAACATCTTCACAGAGAAGATGTCTCCAATTGATGTTCGTCCTTGTGTCCCCAGCCCTTTTCTCCCTTTTGCTGAGCAGGAGTCAGATTGTGTGGGGGGTGTGCGTGGTGGGGAGCGAGGTATGCAGACCGGGACTCAGCATCCTTGACTCTGGGGCTAAAGGGGCCAGATGACCCGAGGGGAAGAATCAGGGCTGGCGGCCCACGGAGCAGGCTGAGGGAAGGGGCTCCACTCTACACTGACCAGCCAGACCTGCTGGCAGGGTGGGAAAGCATCCAGGGCAGGACCATCGGGAACTAAGGTGTGTTGGGACAGGGCCTCCTTGAGTGTGTGCACACACCAGGCCTCCGCCAGCTATTCTGAGGGTGAGGCAGGTCTGGGGAGGCCCCAAGGCCTGCGTTTTGCAGAGCCAGCAGGTCAGAGCATGGATGTAGCACGGCCTCCATGTTGCCTAGGCAACACAAGAACTGGGGATGGTTGCTTAGCAACCGCACCCCCACAAACTCCATCTCTTCTCCCACTATCCACAGGCTGCTGCCTTTGAGGGCCTTCTCTTTTGAAGAGAAAAAATGACAGCCGGCCATCCCAGACGGTGGATGGCCAAGGGCCCAGGTGAGGGGCTGGAGCATACACTTCAGCCAGGTGCAAAGGGAGCCGGGGACTGGGCGGAGTGGGGACGGGGGAGGCAGCGTACCCACCTTGCCTCCGCCGATGCCCATACCGCAGTTGTTGAGCTTGAGCTCATGCAGCGTGAAACAGGCCGAGCTCTTGAGCAGGGCCTCAAAGCCGCGCACGCCATCAGGCCCGAAGGCGTTGTCGCTCAAGTCCAGCTCCACCAGCTGCGCCCCGGCCGTGACGAGTCCCTCCCCAAGGGAGATCTGTGCGCAGAGGAAGCCTTGTCAGTTTCACAGATGCTTACTGGCGCTGCTTCTATGGCTGGCCTGGCGCCCTGACTAGCAGACACAGGCCTTCCAGCAGAGTTGTCTGTGCTGTACACCAGGACTGGGACCTCCAGAGGGCCTGAACTCTGGCAGGGGGTGGGGCTCATGTTTGCCTGTGGCAGTGGGGAAGGTTTCCTGTATACCCGTTGCTGTCCAGTCCATTCCGACTCACAGCAACCCTATAGGACAGGGTAGAACTGCCCCACAGGGTTTCCAAGGCTATAATCTATGGGAGCATGCTGCCATATCTTTCTCCCACAGAGTGGCTGGTGGGTTAGAACCACCGACCTTCCTGCTAGCAGCTGAGCACTTAACACTACACCACCAGGGTCCCTAGGCTTCCTGTAAGAGGTGGCATTTGAGCTCAGCCTGGAGGAGAGCCAGCCGTCAAATCAGGCAGGCAGTGGTAGAAACAGGAGCAGAGGAAAAAGCTCAAAGAGCAGACTGTGTGCCTGGGAATAAGCATTCAGGAGCCTCCAGAGAAGCTGAGGCGTTAGCATTTAGCTAGTCAAATCAGGCAATACCCTTGCCCACCAGCCAAGAATTGTGAATTGCAGCCTAGGGGCAATGAACGTTCAGGTGGGTGAGCAGTACAGAAGAACACACCCCTGAACCTCAGGAGGGGAGACCGGTGGGCAGGGGGAGGCGAAGCGCCCACCAGGACTGAGGTGCAATGATCCAGGCCATGGCGCTGCCAGCAGACCATGGTGGGTGGGGGAGAGGACGCTGGGCTGGGGGAGAGGATCCTGCAGACGCAGGTGGGTCAGTGCACGTGGAGAAGGAGAGGCATCACAAATGCCTCCAGGCGTCAGGGGGTGGCTGGGCAGATGGGGTGCCCCCAGCCACGGCCCAGGAACAGATCTGGGGGGAAGATGATGAGCTCTCCCGGGAACTTGCTGGGGCAGGGGGTACCTGCGTCCCCAAGAGAAAGGGGCAGAGAGGAGGCTCAGTCAGGTTCATGGTGGAGATGGGGAAGGGGAGACAATCTGCACCTCCGGGCCACAGGGTAGCTGAGGCCTTCTCCACTGTCTTCCCCACCACTGGCTGGCTCCCCACTGTGCCAGGAGGATGCCCCTGGCGACCTGCCCCCCGCCCCCCTCCCGCCAGCAGTCACAGCCACTCAAACTCTCCATGGTCGCTGCAGCTTCCCTGCCTTGTCCTGCCATCCCTGACCTCAAATTCTCTTCTCCCCTTCTCTAAGGCTCATCCTTGTCATTGGTAATATGGAAATAATAGCTCCCTCAAGGGTGGAGGATATTAAATGCTAAGATGTAGCTGAAACAATTTGCAAAGTGAGTCCCATACCAAAGAGCCAACAAGTTTTCTTTACCCCCTTTTTGGATATGAAATCACCCAACCAAACTTACTGGGCCTACCTCCTAAAGCCTGGCTACACATGGCCCTTGCTCACCTTCGAGGCACAAACATCGCCTCCTCTCTGAGGACCCTCTAATCCCCCACCCTAGGAGCCCGGCCTCAGATGACCCTGAGTTGTTTGCTAAATGGGGGCTCTTTAGAAGTGAGGTTGGTGCATGGGTGTCTCTGGAACCCCAGAGCTGGCCAGATGAATGACGGCCGGAGAAGGCACCCCAGCACAACCAAGCAAGGGGCTTGAAAACACAGTCAATCAGAAGCAAGAGCCTGCATTGCTGAGCTACTGTGTGCCGGGCCCTGTGCTGCAGGGCCACGCTGAGGGGGCTGCCTGCTTTAGCCCTGCCCGTATCCCTGAGCCCAGGCACACCACGGTTTCCTCGAGTAATGCCTCCTCCCATACTTTGCCACCCACAGGGGCGCGCGCGTGCGTGCACACATGCACACGCACGCACATGCACGCACACACACGAATGGGGAGATGGAAAACAGCCCAAAGGAAGTCACCCACGATGAGAACCAAAGGGAAAGAGTGGTCTGGAGAAAGGAGGAGGCAGAGAAAGCTGGAGGCGGCTACATGAGACAAAGCTATGAGGGAACAAGGGTGCTGGGGAGGTGGGTGCCAGAAAGAGAAAGGATAACGGAAATGATGACCCACAGTGCAAGCAATAGCATGTGCTTGAGAACCAGCCCTGGGACCCCCTGGTCTCAGCTGGACTTGCTCCCATCTGGGCCCTAGTATCTCACAAGTCCTTACACTCCAGCTCCCCCCTTGTCATCTGTCCTCCCCCTGCTCTCCTGTGATGACACAGGGCAGGTGTCACGCTTGCCTGGCTTCTGTCCAATGTCTCACGGGGCTTATCTTAGTCTCCAGAAGGAACAACAGGTGAGAACAATCCCGGAGATGCCTGGGAAGGAGGCAGCAGACTCGTCCACTTACCAGGGCTGGCGGGATCTCCGACCTCAGTCTCCCTGTGAACATGTCGCTCCAGTGGCATCGCTTTGGGTAGAGAAAGGAAAGAGAAGTTAGCAGGGACTCTCGGAGGTGGCCTGACACCAGCGAGCTGCACATCATCTTGTGGACTTGGAGCTGCCAAGCATTACCAAACATCCTAGTTTGGGCTTCATCGGCAAAAAGCTGGACCAGCTCTGGCCAAGGCTGGTGAGACCTGGAGGCCCATCCTCAAGCTGAGGTCCCTAAGGCTGTGAACCATGAAGGACTCAGCCTTGAAAACCCCGGATCTGGGCAACCCTCTGGTTTTCCAGGAGGGAAACAGGCTCAGAGGGAAGAGCTCTGCCCCAGGCCCCATGGCAACACAGCAGCTGAACTGGGTCCAAGACACCAGACTCCTGGCCCAGTGCACCTTCTCAGTGACATGATTGAGGAACACAGAACACTGGATCCAGCCGTGAGGGAGCGACTGTTTTCAAGTCTTTCAGCTTTCTGACCACCTCCAGGAGACAGCCTCAGTTTAGTGCTGGCAGGTCCTCCCCACGCCACTTCTTGCTCATCTGCCTTTTTTAGAGAGAGCAGGCCTGTTGCAGAGCCTGCAGGCAGCAACAATGTCAAACTAGGATTTAATAATACTATTTTATTTTTTTTACTTTTACTTTGTGCTCATGGTCAACTGAAAGATGTGGCAGTCTGCTTCCATAAAGATTTACAGCCTTGGAAGCCCTATAGAGCAGTTCTATTCTGTCCTGCAGGATTGCTATGGGTCAGAATTGATTTGAAGCAGTGGCCTTGGTTTTGTACTTATGGTCAGGGATAGTAGTTTTTCATTTACAGAAATGATTGTGTTTGGTTTTAAATTATTTAAAAGTGAGCTGGATTAAAGAAAATTTTAGGTAAATAACGTCACAAAGCTGCATAGAACCATGCACCTCACTGGTCAGCCACACGTGGTCTCCCAGCACACAGGCCTAACCCCCAACTCTGCTTGCTCTGCCCACCCCCAAAACATAAACCTTGGCAGCTATGGCTCAGGCAGCTCTGGCCTTCTCTGGGCCAAACACTTCACTTTCCTCAGAAGATCCAGTCCCTAAAATTTATTAACTAAATTCAGCTTTAAGTACTAATTAGTTTCGTAAAATAATTTTTGTGTTTTCCTGTAAAGCAAACCACTCTGACCCAGCTGGGCCTTGGCTGGAGGATCCCATTCTGGGGGTGTTAAAGTGAGATGCGCCAGGCCTGGGGCCATGAATAGACAGCCACAGCCTGAGCACAGGACCCTTACAGCATCATGTCATCTCACCCCAGAGCTGCCCAAACCCAACTCTGATGAGCTGAGGGTCAGGTCGGCATGTGTGGCAAGCATCGGGTCTCCAGGGAACAGGCCTGGATTCCAATCCCAACTTGAACCCTGAACTAGCCAACCCCAGGCCCCTCACTTTCTCTGCCCCCTGGTACCCTAAGGCCTCAACAGACCTCCAAGCCAGCAGAAGAGCAGTTAAGAGCTTGTCCTCCTTAACTCCACCACAAGGATAAGGAAGGATACTATATAATGATCAATAGAACAATATATAAGGAAAATATAACCATATTAAATATTGACACAACCAAAAACAGGGCTGCAAGATACATAAAACAAAGTCTAACAGCACTGAAAAGCAAGATAAACAGCTCCACGATGATGGTAGGAGACTTCAACACACCGCTTTCAGTGAAGGACAGAACATCCAGAAAGAAACTCAATAGAGAGCTCTCGCTGCCAGACCCTGCATCCTTCCCTCCTTCCAGGAGGCCTGTCGGCACTGTGACCTGAAGGCTCTCCTAATCCATTTCTGCTCCTTCCCCCTTTATCTTCGCAGGTGATACTCCAGTAAACCTCTTACACTCCTAACCCCATCTCAGTGCCTACTTCCTGGAGGACCAAATGGACATGTCATGTGGGGTGAGGGACCCTGGTCATGCTGTGGCTCTGGGGAGACAGAGGAGCTGCTCGAGGTGACTGCCAACAGGGCAGGGGCCTGGGAGGGCTGGAAAGTCTGCCTGCTCACCCTGCTGATCTCACCTTCAACTCTGATTTCTTCTCCAAGGCTTTGGCGATGACCTTGGCAGCCTCCACGCCCACCGTGTTGCCCTCCAGGCGCAGAGCCTCTAAGCCATCAAAGTCTTCAATCTCTTTAATCACGTCTTTAGCTGCCCGGGACCAAAGAAAAGAACATTAGAGTTTTGGAGTCACAGAACAGCCGAGAGGCAGGAGGGCTTAGCAACCGCCTTGTCATTCACAGACTCTGAAGTTGGTGCACCAACCACGAGCCAGCCCTGGCTCAAAGAGGAGCCTCAGACAGGCACCGTCCAGCGGGCGCAGCTACAGACGATTCCTCTGGAAGGTGTTAGGTCCAGACAAGGGAGGCGTAACCTGCGTGGGAGCCACTGATTGCTTGGAGCTGTCAGAGAAGACTGGGCTGAGTGGGTAGTGTGTGGGGAGGGTGGGAGCTCACCAGGTCAAGCGGGGGAAGAGCACCCCAGCCAGAGGACCAGCTCGCACAATGGCTTTCACTGTTAAATGATTCACGTGAGGGGAGTTCGTTTCTGTACTATTTTATTACGATGAAAAATCCCAAAAAAGCAAAATAGCCCTCAAGAGAAAGTAGGTTATTCACTGGGGTACTATATACCAACAATCACACTGATGCCATGATGAATCGTGACACAGGTATTTGACTTGGAGAATATTCACGTTATAGCACCCAAATAAACAACAGTCCTGTCCCCGGGCTGTATGATAACAATGATGTGGTTTTCACTGCTTTTGATCTTTTTGTTTCTGTAACAAACATGTATTACTTTCACAACCTGAGCAAAAACACACAAGTCACATAAAACAAAACAAAATCTAGTTTGGCCAGCAGAAGTTAGAGTGGGGTGACAGGTGGCAGGGAAGACATGAAGCTGTGTCTGGGAGACACAGTTTGAACCTTACCTTCGGGGCTGTGAGGACTGACCACACAAGGATCTTGAGAAAGGCTGTGACTTGCAACCAGGAAGGGGCTGACTACAAGCTGTCCTGGCTGGGGGGGCCTTCCCACACACTGCTCGCCGCTTGGAACTGCCCCCTCTTGTTTGGACAGGAGTATGTGGTATTATACAATCTGTGCGGTGGCATCACTTCCTCAGAAACCCTTGCCTGACCTCCCTAACCAGCTCAAATATCCGGCCCACAGGCTTCACAGCCCCTGGGGCCTGTGTCAGAGTTACAAGTGTGCATGTTTCCATGATCACGTTATCATTACATGGTGACTTATTAACACCCATCTTCTTCATGGGGCCAGGAGCTCTGTGAGGGAAGGGACAGGGTCTGCCTTCCTTCACTACTTCCCTCACAGATGAGCACATGATACTCGTAACACTAATAAAAATTTTACAAATATTACCTCATACATTCCCCACCACAATCTACTAAGGCAGTTACTACCATATCTACTTCACGCGTGAGTAAACTGAGACACACAGTGAGTGCCCACCCAAGTCACACAGCTAACAAGTGGTGACGAGCATCTCATTTTCCATTTCTATTTCACGACGAGGAAGGCTGGGCAAGTATGAGTCAGGCCATTTTCTCAGAGGGGAAACTAAGGTTTCAAGCCATAAAGCCACTTTGTTCAGGAGTTCTGGGAAATGGCAGTAAACGGCTTCAGACTGGTTTTCTGGAGCTGAATCCGTGTGCTCCTCTCCAAACCCTTGCTTCTGTGTGACAACCACGGACTCTGCAAGCCCCTCATCCCAGCGGAGAAGCCCCCAGCCTCTTTGCAGCCACAATCTCCTGGGGGCTGCTCTGGAGCTACAACTCCAGGGTCCCAGTTGCCTGGGCTTCCTCTGAAACTGGTACCCAGGACAAGGGCTGGGGGGACCCCTTGGGCCACTGGGAACCCTCCAAAAGGGCCGCCATCTCAGGGACGGGCCAGGTCAGCCAGGAGAGAGCACAGCTGCTCAAGGGCATCTGACTGGAGGCGTGACTCGATGCACGTTATACCGGCTATCGGGTATAGCTATCCCTAAGTCCTGTGCTTTCCACATCAGCCCTGAGGAGTCAGGCAGCCCCAGTCAGGATGGCAAGCACCAAAATGGAGACAGCAGGAAGAAGGCAGCAGTTCACAAGCAGGCTTGCCTCTCTCCTCTGGTTTTCAATCCAAATGGGGCGATGCATAATTTAAAGACATGATTACTCAAAAAACGGGTTAGGGATGGGCTCCAATTATCACTGTGAGGAAGCTGTCTGGCAGGAATTTCTCCTCTCACCCTGCACGGTCTCACAGACTAACAAGGCAACAGAAAGCAGAAAAACCTTTCTTTGGTCCTTAAGTGACTTAGTGGGGAGAGGAAGGAGCCTTGTTCTAATCGGCAGCCTTGTGGCCCCCTCAAGAGAGAGCCCGCCCTCCCCTGACTACATCGCTCCCTCTCAGCCAAGACCAGGATCCTCAGCAGGGCATTCCAGAGCCTCTCCCTGGGCTCCCAGTCTGATTCCAGCAACCAACAGATTTCCTGTTCCTTAACTCCTGGTCTCCCTGCCTGAAGTGACCCTTCTCCTTCAAGGACAGTTCAAATGCTACCTTACCCAAGGAGACTTCCTGGACCCTGCCTCTCCCCTGCCGCATTTCCAGAGCCCTTTGCTCACGTCCCTGAGCATATTTCCCATTCAACCTCCTGTTAGTTACATGGATATCTCATTCCTACTCCAGGTCAGGAGCTCCTTAAATGCTAGGGCTGTCACTTGGCACCCCGGGTAAACTACAAAAGAAGGTACCACATGGAGCCCGCGCTGGTGAAGTGAAAAAGTTACCAGCATGGATTTTAGAGCCAGACAAACTTGAGTTCTAATCCCAGCTCCCCCACTTATAGCTGTGCCCTCAAATAAGTCACTTTACCTCCCTGAGCCTCAGTTTCTCAATCTACGAAGCGGAGATTAAACCTACCTGAAGGGCTTTTGTGAGGATAAGCTGAAGTACTCTCTGTACGGCACCTAACACCCTGCCTGACCCAGAGTAAGTACTCACGAAACGGGATCAAAAAGCAAGTCCATGTTTGCTGAACTGAGAAGAATTTCTACTTCGCAGGACCAGAGGCTTAGCTGGACCTGTGAAAATCCTGGCTTTGCTGTTTACTAGCTGTGTGACCTTCGGCAAGCTACTTAAGTCTCCTCGGCAGTCTTTTTTCCTCACTTATTCACCGCAGTGTTTCTACCTAGCCTGCCCAGGGGTGACGTGCAGATCAAAGCGGTTAAAGTGCGGGGACGTATCTGTGCATTTTTAGGACCCACAGAGGTTGGGAATGTGCATCACCACGTGCCCAGCAATCCAAGGACTCCCACTTCGGGGGCGGGTAGAAGCCCACTGCACACTGACACCCAGGCAAGCCCAGGCCAGTTTTCTGGTTGAGCCAGAGCTCTGAGGGGCCTCCCAGCACTGACATAGGCGACTTCACTTCCAGACACCAGGGAATTCTGGGTTGGTCAGTGCCAGGCATGCTTTGGCCAGGGATGGAAAGACCGGATCTGCACTCTGGTCCCTAGTTCTCCGTAGTCCCAGAGCCCTGCATGCTAACAGGGGCATCCACCCCTCTCTCCTCCACCCCAGAGGCCTGGGGTGGTTGTTTTAATGCAACCCCAGGAGTGTCTCAGCTCTGGGGAAGGTGGCAGATATTCCCAGAGCCACCCGGCACTGTGTGGGAGGAAAGAACACCGGGCCTGAAGTCAGGAGACATGGGATAAATCTTGGGACTACCACTAGCTGTGCCCCTCATTACCATCACCTCCCTCTAAGAGCTAAAGGTCCTTTCCTGTCTGCTACCCAGGGCAGCCACTGGCAGGGATGCCCAATGCCAGCACGCAGAGAGGCAGGGAAGCCTGCATTTGCTCTGGGCAGATCACTGACACCACTGAGCCTCGCTGTTAGGATGGGCCTAATGACACACCTCAGAGAACCTGTGGGATGAGTGATGGGGATAATGGAGCTAGAAGTGTATGACGCCCAGTGAGCATGCACACGTTCACTTGCACACCCGCCCTCCCAGCCCATGAAGGCACTCACCATCTTCCGCAGTGTTGAGTTTGAGGCTCTTGCCCTTGAAACTCAGCTGTCCCCCAGCCACCTGGGTTTTGGCCAGCGTCTCTGCCAGCTTGGCAATGTCTTCGGAGGCCATGCTGGCCACGCCAGTGGGCTCCCCTGGAGATCTGCAAACTGAGAAAGCACAAGTAGCATTAACAAAGGAGTCTCCGGAGGCTGGTGGTTGAAGGGACAGGATAGAACATCACCCGTCTCAGAGACCTGACCCCACCTCCCCCTGCTATGGAGGCTAAACCACCAGGAGAAATGAAAACAGCACAGGAGAAGCAGCAGTTCTAGAAATGTGGAGGAGGCAGCAAAGACACAAAAACATCACATCTCAGCCTCTGAAGAGCTGTCATCTCACCACAAGTCCTCCTCTGCCCAACTGCCCAGCTGGGGCCACCTGGCAGAGCCATGTGATCTGCCCCTGTTCTGGGCCCCCAGTGAATGGCAGCTGAGTCCCAGACCAATGGCTGCAGAGAGTCTGCCCCAAGCACACACCCGACTCATCATCTTGGCTGCCGTCTGTTTGAGGGTTCCATTCCTCAAACAGGACACAGATGGCTATGGGATCCAGGTCATCCATCCCAGGGAATGCCCCACCACCCACGCTGGCATAACTCTGGGGGTGGGGCACGAAGGTAGGCCCACTGCACGCCTAGGCTCAACCTTGGCTAGGAGCCTGGGCAACCCATGGGGGCCAGGCCTCAGAGGTTCCCAGGAGACCAGAGCACTCTACGTCACAACAGCCACCATCACAATAGGCCAGGGACAGCACTGCTAGAAAAAGGAGTTTCCAGCCTGGAGCTCAGCAGACCGGCAGAAAAGACAACTCCACTTCCCCAAAGAAGAGATGGCAGGTAATCAGGGGGGACCAAGGAAGAGAGCTGATAAAGGATTCAGAATTAAGAGGTATCCATGGAGGGACTCCTGCCCAGAACTCCTCCCCCAATCCAGCCATCCTCAAGACGCAGCTGTGAGAGCTCCCCAATCCTCCCACACCCCCAGGTCTCCTCCAAACAGCCAGCTTCCCACCCCCTTCTCCTGATCTGAAGTCTCATTACCCTGGTTTGTCTGTGTCTGTTTGTCTTTATCGGTAAGCTCGGTTTATTCTGGATATAAGCATCCACTCATTCATTCAAGAAACGTTTATGCATCACTACTCTGTGTTAAAAGGAGCCCTGGTGGCGCAGTGGTTAAGCACTTGGCTGCTAACCAAAAGGTCAGCAGTGGTTCGAAGCCACTCCACAGGTGAAGGATGTGGTAGTTGGCTTCCGTAAAGATTACAGTTTTGGAAGCCCCTGGTTCGAAGCCACTCCACAGGTGAAGGATGTGGTAGTTGGCTTCCGTAAAGATTACAGTTTTGGGAGCCCTATGGGGCAGTTTTCTTCTGTCCTACAGGGTCACCATGAGTTGGAATTGACTCTGCAGCAACAGTTTTTTTGTTTTTACTCTGTGTTGGACATGGTTCCAAGTACCAAGAGGACGGCAGTAAGAGACAAAAAGCCTGCCCTTGTAAAGCATATGTTCTAAATAAGATATTTAGTATGTTAGTGGTAAGAAGAAACAGGGAAGGGAGTAAGGAGTTTTTTGCAAGTTAAAGCAAAACGGTTAGGGAAAGTATTATTAGGAGACAATAAGATCTGAAGGCTACAGGGACTACACCCTGCAGGTATCTGGGGAAGGGATTCCTGTAAAGGGAACAGCAAACACAAAGGCTCTTGGTGGGGGAAGGAGAGGGGAGTTAGGGGAACTGTGAGGAGCCCCTTGGGGCTGAGCAGTGAGGGAGGGAGAAAGGAGGTATGAGCAGGAGGCCCAAGTCACGAAGACCATTTAAGGACTGTGGGTCTTACTCCAAGTGACAAAACCACTGGGAGTTTCTAGCAGAAGGATGTGAGGGACATGATGTGCCCTTAGGTATGTTTTGACAGATCACTCTATCTGCGGTATAGGGCCTGGCCTTTAGAAAGTGCTGGAAGAATGACTGGATGAAACTGAATAAAAATTACCACCACCCCCTCTTCCAGGACTGGGATGGGGCAATTTGAAGCTGGAAGCCTGGTGGTGGGGCTTCGAGGTGGAACGGGGACACAGATCTTCTCAGCTGGAAGGAGGCCCACACTCAGTCCAGTCGACCCCTCCCACCCACTCTAAAGACGAAAAACATCGAAGCACAGAGGTGAATTGATTTGTTCAAGGTCAGCAAGGGATCAGCAGCAGAGTCAAGGCCACCAGTAAATACGGAAACAGCCGCCTCCCTTCTCGGCAGGAGCGCAGGGACTTTCTCAGGTGCACACGCATCGCTCACCCAAAAGCGCCAGCCGTGACTCACACCGATCCCCGGGGGCTGCAGCGCCCTCCGCGGGCCGTGGGCGATGGGGACGCGGCGACGGGGGAGCGACGCGTGAAAGGAGGCCTTCGGTGACAGGCGAGCAGTGCGGGAGCCCCACCCGGGATCGCCACCGACGCCACTGCTGGCAGCTGCGGGCTGGGCGGCCTCGGTCGGGCGAGTCGGGCGTCCTCTCTGAACCTCAGTTTCCCCCTTTGTGAAAGGGGCCAGCGCCCCCCACCCCACCCACCTCACCTCCGCGCTCGGCCGTCGCCAGCATGAAGGAGGAGGCCGAGGGGACTCCGTCCTCGCCTAGGTCCAAGGTCGCCCGGTCGCCCCTCTCCCATCCCAGGCAGGTGACGGGAAAGGAAAAGAGCCCCGAGCCTACCGTAAACAGGCGGAGCCGCCGCGTGGGGCGACCCGAGCGCGCGCCTCAGCCCGGCAGGGCCGGGAGCGATTTAGGGTCCGGGTCAGGTCAGGTCGGGGTCGCCGTCTCTAAGTCCTGGAGGCTCGATGTCCAGCCCGCACGTCTGTCCGCTCTCCCACAGCTTCTAGCCACTCACGTCTCCCACACCACCTGCTCCCCACACAGCAGCGGATGATGGCGGAGGAGGAGGATTTTGAAAGCCGGCAGTTTCTTTCCTTCGATTTGATTTGTTCGAGGCCCAGGCCGGCTTCCCCATCCCCCTCGCGCGTGGCCTATCGGGTAGGGTAGTCTAGTTCTCCTGCGCGGGGGAGGCAGGCGCGGCAGGAGTGGGCACTATGAACTACCACACCCATGATTCATTGCATTCCAGAGTGCCCCCCTCCCCCCGCCTCTCCCTCTTCGCCCTCCCATTTCGGCTTCTGGCTCATTCTCTCGGAGACCACAGGGCGGCGCTTAACCGGGAACTCCCAGAGAGACTACAATTCCCCTAATGCCTTGCGGCGGGCCCCTCTCCGCCTTTCCTGAAAGGCTCCTGTTCTCATAACTTTATTGACAAAGGCTGGGGCTGCCAGAGGCACGCTGCTGGATGTTTTCAGCAACAAATAGATATCCGTTTCTTGAAAGAAAAGACTCGTCTTTTTTGTCGCATAATATCGAAAGGAAATTCGAAGACTTTCACATAAATAGCCACAAGTTATTAACTAAGTAAAAAAAGGAAATACGATCTCTGTAGGAGAGATACTGCGGACACCACCTTAACCAAGGGGTCCACGTTAACATCAGACAGGACGAACTGACCTCTTGCGACTCAGATGTAATGCACAGAGAAGGACGCAGCATCACCATCCTGTCAACGGCACAAAAAATGAATCTAATCATGAGGAAACATCGGACAAACCAAAACTGAGGGACATGCTACAGAATAACTGTTCTGTACTCTCCCCAAAATGTCTGTGTCAGGAAAGAAATAAAAAATGAGAAACTGTTGCAGGTCATAGACTACAAAGACACAACAACTAAATGCAAGAAGTGGTTGGATTGGTTGCTGGAAGGGGGAGTGCTATAAAGGACAGTGTTGAGACAATCAGCAAATTTGACTGTATATTAAATAGTTTTTTATTGTACCAAGGTTAAGTCTTCTGATTTTGATTATCGTACTAGGTTATGTAAGTGCAGTGCAGTGAGTTACTTAATATGGTCCTTCTACCCATAGTCTTTGTAACTCCCACCAAATGACTGAGTGGAACTAGACAAATGAGATGCTTGTAGCCCATCAAAGGGATTGGATAGCCTGCTAATAATGTAAATAAGGCACAGGGCACCCTTGTAGGGGTGGGGCCATGCAAATAAACCCTAAGCGGGGGATTGGCCAGTTTTGTCATCCTGCTAGGCTTAAAATGAGCCCTCTTAGAGATGGGAAGGCAGGTTCTCACCACCACCAAGAAAGAAGAGCCAGGAGTAAAGCATGTCCTTTGGACCCAGGATTCTTGCACAGAGAACCTCCTAGATCCAGGAGACAGAGACCACTGTAACACCCGAAGATGGCGGCAGAGAAGCGGTGGCACAGAAGCGGTGGCTGGGGCAGCAGAACTAGGAAACCGGCAGGAGATGGTGCAGTGGGCTTCCCAGCCCACAGGTTGAGAAAATGGAGCACCTTCAGACAGGAAGCTCACTGGCAGATTGGGGTGCCCCTGGACACTTATCAGCAGAGCTAAAAGAGTTTTGTAACTCTTGCCCCAGCAGGGTAGAGACCGAGGGCCAGAGAGAGGCCTGCCTGTGGGCATAGCCAAGGAGCTATCCTGAACAAAGAAGTATGTCCTGAGTAGTACCTGATTCTGAATTGTAACCTGTTACTTCCCTAATAAACCCCGTAACTGTATGGTCAGTGGGTTCCGTGTGGCCCTTGCAACGCATTATCAAATCCAGCAGAGAAGTAAGACAGTGCCATGGGAGGAATGGTTGACGTCAAAATTGGTAAAATGGTCAGAGGGTGAGGGCATATATGACCTCTGCCTCACAGGAATCAGCCTTGGGTTGTTGATCTTCATTCTCCTTCCCCCTCGTGGAGTTAGAGGAGGCCAGTCACCCTGCCACACCGTTTTTGTAGTAAGAGACTGCCTGTGTTCTTGGGAAATATCTACTGAACTAATTAGGGGCAAAGGAACATGATATCTACAACTTACTCTTAAATGGTTCAGAGAAAGAAAATACATACATATAAACAGTTGTTGTCAGGTGCCATCACGTCAGTTCTGACTCAGCGCCCCTATGTACTGCAGCACGAAACGCTACCCAATCCCGCGCCACGCTCACGGTCCTTGTTATGCTTGAACCCATCGTTGCTGCAGTTGTATCAGTCCGTCTCTTTCAGGGTGTATGAACAGAGAATGATAAACGTGACAAAATATTAACAAGTGAATCTGGGTGAAGTGTATCTGGGAGTTCTTTGAATGTTTTTGCAACTTTTCTGTAAGTTTCAAATCATTTAACCACAAACAGCTTTGGGATAGCTTTAAAAAAAAAAAAAACAAATAGATTTTAACCATTATATTATTATAACATGGGGGCCCTGGTGGCTCAGTGGTTAAGAACTCAGGCTTCTAATCAAAAGGTCAGCAGTTCGAATCTACCAACTGCTCCTTGGAAACCCTATGGGGCAGTTCTCTCCTGTACTATAGGGTCACTATCAATTTTTGTAATCAATTGGAACCGACTCGATGGCAATGGGTTTGGTTTGGTTTATAGATAACATGCGTTTGTTATAAACAATTCAACCAATATAGAACAGGAGAAAGAAAAAAGTAACTAGGACCTGAAACTAACACGAGAGCTAATCTGTGGCAGCCTTCTTTTCCATGTTACCTCTCACAATCCTGCCCACACACACGCATTTGCTTTACTGGCAATTCAGGGTTAAACAGATCAGGAGCCACACCCTTTCACATGCAGCTAATTCAATCTTTACAATCATGAAGGAAGTGAGCATCATTACCACCCTTCAAAGGCAAAGCTGTGAGGAAACTGAAGTCCAGACCTAATGGGACTTTGGGTCCTGGTTCACCCAGCTACTGAGAGGTAGCACCTGCCCCATAGGTCCCCTTCCATCACATCACATTTCCTGCTCTCCCTCTCCTCTGCCTGCAAGGTCCATATCAAACAGCACCTCATCTAGGAGGCCTTCCTGTGCCACTCCAGCCAGAATTAGCTTTGCTCTCCTCTGGGCCCCCACAGCAGTTAGCTTTCTCACGGTCAGAGTTAGCAATGTTCTTGAGGGCTTCTTCCCCAGACTTCGAGGGCCTCTGAGGACGGGTACTGTATCCAACCTGGCAGCATCCCCTCTGGGCATCCCCACCACAGGTGCTTCGGTTTTCCTCCTTCGAACTGGATTCCAGTCAGGGTCACCGGATGTTTGCTTAAAATGAGTCATCATCAGAGATGTTAGAGACACTCCCAGTTAGGCCTGACACCTGTGTGATTCCAGCTTAAAAAAAACCAAACCAGCTGCTGTGGAGTCGACTGTGACTCACGGCGACCCCATGTGTTTCAGAGAAGAACTGTGTTCCATAGTGATTTCAATGGCTGATTTTATAGAAATAGATCGTGAGGCCTTTCTTCCAAAGTGCCTCTGGGTGGACTCAAACGACCAGCCACTCAGGTGGTAGCTGAGTTAATTGTTTGCAACACTCAGGAACTCCTGATTCCATCTGTTGTTGTTAGGTGCCATCCAGTTAGTTCTGACTCACAGCGACATCATGTATAACAGAACAAAACGCTGCCTGGTCCTGCACCATCCTCATGATCATCGTTAAGCTTGAATTCATTGTTATAGCCACTGCGTCATTCCATCTCGCAGAGGGTCTTCCTCTTTTTCGCTGACCCTCCACAGATGATGTCCATCTCTGAAGTAGAGAAAACATACTTTAGTGTTTTAGTATTGAAGTAGAGGGAATATATTTTCTAATGTTTTAATATAACTGTAGTCTTTGAAACGTAATTACTTGCTCTGGAATCTGTCCCATGATTGTTCCTTTAAAGAAAAACAAGGTAATCCATTTTTAGTTGCTGATTAAACTATGTTCCTCTCCCAAGGAAAAAAATACGCAAAACTGAGGTAGCTGAATAAAGCTTAGATCCATCTTGTGACAGAAACCAGGATGGCATGAAGAGACTTGCAGGACTCCAGGATGGCATGAAGAGACTTTTCAGTATTTTCCCCATTTATCACGATGTTGCTTATTGGTCCAGTCGTATGACGGTTTTTGTCTTCTTTATGTTGAGGTGCAATTCATACTGAAGGCTATGGTTTTTGATCTTCATCAGTAAGTGCTTCAAGTCATCTTCACTTTCAGCAAACAAGGTGTTATCTGTATATCGCAGGTTGTTAATGAGTCTTCCTCCAATCCTGATGCTTCATTCTTCTTCATATAGACCAGCTTCTCAGATTATTTGCTCAGCATACAGATTGAATAAGTGTGGTGAAAGGATATAACCCTGACGCATACCTTTCCTGATTTTAAACAACACAGTTATCTCCTTGTTCTGTTGGTGTAAGTACAGGTTCCTCATGGGCACAATTAAGTGTTCCGAAATTCCCATTCTTGGCAATGTTATTGATAATTTGTTATGATCCACACAGTTGAATGCCTTTATGTAGTCAAAAAACACTGGTAAACATCTTTCTGCTATTCTCTGCTTTCAGCCAAGATCCATCTGACCAAGCAATGATATCTCTTGTTCCATGTCCTCTTCTGAATCCAGCTTCAACTTCTGGCAGTTCCCTGTTGATGTACTGTTGCGACAGCTTTTGAATGATCTTCAGCAAAATTTTACTTGTGTGTGATATTAATGATATTGTTCGATAATTTCCATATTGTATTGGATAACCTTTCTTTGGAATGGGCACAAATATGGATCTCTTCCAGTCGGTTGCCCAGGTAGCTGTTTTCCAAATTTCTTGACGTAGAAGAGTGAGCCTCTCCAGAACTACATCCACTTGTTGAAACATCTCATTGGTATTCCATCAATTACTGGAGCTTTGTTTTTGGCCAACGTCTGCAGTGAAGCTTGGACTTCTTCCTTCAGTACCATCAGTTCTTAATCATATGCTACCTCTTGAAACGGTTGAACGTCCACCAATTCTTTTTGGTACAGTGACTCTGTGTATGCCTTTCATCTTCTTTTGATGCTTGCTGTGTTCAATATTTTGCCCATAGAACCCTTCAATATTGCAACTCAAGGCTTGAATTTTTTCTTCATTTCTTTCAGCTTGAGAAATGCCAAGCATGTTCTTCCCTTTTGGTTTTTTAACTCTAGGTCTTTGCACATTTCATCATATTTTACTTTGTCTTCTTAAGCCACCCTTTGAAATCTTTTGTTCAGCTCTTTTACTTCACCATTTCTTCCTTTCACTTTAGCTACTTGAAGTTCAAAAGCAAGTATCAGACTCTCTTCTGACATGCTTTTAGTCTTTTCTTTCTTTTTAAGGACGTTTTGCTTTCTTTGTGTATGATGTCCTTTATGTCATTCCAAAACTCATCTGGTCTTCAGTCATTAGTGTTCACTGCATCAAATCTATTCTTGAAATGGTCTCTAAATTCAGGTGGGATATACTCAAGCTTGTATTTTGGCTCTTATGGACTTTCTCTGGTTTTCTTCAGCTTCAACTTGAACTTCCTATGAGCAATTGATGATCTGTTCGGAAGTTAGTCCCATCCTTGTTCTGACTGATGATGTTGACCGTCTCCATTGTCTCTTTCCACAGATGTAGTTGATTTGATTCCTGTGTATTCCATCTGGCGAGGTCCACATGTATAGTCGCCATTTATGTTGCTGAAAAATGCTACCTACAATGAAGAAATCATTGGTCGTGCAATATTCTAGTATGTGATCTCTGGCATCAAGGCCATATTTTCCAACCACCGATCCTTCTTTGTTTCCAACTTTCGCATTCCAATCACCAGTAATTATCAATGCATCTTGATTGCACATTCGATCAATTTCAGACTGCAGAAGTTGGTGACAATCTTCGATTTCTTCATTTTTGCCCTTAGTAGTTGGCACATAAATTTGAATAATAGTCATATTAACTGGTCTTTCCTGTAGGTGTATGGATATTATCCAGTCACTGACAGTGTTGTACCTCAGAATAGACCTTGAAATGTTTTTTTTTGACAATGAATCTGACAAGATTCCCCTCAATTTGTCATTCCTGGCATAGTAGACCATATGATCGTCAGATTGAGTATGGCCAATGCCAGTCCATTTCAGCTCACTAATGCCTAGGATATGGACGTTTATGTGTTTCGTTTCATTTCTGACTACTTTCAAGTTTGCTAGCTTCATACTTCATATATTCCACATTCTGATTATTAATGGATGTTTGCAGCTGTTTCTTCTCATTTTGAGTCATGCCACATGAGCAAATGAAGGTCCTGTAAACTTGACTCCATCCACATCATTAAGTTTGACTCTACATTGAGGAGATAGCTCTTTCCAAGTCGTATTTTGAGTGCCTTCCAACCCAAGAGGCTCATCTTCCAGCACAATATCAGACAATGTTCTGTTGCTATACACATGGTTTTCACTGGCCAGTTTTATCAGAAGTAGACCACCAGGTCCTTCTTCCAAGTCTGTCCTAGTCTGGAAGCTCTGCTGAAACCTGTCCACCCTGTGTGATCCTGCTGGTATTTGAAATACTGGTGGCATAGCTTCCAGTACCACAGCAACACAAAAGCCACCACAGTACAAAAACTGACAGATGAGTGGCGGCTGATTCTATCTCGGATTTCCCTTGGGGTGACCTCTAGTCTACCTTTTCCAGTTTTATTTCTTGAGACTCTCTTTGCCCTCAGACACCTCCCAAAGGGAAGAGGAAGGTGTGCAGCAGAACATCTTAAGTGATCTACCCCTTCCTCATCCAGCTGATGGATCACAGTGTTTTCAGAAGTGGAAGGAAAAAAATTTTTTTAATAATTTATTTTATTTTCACTGTTGTTGTTATTGAAAATATACACAACAGAACATACACCAACTCAACAGTTACTACATGTACAATTCAGTGACATTGATTACATTCTTAGAGTTGTGCAACCATTCTCACCCTCCTTTTCTGAATGGTTCCTCCCCTATTGACGTAAACTCACTGGCCCCAAGCATCCTATCAAAGCTTTCCAGTTGCTGTTGTCAGTTTGATTCCATGTAGATAGTTCTTTAAAAGAGCACAAGGCTCAGGGTAGACATTCTTTACTAATTAAGCCAAATGATTGTTTGGTTTAAAGAAGGCTTCAGGGGATATTTTGTTTTAAGGTTCACAGATTATCTCAGGACAATAGTTTCAGGGTCTTTCAGGCTCCATGGCTCCAAAAAGTCTGGCTTCCATGAGAATTTGAAAACCCGTCTGCATTTCCCCTTTTTTGATCAGGATTCACCTATAGAATCTTTGATCAAAATGTTCTGTAATGGTAGCCGGGCACCATCCAGTTCTTCTGGTCTCATGGCAAAGGAGGCAGTTTTTCATGGAAGCAATTAGCCGCACATTCCGTTTCTTCCTCCTATTCCTAACTCTCTTTCTTCCTCTGTTGCTCCAGGCAAATCGAGACCAATTATTGTATATTAGATGGCTGCTTGCAAGCTTTTAAGACCTGTACAAATAACTTCAAGTATAAGAATCAGCACAAAGCCAGTTCCTATGAGGTGGAGGTCAAATACATCCCAGATTTCCACATTCTCCAAGCTACTGTACCACTCCGTCTCTGACACTGGCCACTCTCCCTTCCCTCAGCACTCTTCCCTCCCTTGTTTTGGGTTTGGTAATTTGCTGCAAAATCTCACAGAACTCATGAACTGTATTTACAGTTAAGTGGTTTATTAAGGAAATAAGGGTACAACTTGGAATCAGGATCAAAAGACTACAGCTCAGGGTCAGGATTAGGAAGCATGTAGGTGAAGTCTCCCTTATTCAGTGCAGAACAGCTTTCTCAGCTACTCTTGGTGGTGCAGGCCTCCTTTCGGCCTGCTGAAGATAGGCTCCTTTTGGGCCTGTCATCTGTCACCACCAACTCTGCCTCACTGCCCCTTCCAGGCCTGTTGGCACCTGGTCTGCTGCTGGGTCCCTTCCAAACCTGTTGCCATCTTCACTGTTACAGTCCTAGACCCATGTTACAGCTCTTTTAGGAGGTTCCTTGCCTCTTCTCTCTCTTCTTTCTTCTTCCTGCTCTTTCCTGTGGCTTCTCTTCCTGCTTCTTTCTGTCTGAAAAACATCTGTGGAGTTGGCTGCATATATACACAACTCCTTGGAGCCCTAGTGGCCCAGTGGTTAAGAGCTCAGCTGCTGACTAAAAGGTCGGCAGTTCAAATCCACCAAGTGCTCCTTGGAAACGCTATGGTACAGTTCTACTCTGTCCTACAGGATGGCTGTGATTCGGAATTGACTTGATAACAATGTTTTTTTTTTTGTCTATTTCAAGGCATGGCCTCTTCCAGCGGGGGGGGGGTGGGGGGTGGGGCACAAACTGACCAATCCCCTCTCAGTAGGTCACAGACACTTCGTTTGCATAGTAGGCTATAGTCACCTCATTTGTATAGTCCAAAGTCATTTCATTTGCATAGTATATTGACTGATCCCTGCAAGGTACATATCAATCACAAGGCAGGCTGTAGCCCAGGGCCAGACAAAAAGTATCAAACCACAAGTTGTTTACAGCTTACCCAGGAAGTTCAGTCAACCTGCACAAAAGTAACAAACCCTCTGGGCTAGAAACTAGAGCAAAGGTAAACCCTCAGGGCTTAGGGGGAAAATCTCTCAAGCTGTTTTTCCAAAGAACCAAGGCAAAAGGCCACACACATAAAGGAACTTGTTTCATCACGAGACCCCAGGAACTACACAATGAACTGGGAGTGTGGAGAGCAGGCTAGCTGAAAGCAAATGTAGAAGCAAACGACATGTGAAGAAAGGAGATAAAGAAGATGATTCAACCTGGAGGAGAAACACAACCCTATCAATAGAAGACACTGGGACCAGCTAAGTCACAAACAAGGACTTATCAATACCAACCAAACAGGCTCAAAGAGCTCCAGCGTGTATAAAAGAAGGGACACTAAGACTTAACTTTGCTCAGAGTCATAACCAGAGTCACCTCGGTCATACGTTGCAGACGGGGAAGCAGTGGGTTGTGGCAGCTCGCCCGGGCTTACTCCCAGGTCCTAGAGACGTTGCTAACTCGGTCATACATTGTGAACTAGGAAGCAGTGGGCTGCGACAGCTCGCCCGGGCTTACCCCCGGGTCCTAGAGACGTTGCTAACTCGGTCGTACATTGTGAACTAGGAAGCAGTGGGCTGCGACAGCTCGCCCGGGCTTACTCCCGGGTCCTGGAGATATTGCTGACTTGGTTATACGTTGCAGACTGGGAAGCAATGGGCTGCAGCAGCTCGCCTGGGCTTACTCCCAGGTCCTAGAGACGTTGCTAACTTGGTTACATGTTGAGGACTAGGGCCCAGGAGGTTGAGAAGCAGTGGGCTGTGGCAGCTTGCCCAGACTTACTCTCGACCTTCCTCCTAATCTAACACACATTTCTTGTTGCTCGGCTCTCTTGGGCTTACTCTTAGTTCACTCCCAACCCAATACACGTTGCTTTGGTCATACGTTGAGAGCTAAGGGATAATAAGCCCTTGTCCTCAAGAGATGTGACAAAAATCCACAAGAGATTCTCAGGGATCGAGCCTGATTTCACATCTGAGCCATCGATGATGGCGTGGTCAAAAGTTGACCTAGACCTAGACCAAAAAACAGCAACGCCCAAACGCCGTCCTCATTTGCCGTAAGCTTACTTGCTTTCTCTCTCTTTTCCCCTAGTGAATTGAGATCTCTGGTGGCTGGGGTAGCCCAGAACCTGTGTGCCTAATAAGTAATAAAGATATTGTGGGAAAACACAAATCGTTTGGAGTAGTCGTTGTGACCCCCTCCTCATGACAGGGAGGTAGAACAAAAGCACTAAACAGGATATTAGGCGAATTAACTGGGCTCTCCCATGAAACCAAGACTCTAAACCTTCAAACCAAGAAACCAAATCCCACCAGGTGTTTGATTGTACATAAGCAGCCTCCGCAGCTGCTCTTTTGTTGTTGTTATAAAATTATCTATCACACAACATTTGCCAAGTCAACGTTTTTTTTTAATTTTTATTGTGCTTTAAGTGAAAGTTTACAAATCAATTTGGATTCCCATACAAAAATTTATAAACACCCTGCTATATACTCCTAATTGCTTTCCCCCTAATGAGACAGCACACTCCTTCCCTCCACTCTCTCTTTTCATGCCCATTCGGCCAGCTTCTATCCCCTCTACCCTCTCATCTCCCCTTCAGATAGGAGATGCCAACGTAGTCTCATTTGTCTACTAGATCCAAGAAGCTCATTCTTCCCCAGTATCATTTTTTATCCCATAGTCCAGTCCAATCCCTGTCTGAAGAGTTGGCTTTGGGAATGGTTCCTGTCTTGGGCTAACAGAAGGTCTGGGGACCACGGCCTCCGGGGTCCTTCTAGTCTCAGTCAGACCATTAAGCCTGGTCTTTTTATGAGAATTTGAGGTCTGCATCCCACTGCTCTCCTGCTCCCTCAGGGGTTCTCTGTTGTGTTCCCTGTCAGGGCAGTCATCTGTTGTAGCTGGGAACCTTCTAGTTCTTCTGGTCTCATTGCCAATCTAACTTTTGACAAGTGTACAGTTTATTGACATCAATTACATCACAGTCAGCACTCCACATCTGTGGGTTCCACCTCCTTGGACTCAACCAACCGCTGCAGGCAGGGAGAAGAAAGTTCCAAAAAGCAAAACTTGCATTTGCCTTGTGGAGCAATACGCTGAATCCATCTGAATGGAATGATGTGTTGGCATCCCCTGCTATAGTCACCTGAATTTCATAGATCCTCAGTCTCTCTCCAGCACTCATTGAGCATTGTTTGCCTTGCATCTTGACATTATTGCCTAAACAATACAGTACTGTGCAACAACGGTTTACATAGCATTTACATTGTATTAGGTTTTATAAATCTAGAGATGATTCCAAGTATATGGGAGGATGCGTGTAGGTTATGTGCAAACACTACACCATTTTATATAAGGGACTTGAGCATGCTCAGGTTTTGGTATGGAGGGGTGGTGTCCTGGGACCCAACCCTCATGGATACCAAGAGACCACTGTAATCGGCTGTGCAACCATTACCCTTAATCAATGCGAATATTGAAAAGGAAGGGAGTTCTCAGAGATGGGAAACTTTATGGTCTTCAAGAACCAAGAGGTAACAGGAAGTAATAAGGCCTGGTGGGGCTTGTGAAGAACTGGAGAGATGTTTTGCCTGAAGACTTTTACATTCAAAGCTACAAATCAAAAATCCAGCCTTACAACAGCCCTTAAATCTAGCTTCTGTTTGTTACTCCTGTGTGTAGATTCTATTCCAAACCCCTTCATAACAGGGACTTAAATGGAGCAGGATTTGGTGGGATGAAGAGTCCAGAATCATCCATTTCCAAGCAACCACACTTGCCATCTTTTCTCTCTCTCTCTCTCCTTTGCTTTCTCCAACTCTCTTTTTCAAGTTATCACCTGAGAGCTCTTCTGTTTCCCTGGCCCAAGAAGTGGAATCATTCCATCTCAGGCCGCTCTGTCTCTCATTTCAACAGATGAAGGACTGGGGCCCAAAACAAAACAAAAAAAACCCATTGCTGTCGCTTTAATTCCAACTCATTGAGATTCTATAGGATGGAGTAAAACTGGCCCATAGGATTTCCAAGGAGTGCCTGGTGGATTCGAACTATCAACGTTTTTTTTTTTTTGGTTAGCAGCCATAGCTCTTAACCGCTACACCACCAGGGTTTCTGGCCGAGGTGCAGAGAGGTTAAATAACCTGCCCAAATTTATACAGTAACATAGACCAGAGACTGTAGAAGTCAGATCCCTGGTGTCCTTTTCACCACACCGCAAAACAAGCCACTTTCTGAACGTGAGGCGGGTGTGGGGGGAGAAAGGGAAGGGTGTTCCAGATGGTTCTCTCTCTGCTGTGCGGGTTTTTTTTTTAAAGGATATTTTGAAGAGAAAAGCAGGCTGCCTCTGATGGGTCTGGTTTACTTTAACTGAGTGTTTTAAATTCCATTCTGGTGCCTGCAAACGAACTTAAATACAAATTGTAAATGGAATAAATAACAATATTTACGCTGCTTTCCAGAAGAACTACCAAGGCTTCAGACTTGCTATTTTGTTCAATCAAAAACAAACGCCTGAAGTATGCCAAACGCGTGAGGAACGTGCAAAGAATTCCCAAGATCCAATAGGATGCTCGCCTTGGGTCCCTCGAGAGAGAGGGGTCAGCCCACCCGCATTGCAGGGAGCCTCACAGAGGGTCTGCTCTTCTGGGGTGGGGATGGGGCCTGGCTAGTCATCTGTTAAGGAAGTCCTAAACCACGTTCCCACCGGGTTCATGCCCACAACTCTCCATCAGAACACACTTTTTTTTTTTAACTTTGATTAAAAAAAATTAAAATAATTAATTTCACAAATAGTTATCAAGCATTTACTATGTCCCAGGCATTGAGAAGCAAGTGATGAACAAGATGGAAAAGGACAGTGTTCACGGAGGAGCTTAAATTCTGGTTTCGCTAATGTTTTGGAGGGTTTCCTAAGTGGCAAGGGCATTTGGCCGATTATCTTTTAATATTTCTTTTCTTCCAAAATGCAAATAAAATAATTTGACCTTTTTTTTAAAATTATAAGTGATAGTCGTTTTTAAAAAATTTATACAAATGCATAAAGAAGAAAGTTATAATGACCTAGCTGTATGGCCACCATCCAGAGGTTTTTTTTTTTTTTTTATTTAACAGAAGCGTTATCATGTAGAATGATGGACGGACGGATGGATGTGTGATGAAGCAAATACAGCAACACATTCACAATTGTAGAATCGTCTGGAGCCTGTGGGTGTGCACTGGGTAGCTCTTTCAACTTTCTGAGCGTTTGAACGCTTTCACAATAACATGTTGGGGATACATGGGACCATGTTGTACCGTAAACATTCATTTTCTTCGCGCCAGAGGCTGCCTTTTTTGTTGGTTAATCTTAGAGTAGGGAGGAAGGAGAAGGCACCCCCCACGGAAAGGAGAATTTGAGAGCTTCTGACTGCATTTTCCTCTCCTCTTCAATGTGGAAAGTGTAGATGGCTGTGCAAAGAGCTCTGGAGTCAGAACTGTTGCCAACTTGCACTAGTTCCTTCATCTCTGAGACTCAGTTTCCCATCTGTAAAATGGGCATGCTGAAGCCAATCTTCCCGAACAGATTTGTTGGCTCTTTTGGCAGTCCATGGTATAGTCAATGTTCTCCAACACCATACTTTAAAGGCATCAATTCTTCTTTGGTCTTCCTTACTCATTGTCCAGCTTTCACACGCATATGGGTGATTGAAAACACCATGGCTTGGGTCAGGCTTACCTTAGTCCTTAAAGTGACATCTTTGCTTTTTAACACTTTAAAGAGGTCTTTTGCAGCAGATTTGCCCAAAGCAATGCATACTTTGGACATGTTATCAGGAGGCATCAGTCTCTGGAGAAGGACATTATGCTTGGCAAAGTAGAAGGTCAGCGAAAAAGAGGTCTCTCAACGAGATGGATTGACACAGTGGTTGCAACAATGGGCTCAAGTATAACAACGATTGTGAGGATGGCTCAGGACCGGGCAGTGTTTCATTCTGTTTTAAATGGAGTCACTATGAGTTGGAACCCACTCCAAGGCACCTAACAACAACATTTATAATATTGTGTTCAATACAATGGATTTAGAGGTAACATTTGGAAAGCTAAAATATTCCAGGCTCACAGCTGATCAGCCGATTCTCAGTAGCATACATAGATAGATAGCCGCTGAGGAGTCGGCTCTGACTCATGGCAGCCCATGTGCAATAGAAAAAAAAGTTGCCTGATCCTGTGCCATCTTCATGATTATCAGCATGTTCGAGTCCATCATTCCAGCTACTGGGCCAACCCATCTCACGGAGGGTCTCCCTTACCGTCATAGACCCCCTGCTTCATCAAACATGATATCCTCCCCCAGCAATTGATCCTTCCTGATGACATGTCCAAAGCCAAGTGAGTTGGACAATGTTCCGTTGTGATCCATAAGGTTTTCATTGGCTAATTTTCGGAAGCAGATTGCCAGGCCTTTCTTCCTACTCTGTCTTAGACTGGAAACTCTGCCAAAACCTGACCACCATGGGGGGTCCTGCCAATATTCGAATACCGTTGGCATGGCTTCTAGCATCATAGCAACACACAAGCCACCACAGTAAGACAAACTGAATGACAGGTGGTGGACATAGACATATATATGTATTTTAATGTAAAAGAGAGGGGGAAAAGGGAAATGGAATTTGAGAGAACTTTTTTTTCTCAAGGGAATGTGAGAGTCTCCAGGAATCAACGGTGCCGGTAGTGGTAGGCAGGGATGCACTCCGTATTCGGAATCAGACGTTCTGGATTCAAATCCAGCCTCCAGCCTGGCCCTTTATCAGCTTTGAGGCAGCAGGTAAGGAGAGCTTAACCAAACAGACCAGCTTCTAAGCAGCCTCAAATCCTTTCTGAAACCATCTCATACATAAAACACCAGCTCAGTGAGGTCTCTCCAGACGTCCTCTCTGAGCCTGCAGTCTTCATCCATAAAGGGGGCTCAATGCAACTAGGGTTTCTGGGAGCCTTCATAGAAAACACCGGGAAACTCGGGGGTCTTTTTACAGTGTATAATGGAGAAGGGCGGAGGCGCTGAGTTTGACCAGCTTCAGCCCAGAAATGCAGAATTGCCCTAAAAAGGAAGACCCCTTTTAAGAAGAAATAAAGGTGAATTCCAGGCATGAGGTTTCCCCAGGGAAGGGGGGGTCTCCCCCGATCCCCCCCTTCTCCCCAGGTGCGCAGGCCGCGCCGCCCACCAGGCGCGAGGCGAGGGAGCCGCGCTCTCTAGGACCCGAGGAGGGAGAGCGGCAGGGAGACCGAGCCTCCCGCGGGTAGTGCCGCGAGCGGCTGGCGAGGGGCTGGAAATGAAAGTAAAGCTCCGGAGCCACATGGACGGGGCTGCCGGGGCGGCGGCGCCGGGAGCACGATGCGGCCGCCCGTAATTAAATAGCACTTACTCTTATTATTACTAATAATAATAACGTAATCATACCTCTAGTCATAGCATACCATTTATCGGGCTCGGCGCAGGCCCGCGGGGGAGCGCAGCCCGGCCGAGGTGAGTGCAGGCGCGGCCGAGCCGGCGGGGAGAGGCCGGCGGCCGCGGGGACTGGGGGCGCCGGGCCGGCCGGGGAGGGACGCGGGAGCCCCGTCCAGGCCGCAGCCGAGCGCAGGCTCCCTGGCAAGTGGATTTTGTAAAAATAAATAAAGATCCCCCATTTCCTCCTTTTGGGGAACCCCCCCGGGCGCTGTCCCAAAGTTTCAAAGTTATTGTGCGGCCGGGGGCACCTGCCGCCGGCGAGCTGTGGCCGCCCCTGCAGCTCCCAGGGGTGCCTGGGAATTTTCTTTCGGGGTTCTCTTCGGGGTCTGGAGCTTTGGGGGTGCGCGGCTGTTTAGCTGGCCCCCACAAAGGTGGCCCCGGGAGCCGACAAGGGCGTCGCTAGCAGCGCGCCCCTGCCTTTTGTGTTCGCCTTGGCCTCACAGCGCCGGGAGCTGGGGGCCGCGGCGAGGATCGGGGGCCAGGGACCGCGGCCGCCCGACCGGCCGCCCTTGCCGGCTGCGGCGGCCACGCGAGCCCGGGGATCTGGGGCCTGCGGCCAACCGAGGTGGGGGGTGCTAGGAATGGGGGGCGCGGTCTGGGCCGGCGGGGCTCAGGGGCATTTCCGGTCGCTGGGTCGGTCACTCTGTTTGGAGGCCTGCGGGGCCGTCGCCAAGTCGGGAGCGCGCGGGGGCTGCGGGCGCCACCTTCCCGCGCCTGGGGAGTGTGCCCCGCGGGGTGGGTGTCCGGGAGCCGCTGAGCCCACCCTAGGGCCTCCTCCCGCCCTCAGCGGGCGTCGGAGTCCTCTCTGGGGCCTGCTCCCTCTTCCGTTTTTCTTTTTTTTTTCTTTAAAATGTGTCTGGCTCGGGTGTTCATAAGATGTCTGGCTTTGGGGGTCTTTCACAGAGACAAAGCAGTTTACCCAGAGGGACAAACCGTTCACTTCGACGGACCCTGATGGCTGTGGTGCCAACATGGCATGAGTGGGGGACTGGGCCGGGAGTGGGGGGATGGAGATTCTGGGGCCTGGAGAAGGGGGCTGAGTTCAGGGTGGGGGCTGAGGGTCCACAGCAGCCTGGTCAGGGCTTTCATTTTTCTGGGGTTGCTAGTCAGGACTTTGAACCCCAACTTCTTGCCATTTTCCTCAGCACCTGCGGTTTGAGTCTGATGAAAATAGCAGAATGCAGATCCTTGAATTTTCACACAAATGTGATAATTATAGTACATCTAGCAACTGTGTTGGACACAAAATTCTAGTGGAATCTTTAGTTCTACTACCAAGACTCCCCCCCACACACATACAGCCATACCCGCTGTGGTCTTCAGGAGCTAGAAATGATGTCTTGGCCACATGCAGTTCGAGCAGGTTTGGGGTGTGGCGGTGCCTTAAGCTGGAAAGGAGAAACCTGTGTCTAGAAAAGTGAATTTTGCATAAATAAATGAGAATGAAAGAAAAATTTTGTGGTCCCTGACCAGGGACAAGGTTCATGTTCCAGGGAAGCTGGGACATCTAGGCTGTTGGCATTATGTTTAGGTTGGATGTGGATTTTGGGGGATTATTTGGGGGATGAGAAGTGCAATGGGGTGAGTTGGTCACCTGAATATTAGGTATAGGAAAGTTAAAGCATCAGTAGGTTTGGGTTCGAGAATCTGAAAATACAAATCCCTTAAATAGTACTTCACAGTTTATAACAAAAGGGCTTCTACATATGCTGCCTCATCTGCCCTCCATAGCAACCATGTCAGGTAGGCATCTTTCGATAGTCCTTTTCCAGATGAGAAAGCTGAGGCTTAGAGAATTGAGCGTCTTACTGGAAAGTCACACAACAGACCTAGGATTCCCTCTAGGTTTTCTGACTCCAAATCTTCATCCGTTCCCTGGCCTACCTTTGTTGTTGTTGTCAGCTGTTACCTAGTCAGCTCTGACTTGTGGTGACCCCATGTACAGCAGAACAAAATGTTACCCAGTCCTGCGCCATATTCACTATCCAACTCTATTGTTGCTGCCATTGCGTAGTACCTTCCAACCTAGGGAGTTCATCTTCCAGCACTGTTTTGGACAGTATTCTTTTTTTTAATTGCACTTTAGATGAAGGTTTACAGAACAAATTAGCTTCTCATTAAACAATTAGTACATGTATTGTTTTGTGACAGTGGTTACCAACCCCACGACATGTCAACACTCTCCCTTCTCAACCTTGGATTCTCAGTCACCAGCTTTCCTGTCCCCTCCTGCCTTCTAGTCCTTGCCCCTGGGCTGGTGTGCCCCTTTAGTTTCGTTTTATTTTATGGGCCTGTCTAATCTTTGGCTGAAGGGTGAACCTCAGGAGTGACTTCATTATGAGCCAAAAGGTTGTCCGGGGGCTATGCTCTCCGGATTTCTCCAGTCTCTGTAAGGCCAGTAAGTCTGGTCTTTTTTTTTGTCTGTGAGTTAGGATTTTGTTCCACATTTTTCTCCACCTCTCTCCAGGACCCTCTATTGGGATCCCTGTCAGAGCAGTCAGTGGTGGTAGCTGGGCACCATCTAGTTGTGCTAGACTCAGTCTGGTGGAGGCCGTGGTAGTTAATGGTCCATTAGTCCTTTGAACTAACCTTTCCCTTGTGCCTTTGGTTTTCTTCATTCTCCCTTGCTCCGAAGGAGCGAGACCAGTGGAGTATCTTAGATGGCCGCTCACAAGCTTTTAAGACCGCAGATGCTACTCACCAAAGTAGAATATAGAACGTTTTCTTTGTAAACTCCGTTATGCCTGTTGAACTAGATATTTCTGTTGCACAATATCCTGTTGTGATCCATAGGGTTTTCAATGGCTAATTTTTAGAAGTAGATCACCAGGCCTTTCTTTCTAGTCTTAGTCTGGAATCTCCACAATGGGTGACCCCGTTGGTATTTGAAACACTGGCAGTGTAGCTTCCGGTATCGTAGCAACATGCAAGCTACCACAGTATGACAAACTGACAGACGGGTGATGGTGCATTACCTTAGCAAGTTACTTTTCAAGCTCCTCTCGTGAGCGGGACAAGATTCTGTGTGGCGTGCTGATGATCTACTTACTAGTCTTGTAATTGAGTTTGTCAGTTATAGGCTGACTGGAAAGAGAAAGTTAACTGTAGGGATTGAACGGATGAGAGAACAAGGAAACATTCAGAGCTGGGGTCAGTGTAGCAGGAGTTAAGAGAGAGAGCTCAGAGTAAGGATAATCTGGAAATGTTAGGAACTTGAATTTGAAAGAATGGGGAGGCAAGGTATGGGTGGAGAAGAGGAAGAGATTTCTGGGACTAGCCACAATTGCTTCTGTGTTGGATGCTGACCAACTGACGAAAACCAGAGACCAAACCTGTTGTGGTTGAGTCGATTCCCACTCGCAGTGACCCTATAGGACAGAGTAGAACTGCCCCATAGGGTTTCCAAGGAGCAGCTGGTGGATTCAAACTACCGACCTTTCGGTTAGCAGCTTGACCATTGCACCACCAGGGCTCTGACCAAACATTCTTTCTGATTCTGACAGTAGTGTTCTGATTTCCATTTCACAGAGGAAGAAACTAAGGAATACCAAATTTATGTGTCCAGCCCAAGGTCACCCAGCTGGGCTTGAACCCAGGCCTGTGTGACTGTTGTGTGTTTATGTCCCCTGCCCCGTGCAACCACCTGTCTCAAATATGTAGACAAGAACAGGGACCAGGGTGGTCTGAATCAGCAAATGCACTGGGGTGGGGGCACAGGCTAAGAGGTCAGCAGGCGTCCCAGGACCCAATGGCCTGGTGCAGGTGTTCTCAGTAGGTTTCTGGAAGGAGGACTGAGTCGTGAGCATGAGTCGTGAGCATGAAGATCTTACTAAGTTCAGTTTTTTTGTGCCTGCCAGGGGTTGGCCCGCTGCCCTGGAGGAGCTTATAGCTTGGGGAGGAGACAGACATGGATGACAAGGATAGGCACGAGATCTGATTCAGCCCCTGTGAATCCTAGTTTGTCTTAGTTCCCAGTAGAGGTGCCGTGGGGTCAGACATTATGTTGCCCAATTGAATTACACTCCAGTGAAGAAGAGGAAGTTTTGTTTGCCTGGGTGGTGGAAGGTCTTCCAAGAAGGAGTGCCATTTGAGCATATGAAAGATGGGTGGAGAAAGGCCAGAGAAAGGGCCTTCTGAGCAGAGGCACTGACACAGGCCAGGCAGGTATCTTAGTTTCTTCGTGATGCTATAACAGAAATACCACAAGTGGGTAGCTTTAATGAACAGAAATTTATTTTCTCACAGAAGTCTAGAAGTCCGAATCCAGGGCACCGGCTCTAGGGGAAGGTTTTTTCTCTGGGGAAGTTCCTTGCCTCTTTCCAGCTTCCTGTTCCTTGGTGGTCTCCAGGTGGCATAAGTCTTCCCCAGTTTGTCCTTGCTTGCTTCTGTGCCTAAGCTGCTCCTTCTGTATTTCAAAAATGATTGGCTTAAGACACACCCTACATTAACATAACAAAGAAGACTCTATTCCCATATGTGATTGTATTGACATGTATTGACACGTATGTTGTTGCCATCCAGCTGGCTCTGACTCATAGCGACCCCATGTGTTGTTAGGTGCCCTCGAGTTGGTTCTGACTCTTAGCGACCCTATGCACAATAGAACGAAACACTGCCTGGTCCTGCGCCATCCTTACAATCACTTATGCTTGAGCTCATTGTTGTAGCCACTGTGTCAGTCCACCTCATTGAGGGTCTTCCTCTTTTCTACTGATCCTGTACTTTGCCAAGCATGATGTTCTTCTCCAGGGATTGATCCCTTCTGACAACATGTCAAAAGTATGTAAGATGCAATCTTGCCATCCTTGCTTCTAAGGAGCTTTCTGGTTGCACTTCTTCCAAAACAGATTCGTACATTCTTTGGTAGTCCATTCAATATTCTTCACCAACACCACAATTCAAAGGTGTCACTTCTTCTTTGGTCTTCTTTATTCATTGTCCAGCTTTCACATGCAAATGATGCGACTGAAAATACCATGGCTTGGGTCAGGCGCACCTTAGTCTTCAAGGTGACAGCTTTTCTTTGCAACACTTTAAAGAGGTCCTTTGCAGCAGATTTACCCAATGCAATGCGTCTTTTGATTTCTTAACTGCTGCTTCCATGGCCGTTGATTGTGGGTCCAAGTAAAATGAACTCCTTGACAACTTCAGTCTTTTCTCTGTTTATCATGATGTTGCTCATTGGTCCAGTTGTGAGGATTTTTGTTTTCTTTATGTTGAGGTGCAATCCATACTGAAGGCTATGGTCTCTGATCTTCATTAGTGAGTGCTTCAAGTCCACTTCACTTTCAGCAGGCAAGGTTGTGTCATCTGCATAACGCAGGTTGTTAATGACTCTCCCTCCAATCCTAATGCCCCGCTGTTCTTCATGTATGATGTCCTTGATGTCATTCTACATCAACGACCCCATGTACAACAGAAGAAAACACTGCCTGGTCCGGTGCCATCTTCACAATTGTTGCTATGCTTGAGCTCATCGTTGGAGCCACCGTGCCATTCCATGTCATTATAGGTCTTCCTCTCTTTTGTTGACCCTCTACCAAGCATGATGTCCTTCTCCAAGGACTGGTCCCTCCTGATAACATGTCCAAAGTATGTGACATGAAGTCTCACCATCCTCGCTTCTGAGGAGCACTCTGGCTGTACTTCTTCTACATGTATGAAAAAAAAAAAAAACCCGTTGCCATTGAGTCGATTCTGACTCATAGCAGCCCTATAGGACACAGTAGAACTGCCTCATAGAGTTTCCAAGGAGTGCGCACTGGATTCGAACTGCTGACCTTTTGGTTAGCAGCTGTAGCTCTTAACCACCACTGCACCACCAGGGTTTCCATTTCCACATGTATAGGGGTTAGGATTTGCAACACATACTTCTGGGGAACAGAATTCCATCCATAACAGCAGGGGAGTGTAGAGAAGGGAAGGGGTGGGTCATCTGGCACAGCATAGTATGGGAGGCAGGTATGAGTTTAAGTAAGGCTCTGTCTCCCTGCATGGCCCCTTCGATTCTCTGGGCCTCGGTTTCCCCTTCTGAATGAGAGCCCCGAGATTTGATGCTGTTTGATAATAATCTGTGGAAGAAGCCCGGTGCCCTGGAATGGGTAGGAGACTCAGGTGAGAGAGGAACTAGGAGATTTTAAAATGTTCATTAATTTACATGCACTGATCCAACAATTACTTAATGGCTAGGCCCCGCTCAGAGCTCTTCTGTAGATTGGCTTGTTTAATCTTTATAACACCCACTTTACAGATGACGAGACTGTGGCACAGACAGCTGAAGCGTCAGAGGTGGAATGCAAACCCTGGTTATCTGGCTTGGTTGGCCCAGTGTTGGCCTGGATCTGGCCGGGAGGGAGGGAGTGAGAGAAGAAACTGAGTGGCTGAGTGCTGTTCAGACCACAGAAGGTGGAGGTGTCCTCAGAGGGACTGTGGCTGCAGCCTCGAGTGGGAGGAGACCTAGCCGGGTTGATGAAGTGACTACTATGTGTCAGCTCCCAGGAGCCTCCACAGAAGCCAGCTCCTGTCAGCACCTTTAATGGCCCATAGCAAACAGGCTCACTTTCCCTTCTTTGTCATCGCCAGCTACGGGGCTCCTTCCTACCTTATTATTTCCCCTGATGAGTCTGTTTCTTCCCGAGCATCTGATGGCTTCTGCAGGTGTGGTAGCGCTCTTTCCCCATCGGGGTGCTAGGAAGGGGCGGCAGCATTTCTGCGTTCAGAACCCGCTGTTGTCGACTTCCCTTCAGCAGCAATTCCTGAGCCCCAGAGCAGAGGCCGAGACACTGGGTTCCAGGGTAATGGTGGTAAGCATGACAGCAGCCCCCGCCCCATGTATGTAACTTACTATGTGCCGGGCACTGCGCTGGGCACTTTTGGTGTATTCCCTTTTTGAGAACAACAACTCTGAGCCTGGAACGCTTATTGTTGTTATGGTTGAGTCGATTCCAACTCAAAGCGACTCTACAGGACAGAATAGAACTGCCCCATAGGGCTTCCTAGGCTGCGATCTTTACAGGAACAGACCACTAGGTCTGTCCTCCCACAGAGCTGCTGGTGGGTTCAAATTGCCAGCCTTTCAATTAGCAGCCGAGCACTTAACCGTTGCCCACCAGGGCTCCTTCTGTGTGAGATAGGTGCTCTTATCCCATTTTACAGATGAGGAACTTGAGGAACAAAATGGTTAAGGAACAGTTAGTTGATGCTTTTGAACTGTGATGTTGGTGTATACTATTGAATATACCATGGATTGCCAGAAGAATGAAAAATCTGTCTTGGAAGAAGTACAGCCAGAATGTTCCTTAGAAGCAAGGATGGTGAAACTTTGTCTCACATATGTTGGACATGTTTTCGGGAAGGATCAGTCCCTAGAGAGGGACATCATGTTTGATAAAGTAGAGAGTCGGCAAAAAAGAGGAAGACCCTCAATGAGATGAATTGACACAGTGGCTGCAAGAACGGGCCCAAGTGTAACAGTGATTGTGAGGATGGTGCAGGACAGGGCAGTGTTTCGTTCTGTTGTACATGGGGTTGCTATGAGTCGGAACCGACTTGATGGCACCCAGCAACAACAACAACTAACAGTAGCAGCCCCATTTTGCAGATGAGACTGAGGCTCAGAGAGATGAAGGAAACATGTCCAAGATCACTCAGCTGTGGTAGAGCAGAGAGCTGGATGGAGCCAGGCCTGTGGGATCCAGAGTGTGAGGTCTTAGCTGTCACAGGGGAAAGATGTCTTCAAGTTACTTCCAGCCTCCATGAAGCTTTTTTCTTATCTGTCTGGCCAATCCTAGTTATCACTAACATCTGTGTTGTACTTGTGCCACAGTCTTTCACTTAATCCTTGTGACGATCCTTTGAGGTAAGGGGCATCCCTGTGTTTCAGAAGAAAGAAACCGAGGTTCAGAGGGGTGAATCAGTGAGCCTGGGATGCAGGCCCTTGGCTCTTGCTAGCCTGTCCATACTGTGACTCGGAAGGAGAACAGCCTCGTCCTGCCTCTCATGCCAAGGTCCCACGTGCCTTGCCCTCACTCCCAGCCTTGCAGTCACACTGGCCTGGAACATTCTAGAAGTGCCTCTGCCGTGCCCGGTGCACTCTTACCCCACCACCTCACCTTTGCATGACTGAATCTCTTAAATGCCCCTAAAGAGGCTTCCCTAAGCTCCCAGTCCACCCCCATCACTCCCTGCTGTTTTAGTTTTTTTGTAATTTTCTCTGTATTGTCTCTTCCGTTTAACACTGACCTGTTTGTCTCCCCACCCTGGACTATAAGCTTTGTGAGGGCAGAGACCTCAGTAATGCTCTTCCCCAGCACCTGACAGAGCCCTGACACATAGAGGTGAGTGAGCATTTGTGGAATAAATGAATAACGGTATCAGGTTGGCCATAGAACGGCCTTGGGCAAAAAGGCATGGGCTAGACAGAGACTGCAAAGAGATCGGTGTTGCCTGACTGAAAGGTACCAGCAGAATCATCTCGGTACTACCAGTGGTTGTGTTTCTGGGTTCCCAGTTCAGCAGGAACACGTGTTTCAGGCCCCTCTGGGGGAGGCATGCTTCGTAAACCCTCAAGACCACCCTGCAAGGCAGGCCTCAGCAGCCTCATCTTGCTCATGACAAAAACCGAGATTCAGAGAAGTGCCCTGAGAGCTAATGTGGGCCAGCGCTGGGACTTGAACCCAGGTCTGGCCGACTCCCCTTGATGCCCCCGGGGATTGCAGCCACAAGGATACTGAGCTCTTCATTTGCCCAAAAGAAACCAAGTGTTCCACAGTTAGGCCATGGGACTCTGAGTGATTTCTGCTTTGTTTTTTATGTATAACTTGCCTATAATTTCCAAGGGTCTACAATGAACTTCTGTGATGGGGGCTGTGGGTTGGGAGCTATTTTTGAAATGTCTCACCTGAGCACCGCATCTGGTGGTCAGGATGGAGGAGCGGGAGTCTGAGCCCCAGACACAGAGCCATGGGTGAACCTGGCCTGCTGGGCTGGGGCTACATGGCCTTGACAGAGCCCCTGCCTCTCTGAGCTCGCTGTCTGTTTCTGTGCAGGTTGGCCCTCTCTGAGCTCGCTGTCTGTTTCTGTGCAGGTTGGCCCTGAGTTGTTGGGAGGGAAGATTATTAAAGTAAGAGCCCTTTGTAAGCAGAACACGGGGATGACGGTTGCTGCTGACTCCGAGTTTAGCTTGTGGTGGGGAGGGTGGGGGCAGCCTGGGGAAGTCTTCTGAAGTTTGGTTTCTGTTCAAGGTGGCCAGTTGAAAAGAACAGAAAACTGCAGGATGCTGAGGCCTGTGGACATTCCAGCTCACCTTCCTTCTGCAGGTGGCTTTTGAGCAAGCCTGGGGCGGCTCAGCTTTCTTCTTAGCAGCAGCATGGCCTTGAGCAAGCCACTGAGTTTTCCAAACCTTACTCTTTTCCTGTGGAAAATGGGGATAACAGCACCTGCCTTGGAGATTATGGGAGGATAAATAACCTGATTCCGTAGAACTGGGCCTCTAAACGTTCTGTGCACCATTGGACCCGTCAGGAAGTCTGGGGAAGCCCATGGCCGCCTTCTCAGAATGTTCTTAAATGCAGGAAGTAAAATACACAGGACGAAAGGGAAACCAATTCTCTTGAACTTAAGCTGTGCTTTTTTTTTTTTTTTTTTAATTTTTATTGTGCTTTAAGTGAAAGTTTACAAATCAAGTCAGTCTCTCCTACAAAAATTCATAAACACCTTGCTATATACTCCTAGTTGCTCTCATTCCACTCTCTATTTTCATGTCCATTCGGCCAGCTTCTGACCCTCTCTGCCTTCTCATCTCCCCTCCAGACAGGAGCTGTCTGCATACTCTCATGTGTCTGCTTGATCCAAGAAGCTCACTCCTCACCAGTATCATTTGCTATCCCATAGTCCAGTCCAATCCCTGTCTGAAGATTGGCTTTGGGAATGGTTCCTGTCTTGCGCTAACAGAAGATCTGGGGACCCTGACCTCCGGGGTTCTTCTACTCTCAGTCAGACCATTAAGTTTGAGGTCTGCATCCCACTGCTTTCCTGCCCCATCAGGGGTTCTCTGTTGTGTTCCTTGTCAGGACAGTCATTGGTTGTAGCCGGGCACCATCCAGTTCTTCCGGTCTCAGGCTGATGTAGTCTCTGGTTTATGTGGCCCTTTCTGTCTCTTGAGCTCATAATTACCTTGTGTCTTTGGTGTTCTTCATTCTCCTTTGCTCCAGGTGGGTTGAGACCAAATGTTGCATCTTAGACAGCAGCTTGCTAACGTTTAAGACCCCAGATGCCACTCTCCAAAGTGGGATGCAGAATATTTTCTTAATAGATTTTGTTATGCCAATTGTCTTAGATGTCCCCTGAGAGCATGGTCCCCAAACCCCTGCCCCTGCTATGCTGGCCTTCAAAGCATTCAGTTTATTCAGGAAACTTCTTTGCTTTTGGTTTAGTCCAGTTGTGCTGACCTCTTCTGTATTGTGTGTTGTCTTTCCCTTCACCTAAAGTAGTTCTTATCTACTATCTAGTGAATACCCCTCTTCCTCCCTCCCCCCTCTTGTAACCATCAAAAAATATATTCTTATCCGTTTAAACTATTTATCGAGTTCTTATAATAGTGGTCTTATGCAATATTTGTCCTTCTGCAACTGACTAGTTTCACTCAGCATAATGCCTTCCAGATTCCTCCATGTTATGAAATGTTTCACGGATTCATCATTTTTCTTTATTGATGCATAGTATTCCATTGTGTGAATATACCATAATTTATTTATCCATTCATCCATTGATGGGCACCTTGGTTGTGTCCATCTTTTTGCTATTGTAAACAGTTCAGCTGTGGTTCTTTATCGTCATTGTTGTTAGTTGCTGTCGAGTTGACTCTGATGAGTCTAATTATTGTTGTTGTCAGATGCCATCAAGTCAGTTCTGACTCATAGTGACCCTGCGTACAACAGAACAAAACACTGCCCTGTCCTGCACCATCCTCACAGCCGTTGTCATGCTGAAGCCCGTTGTTGCAGCCACTGTGTCAATCCATCTCACTGAAGGTCTTCCTCTTTTTCCCGACCCTCTACTTTACCAAACATGATGTCCTTCTCCAGGGACTGGTCACTCCCAATAATATGTCCAAAGTATGTGAGACATAGTCTCTCCATCCTTGCTTCTAAGAAGCATTCTGGCTGTACTTCTTCCAAGATGGATTTGTTTGTTCTTTTGGCAGCCTATGGTATATTCAATATTCTTTGACAACACCATAATTCAAAGGACACAATTCTTCTTCCTTATTCATTGTCCAGCTTTTGCATGCATATAAGGCGATTGAAAACACCATGGCTTGGGTTAGGTGTACCTTAGCCTTCAAGGTGACATCTTTGTTTTGCAACACTTTAAAGAGGTCTTTTACAACAGATTTGCCTAATGCAATGCGTCATTTGATTTCTTGACTGCAGCTTCCATGGGTATTGATTGTGGACCCAAGTAAAATGAAATTCTTAAACTTCAGTCTTTTCTCCGTTCATCGTGATGTTGCTTACTGGTCCAGTTGTGAGGATTTTTGTTTTCTTTAAGTTGAGGTGCAATCCATACTGAAGGCTGTGGTCTTTGATCTTCATCAGTAAGTGCTTCACGTCCTCTTCACTTTCAGCAATCAAGGTTGTGTCTTCTTCATGTAGTCCAGCTTCTTGGATTATTTGGTCACACTGAATAAGTATGGTGAAAGGATACAACCCTGACACACACCTTTCTTGGCTTTAAACCACGCGGTTTCCCCTTATTCCGTTTGAACAACTGCCTCTTGGTCTATGTACAGCTTCCTCATGAGCACAATTGAGGGTTCTGGAATTCCCAATGAGTCTAGTAAGGACCATAAATTTGAAGTTGTGATGAGCATGAATGCTTTTTTTTTTTTATCTGTGGTAACTGAAAGCAGTTGTGATTTCTAGTGGTGACAGGTCACGGGTCACACACTGGCACTACTGTATGTGTTGCCTGCAGTCATAATTGAAGGGAGTGCTACTTTTCAGGGAACAGTTAATGAACATAGAGGTAAGTGTCTTCTCAGCCACATCCACGGACCCCCGTATTCTCTCTGTGGGCCCCAGATTCAGAGCCCCGGCCACAGAAGCTGCTTGATACGCAGCAACTGGTCGCCAGAAATGAACGGAGGCTCACCCAGGCCTCCTTGGAGCACAGGGTCCTCAGGTGCACAGACATGGTGCGTAAGGACTGTGAGGAAGGGATAAACGCAGACGTGGGTGGCTGTGGGTCAGGGACGGTGGGATGAAAGCCTCCCTGGTCACTCTGAGGAAGCCATCGAGGGCAGGGTGAGTCAGGAGAGGTGCCGGGCATCTTTGGAGATGACATCTCCTCAGGTAGTATTCATTTGGTGTGGATCCTGTCTGCGGTTTGGGCTGACAGCTGCTCTTTAATTAAACCTGGTGCAGGTGAGCCCAAGGTGGGTAGGTTGGAGTGAGGTGGGTGGAGTAGGGTGAGGCTGGAGGCTTCTGGTTGGGGATGGGGGAGCACTGTTGGGTTGGGAGGCCACAGAGAGAGCATGGGCTTCAGGGTCTCACTGCCAGGCTTCAAATCTCAGTTCTGTCCCTTCCTAGCTATGTAACCCTAGCAGGTTACTTTACCTCCTTATGCCTCAGTTTTCTGATCTGTAAAACAGGGGTGAGAATTGTGCTTTCTTATAGGGTCCTGTGAAGAAGACTAAGTGTTGTATTTAAAACATTTAGAAGAATGCCTGGTAGGAGAAAGTGCTTAGTGATTGATGGCTGATCTCATCAGCATCTTCTCAGTTATCCTGAGATCTGTGAGACTCTGCTCAGATTAGGTTTCCTGAGCACAGAAGAGGTTTCTCCGTGCCGCCCAGAGGTGAATAGATGCAGCACTTGCCTTCTAGGAGCTCATAGTTCAGGAAGACAAGTGGACATAAACGCAGGATTTCAGTTAACTAGGTTAAGTGTCATGGGTGTGGCAAGCTTAGGCGCCGTGCTAGGGCGGGGGCCAGAGATGGAAGGCTTCCTGGTAGAGAAGCCACCTCAGCTGAGCCTTCCAGCAGCCAGGGTGGAAATTAGCGGGTGCGAAGCATGCTTCAGACGGAGGGTGCAGCTTGAATGGGAAACCGTCATTGCTGGAGTGTAACATTCCAGGCAGGGCCATGGGGCAGGAGGGGAGGCCAGGCCACGCCAGGATGGGGAGCTTGGACTTTGTCCTTCTGGAGATGGGAGACATGGAATGGTTTGTTTTGTTTTAACTTCTTTTTTTCAGATAATGATAGATTCACAGGAAGTTGCAAGCGGAGTACAGAGTCCCATGTATTCTTCACCTGGGCTTCCTCTGGTGGTGACATCTTATATAGCTATAGTACAATATCAAAACCAGGAAGTTGCCTTGGTACGTTACTGATAGCTAAGCTACAGACTTTACTCCGTTTTCACATTTTTTTAACCTGTTTGTGTGCATGTGTATGTGCGTAAGGGTTTTGAGCAAGGGGTGACGTATGTGTTCGGCAGATATCCTCCTAACAAAAGGGGAGCAGATTGAAGGGGGTCTCATTGGAAGCTGCTAGCAAGAGATAACGAGGGCCTGAGAGAGAGCCGTGGTGGTGGAGATGGAGGGAGAAATGCTTAGGAGGTAAAGGTAGAAGGAATTAGAGATTGACAGAGAACAGTATGACAGTCGGAGCTGTGCATAGCTGGGAGAAGGGTAATTGAGGAGGAGAGGGAAAAGACGCTGAGTTAAGTTGGGAATGTGTTGAGTTGCTGGAATGCCCAACTCAACTGAGATGGACACCAGGGAGGAGTTTCTGGACAAAGTGCCATTTGAGTTTGGTCTTAAAGGATGAGTAGGGGTTGGCTAAGTGTGTGTGGAGGAGGGCATTCCAGGTAGAGAGCCCAGGATAAGGACAGGCATGGAGGTCATAGGCAGCCTGGACATTGGACATCTAGGTAGCACTGCCCAGAGGGAAGAGCTATGAGTCTGATATTACGGGGAGGGGTAGACATGGCCGAAGGATAGATTTGTGAGTCATTGACACGACTCATGAGATCATGAAAACGCAAGAGCTCATCTGGGGAGAGTGTGTAGAGTGGGGAGAGCAGGAGCACTGTCCCTCAAATGGAAGCTCAGGAGCATCGGTCTTGACAGCTGGACAGAGGACAAGGAGCCCCTAATGGAGACAGAGCAGGAACAGTCAGCAAGGTGTGAGGAGGACCCCTCACAGAGCTCAGGAAGTGGCAGGAGCACCCGAGAGTCCAGGAAGAGGAAACTGAAGAACTGTCCTTTCACTGAACTCAGCCACTAGGAGGTACTAGGGATGGGGAGAATCCTTGGCAACCACCATTCCAGTAGTGTGGGAGTGGGGTTGCTGTGAGTTGGGGAGTTGCGTGGTAGGTGAGGACATGGAGACAGCTCATGTAGACAGTTCTTTCACAAAGTGTGACCAAGCAAGGGAAGAGAGGTTGTTCAATAGTCAGGAAAAGATTTGGGTCAGGGGAGGGGATTATTTTGGAGGTGGGTGAGGCTTGAGCATGATGATAGGTTGAGGGGTCCTGGGGCCCAGACTACTGTTTTATGGGAGATAGTCATGGCGATGGTGATGTGTGCGGGCCCTGGAGCCAGGCTGCCAGCGTTTGAATCCCAGCTCCCCATGTACCAGCTGTGTGACCTTAGACAAGTCATTTAACTTCTCTGTGCCTCTGTTTCTTCCTCTGCAAAAATGGGGATGATAACAGTATCTAATAGGATTGTTGTGTGAGCCTTAATTATTACATGTAAAGTGATCATGACAGCCCCTGGCACATGGTAACCACTCAGCAAATATTCGTATTATTAGGTGATTATTCATTTCTCTGAGTGTCGGTCTTTATCATTTATTCAGCATTCATTCATTCATTCTTATCTGTACAATGGCTGTCTCAAATGAGTTGATACCCATTTGTTTGTTTTCATATCATTTACTGAATACCTGCTGTGTGCCAAGCACAGGGCCAGGCACGGAGATTTTGAAGAGGCTGGCACAGTCCCTGCCAATCTGATAAAGATCTGAGTCTCTAGAATTCTGTCATCTTCAAACCCTTCCCCGAGGTGGGAAAAAAACGTGTTCCTCCTTCATGGTTCGTGGGTCAGTGGTTTTGTCTTTTTCTTGTGGAGAATGGCTCATTGACATTTTGGCAGACCCGTAGCACCCAATTTAAAATGGGTTGGCCTTAAGTTAGTCACCTCGTTTTGCTTTTCAAATTATAAGAATAATTCTTTTCCTGTGCACAAAGTCCAAATCATGCTGAGGTTTATAAAGCAGAAAGGAAATCATTCAGCGTCCTTAGCAGATCCCTGTCCCCAGAACGAACCTGTTAAATTGGAGAATATTCTTTCAGAGCCCTTCTTTGTGTGTAAACATACATTGCACGCCAGCAGTATCATACAACACCAAGTGTTTGAAATCTTTTTTTTTTGTTCCTCAACCATGTATGGTTATATGGTGGCATCTCTATGACAATACATATAGATTCAATAACTTCATTGTATTCCTTGGTATAGATAGACCATAATTTATTTAATCAACCCTTTATTGATGGACATTAAGTCTGCTTCTAATTTTTTGCATCCTTAAAAAAAAAAAAGCATCCCTGTGCAAGTGTAATTGAGTACAAAGAGTTTGGTAGGTTAGATTCTTGGAAGTGAAATCTCTGGGTCAAAGGGAAAGGATATTTTATTGTTGGGAAGGCTTTTGGCTGCAAGTAACAGAATTCCCATTTCCAATTGCTGAAACAATTAGGGAATTTATTATCTTACATAAGAAGTGAGGTGAGGCAGTTCCAGGGTCATTGGATTTAATGGGTCACGGGTCATTAGACACCTTGGTCTTTCCATTTTTTTGCTCTGCCACCACCAGTATATTTATCTTATTATTACCCTCTGGCATACAGCTGCAGAAAAGGAGACCGTTCTCTCATTTTAAGAGTGAAGAAAACCTTTCCCAGAAGCCCTTGAGCAGACTTGTCCTCCTGTTTTCATTGGTCAGGATGATGTCACATGCCCATGCTTAAACCAGTCACTGGCAAGGGGCAAGGACCATTATGATTGGCTTAGACCCGTGAAGATTCACTGAGTAACTGGGGAAGGAACAATACTGAGGCTGAGGTGGGGAGGAAGAAGGGAAACTGACTGGTGGGTAGGCAGCCAAAGGGCCTGCCCTGCTCATTTTGGTGGACTTGCTAAATTGCTTGGCAACGACAAACCAGTTCACACGCTTGCTGTGTTCGCAGTGTGCGAGAGCGCCCGTTTCTCCACCCTCATCCCCTAGGTGCTGCCTTCGTGTTCGTCTCAGTGAAATGGGGTGTCTTGCTGTTTTAACATGTGGTTCTTGTATCAGTGAGTTTGAGTATCTTTTCTTAATGATTTATATTTCCTGTGAATTTCTCGTTTATTTTCTTTGCTCATCTTTTTTTTCCTTTTTTGTTGTGGTAAAATAAATGCTGCCGTATTAAAGTACCACAAAGTGGGTGGCTTTAAGCAACGGAGATTTATTGTCTCACAATTCTGGAGGCTACTAGTTGGAATTCAGGGTGTCAGCAGATCCATGTTCTCTCTGAAAGCTCTAGAAAAAGCCCTTTCCCGTCTCTCCCAGCTCCTGTTGGCCCTTATTTCCTTAGCTTGTGGCAGCATACTTCATTCTCTGCCCCTGTCTTCACGTGGCAGTCTTCCCTCTGTCTCTCTGAATCTCTTATGGGACATCACTCAGCTTGGATTAGGACCCACCCTACTTCCCCATGACCTCATGTTAACTGATAACATCTTCAAAGACTCTATTTCCAAACAAGATCACATTCACAGGTACGGGGTTAGGACTTCAATATAAATTTGGGGGAGGGACACAGTTCAGTCTTTAATAGACCCCAGGATTGATTCTCTTTAATCACTGCATTATACTTTGTCAATTGGGAGATTTTTTTCCCCTTACTGATTTATAAACGTGCTGCTGTTGAGTTGATTCTGACTCATGGTGACCCTATAGGACAGAGTAGAACTGCCCCATAGGGTTTCCAAGGCTGTAAATCTTTATGAAAGAGACTGCCACATCTTTCTCCTGCAGAGCAACTGGTAGGTTTGAACCGTTGACCTTTCAGTTAGCAGCTGAGCTAACTACTGCGCTACCAAAAAAAAAAAAAAAACCCAGCGCCGTCTAGTCGATTCCGACTCATAGCGACCCTATAGAACAGAGTAGAGCTACCCCATAGAGCTTCCAAGGAGTGCCTGGCGGATTTGAACTGCTGACCCTTTGGTTAGCAGCCATAGCATTTAACCCCTACACCACCAGGGTTTCCAAACCAGAGCTCTTTTATTGATTTATAAAAAAAAAAAAATTTATAGGCACTCTTTATATATCATGGATATATATGCATATTTTTATGTATATATGTATGCACAAATATATATTTTCCCCTCGCTTTGTCATTTCTAATATTATTATCTTTGTCTTGTACGAGTTTAGCATTGTATGCAATCACATATTAACTATGATTACATGTCAAGGAAATGGTTCCCTGTTGGTTCCTTAATTCACGGATGCATTTCTAGGGAGACCCCATTTGAGGCAGGTCCAGCATGAAAGCAAAAGAATGGGCCAGGGGCCTGCAGGACCCTTTCCTGCATTACAAGAGTTGGAGGTGAGGAATCTGGCAATAGGGTCCTGCGCAGATCTGGACCTCAGTTTTCTCCTTGAACTTTTTTCTTGAAAAAGAAATGACTCGTCTGATTCTGGAAGTTTGTTTGGCCTACAAGCTCCTTGCTCCTCTGCCAAGTGCCCCCAGCTGCCTGTGCCCTCTCGGTCAGCTCGGGGTCCATATGGCTGCCAGGTCAGAGACGAGTCAGGCTTAGTCCTTACCTTTGAGTTCATGTCCCTCTTAGCTGAGAACAAATGACCTTCAAACCACCTATAAAAATCCTCTTCCCAGAGCAGGGAGATTGAGGAGGAGGAGGAGGGAGGGGCGTGGGGTGATAGTTGGAGCGGGGTCGCCCACCAGCGCTGAGGGGCTTTGCTCACCTGGCACGTTGTTCACCAGGCTTCTAATACCCATCTCCCCAGTCCTGGGAACCCAGGCTCCATGCTCACAAACCATGTTGCTCTGAACACATCTCCTAGCTTCTTGGAGCGCGATTTCCCTGCCTGACAGGGTTGCGGTGAGAAATAAATCCCATTTACTTTTTCATTTTCATGCAGGGCAAAGCCAGACTTAGAGCCACCTGTTATGGACTGAATTGTGTCCCTCCAAAATATGTGCTGGCATCCTAACCCCTGTACCTATGGATGCCATCACCTTCAGTGTTAAGAGGACTGCTGCTGAGATGCTCCTCTCTGACCACTGTTTTTCTGAGAGAATTTCGGGGCCGAGCAGGGCTTGGAGGAGGGTAACAGGGCCATACCGCCCAGGCAGTTGTGAGCCAGTGTGGGCATGTGAGGAAGTTTTGGTCAGCCAAAGGTAAAGAGAGTCGTCCAGAGCTCTGGGTTGGGGGAGCATGGGACCTAATTTGTGGGTTCGAAAGGTCCCCACGAGGGTCTTGAGGAGGCGGGTGCTGGGGGGAGGCAGTGAGGTGACTGGTCCCATCGTCCAGGGACTGGCAACAAGGCCAGGTGGTAGGGAGGGACGGAAGTTGCATTGTGACCCTGCAGGGGCCTCTCCCCTCCCACAGCTTCTGCTGCCAGGGCAGGGCCCCCTTGCGGACATCAGGTGTACCCTTGCCTCCTCCAGCAGACTAACATCTTTTTGAGGGCAAGGCCTGGGTCTGGTCCATCTGAGGAACCCCAGGCTCCTGGTAAATGCTGAGCAAATGAATAGTGGGTCTGGTGGAGGGGTCTGCGAAGACCCCACAGAAGAGTCAGACTTCGGAGGATGGAGGTGATTTCACCCAAGGATGGTGAGGGCACGGCTGCGTGGGCTGAAGGAGCAGTGTGAGCAAAGGCCCGGAGGCAGGAACCATGGGTTCAGAGGAGCCACAGCGGCCTGCACTGGCTGGAGGCCTGGGTGGGGAGTGAGGAGCGGAGCGAGAGGCTCGTTTCACCCCAGGGAGGCAGAGGACCAGAGAGACAGACCGAGAGGCTGGCTCAGCCCAGGGCAGGCACCAGGGCTAGAGCTGCGGGTCTCCTGCGTTAGAAAGGGGATCATCACAGGCGTGTTGATCACAGGAAACACTTGCCAGTATTTTTCCAAGAGGGGAGAGGAGTGTCGGGTGACAGGTATTCTCACTGTGTTGTGTTGGGTTGCTGCTCTGCGCCAGGCACTCTGCAAGTGATATCTACTGAATCTCCACAACAGGCCCATGTGACGGGACCACCATTGGCCCCATTCCCCCTGTAAGGAAACAGGCCCAGAGGGGTTAAGAGACTCATCAGAGACACACAGTAATGTGAATGTTGGGAGTCGAACCCAGGTCTGAATACAGAGCCCGTGTGGGGCAAGCAGTGTGTATGGGCCTGTGTAAGTGGCTCCTAAATGCAAAGACTGCTTATCTGCTGGACCGCAAGCTCCCCAGGGCAGGGGCTGTGTCAGGATCAGCTCTGGCGTCCCCAAACGCAGGCATCATGACGAATTGAACAGCAGGGGCAGAGGTGGGCGTGGTGTGTTCACGGAAGAAGGAAGCCCGGGCTGGGATGGGGCCCCAGGTTGGCATCACATCTTGGCTAGGGGCCAGTGTGCTCGCTGTGGCCATCTGCCTGCCACTCCTGCCCGTAGCCAGTGGCCAGGAGTCATCAGCAGCAGTGCCCCTGGTGAGCTGGACATTGTGCCAGTTCAACCTTGCCTGTCCCTGGGCGGTGTTCCCTGGGCAGCCAGTACTGGTCTGGGGATCTGAAGACTCAGTTGTGGCTTCTCCCCTCTTTGGGAAGGACAAGTGGGAAAGGGAAGATTCAGGTTAACTGAGCTCCTTACTCCATATCTGCCACCTGCTAGATGGGGGTTACCAGCCTAGCGGTTTACTCTGAGGAAGTGGAGGCACAAAGGAGCCGAGGGCCCGCCCTCAGCCACCAGCTCCTTATGGCTCACTGTGCTGTCAGGCAAGGGGCCTGTTGTCTGACAGAGCTGGGCTCAGGCCCACTTACTAGTCGAGTGACCTTGGAAAAGATCCTTCACTTGGTGCTTCACTTTCCTCATCTGTAAAATTGGGTTAATGATCCCTGCCCCACTTAGCGTGCGGGGTTGTTGTGAGGAGAAGGTGGTTGAACTCCGATGGAAACAATAAACAAGAGAGTAAAGACTTTTTAGAAGATACTATTTTCATACACTTGCTCCCTCCCCAAACTAGTTGGCTGTTGTCCCTTTTCACATCTTGGTGCCAGCTGAGAGGACCCACTTCCTGTGCCCCTGTTGGTGTGTCTTGTCCCAGACCCTGGGCTGGAGTCTGTGTCCCCGGAGACAGAGGGACAAGACTGGAGCGCCGCCCCTGGAGTCAGGGCAGTTGGGGCTCACAGTCTCCACACAGTAATCATTTGATGGAAGAGTGAGGGCCACGGTCGGAAGAGCACCCATGGGTGGCCTGGACGAGAAGTGCCGGAAGGAGTCAGGGCAGCTTCTGGCCGCCTCCTGGCTGGACGGTAGGAGTCTAGGGCTCAGGTTCCAAGCCTTCCCTCACCTTAAGTAAGCCCCCACCTTAGTTTTCACCCCCTTCATCTCTTGAGCAGGCCCCCTGCATGCTGTTGGGTTAGCCACTCAGCCTCACTGAGCCTCAGTCTTCCTCACGTGTAACACAGGCCATATCCTCACATGGCCATGGTGAGCTCCATGAGGTGGCCTGGTTTGGAGGAGGCCAGCTGTGGTGTGGGACAGCTGTGTGGTGGGGCTGTTGGGGGCACCAAAAGAAGTGCCCAGGTTTTGGATCCTGTCTCAGCCGTGTACCAGTTCACAACTGGGACTCCATGACCTCAGTTTCCTCATCAGTAAAGTGGGGACAAAAATGACCCCTCCTCCATGGCACTGTCAAAAGAATTCTGCAGATCCTGGTACAAAGTGCAGGTCCTGGTGTTGCACGTGGCTGTGACCATTACCTTCTGTTTTCTGAGCCTCTTCTCCCCGGCAGCAGCATGGACTGCTGAGTTTGATGATGAACAGTTTCTCCTTGAACTTGAGGCTGTCCCATGTGGTATCGCAGCTCAGGCCACAAGTGGGAAGGGGCAGGGGTCTCCATGTGGCCCTAGAAGGTGCCAAACAAACTTGGTGTGAGGATGGCACATGGCCGTGGCCTGATTCAAGTCCCTACAGACCCTGAGGCGGATCTTCGGCCTCAGAGCCCTGCCACCTGTAAAATGGGGACACAGGGGGCAGATGGCGGCCCCGCCCTTGCTGACAGATTGACTGTGTTCTCTCCCCAGAGACTGATGGAGAGGCAGAAACGGAAGGCGGACATCGAGAAGGGGCTGCAGTTCATTCAGTAAGTGCCAGCGGGGCCACACGCTCACTCCACCCTGTTTCATGTTGCTGAGCCTTTGCTGCCAGGCTCCTGTGCTGTCAGGGAGTCGGGTTTCATGAGCTGATTGCAGACTGGCATGGCAGGGGCATGGTATGGATCCGGCCATGAGCCATGAACCCTGTACTCCCCCCAGCCTCCTGACCGTGCTGAGCCTTCAGTCTTGTCCAGGACATCATTTTACCCCTGCTTGTTGCCTTGCTTGCCTGCACACAGTCAGTGCCAGTTACCAGTTGCCATCAAGTTGATTCTGACTCAAAGGGGCTCCATGTGTGTCAGAGTAGAACCGTGCTCCGTAGGGTTTCCAATGGCTGATTTTTTGGAAGTGGGTCGCCAGGCCTTTCTCCTGAGGCACCTCTTGGTGTACTCAAACTGCAGATGAGAAAACTGAGGCTCAGAGAGGTTAAGAAACTTGTTAAAGGTCACACAGCTTTTGGCTGAGTCCAGAACTCTCGTTTCTTTCCGTTAGGTGCCCCTCTACACAGCACCCATGGACTATGCTTGTTAGTTTTTTTCTTTACACACAGGATGATTTTACCACTTTTTATTTATTAAGAAGACCCTCTGAGACATTTATCATGATGCCAATGAACTGAAGTATAAGCATCAGGGCCCCTCACTTGCATGAGTTCTTTTTGAGACCCTGAAACGTACCCTAGAGATTCTGTGTTCATGATTTAGTATTCTTTTTCTTAAACAGAGCTTCCTAAAAAACTGGGATATGATTTTGCATACCTTTTAGTTTTTTTTTTTTTAGACATACACAGTCCCCAATTTTGTTCCCTCACACAGACCCATCAAATACTCCCCGACTTTCCTCATCCACACGTTGTCACCCGAAATCTGATCCGTTTCACGCACCCTCAGAATCTGCATTGCTCTCTAGGAGTGTGTTGTATTCACAGGAAACACTCTCTCCCCTGCCAGCTCACCATTCGGGCAGTTTTCCTGGCTACCTCCTGAGGGTGCTCACAGCAGGCTAATTTTGGTGGGGAGTTTTGAGAGCACCTGGAGCTTAGCCCTGTGTTGTTGCTCTGTCTTCCAACGCCCTGGCTGTTCCCCAGCCTAGCCCTCTGCTGTTGCCTTAGCCAGTTCTCCAGTCCTCAGCCTGGTCAGCAGAGCTGTGGCCCACTCTTTACATCTCCTCAATGACAAGTATTGATCTGCATTTCTCTGATGGACAGTGATACTGAGCATCTTTTCATTTGTTTGGTGATCATTTGAATGTCGTCTTGGGTGAAATGTCTATTCGGGTCCTTTGCCCATTTTATGATTGGGTTATGGATCTGCTACTTTTAAAGTCAGTCTTGCTTTTTTTGCCTCACCCCTCCTGCGCTGCTTTCTCGCTCAGTGTGCTTAGCAAAACATCTGTTAGGTACTTCCTGGGCACAGAGCATTGTGGGAGCTATAAAGAAATGTTTGACAAGAACCCTCCTTGAAGCGGCTGAAGATTTAGTCAGGGGATAAGAGCTTAGGGCCAAGCAGAGGAAAGCTCCTGGGCTTTGGGGGATGAGGCCAGCCTGGGGTCAGCTCCCACCTCCACTACCCTAAGGCCTCGAGCAAAACCCTGCCTCATGAGTGTTGGTTTTCTCATCTGTAAAATGGAGTGATAAGGCTGTATTATCCAAAATTCTAGATGAGTGGTGGGTGAAGCATTATTCCTTGGGCAGGACGTTCCAGGAAGGCTGCCTGGGGGAGGAGTGACTGGATCTAGAAATAAGCAGGGTCTGGTCAGTCAGAAACGGGGATTGGGGCAGTCCATCTCTGAGTGTGAAAGGGAACACTCCAGTTGGAGGAAGCCAGGGACAGTGCTTGGACCAGCCGGGTTAGTTGGCTTATCTGTATTTCTTAGGTACCTTTGTGGGGCACAGCTGTGTTAGGCAGGGGTCAGAGCTGGTGAATTGGGACAGGTTGGTTGGTGCTGGCTTGTGGAGGGCCTTGAATACCAGGTAAGATGTTTGGGCTTCATCTTTGAGGTGCCAGGCAGTCATGGGCTTTGGGGACAGGGATGTGACCTATTGAAGGTGAATCTGGTGCTGGAAGAGGCTGGAGCAGAGGCCAGTTAGGACGATAGCAATGGGGACAGGCAGGGCTGCACGGGGAAGCAGGACGGGTCTTGATCTCTGGCTGGTGGGGAGGCCAGCGAGAAGGTGGGATGGAGCCCACTGTCAGAGCCGGGGACTCCCGCTTGCCCCCATCCAGGGTCCTCCCAGTGTTTTCTCTCACCATGCCTCAGTAGTGTAGACTGCTCTTTCTTGCCCAGGTGTTGGCAGCAGCTCCGGGCACCGGAAAGAGCCTGCATTCTGGCTCGGCTCTGACGTTGACCTGCTGTGTGACCTTGGGCAAGTCACTGTTCCTCTCGGGCGTCTGTTTCCCCCTCTGCAAAATGAGGGATCAGGAGACAGCCCCCAGCTCCCCTCCCAGCTGAGCCACTTAGCCTGAAGGACGCTCCCCTACAGCTGATGCTTTCTTCCATCCTGAGTGGGTGTGGTTTGGCCACCAGAAGGGAGAGGGTGCCAGACCCACCTAACCTGTTTGGTCTGGCATGAGGGTTGATGGCTCTGAGTGCACCTGGCATTGGCCAGGGACAAGTGGCTTGTGGGGGGTGGGGGCTGAGGACTCCCTGTGCCTCCCCTGGGCCTGCAGTTGGAGATTTTAGGGGGATGCGTAGGAGCAGTGGTGGTCCCTAAATCCCACTTTGCTTTCTTGACAAAGCTCACACTTCCTGCCTTTCTCCCTCCGTTTGTTCCCATCTCTCCTGGCTGCAGAGCCACACAGAGCCATCCGCTTTCTGGGATTGAGCTGTGACTGGCAGAGCCTCCATCAGCCCCGCCTTGGCCAGAGTCTGATTGTCAGTCTTGCCTTCCAGCCCTGGAGGCCTCCTAGGCCTGCCTTTGGTTCTTCCCCTGCCCTTGCCCCCACTTCACCCCTCACGTAACGGAGAGGGCATTTGAGATGCCTGCTGTCAAGGAGCATTGGGTTTGTGGCAGAGGACAGCTGGCTGGGCTGAGCTGGCCTATTTCCCAGCACCTGCCCCTGGGGAGAGCCTGGCTATGAGCACCTTCCTCCAGCCATTCCATTGTGAGTGGAAGGCCTGCTCGGTATTGCTTCGGGGAGGGGGCGGGGGTAGGGGTAGCTGCTTGTCCCCTCACCCCAGCTCACAAGGTGATGTCTGATATCTGAGTCGGGAGCCCCCTCCTGGGCTGACCTCTGGCTCTGGGGCCTCCATGAGGTTGTGGGAGGAGACTGGGACCCCTGAGCTCTCCTAGACCTTGTGTCTCTGTCTGTTCCTCCAGGTCGACCCTACCCCTAAAGCAAGAAGAATATGAGGTGAGCGACACCTGCTGGGCTGGGGAAGGCCAGGGTAAGGGGAGAGGGTGGTGGGGGCTGGCGACAGGGCTGGGGCTGAATGGAAAAGTCCCCTGAGCCCCTCCGTGCCCTGCCCCTGGCAGGCCTTCCTGCTCAAGCTGGTGCAGAACTTGTTTGCTGAGGGCAATGACCTATTCCGGGAGAAGGACCACAAGCAGGCCCTGGTGCAGTACATGGAAGGGCTGAACGTAGCCGACTACGCTGCCTCGGACCAGGTGGCCCTGCCCCGGGAGCTGCTGTGCAAGCTGCATGTCAACAGGGCTGCCTGCTACTTCACCATGGTGAGCCTGGCGCCCCACGGCCTCCTGGCCCCCAGTGAGTCGGGCCCAGGTCCCGTGAGCCTGTGGGCCCAGGGCTGTCTCCCCCACCTCCTCCTGTCTGGATGTCTCCCCAGTACTCCTGGGCTGTCTGCTGTGCAACAGACTCACCTAGAGAGCTTTTAAAAAGGACTGATGCCAAATAAAGAGTTTTGAAAGATGGCGCTGACGCCCAGGACTTCCCCAGATGAATTGATTGAGCCAGGGTCTTGGGTGGGCCCTGGCACTGGGCAGCTTCCAGGCAGTCAGGGCTGAGAACGGCTCCCCTCGTGTCTGCTGTCCTTTCTGCAAACCCCTGACTGCTCCTCTCTCCTGGCCTCCCTCACCTCCCACCCCACACCCTCAGTCTCTCCTCACTTCTTTCTCTGCAGACTTCAGCTTCCTCCGTTCCTCCGTAAACCCCAGCCTCCCCTTCTTCCCTGTCCTGCTCACCCAGGGACTCAGTCATTCCTCAGACCCTGGGTGAAATGCTGTTGTAGGCTCTACAGGGGTTCAGTACCACCTCTGCCATCCAGGGTGGAATGTTCTGGATAAATGAGTCTACCAGGTGCCTGAGAGCTTAGCCCTTCCCGCTCCAGTCTATGCACTGAGCCGCCTTCATGATTCCACTGCCTCTCAGTCCATGATGTTCTGAACCAAAGGCCGATACAGAGGTAGATGGGTCTGAGTGACCAGGCTTGTCGTGTAGATCTTGAAGATCCCTCCTTCCAGTGGCCATTGGCATCCCCTTCACCCCGAAACACAGATGCCCTTAATCCAGAGTCTGACCCCTGCTGTTTCCCCCCTTACCCTCTGGGGCTCTGAGCCACATCCCTGACCTCAGCATCCTCTTTGGGAAAGGAGGCTGGCGGTCAGTCCTAGGTGGGGGCAGGAGGCCTAGGAGAGGGACGGGTCATGGGAGCTGACTGATGGGCTGCCTGATCTTCTCTGCCAGGGCCTGTATGAGAAGGCGCTGGAGGACAGTGAGAAGGCGCTGGGCCTGGACAGCGAGAACATCCGAGCGCTGTTCCGTAAGGCACGCGCACTTAACGAGCTGGGCCGCCACAAGGAGGCCTATGAGTGCAGCAGCCGGTGCTCCCTGGCCCTGCCCCACGTGAGTGCTGTTTCTGCCCTCCTCTGCTGGCATCCACACTGAGCCGGGCTCTGAGTCCAGGCTCTGAGTCCAGGCTCCAGGCCCTCTGCTCTGGCCCTCACTTGGGCCAAGCCACCACGTCTTTCTGAGCCCCAGTGTCCCCCTCTGTGACATGGAGTTGCAGATACTGATATTAATAGTAGCTCTAACTGTGCACCTGGCCTTGCGAAACTGGCATTGTGCGTTTCAACTTACTTAACCTTACAACAACTCTGTGAGGTAGCTGCTATTGTTAGGTCTGTTTTAAAGATGAAGAGAGTGAGACACAGAGAGAAAGTAACTTACCCTTCACCACAGCTAGGAGGTGGCAGAGCCAAGATGTGAACCCAGCCTGTCTGATTCCAGAGCTGTACTCATCACTCTGAGAGGACAGGGCTACAGTGAGGAGTAAAAAGGGTGACGTTTGCCCCTGGAACCTGATGTGGGGCTGTCACTGGGTGGGGAAGAGACAATGGGAAATGACCAATAGAGAGTCTTGCTTGTCCCCAGCCTGCCCATGGCAAGGCACATCCCCCCTCCCCACTTATTCATCTACTGAACAAGAATGTACTCACTGCCCACACTTGTGCCCTCAGGGACCCCATGGTCCCCTGAATGTGCAGATGGGGTGGCCCTGGGGCCTAGGCCTGGATCCACCACTGACCCTCTCTGTGAGCTTGGGCAAAGCTCTTCCCCTCTCTCCATGTCAGCCCCACATCTATAAAATGCTGCTGCAACTTTATCCCTGAAGTTAAGGGTGTGAAAGGGCTGTGAGAAGGAGTCCTACTCTCAGTAACATTTTGGTCTCCCACAGTGATGCTATTGTTGTTGGTTGCTGTTGGGTCGATTCTGACTCACGGCGACCCCACGTGTGCAGAGTAGAACTGCTCCGTAGGGTTTTCGAGGCTGCGACCTTTCAGGAGCAGATCGCCAGGCCTGTGTTTTAAGCCGCTGGGTGGGTTTGAACCACCAACCTTTCAACTAGTAGCCGAGCACTTAACGTTTTGCACCACCGGTTAAATTTTAGAAATACAAAGATAGTATTAAAATCAAAACCCAAAAACTATTCCTCCCCCCCAAAATAAATAAATAAAACAAAAGCATGGTTCCCGTCCCAGCCCCACTAGGCACTGGCTGTGTGGCTTGTCAGTGTCACCTCCAGGGCCTGGCTTCCTTGTCTGTGACATAGGGGGCTGCCAGCAGTACCCCTTGCAGGGTGGCATAGGGATTCCGGGAGTGCTGACCCCAGCCCAGTCCGCCTATGTCTTGCCTTCCCCAGGATGAAAGCGTGACTCAGCTTGGTCAGGAGCTGGCTCAGAAGCTAGGGCTGCGAGTTCGGAAGGCGTATAAGAGGCCCCAGGTAGGTGGCTCTGGGCCTGGGGGCAGATTGGGGGTGGGTGCTCTTGGGAGAGGTGAGTGGAGGGGGTCAGGGCCTGGCTAGGGTGAGAGTTGGGGTGACAGGTGACCCTTCTCGTCCCACTCTGTTGGCTGGAAGCCCTGGAATGACTTTGAGAACCTTTGGAAAAGGCAAAGGCAGCCAGAGCTTCCAGCTCACCTGAGACACCAGCTGTTAAAGCCACTCCCTGGCTGGCTCTGACAGCCCTGGTGGAGAGGCTTGACACTGGCCGCATTGACACTGGTGTCCTTCAGCCTTGTGTTCTCAGTTAAAATATGTGATGCGTATTTGAAATGCTGATCTCTGTTAGTTTTGTTCAGCCAACATGCACTCATTTAGCACCTACCATATGTGATGCAGGAAGGAAGAAGTCAAAGAGGACACCTAGGTTGGGGCCTAAGCTATAGGTGATGCCCTTTACTGAAATGGGGAAGACCTAGGAAGGAACTGGCAGGGGGAGACCTCAAGAGTTCCAAGATCATAAGTCCCAAGCATGGGAATTGCTGAACATGGGCAAGCTGTCTTCATCTTTGCCATCGTCTTCATCATCCATATCATCATCTTCATCGTATTTCTCATTACTGTCATCATTTTATATGTGCCAGGACCCCCAAGTGTCTGTCAGCTTGTCGTACTGAGGGGGCTTATGTGTTGCTGTGATGCTGGAGGCTACGCCACCGGTGTTCAGATACCAGCAGGGTCCCCCATGGAGGACAGGTTTCAGCTGAGCTTCCAGACTAAGACAGACTAGGAAGAAGGACCTGGCAGTCTACTTCTGAAAAGCATTAGCCAGTGAAAACCTTGTGAATAGCTGCAGAACATTGCCTGATATAGTGCTGGAAGATGAGCCCCACAGGTTGGAAGGCACTCAGAAGATGACTGGGGAAGAGCTGCCTCCTCAAAGTAGAGTCGACCTTAATGACTTGGATGGAGTAAAGCTTTCAGGGCCTTCATTTGCTGATGTGGCACGACTCAAAATGTGAAGAAACAGCTGCAAACATCCATTACTAATCAGAACCTGGAATGTATGAAGTATGAATCTAGGAAAATTGGAAATCGTCAAAAATGAAATGGAACGCATAAACATTGATATCCTAGGCATTAGTGAGCTGAAATGGACTGGTATTGGCCATTTTGAATCAGACAATCATATAGTCTACTACGCTGGGAATGACAACTCAAAGAGAAATGGTGTTGCATTCATCATCAAAAAGAACGTTTCAAGATCTATCCTGGGGTACGACACTGTCAGTGACAGGATAATATCCATACGCCTACAAGGAAGACCAGTTAATACGACTATTATTCAAATATACGCACCAACCACTAGGGCCAAAGATGAAGAAATAGAAGATTTTTATCAGCTGCTGCAGTCTGAAATTGATCAAACATGCAATCAAGATGCATTGACAGTTACTGGCGATTGGAATACAAAAGTTGGAAACGAAGAAGGAGGATCAGTAGTTGGAAAATACGGCCTTGGTGATAGAAACAATGCCAGAGATCGAATGATAGAATTTTGCAAGACCAATGACTTCTTCATTGCAAATACCTTCTTTCACCAACATAAACGGCAACCATACACATGGACCTGGCCAAATGGAACACACAGAAATCAAATTGACTACATCTGTGGAAAGAGACGATGGAAATGCTCAATATCACCAGTCAGAACAAGGCCAGGGGCCGACTGTGGAACAGACCATCAATTGCACGTATGCAAGTTCAAGCTGAAACTGAAGAAAATCAGAGCAAGTCCACGAGAGCCAAAATATGACCTTGAGTATATCCCACCTGAACTTAGAGACCATCTCAAGAATAGATTTGACTCATTGAACCCTAGTGACCGAAGACCAGACGAGTTGTGGATTGACATCAAGGACATCATCTATGAAGAAAGCAAGAGGTCACTGAAAAGACAGGAAGGAAAGAAAAGACCAAGGTAGAAGTCAGAGGAGACTCTGAAACTTGCTCTTGAGCATCGAGAAGCTAAAGCAAAAGGAAGAATCAATGAAGTAAAAGAACCGGACAGAAGATTTCAAGGGCCTCTTGAGAAGACAAAGTATTATAATGACGTGCAAAGAGCTGGAGGTGGAAGACCATAAGGGAAGAACACGCTCGGCATTTCTCAAGCTGAAAGAACTTAAGAAAAAATTCAAGCCTTGAGTTGTAATAGTGAAGGATTCTATGGGGAAAATATTAAGTGATGCAGGAAGCATCAGAAGAAAATGGAAAGAATACACAGAGTCATTATACCAAAAAGAATTAGTCGATGTTCAACCATATCAAGAGGTGGCATATGATCAGGAACCGATGGTACTAAAGGAAAAAGTCCAAGCTGCTCTGGAGGCATTGGCGAAAAACAAGGCTCCAGGAATTGTTGGAATATCAATTGAGATGTTTCAACAAACAGATGCAGCGCTGGAGGTGCTCACTTGTCTATGCCAAGAAATATGGAAGACAGGTTCCTGGCCAACTGACTTGAAGAGGTCCATATTTATGCCTATTCTCAAGAAAGGTGATCCAACCGAATGTGGAAATTATAGAACAATGTCATTAATATCACACGCATGCAAAATTTTGCTGAAGATCATTCAAAAGCAGCTGTAGCAGTATATCAACAGGGAACTGCCAGAAACTCAGGCCAATTTCAGAAGAGGACGTGGAACCAGGGATATCATTGCTGATGTCAGATGGATCCTGGCTGAAAGCAGAGAATACCAGAAGGATGTTTACCTGTGTTTTATTGACTATGCAAAGGCATTTGACTGTGTGGATCATAACAAACTATGGATGACACTGCGAAGAATGGGAATTCCAGAACACTTAATTGTGCTCATGAGGAACCTTTACATAGATTAAGAAGCAGTTGTTGGGACAGAACAAGGGGATACTGATTGGTTTAAAGTCAGGAAAGATGTGCGTCAGGGTTGTGTTCTTTCACCATACCTATTCAATCTGTATGCTGAACAAATAATATGAGAAGCTGGACTATATGAAGAAGAATGGGGCATCAGGATTGGAGGAAGACTCGTTGACAACCTGCATTATGCAGATGACACAACCTTGCTTGCTGAAAGTGAAGAGGACTTGAAGCACTCACTAATGAAGATCAAAGACCACAGCCTTCAGTATGGATTACACCTCAACATAAAACAAAAATCCTCACAACTAGACCAATGAGCAACATCATGGTAAATGGAGAAAAGATTGAAGTTGTCAAGGATTTCATTTTACTTGGATCCACAATCACCAGCCATGGAAGCAGCAGTCAAGAAATGAAAAGATGCATTGCATTGGGCAAATCTGCTACAAAGGACCTCTTCAAAGTGTTGAAGAGCAAAGATGTCACCCTGAAGACTAAGGTGCGCCTGACCCAAGCCATGGTATTTTCAATCACATCATATGCATGTGAAAGCTGGACAATGAATAAGGAAGACAGAAGAAGAGTTGACGCCTTTGAATTGTGGTGTTGGCGAAGAATATTGAATATACCACGGACTGCCAAAAGAAGGAACAAATCTGTCTTGGAAGAAGTGCGGCCAGAATGCTCCTTAGAGGCAAGGATGGCGAGACTGTGTCTTACATACTTTGGACATGTTGTCAGGAGGGATCAGTCTCTGAAGAAGGACATCATGCTTGGCAGAGTACAGGGTCAGTGGAAAAGAGGAAGACCCTCAACAAGGTGGATTGACACAGTGGCTGCAACAGTGAGCTCAAGCATAACAACGATTGTAAGGATGGCGCAGGACCGGGCAGTGTTTCGTTCCATTGTGCATAGGGTCGCTATGAGTCGGAACCGACTGGATGGCACCTAACAACAACAACATGTGCAAGGAGCTTCATGTAGGAAAGGGTGTGACTCAAAAGCCTCTGCTGTGACCTTGAGCAGGTTGTTCACCCCTCTCCACCTTGGTTTCCTCATGTGGAAAGTGGGGCAGTTACGCCCACCTCCAAGGGCTGACGGGGGAATTAAAATGAGAGGCTGTCTGAGATTCCACCTATTGCCCTGCCTGGCACACAGTAGGAGTGCATTGACGGAGGCTGTCTGCCTGCATCACAGTTGGAGGAAGAGAAAACCTAGCTCACACCTGGTGCCTGCACTTGGGGGTGGGACCCGGAGAGCAGCGCAGATGGCAGGCCTGGGGCAGGGAGTCTGGAAGGCATGGCACACCCCAACTGCGTGTGACAGACCCTCTGCTGCCCTGGCTGGTGGCACCTGAGAATCCTTCCAGAATCTTCATCTCATCTTACCTCTCTCCGATTTCTGGCAGGAACTGGAAACCTTTTCTGCACTCAGTAATGGCACAGCAACTGGCATGGCAGATCAGGTAGGATGGGGGCTGGGACCCTGAGCCCCTTCCCCACTCCCGGTACCAACCTGTTATGCAACATGAGGGGTTTGTATTTACTCTCTGGGTGTAAATAACCGCTGGCAGTGGGTTCAGGGGCATCAGGCTGAGGGCTGGGCTCTATGCTGTCCTTGTCCCATTGCTGTGCACCAGGCACGTGTCCTGGGAACAGGGGGTGACTGATGGCCTGGACTGGGGTCTGGACTCAGCTCTGGGATCCACAGTGCTTCCACCTGTCCAAGAGGTGGTTCCTGTGACCGTAGCAGCAAGCATGGGATGGGCCATGGCTGCTGTGGTAGCCTTGCTTGCAGGCGCCAGCCAGGACGAGGCCTGGGCAGTCTGGTCCCAATTGCCTCTTTCTCCTTCTTAGTCCACCCCTCCTGTCCTGTCTCACTGGACTTTCTGCAAGTCTGAGCCCCAGGCCCAGCTCATGCCTCACTCTGCCTCCAGTGACTCCCCACCCCACCCTGCCTTTTCTCTCCTTTTCATTGTTTGAGGCCCAGCAGAAGTACCCTCCTTACTGCACCCCGCCCCGTCACCCCGCTCCCCTGTGGGGTGCTGCAGAGAGGTGCGAGGGGAGAGCTCAGGCTTTGGACTCTGACAGATAAGGGCCAGCTTGTGCTGTCTGTGTGACCTCAGGCAGTTCCTTCGTCTCTGAGCCTCAGCTTCAGAATCCATGAATTTAGGGTGTTTCACCCCTCAGCCAGGGTAAGGGAGGAAAGTACTCTGTCACCTAAGAAGTAGGGACCCTGTGGGGCCTGCGATATGGTAACTTCTGATAGCTGCAGTGATACTTACCTATCCCCAGGGCCACGGCCTTTGTACTGCCCACCCAGGCCTGGCTTGTTCTGGAGGTCGTAGCTGGTCGAACACACCTGTTAGACTCTGCAGCCGCCACATGGGAGCTGCTCAGGTGGACTTCGAGGGATTCTGGAAAGTAAAGGACAGGCCATAAACCTTGACAGAGCCTGGTGGCCGGCCACCTCATTGTACATAAGGGGAAACTGAGGCAGAAAGTGGCGAGGCAAGGTGGTAGCAGATGCTTTCCAGCACTTTCATTTGTTCACTCAGCAGACTCCCACCAGGCTGACCCTGGTGGAGCAGGCTGGGCCTGGTGCAGCCCTAACCCTGGGCACCAGTGCCCCTGAGCCTCCATCTCCTCCTCTTCACGGGGGCCATTTCTTGAGTGGAAGGTCTAAAAATAGCAATGGAAAGTGCAAGCCACGGGGCCAGTGATGTGGCCAAGTGCTGGATTCTGTTGGTGCCCTGGGTGGCCCTCTGTGGGGTTGTGGGCAGTGATACCTAGGGAGGAGGGGGCCCAGGGGACCCTGAGTGTTGGACGCCACAGCCTTCTCACCTGCCTGCCTAACTCGTCCTTCCCTCTCTCCACAGGGAACTTCCAATGGATTGGGGTCTATCGATGACATTGAAACAGGTAGTGTCCCTGGTGCAAGGGGATGGGTGAGCTGGGACCCAGGCGAGGTCTCAGTCCCTCACCCCAAGAGCCCTGGGAGGTCAGGTACATGAAGCCCTTAGCCTCAGACACATAGATGGAGGCTCTGAGGGGCACCCTGGGGACTGCCTGAGGCATGAATAAAATGAGGGGGCTGAGGAGCAACAGACCCCCTCAAGAAGGGAAGAGCAGCGCTCCAGGCCGGCCTGTGTCCTCTGCCTGACCAGTAAGCCCACCTCTCTCAGGGTCTCTCCTCTTTTCACTGGCTTCCAGGAAGGGGCACATTTTTAAAGTGCCCCTTGGAGAGAATGTTGCTTACCCCAGAGGTAGGAGGCAACGATCATGGATATTCTGGCCCTGAGCCATCTTGTCGGGGAGCTAGTGGAAGGCTAAGGGGCCCTCTCCTGCTCTGGGGCTACCGTCCTTGACTGTGGCTGAGTGTCCACCAAGGGGTTGGGCTAGGGCCAGGCAGGGTACCTGGCAGGAGCTGGGGGCAAGAGAGAAGAGGTTGGAATAGGACTGTAGGGCCCTGGGACACCTCCTCCCTCCACCAAGCAGGACCCTCTGCGACTGCTGAGCCCATCGCCCCTTCCACAGACTGCTACGTGGACCTGCGAGGCTCCCCGGCCCCCCTGCCCTCCACCCCCACGATGCCCCTGTTCCCCCACGTTCTGGACCTGCTGGCCCCCTTGGACAGCGGCAGCAGGGTCTTCCCCAGCACTGAGAGCCTGGACGACTTCTCCGATGGGGACGTTTTTGGTCCGGAGCTGGACACCCTCCTGGACTCACTGGTGAGGGTGCCACTGCCTTTTTTCTGCTCCCCTAGGCCCCCACCAGACTCCATCACACTCCTCCTCATATCCATGAGGGGCTGCTATGTCACAGCTAGGGAAACTGAGGCGTAGAAAGGGAACACGATCTGAAGCTGCAGAGTACACAACCAGAAGGATCGTGAAGACCCCTGGCGTCTCCCCAATGGACAGGCCGGGGGCTGAGGGCCGGAGCAGGGCTGGCTGCCCCCTGCCCAGAGTTCCCGATTCTGCGTTCTCCTCTGACCGCTCCTCCCTGTCCCCCATCCCAGTCTCTAGTCCAGAGTGGCCTGCCTGGCAGCGGCCTGCCCAGTGAGTTGCCCCAGCTGATACCCGTGTTCCCTGGCGGGACCCCACTGCTGCCACCTGTGGTGGGTGGCTCCGTGCCCGTCTCCAGCCCGCTGCCCCCCGCCTCCTTTGGCCTCGTCATGGACTCCTCCAAGAAGCTGGCTGCCTCCATGCTGGATGCCCTCGACCCTCCAGGCTCCACTCTGGACTCCCTAGACCTACTGCCGTACTCTGAGACACGGCTGGATGCCCTTGACAGCTTTGGGTCGGCCCGCAGCTCCCTGGACAAGCCTGACTCCTTCTCCGTGGGTGAGGCCTGGGAAGCACCTTCACCCCCAACCTCTATGACTGTTTGAAGAGTGCTCTCATATCCAGTCTCTGGGGGTTCCCCTTGGGAGGTGGAGTCGCTCCTGGTTTGTAGATGAGGGTGCTAAGTTTCAGAGAGGGCAAGTGATTTGCCCGATGTCATTCAGCTGCTGAGTGTGGAGTTGGGGTGGCCACCCCGGCTGTCCTTGCCAAGAGGGGCCAGGACCATGTCTGTGCACTGCTGTGTGTCCTGCAGCTCAGCACTGGTGGTTGGGGCTGAGCCTGAGAGTGGGGCGTCTTGTGCAAGATCAGATGGAGCCGAGCTGGGTCATCCAGGACACCTGAGCTCCTGGCTGGCAAGGCTCAGACCCCACGGGGATGATCATGAGGCATGGGGAGGGCATGAGGCCCTGTGCTCCCAGCACCACTTGGGCTGGGTGCCGAGGACCCATGTGGGCCTTGAGGAACTCCCTGTGGAATAGTCAGACATACTCGGAGCCCAGCCGAGAGAAGGATTCCTGGGCTGTGGGAGCCCAGAGGAGGCCTCCCCAGCACAGGACCAAGACTTCCTGGAGGAGGTGATGGCTGAGAGGGGTCTTGAAGGAGGGACCCCCATTTGCAATGCAGAGGGAACTATGTAAGCAGATGGTGGACTGGCAGAGCAGTTGTCCAGAGGGGCAGGAGGGTGGCGGCTTTTCAAGACATGAGACTCACCTCAGAGGACCTGTAAGCCAAGCCAAGAAGCTTGGCCTCCATCGTGTGGGCAGTGGGAGGTGGAAGGTTTTAAGCAAGGCGTGGCCATGCTCAGACTCAGGCTTGTCTGTCCCAGGGCAGTGGCCACTGGGGTGGAGAGGGGACAGTTGAGATCAGCCTGAGTGGGGGAGGCTGGGTGGCCTGGGATGGCTTCTGTGAATTGGAAACATGTAAGAAAAAGCCTTGGGATGGTCCCTTGCGCCCTCCAGAGCTAGACAGGTGACCCGTGTTCTTCTCCCTGTCCAGAGGAGACCAATGCACAGGACCATCGTCCCCCAAGTGGTACTCAGAAGCTAGCCCCCTCGGTGAGTGACTTGGTGGGATCTGTGACTAGGAGGCCTCTCATGCCCTCCGGGGGTTAGGTGGAGAGTGGTCATGGGTTCTAGGATGGGTGGTGAGCCCTCTGCATGAGTGGGTTAGGGAGGGTCATCGAGCGTCCCCTGGTGCCCCAGGCTGGCCCTTCTCCAGTACCCAAGATGGCTGACCTCCTCCTGTCACAGCCAGAGCCCTCCATGCCCAACACTGCGCTGCTCATCAAGAACCCCTTGGCTGCCACCCACGAGTTCAAGCAGGCCTGCCAGCTCTGTTACCCTAAGACAGGTAAGGTCATGCCTACAGATGGCACAGCCACTGCCCAAGACATACTGAGGATCACAGGTGTTTAGAATTCCAGAAGGAGAATCCTCATGGACTCTCCAGAAGTTAGTGCAGCAAAACAGAAACCACTCCAGGTATTTCGGGCAGAAGGGATGCAGTACGGGAGTTAGGCACTTTCAAAACTGTTGGAAAGGCTGGAGAGGCAGAAGCCAGGAGACTCCATTGGGCCTTGAGGCCACCTCTCCACCAACCTAGTCTGTGCTGTGCTGCCCTCACACTGAGGTCAGGAAGCTGCAAGGAACTGCTGGCCGCATCAAGGTGACCACATGGCCCTCAGGCTGGGAGCTGGCAGTGGTGTGCAGGGTCCACCTGGACACTGCGAAAACACAACTGCTAAAGCTAAATGAAAAGCAGCCTGCACTGCTGTCACACGAGGGCATCTCACTGGGTGGATGTAAGCCTTACCCAGAACCCAGTCAGCAAAGGACTCGAGAAATGTAGTTGTTGGTTCCCAGACCCTGCGAGTCAGGATGATGATAAGGAGTTCAGAACTGAGTCCCAGAGCCAAGAATCAATATTCAACACACCTGTTGATGTTATTAGGTGTCATTGAGTTGGTTCCCACTCATAGTGACCCTGTGTACAACGGAACGGAGCACTGCCTGGTCCTGCATCATCCTCACGATTGTTACTATGTTTGAGCCCATTGTTGCAGCCACTGTGCCAGTCCATCTCCTCCAGGGTCTTCCTCTTTTTCACTGACCCTCTACTTTACCAAGTATGACGTCCTTCTCCAGGGACTGGTCCCCCCTGATAACACATCCTAAGTTCACGAGACAAAGTCTCACCATCCTTGCTTCCAAGGAACACTCTGGCTGTACTTTTTCCAAGACAGGTTTGTTCATTGTTTTGGCAGTCCATGGTATATTCAATATTCTTCGCCAACACCGTAATCCAAAGGCATCAATTTTTCGGTCTTCCTTATTCATTGTCTAGCTTTTACATACATACGACGTGACTGAATACACCATGGCTTGGGTCAGGTGCACTGTCTTAGTTATTTAGTGCTGCCGTAACAGAAATACCACAAGTAGATGGCTTTAACAAAGAGAAATTTATTTTCTCATAGTCAGTAAGTAGGTTACAAGTCCAAATTCAGGGCGTTGGCTCCAGGAGAAGGCTTTCTCTCTGTCAGTTCTGGAAGCAGGTCCTTGTCCTGAGTGAGGAGCTTCTCAGGCTCAGGGACCTTGAGTCCGAAGGACATGCCCTGCTCCTGGTACTGCTTTCTTGGTGGTATGAGTTCCCCAGCTCTCTGCTAGCTTTCCTTTCCTTTTTCTCTTGAGAGATAAAAGGTGGTGCAGGCCACATCCAGGGGAAACTCCCTTTACATTGGATTAGGGTTGTGACCTGGGTAAGGGTGGTGTTACAATCCTACCCTAATCCTTTTAACATAAAATTACAATCACAAATGGAGGGGATGCTGGAAATCATGGCCCAGCCAGATTGATACAGACATTTTGGGGGGGACATAATTCAATCCATGACACACACCTCAGCTCTCAAAATGACATCCTTGCTTTTTAACACTTTAAAGAAGTCTTTTGCAGCAGACTTGCCCAGTGCAATACGTCATTCGATTTCTTGACTTCCGCTTCCATGGGCATTGATTATGGATCCAACTAAAACAAAATCCTTGACAATTTCAGCCTTTTCTCTGTTTATCATGATGTTGCTTATTGGTCAGTTATGAGGATTTTTGTTTTCTTTATGTTGAAGTACAGTCCATACAGAAGGCTGTGGTCTTTGATCTTATCAGTTCTCTTTGCTTTCAGCAAGCAAGGTTGTATCATCTGTGTATCGCAGGTTAATGAATCTTCCACCAATCCTAATGACACGTCCTCCTTCACATAGTCCAGCTTCCGGGATTGTTTGCTCAGTGGCATAGATTGAATTGTGTCCTGCAAAAATATCTGCCAGCTTGACTAGGCCATGATTCCCAGTATTGTGTGATTGTCCACCATTTTGTCATCTGATGGGATTTTCCCCTGTGTGTTGTAAATCCTACCTCTGTAATGTTAAGGAGGCAGGATTAAAGGCAGTTATGTTAATGAGGCAGGACTCTATCAACAAGATTTGGTTGTATCTTAAATAAGCCCCTTTAAGATACAAAAGAGAGAAGGAAGCAGAGAGACAGGGGTACCACATGCCACCAAGACAGTAGTGCTGGGAGCAGAGCACATCCTTTGTACCCGGGATCCCTGCATGGAAAAGCTCCTAGACTAAGGGAATATTTATCACAAGGAGTTTCCTCCAGAGCTGACGGAGAGAGAAAGCCTTTCCCTGGAGCTGCCGCCCCGAACTTGGACTTCTAGCGTACTAGACAGTGAGAGAATAAACTTCTGTTTGTTAAAGCCATCAGCTTGTTCTGTTTCTGTTACAGCAGCCCAGGATGACTAAGACACTCAGCATACAGACTGAATAAGTATGGGGAAAGGATACAACTCTGATGCACACTTTTCCTGATTTTAAACCACACAGTATCCCTTCGTTCTGTTTGAACAACTGCCTCTTGTTCTACGTTCAGGTTCTACAAGCATAATTAAGTATTCTAGAATTCCCATTCTCTACAATATTATGCATAATTTGTTATGATCCATACAGTCGAATGCCTTTGCATAGTCAGTAAAACACAGGTAAACATCCTTCTGGTATTCTCTGCTTTCAGCCAGGATCCATCTGACATCAGCAATGATATCCCTGGTTCCCTGTCCTCTTCTGAATCCAGCTTGAATTTCTGGGAGTTCCTTGTCGATGTACTGCTGTAGCTCTTTTTGAATGATCTTCAGCAAAATTTTGCTTATGTATGGTATTAATGATATTGTTTGATAATTTCAGTATTCTGTTGGATCACCTTTCTTTGGAATGGGCACAAATATGTATCTCTTCCTGTCTGTTGGCCAGGTAGCTGTCTTGCAAATTTCTTGGCATAGATAAGGGAGCCCCTCCTGCTTTGGATCCCTTTGTTGAAATCTCTCTCTCAGCTGGTATTCTGTCAATTCCTGGAGCCTGGTTTTTCACCAATGCCTTCAGTGCAGCTTGGACTTTTTCCTTTAATACTATCGGTTCTTGATCATATGCTACCTCCTGAAATGGTTGGACATTGACCAGTTCTTTTTGGTACAATGACTTTTTGTATTCCTTCCATCTTCTTTTGATGCTTCCTGGGTCATTCAATATTTTGCCCATAGAATACGTCCAAATTGCAACATGAGGCTTGAATTTTGTCTTCAGCGTTCTCAGCTTAAGAAATGCTGAGCATGTTCTTCTCTTTTGCTTTTCTGTCTCCAGGTCATTGCACATGTCATAATAATATTTTACTTTGTCTTCTCAAGCTGCCATTTGAAATCTTCTGTTCAACTCTAACTCTTTTACTTCATCATTTCCTCCATTCCCTTTAGCTACTTGACGTTCAAGAGCAATGTTTCAGGGTCATCCATTTTGATCTTTTCTTCCTTTTTAATGACCTTTTGCTTCAGACTTGCAGAATTCTAGACTCTTAGACACATGGCATTCCATTTGCCAGAATCCCATGGTCCGAAAATTTTAGAATGGTATTCTCTCAGTGTCCCAGTTAATCTTAACCCCAGCTAATTTTTAACTGCTAATTAAAACTCTTAGCAGTCTGGAAGTGATAATGTCAGGCGACTGACAGGAGCTTAGAGGTCATCTCGTTGCTATTATCCACCCCTCTGGAACTCTCCACGGACACGTATTTCATTGCTCAGACCCCAGACATGCTGGGGCAGGGGACAGTCCACTCTCTTGTTGGAGGGCTCTGCCTATGAGAAATTTCTTCCCCAAGTGGAACTCAAACCTGCCTCCCCAATCTGAGCGTCCCCACTCCCTGCTGCTGGGAGGCCGACGAAGGCCCAATTAGTTGGTACACACCTGGTGCTGGCCAAGTTAACGTCACCTCGGGTCCCCACAGGGCTCTTTCCTCTCAGTCTCTGAGAATTACAAGGTCCTCCCCGTCCCCTGCCCGTTGTCTGGGGAAAGGTGGCCCTTGATCAGAAGACTTCAGAGGACTAGAGAAGGGAAAGGAGTGAGAGACGGAGCATAAATTCAGACCTGCTGCCCCGGGCCAGGAAAGGGAAGGGGTTACTTGTGGGGGCTGCTCTCACACTACCTTCACAATTCTCTGGAGGAACACTCAGATGGTTAGGCTCGCTAGACAGAGTGATGATAGAAATGGGGGGATGCCATAAAGGGGCTGCTTGGAGAGGGCCCCCCCTCAACATAGGTCCACAGCTTCCTGGGCACACAGAGCAAAGGAAGGTGTGGCAGGGCTGGTGGGAGGCCCAGATTAGGGGAGGTGGGTTTTCTGGCTGGCAAGGGGGCTAATTCCCACCTACTGCTGGGCCTGCCAGCTGTGACCCTTCAGTTCTGTTTCCCGAGTCATGTCCCTGTCCACCCTTGTCCACAGGCCCCAGGGCAGGCGACTACACCTACCGAGAGGGCCTTGAGCACAAGTGCAAGCGGGACATCCTACTCGGCCGGCTCCGGAGCACTGAGGACCAGACCTGGAAACGCATCCGGCCCCGGCCCACCAAGACCAGCTTCGTGGGCTCCTACTACCTGTGTAAAGGTGGGTGGGCGGCGACAGGGGTGGAGGGGCCACCCGCCCCTCTGCTCCCCATCATAGCCTCTGAGGGAGACAGGGTAGATGGTGCACAGCCCACTCAGTGCTCTAGGGGTACCACACAGCCTCTGAGGGAGACAGAGCAGGAAGTCCTCAACCTACTCTGTGCTCTGGGGGTACCATACAGCCTCTGAGGGAGACAGAGCAGACAGTCCTCAGCCCGCTTGGTAGTCTAGGGGTACCACATGGCCTCTGAAGGAGACATAACAGGCAGTCCTCAGCCTGTTTGGGGCTCTGGGGGCACCAGAGGAGCCTAAGGCCCATTGAGGAGGAGTGTTCCATCTGAACAAGCACCTCTTGTCCTTCTGACTGGCCTCTGCAGAGAGGTGGGAGACATTCAGACGTTAAAGTCAAGCTGGAGCCTGCTGCGGCCCACACTCTTGAGCCTAAGGGTCAAACAGTTGATGGAGCTGGTTTCTGTTACCACCACAGAGTGGGACTCAGTGTTCCCACTGTTGTGAGGACACGAGGAGGAGCCATGTGAAGGAGGACTGGCACCTAGTAAGGGTTCAGTGAATGTTTAGCCCTTTTTGACTATTACATTGTCATTGTCTTCACTCCTCGCTTGTGTCAGTTGGGTTAGTATTAACTGGACACTTGTATGTACCTTATCCTCTCTCTTTTGTTCCCCAGATAAGCATCTTGGTCCAGTCTATATGGCAGAATAAAAATAGTGACAATTCTGTCAGCAGTGTGTAGCATAGCCTTTTTGTACATGCACCCTGACAACAACTCTGTATGAAGTGTGGAGGCCTCTGGAGCCTTCCCTGGTCCTCCCAAGCCCTTCCCTGCTCCTCCCAGACCTGTACTGGCTCCACCCAGGCCTGCCCTCACTTCTCCCAGGCCTGCCCCTGCTCCTCCCAGACTTGTGGTGGCCCCACCCAGGCCTGCCCTCACTCCTCCCAGGGCTGCCCAGTCCCTCCCAGGCTTCCCCCCAACCCCGCCCCAGACCTATGCTGGCTCCACCCAGGCCTGCCCTCACTCCTCCCAGGCCTGCCCAGCTCCTCCCAGGCCCGCCCCTGCTCCACGTAGGCCCATCCCCGCCCATGGCTGTAGCCCATCTTGGCCTTTCTGGACCTGCTCATTGTCCACGTGGAGACAGGCTGGTCTTCCTAATAAAACACCTCAAGGACACAGCACCCCTGGGGTTGAACCCCTCCGCTGACCACTCCCTATGGCCAGTGGGATGAGGTCCAGACTCTACAATGAGGCTGATAAGTCCCCAGACCTCCTCCCACCCTTCTGCCTTAAGCATTCCTGGAATACACACCGACCCCCCTCTTGACTCCTTTGCACACACTGTGCCCTTTTGTTGTGTTCACCGTCTGGTCCACCTTCAGGCAGCTGGTCTTGGGAAGCCCTTCCCTGCAGTGCCTCCTCCAAGCCCACCTGCACCCCAGCCCCGGGGGCAGTCCTGTGGCCGCTTGTCCTTGTGTTTCTAGAGCCCACAGAGGAGCAGGACAGGGCAGACTTAGAACAAACGGGAGGGAGGGAGAGAAAGGGAAATAGGCCCCAGGACCAGGAAATGGCAGGCCTCTGGATCCCAAGCCTGCTTCCCTCGCCCTGGACTCCCCGGTACCCTGGCACTCAGGTGTTTTATTTATTATTTCTTTTGATCCCCACAACAACCTGGTGTCCTCAGTTTATGGTAAAGGCAGCCTAGTTTCAGGGAATAGCTTGGCTAGAGTTGCCCAGCTGGATCCCAGCCCGTCTGTCTGATGCCAGAGCCCATGTCTTAACCCTGTACTGTTATCTTTCTGGTGAATAGTAATGAAAAACACACTCACATTTCTTTACTATTATTTTTTGATAGTATTATGTTTTCAGTGAAAGTTTACATAGTAGGCTAAGTCTTAACCCATTGTCTTCAAGTTGGTTCTGACTCATAGCAACCCTAAAGGGCAGAGTAGAACTGCCCCATAGGGTTTCCAATGAGTGCCTGGTGGATTCGAACTGCCAACCTTTTGATCAGCAGTTGTAACTCTTAACCACTACGCCACCAGAGTTTCCTATAGCAGGTTAAGTTCTCTTTTAACAATTTAATAATTACTACACATCCTGTTCAGTGACATTGGGTATGTTTTTCACAATGTATTAACATCCTTATTCATTCTCCCCTGGATCTTTCACTTCCAGTAATCTGGTTTCCCTATCCCCTTACCCTTTCATCTTTGCTTTAGAGTAATTGTTGACCATTGGTTCTCACATAGATGATTTTGTAAAAGTGCACAGCACTTGCTGGTAATAGTTTTTCTTTTCTGAGCCACTCTGTTATTTAGCTAAAAGGGGCCTTCAGGGGGCAGTTTCAGTTCAAGGTTTGTGGAGTATCTCAGGACCATAGTCTTGGGGAGACTTCTAGTCTCCACTGGTCCAGTACTTCTGGACGTTTTAAGAATTTGTGTTCTGCTCCACATTTTTCTCCCATTCTGTCAGAATCCACCTGTCATGGCCCTGATCAGAATGATCATTAATGGTGGCTGGGCACCATCTAGTTCTTCTGGTCTCAGGGTAGATGGGGCCATGGTTTGTGTAGACTGTTAGTCCTATAGACTAGTTTTTTCTCTGAGTCTCTGGTTTCCTCCTTTCTCTTTTGCTCCGGATGAGATGAAATCAAGAGTTGTATTTTAGAGAACTTGTATTTATTTGGAGTCATGTGTACTTCTACAAAGTCCTTTTCATACCTTCAGTCTTCCTTGATTCACAAAAGGCAACCCTGTGGGATGGGATCAGCTGGAGTGAAGATCACCTGCAGGTTCCCCCAACCAAACACTTCCCAATATAGAGCAGAGAAGGGCTCCTGGCCTCTGGGAAGGGCTCTGCTCCTCGGACTCCTGTGTGAGGCAGCCCAGCCACCTCACCTGGGACGAGAGGAGCTGCTACCCACCCAGGGGCACCAGGCATGGTGGTGGCCATGGTGGCGCTGCGGGCTGCCATCCCCGCCTGGCGGAACGTGTGTCCTGTTGCCTTTTTGCAGACATGATTAACAAGCAGGACTGTAAGTACGGGGATAACTGCACCTTCGCCTACCATCAGGAGGAGATCGACGTGTGGACTGAGGAGCGGAAGGGCACCCTCAACCGCGACCTACTCTTCGACCCGCTGGGGGGCATCAAGCGTGGCAGTCTCACTATCGCCAAGCTCCTTAAGGAGCACCAGGGCATCTTCACCTTTCTCTGCGAGGTACCAGCCTGCCCACCCCCCTATCTGGCCTGCCCCCTCCTCAGTCTGTGGTGCAGGTCCTTGGGCCGTCAGAACCTTTAGGCCCTGGATCCTGTCATGCTGGAGCCTGGAGCCTAGCCAGCTCCGCATTTTGTGGAGGAGGAAATTGAGGGCAGAGAGAGGAGTAACAACCCTCACACCTGTTCTTGCCAATGGCTGGTCCCATCCAGGCTCAGAGCTGGGTGTTCCGTGTCCTCGTCCCATCTTCCCAGCAGCCTTGCCAGGCAGGTACGATTGGCCCCATTTTATAGACGATGAAGCTGAGGCTCACGGAGCTGGAGCGGTTGCCCTGAGTCTGCATGGCTGGCTTAATACAGACCTGAGGTTCGAACCGAGGCAGCCAGTCCCCAGAGCCCATGCCTGGTTCCCAGTGCCAGCTGCCAGTGAGGGTCCTCACAGCCAGGTCCCTATGAAGCAGGCCCACTGGGGGCTTGCCCAGGGCTGCCCACGAATCCCTGTTGTGGGCACAGCATGTTGGGCGCTGCCCGCTGTCCCAGGCAAGGTGTCCACGACCTCGCTTTTCACCCCTCCCGCCACATCCTTCCTGTGTTTCTGTGTGTCTCAGACCCTTCGAGGCTCCAGTCTCTGCAACTCCACCGAGCTGTTGTTAATTTCCTCCACAGAGTTGTCACAGAGACCCTGCCTAGGCTCAGGGGTGAGCTTGGCCCCCAGCCTCCCCAGCCAGGCCTACCATATTCAGAGCAGGGCCACGTCTGATCAGTGTGGACCCTTAGCGGGTGTGGTATGGCCCAGCCTGGCCCTCCTACACCTGCTCCCTTCAGAGACTGATGGGCCTGGGAGTCACAGCGGGCAGTAGTGGGCAGTTTCAAAGCACCTGCCTTCCGTTATACCTTTCTTGTCCTTTCACAGTGAGCCTGTGGGACAAAGCAGGTGTGGTTGTCCCCATCTCACAATGAGGGAACTGAGGCTCAGACAGGAGTAACCCCCACCCCAGGCATTTGGAGTGGGAGGATCAGAGAGAAGGAGGGAGGGGAAGGGAGCCCAGGCCCAGGTCATCTGTAAGCTCAGCCAGAGAGGGGCCACAGACCCTGGGAGCCACTTCCTCACTCTCCTGACCTAGGCCAGGGTATGCGAGGTCCCTGCTGCCCCCTCCCCGGATGGGCTTGGAGGATCCTGGCCCACCCTCTCCCTGGGTAGCCATGCGGAGTCCCCTACACTTTCCCCTGGTGACCATGCCAGGTCCTTGCCCGCCTCCTCCCAGGTAGCCATGCAGGATCCCAGCCCACCCCCTCCCCAGATGGCCATGTGGAATCCCCCACCCCCTCCCTGGGTGACCATATAGGGTCCCAGCCCATCCCCAGCCTGGGTGGCCATGCAGAGTCCCAGCCCACCCTCTCTGCAGGTGGTCGTGTGGGGTCCCTCGCCCCCTCCCTGGGTGGCCATGCAGGGTCCCAGCCCGCCCCCTCCCTGGGCAGATCTGCTTTGACAGTAAACCCCGGATCATCAGCAAGGGCACCAAGGACTCTCCATCTGTCTGCTCTAACCTGGCCGCCAAGCACAGCTTCCACAACAACAAGTGAGTGGGCCCACAGCCTGGCCTCTGTGGTCAGGGGCGGTGCAGAGTTGGGAGGAGAGTCTGCTAGGGCAGCTCAGATGGCTGGGGAACAGCTGAGGCCAATGGGTGTCCCTGGCTGTCAAGGCAAGGGGCGGATTTGGGCCTACCATGTGCCAGCCATGCGCCTGGAAGCCCGGAAGCACACTGTTGAGCACCCTCCCCCCACTCCAGGCATCCCCTGCAACATCCTGTGAGGGTGGAGAGAGCGTCCATTTTACAGATGAGGAAGCTGAAGCTTGGGAGTAGCTTACCAGCAGGCAAGGGCACAGGGCCAGGCTCCTGACTCCGGTCCAGGCTCTCCACTGTGTGGCATCAGCGACAGATGGTGCGGGGGAGGGCCTGGAAGGGCTGGCGCGGCCTTTGCTCCCTCTTGCTCCCCATGGCTCTGCCTCAGCGTGGTTGCTGGTGCCCAGCCCCTGGCATCAGACAGACCTGGGCCCAAATCCTGGCCTGGCCAACAGCCTGCTTCATGTCCTCTGGCTACTCTAACCCTCAGTCTCCTCATCTGCAAAGGAGATCTTGATCCTGATTTTCTAGGGCTGCTGGGAGGGTAATTCAGGTTCCTGACCCAGAGAGTGTTGAACGACCGTTCATCTGAATGCAGGCCAGCTCTGGGCACTGAGGTGGCAACCCAAGGGAAATGCTCCCCCAGCCTCCTAGCAGGAGGTTCTGCTGCCCTCCCCCTTTTGGCAGCTCCACTGAGAGCTGGCTCCAGGTTGAAGCCTGAGGGGACCACGGCTAGGAAAGTGCCGAGCTGGGACTCATACCAGGACCGCTAGAGTGTAGAACCCCATCTCTTACCTACTATGCCATCCAGGTTCTAGAAACGGCCCAGAGGGCAGGAGGCCCCAGGGCGGAGGCCTCTGTCCCCTCTGGCTGGCCTTGCCCTGGGAAGAGTTGCCCTAAGGAGTGGTTGGCGGGGGCTGTGGGGACTGCTGACAGCCTCGGGCCCCTCCCCGCCCCCAGGTGCCTGGTGCACATCGTCCGCTCCACCTCCCTCAAGTACTCCAAGATCCGCCAGTTCCAGGAGCACTTCCAGTTTGACGTGTGCCGCCATGAGGTGCGCTATGGCTGCCTGCGGGAGGACAGCTGCCACTTCGCCCACAGCTTCATTGAACTCAAGGTCTGGCTGCTGCAGCAGTACTCAGGTGAGCGGTGTGCAGGTAAGTGGGTGGGCACGGGCAAGCCGGGGGAGGTTGGAGGGAGGGAAGACAGGTGGAGGGGACTTCAGGAGCATCTAGAGGAGGGTGGTGGCTGGGGCACCTGGGAGTTCTCTGGAGCAGGTGTGCTTCCTGTACCTCACAGAGGAGACAGAGGCTCTGCCCTCAGGGGGCTTCCAGTCTCCCTGGGGTTTATCCCTGTCTGGGAACTGCCAGGGGCTCAGGGCTTTGGAGCCGTGTGGACCCAGGCTCCTGTTCCTGCCCCTCCACTTGCTGCCTGAGTGGTCGTCAGCAAGTCCCTTCTCTGAGCCTGCATTTGCTCGTCTGTGCAATGAGGATGGTAACCTTTTTCTGATAGAGTTGTAGAGAAGAAAAGATATCCATTCATTCATTCATTCACTCACTCACTCACTCATCACTCCTTCATCCATCAAGGCTTTATTGAACGCCTCTCCTGGGCCGGGGATTCAGCAGTGAACCTGTGGCGGTCCTCCATCTCAGAGAACTCATGTTTCTAAGTGGGGTTGAGACAGACAGTGAACGAGTCAGCAGATCGATCCTGCATTCCACCTGCCCTGGGATGCCTTTTCCCCCACTGCATGTCATAACTGAATTAGCAGTTTTATGGGGCACAATGTCATGCTGCATCCAACAATCCGTGTCTTCTTAGAGTTAACAAAGCACAGCACCAGCCTTTCAGAGGTACATTGGCATGGTGAGGACAGGCAGTAGGATAGAGACTCAGGGTGGGGGACACTTCAGATGAGGTGGTCAAGGCGACATCTGAGCAGGGAGGAGCATTCCAGGCAGAGGGAACAGCAAGGCCGGAAGCCCTGAGGCAAGAGCAACTTTGGTACAGAAAGACTATCCATGGGGGTGGGGCAGCTGAGTGAACTGGGGCGGGCGGATGAGGCCCAAGAGGTTGGCAGGGGCCAGAGTGTGTGAAAGCCTCAGTCGTAAGTGGTTGGGATTGTTCTGAATGTGATGTGCTTTGTCTGGAGGGTTTTAAGTAGGTGGAGTCGTATGATCTGATTAATGTTTTTAAAAAGTCACTCTGGCTGCTGGGTGGAGAACCGACTAGAGGGCCAGGGCAGAGGCAGAGAGATCGTGGGGAGCCCATTGCAGAGAGGATGGTGGTGGCTCTGGCCAGGGTGGGGCAGAGGCGGACAGATTTTGGGTATATTTTGATGGCGGAGCTGGCGGGTTTTTTGATGGGCCAGATAGGAAGAATGAGACAAATATGAGACTCCAAAGGTGCTGGCCAGGAGCCTGGGAGAATGAGGTTGCCGTGAACATATGGGAGCAGCAGGCTTGGGGGGACTCTCAAGGTCCAGTTTGGGACATGGGGAGTCCAAAGGGCCTGGACTTCAAGGGGAGGCGTTGAGCAGGCAGCTGGATGTGGGGGTCTAGAAGTTCACAGAGAGGCCGGGCTCTAGTAGACGTTTAGGAATCGTCAGCAGGAAAATGGACAACAGGTGCAGTGCCAGCCAGGCAGGTACTCAGCGGGGTAGAACCCACAGGACAAGGTAGAGAGTGCAGTCACTTGTCGGAAAGGGACTGGAGAGAGTGGCCGGCTGGGAGGAGGGCAGGCTGCGTGGAAGAGGTGCTGGGCTGGACCTCAGGAGGTGGGCCCAGTTGCAACGACACAAGGTTGGCAGGGATGGATTGGGAGAGTCTGATCTGCCAGGTTGGGGTGTGTCCCTGGGACATACCACAGTCCCTCCATGAATGGCCTTTCGAGCCTGTCCACTGTGAGCTGGTGAGCCGGGTGGCTGGCCAGGCACAGAGTCCTAAGAACCAGTGGACTGGAGGCTGCCCAGCAGGGGTGAGGCTGAGGCCCCCGTTGAGGGGATCAAAGAAGAGCGATGAGACACTGGCCCAAGACACTGGGACACTGGCATTGGAGGTGGGGGACGTCACCGTGCCGTGGTACAGCATCCACATCTCCACTACATTTGTCCACTGTGTGCATTTTCTTTCCTCAGCCCCCAGGAGGGGTCAGAGCAGGCCTTCTTGTTCCCATTTTGCAGATGAGCAAGCAGAGTCCAAGAGGACAGGTGGTTCCCTGGGCCCTACTTCTGACCAAGGCAGGGCATCCCCTGGGAGTGGTGACCCTGGGCCCCAGGATCTCGCCTGGGAGTGGGGCTCCTCCCCCTGGGCTCTGTGGGGTTCTGGCACCTTGAAGAGCCCCTGCCTCTTACCTTGCCGAGCTCCTCAGGGATACCATGTCCCCACTCCACCCTCCCCAGGCATGACCCATGAAGACATCGTCCAGGAATCTAAGAAATACTGGCAGCAGATGGAGGCGCATACAGGGAAAGCCAGCAGCAGCTTGGTAAGGCCCTGGAGTTGGCCATGGGGCGGGATTGGGCACAGGAGGGATATCTCCTAACCCTTTACCAGCTGCCATCGAGTCAACTCCAACTCATGGCGACCCCAGTGTATGTCAGAGTTGAACTGTGTTCCATAAGGTTTTCAGTGGCTGATTTTTTGGAACTATATTGCCAGGACTTTCTTCTGCGATGCCTTGAAACTAAGCGGACTCAAACCAAACCTGGGTGGATTCGATTTGCCAGCCTTTTTGTTAGCTGAAGGCATTAACTGTTCGTACCACCCAGGGACTCCCTGATCCCTTTCCTTTGACGTAAATTTCAGTCTTACCAGAAAGTTGTAAGAATAGTACAAGTAATTTCTGTATACGCTTTTCTGGATTCCCCAAATGTTAGCATTTTACCACATTTCTTATTTGCTTTGCCCTGCATGTATGTGTATACATACACATATATACATTTGTAGACATAAATACGCACACTTTTTTTTCTGAATCGCTTGAGAGTAAATTTCAGACGTGATATGCCATTGCACCTAAGGACTTCAGCGTCTGCTTCCTAAAACTAAGGGCTTGCCCTCTCTTCCATAAGCACAGTTACCAACATCAGGGCATTCACACTGATACAAAATATTCTCTTACTTAGATTCGGTGAATTGTGAAAACCCCAGATAACATGTTGTGTTCAGTTGCTGTGTCTCTTTAATCTCCCTTGATCTAGAATAATCTGTCTTTGTATTTCACAGCGTTGACATTTATCTTTTTATAGTTTATTTATTTTGTTGCTGAGAACATATACACAGCAAAGCATACACCAAGTCAACAGTTTCTACATGTACAATTTAGTAGCACTGATGGTATTCTTCGAGGTATACAACCATTTTCACCCTCCTTTTCTGAGTTGTTCTCTCTCATTAACATAAACTCACTACTCCTGAGGTTCCTATCTAATCTTTTGAATTGCTCTTGTCAATTTGCTCCCATCTAGATAGTCCTTAAAAGAGCACAGTGCTCAAGGCAGACATTCTTTACTAGTTAAGCTGAACTATTGTTTGATTTTAAGAAGTCTTTGGGATATTTTTGGCTTAGGGTTTAAAGTTTAAAGATTATCTCAGGGCGTAGTTTCAGGGGTTCCTCTACCCTCCATGAGTCCAGAAAGTCTGAATTCCATGAGAATTTTAAATCTTATTCTGCATTTTTCCCCTTTTGATCAGAACTTTTCTGTAGAATGTTTGATCGAAATGTTCAGTATGGTACAGGGCACCATCCAATTCTGGTCTCATGGCCAAGGAGGCAGTTGTTCATGCAGGCAATTGCACTGACATTTTTGAAGAGCCTGGGTCAGTTATTCTGTAGAAGGTCCCTCCACTTGGGAGGTCCTGGTGTTCCCTGATACCACAGAGGCCCTGTTAATGTCTCCTCAGTTCACATATTGGGAAGTAGCTCAGTCTGTCCCTTCACTGCGGATGTGAACATGGATAACTTGATTAAGGTGACTCTACTGTACAAGTTTCTCTACTGTCAAGTTCTATTTTCTCCTTTGTAATTAATACCTACCTTCTGGGGAGATGTTTTGAGACCGTGCAAATACTCTGGTATTCCTGAAACATTCACCCTCTGATTCTATCATCTCCCATCCCTCTTGGTCCTCATCAGGATCCTGAAGAAGTGACCTGTGGCCAGATGACATTTTGCAGATGGGGAAACCGAGGCTCAGAGCATGTTGGAGACTCACCCAGGGGCACACTTAGGGGGGCAAATCCCAAAGTCTCTGACTCCCTGCCTCACCTTTCATTCATTCCCATCACCCCATCACCCTCACTTCCTCATCTGTGAGGTGGAAACCATAGTCCTGCCCTGCCCATCACAGGGGCTGACTGACATTGCAGCTCACCGAGCCCGTCCTGTGTGGTAGGCCCTGTGCCGCCCCTGATCTCATACCCTCGCTAGGAGGTGAGGTCGTTGTAACTACTGGATGACAGTGGGGAGGCTTAGGGGCTGATTTCAGGGCCCACGTCAGTCTGGAGGCAGTGAGTGAGTGTGAGGTGACACCTCCGTGCCATCCACACATGAGGGACAACCCCCTCACCCAGGCCAGGCCTGCGCACTGGTCAGCATGGGCAAAGGTAGAGCAGGCTGCCCACTCTGCCAGCCCGTCCTCCCCGGTCCTTTTCTCTTCGCGGTTCCTCCCTTCCTCTGTCCCTCTCCAGTGCAGTCTTTCCCCCGACCCTGCTGGGAGTCTGTGCGGGAAACAGTGAGGAGCTCAGACTGGGCCTGCAGTGGTGTCCTCTAAAGGGAGGGCACTGAGTCTTCGCCACCTTCTGTCCTTCGGAGCCCCTCATGCCTGCCCAATAGGGCAACCAAGGCCACCCGAGGACAGCGCAGGTCAAGCTGGAGGAGGGGCCTGAGGGTGTCACAAGGGACCTCAGCCCTCCTGCTGCTGAGGTTCTGCCTACCCCCCAGATGCCACCCCCTGTCCTGGCTCAGATGCAGCAGGGCTTCTGGGCCAGGCCTGACTGGTGCCCAGGAGGAGGCTGCTTGCTGTCCATCAGGAGGGTGGGTCCAGGGTACTGTGAAGCTGAGGAGGGACACAAGGTAGAAGCTGCTTGGCCAGCACTGGTGGCCACTGTGCCATCCCTCAGGGACGTGAGCACCGCCCAATGCCATCCCCTGTCCTCCCACAATTACCTGTGGGGGTCGGTAACCTGTGAGCCTCTGTCTGCTCCCCCTCCCCCACCTCCAAGGGCTACTACAGGGAGCCAATGGGACTGTCCGTGGTGGCAGGACATGAGCCTGGCCCAAGATGGGAACTCGGGAGCAGCGCAGGGTTGTTAGAGCAGTGGCTGAGCCCCCCGCCTCCATCCCAGTTACTGCCTGTGATGAGGAGGGACACCTTTCTCTCAGGCTTCTTGTAAGAATCAGGTGGGAACTCGGAAATCGAGTGTCCGCGCGCGTGGCCCAGTGATAGATCTGATGTTTGTCACCAGGACAACTTGGTGTTATTCTGGGCCTGAGCCCAGGTGCAGGTCTCCCGGCTCCAGGCCCGGGGTCAGCCAACAAGCAGCAAGGACACAACTCCATCCCACTCTAGGCAGGCCCGGGCCTGGGCAGTGCTGGGGACAGGGGGGTCAGCTCCTGTTCCTGCCCTGGCCAGGGTCACATTGCAGAAGACAGGCCCATGCCAGCCTGGAGGAGAGAGGGCTGCACGGGGTGACCCCACACCTGCAGCTCCAGGGAGACCTGGGAAGGCTCTGTCTAGTTATGGAGCAGGGAAGGTGGTGTGTCCACAGAGCAGCAAGTTGTCCTGTGTGGCTGGGGCAACGGGACAGCAAGGAAGAGGAGGGTGGCAGGAGGCAAGGCTGAGGGGGGACTTTGCCCACCTCCCGCCCTGCCTTGTCCCAGGTATGCAGGGGAGCAGACTCTCCTGCCTGCAAAGAAAAGGCCATGGCAGAGGGTGGGGGAGGGACACTGGGGCCTTGGCCTGGAGGGAGGGACCAGAGCCCAGGGCGGCCCGACGTCTGCTGCCACCCATGGCAGGTCCCTCCCTCCCCTCTCGCAGTGTGGCACCTGCTCGCTCCCAGGCCCAGTGCTTGTGGTCAGTCGAGCGAGTCTACACGTGGTAGTTCAGGCTCCGTGGGAGCTCAGAGGATGGGCACCTACAGCTTAGGAGAGCTCCAGGAAGGTTTCCTGGAGGAAGTGGTGCTTGAGCTGAGATTTGAAAGGACGTTTGGAATGAGCCAGATAAAGAATGGAGGAAGGGCATTGCAGGCAGAGAAACAGCCTGTGCAGAGGCAGGGCGGTGTGCAGCGTGCTGAGCCCAACGCAGTGCAAGCAGTCCCACAGCGCAGGCCTCGGGGTGTGGAGGTGGGGACTGGCCCCATGAGCTTGGGCATCAGCACCTCTTCCAAGCCTGGCTCCCACACTGGGAAACCACGTGGCCTGCAGCGAGAAGTCAGGGAGGAGGCTGGCTCTTCCCAAGGCTCTCGACAGCCCTGGCACTCCCGGACTTGTCTGTGTGGCAGACCACAGGGCATCAGGCCCAGTGTCTGTGGCTACACCAGGCCTCCCCCACCCCCACAGGGCGCCCCACGGACGCACGGGCCCAGCACCTTTGACCTACAGATGAAGTTCGTGTGCGGCCAGTGCTGGCGGAATGGGCAGGTGGTGGAGCCTGACAAAGACCTCAAGTACTGTAGTGCCAAGGCCCGGCACTGGTGAGCGGCCCGGGCATACTGGGCCCCCTGACTGCCATGGGGGAGGCCGGGACCTGAGAGTCCCCAAGCCCCCCCCAACCAGCCTCCCACTGTGTCCCACAGCTGGACGAAGGAGCGGCGGGTCCTTCTGGTGATGTCCAAGGCCAAGAGGAAGTGGGTGTCTGTGCGGCCGCTGCCCTCCATCCGCAACTTCCCACAGCAATACGATGTGAGTGGTGAGGGGGCAGTGGGACCTGGGGGCCCAAGGACCTGGGGCCTGGGAGGGCTGAGGCAGTGAGGCGGTCAGCCGGACTCAGGCCTGCCCTGCCTGCCCCCCAGCTCTGCATCCACGCGCAGAATGGCCGCAAGTGCCAGTACGTGGGGAACTGCTCCTTCGCACACAGCCCAGAGGAGAGGGATATGTGGACCTTCATGAAGGAGAACAAGAGTGAGTGGGCAGGCGGGGCCAGGCCTCACCCTAGTGGCCCACTGGGGGACACCAGCACCTCAGCAGGCCAGAGCACGCTCCGTGACGCCCTTTGCTCCAGCACCTCAGACATGCCCTCGCTGTCTTCTGTGGTGGACTAAGCCCTGGGGCCAGGCAGCCCGGCAGGGGTGGGAGGGTCCTGGGACGCCCATGGCTCCGGATCTGCTGAGAGTCAAACCGCATGGGGGTCACGGCCAAGTGGATGGAGAAGCCCCTTACCAGGCACTCTGTCCTGGCCCCCACCCAGTCCTGGACATGCAGCAGACCTATGACATGTGGCTGAAGAAACACAACCCTGGGAAGCCTGGGGAGGGGACCCCGATCAGCTCACGGGAAGGAGACAAGCAGATCCAGATGCCCACGGACTACGCCGACATCATGGTAACGTCCACCCCTGGGGGCGGGGCAGGAGCGGGCCCAACCTCACCACGGAGGGCGGCTGGAGGGCGGTGGCCTGGCCAAGGGTGGGGAGCAGGCGCCCACGGTGCTGTACCCCCAGATGGGCTACCACTGCTGGCTCTGCGGCAAGAACAGCAACAGCAAGAAGCAGTGGCAGCAGCATATCCAGTCCGAGAAGCACAAGGAGAAGGTCTTCACGTCCGACAGCGACGCCAGCGGCTGGGCCTACCGCTTCCCCATGGGCGAGTTCCGGCTCTGTGACAGGTGCTCTGGGGAGGCCGGGCCACGGGTGGACACAGGGGGCCCGCGGGTTGGGGCGGGCCTGACACCGTGGGGGCCACAGGCTGGCCCTGGAGCTGGAGCGCAGGGGGTGGTAAGGCTAGAAAAGCCACCTGGTGGCACAGTGGTTAAGCGCTCGGCTGCTAACCAAAAAGTCGGCAGTTTGAACGCACCAGCCATTCCACGGGAGAAACGTGGCCGTCTGCTTCCATAAAGATTTACAGCTTTGGAAACCCTATGGGGCAGTGCTACTCTGTTCTATAGGGTTGCTATGAGTCAGAATCAAATCGACAGCATTGAGTTTGTTTTTATTTTTTTTTGAGGGGGGTTGAGTGTGGGTACAGCCAGGGCAAGAGACCCAGACCTGCCAAGCCCCCTACTTTGCAGCCCTGGGTCAGATCCCAGAGAGGCTGCGACAAAGCACCTTGCCCCCAGCCTGGCTGCCCAGGCGGAGGCTGTGGGAAGGGCCAGGGTGTGGGCAATGACCCCTCCCGCCCACAGGCTCCAAAAAGGCAAGCCCTGCCCAGATGGGGACAAGTGCCGCTGCGCCCATGGGCAGGAGGAGCTCAATGAGTGGTTGGACCGGCGCGAGGTGCTGAAGCAGAAGCTCGCCAAGGCCCGCAAGGACATGCTTCTGTGCCCGCGGGACGATGACTTCGGCAAGTACAACTTCCTGCTACAGGAGGGCGGGGATGTTGCCGCCCCAGAAGCACCTGCTGCCACTGCCGCCGCCGCAGCCGCCGCCGCCGCCACCACCACCACCACCACCACCACCACCACCGGGGAGTAGGGCCAAGTCTTGGCCTTGGGCAAAGTCCTGGGGTCAGGGGTTAGGGTGGAGACAGAGGGCCTGATAGAGGGGCCAGGGCAGGCCGGGACAGGGGGTGGGTAGCTGCCCTCGCCAGGCAGCCTCCAGCCCCCCAGGCCCCGTCTGTCCCTTCTGCCCCCACCACCCAGGTATGCAGACCCAGGTGCACATGCTGCAGCCCCAAGTGGTCCTGGGGTCCTCGTCCTGCTGAAAGCCTGGGCAGACCAGCTCCCCACCCCCACGGTTCTGCTGGCTGGGGGACGGGCCCTTAGCTGGCCCCTGCAGCTTCAGCCTACAGCTTTAATTTCTGTCCTCTCCTGACGCTCAGGGCTGGGGAGCCTGGGGTCCCCACTTGAATCTGCAGCAGGAGATCCTTCTCCCTGCCCCACCCCACCACCCCCCCACCTCCCTGGGGGTAGATCAGGACACAACCAAGGGCAGGAGGCCCCATTAGCTTTAAAATGCAGCCCCGGATGAAGCTGGGAACACTGTACTGATCACCTACCCCTGGGGCCTGAGTTTTCCCTCTGGGTGGGAGGGAGGGAGGGGCTGGGCTGGATGATCCCTGAAGCCAAAGGAGCCGTGTTCTCTTTAATGACACAATCTCTGGCCCCTCCATGGTGGGCCCTGAATGTGGATGGTGGCTCCTTAAAGCCTTCCAAGATGATCCTGCCCAAACCCCCATTTCGCAGATAGGAAAACTGAGGCCTAAAGGGAGAGAATGACCTGCCAGGGTCTCCAGCCTGCAGCACGAGGCAGAGACTTGGGGCCCATTATGGACGAGCCGCAGGCTCCCCGGCAGGGATGGGATGTGCAGCTGGGGTCTCGGCAGCCACGGGCTGGGGAAGGGGACTCGGGGCCTGGGCCTGTCAGTATCCCTGTGGAGGGACAGTCCCTCCTCAGGGTGGGTGTGGAGGGGCAGCAGCAGAGGTTATAACGTTCCCAGCCGAGGATGCCAGCCTGGCTGTTTGTTCAGAAGAGGTGGTATGGGGCCGTGCAACCAGGAGCTCAGGTTCTGCAATGGTGGGGAGGGGGAAGAGGAGGGAATCAGCCCTGGACACCAAAGGCCACTCCAGGATTAGACCCACCCCTCCTGGGGACCCAGTAGGGTCCTCTCCTCCTCCTCTCATAGATCCAGATATACAATTTTGACCTTCTTTCCCAACCCCACCCTGATCCCCGGCCCTACCAGCTGCCTGGGACCCCAGCCCCTGCCCCCACCCACCGAGCCCTTTCCCAACCCTCTCATCTGACATGTGGACTCCCTCCTCTCCATCCCACCCCCGCAGGCAGCCCCTGCCTCCCCTGGTTCCCCAGACATTCCAGAATACCCCACTCCATTGTCACAAGGAGTGGGCACCCCCGGAAGGAACCAGGGACCCAGGCTGGGCTGGGGGTGAGTTGGAGAGAATGGAACCCCTTATTTCTCCTCGAGCAAGGATCGGCAGTGTGCGGATGATGTGATGGGGTACAGGGGGTAGGGAACCCTGTCCCTCCAGCTGCCCCCGCCTGGCCTTTTCCCTATAACCATGGCATGCACCCTTTCCTCTTGCCTGACCCCTTCCCCCCAGCAGGCCAGCACTGCAGAGTTTGGGTGCTGGTGGCGTGGCTGGGGGCTGGGGGAGGAGTGCCCATACCCAAGGTGGGGGCCATGGCCCTGAACGTGGATGACACTTGTTCCCCTGGTCCGTGGTGTTGCAGTTTGTCGTCACCAGCCTTGTTTCTAGTGTGTATATATCTCGCCCCTGCGGTGCATATATACACAGGTATTAAATATATCGCTCTATATAATATTATATATGTGTGTGGTATCCAAGGGATCACTTCCAATGAAGGCTAAAGATAAAGGACTTGGCCAGGAAATACAGCCACTCTGGCACGATGAGTGTTTCCGGCTTGTCAGAGGGCCGGGTGTGAGGAGACAAGGACTAGAACTTGGGGCCAAGGTGATTTGGGGGTGGGAGTGCTCCCTGCCTGGCCCAGCTCTGTGTGGTGCCCTCCCAGACCACCAGAGCCCAGTGGGGAGAGAGCGGGAGTGCTCAGGGAAAGAAAAAGCTGTGTGCTTGTCTCCACTGGAAGCAAGAGGACTCAGTCCAGAGTTTTCTTCTCCAGCCTTCTGGGGGCCTTGGAATCCAGGGCTGCCCGAGGATCCCCTGAAGGCTGGGAAGAGAGAGGGGAGGCTGGAATGGCTGGGTGTGGGGAGGGAAACCAGAACACCCGAGGGGAATTACTCAGTTGTGACCCCTGGGAGGGGTGGCTCAGAGGCCCAGAGAGTTGAGTTGGGCCTGTGCCCACCCCAGCAGGCAGGGGACAGATGGAGAGGACAGGACAGCACAGCATAGCATTGTGTCAGTGGAGGTCCCACTAGTGTGTGTCCCTTTGCGGTGGGGGCCTGGGAGGCTGCATTTCTCAGCAGCTGGGCAGTAATCAATTTAATGGTCCTTTAAAGGTGTCTGTGTATTAAAAAATTTAAGAATACCACACTTTAATATTAAATATTCATAAAGTCTAGTATCTTGATAATAATGTAGATGTTTTAATAACAATTTTTGTCCTTCTTAAAATAAAATGAAAGAAACTTGCTCCTTTTAGCCTTTGTTCTAGCAAATAAACGTGCACTTTGACCTCTGTCCCCAAGGTGTCACTCCTGCTCCTCCCCACCTGGGGTTTATGCCCCGGGGCCTGGGCTGTCCTCGTGGGGCCAGGCTGGCAATGGGCAGGCCTCGAGGCGGACATTCTGAAGGATGAGGGGCAGGAGGTCTGTGTCCTGCTGTAAACACCCAACCTAGCTGACTCCAGCTCTGGCAGCACCTGGCTGACAGGGACACTCTGTGCTCTGTACAGGTGGCCTGTGGCTCACTGTGCCCGCTCTTCTGCAGCCCGCCTGCTTTGGCCCTCTGTGCAGGGCGGTCCATGGTACCCACCCTCCCCTGCTCTTCCTGTATGTGCCATCCTGGCTGCAGAGCACCAACCTCTACCCTTTCCGGGTATGACTTTTCCAGGAAGGCAAAGGGCCAGACCATGCTTTGGAAGGTGCTCCCACGAAGCCCTGAGGGCAACCGAAGCCACGTAGGCCCCTTTCCTCATCTTTCCAAAGAGAAGGCCTTCAGAGCAGGACTTCTCAATGAGGGACACCTGTAATTGCTGGGGTGGATTGTGTGTGGCTACAAGGGGTCCTGATGGGATGGGCTGCATGTGTCCAGCTTTAGACTGCAGTATACAGTGGCCCAGGGACAGATGTCACAGGCTTGTGAATTTTCTGAAGGCAGGGAGTCTCCTGGGCCAGGAGCTCACATGGCCAGGTATGCAGTAGGTGCTCAAGTGCTTGATAAGTATGGGATGCCCTTTCTCTGCACCAGGCACAGTGATCTAGCACATCTGTCCACAGCAGCCTTGCACATTTGGTGTCCAAATTGTGTGGCTCAGAGAGGTTCAACGAAGGTGCCAAGGACACGCGGGAGGCAGAGCTGAGACTGGGAACTGGCAAAGGTCCCTTCAGCTGTGGTGTCCTGTGGGTCTCAGTACCCATGGCCACACCAAGAAACCCCAAAGCAGTACAGCCAGGCGCAGCTCCTGGAAGAAGAATGCAGGCGCACCCTCGGGCCAGCGTCAGTGCCTTCCTTGAGCTGAGAGATATAGGAGGAGTCAGATAAGCAGGACTTCAGTTAACCCACTGGACATCAATTCTTAAATTCTCATAAACAACCAGAACAGTTGCTGCCGAGTGGAATCAACTCCAACTCATGGCAAACCCATGGGTGTCAGGGTAGATGTGCTTCATAGGGTTTTCAGTGAGTGTGATCTTTCGGAAGTAAGTTGCCAGGCTTTTCTTCTGACGTGCCTCTGAGTGGATTCAAACCACCAACCTTTTGATTAGTAACCGAGTGCCACTGAAGTACCTACTCCTTAAATTCTCATAAATTCCCTTAAATTCGCTTCTGGTTGTTAAGCATTGAGTACTTACCCCATTGCAGACCCTAGAGTACAAGATTCCTGGAGAAACCGTGGCTCCCTGGAATTCACAGTCAGGGGACTGACCTAAATAGAAGATTGCAGGATGATGTGATGGGGGCAGTGACAGGAGATATTCGGGGGGCGAAGGAGGATACCTCATCCAGGCTGGGGAACCAGGGAGAGCTTCCTGGAGAAGGTGAAACTGCAATTAAGAATTTACAGATATTTTTACATCATTGTAATCTGAGTGCAGGCACCCTGGGTGGTGCAAATGGTTAAGCACTAGACTACTAACCGAAAGGTCGGTGGTTCAAACCCACCCAGAGATGCCTCAGAAGAAAAGCCTGGCAATCTTCTGAAAGGTCACGGCCTTAGAAACCCTATGAAGCAGTTCTACTCTGCACACATGGGGGTGCCATGAGTCTGAATCATCTCGTCGGCAACTAACAATTTGTGTGCACTGACTTTTGTTTCTCTCTCTCTCGATTCTGCTTCACGGATGCGTTTCCGCGAACCCACATGGCCTGGATATTTAGTGGCTGCTATCTCATCACGGCAGTCACAGAGCAGTCCTGTCTCTGACTTCAGTCCTGTGAGCAGGGCTGCTGTGAGCTCACCAGCCATGGTGCACCTGTGCCTGTCCCCACTTCCATTCCTGAAAAGTTGCTTCTGAGGACAGGCGGGTGGGGTCTGTCAGGAGCCTGCAGGCTGGGGCTGGGGCAGCTCTGCACCCCCTCTAGAGAAGGCCCGGAGGGCTCTGCCAAAAAGCGGCATCCACATCTACCCCCAGTGGAGGAGCCCTCCGCTGCCTCCCAGACCTCCATCTGGCCTGGGGGACCATCCCCTGTGAGGCCAAGAGAAAATACCTCTGGCTCTCGGGCTGACTGATGACCAGTGTGCATCTGTCTCCCCTGGTGTCTTCATTTCCTGGTCTCGAATTTAAATGTGCAGTGCTGGCCAACCAAGAGGGCGAGACAGTGAGCTTTCTTGAGCAAGTTCTTCCCCAGTCTGGGCCTCAGTTTCCCCAACTGGACAGTGTAGGAGATGCTCTCATGGGACCTTTCCTGCTCTGAGCGTGACCTTGTGTCCACTAAGGGCACCTGCCTGACCGACACAAGGCAAGCGGGAGATCACAGCTGCCCTGCCAAGAGACCTTGCCGTCCACACATAATGGACACTGTCCCCAGTGAGTTGGGGGCAGATAGACTATGGAAGCCCAAGGGTGGGGGTGGGAATGGGCTCAGGGGCCTCCATAAGGAACCCACTGGTCCCAGACCATCTGCAGTGGGCATCATATCTCTGAGCCAGGAACCCCGAGATCCAGACCATCCCCCTCCCAGGTGGCCCGGCTAGTGTATCCAGGTGTGCATGTGGCTTCCTCTCTCCCAGGTGTGTCCCGTGTGACCCCACCTACGACCTCCACAGTGCTTGGCCCAGCTACCTGCTGCTGTGACCCCTGCCAGCCACAGGCGGTGCTGCAAGTTGATGTTGTGATGTAGAGTGGGGGTGTCTGGCTGGACTGACTCCCAGTGGCATGAAAATCTCTTCAGGGTGGAGTGTGTGGTTTAACTTTGAAGTCCTCCCAGGGCCTAGCCTGATGCCAGGTGTGTGGTCAGCACTTACGGTCTTAGAGGCTGCACACATTTGTACATGAGGAGTCGTCTGCAGAGCGTTCACAAAAACGAAATCTCATGCACCAGGTGGGTATTCTGGAGACATGCACGGTCCTCCATATTGCCTCTGGAACCATGCTCTGTAGGCAGCTGTCTTCCCATCTTTGTGTGACACCTGTCTTGCACTCAGGAGGGTCACACAGGCACAGGGCTCCAGCCCGGGGTCTAGCCTGGAGCAGTGGAGTATAAAAAGGCCTTTCCTTCGCATTTACAAAATCCTCCCAACGCCAGATGAAGAAATAAGGAGTAATAAAAACAGGAAGAAGGGGAGCGGGGAAGAAGGATGTTTCTGAAGCATACCTTTAGAAATAGTTTTGAGCTTTGAGCCATGTAACTGTTTTTTGTATTCAGAAACTAAAATTAATTTGTAAGTAATTTGGGAAAAGAACGTTACTTTGGAGAGGGTTATCAGGGAGCGACAGAGGATAATGAGAGAAAGCTGGGGACTGTTAGAAGGGGAGAAACCATAAGGGGTTCCTGGAGTATTGGATTCTGTGCAAAACAGCATTTTGGAAAGGGCCGAGGAGTGCGGAGAAGTCAAGGACAGCACAGGGGACCAAGTGCTCACTGCATCCAACCTGGGGAGACAGAACTAGAGCCAAAGGAAGCTCAGGGCTCCCCATACTCAGTAGACTGGAGCTGAGACCCAGAAGAGCTGTGTGGCTTGTTCCAGACCCCACCTGTGTGTGTGGCAGAATTGAGGCCCTGGCATACCTGGGCCACGGGGCTGGGCTCTGATGTTGGTCTCTGGTGGACAGCAACATACAGAACCTTGGCATAACCCACAGGTTCAAGTGGCCTGGGGGCCACAGAGGCCAGACAGTGTCCTGGGGGGAAGGCAAGGAAGAAGACTACAGCAAACAGCCAGCTGCCATCAAGGTCCCAGGATGGGCTGGGGGCAGTGAGCCTGCGAGGGGTTTTAGTGATACCTTCCTCTCCCCTCCCCACCCCACCAAAGGCCAAAGAGCCTCAGCCTGCAGGGCTAGCCACTTCTCTTAGGAGAGCAGGCTCTGCAGAGGCATGAGCCCCACTGATGCAGGCTGCATGGACACGCCCTGCAGGCCCTTGTGGCGTGACACAGCCACAGCAGAACATGCCAACAACCCCAGAGGCTCACTAGCTTGCAGGTGAGCACACGCTGCCCGTTCATTTGCCTGTGCCTGCCAGCACAGGGCTGTGCTTTATGCTGGTCCTGCCTATGTCCTTCTGTCTTGCTAGGGTCTCAGGACCCAGCCCAGATGGTTTCCATGGCGGCCGCTCTTCACTGGGCCTCCAGGCTGCGTGTGGGAGCCTGCTGGCTGTGGGCGTGGAGTGCACTCTTCATTCTCACCTGGCAGCCCTGGCGCTGGCTCCCAGCCTGGGGGGAGAACTTCCCTTTGCAAAGTTAGATAACAGGCCGCCCCTGCAGAGGATTGGCTCCACGTGCTTCTGCTGGTGAGCCAAGGGGCCAGGCCCGCCCCTCCAGGCAGCGGGAAAGGGAAGGCCAGGCCTGGCTGCAGTGGAGCTGGCAGGTGGCCAAGCAGGGGGTGGCCGAGTGGGCCGGGCTGTGCTGCCCATTGGCTGCCTCGGGCTCCTGCCCCGCCTGCTCCAAGCCCGCAGCTCCCCGCCAGCCACTGCCTTCCCGCTGCTTCCAAACTCCCGGAGCGAGCACCTCCTGCAGGCAAGCTGTGACCAGATCAGAGTGGCCCCTGCCATGGACATGCCAGAGGTCCTCAAGTCCCTGCTGGAACACTCTCTGCCTTGGCCAGAGAAGAGGGCAGGTAGGAGCAGGGGTGACCACACTGGCTGACTGCCCAGGTGCCAAGGGTGGGGGCAGCCTGGTGCGGTGGTAGGGCAGGCATCTCCAGGCAGAGAGAGGGTCCTCAGCAAGGGTCTGCTCTTGACCCCTTCCTGGGTGCGGAAAGGGCCAGGTTGGGGGAGGCAAGTAGGTGCCACACCAACTCAGGGACTGCCCCAAAGACTGCCAGCTTCAGGACGCGTGTCAGGGAGCAGCTACCGATGACAGGTGCTGTGCTCACATGGGCCAGGGACAGACAAGAGGGCCTGGTGGAAGAATCTAGCAAGACGCTGGTTGCTTGTGAGGTTCCCTCCCCTGCATGTTGAGATGCACAGGGGAGAGGGAGAGACTGGAGATTCAGTGGCCAGGGCCCTGTGTCTGGAGAAGAGGCGTCCCCAGGCGGCGCCTCGGCTCCTGCTTGAGGGCGGCTGATCTCCGGCTGGGATGAAGGCTGTTATGTAACAGGACCACAGGCTCGAGCCCCGCGTTCCTAGGATACTACAGGCAAACATGGGGTGGGGGGGGAGAAGCGGGGGGGCAGGGGAATGGGGGGGCAGGGGGGCGGGGGGGCGGGCGGTCACGGGAGAGGCAGAGGAGGGCGTGGGTGAGGCAGCTCTGGGCCAGCACCAGGTGTCTCCCAATTCTGCCTGGGAGCCCCAAGGCCATGGTCAGCTTGGGAAGAGTTGGAGGCCGGCTTGCTCAGGGCACCCCTCCTGATACACATCCCTCCAAATCTCTTCTCCTCCGAGACGCCAGGTGCTCGCACCCAGGTCCTCATTGCTCAACTGTTCTCTGCCTCTCGGTCTCCCCTCAGGAGACCTTTCTCAGGCCTCTCCCTCATCCTGCTGTGCTGGCACTGATAGAGTCCATCACCAGGTGGCCCTGGTTGTCCCCGCAGGACTTCCTTCCACAGGACTGTCAGCCCACTTCCCCAGACTTGGGAGCCTGGGACAAACAGTCACTGTCCTTCCTCTCACCCGCAGGGAGTGGGCTTAGGCAGTTTTTACATCAGGAAAGGAGGGACAGCTGACTCTGGTCATGGCAGATGATCCTGTGGTTCAGGGCATGGTGCCAGGGGGCTCTCTTATGTGGCTTTGGGTCCAGGGTGTTGTGGTTTTGAATGCTGGGGCAGTCCGGGCCACCCTCTGACATGGGCCTCATAGGAGGTGCTCCTGGGCCCTGCTAGCACTTAGGACTCCAACTGCTCACCAGGAGAAGCCCATTTTAGGGGACCCCTGCAACTCACCTGACAGATGAGCCTCAGGTGGAGTCTATGCCCACAAACAGGCCACAGCCTTTTTGGTGTCCCTGAATGGCCTGCATGGGTAGGTGAAGCTGGAAGGCTTCTTCCAAAAACTTCCAAAATCTAGAGGCAGAGGGCCCCTTTCTTGGTCCTGGCACCCAGGGTAGGCAGCATAGCACCCCAGGACCCCACCCAGGCCATCCCAGGATCTCTGGGTACGTGGACAGGTTACAGCTGGTGGCCAGCAGCTCGGCAGGGTCAGCTCCCAGCTGGAGAGGGAAGGGCTCTCAGGGGCGACTCAGGGCACTGCTCCTCAGACAAGGATCACCAGGCCTTTGAAGTGTGGCGGCAGCTGCTGGCTGCTGGCACTCCCTCTGATCTGCAGAGCCCTGCAACGCAGAAAGTCCCCCTTGCTCACTGGGGTGGGCAGAGCCGGGACCCAGTGCTGAGGGGACGCATCCAAGGCCTCAGGTAGAGTTTTGCCAAGCACTGGCTGGCTCTGTCTGAGGATTTTGGGTCTGGTATGGCTGGTGGGTCAAAGCAGCCACCTCCTATCACCTCTGCGTGTGGCATCGCACTGATGGCCAGAAGCATGAGGTCTTGTAGAGCTGGCAGATGCCTGTGGCCAACAGGGCGCACAAAATGGAGGTGCATCAATGCACCTCACAAAGACCCCACTCATTACTGTCCCCTCCACAGTTGCCACTTTCCAAAGCTCCCAGTCTCTCCAAATAGTTTCTAAAAATAAAGACATCTACCTCAAAAGCAATAGACCTTGGTGAAAGGGAGTACATACACCAATCAGAGCTAGAGTTTCTAGCATGGTACAGTCATGTAGCCAGCACTAAGTTCTCGTTGAGTCGGCCTCTCTTTCCGTTCGATACCACTCCAGCAGACCCTGGGAGGCAGACCACAGGTCTGTGAGTTCTGTGTGTTCATTACAATGAATCATTGAACCCAGCAGAGAAGTCGAGAGTGCCATGGGAGGGATGGCTGGTATCAGAACTGGTAAAAAGGTTGGAGAGAGGAGGTATGTCTGACCTCTGCCTCAGAGGAATCAGCCTTGGGCTGCTCATCTTGGTTCTGGGGGCAGACCCACAGAGGTGACCAGCCGCCATTGCCTCTGAGGAAGCAGGGGTTCCCTCAGGCTCCTGGGCCCTCGCTCTGGCAGCTTTCTGCGGGCCCCCATCAGGTGTGAAGGGGGCAGGGTGCTCTTCAGGAAACTGAGGACCTATTTACAGACTCCCCACTTTCTCTTCTTTACCCAGCCCTGTGACTGTGCCTCAGCACATGATTAGGTCAAATACATAGCGTATCTCCAGTAGGAGGGAATTTCCAAGGAAAGTCACACAGAACGTGAGAAATTCTAGGTGTGTTCTCACTAGACTTAGCTCTCCCACCTCTTGCAGTCTCTTGTTTCATTTCTTAGTTCAGAGACTCCCCCAGAGGTCCCACCTTGGGACCCCCTCCCTCTTGCTCCCGCCCCAGCCTACCGGGAACCTCTGCCTCTTCCCCGCCCCTGGAGAAGCAGGCTTTCCAAAACTCAGCAGGCCGGGACAAGCCTCCCTTGGCTTCAGGTTATAACGGCCACCTGGCAGTCCATCACCAAGGTCCGCCTGTTTGGCCAGCCTCCCTGTGGGCAGAGAAATACATGTCCAGCAAAAGGGTGGGTCTGTACCCCAGAGTCTGACTCTGTTTCCCCTCTGTGTCTCTGGGCCCTGATCCCTAAGGGCTTTTCTTCCTGTCTCTGCTCCAGCCCTTTCTCCCAAGGATTCTCTTCCAAGAGTTGGTTCTGTTCCAGGCCACTCACTCTAGCCCCATTTCTCGCTTCTTTCTTCTGCTTCTGGAAATACCTTGCTTCTCTAAACTGTATCATTAGCTCCTTATACCCCACCTTCCTGGACCCTACAGGGCCTTGGCTAGCCTCAGAGGCTGCCCCCCATCTTTCTGCCAGCCTTGATCACTCAGGCCTCCTTTTCAGGGGACTGTGTAGCATGAAAACACACTCCCAGGTTGAACAAGGCCTTCATCTTGAGCTGTGTAGGCAGGGTCCCTGTATGGGACCCCTTAAACCAGAGTCACTTCTGAGTGCAGCAGCACAGGGCTTATACCCAGAGACAAGGAGGAGACTCCTGGCCACGTGGCCTTGCTATGCTTCTCTCTCTCCATCCCCAATCTGTGAAAAGGGGAAAAAGAATGCCTGCTTCACAGGCTTGTTGCTAGGATCAGATCAGTTATCCTACGTGAAAATGTTTGCAAACTGTGAATTGCCATACTGTTTTCTCTGTGAAATGCAGAGTGCTGTGGCCGTCTGTTCTGCTCCCTCTACCTACATCACATTTGCAACCCGAACCCAAGCCCCTTCTCCCCACCTTCCTTTCTGTGGATGTTCTCCTGAAAGAACTGGAATATTGCAGGTTTGTGGACGCGCGTGCATGCACGTGCGCGCGCGCACACGCACGCACACGCACACGCACACACACACGGCTATCTCCTTGGAAATGCATGCTGAGGCTCTGAGGGGCATGTTGCCACCAGCCCTGTACCAGATGGGTCGGCAGGCTGTCAGTGGGACTCTGCAGAGGAGGCAGGGGTGCAGGGAGGAGGGGCTTGGTGTCTTCCTCCTGGTGGACTGAGGAAAATGAGCAGAGAGGGTGGACTCAGGCCAGGACAACTGTTGAGCTTGGCCTTATTAAAGGTCCATATGGTTTCCTCTACTCCCAGCCTAGGGGACCAGAGCAACACTGAGAAATAAAGACGTTTCCTTTCAGGGAAGGAGAAGGGTGGGGGGGACCTGTCCATGTGCTGCATGTGAGCAAATTTAATCATCATCAAAAACAGAAAACAAAAACAAGCCAGTTGCCATCAAGTCAATTCTGACTCACGGCGACCGCACGAGTGTCAGAGCGGAATTGTGCTCTGTAGGATTTTCAATGGCTGTGATCTCTCAGAAGCAGATTGCCAAGCCTTTCTTCCGAGGCACCTCGGGTAGATCTGGACTGCCAACCTTTCAGTTACTAACAGAGTACTTAATCATTTGCACCACCCGGGGAACCTAATCTTCACTACAAGCTTCTAAACTGTGTACTGCACCCGATCCTCTGGTGATGAACTCAGTGAGATCGTCCACCCTCAGGGCCAGCATGTGGTCCCAGCTCTCCTTTCTTCTCTCCTGTCTCTGGGGCCTAGAGCCGTCTTGGCTACCTCTTGGCCCTCACCACTCAGGGAAATGTGAGGAACTCATTCTTACCTAGACAGCTTCAAGGAGTGCCCCTTCCAGATGGCTTTGCATCTTATCAGGCCTGACTCACAGGCTAGGCTGCTAAAGGGATGAGTCCCAATTCTAACAGACACCTTCCCTGAGCACGGGCCAGGAATTGTGCTATGTGCTTTTACGTCACTGTCTCTGAATGGCTTTGCAAAGAAGCTGTGATTGTCCACCCTACAGATGAGGGAACTGATGCTCAGAGGTGGGAAGGCCACACGGTTGTCAAGGGTTTGCACCCAGCTCGGCCGTTTATAGGCTCTTCCCTACACACAGGATATCCTGGGGTCTCTGAAACCACGTCACAGGGTGGCCCCTTTTCAGTCACGCAGTCATTCGACATTGACTGAGAGGTCCCTGTTCGCCTGACATTTGTGTTCTATAGGAGAGAGACAAATGCTGAGCAGTCAGAAGGGTCAGGGCCAGCCTCTTTGAGGGAGTGACATTTGAGGCCTGGATGGTGAGGAGGAGGCAGTTACATGAGGAGCTTTCAGGCTAAGGCAACAGCACCTCCAAAGGCTCCTTCCTGGGGCAAGAAAGACTAAATGTGTCTGAGGAATAAATGGCCATTGTGAAAACAAAAGGGCCACTGTGGATGCAGAAAGTGAACAAGTGAAGGAGAAATAAGAGGTGAGGTTACAGGGCCTTGGAAAGCCTGCAGGGCCTTGAAGGCCACCCCACCACTCGCTCCGTTCTTGGGGAAGTGGCAGGTGAGGAGGAACGTAGTATCCCCAGAACCACCCAAGATGGAATAACAATGAGTTAACTTTAATTGAACACTTGCTATGCGCCAACTTCTATACTCAGCATTGTGCCTGAATCGATTCCTTGACTTATGCTACTAAGGCACAGAGAGGTTAAGTAACTTGCCCAAGGTCACACAGGAAGTGGTAGAAGCAAGAACCAGACCCATATGGTCCAGCTCCAGAGCCCACACCCAACCCCCGTGCCCCCACCACAGCTTCAACTGGAGAAACCTTGGGATGTGGCAAAGGTCAGAGGTGAGGGCTCCTCTTTGGAAACGGCACTCATGGGCAGCTCTCCCCCTGTAATCTAAGCCCTGAGAGTGGGGAAAATGCCAGCTAAACAGGAAATTAGTACTCTTGAGAGTTCTGATGAGATGGGCAAGAGGTAATAAAGAGACTCTACCCGCCACTTCTCCCCTGGAGGAACACACTCCCCAGGCACAAACCACAGAGCCCAGAACTAGGCAGCCACAGGTATGCGGACCAGAAAGGGGCAAGCTGCCTGCTAGTTGAGTGCTGGACTTGCCAGGAGGACATCTCATGTTTGTCATTCCAGGTTCAATTGTGAGTCAAAACACAATGACTGTTATTTAATGTTAGTAACGCTCCAAACGTATATGACTTGGCTCCGAAGGGTTTTGTTAACCCTCCTACCAGCACTGACAACAAAGTAAGCCAGCAAATATTTACTGAAGTTACCAGCCTGAACAAAGCACTGTGCTTCCGGCATTTTCTATGGGCAGAGGGCACAGATAACTGGTCTTTGTTGGAGCTCAATGGAAGCCTTATCGTCATTCTGCCCATACGCATACCAGGCTCATGTCACATTTCTCTGTACCTCAGAAGACGAAGTGGTGCTGTTCTTGGAGATGCTGAGTATATGGCCACACACACACACACCCACTGCTGTCAGGTCGATTCTGACTCACGGTAACCCTATAGGACAGAGTAGAGGTGCCCCATAGGGTTTCCAAGGAACAGCTCGTGGATTTGAACTGCTGACCTTTGGTTAGCAGCCAAGCTTTAACCACTGTACCACCAGGACTCCTGTACATGGCCAGTGAGATCATTGCATGGTATCTGGCCAAAGGCTCTTGTGCTGGAATTTGAGCTCCTCTGAACATCAGACTTAAGTAGTAATAATGTAAATGGGCAGGATGGCATTAGGAGAGTCACTTGGTCTGCGTATGCTCAACTGAAGCAAGCTTTTAAGCTGGGTTGGTTAGCAGGTTTCTGGAACGTTAAAGAGTAGAATTTAAAACTAGTCCAGCTCTGGAAAATGGACATTTCATGTACTGTCTCTGCTCTAGCTTCAACTCTAGAAGTTATCCTCAGGCCCACGGCCTTCCTCACGCCCCAAATAAATCTACCCCGACCCAACACAGCCTGAATGGAAGGGGATGAGGGCTCCCACCTCATTCTACATAGACACTTGCAATTGTTATCACAGCTAGTCCTTGTGAGGTAAACACATCCATCTCTTTCCAAGAGGGAAATAACTGAGGCTTACACAGAAGTCACTTGCCCAAGGCCACACAGCTGGTCAGTGGCTGATGGGAGAACCCACCCGGGTGCCTCCCAAGCTTACAAGGATGCTGCTGTTCCAGAACGCATGCTTCCCTCTGGAAGCCACTGCACTGAAAACCTATTACTAAAAACTACTAAGGTGCCCCTTCACACCTTTAAAATCTTAACCACATAATAACGTGTTCTTTTTATGGAGTTTCTTTCTTTGTGGGGCTCATAAACATCATGGAAATTAGCCAATTACCTTGCACATTTATTCCTCCACTAAGAGAAGGGAGAAGCAGCCCTGGTGTCACAACAGTTAAACACTCGGCTGCTAACCAAAAGGCTGGCGGTTCAAAGCTACACAGCGGCTCCATGGGATAAAGACCAGGTGATCTGCTCCTGTAAAGATTACAGCCTAGAAAACCCTATGGGACAGTTCTACTCTGTCACATGGGGTCGATAAGTATCCAAAATCGACTGGACGGCACCTAACAACAGAAGGGAGAAGGTTGCACTCGGTATTACCCTCACTTTACCAATAGGACACAGAGGTAGAGTGAGGTGTTTATGCTTTTCTCAGATCAGATGTAGAAGGAAGAGAACTACTGGGTCCATCCTCCTCACTGGTGCTGCTGTTACCAGTCAGCAATGTAGTGAATTCCACAACATGCAATTAAGCATGAGAGAACGTGTCCTGCACTACTGGGGACACACCATTTGCCCTTCGGTTATCCAGGTAAAACCCCTCTCTCTGGGGAGTGTCGGCACATGAACAGACAATAGAATCAAAATTAAGTCTTAAAGTCCTAAACTGTTTCCTCATTTCTCAACAGTCACTTGCCTGTTAGGTTGGTTGCTCAGGGCTGGGTGATGGGTGGAGTAGGCATTATCTGTTTTGGATAACTGTAGTTTTAAAAATAATCTAAACCTTTGCTTCCTCTTACTACCGCACGCCTTTGTCATAATCAAGTGTTATAACTTTCCACTGTTATGTTTTCATAAATCCTCCTCTAACACCTTGAAAATGTTTTGTTTCCTTTAGCACAGAATCAACTAGACTGCAGTGAGTTTAATAAGGTTGGAAACCCTGGTGGTATAGTGGTTAAGTGCTACGGCTGCTAACCAAACTGTCGGCAGTTCGAATCCACCAGGCACTCCTTGGAAACTCTATGGGGCAGTTCTACTCTGTCCTATAGGGTCACTATGAGTCGGAATCGACTCGATGGCCCTGGGTTTGGTGTGTTTGGTTTTTAGTAAGGTCACATTAGCCAGGAAAACATACATTTAACTCTAATCTGGCAAGTCTCTCCATGACCACGCTAACTATTTTTTTTAAAGCTTCATATATAGTTTTTATCCATTTCCTTGGAATACCCTTTGAAATTTGTTTCTAAAAACTTCTAGGCCAGATTCTCCTAAAGATGTCTTAGATAGCTCCATACAGAATTTCCACTAACAACAATTCTACAACAGATTTTCTGTGCACAATTTAATATTTCCACTACATTGAGAGCAATCTAGACGCTACACCAGCCTCTGGGATAGTGAATACACCAGGAAGTGGCTGTATACCCATCACAGTCTCAGTACAATGATCAGTTACCATCTGTTACAGTCTGGCAACTGTGTCTTTTACATGCATTGGCTCATTTAACCTTCACTGAAACTCTGTAAGGTGGATCTGCCCTATCCCCATTTGACATACAAGGAACAGAAGGTCTGCAAAGGTGAAGCAATAGGTTGGAGGCATCAGGCTGAGTCTAACTAGCGACACTAAGAAGTGAAGTTTGGAATCAGACTCCATCACCCCACAACTAACACCATCCAAAGTCCTATCCAACTTCTTGCTTTGCAGGCCTGCTCAGCTTCCCTGCTTTTTCATCCTCAAATTCCAACAAAATCCCCATAGCACCAGCACAACTTTCAACTAGCTGGGTGTTGGGCTCAGGCCTCAATGCCAGGAACCCAAGACTGCCTTTTCCCCCAGCCCCTCCTACTAGAAGGCTCGGAGCCATTGGAGGGATACAGGATAAACAAGGCAAAGTCCCTGCCCTCTGAGAGTTTACAGAGGGAGAGCCTAGTATTGCTTAGGTTTAAAGCGGAGTATGATCTGTACTGTAAAACGTCACTAAGTTCTAGGCGCTCTTTAGCAGCAGCTTCCTGTAATGCCTTCATATTTTACATTTTACAAGTGTTCTGAGGAACCCCAGGGAGCATCTGTATTTTAAGAGAGAAGGTGGTTCTCCCCAAAACCTGTGTAATCGGTACCTTGTATAAAGTTTTGTTTTCGTTTTTAGGAAAATGAAGGGCAGGGGTAGAACGAAATAGGTTTCCAGAGCTGTTTTAGAGTTTATCTAGCTCAACTCCTTAATTTTCTGGATGAGGAAACCGGCTCCAGTGAAGCAAATGGGCTTTTCCAAGGTCACGGCTAATAAGTAGGCGGGCCGGGGCCGGTACCGGCACCGGTACCGAGCGCGCCCTAGCTCAGGGTAGGCCCCTCTCCTCACCCCGGGCCTCGAGAACGCGCCTGCACGCTCGAGTTTATTTGGCAGCCACGCCCGCCCCAGAACCCAGGAAGCGCGGGCAACCTGACACCGCTGCCGGCAGCGGCCCAGCCTGCCCGGCGTTCCCCGCGGGCTGGGCCAGGTCGCCGTCCCGGCCCTGCCCTCAGCCAACCTCTGGGGCGCGTGGGAGGAAGGGCGCCGGCTGGGTCCCGCATCCGAGTCGCAGGACTCTGGGCAGTCCTCCCCGGAACAGGAAGGCCCGCCCCTCCCCCCGCCCCTCGCCCCCTCCCCGCTGCAGCGCTGCACGTGCTGCGCCTCGTGCACTGACCGGGCCCCGCCCCCGCCCCCATTGGCTGCGCCCGCACCCCTCCTGCTCCCCCGCCCCACGCACCCAACCTCGGGTGCGGCTCCACGTGACCCGCGGGGGCCGTCCGCGCAGCGCGAGCGGCTCTCTGATTGGTTCCCTCGTCCGGTCGGTCCGCTCCCAGCCCCGCCTCCCTCCAATGGCGCGTCCGGAAGGTTGCGAGGGTGGGATGAGAGGGAAAGAAAAGAAGTTACGGCTGCCTGGGTGTTATGAAGAGAAAGGGGAACGTGAAACCACTGGTAGAGGGGAAGGGGCTGCAGCCGAAGAAGGCCTACGATACCTACCCCAGCAAGAGCCAATCAGGTGATACAAGGCGGACGGGGCGGGCCTTCGGCGATGGTCCTCACCTGCCCCCGCACGTGTCTCGCGTACCCCGGCTGCCTAACCAATCACGGCCTGGAAAGCTGCGCCTGCCCTTCATCCAGGGTGGGCCAATTGGAAGCCGCGATCCGGGGACGCTGGCCTCGCCTCATGAATAATTAATGAGCCAAAGCCGGTTCGCAGGCGGGGTAAGGATGGAGGGAGGCGGGGGTGCCGCCGGGCGCCTGCGCAGTAGCTGCCCGAGTCGGCAGCTGCGGCGGGTCGCACGGCTACGGCCCATCTCGGGGGGCGGGCGGGGGAGGCGCGGCGCGCGAGCAGAGCGCCGGGCACGATGTCCGACGCGGGCGGTGGAAAGAAGCCGCCTGTAGAGTCGCAGGCGGGGCCAGGCTTGGGGCCGGGGCGCGCAACTGGGGAAAGAGGCCTGCCGGGCTCCTTCCCGTTGGTCCTGAAGAAGCTGATGGAGAACCCCCCGCGCGAGGCGCGCCTCGGTGAGGGGGGGCGGAATCCGCGCGGATTGGGGGCGGGGCTCTTGGGGCGGAGCCTCGTGGGGGCGGGACTGGGAGGTCGGAGGTCAGAGCGAAGGGATCCCGCGCAGGGGGTAGGGGTCAGGGATGGCGCGAGCCAAGAGGGCGAGGCAAGGGGCTTGGGATTAGCAGGTCGGGGGAGAGTTGAGAGAGGATGGCTCAGACAGGGAAGGATCGGGAGAGGGTGGGATGGGGTCTCGATGAGAGGGTTCTTTGGAGGGGCCCGGAGGAGGCTGATGGGGGGTCGGTAGCTGCACTTAAATGACCCTCACGGGCAAGGCGCCTTCTCTGGGAACGCCCGCGTGAGAAGTACTCGGGATGCTTCTTTACAATGCCGATTCCTGGGCACCACCCTTCGTTCTCCGAATCTGCCTCTCCTGGGACGGGCATCTGCATTTCGAAGCCCCCACCTCCGTGATCCTAAAGTCCGCTAAAGTTTGAGAAGCGCCGGTTTGTATACAGTAGTGGATGACTGTGTGTATGGCCTGCCCCCTTCCCGGGAGGAGGGCCGTGTCTTCATCCCTGTGTGTGAGGATCCCCAGCTACTAGACACACTGGAGATTTTCTGGAAATGTGTCTCCCGGGTGCTGCTGAGGTGTGGAGTGGGGGAAGGGTGTCGGAAGAAGGGACACAGGCACCTTCTGTGGAGAAGGCTTGGGGGGGCGGCAGGTATAGGGGTGCGACTCAGAATGAGACCACTGAGGCCTGAACCTGGTTGTTGGGGTGGACCCCAGACTCTAGGGCCACACAGGTCCCTGGAGTATATGTGGAAAGCAGGTTTGGCCTTGTTTTTTGGCCTGGCAACGTGAGGTTCAGGGATGAGCAGGAATGCCACTTATTGTGGAGTTGTAGGTGCAGTGAAGTATGCTTTTAATCCTAGACCTTTGAATTTCTGAGAGCCATCAGTGTGGTTCAGGAATTTGGGAAGAGATAGGCATTTTGAGTTGCCTATCCCAGAGAATTTTCTCTTTAAAAATGCCATTTCTCTTCGTTTTCTGGGTGTGTTCTGAGCCTTCCTTCCCTACGCTGTTGGTGTTGGGTTATAAATAGCTTCAGCACATCAGGTGAGGCCAGGCTCTCTCCTCTTGCTTTGGGATCTCATGTCCACAAACCCCTTTTGTTTGTTTTTAGAGATGCTTTGTTCCAAATATGGAGCTGAGACAGGCTGCAAGGACAGGAATATACATATGGCAGGTTCTTGGTTAAAATAATAACTATCCATAGTAATAATCCTGTCTGCAGGAGGCTCACAAAGCATTTTGACATAGTTCATTTAGTCTTGCACAACAAACCTGTTGGGCATTATCCCCACTTTCCAGATGAGGAAAGCTGAGTCTCAGAGAGGTGAGGGTGCTTCCCCAAGGTCACACAGTGGGGCCTATGATTCTCAGTCTTGTGCTCCTTCTACTGGATCACACTGATAACCACTGGTGTTAATCCCAGTGACCTGAGTGATGATGGGCCTAGGCCTTTATCGTTCCTTACTACTTAAAACTTTATCTTACAAAAGAAGTCTGACTTAAAATAGCATTAATTGCTTGTTGTTGTTAGGTGCCATCAAGTCGGTTCCAATTCGTAGCAACCCGCGCCATCCTCATGATAGTTGTTATGCTTCAGCCCATTGTTGCAGCCACCGTGTCATTCTTTCTCACTGACCCACCACTTTACCAAGCATGATGTTCTTCTTCAGGGACTAGTCCCTCCTGATAACACGTCCAAAATATGTGAGGCGAGACCACCCTTGCTTCCAAGGAACATCCTGACTATACTTCTCCCAAGACAAATGTGTTGGCTCTTTTGGCAGTCCATGGCACGTTGTATATTCCTGTCCAACACCCTAACTCAAAGGCGTCAGTTTTTCTTCAGTCTTCCTTACGCGTTGTCCAGCTTTTACAAGCATATGAGGCGATTGAAAGTATCAAGGCTTGGGTCAGGCGCACCTTAGTTCTCAAAGTGACGTCTTTGCTTAGGCCAGGCAAAACCTGGAACTTATTCTCACTTGTCCTTCAATATGGCTCCTTTTCTGCCTCCTCCCTTCTCCTGTCTCCTTTGATCCCAAGCAACCCCACCCAGCGTAGGTCATAGTCACTTCTAAACAGATTGTGGAGTCCATGCCTCGAGGGAGGAAAGCAGGGAGGCCATCTGACCTGCCCAGCCCACCACGGCTTGGACAACTGGTTATAAAGCAAAGCCTGGAACAGAAAGGAGTTGCAAAAATCCAGGTTAACTCATATTAGAAGCCGTGATCAGGTTGTGTCTGTCGGAACCTCCAGCTTCATAACTCGTGGGGTGTGTCCATTTTTATTGGACCAACTGGTTGCTTTTTGGCTGCTGTGGTCTAGGAGTCCATGCGTGACTGGCTTGTTCCCAATGTCATCATGTTTGATTTCTCCTTTTCACTTTAGAATCCAGAGTTCAAAGTTGTCTCGCTCAATTTTGATAACCCATTATGAACGTGTCATGATTTTATCTCCTACTTCCCTGACTGGCCTCCCTATCGCTTTGATTTCCTTCCAGCCTTGTCAGGTTTCTTGCTTGTCTTTTTTTCTTAATTGCCCTCTCTTGAATATCCACGGGTATAAATTTTTGAGATAATTAGGTGGGATCTGGTCCCCACTAAATCGATTCATTTTGCTTTGAATGGGAGCAGTCTTTTTCCTACAGCTCCACCCCTCTCCTTCCTCCCCGAAAACCTGCCTTCAGGCTTTCCTGCTGATTCTGGGATAGGGTTCTTGAATTGGCTGCTTGGGAAAAGGTTCTGAAAAGACAGCTCCAGGCCCTGCCTATTAATAAACCAGAAGGTAGTCTGTTCACAAACCCGGCATTCATTCGTTCAGCATACACAGTCACGACTTAGGACAGGGTTCCATTCCAACAATCCTGTCCTAAGCCAGTTCTGATGTAAGTTGAATATCTTTTTCTTTAAAAACTTCTTTACTGTTGCCGTTTATTGTCAGTGTCTTTATATATCTGATCTTTATTTGTCTTTGAATATCTGCAGGTGAACATCTGGGAATAACATCATAAACAGATTTACGCACTGCAGCAGTGGTTGTAGTACGTGTTACCAACAGTAAGGTGTATGGAAAAAAAAACAGTCCTAAGTGTGGGTGGTCATAACTTGAATACTGCACGTTGTAAGTCAGGGACTACACATTTTCCTATCACCTGCCGTCTGCCTGGCCCTGTGTTGCCCCTCAAGACCTAGAAATGAACCGGAACAGTTCTGCCCTCAACGAGCCCACAGTAATAATGAGTGTTTATCGGGTGCCAGGTACTCTGCAAGACACTTCTGATGTGATTGCTAAAAGTTCACGAAGAGGCAGTTCTATCCTTATTTAGAGAGAACCATGAGGCTCAGAGAGGTTAAGTAACATAGCTGAGGTCACAGATCGAGTGAGTGGCAGAGCTAGGATTCTAGCTCTTGGCCTGTTGTGTGAAGAGCTGTAACTGGAAGAGATAGGAAAACACAAAAGTCCTTGACCTGCAGATCTCAGCCCTTTCTACCCAACATGTCAGGTAGGGCCAGAAACTCCATTTCCTTCCTTGGCACTTCTCACCTGCAGCTGCTAATCCCACAGCCCATTCTGAATTTACCTGGGAGCAGATCAGGGCTCAGAGCTTGCTGTGAGCACCTGGGAAGCCCAGGCCTGGATGAGGGCATGATGCCATCCCTGGCCAAACTGGGTTATCCCAGAGTGCAGACTGGGCTCCTGGAATGCACGGGATGGAATCGGGATACAGAGATGGGTCAGCCCCCTGCAGCTTGATGCTCCATTCCTGGAATTGCGTTACCCACTTGCATGGTGTCTCAACACAGATTTTGTATCTGCAGATAAGGAGAAGGGGAAGGAAAAGCTGGAGGAGGACGAGGCCGCGGCGGCCAGCACCATGGCCGTCTCCGCCTCGCTCATGCCGCCCATCTGGGACAAGACCATCCCGTATGATGGCGAGTCTTTCCACCTGGAGTACATGGATCTGGATGAGTTCCTGCTGGAGAATGGCATCCCTGCCAGCCCCACCCACCTTGTCCAGAACCTGCTGCTGCCTGTGGCCGAGCTGGAAGGGAAGGAGTCAGCCAGCTCCTCCACTGCATCCCCACCATCCTCCTCCACCGCTGTCTTTCAGCCCTCTGAAACTGTGTCCAGCACAGGTTGGTGACGAGCCTTGGGACAGGGCCACCTGCCCGTCCCCATCCAAGGGAGTCAGTCCAGCTTCCCACCAAGGCCTGCTTGTGTCCACACTCCCAGTGGGCCCTTTCTCTGAGGGGAGGGCCTGGTGGGCCTGCTGTGTGGGATACCCTGGGCTCCCCACTCTTCCGCACAGTCCCCCGAGGCTGGAGATAAAAATAGGAGCTGCAGCAGCGGCCGTCAGAGCCTTTCTGCTGGTTGGTGTGTTGCAGATGGTTAGGACGGTGGGGTGGGAGCTGATCCAGCCTGAGGCTTCATGGCATAGAAATCCCGTCTGCATTTCCTCACCACTGCTCTTTGTCCTTACTTGCTCTTGGCTACAGGTGATCGGGAAGCTGAGGCGGTAGTAATAATATTGCTTGTTTTTACCGTTCTTACAGCTAACAGTTACTTGGCACTTAATTATCTGCCTGGTATTAACATGTAACCCCCACAAGAAGTTTATGAGGTTGGTACCATTATTGCCGTTTCATAGGTGAGGAAACTGAGGCACAGAGAAGTTAAGTAGCTTGTCCAAGGTCACACAGTGGGTAGGTTGTGGAGGCAGCCCTTGACACCAGGATGTCTAACTCCATAGCCAGGTACCACGTAGGCAGTGGCACGAAGAAGGCATTTCTGCTGCCCTGGGCAGCAGCACCTTCAGGGGCCTTGTTTCATCCACACGTCTGTCTTCTGGTTTACCTCAGGCGGTTTGTTGTTTGTTTGTTTTCATGCCCCTTGGACCTGATCCCACCAGAGGAGGCCCCTGGCCCCTGTTTCAGGGGCTCTGTGAAACCTTCTACAGGCTCAGTTAGAGGCATACAGGCTGATGGCTCCTGGGAAGCACCCTGGAGCTGGTATGGAACCCAGGGAACCCACTGCCAGGGATTTCTCACGCATTATTGTTTTTAACTCTTCGTTACAGAAAACTTTTTAACTCCTTATGGGAAAATTTTTATACAAATAAGAAATTAAGAGAATGGGATACATGAGCCTCCGTGCAACCACCACCCAGCTTCCGTAATTCTTAACTCATAGCCAGTCTTGCTTTCTGTTCCTCCTCCCATTCTCCCACCAGATCATTTTCAGTCAAATCCTAGACATTATACCATTTCATCCATAAATATTTCAATACATGTGTAAAATATAAAGGTTCTTTCTAAAAACGTCACAAAAGCACCAGCTTTACATCTGAGATTGACGGTAAATTCATCAGCATTCAAACTGGTCTCACAAATGTTGTTTTACAGTTTGTTTATTTGAGTCAGGATTCAGACACGGCTTACACACTGCGTTTGGTCGATACATCTCTTAAATCTTTTGTGTAATCTGTAGGCTCCACTCTTTTTTTCTTGGCAGTTTATTTGTTGAAGAAATGAAATAATTTGTCCAGTAGAGTTCCCCACGTGCTGGATTTTGCTGACTGGATCCCTACAGTGCTGTTTACCATGTCACTCTGCCCTTTGTTTTTTTTTCCTGCAAACCAGCAGTTAGATCTGGAGGCTTCCGGTGATTCCAGTAGAATTCCTATCTGAAGGCCGCTCATTTCTGTGCCAGCCAAGTTGTCCTAGAAGGCTGGTTCTGTGGAATGGAGCCCCGCATCTTGCACCTCAGACCACCTAGGTGACATCACCTTTGATTTTTTTTAAGTACACCTTCTTTCTTAAGTTTTACACAGCTCCAAAGTGAACCCATCAATGTAACTACCACCCAGTTGAGAAAATGGAACACTGTAGGAATACCGAAAGAGCCTTGTGACTGTGCCCAGTTATTACTCCCCAAGGATAATCGCTGTTCTTGTTTCCATTACCAAAGATTAATTTTGCTTGTAGTTCAGCTTTCTGTAAATCAAATTGTATGCTGTGTCCTCTTCTGTATTTTTAACTGTTATAAATTGATTATTTTTATATTATTACTTGAATTTATAGCTAGCTTTATAGTGTTGTTGTTAGGAGCCATTGAGTCGATTTTGACTCATTGCAACCCCATGCAACGGTAGAACTGCACCGTAGGGTTTTCTAGGCTGTAATCTTCATGGGAGCAGATCGCCAGATCTTTCTCCCACAGAACTACTGGGTGGGTTCAAACTGTCAACCTTTTGGTTAGCAGCTGAGTGCTTAACTGTCACTCCACCAGGACTCCCAGCTTTGTAACACACGATGTAAACGATGTGGGCATCAGGACCTCTTTACACTAACGAAATAGATGTATAGAATATACTTCGCAGGGTACTCTTTTTGCAGAAAATCCCAACAGATGATGTGAGATTTGTACGGAAGAATTGTACACAGGCTAGAAATGAAAGTAGAGTTCTTCCTCTTCTTTCTTTCAGTTCCTCCTGTAGAAGAGACACGAGCACTGTGTATTCTTTTATGTCTGGCTTCTTTCCTTCAACTTTATGTTTGTGCAAATCACCCCATGTTGGTGCACGTAGTAGTGGTTTGTTCATCTTTATTGCTAAAGGGTATTCCATCGTTTGAATATACCACAGTTTACCCATTCTGCAGTCGATGGACATTTGAGGTGTTTCTTGTTCTGGGCTTTTATAAATAGCGCCACCGTGGACATTCGTGTGCATGTGTTTTGGTGAACATACGTTTATTTAGTAGAATGAATGGGTCGTCGGACATGTATATGTTCAGCTTTTGTAGGTCCTGCCAAGTAGTGTACAAGGTGATTGTATCAATTTGTATTTCCACAGCAGGGTATAGGGGTTCTCGTTGTCAGCCTTAGATTTTAATTTGACATCCTTTGTAACAGGCATCTCAGAGAAGAATGTCTAGACAAATCACCAGCAAACCTCTCAGCTCTCCCTCCTCGACTCCTTCAGCTCCCCCAGCAGAGGCACGGAAGGCCTTAGAGCCCATTGCTAGAGTATGTCCACGGAACTGTCCCCTGGATAAGGGAGGACTCCTCAAGTCCTTGCCCCTAAGCCACCTTCTCATAAATTGTCCCCTTTTGTTCCTGGCCTTTTTGTGCCATTCTGTTGCTGAAACTGAGCCCCATCTTGACATTTGATTGGCTGCATTTTGAACAGCATTTCCCCACGGTGGATACCTTGGCTGTTGTTCTTGCAGGTGTAGGGCTTGGCAGGCCTCGGTGTGTCTGCAGTCACCACATAGGTCCCTGGCCATACACTCCTCTGACGCTTAGACCTCTTTGTAATTAACCCACCTCCAATAGGGTATAGCGAGTTTCTGTGCAGGATCCTGTTAAAACCCAAGGCTGGTCATCCCAGGCCTCTGCCCGGAACCCCCTCATAGCTTCTCATCTCAGGTAAAGCAGCAGCACTGTTGACAGTTCGAACTGGGTGATTTTTTTGTTTGGAGTAGAGGGAGGGACTATGCTGTGCACTGTAGGATGTTTAGCGGCATCCCTGGCCTCGACCTACTAGATGCCAGTAGCATCCCTCCCATCCCAGTATGTCCGAATGTCTCCTGCAGGGCAGGATCACCTCTGCTGAGAAAGACTGCTTTATTGGGATTAAAGGCTCTGCGTGATCTCTTCTCTCCCCTCATTCATCTACTCTAGCCACACTGGCCTCCTTGAACACACCAGGGAAGCACCTACCACAGGGCCTTTGCACCTGATGTTAACGTTTTCTGAAATATTCTTCCCTCAGATATCCACATGGCATTTAACATTTATACTCATGTACGTAAAAAAAAAAAAATTTTTTTTTTTACATATATGTGTGTGTGAATATATGTTTTTTAGTTTCGTTTAACGTCACCCTTCCCCACTAGAATAACATTCCATGAAGGCAGGGATCTTTACTTGTTTTGTTGATTGCATTAGCTTTGCCAGGACAGTATCTGGCATATGGTAGGTGTTCAATAAACGTCTGTTGACTGAATCATTCTTTTGTGTCCTCCTTTCAGTAGCATTGACTGGGTAAGCCAAAGGTACAGGATTTTTTAATAGCTCTTATCTCTAATCACAGACAACCTTTGACTTCTGAAAACAACTTTAATCCAGTCCATTATAAAGCCAGCAGCCAGGTGAGGCAGGGAGGAGCAAAGATCCCGAGTCAGCCAGACCTGGACTCAAACTCTAGTTAGAAGTCATTTGTCATTTCTGTGACCTCACCTGTAAAATTGGCTCATGCTGGACTCCCTTTCAAAGTTGGCAGAGACTGAGTATGGTGCCTGGCATGCCTCGGGCACTCAGAAATGGCAGTCATTTCTCTTATTCCGTCTGTGTCTCAAACCCATCCTGGGTCACAGAGAGACTCAGCTGTTTCTCATTACTTGAGAACTTGAACCCACAGGAAGTTAAGGAGGCATGATTGCATATTTTGCTTAACATTTGTGGAAAAAAACAATCAGAAAATGCTGTCTTTTTTGAGGGCCTCTGTTTCCTTTTTAGCATTCTGTTCCCAAAGAGAAGAATTCTCTCCATGTTTTTGTTCTGGAATTAACTCACATGTGCCAGTCTGGCTCAGAGGCTGTGCTGTTGTGGGCTTTCTCCCTGCCGGTAGCTGTGGTTTGTGCAGCCTGGAGATTCAGGCAGGTGCCTGGTTGTGTGAAGTGGGTGTGGGTCTTTTCTGCCCTGTGGGCTGCTTCTGGACCAGCTGCCTTCTGTGTCTTTCAGAGTCTTCACTGGAAAAGGAGAGGGAGACGCCCAGTCCCATTGACCCCAACTGTGTGGAGGTTGATGTGAACTTCAACCCTGACCCTGCTGACCTAGTCCTCTCCAGCGTACCAGGCGGGGAGCTCTTCAACCCTCGGAAGCACAAGTTTGCGGAGGAGGACCTGAAGCCCCAGCCCATGATCAAAAAGGCCAAGAAGGTCTTTGTTCCCGACGAGCAGAAGGTAACTTGGTATCCTTTGTGCTTAGACATTTAAGGTGTGCCCAAGAGCCTAAGAGTTGTCCTTCCTCACATTTGGTTTGATCTGGAGGCGTGTCCCTCCTGTGGACACCGTTTAAAAAACACGAGTTCCGTTCCTGAAGCCACATCCTGCAGTAGTTGGGTAGAACTAAAGGAGTCAGTGGTGTTTGGCCCCTGTGTGACTCCCTGTAGTTTCTTACCTCACCCGGGACCACTGGCTGTGGCCACGCTCATGCTCTCTTGGCCTTAGCCCAAACATCAGGGAGAGCTCACTAGGCCACAGAACTGGGGTTGAACAAGTCCTTGCTTTGAAGAACAAAAGATAGCTTGTATGTGGCCGTCCCCAGAGAAGAGCAGACAGATCTCAGGCTGACGGGTCTGTGAGAACTGGCAGGGAGCGGGGAGAGATTTGCACAGTTTTTCCCATCCTCTCATATTAAAAAAAAGAAACTCACAGGGAGGACTTTTCATCCAAGCTTTGGAGTCAGGCAGACCTAGGGTCAAACCCTAGTTTGCCAGCTACATCCTCGCCATGCCTCAGGTTCCTACTCTGTAAAATGAGAATAACCGTGTTTGCCTCTCAGGGTGTTGCCGAGGCTTTAATAGTGATGTGATGGCAGCAGGCGTTTATATGGTACTTACTGCAGAGCAGGCTTTGATAGAAGCACTTTATACACAAGAATTCACTTGATCATCAAATGCCCCCACAAGAAGTTGCTGTTTTTACCCGCCTTGTAATGATAAGAGACCTGAGGCACTGAGACGTGAAGGAACTTGTGTGGTCCCAGTGCTAGTAGGTTAATAAATAGCAGAGCCAAGATGTGTACTGAGGGGACTAAACCCAGACGTCCAAGCCCTTACCCACTGCCAAGAACGCCCGCGTGAGGCAAGGTATAGATGGCGCTATCAGCTGAGGCAGTACATAGAGGCCTCCCAGTGAACAGTTTCCTTCTCTCCACTGTGTATCCTACCAGAGGGCTTTGCTTCTCATCCTGCCTCCCTGAAGGAAGGGCGGTGCCAGTTATTTTCCCAGGGACCCAGCTCTAGTTCTGGCCACATGAGATGAGTTTTGAGGGGAGTCTCCAGTGTGGAGTAGTGGTGGGAGGAGAAAGGTTAGGCTCCCAGATGGAGAAAGACAAGACACCCACAGAAGGCACTTCCCCACAGGATGAAAAATACTGGACGAGACGCAAGAAGAACAACGTGGCGGCCAAACGGTCGCGGGATGCCCGGCGCCTGAAGGAGAACCAGATCACCATCCGGGCGGCCTTCCTGGAAAAGGAGAACACAGCCCTGCGGACGGAGGTGGCCGAGCTGCGCAAGGAGGTGGGCAAGTGCAAGACCATAGTGTCCAAGTATGAGACCAAGTACGGGCCCTTGTAACCCCTGTCCTCCCACCCAGGCAGAGCACTGCCTGCACCTCAGACCTCTGCCTGGGGGCGCCCTGAAACCCGCACACGCGTGGAGACTTAAGACTGTCATCCGCGAATGACGGCGTACCTGCTCCAGGCACGGTCACGTCTAAGCTTCATCATAACACGGCCAGAGCACACGGGGACCTCCCCGGGGCCAGCTTCCTCACAGGTGGGGAGCGTGAGAGAATCTGCATAGACGAGTGGAGCGGCCTTAGTTTCTGTTCTTGGATGTCCCAGCTGAATCAGAGGGGGCCTCTGGATTACCAGTCTCTCCTTTCACAGAGCCCTCAGGCTCTCCTTGACTCTCCCTCAGCTTCTGGCCTGGGCTGCCAGGGGTGTCTCCACAGAACGAGTCTTGATGGTTACTGACGCCCTCACATCTTCTCAGGTAGCAGGGCGCGTTTCTGGGCAGGGTGTGTCTATCATTCACCTTACCCTCCCCACAAAGGCTTTGAGAGAAACAATCTTGCTCCCACTCCTCAGTGAGTGTCTGCATGGGTGACGGGCCCAGGAGCGGGTCTCCGTGCAGCCTAGATGGTGTTTGAATGGGGCCTGCGGCAGAAGTACACCCCACCGTTCTTAGCTCCCACACCTGTTTTCTCTCTGAGGCCTGGAAGCCAGGGAGGAGGCCCTGGAAATTGGCTCTCTCTGCATGTCACCTACTATGGAGCGGAGACTCCCAGGGCCACTGGTCTCTGAGCTCTGACCACCAGGGCACAGGAGACCTGTCGTCTCCTCTCCTCCAAGTCACTCGTGGAGGCCACCTGAAGCTCTTGTTTGTCCCATACACTGGGCCTCTGGGCCTGCTCTTTCTTTTCGTTACCCAGTAACCAATCTCAAGTCTTAGATTTAAAAGGAACTCCCCCCACACCCACCTAGGAAGCTTTAACTTCCTGGACCCCAGGATGCAGCTTCCGCATGGTGTTCAGAAAACTGGCCTCCATAGCCCCCCTTGCACAGTGGGCACAAGAGCTGGGGTGTATTTCTTGAGAAGCGCCCGTTTTTTTCTGCTCTGCTCACTGGTGTGGCCAGGCCAGGGTCTGCTCTCCCTGAGGTGGCAGAGGGCTCCTAGTGCTTCAAGATCTGTCTTCCTATGTGAGCCACCCACAGGGGTCAGCAGGCAGCCCAATCAGAGGTTGCTGAGGTTGCGAGGCAACCTGACGGGCTAGCAGGCTCTTGGGACATTTACCTGGGCCTAGGATCCTCTCAGTCTTGGTCCCAAGAGACACAGGACACCCACACAAGCCTGGCTGTGGTGTGGGGGGGTTCTCAAGTGCAGCTGTGGCTTCCTCTGCACCACGGCCACTTCTTTCTCTTATATGACTGGAGTTTTGCTCTGCCGAGAATAACTGAGAAAACTCTGACCTTTTTGGTCAGTTGGGGCACCCTCAAGACAGGTGTATATATTTGCTCAGGGCAGGCAGCCTGGTGAAGAGGCATCAGACGGGATGGGTGCACTCTGTCATCTTACCACTGGCTTTATTTAAGATGGCGGCTCAGAGGCCCGGGCCACAATTTCTAAGACTTTTCATAAACACAGGTGTTAAGCCCAGGGGAAGGCACCCCCTGGCCGTGGACCATACCCCGAGGAACACCAGGGACTGCACATGCACCTCTCTGGGGGACTTGACAAGGATCCCCAAGGCCAAGGGAGGTCACCCCTGCCCTCCAGGCCCCTGACTTATACTCTGTGGTTCTATCAAAACCATATACACACTTTTCACTCTGTTGTAACCACACACAGGGCAGTTGCATCCGGCATGTCAGTGTCCTGCCTGGGCAGCTCGCCCGCCCAGCATTCGCCCTCTGGTCTGGCTCCTCACCAGGAGGGCACCTCTCGTTTGTTATTGGTGGAAGAACCTCGAGCTTCCCAGCTCTTCATTTTCTTTGGCCAGAAACTGTATGGTTTGTGTTTTTTTCAGTTTCATTTTTTTAAAGAATGGACACTTATTCTTGGCTGGTGCCCGTGTGCCAACCCAGTGGGTGGGATGACAGCCTGGTGTCTCTCCTCTCTTTCCCACCTTCTGCCTGTTCAGCGTCTCCCCTCCCCCACAGGCAGTGGGTGTCTGGTTCCTTCCCAAGTGCTTACTTGGAGAGAGTGCGGCTGTGGGATTCTCTTAGAAGAGGTCCTTCGAGTCACGAGCCTAGCAGGAACAGGAAGGAGATCTGTGTGGAAGCTGGCATTTTGGGGAGAAGTGCTCAGATAAGCTTGTCTCCTTCCCTGGGCCAAGAGTCGCACCTTTGTAGGCAGACAGAGGTGGCACCTACTTGGTTTCCATCATGGAAATGCGCATCTCTGTGACTCCCTTTTGGACTCCCTCCCTCCGTCTTGGGGCTAACAGGGACTGAGGCCCCTGCGCCCAGGTCTTTGACATGTTCTAAAAACATTGGAGGCTAGAGAAGCCGTCGAAAATGGCTTCCCATGGGTTCTAGGTGGGCCAGGAAGGGCCGTTCACTTCCCATGTGTCCTGTCTTCAGCGTTGAGGCAGCCTCATTGCAACTTCAGACAGACCAATCTTGAATGAGCTAGAATGTTGCAAGCATATACATGTAATAAATGTATATCTAGATGTAGATATATAGAGAGAGAGAGAGAATTTTCCAGATGGACAGCAGCCTTGTGGAGGACCTGGGTAACTCTCTTGGACGAAGGAAGGGGTTTGTCTGTCTGGGTCCTGAGGTTGGGGAAGGCACCTGGCAGTGAACCTTGGCTTTTGGTAAGCATTGCCCTGCTGAGGGGCTCCTGTGGCCCTGGGAGGGCAGCTCCTGCAGTCCTCGGGCAAGGTGGGTGGCAGGAGGGGACCCAGCTGAGAAACGCCCTTCGTGCTGGCCACTCCTGCCCAGGGCCCTAGGAGCTGTGCTTCATGGAGCACAAAGGGCTAACAAGCCCCGGGTTTCATTGGAAAGCCCCACCCCAAAGTTCCTTTAACATCTGTTAATTTAGTGCAATAAATTTTTCTAGAAAATGGCAAAGATGACTTCCAGGTGGATATTGCTGTCTTACGGTTTGGGCATGCCGGAACACCACTTGGTTTTATTTTTCTAAGTGCATGTGACATGTTAGCGTGTGTGGGGCTCCACGCCCTCCCCTGGGAGCTGGCATTCCAGCGGGCCCCTCTCTCCTTTACCTTTGTTGGGGGGAGAGGTCCAGGGGAAGACTCCCTTGGTCCCAGCTGGAGAGGGTGGAAGCAGGCTATAGCCCATTGGCCTTATGTGCGTGTGTGCGTGCGAGTGGGTCACTGCTGTTGGGCCGGAGCGATGTGGTGGGAGGGAAGCCGGGAATGTGTCCTTTTCAAAACAAATTAAATATTTTGAGAAGAGAATTCTGGGCTGTCTGTTTTGTCCTCACCCCCCTTCAGTGTTTCCTCCCTTTGTGTTATTCTAGGGGCATGAGGGCTGAGCCAGGAGAGTTTGAGCTCATTAGAACCCTCCCAGGCACCCCTTTGATCACCACACCCTTGGCCAGAACACCTGTGCCTCAGTTTCCTCATCTGTCAGATGGAACTAATTCCTGCCCTGCCTGCCTTGCAATTTATTGGGCAAGGACAAATAAAATAGCAGACCGCGATGCTTCAGGGTGCCAGTGCCATTGTCACTGACTGACTCAGCATTAGGGTCCCTGGGTCCCCTGCTCAGGACTGGCCTGGGTTCCCCCAGGGCTTTCATCTGGAGCGTGGGGGCAGTCCCTGCTGCAAACCCTTCACCCCTTCTCCCTCCCCTCCGTTCCCTCCAGTGTGGGAGCTGGTAGGGGCTGCTTTCTCATAGGGCAGGGAGCTGCCTTTTCACCACTAGGACTGCTCCACCCTGGCCTCCGCACACGGCATGCTGTTAGGGCCTTATGGTTTGAGGGACCGTGAACCACTTGTAATTTTGTTTCTGAGGAGCAAAAAATGCACTTGGACTTTGGAGACACACAAAAAAAATTTTTTAATAGACTTAAAAAAAAAATAGCCATTTTACAGTTAAACATTGAGGCTCAGAAAGACCAGGTGATATACCCCAACTCACAGCGGTGATACTAAAATTCAACCCTAGAGAGGGGGTAGAATGACAAACTCCCTGAGCAGCCCAGGCAGGCAGACTGCTCCCAGCCATGGGATGAGGGCAAGGCCTCATATTCAGTGTGACCTTTGGGCCCTCCTACCTCCTTGCAGCTGACAGAGCCTTCCACTCTCAGCAACTGGGGGACTCCCACCCTCACTGCAGCTCCCAGTGTTTGCGGTAACTGTTGTTCTCCAGGCCTGAGCTGGGTGCTTGGAGGCCACGTCTCCATTAAACTCCCCAGAGAAGGATGCTGTTAGCCATTGTACAGAGTGGGAAACCAAAGTTTAGAGAAACCCCGATCAGCAAATAAATATTTAGTAAGCGTCTATTTTGTGTTGGCCCTGTCTCCTGCCCTCAATGTGGTGGGAGAAACAGGCGAACATGAGGTGGACAAAAACAGAATGACAGATTGTGGTAAATTGTGTTTCTGAGAATGAGACTAATTATATGGGGGGGGAGGTCAGGGAAGACCTCTCTGGGGGTGACACTGAAGCTGAGACTAGAAGGATGTGACTTGCCCCCGAGGTTCACACACAAATGGGGTGCAGAGCCAAGACTCCTGCAGTAGCTTCTGAGCCCCATCTATGCCCCTCCGTTCCCCTGCAGACACAGCCCTTCTGGCTTACTGTCTTAGTCATCTAGTGCTGCCATGACAGAAATACCACAAGTGGATGGCTTTAACAAAGAGAAATTTATTTCCTCACGGTAAAGTAGGCTAAAACTCCAAATTCAGGGTGTCGGCTCCAGGGGAAGGCTTTCTCTGTTGGCTCTGGAGGAAGGGCCTTGTCCTTGATCTTCCCCTGGTCAAGGAGCTTCTCGGGCATAAGGACCCCATGTCAAAAGGTCCTACTTTCTTGGTGGTATGAGGTCTCCAACTCTCTGCTTGCTTCCCTTTCCTTTTATCTCTTGATAAGCCCAGGGAAACCCCCTTTACCTTGGATCAGGGAGGTGAGCTGAGCGAGGGTGGTATTACAATCCCACCCTAATCATCTCAACATAAAATTACAATCACAAAATGGAGGACAACCACACAATACTGGGAATCATGGCCCAAACAAGTGGATACACACGTTTTTGGGGGGACATAATCTATGATAACTGACCAAGGGGCTGAAGCACAAGAAAAGCAGTTAAAAAGGAGCCCATGGTGATCAGAACCATGACACCCTCGGCTTCTTGTCCCTGAAGAATTTTTCAGTTGGGAATAAGACTCAAAGAAGCTGAGTGAGGCAGATGTAACTTAAAGCAAAACGTTTGGCCCTAGGGGTCAAACGTTTAGGCAAAGGCCTTGCCCAGACCCCTGCCCTCTCCCTCCCCCATTCACCCCGTGGCGTCCCTGAGGGCTGGCCTGCATCATGGTAGTTATCTGACCCCAGCCTTGAGCACAGTTGATCGGTCAAGGGACAGCATGTGACCCGACTGGGCTTATTGAGGCCCTTCCCTAAGGTTTGTCTGTTTCTCTCCAAGGATGACTTGTAACACACCACACTTTCCACCCTGCATTTGGTTCTCTCCCTGGAAGCAGAGATTTGTGCAGCCACAGGAAGGATATGGCAAACATGGCAAAGCTGTGCCATCTCTGCTAAGTATGTGGTAGCTAAGGACACAAGGCTTTGGAGCCAAGACAGCCCTAGGTTCAAACCCTGTGTCCATTTGGGATATGATCTTGGGCAAATCACTTCCCTTCTCTGGGCTTTGATTTTTTTTTCTGTAGAACAGGGCACCAGCTCAGTCTTGTGAGGATTGCACACGTAAGCGCCTGGCACAAGGCAGTTGCTTTATGGTGACGGTCATCTCCTGCTGTGCAGCTGCCACCATCAGGGATGGGTGTCAACCGGATGGTGTGGGATGCAGCCAGGGGCAGACCAGCTGTGTGCCTTAGGCATGTCTGTCCACCTGTCTGAGTTGTTTCCCGCTCTATATAACGAGGCTGTGGTGAGGCCAGCCCAGGGTGTGTGTCTGATGCAGCAGCTCGGTGTTCAAGTCCCCCAACCCCTGGGCTCCCTGGGGGACACATTTCCAAAGCTGAGCCCGTGCCCCCTCTTTGGTTGCACCCAGCGACCAGACAGCCCTTCTGCACCTCCCCCGGCTGTGCCAGGCCAGACCAGCTGGCAGCTCCTGACGTCAGCACTAATCTGGGAAAGCTGCCAGCCAGAGACAGGGTGAGGGGCAAAGGAAATGGGAAACAGATTTCAAGATGGGTGCACCTAGCCCCCCAGGCAGCCCTGAGCTCTCAGCAGCTTCTCACTCTGCAAACCCTCCCCACCACACTGGCTGACGCCTGGATTTAAGAAGGAGGAGCGGGGAGACGGATTTTAAGCAGCAGCTCAGTCAGCAGGAGCGAGGCTTCCTAGGGCACACAGCTCCGCCTTCCCCCATCTGCCCCCGACAGGGAGCCAGGGACATCCATTCGGTCTGGACTCCAAGCCAGCTCCAAGAAGCCCCCAACCGAAGGCCAACCGGGCCTGGCCTGCTGCCTCCAGCCTGTGCAGGACCCACCTGGGCTGCAGGGCAGGTGGGAGCAAGGGGGACTCTTGGTAGGTTCTCCCTGAGCCCGAAGCCAGTGTGTGGGTCTTCACCCTTTATGTCGGCCCAGCCTCAGAGCACCCCATTTCATAGAGGAGGACCCTGAGGTTCAAGAGGGTCTCAGGCAACTTGCCCTAGGGCTTACATCAGAGCTGAAATTCAAACCCACATCTGGTGGCTCCCAAACCAGCTTTCATTGTCGCCTCAGCCGTCTACTGGCCCAGGTGCTGGCACTACCTGGGTCTGTCCACACTGGAAGGACACCCCCTCCATCTCCTCCCTGGGCCTCTTGGAGGTCAGCCAGCCAAAGCAGCCAGAACCAAGGCCTGCTCTGACATCTGCCCATGGCTGCCCCCAGCCACCCTGGCTGGCAACGGTGAGTCTGACAGGGGTGGGAAGGATGAGACTGACATTTGTCCCATATGCTGGGCCAGCTCTTCACAGTGAACCCCATTTGGTAAACGTGGAAACTGAGGTTTAGAGACAGGAAGTGACTTCCCCAAGGCCGCACTGTGCCTACAGCCCCTTCCCTGAACTCTTTCTTGGTCCTTGCCCACTCAGCTGGGCTCCACAGGTCCTGGGGTTCACTTGCCCCTGTATCCAGCTCTCTTGCGCCTTCTCCGTCCTATCCCTGGCATGCCCTGTCCTCCTGGCTGCCAGGGTCAGAGGCTTTGGACAACAAGGATCTTGGAAGTTCTTAGGTCCAGGCCCCCCACTGAATGGGTAGATAAGAGACCCAGAGAAGGCAAGCATCTACCCAAGTTCACACAGCAAAATCGGGCACAGACTGAGTACTCCTGGGTCTCCACACCTCCACCTCTCTGAGGTCACCCCAAGATGATTACCAGGTGGCCTTCACTCAGGGAGAGCGCTGGCTGCTCCTGACCCCAACCCGGGCATGAGCTGCTCACAGAAACCTGGGCTCATCCTAGTCCCGTCCCCAACTTGCTGTGTGACACAGCCTCAGTTTCCTCCTCTGTAAAATGGGATGCCTACCTTAGGTTGCTGTGAGCCTGGGACAACCCAGCGGGTGAGGACCCACACACAAGCCACATCCCTCTCTGAGCCTCATCTTCCTCATCTTTGTCCTGGGGACAGGATCCTAGCCCTGCCCACTTGTCAGGGTCATTGTGAGGTTCTTTGAGAGGCTGGCTAGAATCCCCCTATAAACTTCAAGGGACAGGGCATGGGACAGTGCCACAGCCCAACCCATCTGGGACCCAGAATATGATGACAAGTGCCTCGCACCCCCCCCCCCCACGAACCCCTTCCCCACAGACTTAACGATGTCTGCAGATCCACCGTGGGGAAGCTGGAGGCTGAAGACGACGCTGGAAGGTAGCAGTGCCAGGCCACCCCAGGAACAAGAATATGGCTGTTTACCTGGGATCTGAGTCCAAAATTGCTTTGTTCCAGGTCTGTGGCAGGGCTGGGTCATGCCCACTGACCCCAGGACTCTGTGTCTGAGAAGCTGCTGGACTGACCCCAACCCACCCAGAAATCGTGCCCTAAAGCTCTGAAGTATAAGCCTTGGGCATAACCAGGGCAGGAGGCTGGAGCCCTCAGCCAGGAGCCAGGAGTCCTGGGTTCCAGTGCCCAGCCCACTACATACTCACTGGCACCTCCTTGCTCAGGGCCTCAGTTTACCCATCTGCCTAAGAGGACTGGAAGTGTGGGTCTCAAAACTCATGTTCAGACTCTGTAACACAGCTGGGCCTTTGCCCATGGTTGAGCAAGCCCAGCCTGCCCTTACTTTTCCTCTCTTCTCTGCCTCTCAAACTCCTAGTCATGCCTCCTCCAGGCCCTGATCAGATGTCCCCTCTACCAGGAAGTCCTCATCAACATTCCCAATGAGATAAAACACGTGAAATACTTAAAGCAGTGCTTGGCACTGAGCCATAAAAAAAAAAAAAACCAGTGCCTTTGAGTTGATTCTGACTCATAGCGACACTGAGCCATATGTGTTAGCTATTACCCTCATCACCACCCCCATTTTACAGACAAGAAACTGAGGCTCAGAGAGCATAAATGGCTTGTCCTAGACCTACGGCTTGTCAGTGGTGGGGCCAAGACTGGACGCAGGGAGCCCAAGTCCAGGAACCTCCCTCTCAGCTTCCCCTCCCATTACTCTGGACAAAGTGTCCCTGTCCCAGGTAAACCCAGCCCCTCCCTCCCCAACAGGTACCCATCCTTTGCACCTGCGGTCTCCCATGCCTCTTGTGTCATCAATTCCTGCCTTTCTTCTAGAGCATTCCATCAGTCCACAAGCATGCTGTAACATCTTCCATCCTAAAAAAATACCAAACCCCCTGGCCCTGCTGCCTGCCAGGAACGCCCATTCTTCTGCTCCCTTTACAGCAAAGCACCTTGAAGTGTCTACACGCACCGTCTTCGCCGCCAGCCGGCTCCAGTCTAGCTTTGCCCCTCCACTGAGGCCCCCTGGCTGAAACCATCCACTTCAAGGTCACTGATGACCTTTGTGTTGGCAAACCAACGCAGGTCAGTGCTCAAAATTCTCAGTGCCCACTTCTGAGCAGCACTGGCCCTAGCTGCTCGCTCCCACCTTACGGAAACACTGTCCTCACTTGGCTCCAGATTCTCCTCCTTCCGCAGCCACTCTGGCTCCTTTTCCTCGGCTGGTTCCTCCTCATCTCTCCGAACTCCACATGTCAGAGGCCCCTAGCCTACGTCCTGGTGTTCTGCCGGCCTACACCCGCCCCCTGGGTGATTCACCCAGCCTCGAGGCCTGGAGTTCCATGTATGCCCTGACAGTTTCCAAATGTGCATGTCCAGCCTGACCCTCTTCCCTGAGCACCGGATCTACCTGCCTACCTGGCACCTCCACTTGGACCTCTGCCATGCTCTCGACCTAACCTGGCCAGAGGGAGAGTGGTGGTCTCCCCCAAAGCGTCCTCCCCCAGGTTTTCCTTCCAAGTAAGGGGCCCCACAGTTCACCAGGTGCTCAGACCAACAGCCTCAGGGTCCGCCTTGATGCCCCTGTAGCTCAGCCCCATTGTCTGCAAATCCCACCCGCGCAGGGTCCAGCCACTTCTCCCCCTCCCCAGTAGTCCCAGCCACTATCACCTCCTGCCTGAATTATATTGGCATTATCTTTCTAATCTCCTCTGTTTCCACCCTGCAGCCTGTTCTCGGCACAATGGCCTTTAAAACTACCCATCATATCCTGTGTCTCCCTCACACTCAGAATCAAATCCAAACTCCTCACTGCCGCCTGAAATCCCTGCAAGGCCTGGCCTGCTTTACCCTCCCTGTTTCCCAGCTCCTGGTTCTGGCCACTTTGACCATCTGACTCTTCCTGGGTCCTGCTAATTCCTTCCTGCCGTTTCATCCGCCTGGAGTGCTCTCCCGGGGTCTGCCCCGCCCAGGGCTAAGCACAGAGTAGCTGCTCACAAAACACTATGGGCTCAATTGGGGAAGCTGACCGGGCCAGGGCCATGTGTGGCGGGAGCGCCCTGTCACCACCAGGTGGCGGTGTAGATACGTCCCTGGGCGTTGACCCGGTCCGTTTGTCTTCAGCAAGTCTCCCGTGCCAGGTAGCGCAGCGGGAGCCCGGGCACCGGCTGACACCGCCCTGCCTGCCCACCGGTGGATCTAGGCGGACGTGGGTCAGGGTCAGGAGGGGCTGATGCCCTTGCAGTGGTCGGAGGCACCCACAGGAGTCTGGGAGGAAGAGAGGACCGGCTGCCTTGTGGCCGGTACTTATTAGGCGCTTTCTGGGGAGGGGTGGATGTGAAGGTATGGGGTGGGGGAACTGGAACTCAGCCGAGAAGGCGCGTGGGGATGGTGGGTCCTGGGGAGGACTCGGACTTGGAGCTGGTTAGCAGACCTGGGTTTGCATCCCACCTCCCCCAGTCCTCTGTGTGGCCTTTGGCAATTCAGGTGCCGGCTCTGAGCCTCAATTTCCCCATCTGTTAAAAGGGGATAATAAATGGATGTAAGCAAGGACTGAGACCCTGTGTGGGGGAGCTGAGGCAGGCTTGCTCTATCAGAATGAGGCTGAGGGTCATTTTTTTTGTGGGGGGCCTTTCCAGTGGTAGGTGGTGTGTGGATTTGGAGAAAAGTGGGTGGACAGGAAATCAGGAGCCCTGGGGCCACAGCCTTCCCCTCCATCAAAAGTGACAAGGTCTCTGGGGCCTCCTCTGCCCTGGGATCTGTGGCTTGGATGCCTGTGTGTCTGTGAGTGTGTAATCACATGTCTGTGTGTCTATCCACATATGATCGTGAGTCTGTGTGATTGTGTGTGTTTGTGAGTCATTGTGTGAATATGTGTCTATGTGGTTGTGTGTTTGTGGTTGATGGGATGTGTGTCTATATGATTGTGTGTGTGGGTGGTTGAATGTGTGTGATTGTGCGTGGGTTTGTGAGTGATTGTGTGCGTACATGTGTGTGATTGTGCGTTAGTGTTTGTGAGTGTCCCCGTGTGTGTGTGTGTGAGACTGTGTATGTGTGTTTGAGCACAGTTCGCGTGTGTCTGTGCAAATGTGTCTGTGTCACACTCCTGGGCCTGGGGATGAGGACAGGCTGCCTGTCATCCTGGCAGAGAGGATGGGGGTTCCAGGGAGCTAGGGGCTTTCATCCCCATGCCAGGAGAGGCCCACAGAGCTGGGAAAACCTGCCCAGTCAGCAGTAGGGGTGCTGCCACGGCACCTCTTCTGCTCCCGCCCTCCACATCTCTGACAGTTGACTTCTTGCTCCATTTCTCCCCTTGGAGCACCCAATGCTTCCTGATTTGCATGGAATTTGAATAATTTGCATCTGGATCCCTGAGATCTTTCTTCCATAAGGAGCACCCCTTACCCCTGCAGCCCAGTCAAGGATGCTATGAACTTCCTGAGAGTAAGGGGGCCAAGGACCAAGCTGGAGGGGCCCTGTCCCCAGGTCCCCCACCTCACTCTGTGCAGAGATTCAGCCAGCAGGAGGACAGGAGTACACTCCTCCTCTTTGAGCCTGAGTTTCCCCATTCGCTAAAAGAGGATCCTGGCCCTGCCCCAGCTTCCCAGGGCAGCTGTGAGGCTGGCGGGGCCCAGGCTGCCAGGGCCCAGGCTGCCATTTTCCAATGGATTTGTTGCAGTAGAACCTGGTTCTCAGCCTCAATCTTCTCCAGAAGGCCGATATATAAAACAGATGGAAAAGGTATTTCATCTACATAAACTTCTAAGCTTGAGGTGGTGACAGGTCCTTAGTCTGAAGTTTCTTAGGAGGGAAAGTGTTTGAAGATCCTGATGGACACACGCCCTGCCTGGGGCGTTGTGAAGGCCACAGTGTGGCTGCTGGGAGCTACTCCGGGACCCAGTCTACTTCTGCAGCTTGTCTGAGTCACGCAGCAAGACAGCCTTGAGGCTCGCAGACAAAAATCAAGCCTTGGTGACAGTTCCAAGGCCCAGCCAGGGTCCTGGTGTCCACAGAGTCCTGTCTGATGACCCCTGGCCCTGGCTGCCCCCAGAGGAGGGGTGGGACCCTGAACAACCTCCATGGCCTCTCTGGGCTCAGGTTCCCCTTGCAGGCACGAGGAGGCTGGGGCCACCTCCAGGCCCTCTCTACCGCAGCAGGTCTGGATTCTGTGACCTGAGGCACTAGCCCTGGCCTGGCTCCTCCACGGCCCCTTAGAAGCCTGGTGGGTGTGTCTGGAGGGAACCTTCAGGGACTGGCCTGGGGGCTCAGTGGGGACAGAGGAGACAGGGCGGGCTGGTGAGGAAGGGTGGGAAGGGTGGGGGTTAGGGAGCTGGCCAAAGCCTGGGAGTTTAAAAATAAATCCTGTCTGGGTGCTGTCAGCTACAGCCACAGCTCCAGGGCCTAGTGACATCACCAGGGCACAGGATGTCCCTGGCAGGGGCTGGGGGTGCAGAGGGGACACAGTGATGGGGGAGGGGTCCCGATCTGCCCTTTCTTCATCTGGGAGCTGTCTGTGTTTGGGGAAAGCTGACCAAGGCTGTGCTGAGCCCACAGAGCCCCTGCTAGAGACCTCTCCTCCCCCAACACTTGAGAGCACCCCATTTTTTAACAGCCTTAACTCAAAAAACCCATTGCCATTGACTCGATTCCAACTCATAGCGACCATATAGGACGGGGTAGAACTGCCCCATAGGTTTTCCAAGGCTGTAAATCTTTTCGCAAGCAGACTGCCACATCTTTCTCTGGTGGAGCAGCTGGTGGCTTCAAATCACCGACCTTCAGATTAGCAAGCCAAGCGCTTAACCACTGCATCCCCAGGGCTTCCTTCTAAGAGCTTGATTAAGATATAATCCACATACCCTACGAGTCATCCATTTAAAGTGTACAATTCAATGAATTTTAGTCTATTCACAGGTGTGTGCAGCCATCGCCAAAGTCCATTTTAGAGCACTTTCATCACCCCAAAAATAAGCCCTTTAGCTGTCACCCCTTATTCTTCTGTTCCCCGCCCCATCCCTGAAGCCCTAAACCACTAATCTACTTTCTGTCTCTGTGGATCTCCTTTTACTCTGGACGTTCTTATGAATGGAGTCATATAGCATGTGGTCTTTGTGACCGACTTCTTTCACTGAGCGTGTTTTCAAGATCCATCCATGTTGTAGCATGTATCAGTACTTCCTTCCTTTTTATGGCCGAATTATGTTCCATTGTATGATTCCATAAAGATTACAGCCTTGGACGCCCTGGGGGGCAGTTCTACCCTGTCCCGTAGGGGCGCTACGTGTTGAAATCCACTCGGCAGCGAAGGGTTTTGGTTTGGGTATGGATACACCCCATTTTATTAGTTGATGGACATTTGGGTTGTTTCTACCTCTTGGCTATTGTGAACAGCGTTGCAATGACCATTCGTGTACAAGTGTCTGTATGGCCATGTGGGAAACAATCCATTTTGCAGCTGGGACACATGAGGCCCAGGAAGGTTGTGACCTGCCCAGCGTTCCATTTTGGGAGATCTGGGTGGCACAACAGTTAAGCGCTTGACTGCTAGCCGAAAGATTGGTGGTTTGAACCCACCGAGAAGCGCCTTGGAAGACAGGCCTGGCAATCTCCTTCCAAAAGGTCACAGCCTTGAAAACCTTATGGTGCAGTTCTACTCTGCACACATGGGATCGTCATGAATCTGAACTGACTCGATAGCAACTGACAACAATGACAGGACTGAAAGCCAGCTCTGCCTCTCAGGTGGTGGCTCTGGAGGCCTGGTTGGCCTGGGGCAGCAGGAAGACCATGTGGAGAGAGGCTCACCTAGACAGAGGGCAGGAAAAAAAAAAATTTTTTTTTTTGAGAAGGCCCCAAATGAGCAAATGCCCAACACTGTGCTTGCCCTGGACTGTCTAGAACAAATGGGTTCCTCCTGCCAGCATTGCCTCTGCTCCTCACTCAGACCCCAATGCGGGACTGGGCACAGGTTAGTGTCATCCATTTTATAGATGAGGAAACTAAGGCCAGAGAGTCAGAATCACGTGCTGCAAGCCACACAGCACCATCGTGCCCGGCTACGATAGGGGCTCATCTCTCCTGGCTCCTTCCATAGCCGCCCAAGCCAGCTTGAGCTTCTGATAGGTAGACAGCCAGGTCCAGAGCCAGGGTGGGTGTATGGGGGGTTGCCACGTAGATACAGGGGTGGGAGGGTCACCCTGGTTCCAGCCTCCCTCGCACCCCTCTCCCTCCCATCTCCTCCACCTCTGTGCCCCTGCTCCACAGGGCTCTGGCCCCCTGCTGCCTTCAGGACACAGTCCAGCCTCCTTCCCCACCAAGGCCCTCCTTGCATGTCTGTCAGTCAGTCCAGCCTTATCTCTCACCATGTACGCACCACACTTTAAGCCTCAGCCTCCCCAAATTGCTTACAGATCCCCCAATCATTGCCTCTGAGCCTTTAACAAGCTGTTCTCCCTGCCTGGAACGCCCCTTCCATGTCTTTCTGGTAAAGAGCTCCTATTCATCCTTCAGCATTCCGCCCTGGACCACCACTGCCCATCGGGTCATGGTTACACAATCAGGTTACCATCATGATCGTTGTATGCTGGTCCCCACCCCTCTTCCTGGACTTTTTAAGGGCAGAAACTGTATTTTACTCATCTCTTGGGGCCCAGTGTCTACTTAGTGCCTGGGTAAAGGAATGAAATTGGGTCCCACTCCTGCGCCTTCCCCATCCAGGGGCTTTGTCCTAGTCATACTCCCTCTCTGAGTCTGGTAAAATGGGGACACTCTCTGGCCACGTCTATCCTCCAGGAGATCTTCACACAGTCTACCTTTGCCTTTCCCCTCTGCCCTGCTTTTCATTCTGCCCCACGGAATCAAAGCAGGTGGCAGTCCCAATCTGCCTCCCTCCTCCTGTCCTCTTGCTCATCTCCAGAAAGGGACTGCCCCCAAGAGCAGCCACCAAGGGGCTCCCAAACCTTAAAAAGTTGAGGACTCCCCTAGGGAGTGTATTTCAAATGCACAGTCCCAGGCCTCATCTCCAGGAGGCCTACTCAGAGAAGCCTGGTGCGGGGCCCTGGAATGGGCATTGTTAACCGGCTTCCCTTCCAGTGGCCTTGATCCTGCTTTAGCTGAGCCCCCTGGAAGGCCACCATGACGCCCTCACCAAGTGGAGAGCGAGTAAGAGGTTCAATGGTGGGACTGGAGGCTGGGGAAGACCTCAGGGGCAACCACCTTCTCTCTTTGCCCCACTTGGAAGGTCGACAAGTAGCCCTAGACGAGGGAGGGGAGGGCTTCCTCAGTTTCTGGGCCAAGGTGAGAGCCAGCTGGTGGCAGGCGCGCGGCCCTCCTCTGCGCCTGCACGTAATGCACAGGTCGGTGCGCGGGGCCTGGCCCGGGGCCCAGGGGCTGCGAAGGTGAGTCCGCCCTGGTGTCACCTCTCCCCTCGGAGCACTGGCTGGTGGGGAGACAGACGCGGATATAAATAACGGCCAGGCGAGGCGGGATGAAATAAGTGCGAGGAGCCAGGCAAGATCCTCGCCTGAGGGCCGGGGAGGCGGGACGCGCTCAGGGGGAAGTGGGGCACGGGCCTGGCATGGGAGAAGGTCCTTCGAATCCCCAGTGACCTTTGGTTCAGCCCCGGCAGAGCTGGAGGGCTCCGGGGACCCAGAGGCCGGGGCCAGGGGCTCCCAGGCTGAGCACCCAGCGAGGGCGAAGGCAGAGTGTGGATGGAATGCCTGCCCTACGGGAAGGGCAGGGGCTGCAGCGGAGCAGGGGTGCCCCACCAAGGGGTGCGGGCTCTGCTGCAGCGAGAGGGTGCCCCCCTTGGTGGGCTTCCCGGGGGCAGCGTGGCGAGCTCCGCAGGCCCCTGCCCGGCAGAGCCTGGTCTTTCCAGGTGTCCGCCCCCCACCCACCGAGATGGCTGGCGCGCGGAGGGGGATGCTCTGGTGTCACGAGGACGGAACAGCTGGGCTATTCATAGGCGGGGGGGGGGCGGGAGCGGAGCGCCCCCGTGGCCTCCCCTCCCCCCACCCGGCGGTGACGCAGCCGCACCGCCCCTTACGTAACCCCTCCCCCTCCCCGTGCGCCTCCGTGAGTGTGGGAGGGAGGGAGGCGGGGACAGGCCAGGGCGCCAGTTCTCCGCGCGGCCTACGACCTAGCCTTCTCTGCCTTCCCCTTAGGGCCGAGGGGAAACTGAGGCCCCTCCCCAGCGGGGCACAGCGGGAGAGGGTAGGAGGAACGGTGCGGGGGTGGGGTGCCAGCCCTCGCTAGGTGCGGTGAGCCCTAGGGGAACCCGGATTAGGGTGGGGGTCCCAGCTCTGCCAGGGGCCCCAGCTGCCTCCTCTGAACCGTGGGGCTGGTTTCCTTCCCTGATCTGGACTTCGGGGGCTCTGGAGGCCCCCTGCGCCAGTCTCCCCCTAGCCTGTGTGTGTGGCAGCAGTGAATCTGGAATTCTAGACTGGACAGTGGAGCCCAGGGGTGTCAGTGCTCTGCCTGCGGACTGCGTGACCTTGGGCCGACCTTGCACTTCTGACCCTCAGTGCCCCCACCTACAACGTGAAGGTGCGCCTTGACCCTTCCTCCTGGTGTTTAGGGAAGACCCAGATGTGTCAGCACCTGCTGAACACTTAGCAAAGTAACTGTGCCTTGTTGCTCTAACCACTTCCACCCCTACCCAGAGACTTGGCTCAGTGCAGGACCTTGGCCAGGGCCTGGGCTGGTGGGTGCTCTGCTGGGCCAGTCTGCTCCTTGTGGACCTTGCCCTTTGCTGGAAGCACGTGGTGCAGGCCTGCCCTGTGGCCTGGCCAGAGTAGCAGGCAGGGCTGGCCCTACTTGGCCCTCTCCCCAGAAGGCCCCAGGGAACACTTTGGGTCCACCCTCACTGGCTGTGGTAGCCCACCCATTACCTATTTTTAGCTCTTACCAAGGGCAGCCTGGAGCCCTGGTGGTGATATGGTTGCTAACCAAAAGGTTTGCAGTTGAAGTCCACCAGGCGCTCCTTGGAAACCTTCCAGGGCAGTTCTGTCCTATAGGATCACTATGAGTCAGAATCGACACAATGTAGCAGGTTTAAGGACAACCTTTGGGAGAGGAGGGTGTCTGCCCAGGTCTCTGTGAAGCTCACACAGTGGGAGCCTCAGTCTCCTCATCTTCAAAGTGGGGAGAATCACCCCTCCCTCCCACCTTTCTCACTGCTGTGCAGATGATGTGAAATCTCTGCTTCCTCATGTTGGGCCTGGACTGTGAGCCTGGGGCTTTATGCTCCTTTTACCTTCAAACAGTGATAAGAGGTGAGAATCTTACCCTTTTACAGTTGAGGAAACCAAGAGGTGAAGTAACTTCTCCAGGTAGGCTAACCAACTGCCGTGTGACGGATCCTTTTTACACACCCTTTCTTGTAGCTCCCACCAAATGATTGGGTGGGACTATGTAAATAAGGTGCTTGTGGCCCACTAAGGGATTGGACAGCTTGCTAATGATGCAGATAAGGTGCATAGCATTCTTGCAGGGGCGGGACCATGCAAATAAGGTATATGGAACCCTACCGAGGGGATTGGTCAGTTTTGTCATCCCACTAGGCTTAAAATGAGCCATCTCAGAGGTGGAAAGAGGGAACCCCAGTACCACCAAGAGAGAAGACCTGGAGTGGAGCTTGTCCTTTGAACCTGGGATCCCTGTGCTGAGAACCTCCTAGACCCAGGAGACAGAGCTGTAACACCAGAGATGGTAAGAGTCAGCCAGAAGCAGCAGCAGAGAAATGGCAACAGCAGAGGCAGGTGAACCAGAAGACTGGAGGAAATGGCGTGGTGGGCTTCCTGGCCCATGGAGTGAGAAAACCGAGGGCACTTGGGCAGGAGGCTTGCTGGCGGAGTGGGGTGCCTCTGGGCACTTATTGGTGGAGCTATAGAGCTTTGTAACACTTGCCCTAGCAGGCCAGAGGCCAGGCTGGCCCAAGATGGCTGAGCGGCAGAGGGTTCGAGATGTCAAGGGCCAGAGAGAGGCCTGCCTGCAGGCATGGCTGAGAAGAGGCTGTCCTGATGGAAGAACTATATCCTGAACTGTAACCTGTTACTTCCCTAATAAACCCCATAATTGTGAGTATTGTCTGTGAGTTCTGTGTGGCCACTGCCACGGATTATGGAACCCAGCAGAGAAGTAGAGGGTGCTGTGGGAGAGAGGGATGGCTGGTGTCAGAATTGGTAAAATGATTGAAGAATGGAGGCATGTCTGACCTCCACCTCGTAGGAATCAGCTTTGGGCTGTTGATGCTGATAATGGTTCTCTGTCCCCCTCATGAAGTTAGAGGAGGAGGTCAGGGCTGCTGCCATGCCATTTTTACATCTCTAACATGCCATTTTTAAACCAACCATCCTGGTTGCCCTGGGACTGAGGGGTTTCCGAGGACATGGGACTTTCGTTGCTAAAAAGGAGAGTCACCCTAACTTCAGGCCACACACCTCGCAAGTGACAGTGTCTGTGTTCAAACTCTGGCTGGAAGCAGACTGTCACATCTTTCTCCTGCGGAGCCGTTGGTGGGTTTGAACTGCTGACCTTTCAGATAGCAGCCAAGGGCTTAACCACTGTACCACTGGGGTGCCTTTCGTAAAGATTACAGTGTAAAAAATCCAATGGGGCAGCTCTACTTTGTCACATGGGGTCGCTGTGATTCAAAATCAACATCATGGTACCTACCAACAAGTAAACTTGATTCTATCAAGTACTTTTCTCTGTGAGAGTCATTATCCTCAACACTTCCTATGCATTCAAGCCCAGGGAAGTTGATGCCACTTTTGAGGTGAAGATTGGAGATTCAGAGAGGTTAAGTGACCTGTCCGAGGTGACACAGACAGTAAGGGGCAGGGCCAGCGCTTGTGGCGTTCTGAAGTCTTTCTTCTAGAGCTTAACCCCACTGATGGCAGTTGGTGGTTGTATGGGACACAGGCCCAGGGTGGGAGGGATTGCTGAGAGCCCACAGGCGCCAGGAGCCCTGTCTCTCCGTCAGACGAGCTGGCCTGCTTCTTGCCAGTAGTGGTAGGACAGGTTGTAAGGACAAGCCCTTTGCCCAGGCTGGGCTGCCCCCCTCCCCCGCCACAGTGGGCAGGCTGCCCGAATCCTCTGCAGCTGCTGTTCCCTCTCAGTCAGCCAAGCCTGGAGCAGTCCGGGACATTGTGTCCAAAGACAGGGCCAGGCAGGCCCCATCCCCCTACCCAGTGACCTCCCACCCTGCCCCTCTGGGCCTCAGGCCAGCCTGGCCTGTCCCTGGGCCTGGTACGAGCTGGAGGCCAGGACAGTGTCTCTGCTCTTCCTGGCTCACTGTAGCCCCTGGCTTAGAGGGGTGGCCGCCAAGTCTTCAAGGGGTAGGCTCCCCAGAGTCCCCCTCAGGAGGGGCCAGCTGGGCTACCGGGACACCTGTTTCCCTGCCCTTGGCATTTTTGCATTGCGTGTCCCAAAATGCCAGCTGAGCCAAGGTGAGAGGCTCCCTTGGGCAGAGAACCGACTATGTAGGGGCCTGTGCCCATGTGGGCTGGACGTAGCCTGGTCTCCCCACTTCATGGATGAGAAAGCTGAGGGTCAGAGAAAGGAGGAGAAGCATGTGAAAGCACACAGCCGTGAGCTGAGACTCCACTGTGCCAAGCAGGAAGGGGCTGGGGGCAGGGACAGCTGGAAGGGGCAGTCTCAGAGGGGTCTCTCTGGGCTCCTTCATACATCTCAGGTCTCAGTTTACTGCTGCTTACTCAGAGAAGCCTTCCCTGACACCTCGTGTCTAGAGGAGAACTCCCCGTTCCCAATACTGTATTCTGTTCTGTGTCATGTCATCCTGGTCTGTTTCCTTGAGATGTATCTCTGCCTGGACTTTCTTGTTTATTTGTCATATTTATTGATTAAAAGTGAGGACGGACATGTTATCAGGAAGGACCAGCCCCTGGAGAAGGACATCATGCTTCATAAAGTAGAGGATCAGTGAAAAAGAGGAAGACGCTCAACAAGATGGATTGACATAGTGGCTGCAACAATGGGCTTAAGTGTAGCAAGGGTTGTGAGGATGGCGCAGGACCAGGCGGTGTTTTGCTCTGTTGTACACAGGGTTACTATGAGTCGGAATCAACTTGATGGCACCTAACAACAATTGATTATCTTGCCTGATAGAACGTGGTCCCCAGAGGAGGGACTTTGTCTTGCTCCCAGCTGCCTCTCCAGTGCCAAGAACAGGGTCTGATACCTAGTAACCAGTTGCTGTCGAGTTGACCCCGACTCGTGGTGACCCCATGAGTATCAGAGTAGAACTGTGCTCCACAGGGTTTTTAATGGCCGATTTTTCAAAAAAAAAGTAGATCTCTGGGGGAGATGAGAGGGCAGAGGGGGTTAGAAGCTGGAGGAATGGACACGAAAAGAGAGAGTGGGGGGAAGGAGTGTGCTGTCTCATTAGGGGGAGAGCAGCTAGGAGTATACAGCAAGGTGTATATAAATTTTTGTATGAGAGACTGACTTGATTTGTAAACTTTCACTTAAAGTAGAATAAAAATTAAAAAAAAAAAAAGAAAGGTAGATCTCCAGGCCTTTCTGCCAAGGAGCCCCTGGGTGGACTTGAACCACCAATCTTTTGATTAGCAGTAGAGCACATTAGCCATCTGCATCACCCAGGGACTCCAGCACATAATACCAAAAAAAAAAAGAAAAAATCCCCAAAACCCCGAACTGGTTGCTGTTCAGTTGATTCCGACTCGTAGTGACCCTAAGTGAGTGTGCAGCGTAGAACTGCCCGACAGGATTTTCAAAGCTGTGACCTTCCAGATCACCAGACCTTTCTTCCAAGGCACCTCTGGGTGGGTTCAAACCAACAACTTTTCTGTTAGTAGTCAAGGGCTTAGCCATTTGTTCCACCTAGGGACACCCTAGCACATAATGGTGTTGTGTGCCATCCAGTCAATTGCGACTCATAGTGACCCTATTGGGCACAGTAGAACTGCCCCATAGGGTTTTCTAGGCTGAACTTTTTTCCCCCAGGAGAAAGGGGTATTTTTTATTGTTCTTGCAACTTTTTTTTGTAAGTTTAAAATTGTTTTTAAAAGAAAAAAGAACGTGTCCAAGATTACCTATCTAGTTAGAAGTAGGATTCAAACGCAGCTTAGGAACAAGCTCTCCATCCCTACTCTCTACTGGTTTATATTTTATTTTTTATTGTGCTTTAGGTGAAAGTTTAGAGCTCAAGTTAGTTTCTCATACAAAAATTTATACACACATTGTTATGTGACCGTAGCTGCTCCCCCTATAATGTGACCACACGTTCCTCCTTTCCACCCCAGATTTCCCTTGTCCGTTCAGCCAGCTCCTATCCCTTTCTGCCGTCTCATGTCGCCTCTGGACAGGAGCTGCCCATTTAGTCTCGTGTTTTTTTTTTTTTGTCTACTTGAGCTAAGAAGCACACTCTTCACGAGTATCATTTTATGTCTTATAGTACAGTCTATGCCTGAAGAGTTGGCTTCAGGAATGGTTTTAGTTCTTGATTAACGGAGAGTCCAGGGGCCATGGCTTCTGGGGTTCCTCCAGTCTCAGTCAAACCGTTAAGTCTGGTCTTTATACTAGTATTTGAGTTCTACACTCCACTTTTTTCCTGCTGTCAGGGACTCTGTTGTGTTCCCTGAGAGGGCGGTCATTAGTGGTAGCCAGGCACCATCTAGTTCTTCTGGCCTCAGGCCGATGGGGTCTCTGGTTTATGTGGCCCCTTTTGTCCCTTGGGCTAATATTTTCCTTGTGACTTTGGTGTTCTTCATTCTCCTTTGCTGCAGGTGGGTTGGGACCAATTGATGCATCTTAGATGGCTGCTTGCTAACTTTTAAGACCCCAGATGATGAGGCTGCAATTTTTACGGGAGCAGATTGCAAGGTCTTTTTTCCGTCAGAGCCACTGTGGGTTTGAACCATCAACATTTCCGTTGCACAGTGCAGGGAATTACTTAATATGGCCCTTTTAGCCATTCATGGTCTTGTAATGATTGGGTGGGACTATGCAAATAAAGTGCTTGTGGCCCACCAAGGGATTGGACAGCTTGCTAATAATGCCAGATAGGTGCATGGCACCCTTATGGGGATGGGACCATGCAAATAAGGTATATGGAACCCTAACAAGGGAATTGGTCAGTTTTGCCATCCCCTTAAGGCTTAAAATGAGCCACCTGAGATGTGGAAAGAGGGGACCTCGCTACCACCAAGAAAGAAGAGCTGGAAGTGGAGTATGTCCTTTGGACCCAGGGTCCCTGTGCTGAGAAACCCCTAGACCCAGGAGTGAGAGAGAGAGCTATAATACCAGAGATGTGGGAAATGGTGAGAAGTGGCTGTAGAGAAACAGTGGCAGCAGAACTAGGAGACCAGCGTGAGATGGTACAGTGGGCTTCCTGTCTCATGGAGCAAGACAGTTACCATGGGTGTGCGAACCCGCAGAGCAATAGAGCTGAGCACATTCGAGCAGGAGGCTTCCTGGCAGAGTGGGTTGGCTCCAGGAACTTGCCAGTGGAGCTAAAACAGCTTTGTAACACTTGCCTGGGAAGGGCAGAGTCCAGGCCAAGGGCTGAGGGGCTGAGAGAAAGGGAGAGGCCTGCCTGCAGGCACGGCTGACAAGGTACCCTGATCGAAGAACTTTTTATCTTGAGTAATTCCTGATCCTGAAATGTAACCTGTTACTTCCCTAATAAGCTCTGTAACTGTGAGTATGGTCTGTGAGTTCGGTGTGCCATTACAACGAATTATCAAACCTAGCAGAGAAGTTGAGTGCCATGAGAGGGATGGCTGGTGTCAAAATTGGTAAAAAGTTTGGAGAGAGGAGGTATGTCTGACCTCTGCCTCATAGGAGTCAACCTTGGGCTGATGATGACCTTGATTCTCCCCCTTTGTGAAATTAGACAAAGAAGTCAGATGCTGCTGCCGTTTTTGCAGTTGGCATCTTTTTTCTTGCAGGGTAGCAGCCAAGTGTTTAGCCATTGCACCACCAGGGCTCCTAGCACACATAAACCCTTTGCTTTTGAGTCAATTCTGACTCATAGCAACCGTATAAGACAGAGTAGAACTGCCCCAAATGGTTTCCAAGACTGTAAATCTTTATGGAGGCAGACTGCCACATCCTTCTCCTGCAGAGCTGCTGGGGAATTGGAACAGCTGACCTTTTGGTTAGCAGCTGAGCACTTTAACCACTGTGCCACCAGGGCTCCTCCTAGCACACATAATAAGCCAAAAAAACCCACTGCCATCGAGTCAATTCCAACTCATAGCGACCCTATAGGACAGAGCAGAACTGCCCCATAGAGTTTACAAGGAGTGCCTGGTGGATTTGAACTGCCGACCTCTTGGTTAGCAGCCGTAGCACTTAACCACTACGCCACCAGGGTTTCCAGCACACATAATGGGGCCAGTAAATGTTTTTTAAATAAAAAATTGAGTACTGTATTGATTGTGCCTTCTGAGCTTCCTGGTCATTTTTTAAAAACAGCTTTATTGGAGTATAATTGACATACAATAAGTTGTACATAGTTAAAAATTACAGTTTGATAAGCTTTGACGTTATCTACAAGTGAAACCATCACCACAATGTGCTTCCTTTTTTTTTTTTGATTCCTCTCTCCTGTCCCTCCTCCCTCTCCTGTCGCCAGGAAACCACTAATTTGCTTTTTGTTACTGTGGACTAGTTTGTATTTTCTATAAATGAAATCAAACAGTTTGTACCTCATACTTTTTTTTTCTAGCTCTCCCTCAGCATTGTTATTTTGAGATTCATCTATGTGTATATCAACAGTTCATCCTTTTTTTTTTTTGACTTCTGAGTAGTACTCCATAGCATAGATGTACCAGAATTTGTTCAGCCATTCACCCATTGAAGAACACTTGGGTTGTGTCCAGTTTTGGGCCATTAAAAATAAAGCTACTATGAACATTTGTGTATAAGCCTTCATATGGACCTATATTTTCTTTTGGTAAAGGCTTAGGAATGGAATGTCTGGATCACACTCTAGGTATATGTTTAATTTTTTTTATCATGTTTTAAGTGAAAGTTTACAGTTCAAGTTAGTTTCTCATACAAAAATTTAGACACACATAGTTATGTGACCCTAGTTGCTCTCCCTGTAATGTGACAGCACAGTCTTCCTTTCCACCCTGTATTTTTCGTGTCTGTTCAGCCAGCTTCTGTCCATTTCTACCTTCTCATTTTGCCTCTGAACAGGAGCTGCCCATTTAGTCTCATGTATCTACTTGAGCTAAGAAGCACACTCTTCGCAAGTATCATTTTATGTCTTATAGTCCAGTCTGATCTTTGTCTGAAGAGTTGGCTTCAGGAATGGTTTTAGTTTTGGACTAAAAGAGAGTTCAGGGCCCATGTCTTCTGGGGTCCCTCCAGTCTCAGTCAGGCCATTAAGTCTGGTCTTTTTACTAGAATTTGAGTTCTGCATCCCACTTTTCTCCTGCTCCTTCAGGGGCCCTCTGTTGTGTTCCCTGTCAGGGCAGCCATTGGTGGTAGCTGGGCACCATCTAGTTCTGGTCTCAGGCTGATGGAGTCTGTGGTTGATGTGGCCTTTCTGTCTCTTGGGCTCATATTTTCCTTGTGTCTTTGGTGATTTTCATTCTCCTTTGCTCCAGGTGGGTTGGGACCAATTGATGCATCTTAGATGGCTGCTTGATGCCACTCATCAAAGTGGGATACAAAACGTTTTCTTAATAAACTTGTTATGCCAATTGACCTAGATGTCCCCTGAGACCATGGTCCCCAGACTCCCGCCCCTGCTACTCTGTCCCTCGAAGTGTTTGGTTGTATTCAGGTTGTATTCTTAGCGTTTGGTTTAGCCCAGTTGTGCTGACTTCCCCTGTGTTCTGTGCTGTCCTTCCCTTCATCTGAGGTAATTCTTGTCTACTATTTTTTTTATCTAGTTGGTGAATTCCCATCTCCCTCCCTCCCCACCTTCATAACCATCAAAGAATGTTTTCTTCTGTGTTTAAACCTTTTCTTGAGTTCTTTTAATAGTGGTCTCATACAATATTTGTCCTTTTGCAACTGACTAATTTCAGTCAGCATAATGCCTTCCAGGTTCCTCCATGTTATGTTTTGTGGATTCATCATTGTTCTTTATCACTGTGTATTATTCCATTGTGTGACTATAGCATAGTTTGTTTTTCCATTCATCCTTTGATGGGCATCTCTAGGTTGTTTCCATCCTTTTGCTATTGTGAACAGTGCTGCAATTAACATGGGTGTGCATATATCTATTGGTGTGAGGGCTCTTATTTCTCTAGGATATATTCCAAGGAGTGGGATTGCTGGATCGTATAGTACTTCTAGCTTTTTAAGGAAGCGCCAAGTTGATTTCCAAAGTGGTTGTACCGTTTTACATTCCCACCAGCAGTGTATAAGTGTTCAGTCTCTCCAATATTTATTATTTTGTGTTGTTTGGATTAATGCTAGCCTTGTTGGGGTGAGATGGTATCTCATTGTAGCTTTGATTTGCATTTCTCTAATGGCTAATGATTGTGAGCATTTCCTCATGTATCTGTTGGCTGCCTGAATGTTGTCTTTGGTGAAGTGTCTGTTATATCCTTTGCCCACTTTTTAATTGGGTTATTTGTCTTTTTGTTGTTGAGGTTTTGCACTATCTTGTAGATTTTAGAGATTAGATGCTGATCAGAATTGTCATAGCCAAAATTTTTTCCCAGTCTGTAGGTTGTGTTTTTACTCTTTAGGTGAAGTCTTTTGATGAACGTTAAGTGTTTGATTTTAGGAGCTCCCAGTTATCTAGTTTCTCTTCTGGTGTTTGCGCATTCTTAGTAATGTTTTGTATACTGTTTATGCCGTATATTAGGGCTTCTAGCATTGTCCCTATTTTTTCTTCCATGGTCTTTATTGTTTTAGATTTTATATTTAGGTCTTTGATCCATTTTGAGTTAGTTTTTTTGCATGCTGTGAGGTATGTGTCTTGTTTCATTTTTTTGCAGATGGATATCCAGTTATGCCAGCACCATTTGTTAAAGAGACTGTCTTTTCCCCAACTAAAGGACTTGGGGCCTTTGTCAAATATCAGCTGCTCGTAGGTGGATGAATTCATGTCTGAATTATCAATTCTGTTCACTGGTCTATGTATCTGTTTACCAGTACCAGGCTGTTTTGATTACAATGGTGGTGTAATAGGTTTTAAAATCAGGTAGTGTGAGGCCTCCCACTTTGTTCTTCTTCTTCATATGGTTAATTTTGTAAGAAGCTTCCACAATATTTTCCAAGGTGGTTGTGCCATTTTCTATTCTCATCAGCTGTGTATGAAAGTTCCAGTTCTTCTGTATCTTTGTTAACACTTGGTATGCTCAGTCTTTTTAATTTTAGCCACTTTAATAGATGTGTTCATTTTGGTTTTATTTTGCATGTCCTTAATGCTAATGAATCAACTTGATGGCACTGGGTTTTGTTTTTTTTTTGTTGTTGTTGTTTTGTTTTGTTTTTAATGCTAATGAAAGGAGCCCTGGTGATGGAGTGGTTAAGCGCTCGGCTGTTAACCCAACGCTCGGCTGTTAACCCAACGGTCGAGGTTCAAACCCACTAGCTGCTCCACTGGAGAAAAATGTGACACGTGCTTCCATAAAGATTACAGCCTGGGAAATCCTGTAGGGCAGTTCTACTTTGTCCTATAGGGTCACTATGAGTCAGAATCGGGTTTGGTTTGGTTTTAATGTCAGTGTTGTTGAGTGTCTTTTCAGGTGCTTTTTTGCTATCTGTGAATCTTTTTTTTGTGAAGTGTCTGGTCAAATCTTTTGCCCATTTTTGTGTTGTGTTTGTTTTCTTGTTATTCAGTTTTCTAAGTTGTTTTTTTTTTTAATCTGCCACTCATACTCTTGATGTTTAAAATTTATAAACCCAAATGTTATTATTACAGCAAATACTGAAAATCCCAGTGTCATAAAGAAGATTAGAACCATATACTTCACTAGATTTAAGTGGTAAACTTGATATTTTCAGCACTGACTCTAAAACAAGTATCACGGGTTCTGTCAGATACCATCATTTACCATTCATTTAACAAATTTCACCATACTGCAGAAAACCTGGACGCCACCCCCACCAGAAAAAAAAAATTTTTTTCTTCCAGTTTTAGAAGAATGACCACAAATTAATTGTGTCTGATGAGTGGGAACTCTCCTTGTGTAATTCAGTAAGTTCTTGCCTTTGAGTAAGCCACTATAGGCACAAACAACTCAAATTATCAACTGTGAATTGAATGGAGAAGGAAGTCTATGACCTACAGCCATATAAAATGGCACTTAATCCCAGGCGACTATGTCCCAGACACTCCAAACTTACACTATGAAAGCCAGTTTTGTTTTTGTTTTGAGAAAATGTGAGTAAAAGATCAGAGGTACCTCTCTAACCCCAGGGTGCCTCTAAAAAAAAAAAAAAAAATCCCAGGTGACTATGTCCCAGACACTCCAAACTTACACTATGAAAGCCAGTTTTGTTTTTGTTTTGAGAAAATGTGAGTAAAAGATCAGAGGTACCTCTCTAACCCCAGGGTGCCTCTAGTCACAGACAATCATAGACCAGCAGTTCTTTATGTGGTATCACCAGCAGCTTTAAGTGAGAGTGTTTAACTAGTAAAGTTACAAGCGTATAGGATTAGCTACACCTATGTTGTCCACCAGATTCAGTTGTACAGGCCTAGGTATAAAGATTCCTGGAGGTGAGATATCAAAACCTCTTATTACTCATTCCAACATCTAACAGTCTTGGGGTCATCAAATTCTTGATTTGGTCATGATTATAAATAATAATGATCATGGTACCAGTTGCCGTTGAATCAATTGTGACTCACGGAGACCCCACGTTGCAGAGTAGAAATGTCCCGTAGGGTTTTCAAGGTTCTGGCTTTTTGGAAGCAGATTGCCAGGCCTTTCTTCTGAGGTAAATTGAAGTGGGTTCAAACCACCAAGCTTTTGATTAGTAGTCAAATTGCTTGCCCATTTATGCTACCCTGGAACTCTCGATTATGGTAAAAGTAATAAAATAAATACAAGAGTTATTAAGGTAAAATAAAATGCTTAAAGAGGCCAGTGAGGTAATATGAATGAAGTGGTCCAGCTGAGGACTAAGGTGAACTGGGCAGACCCTTCTCTATTTAACAGAGGCAGCCACTTTATACTTCCAGTTAGCCATCACCAAGTAGGGATATGGGATTATCATTACCAGCTCTTCATATTTTTCAAGATAAGCTGAAAAAAATATTTTTGTGAAATCTTACAATTTTTAAAGGTTGGGGCTTATTCAATTTTCAAAAAACAGTAAAAAGATTCTATGAGTCAAAAAAAGAAATAACAAAACGGTATCTCAATTTGCAACCTCTGAAATTAGTGTAGTGGGATTTCAAACGAAACAGAACTGGATTTGAATTCCGGCTCCATTTTGTATTAGCTGTGTCCATTTTGTGTCACCTGTGTGGCATTTGTCAAGTTATGGAACTCTGGTCTTCAGTTTCCACATCTGGAATAGCAGTCATTGTGGTTTATAATTGACCTGCTGGTACTCTATCCAGCATCCATGTCTCTCTTCCTTATTCTTTTTTTAAATAATTTTTATTGTGCTTTAAGTGAAAGTTTACAAATCAAGTCAGTCTCTCATATATAAACTTATATACACCTTACAATATACTCCCATTTACTCTCCCCCTAATGAGTCAGCCCACTCCCTCCTTCCAGTCTCTCCTTTTGTGACCGTTTTGCCAGTTTCTAACCCTCTCTACCCTCCCATCTCCCCTCCAGACAGGAGATGCCAACACCGTCTCAAGTGTCCACCTGATACAAGTAGCTCACTCCTCATCAGCATCTCTCTTCAACCCATTGTCCAGTCCCTTCCATGTCTGATGAGTTGTCTTCAGGAATGGTTCCTGTCCTGGGCCAGCAGAAGGTTTGGGGACCATGACCGCCGGGATTCTCCTAGGCTCAGTCAGACCATTAAGTCTGGTCTTTTTATGAGAATTTGGGGTCTGCATCCCACTGTTCTGCTCCCTCAGGAGTTCTCTGTTGTGCTCCCTGTCAGGGCAGTCATCGGTTATGGCCGGGCACCATCTAGTTCTTCTGGTCTCAGGATGATGTCTCTAGTTCATGTGGCCCTTTCTGTCTCTTGGGCTCATAATTATCTTGTGACCTTGGTGTTCTTCATTCTCCTTTGATCCAGGTGGGTTGAGACCAATTGATGCATCTTAGATGGCTGCTTGGTAGCATTTAAGACCCCAGATGCCACATTTCAAAGTGGGATGCAGAATGTTTTCTTAATAGAATTTATTTTGCCAATTGACTTAGGTGTCCCCTGAAGCCATAGTCCCCAAACCCCCACCCTTGCTCCGCTGACCTTCAAAGCATTCAGTTTATCCAGGAAACTTCTTTGCTTTTGGTCCAGTCCAGTTGAGCTGACCTTCCCTGTATTGAATATTGTCTTTCCCTTCATCTGAAGTAGTTCTTATCTACTATCTAATCATTAAATAACCCTCTCCCACCCTGCCTCCCTCCTCCACTCTCGTAACCACAAAAGAATGTGTTCTTCTCAGTTTAAACTATTTCTCAAGATCCTATAATAGTGGTGTTATACAATATATCGTCCTTTCGCATCTGACTAATTTCACTCAGCATAATGCCTTCCAGGTTCCTCCATGTTATGAATTGTTTCACAGATTCATCACTGTTCTTTAACGATGCATAGAAAAAAAATTTTTTTTTAGTATTCCATTGTGTGAATATACCATAATTTATTTATCCGTTCATCCGTTGATGGACACCTTGGTTGCTTCCAGCTTTTTGCTATTGTAAACAGTGCTGCAATAAACATGGGTGTGCATATATCTGTTCGTGTAAAGGCTCTTATTTCTCTAGGATATATTCCGAGGAGTGGGATTTCTGGGTTGTATGGTAGTTCTATTTCTAACTTTTTAAGGAAACGCCAGATAGATTTCCAAAGTGGTTGTACCATTTTACATTCCCACCAGCAGTGTGTAAGAGTTCCAATCTCTCCACAGCCTCTCCAACATTTATTATCGTGTGTTTTTTGGATTAATGCCAGCCTTGTTGGAGTGAGGTGGAATCTCATCATAGTTTTAATTTCATTTCTCTAATGGCTAATGATCGAGAGCCATTTTCTCATGTTTCTGTTAGCCGCCTGAATATCTTCTTTAGAGAAGTGTGTGTTCATATCCTTTGCCCAATTTTTAATTGGGTTGTTTGTCTTTTTGTGGTTGAGTTTTAACAGAATCATTTAGATTTTAGAGATCTGGCGCTGGTCGGAGATGTCATAGCTGAAAATTCTTTCCCAATCTGTAGGTGGTCTTTTTACTCTTTTGGTGAAGTCTTTAGATGAGCATAGGTGTTTGATTTTTAGGAGCTCCCAGTTATCTGGTTTCTCTTCGTCATTTTTAGTAATGTTTTGTATTCTGTTTATGCCTTGTATTAGGGCTCCTAACGTTGTCCCTATTTTTTCTTCCATGATCTTTATCATTTTAGACTTTATGTTTAGGTCTTCGATCCACTTGGAGTTAGTTTTTGTGCATGGTGTGAGGTATGGGTCCTGTTTCATTTTTTTGCAATGGATATCCAGTTATGCCAGCACCATTTGTTAAAAAGACTATCTTTTCCCCAATTAACTGACTGACACTGGGCCTTTGTCAAATATCAGCTGCTCATATGTGGATGGATTTATACCTGGGTTCTCAATTCTGTTCCATTGGTCTATGTGCCTGTTGTTGTACCAGTACCAGGCTGTTCTGACTACTGTGGCGGTATAATAGGTTCTAAAATCAGGTAGAGTGAACCCTCCCACTTTCTTCTTCTTTTTCAGTAATGCTTTACTTATCCGGGGCTTCTTTCCCTTTCATATGAAGTTGATGATTTGTTTCTCCATCACATTAAAAAATGTCGGTGGAATTTGGATCGGAAGTGCATTGTATATATACATGGCTTTTGGTAGAATAGACATTTTTATGTAAGTTTTTAAAAAATATCTTCTTGATATAAGCCCTTTTTCAGACAATTTTCAAATATTTTCTCCCAGTCTGTGGCTTGTTTTTTTCATTCCCGTAACCTGTCTTTCTAAGAGAATTTTTCATTTTGATAAAGTCTAATTTCTCAATGTTTTCTTTTATAGATTGTGCTTTTGTAGTTGTATCTAAGGAATCTTTGCCGAACTCAAGATCACAAAGGTTTTCTCCTAGAGGTTTTAGTTTTAGGTTTGACATTTCTGCTTTCTGCATATCTCTGCTGTTTCTCGAAGGAGTTGTCTACACTTGCTGTGTCCATGGCTTTACCCCCTCACTTCTCTGCCCTGAGTCTTACCCCCTCCGCACTGACCCCTGGGACTCCCTCAATGCCAAATCCAGGTGTCATCTCAGCAGTCCACCCACAGCACTTGGCCAAAGCACTGCTCTCTTTAAACTCTTTCCCCCAGCTTCTATCAACCCTCTGTAAAGGCTCTGGGCTGGATAGGAGCTTCCTCTGAGTGCGTCCTCCTGCCGTGGACCTGAGCAGAGTGTTGAAGTTACAGTGATCTGGGTCTGTCTTCCACCCCACTCCACCACCACCAGAAGCCACAGGCACCAGAATGGAGCCTGGCATTCTGGGAAGGTTTGTGGATTTAATGTAGGAGAGAATGCTCTCTCTATCTCAGTCCCTAGCTGCAGATGAGGCAACTCTGGGGGGAGGGATTTATCTCTCCATAAAATCCCAGTCCCCATCATGGCTTATGTTGTTGCTAGCTGCCTTCTAGTTGGCCCCCAACTTATGGTGACCCCATGCACAGTGGATCGAAATGCTGCCCTATGATTGATTGTGGATCAGACTGTTGTGATCCATTGGGTTTTCATTGACTGATTTTCATAAGTAGATTGCCAGGCCTTTCTTCCTAGCCCATCTTAGTCTAGAAACTCAGTTGAAACCGATTCAGCATCATAGCAAAATGCACGCTTCCACCAACAGACGGGCGGAGGCTGCCCATGAGATGCATTGGCTGGGACTCAAACCTGAGTCTCCCGAACAGAAGGCAAGAATATGGTCCTGACCTCTTGAACCTCATTGCTACTGGCCTTCTTTTCACTTCCTGAACACACCGTGCTCCTTCCTGCCTCTAACCCTTTGAAGTGACCAGTCCCTCTGCTGCTCTTTCTCTTATGGGTCTGACAAGGGCCTTGTAATTCAGATCGCAGCTTGAAAGTCCCCTTCTCAGAAAGGTCCCCTCTACCACCCAATTGAAAGGGACCGCTTGGCCTCTAGTTACCATCGCTGGTTGTGATTACCTTAATGGCACATCTTCACCATCTGGCATTTTCTCATTTATTTGCTTGTTGTGGTTAATGGAACGTCGGCTTCAGGCAGCAGGGACCTTGTCTGCTATTCTCCCTTGTATCCCTCGTGCCTACAACAGTGTCGGGCACTTAGCATGCTCCACGTTGGATGCTGAATATTGAATGCTGAATACAACAAATTAGGGCGGAGCTGAATGAACCCAGATGTCCAGACAGGGCTCGTTTCCTGCTTAGGCTTTCCCAGCTCTGTCACAGCCCAGGAGTATTCTGACCAGACCCTTGCGCCCTGGGGAGTTCCCAGCTGGGTAGCCATGAGAGCCTACCCAAAGCACAGCCTGCCTCTCTGTCTTCCCCTCCCTGGGGAGGGGTCCTCTCAGGGCCTTCACCAGGGCTTCGGAGCCAGTGGGGCAGGAGGAGGGGTTGGCACAAGGAATAGCCCGGATGGCCCAGCTGGACAAGGCCTGGCCCCTTGCCCCTCATTGTACAAATGGGACAGATGTCAAGAGAGGGAGAGAGGTGCTCAAGGTCACACAGTGAGTCAGCCACTGTGAAGACCTGGCACCTACCTCTCCTCCTGGCAATGAAATTCCCCAAATTAAAAGCTAGAGGGTCAGCAGGTTCGTAGTGCTCCAGGGCTGAAGAACTTCTTGACCAGACCCAGCCTGTCCATGGGCTCTGCCTGGGGAGGACTTGGCAGAACTGGCCAGGCCCAGGGAAAGGAGGCGGGTGGGCGTGTGGTCCTTCACCCCATGACTCAGGGGGTGTGATAGTGGTGGGACCAGAGGCAGCTCCTTGGTCAAAGGGCACTGACTCAGGCGGTGGTGATGAAAGGAGTAGGGTTCTCCCGCCTGACCATGACTCACCCCACCGCCCACCTGCGTCTGCAGGGGGAAGCTCCCAGGAGGTTTCAAGACACACAGGGAGGCCCAGTCCCAGCCCAAGGCAGAAGGCTGAGCCTTTAGAGGGGAGTGGCGTTCAGCCTACTTCACAGGACACTCTCTTGCTGGTAGACAGCTTCTCCCCACCTTGTCTCCACCCCAAGAAGTTTCCTTTTCCTTCTCTGCTGGGGCTGGGCGTTGCCTGTTTGCTGTGGCAAAAAGAGCAGACTGGGTCGGGCTGGCCAGGGGCGTTAGAGGATGGGCAATCATGACCAAGATGATGAAAATGATACTTGTCAGTTATTACTGGCTTGTTTGTCCCGGGCAAGCCACTGTGCTCAGCGTTTTCCACCCGTGATTTCATTTTCACAAATAGATACAGTTATTATCCCCATTTTAGATGGGAGGGAACTCAGGCACCAGGGCGGGTGGAGTGGTTTGCTCGAGGTCACCTGCTAGGAGCTGCAGGGTTGGGATTGGAACCTGCGGCTTCTAAGGGAGCTGAGTCCAAGTTCTTCTGTGATGGGTGGCCCTCCTGAGGAGGTTCCCCTCGGGAGGGGTCTTGGCCTTGCTTTTCTCCTTCCTGACCAACTGTGCATACCTGGCCTGGAACTACTTTCCCACCTGTGTTACCTGGGCAGAGAGTGGGTGCTCATAGGGGGAGGGGGGAGGGCTGTCGAGTGAATAACTGAGCCATTTTTAGGAGCAACTCTGAGTTACCAAAATGTTCTTTCTTCCTCTGCAGCAAGGTGGGCCCCAGGCAGCCCTTCCGTTCCACCCGTTCACATCCAGTGTTTGCTGAATAAATGCAGGCATGAGTGCATGAATGAGTCATTTCTGCCTATAACATGGAGGACTGGGGCATCTCTTTCATTGCCGTATTGCTCTGAGGGTGAAATAAAGCTTCGGCACACGCCTGGGTGCCCTCCACAGCAGGGGCCCTGCCAGGCTCAGGTGTAAAGCATCATGGAACAGGTACTCATGGATGCTGTTTTCCTCCTCCACCGGCGGCACTAACAGGAGCTTGCACTTGGGAAGGGAAGAAAGTGTCCCCAGGCCTGGGTGGGGAGGGAACAAGGTGGCAGGGCTCTTAAAGGTGGGGTCCCCTCTCTCCCTGGGCCCTGGGCTCAGGCACGCTGGCTCACTCCTGAAGCAGCGCCATGATTACCCAGCCTGAGAAAAGGGCTGAGAACCCAAGTTTGGGGGCAGATCTTGGCTCAGGTGGGCTCTTCTCCACCTTGCCTACCTCTAAGAGTCTTGTGGTGTGGGGTGGACACCATCTAGAGCAGCCTGGCGTGGGGGTGGGGGTGGGGGTGAGGGGCCCCTGCCCACCCCTTCCATGAGGCATCCCTGTTCTTAAGGACCTGCTTCCAGGACTGGGGGCAGCTCACCACCTCGTGGAGCCTGTGTCCAGTGTGGAAAAGGACCTTGACAGTGGGCACATGAAGGTGTCCTGTGTTGATGGGATGGGTGGTCAAACAGGGCCCCATGACAATTGTGCCCACGCTGGGGCCAGTCGCGCTGAGGATGACCAGTTGCTTCCTGCAGCCAGCTGGGGCTGGGGCATTCCCGCTCCATCTGGAAAGGCACCCCAAGAACAAAAGCAGCCAGGGCCACGCACCAGACTATTACATATCATGCTTTTAATACAAACTTAAAAAAATCTCGAACAATAGAAACTGTACAGGTTTGATCAATCTTCTGTTTTTAAACTAAGTCTCTAAACACACCAATGTCCCATTCCAAAATATTGCACAACATTCTGAATACAAAACGCTTGATTGTATTCCTCCTTCACGAAAGAAAAAGTTCATCACCTTGCTCCCCTAAGCTCCTCTCCACATTCACCTCAGTGACCCCCTTCCCGTCCCCAGCGAGGGAGAAAACCAGAGAATCTAGAGCTTACTGTGTTGAGAATACATCATTCTGGGCTAAAAGTTCACATTCGTCACAAGACAGTCCACCTTTTGATTTGTTCCTGGGAAAGCAGGGTAGATAGAGAGACGAGGGGGGAAGGGGAGAAAAAAGGCTTTATTCTCCTCTTTTTTTGTATTTTAAAGTTTGTTTTTCCTGAAAAAATATCTTTGTTTCTCTCCTCTTTTTAAGAAAAAATCTTGAAAAGAAAAAAATTCCATTTTTTTAACGTTAGAAATATACATATATCATATAGACCTCTTACGTTTTACAAATGTAGCAAATGATCCAATACAAACGGACACCAAAAAATGTAAAAAAGAAACAAAAAAAAATCTTCCTATGAAATCAGGTAAATTAGTGCAGGTTTTTGTTTTCTTAAAAAAAATAAAATTGAAGCAAAAATGCCTAGATTTGAGACGAGACAGACTGAACTGGGCCCAAGATGCCAGCCGTGGAGTCATGCTCCTGAACACACATTCTCTTCGTATTTCAAAAGACACTGAGGGCTTGGGCTCCCCTCTCCCTGTATGTGGTGAGAAATAAGCAGACCTGGGTATGGGGGTCCCCGTGTGCGTGAGTTGGGAGGCAGGTAAGGCAGCATCTAACCTTTCCCAGAGAGCAGCTATCCACCTGGGCCAGTTACCTGTGTGGGAGCTGAGGACACGAAAAAGAGGGGCCCAGACTGGGCTGGCCCCTGAGACATCTAGGGAACAGCGGGTGCTGGGCCAAGAAGCCTGGGCATTGCCCGGCTGGGGGAGGTAGAGCTGGTGCCCAGCGTGGGAGAGGTGGCTGGCAGTATCTGGGCTGGACCCACTGCCACAGCAGTTGCCCACCCGGGGTTGCTGGAGAGGAAGAGTTGGTGTGGGGAGCCAGGGGCTTTGGTACTTTCTGGTGAGGGGGGCCCTGAGCCATGTGGCCCACCTGGCAAAGCACTGTGGCATGGAAGCTGCCCCACTAGGGTCGGGGAAGCCACCTCTCTTCTGGTAGAGGGAGAAGTGAGTGCCCTTCTAGAAGCCAAACTCAGCATATGGGATGGCCCAACACCTGTCCAGCCCAGCCTGACTAGGAGGCCACTCCTCCCAGCACCAAGGCCCAGTGGGGATGCGTCAGGGCAGTAAGAGGGGACAGCAAGAGTACCAAGAAGTTCCTCATGAGACAGGGGCACAAATGGACTAAACAGAACTACACGCAGAAGACTCAAAGTCTTACTTCAAGGCTCAGAACGGCCCACCACAGGCACTGACCAACCGCCCTACCCACAAGGGTGCTCAAGCGAGCAGTTCCCATCCTGGGCTAAGGACACACAACAGGAGGGCTGAAGTCTGGGGACGACTCTTAGGCATTAGAGACTTGGGTACTCCTTCACCCCCTCAGAGCTGTCCTTTTTTTTTTTTTTTTTTTGGTCAAAAACAAAGTGCAGATCCCTCTACAGTCTGGAAACCAGCTCCTCCTGCAGTGCGTTCCCCTGGGAGTGCCTTAGGCTCAGCCAGAGTCTTGCCTCATGGTGTTGCGCCCTGCAGAGGCTTCCCAGCCTGCCCCTGGCCTGTCCACAACCTCAATAAAGGAGCACTTGCTGCGACCCAGAATCACATCCAGAGGGGGAGTTTCACATGGCTTGGATCTTTTTAAAACAGGGCAGCAAACCACACGCGTGCACTCTCTACCTTCCACCTGCAACCTCAGGCCCAGGGAAGGGGCTGCTTGAGAGAGGCCACAGGGATCGATGGCTGGGTCTAGCTCTCTCAAGGCCCACGAATGACAGTCCAGGCCAGGTGGGGATGGTGAGGTGGGGCCACAGGACAGAGAAGAAATGAATTCCAACAGACAATGTCCAACTCTCTGCAGTCAGCTCTACGGGGTGTCAAGTGGCCAGCCGGCGCTCCCTGTCGCCTGGACCTGAGAGTCAGTGGGGGCTGGGGTCAGACCTATTGGGGTGGCTGGGCCTGAGAAGGCCTGCTGAGGTTGGATGGGTTTCAGTGAGAGGGTAACGGGGTGACAGAAGCAGTGACATGGAGCCAGCCTCTCCCTGCGGTAGGGACAGGCAGGCCCAGCTGCAGCTCTTCTTTCCCTGGGAGCTTAGACACACCAATCCTAAACCAGGCGTGTGGAGGAGGGAGAGAGGAAGCAGGGAGCAGCCATTCACATCTGGACCATTCTTAGCACAGGAAGCCACTAATTAAAGATGTTATATAGAAAACTACATGTACAAAAAAAAAAAAAAAAAAGAAAGAAATGTAAAACCCAAACCAACCAAATAAATCAAAGACAGGCAGGAAAACAGCGGAGGGTTGAGTTAAACTCGACTTGGTGCTTCGGGAGCCCCTCCCACTCCGTGCCTGGGCTGGATCTTTTTTCTAGAAGTGAGTGAGAAGATTGGAACTCTTTTTGTATTATTTTCCTTTTCCTGTTTTTTTTGGCCTTTCCTTTCCTTTCTCTTTTCCGTGGTCTTGGGTGCTCCTGGCCCTGTGGGTGGATGGGTGGTCAGTTGGCCAGCACCACAGGCTGGAAGGGCTGGCTGGGATACTGCATGGTGTTCAGGTTGTAGCTGAGGCCTTCCACGAAGGGCGTCTTCTCCAGGAAGAGGTTGTTGGTGCCACCCCCAAAGACCTGAGCCATGTCGAAGGTGCTGCTGTTGCAGGTGCCGGCCCCGCTGCCTCCAAAGGGGGCTGAGGTGCCACTGCCCTGGCCATCGGCCCCATCAAAGAAGAGGCTGGGTGAGCCACTGCCGCTGTACACGAACTCCTTGGCGTTGGGCGAGAGCTGGGATTGCGGCGCAGGGTTGGCGGCGATGAAGTTCAGAGAATGCACAGACAAAGAGAGGCTCTTGTGTTTCAGCAGGCTGTTGGTGGGCGAGCGGGCCAGGCGAGGCTGCTGCTGCAGCGGCTGCTGGCCACTTCCCCCACCGCTGGCCACGCCCCCACCGCTCCCTGCCCCGCCACCCTTCTTCATCTTGGTGGAGCCAAACTTGGTGGCAGCAAAGGAGGCGGTGGTGAAGGTGATGGGCTGGGCAGAGCGGGGAATGAAAGTGGGGCTGGGCGACTGGCCGAAGGATGGTGATGGGGAGTTGGATAGGGAGCTGTCCTGGCTACCGATGGGCACAAAGACCTGGGCGTCAGGGTTGAAGCTGCTCTTAATCTCCTTGTCCAGCTCGGGGGCCCCACAGCCCTCGCTGTCATCCAGGTACAGCACTTTCACAGCCCCCTTCTCGCCAATCTGGTAGGACACCTCGAAAGGGTCAATCCAGACGCTCAGCTCCTCAGGCACGTTGGCCCGCACGTCCTCCACTGCCAAGCCACTCCGCTTGGCAGCCAGCTCCACCACGGGGTCCACTGTCTCCCCAATGTGGACACAACGGAATCCAGAGCCCTTCAGCGGCTTGTCAGGGTACCAGTGTCCCTCATACTTCTTTTTCAAGAGTCGCTCTAGCTCCTCGCCGAACAGGTCTGCACGGCGCCGGGGCAGCTTGTTGTACAAATAAGAGATGATGAAGTTCAGGGCCACTTTGATCTCCAGCTGCATGATCCTTTCCTAGGCTATCAACGCAGGGCAGCACGTGCACAGGCCACGGGTGGTGGCAGGAGATGCAGGGGGGCAGCCTTAGGCTCCAGATGGCTCTGGGAAATGAGAAAGAAGGAGAGGGGCACCATGAGTAGATATGCAGAGACGGCAATAAACAGAAATGAGCACCAACTGCCAAGGACCCAGAAAATAGCACCAGCTTCAGGTCACATGAAAACCGGGCAATGAGTAAGGTAGGCCAAAGAAAAAATGATGCCTGTGAGTGATGGTGCTGGCGAAGAATCCTGAATATTCTGGACTGCTAAGTGAACGAACAAATTTGTCTTGGAAGAATAGCCAGAATGCTCCTTAGAAGCAAAGATGGTGAGACTACGTCTCATATACTCTAGACATGCTATCAGGAGGGATCAGTCCCTGGAGAAGGACATCAAGCTTGGTAAAGCAGAGGGTCAGCGAAAAGGAGGAACGTCCTCAAAGAGATGGACTGACACAGTGGGCTCAAGCATAACAATTGTGAGCATGGCGCAGGGCCAGGCAATGTTTCATTCTGTCGTACGTAGGGTCGCTGTGAGTCGGAGCCAACTTGATAGCATTTAACATCAACGATAACAGATCATGTAGATCCCGTTTCTGCCCCACCAGTGACTAGTGTTATTGCCTGACTGCGGGCAAGTTAATTTTCTTTTGAGCCTTAGTTTCCTCATCTATAAAATGGGCTATCATGAAGATTTAGCTCAAGGATGTAAACTGTATCACGCTGTACCTGGCATGTAGTAGGCATTTGATAAAATTAGCTTTATTTTTAGGTAATTCTAAGGAAATAAGGGTGCTGTAGTTCTCACCATTTTGTGTGTACAAATGACACACACAAAAAAATCAACTTCCTAATTCAGCTAGAGAAGGGCTGGCTCTTGCTAACTGTTTCGGCAATGTCTTGGTGGAGTTGAGTCCCCAGACTGTCACAGGCCAAGAGATAAGTTTAAAATCTTTAGTCTCCCTCCTTACATGGAAAAGGATACAGCTGATTGAACGGGAAGTAGCACTGCCAAATTTCCACAGCCAATTTGTCCTTCTGGGCTCCATGGGTATGCATGCCCTCTTCCCCAGTCTAGGTTGGCAGAACTGATTTAGGAACTCTACAGTATAACTGGGGCTTGCATTTCCATCCAGAGAGCCTCCAAGAATGGAGACAAGAGCACAACCCCCAGGAAGAAGTTAAGATGTGTCAGAACCAGAGATGTGGGCGTAAGGGACCCAGGCTGCCTTGGCCTACACAGCCCTGCTGCCTCTCCTTTTGTCTCATTCTCTGGGGCACCAAAGGCTGCCCCAGAGAATGAGACAAAAGGAGAGGCAGCAGGGCTGTGTAGGCCAAAGAAGTGTTTGCAGCAGCACTGGGGTGGCCTGAGGCACTCTCTAGTTTCTGGCTAGAGTGTTGGTGCCAAGGGTAGCAGAGGGAAGACATTTTCCACCACCTCACAGCCTCCAGCTGGGGCCCATCATCACTCAGTCTCCCAGGACCTGTCCCACCACCTGTCCTCGGCATTGGCTCAGCTTTGTCAAGTGTTTGGAGATCTCTGGAGAGAAAGTCTGAGATTGTTATTTTGGGATTCTCTTGCTGCCAGATCCCACTGAGGTCAGAAAGGCTTACTCCCTACGTCTGGGCCAGCCTCACGTCTAAGGAAAATGATCTGTGAGATTCCAAGGGCAAGTGATCCTAATCTCCTCACTTTCTCCCAAAGGGTGGCTCCTGGGCTCATGCTCGAAGAGAAACTGAACTGAAAAGCACCGCTGCTGAGGGGAGGCAGGCCCAGAACATGTTCCTGGCTGAATCTTTGGGCGCGGCAGTGCTGAGCTCAGCACGAGATGGGGCTGATCCACGATCAGTCAAGGGCATCTGTCCTATGAAAGGCTTGGGGCTGGATTCTGATTCAAATCCCTGCTGGGTCCAGTATGGAGCATTCCCACCTTGAGGATCTTGAGCTTTCTGAACGCTTGGCCCAAACCATTTCTCGTAACTCTCAGGTGTGGGGCCACTGTTCCCAGGGACATTTTTAGGACTGAATCCTCAGAGTAAGATCCCTGGGATGAATGTATCAGAGAAGATGCACTGGATGATTATGGTGGCAGTAAAGCTAAAAGTACACACAGTGGCCAGACCCAGTCCAACCCCCATATCAGGTATGAGGAAACAGAGGGTCACATGGGGAGGCAGCGGAGGTGCCCTGACCAGGGCCCTCCCTCAAACCCTCCACAGCATGATCAGGACTCAGGAAATCCCCCTCTCCTAGCCTCCATCACAGACTTAATCTCCAAGTTTCTTCAAATGTCTATTCTCACCATAGGTCAATTCCAGGGTCCTTCAAGGTTTCACGACAAGAAGAATGGTAGGAACAATAACAGGCTCCCTGTTTACGAGGATCGAGTTCACCATCAGATAAAAGCTAGCCACCAGGTCTGCAAGCCTTCTCTCAAGAATGGAGATTTAAAAGGGCCACAGCTGTCCACTAGAGGTGTCTGACATACCCAATGCCGTCAAGTCAATTCCGACCCTATAGGACAGAGTAGAACTGCCCCATAGGGTTTCAAGGAGTGCCTGGTGGATTCAAACTGCCAACCTTTTGCTTAGCAGCCATAGCTCTTAATCGCTATGCTACCAGGGTTTCCAGAGGTGTCTGATACAGAGAAGACTAAAGAGTTGTCAAGAAACTTGGCACCAGTTCCCGAGAATAAGGCTGGAATTAAAAACAGTGTTTTCAAAGTGTTCTCTAAAAGTAAAATCCACTCAGACTCAACCTGTAACACTCCCCTCATGCCACCACAAGGCCTCTTAAAATGTACCTCTCAGTATAGGACCCAGACCAAAGGGCTATACCGGGTGGCCTCCTCAAACTTTGCCACATGATTGCTATCCAGGCCAACCTCCCCCAAACGGTTCCGTCCTTAAAATGAGAGCCTTTTAAATGCAGGCCAAACCATTGGGAAATAAGCTTCCCACCCCCAAATACAATAGGGCCACTGTCATCAGCCCTGCCTAGCTAACCATTTTCTGCAGCGTAAGCAACTAAAGCTGCTCACCAATTTATACCTCAGTGATGCTGTCACACAAATAAGTAAGTCTATAATGCCACCTTCTTCACCTCTTTAATTGGTGAACAGGCCAGGCTAGATAGCTATGGGGTGGAACCTTACAAAAATGCTGGACAACCAGAATGAGATTTTCTGCTCTATCAGCTCAGGCTCTAATTCTGACTTCAAGAAGCTTATAGAACAGTGGATTACAGCACTGGTGCTGTCTTGTCTTTGGCTAAAGACAAGTAACCATTTGGACGAGTTTGTTCTTTCTGATGCTATGGAAAAATTTTTGAGCTCATATATAAAATACCCACGGAAATGCAGTGAGATTAGAATGTTTAGAAACAACAACCCTTCAGTAAAATGAACAAGTAGATTCAATTTAAGCAGGCCAGAGAAGACCTCTGAGATCTTTTCCAACCCTGACTCAAGTGCAAAAGACCAAAATGGTAGTTAAAAAAAGTGTTTAACAAAATGTACTTTTTGTCAATATTTTTATAAGTTGCAAACGTGAAACTAAATTCCGTTCAATATCATGAGGAACCTTACCCTCCTTCACGCGTTTACTGCCAGCAATTAGAGAATAAACAAGAGTGCGCTTACACCTGGATTCAGGTCCCTCGTGACTTTTTTTCTTATGTGTTGACTTGTGTTTTAACGAATAAAAGCCTAGAGATCAACAAAGATGGGAGAAGACGAGCGGGCGTGACGCTGGGAAGACACCTCAGTCAAAGCAGATACGGCAACAGATTCTAGCGAGAACTTCAAATATAAGGTTTTTCAGAAGAAAACAATTGTGTTAAAAAGGGGGTAAAGGAGGCATAGTGATGAGGGCATCTATCGGGCACCCAACCAGTACCTATCAAAATATGCAGACACCTCACAGTCCTAAACATCTCAACCGTCCTATAAACCAGCCACCACTGGATTCAGAGGAGGGCTGGAGAGAGGAGTTGCGGGGGGTGGGGGGCGGCGGTAAAAGGGAGTTCCTCAATTTTAACGAGTGGGTAGTCAGGGGTGCCCCAACGCTGCCCGCTGCCGGGGGAGTGAGAGCCGGAGTCAGATTGGCGGGTCGGGCCGCACCCTGCAGGTCCCGGGGCGGTGGCCCAGCCGGGCGGGTGTGGGCTGACCGCCTTCCAGGACTGGTGCCGACTAACTGCACGCACCACCCCGCCCACAGCCTCGCACCATCTCCCCAAAACACAGATTGGGCAAGCCCGGGTGTGACTACAGGGCTCCTCCCGACTACGAAGGCCCTTTCTAGGGCACGGCAGGCTCCTCGGAAGCCAGAAGACTTGACTGAGCCCCATTGTGGGCGGGGAGGCCGGAGGCGAAGGCGCGCTCTGCACTCTGGGAATCCTAGTTCTCAGACTCCTCAGCCTCATGTCGGAGCAAGTGACCTACTTTCCCCGCACACTGCGCTTCCCTGCATGCTTTGCGAGGGCTCAGCAGCTGAACTACGCATGCCCGGTAGGGACGCTGGCCGAGGGTCGAAGAACCGGGGAAAAGTTTCCGATGCACATGCGCGCTGTGGCGTACGGGCGTCCCCGACTCCCCACCGCCCATCGCTAAATACATTTTATATAAATTCTGCCCTTAAGGCCTACTCCCCGTAATGTATCACCCCACTGTATCCATGTCTCGGCTTCGCGAGACGGTGAACTTTTCCCCAGTCCCCGCGTCCCCTGACCGCTGAATTAGGGATCTGCTTCTAACGAGTTTTTCCTGGGTAAGGGGTGGGCGGCACAGACAGGTCACCTCGCATCCCACGCCCGAACATCCTGCTGCTCAATCCAAATTCCGGAGGCCGGGCTGTCTGGGTCCGCGGTTGAATTCAAAGAGAAACGAGCCTTTTCACCAATGCCCAGCGGGCTGGGCTCCAGCACCCCCATGGCCAGGAAAGGCAGGAACTAAACCCAGTTATCCCGTCCTTTCGGCCAAAGAAACTCCCAGTTAAGCTGTGGGGAGGCGCCGGACCGACAATCAGGAGGCCCCGGGCCAGCAGGCCCAGGGCTCACCCCACTTCGAATCCAAGGCCGAGTAACCAGACCCGGGCGAGGGAAATGGGAAAAGGCTCCCGGTCGGGCTTTTCCTCTGCCAGGAAGAAAAAAAAGGTCCATCTGACACCTGAACAACATCTAATGCTTAAAATTCTGGGCTTGTGAGTCTCCTCCCACTGCAAGGCCCGCTCTAGGACCGGACTCACCAACTCTTCGGCAAAGCTCCCTACGGGGTGTTAAACCTCCCTAATCCTTCCTCCTACACAAGCTTCTTTCTCCCTCTGCTTAAGAGGGGGATGGTGGCAGGCGCCCAGGGAAGCAATAGGAGAGTTTCTGTGCTACGGAGAATCACAGTCAAAGAAGGGGGACCCACTCCTAGGCTGGGGTGGGGTGCGCAAGAAGGAAAAAAAGACAGAAAGGTTAGATAAAGGCCCCTCTGCTGGTCCCCAGGTTGAAAGCCGCTGTGTGGGCTCCTGGCGGTGGGGAGGGTCTGCACGTGGCCCTCCTCTCTAATCCCTCTTTCCCTCGCTGGTCAAGGGCACAGTCCATCCCCTAGAGGGAAGGCGAAGAGGTTAGAGTAGGGCTCTTCCTCCCAGGCACGGGCACCAAGACCAACCAGAACCCGCTTCCTGGTCCTGTTCGAGGAATGCTGCTTTTCCTACCCCGTTTTTCCTTAACACACGAAAGATAAAGACCTCAAACACCAAAATGGTGAAGCCTGGCTCAGCAGCCTGAGGCTGGTCGCCACTGACGGGTCCCATCGCCAAAAGGGAGGTGGGTCCACCTCCAGTCCTCAAGCTCCAAGGGGCCAGAAATGAACCCTATTAATAATTACTACCCCCTTCCCGGCACACGGAAAGCGAAGCAGAAAAACAAGGCCTGAATCCTCTCCTTCTTCTGATTTATTTAGCGGTGGGGGTTTCTATAGGGAACAAGGAAAACACTGCGAGTCCCCGGGGTACGAAGAACTGGGGTGCTGGTAATGAAGGACATGCACCCCACGCAGGAGGGGGCCATACTTGGACTTGGGCCTGGGAGAAGAGGGGGCTCTGGGATCACAGAGAAACGGGGTTCCAAAGGGAAAGTGGAAGGCAGAAGAAAGGCCAGCCAGGGGGAGGGTGACAGCAACGTGGAGCTTCCAGGAGAGCGGAGATGGAGCGGGGGCCGGCTGGGTTTCGGGGTGGCCAGGGGTGGGGTCCCCCGCCCGCACGCCCCCCACTCCCTCACTCACTCGGGTCTCCGCGGCGGTAGGGCGGGCGGCCGGCTGCGGGGCGGCTTCTCCCTCCAGGGTGGTCCTGGGCGCGGGCGGGGGTCGCTCTCCCTTCCTTCCCGGGCGCCGCCGGGCCGGGGGCCTGGATGCTTCCTTCGTTTAGGGTTGGGGGCGGATGAGAGGAGTGTGGGCTATGACTCTCAAGAATAATTCTTTCAGGTTTTGGAGGTCGGGCTCGGCGGCGGGGGGACGAGGGCGGACGGGCGGGCCGGCCGGCGGCGACGGCGCGGGGGATGGCGGAGCGGAGGGTGGCTCGTGTCGAGGGGCGAAGGACGGTCCGGGCTGTGGCTGGCGAGCGGTGCTACCCTTCTGGCCCCGCGTCGCCCGAGCCGCTCGCTTTTCTCCGGCTACGACCCGCACCTTCCCGCGCCCCGGCCCGAAGTGAGCAAAGTCAATGAAAAGTTTCACCCTTAGCACCCTGCGCACGGATCCGACTTCCCCACCCCTGCGTGATGCGTCCCTCCGCCCTGTAGGGGCGGGGCCGCCGCCGGGCCGGGACTACTTCCAGCCCTCCAAGCTGCTTAACCCCCGAGTGCGCGGCTGCGCGGTGCAGACCGGCGGCCTCGGGCATCTAGTTGCCGGTGCACAGAACGCCGCCCTAGACACCCCCCGCCCCCGGTGGCCGGAACCTTCTCATCTTTCAGATCTCAGCTCAAATGTCACTTCTCTGGCTGGCCGCCTCTGGCCAGTCTACCGCCAACCGCCTTCACCTCCCATTACTGTCGTTAGTTGCCCTCCAGTCCCCCGACTCACGGCGACCACATGTGTTACATACTAGAACTGTCCCGTAGGGTTTTCTTGGGTGTAATCTTCACGGAAGCAGTTCGCCAGGCCTTTCTTCTGCGGAGCCAGAGTGGGTTCCAACCGCCAACCTTTCGGTTAGCAGTCATGGCAAACTGCTTTTGCCACCCAGGCTCCATCACGGTAACCATGTTACTTCCTTCACGTCCCCATTACCACTCTCTGAAATGATCGGGCTCATTGTGTCGTGTTCCTGTAACTAGACAGTGAGCCCCAGGAGGCAGGCACTGGACTGCCTAGCACCGGCCAGACACACGGTGGGCGCTCATCTGTGTGACGAATGTCCCGGGGAGGGGGCGCTGCACCACTGGGGCCCCGGGAACGTTCTCCGCTGTTCACTCGGCCCCTGCCCCATTAGCGACGGTTTGCACGTTTATCCGAACCGTTCCCCTGAGGCCACCCCGACGTGTGCCTCCACTTCCGGGCCGTCTGGCCGTCCCCGCTGCGTTCGCATCGCCCCAATTACGGTCTTTTCGCGCGCGGGGAGTTGAAGGGACGACGCGAGCGCTGGAAAGGTTTCAGACCTAAACTCGGGTTCACCCGAGTCTTCCGAGCGCCTAGGGCCTCGTCTGGGGACCCATGACATAGCCAGAAGCGGAGGGGGAACCTGGGGCCCGGGGCCCGCTGACAGGGGTCTGCGGGAGGCGGCGGCGAGGCAGAGCCGGACGATCAGGCAAACGAGCAGGGCGCCACAACTGGTCTCCATTGCGCTCCGTTACCTCGCGGCTGGGAAGTGTAGCAGCGGCTCCGCGCAGACGCGCGAGAGCGTCCCCAGCCCGCCCCGGCTGGCGACCCCCTACGGAGCGTCAGAGAGCGCCACATCTCTCCTAGTGACAGCTCCCGCCAGCTCGGGGTGGCGTCTGCCCGCGCACGGGGCGCCGGCTGCGCACCCCGTTGGTCCCTTGGGCGGCGGAGCTAAGTCGCGCGCGCCCGCCCCCTGCCCGGGCTCTGGCCACGCTGGTCACCAGCTTCTTTGTGACCCTGCGGGGCGCAGACTTGAGGGTCAGTAGGGCTGTGCCCTGATGAGGTCACAGGCGGACGGGACTGCCAGCTGGCGAGGCGCAAAGCCTAAGAGCTGAAGTGTGCCGTCTCCTCCCTGATCCCTTCCTAGATCGCCCACTCTCCACCCCGACCTTTAGTCTCAGTCCAGCCGCTTGCGACCCAACGGCAGACGCCAAACCCACGTGGGGTGGCGAGATCCGCAAGTTTCAGCTACGACAAACTTGGTTTTTTTCCCCTCGATCACTTTTTTTGGCAAGGGCAGAGAGCAAAGACGGTGGGGCTGAAATTCGCTTTGGTTGACCGCAGAAGGGAAACTCCGCCGGCTGGAGGGCCAACTCCACCGGGACAGGGACGCAGGAGGAGCCGAAGCCTGGGACTCCCATCCCCCACACCCTGTACAGCCCAAGAGGCACCTCCAGGGACTACTTGCTCGTGCGTCAGCCAGTGGCTGCGCGTCACACACGCGCCCCTCCGCCTGGCTCCGCTCCACCCTCCTCTACCTCGCTTCCCTCCCCTCTTCCCCCGCCTCCACTTCCCTCTCCTCCCTTCCCTTCACGAGTTCTACCCGGGGAGCGAGACCCAACAGCCCCACTAGGCTCCAGAGAATTGAAGAGCTAAAAATACAGCTGCAGCGTTAGCAACAGCCTACCCATTGGTCGGAGCGCGGGGCGGGGTGCCGTCTGATTGGGTTTTGGATCTAACCGCTAGGACTAAGGAGGGGGACCGAGAGGGCCGAGGACGCCGGGCCCTTGCGGGGGTGGCGTTTGCGCAGTAGGGCACCGTAAGGGATGCTGGTATTTGTAGTCACATTAAAGGCAGTCGTGGAACTACATGGGTTTGAATTCCAGTTTTGCCACCTACTGTGTGATCTTCATTTAATAGTACTCGATTTAATGACAACAGATCTCTTTTTAAAACATCAAACCTCAGTTTCCTGACAGAAAATCGTGAGGTTTAATATAAAGTCGCGTGAAGATTAATTGTAAGACTGTATGTAAGGCCTGGCCAAGTGGTTTCTATACTTAAAAGGTAACCGTTCTGGCCACACTGCGTCGCGTCCTACATATCCTTCCAAGGCGGAAGGAGAAAAGTGAGGGTGAGTTGAAAGGAGTTCTCCTGCAGCATCTCAGGAAGGACGGATGGAGTCCAGATGTGGGGATAAAGGGTAGATGTGTTCCACCAATCTGTGCAGGCTGAGGAAGAGTGGCCCCAGTCCCTAGGAGGAGGAAGGCTTTTATTCAAATCTCCCTTGCAGTGCTGCAAACCCATCAGCCCTAAGGAGCATCACTAAAAGGGAAGCCGAGAAATCCAGGCTCCTTGGCAAACTGAAGCTCTGGGTAAAGGGCTCGCGTAGAAATAGGAAAAGATAAAATAGAGGGAATAAAAGGTAATCACCCTCCTTAATTGCTGATGTCTCCATTTATCCTGTGGTTTTTCTCTCCTCAACGTGTGATTTCATCTTGTCAGGGCTTAATTGTGAGTTGAATTCCTAGTCAAGCATTCCAGAGTCGCCTCCCTTTTTGAATAATCGTATGTTGAAAGGCACACATGGTGCTTTCAAAATGGTGAGCTTGAGAAGTAAACATGTGCCAAGGGAACACTGGCTGGGCAAATTCTCAGAGAGGAAGCAAGTTCTGCCTATGTTTTTGTGCTTTGACAGGTCAGGCTGGTTGTAATTGGCCCCAATTAACTAATTCTCAGGGATGAGTCACTCATACACAACAGGCCAGGGCGAGAAATTTCGTATTGTTTCTTTGAAGTTATCCCCAAAACAGTTTCTCCATTTGATTCGTTGGATCCACTGCTCTAGATGGGCAGCAGCAAAGACAGCCATAGCAAAACTGGCTTTGGAAAAGAGAGATTGGATGCTGAGGGCAAATGATTGGCTGTTCACCAATACCACTGTGAGTGAATTCTAGTAAACAACGTAAGTGGACTAGCCTATCCTTTGCTAAGACCCTAAAACGCAGTGTTCAAAGAAAGTAACATTTTAGCCTTGGTGGTGGTGACCAGCCACTGGGGGGGATAGAGTTGATAAGGAGGTCAGTAAATGGGAAGAGATGGCAAAATTGAATTCCCCCTCCCTTTTTTTTTAATGGCAGGAAAATCCCAATTAAGGCAAAGACCCTTCCACCTTGTTCTATCTCTTAGCTTCAAACTACTATTAAGAGCTAGAGGTTAGATTAGAGTGACACACAGTCTCTCTGAAATTTAGTCAGTTCAGTTTGGGAAGTTAATTATCTTAATTTAGAAACTGCTAATTGGCAGGCCAAGGTCCACATCTGAGGATGTATTTTGGCATATGCCATAGTACAAAATTTTTAAAAGAGTTGCCAATATTTAAACATTGGGATATTGCACAAAAATAACTTGCCACTTGTCCTAAATTCAAAAGATCTGGTAACACTAGCCATTCAAGCTAGTAACAATTGTCTGGAGTTGAATAGCAGCTGTCTCCTTTAGACAGGGCCTGTGTTCTCTGGTTCCCCAAGGTTTCCACTGTCCCCTATTGTCTCTCAGACACTGAGGCCTAGGGTGACATACCATTTATCATCATGCTTGAGCTATTCTTCTTACACCCATCCCTTTTCAATTATATTCCTTAGGCAGAGTCCTGAGTTTGTGACTCCCTTTTTAGTTCAGTGTAACAAGTAATTGAGTGCCTGCCTACTGTGCGCCCTCCAATGAAGGGTGAGGCAAAAGAAGCTCAAGGACCATATCATCTAGTTCACCTTTTAAATCCTGAGCTGTGATCAGTTAGTGGGGTCATAAAATCACTCAATGGATTTCAGCCAGAAATTTTAGAATAGAATGGGATAAAAATATTGAAGTACAGTAGTAAATATTGTTTCACGAAACTTGTTTTTGTTAGATATAGGTACTTGGAATGAAAATAATTGAAGTGTGTGAGAGGTTGTGGGGTATGAAGCATCTGGAGGCGGCATGAGATGTCAAGATGCTGGAAGGAAGAGGTAGAGTTGGCCGACTGAGGTAAAGGTGGAAGGGTACTTCAAAGGAAACAGAGGCAAGAAGATAGAAGTACGCAGGGATGGACTAGAGGGCACAGAGTGAGAGAGGAAAAACCCTGGGAGTAAAGGAGGATGGTTCTTAGAAGTAAGGATAGCAAGACCTTGGCTCGCTTACTTTGGACACGTCATTGGGAAGACCAGTCACTAGAAAAGGACATCATGGTTGATAAAGTGGAGGGTCAGTGAAAATGAGGGAAACACTCAATGAGATGGATTGACATAATAGCTCAAACAGTGGACTCAAACATACCAACAATCACGAAGACGGTGCCGGACCTGGCAACATTTTGTACTGTTTTATATAAGGTCGCTGTGAGTTGGAGCCAACTTGATGACAAGGGAGAGAAATTTATGTATGAAGTATGGACTTATTGTATAAGAACTACCATTTATATTATATAGTGCCTTTTCCAGGAAGGGCACCAATGTAATCCACACAATTTGAAGAGATAAGCACTATTATCCTTATTTAATAAATAAGGAAACAGAAGCACAGAGAGACTAAATGACTTGCTGGTGAATAGCAGTGCAGAATTCAAACGTGTCTAAACTTATAAAAGCCGTACATTTCCCATTACACCCCCCATTCTTTAAGCAAAAGCACGTGATAAGTAGTTTTTGAAGGGAGATTAATTTGACATGTGTACAGTGTATCTGAGTGAGAAGCTGGAAGTACGAAGACACTCATCCTTTTTAGAACCTAGAACTGAGTATGTAGTGTTGTTGTTAGGTGCCGTCAAGTTGGTTCCGATTCATAATGATCCTGTGTACAACGGAACAAAACACTGGCCAGTCCTGCCCCATCCTCAGAATTGTTGCTGTGTTTGAGCCCATCGTTACAGCCACTGTGTCCATCCATCTTGTCAAGGGCCTTCCTCTTTTTTGTTGACCCTCTACTTTACCAAGCATGATGTCCTTCTCCAGGGACTGGTCCCTCCTGATAACATGTCCAAAGTAAGTGAGACAAAGTCTTACCATTCTCCCTTCTAAACAGCATTCTGACTGTACTTCTTCCAAGACAGATGTTTGTTCGGCTGCAAAAACCTCTTTAAAGTGTTAAAAAGCAAAGATGTCACTTTGAGAACCAAGGTGCGCCTGACCCAAGCCATGGACGATGGACCACGAATAAGGAAGAATGAAGAACTGATGCATTTGAATTATACTGTTGGCAAAGAAAAGTGTGTACTACATTGAATACTTATTAAAGGAGTAGCGACAGCAGAAATAGTAGTGATAATCCAGAAAGGGGAACCTTAGTTTTCTTAGGCCGACCATTAAGAGTTCGATTATTTCAACTAGACCTACATAAAAAAAAAAAAAAAAAAAACCACTGCCATTAAGTGGATTCGAATGCTGACCAGCAGGTTTTCCATAGGTAGTGCTTATTTGAAAAATGGAGAACGCTAGACCATTCTGACTTTCTGTGGTGATATACATTTGGCTGACATTATTCTCAGTCTCTTCACAGAACTATATACTCTTGGGAGTTAACATTCAGCTTGTAAGCAGTATTTTCTCAGCAGAGCATTTGGAAGTATCATTATCCTAATTTTTAAACTTGGAAGGGCAATATCCCAAAGCCCAAGGTAGACAGCAATTAAGGATTTGAACTTCAAGACTCTTTATCCCAGGTGTTATTTCACTCATTACGTTCTATTCCTCTTTTGGTCTCTGATGATCACAAAGAAACAAGCCAAGGATGGCATTATGAAATTAGGTGACAGAGGAGAGGGCTGCTGAATTTACTGGGCTAAGGTTGAACTTGCAGATCCGTGTGGAGGGGGCATGCCCTTGGAGATGCTACTGGGTGTTCATCTGGCACTCCCTCACAAAGTCTTTAACGCTGGATGTGGGCACGCTCAGGGTGGCATTTTGCTGAAACTTAAGGAGTGGCCTTTGAGACATTGGTAGATGCAATGTGGACTAGGGTGCTTAATAGGCAATTGGAAAAAATATTTCTGGTAAAATAAAGCATTTGGACTTATATGACATATTAAAACTAAAGTTACTGTGGAATTAATTACCAATTCTAATTCTAATCTGAACATGATCTGGTTTCTGCCAACTCTCTTGACATATCCCAACCCCCACCTGATTCTTTAGTAACCAGTCCCCCGTAGAACTCCTCAAACATGCTCGGTCTAGCACTTTGCCTTTGCTGAGACTGTTTTCCTGCCACCAATGTCCTTATCCTCCTCCTCCCCCTTTGCCTGTAGGCTCCAACATACCCTTCAAAGCCCAGTTTATTATCCAGTTTTCATCACTTCAATTAGTCGTTAAATAAATATAAGCACCTGCTATACGCTGGGCGGAGCAGGCTTGGTTCCTGCCCTCCTGGCGTACAGCCTAGTAGGCAACAGTCAATAATCACCAAATGCTATGAAGAAAACATACAGGGTGCTATGTGGGAGTGTAAAAAGGGGAGCTGACTTAGATTGGGGGTTGTGACAAGCATCTTTGAGGAAATATTTGGCTGAGATCTAAAGGATGAGTAGGAGTTAGCTAAACAATAGGACAGGGATTACAGAGGGGTTTAGGGTAAAAAAGCACTAAGACAGGAAAGCAAGCAGCAGCAGCTTGAGGAACTGAAAAGCCCCACTGTCCTAGAGGCCATTAAGGTGCCTGGCAGGTGATGGTAAGGCTTTTTATCCCCTGCCTTAGGGCTATGATCTTCCCCCTCTTCCTGATGTACCCTCAAGCTGGGCCAAGAACCTCTGTGTACAGTCTCTGGGTTATGCTGGAATTATCTGTTCCTGTCAGGTTCCCTTAGTAAAATCTTTGAAGGCAGAGATTATTTTAATTCAATTTTGTACACTCAATACATCATAAATATTGACCCAAACCAAAACCCTGGATAAGCAGTGAGGAGACTCTCATTTCTTTCCTTGGCTTTGCTGCCAAGTTGCAGTGTTACCTTGGGCCATCAGGACTCACAACCTCTTCTTAAGACCCAGCGTCAAAGACCTGCTTGGCTTGATGTCTCAAACTATGACTGTGTCTCTTAAGGATAACTTGCTAATTACGTCTAACCAATTGCCATCGAGTTGATTCTGACTGATTGCAACCCTACAGGACAGAGCAGAACCGCTCCATAGAGTTTCCAAAGAGCGGCTGGTGAATTTGAGCTGCAAACCTTTTGGTTCGCAGCTGTAGCTTAACGACCATGCCATCAGGGTTCAGCATGTAGAAATTACACAGAGTCCAGTCAGGGTAAGGAAGAGGAGTTATCTCTTAATCTGCTTAAAAAAATACAAGCCTTCTCAAAATGAAAACATCCCCTCAATGTTAGTAAATAAGAGCTTTATGAAACAAATCAACTAAGTTGAATCTTCCTAACTCATCAATTTGATTTAATTTTGTCTCAGTCCCTTCACCATTACTAGAAGCCACCACTTCAGTTTAAAAATAGCCAAGTTTTCAAAAATGACTTTGGTTTATCTATACATAATGAACAGTATGAGTGGTTTTGAATTTATTCCAGTGGCAGTAAGAGGACGAGGTCTTAATGAATTCCTCTTCCTCTCATTTGAATCACACATTCTTGGATGACTAAAATAAATTCCTAGAGTTAAATTTAAATGAGGAAGGTGACCAACTACCAGAAAATAAACACCAATTTTATTAATATGATAGCAACAGAAAGGGTTCCTAATTTCTCAGAAGAAAAATAACATGAAACCAGCACCACCCGGTAAGCTTTACAAGATCCAATCCCTTGTTTATTGTTCGGACAGCTCCCCACCACACCCTAAAGATGTTTCATCAAGGGCAACTGCCATCCGGGCTGCTGTAAGATCACATTTCCCACTGTGGTGGTGAGGACAGCTTCATAGGCAATGCCCCAAACAGAAGACAAATGATATTATTCCTCTTTAGAGGCTCTCAGTGTAGAGAAAAACATCCACATGGAGAACAGAGGCTTGTGTCTCAAATTCAAGAAAAACCAACTAATCTATCAATTTCTCTCTGAGACAGTCTGCCAGAATGCTCTACGAAAAATCCTTTTCTGTTCCTACCACATGTCCGGGTGAGGGGAGAGGAAGGGGGTGGAAAGGTGCCAGTATACTAACAGGCAAGTCTGGTGATGTTCTGGGTTCCAGTGCCTTTCTGCTGGTGGTCATGGGTGTCTTCTCTGGCAGCTGCAGCAGCTTGATGGGGGGAGGAAGGGACCACCGGCCAATCACCTCTTTTTGAAGCCGTATTTTTTGCGTTCATAGAAGAGATCAGTCTTAGAGCTCCCCAAATTGACAATCTTTGGGCAACCATCTCTCTGGAAAACAGAAAAATTGATAAATGGTTAAAAGTCTTTTAGGCCTGAATTGAGAGGGATTAAAGATAAAAATTAGGTCACAGAAAGAACACAAGTTAAACTCATCCTAGTATTCAAAACCCCAATAAATGGCTTTGCAATTGTGTCCAAACACCCCTACAACTCCTTAATTGGGAAGTCCGCTCAGTCAGCACTGTCTTTCCAATCTCTTGACTTTTGAAGCTTCTGGATTAATGGCTTAGCTGTTCATTTCACCAGTCACCCTATTCAGTCAGTTATCAAGAGTTTACTAAGCACCTAGAACGTGCCCAGGGCCTGCCGACCCTCTACCCAGTGACCTGCGATTACAATTACACTTAGAATGTTAAATTCTAAGCCTACTTCTGTTGCTAATCTGATACGGTTGAGGTAGAATCTGAGACTCTTAAAAAATACGCAAAGGATTTTCTTCAAGCGAAAGGGAGACACAGGAATGATCTGCAGATTCAGCTCCCTGGCCCTCCTGCATAGAAGCACTATCCCAAGAACGGAGAGGATCAGAAAGGAAAAACTCTGAAGACTCTAGGAAATAGGGCCTTACGTTTTAAGTACCATAGGTTTGCTGTGTCTTTATTAATTCCCTGAATTTGACGCATGGCCTCAGGGAGGTAGTGCCCCTGCCTAGAGATGGCTGTTGATGGTCCATGCTTTGATCTGTAATGACATGCTCCCCTGGCCATTCTGGGAGCTTGAGTGGGTTCACTGAACCTCTGGGAAGCTGTTCTCCAGGAATCATGACTCCATCAGTTGATTTGGGATGATGGGAGGAAAACTGGGTAAGTTGGTACTGGGAAAAGCCTTCACGGGTCTGATGATTATTTTCCACGTACCAGGTATTACGTCAAGAACTCTCATCCGTGTAGCTTGGTGTAATCAGGTAGCCAAGGTTCTAGGCCAAGCCGTACCAACGGCTGGATGAACTTAAGCCATGTAACCTGTATTTAAGGTCCTGTAACAATAAGGTAACAGCTGCCTCTCCTGGCCTAAAAAGACCTGATATTAAGGCAGACAGCGCTCTAAGCTTTTTATAGATCCTATGATACTTTTTTAGTTTTTTTATGATACTTTGTGGTATGACGATAGCCTAATTTGTGCCTTGCTGACTTGCTGTGTGACCATGGGCAAGTCCCTTTGGGCTCATATTCCCCAAGTGTAAAGTAAGAGGACCGAATCAGGTCAGTGTTTACACACTGTATTTATAGAGCCTGAGATTCCTGCTAGACACCAGGTGATGGGAGGACCCATCCCTGAATCTGCACAGCTCTGTTCTCACTCACTGCTTAGGTTAAGATGGTAGGCTCTAAAGCCAGACCACATGACTTATGATAAGTTACTTAACCTCGAGTCTCAGTTTAATCACATGTAAATGACTATAATGGTAGAACCTGCCTCAGAGAATTAAAAGGATTTAATGATTTAACAAACACATTAAGAACAGTGCCTGGCACATAGTCAGCCCTTAATAAGTTTTAAGAAATTGCCAAAAAACAGCCAAATACTAGCGATTTCAAAATGGCTCAACCACACACACGTGCGTGCGTGGCTTTTATGGAAGATACTTTTTAAAGCTAGGACTCTACACGTTAAGAAAAATAAAGCTGAAAACCAATGCATTAGATTATTAGATCCTCCCTAGCTTTATGTGACTTCACTGCACTCTCTGACTCCATGTTTTCTTACCTAAACTCCCCTGCTTTTTATTTTCTCCACAGCTCCCTAGAGCCTCATGGTTGTTCTCAAAGTCTACCAGTGTTGTGAGAGATAGGAATGTGTGCACTGAACTGGCTGGCTTTTGCCGACTATGCCTGAATGGAGACAGTCTGAAAGAAGATGGACGGACTATCAAGAAACCTTGGAGGATGTGCACCTGTGAGCTGGGCTAGAGGATATTTTTGAAACACTGGCAATGTATGAAGGAGCCCTGGTGGTGCAGTGGCTAAAGTGCTTGGCTGCTAACCAAAAGGCTGGCAGTTTGAACCCGCCAGCTGCTTCATGGGAGACAGATGTAGCAGTCTGCTTCCATGAAGGTTTACAGCCTTGGAAACCCTATGGGGCAGTTCTGCTCTGTCCTATAAGGTTCCCGTGAGTTGGAATCGACTTGACGGCAATGAGTTTGGTTTCTAGTTGGCAATGTCTGATGACAGCAGCTCTGTATGCTCTCTCAATCCTCCCTGAGCAGGTATCGCTGACACAGATCTCCCCATTCCCAGCACAGGGGGCTTTTATTTCAGGCAGCTGTAGCTTGAACTGAATCCCACAGAAAGCATGTTTTATGGCTACTATGATTTCTAAAATTTCACAACAAAGGAGACACTAGACTGCCAAGTAAGGGGTTATAGTCACTCATCCACAAAAGCCACTGAGTACCTCCGATGTTTCCATTATACTAAGCACGTCCTTTTAAACGTTACCAGGAGAACTGGAAGCTGTACTTCTGGAGCGACCATCGAGGAGGAGAACATGCCTTTGGGTTTCCTTCCCGAGAAAGGTTGTATTTCAAGTCCACTTCTATGCAGGAAAGTAAGCTCTAGAAAGCTCACTGATGAAAACCCAGGCTGTTTCAATCAATACTTACAAAAAAAAACCCAACACAGACCATGTATGAAAATATACCAAGGGGAAAGTCATACAGAACTGAAATCTAGGAAAACCAATTAAAAAAAAAAAAATTGAGATCAGAAAAACACATTTACTTAAAATGGGTCTACATTTCTTTCTTTTTTTTTTTTTAAAATGTTAACAAGAAATTGGGAATGGGTGCCACTGGTGGGATCTGCTTTAAGTAACAGAAACTAGAAAATGAAATGTTGTTCACTCAGCAACTGTTTAATGAATATTTATGATACAAAAACCTGACAACATACAACAGTCTGGGACCCTAAGAGTATCGCATTACTCTATTTGAGGTTAAAAAGAAAAAAAACTCAAAGATCTCCAAGCACCCAGCACTCAATAAAGCCATCCATGAGGTGATGGGGTTTACTACTCTCCTTTTGCAGAGATTTCCCCAAAGCTACATACAACGTGTTAGTTGCAGAGCCAAGACTTGAACACAGGCTTTCTGTCTCCCAGTCTGGTGTTCTTCCTAACAAGGGAGAACATAGTTCAGGAAGTTGGAGAGAATGTTATATCTGTAAATTAACTTTGAAAAGTATAATTTTTTTTTTCCATCTATCCAACTGCTGTAATTGCTGTTCCCTTTTATGAGAAAGTAGTTAAGTGCTACAGTTGCTAACCAAAGGGTCGGCAGTTTCAATCTGCCAGGCACTCCTTGGCAACTCTATGGGACAGTTCTACTCTGTCCTATAGGGTCGGTATGAGTCGGAATCAACTCAACAGCACTGGGTTTGGTTTTTTTTTTGTTTGTTTCATGGGGAGCAGAGAATGGTAGAAATAACAAAAGGGAGAGGCAGATCCTTAACCATCTTGACAAAAGCAATGCAGTGAGGTGGTTAGGACTAAGTTCTTTGAGTTTGACCATGCGTTGCAACCAGGCTATATTGGAAAGAAAAACAAAACAAAACAAAAAAACTTTGCTATTACAATGATTTGTGATCTAATGTTCACCCCTACCCAACAAAATTTTACTGAGTATTTAATTTCTCTTGTTAGGGAGAAGTTTAATTATCTTAATTTTAGTTTAGCCTTTTTCCTTGCTGTTGGCTGCCACTGTCAGCCCCTGGCTCGTGGGGCCCCCACGTGTAACGACTACAACGCTGCCGGGCTGCACCATCCCCACGAATGGCTGCAGATCAGACTGCTGTGATCCACAGGGTTCTCACTGACTGATTTCTTGGAAATAGATCACTAGGCCTTTCTTCCTAGTCTATCTTAGTCTGGAAGCTCTGCTGAAACTGGTTCAGCATCATAGCAACACACAAGCCTCCAGTGACAGAAGGGTGGAGGCTGCACACGAGGTGCAGTGACCGGCAATCAATACTGGGTCTCTTAGACGGAAGGCGAGAATTCTACCACTGAACCACCACTGCCCTCACCTTTCTCCACAGGGAGACAACGAAAAAAGGCCAAGAATAAGAGTCAGGCAGACCTACGTTCTAGACCTAGATCTGCCACTTACTAGCCACATGACCTGGGCCAAGTTGCTTAACTTTTCTAAGCCTCCATTTCCTTATCTGTATCACATGGGACATTTGTAAAAGAACAGTCAGCACAGGACCCGGTATATAGCAAGAGCTCCGAAAATGTTAGCTACTACTTTTCTTCTTTTCTGGTCGGGAGATTTGGGAAAATGGTAAGTCAAAGGAGTAAAGGAATCAAGGGCTAAGCCCTATAAATACGATGCTGGCCTATAAAAAAACACACATTCGTCCTCTGGTAGCAATGCCCACAAATATTACTCCTGACTCCTAATTACTCTTGTGGCTTTGAAAAACTGTGAGAGGACCCAGCTTAGCTTACTGGTCTAATTCCTTTATAAATGATGAAAGCTGCAAGAAGAGAACAATAATGGGGTTGTGATGGTTCTAGGAAGATGTCTGCATAGGAAAAAGTCTCGGGGACATAATCTCCATGACGATCTATAAGGCTAAGAGGTGGATCGTGTCACTGGACTGCTTTGTGTTCCTTGGAAACGAGTGCTGAGTACATGTGAGCTAGATGCCATTTCAAATATCCTCAGAACATTCCTGTATAATGGGCAGTAGGGGAAGTACCATCTAGGATAATTCTCAGGGACAAAATGAGGCATGAAGATGCAAAGGTATCAGGTCACACACCACATGCTGACAAGCCAGATGACAATTAACATTAAGCACTGTCTGGTTGCAAAGATTATGTTAGGTAAGAACTCTTGCTATAGCCATGCAAAGTTCACGAAAATGTTGTCACTGATAGACTCTAGTTTAAGAATTGTTTAAACTTTCTCTTCCCTGCTGTTGCCTTAGCATGGTTTCACTGCTTATATTCTCTATAAGTAATTACCAAACACCTAGTACATATCAGACAGCCTGCAGGGTGGGTGATTTGTGGGGCATCACCAAAACGTCCTATCACGTTTGGACTACGTGCCAGGGATCGTACCAAGAACTGGAGAAAAGGAAAAGAAACAAACACACAATCCAAGGTCCTTGCTCTAAAGGAATTTAATCTAGCTGGCTGACCAGACCCACAGTTAGAAAAAGTAGGACATGACTTGACAATGGTGAAATACAAATGAGCGTTTAGGAGAATTATTTTTTTCGTTCTTTAGTTATGGCCTTTCTTATCTCCCTAAATAAAAGACTTAATGGTCTAAGAAATGGTCTTATCTGGCCTGATGTCACACTTAGTGGGGGAAGACAGGATCCAGATGCATGGACTGCTAAGGTGGTTGGGCTGTTTCTCCTCCACATGGATACATCTTACCGAGATGACTTATAAAAGACAACATGGTGTAATTGTGACACCACAAGGTTTAGTCAGACAGCCTGGGCTTGCCACTTATTAGCTGGGTGGGGGACTGTAAAATGGGAATGATAATAATGACACCCATTTGACATAGTGTGTGGAATAAGGGCAATAACATTAATAAAGTACCCACTGTAAGTTCACCAAAACATGAAGAATATTTACCTTTTGTCTTATCCTACACTAGGTAACCAAACCAAAAAAACATCTCATTGCTGTCCAGTCAATTCTGACCCATAGTGACCCCACAGGACAGAGCAGACCTGCCCCACAGGGTTTCCAAGGCTGTAAATCTTTACAGAAGCAGACTGCCTTATCTTTCTCCCATGGAGTGGCTGGTGGATTCCAACCGCCAACCTTCTGGTTAGCAGCCAAGCACTTAACCACTGTGCCACAAGGGTTCCTACTAGGTAAGCAGGTCCCCTCTATTAGTCCAATGGGACTGTAACATACTTCCTTTTAAAGTGTCCTAAGAACAGATGATGTGGAACATATGCAGAATAGATGTAGAATAGTGGTGGAATTTACCTTTAACAGAAGTGGAATAGACGATGTGCATGGATGATGCAGAACAAACACGGAATAGATGTGGAAAATATAAATTAAAAAAGTGTTCTGAGAAAACAAGTTAACTGACTCACGGGTTCCCCCACAACCCAGGGGGCCTGCTGCCAGTACTAATCTAAAGAAAAACGGTAGAATTTGTCTTTGGTGCTGATCTATAAGCCCTCTCTCCTGCCATTTGGCTCAGGGAGTTGAACATTAGTAACTAGCCACTGCGACTACACAATGCCAGGGAACAAAAATATCATGAGGCAGAACCACAATCAATGCTGCAACATTAAACCAAAGGCATTCTTTAGCTGCTTAAAGCTGAAACCAGCTCAAGTTGTCCCAAACTCAACTTTGTCACCATATCCACCCAAACAGCCCTTAAGGATAGCAGAAGCAAGAGATATGCTGAGTGGCTTTTATACAATATGGCCTGTGTTAGGACTTACAAATGCAGGATGTTGTTTCTGGGTAACAACCATCACAGGGAGACATCAAAGGAATAGAGACAGGGCTCTCCAAATTGCAGGTGTTGACAAAGAGTTGCTTCTCTGCACTTCTCTTGCCTTTTATTGAGCTACACCCAGTTTGGCTCACAGAGCTTGAAAAAATGATAACTTAGGTGATTAGCTGAACATAGTCATCTCTGCAGACCATAAAAATTTGCTGTGGATGGCAAAGCGTTACTAAATAAAAGGAAGGGTCAGGTAGAAAGCTTTGTGAACACTCACATCCTTCTCCTGGATGGTGCATTCCTTACAGTAATAGGCATCGGAGACTCCGGGGCCTCCACAGATCACACAGCGCCCTTGGTAAGAGCCATAATTACACTCATCACATATGCGCACCAGGGTACAGGGACGCACATAGGAGTCACAGATCACACACTTGCCATCACCTGTGAAGAAAAGTGAATGGAGTTATGCTCACCTGCAAGTACTTCCTCTCCCAAGTGCTTTGCCCTCCTTCAGCTATGGGTGGTGTACTAGTTTCTTTTGGACAGTGAGTTTAGGGCCCTTCCTCTACTTTGCCATTACCCAGTATCCATCTCAATCCCCTTAACACTTACAAAACATTAACATACATAAAGAGCATAGCACAGCCCCTTGTAGATAAACCAAAAAGACCAAACCCACTACTGCCAAGTTGATTACCACTCGTGGTGACCTTATAGGACAGAACAGTCACAATCCCTTCCTGAAGCCCCTCTCAGGTCTGGGGCAACCTGAGATAGTGCTTCTCAGAATCCTGACTCATAGTGTTTCCAAGGAGCAGCTGGTGGATTCGAACTACCAACTTTTGGTAGATGATAGCTCTATATAACTGCAGCAAAAAGACCTGTGTATGTTAGGTTGGGGGTCATGCTACTCTGGCGATTCTTCATATCTCAAGCTAGAGATTTCTGCAAAACCTAAATGCACTGTTTAAAATGTGCCAGTCAGAGTGGGGAGGTGGAAAGGGTCTATGGTTGCTGCCTGGGATCCCGTGTCCACATGCTTCCAGTCCCATCTACTCAAAGTCCTCTTTGTGGCACCGCTGGAAATACCCTTTCCCTGACTCCACTGAGTGGGAGGGGTGGGGGGGCTGGGAAGGCGCGTTCCACTCACATTTTTCACACAGTCTTCCGATGGCTGCAAGAGCAAAGAAGATATAGAGCACCATTAGAATTAGGGTTCTGACGAAGAGGGCTGGAGTGGGGACAATGACAGGGATTACAGGGAACTCTAACGGACAGTCATCTTATCCTCGTAGACCTCCATCCGAACCAAACCTACAGTCACGATCCCTTCTTGGGATCAGGGGCAACCTGCGACAGCCGTTCTCGGAACCCTGTCCCAGGGACCCCACCCTTGCCGCCCACCTCTGGCTCACAGCCCGCGCGCCCCGCTCTTTCCCTCCCGCGCGCTCCTACACTACCCCGCGACCGTGAGGTGGGAAACGTGGCGGCTCCGAGACAAAGCCCTAGAGAAGCGATGAGAACTCCCAACCTCCCAGCGCCTAACACCACCACCACCCAGACAGCCGGGGGCAGGCCGCCGCCTCACCAACTCCAGCCTGCTTGCGGCAAAAAATCAAGTCCGGGTGGTGTTTAGCCATAGCTCCCACTCAAACTTGCCACCGGAAGCTTCCGGAACTTCCGCCCGACCTTTGACCCGCATTGTTCCTGCCTCCTGGTCGTTATGACTGGTCCTGGAGACTTCCATCAGGCACTAAGCCGCGCTCCCCCTCGCGAGATCAAAGCCACTACGTTCCAAGAAGAGTTTCTGTGGTTGCTGCGGAAGTAAGTCCTGGCAGGAGCGCGAAAGTCCTAAAATGAGTACCTTTCCCAGATTTTGATGGAAGATATAGCCGAAATTTGTTTTTCGATAAAACATCTTTGTACAGGCATTTAATTACCGTAACTGTTTTTACGAGCGTTTTCTCTTCTCACGGGCCCGTTCCTAACACTGCGGCTCTGCCGTCTACGTTCGCTGGGCTCGGGCGCCTTTAGGGAGGCCCCGCCCCACCGCGCTGTGTTCTCGTCAGGCCACGCCCCCTGCCTAAGTCTTTAAAGTTGTCGTCTGGCGCGTCACTTTCACGCGACCTCATCTTTGTCAGTGCACAAAATGGCGCCTTACAGCCTACTAGTGACCCGGCTGCAGGTGAGCGAGCTCAGGGCCCTCAGGGTTCACGGGGGCGGGGTGCCTCCTGCTGTGCTTGCGGCCGTGGGCGAGGCGGGCCCGACCTCGGGCAGACTTTTCGTGTAGCGTCCCGGCCGTGGGCCCAGTGTCTGTGCCCGCCTCTCTGACGCCCGAGGTCAAGGCGTCCCAGGCTCTGTTAGCTGCCGCAGCCCTTTCCCCGCCCCCGGTAAAGTATAAGCACAAGCAGCGGCGGCCGAATGGAGAGTGCAGGCTCCTCTTTCTCCTTCCTGAGGACCGCACTGCCAGTTCTCGTAGGGTTTCTTTCCGTTCCTCAAGGTGAGGACAAGGTGACTGGGGGGGGGGGGCGGTCGTTGTAGAGCCCGTTAGGCCCAGTGCCTGAAGGGCTCACTTCCTATCTCAGTCTCAGAGACTTCCTAGCTAGGTCGCCCAGTACACTATTCCGTCCTTTGAGGACCCTGCGGAACTCACAGCCGAGAGTGCGCGGGGGATCTTTCTTGCCCGACGTAGTAAATAATAGTGACAATAGCAGTATCTCACGTTTGCCCGTGATTTCAAGACTTAATTCCTCATCATATCATTTGAGTCACGTCTAGCGAGATGATTATTCTCATTTTGATAGGTGGCGAAAGTGCTAGGAAGTAGGCAAAAGTTTCAAGAGTGTCACTGTCACTGTAGTGCTGTGTCCTGACATCTGCCCTCCTACCCCTCTGGTCTAATTCCACGTCAGCCAGCCCTCACAGACTGAGAAAAGGCGTGATGCTGGACTTAACGTTTGTATTTTGAAGAATAATAGAATGGAGTATTTTGTGCTCACAATTAGTTCCTTTTACAGTAACATATGGGAGGGTAATGAGGCTCAACAATTTGACCTTGACTCTCCCTTTGTGAACCGTCTAGAAAGTTGACTGTAACTGTGACTGCCAAATGTTTTTTTACCCCTACCTAACTTGACAATCCTTAAAAAAAAAAAAAGCCCAGTTACCTCAAGTCGATTCTGACTCATAGCGACCCTGTAGGACAGAGTAGAACTGTCCCATAGGGTTTCCAAGGAGCTGTTGGTGGATTCCAGCTACGGACCTTTTGGTTAGTAGCCAAATGCTTAACTGCTGTGCCACTAGGGCCCCTGACAATCTTTAGGAAGGTGTTATACTCAAAGGTTCAATGTCAGGGGAGTATTTTGTTAATAAAAATAAAGGAAGAAAGCACTCGTAGACATTCTCTGCAACCTTTTATGTTTAACTTTGTGAATACTTTTGAATCAAGTGGCGCAACTTTGATTATAGAATTGGAAAGTTGTGTGCTGTACTTTCAGGAAGCGTTGCGTTACTAGAAGTTATTTTTCATCACATTGGTTAAGTTTAGACTGTGGTTTAAGTATTATAAAATACTTCTCACAGTTTGGGCAAAAGCAAGGGATACGCACTTCATTATCTCTTAAGGTCTTTTGATTCTCTAGGTTGATGATGTGAAAATAGTTGTACAACTCCTGTTTTACCATGATGTATTGCAGTCAGGCAAGATTACTTGATAAGATAAATGATTACAAATTTATTGAGCATGGAAAAGAGTTTTCAAAAATGGCATGAGGATGGCGTCTGACCTCCAGCCCCACAAGGGGGAAGGAGAACCAAGATCAACAGTGCAAGGCTAGAGGTGGAGGCCAGACAAGCCTGCTCTATCATCTTCAACAATTCGGACACCAGTCATCCTTCGCACAGCGCTCTCTACTTCTTTCCTGGGTTCTATAATTCATTGCAGTGGCCACACAGAACTCACAGACCATACTCAGGACTAAGGAGTTTATCAGGAGTTGGAATCAACTCCCTGGCAGCTGGTTAGGGAAGTAACAGTTACAATTCAGGCTCCAGAACACTCAGGATACAGTTTTTCCCATAGGACAGCTTCTCCCCAGCTGTGGTTGCAGGCTCACCTCTTCTTGACCCTCGGCCTCTCCCCAAAGGCACTCAGCTTTCTCTCTCAGTGGCCCACATGCTGTCTCCTGCTGCCAGATCTCTGCTGCCACTGCTTCTCACCATCTTCAGGGTTACAGCTCGCTCTCCTGCTTCCAGGAGCTTCTCAGTGCAGGGATCCCGGCCAAAGGACCTGCTCTCCACTCCTGGCTGTCCTTCCTTGAAGGTGTTAAGATCCTCCTCCCTGCTCTGGAGTTGGGTCTCTTTTAAGGCAAAACTGACCAGTCCTCTTGGTGGGCCACAATTACCCTATCACACAGTCCTACCCAGTCACCTGGGTAGGAGTTATAAGACCATGGCTAGAAAGGCAACACCCAAAAGTAATTAATTGCACTGCAGAGGTATATTAACAATGTTTTAGAACTGAAAGCAATCTTGGAAAACATGAATGTTAACCTTGTGTAGAAAGTTCATGTTCTACCCTGGCCCTGTGACCTTGAACAAGTTACTTCCTGAATCCCAGTTTTATCATCTGTCATTTGAGGATGACCTTCACTGAAGAAACATTTACTGAGTACCTGATAATCTTCTTTTCAGATTGTCGTTATAAAGTGATGAGCAAGTAGAATGTATTTGTTCACGATCGTCATAGAATCCAAGACCTTGAGAAACCTGAGTGACTTCCAGTAATAGTCCAGTTACTCTATGGCAGAACCAGGATTAAAATCCAGGTCGCCTTGTCCATTCAGCTAAAATGAACGAGCAGAATTTGCATCTGTGTTATTCCACTTTGCATTGTACCACCCTGCCTCCTGTAGCCAGGCTGTCTTAAGTGATGGCTAGCTAACATCATTCTCTGAGAACCTTGTGAATTTACCTCTTTTGTGTTGAGCTACACTTGAGAGGTGATGCTTCCTACCTAAGTTACCATGTCTTGGCAGAACCCTGTCCATGCATTCAATTCATTCCTTCTTCATTCACCACACATTTATTGAGCTCCCACTGCTTGCTGCAGATTCAGTGGTGAGCCAAGCAGACAATGCCTGTTCTCATGGAGCTTCCACTATATTCTAATATACCCTACAGCAGAGGGTCTCGGAGATGTTTCTCAGCCAAAATATTATTTTTCTGCCCTTGGCTAGACCAAAGGTGAATGTAGATAATAGAATGATGACTAACTACTACCACTCAGAGTAGCTAACATTTAGCTTACTGTTTGCCATTAATCTCACATGACCTTGCGAGATAAGGCAGACCTGTTAGCTTTGTTTTACAGATGAAGAAATTGCGGATTAGAGAGGAAGCATAGTGTAATGATAGTGAAGAGCATGGACTGGCATCAGGCTGCCTGGATTAGAACCCTGGCTGTAATGTTCACTAGCTATGACCTTGGCATATTCCTTTAGCTCTTTGTGACTGTTTCCTTGCCTGTAAGATATGGATAATAATAGTACATCTATCTTATTTAATTCTCAGTGATCATATTATGGCATCCTTGGGTGGTGTAGACGGTAAATGTACTTGGTTGCTAACTGAAAGGTTGGAGGTTGAAATTTACTGAGAGGCTCCTTGGAAGAAGGGCCTGACAATCTACTCCTGAAAAATCGGCCCTTGAAGGCCCTATGGAGCACACTCTGACAGATACAGGGTCACCATGAGTCAAAATTGACTCAACAGCAACTGTTTTTTTTTAATCATATTGTTGTTACAGATTAATTAGAATCCTGCATGGTTCCTAGCAAGTGTTATATGCTTGTTATCTTGCCTAGGGCCTTATCACTAGTTGTTAGCAGATGTGATTCGAATCTGCACCTTTCTGGTTCCAAAGCTCAAGATCCTAGCAAATGTACTATACTCCTTCCCTTTGACATTAAGACAGCCTGTTGACCAGGGCACCATTCATGCTCATAACCTGAGAATGGTGCTCTCTGGGTTGAAGGTTTACTGTTGTTTGACAGTACCTGCTACCAGGTGGTAAGATTGGAAACGGTAAAAAGTAAGAGATGAAATGTCTTATTTTTTAATATTTTTTTCTGTTCAAATGACTATGGAGTAAATAAAAGGAATTAAGCACTTGCAAATATATCTCTCAGCTCTTTGCTTTTGCCTTGAGGTGCTGGGTTGCTGAGTGCTCACCATATGACCTTGGGAAAGTCCTGTAACCTTTTGCATGTAAGTCTGGGATGGCAGTTAACTACAAAGAAGTGTAATGTATTTGGCAGAAGTTAAGTTCTCTATAAAGTGCTGTGTTAAAAATAAATCTTGTGTTGAATTGTAAAACAAGTCATTCTGGTTGCCTCTTCACTATGGTACCTTTTCAGCTGTCTCGTAGTCAATTGTTAATGTGAACTGAATGAATGAATAAACTTCCAGTCTCAAGTTTGGGTGGGAGGGTGAAGGGAGCAGAGTCACCATCCTGAGGACTAGAGGAGCACACTTGCTTTCTGAACCAGCTGCTCCCAGAATGCTTACTGAAAGCTTACTGTATGCCTAGCGCTGTTTTAGACACTGGGGACGCAGTAGTGAGCAAGAATGGGGAGACAGAAAATCAACAAGTAGACAGAGAAAATCATGTAGATAAGTGCTCTGAGATAGGGTGGTGTGGTAGAGAGAGTAGGCTTGGGGAAGTGGCATAGCTTCACCTGGGATGGTTAGGGAAAGCTTCTCAAAAGAGGTGGCATTTCACTGAGATTTGAGTGGTAAGGAAAGCAGCCATTCAGAGTTTTGGGAGAAGAGACTTCAAGCAGAAGGAGCAGCACATGCAGGGTCCCTGAGATAGGCATGAGCTTGGTGTGTTGAGGATAAGCAATAAGGCCAGTGTAGGTGAGGTGTTGTGAAGGAGGAGAAAGTCTGAGCAAGAAGAGGAGCCAGGGTCTTGGAGGTGCAGTGCAGTGAATACCTGTATTTTTATACAAATAATGTGCACCTTCTGTGTTTGTTTGCTGGCCAGCACTCTCACCTTGCAAGATATTTTCCCAAGCATGCTATGGGAATTTGTTTTTTTTTTTACAGCAACATGTGGAAGAGGATTGGCATGGTGGCACTTGTGAGGGTGCCTCATAGCGGGAGGGACAGGGGAAGGGCATGGCTGGCAAACAAATTCAGAGCGTATGCGTTATTTGTGTAAAAATACGGTACTTGATATGGACTTTTCAGCTATGTACACTCTTGTAACTCATGCAGAGTGATTGGGTGGGACTATGCAGATAAGTTGCTTGTGGCCCACCACGGGGTTTGGACAAGTTGCTGATGAAGCAAATAAGGTGCATGGAACCCCTGTGAGGGGTGGGACTGTGCAAATAAGGTGTACGAAACACTACTGAGGGGATTGGTCAGTTTTGCCATCCTGCTAGGGGTAAAAGAAAGCCAATCCCAGAGCAAAGAGGTAGACCTCACTACCACCAAGAAGAGATGGGAGCAGAGTTCGTCCTTTGGACCCCAAGTTCCTGTGCTGAGAACCTACTAGATCCAGGAGACAGAGAGAGGGAGCTGTAACATGGAAGACAGCAAGAAACAGTGGTGCAGCTGTAGCGAGACTGACAGCGGCCTGAGACAGCTGTGGTGAGGCTTGCCGACCCACAGAGCTAAGAGCTTTGTAGCACTTGCCCGAGCAGGGCAGAGGCCAGGCAGAGGAGCCGAGAGGCCGAGGGCCAGGTAGAGGCCTGACTGTGGGCACGGCCGAGAAGAGGCTGTACTGACTGAACAAACTGTATCTAGATTTGTTCTGATCCTGAACTGTAACATGTTACCTCCCTAATAAACCACTGAACTGTAAGGATGGTTTGTGAGTTCTGTGTGGCCATTGCAACAAACCCAGCAGAGAAGTAGACAGTGCCGTGGGAGGGACAGCTGGTGACAGAATTGGTTAAAAAAAAAAAAAGTTGGAGGGCAGAGGTGCGTTTGACCTGCACCTCATAGGAATCATCAGCCTTGGGCTGGTGCTGGTGGTGGTTATCCTCCCCCGTCCTGAAGCTAGGCGAGATCTGACACCACACCCCCGTTTTACAGAGGCCCTGGTAAGGAAACAGGGCTTTACTCCAACTGTAACAAAAATCCATTGGAAGATTTTAAGCAGGGGAGTGACGTTATCTGATTTATAGTTAAGAAGGTCATTCTGGCTGCTGTGTGAATGCTGGACCATCGAGGGACAGAGAGGAGGCGGGGAGACCAGTTGTGGGTGGGGGCTGTTGGAGTAGTCCAGGGAGTGATGACGGCGTCTGGGAGTAATTCTGATGGTGGTGATCATGAGAAGTGTTCAGATTCTAGAAATATTTTGGAGACAGACGGCTGTATGTGGAGTGTGAAGGATCAAGAATAATTGAAGATGACTCCTAGGTTTGGGGCCTGAACAATTGAGGGATGTGTTTGCATAGCACTTGGAGAACTGTAGTTCAGGCAGAAGCTTATTTTTAAATTCTGGATCCTTTCTTCAACTCTGCTCCATTGGCGAAGTACCTGTATTTCACAGGTGAGAAGGCTAGAGGACGGAAAGTGTCTTGCCCAGCGTCCATCAGAACCTTGTTCTTGAGTACGAACATCGTGTCTGGAGTGCTGGTCTAACTTTGTTCTTGTTCTGGTACCTGGTGTCTCCAGGAGGGCATCTGGGAAGGGTTGAAAGTTAATGTGGACACTCTAGTGGAGTGGTCTCTTCGTGGGCTGCCAGCTTTCTTTGACATTCCTGGTTTTCATTCCAGGACCTGGTTTAGAAGGCAGTGATGGGCTCTGGTCTCTGGGCATGAAGGAGGGGAGAGACCGCAGGGGAGCTCTGCAGGGGGCAGTGCTTGCATTCTTTAAAAAGCAGCACGTGGAATGTTGTGGCCCTCTGGTGACATACCTGCAAAACAGGGATAATTGATAGCTACTGTCCCTTAAAGAAGGTTCTGAAGGCCTAATGATAATACAAAAGTTCTTTTTAAACTCTGTTTAATGCTCTGTAAAATTTGTGAATAGTTTCTGATGTTATTTTAGGAATAGTCCTTCCTAACATTGAGAATTGGGATATCCGCCCCCTGCCCCGATTTTCCCAGAACAGACCTGTAGAAGCTCTTCTTTATTTTGGGGATCCTGAAGGGCACGCAGAATGGTTTTCTCGGGTTCATTCTGCAAAATTTAAGCCAAAGGAGAGGAGACTAGCTTTGCGGCCAGATCTACAATTCCACCTTTGCTGTGTGATCTTGGGCAAAATAGTTAACCTTCTAGAGCCTCAGTTTCCTCATCTGTAAAATGGGAACACTACCTTCTGCCTCACAGGGTGGTTGTGAGTATTAAATGGGATGGCGAGTATGAAGTACTTGGGGCAAACCTGGCGCAGGTGTAGGCGCTTGGTGACTGTTTGTCTCCAACCCCTGGAGGTGGCTTGCAGCCTCCGTTTCCCTAGCATTTATCCTGTGCACATACACTGGTTCTAGAGAAATTACTTCTTCCTCCCATAATCTCTCTGGGGAGCAGGTATGCAGTAGTTGTTCGAGAGGACCCCTTGATAACTGCTGCTGTAAGGGAATTGGAGGAAGACGGACAAATGGATTCCCTGGCTCCCGGGTTTTGTTTTCTCTAAGTTAAAGGACAACACTGGGGGAGCGAGCTTCAGAGTCACATTTGCAGTAGTTTCATCATTAAGTATTGCACTTTGGTCCCTTGTGGAATTTAGACCCAGAGAACATTTCTGCTTTCTCCCTGCGGAGACGAAGGCAGTGTCTGATGGGGGTGACCCTTCCCTCAGTGGGGTGGTCCAAACCTGGGAGCTTTAATTCTGTGTGCAGTCATAAAGGGGTATCAGGAGTCCCTTTAACTGCCCACCCTTCGGTGCTTTGTAGCTGGGCTCCTTCACTTTCTGCTGGACATTAGGCCTGGGATTGTTATTCACAGGCATTCAGTGTGCTTTGATTGTTGGTCACTGAGAACTACAGGGCCGATCACGACGTGGCCCTGCTGGTGGGGGTGAAGTCAGCTAAGTAATTACTCCACTGGGGCGCAGCGCGGAGTGGGGCAGAGGGCGCTGGCTGACCAGCCTGGAACACGGATGCGGCATGGCATGTTCGAAGTCTGCCCATCTGCAGGTAAAGTTCTAACGCACGGATGAACCGTGTGGTCACTCGGCATTATACTAAGTGAAAATACGTCGGTCACAGAAGGACAACTGTTGTGCGGTTTCACTTATGTGAAATGGCAAGTATAGGCCAGTGTATACAGAGCACAGTTTGTTAGTGGTTACCGGGGCATGAGGGAAGGGGCCGGGGTGGGGGTGGGGTCGTCATTGTTGGGGAAGCAGTGAGTTTATGGTGATGAGAAATTTGGCAACAGTTATAGGTGATAGTTGCACATGACTAATGTAACTGATCCCACTAAATTGCACACCTGAAGAATGTTCACTGAGCAAGTGTTACATTACACTCATTTTTACAGTTATTAGAGACATGAATCCAGGTCTGGGGAAACAGGAACCATATTAGCTGCCGGGTACTGAGACCCAGACCCGCTGCGCCAGTCAGTGGACTAGATCTTGTTTTAGAAATGCTGCCTTGTTTGTCCTTCACAGCTACTCGAAGAAGTAGGTGTTACTAGCCTCTTTTCCAGATGATGAAACTGAGGCCCAGAGAAGTTAAAGCTGTCTGGGGTCAAAACCAGCAAGTAGCAGAGCCAGAGTTTGAGTGCAGGTTTGGTTGACTGCAGGACCTAGGCTTGTCACCGCTCAACCCAGCTGTCCCCCCAGAATGGTCCTCTGGGGGTAGGGACAGACTAGATTTCTGGCGCCTGGGTTAGAGGGGAGTAGGCTAGATACGGGGCCAGAGGTCACGGCTTCATGCCCCGTTTGGGTATGTGTCTATTTTTGCCTCCTGCACCAAATACCAGCAAGGCTGATGGGAGAGGCCAGAGGTGTGGGGCGCAGAGGCAGCTTTAGTCCCTGCCTGAGCTTTGGCCAGCCACACGGGCTTCTGTTGAGCTGGCGAAGGATGCCTCTCCCCAGGCGCGTTGCCACAGAGCTGCTGCCCAGGGGCCAGCGCGGGCTCAGGATCTGTATGCCGTTCACACTGTGCCTGGAGTCTTTGCTGCTGGTGCCAGCGGCAGATGAGTTAATTTATCAGCAGATTCCTAAAAGGAACCCCCTGCTGCCTTGGAGCCAATGTATTGGCTGTGACTTGGAGAGACTAGGCTCTGACCCCTTTCCAAGCCTCTGAAAAGGACTGCATCCCTTTTGTGCCTTCCATTTGCATAGCAACCGGGCTAGCTGATTGCCTCCTGGCAGGAAGGAATTGTTTAGCTTTGGATTCTGGAGACATGCCAGGCATCGCCTACTGGAGTGAGAGAAGATTGTTAGAAGCCCAGCAGCGGAGCCTCAGGAGGGTGTTGACTTGCATTCCCCTGTTGTCCACCTGACAGAACCCACCTGAGGCTTCCCTGGTGGGGAGGATGAGGCAGTTATAATGTAGGAGCTGGGAGCCTGAGGGTGGCTTCCAGGGCTGCCGAGATCATAGAGGAACTGGGGGTCTGAGCCCATCTGGGGCCTTGAAGTCATCCTGTTGGTGACATGGGCTGTCTCCTAAGGTACTGAGAGGGGCGTGCTTAGGCTGCATGACTCCTTGTTAGGCATTCAAGTGCAGAACGCGTGGACAGATGGAACCTTTTCAGTACATTGCGTCTCTCAGATGTGTTGTCTTAGTGCTTGAGACTTGCCCTGGGGTTTCTGATCTCTAGTGGCTGGGAAGGAAGAAGTGGGAGGGCAGGGGAGAAAGCCACCCACAGCCTTTCTCCAGGACACAGGCAGTTAGTGTTACTGGTAGCATCTCTCAGGAGAATTGAGTATAGTAGCTTACATTTACTGAGTGCCTGCCATGACCCTAGCTACTGAGCTTTGTGCTTTTCATACTTTTTCCTTAAAAAATACAGCATATTCATGAACACTGTCTTTCCTTCTCTCCATCCCAGTCCTAGAGGTAACCACTGACAGAATTTTGTCTTTATCGTTTCAAACTTTTTTTCTCTGTGTTTATAAACCATAAATTCTTTCTAATCCTCACAAAATCGCTGCTTTTTTACCCCCATTTTACAGAATAAGAAACTGAGGCTCAGAGAGGTAAAGGATCTTGTCTGAGGTCCCACAGCTAGGAAGGCTAAAATTCTAAGCCAGGTCTGTCTGACTCTAGAATCAATACCCTCTCTGCGACAATGCACTGGGGATGGAGACTTTCCACAGTGACACTCTGACAGGTTAGAACAAGATTGGTGACAGACTTCTCTGTCACTTGCCAAAGCAGCTGCCTCAAGAAGCCAGTCCTCCTCCAGGAGCCTAGCCTATGCAGGCAGTTCAGCCTCTTCTGCTCCTCAGCTTGCCCACTGACATGTGGTTCCATGAGAGGTCGTGCCAGGATGGACAGAAGGTCACCTTGGCCCAGCCAGGCTGGCCTCCCGCCCGAGAATGTGTTAATCCTTTTGGATTGAACTGTTCTCTGCACCCAAGTGGTCCCAAGGGAAGACCTTCATCCTTTGGGCAGAGAGGGCAGTATGTCTGACCTTGGCCAAGTGGGCAGGCCAGAATGCAGAGTGGGTATGCATGTGACATGCCACAGGGCTGAGCCTTCCCCCATCTGTACGGCTCAGCGTGGCCTCTGCCAAAGGCTTTTGTCCGACTCGAAGTTGAAAGCATGGTGAAAAGACTTGTGTTTGAATCATGGCTCTGCCTTCATTTCATCACCAAGTATTTCTTCAGCGTCTGTGTGTCAGACATTGTCCCAGGGTCTGAGTATGGTGGTGACCAAATAGACAAGTTTTCTGCCTTCATGGAGTTACCGTTAGTGGGATTTACCTTCTTATCTGTCTGAATCTGTTTTCCCATCTAAGCACAGGACAAGTTGACCTGTAACAATTCCTCTTGACAGAATGGTTGGGAGGATGGTATAAGATGACCTCTGTTATTTTGCCTGGTAGTTTCTTTTCTCCCCTTTTAATTTTTATTGTGGTGGAATATGTATATCTCAAAGCATTTGCCATTGCAACCATTTTTATGTGTGTAATTGAGTGACATTACTTATGTTCACCATGTCTTTTCTTACCTGGCTCTGTGGTGCCTGATTCCCCTGAGGTGTCCACTTTGGGAATGTTCCTTCCTTCTGAGTTTGCCCACTCTTCTGTGTTGATAAATGCATGCTCAGCAGAGCCTCCTCACTCCTGGGGATTGTGTCCAATCCAGCTAGGGAGGGACACCAGCAGACCAAGGAACTAAACTCCAGCAAAGTCACTCAGGTTCAGGAGTTGGGGCTGAGCCTCCATGGAGGACCAAGCTCACCTGCCTGCTAGGCCCGGTGCAGGGTTGGGAGACACTGTCTGAATCCCAGTGAGAAGGACATGGGCTATGCAAGTTACCAGCTGTGTGGCCTTGGACAGGCTGCTTTCTGTCTCTGAGCCTCTACTTCAGGGCAGTAGGGAGGCAAGATTTAGTTGTTTTCTGCAGTGTGGCAGCAAACTGCCTGTTTACTCCAGAACATCTGTGGACATCTGGCTGCCATTCACCCTGATGGGAAACTCCCACCCAAGTGTAAAATTAGGGAGTTGTTTTCTAGCAAAGGAAGTGCTACAAGAATGCTTATAATGGAGAAGGCATGCTTACAGTTTTCAGCGACCTGAAGAGCTGACGTGTGGAGGGTTGGCTAAGCTCATTTGCTCGGCTCCAGAAGACGGGGCTAGGAAGTTAGGTCTGTCACGTGTCAGGCAGTGGGCTGAGTACCTTCACATAGGTTCTCTCCTTTAATTCTCACTACAGCCTGTGAGGTTGGGATCCCCACTTACAGAGGAAAAGAGTGATGTTTAGGGGATTAAATAAAATCATACACGGTGACACAGCTTCCAAGGGACGGAGCAGGGATTTCAGCCCAGGTCTCCAACGAGGCATATTTCGGTTCAGTATAAGAAGCATTTGTTGTAAGACTTTAGAACTGTCCAGTAGTGGAAGAAAATGAGCTTCCTGGCCCAATCATGTTAGACCAGGAGGTTGCTGAGGAGAAGTTTTCTTAGTTGAGGCTGCTTCAACCCTGCCCTCAGCCCCTTTGATCCTGAGAAAGTGCAGGGTGAGGGCTGAGTGAAGGGCTCTCGTCTAGATAAGGCCCACTGTTGACCCCTGAGAATTTCACAAGGCTGAGACTTGAGCTCCAAATATGGGAAAAAATTTCCCCCTTTCTTAGTTGTTGTACCATCTGGGTTGGATAGCCTTATGGGTGAACTCAGGAATGTCTCTGGGGCCCAGAGGCCAGGTCGAATGCGCAGTATGTTTTACTTTTGGAATAGGAAGTAAAAACAGAGCCCATGTTTTTAAAAAAATGTGCCCAAGTCTTTATCCTTCTTTAAATAACTGACCTGGGCTATCCATGCCCCAGCCACAGTGATCAGCTTAATGTAGTATTAGTTTTTAAGGTAAAATTAATTTCTTACCTTTTTTCCTTGTTTATAAAGATAATTACCCATTGTAGGAAACACAAAAAATACAGAGGTATAAAGAATACCATAAAAATTACCTATGATTATGTTTAATACTTCCACCTAGAGATAACTACTGTGAACATTTTGGTGTATTTATTTCCCATATTTTAAAAATTTTACCATTCAAATTAAAAACATTTGTAGTTATGCATGTATTCACAATCACAGAAGCAGCAGTAAGATCATTCTTGTGTGAATACTGTTGATTAAGCTGAAATCCCTCTTTTCCACCAACCCTTACTTGAGGTTAGCCCTTTCCCTGAGAGTAATAATACACCATTTGGGGCATGTCCTTTTAGGTGTGTATGTACATATAAGGAGCCCTGGCAGTACAGTGGTTAAGACTCAGCTGCTAACCGGAAGGTTGGCAGTTCAAACCCAGCAGCCACTCTGCGGGAGAAAGATGATGCCGCAATTTGCTTCCATAAAGATTACAGCCTCGGAAAGCCTATGGGGCAGTTCTGCTGTTTCCTATGGTTGCTATGAGTTGGAATCAACGGCAGCAGGTTTTATCTACATACATAAAAGTACCTACAGAAATATATAGGTTTTTTTTTCTTTCTGCTGGTCCATTTTATTATTTTTTTAAATAATTTTTATTGAGCTTTAAGTGAACGTTTACAAATCAAGTCAGTCTGTCACATATAAGCTTATATACACCTTACTCCATACTCCCACTTACTCTCCCCCTAATGAGTGAGCCCGCTCCCTCCTTCCAGTCTCTCCTTCTGTGACAATTTTGCCGGATTCTAACCCTCTCTACCCTCCTATCTCCCCTCCAGACAGGAGATGCCAGCACAGTCTCAAGTGTCCACCTGATACAAGTAGCTCACTCTTCGTCAGCATCTCTCTCCAACCCATTGTCCAGTCCCTCCCATGTCTGATGAGTTGTCGTCGGGAATGGTTCCTGTCCTGGGCCAACAGAAGGTTTGGGGACCATGACCGCCGGGATTCTTCTAGTCTCAGTCAGACCATTAAGTTTGGTCTTTTTATGAGAATTTGGGGCCTGCATCCCACTGTTCTCCTGCTCCCTCAGGGGTTCTCTGTTGTGCTCCCTGTCAGGGCATTCATCGGTTGTGGCCGGGCACCATCTAGTTCTTCTGGTCTCAGGATGATGTAAGTCTCTGGTTCATGTGGCCCTTTCTGTCTCTTGGGCTCATAGTTATCGTGTGACCTTGGTGTTCTTCATTCTCCTTTGATCCAGGTGGGTTGAGACCAATTGATGCATCTTAGATGGCTGCTTGTTAGCATTTAAGACCCCAGATGCCACATTTCAAAGTGGGATGCATAATGTTTTCATAATAGAATTATTTTGCCAATTGACTTAGAAGTCCCTTAAACCATGGTCCCCAAACCCCTGCCCTTGCTCCGCTGACCTTTGAAGCATTCATTTTATCCCGGAAACTTCTTTGTTTTTGGTCCAGTCCAGTTGAGCTGACCTTCCCTGTATTGAGTATTGTCCTTCCCTTCACCTAAAGTAGTTCTTACCTACTAACTAATCAGTAAATAACCCTCTCCCACCCTCCCTCCCTCCCCACCTCGTAACCACAAAAGTATGTGTTCTTCTCAGTTTATACTATTTCTCAAGATCTTATAATAGTGGTCTTATACAATATTTGTCCTTTTGCCTCTGACTAATTTCACTCAGCATAATGCCTTCCAGGTTCCTCCATGTTATGAAATGTTTCACAGATTCGTCACTGTTCTTTATCGATGTGTAGTCTTCCGTTGTGTGAATATACCACAATTTATTTAACCGTTCATCCATTGATGGACATCTTGGTTGCTTCCAGCTTTTTGCTATTGTAAATAGAGCTGCAATAAACATGGGTGTGCATATATCTGTTCGTGTGAATGCTCTTATTTCTCTAGGGTATATTCCGAGGAGTGGGATTTTTGGGTTGTATGGTAGTTCTATTTCTAACTTTTTAAGAAAATGCCAGATAGATTTCCAAAGTGGTCGTACCATTTTACATTCCCACCAGCAGTGTATAAGAGTTCCAATCTCTCCGCAGCCTCTCCAACATTTATTATTTTGTGTTTTTTGGATTATGGTCCATTTTATTTTTATTATTATTTGTTTATTGGGCTTTAGGTGAAAGCGTAGAGCTCAAATTAATTTCTCATACAAAAATTTGTACACATTGTTATGTGACCCTTGTTGCAATCCCTGTAATGTGACCATATATACTTCCTTTCCACCCTGGGTTTCCCGTGCCCATTCAACCAGCTCCTATCCCTTTCTGCTTTCTCATCCCGCCTCTGGACAGGAGTTGCCCGTTTAGTCTCATGTATCTACTTGAACTAAGAAGGATACTCTTCAGAAGTATTATTTTATGTTTTATAGTCTACTCTAATCTTTGTCTGAAGAGTTGGCTTCGGGAATGGTTTCAGTTCTGGGTTAACAGAGAGTCCGGGGGCCTTGTCTTTGGGGGTTCCTCTTTTCTAGTCTCAGTCAGACTGTCAAGTCTGGTCTTTTTATGTGAATTTGAGTTCTGCATCACACTTTGCTCCCGCTCCATCAGGGACTCTGTTGTGTTCCTGTCAGGGCAGTCATTGGTGATAGCCGGGCTGCTATCTCGTTCTTCTGGCCTCAGACTTGATGGAGTCTCTGGTTTATGTGGCCCTTTTATCTCTTGGGCTAGTATTTTCCTCGTGTCTTTGGTGTTCTTCACAGAAACACATGGTTTTTGGGTTTTTAAAACAATATGTTGTATACCTTGTCTATAACTTAACAGTGAATCTTGCAGATTTTTCTGAAAGTGCTAAATGGTATTCCACAGAATGGATGTACTGTAATTTAGGTTTTTAAAAAATAAACGGACATTTGGGTTATTTTTAATTTTTTAATATTTAACTTAATGGTGCATTGAGCATTCTTATAGCTGCCTTTTTGTGCACATGTATGATATGTGTAGATAGACAGGGAATTGTTAGGTCACAATGTATGTTGTCACTCAATTTTAATAGATATTACCACTGAGAAGGCTTTACTAGTATTCTCTTCTACCGAAAATTTGAGGTTACCCTTTTCTCCCGAATGCTTGCCAACACTTTGTCTTGCATAGCTTTAAGATTTTCACCAATTATTTTTGTAACTGGAGAGGAAACTTTCATGTTCCTAAAAAATAAATTTATCTTCGTTCTTTTGCTTATTTAACAATTTGAAGTAGACTGCAAGTGATAGACAACAGCATGGATAGTGCTTAGAAGAATTACTTTGTAATCGTTTTTCTGGTTTTAAAATTAACGTTTGTGTAGTATTAAGGGTTCAGAATTACATAAATACAGAAGTTAAGAGATCTCTGTAATTTCACCCTCAAGAAACAACCATTGTTAAAACTGGTTACATCAATTCCATTTTTTTTTTTTTTTTAAGTTCATTCATGTCCAGGTCAGTATTTAGAACTGCCTGGAGACACTTGGTGGGTTAAGTGTTTGGGCTGTGGTGCCAGGCTGGGTTTGAATGCCGGTGTTATTATTCACTGTGAGACCTTGGGCGGGCGAGTTACCACCCTTCTCCAGCATTCAATTTCCTCATCTGTTAAATGGGATTTGTTATTACAATATCACTTTGAGGACTGAGGTGCCCCGACCCAAACTAAAAAACCAAACCCACTGTCCTCGAGTCGATTCTGACTCATAGCAACCCTATAGGACGGTAGAACTGCCCCATAGGTTTTCCAGAGAGTGGCTGGTGGATTCAAACTGCCAGCCTTTTGGTTAGCAGCCAAGCTCTTAACCACTGTGCCACCAGGGTGCCTGACCCAAGCCATGGTATTTTCAGTTGCCTCATATGCATGCGAAAGCTGAGCAGTGAATCAGGAAGACTGAAGAATTGATGCCTTTGAATTACGGTGTTGGCGGAGAATATTGAATATACCACGGACTGCCAGAAGGATGAACTAATTTGTCTTGGACGAAATACAACCAGAATGTTCCTTAGAAGCGAGGATGGGGAGATCTTGTCTCAAGTACTTTGGAAGTGTCATCAGGAGGGGCTGTTCCCTAGAGGACGACATCATGCTTGGTAAAGTGGAGGATCATCAAAAAAGAGGAAAACCCTCAACAAGATGGATTGACACAGTGGCTGCAATAATGGGCTCAAACAAAGCAATGATTGTGAGGATGGCGCAGGACCGGGCAGTGTTTGTTCTGCTGCACATGGGGCTGCTGTGAGTCGGAACCAACTCAGCAACACCTGACAACAACAATTATTGCAGTGGAGCTGTTCAGCCATATAATGTGCTTATTACTTGGCCCTCGATAGAAGGTGTTCAGTATTAATAATAACACCAGAAACCAAACCCACTGCTTTCGAGTCGATTCTGACTCATAGCGACCCTGTAGGACAGAGTAGAACTGCCTCATAGAGTTTCTAAGGAGCACCTGGTGGATTTGAACTGTAACCTTTTGATTAGCAGCCGTAGCTCTTAACCACTGCTCCACCAGGGTTTTCATTAATAATAATAGCTCTTATTATTATTGTCATTGTTGTCTTTGCTGAGAAACTTCAGCCCTGATGACACCCGTTCAGTGTGGGTACAGTGGGTAGTGTGGTGCCCGGCTTTGTTGGGCACGGAAGATTCAGCACGGAACTCATGTTTGGTGCTTCTCATGGAGTCAGCCGCTGGGCAATGCTGGCACCAGGCCTGGGAGCTTGCTGGAGGGGAGCAGGTGGTGTGGGTGTCCCTAGCGGGGCTGCAGGGGATCTCTAAAGTTGTGTGCTTTGTATGTATTTTCTAAATTTTCTCCCTGGAACATGTTCTACTTTTTATAATGGGGGGAAAACCCTAGTAAATGATACCTGTTTATTTTTGGAAAATCTGCCTGTAGTCTTTTACACAGTCCCTGCTATCTTTAGAAGTCCATTGGTGTTATTTCATACCTCACTATAAGTCTCGGAATAACATGTTATTTCATACCTCCCATAATATTGCAGGTATTATTCCCTTTTTCCAAATGAGGAAACTGGGCTTCAGAGGGGAAACCTACTTAAGGTCGGCCACACAGCTAGTAAATAGTAGAGCTGGGTTACAAGCTAGCTAACTAAGTTCTTTTCTCTGTGCCGTGTTGTCTCTTGTAAACCACAGGTCATAGTTAAGTTTTCCGGTGGTGGACCTTACCCTCCCAGCCACAGCCAGGTGTCCAGCCTGGCCTGCGTTCCCCACACTGTCTTTTGCACGTAAGCATTTGCAGTGATCCGTAGCTCCTGCACACTTCCCTTGATGATTCTGTATCTTTTTACATACTATGTGTCTGCTGGTTGCCCTGCAAACTCCGATTCAACCTCCACTGCCCTGCTCAGGCACTACCTCTATGAAGCCTTGCCCAGACCACCACCCCCAGCAGAGTTAGCTCCTCCCGCTGCTGCTGCTGCTGCTGCTACTGTTCCTGTTCCTTGTGCTTGCCTTTTTTTTTTTTTTTTTGCAAATGTCGCACTGGGTTGCGTTTACATGCTGTTTCCTGGCCAGACTAAGGTGTTTTGGTGTAGACTGCCTTACCCTTCTTGGTGTCTATGTCGTATTGCTAGGCACCTGATAGGTGCTCAAATGCTTGAAGTAAACATTTAAAGTACAGGTGTGTGCTCGGGAAGAGGTTACACGATAAGCCACCATGAATGTATTCTACTTTCACCCCTCTCTAATTCATTGTCTGCGTAGCAGCCCCATAGATTTTTGTTTTTAAGTGCACACCTGATCCTGTCATGATCTTGCTTTTAGGATCAAGCTAAAAATTTAGCATGTTCTATTGCCAAGCTCACATACACTTACGTGACAAGGCCAAGGCCTGTTAGATTCGAATGGTTCAGGTACAATGAACCACTTTAATGTTCAGGCAGTTTATTACTTACATGCACAGCAAAAAGAAGGCAGAGGTGCCTATTGCCTGGGTCCTAGTCTCATACACCAAGAACAATGACCCCAGAGCACCAGGAGCCGATGACTGGAGTGCCTACTGTCGCGTCCCCATTGCTGAGGCGCCGCATAGACCGCAGCTCAGTGGAGTTGCATTCTGGAGCTCTGTTCTGAGGGCATGGAACAGGAAGCACCGTGTCTCACCAGAACCCAGGAGGCGATGAGAAACTGTCTCCTGACAGCCTCGCAGGGGAGACAGGGAGGTGGTGGGAGGTGGCTTCATGGCAGCTCCCTAGAGGCTTGCCATCCATTCCTGGGAATCACAAGATACTCCAAGACTCAAGTGAGCCACAGCTCAAGGTTGCTAGGGTGCCGTGGCAGAGCTCTTCTCCTACACCTGTAAGATCCCTCGTGATAGGTGGCTCTTTCTTACCTCTTCAGCCTTATTTTCTGCTATTTCTACTGTACTTGGCTCGCTTTGCTCCAGCCAAACTGGCTCTCTCTTTCATCTTCCATTTACAAGTGCTTTCCTGCCACAGGGCCTTTGTATGTGCTCTACTCTGCCTGCCAGGTTCACTGGGCCCCTTCCCCTAAACCCCATTTTATTAGCCTGACTAACTCTTAGTAATGCTTCAGTTCTCAGATTAAACACTGCTTTCTTGGAGAAGCCCTTGTCCCGGTCTAGATTAGGTCCTCCTGCTTTATGCTGTTATAGCAGTTTAACTTTTCTTTCATAGACTTCTTTCTATTATTTGCACATTCATAGACTTCTTTTGATGATTTGCATAGTCCCTTGAGTGATTGCTTGGCATCCGTCTTCACCAAGCTGTAAGCTCACAGGGGCAGGGACTGTGCTGTCTTGCTCATCTCTGTAATTCAGTCACCGCAGCGCAAAGTTCAGTGCTGGATAAATACTTGCTGGATGAATCAATGACATCTTAGTTGAAATTGAGGTGGTAGTGTGGTAGAAAAAGCACTGAAATGAGAATTGGGTGGCTTGAATTCTGGTCCTAACTGCTGTTAACTGGGTATGTGACCTTGGACATTCGTTTCCTCATCTCAAACGAAGAAATAATGTTTGGTGATCTCAGGGTCACCTTGGGTTCTAATAGTCTGTGATTCTAGATGAACCATTCAATTAGCAGAGCTCTAGAGGGATGGGAAGGAGCCCTGGTGGCACAACATTTAAGAGCGCAGCTGCTAACCAAGAGGTTGGTGGTTCGAACTCACCCAGCCACCCTGCAGGAGAAAGACCTGGCTATCTGCTCCCGTAAAGGTTACAGCCTAGAAAACCCAATGAGGCAGTTCTCCTCTGTCACACGAGTCGGAATCAACTTGATGGCACACCACAACAACAGCAACAGAAGGATGGGACCTACTTGACATCTCCACCTGGATATCGGGTGGGAAAATGTCCACAGCCAAACTCCTGACCTCACCCCAGGCCTGCTCTCCTGTTGCTGTCCCCATCTCACTTTATAGCAACTCCATTCTTCCAGCCACTCAAGCCAAAAACCTCAGTGTTGTCATTCTTGAATCGCCTTCTCTCACATCATTTGGCCAGTTTGTCTGCAAATCCTATTATTGCCTTCAAAATATATCAGACTCCAACCCTTTCTCACCACTGCCACCGTGACAGCTCTGATCCAAACCACTGCATCTTTCACTGGACTGTTGTGCTGGCCTCTACCTGCCTGATCTCCCTGCCTCCATCTATTCCATGTGCAGTAGCCAGAGTGCTCCTTGTAAAGGAGTCAGAGCATGTAATTCCTGGTTAGAAGTCTCCAGTGGCATCTCCTTTCAGAGTAAAGGCAGAATCCCCACTATGGGTTCAAGGCCCATACATCCCGATTCTCTGTCACCTTCTGGTCTCACCTCTTACCACTCGGCCCCTGGTTTATTCTGCGGCAGCCAGACTGGCTTCCCACTGTTCCTTGAGCACAACAGACACCACCTCACTTTAGGACCCTTGCATTTTCTCGTCTGTCTGGAATTCTCTTCTTCAGATACCTGTAGGTTGGCTGGCATCTTTTTGTCAGGCCATTTTCCACATCAGCTTTTCATCAAAGCCTTTCCCAACTATCCTTTTGAAAACTGCACCCTCCTTTTTTCCGTTTTGCTGGGGTGATGAAAAAGTTCTGGGGCTAGATAGTGGTAATAGCAGCTGCGCAACATTGTGAATTTACTTAGTGCACTGAATAATACACTAAAATGGCTAAAATGGCAAATACTATGTAATGTGTATTTTACAATGTAAAAAATAATGTAGACTAAAAAACCATCAGAGCGCGTTGCTCCGAGTAAGGTATCCATAGATTAGAGTTGTTGTTTCGGTCACATACACGCACCACACCCAGTGCCTTTGGATTACAGTGTAAATGTGTGTGTGTGTGTGTGTGTGTGTGTTTGCAAGCCCATGCGCTAAGGTTCCCTTTAGCGTAGAGCGTCCTCTGGCCAATATTTGCGTGTTGCTAAGGCTGTCTCTCTAACGTGGCCTCAGGAGAATACACTGGACTTTGAATGATGTCCTCCTTCCCTTGTGACCAAGGGACCTTTGTAGCTTTCATAATTAGCATTCTCTTGATCTGAAGTTTTTTGTTTTTAAATGCTTTTTATTGCTGAAGAAACACTCCCTTTATTGGCAGGCTGAGTTCTTTTAAGTTTGTGCTTCTTGGGACATAGAAGAGGATTCCAGAGTCTAGGGTAACCCCTGAATCCTGTGGCCTACACCGCCTCCTGTGGCCCACACTGCCTCCAGACCAGAGAGTTGTTTCTTTGTTCTCCCCTGGATTGGGGGGCAGCAGAGGTGATGACAGTGGCACCAGGCCTGGCATGCAGTGGGAGGCCCTCATCAAATGGCTGTTGGGTGAATAAACTCCATACCATCCACATAACCTACTACAGCGTAGGAAAGCCAGGTGCTCCCACATGTTATCCCAGCCAAGCCTCAGGATAGCCCTGGGGGATCAGCAGAAAAAGTGGTACTTCAAAAAACTTACTTAATTTTATTTTTTGTTACTCTTATTTTATGGAGTAAATGATTGGTAGCCTGTTTCTGAAACAGAGGGCCAGGAAGCTTCTGAAGAGAGTAATGAAATCATCGTTTCTTTACCAGTAAGGTCCATTTCCTTCCTGTTTACCTGTTGTACTGTTGGCCTTCCACTTGGTTCTTTGAGAATCTCATGGAAGGTGAGAGAGAGACAGACGCACCACTCCCGAGAACCCGTTACCTTTATTGATTAGCATTTAGTCACCTTGACAGGCATCTGACAGGCACCTGTGGGTAGACGGAGGTTTGGGAGCCTCTGGTGTGGTAGACAGAATGCTGAACAGAGAGCCTGATAACGCTCTGCTGATGCCAGTGCGATTTTGAGCAAGTTCTTTGGCTTTGGCATCTGTAACCAGTTTTTTTGAACTTGAACTCAAATACTGTTTTGTTTGAGCCCGGAGAAGGTCTTAGCCTCTTTCTCCCTCTCGCACAAGTAAACCTGAGGATTCGTATGTGTACGCCTTCGTGAGCCTTTTGCCTAGCTTGTATGATAGCAACTGTAACACTATAGCGCTTTTTGTTTTCATGTCTATCTTAGCCTGCCAGGTTGTGATCTCGAGAGTAGGGACCATATGGTAGCGTTCGAAGTCAAGTATGGTACAGTAGGCTTTCCTGGACAGTGAAAGAGGAAGACAGAAGAAGAACTGGTGCGTTTGGATGGTGGTGTCGGCAAGGAATACTGAACGTACCGTGGACTGCCAGAAGAATGAAGAGATCAGTCTTAGAAGAAGTACAACTGTAATGCTCCTTAGAAGCAAGGACGGTGAGACTTCATCTTTACTGTGGACATGTCATCAGGAAAGACCAATCACTAGAAAAGGACATCATGTTTGGTAAAGTACAGAGTCGGCGAAGACATGGAACAATGAGATGGATTGACACAATAGCCACAACGATGGGCCCAAACATGTCAGGGATAATGGGATGGTGCAGGACCCAGCAAAGCTTCACCTTTTACCCATGAGATTGCTGTGACTCCAGCTGACTTCACGGCAGTAGCAACAACAGACTTTGCTCAGGTGTGCTGTAGCGAACAGGGTACAGGTGTGCAGAGATAATGACCACCCCCCCCCCCCCCCCCCGCCAGCAACTGAGCCTGCCACTTGGCTCCCAGCAGCAGCTGGCTCTGTTTACCTCCCTGTGATGTCCAAAACGTGCTATCTTGCTCATGGGAGTTAACTTGAAAACCTTCGGAAGCCATGTAGTAAGTAGCAGTGTTTGGTCCCTAGGAAGGTGTTCCTGGTTAAATGAATTAATGACTGAGGTTGACTAGACAGGTTATTCTACTTTATAAGTGAATAAAGAGTAAATGATTTGACTAGCGGGAGGGCTGCTTTCTCTGATAGTGCACTGTGTTGCGTTGTGTGTGTACATCCTTATATATGGTTGCCTCTTCACCTCTGTGTATAAGTGGAGGTGACCAGCTATACCAAATCTGTTGCCGTCAAGTTGATTCCAACTTATAGTGACCCTATAAAACAGGGTAGAACTGCCCCATAAGGTTTCTAAGGAGCAGGTGGTGGGTTTGAACTGCCAGCCTTTTGGTTAGAAGCCGAGCTCTTTACTGCACCGCCAGGTCTCCACATTGAGGTGAAGGCTATGATTAATCTAGAAGGGCCTGCACTCTGGGGGATTTTTCTCCTTGGTACAGATCCGTTCTGACATTACCACGCTTTCCTTGGGGCCTTTGGGGAATAAGTAGGTTTATCTGGTAGCCTGCTTGCTGGGGAGGAGTATTGATAGACTGAGCTGGAAGGAACTTTGGAGAACATCTAGTCCTGTAGTTCCCAAATGTGGCTGCGTATCGGAGTAACCCAATAATCTTTTACCGATTCTTAGGCCCCACCTCAGGGATTCTAAGTGCAAGGTTTGGGGTGGTAGAACCTAGAATCTGGGTTTTTATAAAGCCTCCAAGGTAATTTTGATGCAAACAGAACAAACAAATCTGTCTTGGAAGAAGTACAACCAGAATGTTCCTTAGAAGCAAGGATGGCGAGACTACATCTCACATACTTTGGATGTGTTATCAGGAGGGATCAGTCCCTGGAGAAGGACATAATGCCTGATAAAGTAGAGGGTCAGCAAAAAAGAGGAAGACCCTCAACAAGATGAGTTGACACTGGCTGCAACAGTGGGCTCAAGCATAACAAAGATTGTGAGGTTGGTACAGGACCAGGCAGTGTTTCGTTCTGTTGTTCGTGGGGTCTCTATGAGTTGGAATGGACTCGACAGCACCTAACAACAACAACCCATTTTACAGAAGTGGAAAGTGAGGCACAGAAAGGCTAGATCGCTCGTACAAAGCACATAGTGATAGAGCTGAGAGCAGAGGCCAGATCTCCAGACTCCCAATCCCTGAATGCTCCCCGTTGTCCCCCACCGCTTCCTGTCATGGGGCAGCGGGGGAGAACCTTACACTTTGCCAGACTGCACACAGGGAAATGACCCGTGGGCAGGCACACCTGGTTCTTTGGCTCTGTGAGCATGGTGCCTGCGCCAAACATTGGATTGCTCAATTGGAACTCAAGGACAAAAATACAGCAACAGTAGGGGACTGAAGCGCTCTCTAAAGCAGCTGAAAACAGCTTGTCTGTCAGACTCTTTAGCCACACAATATCACCTTGATACAAATTTGGGGAATTAAAAAAAAAAAAAAATCTCAACTCAGGCTTTTGGTTTGTTTGTTTAATACTTTTGGACATTTTCTTCCAGTCTTTTTTCCAGTGTATGTTAGTTTTGCAGCATTGTAGTCAGTTTGTACGTGACTTATGTCCTGCTTTTTCGTATGTTATCATATGATAGGCAGTTTTCTGTGTTGCTGCTGCTGTGGGTAGGTGCCGTCGCGTCAGTTCTGACTCGTAGTGACCCCATGCACAACAGAACAAAACGTTGCCCAGCCCTGCACCGTCCTCAGTCATTGCTGTGTTTGAGTCCGTTCTTGCAGCCACTGTGTCAGTCCATCTCATTGAGGATCTTTTTGTTTTTTGCTGACCCTCTGCTTTCCCAAGCATGATGTCTGTGCTGCTACTTAGTCTTTAAAACTACCGTTGCTAATGGGTGGGAAATTTATACATCCATGTGTCACCGTGTTGAACACTTAAGCTGCTTTCAATTTTAAAATAACCAACCAGTTGCCATTGAGTTGATTCTGACTCATGGCAACCCCATGTGTGTCAGAGTAGAAGTGTGTTCCATAAAGCTTTCACTGGCTGATTTTTTGGAATTAGATTATTAGGCTTTTTTTCCAAGGCGCCTTTGGGTAGACTCACACCTCTAACCTTGTGATGATGAATAATGCAGTGAACTTCTCAATACATATAATAACATTTTCATATTTAGATTTTGTTTTTTAGGATAGATTCTTGGATACGGGGTAACTGGGTCAAAGAATATGGGTGTTCTCGCAAGCTTCCTATCGACAAGCTGTTTTACAAAAAGGTTGAACCAGTTTTCTTTTGCTCGGCAGCAAGCAGCCTGCAAGAATATTTATATCTTTGGTTCTGATCATTTAACTCTTAATTCAAAATCTTGGCTACAGTCTTTATAATTATAAAAAGTATTACATTGAGTCATTTGTAAAAAATTGTGGAAATATAAAAAAATCAGGAAGAAAATTTAAACCATAATTCTATCACACAGGTTTAATTTATAAATACTACGCTTCAGTCGGCATCTTTTTCTGCACCTGTTTGCCTAATTCATTCTTTCTTTGTCCTAATCACAAAAGGAACTCATGTATATCCTGTAACATTTAAAAGGTACAGGAATACTTAGCAGAGAAAGTAAAAGTGCCTGTAATTCCACTTTCTAGAGATAATTGCCGTGAATAGTGTAGGCGTGTTCACGTTTGTCAATTACTAGTATGTTACAGGAGCCCTGGTGGCACAGTGGTGAAGAGCTCAGCAGCTAACCAAAAGTTGGCATTTTGGATCCACCAGGCACTTCTTGGAAACCCTATGAGGCAGTTCTACTGTGTCCTATAGGGTCGCTAAAAGTTGGAATCGACTCGATGGCAGCAGGTTTCTTATGTTATTGAAATGGGCCTATGACATGATACTGTTTGACAATTATTTTTTTTTCACTGAATGTGTCATGGAGGGTTTCCATGCCAACACAGGTAGCTCTGTCTTATTCTTTTTAAATGGCTGTCACAGGCGTTGCATGGTGGGTGACCCAGAGTATGCTCAGTAAGCGCGCTGTTCATGGACCAGCTGGGTTTTCCTCTTAAAAACAGTGCCACAGAAAGCATCCTTGCCTGTCTTTCTGTTCGTTTGTATGAGTGTTTTTATAAGATAGCTTTCTGGAAGAGGGAAATTGGTCAAAAGGTACAAGCAGTTTACATTTTAATAGGTATTGCCTCATTGTCTTTCAAAAATGTTGAATGTGTTTACACTGTAACCGAAAACATCTGACACTGGTAACTTATTGATTTTTCTCATTAACCGTTTGATCTTAGAAGGTTAACTGAAGCTGCCCTACATCTGACCCTGCTCAGTAAGGAGGAGCTAGTTGGTAAAGTAGAAACGTCATTCATTCCTTTCACTGATATTTATGTAGTACCTCCTGTGTATCAGACCAGGAATTTAGTAATAAATAAAGACACAGTCCCTCCCCTTGTGGAGCTGGCAAACCAGTGAAGACAGACATCATCTTGTGAGTGAATGTCAAGAGGAGGGAAATGGGCTTATATAACCAGAGGCTCCAACTGGACTGGGAGGTCAGGGAAGGATTCCCTGACAAAGAGAAATTTACTTAGACCCGAAGGTTTAATGGGAGTTACTTAACCAAAGGGCAGATTGGGAGTGCGAGTGGGCAGAGAACATTCCAGCCAGAAGAAACTGCATGTGCAAAGGCCCTGTGGCAGGTCCCTTTAGAATTTGTATTGACCAAGGAGGTTCAGCATGTTCTATATCCTTAAGGAAGGCAGCTTCTAAAATAGTCAGAGACCAGATGGAGGAGATTTCCTCCTGCCGGAAATCCATAAGCAGAAGAGGTTTCAGAGGGGCGAGCAATTTTCCAAGGTAAATTCCAACAAATGGCAAATAATCTGAAGGAGAGAAGAGACAGGCACTTGAAGAAATCAGCTTAGATTTTTGAAATGACTTAGCCAAAGTTGGAAGAAGGGCAAGTAACGGAGGAAGAATACTAGAGTGCTGCAAGAATTCATCAGAAGGGGTCAGGAATGCCAAAGCCCCAGGTGAGCTAAGGCTTCTGGAAAATGCTCATCAACCAAGAGGGCCTTGAAAGCTCTGTTTGCAGTAAAGAAAACAAGAAAAACAAGCGTGTTGCTTCAGATGTGTCCAGAAGAAACCCCATGTTTTATATCTATCGTCTCTGTGGAGGAAAATAATATAATATAACACATATTGAACACTTAAAATATGAGCAGCTCTGTGCCAGGAGTTTTGGGTAGGTTATTTCATGTGATAGTAACACTGTGAAGTTGCTCTCCATTTTATCTATGGAGAAGCTAAGGCCTGGGGAGGTTAAATGACTTGCCCAGGGCCACAGCAGGCAAGTGGTGGAACTGGGTGGGGTGATTTGACTACAAGTCTTCAAATTGAACCATTAAACTGTGCTGCCTCCACACGGGAAAGGGTGGCCTGTGTGAGGTAAGGGAGAATGAGCGGCCCAGAATCTAGCAGAATCCAGAAGAAGTGCCATCTCAGGACCAGACACATGCTTGCATCCTGGATTCACTGCTTACCAGACGTCTGACGTCTGACTTGTCCTCCCTGGTCTTCAGCTTCCACATCTGTAAGACGGGAATACAATTACCTTGCAGCGTTGCTATGAGAATTCAGCATTAGGCACAGAGAGTGCTTGGCACAGAGCAGATGCTTAATGAACAATGACAGTTTTCATTTTTATCCTAAGAGTGGGAGGGAGCAGCCATAGCCTAGTCTTTATGTTCTATGTGAGATATATGTCGTCCATGAATGAATGATACTTGGTATCCTCGCTCTTGAGGTCCCTATACAGGGTCAGTGTATTAATATTGTTGAGCTCTCCACAGTTCACAGTTATGACATGTATGACATTTCATAGTACTGCTCTGAAGCAGATAACAAGAGTGAGGTTTCACCTTTTCATGACCTGAAAAACTGAGGCCTGGAGGAATTAGTGAATTGCCCAAGGTCCCACAGCAAGATAACCTCTTTTATTTTTTGTTGAGATAAATAGATAGATCGATGAGGGAAGCAAGTGAGAGAGGGTGTTGATTTCGGCAAGGCATCCAACAGAATCAGACTGTGCTTAACAACAATGCAGAGAAATGAGGGCCTAGTGACAGTTTGGTTAGGTGGCTGTTACAACAGATTAAACAGCTAAACCCGAAGAATATTACTACATAGATCATTGATGGTTGGCCTGACCAAAAGTCTGTTCTGGTGAGCCTGGCCTGGCATGGGTTAACATGCGTGCTGAGTCTTGGACAAGCCACGTGGGAACCATGGTTCTTGCATTTGTGGCTGACACACACTGGGAGGGCCGGCCTGTCAGAACACGGGGTGACTGGAGCAGGATTCCTGTGGACCACCTGGGGCTGATGATGAAGTTCATTCGAGATTGAGGTAGGGTCTGCATTTCGGTTCCAGAAACCAAGTCCACAAGTACTCACTGGAGGAGCTGGCTTAGGAGCCATCATTGAGGTGTTAGGTATCTAGAGGTGATGTGTGGGTCACCAGTGAGGTGGGCTATCATAAGGCTGATGAAAGTCTAGAATAAAGGGGGGGACCATCCCAGTACCCTCAGCACAGGGCATGGGGTTGGAAACTTGTCATGTAAAGAGATTGTTGAGACACCTCAGGGCTGACCATGGCCTAGGAACGAGGAGACTTAGGGAGGACAAGGTAGGTAGCTGTCTTCAAATATTTGAGGGAGACTGAGTCATTGGCCTGGGGTGGGCCTGGGTATATCTTTTTAGCAAACTCCTCTGGAGGTCCTGGTGGATCTGAGGTCTGGGAACCATTGTCCTGTGCTGGGGAAAGGTGGGCTTATTGCATGTGGCCCCAAGAGGGCAGACCCCAACTGAAGAGCAGACTGCAGGGAAGCAGAGTATGGCTGAATATTCAGAAATTATTCAGAAATGGGCTGGGCAGTCATGGGGAGTGATGGACTCCCGGCGAGGGGTGTTCAGACTTAAGAATATGTAAGCTCTTTGACAGAAAAAATGACTGTGAACACTCGTGTTGCTCACGCTTCCTAAAAACTCTCTTCCCATCTTCATTAATATGTAGAACGAGCTGTCCCTTGTGTGCATGTTCCTCAGTCACACCACACTTCAAGTAGTCAGTGCCTCTCCTGGCTAGTGGCTGCCATATTGGACAGTGCTGATCTAGAACCAGTCATCCTCACAGCAAGTCCTCTTGGACAGTGCTGGTACAAACAGACATTTTCCCATAGTCGGGAAGCATCCTGATTAAGAATTAACACTATGAGGTTTCTCTCCATTTTATCTCTGGAGAAACTGAGGCCTGGGGAGGTTAAATGACTTGCCCAGGGCCGCAGCAGGCAAGTGAGTCAGCTGACCTGGGTTCTGGTCCCACTTGCTACCTTGTGGCCTTGGTCACTCAGGCTCTGGAAGCCTCAGTTTCCTCACTTGGGAAATAGAATAATCATAGGAGTGACTTTGCTGGGTGGCAGTGAGGACTAGGTGATAGAATATACGCACGATGCCTGGCAGAGCGCTTGTCTCAGAGTAGGCGCTCGATAAACGCTCTTCCCCTGTAAGTTGTATTCTGTGTGAACATATTCTTTTGTCCTTATAGTTTGCTTAACTGTTCCCCTGCTGTTGGGAATTTGGGATTTTACTTTTTCCTTAAACTATAATTGTAATTCCAGTGTATTGTTTTGCCTGCTGGGCCAGAGACTACTATTGTTACACTCGTTTTAACGTATAAGGAAACGGGCTCAGGGCAGTTAATTTACAAAAAGAAAGAGATCTGTATGTAGACATTGGAGAGGTGTCTAGAAGGTATATTGATAAATGAAAAAAGCAAGTTGCAGAACAACTTCTATAGTTTCTCATTTGTGTGAAAAGTTGAGGGGGCTGTGCATGCTTATAAATGCACAGGGGGCAGTAGTAGATGCCATACTAAGTATTTTATATATAACCTCCCTTATCGCTCACAGTAGCTCTATGAGCAGTGGATGCTTAGCAATGTTAAAGTGCCCACAGTTACTCAGACTTGTACCCAGTTCTCTCGAAGGCCAACCTTATGCACCCAACCCCTTCCACTGAAGTAGAGGGGGTGGCCTTAGCTGCAACTGAAATGTATTACGTTCTTCCTATGCATCAGGCATTGTTGAAAGTATTTTGATATGTGGATTTGGAGCTGGAGCGCCAGCAGGTCTGAAGTCTGCATTGGGGAGCTCACTTTTGAGTGGTGGACTAGGTGGATCGGTGGTTAGAGGTGCTGTTTCCACTGTTGGGTGACCTGGTCTGTGGACTTGTATTGGGTTCAGATGCTGAGGTTGGTGAGATTTGGATTTAGTATCCAGATGACCTAAAGAAGGGTGCCTGGGACAGTGGCTTTGCCTTTTTCTTTACCTAAGTGTACAGCCCTTTAGGCAGTGAGCACACCTAGAAGGGGAGCAGCTGTCCCTGTCCCTCTGTCATTTGTTTGGATTTGTTTATTCTTTCCTGGTCACAACGTGCCCTGTGAAAGTTGTCACCCAAAGTTTTAAATTAACTAATACAGGACGTGGAACGAGGGATGTCATTGCTGATGTCACATGGATCTTGGCTGAAAGCAGAGAATACCAGAAAGATATTTACCTGTGTTTATTGATATGCAAAGGCATTCAACCATGTGGATCATAACAAATTATGGATAATATTACAAAGAATTGGAACTCCAGAACACTTAATTGTGCTCGTGAAGAACCTGTACATAGACCAAGACGCAGTTGTTCAGACAGAACAAGAGGAATACTGTGTGGTTTAAAATCAGGAAACGTGTGTGTCGGGGTTGTATCCTTTCACCATACTTATTCAGTCTGTACGCTGAGCAAATAATCCAAGAAGCTGGACTATATGAAGAAAAACACAGCATCAGGGTTGAAGTTAGACTCATTAACAACCTGCGATCTACAAACGACACAAGCTTGCTTGCTGAAAGCAAGGGGGACTTGAAGCACTTAGGGATGAAGATCAAAGACTGCAACTTTCAGAATGGATTACTCATTAATGTGAAAAAAAAAAAAACAAAATTCTCACAACTGGACCGATAAGCAACATCATGATAAATGGAGAAAATATTGAAGTTGTCAAGGATTTCGTTTTACTTGAATCCACAGTCAACACCCATGGAAGCAGCAGTCGAGAAATCAAATGATGTTAAAAGGAAAATATTAGTCCAAAGGACTAATGGACTGCATGAACCATAACCTCCACCAGCCTGAGCTCAGAAGAACCAGATGGTGCCCGGCTACCACCACTGACCACTCTGACAGGATCGCAATAGAAAGTTCTGGACGGAGCAGGAGAAAAACGTAAAACAAAATGCAAATTCACAAAAAAAAGGCAAACTTACTGGTCTGACAGAGACTGGAAAAACCCGAGACTATGGCCCCAGACACCCTGGTAATGCAGAACTGAAACCACTTCTGAAGCTCACTCCTCAGTCAAAGATTAGACAGACCTATAAAACAACCAATAACACACATGAGGAAGAGCTTCTTAGTTCAATCGCGTATAGAAAATGGGCAACACCTGCCCAAAATCAAAGACAAGCAGGCTGGAAGGGACAGGAAAACTGGGTGAATGGACACGGAGAACCCTGGGTGGAAAGGGGGAGAATGCTAACACATTGTGGGGATTGCAACCAATGTCACAAAATAATATGTGTATAAATTTTTGAATGAGAAATTAATTTGTGCTGTAAACTTTCACATAAGACCCAATAAAAGAAAAAAGAAACAACATTGCTTTGGGTATATCTGCTACAAAACACCTCTTTAAAGTGTTAAAAAACAAAGATATCACTTTAAGGACTAAGGTGCGCCAGACCCAAGCCATTCACTTCATATGCATGCAAAAGCTGGACAGTGCATAAGGAAGACCAAACAATTGACGCCTTTGAATTATGATGTTGGCGAAGAATATTGAATATACCATGGACTGCCAGAAGAATGAACAAATCTGTCTTGGAAGAAGTACAGCCAGAATGTTCCTTAGAAGCAAGGGTGGTGAAACTTTGCCTCCCGTGCTTCGGACGTGTTGTCGGGGGGACCAGTCCCTGGAGAAGAACATCGTGCTTGATAAAGTAGAGGGTCAGGGAAAAAGAGGAAGACCCTCAATAAGATGGATTGATGCAGTGGCTGCAACAGTGGGCTCAAACTTAGCAACAATTGTGAGGCGGCACAGGACCGGGCAGTGCTTCGGTTTGTTGTAGATGGTTGCTACGAGTTGGAACTGACTCAAGGGCACCTAACAACAGCAACAAAACAGGCCCCGTCATCATGATCTATTGCTGCATAACAAATTACCTCAGAACTCAGAGGCTGGGAACAGTAACAAACGTCTCTCTCGCACAGAGTCTGTGGGCCAGGAATTTGAGAACAAACTTGGCTGGGTGGTTCTGGCTCAGGGTTGCTCAAGAAGTTGCAAACAAGATGTCAGCTGGGGTTGCAGTTATCCGAGGGTGTCCACTGGGCCAGAAGGATTCACTTTCAAGGTGGCACACCCACACGCCTGGCGAGGTGGTGCTGGCTGTTGGCGTGAGGCCCCTGTGCCTCTCTAGGTGGGCCTCTCCCAGGGCTGCTTAAATATCCAGCCAGCATGGCAGCTGCTTCCCCCAGAGCAGTGAGAGAGAGAGTGGCCTGCGCTAGGCAGAAGCTGTCCTTTTTATAACCTAATCTCAGAAGTTGCATAGCATCGCTTCCACGACAGTTTGTCCATTGGAAGCAAGTCAGCGACTTTGCCACACGTTCAGGGAGAGGGGAATTAGGCACTACTTGAAGGGAGGAGGGTCTGAGAAACATCCAAAGGTCATGCATGAGGTTTTCTTCATCCATTCTTCCGTCTATTCAACAAATATTTATTGAATTTCTCATATGTGCCAGATCGTTCAGATACAAAGATAAATAAGGCTTGATCCCAACCCTCAAGGGGCTTGTGGTGCAGGTAGAAAAACAGCCACAATTTAGGTAGTGCTTTGGGAGCCCCTGGGTGATACAAATGAGTCACGTGCTCAGCTCCTAACCAGAAGGTTGGCTGTTGGAGTCCATCCAGAGGCACCTTGGAAGAAGGGCCTGGGAGGTACTTCGAAAAAATTAGCCATTGAAAACCCTATGGGGCACAGTTCTACTCCGACACACACAGGGGGGCCACCCATGAGTTGCAATCAACTATCCGGCAGCTGGTTTTTTAGCAGAGCTTCAAACTGGTTCATCTAATGTAGATTCTGGTTCAGCATATCTGGGGTGGAAGCATTGGCATTGGCTGGAAATGCAAATTTCTCAGCAGGGGTTCGAACAAACAGGTTGGAATCCCTCTGTTTTAGGTAGTGCTTTTTTTTTTTTTTTTTACAACTTAATGGGCGCTCTGGTGGCACAGTGGTTCAGAGCTTGGCTGCTAACTAAAAGGTTGGTTTCGAATCCACCCACTGCTCCTTGGAAACCATATGGGGCAGTTCTACTTTGTCCTATAGGATCACTATGAGTTGGAATCGACTCGCCAGCAACAGGTTTGGTTTGGTTTTACAGCTTAATGAGGACTTTCACAACTGTTCTCATTTAACCTCCTCAGTAGCCCTGTATGATCACTGGAAAAAAAACAAATCCACTGCTGGCGCGACTCACAGCAACCCCATAGGATCTCCCGAGCTGCACTGTTTATGGAAGCAGATTACCACATCCTTCTCCTGCAGAACCACTGGTGGCTTTAAACCACCGATCTTCCGATTAGCAATCGAATACTTTAGCCGCTGCACCACCCGGGCTCCTTGTACGATCACTACTGAGTATGATCACTAGAGTGGGTTGTTTCCCTTTTTCCCATATCCTGTATCTGACTCGACGGCACTGGGTGCTGGGTTTGTGTCTAAGAGGATAGAGGATTTGCTTAAGTTGATACAACTTACGAGGTAGAACTTGATGTTGACCCAAGCGATTCTAAGTCCCTTGCGCTTTCTCGTACCCCAGGCTGTGTTCCTGGTATCTGCTGTTAATCCCTGTGCTTCAGGTGAGGAAACCGAGGCTGCAGCCACTGAATAGCTCTTGACACTTTAATTCCTTGCTTTTTTCACCGTACTGAGCTATTCTTCCTGAGTACTCTATTGACAGTTGCTGTTATCTGTCTTCTTGCAGAAAGCCCTGGGTGTGCGGCAGTACCATGTGGCCTCAGTCTTGTGCCAACGGGCCAAGGTGGCCATGAGCCACTTTGAGCCCAACGAGTATATCCGCTATGACCTGCTAGAGAAGAATATTAACATTGTCCGCAAACGGTAAGGCTGCGGGTGGGAGCTTGTGGTGACTGCTGACTTCTGCTGCTCCCTGCCCCTTTTAGAGGCAGGCAGTGTAGAAAGCGATGGTGAGGGGTGGTTGGTGGTGGTGGCAGGATCAAGGCACTTAGGGTATGGAGGTTCCAACTAAGGAAGGCATTCCGGATTGGCGGTGGAACTTCTGGCTGCTGTGCCAAGGCAGAACCATGTCATAGGAGCCTGGGATGTGGGCCATAGGGGAGGTCTCTGGCTCTGTGGTGCTGTGGCCTGAGCCTCCCAGCCACCCTTCCAGGACAGGCTGCTGACCCTGGGCCAGCCCTGTGGGAGCTGTGAAGCCCAGTGGCTGGAGAAGCATTTGTATTTCCTCTTCAGTGCAGAGTCACAGAGGAGAGAGCCCAGGCCTGAGACCTGGAAGACAGCTGAGGTTAGATCTAGAGCATGCCTGTTTGTCTGGGCCTCACTTTCCTCATGTGGCAAAATGGCAGTCCTCTTTGCCCTGCTGCTCTCTCATTCACTCAATAAACAGTGAGCACCTCCTGGGCGCCAGGTACTGGGTCAGATGCTGGCACTAGAAGCATGAATAAGGCTCCACAGGAGGATAGGGCACTGTGGGCTGATAATAGATGCCACCCAGCCCTGCTCCTGGAACTTGAACGACTACAGGCGGGGCTGTGCGGAGACCAGAAAGACAGGAGCATACCTGCTTACAGCCAAGGAGCAGGCCCAGCTGGAGAAGCAACTCGCCCAAGGCCACACAGTGAGTGAGTGGTAGAACCTGGCCTCTGTGCGCTTGGCCAGGGCTCTCACCAGTGTCCCACACTCCCCTTGTTGCCCCTTTGCTTTCTCTTTACTGATAACCTCACTTCAGATTGTTTTTTTTTTTTTAAAAAACAACTTCATGAAGATATAACTCATATACCATAAAATTCACCCATTTAAAGTATACAATTCAGTGTTTTCTAGTATATTCATGGTACTGTGCAAGCATCACTACCATCAATTATAGAACAGTTTCATCATACCAGAAAGAATCTCTATACCCATTAGAAGTCACTCCCATTTCCCCTAGTGCTCCCAGCTCTAGATAACCACTGATCTACTTCTCACTTCAGTTTAAGGGGAAGGGCTCTCATAATCTTATCTCCAGCCTCCTGTCTCCTAGTTAGAGCAAGGCTGGAACCTTCGTCAAGGACAGCTGTGATAATAGCAGCTTCCTGAGTGTCGCTATGGTCTAGGCACTTCACATGTGGTGTTTCTGTTCTTCAGCACTGCCCCTGTAGGTTGTTGTTACACCCCCTCCGTTTTGTGGATTAGGAAGTAAACACGAGTGTCAGGTGGAGGTAAGCTCATCCATCTACTGAGTAGGTGAGCCCAAACTCAAACCCACGTCTGCTCCCCCAGTGCCTCCCAGTGTTTGTGCTGTAATCTTGTGGTTATCACCTAGGCTGCACGTTAGCAGCAGCTGGAAGCTTTTAAAACTACCAAAACCTGGGCCCCACTCCCGGAGATTCTGATTTAAGTGGTTTAGTTTGTGAACCAACAGCATCAGCATCACCTGGGAGCATCAGCTGGTTAGAATTGCGAACCCGAGGCTGCACCCCAAGCCCACTGAGATGGACTCTGCAGCTGAACAGGATTCCCAGGTGACTTGTGTGCTCATCACAGCTTGAGCAGCAGTGGCCAGAGCCCAACGAAACCAAAGCCACTGCCATCGAGTCGATTCCTACTCATAGCAACCCTGTAAGACAGTAGAACTGCTCCATGAGGCTTCCAAGGCTGTAATCTTTATGGAAACCGACTGCCACATCTTCCTCCCGAGGAGCGGCTGGTGGGTTTGAACTGCTGACCTTTTGGTTAGCAACCAAGTGCTTGATAACTGCGCCACCAGGGCTCAGTGGCCAGGGCAGTGGTTCTTGGTCTTTGCTACATATTAGAATCATCTGGAGATTCAAATTCCCACCACCGGGCCATACTCCAGACTGGTTAAATCTGGGGGCGGGGCTAGGCATCGGTATTTTTCAAGTTTCCCAGTTGATTCAGACGTGCAGTCAGGGGTGAGAAGCACTGTTCCCATCAACACAGGACTTGGTTCAAATGCTTTTTTCCCACGAAACAATATTTCATTTAGCCTTGGAGCTCTCCAACCAAAACTTAGTGGAAAATGCTGGATTTTCCTTTAGCTAGCAAAGGCACTCTGGTTGCTCTCCACCGTGCACAGGAGATGGGCTCTGAGATAACTTGACAAAGAAGTATTATTTGCAATTTAGTCTTTAAAAAAAAATCAACAAAAACCTGCCGTTCAGACTGGAACCATTCCCAAAGCCAACTCTTCAGACAGGGATTGGACTGGACTGTAAGACAGAAAATGATACTGGCGAGGAGTGAGCTTCTTGGCTCAAGTAGATACGTGGTGGGTACCTCCTGCCTGGAGGGGAGATGAGAAGGCAGAAGGGGACAGAAGCTGGCTGAATGGACACGGGAATACAGGGAGGAGAGGAGGAGTGTGCTGTCTCATTAGGGGGAGAGCAACTAGGAGAACATAGCAAGGTGCGTATAAGTTTTTTAATAAGAGACCAACTTGATTTGTAAACTTTCAATTAAAACACAATTAAAAAAAAAAACTTCTTTAAACCATTGGGAGTTTTTTAAGTATTCATTTTGTTAGTAGAATTAAACAAGAAAAATTTTCCTTTGCCTATTTAATTTAAACCCTGCACTAACCAGAAAGGCCAAATAACTTTTAGCATTTCCAGATTAGCTTAGTCAAGGGAAAGGAGCCCTGGTGGGCACAGTGGTTAAAAGCACTTCGCTGCTAACTGAAAGGTCAGTGGTTTGAAGCCATTCCACGGGAGAAAAGACCTGGTGATCTGCTCCTGTAAAGATTGCAGCCTCGGCGGCCCTATGGGGCAGTTCCTCTGTCCTGTGGGGTCGCTGTAAGTCAGAATCAACTTGTCAGCATGCGACAGCATAGTCGAGGGAATGCTTGTTTTCGTTGGCCATGGAACAGTGGTTCTCAGTTAGGGGTGGGAGGGTCGGTGCTCAGTTTTGTCCCCCCAGGGAACGTATGTGGCAATGCCTGGAGACATTTTTAGTTGTCATAACTCAGGAGAGTGCAAATTACTGGTATCTAGTAATCTGAGGCCAGGGATGCTGCTGAACATCCTACAATGCGCACAGAACAGTGCCTGCTACAAAGACTGGCCCGGCCTAAAACATCAGTAGCGCCCTGGTTGAGAAACACTCCTCTAGAGAAGGGCAGAGAGAGAGGCTGTTTTTAAAAAAATCATAATGGATTAAAATGGGTTTAAGAAATTCCTAAAGGACAGAGGCCTTGCTGGGAGATGCTTCCTTCACCCTATATCTGTAATGGAAGGGGCCCGATCCTGTTCCTGAGAGCTGGGTCTTTGTCATCCTGTGAAGCAGAGGTACAGAAGGACATAGAGGACCCATTTGCCATCCTGTGTTAAACCTCAAGGAAATGTGAAGATGACCTTTTCACTAGGCTTTGTCGTCGTCAGGCATTTTTATGTAACTTCAGGCATCACCGTCAAGGTCTTGAGTTTTTAAGCCCATGTGCTATTTTTCGTCTCCCTGGGGCCCAGAAAGAGGGGCCTGCTTTGGGCAGTGAGTCATGGCCCACACACCTGCCTTGGAGGTGCTGCTGCCAAGGGAGCAGGCTGTACCTCAAGCCAGGGCTTTTTTTTTTTTTTTTAATTTGTTGTTGAGACTATATACAGTACACAGCAGGACATGTACCAATTCAACAATTTTGACAGGTACAATTCAGTGACAGCGATTACATCCTTCAAATTGTGCAGCCCTTCTCACCCTCCTTTTCCAAGTTGTTCTTCTTCCATTAGCATAAACTCACTAAGCTCCCTATCTAATGTTTTGAGTTGCTGTGATCGATTTAATCCCATATAGATGGAGCTTCAAAGAGCACAATGCTTAAAGAAGACATTTTTTACTAGTTAAGCTAAACTATTGTTTAGCTTTAAGACTTCAGGCGATATTTTTGGCTTAAGGTTTAAAGATTATCTCAGAGCAATAATTTCAGGAGTTCATCCAGCCTCCATGGCTCCAGAAAAATCTGGATTCCATGAGAATTTGAAATTCTTTCTGCACTCTTCCCCTTTTGATCAAAGATTCTTCTACCGAAAATGTTCAGTAATGTTACCCAGGTACTGTCCAGTTCTTCAGGTCTCATGGCAAAGGAGGCAGTTGTTCATGGAGGCAAGTAGCCACACCCTGTTTCTCCTATTCCTCACCTCCCCCTTCCTCTGTTGCTCCAGGTGAATAGAGACCAATTTGTACTTTTGATGGCCACTTGCAAGCTTTTAAGACCTCAGACACTATGCAATGAACTAGGAGGTAGAACAGAAGGACTAAGCACAACGTTAAGGCCAGGGCTATTTTAATTCAAGGTTCTCAGACTTCAGAACTATGGGGATTTTCAGAATTGCCAGTTGATCTGCTGGTACCTGCATACCCAGCACCTTAGGGAACTCTTGCTCCCTCCCACAGGGCTAGGCGAAACTGGGGGCGAGGGCCCAGGTAGGTGGGAAGAAGTTTCCCTACTTTCCCAGCAGAGTCACGTTGGTGGTAACAATAACTCTAACGATGGGATGTTCACTCCAGGCTGGGCCCTGTGCCAAGTTCCCACGTGTTACTGAGGGACAGTGGGTTATAGACAGTAGAGCCACACTCCTTGGCTCCTTGCCTTCTGGCTCTGCCGCTTGCTAGCTTTGTGACCTGGGGCAAATTACTTCACCTCTCTGTGCTTCAGGTTCCTCATCTGTGTTGTGAGAACCAAACAAGCTGCGTGTATGAAAGTGCTTCAGATGACACTAAGCTGAGCTGAAGCCTGCACTGTAACACTGATCTGTAGTGACAGCGGGTCAGGGGCCGCTTGGGGATGGGGGCAGGAGGGAGGGATTAGCACAGGGAACTTTTCAGGGTGATGGATATTTTAACTGTTGATTGTGGTGATGACTTCACAGATGTGTACTCATGTCAAAACTTAAAAAGTGTGCACCTTAGGTTTGTTCAGTTCATCGTATCCCAATTAACTATACCTTAACAAAGGTGTTTAAAAAAAGTAAGTACCCTATAAATGTTAGCTATGGTCTCGTTAGGAAACCCTGGTGGTGTAGTGGCTAAGTCTGCTAACCGAAGGGTCGGCAGTTCGAATCTACCAGGTGCTCCTTGGAAACTCTATGGGGCGGTTCTACTCTGTCTTATAGGGTCGCTATGAGTCAGAATCAACTCGATGGCACTGGGTTTGGTTTTATGGGGTGGTCTTGTTACAATTCAAAGCTGGATTTTAGAGCTAGGTCAACCCAGCTCTCTGAGAAGGACAGTCACTTACCTGGCTACCACAGGGTTTTGTGAAAGGACTGGGTCTAACCCAGCGCTCCCTGAGACTTTTTTCTTCTCGGCCTCAAACACTAGAGGATGGCCTACTGGGTGGGGATGGGACTCGGCTGCTTCCCAGGAGGCCTCAGTCTGGTGGAAGCTTTGAGAATGGTGGGAGGCAGAGCACGTGGCCAGCAGAGGGTGGCTGTGTCAGGCAGCGGAGGCGCTGCTTTGCCAGGTGGGCGGCCCATTGGTGTGGCAGCAGCAGTGTATCGTCAGGAAGCTTTAAGATGGGTGGTGGAGTGCCGACCGGCCCGAGCTCAGTCTAGGTGGGTAGGAGGCTGGGCCCGAGTAGCACAGAGGAGGCTGGTGCCAAGGAGGCGGCTGAGTCCTGGCGGGGGCTGCGCCACTCCAAGGGCCAGGCTTGGATGGCCACTTTGGCCCTGATGAGGAAGGGAGGGGCGGGACCACAGGGCAGTGGAGTCTAGAAATGGAGGAGGTGCCTAGGTGTCTGCTTTTGAGAGCTGACAGCCACGCCTGTCTTCATGGGGTGAGAAAGAAAGGTGGACAGTGGGAAAAGCTTCAGCTTCCGTGGGTTCCACCTAATAGGGTAGCAGCGAAGCATCCAACACTTGAAGTGGAGGGCTGTGGAGGAGGACTGGGTAAGGGGCTGGATGGATCCTCTGTGTCTTAGCAGGGCTGGGGACGCAGGGGGGGTGGTCATGGACAGAGAGAAGTAGAGGCTCCAAGGTGCGACTCTAGTTGTGCACTGAAGCTGGAGACACCCTGTGCTGAGTCTTTGTTTCCTCTTGGTTGTTTGCTTCAATGACAAGGGTACAGTGAGGGTTAAATGACAAGCTCTACACATAATAGGTCCTCATCAGGCAATGGCAGTTAGTGTGCTGGAAAAGCAAATCGCCTTGGGAAAAGACAACCCTGCCACCTCTTGTGATGTTGTTATTCACTTATTGGTCACTTAATTTTGAGCACCTAAGCAGTGCCAAAGGAGCCCTGGTGGCACAGTGGTTAAATGCTTGGCTGCTAACCAAAAGCTTAGTGGTTCAAACTCACCAGCTGTTCTGCCAGAAAAAGATGTGGCAGTCTGCTTCCATTAAGGTTTATAGCCTTGGAAACCCTATGGGGCAGTTCTGCTCTGTCCTACAGAGTCTCTATGAGTTGGAATTGCCTCAATGGCAACAGGTTTTTTGGTTCAGGCTGAGTGCCAGGCGCTGGGCTGTGTGCTGGTTGTACTGCAGTGACCAGGACTAGCAGTCCCTACCATTTGGACACGTAGTCCTGCAGTACAGGGTTCCTCCCTGCCCACTGTCAAGGTTGCCGCGTGGGCAGAGATGGGGTAGCTGTGGGCTGCGGGACTGCACGGCTGGTACCAACCCTTCTCTCTCCCCGCAGACTGAACCGGCCTCTGACCCTCTCCGAGAAGATCGTGTATGGCCACCTGGATGACCCAGCCAACCAGGAGATTGAGCGGGGCAAGACGTACCTGCGACTGCGGCCAGACCGTGTGGCCATGCAGGATGCTACAGCCCAGATGGCCATGCTGCAGTTCATCAGCAGTGGGCTGCCCAAGGTGGCCGTGCCGTCCACCATCCACTGTGACCACCTGATCGAGGCCCAGGTCGGGGGCGAGAAAGACCTGCGTCGCGCCAAGGTGAGCTAGAGGGGGTGGGGCAATCTTGGCGGAGAGGCCAGGCCCTCTGGAGAGAGCATCCCAAAGCGTCGCCACCAAATCCTAACTGACGCTTTGGTCTAGTCTTTTTTAAGGAATGGTTTTTGTTCTTTTCTAATTCTATAAAGACCATTTGCTCAACGAGAAGACATTAGAAAAAACAACAAGCATAAGGAAAATAAAATCATTCTTAATCTTACCACACTAAAGGTATTTCTGTTATGGTAGGAAAATGATACATATCGCCAGTTGCTCTGAGAGGGCCTGCCCAGAACCGTGCATCACGCACTCACCCTCTCCTCTGGCCTCCTGAGGACCCTATCACGGAGGGGGTCCGCAGAGGGTCGCCGTTTGTGAATGTGAGGCAGCTGAGGCACCTGCCATTGATCACATAACTGCATGGTCATGACTAGGACTGAACCCTGGCCCCAACCCCCACGCTAGTGCCCTCCTGCTAGTTGACCTCTCTAGGGGCTTCCTCTGAGTTTTGTTCAACCAGATAGAAGGGACTATAGGCCACCTGGAGATGTTTTTCCCTGAACTCCTCCCACCCTTCCTTACGAAACCACATCCCTGCTCCCAGCTCGACCTCTGCGCTACCTTTATGTGCGCCGGCTCTTGGCAACAACAGGTCTCTGGCAGCCCTGGGCACCCCCCATCCTCTGCAGCAGGAGTGGGCGCCCCTCACCGGGGGGATGTTGGCAAGAGCTGAATGCTGGCAGGGCCTCTGCCTGGCCTGGCACAGAGCAGGCCTGTGATTGAAAGCGCTTTGGCTCCCAGGGTCAGCCCAGCGCAGAGAGCCTCACAGACCCATGGGAAACTCTTGGGGCAGCGTTCTCATCCCAGCCGTTCCTCCCATCCTGGCCCACTGGGTGCTTTCCTGGTTGCACAGTTGCTCTTTCCCGCTCAGCTGAAAGGAGAGCCCAGCCTGCTGGCGGCATTTCCATGTTAGCAACAGCAGGGGTGGTAATGTTACAGGGTCCTGCAGTGCTGGAACCTGGGCATGGCTGGGAGCCTGGGTCCCTTCAGCCCTGGAGACAACTGCCCACAGTGGCACCACCACCCTGGCTTTGTGGATCAGAATCTACATTCAGTCCTTTCTTCTGCAGAATGAGATTGATTTCTCTCATGTATTCAACAAGCACTTATTGAGCACTCGGTGTGTACCAGGCTCAATCCCGGTGCTGGGATTCAGTGTGAACAGAACGGACAGGCTCCCTGCTTCCGTGGGTCTCAGTCCCGTGGGGCAGATGCTGAACACACACAAATGAGTCATTGCAGGTGTGGCTGCGTGCTGTGGAGGGTCAGTGGAGGGCTCTGAAACCATGACAAGGAGGCCCGACTTTGAGTTTTTGGGGGAAAGGGAGGAAGGACCCCTCGAGGATGTGACATGTAAGCCAAGACCTGAACAAATAAGTAGGCATTAACTGGGGGAAGAACATTCTAGGCAGAAGAGCTTGTGCGAAGGCCCCGAGGCAGGAAGAAACGTGAAGCAGTTGTGGCTGGAGCTCAGTGTGTGAGAGGGTGGTAAGAGGTGGGCGAGGCAGGGCCTTGGGGGCTCTGCTAGGGACTGTGCGTGCCTCAGAGTCATTGAGGGATTTACGTAAGGGAAGGATATGGTCAGATTTACATATATCTGTAAAGGAGCCCCTGGCTGGGGCCCAGAGAGACAGAGTGACCTGTCCAGGGCCACACAGAGAGCCAGAGAGGGATGCAGGTTGAGTCCCAGCCCAAGAGTACCCCCCGCTCTGGGGCCCCCTCCTCTTCCCCATGCCCACAAAGATATTCGTGTGTGCGCCTCCTGCCCGCAGTATTGATTTTCTCAAGTGGCTGATTGGTAAATGAAAAAACCAGCGTGTGAATTATTCATTGGAAAGAGACCGCTCTTCTTTGGTCTCTGAGTCTCAGTTTCCCTGTGTATTTGTGGAAGGAGCTAGACCCCTCATTCTTCTCTGTCTGCCATTCTTTTCTTGGGGGTCCCACATGGGTCCTCAGGACAGTACGCAGTGAGTCTGGAATTTGAGTGGGGAGGCTGAATGGTTTCGAGGAGGTTGTATCAATGGGGAGCTGACAGTGAGTCTCTTCTCTGATGGGGGCATGGCTCTCCTGGCAAGTCTCATTCCTAGTGCCTCTGTAGGGACTCCGTGCAGCCCAGCACAGCCCCCTTCCTCCTGTTACACTGGTCACCCTTGTCTAGGAACATGTCATGTCTTCTAGAAAAATCCTGACCTCACATCAGCAGTGCTGTGAAGCCCTTCCCACCCAATGAAGCTGCCTTCAGATTACAGGCAGATGGTGGAACGGGCGCAGTGCAGCCATCAGTTGGTTATGTTTTGTGGAAACCGCTGTTTGAAAACAGTGGACCATTGGGCAGTCTTTCATTTGGGGCTTGTCAAGTGTGTTCCCAAATATTGAGCCCCTCCTGTGTGCCAGGCACTGGACCAGGTGCTTTCTCCAGTGTCATCTCATTTCCTCTTCCCCATAAGGGAGGGAGGTCTGTTTTACGTTAGAATGTAGCCCTCAGGCTCTGGGATTGGACAGACCTGGTGTCAGACCCTGGCTGCTCTGGGATCTCCAGCCCTTCACTGCTCTGAGCCTCTGTTTCATGTCTGTAAACGGGCTTGATGACAGTACTTCCCTCATGGGGTGGGTTATGAGGGTGTTTATCATGATGCCAGTTTCCTAGTGGACATTCAGTAAACATCAGCAGTTATTACAGCTGAGGCTCTGAGGCCCAGATGGGAAGGAGTAAACCAGGTGAACCATGGTGGAACTGGGGTGTTCCCTCTGCCCCCCAAATCGTGTCCCAGTCAGATATTCTTGTGGCAGTGTGCTCCTCCCCTGCTGGCCTTGTCTGAAGGACTTGACTGCCAGAAGGGCCCTTGGAGATTATTCAGCCCAGCTCCTTCTACAAATACACAAGGCTGCTGAGACTCGGAGACCAGGCCAGGGAGGGCGCTTCCCCCACCAGGTGTCCCAGAGCTGTCTTGTCCTTCTCCCCTTCTGCCCGCTGAGGCTGTAGGCCGACACCCAAGCCCTTTTGAGATTATTTTGAGAAGTTCTTCAGGAGAGGGCCTGGCACCAATGCCGGCATTTTGGAGTCATAGGGGAGGTGGGGGGAAGGGAGGGAGGAGGGCATGAACAAGGGTCATCCCAGACACAAGCCAGGTTATTAATGCTGTCATTATTGGTTGTCTCAACAGGACATAAACCAGGAAGTGTATAATTTCCTGGCGACTGCAGGTGCCAAGTATGGCGTGGGCTTCTGGAGGCCTGGGTCGGGGATCATTCACCAGGTAAAGCAGGGCTTGGCCTCCTTTCTAAGGGGGCGGGGCCCAGGCTGCAGTTAGGTAACCAGAGAGCACCTTCCACGTCTGTAGGAGGGGCGCTCAAGGCTCCTGACGGTGGGGGAGTGGGGGGAATGGGGTGGGGGGGCATCTCAGCCAGCCCTTAGGCTCCTCCTCCCCTCATTTTTTTTTAAAATTGTGGTGAAAATATACACAGCAAAAAAAATACACCATCTCAACAATTCCACATGTACATTCAGTGACACTGATTATACCCTTCAAGTTGTGCCACCATCTCGTTATCTTTTTCTAAGTCATTCCACCCCCATGACCATAAACTGCCTCTGAGCAAAAACTCCGCCTTTCCGCTCCCTCCCGCTCCTGGTCACCACTAGTAATTTTTGGTTTCTAAGCTTATTTCATGTAAGTGAGGTCATACAGTATTTGTCCTTTTGCTTCACTCAGCAACATATTGTCGAGGTTTGTTGACCCACGAGGTGGCACGCATCAGGACTTCATTTCTCTCTGCTGCTGAGTAGTAAGTATTCCGCTGTGTGGAATACTTTCATTTTCAATGAATTTCTTAATATGTTATACATTCTCGTTCTCCACGTAAGCAGTTAAAATCGTTCCTTCCGATTGCTCCACCCTGGAGAGTCAGCATTTTAAGTCTGGCATGTCTTTTGGTACCTCCTTTTTTTCTAAGCACGCACACGAGAACCTCTGTACCTGTAGGCTGTGTAGGCCATTATTTGTATTTTGCTTTTTTCCCTGAATCCTATTGCATGCATTGGTCCACAGCTTGCCTTTTTTATTTATTTATTTTTTTAATAGACTTTATTTTTCAGAGCAGTTTTAGGCCAACAGAAAAATTGTGCAGGAAGCACAGAGTTCCTATAGGCCCTCCCCCTGCACACTGTTTCTCCTACTCACACCTTGCTTTCCTGTGGGATATTGATGACAGCTGATGAACCAGGGGAATATATTGTCATTGAAGTTCACAGTTCACATTAGGGTGCTCTCTGTGGATTTTGACAAATGCCTGGTGTTGTGTGCCCACCATCACAGCACCATACAGAGCAGCTTCCCTGCCCTAAAAATGCCCAGGGCTCCACCTAGTCCTCCCCCGCCCCTGCCTCCAAATCCTAGGCCACCACTGAGCTCTTTACTGTCTCTAGAGTTGTACCTTTTCCAGAGTGTCACACAGCTGGACTCATACAGTATGTCAGCCTTTTCAGACTGGCTTCTTTGTATCCAGCTTGCCCTTTTCATTTCAGTAATAACTATAGCTCACATTTGATGAGCACAGACTGTGTGTCAGGCGCTGTACTGAGCACCTTAAAAATACCAACTCATTCGTGCTCACCACAACACTGTGAGGTCAAGGCTCTTAGTATCTACACCTCACAGATGAGGAAACTGAGGTACCAAGAAGTTAACCTGCTTACTTAGGGACACCCAAGCCTGGCTGTGCACCCAGGCAGGCTGGCCTGGCAGCCAGTGCGCCTAACCACTGTCCTGACTGTCCAGCCCAGTGCGAGCTCCTCCCACACCGGTGTACGTGGTGCTCCTCATTCCTTTGGGCCCCCTCGCTGCATCCTGTAGGATAGGGGCATCATAGGGGATGTGGCCAGGTCAGCTGGGGCTTTTCTTCCGGAGTCTCCCCTAGGGCAAAATTTCTCCTGTGAGTGTGTGTGCGTGTATTTCTGGGGAGGAAGGTGCTTAGCTTTCAACAGCGGGACTTTTGGGACTGCTGACCTGGTTTGTGGGTTGTGCAGTGGTCTGTGTGTGTCCGGGTCTGAAAACCTGCCTCTGCTGCTTCCCAGGGTACCCCTTGTTCCCCTCTCCATCCTAGGCCTCCCTTCCTGGCCTCCTTCAGGGTGAGCTGAGTCAGGCTGTAATCTGACCCGCCTGGGCTCCTACCCCACTCTGAAACCAGAGCCTGGGGATCACTGCTCTGTCCTTTCGGACCTGTGTCCTTGCCAGGAGGGGCTGCTTGGGGTGGCAGGCTGCAGGGATGTATGGGGCCAGAAAGCCTGTCTACCAGGGCTAGGGAGTCCACTGGGACCAAGCGGGGTGTCCTTCCATTTCAGCACAAGTGACCGAGGCTTCCCGGTGGCTCCTGGGCTAGGTTGGGGCTGCCCAGCCACCAGCTAAGCGGACAGCCTGATCTGCTCGTTCATTAACATAAAATCCCCAGGGCTCTTGTGCGTGCTGTGCAGCTTTACTTTTCTCTGACCTCCTGCTGTGGGGGGACTCTCCCGTCTCGGTCCAAACCTTTTCCTCTACCTTGAGCGCCCTGTCCCTGGCTGGCCTGACAGATCCCCCTCCGCATGTGAGGCCTCCTGCCTCCCCCAGGCCTGGCACTGGGGGCTTCCTCCCCTGTGTGCTTCTCTGTGGGACCCTTCACATCATGATCCCATTGGGTGCCAGGTGCTTTCCCCTGGACCTCATGTGCTGTGGGAACAGGGCCTGTGGCATGTTTCTCCGTCACTGGCTCTGGGCCCGAGGCCAGGTCGGTACAGAGTAGGTCCTCAGTATGGGTGTATGGAGGATGGTTGAATTACCAGTTTTATGTTCTAGGTGTTAGTCTTGGCCTAAAACACTCCCCCTCACCCTCATCTGCCCAGCCACATCCAGCCGACCTGCGAGGCCCCATCATGACCTGCTCCCTTGTGGCACTGTCTGCAGTCCTCAGGCCTGTGCTCACCTCCCCCTTCTGGGCACAGAGCACACTTGTGGTCTGCACAAAGTACCATCCTGAAGGTCTTCGTGGATCAGACCTCACAACCTTGAGGAGCTTTAGAGATTAACTGGTCTTCAATCCTTGCATGTGGCTGAAGCAAGGGAGTTTGTTAGGGTTTTCCCAGCACCTGTACACTTCTGCGGAAGGACCAGGTCTTCTACCTTTCCAAGAGACCTTGGCTAGATGCAGAGGCCCTGGGGTTTCTGCAACATTCCAGGAGCCCGCCCACCACCCAGAGGCTCCTGGCAGTTCACAGAGCCCTTTACACCTTGCTCTCACATCTCCCACCTGATCGATGAGCCACAGAATCTCAGATTATGGTTCTTGCTGACTTATAATTAATAAAAATACAAATGAATAAAAATGTCAAATTCCTGCTCTGTACCAAGCACTGTTGTTTGCTTAATACGCATGATCTCATTGAGTCATCGCAATAATCTGATGAGGTAGTTGTAGTTGTTAGCTGTCTTTTATAAATGAGGACACCGAGGTTTGGAGAGGCAATGTGAGTTGCCCAAAATCCTACCACACATGGCAGGAGGTGGAGCCAGAGCTTGAGCCTGGGACATGAGCCTCCTGTCATGGAGCTTCTCCCAGAGTACCCTGCAGCCCTTGAAGTACCCAGCACCTCAGAGGAGCTCGGGCACTGGGCAGGGCCATGCTTGGGTAGCCAACCCTGTACTTCCACTGCCTTTGTTATCAAAGGTTTTGGGGGAAACATTCACTGCCAGTCCCTTCCCAGACGGAATGTGTGCCTCAGTGAGAACACATAGCCCTGCCTTCCTGTGAAACGGGAAAGACAATGAGGAAGTAAAACAGGACACATTCATACCCCTGATTTCTGCCTCCTGTCTGAGAGCTGGTCGTCTTGCTGGTGCCAGCCACCAGGGTGGAAAGGTGTACACACTGGTGAGGCAGAGCCCTGCCTGGCTTTGCCCAGAACTACTCTGTGTGTTTGCTTTCTCTTGACTCTGTCTGGGGCCTGCTTGGAGGGTGCACCCCAAGGCAGCATTGGCTTCACAGGCCCTCAATGCAGTGCCTGACAGCCGGGGCAGCTGGACCCTCCTTCCTGGCTCCTCTCGGTCTTAGAGCGGTCAGAGGTAGTCTCCGGGGTGGGAAGACCATGGACTCTGGCACTTGTCTGACCCAGACACTCTTGAGCAAGTCACTTCATTTCTCAGAACCGCCTCCAGGATGTGGAGGTGGGAGGAGGCACCCTCTATGCTTCAGCCCAGCAGTGGAAAACCATGTGACCACTGTGCTCCCATCCGCTGCCGTGCACATTCTTAGGTGCCTTATGGGGGTTGGAGCCAGTTCCGGAAAGAATTGTCCACCTCTTGAGAAGCTGGATAGGCACACCGCAGACCCTGCACAGGCCATCATATGACACATGGAGTGTTGTCAGGAGCGCCTCACAGAGTTACGTTTGTCCCTGGACCCATCACAGGGTACATTCTTCTATCCCAGTTCATCTGGTTCTCACCACAACCCTGGGTCAAGGTGGTGTAGGTGTTCTTATTCCTGTGCCAAAGGTAAGGACCAGAGGCCAAGAGGTCATTGACGGGCTCAAGTCCTGCAGTTGGGAAGTATCAGAGCAGCTCAGGAGCCCAGGCCACTGTCCCCCGAGTCTCTGGTTCTTCCTGGCCACATTAGAGCTACCCTGTATTAAATGGTGCTGCCCCACTTGAGCCCACACTGGAGGAGTGTGGCCCTGTGTCGTGGGCACAGCTTCGCAGACCCCTTTTGGGCCCTACCTCCATTCTCCTGCTGAGGGCCTCTCGGCTTAAGATGTTGGATTCTTTTTCAGATCATTCTGGAAAACTACGCATACCCTGGGGTTCTTCTGATTGGCACTGACTCCCACACCCCCAATGGGGGAGGCCTGGGGGGCATCTGTATTGGGGTTGGGGGTGCCGACGCAGTGGACGTCATGGCTGGGATCCCCTGGGAGCTGAAGTGCCCCAAGGTGAGGATGGAAGGATGCGTTCTGGGGTGACTGGGAGGGGGGAGCATGTGGGGGATGAATGTAAAATCTGATAGTCAAAAGGAATGGGGGGCCTAGGGCAGCCTCAGAACCCTTCGGGAGGGAGGCGGGAGTAAGTCAGCAGACATGAGAATTGCAGCAAGTAGGTGCCTTGACTCCCTAGTTGGATGTGGCCCAGCCCATGGCCTGTAATTGCGCTCTCTCGCCCTCCTGCCCAGGTGATTGGTGTGAAGCTGACGGGTAAGCTCTCTGGCTGGACCTCCCCCAAAGATGTGATCCTGAAGGTGGCAGGCATCCTCACAGTGAAAGGTGGCACGGGCGCCATTGTGGAGTACCATGGGCCTGGCGTAGACTCCATCTCTTGCACTGGTGAGGAGGTGGCCGCAGGATGTGGCCCTCAGCCTGCATTGGGCCTCTGGGGCCTGCAGTTGAGCAGTGGAAGCAGTGAACTGCCGTCCCCTAAGATAGTCTGGGGACTTGGCGAGACTCACTGGGTGCTCAGGAGATCCAGTCATAGACTTAGAGGTGGAGGCGAGTTTGGAGGCAGACCTAGAAATTGTCTGGTCCAGGCCCTGCCTTACACAGATGAGGAAAGGAGATGAGAACCCCCTCAGGGAGAGCAAGTAACCTCCCTGTGGCCACACAGAGTTAGAGGCCAAGCCAGGACTTCAGGAGCTGGGCTCTGGCCGTGGCCCTGAGCTACCTTGGGTGATCAGAACAGGAACTCCCAGAGAGACCAGAGGTGGGAGGTGGTGGTGGGAGTGGGGAGTCAGCCCACAGCTTTCCTGGCTGGGGTTTGAGCCTCGCTCATTCCCTTAGAGTAGAGATTATAGAAGACAGTTAGCCTCCAACACAGGAAGGAGCCAGCTCATTTCTCCCCACTGTTCGAGGTGGCCTGGCATTGCTCTCTGGCCCTTGAGACATCCAGGGACGGGGAACAAGCTTGTCCAATCTAGACTTTCCGAGCCCCTCAGAGCTGCTGTTCCACCAGCCCTTGTACCACCGCCCCCCCCCAGTGGTGAGGGGCTCACTCTCACAGGTAGCCCTCCACCATTGAACAGCTCTGCAAGGAAGTTGATAGCAAGCCCACACCCGTGTCCTAGCAGCCCCGTGCCGCAGTGTTCTGAGGGCAGTCAGTGTATCTGTCAGCCTTGACTGTCCCGGGTGATGCTCTGTGACGCAGACAGTAGATGTTATTCCAGTCTTCCTGCTGATAACCTGAGACCCAGAACAGTTTCCATGTAGCAGTTTGGCGTGGCTGGAAGAGGGAGGCCTGGATGTGAGCCAGACAGACTAGACACGAGTGCCAGCACCTGCATTTGCTTTATGATGTGACCTTGAACCTGTGTGAGCCAGTCCCCACCTGCACAGTGGACACAGTAACAACTGGGCAGTGTCTGGCCAGATGGGCCTGTGGGACCTGGTGGCCATCTCCATCTGGTCTGCAGAGTGTTCTGTCCATCCTGCTCAGTGGCCACTGAGAGCCAGGACATTGAGTTCTGGCTCCTGGGCCTCCCTTCCCTGGCCCTGGTCTTAGCCCTCGGCTGTAGGGATGCATGTCCCCTGCCCCAAGGCCTGGGGGGCCGTGCCTAGCTGCTCAGCCAGCCCCACGAGTTCTGTTTACCTGCAGGTATGGCGACAATCTGCAACATGGGTGCAGAAATTGGGGCCACCACCTCAGTGTTCCCTTACAACCACAGGATGAATAAATACCTGAACAAGACCGGCCGGGCAGGTGAGCTGGCCGGGCAGGGTGTGCGGTCAGAACAGTTGGATTGCACACTCCTTCCCAGGGTACCCTTGAGTGGGTGCTGTTCCCCCAACCTGGTGTCTCATGACTGGCTTCAGAGGCTCTGAGAAGCCACTGAAGGTGTATGGAAGTTCTGCGTGTGTGACTTTACTGAGTAGTGTGTCTGTGGCTGTCATCAACTTCTTAAAGGGGTCAGTCATCTGAGTATGAGATGTCTCTGCCTCAGGATTGGAATTTGAGTTTGACCTGGGAGGATGGCTGAATGCTAGGTCTTCTTGGCCTGGCTCCTGGTGCCCCCACACGAAGCTTCAGAAATGACCCAGATCTGCTTCTATTTGTAATTCTTGCTGTAGCAGGGGGAGGAGAAAAACACTGGGACAAGAACCACTTGCCCAGCCTCCCCCAATGCTACCCTCAGGCCATTCTAGCTGGGCTTCCTCCCCCATCACCTCCCCAGGAGGTTCTAGCTCACCTTTCTCCCCCATCACCCTCCCCAGGAGGTTGTAGTTGGCTGGAGTTCCTTCCCCATCACCCTCCCCAGGAGGTTCTAGCTCGCCTTCCTCCCCCATCACCCTCCTCAGGAGGTGCTAGCTAGCCTTCCTCCCCATCACCCTCCCCAGGAGGTTCTAGCTCGCCTTCCTCCCCCATCACCTCCCCAGGAGGTTCTAGCTTACCTTCCTCCCCTATCACCCTCCCCAGGAGGTTGTAGATGGGCTTCCTCCCCCATTACCCTCCCTAGAAGGTTCTAGCTCACCTTTCTCCCCCATCGCCCTCCCGAGGAGGTTGTAGCTGGCTGGGATTCCTTCCCCATCACCCTCCCAGGAGGATGAGCTGGGGTGGGGGAGGCAAGGTCTGGGGGAGAGGTCGTTGGCACCTGTGGAGGGAGGTGAACAAGGCCATTGGGTAGAGCCAGAGGCTGGGGCCCTGGGGACTGCTCCTCTGTTTGCTTCTGTCGTCAGAGCACATGGATTCCTGTCTGGAAGGCCCTTCCCCTCCCTTTATCAAGTAACTTCTCCTTCAAAATTCCATCTACTCAGCTTCTCAGTAGGGTGTTTTTCCTCTGAGTCTCTACATTCATGTGTCTCACTGATAGCTCCTCGCTAGATTGGAGCTCCTTGGGGCCAGGAGAGTGCTCTGTGCTATTTCGTTCCTTCATTTGTCCTCTCAGTGCCCAGGGCCTGGCATCTGGCAAGTGCCAGGTAACGGATGGATAGATGGACAGACGGATGGATGGGGCTCTGAAGACCACTTTCTGGTCCACATGCTTCAGCCTCCTCCCTTGTTGATTTCAGACATTGCCAGTATAGCTGAGGAATTCAAGGATCACTTGGTACCTGACCCTGGCTGCCATTACGACCAACTGATTGAAATTAACCTCAACGAGGTGAGGAAGGGAATCAGGTCCCAGGAATTTCTGAGGGTGGGGAGTTTAGGCGTCACTGGGGGCTTCTAGTGGCCACTGGTTCTTAGCACTCAGGAGGATCAGGGTGGGTCCCTGGCTGCCCAGCCAGCAGACTCTTGGGCCTTTGGTGCCCAGTACCCCTGCAAACTGCTGCCTGAAGCAGGCTGAAACGGAGATGGGCTGGGTCTGGGGAGACATGGCTTCGAAGTGCGGGGAGGTGGCTGGTTTAGAACAGTTGATTTGCCCCACATCAGCTTAGCAAAGCCCAGACTTGGCCCTGGGGGGTTTTCATCGGTGTCAGAGCTCATCAGCCCACCTGTACAGGGGGCTGAGCCAGGTTGGGGCCCTGAGGGCTGCAGGCCAGAGCTGGCATCGCAATGCCAGAAGAAAGGCAGGCTGTAGGAACAGAAGCAGCAGAGCAGAAAGGTCAAGGCCTTGGGCCCTGAAGCCAGTCTGCATGGGTTCAAATCCCAGCCCTGCCACTTCACCTCTGCAGGCCTCACTTCATCATCTGTGAAACATAAGGCCCTTGCGGGGGTTAGTAAATTAATTCATGAAATGACCATTGCTAACACTTACCAAGTGCTTACTGTGTGCCTGGCACTTTGCTCAGTGCTTCACATTTATTAATAAGTATGAGCACATGAAGGAGCCCTGGTGGCACAGAGGTTAAGCACTCAGCTCCTAACTGAAAGATTGGCAGTTCGAATCCACCAGCCACTCCTCAGGACAGATGTGGCAGTCTGCTTCTATAAAGATTACAGCCTTGGAAACCCTATGCAGCTGTTATACTCTGTCCTATAGGTCACTACTTGTCAGAATCAACCCGATGGCAATGGATTTTTTTTTTTTATGAGCACGTTTTTACATGTCAAAACAGTACATTTTTGTTAAAAGATTCCAAAGGCAGCAGCATGGTAGGGGGGATAATGGCCTTAGGAAGCTGGCAGCCTGGATTCCGTCCATGCCTCTGCCATCTCCAAGCTTGTGTGTCTGTGAGCAGACACGTCGCTTCTGAGCTCCAGCTCCTTCCCTTGCAGAGTGGGGATGATATGAGTTTGCAGGCCAGGGGGTTCCTGACGCCGGCACCTGAGCAGAGCCTGCTGAGGCTCAGGGGCTTCTGTCACAAGGGCTGAGCCCTAGGAGAGGAGTTGGCTTCCCGGGGCCTTTGTAGGGACTTGGCAAGTGGGAGCCAGGCAGACCCTAGAGGGTGGAAGCCATCCACGTGCCAAGGTGAGGGCTCACTCTGCTCTTGACACGCCTTGCATCTTTGTTTCCTCAGTTGAAGCCGCACATCAACGGGCCCTTCACCCCCGACCTGGCCCACCCTGTGGCAGAAGTGGGTAATGTGGCCGAGAAGGAAGGATGGCCCCTGGACATCCGCGTGGGTGAGCACCTCCCACCCCTGTCAGGCACGGGTGGCTCAGGTGTAGAGGATCACCTGTACCACCATGGGGTCCTTGGAAAGCAGGCGCCTGCTGAGGGAGTGTTTTCTTTACAGCTTTTTTAAAAATGACCTTTCCTTAGTATTATGGAAATATATGTTCACCATAGAGAATATTAACAGCAAGAAGAATTTTAAAATACCCCTCATCTCAACTCCCAACCAGAAATGAGTGTAGGAGAGACAGCTTTTCTTGCACACTTTTCCATGTGTACGTTTCTTTGTTTTACAAACATGTAACCATGCCAACCATGCCATCATATAGGCTGCTTTATTTTACTTACATGCTGGCATGTTAATAGAACCAACATCTGCCACTTTAGGGAGGCGGCACAGTACAGCTGGGTGACCTGTGCCTCAGTTCCCCATCTGTAAAATGGGGCTGTCATACTTACAGCCCTGGAAAGTTGTTGCGAGGGGTGAATGAGTTAATACGTGAAAAGTGCTTTCTACGGCGTCTGGCAAAAAGTGTTGCAAAATAAGTGTTCACTCTTATTAGTTGAATAAATTAAAAAAAAAACTGGTGTTTTAATAATTTGAAAAAAAAAAAGACACGGAATTGATAGGAGACTGTCTTGGTATTGGTGGACAGTGTAATGTCTAGTTTTTATTGACTTTTTGAATAACTTTGATAAACTTTTTAAAAGCACTTTCCCCCCTGATTATAAAACAATAAAAAATCAAAGAACACTCAGAAGTCTAAAAGAAAAAAACTAGCATCCACTAGAAGCCCCAGCAGCGGTGTTTCGGTGTGAGCCCTGTAGTGTGTACACACATACACTTGGGTGTTCAGAAACACAGGCCGTATATGCACATGTGCTGTTCAGAGTCATGTTTAATGGCTTCATTATCTTCCATCACATGGCTGTCCTTTATTGGTGGGTATTGAGGTTGCCGTCAGTTTTTGTCTGTTAAAAACCATCTTTGGCCCAGCATAGTTAGACTCTGTCTTGGCCAGGTCTAGATAATGTGAGGTCAGGTGGAGACCTCTGGTTACTGTCTCCTTCTGACCTCTGACCCCACCACCCACAATGCACCAGGTCTGATCGGCAGCTGCACCAACTCCAGTTATGAGGACATGGGGCGCTCGGCAGCTGTGGCCAAGCAGGCACTGGCCCACGGGCTCAAGTGCAAGTCCCAGTTCACCATCACACCAGGCTCTGAGCAGATCCGTGCCACCATTGAGCGGGATGGCTATGTGAGTGCCCATGTATCCCTGCCCCCGGCCCCCCTACCCACCACGGAATAATGTGACCTCAGGGCAGGACAAGCCACAGCCTTATCAGCCCCAGGGCTGGAATAGGTCCGGCGGCCACCCTGGGTTCCAGTGCAGCTCTTTGTCCCTCAGGCTGCTGAGCCACCCTTTCCCATCAGCCACCTGCCGACCATTGTGTCCCCTCCTCTCCCTGCAGGCGCAGATCCTGCGGGACGTGGGCGGCATCGTCTTGGCCAACGCCTGTGGCCCCTGCATTGGCCAGTGGGACCGGTGAGGGATAATGCCTCTTGGTGCGGAGCCTCAGATGTTGGGGGCCATGTTACTGGGGTGGAGAGAAGAGACTCAAGCCCAAGGCTTCTAGCTTCAGGGGCTAGTGCACATGTGAAGGTTTTCCCAGGCATGACTTGAAAGTTGGGCTGGAAGGAAAGAGGAAGAGCCCTGGAGAGGTGCTGAGTGGCCATGTGGCCTGGACTGGCAGGAGGCAATCCAGAGAGCCACATCTGAATGGACAGCCAGGGGCTCGGATGGACCTCTGAAAGGAGGTGGCTTGGGGGGGTGGAGGGAGCACTGGGTCAGGAGACCTCGGCCTGGGTCAGGACTTGCCACTGTGTGGTCTCAGCCTGCCTGGGGGTCCCCTGCTCTGTATTTGTGAGTCCCGTTGAGGAGGCCATTTCTTCAGGGTCGTTCCTTTCCCCTCCTCTATCATGAGCTGGACACGTGCTGCAGGAACCCAGCCCGTCTGGCCTCAGGAGGGGACGGTGGTAAGGCCAGGCGTCCCTAACCCTGTCCCTTCTGACCTGGCAGAAAGGACATCAAGAAGGGGGAGAAGAACACCATCGTCACTTCCTACAACAGGAACTTCACCGGCCGCAATGATGCCAACCCCGAGACCCATGCCTTCGTCACATCCCCGGAGGTGATGCTCTCCCCAGCCAGGCGCTAGCCAGGGGCTGCCCCTGCAGGCCCTGCTGGAGGGTCAGGGGAGGCAGGAGATGGGCTTGGGTCAAGAGCTTCTAACCCCATGGGCAGCTGAGGAGCATGGGCATCACAGGGCAAGGGGTTATCTGAGCACCTCACTCCCTGGGCGCTTTCTGTCCGCCCTCCCGCAATTGTGAGACATTTCACTAGTACAGTTAGTGGTTAAGACCATGGGCTCTGGGGTTGCACCCTTCTCGTGAACCTGACGGGGTCAGTGGGCACAGGAAAGTGGCATGACTTGGCCAAACTCATCAGCTAGCTAGAGGAGGGCCGGGATTTTTCCCAGATGGAGAGAGTCCAGAGCCCACTGAAAGTTAGGTCTCGTGGTTGTGACTGTTGAACGAGCACGTCAGGGTCCTGCCACACCCACTGTCAGCACGTGGCCGCTCTTTCTTGGCTTGGGTTTTTAAATGAGAGTTTGCTAAATGGCCCCTTCTGAGTGTTCAGTGCCCTGCCCACCTAGGGGCATTTCCATCCACCTGCCATTCCTGTGCCCGTGGCCCAGGGTGCTGGGCCTCTCCCAGTCCCGGGGTCCCACCCATCTCTGCTGTGCTGTGGTCCCTGCTCCCCAGGAGCCTGCAGCCCAAGGCCCCCAGCGGGGAGGGGCAGAGGCTAGAATCGCCCTGGGATCTGTGAGTCCTGTGCAGGCCCAGTGGCCTGTAGACCCACGTATGTTCCTGCAGCTCCAGCTTCTGAGAAGAGGGCTCTGGAGGACTTGAGAATGTCCTGAGCCCCGTTCTCAGTATTTGTCTAGGCTTCTGCTGGGTGGGGTACAGGAGCGGTGTTTGGTGCTGACCAGCAAGCCGGCCACTCCATTTCAGATTGTCACAGCCCTGGCCATTGCCGGCACCCTCAAGTTCAACCCAGAGACTGACTTCCTGACAGGCAAGGATGGCAAGAAGTTCAGGCTGGAGGCCCCGGATGCAGATGAGCTTCCCCAGGCGGTGAGCAAGCGCTGCCGCCCTCTGCTGGCAGCCGCCATGAATGCCTGGTGCTCCTCGTGCCAAGGCACTTCTTTCCACCATCTCACCCACCCCCTGCGCGGGAGGGGTGAGAACGAGGCAGCTCTGTTGACTTGGGAGGGATGAGAACGAGGCAGCTCTGTTGACTTGGGAGGGAAAGGCTTGGGGCGCAGGGGAGCTGGCCTCGCAAGAGAGGGAGCTAAGGATCCAGCACCCAATATGTCCTTGTTCCCTGCTGCAGGAGTTTGACCCTGGGCAGGACACCTATCAGCACCCCCCCAAGGACAGCAGTGGACAGCGGGTGGACGTGAGCCCCAGCAGCCAGCGCCTGCAGCTCCTGGAGCCTTTTGACAAGTGGGATGGCCAAGACCTGGAGGACCTGCAGATCCTTATCAAGGTGAGCCGTGCGGCGGGGAGCACACCCCCAGCTGGCCAGGGGCCCCAGCTCCCTGAGCCTCAGCAGGGCCATTAACTGCTGCTGCCCCTAGAAGGAGGAGGGGAAAAGCCGGAGGGCAGGAATGGACGTTTGGCTACAGAGGAGAGAGGGCAGCGCAGCCCAGTGTTCCAGACCCTTCTCCATGGCCCCATGCTGGGCGGAGCTGGCTCTGGCCAGCCACAGTCTGGGGCTCTCAGCCACCCGGCAGCAGCTGGGGAGAGCCACCTTAGTGGGGTGGGCAGGCGTGACCCCCACACATTGATTGTTGCTACAGTTGGGCATTAGTGGGTGTGGCCTGTTTGGGAGCCAAGTAGACGCCAACCATTGAGGTGTGGCCAGCAGCTTCACACCCGCTTCAGATGTTAATACCTGCTGTTTACAAAGGGGTCTGCAGGCACTCTGTGAGCCAGTACTGTGCCCACATGGCAGAGGAGACCACGGTGCCTCCTGGCGATGCAGGTGTGTCCCTGGCTGCTGTGTCTGCCATGGGGTCTGTGGCTGGCCTTGCAGTCTGAACATCTGAGCTGGGAGCCAAGCCCTATAGGGCAAACAAGCGAGCACTGGCTGTCTTTCCCAACCAGCCTGTGCCCCCACTGAGCACCCTGTCCATGAGGGAGCATCCCATCCTGGAGATCTCACTGAGCAGCTGAAGCCTTGAGGGAATGGGTGATGGCCTGCCTGAGCCCATGTGCCCTGAGTAACAAAGCAGGGCTGCTTCTTATCACCCTGCTGGGTCCCAGGCTCTGGGGCCTGCTGCCTGCCTCTAGAGGGCTTCTCCTTTCATCTGCAACTCAAGGCCAAGCCCTGACCTCTGTCTTCTCTGCTCACCTCCCCAAGGTCAAAGGGAAGTGCACCACTGACCACATCTCAGCTGCTGGACCCTGGCTCAAGTTCCGCGGGCACTTGGACAACATCTCCAACAACCTGCTCATTGGTGCCATCAATGTTGAAAATGGCAAGGCCAACTCCGTGCGCAACGCTGTCACCCAGGAGTTTGGCCCTGTCCCTGATACTGCCCGCTTCTACAAGGTGGGGCAGAGGTGGTGGGGGCAGTGCCCAGCAGCCACTCTGCCAAGGGCCCGGAGGGCAGGCACGGGGAGGACAAGCTGGAGGCCAGCCAGCCCTGGGGCCGGGGGATGGTCCTCAGAAGGTTACTGCACTCAGCTCCTCCCCTGAGCACTGCCCTCAGGGCCCTGTTAGCAGGTGAAGGAATTGAGGCCCCACTCAGGTGGGGTGGAGCCTGTTCCCCGCTCTCCTGCTAGACCACAAACAAGGCAGGCACTACCTGGAAGGTTCCTTGAGAGGAGCCCCAGACCCGAGAAGAGGGTTGGAGGAGACCTTGCAGAGAGGGGGAAGTCAAACGCAAGCTGAGGCCCAGAGAGGGAAAGGGGCAACAGAGGCCTCACAACAAGCATGTAGATGATCCAAGGGCCAGTAGGACCCAAGACCCAGAGGGAGGCTGCTCTGCCTCGGGGCGGGAGGGGGCAAGGGGAGACACTGAGAGGCCGCCAGCGTCCCAGGCTGTTAGACTCTTTTCTGTCTTGAGAAACTAACAGAACCTGGGCTGAACCCAACACCTGGCCCTGCAGGGTCCTCTGGCACCTCGTGGTGGCTGTCTGGGGCAGAGGGGTACACCAGGGTGGGGTACTATCCACTCAGGAGGCCACCCGGAGCTCTTCAGTTAAGGAGCTCCAGTGCTGTGGACAGCCCCACAGCTTTCAGGAAGCCCCTTCCTGCAGCCACCCAAGCTGCCAGGGCCTCAACCCATCCACACTTTGGCTCAAACACCTGCCTCTGTGTGAAATGCACTTTCAGCCCCTCTGACCCCAGTGCATCCCAGAGCTTCCCTGGGTGGGTCCCATCTTCTCATTCCCACTGCAACAAGGGCTGTGCCTGATAAGGGCACCCCTGCTTCACCTCCCCTTAGAGAGCAGCTGAGGAAAGGGCCCCTTAGCTCCTTGACCTGGGAGCCCCCGTTCCCTGGTAATTTCATACCCACTTGCTTGGCAGAAACATGGCATCAGGTGGGTGGTGATTGGAGATGAGAACTACGGCGAGGGCTCGAGCCGGGAGCACGCAGCACTGGAACCCCGACACCTTGGGGGCCGCGCCATCATCACCAAGAGCTTTGCCAGGATCCATGGTGAGCCGAGCCAGGCCTCCCCATCACCCTCCTCCCCATCTCACAGCCCTGGGTCACCCAGCCCAAGTGGCTGCAGTGGGCCTAGTGCTTGGCTCCCAGATTGTGTCTGCTTGTGCGTCCCCCACCCCATGGCCCTTTCATGCCCTGCTCAGCTTTGCCTGAGTGAGTCCCACATGCCCACTGTTTCCCACCTTGGACAAGTACTGGTCTTGCTTCCAGACCTGCGGACCCAAGCAGCTGAACCCCAGGCATCTGGTCTGACTGTAACTGGGCCTTATTCAAGGAAAGCCTCACGGAGACAGTCACCAGTACACACAGTTTAACTGCCATCACGGGGAGAGGGCGGACCTGGGCCTTGTGCCTTCCCCTGGGCCTCTCCCAGAGCCCCGACTGGATTTGGAGCAGGAAGCTCTCTGGCCTGGGGTGAGGGTTCCTGTTCAAAGATAGGGCAGAGAGGCCCTGCCCCTGACCACTGAATGTACCCTCTGCCTTCCAGAAACCAACCTGAAGAAGCAGGGCCTGCTGCCCCTCACCTTCGCTGACCCAGCAGACTACAACAAGATCCACCCTGTGGACAAGCTGACCATCCAGGGCCTGAAGGACTTTGCCCCTGGCAAGGTCAGGGAGGAGGGCTGGAGGGTGGGCAGGTCAGGCCGTCCCCCCGGCTCCCCAGGCCCTCCTAAGGGGATAGGTAGGAAACAGCCACCTTCCTCCCCTCCTTTGGCCTGGCCCCTCCCCTTTGTGACAGTTTGAAGGGCTCTGGAACTTTCCGGGCAACCCCCCAGAGGAGGGAAGGATGAGCCAGTTACTCATGGAGGGTGGGGCCAGCCAGGCCCTCCCCTGTCCACTCACCATCATGGCCTGGCACTGAGGGCCAACAGCCCATCCCCAGCAAAGCCCCCTTGGCCCCAGGACTCTCCCTTGGGCACCCTGATCCTCCAGCAGGCCCACCCACACTTGTCTCCCTGCCTCACAGCCCCTGAAATGCATCATCAAGCACCCCAACGGGACCCAGGAAACCATCCTCCTGAACCACACCTTCAACGAAACCCAGATCGAGTGGTTCCGGGCCGGCAGTGCGCTGAACAGGATGAAGGAGCTGCAGCACTGAGACCCGTCACCCAGCCACTTCACCCGCTGCCCACCTGCCTGCCACCTTGGACCCGGCTCAGCATCATTTATAAATGCAGCCCGCGTGCTTTGTTGGAACCGGACCTGAGCCAGGCCAGCCACGGTGTCCTGCCCCAGACGGTGTGATCAGACACTCCTGCCCTCCCCTCCTCAGCCCACCAAGTGAACACGGGGGTTTTCAAACCGCCCTGCCTTCCCGGTTCTAGTTTGGTTCAGATCTTAAGCAGTTCTGTACATTCTATTTATTTTTATGACAAGATAGCCATGAAAGAAGTTTTTCTCCTGCCTGATCATTTCACTGGTAGCTGAAGGATCTGAGAGAACTTTTTCTTGCCAGGAAAATAAGAATCACAGTTCAGTGACTGCTACTTGTGTGTGCTTGGTGTCTGTGCTGCTGTCAGCACCAGGGGCCAAGAGGGTCGTCTCAGGCGAGGGGAGTGGAGGCCCAGCAGCCATGGCTGTAGGTGGACACTGCAGCAGAGGAGCCAGAGCTGTGGTACAGAAGGCCTCCCAGCACCACACCCAGTCCCCTTTCAGCCCCCCTCCCTGCCCAGACCCACCTCCGCCCACAGGACCGCTCCCCTCCTCATCTGGGCTTCCTGTACTTCCTTGCTGGGGCCCAGGGCGGGTCTTCAGAAGGCCCGCCTCAGCTGCCAGAACCACAGCCCTGTGGTGATGCAGCCCAGCTCCTGCACCAGACCCTCTGCCGCCTCCCCTGGTCACCAACACGCCAGGCACCATCCCACCTGGCCCTCTGGTACCCAAGGGCCCTGGAAGTGAGTCTGCCCGGGGCACGGCTGGCCCATGAGGAGGTGATAAAGAACAGAGCCACTGCAGGGCTGTTGCACCTCCCCAGGGTGATGCCTGCTGACACAACCCAGCACCTCCACATGCTGCCGCCTGGCCTGGGCCACAGACAATGTGACCACATGACCAGGAAAAGCCTTACTACAAAATGGGTGTCCTGGTCCGGGCAGAAGTGGGTGAAGGAGCAGGAGGAACCTGGCCAGGCTGCTCCGCTGAACAAACTGTGGCGCTTGCCCTGGTGCCAAGATCTGTGGCGGCACCAGCAGACCCACAGGGCCTTCCTGGCAGGAGCTGAGTGAGGGTACCGGCTGGCCCCAGGCCTCCTGCGGATCACTGGTGTGACGGGAGAGAGAACAAGCCTGGTCACTGCCTCTTTGCCCTAGGCCAGTACACCTTAGCCTCCAAAATCTTGATGAGGGGCTGGTTCAGCTGAGGTCAAGGGCCACCCCACCCCAACTCCAAATGCTTTTTGAGGGGGGTGCTCCTAGCGGTCAGACTCTCATTCAGGCCAGCCCCACCCTCCATGTGACATCATGTAGGCACCAAGCTGGGCCAGCCCAAAGCCCAGAGCCCTCACTACCCCCAGACCCTCCTGCTTTGCTTTGGAGGGTGGGCGGTTCATATCCAGAAATGATTTGAGGACACACTGTCCCAGCTGCAGCAACTCAGTGACCTTAGATCACAACATTGGCCGTTGGTAGAGACAGCAGTGGCCCCTCCCCACTGATATGTCCATTGTTTACTAAAAGTCTTTGCTGTCACTGAGGTCCATGGGGGCAGTGAAACTGGAGGCAGCTCCTGGAGAAGCAGGGCAAGGAAGGCGGAGGCCAAGCTGCAGGCACTTCGTTCCCACCTCCAGCTCTGGGCGGTGAAAGCTCCTCCTGGCATCTGCCTCAGTTGCTGCGTGTCTTCCCAGCCAGCTTCACCTCCTTCCCGAGGGTAGGGTGGGTCTGCTGGACTGGCAGGATCTGCAGTCACGCCCAGGGCTAGTTGCTGGTCCACCAGGAGAGAAGGCCCAGGCCCGGCTCACTGATGGACCCCTGCCGGGTGAAGAGAGGACAGGCAAACTTCATCCACAGGCAGGGCTGGAGGGGAGGGCAGGCACAACTGCACTGAGGGAGCCCAGGAGTCACACTGCCACTCCCCACTGGCAAGACTGCAGCGTACAGAACCCTCACGTCTCCCGCCCCAACCTCGACCGAGGCCTATAAGGAGGTGCGGGTTTACAAGGGGCCTGGCCCTGTGTTCCAAGACCTCAGTCGGAGTCAGGTACCCTTCCCTACCCTTTGGTACCCAGCAGGCCAGTCCCAGGCAAGTCACCAGGGTCTAGGCCTGCCAGAAAGGCCCAGTGACAACAAGGTCTGGCCACCAAACACATGCAGAGGGGAGGCACTGGCCACCCAGATTTCTGACGAAGACACAGTGGCCTCCCTAGAACAACTCAGGGACCCCGTACACCAGAAAGTCCTCCCATCCCAGGCCTCTGGAATCCCACTTTCCTCATCTATCACTGACCAGCTTCGTGGGCGGTAAAAGGCAAAAAAATGAACCCCAGCTGCTGCATCCAGCACCGCTGGCCGAGAGCGGCCCCTGCCTCCGGCTGCAGCTGTCTCCAGGTGGGAGCAGCTCTGAGGCTCGCTCGCCCCTGAAGCTTTCCCTGCTGGGCTTTAGCACTCTCCCCAGCCCCTTCCTGGTTTCTTCCACCCTCAAAACCCATGCATCGGTGGCCCTGCCATCCCTGCAGGGAGGGGTCTGACTCTGGTCCATCCCCACAATAGCCACTGTGGCTTTACCACACAACGAGGCCTCACAGCAGGGCTGTGACCGGGATTACAAGCTGGGCCTACAGGAACAGGCTCACAGGAGAAGTGGGCGCCTAATCACCACCATACCACCAGGGACTGGACCCTGACCTGCTGAGAGAAGGCTCTGGAGCCCCACATCTACACTCCTGGCCTCTCCCACCACACAGCTCCCTGCTGGTTCCACCAACATCGGGACATCTCACCGCCAGCGTGTATGGCGCCTCCTTCCTGGGCGGCTCCTCACTGGAAGACGTGGCCTCAGCAGAGCTGGGCCCAGTGGGGGACGTGTCGACAAAGCTCTCGTCCACCACCCGGAAGCGGATCTCCTCGCCAGTGTCCATGTACAGGTCATGTGCGCCTTCCTCCGTCTCGTACTCCCACACCCACACCTGCTCTGCTTCGTCACTGGCAGGGCCCAGGGTCAAGGCAACAACCAGGCAGTTGGGGAATGCTTGTGGGGCTCATGGGGGTCCAGTGGGGTCCTCATGCCATCTGGGAGCACTGGTGTGGCTCCTGGGTTCCCTCAGAGCGTCCACTACCCCTCCCCCCAGCATAAACCCCAGGTTTATATCACTTTGGGAAGTCACAGGAAAAGCAGAGCCTAGCCCCATGTGTAAAAACAAGAGTCCAAGGCTGGGCCAGGCCTGTGGCCCGTGGTGGGGAAAAGGAGCTCAGGGGCCAGGGGCCAGGCTGAGAACACAGGCCCCGAGCCAGGCACCATGGCCAGGAACATCGGAACAGGAAGGAGGTTAGTGTGAGGCCTACCTCTCAGGATGGGGAGTGACTCCGTGCCTACCACCCCAGTGCCCAGGCCCATTCCCTGCCCCCAGGGTCTGCTCCTGGCCAGGTCTGATGCAAAGCCCACATGTCCCCTCAGAGACGAACTGCCAAGTCCTGACCTAGTCCACCACCCACCAGCCTTGTGCAGCGACAAGGAAAGCCCAACCTCTCTGTGCCTCAGTGTCCCCATTTGCAAAGGAAGGACTGTAACAAGACCTACCAGGGTCATTGTGAGGACTAAGTGAAAATAAAGTGCTTTCTGCAGGACCCGGCACCCAGTCAGGCCTCACGTTAGCTGATGGTTTCTGCACATTTCCCGTGTGGTGCAGACCCACGCCCCTTATGCCTTATCCTGCCCAATCGGCACGACCATCCCACATGGCAGGCAGGAGCACAGGGACTTGGCCAGTTCTCAGCCAGGACATAGTGGGATGGGGGCTCACTGGCCTGAGAGCCCAGAGCCCATGGTGAAGAGATTGGTCCAGGTCACACCCAGACCCTGCCTTCAGGCCAGGCAACACACAGACCCTGCCCCAGGCCCAGGTCACACACACCCTGCCCCTGGGCCTACACAGGCTCAGCCAAGGCTCCCCTCCACCCCCGCCCAGTCCCTCAGGGAGCCCACACCGAGAAGCCTTGCTGCCCTCTGGTGGCTGTTCCACTAGCAGGATCCTCCCGGTGCTGGATGGACAGCCACCCCAGAAGCTTCAGTTCACATAGCCTCTCCTCTGTGCCAGGCTGGTACGATTGTGACAAGATGGGGTCCCTCCCAGTGACAGACCACAGGAACTTCAGAGCAGCAAGGCAGGATGGCAGGGACAATGGGGGAGCCCAGGAGAAAGAAAGAACCCAGCCCAGGGTGGCCGGGAGTAGGTGAATCAGGCAAGGCTCCGGGGGAAGACACAGCAGAGGCTGTGCAGTGCAGAGTCTACACCACCAGGCCTGACCGTCTTCTTGGATGCAGACCTGTGGACACTGTCGTGAGCGTGGGAGGTGCAGGCAGGTCAGTGCTTCTAGAACAAAAGTGCAGGCCGGAGGGGTGGGCACAGAGGCCAGCAGCATCAGATCACAGGACCAACGGCCACCCCAGGAGAGGCCTGAGCTCCTTGTGACCCCTTTAACCTTGGGAGGATACAACTTGGCCGGCTGCTGCAGCGACTCCGGGGGGATGAGAATGTCATCAAAGAAACCGAGAGAGACTGGGAGAGAGAAAGAAGGTGACGCGTGGGGCAGGGCTGGCCATGGACAGTCACACACGGAGAGCCCTGCTACTCAGCAGGCCATGCCGTGTCCTGTGCTGCCCACCGGGGAGGTGTTGTCACCAAAGGACACTGGGCCCTACCCCACCCCGACCCCACGGCCTCCGCCCATGCCCCTCGCAGCCCTGGGCACAGCCCAGCACTGGTCACCAGAACTTGAGGTGCACACTGCACACAACAGGGACTAGTGGGCTCTGAAGACCTGAGTCACCACCACCCGCTTCATGCCCACCCTGAGGTCCCGTGTTATAGCCTCACGGTGACACTGCACAGGGGGCCGAGGTCCTCACGCCATAAACCAAGGAGAGAACTTGCATGAGAGAAGCAGTAGGCCTCTCTGACAGTGTGAGGAAGATTCCAGTCTGTATTTGATCCCAACCCCTAAAGGGATGCCCACTGCCCACCTGGCATGCTCCGGGTCTTGGCTGAGGGGTCAGGACTGCCTTACCGTGCACACCCTCTGGGCTGCAGCCTTTAATCTTCCCAATCAGAACCTCGTCCAGGAAGGGGCGGAACACCACGTAGCGAAAATGGACTGGAAATGGAGAGAACACATCAGCAACAGGCAGGCGCCAACCCTCCTCGCCAGGACCGCTGACCGAGGTTGACGGGGTTGCTCTGAGACCCTGCCCAGCGGCCCCTCCCAGAGCCCCCTGTGGGCCCGGAGCAGTTGCCTGAGCTGTCAGCACCCTCACCCATCCCCTACAGGCCCTAGCTCAGCCCCAGGACAAGGGCTGGCTCCCACGTCTGCCACGTACGTCACACCAGGACCCCAATTCTGGGCCATCAAGCTCCAACAATTCCGGCCTTCCTCCAGGCTCTCTGGAGAGGGCAAAAGCAACTGGAAAAGGAGCAAGGTTTGGAAACGAGTTCCCTGGTTCCTGCTGATTGGCAGTCGGCCCCAGGCAGAGCACAGACCTGGAACGGGAAGCTAAAATGCCCTGAAATTAAGGGGGGGCGGGGGGGAGGCAGAGCTCACACTGAGCAAAATGCCCCTGAGGGTTCTCCTTTCCCCTCACCTGACCCGAGGAACACACCAGGTGGGGTCTACACTCACGTCCCAGACTCTGACCCCTAGGCTGGAGGAAGCCCCAAAGAGGCCATCCCTATCAGCCTGAGCCCCTCCAGGGACCAAGATTAACATGGAGGCTGCCGGTCATGGTCCACCCTGTAACAGAGGTCGTGATCCCACTGTGTGGATGAGGATGGGGCTGGAAAGCCTGGGTAGCCTGCTCACAGCCATAGAGCCTCAGGGGAACCACTAGGTCTTTCTGTACCCACCAGGTGGGGCCGCCAGGTTGAAGCCTGCCTTCCCAGCCATAGACTTAACAGGTTTAGTTCCCCCAACACAAGCTTCTGCCACCGGCACCCTCGGCGGCCTGGTCTGCCAGCATTAGCTGGCTCCCTGCTTCCCTGTGGCTCTGGCTGGTGCCCCTCACCCCCACCTGTGAGGAGACAGGCAGGAGCCTTCCTGAAGACAACCCTTTGCCGGGAACCTCAAGCAAACTTGGAGCCTCGTGCTGTCCTCCCGGACGCAGGACAAGGGCAGCCTGGGCTCACTTACCCACGGGATGGAAAAACCCCATCCCCACATAGACTGGCTGGTCTAAAAAATCCTCACTGCGCCTCTACCAGGTGTGTGTGGGGCACTGGGCTGAGATGGGACAGCACCAAATCTTGTCCCCAGGGAGCCCCAGTCAGGAACAACCAGTCAAAATTGGGCACAAAGAGAGGAGGCGCTCAAACAGAGCCCTAACCCAGCCTGAGGTGGGGGAGCGGAACAGGCCTAGAGGGGCTTCCCAGGGGAGGCCAGGTCGAGTGGCCTGGAACATGGGCCTGACACCAGGTAAGGGTATTCAATCGGGGTCAGCATCACAAATCATAAAGGCCAACATTTTGTGAGTGTTTACGACGTGCCAGGCGCTGGACCAAAGAGCTTCCCGTGGCTTTTCTCATTTGTGCCTCACACCCATTTTATGAGGCAGGAGCTATTATTATTATCACACCGTGTTTGCAGATGTGGAGACTGGGCCTCAGAGAGGTAAAGCAGCCTGTTCTGGGTCACAGAGCAAAGAAGCTGAGGCCATTGGCAAATGACCGACTACTTCTCAACACACAGGCAAAAGTGTGGAGTCACCTGGTGCCCCGAGACTCTCCTTCAGCATACGCTCAGCCACAAGCTGAGGCCATGTGGAACGACAACGGGGAGGGGGCCCAGGGCCAGGGGTCATTCTCAAAGCATGGTGACTGCTCCCCCGCCACAAAGTATTAATTCACCCTACATCGTGTTCGAAAGGCTGAGAGAAGCCTCACATTACAAGCGTGGTGCCCATTTTATAGATAAGGAAAATGAGGCTGAGAGAGGTGGAGCTGCCCAAGGTCCCCACGAGGGCAGACAGAGTCAGAACTGCCAGAGCACAGCCTGAGACCACTTGACAGTGTCTTTCTCTGTCAACAGAGGCCCTTGTGGACTTTACATGACAGTCTTAGTTTTCTCTACTGAAAACTAAGTCCCTACAGAGACAGCTTGTTCTCCAGGGATCTCTGCAGAGCCCAATACCACCCACAGGAACGAACCAAGTCTCTGGATTCCTGGACAGAGGCCAGGCAGCCTCACAGCCCCTTCTGGAATCGCTTGACATCTGTCCTGAGAGGCTGACCAGCATGGACTACAGCAGGGGCGCCTTGGGTTCCTCAGAACGTGGGCTTGTGCAAAGATCACCCGGCACTTGGTTTAACAGTTGGGTTGGGGGCACCTCCAGAGATTCTGATTCAGTAGGTCTGGTCAAGTGGAGAACCTGCATTTCTAAGGAGCCCCAGGCCCTGGAATGTATCCATGGGCCCTCTGGCCCTCTACTTCTGCCTTGGTTCCATCCAGGAAGAAGAGTGAAGAATGCCTGGCTCCTCGCTGAGAGGCTACCTCAAGCGGACCATGTCCCTTGATGTCCCGTTGACGTTAGTCACAGCTGCGATCCTTCTAGGTTCTGGGGGCTGGCCCCTCCCATCCCCAGATGCACACCCCTTTCCCACGTGACCTTGCAGTTCCTCACACCGTGGGGTCTCTGTTTCCATCCCCTGATGCTGGCCTTGGCCAAGTGACTTGCTTTGACCAATGAGACATAAGCATATGTGACCTAACCAGAGGCCTCAAGGGCACCTGGGCACTGGGGCTCCCACTCTGCTGTGCTTTGGAACCCTGAGCCTGCTAGATGAACGAGGCAGGTCTAGCCTTCTGGAGAGCACGTGAGCCCAGCTGAGGCCCCTGCCCAACCACCAGACAGTCAGGCCACCCCAGATCAGGTGGCCCAGCCCAGCCAGGCCAGGAGGACCCACCCAGCTGACCCACAGAATCGGAAGAACAATGTTGGTTGCTTTAAGCCACTACGTGTTGGGGTCATTTAGTAGAAAGCAAAAGCTAGCTGATACAGATGACAGCAGGGGAAAGAAAAGAGCTCAAGAAAATTCAAATCAATGAGCCATGGAGCACTTGCTATGTGCCAAGGCTCTATCCTATAGGCTTTTCACGTGTTCACTTGTTAACCCTCACAGCAGTCCCATGGTAGGAAAGCTTCTGTTAACTCCATTTGGGAGTCCCTGGGTGGCGCAGACAGTTAACGCACTCGGCTGCTATCTGAAAGGTCCACCCAGAGGCACCTTGGAAGAAAGGCTTAATGGTCTGCTTCCAAAATTCCTCCACTGGCAACCCTATGCAGCACAGTTTTCTGACATACATGGGGTCACTGTGTGGTGGAAGTGACTCAACGTATCCTATGGGGCAGTTCTACTCGGTCCTACAGGGTCACTATGAGTCAGAATTGACTCAACGGCTATGGGTTTGGGTTTTTTTGACCCTGTTCAAGACACAGCTGATAAGTGACAGGATTGAGATTTGAATCCAGAGGCCACACTTTTAACCACTATACCCCACTGCCCCTCAAGACCCACCCCCACCCACCCCAACCATCCCCTCCCTGGAGGAGCAGCTGCACTCCCCTCTGCCCTCCACTCTTCTAACCTTGCAATGGTCACTGTTGTCATCACTTGTCTGGTGGCCTGTCTCCCCCAACAGACAGTGAGCACCCTGAGGGCCAGGCCCAGGGCAGGACTCAGTTACAGATGAGACCAAAGGGTGTGCAGACATGGGGCCATGATCCCAGAGCTGGAGGAGGCCCTGAGAACACCCTCCCCACCTCCCAGGTATTACAGGTGAGGAAACCGAGGCTCAGAGAGGAGAGGGGTCTACCCATCGTCACCCAGTCAGTTCCTGGCAGAGTTAGAACTTGGCCCAGGTCTACCAACCCCCAGCCCAGGACTCGCGCCACCCTCAGCCCTCTGGGGTGTGACTTTTTGCTACAGAAAACTGAGCCCCAAGAAACCCAACACCCCTTGAAAAGAAGGCACCCACCTTTGGTGTGTGACGCGCCATCCCCCGGGAACACGTACGCATCCTCCAGCTTGGTGATGTCAAACAGACAGATGCAGAGTCCCACGTTGTACACGACCTGTGTGCGTATGTGTACACACACGTATATACTCGTGGACATGCGCGCTCACCCACCCAGTAACCCAGTTCACAACCTGCGCGCAACTCACCCACAATGACCCAGTTCGCAACCTGTGTGCATATGTGTACATACACGTGTACGCACGCATGTATATACCCACACCCCCGATAGTGACACAGTTGCCCAGGCAGTCTCTCCTGAGACCTCATACGACAGGGCAGGTATAATTATTCCTGCTTACAGACAGAAATGAGTTTGGCTGCCCCTGAGGTAACCACGGGGAAGAAACCTCGAAAGGATGAGTGACTTTAGAAAGAGCAGGGCCTTTGGTGACAAGACCACCTAGGTTACAATCCCAGCTCCACCACCACTGTGTGACCTTCACGGGGTCACTTCACCTCACTGAGCCTCAGTTTCCCCAACTGGAAAAAGGAAATACCAGCCTGCAGGCTGTTAAATAGAGATAACGGATGTGAAGCCGGGGTCCCAGTGCCTGACACATATGCTGGAAATAAAAATAACCAGTCAAAGATCATTGCAATTCCTTAGAACGGTGAGTGGTAGAGGAGTCAGGCTCAACCCACACGTTCCAATGCCCCAAAGTCCATGCTAGAGCCTCACAGCCTAGAGAGTGTCAAGATTGCAGCTCATCTCTGTCCTGCCCGCAAAGTCTCAGACACAAACACACAGACATGGCCACAGGCCCTGAGACTGGCTGAGAACAGGGTGAGGGCTAGGCAGCCCCATGTCCCCATCCCCACCCCATGTGCTCCAAACAGCTGACCACTCAGTGTCTCATCTGCCACCAGCGTCATCACTCCCTAATCAGAGACCTGGTAGGACTGATCCAGGATTAGCGAGAGCTCAGAGAGTCATGGCCAGACCACACTGCCATGAGGTCTGAGGTGGGCTGGCCCTGGCTGGGCCACGGAACCTCTTCTGTGTGGCCTCCTCTCAAATGACTCACATCCAAAGAGACCTGTCTCCATTGGTGAAGGACCCGTACTCCAAAGGGACTGCATTCCCTTCTGGGGCTTTTTCACACCTCCCCCACCCCCACAACGCCTGGTTCCCCCACATACTTCCTAATCTTCTACCTCACAAAGTAAACAGCAGCCATCCACAATGGGCCTCTATGAGTTCTCCCCACCACCTAACACCCCCCACGTCTTACTCCTCCCTGCTGTGACCTCAGCCTCCTGTCTAATGCCAGCCAATCCTTCTCTTTCTGGGTCCTTTTCATCCCATCACCTCTCACTGCTCTAAGGCTCAAGCCAGGCCCTGCATGGCAAGGCCTGGCCCCCGCTCACCTCTCCAGCTTTCCCTCCCCTCTCCTCCTCTGCCTAAACCACACCAGCCTCCTCCATGCCATGGTTGGTGCTATATTCCCTCCTGCCACGGGGCCTTTGTATATGCTATTTCCTCTGCCTGCTCAGCTCTTCTTTCTGCCCAGTGCCCTCCAACCCCAAAAACAAATCCCCCAATTAACTCATCACCTTCAGATCTCAAGTGCCATGTTATGGATTGAATTATGTCCCTCAAAAATGTGTGTATCAGTTTGGCTGGGCCATAATGCCTAGTATTGTGTCATTTTCCTATATGTTGTAAATCCTGTCTCTACGATGTTAATGAAGGAGGATGGGCAGCAGTTGTGTTAGTGAGGAAGGACTCAATCTACAAGACTGGATTTTGTCTTGAGGCAATCTCTTGAGATATAAAAGAAAGAAGAGAGCAGAGAGACAGGGGGACCTCATACCGCCAAGAAAGAAGTACCAGGAGCAGAGTATGTCCTTTAGACCCAGGATTCCTGTGCAGAGAAGCTCCTAGTCAAGGGGAAGATTGAAGAGAAAGACCTTCCTCCAGAGGCAACAGAGAAAGCCTTTCCCTGGAGCTGATGCCCTGAATTTCGACTTCCAGCCTACTAGACTGTGAGAAAATAAATTTCTCTTCATTGAAGCTATCCACTTGTGGTATTTCTGCTATAGCAGCAGTAGATGACTAAGACATGCTACCTCCCCAACAGAACCACCGGTCCTCCTTCATTCCAGGTGAAGTTCCTTCATTCCACAGGTTTGTGGACACATGTTCTTACCTTCATTCACCCCAACTGTCACCACACCTTCAACTACGGGACCCTTTCTCCATGTCTGCTTCTCCCACCAGACTACAGGGCAGAACCTTGCCAGCTCCATTCATTCTATTAACTGACAAGTATGGAACAGGTAGTCCGTGCTAGGTGCACAGAAGACAGACAAGGTCTCTGCCCTCATGGAGTAAGAAAGAGAACAACAACAACCAAGTAAATAAACATACAAGGAAATAACAGTGTGGTAAGTGCTAAGGAGAGGATGACAGAGAATAACCCAGGGAGGGTCAGGACAGAAAAGGCCCTGGGAAGCCTCTGAGGAGCCTGCACTGCAGGTCTGGCATGCAAAACGTGCAGATATTTCTTGCAGAAATGAGTGCATAAACCCCCTGACCATTAGCTCTATATTACCAGTGCCTTTGATCTTCACGAAAGCAATGTGGTAGGGCAGAAATTTCTGCTCCCATTTAAAAAATGGAAACTGAGGCCTAGAGAGGGTTAAGTGATTTGTCCAGGGTTGCACAGTAATTCGGAAGCTTGTAATCTAGCCATTCCCAGTTACAAAGCCCTTTTTCAAACCCAGTAAGGATTATCTCCACCCCCTTTTACAGATAGAGAAACTGAGGTTCTGGGACAATATGCTACTTGCCCAAGGCCAAGGTTTGGCATGACCAAGCCCAGGCCCGCACCGAGCCCTCCGTGCTAACACCGGCCCACGACCCCGTGGACCCAGTACCTTGTTGGCCAATTTCTTGTTCAGCTCCTCGGCGATGGAGTCATTGAGCTTCCTCTCAAATTGCCACGGGGGGATTCGCACGGTGTCCACCATCTCCACCAGCACGAACATCCCGGCCTGCGCTGGGAACGGCAGGGTGGGTCACACGCCCGGGCCTGGGGCCGGTGGGAGTCCCCGAGCCCCCTTGGTGCCGTCCTAATCGCTGAGACCCCCTCCCCCAGCCAGCCGGTGGGGCTGCACGCTAGGGTTTGGGGGTGTCCTGAGCGGGCCATGCTCCGCTACCGCACTGGGAGGAGACAGGCCGCGCCGGGGCCACCCCATCCAGCGCCAGGGGTGCGCCCCCGCCACGCGCTGCCCGCCTCGGCCCCCACATCCCCGCTACGCGCCCCCGCCACGCACCTGGCTCCCACACGCAGCCGCCCCGCGGCCGCCCAGCTCTGGGCAAGGATCCGAATCCCGTCGCTTCCGGGGAGCGGGCCAATAAGAAGCTTCTGCCCGCCCCTCTACGCGGGGCGGGGCCACCTACAGGCTGCGTGCCCCGGGAGGGACCCGGCGGTGGGCGGAGCCTCCCCTTAGCCCGTTGGGAGCCGTCAATCCTCAAGACCACGCTTTCAAGTTGCTAGGCGACCACTGCGCACTCCAGGTCCCATCATCTGTCTCCTGGGCTGTACCATCCAGGCTGCACCGCAACCAGGGATCCTTTTAGAGCGCAAACATAACAAGCTTAAAACCCTTCAAAACTCCGGACACGGGTAGACTTGGTTGGAAAGAGCCACGAGAGATCCTTCTGGGATGATGACGTTCTACATCTTGTTTTAGGTGGTAGTTGAAGAGATTCACGCAATAGTCAGAAACTCATCAAACTCAACACTGACGCTCTGTGCATTTCATCGTAGGCGAATAGATCTCAATTTAAAAGTGGGGAATAAAAGCAACCTCAGCAGCTTCCCATTGAACTAAGAGCCTTGCCCAGGCCCACTCCTCCAGCCCCATCTCTTGTTTCTCCACTACATTCCAGTCTCATTCATCTTCATAATAATAGCTCGCATGGGCTAAAAGAATTCAGTAACTTGCCCAAGATCTGGGCCGCTAGTAGCAGAGGTGTGCCTCAGTCTAAAGCTCTACATTACACCGTCTCTAAAAGTTGATAGGATTATGCTGAGTGAAATTAGTCAGAGGCAAAAGGACAAATATCGTATAAGACCACTATTATAAGATCTTGAGAAATAGTATAAACTGAGAAGAACACATTCTTTTGTGGTTACAAGAGGGAGGAGGGAGGGAGGGTGGGAGAGTGTTATTTACTGATTAGATAGTAGATAAGAACTACTTTAGGTGAAGGGAAGGACAATACTCAATACAGGGAAGGTCAGCTCAACTGGACTGGACCAAAACCAAAGAAGTTTCCGGGATAAACTGAATGCTTCGAAGGTCAGCAGAGCAAGGGCGGGGTTTTGGGGACTATGGCTTCAGGGGACATCTAAGTCAATTGGCAAAATAAATTCTATTAAGAAAACATTCTGCATCCCACTTTGAAATGTGGCATCTGGGGTCTTAAATGCTACCAAGCAGCCATCTAAGATGCATCCATTGGTCTCAAGCCACCTGGATCAAAGGAGAATGAAGAACACCAAGGTCACACAACAACTATGAGCCCACGAAACAGAAAGGGCCACATGAACCAGAGACTTACATCATCCTGAGACCAGAACAACTAGATGGTGCCCGGCCACAACCTGTGACTGCCCTGACAGGGAGCACAACAGAGAACCCCTGAGGGAGCAGGAGAACAGTGGGATGCAGACCCCAAATTCTCATAAAAAGACCATACTTAATGGTCTGACTGAGACTAGAGGAATCCCGGCGGTCATGGTCCCCAAACCCTCTGTTGGCCCAGGACAGGAACCATCCCCGAAGACAACTCATCAGACATGAAAGGGACTGGACAATGGGTTGGAGAGAGATGCTGATGAAGAGTGAGCTACTTGTATCAGGTGGACACTTGAGACTGTGTTGGCACCTCCTGTCCGGAGGGGAGATGGGAGGGTAGAGGGTTAGAAACTGGCAAAATTGTCACGAAAGGAGAGACTGGAAGGAGGGAGCGGGCTGACTCATTAGGGGGAGCGTAAATGGGAGTATATTGTAAGGTGTATATAAGTTTGTATGCGACAGACTGACTTGATTTGTAAACATTCACTTAAAGCACAATAAAAATTATTTTAAAAAAAGTCGATAGGACACAAATTGGTGGGGTGTGGAAAACGTAAAAAGATCCCTGGTATGGATGATTGCCAAGTCCTTTAATTTGGTGATTTCACAGCACAGAGGCTCTCTGACTAGGGGCCTGGATGCAGAGCTACTGAATTTGGTCTTTCCTGCTGTTATGAATTGAATTGTGCCCCCCAAAAGTATGTGTTGTAAACCTGATATACCTGTGGTGATAATCCCATTGGGAGTAGGGTGTTTTGTTATGTTAATGAGGCAGGATTAGTGTAGGGTGTGTCTTGAGTCACAAAATATAAGAGGAGCAGCCGGGCATAAGAGGAGCAGCCGGGAAGACAGAGGCCAAGCTACCCGAAGATCACTCAGGAGCACAAGCTGAAAGAGACAAAGACCTTCCTCCAGGGCCAACAGAGAGAGAAAATCTTTCCTAGAGTGCTAAATTCGAACATCTAGCCTCCTAAGCTCTGTGAATATAAATTTGTTTGTTAAAGCCACCCACTTGCACTTCTGTTATAGCAGTACTAGATAACTAAGACCTGCATTGATTTTTATGTATAGATCTATCTGCCTCTGCTAGGATTTGAACTACTTGAGAATAGGGGCAAATGTTACTTTGCTCTTTATCCCCAAAAGCCCCCAACATCGTTCCTAGAAGGCATTCAGTAAAGGTGTTTAGAAGATTAGCATTAATTCTTTCTCTTGAATATCTCTCAAATCCTCCATCTTTATTCCATTCCCACTGCTACAGCCTTGATTCAGGCCTTTTCATCCTTCCCCTGGAGCTTAACAACATCCCCGGTCTCCATGTCTCAATCTCTCCTGCAGGTGACCGCCACACTGCCACAGCATCACAAAAGCCTTCCTGTTATGACTCTCCTTTGCCTGAACAAAAAGATCTAGACTGACCAGCTTTGCTTTCCAGCCTCTCTTGCCACCTGTTCTCCAGGCAACGGGAGCCTCTAGCCCCATGGATGGAAGAGGTCCTTTTACAGCTCTGCCATGAATGCCTCTTCTTTGCCTAGAAAACTTCTACTCATACATCAGAACCCAAATGTGATCCCTTTCCTACTCATTCATTCATCATACTGTGTGTGCCCAGCTGTTGGGAATCCAGTGGAGGGGAAGAAAAGCTTGGGCCCAGCTTCAGATTGGAGGGGGAGAAGGGAAGGGGAAAAAGAGAAAGAGTATTCTCTCCAACAGCTAGAAGTAATTCAAGTGATTTATAAGTGAGATGACAGCTGGTGAGCAGGGAGGCTGGAGACTAGGCAGGGTCCAGATCTCAAGGGCCTTATCATAATTTTAACAGCTAATATCTACTGAGCACTTATTAGATGCCGGAAAACCCTGGTGGCATAGTGGTTAAGTGCTACGGCTGCTAACCAAAGGGTTGGCAGTTCGAGTCTGCCAGGTGCTCCTTGGAAACTCTATGGGGCAGTTCTTCTCTGTCCTATAGGGTCGCTAGGAGTTGGAATCGACTCGATGGCACTGGGTTTGATTTTTTTGTTTATTAGATGGCAACCACTGTTCTAAGTGCTTCACCTGTGTTAATTCACTTCATCCTTACACCACTCATATGAGACAGGACCATTGTCATTATCCCATTCAACAGGGCAGGAATCAAAGGCAAAAAGAGCGTAAGCAGCTTGTTCAAGGTAAAGCTGTGATTCAGGTTCCAGAGCCCACGATCCTAACCACTGGGCTGTGCCGCCATGACATTATCCGCGAGGGTCTCAGTGGGAAGCCAAAAGGTTAGTACAGGGAAATGACATGATGACACATCAGCTGAGTGCAGAGTGATGGGAGGGACTGGGCTGAAGATAGGAAGTGCTGGGAGGAGGTTATTATGTGGCCCCTCCAGCCAGAGAAGTCCTGAGCAAGGCTGGTGGCATGGAGAGCTTAAAGTTGGGCAGAATCCAGAGCTACTAGGGGCACGGAATGGCTGGTTTCAGCCAGGGAGTGGGTGACCTGGAGGGGCAGGAGAGAAAGGAGCCAACGCCTGAGGGCTTTAGCAACTTTCGCTGTGATGGGAAACTGGAAGAGGGCCAGGCTGGGGTGGGGGCAGCACTGCCTAGTCAATGTTTGCCTTCCCAGGCTTCTTTTACAATCTTTGGCTCACAGGATTGCAACAATGATTTGTTGGCACAGTTGGTTTCCTCAGTGGTAAAAACAGGGACCAGGCCTCTTTATGCATTCTCCACCTTGTTCCACGGAGGATTTGAGGTGGCTTATAAAATACGCAAACAACTCAGCCTAGAAGGCCCATGGTTTCCTCTGTCAGGTTCCCTCCATCTCCTCTGGGCCTAGTCCAGTGCCTGGCACCTGGTCAGGGCTTGTGAATGTGTGTCGCTTGAATGAAAAAAAAGGATAATAAAATAATTGCTGAGGGCGTAGGAGCAAGGGAGAAATAAGGGTTGGAAACTAACCAAGGCAGGAAGAGGAGGGGAGGAAAGTGGAGTGGTTAAGGGTGAGAGGCATGGAGTTCCCACGCCACAGCTCATTAGCACATCCTTGGCGAAGTCACTGGACCTCTCTGTAAAACGGAGATAATAAGAGAACCAACTGCAAATGAGGGCCAATCAGTAGAGGACTGGTTAAAAAAAAAGATACATCATAGAATACCATGAAGCCATAAAAAAGAAAAAGAATGCTCTTTGTGTATTGACATAGAATGATGTTCAGGGTATGTCGTGAAGTGTACAAATATAAGGTGCAGAATAGTATGTATGGAATTTGTATAAAAAAGGAATATATATATTCCATAAATATACCTCTAGCACAAGCCTGTCACTTTGTCATACTGTGGTGGCTTGCATGTTGCTGTGATGTTGGAGGCTATGGCATCAATATTTCAAACACGAGCAGGCTCAGCCACAGTGGACAGGTTTCAGCAGCGCTTATAGGCATACCAGGAAGAAAGGCCTAGTGACCTACTTACAAAAAGTAGCCAATGAAAAGCTTACGAATCACAAGAGAATATTGTCTGACTTACATGTTTTGGACATGTCATCAGGACCGAGAAGAGAACATCATGTTTGGTGAAGCTGGGGGCCAGTGAGCATGTGGGAGACCCTTGATGAGACGGATTGGCACATGAGCCACAACGATGGACTCGAACATGCTGGTAATTTTGAGGATGATGTTGTTGTTCTTAGGTGCCATCGAGTCGGTTCCGACTCCTAGCGACCCTGTGCACAACAGAACGAAACACTGCCCGGTCCTGCACCATCCTTACAATTGTTGCTATGCTTGAGCCCATTGTTGCAGCCACTGTGTCAATCCACCTTGTTGAGGGTCTTCCTCTTTTCCGCTGACCCTGTACTCTGCCAAGCACGATGTCCTTCTCCTGACAACTTGTCCAAGGTAGGTAAGATACAGTCTCGCCATCCCTGCTTCTAAGGAGCATTCTGGTTGTACTTCTTCCAAGACCGATTTGTTCCTTCTTTTGGTAGTCCATGGAATATTCTTCTTCGCCAAGGCCACAATTCAAAGGCATCAATTCTTTGGTCTTCCTTATTCATTGTCCAGCTTTCACATGGATATGAGGACAATTGAAAATATCATGCCTTGGGTCAGGCACACCTTAGTCTTCAAGGTGACATGCCTGCTTTTTTTTTTTTTTTATTATTGAGGATGATGAGGACTGGGCAATGTTTCTGTCTATCGTACTCAAGGTTGCCATGAGTCAAAGTCAACTTGTTGGCAGCTAACAATAACAATAACACACACGCGCATACAGGCAAGCACGTGTACTGGTTTATGCATAAAATAGCTCTGGAAGGATACAGAAGAAACGGATTCTATTGGTTGTCTCCAGGGAGAGGAAGTGAATAGGGAGGGGGAAAGACAGTGGTGGGAAGAATTTCTTACCAGATACCCTTTGGGACCTTTGATATTTGGAATCATGGAAATGTACTACCTATTCAAAAATGAGTAAAATTTAAATTAGAAAAGATGAGAAGGCATTAAGCTGAGTGAAACCAGTCAGTCGCAAAAGGACAAATATTGTATGAGACCACTATTATAAGAACTCAAGAAAGGGCCTAAGCACCGAAGAAAACATTCATTGATGATTACGGGGGTGAGAGGAAGAGAGAGGGATATTCACTAACTAGACCCAATCACTTGGTTGGCTAGTGAATATCCCTCTCTCTCCCTCTCACTATCTTAGGTGAACGGAAGGACAACACACAATACAGGGGAAGTCAGAACAGCTGGACTAAACCAAAAGTTAAGAAGTTTCCTGAATACAACCAAACACTTTGAGAGACAGAGTAGCAGGGGCAGGGGTCTGGGGATCATGGTTTCAGAGGATACCTAGAGCAATTGGCATAACAAAGTTATTAAGAAAATGTTCTGCATCCCACTTGGTAAGTGGCGTCTGGGGTCTTAAAAGTTAGCAAGCAGCCATCTAAGGTGCCTCAATTGGTCCCAACCCACCTGGAGCAAAGGAGAATGAAAAACACCAAAGACACAAGGAAAATATGAGTCCAGGAGACAGAAAGGCCACATCAACCAGAGACTCCATCAGCCTGAGACCAGAACTAGATGATGCCTGGCTACCACCAATGACTGCCCTGACAGGGAACACAACAGAGGGCCCCTGAAGGAGCAGGAGAAAAGTGGGGTGAAGGACTGAAATTCTAGTAAAAAGATCAGACTTAATGGTCTGACTGAGACTGGAGGGACCACAGAAGACATGGCCCCCGGTCTCCCTCTTAGCCCAAAACTAAAACCATTCCTGAAGCCAACTCTTCAGGCAAGGATCAGACTGGACTATAAGACATAAAATGATACTCGTGAAGAGTGCACTTCTTAGCTCAAGTAGATGCATGAGACTAAACGGGCAGCTCCTGTCCAGAGGTGAGATGAGACGGCAGAAAGGGACAGGAGCTGGTTGAATGGACATGAAAAATACAGAGTGGAAAGGAAGAGTGTGCTGTCACATTACAGGTAGAGCAACTAGGATCTCATAACTATGTGTGTACAAATTTTTGTATGAGAAACTAACTTGAACTGTAAACTTTCACTTGAAGCACAATAAAAAAAAAAAAAAAAGGTCTGGAATTCAAACCCACCAGTGGCTCCATGAGAGAAAAGACCTAGTAATCTGCTTCTGTAAAGAATACAGTCTAGGAAACAATTTGGGGAAGTTCTATTATGTCCTATCGGGTTGCTATGAGTTGGAATCAACTTGACCTCACACAACATAAGGGATTTATCATTACTTTCAAATAAATTAACAAATACAAATTAAAAAAATAATAAATGAATAAATTAGAAAAGATGAGTAAAATTTAAATTTAAAAAGCAATTAACATTTTTCATATCTAAAAAAAAAAACAAACTCTTTTGGCCCCCTTTCCTTCTGGCTACTGCCGCATTTTTCTGCTGCTCCCTTTACCAACAAAATGGCTTGAAGGGCTCATCTATACTTGCTGTTCCCAATTCCTCTCCTCTCCACCCTCTCTTCAACCTGTTCTATCCAGGTTTTTGCTCTCACCACTCACCTGAAATACTTTCTCAAGGTCACCAATGGCCCTGTTGCCAAGACCAATGGTGATTCTCAGTTCTCCTCAGCAGCACTTGTCCCAGCTGCTCACTCCCTTCTCCTTCAAACACTCTGTCTACTGGGCTTCTGGGATCCCAAGCTCATCGTAGTCCTCCTCGCATTGCACGGGCTGCTTCTTCTCACTCTTGGTATAGATTGAATTGTGTTCCCCGAAAAAGCTATGTTGAAGTCTTAATCCCCTGTACCTGTGTATGTGACCTTGTTTGGAAATAGGGTCTTTGAAGATGTTATCATTTAACCTGAGGTCATTCTGGAGTAGGATGGGTCCTCGTCCTATATGACTAGTCTCCTTATAAAAGAGGCGAAGATACACAGAGATAGACACACAGCAGCGAGGAGACCATGTGAAGACAAAGGCAAAGATTGTAGCAATCTACAAGCCAGAGAAGGTCAAGGATCACTGGCTATCACCAGAAACTAGGAGAGAGGCATGAAACAGATCCCTCTCCAGAGCTCCCAGAAGGAATCAACACATCCGAGTCCCTCATTTCAGACTTCCAGCCTCCAGAGGTGTGAGACAATACATTTCTGTCATATGCCACTGACTTTGTGGCACTTTGTTATGGCACCTCTAAGAAACTAATACATACTTCTTGGCTGGATCCTCTCCCTGGTCTCTAAATGTTGGCGGGTCCCAGGGCTCACCTTTCTGCTTTATCTGCATTCATGCCTGGGTGATCTCACGTGGTTTGTGTTCATGGAACTGCGTGTCAGACACACAATAAATGCAAGGGAAATATTGCTAGATGACTGAAGGAATGAAGAATGAAAACAAAAGATTAGCCTTGAGATATGCATGCCCCTAGTCTACCATGAAGGAGCCCTGGTGGCCAAACAGTTAAGCACTTGGTTGCTAACTTAAAGTTTGGTGGTTCAAAGTCACCCACTGGCTCTGTGGTAGAAAGACATGGTGATCAGCTCCGGTAAAGATTACCATCAAGAAAACCCTACGGAGAAGATCTACTCTGTCACATGGGGTCGCCTTGAATCACAATGGACATGACGACACCCAACAACAGTCCTCCACTTACTGGTGGTAAAAGATGGATTTGGTTCTAAGCTTCCTAGCAGCCAAAACAAAGAGAGAACTATATTCAGTTATATTACAGCAACTAATTAAGTGTTTGGGGTGGGCCCAGATTTTTTTTATTCTGATTCTCCACTCTGGGTCCTCAAGGAATGGAGGCTCTGAGAAGATAGAGGATGCCCTTGACAGCCTGTCTGAATAGGCCCAGGGACAATTTTTATTTGGGAATTCAAAATTGCTCTTCCAGGGAGGAAAGGCACATATGAAGAGCCATTTTAGAAGGGGCCTAAACCACGTGTGTCTCTCTGTTCTGGCTTGAGCCGAAAGTAAAATGCAAGAAGTCAATCAACTGGTATTTGCTGGGGTCTGCTGTGGGTGGGAGCCCTGGTGGTGCAGTGGTTAAGAGCTTGGCTGCTAACCAAAAGGTTGGCAGTTCGAATCCACTGGCCACTCCTTGGAAACCCTATGGGGCAATTCTACTCTGCCCTATAGGGTCACTATGAGTTGGAATCAACTTGACGACAACAGGTTTGGTTTTTTTGTTGTTGTTTTTTACTGTGGGTGAGACTCTGCTCTGGGGGCTTGTGCTCTAGTGAGGGGGGAGTTTATGAGATCATTTCAGGCACTGCTACTGAGAAAGCTCAGGTAGACAATGTGATGATGAGTGACTGGGGACTGCTGATCTAGCCGGGTGGTCAGGGATGAGAAGAGGGAGTTGAATCCTGAGCATTGAGAAGGCCAGGAAACTGTGGCTCAGGGCGTTCAAGAATGTGGGTGTAAACAGGTTTCGACAAAGGTTTGGTTCACAGCCCTCCCCAGCCCTGGGTCAGCTGTGGATCGGAATGGCGATTCTAACCCCAGGACCTCAGGGAAGGGTGCAGGGGAGGCTAGCCATGGGCCAGGGACCCCCCCTCCCCATCACATAGAACTCCTCCCAGTGACCTTGAGGGCATCCCAGCAGGATCAGTCCAAGGGGCTAAAAAAATGTTTCAAAGGCAATGTAGCATAGCAGAAAGAATACGAGTGCAATGAAGTCAAACCCGCTGAGTTTGAACCCCAGCTCCCTGTGTAGAATGGGCCTGTTTCTTAACCTCTCTGTGCCTGAGCTTCATCATCTGTCAAGTGACTGCAACACCTCAGGGGCCTACGTACCTTAAAGGATTATGTGGTTTCAACACCCATTTGGCCCTGGGCCTGGCCCCCACTGGTGGGTTGACAGTCAATAACGGAAGGTGAAAATTATAACTTGGGCAGAACCAACAGGCTCTAACCCACCTCTTCAGCTTTTCCAAGGCGACAGAGGCTTTCCAGGAGAGGAGCCTGTGAGTTCTCAGCTCTTCACGAAAATAGCCTCCATACGGAGCCCCTGGTTTCAGGCAGACGATATCTTTGTTACTCAGCTACGGGTGGGTGGTGGTGCCGCGGCTGCTCATTTCCTGAATGAACAGCTGTGCCCTCACTGTCGGCGGGAATAATCATAACAGTGCTTCAAAATGCGGCCCAGCCCCCTTCATTCAGGCTCTGGCTGCCTGGCAGCCACCAGCACCTGCTCACCAGTCTGGACAGGAGACTGGACAGGAAGCGAGGGGTCTGGCTGTCAGCCTTGCCTTGGCCCATCCACAATGGACCAGGACTCACCCTCCTCAGAACTGACTGGCCTTCAGGCCCTGCCTCCTGGCCTCCAGCCTCAGGTCCAACCACTCTCCTTTTCCTCACCAAATCTCACGCCCGCCTGATCGCCTTTGGACCATCTGTCCCCTCTCCTCACAATGTCTTTTCTTTATGTCCTGGTTCCTTCTTGTTACTTGGATCTCAGCTTTAACATCCCTACCTCAGAGAAATCCTCCCTGACCACCAGTCTAGAGGCAGGCCCCTCTGCGGGCCCACCAGCTTGTAACACACTGTTCTATTTCCTCCACAGCCCATGCCACTGTCGGCAATCATTGCGTTCCTTCGCTTGTGTATTTGTTTACTGTCTGTCTCTTAAAGTCCACGATGAGCGACATGACAGCAGGGACCTTGTCTGCCTTGTTCACCACTGCCACTAGTAGCCAGCATGGGGCCTGGCATATAGTATGTGCTCAACAGAATCTATCAGTCGATGAATGAGTGCACTTGTGATCAAGCAAAGGGACCAGCCCCTCAAACGTACAATCAAACGTCCATCTCTTTCAAGGTTTGAGCAGAGAAGACACCCTGAGGGCTACATAGAGCTACTTGACTATCCCTCTTGTTCCCCTCACGTTTTCACTGCCCCTTGGGTAGAAGATCACCCTGAAAAAAAGCCAAACCCATTGCCATCAAGTCGATTCCTACTCCTAGCAACCCTATAGGACAGAGTAGAGCTACCCCATAGGGTTTCCAAGGTTAGCCTTTCCAGATCACCCTGAGAGGGGCAATAAATGCCAATGATTCATTCGATAAACCCTCATTGAGCATTTTGTTGGTGCTGTACTTTATGCAGACATACAGCCCTGGTGGCACTCTGGTTAAGAGCTCAGCTGCTAACCAAAAGGTCGGCAGTTCAAATCCACTAGCCACTCCTTGGAAACTCTATGGGGCAGTTCTACTCTGTCCTATAGGGTCGCTATGAGTCGGAATCGACTTGACGACAACCGGTTTTTGTGCAGACAGAGACATGACTCTCAGGTAATACTTCCTCAGGATGGTGACAGAATTCTCCACAGAGGGTGTTGTCTGGGCAAAGGCAGGGGGCAGGCAAGTGCACAGCACCTATGAGGAACGGCAAGAGGTTTGGGGTGGCTGGATATCAGGGTTCATGGTGTAGTGGCAGGAGAGGTGGACAGTGGGCACCTCAGGTGATGGGCAGCTGGTTCTGTAGTGAAGTTGTGTCACCAACCCCGCTCTCAGCAGCCATGAGTCTCCTTTCCATGTCTGGGTTATAACCCAGGGACTCCAGACCTGTCACTTCACCAAATAGAAACTCTCTTCAAGGTAACTTAAGCAAAAAGGGGCTTTTTTTTTGCTCACATAACTAAAAAATATTCAGGTACAGCTAGATCCAGGTGTTCAAGGGTCCTGACTCTCCCCACTACTCATTTCCACCTTCATTTTCAGGCAGGCTTTCCCCAAGTGTTGGCAAAAGTGGCCACCAACAATGGCATATTACTCAGCCACCTAAAGGAATGAAGCACTTACACATACTACAATGTGGATGAAGCTCAAAGACATTATGCTAAGTGGATGAAGCCAGACAAAGGTCAGTTATGGTACAGTTCCCAAACTCATAGAGACAAAAAGCAGACGGGTGGTTTCTGGGTGCTGAGGGGAGTGGAGAGTGACTGTTTAATGGGTATGGGGTTTACAAGGGACGGCCTTTGTAGCAACATCCCTGCCAAGTCCTGAGACTGGTTCTATTAGCCAGGCCTGGGCCTGGAGTCCTTGGTCTGAGGGTGGGGAGAGGTGATTCCCCAGCTGAAACCAGGGGGGCAGTTCCCAGCAGAAGGGACAGTGGATGAAGGGCAGGGAAAATCACAAGTGTCCTCTATGGGCCCAGCCCTTCTCTTGGAAGGGCAGATTGTACGTGTAAAAACATGAGTCCAGGAACCCAGAGCTCAGGTCCTGCTCCATCTCTTTCAAGCTATGCAGTTTGGTGAAGCCCCACGATCTCTCAGAGAGTGTTTCCTTATCCAGGTAAACCTCAAAAAGTTGCTAAAAGAAGCGAGTGAGATAATGCCTGTAAGGGCACTTTTATTTATTATTATTTATTTATAATAATAAATAAATGATTTATTTTTATAACAATAAATTTATTATTATCTTTAGAGGAGAGAAAAATAAAGAAGGAAGAGAAGAATTTGAAGGGGGGAGGTTCTCTGGGTAGGTCGTCAGACTGGACAAGGAATACAACCGAAACTCCGGGTCTCATGTGACAAGAGGTAAGATTTATCACCAGTCCTTCTTGTAGAATCAGAAACGTAGACTGTCTGACTGTTCTGGAAGGTTTTAGAATGGCCATGATACATGGTGACTTTGGATGGGCCTGGGTTCATATACCCCTCTAACCAGCTGAATGAATGAAGGCAAGTCCCTCCTCTTATCTGAGCCTTCATTCCCTCACTTATAAAATGGGCGTAATAACAATAAATTATTGGATTGCTGTGAGTTTGAATTAGGGTAAAGCACATTGCCTGGCTTGAAGGAGGAAGCCCTCAGTGCATTTAACCTCACTATTTTCATCAGTTACTTGTAGGTTTTTTGGTTGTTTTCGTTTTAACTCTCTTCTACCTTTTATTTTAATAAGACTTCTTTTAAAAATGCCACCCTGCCTCAGTAGTACTAAGAAGAAATGAGGGAAAGACTTTTTTCTTTCCAAGATGAGGCTGAGGAAAAGGGGCAGAAGAGAAGCTGCTTTCTGGAGGCCTCCTTGAGGCTAGCCCCAGGCTTACATTGTTCTTGAAGCTTTACAGATGAAATATGTTACGTACCCAGCTTTACAGTTGCGGTCACAGGGGATCAGAGATGTAAAATGATTTGCTCAAGGTCACACAGCTTGAAAGTACTGGAGCTGAGATTCAAACCCAGGGCTTGCCTGAGGTGGAAACTGGGTCTTTCTCTGGGGAGTGGGGGGCGGCTGTCCAACTGGGTACCTACCTGGCTTCAGCCACTCACTGCTCCCTGCTCAGAGCCTTCCACGCTCTGTGTGTGTGTCTGTGTGTGTGTCTGTGTCTGTGTGTGTGTCTGTGTCTGTGTGTGTGTCTGTGTCTGTGTCTGTGTGTGTGTCTGTGTCTGTGTCTGTGTCTGTGTCTGTGTGTGTGTCTGTGTCTGTGTGTGTGTCTGTGTCTGTGTGTGTGTCTGTGTCTGTGTCTGTGTGTGTGTCTGTGTGTGTGTCTGTGTGTGTGTCTGTGTCTGTGTGTGTGTCTGTGTGTGTGTCTGTGTCTGTGTCTCTGTCTGTGTCTGTGTCTGTGTCTGTGTCTGTGTGTGTGTCTGTGTCTGTGTGTGTGTCTGTGCCTGTGTCTGTGTCTGTGTCTGTGTAGCTAGGTTATCACTCCCACAGGGTCCTGTTGAATGAAATTCAATAGAAATACCTCAGGGGCCTACTGTACACCAAAGAAAGAGATGAACTCATGTGACTTGCCCACATTTATTCATTCACAAGGGTCTCGGAGCCACATGAGCAGACAGGCCTGAGCATTCCTAAAGGAGGATGGGGACACTCTGAGGGTCCAGAAGGGAGAGGAGGATCTGAGGGCCCCTGGGAACCTGCTCACCCATCCTAGTCTGAAGCAGTCTTCCTGTCTGCTCCAGCTTCTATTCTCCCAGACCCACCACGTCACCCCCCTCCCCGCGTGCGCGCGCGCACACACACACACACACACTCACCACCCTGCTGTTCTCTAATTGCCAGGAATGCAGTGCTGTCCCCCCCGCCCCCGCTCCCCCCTTTCTCCCCCTGAGTTCCTCCCCAACCTGGCTGGCAGGACAAATTATAACATGGCCCTGCCATAAAAGCCACTGTCCCAAAACAGAAGCTTTGGGGCCCTTCTAGACATGGCTAACTCTCTCACTCACACTGTGCCTAATGCAAAAGGGGCTGTCTGGGCCAGAGGCGACAAGGCCCTGTGTCCCTTTAAGCCGGGAGTACAAATTCCCATCCCAGTCCCTCCCTCCTGCTCTCCCTGACGTCAGGAGGAAGGCGTGTGTGAGTGAGTGAGGGGCCGAGGTGCCGCATGCTCACACACACAGAGACATACACACACACACAGAGGCACACACGCACAGCACTTCTTTCAGACCCACCCCCTGCTGCCAGCAACCAGCACCCGAGAGAGGCTGGGTGCTGAAGTGGGTGCAGGAGGCCAGTGCCGGCCCAGCTGCCTGGAAGAGGTAAGGGGCTGGGCTGGGGAGGCAGTGGCAGGGGTGAAGGAGGGGGGTACAACATAGGGGGTGCGGCTCAGGGCTGGGAAGGTGGGCGCTTCCCCTGGGGCTGGACCAGCCCTGCCAGCTTACGGAGGGGACATTACCCATCCTTCCCTCCCTCCCTCTCTCCCTCCTCTGTGTCCCCAGGGAGGCTGAGACTCTGTGTGTGTGTGTGTGTGTGTGTGTGTGTGTGTGTGTGTCTGGGACTGTGTCTGGCTAAGAGGCAGAGAACAGCAGACACCTGCCAAGCCCCAGCCTCCTGTCTGGAAACCAGGGGAGAGACAGGAATGGGAGAACTACCATGCTCCTAGAAGGTGCAGGAGCATCCTTGGAATTTGGGCCTGGGGCTGGGAGTGACTGCCTGGGGCAGGCAGACAGTTGGCCCTGGAGCAGCTGTCTTATCCCGACTCTATTTTTTCCCCACTGTGATGGGACAATTGTGTTAGTTGGCTTGGCGAGGTTGCTCCATGTTATTATTTCCCCTCGGAGGTGCCCCTGACCGAACCTTTGCCTCCCCTAAGACCACACCTCTCCCTGCCTGCTGGTCTCCTCTCACTTCCACCTTTGCCAGGGAGCAGCCCCGAGGAGGTTAGGGGTGATAAGCTGGGGTGGCCGTCACTGGGCTGCCCCTGCGGTGGGTTGCAGGGGCTCAGGGAAGCTCCAGAGTGGCCTGACCCTGGCCCAGGGAGCCCAGGCAGAGACCCACAAGGGAGACAGCAGGTTCCTGCCAAGCTGCCAGCCTGAAGGCTCTTCCCAGGGAGAGGGGAGGGGGTGCCGGGCGAGAACAATAATAAATACAGAGTCTGAACTGCTGCTGGTGGGGTTGGGGGAGGGGAGGAGGAAGTACGGGATGGGGGTATGGGCAACCTCTTGGTAAGCCTGGCACCGTGCCCACCTGGATGGAATCCAGTGGGGGCCTCTCCCTGGGAAGGGGTGGTCCTCAGCCTCCTAGGGGTATGGGGAGCTGTTTCTCCAAACCCTACTCCATCCTAGAGGCCTCTGGCTCTCCAAATTCTGGATGTTTCTGCCTCTCAGCCTTGCCCCGCCCTCCCTCCCATCTCTTGGAAGCCTTATTCCAAATGCATCTATTTCCCATCTCTGCCCCTCTGGCTCTGTCTGCCCACCCCACCCTCACCCCTCAAAAGAGACCAGTGGAAGAGGGAACTGGCCACACAGGGGCCTGGGAGAAGCTGGAGGCCAGTTTTGGCTACAGAGGCCTTTCTCAGGCTGGAGAGTGAAGGGGCGTGATGTTTGATGTTCCCGATGCTCCCTGGGGGCGCTGTGCAGGTCCCAGATGTATGGAGAGGGGACAGACTGCCGGCACTCAGCAGGGGCACTCAGGGCCTGGCTGACAACCAGCACAGCCAGGAGCCAGAGCCTTGTTGGGAGGAGGCTTGGGGCTCAGACCTTCCTTTGTGCAGAGCAGGAAATAGAGGGGCACACATAGGGGGGCTCTTCCCCTGCCCCCAAAGCCAGTGACGTAAAGGTCACCAGGGTGAGGCATGACATGCTGGAAAGCTGGTGAGCTTTGGGGTCAAGTGGACCTGCTTTCTAGTTCAGGCTTAGCCACTCTGTATATGACTCTGGCTGGTCCATTCCCCTCCCCAGGGGGACTCAGAATGGGGAAGTGACTTGCCTAGGGTCACTCAGCCTGGCAGACGTGGAGCCAGGGTACAAACCTGACATCTCTGTGGACATCTCTGCCCACATCGTCAAAGAAACCAAAGACCTTAATCACAGCAGCCCCCAGGGCAGCCTGGGCCTGTGACAAGGAAGAGGGTTAGAGGATCTCCTCAATAATTAAGTCTGCGTACTGGCTGGGGCACCCCCCATCACACACACACACACATACACACACACACACACACTGTGGGAGGGGACCCCCCCCTCACACACACACACACTGTGGGAGGGGAAGGAACCAGACTTAATTAGGTCACCTCCAGCTGCAAGAGCAGCTTGGCACTGAGGTATTTTAAGGAGTGTCTGGGAGGCTGGGGGAGGGTGAACCAGGTTCTGGACAGTGGTCCCCAGGCTGTTCCCTCACCTCCTGGGGCCCACCGAGGACAAGACCAGGATGCTCAGGAAGTCCTCCCATAGTCACCCACATTCCCTGTCCTTATTTTTAAGTAACTGCACTCATTCCTCCCCCCCTTCCCGTTTCTGCTCCCCTATAATGGGGGCTTGGGGCTGGGGTGTTTTATAGGGGGAGTTGTGAAGCTTAGCAGAGTTGGTGAGTGACTCACCCAAGGTCATGGTCTGAGTCAGCGCAAAACCAGAAATAGAACCCCGAGTCTTGACTCCCCAGTTCTTCCACACCCCTGCGCTTCCTTCTGGGGTGGGGGACAGGAGCTTCTGGGGAATTGCCCGTCTTGCCTCCTCGCCTCCCACCCAAGATCTTTCTGCACCACACTCCTCCCCAAATATTTCCAGGCTTCAGAATGGGAAAGGCAGGGGTTCAGGAGTCAGCTGCACCTGACTGGCTGTGTGACCTCAGCAAGTCTTGTCACCACTCTGAGCCTCAGTTTACTCTTCTGAAGAGTGGGAATGCTAATGATAATTATTGGGTAGGGCTGTTTTGAGTACTAATTAAGGAAATGGGGCAAAGGGCTTGGCACCCAGCCTGGTATGTGGTTAATACTCACTAGATGGACCTCCCACGCTGTGTGAGTCTGTTTCTCCCTCTGGACCAGGCCTTCTGAGGGCAGGGCTGAGCCTCTCTCGTGTTTGTCAGCCTGACACCCAGTATATTTCAGTCATGTGGGTATTTCTGACAACCTCAAGGAGGTTGGGCGGGCAGAGCCAGTGACTATCTGTGTAGCTGAGAAGAAAGGTGAGGGGCAGAGAGGCGCAGGTGATTGCCCCAGGTCACATAGCACAGAGGGGGGCTGGGCCCAGGGGCAGCCTTGCCACGGCCTCAGGGCTTTCGTTCCCTCAACCTGCCCAGGCGGAGAGAAACTCCCATGATTAAAAGAGGACCATGGCAGCCATTTTCTGCCCTACTCTTTTTGGGGGAGCTAGGAATTGGAGCAGAGCCCTAGCGATGTAGTGATTGTCACCTGCTGACAGGACTGAGTCACTGCCAGAAGCCCCTTGGCGCCATGATGCTGCACCCTGGCCTCGTTTTGTGTTTACCTCCGCTGGCCCCTTCCTCTGCAGAATCACTGAGTCAGCTGGGTTTGGCCTGCCTGCAGGGAAATGAATATGGGCTTGGCTGGGAAGGCCAGAGTCACACTCGTGGCCTGGGAGACGCCCATTCACAGGAAGACCAGTGACACAGCTCCTTGATGCCTCCCACAACCTGGGAAAGGGTGCTACAATTTACCTTATTTGACAAATGAGGAAACTGAGGCTCAGTGGAGCCGGGAGTCAAACCTGGGCAGTCTGGGTCCTGAGCTGCCTTCTCACCCTACTGCTGGTCCTGAGGGGCATTATTCTGGGCAGGAGATGCCTCCAGACAGACACACAAACCCCTCAGAGGGCTGGGCTTTAGTTTTTTATGAGCTGAAACAAATGTTCCACAAACGTATCTGTTCTCTGCCCTTGGGCAAGTTCATGTTTCTCAGGGAAAGTTCTTTGGGAAAACTTGGTCTTGGCTTGGTTGAACCTGGAACAGAATTTATGCTCATGAGAGGAGCTCTGGTTTTTGTTATTAGACAAATCTGGGCTCCACCACTTACCTGCATGTGACCCTTTTGAAAGTCACTTAACTTCTCTGAGCCTCAGCTTCCTTATCTGTAAAATGGAAACAATTGTAATTTCAACATCTCAGAGCAATTGGAGAGTTGGAAGATGGAAAAGAATCGCCGTAAAGACTTTTGCGCAGGGCATGGTATTCAGGTAACAAAAGCTGAGAAAACCCTCCCTCCACCTGACTTGCCCCTTCCCACAGCAACGTTCTGGAGAGAAGGGCTGAACTGAAGGCCTGCCCTGCACCCCCTTGGTCACTTTACCTGGTCTCCCATGCTGCTGGGCTTCATGCAACATCTCCAAGTCTAGGGCCCAGAGAGGGAAAGGCTATGCCCATGGACACACAGCAAGTCAGTGGCAATGCAGGGCCTGGTCTTCCGAACCCTGGTCTCTGGAGTTAAATGGACCTGGCTCAAGTCCTGGCTCTGACACTGACTGCTGCGTGTGGCTTTGAGTGATTGACTTAACCTCTCTAAGCCTTCGCTTCCTTGTCTGCACAATCAGGATAAAAATGCTATTATTGCTAGTTGCTGTCAAGCTTACTCTAACTCATGACAACTTTTTGAATAACGGAACAAAACACTCCCCAGTCCTGTGCCATCTTCATGATCATTGGTATGTTCAGGTCCACTATTGTGGCTACCGTGTCAATCCATCTCATTGAGGGTTTTTCTCATTTACACGGACCCTCTACTTTAACAAACAATGTATTTTTCTAGTGATTGGTCTTTTCTGATGACATGTCCAAAGTAAACAAGTCAAAATCTCACCATCTTTGCTTCTAAGGGACATTCTGGATGTATTTCCACAACCAGAATAATATCACTGGGCTTAAAGGACTGTTGCAAGAATTATACAAAAGGAGAAGCTCTGGGGCCATGAGGTGAAGGGCAGGGAGGATGAGAGTGAATGGGTGGGCTTGGCCCTGCTCAGTTGGCTCTCCCCTCCCTCCACGCCCTCTCCCCCAACGTCCAGCTCAGCAGCCCTGTCTGGGAAGGGCAGCCTGCCAAGCTCCTGCTCAATGTTTCCCACACTGCATCTCATTTCATCCTCAAACGGTCTTTGCAGGCAGGACTCTGGGAACCACCATTTCCCAGATGAGGAAACCAAGGCCAGGTGGGGGCTGAGGGAGATCCCAGAGCCTTGCTTGCTGGCCTGCTCCACTGACTGCCTTCTCCCCAGGGAGGCCGAGGCAGCCTGCAGCCTCAGTCCAGTGGAGGAGCTCTTCTGTGGGGTGGGGAGAGACCAGTGCCTACCGCTGTAGCTGTAATTCCTTCCTTCTGTGGCCTGCTGCTCCCGGTCTCTCCTAGAGCCATTCTGGGGAGGAGAAGGGAAGGGCAGGCTGCCCTCAACCCTAAAATCAGAACAAAACCAAACCCCTTGCCATCCAGTTGATTCCAACTCATGGCGACCCCGTGTGACACGGAGTAGATTTGTTCCACAGAGTTTTCTTGGCTGTGGTCCTTATGGAAGCAGATCACCAGGCCTGTCTTCCATGGCACCTCTGGGTGAGTTCGAACTGCCAACCTTTAGGTTAGCAGCTGATAGCAAACTGATTCTGTCACCCAGGGTCCTTAAAAAAAAAAAAATTTTTTTAACCCTGGATAAATCAGTGTATCTTTCCCGCTGCCTGCCGCATGCATGAGGCCTGGGAGCCGGTCACTTAGCCTTGGGGTGGGAGGCCTGGCTGGCCTGTGCAGGCTCCAGCTCAGCTGTGTCTCCCTGGTGACTGCTGGAGGCTGCCTCCCCCCCTCGGCCTATGACCTCACAGCACCGACTGTCACGGCCTAGAACAATAAAGCCCGGAAGACTTCACATTGGAGAGATCAGAGAGGGGAGACAGAGCCAGAGTTGCCACTCCTCCTGGTACCCCTGGCCCAGGTGGGTATGCAGACACACCCAGGAGCACTGGGGAGGCCTGGCCCTGCTTCCCTGGCTGTCATCTTGAGTTACTTTGCTGCTCTTCCTCTTATTATTATTAATATTTTTGTAACAGCTTTGTTGTTGTTGTTCGGTGCTGTCAAGTCAATTCCAACTCATAGCAACCCTATGTACAACAGAACAAAACACTGCTGGGTCCTGCACCATCCTCACAATTGTTGCTGTGTTTGAACCCATTGTTGCAGCCACTGTGTCAGTCCATCTCATTGAGGGTCTTTCTCTTTTTCGCTGACCCTCTACTTTACCAAACATGATGTCCTTCTCCAGAAATTGATCCCTCCTGATAACATGTCCAAAGTATGTGCCATCCTTGCTTCTAAGGAGCATTCTGGCTGTAGTTCTTCCAAGACAGATTTGTTTGTTCTTCTGGCAGTCCATGGTACATTCAATAGTCTTCATCAACACCACAACTCAAATGTGTAAATTCTTCTTCTGGTCTTCCTCATTCCTTGTCCAGCTTTCTTATGCATATGAGCTGATTGAAAACATCATGGTTTGGGTCAGGAACACTTTAGCCCTTAAAGTGACATCTTTGTTTTTTTTTTTTTTTTAACACTTTAAAGAGGTCTTTTGCAGCAGATTTGCCCAATGCAATGCATCTTTTGATTTCTCGAATGCTGATTCTGTATGTGTTTTGATTGTGAATCCAAGTGAAATGAAATCCTTGACAACTTCAATGTTTTCTCTGTTTAACATGATGTTGCTCGTTGGTCCAGTTGTGAGGATTTTCTTTATGTTGAGGTGTAATCCATACTGAAGGCTGTGGTCTTTGATTTTCATCAGTAAGTGCTTCCAGTCTCTTCACTTTCAGCAAGCAAGGTTGGGTCATTGCCATAACACAGGTTGTTAATGAGTCTTCCTCCAATCCTGATGTCGTGGTCCTCTTCATATAGTCCAGCTTCTCAGCTTATTTGTTCAGCATACTAAGTATGGTGAAATGATACAACCCCGTTGCATACCTTTCCTGACTTTAAACCACACAGTAGCACTTGTTCTGTTCAAATGACTGCCACTTGGTCTAAATGCAGGTTCCTCATGAGCGCGATTAAGTGTTCTGGAATTCCCATTCTTCACAACGTTATCCGTAATTCGTTATGATCCACACAGTTGAATGCCTTTGCATAATCAATAAAACACAGGTAAACATCCTTCTGGTATTCTCTGCTTTCAGCCAGGATCCATCTGACATCAGCAACGATATCCCCCATTCCACTTCCTCTTCTGAAACTGGCCTGAATTTCTGGCAGTTCCCTACCAATGTACTGCTGCAACCATTTTTGAATGATCTTCAGCAACATTTTGCTTGTACATGATATTAATGATATTGCTCGATAATTTCCACATTCTGTTGCATCTTTTTTCTTTGGAATGGGCACAAATGTGGATCTCTTCCAGTCTGTTGGCCAGGTAGCCATCTTCCATATTTCTTGGCATAGATGAGTGAGCATTTCCAGTGCTACATTTGTTTGTTGAAATATCTTAATAGGTATTCCATGTATTCCCGGTGCCTTGTTTTTCACCAAGGCCTTCAGTGCAGCTTGAACCTCTTCCTTCAGTACCATCGGTTCTTGACCATATGCTATCTCTGAAATGGTTGAACGTCAACTAATTCTTTTTGGTACCTTGACTCTGTGTATTCCTTCCATCTTCTTTTGATGCTTCCTGCGTCATTTAGTATTTTCCCCATAGAATCCTTCAATATTGAAACTCGAGGCTTGAATTTTTTCTTCAGTTCTTTCAGCTTGAGAAATCCTGAGCGTGTTCTTCCATTTGGTTTTTCTGTCTCCAAGTCTTTGCACATTTCATTACAATACTTTGTCTCCTCGAACTGCCCTTTGAAGTCTTCTGTTCAGCTCTTTTACTTCATCATTTCTTCCTTTCCCTTTAGCTACTCTACATTCGAGAGCAACTTTCAGAGTCTCTTCTGATATCCATTTTGGTCTTTTTAACGGCCTCTTGCTTTCTTCCTTGATGTCATTCCACAGCCTGTCTGGTCTTTGGTCATTAGTGCTCAATGCATCAAATCTTTTCTTGAGATGGTCTCTAAATTCAGGTGGGATGTACTCAAGGTCATACTTTAGCTCTCGTGGACTTGTTCTAATTTTCTTCAATTTCAGCTTGCATGTGAGCAACTGATGGACTGTTTCACAGTCGGCCCCTGGCCTTGTTCTGACTGATGACATTGAGTTTTTCCATTGTCTCTTTCCATAGACGTTGTCGATTTGATTCCTGTGTATTCCATCTGGTGAGGTCCATGTGTATAGCTGCTGTTCACATTGGTGAAAAAAGGTATTTGCAATGAATAAGTCATCGGTTTTGCAAAATTCTATCATGCAATCTCCGGCGTCATTTCTATCTATCACCAAGGCCATATTTTCCAACTACCAAGCCTTCTTCTTTGTTTCCAACTTTCGCGTTCCAATCACCAAAAATTATCAATGCATCTGATTGCATATTTGATCAATTTCAGACTGCAGAAGTTGGAAAAAATCTTCAGTTTCTTCATCTATGGCCTTAATGGTTGGTGCGCGAATCTGAATAATAGTCGTATTAACTGGTCTTCCTTGTAGGCATTGGATAGTATCCTTTCACTGACAGCCTTGTACTTCAGAATAGATCTTGAAGTGTTCTTTTTGACAATGACTGCAACGCCATTCCTTTTCAATTTTTCATTCCTGGCATAGCAGATCAAATGATTTTCTAATTCAAAATGGCCAATACCAGTCCATTTCAGCTCACTAATGTCTAGAATATCTATCATTAAGTGTTCCATTTCATTGCTGAAGACTTCTAATTTTCCTAGATTTGTACTTCATACATTCCACATTCCTATTATCAATGGATGTTTACAGCTGTTTCTTCATGCCACATCAGCAAACGAAGATCCCAAAACTTGATTCCATCCATGTCATAAAGGTCGACTCTACTTTGAGGAGGCAGTTCTTCCCCAGTCATCTTTTGAGTTCCTTCCAACCTGAGAGGCTTATCTTCCAGCGCTATATCAATGTGCTGCAGCTATTCATAAGGTTTTCACTAACCATTTTTTTTCAGAAGTAGACTGCCAGGTCCTTCTTCCTAGTCTCTTAGTCTGGAAGCTCAGCTGAAACCTGTCCACTAAGGGTGACCCTGCTGGTATTTGAAATACCGGTGGCAAAGCTTCCAGCATCACAGCAACACACAAGACACCACAGTACGACAAACTGACAGACACGTGGTGGGGAACAGCTTTATTGGGATATAATTCGCTTTCATACAATTCACCCACTTAAAGTGTAAAATGCATTGGTTTTTAGTATATTCAGAGTTGTGCAACCACAATCAATTTTAGAACTTTTTCCTCAGCCTGAAAACAAACCCCATGCCCATTAGCAGTCACCCCTATTCTCCCCTGCCCCCAGCCCCTGGCAACCACTAATCTACTTTCTATCTCTATGGATTTGCCTTTTGGGACACTTCCTGTAATGGAATCATACAATGCATGATCTTTTGTGATCGGCTTCTTTCACCGAGCATGGTGTTTTCAAGGTTCAACCAAGTTGTAGCAGGAATGAGTACTTCTTTCCTCTGTATGGCCAAGTAACATTCCATTGTCTGGCTGGGCCACAACTTGTTTATCCATTCATCAACTGAGGAACACTGGGTTGTTTCCCTTTTTGGTTTGTTGTGAATAATGCTGCTATGAACATTCGAGTACCGGGGTTTCAGTTTTCTTCTCTCTAAAATGGGGACAAAAATGCCACATATGGCCCATTTCTGCCACCTAGGGTGACTCAGAGAGAAAAGCCCCACACCACCTTGGAGGGCTGAGGGGCTATGAGGAACGACTCTTGCTCTTTTGAGGGTGGCCAGGCCCTGGGGCTGTGAGCGTTGCTGGCAGTCTGGGGGTGTTAGGCCAGGAAGGGCCTGTATTGACTCCTGCTGGGCTCACACTCAGCCCCAAGGTGTCCCACTGCTGTGTCATCTGGAGCAGAGGCCTGATGTGATCAGAAGGGGGTAAGATGGTGACCCCTGGGCACTTCCAGCCCCAATGGTGACGATTTGGAGATCCCTGGGCTCTGGATCCTAAGGAGCCTTAAGCCCTTCCCTGGAAGCTCCAGCTTAAAGCTCCAGCAGGCCCCGGGCAGCTCAGGGTCCTTGGGTATGGGAGTGGAGGAGTGGGAGTGGGAGGTGGAAACCTGTCACCCCACCATTCAGCAACTGAGGACTACGGAGCCTCTTCAGATCCCCAGGCTCAGCTAAGCTGTGAGGGAGCACCTCGTGGCCTGTCAGGACCATTTTGCTGATGAGGAAACAGAGGCCAATGGAAGAGCTATCCAAGGTCCCACATATTGCCATGGAGTAGATTCTGACTCACAGTAACCCTGTAGAACAGAGTAAAACTGCCCAGTAGGATTTCCAAGGCTTTAATCTTTAAGGAAGCAGACTGCCACATCTTTCTCCCACAGAGCCACCGGTGGGTTCGAACCTCCGACCTTTCGCTTAGCAGCCAAGCTCTTAACCACTAAGCCACCAGGGCTCCTTTATCAAGATCAGCAGCTAGTAAGTGGCAGAGCTGGAGTGGAGCTTGTGGTCCAGGGCTACTTCCTGGCCTCAGTGTGGTGGGCCGCCTGTCCAGGCTCAATGGACAGCCTGGCCTGGCAGAGGAGCTGTTCTCCCTAGGGCACCACAGCAGCATCTCTTAGGGTTTAAGACTTGCCAGTCCCCTAGAGGGTGGGAGGGAGGGAGGCAGGGGTTGGGGAACTATATTCTTTTCTTCACTAGGGGGACATATCAGGTGAATTTTCTTAAGGTCATCCAAGCACTGAGAACTCCAGGCAGGGGTTTCTATTAATTAACATTGATAATAGCAATTCGTTGAGGATCTACTAGATGCCCGGTGTTGGCACACACACTAAATCATCTGACCCTCAGCAACCTTGCTTGGTAGATATTATCAACCTAATCAGGAAAAGTGTGCATCAGGGTTGTATCCTTTCACCATACCTATTCAATCTGTATAAACCAAAAAACCAAACCTGTTGTGGTTGAGTCGATTCCAACTCATAGTGACCCTATAGGACAGAGTAGAACTGCCGAATAGAGTTCCCAGGGAGTGCCTGTTGGACTTGAACTGCTGACCTTTCGGTTAGAAGCTCTAGCACTTAACCACTACGCCACCAGAGTTTCCGTTCAATCTGTATGCCAAGCAAATAATCCAAGAAGCTGGACTATATGAAGAACAGGGCATCAGGATTGGAGGAAGACTCATTAACAACCTGCATTATGCAGTTGACACAACCTTGCTTGCTGAAAGTGAAGAGCACTTCAAGCACTCACTGATGAAGATCAAAGATCACAACCTTCTGTATGGATTACGCCTCAACATAAAGCAAACAAAAATCCTCATAACTGGACCAATAAGCAACATCATGACAGATGGAGAAAAGATTGAGGTGTCAAGAATTTCATTTTACTTGGATCCACAATCAACACCCATGGAAGCAGCAGTCAAGGAATCAAAAGACAAATTGCATTGAACAAATCTGCTTCGAAAGACCTCTTTAAAGTGTTGAAAAGCAAAGATGTCACCTTGAAGACTAAGGTGCACCTGACCCAAGCCAAGGTATTTTCAATTGCCTCATGTGCACGTGAAAGCTGGACAATGAATAATGAAGACCGAAGAATTGAGGCCTTTGAGTTGCGGTGCTGACGAAGAATATTGAATATACCACGGACTGCCAAAGGAATGAACAGGTCTGTCTTGGAAGAAGTGAAGCCAGGATGCTCCTTAAAAGCAAGAATGGTGAGGCTACATCTCGCATACTTTGTACATACTATCAGACGGGATCAGCCCCTGGAGAAAGTCATCATGGTCGATAAAATAGAGGGTCAGCGAAAAAGAGCAAGACCCTCAACAAGATGGATTGACGCAATGGTTGCAACAACGGGCTCAAGCATAGCAGCGATTGTGAGGATAGCACAGGACCAGGCAGTGTTTCGTTCTGATGTGCACAGGGTCGCAATGAGTCGGAACTGACTGTACAGCACCTAACGACAATTATAGAGATGAGGAAACCGGGCTAAGAAAGACATCCCAAGAGCTCACTGTGGGGCAGGCCCTGTCCTATTCATGTGGAAAGTCATTTAATCCTCACAGTAACCTCTCTATAGGAACCAGCACTATGCCCATTTTACAGAGCAGGAAGGTAAGGTGAAGGCTGAGAGTGTTGACCAAGACTACATAGCTAGTAGGTAGAGAAGCCAGGATTTGAACCTAGGCTGTCTGGAGCCCACTGCACACTTACCCACCGTGTTGAAGCTGTTGAGTGGCTTCCTTGAGGTCAAGTTACAGGTGACAAAGCTGAGATTCGAACCCAGGTCTGTTGGATTTGAAACAGCTAACATTTGTGCTAAACCATATTTCAGACCATCCTCTAGCCACCCCACTGATTCCATTGGCCAGGCCCCCCCCACTACGGAATTGAACTGGAAGGACTTAGAGGTCATAAAACCCTTTTGTCTTTCCAGTGAGGAAACTGAGTCCCTGAGAGGGGCCAGGAGCCGCCAGCCCAGACCACACTCACCTGTGCCTCTCTCTCCCCCTCCAGACGGAGCCCGTGGCTAGTGAGGCTGCCGAGCAGGGCCAGGCCGGGCCCTGCCCGCAAGGACATCCAAGCCCTCCGCCGGCCCCTGTGCCCGGGAGCCCTCCAGGCTCTCCTGCTGACCCCACCATGACATCGGAGCCCACGTCGCCCCCAGTCGTGCCCCCACTCCACTCCCCCAAGTCACCAGTTTGGCCCACCTTCCCCTTCCATCGAGAGGGCAGCAGGGTCTGGGAGCGGGGTGGCATCCCACCTCGGGACCTGCCCAGCCCTCTGCCCACCAAACGGACCAGGACATATTCAGCGTGAGTATCTACCCCTTGCCCAGGACAGGGATCCTGCCCACCCCATCGTCCGAGCCCCTGCGAGGAACTCAGGTCCCACCCAAGGACAGAGAGCTATCTGTGCAGTTCCAGGAACTGCAAGTATTCATTTGTTCATTCACTTATTCCACAAAGATTTGTTAGGCTCTTGATTGGGGTTCTAGTGATGAATAAGACAAAGCTCAGCCCAGCAGCTGCTCGCAATCCAGATGGAATTTGCCCATCATCCATCACCACCAGCAGGGTTAGAGGTGAGGACCCAGCCTGAGTTGTGGCAAGATGATGTATCAGATGAAATGATGAGTGAGCAGAATATGGCTGCTTCGTGAAGTAGTGAGCTTCCCCATTTGGGGAGGTAATCAAGTTTAGGTTGGACATCCTTCTCTCAGAGATCTTACAACAGAAATCCATTTAAACCTGAACAACCTCAGTAGGGGAGGGTGCTGTACAGAGAGGACAGTGGCCAAGAGCCAGGTGACCCATTTGCTGTGTGACCCTGAGAGCCAGTGGGCCTCAGTTTCCTTATCTGTTGAATGGGGATGATGTGAGGACTGAGTGCGTAGTAATTGTGTGTGGTTTCAAGTGTCCCAGCAGCCCCAAGGTGGGCTCAGCAGGCAGAGCCTAGGAGGGCTACGGGGTTCCAGGGAGGTGGGTCCCCAGACCACAGCTCCAAGCCCCCTACCCTATCCCCAGGACAGCCCGCGCCTCGGCTGGCCCCGTGTTCAAGGGCGTCTGTAAGCAGTTCTCGCGCTCACAGGGCCACGGCTTCATCACCCCTGAGAACGGGTCAGAGGACATCTTCGTGCACGTGTCTGAGTGAGTCCCCTTACCTCCCCATCCTTGGCTGGGCCCCTGTCCCAGGGTGCCCTCCCCCACCAAAAAAATGCCTTTCTAGGCCTTTTCCCTCGCTGGCTGAGGTCTGTGCTCCTAGCATTTCTCCTCCTCTCAGTAGGGGCTGGGGGCGGCGCATGGGAAGAAGGTGGGTTAGGCCAGGTAGGAAGGGGGCACTCAGACCCCAGAAGCTTGGGAATCATGGACTCTGCCCTGGGTACCTACTGCATGGGGCCTAAGAGGGCTGAGCCAGTCCCTGGGCCTTTCAGCCTGGAAAAAACCTCAGGCCTGGGTCTAGGACTGGCCTCACCTGTAGCACCAGGGATGACCTGGGGGACTCAGCTCAGCTCCAAGCGTCAGAGACCCAAACACCACAGAAAAGCAGGTACTGTTTGACTCCCATTTCACAGATTAGAGAACTGAGGCTCTGAGCAGCCAGGGCAGGCCACAGGGGACAACTAGGGAGTAGGTGCTGCTGCTGAGCTGACCCCCTCTCCCTCCCACCAGCATCGAGGGGGAGTACGTGCCGGTGGAAGGTGATGAGGTGACCTACAAGATGTGCCCCATCCCACCCAAGAACCAGAAGTTCCAGGCTGTGGAGGTGGTGCTCACCCAGCTGGCCCCCCACACGCCCCACGAGACGTGGTCTGGGCAGGTGGTGGGCTCCTAGGCTGGTGGCTCGGATGCCAGCTGTCCAGGCAGTGGGAGCCACGCAGGGTGGACAGGCAGCAGCCAGCCCCGCGACCCCACTGCACTGAGCAGCCCCAGTATGCACGTCTGTCTGTCTGTGCTTGTGGCTGTGAGCGTGTGCCTCCACCCACCCCCATGACCCATGACTGTGAGCTGGCCAGGCACTGGACTGGGGGAAGATCACCAGGCCTGCCTCTGCTCGTCCACTGTCCCTTCCTCACCCCTGCGTGTACACATAGGACCCTCGCCCTCCTTGTCCACTGAGCCTCTGAGAGCCCACGTCAGGCCTGAGCTGGGGCTCGGGAGGAACAAGCGGGACCCCTGCCTATCCCCTTGCCCCACTCTGCCCTAGACCCTGGCCTGGGGGCACGCTCTGTTGTGCTGCTCCCATTCCTACTCTGGCCTGGAGTCTCCCTGTGGTCTACATTCTTCCCCTCGGAAGCCAGGTTGGTGAGCACTTTGGGGGAGCTTATCAGCCTCTGGTGGAGGGTAAAACGCTGCTGCCTAGGCCCGCCTTCTCACACTCTCCTCTACCCCGTGCACTAGAGAGGCAGGAAAGAAGGGCTTGAGGGTGTAAAGGGGTTTCCAGGTTCCCATTTTGTTGGCACCTGCTCTTTGGCCTGGCAGTGGCTCTATGAACCCCAAAGTGAGGTCTGCAGAGGGCTGGGGGCCCATCTCCTGCAGCTTGGATGGAGCCACCCCATTGCCCAACTCACAAGCCCCACTGATGCTTGGCCATGGGCCTCACCACACCCGCTGTTGAGGCCACAATGCTGGACAGACAACCATCCCCTCAGGCAGGGCCACCACAGGGAGACCGCTGGCCCCTATCTGTGTGGCGGTCCTCTGGCTGGAGTTCCTCTGGGCCAAGATGTGTGTGTGCACTCACTCTGGGGCCGGGGGGTGGCCTGCTTGGAAGGCCAGGAAGGAGCAACACTGCCTCCACCCAGTACTGTCCCCCCAACCAGTTGCCTTGGAGTTGACTGGACGCACGGCGACCCCATGTGCGTCAGAGTAGAACTGTGCTCCATAGTGTTTTCAGTGGCTAATCTCCAGGCCTTCCTTCTGAGGCACCTGAGTGAACTTAACCTCCAGCGTTTTCTTAGCAGCTGAGCACATTATCCATTTGCACCCCCCCAAACCCATGCTTCGCTCCAGGGAGCATATCCTAAGAAGGGTAAGAAATGGGGTCACGAGTTCAGGGGAAGGCCTGCCAAGGATGGTGAGCCTAGGAGACCCAGCCTGTGAGGAAAACTGGGGGCTTGGGTGCCCAAGATGAGGAAGTCTGACTGTCTAGGAGGATCTCCAGCTCCACAGGTGCCCCAAGACCCTGGGGTAGAGATAGACCCCCAGGGTAGAGATCAGCTAGGGTACCTGCACCCCACCTCTGCCTCTACTCCAGAACACAGAGGCCACAGGCCAAGAGCTGCTGAGATGTGTTGCCCAGCCCCCCAAAACTGGGAAAGGCTCAGCCTGCCTGACACCCTACTCTGAGCTGGGGCTACCATGGGCAAGGCTGGACGCCATACTGGTGCAGGTTAACTCCTGGTGCTGCCCAAGGCATCCCTCCTAGGAGCAGGCCTCCTTTTTCTGATGTGGTGGCATCTCATACTGGGGCTATGGGGGTGGCCAAGGGGCAGCAGCTTTCCTCCCCACCCCTCAACAGCGTGCAGTCAGAGACCCTCCCGAGACCCCCCTAGCCATCCAGGCTCCCTCATCCTTCCTAATACTGGCAATAAATCCTCAACTGTGGCTCACTCTGACCTCCTGCTGCCTGTCTGTCTGGGCCCCTGGGGAAGGGGCTGGGGGAGTTCACGAGAACTCTATGGAGGCTCTGGCTTCCTGGGTGGTCTAGGTAAGTCCCTGTTCTCTGTGCCTGTTTCCTCATCAGTAAAGTCATGGCCGTACACATCCGTGTATGGGGCCCATTATCCACTCAGACAGTCCTGGCACCATACCTTGTTCCCGGAACTTTAATATTTGTGACATAAAGTTCTCTAAAACGTGCACCATCCCCACTGCGCTGCACCCATGGGGTGGGCAGGCAGGGCACTCTATCTCGTACCCACACTCACACACACCCTCCTTCCAGCACAGACGGAAACCTGTTCTGTTCAGAAGGACAAGCAGCAGCTGTGGCCTGGGCCTTCGGGGCTGAGGACAGGGACACTCTGTCCTGGGCAAGGCTAGATAGACCCTGGGAGGGTAGGAGGCAGTCCCCCCAGGAGCTGACCAGCTGGGGACACTGTGCACACAGACCCTGGCCTGTCCCGGTCTGGTGGCCCTTGCAGCAGGCAGGAGGGGCCCTGTCACCCCCACACCAGGGCCAGCGTTTTTCTTCGGGCTGGGCTGAGGGCTCTGAAGTCATGAGGGGCAGGTGCAGTCCCGGTCACGCCTCGTGGGCTGTCTCTGGGAAGAAAATCTCACGGCACCGCTGCACTGTGTCCTGTGGGGAGACCACGCTGTGCCCAACGGTCCGGGGGTCGGCAAAGATCTCAAAGTCATTCCCACCCTGTATAGAGGAAGGACAAGAAGGCACGGAGCGGGGGGAGCCTGAGGAGGCGCCAAGGGTTGGGGCCCAACAGCCACCCTGATGTGGGGTCCCTCTTCATGTTGGCTCCTGAGGGCTGCGCCTTCCTCCCCACTCCCTCAGAACCACCAGGAAGCCCGCTGCCTTGCTTTCACCAGGCTGCTGTGACTCACTGGGTGACACCCTGTGTAACACAGGGCAATGTCCAGCCTTCCCTGGACCCCAGCCTTCCAGTCTGTGTAACAGGGCTGATGAGCTCTGGCTATTCGCTGTGAGCCTCCCAGGAGAACTGTTCTGTCACCCTGTGTCCTAGCCTTGACCTCGGATGATTTGAGGGTGGGGGGCTGGGTTGGGCCACACTCACAGGGGTGGTCTCGTTCCCGAAGAAGTGGATGGTGTCGAAGCTGTCCTGGTCCAGGCTGTCCAGGCAGTAGCGCTTGTCCCAGCCCTCAGGGAACACATCAAAGCTGATCATGCCTCCTGGGGGGGGCGGGGGGGCAGATGAGGCTGGCAGAGGGGTGGTTGGAGGGGTGACCTGGGCAAGGCCCTTGTTCTTTCATTCACTCAACAGCCCTGAGTGCCCACTTCATGCCAGGCACAGGGGACAGGACAGACGTGGGACCCTCGCCCTCATGGAAGTTACGACCCAGGTGGGAGAACATATGACAGACAAAATCCCCCTGTAAGTGCTAGAAGGAAAGATCAGGCGATTCTTTTGCAGGGAGGCAGTCCACCCAGCCAACAGGGCCAGGGAAGTCCTCTCTGAGGAGGTGACACTGAGCTAAGACCCGAGCCAGCTGCAGGAATGGTTGGGAATGGAGTTCCAGGCTCGGGAACAGTGAACAGACTCCCCAAGGCAGGGGATGGAGCATCCAGGGAACAGAAGAGGTGGGGAGACAGGCAGGGATGAGACCATGCAGACCCTAGGGTCCAGAAGGGGCCTCTGAGGGTTTGGAGAAGGGGTACAACGTGATCTGTTTCTCTGTGAGGAGCTCTCTGACCATGGGCGAATGAGCTATAGGGGAGGCAGCAGCGGGGAGACCAGCTGTGTTGGTGTCATCTGGAGCTCATGAGAAGCACACAGTGATCAGACCCCAGACCCTCTGGACACAGCCCTGGGACTCACTAGGGGACTGGACTTGGGAAGGGAAGGGAGAACTCAGGGGCGGACTTGGGATGTTGGCCTGAGCTGCTGGGTGGATGGTGGGGCGTTTACCAAGGTGGGGGAGGAGTGGGCAGATAACATACTGAGTCCCAGCCTGCTTTGGGCTCCCAGCTGCCTTGAGGGGTAGGAGGGGCTGCAGCCTGGCGTAGGAGGGGTGGGCAGTAGGAGGAGGGTGGCCCTGGGCGGGCTCCTATGCCAGGGTTCTCAGACCGTCTGTGAGTGGACGTACCTCGTGAGAACCTCAGCCCTTTGCCAGCAAACTCTGTTTTCAGGGCTTCCACAAACTTCTCCCGGATCTTCTCCTTCTGCGGGTGGGAAGGAACTGGACTGAAGCTCAGAGGGCCCTGTGCCAGGCACTCAACTCGTGTGAGTTCACGGAGTCTTCCAGATGGATACCATGATGCCCACTTTACAGATGAGGAAACTGAGGCTCCAAGAGGGGATGCACCTCATTCAAAGTCACACAGCTATAGTGGCAGAGCCAGGGCCAATGTGTCAGTGGACAGGCTATCCTGAAGGAGGCCTTGGAGTACAGGCACAGGACAGAGGTCCAGGGCATGGGACTACCCGAGTCCCAAGTCAGTGTCCATCTCAGGGCAGGGTTCAGCCCTGTCAGCTCTGCTGTATCCACCCAGCAAACCGTGGCTCAGACACCAGAAATGAATGTTTGAGGAGCTAAGAGCATGGAAGACCTGTGAACAGCGGCAGTGCGGATGCCGGGGACACCCACAGCACCAAGCATGTGGCAAAATGCATTTGCTGAGCATGGCCCGTGTGCCAGGGCCTGGGCTTGGGGATTCAGTGGCACCTCCCTTACTGCCCTAAGCAGGACCTGGGAACACTGCAGCACATCTGCAAACGTGGAGTAAGGGGATTCCACCCACTACGCTAAGGCTCCCTCTGGGCCTGGCACTGCTGGAGCAGCCAACTTGGGACCCAGCTCTGCCCGGGCATCTTGCCTGGTATGCTGATGGGGGGCAGGAGGGGAGGGCCACAGGGCCAGCGGCTCACTCAGTACAGAAACGGTCAGCAGAGGCCTGGGGGGCAGGGACCCTGTATGGTCAAAGCAGCAGAGAGCTCCAGAGGACATTTGGCTCGTGGGGGGCCTGAGGCCAGGCTGGGGGATGGGTTTGGAGGCATTCTGGGGACCAGGAGCCCGAGGGTTTCAGCACCAGGCAGTGGAGTGACTAGTCCTGCATTTTGGTGGGAGCTGGGTAGGACTGGAGCAGACAGAGGCAGGTGGTGGCTAGTGGCGTGAACCTGGAGAAGTGATCCAGACTGAGATATCAAGCCAGGCTGCCTGGTGCCAGGCCTGGCTGCTGTGCTTCTGGCTGGGTGGCCATGAAAGCCGCCTGGCCTCAGTGAGGCTGTTTCCTGGGCTAAAAGACAGGAATGACCCTGCCTGTTTCCCTCTCAGGGAAGAGCCCAGGTGAGGGAGGTGAGCCCCCCACCTGCTTTGGCCTTACCTTCCCAGGAGAAGGGTAGGCCCCCAGGGAGGCCAGAGCCTCCGCCAGAGGCTGTTCTGTGGGCCCAGAGTTACAGCAAGAGTGGCCCAAGCTCTGAATAAATATTTCCATGTGGCCCAAGGTGACTGTACCTCCCTGGTCACTGGACAGCCCAAGTGCCTCGTCTGGCTTTGGTAGGTCCAGGACTGTGACCTCAAGCTGGTCACTTACCCTCTGGCCTCTGTCCTGATCTAGGGAAGAGGCTACTCACCCCTCCCTCAGAGCTCTGAAGGACTGAAGGAAGAGTCAAGCACTGATAAGTTATCTGGCTGGTCTAGGACACACAGGAGGATATCTAGAACGTTCACTCCCCCTCCAATACAAGAAGTGGGTAAACAAGAGCTGAGAAGACAAGTGAAGGTGCCGGGGGCTGTGGGAAGCCATAGCACGTGCCACGCCTGCCCTGTGCAGGCTTCTTGGACACTTGCCCTCACCCAGTCCTCACAATAGCCCTTTGAGATGGGAACTACATTATCTCCATTGCACAGATGAGAAAACAGAGGCACACAGTGCTGAAGCCACTTGTCCCAGGTCACTCAGGAAGTAGGAGGTGGAGCAGGGTTTGGAAACCTGGCTGGCCTGAGAAGGACCACCTCTCAATGTGCGTGTGGGGAGGAGGGGGCTTTCTGCCAATGCCAAGCTCATCTACTCCAATGGGAAAAGTCTCCTCGGAGCACAGGGTGGGCTGGGGGTGGGGACCAGTGAGCTGGGAAGCATGGCTACGAATCCCACCCACCTTCAGGGAAGCATCAGAGGGTGGCGGGTGACCCTAGGCAAGTCACTTTCCCTCTGAGCCTTCATTTTCTCATTCGTAAAATAGAGAACATACCACCTTTTCATTTATTCAAAAAATATTTCTTGAGTACAAAGTACTTACTATGTGCCAGGGGCTGTGCTGGGCACAGAGGGGTCCAAAAAAACCAAACCAAGCCCATTGTCATCAAGTCGATTCCGACTCATAGCAACCTTATAGGACAGAGTAGAACTGCCCCATAGGTTTTCCAAGGAGTAGCTGGTGGATTCGAACCGCCGAGCTTTTGGTTAGCAGTTGATCTCTTCTTAACCACTGCACCGCCAGGGCTCCACAGAGGACCCAACAGGGAACAAACCACCAGTGCCCGCCCTTATGAAGCTTATGATCTGGGAGGGGAGTGGACAAGAGACAGATAATAATCAAGATCAAAAAAGTAAATGATGTAGAACATGAGAAGGTGTTTGAATCAGATCACCCATGACACGGATCCATTTCACAGATGGGCAAATAAAGGCTCAGAGAGTGACTGAGGTCCTACAGGCCTAAGGCTGCACGGGGGTGGCACCTTGTCCAGCTCGGAGAACTCGATCCGCTCCTCCAGCGTGCAGCTCCGACCGATGGGGGAGACGTTCAGCATACCGTTCCGGAACTCAATGAAGGTTCCGCTGGTGGTGGTAGGGGTGGGAGGAGGGGTACGGAGCCAGAGAGAACGAGAACAACCCTGAAGTCAAATCCAGCCCCATCTTGGACCACCACGTCCCTGGACTTCAAGGGGACAGAAATCTGCCTGCCAATAAGTCAGGGACCCAGCCCTCTCCTCCCTCAGGCCCCAGGACTACAAGGAGGGGTGGGTCAGGCTGCCAGGGGCTCACCGCTTCTTGGGCAGTCTGAGCAGGGCCATGTAACTGAGGCAGAAGTTGATCAAGTCCTGCAGCAGCTCCTCTCCCAGGTGGTTCTGGATGGTCTGGCAAGAAACACAGGCTCCGAGTGTGGCCTGGCTGCCTGACCCCCAGGATGACATGGTGCCCCCTCCCCAGGCGCAGGACAGCACTAGCAAGGGAAGCAGCATGCCCAGGACAGAGGGCATCCATGGCCTTCCCCCCCTGGGGAAAGGTGGGGTGTCCCTGCTAGGCCCTGGGGCTCTCAGTGCAGGCACTGACCTGCTTGGAGAGCAGCCGTCCGTGTTTATACTGCACTGTCCCGTTCTCAGCAAACACATAGTCAAACTTCTCAATGACTTCAGGGCCAAAGAAGCCAGGGGAGAAGGAAAAAGAGTGAGACCAGGTCCGACTGGTACCCCCAGACAAAAAAAAACCCAGACCAGTTGCCATTGAGTCGATTCTGACTCATGGTGACCCCATGCATACAGAGTAGAACTGCTCCATAAGGTTTTTTTTGGCTGTGACCTTTCAGAAGTAGATTGCCAGGCCTTTCTTCCAAGGTGCCCCTGGGTGGGGCAGAACCACCAACCTTCCAGTTAGTAGTCAAGTTCTTAACCTTTTATGCCATCCAAGTAGTACCCCAGGGCCCAGTAAAGAGGACAGATGAAGCTCGCACTCCCTGGCTTGGCATTCAGAGCCCATCTGCTCCATCCTGACCTGCCTCCCCAGCCTTCTCTCCCTCTGCAGCTTTGTTTTCTCCCACATAAGCCAGTCACACCTCCTGGCCTTGGCTCATGCATGTCCTTCTGCCTGGAGTGCCCTCCCCAGGGCCTCCCCTCCACTCATCCTCCAAAATCCAGTTCCCTCCTCTGGAAGCTTTCCCGATCTTCCCAGCAGAGAGCGCCATTTCCCACTTTGTGCCCCCACAGCTCCTCTGTCAAGGGCTTCCATCACACTGTATTCTCAGGCCTGGCTGCAAGGTGGGGCCAGCGTTTTCAGCTCTGGCTGTAGCAAGTAGCTAGAGTGGGCAGGAGGGGCCGCAGGGGACACAGCCAGGAGTGGTGTGGGTGGAAGGTGATCACCTGGACTATGGAGCGGTGGTGGAGATGGAGATGGACAGATAGGGATATAATTTTGGACTTGCTGGTAGAATGAATGAGGTTTGCAGAGAAAAAGGGAAGCTCAAGGAAGTTTCTGGTTTGAGGAACTGAAGGCACTAGCCTCCACTGAGATGAGACCAGGAGCTCTGGGGTCCAAACCACTTCCTGGGTGACTTCAGAATTCCCCTCTGTTAAAGGGGATAACCATGTCCATCCCGACACATGGCGAGAGGGTTAAATGAAAGCAAGTCAACACACGGTCGTTTTTCAGTAAGTGGTAGCCATTACTAATTACCCCCCATTTTAAAGATAAGGAAATCAAAACTCAGCAGAGAAGAGATGGGGGCTGTACTACGCACAAGAAAAGCGCTGAGAATGGAGACTGCACAAGGGCAGGAGGTTGCCTGCTTTGTTCCCTGCTGTTCCTCCAGGGCCTAGCACTGTGCGTGGCACAGGGGAGGTGCTCATTCAATGTTTGTTGAATGAGGGAGACTGACCCCTCCCCACTCCCTCTACCCCACAGAAACAGTACTGGGTCTTTGAAGGCACGTTGGTCCAGCGATCTCCCGAACTCCCCAGAGGCTCTGGCCCGCTCCTACCTTCATCCCCCTCGCCCAGCTGCTCGGCGATCTTGGAGTAGTCAGAGCCGCCCACCACGCCAATCTGTACCCGACTGCGCAGCTTCTGCAGGAAGGCAGCCACCTCTGGGTCAATTTTCTGGGGTTTGGGGGACACAAGATTCCAGCCGTCAGCACGTCTAGGGCCTCCTTGGTCCTCAGAATCCGGGGAGCCCACGTACCCCTGGACTTCAGGCAGTGCAAGTGTTAGAGCCCAGACCTCAGAACTGGATGCATTTGGACTCAAACACTGGCTCCAGACTCTCACTAGCAGATGACCTTGAGCAAATGGCTTAGCCTTTCCGGGCCTCAGTTTTCCCATCTATAAAATGGGGATCATAGCATAGGAACCACCTGAAGGAGGGGTCACAGTTAGGATTAAAGGAGATAATGTACCCAAAGTGGTTAGAAATGAACAAGCAATTAACAGCTGAGTAAACCAAAATCTAGCACAGCCGACTCAGACTCATGTGTGTCAGAGCAGAACTGTGCTCCTCTGGGTTTTCAAGGTTGAATTTTCAGAAGTAGATCACCATGCCTTTCTTCCGAGGCACCTCTGGGTGAATTTGAACCTCCTAAAAGGTTTTTTTTTTTTTTTTAAAAGGTTAGCACCAGCCAGGGACTCCCACTGGAGAGTAATCATGTGAAAAGATGCCCCATCAGGGAAATGTAAACTAATGAGTTGTAATCCATTTTTTCAAACATTCAGATATGAAAAAAATAAAGCAGCTGACCATCTCTAGACTACACACAGATGGGGAGGGGGGAACAGGAACTCTCAAAGGCCGCTGGTGAGAGAGTACATTGGCACAGCCATTTTGGGAGGTAATTTGGCACAATCGATTAAAATTTAAAGCGTACATGCCCTGTCATCCAGAATTCCCACTTCTCTTGCCCAGGTGTATAAGGAAGTTCGCCAGGGTATGGTTTATAATTGTGAAAAACTGCAAACGACTTAAATGCTTGTCAATTGGTGTTATGGATTACATTGTGTCTCCCCAGAATTCGTACTGGAGCTCTAACCTCTATAAAAAAAAAAAACCCTCTATACATGCAGATATACTCCCATTTAGGAACACACGTTTTTCTTTGTTATGCTAATGAGGCCATATGGGTGTAGAGTGTGCCTTAAACCTAATGACTTTTGATACAAGCAAACCAACTCCCAGCCCCCAGCCTCCATAAAGCCTATGATATTAACAATTCAAAGTCCATACAATGGTTCATAATTAACAATCAGTCGCTTCTTTGCAACACACATCAAAACATTATTACTGTATTATTATGTTAAAGATGTCTTAGTGTATATGGAAGTATGTGTTTAACATTTTTGATGCATAAAAAGGTATACTATGTACTATAAAAAAAAATGTACTATATACTTAGACAAACATTTGACTAACTGGTGTTAGACACCAACCATATCTAACTGTGGCGATTTATACACAAATGTGATTTAAAGGTAGATTTAGGAACGGAACTCGTTCATAATCTGGGGACTGCCTGTATACAAGGCAGATGAGACACAAAGAGAAGCAAGCACAAATGGGGAAAGATAGATGTCACTGGATAGTGACAAGGAACAAAGGAACGCTAGGGCTACAGAAGTTGAGTCAAAGATTCTCCCCCAGAGCCAACAGAGAGGGAGCCTTCCTCTTCAGTTGATGCCTTGAATTCGGACTTCTAACCTTCTAAACTGTGAGAAAATAAATGTCTCTCCTTTAAAGCCACCAATTTGTGGTATTTTCTGTTACAGAAGTACTAGAAAACTAAGACAACTGGAAAACAGTACATACCTACCCTGAAAGGCTATATTGAGGAGTCACAGAACGCATCACCAAGGCTCCTTTCCGCAAAGGTTAACCCACTGCCGTTGAGCTGATTACAACTCACAGCAATCCCGTGAGACAGAGTAGAACTGCTCTATAGGGTTTCCAAGGCTGTAAGTCTTTTTGGAAGCAGGCTGCCACATCTTTCTCTCGCAGAGCCACTGGTGGTTTCCAACCACCAAACCACTGCACCACCAGGGCTCCCTGCCATAAAGATTATGGCCTTGGAAACCCTATGGGGCAGTTCTACTCTGTCCTATAGGGTGGCTATGAGTTGGAGTCAACTTGACAGCAATGGGCTTGTTTGTTCATTTTGGTATAAGGCCACAATGAGTCAGAATGGACTCGAAGGCATACAACATCCTTCCAAAGTGGGAGAGTCCAAAACCTGCAGTTAATTGTCAAAAGCAAGTTGCAGGAAGGCACACACAGTATGATACTACTTACGGAAAAAAAAAGAAAGTGTATCACACACAATGCTTAATATTTCCCCTGGGCAAAAAGAGATCCAGGTTAAGATCTAGCGAGAGGCCACACCACACAACCATTTCTGCTGGAGAGAGGGCTGGGCCTGGGATTGTGGCATTGTCAGAGGGGACTTAAGCTTTCTCTGTTATGTTTTCTCTCTTTACAAGGAGAATGTGTTCATGAATACTTGTATAATTAAAAATTAACTTTTCCAAAGCCCTAAGCACTGGGCCCCACCAGGGACTTAGTAACAGGCCCTTCTCATTCAGACTGTTGTGTCAGTAGAGCAAAGGGATGGAGGAGGGGAGGGTAGTGGGACTGTGCCTAGGCCCTGCAGCCCTCAGTCTACCTTCGCCACCATCCTTTCCAGGCCCCAGGGAGCTGCTAGAGGGCGCGGCCTGATTCCTCCCCGAGCCAGGGGTGGCGGGGGCGGGAATCAGTTGAGGTGGGGGTGGGGCACTCAGGCTAAGAGGATAAATAACCCATCATCTCCAGCTCCTGCCTCCAGAGGAGCACCCTCGGTGGGTCCTGTGGCCCCCAGACTGAGTCGAATACCCACAAGGTGTACGGTGGAGGAGGCCATGGTCTAGGTGGCGAGGGTGGGTCTGGGGGGGGCTCATTCAGGATGAGATCCAAAGGGAGAAAAACTGGGCATGGTGCGGAGGTTGGAGGGTCAACAGGGTGAGATGCCTTTAGAAGGAAGACGGCACTCTTGACTCCCACCCTGTGTGCGCTTCAGTGCCGGCACTGAGACCAGACTGGGCCTGGGCGTCTGGCCTCCAGTGGGCAGAGCCCATGAACTCATCCCAGACCCGCAAGAGCCGTCCCTCCCGCCTTACTAGGTGTGGGGATAAAGTGGGGAAGGGCCTTGGGAAACTAGCCCCCGGCCCAGGCCTGCAAAGCTCGGGGTGGAATGGCTCCGAGGCCCCCACCAGATGGCGACTCTGACGCTTGGGTGCGCGCCCAGCCCTGCCTGGAACCCCGGGTTAGGATGTCAGCTTCAGGTTACTAGTGGGTCCTAAGACTGAAACGGGGTGGGTGCCACCGCTGGGGAAGCGGGAGCGCCCCGGGGCCAGGCCTCGGCGCGTGGAAGCCTCTCGGAGCAAGGGGAGTCCGGTCACCCCTCGCAGCCGCCTCCCTGCAGACCCAGACCCAGCCCCGCCGCTCCGGGGCAGAAAGTGGGCGCTGACGCTCAGGCGGGCTGAGGCGCGGGGGGCTGGGTCCCCATCACTCGCGGCGGGTGGCACCAGAGTGTCAGGGCCCGGGTACCGCTGCATCTCACATTCGATTCAGGGGTGTCCGGGGTCACGCCGCTGCAGGCCGCCACATTCGGCATGTGTTGGGACCCTACCTGGCGAGCCGGCGTAAGCGTCCCGTCCACGTCAAACAGGCAGAGGACGCGCTCCTTCCTGCGGGCGCCCTCGGCGGTGACGGCCATGGCTGCAGCTCCGCGCGCCGGGCGGAGTCGTGGGTTGCGGCCGCCCCAGCCCCGACAGTAGGTGGAAGGGGGGCGGGAGGCTGGGTCTGATTGGGCCAAGGGGTGACGGGGCGTGGCCAGGGCGTGGTCTCGGTGGGCTAGGGATTGGCCGGGCGGGGCAGGGGAGGGGTCTGAGCCGACTGGGAATAAAGACTCTGCCCCTGGAGGCGAAGGGGCGTGGCGAAGGGCGAGGTGGAGCCTGGCGGTTTCGGTCGGATTGGTTCGCTCCAGGCGGAGGCGGGATCTGGACTTGGACAGGGCGGGAAGGGAGGGGCGGGGCCAGAGCTGGGCCCGGCGGGATGATTTGATTGCATCAGGCCGAGAAGGGGCTGGACTGGGCCAGAGCCTACGGACCTCACTGCAGGGCCAGGCGGGGCGAGGGTGGGGCGAGGTGGGACTCTCCTCGCCCGCGATCAATCACTCTATGACTCATCACCTCCTGTCTAATCCATTTGCTCTAGTTGGCGTTTAAGAAATCCCTTAATGGCTTTTGCTCAGGCCTTGGACTTTGCCAATGGCCTTCTCCCACCCTTAAGTCCCAGCTCACGGAACACCGGCTTCAGGAAACCTTCCCAGATCCCTCTATTCTTAACTATTTAAGCATCACGTTGACTGTGGAGTCGGTTCTAGGGTTGACGTCTCAGCTCCACTACTTTGGGGGATCCACTTCAACTCTCTGAGGCTTTGGGTCTGCATCTGTAAAATAGAAAGAAAGAAACCACCTACTTTGCAGAGTTACTTTGCAGATGAACAGAAATAATAAATGTAAAAGAGCCCACACAACCTGGCACATAGTAGGCACCGCCCCAACGGAGACCTAGATGCAATTGACAATGTTATTGATTAAATAGTTATTGCATGTGTCAAAAGCCTTAAACTGTGCAGATCTTTGGGCCAGAAATTCCACTTTTAGAAATCTGTCCTGAGAACATAAAGATAAGCACAAACATTTTGCCCTAGAGATGCTCATGGTAGCATCGTTCAGAGCAAGGACAAATAGAAAAAAGGAAAAAAATAGGGAATTGGTTAAATGAACTGTGGTCCATCTAAAAGATGAAATGCCATGAAGCCACGAAAATCTAAGCACTGTATAATATATAACATAGAAAAAGCATGATCTCATTTTTGTAATGGAAAAATAGCCCGTCCATCTGTGGGTATAGATTTTATGGTGACTTTCATAGTTTTGGGGTTTTTTTTTCACCTTTGCTTTTCTGTTTTCCAACTTTCGCATTACGCATGTGACCTCCTCATGATTATCACAGTAAAAAATTATTATTATTTTAAAAAACAGCAGTTCGTCTTTCAGCTGTGGATATTCCTGGGTGGGCATTCTTGCTGCTTCCACCAGCCTCACCCTGAAACCTGTGATCAACTGTGGCAGCTTTGGACACACAGAGACACACTCATCCTCACACCTGTGAGTGGCACCACTGAACACAATTCTTTTTTGTTATTTATTAACTTTTATTGAGCTTCAAGTGAATGTTTACAAGTCAAGTCAGGCTGTCACATATAAGTTTAGATACATCTTACTCCGTACTCCCACTTGCTCTCCCCCTAATGAGTCAGCCCTTCCAGTCTCTCCTTTCGTGACAATTTTTTGCCAGCTTCCAACTCTCTCTATCCTCCCATCCCCCCTACAGACAGGAGATGCCAACACAGTCTCAAGTGTCCACCTGATATAATTAGCTCACTCTTCATCAGCATCTCTCTCCTACCCACTGTCCAGTTCCTTTCATGTCTGATGAGTTGTCTTCGGGGATGGTTCCTGTCCTGGGCCAACAGAAGTTTTGGGGACCATGAACGCCGGGATTCCTCTAGTCTCAGTCAGACCATTAAGTATGGTCTTTTTATGAGAATTTGGGGTCTGCATCCCACTGATCTCCTGCTCCCTCAGGGGTTCTCTGTTGTGCTCCCTGTCAGGGCCGTCATCGATTGTGGCCGGGCACCACCTAGTTCTTCTGGTCTCAGGATGATGTAGGTCTCTGGTTCATGTGGCCCTTTCTGCCTCTTGGGCTCTTAGTTGTCGTGTGACCTTGGTGTTCTTCATTCTCCTTTGCTCCAGGTGGGTTGAGACCAATTGATGCATCTTAGATGGCCGCTTGTTAGCATTTAAGACCCCAGACGCCACATTTCAAAGTGGGATGCAGAATGTTTTCATAATAGAATTATTTTGCCAATTGACTTAGAAGTCCCCTTAAACCATGGTCCCCAAACCCCCGCCCTTGCTCCGCTGACCTTTGAAGCATTCATTTTATCCCGGAAACTTCTTTGGTTTTGGTCCAGTCCAATTGAGCTGACCTTCCATGTATTGAATGTTGTCCTTCCCTTCACCTAAAGCAGTTCTTATCGACTAATTAATCAGTAAAAAACCCTCTCCCTCCCTCCCTCCCCCACCTCGTAAACACAAAAGTATGTGTTCTTCTCAGTTTATACTATTTCTCAAGATCTTATAATAGTGGTCTTATACAATATTTGTCCTTTTGCCTCTGACTAATTTCACTCAGCATAATGCCTTCCAGCTTCCTCCATGTTATGAAATGTTGCACAGATTCGTCACTGTTCTTTATCGATGCATAGTATTCCATTGTGTGAATATACCACAATTTATTTACCCATTCATCCGATGATGGACACCTTGGTTGCTTCCAGCTTTTTGCTAATTTAAACAGAGCTGCAATAAACATGGGTGTGCATATATCTGTTTGTGTGAAGGCTCTTATTTCTCTAGGGTATATTCCGAGGAGTGGGATTTCTGGGTTGTATGGTAGTTCTATTTCTAACTGTTTAAGATAACGCCAGATAGATTTCCAAAGTGGTTGTACCATTTCACATTTCCACCAGCAGTGTATAAGAGTTCCAATCTCTCTGCAGCCTCTCCAACATTTATTATTTTGTGTTTTTTGGATTAATGCCAGCCTTGTTGGAGTGAGATGGAATCTCATCGTAGTTTTAATTTGCATTTCTCTAATGGCTAATGATCGAGAGCATTTTCTCATGTATCTGTTAGCTGTCTGAATATCTTCTTTAGTGAAGTGTGTGTTCATATCCTTTGCCCACTTCTTGATTGGGTTGTTTGTCTTTTTGTGGTTGAGTTTTGACAGAATCATATAGATTTTAGAGATCAGGCGCTGGTCGGAGATGTCATAGCTGAAAATTCTTTCCCAGTCTGTAGGTGGTCTTTTTACTCTTTTGGTGAACTCTTTAGATGAGCATACGTGTTTGATTTTTAGGAGCTCTCAGTTATCTGGTTTCTCTTCGTCATTTTTGGTAATGTTTTGTATTCTGTTTATGCCTTGAACACAATTCTTTTGACAGGCACATTTGTTTTTCTGTCTTGATAATTGTAATGTCCTAGGGTGATCCCTGGAGTCAGACTCTGGAGAACTGTAGTGTGGTCCCAGCTAACTATATTTAGACAAGTCACCTTCCTTGTTGGATCTCAGTTTCTTTAGTTAAATTTTCAAAAGACACATTGCATTACGCAAATCTGCTGCAAAAGGCCTCTTTAAAGTGTTGAAAAGCAAAGATGTGACCTTGAAGACTAAGGTGTACCTGAGCCAAGCCATGATGTTTTCAATCGTCTCATATGCATGAGAAAGCTGGATGATGAATAAGGGAGACCGAAGAAAAATTGATGCCTTTGAATTGTGGTGTTGGTGAAGAATGTTGAATATACTGTGGACTGACAAAAGAACAAACAAATCTGTCTTGGCAGTACAGCCAGAGCACTCCTTGGAAGCAAGATGGCGAGACAACATCTCACATACTTTGGACATGTTATCAGGAGGAATCAGTCCCTGCAGAAGGACATCATGCTTGGTAGAGTAGAACCCATTGCCATTGAGTCTATTCGGATTCATAGCAACCTTATAGGACAGAGTAGAACTGCCCCACAGAGTTTCCAAAGAGCACCTGGTGGATTTGAACAGCTGACCTTTTGGTTAGCAGCCATAGTACTTAACCATTATACCACCAGGGTTTCCTGGTAGGGCAGAGGGTTAGCGAAAAAGAGGAAAACCCTCAACGAGATTGTTAACCAATTAGGATCCGTGCCCTGGAGCAGTCGAGCCAGTGAAATGTACTCCAAGTCAGAAGGAGTGAGAAAGTTTATTAAGGGGGTATATATATCACCGGAGACCTGACAGCAACACAGCCTGTCTCTATGGAGTCCCAAAGAGCAATATTACTTTAGAGCATATATAGGATTTTTACAAGCACTCAAAGTGTCTTTGTAGTCCGCAGATGGCATTCATTACAAGATAGTGACAAAAGACTCTCAGACTAAAAAGATACATGCTGGACATCTCTTTTTCAGGCTAAAGATATACATATCAGACACCTGGGCTCTGATTTTCCTGTGGGAGGTTGTAAGTCACAGGTGATTGGGACAGAACAAAACAAAGTTATTTGCATCAGATTAAAACAAAGAACAAAGTCATTAACATTAGGTCAAAAGAAAGTCATTAAGAAAGGTATGTGAAGGAGTAGGCAGGCAGAGGAAGGAGAAAAATTTATAGGTTCATCATGGCATTAGTTATGTCAAACTCTCAGTGGCTCATTTTGGTGAAAAGGAGCATGTTGGGGAGTATAACCGTCACAAAATTGATTGACACATTGCCTGCAACAATGGGTTCGAGCGTAGCAACGATTGTGAGGATGGTGCAGGACCAGGCAGTGTTGCATTCTGTTGTGCATAAGGTTGCTATGAGTCAGAACCGACTCAACAACACCTAACAACAATCCTCACCTCAAGGAGCCCTGGTGGTACAGCGGTTAAGCGTTCAGCTGCTAACTGAAAGGTTGGTGGTCCGAACCCTCCAGCTGCTCTGAGGAAGAAAGATGTGGCAGTCTGCTTCTGTAAAGATTAAAACAATTCTACTCTGTCCTACAGGGTCGCTTCGAGTCAGAATCGACTCAGTGGCAATAGCTTAATCCCTACCTCATAGGGCTGTGACAGGTGAGACAGCAATAACTGAGACTTACTGATCTAGTACATGCCAGCCACCATACGGGGCACTTGAGAACATACCTTCATTCACTCTCATAGCAACTCTGGGAGGTGTTGTTGCCTCCTCTTGCTGAGGAAAAAGGAAGGGATGTACCGCAAGACCACCAGAGGCGGGTACAGCTGAGATCAGATCAGGGCGCGGGGAAGGAGGCACTTGCCACAGGTGCAAAATTTACAGGGGAGCCAAAAAACTCAGTAATCAAGATAAATAAAGTTTTAATGCAGTATTTAAAAAAAATCTATGATGAGCAAAATGTCAAAATCTTAGGGTCCGTAACAGGAGCCATATTGGAGCCTGAGGCAAAGGAAAAATCTGGCCTGGCAACAATTTGGTTCATTCTGTCAAAAAATCTATTGTGCTAGACACTGTTCTGGGTTCAGGAGCATTGCAGGGAACAAAGGCCTTGCCCTTAAGGAGTTTTTGTATTTTCTGTTGAATGCAGACAGCAAATTGTTGTAGGGAAAACACATCCCAAAATTAAGTAAAGCAAAAAGAAAGTTTTATTCGGTATAGATTCAAAAAGGCAGAAGTGGGAACTTGGGCAAGCATGCTGCCAGAGCCATGTCTGCCTGAGTCCAAGAAAATATTACAGAATAAGCAAAAATGGGAAAACAGACAAGCATGCTGCTAGAGCCCTGTCTGCTCAAGTCCAAAGATTACAGAAGAATCCAAGAGTGGGAAAACGGACAAGCATGCTGCCACAGACAGCCATGTCTATTCAAGGCCAAAGAATATTACAGAATAGGCAAGAATGGGAAAACAGACAAGCATGCTGCCACAGCTGTGTCTGCCTGAGTCCAGAGAATGGTACATAGTCATCGGTACATATTAACATTACAAGTGGGCAAAACCATCGAAAGCTTCGCCTTTTCACAGATTGGCTAGAAACTGTGATCCTACATTTTGAATTGTCTTTCTTAACAATCACTGGTGCAGGCAGGTTTCAGTAAGGACAGTCAGAAGGGTCCTCACTGGTCCAGCAAATCTTCTATTCACTAAATGTTAATAGAAAAAAGATAACAGTGGAAAGTCTTTTATGTTCTGTTTGATTGGCTTTTGTGAAAGGTTCCCTAAAAGAAATTTTCCAAGATTATCCTAGCTATTGTCTTTATACCTCAGGACCCAGTTAATGTGTCCTTGTGAGCCCAGCTCCAGCTGGGTCACATTCACTGTGCTCAAGGACAGGGAGTAATGATTTCAATACTATTTCCTAAATCAAAACAAGCCCGGTTTTGCCTTCTTGGGATGACGAGTGACCAAACTCTATCACCTGCACTTACTGCTCCATCCAGACCTGGTCTCTGTGACAGATTGGCTAGAAACTGTGATCTTCCATTTTAAATTGTCTTAATGATCATTGGTGCAGGTTTCAGTAAGTGACAGTCAGGAGGGTGTTCATTGGTCCAACAAATTTTCTATTCACTACATGCTAATAGAAATGATAAGAGTGGAAAGTCTTTTGTGTTCTGGCTTATGTGAAAGGTTCCCTGAGAGATATTTTTCTCCAATAATTTCCAAGATTGTCCCACCTATTGTCTTTATCTCAGGGCTCAGTTGATATGTCCTTGTGAGTCCTTGTGAGCCCAGCCCCAGCTGGGTCACATTCTGCATGCTGAAGGACAGGGACTCATGACTCTAATATTATTTTCTAAATCAGCCACCAGGGCTCCAAGGAGAACTCAGAGGGAACTGGCTAAATGCAGATTTCTCAGCCCTAGGCCTGGCGTGGGATCCAGAGATTCTGGGATGGCGCCACTGGGAAAGACAAACAAAAATAAGCTCCCTTGTCCCAACAACAGCACACCCCAATGCCGTTAGACCTGTGGTTAACTTGTCTCCTTACAAACACCTTTCACAGTCTCCCTGAATTCTCACCACAACCCATTTCGTCCATGAGGTCACTGAAACCCAGAGCAGGGGCAGGACTTGCCCTGAGGCACAGACCCAGGGGGACCAAATGGCTCCTGTGGCCACCAGTATATTCCTTTAAGAGGGAGGTTCATCCCCAGCAACTGGTGCTCAGATGGGGCCCTGGGTAGGCCCTGGGGTGAGGGAGGAGCAGGGCTGGGGGATGGGAAGTCTGGCTCAGAGGGTGGCTTCTAATACACTGGAGAAAGCAAGCCGTGACTGAAGGTGGAGGGCCTGAGACCCCAGCCTGGAAGGAAGATCCTGGGCTCTTCTGGGTCAGGCAGAAGGTTGAGATTTGGAGGTTAGTGGTTTCCATGTTTGGTTTGGGTGGAGTAGCCCCTACCTTGGGCATTTCACTTACTTTTCCCAGTAACCCTCTGAGGTGAGTTCCCTTAAACTCAATTTCTAGTAGGTACTTGATACATTGGCTACCACAATGGACTCAAACATAGTAACCATTGTGAGGATGGCATAGGACTGGGCAGTGTTTTTTTCTGTCGTATGAGACTGAACAGCACCTAACAGCAACAACAAGGATACCAGAGAGATAAGTGACTTTTCCAGGGTCACATGGCACAGTCGGAATTCACACTCAGTCCTGTTCCTCCAAAGCCCATGTTTTCCCTGACTCCTGGCTGTTGGTAGAAGGCCCAGTGTCAACATGTTGGGTGAATACAGGGCCTGTGGACCTTCTTTCTCTACCTAGAGTGTGACTTTCTAGAGTAGGCCATCTCAGGCTGAAGGGGCAACATCTGTGTATTGGGGTATACAGTCAGACTGACAGGTCCTGGGGCTGACCCTCCCCAGCCAGGTTGACCTTGGCCAGGCCCCTCCCACTGTCTGAGCCTATTCTTCCTTTATGAAGGGGACAAACACTGGCAGCCTCACTGGGCTATCGGGAAGCTGGGGGTGGGGGAGGGATTTGCTTTAAGAGGCTTCAAGAAGAGCAGGCCAGGGCTGGCCACTGGTTTTAACCTCACCTTGGTTCAGGCGCTATGGAGGTCGGGGAGATTGTGGATAATGAGTGTTTTTTTGTCCACTTTTTAAAATGCCTGCCATGCTTACATTGCTTTCACAATAAACAAGTCCATTGAATTGAAAGCAACAAGCTGAGACATGGTATTTGTGGACTGTGGTGGCTGTTGCTGGGTTGGCTCAGGCTCCCTTGGGGCTCCCTCAAAGCCAGTGGGGACAGAGATGGCCTGGGCTGCAGCACTGCCTTGCTTAAGGGTGGGGGCAGGTAGCAGGTGTGGCCGAGGTGGCCGCCATCTGACATCTGGGTTTAGTGGTCTCTTGCCTTTGCCTGGCTGGTGCTCTTCAACCTTTGTTTTGAGAAGGCATGTTTCACAGGGCTGTTCCCCTCCTGGAGGGCAGGGACCCACTGTAACTTGATCAGAACTCAGCTCCCAGAACCTTGAGAACTTGGACAAGTCACATCTCAAGTCAGGGCTGGGAGAGGGAGAGGAGCAGCAGAGCTGGGAGAGAAGTCCCGCTGGGAGGGGCCTTAGACACCACCTGATCTGTAGTTTTCATTCCACAGATGAAGAAACTGAGGCCCAGAGAAGGGAAGGCATGACCAAGTTCTCACAGAGTCCAGGTCAGTCTGAATCCAGGTCCAGGGCTCTTTATGACCCACCCAGACCCTGCCCGTGGGAGGGCACCAGGAGGGAGGAGTCAGTCCCAGGGGTGGGGAGAGGTCAGGAAGGCTTCATAAAAGCAGTGCTGGCTCTGGGCCTTCAGCACTGAGTAAGGGGTTGTTCTGAGCGTCAGCGGGGAGAAGGGTCGAGGCTAAGCAAACAGTGAACAAAGACCTGGGGAGCCGGCCCACTGAGGCAGTAATAGGGACCCTCACTTACACCGAGGGTGTGGTGGTTGGAGAGGTCTGGGGCAAGCTTGAGAAGGGCCCTAATGAAGGTGAAGCGGAGGCGTTTAGATGTTACCCCGTGTGCCTTTGAGGGGCCAGCACGGGGGCCTGGATGGGGCTAGGTGACTTGGGGTACGGAGACTGGGAGACCGTCCCTGAGTTTTGCAGTGGCCTCTGTCCACAGCGCCACCTGGCGTCCACCTCCCTCACTGCAGCGTGACCTTGCCTGCCGCCTTCTAGCTGGGGAGACAGTTGGGACAGAGACCTCTACAGGAGACTCAGCGCACCTGAACTCCTAGTGGATCAGAACCAGTTTCAGGACCACGCTCTGCCCCTTCCAAAACAGCCCAGGCTCCGTGGTCAGGAATTGACCTTGAGTGTCTCTCAGGCCAGAGCCCCCATCTGGTCCAACTACCCAGACCAGCCTGGGCAGGTACCCTCCTACACCATCACCCCACTTCAAAGCAGGTCCTGCCTCCACACACAGCTCACTCCGACTTAACAGCTCCTTCAGGCTTTGGCAACTTTGTCTGCTAGAACGTTCTCTTCTCAGAGCTTTCTCTATCCCTTTTGTCCCCCCGTGGTTCTAGCTTGCTGGGACTGTTCAGATCTTCACTGCATGCTGAGAGGTACCAAACGGCATGTCTAGTGTGTGGGTCTTCAAATGCACAGAAATGTCTGGGAAGATGTTTGCCAAAATGTTAACAGCGGTTTCTTAATCAAAAAGCAAACCCGTTGCCGTCAAGTTGATTCCGACTCATGGCGACCCCATGTGATACAGCGTGGAATTGTGCTGTGATCTTTACAGACGCAGACTACCAGGCCTTACTTCCATGGTGCTGCTGGGTGGGTCCAAACGGCCAACCTTTATGTTAGCAGCCGATTGCAAACCGCTTGCACCATCCAGGGACCTCAGTGGTTTTAGGATGATAGAATTTTAGGTTTTTTTTTTATCTTTGTACTTTTATCAGTTGCTTAATTTGTCTGAATACATATTATCTTTATACTCATATAACTAAAGCCAACAACAATAACAAAACTATTTTCATTTTGGAAAAAAAAATTGAGAAATTTAAGTACACCCAAACCACAGCTGGAGCAGCCCAGTAGAAGCCCATGGAGGCAGAGTGAGGAGGGCTGGCAAGGGCTCCACAGTCCCACAGGCCTTGCCTTTGCCTGACCGACGCTCTTCAGCCTTGGTCTTGAGAAGTCAGCGTTCACGGGACTGCCCTGCTCCCTGTCCTCTAAGCTCCTGGAGGGCAGGGACCCGCTGTAACTTGGGGTGCTTCTTTACAGATGTGGGCACACAGCAGATGTAGGTACACCTCCCTGCTCCCTGATTTTCTGCTGCCACTCTTGGCACCACCCCTTCCCCCGTCCCGCAGTCCGTTCTCCACACAGCAGCAAATCGGATGTCACTCTCCTGCTAAAACCATAAACTGCTTTCCGTAACCTACAAGGCCAGATGTGGCCCCGTTGGCCTCCCCAGCCTCAATCAATGCCTTCTGCTAGTCTCTGCTCTGGCATCCGTTTGGTCTCTTTTCACCTGCTACCTCCTCTGCCTGGAGAGTTCTTCCCTCCCACCTCTCGTCATTTAGGTTAGGTCTCAGCTCACATATCACCTCCTCGGAGAAGCCTCCCAGACCTCCTAATATCCCCCCTCACACACTAACCTGCTGCCTGGTTTTACTTTTTCCCTAGCACTGTCACCCCCTGAAATGACCTAGCGTGTCTACCCTTTTGTCTCCCAGGCTCCCTGGAGTATAATCCCTGCCCAGGGAAGGGATCTTGTCAGTTTGTCCCCCACTGTCCCCCAAGCATGGAGCCCAGTGCTGCCTCATGAATGGTGGGCTCTCAGAGAAACCTTGGTGGGGTTGACCTTCCACGAGTTACAAGGTCTAAGGGTAAGACACCTGTTTTCTGCTACTTTCCCAGAAGCAGGGCTTATGTCCACAGCCCCGACACCCAGCAGAGGAGCGCCTGGCCTCTGGGTGGAGCTCGCTCATTGGAGGGCCCAGGCAGTGGCTGTTGAATGGCTTCTGCCCTCTGGGCCTGACATTTATAGAGCATTTAGCCTGTAAGTGCTTTACATTTGCCCCTCAGAACCATTCTGCGAGGTGGGCACCATTCCCCCACGCTACAGCTGAGGCAGACTGAAGCTGACTGGCCCACACGTGGCTCAGTTGGGATTTGAGCAGAGGCTGTGCTCTCACTGCAGGCCTGATTACTCCAAGACTCCTGCCTCCCAATCTGTCAGCTCCTAGGAAGCAGATGTCAGCCAAAGCCACCTGTCCTCTGTGCGGTGTCCTTTGGAAAGATGGAACCTCTTGTTTATTCTTTTATCGTAATTTAGATGGCTTACAGAGCAAATTAATTTCTGATTAAACAATACACATATTGTTTGGTGACATTGGTTGCCAACCCTATGACATGTCAAGACTTTCCCCTTTTCGACCTTGGGTTCCCTGTTACCAGCTTTCCTGTCCCTTCCTGCCTTCTCATCCTTGTCCCTGGGCTGGTGTGCCCATTTAGTCTCATTTTGTTTTATGGGCCTAATCTTTGGTTGAGGGGTGAACCTCAGCAGTGAATTCAGTACTTGAGCTAAAAGGGTGTCAGGGGGCCATATTCTCGGGATTTCTCCAGTTTCTGTCAAACCAGTAAGTCATCTTTTTTTGTGAGTTAGAATTTTTTCCTATATTTTCCTCCAGCTCTGTTTGGGACCCTGTATTGTGATCCCTATCAGAGCAGTTGGTGGTGGTAGCCGGGCCCCATCTAGTTGTGCCAGACTCAGTCTGGTGGAGGCTGTGGTAGTCTTGTTTATTCTTAAGCTAGTATATTGAAAAAACGTAGTACCTCAATTAGCAGGTCTCCGCAGAGTGCTGGTAATGCAGCCTGGATTCAACGGGAGCCACTTCCCACCTGGTTACTTAGTCTCTGCACCTGTTTCCTCATCCATAAAGTGGGACCAATACCACATCTCAGGTCTGTTGTGTGAGTGAAAGTACCAAGCACAGGCCGGGCTTGTGCAAGATACTCCCTCATGGTTGGCCTACTGAATCTGCAGACACCTGCAGGCAAGCTGGCCCGACTGGTAGTACTGGAGGGCATCGGAGGCGCCATCCACACTGACCAACACCCACTTCTCCCCATCACCAACACTTGTTAGTCAACAACTAAGCAAGACTTGTCCAATGAGGTCATTGTAGTAAGGTGGGGACTGGTCCTTGGGGTGATAGACCCAGCCTATAGCCAAGTTGAAGCTAGAAGTAAACATTTATTGGTAAGGTCAGACACCCCGTTGAAGACCAAGATTCCCTGGAGAAAGATCTCACAAGTTGGGAGCCGGATGACCAGGCTTTGGGTCTTACTTGACTATCTCTTGGAAGGTGATCTTGGGCAAGTGGTATTCTCTCTGGGCCCTTTCTCTGTCTTTATAAACAGTGAAAGTCATACATTCTTCCTTACTATGTCACTTCTTATCCACAAGGCTTCCAACCAAACAAAGGAGACACATCCAGACACAGAAAAGTTAAGTTCAGAGGGAGACAGATGAGGAAGGAGCTGAGGGTTGCTTCATGGTGAACACGTCCCCAGCCCTTCAAAGCAGGACACACACGCAGCAGGCAGAAATGAGTTTATTGCATTAGAAAAAACACCAAAGAAAACCAGCAAACACCTCCATACTAGATACAATTATTAGTTGGACTTCAAGGGCATAAAGGAGTTTCAAAGGTACAAGCTTAACTTCTGGAAGGGGGACAGTCTCATCTCTCCTCCTTCCCTGCGCCGTTAAACCCACGGAGCTCTATGGAGGTGGTTCCGTTGTGCGACGCAGTCACACGTAAGACTCATTTCCCACTCTGCTTCCCTGCACACGCCCGCGTGGAGTTGGCTGATCACAAAGAGCATGCTCCTGAGGCTCAGGGGTAGACAGAAACATGAGGATGGGGTCCTGGCCTGGGCCTGAGCTTCCAAAGCCAGTGACGGGGGAGGGGGCTGGCGTGGGGAAAGCCTGCCTTCCTGCAGAGCTCTGGGAAGACTGCTGACTGCCCCCCACATCTCCCCTACAAACCCTCGGGCACAGGCATTGGCATAACTGGCTGTTGGGCACCAAAGGGGCTGTTCACTGAAGCAAGTGGTTCAAAATCTCTCAGGGGAGCCACTTAGGGAAACTTCTCAGGATAGCCCTGGGTCTGGAGGTGACTGCTGGGAGAAGTAAAACCTGGTAAGCCTGGACATAGGTGGGTGGGGGTGGGAAGAAAAGGAGCTTGTGATGCCTGGTGCCCTCCAGACAGAGAGAGAGGGCTGGGCAAGGCAAGCTGGAGCAACTGACAGGACAGAAACCCAGGTGGGAAGCCGAGCAATGGCCTAGGCCCACTTGTTACTCTCCCCGGGAGATATCCAGCCTCTGAAACCCACCCTCCTTGGGCCCAATTCTGCCAGCAAGTCAACACTGAGCAACAGCCCTGCTAGTTTCTGCTTTAATGTATCATTAAACCATGCACGCTGGCAAACTAGTGGGTCTTGAGAAGAATTAAACTGCTCACTGGTTTGGCCTCCAACCTTAATGTCTCAAAGTGTCACCTGACACCACAGCTGGACATGCCCCTGTCCAGGTCACAGGTCAACATTGAGGCAGAAAAACATCTTTCCTCTAGCTGAGACCCTGATGGCGTCAACTACATGGTGGAAAGCAGAGATGGGAGAGGGTGGGGCCAGAGAGGAGCAGCAGTTTTGGGGAGAGGAAAGGCACCTGCTCCAGGCCAGACCCCCAGGAGGGGGCAACATCATACACAAAGTCTGAGATGTGGTGCAGAACTGTGATAGGAAGGGCATGAGCCAAGGATGCCAGAGCTGAGACTCGGGCACTTGGAAGCTCAGAGTTCCTTCTCTATGCTCACTTCCCCAAAAACGAATGTCGGGGAGGCTCACGTGAAGGAAGGGAATCCAAAAGCCTCCAGATCAGAGCCCTCCAGACTGCTCCCTGCTATATAAGCTCCTAGCAGGAGGTCATTAGGAAGGGGCCCACTCATGCCCCCACCAGGCCTCCTTAACGAATCACAACAGAAATAATGTATGTCTTAACCACACATTTAGGATCAGGTCAAAGTCCCTACCAGAAATAACTCTGGACTTCCTTGCCATCTTGATTATTACTAGTCTTCCTACATCAGGCATACCTCCTATATCTGCTCTGAACCGAGGGAGACCGGTTCCCAGCCTAATACTGCATACTGGTTTGAGCGGGGTGGTTACAGTGACTGCAAATAACCTCTATTATGATTTGCAGACAAAGGCCTGGGTCTCCTGCCCTCAGTCCAGACCATCATTCACTCTGTCTGATAGGTCAGCTAAGTGGAGGAAACCCGTCCCGTCATTGTAGGTAGCAAGGCAGGTTTTCTAAAAACAACGTCGTCGGAGGATTGGCAATCGGTCTGGGTGGGAGGAGGAATGAATGGCTTTATCCTGTTTTCTCTGGCCTGACACTTGCTGTCACACTCCCTTATTCCTGAAGCTTCTGGCTGCCCCAGCCCTGTGCCCTTGCTTGGTCTCCCAAGAGTGGGGAGGGGAGGTGACAGAGGTGGCTATGGAGTTCACTTAGATTGGGTCAGTCATCCTGAAAATGGTCCCATGTGCACCAAAACCTTTGGTTCATTTATCACCCATGGCTTCAGGGCCATGGGTGTTGTCAAACTCACCTGGGTCCCATGGGGGATGGCAACTTGGGTGGAGTGTGGGCGTTTTCTGGAAAGAGGTTCTAGGATGGGGCTCCCTAAACTGTCTCTTGCTTTCTGCTTAAGCAAACCCCCTCCCTTTCTCCATGTGGAGGACGCTTAAGAAACAGCGTCAAAAGTGAACTCACAGACAAAACAGCCTTAATAAATTAGTATAATACCATTAGAAGGGATGGCATTTTGTTCTGTTTCTTAGCAGCATTGCCCTACACGAGGCCTGACGATCTCCTTCCCTGGGAAATTTAAAAAGCCGTCCCCTGGTTATTAGCTCTGATGTAAAATTATAAAATAGAAATCTGGTAGGGTTTGTTTTGTTTAAAAAGGAAAAGCCCCGGCGAGGCAGGGCGGTCCCATGCAGTCCTGTTAGCTCTGGCCGTTGGGTCTGCCGATGGCGTTCCCTCCGGGAGGCTGGATCTGGATGGAGTCCAGGAGGGGCCGCAGTGCCTGTCCAAAGGGTCTGCAGAGGAGACAGAGGAGGGAGCTAGGGTGGGCTCTCAGATGCAGATGGTGGCAGCTCAGCCCCAGAGGTCGAGTCGGGGGTGGGGGGGCGGGTGCTGGCAGTATGGGCACTGGCACACAGGGAAGAAGGCACCATCACTTCATTTACTTTTCTCGCCTGCCTCACACATCAGCTTTCTTAGAGGACAGCTCTGAAACAGCCTGTTTTGCTCTTTCCCCCTTGGAGTCCCTTCCTCGGTGGGTGCTACTGTCTCACAGCCTTCACCTCTAGCTCCTCCTCAGGCTGTGGCTGAACAGGCTGGCTATAGACAGGGAGCCAGAGCTTTCGGTGCTTTCTGTACTTGTACCTCTCATTTTTTTGGCATGAGAAAATAAAAATAAAGTTTGATCGATGCAGAAGAAAAAGGATATGAAAAAGAACAGAAAATCAGAGTGAGGCTGGCATCCAATTGGATCCTTTCAGGAACTGAGGCCTTTCAGGGAGTACAGGGGATCTTCAGGAAAAACCATAAATGCCAGGTTGCCAGAAGATGTTAATGCCACTTTCTGAAGGGCCCCTGCTTTGCTTTCATAGGTGCTTAACTAAAAACACACTGCAGAAACTGGAGTTTGCTGGCTTCCCAAGATTCCTGCGGCCTTAAATCAGGTGACCCACACCTCAGTCACTGGCTGCCTTTTTCTTCAGTGGATACTGCTAGTTTTAAAAAGCATCCCCAAGTTCAGAGGGAATGAAGTACTCCAAAGCATAAAGAGATGAAACAAAGAACTATCAACTCTTACTCAGACAAACCCAGAACTCCACCCATCAAGTAATACCCACAAGAACATTCCAGCTACTTGAGTTTGCTCAGGGCCGGGTAAGCTAGATCCCTCAGGAAGGCTGTGGGCTTTAGTACACCCACCAAGGGCTGGGAAGGCAGGGCGGGGCTTGGGAGACTGGGGCTCCTTACCAGCCTGAGACCACACAGCCTTGTTTCCCCACCCTGCTGAGCCTGCCAAACATGCTGGGATCCCTGTTGGACAGGGCCCTAGTCAGGAGAAACCAAGTCAGGGTCAGCAGATGGATGTGGTCCTGGAGTGAGGTTAGGCTGCCTGAATGCAACAAATGGCAGACGGAGGGAGGAGGGGATGGCTCCGAGTGTGTGTGTGTCCTTTCAGGGAACACTGCCTGGAGCAAGGCCCACAAGGCCCTCCAAGGCTTGGACCACATCACGGCGGGGGGGCTACAGAATGTTCTTGAAGAAAACATCACTGAGGGCTGACTGCGTGCTCCTTCAAGGAGCTCGTGGTGCCGTGGAGAAGACTAACAAACAACCCGTGACAAAACCAGCCCCTGCTCAGTCTCTGACCTACTCTTAGCTCGTCTATCTAAAACTGGGCACTTCCAGGAAGTGCCATGCTCACGCACAGTGGGAAAGACAGATATCAGAACCCTGTACAAGATTAGAGCTGGTGTCAGGTGGGTTTCTAAATTCTGCAGTTATACTTTGGCCGGGTAGACCTGGTCCAGCTCCAGGGAGGGTGAAGGTAATACAGGAAAGCACTGGTGAGTGGAGAGAGTGGTGCCCTTGTGTGTTAACAACTGTCCCCCCGACAGGTTCTACCTGGCTTGGGTGGCTTCTGCTGAGATTAGGGGAGGGCAGATATGGGCCAGAGGAGGGGCAGTGATTGTTAGTGGGCATCTTAGAGTTTGGGCAAGCCAGGGACAGAGACAGAGGCCACACTTACGTGGAAAGAACTTCAGAGGGAAGGTCAGTGATGTAAGAAGGGATTTTCCGCCCGGTCAGGAACTGGGCCACTTCGTTGCTGAAGGTGTTACAGTTGTGTTCAAAGAGGTTGTAGGCCTCACCTCTGCACATTGTGAGAAAGGTTTGGAGAACAGATATAAACAAGCAAGCAAACATCTACATGGAGTAAGTCAAACCTGGTAATGGAATGGTTAGCACAGCTGCATTTGAGAATTGCGATTTCCCTTCTTTCTTATACTCCAAAAGGACTGTTAGGTTTGAGATGTCAGAGAAATACAGCCAATCTGGCCCTTTACAAATAGATTTTTAAGGGATGTATGAAATGAAAATGAGTGGCTCTTATACAGTTTCAGGAGAATCTTTATAATCACGAAAGCAGAGCTCTGGGGTTAGAGCATAACTCCTTGGAGTCAACTAAAGGTTCTTTAAGAGAAACTAAAAAACCAAACCAAACTCACTGCCATCGAGTTGATTTCAACTCATAGTGACCCTTTAGGACAGAGTAGTACTGCCCCATAGAGTTTCCAAGGAGCGCCTGCTGGATTCAAAATGCCGCCCTTTTGGTTAGCAGCCAAGCTCTTAACCATTATGCCACCAGGGTTTGTATTTCACCCGGCCCCGTCTACGAACCCTGCTTTTGATTTTCCTGATGAAGCACTTGGCCAATACAGGTTGAGAACAGCATTTGCTGGAACAACAGTGGCCAGTTTTAGTCAGAAGGAACAAACAGCCCCTCCTCGGACGGACGGGGGTGGAATATCTGCTCAGAGCGACTCTGGGCTCTTTTCGTGGCATGAGAGCTGCCTTCTCTTCATATCCATTCAGCAGATGCCGGGCCAGGCTTTGTGCTGAGTGCTCCCGGGAATATGACATGGTGGCCACCCGCTGGGGGTCACTTATCTAATGGGGAAGACAGACACAACTGACCACCACCCCTGGCTCCACTCACCGGAACAGAGACTCCCCCAGGGAAGACAGGTACTCCAGAAAGATTTCTTCTGTGACTTCTGTGCTCCCCACATCAACCACAGAGTCTGGGGGCCCAAGCAATGTCCCTCCCTAAAAGAGCCAACCCAAAGGAAGTCATTAAGTCACTATTTCCATCGAATTTTTAAACGTGCCTTTTCGCGGAATACCACAAACGTGCTGTGTTCCATTTTCATTGTTAACTTTGAGTATCCTGGGCAGATGAAGTGTATTATTTCCTGTTTGTATCGAGGCTACAATGGCTTAGGGCATTCTGGTGACTTTCTATTGCCATGTGCCATGTGCCCCGTGCTGGCAGCATGGCTAAGAAGTCAGAGCTTCTTGTTTCTGGCAGAGCCCAGGGAAGCTGAGTCTCTTGAAGGACTGATCCCTTACACTGTCCAAACATTCCCTTGATAAAAAGAAGCCCAGAATCTGGTCTCCTTTTGTCCCCAACATGCCTGGTCATGAGGGCAGAACAGGACAACAAGAAATAGCTTACACTCAATAGGCCATCTCTCCATCCAGCCAATTTCTCTTTGTCACACACTTGATATCCCTTATGACAATGGGAAAATGTGAAGGACTGAGAGAAATCTGGCAGGCTGGCAAATATTTCTATAATTCAGTTCTCTTTTGATTTGTGAGGCTAATCCAATGGTGGTAATGGGGTTCCCAAGCAAGGGAGTTAATGGCCCCTAATTTTTTTTTTTTTAAAGGAAAATAGAAACCTTTAGCCATAGGGTTAACAGACAGCCACCACTGGGGAAACCAGCCAATGGGGAACCAACAGGATCACTGGAAAGGGGTTGAGGAATAAAGAACGTTCCTGAACAGAGCCCCTGGAAAGATCACTAATCACACTTAAATGGTTATTGCCCACCTATAATATGCTTGACTAAGGACACCACTGTGAACAGGATCGGTACTTATCATAGTCAGAGAATAATTATCTCAAGAGTTGGAAGAGATTAAGAGGTCACTATTTGACCCCATCATTCACTCATATATCAAATATATTAAGAACTTACTATGTGGCAGGCCCTATGCTAGGAACTGGGGGTATGATGTGGACAAAACAGATGAGATTTTTGCCCTCATGGAGCTTACAGTTTAGTGGGGAAGGCAGATAAAAAAAAAAAATCCCATAAACCAATGTATAATTATAAGTTGCAGTAAGGGTCTTGCTAAAAGCAGAGAATGCCATGAGTATATGTGATAGAGGACCTAGCCAGTCTGAGGGGTCAGTGACACTGAGTTCAAACCTGAAGGGTGAGGAGACATTAACCAGGTGGAGGAGAAGTGAAGTATGCTGATGTCCGATACAGGTTTAAATGTCCAAGGTGTGTGTGAAGAATGAGAAGGGGCTGGAGGTGGGGGAGGGCACAACCCAACAAGAGGCCAGAGAGGGAGACAGAGACTAGATCAGGTAAGGTCTTAAAGGCTATGCTGAACTTTCTGGGTTTTATTCCAAAAGCAATGGGAATAAGCGGAGGAGTGCCATGACCAGATTTTCCTTTGAAAAGGTCACCTGGCCTCCCGAGCGGAGAGGACTGACTGCTGAGGAAGAGGAGCTGCAAGGAGACCCGGAGGTTAGTTCAGTGGCCCAGGCAAGTCGTGAGGGCGGCCTGGATTAAGGTCAAAGCTCTGGTGAAGTGGGAACAGATGGACAGACAGATGGATTTAAGATTCGTTTACAAGGTAGAGCCGACTGGGCTTGAAGAAGCGTTTGCTTTAGGATGACTTCCCATCTGTGAGCATCAAATGGACGGTTGCTGGGTCTTTGCTCACGCACTTTGTGTGACAGCCCTTGGATAGCTCTGACAATTTTTTCGGAAAAGGGCATGGGTTTTAGAGAAACCTAAGTTCTCGTACTGGTGCCACTTACTGGCTGTATAATTTGGGGCAACCCATTTTACCTCTCAGAGCCTGCATCATGCAGCTTAACGCTGGCTGAGTTCATACTATGAGCCGGTCGCTGCGCTGGTGATGAGGATATAAGACACTGCCCAGCCCACGAGGAGCTTACAGAGTGGCCTGCTGTGGCAGAAACAGTCCATTTCACTCAGACGTGCTCAGCATGAGGCAGAGGGCCCCACAGGTGTGTGGGGGCAGAGAACAATTGGCTGGGGGCCTGCGGAAGGTTTCTTTGAGCTGAGCCTTAAGAACGTTATGAGGAACTATGCTACAGGGCTCCAAACGCAGGGCTAGGAGCCAGAAGCGAGACAGTGAAGCAGAGTTCCTGGTCTACGGGAACCCCCCAGGAACCTGAGACTGCTGCTCAGAGTATGGGGGAGGGCACTCACCGGGGGACAGCTGGAGATACCGCCACTGCCGAAGAAGAATTCATCCTTGTGTACAACTATGGAGGTATGCCTGCCACACAGAGAAGGGACAGAATGAGCCAGAAAACTTACAACTGGTCAGGAAAAAAGCAAATACCACGCTGTACCTAGAATAATTCTGCCCAAGGATATGACTGTAGTAAACACCCTTATACAGCACAGCAAACAAAGGCACGAGTAAGATACATACCACAGATCAGAGTTTTTCAACCTCGGCACTACTGACTTTTTGGGCTGGAAAATTCTGTTGTGGGGGGCTATCCTGTGCATTCTAGAATGTTCAACAGCATGCCTGGCCTCTACTCACTAGATGCCAGTAGCACCTGCCCCTCCAGTTGTGACATCCAAAAATGTCTCCACATGTTGTCAAGTGTCTCCTGGGGGGGCGGGGGGCAGAATTGCCCCTGATTGAGAACCCCTGGTGTAGACTGTAAGCAGGGGTGGGTCCCTGGATATTCACCCCGATATGGACACATTAGTGACTGAAACAAAGCTCTGCAGACCAAGATGTGTTTCTAGGATTCTAAAGCTGATGTGAGCAGTTAACCTGGGCCATGCTGTGGAACAGACCAGATGATGTTAGGTGTGGATCTATTTCAAGTTAAAGTGCTCATATTACTTCTTTGGTCCAGTCAACCAAAGCAGAGGGTCATTCTGGTCAACCCAAAAGTCAGCAGGCTCTAGGAATCCAGATGGAATACCTGCTGACTTAGGGTTTCTTAATAAATGGGACTGAGAGCTCAGTCACCACGTTGGAGTCTCACAGGAGAGGGTCTAGTACTGACAGACAAAGAAGGAGCTGGTATTAAGATAGAAATGTGGGGCCCTCAAGACTTCTGTGCTTAGAAAGCTTGGTCAGGGGTGGACAGGGCAGGGTTTCTCGACATTGGCACTACTGACATTTTGGGCTATATAGTTCTTTGTTGCAGGGGACTGTCCTGGGCATTGTGGGATGTTAAGCAACACCTTGGTCTCTACCCACCCAACAAAAATGTCTCTAGACACTGCCAAATTTCCCCTGGGGGGCAAATTGGCCCCTGGAGGAGAACTATCGCTTTAGGGCTTGACGATTTAAGACGTGGAGAGCAAGACGTCAAGTTGAAAGTCAGACTAGAACAAGAAATGCATGGGGTGCTGCTTTGCTCACAAACCAGTCAACTTAAGGAGTCCACCCAACTTACCAGATGCCTTCCAGCTGTTTCCCTGTGGAGAAAAGAAGAGATTTAGCCATTTTGGGCTGGACTAACTGGCCTCCCAGCCTGATTAAATTCAGAATACCACTCAAATCCAGAGTAACCCATTATATACCTCTTGGAGGGTTTTCTAGGAATACAACTCTCTGCCAGTAAGCAAATACCACGTTGCACTGAGAATAACGTGCCCAAGGATATGAGTGTGGTGAAGAGCCTTATAAAACTCATCGAACAAAGGCATGAGTGAGATACACACCACAGATCAGAGCCCTTAGGTAGTGATACGGGATGTTGTGCTAAGTGAGTTGAAAAGTGATCAGTGTCCTTTATCAGAACCCAGGGTAAACACACTGGTATAGATGTACCCCAACTTTGTGCCTGCTCTTCTTTTTCTTTTGGGGTTGATTCAACTTTACCATTTTCATTTCTCTAGGTCTCATCTACAGTAAAACTATAGTAAAACCAAAAAACCAAAACCAAACACATTCCCGTCGAGTTGATTGTGACTCATAGTGACCTTATAGGACAGAGTAGAACTACCCTATAGAGTTTCCAAGGAGCCCCTGGTGGATTTGAACTGCCGACCTTTTGGTTAGCAGTCATAGTACTTAACCACTACGCCACCAGGGTTTCCATAGTAAAACAATAGTATAGAAAAGCTATACCCATTTTTTTCACTGAGCATATGTGAGGTGAAATCGTTCAGAGAACGACAAAGCAAAACTCTGAAAATGCCGTCCACTTGAATAGTTAGTGCACATTTATTCTGTACCTACTAAGTGCCAGAAACTCTGCTAGGTGAGGAAACGCTCAAAGGCAAATGGAAAGAGACCCAAATAGATAATTAACTAAAACACAATGTTGATAAGCTCTATAATAGTAGTCAAAATAACATCAGGTACTGTACACGATAAAGAGCTGCCTTCCTGAATGGCAGTTCAGCCAGTGGAGGAGTAGGGGTGCGGCGGACGTTTCTGGCAGAGGGCGTAGTAGGTGCAGGTGTATGGGCTGAGGAAGACTGAGCTCCTGAGGGTAGATCAGATGATGCAGTGACTGTGGGAAGAGGAAAACTGGCTGGCAGGCTATCGAGAAGCAGTTTGGACTGGGACTGAAGGCTGTCCTATACTGGGACACTGCCGGGGAGTGGGGCCGGGGAGGGGGGTGGGGAACCGAAGGTTGTTAGACAGTAGAGGGTCTCTATCAGGTCCGTATTTTGAGAAGATAACAATAGTCCCAGTACAGAAGATGAATCAGAGGGAAGAGAATTGAGAGAGTAGACTAGAGGGAGAAGGCCATCTCAATGGTCCATGGGAAATATTAAATGACAGTACTAGGGATGAAGGAGTCTTGGTGGCACAGTGGTTAAGCACTTGACTGCTAACCAAAAGGTAGGCAGTTAAAACCCACCAACTGCTCTGCAGGAGAAAGTTGTTGCAGTCTGCTTCTGTAAAGATTATACCCTTGGAAACCCTATGAGCCAGTTTTACTCTGTCCTGTAGGGTCGCTGAGTTGGAACTGACTCGACGGCAATGGGTTTAGTTTCTGTGTTTTACGCCTAGGGATGAACAGAAGGGCAGTGAACGATGTGAGAACATCAGACATCACCTATTTACCTTTGGTTTTATAATTCCACATGGATTGTTTGCTGACTGGCCACTGTTGCTCTCTGTGTTTTGCCCTGTGACTTTCTAAAGGGTGGAACTAAGCACTGCATGGAAGGAAGCTTGTGCTTCTCCCTTGCGTGTGAGGTCCGTTATTTCCTTTCCCAGGTAAATTACGAAAGGTCAAATAAATACCTTGCCCCTTTAAGAAGGCTTTTTTAATTGATAACATCAGCCTCATTTTCTTCTTTAGCAAAGACAAAATAAACCATGGCTCCTCTATAGTACTCAAACTGATGGCTCAAACCAAAAAACCAAACCAGTTGTTACTGTGTCAATTCTGACTCACTGCAACCCCATAGAGTACAACTGCACTCCATAAGATTTTCAAGACTGTGACCTTTTGAAGCAGACGGCCAGGACTTTCTTCCAAGGTGCCTCTGGGTGAGTTTGAACCATCAACCTTTTGGTTAGTAGTCAAGCGCTTCGCTGTTTGCACCACCTAGGACTCCTATATTGATAGCTCAGCATGGTGTTATTAGAGGTGGCTTTTCCACTTGCCAGAAACTCTGGTGGCGTAGTGATTAAGTGCTACTGCTGCTAACCAAACGGTTGGCAGTTCGAATCCACCAGGCACTCCTTGGAAACTCTATGGGGGCAGTTCTACTCCGTCCTATAGGGTCGCTATGAGAGTCAAAATCGACTCAACAGCACTAGGTTATTTTGGTTTCCACTTGCTATGGTAGATCTTGGGCCAGTTTACCTAACCTCCTTGAGCTTCGGTTTCTTCAATACAGAGTTGTCGTGAGCAGCAATGATAACGTATATAAAGCATCCCAGTATGACATGCATAAAAGTTGGTAAATAGTAGCTATTTTTTTTTATTATTATTATTAGGTAAAACGGCTAGTTGGGGCAAAGGAGTAAATTCTTCCAAAAGATAAAATAAATTCTACTTCAGATTTGAGGGAGGTGGGTGTAAGAGTTAAGAACAGATTTCAGCACCCAGCACGTTAATGTGAAACCTGTATCCTTTTTACTTAGAGACCTTTTCTGCCCTTGGTGCTGAACTGAAAAGAGAAGGGAAAATGAAATGAGCAGAGCTCTTCTTTCTCTCCTCCCATTCCAGAGACCAGTCTGCTTTTCCCAGAGGGATCTGCTCTGGCCAACAAGATGAGAGAGAACACGAACAGAGGGATTTGCATCTAGGGTTTTTGGGTAGGCCCGTACAGACCATGGGGTGGGCTCTGTACTTACCCAAACCAAGCTGACATTCCACAGAGGGGGATGGGAACCTGACTGGATCCCAAAGCGGGGTGGTAATCCATTTAGGACCCAAAAAAACCCGTTGCCTTCGAGTCGATTCTGACTCATAGCAACCCTATAGGACAGAGTAGAACTGCCGCATAGGGTTTCCAAGGAGCGCCTGGTGGATTCAAACTGCCGACATTTGGTTAGCAGCCATAGCTCTTCCCTACTATACCACCAGGGTTTCTTTCCCCATTTAGGACATGCACCCCCAAATGCTGGTTTCCACTGGGCTCTAAGGATAAACTGGCTTGGACTCAGCTCTCCCAGCTGACGCTAAGTGACCGTACTAAGTCTCTTCTGTTTACTGTGTGTAAAATGGGGAGACTTAACATTGCATTTAAAAAAATTTTTTTTTTTATTACTTTTGTTGTTGAGAAGACACATAACAAAATTTCAAGTTTCTCCATGTACAATTCAGTGACACTGACTGCATCTTTGAGTTGTGCCACCATTCTCCCCCTCCTCTGAGTTGTCACTCCTCCATTAACATAAACTCACTGCCCCAAGCTTCCTTTCTAATCTTTCCAGTTAGTGTTATCAGTTTGATCCCATGTTGCTGTTGCTGTTTTTGTTAGATGCCATCCAGTCGGTTCGACTCTCAGGGACCCTATGCACAACAGAATGAAACACTGCCCGGTCCTGGCCATCCTTACAATGGTTGTTATCCTTGAACTCACTGTTGCAGCCACTGTGTCAATACACCTCGACGAGTGTCTTCCTCTTTTCCGCGGACCCTGTACTTTGCCAAGCATGATGTCCTTCTCCAGGGACTGATCCCTCCTGACAACATGTCCAAAGTATGTAAGACACAGTCTCGCCATCCTTGCCTCTAAGGAGCATTCTGGTTGTACTTCTTCTAAGACAGATTTGTTCATTCTTTTGGCAGTCCATGGTATATTCAATATTCTTCGCCAACACTACAATTCAAAGGTGTCAACTCTTCTTCTGTCTTCCTTATTCTTTGTCCAGCTTTCATATGCATATGATGTGATTGAAAATACCATGGCTTGGGTCAGGCGCACCTTAGTCTTCAAGGTGACATCTTTGCTCTCCAACACTGTAAAGAGGTCCTTTGCAGCAGATTTGCCCAATGCAATGCGTCTTTTGACTTCTTGACTGCTGCTTACCTGGCTGTTAATTGTGGATCCAAGTAAAATAAAATCCTTGACAACTTCAAACTTTTCTCCTTTTATCATGATGTTGCCCATTGGTCCAGTTGTGAGGATTTTTGTTTTCTTTATGTTGAGGTGTAATCCATACTGAAGGCTGTGGTCTTTGATCTTCATTAGTAAGTGCTTCAAGTCCTCTTCACTTTCAGCAAGCAAGGTTGCGTCATCTGTATAACACAGGTTGTTTGATCCCATACAGACAGATAAAAGAGCAATGACCAAATCAGGCATTCTTTACTAGTTAAACTATTATTTAGTTTTAAGAAGGCTTCAGGGATATTTTTGGTTTAAGGTTTAAAGATTATCTCGGGGCGATAGTTTATCGGGGAGGGAGGTCCACCAAACCTCCATAGGTCCAGAAATTTTGGATTCCATGTCGTTGTTGTTGTTAGGTGCTGTCGAGTCAGTTCTGACTCATAACAACCTATGGACAACAGAACGAAACACTGGCCGGTTCTGCGCCATCCTTACAATCGCTGTTATGCTCGAGCTCATTGTTGCAGCCACTGTGTCAATCGACCTTGTTGAAGGTCTTCCTCTTTTCCGCTGACCCTGTACTTTACCAAGCATGATGTCCGTCTCCAGGGACTGATCCCTCCTGGCAACATGTCCAAAGTATGTAAGAGGCAGTCTTGACATCCTTGCTTCTAAGGAGCGTTCTGGTTGTACTTCTTCTAAGACAGATTTGTTCATTCTTTTGGCAGTCCCTGGTATATTCAATATGTTTCACCCACACCACAATTCAAAGGCATCAATTCTTCTTCCGTCTTCTTATTCACTGTCCAGCTTTCACATGCATACGATGCGATTGAAAATACCATTGCTTGGGTCAGGCGCACCTTAGTCTTCAACGTGGAATCTTTGCTTTTCAAGACTATAAAAAGGTGTTTTGCAGCAGATTTGGCCAATACAGTGTGTCTTTTGATTTCTTGACTGCTGCTTCCATGGGTGTTGATTGTGGATCCAAGTAAAATGAAATCCTTGACAACTTCAATCTTTTCTCTGTTTATCATGATGTGGCTTATTGGTCTAGTTGTGAGGATTTTTGTTTTGCTTTTTTTTTTTTCTTTGAGGTCTAATCCATACTGAAGGCTCTGACCTCTGATCTTCATCAGCAAGTGCTTCAAGTCCTCTTCACTTTCAGTAAGCAAGGTTGTGTCAACTGCATAATGCAGGTCGTTAATGAGTCTTCCTCCAATCCTGATGCCCCGTTCTTCACATAGTCTAGTTTTTCGGTTTATTTGTTCAGCATACAGATTGAATAGGTATGGTGAAAGGATACAACCCTGACACACACCTTTCCTGGCTTTAAACCACTCAGTATCCCCTTGTTCTGTCTGAACAACTGCCTCTTGGTCTATGTACAGGCTCCTCATGAGCACAATTAAGTGTTCGGGAATTCCCATTCTTTGCAATGTTACCCATAATTTGTTAGGATCCACACCGTCGAATGCCTCTGTATAGTCAATAAAACACGGGTAAACATCCTTCTGATATTCTCTGGTTTCAGTCAGGATCCATCTGACATCAGCAATCATATCCCTGGTTCCACATCCTCTTCTGAATCCAGCCTGAATTTATGGCAGTACCCTGTCGATATACTGCTGCAGCCGTTTTTGAATGATCTTCAACAAAATTTTGCTTGTGTGTGATATTAATGATATTGTTCTACAATTTCTGCGTTTGGTTGGATCACCTTTCTTGGGAATAGGAATAAACATGGATCTCTTCCAGTCAGTTGGTCAGGAAGGTGTCTTCCATATTTCTTGGCATAGATGAGTGAGCACTTCCAGTGCTGCATCCATTTATTGAAACATCTCAATTGATATTCTGCCAATTCCTGGAGGCTTGTTTTTTACCAATGCCTTCAGAGCAGCTTGGACTTCTTCCTTCAGTACCATCGGTTCAGGATCATATGCTACCTCTTGAAATGGCTGAACGTCGACTAACTCTTTTTGGTACAATAACTCTGTGTATTCCTTCCAACTTCTTTTGATGCTTCCTGTGTCGTTTAGTATTTTCCCCATAGAAACCTTCACTACTGCAATTCCAGGCTTGAATTCTTTCTTCAGCTCTTTCAGTTTGAGAAATGCCGAGTGTATTCTTCCCTTTTGGTTTTCTATAGCCAGCTCTTTGCAAATGACATTATAATACTTCAGTTTGTCTTCTCAAGCCGCCCTTTGAAATCTTCTGTTCAATTCTTTTACTTCATCATTTCTTCCTTTTGCTTTAGCTGCTCAACGTTCGAGAGCAAGTTTCAGAGTCTCTTCTGACATCCACCTTGGTCTTTTCTTTCCTGTCTTTTCAATGACCTATTGCTTTCTTCACGTATTGTTTCTTTGATGTCATTTCACAACTCGTCTTGTCTTTGGTCATTAGTGTTCAATGCATGAAATCTGTTCTTGAGATGATCTCTAAATTCAGGTGGGATATACTCAAGGTTGTACTTTGGCTCTCGTGAACTTGCTGATTTTCTTCAGCTTCGGTTTGAACTTGCATATGAGCAATTGATGGTCTGTTCCACAGTTGGCCCTTGGCCTTGTTCTGACCGATGATATTGATCTTTTCCATTGCCTCTTTCCACAGATGTAGTCGATTTGATTCCTTTGCATTCCATCTGGTGAGGTTCATGTATATAGAGCCGTTTATGTTGGTGAAAAAAGGTATTTGCAATGAAGAAGTCGTTGGTCTTACAAAATTCTAATTATTTGATCTCCAGCATTGTTTCTATCATGAAGGCCATATTTTCCAACTATCCATGTGTCTGTCAGTTTGTCGTACTGTGGGGGTTTGCATATTGCTGTGATGCTGGAAGCTAGGCCACAGGTAATCAGATACCAGCAGGGTCACCCATGGCGGACAGGTTTAAGCTGAGCTTCCAGACTAAGACAGACTAGGAAGAAGGACCCGGCAGTCTACTTCTGAAAAGAATCCGCCAGTGAAAACCTTATGAATAGCAGCGGAACACTGTCTGATATAGTGCCAGAAGATGAGCCTCCCAGGTTGGAAGGCACTCAAAAGATGACTGGGGAAGAGCTGCCTCCTCAAAGTAGAGTTGACCTTAATGGCATGGATGGAGTAAAGCTTTCGGGGCCTTCATTTGCTGATGTGGCACGACTCAAAATGAGAAGAAACAGCTGCAAGTATCCATTAATAATGAGAACGATGTATGAATCTAGGAAAATTGGAAATCATCAAAAATGAAATAGAATGCATAAACATCGATATCCTAGGCATGAGTGAACGGAAATGGGCTGGTATTGGCCATTTTGAATCAGACAATCATATAGTCTACTATGCCGAGAATGACAACATGAACAGGAATGGTGTTGCATTCATTGTCAAAAAGAACATTTCAAGGTCTGTCCTGAAGTATAACGCTGTCAGTGACAGGATAATATCTATACACCAACAACGAAGACCAGTTGAAAAGACTATTATTCAAATTTAGGCGCCAACCACTGAGGCTGAAGATGAAGAAACTGAAGATTTTTATCAGCTGCTGCGGTCTGAAATTGATCAAACATGCGACCTGGATGCGTTGATAGTTACTGGCGATTGGATTCTATAAGAATTTGAAATTCTGTTTGGCATTTCTCTGCTTTGATCAGGATTTTTGTATAGAATCTTTGATCAAAATGTTCAGTAACTAACATTGCATTTTAAATAGAGCCGATGTGCTCTTCTGGACTGTCATTTAGAAAACGGCTGGCTGTCTAAATGGCAGCACTCTACTTCCTTGAAATCCTGTAATGATGCAGTGAAACGGGACAGATTAGGGATAATACTGGCTTTCTCTGATGTATTCCTTTCAAATGAAGTCTCTCTCATTCACTTCGGGAGTAGCATGATACTCATAAGAGAGGAAGTGTGGTGTAATGAATAACAACAGAGGTGCTGGCGTAGATAGGCTGGGTCTGAATCCAATTAATTCAATTCGCGAACTAATGTTTATTGAGTGACTATTATATTCTAGGAACTATTCTAGACCCTAGGTTAAGCACTTGGCTGCTAACCTGAAGGTTGACAGTTCGAACCCACCAGCTGCCCATGGGAGAAAAAACTTGACGGTCTGCTTCTGTAAAGATCACAGCCTAGGAAACCCCACGGGGCAGTTCTACTCTGTCATATAGGGTAGCTGTAAGTCGGAAGCAACTCAATGGCACACAACAACATCAAAATTCTAGGCACTAGAGATACGTCGGTAAGCAAAAGAGACAAAAGAATCTCCTTTGTGGCACTTATAGGGTAGGGGAAGGAGATGGTTAATAAATATACATAACAAAGCAGTGAATTAATACAGTATAGTATGAGGGATATAGAAAGAATAAGAGCAGAATAAGGGTATTGGGAGTTTGAGTGATCAGTGTGGGCATCTCTGCGAAGGTGACATTTGAGCAGAGACTTGGAAAAGGCAAGGGAGAGAGCCATGCTGAGGCGGCACACACCAGGTGTATCTATAGGACTGTAAGGAGGCTACTGTCGGTGAGTGAGGGGTGAGAAGTAGGAGATGAGCTAAGGTAATGGGAGGACAGAACATACAGGAACTCGCAGAGGCTGAGAACTTGTCTAAGCCAGAGCTGTCCAATATAGTAACCACTGACCACATGTGGCTATTTAAATTAAAATTAAAAAAAAAAAAATTCAGTTCCTCAGTTGTAGTAGCCACATTTCAAGTGCTCAATAGCCACATGTGGCAAGTGGTTACGTATTGACAGTGCCCATCTAGAACACTTCTATTATCAAAGAAAGGTTTACTGGACAATACTGCTTAACCTTAGTTCCCGATTCTGTATATTAATCGTGTCTACCTCATAACATAAACAGGAATGAGAGAGGCAACACGTAAAATGTGTCTACGTAGTACCTGGCACATAATACATACCCAATAAAGGTTATCTTTTTTTTTTAGGCTTTATAATTTGAAAGTTTGATGGCTGCCCTTATGTTGTTGTTAGCTGCTATTGAGTAGATTTCAACTCATGGTGACCTTGTGTGTGCAGAGTAGAACTGCTCCAAGGAGTTTTCAAGGCTGTGACTTTTCAGAAGCAGATTGCCAGGCCTGTCTTCCAAGGTGCCTCTGGATGGGTTCAAATCATCAACCTTTCTTGGCTTGTAATTGAGTACTTCATCATTTGTGCCATCCAGGGAACCTTGTTATTGACCAAAAATCCACTTCCATCGAGTCGATTCCAACTCGTAGTGACCCTTAGAGTAGAACTGTCCCTTAGGGTTTCAAGGCTGTAAATCTTTGTGGAAGCAGACTGTCACATCTTTCTCTTGCAGAATGGCTGGTGGGTCCGAACCACCGACCTTTCAGCTAGCACTGCTTAAGCACTGCGCCATGAGGGCTCCTATCTATTTCTGTATCTATCTCCCTCATTAGACTACCACTGCCTCAAAGGCAAGGACAGTTTCTCATACATCTCTGTAACTCCAGCACCTGGTGCACTATTCTGTTTAGCTGGCTGACACATAGTGCTATTGAGGCCAAAGTTCCTAACCCCAATCTTGGCTGCTTGGCTTGTTATTCAAATAACTTTGCAACCCTGGCATACTGTATGCCTGGTCTACTACTGTCCTCTCAGATGCCCACGCTCAGTGACCCAAGAGGACAGCTGGCAGGTACAGGTATATCAGCTCAAACCCTGCCCTACTAAAATAATGCATTTTTTTTGGAAAGGGGCCTCAAGAGATCATCTTGCCAGCTATTTGACACCTAAAAAACTCAAAAGTTGCAGGACATAAACCCTATTTTAGCCTTTTTATATTGTCTGTATCAATCACTAAGTTTTCCTATAAGCCGGACACTTCCACCCTATTCTGTTCCATCAAGGCACACGTAGGATCTCATTCATCCCTACAGCGGTGACAGGGACAACAGAAAAAAAAAGTTCTCTCATTTATTCATTCTTTCATTTACTCATCCATTTATCAAACATTTAGTGCCAACAACATTTAACATGGATTGAGTGGATTTACATCCTTTCTTAAAGTGCTCATACCAAAAACCAAACCAAACCCACTGCCAACGAGTCGATTCCGACTCATAGCGACCCTATAAGACAGAGCAGAACTGCCCCATACAGTTTCCAAGAAGCACCCGGCGGATTTGAACTGACGACCTCTTGGTTAGCAGCCGTAGCACTTATAATCACTACACCCCCAGGGTTTAAGCGCTCGTAGTTATCCTTATTCTCACGACGTCTGTGAGTGGTAGGACAGGGCAAGTATTTATTAATGTCATTTTACAAGTGGGGAAATGAGGATGCATGGTTTATTCAGCATAAAAACAAGACAAAGCAAGACAGGAAGATGAACGTGTTGGAGAAGTTTGGGTAGACATGTCAGGGCAGCTGCTCTGTGACCTACTCTGGAAGGCACAGGGTGAGGGCCATGGCCCCCTTGACAGGGTGACAGGCAGTAGAAAGAGGGGACTGAGTTGGTTTAAATTTTTTTTTGGCTAGACTGGGGTGGGAGTCGGTGAGTTGGGGGCAGTGGTCTAAGATTGAATTAGGGCACAAGGCCATTTCGGGACGTGAATTAGGCTCAATGTGACATAAGCACAGTACAGAAGATTATTTTCCCACTAGGATTTATTCAGCAAGCTGGAGAGCAGATGGGTCAGATGGCCGCACGTCTCCAAGCTTGTCGACAAAGCCAGTGCATTCATTTTGAAGCCTGTGAATTATGTGTACGGAAAACAAATGGAAGACATGGACGTCGGTTCTGCTTCTCATCATGGATAACAAAGAATGTAGAGGGTGGTCTGCACGAGGCAGCCTCCCTCTGACTGTAAGAGTAAAGCGATAATATAAAGCCAGGGAGAGAACACTCTATTCCCCTCCTCGCTAATTACGACGGATGGAGTTTGTACATATAGACATACATGCTGGTCACGGTACATGCTTAAGAGCAACACCTGGTACACCGTTGGTGCTAAATAAACATCTATTAGTAAGCACAAAGCGGATGATGGTGAGGGGGCTCCAGGGGTAGGAGCCCCTGTGCAGGCAGTACTTTGTCCCAGGTGGCAGGGAAATACATTAACTCATCGGTGTAAATAGAACGTAGACCCAGCTCGCCTCACAGATTCCTGCCCTCTGCGAGAGAAGGTGCTTTTAACTGGAGACTGCTGGTTGACTCTGTCATTTGCCAAATTTTCAGTAATGTGAGAGGAATTCAGGGCTAACTTTAACCAGCTTCTTCTTCCCTGGGCCCACTGGATAAACATTCAATCTAGATGGGGAAAGGTAAAAGGAAACATTTGTATAACCTAAGTGGGCCTCTGTAGTCAATACTGTAAAATATGCCTATTGGTGAAGGGCTTGGCCCTCTCCTTGGGCAGAGAAAGGTTGTCATGAAATCAAAATGTGAAACTGCTGCTCACAACAGACGGTATCTTTAATCTTCAAACAGAGGTGGGCCTAAAGCTACACACCTAACACTCAGCGCTGGGATTCCTTAGAGCCTGTGCAGGATTCCTTCCCAGCATAAAAATCATCGACTTGTGAGTTCGTCCTTTTCCTCAGTGTGGAGAGGGGTCCATATTAACCGCGGCTCGTTTTATCAGTCAGGCCTTGTAGCAATGCTTTCAGGTAGGTGGGCAACGCCTAACCTTCACCCAGCTAGCGTTTACGGAATGCCAAGCATGGTGCCAGACCCCGGGGATACAATTCAGCATTCTTACCTCCACGGGACTTCCAGTTTAGCTGGGGGGAGGGATGGGGACAAGGATGAGAGGACTAACAATTATAAAATAATTGCACATAACAGGGAGCATAAACGGAATTTGTGGTGGGAGGGTAGGGGCCAGGGAAAGTTGCCTGGAGGAAGTGACATTTTAGTTGAGACCTCAATGATGAGTACAAGTTAGCCAGGCCAAGAGATGGGAGAGAAAGTATTCCTGGGGGAGGGGCACAGCCTGCAAAAAGCCTGGAGGAAAAAATAATCCTGGGGAGTTGTTCAGTCCCCTGAGGGTGTAGAGCAGGGATTCTGCAAGATTAAGCCCTAAGGTCCTAAGGTATCCATTGCATATATGAATTCACTTCTCTCCTACACTCTAGGATGGTACTAGGAGATACCACCATTGGGAGAAGTGAGAAAATAAGTCACTTGAAACATCGTCCACAGAGCATAATTGTCCTGTCGAACCTGCTGAGAAAGGCTGGCGTCTAGTGTGTCAAGCAGGAGGTGGAGGCAGGGGAGGTCGGAGAGGTAAGAAGGACCAGAATCATGAATGGCTTTGTAAGCCACATTAGTTTTCATTTTGCTATAAAGAAATTGCTTGATGGATATAAAATGTTCACACAATGAACAATACAAATTTCAAACAAAAGCGCAACAGATGGCGCAAAAACAATGAAGAAAAACCCTCAGATTCAAATAAAGTCTTAATCTTCAAGGCTTGATCATTCCTATAAACCAAAAAACTAAGCCCAACGCCATCAAGTTGATTCTGACTCATAGTGACTCTATAAAACAGAGTAGAACCGGCCCATAGGGTTTCCAAGGCTGTAATCTTTAGGGAAACAGACTGCCACATCTTTCTCCCGTGGAGCGGCCGGTGGGTTCAAACCACTGACCTTTGGGTTACCAGCTGAGCACTTAAGCACTCAATGTTTATTGAATGAGTGTTCTGTACTGCCACTGGAGACACAGTGAGGAATGAAACAGTCTCTGCCTGCAGGAATTCGTGGTTCTTGCTGCAGCCTTTTCTGACCCGTCCAGCCCCCTTGGCCTCTCCTGTCTTTCTAGGCCTCAAACAGTCACTGCCCACTCCCTCAGTTTGGCATCTAATCATAATCTCTTCTATACTGTTACCTAATGCTACCTGTGCATATACATTATTTTTAGATAAATGAACTCCTGGAGGACAGAGTCCATGTATTTTATTGCTTTACTATTTGTACTACAGGATGAAGGAGCCCTGTAGTACATACCATAAAGATTAGAGCCTAGAAAACACCGTGAGGCAGTTCTACTCTGTCACACGGGGTCGCTATGAATCAAAATCAACTTGATGGCACCTAGCAACAATAATTACGAAATGAAGCAAAGAACTGATCATAGAGTAAAATCTCAAATACTCATGAGCTTGCATTCTGCCAAGAAATATATACTCTATTTTTCCCAAGTCAGTCTTTACACCTTGGAACAATTTTGAGATAGGCTTGTAAAAAAAAAAAGTAAGCTTGGGATACATGTGTGCATACAATACTTCAAACCAGAAAATAGTCAACAAATACGAAGTACCTCTTACCACAATTTTTAGAAACAGAAAACTGTATTTATCTGTAGGTACTTTAGCACAGAAAGAGGTCAAGAAATTTAAAGAGCAGCCAAAATTATTAAAAGGAGGAACTGGAGGACAATTATAATAGCTAATTATGTTAGCAAATGGTGACTATGGAAAAAAAAAAAAGGTGTAATCAGGCTGTCTGCTCAATTAGAACACCACGGATAATTCTGGGACTAATTTCATGGCAAGTGAAGGACTGTGGAAAAGGAATGCCTTCACGGGAGGCAATCCTGAGAGACTGAAACCTGGCCAGGGTAAAACTGTGGCATCTACGTGGTTTCGGGGGGCAGGGGAATTACACTGGGTGTTACGTAGTCCAACCGTGAACTGTAACGGAGCAAGAGGAGGTCTTATAACAGGGAACTGACACACTGGGGAATGAGAGTCACACTAAATGCTAATGAGTGTGGCCCAGCTAATGAGGTCACATAAAAAGACAAGATTTCTTTAGTTTGGAAAAACGAAGGCTAAGAGGGATGATCATAAATCTGTAAGATTAGGAACGGCACATACACATTGAATCCAGATTTTTCTTCTCATCCAAACTTGAAGCACTTGGCTCAGGATGCCTTTATAAACTTGAATAAGGTACCTATATTACATCAATTAAAAGAGAATACAGTACACAAGAGAGATGGTGTAGCAAAATGACGGAGAACATGAGCTCTGAAAGCCAGACTGCTGGTATTCATAACCTGGCCCTGCCACTTCCCAGCTCCGTGATCTGGGGCAAATTCTTAACTCCCAGGTCTCAAGTTCCTCAACTGAAAAATGGAGGTGATAATAGGACTTATCTCACAGAGTTGTGGTGAGAATTATAACCCATGTAAAACACTAAAAAAAAAAAGGGAGGGGGCATGGCACATGGTAAGCTAGCTAGCTAAAAAAAAAAAAAAAAATTTTTTTTATAGCTATTAATATACTTGTAGAATTCATTGCAAACATCAAGAAAGAAATTGATTTTTTAAAGATTCAAATACATTTAGGAATGAGAGATCAATATACAGCTACTCACAGAACTGGGACACGCCCAACTTTAAGGTTAGCGGTGTCTGTGCGGGGTGTAGAAAGGGAATGCTCCGTTTTCCGTAAGTTGAGGACTTACGACTATTAGAAAGTATGACTGTTAGCTTCGCTAACCCTTTCTTCACATCTTCAAGACATTACTTTTGTGAAATGCATAAAGCAATATGGGATAAAAGCGATAGAGAAAATCAGATTTACAGGCAAGGTGATGTCCTCAGAAATACCATTGTGATCAGGTGTGCCAAATTGGTGAAGTTCCTATTTTTGGCTGAGGCTTTCTAGGATTTCACAATTAAAAAAGAAAAAAAAGGGAGGCGGGGGTGGTGCAGGGCTATCACTCCACTTCCAGTTATGGCCCCGTTCCCTTCACCCACTAGACTCCATAAGGGACTTCTTTCTGTTCCAGGACAGGGTCAGGCTCTTTCCTGCCTCAGGGCCTTTGCGGGTTAATCCCTCTGTTTTTCCCATTCCCCTTGTTGCTACTTCCTCATCCTTAAACTCCCAGCTGAAGTCACTATTCATACTACCTTATTTAAAGTAGGTCTCTCCTTAAAGTAGGTCTCACTCCTACCTCAGTGCCTGGTGTGCTTCCTGCACAGTCCGGCACTTTGCACAGTTTGTAATTATTTTATTTGCTTCTTTGTTTTTTTCTAATGTCTCCTTTACTAGATAGCTCCATGATGGCAAAGAACATGTCTCTGCTCTTTATGGCATCCTCAGTTGAACTTAGCACATTGACTAGCACATAGCAGGCACTCAACGAATGTCTGTTGAACAAAGTCATGACCTCTAAGGCCTCCTTCAGCCTACAACAATAACTCTTGCATTATGCCAGAACTGTATTGCTTAATTTCATCACTTCCTCACATTATAGGTGTGAGTTATTTATGTAAGCATTAATACCCAGTATAAAGGGGGTGGTTTTTACTTTCTTATGGGTCTAGAAATGCCTCTTCACTGTGACCAAACCATGATCAAACCAAATAGCTCTGTTTCCAGAAGTTTAGTTACAACTCAACTGATGTAATCTATTAATGATTAACACCTTCCTCAAACAGTGACTTTGTAGTTTTTCCTTTCACATCTGCCTTACTCATTTTAGCCACCATCAATCTAGGCCCAAACTTCTGTCGAATAATGGGCTGGTGACATGACAGTTATCTGAGGAGCTTATTAAAAATACAGATTTTTGGATCATACTGTAGGGGACTTTGATTTAGCATTTGTGAAGCGATGCCCTGGAATACATATATTAAAAAAATATATATTTAAATCCATATACTTTAAAGTTTGCTTATTTTGAATAGGTAATATACACAAGTAGTACACAACTCAAAAGGCATGAAAAAGTTTACAGCAAATTTCCACTTCCACTGCTGTCCCTGAGGTATCAACTTCCCCTTTTCATAAGTTACCACTGTTAACAATTTTGTGTGTATTCTTCCAGATAACTACTTAAGCAAATGCGTATGTATCTTTGCTTTAAGCACACACTTGCATAGTTAAAGAACTGTTCTAACCTCGATTTTTCTCACTTAACCATATACGTTGGAAATGGAGGCACTTGTATTTTTAACAAGCATTTTAGGTAATTCTGATGTGATGCCAAATATAGGAACTATTCACTGGATCAGGGTTAAGAGATTTACGTTCAACTCAAGATGACACATTAGAAACTCAGGACACTGAAAAGATGCCCTCATATTTGACTTGCTTATTTGACCTCTTTGACCCCTTGTCTCACTAAGAAGAACATTTTCCAACGTCTCCTTAGAAACCAGGAAAAACTGGCCATTCAGATGGGTGTTGCCAAAGGTGTTTCATTTTCAACTCTTGGAATCTAGTCCCACCTAACATCATCTGAAATCACACACCTGACAATTCCTATGTTACACAAGACATTTAGGTATTTGGGTTGTAATGGCATTTGATCTACACTGAACTAGAGCTGGTTTTCTCTCTTGGCAGTTAAGCAGTTTAATAGCACAGCCGAAATATTTCCCTTTATTAATCCTCCTGACACAATGGCATCCAACCCTCCCCCTGGAATTGCTTTCTTACTGTCTGGGACAAAGCAATTAGCTTAGAAACTGTTGGGAGAAGGCACCCCGGGAGGCCGAACTTGGTGAACTCTGGAGGTGGGGCTCCTGGCGACCTGACTTTCCCTCTACCTGGGGCGAGGACGGCCGTGCAGCTCCGGCGGTCCCTTCTTGCCCACCCCAGGGACTGCAGAGAGGGAGTTTCCTTTTGGAACAGAGGACAGGCTCTCCAAGGGCCACCGGCGAATCTCCTCCGCACTGTCCCTGTCACCACGAGGGGCACCGCGCGGCCGGCATCCTCCCCCGCCCCACGCGGCGCCACGAAGGAGGGGTACAGAGCGGGAACCCGCCGGGACCGGCGCCGGCTTCCGCCACCCCGACCCCCAGCTACAAGGGCTCCAGAAGTGTGTCTGCCCGAGCCCCGGCTTGGAGAGGGCGTGACTCCTCCATCCCTTCTTCCTGGATTTAAACGTGCAGACTGGGAAGTGGGGCTCAGGGGACCCAAACCCTGGGCCCGTCCCTTTTCCGTTCAGGCTTTTCCTCCATTTTTGGGCGGCGGAGGGTCCTCGGGGCCCGGCGTGCCCCCCCGAGCCGGGGTCGAGGCCTCGCCCCTTGGCCCGGCACCCCCTCGCCCGGCTCCAGCCCTGCTTCCCGCCCGCCCCCAGCCCCCTCACCCAGCATGATGGGGCTGAGCCGCCGGGCCAGGCCCTTAGACAGGTCGTACACGTAGAGCTTCACCGGATAGAGATTCGGCGGCTCCATCGGGACCCGTGGCGGCGGCGGCCACGACGTCCCTTTGGCACCCGGCAGCGGCTCGGACCGACCTTCCCGTACCCGACGGGGTGGGGAGCGGAGGGAGAGGGGGGAGCGGGGGGAGCGGGCCCGGACAGGGCCTGAGGGGCGGGGGAAAGGCGGCCCTGCGCTGGTCGCGCCCCCGCACCCGCCACCGGCAACGACAACTGTGAGGTGACAGAGCCGGGACCGGGAGGGTCTGCGCGGAAGAGGGGGAGGGGGCGGGGACGCACTCACGCGCATGTGCACACCGTCCTGCCGGACAGGGGGCGGGGCTTCGCGGGCGGGGGCGGGGCTTTAGCACAAGTGGCCGGTGTTAGTTCGGGACGCGTGTCCCAAGCTCTTTGGAGTAGTGGGCGTGTCAGTTCGACGGGAGAAGCGCGCGGGATGCGTGATGACGTTAAGGCGTTGATTGGGAGCGAGAAGTGGAGTCTGCGCTTGCGCGACGCCGCAGTTTGGGTCAAAGTTGCTGCCGTCTGCGCCGAAGGTAAGCAAGGGAGGGCTGTGGTCCGTGGAAGTTGCTCCCTGGCCAGGGTCTGGCCTCGTCAGGCTTCACCCGCTCAGTCTCACGCACCCCGCCAGCCTTTCGTCGGCCTGAAGTGCTCAAACATGAAGGGTAGAGAGACTCCGGTCCTCGCTCCCTCTTCCCGGGGTGGTGGTAGCTGGCCTTTGAGGCCTCCTGCGGTGACCCCACCGGGCGTGACTGGCCAGGCGTTGAGGGTTTGGGTGAGATGAGGACCGTCGGGTCCGCTCGAGGACTGAGTATCCCAGAGCGGGAATCCTTCACAGTCCAGATGGCGCCGTGAGTGGAACGGGAATCCCAGGGTTGCGCTGAACCCACATATATACCAAAGCGGCCACCTCGGGCCACCACCGGCCCTGAAGCGTCTGTAAGGAATAGTTAAGGTGAGGCTGCTGCTGGAAAGATCCTCATACCCGCTTAACCCTGCACCAACTACCGGGAGCTGTCGAGGCAGCACGATCCAGCATCCATATTCCTCATGACTAACCCCGAGTCCTTAGGGCAGATCTCAAAGGAGCCTAGGAGTCGGGTTTTTTTTTTGTTTGTTTGTTTACATTTTCTTGTCACTGACCTTATCCTTCTTTCCTGTAGTGAGCAGTAATTACCATGTCAAGGTGGGAGACTTATTACAAAAACGAGGGAGATGAAGAAGAAGAAGAAGAAGATGAGGGCCCTGAAGCAGGTGGTAAGAGACTTAAATGTGTAGTACTGTTCTGTGTGGAAGACCTCCCTGCCTATTTCTCCTGAATGACTTTTGCTCTCTAATGGACCACTCTTCTCTCCCCAAAACAAAAAAAAAAAAACAAATCCACTGCTAACGAGTTGGCTCTGACTCATAGCAACCCTATAGGACAGAGTAGAACTGCCTTATAGAGTTTCCAAGAGGTGTCTGTTGTATTTGAACTGCTGACCTTTTGGTTAGCAGCTGTAGCTTTTAACTACTACGCCACCAGGGTTTCCCTTCTCTCCCCAGATAATGCCAAACCCATTTCTTTCTTTGAACTTTGCTGAGCTCCCTGGATTCTTTTAATTTCCAGCTCTAGTCTATGGGACATCCCTAGCCTGAAACTTTTGGTGGACACTGGTAAATTGACACCTGTTGAGCGTCAGTAAATGAACCTGACCATGGATATCCTCTGCCATGTTAGGTGGCTCAGGGAAGAACCTTACTCATCTAGGAAAGTAGTTTTACTCATTCCAGGACCTCAGTGTAAAAATGTCTTCAACCTACAATAACCACAGCAACCCCAGAGTAAACATTACTCAGCCAGTGATTACAGGAGTGTCATTCCCTCCTCTTAGGCTCCACATTAGGAGCCCTTGTAGCCCAGTGATTAAGCACCTGACTGCTAATGGAAAAGTTGGCAGTTCAAATCCACCAGACACTCTGTGGTAGAAAGATATGGCAGTCTGCTTCTGTAAAGGTTGTTGTTGTTAGGTGCTGACGAGTTGGTTCCGACTCATAGCGACCCTATGCACAACAGAACGAAACACTGCACCATCCTCACAATTGTTATGCTTGAGTCCATTGTTGTAGCCACTGTGTCAGTCCATCTTGTTGAGGGTCTTCCTCTTTTCCTCTGACCCTCTACTTTAGCAAGCACGATGTCCTTCTCCAGGGACTGAACCTTCCTGATAACATGCCCAAAATATGTGAGACATAGTCTCAACATCCTTGCTTCTAAGGAGCATTCTGGTTGTACTTCTTCCAAGACAGATTTGTTCCTTCTTTTGGCAGTGCATGGTGTAGTCAGTATTTTTCTCCAACACCACAATTCAAAGGCATCAATTCTTTGGTCCTTACTCATTGTTCATCTTTCGCATGCATGTGAGGCAGTTGAAAACACCATGGCTTGGGTCAGGTGCATCTTAGTCCTCAGGATGAAATCTTTGCATTTCAGGACTCTAAAGAGGTCTTTTGCAGCTGATTTGCTCAATGCAATGCATCTTTGAATTTCTTGACTGCTGCTTCCGTGGGTGTTGATTGTGGATCCAAGTAAAATGAAGTCCTTGATAGCCTCAATCTTTTCTCCATTTAACATGATGTTGCTTACGGGTCCAGTTCTGAGGATTTTTATTTTCTTTATATTGAGGTGCAATCCATACTGAAGGCTATAGTCTTTGATCTTCATCAGTAAATGCTTTAGTCCTTTTCACTTTCAGTAAGCAAGGTTGTGTGCCATCTGCATATCACAGGTTGTTAATGAGTCTTCCAGTTGTGATGGTGCGTTCTTCTTCATGTAGTCCAGCTTCTCGGGTTATTTGCTCAGCATATAGATTGAATAAGTGTGGTGAAAGGATGCATCCTTCACGCACAACTTTCCTGATTTTAAACCACGAAGTATCCCCTTGTCTTGTTTGAATGACTGTTTGTCTACGTATAGGTTCCTCATCAGCACAATTAAGTGTTCTGGAATTCCTGTTCTTCGTAATGTTACCCATAGTTCATTATGATCCACACAATTGCATGCCTTTGCATAGTCAATAAAACAGGTAAACATCTTTCTGGTATTCTCTGTTTTCAGCCATGGTACATCTGACATCAACAGTGATATCCCTTGTTTCATGTCCTCTTCTGAATCCAGCTTGAATTTCAGGCAGTTGCCGTCGCTGTACTGTCATGACCGCTTTTCAGCAAAATTTTACTTGTGTGTGACATTAATGATATTCTTTGATAATTTCCAAATTCTGTTGGGTCACCTTTCTTTGGAATGGGCACAAATATGGATCTCTTCCAGTGGGTTGACCAGGAAACTGTCTTCCAAATTTCTTGGCATAGACGAGTGAGCACCTCCAGTGTTGCATCTATTCGTTGAAACATGTCAGTTGGTAGCCCATCAATTCCTGGAGCCTTGTTTTTCGCCAGTCCCTTCAGTGCAGCTTGGACTTCTTCACTCAGTACCGTCAGTTCTTAAAATGGCAGAATGTTGGCCAATTCTTTTTGGTACAGTGACTTTGTATTCATTTCATCTTTTGATGCTTCCTGTTTATTATTCAGTATTTTCCCTGTAAAATCCTTCCGCATTGCAACTCAAGTCTTGAATTTTTTTCTCAGTTCTTTCAGTTATAGGGTCACTATGAGTCGGAATCGACTTAAAGGCAATGGGTTTTATGGGTTCAGTTTGACAAATGCTCAGCGTGTTCTTCTCTTTTGATTTTCTGGCTCCAGGTGTTTGTACGTCATTATAATACTTTACTTTGTTTTTTCAAGCTGCCCTTTGAAATCTTCTGTTCAGCCCTTTTACTTGATAATTTCTTCTTTTCTCTTTAGCTACTCTACACTCAAGAGCAAGTTTCAGAGTCTCTTCTGACATCCACTGTGGCCTTTTTTTTTCTTTTTAATGACCTTTTGCTTTCTTTATTATGATGTCCTTGATGTCATTCCACAACTTGTCTGGTCTTTGGTCATTAGAGTTTAATGCGTCAAATCTATTTCTTTTTTTTTTTAACTTTTATTGAGCTTCAAGTGAATGTTTACAAATCAAGTCAGGCTGTCACATATAAGTTTATATATACCTTACTCCGTACTCCCACTTGCTCTCCCCCTAGTGAGTCAGCCCTCCCAGTCTCTCCTTTCGTGACAATTTTGCCAGCTTCCAACTCTCTATCCTCCCATCCCCCCTCTAGACAGGAGATGCCAACACAGTCTCAAGTGACCACTTGATATAATTAGCTCACCCTTCATCAGCATCTCTCACCTACCCACTGTCCAGTTCCTTTCATGTCTGATGAGTTGTCTTCGGGGATGGTTCCTGTCCTGTGCCAACAGAAGGTTTGGGGACCATGACCGCCGGGATTCCTCTAGTCTCAGTCAGACTGTTAAGTATGGTCTTTTTATGAGAATTTGGGGTCTGCATCCCACTGTTCTCCTGCTCCCTCAGGGGTTCTCTGTTGTGCTCCCTGTCAGGGCAGTCATCGGTTGTGGCCTGGCACCATCTAGTTCTTCTGGTCTCAGGATGATGTAGATCTCTGGTTCATGTGGCCCTTTCTGTCTCTTGGGCTCTTAGTTGTCGTGTGACCTTGGTGTTCTTTATTCTCCTTTGCTCCAGGTGGGTTGAGACCAATTGATGCATCTTAGATGGCCGCTTGTTAGCATTTAAGACCCCAGACGCCACATTTCAAAGTGGGATGCAGAATGTTTTCATAATAGAATTATTTTGCCAGTTGACTTAGAAGTCCCCTTAAACCATGGTCCCCAAACCCCTCGCCCTTGCTCCGCTGACCTTTGAAGCATTCATTTTATCCCGGAAACTTCTTTGCTTTTGGTCCAGTCCAGTTGAGCTGACCTTCCATGTATTGAGTATTGTCTTTCCCTTCACCTAAAGCAGTTCTTATCTACTAATTGATCAGTAAAAAAACCCTCTCCCACTCCCCTCCCTCCCTCCCCCCCTCGTAACCATAAAAGTATGTGTTCTTCTCAGTTTATACTATTTCTCAAGATCTTATAATAGTGGTCTTATACAATATTTGTAGTTTTGCCTCTGACTAATTTCGCTCAGCATAATGCCTTCCAGCTTCCTCCATGTTATGAAATGTTTCACAGATTTGTCACTGTTCTTTATGGATGCGTAGTATTCCATTGTGTGAATATACCACAATTTTATTTAACCATTCATCCATTGATAGACACCTTGGTTGCCTCCAGCTTTTTGCTATTGTAAACAGAGCTGCAATAAACATGGGTGTGTATATATCTGTTTGTGTGAAGGCTCTTATTTCTCTAGGGTATATTCCGAGGAGTGGGATTTCTGGGTTGTATGGAAGTTCTATTTCTAACTGTTTGAGATAACGCCAGATAGATTTCCAAAGTGGTTGTACCATTTTACATTCCCACCAGCAGTGTATAAGAGTTCTAATCTCTCCACAGCCTCTCCAACATTTATTATCTTATGTTTTTTGGATTAATGCCAGCCTTGATGGAGTGAGATGGAATCTCATCGTAGTTTTAATTTGCATTTCTCTAATGGCTAATGATCGAGAGCATTTTCTCATGTATCTGTTAGCTGCTTGAATATCTTCTTTAGTGAAGTGTGTGTTCATATCCTTTGCCCACTTCTTGATTGGGTTGTTTGTCTTTTTGTGGTTGAGTTTTGACAGAATGATATAGATTTTAGAGATCAGGCGCTGGTCGGAGATGTCATAGCTGAAAATTCTTTCCCAGTCTGTAGGTGGTCTTTTTACTCTTTTGGTGAAGTCTTTAGATGAGCATAGGTGTTTGATTTTTAGGAGCTCCCAGTTACATGGTTTCTCTTCGTCGTTTTTGGTAATGTTTTGTATTCTGTTTATGCCTTGTATTAGGGCTCCTAACGTTGTCCCTATTTTTTCTTCCATGATCTTTATCGTTTTAGTCTTTATTCTTTTTTTTTAAATATTTTTAATGTGCTTTAAGTGAAAGTTTACAAATCAAGTGAGTCTCACATATAAAACCGTATATACACCTTGGTACATACTCCTAGTTGCTCTCCCCCTAATGAGACAGCACACTCCTTCTCTCCACCCTGTATTTCCGTGTCCATTCAGCTAGCCTCTGTCCCCCTTGGACTTCACATCTCCCCTCCAGACAGGAGCTGGACACATAGTCTCATGTGTCTACTTGACCCAAGAAGCCCACTCCTCACCAGTATCATCAAATCTATTCTTGAGATGGTCTCTAAATTCAGGTGGGGTATACCCAAGGTCATATTTTGACACTCATGGACTTGATCTAATTTTCTTCAGCTTCAACTTGAACTTGTATATGAGCAATTGATGGTCTGTTCCACAGTTGGCCCCTGGCCTTTTTGTGACTCATGATGTTGAGCTTCTCCATCATTTGTTTCCACAGACGTAGTGATTTCATTCCTTTGTATTCCATTTGGTGAGGGTCAATTGTATAGTCCACGCATCTGTCAATTTGTCGTACTCTGGTGGTTTGTGTGTTGCTGTGATGCTGGAAGCTATGCTACTGGTCTTTCAAATAGCAGTAGGGTCACCCATGGTAGACAGGTTTTAGCAGAGCTTCCAGACTGAGACTGTAGAAAGAGGGACCTGGCAGTCTACCTCTGAAAAAAATTGGCCAGTGAAAACCTTACGAGTAGCAGCGGAACATTGTCTGTTTTGGGTCCAGAAGATGAGCCCCTGAGGTTGGAAGGCACTCAAAATATGACTGGGGAAGAGCTGCCTCCTCAAAGTAGAGTCAGTCTTAATGATGAGGATGGAGTAAAGCTTTCAAGACCTTCATCTGCTAAGGTGGCACAACTTAAAATGAGAAGAAACAGCTGCAAACATCCATTAATAATTGGAACATGGAATGTATGAAGTGTGAATCTAGGAAAATCGGAAATTGTCAAAAATGAAATGGGATGCATAAAGATTGATATCCTAGGCATTAGTGAGCTGAAATGGACTGATACTGGCCATTTTGAATTGGATAGTCATATGGTCTACTATGCCGGAAATGAGAAATTGAAGAGGAGTGGCATGGCATTCGTCATCAAAAAGTACGTTTCAAGATCTCTCCTGAAGTACCGCACTATCAGTGATAGGATACGATCCAGTGCCTACCAGACAGACCAGTTAATATGGCTATTCAGATTTATGCAGCAGCCACTAATGCCAAAGATGAGAAAATTGAAGATTTTTACCAACTTCTGCAGTCTGAAATTGATCGAACATGCAATCAAGATGCATTGACGATTACTGGTGATTGGAATACGAGAGTTGGAAACGAAGAAGAAGGATCAGTACTTGGAAAATGTGGCTTTGGTGATAGAAACAGTGCTGGAGATCGGATGATAGAATTTTGCAAGACTAATGACTTCTTCATTGCAAATACCTTTTTTCAACAGCATAAGCGGTAACTATACTGGTGGTCCTCGCTGGATAGAATATGCGTGAATCAGATAGACCACATGTAACCTACGTACTGGTTAATTTAACTCCTGGGTAGAAAATTTTAAATATTGCTTTTATTCAAAGTGAGAAAAATATAGGGAATATAAAAAATAAAGAAAAGGGAAAAGTTAGTATAATCTACCACCCTAACACAACGAGTATTTTACTTGGATCCACAATCAACGCACATAGAAGCAGAAGTCACGAAATCAAATGATGTATTGCATTGGGTTGATTTGCTGCACAAGACCCCATTAAAGTGCTGAGAAGCAAAGATATCACTCTGAGGACTAAGGTGTACCTGACCCAAGTCATGATATTTTCAATCGCCTCATATCCCTTTGAAAACTGGTCAGTGGGTAAGGAAAACCAAAGAAGAATTGATGCCTTTGAATTGTGGTGTTGGTGAAGAATACTGAATATACCATGGACTGCCAGAAAAAATGAACACATCTGTCTTGGAAAAAGTATGGTCAGAATGGTTGTTGGCAGCCAAGATGATGAGACTTTGTCTTACATACTTTGGACATGTTACGAGGGACCAATCCCTGGAAAAGGATATCATGCTTGGTCAACTAGGGGATCAGTAAAAAGAAGATGACCCTCAGTGAGATAAATTGACACAGTGGCTGCAACAGTGGGCTTAAGCATGGCAATGATTGTGAGGATGGTGCAGCACCAGGCAGTGTTTCATTATGTTATACATAATAGGGTCACTGTGAGTTGAAACCGACTCGATGGCGCTTAACAGGAGCAGCGACACAACCACTACCAGCATACCATCATTTTGCGTATTTCCTTCTATAGATTTTTTTAATTTTGGGTATATAATTAAAGTATCTGTTTTTGTTTGAATCAGATTTTTCGTTACGGTTGTAATCGTAATACATATACAATTTTTTCCTTGAAAAATTACACCGGTCTTGTTCAGAAAAGAATTTTAAACATATGTACATAATTTTGTGCTATTTTTCCCTTATTATGGTTTCAGAGTATAATCTCTGTCCATGCAACTGCGTAGATCCAGTCTTTCAGTCTTTCTAGGTTATTTTAAATGTATGGTAATTTGTTCATTTACTCTGCCTTCTATTCGACATTTTATTTTCATTTCATTAATAAACAACGTCAAGATAAATTTTGCGTAAAGGCTTTTCCATATTTTATTTTCCTAGAACAGATTGCTGAAAAATAGTTAGGTTTGGCCGAAGTTGGAAATCACGTCTTTTAGGTTTTTGATATGTATAGCCATATTGTTTCCCAGAAGGCGCATAATTAAATTTATTGTGTTAAGAAGCAGCAGTGTCAAAAAGAGAGACAACCAGACATTATATGCCTTTTTTTTTTGAAAAATACAATATCTGCTATGGTATAAAAAAAAAAAAAAAAAAAGGTATATGTAAAAAAAAAAAAAACCCAAACCCATTACTGTAGCGTCGATTTCGACTCATAGGGACCCTATAGGACAGAGTAGAACTGCCCCATAAAGTTTCCAAGGAACACCTGGTGGATTCGAACTGCTGACCTTTTGGTATAGTCATGCAAAAAACAAAACAAAAACTCGAATCTGATTAAGCCTGTATGTAGGTCCTTTGTAGGAAATGAGAGGAGAGAGGAATATGTTAATCTACACTGGATGCAATCATCAGAATCCACAGTGTGGGAAACTACATGACAAATGTCCTGTTTTATCAACAAATGAAGTTGAAAGGGAGGGAGTATCTATAGATTAAGAGGCTTCAAAAACGTTTTAAAAAACGAGCAAAACTAGTGTTTAGGGATATATACTTGGATGATAAAACTAAAAAGAAAAGTAAGGAAACGATTACCAAAAGTCAGGATAGTGGTTACTCTTGAGGGGCAGGGGCTTTTCCTGGGAGGGGGAATATGTGGGGGGCTTCTGGTGTGACTGGCATGGTTCAGTTTCCTGACGTGGGGAGTGGTTTTAAGGGCGTTCACCTTATAATCATTCATTAGGCTGTAGTTTTGTCTTCGTAGCTTCCTCTGTTTTATGTGAGTGATAAGTGTGATAAATATGAACACAAGGACAAATATAGCCTTTCATTTTTTCCCCCCACAGGAGAGTATAAATATTCAGGAAGAGATAGTTTGATTTTCTTGGTTGACGCCTCCAAGGCCATGTTTGAAATTCAGGGTGAAGGTGATGAAGATGAATTGACTCCCTTTGACATGAGCATCCAGGTACCACTGCCTTTTTTTTTTTTTTTTAAATTTTTATTAAGCTTCAAGTGAACATTTACCATTCCAATCAGTCTGCCTTTTTTATTTACTAAACAAACAACCTCCTCCCCTAAATGTATTAAAACCATGTTATGGACTAAATTGTGTCCTCAAAAAATGTGTGTTATAAATCCTAACCTCTATGCCTGTGGCTATAGTCCCATTTGGGAATGAGTTGTCTGTTATATTAATGAGGCAGGATTAGTGTAGTGTGTGTCTTGAGTCAGTTTCTTACAAGGAACAAAAAGAGATAGAGGATGGTAGATGCCATGCCACATGAAGACCCCCAAGGAGCCAAGGAACAGAAGCTGAAGTGACAAGGACCTTCCCCCAGAGCCAACAGTGAGAGCCGTGAGCCTAGATCCGGCACTCTGAACCTGGACTTCTTCCCTCCTAAAGTGTGAGAAAAGAAATTTGTTTGTTAAAGCCGTCCACTTGTATTTCTGTGATAGCAGCACTAGATAACTAAGACAAACCACTTTAAAAATTCTAGGCTCTTTGGAAAGTTTATTTGTGAACGATAAATAGTGATTGGCCTCCCAGGATGGCTGTCTACACATGTGGCTGAAAAAGAGTAACAATACTGGAGAACAAGTCCTTTTTTGGCAGGGGGTTGAATTTAGGACTCTAGGACTCCATTGCCCCCACCTTCTGCAGAGCCCTAGGTGTAGTTTTAGGGCTCCTCCTTCTGCAGAGATGGGAGTGTAAAGGCAGAAGGGACGTTCTGGCAATTACAGTGTGGAGATGAGTCCTCTTGTAAGTGATATTTTTAATGGTTAAAAAAGATTACTATGTCTTTTATGTGTTTCATAGAGAAGAATTTTGAATGTTTTATTGTATATCTCTTATCTCATGTTTTTAGAGATTGGAACCAAACGGGAACTGTTCATGTTTAATTTGTTTGCACACCAGCAGTTCCTGTGGCTGGCAAATCAGGGCATCTTACATCTAAAAAAAGAATAAAAAAGAAATCCCTTACTTTAAAGTAGTGGTTCTCAGACTTTAGCTTACATCAGAATCCTCCGGAGGACTTGTTAAAACAGATTCCTAGGCGTCACCCTAGAATCAGGATTTCTGATTCTGTGGGTCTGGAGTAGGGCCCGAGAATTTGCATTTCCAGCAAGTTCCCAGGTGATGCTGTTGCTGCCAGTTGGGAGACAACACTGTGAGGACCACTGCTTTAACCTTTTTCTGGATCATGGACCCCTTTGAGAATGTGATGAAGGCTATTGACCCTCTTCGCAAAAAGATACACTCACAGTTATATGTGTAATTTCAAAGGGTTCATGGAACCCTTGAAGCCTAAAGACCCTGGAAAAACTGTAGTATTGTGTGCCAAATAAATGAGAAATTCCTAGGTGAGTAGTATGCGTTTGATAAAAAAACAATGGAGGAACATTTTCTAAAAATCTATTTTAGTTTTAGTTTTGTTTTTGTGTTTTTAACTCTTAGAATCTAGAAGAAGCCTTCACCAAATTTTGGAAACATTTGTATGTAGGCTGCTCAAAAAGCAGATTAAGATGGTTTCAGAAATGAGTACTTGCCGTGCAGATGATTGTCCATGACCAAACAGAATGTAGGTTCTGCATTTAGGGAGAGAATGGCTGTGGAAAGAGGCAGGTTAGAGGCTCAGGCAAGACATAGGGTAGGGGGTTACCAGATACATTTATTCCTCAGCTTTGGAGAATCGGAAACTTCATTTCGTCGTTGCACCCAGGATTGAACAGGCCCCCAAGAGACTGGGCAGCACTTATGAAACACTGATTTATAAGATGCTGACATTAGTTTATACGAGTGGATAGATCGTTCCCGTGACTAGAATACTGATGTCTTTAATTGGGTAATTAAGCAAATTTTATTTAAAAGGATGATGTTAGTTGGTATAGATTAATTTTGGGGTTACATATACTTATCATAAATGTAATTTTTAAATTATTTTATATATGTAAATCTGTTTTCCTGGTATCGGGGTACTCAAGGAGACATTTAGTGACCTGTCCAAACTCAGCCAACTAAGTAAGTGGCATTGGTGGGACTCACATTAAGATTTTCTGATTCCACTGCAGGGCTTTTTGTTGTTGTCGAGAATATACACAGCAAAAAAAAAAAAAAAAAAAAATACACCAATTCAGCATAAATAAAAAAAAAAAATTACTTTATTTTATTTTTTTTATTTATACTGAATTGGCATACCATTTACTGACATTGATTACATTCTCGGAGTTGTGTAACCACTTTCAACCTCCTTTTCTGAGTTTTCTCCCACCATTAGCACTGCTCCCTAAGGTTCTGTCTAATCCTTCTGGTTGCTGTCGTCAGTTTGATCCCATACAGATAACTCTTAAAAGAGCACAGTGCTCACGGCAGACAGTTTTTACTGGTTAAGCTAAACTATTATTTGGTTTTAAGGTGACTTCATGGGGTATTTTTGGCTTAAGGTTTAAAGAGTATCTCAGGACAGTAGTTTCAGGGGTTCATCCACCCCCCATGGCTTAAGAAAGTGTACATTCCATGAGAATTTTGGTTGTGTTCTGCATTTTCCCCCTTTTGATAAGAATTTTTCTGTGGAATCTTTGATCAGAATGTTCGGTAATGGTAGCTAAACTGGGTACCATCCAGTTCTTCTGGTCTCATTGCAAGGGAGGCAGTTGTTTATAGAGGCGATTAGCCACACTTTCCACATTGTCCTTCTATTGCTGACTCTCCTTCTTTCTTTTTCCTCTGTTGTTCCAGGCATACAGAGAGCAATAGTGCCTTTGGTGGCTGCTTGCAAGCTTTTAAGACCCAGGTACTATGCATCGAATGAGGAGGCACTAAACACATTATTAGGCCAGTTAACTGGGATGTGCCACGAAACCATGACCCTAAACCTCCAAACCAAGGAACCAAATCCCACGAGGCTTTTGGTTGAACTCACCCTCCTTGTCTGAGTTATTCCTCCGCCGTTAACGTGAACTCACTGCCCCCTAAGTTTCCTATCTGATATTTAGAGTTGCTGTTGTCAGTTTGATTCCATATAAATAGCAGGGCTTTTTTCCCCTTGTTCTTCTGTAGCACAGTTCCCTTCCTGAAAAGATACATGTCTTTAAGTCTCTGATTTCTTAGAGTTGTTGTTAGTTACCGTCGAGACGATTCCAACTCATGGCAACTCCATGTGTACAGAATACAACTGCTCCATAGAGTTTTCAGTGCTGTTACCTGTTAGAAGCAGACCGCCAGGACTGTCTTCCAAAGCACCTGTTGGTGGGTTTGAACTGCCAACCTTTTGGCTAGTAGTTGAGTGCTTAACCATTTGTGCCATCCAGTAGGGATTGCCTGTACGTCTATTATATACTTACAACACTGCTTTTTGTTACATCTTGGTGTACATGCCTGCCACTCTCACTGATTTGTGAGTTTTCCTCGAAGTAGGGGTTATTGAGCACCTACTATATGCCGGGCACTTATAAGGCTTATGTTTAGTGATAAGTAAGTAACTGAATTTTTATTTTCCTATTTTTAGTGCATCCTGAGTGTGTACACCAACAAGATCATAAGCAGTGATCGGGATCTCTTGGCAGTGGTGTTCTACGGTACCGAGAAAGACAAAAATTCAGTGAATTTCAAAAATATTTACGTCTTACAAGAGTTGGACAATCCAGGTAAGTAATATTTTAAGATCAGTTTTTTCCTTACATGAGCATGTTACTACCCTGAACGAAGGAGGAGGTGAAGAAAGAAGCAGTTCCATCTTGCCTGGGATTATGCTTTCCTGCAGAAGGGGGTCCTTACTGGGATGTAGACTTCACTGTATGGGTTAAACAGCCCTGAGGTGAGAAGGGAACCTGAGGCTCTTCTCGGTTAGTTTTGTGGTAAAGGTGGCACTGACACCGTTCTCATTTTTCTGTCCATTTGACCCCCTGCCTCCGATCAGGTGCCAAACGAGTGCTAGAGCTTGACCAGTTTAAGGGCCAGCAGGGAAGGAAGCATTTCCAGGACCTAATTGGCCATGGATCTGACTATTCGCTAAATGAAGCACTGTGGGTCTGTGCCAACCTCTTTAGTGATGTCCAGTTCAAGCTGAGCCATAAGAGGGTCATGCTGTTCACCAATGAAGACGACCCCCATGGCAATGACAGTGCTAAAGCCAGTCGGGCCAGGACCAAAGCTGCTGATCTCCGTGACACAGGTGAGCATTCTCCCAGCCCTTTTAAATTGGCACTTCATTTGACTGCTTTTTTTTTTTAACATTTAAAAAAAAGATTTTTATTGTGCTTCAAGAGAAGGTTTACAAATCAACTCAGTCTGTCATACAAAAATTTATATACACCTTGCTATATACTCCTGCTTGCTCTCCCCACAATGAGACAGCACACTTCTTCCCTCCACTATATTTTCGTTTGACTGCTTCTTTATAGCTAATGTCAAGCATTTGCTTTCCCCCATTCACAGCCAAATGAAAGAATAAAGTGAAGCCAGGGGGAGACATCCAGGTAGCATTGACACTGAACATGGCCATGCCATTAGCTGTGAAGGGCTCTACCAGAGGGGGCTTGTTGTAGCTGTAATGCCACCCTGAATGTGAGTTATTGGAATATGTTGTCAGAAGTCATAATAGCCTTTGATTTCCTTAGCTACTTTTTCTAAGTCTTGTAATTGTTCATAATCAATCTAGTTCTTTGGGAGTTTTTCAAAGGCATATTTGAGCTTAACTGAAAAAGAATTCTCACTTGCTGAACATTGATTTTTTTTTTTTTTGAGACAATTTTATTCAGATTCTTCACTGCATATTTTTTTTTCTTTTGGTGAAAGTATATATAGCCAAAGATAGACCATTTCAACAATTTCTACATGTACGACTCAGTGATGTTGATTACAGCCTTCAAGTTGTGCTACCGTTCTCATCATCCCTTTCCCAAGTGTTCCACCATCATTGTCTTAACCTCACTGATCCCTAAACTTCCCATCCAGCCTTTGGAGTTGATGTCAGTTTGATCTCACATAGGTAATTCTTTAAAAGAGCACAGTGCTCAAAGCAAACATACTTTACTAATTAAGATATGAAAATTGATTTTTTTCTGCACTTTTGTCTATCCTGGCACCAGGTATCTTTCTTGACTTGATGCACCTAAAGAAGCATGGCGGCTTTGATATATCCTTGTTCTACAGAGATATCATCAGCTTAGCAGAGGATGAAGACACAGGGGTTCACTTTGAGGAATCGAGCAAACTGGAAGACCTGTTGAGGAAGATTCGAGCCAAGGAGAACAGGAAGCGCACGCTTGGCAGGTGTGCTCTGAGCCTGGGTTAACCACCCACAAGTCCTCTAACAGTTCAGAAGCAATGCATTGCTTTCAGTTCCCTGGCTCCTTAACTCTGGACTGTGTTTCTGCCTCACTGCATTCTCTAAAAATCTTGCATTATTTCAGCATGGCACAAGCCATTTGCTTCTCTGTCTCTGGAAAGAGCTGGCATGGTGTTTCTCTAAAATAACACAACCCTCCATTTCCTTGGGGTAAATAGTTGTAGTTTAATGGTATCCTTAGTTGTACATTTATCTGCTTTCATTTCTGTAAATCGAGGATAACAGTAGTACCTGCCTGATTAGATGGTTGTTAGAGTGCCGTCTAGTTGGCTCTGATTCATGGTGACCTTAATGTATAACAGAACAAAATGTTGCCTGGTCCTGCGTCATCTTCGTGATCGTTGGTATGTTCGAGTCCACTGAGTCATTAGGTTGTAATGAGGATTAGATAAAAAGGACTTTTAAAGCAGAGCCTGGAAAGTAGCAAAAATTCAGTAAATGTTGTTAGGTGCTGTCGAGTTTGTTCTGACTCACAGTGACCTCACGCACAACAGAAAGAAACACTGCCCAGCCTGCGCCATCCTCAAAATTGTTATTATGTTTGAGTCTGTTGTTGCAGCCACTGTGTCAGTCCATCTCTTGAGGGTCTTCCTCGTTTTCGTTGACTTCTTCTTTACAAGCATGATGTTCTTTTGGAGCTGGTCCCTTTTGATAACATGTCCAAAGTAAGCGAATCAAAGTCTCACTATCCTCTTTTCTAAGAAGTTCTGCCTGAGCTTCTTCCAAGACAGATTTGTTCGTTCTTTTGGCAGCCCATGATATATGCTGTATTCTTCGCCTACACCGTAGCTGAAAGGCATCAATTCTTCTTCAGTCTCCTTATTCATTGTCCAGCTTTTGCATGCGTATGAGGTGATTGAAAATACCGTGGCTTGGGTGAGGAGCACCTTAGTTCTGAAAGTGATGTCTTTGCTATTTAACACTTTAAAGAGTTCTTTTGCAGTAAGTTTGCCCAGTGCAGTGTGTCATTTTATTTCTTTACTGCTGTTTCCATAGTTGTTGATTGCAGATGCAAGTAAAATGAAATCTTTGACTTCAGTATTTTCTCTGATTATCATAATGTTGCTTATTGGTCCAATTGTGAGAATTTTTGTTTTCTTTATGTTGATCCCTACTGAAGGCTGTAGTCTTTGATCTTCATCAGTAAGCGCTTTGAGTCCTCTTCACTTTTAGCAAGCAGTGTTGTCATCTGCATAACGTAGGTTGTTAATTGAGTCTTCCTTCAGTCTTAATGCTGAGTTCTTCATATAGTCCAACTTTGTGGATTATTTGCTCAGCATATAGATTGAATAAGTATGGTGAAGGTATATAACCCTGACACGTACCTTTCCTGATTTTAAACCATGCAGTATCCCCTTGTTTTGTTCCAACAGCTGCCTCTGGCCTACGTACAGGTTCTGCATGAGCACAATTAAGTGTTCTAGAATTCTCATTCTTCATAATGTTACCCATAATTTGTTATGATCCACACAGTCAAATGCATTTGTATTGTCAATAAAAACAGATAAAAACCTTTCTGGTATTCTCTGCTTTCAGCCAAGATCCGTCTGAAATCGGCAATGATATCCCTCGTTCCACGTCTTGTTCTGAATCCAGCGTGAATTTCTGGCAGTTCCCTGTCAGTATAGTGCTGCAGCTGTTTTTGAATTATTTTCAGCATAATTTTACTTGCATGTGGTATTCAATAATTTCCACATTCTGATGGATCACCTTTCTTTGGAATGGGCACAAATATGGATCTCTTTCAGTCGATTGGCCAGGAAGCTGTCTTCCAAATTTCTTGGCATAGATGAGTGAGCACTTCCAGCGTTGTATTTGTTTGTTGGAACATTTCAGTTGGTATTCTGTCAAGTCCTGGAGCCTTGGGCTTCTTCCTTCAATACCATCAGTTCTTGATTATTTGCTACGTCCTGAAATGGCTGAACGTCGACCAGTTCTTTTGGTACAGTGGCTCTGTGTATTCCTTCCATCTTCTTTTGATGCTTCCTGTGTCATTGAGTTTTTTTGCGATAGAATCATTCAGTATTGTAACTCGAGGCTTGAATTTTTTTCTTCAGTTGTTTTAGCTTGAGAAATGTTGAGTGTATTCTTCGCTTTTGGTTTTCTATCTCCAGGTCTTTGCACATGTCATTATAATACTTTGTCTTCTCCATCTGCACTTTGAGATCTTCTGTTCAACTCTTTGAGTTCATTATTTTTTTCTTTCCCCTTAGCTACTCGATGTTCAAGAGCAAGTTTCATGGTCTCTTCTTTCTTTTTAATGACCTCTTTTTTCACGTATGATGTTCTTGATATTATCCCACAACTTGTCTGATCTTCAGTCATTAATGGTCAGTTCGTCAGATGTGTTCTTGAGATAGTCTCTAAATTCAGGTGGGATATACTTAAAGTCATGTTTAGCTCTTGTGGACTTGTTTTAATTTTCTTCAGCTTCACCTTGAACTGGCACACGGGCAATTGATGGTTTGTTACGTGGCGGCCCCTGGCCTTGCTCTGACCGACGATATTGAGCTTCTCCATCATCTCTTTCCACATATGTAGCACTTTGATTCCTGTGTATTCTATCTGGTGAGGTCCACATGTATAATCACCATTTATATTGTTGAAAAAAGGTACTTGAGATGAATAAGTTGTTGGTCTTGCAGAATTCTGTCATGGAATCTCTAGCATCCTTTCTGTCACCAAGGCTGTATTTTCCAAGTACTGATTCCTCTTTATTTCTACCTTTCTCATTCTACTCACCAGTAATATCACTACATCTTGATTGCATGTCTGATCAATTTCAGACTGCAGAAGTTGGTAAAATTCTTCAATTTCTACATCTTTGGCATTAGTGTCTGGGGCATAAATTTGAATAATAGTTGTATTAACTGATCTTCCTTTTAGGCGTATTATAATCATGTTATTCTGATTTCTTATCATTTGCCATTAATAGGAACCAGTTTGTTAGATTATGTTCTTTGAAAGAACTTAGAATTTTAAGTGCTCCTCAGTGTCTTTTTCTAAAGAGCATTAGTTTTTTATTTTAGACTGTTGTTGTTGTTGTCAGGTGCTGTAGAGTCGGTTCCGACTCATAGCGACCCTGTGTACCACAGAACAAAACACTGCCCGGTCCTGCGCCATGCTCACAGTTGTTATGCTTGAGCCCGTTGTTGTAGCCACCATGTCAATCCACCTCACTGAGGGTTTTCCTCTCTTCTGCTGTCCCTCTACTTTACCAAACATGATGTCCTTCCCTAGGGACTGATCCTTCCTGCAACATGTCCAAAGTATGTAAGATGCAGTCTTGCCATCCTTGTTTCTAAGGAGCATTCTAGTTGTACTTCTTCTAAGACAGATTTGTTCCTTCTTTTGGCAGTCCGTGGTATATTCAGTGTTCTTCGCCAACACTACAATTCAAAGGCGTCAATTCATCTTCTGTCTTCCTTATTCACAGTCCAGCTTTCACGTGCATATGATGTGATTGAAAATACCATGCCTTGGGTCAGGTACATCTTTAGTCTTCAAGGTGACATCTTTGCTTTTCAAGACTTTAAAAAGGTCCTTTGCGGCAGATTTGCCCAATACAATACATCTTTTGATTTTTTGACTGCTGCTTCCATGGGTGTTGATTGTGACTCCAAGTAAAATGAAATCCTGACAACTTCAGTCTTTTCTCCGTTTATCGTGATGTTGCTCATTGGTCCAGTTGTAAGGATTTTTGTTTTCTTTATGTTGAGGCATAAACCATACTGAAGGCTTTGGGCTTTGATCTTCATCAGTAAGTGCTTCAAGTCTTCTTCACTTTCAGCAAGCAAGGTTGTATGATCTGCATAACGCAGGTTGCAAATGAGTCTTCCTCCAATCCTGATGCCCCGTCCTTCTTCATATAGTCCAGCTTCTCTGATTATTTGCTCAGCATACAGGTTGAATAAGCATGGTGAAGGGACACAACCTTTCCTGACTTTAAACCACGCAGTATCCCCTTGTTCTGTCCGAACAACTGCCTCTTGATCCGTGTATAGGTTCCTTATGAGCACAATTAAGTGTTCATTTTAGAGTGGTTTCCTCAATATGAGGGTCATGACCCTTGGTAATTTTTGAGCTGTTTTTAAGAATTAAGTGGCAGTTCTAGAAACCCCATGAAGTGATCTTCAGGAAAGCACGGCCCCACTCTTTGCTCCACTTGTCATTTTGTCATTACATTCATTTCCCCCTGGGAACTATTTCTTTTTGCTCAAACAAATGCTCTGTCACACCTTCATTCTCCCTGTAACGACAGACTGTTATTCCTAGTACAATTTGGAAATCTACCACAAACTTGGGTGGGGTTGGCAGAGAGGATAAAGTAGTGGGTAAATATAGTTACTGGAGTCTTAATGCTGGATTCTAATTCTGGTCCCTCTACTCTGTGACCTGGGGCCAAGTCAGGAACTTCTCTGAGCCTCAGTAAAATGGGACCAAATGGTTCCTCTCGATAGGATTGAAGTGAAGATCAAATGGGATAATCTAAGTTTCTTAGTCATCTAGTGCTGCTATAACAGAAATACCACAAGTGGATGGCTTTAACAAAGAGAAGTTTATTTTCTCACAGTTTAGTAGGCTACAAGTCCAAATTCAGGGCATCAGTTCCAGGGGAAGGCTTTCTGTGTTGGCTCTGGAGGAAGGTCCTTGCCATCAATCTTCCCCTGGACTAGGAGCTTCTCTGCACAGGAACCCCAGGTCTGAAGGATGTGCTCTGCTCCCTTGGCGGTATGAGGTCCCTCTGTCTCTCTGCTTGCTTCACTGTTTTATATCTCAAAAGAGATTGGCTTAAGATACAATCTAATCTTGTAGATCTCGTCAATATAACTTCCAATAATTCATCTCATTAACATCACAGTGATAGGATTTACAACACATAGGAAAATTTCACATCAAATGACAAAATGGGGGACAATTACACAGTACTGGGAATTATGGCCTATCCAAATTGATACATATATTTTTTGGGGACACAGTTCAATCCATGACACTAGGCATTGTGCTTGGGACATAGTAATTATTTATAAATGTTAGCTATTTTTATTATTTTATGGAAGAGTGATTATAAGGGTACCTGATACAAATAATAATAGGTAGGTTGGAGATGTTTGAAAAGTAGTAGTGCTTTAGATCTAAGGCCTAGAAAATTATTAAGCATATTCTTAGTATAATCAAATAAATAATTGTGTGGTTATTGTGTGCCAGGCACAGTCCTAAATTCTTTGTTGACACGTTAACTTATTTAATCTTTATGACAGCCCTTTGAGATAGGTTGAAACCTATCCACTAGTGGCATTTATTAACCTAAAAACATTTCAGATGAAATTAAACCTATTAAGTAACTTCTTCTGCACCATGATCCAGTCTTCCACATTTTCCTTCTCAACATATGAGATAAAGCATATGATGTTATACTGTAATTGTTTTGTAATTTGGAGTTATGACATGTTCAGGGTTGAAAGATACCTCAGTTTATAAAGGTGAAAATTTAGATGGGGTGGAGGGAGTAATGGATTTGCTATTTTGGGTTAGAAGTAGAACCAAGGTCCTTGGGGACATCTAGTTCAATTGGCATAACAGTTTTTAAAGAAAATGTTCTATATCCTACTTTGGTGAGTAGTGTCTGGGATCTTAAAAGCTTGTGAGCCTCCATGTCATATACTCCACTGGTCCCAGCCCATCGGAGTAAGGGAGAATGAAAAAACCTGAAGATACAAGGGAAAGATTAGTCCAAAGGACTAATGGGCCACAACCACCACAGACTGAATCCAGCCAATTAGATGGTGCCCGGCTACTAGCACTGACTGCTCTGACAGGGATCACAATAGAGAGTCCCGGACAGAGCTGGAGAAAAATGTAGAACAAAATTTTAACTCACCAAAAAAGACCAGACTTACTGGTCTGACAGAGACTGGAGAAACTCTAAGAATATGGCCCCCGGATACCCTTTTAACTCAGGACCGAGGCCACTTCTGAAGTTTACCCTTCAGTCAAAGATTAGACAGGCCCATAAAAAAAACACTTAAAATACATGTAGCTGAACCATGTATATGAGATTAAATGGGCACACTAGCCAGGGGTCAAGGAAGAGAAGGCAGGAGGGAACAGGACATATGGATGAATGGAAATGGAGAACCCAAGGTTGAGAAGGGGGGAGTGTTGCTATGTCACGGGGTTGGCAACCAATGTCACAAAACAATATGTGGATTAATTGTTTAAGGAGAAACTGATTTGCACTGTAAACCTTCACCTAAATCACCATAAAAAAAAAAAAATAGAAACAAGGAACCAAGGTCACTTAAAGCCTGAGGCCACAGTGGACCAAGTTGGCCAGTGCTTTGTCCCAGAACACTAAAATTTAGAGGATACAATAATTTTTCAAAATCACTTTTGAAGATTATACAGTTTTTTATTTGGTTATGTTTATTGTCAGCTCTCTCTCAGCAGCCTTTACACAACCAGGTATAACAGTTAGTAAGCCCAAATAATTGAAGTAAGAAACCACCAAATGCTGGTGTTTTTAGTAACACCCATCTATATGTTGTGTTTTTCTTTTCATTCAATTTAAAAGATTTTTTTTTTTTTTAAGTTGTGATTTTTTCTTTGACCTGTGGGTTAATTTCCAAATATTTAGGGTTATTTAACTTCCAAATATTTAGGGTTTTCCCAGATTTCTCTCTGTTGTGGATTTCTAGTTTCGGCTGTGGTCAAGCAACGTGCTTTATATGATTTCAGTCTTTTTAAATGTATCAAGACTTGTGTTATGGCCCAGCATGTGGTCTGTCCTGGAGAATATCCCGTGTGTACTTGAAAAGAATATATAATGTAGGTAGTTTTTGTTTTCTGCTTATTTTCTACAATATTGTAAACATTTTTGCATAGTGTCATTACTATAAAACATTTTCAAGAGGTTCTGATTGCTGCTTCAGGTGTTGGTATAAATACTTGGAGAAGTAGGTCCCAACAGAAAAGTACATAAGCTTTGAATCCGATATACTTGAATTTGTGTAGTAGTTTTTATTAGCACACCTTGATTAACTGTTCCTCAGAGCTGCAGTGGGGGAAAGGTAATTGCCAAAGGAAAAATGGGGTTTCGTTATTAGAAGACGGGGAAAGGAATGCCAGACAAGCAGAAATGACAGACGATTAATTCAATACTTACAGGGTTATTATAAAGCGTAAGTGAGAAAATAGCTGTAAAGTAATTGATGTCGTGCTGGGCACGTAGTTGGCGCTTGATAGAAACTCAGTTTTATTATGGTATATTCTTTATCGTTATTTTAAGCCATTAACATATTCTGAAATTACTTTTTGTGTCATAGACCCTGAGATGGTATTATGGCAAACTCCAGTACGTTATACATTTATTCTAAGAGCTTGTTTAGGATTATTGGAGAGAATAAAACAAATTAAGGCTTGGGTGCCATGAAGGAATTTTAGATGGGAAAGTACACTCTTATAGTCCATGCTTTTTCATTTTTCTTTCGTTCAGGTTGAAGTTTAAGCTCAGCAAAGACATAGCCCTCACTGTCGGCATTTATAATTTGGTCCAGAAGGCTTTCAGGCCTTCACCAATCAGGCTTTATCGGGAAACAAACGAGCCTGTGAAAACCAAGACCCGGACATTTAATGTAAACAACGGCAGTTTGCTTCTGCCCAGCGACACCAAGAGGTCCCAGGTAGATATGCCTTTACTGAATTTTTGTCCCGTTGACCGGTTAACAGGGAGCAGTTTTCTGATCAGCCTCACCAGTTAAATAACTTTTATGTGTACATCTTTCTAGCCAAGCTGTTGAAACAAAGACATTAGTCTATGAACTATGGCATCTAGACCAGTGGTCTTTTTTTTTTCCCCTCAATTATTTTGTTTTTAGTTACTACAAATTTAGGAAGATGTATTATGGAGCCTAAATTTTAGCATTTAAAAATTTTTTTTAAATTATCTTTATTGTGCTTTAAGTGAGCATTTTTTGAAAATAATATTTAAATGTGTTTTCAGGCAAGGTTTACACAGCAGTTTAGGTTTCCATTCAACAATTTCTATACAAGTTGTTCATTGTCATTGGTTACATACTTTACAATGCATATACATTCTCATTTCTGTTCTGGTTGTTCTGTTTACGTTAATCTAGTTTCCTTGCCCCCTTACGTTCTCATCTGGTTTTAAAGTAATTACTGGCCACATATAGGTGATTTTTTAAAGGAGCACAGTACTTATGGGTAATATTCATTATTTTTTGAGCCCATCTGTTATTTGGCTACAACGTAACCTCAGATTAGTTTTGGCTCAAGGTTTGAAGAGTATCTCAGGACAGTAGTCTCAGGGAGGCCTTCAGTGTCAACCAGTCCAGTAAGTCTTTTTTTTTTTTTAGGCATATGAGGTTCTGTTCCACATTTTCTCCCATTTTATGAGGGTCCATCTATTGTCACCCTTATTAGAACTGTTGGTACTGGTAGTTGGGCACCATCTGGTTCTTCTGTCTCAGGGTATATGAGGCCATGGTTTGTGTAGACTGTTTGTCCTGTAGACTAGTTTCTTCCTAAATTTTAGCATTTTAAAGGTAAAATAATATAAGCCCATATGTGCCCTATATATTATACTGAGACAGAGTGGCATAAGTACAATGAAATAAGAACTAAAAATTATTAAATTTTATTAATCCAGTGTCCAGAAAGTGCCTCATTCTGATTTAGTTCTTGTCTTCATAGAAGATAAAAATACAAGTGTATTTATTTAGCACGAAAAAATAGAACTATCAGCCAAATAAGAAAAAAGGAAACCTTACTATAACATTTAATTATAAATTATTTTTCTGAATAAGATATGTTGGTTTTCAGTGGTCTCTTGAGAGCTAGAAAGTTATATAAGGCCAGTGTTTGAAAAAGATGTCAGTGAAAACTTCAGGCCTTGTCCCAGAACCTACAGCTGTAAGGTATAAACAGTCTAATACCTCACTCAGGTACAGTTGCAGAAAATGCTTTATAGATAACTAGGGAGATGAGAACCTAGAGAAGGTTTGTTAGGTCTGAGGTAAACCTGTTTTGTTCAGGTAGAAATTTTTTTTTTGCCAAACCACGTTTTTCCTGTGGTTTAAAATGACACACATATGCCTTTCTTAACCGGAAACACAGACTTACAGTGCAGAACACTGTCTCCTCATCCTCTCAGCTGTGCTCACTCGGTAGAAGGATTTGACACCTAAAGTTAAAATCGAATGTGTCATCTTTTTTTTAATTAAGCAAAATGTGAGAGACGATTAGTTTTGCCTAAATTCAGGACGTAGAGGGATGAGCTAAGTGACTAAAATTAAATATTGATTTGATTTGACCCATGGGATGGTTTTTAAAACACAAATGTCAAGCCTCATGGTTTGCCCTGCTTTATGAAGGAGGAGAGAATAAGAAATTCCCTCTTCCATTTTGGAAGTGGCTAGTTTTCTGTATTGGAACATTCACAGGCAGTAGCTCTTCTGATCACTGAGTTTTTTTTTTTTTCCTTCTAAATTTTATTTATTTTGTCATTGTTGAGAGTATACACAATGAAACATCTGTCTTAGTTATCTAGTGCTGCTATGACAGAAATATTACAAGTGGATGGCTTTAACAAAGAAAATTTTTGTTCCCTCACAGTCTAGTAGACTGCAAGTCCAAACTCAGGGTGTCAGCTCTCGGGGGGGAAGGCTTTCTCTCTCTGTTGGCTCTGAAAGAAGGTCCTTGTCATCAGTCTTCCCTGGTCGAAGAGCTTCTCAGCACAGGGACCCCAGGTCCAAAGGATACGCTATTGTCCTAGCTCCTGTTTCTTGTATGGGGTCCCTTTGTCTCTCTGCTTGCTTCTCTCTTCCATATCTCAAAAGTGATTGGCTTAAATTATGGATGAATCTTGTAGATTGAGTTTATATAACTGCCACTAGTTCCATCTCATCAACCATATAGAAATAGGATTTGCAACACGTGGGAGAAATCACATTAGATGATAAAATGGTAGACAGTCATGCAATAGTGGGAATCATGACCTAGCCAAGTTGACAAATGTTTTAGGGGGACACAATTCAATCCATCTAAAAAAAAAAAAAAATTTTTTCTTTTAATCAATTCAACAATTTCTTCATGTATAATTTAGTGACATTGATTACATTCTTCAAGTTATGCAACCATTCCCACCCACCTTTTAAGAGTTGTTCATTCCTCAGTAACATAAACTCATTGCCCCGTAAGGTTCCTGTCTAATCTTTTGAATTGTTGTCATCAATTTGATCCCATATAGATAGTTCTTAAAATAGCATAATGCTCAAGGCGGACCTTTTTTACTAGTTAAGCTAAACTGTTGTTTGGTTTTAAGAAGACTTGAGGGGATATTTTTGGTTTAAGGTTTCAAGATTATCTTAGGACCATAGTTTGAGGAGCTCATCTATCCTCCATAGCTCTAGAAAGTCTAGAGTCCATGAGAATTTGAAATCCTGTTCTGCATTTTTCACCTTTTGATTAGGATTCTTCTATGGAATCTTCCCTCAAAATGTTCAGTAATGGTAGAAGGGCACCATTTGCTTCTGGTCTCCCGGCAGAGGACGCAGTTGTTTATGGAGGCAATTAGCCACACGTTCCATATCCTCCTGTTCTGACTCTCCTTCTTCCTCTGTTGATCCAGGTGAATAGAGACTAATTGTTGTGCCCTGGATGGCCGCTTGCAAGCTTTTAAGACCCCAGGTACTACCCAACAAACTAGGAGGTAGAACAAAAGCACTAAACATGTTATTAGGCCAAAACATAAAATAACACTTAAAAAGAGTGTGCATCTTTGTTCAGGTAGACGCATGAGACTACACGGGCAGCTCCTGTCTGGAGGTGGGTTAAGAAGGCAGAAAGGGATAGGAGCTGGCTGAATGGACACGGGAAACCGGGGTGGAAAGGAGGAAATGTGTGGTCACATTATAGAGATTGCAATTAGGGTCACATAACAACATGTGTATAAATTTTTGTATGAGAAATTAACTTGAGCTGTAAACTTTCACTTAAAGCACAATAAAAAGAAAAAATGGTATTCGGCCAGTTAACTAGGATGTCCTGAGAAACGATGACCCTAAACCTCCAAACCAAGGTACCAAATCCGATGAGTTGTTTCATTGTACATAAGCCGGCTCAGGAGCCACTCTTTTTTTTTTTTTGTCCTTGTTGTAAATGTATCTGTCGTACAACTTTTGCCAATTCAACTTTTCACAGCTGTACAACTTACTGACGGAAATTACAATAATAAGCTGTGCAACCCTACCCTTAATCAATGTGATTTTTCCATTACCATTAGCCACTCTTTTCCCCATCCTTCCCAACCCTGGTAACCACTAATAAACTTTGGTCTCTATAAATTTGCCTTTTCTTGTCTCTTCATAAAAGTGAGATCATACAATATTTGTCCTTTTGTGCTGGGCTTATTTCGCTCAGCATAATGTCTTCAAGCTCCATCCATTCTGTGGCATATATCAAGACTTCATTTCTCCTACTGGCTGAGTAGTATTCCATTGTATGTGTGTAGCGCATGTTGTTTATCCATTTATCTGTTGATGGGCATTTAGGTTGTTTCCACCTTTTGGCTATTGTGAATAGTGCTGCAGTGAACATCGGTGTACGAGGCTCTTTTTGAGTCTTTTTTCTTTTGGGTATATACCTAGGGGTGGAATTACTGGGTCATATGGTCGTTCTGGGGCCCTGGTGGCGCAGTGGTTAAGCATGCGGCTGCTAACCAAAAGGTCAGCAGTTCGCATCCACCAGTTGCTCCTTGAAAACCCTATGGGGCAGTCCTACCCTGTCCTGTAGGGTCATTATGAGTCGGAATCGACTTGACGGCAACAGGTCTATTATTTTTTTTAATGGTAGTTCTATTTTTAGTTTTTTGAGGAACCGCCGCACTGTTGTCCACAAAGGCTGTGCCATTTTTCATTCCTACCAGCAATGGATGAGAGTTCCAGTTTCCCCACATCCTTGCTAATGTTTATTTTCGGGTTTTTTTTATCTTAGCCATCCTAGTGGGAGTGAGATGGTATCTCATTGTGGTTGTGATTTGCATCTTTCTGCTGAGCATCTTTTCATGTGTGCGGTGCCCATTTGAATGTCCTCTTTGGTGAAATGTCTTAAAATCCTTTGCCCACTTTATGATTGGGTTGTCTTTTTGTTGTTGTTGAAGTTTTATATACATTTTGGTCATTAGATTTTTGGTCATTAGATTCTTGTTGAATATGTGGTTTCTGAAGATATTTTCCCAGTTGGTAGCTTGTCTTTTCACACTTCCGGTAAAGTCTTTGAACAAAAGTTTTTAATTTTTATGAGGTCTCATTTATTTATTTTGTCTTTTGCTGTTTGTGTTTTTGTTGATATATTAGATATCCCACTGTTGAAAGCCAGGCCTGACAGCATTGCCCCTGCTTTTTCTAAGAATTCTGAGTTTGTTTATTCATGCAATGTGCCCGAAAAAACCTAAAGGCGTCTTACGTTATTATGGAAACCCAGATCTGACTCTGGTGCTGTTGCTAGTTGTGTATCCAGGGTCAAAAGGCAAACATTAAAGCTTAGAAGTAATATTTATGTGTCTGTGTCTGCTTCCCGCACTAACTGGGACTAGCACAGCGTCTGAAGTAGGCCCTCTCATTCAACAGATAGGCAGGTTTGAGCATATTAATGGAGTCCAGGTGGCGTGGTAGTTAAAGTACTCAGCTCCTAACCAGAAGTTTGGCCAGCTGCTCAGCAGGAGAAAGATGTGGAAGTCTACTTCTGTAAAGATTTCTAGGCTTGGAAATCCTGTGGGCAGTTCTGCTCTGTCCTACTGGGTCACTTTGAATTGGAATCAACTTGATGGCAGCGAGTTTGGTGTTTGGTTTTGAGCATCTTGTGTTAAATATGGCCTCGGGGCTGGGAGCTCAGTGCCTGTTCAGCGGTGAGGAAAAGAATAAATAGTTGAAGAACATGGCCTTTGGCACCGGACAGGTCTGGGTTTAAGGCCCAGTTCAGTTACATAACTTGGAGCAAGTTACCCAACCATTGAGCCTCCGCTCATTCATCTCTAAAACAGGGTTTTTAAGGTCTACTTTATAGGGTTGTTCCAGAAGGTAAACTAGGGACAGGTATAAAGTACCTGCAGGTACTAGGTAAATGCCCATTCCTGTTGGAGGAGAAATCTTTAGTTGGCCGTCTTCCCGCTCCTTAGAAGAGAGCTGACTCTAACTTGCTGTGTCGTGTGGCAGCCATTTGTTGTCTCCATGTAGCCTCTCTTTGTGGCCCCTAGTTTTTCCCTATTTTAGAGCTATGGGGAGCCCCTAGGTAACACAAACAGTTAAGTGCTTGGCTGCTAACTGAAGGATTGTAAGTTCAAGTCCACCCACAGGTGCCTTGGAAGAAAGGCCTGGCAATCTCCTTTCAAAAGATCAGCCATTGAAAACCCTATTGAGCACACTCCTACTCTGACACACATGGGGTCATCATGAGTCGGAGTCAGCATGATGGTAACTATCTTTATTTTATTTAAAGAGCTATGGGAGTCGTCAGATTGTACTAGAGAAAGAAGAAACAGAGCAGCTAAAACGGTTTGATGAACCAGGTTTGACTCTCATCGGTTTCAAGCCCTTGATCATGCTGAAGAAGCACCATTACCTGAAGCCCTCCCTGTTTGTGTACCCCGAGGAGTCCCTGGTGAACGGTAGGTGCCTAGATGAGGGCTGAACGAGTGGCTCTGACCCAAAATGCAGTCTGTGGAGCAGTGTTTCCCAAGGTGCTGCTTGGAAACTGTTACAGGAGATGTTGATGGGATATTTGGAAATGTTTCATGCTCAAATAAATTCTGGAAAAACTGGACTAACCAAAGTTAAAGAGGTTTCTTGACGACCTTTAATTTGTGTATCTCCAGGAGGGGCATATGGAATTTAGCTTTTTTTTTTCTTCCAAAGGTATTTCCTGTGGAATTCTTTCTTTGAGGCATCAGATAGAAAGTAAATATACGTACACACACGACAGGCTTCTTCCCCAGAGTTGGCATTTAAAGATGATGTGAACTCCGCCTCTGTGCTTATTTGTGCTGCCCAGACCTGTTTTCCTCTGTGCCACAGCTAATGAATGCCTTGGATCTGACCTGAGTGGTTTTCACAAGCAGTCCAGGCCCATGTCATTAGCCTAATGTCAGTAGAAAGTGAACAGACACTAATAATTCGTTCTCCTTCATGGAATGTTTGAGGCTTCCAAAGCTCTTATTCCTTTCCTTTGTCTTCTTCTCTAGGATTCTCCCCCACTTTCCCCTCAGCTCTGGGGCCATCACCCCTTGTCTGTTGTAAGCTCTTTTAAGAAAATGGAAAAGAAATTGTAGGCTTATAACATGGGTTAAGAGGGAAGAAAGGCAGTGACATCTTTAGGACATAGACCACTGGGACCTTTGTTTTCCAGGGAGCACAGCCCTGTTCAGTGCTCTGCTCACGAAATGTCTGGAGAAGGAGGTGATGGCAGTCTGCAGATACATACCCCGCCACAACAGCCCACCTTATTTTGTGATGTTGGTGCCCCAGGACGAGGAACTGGATGACCAGAAAATTCAGGTGACTCCCCCAGGTATGTGGATGTTCAGGGGTTCTAAGCTTTGTCCAAGCTTTGGAATCACTCAGACCTATTGAGTGGTGCCTGGAAAGTGGATATTTTTAAGGTTTCACAGGTGAATTTGATGCATAGCCAGGTAAGGCCACCAGATATGGTTGTGCAGTAGACAACATGCACAACTGTACGAGTCAGTACTGCAGCCAGGGTTGAGCATTGACTCTTTAGGGACTGTTTGCAGGTTAGTGGCACAAGTTCTTGGGGCCTCACTGCCAACACCTTCTTTCCAAAAACCATTGTTTGGCCTCCTTGAGGTGTTTAATGTTTGGTTTATCTTCTGTATATGCCAAGGCAGTGGAGAGACTGGGTTTTGAGGTCAGAGTTGACTTTGCTTTATGCAATGTATCTGAAAGCTTTCTTTTGTTTCAGGCCCATCCCTGCCACTTATTAACTTGCCAGCTTGGGCAAGTCATTTAATCCTTCTGTTTACATCCCTCATCTGCAAAAACAGGAATACTGGGACACCTTTCTCTCAGATTGTTTTGCATTTGAAATAAATGTACAAGTGCCTAGCACAAGTAGTCAACAGATGGTACCTTTCTTTCTTCTTTAGCCATGCTAATAAAACTTGATAAAGTAACTCTTTCAGTATAATATATTGAAAAAAATGACCATTTCTGGTTATCAGAGTACTCAGGGGTAGGTTTGTATATCAGGTATTCAGTTAGTTATTGAGTTATTAAGTTAGTTATTTGGTTCCAAATTCACCCTGCCGTGCTCTGTGCTGCTGGGGCGGGGACCAGAGTCCCAGTTTTGCCTTTGCTAGCCATTAGGCTCTGTCAGTAGGGGGTGCTAGAGGGACCCTATAGGGCAGAGGAGGGATAGGGGCTTGCCCCTACCTGTTTGCCTACCGCTCCTGTCAGTATTGTGGGTTCCAGTCTTCAGGTGTTTCAGTACCTCTTGTTTCAGTAACTGGAACAAGATAATACTTTACTCTTGACTTTCAATTTGTGGTGGAGGATCTGGGAAAAAGGAGACGGGCTGGACTTACCAGACCCTTAAGCTCAGAGGAGGGCTCCTGGACTGGGGCTGACTCCCTGAGGAAGGGTCAGGGACATCACCCAGCTCAGGATGGATCAAAAAAGCTGGGAACTGGAAGCCACTGCCGTTGCAAAACGAAAGGCCCGTGGTGGAGCATTACTGACAGGAACAGTCACCATACAGGATGGAATATGTCCCTTCTTTCCTCCCCCTGCCTTCCAGCCTCCTCTGGAGATTTCGGAGGGAGTCTGTTCGGCAGAAGCTAACGGGAGGCAGCTAGTAAAGGAGGAATGGAGTTCGTACGGACCACAGCTCCAGCACCACAGGGCATAGATGGGTGAATTTGGATCTGAGAGAGAAATGACAGCTTAGTAAGTGACACACTTCGTTAAATTGAATCTTAGGAGACCATATCTTTCTACTTCAGGCTTCCAGCTTATGTTCCTACCCTATGCTGATGATAAACGGAAGGTGCCCTTTACTGAAAAAATCTTGGCAAACCCAGAGCAGGTAGACAAGATGAAGGCTATTGTTCAGAAGCTCCGCTTCAGTTACAGGTGAGTACCGGGTCAATCTGAGGCTTTCTTCTGAAGTGCCTCCTAACTGGAAAGTGTTATTGAAAAGTCAAGTTAGGCATAGAGCAGCAGAATGCAATTTTATTCCTTTCAGCTAACTGATGGATTATTACGCTGATAGATATGGAAGGTGGAAGCCCTTGTTATATTGAAGACTCTAGGATTGTGCCACATGCTGACAGCTCATCAACCTGTTGTGCTGGGCTTAGAAATCTAGATTTGTGAGTTGAGAATGTTCAGGAAAGTAGCAGTAAAGGGGCAACTTAGTCTGCCTTCTCCCTGGTTATGTTGTTGTCACAGAGTGAGGGAAAGTAAATAAATGCAATGTAAATTGTTACAGGCTTAGAAGAATGATTATATGACAAAAATCATTCCCTCTCAGATCCTGTAAGATGTGATTCCAAACATCGTTTGTTTTTCACCTTCCAGCATTTGTCTTAGGCTATTTTTCTATACCTCTGGGTAACGGGACACCTTCCCCCACCAAAATGTAGCCTCCTGGGTCCCTGTGTTGAGGAATGAAAGATACAGCATCGTTGAGAGTTTTACCATGTGCCAGACACTGTTCTAGGTACAGTGCCAACATTATGTCATTTATTCTTCGTAAGAACCCATTTTACAGATGAGGAAACTGAAGCTTCAAGGAGTGAGGCAGCTTATGCAGACTCACCCAGCTGGAAAGAGATTGAGCCAGTATTCAAATCTAGGTCTGCCTGACTCTAGGCTCATACTCTTTTTACTCCCATGCTGCCGCTGGGTATGTGAAGAAAGAGTACTCAGGCCCAGTATCCTCCCCACTCCCCCCACCCCTCCTCTGTCTAGACCTTCCCTGCACTTATATGGCCCTAACTCCTCCATTTCTATCTCTTCCCATAACTTCCAGTGACAGGTGTGCAGGTATTGTTTTGCTTTTAAATCAACTTTTAGATCTCTAGCATCAGGCAATAAATTGAAAATTGGAAAGACAAGATTCCCAACTGTTTTACTCTGGGTATTTTTCTCAGGTGACCTTGGATCTGTGTTACTTCAGTTGGGCTTATTTAATTTTATTTTTAAAATGTTTACATTTTTATTTACTGTTGTTATTTTTTTAATAGACTGATTTTTTGAACAGTTTTAGGTTAATAGAAAAATCATGCAGGAAGCACAGAGAGCTCCCATGTTCCTCCTCTCCCCTCTGCACACTGTTTTTCCTATTGACATCTTAACATTGTTGTTGCTAAGTGTCGTCTTGTCACTTCCAACTCATAGCCACCCTATGTACAACAGAACGAAACACTGCCAGGCCCTGCACCATCCTTACAATCATTATTATGCTTGAGCCCATTGTTGCAGCCACTGTGTCAATCTATCTTGTTGAGGGTCTTCCTCAAATCTGCTTTACCAGGTGTGATCTCCTTCTCCACGGACTGATCCCTCCTGATAACATGTCCAAAGTATGTGAGACGAAGTCTCGCCATCCTCACTTCTAAGGAGCCTTCTGGCTGTACTTCCAAGACAGTTTGTTAGTCTTGCGTTTATGAGGTACATTTGCTACAATTGATGAACCAGTATTGCCACGTTATTATTAATTATAGTTCACTTTTTGTGTTGTACAGTCCCGTAGGTTTTGATAAATACATAATGTCATGTGCCCACTATTACAGTATCATACAGAATGGTTTCATTGCCTGGAAGATCCTCTGTGTTCCACCAGTTCGCCCTCCTCCCAACAACCACTGATCTGTGTACTGTCTCTATAGTTGCCTTTCCCAGAATGGCATATAGTTGGAATCACACAGTACGTAGCTTTTTCAGATTGGCTTCTTTCATTTAGCAGTATGCATTTAAGGTTCCTCTGTCTCTTTTCGTGGCTTGAAAGCTCATTTCTTTTTTTAGATTTTTGTTGTTGAGAATACACACAGGAAAACAATGCACCATTCAGTGACATTGATTACATTCTTTGACTTGTGTAACCATTATTTTCTGAGTTACTCCTCGCCCATTGATATAACCTTACTGCCCCCAAAGGTTCCTGTCTAATCTTTTGAGTTGGGGTTGTCAACTTGATCCTATATAGATAGATCTTAAAAGAGCATAATGCTTAAGGCAGACATTCTTTGCTAGTTAAGCTGAACTACTCTTTGGTTTTAAGAAGACTTCAGGAGGTATTTTTGGTTTAAGGTTTAAAGATTATCTCAGGATAATAGTTTAGGGGGTTCATCTAACCTCCATGGCTCCAGAAAATCTGGATTCCATGAGAATTTGAGATTATGTTCATCATTTACCCCCTTTTGATCAGGATTCTTCTGTGGAATCTTTGATCAAAATGTTCAGTAATGTACCCAGGGACCATCCAGTTCTTCTGGTCTCACGGCAGAGGACACAGTTGTTCATGGAGGCAATTAGCCACACATTCCATTTCCTCCTCCTATTCCTGACTCTTCTTCCTCCTTTGCTCCAGTAGAATAGAGACTAATTGTTGTGTCTTGGATGGCTGCTTGCAAGCTATTAAGACCCCAGGCACTACTCAGTGAACTAGGAGGTAGAACAGAAGGACTCAAGATGTTATTAGGCCTATTAATTACTGTGATGTTCCATGAAGCATGACCCTAACCCTCCAAACCAAGGAACCAAATCCCATGAAGTGTTTGGTTGTACATAGGAAACCCTGGTGGTGTAGTAGTGAAGAGCTATGGCTGCTAGCCAAAAGGTTGGAGTTGGGATCCACTATGCACTCCTTGGGAACCATACTCTGTCCTATAGGGTTGCTGTGAGTTGGAATTGACTGGACGGCAATGGTTTTTTTTTTTGGTCCTTTTGCCAATTCAGCTTTTTACAGGTATACAACTTATTGACAGCAATGCAGTAATTGGCTCTGCATTCTTGCCCTTTACCAATGTGATTTTTGTTTATTTTGTATTACTGGATAATGACAGTTTGTTTATCCATTCACCTATTAAAGGACATCTTGGTTGCTTCCAATTTTTGGCAATTATAAATAGCACTGCTGTAAGCATTCATGTGCAGGACTCATTGGTTGATTGCTTTTTTAACAGGAGTGACAGCTTTGAGAACCCAGTGCTGCAGCAACACTTCAGGAACCTGGAGGCCTTAGCTTTGGATTTGATGGAGCCCGAACAAGCAGTAGATTTGACGTGTAAGAAAGTTTTGACTGAGTTGAGAGGAGTTCTTTTCAGGGAGGCCGTATTGATTCTACCCTGGACTGGTAACGGGGATATATGACCTAGCACTCTCCAAAGATGCACCCTAATCCTCCAGACCATCTTCTGTTGGAGAGACTCTCTAGGCCAGTTTAGGCTACCTGGGAAAGGCTTTGTCTGTGGTTCTGCAGTGAGAGGAGGAGTGAGTGTTAGGCTTCTGAAGTCTGCCTTTAAACTAGGCCAGCCCATGAGGACGTGTTGGTGAATGTAACATTTACTGAGTGCTCACTGCCAGACGCTGTTGGCTCGTGTGTTGACTCATTAACTCTCATAGCTCTGAGGTGGGGGCTGATCTTACCCCTCTTTTACAGAATAACGGGGTACAGAGAATGCAGTGATTAGCCCAGGGTACTCAGCCAGTAAGTGGTGGGTGTCAGTTAGGAATCAATCCACTGGGTCCAGCCCTTGCTCTGAACCACGATGCTTAATGTTCTGCTGGCCAGACCAGCTGCCTCCTCGCCGGCCCTTCCCCCGTCCTCGCCCCACCCAGCAGTTAGGTGCTGTCTTCTCTGCTTCCTGTAAAGTTGGAATTGGACAGGAAGTCGGGGCTCACAACTCACCAGGTCACTCTTCGTGTACTTTGATGTTCTAGTGCCGAAGGTTGAAGCAATGGATAAAAGACTGGGCTCCCTGGTGGATGAGTTTAAGGAGCTGGTCTACCCACCAGATTATAATCCCCAGGGAAAAACTATCAGACGAAAACAAGGTGAGGAGCTGGGTGTGGATGCTGAGTGGGTTCGTTTAAGAAGTTGCCTTTGTGGTCTTATCACAGAGGATAATTTCCTTTCATAAATTACTCTGCGTGCTCACACACACACATATTTCAGCACAAACGGCATAGTGTTCATGTCATTGCCTAGCTTGCTCTTTTGTTACTCAGTTGCACTTGTTGAACAGTTTTTATCTCTGCACTTGCCCATTGACCTCATTAAAAATAAGGCTGTAGGGCTTTGTTGAGTAGGTGTGGCCTGTACTGATGGCTGTGCTGCAGGGAACACTCTGAGTGTGTGTCAGGAGACCCTTAGGGTGGATTCCGAGGGGGGCGGCGGGGGGGATTGCTGGGTCAAGGGGTAGACACCTAAAGTTCTTCTGCTAAGAATTGCCAGGTTGCCTCCGAGAAAGCGATACTGTTGACACCCTAGCCTTTCAGAAAGGATGACTGCGCTTCCCTCCTCCCTCACCAGTCCTGGACTTTGTATACGTTTACATTTTTTCACAAAAATGATAGAGGGAAAATTACATCTTGATTTGCGATTTTCCAATTACAAGATGTAATTTTGACGTTTGTATGTGTATATATTTTATAATGCATTTGCTGTTACTGAGAATGACATATTTTTCTTCTGTGAACTTCCCGTTAATGGCGTTTATCTATTTTTTTCTACTGAAGTGTTCTTTTTCTTATTGTGACTGTTATTCTTCTCAGGAAAGCACGTGTGTTCCTCCTCATTTTGGAATGCAAGTTCTGGCTTAGGGTGTCATCTTTTTGGCTCTCTTTGGTCAAAAATAGCCACATTTGAGCCTTGCTTGCCTAACAGATCTATGAGGAAATGTAGCTGTAAGAGGTTAGCTTGGCGATCATGGTGCTGTCCTCCTTTTGCATCAGAAGTGACTCTCGTAGTGCCCTGTGTGTACTGCCGGCATAGCTCTTCACACGCTGTACACGACTCAGTGATTTACTAGTGTAGCTCACTCAGCCTGCATGTTCCTGTTGCCTAGCACAGTGCCCAGGTACATACACAGGTGTTCTGTGTGAAGGGAGGAAGGGGGGCGGAAAAGAAGGAAGGAACGAACGACTTGCTTACCCAGAGCAAGCAAAGTTTTGGGTAAACTGATGGCATTCATACTAGTCCTAACTCCCTCCTGTGGTTTTACACTTAAATGATATTGCCTTATCAACACACCTCTCTTCCCCACGATGTTGTAGGCACATGCCATAGCTCTGTGGCAACGGTCAGCTGCAGCCCAGGTCGTATGGGTGCCCCATGCAGGGCAGCTGCAGTGCCTCTGGTAGCATTACAGTCACTCCTCCTGCACTTTTCCCCCAGATGATGAAGGTTCTAGAAACAAAAGGCCCAAGGTGGAGGTATCTGAAGAGGAGCTGAAGGCCCACATCACCAAGGGCACGCTGGGTAAGCTCACTGTGCCCGTGCTGAAGGAAGCCTGTAGGATGTGCGGGCTGCAGGGCGGGGTGAAGAAGCAGGAGCTGCTGGATGCACTCACCAGGCACTTCCAGGAGGGCTGACCAGGCTGCACCCCCAGCCCCCCTTCCACAGTGTAGCCGGGCAGCCTGGTGTGTTCTCACCAGTGGAAACAGGTTTCTCCTGAGCCAGGAAGAATCTGCCTGACAGAAGCCCGGGGTCTTGGTTTATGGGGCTTTCCGTTGCTGTGGAGACAGTGTAGCCCTCTAGTTTGCTGTGCCTTACTCTGCTGTCTGAATAAAGAGCCTTTCCTTTGTACTATATGCTGTTGTTTAATGTGAAAGAGAAAGATTTGTTTGCCTTGCATCCAAAGATCATTTGCCGTTGGCTCTTAGCCTGATATTCTCTTCCCTTGAGGACACACATATTATCACAATGGAAACAAATATAAACGGGTAGGCGTGCGTGACAGTCAAGGACAGGTGAACATACTTCAAGATTATCTTCTTCCGACCCTCTGTCCTCCTACCTGTTTGCTTCTAAATGTGTCATGTTAAGGTCTAAAAATCAAATTTCAGAAGCGGTACAAATGCAGCCTTCTAATTCTGGTGCCATTTGCTTCATGAATAAACAGCAGCCCCCCCCCACCCCATCTTGCATTCCTCTTATGTGACATTCAAGTATATGAAGATGTACTTAAATACATTTTCTATTGCCTTGATAATTTGAGTTCCAATATAAGAGTGTGGTATAATGAATTACTTAACATGGCCCTTCTAGCCATAGTCTTTGTGACTCACACACAATGATTGAGCTGGACCATGCAAATAAGGTATATGGAACCCCAATGAAGGGATCAGTCAGTTTTGCCATCCCACTAGGCTTAAAATGAGTTATCCCAGAGGGAGGAGGAGAGGATCTCTACCACCACCAAGAAAGAAGAGCCAGGAGTGGTGTGCATCCTTTGGACCCCAGATCCCTGTGCTGAGAAGCTCCCGGAACCAGGAGACTGAGAGAGCTGCAACACCAAAGATGGCAAGAAATGGTGGCAGGAGAGGTAGGAGACTGTCAGATGGGGCGTTACGCTTCCCAGCCCACGGAGTGAGACAGCTGAGCACCTTCAGACAGAGGGCTTACCAGCAGAGTGGGGTGCCTTGGGGGATCCATCAGCAGAGCTAAAAGAGCTTTGTAACACTTGCCCAAGCAGGGCAAGAGGTCGAGGGGCCAGAGAGAGGTGTACCTGGGGGCACAGGTGACAAGAGGCTGTCCTGATGGAAAACCCGTATCCTGAGCGTTCCTGAGCCTGAATTGTAACCACTTACTTTCCTAATAAACCCCGTAATTGTATTATCTGTGGGTTCTGTGTGGCCACTGTAATGAATTACCAAACTCAGCAGAGAAATGGAGTGTGCCACGGGAGGGACAGATGGTGTCAGAATTGGTAAAAATGGTGGAGAGAGTACGTCTGATCTTAGCTTCATAGGAATTGGCCTTGGGCTTTTTTTCTTGATTCTCCTTCCCCCTTGTGAAGTTAAAGGAAGTTAGATGCCTCCGTCACAACATTTTTACAAAGAGAAATGAAAGATGATTTCTCTTATTTATCAGGGGGGCTATAGGAAGTTCAAGATGAGGAATGACCCTAGCTAGTACTGAAAGGGAAGAGAAGTGGAGGGTCTTTTCCTTGGGTTCTTTGTCCCCTCACTCCCCTACCCTCCATTACTTCCCTGCTGCTTTTGCATGCATGTGAGGTGATTGAAAATACCATGGCTTGGGTTACGCACACTTTAGTCCTCAAAGTGACATCTTTGCTTTTTAACACTTAAAAGAGGTCTTTTGCAGATTTGTCCAGTGCAACACATTGTTTGATTTCTTGACTGCTGCTTCAATGGGCATTGATTGTGGATTCAAGTAAAATGAAATCCTTGACAACTTCAATCTCTTCTCCGTTTATCGTGATGGTGCTTATTGGTGCAGTTATGAGGATTTTTGTTTTATGCTGAGGTGTAATCCATACTGAAGGATATATTCTTTGATCTTCATCAGCAAGTGCTTCAAGTCTTCCTTGCTCTCAGCAAGCAAGGTTGTGTCATTTCATACTGCAGGTTGTTAACGAGTCTTCTCCACTCCTGATGCGACATTCTTCATACAGTCCGAGTTTCTGGATTATTTGTGGAGCATACAGATTGAGTATGGTCAAAGGATACAGCCCTGACACACACCTTTTCTGATTTTAAACCACTCAGTATCCCCTTGTTCTGTTCGAACGATTGCCTCATTCTATGTACAGGTTCCGCATGAGCACAATTAAATGTTCTGGAGTTTCCACTCTTCACAATGTTATCCATAATTTGTTATGATCCACAGTTTAATATGTATGCATAGTCAATAAAACACAGGTAAACATCTTCATCTCACATACTTTGGACGTGTTATCAGGAGGGACCAGTCCCTGGAGAAGGACATCATGCTTGGTAGAGGGTCAGTGAAAAAGATGACCCTCAGAAAGATGGATTGACATAGTGGCTGCAACAATGGTCTGAAGCATAATGATTGAGAGGATGGTACAGGACCGGGCAGTGTTTTGTTCTGTTGTACATAGGCTTGCTATGAATTGGAACCAAATCAATGGCACCTAACAACAACAGACATCTTTCTAGTATTCTTTGCCTTCAGCCAAGCTCCATCTCACATCAGCAATTATATCCGTTCCACATCCTCTTTTGAGTCCGGCTTGAATTTCTGGTAGTTCTCTGTCGGTATACTGCTGCACCTGTTTTTATCTTCACCAAAATTTTACTTGCATGTGGTATTAATGATACTGTTTGATAATTTCCACATTCTGCTGGATTACATTTTTTTTGGAATGGGCACAAATATTGATCTCTTCCAGTCAAGTTCGCCAGGTAGCTGTCTTCCAAATTTCTTCACATAGACAGGTGAGCACTGCCAGCATTGCATCCATTTGTTATAACATCTCAATTGGCACTCGATATCCCGGAGCCTTGTTTTTCCGTCAGTGCCTTCAGTGCAGCTTGGACTTCCTCCTTTATTTCAATTGGTTCTTTACCATTTGGTACCTCCTGAAATGGCTGAACGTCCACTAATCTTTTTGGTACAGACTGTGTATCCCTTCCGTCTTCTTTTGATGGGTCCTGCGTCATTCAGTATGCCCATCCAAGAACTCTTTGCTGTTGGTTCTGACTCATAGCGACCCTCTAGGACAGAGTAGATCTGCCTCATAGGGTTTCCTAGGAGTGCCTGGTGGATTTGAACTGGTGACTTTCCAGTTAGCAGCCAAGCTCTTAACCATTGCACCACCAGGGCTCCATTTTGCCCATAGAATCCCTCAATATTACAACTCGAGTCTTGACCCACCCCGAGGCACCTGGGAAGACATGCCTGGCAATCTGCTTGCGAAAGGGCACACCCCTGACAATCCTGTGGAGCGATTCCACTCTACACATGCAAGGTTGTCGGGAGTCAGAACCAACTTGACAGCAACTAACAACAAATACTTGAGGAGCCACAAGGACTTTTCAGCCTTTTAGTTTGAGCCCAAAGTGTCCTTGAATATATTATTACAACTTTGACTACATTGTGCATGAGAGCCAGTCCTACGTGGGATTTACTCCTTTGCTCTCACAGGCAGCTGTCAGCATGTCAGATCAGCTGGTGGGCCCTGCCAGCACGTGGGGTTCTTCATTGTCCTGCAGTTTTTTGACTTGACCATATTTATTGCTGTTTTGGCAAGACATCCTTACCCTTTTACCTCCTGTACACACACTTTAGTTATCTACTACTGTGTTAACAAACTACCCTAAAAACCATTGGTGTAAAACATTATCTCTCACCATTCCCGTGGGTGAGTATTTGGGAGGGGAGTGGCTGGGTGGTTCTGAAGTGTCATGAGGTTGCATTCCCGATGTTGACCAGTGCTGTGGTAACCAGACGGCTGGACTGAGGCTGGTGGGTCCATGTGCTGGGAGGCTCATGCCCACGGCTGGCAAGTTGGCGCTAGCTGTTGGTTGGAGGACTTAGGTCCCCTCCACAGGCCTTCATAACTTGGCAGCGGACTTCTTTGCGCATAGCCAGGGAGCAGTGAAGGGAGGGCTGCAATGTCTTTTAGGAATCTTTGGAAGTCACGTTACTTCTCCTGTACTCTATGGGTCACACAGCCAGGTCTGAAGCAGTGTAGACTACACAGGGGCACGAATACCAAGAGGTGAAGACCACTGGAGGCCATCTTGAAGGCTGGCTACCACAGGGCATCATGGAGAACATTGACTTATTACTTTTAATTTTGCTCCTATAAGATTATTTCTTCGGAATTAAGAGGCACATACCTGATTTTTCAAAATGTAGCTTATTAGTTCAACATTAATAAGGAACGGGGGGTACTTAGTTCTTGGAGCAAGCTCCTGTCTCTCCCTTCCCCACATCACTTTGGGATTAAAGATTATGGAAATTCATTGTTCCGTGCTTAACAATACTACAAATGAATAATCTCTTCAATTAGGTCATTTCATTGTAAATGTAAAAATACTCCTCAACCACAGGTCCTTTTGGGAAGAATTTCAGGAAACTTGCTCTAAAACAGTAGTTCCTAACCAGTGTTTCTTTGGGGTCAGAGGACCCCTTAAGACCTGTTGAAAGCCATGGATTCTCTCTCCAGAATAAAATGTTCATCCACAGAGTTTTGCAATCAGCTTCACAGGCGGCTGGACAGTAGTAGCTCTCTCTCCTTGCTTGCTGGTCTAGGCTTTTGGAATTACTCATTCTCCATGCACGTGCCAGGTTCTGGTGCAGGAGCTGGGCACCACAAGTTCTGCTGTCTAAGGAAGACAAGTCAGAAAGCAATCTCAGACACTAAGTACAACGCAGAAAATGTAAAAGTGGAATGTACATGCTAGGGGAAGGAGGAAGGAAAGGCCCTAAGGAAGTGATAACATGAATTAAGGCTAGAATGAGGAGAAAGCCACCAGTGCAGAGAGAACTGAGGGAATACCAAGTACAAAGGATCTGAAGGGGTTTGGAGTATTCCAGAAGAAAATATGGAACACTGAGCAAAAACACATCACGTTGGAGAGGCAGACAAAGGTCAGGCTGCGGAGGGCATTAGGTGCTCACAAATTGGTGCCCTGCCCTTTAAAAGCTAACAGTGTAGCTGTGGCAACAGGAAAGGAAGGCTGGACACTCAGGCTGGAGATGCCAGGAGCCCCTGCATCACCCCACTTGTTAGGGCTCTATTGGATGGCCCTACTTTCTATTTAGACACCCACCACCAACTGTTTCAGTCTTTTGGATTATAATGATAAAGATACATATACAAAAGAATGGACAAGGAAAATAAGCACTACCTGAAACCTGGGGAGGGAGGGGAATGACACTGGAGTCAGCTGAACAAATGACTAGCCTAGCAGACAGAGAACAAGCCTTACTTAGCAGGTCAGGGTGCTTTCCGAGGTCCCCCAGGTATGTTTCATTGTACTTACCCTCAGATAAAAAGTAAAAGAGTCAGGTGGTTTTGGTCACTACCGCCCCCTCCCAAGTCTCCCCACCTTCGAGAATGTGCCCAGGGTTACTAGGAGCCATAATTCTATAGCAGCAGGTCTTAATTTGCGGTGAATTTACCTCCTAGGGAACATCTGGTAATGTCTGGAGACATTTTGGTTGTCAGAGCTGGGTGGCGAATGCTACTGGCATCTAGCAGACAGAAGCCAGGGATGCTGCTAAACATTCTACAATGCACAGGACAGTCCCTCACAACAAAGAATTATCCAGCCCAGACTGCTGACGTTGAGAAACCCTGTTCTAGGTTAACAGCCCTTCCCGTGTTGCCAGCTTTACCTGATAGAAAACATATGAAACAACAAATGTAGCCTGGAATGGAATGCAACACTGCAATGATTAGGTCTCTACAGAACAGGACATTCTGAGCCGCCACACTGGAAACCCCCTGGTGGGACCTGCTGGCTTTTCCAGTCTTAGCGAGAAAGCCCTGAGACGCTAGAACCACTCTAGTTGTACTATCAGCAGGATACCTACCAAGAATCAGGCGCCGCCACACTCGTTCTTTAAACCGGAATATGAATGTATTTCTTTATTAGAATGTTCACAAGAAATGAATGACACATTAGCACTGTCCCTCTCATGTGAGAGGCTATATCTGACCCCCACTGTGGCAGGAAGCAGGGGTGAGGGCCCTCAGAGCTGGCACCAAGTGTCCACTGAAGAAATCCTCAGTTGCCAAAGACAGGAAGTTTCCTTGGATTCCATCATCTCTGCTGCAGGCCCCAGCCACTCCCCAAATCCTTCATTCCAGCACCAGCTGACCCTCTTCCCTGGCTGCTCTTGACTCCTTCAGGGCCTAGGTCAGCTGTCCCACGGCTCCCTCGACCGGCTGCCTCTGAACCCTGTAGCACCTCCCTCTGGTTTGCTGCTGCCCTGCCATCCTCCGGGGGTGAACTCAGTATCACATCACCAAAGCCAACAGCAGGGGTGCACTAGTAACTGACGCTTGGAAATGAGCCTAACAACCTCACCAAACATAAGCTTCCTCCCCAAATGACCCACACTCCCCTAGGGCAAAGGAAAGCCCCTGATCACTTAACACGTAAGGAATGGTTCTGTGTGCCAGGAACAAGGGATGCAAAGTGGACAGTGTCTACTTCGGTCACGCCTGTTGTCAGCCTGCACACAGGAGGTAACCGGAAGTTAGCAGACGGAAACTGGAAGCACAGCTCTGCCTTGACTCCATCAGGTTTCTCCTGGCCCTTCCCTGCTTTGAACATGGCTGCCACACTGCTGCTTCCTCCACTGGGTACTAGTTCATTGTCAAAAGGGGGTATAAAATGGCAGACGAGAGAAGGGGGAAAAAAAAAAGCCTATAAAACAAAACAAATACAAAAATCCAGAAACCATCCAGGACTACAAAATCTAACAATTATCAAGTAGCTGAAAACACTACAAGCTAACACAACCTATGACACACAGCCCTGGGGAGGAGTCAGTGGGGAGAGCGGCAGAGGCAGTGGGCTTAGACCAGGAGCCTCTCGATGGACTGCTGAATGGACTGGATCTGCTGCTTCAGCTGTGAGCCCTCCTTGATGGTGACGGAGCAGGCGATGACAGGCCTGGACACGCCACAGGCCCGCCCCAGGGCCTGCTTGGAGCGCACAAACACATAGGGCACGTTCTTGTCTTCACACAGCAGCGGGAGGTGCAGGATGATCTCCAGCGGCTCGGCGTCTGCAGCCATCACGATGAACTCGGAGATGCCTCTGTTGAGGGTTTTGGTGGCTGTGGAGAGAACAGGAGATGAGTCCAATAGGCACTGTAGGGCTTGGGATAGCAAGCAGGATAGCCGCAATGAAGCAATTTCCAGGGATAAGAAAAACCAGTTCAAGAAAACTGGGCAGAACCCCTAGCACAAGCAATTCTATGTTCTGGAGTTGCCCTAGAAAGCAGTAAGGGATTCAAACACCAATTAAGTCACTCAAATCCTACACCAAACCCATAAGCTCTGTCTTCAAAACATACCCTAAATCTGACTGTTTCTTTCCTCTCCTCTGCTGCCTCATGTGTCCAAGTCACCACTGTCCCTCGCCCGGCCGACGGCACCAGCTTCCACGTGGGCCCCAGAGGCACCTGGCAGTGCAGTCAGCACTTCTCAAACTAGCTGTGGCCAAGGATCGGGGTTTACCCTCCCAATCTGCGGTGTAGCAATACTTCTGTAAAGCCCACACCATGGGCGATTCACTACGACCAAGTTCAATAATACCCCACAGCACTGTCTCACCTGCTTACTCCTGATTGCTTCTCACTCCTTGCTCAGAAAATCTAAACATTTAATAAATATTAGAGTTTTCTAAAAAACAAACAAACAAAAAAATACCAACAGCCAAAGTACTGGTTCATGGACCATACTCTGCACAGGGCTGGAGTGGTGGTTAAGAGCAGACTCCAGAGCCTGACTGCCCAAGTTCAAATGCTGGCTCCCACTCTCATCAGATATGTGACCTTGGGCGAGATGTTTAACCTCCCCCAGTGGCATCATCTGTAACGTGGAGATGATACGTCTACCTACTAGGATTCCTGAAAGGATAAACACTGAGAATAATGCCTGGCGTACAGTAAGTGCAAAGTATACCACCTTAGTTTTGTTACTATCACTACAGTTTATTCTCCAAATGGAGTGATTCTTTCATAAGGGTAAGTCATATCGTATCAGTCTTCCCGCTTGAAATCCTTCCAGTAGTTTCCCACTCCACTTAGAGAATAGTGTAAATGACTAACGATGGCCTCCGAGGTCTCACGTGACCTGGCTCCTAGTTACCTCTCATTCCCTCACCTGCTCCAGTGACACCAGCCTCTCTACTATTCCTCAAGCAAGTCAAGCATCCCTTTGCACTCAGCCTATAATGCCCAACACCCTCATGTATTCAGTTCTCTGCCCAAACTGCACCTTCTTAGAAAGACCTTCCCTGAATACTCCATTTGAAAAGATCAGCACAGTCATTTCCACCCCCTTAACCTTAGTCACTCTGAGGAAAAAGGCGTGCCTGACCCAAGCCTCGGTATTTTCAATCACCTCGTACACATGCGAAAGCTGGACAATGAATAAGGAAGACTGAAGAATTGAGGCCCTGAACCCTGGTGTTGGCAAAGAATACTGAATATACCATGGATTGCCAAAAGAATGAACAAATCTGTCTTAGAAAAAGTACAGCCAGAACGCTCTTAGAAGCGAGGATGGCGAGACTTAGTCTCACATACTTTGGACACGTTATCAGGAGAGACCAGTGCCCGGAGAAGGACATCATGCTTGGTAAAGAAGAGGGCCGGCTAAAGAGAGGAAGGCCGTTAACGAGATGGATGGACACGGTGGCTGCAACGATGGGCTCAAACACAGCAATGACTGTGAGGATGGTGCAGGACTGGACATGTTTCGTTCCGTTCTGTTGTACATACGGTTGCTATGAGTCAGAACCGACTTAACGGCATCTAACAACCACCACCACAGCAAACCACTTGTCATCTGTTAGGGTAAGAACACTCTGTATAATCTCTGAGCAGAAGTACTACTACAGTTTACTAAAAAAAAAAAAAAAACAAACTACTGTTTGAAAAACACCAAAGGGGGATATTTCTGATAACTAAATGAGATTCATGAATGTAAAGTTCCCAGTGTATCAGAGACACTCAAAAACATTATTACCTTTTTCCTTCTATGGTCCTAGGGAAATCACAAAGCTAATATACAAAATCTCTACAACGATTTTCATGGTTTAGCAAAAAAGCAAAAGGAAAACAAAAACAAAGAAAAAGAAGTAAATGTGGCAAAATGTTAACAATTGGTGGATCTTAAAAAATCCCACTAACACTCCCACGGGCCCTTTGGTGCCTTACCCTCATTGGCTCCTTTACGAAGCTGCTTGTAGTTACAGGACTGCTGAACGAGGTCTAATAGCTTCTTGGTGAGGTGGGCATCTGCGAGGGGGTAGGCTTTCGGATTTACATCGGCCTCCGTCTAGGGGAAAAATCAAAGCATTAATCAAGATGAACCAGAAGTTGTTCCAGACAAGTTACAAAATACTCTTAACCAACAAGTGAGACACAGTGGCCAGCTTCCCTGCCAACGTACACACTGAACACCAGCCTGCCCACTCCCCCACTTAGAAAAACGAAATATTTAATATTACCAAAACCGAACCCGTCGAGTCGATTCCGAGTTACAGTGACTCTACAGGACAGAGCAGAACTGCCCCATAGAGTTTCCAAGGAGCACCTGGTGGATTCAAACTGCTGACCGTCTGGTTAGCAGCCACGGCTCTTAACAACTATGCCACCAGGGTTTCCATTTAGTATTAGGATCTTAAAATAAAAACAAAAAACAAACAAAAACCCAGCAAACCTAAGTTAGCAATTATTTAGTCCAATAATGTATACCAAAGCTTATATGTCCTTTTATTTGTCTCTCTTAGCCTAATGCCTGGCAACACTACAGCAGATGGATTCTAAACAGGGTTCTCACAGTCAGCATCCGTGTGAGTCACACGGGGTAATCTTTAAATTTGGATTTCCAATGTTATGGAGTCATAGTTGAAGTATAAGGTACAGAAAATGTAGCACCAAATTCTCTCTCTCCATTCTCCACTCCATATTCATATCTCCCTCTGCTCTCAGTGAGAACCTGTTCCCAACACATAAATATATTTTTTGAACCACAAAATGGTTTCAGAATTCAGAATTGTTTTACCAATACTACTACCACGAACAAACTCACCAAGGTCAAATTTCTTTTTCTTATTAAAGTCACATAGAGTACTATGTTCAAAGTTATTCAAATTAACTTTTCCTTGTGGTTATCAATTTGATGAAGAATTAAAAAAAACCCAGTTGCCATCAAGTTGATTCTGACTCATGGTGACCCCATGTGAATGACAGCAGAGCCGTGCTTTCCAAAGGCTGACCTTTGGGAAGCGGATCATGAGGACTTTCTTCCGAGTCGCCTCTGGGTGGACTCGAACCACCAACCTTTCCTTTCAGTTAGCAGTTGGGTGTGTTAACCTAGAGTTTCTCTTATTTTCACTTTTCTATTAGTTTTTTTTTTAAATAATACTTTAGTTAGAATCATACAGCATGTAGCCTCAAATGTATAAAACACCTACAGTTTAAAAGTCAAAACTATGCTAGTAAATCAACTGTTTTGAAAACTGCTAAAATTAAACAAGCATTTATCCTGCCTTTCTTATACAGACTGTGTCACTAGGTAAACAGATGAATTGTTTCTCTTGACCATTATTTCGCCTAATAAATAAAAAAAAACAAAAGCCAAACCCACTGCCATGAAGTCAATTCCGACTCATAGCGGCCCTATAGGACAGAGCAGAACTGGCCCATAGTTTCCAAAGAGCGCCTGGTGGATTCGAACTGCCAACCTTTTGGTTAGCACCCGTAGCACTTAACCACTACGCCACCAAAGTTTCCACAGGAATGGTTCAATTAAATATCACCATTTTGGGACCTAATCGGCTGATGGATCCAGACACTGATTAACAGCTACTAACACCACAAAAGACAAGCAGACACCACATGATCACAGTCCGTGAAGAACACACACCTAGGATCGAGTAGTCTTAAAAGAATCTGGTCAAGCCTTTATATTCAACTTTCAGCCTAGTGGAAACACAGAAGACAAAAGAACATGTTAACCAACACTCCAAACCTGATAACTCAAATTAAAACTGCGCTAAACTCTATAGGACGAAGGACCATGTTTCTTCAGCAAATAGTTTGTCTAAAAAAGGGGGGGGGCCTATCAATGGAGACATACCAAGTATTCTAATACTAGCTATTTGATGTTGAGGAATTTTTAAACTTTGGGGTGTTATAGGGCATGTGGTTATATTAACAATTCTGTTTTTAGAGATACGTACTGAAATATTTATGGATCAAATGACATGCCATTTGGATTTGCTCCCAAATAATCCACACTGGAAGTGAACTGGGTGGGCAGCCTGTTTCATTCCTTCCACCTCACTCCCACTTCTCCAGATGACCATTTTCATTTCTCATCCTTCATGTGTTTGTTACAAAAATATATACATATGTACATATGGAGAACACCCTGGTTGCACAGTGGCTAAGAGATCCGCTGCTAACCAAAAGGTCGGCAGTTCCAACCCACCAGCTGCTCCTTGGAAACCCTAAGGGGCAGTCCTACTCTGTCCTATAGGGTTGATATGAGATGGAAGCAACTCGACGGCAGTGTTTTTTTTTTTTTTTAAATAAGTGCAGCCACGCACACATGCATACAAACATTCTAGGTGCAGCCTCCATATGGCCATTGCGTGTGTAAGCGGTTAGCCTGTGGTGATCCTGTATAACCCTGGGATGGGACCCCGGACTAATGCACAAGGCACTGTAGTTCTCGGAGATGATTCGCAGGTGACTGTCCAGTGGGAACACTCACCATCATATCTGCTTGGTGGTGTCCCAATACTGTAAGGACGCATATATGCCCACCTCAGGTAGGCGGAAATGACGTAGGAGTGATGCCAGAAGATGTGCCATCACAGGGCCAGATTGCACAACACACCTGGTCTCCTCTCCAACACATGGCACTGGGTGAACCTGTTACAGTCCCTGGATGCTGGCAAAGAACTAAGTGAGGGCTGGAGTTCCCTGAAGAAGCACCCCACTGGAGTAGGAAAGAAAATCCTCCATGTTTTAAGTTCTTTGCTCTTCTGCTTAGCTTTTTGGAGCCCTGGTGGCGTAGTGGTTAAGAGCAATGGCTGCTAACCAAAAGGTCAGCCATTTGAATCCACCAGCTGCTCCCTGGAAATCATATGGGCCAGTTCTACTCTGTCCTATATGGTCGCCATGAGTCGGAATTGCCTTGATAGCAATGCCTTTGGTTTTCTAGTTATATAGCTTTAGAATCAGCTTCTCAAGGTCAACCCCTCTTTCCAATAAAAGGTCAAATTTTCTTTTTTTAATTTCATTTTGCTGGATCCCGTAGCTAAGGGGTATAAAGTTTCTTTTAAACCCAAAACCCAGTGCCACTGAGTCGATTCTGATTCATAGTGACCCTACAGGACAGAGTAGAACTGCCCGGTAGAGTTTCCAAGGAGCGCCAAAGTTTCTTTTGGGGGGTAACAAAATATTCTAAAATTAGATTGTAAATATGGTTGCACAATTCTGTAAAAAAAAAAAATATATATATATATATATATATATATATATATATATATATATATATATATATATATATATATATATAAAGTGTATACTTTAAGTGGGTAAACTTTATGACATGTAAATTACCCCAATAAAACTTAGGGGAAAAAAAAAAAGCTAGACCTAGGGTTCTTATCATTTATCTCTAGAAAATTTTTGACTTAATTTTCTTTATTATTCAGTTTGTCTCTCGAATCGGTTTTGGTATGCTATTTTTTCGTGCAGCTGTTAATTTTATCTAAGTTCTATTGTAGGCATAAAGATTGTTCACAATACCCTCTTCTTTGTCTTCATGTCTGTTACTGCCTGTTTGTATGTTTTCTTGCTCAGTCTCACTGGAGAGAATTTTTCAAAGCATGATCAGATTTTGTCCATTCTATAACAATAGAGTTTATTTCCTAGTTCAGTAATTTCTACTTCTGATTTTTCCTTTCCTTTTTCTTTCTTTGGGGTTGTTTTTTCCCCCTAGTTTCTTAGTCCTTTCTTCCTAACACAAGCATTTAAAGGCCCAAGTAATGCTTCAGCTGTATCCTACATGCTCTGGTATGTGATAATTTCATTATTGTTCAGTTCTGTTTTCCAATTTCCATTATAATTTATTTCATCCATGAGTTATTTAATACCTTCATCTCCAAACCCTAACTTCTTATTTCTAACTTATCTGCATTTTGGTTGAGAACATGGTCTGTATTATTATCAGTCTTTTAAAATGTATTGCAACTTGCTTCATAGCCTGTAAACCTACTACCATCAAGTCGAGTCTGACTCATAGCAACAGAGTAGAACCGCCCCACAGGGCTCCCCAGGCTGTAAATCCTCATGGAAGCAAACTGCCACATCCTTCTCCCTCGGAGTGGCTGATGGGTTTAAAGCACCAACCCTTCAGTTAGCAGTCAAGCGCCTAACCACTGCACCACCAGGGCTCCTGCATGACCTACTAGGTGGCCAGTTTTCATAACGTTCCTTGCATGAAAAGCGTCTTCTATAGTTGTTGCCTGCAGCGTTCATTTACTACATCCCCTATGTCCACTAGATCAAGTTTATTCACAGCATTGTTCAAATCCCCTATTTCACGTTTTGTCTGCATGATGTATCAATCACACAATTTTAAAAAATCTCTGCAATTGTGTATTTGTCTTTCTTGTACTTGTCAGTTTCACTTATTTGTACCATATTTTGTAGCCACCCTCTATTTTTACTGATGCCTTTTGCCTTAAAATCTCTCTCTCTCTCTGATACTTATATAAAAAAAAAAAAATTTTTTTTTATAGGCTACAAAAAAACCCCCAAAAACCCAAACCCATTGCCGTTGAGTCGATTCCGACTCACAGCGACCCAACAGGACAGAGGAGAACTTCCCCATAGGGTTTCCAAGGAGCGCCTGGTGGATTCAAACTGCCGACCTTCTGGTTAGCAGCCATAGCTCTTAACCACTGCACCACCAAGAGTTTCCATATAGGCTACCCTACACCTTATTTTTAATTAGCATCTATTTTCATTCTTGTCATTTTCAACCTTTCTGTATCCTTACGTATTAGACGGATCTCTTTTAAACTGCATATAGTTGGGTTTTTCTTTTTTAATTTAAACTGACAACCTGTCTTTTATCTTAAGCATTTAGACTCTGTATTTAAGTACTGATATACTGGGTTCAAATCTTCCCTTTTGTGCTTCCTATTTGTCCCACTTGTTTCTTTTTCTTTCTTTCCTTCCTTTGGAGTTATTTTTTTTAATATTTCCCCCTCTACTGGTTTGGTATGTTTGTTCTTTTGGTAGCTACCTGAGAAATCACAACGCATCCTTAAACTGATCAAAATTGAATACCTCCTCCCAAACCATAAAGAACCCAACAACACTTTAACTCCACACACTCCTCATATATATATATACATATATATGTATATACATACACACACGGAAACCCTGGTGGCGTAGTGGTTAAGAGCTACGGCTCCTAACCAGACAGTCGGCAGTTTGAATTCACCAGGCGCTCCCTGGAAACCCTGTAGGGCAGTTCTACTCTGTCCTATAAGGTCGCTATGAGTTGGAATTGACTCAACAGCAGTGGGTTTGGTTTTGGTTTTTTTATTTATACACGCACACTTCAAAAAAAAAAAAAAAAAGCCTGTTATTTCTAGCGTGGCTTCCAACAATTCATCTCTGGAAAGGAGAATGCTCAATTCTCAACAGTAACTGCAAAAACGGGTACACTTCCGGAACCAGAACAACCACTAAAGAGGACTCACCTTATTGTTTCCATATTAATTCACTTAAAAAAATAAAGTCAGGCTCAACTTTAAAACAAAACTGCCTAGCTTGTAAATACTAAGTGAAACTTGCTTAGTGTAGTCATTCACCTTTTAATTCTCTCATGTGTTAATTAGGAGCAGAATTAAATGAACGAATGAAATCATACCCCTAACTCAGTTAAGCTTGGTTAGTTTGGTCTCCCTGGACACCAGACAGCCCAGCCCTGCAAGGTTCTAATCTAACACCAGACCATGAAATCAGGAGCAGATGTTTAACATGCATTAGCTATCTCAGTTAATCCTCACAACATTCTCAGGCACTGTTAACACGATTTTACAGTTGAGGAAAACTGCTGCGAAGTTCGACCTGAGACCGTCTGATTTCAGAACTTTTCACAGAGCTGACAGCACGATGAGCGCTGGTTTGTAAACTTCAAGCTCTAAGCTCGGCCAAGTACAAGCTTTTAACTTGCGGAGGGGGGAGCGGGAGACCGGGGGCAGTCTCGCCGGACTCCGGAGCCCCGTTAAGCGGATTAAACCTCATCATGTTTTGCAAACACTTCCTTCCCTTCCAAGTGCCAACCAGAACTAACAACCAGGATACCCGGTTTCCAACTCTCCCTCGACGACTAATTACAAGAGTTTAATGGAGCCGCACGTGGTCCCACCAGGGCCTCATTTCTGAGCCGCCGCCTCGCAGGGGACTTTCCTGCTCCCCATGCCCAGAATCCAAGTCACTCCAGTCTTCCCCCGCTTCAGACGCCCCTTTACTCCCCAGCACGTGTCACTCGCGGTAGGGACAGGCGCAACCACGGACGTCTCCCTCTCGGGAACCCCAGCCATGGGAGCGGGTGTCTGACAGAACCCCAGGGCTCCACGCCATCTTTTAGAAAAAAGATACCAAAAAAAGGAAAAAGGGTGGAACCGGCTTCTTCCGTCAGGCTTTCTACCCTCCCCCACGTGGTCTGGTCTCCTTCCCCGAAGCCCAGGTATGCCCCCGACTAATGCTTAGGCACTTAGGGCTTCCTCAGTTCTCACCCCGGGCCGGGCGGCTGGGACCCCGCGGCTGCCTGAAGTCTAACCCCGGGCCGGGCGGACGAGACGGCGCACGTTCTAAGCCTGGGCTGCCGGAGCCCCAACCGCGGGCCGGGAGGACGACGGGGCGCACGTTTTAGGCCTCCGACAGGCCAGCGAGTAAACCGACCCCGAGTCTCTCGATTCCCGGCCCAGCGAACGCACTCACCATGGCTGCGGTTCCGCGGTCTCGTCACTCCTGGAGCAACGCGGCCAAAGCCTGAGCAGAAGCGCTCGCCTCCGCCGGAATGCTGCACGGAGGAGCAGAAATGGCCGCGCAAGCCAGGAAGCGGAAGTAACGTCACAGTGGCGTGGCGGACATCGCAGCCCGTCGGGGGACGTGGGCGCAGAAACGGCGTCAGTTCCGAGTCGGGAGCGGCTTTCAGCTGTTACAATTCTCTACCACCTGTCAGTTTGTGGTGCCACTGGCTTGCTTGTTGCTAGGATGCTGCAAGCTATCCCACTGGTTTTTCAAATACCAGCAGGATCACCCATGTGTACAGGTTTCAGCAGAGCTTCCAGCTTAAGACAGACTAGGAAGAAAGGCCTGGTGGTCACAGACAAAAATTAGCTAATGAAAACCCTACGGATGTGATCATGGGAATGGCACAGGACGAGGCAACGTCTCCTTCTGTGTATTTGGGGTCACCATGCGTGGGAGCTGACTCCATGGCGACTAGCATTATCATTCTACTTAAAGGAAGAAACAATGAGTTAAACATTAGAAGAAAAAAATGCACTAAAACAAAGGGTTTCAATGGTGTCATCACTCCGTTGCTGGCTTTTTTTTTTTTTTTTATATAAACACATTTTTGTTGTGCTTTCAAAATCATCGTTCTAAATACACCAGCGAGGGAAGTGTATTGACATAATTATGAGTAATCCTAAATGTTTCCCTTCATTTAAAGCTATGTTTTGTAAAAGTTTCTGGTGGGGAGTGGAGTTGGGATCCACTGAGCAGGGAATTCAAGAGGAAGAGCAGGTTTGGAGGATGGGGGTTCAGCTTGTGTCAGGCTGAGTTTGGAGATGTCTTATGACCTCTCTTTCTCATGGTTAGCATCTCGCCCTTTTCTCTTTGCTGCTCCAAATCTCCATTATGTTGGGTTAAACTCATGCCTCACTACATCCGAGAGGTTCTCTCTGATCCTTCTGGCCTTTCTCATACCTCTACTATTTGGTTGAAGCCAAAACTAGGACATTTTGGGCTAGTTCCAGTTAATGCCTTTGGAAACTGAAAAGTTGAAACCGGGCAGGACCCTTGGGAATCATGCAATGCAAACCTTTCATTTTACAGATGGGGAAACTGAGGCTCAAAGTTGGGAATCTGCTTGTCCATGGCCACAGAGTGAGGTCGTGGTAGAGCCAGAACTGGACCTTGGCATTTTTGGCTCCTGGCTTGGGTTACTTCCATCATATCTGTTTGCTCTGCTTTATCATATTACGGGATGGGACAACAGGAAGGGTTTGAACTGGCTCCACAACCAAACATTTTTTCCATTAAAGAGTCCCCATCAAACTTCACCTCATGTAAATCTGAGATGACTTGTGAAAACATTGTTTGCAAATTAAGAAATGCCCATTGATAGCTCCTGTTTAAGGATAGAACCTGTGACTTGGACCCTGCTCCGCAGCTCTGTTGGATCCTGTTTCATGTTTCCATGTCAACCGGACTTAGCAGCCACCACTGTTGGGGAAGGAGACATTCTAATTTACAGCCGTAGATGTGTCCTTAACATTTGCTTCTTAGATGTCTTTTTATAACAATTTCTCATTGTTAATTTTGCCTACCTGGCCTCTTGGACCATCATATCCCAGATCTCAGTAACAACTGATATGGAAGGATGTTTTTATGATCATAAGTGATGACACAGTACACTTTACCTAAGCACCTGATGAATTTTGTTTCCCACCTGTATAATAATTCAACTTCCATGTTCTCTCAGAACCAGTCCATCTTTTTGTTTCTTGGTAAGTCCCTTGCCTATTAAGTTAATATATGATGACATATGTTCAGGATCAATTTGTTTTAGAAATTTGTCTATTACTGTAGAAAACCAAACCAGTTGTCTTTGAGTTTGTCTATTACCATAGAAAACCAAAACCAAACCAGTTGTCTTTGAATTGATCCCAACATATGGTGACCCCATGTGTGTCAGAGTAGAACTAGGCCCCAGAGAGTTTTCAAATGGCTGAGTTTTTTGAAAGTGGATTGCCATGCCTTTCTTCCGAGATGCCTCTGGGAGCAGTAGAACCACTAACCTTTTGTTACTATCCAAGTGGTTAAATGGTTAATGTGCTCAGCTGCTGACCAAAAGGTTGGCAATTTGAGTTTTTTTTCAGAGGCACCTTGAAAGAAAGGCGTAGTGACCTACTTCCAAAAAAATCAGCTATTGAAAACCCTGTGGAGCATAGCTCTACTCTGACACACGTGGAGTTGCCATGAATTGGAATTGACTCAACAGCAACTGTTTTTTTTGTTTGTTTGTTTTTTTATTCTTAAATTCTAAATTGCCATGGTTTACCAGTGCCCTCTCCACCAGTACTCTCCCACCCTACTCCCATATTACAGCCCCACCCATCTTCTTTTGCTACTGCAAACCCACCCCATTCTCTCCAAACTGACCCGTCACCCTCTGCTGGGAGTGATTTGCTCCACTGTCCTGGCTTGGCTAACTCCTAGTGGCTATCCCTCCAGTGGAGCCTCCTGATTACCTAGACTGGGCTAAATGCCCCTGCTGGATGTTCCTACAAGCCCCAGTACTTGTCCTTTGTAGCACTCACTTGCCTTGTCTTGATTCAGTCCTGCCTTCCCACGCACACTGAGAGCTCAATGAAAGCAGGGTCTGCAGCTACCATGGGCACTTTAGATAACTGTCCTGGCAGCATGCCTCTCACAAAGGAGGGACTTGTTTCACTTAGGGATCTTTGGGGGCAAGCAACCAAAAAGAGATTTTGATGAAGACTCTGTAATGGATCTCAGAGGTTCAAGGGGAGCTGACTGTGAGAGCTGAATCAGTCCTACAGTTGGTAAATAGCTGATGCCCCTGCCCCGGGGCCCCAGGGACCACTCACCATCCAACAACTGAAGGATTAAGGCCTGGCCCATTCTTATCGGTCGATGCCTCAGCCTGCTCAGTTACCCAGCATTTTAAATATAACTTTTTGGTGGAAGACAGTCATCAGGATAACATGTACTCTCTCACCAACACTCTTCCTGAGATGGGAAAAGTAATTCCTCAACAGGAAATCAGGATACGGTAGGAAGGGATGCTGGGTGGTCAAACAAGAACGTTGTTGTTGGGTGCCGTGGAGCTGATTTCCGACTCAGAGCAACTCCATGTGACAGTGTGGAACTGCCCCATAGGGTTTTCTCGGCTGTAATCTTTATGGAAGTAGATCCCCAGGTCTTTCTTCCACGGTTCCAACCTCTCAGTTAACAGCCAAGTGCTTAGCCATTGAGCCGCCAGGACTCCCTGTTCAATACAGTGTTGGTTAAATTTTTGATAATGGAGAAGCAGATGGACAAATGGATGAAAAGCACTCACAGGAAGAAAGAAATCAAGCAGACCACAGGGTACATCACCCCATCATACATGGTAGAAACTTAATCTCTTCACTCCAGAGGACAGGGATCTTTACAACAAGTTTGTTTTCCCCTTAACCCCTTTTGGTCAGTGTGCCAACACTGTTCTCACCTGCACCCACGCCCAGTGACTGGAGCTGAGGCGGGGGCACCATGCTCCTTTGTGAGGTGGCCTCAGTGACAAGGGTGCTATGAGGCGGAGGCTACTCCACCCCAACCTGTCTGGGTCAGCCAGACAGGTCCTGCCCTTCAACTCCCCAACACCACCTGCCTGGCCAATGCTTTGCCATGTTGCTGCCACTGCTGGGCGCCTGTGCCCTGGTGGGACCATTCCAGGGTCCGGAGTGGGAGCCAGTGCGGAGCCTGCTCTCCCAAAATGGCAGCTGCAGGGACCCTCGGTGCCTCGGCAACCTACTTGTGCTTTGCCTGTTTCTGATCTGGCAGGCCCAGCACTATTGGCACCAGGTCAACAAGACCCGCCGCAGCCTAAGGAAGGTCATCAAGGTGAGGGGGCCCCAATACCGCCTTCCTACTTCCCTCAGCACTGTGTTTGTCTCAGCCACTCATTACCAAAACCCTGTCAAAACCAAACCCACTGCAATTGAGTCAACCCTATAGAACAGAGTAGAACTGCCCCATAGGGTTTCCAAGGCTGTAATCTCTATGGAAGCGGACTGCCACATCTCTCTCCCACAAAGCAGCTGGTTCTGTGCCCTGTGCCTTTCTGTTAGCAGCCAAGCACTTAACCAGTGCATACCAGGGCTCCCTCAAGATCCTGTAAACAAAAAACCAAACTCGTTGCCCTCTAGCCGATTCCGACTCATAGTGACCCTATAAGACAGGGTAGAATTGCCCCATAGGGTTTCCAAGGAGTGGCCGATGGATTCAAGCTGCCAACCTTTTGGTTAGCAGCCAAGATCTTAATCACCGCACCACCAGGGCTCCAAGACCCTGTACTATCCCTCAAAAAGGATAATTTTTTACAACCCCCTTATACTTTGGACATGTTATCAGGAGGGACCAGTCCATGGAGAAGGACATCATGCTTGGAAAAGAGGGTTATCAAAAAAGAGGAAGACCCACAGTGAAATGGTTTGACACAGTGACTGCAACAATGGACTCAAACATAGCAACAATTGCAAGGATGGCACAGGACTGGGCAGTGTTTCTTTCTGTTGTACATAGGGTCACTAAGAGTTGGGAACCAGCTCGCTAGCACCTAACAACATAGTCTGCAATGACTCCTTTTACCACTAGAAGGAGCTCTACGTGTAAAGTGATATGCTTAGTGAAAGGGAAGGAGACAATCCACAGCTCAAAAAAAGTCAGTTACAGAAAAATGAAATGCAAGTGCCTTTGATGCACCGTGAATCCAGGAATCTGCAGAATTCAAGGCAGTGAAAAAAACCTGTATCCTGTGCATGTGTCCTTTGGCTGACTACTGCCAACACTGCATACCCTGAGAACGAAATGTTTCCTCCCTAGAGAATTGCTTAACTTGATTTGTTCTCTGAGAACTACAACCTTGGCAACACCTACCATAATACAAGCTATATTTAAGTTGTCTAAGCCCAACTTATCGTCCTGAGAGGAGTACGTACTCTCATAGTGCCTTTTAAAAAAATTATTATTGTGGTAAAACATATATAGCAAAAAGCCATTTTGACAATTTTTAGGTGTGTGGTTCGGTGACATTGATGACTTCCATCATGTTGTTCAACCATTACCCCTATTAATTTCCAGAAGTTTGATATCACCCTGAATAGCAACTCAGTACGCCTTTAGCAATAACTCCCCTTCCTTCCTCCCCCTAAATTTGTTGCTGTCGAGTTGATTCCGACTCACAGCAACCCTACAGAACAAAACAGAACTGCCTCATAGGATTGCCAAGGCTGTAATCTTTATGCAAGCAGATTGCCACATCTTTCTCCTATGGAGCAGCTGTTGGGTTTGAACTGCTGATCTTTCGGTTAGCAGCCAAGTGCTTAACCACTGCGTCCACCAGAGCTCCCCTCATCACCCTAGCCCTTAGTAAGCACTAATAAACTTTTCTCTATGCAAAACAAACAAACCCCTGTTCCATGACCAGAGTCCCGGGGATGAATCACATTGGACAAACTCAGACTGGTCAGGGAGAGCGTTGCCCAGGCCCAAACCCAGGAGCCACCCTGGATTCCCCCTTTCCCCTCATTCCACACATTCAACCCATCAGCAAGTCCTATCGGCTCAACTTGCAAACCATATCCCAAATCTCATCACTTCTCCCAACGTCACCATCCCACCTGGGCAGAGCCACCGTCCCATCTCACCTGGACTGTAGCAACAGCCTAGTCCCTGCTGCCTCGCTCGCCAGCCATTGCCAGTTCTCTATGAAGCAGCGAGCCACCTTTTTCCTTTAATCAAAGAATAAAATACATACACCAGCATCAGTGTACAGATCAATGCATTTTCACAAGCTGAAGATATCCATGTACAGCAGCCAGATTAAGAAACTGAACACAACCTGCAGCTCAGGACCCCCTTGCGTGTCTTGCAGCCACGCCTGTGCTGACCTCTAACAGCTGAGACTGGTTCTGCCTGTATGGAACCCTACGGATCCCACTATACATGATGAGATGACATGACCTGCGTATGGAATCGCATGGGTCTCCTGCGCTGGCCTTAAGCTCACCATCATGCTTGTGAGGCAGAACGAACATTTAGAAACTGGCCGTCCTGATGCACGTCACAGCATGGCTGAACCTCGAAAACATCATGCTGAGCCAAATAAGTCACCAAAGGACAAATACTGTATGATCCCACTTAGATGAAACGAGCAAATACACAGAAACCAATGCTTATGAATGGTTACCAAGGGTAGCAGTTGGGGAGACGGGGTGTTTTTGCTTAGGGGGCACTGAGTTTATACTAATGGTGGTCGAAGGATTTGGAAAAGGTTGGTGAGGAAGGTGTCACAATGTGAAGAATGTAATCAGCGTCACTGAATTGTACACGTACAGATTGCTGAGAAGGCCTGTGTTTTGTTATGTATAGTCACCATGACAAAACGAAGAACAAAACCAGATCAGTGCACTCCCCTGCTCAAAGCCCTTCAGTGCCACACTCGGAATACAATTCAAGCTGCCAGTCTCGACTCTGAGGCCTGGCATGGCCCGGCCCTGATTCTCTGCTGATCTCATCCCTGGGGCTCTCCTCATTGCTCTCTTCACTCTGGCCACACGAGCCTCCTTGCTGTTCCTGTACACATGACCTGGTCCTGTCCTTAGGGCCTTCACGCTGAATGTTTCCTCTGCCTATAATGCTCTTTCCTCGGATGCCACTTGACTTACCCCTCACTGCATTCAGGTCCATGTCCTTGGGTGACATAAATGGTTTGTGCTCGGCTTCTACCCTAAAGGTTGGAGGTTCAAACCCACTCAGCGGTGCCACAGAAGAAAGGCCTGGCAACCTGCTTCTGTAAAGATAACAGCCAAGAAAACCTTGTGGAGCGGTTCTGTCCTGTACCACATGGGGCCGCCAGGAGTCAAAACTGACGTGACGGCAACGGGTTTGGTTTGGTTTTGCATTCAGGTCTCTAGTCAAACGTCACCTCCGCTGAGAGGCCTCTGTTGACCTGAGCGCTCTGGGTCAAGGAGCTGGTCCCATGCCCGACTCGGCTTTGCTTTTCATCAGAACACTTTTCAGGACCGAGCATTCTGTTACATACTTGGTTACTATCTGTCTCCCAGCCTAGAACAGAGCTCCCAGCAGGGATTTCGTCTTGTTCGTGTCAGTATCCCCCGCACCTGACAGTGCCTGGCCTGGAGTAAGCGCTCAATAAGTACGCCTTGAGTGAATGAATACTGTTTGCCCTAAGGGAAGTGACTCCCCCTTGCTGAGTTCCAGAATCTTCATCTGGATACTGGGGGTTGTAACTCTGATCTGTGAGGATTAGATGAGCTAACTTGTATTCAAGGGCTTTGCTTCTGTCACCTACAGGTGCCACCACAGGAGTGGGCAGTGCCCTCCATGACATATGCTACCGTTTTGGGGCTAGCCCCTGAATTCAACAGTCCCCACAAGCTCAGACGCCTGGATGTTCATGAGCAACCATGGACACGAAAACAAAGATGGGGATACCGGAGGAGCCTCCAGAAATCATGGGCCCAATCCTTGCTCTCCTGGCAGCGCCAGTGCCAGGGCCCACCTTGGTGTGCCCACACCCCCCTGGAACCCATCTTTTGTACCAACTCTGTTTCGAACACCTGCCCGCTCCCTCAGGACAGTTCCTGGGAAGCATGGCAGGTACCCTGGTGTCTCAGTGATGGTCACACTCATCTGATTTGCAAGCCACCGCCTCCGGCCCTGGAGATGTGTCAAAGGATGGAGCAGTTGCTGGTCCACTCCCCAGAAGAGTTCACACCTCTGGAACGTGTCGTCAGCATGAGGTTCCACCCCACCTCCATGTCCTTAGCTACCTCTGTCCCAAACCTCCCTTCAGCTCAGGGGCCGCAGTTCTGCTCCAGAGAGTTCCTGCCTGTTCCTTCCAACCAGCAACTGGGAATGCCCACATGGAAGCCCCAGGGCTGCCCACAAGAGGCCTGGGCACCAAAGAGGGAAAACCAGACAGCAGATAGAGGAGAGGATGGTGGTGAGCACCAAGCTCCAAGGTGGGGAAACCAGAGAGAGAGCAGAGAAGGGAATGCTGGGGAACCCTGGGCATCTGGAAGGCAACTCCTACCAGACCTTGAAATGGGGGATGATGCAGAGGCTGAGATCCTGGGGTGGGGAAACCAGAGATTAGTAATAAGTGAAACTGATGGAGATATCTTGACACCAGGGAGTGAGAATCAGGACCAGATGGGAAGTGAGAATAGAACCAAAATTCAGGAACTAGGGAAGAGAAACCAGAGGGAGGCTGGAGGTGAGAATCCTCCTGAAACCCAGGCGCACAGGGCAGAGAACCAGGAACAATTAAGATGTAAAATTGATCCCGAGGCCCAGACACCAGAGGGGGGGGACCAGGATGGGAATGGAGGTGAGGATGCTGTAGAGATCCAAGCATTTGAAAGGAAGACCAAGAAAAAGGCTGGAGGGAAGGGTGATGGAGAGATCCAGGCCCAAGGACTGGGGAAGCAGGGCCAGACTGGAGGTGAGAATGGTGAGGAGACCCAGATGCCAGGGTGGGGAAAACAAGCCCAGCATGGAGGTGATGATGGTGCAAAAATTCAGGCAGAAGAGAGGGGAAACAAGGACTGGGTTGGAGTTGAGGATGCTGTGCATTTCCAGACACCTGGGAGGGAGAACGTGGGAGAGGTCAAAGAAGAAGATGGTGTAAAGACCCAGGCACTGGAGTGGGGAAAACAGGAATGGGCTGGAAGTGAGAATGTTCCAGAGATCCAGACACCAGGGTGGGAGAACCAGGATCAGGGTGGAAGTAAGAAAGCTAGTGGAGAGAATGAGATAAAATTAAGACTTGATATTTCAGTGGGGAGGGGAAACCAAAATCTGAGAAAAGGCGAGGATGCTGGGGAAACCCAGATGTCTCAAAGGAAAAAACTCAAAGAGATCAGAGAGGAGGACTGGCTGATAATCCAGGCACCATGGTGGGGAAGCCAGAGAGTGGTAGCAGATGAAATTGACAGAGAGTTTGAGATACCATGTTGGGGGAATCAGGGCCAGATTGGACGTGAACATAGAGCAGAAATTTGGGGACCAGAGAAGAGAGAGCAGAGAGAAGGTGGAGGCAAGGATGATACAGAAACCTGGGCACCTGAGGCAGATAACCAGAGACAATTAAGAGGTGAAGCTGAGGTAGAGACCCATCCACCAGGGAGAAGGAACCTGGAGCAGTTTGGAGATAAGAATGGTGCAGACATGCAGGCACCAGGGAAGAAACGCCTGAGAGGGGTTAAAGGTGAGGTTGGCAAAGAGACACAGGCACTTGGTGAAGAAAACCAGGGCCAGTTAAGAAATGAAATTAGTGGAAAGATTCACCCACCAAAATGGAAGAACCAGGAACTTATCAGAAGCAAGGATGGTACAAATACTCAGGCATACTGGGGAAAATTAACAACTAAAATTGATGCAGAAGCCCATACAGTTGGGTGGAAGAAAGAGGAACAGATCGAGAGTGAGAACAGGGCAGAAAGTCAAGCTCTAGAGAAGAGAAACCAGAGAGAAGCTGGAGGTGAGGATGGTACAGAGACCTTGGCACCTGGGGAAGAAAACCAGGGTCAATTAAGAAGTGGTAGTGATAGAGATGCCCATTTATCAGAGTGGAAGAATCAGGAACAGATGGGAGGTAAAAATGGAACAGAAATTCAAGCTCCAGAGACGAGAAATCAAAGAGAAGCTGGAGGTGAGGATGGTGTAGAGACCCAGAGACCTGAGAGAGAGAACCAGGGACAGTTAGATAAAGAAATTGATGGAGAGAGCTCTTCACCAAGGAGGAGGAACTGGGAGCAGCCTGGGGGTGAAAACGGTGCAGAAAATCAGGCATCAGAGAAGAGAAACCAGAGAGAGGTTGGAAGGGAGAATGGTACAAAGTTCCAGAGGCTTGGGGGGGAGAACCAGAAACCATCAACAAGTAACATTAATGGAAAGACCTACTCATCAGAGTGGAAGAACCACAAGCAGATTGGAGGTGAGAATGATACAGAAACTCAAATACAAGAGAAGAGAAACCTGAAAGGGACTGAAGGTGATGATGGCTCAGAGATCCAGGCACCTGGGGGAGATTACCAGGGAGAGTTAGGGAGTGAAATTAACACAGAGATCCAGACACAAGGGCGAGGGAACCAGAACACAGCTGGCAGTGAAGATGCTACTGAGATCCGGGAAGTAGGGAGCCACAGAAAGTGTGGAGCTGAAGATGCCGGAGGGCCTCAAGTACCAAGGGATAGAAAGAAGAACCAGGTCAGAGGAAAGGATGCTGCTAAGGCAAACCTCCAAGTTGACTGTGCTGGGGGTGAGGTACCCATGTGCAGGAAACACAGCTTGGCACGGCCCTCAGCCCTCACTGGCTCTGGATGTGGGGCCATGGAACAGGGACAGGCCAAGGCTGTGAACACTTTAGCCTCTGCTCCCGGTCCGGAGATGAAGCACCTGCCCCACCGAAATGAGGTCCTCCTGCTGGCCAGTGGGGAGGAAGAGAACCTGGCCAGCCGGAGCACAGCCCCTGTCCAGGGGCCCCAACTTGAATCCCAGAGAGGCCGACCAAAGAACAAAGATGTGGCTCCAGGGAAGGCCTCCAGCCTGACTTGGCAGCCCTGGAACCCTCAGTCTGTGGCCACCCTGGGCCTGCCCTCTGCTTGCCCCTCTCTCCAATGTGGCCCAGACCCCCAAGCTGCCGCAGCTTTTGGGGGCACTCCCACTGCCCTCACTGTCCTGCCCAAGGGGCCAGTCCTCAAGAAGAGCAAACAACAGCTCCTGGATTCCCTCATGCGGCGGAAGATAGCACACCTGAAGTGGGGCCTCCCCCAGCGCATCCTGCAGTCCTATTTGCTCCTTAACGTCTTAGGACCTTGCCCATTGCCCATTGCTGAGGTGAGGCCTCCCGGATTATACACAGGTCATGAGTTCCACGGGCAGAAGAAAAGTCTTTGTGAAGCCCAGGGCTCCAGGCCAGGCCCTAAGCCCCCAGAAAAGCCCCAGAGGGTTCAGCCCCCAGGAAAAAAGAGGCCAGAACTTCCTACACAGACTAAAGCCCTCGAGAAGTGTGGACTGCACTGGTCAGAGCCACAGGGCACGCCCATCCACCCTGAAAAGCCCAGGAGAGCCAAGCCACCAGGTGGCGCCAGAGACCCACAGGCTATCCTGGAAGAGGTTCTTCCTAGGTCCCCATTCCCTGCTCCCAGGAACCCCAGGCCTGAAGCAGAGTCTGGGAGCTGGCGTGGCCAAGAGAAAGCTGGAGAGTCTTCCAGTGAGACCAGCAGTAGCAGGAAAATGGTCAGGCCAGAGGTCTCCCAGACGGCAGAGAGGGCTCCCAGCAGAGGGAGGACCCCATGCTCCAGGGCCGGTGACAACCACTGGAGGGAGGAGCGCCCCTTGTGGGAGGTCCCTAAGCCCCCCAGACGCAAACTTCAACAGCCCACATACTGGAGAAGAGGAAGTCTGGAGCCTGTGAGGGGCGGAGGGGCTGGGCAGCAGCCTCCCTCCTGTTCTGCAGACCCCTCCAGCTTCAAAGGTGGTCTCCAATCAGCTGCAGTGAGGCTGAGCAAGACACTTCTGAACAAGATGTCCCGGTCCCCACCGCTGGCCAAGTCGCAGCACACTGTCCCCCACCTGAGCCTGCAGGATCCTGATCCTTCCCTGCTTCCCCAAGCAGGGGACCCACATACAGGGGAAGGCAACAGTAAAGTTTGCACTTCTTTAGAAAGGCACCTTCAGTCACCAGGTCACTGCAGTGCTGGGGCCTCTCTGCCCAAGACAGAGAGCCCCCAGGGTCAGGGGGCACTTGGGAACCCAAATGGGGCCCCATGGAGTCCACCAGCCCCCCAAAAGTTTGTTTTTATGAAGCATTTGAGGTCTTTTCTGCGCCAGCTTGGCTTTAGAAAGTAGCCTGTAGGCCAAGAATCCTCAGGACATGGCAGAGAAGGCATAAGAGTTGCCAGCTCGCTTGCAAAGCCTCTAATAAAATTGGTTATTTGGACCATGGGGGTTCTGAGTTCTTTGACACATGTTCTCTGAGTGCCCCCTTTTGCAGTTGGGGATACTGTGTAGGTAAAGGCCACTTTTACCCCATGGTTCTGAAGGTTTGGGCTGTGTGAGTCAGTCCAATGCCATCTCCTAAAACACCCCTCCTCCCCAGCTCCTCACAGCAGGGCCCACCAGGGTTTCTATTATGGTCCTGTCCTGAGTTAATCCTGACTGGTGCACAACACTCAACCTCAGCTGCTTTGGGGTGGGCTGGTGTTCAGCTATTTATTCAGGGTCTCTTGGTACAAGGAAGGGAGCTGATCCCTGGGCATCTATCATGGATTGAATTATGTCCCCCCAAAAATCTGTGCATTAACTTGGTTAAGCCATGTGTAGTTGTCCTCCATTTTGTGATTGTAAGTTTATGTTGAGAGGATTGTAACACCACCCTTACTCAGGTCACCTCCCTGATTCAAGCTAAAGGGAGTTTCCCTGGGCTGTGGCCTGCACTACCTTTTCTCTCTCAAGAGATAAAAGGAAAGGGAAGCAAGCAGAGAGTTGGAGACCTCATACCACCAAGAATGCAGCACTGGGAGCAGAGCGCATCCCTTGGACACGGGGTCCCTGCGCCTGAGAAGCTCCTTGACCAGGGGAATATTGAGGACAAGGACCTTCCTCCAGAGCCAACAGAGAAAGCCTTCCCCTGGAGCCGACACCCTGAATTTGGACTTGTAACCTACCAGGCTGTGAGAAAATAAATTTTTCTTTGTTAAAGCCATCCACTTGTGGTACTTCTGTTATAGCAGCACTAGATGACTAAGACAGCATCTGCCCCCGTCCTGCCTCTGACCCTGCGTTTCTGCTGCTCGTGAACAGACTTCATGGACACAACATCCCCACTTCTTCCATTCCAAGTACTATAGCCATAATTACCTGTTGCTGTGCCTGGCCCACCTGTGGGAATCCTGAGGCCAATCACTTGCTCTAAACAAGTCTGAAACTTCTGAGCCAACTAGCATTGTGTCTTGTGATACTTCTGTTGACAGCTTCAGCAGGTGGAAAATGAAGCTTACGGGGGATAAATCAGTGTGGATCTGGGAATTTAATTAAAGCTCTCTCTTTTCCTTCTGCTGCCTTCCCTTTTTCCCTTCTCACTTTTTTTTTTAAATTAATTGTAAAAGTCATACATGATCATTAGAGAGTTTAGAAAACTCACAAAAGAAAATAATCCATAATCCCACCACCCAGTCCACATTTGGATGTTTTCTTCCTGTTTCTATTTCCATGCATTAAAAACCCACTGCTGTTAAGTCCCTTCTGACTCATAGCAACCCTATGGGACAGCAGAACTGCCCCAAAGGGTTTCCAAGGCTGTTAATCATTACGGAAGCAGGCTGCCACATCTTTCTTCAGCAGAGTGGCTGGTGGGTTTGTACAGCTAACCTTTCAGTTAGCAGCCAAGTGCTTAACCACCGTGCCATTACTGCCTATAAATTTATGCCTACCTCTATAATAGCACTTACAGGAGCCCTGGTGGCATAGTGATAAAGCGCTCAGCTGCTAACCGAAAGGTTGGTGGTTCAAACCTACCAGCTGCTCCTCAGGAGAAAGTTGTGGCAGTTGGCTTCTGTAAAGATTACAGCCTTGGGAACCCTATGGGGGCACTTCTACTCTGTCCTATAGGGTCGCTGTGAGTCGGGATCGACTTGATGGCAATCGGTTTTTTATAGCACTTACATTGTGATAGGCAACCTCTAAAATGGCTATCAGTGACACCTACCTCCTGGTGTTCATATCTGGGTGTAATCCCCTCCTTTCGAGTATGGATTGGACCCAGTGACTCACTTCTAACAAATGGAATAGGTTACAAAAAGATTGTGGCTTCCTTCTTGGGCACCCTCTCTTGCTCTCTTGTTTACTCACAGAGAGATGCCAGACTTCATGTTGTGAGTTACCCTATGGAAAGGCACATGTGGCAAGCAACTGAGGGAGGCCTCAGTCTGACAATCTGCAAGGAACTGAATTCTGCCACCAATCATGTAAGTGACCTTGGAAGCAGGTCCTTTAGCCCCACTGAACCTCAGATGACTGTAGCCTCAGCTGACAGCTTGACTGCAACCTCATGACAGTCCTTGAGCCAGAGGCTCCCAGCTAAGCCATGCCTGGATTCCTGACCCACAGAAACTAGGAGATAACATTTGTTGTTTTAAGCTGCTATATTTTGGGAGTATATTAGTTTCCTATGGCTGCTGTGAGAAATTACCATGAACTTGGTGGCTTAAAACAATAGAAACTCATTTACTCACAGTTATGGAGGTCAGAAGTCCAAAGTTAAGGTGTTTACAGGGCTGTGCTCCCCCCAAAGGCTCTACCAGGGAGATCAGTTCCTTGCCTCTTCCAGCTTCTGGTGGCTCCAGGCATTTCTCGGCTTGTGGATCCATCACTCCAGTCTCTGCCTATGTGATCACATTGTCTCTTTCTCTTCTCTGTATGTCTTTCCTGTGTTTCTTATAAGGACATTTGCCATTGGATTTAGTGTTCACCTATACACTCCCCGATAGTCTTGTCTCAGGATCCTTAAATCATCTGCAAAGATCCCTTTTCCAAATAAGATAATATTCACAGATTCCGGGAATTAGGATGTGAACATATCTCTTTGAGGGCCAACATTCAGCTTACTACAAGGAGTGATTTTTTTTTTTTTTTAATGCAGCAATCGGTAGCTAATACATATGTCTTCTTGTTGTCAGCTGCATAGGGTCGTCCCTGACTCATGGTGACCCATGTACATTTTTCCACGTTAATACCTGCTTTTCTCAGAAACATCACTTTATAATACTCCATTGAATAATAAACCATTCCTTTCCAAACTATTCTGCTATGGAAAGCACTTTTTTCCCACTAAGCCATAGTCTCTCTGAATGTAGAAAACACCTCTTGAACCTCCATGGTTGGGTGCGTAGTGCTAAATAAGTACATATAGACTGATGTACTTTTTTTTTGTTGTTTTTGGTAAAGCATTTTCTCTTCAGTATTCCTTCTGCACTCACAAAGTCCCAGGTACTATGCAGCCCTCCGTGAGATGACATTTTAAGGGGAGTGTTTTAGACTCTGCAAGAAGGGTGTCACGTAAACTTAAAATAATGGTAATTCCTGAATTCATTTATTTAAAAAAGTTTTATAGTAGAAATAGGTTGTTCCCTTTCCTTTCTTTCTTCAAGGCCAATAATGACAGCTTCATTTTAAACGGTTTTCAACTTTCGGTGTGGTGAAGACGAATCCCCGCGGGTTCTAAAAGCACACCGCTTTGGGCGCAGCTGAACACGCTCCAGGGTCCCGGCGCCCCACACCAGCCCTCCGGGGCCGCCGTTCGCCCTTAGAGTGCGTACGTTCGGTCCGCGCAGGCGCATTACATAGGCAGTCGTAGCCTTCTCTTCCAAGTGCGCTTGCGCACAATCTGCGCGGGAAAGCGTCCCGCGGCGGCGGAGTGCGATCCCGACATGGCTGTGAGGGAGACGGCGGCGGCTCTCCCAGGGCCCGAGAGGGACGAGGAGGCGGCGCTGCTCTTCGAGAGGGCCCATTACCGGCACGACCCGCGCTGGCTGCTGCCGGTGCCCCCGCGCCTCTGCCTGGCCTGCGCGCTGGAGCTGCTGCCGGAGCCCGGCGTGTCGGTGCGCGCGGCTCCGTCCTCTGACGAACCCTGCCCAGGCATTCCCGTCACCAGACGGGGCCGCCACGCGCCATATCTTTCCCCTTAACCTGGGCTCACCACCCCCGAAACTAAACTGGGCCTAGCCGCCTTGTTCACTCTGCCCCTAAGCCAGGCTTGTCCCCCTCACCCGACTGACCCTTCGTTGCTAAACCTCCCAGCCCCTAGTCTATCCTGCTGGGGCCCTACTCTGGACCAAGGCATCCCCTTTCCAAGCTGTCGCTCCAGATTGGGACCCCCCCCCACACTCCCCCACCAAGCCTCGCTGGCACCTGCCGAGCCATTTCTCCAGGATTTAGCCTTAGCTCGAACTCGCTCCTCTTCAGGCCCCACTCGGCGGCCAGGCACAAACGCAGTGGGGGCTTCTCATTCCTTTCAGATAGATACCTGCGAGTGTCCATGTGAAGGAGGGGGCTGTCTTGGCCCCTGTGATGGCAGGATCAAGGGGTGGACGTTACAGCAGGCAGAAGAGGGTGAACGGGAAGAAGACCTTTCTGACAGGCAGAGCTGGCTCAAACATGGGCTGCCTGTTCCCTCAACCCCATCCATCTTTTCATCCAAGAAGAGTTTGGGAGATCACTTTTCCCATTACTGAGGGGAATTTATGTCTTGCGGGGGGGGGGGTGTTGGACTAGATCAGTGGTTCCCAAACGTTTTGATCTCAGGATGCCTTACAATTTTAAAAGTTACTGAGGACCCCGAAGAGCTTTTCTTTATGTGGGTTTTACCCATTGATATTTATTGTAATAGAAATCAAAACAAAATTTTAAAATAGCTATTAATTCGTTAAAAATAATAGTAAATCCATTAGATAATAGCATTAGTAATTTTTAAAATAAAATAACTATATTTTCTAAAACAAAAAGGATAGTGAAAAGAGTGGCATTGTTTTGCATTTTTGCAAGTCTGTTTAATGTCTGACTTTATAGAAGACAGCTGGATTCTCATCTGTTTCTGTACTCAATGTGTTGTGATATCACGTCAGGTAGTCTCTGGGAAATTCTGCTGTACGCTTGTGGAAAAGGCAAATAATGTTTTATTATGGAAATGATTTTGACCCTGTGGACCTCTGAAAAGGTCTGGGGATCCCCAAGGATCCCTATACTACGCCCTGAGAAATGCTGGGCTAGTTAATAATCTCTGAAGTTTCTGTAAGGCCAGAGGTTTTGAGGCTACTATTCTTGGATTGTAAGACAGGGATATAGAGATGAATAAAACAGTGCAAAAAGAGAAAATATGAGCACATTACTGGACGTTTAGAACATGGACATGTTGTTTGTGGTCAAGGACCGAACAGTTAGGAGGGAAATTAGGAAAGACTTGTTAGAGGAGCAAGGATTTGAATCAGTCTTGAGAAGATGGGTGAGATTTGGCCTAGAGGGGATGGGGCTGCTGATTTCAGTAGGCAGCTATTAGCAGGGATGAGTTTAGGGGATAATCAGAGTGTTTGAAGGGAAGTTGTGGGAGGTAAGATTAGAGAGCCAGGCTGGGAACAGTTGACTGAAGTGTTTGAATCCAAGCTAAGGAGCTTGGCCTTAATCAGGTAAAGGAGACTCACTGAGATTTTTTGAGTAGCTTATTTAGAGTATTAGCTTAAACTTTTATGTAGGATGAATTGAAGGGAAACTGGAGACTTGCAGTGATTGCAATAAGAGGCAATAAGATATGCAACTTTACATTTGACTGAATGCACTTTTCTTGAGTGCACCTCCTGGAGCGGGTGATGTAATCAGCTGTACCTGTGTTCCTGTCCTATCCTCAGTGCTCACTCATTTCTTGAACTACCGTTTGCTACTGTCTTGAGCACTTTGCACTGCACTCCCCAGTTCTCTGCAGGGGAGGTGATTTGAGCATGAGGGTTTATGCCTATCTTGAATGGAACGGTGCGTTTTCTTTACCTACCTCTCTGAGGCTCTTGTGCTGTAAGTTATAAGTTAGATGATTCCACCAGTGCAGCTCCCCCAGACTGTTGAAGTGGAAAGAACACTGACCTTGGGCAAGACCTGGACTTAGATTTGAGTCCTTGGGAAAGTCTCCAAGCCTCAGTTTTCTCATCTCCAAAATGGTGATGATGTCTGTTTTTGCTTCACTAACTTGTTAGGCTTACATGAGCTAGTGGAGAAAAGAGTGATTTGTGAACAGTAAAAGTGCTATGCAAAATAGGATGTTAGGACCCTCAGCCCATGTATAATGCTCTATGAATATGTGGATTCCTGTGTGTGAATTATGCTCTTTTCCAAAGGACCTTCAGTGAGTATGGATCTCACCATAGTGGAGATGATTCCTCCAGTGCCATCTTGTAATTATATTTGGAAATCGCAATTGATCGGGTTCAGCATGGTTGAGAGCTGGTTGCTATTGAAGAATATTTTTCTCCTTCTTCCCCAAGTTGGTACGCAAGAAACATGTGTTGTCCTGTTTCCGAGATGCCCTCATGAGGCACACCTCCCTCATCACGCAGCTGGTGGCTCAGGACCAGAGAGTCTGCATCCACTTCATAAGCACACTTTTTGGTGAGTTTGAAAAGGAAAGCTTGGCGTGAGTTTTGTGTGTATAAAGTGGTCTGTTTTTGGAGTCTTGGAGAAACAAGTAAGATTTTTCATAATTTAACTTATTAGCAAATTATTTTGTAATAATGGTGAACATATGTCCCCCTTTCTAAGATACGCATTATATGGTAACTGGTTTTACTGGAGCTAAGAGGTTAGTAAAAGTGTGAAGATAAATATGGGACATCAGTGAGCCTTCAAAGAGACAAGTATGTATGGTCTTTGCACTGGATCTTAGTACAGCTTAGGTCTGGACTGAAGTCTGCCGATCTGGGTGTGACCCTGATAAGTCACTCACTCCCCCTCTCCTGTGCCTTTGTTTCTTCATTTGTAAAATGAGATGGATTAAATTTTATCTCACGTCTTTTCTTTTAATATGATTATAGTGTCCTATGGAATGAGCATTTTTGGGAGGACGGGAGTTGTTATGGATTGAATTATGTCCCCCCAAAATATGTGTTGTAAATCCTAACCTCTGTGCCTGTGGTTTGGAGCCCTGGTGGCACAGTGGTTAAGTGCTTGGCTGCTAACCAAAAAAGGTTAGCAGCTCAAATCTACCAACCGCTCCTTGGAAAACCTATGGGGCAGGTCTACTCTCTCCTGTAGGGTGGCTATGAGTCAGAATCGACTTGACTTGATGGCCACAGGTTTTTTTTTTTTTTTTTTATGCCTATGGCTAGCTAGAATCCCATTTGGGAATGGGTTATCTTTGTTATGTTAATGAGGCAGGATTAGTGTGGGGTATATTTTGAGTCAATCTTTTCTGAGATATAAAAGAAATTAAACAAGCAAGCAGAGGTGAGATGGGATAAGACAGTTGCCAAGACATATGGAGATCTCCAAGGAATCAGGAATCAGAAGCTGGAGGCAAAGACCTTCCTCCAGAGCGACAGAGAAGGAAAGCCTTCCCCAGAGCCAGCGCTCTGAATTCAGCCTTTTAGCCTCCTAAATTGTGAGAAAATAAATTTCTGTTTGTTAGAGCCATCTGCTTGTGATATTTCTGTTATAGCAGCACTGGATAACTAAGACAGGAGGTAAGTCATATTGGGTGTTTTTCTGTGCTAGAGGCTTTTCATGCTTTTAATTGCCAAGACGGCCCTTTAAGGGAGAGATGATGATCCCTAAGGCTCAGGGAGATTAAGCTAACACATGGCAGAACCTGAATTTTACCCCAGGTCTGTTACAGATTTCAGATCATACAGTTTTCCTCCGGAGCTATACCGACAGTACAGGAGCCCTAGTGGTGCAGTGGTTAAGCACTCGGCTGCTGTCTTAATCTAGTGCTGCTATAACAGAATACCACAAGTGGATGGCTTTTACAAAGAAAATTTATTCTCACAGTTTAGAAGGCTAGAATTCTGAATTCAGGGCGCCAGCTCCAGGGGAAGGCTCTTTCTTTCTGTTGGCTCTGGGGGAAGGTCCTTGTTATCAGTCTTCTCCTGGGTCTAGGATTTTCTTAGCACAGAGACCCCAGGTCCAAAGGACATGCTCTGCCCCTGACTCTTCATTCTTGGTGGTAGGATGTTCCCCCTCCTCTCTGCTCGCTTCTCTCTTTTATATCTCAGAAGAGATTGACTTGAGATACAACTTAATCCTGTAGATTGAGTCCTACCTCATTAACACAACTGTCTCTAATCCTGCCTCATATAAGTTAGGATTTGTAATATATAAGTAATTATATAAGATCACAAAATGGAGGACAACCACATAATACTGGAAATCATGGCTTAACCAAGTTGACACACATTTTGGGGGGATATAATTCAATCCATAATCCTGCTAACCAAAAGATTTGAACCTACCAGCCACTCTGAGGGAGAAAAATATGGGAGTCTGCTGCTGTACAGATTTACAGTCTTGGGAACTGTCATGAATTGCATTGCGTCCCCCAGAAATATGTATATGAATTTGGCTAGGTCACGATTCCCAGTATTGTGTGATTGTCCAACATTTTGTCATCTGATGTGATTTTCCTATGTGTTGTCAGTTCTGTCTGTGTGATGTTGATGAGATGGGATTAGCAGCAGTCATGTTAATAAGGCAGGACTCAATCTACAAGATTGGATTGTGCCTTGAGCCAATCTCTTTTGAGATATAAAAGAGAGACGTGAGCAGAGAGACATGGGGACCTCATACCACCAAGAAAGAAGAGCAAGAGCATGGGTCCTTTGGACCCGGGGTCTCTGCACTGAAAAGCTCCTAGACCAGGGGAAGATTGATGGCGAGGACCTTCCCCCGAGCCGACAGAGAGAGAAAGCCTTCCCCTGGATCTGGCACTCTGAATTCGGACTTCTAGTCTCCTAGACTGTGAGAGAATAAATTTTTCTTTGTTCAAGCCATCCACTTGTGGTATTTCTGTTATAGCAGCACTGGATAACGAAGACAGAAACTCTATGGAGCAGTTTTACTCTGTCCTTCAGGGTTGCTGTGATTTGGAATCGACTTGATGGCAACTGGCTTGAATTTTTTTTTTTATATATATGCTGACAGTGCTTACTTTTTTAAAGCCAGGGTGGGTCTTTAAATTCTAAATATTTGATGCTGAGGGTAGAATTTAGCTGGGAGATTGCTTAAAGCTGCTGTTAGTTTTAGAATTCACAGTGTGCCTTTGTGGGTTTGTTTCTCTTTTAATTGGTAACTACTCCTTATTTTTCCTTCTCTACTCCAAGGACTGTTATGCAGCACAGAAGATGGGAGTGCAACAGACCTCTGTATTGAAGGTAAGGTGAAACTTGTATACTTAGCATTTGAAGCTAAGGATATTAGCCTGAATTGTAGCTCTGGTTATCTGAGACCTTGGTGAAATGGCCCACTTAGAGACAGAGAAAGAGAACTCAATTAGTCGTCAATCATTAATTTGACATATCTTTATTGGGTACCTACTCTGTGCCTATATCAGGCACTAAGGATACTTAGATGAGTAGGACAGGGTCCCTGCCTTCTAAGAATTTACAGCCTGGAGGAGAGATTGTCTGGTAACTAGATAGAGCTGGTAAGTGCCATTACAAAGGCATGTACAAAACAATTTTTATTACATTTCATATTGGTTGGTTGGCAGTTGCCTGCCCATAGGTAGTGGTTAAAGCTGTGGAAATGCATGAGTTTACTTGCAAAGGGCTTATAAAGAAAGAAGGCAAGAGAACTGGGACGGGAGGATTCCAGCAGAGAGGTGAGAACTAGGGTCCAGCCAGGAAACAGAAACAACACCAGTTATTTGAACAGAAAAAAAACTTTAATATAAAGAATTATTACATGGAATTACCATACCCATTACCACTGAGTCGATCCTGACTCATAGTGACCCTATAGTACAGAGTAGAACTGCCCCCATAGAGTTTCCAAAGCTGTAAATCTTTACAGAAGCAGATTGCAACATCTTTCTCCTGCAGAGTCACTGCTGGGTTCGAGCCACTGACCTTTCAGTTAGCAGCCCAGGGCTTTGGCCACTGTGCCACCAGGGCTCACAGAATTACCATATGACCCAGCAATTCCATTCCTAGGCATATGCCCAAATGAATTGAAAACAGGGACTCAAATACTTGTATGCCAGTGTTCATACCAGCATTATTCACAATAGCTAAAAGGTGGAAATAACCCAAATATCCATCAATGGATGATTAGGTAAACAAAATGTGGTACATACATACAATGGAATATTATGTTATTAAGGGAGATATGATGATCCCCGAGGATGAACCTTGAAAACACTATGCTAAGTGAAATAAGCCAGACACAAAAGGACAAATATTGTATGACCCCACTTATGTGATGTATCTAGAATAAGCAAATTCATAGAGACACCAGGGTCTAAGGAGAGGGGAGAAGAGAGTTATTGCTTGAGAAGTATGGAGTTTCACAGAAAACCCTAAGGAATCCTCCAGAAAACTACTGAAACTAATAGAAGAGTTCAGCAGACTATCGGGATACAAGATAAGCATACAAAAATCAGTTGGATTCCTCTACACCAACAAAAAGAACATCGAAGAGGAAATCACCAAATCAATGCTATTTACAGTAGTCCCCAAGAAGATAAAATACTTAGGAATAAATCTTACTAGAGATGTAAAAGACTTATACACAGAAAACTACAGTACACTTCTGCAAGAAACCAAAAGAGACTTACAAAAGTGGAAGAACATACCTTGCTCATGGATAGGAAGACTTAACATTATAAAAATGTCTATTCTACCAAAAGCGATCTATACGTTTAATGCAATTCCGATCCAAATCCCAAGGACATTCTTTAATGAGATGGAGAAACAAATCACCAATTTCATATGGAAGGGAAAGAGGCCCCGGATAAATAAGGCATTACTGAAAAAGAAGAACAAAGTGGGAGGCCTTACTTTACCTGATTTTAGAACCTATTATACTGCCACAGTAGTCAAAACTGCCTGGTACTGGTACAACAACAGATACATGGAACAATGGAGCAGAATTGAGAATCCAGACATAGATCCATCCACATATGAGCAGTTGATATTTGACAAAGGCCCCAAAACAGTTAAACGGGGAAAAGACAGTCTTTTTAACAAATGATGCTGGCATAACTGGCTATCCATCTGCAAAAAAATGAAACAAGACCCGTACCTCACTCCATGCACAAAAACTAACTCAAAATGGACCAAAGACCTAAATATAAAATCTAAAACAATAAAGAGCATGGAAGAAAAAATAGGGACAACGTTAGGAGCCCTAATCCATGGCATAAACAGTATAGAAAACATTATAAAGAACGTAGAAGAAAAACTAGATAACTGGGAGCTCCTAAAAATCAAACACTTATGCTCATCCAAAGACTTCACCAGAAGAGTAAAAAGACTACCTATAGGCTGGGAAAAAGTTTTCAGCTATAACATTTCTGATCAGCGCCTGATCTCTAAAATCTACATGATACTGCAAACACTCAACTGCAAAAAGACAAATAACCCAATTAAAAAATTGGCAAAAGATATGAATAGACACTTCACTAAAGAAGACATTCCGGTAGCTAACAGATGTATGAGGAAATGTTCACGATCATTACCCATTAGAGAAATGCAGATCAAAGCTGCAATGAGATTTCATCTCACTCCAACAAGGTTGGCATTAATCCAAAAAACACAAAATAATAAACATTGGAGAGGCTGTGGAGAGATTGGAACACTTATACACTGCTGGTGGGAATGTCAAATGGTACAACCGCTTTGGAGCTTCCTTAAAAAGTTAGAAGTAGAATTACCATATGATCCAGCAATCCCACTCCTTGGAATATACCCTAGAGAAATAAGAGCTTTTACACAAACAGGTATATGCACACCCATTTTTATTGCAGCACTGTTTACAATAGCAAAAACATGGAAGCAACCAACGTGCCCATCAATGGATGAATGGATAAATAAATTATGGTATAGTCACACAATGGAATACTACACATCAGTAAAGAACAGTGAGGAATCTGTGAAACAATTCATAACATGGAGGAACCTGGAAGGCATTATGCTGAGTGAAATTAGTCAGTTGCAAAAGGACAAATATTGTATAAGACTACTATTATAAGAACTTGAGAAATAGTTTAAACTGAGAAGAAAACATTCTTTTGTGGTTGCGAGGAGGGGGAGGGAGGGAGGGTGGGAGAAGGGTATTCTCTAATTAGATAGTAGGTAAGAACTACTTTAGGTGAAGGGAAAGACAGCACACAGTACAGGGGAGGTCAGCACAGTTGGACTAAACCAAAAAGCAAAGAAGTTTCCTGAATAAACTGAATACTTCGAAGGCCAGCGTAGCAGGGGCAGGGGTATGGGGACAATGGTTTCAGGGGACATCTAAGTCAATTGGCATAATAAAACCTATTAAGAAAACATTCTCCATCCCACTTTGAAGAGTGGCTTCTGGGGTCTTAAATGCTAGCAAGGAGCCATCTGAGATGCATCAATTGGTCTTAACCCACCTGGATCAAAGGAGAATGAAGAACACCAAGGACACAAGGTGATTACGAGCCCAGGAGACAGAAAGGGCCACATGAACCAGCGACTACATCATCCTGAGACCAGAAGAACTAGATAGTGCACGGCTACAGCGGATGACTGCCCTGACAGGGAACACAACAGAGAACCCCTGACGGAGCAGGAGAGCAGTGGGATGCAGACCCCAAATTCTTATAAGACGAGATTTAATGGTCTGACTGAGACTGGAAGGGCCCCGGTGGTCATGGCCCCAGACCTTCTGCTGCCCCAGGACAGGAACCATTCCCGAAGCCAACTCTTCAGACATGGATTGGACTGGACAATGGGTTGGAGAGGGATGCTGGTGAGGAGTGAGTTTCTTGGATCAGGTGGACACTTGAGACTATGTTGGCATCTCCTGCCTGGAGGAGAGATCAGAGGGTGGAGGGGGTTAGAAGCTGGGGAAATGGACACGAAAAGAGAGAGTGGAGGGACAGAGCAGACTGTCTCATTAGGGAGAGAGTAATTGGGAGTGTGTAGCAAGGTGTATATGGGTTTTTTTGTGAGAGACTGACTTGATTTGTAAACTTTCACTTAAAGCACAATAAAAATTATTAAAAGAAAAGTATGGAGTTTTTTAGTTTAAGGTGATGAAAAAGTTTTAGAAATAGTGGTGATGGTTGCACAACATTGTGAATATATTTAACACCACTGAACCGTATGCTTAAAAATGGTTACAATGGCAAATTTATGTTGTATATATATTTTTTTAAAAAGTAATTATTAACTAGGTAACTGAAGAGGCAAAAAGAGAACACCGAGTTTTCATGGAGATAGCGATCACGGAAAGCAGCTTCCACCCCTAGGGCTGGAGAAAACAGAGGGAAGAGATCGGAATTATTAAAACTTACAAGTTTGGAGGAGGGGCCCCACTGACTGGGACCCAGACCTCTGAGGAGGGGTGACAACCAGATAGATGATGCTGGTACTTCTAGAGGAATGCAATGAGGCTGGATCTGCAAAACTCCCAGCTGGACTCAGCTGCCCTTAGGGGAGGGCACTGCCACTGCCAGAGTGCAGAAGTGTTAGGGTGACACTCACAGGAATGGAAAGTAGAAGGAAACAAATAGGAAGCCCAAACAAGAAGGAACAAGTCCCTTCTTCCCACAGCCTTGCCGTGTATGATTATTATTATCATTATTGTGCTTTAGGTGAAAGTTTAGAGCTCAAGTTAATTTCTCATACAAAAATTTATGTGCATATTGTTATGTGACCCTAGTTGCAATCCCTATAATGTGATAGATAGCACACTTCCCTTTCTACCCGCGTTTCCCATGTCCATTTAACCAGCTCCTATCCCTTTCTGCATTCTCGTCCCACCTCCAGACAGTAGCTACTCATTTAGTCTCATGTATCTACTTGAATTGAGAAGGACACTCTACACGAGTATTATTTTACATTTTATACTCCAGTCTAATCTTTGTCTGAAGAGTTGGCTTCGGGAATGGTTTTAGTTCTGAGTTAATAGAAGATCTGGGGGCCATTTCTTCTGGGGTTCCTCTAGTCTCAGACCATTAAGTCTGGTCTTTTTACATGAATTTGAGTTCTGCACCACGCTTTTATCTTGCTCCATCAGGGACTTTCTGTTGTGTTCCATCCTTTGAGTTTTAGTTTGTTTGTGTCTTTGAGTCTAAGGTGTGTCTCTTGTAGGCACCATATAGATGGATCATGCTTTTTTTTTTAATCCATTCTGCCACTCTCTGTCTCTTTATTGGTGCATTTAGTCCATTTACATTCAGCGTAATTATTGATAGGTGTGAGTTTAGTGCTGTCATTTTGATGTCTTTTTTTGATATGTTTTTCGCAGTTTCTTTGTTCCACTTAATTTTCTGTGCTGAATCATTTATTTTCTTTTCATTGTTGTTGACTTTGTATTTGCTGAGTCTTTATGAGTTTCTTGTTTTTTATTTTGATGTGTAGGATTGTTAGTGTTCTTTGTGGTTACCTCAATATATACCTCCATTTTTCTGAGTTTAAACCAACCTTTTACTTCTTAATATTTCCTCGATTTCCTCTCCATATGAAATTTCTATGACTACATTATTTACTCCCTCTTTTTTGTTTTGATGTTGTCATCTTTTACATATTGATGTCTCTGTTTCCCTATTTTCAGTGTTTTAGCTTTGATTTATTTTTGTACTTCCCTATCTGGGTTGATATCTGGTTGTTCTGTCCTGTGTTCTAGTCTTGGGTTGTTCTCTGATGTTATTGATTTTCTAACCAGAGGACTCCCTTTAGTATTTCTCGTAATTTTGGTTTGGTTTTTTACAAATTCCCTAAGCTTCTGTTTATCTGGAAACGCCCTAATTTCACCAGCATGTTTGAGAGAGAGTTTTGCTAGATATATAAATCTTTACTGGCAATTTTTTTTCTTCAGGGCTTTGTATATCATCTCATTGCCGTCTTGCCTGCATGGTTTCTGCTGGGTAGTCAGAGTTTTGTCTTATTGACTCTCCTTTGTAGGTGACTTTTTGTTTATCCCTAGCTGCTCTTAAAATTCTCTCTTTATCTTTGGTTTTGGCAAGTTTGATTGTAATATGTCTTGGTGACTTTCTTTTGGAATCTACCAGGTGTGGGGTTCGACAAGCTTCCTGGATAGGTATCTTCTTGTCTTTCACGATACCAGGGAAGTTTTCTGCCAACAAATCTTCCACAATTCTCTCTGTATTTTCGGTTATCCCCCCCGTTCTGGTACTCCAGTTGCTTGTAGGTTACTCCTCTTGATAGAGTACCACATAATTCTTAGGGTTTTTTTTTTTTTAATTCTTTTATCATATTTCTCCTCAAATAAACTGGTATCAAGTATCTTCAGTCTCTTAATTCTGACTTTCATTGCCTCAATTCTGCTCCTATGACTTTCTATTTAGTTGTCTAATTCTGAAATTTTATTGTTAATCTTTTGAATTTCTGTTTGCTATCTCTCTATGGATTCACGCATCCTATTAAATTTGTCATTATGCTCTTGTATAACCTTCTTAAGTTCCTCTGTTGCTTTGTCTGTGTGTTCCTTGGCTTGGTCTGCGTTTTGCCTGATCTTCTTCCTGATGTCTTGAAGAGCTCCGTATATTAATCTTTTGAATTCTACCTCCGGTAATTCTAAGATTTTCTCTTCCTCTGGGAGGTTTCTTGATTCCTTGTTTTGGTCATTTGTTGAAGCCGTCATGGTCTGCATCTTTATGCGATTTGATATTGACTGTTACGTCTAAGCCATCAATAAGTTATTATATTTATTTTGTTTGCTTACTATGTCCTAGCTTTTTGTTTTGTTTTGATATTCCCGGATAGGCTGAACATGTGAGCTACTTTGATTATTGGTGTCTCTGAAGCTCTCATGTCCTGTCACCAGGTGGTTAGAGGTGTTACTAGGTATATGAGCCTAGGAGTTTGTTTGCTTTTCTTGTGTAGATTCAGCTCAGGTGTCCAGGTCATTGGTCACTGAGTGTGTGGTGCAGGCTCTCACCTACAGACCTAGATGGGCAGGGCTACATCAGGATAATTGGGATAGGCACAGGTATGTGGCTGCAGTAGGGGGTGATGTGCTGAGCAAGGTAGGGGGTTGATGGCTGCCCCTGAGTGCCTGGGTGGAAGGCGTGTCCCTTTTCCCTCGAGTGTGTAGGTGGGTGGATTTTGCAACCAGACATTGGGCACCCAATGCTGTTGGCTGTAAGGACTGGGAGGCACCACTTGTTCTCAGCCCCCTTCCGTGGATGGCTAGGTGGCATGGGTGGGGCCACCAGACCTCAGGTCCCTGATGTGGGTAGGTAAGGACCCTGCCTAATGGGCAGGTGGTGTCAAATGTCACGAATCTGCCAATCCCACTTAACTGTTGCAGTTGAGAATAGGCTTCAGATATATACCCTGTCGTACTGTTATAATATGGGCCTATGCTGTTGAAATGGGCCCACACAGGTCTAGAGAGGCATAAAAGGCATTCAGAGTCTGTGGACCCCTTATGCCTGTGCCTAGGCAATAGGCTGTGCCTGCTCTGAGTTCCCAGTTTAGGGGTGCTGGCAGATTATTTTTTCGTGTTTGTTAATTTGTTCCCTCTCCAAAGCGGGGAGAATGGCTTGGGAGAGTGACGGGTCCTACTTCTGGCCCAGGGGGTGTGGCAATCACTGAAGCAGAACTGGACCAGAGCAGAGTGGGGAGGGGGCAGGTAAATGGGAGAGAGGTTCTTTCCAGAAGGGGGAAGGGATTTTTTTGATTCCATGCAGTAGGTTAGATGCTCACACTTAACTTTTGCAGAGTCAGCGCCGCTTTCCCCTGGTTCTGCAGGCTTGCGCAGACTCTCCGCCACTGTGTTTCTTCTGGTGTGTAAAACATGCCCTGAGCACTACTGCTTGCCTCAGCCTGTGTGCGCTAGTGATCCAGCCTGTAGGGTTTTTTGCCAGCACATCTGACCTGGCGAGCATATCCTCGCTGCTTCTAAACTGCCTCTCCTTCCCCCTGCCGCTCAGTCTGACTCCTCAACTTTGTCTTTGATGTTTAGGGCCCCTAGATTGTCATATATAACCGATTCGCTTGTTTTTTTGGGTCTTTGTTGTAAGAGCGACCACAGGAAGTGTCTGACTACTCTGCATCTTGGCCCTGCCTTGCCGTTTCTTTATGGTGCTCATTATTGGGAGAGCCTACCTAGGGGCCATCTAGAAAAGCAGAAATGTGCCTTGCATAGTTCCAGCTCCAGCATCCCAAAGCAAAGTATAGAAGGATGGATTTTGAGCTGAGAGACCATAGCTTAATAACTGCCTCTGTCCATTCCTTTGGCTAATTGTCATCCTCACACACCTTTCTACAGGTACTTGAACTTCTATAGAACAACAAAAATAGCTGGTTTTGCCTAACAAGATGCAGCTGTACTTTATACATATCTTTCATACGAACAAAGCCATTTCTCTCCAAGATAAGGAAATGAAATGTTGAAATAACAATTGTATTTATTTTGGGAAAACAATCATACTGTCCATCTCTGGGTCACGATAGTTAATTTTCAAATTCAGTCACAGTCCCATCTGAATATTCTGTTACCTAAAGAGTGAATTATAAAGTTAACCTCTCGTGAAACTTGTGCGGGTAATAAGGAAAAGGAGACGCAGCAAGAAGAAAACATATACAGCTTACACACACACACATGCAGGCAATGTTCATTTCCATAACTGGTCACAAGGCTGTAGTTAATATTTATAGTTTCCTTCTTCCTTTACCCATTCCATGTATCCTTTTCCCTCAGCAAGGATCTCAGCTGGTTGGGATTTTATCCTAGTCGGGGCCACCCAAACCTTCATTCCTGAACGGTCTGAATCTTCAGTGGCCTTGCCTTTTTTGGTTGCTGTAATTTTCCATTGACTTTTGCTATTGAACGCGGAAGTACTGAGCAGTTCCCCAGAGAATTCCTGTTTCCAGGCATAGTTCTCCCTGCCCTTATTGTTCGAAGCAACCTAGTTTCCCCTGGTTATCTGGATCATTGCTCCAGGTGGTAGAGTAATCCTCCTTTGCCTATTGGCCCGGTGGCATCAGGATCTCAGAATGGCCAGATGGTAGTCTCAGCTTCTAATTCAACAAAACCTTGGAAACCAAGGCCTTTAAACCAGCAGAGCTGAAAGTTGTGAGGCACTAGAGGGAGATTGCAAGGCTGGAGAGAGAAGAAGCGCTTGCTCCTGGCTTGTTTCCTGCTTCTGTGACTGTTCTAGAATGCCTCTTTCCGCGGCAGGGCAGAGCCGTCCCACGGCAGCAGCTGAATCTAGTGTGCAGCTTTCCCAGCACCTGCAGAGCCAGCCACGTCTTCTTCCCTGCCCCTCAGAGAGACACCGGAGGAACCATCGCAGATGATTGTGTAGAAGGGTGCGTTTGGTGCTGAGAGATAATATCTTAATAATTGGCACAGGAACTCACTTATACTTCTGTTTTCTGGTATTTAAAGGACCAAACTCTAAGGGAGGAAAAAAGTACAGATAATATAAAATAGTAGCTTTTAATCCTGGTTTCACAGTAGACTCACCTGGGGAATTAAAAAAAATATACACAGATACTTGGACTTTTCCCCTAGAGGTTCTGATTTGATTGGTCTAAGGTGGGATTTGGACACTGCATTTTTTTTTTTGATTATTCTTAAAAGCCTCCAAGTGAGTCAGGAGCCCTGGTGGTACAGTGGTTAAATGCTCGACTACTAGCTGAAAAGTTGGTGGTTCAAATCCACCCAGAGGCACCTCGGAAGACAGGCCTGGTGATCTGCTTCTGAAGGGTCACAGCCCTGAAAACCCTACGGAGCAGTTCTGCTCTGCGCACACGGCGTGGCCCTGGGTCAGAATCAACACAGTGGCAGTTAACAACAACAATAGGGGATTCCAATGTGCAGCCTGGGCCGAGAACCACCGACACAAAACAAGAAGCAGCCCTGAATCCTCTGGTGTGGATGTGCACACATAGCTTAACGGGGAAGATGGGGAAGACTCAGCAATTAATACAGCAAATCACTCCCCGCACTGACTTTGAGCAGAAGGGCTGTGGAAGGTAAATTCTGGGCCAGTGCTGTCTTCTAATCAGTGATACGATTGTATCTGCTCAGTCCTTATCCAGCTTATAATGCAGCTGAAGCTGGAGCAGACCATCCACTGCCTGCTGGATGAGTGCCACAGAGAGGTCAGTAAATACCTGGGTTCTTGGGCACCCCTTAGAATTCCCATTTGTCGGAGCTGGCCCAACCCCTTCTTTAGGGAGGTGGGGGAACTGAAGCCCAGAGAGGAAAAGGCACTCCCTTGCCTGGGGTCTCTTAAGCAGATGTCAGAACCAAAGCTAGTGGCTGGGCCTTGGGTCCTGCCCCGCACCCTTGCTCACCCTTCCAGTCTCCCTTATGCCACCTCCCTACTGTGAAGATACATCTTTCTGGCACAATAATTCCGTGGCCCATTTTCTGTATTCTCCTAGATGCAATATTGATTTTCCTCGATGAATATATCAAGGAAATATGTTCACTATGTCTTGGTTTAGTGTTTTTATTTGTTTTTTAATTTCATGTGTTACTTTATACTAAAGGCATTTGCCTTTATCACCATTAAAGCAAGCACCGAGTGGGTATGTTCAACCTGACTTTTTATTGTAGTCAAAGATGTCCATTAAACAAACAGCTTTTAGATTGCGTTTAAGATTTAGGAATAATATCACAATCCGTTTTGTGTTTCAAAAGGAAGACAAATGTTTGTCTTAACACCATCAAGAGCAACATTTAGTTATAAATTATATTAAAATTAGCATACCGTGATTAATATGCATATGATTGATATATCTGATTGAATTTACAATTGCATACACATCAATACTTCTTATGAAACTGATATCACCTAACACTTTCTGTATGCTGGGTGCTATGTTAGGTGCTTTACATGCAGTATCTCATTCAGTCCTTCCAACAACCATGTGAAATTGGTACTATTGTATTTCCAACCAAAGGAGTCTTACCCATAGTGCTACAGCTCGTCAGTGAAAAAGGTGAGATATAAAACCATACCCATGGACTCTAAGCAGCAAGCATAGTGCCTGGCACATACAGGGTATTCAGTATTTGTAGCAGCTGTTGTTGTTGTTAGGTGCCGTTGAGTCGGCTCCGACTCATAGTGACCCTCTGCACAACAGAACAAAACACTGCCTGGTCCTGCGCCATCCTTACAATCGTTGTTATGCTTGAGCCAATTGTTGCAGCCACTGTGTCAATCCACCTCGTTGAGGGTCTTCCTCTTTTCCACTGACCCTGTACTTTGCCAAGCATGATGTCCTTCTTCAGAGATTGATCCCTCCTGACAACATGTCCAAAGTATGTAAGACTCAGTCTCGCCATCCTTGCCTCTAAGGAGCATTCTGGTTGTACTTCCTGCAAGACAGATTTATTTGTTCTTCCAAGACAGATTTATCCAGTCCACGGTATACTCAACATTCTTTGCCAACACCACAATTCAAAGGCTTCAACTCTTCTTTGGTAGTAGAAGTAGTAGTAACAATAATGATAGTTTTTGCACTGAGCCAGCCTTCTGTCTTTATGACATTCCCAACTTTCACCCTCCAGTTTCTGCTTCGGTAGGAAGCAAAATACCACTATTATAATTCAGTTTAACAAACATGTACTGAGTTAGGTATTGAAGGCTCTGAGAGGAATCAGACTCAGTCCCTGTGCCCTGGGAGTTGTCAGTAAGTCGGGAGATGGCCATTTACTCATCTAGAGAGGCTGATTGTTGATGTGGTGAGAGGCGTACGCAATACAGGTGTTGGCGTGGGTGGGTGAGGTAAATTTTGGTGGGAGGTCTGTCCTGATCCTAATTTACAGGGTGGAGTGTGTTCACTTTCTGCAGCTGTGTAACGTGCCTTCCATGCGAGGTAGCCTGGCCATCCTGACCCTTCTTGGCAAGTTGGTGGATGCCATCCCTGCTCTGGCAGATATGCTTGTAATGGAGCATGGTGAGTGACTGTGGCCAAGAGCTACCAAGACCCTTTTGCCTGATTCGATCACTCTTTCATTTGGGTAGCCCATTCACTGTGTAAATCTGGGAATGCCATTACTTGCTTTCTCTAGACCTCAGTTTCCTTACCTGCAAATACGTTCTTTGTTGGTCAATATGAAAAAGGTCAGTTTCTTAATTCTTGATCTTGTGCTATTTCCATCCATTTTTTAATCCATATTAATTATGTACCTATTAAGAAGCTTTCTTTTGGGTGGGAGGAGGAATTAATTCTGGAATGTAGAAGCATTTTTCTCCTGTCAGTGAAATGCAAAAAAAAAAAAAAATCTCAGAGGATTTACCCAAGGGTAAGTCACTTAACTTCTCTAAGCTTCGATTTTACCTTTTGATTAAGTGCCCAGAAAGCATTTACTGTGGCTAAGTTTTGTAAGGATCAACTGAAAATGGAGAAGAAGGTTCTTTCCAATATCCAAAGACTAGACAAATGAGGGATTACCAGTACTATGCCACTGGGATAAGTAATTTGGGGTTTCATGTAGCAGTTGACGCTGTGAGATTCACTCGGTCCTTGGGTTGTTTTCTGGACAGGCAACCTGATGGAGCATCTGTTGAGAGGTCTGGTGTACCCCAACGAGGGGGTGCAAGCTTCTGTCTGTTACCTCTACGGGAAGCTGTATGCTGCACCAATGGCAGCCGAGATGCTTTCCAGCCACTTCCGGGAGAAACTGTGTCCCCTCTTCCTTTCTACCCTGGACAGTGCCCAGACAAAGGAGCTACAGATCAACTGCTTGGGTAAGACATGGGGCTGGAGAAAAGAAGGGGAACAAACTTTTGAGGATTTCGCTTTAGGATGCGGAATTCATAGGTGGCACAAACAGTTAAGTGCTTGGCTGTTAACCAAAAGGTTGGCAGTTGGAGTTCACCCAGAGGTGCCTTGGAAGAAAGGCCTGGCAATCTAGTTCCAAAAAAACAGCCATTGAACACCCTATGGAGCACAGTTCTACCCTGACACACATGGGGTCGCCATCAATTGGAATCCATTCAACGGCAACTGGTGGTAGCTTTAGGACTTGAGTATCGGCTCCTCTTATGCAGAAATTTGCTGCTTTGCAAAGTGTAGAAACCACAAGCTTAGAAGATAAGATGCACAGACTGTGTGAAAGATGCTGGTGTGGCATTTTCAGGATGTTGGAAAGAGAAGAGGGACGCAAGTTACACACCAGATTTTCTGCCTCTGATCTCTGTCTGCCTGGTGCATTCTGTACTTGCTGCCAAGGTAATCATCATGCCACACAGTTCACGACCTGTCACTTTCCTATTCATAAATCTTCCATGGCTCCCTCTGTGGTCCAGGAAAAGGTCCAGGTTTTTATGCTTGTTTGAGACTCTTCAGGAGCGTTGGTATGACCTTCCAGCCTCTTCTCCTGCTACCTTCTTTTTTTTTTTTATTTTTATTGTGCTTTAAGTAGAAGTTTACAAATCGACACAGCCTCGTACAAAAATTTATATACACCTTGCTCTGTACTCCTAATTGCCCTCCCCCTAATAAGAGCACACTCCTTCCCTCCACTCTCTATTTTCATGTCCATTCGGCCAGCTTCTGACTCCCTCTGCCCTCTCATCTCCCCTCCAGACAGGAGCTGCGCACATAGTCTCATGTGTCTACTTGATCCAAGAAGCTCACTCTTCACCAGTATCATTTTTTGTCCCATAGTACAGTCCAGTCCCTGTCTGAAGAGTTGGCTTTGGGAATGGTTCATTTTTGGGGCTAACAGAAGGTAATTGGGACCATGACCTCTGGAGTCCTTCAAGTCTCAGTCAGACCATTAAGTCGGGTCTTTTTACGAGAATTTGGGATCTGCGTCCCATTGCTCTCCTGTCAGGGCAGTCATCGGTTGTAGCCAAGCACCGTCTAGTTGTTCTGGTCTCAGGCTGATGTAGTCTCTGGTTTATGTGGTCCTTTCTGTCTCTTGGGCTGATAATTACCTTGCATCTTTGGTGTTCTTCATTTTCCTTTGCTCCAGGTGAGTTGAGACCCATTGATGCATCTTAGATGGCTGTTTGCTAACGTTTAAGACCCCTGATGCCATTCTCCAAAGTGGGATGCAGAATGTTTTCTTAATAGATTTTATTATGCCATTTGACTTAGATGTCCCCTGAAACCATGGTCCCCAAATCCCTGCCCCTGCTATGCTGGCCTTCGAAGCAGTCAATTTATTCAGGAAACTTCTTTGCTTTTACTTTAGTCCAGTTGTGCTGATCTCGCTTGTAATGTGAACAACAACATTCTTTTTTTTTTTTTCAGTAATTTTTACTGAGCTTTAAGTGAGCGTTTACAAATCAAGTCAGTCTGTCACATATAAGCTTATATACACCTTACTCCATACTCCCTCTTACTCTTCCCCTAATGAGTCAGCCCTTCCAGTCTCTCCTTTCGTGACAATTTTGCCAGTTTCTAACCCTCTTTATCCTCCCATCTCCCCTCCAGACAGGAGATGCCAACACAGTCTCAAGTGTCCACCTGATACAAGTAGGTCACTCTTCATCAGCATCTCTTCCCTACCCATTGTCCAGTCCCTTCCATGTCTGATGAGTAGTCTTCGGGAATGGTTCCTGTCCTGGGCCAACAGAAAGTTTGAGGACCATGACCGCCGGGATTCTTCTAGTCTCAGTCAGACCATTAAGTCTGGTCTTTTTATGAGAATTTGGGGTCTGCATCCCACTGATCTCCTGCTCCCTCAGGGGTTCTCTGTTGTGCTCCCTGTCAGGGCAGTCATCGGTTGTGGCCGGGCACCATCTAGTTCTTCTGGTCTCAGGATGATGTAAGTCTCTAGTTCATGTGGCCCTTTCTGTCTCTTGGGCTCATAGTTATCGTGTGACCTTGGTGTTCTTCATTCTTTGCTCCAGGTGAGTTGAGACCAATTGGTGCATCTTAGATGGCCGCTTGTTAGCATTTAAGACCCCAGACGCCACATTTCAAAGTGGGGTGCAGAATGTTTTCATAATAGAATTATTTTGCCAGTTGACTTAGAAGTCCCCTTAAACCATGGTCCCCAAACCCCTGCCCTTGCTCCGCTGACCTTTGAAGCATTCATTTTATCCCGGAAACTTCTTTGCTTTTGGTCCAGTCCAGTTGAGCTGACCTTCCGTGTATTGAGTATTGTCCTTCCCTTCACCTAAAGTAGTTCTTATCTACTAACTAATCAGTAAATAACCCTCTCCCACCCTCCCTCCCTCCCCCCCATAACCACAAAAGTATGTGTTCTTCTGAATTTATACTATTTCTCAAGATCTTATAATGATGGTCTTATACAATATTTGTCCTTTTTCCTCTGAGTAATTTCGCTCAGCATAATGCCTTCCAGGTTCCTCCATGGTATGAAATGTTTCACAGATTCGTCACTGTTCTTTATCAATGTGTAGTATTCCATTGTGTGAATGTACCACAATTTATTTAACCATTTATCCATTGATGGACACCTTGGTTGCTTCCAGCTTTTTGCTATTGTAAACAGAGCTGCAATAAACATGAGTGTGCATATATCTGTTTGTGTGAAGGCTCTTACTTCTCTAGGGTATATTCCGAGGAGTGGGATTTTTGGGTTGTATGGTAGTTCTATTTCTAACTTTTTAAGAAAAGGCCAGATAGATTTCCAAAGTGGTTGTACCATTTTACGTTCCCACCAGCAGTGTGTAAGAATTCTAATCTCTCTGCAGCCTCTCCAACATTTATTATTTTGTGTTTTTTGGATTAATGCCAGCCTTGTTGGAGTGAGATGGAATCTCATCGTAGTTTTAATTTGCATTTCTCTAATGGCTAATGATCGAGAGCATTTTCTCATGTATCTGTTAGCTGCCTGAATATCTTCTTTAGTGAAGTGCGTGTTCATATCCTTTGCCCACTTCTTGATTGGGTTGTTTGTCTTTTTGTGGTTGAGTTTTAACAGAATCATACAGATTTAGAGATCAGGCGCTGGTCGGAGATGTCATAGCTGAAAATTCTTTCCCAGTCTGTAGGTGGTCTTTTTACTCTATTGGTGAAGTCTTTAGATGAGCATAGGTGTTTGATTTTTAGGAGCTCCCAGTTATCTGGTTTCTCTTCATCATCTTTGGTAATGTTTTGTATTCTGTTTATGCCTTGTATTAGGGCTCCTAAAGTTGTCCCTGTTTTTTCTTCCACGATCTTTATCCTTTTAGTCTTTATGTTTAGGTCTTTGATCCACTTGGAGTTAGTTTTTGTGCACAGTGTGAGGTATGGGTCCTGTTTCATTTTTTTGCAAATGGATATCCAGTTATGCCAGCACCATTCGTTAAAAAGACTATCTTTTCCCCAGTTAACTGGCACTGGGCCTTTGTCAAATATCAGCTGCTCATATATGGATGGATTTATCTCTGGATTCTCAATTCTGTTCCACTGGTCTATGTGCCTGTTGTTGTACCAGTACCAGGCTGTTTTGACTACTGTGGCTGTATAATAGGTTCTAAAATCAGGTAGAGTGAGGCCTCCCACTTTCTTCTTCTTTTTCAGTAATGCTTTACTTTTTTTTTTACTTATCCGAGGCTTCTTTCCCTTCCATATGAAGTTGGTGATTTGTTTCTCCATCACATTAAAAAATGTCATTGGAATTTGTATCGGAAGTGCATTGTATGTATAGATGGCTTTTGGTAGAATAGACATTTTTACTATGTTAAGTCTTCCTATCCATGAGCAAGGTATGTTTTTCCACTTAAATAGTTCCTTTTTAGTTTCTTGTAGTAGTACTTTGTAGTTTTCTTTATATAGGTCTTTTAATCTTTGGTAAGAATTATTCCTAAGTATTTTATCTTCTTGGGGGCTACTGTGAATGGTATTGATTTGGTTATTTCCTCTTCGTCGTTCTTTTTGTTGATGTAGAGGAATCTAAGTGATTTTTGTATGTTTATCTTATAACCTGAGACTCTGTCAAACTCTTCTATTAGTTTCAGTAGTTTTCTGGAGGATTCCTTAGAGTTTTCTGTGTATAAGATCATGTCATCTGCAAATAGAGATAATTTTACTACCTCCTTGCCAATCCGGATACCCTTTATTTCTTTGTCTAGCCTAATTGCTCTGGCTAGGACCTCTAGCACAATGTTGAATAAGAGCGGTGATAAAGGGCATCCTTGTCTGGTTTCCGTTCTCAAGGGAATTGCTTTCAGGCTCTCTCCATTTAGAGTGATGTTGGCTGTTGGCTTTGTATAGATGCCCTTTATTATGTTGAGGAATTTTCCTTCAATTCCTATTTTGCTGAGAGTTTTTATCATAAATGGGTGTTGGACTTTGTCAAATGCCTTTTCTGCATCAATTGATAAGATCATGTGGTTTTTGTGTTTTGTTTTATTTATATGGTGGATTACATTAATGGTTTTTCTAATATTAAACCAGCCTTGCATCCCTGGTATAAATCCCACTTGGTCATGGTGGATTATTTTTTTGATATGTTGTTGAATTCTATTGGCTAGAATTTTGTTGAGGATTTTTGCATCTGTGTTCATGTTGTTCATGAGGGATATAGGTCTGTAATTTTCTTTTTTTGTGATATCTTTACCTGGTTTTGGTATCAGGGAGATGGTGGCTTCATAGAATGAGTTAGGCAGTATTCCGTCATTTTCTATGCTTTGAAATACCTTTAGTAGTAGTGGTGTTAACTCTTCTCTGAAAGTTTGGTAGAACTCTGCAGTAAAGCCATCCGGGCCGGGGTTTTTTTTGTTGGGAGTTTTTTGATTACCGTTTCAATCTCTTTTTTTGTTATGGGTCTATTTAGTTGTTCTACTTCTGATTGTGTTAGTTTAGGTAGGTAGTGTTTTTCCAAGAATTCATCCATTTCTTCTAGGTTTGCAAATTTGTTAGAGTACAATTTTCCGTAATAATCTGATATGATTCTTTTAATTTCAGTTGGGTCTGTTGTGATGTGGCCCATCTCGTTTCTTATTCGGGTTATTTGTTTCCTTTCCTGTATTTCTTTAGTCAGTCTGGCCAATGGTTTATCAGTTTTGTTAATTTTTTCAAAGAACCAGCTTTTGGCTTTGTTAATTCTTTCAATTGTTTTTCTGTTCTCTAATTCATTTAGTTCAGCTCTAATTTTTATTATTTGTTTTCTTCTGGTGCCTGATGGATTCTTTTGTTGCTCACTTTCTATTTGCTCAAGTTGTAGGGACAGTTCTCTGATTTTGGCTCTTTCTTCTTTTTGTATGTGTGCGTTTATCGATATAAATTGGCCTCTGAGCACTGCTTTTGCTGTGTCCCAGAGGTTTTGATAGGAAGTATTTTCATTCTCGTTGCATTCCATGAATTTCTTTATTCCCTGCTTAATGTCTTCTATAACCCAGTCTTTTTTCAGGAGGGTATTGTTCAGTTTCCAAGTATTCGATTTCTTTTCCCTAATTTTTCTGTTATTGATTTCCACTTTTATGAAGTTGTGGTCTGAGAAGATGCTTTGTAATATTTCGATGTTTTGGATTTTGCAAAGGTTTGTTTTATGACCTAATATGTGGTCTATTCTAGAGAATGTTCCATGTGCACTAGAAAAAAAAGTATACTTTGCAGCAGTTGGGTGGAGAGTTCTGTATAAGTCAATGAGGTCAAGTTGGTTGATTGTAGTAATTAGGTCTTCCGTGTCTCTATTGAGCTTCTTACTGGATGTCTTGTCCTTCTCCGACAGTGGTGTGTTGAAGCCTCCTACTATAATTGTGGAGGTGTCTATCTCACTTTTCAATTCTGTTAAAATTTGTTTTATGTATCTTGCAGCCCTGTCATTGGGTGCATAAATATTTAATATGGTTATATCTTCCTGGTCAATTGTCCCTTTAATCATTATGTAGTGTCCTTCTTTATCCTTTGTGATGGATTTAACTTTAGAGTCTATTTTGTCAGAAATTAATATTGCTACTCCTGCTCTTTTTTGCTTATTGTTTGCTTGATATATTTTTTTCCGTCCTTTGAGTTTTAGTTTGTTTGTGTCTCTGAGTCTAAGGTGTGTCTCTTGTAGGCAGTGTATAGACGGGTCGTGTTTCTTTACCCAGTCCGTGACTCTCTGTCTGTTTATTGGTGCATTTAGTCCGTTTACATTCAGCGTAATTATAGATAAGTATGTGTTTAGTGCCGTTATTTTGATGCCTTTTTATGTGTGTTGTTGCCAACTTCATTTTTCCACTTACTTTTTTGTGCTGAAACATTTTTCTTTGTAACTTGTGTGTTCCTCATTTTCATAGTATTTGACTTTATGTTTGCTGAGTAGTTACATTTTTCTTGGTTTTTATTTTGAGTTATGGAGTTGTTATACCTCTTTGTGGTTACCTTAATATTTACCCCTATTTTTCTAAGTAAAAACCTAACTTGTATTGTCCTATATCGCCTTGTATCCCTCTCCATATGGCAGTTCTATGCCACCTATATTTAGTCCCTCTTTTTGATTATTGTGATCTTTTACATATTGACTTCAATGATTCCCTGTTTTGAGCGTTTTTTTTTTTAATTAATCTTTATTTGGTTTTGTGATTTCCCTATTTGAGTTGGTATCAGGTTGCTCTGTTCTGTGAGCTTGTGTTGTGCTGGTATCTGATATTACTGGTTTTCTGACCAATTTCCTTTAGTATTTCTCGTAGCTTTGGTTTGGGTTTTGCAAATTCTCTAAGCTTGTGTTTATCTGTAAATGTCTTAATTTCGCCTTCATATTTCAGAGAGAGTTTTGCTGGATATATGATCCTTGGTTGGCAGTTTTTCTCCTTCAGTGCTCTGTATATGTCATCCCATTGCCTTCTTGCCTGCGTGGTTTCTGCTGAGTAGTCTGAACTTATTCTTATTGATTCTCCATTGTAGGAGACCTTTCTTTTATCCCTGGCTGCTTTTAAAATTTTCTGTTTATCTTTGGTTTTGGCAAGTTTGATGATAATATGTCTTGGTGATTTTCTTTTTGAATCAATCTTAAATGGTGTTCGATGAGCATCTTGGATAGATATCCTTTCGTCTTTCTTGATGTCAGGGAAGTTTTCTGCCAAGAGATGTTCAACTATTCTCTCAGTGTTTTCTGTTGTTCCTCCCTGTTCTGGGACTCCAATCACTCGCAAGTTGTTCTTCTTGATAGAGTCCCACATGATTCTTAGGGTTTCTTCATTTTTTTCCATTCTTTTATCTGTTTTTTTTTCGGCTATATTGGTGTTAATTCCCTGATCCTCCAGATCTCCCACTCTGCATTCTAATTGCTCGAGTCTGCTCCTCTGACTTCCTATTGCGTTGTCTAATTCTGTAATTTTATTGTTAATCTTTTAGATTTCTACATGCTGTCTCTCTATGGATTCTTGCAACTTATTAATTTTTCCACTATGTTCTTGAATAATCTTTTTGAGTTCTTCAACTGCTTTATCAGCGTGTTCCTTGGCTTTTTCTGTAGATTGTCTTATTTCATTTCTGAGGTCATCCCTGATGTCTTGAAGCATTCTGTAAATTAGTTTTTTACGTTCTGTATCTGGCAATTCCAGGATTGTATCTTCATTTGGGAAAGATTCTGATTCTTTAGTTTGGGGAGTTGTAGAAGCAGTCATGGTCTGCTTCTTTATGTAGTTTGATATCGACTGCTGTCTCCGAGCCATCACTAAGATATTGTAGTGATTTATTCTATATTTGCTCCCTGAGTCTTATCTTGTTTTATTTTCTTTCAATATACACAGATGGGCTACTAGATTGCGCTGTCTTGAGTGTTGTAGCCCTTGACTCACTTATGACCTATTAGCAGCTGGTTTGGGCTCTTACCAGATATATAAGCCTGAGTCTATTCACTGTTCTTGAGTAGAATCTGATTTTGAGTCATCAAGTGTGTGATGCAGAATGTCACCTATCCACCTCGAGAAGTAGTGGTGATAGTTGTGTGCACCAGATTCTAGTAGCAGCTGGGGTTCACTCTCCAGCGGGGGCAGGATGCTGACAGTCTTCCCGCAAGTGTCAGTGAGGTAGGTGTGTCTCTTTTCCTAAAGCACCTTGGTGGGTGGGCTCTGCAGCTGTACCTTAGGCCCCCAATGCAAGTACCTCTACAGATTGGTAGGTGTTACCCTCCTTAGACCCCTAAGGCAGGAGGCTAGGTGGTCTGGGGGGAGCTTCAGCCCTCGGTTCCCTGTTGTGGGTCAGTGAGGGCTCTGTTGAATACGCAGAGATATCAGACCTGGGAAACTTGTCTTTCCAGTAAATCTGCTAAAACAATTGCAGTCAGATCCCTATCAGAAATGCTTTTGCATTGTAATAGCCACCTTGTTCCCTGTAGGGATGAAAGCCCGAGACTGTGGATCACATATGCTTGTTTGGAGCTGGTTCTGTGTTTTTAGTCCAATTAGGGAAGGATTTTTGGTCCCTGGGTTTTTTGTAGTTGCTTTTCTCAGGCCAGGAGAATGGGTTAGGAAAAGACAAAAACAAAATGCAAGAAAGAAAAACCGCAGAGCAGTTTACTTTCTGGCTCAGCAAATTCCAATGTTAATGAAGCCGCCTGGGAAGGGGAGGGGAGGGTTCAGATAAATAGGAGAGAGTAGCACCCTGGAATATAGACAAAGTTACTTATCTTGGTTGGGATGACTGTTTTATCTGAGATTCCTGAGGGACGCGTTGTCAACTGTGTGCGCCGACTGGGTAGAGATTGCCCCCGAGGGTCAGGCCTGCGTCCCGTGCTTGCGGTGTCTCAGAAGCCGCGGTTAGTTCCTCCGCTCCCAGTCCAAAGCCCAGCGCCAAGGTTCCCCAGTGGGGACTCCGCACTCCCGGCTCCAAAACCAGTCGCTTCCTCCCGGTGACTTATCCTCCTGTCAGCTGCGTGGCTGCGCTGCCTGCATGCACTGGCTGGGCTTCCCCCGAGGTCAGTTCAGGGGGATGCCGTGCTCAGCTCCCCTGCGCCCAGTCCAAAGCCCGGCGCCAAGGTTTCTTGACTGGGACGCTGGCTCCAGGCTCCGAAAACAGTCGCTGCTTCCCCGTGGTTGTTCGTCCTCAGTCTCTGTCACTCAGGTCAACTCTTTAAATCTGTGTTTGTTGGTCAGGGTTCATGTGATTGATTCACTTGTTTTTCCGAGTCTTTGTTGCAAGAGGGATCCGAGGTAGCGTCTGCCTCGTCAGCCATCTTGGCCCTGCCTCCTGCTTTCTTACATAAGTACATGTTGTCATTGTTAGGTGCCGTCGAGTAGCTTCTGACTTATAGCGACCCTATGTACAACAGAACAAAACACTGCCTGGTCCTGCACCATCCTAATTATTGTTGTTGTGCTTGACCCCATTGTTGTAGCCACTGCGTCAGTCCATCTCGTTGAGGGTCTTCCACTTTTTCGCTGACCCTCTACCAAGCATGATGTCCTTCTCCAGGGACTGGTCCCTCCTGGTAACATGTCCGAAGTATGTGAGATGAAGTCTCACCATCCTCACTTCATGAGCATTCTGGGTGTACTTCTTCCAAGACAGATGTTTCTTCTTCTGTTATATTCAATATATTCAATATTCTTCACCAATGTCGTAATCCAAAGGCATTAGTTCTTCTTTGGTCCTTTTTCATCATCCAGCTTTCACATGCATATGAGGTGATTGAAAACACCATGGCTTGGGTCAGGCACACCTTAGCCTTGAAGGTGGCGTCTTTGTTTTTTGTTTTTTTTAACACTTTAAAGAGGTCTTTTGCAGCAGATTTGCCTAATGCAATGTGTTGTTACAGAAGTACATAAGATCTATCAAATGCCCTGAGAAGGGAGCTTTTGTATTTTGGACAGAGCAGATGGGCACTGTGATTGGTGACGTTTGAGGGCCTGTTCTGGAGCAAGAGCTACAGGGAAAAGCAGAGTCTATGGGTGACAACGACTTTTTTCCACAGTGTGGGCTGAGACCCCTGTGCGGAACAGCCCAGCCACAGGTAGTGAGCATTCATTCAGGTCCAGGCCTGGGCTGTGCTCTGGGTCACAGAGATGAATCAGGCCAAAGTTGTATGTTGGGGGAGCTCACAGGCCAGTGTGGAAGACAGATGTGAAAACACTTAGAGTCCAGCGTTGTAAGAGCTGTCACAGAAGTTACATAGGAGAGAGTGGGAGAACAGGGTGGGAGAAGTACCCCAAAGGAAAGGATACTGGGACTGAGTCCTCAGTGTGAGTGGACGTAGGCCAGGGGAGGGAGGGAGGGAGCCACACGGGCAAAAGCACAAGGTAGGAAGCAAGGTAGGTAACTTGGAACAGGGTAGTAAGTGGAGTCAGAGCATGAAGGGGGCAAGTAAGTGCCCAAAGGTGAGGCCCTGGCCCATCACAGGAGCTGGCCTGAGCATAGCAGAGGGAAAACTCAGCTGATGATACTTGGAAATCTCATTTTAAATGCCACCTCTTTTATGAAGCCTTTCCTTACCACCTGCTCCCCCCAGCCAGATGTGTGATCCACCCTTTGAGTTGAACCGTTTAAGTGCTGTATGTCTTATATTCTGTTATGTGTCATCTTATCCATTTAGCCTAAAGCTCAAGATCCTTACAAGGCTCTTTATGATCTAACCCTTATTTACCTCTCCAGCCTCATCTCTCACTTCTCTTTGTGTGCCACCCTGTAGCCAAAACAACCTTACTGAACCAAATAAGTCTCCAGGAACACACCATACCCTCCTGCCTTTGTTCACTCTCTTCTCTCTGCCCTGAAGAAGATGCCCCTCTATCTGACTTCTCATCCTCAAGGTTTGGCTCAAGTATCTTCTTTTTTCTAGAGTCTTGTCTGAGCCCCTGGCTAGATTTGATGCTTCCTCTGATTTCCCATAGACCTTTGGGCTTTCCTTGTCACAACATTTCATATTAATATTTAATATTCTGACATGCGATCTTTGTTAGCTAAATCATGTATTATTTAGAATGCTTCAGTGGCTTCCTATGACTTCCAGCATAAAGACTAGAATCCTTAACGTAGCTTATATGGTCTTTGATAGTATGACTCCTGCCTACTTCTCAAGCGTCATTTCTTGACATGGTATTCTTTCTTCAGCCACTCTGACTTTCTTTCAGTCACTGGCGTGTTGTCCTTCTGCCTGGAATGCTCTGCCCACTTCACCTTGCTTCACCTAAGTGTGTGTCCTTAAGGTTTGGCTTAAACTACACCTGCTTGTGGAAAGCTTTACTGATCTTCTACGATAGGTTAGATCCTCTTGTATCCGAATATTCCTCATTTATATCCTTAATTGCAATTATAAGGAATCATTTGTGTGACTTTGTTTTGTGACCGTTTTCCCTACAAATGCACCATTTGTCAGTCAAAAAATATTTATCGAGTTTATTTTTCATGACAGGGACTGCGCCAGATGATGGGTGGATGATCCCTGCCCTCATGAAACTTACAGTTTAGTGGGGAAACCAGGGCTATGCTTGTCTGGTTCACTATTGAATCTCTACGTCCTTACCCCTGGCACATGTAGGTTCTCACTAGATCATTGTGGAAGGGAGCTGGGTTGCAGAAAGCAAATTGGTGTTTAAGGATTCTAACTGTTCTTCATGTCTATGGAGGCGTGAGGAAGTGTCTCTGGGGTTGTCTGCGGAGCTACCTCAGATGTACTGTGGTGCCTGTGTTCCTCTCACCTTACGTATCCACCCGTTTGCTTCCTAGGTTTGCTGAGGCAGCTGCTGAAGTATGACCTCTTTGTGACCATGATCATGAACAAATCTGCACTGCCAGAAAGTGCTGAGAGTGTCGAGGGGCTGCCACGAGAGACCTCACTGCCTTTGGTGCTCAAAAAGGTAGTTGTCTTGTGATGCGTGGTCTCCAGGTTCAATAACAAGAGGAACTAAATGTCTCTTGGACCTTGTCATAGTCCACCATCCCTTCTATCTAGGATTTCCAAAAGTTTCCTTATTGGCCAAGATGATATGCTGTCACAGGACTCAGAGCAGGTTTCTTTTCGATAATTAAGTTCTTATCTTTGCATCTTCCCCTTCACATTGGGATGCCTGAGAATGGAGAATGCATACAGCAATAGAAACAAAGCCACCTCAGTTGTTTTAGGTATAAAACTCAAGTTTCTCAACTTGATACCAAAAGCTCTCTTTTTCTGGACCTTGCCTATCCCTTCAGCCTCCTTTACCTGTCCCCTCCAAAACCTGGTGCTCCAACCGTATACACCTTTTCTCTGGCCCTATACATGTAGGTCATCCTACCCCTGACCCTGTACAGATGCTCTGCCCTTCTGCTGTGAGCCTTTCCCCCTCTTTGTCTGTTGATCTCTGATTCAACCTTTAAGGCCTGCAGGCCTCCCTTGTCGCTCCAGGTATTTTAGGCAGACTATGTCCCTCTGTCACAGTGCTGACCTGACCATATTGTGATTGGTCGACTGGGAGCTTCAAGGCAGGACCTGAGTCTGGCCGTCTCTCTAGTCAGTGTTCAAAACAGGGCCTGATGGAGCTACAGATCCTCGTATGATATTGGGGTGATTGATCAGATTGTGGGGCTCTTATTCAGGAAGGGAGGGAGCCCTGGTCACCATGGGAAAGGGACAGTCAGGGATAGATAAGGTAGATATTACAAGATAGCCAGAGCAAACTGCTCTTCCTTTGGTTCTCTGGGGTACCTCAAGAATGGTCCATGCAGGACCTCTGAACTCCGGAGATCAAGTCCTGAGTCTCTGAACCAGATAATCTTATATCTGTGTTCATTTCTCTGCTGCCGTCCTAGAGCTTGTGGTAGCATCTGGTTAGAACATTTCATCCTGGGCTCAGCAAAATGGATCTTGTGTCCTCACAGGAGAGCTACCAGGCATGGTAGTGGCAGTGGCAGGGAGTGTTTCCCAAGCGGAGAGAACTTTTTGGGAACATGAATCTGGGTTTACAGGTCTCAGTCTCCATCCATATGTGGAGACTGTTCTTCTGTTGGTAATTTTGGTTGATCATGATTTTATTTTATTACAGCAACTAGCAGGGTTGGGATTAGGGTGAGGCAAGTGAAGCATTCACCTTGGATGCAAAAAATTTAAAGGAGAGCTAAAAAAACTCAGCACTTAAGATAAATCATATTTAATTGCAATATTAAAAAATAATGCAAAAAATTCATGATAGGGTGGGCATTTGGGGACCATAGTTTCAGGGGACATCTAAGTCAATTGGCATAGTAAAATCTATTAAGAAAATATTCTGCATCCCACTTTCGAAAGTGGCGTCTGGGGCAAGTGGCCATCTAAGATGCATCAATTGGTCTCAACCTACCTGGAGCAAAGGAGAATGAAGAACACCAAAGACACAGGGTAATTATGAACCTAAGAGACAGAAAGGGCCACATAAACCAGGGACTACATCAGCCCGAGACCAGAAGAACTAGATGGTGCCCAGGTACAAATGATGGCTACCCAGACACAGGGAACACAACAGAACCCCTGAGGGAGCAGGAGAGCAGTGGGATGCAGACCCCAAATTCTTGTAAAAAGACCAGACTTAATGGTCTGACTGAGACTAGAATGACCCCGGAAGTCATGGTCACCAGACCTTCTGTTAGCCCAAGTCAGGAATCACTCCCAAAGCTAACTCTTCGGACAGGGATTGGACTGGACTATGGGATAGAAAATGATACTGGTGAAGAATGAGCTTCTTGGATCAAGTAGACACATGAGACTATGTTGGTATCTCCTGTCTGAAGGGGTGATGAGAGGATGGAGAGGGTCGGAAGCTGGCCGAATGGACACGAAAAGAGAGAGGGGAGGGAGGGAATGTGCTGTCTCATTAGGGGGAGAGCAATTCGGAGCATATAGCAAGGTGTTTATAAATTTTTGTATGACAGCCTGACTTAAAGCACTATAAAAGTTAAAAAAAATAATTCATGATAAAATATCAAAATTAAAAAAAAAGATAGGACTGGCGTGTTTCCTTATACTGCCATTCTGGCGTTCTGTGATTACCGGAGTGTAAGGCTACTTTTTTGTGCTGGTGATCAACTTACTCTCCAAAGATTCAGATCCATGGAAACATGCTGTCAATGTTTGTGTTCCTGCTGTTGCGACATTGATTCATTCCTTTAGTCAAGAACCTACCAAGCACTAATATGATGTGTCAGTCACTGTGTTAGGCACTAGGAATACTGTGCTATGTGAACAGACAAGTTTCTTGCCCTTGCTCCCCGTAGAGTCTAGTGGGGAAGGGAGATAATAGATGAGTAAATGAACTTGCCCTCAAACATTGAGCAGCTAAAGCAAAAGGAAGAAATGATGAAGTAAAAGAACTGAACAGACGATTTCAAAGGGTGGCTTGAGAAGGCAAAGTAAAGTATTATAATGACATGTGCAAAGAGTTGGGGATGGAAAACCAAAGGGGAAGAACATGCTCGGCATTTCTCAAGCTGAAAGAACTGAAGAAAAAGTTCAAGACTCGCGTTGCAATAGTGAAGGATTCTATGGGAAAAATATTAAACAATGCAGGAAGCATCAAAAGAAGTTGGATACACAGAGTCATTATACCAAAAAGAATTAGTCGACGTTCAACCATTTCAAGAGGTAGCATATGATCAGGAACTGATGGCACTGATAGAAGAAGTGCAAACTGCGCTGAAGCCGTTGGTGAACAGTAAGGCTCCAGGAATTGATGGAATGTCAATTGAGACGTTTCAACAAATGAGTGCAGCACTGGAAGTGCTCACTCATCTATGCCAAGAAATTTGGAAGACAGCTATCTGGCCAACTGACTGGAAGAGATCCATATTTATGCCTATTCCAAGAAAGGTGATCAAAACAAATGCAGAAATTATTGAACAATATCATTAATATCACATGCAAGCAAAATTTTGCTGAAGATCATTCAAAAGTGGCTGCAGCAGTATATTGACAGGGAACTGCCAGAAACTCAGGCCGGATTCAGAAGAGGATGTGGAATCAGAGATATCATTGCTGATGTCAGATAGATCCTGGCTGAAAGCAGAGAATACCAGAAGGATGTTTACCTTTGTTTTATTGACTGTGTGGATCCTAACAAATTACGGATAACATTGCGAAGAATGGGAATTCTAGAACACTTAATTGTGCTCATGAGGAGCCTGTTACATAGCCAAAGAGGCAGTTGTTTGGACAGAACAAGGGGATACTGAGTAATTTAAAGTAAGGAAAGGTGTACGTCAGGGCTGTATCCTTTCATCATACCTATTCAATCTGTATGCTGAGCAAATAATCCAAGAAGCTGGACTATATGAAGAATGGGGCATTGAGATTGGAGGAAGACTCATTAACAACCTGTATTATGCAGATGACACAACTTTACTAACTGAAAGTGAAGAGGACTTGAAACACTTACTGATGAAGATCAAAGACTGAAGCCTTCAGTATAGATTACACTTCAACATAAAGGAAACAAAAATCCTCACAACTGGACCAATAAGCCACATCACGATAAATGGTGAAAAGATTGAAGTTGTCAAGGATCTCATTTTACTTGGATCCACGATCAACAACCATGGAAGCAGCAGTCAGGAAATCAGAAGACACATTGCATTGAGCAAATCTGTTGCAAAGGACCTCTTTAAAGTGTTGAAAAGCGAAGATGTCACCTTGAAGACTCAGGTGCACCTGAGCTAAGCTGTGGTATTTTCAATCCCATTATATGCATGTGAAAGCTGGACAATGAGTAAGGAAGACTGAAGAAGAATTGGCACCTTTGAATTGCAGTGTTGGCGAAGCATATACCATGGACTGCCAAAAGAATAAACAAATCTGTCTTGGAAGAAGTACAACCAGAATGCTCCTTAGAAGCAAGGATGGCGAGACTGCGTCTTACATACTTTGGACATGTTGTCAGGAGGGATCAGTCCCTGGAGAAGGGCATCGTGCTTGGTAAAGTACAGGGCCAGCGGAAAAGAGGAAAACCCTCAACGAGATGGATTGACACTGGCTCCAACAGTGGACTCAAGCATAACAACGATTGTAAGGATGGCACAGGACTGGGCAGTGTTTTGTTCTGTGGTACATAGGGTCGCTATGAGTACGAACCAACTCAGTGGTACCTAACAACAATAACAACAAATGAACAAGCAAGATAATCATAGATTGTGATAAGCACTATGAAGGAAACAAAGGACACAAGATAGAGTAGTGCAGGAAGCCATCTACAGGTTGAGTGGTCAGGCAAGGCCTCTCTGAAGGGCTGAGGTTTGAGTTGATGCTTGAAGATGAAAATAAGCCAATGATATGAAGAGTGGCTGTAACGGGCTCAAGCATAGCAGCGATTGTGAGGATGGCACAGGACTGGGCAGTGTTTCATTTTGTTGTACATAGGGTCACTATGAGTCGGAACTGACTTGATGACACTGAACAACAACATGAGAAATGGTGTTATGGATAGAATCATGTCCCCTAAAAATGTGTCAACTTACCTAGGCCATGAATCCCAGTATTGTTTGATTGTCACCCATTTTGTCATCTGATGTGATTTTCCTGTGTGTTGTAAATCCTACCTCTATAATGTTAACGGGAGCGCTGGTGGTGCAGTGGTTAAGAGTTTGGCTCCTAAACAAAAAGGGTGGTAGTTTGAATATACCAGCTACTTCTTGGAAACCCTATGGGGCAGTTCTACTCTGTCCTTTATGGTCGCTATGAGTCAGAACTAACTTAACAGCAACGGGTTTTTTTTTGGGTTTTATGATGTAACGAGGCAAGACTAAAGGCAGTTATGTTAATGAGGCATGAATTAATCTCCAAGATTAGGTTGTATCTTGAGTCAATCTCTTTTGAGATATAAAAGAGAGAAGTGAGCAGAGAGATAGGGGGACCTCATACCACCAAGAAAGCAGTGCCGGGAGCAGAGTGCGTCTTTGGACCTGGGGTTTCTGCACTGAGAAGCTCCTAGACCAGGTGAAGATTGATGACAAGGACCTTTCCCCAGAACCCACAGAGAGAGGAAGTCTTCCCCTAGAGCTGGCACCCTGATATTGAACTTCTAGCCTCCTAAACTGTGAGAGAATAAATTTCTCTTTGTTAAAGCCATCTACTTGTGGTATTTCTGTTATAGTAGTACCAGATGACTAAGAAAAATGGGTTGAGAAGCATTTTGGCAGAGGGAGTAGCAAGTAAAGACTGGTAAAGAAAGGGCTTGGTATGGTCTAGAAACAGATGGAGACCAGCGGAATGGGAGGGTGGGTGAGAGGTATGGGGAAATGATGCAAGATGAGGTGGAGTGATCAGGGACAGGTTATGCAAGCCTTGGTAGGTCATGGTCAGTAATCGGACTCTTTTAAAGATAGATTTCCATAATTAATTTTTTTATAATAGAGAAAAAGAGTTGGAGTATTTCCTTCTCAACACGGTAAGGCATATGCATGTTAAACCAAGAATCATTGTTTTGATCATTAATGAGGAAATACCACATTTCATTGATTCTAAGGCGTATTTTTTTCTCCCACATTTTAACAGCTATGAAACTCAGAGACATCTTACCATGAATAGTGTGTCATTTCGTCATCAGTTTAATCGGTAGCACTTTTTCTTTCTTAGGGGGCGTCTTAGTGGTCCTGTAGTGGTTTCCCCAGTTCCAGAATATATAATTGAAATAGACATACTTAGCAACATGCAGAATCCCTGACATGTGGAGTAAGGGTTATTATGGTAGGAAAAGCCAAGTGGAAGCCATTAGAGCTGCCCCTACCTAGGAAAATAGTAAACCAAAAACAATACTGCATTCCTAGGAGGGATTGCTGAGATTAATGCCACCATCAACGACTTGAAGGATGCAGGGATGGTGATTCCCACCACATCCCATTGAACTCACCTATTTGAACTGTGCAAAAAACAGATGGATCTTGGAGAATGACAGTGGGTTCTCATAAACTTAACCAGGTGGTGACTCCAGTTGCAGCTGCTGTTCCAGATGTGGTTTCTTTGCTTGAGCAAATTGACCCGTCTCCTGGTACCTGGTGTACAGCTGTTCATCTAGCCAATGCCTTTTCTTGATCCTGGTTTCAAAGTATCAGCAGAACCAGTTTGGCTTCAGCTGGCAGGACCAGTACTATACCTTCACTGTCCTACCTCAGAGGTATATCAACTCTCTAGCCCTATGTCATAATTTAGTCCACAGGGACCTTGATCACCTTTCCCTTCCACAAGATGTTGCACTGGTCCATTACATTGATGACATTATGCTGATTGGACCTAGTAAGGAAGAAGTATAAATGACTCTAGACTTAACTGGTATGACATTTGCATGCTAGAGGATGGGCAATTAATCTGTCAAAAAGTCAGGCGCCTTCCACCTCAGTGAAATTTCTAGGGGTCAGTGATGTGGGGGATGTCGAGATATTCCTTCTAAAGTCAAGGATAAGTTGTTGCATCTGACCCTTCATACAACTAAAAAGGAGGCACAACACCTGGTGGGCCTCTTTGGATTTTGGAGGCAACATATTCCTCTTTTGGGTGTGTTACTCTGGCCTATTTATCAAGTGACTCAAAAAGCTACTAGTTTTGAGTGAGACCCAGAACAAGAGAAGGCTCTGCAACAGGCTCTACTCTGACACTTGGGCCATATAATCCAGGTGATCCAGTGGTTCTTGAAGTGTCAGTGGCAGATAGAGATGCTGTTTGGAGTCTTTGGAAGGCCCCTTTTGGTGAATCACAGTGTAGACCCTTAGGATTTTGGTGAAAGCCATGCCATCCTCTGCAAATAAATACTCTCCTTTTGAGAAACAGCTTTTCATTTGTTGCTGGGCCTTGGTAGAGACTGAACGCTTAACCGTGGGCCACCAAGTCACCATGTGGCCTGAGCTGCCCATCATGAACTAGGTGTTGTCTGACTCACAGTCATAAAGTTAGCAGCTCTTGATCATTATATGGAAGTGGTATATACGAGATCAGGCTTGAGCAGGACCTGAAGGCACAAGTAAGTTACATGAGGAAGTGGCCCAAATGCCCACGGTCCCCACTCCTGTCACATTACCTTCCTTCTCCTAGTCTGCACCTGCGGCCTCATGGGGAGTTCCTCACGATCAGTTGATTGAGGAAGAGAAAACTCGTGCCTGGTTTATAGGTGATTCTGTGCATTATGCAGGCGCCATTTGCATGTAGACAGTGTCAGCAGTGCAGCCCCTTCCTGGGATTTCCCCGAAGAACAGTGGCGAAGGAAATCCTCCCAGTGGGCAGAACTTGGAGCAGTGCACCTGGTTGTTTGTTTTGCTTGGAAGGAGAGATGGCCAGATGTGCGACTGCATACTGCTTCATGGACTGTGGCCAGTGTTTTGGCTGGATGGTCAGAGACTTGAAAGTAACATGATTGGAAAATTGGTAACAAGGAGGTATGGGGAACAGGCATGTGGCGCCTGTACACATCTCCTTAAATCATACAATGACAGCCACTCCTGTCATTGCCAGTCAGCTCAACAAAGTGGCCATAGTGGCAGGGATGGAGGTTATGCATGGGTTCAGCAACACGGATTTCCACTCACCAAGGCTGACTTGGCTTTAGCCACTGCTGAGTGCCCGATCCATTGAGTCCCCAGTATGGCACCATCCCGAGGGACAATCAACCAGCAACCTGGTGGCCGTTGATTACATTGGTGGCAGTTGATTACTGTCATGGAAAGGGTAGCGTTTTATTCTTATTGGGGTAGACACTTACTCTGGATATGGATTTGCTTTCCCTGCAAGCAATGCTTCTGCCAAAATTGCCATCTGTGGACTTACAGAATGCTTTTTCCACTATCGTGGTATCCCACACAACATTGCCTCAGATCAAGGAAGTCATTTCACAGTAAATGAAGTGTGGCGATGGGACCATGCTCATGAACTTCACTGGTCTCTTACTTGCAAAGTTTTTGTTTCCTGTCCCTGCAACTCTATGCTCTGCAGGTCTAGAGGTCTTCGTTCCAAAGGGAGGAATGCTCTCACCAGGAGACACAACACTCATTCCATTGAACTGGTGGTTAAGAATGCTACCTGGCCACTTTGGGCTCCTCACGCCTCTGGATCAACAGGCAAAGAAGGGAGTTAGCATAGTGGCTGGCGTGATAGATCCTGATTACCAAGGGGAAATGAGATTGATATTACATAAGGAGATAAAGAAGGGTATGGAATACAGGAGATCCCCCAGGATGTCTCTTAATACTACCATGCCCTGTGATTAAAGTCAATGGAAAGCTACAGCACCTTAATTCTGACCTGATTACTAATGATCCAGACCCTTCAGGAATGCACGTTTGGGTCACCCCACCAGCCAAAGAATCACGACCAACTGAATGCGAAGAGAGGATGGAATGAGTAGTGGAAAAAAAAAAAGGTAGTTCTAAATACCAGCTGCGACCGTGTGACAAGTTGCAGAAACAGAGACTGTAATTGTTACAAATATTTCTTCCTTATTTTTTGTTATAGGTATGTGCGTGTTGTGTGTATATATATATCTATATATATACGTATATATGTGTAGATAAATATATTCAAATATCTTTGTTTTCTTCCCTCCCTTATTCCATTACTTATCGTAAAATACAAGATGTAAACTGGGCAGCATTTTGTTCTGTTGTACACATAGGGTTGCTATTAGTTGGAACTGACTCGACAGCAGCCAACAACAGGAACGAAGGGGACTAGTACATTTTCGGTTGTACACATGTTAGTTGTATCCCATTAGGTGCAAGTATGACTTTATAATTGTCTTTACTTAGAGATTGTGTATGATTTAAGGAGATGTGTACAGGTGCCACGTTGACAAGGGGTGAACTGTGATGGTTAAGGGTATGTGTCAACTTGGCTAGGCCATGATTCTCAGTGGTTTGGCTTATATTATGTAATCATTTCCATTTTGTGATTTGATGTGATCAGCCAATTAGTTGGATGAGAACTTTCCTTGGGGATGTGGCCTGCATCCGATATATATGGATGTTCTGACAAAGCTTGCCCTCTCTCGATCTTGCATGCAACTTGTCATCCTCTGAGCCCTGGTTCATGGGATGTGAGCCAGCAGCCTACTGCCTAACTTGCAGATTTTGAGCTCATCAGCCCCTGCAACCGCCTGAGTCATAAGAAGCTTCCAGACGGACACCTGACCCAAGGATTTGGGACTCGCCAGCATTCACAACTGCCTGAGCCATTTCCTTGAAATAAATCTCTCTCTCTATACTTATATATATGCTTCACTGGTTTTGATCCTCCAGAGAACCAGCCTAAGACACCAAGTTCCCAAGGAGCAACCTTGCAAGCAGGCCTTTGTAAGCATAGCAGTCTGAGACCTGCTACGTTAACTCTTTCTGTGCACTCTGTAAGTGAGGATCATAGCAGAGCCTTCCCTTGGTGTGCCACAGGGTTGTTGCAAACATCAAAAACAGATAAGGGCTAAGAAAGTACTTTGGTCAAGGAAGGCCTGAGCACTTCTTGGTGATGGTCTTAGTGTTCTTTGAGTGCCATTGGTGGATTTTACATTGTGGCCTTTTGTTCTACTTCTCACCTGCTGCTGCTCAGAGAAACTTCCATAGATGATGACTACTCTTCCTAAGCACCACCCTTGCCTAGTGCTGAGCAGTGCCTGAAGGAGCCAGAGATGAATTAGGCTCCTGCCCCAGGTGCTCAGGTCAGTTCCCTCTGGTCCTGCCAGTGCTGTGACTGGGGCCCTTTGCTCCTGTTTCTTCAGCTTCTCCTGTCTAGAGATGAGACTCTGCAGGTGGCCAGTGCCCACTGTATAACTGCGGTGCTGGTCCACTCCCCAGCGAAGCACGCCCCAGCCTTTATCCATGCCGACATCCCAGGTAGGGGGCCTTCTAACCTTCTCCGAGGACCCCAGAGCTTTGACTGGAGACCTGTGGGTCACAGCAGGGGCACCAGCAACAGCTTTGTTGGTGGTCCTTTGATAACCAGACTGGAGGGGTGGGCTGGTGACAGGTACATGACAGACTCTAGGAAGTAGGCTTCGTGCAGTCTGAATTCTCGTGCCATGGAACTCTTGTATAACCTTGAACAATTTGTTCCTGATCTTTGTCATTTATTTCACCAGTAGGAATAAAAACCACAGGAAGGACCGTGGACCAGGCAGGCAAAGGGAACCAGTGTTTCCCAAGGGCCTGTTATGAGCTGGGAAAGATTCCCTGTGGTACAGTGCTTAGGTCCTCAGCTTTGCCATTTTATGGCTAAAAAAGTGAGGCTCAGAGAAGGGAAGTAACTGGCTCAAATCGACAAGGCTAGTCTTCGCCAGAGATGGCATATAAACTCAAGTCTCTCTCTGGCTCTAAAAGCTCTTTTCTCTGCATCATGCTGCTGCCCATTCTGAGAATTAGGAGACCCGAATTCCAGTCCCACCCCTACCATTAACAGTGCCTCTTTCTGGGCCTCAGTTTCTCCCTCTGTTAAAAGAAGAGGTTAGTTCATAATCCTGAGGGCAGTTCCAGGTTTGTCTGTGAATGGATGATCATGTCTCTTGGAGAGTGTGTGTGAAGAGATGAAATAACAGGAGTGAGATGCTGAGTAAATCCAGGGCACCAGCGTTAGTTAAGGGGTCGTGATCACATAGCTGTCGTTCACTGTTGTCTTCCTGTCTACCTGGCCAGAGTTCCTCTTTGAGCGTCTCTCCTCTTCCAGCGAAGTGCTTGTCTGGTCCGTGTACAGCTGCTTGATACTCCTGGCTGAAGAGCCGCTCTTCTTCTCCAAGTGCCACACGGTGTACGGTTGGTAGTGGGGTCCTGTAGGAGCTCTGGGGTGGGGAGACAGCATTTTGGTGACAGGGCTCTAGCCCCCACCTTGGAGGGGTTTTAGGTCTGGTCATTTCCGTCAGCCGAAACTCATGACCGGATTCCACATGTAAGCATTGATATCCATACACGACTTACAGAATTCAAGTGGTTCTCCTGGTCACTGATTAATAGCAGTAGAATTGCCTCTGGACTCATGGTGACCTTATCTGTGTTAGAGTAGAACTGTGCTCCATAGGGTTTTCCATGCCTGACTTCTCAGAAGTAGATCACCAGGCCTTCCTTCCAAGGTACCTCTGGGTAGACTTGAACCTTCAAACTTCCAGTTAGCAGCTGAGAACATTAACTAGATCTATATCACCCAGGACCCCATTCACTGGTTAGCAGAAGTATCTGCATGTAGACCTTTCAGCAAGAGAAGGACACTCCTATTAGCCACTAAATGAATTCCTGCTGCCCTTAAGAACAGCTTTAAACGTGTTACTCAGCCTTGGATTCAATTCTTGCTGTGCCCCAGGTATCTACAAGTTAGTCCCTAAGTTTTGCTGAGCCATTGTTTCAGAGTTCCTTGAAACTCTCCGTTCTTGATGATTCCTTCCTTGTCTGGGACTTTTAAAATCATACAGGTTTTTTATTGTAGGCTTTTGACTAGACACGTTCAGCGATTCATTTTATGTTCTTTGTCCCTATTCTATGCCAGGTACCAGGCTGAGACCTGGAGATTTAGAGATACAGATAATGTGGTCCCTGCCCTCATGGAGCTTGAGCTCAGGAAGGGGAGACGGGGATGTAAACAGGCAATTTCAGTACTAGCTGATTGGAGGTCTGTTAGAGGGAAGTCCAGGAACTGTGGGAGTTCAGAGATCCCACTCAGCCTGAGTGGTCAGGGAAGACTTCCTGAAGGAGTGGAGGTCTGACCTGACTCTGCAAGGGGGAGTGGGAGTTTGCCAACTAGCGAAGCATACCTCCAGTGCCAGGGTCCGTGCTATGGCTTGTCGGGGGTGCCGGAGAGGTAGTGATGTATCAGATGGGGGCCTGCTCTCAAAGATCTCACATTTAGCCCGTCAGCTCAGTCTTGTCAGGGCCCCTCCCCGAGGGGCCTCCAGCCAGTATGTGCTGCCCAGCACCTGGCACCTTTCCTGGGTGGGCAGTGAAGGAGCTACAGAGAGAGTGCTAATCCCTGGGATCTGCCATGTCATCCCCGAGGCAGGCATCGAGTCGGTGGTGAGGAGCCTACAGGGCAGCCTGAAGGTGAACAACGCTGAGCTGCACAAGCAGGGCCTGCTGCTCTTTGCTGAGATCCTGACTCGGTGAGCAAAGCTGTGGGAAGTCAGGGTGAAGGGGCCAGCCCAGAGAAGGGAAAAAGTGAAGGATTTACCCCTGGTGGGGCCAGTGATAGGAGCAGTTCACTCACTTGTCCCTCATTTGCCGTCTCTCAGGCAGCCAGAGGAGATCAAGCTGTTCACAAGCTCAGCCATGTGCCGAGATGCAAGCCGTGCCCTGCAGGAGGCAGTGAGCAGCCCCGTGCTGGAGGTGGCAGCTGAGGCAGTGAAGGCCGCTTCAGCGTTTCTGAGGTGAGAGACCCAGCAAGGCTGGTCTTCCCACACCTGCCTGTACCTGAGGCCCTGTCAAGGCCAGAACAGCTTCCAGGGGTACTTGCTTTTTGGCTAGGGAAATTGTCTTGAATTCTCTCTTTCCTCAAATGCCTTGATTCTGTTCTCTCTTTTGGAACTCCTGTTCAGATGTTGGATATCCTGCATTGGTTTTCTGGCAATTTCCCATCTTTTTATCTTTATGTATAAACTTCTAGGAGATTTGCTTGACTTTATCCTTCAACTCTTGTATAGAGTGTTATATTTCTGCTTTCATATTTTTATTTGGAGGAGCTCTGTCCAGTTCTCTGAATGTTTCTTTTTTTAATTGCATTTATTCTATATTTATTTCATGGATATAAAATCCCTGGGATCTGCCACTTTTCTCATCTCTCTAAGGAGAGTTTTTTTGAAGTCTTCATTTCCCTTCATAGTATCTTTCAAGTTGCTTTTGTTTTGTTTTGTTTTCTGTATCTTTTTCATCGTGGAAGCTTTCTTCCAATGTCTAGTGATTTTTGTCTGTCTTCTCATACTTAAGGATGGGGCACTAAAAAGCTGATGGGAAGTTCTGTGTATACAAGTGGGGCTTTTCGATCGTGGGTTTCACTGAGGAGGAGCTGGCTGGGCCATTTTCTTGGGGAGACCCTGATGTCAGTATCTAGCTCTGCCCTCTCAGCCTGACACATTACCAGATGACACTCTTTGGTCTCTTGCGTGAATGGAATAAGCCTGATGTCCAAGTTCTGGGAGCCAAATGAGGCCCTCAGCATTCACTATGTAAACTTCACTTTATCCCCCAGTTTTCAGCACAATACCTTCTCTCACAATACCTTCCTCTCTTTTACCTTCTTCAGAGAATAAACTTCAGTCTTGGTCTGGCGGAGGATCATTGCTTGGCTGTACGAAGTGGGGAGAGAGCTGGAGGTCCCACTGCTTTTAAACAAATTTGTGACCAGTCTTTCTGTTTCCGTCCAGACTGTGCCCCCACCTCCAGAGGTACTTGGTGCCACTATTCCCTCTTCCTTTTGAAGGGTTCCAAATGTAAATCAGGTTACTTCTTGGCTTTCCCCACTGCTGGCTTAGGGGACAGCTTTCTTAGATCTGCTAAATCTGTTACTTCCGGAAGGTTATCATCTCTTCCGTGTTCTCTTTGTCCTTTTGGATTTATAACTTTTTTAGAAATCCTTTTGCTTTCATTTGATAAGGAGTACCAAAACCAAGCCCAGCTCCGCTGCCATTGAGCCTGTTCCGACTCCCAGCAACCCTATAGGACACAGTAGAACTGTCCCATAGGGTTTCCAAGGCTGTACCTCTTTATGGAAGCAGACTGCCACATCCTTCTCCCACTTGATAAGGAGTGGCAGAGGAAAATACACCTGTCGAGTCCATCGTCTTTAACCAGAAGCTGGCCGCTCCTCAACACCTGTGATCTGCAGAGTTCTACCTCTGGGTCTCTCGGTATAGTTTCTCCTTGAGTGCTCCCCTCCGCTCACAGAGCTTCAGCTACTAGCTGTATGCTGATGATGTTCAAGTCTGTTGTTCTAAAGTATTTCGATTCATTTCCTATTGCTGCTGTAATGAATTGTCACAAACCTAGTGGCTTAAAACAACAGAAAATTATTCTCTTACAGTTCTGGAGACCAGAATTCCAAAATCAGGATCACTGGGCTGGAACCAAGGGGTCAGCAGGGCAGTGCTCCCTCTGGGGGCTCCAGAGGAGAATTCATTTCTAACTTCTGGTGGCTTCTGGCGCTCTTTGGCTTGTGGCTTCATCACACCAGTGTCTGCCTTTGTCTTCACATCGCCTTCTCCTCTGTGTCTGTGTCTAATCTCCTGCTGCCTGTCTGATATAAGGACATCTGTGATGGCAGTTGGGACCCACCGAGATAATCCAGAATAATCTCCTCATCTCAAGATCCTTAATTTAATTGCAGCTGTGAAACCTTTGCCATGGAAAGCAATATCCATACATTCCAGGGAATAAGACCTGATATCTTTGGGGCCACCATTCAGCTCACCACAGTGGCCTTCGAAGCTCCAGACCACACTCCCAACTGCCTGGTGCCTCACTCAATCTGTCTGTGCTACCACCATATGAGGAAAAACATTCAATTGGGATCTCAAGAATTAGATCTGTTCCTGGCTCGACAGTTAGGACTCAGTCACCTCTTGCTCCATTTGAATACGCTAAGGTTTTTCCTGCCATAGAGCCTTTCTACCAATTGTTCCCACTGCCTAAAATATTCTCTCCTTAAATCTTTACGTGACTGGCTACTTCTCATCATTCTGGTCCCAGTTCAGGGAGGTCTTCTTGACTGACCAATCTTAAGTAGGCCATCAGGATACTCTAACCCATTGCCATTGAGTCGATTCTAACTCATAGTGACCCTGTAGGACAGAGTAGAACAGCTTCCATAGGGTTTCCAAGGCTGTAATCCCTCTCTCTCTCTCTTTTTTAAATTTATTTATTTATTGCGGTTTAAGTGAAAGTTTACAAGTCAAGTCAGTCTGTCATACAAAAAGTTATACACACCTTGCTATGTACTCCTAGCTGCTCTCCGCCTAGTGAGACAGCACATTCCTCCTCTCCACCCTGTATTCCCTGTGTCCATTCAACCAGCTCCTGTCCCCCTCTTCCTTCGCATCTCGCCCCCAGACAGGAGTTCCTCACATAGTCTCATGTGTCTACTTGAGCCAGGAAGCTCACTCCTCATCGGTATCATTATCTGTCTTAAAATCCAGTCCAATCCCTGTCTGGAGAGTTGGCTTCGGGAATGGTTCCAATCTTAGGCTAACAAAGGGTCTGGGGACTATGACCTCCAGGGTCCCTCTAGTCTCAGTCAGACCATTAAGCCTGGTCTTTTTATGAGAATTTGAGATCTATATCCCACTGTTCTCCTGCTCCATCAGGGATTCCCTGTTGTCTTCCAGGATAAAAGTGTTAATATTTATAGTCTCTTCTGTAACTATATTTAAGTCTTTTTGATTTGACTCTAAATTTGTTCCAAAAATTGAAACAAAAAATAGCATCTACATTACAATGACGAGTACTAGCATTTACATTATAATGACAGGCCTTATTGCTAGATATATATCTTTCCCTAAAATCTACTGTTACTATTCTTGTGCCCTCAAAGGAGCATGATACTAGCTCCATGCCAAACTGCTTATCTTTTCTTGTATTTCACCAATTGCTGAAAATTATTACACATTTTATGTTTATGCTGTGATTTATCAGAGAGCTGTTTGTTTTTCCAGGGACTTTACTTGTCCTTTCTTGCACCTGTCAGCTCTGAGCCTGAATTGGCTCCTTCTCTGTTCCAAACCCTTTTTGCGTTTTCTAGAGTACCATTTCCTCACTTTTTATATTAGCTGCCTAGGGCTATTGTAACAAATTACCACAAATTAACTGGCTTACAAACAACTAAAATTTATTCCCTCACAATTCTGGACCACCACACCTCTCTCAGTTTGTTGTACTGTGGGTGCTTGCATGTTGCTGTGATGCTGGACGCTATGCCACCAGTATTTACAATACCAGCATGGTCACCAATGGTGGACAGGTTTCAGCGGAGTTTCCAGACTAAGACAGACTAGGAAGTATGACCTGGCAGTCTACTTCTGAAAAAATTGGCCAGTGAAATATTGTCTAGTGTAATATGGAAAGATGAGCCCCTCAGGTTGGAAGGCACTCAAAATACGACTGAGGAAGAGCTGCCTCCTCAAAGTAGAGTCGACCTTAGTGACATGGATGGAGTCAAGCTTTTGGGACCTTCATCTGTGGATGTGGCGGACTCAAAATGAGAAGAAACAGATAGGGGGCCAAGATGGTGGACTAGGTGGACGCTACCGCGGATCCCTCTTGCAACAAAGACTCGGAAAAACAAGTGAATCGATCACATACATAACAATCTACGAACCCTGAACAACAAACACAGATTTAGAGACAGAGAACGAACAAATACGGGGAGGCAGCGATTGTTTTCAGAGCCTGGAGCCAGCGTACCAGTCAGGTGACCTTCAGTGCCCAATTTGGGGCAGAGCCCATGGGGGCAGACAGCACAAACAAGGGGCCCAGCCCTGGCCCCCGAACTCATTCCGGGAGGGGACCCAGACAGTTTGCGCAGGCGGCGTGGTGGTGCAGCCGGTGGGAGAAGTCCCTGGGAGGCAGTGACTGGTCTTGGAGCGGGGAGAGCAGCGTCCCAGCCGGGGAGCTGTCCCACCGGGATTTTGGCGGGGCGCGGGCGCAGGGAGCTGCTCCACCCCGCTGAACTAACCCCGGGAGGGGGCCCAGCCGGCTCACGCGGGCGGCATGGCGACGCAGCCGGTGGGAGAAGTCCCCGGGAGACAGTGACGGGTCTTGGAGCGGAGAGAGTGGTGTCCCAGTCGGGACACGCGGTAGCGGCACAGGCGCGGGGAGCAGCTCCGCTCGCCTGAGCTGACCCCGGGGGGGAGCCCAGCCGGTTCACGGGGGCGGCGCAGTGATGCGGCAGGTGGGATGGGGAGTTCTCGGGAGGCAGCGACTGATTTTGGAGTCGGGAGTGCACCGTCCCAGGCTGGCAGCGGAGGATCTGACCGTGACTCCAGCGGGCCAGACCCCCCTGGGGCAATCTCCACACAGCCAGCACACATAGGCAACGCGCCCCGTGGAAATCTCAGATATAATAGTCATTCCAAGCAAGACAAGCAGCTCCGGCTATATTCCGAGGTGCTACTCTCCTATCTCTCTGATCCCTCCCCCACCCTCCCCCACCCTCCCCAGGCGGCTTCATTAACATCCAAATAGCCTGAGCCAGAGGGAGAACTCTGATAGGGATCTGATTGCATTTTTTTTTTAGCGGATTTTCTGGAAAAACTAGTTTCCCAGTGATGGCTCGGAGACAGCAGTCCATATCAAACCACATAAAGAAGCAGACCATGACAGCTTCTCCAACCCCCCAAACAAAAGAATCAAAATCTCTCCCAAATGAAGATACAATCCTGGAATTACCACATAAAGAAGCAGACCATGACAGCTTCTCCAACCCCCCAAACAAAAGAATCAAAATCTCTCCCAAATGAAGATACAATCCTGGAATTATCAGATACAGAATATAAAAAACTAATTTACAGAATGCTTCAAGACATCACAAACAAAATAAGGCAAACTGCAGAAAAAGCCAAGGAACACACCGATAAAACTGTTGAAGAACTCAAAAAGATTATTCAAGAACATAGTGGAAAAATTAATAAGTTGCAAGAATCCATAGACAGCATATAGAAATCTAAAAGATTAACAATAAAATTACAGAATTAGACAACGCAATAGGAAGTCAGAGGAGCAGACTCGAGCAATTAGAATGCAGAGTGGGAGATCTGGAGGACCAGGGAATCAACACCAACATAGCTGAAAAAAAATCAGATAAAAGAATTAAAAAAAATGAAGAAACCCTAAGAATCATGTGGGACTCTATCAAGAAGGATAACTTGCGGGTGATTGGAGTCCCAGAACATGGAGGGGGGACAGAAAACACAGAGAAAATAGTTGAAGAACTCCTGACACAAAACTTCCCTGACATCATGAAAGACGAAAGGATATCTATCCAAGATGCTCATCGAACCCCATTTAAGATTGATCCAAAAAGAAAAACACCAAGACATATTATCATCAAACTCGCCAAAACCAAAGATAAACAGAAAATTTTAAAAGCAGCCAGGGATAAAAGAAAGGTTTCCTTCAAGGGAGAATCAATAAGAATAAGTTCAGACTACTCAGCAGAAACCATGCAGGCAAGAACGGAATGGGACGACATATGCAGAGCACTGAAGGAGAAAAACTGCCAACCAAGGATCATATATCCAGCAAAACTCTCTCTGAAATATGAAGGTGAAATTAAGATATTTACAGATAAACACAAGTTTAGAGAATTTGCAAAAACCAAACCAAAGCTACAAGAAATACTAAAGGATATTGTTTGGTCAGAAAACCAATAATATCAGATACCAGCACAATACAAGGTCACAAAACAGAATGTCCTGATATCAACTCAAACAGGGAAATCACAAAAACAAATTAAGATTAATTAAAAAAAAAAAAACAATACACATAACGGGGAATCATGGAAGTCAATAGGTAAAAGATCACAATAATCAAAAAGAGGGACTAAATACAGGAGGCATTGAACTGCCATATGGAGAGTGATACAAGGCGATATAGAACGATACAAGTTAGGTTTTTACTTAGAAAAATAGGGGTAAATAATAAGGTAACCACAAAAAGGTATAACAACTCCATAACTCAAGAAAAACGTAACGACTCAACTAACATAAAGTCAAACACTATGAAAATGAGGATCTCACAATTTACTAAGAAAAACGTCTCAGCACAAAAAAGTATGTGGAAAAATGAAATTGCCAACAACACACATGAAAAGGCATCAAAATGACAACACTAAAAACTTATTTATCTATAATTACGCTGAATGTAAATGGACTAAATGCACCAATAAAGAGACAGAGAGTCACGGACTGGATAAAGAAACACGATCCATCTATATGCTGCCTACAAGAGACACACCTTAGACTTAGAGACACAAACAAACTAAAACTCAAAGGATGGAAAAAAATATATCAAGCAAACAATAAGCAAAAAAGGAGTAGCAATATTAATTTCTGACAAAATAGACTTTAGACTTAAATGCACCACAAAGGATAAAGAAGGACGCTATATAATGATAAAAGGGACAATTGATCAGGAAGACATAACCATATTAAATATTTATGCACCCAATGACAGGGCTGCAAGATACATAAATCAAATTTTAACAGAATTGAAAAGTGAGATAGACACCTCCACAATTATAGTAGGAGACCTCAACACATCACTGTCAGAGAAGGACAGGGCATCCAGTAAGAAGCTCAGTAGAGACACGGAAGACCTACTTACAACAATCAACCAACTTGACCTCATTTACTTATACAGAACTCTCCACCCAACTGCTGCAAAGTATACTTTTTTTTCTAGCGCACATGGTACATTCTCTAGAATAGACCACATATTAGGTCATAAAACAAACCTTTGCAGAATCCAAAACATCGAAATATTACAAAGCATCTTCTCAGACCACAACTCCATAAAAGTGGAAATCAATAACAGAAAAACTAGGGAAAAGAAATCAAATACTTGGAAAATGAACAATACCCTCCTGAAAAAAGACTGGGTTATAGAAGACATCAAGGAGGGAATAAGGAAATTCATAGAATGCGACGAGAATGAAAATACTTCCTATCAAAACCTCTGGGACACAACAAAAGCAGTGCTCAGAGGCCAATTTATATCAATAAATGCACACATACAAAAAGAAAAAAGAGCCAAAAGCAGAGAACTGTCCCTACAACTTGAACAAATAGAAAGTGAGCAACAAAAGAACCCATCAGGCACCAGAAGAAAACAAATAATAAAAATTAGAGCTGAACTAAATGAATTAGAGAACAGAAAAACAATTGAAAGAATTAACAAAGCCAAAAGCTGGTTCTTCGAAAAAATTAACAAAATTGATAAACCATTGGCTAGACTGACTAAAGAAATACAGGAAAGGAAACAAATAACCCGAATAAGAAACGAGAAGGACCACATCACAACAGAACCAAATGAAATTAAAAGAATCATTTCAGATTACTACGAAAAATTGTACTCTAACAAATTTGCAAACCTAGAAGAAATGGATGAATTCTTGGAAAAACACTACCTACCTAAACTAACACATTCAGAAGTAGAACAACTAAATAGACCCATAACAAAAAAAGAGATTGAAACGGTAATCAAAAAACTTCCAACAAAAAAAGAAAAATGAGAAGAAACAGGTGCAAACATCCATTAATAATCGGAACATGGAATGTATGAAGTATGAATCTAGGAACATTGGAAGCCATCAAAAATGAAATGGACTGCATGAAGATTGATATCCTAGGCATTAGTGAGCTGAAATGGACTGGTATTGGCCATCTTGAATTGGGCAATCATATGTTCTACTATGACAGGAATGACAAATTGAATAAGAATGGCATTAGTTAATCATCGAAAAGAGCATTTCGAGATCTATCCTGAAGCATGATGCTGTCAGTGATAGGATAGTATCCATACACCTACAAGAAAGGCTAGTTAATATGACTATTATTCAAATTTACGCACCAACCATTAATGCAAAGAGGAAATTGAAGATTTTTACCAACTTCTGCAGCCTGAAACTGATCGTGCAATCAAGATGCAGTGATAATTACTGATGATTGGAATGGAAAAGTTGAAAACAGGAAGGATCAGGAGTTGGGAAATATGACCTTGGTGATAGAAATGATGCCAGAGATGATATGATAGAATTTTGCAAAACAAACGACTTATTCATTGCAAATGCCCATTTTCAACAATATAAACCATGACTATACATGTGGACCTCACTGGATGGAAAATACAGAAATCATATTGACTACAACTGTGGAAAGAGATGATGGAAAAGCTTAATATTATGAGTCAGAACAAGGCCAGTGGCCGACTGTGGGACCTTATATTCAAATAAGGTCACATTCTGAGATTCCAGAGGATGTGAATTTTGAGGGGTTACTGTTCAACCCAGTACACTTTTTTTACCTTTTAATCTTGCAAGAATTTGTTGATGTCTGTGGTCCACTGATGATCTCCTTCCTATTTTCTGCAAAGGTTTATTCCCACTGAGATTTATTTGGGGTGTTGGGTGGAAGGGAAGAAAAGTTTGCCCAGCCTACTATCTGGAGCTGGATGCCTAGAGGTTTATCTTTCACTTAAAAAATTTCCTGTTTGTTCTTATTTTAAAACTAATATATGCTTTTGGAGCCCTGGTTGTACAGTGTGGTTAAGTGCTTGGTTGCTAACCAAATGGTTGGCAGTTCAAACCCACCCGTGGCTCCATGGGAGAAAATACCTTGTGATCCGTTCCCATAAAGATTATAGCCTAGGAAATCCTACGGGGCAGTTCTACTCTGTCATATGGGGTCACTGTGAATCGGAATCAACTCGATGGTACCCAAAACAACAACAACATATTAAAACCTGGGAGGAATGGGGAGGAATTGTGTACTGACTTAAGAAAAATGATGGATAAGAAAAATTCAGAAAAGAAAAAGTAACACACGCTTGTAAAAGAATTAAAATTTTAAGTCAAAGACCCCTATAATCTCACCTCCAAAGGTAACCACTGTTAATAGTTCAGCATATATTCTTCTAGAATTCTTTTATATATTTACGAACCTTTATTATTCTTTTTGCTATCACTTGATCAGTATCATATATTGTCCATACTTATTAATAGTGTTGCTATAATAAGTAGTATGGCAGAGAATTTTTTTGTATGTATCATTTTACCTATAGGAGAATTTCTATAGGATAAATTTCTGAAAGTGTAATTTTAGACTCAAGGGATATGATATGAACATTTGTCAACACTGGCTTCTGTAAACCTTATAATTTTCTGCTAATTGGAAGGATAAAAATGGAGGAGTACCATGAGAAAAAAGTTTGCTGCCACACATCTGTAATATTTAGGATTTGTTTGCAAGTCACAGTTTAAATTTGCAGTAGATTAAGCAAGGCCGAAGTTCATTTTTCTTCACATGAGAGTCTGGCTCGGTTGTCCAGAGTAGTATGACACTCTCCAATCATCAGAGAGCCATGTACCTTTTAGCTTGTTGCTTCCCAATCTTTGATACCCAGCTTCAACCTAGTGGTCCAAGATGGCTGCTACAGCTCCAGCCATCACATTTGCATTCAAGCAAGAAAGACAAAAATGGAACAATAAGGGAATACTCTATCTGTAAAGGATATTTTCAGAACCACCTTTAAAAGATACCTAACTGTAACTTGGAACCCTGGTGACACAGTAGTTAAGAGCTCAGCTGCTAACCAAAAAGTCAGCAGTTCAAATCCACCAGCCACTACTTGGAAACGCTATGGGGTAGTTCTACTCTACCCTATTGGGTCACTATGAGTTGGAATTGACTCGTTGAGAATGGGGTTTTTTGGTAACTGTAACTTAGAAGTTTTTAGGTTTAGGACCCGTTCTACTCTGGTACTACTCATTAACATAACGAAAGAAAACCCCTGTTTCTAAACAGGATTGTATCCACAGGTATAGGGGCAAGATTTCAGTACATATTCTGGGGAGACAAAATTCAATCCATAACACTCATATTGACATAAAATCCAGGTTCTATTAATATTTACCTATTGATCCTAGTTTTCCTCATTGGGGTAATTGAAAGCAAGTTTGATCTCTCTTCTCCTGGAGAGCTTACCGCTTATTTGAGAACAGTGGTCATGGATATCTCTTAATGCACCTTCGATTCTAAATAGCGCTTCTTTCATGGGGAGGCCCTTCTCACTGAGAAAACCCTCTGTATCCTTAATAACATCAGTAATAATCATAGCTACCATTTATGAGAACTTACTACGTGTTAAGTATTGTGCTAAGTGCTTGGTATACATTATCTAATTTGGTCCTCAGAATAATTCTGTGAGGAGAATACTGTTAATCCTTGTTTAATAGATGAGGAAACCGAAAGTTAGAGAGGATAGGAGTGTGCACAAAGACGTGTAGCTAGGTGAGTGGTGGAGCTAGGACTTTTACTGGATCAGAACCCGGACCCATATTCTGATCCACCACACTGCATTGTACCCTCCCCTTCTCCTTGCCCCATAGTATCCTGGGAAGACCCCTACCTTTCCCTGAGCCTGCTCTTGTCTCTCTGGGTGCAGGAAGGACCACCAGAGCTCTCCACCAGTGCAGTACAGGGAACTGCGGACCCTGGTCGAAGCCATGCTGAGCCGGTGTGCGGATCTTTCCCAGACTCCGCTGAACAGGAGACCCCTGGTCAGTGCACTGCAGCCTGCTTCTTCCCCGGATCATGCTGTAATGTGTTTTGAGAAGGATAATTGGCACTTTGCCTTGCCTTCATATGCTGTTTTATAGCCTGTTCTCATGTGCATACACACATATAATGCAGTGTTACTTTTCCCGAATGTGGAGCTGTGAGACTTAAGGATTATTATCCCCATTTTTATAGATGAGGAAACTGAGGCCCAGAAGGGTTAAAATAATTTTTCTCCAAGGTCCAAAACTAGCGAGTACCTGAGCCTGGATAGTCAAATCCCAGGTTTTTTGTTTCCAAGCCTGCACACCTTGTCTTTTATGTCATCCAAGCAGGTATGAGAGACATCGTCACAAAATCACTTAAAGCTGGGTTCACTAGAACCACAGGAAGAACCTGACCATGTCCAGCACATTGTAATTGGTTGGCTTTGAACGGTCTATGGACTTAAGGTATCAGAAGAGATACAGTCAGTGTTAATGCTGATGTGTCATTCAGGATGAACTTTGGAAACTTAAGTTCTTCACACCTAATGGGATGGGGATTTTCTTGTGTTTTGGAGCAACTAATATGGGCATTAACAACCAGTGAGGCTAACGGAGCTCTGGTGGCACAGCAGTTAAGAGCTACGGCTGCTAACCAAAAACGTTGGCAGTTCGAACCCACCAGCCACTCCTTGGAAACCCTGTGGGGCAGTTCTACTCTGTCCTGTAGCATCGCTATGAGTTGGAATCGACTTGACGGCAACAGTTTTTTTATTTTTTTAAGGCTAATGTCATTAGCCATATAGGAGACCAACAATCAGTCCTGTCATTCACTGGGAGACAGATTGTTAAAGTTTCCATCTCTACCATTTTTTTTTTATTAAATGGCTAGATTTATAAGGGCCTAACCAAGATCCCCTAGAAAGTGTTAGGTGTCTGGGAAGAGGTCAGTAGTCATCCAAGCACAGACTGGGAAACAAGTCCTTGACCAACACATTCCTTTCTCTCCTTTTCACTCAGGGCCACGCCTCCACTAGAGATTTGGAGAAGGCCATTGTGCGAAGGGGAAAGTTCCTCCTGAGCACTCTGGAGGGATTTCGGAGTGCCTGCAGGTGAGGGGCCCTGTGTGGTCTGAGGCAGTAGCCAGGAGGGTGGGAGTGGAAGGGGACTCAGACCATGGATGAAGTTGTGGGAGCAGCACTTGACTTCTGCTGCTCTGTCTGCATAGTGAGAGGACCTTGGCTAGAAAACCGGAGTGAGACCTGGGGGTGGGGGCGGGGTGGAGGAGGTTTGCAGACAGACAGTAATTAGCAGGTTGAAATTTCTACTAAAGACTCCTTCCTGATAAAGGCTTTGCTGAGGACCATGGTGGTTCAGTGGTAGAATTCTCACCTCCCATGGGGAGACCCAGGTTCGATTCTGGCCAACGCACCTCAAGCACAGCCAGCACCCATCTGTCAGTGGAAGCCTACACGTTGCTCTTCAATGGAGCTTCCACTCTAAGATGGCCTAGGAAGAAAGGCCTAGAGATCTACTTACAAAAATCAGATAAGGAAAACCCTATGAATCACAATAGTCCAGTCCCATTGTACGGGGGTCATCATGAGTTGGGGGCTGATTTGATGGCAGCTAACAAAGTCCTCACTCTTATGCAATGAGGCTGTGTCTCATTTAGTCCTGAGCCCCTCAGCTAGCATGGTAGGTGTTCATTGAATGCTTATTGAGTTAATTCAATTCAAATTAACAAATGTTTGTTGTATCTGCTGTGAGCAACCTGGTACACGACAGCAGAGGTAGAAAGATCAGTAAGAATGGCTCCTGCCCACAGGGAGCTCACAGTTTCTTTGGGAAGAGGCAGTTTTCTAGAGTCCAGGGAAGACATTCCAGGTAGAGCAGCATGTGCAAAGGCAGAAATGTGAAGCGGCAAGCAGCTTGTGGGTTCAGGGAAATATGCGAAGTAGGGCTCAAGACTCAAGTATGATGGTGTGGGCAGGTGTGGGGGGAGGGCCGAGGGTCAGGTCCTCTCCTTGTTGAGGTCCCTGACTTTTCTCCAGGTCTGATGATGAGGATACTTCCCCTGGACCTTGAGCTACCCGCAGGAGGGTACTTGTATGTTGTGTGAGTGTAGTGGACATACCTGCACATCGATTTCTCAGGTTGGCTGTGGAATTCCAGAGCGAGCCTTTGGCCCAGGAGAATCCGTTCACAGCTCCCGGTGCCGAGAAAGAAGACACCTTGGAGGCCTTCTCAGAATTTCTCCTCAGTGCCTGTGACTCCTTGTGTGTCCCCATGGTGATGGTGAGTTCCCCTGCGCCCTGGACAGTGTGAACCTGGGGAAGAGAAGACTGAGGGCAAGGCAGGCTGAGAGGCGCAGGCCAACGACTGTGCAATTGGACTTTCTAAGAGCTTTCCCTTTAGTTTTTAAAATAAAGTAGTTTTTCATTATACAACTAATAAATGCCTCTCAAGAAAAAGTGGAAAGCAGGAATAATCAAATAATAAATAGGTAATGTTTATGGAGTGATAAGGGCCTCATATTCATTACCTGCTTTAATCCTCCTGATAACCCTGTCAGATTTGTTGTAATTCCCCCAGCTGATAGATGAAGAAACACCTGGTTGGGAAGAGCTTCGCTTTGAGCTGACTTGGGATAGAGGTGGTAGGAAGAGCAGGGTTCAGAGCCATTGGCTGCCCGGGTGCCCTTGGGCAAGCCCTCTCCTGCTTTAGGGTTGGACATGCCGTGGAAAAAAAAAAAATGCCGTGGAGTCCCTGTTAATTGGGAAGGGTACCTCCTAAACACCCACTGGGAACAGTAGGTGGCAGCAGGGCTCTGGCTCTGGCGGGAGAACGCTGCCTTTCCTTGAAGAAGCCACTGAGCCCAACAGACAGGGTCTGCAGGCAGTTCGGGTGGCGGGGGGAGCCAGGGCTTCAGCCCTGACTCACGGGCACTGTCCTAGCACAACCTGGGTAATGCACGGTGGTTTTCTTCTCTGCTTTGCCTTCCTCCCAGGTTTATAGAGTGTTAGAGCTGGATGGGCTCATAGAATCCTGTTTTCTACTTCTCTCTATTTTACAATTTTTCTTTAAGAAACATGTATTACTTCTATAATTAAACAAACAAAAAAAACCCTGACTTGGTTTTAAAAACCAAAGCAAAGGTATATATAAAGAGAATGTCTCTGAGGCCCTGGCTCTTTACAGATGAGGGAAATGAGACACAGAGAGGAAAAGTGACTGACTGACCCAAGAGCACATAGGCCTTTGTGCAGAGCTTGGATGAGACCCTAAATTTTTCTCCTCTTATTCCAGAGCTCTGAGTACTACATCTAGCTACCTCGTGGCCATGTTCAAGGATCACATAAAATAATAAACGTGAGGGCACTTCGTGAGCTATATGCTATTGTTATGATTATAGTGATAAAAACATAAAAAGCATTTTTACGCATCAGGCCTCATTTGTTTCCAGGAAGTAGGTCTTGTTGTTATTAAAGTTTTTATACTCGGGGACAGAGGCCCAGACAGGTGAAGCATCTTGCACAGTCTTTAAGTGGCAGACCCAAGCCTCGGATTTAGGTTTGTGACTTCAGATTCCTACCTTTTCTTGTACCCTTCAAATGAAAGGATTTATTCTACTGTTGTTAGATTGGTTGCTAGTTTTTTCTTCTTCAGGGTTTCAGTCCTGGTGGACTGTGCTCTCCCTCCTGTTTCTCTGCAGAGGCACTTGGAGCAGGCCACCCACCCAGCCCTGATGGAAGTTTTCTTCTCGACGCTACACAACCTCTTTGTCATTGTTCCCCACATGAGAGAGAAGTTCTCCAAAAAGCTTGGTAGGGATGGCAGGTGTGGAGGTTGGGTCTGGAGGGAGGCACCTTAGGCAGCTGCCCAGAGTACGCAGAGCATGACCTGTGGGATGGGACGTTTTCTTACTCATTCAGAATCTATGTCCACACTGCCCGGTGTTAAGTGGAAAGAAATATCATGCAGCAATCAAAAGTCGTTAAGAGTATTGAAAGTCCTCTGAGAATGCCCAGGAGGTTCCAGCTCAGAGCCTACAACGAGCCCTTTCTGAATAAAGTGCTTGTTAGATGTTCTGTATATGTTTCTCTTACTTGGCTTTACAGCAACTTGTGAGGTAGTTATTGCTACATCCATTTTACAGATTTCAAAACTGAGTCGTAAAAAACTGAGTGGTAGAGGCAGTTAAATAACTTTTCCAGAGTCGCACTAGTAGGTAGCAGTGAAGCCAAATTTTAATCTAGGGCTGTATGACTCCAAGACCAGTGCTCTTTGATATCCCCAAACATGGGGATCTCTGTAACAAGCCTGCTTTATAGCTCTCTGCTTTCTTCCCACTTCTCCCAAGCTGCCTCATCCTTCATACAACTGACGCTGGAGCTGAAGGCCAGGTTCTGCAGTGGCCTGAGGTATGTATGTATGGTCTCAGGCAAAAATGAATGGCCAGGGGCCAGTGTTCTTCTTGACTGGACAAGTGGAATTTCTGGCTGCTGTATTTACCGTATTTTTATGCAAATGATGCGCACATGTTATACTTTTTTTGGCGAACCAGCCTCCTACCAGGTATTTTCGTAAGCATGCTATGCTAATTTTTTTCAAATGTTGCTATTAAATTAGCATAACGCACTTAAAATACCCCACAAGGAGCTGGGAGGGCGCAGCTGGCAAAAAAAAAATAGGATAATACGCACTGCTTTATTTGTGTAAAAACATGGTAGTCACAGGACTATGAGGGGATTGACATAGCAACTGGAGCTATGAGCTGGATGTGCTTCTGTAGGTTGTATTTAATCTGGCTCAGTTAAGTCTCTTATTCCATGTGACACTTGGATGGGTACTCTGTAACATCCAAACTGGGAGGGCTCTTAGGGGCTCATTTGTCTAATCCCTCATTTTACAAGTGGGAAAACTGAGCCCCTCAGATGGAGAAGGGACAAGCCCAAGGCCTTGTTGTTAGCAGATCGGATTTCAGTACAGGTCTTTTTGCTCCCACTCAGGTGCTCTTTCCATGTACCAGGCTGTCTTCCGTTTGTCTCCTACTATACCACCTCCCAAGATGCCGTGTCCTTCACGAGAGGGTTATGTTCTAGTTGCTGCCAGCCCAGCAGTTCCTGAGGAGAAGCTTTCTTGTGCACAGTAGAGAGGTTGCTGCCTCTGTCTCTGTCTTGTTAGGTTTCTGGAGCAGCCTCTGCAATGTCCTGTGTCTGATCTGCCCCCTGCTTCTGCATTTACTTGGCAGAGACCATTTGTTCTCACCCACAGTCCACAGGTGACTACAGAGTGATGACCAGCTCTCCTCCCCTATCTCTGAACAGAACACCCAGTGTTCAGGAGAGAATACAGGGATCCATCTGGATTGTAGGTTCAAAGTCAAAAGTTTGGATGTTGGTAGTACTCACTGACTACCTGTCTTGGGTTCAGCAACTTCCTGTTTTTCTTGTACTCCCCCCTCCCTTTCTAGACCCAGGAACAGTTTTTTATTTGTCTATCTTGTTATATTAGCAACCCTCCTTGATTTGTTTTTTCAGTGAATTTTTAGTGAGGACCAAGTGCCTAACTTGCAGCTTGGGGCAGCATGTTCCATGTTTACTTTTCACAGCCATCTCAGGACCTCCTCTCTCAGGGCAAAGGAACTGCCTGTGGTGCTCAGAATTCACTGGGCTCTGGCACAGAATAGTGGTGCCCAGGCACATGGCAGGCATAATGCTGTCTGAGCCAAAGTAGAAACGTCTTCTCTCTTCTTCTCTCTTCCTTTTCTACCTCTCAGTCACTCAGCCCTAAACCAGGTGTGTTCCAGTTTCCTTTACTACATGTGTCTCAACCTCCTCTCTGCTCCAGAGAAGACAAGACCACCTTCCCAAGAAGGTAAGTTTTTGTAGTTCCACCACTCATGAGTTCCATGGTGGTCAGAACCTGCAAGCTTGGCCTTCCAGTGATCTGGGTACCTTATTGACTAGCTGGGTAGTTTGTCAGTATAGTAACGTTACGGATTGAATTGTGTCCCCAAAGATATGTGTTGTAAATTCTAACCTTTATGCTTGTGGTTATAATCCCATTTGGAACTGGGTTGTCTTTGTTATGTTAATGAGGCAGGATTAGTAAATCAAGCTCTTATTTTTTTTAACTTTATTTATTTTGTGTTGTTGAGAATATACACAGCAAAACATACACCAATTCAATAGTTTTTGTGTGTACAATTTAGTGACATTGATTACATTCTTCGAGTTGTGCAACCATTTTCACCCTCCTTTTTGAGTTGTTCCTCTCCCATTAACATAAACTCCCTGTCTCCTAAGGCTCCTGTCTAATCTTTTGAGTTGCTGTTGTCAATTTATCCCATATAGATAGTTCTTAAAAGAGCACAGTGCTCAAGGCAGACGTTTTTTACTAGTTAAGTTAAACTATTGTTTGGTTTTAAGAAGACTTCAGGGGATATTTTTGGTTTAAGGTTCAGAGATTATCTCTGGGCAGTAGTTTCAGGGGTTCGTTCAGGAAGTCTGGAGTCCATGAAAATTTTAAATTCGGTTCTGCATTTCCCCTTTTGATTGGGATTCTTCTATGGAATCTTTGATCAAAATGTTCAGTAGTGGTAGCCAGGCACCATCCAGTTCTGGTCTCGTGGCAAAGGAAGCAGTTGTTCATGGAGGCAATTAGCCACGCATTCCATTTCCTTCTCCTATCCTGCTTCTCCTTCCTCTGATGCTCCAGGTGAGTAGAAACCAACTGTTGTACCTTGGATGGCCGCTTGCAAGCTTTTAAGAGCCCAGGCACTAGGAGGTAGAACAGAAGCACTAAACATGTCATTAGGGCAATTAACTGGGATGTCCCGTAAAACTATGATTCTAGACCTCCAAACCAAGTATCCACATCCTCTAAGGTGTTTGGTTGTACATAAGCAGCCTCAGCAGCTACTCTTTTTTTTTTTTGGTCTTTGATATAAGTATATCTGTCACACAACTTTTGCCCAGTTCAACTTTTTATAGGTGTACAACTTATTGACAACAGTTAATATAATCAGCTATGCAACCCTATCCTTAATCTAATGGGAATTTTTTCGTCACCATTAACCCCCCTTTTCCCTTTCTTCTCGCCCCTGGTAACCATTAAGAAACTTATGCCTCTATACTATACATTTGCCTTTTCCTGTCTTTTTATGTAAGTGATGTTATATAATATTTGAGTTAATCCCTCTTGAGATACAAAAGAGATTAGGACAAACAGGCAAGCAGAGATAGGGGAAGAGAGATGCCAAGCCACATGAAGATCACTCAGGAGCAGAAGCTCAGAAGAGACAAGGACCTTTCTCCAGAGCCAACAGAGAAAGAAAGCCTTCCCTTAGAGCTGGCACCCTGAATTCGGACTTCTAGCCTCCTAAACAGTGAGAAAATACATTTCTGTTTGTTAAAGCCACCCACTTGTGGTATTTCTGTTATAGCAGCACTAGATAACTACGAGAAGTAATAAGAGCCTTTTGCTTGGAGCTGCCCAGAGGAATCATGGAATGATGGAGTTATAGGCTAATTCCTAGGGTGGTGAAATAATAGAATCAGAAAATGATGGAATTCAAGGCTCCTGGCATCTTAGAACCTCAGGACTGGGAAGGATCCTAAAGATCATCAAGTCCGATCCCCAGCCCCCCACAATCTCTCAGTGTCATCACCATCATCAGGCCTCCTGCCTTCTGCTTGCTCACCTCCAGAGACCAGTGCTCACTCTCTCTTGAGAAGTCTGTTCCATTTCTTTGTTCATTCAGAAAATAGTTCTTGAGCATCCACTATGTGTCAGAGACTATTCCAGGTGCTGGTGGTGAAGTAGGGACACACGTTGGCAGCCTCATCACAGCAGCCTCTTGTGTTTACCATTTCTGCTCCACTGCAGCTAGTGGCGCCTGTCTTGTCAGAATAAGAGAAGCCCAACACATCTGCCCCATTAGGCCCTAGGACCTTGACACAACTCAGAGCACCAGAAAGAGCAGCAGAACTTACATCCTGACCATTTCTTTGTCTGATACGTCAGGAGCAAAGGACAAGCAGATGTGCGAGGCTCCAGGTTATTAGTGCCAATAGTCACAATGATAATGGTGTAGTTTGGTAGAGAAAGCACTAAACTTGGAATTATGAGACCTCACCTGGCTCTGCTACCACATTTCTATGGGACATTCTCCATCTTCACCCTGTATTTGCCCATGGCCTTGGCCCTGAATCCACTGCCTTGACATAGTGGGACCTTCCAGTGGACCTGCAACTTGGTGCCCTGCTTTCAGTCTCCCATCTTCTAGCCATCTCCACCCACTGCTGTAATAATCTATCTGGAACCCAAGTCTTGAACATCTAAAATCCCCTGGCTGTTAGCTGTGGTTCCCAGCATCAGCCTGTGGAACAGTGTCAGATAGTAATGGAGTTTCCTCTGGTTCATGGTAAAATGTGGAAAATAAGGGTGGTATAGTGAATTTTCCATAAAGTTGACTTTATTCAAATTTTATGCTTTTGATATTAACATACCCTTTCTTTTACAAAAGGAGCCCTGTTGGCTCATGGGTTGGAAGACTTAACATTGTGAAAATGTCACTGCTACCAGAGGCCATCTATAGATATAATGCAATCCCAATCCAAACACCAACAACATTCTTTAATGAAATGGAAAAACTTATCTTCAAGTTTATATGGAAGGGAGACCCTGAATAGCCAAAGCAATAGTGAAGATGAACGAAGTAGGAGGCCTCACACTTCCTGATCTGAAAACTTACTAGACAGTCATGGTAATCAGTACAGCCTGGTACTGGTTCAATGACAGACACATAGACCAATGGAATAGAATTGAGAACCCAGAAGTAAATCTATGCATCAGTGGCAGCTGATCTTTGACAAAGGGTCAAAGTCCATTCAATGGGGAAGAAATAGTCTCTTTAACAAATGGTACTGGCAACACTGGGTATCCATCTGCAGAAATGAATCAGGATCCATACATCACACCATGCATGATACCTAACTCAAAGTGGTTAAAGGACCTGAATGTTAAAGCTAAAACTATAAGTTCCTAGAAGATAACATACAGTCAAAACTAGGGGACCTAATTTTCAGCATAGTCTATCAAGCAAAACTAAAAATATATGAACAACAGAAGATAAATTAGATAACTGGAATCTCCTAAAAATTAAATACTTATGCTCATCAAAAGACTTTACCAAGAAAGTAAAAAGAGAACCTACAGACTGGGAAAGAATCTTTGGCAACGAAATATCTGATAAGGGTCTAATCTCTAAAATATATAGAAAATTTCAACAACTGAACAAAAACATTAACAATTTAATCAAAAAAATGGGCAAAGGACATGAATAGACATTTCACCAGAGGACATTCAGGCAACCAACAAATACATGAAAAGATGCTTGCGATCATTAGCCGTTGTTGTTAGGTGCCATGGAGCCAGCCATCTAAGATATAACTATTGGTCTCTACTGGTCTGTAATAAAAGAGAATGAAGGAAACCAAAGACTCAAGACACTAGTCCACAGGACTAATAGCCCACATGAACCACAGCCTCATCTAGCCTGAGACCAGAAGAATTAGATACCACTACCAACCATTTTGACCAGGGACACAAATGGAAAGGGACAGGGAGAAGAATGTAGAACAAAATTCATATTCCTAAAAAAAGCCAGACTTACTGGACCGATAGAGACTAGAGGAACCCCCAAGACTATTGCCCTAAGATACTCTTTGAACCTGGAATTGAAGCTACTCCTGGTGGTTACTTTTCATCCAAATAATAGATTGGCTTATTAAATAAACAATATCACCCATCAATATTATGCTACCTTAAGTAATCAAATATATGAGACCAAACGGTGACCATTATGGGAAAACAAAGATGAGAAGCTAAGGAGGGGCGGGAAAGCTAGATTAATGGAAACAGAGCAAACAGAATGGAAATAATGAGAATGTTGACACATTGTGAAAAATGTAACCAATGTTATGGAACAATTTATATAAAAATTGTTAAATGGGAACCTAATTTGCTATGTAAACTTTCCCCTAAAACACAGTAAAATGTTATTAAAAAAAAAAAGATCTATTGCACAGTGGTTAAAGTGCTCGGCTGCTAAATGAAAGGTCAGCTGCTCAAACCCACCGGTTGCTCCGTGGGAGAAAGATGTGGCAATCTGCGTCCATAAAAATTTACAGCCTTGGAAACCCTATAGGGCAGTTCTACTCTGTCCTGAACGGTCACTATGAGCTGAAATCAACTTGACGGCAGTGGGTTTGGTTTTGGTTTTTCTTTTATGAAACAGAGGTTTCATAGGAAATGTAAGAATCTCTGCCCTTCGGTGTAAGATCCAAATTCTTTCAGCGGCATTCTAGGTCTTTCACATTCTAGCTACAAATTACATCACACAGTTCCTCGACTCCTGACACTCCACATCTCTTCACTGATGGTCCAGTCACACTGAACAACTTGCCTCTGGGCCTCTGAACTCCTTGTCCCATGTCCCTAGGATTCTCTTCCCTCCCTTCTCTGCCTGTTTTTTATTTTTTTATGTTTAACTTATTTTTTTGTACCTTGTCACACTTTACTGTATTTTAGATGAAGGTTTACAGAGCAAATTAGTCTCTCATTAAATGATTAATACATGTTTTGTGACATTGGTTGCCAACCCCATGACATGTCAATACTTCCTCTAGACCTTGGGTTCCCAATTACCAGCTTTCCTGTCCCCTCCTGCCTTCTCTTCCTTGCTCCTGAGCTGGTATGCCCATTTAATCTTGTTTTATTTTATGGGCCTGTCTAATCTTTGGCTGAAGGGTGAACCTCAAGAGTGACCTCAGTACTGAGTTCCAAGGGTATCTGGGGGCCATACTCTCAGGGTTTCTCCAGCCTCTGTCAGACCAGCAAGCCTGATATTTTTTTAGGAGGTAGAATTTCTCTGCTTGCTTTTGGTTCACTTTCTACAGATTCCTCCTCTGTGAAGCTTGCCTACCCCACTCCAGGCAGCATTAGTCATCCCTTCCCCCTTACTTTCAAAGCCATAATCATCACATGCATAGCAAATGTCTGTCTCTTCCCACCAGCTGCCAGCTCCTGGAGGTAGGACCTGGGTCTCAGAGCCTGGCCTAGAGCAGCTACGTAGTGAAAGTTTGTCAAATGAATGAAGCTTTTTTGAGGCAATTCCATGTCCTTCCATGTGTTAACTATAGTGTGTCCTGGTAGGCTGAAAGCTGCAAAAGGAAAAGGGCCCAGATTTCCTTCTGTCCTACATGTAGCCTCTCTGCCCTGTGCAGTACTCTGCCTGTAGTAGGTACTCGTGTGCTTATTACCTGCTCTCCAATGTTCTCTTTTTGACTTTCCCTGCTTGTTCCCTCCCCAGAACTCTCTGCAGCATCTGAGCTTCTGCAGCATGGGCTGCCCCAGATAAACAGCAGGGGCCCCGAAAGCCTTGCCTTCCTGTCCGATTGCCAGTATGTGGAGGGACCTGATCGAAAGAGACAGTATTGCATCCTGATTCTCTTCTACCTGGCCTACATCCATGAGGACAGGTCAGTGCTCAGGGCTGGTGCTTGGCGGTGGGTGCTGGGCCTGTGTCTGCAGCCCAGTTCAGTTCAATAAATATTTGCAGAGACACACTCTTCAAGCCTGGTGCTGGGCACTGGGTTGTATCCCACAGGGGCTCATATCTTTGAAGGGGAGGTGAGATGGTACGTAGACCCAGTGCTGAGAGAGACAGAAGCCCAGAATGCTAGTGAGAGCTCTTTGATATACTTGAGAGTAGTGTTTGCACACATAAAAAAGACTTAAGTGATTTACCTTGGTTTTGATAGTTACCATACTATTTACGTGTCTGTCAGTTGGTAGTACTGTGGGGGCTTGCATGTTGCTGTGATGCTGGAAGCTATGCCACCAGTATTCAAATTCCAGTAGGGTCACCCATGGAGGACAGGTTTCAGCTGATGTTCTAGACTGACACACTAGGAAAAAGGACCTGGCAGTCTACTTCTGAAAAGAATTACCCAGTGAAAATCTTATGAATAGGAGCAGAACATTGTCTGACATAGTGCCGGAAGATGAGCCCCTCAGGTTGGAAGGCACTTAAAATACAACTGGGGAAGAGCTGCCTCTTCAAAGTAGAGTTGACTTTAATGACCTGGATGAAGTCAAGCTTTCAGGACCTTCATTTGCTGATGTAACATAACACAAAATGAGAAGAAACAGGCAAAGACGTCTCTTAATAATCGGAATGTGGAATGTACAAAGTAAAAATCTAGGAAAATTGGAAATTGTCAAAAATGAAATGGAACACATAAACATCCTAGGTATTAGTGAGCTGAAATGAACTGGTTTTGATCATTCTGAATTGGTAAATCGTATGGTCTACTATGCCAGGAATGACAAATTGAAGAGGAGTGGTATGACATTCATCGTCAAATAGAACATTTCAAGATCTATCCTGAAGTACAACGCTGTGAGAGATAGGATAATATCCCTATACCCATAAGAAGATCAGTTAATATGACTATTATTCAAATTTATGCACCAACCACTAAGGATGAAGATGAAGAAATTGAAGATTTTTACCAAATTCTGCAGTCTGAAATTGATTGAACGTGCAATCAGGATGCATTGATAATTACTGGTAATTGAATGCAGAAGTTGGAAACGAAGAAGGATTGGTTGTTGGAAAATATGGCCTTGGTGATAGAAATGATGCCAGAGATCACAGACAGAATTTTGAAAGACCAATGACTTCTTCATTGCAAATACCTTTTTTAAACAACGTAAACAGTAACAATACACATGGACCCAGACAAATGGAATACAAAGGAATCACATTGACTACATCTGTGGAAAGAGATGATGGAAAAGCTCAATATCATCAGTCTGAACAAGGCCAGGGGCCAGCTGTGGAACAGACCATCAGTTGCTCATATGCAAGTTCAAGCTGAAACTGAAGAAAATTAGAACAAGTCCACGAGAGCCAAAGTACAACCTAGAGTGTATCCAACCTGAATTTAGAGACCATCTCAAGAGTAGATTTGACACGTTGAACACTAATGACCGAAGACTAGACGAGTTGTGGATTGATATCAAGGACATCATACATGAAGAAAGCAAGAGGTCATTAAAAAGACAGGAAAGAAAGAAAAGGCCAGAATGGATGTCAAAAGAGACTCTTGCTACTGAATGTTGATAGTTAAAACGAAATGAAGAAATGATGTAAAAGAGCTGAACAGAAGATTTCAAAGGGAGGCTCGAGAAGACAAAGTAAAGTATCGTAATGACACGTGCAAAGAGTTAGAAAACCAAAACAGAAGAACACTCTTGGCATTTCTCAAACCGAAAGAACTGAAGAAAAAATTCAAGTCTTGAGTTGCGATATTGAGGGATTCTATGAGGAAAATATTAAACGACACAGGAAGCATCAAAAGAAGATGGAAGGAATACACAGAGTCACTGTACCAGAAAGAATTGGTCAATGTTCAACCATTTCAGGAGGTAGCGTATGACCAGGAACTGATGGTACTGAAGGGAGAAGTCCAAGCTGCACTGAAGGCGTTGTCGAAAACAAGGCTTCAGGAATTGATGGAATACCAGTTGAGATGTTTCAGCAAATGAATGCAGCACTAGAAGTGCTCACTTGTCTCTGCTAAAAAAATCTGGAAGACAGCTACCTGGCTAACAGACTGGAAGACATCCTTATTTATGCCTATTCCCAAGAAAGGTGATCCAACCGAATGTCGAAATTATCAAACAATATTAATATCACATGCAAGTAAAATTTTGCTGAAGATCATTCAAAAGCGACTGCAGCAATATATCAACAGGGAACTGCCAGAAATTCAAGCCAGATTCAGAAGAGAATGTGGAACCAGGGGTATCATAGCTGATGTCAGATGGATCCTGCTGAAAGCAGAGAATACCAGAAAGATGTGTACCTGTGTTTTATTGACTATGCAAAGGCATTTGACTGTGTGGATCATAACAAATTATGGATAACATTGCAAAGAATGGGAATTCCAGAACACTTAACTGTGCTCATGAGGAACCTGTACATAGATCAAAAGGTAGTCGTCTAAACAGAACAAGGGGATACTGATTGGTTTAAAGTCAGGAAAGGTGTGCGTCAGGGTTGTATACCCTCACCGTACCTATTCAATCTGTATGCTGAGCAAATAATCCAAGAAGCTGACCTAAATGAAGAACGGGGCATCAGGATTGGAGGAAGACTCACTAATAACCCGAGATATGCGGATGACACAACCTTGCTTGCTGAAAATGAAAAGGACTTGAAGCACTTACTGATGAAGATCAAAGACCACAGCCTTCAGTATGGATTACACCTCAACATAAAGAAAACAAAAATCCTCACAACTGGACCAGTAAGCAACGTCACGATTAAAGGAGAAAAGTTGTGAAGGATTTCATTTTACTTGGGTCCACAATCAACACCCATGGAAGCAGCAGTCAAGAAATCAAACGACGCATTGCATTGGGCAAATCTGCTTCAAAAGGCCTCTTTAAAGTGTTAAAAAGCAAAGATGTCACCTTGAACACTAAGGTGCACCTGACCCAAGCCATGGTGTTTTCAGTCACCTCATATGCACGACGTATGCTGGACAGTGAATAAAGAAGACCAAAGAAGAATTGATGCCTTTGAATTGTGGTGTTGGCAAAGAATATTGGACTGCTAAAAGAACGAACAAATCTGTATTGGATTAAGTACAATCAGAACGCTCCTTAGAAGCAAGGGTGGCAAGACTATATCTCACATACTTTGGACATATTTCAGGAGGGACCAGTCCCTGGAGAAGGACATCATGCTTGGTAAGGTAGAGGGTCAGCAAAAAAGAGGAAGACCCTCAAGGAGATGGATTGACACAGTGGCTCAACAATGGGCTGAAGCATAGCAACGATTCTGAGGATGGTGCAGGATCAGGCAGCGTTTTGTTCTGTTGTACATAGAGTCGCTATGAGTCAGAACGGACTTGATGGCACCGAACAACAACATACAATTTATAAGGAGCCCTGGTGGTGAAGTGATTAAGCACTCAACTGCTAATTGAAACATCGGAAGTTCCAACCTACTAACTGTTCTGTGGGAGAAAGATGTAACAGCCTGCTTCTGTAATGATCGCAGACTTGGAAGCCTGATGGGGCAGTTCTACTCTGTCCTCTAGAGTCACTCTGAGTTGGAATTGACTCAGTGGCAAAAGGTTTTATTTTGTTATAATATATACAGTTTATTAAAATTTTGAAATCAAAGGACTGCTTTTTCTTAAGCTTTTAAGTGACTTACAAATTATAAATTATTCAAGATCTATTCTGAAGTACAACGCTGTCAGTGATAGGATAATATCCATATGCCTACAAGGAAGACCAGTTAATACGACTATTATTCAAATTTACGCACCAACCACTAGGGCCAAAGGTGAAGAAATAGAAGATTTTAATCAGCAGCTGCAGTCTGAAATTGATCAAACATGCAATCAAGATGCGTTGATAATTACTGGTGATTGGAACGCGAAAGTTGGAAACTAAGAAGAAGGATCAGTAGTTGGAAAATATGGCCTTGGTGATAGAAACAGTGCCAGAGATCGAATGATAGAATTTTGCAAGACCCACGACTTCTTCATTGCAAATACCTTTTTTCACCAACATGAATGGCGACTATACACATGGACCTCACCAGATGAAACACACAGAAATCAAATTGACTACATCTGTGGAAAGAGGCAAAGGAAAAGCTCAATATCATCAGTCAGAACAAGGCCAGGGGCCAACTGTGGAACAGACCATCAATTGCTCATATGCAAGTTGAAGCTGAAACTGAAGAAAATCAGAGCAAGTCCACGAGACCCAAAATATGACCTTGAGTTATCCCACCTGAATTTAGAGACTATCTGAAGAATAGATTTGACACATTGAACACTAGTGACCGCAGACCAGACGAGTTGTGGAATGACACCAAGGACATCATCCACGAAGAACGCAAGAGGTCACTGAAAAGACGGGAAAGAAAGAAAAGACCAAGATGGATGTCAGAGGAGACTCTGAAACTTGCTCTTGAGCGTCAAACAGCTAAAGCAAAAGAAAGAATTGATGAAGTAAAAGAACTGAAAAGAAGATTTCAAAGGGCCTCTCGAGAAGACAAAATAAAGTATTATAATGACATGTGCAAAGAGCTGGAGATGGAAAACCAAAAGGGAAGAATACGCTCGGCATTTCTCAAGCTGAAAGTACTGAAGAAAAAATTCAAGCCTCGAGTTGCAGTAGTGAAGGATTCCATGGGGAAAATATTAAATGACGCAGGAAGCATCAAAAGAAGATGGAAGGAATACATAGAGTCATTATACCAAAAAGAATTAGTCAATATTCAGTCAGTTCAAGAGGTGGCATATGATCAGAAACTGATGGTATTGAAGAAGTCCAAGCTGCTCTGAAGGCATTGGCGAAAAACAAGGCTCCAGGAACTGATGGAATATCAATTGAGATGTTTCAACAAACAGATGCAGCGCTGGAGGTGCCCACTCATCTATGCCAAGAAATATGGAAGACAGTTTCCCGGCCAACTGATTGGAAAAGACCCATATTTATGCCTATTCCCAAGAAAGGCGATCCAACCAAATGTGGAAATAATAGAACAATATCATTAACATCACACACAAGCAAAATTTTGCTGAAGATCACTCAAAAACGGCTGCAGCAGTTTATCAACAGGGAACTGCCAAAAATTGAGGCTGGTTTCAGAAAAGGATGTGGAACCGGGGATATCATTGCTGATGTCAGATGGATCCTGGCTGAAAGCAGAGAATACCAGAAGGATGTTTACTTGTGTTGTATGGACTATGCAAAGGCATTCGACTGTGTGGATTGTAACAAAGTATGGATAACATTGCGAAGAATGGGAATTCCAGAACACTTAATTGTGCTCATGGGGAACCTGTACATAGATCAAGAGGCAGTTGTTCGGACCAAACAAGGGGATACTGATTGGTTTAAAGTCAGGAAAGGTGTGCGTCAGGGTTGTATTCTTTCACCATACCTATCCAACCTGTATGCTGAGCAAATAATCTGAGAAGCTGGACTATATGAAGAAGAATGGGGCATCAGGATTGGAGGAGGATTATGCAGATGGTACAATCTTGCTTGCTGAAAGTGAAGAGGACTTGAAGCACTTACTAATGAAGATCAAAGACCACAGCCTTCAGTATGGATTACACCTCAACATAAAGACAACAAAAATCCTCACAACTGGATCAATGAGCAACATCATGATAAACAGAGAAAAGATTGAAGTTGTCAAGGATTTCATTTTACTTGGATCCACAATCAACAGCCATGGAAGCAGCAGTCAAGAAATCAAAAGACGCATTGCATTGGGTAAATCTGCTACAAAGGACCTCTTCAAAGTGTTGAAGAGTAAAGATGTCACCCTGAAGACTAAGGTGCGCCTGACCCAAGACACGGTATTTTCAGTCACATCATATGCATTTGAAAGCTGGACAATGAATAACGAAGACCGAAGAAGCATTGATGCCTTTGAATTGTGGTGTTGGCAAAGAATATTAAATATACCATGAACTGCCAAAAGAATGAACAAATCTGTCTTGGAAGAAGTGCGGCCAGAATGCTCCTTAGAGGCAAGGATGACGAGACTGTGTCTTACATACTTTGGACATGTTGTCAGGAGGGATGAGCCCCTGGAGAAGGACATCATGCTTGGCAGAGTACAAGGTTAGTGGAAAATAGGAAGACCCTCAGCAAGGTCGATTGACACAGTGGCTGCAACAATAAGCTCAAGCATAACAACAATTGTAAGGATGGCGCAGGACCAGGCAGTGTTTCGTTCTGTTGTGCACAGAGTCGCTATGAGTCGGAACTGACTTGATGGCACCTTAACAACAACAACAAGATACCTTTAGTACTTGATCCCATTTTTAAACTTACTTGATTAAATATTTTCAAAATTTTTAATTGCATTTATAAATTCAGTATATTCAATTTCGTTTTTAAGAACTTAACTAGTTGACATACCTTCTCTAGTACTTAAGTAAATTTCAAGATCTAAAAATATATATGGGTAATTACTAGGCTAGGTGAGTTACTGAAGATGTCTATTTGGCAGTTGGCTCTGGAGCTCAGAAGCAAGATTTGAGATGAAGGTAGAGAAATTTGAGATGAAGGCAGAGATCTGAGCATCTTCAAGCTGTACTCTAAAAGCTGAGGAAAGGGGTGGGTCAAAGAGAGAATCCTGGGGAAGACCATCCCTTAACCCTGTGTTGAGGTGGAAGATACTCAGAAGAACCTGGAAAGTAGCAGTTGGAAAGGTAGAGATGAACCAGGTGGGGTGCAGTGTATAGTGGATTAATTACTTTTGTGTGTGGCATTTATAGCCATGGTCTTATGATTCCTACCCAGGTGATTGTGTGCTAGGGTAATTTTGGCCTACCATGGGGATTGGTCAGTTTTGCCTTAAAAGAGAGCCAATTCCAGAGAAAAGAGGAGAGACCACCACCACCAAAGAAGGAGATACCCACAGCAGAAACCAGCAATAGAGACCAGCAGGAGGCAGCGAGTGAGCTTCCCAGCCCACAGAGAGAGAAAGCTGAGTGCCTTTCAGCAGAGACTGAGGGCCAGAGAGAAGTCTACGCCTGACCCACAAGTGTGGGACTTGCCAGCCAGCAAAACCTTATGAGCCATTTCCTTTATATGGTCCTTGAGTTTTGTGAGATGTTGCAAGAAATTAGGAAACCCAAACACAGGAGGGAGAGTACTGAGGCAAGAGGGAGTAGTAGATGGTAGAGATGATGGAGTGGTACAGCAGCTTGGAAAAGTTAGATATTTGGGACATTTTTAATCTCTGCATCACGGGAGCCAGCTTTGTGCTGAGCTTTATAAACGAAATTACTCATTTAAGTGTCAAAAGGCAAGGGATTGACGTTGCAGAGAAGATGGAGGGGCTGCCATTTTTAGAGTTGAGGCAGTAGGCTCAATATTGGTCCACCAAACTAAGTGGAATTGCTGGGTCACACGGTAACTCTATTTTTAAACTTTTGAGGAACTACCAGCCTGTTTTCCACAGTGGCTACACCGTTTTGTATTCCCACCAACAATGCTTGAGGGTTCCGCTTTCTCCACATCTTTACCAACATTTCTTATTTATCTATTTTTTCTTTTTTTAATTGCGGTGAAATTCACATACGTAAAATTGTTGTTGTTCTTAGGTGCCATCTAAGTCAGTTCTGACTCATATCAACCCTATGTACAACAGAACAAAACACTTCCCAGTCCTGTACCATCCTTGCAAGCATTGCTACGTTTGTGTCCATGGTTGCACTCACTGTGTCAGTCCATCTTGTTGAGGTCTTCCTCTTTATTGCTGACCCTCTACCCTACCAAACATGATGTCCTTCTCCAGGGACTGGTCTCTCCTTATAACATGTCCAAAGTACGTGAGACCAAGTCTCACCACCCTTGCTTCTAAGGAGCATACTGGCTGTACTTCTTCCAAGACAGATTTGTTCATTCTTCTGGCACTCCACAGTATATTCAATATTCTTTGCCAAAACCACAGTTCAAAGGCATCAATTTTTCTTTGGTCTTCCTTGTTCATTATCTAGCTTTTGCATGCGTATGAGGCAAGTGAAAATACCATGGCTTTGGTCAGGTGCACCTTAGCCCTCAAGGTGACATCTTTGCTTTTTAACACCTTAAAGAGGTCTTTTGCAGCTGATTTACCCAATGCAATGCGTTGTTTGATTTTTCTTTTTTTACAGTAAGTGTACAATTATTATGCATTTTAATTTCTTGTTAACAATAGCGACTAGGTATCTAACAGGCAGTTGGCAGTGTGAGAACTGAAAGGCCCCTTCTGGGTCAAGTGCAGTGTGTATTATTATTATATATATGTATATGTATTTTTTTTATTGTGCTTTAAGTGAAAGTTTATAATTCAATTTCTCATGCAAAAACTTATATACACATTGTTATGTGACCCTACTTGCTCTCCCTACAATGTGACAGCACACTCCTTTTCTCCACCCTGTATTTCCCATGTCCATTCAACAAGCTCCTGTCCCCCTCTGCCTTCTCATCTCACCTCCAGACAGGAGCTGCCCACATAGTCTCATGTGTCTGCTTGAGCTAAGAAGCACACTCCTCACCAGTATCATTTCATGTCTTATGGTCCAGTCTAATCTTTGTCTGAAGAGTTGGCTTCAAGAATGGTTTTAGTTTTGGGCTAACAGAGAGTCTGGGGGGCTGTGACCTCTCGGGTCCCTCCAGTCTCAGTCAGACCATTAAGTCTGGTCTTTTTGCTAGAATTTGAGGTCTGCATTCCACTTTTTTCCTGCTCCATCAGGGATTCTCTGTTTTGTTCCCTGTCGGGGGAGTCATTGGTGATAGCTGGGCAGTTGTTTGATTTCTTGACTGCTGCTTCTGTGGGTATTGATTGTGGATCCAAGTAAAATGAAATCCTTGACACCTTGAAATGTTTTTCAAATCCTTGACAACTTCTGTAGAGAGACTGGAACACTTATACACTGCTGGTGGGAATGTAAAATGATACAACCACTTTGGAAATTGATTTGGTACTTCCTTAAAAAGCTAGAAATAGAACTACCATATGGTCCAGCAATCCCACTCCTTGGAATATATCCTAGACAAATAAGAGACTTTACACGAACAGATATATGCACACCCATGTTCACTGCAGCACTGTTTACAATAGCAAAAAGATGGAGGCAACCAAGGTGCCTATCAACGAATGAATGGATAAATAAATTATGGTATATTCACACAGTGGAATACTACACATCAATAAAGAACAATGATGAATCTGTGAAACATTTCATACATGGAAGTCTCTGGAAGAAATTATGCTGAGTGAAATTAGTCAGTTGCGAAAGGACAAATATTGTATGAGACCACTATTACAAGAACTCAAGAAATAATTTAAGCACAGAAGAAAATATTCTTTGCTGGTTACCAGAGTGGAGAGGGAGGGAGGGAGAGGGGTATTCACTAATTAGATAGTAGACAAGAACTATTTTAGGTGAAGGGAAAGACAACACACAGTACAGGAGAGGTCAGCACAATTGGACTAAACGAAAAGCAAAGAAGTTTCTGGACTAAACTGAATGCTTTGAACGCCAGTGTAGCAGGGGCGGGGATTTGGAGACCATGGTTTCAGGGGACATCTAAGTCAATTGGCATAATAATATCTATTAAGAAAACATCCTGCAACCCATTTTGGAGAGTGGTGTCTAGCAAGCAGCCATCTAAGGTGCGTCAATTGGTCTCAACCCACCTGGAGCAAAGGAGAATGAAGAGCACTAAAGACACAAGGAAAATATGAGCCCGAGAGACAGAAAGAGGCACATAAATCAGAGATTACATCAACCTGAGACCGGAAGAACTAGATGGTGCCTGGCTACAACCAATGACTGCCCTGACAGGGAACGCAACAGAGAACCCCTGAGGGAGCAGGAGAGCAGTGGAATGCTGACCTTAAAAAGACCAGACCTTCTGTTATCCCAAGACAGGCACCATTCCCAAAGCCAACTCTTCAGACAGGAATTGGACTGATACTGGTGAGGAGTGAGCTTCTTGGATCAAGTAGACATATGAGACTGTGTGGGCAGCTCTTGCCTGGAGGCAAGATGAGAAGGAAGAGGGGGCCAAATCTGACTGAATGGACACGGAAATACAGGGTGGAGAGAAGGAGTGTGCTGTCTCATTAGGGGGAGATCAACTAGGAGCATATAGCAAAAAAACCAAACCCACTGCCATTGAGTCGATTCCGACTCTTAGCGACCCTGTAGGAAAGAGTAGACCTGCCCCATAGAGTTCCCAAGGAGCGCCTGGTAGATTTGAACTGACGACCTTTTTGGTTAGCAACCATAGCAGTTAACCACTGCAACACCAGGGTTTCCAAGGAGTGTATAGCAAGGTGTATATAAATTTCCATGTGAGAGACTTACTTGATTTGTAAACTTCCATTTAAAGCACAATAAAAAATTAAAAAAAAAAAAACCTTGATAACTATCTTCTACATTTATCGTGATGTTGCTTATTGGTCCATTTGTGAGGATTTTTGTTTTCTTTATGTTGATCCATACTGAATGCTGTAGTCTTTGATCTTCATTAGTAAGTGCTTCAAGTCCTCTTCACTTTCAGCAAGCAAGGTTGTGTCATCTGCATATCACAGGTTGTTAATGACTCTTCTCCAATCCGAATGACCCATTCTTCGTCATATAGTTCAGCTTTTCAGATTATTTGCTCAGCATACAAATTGAATAAGTATAGTGAAAGGATACAACCCTGGCGCACACCTCTCCTGATTTTGCACCATGCGGTATTCCCTTGTTCTGTTCGAATGACTGCTCTTGGTCTGTGTACAGGTTCCTCAGGAGCACATGAAGTGTTCTGGATTTCCCATTCTTTGCAATGTTATCCATAATTTGTTATGCTGCACACAGTCAAATGCCTTTGCATAGTCAGTAAAAGACACATAAACATCTTTTTGGTATTCTCTGCTTTCAGCCAAGATCCATCTGACATCAACAATGATATCCCTCACTACAGATCCTTAAAATAAATAAATAAACAAACCATCTTAAAATGAGCAATTTAGTGGCATATAATACATTCGTATTGTTGTGTAACCACCACCTCTGTCTAGTTCCAAAACATTTTAATCACCCCAAAAGGAAACCCTGTACCCATTAAGCAGTTATTCCCCATACTCCTCTGGCCCCTCACCATTTCCCCACCCCCGCCCCCCGGGGTAACCACTCATGCTGTCTCTATGGATTTACCTATTCTGAATATTTCATATCAGTGGAATCATACAGTATTTGTCCTTCTGTTTTCGAGGCCATCCACGTTTTAGCACGTGTCAGCACTTTCTTCCAAAGAACAATTTGTTTACCCATTCCTCTATTGATGGATATTTGTGTTGTTTCTACTTTTGGCTATTGTGAGTAGCACTGCTATGACTACACATGTACCTGTATCTGTTTGAGTACCTGTTTTCAACTCTTTGGAGTATATACCCATGCATAAAATTGCAGGATCATATGTTGTCATGGATTGAATTGTGTACCCCCAAAATATGTGTGTCAATTTGGTTAGGCCACGATTCCCAGTATTGTGTTATCATCCACCATTTTGTCATCTGATGTGATTTTCCTATGTGTTGTAAATCATATTTCTGTGATGTTGATGAGATGGGATTAGCAGCAGTTATATGTTAATGAGGCAGGACTCAATCTATAAGATTGGATTGTGTTTTGAGCCAATCTCTTTTGAGATATAAAAGAGAGAAATGAGCAGAGAGACATGGGGACCTCACGCCACCAAGAAAGCAGCGCCAGGAGCAGAGCGGGTCCATTGGACCAGTTCTCTGTGCCTGAAAAGTTTCTAGACTAGGGGAAGATTGATGACAAGGACCTTCCTGCAGAGCCAACAGAGAGAGAAGGCCTTCATCTGGAGCAGGTACCCTGAGTTCAGACTTCTAGCCTCCTAGACTGTGAAAGAATAAATTTCTCTTTGTTAAAGCCGTGCTCTTTTGGTATTTCTGTTATAGCAGCACTAGGTAACTAGACATTCTCATTAGCAATGTGCAAGGGTTCCAGTTTCTCCATATCGTCACCAACGCATGTCTTTTTGATTGTAGCAGTCTTAGTGGGTGTGAAGTGGTATCTCATTGTGGTTTTGATTTGCATCTCCCTAAGATTCGTGGAACGTTGGTAGCACGGTGGAAACCCTGGTGGTGTAGTGGTTACAAGCTATGGCTGCTAATCAAAAGTCTGCAGTTCAAATCCACCAAATGCTTCTTGGAATCTCTATGGGGCAGTTCTACTCTGTCCTATAGGCTCACTATGAGTTGGAATCAACTTGATGGCAATGGGTTTGGTTTGGCTTATTTTGGTGGCACAGTGGTTAAGCGTTTGGCAGTTAACCAAAAGGTCAGCAGTTCAAATCTACCAGCCGCTCCTTAAAAACCCTATGGGGCAGTTCTACTGTGTCCTGTAGGGTCACTATGAGTCGGAATTGACTCGATGGCAACAGGTAAAGATTAATGAAGAAGCCCTGGTGGAGCTATGGTTAAGAGCTGGGATGCTAACTGAAAGGTTGGTGATTTGAACCCACCAGCTGCTCTGTGGGAGAAAAGGCCTGGCAATCTGGTCCCATACAGATTTCAGCCTAGGAACCCGTATGAGGCAGCTCTACTCTGCCCTGTAGGGTTGCTATGACTCAGAATCTACTCGATGGCACGCAGCAACAACGATAAATGGAAAATCTTATCATGTACTTACTGTCCATTTTTATATTTTTTTTGGAGAAATGTCTCTTCAGATCATTTGCCATTTTTAAATCGAGTCACTTTTTGTTGTCAGATTTTAAGATTTCTATCTATATTCTGGATACTAGACCTTTATTAGGTATATGATTTGAAAACATCCTCTCCCATTCTGTAAGCTTTTTGTTTTCTTGATGGGTAGGTATCCTTTTAAGCACAGCAGTTTTTGAATTTTGAGAAGTCCAGTTTATCTTTTCTTTTGTTGTTTGTGCTTTGGTGTTGGATCTAGAAAACCGTTTCCTAACCCAACTTTATGAGGATTTACTCCTATATTTTTTTCTACAGTTCTTTTCTATTACAGTTTTAACTCTTTCATTTAGGTTTATGATCCACTTTTAATTAATTTTTGTGTATGGTGTGAGGTAGGGGGTCAAGCTTTATTCTTTTGCATATGAATATTCAGTTGTCCAGCTACTATTTGTTTAAAAGATTAATTTTCACGCATATAATTATCTTGGCACACTTGTCAAAAATCACTTTACCGGTGTGATTTTAAAAAGTTTTTTCTTAAAATCATGCTTATTGTAAAAATTTAAGTAAAATGCTTGGGTATAAAGTTAAAGTAACGATACCACTGCATATATGTGCCAGAGTTAACTGTTGTTACGTATCCTGTGTAAACTTGTCTTTGCATATATAAGCATATGTGTGCTTTTATAAAAAGATTTACACAGTAGGATATTATATAAGGTATTCAACTTTTCTTTTTAACTTAACAATATATCCTGAAAACTTTCCATGCTAGTACACGTATTAATAAACCTATCTTATTCTTTTGTTAACTTCATAACAGTCTACACTATGGCTATTATCCACTTTATTTTATTTTTAATAAAGTTTTTTTTTTTTTTGGGCTAATTTTAGATTTATAGAAAAGTTGCAGAGGTAATACAGGGCGTTCCCATATACCCCTCACCTATTTTCCTCTAAATGTTAACATAACCAAGATACATTTCTCAAAACTAAGTGTCGACACAGCGTCCACAATCGCCAGCAAAAGACGGTACACATACTCTGTCAGTGCGTGGGAAACACTTTCCTCACATAGAGACAAGACACAGCAAGATCAGCTTCACTGGTGGGTGCCAGTCTCCGTGGCCACTGGCTCATCCTGTATGTGGCTGATGCAGGCCAGATGTTCTATGGTGTTCCCCCCTCTTGTGCTGCAGTACTAGAGACTTCCCCACCGGGAACAGATACAGAAGTGAGGTTGGCCAGGTGCCATATGGTGCCTAAGCAGGTATAAGAGACAGAGAAAGTTACTTGTGTCCAGAACAGGAGTAAGGCTTCTCTGATAAAGAGAAGGAACTATGAGAGAGACCAAAAAAAAGAAAAAAAAACCCACCGCCGTCGAGTCGATTCCCAATGCCCAGCCTCCTTATCAGAGAATGTTCTAGGCCCAAGGACTTTACTTAGGTAGCCTGGATGGGAGGCATAGAAGCAAATCATTCCCCCAACGCCAGGAAACCAACATTGGTACATTTAACTAAACTCTATTCAGGTTTCATCTATTTTTGCTCTACTGTCTTTTTTCTGTTCTCAGACAAAATCCAGGATGCCACATTGCATTTAGTATTATCCATTTTTAAATGTTTACTTTTTTAGGTACTTGATCTGTTAAGTAAGACATGCCCATGGTACAAAATTTAAAAGGTATGTAAGGGTATATAATGGAAAGTCAGCCTCCTTCTCACCACCACTTCCCTTACATGTACAAGTATTGATGCCCCCCTCACATAGAAAGTAGCCCATTGAGCACAGCAATGCTTATAGATAAGAGATGCAAGGAGAGATGGGTGGACTGGTCTCCTGAACCCCCTTAATGGTCCTAATGTGGCAGGCAGAGGCCTCACTTCCCAATGCAAGTGAAGAGCCTCTGGCCCCTGACAGCCTTCCACAAAGCTCAGAACTATGTGATGCATGTGTGAGACAAGGCTTTGCAAGTAATAGCACGTTATTTGTGCAGGGTGTCATTAGGTCGTGGACATGCTGGGACAAAGGGACGATGATGCTGTGGGAGGATGCAGCAAGGCAAGACACAAGAGCTAACTGGCCTGGCATCTCTGCCATTCTCACTCAGGCTCTCCTTGGTTGACAGGTTTGTCTTGGAGGCAGAGTTATTTGTGGCCGTGCAAAGCTTCCTTCTGTCTCTGCGGGACCAGGGTGAGTCCCCCCCACCAGTGGTCTTCAGAGCCTCCATCTATCTGCTTGCAGTCTGCCAGGACAAAGATGATACTGTAGATAAGGTATGGAACAAACGCCCAGGGTCCCCTCCTCCTGTACATCTTTACGTTAATGTGCCTAGGAGACCATGGTGATACATGTGTAGAGAAGGAGGTGGCATTGGAGAGGAAGAGAGCGGTCAGAGTGAGAGGGGAGGGTGCTGACACATACAGAGCCTGTGTCCAAAAACCAAAAAATATATAAATAAATAAACCCATTGCTATCAAGCCAATTCCAAATCAAAGTGACCCTATAGGACAAAGTATATCTGCCCCATAGGGTTTCCAAGGCTGTCAGTTTTACAGAAACAGACTGTCACATCTTTCTTCCATGGAGCAGCTTGGTGGCTCCGGATTGCTAACCTTTTGGTTAGCAGCCAAGTGCTTATCCACTGTGCCACCAGGGCTCCTTCAGAGCCTATGTAACTTAGCTAATTCTCCTAACAGCTCTGGGAGGCAGAGAGTCTTGTTTCCATAGATGAGAAATTCAAGGCTCAGGTTAAAATAAGTGTCTCTAGATCACACAGTCGGTTGATAGGGGAGCTAGGACTCCAACTCAGACTTGACCAACTCCTGAGGCTGTTTGCTTGTTACCACTGGTGCGTGCAGGAGAGAGGTGCGGGGGTATTGTATCTCCTCTGGTAATAGTTTATCAAACAAGGTGGGTCGCTGGGCCCAGTTCATTGTTAATCAGGCTGATCCTGGGTCCTTGATGGTGGATGGGTTGTGCAAGTTTTCTCTTTCCAGCTCCTTATAACTCCAGGTGATCAAGGACCATATCTAATTTATCACTGAATCTCACACCTCTTTCATAGAAGAATCTGCTTGCTCCTTTGCTGCTGATCCTTCAGCCTCAACCTAAGGATACTTTTCCTTCAATGACTATTAATTATGTCCCCTATTTTTTTTTTTTATAGTACTTTAAGTGAAAGCTTACAGTTCAAGTCAGTTTCTCATACAAAAGTTTATACATACATTGTTATGTGACCCTAGTTCTCCCTGTAATGTGACAGCACACTCTACTTTTCTACCCCGGATTTCCCGTGTCCATTCAACCAGCTCCTGTTCCTCTCTGCCCTCTCATCTCACCTCTGGACAGGAGCTGCCCATTTAGTCTCATGTATCTACTTGAGCTAAGAAGCACACTCTTCATGAGTATCATTTTATGTCCTACAGTCCTGTCTAATCTTTGTCTGAAGAGTTGTAATCATGCCTCTTACTGATTTCTTTGGGGGCAAACATGATTTGAGCAAAGATGGTTTAATTTGAATGGAAGTAGGAAGGTGTAATGAAATGCATGGGCCCTCAAGTAAGACAGACCTGGGCACAAAGTCCCATTGTCTCTTTGTGATGTTAGCAGCCGTTGGTGATCATTGCCTAGATCCACCAACACATTGCAAAATGATAATATTCTAATTCTGTCATTGCTTATTAACTGGAATATTCTTACAAAAAGATACTTCCCCTCGTTACTCTGATTGTGTAGAAAGCATAAATGAAGTGCTCGATTCTTTCCCTTTAGTTATCAGTTTTCAAAAAAAGAAAAAATGAGTTAGTTGCCTAGTATCCTCAAAGGGTGACCAAGGCGTTTTTTTTTTTTTTTTTTGTACCACTACAAGCTTATGATTTAAAATATTTAACTGTAATTGTTATCCTTTTGAGGCTCAACTTGTCCTATCTTTGGCCAAAAACATAAAAACCAAACCTGTTGCCATTGAGTAAATTCCGACTTATAGTGAGTGATCCTATAATAGGACTGCCCACATAGGGTTTCCAAGGTGCAACAATAGGACTGCCCACATAGGGTTTCCAAGGTGCAACTGGTGGATTTGAACTGCTGACCTTTTGGTTAGCAGCCGAGCTCTTAACCACTGTGCCAGCAGGGCTCCCATCTTTGGCCAGTGGGAACATGTTCAGGTGGCCCCTGAGTCCTTCTAATACAACCTTGGTAGTCTTTGACAGTTTTTATGCTTTCTAGTGTGACAAGATATTTTAGGCCCATCCTAATACATTTCTGGTTTCCCTATTCCCTCTTGAAGCTACCCCAGTTAGTCTTTCACCCTTATCAAGTCTGAAAATGTACTCATCAAAGTCACCGATAACCAACATGTGACTAAAGCCAGTAGTCAATATTTAGTCATCACATTACTTGACCTATCAACAGCATCTCTTTTCTTTGAAACATTGTGTTTACATGGCAACTAGAATCCCACGTGCCTGGTTTTCTTCCTACCTCTCTAGCAGTTCTGTTTCAGTCCTTGGCTGGTTCTTTATCTCCCTGACACCAGAGCATTGTAGTGCTCTAGGGCTCAGCATCTGACCACTTTTATTTTCTATCTAAACCTACTGCCTTGATGATATCGTACAGTTTTATGGCTGGAGTGACATGACCCGAGTTAAACAAGGGCACGCTGACTGCTAGGAGAATAGACCAAAGGTGTGCAAGGGCAGAAGCAGAGAGAGCAGTTAGGAAGCTACAGTAATAATGTAGGCAAGAGATAGTACAGGAAGTGGTAAAAAGGGTCAGATTCTGGATATATTTTCAAGGTGGAACCATTAGGATTTCTCGATGGATCAGATGTGGGAATAAGAGAGAATAAAAGGGTGTGTCCAAGGATTTTGGCCTGAGCAATGGGCAAGATGAAGTAGCCATCAAGCGAGATGGAGAAGATTGCTGGAGTAACAGGTTTAGGGGCAACTTTCAGGAGCTCAGTTTCAGGCACATTAAATTTGAGTTTTCTTTCAGATATCTGAGTGGCTGTATTGGCTAGGTCACTGAATATTTGAATATGAAGTTTAGAGGTGCGTTCTGGGCTGGAGTTACAGATTTGGAAGTCATCAGTGTATGAACAGCATTTGAAACCATGAGACTGGAGACTGGGTATGATCTCCAAGAGTGGGTATGGTGGATGTATGTCAAGAAGGAAAAAAGAACCAAGCACTGAGCCTGGGGCTGTCAGTATTGAGAAGTTGGGGGAAAGAAGAGGAACCAGCAGTGCAGACTGGGAAGGAACAGCCAATAAAGTAGGAGGAAAACCCGGGGACCATGTCCTGGAAACCCAGTGAAGAAAACCTTTTCAAAGAGGAGAGTAATCACTTGCGACAGATGTTGCTGAGAAGTACGATGAGGACAGAGTTGCTTCATGCCACCCTTTTGTGTCAGCTGCATGGCTGTGAGCAGAGTGTAGGCAGAGTTAGATTTAACCGTGGTGGAAGAGGTTTAGCCAGAGTGTGACAAAACCAAAGAGGACAAAGGGCACTGAAAGGACATGGGAAAGAGTAAGTACAGTGATCGGTGGTGGTGCATAGGCAGCCCACGGGGGAAGTGAGGACGCGATGAGGTAAGACAGCGAAAAGGTATAGGATTGATGGGTCCTTGGTTCTGATGGGGTCAAAGAAATGCTGGATTGAAATACTAGAGGGAGTGAGCTGGAGAGACCGGAGATGGTGATGGGAAAGGGGAGGCTGGGCTGCTTGAAACTGGGATTACTAGGGAGGGTGCAGTTCCTGGTAATAAATAGGTCTAGGGATATGACCATGGGCATGCATGGGTGAGGCAGGTGGAGGACAAGATCGTTAGAAAGTAGGAAGTCAGAATTTAGAGGTAAGGTTTTGGAACTAGGGATGTGGGAGAGAAAATAGCCTCCATTTGAGAGGGTTACAGGCAAAACAGGTTTGGGGAAGAGAATAAAAGCAACAAGGGGAAAGGAATATTCAAAGAATATTTGCAGTATCTTCTGTGAGAAGGCTGACTTGAAGCCGTTTTTTTTTTACTTGTGAATACCTTTTATGTGGAAGTAGGGTGACCTTGTAAACATTCACTACCCATGAAAAGCAGGGTATCTGTCAGGGTCCACATTCTGATCCTGTCACTAATGGGCTGGGTATCCCTGGGGAAGTCTCCCTCCCCCTCTGGGCCTTGCCTACACCATCCAAAAGCTAAGGGGGTAGGCCTGAAATTCCTTCTGACTCTGTGGGAAGTGGCAGAGAAGTGGGCTGGTGTATGTGTGTGTGTACCCCCAATAGTCAGAGTGTGCGCGTCCCTAGGGGTTGAACATTTCAGTGTCAGTCTCCACCTGTGCATGGAAGCTCCTCCTTTTCAATGACTTTACTTCAGTTTGATCAGCGTTTCCTGAACCCTTGAGCATTACCCAGTGCACATGACTTTTTATTTGTTCCTTAACATTTTAGTACTTCAACCAGTATGAATTAACCACTTGAGATTTACCAGATGCCATGCAAGGCTCTATTGGGATGAGTTAAACAAGTTCCCTGCCCTTAGGGAGCACCAGTTTGGCAGGAGAGACAAAAAGACCCCCTACAAGGCAGGTAACAACAGCAATGAGTGCTCTCCTGGAGCTGGAGACCTGATCAAGAGCTAGGAGACCACCATGGGAAGAGAGATTATATCTGACTATGGCACCAGGAAAGGTTTCGTGGAGGAGATGGAGGTGGTGAAAGGAGAACTTTCAGGTTGAGGGTCAGCCTGATTTAAGATATAATAGTGGGAAGTTTCCAGTCCATCCATTCAAGGAAGGCAGCTTTTTTTAGGGTGTCTTGGCTAAGTCACGTGGGAGATAGAGTGAAGAGGAGCCCGAAAGATAGACTTAAGTCTGCAGAAGAAAGGCCTGGAAATCTTCCGTAAAGATTATAGCCAAGGAAACCCTATGGAGCAGTTCTACTCTGTAACACATGGGGTCACCAAGACTCAGAATTGACTTGATGGCAGCAGGTTTGGTTTGATGGTGCAATGGGAAGAAATGGGTTTTTGAGGGTTAATAAATGATTCAGCACACCTCACCTTTACCCCTTCTGTGCCAGACCCTATGATAGATACACAAATGAATCTTCCATGGTCCCTGCCCTCAAGGATCTTTCTGTCTAGTGTGGAAGGTAGACACATAACATAGCAATTACAACACACTGTGAGAAGTGTCGTAGAGCTGAATTTCTCAACCTAGGCGCAATTAACATTTTGGACCAGATAATTCTTATCTTGGGGGACTGTCCTGTGCACTGTAGGATATTTAGTAGCATCCCTGACTTCGCCCCACTATGTGCCAATAGCAATTCCCCAGTCTCTAGACATTGCCAAATGTCCCCTGGAGGGCATAACCACTCCCAGTTGAGAACCATTGGTACAAGGTAAGCACAGTGGACTTTTCTTCTCCCTGGAGTATCCTGAGATAGCCAATGAAGGTGTCCTGAAGGGGTCTTTTGGGTCCTCTGTAAGGTATATTTTGCAACTTTTTTCCGTTGTTTCCAGGCTGCGGTCAGTGCCATCAGAAAATTCCTAGAGGACATCTGGGACCTGCACCTAGTCTACACCCACCACCCCTCCCTGCTCAGGTTCTTCCTGCTGTATCCAGAGCTGATGAGTAGGTTTGGGCACCGTGTCCTGGAACTTTGGTTCTCCTGGGAAGAGATAAGCTACGAGGAACTGGACAACGTCCCCTCCGCTGGGCAGTCCACCCTTCCTGCCAACTTGGCAGCCCTGTTCCTCATCCTCAGAAGCAGCCCCAGCACCCTGCTCATCTTGCTGGTAGGTGACCACGCGCTCACTTCTGCAGTTGGAGGTGGCAGGTCCCCTCTCTCTGGGACCAGGTTTACTCAGGTCAGGAGGCACTGCAGCTGCTTCTGCCCGAGTTGTCTCCATGTGAGTGGGGCCATTTGTGCTGGTGACTGCCTGGTTCCTGTAAATTCGTACCCTTTCCTAAGTCTAATAGAGCCTCTCTACTTCCAGGGGATGTAAGTCTTTAAAATGCTGACCTCAGTTACCATTCCTCTCACCTCCCTGCCTTTTCCTCTCAAGTAGATTTTGTGAACAAGGGTTTACTGTCAAAGGAGAGCTTCCTGCATGTAGATGGAGATGTCTGACTCAGAGGAACTTGGCAAAAAAACCAAACCCATCGCCTTCGAGTTGATTCTAAGCCTATAGTGACCCTAGAGGACAGAGCAGAACTGCCCACCAAGGGGCGGCTGGTGGATTTGAACTGCCAACCGTTTGGTTAGCAGCCATATCAATCAACCACTACACCGCCATAGCAACATTCAAAGCACAACACTCCTGCACGCAGGCCCAGAATTTTTCAGAAACCCCAACAATTTTTTATGAAGTAAAACCTCACGCCCTTATCTAACTGGAACATCAGTTAGATAAGATCGGTTACCTATTGTTTGTAATTTCTAACACATTGGCTTTAGCTCTACTTTTTTTATTCCACTCTAGAAAGCACATTGGAAAACAAGGTGAGAGTGACAATATTATACAGGTAGCTGCTGTGATTTACAGATATTTTTGAAGATGATTTGCACATCTGACACCTTATATATAGTGACAGATTACTGGCAGTAGATCCCACACTGATTCCAGCCTGTTAGTATAGGAGACAGCTGATGGAGAACCACTGCCTTCAATGCCAGCTCACCCACTCAGCCCCTCCCTAGCCCAGGAAGGAGACCTGGTGGCATAATGGTTAAGTACTCAGCTGTTTGAACTTGATGGCCAGTGGCTCCTTGGGAGACAAGACCTGGAGATCCGCTTCCGTAAAAATTGTTGTTGTTAGGTGCCATCGAGTCGGTTCTGACTCATAGCGACCCTATGCACAACAGAACGAAACACTGCCCGGTCCTGCGCCATCCTTACAATCGTTGTTATGCTTGAGCTCATTGTTGCAGCCACTGTGTCAATCCACCTCAATGAGGGTCTTCCTCTTTTCCGCTGACCCTGTACTCTGCCAAGCATGAAGTCCTTCTCCAGGGACTGATCCCTCCTGACAACATGTCCAAAGTATGTAAGATGCAGTCTCGCCATCCTTGCTTCTAAGGAGCATTCTGGTTGTACTTCTTCTAAGACAGATTTGTTCGTTCTTTTGGCAGTCCATGGTATATTCAATATTCTTTGCCAACACCACAATTCAAAGGCACCAACTCTTCTTCGGTCGTCCTTATTCATTGTCCAGCTTTCACATGCATATGATGCGATTGAAAACACCATGTCTTGGGTCAGGCGCACCTTAGTCTTCAGGGTGACATCTTTACTCTTCAACACTTTGAAGAGGTCCTTTGCAGCAGATTTACCCGATGCAATGTGTCGTTTGGTTTCTTGACTGCTGCTTCCATGGCTGTTGATTGTGGATCCAAGTAAAATGAAATCCTTGACAACTTCAATCTTTTCTCCGTTTATCATGATGTTGCTCATTGATCCAGTTGTGAGGATTTTTGTTGTCTTTATGTTGAGATGTAATCCATACTGAAGGCTGTGTGGTCTTTGATCTTCACCATAAAAATTATAGCCTAGAAAATCCTATGGGACAGTACTACTCTGTTATATAGGGTCACTATGAGTCAGGATCAACTTAACAGCACACAATAATAAGCCCAGGGAGAACGGCAGAGCCAGTCAGAGAAGCATGGTAATTCCTTTGTCTTGTGGTGGTACTTTCCAAAAACACCTTGCACCTTGACCTCCAAAGCAGCAAGACTGCCCAGGTTCACATTGCCTAAGGCCTGTGAGGTTGAGCCTCCCTAATTCTCCCTTGGAGTCCCCACTGATACCATGAAAGGCTTGATAAACTCAACTGACTGATTACTTTAGCCATGCTTCCTCTTGGTTTCTTGTTCTCCCTCTTCACTGGGGCCCTCCTCATTCTCTCTTTTAAGCTGGCTTCAGCATCTCCCAATTTCTGTGTCCTCCTTAGCACCTGCCCCTCCTCCCTCACAAATGTCTTCATCTTTCTCCCTCAGCCTCTGGGCTGCTCCGCTGGAAGATAAACCGGTTGCAGTGGAGTCAGTTCCAGCTCATGGTAACCTCGTGTGTGTCAGAGTAGAACTGTGCTCCATAGGATTTTCAGTGGCTGATTTTTCTGAAGTATTTCACCAGGCCTTTCTTCCAGGGTGCCTCTCGGTGGACTCCAACTTCCAACCTTTTGCTTAGCAGCATTTGCACCACCCAGGGGCTCCACTGGGAGGTTAGTGCTCTGGTCCTAACCAGTGGGCAGAGTTGAGATACTAAGTTCACTTGCCAGGTGAAGTACTCGGGACCAGTTCCTCACACATTGTAGGTACCCACAAATATTTGCTGACCAGGTGAATTAGGGGTCTGGAAAGATCTAAGTGTCTCAGAAACAATGAATTCAGATTTTTTGAGAGAGATATTATGGCAGTATCTTACTTTTTTGCTTTTTAAACACACAAAGAAATAGATTGAGAGATTTGCCCAAGGTCACGAGAGCCCAATGCCATCTAGTTGATCGCGACTCATAGCAACCCTATAGGACAGAGTAGAATTGTCCCATAGGGCTTCCAAGGAGTGACTGGTGGGTTCAAACTACCAAACCCTTGGTTAGCAGCTGAACTCTTAACCGCTGTGCCACCAGGGCTCCAAAGGTCACAACCCAGATTTTGACTCCCTGTCTAATGTTCATTCTTTCCAGTAAATGGAACTGACTCTCACAACACGAGGAAACCCACCCCTGATTGGGTGTTCCTTCTGCTGGGAGAGTTTGTATGTTTGCTTGCTTTGTTTGAAAGGTCTCTTTTTTTTTTTTTTTTTCTGAGCCTACAGTTTGTGCCAGGCCGTGTGCTACGCATGGGGATACAGAGATGGATTGGAACCAGTCCCTGCCCCACAGGCAGCGAGGGAGTCAGATACAGTGAACCACTAGCAACTATGCTAACCAGTGTGGCAGTAAAATTTGGGCAGAGTGCTTAGGTCCACCGATGGCGGAGAGATTAATTCCACTTGGTTGTATCTTAGGCTGTGTTCTCTAGAGAAACAAAACCAGTGAAACACGTGTATGTGTATACAGAGAGAGATTTATCTCAAGGACACGGCCCACATAGTTGCAGAGGCTGGCAACTCCCAAGTCCGTGGGCCAGATGTTAGGCTGCGGGCATCTCCTGACTCATGTAGCTGCAGGGGCCGAGGAACCCAAGATCTGCAGGTCAGATGGCAGGCTGATAGCTCATGGGCTGCAGACACTGATGAATCCAAGATTGGTGGATAAGATAGCAGGCCGCTGGCTCACAGGCTGCGGAGACTGATGAATCCCAAGATTGGCAGGCAGTACTCCTGGCAGCTGGTTCAGGTTCCAAGAACTGGAGGTCAGATGATGGTGAGCCAGATGGAGGATCTAGAGCAAGCCAGCGAGCTTTGCCAGAACATCTATATATATGTGTATTGGATATGGGCCACACTCCTGAGGAAACTCCCCTTACAACTGATTGGCTGATCACATGAGATCACATCATGGAGGATAACTGCATCATGAAATAACTGCCAAACTACATCATTACACAACTGCCAAACCACTGAGAATCATGGCCCAGCAAAGCTGACAACCTTAATCACAGGAGACAAAGGAAAGGTGACATATGCTGATCCTGAAAGAATTTGACAAGCGCAAAGGTGGGGAGGAGGATCATTCCAGGCCGATATAGCAGCATGGAAGTGCTTTCTGTACGACAGTGAGTGTTCTTGTGTCGTTGTGAAGCTTGGAGTATGTCACCAGCGGTGAGGCTGAAGAAAGATAGGGGGAGCAGGCTTTCCCAGTCGTTCACTTTTTCATTCAGCATGCATTGATTTGGTACTTATGAGGCACTAGGCATTGAGGAAAAGAGCCCTGGTGGCACAATAGTTCAACACTCAGCTGCTAACTGAAAGGTCAGCAATTTGAACACAGGTGCTCCACAGAAGATCTGGTGATCTGCTGCTATAAAGATTACAGCCCAGGAAACGCTATGGAGCAGCTCCACTCTGTCATATAGGGTTGCTATATAGTCACTATGAGTCAGAATTGGCTCGACAGCGCATAGCAACAACAGGCATTGAGGTGAGGATTACAAAGATAATTCATATATATTCAGTTCTTTCCCTTTAGGAAATCATAGACAGTTGTTTTATCTCTGTCACCTTATAGGAGCTTAGAAAGCATCACTGGAGGGAGAGAATCATAGAATAGTGAGGTTGGAAAAGAATCTCAGATCATCAAACCTAGCTATGGGATGGTAGAAGGAAGGGGTAAGCCCACCTAGATTGGTTCTCTCACCTAACCCAGACTCACACTGGTCCCTGCCCTCCTAAACCTGTCTACTCTCATTTCCTTCCACTTCACAGCCAGACTCCTAGAAGTGCTTTTCTACTCTTAAGGTCTTCACCTCCCAGTCACTCCTGTGCGCACTGGTGTTCCCCCATCACTACTTGAAATTGCGCTCCCCAGGATCAGCAATGATGTCCTTGGGGCTGATTACCAGGAACTTTTGGTTCTCATCTTGTGTGACCTGTTAATATTTGATGGTCATCCACTTCTTTTTTATTGGAACACTATTGGTTTTAGTAATATCAACTCTCCTAATTCTACCCGCCTTTTTATTTATTTACTGCAGTAAAAATATATGTAACAAAGCATTTGCCAATTCAGCAGCTTTTACGTGCATAATTCCGTGATGTTGATTATGTTCACCCTGTTGTACAACCGTCACCACTGTCTTTTCACAAACACTCTACTGCCATTAGCAGAGACTCAGTGCACCCTAAGCAATGACACACTCTCCTCCTCTCTCCTAGGCTGGCAACTACCAGTAAGTTTTGGTCTTTCTGCATTGGCCTGTTTCATATAAGTGGGATGATGTGGATTGAATTGTGTCCCCAAAAAATATATGTCATAAATCTTAACCTTATGCCTGTGGGATTCCATTTTACTTGGATCCACAATCAACACCCATGGAAGCAGCAGTCAAGAAATCAAAAGATGCGTTGCACTGGACAGATCTACTGCAAAAAACTTCTTTAAAGTGTTAAAAAGCAAAGATGTCACTTTGAGGACTAAGGTGCACCTGACCCAAGCCATGGTATTTTCATTTGCCTCATATGCATGTCAAAGCTGGACAATGAATAAGGAAGACCGAAGAAGAATTGATGCCTTTGAATTATGATGTTAGCAAAGAATATTGAATATACAAAGGACTTCCAGAAGAATGAACACATCTGTCTTGGAAGAAGTATAGCCAGGATGCTCCTTAGAGGAGAGGATGGTGAGACTTTGTCTCCTGTACTTTGGACATGTCATCAGGAGGGACTAGTCCACGAAGAAGGACATCATGCTTGGTAAAGTAGAGGATCGGCGAAAAAGAGGAAGACCCTCAACAAGATGGATTGACACAGTGAGTGCAGCAGTGGGATCAAAAATAGCAACAATTGTGAGAATGGCGCAGGACAGGGCAGTGTTTTGCTCTTTTTTACATAGGGTTGCTATGAGTCCAGGGCACTTAACAACAGCAACAGTGATGCCAGTGGTTATAATCCCATTTGAGAATGGGTTGTCTTTGTTATGTTAATGAGACAGGATTAGTTTAGGGTGCATTTTGAGTCAATCTCTTACAAAACATAAAAGGAGCAGATTAAGAAAACAGCTGGGGGAAGACACCTGCCAAGTCACATGAAGACTGCCCAGGAGCAAAAGCTCAGAAGAGACAAAGACCTTCCTCCAAAGCTGACAGAGGGAGAAAGGCTTCTCCTGGAGCCGGCACCCTGAATTCAGACTTCTAGTCTCCCAAACAGTGACAAAATAAATTTCTGTTAAAACCACAAACTTGTGGTATTTCTGTTATAGCAGCACTAGATAACTAAGACATGGGATCATACAATATTTGTCCTTTTGGACTGACTTATTTTGCTCAGCATAAGGTTTCCAAGGTTCATCCATGTTCTAGCATGTATCAGGACTTCATTTTTCTTTAAGGCTGAATAACATTCCCTTGTATGAATGTACTGTATTTCGTTTATCCATTCATCTGTTGATGGACATTTAGGTTGTTTCCACCTTTTGCTATTGTAACTGCTGCTGCAATGAACATTGGTGTACAGGTTTCTGTTTACGTTCCTGCCTTCAATTCTTTTGGGGCATATGCCTAGGAGTGGGATTGCTGGGTCATGTGGTAGTTCTATGTTTAGCTTTTTGAGAAACCGCCAAACAGTTTTCCATAATGACTATCATTTTGCATTCCCATCAGTAATGGGCGAGGGGTCCTATTTCTCCACACCTCCTACCTCTCTTAGGCTCCTTCGCAGTCTCTCTTATAGTTTCCCCTTCCTCTGGCTAGCTCTTGAAAATTGATTTTCCTTGAAGTTTAGTCCCAGACTCTATTCTCGCTCAGTGTGTTCTCCCTCGGTTGTCTCATTTAGTCCCAAGGCTTTGATTGCCTCCTGTCTGTATGCTAATGATTTTCAAATCTCTGCCCCCATCCATGACTGTCCTCCTGAGCCCAGGCCCAGAAAGTCAACCATCTATTTGACATTTCTGCCTAGATGTCCTATGTTGTTGTTGTTAGGTGCCATCGAGTCAGTTCTGACTCATAGCGACCCTACGCACAACAAAATGAAACACTGCCTGGTCCTGCGCCATCCTTGAAATCGTTGTTACTCTTGAGCTCATCGTTGCAGCCACTATCAATCCACCTTGTTAAGGGTCTCCTCTTTTCTGCTGACTCTCTGCTTTGCCAAGCATGACGTCCTTCTTCAGGGACTGATCCCTCCTGACAACATGTCCAAAGTATGTAAGATGCAGTCTCACCATCCTTGCCTCTATGGAGCATTCTGGCTGCACTTTTTCCAAGACAGATTTGTTTGTTCTTTTGGCAGTCCATGGTATATTCAATATTCTTCGCCAACACCACAATTCAAAGGCATCTGTTCTTCTTCGGTCTTCCTTATTCATTGTTCAGCTTTCACATGCATATGATGCGACTGAAAATACCATGGCTTGGGTCAAGTGCACCTTAGTCTTCAAGGAGACATCTTTGTCTTTCAACACTTTAAAGAGGTCCTTTGCGGCAGATTTACCCAATGCAATGCATCTTTTGACTTCTTGACTGCTGCTTCCGTGGCTGTTGATTGTGAACCCAAGTAAAATGAAATCCTTGACAACTTCAATCTTTTCTCCATTTATCATGGTGTTGCTTATTGGTTCAGTTGTGAGGATTTTTGTTTTCTTTATGTTGAGGTGCAATCCATACCGAAGGCTGTGGTCTTTGATCTTCATTAGTAAGTGCTTCAAGTCCTCTTCACTTTCAGCAAGCAAGATTGTGTCATCTGCATAACGCAGGTTGTTAATGAGTCTTCCTCCAATCCTGATGCCCCATTCTTCTTCATATAGTCCAGCTTCTCAGATTATTTACTCAGCATACAGATTGAATAGGTATGGTGAAAGAATACAACCCTGATGCACACCTTTCCTGACTTTAAACCAATCAGTATCCCTTTGTTCTGTCTGAACTGCCTGTTGATCTACGTAAAGGTTCTCATGAGCACAATAAAGTGTTCTGGAATTCCCATTCTTCACAATGTTATCCATAATTTGTTACGATCTACACAGTCGAATGCCTTTGCATAGTCAGTAAAACACAGGTAAACATCCTTCTGGTATTCTCTGCTTTCAGCCAGGATCCATCTGACATCAGCAATGATATCCCTGGTTCCACGTCCTTTTCTGAAACCAGCCTGAATTTCTGGAAGTTCCCTGTCGATATACTGCTGCAGCCACTTTTGAATGATCTTCAGCAAAATTTTGCTTGTACATGATATTAATGATATTTTTCTATAATTTCCACATTCAGTTGGATCACCTTTCTTGGGAATAGGCATAAATATGGATCTCTTCCAGTCAGTTGGCCAGGAAGCTGTCTTCCGTATTTCTTGGCATAGACAAGTGAGCACCTCCAGCGCTGCATCCATTTGTTGAAACATCTTAGTTGATATTCCTTCAATTCCTGGAACCTTGTTTTTCGCCAGTGCCTTCAGAGCAGCTTGGACTTCTTCCTTCAGTACCATTGGTTCCTGGTCATATGCCACCTCTTGAAAGGATTGAACATTGACTAATTCTTTTTGGTATAGTGACTCTGTGTATTCCTTCCATCTTCTTTTGATGCTTCCTTCATCGTTTAATATGTCCTATAACTTTCTTAAATTCAGCATGTCAAAAACTGAGCTCATTATCTTCCTCTCCCAAATTCCCCTTCTCAGTCTGAGTATTTCTAGGGTGGAGGTCCCTCCAGAGCTGAAGTCTGTCCTAGGCTACTAGTTTCAAAGGACATAAGTCCTCAAAAGCAACAAGCCAAAGAGAAAGTGAATCTCAGGAGACCAAATCTGGACAGTCTGTACAGCCCTTGTCCTTGAATATGCCCCATCCCTATCACCTCTCCTTCCTGGAGGAGATAGGGGCAGGCGGAGAGGAGCCTTGTGCTTTGCCAAGCCTAGAGCTCAACAGGAATGAGCTGCCCTCAAGGCTGGACACTGCACAGAGGTCCAGGAAGACAAGGCTTCTTTGAGCGTATTTCCTCACCTGTAAAATAGGGATAAGGTGAGAATAAATGAGATAGTTTGTAGGAACACTCTTGGTATTCTTTAGAGTAACCCAGCATTCATTGCCTCTGACGCTGAACCAGAGAAAGTTCATCTCAGAGAGGCTAACTGGATTGCCCAAGGTCATAAGCTAATAAGGGTCGTGACTATGACTAGAACCCAAATTAATGAGTCTTACACTAAATTAAATCCTAAGAACATCAATGCTAAAAAACAACAGCAAGGAACAACTTTCTTGTCTCTTCAGATATATAATTCCTGCCATTTCTCCCCAGCTTCTAGCCACAGGAGGAGAAAAGAGTCTAAAAATATGTGTTGGTACCAATTTCTGGTTCTGATATGGGTAATTAACAGCTAAAAACAAAGCTGTTAATTGCCACTCTTATCAATGGGTGGTCTTTCTGTGGGTTGCTGAGATGTCAGAAACAGTGATGTCACAGAAGCTATTTTGTTCCTTGGCCAAGTCAACCTGCTCAATCCAGTCCCAGAGAGTTCTGCACAGTATTGGGCAGCAGAGACTGCAGAGTGGGTCCAGACTTGGCTCCACCCAGAGCCTTCCTACTGACCCACGCAATGGGGTGCATACCTTCCCCAAGCATTCGTCACAGCCACCAAAGGCCATCTTAGCTCTTATATCAGTCAGTAGGAGATATATACATATAAGTGTGTGTGTGTGTGTATGTGTGTGTGTGTGTGTGTGTACGAATCTTTTACATACACACACACAGAATTGCCTTACACAATTGTGGGGGCTGGCGAGTCTGAAATTTGTCAGGCAGGCTGGAAGCTTGGCCAGGAGCAGTCTTGAGGCAGAATTTCTTCTTCTGTGGGCAACCTCAGTTTTGCTCTCAAGGACTTCTAGCTGATTGGATGAGGCCTACCCACATTATCAAAGATAATCTCCTTTACTTCAGATCAACTGATTGTAGATGTTAACCACATCTACAAAATGCCTTCATAGAAACACCTAGATCAGTGTTTGCTTGAATAACTGGGGACTATTTTATAGCCTAGCCCAACTGACACATAAAACTGACCATCACAGCCCCCTTCCCTTTGAACCTTTAATATTCACTAACTCAGATCTGCTCAGAATGGGAATTCCAGAACACTTAATTGTACTCATGAGGAACCTTTACGTAGATCAAGAGGCAGTTGTTCGGACAGAACAAGGGGATACTGATTGGTTTAAAGTCAGGAAAGGTGTGCGTCAGGGTTGTATTCTTTGACCATACCTATTCAGTCTGTATGCTGAGCAAATAATCTGAGAAGCTGGACTATATGAAGAAGAATGGGGCATCAGGATTGGAGGAAGACTCATTAACAACTGCATTATGCAGATGACACAATCTTGCTTGCTAAAAGTGAGGAGGACTTGAAGCACTTACTAATGAAGATCAAAGACCACAGCCTTCGGTATGGATTGCACCTCAACATAAAGAAACAAAAATCCTTCCAACTGGACCAGTGACCAACACCATGATAAATGGAGAAAAGATTGAAGTTGTCAAGGATTTCATTTTTCTTGGGTTCACAATCAACAGCCACGGAAGCAGCAGTCAAGAAATCAAAAGATGCATTGCATTGGGTAAATCTGCCACAAAGGACCTCTTTAAAGTGTTGAAGAGCAAAGGTGTCACCTCAAAGACTAAAATGCACCTGACCCGAGCCATGGTTTTTTCAATCACATCATATGCATGTGAAAGCTGAACAATGAATAAGGAAGACAGAAGAAGAACTGACGCCTTTGAATTTTGGTGTTGGCAAAGAATATTGAATATACCATGGACTGCCAAAAGAACGAACAAATCTGCCTTGGAAGGAGTACAGCCAGAATGCTCCTCAGAAGAAAGGATGGTGAGACTGTGTCTTCCATACTTTGGACATGTTGCCAGGAGGGATCAGTAGTCCCTGGAGAAGGACATCATGCTTGGCAGAGTACAGGGTCAGCGGAAAAGAGGAAGACCCTCAATTAGGTGGATTGACACAGTAGCTGCAACAATGAGCTCAAGTATAGCAACGATTTTAAGGATGGCTCAGGACCAGGCAGTGTTTCGTTCTGTTGTTCATAGGGTCCCTATGAGTTGGAACTGGCTTATCGCTACCTAACAACCACAACAACAGATATACTCAAGTTTTGAGGGACCAATTCTCTGGCAGTGGGCCTGGTGAAGAAACTGGATGGGGAAACCAGTTAGCCCTGTGAGCTTGGGCAAATCACGTCACCTCTCTAAGCTTCAGCCTCATAATCTATAAAGTTGTTGGAGATTCAGGTGCTTCCATTGTATGATCTCCTTCCAGAGATGTTTTCTCAGTCCCTACAAGGTGACAAAAATGAAACAAACCTGATTCTTACCCCAGAAAGGGTAACAGGTAGTACGACAGAGTAGAACTGCCCCATAGGGTTCCCGAGGAGCAACCGATGGATTCAAACCGCCAACCTTCTGGTGAGTATCCGAGCTCTTAACCAGTGTTTGTGCAACCAGGGCTCCTGATTAATTCACAGTCTAGTGGAATTTACAACTCCCCTACTTTCTTGATAGGCAACATCTTGCCTCAGTTTCCTCATTTGAAAAATGCAAACCTACCTGGAAGAGTTACTATGAAGGTCTAGATAGCATATAAACAAACATACCAAAAAACCAAAACCAAACCAGTTGTCATGAAGATGACAACCCCATGTGTGTCAGAGTAGAACTGTACTCTTAAGGTTTTCAGTCGCTGATTTTTTGAAACTAAATCACCAGGTCTTTCTTCCAAAGCACCTCTGAGTGGACTCGAACTTTCAGTTAGCAGCCAAGCATGTTAACATACAGCTACTATATAAACGCGGTACAATACCTAACATCATTAGGCCCTGACCAGGAGATTGTTACTAATATTACAGTTGCTTCTCTGGCAGCTGTGTAGGTTTGTAATGAGCCAAGCAAAGATGGTCCTTGTGCCCTACCCACCCATCCACTCAGTCAGCAGCACATCTGGATGTGTCTGGCTGTGTACACTGTTAACCATGTCTCTGTGTGTGGTAGTAGCTGTCTTCCCTGGTGAGGGAGTCTGTGTGTGACCTTGGATTCATAGCACCCAGCCCTGACTGGCCTAGCACATTAGCCTGTCTGAAACAATCAGCTTGTTTGAGCTGGTAGATGCCAGGAGCTATCAGTAGAATGACCTATGGTATGGCTTATAACGGGCTTTGCCTTTAACATACACTCATTGAAATAACTCTGAAAGCAAGATAAAAAGCAATGTCCTTCTCCGTCTTCCAAACCCATGGCCTTCACAGCTTGAGGTAGAGCTAGCCAGATGCTGTGGTAGAGAAGGGCCCGACCTGGTCTTTCCTTCCCTTCCTGTGCCCTGAATCTGTCCTTGCCCATCCTCTTTCTCTCCTGTCACATTTGCATCCACCTCTCCTTCTCTTCTTCCTTACGGCACACTTAGATCCCCCATCCTGAAAACAATCTCTTCTTGACCCTACTACTTCCATTTGCAAGAAGGAGGCAGCCTGGAAAGTAGAAAGATCTTTGGGCTTGGAGTTAGGAGACCTGGGTTCAAATCCTATCTGTGTCACTTACTAGCCAGTGTGACCTTTGGCAAATGACATAATCTTGCTGAGCCTCCATTTCCTCCTATTTAGGATGGACTTAATTTCTGCCTATTCTCCAGGGTGGTTTTGAGGAGTCAGTGTACCAGCAGAGCCTTTGGTACATAATCGGTGCTCAGTCAGTGACAGCTTCCTTCCCCAGGTTCTGGGACACTCATCCTGTGCCCTTCCGCTGCCTCTTTCCTCTTCACTGTCCACCTGTCCCCTGACTACTGTGCCCTCTGAGCTCTGTTTTCCTTCTTTCCTGCTCAGGACCTCATCTATTCCAGCTCCGTAGACACAGCCTATAAAGTATTGATAGCCCTAAGGACCTTTCTGAGGAGGAATGAAGATGTCCAAGTGGGTGGTCTCATCCGAGGTCACTTCTTGCTGATCCTACAGCATCTGCTGGTGGAGTATGGCCCTTCTGCCTCAGGAGGTCAGTCTGCAGGTCCTGGGAACATGTTTTGACAAGAAGGTCCTGGTCTGGCTGGGCATTCATGAGTGGGCATCGTTGCCTTGGTTAGTTCTACTCCAGAGGAGAGAATTAGGACTTTCCTCTGCAGAAGAAGAGTCAGGCCAGTGAGACATCAAGCCAGACATCACCTCCGTTCTGTCATTGGAAGAGTGGGTACCCAACAAGCTTGGGGAGTGTGTGTGTGGTGTATGAGTGTGTTTACTTATGTTTAATGTCTATGTATTTAACAAGGGTGGGTGGTTTCATGTCCCCACCTTGCACAGCGTGTGCTCAGAGCTGTTTGCCACAAGAGTGGCAGCCCCCAGTTGGGAAGAAGAAAGCGGGAAATATGGGGGAGGCAGGGGAGGCACAGCACCCAGCAGGGAAGCCCTGTGATGTGTTGGAAGCTCCCAGTGAGAACCAGGAGGATAGTTTCCAAATCTGGGTGGGACTCCCTGGGGTCAAGGAAGCTTGAAGTTTAGAGTAGTACGAAGAGACTGAAAGTTGCAATTGGTTTTTCTTTTCCTGTTTTTAAGGAGGCTGAATTTTTAAATGAAATTTTGTAGCAACTAGGAGAAAGTGGGAGGCGAGCCAAGGTTCCCTTCGCTCTGCCTGAGTGAGGCCTGGGGTCTGGAGGCAGATTTAAGAGTGTTTGGAGGAGCTGGTCCTTCCTTTCCAGGGAAGGACATGATATGCTTCACAGAGAATACCATCTAACAACCATGAGGTTTAGTGGAAGCTCATAGTGGAAAGGCCATGGGTTTTGGATTCAGACTTGGGTTCAAGTCCTTACCCTACCACTTACTGGCTGTGGGACCTTGGAGAGTCACTCAGCCTCTCTGCACCTCAATTTTCTTAACTCCAAACTAGGAATGGCAATCCCTGCTTCACGTGGTTGTTAAAGGAATTAGGTGAAATCATGAATTCCTAGTATCTAATCCAGAGTTGGTACTCAGTATGTCAGTTGCCCCTGAACCCAGTGAAGAAGAAGTAAGTCAGGAAATAGGGGTAAATCCCATCAAGTCACCTAACTTGGGAAAATAAGACTCAGGTGCCCCTTACTAAGGGCCATGTAGAGCTGGACAGGGTGTCCGGCTGATCGGGGTGTCTGGGTCCCTGAGTAACTCTCCTTGTTCTTCACAGCCTCGATGAATCTCCCCTTGCTGTTGAGCCTTCTCTCCTTGGTGCAGCTTAGAAGCGAGTCAGAGCAGGAACTGGACAGCATGGCCATGAAGCTCCTTCACCAGGGTGTGTCAGCCACTTGGGACGACGCCTGAGGTCCAGGGCCAGCGTACAGGGTGCACTCACACAGCAGAGCTGTGGGTGCTCCTCTCTTGCATCCTTCCACCCCTTTGGAAGAAGCTTAGGGGGTCAATCTGCCCGGTGGGCCTCTTCCTAAGGGACCTCCCAGGGTTTGCCCTACTTGTTCTCTAGAAGTAATTGAGAAACAAAAATAGCAGTATGTGACAAGCACAAGCTTTGGAGTCAGGAGGGCCTGGGCTTGAATCTCTGCTTAGTCACTAGTGGCATCCCTATGAGCCTTAGGCTTCTTAGAAATCACAGCACTTACCTGATGGGGCTGGCCTGAGGAACAACTGAACCAGGAGGTGGAGCATGGAAGGCCCAGTGCCTGGCACACAGCAGGCTTTCAGTGGCAGCTGTCCTCATGGATGCCTTTGTCCTGAAATAAGTTCAGTTCTCCACCTCATCCCACAGTGGGCCCCTTTCCACCCCTGCCCAAACCTCAGCAGGACCTTTCATTGCTTTCAAATGTATCCCCACTTAATGGGCAGCAGCCTCAGGAAGACATGTTGAGGGAAAGTAGATGTTAATAGGAAAATGGCATGTGCTAAGTCTCTCTCTCAGGTCCACTGGCCACGGGGTGAGGACACAGAATTTCTTTCCCTCACTGCTCACAAGAAGATCAGTGTTTGTCTCAGGAAGAGCCTCTGGGGACTGGCTGTCAGCTCTGCCTAAGCCTGTCCGTCAGATTGAGAGTGATGCCAGGCTGGCGGGAGGCCTGGGGCTGTATGTGGCAAAGGCAGCCTTCAGAAGGGCCTCCAACAGGGAGGAATAACAGGCTGAAACCAGAACTCGAACATGCTTGGCATCTCCACGTAACCCTTCAGTACTTATGTTGAGTGAGTAAGGATGGGGGAAAAGCCCTGCCTGTTCTGATAGACTGTAGCCAATTAGGGATCAGAGTGTGCTGTGGCTGCCAAAGGGGTGATTGGAGACCTGGGCAGTAGGTCAGGGGGTCACGGGAGAGGGACAGTTCCCAGGAAGAAAGGAATATTGGGCAGACGGTTCTGTAGATGTCCGCTCTATAGTGTGATCACTGCTCGGATGAGGGCTGAGGAGCAGGAGTGCCGTCTAATCTTGCCTTGAGAGGTTAAGAAGACTGTGGAGGAGGTGAACTTTGGGCTGAATCCTGGTTGCTGAATAGGAGTTAAGGAGTCAGCCAGGCGGGGGTGACGTGAGAGGGAACACAGCAAGCCAGGGAACCACCCACTGATCGTTAGTGCCCCTTGGAAAGTAGCGAGTGGCCATTGCTGGAACAATGCAGAGAATGGATCATCTCAGGGAGTAGCAGGGACTCCTGCAAAGGGTGCAGGTTGACTCAGATGACCTCTACAGACCTTTGCCCCGGATCCCACCAGGACAGAGCACTGTGATCTGATGACTTTGGACACCTGCACTTGTTCAGTCCATTTTGGCTGCTGCGTATAAGCAGCTGTGGATGGCTTACCTCATGTTTGTCCAGATGGACTGCATTTATTCCCATTGGCTGTAATGTCAGAGACACTTAGTTTGTGCTTGGTCCAGAGACTGACATCTGAAATTAGCCATTTGCAGCCGTTATCTGTGAGAAGCGTGAGTGCTGGTGTGTATTAAAGGCACAGAGGGCTGTGTGATAGGGTGCCGGGGGACTCTGTCTCTTGCAGTGACCAAGCTGTGCGGGAAATGCAGCCCCACGGACATGGATATCCTACAGCCCTCCTTCAACTTCCTGTACTGGAGCCTTCATCAGACTACACCCAGCAGTCGGCAAAGAGGTGCTAGGCCTGGGTGGGTTAGTGAAGAGGGAGAGGGCCAGGCAGTGTCTGCGCAGGCCCCGGCCTGGTGTACTGAGCAGCCCAGGAGTCAGGGGCGTGGATCTGGTCCTGTCCTCTCCTCCTTGTCAGCTGCCAGACCTCGCCCATGTCACTCCTCTTCTCTGAACCTACTTGTCCTCATCTGAGAAAGGGGAATAACAATACCTATCTCCTAGGACTGATCTAAAGACCAAGTAGGTCATTTGATGTGAAAGTGATCTGAAAAGGACAGAGCCTTTTTTTCAGGGTCGTTAGCACCCCCAGAAAGCCAGAGCTTGGGGCTCTCATGAGTCATGCAGCTCTACCTCCTGACTTTACTGATCCTGAGGGCCCAGCATGCTGTTGAGTGAGCTCTTGGTCCCTCTCTGCCCTCAGTTCCTCCTCTTAAAAAAATAAATGGAGAGGAGTGGCTGACAGCCATAGTCCAGCAATGACCTGGGGCCATTAACACCTCAAGCTAACCTTTTTGTTCTCTCAGCACATGTGTGTGAAGCCCCCACAGGCTGAGAACCACACGGAGGCCCCCTGTGTAACTGTGTAACTCTGTGGTCCACACCTTGCCCCACCCCTACAGCCGCTGCTGTGCTCATGAGTAGCACAGCTCTGATGGAGCTTCTGGAGAAGCTGCTGGCGCTCACCTGGGCCGAGACAGGCTCTCCGGGAACCGCGCTCCTCTGCTCTGCCTGGCTGCTCACCGCCTCTCTCTCCGCCCAGCAGCACAGTAGTGGTTTGCAGGTGAGTCTCTAACCCCTGCGGGTTTGGGGGAGGGGATGGCACTCAAAAGAGTGATGAAGGTCCTGAGTTCTGGTCCCAGCTCTGTGGCTTATTAGCTGTGTGACCTTGGTAAGGTATTTAACCCTCTCTGAGCTTCAGTTTCCTTATAAAAGGGGGAAAAACATCTCAGGATTGTTGCCAGGTTGGTTCAAATTACTTCATTTGGCATGCATGGATCACCTACTATATGACAGGCTCTGTTCTAGGCACAGAGGAATAAAAATGAACACAGCAGCTGCTGCCTGTAGAGAGCTTGTAGTATTTAAGAAAAGCCTTGAAAGGTACGTATGATTGTGCCACGCAGAGAAGGTGGGGCAGGCATCCCAGGTACAGAGAACAACATGAGCAAAGGCTCAAAGCTGCATAGATGCAGGAAATGGTGCACAGATTTGGGGAGTGAGGGAGCTCTCTGAGGCTAGAATATAGCCAGTGAAGGGGAGTGGGCCAGACTGGACAGGAGTGGGGAGCCAGCCTGGAATCATAAAGGGCTGCACACATGCAGGGAGTCAGCTATGCTCAAGAAGATGATGCAAAACAGCAGGGGGTTGCATAGCCACAGAGCACCTCCGTTTCCTCTCAGCCCCTCCCCTGCTCCCCAGAAGGAGGGCCACGCATCAAATGCTGCTGTGGGCAGCTTCACATTCTGGATATCTCCTTCCCTAAGGCTGGCTGCTCCTCAGGACAGAATTGTCTCCCAGGCTTCCGTGGCATCCCACCCTGATCCCAGCGCTGTGCCAGTCTAGTGCCAGGCACACAATCATTTGTGTGGAAGTGAAGTCAGTTCTAAACTTTGACCTCTAGGATGGCAGTGAACTGTGACAGATCAACAGCTGTGGCAGATTGACAGTGGTGGCAGGTCCTGCAGGTTGTTGCCCATGGGGCTGATTTGGGCTAGGAACCTTCACTGCTTTTTTGCGTGAGGCCGCCAGGACCCGTTGTACTTCTGCAGTCATCTGCTGGGGTGGATGCCTGCACCTCATCCTTGCTCTGCCCTGGTCCTCCCCTCATACCTAGACAATTACCTACTCCTAAGTGCCTTGACCCCAGGCCCTCTCCATTGCGCCAGCACAGGTCTTATAGTCGTCCTCACAGTGTGGCCTGCTCACAGATCCCCTGGCCTCAGCCTCTACCCTACTCTGTATCTCCCATCACTGCAGCCACTGTCTGCTGGCACTTCTCCTCTGCCTGGTCCTGGCCCTCCACCTGGCAACAGAGGCCCTGTCTGCCTGGCCCCTCTGTAGCCTTCCTTTTTGCCATTTCCACCCTCCTGCCCTGTCCTCTGGCCAAGCATTTGCTCTTCTCCCAGTCAGCTGTGCTCTTTCTCGTCTCCAAACCTTTTTACACATTAGTTCTTCTATCTAGAACCTACTACTTTCACCAGTCAACCTGGAGTGGAGTTTTAAGGAACTGCTTTGTGTTAAACCCTGTGAGGGGCTCAAGCAGGTAGAAACTCAGGTAGCTTGTATGCTGGTGGAGGAGCGAATTCCCGGTTCTGCTGCAGCTGACTGCTGTGTCTGGGCACTGCTGTGATAGCAAGGGGCTCGCTCACCGATGCTGATCCTCGCCTCTCCGAGGAGTGGAAGCAGGTGGCATTGTCCGTGTTTTGTAGACGAAAACAGCGAGGCAGGCTGAGCGAGGCTCAGTGACCTGCCCGAGGCCCCACAGCTGGAAGTGGCAGAGCCAGGATTTTGAGTCCAGCCTGACTCCAGATCCTCTGAGTTAGGTGGCTGGTAGTCTAACCCCAGATGAGGTCGGGAAGGCCCTGGATGATAAGGAGATTTGGGAGCAAGAGGGTTCCCCTGGTGCAGGCTTGATTCCCCTCCTCACACTCCTGAAGCCAGGTCTGAGGGGATCCAAAGACTTTGTGTGGCCTCCTGAGTCCCTCTTGGGTACAGCAGGTGTGTGTGGGTGAGAGTAGAGGAGCTATTGGGGCAGGCTGTTTTCAGCCTTTGACCCCCTGTCCTGCCAGGTTCACCAGACACTGTCCGTGGAGCTGGACCAAGTACTGACTGTCCTCAGCTTCCCCAAGAAACAGGCTGCGCTGCTCTCAGGTGTGGGCCCAGGGACCTCCGGCAGGAGGAGGAAAGCTTTTGCCCTCGATTCTGAGGTGGGAACCCCCCCTACCCAGACCAGCCAGTGGTCACCCCATAATGATCTCCATTGTCCCCTTCCTTTGGCAGAGCTGGGTGGGAGGTGGGGAAGGAGGCAGGGAGTAGGTGTAAGGAGCCCCTTGCTTTCAGCTGCCATTGTACGCTTCCTGCGGACAGCCCTACAACAGGGCTTCTCCTCTGCCCTGGTGGCCCTGGTCCCCTCAGGAGCCCGGCCACCACCAGCGCCTGAGGACACCATGCTCGCTCCATTGGGAACATCACAAGTGCTGTCCCTGGTCATCGGACTGCAGAACCTCCTGGTGCAGGTAAGGCCTTTGCTGAGTGGGACCCTGGCAGTGGGGCTGCATCTCCAGGACAACAGAGGGAAGGGTAGCTGCACCCCTGTCAAGAGCCTGTGTTCCCACTGGGCCTGGAGGCTGGATCGATTGGGACCTTTGAAGTTATCACGACAGAAATGCAACTCAGATTGGCTCACAACTGAGAAGGGCAGTGGTCAGTACTGGCTTCAGGCACAGCTAAATCCCAGAGGCTCAGTGTCACCAGAACCCTATCACCATCTCTTGGCTCTGCTTTCCTGTCAGCTTTCTCCTCAGGCAGGGTTTCCCCCGTGGGATGGTGAGACAACCAACAGCAGCCCCAGCCTATATCCTTCTAGCAGAAAGAAAATTTCTCTCTCCCAAGAGTACCCAGAATTGGCTCATTAGCTTGGCTTGGGTAATGTGCCAATGGCCAGAGGCACAGAACTCTCTGATTGGCCAGGCCTGGCTCAGTGCCCTGCTGGGACCCGGGGTGTATGGTCATCTCTCCATAACCTACATGGACTGAGAGTGAGAGAGGGATGATCCCCCAAAGGAAGAGTGCTACCAGAAGAAGAAGGAATGGATGCCGGATGGGAAGAACAATAGATGCCCACCCCAGAGGGGTTGTGTTTTACAGCTTGGAGAAATCTTGGAGATCATTGTTCATCTAGCCATCACATACTGAGCCTTAGCTCCATGTCAGGGCCTACGAAGAGTGCTGAGGCTGTAGGTCAGGTGCCTGCCTCTAGGAGTTAATGGCCTGGTAGGGGATGCAGCATGTAGATAGGACGTGGTGACACAATGTGATCAGTGCTGTGCTAAAGAGAAGCCCTTGTCTGTGGGTAGTGCAAACGGTTAACGCATTCAGCTACTGACCAAAAGGTTGGAAGTTGGAGTCCACCCGGAGGTGCCTCCAAAGAAAGGCCAGTGACCTAACTTCCAAAAAAATCATCCATTGAAAGCCCTATGGAACACGGTTTTACTCTAACACAGGTAGAATCACTGTGAGTTGGAATCGACTTGACGTCACGTGATTAGAGATTGGTTATATTCATTAATAATCTAGCCTTTCACAGGCCAGATGCCCCTGGGAAAAAAAATCCATATAACAGAATATTTACTATAAAAGGAGGGAATGGGATATGGGCACATCCAAAACAAAACCAAACCCATTGCTTTTGAGTCAATTCCTACTAACAGTGACCCTACAGGACAGAGTAGAACTGTCCCATAGGGATTCCAAGGAGCAGCTGGTAGATTTGAACTGCCAACCTTTTGATTAGCAGCTGTAGCTCTTAACCACTGTGCCATCAGGGCTCCATGGGCACATAGGACATACTCAATAGTCTGAGTGTATGGTGAGTGTGAGGCTAGCTATCTGAGAAGGCTTCCTGGGGGAGGTGCTTGAGCTGGGCTAGAAGGATCAAGTGACTTGTCCTCAGTCCCCAACGCCAGGAGGCATCAGAGATGGGCTTGATCTTGACTGTGGCACCATTTTGTTCTCTGATATGGGCTCATTTCCTCTCCCTGGCTCTGTGGCCTGTTCCCCACCCTTGATTCCTAGGACTTGGTTCTCTTTCCAAGAGCTTATTGACTATTATTTTTAAATAAGGCTTGGACACTGCAGGGTGACCTAGGCTCCAGATATTTATGTTATTTGAGCTAGATATGGACTCTCCGGCTTTTTAGGAGCTTGTCCAAGACAGCCACAGATCCTCATGGTTTGATCTGATGGCAGGGCGTTAGAGGCCAGCAAGTGAGCACAAGGAGGGCACAGGGGGCTTGATTTGAGTAGACTCCACTTGGTGCGCATGTATGATACGGCTGTTTGTAGAGGAATTATGTTCAAGGACTGATCCCCTCTGAGCCTGCACACAGGTTGGGGGATGTTGGGAAATGTAAAGAGACAGAAAATGCCCTAGGAGTCGGCCCTGTGCTGGGCTCGTGGCTGCTGAGTCTTGTCCTGCCAGCACATCCATGACAAGGCTCTGTGTTCTTTGTGGACCAAACCTCTATCACATTATAGCTCTCTGTTGTAAGGTTTCGTTTTCCTATCAGTCTTCCTCATCAGCCTGTGTGCTCCTCAAGGGCAAAGACTGTGTCTGGTGAAGCTCTGTGTCTCCTTCTCCTTGTGGGTTCAGAACCAGTTGAGAAGTTAGGAGTCAGATGGGAACCCAAACCTTAGCTTTCTTGTAGATAAAGTCCATGGTAGAACATAGCTGGGACTTAAGGCCAGAATGGGCTTTTTTTTTTTTTTCTCTCAACATTTTTTATTCCTGAAAATTTTCAGACATACAGCTAAGATGAAAGATCTTACAGTAAACATTCACACACCACCTAGATTCCACCATTAACACTTTACTCACTTTCTCACATCTGCCCAAAAGGAGCTTTTAAACCATCCTCCCCATCTTAGTTATCTAGTGCCGCTATAACAGAAGTACCACAAGTGGATGGCTTTAACACATAGAAATTTATTTTTTCACAGTTTAGGAGGCTGGAAATCTGAATTCAGGTCGCCAGCTCTAGGGGAAGGCTCTCCCTCTCTCTGTCGGTTCTGAGTGAATGTCCTTGTCTCTTTTCAGCTTCTGTTCCTTGGTGATCTTCATGTGGCATGGCATCTGCTTTCCCCCATCTCTGCTTCCTTCTCTATGCCTAATCTGCTCTTTTATATCTCAAGAGAGATTGACTTAAAACACACCCTGTACTTGTTGTTGTAAGGTACCACTGAGTCAGTTTTGACTCATAGCGACTCAGTGTACAACAGGTCCAGTTCTGTGCCATCCTCATGATCTTCATTATGCTTGAGCCTATTGGTGCAACCACTGTGTCAATCCAATCTCATGGAGGGTCCTCCTCTTTTTCTTTGACCCTCTACTTTACCAAGCTTGATGTCCTTCTCTAGGGACTGATCCCTCCTGATAACATGTCCAAAGTATGCGAAAAAAAAGTCTTACCATTCTTGCTTCTAAGGAGCATTTTGGTTATACTTCTTCCAAGACAGATTTGTTCGTTCTTCTGGCAGTCCATGATATATTTGTTATTCTTCATCAATGTGGTAATTCAGAGGTGTCAATTCTTCTTTGATCTTCCCTATTCATTGTCCAGCTTTCACATGCATATGAGGTGATCGATAACACCATGGCTTAGTCAGGCACATCTTACTCCTTAAAGTGACATATTTGCTTTTTAACACTTTAAAGAGGTCTTTTGCAGCAGATTTGCCCAATGCAGTGTGTCATTTGATTTCTTTTTGCTAGTCCAGCCTCATACTTTATTTTTTTCAATTTTTTTATTGTGCTTTAGATGAAAAAGCAAATTAGTTTCTCTTTAAACAATTAATACACATATTGTTTTGTGACATTGGTTGCCAACCCCATGACATGTCAACACTTTCCCCTTCTCAACCTTGGGTTCTCCATTACCAGCTTTCCTGTCCCCTCCTCCCTTCTCATCCTTGCCCTTGGGCTGGTATGCCCATTTAGTCTCTCTCTCTTTTTTTTTTTTTAATGGGCCTGTCTAATCTTTGGGTGAAGGGTGAACCTCAGGAATGACATCAGTATTGAGTTAAAAGGGTGTCTAGGGGCCATACTCTCGGGGTTTCTCTAGTCTCTATCAGACCGTAAGTCTGGTCTTTTTTTGTGAGTTAGACTTTTGTTCTACATGTTTTCCCAGCTCTGTCCAGGAGCCTCTATTGTGACCCTTAGAGGAGGTGGTGGTGGTAGGCTGGCACCATCTATTTGTGCTGGATTCAGTCTGGTGGAAGCTGTGGTAGTTGTGGTCCATTAGTCCTTTGGATTAATCTTTCCCTTGTGCCTTTGGTTTTCTTCATTCTCCCTTGATCCAGACAGGATGAGACCAGTGGAATATCTTAGATGGTCGCTCACAAGCTTTTAAGACTCCAGACACTACTCACCAAAGTAGGATATAGAACATTTTCTTTATAAACTATGTTATGCTAATTGAGCTTCTTATCCCCTGAGACAATGGTCCCTAGCCCTTAGCCCAGTAATTCAGTCACTCAGGGAGTTCGGATGTATCTGTGAAGCTTCCATGACCTTGCCTTGGTCCAGTTGTGCTGACTTCCCCAGTATTGTGTACTGTCCTACCCTTTACCAAAGTTACCACTTACCTATTGTCTATTTAGTGTATTTTCCTCCCCACCCCTCCCCTCCCTCGCAACCATGAAAGATTGTTTCTTTCTGTGTGTAAACCTGTTTATGATTTTTCGTAACAGTGGTCTCATACAGTATTTGTACTTTTGTGATTGACTTATTTCACTGAGCATAATGCCCTCCAGATTCATCCATGTTGTGAGGTGTTTCACAGATTCATCATTGTTCTTTATCGTTGTGTAGTATCCCATAGTTTGTTTCCCCGTTCATCTGTTGAGAGGCACTCAGGTTGTTTCCGTCTTTTTGCTATGGTGAATCATGCTGCAGTGAACGTGGGCGTGCATATGTCTATTTGTGTGACCACTCTTAACTCTCTAGGATATATTCCTACCAGTGGGATTGCTGGATCATATGCTATTTCTATTTCTAGCTTTTTAAGAAAGCACCATATTGTTTTCCAAAGTGGTTGTACCATTTTACATTCCCACCAGCAGCGCGTAATAGTTCCAGGTTCCCTGCAGCTTCTCCAACATTCGTTATTTTCTGTTCTTTTGATTCATCCCAGTAATGTTAGGGTGAGATGGTATGTCATCGTAGTTTTGATTTGCATTTCTCTAACAGCTAGTGACTGTGAGCATTTCCTCATGTGTCTGTTAGCCACTTGAATGTCTTCTTTGGTGAGGTGTCTGTTCATATCCTTTGCCATTTTTAAATTGGATTGTTTGTCTTTTTGTTGTAGAGGTGTTGGATTTTCCTACAGATTTTAGAGATTAGACCTTTGTCGGATTTGTCATAGCCAAAAATTGTTTCTCAGTCTATAGGCTCTCTTTTTACTCTTTTGGTGAAGTCTTTTGGTGAGCATAAGCGTTTAATTTTTAGACGATCCCAATTATCTAGCTTATCTTCTGGTGTTTGTGTATTGTTAGTTATGGTTTGTATCCTATTTATGCCATGTATTAGGGCCTCTAGCGTTGACTCTATTTCTTCTTCTGTGATCTTTGTAGTTTTTGGTTTTATGTTTAGGTCTTTGATCCATTTTGAATTGGTTTTTGTGTATGGTGTGAGGTGCGGGTCCTGTTTCACTGTTTTAAAGATGGGCATCCAGTTTTTCCAGCACCATTTGTTGAAAAGACTGTCTTTTCCCCATTTAATGGGCTTTGGGCCTTTGTCGAAGATCAGGTGACTGTAGATGAATGGATTTATATCTGGGTTCTCCATCCTGTTCCATTGGTCAGTGTGTCTGTTGTTATACCAGTACCAGGCTGTTGTGACTACCATAGCTGTATAGTAGGTTCTGGGGTCAGGTGTGTCATTTGATTTCTTGAATGCTGCTTCCGTGGGTATTGATGGTATTGATTGTGGATCCAAGTAAAATGAAATCCTTGGCACCTTCAGTCTTTTCTCCATTTATCATGATGTTGCTTATTGGTCCAATTGTGAAAATCTTTGTTTTCTTTTGTTGAGGTGCAATCCATACTGAAGATTGTAGTCTTTAATCTTCATCAGTAAGTACTTCAAGTCCTCTTTACTTTCAGCTGGCACGGTTGTGTCATGTGGATAACACCGGTTGTTAATGAGTCTTCCTCCAATCCTGATGCCCTGTTCTTTATATAGTCCAGCTTCTCAGATTATTTGCTCAGCATACAGACTGAATAAGTACGGTGAAAGGATAGAGCCTTGACACGTGATTTTCGTGACTTAAACCATGCAGTGTCCCTTTGTTCTGCTTGGACGACTGCCTCCTGATTTATGTACAGGCTTTAACCACACACTAATACTGTCTAATTATTGTAACGAAGAAAACTCATTGCCAAATAGGATTATAATCACAGGTTTACGAGTTAAGATTTACAGCACATATTTTGGGGGGACACAGTTCAATCCATAACACTCCCCAAGGCCAGACCTGGGACCCACAGGTGGGGAAGCTGTGTCTGCATTACAGTTGCTTTGCTAGCCAGCCAAGATCTCTCAAGTGTTTGAGTTTAAGGGATCATGACCTTTTATACCTTAGCCCTGCCAGGATGGCACAGTGGGCGTTAAACTAGTAGATCACTAGTGAGATAAATCCTTCCTCGGATGAGGAGGAGCTGTAAGAGGCGGGAGGAAGGGAAATACTTTCTCAATAACATTTCTGAGAATGGGCTAACATTCCTGTTTCCGCATTCAGAACATAGGAAAGGGGAAAACAATTCCCCTATATCCAGTATCCAGCAGAAAGCCAGGCACAAAATTGGTGTTCAGCGTTGTAGAATGAGCGAGTGAGACAACGTAGCTAGCTATTCAGGCACTCACAGATCTAAGGGAGACATATGAACAAAAATGATAATAATTAATGCCAAAGTGACCTATTAGTTGAATCAAGGAAGGATTCACAGGGGAGGTGGCATTCAGACAAGCTCTTGAACAATGAGAAAGCTTTCTTTAAACCACTGGCCTAAGCGCCAGGGACAGGGCAGGGGAAGTGACCTACTGTAGCACCATCACCATTTGCCTCCCTGCCTAGGAGCTGAATGTTTCCCAGGCCTGTCACACTCACGTCTGCCTTTGGCAGTTTTCATCCTCAGCAGTTCGTGGGAAGGGGAAGCCAGCTAGAATAACTCCTGAATTCCCCCATATAGAAGCTACCGGGCCTACACTGGTAGAGTGTAGGAGAGTGTTGGTGAGAAGCCTGACCACCTCACAGCCACTGTCTCTGTTACTGTCTGATGAATAGGAGGCAGCTGATTTATCAGAAATACCCCAGGACAGGAGAGCAGTAGGATGCAGACCCCAAATACTTGTAAAAAGACCAGACTTAATTGTCCACCTGAGACTAGAGGGACTCCGGAGGTCTTGGTCCCCGGACCTTCTGTTAACCCAAGATAGGAACCATTCCCAAAGCCAACTCTTCAGACAGGAATTGGACTGGCCTATGATTGGGTTTTTTTTATAAGATAGAAAATGATACTGATGAGGAGTGGGCTTCTTAGATCAGGTAGACACATGAGACTATGTGTGCAGCTCCTGTCTGGAGGGGAGATGTGAAAGCTGAGGGGACAGAAGCTGACTGAATGGACATGTAAACACAGAGTGGAGAGAAGGAATGTGCTCTCATTAGAGGGAGAGGAGTTATAGCAAGGTGTATATAAGGTTTTGTATGAGAGACTGGCTTGATTTGTAAACTTTCACTTAAAGCACAATAAAAATATAAACATAAAAAACCCAAGGAGCAAAGGCCAGGCAGCCCTTTCCTTCTTTTTCTCACCGCCACATACCCTAGAAGTTCCTGACCTTCTGTGTTCGCCACAGTGACCCTTCTGTCACTGCCCAGGACCCGAGGGCATATATGGGAGAGTCCCCCTGTTTCTCTGTCCTTTTCTTAGGCTTAGAGAAGCCTCCCTCATACCCTGCCCCTGCTTTATTGTATAAAAAAAGCTATTTGTCCCTTCAGACATTTAACAAAAATTTATTTCACAAAATCCAAGGATAAAGGAAGTCTCTCTCCCGTGAATTTCCAGAATGGCTTTTTCACTCATCACTTTTTATTATATATGATGAGTAGCTTGCATTTCTGTCTTCTCTCATAAAACTGTGAACTTCTTTTAGTCAAAAACTTCCCATGCCTGGGATGGCCAGAGAAGGCTTCACAGAGAAGGTGGCATTTGAGCTCAGTTTTTTTTTTCGAAGGGCGTGTGGACTTTGTTCACGCAGACGCAGAGGGAGGGGCATTCCAGGCAGGAGAGCAGCAGGAACAAAAGCACAAAACATGAAAAAGTGTAGTGGGTGGGGCAGAGAGAAGCAGCAAAACAGCGAGGCAGGGGCCGTACTGAGCAATGTCTCTGTGTCGGGCTAAGGAGCACTGTGGGGAGGCAGGAAAGGGCTTAGAGGGTGGGGTGGAGAGAAGCAGCAGAACAGCGAGGCAGGGGCCAAACTGGGAATGTCTTCTGTGCCAGGCTAAGGAGCGCTGTGGGGAGGCAGGATAGGGCTTAGGTCAGTTTGTATAGCCGTGGTAGAGAGGATGCATGGGAGGGAAAAGCCTGGGAACTGGTGAGGAAGAGGTGATAACAATGATCCCAGAAAATAACAGCGAGGCCACTTCATACCCCCTGGGAAGGATAAAATCAAAAAGGCAATAACAAGTGTCCCGAGTGTGGGTGTGGAGAAAAGGGAACCCTTGTTCTTTCCTGCTGGGAAAGTAAAATAGTGAACCACCTTGGAAACCGGTTCGGCATCTCCTCGAATTGTCCAACACAGAGTCACCACATGGCCCTGCACTCCCACTCCTAGGCATACACCCGAGAGAAGTGAAAACGTGTGTCCACACAGAAACTTGTATATGAATGTTTACAGCAGCGTCATTGATAGTGGCCCAAAATGGAAAAAAACCTAAATGTTTTTTTTTTTTGCCCATCATGGAGACGTGAGGCCAGGGGGTGCCCTGCAGTGCTAGCAGATGGTCCCCGCCCTGTCTTGGAGGGGGTGGGGTGCAGGGTTTGGACTGGCTGAGAGTGAGGGGAGATGGGATGCTTTCCTGCTGCCTTCTCTCCCTCCTCCCCTGCAAAGCCAGCTCTCAGCCAGACCTCTCTGTGTGCCTTTAGCAAATGCTTAGAGCAGCCCTTGTCTTTGTCCAGTCCTGCGCCTGGAGGTTCAGACCGAGGCTACATAGCAGTTCTCTGGGCTGGTTGGTTTTGCTTTCCAGGGTTTGTCAACCAGGGTCAGATGGTCTTTCAGGCTATACCCCTGGGGAGCCTCCAGGGAGGGAGAAAATTGGACTTGAGCAGGAAAGAGACAGATATCCTGGGTGCTCAGGCTTGGCTTGCTGATTAGGGAGAGAGGGGACTGTGTGATCAGATTGGAAATTAGGGAGCTAATTAGTTTTATTAACCTTGAGGCTTTGATCTCAAGGATCATTCAGATGTCAGGGCCAAGGTTCTTTGAGAGTCAGAGATGAGAAAGAAGGGGAGAGAGAGCAACATGCACTGAGTGCCTTCTCTGCGCAAGGCTATGGGCTGGGTACTTGGCATATATTATTTATTCACTACCACTCTTCTGAAACAAAAAAAGCCCCCAAAAGCCCAAACCTGTTGCCATCAAGTCGATTCTGACTCATAGCAATCCTATAGGACAGACTAGAACTGCCCCATAGGGTTTCCAAGGTTATCACTTTTATGTAAGCAGACTGCCACGTCTTTTTCCCATGGAGCAGCTGGTGGGTTCGAACCACCAGCCTTTCAGTTAGCAACTGAGCACTTAACCACTGCACCACCAGAGCTCCTCAATACTCTTCTATAAGGTGGAAATTATCTCAGTTTTATAGACAAGGAAACAGAGTCCCAGAGTGTTAAGTCACTTGCCCAAGATTTAGGTCAGGATTCAAACCTAAGTCATTCTGGCTCGAAAGCCCGTGTTCTCTCAGTGTTCCACGAAGTGCCAGGGAAACAGGCAGAGCATCTTGTGAACAGAGCCGTTGTTACCTAGTGTAGTCCCGGCTGTCCTGGTGCACTGCTGCCCAGCTTCTCAGCCACCAGCCAGGGGCCCTCGTGGGTTGTGTGGGGTAATACGGGCACAGAGTCACAGAGTGCAACTGGGAATTAGATGGCCTAGGTTTTGGTTCCAGACTTGCCACCGACTACCCAGGTGTCCACAGATCAAGTGTTCCCTTTCTGGCCTCCTTTTTCTTATCCGTAAAATGAGGTGGGTGAGTTAGATCAACCATTTCAAGCTGTGTTCCTTGCAGGCCCTAGGGTTCTGTGGAGAAGACTCAGGGGCTGCTAAAGGGGGAGACTGTTTCCACTCTTGTGCCTGTCGCTAAGGTATCACCATTTATTGAGTATTTATTCTGTGCCAGGCACTGGTTAAACACTCCATATCCATCTTCTCATCTAAGCCTCTTAGCAACCCAGGTACTCTTTTGTTCATAGTCACAGATGACAAAACAGACTCAGCAAGGTTAAGTAATTTCCCCAGGGTCGCACAGCTGGTAAGTGACCAAGTTTGCCTCATACATTTAACCGCAGGCTGCACTGCCTTCCAAAGAATACCATGAGGAGTGTAGGATTTTTTGTTAGTGTTTACATTTTAAAAAATCTGTTTTATTGAGATATAGTTTACATACAATAAAATTCACCAATTTTAAGCATGATTGGATGAGTTTTGACAAATATGTACAGTTGTGTAAATATGGCCACAATCATGATATAGAATATTTCCATCACCCCATAAAGTTCCCTGTGCTCCTTTGTCCTCAGTCCCCTCTCTGTCCCCGCCCCCTTGGCAACCACTGATCTACTTTCTGTCACTGTAGGTTTGCCTCTTCTAGGATTTTTTCTAATGAAAGCATATGGTATTTGGTCTTGCGTGTCTAACTTCTTTCACTTAGCATACCCTTCTGAGACTTATTCATATTGTTTTACCCGTAATTCTTTTTTTGTGGCAAAAGTAATTCATTTACTTTTATTGCTGGTTAGTATACCATCGTATGGCTACACCATAGTTTATTTATCCGTTCACCTGTTGATAGATATGTGGGATTTCCAGATTTGAGGCTATTATGAATAAAGTTACCCTTAATATTCAAGTACTAGTCTTTGCGTTTTCATTTCTCTTGCTGTGTATCTAGGAGTGGGACTGCAGGCCAATCATGTGTTAGTATTCTGTTGCTGTGTAACAAAGTACCGCAAGTTTAGCAGCTTAAAACAACACGCATTTATTATCTCACAGCTCCGTAGGTCAGAAGTCTGGGTGGGCTCAGCTAGGTTCTCTGCTTAAGGTCTCTCAAGGCTGAAACCAAGGTGTCACCCAGGCTTGGCTCTTTTCTGGAGGCTCTGGGGGAAGAATGCACTCCTTGCAGTGGTAGGACTGAGGTTCTGGTTCCCTTGCTGGCTGTCAGCTGGGGATCCGCTCTTTAATTTCTCTCACATTCCTTCTCATTTGGCCCTTTCCACTGTCAAACCAACATGGCATGCCAGGTCCTTCTCACACTTTCGGTCTGATTTCTTCTACCACTGACTGGAGAAGTCTCTGTTTTTAAAGGGCTTGTGTGGTTAGATTAGACCCTCTCAGACAATCTCCTTTTTTGGCATACCATAACATAACCACAGGGCTAACACCAGGAGGCACAGGTCATGCAGCCATCTTAAAGTTCTGCCCACCACATATGGTGATGTGTGGTTAACTCTGTAAGAAGCCATCAAAGTGCTTATCAAAGCAGCTGCACCATTTTACCTCCCCCTGCTGTGTGTGGGAGCTGCAGTTGCCTCACGTCCTCACCAACCCTTGGTATTTATTGTCAGTCTTTTTAATCTTGGCTTTTCTAGTGGTTGTGTAAGTAGCTCTGGTGGTGCAATGGTTAAGCACTTGGCTGCTAACTGAAAGACTGGCAGTTCAAACCCACCCAGCAGCTCTGTGGGAGAAAAATCTGGCCATTTGTAAAGATCAAAGCCTAAAAAACCCTGTGGAACAGCTCTACTCTGTCACCCGCGGTCACTATGAGTCAAAATCAACTCAGTGACACCCAACGTGTGGTTATGTAGTAGTATCTCATGGTGGTTTTAATTTGTATTTACCTAATGACTAATAATATTGAGATCTTTTTATTTGCTAATTAGCATATCAGATTTTGATGAAAGAATCTACTGCTTTAAAAAGAAGAAAAACACTGGAACCCACTGGCTTAGATAAACTCTCAAGCTCTTCCAGGGTCAGTACTCTGTGAATCTGTGGCCACACAGGGTCTCCTTTTCAGAAACAAACAGCCACTCAAGTGCAGGTGCTCTGTGTGTGGGTGAGAGATAAACAATCAAAAAAATTGATTACCTATAAGTCCAAAATTTCAAATCTGAAATTCTGAAATCCAAATAGCCCTGACAACCGAATATTTTTTCTTAGTTGGCACCATGACCCATTGGCTGCAAAACCTGACATGAACTTCTGTGTTTTGCAGAAGGACCCTCTGCTGTCCCAGTCCTGTGTTGGCTGCCTGGAAGCCTTGCTTGATTACCTGCATGCCCGGAGCCCAGAAGTCGGTAGACATCCTCCCTATTCTCTGCTGTTCCCATAGCGGGAGTTGGGGGAGCCAGCCCCTGCCTATCCCCAGAATCCCATTTGCTTTCATCCTTTTAACAACATTGCTGGGATGCTGTGGTGCTCATTTTACAGCTGAGGATGCTGAGGTTGAGTGAGGTCATGGGACATGCCTGACCAAGGTTTCAGAGCTCTCAGGTGGCTGAGCCATTCCTGTACTGCCTCAGACAATAGTGGGGCAGTTTGACTGAGCCAGGCAGCAGAGGTGGATAACAGGCTAGGCAGGTGGAAGCCTCCTGGGGTCAGTGTGTCCCCCGCTCTGCCTCTGACTGAGCAACCCTCCTCTTCGAGCCAGGAGGAGAAAGTCCTCTTTAGCAGCGTTCCAAGGCCTTTGGAAACACAGTGTTAACCCCCCATGGGCCTGGTGCTTCCCGCAGCACTCCACGTGGCCTCCCAGCCCTGGAATCGATTTTTGCTGTTTACCCTCTTGGATGCTGGAGAGAATTCCTTCCTCAGACCTGAGGTCTTGAGGCTCATGACCCTGGTAAGTGCAGAAGGGATGGTCTTGTGGTCTGAAGAATGTCATGAGCTGGGTGGTCCTGAGGAGGCCAGGCACACCTTAACCTTGGGTGATCCTAACCCTCAGAGAAGGTAGATGAGCCAGGCAGGCCCCACCCTGCAAGAGGCCTGTTCAGAGAGCTCCCCTAAATGCCCACATCTGTAGGACCCCAAGAGACCCAGAAACCCATCCTCTTGTTCACTTACTCATGAAGCGTTGACCAGGGCCTGCTTGCCACATGCCAGGCCCTATGCGAGGAACCAAACACACTCAGCCTGGAGAAGGAGACAGACAGCAAATAAGCTGATATTCAAATTACAGTGTTAGTGGGATGCAGACCCCAAATTCTTGTAAAAAGACCAGACTTAATGGTCTGACTGAGACTAGAAGGACCCCAGAGGTCATGGTCCCCAGACCTTCTGTTACCCCAAGATAGGAACCATTCCCAAAGTCAGCTCTTCGGATAGAGATTGGACTATGGGATAGAAAATGATACTGGTGAGGAGTGAGCATCTTGGATCAAGTAGATACAGGGGACTATTGTGGGAAGCTCCTGTCTGGAGGGGAGATGAGAAGGCAGAGGGGGTGAGAAGCTGGCCAAATGGACACGAAAACAGAGCGGAGGGAAGGAGTGTGCTGTCTCATTAGAGGGAGAGCAACTAGGAGTATATAGCAAGGTGTATTTAAGTTTTTGTATGAGAGACTGACTTGGCTGGTAAACTTTCACTTAAAGCACGATAAAAATTTAAAAATCAAATTAAAATACAGTGTTGTCAGTGGTAGAGTAGAGGATACACAAGTGCCTGGCCTGCAGGAAGTGCCCAGTGAATAAACAACAAAGCCACGAACCTGTGAATAACAGTGAACAGGTCAACCTACAGATTGGGAAAGAATTTTCAGCTATGACATCTCCAACCAGCGCCTGATCTCTAAATCTATATGATTCTGTTAAAACTCAACCACAACAAGACAAACAACCCAATCAAGAAGTGGGCAAAGGATATGAACATGCACTTCACTAAAGAAGATATTTGGGCAGCTAACAGATACATGAGAAAATGCTCTCGATCATTAGCCATTAGAGAAATGCAAATTAAAACTACGATGAGATTCCATCTCACTCCAACAAGGCTGGCATTAATCCAAAAAACACAAAATAATAAATGTTGGAGAGGCTGCGGAGAGATTGGAACTCTTATACACTGCTGGTGGGAATGTAAAATGGTACAACCACTTTGGAAATCTAGCTGGCCTTTTCTTAAAAAGTTAGAAATAGAACTACCATACAACCCAAAAATCCCATTCCTCGGAATATACCCTAGAGAAATAAGAGCCTTCACACGAACAGATATATGCACACTCATGTTTATTGCAGCTCTGTTTACAATAGCAAAAAGCTGGAGGCAACCAAGGTGCCCATCAACGGATGAATGGTTAAATAAATTGTGGTACATTCACACAATGGAATACTACACATCGATAAACAACAGTGACGAATTGATGAAACATCTCATGACATGGAGGAACCTGGAAGGTATTATGCTGAGCGAAATTAGAGGCAAAAGGACAAATATGGTATAAGACCACTTATAAGATCTTGAGAAATAGTATAAACTGAGAAGAACACATACTTTTGTGGTTATGAGGAGGGGAGGGAGGGGGGGTGGGAGAGGGCTTTTTACTGATTAGTTAGTAGATAAGAACTACTTTAGGTGAAGGGAAGGACAATACTCAATACACGGAAGTTCAGCTCAACTGGACTGGACCAAAAGCAAAGAAGTTTCCAGGATAAAATGAATGCTTCAAAGGTCAGCGGAGCAAGGGCAGGGGTTTGGGGACTATGGCTTAAGGGGACATCTAAGTCAACTGGCAAAATAATTCTATTATGAAAACATTCTGCATCCCACTTTGAAATGTGGCGTCTGGGGTCTTAAATGCTAACAAGTGGCCATCTAAGATGCATCAATTGGTCTCAACCCACCTGGATCAAAGGAGAATGAAGAACACCAAGGTCACACGATAACTAAGAGCCCAAGAGACAGAAAGGGCCACATGAACTAGAGACTTACATCATCCTGAGACCAGAAGAACTAGATGGTGCCCGGCCACAACCGATGACTGCCCTGACAGGGAGCTCAACAGAGAACCTCTGAGGGAGCAGGAGATGAGTGGATGCAGACCCCAAATTCTCATAAAAAGACCAGACTTAATGGTCTGACTGAGACTAGAAGAATCCCGGCAGTCATGGTCCCCAAACCTTCTGTTGGCCCAGGACAGGAACCATTCCCGAAGACTACTCATCAGACATGGAAGGGACTGGACAATGGGTAGGAGAGAGATGCTGATGAGGAGTGAGCTACTTGTATCAGGTGGACACTTGAGACTGTGTTGGCATCTCCTGTCTGGAGGGGAGATAGGAGGGTAGAGAGGGTTAGAAACTGGCAAAATTGTCATGAAAGGAGAGACTGGAAGGGCTGACTCATTAGGGGGAGAGTAAGTGGGAGTACGGAGTAAGGTGTATATAAGCTTATATGTGACAGACTGACTTGATTTGTAAACGTTCACTTAAAGCTCAATAAAAATTATTATAAAAAAATAGTGAACAGGTCAGTGGATGAACGTGGACACAGAGAAAGGGTCATTACTTTCCCCAGGCCAGGACGGAGATGTAAGAATGTAGTAGGCACTCAATAAATGCCTTTTTTTTTTTTTTTTTTAATAAAACCAAAGAACATTCAGCAGTGAAGGTAACATTTTAGCTGAGACTTAAAGGACAAAAAGGCAGAGAGGAGGCAAAGTCAGTAGGTTGTGAGAACAGCAGGGACAAGAGCACGTAGCGGTGTGTTAGGGGCCCAAATATACTTCATTTTGGCCATGCATGTGAGGTGCAAGGTGCTGGTGGGCAAGTGCGGGGCAAAGCCCAAGGGGCCATCAGGAGCCAGCCCTGCCTACCCTCCCCACTGTGAGCTCTTTGAAGGCTGGGGCCTTTCTGGCCTTCAAATCTGTGTTCCCAGCCCAGTGCTGTCATGGCAGGGGTACAGGACATGTCTGTGGATGAAAGTGATGCTGGATCACTGGGTGTGGGGTTTTCTCCCTGGGCCAGTTTGTGCGCTTCCGGAGCAGCAACATCCTGTCTCATGAAGAAGTGGGTCATGTTCTACAAGGCGTGGCTTTGGCAGACCTGTCTGCGCTCTCAAGCACCACACTCCGGGCTTTGCACGGCTTCTTCCTGCAGGTGGGTGAGGAGGGGGTGCCGTGGAGCCCGTGGGAAGCCAGCCCTCGGTGCAGAGTGAGCACTCTGGTCGTAGCAGTCAATGGGGGGTTGGGAGTGCAGGAAGCAGGGAGTTGATGTTGGCACCTGCGGGGAGGAGCAGTCCATGGGCTTGTGTGGGCTGGATGCAGAGCAGGCCTGGCTCCCACCCTCTCATCCCTCAGGTCCGGAGCATGGGCCTCCTGGCCGAGCCCAGCACAGCCCAGACCCTGCAGGCATCCTTGGAAGGCCTTTCTACCCAGGCTTCCTCAGCCCAGCCACACCTGCAGGACATGCTGTATCCTTTCTTGCACCAGAGAGCCTTGGCCTGGGCAAAGTCACTGAGGCCACCAAAAGCTACAGCATCATGAGGGGCACAAACCCCAGCCCTGGGAGAGAGGTGTACTGTCTACATCCCTGTCCTCTAAAGCAAGGAGTCAGTGAGAATTAACAGGGTAGCAACAGCAGTAACTTGTTCTGTGAATGAAGTTCCTCCTGCGGGTCATGGCAGCCAGGTAGTGGTAATGTAGGTGTAATGCCTACCTCCTAGGCTTGTTTCAAGGACTACGTGAGTTAGTATGTGTAAAGTGCTTACAACAGCACCTGGCCCATGTGAGTGCTGTATGGTAACTGAGGTGCCCAGGATCACACAACTAGTAAGTGGTTAGCGTCAGGATTTGACCCCAGATTTCTCTCTCCAAAGCCACCTCAGCACACTCGGGAAGGAGCTTGGCCTTCCCCACAGGCTTTGGAGAGAACCACCCATGCCCAGTTAGCACTGGTGCTTCCCTCAGCCCACACATGGGGAGGCTGGCCTGTCCCTGAGAAAGTCCCCTCTGGGGCGGTCACTGTGGTGCTCCAGAGACACTGCGGTCTGGGGAGTGGGAGAAGAAAGGGGTGTTTCCTTGCCACCCCACTGCTGCCTCCTGGCTCTTGTCCTTCCCCTCCCACGGAACAGCTTCCTGTGCCCGGGTGCTAAGGTCCAATTTTAGAATCCGTCCCACTATTCTTAGGAGCCTCTGTTCTTGTCTGACCTTTCTTGCCCTTTTTGGTTCTGGAAATGTGTTCCCCCATGGTTGGCCCTACATCTCTGTTGTTCTCCTTTCATGCTTTGCTGCCAGCTGCCTGGGAGGGGTGGCCATATCCCTGTCCCACATCAGAGACTGACCCCCAGGACTTGAAGGCCCAGAAATGGAGAGAACTGAAGCCTGGAGACAATGGCAGGGCACAGTTGTTGAAGAAATGGATGACAAGTACAGCCATTCAGTTGTTGAATTGTTCCACTGTTGCACTGTTGGAATGGCATCAGGAAATAGAAATACCCTCACATGCCTGCGTGGGCTCTCCAAAACGTTTCACTCTAGTCTGGCCTCCGTTGGGTTGGTTCCCCAGCCAGTCGGACAGCCAACGCTTCAGCAAGGAGTGCTGGATGGCCTCCTCAGGGGAAAGCGGGCAGGGTTATGTTCTAACAGGAGGAGCACCAGCTGAGCGCTTCCCTTGTGCCCAGAGAGCAGCGGCCAGGCCGTCCTCATCCCTGGCTGGGCGGGCAGGGAGAGGTCCTTGGGGATGGGGACCGTGTGACCCAAGTTCTCCGAGAGGCACTTGACAATTTCCAGGCAAGAAGCTGAGCCAGGTTAAACCCTTCTCAGTCTTCTAGCTCCGCGAAACCGTCCAGGCTTCAGCTCTTCCCTGGCTAACGGAGGTCCCTGTCTTCTCCCAGTTCCCGCCCCTCACGGCCCTCCTGCGCTGACATTTCCCTACCCGCGTGTGCCGTTGCCTAGGCAGTGTCTCCGCTCCGCGACCCACGGGTTCCAAGCTCGGCCCGGCCTCCCGCCCCCCCGGCCAGCGAGACCCCAGAGGGCGAGGCCGTCCTCCCTCCTGGGGGGCGGCTGCAGCGACCCCGCACTAGGCGGGCTGCACCGCGCCCTATCGCGAAGACACAAGCCCCCGGACACAGTCGATGGGCTGGAGGGGCGAGCGCGGGCGCCCCGACTCTGCACCCGGTCTCTGCCAGTTCCTCGAAAAAGATTAAAAACAAACGTGCTGGTCACGACCCACTGACTCGGTCTGGGAACTGCAGTTTCAAAACGGTCCCAGGCGACGGCGCAGGTCCGGGAGGGCGCGCGGGCGGCCGCCCGCCGGCAGCGCCAGGCCCCCGTTTGCTGACGCGCCCGTGAGGGCACAGACCCCACATGCAAGCGACGGCACCCAGCCCGACGCTAACCCGGTCGGCAGGAGCGCGGGGCGGGCGGGAAGCGAACCGAGGCCGGAGCCCGGACGGCGGGGCGGGGCCGGAAGTGAGGTCAGGGAGCGGGACTGTCGCGGCCGGCGCTCATTGGCCGGGGAGGCGCGGTGGGCGGGGCGGGGCTCTCGGCAGCGCTCGCAGGGTGTTCCAGGTTCGTCTTTGCCGGGTTCCTGGCGACCCTCGTGCCGCGCGCCCGGGGCCCTGCCTGCATCCCCTTCCTGCACGCCCGGGCCGGTAGGTGGTGGTGGGGCGCCCAGGGGTGGGGGTCGGAGACCGGGGACCGGGGACCCGGACCCACTGCAGGGGGCGGGAGTGGACTTGCGGCCACGGGCTCCTGTACCCATTGGAAGGACTGTCCTCGTCCGGGAGCCCGAAGACTGGGGCAGCAGCCCAGGTCCGCGAGCTCAGGGCCCGCCAAGACCGCGTCACCGCTCAGTATCCTCCGTGCAAAGTAGTCTCAGAGCGCTCTGGGGCCGAGTGGCCGAGAAGCGGGAGCAGCAGGCAGCGTCCGCCTCCTCTTTTCGGTTTTGCTTCCCCACTTCTTTCCTGCTTCAGCCATTGCTGGCTGGCTGATACTCCCTAACTCCAGATCTACCCTAGCCGTAGTCTGGGTCCCTTGGGTCTGGCGCGTGAAGTGGAAGGTGGAGGGCCCTGCGTGATTTTGGACGATTCCTGCCCTTTCTGTTGTCTTTTGGGAAGGGATGACCTCTGTGCCCCTTTGGCTCTCACGGTCTGTTGGGTGACGGGTCATTTTTATATGGCCTTTCTAGCCATGATCTATCTGGTAAGCCCAACCAAATGATTGGGCGGGGTTATGCAAATAAGGTGCTTGTGCTCCACCAAGGAGATTGGACAGCTTGCCAGTAGTGTAAATTAGGTGCCTGGAACCGTAACGAGGGGATTGGTTAGTTTTGCCATCTGCTGGGCTTAAAACGAGCCATCCCAGAAGCAGAAAAAGGGACCTTAAACTACCACTAAGAAAAAAGTTGGGAGCTGAGTCTATCCTTTGGACCCGGGATCCCTGAACTGAGAACCTCCTAGACCTAGGAGACAGCTGTAATACCAGAGACAGTGCAAGATGGTGAGAAGCTGCAGCAGCAGAACTTGGAGGCTGGCAGGAGACTGCACGTTGGTTGGGCTTCCCAGCCCAGGGAGCAAGAAAGCTGAGAGCCTTCTGGCAGGAGGCTTCCTGGCAGAGTAGGGTGCCTCCAGGCACTGGGCAGAGCTGGGCTTACTGACCCACTGAACAAGAAAGCCGAGCACCTTCATGGAGGAGGCTTGCTGGCGGTGTACAGTGCCTCTGGGCACTTAGTGGAGCTAAAGAGCTCTGTACCACTTGCCCAAGCAGGGCAGAGTCTATGCCGGCCCAAGGGGCCCAGGGCTAGGGAAAAGCCTACACATGGACACAGCCAAGAAGCTGTCCTGACTGAAGAACTGTGTCCTGAGTTGTTCTTGATCCTGGATTGTAACCTGTTATTTCCCTAATAAACCCCATATTCATGAGTATGGCCTGTGAATTCTGTGTGATCATTGCAACGAATTATCGATCCCAGCAGAGGAGCAGAAAGTGCAATGGGAGGGACAGCTGCTGTCAGAATTGGTAAAAAGGTTGGAGAGAGAACGTATGTCTGGCCTCTGCCTCTTAGTAATCAGCTTTGGGTTGTCGATCTTGATTCTCCTTTCCCCTTGTGAAGTTAGACGAGGAGGTCTGGCACCGCCGCCATGCCATTTTTACACTATGTAAAACAGCCTCTCCTGCCTGGGGCGCGGGTCTTGGTAGAAGAGTGGTCAGCTCTGGGGCAGCCTGTGCCCATTTAGAAAGAGACAGGAGACTGAGCACTGGGATTAGAGTCTAATAGACTCTGGGTCAACTGTGACTAGCTGCTCGACTTTAGGATCGTCACCTCACTTCCTTTAGACCTTGGTTTCCATATTGGTAAAATTGGGCAGCTGTCACTTGGGTGTGAGGCCTCTCCTGACCACTGTACATAATATCGCAGCCTACCTACTCCTTCTCATCATTCCATCCTTTTTTACAAGTTTATTGATTGTTTCTTACCCCCGCTGGAAGGAACATAAGTGCTGTTAGTGCAAGGGGATTTGTTGGTTGTGTCCCTGTGGCAGTGCCTGGGACGTAGCCGGTGCTCAGTAACTGTTTGTGGAATGTTGTCTGGCAGGAGCAGGTGCTGCACATGGTGTCTGTGGTTCCACAGTGAGTGGCTGTCCTTTTGCCTAAGACTGCTCTGCCCCCTTCCCACCCCTGTGGCCCTTCTTCCTTTCTGATGACAAGTCAAGGAAGGAGGGTGACGTAGATTGAATTGTGTCCCCCAAAAATGTGTGTCAACTCGGCTAGGCCATGATTCCCAGTCTTATGTGATTGTGCACCATTTTGTTACCTAATGTGATTTTCTTCTGTGTTGTAAATCCTACCTCTATGATGTTATGAGGTGGGATAGGCTAGGCAGAAGTTATGTTAATAACACAGGACTCAATCTATGAGATTGTTGTTAGGTGCCATTGAGTCAGTTCCCATGCATAGCGACCCTGTGCACAACAGAACGAAATACTGTCTGTTCCTGCACCCTCCTCACAATGATTGCTGTGCTTGACCCCATTGTTGTACTCGCGGTGTCCATCCATCTCATTGAGGGTCTTCCTCTTTTTCGCTGACCCTGTACTTTACCAAGCATGGTGTTCTTCTCCAGGGGCTGATCCCTCCTGACAACATGTCCAAAGTATGTGAGACATAGTTTCACCATCCTTGCGTCTAAGGAGGACTCTGGTTGTACTTTTTCTAAGACAGATTTGGTCGTTCTTTTGGCAGTCCATGGCATATTTCAATATTCTTCGCCAACACTGCAATTCAAAGACATAGCTTCTTCTTTGGTCTTCCTTATTGTCCAGCTTTTGCATGCATATGAGGCGATTGAAAACACCATGGCTTGGATCAGGCACACCTTAATCCTCAAGGTGAGCAAAAAAACAAAAACCAAACCCACTGCCGTCGAGTCAATTCCGACTCATAGCGACCCTACAGGACAGAGTAGAACTGCCCCATAGAGTTTCCAAGGAGCGCCTGGCGGATTTGAACTGCAGACCTCTTGGTTAGCAGCCGTAGCGCTTAACTACTATGCCACCAGGGTTTCCCCTCAATATAACATCTTTGCTTTTTAGCACTTTAAAGAGGCCCTTTTTGCAGCAGATTTGCCCAGTGCAATGCGTTTTTTGATTTCTTGACTGCTGCTTCCATAGGTGTTGATTGTGGATCCAAATAAAATGAAGTCCTTGACAACCTCAATCTTTTCTTTGTTTATCATGATGCTGCTTATTGGTCCACTTGTGAGGACTTTTTTTTTTTTTTTTTAATTGTGTTTTAACTGAAAGTTTACAATAAAAGTCAGCCTCTCATACGAAAACTTATACACACCTTGCCATGTAACCCTAGCTGCTCTCCCCCTAATGTGACAGCACACTCCTCCACCCTGTATTCCACGTGTCCGTTCAACCAGCTCCTGCCCCGCTCTGCCTTCTCATCTCGCCTACAGGCAGGAGCTGCCCACATAGACTCTTCTGTCTCCTTAAGGCAAGAAGCTCACTCCTCAGATTTTTGTTTTCTTTTTATGTTGAGGTGTAATCCATACTGAAGACTGTGGTCTTTAATCTTCATCAGTAAGTGCCTCAAATCCTCTTCACTTTGAGCAAGCAAAGGTGTGTCATCTGCATAACCCAGGTTGTTAATGAGTCTTCCTCCAATCCTGATGGCCTGTTCTTCACATAGTCCAGCTTCATGAATTGTTTGGTCAGCATACAGATTGAATAGGTATGGTGAAAAGATACAACCCTGATGCACACCTTTCCTGGCTTTAAACCATGCAGTAGCCCCTCGTTCTGTCCGAACAACTGCCTCTTGATCCACGTATAGATTCCTCATGAGCACAATTAAGTGTTCGGGAATTCCCATTCTCCGCAGTGTTGTCCGTAATCTGTTATGATCCACACGGTTAAATGCCTCCGCATAGTCAGTAAAACACAGGTAAACATCTTTCTGGTATTTTCTGCTTTCAGCCACGATCCATCTGACAGCAGCTATGATATCCCTGGTTCCACCTCCTCCTCTAAATCCAGCTTGAACTTCTGGCAGTTCCCTGCCTATATACTGCTATAGCCAGAATGATCTTCAGCAAAATTTCCTTGCATGTGATGTTAATGATATTGTTCCATAATTTCTGCATTTGGTTGGATCACCTTTCCTGGGAATAGGTATAAATATGGATCTCTTCCAGTCGGTTGGCCAGGTAACTGTCTTCCAAATTTCTTGGCATAGACGAGTGAGCACCTCCAGTGCTGCATCCATTTGTTGAAACATTTCAATTGGTATTCCATCAATTCTTGGAGCCTTGTTTTTCGCCAATGCCCTCAGTGCAGTTTGGATTTCTTCCTTTGGTACCATAGGTTCCTGATCATGTTATTTCTTGAAAGATTAGGTTTTGTCTAAAGCTAATCTCTTTTGAGATATAAAAAAAAAAAGCGAGCAGAGAGACAGGGGGACCTCATACCATCAAGAAAGTAGTTCTAGGAGAAGCATGCTTCCTTTGGATCCAGGGTCCCTGCGCCAAGAAGCTTGGGGAAGATTGATGACAAGGACCTTCCTCCAGAGCTGACAGAGGGAGAAAGCCTTTCCATGGAGCTAGCACCCTGAATTTGGACTTCTAGCATAGTAGACTGTGAAAGAATAAACTTCTGTTTGTTGAAGCCATCCACTTGTGGTATTTTTGTTATAGCAGCACCAGATGACTAAGACAGAGGGAAAACCCAGAAATTCCACATTCCCTCAGACTGGCCAGGGACTGACTCCTTGCCCAGACACATTCCTAGGACGCCAGGATGGGAGCTGAGAGATAATAATACTCACCAACTCCTGTGTCCCCAGGCACAGTGCCTTGCCCAGTCCTCCCTCCCTGCAGCAGGCAGGTGGCCTGCTTATCCCCATTTTACAGATGAGGAAGCTGAGGTTCAGAGAGGCCAAGCAACTTGCCCAAGGTCCTACAGTCAGGCAGACCAGGGCTCTAGCCCAGGGCTCTCTGACGTCAATCCCTGTGCTTTGCGCTTTCCTACATTCCTGACATTTATCTTCCCTCCTCCCTCCTGCCATCTCACTCTCTTTACTGTGTGCCTGCTGGTCACAAGGCTCAGGGCTGGGGCTTCAGGCCTCCCCAGGGCAGAATTCTGGTGTTTGGAGGCTGTGCTGAGTCAGAGCTGGGGTCCCTCCTGAGGACGTCACTATTCCCCTGCATTCTTTGTTTTGCATAACCCCAAGCTCTGGCCCTCACCTACTTTCTCTGGGTTACTCCTCTGCCTCCAGGGTTTTGGATATGGACCTTCTTCAGTTCCTGGCCTTCCTATTTGCCCTGGAACTGTCTGGGATGGGAGCCACAGGGACCCTGAGGACTTCCCTGCACCCGAGTCTGGAAATCTGTATCCTTCAGAGTTGAGAGTGGGTGACTGAGGGGCCTGGAGGTGAGGTCGCTATACCCATAACCCCTTGGGGGATTCCAGGGATGGAGCAGTCCCAGCCAGCAGGTACAGGGGAGAAAGGTAAGATGCTTTAGCCAGACCTTGAGCAAGTCAGTTACCTTCTGAGCCTCAGTTTCCCCATATATCAAATGGAGAAGACAGCTCACATCTCTGAACCAGGAGGGCTCAGTGAGGTTGGTACAGGTGCCCAGCACCTGTGTATCAGACCCTGGGCGGGAACTCAGGAATTCTGTAATACTCTGGATTTCTCGCCCGTCTTGACCCTGGTGTGCTGGGCCACTTCCTCTGGGCCAGGCTTAGGGGACACAGAGATGAGTCAGGACCAGCCCCTGGCTTTGAGGAGTTCACAGGCCTGGAGGAGGAAGTGTCCATATAAATCAGCCTTGCGCTCTTTGACCAGTGTCTTGGTGGGGCACAGGAAGGGGTGGGGGGACCCTGTGTTGTGGCTTTTCAGCCAGGTCTTGAAAGAATAGGAACTTGTAGAGAAAAGGGTGGGGCATCCAGGCAGAGGACACCGTGAGCAGAGGTGTAGAGCGGTGGTGGGAGATGGCGGGAAGACCCCAGGGAAGAGGAGGCAGGAGCCAGGTCCTGGAGGCTTGGGCTCCAGCTATTGGGTATGGAGTCCCTCGTCAGCTGGACGAATAACACATTCCAGGATACAGACACTCCTCGGACAGTTAGGTCCTTCCGTGGCGCCCCAGTGGCAAGTATCCATGGCCCCTGGGCATTCTTGCTGGTGGGGATCGAGACCACTGGACCTGCCCAGGCAGGAGTCTTGGTGGCAGCCCCTTAACTTACTCCTGCCCAGACAAGAAGATGTTTGAGGTGAAGCGCCGGGAGCAGCTCCTGGCGCTGAAGAACCTGGCACAGCTGGATGACATCCACCAGCAGTACAAGATCCTCGATGTCATGCTCAAGGGGCTCTTTAAGGTGCATGCAGGCCAGGAGTAGCTCAGGGTGCCGGCCTGGTCTTTCAGTGTGGGTGGTACCAGCGGCCTTTGATGTGGGCACTGAGGGATGAATAGGAGCTCCCTTGCGGGGTGGTGTGCAGTGAGGGGCGACCTGCCTGCACAGAGGAGTTGCAGTGGGTCTGAAGACAGTCGGGTGGACCAGGCCATGCGGGGCCCTGCAGAATGCTCAGCCCAGGCGGGTTCCTCCAGGTGCTGGAGGACTCCAGGACGGTGCTCATTGCTGCTGATGTGCTCCCAGATGGGCCCTTCCCCCAGGACGAGAAGCTGAAGGATGGTAGGTCTTCCCAGCCCCACCTGTCCCTGACCACTGCCATCTTCTCCAGCTGCTCTTCCTCTCCTGTTCTTGTCACTTCTTCCTGCCTGGAAGCACCGCTTCAGAGCCAGTTTCTGTCCTCTTGACACAGATGTGTTCCTTGTGCCACCCTGTGCATGGGGCAGGGGAGCTAGGGAGGAGCCTCTGCCCAGTGCCACTCCAGGGGCCAGGGCAGGGTCAGCGGGCCATTGGAAGAGGTGGGGGGCACCCCTACCCTGCTCCTGTGGTAGGAAAGGGGTGTTCCCATTTAAAGGAAAGAAGACTGAGGCCTGTGAAAGTGGTTGAGCCAGTGGTGGCAGTTAATCAGCACCCTTTGCTTTTGTCCTGAAAGCTCCCATAAAACTAAAAGCACTTCCAACTCATGGCAGTCACATGTGTGTGGAGTAGAACTGTGCTCCATACGGTTTTCAAGGCTGACTTTTTGGAAGCTAAATCACCAGGTCTTTCTTCCGAAGCGCCCTTGGTGGGTTCAAACTGCCAGCCTTTTGGCTAGTAGTCGAGCGCTTAACTGTTTGTGCCACCCAGGGACTCCCTTAAAAGCCCACCCCCCTTAAATTCTTTTTGAGATAAGGTGGGGCAAACAGATAAATAAGATAAAAGAATCAGTGTTCAGTGTTCCTCTATTCCGTCTTCCAAGAATTCCTCCCCGGTGGTCATTTCCCCCCATCTACCGGTTACATTTTAAAAATAAATTTCTTCGGCTACCGGGCCTGGGAATGGATGGAAGTAGCCCTTATGTATTGAACGGGGGCACTTTATAAGTATCCTCTCTAAGCTCCACTATAACTCTGTGAGGAAGGCAGTACCTTGTTTCCAGATGAAAAAGAACAAGTGGTTTGCCTGGTGATTCAGCCCACAACTCCAGAGTCCTGGCTCTTACTCTGAACCAGGCTAACTCCCGAGTCCTTTGAAGTTCAAGACTATTCTGACACCAAGGGGTCCCTGCCCCACTGGTCTGACCACCCACCTGGCATTTCTTTGGAGCCAGCCTGTTATTTCTCAGGGCATCGCTGACCAGTGCTGATGAGAACTGCCTGGGTCCTGTGTGTGAGGGTGGCTGGAATGGGGGCTGCCTCCATGGCCAGTATGTAGTCATTGTTCATGGTAACCTGGGTCTGGGGGACCCGTAACCATGATAGACATGCTAACTAACCTCAGTCTAAACACACCTTTTGATCAGAGAAGGGACATTAGTGGACAGGTGGTGAATTCAAATAAGATCTGTAGATAAGTTATTAATATCATATCCACGTTAATTTCCTGTTTCAGATCATCATACAATGGTTACATAAGATGACAATATTAGAGGAATCCGGGTGATGGGTATATAGAAGTTCTGTGTAGGATTTTTGCAGCTTTTACGTAAGTTCTAAAATCATTTCAAAATAACAAAACCCATTGCTGTTAAGTTGATTCCAACTCATAGCGACCCTATAGGACGGTACAACTGCCCCATAGGGTTTCTAAGGAGCAGCTGGTGGATTCAAACTGACGACCTTTTGGTTAGCAGCCAAACGCTTACCCACTGTGCCACCAGGGCCCACCAAAATAACAAGAAACATTTTTAAAATAAAATTGGAACAATGTTAAAAAAACAAGATCCGTTCCCTAACATTCTAACAGAGCTGACCCCACAGACACTGTAATTGTGTTAACACCAGTGTCTGGCTCTGGACATTTGGACGCCACGTTGGGGGAGCCGAGCCCAGTGAGCCTGTCATGGGTTGCATCAGCCTCCACATGCAAAGTGACACCCATCCCTCTGGGCCTCACCCTGCTCCGTCCTCTAAGCAGAGAGACACAGGGGAAAGAGCTCGGGGCTGGGAGTCAGACAGACCTGGGTTTGCAGCCCAGATTTGTCCCTCGCTAGTTGCCTGAGCCTCAGTTTTCCATCTGTAAAATGGGAACAGCAGCCACATTCCCCTCTACAGGTGGTTCTGCAGGCTCCATGAGCTGGTGGACAGAAAGCCTTTAGCATGCGCCGCTCTTGTGGTCAGGGAACACCGTTCCCGTCTCTGAATAGTGTCTGGAGGCTGCCCGGGGGCAGGCAGACGGGCAGTAGGAGCAGCAGCCCTGGCCACTCCTCCCCTCTCACCCAGCCTTCTCGCACGTGGTGGAGAACACGGCCTTCTTCGGCGACGTGGTGCTGCGCTTCCCCAGGATCGTGCACCACTACTTCGACCACAACTCCAACTGGAACCTGCTCATCCGCTGGGGCATCAGCTTCTGCAACCAGACAGGTGTCTTCGACCAGGGGCCCCACTCACCCATCCTCGGCCTGGTGAGCACCCGGGTGGAGGAGCTGGGGAGCCCTCTGTCTAGGGGTGGACTGGGAGCCTGGCATCGCCTCCAGTGCGGCCTGAATATTGATGCTTGGCTGCTTCTCTGTGGTGGGCCTCAGGGCGCCCCGATCACAGAGCCCCCATCTCAAGGGGCTGTGCTGACCTGGGTCCCTAGGGGTCGTCACCTGGCCTGAATCTGCCCAAGCCTTGGGCGGGGTCCTCGTGTGAAGGAAGTGACCCACAGGTGAGCAGGATGCAGGAGGACACAGATGTGACCAGCTTTTCTTCATCCACAGATGGCACAGGAGCTGGGGATCAGTGAGAAAGACTCCGACTTCCAGAACCCGTTTAAAGTAGACCGCACAGAGGTGAGTGGTGGGACCCGGCCATGTCTGCTCTGTCTCTGCTGGGGTGCCTGAGGGGCAGCACTACGGCTATGCATTTGGAGCAGGATGGGCCTGGGTCCAGACCTAGCATGCACTGGGTCCTTCGACCTTAGCTTAGCCCTGTCTGTCTGTGGGGTGTGGTGTCAGCTTTGGAGGGCAGTCCTGAGACTGTGAACACACCACCCAAGTGAACAACAGGCACCTCGTGTTGGGTGAGCGTCGGCTGCTGGGGAGCTCAGGTCACCCTCTTCCCTGCCCTTGAGCCTCTGAGCCCCTGCCTGGCTCCGTCCTCGTTCCTGGACATGCCCTTGGTGCAGGGGCTGAAATGGGCTCTGAGCCCTGGTGGCTGCAGGTTGGGACAACAGATGGGGATGCATACAATAGAGAGGGGAGGGATCAGAGGTGGCAGGGCGGGAAGGGCTCCGTGGATGACTGGAGGACTAGACTGGCTCACCCCTGGCGTAGGGAGGGGTGGCAGGGCCTGTGAGGGGGCTAGGACTTTACCCTCCTTACAAGTTAACAAGCTAGCCTGTTACTATGTCATGGATGCTGGCAGAAGACGATGAGACGTGACTTTATTACTGTACAAGCAGTAACCAGAGTGTCAGCACAGTGGTGTTGGTTCCTCTTGTCATCCAAGTCCCCCTGGACTGACGCAGAGGGACCCAGGTGGATTCTATACACACAGTAGGTTTGCATCACAGCTGAGGGTCCCTGAGCCTGGGAAAGTCACTGCTCCTGTAGTGAGCAGTGTGAGGGCAGTGGTAGTTCAGTGGTAGAATTCTCGCCTTCCATGCGGGAGACCTGGCTTGATTCCCAGCCAGTGCACCCACGTGCAGCCACCTCCCATCTGTTAGTGGAGGTTGCATGTTGCTGTGATGCTGAACAGGTGTCAGTAGAGCTTCAGACTAAGATAGATTAGGAAGAAAGGCCGGGTGACCTGCTTCCAAGTATCAGCCAGTGAAAACCCAATGGATCACAACAGACCATAGGAGACCCAGATCTGCAGCCAACCACGTGGGTGGCGCAGGACCAGGCAGCGTTCTGTTCCGTTGTGTGCAGGGCCGCCATGAGTCTGGGCTGACTTGATGGCAGCTAACAACAGCAACATAGTAAGCAGTAAGCATGCCCGCTCTCTGTCCTGGGGGAGATACTACCTCATCCTTCCAGGCTGTTCTCTGCAAACACAGTCCTAGAAATGACCCAGGTGAAGGGTGGTCAGGGCCTTGCAGTCTTGGCCCACCCAGCAGGGACACTCAGGCCCCTGACAGATTGCCTCCTCCGACAGCCCAGCTCTCAGTGCTCCACTTAACTCACATTTGCATTTGAGTGTTCTTTTCAGCCTGATGGGTCTGACTGGTAGAGGCTAGGACCGAATCTGTCCAATTGACCTCATACTGTGTTTAATTAAGGCTACTACCACAGGACTCCAAAAAGCAGGGTGAGTCCAGCCTATAGTGTCAACTTCAACCGTGTCCTCCTGGGCCCCGAACTTCTGCGGGACCCCTAGATCTTATTTTAAATCCCCTAAAAAACCAAACCAGTTGCTATCAGGTCGTGACAACCCTATGTATGTCAGAGTAGAACTGTGCTCCATGGGGTTTTGAGCAGCTTATATTTTAGAATTAGATCGCCAGGCCTTCCAAGGCACCTCTGGGTGCAGTCTAACCTCCAGCCTTTTGGTTGACAGTGAGTGCTTTAACCATTTGCAGTATCAGAGACTATTTTAAACAATCAGGATATAATCTAAAGCCAATCTATTATCCATTACGACCCACCCAAGAGAGTTTAGGCTGACCTGTTAAGCTTTGCCATCATTGCCAGTAATTACAGGGAGCATTATTAGGACTAGGTGGCTACTGCTGCCCATAAACAACTGTATCAAGGATCCCCGAGACCACCTGAGGTTCAGTGATTCCCTGGGAAGAGCCAGGTCTTAGCACATCGTTTTACTTGCAGCTGTTAATTATTCCAGCACATGGATATAAAGCAAAGCCAGCGAAGGGAAAAGGCACCTGGGCGAAGTCCCAGGGGAACAAAGCACAAGCTTCCAAGTGTCATCTCCCAGTGCAGTCACAGGATGCGCTTGGTTCCCCCAGCAACGAGTAGTGACAACATGTGCAAAGTATTTTTTACCAGGCAAGGTCACTGGAGACTCAGTGCCCAGGGGTTTTATCAGGGGCCAGAGAGGCCCTGGGTGGCGCAGATGGTTTGCACTCAACAACTAACCTGAAGGTTGGACTTCGAACCCACCCAGCGGCACCACACAAGAAATGCCTGGCAATCTGCTTCTGTAAAGATTACAACAAGAAAACCCTGTGGAGCAGTTCCACCCTGTAACACGTAGGATCACCATGAGTCAGAATCAACTCGACGGCACTGGGTTTGGCTTTGTCACGTAGGCACCCTCTACCTAGTATATAACGAAATGCCGAACTTCCAGGAGGAACGCAGGTTTCAGCGTAAACTAAATTGTTTTTGTACGAACAGTTTAGGCACAGTGAGCCACTCTCATCAGTTAGGGTGGTGAAAACACTCCCAAAATTCGAGTTCTCAAACACCAGCCAAGGGCCTACCTTGTAACCAGGCCCTTCAAAATACAGCAGCTGGACCTGCTGCGTTAAGGTTTTCTGCATAGCACCATACGCTTCTAACGTGGCTGAACCAGGAGTGGACCAGGCCTAAGCATTTCGGAGAACCCCTATGAAGTGTAAGGGGCTGTGGGACCCCGCAAGGGGAGCCAGTGGATTTGTTCCAGCAGCAGGGTTGGGGATACAGCTTTCCTGACTGATGCAGCTGCCACCCTGTCTTAGTCACCCAGTGCTGCTGTAACAGAAATACCGTAAGTGGATGGCTTTAACAAAGAGGAATTTATGTCTTCACGGTCCAGCAAGCAAGAAGTCCAAATTTTCAGGGTGTCAGCTCCAGGGGAAGGCTTTGTCTCTGTTGGCTCAGGAGGGAGGGCCTTGTCATCAGTCTTCCCCTGGACTAGGAACTTCTCAGCACAGGAACCCTGGGTCCGAAGGACGTGCTCCTTCCTTGGTGGTGTGAGATCCCCCACTCTCTGCTTGCTTCCCTTTCCTTTTATCTCTTGTAATATAAAAGGTGGTGGAGGCCACACCCCAGGGAAACCCCCTATACATTGGATCAGGGATATGACCTTGGTAAGGCTGTTACAATCCCAGTCTAATCCTCTCTAACATAAAATTACAATCACAAAATGGAGGACAGCCACACGATACTGGGAATCATGGCACAACGAAAGTGATACACACATTTTTGAGGGGACATAAATCAGTCCATGACACACCCCTTCACACAAAACCGAAATGACACATCCCCCAGGGTTGCTTGCTTCGTCCTTGATCCTAAGAAATGGCCTAAAGAGCAGCCAGGGCCTCACATTCTTGGCACATCCCAGGGCATGCCGGGACACTCAAGGTCGCAGCAGACGGCACGTGCAGAGATGGCTTCATTGCTGTGATGCTGACCCTCCATCCCCGGCAGGCCGTGGGCACCTCTCTCAGAGGGGGAGGGCAAGAGCATGGACCATAGAGAGAATCAACACCAAGCTCAACAGAGCCAGCGTCGTCATAATGGGCTCTGCTAGGACATCACCAGAGCAGCACCCTATTCTCCTTGCCTCTTGTTGGCCAGGGACAGTGTGATTTTATTCACTTCTTGATACCCAGAGGGACGTGTCCACCAGTAGCACCCCCGGCCCTCCTCACATACTTCCTCCTTGCTTGTGGGGGTCCTACTCATGGACACATCACTGGCCACGGCCCCCTGTCCCTGCTCTCAGGGAGAGCTTACAGTCTGATGGAGAAGGCAGCAGGGAAACCCAGTCCCAGCGCAGTACCAATGGAGGAGGGAAGCATAAGGGGCTGTGGGACCCCCACGGGGGAGGCTGACCCAGGTCTGCCGGTTGGTGGAGGCTATGGAAGGGGCTCCAAGAGAAGTTTCCACAGAGATTGCAGACTTGGGGCTAAGGTTTGAAGGATGCGTAAGAGTTGCTCGGTGGACAAGCTGGGAAAATCTTCCAGGCAGAGATGCGAGCTTGTACAAAGGCTCCGAGGCAGAGCACAGTTCATTCAGTCATCAGATATTTAGTGAGCACCTACTGAATCCCAGCTACTGGAGAAGCAGACTGAAGAAAACAAGGTCCTGCTCTCGTGGGACTTACATTCTAGTTGGGAGAGGTATGCAGTAGCTAAAATACAGATGATAAATGATAGGTGATGACGAAAGCTGTGGAGAAAAAAGCAGGGTAAGGTGGTTAAGGAATGCCACGGGTAAGGCTGGGCCAAAGTTGCTGTTTCAGATGGTTGGACGGAGCCTCACTGAGACGACCTCGAAGAAGTGAGGGAGCCAGTCATGTAACTAGGGAAGAACATTCCAGGCTGAACCGCCACAAGGACAAAGGCCCCAAGTTGGGAGTGTATTTGGGGGCGACTGTGAGCAGATGGGAACTCTAGTGGCACAGTGGAAAGCACTCAGGTGCTAACCAAAAGGTTGGCCATTCAAATCTGCCAGCCATTCTACGGGAGAAAGATGTGGCAGTCTGCTTCTGTAAAGATTGTTGTTGTTAGGTGCCATTGAGTCGGTTCCGACTCATAGCGACCCTACGTACAGCAGAACGAAACACTGCCTGGTCCTGCACCATCCTCACAATCGTTGTTATGCTTGAGCCCATTGTTGCAGCCACTATGTCAATCCACCTCATTGAGGGTCTTCCTCTTTTCCGCTGACCCTGTACTTTACCAAGAACTGATCCCTCCTGACAACATGTCCAAAGTATGTGAGACATAGTCTTGCCATCCTTGCTTCTAAGGAGCATTCTGGTTGTACTTCTTCTAAGACAGATTTGTTCGTTCTTTTAGCAGTCCATGGATATCCAATATTCTTCGCCAACACCACAATTCAGAGGCATCAGTTCTTTGGTCTTCCTTATTCATCGTCCAGCTTTCGCATGCGTATGAGGCAATTGAAAATACCATGGCATGGGTCAGGCGCGCCTTAGTCTTCAAGTTGACATCCTTGCTTTTCAACACTTTAAAGAGGTGTTTTGCAGCAGATTTGCCCGATGCAATGCATCTTTTGATCTCTTGACTGCTGCTTCCGTCGGTGTTGATTATGGATCCAAGTAAAATGAAATCCTTGACAACTTCAGTCCTTTCTCTACTTATCATGATGTTGCTTATTGGTTCAGTTGTGAGGATTTTTTCTTTATGTTGAGGTGTAATCCATAGTGAAGGCTGTAGTCTTTGATTTTCATCAGTAAGTGCTTCAAGTCCTTTTCACTTTTCAGCAAGCAAGGTTGCGTCACCTGCATAATGCAGGTTGTTAATGAGTCTTCCTCCAACCCTGATGCCCCGCTCTTCATAGAGATTGAATAGGTATAGTGAAAGAATAGAACCCTGACACACATCTTTCCTGATTTTGAACTACGCAGTATCCCCCTGTTCTGTTCAAACAGCTGCCTGTACAGGTTCCTCATGAGCACAACTAAGTGTTCTGGAACTCCTATTCTCTGCGGTGTTATCCATAATTTATTATGCCCCACACAGTCGAATGCCTTTGCATAGTCAATGAAATGCAGATAAACATCCTTCTGGTATTCTCTGCTTTCAGCCAGCATGCATCTGACATCAGCAATGATATCCCTTGTTCCGTGACCTCTTCAGAATCCAACTTGAATTTCTAGCAGTTACCTGTTGATATACTGCTACAGCCGCTTTTGAGTGATCTTCAGCAAAATTTTACTTGCGTGTGACGTTAATGATATTGTTCAGTAATTTTTGCATTCGGTTGGATCACCTTTCTTGGGAATAGGCATAAATATGGATCTCCTCCGTAAAGATCACAGCCTTAGAAACCCTATGGGGCAGTTCTACTCTATCCTGTAGGGTTGCTATGAGTTGGAATCAATTTGACTGCAGCAGGGTTTTTTTTTTGTTTTGTTTGTTGGTATGAGGAGACAAGGTCAGAGTGGTAGGCCAGATCACAGAGAGCCTCAGAGGTCTTCAGGCGGCCTTGGCGTTTACTCGAGACATGGAGAGCCGGGTGACGGGCTCTGACTTACCCTCTAGAAGGATCACCGTGGCTGCTGTGTGGAGAATAGTCAGTGGTCAAGGTGGATCCAGGGACACAGGTGAGGTGGCTACTATACTTGACCATTTGGGAGTTGATGGTGACTTGAAGTGGGGCAGGGGGGTGCCCCAGTGAAGATGATGACAAATGGTCAGATTCTGCTTATATTTTGAAGGTAGATCCAACAGGATTTCCTGATGAACCAGATGTGGTGAGACGGGGGCATTGCCCTGAGCAGAGGGCACAGTGGGCAGATCCCACCTTCATAGCTAACTGCGTGGCCAGGATCAGCATGAGTCTAATTCCCACCTGGAAGTGGATCCAGTCCTCACCTTCCCACTTCTCCATCCTCATTGTCAGGTGCACGCAGCAGTGCTCCCTCTCATCCCCAGCCATTTGGGCTAGGTCAGAGGGTACCAGGTACAAACACAGGGGTCCACGTGACTCCTTCCACTTCAGACCAGCGGCCCCCAATTTGAGGTTTTCCTTTAATCTCTCAGGATACCAGTCACAAGTTCAGGGGTCCCCAGGCCCCTAACTTCTGACCTGCTGGCAAAGACTGATAGAATCCACATAGAGTATCTATACTTACAGTGACCTATTTATTATAACCAGGAAGGATATAAAGGAAGAGACACATAGGGCTAAGTCTAGGAGGGGTCCCAGGGCAGAACTCCCATGTCCCCAGGGGATGCACTTACTTTCACTGAGCCTTTATATCGGCCTCACCACATGGCCGTGATAGATTACATCATGCCTGCTGAGGCTTAGTCAGTACTGGGCCCGCAGCCAAGCCTCACCGGGGGCCTTACCAAGTAGCCATGGTCACATCTCATGAGGTTTACTCACTATCTAGCCCCCAGGTGGTGTGGCACTCAGGAACCTAGAACAAAGGGCCAGGTTACTTTCTGTACCTCACAGGCATTAAGGAAGATTTTGGGCCTGAGTATCTGCAAGTGGGGCTGCGCCATTGCCTCAGACGGGAAGACTGTGGTAGGAACAGGCTGAGGAGTGGGACGGTATCAGGAGTTTGCTCCTGGACCAGGAGAGCATGAATGATGTCAAGGCAGCAGCTGGGCATATGACTCTTAATTTCAGGAGAGGTTGAAGTGGAGCTTCAACATGAGCTGTGAGAGTCCTAGCTATGGAGAAGGTATCGAAAGCCAGGGGACTGGACCAGTCAACCAGAAGTGCCAGGGCAGGTGGAGACGTAACCCAAGGACCAAGGCCTGGGGCTCAGCTGCAATCAGAATTTGGGGGAGTAAGGGGGAGGTAACAAAGAGCACTGAGAAGGAGCAGTCGGCATGATAGCAGCAAACCTGAGAGAGCCATTTCCCAGAGGCCAAGTGAAGAAAGTATTACAGGAAGGAACGAGTGGTCAAACGCTGCTGGGAGGACAAGGAAATGAGGACAGACTTGACCACTGGATTTGGTGATGTGGAAGTTGTCAGAGGTCTTGATAACAGCTGCTTTGGTGGAGGAGGGGAACAAAAACGCGATCAGATTGGGAGAATGAGAGGAAAAGAAGGGGACACGGCAAGTAGAGACGAACCTTTTGAAGAATTGTTGCAGCAAGGAGGAACAGACATGGGAGCAGAGCTAGAGGGAGGTGTGGGGGTGTGGGTTCAAGGGAGCTTTGTGGTCTGATGGGAGAAACTACAGCCTGTTTGTACATTGTCAAGAATGATCCATTGGGGAGGGAAGAACTGATGCTGAAGGAGAGGGAAGGGGAAAGTTGCTGGAGCCTTTTCCCTCAGGAACTGAGGAGGGGCGGGATCTGTCGCCCACAGGAGGGGTTGGCCTTGCGGGGAGGAGCCTTAACCTTGACTGGGAGGGCCGGCAGAGTATGTAGGCACAGAACCAAATGAGTTGGTGGGTGTGGTGGTGGGAGCAGTGGCCAGGGCTTCTAGAAATTGTCTAGAGTGCTTCCGTTCCCTGTGAAATAGGAAGCAAGGTTGTGTTCTGAGTGAGGAGAGGTGCTGGAGGAGAAGGTGTGTCAGAGGGTGGAGGGTGAGTGGACCAGGGAAATGTCCTGGGTTACCAGGCAGCACATGGACCCATTAGAGATTGTTGTTGGGTGCCATTGTGTCAATTCTAACTCAGAGCAACCCCATGTGACAGAGTAGAACTGCCCATAGGGTTTCCTAGGCTATGATCTTTACAGAAGGAGCCCTGGTGGTGCAGTGGTTAAGCCCTCAGCTGTTAACCAAAAGGTCGGTAGTTTGAACCTCCCAGCAGCTCCCCAGGAGGAAGATGTGCGGTCTGCTTCTGTAAAGATTACAGCCTTGGAAACCCAGCAGGGCAGTTCTACTCTGTCCTATAGGGTGGCTATGAGTAGGAATGGACTCAACAGCAATGGGTTAATGGAATCTTTACAGGAGCAGATTGCCGGGTCTTTATCCTGCAGAGCCACTTGGTGGGTTCGAACTGCCAGCATTTTGGTTAGCAAGCAGGCACTTACCTGCTGTACTGCACAGCAGATGATGGACAGTGAAAAGGGATAGGAACGACAGGTGGTAGGTCCTGGCAGGTGAAGGTGTTAGGGAAGAGGAGGGGATGGCCAGAGTGAAATGCTTGAGGTTGGTGGGCAAGGTCACCTGCAGGACTGCAGAGCAGGATTTGCTGGAGGGCAGGAGGAGCGAGGTGGGCTGGGGCCAGGGACCTTGAAGGCCAAGCTAAGGAAGGACCAAAGTGGGTGTGGGGAGACCTTGGGAGACTCAGGAGAGAGTTGGTGGTGGCTAAGCCCAAGTGGAGGTGACGGTGGGGCTAGCAATAGAGAGACAGAGAGTAGATGGGTTTGGGAAGTAAAATGAACCAGGCCTTGGCCATGGACTCGCTATGGAAAGGGTATAGCGGGCATGGTGGTGCTCCTTGTTTTCTGCCATTCTCATCTAGGCTAGGTGTTCATCAGCATGGGACGCTGGGAGAGGACTGGGTTTTAGGGAGGTCAATCCATGCTGAATTATGGTGCATATTTGGGACATCGTAGTGGACATATGGGACAGGCCGTTAGATATGGAAATGCCAGTTGAAGGATAATTGACCGTATAGGTGGAACAGAAGCCATGGTATAGGTGAGACAGTCCGGAGAGAGAGCAGAGTGAGAAGAGAAGGGCCTGGGGGTTCCCATCTTAGAGAGCCCCTACCAAAGTGCTCACCTCCTCCCACCCTTGCTGGCCCTGTGTTCCCACGCGCTGTGGAAGCTGCAAGCCTGGGCACCATCCTCTCTTCCTCACTCCCATCCCTTTGTCAGGGTCTGCCTGCTGCTAGTCTCCTTCCCTCCTCCCTCAGGCGTGGCCGGCAGGGCTCCCCCCACCCTGGGAGGAGGAGTTTGTTTCTTTTCTTTCTGATGCCCTTGCAGGTTCACACCTCAGCATCTGGCCCTCTGCCTGGAATGTCCTTCTCTTTCCTCCCACTATTTGCTTGGCCAACCCCTGCTTATCTTTTCTAAGACCCACTCAGCAGTTTTCCCCAAGCGCCTTGAGTGGTTGATGTGTCTGGGGGCTCCCTGAGGGCAGGGCCTGTGTCCAGGCAGCCTTTCTGTCCCCACACCCCACAGGGAACCTGGCCTAGAGCAAGCCTGTCACAGTGTGGCTCCCAGGAGACTAAACCAAGCTGCTGTGTTCTTCCCTCAGTTCATTCCCAGCACCGACCCTTTCCAGAAGGCTCTGAGAGAAGAGGAGAAACGCCGGAAGAAAGAGGAGAAGCGGAAAGAGATCCGAAAAGGCCCACGGATCTCGAGATCCCAGTCCGAGTTATAGCCCCGGAGCAGCTCAGGGTCCGAGGGGCCAGGAGGAGGCCACGTGGGAGGAAGAGGCAGCAGCAGTGCAGCCGAGGTGCAGCGGCAGCAACTGTATGGTGAGAGCCGCCCCGTGTAATGGGAAGGCCACATCTGCTTGTCGCCTGGGGAGCCAGATCTGAGCCTAACTGAAGGGCCTGGACTTCCTCCCAGGGCCTCCCTGGAGGGACGCCGCAGGGGCCTTCAGAGGCTGCTGTGCTGCGGTTGTGACCTCGTGGAGACTACTGGCGGAGAGGGGAGGACCCTACTGGGCCCTCCTGGTGGGTGGAGCCCTTTGTGAGGGCAACAGAACAAGGCTTTGGGGCATGAAGTTGCCACGCCTACTGCTGGCCCTACCCACTGTCAGTGAGCCCCCCTGGCACAGGTCCCAGCCCCTCTGCAGAGACAATAAAAGCCAGCAAATCCGATGACTGAGGCTGGTTTGGGCCTAGGCCTCTGCAAGCCCTCCAGTGGGTGGGAGTGAGGGGCCCCAGGGACATAGAAAGCAGCAAGGAGGAGGCCCGTCTCATCGGGAGGAGCCCGGGCCCTCATGGTCCCTCGTCAGCACTGCACTTGGCGAAGATCAGTGTTGGGAAGGGACCCAAAAGTGTCCTGGGAGGGTGTTCAGCCCAAGGAGACCTTGGAGCAACATGGCCTCTGTCCTCAGAAGCCTGAGGAGCAGTCATTGAGCAGGGCCAGGGGAGGCTCAGCTTGTCCTCTCAGACAGCATGCTCTGAGACCCTAGGCATGTAGGTGGGGGCCGGCTGCAGCTCCGCAGGGGCTGTGCATCTCACTGCCCCGGCTCGGTGGGATGGTGAGCTCGTAGCCCCAGGAGACGTGAACCAGAGACCTGTGGCTGCAGGGCAGAGCAGCCTTATGCTTTCTGCCCCTTCCAAGCAGAGGCGGGGGTGGGAGGCCCTATAGGAATTCTCCCTCGACCCCTTTGGCCTAGCCAGGCCGGGCCCTGCCTGTAAAAAGCGGAGAGATGAACATCCCCAGACCTCCCCACTCCCACTGACAGTGCAGGCCAGACCTGGGCCTGGCCTCAGCCTCCCTGTATTGGAGCTTCACCGGCAGAATGATCTGCCGATGGCGGAGCCTCTGCCTAGCCCTGACCTGGCTCTGAGGCTGGGGCCTGGCCAGCCTCCGTCCTGGGAGTTCTCCCAGAGTACTCATCTCAGGGCGGTGAAGGGAAGCCAGGCCTCCGGGAGGCTTCATGGAAGGGCCCAGAACATCCCCCACCCCATCAGTCAGGAGGAGTTAGGAGCAGGAAGCAGCTGGAAGAGAGAGGGGTGTTGGAGGCTGGGAGGAGGACTAGACAAGTTTTCCCTTCACAACTGCCTGGCAACCACCTGGTCCCTCTTGCTGGGCAGCGGAGGTGGGGTCTGGTTGTAGGACTGACCTCAGATACCTGGGCTCCATTCACCTTTGCCCTTCGCCCCCTCCCCCAGCTGTGTGACCCCAGCCATGTTTCTGTGAGAATTACGTGAGATGACAATGCCAGATTTTAGGAACCCTAGAGGGCTGTTTGCACTCGACCACTAACCTACTGTGCAAGAAAAGTCCTGGCGATCTGCTTGCATTAAGACTACTGCCAAGAAAACCCCATGGAGCAGTTGTACTCTGTAACACATGGGATCACCTGGTGCCCGCAGGTGGAGCTGGGGCCAGGACCAGGCTCTTCCCTGGAGAGGGGCTTGGCCAGTCACCGTCCTCATCATGCCCGAGAGTGGTTGTGGTTGCTGACCTTGCTGGGCGAGTGCTAAGCCTCCCCCTTAACTGCAGGAAGAGCTTCCTAAGAACCAGGCCTGCGTGGCAGTGGACCTCGCTTTCTGGAAGGTAGATGGTGACCCCAGGGACTGGAGGACTCTGAGTAGAGGCTGAAAGGATGCCTCGGGACAGTGGGGAGGTCGTTCCAGCTTTGGCTAGGGTCCTCCTGACTGACTCCTTGGAGCTCTGTCACTGGCAGGATTCCAGTCATGTGAAGCAGAGCTGGGAGGAAAACCTGTGCAGCTTGGGACTAGCAGAGGCTGTCGCTTCCTGGCTGTTGTCATCAGAACCAGGCGCCTCTCTTAGACCCTCGGTGTCCCCATCTCAGAGTGGGATAGGGACACCCGCTGCCAGCTGGTCAGGAAGTACAATAAGAGCCTGTGTGAGAGGCCCTGGTGGCGCAGTGGTTAAGCACTCAGCTGCTAACTGAAAGGTTGGCAGTTCAAACCCACACAGTGGCTCCCCGGGAGAAAGACTTGGGGATCTGCTACCGTAAAGATTACAGCTTAGAAACCCCTATGGGACAGTTGTACTCTGTCACATGGGGTCACTGAGTTGGAATTGACTTGATGGCACCCAACAACAGCAACAGGCAGCGGAACCTGGGATTCGGGTCCACTCTGACGGTTCTCTGTTGGTTCCATAAATTTGTTTCGCACCCACTGTATGCAGAGCCCAAGACAGGGGCCCAGCTTCTCGCTTAGCCCCTGTGGTACCTCCCTCCTCCCGGGCTCTTCCCTCCCCAACTCCAGCCTCCCTCCTGGGTTGATTTCTTCCTCCTGCTCTCAGATGGGCCATGTTTCCCCATATGACACCCTAAAAGGAGCAGAACCACTCTGCTCGCCCCTCTCCTCCCCTCTTCTTCTCCCTTCTCCCTTCCATTGCTTGTTGTTTGTCCCAGAGTCCACCCCCTGAGGGCTCCTGCTGCGGAGCCCACCCCTCTCCTGCCCAGGAGCCGCGGGCACCACGACACGTGTCTGTGCAGCCCCCCGTGCAGCTAGGATCCAGCCATGTGTCTGTAACTCCCCAGATGCCCCAGCCTGAGAGGAGTCGTGGTGGTGATAGCAGGGACCAGGGAACGCTCTGCGGGGTGGTTCTAGTGACTGGTCCAGCGACCTATGTTGGGTCCTCAGAGGTGGCAACAGTGGTATTGTCATCGTGGCCTAGGACATTGCTCCTGTCAGTCAACCTCTAGGCCTTGTCCCTGGCGCCCCTGGAGAGTGGGGCTCCCCAGGATCCCTTAAGACGGTTTCTCAACAGTGGCACTGTTGATACTTGGGGCTGGATAATTCTTTGTTGTATGGGTGGGAGGGGTGCCCTGTGATTGTAGGATATGCAACAATATCCCTGGCCTCTACCCACTAGATGCCAGTAGCAATGCCCCAGTTATGACAACCAAAAATGTCTCCAGACTTTGTCAGATGTCCCCTGGGGAGTGAAATCGCCTCCAGTGAGAACCATTGCTGTAGAAATTCCTTTTATGCTTTAATTAGCTGGGGCTGTTTGCTGTGCTGTAGGAAAAGTGGGCTCACCTTGCTGTGTCACCGTCCCCTCATCCCAGCCTGCCCCTTCCTCTGCCTCCCCATCTCCATCCTCAGACGTGCTGGTGATGGCTCCTTCTCCTTGAGGTGACCCTCCCAGCTCTGGGCCACCCATCGTCCTGGTTCTCTGTGCTCGGTCTGAGCCTGCTCTAGCTTTCCCTGGTTCCTCTGGCATCACCTGCCCCTCAGTGAAGGCTTTCCTGCCTTAGTTTCTCCTCTGCTTAGGGAGCCTCATCTTCTAAGACCACATAGCTGATAGCACCCACCCTGTCACACCCTGATGAACTTTGGTCCTTACATTTCAGCTGTTCCAAACCAAACTTGCTGTTTTCTACTCCCATCCCACCTCTGTGTTAAACAGTGGGGTATATGCTCTTGCTTAACCCAGTGGAAAGGCTTCCTGGAGGAGGTGACACCGGAACTGAATCCCAAAGGATTTGGGGGATTGGGTGGGTAGGGAGGAGAACAGGCACTGCAAGCAAAGGCCTAAAAGGGGAGGGGTCTTCAATGAAAAAACATACACAGTTCTCTTCCATGACCCGCAGTGGGCGCCCAGGCCATGGTCTGTGGCAAGACCTGTGGTCACCTAGCCCAATCCCTCCATTTTTAGAGGACGCACCAGGTCCTGAGGACTGACTTGTGGAAGTCTTTTCTGCCCCTCAGAGCCAGCCTCAGAGTCTGTCTCCTCCCCACTAGGACAAGGGGCCAGCTGACAGAGATGGTCAGGTGGGTGGGACCCAGGGCCAGAGAGGGAGTGCCATGGAAGGCCTGCTTTCTGCTGAGGCCAGGTCCAGTGCAGCCTCCCTTCTAACACCATTTTCACTGTGCCTTCACGGTGCCCCCTCAGACCACTTGGTATGCCCAGCTGGAAGCCAGGGGAACAGTTACCATGTGGAGGTGCTGTGCCTACTAATCTTACCTTCCAGGGCTCCCGGCAGCCCTCTGCAAGTGGATTATGAGGCTCTGGGGTAGGAGGGCGCATGACCAAAGTGACTCAATATGGAACCATTGCCACATCCTGCCAGGCCAGCAGACTGTCACCCAGTGAGGACCCCCATGAGAGCCACTGAGAGGCACAGTTGAAGGTGGCAGGGTCCAGCTCAGTGCCAATGCAGAGCAGGGCAGCAGGGGCAGTAAGGAGCCCCGAGAGGCACAGTTGAAGGTGGCAGCATCCAGCTCAGTGCTGGGGCCAGAGCAGGGAGGCAGAGTGCGGGTTTCTTTTTCTTTCAGAGTGATGCTGGGGTAGTCTACGCCAGCTCTTCTGAGTCTAAACAGGGAAGAGCAGATCTTGTCTTTTTTTCCCCCAAATAAGCTTTGTTTCTTGGTTATATATGTTCATTATAAAAATGAATCTAAGCAATATGGAGATATCAAGAAGAAAGTAAGTCACCCAAATCCCACCACACCACCATAACCATGACTGTTGGTCTCTACCCATTTTGCCCTTCCTGTGAGCACGTAGATCCATATTTTTTTCAGTTACAATAGCTACCCTGTATACGGCAGACCTGAGGCCAAATGCTGGCAGGGGCAGCGCCTTCCTGTCAGGTTTTTTACTCTCCTGGCTACCCCACATGCAGTTCTCGCCTTCTTAGAACTTGGGGTTTCATCTTAAATGCCACTTCTTCAGAGTCCTTTCCCCAAGTCAGGTCCCTTGTTCTAGTTCATCACACCACTACCCTGTAATCGCTTGTACCACCATCAGTTATTTTTTATGTCTCTGTTTATTTGCTTGATGTCTGTTTCTCATGCTAGACTGGAAGCTCTCAGAGGGCAGGAACTGTTTCTGTTTGCCTCCCGGAGATGTTCAATAAAAATTGTCAAACAAATGTGTGAATGATCTCGTTGAATCTTCACAACTGTGAAGGGGTACTCTTTTATCTCCATTTTATAAGTGATAAAACTGAGGCTTAGAGCATTTTGTTAACCAGCCCACGGTCTGGTTGAGCTAGTGAATCTATATGCCTGGCTCCACACAGCCTGCGCATTCTGAAGTCAGGACCACCAGGCGAGGCTGCCTCTCACAGACTCACAGGAAACTTCCTTTTCAACACTACATTATGAAAGCCTTTTCTTGTCAGTAAATACACATTTGCGTATGTAATTTTTAATGATGCCATGGTATTCTATAATGTTGATGTAAATATATCCAGTCTCTCATTGGGCTTCTCGGTTTTCCTTCGTGACAGAGGACCTTGTAACTTGCGCTTCTAAACGTGAATGTGTATACACTTTTCTGAGCACTTGTGCTTTTACTCCTTAGGTAACCAGAGGTCAGGCAACAGGAGGAGTGCAGGGTCGAGAAGGAGCTTTGCCAGAATGTCCATTTATATATTGGAGGTAGGCCACAGGCCCAAGGAAACTCCTTTCAACTGATAGGCTGATCACATCAGATCACAAAATGGAGGATGATTACATCATTACATAACTGACAAACCACTGAGAATCACGGCCCAGGCAAGTTGACACACAACCTTAACCATTACAGCCCACTCTTTGTCAGCTTGGCACTTATAGACATATATGATCTCTAAAGACAATTATAAAGTCACACTTGCACCTAACAGGATACAACCAATGTGTACAACTGGAAGCGCACTAATGCTCTAGACACGTTTATGTCTTATATTTTATACTAAGTAATAGAATAAGGGATGGAAGAAAAAAAAGATATTTGCCATATATATCTACATATATATGTATACACACACCCATGCCATTGAGTCAATTTCAACTCATGGTGACCCTACTGGACACAGTAGAATTGCCCCATAGGGTTTCCTAGGAGATTTGAAAGGCCAACCTTTGCTTAGCAGCTGAGCTCTTAATCACTGTGCCACCAGGTCTCCATGTGTATACATATGTAGACACATACACATACAAACGTATAACAAAACAAGAAACACTAAAAGCAATTACAGTCCTAGTTTCTGCAACTATTCACGTAACTGGAGCTGGTATTTAAAATTACCTTCTTCCAAAACCTATTCTGTATCCCCTTTGGCCACAGCAAGCACTCAGCTGGTTGTGGTTCTTTGCCTTGGTGGGGTGACCCCAACCTGCATTCCTGAAAGGTCTTGACCATTAGAAGTCACGTTGGAATTGAGTTGCTATAGTTTTCCATTGACTTTAATCATAGGGCACGGTGGTACTAAGAGACGTCCTAAGGGATGTCCAGTATCCCAGACATACTCTTCTTTACCTCCACGATGTAATATGAATCTGATTTTCTATCTGTAATCAGGATTGATTACATCAGCCAGTACGGTAACTCACTTCTTTGCCTGTTGATCCAGAGTTGTGAGGAGCCCAAAGTGGCTGGGTGGCATTCTTCCCTTCCAGTTTAATGGAATCAGTGTTGTGTCTTCTGGTGGGAGCATTCCTCCCTTTGGAACCAAGACCTCTAGACCTGCAGAGACAGGAAGCAAAAATTTTGCGAGTGGGTCATTAGGGGTAATAATGAGTGATGTCAATCCCATTTCCGCCCCCTGATTCCACCATGAATCCTGGCTATTGGAGAAACAGCACCATATATTGGATACTGGTTGAGAGCATATATAGCCTCCTGGAGAACATTGCCCCAATCCTGCAAGGTACTGCCACCTAGTTGATGCTGTAATTATGTCTTTAGAAGGCCATTCCATCGTTCTATCAACCCAGCTACTTCAGAGTGATGGGGAACACGGTAAGACCAGTGAATTCCATGAGCGTGGGCCCATTGCTGCACTTCATTTGCTGTGAAGTGAGTCCCTCGATGTTAGGCAATGTTGTGTGGGGTACCATGATGGTGAATAAGGCATTCTGTAAGTCTGTGGATGGTAGTTTCAGCAGAAGCACTGCATGCAGGGAATCCACATCCATACCCAGAGTGTCTATACCAGTAAGAACAAAACGCTGCCCTTTCCAGGATGGAAGTGGCCCAATGTAATCAACCTGCCACCAGGTTGCTGGTTGATCGCTCCTAAGAATGACACCGTATCAGGGATTCTGTGTTGGTCTCTGCTGCTGGCAGACTGGGCACTCAGCAGTGGCTGTAGCCAAGTCTGTATTGCTGAACCCATGTATAACCTCCATCCCTGCCACCATGGCCTCTTTGTTCATGAGCCAAATGGGCAATGACAGGAGTATCTGGGGAAAGAGGATGACTGGCTTCCAAAGAACACATGATCTATCCACTTGATTGTTAAAACCCCCTCTGCTGAAGTCACCCTTTGGTAAGCATTCAAATGAGACTCAAATATCTTTACTTCTTTGGCGCATTCAGACAGGTCTATCCACATACCTCTTCCCCATGCCTCCTTGTCACCAGTTTTCCAATCATGCTCCTTCCAGGTCCCTGGCCATGCAGCGAAACCATTGGCCACAGCCCTTGAATCAGTATACAATTGCATATCTGGTCATTTCTTTTCCCAAGCAAAGTGAACAACCAGATGCACTGCTAAATGTTCTGCCCATTGGGAGGATTTCTCTTCAGGGAGGTCCCAGAAAGGGGCTGCAATGGTACCTTTGTCCACTTTTGAGTGGTGCCTTCATATCACGCAGAACCATCTGTAAACCAGGCACGAGTTTTCTCTTCCTCAGTCAACTGATCATAAGGAACTCCCCATGAGGCCGTAGGTGCAGACTGGAGGAGCGAAGGTAATGTGACAGGAGTGGGGACCATGGGTGTTTGGGCCACTTCCTCATGTAACTTACTTGTGCCTTCAGGTCCTGCTAAAGTCCAATCTCGTATATACCTCTTCCATTTAGTGATGGAGTGCTGCTGTGCACATGCAACTTTATGACTGTGGGTCAAACGACTCCCAGTTCATAACAGGCAGTTCAGGCTGCGTGGTCACTTGGTAGCCCATGGTAAAAACTTCGGCCTCTACTAAGGCCCAGTAATAAGCCAAAAGCTGTTTCTCAAAAGGAGAGTCGTTATCTGCAGAGCATGGCAGGGCTCTGACGAAAATCCTAAGGGTCTGTGCTGTGATTCACCAATAGGAGCTTCTCAAAGACTCCAAACAGCATCTCTATCTGCCACTGACACTTCAAGCACTATTGGATCAGCTGGATCATACGGCCCACATGGCAGAGCAGCTTGCGTAGCAGCCTGAACCTGTTTACAGAGCCTTGTCTTCTTCTGGGTCTCACTCAAAATTAGCAGCTTCTTAAGTCACTTGATAAATAGGCCGAAGTAGCACACTTGAATGAGGAATATGTTGCCTCCAAAATCCAAAGAGGCCCACCAGGTGTTGTGCCTCCTTTTTAGTTGTAGGAGGGGCCGGATGCAACAACTTATCCTTCACTTTAAAAGGAACATCTCGACATGACCCACACCATTGGACCCCTAGAAATTTCACTGAGGTGGAAGGCACCTGAATTTTTTTTCAGGTTAATATCCCACCCTCTTTTTTTTTTTTTTATCCCACCCTCTAGCATGCAAATTGTGGAAACCCTGGTGGTGTAGTGGTTAAGAACTATGGCTGCTAATCAAGAAGTGGGCAGTTTGATGGGCAGTTTACCAAAGAAGACATTCAAGTCACTAACAGATACATGAGGAAATGCTCACGATCATTAACCATTACAGAAATGCAAATCAAACTACAGTGAGATGTCATCTCACTCCAACAAGGCTGGCATTAATCCAAAAAACACAAAATAAGTATTGGAGAGGTTTTGGAGAGACTGGAACACTTATACACTGCTGGTGGGAATGTAGAATGGTACAACCACTTTGAAAATCGATTTGGCACTTCCTTAAAATGCTAGAAATAGAACTACCATATAATCCAACAATCCCACTCTTTGGAATACATCCTAGAAAAATAAGAGACTTTGCATGAACAGATATATGCACACCTATGTTCATTGCAACACTGTTTACAATAGTGAAAAGATGGAAGCAACAAAGTTGCCCATCAAGAGACGAATGGATAAATTATGGTATATTCACATAATGGAATACTATGTAACAATTAAGACCAATGATGAATCTGTGAAACATTTCATACATGGAGGTGTCTGGGAGGCATTATGCTGAGTGAAATTAGTCAGTTGCAAAAGGACAAATATCGTATGAGACCACTGTTGTAAGAACTCAAGAAGTAGTTTAAACGCAGAAGAAAATATTCTTTGATGGTTACAAGGGGTGGGAGGGAGAGGTATTCACTAAATAGGTAGTAGACAAGAACTACTTTAGGAGAAGGGAAAGACAACACACAATACAGGAGAGGTCAGCACAACTGGACTAAACCAAAAGCAAAGAAGTTTCCTGAATACAACTGAAAGCTTCGAAGGCCAGACTAGCAGGGATGGGGGTCTGGGAACCACAGTTTCAGGGGACATCTGGGTCAACTGGCATAACAAAGTGTGTTAAAAAAAAATTCTGTGTCTCACTTTGGTGAGTGGTGTCTGGGGTCTTAAACGCTAGCAGGCAGCCATCTAAAATGTATCAGTTGGTCTCAACCTACCTGGAGTAAAGGAAAATGAAGAACACCAAAGAAAAAAGGTAAATGTGAGCTCAAAAGACAGAAAGGGCCACATAAACCAGAGACTCCATCAGCCTGAGACTGCAAGAACTAGATGGTGCCCGGCTACAACCGATGACTGCCCTGACAAGGAACACAACAGAGAAACCCTGATGGAGCAAGAGAACAGTGGGATGCAGACCTCAAATTCTCGTAAAAAGACCAGACTTAATGGTCTGAGACTAGAGGAGCCCCGGAGGTCATGTCTCTGTACCTTCTGTTAGCCAAAGACTGGAACCATTCCTGAAGCCAACTCTTCAGACAGGGATTGGACTGGACTGTAAGACAGAAAATGATACTGATGAGGAGTGAGCTTCTTGGCTCAAGCAGACACATGAGACTATGTGGGCAGCTCCTATCTGGAGGCAAGATGAGAAGGCAGAGGGGAACAGGAGCTGGTTGAATGGACATAGAGAATACAGGGTGGAGAGGAGGAGTGTGCTGTCTCATGACGGGGAAAGCAGCTAGGAGTACATAGCAAGGTGTGTATAACTTTTTGTATGAGAGCCTGACTTGATTTGTAAACTTTCACTTAAAGCACAATAAATTAAAAAAATAGGAGAAATTGGCAGTTCGAATCCTCCAGGTGCTCCCTGGAAACCCTATGGGACCGTTCTACTCTGTCCAATAGGGTCTCTATGAGTAGGAATTGACTTGGTGGCAATGGGTTTGGGTTTTTTTTTTTAGCATACAAATGTCTTACCAATAAGTCTAGAATCATTGATATTTCTTCCTTACTAGGTCCAATCAGCATAATGTCATCAATGTAATGGATCGATGTGATGTCTTGTGGAAGGAAAAGGTGATCAAAGTCCCTATGGACTAAATTATGTCATAGGACTGGAGAATTGATATACCCCTGAGATAGGACACTGAAGGCAAACTTCTGGTGTTCCATCAAAATCGGGATCGAGAATAAGACATTGGCCAGATCAATAGCTGCATACCAGGTACCAGCCCAAAATCCAGTGCTGTCGAGTCAATTCCAACTCATAGCGACCCTGTAGGACAGAGTAGAACTGCCCCATAGGGTTTCCAAGGTTTACCAGGTACCAGAGATGCGTTAATTTGCTGAAGCAATGAAACCCCATCTGGAACAGCAGCTGCAATTGAAGTCACAACCTGGTTAAGTTTTTGATAATCCACTGTTATTTCCCAATATCTCTCTGCTTTTTCACAGGCCAAATGAGAGAGTTGAATGTGGATGTGGTGGAAATCACCACCCCTGCACCCTTCAAGTCCCTGACGGTGGCATTAATCTCTGGAGTCCCTTCAGGAATGCAGTATTGCATTTGGTTTACTGTTTTCCTAGGTAGGGACAGATATAATGGCTTCCACTTGTTTTCCTACCATAAAAGCCCTTACTCCACATGTCAGGGTTCCAATGTGGGGCTTCTGCCTGTTGCTGAGTATGTTACTCCAATTATGCGTTCTGGAGCTGTGGAAATCACTAGAAGATGAGTTCAGGGACCCAGCGGACCCACTGTGAGATGGATGTGAGCTAAGACTACATTAATACCCTGACTTCAATATGCCCCCTACTCTGATTGATGGGCTACAGTGACATTTGGATCTCCTGGAATTAGTGTCAGTTTGAGCCAATGTCCAATAATCCCCTAAAATTCTGTTATTTCCTTTTCCCCAATGAACAGTTGCTCTTGTGAAAGGTCATAGATCCCTTTGGAGAAGCCTAGGAGAAAGACTAACAGAATGAATTGTTTGTACTGCACTGAGGTCCTTCCTCAAGGGGACCCAGCCTACCCTTCCTCAAGGGGTTGTGGGTCTGTAAACTGGCTTAAGTCTGGGAGTTGATTGTAGGGGCCGTGACTTTCTAGTCCAGTGATTCAGGTTAGACTGCCATTCACTTGACCTAGAATTCTTTCACTTGTATACATCAAGAAAATATTTAGTAGATTTTCCATCTATTTCACTCCTAGGGACACCATGACTAAACAGCTTTGACTCTGCCCTCAATTACAGTAATCACACACACCTTGTCTTTGTCCACTGAGTGCCATCACTTGGCCCCTACCACCCCAAGGTCCAGTCAGCCCCATTGTAGTTAGTTGTCTTAGTTCAGTTAGGGTAGTTCCCACTGTCAAATCTGACTTACATAAATAGCAATCACAGCAGTCTTCAAGGATACTGGGGTTCCCTTCACAAATTTTTTCCTCACTCTTGTGGTGAAAGGTGTGTCCTCTGGGCATTCCGTGAGTGGGTCTGTTGATCCAACCTGATAAATCCACTCTAACATGCCTATTTCCCTAAGCCTTTGGATATCTTTTTCTACAGTATACCAAGGCAGGTCTGGCATTTCAACTTGGTTTAGTATAGGCCAGTGCTTAATCCATGCTTCAGTGAACCAACCAAATAAACTATCAGATCTTTTTCTAACCTTTCAAGCTGAAACACTGAATGAAGAATCTGTGCTTAGTGGGCCCACATCAATGAGTGATCCAACTTTATGTCCCTCACACCATTATCCCACATCCTTAACAGCCACTCCCACACATATTACCCAGGTTTCTGTTTATATATATTAGAAAAATCAAGCAGTTCTTTTGGAGTGTAGCATACCTCCTCCTGGGTCGCACTTTCTTCACCTCTTGGGGCTCGCTTGGACTTGTTGTCAGGTGCCATTGAGTCAGTTCCAACTCATAGCAACCCCATACACAACAGAACACAACACTGCCCAGTCCTGTACCATCGTCAGGATCGTTGCTATGTTCGAGCCCATTGTTGCAGCCACTCATCAATCCATTTCATTAAGGGTCTTCCTCTTCTTCCCTGACCCCCTACTTTACCAAGGATGATGTCCCTCTCCAGGGACTGGTCCCTTCTAATAACATGTTCAAAGTAAGTAAGATGAAGTCTCACTATGCTTGCTTCTAAGGAGCAGTCTGGTTGTACTTCTTCCAAAACAGATTTGTTCCTCCTTCTGGCAGTCTATCGTATCATCAATATTCTTTGCCAACACCATAATTAAAAGGCATCAATTCTTCTTTGGTTTTCCTTATTCATTGTCCAGATTTCACATGCATATGAGATGACTGAAAATACTATGGCTTGGGTCAGGTGCCCCTGAGTCCTCAAGGTAACATCTTTGCTTTTTAACACTTTAAAGAGGTCTTTTGCAACAAATTTGTCCAATACAATACATTGTTTGATTTCTTGACTGCTGCTTCCATGGGTGTTGATTATGGATCCAAGTAAAATGAAATCCTTGACAACTTCAGTCTTTTCTCCATTTATCATGATGTTGCTTGTTGTTCCAGTTGTGAGGATTTTTTATTTCTTTATGTTAATGTGTAATCCATACTGAGGACTGTAGCCTTTGATCTTCATTAGTGTTTCAAGTCCTCTTCACTTTCAGCAATCCAGGTTGTGTCATCTGCATATCACAGGTTGTTAATGAGTCTTCCTCCAATCCCGAGGCTCTTTTCTTCTTCATATAGTCCAGCTTCTCGGATTATTTGCTCACCATACAGACTGAATAAGTATGGTGAAAGAATACAACCCTGAGGCAATTTCTTGCTTTTAAACCACACAGTATCTCCTTGTTCTGTTCGAACAACTGCTTCTTGGTCTATGTACAGGTTCCTTAGGAGCACAACTAAGTATTCTAGAATTCCCACTCTTCACAATGTTATCCATAATTTGTTATTATCCACACAGTTGAATGCCTTTGCATAGTCAATAATGTACTGCTGCAAACATTTTTTAATCATCTTCAGCATAATTTTACCTGCATGTGATATTAATATTGTTCAATAATTTCTGCATTCCATTAGGTCAGCTTTCATTGGAACGAGCATGAATATGGATTTCTTCCAGTCAATTGGCCAGGTAACTGTCTTCCAAATTTCTTAGCATAGATGAGTGAATGCTTCTAGTATTGCATCCATTTGTCAATACATTTTAATTGGTATTGCATCAATTCTTAGAGCCTTGCTTTTCACCAATGCCTTCAGTGCTTTAAGTCTAGTTACATGTGGTGGTGCGGGTGGGTCCTGGGGACATTCAGCAGCGTCTTATAAGGCATCTGCCTCAAGTGTTTTCCCAGGCAACACCCCAGGTGCCACCCTAGGTAATATCTCAGACAGCCTCTTAAGGCACAGCTGGATTAATCTCATCAGATGGGGATGGTAGGGATAATGGTTTTACTGGGGAAGGTGCCTTAGCAGTCAAAGAAGCAGTAATCTCTTCAGATGGGAGCAAGAGGGCAGGTATAGTGACAGGAGTGATTCAACTGAATTTAGGGGCTTGATGTCCTCAGCTTCCGGATTATCTGCCCATATGTCCCCATCTCAAGTTTCGGGATTCCATTTCTTGCCAATCAATGCCCTCACTTTAACTTCAGACACTACTTGAGGTTGCGAATTCAATTGGCATTGTGATTCAGCCACTGTTACGATAAGACTTTGGGTTTGGTTTGTGGCGGTATCAGTTGTGTTACTACAAGGAATAAGGTTTTCTTTCATGGCACAAGTAGCAGGTTTGATGTGTTTTGTGCAGTACTTGAGCTGTGACTCTGAAGCCCTGAGCTCATTTTTTTCACCACTTTGTCTTGTGAAAGTAGGACCAACCAACCAGCTTCCTTATACTTCTCATTCTGACAAAATTGCTTGAAAAGTAGCAAATATGCAATCACCCAGAACTTTGTCTCACAAATAGTTGATCCATTGGTGGTGACATTTTGCATATTTTATTTCCACATCACCTTATGGATTAGCAGTGCCCCATTTACTCCCAACAGCAGAGTCATCAGTGCCTTTAATATTAGACAGATTTGAGAACCAATTTAAAAAACTCATCCTTAAAATTTTGCTTCTCTAGAACCACTCTCTACACATCTTAAGTTGGTTCTCTAGAGAAACAAAACCAGCAAAGCACATATATATAAATACACGTATATAGAGAGATTTATCGCAAGGAAATTGCTCACTCAATTGTGGAGGCTGGCAAGCCCCAAATCCTTGAGTGAGACGTCAGGCGGAGGCTTCGTCTGACTTACATGGTTGCAGGGGCTGGTGAACCCAAAATTGGCAGGTCAGGTGGAAGGCTGCTGGCTCACCTCCCAAGAACCAGAGATCAGAGGATGAAGAGTCAAATGCAAAATCCAGAGCACGGCAGCAAGGTTTACCAGAACATGCATATATGTATTTGATGCAGCCTACACCCCCAATGCACTTCCTTGTCAACTGCAGGGCTGCTCCTGTCAGATCATAAGATGGGGAATGACTACATCAGATCATACAATGAAGGATGATTACATCAGTACATAATTGCCAAACTACATCATTACATAACTGCCAAACCACTGAGAATCATGGCCCAGCCAAGTTGACACACAATCTTAACCATCATAAAAAGAAGGGAAGAAAACAAAGATATTTGCTACGTGTATACCTAAATCCCATTGCTGTAGAGTGTACTCGAACTCATAGGGACCCTACAGGACAGAGTAGAACTGCCCCATAGTGTTTTCTATGCTGTAATCTTTATGAAAGCAGACTGCCACATCTTTCTTCCTTGGAGCCATTGGTGGGTTCAAACCATGACCTTTCCATTAGCAGCAGAGCACTTTAACCACTGGGCCACCAAGGCTATATATATGTATACATATATATATACGTTTATAAAGTCTCACACAAAACAAGGCAGAAATACTCAACAATTACAGTTCTTGGTTCTGCGGTAAGGTAATTTTCCTAGAAGTTTGCACATTTAAATTTTTTACAAGGTGACCAGCTGCAACCTGAGATGCTTAGAGAACACCGTGGGTGGGCAAAGCCAACGGGTAGTTGTCCTCGCCAAGGCTGCGCGTCAAAATCCCCGCAGTAGTTTTTCAAAATAACCATGCCTGGGCGACCTCGGGAGGCCAGTGGGCACCGGCGTTGCTTTAAGGTCTTCAAGGGGCTCCGGAGTACTGTGCGTGGTCATGGCAGGTGCCAAGGCGCAAAGCCATAAAACGCCGACTGCATTTAGGCAATTCGCTGCCCACGCAGAGCCTTCTTTTCCGCCTTTGTAAGGGGATTGGCAGGAACGTGACCTGGACGATCTCCAGATTCCCCTCGTCTCCAAGTGTTGGCGGCCAGGTTGGATTCTACGCGCTTCTCTAGGCGGTCGGGGCGGGGTGGGCAGCTGGGAAGATGACGTAATGCGCTCCTGGCCAGCAGGGGTGTCCTGCAGGCGGAGGCAGAGGGTTATGCGTTAACCCTTTAATCTCTGTCAGGTGGCGGGAGTTGCTTGCGGAGCTCGTCTCACAGAAAAGGGAACGGTTCTTTTAAACTCCGGGAGGGAGGTTGGACTGAGGATCGGCCGGCTTGTCTTCTCATTGGCTACAAGGCTGCGGGGGGCGGGGCCTAAGTATGCAAATCAGAGCTGCTGATCGTTGACGCACCATCACCCCACGCGCCGCTTCGAGCGCCGATTGGCCGCCGCCAGCCTGGTCCCATTGACAATAAACAAGGGGGAGCGCGCCCTAGGGGCGGGGCCGCGGAGGGCGGGGGCGGGGGAATCCCGCCCCGCCCCTCCCGCGCGGCGCCGGGCGCAGCGCAAACATGGCGGCGACTGGCGCGGGTCGGTGAGGCGGTACCGGGCGGGGGATCTCGGGTGTCATGGGCGGTGGCGGCGGTACCGCCCCTGTGTCTTCCTGAGCGGGACGGCAGGTGGGCTCTGCGCCGAGCCGGGCGATGGACGGGAGCGGCGAGCTGGGCGGGCTGGAGACCATGGAGACGCTCACGGAGCTGGGCGACGAACTGACCCTAGGGGACATCGACGGTGAGCGGTGGATGGGTGGGTGGGAGTGCGGGGGCGCGCGGGGAGGAAGGGGTTACGGCGGCGCGCGCGGGTGCGCGTGCGCCCACCCCGCGGCAGTTCGGCTCGCGCGGGAAGAGCCCCGCGCGCTCGCCCGGCGGTCCCCAGTCTTCCGGGCGCTGTGGGCTGGAGCCTCGGCCGCCGCTCTGCTCCGGGGCCGTGGGGTCCGCGGCGCCGCGTGTCCGGAAGTAGGGTGTGAGTCGTGGGGGCGCGGGGGCGGTCTGAGCGAGCGCGCGCCGCCGCCTCCCTCGCGCCCACGTGAGCTCCGCGCTTTCCTGCTGTCCCGGCCTGCGTCGCACCTGTCACTCCCGGCCGGGCTGCGGGGAGGCCCTGGGATCTCCGGGGCAGGGCTCCCGGCGCCTGCCCCCACTTCTGGTCTTCCCGGGAGTGACGGCCCACCGGGTTGCCGGGCGCTGGGAAAACTTTGGGCAGCGGCTGCAGAAGCAAGTTGCTGATGAAGCGAGCAGTGGTGTCGGAGCGTGGACGCATCTCTCCGGGACGGAGACCTGACCGTGCCTGCGAAGGGAGTTGACCAGCAGGAGTTTTGGGTTGTGGCCCTTCGTGGGCAGGCTCGGTAGCGGGTGCCCTTTGTTCTGGAGGCCTTCACAGCGGAGTGGAAGGGCTGGTAGAAGCCCAGGGATTTTCTCTTGCAATGTTCTCTTCGTGTAGCCATAGGAACTGGAGTTTGGAGATGGTCAGCGACTTGCCCAAGGTCTGTCAGCTAGTTATGGAGCCAGAGCCCAGGTCTCCCAGCTCCGCGACCAGTGTTGGTTTCACTGTATCAGGCTTCCCCCCGACCCTTGGGGGTGAGGAGTCTAGTGAACAGGTTAGGAGTCTTAATAATAACCCAGTAGTTGCGCCCTTCTGGTGTTTCAGACCCAAAGTACTCTGTTTCATTTATTGATCACAACAGTCCTATGAGATGTTTTTATTGCCCCATTCTGCAGGAATATAGGCCAGGAGAGGTTAACCTGTGTAAGGTCACTCTCCTTAGAGAACCCAGACCCAGGCTTTTAGACAGTAACTCTGAGGTGCACTGTGCGCTTGAGCTTACCAAGTGCTTTGGTGGGTAGGATCTCGTGACAGCCTTGAAGGCAAGTATGATGGTTCTGTCCAGATTGTGTACAGGAAGAAACGGGTAACAGAAGATTCTTCTCTGTGGGAAGAGAAAGTGGCAGCGACTGACTAACCGAAAAGGATGCCTTTCCCATTTTGCTTCTGCAGCACCTCTCCTAGGCCTGCCCTTGCTTTCTGTGTTTAGTCATCTGGGCCATGTGGTGAGACCCTTCGTTGAAGCCCGGTGTCTAACTGCAGGTGCTCCTGAATACAGAGATGTGTTAACAAATGGGGGAGGGGGTTCTTGGGAATATAACAAGGACAGCTAACATGTTTGGAGCAGTTCTGTGCCAGGCACTGTGTTCAGCGAACGTACACATTGGTCGTCTTGATCTTCACAACAGTCCTATCAGTTAGTGCCTGCCATTCCACTACTGTCATTCCCTTCTCACAGATCCTAAAACTGAGGCCCTGGTGGGTCATTAACTTGCCCAAGGTTACACAACTGGTAAGAAATGTGTCCAAAGCTGTCTCTCAGCAAGCAGGCAAAAGGAAGTTCGTGTGCTTTTTGCATTCCTAATCCAAAGGAATTCTTATTTGTCTTAATTTGTAACGTGTTAAATTACCTTCTGGTAAAGTAGCTGTATCCGCATAGATTTCTTAGTAAAATGTCCATTGTGGAAACTGCCACAGTGATTCACTGGCTTCCCAGGTCCCCATCCATACCAGGTTTGGGAGAAGTGGTTCCCTGTTTTTAGCTGGTCACCAAGTAGTCAGGTCTGCCTGTGGTTCTTGAGCTGTAGGGAAAAGGAGAGACAGGAGAGAATTTTGTGGCCTCGTGGAGCTTGAGACAGTAACAATAAAGCCGTAGTGCCGAGTACAGAATAGCTTATAATGTGATGTACAGGGCAGTAGGTGAACATCAGCAGTGAGGGAGCACACTAAAGACTGTCTTACCAGCAAGCTTGCCCCAAGGAGGTGGTCCTTGACTTAGGCTTTGAAGGACAGGAAGGATTGGGCCAGCTGAAGGCCTGTGGTTTGCAGATACAAGCAGTTCTCAATACTCACCCACCATTTCCCCCTCCAGAGCAACAGCTTCATGAGGGCAGGGGTCTTCACTTTGTACAGCGCTGTGTTTCTTGCACCTAGAACAGTGCCTGGCACGGAGTGCTCACTGAATATTTGCAAAATGCTGACTGAATACAATGACCTTGGGCTGGGCAGGATACTAAGTTGTACTAAACACAGTCCTTGGAGTTGGAATAGACCAGGGTCACCAGCCCAGGTGCTTCCATGGTCAGTCAGGTGAAGAAGAGGAAAGCCCCTGTGGCTGTGAGTACAAGTGCTTCCTTCGTATGTGTGTGGGGGGAATGGGAGGGCAACAGGCACTTGCAGCCTGGACAGCGCCTGCTCACTTCCTCCTGGCACACAGGTGGTCAGGAATCCTTCGCTGGGCAGAGTCTGCCCTGCACCAGTCCATTGGTGCCCTTTGGGGGCACATGCATTCTAGTCACTCAGCACATCTCTTGAGTGGCTTCTGAGTACCCCCTGGTAGGCACAGTGCTGAGGATAGCTTTGAACAAGACAGACAGGGTCTCTTTCTCAGAGAGGGTGAATCCTCGAGGGAGAAAACTCAGGCTAGACAAAATAAATGAAGAGTTTTAGCAGGGTGCTATGAAGATAATAAAATGGGGTGACTAGGGTAGCCTACCTGAGGAGGTAGTCATGGAAAGCCTCTCAGGAAGAGATGTCAGTGTCTGTTTTCTAAGAGATGCCCAAATCTGAATTTTTATATGAGATCTCCAGATTTTTAAATGTTGGCTTTGTTTTGTTTTTAGAAACACGCTGTATGCCCAATAAAGCGTGTGCGCTGGCTACCTAATTGCCAGGCCTTGTCCCACTGCAGAATGCCCCTTTGTCCCAGGCCCCCAGGTCTCTTGTGATACTGCTGGAGCACTTCCTTTGGTGGCAGTGGTTGTGGTGGTGGTAGATACCTGTGTTATGAGAAAGGGCCTTAAGCCAGGTCTTCTGGAAGGACAGAGAGGAGGGCGCCTCTTCTGCTGGGTTCAGGAAAGGCACAGTCACGGAGGTGGTCGTTTCACTAGGCCCAAAAGGATGGGTGGCAGGAACAGCATGAGCAAGCACAAGGAAGCAGAAGGACCAAGCTGCCTTAGAAATGAATGACTACTAGAGATTTCTTGGCATACACAGTGTGTAAGGCAACAGTAAGACAAGGTCTGAAAGGTGCATTGGAGCCAAATTGTGGAGGATCTTCATACCGGACACAGATGTTTTGTGGAATGTAGGGAGGGGATTGCTGAAGATTTTCCAGTGGGGACATGGCACATTAATCCTGGGTTTTAAGAAAATTCAGCTGTAGTGATGAGCAAGGAAGATTGGAGGCAGGGAGACACACTGGGGGGAACCGCAGCCATCCAGTGTGAGGTGATGATAAAGGTTGCACCAGGAGGGCGATAGGGGAGTTGCATAGGATGTTATCGTGGAGTTGCATAGGATGTTATCGTTGTGCGAGACGCTGTACCTGAAAGGACATGACCTCAGAGAAGGCTTGGCCCCTGAGGCAGAGCAGAGGTGGAATTCCAAGATCTCATCTAGGCTTTGAGCCTCAGGCTTTGGGGGAGTTTAAAAGCCAGCAGGAAGAGCTAGTTTGGGGAGATGATGGAAATTTCCATTTTAAATGGGCTGAAATTGAGGTGCTTGCTGGGGGGGTGGGGGTCATCTAGTAGGAAATGAGAGGTGGTCAAAACTGGGAATAGAGACTGAGGAGTAGTCACTGTAGATAAGTTGGAGGAGAAATGAGAGAAGATAGAACCAGGAGGTCACCTGGAGAGGACCTTTATCAAGGGGCCCTGAGCTTTTCAAGGAAGGGTTAATGGGTGATTCAGACAGTGCTGCAGAGAACAGTGAAGATGACAAGGCCATGAGAGAGTTGAGGGATGTGACAGTTAGGAGGCTGACCTTTAGCAGAGCAATCAGGCGGGGTAAAGGCCAGATCAACCAGGAAGGAGTCAGAAGTAAGTGGGTGATGGGCAAGTAGAGGCAGCTATTCTCACTGGAGAAGGTGGAAGAAATTTTTCAACAAAATCTTCTATTTTCTGTCTGTATGGATTTGCCTATTTTAGATGTTTCATATAAATGGAATCAAACAATATGTGGCCTTTTGTGACTGACTTTTTTCAAGTACCATAGTTTGTTTTTTTTTTTTAATTTTTATTAAGCTTCAAGTGAACATTTACCATTCCAATCAGTCTGTCACATGTAGGTTTACATACATCTTACTCCCTTCTCCCACTTGCTCTCCCCCTATTGAGTCAGCCCTTACAGTCTCTCGTTTCGTGCCAATTTTACCTTCTTCCCTCTCTCTCTATCTTCCCATCCCCTCTCCAGTCAAGAGTTGCCAACACACTCTCCTGTGTCCACCTGATTTAATTAGCTCACTCTTCATCAGTATCTCTCTCCCCCACACTGACCAGTCCTTTTCATGCCTGATGATTTGTCTTCGGGGATGGTTCCTGTCCTGTGCCATCAGAAGTTCTGGGGAGCATTGTCTCTGGGATTCCTCTAGTCGCAATCATACCATTAGGTGTGGTCTTTTAATGAGAATTTGGGGTCTGCATCCCATTGGTCTCCTGCTCCCTCAGGAGTTGTCTGTTGTGTTCCCTGACAGGGCAGACATCGATTGTGGCCGGGCACCAACTAGTTCTTCTGGTCTCAGGATATTATAGGTCTCTGGTTCAAGTGGCCCTTTCTGTCTCTTGGGTTCTTAGTTGTCGTGTGACCTTGGTGTTCTTCCTTTGCCTTTGCTCCCGGTGGGTTGAGACCAATGAATGTATTTTAGATGGCTGCTTGTTGGCATTTAGGACCCCAGGTGCCACAATTCAAAGTGGGATGCAGAGTGTTTTCATAATAGAATTGTTTTGCCCATTGATTTAGAAGTCCTCTCAAACCAAGTTCCCCAGACCCCAGCCCCTGCTTCGCTATCCTTTGAAGCTTTCATTTTATCTCGGAAACCTCTTTACTTTTAATCCTGTCCAATTAGGCTGACCTTCCATGTTTTGAGTGTTGTCTTTCCCTTCACCCAAAGCAGTTCCCATCTACAGATTGATCAATAAAAAGCCCTCTCCCTCCCTCCCTCCCTCCCTCCCCCCTTTGTAACCACAAAAGTATGTGTTCTTTTCCGTTTTTTCTATTTCTCAAGATCTTATAATAGTGGTCTTATACAATATTTGTCCTTTTGCAACTGACTCATTTCGCTCAGCATAATGCCTTCCAGATTCCTCCATGTTATGAAGTGTTTCAGAGATTCGTCACTGTTCTTTATCGATGCGTAGTATTCCATTGTGTGAATATACCACAATTTATTTACCCATTCGTCCGTTGATGGACATCTTGTTTGCTTCCAGCTTTTTGCTATTGTAAACAGAGCTGCAATAAACATGGGTGTGCATATATCTGTTTGTGTGAAGGGTCTTGTATTTTTAGGGTATATTCCGAGGAGTGGGATTTCTGGGTTGTATGGTAGTTCTATTTCTAACTGTTTAAGATAACGCCAGATGGATTTCCAAAGTGGTTGACAAGTACCATAGTTTTTTGAGGTTCATTCATGTTGTAGTACAGTGTTCCACTGGATGGCTAGACCATGTTTTGTTTATCTGTTCATCAACTGATGGACATTTGGGTGGTTTCCACTTTCTGGCTACTATGAGCGAAGCTGCTGTGAACATGTACTTACAAGTTTTTGTGTGGACATACATTTTTATTTCTCTTGAGTAGATCCTCCATGTTCTTTTTTTTTTTTTTTTTCTGTTTTCCTAGGGTTTATAATAGTTTCACTCATGTGCTTAGTTTCTATGTTCCCATAACTAATTCAGCCTTGAATTTTATGGCAGAAACTGTCAATATGATGGTCAGTTCCTTTTATCCCCTTGGTGATGTGTCTCCTGGAGCCCTCTCCCTTTTTGCCCCATCTGATGGTTGCGGACTAGGCTTGGGACTACCCTTAACGATCATCCTGGGCGGGTGGGGGAGGGGGAGGCCCTGTCAGTATTGAAAGCCCTGTTTCCTTTTTCTTGTTTTACACCCTCGATGGAGCATATCCCCCATAGCTTCCTGAGAAAGAGTGGTCAATTTTTTGAGGCCTTGCATGTCTGTAAATGTCTGTTCTTACTTCACTCCAATTTGAATTTTGACTGAGTTTAGGATTATAGGTTGGACATGATTTTATGTTAGAATCTTGAGGGCATTACCTAATTGTCTTCTAGCTTCTACTGGTTGAGAAATCCAGTGCTGTTGTGATTCCTGATCCTGTGTGTGTGACCTGCGTTCTCTTTTGGAGGCTTTTAGGATCTTCTCTTTGCCCTTGATGTTCTGAAGTCCGTGGTGATGTGCCTTGAGACAGCTGGGCTACCGTTCCTTGTCCCCAGTTGGTGAGGCTCTGGAGGGCCGACTGCTTCCATCCTGTCCTGGCACTGTGAGCCGCAGCCCGCAGAGGATCTGCCAGGTCCTGAGCCAGCCTGTGGCACTGTCCTGGGGCTCTGTTGGCTTCTCCCTGCAGTCAGTTTCACCTTTGGTCTGCTGAATCAGTTACTGCTTGTCTGTGCCTTCCATCTCCTGACCTTTGGTGATGTTTTTCATCTGCCTTCCCGTTTTCTTTGTCTTTGTGAATTTATACATTTAAAAATGTTCTTTCCTGTAATTTGTAACGGGGTTTCAGAAGGAAGCAAAGATAACCATGTATATTCGATGCCGCGTGTATAACTTGGCCTATCTCTTTATATCAACTCACTTTTTTTGCTGAAGTAAACTTAAAAAACTAAAAAAAAAAAAAAAAAAAAAACTTAGGCTGTCCTAAAACCCTGGTGGCGTAGTGGTTAAGCGCTATTGCTGCTAACCAAAGGGTCGGCAGTTCAAATCCATCAGGCGCTCCTTGGAAACTCTATGAGGCAGTTCTACTCTGTCCTGTAGGGTCACTATGAGTCGGAATCGACTCGACGGCAATGGGTTTGTTTTTTTGGTTAAGTATTTATATTTGTGAAGTCACCAATTTGACGGTCTAGTTATGTAGCCTTCTAATATAAATTAAAATGAATTCATAACTGGTAAGATAAGCAGAAACAAGTTCTTTTAGAGCCCTGGTGGTGCAGTGGTTAAGAGCTCAGCTGTTAACCAAAAGGTCAGCAGTTCAAATCCATCAGCCACTCCTTGGAAACCCTATGGCGCAGTTCTACTCCATCCTGTAGGGTCGCTATGAGTCAGAATCAACTCGACGGCAACGGGTTTAAAATTGTCAAAACCTTTACCAACTAAAATTAACTCATGTCCCCCAGTGATAGTTGCTGTGGGTGTCCCCAGGGTAGAATACCCCAACGGGGCCTGGCAAGGAATAGGTGCCTAGTCCTTGAGTGGCACAAACAGTTAAGTGTTCAACTACTAACCGAAAGGTTGACAGTTCAGATCCACCCAGAGGTGCCTTGGAAGACAGGCCTGGTGATCTGCTTCTGAAAGGTCACAGCCTTGAAAACTGTGGAGCGGTTCTACTCTGCACACGTGGGGTTGTTTTGAGTCAGAATCAATGACAACTAAGGTCTGTCTAATGCTGAGAAGGAGGCACTTCAAGCTCAGGCTGGTAGATGGCTCCTCAGCCTGTGTGTTGAAGTCACTGAGAAGGCTGGGGTGGTGAGCCCTGGGAGCCAGGCTGAGTGGTGGGAAGGGTGTGGCCAGCACACAGCAGGAGGCAGAGGTGAGGAGAAGGTAGACAATGACTAAAGGAAGGACTTCCCGTTTCGCCAGTGAGTCATACGTGGGAAAAATGGCTTGGTGAGGTGGGGCACAGATCACCTTTTGACTCCTGGTGGCACGGTGGTTCAGAGCTTGGCTGCTAACTAAAAGGTCAGTAGTTCAAATCCACCAGACACTTCTTGGAAATCCTATGAGGCAGTTCTACTCTGTCTTTGCTACAAGTCAGAATCTGCTTGCACCCAATTCACTAACATTTGTGTTGAAAGAGGTGTTGTTGCCCACAGTATTTATTTTCCACCCGGTTTTAGCTCCTTTTTTAGCCCATTTTTCCTGGAGGTTTTCTGGGGTTGCTCAGACCACCAAATCTGAGTCCCCTGTGCTTTCTCCTCCTTCCTCCGCCCTTTCTGGCCTCACCCTTGACAAACAGTCTCCACATTCACACCCAGGCCCTTGGCCTCGTGTCCCTGCACAGGGCCTGCCTCTCTCGACAGTCTTCTCTGTTGTTCTCCTGCTCAGCTCATGGCTTGGTACGTTAGAAAAGCATATTTTTGCGTCTATATTGACGAGACCTTTTGTTCCCTTCAATCTGGTAATTAAAAAGAAAGCTCTGAAGCAACTTTATTCAAATAGAACTTCCCAAATATCACCTTTTTTCTGTTCTTCTGGATTCTTAGGTGAACTTCATTGATGTGCACATACCTTTTCACATCTAGGTTCCTCTGTGGTGCAGCAGTCAAGGTGTCGTTTGTCATAGTCACGGGATCCAGTGTGCGGTGACCTGTCTGCATAGACAGACACTCGCTGTTCACGGCCCTGTTGAACATTTGAGCCATTTGCGGTTTTTCATTAAGGTGAGCCGTGTTGCTCCAGACACTTAAAACCAAGTCACATTGGCATTAATTCAAAAGAGGAATCGTCACGTTCGGGGCTGTGTCGCTGAGGAATCGTCACGTTCGGGGCTGTGTCGCTGAGGAATCGTCACGTTGGGGGCTGTGTCGCTGAGGAATCATCACGTTGGGGGCTGTGTCGCTGAGGAATCGTCACGTTCAGGGCTGTGTTGCTGCTCTTTCCCTCTGCCAGCTGGTAGCCTTGCATCTTTAAAACTTCTCCAGTACTTCACATGACTATGGTGATTGGGGACTACGACTTGGGAAATTTTTTTTCTTCACCCAAATGATTCAAAATACAAAAAAAAAAAACAACAACCTGATGCTCTCAAGCCTATTCCAACTCACAGCAACCCTGTAGGACAGAGTAGAGCTGCCCCGTAGGTTTCTAAGCCTATAATCTTTATGAAAGCAGACAGCCACATTTTCTCCTACAGAGCAGCTGGTGGATTCGAACCGCTGACGTCTTAGTTAGCAGCCGAGCACTTAACTACTGTGCCACCAGGGCTCCTTTCCAAAATACAGAAGGGTCCCATGAAAGGGCTTCTTCCCAACCCTGCCCACCATCTGCCTAGGTCCCACCACCCTACCTCCTCACAAGTTGTTGACATTTTCACCCGCTTCAAAACTCACTTAATACACAACAAGCAAATAACAAAGGTGGACTTTAATTTTTTGCTGCTTTTTTTATTTTTGTGTAGAAAGGTAGCATCCAATAAATGCTGTTTTCCGGTACCTTGCCTTCCCCCCACCCCCGCCTTAACAATGTTTGTTAGAAATCTTCCTAGCCTTTTTCACTGCCACGTGGTTTTCCATTTCATGGATGCAGTGTAACTTTTTTACCAGTCCCTCATTGATGGACATTTGAGGTTGCTTCCGGTCTTATCCATTAAAAACACTGCTGCAGTGAATAGCTTTGTAAAGTCATCATTTCACACCTGTGCAGGTATGGGTGCAGGAGTGGGGCAGCGGGATCCACATGGGCCTGGCAATGTCAGAGGTACTGCCAGGATTCAGTGAGGTAAAACACACATGGGGAAAGGGGCAGACACTAACGTTCCCTTCTGTGTGCCTTGGTAGTATGACAGCTCTTGCCTTACTGCCCTCCCTGGTGGATGTGCCGATTTTTCTGCCACCACCAGCCACCCCTTCCCCCAGTGTGTAGGAGAGTATCTGTTTCCTTCCCCACAGCCTCACCCCCGGAGTCCAGTTTGATCCAGTTTGCCGGCTCCCTTCACTTTAAAAATTGCTCATCAAGGTACCATTGCCATCAAGTTGATTCTGACTTATAGGGACCTTATAGGACAGAGTAGAACTGTCCCGTAGGGTTTCCAAGGACTGGCTGGTGAATTCCAACTGCTGACCTTTTGGTTAGCAGCCTGAGCTCTTAACCACTGTGCCACCAGAGCTCCTCATTAAGGCTGTTGTTAGGTGCCATCAAGTCAGTTCCAACTCATAGCAACCCTGTATACAACAGAATGAAACACTGCCCAGTCCTGTGCCATCCTTAAAATCGTTGCTATGCTTGAGCTCATTGTTCGAGCCACTGTGTCAGTCCACCTCGTTGAGGGTCTTCCTCTTTTCCGCTGACTCTGTACTCTGCCAAACATGATGTCCTCCTCCAGGGACTGATCCCTCCTGACAACAAGTCCAAAATATGTAAGGCACAGTCTCGCCATCCTTGCTTCTAAGGAGCATTCTGGTTGTACTTACTCTAAGACAGATTTGTTCGTTCTTTTGGCAGTCCATGGTATATTCAGGATTCTTCGCCAACACCACAATTCAAAGGCGTCAGTTCTTCTTCGGTCTTCCTTATTCGTTGTCCTTATTCTTATTCCTTATTCTTTGTCGCTGACCCTCTTCTTTACCAAGCATGATGTCCTCCTCTAGGGACTGATCCCCCCGACAACATGATCAAAGTATGTAAAAAAAGTCCTGCCATCCTTGTTTCTAAGGAGCATTCTGGATGTACTTCTTCCAAGACAGAGTTGTTTGTTGTTTTGGCAGTCCATGGTGTATTCTTCTCCAACACCACAATTCAGAGGCGTCAATTCTTCAGTCTTCTTTATTCACCATCCAGCTTTCACGTGCAGAGGAGGCGATTGAAAACATCATGGCTTGGGTCAGGTGCACCTCAGTCTTCAAGGTGACATCTTTGCTTTTCAACACTTTGAAGAGGTCTCTTGCAGCAGATTTGCCCAATGCAGTGCATCTTTTGATTTTTTGACAGCTGCTTCCATGGGTGTTGATTGTTGATCCTAGAAAAATGAAATCCTTGACAATGTCAATCTTTACCTTGTTTTGTTGTGATGTTGCTTATTGGTTCAGTTGTGAGGGGTTTTGTTTTCTTTATGTTGAGGTGTAATTCATACTGAAGGCTGTGGTCTTTGATCTTTAGGTACCAAAACCAAAAAGCCAAACCCATTGCTTTTGAGTCATAGTGACTGTATAGGACGGAGTGGAACTGTTCCAGAGGGTTTCCAAGGAGCGGCTGGTGGATTTGAACTATCCACTTTGTGGTTAGCAGCCTGAGCTCTTAACTGCTGTACCACCAGGGCTCCTCTGTTATGCACACCAGCTCCTTACTTTCGGCCCTCTGCTTTGGGGGACTTGGAAGATGGCTTCTTGTTTTACGTGCAGTTTTGTGCAGTTATATGTAGTTTCATGGGCTGGAAATTCAGTGCAGCTTCGTATAAAAATTCTTTGGGGCTTTCCATCACGATAAATGGTGTTCTAGAAATTGCATCCTTTCACTGTAATTCTCTTAAGACCAGCTTTCATCAAAATCTGTGGATATTTTAGGAAGTGCCCTTTTGTTATAAACAGCCTCATTTCTCACAATACTTTCCTTTAAATTTTTTTTTTAAATCAATCTTGATTGTTTCTCTGAGCTAGTTGGGTGGGCTGTTTGTTTCTTGGGCTAGGGCTGGGCCTCGACATGTGATCACTGTTTTCCATTATTTAGTTCTTCTCTACATGCATATGTTTGATAATGAATACTGGACCATTTCGTCTTGATCCTACCCAGTCATGTTGTCATTTGCCCTGGCATGCTTTGGTGTTCTCTGAGTGGACTTAACTGGGTCCCTTTATTGGTTGTTGACAGTCTCTACTTTTCGATCCCCCCCTCAGGCTTTGAGTTATGTAGACAGCACCTGCTACATGCCAACCACTGTGTCTGGTTAAACGTGCAGTGATAGTTCGTGAATCATTTCATTCTTTCTGGCATGTACATGGGGCCTGTTTTGTGCTGGGCAGCGGGTACAGTGCTGTCGAGGTAGATGAGATGCCCGCCCTCACAGAGTGTGATGCCCTGGGTGCCAGGCATCATTCCATGCCCTTTACCTATATTATGTCTTAATGCAATTTTTTTTAATGTTGTTGAGAATATATACAGCAAAACTACACCAATTCAACCATTTCTACATGTACAATTCAGTGACATTGATTACATTTTTCAAGTTGTACAACCATTCTCACCCTCCTTTTCTGAGTTGTTCCTCCCCCATTAACATAAACTCACAGCCCCCTGAGTTTCCTATCTGTTAGGGATTGAATCGTGTCCCCCAAAAATATGTTCTTAATCCTAACCTCTATACCTGTTGTTATCATCCCACTTGGGAATGGGTTGTCTTTGTTACGTGAATGAGGCCAGTTTAGTATAGGGTGTGTTTTGAGTCAACCTGTTTTGAGATATAAAGGAGATTAAACAAAGCAAAAGAAGGAGAGATGGGGGAAGAGAAATGCCAAGCCATATGAAGATCACCCAGGAACAGAAGCTCAGAAGAGCCAAGAATCTTCCTCCAGAGCCAGCAGAAAGAGAAAGCCTTCCCCTAGAGCCAGCACCGCGAATTTGGACTTCTAGTCTCCTAAACTGTGAGAAAATAAATTTCAGTTTGTTAAAGCCACCTTGTGGTATTTCTGTTATTGCAGCTCTAGGTAACTAAGACACTGTGTAGTCTTTCAAGTTGCTGTTGTACTTTGATCCCATATAAATAGTTCTTAAAAAAAATAACGCTCAAGCCAGCAATTTTTTTACTAGTTAAGCTAAACTATTTTTTAGTTTTAAGAAGACTTCAGGGGATATTTTTAGTTTACGTCTTAAAGATTATATTATCTCAGCACGATAGTTTCAGGGGTTCCTCCAGCCCCCGTGGCTCCAGGAAGTCTGGAGTCCATGATCTTAATGCATTTTTGCTGTTAATCGTTGCTGTAATTCCGTAGTGTACTGTAGGTGAAGAAACTGAGGCCCAGATGCCACAACTAGAAAGTGGTGGGATGGTGACCTAAAGCAAGACATGTCCAACTCCAAAACCTGTGTACTTTACCACCGTCTGATGTAAGCGGGCTCCTAAGTGAAAAACACAAGGTGGTGTGGTGGGTGGGATTGGAGGCTAGAGAGACCCTCTGCTCAGTTACCTTCAGTAGCCAAGTGCTTATCAAGAGATGACTGCCCTGGGCTGGGCCCTGCAGCCCTCCTCAGAGCCTTGGTTTCCTCTGTGAAGTGAGGATGGCACTATCTCCATTCTTCCCTTTCTGAGCCCATGGTGTTCACTCATTCATGACCAGGCACTGTTTGGTCATATCCATGTGATGACAGTGGTGCACAAATTAAGTTAGCTAAAGTGAATAAAGGGAAGGGTCAGGAACTAGCATATTCCCCGGGCTCTATCTGAAAATGAATGAGGAACTTCACTTTGCAAGTTGACTGTGGCAGAACCAAGGAGCCTTTTTTTAGAATACAGTTTTGTAATGTTTATTTTTTCCTTTAGAGCTTTAGAGAGAGCTTCTGTAGGTGTGGTGGGCGGGACACAGAGGAGCAGTCAGCGTGGGGTAGAATGTTCCATTTCTAGACCACAAGACTCCAGAGGTCAACTTTGTTGACATGATGGAATTTTTTAAAGAGTGGCAGAACCCCAGAGCCTGGGCCTCAAAGGTAGGGCTCCCTGGGGAACCTGTTTAGAAATGAATCCTAAACCACTGAAGGGCTCAGAAACTGGAAAACCCAGCTCTTTCTGCATCTCCCAGCCCTTTGGAATTGCTAATGAATATGGCGTCTAAGCATGCCTTCCAATCTGGCTCTTGCATCTGGCTCTTGCATCTGGTCTTTTGGGTTCTAGGCCTGGTGAGGAACGCTGATGAAATTGGGAGCTGCTGAGCCAGATACGGAGCCACCTTCGTGGCCCTCCCTCTCCCACAGCTGCAGAGGGAAGAACTGATGTTTCTCTGAGGCCTCACACACTGCAAACATTCTCCTAATACATTAGCTCCTCCTAACAGTGAGTGAAGGAGCCCTGGTGACACAGTGGTTAAGTGCTCGGCTGCTAACCTAAAGGTCAGCGGTTCAAACCCACCAGCGGCTCTGTGGGAGAAAGATGTGGCAGTCTGCTTCCGTAAAGATTACAGCCTTGGAAACCGTATGGGGCAGTTCTGCTCTGTCCTTTAGGGTTGCTATGAGCTGGAATTGGCTCGGCGGCAACAGGTTTAACAGTGAGTGCTGGGAGGTAGAGGCTTATTTTTTGTGTCTGTCTTGCAGTTGAAGACACTGAGACGTGGTTAAAATGATTTGCTCAATGTGTCTCCCATGCCGATGAAGTGAAGTTAGGAGTTGAACTTAAGGCTTCTGAGGTAGGATTCCATACATTTTACTGGCCCGGGAGGATGGGGTGGCAGACGTGCTGACTAAGGAAGCCGGTCTGTCTAGGAGCCCCTGCTCTGGTCAGAAGTTCATGTTCATTGTTGTTATGCTTTTTAATCATTGATTCAGTCCAGTTCACCATGAATGGATGTCCACTGTATTCCCAGCACAGTGCTAGACTCTGCAGGACGTTAGAGACGCATAGACCTGTCCCTGCTTTCAGGGAGGTGACAGGTACACAGCCAGTGAGAATACAAAGCAAAATGCAGTAGGGGCCTTAACTGAGGAACAAGCACCAGATTTGTGGAACACTGAGGAAGGGGAAAATCTTCGCCAGGACTTCGGCATTTGGGCTGAACTGTAAAGGGTGAGCAGAATTTTCGTAGGTAAAGGAAGAGGCAGGGTTTTCATTTAATGAAATGGGACCGAAGTTGGGAATAATTTGGCACATTCTAGAAACATGTTGTAAAAATGGTGTGGTGGCGTCAGAGGTCCTCTGACTTCAGGGGAAGAGAGGAAAGTCAAGATCAACATCAGCCCAAGCTGATCTCCATGAGGTGGAGGTCAAACATACCTCTACCTTCCAGTCTTTTTGCCAGTTCTGATGCCAGCTGTCCCTCCCACGGCACTCTCTACTTCTCTGCTGGGTTCAATAATTTGTTGCAGTGGCCACACAGAACTCACAGACCATAGTCATGATTATGGGGTTTATCAGGGAAGTAACAGGTTACAATTCAGGATCAGGAATGACTCAGGATACAGTTACTCAGTCAGCTCAGTCAGGACAGCTCTTCAGCCGTGCCAGCAGGGAGGCCTCTCCCTCAGCCCCTGGGCCGCTCAGGCCAGTCTCTGCTCTGCTCCGGCAAGCATTACAAAGCTCTTTAGTTCTGCCGATAAGTTCCCAGAGGCACCCCACTCTGCCAGGAGCCCTCCTGCCTGAAGGCACTCAGCTCTCTCTCTCCATGAGTTTGCACACCCACTGTAACCACCTTCCTCTGTGGGCAGGGAAGCTCACCACACCATCTCCTGCCCGTTTCCTGATCCTACTGCTGCCATTTTTCTGCCGCTGCTTCTCACCGTCTTGCGCCATCTCCAGTGTTACAACTCTCTTTCTCTCTCTCTGTCTCCTGGGTCTAAGAGGTTCTCAGTGCAGGGCCCCTGGGTGCAAAGGACACATTCCACTCCCAGCTTTTCTTATTGGTGGTAGTGAAGTCCTCTCTTTTTGCCTCTAGAATGGCTCATTTTAAGCCTAATGGGATGGCAAAACTGACCAGTCCCCTCATTAGGATTCCATACACCTTATTTGCAAGGTCCCACCCCACAAGGATGCCATGTACCTTATTTGCATTATTAGTAAGCTATCTAATCCCTTAGTGGACCACAAATACCTTATTTGCATAGTCCTACCCAATCATTTTGTAGGAGTCACAAGACCATGGTGAGAAAGGCCATATAAGAGCTATTCATGCACCGCACATGTGATTCAGTGGGGTCAGTGTACGGAATAGGACAGAGGTTCTCAAGCTTGAGTGTGCCTGAGAACCCCACCAGGACACACCCTCAGAGATCTGAATTTCGAGGGTCTGGGGTGGCGTACAGGGGGGCATCGAACTAGTGGGGGTCAGTCAGGGAGGTAACTGGTAAGTGGAGGTCTCAGGGATAAAGGGATGAAAGGAGAGAGAGGAGCTGGTTCCAGGCTGAGTGGATAGCCATTTTGAAGGCCTTGACCTCCAGTGGTCCTCTAGTATTCAGGCGTTTTGCAGACTACACTCTTGATAACAGTTATCTTTCTGTTATGAAGAGTGATATCTTTTTCCAAACAACTCCTGGGATTGGTTTCCTGGGTCAGAAGGCTTGGGACCATAGCCTGGGGCACAAGCTAATTATTTGACATCACATAGTTCACAAAGATAATGTTCTACATCCTAGTTTGGTGAGTAGTGTCTGGGATCTTAAAAACTTGGGAGCGGCCATCTAAGATACAACTATCGCTCTCTGCTCATCCAGAGCAAAAGAGAATAAAGGACATCCAAGACTCAAAGAAGAAACTAGTCCCCAGAACTAATAGCCCACACGAAACACAGCCTCTTCTAACCTGAGACCAAAAGAACCAGATGGTGCCCAGCTACCACTACCGACGGTTCTGACCAAGGCACAGTAGAAGGTCCTGGGTAGAGTGGGAGAAGAACGTAGAACAAAACTCAAGTTCCTAAAAGAGGCCAGATCTACTGGACTGAAAGAGACTAGAGGAACCCCCAAGACTAAAAAACTAAAAAAAAAATTTTTAGTTTTTTAGTTTACCCAAAAATACCCTTTGAACTTGGAATTGAAGCTATTTCTACAGATTGTCTTTTAGCCAAATAATAGATTAGCTTATAAAATAAACAACATCACCTGTGAGTAATGTGTTCCCTTAAACAATCAACTATATGAGACCAAACGGTCAACATTTACCCAAAAGTACAGGTGAGAAGGCAAAGAGGGGAAGCAAAACTAGACCAATGGAAACAGAACAAACAGAATGGAATTAATGAGAATACTGAAAATTACTATTGTGAAAATTGTAAACAATGTCATGAAACCATTTGTATAAAAATTGTTAAAGGGGAATCTAATTTGCTGTGTAAACTTTCACCTAAGGCACAGTAAAATATTACATTACTTTAAAAAAAAAAAAAAGTTACTTTTCTCAGACAGTTTTGATCAGGCCCCTGCCCTGCTTCAGTGAGTTCTCTACCAGTCAGGAGTCTTGATGATAAACAGTAGAACCCTCTCTGCCTAGCTGGAACAGAGCAGGAGTTTATGGGAAGATTGTGTACTGACTGGCCAGAAAAGCTGGAGAGCGGGATTTGGAGAAGGTGCTGGAACCAAGGGAGGCTTGGCAGGGCAGACCAAGCTGAGGATGAGCCGGGAGCAGCCTGGATAGGACACCACCGGCATGGTGATCTCTTAACTGTCGCTGCTTTCCTGTGTCAATCCCTCAAGAGTCCCATCTCAGAGCTGACCAGCAGGAAACTGCCTCTCAGTAAAACTGCTACCCACTGGGGAATCTCCAAAAGGAAGGTCAGGCACTAGTAGGGGTGGGTGGGGGTCAGATAATGGGAAGCAAAACCACATGGCAAATGGCTACTACGCTTTCTGTTCTTCTTCTTGCCTTTGAAAGGCAGGTCTCATGCCTCATGGCACTAGGCCTTCCCCATCTCCTGCCATCTGCTCCACGACACTCCACTCAGCTGCCTGCAGGACACTGTCTGGGAGGCCCTGCCCTCTCTCTGACTCAAAAACCCTTTCCTCCTTGTAGGCGCTGCCTTCACTGCCTGCTGAAAGGAGCTGTCCTTCTGCTCTCAGCCAGCCCTTCTTTGTGAGGCACCTGTCTATTGTTGCCCTGGCCACTGTGTATGGAGGTGTTTGGGTTTCTCTGTCTTCTCTGAGGCTGGGAGGCAGGAAGGAGCTCTGTGCTGGGTCCCCCCAAGGCGCCTCCGGATCCTTCAGTTCCCAGCACAGGGCACACAGCATATGCAAGTGTGGAGTGCACGTTTGAAGTATGGTTTAGTCATCTACTCTCCTTAGTCTTAGGGATATTTAGGGGTATTCTTAGGGACATTTGGGGGTGTGGTATTGAGCAGAAGGGGAGAATGGTGGGCTGTCGAGTTGAGGTCTTTTATTTTTGCCTGAATGGCTTTGTTGTTGTTGTTAGGTGCCCTTGAGTCGGTTCTGGCTCATAACAACCATGTACAATAGAACAAAACACTGTGAGGTCCTACGCTATCCTCACAGTCCTTGTTATGCTTAAGCCCATGGTTCAGGCCACTGTGTCAGTCCATCTCATTGAGGGTCTTCCTCTTTTTCACTGACACTCTACTTTACCAAGCGTGCTGCCCTTCTCCAGGGACTGACCCCTCCTGACAACATGACCAAAGTATGTGAGATGTAGCCTCACCATCCTTGCTTCTAAGGAGCATTCTGGTTGTACTTCTTCCAAGACAGAGTTGTTCATTCTTCTGGCAGTCCGTGGTGTATTCAACATTATTCCCCAATACCACAATTCAAAGGCATCGATTCTTCTTTGGTTTTCCTTATTCATCATCCAGCTTTCACATGCATAGGAGGCGATTGAAAACGCCATGGCTTGGGACAGACGTACCTTAGTCTTCAAGGTGACATCTTTGCTTTTCAACACTAAAGAGGTCTTTTGCAACAGATTTGCCCAATGCAATGCATCTCTTGATTTCTTGACTGCTGCTTCCATGGGTGTTGATTGTGGGTCCAAGTAAAATGAAATCCTTGACAACTTCAGTCTTTTCTTTGTTTATCATGATATTGCTTGTTGGTCCATTTATGAGGATTTTTGTTTTCTTTATGTTGAGGTGTAATCCGTACTGAAGGCTGTGGTCTTTGATCTTCATCAGTAAGTGCTTCAAGTCCTCTTCACTTTCAGTAAGCAAAGTTGTGTCATCTGCATAACGCAGGTTGTTAATGAGTCTTTCACCAATTCTGATGCCCTGTTCTTCTTCATATAGTCAGCTTCTCAGATTATTTGCTCAGCATACAGATTGAATAGGCATGGTAAAAGGACTTAAGCCTGACGCACACCTTTCCTGACTTTAAACCACGCAGTATACCGTTCGAACCGCTGCCCCTTGATTTATGTACCGGTTCCTCATAAGCACAATTAAGTGTTCTGGAGTTCCCATTCTTTGCAGTGTTATCCATAATTATGATCCACGCAGTCGAATGCCTTTGGGTGGTCAGTAAAACACAGGTGAACATCTTTCTGGTATTCCGAATGGCTGAAGGGCTGGAAAAGGGTAAGAGCTGCTGCTGCGTAGACTCTGCCCCAGGACGGGGACAGTTTCAGTGAAGCAGCTTGTGCCTACCTGTCATTATGAAACTGAAGGCCCTCCTCCTGCAGAACAGGATCAAACAGGATCTGGAGCCTTGCTCTCCAAGTCTTGCTCAACTTTTCCATCTCCTGTTTCAGGAGAGCAGCAGAGAGGACAGTATGGTACAAGGGTGGGGGCAGGTAGGAAGCCGGGAAGTACAGGCAAGACCTGGGGCGTTCACGTGGCACATTCATCAACGTGGCACGTTCATCAACGTGGCACATTCGTCAATGAAGCCTTTGTTGAGCACCTGCTCTGTACCAGCCTCTATTTGGAGACATCCCTGTGGTAATAGTACCACAGGCACTTGGGGTGGCTGTGAGCTCAGCACAGGAACCAGACAGCTGTAAATCCTAGCACTTGCTGTTTGGGTCACCTTGGACCAGTTGCTTAACTTCTCTGTGCCTCATTTCCTCATCTGTAGAATGGAGATGATAAGGGCACCTGCCTCAGAGTGTTGTGGAAATTAAATGAGGAAGTCTCTGTAAAGTGCTTGCACAATTACCGGCACGTAGTAAAAAACATAGTAAGGCTCAGTAAATGCTAACAGTTTATTGTTTCTATTATGACTACCGCTATTAACTGGCTTTTTCCTCTTACTTATTGTTCTCAGAAACTAGGCTGTGCCTCTTTCTAAAAGTAAGCATTTCAAACCAATAAATGGAATAAGGTGGACAGCCTTTCAAATGTGGGGTGCTGAGAATCTGATGCCTCTAATTTGGGGTGAGGTAAGGATTGGAGGCCTGGGTTCCCTGGCTGGGCAGAAGGTAGGGCCCTTGCTTGAGTGGGGACTCCTGGTATAGTTGGTTGTTGACCCTGACACAGGGAAGAAGGACAGCCGCAGTGAGAGACCCTGAGAGGGAGCCCCCCACTTCTGGAACGGGGTGGCTGTGAAAAGAGCACGGGGTTTGGAAGAGGGAGAAGGAGGTTCCCACCTTGCCTCCGGCTCCCTTACCCACCCCTGAGACCAGAGCAAGTCACCGCCTCTCCCGACTTGTTCCTCGTGTGTAACATGCACCACCAACACCACTCTCCAGGTGCTTTGCACATTGACTCATCCAGAAGGACACTTGAACCATCTACCTCACTGAGCGACTTTGAAGATTATCTAAGAGCACGTGAGAAAGTGCCTACCCAGGGGTTAAACGCAAAACCAACTGAGAGTGCTAATAAAGTTCTTTGCCAGCACACAGTCACGTTTAAACTTTATATAGTTGGTGTATATAAATATACACAAAGATGAGGTAAATCGCTGTAAAAAAAAAAATAAGCTGTTTCGGTTACGTATTCAGCAGATTCCTCATTGTTATTGCCACTCTCTCAGTCCATCTCGTTGAGGGTCTTCCTCTTTTTTTCTGACCTTCTACTTTATCAAGCATGTTGTCCTTCTCCAGGGACTGGTCGCTCCTGATGGCATGTCCAAAGTACATGAGATGAAGTCTCGCCATCCTTGCTTACAAGGAGGACTCTGGCTGTACTTCCTCCAAGACAGATTTGTTTGTTCTTCTGGCTGTCCATGGTATATTCGATATTCTTCTCCAACAGCATAATTCAAATGCATCAGTTCTTCTTCGGTCTTCCTTATTCATCGTCCAGCTTTCGAATGCATATGAGGCAGTTGAAAATACCTTGGCTTGGGTCAGGCACGCCTCAGTCCTTAAAGTGACATCTTTGCTTTTTAACACTCTAAAGAGGTCTTTTGCAGCAGATTGCGAGGATGACGCATGACTGGGCAGTGTTCCGTTCCGTTGTGCGGGGGTCACTGTGAGTGGGAACCGACTGGACGGCACCCAACAACAGCAGCATGTCGTGTCACCATTGTCACTGTCCATTTTCAAATGTTTTTAACGCCCTTGAACAGAAACTCAGCGCCCCTTAAGAAATAACTTCTCATTGTCTCCTCTCCCTAGCCCCTGGTAACCACTAGTAAACTTTTCTTCTATGAAATGCCAGTTTTTTAAAGTACCAGGGTGCTTGGTGCTTGGAGAGGTACAGGAGAGTGGCAGATTTGGACCATGTACCCATGGGTTGGGGACAGTTGATGGTTCAGTGGTAGAATTCCCCCTTTCCACGCGGGAGACCCAGGTTCAGTGCCTGGCCAGTGTACTTCGTGCTGAGCCACCACCCTCTGTCAGAGGAGGTTTGCATTCTGTGATGCTGAACAGGTTTCAGCAGAGCTTCCAGACTAGGACAGACTAAGAAAGGCCTGGCAATCTACTTCCAAAAATCAGCCAGTGAAAACCTAGTGGATCACAACGGTTCGATTTGCAACTGATCGTAGGAATGGCATAGGACCGGGTAACATTTCACTCCCTTGTGCATAAAAAACCCACTGCTGTCCAGTCGATTCCAACTCATAGCCACCCTATAGGACAGAGTTTGTGTGTAGGGTTGAAGTCGCCGCCAGGGCTTCCCCCACTGTGCGGAAGTTTCCCCCACCCCACCCCTGCCAAGCAGCAGTTTCTAACTTCCGCTTGGCGGGACCTCGCAGTGCACCCTAACAATGGTTTAAATTTGGCGCTGTGATCCCGCACACGTGCAAACCAGGACCGGAAGAGCCGTGGCCCCGAACTTGACCCTGGACCTGAACTTGTCAGGGGAGGAAGATGTTCTCTGGCACACAGCTGCACCCCAGGCCATTTGCAAAGCAAAGTTCCCTTGCTTTGCAAATGACACAACACCTAGATTCCAAATATGGACATGGGAGGGACGGGGTGTCAGATTTTGGGTGCCAGTCCCACCCCCTGGGGACTAAAGGGTATAAAAGCTCCAAGCTCCCCTGGGGCGGGGAGTGCGTGGTCTTTCAGCTACGAGGCCCCACATTGCTCCTTGTTTGTGCAAAGAATAAATTTCCACTTTCTGTTTCCCCTGCAACTGGTGGTGTGGTGTCCATCTTATTTCCATCAGCTAATTTAAAAAAAAAAAAAAAATTTTTTTTTTTTTTTAATAAGACAGGATAAGAACCCTTATTTGGTTACAGGGTCACCATAAGTCAGGGACTGACTTGACGGCAGCTAGTGACACTTGTGGAGCACAAAATATAAACATTTAAAAGTATAACTTACTGTATATAATGTGAAGGAGCCCTGGTGGTGCAGTGGTTAAGGCGCTCAGCTGCTAACCAAGATGGTGGTGGTTTCAGCCTACCAGCCACTCCGCGGGAGATACGGCAGTCTGCTGTTGTAGATTACAGCCTTGCAAACCCACTGGGCGGTTCTGCGCTGTCTGTACGGTCACTCTGGGTCGACTGCAGTGGATATGTTTGGTATATAATGTGGCAAAATAAAATTTCCAAAAGTTTAAAACATACTCTTATACATCATGAGCGTATACCAGACATATCCAAGACTTCCTTGACATTATTAATCAGGAAACCAGCAAGTTGCCAAAGCTAGCTCAAAGGAGAATGTAATAAACTGGTTATTTACAAAGAAAGAAAAAGAATGCTGAAATAAATGGGGAAACCCTGGTGGCATAGTGGTTAAGTGCTACGGTTGCTAACCAAAGGGTTGGCAGTTTGAATCCGCCAGGTGCTCCTTGGAAGCTCTGTGGGGCAGTTTTACTCTGTCCTATAGGGTCACTATGAGTCGGAATTGACCCAACAGCGCTGGGTTTGGTTTTTTGGTTTTTTTTTTTGGAGTAAATGCAGATTTCTGTACAAAACTGGTTATTGCCCTGCAGTAATAAAACCAACTGCTTTGCAGTTATCTTTTCTACCAGACAAAAACCATTTACAACCTAGCAGTTTTCTATAAGTTAACATCTAACTTTGTGGAATCTGGGCCCTAATCAGTAGTAAATAGAAAATCAGACAGTTCCGTTTCCCTAGAGCATCAGGCGGGTTAGACAGTGCTCTCTCTCTGTTATTTTTTTGTTTTTAATTTCCAAGTTTTGGTTAATTTCTTTTTTTTAACAAATAAATCACATTTGGGTTGAAGAGCTTAAAAAATGGCTGGATCTCAGGTGGAGAAGAGTCTTTGGTAAAAAGTAATCGTAAGTCGTTTTGAAGCAGAATTGTGGACTCAGGACTGGGAGAGAGGGAGAGGACAGTAAGGAGCACATAAGATGAGGCATGGCAGTTACAGGCAGGGAGAGGCTGTCCCCACCACAGAGGCGAGTGTGCACGAAAAGGAGTGGGGATTTTTTTAGAGTGGGGAGGAATGAAGGTGAGGAGAAGTGAAATCTCTTTTGCGATAGGAAGGTCCCCCCCCCCTTTTTTTTACTGAACTTTAGATGAAGGTTTACAGAACAAACTAGTTTCTCATCAAACAGTTAGTACACACGTTGTCGTATGACGTTGGTTACCAAATGCACAACATGTCATTACTCTCCCTTCTCAACCCTGGGCTCCCTATTACCAGCTTTCCTCTTCCCTCCTGCCTTCCAGTCCCTGCCCCAGGGCTGGAGTGCCTCTTTAGTCTTGTTTTGTTCCATGGGCCTATTGAGTCTTTGGTTGAAGGGTGAACCTCAGGAGTGGCCTCATTACTGAGCTGAAAGGGTGTCCAGGAGCCATATTCTCAGGGTTTCTCCAGTCTGTCAGGCCAGCAAGTCTGGTCTTTCTTTTTGAGTTAGAATTTTGTTCTACATTTTTCTCTAGCTCTGTCTGGGACCCTCTATTGTGATCCCTGTCAAAGCAGTCAGTGATGGTAGCCGGGCACTGTCTCATTGTACTGGACTCAGTCTGGTGGATGCTGTGGTAGATGGTGGTCCATTAGTCCTTTGGACTGATCTTTCCCTCGTGTGTTTAGTTTTCTTCATTCTTCCTTGCTCCTGAAGGGGTGAGACCAGTAGAACATCCTCGATGGCCATTCATAGGCTTTTAAGACCCCAGACGCTACTCACCGAAGCAGAATGTAGAACGTTTTCTTTATAAACTCTGTTATGCCAGTTGAGTTAGATGTTCCCTGAGACCATGGTCCCCACAGCCCTCAGCCCAGCAATTTGGTCTCTCAGGGAGTTTGGATGTGTCTATAGAGCTACTGTGGCCCTGCCTTGTACAGGTTGTTCTGGCTTCCCCAGTATTGTGTACTGTCTTACCCTTCACCAAAGTTACTGCTTATCTTTTGTCTATTAAGTGTTTTCCCATCCCCATCCCTCCCCTCCCTCGTAACCATCAAATATTGTTTCTTTTTGTATGTAAACCTTTTCATGTGTTTTTACAGCAGTGGTCTCATACAATATTTGTCCTTTTGTGATTGTCTTATTTCATTCAGCATAATGTCCTGGCTGAGTTCCTTTTGTTTGTGGATTTCTTTTTCATTTCTTTTGTTTTTATTGAGACTTTATGTTTTTCTTCTTTATTTTGATGAGTAGGTTTGTTAACTTTCTTTGTGGTTACCTTGAAATTTACCCTTATCTTCCTAAGGTTGAGCAAGTCTATTATGACTTGGTATTGCCTTGCCTTCCTCTCCGTTAGAGAGTTCTATACCTATACTGTTTCTTCCCTCTTTTATTGTTCTGATGTTGTTGTCATTTACAGATTAACCTCTCTGGTTCCCTGTTGCAGTTGCTTTGGTTTTGGATAGTCCTTGAGAGTTCATTTCCTAGGTTGGTATCTGGCTGGTACAGTCTTGCATCCTAGATTCAGGCTGTGGTCTGATGTTGTTTGTTCTCAGACCAAAGGACTCCCTTTAATAATTCTTGTAAGCTTGGTTTGGTTTTTACATATTTCCTTAATTTCTGTTTATCTGGAAATGTCCTAATTTTACCATCATGTTTGAATGAAAGTTTTGCAGGATATACCATTCTTGGTTGACAGTTTTTTTCTTTCAAGGTTTTATATATGTCGTCCCATTGCCTTCTTGCCTGCATAGTTTCTGCTGAATAATCAGAGCTTAGTCTTATTGTTTCTCCTTTAGGTGACTTTTTTTTTCCGAGCTGCTCGCAGGATTTTTCCTTTGTCTTTGGTTTTAACGAGTATGATTATGACATGCCTCAGTGATTTTCTTTTGGGGTCTATCCTATATGGGGTTTGTTGAACTTCTTGGCTGGTCAGCTTTTCATCACTCATCATATTAGGGAAGTTTCCCGTCAGCAATTCTTCAATGATCCTCTCTGTGTTTTCCATTTTCTCTTCCTGTTCTGGAACTCCGATCATTCACAAATTTTTGCTTTTGATTGTATCCCACATAATTCTCAGAGTTTCTTCAGTTTTCTTCATTCTTTTTCCTGATTTTTCCTCAAACGGAATTGTATCCAAGTGTTTGTCTTCAGTTTTGCTGATTCTGTCTTCCATCATTTCAGACCTGCTGCTCAGCCTTCTATGATACTGTCCATTTCTGAAATCTTGTCGTGTATCCTTTGGAACTCTAATTGTTGTTTTTGTATGATTTCTAGTTGTGAATTTATTTTGGCATTTTGTTCTGGTATTACTTTCCTGAATTGTTCCATTTTTTTGTCTGTATTTTCCATCAATTTGTCTGTCTTTGCCAAAAATTTGTCTTGTTTTTCCTAATTTTTGTCTGCTTTTTGCTTCAACTCTTGGATTGCTCTGAATATTAGAGTTTTGAATTCCCTGTCAGGTAGTTCTAGTGCCTTTTCTTCTACTGGAAAGTCATCTGGTGGTGTATTTTGGACACTTACTGGACCCATCCTATCCTGTTTTTTTATATGTTTTGCTATTGTCTGTTGTCTTCAGGACATTTAGTAGTTATTTTCTTTGTTTCTGGAGTATAGATTTTGTTAGTTTTGTCCTGCTTTTTTGTTTTATTTGGCTATGTCTGAGCAGGTGGACTGTGCATTCTTTGTTGTTTGGTTGTAGTCACCATACTTTTTACCTCCTTGTCCAATGGGTAGGGCCAGTCACTCAGCTATGGTGCAGCATGCCAGGTCCAGCTGAAGGGGAGGTCCTGGCATGGGTTGTTTGTGGCACATACTAAGTCCGACATGGCGGACCAGGAATCAGTGCTGGGCAGGTTCCAGTAGGCCGTGCCTGTGCTGCTCGGGGGTGTGATATTCAGTGTACAATGCAGGTAGGCAGGAAAGGGGGGAGGTTGTAATGTGTGGAACTAATAGGGGTGTGGGAAAGAGGAGAGAGAGAACAGAAAAACAGGATCTAAAAACAAACAAGCAAACAAAGAAAAAGAAAAAAAAAGCATGCTAAGGGAGCTTGCCATTGGAGTAGAGAGATGAGAAACTGTGAAATGGAGAAAAGAAAAAGGGAAAAAGAAAGAAAAAAAAAACTAGGTAAAAATTTGGAAAAGAAAAGCCCCCAGGAGTCCCAGAGTCCCACCGGTGGGGCTGCTAAGACTGGGGAAATGGCTCCCAGGCTACACAGTATAGCGTGGCTAGAGGGGGTATAGATGTCACACAGCACCAAGTATTCAGGAGACAGGAAAAGAAGATAAGTGTTGAGAGACGAGAACTGAGAAGTGAATACAGACAGAAAGGGAAAAAGAGAGAGAAAAGAAAAAAAAGAGAAAGAAGAAAAAAAGAATTTCCCCCAGGGATCCCACTACATGGCTGCGCAGATCGGAGGAGTGGCTCCTAAGCCGTGCAGTGCAGCCAGCTAGAAGGGGCTCCCAAGCTGCAAAAAGAAAAAGAAAACAAACAAAGCAAAACAAGGGGGAAAGAAAGCCCCAGGGATCCCAGTAGCGTGGTGTCACGGGCCGGGGGAGTGGTTCCCCAGTTGAGCGTGGCTTCACAGCCTTTCATGAAGAAGCAAAGATGGCACACGGAGCCAGGTGTTCCAGAGAAAGGAGGGGAAGGTGGTAGGAGGCACAGAAGAAACCAAAAGAGATGGAAAGAACCCACACCAGCTCAGGGGCCAGGCCAGTGTGGGCAGGGTGAGTCCAAGCAGCCTGAGGCCAAAGCAGTTGCCTCCTGGCCAAGAGACTATGGCAGCAGGAAGCAGAGGAGGCCAAAGTGGGGGGAAGAAAGGGGGCTAGGAAAGTATACATCGCTCATTACCGGGTACTCTGTCTCCTGCTGGGAACTTAATGAAGCTGCTCTCCCATACTCCCTGTCCACCAATCTCTGACATGGGTGCAGCAAATCCAAGCAGCACGGATGCTGTACTTCCCGGCCACCCGAGCCACCGCAGCCAGCCAGGAAGCTCGGAGGTAGAACAGCGGGGAGAGAATGGGAGGTGGGAAAGCATGTATCACTGGTTACCTGGTGTTCTGTCTCCTGCTGGGAGTTCTGCGAAGCTGCTTTCCTGTGCTCCCTGCCTGACGATCCTGGACTGGAGCCCAAGACGGTGGATCCGTGCTGCATTAGTCAATCAGGCCTCCCGCAGGGTATCTTTCCTTGCTCTCCATCCTCTGTCGGTTTCTTATTCCATTCGGTGCTTGGCTGAGTTCTCTCTTCATTTGGTACTTCAGGTTCCAGGAATGATGTTTGTCTCTGGTTTACTTAGTTTTTTGGATCTTTGCTGTGGAGGGACGGTGTGGTGCTTCTGTCTGTGGCACCACGTTGGCCGGAAGTCCTGTGGTAGGAAGCTTTGAAGCTCATGTTTAAGAAAATGTGATTTGATTTCAAAGGCTGTTGGACCACCAAGATACTCCAAGAAGGCGACTATCACCTGGTTGGAGGCTGCAGTGGAAATCAAGGCAGGTATGAAGTGGTGCGAAGAGTTCAATCTGTGATACTCTGTGTGGATGGAGATTTGGCAGGAATTCATGGTGAACTTACCGTGGAGGGAAGACCAAAGAGCACTCAAGGTGGTGCTGAAGGTCACTCTCCTGGTTGAAGCCATGAGGGTTGGCTCAGGTCCTGGGTAGACCAGGAAAGCCAGGGCTTTGTGGCCAAGCAGAGCCCTCTGGAGGTGCTCCAGTACCCAGCCTGAGGACATGGGGGTGAGGGGAGCCAGAGAGCAGAGTGAAGACCATTGAGAATCACTTCGGGTTCTCTTTGTACCTTCTTTTTCTCCTGAGTTTTAAATGTTTTGTTTTATTATGTAATGTTTGATACACACAAAGGAATATACACCACACGTATGTATATCATGAAACACAAGAATTTGAGAATCTGCCGCCTCCCCACCCATTTTCCTTCTGTGACTTCTTTGCCAGTAGATAGATTTCACACATCCCTTGTTTAAGATATAGGATGCCTGAATCGCCAGTTTGCTATCTGGTGTCACTCAGCACCTCCTCCAGGCTCCCTTTTCCCAGAAGGTGACCCTGAGTCCCTTTGAAGGGCACTGTCCTGTGATCCAAGCTCCTTAGAAATGAACATGCTTGAGCCGAGTGGTTTTAGACACCAGTTTGCCTGCTAAACTCTCACTGTGTCCCCTACCTTTTTCTTGTGTTGCAGGGCTTCTACATTCAAGGGTATGGTTGACAGAGCCCGGCTCCTTCACTTCTTTGGGTGACTTGAGTGAGAGTAACTGATGTTTTGGGTCTTGGAGAAAGCACCGATGATCACAGAAACAAAATGGAAAGCTATCTTGCAGTCGATCCCCAGGTTTCGTTTTAGTTATTGAGTGTTCTATAACAAATACCACAAGTGGATGGCTTTAACAAAGAGAAATTTATTCTCTCATGGTTTAGGAAGCTAGAAGTCCAAATTCAGGGTGCCAGCTCCAGGGGAAGGCTTTCTCTGTCAGCTCTGGGGGAAGGTCCTTGTCATCAATCTTCCCCAGTCTAGGAGCTTCTCAGCACAGGGACCCTCAGTCCAAAGGATGTGCTTTGCTCCTGGCATTCCTTTATTGATGGTATAAGGATCCCCTTTCTCTCTGCTCTCTTCTCTCTAGAGAGATTGACTCAAGATACAACCTAATCTTGTAAACTGAGTCCTGTGTCTTTAACATAACTGTCCCTAATCCTGCCTCATTGATATCATAGAGGTAGGATTTATAACCCAGAAAATCATATCAGATGACAAAATGACAGACAATCACACAGTACTGGGAATCATGGCCTAGCCAAGTTGACACGTTTTGAGGGGGACACAACTCAATCCATAACAGGTTAGATAATGGCTTGCTTTTTTTTTTTTTCTCCTAACCAGAGAACTCCCTTTAGTATTTCTTATAGTTTTGGTTTGCTTTTTACAAATTCCCTAAACTTCTGTTTATTTGGAAATGTCCTAATTTCGCCTTCATATTTGCGAGTTTTGCTGGATATATGATTCTTGACTTTATATATGATATCATATATGATACATGATTCTTGACTTTATATATGATACCATATGTGATATATGATTCAATACTTTATATAAGTAATCCCATTGCCTTCTTGCCTGTGTGGTTTCTGCCAAGTAGTCTGAACTTACTCTTATTGACTCTCCTTCATAGGTGACTTTTTGTTTATCCCTAGCCACTCTTAATATTCTCTCTTAATCTTTGATTTTGGCAAGTTTGATTATAATATGCCTTGGTGACTTTCTTTTAGATCTACCTTATATGGAGTTCAGTGAGCATCTTGGATAGATATCTTCTCATCTTTCACGATATCAGGGAAGTTTTCTGCAAATAAATCTTCAACAATTCTCTCTGTATTTTCTGTTCTCCCTCCCTGTTCTGGAACTCCAATCACTCGTAGGTTATTTCTCTTGATAAAGTCCCACATGATTCCTAGGGTTTCTTCATTTTTTAAAACTCTTTTATCTGATTTTTCTTCAAATATATTGGTGCCAAGTGTTGTGTCTTCAATCTCACTAATTCTGGCTCCCACTTCCTCAATTCTGCTCCTCTGACTTTCTATTGGGTTGTCTAATTCTGTAATTTTACTGTTAACCTTCTAAATTTCTGATTGCTGTCTCTCTATGGATTCTTGCAGCTTATTAATTTTTTCATTATGTTCTTGAATAACCTTTTTAATTTCTTCAACTGCTTTATCTGTGTGTTCCTTGACTTGTTCTGCATATTGCCTGATCTCCTTCCTGATCTCATTCCTGATGTCCTGAAGAGTTCTGTATATTTATCTTTTGTGTTCTGCATCTGGTAGTTCCAGGGAGGTACCTTCATCCAGAAGATCCCTCGATTCTTTGTTTTGAGAGCTTGTTGAAACAATCATGGTCTGCTTCTTTATGTGTTTTGATATTGACTGTTGTCTCCGAGCCATCTATAAGTTATTAGTTTCTTTTATGTTTGCTTACTGTATCCTAGCTTCTTGCTTTGTTTTGTTTTGATGTATCCAAGTAGGCTGCTCGAGTGAGCTAGCTTGATTATTTTTGCCTTTGAAGCTCTAACGTCCTGTCACCAGATGGCTAGAGCTGTTATCAGGTATGTGAGCTTATGAGTCCATCCACTTTTCTTCTGTGGTTTCAGCTCCGTCATCCAGGTAGTTGTTCATCAATTGTGTGGTACAGGCTCTGTCCTACAGTCTTAGGAGGGCAGGGGTGATCAGTATAGGTACAGGTATCTGGTTGTGGCAGGGGGTCACGCTCTGAACAAGGTAGGGGCTGACAGCCATCCCTCCTAATGTCTGTGAGGAAAGTGTATCCCTATTCCCTAGAGCGCACAAGTGTGTGGGCTCTGCACACGGACCATGGGCACCCAGTGCTTTTGGCTGTGAGGACTGGGAGGTACCAGCTATCCTTGGACCCCTGTCATGGTTGGCTGGGTGACCTGAGTGGAGCCACCAGTCCTCAGGCCCCTGATGTGGGTAGGTGAGGACCCTGTTTAATAGACAAAGCAGTGGCAAACAGCAAACACCCACCTCTCTACCGCACAGCTGAAACAGTTGCAGTCTGCCAGCAAGGGCCTATTCTCCTGAAATGGGCCCACACAGGGCCATGCAGGGGTGAAAGGTATTCAAAGTCCATGGGCCGTTTATGCCTGGACAGGAGCTGCTTCTTTCCTGAGCCCCCCAGTTTAGTGGAGCTAGCAGATTATCTTTTCCCCCAGTTGTGAATTTATTCCTTCTCCAAGGCTGGGAGAATGGCTCAGGGCACACAGCAGGGCCTATCTCAGGCCCAGGGAGATCAACAGCCACTGAAGCTGACTTGCGGGCTGGGGGCACGGTAAAATAAACGCAAGTACTTAGCTTTTGCTGAGAGTGCTGTTCTTCTCTGGTTCCGGAAGTGTGAGTAGGTTGTGTGGCTTGCTGTCTCTCCCTAAGGAAAGAGCGTCCGGAATGCTACCACCAGCCCTGCTGCAGTTGTTCCCGGGAATGGTCCTGAGGGATCCTGGTGATTCAGGTCTGGTAACTCCTCTCTACATCTGGACCGTGTCTCCCTCCCCCTGCCGCTCAGTCCGTTTTCTAACTTTGCCTTTGATATTCAGAGCTCCTAGCTTGTCATAAACATAATCGTTTCACTTGTTTTGGGGGGTCTTTGTTGTAAGAAGGATCACCAGAAGCATCTGACTACTCCACCATCTTGGCCCTGCCTCTTCTGATTTTTTTATTCTTTTAATTATTAGAAAAAACATTGCAGTTGGGGGGAATAGGATTACCAGCTTGAAAGAGTTCTATATACTCAACAAGGATTCTTGCTAGAAATTGGATCCTGTGTTTACCTCCCTCTGCCGCACTGGTTTCCTTGTGTGGTCCAGCTCATTCCCAGCTGCCTGCGCACATCATGCCATGCTTATCTCTGTGTTCTTGTGTATGTGAAAGATAAAAAGTAAATGAAGAAAGTTTAGGCAAATATCCCTAATGTTCACCTATAATCTTGGGGATAAGGGCCTTTTTATGTATAACACAAGCCGTGTAATTTGACTACGCAGTGTTGAAACTTTTATGCGGTCAGTTCTAATATAACATGACATGCGCATTCCTAAAAATCACCACACTATGCAAAAACACGCAATAAAAACCATGGGGCTTATGGGGAGATGGGGTTAGGGTCACAACAACACTCAAAAACTTAAGTAGCAACCAAAAAAAAAAGATAGGAAAAACATAAAAAGACATTTTCAAAACCAACGGGAACTTAATAAAACAGTTTTATAGCTGTTAAGTGATTATGAAATATATAAATATCACAATGAATACAGTACCTCATCTTGAAAGAGGCCTTGGGTTTGCTTGTAAAGTGGGTGGTGGAAGGTTACAGCTGTGTGTTATCATGAAACGGAGGAAAGAGCATTATCTGCAATCAGGCGGAAAGTTGTAATCCCAAATGTGTTTGCGTGTGGTTCATAGCAGAGGCTGTGACCTCACAAGCTGAGAGATGTTTGAGGTGTGTGCCCGTGTGTGTTCTGCGTATCGCTATGTGGCTCAATTCAACTGGGTGTGGTTTTCTGCATCATCTAGTGTTTTCTCTTAAATCTTTAGTCATCGAGTGGATTCTGATTCCTAGCGACCGTATAGGACAGCGTAGAACTGCTCCATTGGGTTTTCGAGGTTGTGATCTTTACAGAAGCAGATTGCCACATCTTTCTCCTGCAGAACAGCTGGTAGATTTGAACTACCGATCTGTTGGTTAGCAGCTGAGTACCTTAACCACTGTGCCACAAGGGCTCCTAGCATATTACACACAAGGTAATAAATATTCAAAACTCACTCTTCCTAAGTATTTTACCGCATTTACTATTGCCTGTACTCTTGAGATTATTTATGTATGTCATGTCTGTATGGTAAATCTATGTAACGGTTGCTGTCGCCAAAATCTGTTGCCTTCGAGTAGATTCCGACTCATAACAACCCTATAGGACAGAGTAGAACTGCCCCATAGTGTTTGCAAGCCTGTAAATCTTTATGGAAGCAGATTGCCACATCTTTCTCCCATGGAGCCACTGGTGGGTTCTGAACCACTGACCTTTGGGTTAGCAACCAAGCACATTAACCACTGTGCCACCACACGAAATTCATATTATGCTCAAATTGTTCTCTAATATATCCATCCTATTGGAACAAGAAATCAAAAGACACATTGCACTGGGTAAATCTGCTGCAAAGGACCTCTTCAAAGTGTTGAAGAGCAAAGATGTCACCCTGAAGACTAAGGTGCACCTGACCCAAGCCATGGTATTTTCAATCGCATCATATGCATGTGAAAGCTGGACAAGGAATAAGGAAGCCCAAAGAAGCGTTGACGCCCTTGAATTGTGGTGTTGGTGAAGAATATTGAATATACCATGGACTTCCAAAAGAACAAACAAATCTGTCTTGGAAGAAGCGCGGCCAGAATGTTCCTTAGAGGCAAGGATGGCGAGACTGCATCTTACATACTTTGGACATGTTGTCAGGAGGGATGAGTCCCTGGAGAAGGACATCATGCTTGGCGGAGTACAGGGTCAGCGGAAAAGAGGAAGACCTTCAACAAGGTGGATTGACACAGTAGCTGCAACAATGAGCTCAAGCATAGCAACGATTGTAAGGATGGCTCAGGACTGGGCAGTGTTTCGTTCTGTTGTGCATAGGGTTGCTATGAGTTGGAACCAACTCGACAGCACCTAACAACAACAACATTGGAACAAATTTACATTTTCAAAGCAAGAGGTAAAGCAAAACTGTTAAAAACACCATGAATAATACAAACTAGCTGATACTAAGTGCCAGGCACTCTGCTGTAGACGTGATAGGAATTGTCTCTCAACAACCCCATGGGTTAGGTACAACTGTTAGCCACAGGTGACAGGTGAGAAAACCAGCTCAGAGAGGTAAAACTTACCCCAGGTTCCAAGGCTGGTTCGTGGCTGCTCTTAATCACTGCGCCATTCTTCCTCTTGAACAAACTGAAAGAGAAATAACAAAGTCAGGCAACACTGGCAGACATGTACAAATGAGCAGATTCCATAATCTGTGGAAGTTTTTCAAATCCGTAAGGGAGACAAATAGCCCAATAGAAAAATGGACAAAAATCAAGAGGAGGCCATTTATACAAGAAATACAAATCCTAATAAAATTGAAAGAAAAAAAAAAAGACATTCATCCTTGTTAGTACTGTCATGTGTGTCACAAAACAACTACATGTTGTTTTCCTTCTCCAGCAGATTGACAGACACAGGTGTGGGCTCGATGTGGGGAAATGAGGGTGGAAGCAGAAATCACTGCATTTCCAAAGCACACTTGCCTATCCTTTGGCCCAGCCATCTAAAGGTGAGGAATTTAGCTTAATATAATCAGATGAGCCACGGCCTCATCTACCCTGAAACAAGAAAAATTTAATGGTGCCTGGCTACCAGCACTGACCCTTCTGACCAGGGTCACAATAGATGGTCTCAGATGGAATGGGAGAAAAATGTAAACAAAACTCAAACTCTTTAAAAAGGCCAGACTAACTGGACTAGTTGAGACCAGAGGGCTCCCTGAGACGTATCGCCCTGGAGCACTTTTTAAACCTTCAACCGAAACTGTCCCCAGAGATCACCTTTTAGCGAAATAGCAGAGGGGCATACAAAATAAAAGACATTACACCTAAGAATGGTGTCTACTCAAAAACCAGCTGTATGAGTCCAGAAGGTCAACGTTGAATCCCAAGCAAAGGTGAGAAGATAAGGGGGCAGGGAAACTAGAGTACTGGGAATGGAACAACCAGAACACCGTTAAAGAGAATGTTGACACCATGAGAAGAATTTAACTAATGTCACTGAACAATTTGTGTGGAAATTGTCAAATGGGAACCTAACTTGCTATGTAAACGTTCACCAAAAACTCCATAAGATATTTAAAAAAAATACAGATATGTAATCAGATAAGTGGGAAAAGATTTCGTGTATGATTTTTACGTAAGAGTTTAATAATTCTGAAAAGTAAAAAGCAACTACCCATCATCAGTGAGTGGCTGAACAGATTCTGGTGTACTGACATACGCTGATAGACGACAACACTGTGAGGCCCTGAAGAGGCCGACACTACAGTGCTCGTGCTTGGCGGTAAAGGCTCCTGATGGTTTATGAAGTGAAGGGAGCGGACTGCAAAACGACACCTTCGGCCTGATCCCATTGTGTAAATCCATTTGCGGGCACAGGCAGGCCTCGTGTAGGAAGAGTCCGCAGGGATGCTCATCACCACATTGCCCGTGGACGTCTCAGGGTGGCGGGACTGCCCGGGTGGTTTTTACTTGTTGTTTTCAGTGAACTGCTTGCTATACTAAAGTTTTCTATAGTAAGTATGTTACTTTTATGATTTTTAAAAGGAAAGCTATTTTTGAAACATTGTCTAACACAAGGTGGATAATAAATACAAAATGTAAGAATAAATGATCTTTGTCAGATGGCTCTCCCAGCACCTAGCTGGGCTAGGTAACAAATACCCCCTCTAGGGCTGGTGACTGCCTGAGGAACTTGTAGCTTTGAAACACTGTTGTCCCATTTGGGTGCCTCAGATTCTTCGTTCCTAGCCAGAGTCGATCTGAGCAGATGGCGAGTTGCCTCACCCCTGTTAGATGCTGCAAGGCTGAACCAGGCAGAGCGAATTGCGTTGCCTCCAGGAACATGTGAACTTGAGGCTCTTGGGTGGGGGCTCAAGACTGGTTGCATTGGCCGGAGCCTCTGATTTTGTTGCCTGATTTTAAAGAGACCAAAACTCAAGTGTTGTTTCTTGAGGCTCAGCGCACTCTATGAAATAGCTTAGGCCTTAGTTTAAGAAGCAGTTAAAAACAGGAACGTGGCTTGGTGCAGGAAGGTGGCTGCCAGGAGCTCCCCTACAAGGCCAGCTGGGGTTGGCAGGCCTGGGAGTGGCCGCCTGGCTCCCAGGAGGCCTGCCTGTGGCTTCGACTCCGTGGGCTGCACATTATCCTGCAGGGACCGGGACATCATTTTCAAGGCTCCATCAAACCTGTGCCTTCTCCCAGGCTTCCCCTTTCTGGGTTTCGTGGCTCTCTGTGGAATTGCAGAGCGGGGCACAGCAAGGAGACAGTCACTAGGGCGCTCCCACATGGCGTAGCTCAGTTACAGCACACAGCTGCACCTGGGCAGGTCTCCAAGGCTGACTTCTCCAAGGCTGTCACTGCAGACCAGATGGGGTCCCAGAGAGGGGACCGTAGGGAGCAGTCCCACCACGCACTCGCTGTGGAACAGAGGCTCAAATAACCTCTTCCTTCAAATGATCTGTCTTAATGGCCACTCAGTGCCCCTCAGCCCAGCACCTGGCTGCCTGGAGATACCTCCCATTGCAGCTTTTTGTGCGTGGGCTAAAGAGGATCTTTATTTTTTTAATTTAAGCACTCCTATTCCATCTGCCTACACTCTCTAAGCCTGCTCTGTGAGATAAGCTTTGTGACCTCTGCAGGTTTCTTCACCACACTGAGCCCCTGTCCTTCCCGCAGAAGATTCTCAAGAGCACTCGACGAGATGAGATATAAGTGGGGCAAAGTGCCCGGATAGTGGGTGCTTGAGAAGTGCCACTAATACGGACCTTTATAAGGGCCTGCTCTCAGCAAGCACTTGGCATAAATTATTTTATTAATCCTCATGACAAAGAGGCCAAGTCAGTATTCTCCAGGCAGCCTTGTGTGGTCAGGAAACCAAGGCCTAGGGAGACGTAACTGATCCCGTTCTCCTCACAGCTAGTTAGGTGGCCTCGAGACACACCCAGGCCCACCTGGCACCAAAGCCTGTGCCCGGCTACCGGGCCACCCTGGCCTCATTTGCCTTCTGTCCTTCTTAGCTTTCCTTGGATTAAAAAACTGGAATTAGGTAGTGAGTGAGTTCTGGTTCACAAAGCAGACTTCTGTTGCTTTCCCAGAGCTTTGGGATCTTATGGGAATTCCGGAAGACTTGACCAATTCTTAGGTTTCTCTGAATCATTTTCTTAAGACTTCTTATAATCTTATGTTGTAGTTGGAATGTGTCAGCATTGAATTGCGTTTTGTTTAACTTTTGTGCAGAGTTTGAGGAGACTTTGTAGCTTAATCATGTATGAGGAGCTGGAATCGGTCAGTGCAGATATTTGAGGCAGTCTGCCCGTTTCTCCCTCCCACACACAACAGGCTCGGTGAGGACAGCTGAGTGTCAAGGTGTTAGAAAATAGTACCACGATATAGTCATTTAAGCCTGTGAGATGCTATCTTGCCCAGCGGGTTGGACTGACAAAAATTTAGGGTGCTGAAATCCTAAGCTCTATTTATCCTATGTGGAGGTCACGCTGGAAACTCCCAGGAGCTTTCTGCTTGCCTGACATACATTCTTCAGTCCTGCCTCTCTCGCTCTCTGTCTGTCTCTCTCTCTCTCACACACAGACACAGACACAGACACAGACACACACACACACACAGCATTGGGAACCGGGGAGGGACTTGTTGGTGGAGGTTTGGGGAAATTAATGGAGGTAGTGGTCTTTTCTTTTTGGTGTGTTATCCAGCTCAGAGCCTCCTGTGGTCTTCACATTCAGAGGGGAGGGTGTCACAGTCCAAGAGTGAATAGTAGCTTCTTGGGAGTGTGTTGCAGAGAAAGCGGGAGGTTGACAGTTGTAAACCTGAAGACACCTGGGACAAAGTTGAGGACCTAGACTCCTAACGGAGACCAGCCCTAAGAGGAGGATGGTGTCGTGAGAGATGAGTTATTAGTGGTGGGTTAAGTTGGGCTTTGGTAAACTGCTGGGAGGATAGACCAGGGAAGAGGTTCTTGCAGACAGGGAGCCTGGCTTAGGGGCCGTTTAGGCCAGAAAGGCAGGGGTTCTGGGTATCCAGAGCCTGAACTAGAAGTAGGACCTCCAGGTAGACCCTTCCTTGGCCGCACAGACTTCTCGCACAGCCAGAGGAGGACCAGAGCAGGCCTTCCGGGTGCTGCGCCCAGGGCAGGCCAGTTGCCCCGCCCTACCCATCCACCAACGTGATGTGGTGCAGAAGAAGAACAGGAGGCTGGAAGCAGAGAACTGGTGCTGATCCTGACCTTGGCCAAGTTATTTCCCAGTTCTGGATATCATATGATCTTTATATGAAAGATCTACGATCTGTCCATTTCTTCCACCCTAAAGACCCATGACTCAAGGGCCAGCGACTTCATTGTCCCTGAGTGTCCCTGAGGCACTGAGGGTGCCTGGGGTTGTAACCGTGGGGCTTAACACCTCTGGTGGAGAAGACCCAGGGGCTGCTGGGGGTGAGGAGGAAAGACTGCTTAGGGCTGGGGGAGGCAGGTCTGCCCTGGAGGCAATGCTGAGATTGGAGGCGGCCTCACAGTCCAAGGTGCTAAACTCCAAGGCCCTGGGATAGTGATTGCACACACTCTGCCTCAGTGTCCCCAGCTGGAAATGGGGCCAGCGATACCATCTACCGAGCAATATCCACCTGGTATAGAAATAGCGGTCATTATCACCGAAAAAATCAATCAGGAAAGTACATAGATAGAGCCTGGAGGTGAGGGAGAGGTGAGGAAAGACCATCAAACAGAGGAAATCCTGTCCCTTTGTCCCGGGGCCCTTGATTGGTGGCTCTTGGCCCAGGTGACCCCCACACGAGAGGGCGGCAAGGGCTTCCTGACCCGTTTCTGGCATGGCCGTGGGAAAGCTATTGGACTTTCATGCCACAGTTTTCTTAGGCAAATGTGGAAGTTAGTAGATACTTTGGATGGCAATGAAAGTCCCCTTTTCCTTTGTTCGCAGAGATGCTGCAGTTTGTCAGCAATCAAGTGGGAGAGTTCCCGGACTTGTTTTCCGAGCAGCTGTGTAGCTCCTTCCCTGGTGGCGGCGGCGGCAGCGGTGGCGGAAGTTCCAATGGTGGCAGTGGCGGCGGAAGTGGCGGGGGCAGCAGCGGCGGTGCCGTGGACCCCTCAATGCAGCGGTCATTCAGCCAGGTCCCCTTGCCTTCCTTCTCTCCCTCGGCTGCCTCCCCACAGGCTCCGGCCCTGCAGGTCAAGGTTCCCCCCACCACGGTCCCCAACCCGCCGAGGGCCACTCCAGTTCTTCAGCCCCGCCCCCAGCCCCAGCCTCAGCCCCAGGCTCAGCTGCAGCCACAGACGGTGATGATCACCCCCACATTCAGCACCGCCCCCCAGACCAGGATCATCCAGCAGCCCCTGATCTACCAGAATGCAGCTACCAGCTTTCAAGGTGACTCCCAAGTCAGGTGTGAGGGAGCCTGGCTGGTCGGCCAAAATGTCTCTGTGCCGGCGTTCAGACGCTACTAGGCAGACTGTACATAGCCCTGTCCTGTTGGGGGTACAGACGGCATTGCCTGGGCCCTGTCTGAATGGGTCTGATAACTAGGGGTGAGAACAGTGGTACAGGAGCGTTTCCCATCCCTGCCTTGATGACATTTGGTCAAAGATGCTCGCCAGCGTAGCAGGCAGAGGATCATCCTGGTAACTGGAGGGTGAGCCTCGAATAAAATGAGGCTCCAAACTTGCCCAGCTTTTTGCTGAAGCAGCAGCCCATTCTCAGCCCCCATAAGTTGTGAACCATTCGTTCAATAGACCCCTGAGCACCCACACTGGAGACGCACGCGCCCTGTAGTCTGGGTGCTCCATCTGAGTAGCAGGCCTCCCAGCGGCCCTCAGCGTGTGCGGAGCGAGCGCGTGGGTCACGGTGGCTCGCTGTCTGTGTGGAGCTGTATTCCAACACCTCTTTGCCAGGTTTCCCTCTGAGCTGTGGCAGCCCGGGGTGGAACTGGTATTGCTCTGCATTTCAGATTCTGATGGAGCTCCTCAGTGGACTTCAAGGATTAAGGGGCGGGGTGGGTGGTGGTGGTGGGGTGGGGCAGCCTTCCCAGAGTACACTTAGTACCCAGAAAGGATAGAGGCCGTGAAGCCCCAGGCAGTGTTGACTGGGAACATCTGTGGCCCCTCCTGCTGGGAGCAGTCATTTGCTGAGTAGCTTCCCTCACTCCCCTTTCCAGCTCCCAGAGTAATGAAATCATTTGTACTCGTTCCTTCAGAGATGGATACAGTCCTTCAGGGATGTTCTTGTTATCTAGACCAGCTTGTAAATGGTGGTGCGCATCTTCTCAGCAGCAGGTGGGGTTGGACTCCTGAGGAGGCACCCCACCCTCGGTTATTGCTGCAGCGACTGCGTGACTTTTTCTCCTCTTCTCCCAAGTCCTTCAGCCTCAAGTCCAAAGCCTGGTGACGTCCTCCCAGGTGCAGCCAGTTACCATCCAGCAGCAGGTGCAGACGGTCCAGGCCCAGCGGGTACTGACGCAGACGGCCAATGGCACACTGCAGACCCTGGCCCCTGCCACGGTACAGACGGTGGCCGCTCCCCAGGTGCAGCAGGTCCCGGTAGGTATTTGGCAGGGCTTCAAGGAGGGGTTGTTGGCAGGTCCCTGGTTGAAGATATGGTCCATGTCTAAGAAGGACCAGCCACAGTGTACAAGGAGTGGCTCATCAGGCTGGAGGGTGCACAGTGAGCACTGGGTCTGGAGACCTGGCTGAGGTCACATCGGCACTCCACACGGGTATTCACACGCGCTTGGTGAGCAAGATCGTCAACTGTTTACACACAGACCGGGTGAAGACATCCTGTATAACACATAGATGGTACATTACAAATAAAACGGGAAAGAGATGTACGAAAATGTTATCTTGCAACTGACTTTCTTGTTTGTAATTTTCCCTTTTCCATATTTTCTACAGTAGATTCTGAGCATGCATTACTTTTGTAATCTAAAAAAGATTGAAGTCATGTGTTATAGTGGACTGTATTTTCTTACCAAAGTCATTTATCTTAAAATAATCACCACCACCACCACCCCCTAGGCATATCATCTTTGCATCTCAGCCAGGTTCCTAGCTTTCCTGAGTGTCCGTCCAAAATCAGATGTCTTTCCCTGCCCCCTCTGCCCAGCCTGTCCCGCTTGGCCTGCTTGGTCACTCTCCCCAGAGCCTTTCAGCCTAGAACTCCAAGCCCTCTTCAGCTATACCTTCTGCCTCTCCTCACCCAGAATCCAAGCTGTACAAAATAGCCAGCTCTGGAAAATGGGCTTCTGTGAGGTTTCCTGTTATTTTTTTGAGTCTCAGTTTCATGAAAATTATCTTTTCTTATTCTTTCTTGGAATGTCTACATAGTAAGAAACAGGTACAAAATAGAAAAATAATGCAACCTTCCTTTCCCTTTTCTTCCTCCCCATCCAGGTCCTCGTACAGCCTCAGATCATCAAGACAGATTCCCTTGTTTTGACCACACTGAAGACAGATGGCAGCCCTGTCATGGCCGCGGTCCAGAATCCAGCCCTCACTGCCCTCACCACTCCCATCCAGACAGCCGCCCTGCAAGTACCAGTAAGAGCGGCCTGCTCCCTACCTTCCTCTTGCCTCCTTTCTGGAGGTGCTAGGCCTCCGGGATGATCACAGAGTCTAGTTGCTGAGTGGGTGTCAGCAGTGCTAAAGCATTTATCAGTCACATTGCAAATGTCACCACCCCTCTTTTAACTTATATTTTTTTCTTTGAAGAAGTACCACCAATGTGTGTAACATGGGAGTACTGGGACCCACGCAGAGGGAGGGGAGAAGACCAGAGGACAGCAGCTCCATCCAGGGCCACCTGCCTCTTAGGTCCTGTTGATGGAGGTTTGGCTTCTGAAGGACACTAGGGCCACCAGGCAGGGAGGGGCTCCAAGTGAGGGGCACAGGAGGCACCCTGTCCTTGAGGTGTGGGCTCTTTGCCTCTTCAGCCTTCTGAGGCAAGAGAGTCTGTTAGAGAGAAAACCAAACCCATTGCAGTCAAGTTGATACTGACTCGTAATAACCATATAGATAGAAGAAAAGGGAGTTTCAAATTTGGAAGCACTAGCTTTATTCATAAAAGCCAAAATCTAGATACAACCCAAATGCCTATCAACAGGAGAACAGATAAACAAATTAGGGTATAGTCATACAATGAAATTATGCCCAGCAATAAGTAAAAGAACGATTCATATACATCCAAGGACATGGACATACCTCAGAAGTCATATGTTGAGCAATAGAAGCCCGTCACAAGAGTTTTGTGCTGATGATTCCATTTCTGTGATGTTCAAAAGAGGCGAACTAAGCTATAGTAACAGGTCAGAGCAGTGCTTACAGAGTGGGGCTGCAGAGGGCAGATACTGGCTGGGAAGACATGAGAGAACGTTCTGAGGGGACAGAAATGATCTCTGTCTTTCACTGGGTGGTTACACAGGTGTATACCTCCATAAAAACTCGTCAAGCTGTACCCTTCAGATTTGTGTATTTTTATTATGTGTAAATTATTTCCTGAAGACTAGTGATAATGTGCAACTTTTTATTTATTGGCCATTTGGATATTGAAGCCATTCATTGAAGAAAATACAACTAAAAATTGCTAAAAATTGAAACAAAAAGACAGGAAAGCAGGGTTGAGGGGAAGAAAAGGGGTAACCTATGCAGTTGGTTGGTTTATTTAATAAAATTGCTCTGATTGAGAGCGTCTGACCTGAGCTTTTGCTGGCCAAGTTGTATAAGGAAATATAATAAGTTCCTTAATTGTCACCTGAGAGGAAAAATGTGTCAGATACCAGGAGAAAGTGTCCTGTATCTCTGGTGCACAGTGTATGGCCGAGAGGTGGTTAACAGTTTGACAGCTAAGCAGAAGTCATGTGGCTTGTTTCTGGTACCCCTGCATCAAAGGTTAAGACACACTTAGATATTAACCGTATTGTGGTGCAATTTACTGTCAACCATTCTGGAAGACAGCTAGTGGCTGAGATTCCATGGTGGCTCCCAAGGCTCCCTGGGGCCTGACTTAACTAACCCTGGAAGGCTGCATGAAGCATTGCCAAGTGATGCCACGTGGCTGGGGGTGAGCAGGTTTGTGTCTGAGATTGCTTTGTGCAGACCACTGAAGCTGTGATTCTGCCCCTGTGCCTGTTCTAGACCCTGGTGGGCAGCAATGGGACCATTCTGACCACAATGCCTGTGATGATGGGGCAGGAGAAGGTGCCCATTAAGCAGGTACCTGGGGGGATTAAGCAGATGGAGCCCCCCAAAGAAGGAGAAAGGCGGACAACGCACAACATCATTGAGAAGCGGTATCGCTCCTCCATCAATGACAAAATCATCGAATTAAAAGACCTAGTCATGGGGACAGATGCCAAGGTAGGTGCCAAGCAAAATGGTGCCTCACACCCCACCCTCTTCGTTCTACCTGTCCTTGCCATGGGGGTTAGGAAAGACGAGCACATTCCAGGCCCAGGTTGAGTGAATGCAAGAAGGAGTTAGAGGTGCTTTCTTATTAAAGCGTCTGGGTGCTTGTCAAGATTATAAACTATTAACCAATGTGAGGGAACTGTTGAGGGTGAATGGGCACTGGCCCGCCTGGACCTTTGTAAAAATGGCGTGGTGGAGGCGTCTGACCTCCTGCTAACTTTACAAGGGGAAGAGAGAATCAGTATCACCTTCAACAGCCCAAGGCTGATAGCTACGAGGCAGAGGTCAGACTTACCTCTACCCTCCAAACTTTTTACCAATTCTGACACCAGCCATCCCTCCTGTGGCACTTTCTCCTTCTCTGCTGGGTTCAGTAACTCATCGCAGTGGTCACACAGAACTCACAGACCATACTGTCAGTTATGAGGTTTATTAGGAAAGTAACAGGTTACGGTTCAGGATACAGTTTTTCTGATCAGGACAGCCTCTTCTCAGCCACACCTGCAGGCAGGCCTCTCTCTGGCCCTTGGCCTCTCAGCCCCTCACCTGCTCAGGCAAGTTACAAAACTCTTTGGGTCTGCCAGTAAGTGCCCCAGGGGCACCCCTTCCTACCAGTAAGCCTCAGCCTGAAGGCACTCAGCTCTCTGTGGGTCAGGGAGCCTAGCTCCACCACGCATCCCAAGACACCCCACTCCTCCAGCAAGCCGTCTGCCCAAAGGCACTTAGCTTTCTTGCTCTTTGAGCCAGGAAGCTCACCGTGCCATCTCTTGCCAGTCTCCCGCTTCTTCTGCCAATGCTTCTTGCTGTCTTGCCGTCTGTGGTGTTACAGCTCTTTCTGTCTGTCTCCTGGGTCTAGGAGGATCTCAGCACAGGGATCCCAGGTCCAAAGGACACGCTCCGCTCCCAACTCTTCTTGGTGGTAGTCAGATCTTCCCTGTCTGCCGCTGGGACGGCTCATTTTAAGCCTAGCAGGATGGCAAAACTGACCAATTCCCTTGTTAGGGTTCCATATACCTTATTTGTATGGTCTCACCCTGACAAGGATGCCATGTACCTTATTTGCATAGTCCCACCCAGTTATTGGTGGCAGTTCAAGACTATGACTTAAAAAAAAAAAAAGAAGGGCCATATTAAGTAACCCACTGCACTGCAACTTTTGACCCTACTCTGCAGGCATTATGGACCCAAGTGTCAGGCAGAGAGAGAGAGCTGCCATACACCGGGAACCAGGTGCAGGACTGTGTATACCTCGGAGTCAGCTGATGGCATTGCTAGCATATTTGTACCTTTTAGGGAAGGGAGATAGAAAATGGAGATTGGGTCTTTGACCAATAGCAATAGAGGAAATTGATTTTCCACATATTTTTATATTTTAGTTCATGTGTCTCCGGGCATCTAGGAGATTTTTACCTCTTATTTGTTTACTATGACCCCTATTTTGAAAAAGGATTTTATTATTTTCTTTGTTACCTACAAATCTTAAAGGTGCTGATATGCCTTTACTTAAGATAACCATCCAAAAATGTTCTGATGTTTTGCTAGTCATTTGTTTTCTTTAAGTTTGTTGTGGAGACCGTGTTATCCTAAGAAGTGGGAATGATAGCCAGTGTTTGTTTATCGAGTGTTGCTGTGTGTAGATTGTCTCATTCAGCCCTCACTGCAGGCCTGCAAGTCACACCCACTCATCCTCCCCACTTTATAGGGAAGGAGGTGAGGTTCAGAGAGATCAAGTAACTTCTCCTGGGTAGCACAGTGTCCCACTCCAGAGCCAGGCTGTCAACCCCAAGCTCTTCCTGGTCAGTGGACTGTGCGCTGCGCAGTGCCTTACGGTGGTTTTCATGTCTCCCTTCCCAGATGCACAAGTCTGGCGTTCTGAGGAAAGCCATTGATTATATCAAATACCTGCAGCAGGTCAATCATAAACTGCGCCAGGAGAACATGGTGCTGAAGCTGGCGAACCAGAAAAACAGTGAGTGAGCTCGTTGAGGAAAGGGTTCCAGCTTGTCGGTTATGTGAGAGCCCCATGCTGGGCACTGTGGCAGGCCCACAGACACGTATGGGGCCCTCGGGGTGAACCAGAGCAGGGCTGCGTACCCCGGGCCCAGCCCAGCCCTGCCCAGGTGTGGCTCCGTTTACCAGGGGGTGTGTCTTTGCAGAGCTCCTGAAGGGCATCGACCTAGGCAGCCTGGTGGACAATGACATGGACCTGAAGATTGATGACTTTAATCAGAACGTCCTCTTGATGTCACCCCCGGCCTCAGACTCAGGGTCCCAGGCTGGCTTCTCCCCATACTCTATCGACTCTGAGCCGGGAAGTCCTTTGTTGGATGATGCAAAGGTATGAGCTTTTGAAATCTCTGGCCCCTGGTATTTCTCCATCTCCCTAGCTGAGAAAACAGTGCAGAGGCCACAGACCAGGCCAAGTCCGGGCCGGCCAGGTGCTCAGAGGATCCGGGCTGGATCAGAGCAGGGGTTGGTTCTGTGAAGTGAGCCAGGTCGTGGAGAATGAAGACGGAGAAAACCACCCTGGGGAGAAACAGCCCCTCAGGCCTAACTGGTTCTTGCCGAAAAGGCCCAAAAAGAACAAAAACCCATTGCCGTGGAGTTGATTCTGATTAATAGTGACCCATCAGAGAGGAATAAGAGCCGAATCCAAAATGGGACACGCAGCAGCTGTGGGCTCAGGGAGTTGCCAGAGGCGCCTCATTACTTCCCTCTGCCCGTAATGGGCCTGGCAAGACTACTTTGTGAGGTTGATCCACGGGTTTAGGACGAGGCTGCCTCTGGGTCCTCTTTCTGGAAATGATTGCAGTTTGCAGTCTAACAGATAACATTCAAACCAAATGTCTTTTATAGTCAAAGAAAGCCCCTGACAATTGTGGTTTGATGGAGTTAGTTAAAGGAGGCTGAAAGCCTAGTGATTTTCTGGGGAGCTGTGGAGACCGCCGGGTTCTCTGCTGTATTTTGACGTTGGCAAATTCTGTCCCCAAAAGCAGAAAATCCCTTTGTAGTATGTGTTTTTAAGCCAATTTTTTATTGTAGACATGTACTTGATTTTACTGAGGAAGCTCTCCTTTTGAAATATTTTATAAATGTGATTCTGTTTTATAACAATAGGCCATATGATATGTAAGTAGAATTAGCTAGGCTTCTGGCATTCCTGAGTGGCGCAAATGGTTAAGTGCTCGTCTACTAGCTGAAAGGTTGATGTTGGAACCCACCCAGAGGTACCTCAAGACAGGCTTGGCCATCTGCTTCTAAAAGGTCAGAGCCTTGAAAACCCAATGGAGCAGTTCTACTCTGCACACAAGGGGTCGCAATGAGTCGGAACCGACTCCACGGCAACGAGCAGCAACAACTGGGTCGTCGGAAGAAATTTCCAAATGGTTTTAAACTATTGAAGACGAGTGGCAGGGTAGGTACGTGCTGGGACTCAGGAGAGACCCAGCTCCAGCCTTCATCCCTCTTTCCTTGTGAGATCCCCCGGCCTAGGAGGGAGGGTGGATAGGGCTCTGCCTTTAGTTCGCCCTCCCTAAAATGGGGGCGGGGGGCAGTATTATGTCTTTAATCAGCTTTACTGAGATATAATTTATTGCAGTAAAATACACCTGTTTCAAAGGTACAGTATGCTGAGCGTTGACAAATGTAAACACTTGGAGCTATCACCACAGTCAAGATGTGGGACATTTCCGTCACCCCGGAAAGCTCCTTCGTGATCTCAGCAGGGGGCTCACAGACCCCGCTCTGGCCTTAGGTGACCACTGATGTGCTTCGTGTCAGCTGAATTATATCTTCTCATGCTGGAATTTCATAGCAACAGTCATGCACTGTGTTCGGTTTTGTGCTTGAACTCTGTTTTAAAAGGCAACTCTCCTGCCTTAGGTCTTAGGAAGCGTTGTCTGTCTTCCTAGTCAACGAGAGGGCAGACGCACCAGTGTTTGAGCAGCAGTTCTTGAATCACGGACCATGTGTCCCCCTGTTTATTCCCATCTGATTTCTGGCCTCAAATTGAAGCCTCACAGTCGGTTTCCCAATATATGTAAAAGTAGCATGCTGTGAAGCCCACACAGTGCTCATTCGGACTGCGGTTCTGGTTTCAGGTCAAAGACGAGCCGGACTCTCCTCCGGTGGCGCTGGGCATGGTGGACCGCTCACGCATTCTGCTGTGCTTCCTCACCTTCCTCTGCCTCTCCTTTAACCCTCTGACGTCCCTGCTGCAGTGGGGAGGGAACCGCGACTCGGACCAGCACCCATACACAGGCTCCGGCCGCAGCGTCTTATCCCTTGAGTCAGGTGAGTGGAGGCCCTGGCGGTACCATGTGTGTTGGACTGCTGTGGCAGGGGACCCCCTGTGTGCAGGGCCCTGGCTTGTCCCCCAGATGCCAAGGGCTTTTGTAGTGGGCCCCGCCTGCCTGCTTCTGGTAGGGCTGATAGGTCGCATTTGGGAAGTGGGGCAACCCAAGTTTGGTCAGAAAGAGCAAAACAAATCAGGAGCCTGTGCTGCTATAATTACCCCGGGATGGGCAGGAGGGGCCTGTTTGAGGAAGGATGTGGGGTTTTTTACCTGAGTTGTGAAGCCAGCATCCTAACGACCTTTGACTAACAAAAGATTTTTGTGGCACTCTGCTCCGTAAAGGCAAAGGCATCAGGGTTCCTACATAAGCTGTAAAATTGTCTCAAATGTGCCTGGCGTGTGGATTAAAGTGTATGTATTACTCCTGTCTCAAGCACGTTACGAACTGAAGCAATCATGTGATCCTACCCTTTCTTCTGAAAATGAGGCTCTTTCGTGTCACAATTTTGGGGTCAGCCAGCTACCCTGCAGTCTCCCAGGGCGTCTCAGGAAGCCCTTCCTCACAGGCTCAGCCAAGGTGTTCCCCTTCAGGTTCTGGAGGCTGGTTTGACTGGATGATGCCAACGCTCCTCTTATGGCTGGTCAATGGCGTGATTGTTCTGAGTGTCTTTGTGAAGCTGCTGGTCCACGGGGAGCCGGTGATCCGACCACACTCTCGCTCCTCTGTCACCTTCTGGAGACACCGGAAGCAGGCAGACGTAGACCTCGCCAGGGTGAGCTCTGCTCTCCACCTTCCCATCCCTCCCCTGGGCTCAGCCCCATATCTCAGTAGCTTGTGTTGAGTCCCCACTGTGTACAGAGTCCTGTGGGAGGTGCTTGTGGTACCCAAGGGGAGGAAGAGCACCTGTGCAGAAGTAACTCCACAGACCCAATGGTCCACAGTCTGTAGTGTGACAGGAAGAATCCCCAGGTGACTGTTACGCATAATTTTGAAAACCACTGCTCTACTAATGCAGGAGCCCTGATGGCACACTGGTTAAAGTGCTCGGCTGCTAACTGAAAGGTCAGCAGTTTGAACCTGCCAGCTGCTCCATGGGAGAAAGATGTGACAGTCTGCTTCCATAAAGATTTACAGCCTTGGAAACTCTATGGGGCAGTTCTACACTGTCTTATAGGGTCGCTATGAGTCAGAATCTACTCGAAAGCAGAAGATTTGGTGGGGTTTGGTTCTACTAGTGATTCTTAGAATTGGTCCCTAACCAGTATTTAGCATCACCTAGAAACTTGTTAAAAATTCAAATTCTCAGCAGGGGCTTGAACCTGAAGAAAGGGGTTCAAAGCCCTGATTTGCTCAAAGACAGAACCCAGCACAATCCCAGTTTAATAAAAAGCCTGGGAGAAAATACATCACTGGGTCAGTGTGATTCTCTCTGGAAGCTGAGATAATAGGGGATTTCTGCTTTCTTTTTTGTAGCATTCTGAAGTTCCCCAGATTTTCCTCAATGAGCACGTGTTACTCTGATAATGAGGGGAGGTGATAGAAGTTTTTATTAAAAACAAAGCCAAAAATGTGTGCCTCCATGAACAAATGCTTCCTTTGCCATGAGACCAGAAGAACTGAATGGTGCCCAGCTACCATTACTAAATGTTTTGATCAAGGATTCTATAGAGGAATCCCGACCAAAAGGGGGGAAAATGGAGAACAGAATTTCAAATTGTCATGGACTCCAGACTTTCTGGAGCCACGGAGGCTGGGTGAACCCACAAAAATATTGTCCTGAGATAATCTTTAAACCTTCAACCAAAAATACCCCCGAAGCCTTCTTCGAACGAAATAGTTCAGCTTAACTAGTAAAGAATGTCTGCCATGAGCATTGGGCTCTTTTAAGATCAATCTATATAGGATCAAATTGACAACGGCAACCTGAAAGATTAGGTGGGAACCTTATGGAACAGTGAGCTCGCGTTAATGGGGGAGGAACAGGAGGGTGAGAATGGTTGCACAACTCGGAAAAGGAGGGTGAGAATGGGTGCACAGCTCAAAGAATGTAATCAGTGTCACTGGATTATACACGTAAAAATGGTTGAATTTCTGTGTGTTCCACTGTGTATATTCTCAATGACAAAAATAAATTATTAAAAAGAAAGCAACAACAAAGCAAAACGACCCCAGCAAGACCATGGCTATTACACCCTCTTGCTGCTTTCTAGGGGGATTTTGCGGCTGCTGCCACCAACCTACAGACTTGCCTTTCGGTTCTGGGCCGGGCACTGCCCACCTCCCGCCTGGATCTGGCCTGCAGTCTCTCCTGGAACGTGATCCGCTACAGCCTGCAGAAGCTCCGCCTGGTGCGCTGGCTGCTCAAGAAGGTCTTCCAGCGCCGGCGGGCCACCCCAGCCACGGCGGGCTTTGAGGACGAAGCAAAGACCAGCGCCCGAGATGCAGCCCTGGCCTACCACAGGCTGCACCAGCTGCACATCACAGGTGAGGGGAGGCCGCCCCACCTGGTTTGCCACGAGGTGCCCATGCCAGCTCACCACTTTGCCGTGGTTTGCCAGTGTTCCACCCCAGCCAAAGTCCCCCTCACCCTGCCCTTCAGAGTGGTAGGGCACCTTCCACCTGCCGCTCAGCTGTGGAGTGGCTTGTTGCTGAGGTCCATGAGCTCTAAGGTGTGCCTTTTGTCACATTATCCCTACACTCGGGTGCATCCTGTGAACAACAGCATGAAATGGTTTGGTTGGCATGGTGTTTTTCCTTCTTGGTGGTACTTAATGGTGAGACTTGAAATTGATGCCATTTTAAATTTAATGTAATATAAATTAGTTTATTCAGTAACTCACAGTCTAGTAGAAAAGCAGACAGGTCTTCCTATTAGAGTTGGATGAATTACAGTCGGTGTGTTCGAGGCAGAAGAAACATTCTATAATGCGGGGATAGGGCACTGGCTGGGGAGGTTTCAACAAAGGCTTTCTGGGGAGGCCAAGTATTGGTCCTGCATGGGAGGACGCATAGACTTCACTGGCTCTGTGGAAGGCCGTGATGTCCAAAAGGAGGCACCCTGCCTGCGGTGGCCCTGGAGAATAACATTTCACTGGAACTAGAGTGGTGGTAGCCAGGGCGGGAGGGACAGTGGCAGTGTCTGGATCATGAACGGTTTGGATGCTCGGCTGGTAGTTATCCAGTGAAGGGCGTGGGGAAATAACCGTGTAATCAGAGCTGTGCATCTAGAGTTCAGAAGGTTCACGCTGACGGCAGGTAGAGTGGATCCGAGAGGTTGAAGAGTCAGGGAGGCCACATAGGAGCAGCTGCAAAATTGAAGATGAGAGATTCCAACAAGACAGATTGGAGAGAAAATTGGAAAGTGGAATTGTCAGCACTTAGGAGCCCACTGGATGTGATGGGTAAGGAAAAGAGCCGGCAGAAGGTTCCCTGGTTCGTTGCTTTGGGGTCTGGGTGAATGCTGGTGCCACCAACAGGGCTGAGGGAACAGGAGGAAGAGCAGGACGTGCGTGCAGGGTCTGCAGTTGAGGGGTGAACTGGGTCTTTGCCTCCAGATGTGACTGAAAACCAAGGGGGCTGACGGAGGGCGTGTGGTGGAGAGGGGCCCCAGAGCATCCAGAAGAACACTGATATAAAGGACAGGGACCCACAGGAAGGGCCTGCCTAAGAAGGAGCAGGTGGAGAGGTCAGAGGAGGCTTAGGCAGCAAGGACAGAGAAGGTTCCAGAAGGGAGGTTGCCACTGGGGAGTCCAGCACGATGAGGGCCAGACAGTAACAGTAGGATTTGGTAAAGGAAGGTGTTGGAGATGCCTGGGTGGCAGGGAGGAGCTTCAGCCTGGAAGCTGGGGGAGTAACCAGGCATGGGCCGGAGACTGCGGAGCCAATTGTGGGCTCTTCATCCCTGGACTCGTGGTAGGTTTTCAGTAGCAGGTCCCTATCTGTAGATCTTCCTCCTTTTTCCTTCTCTGCTCTCAATGTGCCCTTTGGGGGATCGAGCTAGCCCGTGCCCCAGTCTCAGCTCAGGAAGCCGGGTTCTCCTAGCTGTCATGTTCTTGAAAATTCCAGCTGGGAAGCTTCACGGCACTCATTTCCTCCACATTCACTGAGCAGAGCACTGCCCGGCCAGGCTCTGTTCTAGGCTCTGAGCAGGTGGAGGTGAACAAAAAGTGGTTCCCACACTGCCCTCCGCCCTGTCCCTGGAGGACGAAGCCTCGAGCCTCCTAGGGGAGACAGACAGGTAACAGCAGTACAAAATAATAAAGTGTGAAGGCTGAGGCCTCCTACTCTGAAAAAGAAGCCAGGGAGACAGAGGTGCAGCAGGAAGAACACTGGGCTGGGCCAGGTTGGGAGGCCTGCCTTTCCTCCGTCTGGGGCTTTGACCGGGGCACGTCCACAGCCGCCCCTGAGGCTCAGTCTCCCCTCAGCAAAGTGAGGAGGTTGCTTGCCCTCATCACCTCCCAGCCCTTGCAATGAGGACCAAGGGCAGCGACAGCGTGAAGGCCTTGGTAAGGCTTGCTGACCCCCCAGCCCCTTGATGAGCACTTTGTCCCCTGACTTCAGGGCCACCCCTAGATGAGCGGCTGTGCAAGAGTGGGTGTGGCAAGCCTTTCACGGCCTTCTAGCTGCTAACCCAAGGTATGTCCAGCTCTGTCGTTGATGAGCTTTGTGTTACTTCTCCCCTCGAAAGGGGACATGCTTATATTTTGTGAATTTTTTTTTTTAAATGAAAGTAAATTCAAATCAGGAAATTTAATTTTTCACTGGTGGCACAGTGGTTAAGAGCTCAGCTGCTCACCAAAAGGTCAGCAGTTTGAATCCACCAGCCGCTCCTTGGAAACCCTATGGGGTCATTCTACTCTATCCTATAGGGTCGCTATGAGTCGGAATTGACTCGGCGACAGGATGTTTGGTTTTTTTTCTTGGAACTTTGGGGGCGCAGGAGTGTATTAGTACAATGTGGCCGTGCAGTTGATGCTGTTTTAGACCTTGTTGCAGTGTGTGCCTCTGAGTCCTGTCCAGTGACCCGCAGCCCTGACTGTTCCCATTTGTACAAGAACCCTGGGCCCAGCCCTGTCATGCGTTTTCTCTTGACCCCAGCAACCCTGTGAGTTAGAAAGGAGCACACAGCTAGTATGTCGTGGAGGCTGGACTCCACCCAGGGCCGTCTGATCATAGAGCTCTTGTGCTTTCTCCTCTGGTTCCACTGATGTGCTAGAAAGCAGGGAAAGTTCTGTGGGGGATTTGTCAACATTCGTGTTTTGGCCTCACAGGGAAGCTTTCCGTGGGATCCGCCTGTTCAGACGTGCACATGGCTCTGTGTGCCGTCAACCTGGCAGAGTGTGCGGAGGAGAAAATCCCACCCAGCACGCTGGTCGAGATCCATCTGACTGCTGCCATGGGACTCCAGACCCGTTGTGGAGGCAAGCTGGGCTTCCTGGCCGTGAGTACCCTTCCATTCACTTCCTCCTACCTCTGTGGAGCACATTTCCCAGCCATGTGCTAAGGGTGCAAAATCAAAGCCCCGGGCCTGCCCTCAGGCGCTGACCACCTAGAGGGGAAGACATTCTTTCAGTCAGCCATCCCACAGGCACTTACTACAGCAGGGAACAAACCAGACCAAAATTCCTTCCTCGTGGCCCTTACTGGCCAGTGGACTCATAACCAGGATGTTTCAGTACCCTGAGATGAGAAGATTGGTTCAGTATGCAGAGTGACCTATAACTTGGTGGGTTAAGACTTATCTCTTCTGCTCTTCAAGTGGTCATAAAAATTCTTGGGATCTTCTGGTCGTATCTCTTGGTTCTTTCTTTCATGCAAAAGATATTTATTGCATACCTTGTGTCAGTCTCAGCACCGTGAATCCAGAAATAAGAAACAGTGCGAGTCTCAAGGAGCTTGGGTCATACGGGGTGGCAACTGCAGTCCTCAAGCACTGCCAGTGGGCTACACGCCAGGCCCGGGGAATCACAATCGCATAACCCGTGGCACTTGTTATCAGCTGGTCCACCCAGGCTTCCTCTTCCTCCGGCAGAAGCAGATGTGTTTTTACTCAGGGCCCACTTTGCTGAATACATCAGACGTGTTTAAAACAAGCCATTGCGGTTTTAGTTTTCACATCTCAGTAGTCGTAATGATGACCTGGGGTTGAATAAGGACACAGACCTGTGTCCTCTGGGTGACCAGGATAGGTTTTACAGCATGTATTTTGTTCCCCCCATGATACCATCACCCTTAGAAGCCTCCTTTAGGTCCTTTCCAACTCACCCTCCCAATGGTGACCACTACTGTGCGTTCTGTCACCATAGATTGGTGTGCCTGTTGTTTGTTATTTCCCTTAAAACTCTCCCCAGGAGCCCCCAGGAAAATCCTTGGTTTGTCTAACAAGCAGTGAAGAGTTTGGTGTTTATTTCCTCAGAGGTTCATTTTCTGCATATACTAGCATATGTACGTTATCATTTTTAAACGTGATCATACTGAAAGCCCTGTTTTGCCACTTGCTTTTTTCAGCATAATGAAAGATCCCGGACATCTTTGTCAGCCTCGTTATTTTACAGAGGTACTGGGTACTGCAGTGTGTGTAAACACTGTCAGCGACTGAACCAGTTCTTTGCTGTGGCTTTTGGGTTGTTGCCAGTATTTGTTGTTACAAACAGTGCTGCAGGGAGCATCAGCGTATGCTGTCTTCACACACTGACGCAAACGTTCCTTCAGGCCAAACCTCTAAGAAATGGTGATGCCGGGGCAGAACATATCATGGTTGGAGCTTTAAGGGCATTGCCAAGTTTGCAGTGTCTTAGTACAGTTCTCAGTTAGGTGGGCAAGGGTAACTGTGAACGCTAATAAAGTAGCTGCTTCGTTCATCCATTTGCTTCTCCAGACAGTACTTTCTTAAAGAAGGGGAAGCATTGAATTTGGTGAGATGTGTTTAGCTAGTAAATGAGTCGGGGTACTGCGGGCACGTGGAGAGCTGGCTCTGTGAAAATGGTTTAGCCCAGCAGTTCCCAAACTCTTGGTTCATGGCTCCCTTCGTGTCTTGGTAATCTCTTCATGGCTCCCCTAGACAACTCTGTTAAGTAGTTAGGTCCAAGCTACTTAATAATTGCGTCCAACAACTTAGTAGTTATTTGAAAAAGTAATACAGAAAATGGAAAGCAGAAATAATATTTTTATTTCATTCTTAAGTAACCGCAGCTGTGCACTAATGGGATGCATGCACCTGGTGGATAGCATACAACTACTCAAACTTGGAGTCAGATGAGACACTGCCACCCTCATGCCCTGTTCCACGCTGAGTTTTACACAGTACTCACTTTTTCTCATGGTGTTCGCTGAAAACCCAGCTTTGTAAAAATACGTCATCCAAAGGAATGGAGCGGGATCCGATGTTGAGACTGTGAACGACCTCAGTCTAATAGTTTCCATCGTGTTCAGCGAGTGTCGAGGATCGCTGTATTTCCCTCAAAAATTTAAAACATCCGTCAGTGCCCTGTGAATTCACTGAGGCGCTTGCAGTACCTTGGCACACAGTTTGAGAACCATGGGACTAGATGAGAGGGAGGACACAACCTGAAGTTGGAATTGGTCCTTGCAGTGGGGGCAGGAGCGGCTCCTAGGATTTAAATAGTTCTGGCGGCAGGTCTCCTGCCAAGCCTCTCACCGTGGGTGATTAGCCAGGTGAGTTATAGCGGAAAGAGTTGCCAGAACCCAGCCCAGGAGAATTCTAGTGTCTATAAAATTTAGGAAAATTATTATAGAACTATAATGCCAAGAAAATTAAAAGAGCAACAAAAATTATTTTCTCAATCTTCCTCACAGAAGCCATATGGTGGCTGACGGTATCCCAGGATTTATATTTTCTTACTAGTTTCAACCACGAAACTCAAGTGCCCCTCACGCCCCACTGAGATTTGTTATAACTAAGGTTTTTTTTCTTTATTAGGAATTAAGCTTAAAAATATATTTTCACTTGATGTTCCATATAGCTCCTCTGGGTTTGTCTTGCAGTACTTCCTGACTAAGCTTTGTTTCTTCTGTGTGTGACTCTGGGCCCAGTTGGTCCTTGGTTTCTCCTGGAGCAGCCACCAGGCTCCCTTGCTTATCAGGTTTGTGGTCAGGGAGCAACTGTTAGCAGATCCTGGGACTTCAGAGGCCCTGGACTCCCCACCACCCACAGCAACCTCTGTCCCTTCCAGGCTCGTCAGCTGCTGTTGTCTCCGTTGCAGTTACAAGCTTAGTTTCCATGAATGCTTTGTGGAGGTCAGGAGAAGGTTGTGGAACGTCCTACCTTTGCTCTCCAATACACTTTGCAAGGATATTGGTCAGCAAAGAGGAGGAAAGGCCGTCAGTGCTGCTGACCCTGAATCACAAGGTTTGAATGACCTTCTTCCCACCTGGCCCCATATGCTGCCCGTGATGATGTTAGCGCGTCTCCAGAGTGGTTTGGCCAGGTCGTTTTCTCTCGTGTTCAGACAGCTGTCTCCAAATTTCCCGAGAGAGAGGCACCCTTCTCCATCCGTGTTCCTTGAGGGGCACTTTGGCAGCGCCGTTTCTGAGCCTGGCATTCACGTCTCCGGAAGCTGTGAGATTGGCCGATGGCTACTTAGAGCACAGGAAAGGTCAGAGCCATCAGACTGAGCCCAGACAAGGAAGAATTGCCCCCTTGTAAAGGAAGACATGCGTGTGAAGGTCAAGATCCAGGAGTCTCGTCCTGGCAGTCCTACCTCAGGCGCCCCGAGGTCTGTGTCTGTGCTCGTTCAGGTTGGCCTGTATCATGTGGGTTGGAAATTACAGATTTTAGAGTTAAGATCTAACTCTTCACTCACAAAATGTCGGAATTTCTCAGAACAGGAGTGGACAGTGTTGACCCTGCGATTCTTATTACTGGGCCCTGGAAATGATGTTCTCCGGGTGGCAGCGGCTAAGGGGCTGGGAAGGCTGGGACACTGGCTCCTTGAATAGCCCAGCAGAGAGCTTTCAAAGTGACACCTGTGGTCCTTCCTCGCAGGCTGGTGTTCACGTCGGGGAGTTCATCCAGGGGTGGTGGAGGGGTCTCTGTAGGGGGCTGGACAACCCCTTGCAGAGCCAGCTTTGGAGGGAGGGTGTCTCATACATACATGAGTATACACACATGCCGACCCCTGCATAAGTCAAGGACAAGCTTCACAGCCGCCCCTTTACCTGTCGAGAGCTATCTGTATGATAACGAGAGGAAATAACAGTGCCTGACCGCTTACTATGTGCCAGGCACTCCCCTAAACTCACCACATTCAAGGTAAAAGAATGAAAAATAAAGCTGAATAAAATTTTACCAAAAATACTCTGAAAGATATGTGATTAAAATGACAGATGAAAAAAAGTCCAAAGCCCGAGGTTCAGCGGCATTCAAGGAAGTTAGGCCCCAGGATCGAGGGGGCTGCCTGGCCCTGCGCAGCAGCACTTGGGGGCTGAGGGTGGAAGTGCAAGAGTGGTCTCTGAGTGCTCTCTCACGCATCCACAGCCCTAGGACGAGGCAGCAGGAGCCCACGTGCCGAGGCTCCACCCCGCCTGCCTGCCGGGCTTTGTACCTGATCTACTGCCCCCTCGCCCCAGTTTCAGTGGTGGGGTTACTTCCTTCCAGGTACTTGGGAAGAGCCCGGCTCTCACTCTGGTCTCTTTTCTCCCAGACAGGCAGGCGGACAGACACAGACACACAGAGACACACACACAGCCCCGTACACACCTGCTTTCTGATGGCCCATGGGGGTTGTCACTAGCCTTCTGCCTCCCTGGTGTCACCCCAGTCTTTGTCATTCCACAGAGCTACTTCCTCAGCCGAGCCCAGAGCCTCTGTGGCCCTGACCGCAGCGCTGTCCCTGACTCCCTGCGCTGGCTCTGCCACCCCCTGGGCCAGAAGTTTTTCATGGAGCGAAGCTGGTCAGTGAAGTCGACGGTCAAGGAGAGTCTGTACTGTGCCCAGAGGAACCCAGGTGAGATGAGAAAGCCAGGAGAGCCCCAGTACGGTAAGGTCACTGAGCGCCAGATGCTTGGGACACAGGTCACCTCCATCTTATTCTCCTGTCTTTTTTACTGAGGCTCAGGGAAGTTAAGTAACTGCCTGAGGTCACGTGTCCGGTCAACCACTAAGCTGGCCGTGGCTGTTACAGTACACTGCCACACGTGATGTCTGGGATGAAGCCCAGCTGGCTTCTCAGCCCTAGCTCAGGGCTCGGGGGACAGCGGCTGTGGGGCTTGCGGACCAGGCCAGCAGCTGGACATAAATGGAACTGCTAGGGAACAATAGGTGACAGGCAGTCATCAAGTACTCAGAGTGGTGGCAGGGACAGGGCTCCAGGCGGTGGGAGGAGACACTGGCTTTCTGTCCCTGGTATTTGATCATGATTGGAGTTGACTTGCCTGCCTCAGAGTGGTGGAGACTGGTTGGCGTCGACTCAGACCTGGAGCAGCCAGTGGCTTTCTTCTCTGCTTGTTCCCACCTCCCTAAATCGGGAGCCTTGGGAGAGTGAAGAGTATCACAGTTACAGGGTGTATGGCAAACGTTTGGGGGGGTTCCCCGCTCTTTTTTTTAAAACAATAACTTCATTGCTCAATATAAGAATTGTTTGCAACACCAAAAAGGAAGAATGGAAGGAAAACAGTGCTAAACCTTCCAGCCCCGTCCCCATTGACTGCTTTGTGTTACGGCATAGACTTTCCGCTGGCGTTTTCAGCTCTTGCAGTCTCTGCCCTAGGCCTGGTCACCCAGAACATGTTCCTGAGTATTCCTCCTCCTCATTAGACTGAGGCCCAGATGTCCTTGACACCTGAGGGCGGGGAGGACTGATGACACCATGATTTGGGGCTGCTAGTAAAGGGACTTGCCAGCAACCGTCAGCTGTCAGTTTTACAAGGCTCCTTACTTAATCACCTCAACCAGATCGCTGCTGCTCACAGGTTCAATGAGAAGGGCCTGGAAACGCGAAGGAGCAGGTTATTCGCCATCGTGAGTGTGGTGGCAGTAGCAGCCCCCTCTGGGCTGTCCGCTGTCTAGATCCACGAGGAGAGTAGATGCCGCTGAGACTTCGTGTAGCTGTCCACCTTCCTACATGCTATTGCTGACCAGCCTCAAGGCCACCACCTTCCAGCCCCCAACCTTGAATCGAAGCCCTGGGCACCCCCCGCCGCCCTGACACACACACACACACACACACACACACGTGCGCACACACACACACACAAGCTAAACCAGAACCTACATAGTCTTGGGTGCCTCGGTACTGGTGATAACCACCCTCCCCTCCCCCATCTTGCAGACTGTTGAGCAAGATAGTTCTGGGTTTGGGTGGGGGATGGGGAATTTGATCCCCATTCAGAGGGGACACCTATTTTGGGGTTCCTCTCCTCACCCTTCTATTTCTCTGTAAAGAATATGGGCTCACAAAGAAGACCCATTTAATCCTTCTCCTTGGCCTTTCTCCTCTTCTCCAGCGGATCCCATTGCCCAGGTCCACCAGGCATTCTGCAAGAACCTACTGGAGCGAGCTGTGGAAGCCTTAGTGAAGCCTCAGGCCAAGAAGAAGGCTGGCGACCAGGAAGAAGAGAGCTGGTAACTTCCCAGAACAGCCTCTGCTTCAGGGGGCTGGTAACATCCCCAGAACAGGCCCTACCTGGGGTGGGGGGCCGGGAGCTTGTGCCCACACGTCTAGAAGCAGATGGGCCCTCGTGGAGGGTTGGCAGGAGATCAGACTATTCCTGTGTGTTTATCAAACCTGGCACCCGAGCCCTGCACTGAGCTCCGATCCAGCCTTTTTCCCCAAATTCTCTGACCCCGTCCTTCCTCCAAGTGGAGCAAGTCAAGGACTTGATTAGTTTGGTTTGCCTCTTTGCGGAGTGGCCTGTTGAAAGGACAGAGATGGAAGCAGAGCGCTCAGCAGAGTGCGGGCACCTTTGGGTCTCAGACCCACATTGATTCTGCCAGGCCAATTCTAACTCTTACATACTTACTGGGCACAGCCTTTCCTTCAGACTCAGAGGCAGACAGGTGCCCAAGTCACCCTAGTACAAGGCCCAGGTCCTGGCTGGAGTGCACCTGGGGAGGGTCAGTTCTGCCTGGGAGATGAGAAAGCTCCTGAGAGGGGTGACTTTTGAATTGGGCCTTGTGGGGAGTCTGATTTTGCTGGGGAGTGACGGATGAGAAGGGCTGGAGGAAGGCAGCAGGTTGGTAGCAGTCCAGAGGCCTGGGAAACAGGGGGCTGTGGGGCACAGTGGTGCAGGGGCAGACCCCTGGGTGGGCCTGGGATGCTGTGGGGAGGGGCCGAAAATGGCCCTCAGGGGGACGAAGTATGTTCTGCAGCTGGGGAGCTGCGCTGAGGGGCTGAGCTGGCCTTTGTGTACATTGTGCTGCACACGGGGCCCTTCCTTTTCCTTCCAGTGAATTCTCCAGTGCTCTGGAGTACCTGAAATTGCTGAATTCTTTTGTGGACTCTGTGGGGATTGTGACCCCGCCGTTTGCCAGCAGCTCCGTGCTCAAGTCAGCCCTCGGTATGCACCTTGTGGCGGGTTCCTCAGGTCTCAGGGCTCCTTAGTTCAGTCCCTCACAGCCCTTCTTCCTGGAGGGCCCAGGTTTAGTTAGGAGTGCACGCTGGAGAGTCTCCGCAGGATCCCATGCAGCACCAACCCACAGTTACCCCTCCTGGGCCGCATTCTAGGGCAGGAAATAATAGTCTCAGAAGCAGGACAGTGGCTGGGTGGGCAGGTCGCGGCCCAGGCACCACAGGCTGGCGGAGCACAACGTTTAGATGTGCAGTGGCCCCTGATGCATGCTACTGGTGGGTCTGACACTGCGGCTGCACAGACCTCTCAGGGGCACCTCTACTCCCTCCGGCTGCCTGTTGCCTTGGGTGACACAGCCCAGCCCACTGACTTGCACCAGAGCCGTCTTTGCTTCTATCCCTAAACTGCCATCAGGGTGATGGCACATTAGCCGCCACCTCTTAAGCTTCTGGGGCCTCAGGGCAAGACGGGGGTGCTGGGCTACTTCCCAGGGAGAGAAGGACTGCAGAACAGCCGCCAGCCCACTGTGACCACTAACCTTGCAGCCTGTCTCAAGGCATAGAAAAGGATGTGCCCTTGTGCCTTTTGTCTTCTGTGACCATCCCCAGGGGCTGGGTGAGGTCACTAGGATCATAGTTTTGCAATTAAGAAAACTAAGGCTCACAGAGAGAAAAACTTAAAAGATTTAACATGAGCCTATTATGATAAATGCTTTGAAAATGCCATTTTTTATGGCAGTTGGAAGCTTAGGTTGTGCCCAAGTTTTTACTTAAAAATAACAGTACAGCAACCATCTTCGTTAAACTTTTTTTTCTCTATTTATGCCAATTCCTTTGTGATTGATAGCCGAAAGTGGAATTACTAGGTCAATAGGAGTGAGCATTTTTTTTTTTTTGCCATTAGTATATATATATTTTTTTTCTTATTAACTTTTATTGAGCTTCAAGTGAACGTTTACAAATCAAGTCAGTCTGTCACATATAAGTTAATATACATCTTACTCCTTACTCCCACTTGCTCTCCCCCTAATGAGTCAGCCCTTCCAGTCTCTCCTTTCTTGAAAACTTTGCCAGCCTCCAACTCTCTCTATCCTCCCATCCCCCCTCCAGACAGGAGATGCCAACACAGTCTCAAGTGTCCACCTGATATACTTAGCTCACTCTTCTTCAGCATCTCTCTCCCACCCACTGTCCAGTCCCTTTCATGTCTGATGAATTGTCTTCGGGGATGGTTCCCAAGGAGTGAGCATTTTTAAGGCTCTTGATAGACACTGCCAGTCACTTGCCAAAGACAGTGCTGGCAGATGCTTCCAGCAGAACTGTGAGGGCAGCCTGGGCCCCTGGGCCCTCGCCAGAGGTAAAGGGGCTGTGCACCATGCAGGCACAGGTGCAACCAGCTGGGCTGAGCGCCACAGCGTGGCTTCTGTGGGTGCTGGAATGACGTGTGGTACTGCTCCCCTCCAGGTCCAGATGTCGTCTGTCGGTGGTGGACATCTGCAGTCACCATGGCCATCAGCTGGCTCCAGGGAGATGACACAGCTGTGCGCTCTCATTTTGCCGAAGTAGAGCGTGTCCCCAAGGCCCTGGAAGTGACCGAGTGCGTAGGCCACCTTGGACATCCAAAAAGCTTGTGTGCCAGGCCCACTCACATTAGTGGGAGGGGCACAGGTCTGGGTGGCTGTGCTGCGCTGAGGAGTCAGGCAGCCCCGGGACTGAATGACAGATGGAGAGCTGAATGACAGACAGGAAACGGGTACCGTGGAGAACCAAGCGTGGCTAGGCAGTATGCCTGCCTGTGTCGTGCTGGGCACAGCTCAGCAGTCATCACAGCAGCTGAGAGTACCGCTTCCAGGGCTCCTCGTGTGGCCTCTGAGGAGCCACAAGGTGCAGGGGAGAGTCTGGCCCCGGCGCGTTGGGGAGCATCGCTGTGGGGCATGTCACTGGGGGACAGGCAGTGTGGCATCTCAAGGCTGGCACAGAGAAGTGAGCGTCTTCCCTACATGCCAGCATTTCACCCTGTTCCCTCTTAGCCACTCACTGTCCCCACCAGCAGCAATATCAACCTTGTTCCATAACTAAAAGGCCTTCAGCTCAACCTGAAAGCTTACGACCTTCTGCTTTGGGCACTTCTGTCAGCTTCTTGGGGACATTCTGCCCTTTGTGACAGGTAGCCCTGCACACCGACACCCAGGCTGCTCCTGATTGGATCTGAGTGTTCCTGGCATTTTTGCCACTTCAGAGAAATTGCAAAGTGCTCCCTGGCATCAAAGCCCTGTGAGGTCCTGGCCTTAGATCCAAGACTATTGTGTCCCACCAAGCAGCTCTTAACCAGGTGAACACGGAGCCAAGAAAAGGGGGCCTAAGCAGGTTTGAAGTCCTGTGTTCCCTGAAGAAGGCCTAATACCCCCAATTTCATTGCCGTTGCTCCATTTTAAGCCCCTGGCCAGTGAGCACCCGGCCCTATAGTAGAGCTTCACCCATGTGTACACTGTCTCCCAGCCAACTCACCTGAGGAAACTGAGGCTCAGGGAGGTAGCTTGCCTAAAGTCACCCCACTTCTAAGTGGCAGATCCCAGCGTGCAGCTAAGATGCCTCAGCAGGTCCCCCACCACCTGCATTCAGTCACTCCTGGGCCCCTTTGCTCTTCAGGGAAAAGATGCTGTAAGAACACTCCCCCTGCCCCACCCCCCATCCTCTCCCCTCTGCTCTGAACACAGGCTAAGTTCCTGCAGAGAGCTGAGCACCAGGCTTCCGGGGGAGTGGTCCCTTAGACAGCAGGCACGTGTAACAGGGCCAGCACTTTATGACGCCGTAGGTAGCAGCCAGCAGCATCGTGGCCACTTTATAGATAAGGAAACTGAGGCACAGATTGTTTGAAAGATGGTCCTCCAGGCGGTTGAGCCTGGAGGATTCCTTCCTCGTTGGCTGCACATGTCTCCAGGGGTCTCCTGCACTCCTGTGATACCGTCATCCCTCACAGATACTTCCCTGAGGACCTACTCAGAGCTGGGCTCTTCGAGGCTCTGGCAGTAAATATACGCAGTAATGAAGGTGGTGCTTAGGCTGGGAAGAACATATAAAGCAGGATGAGGGGGCAGAGGAGTGGGGTGGGGCCAGGGCGGGCCTCTGAGGCATGGCAGGACCACCCAGCACAGGTTGTCTTCTGTGGGCCTTCAGCAGGCCAGCCTGCTTCCGCCACCTCTCGAGGGCCTGGAAAGCAGCACGTCCCTTCAGCTTCACAGGAAGGGGTTCCAGGCCAGGGGTCAGCCTCCAAGAGCCCACACAGCGTCAGGTGAGGGAGAGGCCCATAAACCAGTAGTTCGAAGGCAGCCTGGTCTGTGGGGGAGCAGAGGTGGGAACAAAGGGCCCAACCTGGGGGGCAGCCAGAGAAGGCCCCAGCCAGCCACATCAGACCTGGAGCTGGGCCTGACCCTCACATCACGGTAGCATGAGGTTAGCAGTCACCTAGGGTCCGTTCACCCACCTGGGCTCTGCCTCCTGTTACCAAGGGACGTAACTGCCCTCCCCCCGACACCAGGGCTGACCTCATCTCTCCCGCCGCAGGAGCCCACTGGTGAAGGCCGTCTTCCATGCCTGCAGAGCCATTCATGCCTCTCTCTCAGGGAAGGCCGATGGGCAGCAGAGCTTCTGCCACTGTGAGAGGGCCAGCAGCCACCTGTGGAGCAGCCTCAATGTCAGTGGAGCCGCCTCCGACCCCACCCTCAACCAAGTGAGTTGGGGGCATCTCGAGCACCCCTCAGGAGGTACTCAGCTCTGGTTGGTGAGAAGCCGACCCCCTCCTTGAGTGTACCCAGCGCCTGGTGTTGTCCGAGAGCCTTCTTTTCCAAAAATATGGCCAACTGGCCAAGTTGGGCTCTCTTTTTTTGTTTCCAGGGGCAGGTGTGTTCCCTGAATCCTAGGTCCTGCCCACAGTGCACTGCAGCCCCAGGTTCCCCCTACGTGCCCACAGCGTTCTGCAGCCCTAGGTCCCCCCTCCGCCCACAGTGCATTGCAGCCCCAGGCTCCCCCCACCCACCTACAGTGCTCTGCAGCCCCTCCGCCCACAGCGCTCTGCAGCCCCAGGCTCCACCCACCTGCCCACAGCACTCTGCAGCCCCAGGGCCCCCCTCCGCCCACAGTGCTTTGCAGCCCCAGGTCCCCCCACCACCCACAGTGCTCCGCAGCCTCAGGCTCCCCCCACCTGCCCACAGTGCTCTGCAGCTGCAGGTCCTCCCACCAGCCATGCCTCCTTGCAGCCTACTGAGCAGCGGCGACAGCACCCCTGGCGGGCAGCTGGGGTGCATTGTAGTTGCATTGCATGTTGTGTAGCTCCGTGCAATGTTCCCACAGTGCATCCCAGAGGCCTGCCCACCCACCTGCCCGCCTGCGAGGAGACCTCCCCACCTGTACCAGGGCAGGGATCCTTGTTACAGGGCACTGTGGCCATTAAGCCACTGTCGGGCCACATGGCACGGCCCACCCAGGAGGCGTGCGCACAACTGGAAGGGAATTACCGGTTGCTCGCCTGTCTGCTCACCTGGAAGAGCACGCTTTAACTCAGGAAGGGGGCCAGGGAGAGGCCTGGGGGTCAAACTCAGCCCTTGCTGGGGTTTGGTCCCTGGGTGACTAGACTGGCACTTCTGGCTGGAGGACATCAAGGGGCCCAGGCTGAACCCGGGATGGCAGGCCAGCCCCAGTGACAGGCAGCGTGCAGAACCCAGGATGGGGCACGAGCCCCCAGTGACTGTGCAGAACCCAGGGCAGGGCATCAGCCCCAGTGACAGGCAGCATGCAGAACCTGGGACAGGACACCAGCCCACAGTGACAGGCAGTGTGCAGAACCTAGAACAGGACACCAGCCCACAGTGACAGGCAGTGCGCAGAACCCGGGACAGGGAACCAGTCCCAGTGACAGGCAGTGTAGAACCTGAGACAGGGCACCAGCCCGTTACAGTGTGCAGAATCTGGGATGGAACACCAGCCCACAGTGACCTGGTGTCAGCATGCAGAAGGGCCCAGGCCCCTGAACTGGGGCCCCCACAGGCAGGATGGGAAATTTGTCTCGGTGGGAGAACCAAGCAGCCACAGTGCAGTCTGGGGAACAAACGGCTGTGGCTGCCCTGGGGTCTGGGACTGCTGGTGGGAGAGTGGGAGGAGGAGAGGGGACCCTGTGGAGCCTGGTGGCCCTGCTGTTCCCTGGTCCAGAAGTGCCCCTCGGGTGCCCACATCTTAGATGTGTCAGCTTTGTTGGAGGAGGTCCTTACCCATGCCACTTTGGGGCTGTCAGCAGGGCCTGTGCAGCACAGGCAGCCTCGCCTCGTCCAGAGCCTTGGGGGCAGGGAAAGTCGCGTGTCCACCTCTGGGCCAGCCAGGGGTCTCCGCTGGGGCAGGAAAAACCTGAGCCTTCCCAGCAGACCCACCAGGGTTTCCCTCCTGCCCCTGCCACTGTCCCCCTCTGCAGACTCCTGAGTCCTGCACCTCTGTGAGCCTCGGCTCTCACCTGCAGAACGGGAGGGAATACCTCTTCCACCTCCCAGAGCCACAGAAAGAGGTGACATGAGACCAAGTTCGCCTCTGGCTCTCCTCTCCCTCCCTGCAGTGCTTTGCCAGGCTGCCCCCATCTGGGGCTCTCTGATTGCCCAGCCTGGGCTGGGACCCCTGCTGGTCACCTGACTCCTCCCTCTGGGCCCTCCCACAGGTGGTCCAGCTGCTCACCTGTGACCTGCTGCTGTCGCTGAGGACTGCACTCTGGCAGAAGCAGGCAGGCGCCAGCCAGGCCCTGGGTGAGACCTACCAGGCATCGGGTGCCGAGCTGGCTGGCTTCCAGCGAGACCTGGGCAGCCTGCGCAGGCTGGCCCACAGCTTCCGCCCGGCATACCGCAAGGTGAGGCCCAACAGCAAGAACGGGCAGGAGGAGGTGACTGGGCCCTCATCGGGCTCCCTCCTGGGCTTCAAGAGGCCACGGCTGTGGGGCCCAGTTCATAATTGTGCAGTTGGCCCTCTGAGGTCAGCCAGGTGACCTGTCAGGCACCCGTTCAGGCCCGACACTGGGCTGGGCGCCATGCCCTCCTCTGCTTGATTGAGTACCTACTGTGTGCCCAGCCCTGGAGCGCAGCAGTGAGCCGGCCACTCTGTGCCTGCGGAGAGGGTGGCTGGCATGGAGCTGTAACCCACCAGACAATGCTGGGACAGGTGGAGTCTGGGGGCCTTGGGAATAAGTAGGGCGCCCCTGGCCTGTCCAGGGCTTGAGCCTGAGGACGCCCCTCTTGGACGTGGGTAACTGGTTGCTAGAGGACAGACACTCCCTGGAACCGCATTTCAAGGAAAGTCCACTTTGATTCTTTCTCGGAGCCCTTCAGCTCTGCTGCCTGACTTTCCCCACCGAGACCCCGGTGCCAGCCACAGGAGTCGAGGGTCTCTGAGGACAGTTGTGTGACTGACTTGCTGGACTCAGATCATTTCCTCGTTTGTTATACTTTTATTGGTAATTAGAGTAATATGTTTGGCATCGTTACCTGAATTGTTTTCCAGAAAGTCAGATGAGGAGGCCAGAAGTGCCAGTGGGGGAGGGGGGCTTTGTTTGGCAGGACAGAGGAAAGAAGGGCCCTGAGGGAGGCTGCTGCCCTGGGTGCTGTGGGCCTCACGAGCTTACACTCGTGTCCCTCCTGTCACTCAAGTTCTAGTGTGCATGAGCAGGCCAGACCCAGCAGGTGATAGATGTCATCGTGTGAGGTCAGCTCTTGCTGCAGAGAAGTAGAAGTGGGCCCTGGGGCCTGGGCCAGCCCTGCCTCCTGGGAGCAGCTCCAGCTGCCTTCCATCTGCTAAGGAGCAGCTGGCATCAAAGCCCTCCTCTTCAAATGCCGTTTCCTTCCTGCCGGTTTCCCACTCAGACCCTTCATAGGTTCCCTGTCACCTCCTGCTACAGGCGCACTCAAGACCCTCCCCACAGATGGTACAGGATGTAAAGGCGCCTCCCCCCAAGCTCCCCAGTAACTCATATTACATGAGAGTTTCAGGCCTTCTCCTGGAACCTTCCAGTCTCTTTCTGAAGAAACGGAAGGAAGTAGGACCCTGCACCTCCCTGGTCCTGGCCCTTCTGTCCCTCCTTCCTCTTCTGTCCTCTTTTCAAGCTGGAGGTAGCCTCAGAGGATTTGTGCCTTCACCAGGTGACTTGTCTCCCAGCCCCATGGGAACAGCAGGCTCCCTCATCTCCAGTAGGGAACTCAGGCCTCTTGCCCCTTTCCAGCATCTCGGCCTCACTCCTGACCCCGCCCCTCACCTCTGCTTTGTTCTTCATCCCTCCTGCTCCCTCAGGATTCTGGCTAGGCTTGGCTCAGGATTGGAGTGCAGGGCAGTGGAGGCTGCTGTCAGGAGTGAGTGAGGCAGGGTAGTATGGAGAGAAGAAGGGGTGTCATCACGTGGCAGAAGAGATGGCAGAGGGAGAGGGACCCACTGGGGCAGTGGACACCTGAGGACCTGGGGCTCGACTGCATCTCCCCCAGGTGTTCCTGCACGAAGCCACCGTCCGCCTGATGGCAGGAGCCAGCCCTACCCGCACCCACCAGCTGCTGGAGCACAGCCTGCGAAGGCGCACCACACAGAACGCCAAGCATGGTGAGCCCACCAGCACCAGCTCAAAGGCCTTGCATCGGGCACAGCGGCCTCGAGCACCGCTTTCACCCCCTAAGCCTCAGTGTCCGTCTGCAAGTTCGCAGGGGTGGCTGGGAGACAGAAATGAGGACGAGGCCTGATTTGGTTGTTGCGAGGGTCAGGCGGTGTCGTGGGGGCGTGGGAGTGGGCGCTGGTTCTGAGGAGCAGAATGGGCCAGTGTGGGGCTGGAACCCTAGTTCAGCAGTGAGTGCAGTTCCTGCCCCTGAGGGGCGACGTGGGTCCTGGAGCCGAACCTTGTGGGTCAGCCCCATGCAGCTGTTCACTCGTGAACTCGGGCAGGGGAGGTGCTTGTGAGGACGGAGTCCTAGGAAGCACTTGGCACAGCGCCCTTGACCAGGACCCACATGTTTCTCTCACCGTTCCCACAGGTGAGGTGGATGCCTGGCCCGGCCAGCGTGAGCGGGCCACCGCCATCCTGCTGGCCTGCCGCCACCTTCCCCTCTCCTTCCTCTCCTCCCCGGGACAGCGGGCAGTGCTGCTGGCCGAGGCGGCCCGCACCCTGGAGAAGGTGGGCGACCGGCGCTCCTGCAACGACTGTCAACAGATGATCGTCAAGCTGGGTGGCGGCACGGCCATCGCTGCCTCCTGACCGCTGCTCTGCTGTGCGGCACCCTCTCCCTGCCTTCCAGCCTCTTGCTTCCTCCTCCCTCTGGCTCCCATCCTCTCCCTCCCTCCTCCCTCTGGCTCCCAACTTCTCCCTCCTCCCTCTGTCTCCCATCCTCTCCTTCCCTCCTCCCTCTGTCTCCCATCCTTTCCTTCCCTCCTCCCTCTGGCTCCCATCCTCTCCCTCCCTCCTCCCTCTGGCTCCCATCCTCACCCTCCCTCTGTCTCCCATCCTCTTCCTCCTCCCTCTGTCTCCCTCTCCCTCCTCCCTCTCTTTCCCATTCTCCCCCTCCTCCCTCTCTTTCCCATTCTCTCCCTCTTCCTTCTCTTTCCCATTCTCTCCTTCCTCCCTCTTTCCCATTCTCTCCCTCTGTCTCTCATCCTCTCCTCCCCCGTCTCCCATCCTCTCCCTCCTCCCTTTGTCTCCCTCTCCCTCCTCCCTCTGTCTCCCAACCTCTCTCTTCCTCCTCACGCTGTCTCCCATCCTCTTCCTCCCTCTGTCCCTCCTCCCTCTGTCCTCCCTCCAAGAGCCGTGGGATGAGCATTGCTTCTGGGCTGTTGCCACCCTTGGCCTTTGGGCCTCCTCAGGCCAGTGGCCCCTGGGCAGAGCTCCCTAATCTGCTGCAGCAGAGGCCCTGGGCCCAGGGCCAGGTGGTCTGAGAGGAAAGATGGGCAGGGCAGGTGGCACAGGTCCCAGGCTTGAAGGCTGCTGAGCCCCGCCTTCAGCCTTCTCAGGACGAGTGTCCACTGGACATCGGTCCCCCTTTCCTGCGTCCTCCTTTTTTATCAGGCTTTCCTCTGGGGACATAGGTCTCGGGCCTGTGCTCAGCGTGCCCCCTTTTTATACGAACGTTTTTATATCCGTGCGCATGGGTTTGCCACGGTGCAGGGCTGTTGCTGTAGTATATTTCTCCCCTGGGTCGGCGTCCCTCCCCTGTGCCTGACAAAGCCAGTTTGTTGTTCTTATTATGCAGGATGGCCAGGGACAGCGGGGAGCCTGCCCTGGGAGGCTGTGGGAGGCAGGGCAGGCCTGGGATGGATGAAATAATGTCGGCATTATTTTTTAATTTTTTTAAAAATAAATGGTATCTTATTTAATTGTCCTGTTCCTTCCCACCCCCCGCCCCCTGGGATGTAAGCCCAAACTCAGGGTAGGCCAAGGGGCTGGGAGGAATGAGGCCACCCATGGGGGCTGGGGACCAGAACCTTCAGCGAGGGTTTTCCAGTTCCCTCCCACCCCCACCCCAGACCAACTCCTAACTCCGAAGTCTGTTTATATCCCTAATTCTTGTCTGAAAACAAGCCAGGGTGGCAGGGACTGGCCTACAGCCCCTCCCTAGAGACAAGCCCCTCTTTTTGGGATGGGGACAGTGGGCACTAAGGCAGAGGTCCTATGCCCTGGTGGACATGCTAGGAGGAAAAGCTGCCCACTTTTCTGGGCCCCCTAGCTCAGTTCCCTCACCTGAGACTGTTTCTCTGGGGACCCCGGGGGCCTGCCCTCTCTCCCTGTGCCTCTCACCCCCTCAGCCTGAGGGGCACAAAGGATGGGCAGGGCTCCATGCCAAGTGCAGGCTGGAAGGACCCTGTTGAGCCAGGTTTGCGGGCCCCTCCCACTTTATCTCCACCCCCTCCCCGCTCTCACTGTAAATTATGGGCCCTGCCCCCCAGCCCCCTCAGGCCCCTTGTGTCGTGTGTGTATACTGTGCCTTTTACTGTCCAGAGGCGGGAGGGGGTGCTTTCCACTGATGAGTGTATGCATCCAGGGCTTCCTTGATGTTGACTCATTTCACGTGTCCAGGACGTAGGCTATTCAATAAACACGATTGGTATGACCAGCGTGAGGTGTCTGAGGGTCTGTAGTGTGACCACTGGGACTAGCCAGGTGGCTGATGACTGGGCCTCCAGTGGACCAGAAAGTAATGGCGGGCCCCCCACCCAATCACTGCTGATGAGGCAGAAGCCCCCAGGGGGCCTCAGCCTAAAGGACGTTCCTTGCCCACTGCCTGCCCGTTCCAGTGCTGGCCACCCAGCCCACACTCCAGGCCCAGGAAAGGCCTGTGATAAGGATTATGGGTGATGCTGCTCGGGTCAGAGGTCACCATACCCACACTTTGTCTTATACCCAGAGGTAGAGCTGGCCAGGTGGCTGATAACACAGTCCTTTGGGATTTTGAGGCTAAGTCCTTCTGTGCTTTAATTCTCAGAAGAAATCTCCCCCCATTGGGGGCCCTCTCCTTAGTCTCCTCTTCCTCCCCGAGGGCAGTGAGCCTCTGAGGACACTCACTGGCAACAAGTCAGACGAAGCCCAGCTCCTGTACTTCCCAGCTGGGCCACCTCGGGCAGGAGATGTCACCTCTCAGTCTGTACTTATGTTCTGAATGGCAATGACAACCCTTGCCCGCGACAGCAGTCGTCATGGGCTCTTTGGCAGCCTTGTAAGGCAGGTGAGGCCAGCCTTGGTTTAGGACACCCCTGGGGTTGGGGGGGACCACCATGGAGCAGATGGAAAGCAGAGTACTGGGCCTTCTAAGGCTGGGGTGGTGGGGGGTGACAGCTGAGGCCACAGGCGAGTGCTCCCCTGGCTGAGAAATGGGCCGGTTCCCTTCAGCTCTCTGAACCCCTCTGCTCTCTGAAGGCCTGGAGCAGCCAGGAGAGGGCGGCCACAGCTGGTCCATGCCCACAGTTAGAACATCAGCATGTTCAGTGGTGGCCACTTCCCATGGCCTCAGCCTGGTGGGACGGAGATCCAGGCCCTCGGAGCTGAGAAAGAGTGGAGGGGTCGTGCCCATCTCCCACATAGCCGGGGCAGGGGCTGCGTCACCAGGGTGGGTGGCTGTGGGTGGTCGACATGCCCAGGAGCCTGATCCTTTTGTGAGTCTTGGCAAGCTCCATGACTCAGCAGCCACCCCTCTCCCCCAGCTCTACACAGATGTGGGATAGGCCCAGGGCCCACCACCACCCTCCTCTGGAAGCTATAGGCCACTCACTGCAGGCAGGACCATGGGCTCCATTTGATCCAGGGGCTTCTGGGCCTTGGCTCCCTCAACAGCCTTCTTTAAGAGGGAGGGAATTGAACCCTCCTGCAGCTAGGAGTTGGGACCAGGCCTGGTGGATTCTGGGGCCTTGGGGCAGGCCAGCCAGCAGACGGAAGGTCTGAAACAGGGCTCCTGTACCTGGAGCCAGCACACACGTTCATGATCTTCCCTTTTCCCCCAGACTGCCCCACTGCACACCATTCCACCACCAGATCCACAGTGATGGCAGAATATGGGAGCGTCCTGAACTGGGGTCAGCTGGGTGACCTTGGGCAGGTGACTTCTCCAAACTTCCATTTCCTCATCTATAAAGTGAGCACTATAAAAGCCACACCTCTTGGGGTTCTTGTGAGGATTAAATGGGAGAAACAGCAACAAATGGATGCCGTTGTTATCAGAACAGTATACGGTGCCGAGGTACACAGGAGGGAAACAGGCCCAACTGAGTGGCTGTGCCATGGTCACATATCCAGGGCTGTAGCGCAGCCGCCACCTCCCCAACAGTACCTGGCACAGAAGAACCCATCAAAGAGGCATACAGGCTGTTGGCAAGCTTTGGGCCACAGCCAGATACCGGGAGTCTTCCTGGCAGGAAAGGGGGAGCTGGCAGTGCCAAGCATGTTTGGTGTGAGAACCTAGGTGGGGGCACTGCCCAGCCTCCTAGTCCAGCATCTCATCCCCCTCCCCCGAGAGCAGCTCCTGGAAGGAGGTCCTCACCCTGAGCACCAGCTGTCCAGCTGGCCCATTGCCCATGCCCATTAGGGGGGTGGCCCCAGGATGAGCCGGCCAAACAGCCAGCAGGCCAGGGGCTGGCCCAGAGCCAGACCATGTTAACCAGGCTCAGCTAACTCGGCTGTAGGGTGGGTGACCTGGGGTGGGGGTACCTCCATTGATGGCATGGACTCCCTAAGAGGCCTCAAGGGGCCAACAGCCCTCTCCCCTGTGCCCAAGTCTCAAGATGCCCCCTTGCCCATGGCTCCTACTGGTGTGGGCACTAAGCTTGGCATTCAACCCTGGCCATTTCTCCATCACTTCCCCGGCTCCCAACACCTGAGTGCCAGCCCTCCGGAGCAGCCCTCTGCTGCTGCACATGCTGTGCTCTTGGTCGCACTGCCGTCTGTCCAGTCAGTGGCCAGCACTGCCATCAGCGCCTGCCCAGCCAAGCTGGGGCACCCTCTTTATTCTTGGGGGCAGGAACCACAGAATAGGGTTTATTTACATGAGGAACTCCGGCCCTGGGGCCTGCTGGCCTGACGACTGGCCTGAGCCTGTGGACCTTTCTTACACCTTCAAGTTCCAAGGCACCCTACCCAATCTGGGCAGGCAGAGGGCTGGCCTTTCTGGGCCGAGGCTCCTTCTTCCTGCGGTCTGATGCCCTGGATTGGGCCATCAGCTGCCCCCGGCCGATGAGGGCTCTGGGCGATGCCTCTGGAGGACCAGCGTCCTAGTCTTCACACGGTCACCTCAGCTTTGCTGTTGGTGCTCAGGTGCCGTGGTCCGCGGCCCGAGCTGCTGTAGAGGCTGGGAGGCTGTGCACTGAAGGCCTCGGGCAGCTTCTCCAGGCTGATCTGGCGCCGGGGAGTATGGCCGGGCCGCCGGGGTGCCGGGGAGGCCTGGGCCGCCAGGTGACTACGTGGGGCAGGCCGGGCGGGGCGGCTGGCTGTCCAGGCCTTGTAGTGGCCAGATGAGGCGGGGCCGGCCTGGGGTGTGTAGCCCGGTGGGGCCCAGGGGCAGGCGTCGAGCAGTGCGGGCAAGTCCTCTGAAGGCCGCGGGGCCCGAGCTGGGAGGGTCAGCGGTGCCGGCTCCGGAGCAGAGAAATGCTGGTAGAAGTCCTGGGGGGCGCCCTCTGTGGGGACAGGGCGAGGGCGGGGTCAGACCTCTGGGACGGGGTCGGGGGTAGGGGAACAGGGCAGGGGCGGGGTCGGACCACAGGGACCAGGTCAGGGGATAGGGGAACAGGGCGGGGCGGGGTCAGACCTCAGGGACGAGGTCAGGGGATAGGGGAACAGGGCGGGGGCGGGATCAGACCGCAGGGGCGGGGTCAGGTCCTAGGGGCGGTGCCTCAGCGCCCAAGGTGCGGGACAGGGTGGGGTTCGGCCGCAGGAGGCTGGGCGGGAGATGGAGGGTTACAGGCGAAGAAGGCGTGGGAGCCGACTGGCTGCAACGGGAAACTTCTGTTCGCTGCTCCCAGCCAGGCTGGGAACTTTGGGCTCTGAGCTGTTTTCCCCTAGCCTTGTAATCAAGGAGCTTGGGTACCGAGGGTCAGTGGGCCGGGCAGTGAGTGGGCCAGGCAGCGGGTGCTCCGGCACAGACGAGACACTCACCTGCGACCTTGAGCGCGGCGGCCTTGAGCGTGGTGTATTTGGCGTAGTAGGGTTGCAGCGTCATGGTGCCGCCGCCCTGCAGCCGGGGACCGCTCGGGGGCCCTGGTGTCGTCAACCCCAGGGGCGCGTTGTTGGGGCGCTTCTTGTCTGGGAGGCAAGGAGAGGGCAGGTAAGACCTCCTGGGCCCGCTGCCCGGGGCGCGCTCCACACTTGCCAGACCCTGCAGGGCCTGGCTCAGAATACCATGAATAATAGTCAGCCCCGCGTGGGTGCTAACCTAATGGGTGACTCGCCAGCCCACCCTCCACGTGTCAGTCTTGAGCCAGGTGCAGAGTCCCAGGACCCCGTGGATAGGGTGGGGGAGGAGCTGCCAGAGCTCTCTCTCCAGCTAGAGGTCAAGAGCAGCCTCCAGCTTGGAAGAAAAAGCCCACAGGAAGTCACAGGCCTGAAGTCACAGCCCCTGAAAATCAAAGTGGCAGGGCCCACGGCGGATTCCCCTCCACCAGGGGATTCCTCTACCACCTTGGCCAGCCCCCACTTACACACCTGCAGCCACTGGCAGTTCATTTCCACCTGGGAAGCAGCCAGCTGAGAGCTTCTACTCCCCAGCCAAAGGGACCAACACTACACCCCTCCTGAGCCCAGGACAGGGGCAGACCAGGGAGGTCCAGGGCTGCCAGCATACTCACCTGTGCTGATGTGTGGGGAACCCTGAGGGAGACCATCACCCATCTGCACCTGGACACAGCTGCCCAGAGGTGGGCCCAGTGGCGGCGGCAGTGGCTCCTGGGGGCCTGGCTGCTTCAGAAGTTCTGTCAGTGTCCTGTGGGGATGAAGTGGTGAGAGTCCACCCTCCCAGACTCCTCTTGGCCAGGCCTTGGCTCAGAGGTCAGCCATCACTGTCTCACTGTGCCGTCCTGGGCATCACTCTCTAAGCCTCCATCCTTTCCTGTAGTTGACCTCATACATCTTGGTGGCCCTAAGATGGCCTCCCCAGGGCAGGTCAAGGAGCTCTAGTGGGGTCACATGTGGCCATCTTGTTTTCTAGAGGCTCCTCTCTCCTCCTCGTCCTATCCAAGCCCCTATCCAAGGCTCTCCAAGTTGAGCTTCCTCTCCCACACGAGCCCTGTGAATATATCAACCTCCTGGACTTTGCTGTTGCTGTTCCCTCTGCCTACAATATCCTTCCTGCCAACTCCTTTGGTAAAACTCCTACTCACTCTTCAAATCCCCACTGGAGTGCCTCCTTGTCCAAGACATCTTCTTTACCTGCTTACCTAACTCTGCTCCTACAGTAGGGGCTTCTGCTGGGTCCTGGGCCATGGCTGCCAGCACAGACATGGAGGGGTGGGCAGATGAGAGCAGGAAGGGAGGCCAGGAGATCGCCTTGTGGCAGCCCAGCACCAAAAGGCTGTATGACCTTGGGCAGCCACTTCCCTGGGTGCTCAGGATACCCAGCCCCCACCCAGCTGTGACAGCAGCTGACAGGCTTCCCTGAAGACAGCTAGCCACAGACCTTGGCCCAGCTGCCTCTGGTGCCCAGAATCCATGATTTTCTCCTAACTAAATATGAACCGCCTGCTGGGGCTGGGCCTCAAATGGCTGATTCATGACGAGACACGCTGGGGGTGGGACACCTGGGGGTTGGTGCGGTTTGGCTGCAATGTGACAGGGTCTGAACACCTCCTAATGCCCTCCTGAGCTGACCTTCATGCCCTGCTCACTCAGCTGCCCACCTCCCTGGTCTCATCTCTGGGCAAGCACCCTCCAGCCCAGCTCTCCCAAACACCTCAGTCATTTTCATGCCTCTGGACCTTTACAGGAGCCCTGGTGGCTCAGTGGTTAAGAGCTATGGGGAGCTCTGGCTGCTAACCAAAAGACTGGCAGTTGGAATTCACCAGCCACTCCTTGGAAACCCTATGGGGCCGTTCTACTCTGTCCTATAGGATCTCTATGGGTCAGAATCCGTGCGACCGCCATGGGTTTTGTTTTGCTTTCTGATTTGGACCTTTGCACAACTTTCTCAGGGACAGATTCCAGCCCTCCCCACCCCCACCCCCCCACCCCCCCAGCCAGTGCTCTGAGAGACTGTCCCTGGCCATGACTCCCAATACGACAGTTCAGGGTGGGACAGGGAAGGCAGGGGTTCAGAACACACCTACACATGAGCCCGAGTCCATGTTCCAGGTCTCCCCGGAGAGGACAGGGTATCAGATGCATGGCAGCCTGAACCCAGAGAGGGAAAGTGCCTGGACCAGGCCACACAGCACATCCTGAGGACAATGGTAGCAGAGCCAGACCTGCATCCCAGTCCCCTTCGGCCAAAGGGGGTTCTAGGCGGATATGTCAGCCAGGTTGCGCAGCCACCCCTCTATCCATCACAGCCCACAGCTTCAGACACGCACCCTGATCAAGGACACACCCTGTGCTTCCCCCACCCTCACTCAGCATGAGGACCCCAAGCACAGCAGGCCCAGTCCCTGCCCCTGGCAGCATCGAGGACCAGGCCATGAGATGCACATCCCCAGGGCAGCGCAGTGGCTGAGGGCAGAGTCCAGGATTCTAGCCCACCTCTGCTCTCCAGTCACCAGGGAGGAGGAGGACTAAATCTAGGGGGCAAGGGGTCCTGGAATGCCAAGGAAGCCCTTCTCCCCTGCCCCTGAGGCCCAGGAGGGGAAGGCATGCTTCCTTTGTTATCACTTCTAAATACCAGCCTGTCAAATGCAGCAACAACAGCTACCCAGCAGTCTACACGCCCAAGGGGCTGGGGGCTGGTGGGTGAGGAGGGTATAGGTCTCCAGATGTTGTGGTGGTATGTGTGTTCGGGTGGGGGGTGGGGGGTTCCAGGGCCAGAACACGTAGAATGCCAGACCCCATATCTTACCCCTGATTTCCAGCTGAGGAAGAGAACCTGGGTCCCAGACACCCCACTTCACACCATGCCTGAAACTCAGCCAGCGCCTGTCCTGGCCTCAGGAACATAGGAACCTGTGTCCACCCACTTTCTACACAGGGGGAAGCCCTGACATTGCTTGAGAAGTACTTGGGAGGGGGACCCTGAGACCCTGAGACCCCAGAGATGGAAGGTCAGGCCTGAGTCACAGCTGGTGAGGGGGTGGGGGATAGAAGGAGGGGAGATGAGAAAGCAGGAGGGGAGAGAGCCCAGAAAGCTGCAGAAGGTGCCCCTTCCCTTCCTCAGGCAGGGACCTCTTCCCCAGAGGCCCACTACACTATCAGCTTCCCCCACTCCCCACCTGTCTGGATAGTGGGGCTCTGCCCTCAGACCTCTTCCCCTTGGCGGGGACCTTGTGCCCTCTGTGCAGAACGACAACCAGCCCTCCCCGGAGGAGGCGGGAGCCGCAGGGAGGGCGGACCAGCGCCCAACTCTGGCCGGAAGGTCAGGGGGAGACAGGGCGGTATCAGCTGTCGCCCTCCGTGAAGTGGGGGTGGGGGAGACAGAGACATGAGACAGAGACGGGAGAGACAAGCAGGGGGAGGCACTGCTAGAAGACCAGCGCTCAGAGAGGGGCGGGAAGTCTGGGGTTGGAGGGAGCGCGTGAGTGCGGGCGGGCGGGCAGTCGGGACCCCAGCTGGCCGGGGTCCCCGGCCCAGGCCTGGCGCTCACCTGGTCACTGTGCGCTGCGCGCGCGGGCTGTGCGCCCTCTCGAGGCCCAGGCGCACTCCGATGCCGGCCAGTACTAGCAGCGCGGCGACACCGCACACCGCGTAGACGGCCGTGTGGCTGCGCTCGCGGCCCGGGTCCCGGGGCGCCGCGGTGTCCCGGGCGCGCGCAGGCGGCCGGCCGGTCTGCACCCAGGCCGGTGTGTCGTAGTTGGAGCAGCGACTCTGGTCCAGGCGCCGCGGCCCGTCGTGGCAGCAGAAGCGGTAGCCGCACGTGCCGCAGCAGAAGCTGTAGGGGCCGGAGCTGCAGTTGAAGGGCGGGTCCCACTGGCCCATCACGTCGTAGTAGCCGCGGCAGCGGTCGCCACCCGCCGGGGCCGCTGTGCCCGGCGTCACGGGCTCCTGCTCCTCCGGGGCCCCCGCGAGGCCCGACGGCGTCCGCGCTAGCAGCAGCACCAGCCCGAGCGCCAGCCAGAGCTCCGGCGGGCGGCGGCCACAACACGCACCCAGGGCCCCGGGCCGCTCCATCGGGCCGCGCCTCGGCTACTGCGAACCCCGCATGGCCCGGCCTCTGGTGGTTGCTCCGCGCCCTCAGGGGTCGCCCTGGCCCTGGCCCAGGCGCGGTGTCCGGCGGGCGCCCAGGCCCGGTGGACTCGGTCCGGAGCTTGCGGGGGCAGCACCTCCGCCGGGGCTCCCCTCGGCAGGAGGCGGCAAGTCCTGCGCCCTGGGACCCCCAGGCCGGGCTGTTGGTTTTCTCCTGTGAGCTGTGCCCCAGCCTCTCCCCGGCCCGGCGGGTGTGCGGTCCCAGGTCTAGAGGTGAGCGCCCGGCCGGCCGCCACCGCTGCCTGCCGGCCGCCGCTCGGCGCTCCCGCGCTCTGCTCCGGCTCCGGCTCCGGCTCCGGCTCCGGCTCGGCTCAGCGGCTCCGGCGGGCGGGCGGGCGGGCGGGCGGGGGAGCGAGCGAGGCGGGCGGGGAGGGGCCGAGCCGGGAGGAGCGCGGCCGCGCTGGGGAGGGAGGGGGCGGCGGCGCGCAGCCGGCACCAGGGACGCTCCCCGAAGACCTCCCCAAATAGTCCAGGGACTTGGACGCTCGAAATGGGTTTAGCTTACGGCTCCGGGGCTGTTACTTCGGACTTCGGGCCGGCGACAGCGCGCCTGTGTTGTACAGGTGGGGACTGAGGCGCAGAGGCCGGAGCAGTCCCGGGCGGCCCCGTGCTCCCCCCGCCCCCACCGCCGCCTCCTTTCCCGCTCCCTCTGTAGGTTCTGATCCACACAGAGATGTGACTTGAGGTGGGGCCCTTTCCCTCTGTGCGTCTGTCCCCTGGGAAACAAACCACCAGCAGAGCCTCTGCAGAGGGCAGGTCTGAGGACTGTCAGCGCAGCCAGGGCGCGCGGCGTGAACCTCGCTCGGGAGCTCCCACCCCTGTAGTAATGGGAGCGGACACAGCACCCGAGGGTGAAGGGGCGGAGACTGGGCCACCCGGTGCCGTCCAAGCCAGTGGCCAGGCCCGTCCTGGGGGCGGGGACAATGGCGGACCTCCGCCCCGCCCTCCGCCGGCCCTTTAAGCCCAGGGAGAGGAGGAGGAGGTGGCGGGCTGTAACCCAGCAAGGACCTGTCCTCGGGCACTGCTAGGGGGCTGCTCGGTGTTTGCCCAGTTGGGTTTAATTGGAGAATGTGACCGAGCCTTGGCGCCCTGCTTTTTTCTGCCTCAGTTTCTCATCTGTAACATCAAAAACTTGGTGGAAGGCAGACTTATAACCCGCTCCCATCCCCGCAGGAGGCAGGGTCGGTATAGTCCGGTCCCCACTGTCCAGACCCCAGGAGAGCCAGGACCGGCATCCAGCTCGCCCCAGCTCCCAGCGCTGCGCAGGCCTCCCCCGATATCTGCTACGCGAATGAATGAAGTAACTCTGGTCTCTAGTTTCTGTAAAAAGATGAAGCGTTTGGGTTTCCTGAGCTGAAACAATGGGTGCAAGCACAAGGATTGCGAGGATGGCGCAGGACCCCGCAGCGTTTCACTCTGTTTTACGTGGGGTCGCTTTGAGTAGGCACCGACTCCACGGCACCTGACGACAGGATTCTTCCCGCTGTCCTTTCCATCCCCTCTTCCTTGGGCAGCTGGTATCCGCTCATAAAAGTGGGGGTTGGGGGAGAGGGGAGGATTTACATTTTAAGGAGGATCAAGTGGTTCTGCTGCCAGGATGAGGGACTGACAGCTAATTTCAAGTATTAATGCGCTAAGACAGGAAGTGGGTGACCTCCCCACAGCCCACCCCTCCTAGGTCCTTCCTTGTGCCCTGGCTAAATAAAGACGCCCTACTTCCCACGTCCCACACCCACACACCCACTCATTCAATTTCCATTCAGCCCAGAAGACCCCACTCCAATTACACCTACTTCTCACTTATCCACTATCTTGTTATTTCTCATTTAAGACAATAGTAAAAAAAAATCTAGTATTTTGCACATTCACAACTAGGGCAGTAAGGAAAGCAGAGGTGAGAGTAATGCTGGCTGTGATGGTCAAGGTTATGTGTCAACTTGGCCTGGCCATGATTCTCAGTGGTTTGGCAGTTATGTAATGATGTATTTTGGCACTTACATAATGATGCAGTCATCCTCCATTTTGTGATCTGATGTGGGCATCCTCCATTTTTGCATAATGCTGATTTTCGAATAGTGATCTGGTCTTTGGAAACTAACCATGTCCGTAAGTGAGCAGCGCGTGTAAAAACAAGACTTCCCTTATTAAGATTTTTTTTTCTTTAAACCTTATCACAATTTTAGAAGAAGAAGAAAAAAAGATAAGTAAAGGAATGAATGAAATCGCCTTAATCCTGTCACCAGAGACACTGATGCTAAAATATGTCACATTTTACATACTGTTTTGTAACTGGATTTTGGTTTGCTTTCTGATGCTCTTAAACTTTTAGTTTGTTCTTCTGCTCAGAACTTCATGGCTCCACCTTCTGGAGCAGCCTTTTCTGCTTCCTTATGGGACATTCCTAGAAATGGAAACAGCAGCTCAAACTGCACAGTTTGTGGGAATGCTTCTGCCTCCCACTGCCAGCTGCCCTCCAGGCTGCTGGGGCCCTGAGAATGACACTTCTCCCTGCTCTCCTGCCCCGCCGTGGCAAGGGACTAGGCTTAAATAGAAGTCCTGGTGGTGCACCGGTTAAGTGCTCAGCTGCTAACCAAGAGGTCCTTGGTTTGAACCCACCAGCCACTCTGCATGAGAAAGGTGTGGCAGTCAGCTTCTGTAAAGACTTCCAGCCTTGGAAACCCTACGAGGCCATTCTACCCTGGTCTGTAGGTCGCTATGAGTAGGAATCAACTCCATGGCAATGGGTTGAGATTTTTAGGCTTAAATAGTCATGTTTCTGTCCCTTTGAGACCATGACCTTTTCTTAGGTAGGGTGATCCTACTGGGCCCAGAGCCAGTCTCCCCATTGCCCTCCCCTGCGGTCATGCTATCTCTCTGCCCCCTCCTTGCCCCCCTGTCAGGGCACTGGACTTCTACTCACCTTTGACCCCATGTTGACTCCTATATCAGGTCCTGCAAACATACATGCCAATTACAGGGGGTTGTGACTGCTGTCTGTCCAAAGAAGGACCTGGATTCCAGTCCCTCCACCTCACCTAGAGACTGATACCCTCACCCTGTATAGCTTTCTCCCATCTCAGTCTGGTTCAAGGGTCAGCCAGCAAGCACAGATGCCCATATCTGCTGGGCCCATGCCAGGTGCTTAGTGCCCTCTCCATATGAACACCCTGACCACCCGTTCAGCTGACTTTGCCCCCCACCCCACAGGAGCCGGGTCATGTGCTAGGCGAGGGGATCTAGAGATGGAGCGGCCTGACCGAGGAGTGATCCCTTTGCCCAGGCTTCCTGTCCCTGGATCCTGGGTCTCAGGCAAGCCCCCCTTCTCCACAAAAAGGCACCAGGTCATCTGCCCCCGTCTCCTTTAACTGCCCCTCCCCAAGCCTGTGTCACCAAAAAGAGTCCATTGATCCAGGCTTAAAATAACCCCTGGCATCTGCAGCCAGCCCCGCGGGGCGGGCAGAGGAGCTGTATCTCTGTGCCTGAAGGGCACCCACCCCACCCCCAGCTCCCGAAGCTGACAGCTCAAATGTGAGGGTGTCTGGGTGTGTGCATGAACGTGAGCGAGAGTGTGCATGCTGGGACTGGTGTGGCTATGAGGCCTTCCCTGTACCATACCTATGCATGTACACTTGTGTATGTGTGTGTCACTGTGGGTTGGCCTGGGCACACATGTCACTGTCAAGCCCTCACTGGATACCTGGACTTGACTGTGGAAGGCTAGGGGTCCTGAGAGGTCTGGACATTAGGGATTGCCTATGCAGGGCCTCAGTTTCCCCATTATAGATGGTGGGTGGCCAGCCTGCAGGCTCTGACCAGCCCTGGGAGAGGGCATTTGAGATTTGCTAGAGAGAAACCCAAGGCTCAGGCTTAGGGAAGGGAAGTGACTTCTGTGACTGACACTCAAGCCAGGAAGGGGCAGGGTCTGGCCTGGAACCTGCCTACTGGGCCCAAACCTGCTTTCTGGTCAGGTCGGCAGAGGCAGAGAGGAGCCCCAGCTGGGCCCAGAGCCCAGGGGAAGTGCCTCTTCTCCACCCTGAAAACACACCTGCCTGTGCCTGATGTGGACATGCCCCAGTGCGCCTTTGCACAGGCTGTTCTCTTTTTGGAATGTCTTACCAGCCCCCACGCTGAGAGCTCCCACTTACCTTTCATTTTGAACCCAGACTGACCTGGCTTGGGATTCCTGCTCTACTAGGGCCAAACTTTCTAGGCCTCTATTTTTCTCATCTGCAAGATGGGCTGCTAGTACCCCTTTGGCAGGGCTGCAGGGAAAAGTCAATGAGCCCCTACTGGGAAACACCCAGGTACATGCAGCCTCCGGGGGGGTCCCCCACCCAGCCTGGCTGAGAGAGTGGTAATTGCAGGGAGTCATTCACAAGCCTCAGAGGCCTCATTCCCAAGCCCCCTTTGCTTCTATTTCCTGGGCATGGAGGGTGACCCGAGAAGCAGAGATTCTGGGGAACTCTGGACTCCCTGCCAGCGCAAATTCCGGTATCAGGAGGGGGCCGAAGGGGGAGGGCCCGCGGCTGCCTTTGCCTCTCAGAGGCAGCTAATGACTCAGGCTCCAGCTGCCTGTGGGAGGGAGGGGGCGCCTGAGCTCCTGAGGTCGCGGGGAGCAGCGAGATTGGGGGGCTGGGAGCTGGGCCTCAGTCTCCCATTCTAATCCCCCATGCACCCTCTCCCGGTCTGCACCCACACTGCCACGCGGAGTCTCGCTCCAGTCGTTGCAGTTGATCTTTCTGCCCGAATTCCCACCATTAGTCTCCCCCTTCAGGACCCTCCAAAGGCCCGTGAATGTGCAGATCCGGAGCGGCCCCCAAATCCGTAGCAGGGGAACAGACTCAGGGAGGGCAGGACCTGGAGGAGGCCACACAGCGCGTCCCTGGGGAAGGTCCACCCGCTCCGGGCATCACTCAGGACAGCTTGGAGTCCGAGGAAGGCGTCCTGCACCCCTACAAGCACACCTGGCCCCAGAATCGCAGCCCTGGCCTCCTCTGCCTCCGAGACCCTCCAGGTTGTGGCGGCAGTCCTCCGGGCGCGGATGGGGACCCCGCGTTGGGGCGGAGGGCAGGAGCTTGGAGGGTGTCCAGTTGGACTTGACCCCTCCCCGTGGATTTTCCTCCGGCCCCGCCCCTTCCATCCAACTCTGAGGCCTGGGGTCCCTCGGCCCCGCCTCTCGGCCTGACCCCGCCCTCCGTCTCGGAGGCCCCGCCCCGTCTGGGAGGCCCCGCCCCTACCTCTGAGCCCCCTCCCCACGCGGGCGCCCAGAGGTCAAGCCGCCGTGGGCAGGGCAGGCTGCACCAGTCGCGCAGATAGACCTTCACCCACCCCGGAGTCGCTGGCACGGCCAGGGATCCGGGCAGGACGCCCGGGGCTGGATCCCAAGTGCTCTGCCGCTGAAGAGAGCAGAGGAGATGCTCAGGGGCCCCCTGGGTCCCAAGACCCGGTAGCGGCCCCGGGCAGCCTCTCCGCCCTGCTGGGGGCTCACAGGCCAGCGCGAGAGGAAAGCCCCTGGGCCGGGACCACGGGCCTCCGCTCTTCCTGGCCCCGCCCCAGTCCCCGCGTGACCCTGGGCAGTCGCTACCCGCTGCCTCCCAGGTTAAGGTCAGGCAGTCGGGGAGGGGGCACAGAGCAGACCATGACTGGGTGAGGAAGAATTTGGCCTGAACTACCCACAGCCGAGCAGACGGAAGTGAGCTCCCACCCCGTCTGTCCCCAGAGGTGTGCGGAAGCCTGTGAGAGGGGACTGGGAAGGGCGAGACACCACGTGGTGAGGCCGGAGGAGCTCTCGGGCTCCCTGAGGGCGGCCGTGGGGCAGGCATGGACTCATTTAGGGTTCCGGAACAGCCGCCCACCTCTCCAGCCACTCCCCTCCTCTGCTTCCTGCCCCTCGGCCCCTTTGCACTTGGTTCCCCTGGCCCGGAATGCCTTTTCTATGCGCCAGTCCAGCAGGACAGACCTCCTACTCTCCAAAGCTCTCCCTGGGCCCTGGAATTAGTCACCTCCCTGCTTGGGACATTCCCTGTCCTGCCATTGTGGCAGGCTCTGTCTCTCCCACCAGGCTGGCCCAGGACAGGTGTGGTTGGCATCCTGTGTGACTGGGGGGCAGTACATAGATGAGTGATAGATGAGACCTTAGACCCGGGCTCTGGGATGCTCATTTTCCGGGGGAATGTCTGAGCATTGGTGGCTCTGAGAAGGAAGCACCGGGGAAGGAAGGAGGTGGAGGCACTCCTGGTTCGAGAAGCTGCTTGCCACATTACCTCTCTAATGTCCCATGTGGGCCAGCTGGCCCTCAGGAGCCTCATTTGCAGATAGGGAGACAGGCCCAGAGAGATGCCACCAGCTTCTAAGGACAGTGCTGTGTGGGGTCATCTCTGCTGAGACAGAGGGAGGTGAGGGGGTAGGCCCTTCCTCGCAGGCCTCACCAGCTGGGCTTTCCTACCCCTACCCTGTGCCCCCAGTCCAGAGTTGCCCAGCAGGAAGTGAAAAGTGCCTGTAGGAAGCCCTAAGAGGAACTGAGACTTCAGCCAGCCCCGCCCCCAGCTGCCGGGGCCTGGGGGACCTCGGGGAAAGCTGACCCTCCTTCAGGAAAACCTGGCCTAAACAGAGGCTGGGGGAGGGGTCTGCTTCCCTCAGTTCCTACCCCAGCACGGTTTTGCCAGTCTCTATCCTGGATCCCTCTTGCTGCAGCAAGAAACCAGCTGGGAAGGGAGCCTTTGAGTGGTAGTAAAAACAAGGGTGGAGCCTGGAATGACCCCAGGAGGGCACTTGGGCCAAAGCCCTTCCATGGGCCAGACTCTAGCCCAGCTCCACCACTCCCTGCCTGTGTGTCTTGGGACAGGTGCCTTTGCCTCTCTGGGCCTCAGTTTCCTTCTCTGCGAAATGGGCCATAGAATCCCTGCCGATGTCTGTAAACTGGTGTGGATTTTTGGGAAAAGCTTTAAAAAGGTCAAGGCCTTTAGTGCAAGTCTCCCGAAATGCTCATGGCCTCAGTTACAATAACAAAAAAACCGAAAGCAACTGAATGAATGCTCAGTGGAAAACTTGGCGAATGTTGAAAACCTTGTTTGCAGAATGTTTAAAGACAGGAGAAAACTCCCAAAATGTGATTGTCAAGATAACAAGTTTGTATGTGTAGAATGATTGCAATTGTGTAGAAAATACATCGAATATGCTGGTAGCTGGATTATGGGTCATTTCTCCAGGCCCCCACCTTAGCTTTACTCTCTGGAACTTTCCAAGTTGTCTACAAAAAGTGTGTCTTGATTTTTAATAAAAAGCATTTCTTTAAGCAAACACAAATAGCTCCCCCCTTCCAGGTGCTGTTATGAAGATCCAGTTGGGGTACTGGGTGTGAAGCCTCCTTAGAAAGTGACACCTTGGACAGATGGCGGGACCCTTTTCCAGGGGGATACTGGGTCTCCCTATTCCCTAGTCTCTGCTCCTGGTTCTTCCCTAAGGAACTTCTTTTCTATTATCTGCTGGACAGCTCTGAAACCAAGTCCTCGCCTCCTGGGCCTCAATGTCCTCATCTGTAAAACGGGGTAAGTTCCCTAGGGTTCCTTCCAGACTTCTGAGGCTAGAACTTTACATTGAAACCCCTCCCCCCATTTTTCAGAAGAGAAAACTGAGACCCCGAAAAGAAGCTTGGCATCAGCCAGGGTTCAGGTGGGACAGAGGTTTGCATGTCTGGGCCCCAGGGATTTTACCCACTCATTTCATCTCCAGGGCTCAGCCCTCAGTGATGGAAAAGGTGGGGTGTGAGATAGAACAGAACAGGTGGTGGCTAGGAACAACTCAGACTCCTCCAACTCAGGGACAAAGAGGGAAGTGGACAGCTAGACCCATTCTGGGTCTGCAACCCCCCCTTCCTTCCCCTGCCCACTGTCAGCCACCTGACCTCACCCCAGCTACGTGACTCTCCCCGAGGGCAGGGGTATCTGAGATGGGTTCGGGAAGGGAGTGGCTGGGCAGTAACTTGGGTGTGAGTGGAGTGCCTGGGTCCTGGGGGTTCCACATGCTGATGGCCACTGACCAAGCTGGGAAAGCAGTGGGCAGGAAGGGCAGGTGTCTGCTGGGCAGCTCTGGTGGGCAGGTCAGGGAGAGGCAGGCAGAAACCTCGGACGCATGGAAGAGAATGTGGCAAGGCCCTACAGTAGGACAAAGTGGGACCCAGAACCTCATCTTCTGACTCCCAGTCCAGTGCTCCTTCCAAGAGTGCTAAGCTGTGACAAGCTCCAAGGAAGCTGTGCAGGGCGGAGTCCAGATCAGGAGGTCTGTTCCTGTGTAGGACGGCAGGCAGGAGAGACAGCAGCTGACTGTAAGGGCACAGCGTTGTGTCCAGAGGGGACAGAGATGGTCCTGCCCCAGGCCCTAGAGCAAGGGGCACCAATGCTAGAGGAGCAGCTTCCACTGGAGTAGTGGGGTGAATCTAGGGACCAGCATAGAACAGCCAAGTGACCCCAGCACTCAGGGCTAGTGCTTGAAGATAAGCCACAGAGAGAAAGTAGCTCAAGGGACATCAGGTCCAGCTGGTTCCAGGCCACAGGCCTGCCCTCGCCTCTGTACAAAGGAGCTTCCTGTAGTTCTCAGACTCTGTCCTGTGTGTAGCTGACTGTGCGGTGGCTTAGAGGCTGCTGGGACTCCAGGGTGGTTTCTGGGGGCAGTGCCTATCAGTGTTCCCTCAGCCTGGGTTTGGGAGCCCAGCCCCAGAGGGTGTGGACTTCCTCCCAGGTGCAGGTCTATGGTTCTGGAAGCTGTCACTAGGGTGAAAATGGCGTCTTAGGTCCCAGCAGGTTGGGCCAGGCTCAGGGTTGACCCTAAGATAGAGATACCTGAGAATCAGCACAATCCGGGCTATTTCTTTTCTTTTTAAATAATATTTTATTGAGTTTTTGGTGAAAGCTTATACAGCAAGTTAGGTTCCCATTTGACAACTTCCACACAAACTGTTCAGTGGCATTTATCACAATGTGTCAATATTCTCTTTGTGGTTCTGTTTGTTCCCTTTGCAGTACTCTGATTTCCGTGACCCCTTATCTTCTAGTCTTTGCTTTTCAGTAATTGTTGGCCTTTTGGTCAGGCTACTTCTCATTCCTAAATCCCAGGGCAAACTCATTGCTACCATTTACGTCAGTTTAAAAGCAGGACAGCTCTGAGAGCAAGTATTAAAGAAATATAACACCTAGTTACAAACAGGAGTCACTGGATAGCGCAAATGGTTAACCACTTGACTAGTAACCAAAAGGTTGGCGGTTTTAACCCACCCAGAGATTCTTCAGAAGAAAGGCCTGGCCATCTATTTCCCAAAGGTCATAGCCTTGAGAACCCTACGGAGCACAGATCTATTCTGCAACACATGGGGTTGCCCGGAGTCAGAATTGGCAAGTGCTTTGGTTTTTCAGTTTTGGTTGCAAACTAAGCATCCTTCTGAGTTATCCTTTATCTAGATTTATTCTGGCATAATGGTGCTTTCCCAGTGTAAGGAAGACCCTTCTATGTGGTGCCCCAATTGTTCAAAAGGACAGGAGCTCAGATACAACCTTCCAGGGCTGTCAAAGATGGTATGGTTGGAAGCCAAAAGCAAGCACGGTAAGCAGTCCATGCTGCCTTTGAACACTGTCGTCTGTAGTGTCTGTGGTCCTGCAGGGTGCAGCAGCGGAGCAGCTTGGCTCCCAGGAAAGGGGCAGGTGGGTGCTAGGGTGAAGAGCCAAATTCAACTTCCAAGCCCCTGGCTGGTGGCCCACAGGGAGGGCAGGGCCACCTCCTGCCCCCTCCATTGCTACAGCTGCTCAGGGCCAGTTGTCTTGGTGGTCACCAGCTCAGTAGAACCCAGCTCTGTGGCTGGCACAGGGACACTGTGGCCAGGTAGGGTGGTGGCTCTGTCTTCAGGTGGAGACCAGACAGGACTTGTGGCATCAATGGGTCCAGGGGAGAGGATGATGACATTGTCCAGGGACTCTGGGAGGGGGGGAAATGGAGGGTCAGGATTGGGTCACAGCCTACCCCAACTCTCTGTTGTGGATGCCTCCTCTGCTGGGCAGCCCTCAAACCCAAGAGATAAGTTAATGAAACCCACTCACTGTGGAGTAGGGACGAGGGCACAGGACAGGCCCTGAGGACAGGAAGTGCTGAGCCTGGGGCCTGGCCAGAGGGCAAAGAGAGTGGAGAGTGCTGACAAGAGGGAAGGGAAATGGGGGAGAGCCCAGGATGGTGGTCCCACAGAGATGCATGACCAGGCCCCTCAGACTCCCAGAGGGCAGGGGAGCCTCCTCCCTCAGACTGGGCTTCCCAGTGTTGTCCTCAGACTGGGATGTGGGGGTGGGGAAGAGCTGTGCCCCTCACTTGGAGTAGGGTCTCAGGGGCAGGGCTATGTCTCGCCCTCAGGCCAGGTTCTCCAGGCAAGCTCTTTTCCCTCGGGGTCTGCACCATCCTTTAGGGCCCTTCTCCCCTTCAGATCTTCCCTGCCAGCAGGGCCTAGTTTCCCGCCCCCAACCTGAGCCTCCGCCTCAGACTAATCCCGCCCCTCAGGCCTGTGTCTTCCCTTCTGCACTGCCCCTACCCCTAAGGGCCCCGCTTCCCCGCTCAGATTGTCCCCACCCAGGGCACCGTCTCCTCTTAGACTGCTCCAGCCCCGGAGCTGTGGCCCCGGGCACACCGGGCAGTGCCGTCCGTTTCCCCCGACGCGGACTCACCGTTCGGGTAGCGGTCGGAGGCCTCCGGGGGCGCCATCCCGCGCCGTCGCCGCCTCCACCTCACCAGGCCCACCAGGCCCAGGGCCAGCGCCAGCCCCAGCAGCGCGGGGGCGCCGAAGAGCAGCCCTGGCAGTGGCAGCGCCCCCTGGGGGACGGCGCCCGCGCCCACCGACTCCTGCGGCTGCAGCGCGGTCCCGGTCGCCGGGCTGCTCGCACCGGCCGCTGGGGGAGGGGACAGGGAGGGCGGACAGGGGGCAGGGGGCAGGGAAGGCCGGGGAGGGGGAGGGCCGCAGGGGGGCGAGGCTGGGCCGGGGAGGCAGGGCAGTGGGGGTAGAAAGGGGAGACGGGGCACGGGGAGGGGAGAGAGGACGGGGAGGGGAGAGAGGACGGTGAGGGTCACGCAGAGACCTCTGGTCCCCAGCAGCCACCTGCCCACAGACCCCCCTCAGCCGGTCGCTCCCACGCGCGCTGGGACAGGTCGGGGCGCTCCCTGTGGCTCCCTCCCCGGGGTGCCGCCCTGCGGTCTCTCCGCGGCCAGAAGGACCCCGACCTTACCCGGGCTGGGCTCGGGAGTCCGGAAGAGCCTGCAGGCCACACAGACCCGGAGCAGCAGATCGAAGCACTCGGCCTGGCCGCACAGGGTGGGCTCCGACCCGTCCCTGCCCCCCATGCTCCTCGATCCTAGCCCCATGGTGCTGTGCTACCGCGCACACAGCTGGGACCCAGTCTGCCCTCGGGCGGGCGGGGAGGAAATCGGGAGGGGCCACCGGCCCAACCCGCCCCTGCCCCGCCCCCCTGCCTGCTGAAGTGGGACCACTCAGCCATGCCCCCGGGCCGGCACCCCAGATCTCTGTGTGCTTGCAGTTCCCCCATTCAACCACTGAACCATCAGCTGCTCCCCTGCTGGGCGGTTGCTCGGCCCGGCACTGGGAACAGGCTGGGGGCTCAGACCAGGGTCTGCTCTTGGGCAGCCAAAGGGGATGGGCCTTGAATTTGGGATGCAGACCTCTGGGTGGCCTCCTCAGGTCCACTTCACCAAGGCCAGCCCATGGCCCCAGGAGCTCCCTACCACCTGTCCCCCCACCCTACCTGCCCACATCTCCTTGGGACCTCCTGTGGTTCATCAAACATTTCCTGAGCACCCACTCGGTACCAGGCCCTGAGCTGGAGGTGGTAGTGTTGGGAGGAGCTGAATACTGGCCTCAGCGGTGCAGGTCATTACCACAGGGGCAGAAAGTCTTCGTGGAGGTCATCAGATGTTTGCTGGGGGGCTGGAAGTGTAGGGGAGCTTCTGGGGGCAAGGTAGGGGCATGACCGCCACAGTTGTTTAGGAGGAAAGAACAGGGTGATTGGCTGTGGAGTGAGGGGAGCAAGGCTGAGGCCCAGGTTTCTGGCTCAGGGACCACTAACCTGCCAGTCTTAGAGGGTCCCTGGCCCACTGCCTCTGCCTCCCCTGCCCACGGGCCAGCAACCCGGTGGCAGGAAGGTGTAGGCGGTAGGGTGGCTGCAAAGGAGAAGTGGGCCTGGGGTGGTGGGTGTAAGTGTGGGTGTGTGCTGAGGTGGTGGGGGTAAAACCAGGGCAGAGAAGGCCGTTCTAGGAGTGGCGGTGGGGAGGCAGGGCCAGGAAGACTGGGCCACCCCATCACTATAGGTGCTACTGTTACTGTTATTTTCACAGCGGACAGACCCTGACTCATACCAGGCGCCAGGTCAAGTTTTCCATACACCATTTCATTTAACCCTTGTGCCAAACCCTTGGGCAGAGGTAGGCTAAGGCTTGTGGGGACCCAGGAGCAGGACACCTGTTCCTGAGAGACAGTGGCCCAGTGCAGCCAGACCTGATTCACAGGGGGTGTGGAGAGTCCTGAGAGGCAGCGACTCTTCCAGCATCGAGGAGCCACTCTCCGGTTCAACAAGAGGGGGAGAGCTGTGCCTCACTATCCATGACGTACCTCAGCCAAGGAGAGAGGGAGGTGGGCCGTCTTGAAGGACAGAAGCAGAAACACTCATTGGACGCAAATTTTGGGGGGTTGACTCTATGCTTGGTAAAATAGAGGGTGAGCAAAAAAGAGGAAGACCCTCGAGGAGATGGACCGACACAGTGGCTGCAACAACGGGCTCAAGCATAACGATTGCGAGGATGGCGCAGGACCGGGCAGGGTTTTGTTCCGTTGAACGTAAGGTGGCTATGAGTCAGAACCGACTCTACGGCACCTGACAACAACGCTATGTGCCACACAGGGCCAGGCCTGGGGGCCTAGGAGACAGTAGAGGCCTGAAGGATGTCTGTAGAGGGTAGGGTGTGCATGTGCCTGGCCCAGACAGACTTCAATGGTGTGTGCGTTTGTGTGGGGGTGCACATCAGGCCTGGCATCTCTGCTCGGACCATTCAGCAACTTGAGGAGAGATTTCGCCCTCAGACCAGTGTGGTAAATGTCTGCCTATCCCTTAGTCTGTGCTTGAATAGAAAATAGGGGACTTGGTGCCTGAAAAACCCTTCTCATTGAATGCTTCTCAGCATTCACAAATTTTCACTCACTGATTTTTTTTTTTTACAAAGATGATTAATTCAGGGCCTGTCAGGGAGAAGGGAGTCTCCCTTGATTTCCCCACTGAATTCCCCCTCAAACACCTTCTGACACAGGTACGACTAGGATGCCCATTTTTCAGATGGGGAAACGAGGTTCTGAGGCTCTGACCCAGTAGGTACAACGATGAAGCCTGTGTACCCTTTGTGCCTGGGGGCAAGGTCAAAGATGGGGAAACGCTGTGCCCATGGGACAAGCTCCGTGTCATCAGGGGGCAGCACCTAGGGGCAGAGCAGGTGGGCCACCAGATCTGAATATGAAAGTGCTCAGAGAGCTGGGGGCTTCTGCTCAGAAGTGAGCTTTATTTGTAAATACACGAGTAATACTTGAAAAAGCCCCTCAAACGATACAGAAGCATGCTAAGTGAGAGGCGACATTTTCCGGCCTCCCCAGAGGGAGCCTGTTTTCACCATTTAGCCCCTCGCTCCAGACTTTTGTGCCTTTCCGTTCTCATGTATGTGCCGTGCAGAAAATAGTTTGTTGGGTGTTTGTTTCATAAACGGGCCTGTGCGCTGTGACTCGTTCTTTTCCGCCTTCCTGTTCCCTCAGCCTGGTCCTGGAGGATCAGTCCTCTGGCGGCACTGCGTTTGTAACAGAGGCTCCTCAGGCCCCCCGGTGTCATGCCCTGAATGAGGCCTGAGGGAGGGGCAGCCCCTAGGAGGCTGGGGCACCCCAGGTGGGCCTACACACCTCCAAGACCTTCCCTCCCTGCTCCTCTCCCTCCCCGACCTGGCCTCTCAGCCTCGGTCCTTACACATCTGCTGGGCTGGTTCCCAGGGCTGGGACATCACTCCCTGCTGCTGAGAGACTGAGGCGCTAGCGCTTTCTGACCCACCATGGAGGGCCAGGAACCCCACGGAGTGCAAACCTGCGTAGGGAGAGCGGGGCATTGAGGCTACAACAACCACAGCACGTGGGCCTGTGGAAACCAACTTCAGGTACCTACCAACCTGTCAGTAGTTTGGACTCAGGAGAGGAAGGGGGCAGTGGGGCCCAGTGGCCACCGCTCTGCTTCAGTCCTGCTGTTCTGCCCTCGATGGATGGATGGCTTCGTACTGATTCCCAGGGCCTCTTTTTTTTTTTTTTCTCCCCATGGCCACAGGCTGGACACTGCACCCTTCCTACTGGGCCCTGCAAAGGGGACTTCCGGGTGGTATCCTTGTTTGTCAGAGGGAAATGCCATGAGAAGTGTGAACCTACACAGCGGGGGGCCCGACCCCTGTTATAAAGGAGGTAGGCTGGAGGTTTGACCCTCCGGGGACCAGCAAGGGGACGGGAAGGCCAAAAAGAACAAGTCACACTGCATAACCTCACTTAGGAAACAAACACCCAACAAACTATTTTTTATATGGCCCATACTTGAGAACAGAAAGGCACAAAAGCCTGGAGCAGGGGCTCCATGGTGAAGAAAACAGGCTCCCTCTGGGGAGGCCGGAAAATGTCGCCTCTCACTCAGCATGCTTCTGTATTGTTTGAGGGGCTTTTTCAAGTGTTATTACTAGTGTATTTACAAATACAGCTCACTTCTGAGCAGGAGCCCCCAGCTCTCTGAGCACTTTCATATTCAGATCCGGGCTCTCCAACTCCTGCAGGCCGGCACCTCCTCCCAGTCACCACGTCCTTACTGAGCACGTGTCTACTGTGCTTCTAGGTTCTGGGGAGACAGCAGGAAACAGACAAACCCCCAAACAGGTAATATAGTAGTGAGAAGGCAAGAAGTGCTGTGAGAAAGATTCAGGAGGGAGGGGGCCAGGGAGTCAGGGACCACCTGGGGAGAAGCGACCTTGCATCAGAGACTGGACAGAGGTGAGTGATCCCTGAGGCTGTCTGGGGAGGAGCAGACGTGGCTGGCCAAGGGAACGGCAGAAGCAAGCAGGAAAATGGCAGCGCACAGTACGGAGTCTCTTCACCTGTCTGGCCCTGCGCCTTGCATGTCACCCGCCCGTCCCAGCCTTGTGGGGAGATGGTATTGCTGCTCCTATTTCGACAGGAGAAAGCCAGCTCAGAGAGGATAAGGGAACTGCGTCACCATTCAAAGCCAGGCAGCCCCTCAGCCCGAACTCTCCCAGGCTCCACACATCCGTGGGGTCCTCTCCCTGTCTGCAGATGGGGTGGTGGTGGTCCAGGTCCGGTCCCCTCACGGGAGAGAATGGCCTGTGGCTGAGCATAGTAGAAGCGGATCCAGTGCGGGGGATCCCCGTTCTGGCTGCGGCCTTGCATGGCTGTTAGGTAGTCAGACCAGGCACTCACCAAATGCTAGCTCCCAGGGCCCCCACCCACCCCAAATGTTGCTGACGTTTTCTCTGATGTAAGAGGGTGATCCAAGGAAGGCTGACTCTCGTTCAGGTCAGGCGCACTAGAGACCACCCACCCCCTCTTCCTCCCAGAGCTGGTCCTCAGTGGCCCAGTCCATGGGGTCACACTCAGGCACAACTCTTGGCTTTGCCAAGTGCCTGTGAGAAGTCCTTTCACAGTGATTTGGCCTGCCCCCTATGGCCCCAGGGGAGCCTGAGAGGGAAGGTGGGGCTAAGCCAGCAGGAACCTTCCAGAAAGGGATCCTTCACTCAGGCCTGGCCCCATACCCCTTTGGCCTGTAGGGCCGGGGGAAGGCATGGCAGGGCTTTGTCTCAAGAAGGCTCACCTTACCTGCCACACAGCTGACCCTCAGGGCCACCATTTGTGAAGGGCAAACACGGGTCAGACACTTGCCAGGCTCCTCAGTTTCTCACTGAGCCTCACAAGAAACCTCAAGGGGCAGAGAAAGCAAGTGATGCTCAGAGAAGGGAAGTGAGCTGCCGCAGACCCCAAGTTGGTGGGACTCAAAGGTTGGGTCGTTTCCCACTGCACCACTTCCCCTCTGTGGCCTGGGTACCCCTGCCTTCGTCACAGGCAGGCTGCTTGTCTCTGCTTGCTGAGGGGTGGAGGAGACAGGGCGCCGTGCCACAAAGTCCCTCCTCACTAGGAAGGCCCTGCTCCTTGGCAGAGATGGGAAATACCACCAGGTGTGGGGCTCAAACACTTGGGCCTGGGTCGTCCCTAGAGGTAAGCTCCCCCAGGTGGGCCCCCAGGCTGCCTACACCGGGGACAAATGAACGCAGGCCCTTCTGAGAGCCTCTGACAGCTGATCTGTGTAGTGGGGGCCCACATACCACGTTCATCTGTACTCACCTGAGAGGCCCACCGAGACCTGCAGCCATGGGGTCTTTGCCCACCCTCAAGAACTGCATAGTGTGACCACAACAGGTACGAAGGGTCTTACACTTGCTTAAAGCTTTATGTTAAAAAAAAAAAAAAAAACCTTCCTCGTTCTCAATCCTTACAACTAGCTGGGGAGAAAGGCATTCATTAGCCTGACCCCACTGAGATGAGGAAACTGAGGCTCAGCGAGGACAAGTGACCTGTGTGAGGTGATGTGATCAGTGAGCAGCTGAGCCCGGCTTCTCCCATCCCCCTCCACGCCACCTCTGCACCAATTCTGGGCACACTCAGTCGCTGCATAAAGATGGTCTCCCAGCCCTTCCCTCAAACTATCCGCCTGGACAGTCTTGCTGGCCTCCATCCAGCCTTGGCTGCAGACACTGAGAAGCAGCCACACTCCCAGGCTACCTGGAGACGCGTCTGAGGGGCCACCCAGGGACAGCAGGGCTGAGGGGCTACCTGCCTGCCTTTTAAATGCTGGTCAGCTCTGCTGTGAGGCAGGGCCCTGCCAGCCCCCAGTCTTGGTTCAAGGGCCCCTACAAGTTCACCTGGAGCCGGCAGCAGTGACAGCATCTTGTTCCACAGCACTTGAAAGGCTCCCAGACCTTAGGCTGGGGAATATGACGCCACTTCTCTTCTTAAACGGCACCAGGTGGCAAAGAAAATGTGGCACAGGGGCCTGTGAGAGTGTGCCCCATGCCCCCATGCTGGCTGGGCGGAGGGCCTCCCCTTGACTCCAGAAAAAGCAGTGGGGTGCCCAGAGGAGCAGCAGGTGGGTGCACACTGTCTTCCTCCTCTTTATGGACACCCCCCCCCACCCCCCGCCGACCTCCCCGGGCCCTGCAAAGCTCTGCCCTTCATGGCCCAGGCTACTGAGGGGCTGCACACACTGCAGGCACCATTCAGGGCCTGGGGTTGTCTCCACCACCTGTGCTGGTTCCCAGGGGCCTCGGGGGTCAGTGCCGACCTTCACCTCACCTCCAGCCCCCGCTCAGCACAGAAGCCGGCACACCCGGCCAACACTAAGGGAGTTCCTTGCTGCCAGCCACAGGCCTGCTCAAGGCCCATGCTCCGATCCGCCCCCTGCTCCTGTGGCATCAACCAGCCCCCGCACCTTGGCCCTGGGCCCCTGCCCTGCCCCCGCTACTTGCTCACCAGCCCTCTCCTCTGTGAAGCCTGCCTCAGCCCTCGATGCCCCCAGAGCTCCCCTCTGTGCCGGTGGTGCCACAGCAGCCTGTCCTGAGGCCCGGCCCACTGTGCGCGGTGGATTTTATGGGGCTTTTCCAGACGCTGCTTCTCAGGGGCAAGGCCTGTCCGCACCACTCCTGTATCCTGGGCTCAGGGCCTGCCCAGTGAAGCCCATGCCTCTGTCCAACAACAAAGACACATAAGAAGGCGACAGAGGGAAAAGCATAGTGGGCCAAAGGCTGGGTTCTGCTGTTGACCAGCTGTGACTGTGGACACCCTTCTCACTACAAGTCTCGGTTTCATCAATTGTGAAATGGGGAAACACAATCAGCCTCACAGGGCTGTAGGGGGGACAGGAGCTGCTGCTGTGTGAGAAAAGCTCCATAAAGCGTGACGTGTCCCGCAAATGCCAGTGATGAGAACTTGCTGGAGTCTACGCTGTAGGTTCTTGGTGGGGCCCCAGGGGCTGCCTCAGAGACAGCCTGGCGTCTACAGTACCTACTGAGCACCTAGGGGTGGGGGTGCTGGGTGAGGCTCTCGAAGGCACCTAGAGGAGCAGAAAGACAGGAAGGAGAAAGCAGCGCCCCTCAGGACGCCTACAATGAGTCATCAGCTGGCCCATCCTTCATGAAGAGCCCCCTCTGATGTCGGCAGGAGCCCTGGTCGCGATGGTGACATTGAAGCCGAGGCCCCAGAGTGCTGGCCCTGCAGGGCCTCCTGCAGGGACTGTCCTGCGGCCTGAGCACGGTGGGCAGGCCCTTGTGCTGGAGGGGAGGGAGCCACCAGACCCCCTTTCCCTCCCCCATACGCCAAGCCGGCCTCTGTGGAGCGGCAGGAGCCCTGACCAGGCTGACAGGGTTTCTGGATCCCAGCCCCAACGCTTCCGCAAATTCCTGATTAGACCGGAAGGAGGAGGAAAGCAATCGTCACTGTACATGTCTCGCTGCCAGCCCTGAAGCCAGCCCTCGGCCGCATCTCTCACGTGATTCTCACAGATGCATGAGGCTGGTGGTGTGGCTCCCACTCACCAAATGCTGCGGCCAGTGTTGGCACTTGGGGCTGTGTGATCTCACGTAACAGTGACTACCCCCTGAGGGCCTGCCCGGCCCTGTGCTTGGCATTAACAACATTTATTATGAAATTACGCAACAGAGCAGGTGTAAAAAAAAGAAGCAGAGGGAGTAACACAGTCTCAGGTACCTCACCTTATCATTGCATCCCGTCCTCACAACTTGACAAGGTAAGCAGAACAATCTCCATTTTACACACAGGGAAACTGCGGCTGTAAGAGGCAACAGCCAGGAGCCATAGAAACAGCAGGGCTAGGCAGTCAGATGGGGCTGATGGAGTCCAAGCTCCCCCACCCCACCCCACGCTTAATTGCTCTGAGTCAGTTTCCTCATCTGCAAAATCAAAGTGGTGGAGGAGGCCGGTGATTTTCAAACTGTTTTCAGCTGCCGACCCTTTGTTTGTGAGAAATCTTAAGTAGAAGCGTAACACATCAGGCGGGTAAAGACACGGGCTGTGCTGCAGCGAGGGGGCAGTGAGGGGGCTGGCGCTGCCTGCTGGGCTCCTTCCTCCTGTCCTCCCCTCCCTGCCACAGCTCAGAGGAGCCCGCTCTGAAGGGCATCTGGGAAACCATGGGACTGGCTGCCCGGGCCTGCCGGCCCTGCCATGGGCTCCACCACTGCTAAGTGTTTCTCGAGCCACCTGGACACTGAGTTGTATGGAGGGCAGCCTGCATGGTGACCTCACAGGTCCTCCAGGGAGGGACTCTCAGGGCTCTGCAACAGGGACACCAGGCTCAGGGCTGAGACACCAGGTGTGTGGCCGGCACAGACCTGCAGCATCCGCACCAGGCGCTGCGCCATGGTAACCCGGAAGTTTTCCACCTGCAGGGAGAGAGCAGAACAGCAGTAAGCCAGGTGGGGGGCCTGCCCTGCTCCTTGTCACCAGAGTGGCTGCACAGGCCACCAGGGGCACAGGAGCTGAGCAACATGGGGCTGCTCAGGGCTCCGCTGCCCATCCCAGCCATGCCCCATTCCCACCCTGTTCACGTCACACTTCACAAACCAACAAGCAACTTCCAACCCTTAGCTCACCGAATCGTTCAAATGGCCTCCAGAAAGGGACTCCCAGAGACTATGACCCCTGCTCGAGAGGAAATAGGGCTGAGCAAGCAAGGGTGGTGAGGTTAAGGAAACCATCTAGGGTCACACAGTTAGTGACTGCAGAGCTGGGGACTGAAATGGGCCAGCTGCAACCACGCCCAGGCTACATGGCCCAAAGGCTCATCGACCTGGGACCAAGAGATGGGAATGGGGGGAGGACAGACAGAGGCCCTCACCAGGAGAGGCAGGACACATGAACAAAGGTCGCTTTGTCAGGCATGTAAAGGCTGGTGGGCACAGAGGAGCCTCAGGGCTAGGCAGGGCAACAAGACAGTTCTAGACCCTGGCACTGCCTGTCATTGTTGTTGTGTGCCACCGAATCAACTCCAACTCACAGCGACTCTATGGGATGGAGGAGAAACTGCCCCACAGGGTTTCTAAGGAGTGGCTGGTGGATTCAAACCGCTAACCTTTTGGTTAGCAGCTGAGCTCTTCACCACTGCACCACCAGGGCTCCTGGCACTGCCTAGTGCCAGGCAAATAAGAGATGATCTAGAAACATTTGTTGGAAGAGTCAATGATAATGTCCAGATGTCTGCCCCGTTCCCTCTCTAGCTGGGAGAAGGAGGGCGCACCGTCTACTCCATCACCCAAACTAGAAAGCAAGATGTCCTGGGTCATGGTCCTCCTGCTCCTATCCCGCCACCTGTCAACCATGACCTCTGTGGTACCCACTCAGTGGTAACTTCTCAGTTGGCTCACCGGCCCTTTTGGCAGCATCTGCCACAGCTACCCCTCCCTCCTTCTTGAAATACTTTTCCACCTGGCTTCCAGGACTCCGGGGTCCCTGGCGGGTGCAAATGCACTCGACTACTGAGAAGTTGAGTACACCAGGGGTGCCTCTGAAGGCCTGGCAATCTATTTCTGAAAAATCAGCCACTGAACACCTTACAGGGCACAGCTCTACTCTGACACACAAGGTCACTAGGAGTCAGAATCGACTTGACGGCACCTGTTTTTTTTTTTTTTTCCTGGGACCCTACACTCACCCAGGCTTTCCCCACACCTTACAAGCTGCTGCCTCCTTTTCACTCCAACATCTAAATGCCAGGGCGCCCCAGGTCTCACGCCCACACTCCCACCCTCGGTGACCTCATCCAGTTCCATGGTTTTAAAGCCCTCTGATTGTGATGACTCCCCCGTCATGTCTCCAGCTCAGATCCTTCCCTGAACTTCACACGCAGGCACACCTGCAGCTGCCTCAATTTCTCCACACAGACCCCTGAGAGCCACCTTCATCTCAGCTTGTCCAAATTGGAGCCCCGGAGAGGCCCCCCAAAACCTGCCCCCCCTGTATTTTTCCCCATCAAAGCCAAAGGCAACTGCCCCCTTCCCGGGGCTCAGGCTGGAAACCTCAGAGTGGTCCCTGACTCCCGTCTCTCACATCTCGTGTCTAGGCTGCCAGCACCTTCTGTTGGCTCCACCCTGGAAACCCACCCAGAACTGCAGACCATGACCCTCCCCAGCTACCATCTGGCCCAGGACACTCTTAACTCTTCCTGAATTGGTCTCTGAACCCATCTCCCCAGTTCTGCCCTGGCCTTCCTTCAGTCTACTCTCCACTTAGCAGTCAGAAGGGTCCAGTGAAAGCCCAAGTCAGGCCGCATCCCTGCCAGACTCCAACCCCTTCACTGGCTCCCATCTTGTTGTGCCGCCAAGTTGGTTCGGACTCCACAACCCAGATACAACAGAACCAAACACTGCCCTGTCCTGCGCCATCCTTACAATCATTGTTAGGCTTGAGCCCACTGTTGCAGCCACTGTGTCAATCCATCTTGTTGAGGGTCTTCCTCTTTTTTGCTGACCCTCTACTTTACCAAGCATGATGTCCTTCTCCAGGGACTGGTCCCTCCTGACAACACTTCCAAAGTATGTGAGACATAGTCTTGCCATCCTTGCTCCCAAGAAGCATTCTGGCTGTACTTCGCCCAAGACAGATTTGTTCGTTCTTCTGGCAGCCCATGGTATATTCGATATTCTTTGCCAACACCATAATTTAAAGGCATCAATTCTTCTTCGTTCTCTCTTATTCATTGTCCAGCTTTCACATGCATATGAGGCAATTGAAAGCACCATGGCTTGGGTCAGGTGTACCTTAGTCCTGAAGGTGACATCTTTGCTTTTTAACACTTTAAAGAGGTCTTTTGAACCAGATTTGCACAATGCAACGTGCCCTTTGATTTCTTGACCACTGCTTCCATGGGCGTTGATCATGGATCCAAGTAAAATGAAATCCTTGGCAACTTCCGTCTCACTCAGAGTAAAAGCCACTACCTTTCCTGTGACCCACAAGACCCTGGTGATTTGTCCCCATTATACTCTGATTCAAGAAGCCCTGGTGGTACAGTGGTTAAGTGCTTGGCTGCTAACCAAAAGGTCGGCAGTTGGAAACCACCAGGTGCTCTGTGGGAGAAAGACATGGCAGTCTGCTTCTGTGAAGATGTGCAGCCTTGGAAACCCTGTGGGGCAGTTCTACTCTGTCCTACAGTCGCTATGAGTCAAAACTGACTTGATGGCAATGGGGGTTTTATGCTCTGATTCACCTCCCACTACGCTGCCCCTCCTCTGCTCTGTTCTAGCATCGGGGCCTCCTTGCTGGGCCTTGAACACACCAGGAAAGTTCTAACCTCAGAGCCTTTGCACTTGCTGTTTCCCTGCCTGGTGTGCTCTTCTACAAGCTATCTCCACGGCTTACTCTCTTGCTGCCTTCAAGTCTTTTTTTTTTTTTAATTTTTATTGTGCTTTAAGTGAAAGTTTACAAATCAAGTTAGTCCCTCATACAAAAATTTATATACACCTTGCTATATACTCCTAACTTTTTTCCACTCTCCCCCTAATGAGACAGCCTGCTGCTTCCCTCCACTCTCTCTGCCTTCAAGTCTTTATTTAAAAGTCTCTTTCTCATTGAGGACCTCCCTGGTCACCCTATCTAAATGTTACCCCTTTACTACTACCTGACATGTCACCAGCTCGTTTTTTAACAGTACACCTTCTACTTCTTTACCTTGTCTGTTTCCTCCACTAGAATGGGATTTTATTTTCTGTTTTGTCTCATGCTGTATCCCTGGTGCCTAGAACAGTGCTTGGCACACTGCAGATGTGTGAGATGTATTTGTGGAATGAACCCTCTCACCCCAAGTTCTCTGGCCTTTGCCCCCGAGCCATCTCCAGGCTGCACCTGCTCTAGCTCAGGCTCTGCGTCTGCCTTGGTGCAGCCTCGGCCCCAGCTCCCTGCCTCTGGCTGGGCCTCCTCCAGCCCACACTTCATGCTCCAGGGACAAGTCCGTTCACACTGTCTTTCTGCCCCATCAACTGCAGGCCTTTCAAAGCCTGCACACCCTTCTTCTGTGGCATTGTCACACCTCTGTCTATCTCGCTGCATTGAGAGGATGGGCACGGTCTGAGTCATCTGTGTCCCCAGGGACCAGCAAGTGGCCTAGGGAGGGATCTCACTGGGTGAATCACACCCCTCCCTGAGTGCACTTCTGTTTTAGGCTGGGTTCTCTAGAGAAGCAAAACCAGTAAAGCGTATAAATATATATATAGAGAGAGATTTATATCAAGGAAATGGCTCACATGGTTGTAGAGGCTGGAACATTCCAAGTCGTGGGTCAGGATAGAGGCTTCGCCTGATTCATGTAGTTGCAGGGGCTGGCGAACCCAAGATCGACAGGTCAGGGAGTAGGACTCTTGTTCACAGGTTGGGAAGATCGATGAATCCCAAGATCGGCAGGCAAGGCTGCAGGTGAGCTACTAGCTCAAGTCCCAAAAACCAGAGCTCAGATGAACAGGAGCCAGCTGCAGGATCCAGAACGAGCAAAAGCCCCCAAGCCTTGCCAGAATGTCCACTTCTACTCAGTGCAGACCACACGCCCAAGGAAGCTCCTTTTCAACTGACTGGCTACTCACGGCAGATCCATCATGGAGATGATCGCATAATATCAAACCTCATCATGGAAATGATCACATCATGTGACTGTCAAACCACTGAGAGCCACGGCCCAGCCAAGTTGACACACAACCTAAACCATCACAGCTTACTCATCTGTAAAACGGAGCTGATGGTTCTCGCCACACAGGCCAGGCTCACGCCCGGTCATGTAGGTCAGCACAGGTATGAGGAGTGGGGGCTGTCCAAAGACCCAGGGTTTTACCTGAGGGAAGGCCAGACCCATGTTCTGAGCAGGAGTTTCTGCTGGTGGGCCAGACTGGGCTCCTGCTTCCCCAGACAGTTGACCACGGGGCCCAATAGGCTTTTTCTTGAGAGACATTCTCTAAAACGCAACAAGAACATGGGCCTGGTATGGCCTGCCGCCTTGTGGCCACACACAGAACTGTACTGCCCTCAAGCGTTACCAAACCAAAACCAAACCCATTGCCATTGAGTCGATTCCAACTCATAGTGACCCTGTAGGACAATGTAGAACTTCCCTGTAGGGTTTCCAAGGCTGTAAATCTTTATGGAAGCAGACTGCCATACCTTTCCCTTGTGGAGTGGCTGGTGGGTTCAAACTGCTGACTTTTTGGTTAGCAGCCGAGTGCTTAGCCACTGCAGTGGGTTCGTAGGTTAGCTGGCACCAAAAAAACACACAAAAAAACCCAAAACCATTGCCATCAAGCTGATTCTGATTCATAGTGACCTTGTAGGACAGAATAGAGCTGCTCCACAGGGCTTCCAAGGCTGTAATCCTTACAGAAGCAGGCTGCCACATCTTTCTCCTGCAGAGCGGCTGGTGGGTTCAAACCGCTAACCTTTCCTTTAGCAGCTGAGCAATTAACTGCTGCGCCACCAGGGCTCCTTTAGCTGGCACCACAGCTGGCTGAATGGCCACCCATGCGCATCTGAGATGTAGAGTGAAGATGGTGATTCCCTCTCACAGAAGAGAAAACCCAGGCTGCGGGGGAGGGAGGTGACTTGTTCAAGGCCACACAGGCAGAGGCTACAAAGCAGGGAGAGAGGTGCATACCAACCCGCTGGCCCTACCACCTCCTTACTAGCTGTGTGACTATGAGACCTGGGCTGGGACTGGGACACAGGCATGAATCTGAGAAGGTCCACCACCCAGGGAGGTAAGGGGGACATTAGGCACCTGACTGCCAGGTGGACAGGAGGATACACCGATTCACGAGATGGACACGCTGCCTGGCTCACAGCACTCACACCTCGTGGGAAAACGTGGTATTAACATGGCCCACAAACGCACACGCAAGATCGAGTTATAAGTGCAGAGAAAACCGAACTAAAGAGCAAGGCAGCAAGTGATAGAGCCTGGCACCTAAGAGGCACCCCCATTTTACAGGTGTGTACCCTGAGGCTTAGGGTGACCTGCCCAGGGAAATGGAGAAGCCAGGATTCGAACTAGCAACTGTGTCTCTACAGCAGGAGCAACTTCCCTCGGTGCCCTACAGCCCTTCGGTCAACACTCCCTACATGTCCACCGGGGCTGCCTGGCCCTGCCCCACCCCACCCGCGCGTCCCTGCCACCAGCGTGGGGTCCTCACCTTCAGGTCACAGAAGAGCAGAGGGCTACGGTAGGTGCGGGCCAGCGTCACGACGGTGTTGTGGTGGATGCTGCAGTGACTCTCCTGTCCAGCTGCAAAGAAGCCGTGAGTGCTACGAGGCTGGCGCCAGCACCTAAGCCTCCACAGCTGGGAGCCACGGAGCTCGGGCGAGGAATGCGCTGCCCCTCTGGGCCGCAGCTGCTTTCTAGTCAATGGGTTGGTCATCTTCTCCTATTTTCTTTTCAGGGCAGTCAGGAAGATCAAGGTCACTTCGAGAAAGTGCTCTATAAGAACCTGAGGCTCCTTAACTAAAAAGTGAGGACAATGGTAGCCCCTGTTGCCCTGAGTAACCGTAAAGATCCAATGAACCAATATACAGGAATTCCCTGGCATTCTTCTGTTTGCCAATGTCTACTGAGAATAATCCGTGCCAGCCCTCCTCTCTTGTCCCCAGGGAGCTCCCAGCTCTGCTGGGGAGGCCGCCCAGTCAGATGCCGATCAGTGATGCTGGAAGGGTGAGAGCGCTCCCAGAGATGGGAAGCCATTGAGTGAGATGGGGCAAGGAGGCTTTCCCCAGAAGGTGACAATGAAGCTGTGTTTGGAGACGTTAGTACAGGTTAGCGAGACAAAAAGCAAAGACCTATTTGAGAGAAGCCACATAGTGTCATCATGGGCTCTGAGCACACTACCTAGGTGTGAATCTACCCCTTTTTAACTCTGTGGCCTTGGGGATGTTACTCAACCACTTGACGTCTGTTTTCTCAGCGATAATAGCGAGTGCTCAGTAAGGTTAAAAACCCAAAGCAAAACAAAACAACCCCCCCGCCAGCCCCAGTTGCTGTGGAGTTGATTTCAGCTCCTGGCTGCCCCGTGTGCGTCGGCGCAGAATGGCTGCCCCGTGCGCGTCGGCGCAGGACGGTGCTCCACAGGGGCTCAGTGGCTTCCTGTTCAGAAGCAGATCACCTGGACTTCCTTCTGAGGGACCTCTGATTGTATCTGAACCACCAATCTTTCAGTTAGTAGCTGGGCACCTAACCGTGTGCGCCACCCAGGGGCTCCCAGTAAAGGTTAGCTATTGCTACTTCCACTGTTGATGTGACAAAGTCTCAGAACAGCCAGACTTGTTCAGAGAACTACAAGCCGGCCCAGAGAACGGGCAAGCGTAGCCGATGAGACGAGGCAGGGAGGCAGAGGTCAAAATGCACCGTATGTCGTGCCTTTACGGGAGTTGGGGTTTCACTCTGAAAGCCACAGGGAGGCCCATGCAGCAGCAGCATTATCTGCTCAGAGTGTAAAGCGTTTAGGAAGATTGACAGCCGCAGGGCCCGTGTCCTTTCCATCACCCAGGCTGCCTCTGCATAGCCCTCCTGGGGCGGGCCAGGGGGCGGGGTGGGCAGGGTCAGGCAAAGGATGTACTCACCACCTGTGGCCAAGAAGCACACCTTCCCCAGGAAGAAGCTGGCGTCCACGTGGCACAGGGACTCCTCGACATTCTGGAGGCTGGTGGCCAGGCCAGGGTGAGAGAACAAACCAGAGGACAAAACCTTACACCAGAGAAAGCTGAAGACCCTACTCCTCGGAGGCCAGGAAGGCCCTAGCATGCAAGGCGGGAGACCACAGGAAACAGCCCCAGAGCAAGGCTTGGTCTTCTGATTTTTTTAATTACTCTTAATCACAAAGTGATTCATGCTTGCAAAAGAATCAATTGGCAAATACGGATGTGCTGGAAGAAGGAAAAGCCCCCCTCTCTCAACACCGTCCTTCACTCCCAACTCCCCAGAGGCGACTGCTGGCAACAGTTTAGAACTTGCAGAATTTTTTTCATATATAAAGAGAGACAGGGATATATTTAAGTGTGTAGTTGAGTTTTGGGATTTTTTTTTTTTAACATCACAAGTGGAATCGCAGTATTAGTTTATACTTTGCCTTCTTTTACGCCACCATCTATCGCTGGTGGTTACATTCTTCCGAATGACCTCACGGTCTACCATGATCCAACTGTTTTTCCAGTGACAGACATACCTGTTGCCATTAAGTTGATTCCCACTCACAGTAACCCTGTAAGACAGAGCAGAACTGCCCCACAGGGTTTCCAGGGAGCGCCTGGTGGAACTGAACTGCTGACCTCTTGGTTAGCTGCTGCACTCTTACCCATTACACCACCAGCGTGTCCATAAAGCCCGCTGCTGTCGAGTTGATCCCAACTTATAGTAACCCTATAGGACAGGTTAGAACTGCCCCATAGGGTTTCCAGGGAGCATCTGGCGGGTTCAAACTGCTGACCTTTTGGTTGGCAGCCAGACTCTTAACCACTACGCCACCAGTGTTTCTGGGTTTCCAGAAGTGGTCTCCGATTTCCCACTTACAAGAACGCAGCCAGGAACGCCCTTTCACACGTATCCTTGCACATCCAAGCAAATGCTTCTGTAGGACAGATCCTAGGAGCAGAGTGGCTGGCCTTTCAGATGCTGATGTTATTAGTTGCCTTCCAGTCGATTTCACCTCATGGAGACCCCATGTGTGCAGAGTAGAATTGCTTCATGGAATTTTCAAGGCTGTGATCTTGAGCAGATGGCCAGGTCTGTCTTCCAAGGGATTTCTGGGTGGGTTCGAACAGCCAACCTTTTGGCTAGTGCCCTGTAGTTGAGCACTTAACTGTTTGTGTTACCCAGGGACTCCTTTAAACATTGATACGTATCATCAGATGGAAACCCTGGTGGCGCAGTGGCTAAGTGCTACGGCTGCTAACCAAAGGGTCGGCAGTTCATATCTGCCAGGCGCTCCTTGGAAACTCTATGGGGCAGTTCTCCTCTGTCCTATCAGGTCGCTATGGGTCAGAATCGACTCGACAGCACTGGGTGGGTGGGTTTATTGTCAGATGGCTTTCCAACATGGTTATAGCAACCTACAGTTGTGCCAACTGTATGAAAACACCCTTTCCCCCAAACTAGGGACACTTTGACCTCCTAGGTCAAGGCGTTCATTCACTGATGTCTAGGCACTGATGACAGAACCTGCCATCTCCTGGCCAAAAAGCCATCTTGGTCAGAACGAGGCCTGAGGCCAACAGCAAAGAGGTGGGGATGGAAAATAGGGACCTTGCCCCTAAGTGTGGCTGTGAAGCAGGACCCTCCAAAGGCTGGATCAGAGACCAGAAGCCTCACCCACAGAGCAGCAGATCTGATAAGCCAGGATGCTGTGGCAACCATGGCAAAGCCCAGTGTTTTTCAGACCCATTGGGGCCGAAGCCACTGCTGATTGTCCCACTAGGTCAGTTCGTGAGTTCTGGACTTAACTGCTGTTGTACCTGGTACCTCCACGCCTCTGAGTTTCCAGTATTTCCACCACAGTCTTCCCTTAGGCCCTGCCACATGACTAGATGTCTGCTGTGGCTTCTGGGCTGGACCCTGAGCTCCTGCCTAACCCTAGTGAGCTGTCCCCCAGGATGGGGGAGAGGGTAGGCCTTACTTCTATACTCCTCTGGGCTGGCTGCAATCCTGTCCCAGGGTTCCCAGATGCTACAGAGAGGCCAGGCTGGGCCACAGGCATCTCCCACTCCTGCTGCTACTGCCAGGGCCCCCAAACTAGACCAGGCTCCTGGCCTCACGTGGGTCTTAACAGTCTTCCAAACACACTCTGTTCCTTCCCCTCCTAGCCTTTATGCTAACTCTTTGCCTGGAACATTCTGCTCACTCCCATCTTCACCTGGTTAACTCCTTCTCATCTTTTAGGTGTCAGTTTAGTAGACCACAAAGCCCACCACAAAGTCTACCCTGACCTCCCACACCTAATTCCTGGGCATCAGATGTCTTGTTTGGACTCCCAACCTAGCGCTTCCTTCTTGTACAGTACAGCTCCCAGGTGGTGTCACTGTTCAGAAGTCTGGCCTCCTCCCCCACTGGATGAGAAGCCCCTTAAGAATAAGGGGTCTGCTTCGTTCAACTCCAACCTGGTGTCAGGCGTACAAATCAGGCCTCAGAGAGCATCAGCCAAACAAACCAATGACGCTGCCGAAATTTATCAGTGTCTTTTAAACACTGCATGCTGGCCTACCAGCCCCTGCTTCCTCACCTCTAGGTTAACCCCAGGCAGCCTCTCCCTGCTTCCCCTCCTTCCCATCATAAGTGGGGTCACTGTCCCGGGACCCCTGAGCCCTGACAGCCCCCATCCTCTGGTTCTCACCTGTATTTGCTGTGAAGGTTCACCACAAACACAATCAGGTCAATTCGGGGCCGGGTCACACTGGAGGGCAGAGGGAGGGACCTTGCCAAGTGCCTGAAAAACAAGGAATTACAGGACTAGAGATATACGTCCCCACTTCGCAGTGATCATTCACAAGCTGCTCTTAGGGAAGAGGCTGTCAGGGACTCCTCACCTGTTCATCTGACAACCTCAGGTGAGCACAGAGGAGGGCAGGGCTGGTACCTCCATTCACATCACTTCCTGCTCTGCCCAATCCCATTCTAAGAGCTCCTCCTTATATCAACATGGTCACCACCCTGACTGTCTGACACCTACTAGAGCTGAGGGGCAGGACTTTCGGGCTCTCAGTGGAACTTGGATAATGGTTGTAACTGCCTCATACCTGGGAAGCAAGGTATCAGACACTACAGCAACAGACCACCTCCCTCAAGATTTGGTTTTGGTTTCCTTTACACTTGAAGCAGCCTACGCTTCTCCTTCATAACACCCTCTTCCCTGCTAGATGGGTGAGCTCCAGGAGGACAGGGAACGTACGTATCTGTCTCTCGTTGTTTTATCCTCTGTGCCCTGTGCTGGACATTGAGGCCCTCTCTATCTGTTGAACGTTGTTAAACAGGAGGCAGCAGCCTGTGACCCACTGAGAGCCGTCCTCCTGTCCAGATCGCTCTTGTCTGATTCCCTCTGCCAGAGAGGAGCCGTTATTACTAACAGAGGGAATCAGACAAGAGCGATCTGGACAGGAGGATGGCTCTCAGTGGGTCAGAGGTTGCCTTGGCAAAACGGAGATTTGGACGTCGGGTGGCATGGGGGTAGCCAGCCACATCGCATGCTGGGATGGAGACCAGGTTCAGAAAAGGGCATGTTGGACTGTGACGTTTTGGTTCACGAAAGTTTACCAAAAAGGAGAAAAACCCCACGAGTCCAGCAACAGATGAATGAATCAAAAAAATGTAGTCTATGCACAAAATGGAATATTATGCAGCCATAAAAAAGAATGAAGTTCTGCTACATGCTACAACGTGGACGAACCTTGAGACCAGTGTTGGGATGGAGGGGTCTGCCAACCAGGCCACCTGCGCCCGCCTCCTGCCTCCCCCACGCTCAGGCCAGAGTCAAGGCCACAGGCCAGCTCAGGGACACGGCCCTTCCCCGCTACTTACACATTCAGCTGGGAGGCGCAATCCTCCCGGAGCATCGAGTCCGCCAGCTGCTGCAGAAGGGCATCCTCCGTGCTCACCAGCTGCCCAGAGAAAGAAGGCGACCGACCGATGCCCAGGCTGGAGAGTCACTTTCGACCACTCCCGGGGATCCGGCTACACACCGACCGCCTGCGGCTGCGGCCGCGACTCCTGGACTCCCGCCCCGCTCGGAGGGCGCCATTGACTGAGAAGAGGACTCCCGCGAGGAGGCACGGCTGCGGGCCGGAGGTGGGCGATCATTCGGAGCGGCTGGTCCCGTCTACACGGCGCGGACTACGGCCTCCGCCCGTCCTCCGACCGCCTAGGCCCTCCCGGCCGCCGGACTCGCGACGCGGGAAGATCGAGTCTTCTCTGGGCACCGCCCACCCACTCCACCAACCAGAAGCCGGGATTGGTGGGGGGGTCCGGCCGCCTCACAGAGAGGCCACGCCGATTGGTTCAGAGCGTGGTTCTCCCGCCCCCCGCCCACGCCCCACCCACTTCAGCCAGGATAGACCGCGCAGCGCTTAAGCACAAAGGAAAGGGCGGCGGAGGCGTAGCCAAGGAGGAAAGGAGCCAGGGGACGCGACCTACCAAGATGGTGGCCGTGTTCAGCTCAGGCAACTTGTCCAGCGGCCTCAACACCGACATCCTCGCCGCAGGCCGAACCGTGACTCTCGCGGAGCGCGCCGGGTTTTCAAACCGCCCTGAAGCCTTCCCCTTGGGCGGGGCCGAGGGACACGTGACCCTCTCTGGGCGGAGCTTCATGGTCTCTTAAAGGGACCGCTAGCCCTTTTCTGAGGGGAGTCCAGGCTTTGGCCTCAGGCAGATAAGGTGCTGCTGGCGGGACAGGCGTGAACCTCGGAGAAAGAAAGCATTCAGTGGTTCATTTGTTCACTTTCGTCCATTCATTCATGCTCATTCGCAGAACTCTTAATTCCCTCCAAACCTGCCCCTCCCACGCCTATCCCATCACCGTTTATGGTAACTCCATCCTTACAGGTGCTCAGAACTAAATTCTTGCCTCCTCTCTTTCGTGCTCCACATCCAATCCGTAAGCAAGCCCATCAGTTCTACCCTCAAAGTCCCAGAATCCGAGAAGCTGAGCACTTACCACCTCCACCACACCACCCAGCCATGCCACTGTCTTCCCTCACTGGGACTTTTGTAACGGTCTTCTCACAGGCTCCCTGTCCCCACAGAAGTCAGGGTCATCCTCTTAAAACAGACGTCAGAGCAAGCCACCTCTCTGATTTAAACCCTCCAATGGAGCCCATCTCACTCAGAGTACATTGCAAATGCCTTACATTGTCCTCGAGGTCCTGCATTCTGGCCCTTGACAACCTCCCTGACCTCATCTCCTGCCCCTCTCCCTCTAACAGCCCCTCCAGCCATGCTGGCCCCTGGCCTGTTCCTCAGATATTCCAAGTATGCTCCTACCTCAGGACCTTTGCCCCTGCGGGTCCCTCTGGTTGGAATGGTCTCCTCCCAGTCACCTGACTTGCTTCCTCACTGTCTTAGTTACCTAGGAGTGCTGTAACACAAATACCACAAGTGAGTCACTTTACAGAACAGAGATCTATTTTCTCACAGTTCAGGAGACTGTTGTTGTTAGGTGCCATCGAGTCAGTCCCGACTCATAGCGACCCCGTGCACAACAGAACGAAACACTGCCCGGTCCTCAGCCATCCTTACAATCGTTGTTATGCTTGAGGTCATTGTCGCAGCCACTGTGTCAATCCACCTCGTTGAGGGTCTTCCTCTTTTCTGCTGACCCTGTACTCTGCCAAGTGTGATGTCCTTCTCCAGGGACTGATCCTTCCTGATAACATGTCCAAAGTATGTAAGACACAGTCTCGCCATCCTTGCTTCTAAGGAGCATTCTGGTTGCACTTCTTCTAAGACAGATTTGTTCATTCTTTTGGCAGTCCATGGTATATCCATTATTTTTCGCCAACACCACAATTCAAAGGCGTCAGTTCTTCTTCTGTCTTCGTTATTCATTGTCCAGCTTTCACATGCATATGATGTGATTGAAAATACCATTGCTTGGGTCAGGCGCACCTTAGTCTTCAGGGTGACATCTTTGCTCTTCAACACTTTGAAGAGGTCCTTTGCAGCAGATTTACCCAATGCAATGTGTCTTTTGATTTCTTGACTCCTGCTTCCATGGCTGTTGATTGTGGATCCAAGTGAAATGAAATCCTTGACAACTTCAATCTTTTCTCTGTTTATCATGATGTTGCTCATTGGTCTAGTTGTGGGGATTTTTGTTTTCCTGACATTGAGGTGCAATCCATACTGAAGGCTGTGGTCTTTGATCTTCATCAGCAAGTGCTTCAAGTTCTCTTCACTTTCAGCAAGCAAGGTTGTGTCATCTGCATAACGCAGGTTGTTAATAAGTCTTCCTCCAATCCTGATGCCCCATTCTTCTTCATATAGTCCAGCTTCTCAGATTATTTGCTCAGCATACAGATTGAATAGGTATGGTGAAAGAATACAACCCTGACGCACACCTTTCCTGACTTTAAACCAGTCAGTATCCCCTTGTTCTGTCCGAACAACTGCCTCTTGATCTATGTAAAGGTTCTCATGAGCACAATTAAGTGTTCTGGAATTCCCATTCTTCGCAATGTTATCCATAATTTGTTATGATCTACACAATTGAATGCCTTTGCGTAGTCAATAAAACACAGGTAAACATCCTTCTGGTATTCTCTGCTTTCAGCCAGGATCCATCTGACATCAGCAATGATATCCCTGGTTCCACATCCTCTTCTGAAACCAGCCCGAATTTCTGGCAGTTCCCAGTCGATGTACTGCTGCAGCTATTTTTGAATGATCTTCAGCAAAATTTTACTTGTGTGTGATATTAATGATGTTGTTTGATAATTTCCACATTCAGTTGGATCATCTTTCTTGGGATTACCCTATGCTTGATCTTCTATATTTGTCCTTCCTATCTTCTTTATAAAGCCTCATTGTACCTAGTTTCTTCGAGCCATTTGCTTTTTCTGGAAATAAAATGGTCTCCTTATATGCAGATAGATGAACTGCTCTGAAACAACCTTATGTTCAAATTTTGGTTAGTTTTGATCATTTTTAACAATACCCAACAAGAACGTGCAGAACCATTCAGGGCCCACGGCAGATCCCATCTGCCAACAGTGATGTAATTACTTGTTCAATATCTGTCTCTCCACCTACAGCTTAAGACACAGGAGGGCAGAGACCATCAGCTTGTATGTCCAGCGCTCAGAAAAGTGCCTGGTACATAGTAGTTGCTCTGCAAATATTGTCAAATGAATGGATTGATTTACGTTCATTCACAACAATCATTCATTCATCATTTTCTGGGACCAGACCCAATGCCCCACCCTTGGATGATGCATGAGTCAGAAATTATTGATCAACCAGTGTGGCGAGGGAGACAGATGATGACAGTGTGTCCATTGCTATGGTGTGTGGGAAAGCAGAGGTATACTCCTGTCTAACCTCAATCCTCCACCTTGCAGACCAAACTAATTACATCTTGCTCAGAAAGATCAAGAAGTAATTGTCTTCCTGGGGCCCCTGTCCCCAGCGCAGATGAGGCTTTGATACCCCCACAGTATGGCTAAGTGTGGGGTGTGGAAGCCAGGTAAGTACTATGAAGATAAAGTAAAGCAGAGTGGGGTGAGATAGTCATGAGGTCAGGAGAGGCCCCTTTAAGAAGGGAGCATCTGAGTGCATCCCTGGGTGCAGTGGGAGAGGAGCCAAGTGAGTATATTGAGAAAAAGACTTTTGGATTGGAAGCAGCAAGTGCAAAGATCCTGATGGGGGAGTGGACTTAGTTTCTTAGTGATGCTCTTTCAGAAATACCACAGATGGGTGACTTTAATGACCAGTAATTTCTTTTCTCACAGTTATGAGGCTAGAAGTCTGAATTCAGGGCACCGGCTCTAGGGGAAGGCTCTTTCTGTCCGCTCTGGGGGAAAACCTTTGTCTCTACTTCTCTGGTGTTCTTCTCGGCATTCCTTGGCGATCTCCACATGGCAGCCATCTTCCCCCATTTGTGGCTGCTTCTCTCTGTGCCAAATCTGCTCTTTTTACATCTCAACAGTCATTAAGTAGGTTTAAGACACGCCCTACACAGATATGGCTTCGTTAACGAAGGGAATTCTGATCCCAAATGGGATTACATCCGCAGGTTTAGGGGGTTAGGGTTCCAACACATATTCCTGGGGGACACAATTCAATCCATAGCAGGAGCATCCCTGGCGTTTCTGAGGACCAGCGAGGTGGCCAGCGGTTGAAGAAGAGTGAGGAGAAAGGGGAAGAGATGAAGCCAGAGACATGACTGAGGGCCAGATCCTTAGGAACTCGTAGGCCATGGAAACTCTGGACCCTGGCCAGGACATGTCCCGGAGGGGCTGAGCTGTGACCCATTCTGAGTGTTGGCTCTGGACTGGCCTGGTGCCTGGTCCTGGGGACCCAGGCACCATTGGTGCCACCTCTACTTCAGGGAGTTATCAGTGGCAGATAACAACGCCTAAAGCAGTGCAGCAGGTGAGAGCTGGCGGGGAAGCAGAGATGAAGGTGCACGAGGCCTTCCTGGAAAGCCCACGCTACACTTCCCCGGGACCTGGGCAACACAAGCCAGACAGAAGAGTACCTATTGTGTGATTCAGTTTCCATTAAATACAAATACTGGCAAAACTAATCGATGGGGATAGAAATCAGATCAGTGGGTGCCTTCAGGAAGGGGATATTGACAAGCAAAAGGTAGGCGGGGACTCTGGGGTGATAGGGAAATAGCCTGTATCTTGATCTGGTGGTGATTGTCCAGGTGCAAAATAGGTAAAAATTCATCACATAAGATCTCTGCATTTTACTGTATGTACACTACACCTCAATACAAAACAAATCCCCCTGTGAACACGAACTCACCCCCACTGCTCCCCATATGGTAGGGAGGACCCCCACCTCCATTGCAAGCCCCCCAGACAGTCTCAGAGCAGGCAGAGTGTCTGTGACATGGGGGACCCAGGGTCCCAGAGCCACCTTGCCCAGAGCCCTTCCCACCTGCTGGTCCTCAGATGTCTGGGAAGGGTCTCCGCAGGGAGGTGGTTCCTTGAAGGCTCTTCCCCACCGTGCACTGCCCGCAAGTGGCTCGGGCTTCCTGGACTGCTCTTTCCTGCTGGGACAGTAACCACTGCTGTTTATGGCATGCTCACCAGGCGCCAGCACTCTGCAGACCCTATGTCTACAGCACAGGTGGAGGACCCAAGCTCAGGAAGCAGGCCCCTCACCCCTACCCCCTGGCTTTGATTTCTAGCTCAGTCACAGAGGAGCTGAGTGACCTAGAAGAGAGGGTAAGGGTGTCACCTCTCTGAGCTGTAGTTGCCTCATCCCAAAATAGGCTCTCAGCACCCACCCACCCACGAGGCCTGAATAATGTGTGGGCTGTGCCTGGCGCGTGGAGGTGCCCAGGGCGGGAGGGCCTCGACTCTCTCAGGCCGGACCCCTGAAGCCTGGGCTAGGGCTTTGCCCTGCCGTTACTGTCTCTTGCTGTGTGAAAACAACACGCTGAAACAGTGTCTGGCACATAGTAAATGCGGCGGAACGATGTGTCCAGACTCTCAGGCTCGCTTCTCCCCTCTGTAACGTAAGCCCCTCATTGGATCTACTAGTCCCTGCCTCTGTGTCCCCACCCACTTGCCTGGGACGCCACCTCTCTCTATCCCCAAACTGCAAATCTCCAAAGCCTCCCAGCTGCCTGAGCTGGGGTCCACCCCCCTCAACCCACCAGCCTTGCACCCCAGTGGCCCACTGGGTGGCTCCCATCCCTCCCTGCATCCCCCAACCCTGCCCTCCCGGTCATCTGCTGTACCACGTGCACAGTGAGAGGGATCCAGAAGAGAAGGCTGGTTGCCAGGGCAACGGAGGATGAAGCCCTTGCTCTGCCAGGCTACTGATTGGCTGAGACAGGTCCCGCCTCCTGCATCCTGAGGGTGGGGGACAGAGGAAGGGTCTCCATGGACAAGGAGAGGTACCAGGGTGCAGAGCCTATCCAGGACTGCCCCCTTCTGGCCCGGTCAGAGCCCCCGGGCCTGGGAAGCTTCATCTCCTGTGGAGGGCACTGGCCTCGCCCTATCTCTGCCTCCAGCCCCCTGGGCAGCAGCAGATGGCAGTGTCTCTGGGGACAGCAGCTGTGACTGAGTCCACGGGCCGACGCTGAGCTGCTCAGGCCGAGGTGGTGTGCTCAGCGCAGAGCCCCCGGAACAGGCATCTGCAGGGTGTGAGGTGGGTCTGCGGGCACTCGGGGGGCATAGAGGGGTGCTGATGGCTTGGGAGGCAGGAATAGGGGCTCTGCAGCCCTCACACTGCCCGGGTCAGCACCGTGGCTGAGATGGGGCTGGAAAATTCCTCATAGATCATCTGTAAACCCCCCACTCTCCATCACTATGCACTGGGGACCTGAGGCCCAGAGAGGGTGAGGAGTGGCCCAAGGTCACCAAGAAGGCCAGGGGGGTGTCTGGCTTCTCCACCTCTGCCAGTCTCCCGAGAAGCCAGGCAAAGGTCTGGGGAGCCTCAGTCTGCCCCAGAATGTCTGAGATTTTGCTCACGGGGCTGGAGATGTTGGGGGACCCTAAACTCAGCTCTGCAGACCCACAATATTGCAACTGAAATGGTTCTGCTCCCTGCATCATCATGTTTAAGCCGAAAGGAGTCTGGGTCTTGGCTGGGGCTAGGGGAGGGGGTCCAAATCCCCTTGGCCTCAGTCAAACTGGGCTAGAGCAGCCTTCCTGCCTGGGACTTGGCAATTCTAAATTCTCTCTCTGGCTCTCCAGAAAAGCAGAGGGTTGGAGGGTAGTGGGTCCTGTTCCCATCCTGCTAGCTGCTAAAGCCCTGACTTTGGGCAATTAGCGCATGCTCCATTTTACTCCTCCTTGAGTGGGGCAACCTTGAGAGGCTGTCTGGACTTGGAGCAGCCAGTGACCTGGGGGCAGGGAGGGGCTCGGGGAAGGATGCAGCCCAGGAAGCAGCATCTCTTCCTCCCCAGGGTTGCAGGTCACCTCGACAGACCCACCTGGAAGTAGTGGGCCAACAGGAACTGCAGGTTGGAGACAGAGGTCAGAGCAGTGGGACTTCTCTTCAGCCTCCACTGAGGCCACCTGTCCATGCATCTGCTTCCTCCCTGGTGGGCCTCCGCTCACTTCACCCTGCTCAGGTATCTTTCCCCACCCTGAGGACTCAGGTCTCAGGACAACACCTGGCTTGGGGTCCAGCCCCACCTCTTTCTGGCTGGGTAACCCAGAGCAAGTTAGTGAGCTTGTCTGAGCCTCAGTTTCTTCATCTGTAAAATGTGGACAGTAACACCTACCCTATATGCCCATTGTAAAGTTCCTGAAAGCCCCTCAAACAGTGCTCTCCCTGTGGGGCAGACAGAAGTGGGGCATCTCACCTCAGGGAGGGTTTGAGAATGCATTAAATGAGCCCCACTATATCCCATTCCTGGAGGAGATAATCTCTGATCTGAGTTTTGAAGTATGAATAGGAGCTTGCCAAGTGAACAAGAAGACAAAGGGCGTTCTGGGCAAAAAGAAGGCACCTGCAAAGGCCAGTGTGTGCAGGTGATGGACAAGCAGTTCCATAGGATGGCCTGTAGGGTGGGAGATGAGGCCGGGAGGTTGGCAGGAGGCAGATGTGGGAGCCATTGGGCCATTCTACAGAGTCTGGGTGTATGGCATGTTTGTGAAGCATCTTACACTGGCTACCTTCCAATTTCCTGCTTTCTCCATCTCCGGTTCACTGGAAATAACAATGTTGTTGTTATTGGGTGCTGTCAAGTGGATTTTGCCTCATGGCGACCCCATGTGGCAGAGCAGAATGGTACCATAGGGTTTTCTAGGTTTTTTTTTTTTTTTTTTAATCCTTACTGGAGCAGATTATCAGGTCTTTCTCCTGAGGAGCCTCTGGGTGGGTTCGAACCTCTAACCTTTCAGTTAACAGCCTACCACTGTTACACCACCAAGGCTCCTCAATAACACCAGCTAATATTTATTAAGTGCTTATTCTGTGCCAGGCATGGTACTAAATGCTCTTTAGACACTATCTCGTTAAAAATTCACAGTGACCCTGAATTGTACATGTAGATACTGTTGAGATGTCAGGTGTTTTGTTATTTATATTTTCACCGCAACTTAAAAATCATTCACAGTGATCTTTGGGAGAAGGTCCTATTTCTATCCCTGCTGAGGAAACTGAGTCTTGGAGAAAAGCAAACTTACTGTGAATCACTTAGTATGTGCTAGGCACTGTTTCTAAGCATTTCACATAAATTAACTCATTCAACAGTCACAGCAGCCCTATGTCCTTGCTACTATTGTTATTCCCATTTTACAGATGTGGAAACCGAGGTCCTGAGTATCTGGCCCAAGTTTTTTGGCTAGTAAGTAGTGGAAACAAGACTCAACCCAGTCAGCCTGGCTTTAGTGTCCATGCTCTTAACCAGGAAAGCGCGGGTGCCTATGCTGACCCTGCTGATATCAACCAGGTGCCCCAGGGATGGTCAGTGAGTGCAGGCGGCTGGGCGCCCCCCACCCATCTGTGGGAGGTGGGGCCTGAAGAGCAGCCGCTGCTGCAACAGCGCAGTGAGGGCCAGCCCCGTGGCTGGGGGCAGGGTGGGGGGGGGTGGGGGGAGGTGGGGGCCTCTTTCAACCAGACCTCCTGAGCGCTCTGCACGGCTGCATCCAAGGATTTGTAACCTCACTGAGTCCTCACTAGCACCTGTGAGGAGGCTCTATTAGTTTCGCCTTCCACAGGAGAAAGCTGAGCACCAGAGAGGTTAGGCAGCTGGCTCAAGGACACACATGCTGGAAAAGGACTGAACCAGACACAGAGCCGGTTCTCAGCGGCTATACGCCTCCTTCTTAGAGGGTGAGTCGGCCTGGGTGAGGAGCCTGGTGTCAGGAGGCCTGGGTTGACCAGGCACTGACGGCCACCCTCCTGAGTCTCTGTCTCCCTGTCTGTAAAGGGACGCTTGGGCCTCCTGGCTCGGGTTGCCTGGGGGCTTCCCTTGGGCGGGACAAGGGGCGCTTCTCCGACCCTCACGCCCGTGTCTCGGCAGCCTTGCCGCAATGCCGCACTTCCTGGACTGGTTCGTACCTGTCTACCTGGTCATCTCAGTCCTCATCCTCGTGGGCTTCGGCGCCTGCATCTACTACTTCGAGCCGGGCCTGCAGGAGGCGCACAAGTGGCGCATGCAGCGCCCCCTGGTGGACCGCGACTTCCGCAAGACTCTGATGGTGCGCGACAACTTGGCCTTCGGTGGCCCCGAGGTCTGAGCGGGCCTGTGGCGCCCTCCCCGTTCCTGCCCAGCCTGGAGACCCTCCGAGCAGAGAAGACTGCCCTCTGGTCCTCCGGGGATTCCTCTGCAGCCCAGCTTGGGGAGCCCGGGGTGCACCAGGAGAGCCCTGGCTGTGGAGAGATGGAGCACCTGGTGTTATTTCTTCTGGAGGCCCGGGGCAGGCTCTCCGTGTCCATCCCGCCCACCCTCTCCTGCTCTGGGGACATTCCCACCCGCCCCCAGTGCCTTTGTGCCGTCTAGAGCTCCTGCTTGCCCCTGCCTGTTCTAGGCTCGGGCCTCCAGTTTCCCCACAGTCCTGAGTCCCAGGTTAAACTCAACTACTCTGCCCAGTGGCACTGAGTGTGCCCTGCCCAACCCTGCAGTTCCCTGTGGCATGGGTCTCAAAGCTGGCCCTAAGGAAAGGGCCCCGTTTCACGGGACATCTGCTCGGTTCAGCCCAGCTCTAACTCTCTGGGGTAAGGTTTAGAATGGGTGAGGTGGGTGTGGCTGGGGGTGTGCAGAAGGGCAAGCCCATATGGGAAGGTGAGGTGTGTGTATATTTGCATCTGAAGGAAGTGAGTATGGATAGGGAGGTGAAGAGCTGTGTGTGAGAAAGACTGGGGTCCCAGGCAGGTCAGGAGGTGGTGGGGATGGGTGATGTGGGCTTTGTGGGTGGTGTGGGGACTATCTCCCCACTCCTTTCTCAGCTAGACTTCCCTACCCTTGCCCCGGCCCCAAGGATGAGGCGGCAGGCAGGAGCCCCTGCCCCCACCCTGTTCTGTAGTGCACTTCCAGGAGCCCAGCCCTCTCTGAGCCAGGGCCCCCACCAGGCCCCAAAACACCCTGGGTCCCTCTTCCTTCCTGGAGCCTCTGTTGCCTCATTTTGGAAGTAAATTGGCAACCTGCCTCGCCCTCCTCCTCTGGAGTTTCCATCCTAGTTTTTTCACAGTAATAAAGACTTCACCACTCTCTTTGCAGCATGGTCTCCTTTCCTGAAAGTAGGATCATGTCTGTCATCCCACTGGGTCCTCATAAAAAACATGATAGTTCAATATCCCCATTTTAGAAATGGGAACACTAAATCTCAGGGACGGTGGGCAGGGTTTCTCAATAGTGGCACTACTGACACATTAGATCAGACAGTTCTTTGTTGTGGGGGGCTGTCCTGTGCACTGTAGGATGTTTAGCAGCATTCCTGGTCTCTACCCACGAGAAACCAATAGCACTCCCCCAGCCCATGTGGTGACAATCAAAAATGTTAACTGGAACCCCTGGGGTAGAGTATCAGTTAGGATATAAACTCAGACACAGGGACACCTAACAACAGGGCCTTATACCAAATAGAGTTTTCTTTCTTTCTCATGGTACAGACCATAGGGAGGGTGTCCAGAGCTGGTTTGGCTGTGTTGCCCCAGGGCGGTGTTCAGGGACCCAGGCTGTGCCTCTCTTGTTGCTTGCCATGTCTGGGATGTTGCCCTGGTTGGGAGCATCTGAGATGGCTCATCCAATCCTGAGCGGCAGGGAGGAGGGTGGAAGGCTCTGTTCTCTCCCTTAAGTGAAACTCCCTGATGGCTGCACCCATTACTCCCCTTACATCCCATGGGCCAATACATATGACCACTCCTAGTTGCAAGGGAGGCTGGGACATAGCTTTAGCTGGGTGGCCATGTGCCCATGTAAAATGTCTACCTCCTTGAAAGAAGGGCAGACAGCTACCATCCTGTTTTAGTGGGACTTGCCTGAAGCTATAGCCAAGGGCTGAGATTTGGATCAGATCTCCAGACCCCAGACAGGGGCTCTTTCCTGCATATGCTCCCTCTTGGGAACCAGGGAGTAGACAAGGTACCTTCTCTTACCTCGAGGGGCTGGGCTGCTCTTCCTCTATCGGGGCAAACCCAGAATTCTTTGAGCTGTTTCGCAGAAGCAGGACTAGGGTGAGGCCATAGAGATGTCTGTGGTGCACCATTTGAGGAAACACCTGCTCTCAGGGTCACACCTGAGCGCCTCCTTAAATGTTGTGCCCTTCCCTCCCCCCCTCCCCCCCACCCTAGGCCTGGCCCTGCTCTCGGAGTTTCACAACCCTAACCTCTTATACAGCAGAGCTTGGAGATTTTGACACACTCCTCTATCACACTAGGTGGCTGCCAGGCAGGAATCGTCTTCCCCTCAATTATCACCTAGGACACTTCCAGGTACAAGTGACAGGGACCAAACTGAAAAGCCATTGCCACTGAGACGATTCCAACTCACAGCAACCCTATAGGACACAGTAGAACTGTTCCATAAGGTTTCCAAGGCGGTAATCTCTATGGAAGCAGACTGCCACATCTTTCTCTAGCTGAGCGGCTTGTGGGTTGGCACTGCCGACCTTTAGGCTAGCAGCGGAGCGCTCAACCACTGCGCCACGAACAGATTACATAAAAAGGCCCAGGTTCCAGACCGGGGCTCGGCTGAACCCAAAAGCTCAGGTATGTCACCAAGACTCGCTGTCTGTCTCCGCACTGCTTTCCTTTGTGTGGGCTTCATTCTCAGGTGGACGATCTCCGCGTGGCGGTAAAGTGACCCGACACCCCCAGCCTTACACAGCCTGTGATTTCAGGAGAAAGAACGTCCCCGCCTAGTTCTAGTAAGGCTCAGGGAGTGGACTCGCATTGGCCCTCCAGGCGCACGGGCTCAGGAGATGGCATACTTGATTGGCCAGGCAGCTCTTGTGCCCGCCCCTAGAGCCGGGGGCGGAGTCAGCTCTACCGGTCACGTGGACTGAGAGTGCTTGTGGCTGTCACCAAAAGAAGGGGAAGGGGCTGGGTGGGCAAAAACGGGAGAGGTATTGAGAACACTGCTTTCTAGAGGAGAGGAGAAGTGACCCACCCAGAGGCACCCAGGAGGTTATTCCCAAGTGGGTCTGGGACTAGAAGTCTGAGTGAGGGAGAGGGTGAACAGGAACCCCAGAGGGTGGTAAGCCAGTGAACTGGGGTTCTGAGTGTGGGCTGCCAGGGCAGGGCTGATGGAGCAGAGGTGGGTGGGTTTTCTAAAAACCATGGGAGGGCGGGGAGCCCTTTGGATGCCTTTTACCTCACCCGATGCAAGAAGGGGGGCAGTACCACTCACTGGGCTCGCTAGCCCCACACGGCCTCCGTCTCTCACGCAGTACTGGACCCCAGCGTGTTCTGAGTTCCCTTCCCAGAGGGAATGAACTCCTCCCGTTAGGCACTATGATGCTCTGTGTTTCACCAGTTCATTTTCTTCTGACTTTTTTTTTTTTTTTCCTTTTAAAAGTGGAGCCGCAGAGAGGGAGGAGGCTTAATGCAGATCTAAGTGAGTGGGGTGGGAGATGCGGGGTGAGAGCTGGGAGGGAGGCCAGGACTTGAACCTTAGTGCTGCCCTGTTTATCAGAAAACCGCTTCCCAGCCTGGGTCAGAGGCGGGACTGGAGAGGGCCAGCTAGCAGAAGCCACGTGCACTAGTTAGGACTGCTGGCTGCAAGACACGGAAAGCCAATTCAACTAGCTTAGGCAAGAAAGGGAATTTTTTTATGAGGGAACTGAGGTTTCTGGCCTTTTAGGACTAGGAAGGGGCAGGGGCTCAAGACAACTAGAACCAGGCGCTCAGACCCCCTTAGGATTCTTTCTTTGGCCATTTTTCAAATTTTTTACATTTCTGCCTCTGGGCACCCACTTCATTCTCCCTGAGCTCCCATCTTGGAAAACATAGCAGGGGTCAACAGCTGGCAAGTTTGATAGCTCACAGCCCCAGCCACTGGAGAGAGAGTTACCTGTCCCTTTCTCTGGCTTCAAGTCCAAACGTCTCAGGGAAAAGATTCACTGGCTCATCTTAGAACAAGTGCCCATTTTGAAGCCATTCACCTGACGCTGGGGGCAGAGTCCTATGTATGCCCAGCTGGGGAACAGGGCCCACTTGACCAGTCAACATGACCCAGGCTCAGGCCAGCTGTCTTGGGAATACATGGATGTTGTGGGAAGAAGGTGGGCTTCAGAAGAAATTACATAAATCGCCCCCACCCCCTGTTCCTCCACACCAAACAAAACCCTGTTAGAGGTGGATTGGGACTTGACTGGCTGAGCCAGGGAATGTCTCAGGCTAGATCTGGCCTGTACCCAAGTTTGATTTGTCTGTCACCATGTTTTAAAGAAAAGTGAATTAGTAGCCAACACTGAAAGTCAGGAAATTTCACATTAACATCTCCTTTTCTGGCTTCCCTTTAAAAATCAGAAATTCTGGTCACTCAGCCTGAAGTGTGAACCTTTCATGGTTACCAACTCATGGCTTCGGCAGGGAAGGTGTTGTCCTTGGCCCAGCTCAAGGGCTCAGCGGTGGTCTGTCTTCCTCACAGGAGAGCTGCCTCCGTCCAAGGGCTGCAGCAAGGCCTCCATCCAGACTGCAGGACGAGGAGCCTGAGGCTCAGAGATAGTAAAGGATTTGCCCAAGCCTTTTGCTCTCAAACTTGGATCTTTTCTCCTTGTCTTTTTGTTGTTGTTAGGTGCCATTGAGTTGTTTATGACTCAAAGCAACACCATGTACAACAGAATGAAACACTGCCTGGTCCTGTGACATCCTCACAATCGTTGTTATGCTAGAGCCCACTGTTGCAGCCACTGTGTCAATCCATCTCACCGAGGGTCTTCCTCTTTTTTACTGACACTCTACTTTACCAAGCATGATGTCCTTCTCTAGGAACTGGTCCCTCCTGATAACATGTCCAAAATACATGAGAAGAAGTCTCGCCATCCTTGCTTCTAAGGAGCACTCTGGTTGTACTTCTTTCAAGACAGACTTGTTCATTCTTCTGGCAGTCCATGGTATATTCAATATTCTTCGCCAACACCGTAATTCAAAGGCGTCAATTCTTCAGTCTTCCTTATTCATTGTGCAGTTTTCTCATGCATGATGCGATTGAAAATACCATGGCTTGGGTCAGGTGCACCTAAGTCCTCAAAGTGACATTTTGCTTTTCAACACTTCAAAGAGGTCTTTTGCAGCAGATTTTCCCAAATCTATACTTTGTTTGATTTCTTGACTGCTGTTTCCATGGGTGTTGGTTGTGGATCCAAGTAAAATGAAATCCTTGACAATTTCAATATTTTCTCCATATGTCATGATGTTGCTCATTGGTCCAGTTATGAGGATTTTTGTTTTCCTCACATTGAGGTGTAATGCATACTGAAGGTGCAGTCTTTGGTCTTCATCAGGAAGTGCTTCAAGTCCTCTTCACTTTCAGCAAGCAAGGTTGTGTCATCTGCATATCACAGGTTGTCGATGAGTCTTCCTCCAATCATGATGCTGTGTTCTTCTTCATATAGCCCAGCTTCTTGGATTATTTGCTTAGCATACAGATTGAATAAATATAGTGAAAGGATACAACCCTAATATGCACCTCTCCTGATTTTAAACCATGCAGTATCCCTTTGTTCTGTTCAAACGACTGCCTTTTGGTCTATGTACAGGTTCCTCATGAGCACAATTAAGTGTTCTGGAATTCCCATTCTTCACAATGTTATCCCTAATTTGTTATGGTCCACACAGTCGAATGCCGTTGCATAGTCAATAAACCATAGGTAAACATCTTTCTGGTGTTCTCTGCTTTCAGCCAAGATCTATCTGACATCAGTAATGATATTCCTTATTCCACGTCCTCTTCTGAATCCAGCTTCAACTTCTGGCAACTCCCTGTCGATGTACTGCTGCAACTGCTTTTGAATGATTTTCAACAAAATTTTACTTTTGTGTGATATTAATGATATTGCTTGATAATTTCTGCATTCTGTTGGATCACCTTTCTTTGGAATGGGCACAAATATGCATCTCTTCCAGTCAGTTGGCCAGGTAGCTCTCTTCCAAATTTCTTGACATAGAAGAGTGAGCACTTCCAGTGCTGCACCCGTTTGTTGAAACATCTCAGTTGGGTATTCTGTCAGTTCCTGAAGCCTTGTTTTTCACCAGTGCCTTCAGTGCATATTGGACCTCTTTCTTCAGTATCATTGGTTCTCGGTCATATGCTATCTCTTGAAATGGCTGAACGTCGACCCATTCTTTCTGGTACAGTGACTCTGTTTATCCCTTCCATTTTCTTTTGATGCTTCCTGCGTCGTTCAGTATTTTCCCTGTGGAATCCTTCAATATTGGAACTCGAGGCTTGAATTTTTTCCTCCGTTCTTTCAGCTTGAGAAATGCCGAGTGTGTTCTTCTGTTTTGGCTTTCTAACTCCAGGTCTTTGCACATTTCTTTATAATACTTTACTTTGTCTTCTTGAGCTTCCCTTTGAAATCTTCTGTTCAGCTCTTTTACTTCATCATTTCTTCCTTTTGCTTTAGCTACTTTATGTTCAAGAGCAAGTTTCAGAGTCTCTTCTGACATCTATTTTGGTCTTTTCTTTCTTTCCTGCCTTTTTAATGACCTTCTGCTTTCCTCATATATGATGTCATTCCACAACGCCACTGGTTTTCAGTCCATAGTGCTCAATTTGTCAAATCTATTCTTTTTTTTTTTCCTTGTACTTTATTTGAAGTTTTACAGAACAAACTAGTTTCTTATCAAACAGTTAGTACAGACATTGCTCCATGACACTGGTTAACAACCCCATGACATGTCGACGCTCTTCCTTCTCAACCTTGGGTTCCCCATTACCAGCTTTCCTGTTCCCTCCTGCCTTCCAGTCCCTGCCTCAGGGCTGGTGCGCCCTTTTAACTTGTTCTGTTCCATGGGCTTGTTCAGTCTTTACTTGAAGGGAGAACCTCAGGAGTGACCTCATCACTGAGCTGAAAGGGTGTTGGTAGGCCATACTCTCAGGGCTTCTCCAGTCTCTGTCAGGCCAGCAAGTCTGGTCTTTCTTTTCGAGTTAGAATTTTGTTTTACATTTTTCTCCAGCTCCGTCCGGGACCCTCTGTTGTGATTCATCAGAGAAGTCAGTGGTGGTAGCCAGGCACCATCTCGTTGTACTGGACTCAGTCTGGTGTAGGCCATAGTGGATGTGGCCCATTAGTCCTTTGGACTAATCTTTCCCTTGTATCTTTAGTTTTCTTCATTCTTCCTTGCTCCTGAAGGGGAGAGACTAGTGGAGTATCCTAGATGGCAACTCACAGGCTTTTAAGACCCCAGACACTACTCACAAAAGTAGAATGTAGAACATAGTTTTTATAAATTATGTTATGCCAGTCGAGCTAGATATTCCCCAAGATGATGGTGCCTACAGCCCTCAGCCCAGTAATTTGGTCCCTCAGGCAGCTTGGCCTTGTTCTGACAGATGATATTGAGCTTCTCCATTGTCTCTTTCCACAGATAAAGTTGATTTGATTCCTGTGTATTCCATCTGGCGAGGTCCATGTATATAGTCATCATTTATGTTGTTGAGAAAAGGTATTTACAGTGAAGAAGTCATTGGTCTTGTAAAATTCTATCATGTGTTCTCTGGTGTCATTTCTATTCCAGAGGCCATATTTTCCAACTACCAATCCTTCTTCGTTGTTTCCAACTTTCACATTCCAATCACTAGTAATTATCAATGCATTTTGATTGCATGTTTGATCTCCTTGTCTTCCCAGAGCTTATTACATAAGTGTTTATTTACACCTGCCCTTCCCCTAAAGGAACCAAGAAGGTTTCAGCTGAAGGATCCACGTATATGGGGGTAAGAAGGAAATATAACTCTTAATTTAATGTTGTTACTTTTACTGAGCTTTCCAGCAGTCTAAATGAAAGGGGAAACACAAAGGGGGCATATCATTCTTGTTATGTTATATAAGGGAGTGATAGACTATTCATGAGAGGCAAGTTTTCTGGTTCTAAATATTGAAAACACATGCCTCAGATGTGATATTGAGAGCAACACAGCAGATCATGTCCTCAGCAGGCTTTAAAGCAGGAGGGCTGGCCCAGATGGCTGAGCCTAAAAAACAGGCTGGTGCCCATGGAGGCAGGATTTTTCCATATGCCAGGGCATCCCAGTGGGCCTGACTGGGAGCAACTTGAGGTTGGGGCTGGCACATGGTCAGTCTTATAAAACTGTTTTCATTTAAGTTGTATGCCCGTGGGCACGTTCCTTTAGTTCTGGGAAACACAACTGAATTCACCAAGCATATCTGTGTACCAGGCACTGAGAATCACAGACGACTAAAGTCCAGATGAACATCCCCTGCTGCTGCCTGGCATTGTGCTCAGCTCATGCAGGTTCTCTGGAGAGAGCTGGTTATTTTCACATCCCTCCTGCCCTGCCTGCCTTCCTCGGCCAATGTCGAAGGAGATAGTGGGGAAGAAAGCGCTGCATACGTGTTGAGCATCATGTCACCACCCTCTGGGTCTTTAAAGAGGCTTGTCAAGCACTTGCTCTAAGCCAGCACTGGGTCTGGCACGAAGAATACAAAGACAAAGCAGATAAAGCTTCTGAATCAAAAGAGCTCAGTACCTGGAGGGGCAGATAGATATGTAATCAGATGAAGTACACAACTGTAACTACAGCAAGAGAAGTATGTATGAGAAATTTACTAACTCCCGGGGAAGGGGGTCGTCAAGGAAGGCTTCCTGGAGGATGTGGCTACTAAGCTGGGTTTTGAAGGCTGAAGAAGAGTTTTCCCTGTAAGGAGCAGAGGAGTCTGCAAGTGCAAAACCACAGAGGCGAGAGAGAACCCAGCTCTTTCTGAGAACTGTGAGTTGTGTTGCGTGGTTGGAGCACAGAATGCCAGCGAGTACGTGGTGGGAGGGGAGGCTGAACAATCAGAAAGTTGGAGAAATGCAGATGGTGAAAGGCTTCATGGGTTCTGAGGAGTGTGAACTTTGTCCTGAAGGCTGTGGGGGAGCCACTGACTTGTTTTTAGCAGAGAGAGGCAGGATCAGCTTTGTGTGTCAGCCCTGGCGCTGTGTGAAGGGCAGATTGGCTGGGAGAGTGAGCTGGAGGCAGATAGGCCCATTAGGGAGCTGTGGAAATCTTGCCAGACAGGATGATGGCAAGGGCAGAAAACAAACAAACAAACCAACAAACCCATCAGCATCAAGTTGATTCCAACTCATAGCAACCCTATAGAAAAATAGAATTGCCCCGTAGGATTTCCAAGGCTGTAATCTTTATGGAAGCAGACTGCCACATCTTTCTTCTGCAGTGACTGGTGGGTTGAACCACCGACCTTTCCGTTAGCAGCTGAGTGCTTAGCCGCTCAGGGGCTCCTCGAGGGCAGGAAGGAGGGGACATATTTGAGAGAGATTTAAAATGTTGAATTGACAAGATTTGGAAAATGCCTGCAGTTTTGCAGGGGAGGGAGAGCGTCTCTGACTGAGGTAACTTGGTGTCTTAGTCACCTTGTGCTGCTGTAACAGAAACACCTCAAGGGGGTGGCTTTAGCGAACAGAAGTTTGTTGTCTCACAGTTTAGAGGCAAGAGGACTGAATTCAGGGCCGTGGCTCTAAGAGAGGCTTCTCTCTGTCTGCTCTGGGGGAAAATCCTCCTCTCGTTCAGCTTCTCTTCATCCGTTCCTTGGTGATGTCCACATTTGTATCAGTCTTTCCCTGTTTGTGCTTCCTTGCTTCAGTGCCTAATCCACTCCTTTTATATCCAAAAGCAATTGCTTTAAGACACATGCTACACTGATACGGCCTCATTAACATATAAAGAAAACGCTTTTCCCAAATGGGATTACATCCACAGGTATAGGGGTTCAGAGTTACAACACATATTTTGGGGGATACAATTCAATCCACAGCACCCGGCTTGAGTGACCAGGTGAATGCGATGTTCTTCATTAATTTTAGGAAAAGGAGGAAGACCAGCTTGGGGATAGGGTACTCATCAGACATTGGATTGCAGTTCCCACCTGCCCATGGTTGGTGGGACCATGTGACTAGGCCATGTGACCAATGGGCAGGGAATAGAAGTGCCATGTATGATTTCCAGACCAAATATGTATATGCCGGTGTGAGGCCCTCCAGAGCTCTCTCTTCTGTCCAGCACTGTGACCCTTAAAATTCTAACTGGTGGCTGCTCTGATGGCCTGAGTCTTGAGTGACCAGAGTGAGCAGAGTGACTCCACCACCCCCATGCCAGCCCTCATGGCCATGAAGTGTGAATGAGAAATAGACTTTTTTTTTGTTATTGTTGAGAACATACACAGCAAAACATACACCAATTCAACAGCTTCTACATGCACGATTCAGTGACACTGATTACGTTCTTTAAGTTGTACAACCATTCCCACCATCTGTTTTTGTGTTGTCTCCCCCTCCGTTAACACAAACTCCCTTCCCCCTAAGGTTCCTATCTAATCTTTTGAGTTGCTGTCATTGCGTTGATCACATGTAGATAGTTCTTAAAAGAGCATAATGCTGAAGAGGTGCATTTTTTACTAGTTAAGTTCAACTATTGTTTAGTTTTAAGAAGTCTTCTGGGGATATTTTTGGTTTAAAGTTTAAATGTTATCTTAGGGCAATAGTTTCAGGGATTCATTCAGCCTCCTTGGCTTCAGAAAGTTTGGAGTCTGTAATGTGATTGATTAATTTTGTGTGGTCTTTCCAGCCATGGTCTTGTAACTCCCATTCAGGTGGTTGTGTGATAGGGTAATTGTGGCCTACCAGGGGGATTGGTCCCCCCACATGCCTATCAGTTTGTCATACTATGGGGACTTGCATGTTGCCGTGATGCTGGAAGCTATGCCACTGGTATTCAGATACCAGCGGGGTCACCCATGGCGGACAGGTTTCAGCTGAGCTTCCAGACTAAAACAAACTAGGAAGAGGGATCCTGTAGTCTACTTCTGAAAAGAATTAGCCAGTGAAAACCTTATGAATAGCAGCAAAACATTGTGTGATGTAGTGCTGGAAGATGAGCCCCCCCAGGTTGGAAGGCACTCAAAAGACAACTGGGGAGGTGCTGCCTCCTCGAAGTAGAGTGGACCTTAATGCTGTGGATGGAGTCAAGCTTTCAGGACCTTCAATTGCTGATGTGGCATGACTTGAAATAAGAAGAAACAGTTACAAACATCCATTAATAATTGGAACCTGGGATGTACAAAGTATGAATCTAGGAAAATTGGAAATCATCAAAACGAAATGGAATGCATAAACATCATTATCATAGGCATTAGTGAGCTGAAATGGATTGGTATTGGCTATTTTGAATCAGACAATCATATGGTCTACTATGACAGGAATGACAACTTGAACAGGAATGGCATTGCATTCATTCATCGTCAAAAAGAACATTTCAAGATCTATCCTGAAGTACAATGCTGTCAGTGATAGTATAATATCCATCCACCCAGAACACCAGTTACTATGACTATTATTCAAATGTATGCACCAACAGCGAAGGCCAAAGATGAAGAAATTAGAGATTTTCACCAGCTTCTGCAGTCTGAAATTGATGGAACATGCAATCGGGGTGCATTGATAATTACTGGTGATTGGAATGCAAAAGTTGAAAACGAAGAAGAATCGGTAGTTGGAAAATATGACCTTGGTGATAGAAATGATGCCAGAGATCGCATGGTAGGATTTTGCAAGACCAACAACTTCTTCACTACAAATACCTTTTTTCACCAACATAAACAGCGACTATACACATGGATTTCACCAGATGGAATACACAGGAATAAAATCAACTACATCTGTGGAAAGAGATGATGGAAAAGCTCGATATCATCAGCCAGAACAAGGCCAGAGGCCAACTATGGAACAGACCATCAATTGCTCATATGCAAGTTCAAGTTGAAACTGAAGAAAATTAAAACAAGTCCATAAAAGCCAAAGTACGACCATGAGTATATCCCACCTGAATTTAGAGAACATCTCAAGAATGGATTTCACGCATTGAACACTAATGACCAAAGACTAGACGAGTTGTGGAATGATATCAAAGACCGCATTCATGAAGAAAGCAAGAGGTCATTAAAAAGATAGGAAAGAAAGAAAAGACCAAAATGGATGTCAGAAGAGATACTGAAACTTGCTCTTGAACGTTAAGCAGCTAAAGCGAAAGGAAGAAATGATGAAGTCAAAGAGCTGAACAGAAGATTTCAAGGGGTGGCTCGAGAAGACAAAGTAAAGTATTATACACGTGCAAAGAGCTGGAACTAGAAAACCAGAAGGGAAGAATACACACCATGTTTCTCGAGCTGAAAGAACTGAAGAAAAAATTCAAGTCTTGAGTTGTAATAGTGAAGGATTTTATGGGGAAAATATTAAACGACACAGGAAGCATCAAAAGAAGATGGAAGGAATACACAGAGTCACTATACCAAAAAGAATTGGTTGACATTCACCCATTTCAAGAAGTAGCACATGATCAGGAACTGATGGTGCTGAAGGAAGAAGTCCAAGATGCACTGAAGGCATTAACAAAAAACAAGGCTCCAGGAACTGATGTAATATCAATTGAGATGTTTCAACAAGTGGATGCAGCACTGGAAGTGCTCACTCGTCTATGCCAAGAAATTTGGAAGAGAGCTACCTGGCCAACTGACTGGAAGAGATCCATATTTATGCCTATTTCAAAGAAAGGTGATCCAACTGAATGCAGAAATTATCAAATAATATCACTAATATCACACGCAAGCAGAATTTTGCTGAAGATCCTTCAAAAGTGGCTGCAGCAGTATATCAACAGGGAACTGCCAGAAATTCAGGCCAGAGTCAGAAGACGTGGAACCAGGGATAGCATTGCTAATGTCAGATGGATCCTGGCTGAAAGCAGAGAACACCAGAAGGATGTTTACTTGTGTTTTATGGACCATGCAAAGGTATTTGACTGTGTGGATCATAACAAACTATGGATAACACTGCGAAGAATGGGAATTCCAGAACACTTAGATCGTGCTCTTGAGGAACCTGTACAAAGATCAAGAGGCAGTTGTTTGGACAAAATGAGGGGATACTGCATGTTTTAAAGACAGGAAAGATGTGTGTCAGGGTTGTATCCTTTCACCATACCTATTCAATCTCTATGCTGAGCAAATAATCCGAGAAGCTGGACTATATGAAGATGAATGGGGCATCAGGATTGGAGGAAGGTTCATTGACAACCTGGGTTATGCAGATGACACAACCTTGCTTGCTGAAAGTGAAGAGGACTTGAAGCACTTGCTGATGAAGATCAAAGACCACAGCCTTCAGTATGGATTGCACCTCAATGTCAGGAAAACAAAAATCCTCACAACTGGACCAGTAAGCAACATCATGATAAATGGAGAAAAGACTGAATTTGTCAAGGATTTCATTTTACTTGGATCCACAATCAACAGCCATGGAAGAAGCAGTCAAGAAATCAAAAGACGCATTGCATTGAGCAAATCTGCTGCAAAGGATCTCTTTAAAGTGTTGAAAAGCAAAGTAGTCACCTTGAGGACCAAGGTGCGCCTGACCCAAGGCATGGTATTTTCAATCACATCATATACATTTGAAAGCTGGACAATGAATAAGGAAGACTGAAGAAGAAATGACCCCTTTGAATTGCGGTGTTGATGAAGAATATTGAATATACCATGGACTGCCAAAAGAATGAACAAATCTGTCTTATAAGAAGTACAATCAGAATGCTCCTTAGAAGTAAGGATGGTAAGATTTTGGACATGTTGTCAGGAGGGATCAGTCCTTGAAGAAGGATGTTATGCTTGGTAAAGTACAGGGTCAGCAGAAAAGAAGACCCTCAACAAGATGGATTGACACAGTGGCTACACAATGGTCTTAAGCATAACAACAATTGTGAGCATGGTGCAGGACTGGGCAGTGTTTTGTTCCGTGGTATATAGGGTCACTATGAGTTGGAACTGACTGAATGGTGCCTAACAACAACAACAACAAAGGCATTGGTCAGTTTTTCCTTAAAAGACAACCAATTCCAAAGCAGAGGAGGAGTCCACCACCTTCAAGTAAGGAAAGACAAGCAGGAGAGAAGCAGCAGCAGGTGATGGTGTGGTGGGCTTCCCGGCCCCTGGAGGAAGAAAGCTGAATGCCTTTGGGTAGAGACCGAGGGCAAGGGAGAGGCATGCCTGTGAGCACAGCTGGGGAGAGGCTGTCCTGATGGAAGAACTGTACCCTGTGTGTTCCTGAGCCTGAACTGTAACTGTTGCTTCACCAATAAACCCCATAATGGTGAGTGTGGTCTCTGAGTTCTGTGTGACCATTGCAATGAATAATCGAACCCAGCAGAGAAATGGAGATTTTTGTGGGAAGGATAGTTAGTGTCAGAAGTAGGAAAGATGGTGAAGAGAGGAGGTGTGTCTAACCTCCACCTCATAGGAATCACCCTTGGGCTGCTTATCTTGGTTCTCCTTCCCCTTGTGGGATTGAAGGAGGTCAGGCACCTCCCCTATGCTGTGTTTACACAGTCCATGAGAATTTGAGATTCTGTTCTGCATTTTCACCTTTTGATTAGGATTCTATAGAATCTTTGATCAAAATGTTTGGTCATGGAAGTCGGGCACCATCCAGTTCTTCTGGTCTCATGGCAAAGGAGGCAGTTGTTCGTGGAAGCAATTAACCACACATTCCACATCCTCTTCCTATTCCTGACTCTCCTTCTGTTGCTTCCAGACAAATAGAGACCAATCATCATGCCTTGGATGGCCCTTTGCAAGCTTTTAAGACCCCAGACACTACACAATGAACTAGGAGAACAGAAGCACTAAACATGGTATTAGGCCAATTAACTGGGATATCCCATGAAACCATGACCCTAAACCTCCAAATCAAGGAACAAAATTTCATGTGGTATTCGGTTGTACAAAAGCAACCTCAGCAGCCACCTTCTCTCTCTTTTTTTTTTCAGTCATTTTTGTAACTATATCTATCATACAACTTTTGCCAACTCAACTTTTTACAGAGATACAACTTACTGACAGCAATTACAACAATCGGCTGTGTAACTACAATTCTTCCATCACTGTTTACTCCCCCTTTTCCCCTTCTTCCCATCCCTGGTTGTTGTTAGGTGCTGTCAAGCTGGTTCTGACTCACAGCGACCCTATGCACAACAGAAGAAAACACTGCCCGGTCCTGCAGCATCCTCACAATTGTTGGTATGCTTGAGCCCATTGTTGTAGCCACTGTGTCAATCCATCTTGTTGAGGGTCTTCCTCTTTTTCTCTGACCCTCTCTCTACTTTACCAAGCATGATGTCCTTCTCCAGGGACTGATCCCTCCTGATAACATATCCAAAGTATGTGAGACGTAGTCTCGCCACCTTTGCTTCTAAGGAGCATTCTGGTTATACTTCTTCCAAGACAGACTTGTTCGTTCTTTTGGCAGTCCATGGTATATTCAATATTCTTTGCCAACACAATTCAAAGGCGTCAATTTTTCTTCGGTCTTCCTTATTCATTGTCCAGTTTTGCATGCATACGAGGCGATTGAAAACACCATGGTCTAGGTCAGGTGCACCTTAGTCCTCAAGGTGACATCTTTGCTTTTCAACACTTTAAAGAGGTCTTTTGCAGTCAAGTTGTGCAATGCAATGCATCTTCTGATTTCTTAACTGCTGCATCCGTGGCTGTTGATTGTGGGTCCAAGTAACATGCAATCCTTGACAACTTCAATCTTTTCTCCATTTATCATGATGTTGCTTATTGGTCCAGTTGTAAGGATTTTTGTTTTATGTTCAACTGTAATTCATACTGAAGGCTGTGGTCTTTGATCTTCATCAGCAAGTCCTTCAAGTCTTCTTTACTTTCAGCAACCAAGGTTGTTGTCATCTGCATAATCCAGATTGTTAATGAGTCTTCCTCCAACCCTGATGCCCCACTTTTTTTTCATATAGTCCAGCTTCTTGGATTATTTGCTCAGCATACAGATTAAAAAAAAAAAAATTAGATACAGTGAAAGGATACAACCCTGACACACACCTTTCCTGACTTTAAACAATGCAATATCTCCTTGTTCTGTTCAAATGACTGCCTCTTGATCTATATACAGATTCCTCATGAACACAAGTAAGTGTTCTGGAATTCCCATTCTTCCCCATGTTATCCATAGTTTGTTATGATCCACACAGTTGAATGCCTTTGCATAGCCAATAAAACACAGGTAAACATCTTTCTGGTATTCTCTGCTTTCAGCCAGGATCCATCTGACAGCAGCAATGATAACCCTGGTTCCACGTCCTCTTTTGAATCTGGCTTGAATTTCTGGAAGTTCTCCGTTGATGCACTAGTGCAGCTGCTTTTGAATAATCTTCAGCAAAATTTTACTTGTATGTGATATTAATGATATTGTTCAATAACTTCCACATTTGGTTGGATTACCTTTCTTTGGAATAGGCATAGATATGAATCCCTTCCTGTTGGTTGGCTAGGTAACCGTCTTCCAAATTTCTTGGCATAGACGAATGAGCACTTGCAGCGCTGCATCTGTTTGTTGAGACATCTCAAATGATATTTCTTCAATTCCTGGAGCCTTGTTTTACGCCAGTGACTTCAGTGTAGCTTGGACCCTTCCTTCAGTACTATCGGTTCCTGATCATATGTTACCTTCTGAAATGGTTGTATGTTGACCAATTCTTTTTGGTACAGTGACTGTATGTATTTCTTCCATCTTCTTTTGATGCCCTGCATTGTTTGATACTTTCCTTGTAGAATCCTTCAATATTGCAAATCGAAGCTTGAATTTTTTCTTCATTTCTTTCAGCTTGAGAAATGCCAGCTGTGTTTTTCCCTTTTGGTTTTCTGTCTCCAGGTGCTTGTGCATGTCATTGTAATACTTTACTTTGTCTTCTTGAGCCACCCTTTGGAATCTTCTGTTCAGCTCTTTTACTTCATCATTTCTCCCATTTGCTTTAGCTACTCGACGTTTAAAAGAAAGTTTCAGCGTCTCTTCGGACATTCATTTTGCCCTTTTCTTTCTTTCCCGTCTTTTTAATGACCTCTTGCTTTCTTCATGTATGATGTCCTTGACGTCATGCCACAACTTGTCTGGTCTTTGGTCATTAGTGTTCATTGCGTCAAACCTATTCTTGAGATGGTCTCTAAATTCTTATATATATGTATGTATTGAGGTAAGATTCATAAAACATAAAATTAACCATTTTAAAGTGTACAATTCAATCAGTTATGTCTTGCCACCCTCACCCTCCATCTCCTTGGGAAATTGTTGTTAGGTGCCTTTGAGATGAGTTCCTGAGGTGACAGAGTAGAACCACCCCACAGGGTTTTCTAGGCTGTAAGCTTGGTAAAGTAGAGGGCCAGCAAAAAAGAGGAAGGCCTCAAAGAGATAGACTGACACAGTAGCTGCAACAATGGGCTCAGACATGGCAACGATTGTGAGGATGGTGCAGGACTGGGCAATGTTTCATTCTATTGTACAAGGGGTCATTATAAGTCAGAGCTGACTGGACTGCACCTAAAAAAAAAAAACAGTCTTTACAGGAGTAGATTGCCAGGTCCTTCTGAAGTACAGAAGCTAGGTAGGTTTGAACCACCAACCTTCAGGTTAGCAGTTGAGCTTTTAACCATTGCACCAACAGGGACCCTTCCTTGGGAGATAGTGATTATTGTTACTCCTTACTCAAAGAGAAGAACTCCAAGGTTCAGAGAGGTTGACTGATGTAATCAAGGTCATCCATCCAGTAGGAGGCAGTGGACCCAAGGACTCATTGGCTTTACAACCTTTGTGTGACCCTTTCAGGTCCCATGTGGTCCAAACAGTTAAGTGCTTGGCTGTTAGCTGAAAGGTTGGGGTTTGTATCCACCCAGAGGTGTCTAGGAGAAAAGGGCTAGTGGTCTCCTTCTGAAAGATCACAGCCATTGAGTACCCTATGAAGCACATGGGTCTCTGTGAGTTGGAACTATTCCATGGCAACTGTTTTTTTTTGGTGACCTTTTTACTCTAGGAGGAGTCCCTGGTGGTGCAAAAGGTTAACACACTCAGCTGCTAACCCAAAGGCTGGAGGTTCAAGTCCACCCAGAGGTACCTCAGAAGAAAGGCCTGGTGATCTACTTCTGAAAATTCAGCCATTGAAAACCCCATGGAGCGCAGTTCTACTCTGACACACGTGGGGTCGCCATGAGTCAGAATCCATGTGACAGCAGCCAGTGCTGGGTCACTAAGGGCTGCTTCTCTCTGAGGCTTCCTAAGTAATTACACACGGCTGTGAGGCTGAGGGTGTGGCTTCTCAAGTAAGGCCGAGGCTTAGGGAGAAGGCCTCATGACCCCACCCTGCCAGTGCCCGCTTCCTCCAGGAAGACTTCCTCGGCCCCTAACGGCAACTTTTCCCATTGCAGCTAGAATCTCGTGCTGTGATTTTGCTCACGTGTGTGTGGAGAATGGCAGCTGTCTCTTCTCATGTCTGGCCCGTGCCCTGCCTGGCACTGGGAAGGGCTTCATGAAAGCAGAGCTGATCTCTTTAGAAGTCTTGCCAGGGCCTGCCTGTCTGCCTAGAGACCAAGTTTTAGAGGGACTTTAGAGGCTTCCCAGGGGTCGGTCTGTGCGCGGGTTTTTGAAATGCTTTGGGAGGCTTTGCAAAGCCCTGGAAACTTTCCTTTCCCACCAGCTGGGAGCTCAGGATAGGAGCAGTGGGTATGTCTGGCTGGGCCCAGAGCAGGAGGTCAGAAGGAGGTGGGAATGTGCAGGATCCCTGCGTAGGAAGGACTGCAATGATCGGACTCCGGCCCCAGGAGGGCAGCACAGGCTTCTCATTGTTCCGCCCCCTTGGCTTCTCATTCTGGCTGAGCAGGAGGGCTGGGAAGGCTGAGTGAGGCACCAGCTTTGGGAGAAGGGTGGAGGCTGCAGGCTCCCCCCACTCCCAAACTACCACACTCTCAGTCAACAACCTTATGGGGAACTCTGGGTATGCAGAGCCGCTGAGAGGTGGGAGGGATTCCGAATTTGGAGCCAGGAGATCTAGGTGTCTTCCTCAGTCCAGCTACTGATTCACTGGGTCTGTTTCTCCCTCTGTTTCTGTAGCTGTAAACAGCTGAGACTGGTGTGGGAGTCAAAGGAAATCACGGAGGATAAATAAATAAGGAAATCAGAATGACAAGGCAATAATTTTAATGGCTAAGGTGGATCGAGCCCTTATTGCATGACTGTGCTTCCACTTCTCATTGCCTGCTTACACCAACCATGAGAGTGGGCCATTAGTGCTGGTCACCAAATATTTCTGGCTCTCCAGCTCTGGACACATGGTAGGGTTATACCTTCCTGCTTCCTTGTGATGGGTAGGGCCATGCAGTTAGTTCTGGTCCATTAGTTGAGAGCAGAAGTGAGTTCAGTCCGATGCATTTAATAGCCAGTGCACGATTCGCTACTCTCTCCTTCCCTCTGCCACAGTGACAGCAATGCTCCGGAAGGTGGCTGCTTCCTCAGCCTGGGTCCCTCAGCGAAGATGGCATGGAGCAGAGCCCCACCTGACCCGAATCATAACGGACATGGGGCACGACTGAGAAATAAACCTTTGTTGTCATGAGCCACTGGAATTTTGGAGTTATTTGTTAGGGCAGCATAACTTAACCCATCCTGACTGATACAATCCCCATTTTACAGATGAGGAAACTAGAGCTCAGAGAAATTAAGTGATTTTTTCAAAACCACACAGCTGGAACAAAATTAGGCTTGAGAGACTCCATAGCCTGTGTCACTTGTTTGGGAGGCCACCACAATGGCGTTTGCTTGGGTTGGGGTTGCTGTCCTCTGAGGTCCCTTCCAGGCCCATCTATCTTTCCTTTGGTGGGACAGAAGGATGTGTAGACAGAAGGAGGCCATTGTCACTTTGGACCACTAGAGGGCAGCTGAACCCTGGCCTGTATGTAGTTCCTGGGCAGGCAGTGTTCTCCAAGCTACTCCATGGTGGAGAGAGCTGGGCAGAGGGGAAGGGGATGTGGAGATGAACAAGACTCAGCTCTCAAGACCCTAACAGCCTGGCAGGGGAGCGAGATGGAAAATTCTAGACCTTCAAGCTAGAAAGGACCACATGAGGGCATCTGGTCCATATTTGATACGGCACTTGAGGCCCTGAAGGGCACATGCCCTGATGGAAGCTGTACTTGAGTCACTGGTCAAAGTAGGGAGGGAAACCAGGACCCTGCCCTCAGCTCAAGGCTTCATCTCACAGAAATAATGCCGTCCAGTGAGGTGGGTCCTATAAAGGCTTCTACCCTCCCGCACCCCAAGCTGCCCAGGCAGAACCCTCCCATAGCTACCTCTGTTCTTCCTCGAGTCGGGCTGGGCCTCAGGGCCTCAGTGAAGGAGAAGAGGGGGAAGAACTCCAGACAGTTTCCCTCCCCCGCCCACTGGGACCTCCTGCAGGTTGTCTTGGTAACCAGAGTACAGCCAAGTTTGAAAGCCTAAAGCTTGAGGGGGAGAGAATGGAGGAGAAGAGGGGAGGGTCACGGTCACCATTTATTCAGTAATTTCATTGATTCATTCATTGTACAGAAACTACTAAGGAAGGCCGATTCTTGCCAGGGCCTGGGACCCAGAGGAGACTAAAATACAGGCCTCCGGAACCGAGCTGTCCAATAGGGTAGCCACAAAAGAAGATGAAACCAAATTAAAAAATTCAGCCCTTCGGTCACTGCAGCCACATTGTAAGTGCTCAGTAGCTGCCTGTGGCTAACGTTTCCATTATCGCAGAAAGTTCTTTTGGGCACTCGGCCCCCAGAAGCTCATGTGCTAACGACAGCAATGCACAGGGAAGTAGCCCCCACACAGGTGCAATGGCTGCAGTTCCTCACCTGTGGAGAGCAGGTGACGGGTGATGATGAAAGGAGACGTGCGGAGAGTGCCGAGCCTAGATCCTGGCTCAGGGTGAGTGTTTGGAGGATGGCATCACCTTTGCTGCCATGTTATATTTACTGTTTACATGTCCATCTTCCCTGGCACAGTGCCTGGCACAGAGTAGGTGCTCAGTAAACAGAAGTTGATCTCCTCATTGACATGATTATTGCTGTTGCCATGACAGAGGTGGCCCAGGGGCCACTGAGAGCCCTCGGTGCTGGGTGGCCTGTGGGTCTCTTAAAAGGCAGGCCTGGGGCTGAGTCATCTTCCCAACTCTGGGGCCTTAGTACAGGGTCCCACTAGGTGAGCTGCACGGGCTTAGGAAAGAGTTGTTGAAGGGAGCCTACCCAAGCACCAACCTCCAGGAAAAACCCCAGGAGGGTGGGCAGGATACCCTCAGGGTCACGACACTAAACTGGGCATGGGGAATGCAGAGGGAAAGCAGAAGTGAGGTTGCTGCTTAGACCCCCAGAGTGAGGCCAGGTTTGGAGCAACCCTGATCTTATTAGATGCGTCTCTCAGAGGTCAGTCTCGGGGAGACAGCAGACTGGGGGAGGGCAGGCAACCAGGCACCACCCCCCAGGTGGCCTTGCTCCAGGGCAGCCAGCCTGGCCACCGTGAGCCTCCCAGGCCCTTTAGGATTCCAGAGGCTCAGAGCAGTCATTCACTGCCGCCCACTCCTGAGAAGCCAGCCCCTCCTGGCCCCAGAGCCCAGCCCAGCCTAGGCCATGGCCTTGGCTGAGAAGGGATGAAGCTGGTGGGACAAGTCAGGAGAGGGCTGAGCCCAAGGCCTGGGGACTGTGGCCTGGGGGCTGAGTGGGAGCCCATGAGGGGAGCAGAGAGACGAGACCCCTGAGCTAGTCATCATGGCCAAACTCTCGGTGCAGAGGAGGTGAGGTGACCCAGCTACTCAGACCCAGGACCATCAGACCCTTCTTGCTCTCTGATCAAGGTAGGTGGGTATTTGTGTGTGTGTGTGTGTGCGCGCGTGCGTGTGTGTGTGTGTGTGTAGAGGGGTCAGAACTGAGCGATCAAGGGGGGTGGCTCGAGAGGGGATGGGGCTCTGGTGACGTCAGAACAAACAGATCTCAGAAATCCTGCCCCCGGCTCACTCTCTAAGGAGCACTGGTGGCGCAGTGATTAAAGCTTTGGCTGCCAACTGAAAGGTTGGTTATTCAAACCCACCAGCCACTCTGCAGGAGAAAGATGTGGCAGTCTACTTCCAGAAAGTTTTACAGCCTTGAAACCCTGTGGGGCAGTTCTCCTCTGTCCTATAGGGTCACTATGAGTTGGAATTGACTCACTGGCCAACAACAAGAAGCCCACTCTCTGTGTGGGCATGCACACCGAGTGCAGGTGTCTTGTTAAGTGCAGGGAACCATGTGTACCCAGGTATACATGGTTGTGAATAGTGAGGAGGAGAGTGGGGCTGCAGGGATGTGCTGAGTAGGGAGGGGATAGAAGCAGGAATAGCCTGGGGTGCACATATATGGCTGGACACATTTGAGGGGCTGGGGTACCACTGTGAGGTATGGTAAAGTCTCTCCCACCCCAGTTTTCTGCCCCTCTGTCCCTGCCCCAGATCTCAGGGACCTAGCTATGAGATTGGTTGCCTCCTCCTACACCCTGAGCCCCTTACATTCAGATCTAGCCCCTCTTGCAGGCCTGGGCCTGCCCCCCAAGCCTCTTGGCCCAGCCTGCTGTGTTGAAAGCAACAGAAATAGCCTTGTTCCAGAGGGCAAGTCAGATGGAGCTCAGAGTGGGCAGCAGCCAGCCATCCGGGGGTCCTGGAGCCCACCCAGGGAATGGCCCATCCTCCCCAAGGACCAAGTCAGAGACCTCTGCCCCACTCCTGCCTCCAGGGGGCGCTCTTGCTCCTACGCCCTGCCCTGTGCAGCTCTCTCTACCCCTCCCCAACCACCTCCACAGCTCACAGAGCATTTCAACAGCATCCTCACGGGCCCTCTGGCCTCTATCACACTGCCTCTGAGTGACTGTCTGCACCCACAGATGTGACAGGCCTCGGTGATGCTCATGCCCTGGGTCCTTATCCACAGCCTCATCCCCCCACATCCCCAGATACAGCCCAGGAGCCCCATGTTGGATTACCAGAAAGGTACCACACTTTCCCACCTTTGCGCCTTCTGTGTGAATTACCCTAGCCCCAGAGGTGGCCTCCCTCCTTTGACACCACAGGCTGATGGGGAGTCCCATCTACTTCCTTGCCTGGCACCCTTGGGGATAGCAGGCTCCCCAAGGGCAGGGATGATATTATTCACTGGACAAGTCTCCTTCTGTGAATACCTGCTACTTCTCCACTTCTAGGCTTCACCTGCTCCAGGGCTTCCAGCTCCAGCTCTGGCCCAGCCCCACTCCCTTCCACATTCTGGGCCGGAGCCCCAGACCCAGACCCGATGGCCAAGCCTCCTGCCCAGACACCTGAACTCCTATTTTAGCTGCCGTGGGTGTGGACCTGGAGCCCTTCAGCCCCTTCTAGAGGCAGAGGCAGAGGCAGAGGCAGAGGCAGAGGCAGAGGCAGAGGCAGAGGCAGAGGCAGAGGCAGAGGCAGAGGCAGAGGCAGAGGCAGAGGCAGAGGCAGAGGCAGAGGCAGAGGCAGAGGCAGAGGCAGAGGCAGAGGCAGAGGCAGAGGCAGATAGCGCTCCAGTAACAACCGCCCTTCTCTGGGTTTCCGACCTGTGAGGAGTTGTCTACAGAGAGAGGGGCCACACATAGGACCAGGCAAAGGGAAAAGTAGAGTCCCCCTTGAGTTCCCTCATGCTGGAGGCAGCCGATTCCACCCATTGTTGGAAAGTTCTTCTACAGTCATCTGAGCGGTAGCTGGGGAGGTGTATGGTGTGTAAGAGGCCCATGTGGAAAGTGGTGTGGGTATGTAGCCGGTGGGAGCCGAAGGACTGTAGAAGGCACACATACACTCCACTAAGGACCTCGTTGTTATCAGGTACCTGTGGAGTCAATTTTTGACTCGTACTAATCCCATATGATAGAGTAGAACAGCCCCATAAGGTTTTCTAGGCTGTGACCTTCATGGCAGCAGATTGCCAGGTCTTTCTCCTGTGGAGTTGCTGAGTGGGTTTGAACTAGCAATCTTTCGGTTAGCACCCAAGCCCTTGACAGTTGCACCATCAGGGCTCTCACTAAGAACAGTCCCCAAAACAGGGCTCCTTCAGACCTGGGCAGTGCCCCCTGCTGGTCAGAAGGGATGGGGCAGGGCCTCTAGGCCTGAGAGCCTCACTCATGCTTGCCCTTCTCTCTGTTGATTGCCTCAGGGGAAGACAAAAGGCCTGGATGGACCACGATTTTGCTCCTGCTCCTCCAGAGATGCAGCCGCATGGAGCTCCAGGCCCTGGAGCCTCCTTCTCCCACAGTCACCTGCTGGGACGCTCTGCTCGTCCCTCAAGGCTCCCTGGAGGGGTACCCCCTCTCATCCCTGTCCTCAGGAAGACCATCTGCCTGGATGCCTTCCCCCAAAGCCACATCCCACAAGCTTCCAGACGACCAGGCCTTGGCTCCAAGGCCCGAAGCGTGGCCCCACAGGAGATTGGCATTGCCCCAGGGACTGCCCCTGGCAACAGCCCTGTACCCAGGAAGCTCAGCTCTATCTCCTTAACGCTCCGTCAGAACAGCCAGGCACGGCCCCAAGACCCCTACCCTTCTCACTGGGAAGAAGTGCCTACCCCAGACAGGAAGGTTGCTACTCATGGAGGAGGTAGGCTGCTCACTCCAGGTTCACCACCTATGACCCTGGTGCCAGGGGACAGAGTTCACTCCCAGCACCCAGGAAGCCCAGGTCTGGCCAAACCCATCAGGGTGCCCACAGTGGAAAAGCCCCTGGTAAGTTCATACCTGACCCTACCTTTCCAGTCCCGGTTAACCCGGAGTCCACCAGGCCCTGCAGGGCCAGGTCCAGTGGGTCAGGGGCACCCTGTCCCAATGACTGCCCACATGCCCACCAAAGCTTCCCAAGGAAGAGGCAAGCCACGGCCCAGGGGTATTCCCAGATCCCGGCTGCATCTCCAAAGGGCCACCCCTACCTTGGGGCCTGTAACGGCCTTGGATTTGGCTACTCTGGACACAAGGCCAGACACAGCTAGACATTTAGCTACTATGGCCAACAACAGACCTAGCCTGGCTATCAATTTGGATTCACCCAACACAGCCAGACTGAACATAGGAACTTGCACAGAGTTCCCTGTTCTGGATACCAAGCTGGGCATAGCCATGGATTTGACTACAGCAGGAACAGCCAAGTCCCGCAAAGTCATGAACGTGGCTACAGCAGGCACAACCAAGCCAGGCGCAGCCATGAATTTAACTTCAATAGGCAAAACCAAGCTGGGCATATCCAAGGCTACAGCAGGCACAGCCAAGCCAGATACAATCACAGGGAGCACAGCCATGGCTTTGGCAACACCAGACCCTGTCAATCTGGGCTCAGCCATGAATGTGGCTGCAGCGGGCACAGCCAAGTTGGGCACAGCCATGGATTTGGCTAGAGTAAATACAGCCAAGCTGGGCATAACCATGGATTCTCCTGTTTTGGACACAGTCAACCTGGACATAGCCATGAATTCAGTTGTGCTGGTCAGTCCAGACCCAGGCAACGGAGGGGCTACACTGGACAGTGTCATCAACTTGACCACATCAGACATTGCCACCTACCCACTGATGACAAACAGAATCATAGACCTACCCCTGGACCACACTAGAGCAGATGCTGCCACAGACCCAGCCACAGAGTCTGCCATACCGGACCTGGCCAGAAAAGCCAAATGTAAGTACAAAGGGCTTGGCTGGGGTTGTACTGGGTAGCTGGAGGACATGGAAGGAGCATGAGCCTGCAGATGGATTACACTTGGATAGGCTGGGAAAAGGAGGAGGACCAGATCTGGGCAGAGCTGAATGAATTGGGGAGGAAAAAGACAGGACTGAGGACAGCATAGAGCGGGAATACCCTGATCTGGGTCCCAACTTGCCAGTCTGAGGTCAAGCTGAGGGAAGTCATTAGAAGGAAGAATTACAGGCATAACTTGTAGAGGAACAATTATCCTGAATCCTCCCTTTAGCATCTCCCATAGTTGTTTATTTGTCCCCTGAAGAGTTGGAATAATCAGGCGATCTATAGGATCTCCATAAAGTCGGGATCAACTGGACAGCAACTTATAGGTAGGTCCAGCTTGAAAAGCAAACCTGCGCGGTGAAAACAGACTCGCACTTCAATAGTGGGGATTTAACAAAAGTCATCAATGCAGAGTTCCTCTAGGGGTGAGATAGTGACTTCAACTGGGACCTTCTACAGTAATTCCATTCACACTCAGACTTTTAGGAAGGTGGGCGGTTGCCTAATATATGACTCACCTAAAAGTCTCTGTCTTGACCACCCCTACCTCCAGCCCTTAAGTCCTAAAAGGTAAGTTAGAGATTCGATACTGTATATGGAAGTCCTATACAGAACTATGTGGGTCAACACAGGGCCGGGAGTTCATTTGGTTTCAGAGAGGCTGCGACATGCCTAGTCATGCAGCTGGTTGCCTGCTTTGGGTAGCCTTATTCCCAATATTTATAAAGTTCAGAGATTCTGGGATTTGGAAAGACACTTGGAAAGCATCCAGTCCAGTGCCTTAATTGAACAGATGGGGAAACTGAGGCCACAGAGGGGCAGTGTCTTGGTCATGGTATCTCATGGCCAAAGTTAGGGGCAGAGCTGGAGGTGATCATTTGTTCTCTTGAATGTTCTCCTTCTTATGACGTCAAGAATGGATGGGGTCCATCACTTGTATATGTTTCCCCATTGATGGTTCGCTATGAGTCGGAATCAACTCGACAGCTATGGGTTTGGTTTTTTGTTGGTGGTTTGTTAACTAATTCATCAATTATAATAGTAAGTTTCTTGGCTTCTACAGAGTACATTCACATTCCTTATTTCACTTACCATTACACAGGTCAGTGGCATTCTTTAGCTCCCCAACTCATTGTTCCTCAATGCTTTTATGCCTCTTGGCTCTATCACCCATTATTCCTTTTCACTGCTGTCATGTCCATCATTATTCTCTTATTCATTGAGGATTCTGGCCCCTAGCTCAGGTTTCACTAACTCCTAAACCCTCAAAGACGTCTGTGCCCATTGTCCATGTTCATAAGTCATCCATATACTCAACATCCATGTTCTCAATCTATCCATGTATTCAATGCATGCATGTTCTCAATATCTATGTTCACAATATCCGTATACACTTCCCATCCACGTACTTGACATCCATTTACACCATCTACCCATATACTCAACTCCATCTTTCCATCCAGAGACTTAAGTCCATGTACACCATCAATCTGTGTTTGCAACATCCAGGTACTCAACCTATCCAGGTACTCCATGTCCATGTTTACAAGCCATCCAACAGTCTAGTCTTGAAATTGATGTTTATCTTCAAGCCCTCCAGCTACCCACTCCCTATGGCCCTAGTGATCACCCAGGACACTCCACCTCTAAAATCTTCAATACCAACTTACCACTCTTTGACCAGAGTCTTCCATCCTTCCGGTTCTTTCAAGTCCTTATTCCTGCAACATCTGCTCTCCAACCTCACTTAACCTTCAATTTCTAGCCTAGTAGGCCCTTCTGGTTACTCCCATTTCCACCTAGCATCTGAGAAACTATCATCCGAGAAACGATCTCACCTGTACCCTCAATTTCCATGAACCCCCATCTTTCTGTCTCACTCACTAGCAAAGCTACAACCTGGGGCCAACACTACAATCTGGCTTCTCTTCCATGTACAGGAGAAAATCACACCACTGTATAGATTGATGCCTCTAGAAAAGGGCTGTCCAATAGAACTTTCCACCATAATGGAAATGTTCTACACCTGTGCTGTCGAATACTTCAGCCACTAGCTACAGCTCACATTTCTTCCATCCTTAAAAAAACACCACTGACCCCATAACTACGATCAAATCATTTCCTGTCCCTTCCATCCAAATGTCCTGAAAGTGGTCATTGTCTCTATTTCTTCACCTCCTGCTCAGTTCTCACCAGCCTCTGCTCCACCAAGAGCACCACCCTTGAGCAGGACACCACTAACCTCCCAATCGTTCAACCTTATGGCCACCATCTATTCCTTGGTCTCCTGGGCTCCATCGCACCATCCTCCTTGAGCCTCCACTCTCTTGTATTCATTCTCCTGGTTCTCTCTGAGCCTCTCTGACTGACCTTTTTCCCTATGCCCACCTCTTAATTGTTGGGGTCTTCAGGTTGTCAGATCTCTTCTCATCCCACTCTGCATACTCAGTCTGGGGACCTCACCAAGGCTCTGACCCTCACTCCTCCCTACACGACCATAGTGCTCCCTCCATTGGCCCAGCCCTTTCTCCAGAAATGCAGACTCAGACAGCCAGGTGCCTGGAGGACATGCCTACCTGGACTTCTTTTGGGTATGTCCAGAAGTTAGCCCTTTTCTTCTTAGACTGACTCCCACCTTCTCCAATCTTGCTCTCTCACCTGCAGGCACTGTCTCCCCATCTATCCAGTGACTCACACTAGAAGCCTGGTATCCTCCTCTTCCTCGCCACTCTCTGCCGCACCCCATCCGATCTGTCTCCTGACCCTGTTGATTTTCTCTCCTCAGCACTTGTTTGTCCGTCCCTCCTCTCCACCCTCTGCCTCTGCCATAGTCCGGTTCTCACGTCCCCTGGCGAGGCCCTGGTCCCCTCAGCACTCCATCCTGCAGTTGGGCTGCCCCCTTGCCCTCCACACAGCTGTCACGGGGACTCATATATTTGAGGGCAGCATTTCTGGCTTAACTCTTCAGTGACTTGCCATTGCCTGCCTTTGAAGTCCAGTTTCTTGGCCTGACTGCCAAGGCTGCAGACTCCCTCAGCTTTTTACTCTATCTCCCTCTCTGGAATTTTTGTCCACTAACACCCTGCAGCTCTTACCTCTGGGGCTCCCAGGATGCCCACCCCCAGTGGGTCCACCGTACCCGTGGCGCCCCACTCCTGCATTAGGACAGTCCAGCTTTCTGTACATCTGACCCACCAGACCCAGAGCCCTTTGAGGACAGGGACGGTCTTCCCCACCCCTGTGTCCCCAGGGCCTGGCAATATGCTGTCCATTAATGTCCAGAGATTTTTCTGATGGGTAAGTGGAAGCTCAGGGAAGTTCCTGACTAGCCCAAGGTCACAGGGCTCACCATCCCAGCCCCTGACTCAGGCTCTCCCGGAGCCCGTGCCTGGGCAGAACCGCGCTGAGCTAGCGCGGCATCCAACCACCGCGTGATTCACGCGCACGCACAGCCGCCACCGCTGCCACCAGTCCCCTGAGCCCCCGTCCCATCCCAGCCTAGAGGGTAAGGGGCTGGGTGCAGGATCGCGGAGAAGGGACAGAGCCTGGGAGGTGGAAACCTTCTCCGTCCGAGTGCCCCGCGCGCCCCCGGGCCCCGCAGGCCGCCCCGCGCTCGCGGGAGGGCGGGGACGCGTGCCGGCGCGGGCGCCGCGGGAGGGGAGGGCCTCGCGGGCGGCGGGCGCGCGGTCACGTGGGGCGGTGGCAGCAGCGGCGGCGGCGGCGGCGGTGGCGGCATCCGTGCGCGCGGGCAGGGCGGCGCGGCGCTGGGCGAGCCAGGCGAGGTCCGGGCGGGCGGCGCGGGGCGCGGGGCGGTGCGGCTGGGCCGCTGGCCGGGAAGGGCGGAGAGCGCGCAGGGGCGAGGCCGGCTGCAGGGGCCGCTCGCCGGGAGGAGCCCGCGCCCCGCTCAGCCGGGCAGCCCCCCGCCCTGAGCATCTCCCGGAGGACGGAGACAAAGGAGGATTCATGTCCAAAGGTAGGGCGGCCGGCCGGGCCACCAGCGCCCGCCGAGACGAGGCTGCGGCCCCGGCTAGTGGTGCTATCAAGGGGAGGGTCGCTGCGCCGAGGAGCCCACGCGCGGTGACACATGCACACACGGTGGCACACACCGCGAGAGGTACATGTCGGGAGAAATGCACACACAGGAACGTGGGGAGATACAGAGAGAACCACGGTTGAGCACCGCGAGACACGCACACACAGCCGCACCACGCACAGGTACCTGAGACACCTATACCCTGATAGAGACGTGTGTGCGGACACACGGACCCCCTCCCCACACACAGGCAGTCAGGCAAACACGGAGACAGGCAGCAGCTAGTGGTCTCCAAGGCAGCTCGCTGGCCTCCGGGAGACCGGGATGGGGGAAGGGGGTGTTCAGGCCCCTTTGCTCCTGCGGATGAGCGTTTGTGATTTCTTTTCTGGGAGCCCCGGGCTGGAGCTGGGGCAAATGGAATTGTCTTTGTGGGTGGGGGTGGGGTCTTGAAGGCGGCTAAAGGCTGGGGAAGATCCCAAGCCCAAGAAGGAAGAGGGGGACTGGCACTAAGCAAGGGAGGCAGGTGATATTCCAGAAAGGTCCCCTCCGCCTGCGGCCACCTTCCTAACGGAGGGGTGGGGTCCCTGGGCCAGACAAAGACAAAGCCATTCATTTGCTTGTAAATGAAAGTGCAGGGTCCTTGCTGGGCTTGTGGCTGACAGTGCCCTTTCTATGGGAGACTCGCCCAGAGCCCAGTCAGGTTGACAGTGCCTCTCACCGAGCACCTACCTACAGGGCAGGTGGCTCCTGGACAGGGTGCTTCAGACTGAGTCCCTCCTCTCCAAGCCCCCCAGGGAGGCAGACCAGCTGCATCCTGCTGTGCCCACGTCTTGAGCTCTTACCCAGCCCTGGGGAGCCCTCCTCACCCCCTGCTTCGGGGGAGGGTAAAGTTCTCCCCAGGTCTCTGTGAAGGAGGTCTACCCCCTCCCCCCCCGCCCCCATCGTGACCTACACAGCAGCCATGTGCTGGCTAGGGGTAGCTGCAGTGCGAATAGAGCCCCACCTGAGGGAGGAGGAAGAGGATGGTTCTGAAGTAACACCTGCCCTGCTGTGGGGCTTTCATTCATCATTCATGTTCATTCATTCATTCATCATTGCTGAGCACCTGTGGTATGCTAGGTACATTGGAGGCCCACCCATTGCCATCGAGTCTATTCCAACTCATAGCGACCCTATCGGAGTAGAACTGCCCCATAGGGTTTCCAAGGCTGTAATCTTTATGGTCCTTGGAAACTCTGTGGGGCAGTTCTGTTCTAGTCCTATAGGGTTGCTATGAGTCGGAATTGACTCGATGGCACTGGGTTTGGTTTTTTTTTGTTGTTGTTGTTTAATCTTTATGGAAGCAGACTGCCAGGTCTTTCTATAAGACATGGCCCCTGCCTTCAGGAGGGGGCGGGAACTAGCAGATATCCAGTGCCTGCCGTGTACCAGGTGGTTCACACCATGGTTTAGTGTAATCTCCACAGCAACCCCACAAAGCTGGGACCGTCCTCACTTTTCTGCGGAGAAAACTGAGGCTCATGGGGGTCACTCAGCCAGAGCATGTCAGGACCAGAATTGAAGCCCGGGTCAGCTGCCCATCTGAGGTTGGCATGGTGGGACCAGGGCACCATGGGTGTCTCCACCTGGAGTTGTAAGGCAGAGGATGGAGCTACAGAAGCCACCTCCATTTGTCACATGCCCCAGAGGTCTTTGCGTACCTGTTGGGGACCCTCACCAGACTGTGGGCCCTCAAGGGCAAGGACTTGTCTGGGCGTACAAACGTGTCCTTGATGTTTAGCCTAGGGCTTGGCTGGAGTAGGCCCTATTTGATAGCATAGAAGGCACCTGGATGGGATGGAGTAAGTAAATGATCAAATCAATGAACGCAGCGTGCCAAGTACTCACAGGGGGCTGAGGCGGCACCATTGGGCCAGGAAGCGGAGGCTTTCCTGAGGGAGAAGTGCTTGGGCTGAATGTTGGAGGAGGAGTTAGCCAGGGGCTGGAGTGGGGAGGGGTCTCCCAGCAAATGTTACAGCTTGTGCAAAGTCCTGGTGCAGTGAGCGCAGCACATTTGCAGCTACTTGTGGCTGACAAATTGCTGGTTGTTAGCATGTGACTGGCATGTAATTGGCATGTGGTTGGGAGGGACCTGACTTGCCAGCAGATGCTTTGTGCGATGCACACAGTGGGTGCTAAATAGATGCTTGCTGAAAGAGTGAAAGTGAGATCTGCCCACGTACCTACTGAAGGCCTGTAGAACCCATAGAAGTTTCTTGGGAGCCTGGTAGACCCCTTGATTTCTCTCAACCGGGGTCTGTCTTTTGGGAATGCCCTTTTAGGAGGCTGTAGTTGACAGGCCAGAGCTAAGCAGGCCAGGCAGAGGACACACACACTTTGTGCTTACCAGAAAAAATCCCATAAATAAACACAGGGCTCACTTTACAGGTCTGTAAATTGGGCATAAGACCCACCCCCACCTCCCACACCAGGTGGCTCCATCTCACAACACAGGTTGTGGAGACCAAATGGGACTCAGCTGTGGAGGCATGAAGGCAATGACCATGGCCAGCCGGTGTGAGCAGCTGGGCAGAGAAAATGGGGCAGTTAGCCTGGGCGCAGGTGCTCTGAGTGGGGCCGGTGAGCCACGTGCTGGGGAGAGCAGAGCAGGGCCCGGGTGCTGAGAGTCAGCTGCTGCCGGGCTGAGCCAATCTTGCTGCCGCCAGGAGCTGCTGGCTGGCAGGGCTTCCTGGGAAGCAGGAGAGAGCCGGGCCCAACCCTGGGGAGGTCCTGAGGCTTTGTCAGGTTTGGCTGTGACTGGGAGTGACAGGGGAAAAAATAGTTTCTCATCCAAGAATGGGTCTTGCCAGCACCGGTGGAAGGAGCAGGTGGTGGGGTACAAGAGCAGATTCCTGGCGGGGTTTAGGGTGGGGGAGGGAGGCACCCCGTCTCCCTCCTGCCCATCTGCTGCTCCATGAGTCCTCCCGTAGGCTGAGACTCTGCGGGGTGGAAATCACGAACCACAGGACACATTCTAGAATGACAGAGCTGGAAGGGGTCCTGGAGGGAGCCTGGAGTCCAATAACTTGTGTAATTAACATCTGGGGTACTTCCCTTTAACAAGTGCTCTCACGTATACTGCTTTCTTCTCTGCCAGGGAGCCTGTGAACTGCAAACGGGCAGGGGTAGGGGGGGCCTGGAACCCTGAGGCTCTGTGCTTGGCTTTTCTGGGCATTATGTCTCACGTAATGCTCACCATGGCCATGATGGTTATCCTGACTATTTTACAGATAGGGAAAAAGGCTTCTAGAGGGGAGGTGGTTTGCCCAAGTCCACAACGCTGACAAGGAGCAGAGCCAGGCGCTTTGCACCTTTGCCCCACACATCCATTTTGTGGATGGGGAGATGGAGCTGCTCTATCCTGTAACCTACCTTGGGGGACGTGGCCTAACCCACAGATCTCTTGTGTGTGAGCGTAGTCTGATCTGCCAGGGGGATATTTGTCTTTCCCCACTGGGGAAGGGCTGTTTCCTCAACCTCCCTTCTCTTCTGCCACCCCACCGCCCACCCCACATTGTGTCATCTTAGGCAAGTGACTGACCCCACCTGGGTTTCATCCTCTTTCTTTGGTCAAAAGAGCAGTCTTCTTCCTTCCATAGATTTTCAAAACTCTGACCAGGAGGCTGTCGGGAGCTCCTCAGGGTACTGACACACCTGGCTTTGCAGAGGTGTCCGTGAGTCAAAGGGGACACTGAGGCTGGGAGAGATGGTCACTTCTGCAAGGGGGTTGCAGGGGAGCCCTGTTTGCTTCTAAAATCCAAAGCCACTGAGGTCAGTCACAGCCAGTCAACGGATGTTAGACATAGGATCCTAAGGCTGTCTTTGCCCTTTATTGGGGAGGTAGGACACAGGTCCAAATAATCTCAAACATCTCTTAGGTTCTCAACCAGGGGCAGTGTTGCCCTCTAGGGCACATTCTTGGTTGTCACAACTAGGGGCTGCTACTGGCATCTAGTAGAGGCTGGAGATGCTACTAAACACCCTACAATGGAGGACAGCCCCTCACTGTGAAGAATTCTCCAGCCCCACATGTCAGCAGTTCTGAGGTGGAGAAGCCCTGGGTTAGACACACAGATGTGGTGCTTCAGGCCAATGGAGTCATTTGACAGTGCCCTGGGAGCTGGAGAATCTAGGGACTGGCTCTGTGGTCTTAGGCAATTTCTCTTCTCTCTAGGCCTCAGGCTCTTCATCTGGCAAATAGGGGACTTGGGCCAGATGATACCTGAGGTCCCTTCCAGCCCTGACTCCTGATTCTATACCAGGAGAGAAATACAGTGGCACCCCTATGACTCTGCCCCCTCCCACCTTGGCTTGGCAGGGCTCCCAGAGACCAGGACGGACACAGCCATGTCAGAGCTGGTGCCTGAGCCCAGGCCTAAGCCAGCAGTGCCCATGAAGCCCGTCAGCATCAACTCCAACCTGCTTGGCTACATCGGCATCGACACCATCATTGAGCAGATGCGCAAGAAGACCATGAAGACGGGTTTTGACTTCAACATCATGGTGGTCGGTATGGAAGGTTTGGGTGGGTGGGTGGGGCTCCGGGGGCCCTGAGGGTGGGGAGCACAGAGGATCCCATTTCTTCCCTCAGCATGGTCTCAGTCCTGGCTTCTCAAGGAGGAAGAATTTCCTCATGCTGGCCACAAAGGCCTGATGTTTGGAGGCTGCCTGGGGGAGAGGGCTCTTTGTCTTAGTGCTGCTGGAACAGAATATCACAAGTGGGTGGCTTTAGAAAGCAGAAATTTATTGTCTCACAGTTTAGGAGGCTAGAAGTTTGAATTGAGGGCACTGACTCTAGGGGAAGGCTCATTCTCTATCAGCTTGGCGGGGGAGATCCTTGTCTCTCCCAGTATTCCTCTGTTCCTGAGCGATTTTCTCACAGCGTGGCCTCTGTCTTCCCCTGCGTGTGCTTTTTTGTCTCTGAGTCCATGCTGCTCCTTATTAACTCAGAAGTGATTAGGTTTTGGACACACCCTACACTGATAGGACCTCATGAACACAACAAAGAAAAAAACCCTATTTCCAAAAAGGGTTACATCCATATGTATAGGAGCTAAGACTCCAACACGTATTTTTGGGGGACACAATTCAATCCATAACAGAGGGTGATCCCTTCTTCACCAGGGCTAACTGGTGCAGGATGGGTGCTTTGGGTGGGTGATCTGCCCTGGGCCCTTCCCTAGCTGGGTGATATACAGGCATCCTCTTAACCACCTTGAACCTGCTTTCAGGTGTGTGTCTTCCTCTACCTCCAAGAGCTGGTGGGTGGCTCAGATGAAGAGTGGTCTTTTTACTGATCTTTTGTAGTATTTTAAAGCTTAGAGAAAATTTCCAGGAATTTGGTCATCAAGTAGTGTGAATGTTAGAATCACAGAGTAGTAGAGCCGGAAGAAATCTTGGCCTGATTTCAGTTGCTGCAACAGGGACCTGGCCATCAGCCTTCTTTCCTCTTCCTTCTTTATTCCCAAATATTATCCATCATCAAGCCCTGTCAATTTTATCTCATAAATATCTCTCACATCTGCCCACTTCTCTGCATCTCCACTGCCACAACCCTAGGCCAAGCTGCCGCTGTCTCTGTCACCTGGGTTGCCATGGCCACCTGACCCAGTGCCGCTCAATGTGCTGATGTGCGGGAAGGGCTTGGGCCAGAATGTCAGTTGTCGGGAAAGTCTTGCTATAAAAAAAATCAGCTGCACTAAAGTGTGAACGAAGTGTGCATAGTAATGTAGTCCATTTCCATTCTGGTGCAAGTGTCTTATCTCAAGAACCAGTAATGAACAGTCCATGGACACTGCCAGCTGGTCTACAGACCACACTCTGAGTGGCACTGACTCGCCTGGTTCTCTGTTTCCTTTACTGTCGAGTCTACTGTCCATCAGCAGCCAAATCTTTTCAACTTACAAAACTCATCAATTCATGGATTCTACTTAAAGCCCTTCAATAACTCTTTAGCCGAATGCTTAACTGTGCCACTCAGGGAGACCAGTCCTTAAATTTAGGATAAGTTTAAGTCCCTAGCCTGGCCTGGTATTCTCCAGCCCATTTCTTAGCGCTTCCCATCTAGCATTTTATTGCACACTCCTAAGGAACGGTTCTCCTGGACTTGCCACACTTTTTCCTACCTCTGAGCTTTTGCATATACTGTTCCTTCTGTCTAGAACACCCTTCCCCTTCTCGTGGTTCATTCCAAGTCTTTCTTCAGGTTGCAGTTCAGCTGTTACTTTTCCCTAAAAGTCTTCCTTGATTCCAGAGACTAGATTAGATTCCTTTCTGTAGGTTCTTACAATACCCTGTGGGTGTCTCTTTCATAGTGATTAGGTGTTGTGATTGTCTGCTTATGTTTTGGTCTCCCTCACACTAAACGGCTCCTTGAGGGTAAAGATGATGTCTGGCTCACCACTGAATATCTGATTCTAGCCTAGCACTTGGCACTGAAGAATATGTAATGAATGAATGACTTCAGAAAACAGACCAAGAATGGCAAATGCAAGACACCTGGGTCTCTTCTTTCTCCAACAGTGCCTATGGCAGACATTGCTGACCAGCTATGGCCTGTGCTCAGTACTGAGCCCAGATGGAGCCCAGATGGTATTGCCAATTGATCAGTTGGAATTAAAAATGCATTTTATTTGCCATCCCTGGTCTTCTCTAATCATCTCCCTCTCCACCACCCTATCAGCAAAGAAAGTGTGGCTCCAAGGAGCACACTTGGTGAATCCAAAGGCATTCAGGGAACCAACACAATGGGCTCCAGAACCCTAGGCTCTAGCCACCCCATCTGGTCCTTTTACTAATATACCATGGGAATGCTCTCAAACTTTACACTGATTCGACTGGCAGTCCTATGAAAGTGCAGATTCTGAGTCATAGGTCTGGGGTGGGCACCCAGGTGATGACGAAGCTGCTCCACAGTGGCCAGGCTCCTAGGTGTGACCTGTGCACATACAGGGTGGGAAGCACTGCCTAGACCAGTCGTCTTTACTCTTCTTAGCCATGGGGCTCCTCCTTGAAATGAGGTCGTCTACAGGACTGACTGCATGTGTAAAACAGTTAAAAATGGAGCCACAGTGAATGAAGTGGTGGCGAGGGGTGTGTGGCTGTGCCTGCCCAGCTTCCTCTCCTCTCCTCTCGCAGTGCTTTCCCAGGCATTTAGCTCCACAGGATGCTAGGGCTTCTGGAAGCTTAATTTAAAAACCACTATGCTACAGAAGGGACCCTGGTGGTACAGTGGTTACATGTTTGGCTGCTAATCGAAAGGTTGGCAGTTTGAATCCAGCAGCTCCTTGGAAACACTACAGAGGAGTTCTACTCTGTCCTATAGGGTTGCTATGATTTGGAATCAACTTGACAACCATGGGTTTGGTTGGTTTTTTACACTAGATAAACGCAGAGGTTGCCCCTTTCCCAATGGTGAATACAGCCTGGATTTTGGGGTCCTTGGGGCTGGGGACTCCAGGAAGGTGAGAACGTGGAATTCAGTTGACATTTTCCCAAGGCCCTCTCCAGTAAGCAGGAAGCTGGTTATACCTGCCTGCTTTCGCCTCTCAGCACCAGAAGACCATAATACAGCCCCCCTCCATCTGCCAGTGGCCTGGATCACAGCTCAGGACCCTTCAGCTCTAGAATTCTGTAAGCTCCTAGGAGAGATGCTACCAGTGGTTGCTCCTACCTCCTCCTCCTGCCTTGCTACAGGTCAGAGTGGACTGGGCAAGTCAACGCTAGTCAACACACTCTTCAAATCCCAAGTGAGCCGCAAGGCCACCAGCTGGAACCGGGAGGAGAAGATTCCCAAGACGGTGGAGATCAAAGCTATTGGGCATGGTAAGGACAAGGCAGGGACCCCTTGGGCTTGGTGCAGAGTAGGGGGCGCCTTCCCAGAAAGGGGAAAGAATGGGACTTATAGGGGAATTAGAGAAACGAAAGGCAATTTTGAGATAGAACAGAATTAAGCACTAAATTCTATAGTGCTAGTTCAGAAAAGAGAGGGAATGGGAAAAAAATGGAACTTGCCATGGGTAGGATTTAGACAGGTAGAAAGAAGTAGGGAGGGCATTCCAGGTGCAGGGAACAGCGTGAGCAAAGGTGTGAGGTGGAGAAGACCCTGAGCTTGACCTTTCCAATAACTGGTCATTAAGAAGAGAACGAGGCCTGGGTTTCCCTGGCCAGTAAGCTGCAGGGGCATCTGGGATCAGCTCTAGGACTGACTTCTCTGGGGCCTTTTCTGTTCACCACCCTCAGTGATCGAGGAAGGAGGTGTCAAGATGAAGCTGACCGTCATTGACACCCCAGGCTTTGGAGACCAGATCAACAATGAAAACTGGTACACGTCTGCTTCTTTAGAGATTTCTACTTTATACATTCCGCAAGGAAGATAGGAACGTGGTGCAGATTCCCCCACATTGGGAGCCATCTTCACCCTCTGTGCTGGGGTTTAACTAGGGAGACTGGCTAAAGCCTGGGAGAGACAGGGAAAGAGCCCAGATGGAGATCAGGTGTGGGAATGGAGGGGGCAGTGCAGAGGGAATTTCAGCTGAGGGGTTGCAAGGATGTGGGAGTGGATCTGTTACCGTTGGCAGCAGGATAGACAGAATGAGGGAGCTGAGTTGGAAACCCAGGATGGCCTGAAGGCTGTGGCAGAGAGCTTGGCCTGCGGGCCAGAAGTCATAACCCTGGATGAAGAGAGGAGGAGTGAAACCCAGGAGGGAGGGGAGTTTGCAGGAGAGAGGGAAGCTGCGTTAAGGGCACTTAGCAAAGCTGAGTCAGCCCCCAACCAAGAAGGGGATGAAATAGGCTGACCAGAACACAGACAGAAGTTTCCAGGGAGGCATTTGCTGCCAGATAGAGATGGGGACCATTGTGTCCCTATAAGGGAGCTGGAGTCTGCCGTAGACAGGTAGGCTCACCCAGCAGCACAATTGGGAAATAGCTGTGTTGTTCTTAGAAACATACCTGGTTGCCCTCTTCTTTGTCTTTTTTTTTTTTTTTTTAATTTATTGTGCTTTAGGGGAAAGTTTACAGAGCAAATTAGTTTCCCGTTTGATAGTTTGTACATAAAGTGTCCCATGACATTGGTTGCATTCCCCACAATGTGTCAGCACTCTCCCCATTTCCTCCCTGGGTTCCCTGTTTCCTTTTGTCTGGATTTTCTACCCCTTCCTGCCATCTCTTCTTTGCTTTTGGGCAAATGTTGCCTTTTTGATCTCGTATAATTGATTGTTCCTCTCAGGTGTTATTGTTTATTTTATGAGCCTGTCTATTGTTTGACCGAAGGGTAGCCTCTGGGAATAGCCTCAGTTCCAGGTCAGAAGGGTGTCTTAGGACCATAGCCTGGGGAGCTCCTCCAGTCTCTGTCAGGCTAGTAGGTCTGGTCTTTTTTGTGAATTTGAATTTTTGTTCTACATTTTTCTCTCCCGCTCTATCCAGGAGCTCTGTTGTGATCCCAGTCAGAGCAGTCAGTAGTGGTAGCTGGGCTGCCCACTTCTTTGATTATAAGCATGCTCCTTGATAGAGAAAGGTAATATTAACAACAGTAATAACAGTGGATGTTCATCACGATCGAGTACTTTCTGTGGGCCGTTGCTGCGTTAAGCACTTTACCTACTATGTTCTTTCTAATCCTTACATGAGCCCTACCAGGCAATTATTGTTACTCCCGATTTACTTATGCGAAAGGAGAGGGGCAGAGACTTCCCCAGAGCCTCTCAGCTAGTAAGTAGTGGAGGTGGTGAAAGTGTACAATGATTTATGGAGGGGGCAGGGCTCTGCAGGTTCTGATCACCCAGGGAGGGGACTAGGGAGAGAGGGAGTGTTCTACTCTTGCTAAGAGGGAGGCCATCATGGTGGGCTGCGAGGGAATCAGCCAGCAGGTGCACCTGATAAGGTGCAGAATGTATCCTAGACTTGTGTGGAAGGGAGGAATTGAGGTGAGTGTGAGGGGATGGCTACTGACTGTGCCTGAGGTGAGATCCCAGGTATGTCCTTGTGATCCGCCATCTGCTTTCTTCCACCCACAGCTGGGAGCCCATCGAGAAGTACATCAACGAACAGTATGAGAAGTTCCTGAAGGAGGAGGTGAACATCGCCAGGAAGAAACGCATCCCCGACACTCGCGTCCACTGCTGTCTCTACTTCATCTCCCCCACGGGACACTCGTACGTAACCACCCACACCTGGTCGCTGGGCCTGGCTCTGGTTTGCAGCGTCGGCCCCTTCTGGACTGGTTCACACAGCCGTGGCTCAGCTGGGGAGAGCCAGATGGGCTCGGATATAGTCATGGCCCTGTGACCTTGGGAGTCCCCTGGTCCCTGTGTCTGACTTCCTGACCAGGAGGGAAAAGCTGACCAACATCAATCACTATCCTGCCCATGGCATCCCAGCCCCATAGTATGACTGTACCAGCAGAGAGAAGTCAGTATATGTGAGCACAGGGTACCTTGTTTATTCAACAAATACCTACTTCGTACAAGCTCAGTGGGCAGCAGGAAGGGTGAGATGGGGAGGGGCAGGAGTGCTGGATAGGAGCTGGTGTCGGGTGGGCTGTGGGCCCAGCTATAGGCATTTGGAGTGTGGTCAGCCCAGCACTAGAGATGTAGACAGGCAGCAAGCAGAGGGTGTTGGGAACTCTGGTGTGAGGAGCAGGTGGGGCTGCATGGGGGGAATCCTGGGAGCAGGCAGAGGGTGGAGATCTGAATGGGTAAGCTAGCAGCTCACCTGGTTGGGGGGACGGCCTCATGACTTATTACCGAGCTCTTGCTGGGCCAAGTTCAGTTCTTGAGAGGAAGATGCAAACAAGACAGACCCTAAATTTTGGAGGAACGAGAGTATTCAGTAGATGTTCAACAGCGGGGTGGGGTGCAGAGGCACATGAAACAAGAGCCTGTGCCAGGCCCAGGAACTCAATAAAGTCCAGACCAACCAGCAGATGACCTGGGTTAATGAGTCTCCTGGGCTGCAAACTGGAGTCAGATCTAGGCCCAGAGCCTGGGGGAGCTAAGCCCTCAGCCTAGGGGAGGAGTCGGGACCCCAGCTGGGCCCCTGCAGGACTTACTGTGGGGGCTGGGAGAAGCCCATCATGAAGTGCTAGCCAATAGGTAGACTAGGACACTCACCGAGTAACTGTGACACAAGGACATAAAGGTAGGGATGGCAGAACACATATGCTCTCAGGCAAAAGAAATCCCTAGGTCCAGGTGATGAGAAAGGATGTCTGAAGGAGTGGTTTGAATGGGGCTTACAGGCAAGGGGGATTGGGTGGGAACAAAGGAAGAGAAAGCAGTTGGCGGGGCCATGTGTGGGTAGAGGAGTCCAGGGCCCGTGATGCAGGCAGTGAGAGCAGTTGGGTTGAGACAGCATGTGTCAGAGGGGAGAAGGGTGGCAGCCTTTTGGCCTCAGCCAGACTCCCATCCCAGTCCTCCTGTCCCAAGGGTGCCCCTGGGGTAGTAGCAGTGGATGAACTGGGTGGGTCTCCTCTGTGGGCAGAGAGAGGTACAGGAAGTAGGGCAGGGCAGAGTAGCTCTGATGTCCCCGCCTTCTCTGGGCCCCAGCTTGCGACCCCTCGATGTGGAGTTCATGAAACATCTCAGCAAAGTGGTGAACATCATCCCTGTCATTGCCAAGGCTGACACCATGACCCTGGAGGAGAAGTCTGAATTCAAGCAAAGGGTGAGACAGTCCTCCACCTCCTTTTCCTGTCCGTGTTCCTTCCTCCCCCTCTTCTGGGTCCATACCATCTCCTATTCCTCATTGTTCTTTCTCATCCCTTCCCTCAACACTTCTCCACCACTCCCCATGCCGGCTTCTACTTAACGGTTAGAGGCTGGGGCTGGCGGTATTGGGGGCCAATGGTGAAGAAAATTTGGTACAGCTCCAGGCTCCCTTTTTTTCACCCTCTAAACTTAACTTGCCACAGTTACTAACTACATGAATCACCATGAGCAGGAGAAATCACCCCTCAAATGTTAGGTAGCTTGAAGGACTAGACTAATTCATCAATCAACCACCTGCTAGTCTTGATTGGTATTTCCTATCGGCTCAGCCCCGTGTTGGAAGCGTGGGGGGTGGGGGATGCAAGAGAAGTATAAAGATAGTTGCTGCCTTCAAGAAACTTATAATCCAGCAGAATGCTGCAGAGATCCTGGAAGGCTTCCTGGAGAAGGTGACATTTAAGCTTGGCCTGGAAAGAGGGCAAAGATGCTCGGAGGGGCTCACCTCTCTTTCCTGCAAAGAGGAATACAACATGCAGTGGCATAAGCACCGCCTGAGTGGGGTCTGGACTCAGCTGTGCTGATGTCTAGATCCTAATCTCAGGGACCCCAAGATGAGCATGCTGGTTGTAAGGAATCAGGGGCCTGAAGCCTACATTTCCCAGACTCTTCCTTGCCTCAGGCTGGACGGTGGTAATTGTATACCTGGGGCTGTCCCGTATTCAGGTCCTTCCTGCTTCCTAGGACCTCAGTGCTCAGAGATGACTGTTAATTATCAAAGGCTGGCTTATGCTTCTGACTTCAGAACGTGTGCACATGCACGCAGGCACGCGCGCACGCGCACACACACACACAGTCTCAGTTATCTAGTGCTACCATAACAGAAATACCACAAGTGAATGACTTTAACAAAGAGAAATTTATTCTCTCACAGCTTAGGAGGCTGGAAGTTCAAATTCAGGGTGCCAGCTCCAAGGCAAGGCTTTCTCTCTCTGTCGGCACTGGGGGAATGGCGTTGTCATCAATCTTCCCCTGGTCTGGGAGCTTCTCAGCGCAGGGACCCCGGGTCCAAAGGATGCACTCCGCTCCTAGCTTTTCTTGCTTGGTGGTAACGAGGTCACCCTCCTCTCTGCTCAATTTTCTTTTTTATATCTCAAAAGAGATTGACTCAAAATACAAACTAATCCTGTAGATTGAGTCCTGCCTCATTAACATAACTGCCTCTAATCCTGCCTCATTACCACCATAGAGGTTAGGATTTACAGCATGTAGGATAATCACATCAGATCATAAAATGGTGGACAACCCCCCAATACTGGGTATCATGGCCTAGCCAAGTTGACACACATTTTTGGGGGACATAATCCGTAACACATACACACACACCTCTTTTCCATTATCCTGACACCTGGCTGCCTTGCTTCTCCTTGCCCCCTCCATAGGTTCGCAAGGAGCTTGAAGTAAATGGCATTGAATTCTACCCCCAGAAGGAATTTGATGAGGACTTGGAGGACAAGACGGAGAATGACAAAATCAGGGTGGGTGCCGGGGCTGCTGTTCTCATGCAGTTGCCCTCCTGATGCTCCACGATGCCTGTCATGTGCCTCTTTTGTCATTGCACCTACTTTTCCCTTTCTGTTCTCTCTTCCCCGCCTTGCTTGACCCAAACCAGAAGTTTCGGGGGAGAGGGCAGGGCAGGGCTATGAACACACAGAGGGGGCTCCTGGCACCCAGCAAGCCGATGCTCCGCTCCTCCCCAGACCACACAAAGATGCCTTCTTCCCCACAAGGCCTGGAAAACCCTAGTGTGGGGTGGTGGGAGGTCAGCCTGGGATCCAAGGGATCCACACTCTAGTCAAAGCTCTGCCTCAGTATCCTCAGACCAGATGACCAGTTTATAGGATTTGTTGTGTTGTTGTTGTCAGGTGCCATCAAGCTGGTTCTGACTCGTAGCGACGCTGTGTACCACAGAACGAAACACTGCCCAGTCCTGCGCCACGCTCACAATCGTTGTTATGCTTGAGCCCATTGTTGCAGCCACTGTGTCAATCTATTTCATTGAGGGTTTTCCTCTTTTCCTTTTACAGGCTTTATTTTTCCTCAACTAACTCTTTTAAAAAATTAAATCTCAGAATCCAATATGTAAAACAAAAACAGCTGCTTTGGCTAAGCAATGTGGGGCACAGAACCCTGCCTTCTAGGGAGCCCCTGGGATGCATTCTGGGGATCAAGGCTCCATGGAGCCCAGCTTGGGAAGCATGGCCTATGCGATTTCTCAGATCCCTCTCAATTCTAAAATCCCGCGATTCTGTGATTCTATGTCAGGATCCTGAGGTCTAGCCTGGGCTTTTGAACTTACCCACTGTAACCTGGGACATTACTTCCCCACTTTGGTCTTGAGTCTCCTCCTCCATCAGATGTAGAGATCTAGTAGAAGCCCCTTATCTGATGTAGTTGGGACAGGAAGTTAGTTAATTGAAAAAGTCAGTGGAAGCGAGAAAATCATTTAAGAAAAATGATGCATACAAACCTTAAATGTTTTATTAAAACTTTAACCTAAAACATATATGTCACATTCATTGAACATCCTTTTCATATGGCGCCAAGGCCTCTGTGACGATAAATCCAATCTTGATGCAAAAGCAAGTCACCTTTATCAAGTCTTTCAACTTAATTTTCAGAGAAACAGCTGTCTTTCCACAGTCCTGTGTCCTCAGCTTTACGTAGTACCGGATGTATGCAATTACAGTAACAAGTTCACATCAGACAAGTCTGCTTGGGAACAAGCGCAGCTGGCTGTTGGTGGACATAGAGCCCACCTGGTACAGTAGAGGGGCCTGCACGTGATAAAACATAGCCTTGGAGCTAGAGAGTTAGTGGGCTGTGGGCTTCTGCCTGTAGGGTTTTTAAAAAAATTTTATTATGTTGTTGTTGAGAATATACGCAGCATGACATAACACCAATTCAGCAGTTTCTCCATGTACAATTCAGTGACATTGATTACATTCTTCGACTTGTGCAACCATTCTCACCCTCCTTTTCTGAGCTGTTCCTCCATTAACATAAACTCACTACCCGCTAAGGTTCCTATCTTATCTTTCAAGTTGCTGTTGTCAATACGATTCCATATAGATCTTAAAAAAGCATAATGCTCAAGTCTGCCAGTAGGTTTTATAGATGTCTCAGTAACTCCGGCCAGTCGTTGGGTAGGTGTATTAGTGTCTTCTGGCTGCTGTAACAAATACCACAAACTGGGTGGCTTATAAAACCAGAAAAACCCAAACCCATTGCCGTCAAGTCAATCCCATTCACCATGAGTCGGGTGGCTTAAAAGAACAGAAATTTATTGTCGCACCCTTCTGGAGGCTGGGAGTTCAAGGTCAGGCTGTGTTGATTACCTCTGAGGTTTTGAGGGAGACTCTGTTCCATATCTCTCCTAGCTGCTGGCCCCCCCCCATGTTCCTTGGCTTGCAGCTGTAGAATTCCATGACATTTTTCCTCCTGTGTGTCTGTGTCTCTCTCTTTTGTATGGACACCACCCAGACTGGGTTAGAACACACTCTACTCCACTATGACATCATGGCAACTGATGACATCTTCAGAGACTCTTTCCAAACAAGGTCACGTTCACAGATACCAATGTTTAGAACATCAACGTATCTTTTTAAGGGGCACAGTTCAATCCATAACAGTGGGTATTGTTGGAGAGAGGTTCTGTCTACCCGAGCTAGCTCATAGACTTGTTCCAAATCGCCCCAGTGTGTGTTAGAGCACTATGAAAAGTGCCAAGTGTCCTGCAGTTGAAGGAAAGCTGACTCACTGGGGTTACCGGCTAGAAAGTGGTGCAGTCAGAGTTTGAGCTCAGGACTCCTGACTCCAAGTCCAGTGCTCTTTAAGAGACAAGCTCCTTGCCCTCATCCACAGTGGGATCACTGAGCAAGCATCAGAAATGGGTTGTGGTTCAGGCTAGCAGCCCAGACCTGAGTTCCAGCCTGCCCATGGATGCCCAGGTTGTAGCAGGATGACTGTGCGCGTGTGTCTGGTTGTGTTTCTGTCCCCCTCCAGCAGGAGAGCATGCCCTTCGCGGTGGTGGGAAGTGACAAGGAGTACCAAGTGAATGGCAAGAGGGTCCTCGGCAGAAAAACTCCCTGGGGGATCATCGAAGGTAATTCAAGGCATCATCTTGAAGAACTGGCAGCTGATCAGTTATACAACAGCCATTTATTAAGCATCTGTAGATCAAGGGAGGAGCCCTGGTGGTGCAGTGGTTAAGCACTTGGCTGGTAACCAAAAGGTCAGTGGTTCAAACCCACCATCTCCATGGGAGAAAGACGTGGCAGTCTGCTTCCCTAAAGATTTACAGCCTTGGAAACCCTATAGGGCAGTTCTACTCTGTCCTATAGGGTCACTGTGAGTCAGAATTGACTCCATAGCAACAGGTTTGGTTTTTTGGTTTATAGGTCAAGGCACTGGCCTAGGATCCAAAAAAAGAAAACTCGTTTCCATGGAGTCAGTTTCAACTCATGGCAGCCACATGTGTTACAGAGTAGAACTGAGCTCCATAGGGCTTTCTTGGCTGTAATCTTTGTGGAAGCCTCACCGTGCCTTTCTTCCACGGTGCTCCTGGGTGGGTTCAAAGGCCAGCCTTTTCTGTTAGCTGCTGAGAACAAGCCATTTGTGCCACCCAGGGAGCTTGGCCTAGGATACCAAACTAAACCAAACTTGTTGCCGTTGAGTTGATTTCGACTCACAGCGAGCCTATAGGACAGAGTAGAACCGCCCCATAGAGTTTCCAAGGATAGATGCTATAAGCTGAATGCCAGCCAGACCCTGCCCGTAGGAAGCTTACAGTCTAACTGGGAAGACAAGACTTAACAGGCAGGAAGCAGTGAGAGACCAGTTTATCCCCTGACCGGGAGGCACCGACTCGGTATATCGAAGGAGTTTACAACGTGGAGAGATTCGTAAGGTCTGGAAAATTCAAAGGTAGGTTTTCACTTGGAGTGTGATGTGATCTGACAAACTGCTGAAGGGTTGTTCAGATGTGACCATTTTAGTTTTATCCTGAATGAGTGACTTTGGGCAGGTGATAACGACTCTGAAAGTTTTCAGAGTCACTTCAGTTATCTCCCTCAATATGATAACCCTGTGAGGGGAACAGGGTAGGTGTGACTGTTCTCAGAATACGAGCCACCAGAGCACTTGAGTCTCAGACAGGCTAAGTGTCTTGCCCAAGGTCACATAACTTGCACTTCAGACTTGGATATTTTGATTCCAAAACTAAGGCCCATTCCAGTGGATTGTGTTGTCTCTTATTTTCCTATGACCCTTTGTTGGTATTTTTTTTTCCTAGCATTTCCTCATTATCGGCCTTGAATTTCAATCATTCAGGAGAATGGCTGTCTCACTCATTAGATTGTGAGTCTAGAGGGTTCACGTCTAAATCATTGTCCGGCTCTCACAACCCTTGACAAGTGCTTTGCCAGTAGTAGGGCTCAATCTATGTTTGCCGAATTGAACTTACAGCTTGTGACCTTTCTGAAATTGTTTGATTGTTATTTTCTATGTGTGTTACTGTCTTCCAATCAGATTATAAGCTTCCTCAGGATAGAAACTGCATCTTAGGCCTTGGGCAAGTTTCTTTGACTCCCTGTGTCTTAGTTTCCTCATCTGTAAAATGGGAAGAATAGTAATCCCCATTATCTGTTACTTCACAGAGGCTAGGACAGTACTGTGCCCATTGTAGCTGCTTAAGAAATATCTGTTCAATGAGTAAAATCGAGTATACCAAAGTGGCAATATGAGAAAACCTCCAGAAGGGTTATACTAACCTGTCTTGTGGCTCTCTCCCGAAAGTCCCCATGACCCTAGCAGAAGTTCACCTGCTGGGGTTGCTGCATTAATGAACACCTGTTTTGTTTTGCTTTGTTCACAGTGGAAAACCTCAACCACTGTGAGTTTGCCCTGCTTCGAGACTTTGTCATCAGGTAAGATGCCCACCCCCCAGGCAAATGGCTGGTTTAATTTATTTGGGTTCAGAGGGGAATGTGACTGTGACTGTTCAGGCACACTTCCTCAGTCTCCAGGTCTCTCTGACAAGAGGTTTCTGCCCCAGGTCCAGCTCCTACATGGAGCAGAAAGGGCTGTAGAAGCACCACCGGCTCTCTGGAGCGGGTCTTAGCTGTTGGGTCCAGTCCATCCAAGCGATGGATTAACCTCAGATGTGGGTCACCTCCTTCCCCCGCCCCTAATCTCAGTCCTCTCTCTTCCCATCCTGTGTCCTTCAGGACCCACCTCCAGGACCTCAAGGAAGTGACACACAACATCCATTATGAGACCTACAGGGCCAAGCGGCTCAATGACAATGGAGGCCTCCCTCCGGTGAGCGTGGACACAGAGGAAAGCCACAACAGTAACCCATGACGACCCCTTCTCTGTATCATCACACATAGCCACTTTTCCACACACGCACATCCCAAATACCACCACCAACCACCACCTTTCTTTCAACTCTGTCCCACAGGCCTGCCTGGTATTTGTAGAACATCTTGTCTGCATATTGTGTGTGTATGTATGTATGTATGCATGTATGAGAGGGAGATAGTGCGTGTGTGTGTGTGTGTGTGTGCGCAGGGTGAGGTATTTTTACTGCCCTCCCTGGAAAGTCCCTTGTAAGTTTGGTTCCTCCATGACTGTCCATTATCTGTCTCCTTTCCTTGTGTCCCAGAACAAAGTCGTACACCTCCCTCAAGAGGTCTGGGAGAGGTTCCATTTAAAACTAATGGGAGCAGGTGGGCCACATGCAACTCTTCCTCGTCTCTGAATATGCCCACAAATGGGGGCTGCGGAGATTCTCCAAGGACAGGCAGTGGAGCTAGAGCTGGGTGGCAGGTGACTCAGTCTGGGGGGTGGTCTGGGGTAAGGCTAGGACTTACTGGGAGAAGGAAGGTAAAAGAAGAGCAGAGAACTGTGCCAGAGCTGGCGTCCTGCAGAAAAAGTTAGTGCTTAGAAGTGGAGAGCTCCACCCTTGGGTCTGTGTTGTGGTCACTGTCCAAAGGCTGCACCTGTCCCTGTCCCTGGCTGCTGCTGCTTCCCGCACCTTAGTCAGTTGCCTGCCTCTGCTTCCCACTCCCTCTTTTTTCCTTTCCCACCTTTCTTCCTATGGTCCTTTCATCCTTCAGCTCTCTGACATCTTTCACTTCCTTTTAGACTAATCCACTTTAGCTTCATTGCTATATTGAAAATTTATGCCCAGCCTACTTCCCAAAATGATTTCAGACCACCTTAAAATCACAAGCAAAAGCACGGGACGTGGAAATTGAGATTGCAAGAGAAATCAGAGCCATAGAGAAGAATGCGCACGAAAGTTTTCTGCAGCCGAGTGCTGAAATTGGCCCTGAACTTGTGGGCAGCCAAGGAAAAAGGGAAACACAGCGAGTGTCATCGTCCCTGATGGCTGGTTCAAGGAAGCACATGGGTTGGCCAAGTGAGACAACCTTTTTTGGGCACTAAGTTCTAGAAGAACTAACTAGTTCTAAAGAAGTATCAAAAGCAATGGACAATTTTTTTTTTTTTAGTAGTTTAACTTAGACAATTTTTACACTGTATCTCTTTATCAAATATTCTTTCTCATTTAAGCCAGCTTCTCTGTGGCTTTCTTCTCAGATACACTTATCCTCTCTTCACTTACTCTTTTCTGTTCTCCCCTACTTTTGTGCTGAAGCTAATTGCATTTGTGTCTGTCTGTCTCTCTGCTTTATCCCCTTCCCCCTGCCTCGACTCCTGTAGACATTCCCAGCAATACTCACGATCATACATTTAGCCTTTTCTCGCCTTTCCCTTCAACCCTCTTCTTATTAATATCTCCTTGCCCCTGTACATTTTACAGACAAGTTACTCTTTTTCCTTTAGTCTGTAAGGCGGCTGAAATTTGGGCTGGGAAACCCATCTAGCTGTAGGGAAGTGAAAACGCGTAGTTACTGTTTACAATAACCCCAAACCACCTCTTGTCCCATCTCCTGGTCCAGCCCCAGGCGTTTCACTGGCCTCTACAAATCCCGGCATTTCTAGTGCGCTATCACTCACTCAGGTGCTAGGAAAACACAGACTTAGACCCAAGAGTCTGTGGACCAGGAGCAAAGAGGTGGCCCTCAGTTCGCCAGTGACCCAGAACCTATGGCCTCAGTCTTTCCCGGTGGCTTACCTTCTAATCCAGCGCACATTCTCCCTGGCCCAGGGTTCCCGGATAGGCATCTGTTGGGATAGAAGAGCAGCGGTGTTGCAGCCCGAAGGACAGATCCCTGGCTTACAGTGAGCAGTCCTGTGTGGGGACTAGGACTGAACACCTAGGTCTCGCAGGGCCAGATCTAGGGGTGAGGGTGGTGGGCGTGGAGAGGCTGAGTAGGAGAATGGTGCTTGGTGCCCTTAAAACATGAGCTCAGCCTCCCTGGAGAAGCTTTTATGATATGTCTACTGCCAGCTGCTGGTCTCCACACCTTCAACCATTCTCAACCCCCTGCAGGGAGAAGGCCTCCTCGGCACTGTCCTTCCACCTGTGCCTGCCACCCCCTGCCCCACTGCTGAATGAAGGCCATTTCAAGCTGCTGCTCCCTCCATTCCTCTCAGCCGTTATCTCTGCAGGGCCAAGCCCTCCTTAGCGTTGTGCTTGTCTAGCCCACCACCACAGCCCCCCTCAACTGGTGGGAGGGGCAAGCTGCCTCTTTAGGACAGTTGCTTCCTCCATTTACCCAAGCCGTCCCTCTCCTCCCAGTGGAATGGAGCTCTCGCCAGCACTGCTCTGCTCCATCACCTGTCAGCCGGTCCCAGCCCATCTGTAGGGAGAAAGGACTCATCAAGAGCTTCTTCTGCCCCTGCAAACCCATACCAGCTACTTGTGACCATCTCTGAGGGAAATGGCATTGCTCCCTCCCGTTCATCTGCATGAGCTACTCTTGGCTCCCTTCAAGGGCCAAGAAAGCAACTTTTTTGCTTGTCAGATTCGTGGATGTCAGCTGTCGTGAGCCCTGATGTGGGACAAGGGTGTCTCCTTCATTGAAGGTATTCTTAAGGATGGGTTACTCAGATGTGGGGGAGTCAGGGCTAGGATCAGTTATTAAAAAAATCCCCACTTGTGGCTGGCCCAGAGTGCAGTTACACACCTTCCCCAAGCCGCACTGCAGCCACTTAGGAAGAGTAGTTTCCCTGGAGAGACGTTTCTAGAGCTGACTTCCTTATCCCCAAACTTAAAAAAAGAACCCCCCTCCCCACAAAACCCCAGAGACCCATAAGATGTGAACTCTAGGAAGAAAAAAGACACCCTTCTGACCACTTAGCAATAAGAGGGATCTCTTCCCACCTACCCTGACTAACCCTGCCCCCCACCCACGATAATGTGAGTAAGGAATTAGCCTGGCCACAGGCGGTCGCTGTAGGCTAATGGAAAATACCCAGTGGAGGGCAAAGCCCCCATTAGATGCATGAATGTTTGCGAATGTCGGCTGCCACTGCCCCCAGACACTGTGTCTTTATGGAATCCCCCCTCCCCCACCACCATCTCCACCTGGACACAACTTGCTCAAAGGCTGGTGACTTGTGGGCCATTCATCGCCAACCAAGTCCTGATGGCACAAAAGGCCCAAGCCTAGGGGATGCAAGAACGACCCATTTCTTCTTAAATGTTACCAGTCCCAGCCAACCTTTTGGTGACATGATGGCTAAATGTCCCAACTGAAAACAAGCCAACAGACGAACACAAACTGGTCATGTAAATGTTGCTAGACTTTGTGTTGTACAACTAAACATTGCTGTTTGAACAATAACTGCCTGGCCTGTGTCTTCTTTGTGGCCCTCACTCCTTGCCCAAATGAGCCACTACGTCATCTCCCCATCTGTGGAAGGTGCGGCATGAACTGTCTCGGTAAGAAGTCAGACCAAACCAAACCCTTTGCCTTCAAATCGATTCCGACTCAGAAGTAGCCAAAGAAATTTCACATGGGAACCATTTAGTGAGGTCAGTTCACCTTCAGATGGTGTGAGGTCATACCCCAGTCTTTACTCTCTGGGGTTTTATATACAAAAGGAGTGATGGAGCTATTTCACTTGACCTTGAGGGATGCTGTGCTCTACACAGCCTGTCTCCCTCAATGGAAACAATGTTGACTTTCATTCAATTCATTTTCTAGCTTTCTCCTGAAGGCATGAAGACTACCCCAAGTAGAATGCAAAATGATACAGTTGCTGTGGAAAAGACTGACAGTTCCTCAAAAAGTTACACATAGAATTACCATATGACCCAGCAATTCCTAGACTGAAAGAGAGCTGAAAACAGCAACGTGAACAGACAGGTGTACACCAGGGTTCATTGCAGCGCTATTCGCAATAGCCAAGACAGTGGAAACAGCCTAGGTGTCGACATGAATGGATGAATAAACACACAAACAAAATGGAATACTACTCAGCCTGATCCATACTGCAACGTGGATGAACTTTACAAACCTTGGGCTTAGTGAAATAAGCCAATTACAATAGGATAAATGTTGTATGATCTTGCCTCTATGAAATAACAGGAATATGCAAATGTATGAGGCCAAAGTTTATTAGTAGTTACCAGGGACGGGAGGGAAAGGAAAGGGGGAGCTATTGTTTATGAAGCAATGAGTGTTTACAGTAGTGGGAAATTTGGGAAAGGTTATGGGTGAAGGTTCCACACTATGACCGATACCACTAAATTGTACACCTGAAAATTTTTTTTTTTTTTTTTGCCTAAAGAAAGACTACCCCAAGTCTATGGAAGCAGTGGGCCCATCTTGTCTGGAGATGCCCGTTTTACAGTGAATGCTTGTATTTAGGAGTTAAGAATTTAAATTTAAGGCACTAGCTTATGTCTTTCTTGGACTTGAAAAAATTCTTCCCCTCCTTGAGGTGCACTCTTCTGTAGCCAGCAAATAACACGATTCTCACCTGTGTATTGGAAACCCTGGTGGTGTAGTGGTTAAGTGCTACAGCTGCTAAGCCAAGGGTCGGCAGTTCGGATCCGCCAGACACTCCTTGGAAACTCTACGGGGCAGTTCTACTCTGTCCTATAGGGTCGCTATGAGTCGGAATAGACTGAACGGCACTGGGTTGGGTTGGGTTTGGTTTTCACCTGTATATTATTTCTGTGAATTTGAATGTGACAACTGTATGCAAATACATTTACTGTACTGTAATGTTGTATCAGGGCTTGTCTACAATTAGGAGTAAGAATCAGGATCAGCACAAAGCTGGTTCCTATGAGGCAGAGGTCAGACATACCTCCACTCTCTGAGTTCTTCAGCATTTCTGACACCAGCCAGCCCCTGCCACCGCCCCCACACTACTCTCTATTTCTCTGTTGGGTTCAAAAATTCACTGAAATGGCCACACAGAACTCACAGACCACACTCACAATTATTTATTATTATTATTGTTGGGAATATACACCACTTCAACCATTTCTACATGTACAAATCATAACATTGATTATATTCTTTGAGTTGTGCAAGCATTCTTACCCTCCTTTTCTGAGTTGTTCATTTCCTATTAACATAAACTCACTGCCCAAGTTTCCTGTCTAATCTTTTGAGTTGCTGTTGTCAGTTTGATCCCACATAGATAGATATTAAAAGAGCATAACGCTCAAGGCAGACATTTTTTACTGGTTAAGCTAAACTATTGTTTGGTTTTAAGAAGATTTCAGAGGGTATTTTTGGTTTAAGGTTTAACAGTGATCTCAGGGCAATAGATTTGGGAGTTCATCCAGCCTCCATGGCTCCAGAAGATCTGGATTTCATGAAGATTTGAAGTTCTGTTCCACATTTTCCCCCTTTTGATCAGGATTCGTCTATAGACTCTTTGATCAAAATGTTTAGTAATGGTAGCTGGGCACCATCCAATTCTTCTGGTCTCATGTGCATTGGGTAAATCTCCTACAAAAGAACACTTCAAAGTGTTGAAAAGCAAAGGTGTCACTCTGAGGACTAAGGTGCGCCTGACCCAAGCCATGATATTTTCAATTGCCTCATATGCATGCAAAACCTGGACAATGAATAAGGAAAACCAAAGAAGAATTGATGCCTTTGAATTGCAGTGTCGGTGAGGAATATTGACGAAACAATGGGCCGCCAGAATAACAAGTCTGTCTTGGAAGAAGTACAGCCAGAGTGTTCCTTAGAAGCGAGAATGGTGAGACCTCATTTCATGTACTTTGGACATGTTATCAGGGAGGACCAGTCTCTGTGTTGCTGGGTGAAAACCCCAGGTTTTGCTTGGCGGGACTTGTTACAGCCAATAAACAAGAGGCCGAAGTAGGAGATCAGAAGAATGCCTTTATTTTGTTGTACAAGCAAAGGAGCAGTCAGGGCTGTTGCCTCCAAGTCTGCTCCCAGGCAGCTTTGGGAGGTGGGCTCTTACAGATAGCAGCCAAGGAAATGCAAATTCATCATGAAAATTCAGGATTGAACTTCACCCAGGTGCTCAGAGCGTGGGATGACTAAGCGTTTTTCTTTAGACAAGGGTCCGATCCCCAGGATGGAGAAAGAGGTTGATTTTCTTTCATTAGGATATTAAGTCTCTCCCCAGAGGCCATCTATGGCTGTCCTGTAGTTACCTCGTCAAGGACAATTTTAGAAGACTGTGCAGCTTATTCTGCTGGGTTGTAGGAGGATAAGCCAGAGCAGGTGTCTCTCCGAAGAGTTGGGCTCTGGGGCTGCCTGCTTCATCTGGAGAAGAAAATCACGCTTGCTAAGGTAGAGGGTCAGCAAAAAAGAGGAAGACCCTTGATGAAATGAACTGACACCGAGGCTGCGACAATAGGCTCAAACATAGCAACCATGGTGAGGATGGCACAGGACTGGGCAGTGTTTCCTTCTGTTGTACATAGGATCGCTATGGGTTGGAACTGACTCGACTGCACCTAACCAAAAGATGGCAAAGGAGGCAGGTTCGTGGAGGCAATTAGCCACACATTCCATTTCCGCTTCCTCTTCCTGCCTGTCCTTCTTCCTCTGCTGTGCCTTGGATGACTGCTTGCAAGCTTTGAACACCCCGGGCACTATGCAATGAACCAGAAAGTAGAACAGAAGCACTAAGGTTATTATTAGGCCAATTAACTGGGATGTCCCATGAAACCATGACCCTAAACCTCCAAGCCGGAGAACCAAATCCCATGAGGTGTTTGGTTGTACATAAGCAGCCTCAGCGGCTACTTTTTTTTTTTTTTGTCATTGTTGTAAATATACCTATCACGCAATTTTTGCCAATTCAACCTTTTACCAGTGTACAACCTACCGACAGCAATTACATTAATCGGCTGGGCAACATGACCCTTAATCAATGTAATTTTTCCATCACTGTAAACTGAAACTCAGTACTCCATACGGCAATAACCCTCCCCTTTCCTTCTCCCTCTCACCCCTGGTAACCACTAATGAACTCTGGTCTCTATACATTTGCCTGTTCTTGTCTGTTTATGTAAGTGGAATCATACAATGTTTGTCATTTTGTGACTGACTTGTTCCACTCAGCATAATGTCTTCAAGTTCCATCCACACTGTAGTATGTATCAAGACTTCATTTCTGTTACTGGCTGGGTAGTATTCCATTGTATGTACGTAGCACATTTTGTTTGTCCATCTATTTGTCGATGGGCATTTATGTTGTTTCCACCTTTTGCCTATTGTGAATAGAGCTGCAGTGAATCTTGGCATACAAGTCTGTTTGAGCCTCTGCTTTCAAGTCTTTTGGGTATATAGCTAGGAGTGGAATTGCTGGGTCGTATGATACTTCTGGAAACCCTGGTGGCGTACTGGTTAAGTGCTATGGCTGCTAACCAAAGGGTCGGCAGTTTGAATCTACCAGGTGCTCCTTGGAAACTCTAGGGGGCAGTTCTACTCTGTCCTATAGGGTCACTATGAGTCGGAATCGACTTGACAGCATTCGGTTTGGTTTTTGGTTTATGATACTTCTATTTTTAGTTTTTTTAGGAATTGACACACTGCTTCCCCAACGGATATACCATTTTGCTTTCCCACCAGCAACGGATAAGCATTGATTCCAATTTCCCCACATCCTCAACATTTGTTATTTTCTGTTTTTTTTTTTTTAATTTTTATTTTAGCTGTTGTAGTGGGGGTGAAATGGTATCTCATTGTGGTTTTGATTTGCATCTCTCTATGATGGCTAATGGGAAACCCTGGTGGCGTAGTGGTTAAGTGCTACAGCTGCTGACCAAAAGGTCGGCAGTTTGAACCCAACAGGCGCTCCTTGGAAGGTCTATGGGGCAGTTCTACTCTGTCATATAGGGTCACTATGAGTTAGAATCAAATTGACAGCAATGGATTTTTTTGGGTTTTGATGGCTAATGACGTTGAGCATCTTTTCGTGTGTTTGGTGGCCATCTGAATGCATGGTGAAATATCTATTCAAGTCCTTTGCCCATTTTATTTATTTTTTTTTATTAACTTTTATTGAGCTTCAAGTGAACGTTTACAAATCAAGTCAGACTGTCACATATAAGTTTATATATACCTTACTCCGTTCTCCCACTTGCTCTCCCCCTAATGAGTCAACCCTTCCAGTCTCTCCTTTCGTGACAATTTTGCCAGCTTCTAACTCTCTCTATCCTCCCATCCCCCCTCCAGACAGGAGATGCCAACACAGTCTCAAGTGTCCGCCTGATATCATTAGCTCACTTTTCATCAGCATCTCTCTCCTACCCACTGTCCAATTCCTTTCATGTCTGCTGAGTTGTCTTCGGGAATGGTTCCTGTCCTGGGCCAACAGAAGGTTTGGGGACCATGACCGCCGGGATTCCTCTAGTCTCAGTCAGACCATTAAGTATGGTCTTTTTGTGAGAATTTGGGGTCTGCATCCCACTGATCTCCTGCTCCCTCAGGGGTTCTTTGTTGTGCTCCCTGCCAGGGCAGTCATCGGTTGTAGCCGGGCACCATCTAGTTCTTCTGGTCTCAGGATGATGTAAGTCTCCAGTTCATGTGGCCCTTTCTGTCTCTTGGGCTCATAGTTGTTGTGTGACCTTGGTGTTCTTCATTCTCCTTTGATACAGGTGGGTTGAGACCAATTGATGCATCTTAGATGGCCGCTTGTTAGCATTTAAGACCCCAGATGCCACATTTCAAAGTGGGATGCAGAATGTTTTCATAATAGAATTATTTTGCCAATTGACTTAGAAGTCCCCTTAAGCCATAGTCCCCAAACCCCTGCCCTTACTCCGCTGACCTTTGAAGTATTCAGTTTATCCTGGAAACTTCTTTGCTTTTGGTCCAGTCCAGTCCAGTTGAGCTGACCTTCCATGTATTGAGTATTGTCCTTCCCTTCACCTAAAGCAGTTCTTATCTACTAATTAATCAGTAAAAAACCCTCTCCCACCCTCCCTCCCTCCCCCCCTCGTAACCACAAAAGTATGTGTTCTTCTCAATTTATACTATTTCTCAAGATCTTATAATAGTGGTCTTATACAATATTTGTCCTTTTTCCTCTGAGTAATTTCGCTCAGCATAATGCCTTCCAGGTTCCTCCATGGTATGAAATGTTTCACAGATTCGTCACTGTTCTTTATCAATGTGTAGTATTCCATTGTGTGAATATACCACAATTTATTTACCCATTCATCCATTGAGGGACACCTTGGTTGCTTCCAGCTTTTTGCTATTGTAAACAGAGCTGCAATAAACATGGGTGTGCATATATCTGTTCGTGCGAAGGCTCTTATTTCTCTAGGGTATATTCAGAGGAGTGGGATTTCTGGGTTGTATGGTAGTTCTATTTCTAACTTTTTAAGGAAACGCCAGATAGATTTCTAAAGTGGTTGTACCATTTTACATTCCCACCAGCAGTGTATAAGAGTTCCAATGTCTCCGCAGCCTCTCCAGCATTTATTATTTTGTGTTTTTTGGATTAATGCCAGCCTTGTTGGAGTGAGATGGAATCTCATCGTAGTTTTAATTTGCATTTCTCTAATGGCTAATGATCGAGAGCATTTTCTCATGTATCTGTTAGCTGCCTGAATATCTTCTTTAGTGGAGTGTGTTGTCATATCCTTTGCCCATTTCTTGATTGGGTTGTTTGTCTTTTTGTGGTTGAGTTTTGACAGAATCATATAGATTTTAGAGATCAGGCGCTGGTCAGAGATGTCATAGCTGAAAATTCTTTCCCAATCTGTAGGTGGTCTTTTTACTCTTTTGGTGAAGTCTTTAGATGAGCATAGGTGTTTGATTTTTAGGAGCTCCCAGTTATCTGGTTTCTCTTCGTCATTTTTGGTAATGTTTTGTATTCTGTTTATGCCTTGTATTAGGGCTCCTAACGTTGTCCCTATTTTTTCTTCCATGATCTTTATCGTTTTAGTCTTTATGTTTAGGTCTTTGATCCACTTGGAGTTAGTTTTTGTGCACAGTGTGAGGTATGGGTCCTGTTTTATTTTTTTGCAAATGGATATCCAGTTATGCCAGCACCATTTGTCAAAAAGACTATCTTTTCCCCAATTAACTGACTCTGAGCCTTTGTCAAATATCAGCTGCTCATATGTGGATGGATTTATATCTGGGTTCTCAATTCTGTTCCACTGGTCTATGTGTCTGTTGTTGTACCAGTACCAGGCTGTTTTGACTACTGTGGCTGTATAATAGGTTCTGAAATCAGGTAGAGTGAGGCCTCCCACTTTCTTCTTCTTTTTCAGTAATGCTTTGCTAATCTGAGGCTTCTTTCCCTTCCATAAGAAGTTGGTGATTTGTCTCTCTATCACATTAAAAAATTACATTGGAATTTGGATCAGAAGTGCATTGTATGTATAGATGGCTTTTGGTAGAATAGACATTTTTACTATGTTAAGTCTTCCTATCCATGAGCAAGGTATGTTTTTCCACTTAAGTATGTCCTTTTTAGTTTCTTGTAGTAGTGCTTTGTAGTTTTCTTTGTATAGGTCTTTTACATCTTTGGTAAGATTTATCCTAAGTATTTTATCTTCTTGGGGGCTACTGTGAATGGTATTGATTTGGTTATTTCCTCTTTGATGTTCTTTTTGTTGATGTAGAGGAATCCAAGTGATTTTTGTATGTTTATCTTGTATCCTGATCTTCTGCCAAACTCTTCTATTAGTTTCAGTAGTTTTCTGGAGGATTCCTTAGGGTTTTCTGTGTATAAGATCATGTCATCTGCAAATAGAGGTAATTTTACTTCCTCCTTGCCAATCCGGATGCCCTTTATTTCTTTGTCTAGCCTAGTTGCTCTGGCTAGGACTTCTAGCACAATGTTGAATAAGAGCGGTGATAAAAGGCATCCTTGTCTGGTTCCCGTTCTCAAGGGAAATGCTTTCAGGCTCTCTCCATTTAGAGTGATGCTGGCTGTTGGCTTTGTATAGATGCCCTTTATTATGTTGAGGAATTTTCCTTCAATTCCTATTTTGCTGAGAGTTTTTATCATAAATGGGTGTTGGACTTTGTCAAATGCCTTTTCTGCATCAATTGATAAGATCATGTGGTTTTTGTGTTTTGTTTTATTTATATGGTGGATTACATTAATGGTTTTTCTAATATTAAACCAGCCTTGCATCCCTGGTATAAATCCCACTTGGTCGTGGTGAATTATTTTTTTTGATATGTTGTTGAATTCTATTGGCTAGAATTTTGTTGAGGATTTTTGCATCTATGTTCATGAGGGATATAGGTCTGTAATTTTCTTTTTTTGTGATGTCTTTACCTGGTTTTGGTATCAGGGAGATGGTGGCTTCATAGAATGAGTTAGGTAGTATTCCGTCATTTTCTATGCTTTGAAATACCTTTAGTAGTAGTGGCGTTAACTCTTCTCTGAAAGTTTGGTAGAACTCTGCAGTGAAGCCGTCTGGGCCAGGGCTTTTTTTTGTTGGGAGTTTTTTGATTACCGTTTCAATCTCTTTTTTTGTTATGGGTCTATTTAGTTGTTCTACTTCTGATTGTGTTAGTTTAGGTAGGTAGTGTTTTTCCAGGAATTCATCCATTTCTTCTAGTTTTGCAAATTTGTTAGAATACAATTTTTGGAATAATCTGATATGATTCTTTTAATTTCAGTTGGGTCTGTCGTGATGTGGCCCTTCTCGTTTCTTATTCGGGTTATTTGTTTCCTTTCCTGTATTTGTTTAGTCAGTCTAACCAATGGTTTATCAATTTTGTTAATTTTTTCGAAGAACCAGCTTTTGGCTTTGTTAATTCTTTCAATTGTTTTTCTGTTCTCTAATTCATTTAGTTCAGCTCTAATTTTTATTATTTGTTTTCTTCTGGTGCCTGATGGATTCTTTTGTTGCTCACTTTCTATTTGTTCAAATTGTAGGGACAGTTCTCTGATTTTGGCTCTTTCTTCTTTTTGTATGTGTGCATTTATCGATATAAATTGGCCTCTGAGCACTGCTTTTGCTGTGTCCCAGAGGTTTTGATAGGAAGTATTTTCATTCTCGGTGCATTCTATGAATTTCCTTATTCCCTCCTTGATGTCTTCTATAACCCAGTCTTTTTTCGGGAGGGTATTGTTCAGTTTCCAAGTATTTGATTTCTTTTCCCTAATTTTTCTGTTATTGATTTCCACTTGTATGGCCTTGTGGTCTGGGAAGATGCTTTGGAATATTTCGATGTTTTGGATTCTGCAAAGGTTTGTTTTATGACCTAATATGTGGTCTATTCTAGAGAATGTTCCATGTGCACTAGAAAAAAAAGTATACTTTGCAGCAGTTGTGTGGAGAGTTCTGTATAAGTCAATGAGGTCAAGTTGGTTGATTGTTGTAATTAGGTCTTCCGTGTCTCTACTGAACTTCTTACTGGATGTCCTGTCCTTCTCCGAAAGTGGTGTGTTGAAGTCTCCTACTATAATTGTGGAGGTGTCTAAATCACTTTTCAGTTCTATTAAAATTTGTTTTATGTATCTTGCAGCCCTGTCATTGGGTGCATAAATAGTTAATGTGGTTATATCTTCCTGGTCAGTTGTCCCTTTTATCATTATGTAGTGTCCTTCTTTATCCTTTGTGGAGGATTTAAGTTTAAAGTCTATTTTGTCAGAAATTAATATTGCTACTCCTCTTCTTTTTTGCTTATTGTTTGCTTGATATATTTTTTTCCATCCTTTGAGTTTTAGTTTGTTTGTGTCTCTAAGTCTAAGGTGTGTCTCTTGTAGGCAGCATACAGATAGATCGTGTTTCTTTATCCAGTCTGAGACTCTCCGTCTCTTTATTGGTGCATTTAGTCCATTTACTTTCAGCGTAATTATAGACAAGTATGTGTTTAGTGTTGTCATTTTGATGCCTTTTTATGTGTGTTGTTGACAATTTCATTTTTCCACTTACTGTTTTGTGCTGAGACATTTTTCTTTGTAAATTGTGTGTTCCTCATTTTCATAGTATTTGACTTTATGTTTGCTGAGTCGTTACGTTTTTCTTTTTATTTTGAGTTATGGAGTTGTTATACCTCTTTGTGGTTACCTTAATATTTTCCCCTATTATTCTAAGTAAAAACCTAACTTGTCCTATATCGCCTTGCTTCCCTCTCCATATGGCAGTCCTATGCCACCTGTATTTAGTCCCTCTTTTTGATTATTGTAATCTTTTACATATTGACTTCAATGATTCCCTGTTTTGAGCATTTTTTTTTAATTAATCTTAATTTGTTTTTTCGATTTCCCTGTTTGAGTTGATATCAGGATGTTCTGTTCTGTGACCTTGTGTTGTGCTGGTATCTGATATTATTGGTTTTCTGACCAATTTCCTTTAGTATTTCTTGTAGCTTTGGTTTGGTTTTTGCAAATTCTCTTAAGCTTGTGTTTATCTGTAAATATCTTAATTTCGCCTTCATATTTCAGAGAGAGTTTTGCTGGATGTATGATCTTTGGCTGGCAGTTTTTCTCCTTCAGTGCTCTGTATATGTCATCCCATTGCCTTCTTGCCTGCATGGTTTCTGCTGAGTAGTCTGAACTTATTCTTATTGATTCTCCCTTGAAGGAGACCTTTCTTTTATCCCTGGCTGCTTTTAAAATTTTCTCTTTATCTTTGGTTTTGGCAAGTTTGATGATAATATGTCTTGGTGTTTTTCTTTTTGGATCAATCTTAAATGGTGTTCGATGAGCATCTTGGATAGATATCCTTTCGTCTTTCATGATGTCAGGGAAGTTTTCTGTCAGCAGATCTTCAACTATTCTGTGTTTTCTGTCCTCCCTCCCTGTTCTGGGACTCCAATCACACGCAAATTATCCTTCTTGATAGAGTCCCACATGATTCTTAGGGTTTCTTCATTTTTTTAAATTCTTTTATCTGATTTTTTTTTTTTTTCAGCTATGTTGGTGTTAATTCCCTGGTCCTCCAGATTTCCCACTCTGCATTCTAATTGCTCGAGTCTGCTCCTCTGACTTCCTATCACGTTGTCTAATTCTGTAATTTTATTGTTAATCTTTTGGATTTCTGCATGCTGTCTCTCTATGGATTCTTTCAACTTATTAATTTTTCCACTATGTTCTTGAACAATCTTTTTGAGTTCTTCAACTGTTTTATCAGTGTGTGCCTTGGCTTTTTCTGCAGTTTGCCTTATTTCATTTCTGAGGTCATCCCTGATGTCTTGAAGCATTCTGTAGATTAGTTTTTTATATTCTGTATCTTCATTTGGGAAAGATTTTGATTCTTTTGTTTGGGGGGTTGTAGAAGCTGTCATGGTCTGCTTCTTTATGTGGTTTGATATCGACTGCTGTCTCCAAGCCATCACTAAGATACTGTAGTGATTTATTCTATGTTTGCTCACTGAGTCTTATCTTGTTTTGTTTTCTTTCAATATACGTGGATGGGCTACTAAATTGTGCTGTCTTGATTGTTGTAGCCCTTGACTTACTTATGACCTATTACCAGCTGATTAGGGCTGTTGCCAGATATATATGCCTGAGTCTATTCACTATTCTTGTGTAGAATCTGATTTTGGGTCATCAAGTGTGTGCTGCACCCTAACACCTATCCACCTGGAAGAGTAGTGGTGATAGTTGGGTGTACCAGATTCTATTAGCAGCTAGGGTTCACACTCCGGGGGGGGGCAGGATGCTGACAGGCTTCCCCCAGGTGTCAGTGAGGTAGGTGTGTCTCTATTCCTAAAGCACCTGGGTGGGAGGGCACTGCAGCTGTACCTTAGGCCCCCAATGCAAGTACCTCTACAGATTGGTAGGTGTCACCCTCCTTAGACCCCTAAGGCAAGAGGCTAGGTGGTCTGGGGGGAGCTTCAGCCCTCAGTTCCCTGTTGTAGGTCAGTTAGGGCTCTGTTGAATAAGCAGAGATATCAGACCTGGGAAACTTGTTTTTGCAGTAAATCCACTAAAAAAAAATGCAGTCAGATCCCTATCAGAAATGCCTTTGCATTGTAATAGCCACCTTGTTCTCTGTAGGGATGAAAGCCCGAGATATGGATCATATATGCTTGGCTGGAGCTGGTTCTGTGTTTTTAGTCCAATTAGGGAAGGGTTTTTGGTCCCTGGGTTTTTTGTGGTTGCTTCTCTCAGGCCGGAAGAATGGGTTAGGAAAAGAGAAAAAAAAAAAAAAAAGGAAAAGAAAAGCCGCGGAGCCAGAGCGGTTCTCCCTCTGGCTCAGGAAATTCCAATGTTAATGAAGCCGCCTGGGAAGGGGAGGGGAGGAGGGTTCAGGAAAACAGGAGAGAGTAGCACCCCGGGATATAGCCAAAGTTGCTTGTCTTGCTTGGCATGACTATTTTATCTGAGATTCCCGAGGGGCATGTCGCTTATGTGTGCTGGCTGGGTAGAGATTGCCCCCGAGGGTCTGGCCCGCAGAAGCCGCGGTCAGTTCCTCCGTGCCAGTCCACAGCCCAGCGTAAAGGTTCCCCTGCTGGGACGCTGCACTCCTGGCTCCAAAATCAGTCGCTGCCTCCCGGGAACTTCTCCTCCCGCCAGCTGCGTCGCCGCGCCGCCTCCGCGGACTGTCTGGGCCCCCTCCCGGGGTTAGTTCAGGGGAGTAGAGCTGCGCCCCATGTTTGCGCCGTGACCAAATGCCACATTCAGCTCCCCTGTGTCCAGTCCAAAGCCCAGCGCCGAGGTTCCCCGGCTGGGATGCTGTACTCACAGCTCCAAAACCAGTCACTGCTTCCCGGGGACTTCTCCCACCAGCCGCGTGGCCATGCCGCCTGCGAAGACCGGCTGGGCCCCCTCCCGGGGTCAGTTCAGGGGGCTAGGGCTGCGCCCTGTGTTTGCGCCGGCATGAGATGTCACGTTCAGTTCCGCTGGGCCCAGTCCTAAGCCCGGCGCCAAGGTTACCTGACTGCGACGCTGGCTCCAGGCTCCGAAAACAGTCGCTGCTTCCCCGTAGTTGTTCATTCTCCGTCTCTGTCACTCAGGTCAACTCTTTAAATCTGTGTTTGTTGTTCAGGGTTCGTAGATTGTCGTGTATGTGATCGATTCACTTGTTTTTCCGAGTCTTTGTTGCAAGAGGGATCTGAGGTAGCGTCTACCTAGTCAGCCATCTCGGCCCCGCCTCCCTTTGCCCATTTTATGATGGGGTTATTTGTTGTTAAGTTGCCGAACATTTTATACGGTAAAACCCGTGAAAGCCAGAACCTGTGTAAGGTGGAAACCTGTCAGAGAAGGAAAACCCAAATATTTTCTATGAATAGAGAACGATAGAAAAGTGGTAAGACTGCGCCCTGTCAAAGGCAGAAAATTTGCAAGACCCAGAAAAACCATGCAGTCCTGTCAAGTTCCGGCTCTCACAGGTTTCACTGTATCTATTTTGGTTATTAGGTTCTTATTGGATATATGATTTCTGAAGATATTCTCCCAGTCAGTACTTTGTCTTTTCACTTTTTTGGTAAAGTCTTTTAATGAACAAAAATTTTTAATTTTTGTGAGGTCTTATTTATTTATTTTGTTTTTTTGCTGTTTGTGGTTTTGTTATTATACTAGATAATCCATTGTTGAAAGCCAGGCCTGACAGCATTGCCCCTGCATTTTCTTCTAATAATTTTATGGTTTTAGTTTTCACATTTACGTCCTTAATCCATCTTGAATTTGTTTTTGTGTATGGTGTGAGGCATGGATTATGTTTCATTTTTCTGCATGTGGAAATCCAATTTTCCCAAAACCATTTATTGAAGAGACTCTTCTTTCTCCATCAAATGGACTTAGTGCCCTTGTCAAAAATCAGTTGACTATAGACATATGGGTTTATTTCTAGATTCTCAATTTTAGTCCATTGGTCTATGTGTCTACTGTTATAACAGTACCAGTCTGTTTTGATTACTGTAGCTGTATAATATGGTGTAAAATGAGGAAGTGTGAGTCCTCCTATTTTGTTCTTCTCTTTCAACATTGCTTTAGTGATCTGGGACCTCTTGCCATTCCATATAAGGTTGAGAATTCGTTTTTCTATTTCTGTAAAGAAGGCTATTGGAATTTTGATTGGATTGTGTTGAATCTATGGATCACTGGGGTAGTAGTGACATCTTACCAATATTAAGTCTTCCAATTCATGAACATGGAAAATCTTTCCATTTATTCGTCTTCTTTAATCTCTTTCAGCAATGTTTTATAATTTTCAATTTTATATTTATCTCAAGAAAATGGCTCACATGGTTGTAAAAGCTGGCAAGTTCCAAATCCATGGGTCAGGTGTCAGGTGTTGGGCTTCTCCTGACTCATGTAGCTGCAGGGCTGATGAACCCCAAATCGTCAGGTCAGACAGCAGGCAGCTGGCTCATGGCTGTGGAGGCCAACAAATCGAAGATCAGCTGGTAAGATGGCAGGCTGCTGGCTTACAGGCTGCAGAGGGTGACAAATCCTGAGATTGGCAGGCAATACCACAGGCAGCTGGCTTAAGTCCAAAGAACCAGGGGTCAGATGATGATGAGTCAGACACAGGATCCAGAGTAAGCGAGCTTTGCCTGAACATCCACAAATATATTGGATGCAGGCCACACCTGTGAGGAAACTTCCCTTAAAACTGATTGATCACAACAGGTCACATCACAGAGGATGACAACATCATTACATATATGCCAAACCACTGAGAATCATGGCACAGCAAAGTTGACACACAACCTTAACTATCATCGTCCACCCCTTGTCAACCTGGCACCCGTACACATCTCCCTAAACCATATACCCAAACCTACTGCCGTTGAGTCGATTACCGACTCATAGTGACCCAATAGGATAGAGTAGAACTGCCCCTATAGAGTTTCCAAGGAGGGCCTGGTGGATTCCAACCACCGACCTTTTGGTTAGCAGCGGTAGCTCTTAACCGCTATGCCACCAGGGTTTCCAAACCATATACAATCTCTAAATAAAGACAATGACAAAGTCATACTTGTGCCTAACATGTGTACAACCAAAAACGCACTAGACCAGTTTACATCTTACATTTTATAAGTGAAAAGACAAAAATATGTGATGCACACATGCAAGGAAGAAATACTCATCACAATTACAGTCCTTGTTTCTGCAACTGGTCATGTGGTTGTTAATGGTTTTTAGAACTATCAGTTGCCAATCTCCTTATCTGACAATGTTCTGGGCCCAAGGCCTTTACTTAGGCAGCCTTGATGGGAGGTGTCTTAGTCATCTAGTGCTGCCGTAACAGAAATACCACAAGTAGATGGCTTTAACAAAGAGAAATATATTTTCTCACAGTCTAGTAAGTTACAAGTCCAAATTCAGGGCGTCAGCTCCAGGGGAAGGCTTTCTCTCTGTGTCGGTTCTGGAGGAAGGTCCCTGTCCTCAATCTTTCCCTGGTTGAGGAGCTTCTCAGGCGCAGGGATGTCAGGTACAAAGGTCGTGCTTTGCTCCTGGCACTGCTCTCTTGGTGGTATGAGGTTCCCCTGTCTCTGCTTGCTTCTTTCTTTTATATCTCAAGAGATTGACTCAAGACACAATCTAAGTCTGCAGATTGAGTCCTGCCTCACTAACACAACTGCCACCCATCCTCCCTCATTACCATCATAGAGGCAGGGTTTACAACATATTGGAAAATCACACAATACTGGGAATCATGGCCCAGTTCAATTGATACACACATTTTTGTGGGGACATAATTCAATCCATGACAGGAGGCATAGAGGCAGACCTTTCTTCCAACAATTGGATGATGGTTTAGAGCATATACAGCCTCCTGGAGAACACTGCTCCAACCCTGTAAAGTATTGCCACCTAGATGGCACTGTAATTATATACTTAGGAGGCCATTCCATTGTTCTATCAAGCCAGCTGCTTCAATATGATAGGGAAAATGGTAAGATCAGTGAATTCCATGAGCATGGGCCCATTGCCACACTTCATTTGCTGGGAAATGAGTCCTCTGATCTGCGGCAATGCTGTGTGGGAGAACATGACAGTGAATAAGGCATTCTGTGAATCCACGGATGGTAGTTTTGGCAGAAGCACTGCATACAGGGAAGGCCAATCCATATCCAGAGTAAGTGTCTATGCCAGTAGGAACAAAACACTGCCTTTTCCATGATGGAAGTGGTCCAATGTAATCAACCTGCCACCAGGTTGCCAGATCACCTCAAGGAATGGTGTCATATCAGAGACTCAGTGTTGGTCTCTACTGTTGGGAGACTGGGCACTCAGCAGTGGCTGTAGCCAAGTCAGCCTTGGTGAATGGAAGTCCATGTTCCTGAGCCCATGCATAACCTCCATCCCTACCACCATGGCCACTTTGTTCATGAGAACGTTGGGTGGGGAAGAGGATGACTGGTTTCCACAGAATGCATCATCCTCTCTATTTGATTGCTAAATTTCTCCTCTGCTGAGGTCACCTCTGGGAAGCATTCACATGAGACACAAATACTTTCATTTCTTTGACCCATTCAGAGAGGTCTATCCACATACCTCTTCCCCATACCTTCTTGTCATCAATTTTCCAATCATGCTCCTTCCAAGTCTCTGACCATCCAGCCAAAGCACTGACCGCAGCCCATGAATTAGTATACAGTTGCACATCTGGCCATTTTTCCTTCCAAGCAAAGTGAACAGCCAGGTGCACTCCTCGAAGTTCTGCCATTCGGAGAATTTTCCTCTGCCACTGTCCTTCAGGGAGGTCCCAGAAAGGGGCTGCGATGCTGCTACTGTCCACTTTTGAATGGTGCCTCCATATTGTTCAGAACCATCTGTAAACCAGGCACAAGTTTTCTCTTCCTCAGTCAACTGATCATAAGTAACTCCCCATGAGGCCACTAGTGCAGACTGGGAGAGGCAAGGTAAAGTGACAGGTTGCAGACCGTGGGCATCCGAGCCACTTCCTCATGCAACTTACTTGTGCCTTCAGGCCCTACTCAAAGCCGATCTAATATATATCACTTCCATTTAACGATGGACTGCTGCTGTGCATGTCTGAATTTATGACTCTGTGGGTCAGACAACACCCAGTTAATGATGGGCATCTCAGGCTGCATGGTGACTTGGTGGCCCATGGTTAAGCACTCAGTCTCTACTAAGGCCCAGTAACAAGCCAAAAGCCTTTTCTCAAAAGGAGACTAGTTATCAGTGGAGGACAGCAGAACTTTGCTGTAAAATCCTAAGGGTGTGCACTGTGACTCACCAGTAGCAGCCTGCCAAACACTCCAAACAGCATCTCTGCCACTGACACTTCAAGCACCATTGGATCAGCTGGATCATATGGACCAAGTGGCTTGCCTGGCAGCCTGAACTTCTTGCTGAGCCTTCTCTTGTTCTGGGCCCCTCTCAATACTAGTATCTTTTTGAGTCACTTGATAAATGGTCCAGAGTAGCACACCCAAATGAGGGATATGTTGCCTTCAAAATCCAAAGAGGCCTACCAGGCATTGTGCCTCCTTTTTAGTTGTGGGAGGGGCTAGATGCAATAACTTATCCTTCACTTTAGAAGGAATATCTCAACTTGCCCCACATCACTGGACCCCTAAAAATTTCACTGAGTAGAAGACACCTGAATTTTGGTGGGATTAATTTCCCACCTTCTAGCACAAATATGTTTTACCAGTAAGTCCAGAGTCATTGACATGTCTTCCTTACTACGTCTAATCAGCATAATGTCATCAATATAATGGACCAGTGTGATGTCTTGTGGAAGGTAAAGGTGATCAAGGTCCCTAAGATTAAATTATGACATAGGGATGGAGAGTTGATATACCCCTGAGGTAGGACACTGAAAGCAAACTGCTTCTGGCGTTCCATCGAAACCAGACTCCAGAATAAGGCACTGGCCAGATTAATAGCTGCATACTAGGTACCAGAAATGCATTAATTTGTTCAAGCAATGGAACCACATCTGGAACAGCAGCTGCAATTGCAGTCACAACCTGGTTAAGTTTTCTATAACCTGCTGTCATTCTCCAAGATCCATCCGTTTTTGCACAGGCCAAATAGGTGAGTTGAATGGCGATGTGGTGGAATCACCACCCCCATATCCTTCAAGTCCTTGATGATGGCAGTAATCTCTGCAGTCCCTCCAGAAATGTATTGCTTTTGGCTTACTATTTTCCTAGCCACGGGCAGTTCTAATGGCTTCCACTTGGCTTTTCCTACCGTAAGAGCCCTTACAGCACTTGTCAGGGATCCAATGTGGGAGTTCTGCCAGTTGCCGAGTGTGTCTGTTCCAATTATTCATTCTGGAACTGGGGAAATCACTACAGGAGGGGTTTGGGGATGCACGGGACCCACTGTGAGCCAAACCTGTGCTAAAACTCCATTAATAATCTGACCTCCATACGCCCCTACACTGACCGGCGAGCCACAGTGACATTCTGAATCTCCTCAAATTAGTGTCAGCTCAGAGCCAGTAAACAGTAATTCCTGAAAATTGTGATTACTTCTTTTTCCCCAAGAATAGTTGCTCTTGTAAAGGGCTGTAGATCCCTTTGGGGAAGCCTGGGAGAAAGATTAACAGTATAAATTTACAGAAGTGCCATAAATTTATGGCAGTGTAGTGGGGGTCCTTCCTTAAGGGGACCCAGGCTCCCCTTCATTCAAGGGATCGTGGGTCTGTAACCTGGCTCAAATTTGGGAATTGATTGAGGGGCCATCACTCTCTATACTGGTGATTCCAGTTAGACTACCATTCACTTGACCTAGAATTCTTCCACTTGTACAGATCAAGTAAATATTTAGTAGATTTCCCATCTATTTCAGTCCTAGGGACACCATGACTAAGTAGCCAATGCCGTAAGTCCCTAGGAGTCAGACAATTCTGATTACTGCTTTAACTCTGCTGTCTATTATGGTAACCACAGCCACCTTGTCTTTGTCTATTGAGTGCTGACACTTGGCCCCTACCACCACAGGGTCCAATCAGCCCCATTGTAGTTAGGTGTCTTAATTCAGTTAGGGCAGTTCCCACTGTCAAATCTGTCTTACATAAAATAGTAATCACAGCAGTCTTCAAGGATGCTGGGGCTCCCTTCAAAAATATGTTCTTCACCCTTGTGGTAAAAAGTGTTTCCTCTGGGCACTCCATGTGTGGATCTGTAGGTCTAACCTGATAAATCCACTCTAACATACCAATTTCCCTAAGCCTTTGGATGCCTTTTTCTACAGTATATCAAGGCAGGTCTGGTACTTCAAATTGATTTAGCGTAGTCAACTACGTAAAACAAGGCCTGCAGCTGACTGCGGAACAGAACATCAATTGCTCATATGTAGGTTTAAGTTGAAGCTGAAGAAAATTAGAACAAGTCCATGAGAGCCAAAGTATGAACTTGAGTATATCTCACCTGAATTTAGACATCATCTCAACAGATTTGACGTGTTGAACAGTAATGACCAAAGACCTGATGAGTTGTGCAATGACATTAAGGACATCATTCATAAAGAAAGCAAGAGGCCATTAAAAAGACAGGAAAGAAAGAAAAGCCCAAAATGGATGTCAGAAGAGACTCTGAAACTTGCTCTCCAACATCAAGTAGCTAAAGCAATAGGAAGAAATGATGATGTAAAAGAGCTGAATAGACGATTTCAAAGGGCCACTCAAGAAGACAAAGTATTATAGTGACATGTGCGAAGACCTGGAGATAGAAAACGAAAAGGGAAGAACATGCTCAGCATTTCTCAAGCTAAAAGAATTAAGAGAAAACACAAGACTTGAGTTGCAATACTGAAGGATCCTATAGGGAAAATATTAAATGACACAGGAAGCATCAGAAGAAGATGGAAGGAATACACAAAGTCAGTATACCAAAAAGAACTGGTTGACGTTCAACCATTTCAGGAGGTAGCATATGATCAGGAACCAGTGGTACTGAAGGAAGAAGTCCAGGTTGCACTTAAGGCACTGGCAAAAAACAAGGCTCCAGGAATTGATGGAATACCAATTGAGATGTTTTAACAAACAGGTGCAGCACTGGAAGTGCTTACTAGTCTATGCCAAAACATTTGGTAGACACCTACCTGGCCAAGTGACTGGAAGAGATCCATATTTATGGCTATTCCAAAGAAAAGTGATCCAACTGAATGTTGAAATTATCGAATAACATCGTTAATATCACATGCAAGTAAAATTTTGCTGAAGATCATTCAAAAGTGGCTGCAGCAAGATATCGACAGGGAACTGCCAGAAATTCAAGTCAGATTCAGAAGAGGATGTCATTGCTGATGTCAGATGGATCCTGGCTGAAAGTAGAGAATACCAGGAAGATGGTTACCTGTGTTTTATTGACTACATAAGGGCATTCGACTGTGTGGACCATAACAAATTATGGATAACATTGTGAAGAATAATTCCAGAAGACTTAATCATGCTCATGAGGAACCAAGAGGCAGTTGTTCAAACAGAACAAAAGGATACTGTGTAAAGTCAGGAAAGGTGTGCGTCAGCATTGTATCCTTTCACCATATCTATTCAATCTGTATGCTGAGCAAATAATACGAGAAGCTGGACTACGTGAAAAAGAACGGGGCCTCAGGATTGGAGGAAGACTCATTAACAACCTGCCTTATGCAGATGACACAACCTTGCTTGCTGAAACTAAAGAGGACTTGAAGCACTTACTGATGAAGATCAAAGACCACAACCTTCAGTATGGATTACATCCCCACAAGGTGCTTAAAACAGACCAATCACTAATCATTTTTGGCAGAATTGTAAACCTGAGACCAGAAAGGCCATATATAATGAAAAACCCATTGCACTGCACATACCATGCCATACTAGTTATTGTGGAGTTGATTCCCTCTCATGACAAGCACTAAGGAGGTCCCTAGATGATTCAAGTAAAATGATAAGGGCTGGAACAAGAGTGGCAACAGGACATCCAGATTGAAAAAGTGGCAAGATTTGAGAGATATTAAGAATAAAGCTGAGGCAGGGCCAAGATGGTGGAACAGCCAGATGTTTGGGCAATCCCTCTTACAACAAAGACCTGAAAAATCAAGTGAAACTATTATATTTATGACAAGCTAGGAGCCCTGAACATCTAAGTCAAAGTCAGAAAACAGACTGAGTGGCAGGGGAAGGGAGAGATGGTTCAGAAGCAGAAAGGAGTTACCGGACCTGAATTGCCGGGATCCCTCAGGCACCATTCCCTGGAGTGGCTGCAGTGGGCTGGTAGTTGCATTCAGCCATAGTTTCCTCAGGTAGAAGCAGCCAGCTGCCCAGCCAACTCACACCTCATGAACCAACTCACACCTCCAGAACCAGAAAAGAATGGTGCTCTCAGCAAAAGCTAAGTACTTGTGTATATTTTACCATACCCTCAGCCCCCAATACAGCTTCAGTGACTGTTGATTTCCCTGGGCCTGAGATAGGCCCATTTGAGCACCCTGAGCCATGCTCCCTGGCCGTGGAGAAAGAATAAATTCACAACGGGGCGGCGGGGGGGGCGGGGGGGGGGAAGGGAGATAATTAGCCAGCTCCACTAACCGGGGGAGGTCAGGACAGAAGCAGCTCCTGTCCAGGCATAAATGGTCTGTGGAATTTGAACACCTTTCCCCCCTGCATGGACCTGTGTGGGCCTACTTCATGGGAATAGGGCCTTGTTGACAGACTACAACTGTTTCAGCTGTGCGGTGGAGAGGTAGGAGTTTGATTTTTGACACCACTTTGCCTATTAAACAGGGTCCTCACCTACCCACATCAGGGCCTAAGGACTGGTGGCTCCACTCGGATCACCCAGCCACCTGCGACAAGGGTCCAAGGATAACTGGTACCTCCCAGTCCTTACAACCAAAAGCATTGGGTGCCCATGGTCTGTCTGCAGAACCCACCCACCTGTACGCTCTAGGAAAGAGGGATGTGCCTTCTTCAGAGACACTCGGGGGACAGTCCTCAGCCCCCTTGCCTTGTTCAGAGCGTGACCCCCTGCTGCACCCAGATACCAAGTCCTACAGCAAACACCCCCTGCTCCTCTAAGATTGTAGGACAGAGCCTGTACCACACACTTGATGACCAGCTACCTGGACACCTGAGCTGAATCCACACAAGAATGGTGAACGGACTCATAAGCTCACATTCCTGATAATAGCTGTAGCCATCTGGTGACAGGACGTCAGAGCTCCAAAGGCAAAAATAGTCAAGCTCACTCACTCAAGCAACCCATTTGGGCATATCAAAACAAAACAAAGCAAGAACCTAGGATACAGTAAGCAAACATAAAATAAACTAATACAATAACTTATAGACGGCTCGAAGACAACAGTCAATAACAAACCACATAAAGAAACAGACCATGATTGTTTCAACAAGCTCTCAAAACAAAGAATCAAGGGATCGTCTGGATGAAGGTGCCTTCCTGGAATTACCAGATGCAGGATACAAAAGATTAATATACAGAACTCTTCAAGACATCAAGAAGGAGATCAGGCTATACACAGAACAAGCCAAGGAACACACAGATAAAGCAGACAAAGAAATTAAAAAGGTTATTCAAGAACATACTGAAAAATTTACTAAGCTGCAAGAATCCATGGATAGATAAAAGATAGCAATCAGAAATTCAGAAGATTAACAGTAAAATTACAGAATTAGACAATAGAAAGTCAGAGGAGCAGAATTGAGCATGTGGAAGGCAGAATTGGTGAACTTAAAGATAAAGAACTTGGCACCAATATATTTGAAGAAAATCAAATAAAAGAATTAAAAAAAATGAAGAAAACTTAAGGATCATGTAGGACTCTATCAAGAGAAATAACCTACGAGTGATTAGAGTACCAGAACAGGGAGGGATAACAGAAAATACAGAGAGAATTCTTGAAGATTTATTGGCAGAAAACTTCCCTGATATCATGAAAGATGAGAAGATATCTATCCAAGATGCTCATCAAACTCCACAAAGGTAGATTTTAAAAGAAAGTCACCAAGACATATTATAATCAAACTTGCCAAAACCAAAGATAAAGAGAGAATTTTAAGAGCAGCTAGGGATAAACAAAAAGTCACCTACAAAGAACAGTCAATAAGAATAAGCTTGGACTACTCGGCAGAAACCACACAGGCAAGAAGGCAATGGGATGACTTACATAAACCACTGAAGGAAAAAAAAGCCAGCCAAGAATCATATATCCAGCAAAACTGTCTCTCAAATATGAAGATGAAATTAGAATATTTTCAGATAAACAGAAGTTTAGGGAATTCATAAAAACCAAACCAAAACTACAAGAAATACTAAAGGGAGTTCTTTTGTTAGAAAATCAATAATATCAGGTATCAACCCAAGACTAGAACACTGGACAGAACAATCAGATGTCAACCTAGACAGGGAAATTACAAAAATAAATCAAGATTAAAAAACGCTCAAAACAAGGAAATGGCGATGTCATTATGTAAAAGAAGACAACATTAAAACAATAAAGAGGGATTAAGAAACGTAGTCATAGATCTTTCATATGGAGAAGAAGGCAAGGCTATATAAAGAAATATAAATTAGCTTTAAACTTAGAAAAATAGTGGTAAATATTAAGGTAACCACAAAGGAAACTAACTATCCTACTCATTAAAATAAAATACAAGAAAAAATAGAGACCCAGCAGAAACAAAATCAACAACAACAAATAAGAGGAAAAGACAATATACAAAAATAAACTACTCAGCACAAAAAATTAAGTGGGAAAAAGAAACTGCCAACAACGCACAAAAAAAGACATCAAAATGACAGTACTAAACTCGCACCTATCCATAATTACGCTGAATGTAAATGGACTAAATGCACTAATAAAGAGACAGAGAGTGGCAGACTGGATTAAAAAAACATGATTCGTCTATATGCTGCCTACAAGAGACACACACACCTTAGACTTAGAGACACAAACAAACTAAAACTCAAAGGATGCAAAAAAATATATCAAGCAAACAACAATCAAAAAATAGCAGGAGTGGCAATATTAATTTCTGACAAAATAGGCTTTAAAGTTAAATCCATCAGAAAGGATAAGGAAGGATACTATATAATGATTAAAGGGACAATACACCAAGAAGATATAACCATATTAAATATTTATGCATCCAATGACAGGGCTGTAAGATACATAAAACAAACTCTAATAGCATTGAAAAGTGAGATAGATGGCTCCACAGTTGTAGTGGGAGACTTCAACACACCACTTTTGGTGAAGGACAGGACATGCAGCAAGAAGCTCAATAAAGATACGGAAAATCTAAATGCCACAATCAACCAAATTGACCTTATAAACATATACAAAACATTCCACCCAACAGCAGCCAAGTATACTTTCTTTTCTAATGCACGTGGAACATTCTCCAGAATAGACTACATATTAGGTCATAAAGCAAGCCTTAGCAGAATGCAAAACATTGAAATATTACAAAGCATCTTCTCTGACCATAAGGCCATAAAAGTAGAAATCAATTACAGAAAAAGCAGGGAAAAGAAATCAAACACTTGGAAACTGAGCAATACCCTGCTCAAAAATGACTGGGTTATAGAAGACATTAAGGATGGAATAAAGAAATTGATAGAATCCAATGAGAATGAAAACACTTCCTATGAGAACCTTTGGGACACAGCGAAAGCAGTGCTCAGAGGTCAATTTATATCAATAAATGCACACATACAAAAAGAAAGGCCAAAATCAAAGAATTATCCCTACAACTTGAACAAATAGAAAGAGAGCAACAAAAGAAGCCCTTAGGACCAGAAGAAAGCAAATAATAAAAATTAGAGCAGAACTAAGTGAAATAGAAAACAGAAAAACAATTGAAAGAATTAACAAGACCAAAAGCTGGTTCTTTGAAAAAATTAACGAAATTGATAAACCATTGGCCAAACTGACAAAAGAAAAACAGGAGAGGAAGCAAATAACCCGAATAAGAAATGATATGGGCGATATTACAACAGACCCAACTGAAATTAAAAGAAACATATCAGATTACTATGAAAAATTATACTCAAACAAATTTCAGAAGAAATGAATGAATTCCTAGAAACACACTACCTAAACTAACACAAACAGAGATAGAACAACAAAAAGACCCATAACAAAAGAAGATGGAAAAGGTAATCAAAAAACTCCCAATAAAAAAAAGCCCTGGCCCAGACGGCTTCACTGCGGAGTTCTACCAAATTTTCAGAGAAGAATTAACACCACTACCACTAAAGGTATTTCAGAGCATAGAAAAAGACAGAATACTCCCAAACTCATTCTATGAAGCCAGCATATCCCTGATACCAAAACTAGGTAAAGACACCACAAAAAAAGAGGAAATTACAGACCTATATCCCTCATGAACTTAGATGCAAAAATTCTCAACAAAATTCTAGCCAAGAGAATTCAACAACATGATAAAAAAAAAAAAAAATCACCATGACCAAGTGGGATTCATACCAGGTATGCAGGGATGGTTCAACACTAGAAAAACAATTAATGTAATCTATCTTTTTTTGGTATCATATAAATAAAACAAAAGACAAGAACCACATGATTTTATCAATCGATGCAGAAAAGGCATTTGACAAAGTTCAACACCCATTCATGATAAAAACTCTTAGCAAAATAGGAATAGAAGGAAAATTCCTCAACGTAATAAAGGGCATTTATACAAAGCCAACAGCCAACATTATCCTAAGTGGAGAGAGCCTGAAAGTATTTCCCTTGAGATCTGGAACCAGACAAGGATGCCCTTTACCACCACTCTCATTCAACATAGTGCTGGAGGTCCTAGCCAGAGCAATTAGGCTAGATAAAGAAATAAAGGGCATCCGGGTTTGTAAGGGAGAAGTAAAAGTATCTCTATTTGCAGATGACATGATTTTATACACAGAAAACGCTAAAGAATCCTCAAGAAAACTACTGAAACTAATAAAAGAGTTCAGCAGAAGATCAGGATACAAGATAAACATACAAAAATCAGTTGGATTTCACTACACCAAGAAAAAGAACATCGAAGAGGAAATCACCAAATCAATACCATTTACAGTAGCCCCCAAGAAGATAAAACATTTAGGAATAAATCTTACCAGAGATGTAAAGGACCTATACATAAAAAACTACAAGACACTACTGCAAGAAACCCAAAGAGACCTACATAAGTGGAAAAACATACCTTGCTCATAGATAGGAAGACTTAACATTGTAAAGATGTCTAGTCTACCAAAAGTGATCTATAGATACAATGCAATTCCGATCCAAATTCCAATGACTTTTTTTAATGAGATGGAGAAACAAATCACCAACTTCATATGGAAGGGAAAGAAGCCCCGGATAAGTAAAGCTTTACTGAAAAAGAAGAACAAATTTGGAGGGCTCACTCTACCTGATTTTAGAACCTATTATACCGCCACAGTAGTCAAAACAGCCTGGTACTGGTACAACAACAGATACATAGACCAATGGAACAGAATTGAGAATCCAGACACAAATCCATCCACATATGAGCAGCAGATATTTGACAAAGGCCCAAAGTCAGTTAAATGGGGAAAAGATAGTCTGTTTAACAGATGGTGCTGGCATAACTGGATATCCACCTGCAAAAAAATGAAAGAAGATCCACACTTCACACCATGCACAAAAACTAACTCAAAATGGATCAAAGACCTAAATATAAGATCTAAACCAATAAAGATCATGGGAAAAAAATAGGGACAATGTTAGGAGCCCTAATACACGGCATAAACAGTATAGAAAACATTACTAACAATGCAGAAGAGAAACCAGGTAACTGGGAATGCCTAAAAATCAAACACCTATGCTCATCCAAAGACTTCACCAAAAGAGTAAAAAGATTACCCACAGATTGGGAAAAATCTTTTAGCTATGACATTTCTGATCAGCATCTGAGCTCTAAAATCTACAGGATACTGCAAAAACTCAACTACAAAAAGACAAATAACCCAATTAAAAAAATTGACAAAGGATATGAACAGGCACTTCACTAAAGAAGACATTCAGGCGGCTAACAGATACATGAGGAAATGCTCACGATTATTAGCCATTAGAGAACTGCTAATCAAAACTACAATGAGATTCCATCTCACACTCCAGCAAGGCTGGCATTAATCCAAAAAACACAAAATAATAAATGTTGGAGAGGTTGTGGAGAGACTGGAACACTTATACACTGCTGGTGGGAATGTAAAATGGTACAGCCACTTTGGAAATCTATTTGGTGCTTCCTTAAAAAACTAGAAATAGTATGACCATACGATCCAGCAATCTCACTCCTTGGAATACATCCTAGAGAAATAAGAGCCTTTACATGAACAGATATACGCAGACTCATGTTAGCTGTAGCACTGTTTATAACAGCAAAAAGATAGAAACAATCAAAGTGCCCATCGACAGATGAATGGATAAATAAATTATGGTATATTCACACAATGGAATACTACGCATTGATAAAGAACAATGATGAATCCGTGAAACATTTCATAACATGGAGGAATCTGGAAGGCATTATGCTGAGTGAAAGTAGTCAGTTGCAAAAGGACAAATATTGTATAAGATCACTATTATAAGAACTCGAGAAATAGTTTCAACAGAGAAGAAAATATTCTTTGATAGTTATGGGGGGGGAGAGAGGGAGGGAGAAGGGTTTTCAGTAATTAGATAGTAGATAAGAACTATTTTAGGTGAAGGGAAACACAACGCACAATACAGGAGAGGTCAGCACAACTGGACTAAATCAAAAGCAAAGAAGTTTCCTGAATAAACTAAATGCTTCGAAGGCCAGCATAGCAGGGGCAGGGGTCTGGGGACCATGGTTTCAGGGGACATCTAAGTCAACTGGCATAATAAAATCTATTAAGAAAACATTCTACATCCCACTTTGGAGAGTGGCATCTGGGGTCTTAAACACTAGCAAGCGGCCATCTAAGATGCATCAATGGGTCTCAACCCACCTGGAGCAAAGGAGAATGAAGAACATCAAAGACGCAAGGTGATTATGAGCCCAAGAGACAGAAAGGGCCACATAAACTAGAGACTACAACAGCCTGAGACCAGAAGAACTAGATGGTGCCTAGCTACAACCGACGACTGCCCTGACAGGGAACACAAAAGAGAACCCCTGAGGCAGCAGGAGAGCGGTGGGATGAAGACCCCAAATTCACATAAAATACCAGACTTAATGGTGTTACTAAGACTGGAAGGACCCTGGAGGTCATGGTCCCCAGACCTTCTGTTATCCCAGGACAGGAAACATTCCCAAACCAACTCTTCAGACAGGGACTGGAGCAGATTATGGGATAGAAAATGATACTGGTGAAGCATGAGCTTCTTGGAGCAAGTAGACACATGAGACTACGTTGGCATCTCCTGTCTGAAGGGGAGATGGGAGGGTAGAGGGAATCAGAAACTGGCCAAAGGGTCAGGAAAGGAGAGTGGAGGGAAGGAGTGTGCTGTCTCATTAGGGGGAGAGCAATTAAGAGTATATAGCAAGGTGTTTATAAATTTTTGTATGAGAGGCTGACTTGATTTGTAAACTTTCACCTAAAGCACACACACACAGAAAAAATAGAGCCATGTGGTGAGCATAAGATATCACAACTACAAGAAAACTAAGAGTTCTTCTAGTCCAGTGCCTTCATACTGATGTGGAAACTGATGTCCAGAGAGTATAATCCTCCTGCTCGAGGTTGCACGCTTAGTTACCTCAGCAGGAGGGGGACAAGATCTCAATGCTTCTGCACTGCTTCACCAACTCCTAGTGTGTTACATCTATTTTAAGTCTTGTGCTTTTTTTTTTTTTTTTACATTTCTGAAATCAAGATACATCTTACAACTGAGGGCATGTCAGTTTGTCTGGCAGCTTTTTTTCTTGTGCTTGTTAGTCGCAGTCAGTCAATCACAACGCATGGTGACCCACGTGTTAGCGAGTATAACTGTTCCCTAGGGGTTTCTTGGCTGTAATCTGAATGGAAGCGAATTGCCAGGCCTTTTCTACCACGGTAAGCTGTTTTTCTTAGTGATACATTAAATAAGGTGCATCTTACAACTGATGGCATCTTAAATTTGATGAACTGCAGTAGTCAAGAAAATGTTAATATCCCTTTAAAGACTTCTGCTACTATTTGTTAAGTTTAAAGCAAAGAACAATATGTAGAGCATTTTGGTGCTCAGAGCAATCCCGATATAATGTATCCCACCGGGTCCTCACAACCACTCTACCAAGGGGACAGGGCAAGTATGATCATGACACAGAAAGGAAAGGTTCACCTTGGAGCTAGGATGGCCTCACTCAGCGTCAAATTCCCTTCGATTTCCCGACCCTGGACGCTGCCGCACAAGACAACCGGGTCCAATTCGCGGGTTTCTCGGGTGGAAGAAAGTCCCGCGCGTTTTAGGAGACGCGTGGAATCGCTCTGGACCCTTTCTCTGAAGGGCAGCAGCTGCCTGACCAGGGCCCGGGAGGCAGTAGGAAAATCCAGGCAGGGATTGCCGTGATTGCTGCTTTTAGCTTGGCTTCTGCATGGGGCCAATTCTAGCCCATACCCGCGGGTAGCGGGGCAGCCGGGCCGGCGACCCGCGAGGGCCTCTGCTCGTTCCAGGAGCCCATCAGTTCCCTGGACCCGCCTCTTCCCCGTCGGGGCGTCTCCTAGCTCGGACCCCGCCTCACCCGCTGACTGGCTGTCACGTGGCCAGCCGCCTCGCCCACTCACTTCCCGGCCTTGCGCCATAATCTCCGCCCCCTCGGAGCCCCGCCCCACGGCTCGGCTCAGGCCTCGCCCCTTCCCATCTGAGGGGCGCCCGGGCCGCCAGGGAGCAAGATGGCGGTGAATCAGAACCACACCGTGAACCGCCATGGGGCTGTCATCCCTTATGGTGAAAGGTGCCTGGGGGGCAGCCCGGGATGCTGCCAGAGTAGGGAGACGAATGGGTAGACCTCAGCGGCTCGCAGCGAATAAGGGCCTTTCCCGCCAGTTTATGACGCGGTGAAGCTCCGCCCCCGGCATGGGGGCTTGCGCACCGCTTTGAGAAAGTTCTGTATATGGAGGTTGGGGAGCGGGAGAGCGCCGCCTGGCGGTGTGGAGTGGGGAGAGGGAGAGCGCCGCTTGGCAACGTGGAGAGCGGGGAGCCGTAGAGCGCCGCCTGGCGGTGCGGAGTGGGGAGAGGGAGAGCGCCGCTTGGCGACGTGGAGAGCGGGGAGCCATAGAGCGCCGCCTGGCGGTGTGGAGTGGGGAGAGGGAGAGCGCCGCCTGGCGGTGTGGAGTGGGGAGAGGGAGAGCGCCGCTTGGCGACGTGGAGAGCGGGGAGCCGTAGAGCGCCGCCTGGCGGTGCGGAGTGGGGAGAGGGAGAGCGCCGCTTGGCGACGTGGAGAGCGGGGAGCCGTAGAGCGCCGCCTGGCGACGTGGAGGGGGGAGCGGGAGAGCGCCGCCTGGCGGTGTGGAGTGGGGAGAGGGAGAGCGCCGCCTGGCGGGCACGCAGGGCAAGGTCCGACAGAGCCACTGGTAGTGGAGACTCATGCCGCCTCTCTGGGTGGCGGTGCAGCTGCCGTTGGGAGCACGCGACGTTTGCAGGACGACGGCGACCCGGAGGGTCCTGGGTGCGCTCCTCCCCTGACCCTCAGGGTTTCGAGGAACCTGAAGAAGGGTGAGGAGACGGAGCGTGGCTCACTTAGGAAAGACTTTGAACGTAGGTGGCTTGGTTTTACCTTCTCCTCACCGCATGCTCGAAACTTTAAAAGCCCCCGTTCTTCTTTTCTCCCACCAGGGAGAATACCGCTATTACTTGACTGAAAAAAACGGCACCCAAAAAAGAGACCACCTAGAAAGAATAACACTCCCTCAGCCTCGTGTGGCGTTTTGAGTTTTGCACCAGCTGCTTTGCGCTGTGAGTTTGGCTGAGCCGGGTAGAGCCCATCTTCACCCTGGAGGCCAGCTTGCTCACCTAAGGCCAAAACGCTGCCCTTTCAAGTTTTCCACAGGATCAAACCAAACCCGTTGTGTCCAGTCTGTCCCAACTCATGGCGACACCATGTGCTAGAGTGAAGTGCTCCATAGGGTTTTCTTGTCTGTACTCTTAACAGAAGCGGATTGTCAGGCTTTTTTTTCTCCAGTACTGCTGGAAGGGTTGGAACACCAACCAGTTAGGTTAGCCCCCGCCCCCAAATCAAATCCGTTGCTGTCCAGTTGATTCCGACTCATAGTGACCCTATAGGACAGAATAGAACTGCCCCATGGGGTTTCCAAGGAGTGGCTGGTGGATTTGAACTGTTGGTTAGCAACCAAAAGCTTAATCACTGCCCCACCAAGGCGACAGGTTAGCAGTGGAGCACAAAGTTTGCGCCACCTTAGCCATTCTTAAATACTGTCCTCTCTGCTGTGATTTGCCCTCATTTGGCTCCCCTCTCACCTAGCAGTGAGATGCCTGACCCGAATTCTATGCTCGAGTAAGACAGAGCACCAAGGTCAGTTTGAGCGCGTTTGTCCGGAAGATCCACCAGGACAATATCAAATGCTGATGTCCGTATCTTTTTTCTATGCTTCTTTCCCTAGAATATTTTCTTGACAGAATTGTACAAGCGTGAAGCTTGTCCTCACTTGCTCCTGAAATACGTCTGCTGCTTGGTTCAGTTTTATAGCAGGAGATGACTGTTGTTCACTCTGACTGCGAGGTCTCTTCACGCTGACCTAGAGCACTTTGACCTGCGTGGCTGTCATATGTGCTGTGACACCATTTCTAATCTGCTGTTTGAGTGTCTTCTCGGGCTATGGATTTGCCTCAGTTTTTCTGTTGTGTGTTGGAAGCAGGGCATGAAGCATGTTTTTAAAAAATAATATCTGTTGCTTCATTTAGGCTCAGTGAATAATGATAAGGACATTAACACAGATGCCGATCACTGACTTCTAGAGCTTGAACAGTTGGTGAGGTTCTAGGTAGTGCTTGGGGCAGGAGAGCGTTTGATAAACTTAGCTTAGTGGTGCTGTGAATTTCATCTGCAGTTTTTACCTCTTTCTCAGAAATGCATTGTTGTTCTCCACATTAAACCGTTTGCCAACATAGTGCACGTGCATTCTTTGTTTCACTGTGGTCCACTTTCACTGAATTTTTACAGTCAATATGTCATCCTTGTAGGACAGTGATTTTCAGCCTAGAGTTGATGCCTTCTCCCTCCCCCAGGAACATTTGGCAATGTGTGGAGACACTTTTGGTTGTCATGGTTGTGTGTGTGGGGGATACTACTGACATCAGGTGGGTAGAGGCCAAGGATGCTGTTAAACATCCTGCAATGCACTGGACAGCCCCCCGAAACCGAAACCAAACCAAACTCATTGCTGTCAAGTCAATTCCAACTCATAGCGACCCTATAGGACAGAATAGAACTGCCCCATAGAGTTTCCAAGGAGTGCCTGGTGGATTTGAACTGCTGACATTTTGGTTAGCAGCTGTAGCACTTAGCCACTATACCACCAGGGTTTCCGGACAGCCCCCCACAACAGAGAATTACCTGATCCAAAATGTCACTAGTGCCAAGGTTGAGAAACTGTATAGATGATGGTGACCCAAGGGTATGATACAAGGAAAGTGCCAAGTGTATATATAGCTCTTGAACATTTTGGCATGTCTAAAGCCAAATTTATGTCCCCATCCTCCAGTAAGCTTTTTTTTCTTTTCTAATTTCCACATTTCTTTGGAGGCAACTCTGACCTTTGGTTTCTAATGATCTTTCTGTCTCTCAGATCCAATGTGTTAACAAGTTCAGTGGATTGTTTCTTCCCAGTCTTTTTAATTAAATTTCTTTTGAACTTTCACATTTAATAATCTAACGAACCTTTTTTAAAATTGAGGTAAAATTTTATATAACATAAAATTGGCCATTTTAGCCGTTTTAAAGTGGGTGTTCATGGCTTTTAGTGCGTTCTCCATGTTGTGCAACCATCACCATTATCTAACGCCAGAGTGTTTGCATCTCCCACGAAAGAAATCCTGTACCGATTAAGCGATCGCTCCCATTTGCTACTTCCACAAGGCCCTGGCAACCACTAGTCTTTCTGTCTCTATGCATTTGCCTATCCTGGATATTTTATGTAAATGGAATCATACAACACGAGGCCTTTTGTGTCTGAATTCTTTGACTTAGCATTATGTCTTCAGGGTTCATCCATGTTGTAACATGTATCAAGACTTCACTTCTCAGGTCCAACTTCATTCTTTGCATGTGGCTATCCAGTCACTTTGGCACTATTTGTTGACAAGACTATTGTCTACTCATTGAATGGTCTTGGCACATGTGAAAAATAAGTGACTGACTGGGCAAATCTGCTGCAAAAGACCTCTTTAAAGTGTTAAAAAGCAAAGTTGTCATCTTGAGGACTAAGGTGTGCCTGACGCAAGCCATGGTGTTTTCAATCACCTCATATGCATTAGAAAGCTTGGCAATGAGTAAGGTCGACTGAAGAAGAATTGATACCTTTGGATTTATGGTGTTGGTGAAGAATATTAAATATACCATGGACTGCCAAAAGAATGAACAAATCTGTCTTGGAAGAAGTAGAGCCAGGATGCTGCTCAGAAGCATGGATAGCCAGACTACATCTCACATACTTTGGCCATGTTATCAGGAGGGACCATTCCATTGAGAAGGACATCACGCTTGGTAAAGTAGAGGGTCAGCGAAAAAGAAGAAGACCCTCAATGAGCTGGATTGACACAGTGGCTGCAACAATGGGCTCAAGCATAATAACGATTGTGAGAATGGCCAGGACCAGGCCTGTTTTGTTCTGTTGTACATAGGGTCACTATGAGTAGGAAGCAACTTGACGGTGCCTAACAACAACAATGTAGATGTATCGGTTTATTTGTGAACTCTCAATTCTATTCCATTGACTTCTATGTCTAATCTTAAGCCAGTACCACACTTTGTGTAGTAGGTTTTGAAACTGTGAAGTGTGAGTCCCCAAACTTAGTTCCGTTTTTTCAAGATTGTTTTGATTATTCTGGGTCCCTTGGAATTCCATATGAATTATCAGCTTGTTCATTCCAGCCGAAGAAGGCAGTTGGAGTTTTGATATGGGTTGCATTGAATCCGTAGATCATTTTGGAGGATAGTAGCATCTTAACAACATTAAGTCTTCCAGTCTATGAATACATAACATCTTTCCATTTTTTGAGGTTTTATTTAGTTCCTTTTTATAGTCTTTAGTATTTTTCAATGTAGAAGTCTTATGCATCCTTGGTTAAATATATTCCTAAGTAATTTAGTCTTTTTGATGCTATTGTAAATAGAATTGTTTTCTTAAATTCATTTTTTATTTATCCTTGCTAGTGTTTATAAATACAACTAATTTTTGTACATTCACTCTCACTTAAAGACATGGTTAGATTTCAAAGACCAAGTCGTTATGTAAAAATCGGCGTTATGTGAAAATGGAGGATGATCAGATCACAAAATGGAGAAAGACGGCATCATTACATAACTGCCAGATTGCACCATTCCATAACTACCAAACCACTGAGAATCATGGCCCACCCAAGTTGCCACCTTAACCAGCATGGCCACCATTACTTTTGCCTTGCAACTCGGCATTCATTACTGCCAGATATACATAGTTAATGCACCAGATAGTAGATTTTTTACTATTGTCCTAAATGAGAAATGTTGGATACTGAGATAGTCAATAAGTGAGGAGTAGGTGCATGTTGATCTTGTATCCTGTACTTTGCTGAACTAGTCTTTTTAATAGCTCCATTTTTTTTTGTGGGGTTTTAAAAGGATTTTCTACACATAAGATAATGTCGTCTTCAAATAGAGATATTTTTACTTCTTCCTTTCCAGAGGTGGAAATCCTGGTGGCCTAGTGGCTAAATGCTACGGCTGCTAACCAAGAGGGCAGCAGTTTGAATCCACCAGGTGCTCCTTGGAAACTCTATGGGGCAGTTCTGCTCTGTCATAGGGTCGCTATGAGTCGGAATCGACTCGATGGCAGTGCGTTTTTCCTTTCCAATGAAGAATACCTTTTATTTGTTTTTCTTACTTAACTGACCCAGTTAGAAACTCCGGTACAAATGTTGAATAGAAGTAGTGAGAGCAGACATCTTCTCTTGTTCCTGATCTTAGGGGGAAAGCTTTTAGTCTTTTACCATTGACTATGATGTTACCCCCCACGTGTCTGTCAGTTTGTCATATTTTAGGGGCTTGCATGTTGCTGTGATGCTGGAAGCTGTACCGCCGGTATTCAGATACCAGCAGGGTCACCCATGGTGGACAGGTTTCAGCTGAGCTTCCAGACTAAGACAGACTAGGAAGAAGGACCTGGCAGTCTACTTCTGAAAAGAATTAGCCAGTGAAAACCTTATGAATAGCAGTGGAACATTGTCTGATATAGTGCTGGAAGATGAGCCCCCCAGGTTGGAAGGCACTCAGAAGAGACTGGGGAGGAGTTGCCTCCTCAAAGTGGAGTTGACCTTAATGATGTGGATGGAGTAAAGCTTTCGGGACCTTCATTTGCTGATGTGTCATGACTCAAAATGAGAAGAAACAGCTGCAAACATCCATCAATAATTGGAACCTGGAATGTACGAAGTATGAATCTGGGAAAACTGGAAATCATCAAAAATGAAATGGAATGCAAAAACATCAATATCTTAGGCATTAGTGAGCTGAAATGAACTGGTATTGGCCATTTTGAATTGGACAATGATATGGTCTTGTATGCTGGGAATGACAGCTTGAAGAGGAATGGCGTTGCATTCATCCTCAAAAAGAACATTTCAAGATCTATCCTGAAGTACAATGCTGTCAGTGATAGAATAATATCTATACACCTACAAGGAAGACCAGTTAAAATGACTATTATTCAACCACTAAAGCCAAAGAAGAAGAAATTGAAGATTTTTATCAGCCTCTGCAGTCTGAAATTGATCAAAGATGCAATCAGGATGCATTGATAATTATTGGTGATTGGAATGTGAAAGTTGGAAACAAAGAAGAAGGATCAGTAGTTGGAATATATGGCCTTGGTGACAGAAACAGTGCTAGAGATTGTATGATAGAATTTTGCAAGACCAATGACTTCTTCATTGCAAATACCCTTTTTCACTGACGTAAATGGTGACTGTACACGTGGCCCTTGCCAGATGGAATACACAGTAATCAAATCGACTACATCTGTGGAAACAGACAATGGAAAAGCTCATAGTATCAGTTGGCCAGGTGCCAACTGTGGAAAAGACCATCAGTTACTCATATTGCAAGTTCAAGTTGAAAATGAAGAAAATTAGAACAAGTCCACAAGAGTCAAAGTACAACGACCTTGAGTATATCCCACTTGAATTTAGAGACCATCTCAGGAATAAATTTGACACGTTGAACACTCATGACCAAAGACCACATGAGTTGTGGAATGACATCAAGGACATCAAACATGGAGAAAGCAAGAGGTGATTAAAAGACAGGAAAGAAAGAGAAGACCAAAATGGATGTCAGAAGAGACTCTGAAACTTGCTCTTGAACATCCAGTAGCTAAAGCAAAAGGAAGAAATGATGAAGTAAAAGAACTGAACAGAAAATTTCAAAGGGTGGCTCGAGAAGACAACGTGAAGTATTATAATGACGTGTTCAAAGAGCTGCAGATAGAAAACCAAAAGGGAAGAACACGTTCGGCATTTCTCAAGCTGAAAGAACTGAAGAAAAAAATCAAGCCTCACATTGCAATAGTGAAGGATTCTATGGGGAAAATATTAAATGATGCAGGAAGCATCAAAAGAAGTTGGAAGAAGTACACAGAGTCACTCTACCGAAAAGAATTAGTCGACGTTCAACCATTTCAAGAGGTAGCATATGATCAGGAACTGATGGTATCAAAGGAAGGAGTCCAAGCTGCACTGAAGGCGTTGGCGAAAAGCAAGGCTCCAGGAATTTACAATATCAACTGAGATGTTTCAACAAGCAGATGCAGTGCTGGAAGTGCTCACTTACCTATGCCAAGAAGTTTGGGAAGACAGCTACCTGACCAACTGATTGGAAGAGATCCATATTTATGCCTTTTTCCAAGAAGGGTGATCCAACTGAATGTGGAACTTATCCAACAATATTATTAATATCACATCCAAGTAAAATTTTGCTGAAAATCATTCAAAAGTGGCTGCAGCAGATATCGACAGGGAACTGCCAGAAATTCAGGCTGGATTCAGAAGAGGACGTGGAGCCAGGGATATCATTGCTGGTGTCAGATGGATCCTGGCTGAAAGCAGAGGACACCAGAAAAATGTTTATCTGTTTTATTGACTATGCTAAGGCGTTCAACTGTGTGGATCATGGCAAATTATGGATAACATTGCAAAGAGCGGGAATTCCAGAACACTCATTTGTGCTCATGAGAAACCTGTATGTGGATCAAGAGGTAGTTGGACAGAACAAGGGGATACTGCATGGTTTAAAGTCAGGAAAGGTGTGTGCATCAGGGTTGTATCATTGTATGGTTTCACCATACCTATTCAATCTGTATGCTGAGCAAATAATCCAAGATGCTGGACTATATGAAGAAGAACTGGACATCAGGATTGGAGGAAGACTCATTAACATCCTGCGTTATGCAGATGACACAACCTCGCTTGCGGATAGTGAAGAGGACTTGAAGCACTTACTGATGAAGATCAAAGACTACAGCCTTCAGTATGGATTACACCTCAACATAAAGAAAAGAAAAATCCTCACAACTGGACTAAGAACATCGTGATAAATGAAGATTGAAGTTGTCAAGGAATTCATTTTACTTGGATCCATAATTAAAACAATCAACACCCATGGAAGCAGCAGTCAAGAAATCAAAAGATGCATTGCATTGGGCAACTTGGCTGCAAAAGACCTCTTTAAAGTCTTGAAAAGCGAAGAAGTCACCTTGAGGCTAAGGTGCGCCAGACCCAAGCCATTTTCAGTCGTATCATAAGCATGCGAAAGCTGGACAATGAATAAGGAAGACCGAAGAAGAGTTAACGCCTTTGAATTGTGGTGTTGGCAAAGAATATTGAATATGCAATGGACTGCCAAAAGAACGAACAAGTCTGTCTTGGAAGAAGTACAACCAGCATGCTCCTTAGAAGCAAGGATGGCAAGACTACGTCTTACATACTTTGGACATGTTATCAGGAGGGATTAGTCCCTGCAGGAGGACATCATGCTTGGTAGAGGGTCAGCAAAAAAAAGGGAAACCCTCAATAAGATGGATCGACTCAGTGGCTGCAACAATGAGCTTAAGCATAACAGGATTGTGAGCATAGTGCAGGACTGGGTGGTGTTTTGTTGTGTATCGCTCAGGGTCGCTATGGATCTAAACCGACTTGATGGCACTTAAGAACAACAACAATGATGTTAGCTGGCTAAGAACAACAGTGATGTCAGCTGGCGATTTTTCATAGGTGCCCTTTCTCAGGTTGGGGAAGTTTCTTTCTAATCCTAGTTTGTTGAGTGTTTTTAATATGAAAGGGTGTTGGATTTTGTCAAATGTTTTTTCTGCATATATTCAGATGATTACATGTTTTTCTTCCTTCGTTTTGTTAACCTGGTATATTACATTGATTGGTTTCTGAATTACCATCCTTGCATTCCTAGGATGAATTTCACTTGGTTACGGTGCATAATTCTTCTAATGTGCTGCCGGATTAGGTTGGCTAGTGTTTGTAGAGGGTTTTTGCATCTATATCCAAAAGGGATATTGGTTTGTAGTTTTTTTTTTCTTGTGGTATCTTTATTTGGCTTTGGTATCAGGGTAATACTGGCCTCATAGAATGACATAGGAAGCATTCCTTCCTAATTTTTTTTTTCAGAGAGTTTGAGAAGGTTTCATGTTAATTCTTCTTTTAATGTCTGTTAGAATTCACCAGTGAAGCCATCTGATCCTGGCATTTTCTTTGTTGGAAGTTATTTTTTTTATTACTAATTCAGTCTCTTTACTTATTATAAGTCTATTCAGTTATTCTATTTCTTCTTGAGTCATTTTTGGTAGTTTGTATGAATTTGTCCATTTCATTTAAGTTATCTAATTTGTTAACAGACACGACAGACGTGACAGACATGTGTCTGTCAGTTTGTCGTACTGTGGGGACTTGTGTGTTGCTGAGATGCTGGAAGCTATGCCACCGGTATCCAGATACCACCAGGGTCACCCATGGAAGACAGGTTTCAGCTGAGCTTCCAGACTAAGACAGACTAGGAAGAAGGACCTGGCCGTCTACTTCTGAGAAGTATTAGCCAATGAAAACCTTATGAATAGCAGCAGAACATTGTCTGATATAGTGCTGGAAGATGAGCACCCCAGGTTGGAAGGCACTCAAAAGATGACTGGGGAAGAGCTGCCTCCTCAAAGTAGAGTTGACCTTAATGATGTGGATGGAGTAAAGCTTTGGGGACCTTCATTTGCTGATGCGGCACGACTCAAAATGAGAAGAAACAACTGCAAACATCCATTAATAAGCGGAACCTGGAATGTACAAAGTATGAATCTAGGAAAATTGGAAATCATTAAAAATGAAATGGAACGCATAAACATCAATATCCTAGGCATTAGTGAGCTGAGATGGACTGGTATTGGCCATTTTGAATCAGACAATCATATAGTCGACTATGCTGGGAATGACAACTTGAAGAGGAATGGTGTTGCATTCATCATGAAAAAGAACGTTTCAAGATCTATCCTGAAGTACAACGCTGTCAGTGATAGGATAATAGCCATACACCTATAAGGAAGACCAGTTAATATGACTATTATTCAAATTTATGCACCAACCACTAGGGCCAAAGATGAAGAAATAGAAGATTTTTATCAGCTGCTGCAGTCTGAAATTGATCGAACATGCAATCAAGATGCGTTGATAATTACTGGTGACTGGAATGGGAAAGAGGGAAACAAAGAAGAAGGATCAGTAGTTGGAAAATATGGCCTTGGTGATAGAAACAATGCCGGAGATCGAATGATAGAATTTTGTATGACCAACGACTTCTTCATTGCAAATGCTTTCTTCCACCAACATAAACGGCGACTGTACACATGGACCTCACCAGATGGAACACACAGAAATCAAATTGACTACGTCTGTGGCAAGAGACGATGGAAAAGCTCAATATCATCAGTCAGAACAAGGCCAGGGGCCAACTGTGGAACAGACCATCAATTGCTCATATGCAAGTTCAAGCTGAAACTGAAGAAAATCAGAGCAAGTCCACGAGACCCAAAATATGACCTTGAGTATGTCCCACCTGAATTTAGAGACCTTCTGAAAAATAGATTTGATGCATTGAACACTAGTGACCAAAGACCAGACAAGTTGTGGAATGACATCAAGGACATCATACATGAAGAAAGCAAGAGGTCACTGAAAAGGCAGGAAAGAAAGAAAAGACCAAGATGGATGTCAGAGGAGACTCTGAAACTTGCGCTTGAGCGTAGAGCAGCTTTTGCTTTACCAAAAGGAAGAGTTGATGAAGTAAAAGAACTGAAAAGAAGATTTCAAAGGGCCTCTTGAGAAGACAAAGTAAAGTATTATAATGACATGTGCAAAGAGCTGCAGATGGAAAACCAAAAGGGAAGAACACACTCGGCGTTTCTCAAGCTGAAAGAACTGAAGAAAAAATTCAAGCCTCGGGTTGCAATAGTGAAAGATTCCATGGGGAAAATATTAAACGACACAGGAAGCATCAAAAGAAGATGGAAGGAATACACAGAGTCATTATACCAAAAAGAATTTAGTCGATATTCAACCATTTCAGGAGGTGGCATATGACCAGGAACCAATGGTACTGAAAGAAGAAATCCAAGCTGCTCTGAAGGCATTGGCGAAAAACAAGGCTCCAGGAATTGATGGAATATCAATTGAGATGTTTCAACAAACATGCAGCGCTGGAGGTGCTCACTCGCCTATGCCAAGAAATGTGGAAGACAGCTTCCTGGCCAGCTGACTGGAAAAGATCGATATTTATGCCTATTCCCAAGAAAGGTGATCCAATGGAATGTGGAAATTATAGAACAATATCATTAATATCACACACAAGCAAAATTTTGCTGAAAATCATTCAAAAACGGCTACAGCAGCAAGTCTGGCAGGGAACTGCTAGAAATTCAGGCTGGTTTCAGAAGAGGATGTGGAACCAGGTATATCATTGCCGATGTCAGATGGATCCTGGCTGAAAGCAGAGAATACCAGAAGGATGTTTACCTGTGTTTTGTTGACTATGCAAAGGCATTCGACTGTGTGGATCATAACCAACTATGGATAACACTGCGAAGAATGGGAATTCCAGAACACTTAATTGTGCTCATGAGGAACCTTTACATAGATCGAGAGGCAGTTGTTTGGACAGAACAAGGGGATACTGATTGGTTTAAAGTCAGGAAAGGTGTGCGTCAGGGTTGTATTCTTTCACCACATCTATTTAATCCGTATGCTGAACAAATTATCCGAGAAATTGGACGATATGAAGAAGGATGGGGCATCAGGATTGGAGGAAGACTCATTAACAACCTGCGTTATGCAGATGACACAACCTTGCTTGCTGAAAGTGAAGAGGACTTGAAGCACTTACTAATGAAGATCAAAGACCACAGCCTTCAGTATGGACTGCACCTCAACATAAAGAAAACAAAAATCCTCACAACTGGACCAATGAGAAACATCATGATAAATGGAGAAAAGATTGAAGTTGTCAAGGATTTCATTTTACTTGGATCCACAATCAACAGCCATGGAAGCAGCAGTCAAGAAATCAAAAGAGGCATTGCATTGAGCAAGTCTGCTGCAGAGGACCTCTTCAAAGTGTTGAAGAGTAAAGATGTCACCCTGAAGACTAAGGTGTACCTGACCCAAGCCATGGTATTTTCAATCATATCATATGCATGTGAAAGCTGCACAATGAATAAGGAAGACCGAAGAAGAGTTGACACCTTTGAATTGTGGTGTTGCCGAAGAATGTTGAATATACCATGGACTGCCAAAAGAAGGAACAAATCTGTCTTGGAAGAAGTGCGGCCAGAATGCTCTTCAGAGGCAAGGGGGTGAGACTGCGTCTTCCATACTTTGGACGTGTTGTCAGGAGGGATCAGTCCCTGGAGAAGGACATCATGCTTAGCAGAGTACAGGGTCAGCGGAAAAGAGGAAGACCCTCAATGAGGTGGATTGACACAGTGGCTGCAACAATGAGCTCGAGCGTAACAGTGATTGTAAGGATGGCACAGGACCAGGCAGTGTTTTGTTCTGTTGTGCATAGGGTCGCTATGAGTCGGAACTGACTCGACGGCACCTAACAACAACAACAACAACAAATTTGTTAACATGCAGTTGTTCATAGTATTATCTTATAATCCTTTTTTATTTCTGTAGTGTCAGTAGTAATGTCCCCACTTTTATTCCTGATTTTAGTAATTTGAGTCTTTCTTGGTCAGTATAGCTAAAAGTTTGTCCATTTTGTTGATCTTTTCAAATAACTAGTTTTTGGTTTGTTGCTTTTCTCTGTTGCTTTTTTATTCTCTATTTAATTTTTTCTTGCTCTAATCTTTATTATTTCTTCCCATCTGCTTGCTTTGGGTTTATTTTTCTCTTCTTCTAGTTTCTTAAGGGAGACGTTTAGGTTATTGATTTTTAGATATTTGTTCTTTTTTAATGTAGGAATTAACGGCTATAAATTTTAGGAACTCTTAAACTGATTCCTCCTAAGTATCATTACCTATTTGTTCATGTGACTGCTACACTGAGAAATCTGTGGATCCCAGATCCTGCCTGCCTAACAATGACATTTAGGATCTCCAAGTTTTAGTTCCAGCATACCTTTCCACCTTTACTGTTTCCCTCAACCTCACCTCCATGCTATGTTTAATGAAGTCACACACAACTAGGCTGCTCCCAAGCATGCAGTTTGCTTTCCAGTGTCTACCTCTGCACCTCTGTTAGCAGTTGTCATAGTCATCTAGTGCTGCTATAACAGAAATACCACAAGTGGATGGCTTTAACAGAGAAAAATTCAGTTTCTCACAGTCTAGAAGGCTAGAGGTTTGAATTCAGGGTGTCAGCTCCAGGGGAAGGCTTTCTTTCTCTGTTGGCTCTGGGGGAAGGTCCTTGTCATCAATCTTCCCTAGTCAAGGAGTGTCTCAGCACAAGGACCCTGGGTCCAAAAGACACGCTATTCTCCTGGCTGTTATTTCTTGGTGGTATGAGTTCCCCCACGTCTCTCTGCCTGCTTCTTCCTTTTATATCTTGAAAGAAATTGACTTAAGATGCAATCTAATCTTGTAGATTGAGTCCTGCCTCATTAACATAACTTCCACTAATCCCATCTCATTAACATCATAGAGGTAGGGTTTACAACACATAGGAAAATCACATCAGATGACAAAATGGTGGACAATCATAGAATACTGGGAATCATGGACTAGCCAAGTAGACACACATTTTTGGGGGGACACAATTCAACCCGTAACATTCCACCCTTTGGTCCCCCAGAATTCATAGTGCATGTTTTAAATCAACTCCAAGTCCAAAATCCAGAAATTCCTCTTCAACTGTGAAATCTAGAATACAAGTTATCTGCTTCCAGAGCACAATGGGAAAAGGCACAAGGTAGATATTTTCATTACAAAAGGGAGAAATTGGAGGGAAAGAAGGGATAACAGGCACCAAGCAAGTCAGCAGAATACATTGCATTAACTCTCAAGGCTTGAAAATAATTCTCTGTTCTTTGAGATCTTTTAGGCGATGGCCCTGCCCTCCAGACTGGGTGTTGGCCACACTCTCCTGATTCTCAGCCCTGGGCTTCAGCTCTTCCTTCCAGGGTCATGGGGCAGCAACTCTGCTTCCTCAGCTTTAGGCAACCCCATTCTCCTAGTCCATCTGAGTGGCAGCTCCACCCTTTGAGACCCCAGAGGTTGTGGCCCTACCCTTGAGACTGAGGCAGCTCTACTTCCTGTGTTCCTTTTCTCTTCAGCTCTTGCATCCTGGTTCCTTGACCTCTCAGCCCCTTGGGCCTCTTCACTCGCGCCTGCCCTGCTGGGGCAAGTGTTCCAAAGCTCTTTAGCTCTCCTGATAAGTGCCTGGAGGTACCTCCCTGCACCAGTAAACTTCAGTTGGAAGGCATTCAGCTTTCTTGCTCCATGGGTCGGCAAGGCCAGCTTCACCGATAAGTGCCCAGAGGCGCCCCACTCCACCGGGAGGCCTCCTGTGCAAAGGCACTCAGCTCTCTCGCTTTGTGGGTCAGTGTCAGCACTGTCTTGTGCTGGTTGCCTGGTTCTGCTGCTGCTGTTTCTCGGGTGCTGCTTCTCACCATCTACGCTGTCTCCGGTGTAATAGCTCTCCTCATTTCTTTCCGAGTCCTCACCAGAATTGTCTTTGATGTCCATAATTCCACCAACAGTCTCTTCAAGGCAATCTAGGCTTTTACTGTTAGGCACTTTAAAACTTTTCCAGACTCTGTCCATTCAAAGTTTCAAAACAGCTTCCACATTTTAGGTATCCATTAGATCAGCACCCTACTCTCTGTACCAAATGTCATAGGCTGGGTTGTCTGGAGAAGCAAAACCAATAAAGCATATAAATATATATAGAGAGAGATTTGTATCAAGGAAACAGCTCACATGGTTGTAGGGACTGGAACATCCCAAATCCGGGTCAGGATAGAGGCTTCTCCTGATTCATATAGCTACAGGGGCTGGTGAACCCAAGATTGGCAGGTCAGACAGCAGGGCTCTCTTGCTCACAGGCTGTGAAGATCAATGAATCCCAAGATCAGCAAGCAAGACAGCAGGTAAGCTGCTAGCTCAAGTCCCAAAAACCAGAGGTCACACGAACAGGAGCCAGCTGCAGGATCCAGAGCAAGCAGAAGCCCATGAGTCTTTTCAGAAAGTCCACTTATATATTTTATGCAGGCCACACCCCCCAGGGAAACTCCCTTTCAATTGATTGGCTGCTCACAGCAGATCCCACCATGGAAGTGATCGCACTACATCAAATCTCATCATGGAAGTGATCATATCATCATAAGACTGCCAAACCACTGAGAATCATGCCCAGCCAAGTTGACCCATAACCTTAACAATAACAATGCTGTTTGCTCCGCATCTGAATTGTCGCCTGCCCTTGTCTCTGCCTACTGAAACATTACCTATCTTTTCAAAATCAGCTTAAACTGCAACCTTTCTACAAAGTCATTCCTAATTCAATCAAAACTAATCTCTCCTTATACTAGATTTCTCTAATATTTTTGTAATGCATTTCATGTATTGCTTGCATTCATGTTTTCATTCACTCATTCTTTGAATAAATATTTTGTAGCACCCACTGTTTTCTAGTCCTACTATGCAAGAATAAAAACCAAACAAGATTCTGCAAGTGAGGATACAATGAGTCTGAGTTGGCCAGGTTAATAGTGCAGGGGGTGGGGAGGGAGGGCGGAACATAACAGACAGAGGGAACAATATGACAAGAGGACATAGGAGCAGTCTATGCACCTTGCCTTCTTTACCAGAGTCAAAGAAACATTTCCTGTCTTTCATAATACTTAGCAGAGTGCCTTATCCTTGGTAGGTGCCACTGAGTTGGTTCTGACTAATAAAGACCCTATGTACAACAGAACGAAGCACTGCGTGGTCCTGCGCTATCCTCATAATGGTTCCTATGTTTGAGCCCATTGTTGCAGCCACTATGTCAATCTGTCTTGTTAAGGGCCTTCCACTTTTTTGCTGACCCTCTACTTTACCAAGCACGATGTCCTTTGGGAACTGGTCCCTCTTGATAGCATGTCCAAAGTATGTGAGACAAAGTCTCACCATCCTTGCTTATAAGGAGCATTCTGGCCTTACTTCTTCCAAGACAGATGTGTTTGTTGTTCTGACAGCCCATGGTATCTTCACCAACACCATAATTCAAAGGCATCAATAATTCTTTAGTTTTCCTTATTCATTGTCCAGCTTTTGTATGCATATGAGGCATTTGAAAATACCGTGGCTTGGTCAGGTATACCTTAGTCCTCAAAGTGAAATCTTTGCTTTTTAATATTTTGAAGAGATCTTTTGCAACAGATTTGCCCAGCGCAATACATCTATTGATTTCTTGACTGCTGCTTCCACGGGCATTAATTGTGGATCCAAGTAAAATGAAATCCTTGACAACTTCGAAGTCTTTCTACAGATGTAGTCAATTTGATTCCTGTGTATTCCATCTGGTGAGATCCATGTGTATAGTCACCGTTTATGCTGTTGAAAAAAGGTATTTGCAATGAGGAAGTTGTTGGCCTTGAAAAATTCTATCATGCGATCTCCGGCGTCGTTTCTATCACCAAGGCAGTATTTTCCAACTATAGGTCCTTTTTCTTTGCTTTCAACTTGTACATTCCAATCATCAGTAATTATCAATCATCTTGATTGACTGTTTGATCAATTTCAGAATGCAGAAGTTGATAAAAATCTTCAATTTCTTCATCTTTGGCATTAGTGGTTGGTATGTAAATTTTACTTAGTATATAAGAAGTGTAAGAATTAATGAATAAACAGAATAGAAGTCAGTTTGATAAGAAAAAGATGTGTCCAGGGATAGAGGGAGAAGGCAAATGTGAGTGAAGTGTCAAAGAATAAGATCATATAAATTACCTTCAGCAAATAGTAGCAGTAGTACTAACAGTAATTGTGGTAGTAGTAGCAGCAGCTAGTGTTAATATTGAGTTTTACTCTGGGCTAGGAGCTGTGCTAAGAACTTTATGTGTGTTCTTTTATATAACTTTTAATTTGTGTACTGTCTGCCCTTTCTTTCCTGCAGTGTCTTGAAGCAGTGTAAGGATGTGGTGCTCTCCTTCCCACACCAACCAGGGGAATCTGATCTGTTTAGGGGTACAAAGAAGGGGACGTTGTTTCTCACTTCATTCCGGGTAATTTCTACTTCTCCTTTGATCTGCTGGTTAACTCTACATTTGTTTTCCTTGGAATGGAGAGAAGTCAGACATTGACTTTCAAAGTGTTTGAAAACATGTGCCCTTTGATATTTTCTGTGTTGTAGAGCAATGGAAGAAAACGGGTGATGCTTCTCAGTTACACCAGGATGCCAAAGCAACTGTTGCCTTTAGAATTGCTTTGATACATCTCAACCCATAAATGAATTCTGCATTTTTTTCCCAAAGTTTCTTTTGTATCTCTTAGGTGATCTTCCTGACTTTACACTCCGTCAGCAATCCCATGTTGTCTTTTATGATGCCATTTAATCTGATAAGGGACTGCACTGTCGAACAACCACTATTTGCCCCCAACTACATTAAAGGAACCATTACAGCAGCCCCAGGTGGTAAGTATTCCCCCTCAAAAGTGTATTTTTTCTCAAAAGCTTTCAGAGGCATTAAGATTCAGACTTGGCTCATGTTGGTTGCTCTGCCCCTTTGGGTAGTGCTTCTCTCAATGTTTTTGGCAGTTCTCTATTGCCAGCTATGTCAATCTCTTAGTGAGTGTGTGCCTGTGGTGAAGTTAGTTCCTTTATGTGGCCTTTTGCCTTGGTTCTTTGGAAAAACAGCTTCCGAGATTTTTGGAGAAGTAACTTGGGGAGGTGGCTACCAGGTTGTGTTCTGCCCTACAGGGTTTGTTACTTTTGCCAAGGGGATTTCCCAGGTTGATAGCCATTTTCTGGGTAAGCTGTAAACAACTTGATGGTTTGATATGTTTATCTGGTAATTAATAACACCTGAGTTGATTGACATCTCATGGATAATTTTCAATTGATTGTACACTGGTCTGGTGATGGAGGCCACGCTTTGTACCTCATGAGGATCAGGATGTATAAACAGCACAGAGACCTGACGGCAAGGGAGAGACCAGTGGCAGGAGGTTTATGGTATATAGCCTGATGGCGGGCAGATCGCCCCACGGTAGGGAGGCCCAACAATGGAGAGCTGCTGCTAGGAGAGCAGTGGCTGAGCAAGCTGAGGAAGCTGCTGTACTAGCTGTGAGCTGGGCCAGTTAGCAGTGGAGAGGCTGATGGCAAAGAGGACAGTAGTGAATAGCAATAGCCTGATAGCAAAGCACCCGATGGCAGAGAGGCTGAAAGGCAGAGAGAAGCGGCTGAGAGGGCTGAATGGGCTGCTACACTGGCTATGAGCTGGGCCAGTTTGTGGCAGAGACGCCTGCATGGCAGAGAAGGCAGCCGCCTGGCAGAGAAGCAGAGTTGAGGCAGCTGCCTGGGAGAGGAGGCGGCTGGCAGAGAAGCCACACCTTCTGATCACTGGAGGCTTATGTTTCCTGGCAATAATACTGAGTTGTTCCTGTTACTTCCAAGTTGATCCTGACCCTAGCCTGTTACTTCCCTAATAGATCACATAACTGTATTGTCTATGAGTTCCGCGTGGCTCTTGCAACAAATTATCGAACCCTGCAGAGAAGTAGAGAATGTTGTGGTTGGAGTGGCTGGTGTCAGAAATAATGGGAAAATGGGAATGCAGAGATATACCTGACATCTGCCTCACAGGAACCAGCTTTGTGCTAATCCTGATTCTTATCCCTCATGAATGTAGACAATTCATTTTGCTGCATTACAGTGCCATTTCTTCCTGCAGGTGGCTGGGAAGGACAGGCTACTTTTAAATTATCCTTCAGGAAAGGAGGTGCCATCGAATTTTCCCAGCTGATGACGCAAGCTGCCGCTGCTGGTGAGCAATACTGATAAAGATATTAAGCACTTTGAGATTTTGAGGCCTGTGAAATTGGAGTAGGATTCTTTCCCAGTTAGTTAAGACTTTCTGGTCTGCATGGTCAGGCAGTTGGTAGTTGCACATGTGTTTGGCAGGCATTTCCTGAGCCTACCTACTATGTGTCATGTACCATACTCCATGCTGGGAAACAAGGATTAATACTGTACAGCCCCTCCCTGGCCTGAAGGAGTTTGCAATCTAGTGGGAGTTTACAGTTAATCCCCTAAACAACTAATTATATCTGGTAGTCTTTTGTTTGTTTTAAATTATAGCAATATATACACAACAAAACATACAGCAATTCATCAGTACCTGGTAGTCTTTTGTCCACTGGAATGCTGGTCTCATGTATCCGTTGAGCAGTCTTTTCTTCAGGTCAAGGAGCTCCAGTTGCCTTAGCTCTTCTTCCTCTGGCATGGCTCTTTGGCCTGACCGTTGCTTCTCCATGAGACAGGGGTAAAGGTACTGTAAAGCCCTACAGCACTGATCTAATGGATGTACCAGACAACTTTTCTGATTTTGAATAAAAATAATCCTTTTGTGAAATATTTTTACTCAATCCAGCCTCACTTCATGCTCCTCTTTCTCACCTTTTATACTCCAATTGACCTGGACTTCTCATATGCTTATTCTTTCATCTCTGAGCCTTTGCTGTATTTGCTCTGCCTGGAATATGCTTTCCCTTCTCCCTTGCCTTTCTCCCTCAACTCCAGTTTCCCCTCCCCCAAGTCAAATATGCCTAAAACCTTCTTATTCTTCATGTATCAAATTAAAAATCAGTTCCTTGGAGAAGCTCCCTCCACCCCTGTAGATGAGGCTAAGTCTCCCTGTTTTTTAATGCCTGTCTTCCTGACTAAAATGTATGCTCCAATGGGGCAGTGCCACACTTGTCTGTCAGTTTATTGTACTGTGGTGGCTTACATGTTGCTGTGATGCTGGATGCTATGCCACTGTTATTTCAAATATCAGTAGGGTCACCCATGGTGGACAGGTTTCAGCTGAGCTTCCAGACTAAGACAGACTAGGAAGAAGGACTCGGCAGTCTACTTCTGAGAAGTATTAGCCAGTGAAAACCTTATGAATAGCAGCGGAACATTGTCTGATATAGTACCAGAAGATGAGCCCCTCAGGTTAGAAGATGCTCAAAATCTGACTAGAGAAGAGCTGCCTCCTTAAAGGAGAGTCGACCTTAATGGCATGGATGGAGTCAAGCTTTCGAGACCTTCATTTCCTGATGTTGCACAACTCAAAATGAGAACGGCTGCAAACATTCATTAATAATCAGAACGTGGAATGTAGGAAGCATGAATCTAGGAAAGTTGGAGGTCGTCAAAAATGAAATAGGACACATAAAGATCAATATCTTAGGCATTACTGGGCTGGACTGGTATTGGCCATTTGGAATCAGACAATCATATGGCCTACTATGACAGCAATGATAGCTTGAGGAAGAATGGCATTGCATTTATGGTCAAAAAGAACATTTCAGGATCTATGCTGAAGAACAATGCTGTCAACGATAGGATAATATCTATATGCCCACAAGGGAGACAATAGTATTATTCAAATTTACACACTAACCACTAATGCCGAAGATGAAGAAATTAAAGATCTTTACCAACTTCTGCAGTCTAAAATTGATCAAACATGCAATCAAGATGCGTTGATAATTACTGGTGATTGGAATGCAAAAGTTGGAAACAGATAATAAGTTGGAAAGTATGGCCCTGGTTACAGAAACAACGCTGGAGAGCGCATGATAGAATTTTGCAAGACCAATGACTTCTTCGCTGCAAATACCTTTTTTCAACAATGTAAACAGTGACTGTACACGTGGACCTCGCCAGATGGAATACACAGGAATCAAATCGACTACATCTGTGGAAAGAGATGATGGAGAAGCTCAGTATCATCTGTCAGAACAAAGCCAGGGGCCGACCGCGGAACAGACCATCAACTGCTCATACACAAGTTCAAGCCGAAGCTGAAGAAAATTAGAGCAAACTCACAAGAGCCAAAATATGACCTTGAGTATAGCCCACCTGAATTCAGAGACCATCTCAAGAATAGATTTGATGCATTGAATGCTAATTACCAGAGACCGGACAAGTTGTGGGATGACGTCTTGAACATCATACATGAAGAAAGCAAAAGGTCATTAAAAAAACAGGAAAGAAAGAAAAGACCAAAGTGGATGTCAGAAGACACTCTGAAACTTGCTCTTGATCGTAGAGTAGCTAAAGTGAGTAAAGGAAATGATCACGTAAAAAAGCTGAACAGAAGATTTCAAAGGGCAGCTCAAGAAGACAAAGTAAAGTGTTATGATGAAGTATGCAAGCACCTGGAGTTAGAAAACCAAAAGGCAAGAACATGCTCGGCAATTCTCAAGCTGAAAGAGATTCAAGACTTGAGTTGCAATGTTGAGCAATTCTATGGACAAAATATTGAACAATGCAGGAAGCATAAAAGGAAGATGGGAATACACAGAGTCACTGTACCAATAATAATTGGTCAACATTCAGCCATTTCAGGAAGTAACATGTGATCAAGAACCAACGGTTTTAAAGGAAGAAGTCCAAGTTGCACTGAAGGCACCGGCAAAAAACAAGGCTCCAGGAATTGATGGGATACTAACTGAGATGTTTCAACAAATGGATGAAACTCTGTAAGCACTCACTTGCCTATGCCAAGAAATTTGGAAGACCACTACCTGGCCAACCGACTGGAATAGCTCCATATTTATGCCCATTCCAAAGAAAGGTGATCCAACAGAATGTAGATATCATCAAACAATATCATTAATATCACACACAAGTAAAATTTTGCTAAAGGTAATTTAAAAATGGCTGCAGCAGTACATCGACAGGGAACTTGCAGAAATTCAAGCTGGGTTCAGATGAGGATGTGGTACCCGGGATATTATTGCTGATGTCAGATGGATCTTGGATGAAAGCAGAGAATACCAGAAAGGTGTTTACCTGTGTCTTATTGACTGTGCAAAGACATTCGACTGTGTGGATCATAACAAATTACGGATAACATTGTGAAGAATGGGAATTCCAGAACACTTAATTGTGCTTATGTGGAACTTGTACATAGACCAAGAGACAGTCATTGGAACAGTACAAAGGGATATTGAATGGCTTAAAATCAGGAAAGGTGTGCATAAGGGTTGTATGCTTTCACCATACTTATTCAATCTGTATGCTGAGCAAATAACCCAAGAAGTTGGACTATACGAAGAATGGGGCCTCAGGATTGGAGGAAGACTCATTAACAACCTTTGATATACAGATGACACAGCCTTGCTTGCTGAAAGTGAAGAGGACTTGAAGCACTTACTGATGAAGATCAAAGACCACAGCCTTCAGTATGGATTACACCTCAACATAAACAAAACAAAAATCGTCACAAGGGCACCAATAAGCAACATCACAATAAATGAAGAAAAGATTGAAATTGTTCAGGATTTCATTTTACTTGGATCCACAATCAACGCCCATGGAAGCAGCAGTTAAGAAATCAAACAACGTATTGCATTGGGCAAATCTGTTGCAAAAGACCTCTTTAAAATATTAAAAAGCAAAGTTGTCACTTTGAGGACTAAGGTGTGCCTGACAAAGCTATGGTATTTTCAACTGCCTCATGTGCATGTGATGTTGCTGTCAAGTCAATTCTGACTCATAGCGACCCTATAGGACAGAGTAGAACTGCTCCATAGGGTTTCCAGGGAGCAGCTGGAGGATTCAAACTGCCGACCTTTTGGTTAGCAGCCAAACAGTTAACCACTGCAACACCAGGTGGGGCAATTCTACTCTGTCATGTAGGGTCACTATGAGTTGGAATCGACTCCACAGCAATGGGTTTCTTTTGTTTTCATATGCGTGAGAAAGCTGGACAATGAATAAGGAAGATCAAAGAAGAATTGATACCTTTGAATTATGATGTTGGTGGAGAATATTGAATGTACAGTGGACTACCAGAAGAATGAACAAATCTGTCTTGGAAGAAGTACAGCCAGAATGCTCCTTCAAATAGAGGATGATGAGACTTTGTCTCACGTACTTTAGCCATGTTATTAGGAGGGACCAATCCCTGGAGAAGGACATCATGCTTGGTAAACAGAGGGTCAGTGAAAAAGAAGACCTTCAACAAGATGGATTGACACAGTGGTTGCAACAATGGGCTCAAGCATAACAATGATTGTGAGGATGGCGCAGGACCAAGCAGTGTTTCGTCCTGTTGTACATAGGGTCGTTATGAGTTGGAACCAGCTTGGCAGCACCTAACAACAGTGGGGCAATGATTATATTTCTGTTATTCACCAGTATATTCCTAATGCCTAGCATAGTTTCTGAAACTTGGTAGACATTCAAATATTTGTTGCTTAGCTGACGGAAATGATCTTCGTTTTCTTTTTTACTTCTTATTATGAAAACATCTCACATCTATATAAACAGAATTAATTCTGGTCATCTTGTTTCATCTATATCCCTGCATTATTTCGAAGCAAATTATGCTTCATTTTATAAGGCAATGGGTTGTTAAGTCATACACCACTTTGAGAATCTGACCAAAGTATGTACCCTTTCTCACAAAAAGAAAACCTTTACCAATGAAATTTTGCTTATAATTTGTGTGATGGAGGGGATGCCTGAAGCCATAGATTCTAGGTTAAAAACCCCTGCAGACACACACGATTTATAATTTTAATCCCCAAAGCTCACCAAGACAATAGTAAAAAAGAAAATATATTGGCAGTCTTGTTTAAGAGAATAGGTGCGAAAACCCTATATGAAAAATCACAGCAGCTAGAATGCCAGGTTAAAAAATATTATTACCAAAATGGAATGTTTATCTGAATATAAAACTAGTATAACAAGCAATATAAAAATATGTCATTTTGGAACCTGGCAAGAATTGGCCTCGTATATTCGTTCATTTACTCATTCATTTATTCATTAATTTACTCTTATCATGGAATCTTTATAGAGCCCCTACTTACTTCCGTGCACTGTGTTGGGATCTAGAGATGTAGACAAGGTATCCCCCCACCTTTGTTGTCATTAGGTGCCTTCGAGTCGGTTCCAACTCATAGTGACCCTGTGTACCACAGAACGAAACACTGCCTGGTCCTGCACCATCCTTACAATCGTTACGCTTGAGCCCATTGTTGCAGTCACTGTGTCAATCCATCTTGTTGAGGGGCTTCCTCTTTTCCGCAGACCCTGTACTTTACCAAGCATGATGTCCTTCTCCAAGGACTGATCCCTCCTGACAACATGTCCAAAGTATGCGAGACGAAGTCTTGCCTTTCTGCTTCTAAGGAGCATTCTGGTTGTACTTCTTCCAAGACAGATTTGTTCATTCTTTTGACAGTCCATAGTACAGTCAATATTCTTCGCCAACACCACAATTCAAAGGCGTCAATTGTTCTTCCATCTTCCCTATTCATTGTCCAGCATTCACATGCGTATGATGTGATTGAAAATACCATGGCTTGGGTCAGGCGCACCTTAGTCTTCAAGATGACATCTTTGCTTTTCAACACTTTAAAGAGGTCCTTTGTAGCCGATTTGCCCAATGCAATGCGTCTTTTGTTTTCTTGACTGCTGCTTCCATGGGTGTTGACTGTGGATCCCAGTAAAATGAAATCCTTGACAACTTCAATCTTTTCTTCATTTATCATGATGTGGCTTATTGGTCCAGTGGTGAGGATCTTCATTTCCTTTATGTTGAGGTATAATGCATAGTGAAGGCTGTAGTCTTTGATCTTCATCAGTATTTCAAGTCCTCTTCACTTTCAGCAAGCAAGGTTGTGTCATCTGTATATCGAAGGCTGTTAATGAGTCTTCCTCCAATCGTGGTGCCCCGTTCTTCTTCATATAGTCCAGCTTCTCGGATTATTTGCTCAGCATACAGATTGTATGTTGTTGTTGTTAGGTGCCATTGAGTTGATTCCAACTCATAGCGACCCCATGTTGAATAGATATGGTGAAAGGATACAACCCTGACACACACCTTTCCTGACTTTAAACCACTCGGTATCCTCTTGTTCTGTCCGAACAACTGTCTCTTGATCTATGTACAGGTTCCTCAGGAGCATAATTAAGCGCTCTGGAATTTTCATTCTTTGCAATGTTATCCATAATTTGTTATGATTCACACAGTTGAATGCCTTTATCAATAAAACACAGGTAAACATCCTTCTGGTCAGCCAGGATCCATCTGACATCAGCAATGATATCCCTGATTCCACGTCCTCTTCTGAATCTGGCCTGAATTTGGCAGTTCCCTGTCCATATACTGCTGCAGCCGCTTTTGAATGATCTCAGCAAAATTTCGCTCACGAGTGATATTAATGATATTGTTCAATATTTTCTGCATTTGGTTGGATCACCTTTCTTGGGAAGAGGCATAAATATGGATCTCTTCCAGTTGGTTGGCCAGGTAGCTGTCTTCCAAATTTCTTGGCATAGATGAGTGATCACCTCCAGTGCTGCATCCGTTTGTTGAAACATCTCAATTGATATTCTGTCAATTCCTGGAGCCTTGTTCTTCACCAATGCCTTCAGTGCAGGTTGGACTTAGTCCCTCAGCACCATCGGTTCCTGATCATATGCTACCTCTTGAAATAGTTGAAAGTCGTCTAAGTCTTTTCGGTATAATGACTCTGTGTATTCCTTCCATCTTCTTTTGATGCTTCCTGCGTCGTTTAATATTTTCCCCATAGAATCCTTCGCTATCACAACTTGAGCCTTGAATTCTTTCTCCAGTTCTTTCAGCTTGAGAAACACTGAGCATGTTTTTCCCTCTTAGTTTTCTATCTCCAGCTCTTTGTACATGTCATTATAATACTTTACTTTGTCTTCTCGAGCTGCCTTTAAGGAGCTCAAAATATAGTAAAGACAGACAGACAGACCTACACAGATATGTTACCATATCTCGTGGAATGTGCTCTAACGGAGGTGTGAAAGATGTGCTGGAGACACACGGAAGAATAAAGTGAAAGTTTCTAGTTTGGAAGACTAAATGGATCATAACACTGTAAACCAAGGTCAAGAATATAAGAGGCAGCCTGTGTTGGAGAAGAAATGAGTTCAATTTTAGACATAATAGTACTAGCTAACATTTATTGAATCATCTTTACGATATACTAGACAGTGTTCCAAGCCCTTTACATGTATTAATTTATCTAATCCTCACCACAACCTTATGACGTAGGTGCTATCATTATCTCGATTATAGCTAGGGAAACTGAGTCAGAGACCGTTATATAATTTCCCAAGGCTATACACATTAGGAGTAATCAAAAGGGAAGGTAAAGTAGAGGGTCAGCGAAAAAGAGGAAGACCCTCAACAAGATAGATTGACACAGTGGCTGCAACAGTGGGCTCAAACGTATTAACAATTGTGAGGATGGTGCAGGACCAGGCAGCGTTTCGTTCTATTTTACGTAGGATTGCTATGAGTTGGAACCGACTTGATGGCACCTGACAACAACAACAACAACGTAGAATTAGCAAGTGATGGAACTAGAATTTGAGCCATAAGCCTACTCTCTGCTGCTAACCAAAAGGTCAGCCGTACGAACCCACCTGATGCTCAGCAGGAGAATGGTGTGGCAGTTTGCTTCCATAAGGATTTACTGCCTTGGAAACCCTATGGGGCAGTTCTACTCTGTCCTATAGGGTCGCTAAGAGTCCGAATTAACAGCAGTGAGTTTGTTTTGTTTTGTTATAGAAAAGTTATAAGAATATTACAATGAACTCCCTTAGACCCTTCATCTAGATTTACCCATTGTTAACATTTTCCCACATACACTTTATCTTATTCTTCTTTTTTTTTTTGTTGTTCCTGAATTATTTGGGAGTAACTTACAGAGATTCCTAAATACTTGAGCAGGTGTCTCCTAAGAACAAGGGCATTCTCATATCTAACCTCAGTGGACTTACCAAATTCAGGAGATCTAACATTGATGAGATACTACTATTTAACATTTATTTTATATTCAGATTCAGATGATTGTCCCACTACTGTTCCACGTAGCACTTTTGTATTTTCAAATCCAGGATCTAATCCTGGATCACGCATTGAATTTAGTAGTCATATTTCTTTGGTCTCTTTTAATCTGGAGCAGTTACTCAGCCTTTCTTTGTCTTTTGTGACATTGAGATTTTTTAAATATTACAGGCTTATTGTTTTGTAGAATGTCTCCCAATTTGGGTTTGTCTGTTTCCTCATTATATTTAGGTAGCACATTTTGGCAGGAATACTACATAAGGGATGTCGTGTCCTTTTGAGCGTACACTCAACCCCTGTACCATATTAAATGCGAGGGACATGGGAATGTAAGAGGCCCCTGGACATGCAGCCTGGAGCTCAGGAAATGAGCTGCATCTAGAGGCTGATTTCTAGGCTTCTGATTCATCTGAAATCCTTAGCACACAGGCCATCTTTGGAGCCATGTGAGTAATAGGCTCACTTAGTGAAATGAGGGTAGGGCCCCAGGAGCTTCAGTGCTGAAGGGATGGGCAAAGCAGGAGTGCTCCACAAAGAAGATTGAGGGGCAGACTGAGAGGGAGGAGGAGAGTCAAGTGAGTTTATTATCCCTGAAGTCGAGAGGAGAACGTTTCCAGCAACGGGGTGTATTCATCCATGTCAGCTGCTGTTTGGTAAAATGAAGACTTGAAAAGTGTGCATTGCATGTAGAAATTAGAGTTTGTTGGTAGTCTTAACAAGGGAGGATTCAGTGAAGTGCTGGAGAAGAAAGGTGGTGGAGAAGCCAGATTACAGGAGATTGAGGAGTAAGGGGTGTTTTTTACAGTTACCCTTAATGATACACTGCCAAGTTAGCCAAGACGTTCACAAGCTGTTCCCAACCAACAGCTCTTGGTGGTCCAAGAGGGCAGACAGCATCCAGAAGCCTGATATTGGATAACAAGATTTCCTGGCAGACAGGGAGTATAGTGATGGGGAATCCAGGGTCGGGGGACAGTCCTTCTTTGCTATAGATATCTGGGAAACTCAGGACAATTGCATACTGGGTCTTGAATTCACTCTTATTTTTAACCTCACAACACTCAGGAGAGTTTCTGTTTACCGTTGTGTGCTAGGGAGTCAGGCAACTTTAGAGGTCCCTCTTTAGCCCTCATTAAGATCTACTTCTTGTTGTACAGAGCTAAGTTCAGGGTCTCAGCAGTTGCACAACCACTTGGAAATAATTTCGACAACATACAGACTTGGACCAATGTCTGGAACTGCCCTGATCCCAGCAAGAGTCAGGGCTTGCGGAATGGGCTTTCTTCAGGCCCTTGGAGGAAATTACTCATCATGCCTTATGGTGTGATTGTTTGACCAGGAAAGATTCCCTTCCCCTCAGCAGAGGGAGCTGTCAGGGCTCTTTGATGCATGTAACAAATATATATTGAACACCTGCTATGTCCCAAACCCTACGTGAGTCAGTTAGGAACACAATGGTGAACGAGATGGACATGGTCCCTGCCCTTATTAGACTTATAGTTTAGTGAGAGAGTCAGATAAAAAATAAGGAAATATGTGTAATAAAATATTTGCTTCTTGTGGGGAGTACTCTGAAGGATATTGAAGAAGAAGGTGATGGGTAGGAAGGGCAACTTTAGATGGATAGCGAATTGGTTAGGATAATGCTAGCTGCTGAAACAGATAAACTCCAAATTATCAGTGGCTAAAACAGTAGATAGTGTTGCTTATGTAAAGGCCAATGAGCAGAGGGAAAAGAGGCAGTGTGTTTCACATAGTTATTCAGGGACCAGAGTCATAGTCTCTGCCATCTTTAACACGTGGCTTCCATGGCCTCTTTAGGCATTGATAAACAGCCTTCCTTGCCCTGAAGAGAGTAAAGATCTCCCCTGGGAAGTTTTTATGGGCCCGGCCAGGAGGTGGTGCGCATTACTTCTAATCACGGCCCACAGGCTAGAACTCAGTGTGGTAGACTGATAATGGCTTCCTAAGCAATGTCCACATCCTAATTCCTGGAACCTATGAATGTTGCCTTATTTGTAGAAAGAGTCTTTGCAGAAGTCTTGAGATGACGAGATTATCCTGAATTATCTGAGTAAGCCCTAAATGCTATCATAAGTGTCCCAATAACAGAGATGCAGAGGGAGAAAGGCACACAGAAGGCAGAGGCAATGTGATGATGGGAGCAGAGAGAGATTTGTAGACGCTATACTGCTGGCTTTGAAGATGAAGGAACGGGCCGTGAACCAAGGAATGTAGCTCCGGGAGCTGGAAGAAGCAAGGAATGGATTCTTCCCTCGAGCCTCCGGAGGGAGTGTGGCCCTGCGGACACATCGATTTTGGTCCAGTGAAACTGTTGTTAGACTTCTCGTCTCCAAAACTGTGAGAGAATAGGTTTATGTTGTTTCAAGCCACCAAGTTTGTGATAATGTGTTACTGATGCCACAGGCCATACCTAACTGCAAAGGAATCTGGGTAATACAGTCTCGTTCTGAATCCACGATGAAAAGGAGACAAATTTGGTTTTTGGGTAGTTAGAAAATGCCTAATACTTAATCTGAGACCTGGAGGATAGGAAAGACCCAACCATGAGAAAAGTGTGGCAGGGGGAATAGTCCAGGTGTAGGAATCACCAGCATATGCGAGGGCCTCAGATGGGAAGGAGCTTGGTGTGTGGAGGATCAAAGGCTAGGACCATAGTGCACGAGGGAGGCAGGAGCATGAGGAGAACATGGATAGGTAGGTAGGGGTGAACTCATTCAGAGCCCAGTAGGTCACGGGCAGGGATTTAGATTTTATTCCAAATGCAGTGAGGAGCTATTACTGACTTTTCCACGGGGGAGCAACATAATCATATGTACATTTTTATGAAATCCATTTTAGTGCTATGTGGAAAGTGGAGTGGAGGAGGGCAAGCGTGCATAGATGGAAGGAGATCTGAGAGAAGGTTGTGTAGTGGTCCAGGTGAGAGGTGATGATGGCTGGACTAGGCTGGTATCTTAGTTATCTAGTGCCGCCACAACAGAAATACCACAAATGGATGGCTTCTACAAAGCAAAATTTATTCTCTCAGAGTCTAGAAGGCTAGAAGTCCAAACTCAGAGTGCCAGCTCTAGGGAAGACGTTCTCTCTCTTTTGGCCCTGGAGGAAGGGCCTTGTTATCAATCTTCCCTGTGTCTAGGAGCTTGTCTGCACAGGAACCTCAGGTCCAAAGGACGCACTCCGCTCCTGGCACTGCTTTCTTGGTGGAATGAGGTCCCCAGTGTCTTTCTGCTCACTTCTCTCTTTTATATCTCAAATGAGATTGGTTCAAAACACAGTCCAGTTTTATAGATTGAGTCATGTCTCTAACATAACTGTTGCTAATCCCATCTCATCAACATCATAGAGATAGGATTTATAAAACATAGGAAAATCACATCAGATGACAAAATGGTGGACAGTCCCACAATACTTGGCATCATGGCAGCCAAGCTGACAGATATTTTGGGGGGACACAATTCAATCCATGACAGCTGGTATCAGTGGAGGAGGTGAAAAGTGGTCCGAATTAGGGTGTATTTTTGAGGCAGAGCTGATAGTATTTGCTGATGGCATGGATGTGTGAGGTAATGGAAAAGGAGGATTAAAGGACAACTTCTCAGAGGTGTGGGGCGGGGACAAGTAGGTGAATGCTGGGGCCGTTACTGAGATTGTAAAGATAATGGGGAGACAGGTTCTATTTCGGACATACTAAGTCCAAGCTGGAAATTGAAACTTGGCTGAGTTCTAGAGTCAGACCTGAGGTCTAAACCTGGTGCTGTCACTTTCAATTGATTATTAACCTTTCTGAAGTCAGTTTCCTCCTCTGTAGAATGAGGGTACTAAACACATATGTTGCAAAGTTGTTGTGAAAATTGTGACCACATTTGTAAAATACCTCACACAGTGTTTTCCTGTCTTAAGGAATAGCCAAAGTTCACCCCAGATTGTCATAATGTGGCCCAGTCTTTAGGGTCACATACCCACCCCTCTCTCATTTTGCTATGGATCTTGAATGTTGAGGAAGAAATCAGAAAGACGTATTTGAATAAAATCAGATCAATGTGTTTTAATTCCATTTCCCCATCTCCCTAACTTTCTGGCTTTAAATCTCAGGTCTGGTATTGACTATGTGGATGACCTTGAGCAAGTTACTTAACTTCTTTGAGCCTCAGTTTTCTCTTCTCTGAAATGGGAGTAATAATACCAAGTACATCATAGGGTTGTTGTAAGGATTAAATGAGTAAATATGTATAAAGCACATAGAGCACGTCTGGTGCATAGTAAGCCCTTGATAAATGTTACTTAAAAAAAAAAAAAAACTTTTTTTTTTTTTTTTACTTACCTATCTTTATTGTTCATTGTTCAGGGTGAACAGGTGTTTTTTTTGTCTCTGGTTCTGGGTCCAGGCTGATACTGAAGACAAGGTGTGTGTTTCATAAAAAAACAAAAAACTCGTTGCTGTCGAATTGACTCCGACTCATAGCGACCCTATGAGACAAAGTAGAACTTCCCCATAGGGTTTCCAAGGAGCAGCTGGTGAATTTAAACTGCCACCCTTTTGGATAACGGAGCTCTTAACCACTGTGCCACAAGGGCTCTGTGTGTGTTATAGCCATGTTTAATGCACTTCTCTGTGCCTCACAGGAGTTCACCCTGGGTGAGGTTCCCCAGCCTCAGACAAATTGTCGTGAGATTGGCATTGCTAAAGCTGAGGAGTTTCCCAGGCTTCTGCTCATCTCTGCAGGGCTAGCTTCAGCAAGGTGGCTTCTACAGTGCTTTTGCTGGGGAATCACATGGCATGGCCAGGCCTTGAGATGCTACTGTGAGCTCAGGGCTGGGCTCGGGAAGGAGGCAGCATTCCTGTGTAGAGGCCCCAGGCAGACTACATGTGTTCCAAGATCTCTGGGTGTCTCTGTTCCCAGGCATGGGTTCCTGGGCCAGAAAGCCTGGTTAGCAGATGTGGCTGCCAACCCCAAGGCTGTCATAGGCTTTAAGGCAGTTCAAGGGATATGTGAGAAAATTTCCCTGAATCTCAATAAAACCCAAGAGTGGCCCTTCTAGTGTAAACACATCTTGAGGTGGTGGGGGTGGCCCTAAAGAGTTAATATGCAACTCTCCTCTTTGTGGTGATGATGGCTACCATTTACCAGTTCTTACTCTCTGCTGAGTGCTTTACTAACATGACCTTTAATCTTGATAGCAACCTCTGTGAGGTTGGTATTGTTATCCTGGCTTTACATATTTGGAGATCTAGGCTCTGAAATTGACTTGCCCAAGGCTACACAGCTAGTAGTTGTCAGTGCAGGGATTAGAACCCTCATCTGTCTGGCTTCTAAACCAACACTACTATCACTGTGCCCTCCACCCCTCCTTTTGACCCAGTTCCTGAGGTGCTCCTGGGCTCATCCTGACCTGTAGTGGGCAGAGGAACGTCTAGGCCTCTGCCTCATCACACAGCTCTGCAGTCCTCACCCACCCTTTGGAGTCTAGACTGGCATCCTGGGCCTCCCATCTCTGCTAGGGACACGGCTGTAATGGGTTAAAGACGCCCTGCTGAGAAAGTCCTCCAAGCACTAGGGTGACTAATTTCTGACAAATGAGTGAACAGACCGATACTGAATGAGGGGTCCTAGTGAGTCGGCAACTTTGGGGGGCTTTACAGATTCAGAATCCAGATCCAGAGAGGTCAGCAAGATCAGTGGTAGTACCCAAAGTGGAAGCAATCCAGCTTGTGGGAGGCGCGGAGCCTGGATCTCCCTTTAGGGCAGGGTTGGATGGGGGACATCTCTCTGCCCCTGGTCTCCTGGAGACAGTGGGCCAGAGAGCAGGACTACGTTTTTTTTGTTTTGTTTTATTCTAAGCCAGGGCTGTCCAGTAGGGCTTCCCGTGATGATGGGGATGCTCTCTATCAGTGCTGTCCAATCAGAAACTATTAGCCACATTTGGCTATTGAACACTGGAAATGTGGCATGTGCAACTGAGAAACTGAATTTTAAATTTTATTTAAATTTAATTGAAATGAAATAGCCACATGTGGCCAGTAGCTACCATATTGGACAGCACGGCTATACTGGTACTAGACCCAAGAGCCCTCAGCCAGGACCCCAGATAAAGAAGCTAGGAGAAGTGAAGGCTTTACTCCCCAAAGGTTAGCTAACCTTTTGAATTTCCCCGTGGGCTAAGGTTTGAAGAATCATAAATGACTTCAGTCCAAGCCTAGACCACTTCGAGACTCCACATAGTGTTATAATCTAAACACAGCAAAGTTCATTCATCAGGCTAGAGCAAATGAGAGGGGCCAAGTTCTGAACATCCACTAGGAAGAAGTTCAGTTTGGCAGATAGGATGCTAAATCAAAATTGGGATGAAGTCTAAAAATGACCCCAGGCTGTACCTCCCTGCAGGAGAATGCTCAGAGAAAGCGCAGGTGACCTGGCTTGGCATTTACGTGTCTTTTACTGACGAGTCGCAGACCATCCCCCCAGCTCCTCTCCCACGTTCTCCACACACTCCAGACCCTAACCATTCTGAATTTCACAGTGTTCTCCAAACACCCCGTGCTTCATCACGTCCCCACGCATTTACACATGTTCTGCCCTCCTGGAGGGCCTTTTCTTTCTTCTCTACCTGGCAAAACCGTAGTCTTACAGTGAGACCCAGCTCAACTGTCACATTTTCAATCAAGCTTTTTCCTATTGGTCCTGTCACAGTTTAGTCTGCACCTCGGGTTGCTCCTCTAGTACGTTTTTAATCCACCATTAAAGCACGTATTACACAGTGTAACAGTCTTTATTATCTCCCTCCCCTGGCCCAGCAGAATGTGAGCTTCTAAAAGGCGGAAGGAACTCTCTCTGTTTCACTTCTGTTACCGGACTCTAGCACAGCAGTACATCGTAGATCATCAGTAAACACCTACAGTTGTCATCTCTGTGATTCTTGTTATGGGCAAATATAGCTTTTAGAGATGAGGAAGTGATTAAAATAATGCTTTTAGAAATGGAATAAATAAAAATAAAAAAACATACCAAAGATGACATGATTATATACTCGGAAACCAATAAAAAATAAGTCGAGGTAGCAGATCAATGTGGAAGTTTCGAGACAAAAAACCAAACCCTCACAAATCATTAGTGTTTTGTTTTTTTTAGACACTTGGGACACACACTTAGGAAAGTCAATGAGAACAGCCTGCATTTACCACAGGGACAAAACATGAACTGTTGGTGAATTACCACTTGAAAGGTGGTATACCATAGTGGCTAAGGGAGTCAGACTCCAGGCCTCTAGAGCCAGACTTACTGGGTTCAAATCCCAGCTCTAAAACTCAATAGCTTTTTTTTTTTTCCTTTTGGCAACCTTGGCCAAGTTATTTAACTTTCATGTGTTTGAGTCTCCTCATCTGTTAAATGGGGACAGTATCAATACCTACCTTATAGGGTTGTGAGGATTTAGATAAGCTAATACATGAAAGGGCTTGGGATAGTGCCTCGCACACAGTAAGCACTTATCAAATGTTAGCTACTATTATTAACTAGGGGATATGAGATTTATTTAAAAAAAATAAAAACATAAATGAAAATTGTTTTTGCTTTTGGCTTGGAAAACTATCATAAAAGTGACAGTCTGTACAAAGTCAACAGCACGTGTGATCAGTGCTGATTAAAAGCCCAGTAAGTATGAGACCAAAAGGTCAACAATTACTCTAAAGCGAAGATGAGAAGATAAGTGGGCAGGGAAACTAGAGCACTGGCAATGGGACAACCAGAACACAATGAAAGAGGATGTCGACGTACCATTGAAAAATGTGACTAAATGTCACTGAACAATTTGTGCAGAAATTGTCAGTCAGGAACCTAGTTTACTGTGTAAACTTTGACCGAAAGCACAATAAAATATTGTTTATTAAAAAAAAAAAGACAGCCTTGTGGAGCCCAGTTCTACTCTGACACACATGGGGTTGCCATGAATCCGTCGACTCCACAGCACTTGGGTTTTATTTGTCAGTCACATACTTTGCAACCTTCTTTGTATTTTATGTATTCATAATATGTAAATCTTGCACACACAGTGAGATTCTTTCCTTGAACTTGATAAATCCATAGTTAAACTCACCTGGCAGGTTAAATACATCATAATACCAGAGGGTGTTTTTTAAAAGAAAGGCAAATGACCAACAAATACGTGAAAAGATGCTCAATGTCTTTAGCCATCAGAGCGATGCGAATCAGAACCACAATGAAATACCACTTCACTCCCACTAGGACGGCTAAGATAAAAAAAGAAAAAGAACGGAAAATAACAAATGTTGGTGAGGATATGGGGAAGCTGATGGGATTGCGAAATGGTACAGCCATTGTGGAAGGCAGTGTTTTGGTTCCTCAGAAAACTAAGAATAGAACTACTATATGACCCAGCAGTCCCACTCCAAGGTCTGTCTATACCCGAGAGACTTAAAAGCAGTGATGTGAACAGACGTGTATACCAGTGTTCACTGCAGTACTAGTCATAGTGAGAGAAAGGTAGTGTCCTCACCCTAGCAAGTTGTTAACCTCTTACAGAAGAATAACTACCAAAAGACAATATTGGATTAAATTTTTTTCAAGAAATGATTAGTGGAATTTAATAGAGATCCTAAGACATAAATAAATGGGGGCAGAGACCCATGGCTTTCAATGGCACAATGTCCCCAGAAGGTAGGGTTTCCCTGGATGGGAGTGCCTGATTCTTGCTGTGCTACTCCTGGTTTATACTGGGAGCTTACATCGTTATTCTGGAAGAGTGTATGTTAATAATCTCTGCATTTCCATCTAAGGTAGTGTTTGCACACACTAGGTTCTCTTGGTTTTTAAACCACGCTCAGCAACAGCAAGCCAACAGCCTGATCAATGGGGAGAAAGCAGAGTTGGTACCCAGGTGTCTCTGAACAATATCAGTTTCTCAACCTCTGACCCCTTCCTACCTCCCCTCCCTCCCCTCTTCCCCTTACCCCATCCCCGGTTTAGAAAAGTCTTCTCCCCCAGTTGGCTTGCTTGAGTGTATGATTACAGTCATCACTGCAACGCTTTGACCATTTGAGACTCAAATCATTAATAAACGCTCACAAATATCCTCTGTGGTAGTTATTGTTATTTCCTGTTTACAGAATAGGGCGCTTACATGACTTGTCCAAGGTCATGAAGCTGATAGATGGTGGAGCTTGGATTTGAAACCAGGTCCGTCTGACTCCAAAGCCTGTGCTGTGTCTTCTGTCCCACACTGCCCTTTCATTGTTCCTTAATGGATTTTTCTTGCCAACTCCTAGAATCCTCCCTTGGAAATATTTTCAAAATACCTGTTATGGTAGGTGGTATGCTAGGCTCTGACGAAGCGCAGCCAAGTAAACCACAGTCTGTGCATTCAGGACGCGTGCAGGTTGGGACGAGAGCCGTACGTGTTTTTATCTTGCGTCTGAGGGTATTGCTGGGCACACGTACAAGATGGTGGTTAATACCTGGTTACTTATTTGGTTGATAGCTGCTATACATCTAACTTAAAAGAATAAAAAGGGTTTCTGTTTTGCTAAACTTCTCAGCTGCCAGAGGAATTCCATTTGGAAATGTAAATTATTGGTATGGCGGGCCGGCCATGTATGTGGTCATTCCTGGACAGGTGAACATGCCGTGTACTCTGGAAAACCCTTGTCAAGGTAAGGTGTGGGGGAGGCTCTTCCTGGGAGATGGAAAGTCTGCCAGGGGCCCAGAGATCTCTTCACTGCAGACTTGCCACCAACGTGGCTGCAAGAGAAGCAGTGGAGGTTTAGGGCGCTGGAAAATGGTTGGGTCCATGACTTCATTTCCAGACTGAAACCCAGTGGCAAGCCAGCAAGTGACTGGGCTTTTGTCTCTGGTTTACTTTTTGACTATTATGTACAAACATGGAGCATACCTGGGCAACTCCCAACTGCTTACAGTTGGAGCAGAAAACCCAGGCTCCTGCCCAGTTCTCCCTGTTTCGCACAAGCATAGCCATCATGTGTGGGCCATGCCCTTCAACCTGACCGAGGACTCAACCCCTGGGGTTTACGCCCTGTAACCATTAACTACTGTGCCTGTCAAGTGCTAGTGAGTCACGCTCCTGGGAGGTGATAGTTCAGTGATTCTCCATTGTGGCCCACTGTCTCTTGTAGGCCACAGGGCATCTCCCAACAGGCTGCCAACGGACCCCCAAATGCAGGCCCTTTTCTTGGGTTCCCTCTTAGAGCATGATATGCGTGCATGTCCGTGGGCTTTTAGTTTTGTCTGCAACTTAAGGCTACTTGTTTGTAACCTTAATAGTTACGTTCTTTTTTAAAGGATTATAAAAATCTAATATTTATAATCTAAAAGTAAATGTTGTAGGATTATTAAATTAATTTTTAAATTTTGAGATCATTGTTGATTCACCTGCAGTTGTAAGAAATGATACAGAGAGACTCTTTGTACCTTTTATCCAGCTTCTCCCAATGGTAACACCTTGTGTAACCATAGTACAATATCACAACCAGGATATTGACATTGGCATGTTTGAGATACTGAATGTTTGCATCTCCTCAAGGATCACTCCTGCTATGCCTTTTAAAAGCCACACCTCTTTCCCTCCCACACCCTCCTCCTCCTTCACCCATGGCAACCACTAATCTGTTTTTCATTTCTATAATTCTGTCATTTCAAGAATGTTATGTAAATGCAATCAAACGATGTAACCTTTTGGGATAGGTTTTTTTCTCTCAGTATATGATTCCCTGGAGTTTCATCTAGGTTGTCGCATGAATCAATAGTTTGTTCCTTTTTGTTGCTGAGTAGGAGACTTGAGTTAGATTCCCAACCAACACACCTCATGTGCACCCACCACCCATCTGTCAGTGGAGCCTCGCATGTTGCTATCATGCTGAGCAAATTTCAGAGGGGGTTCCAGACTAGATGGACTAGGAAGAAAGGCCTGGCTATCTGCTCCCAAAAATCAGCCAATGAAAAACCCAGTGGATTAAAATGGAACATTGTCTGATCTGCAACAGATCATGGGAGCAGCATTTTATTAAATGACGCGTGGGATTGCCATGAGTCAGAGTTGAATGAGTGCCCAGGACTCCAATAACTGTATCGTATGGTAGTTGCACAGTAATTTTTTTTTATTGTACTTTAGATGAAGATTTACAGAACAAACTCACTTCTCATTAAAGAGTTAGTACGCATATTGTTTTGTGACATTGCTTACCAACCCCATGACATGTCAACACTCTCCTTTTTCGACCTTGGGTTCCCTATTACCAGCTTTCCTGCCCCTCCTGCCTTCTAGTCCTTGCCCCTGGGTTGGTGTGGCCCTTTAGTCTCGTTTTTTGGGGGGGCCTGTCTAACCTTTGGCTGAAGGGTGAACCTCAGGAGTGACTTCATTACTGATCTGAAAGGGTGTCTGGGGGCCATACTCTCAGAATTTCTCCAGTCTCTGTCAGGCCAGTAAGTCTGGTCTCTTTTTTGTGAGTTAGAATTTTGTTCTACATTTTTCTCTCTAGCTCTGTCCAGGACCCTCTATTGTGATCCCTGTCAGAGCAGTCGGTGGTGGTAGCTGGACACCATCTAGTTGTACTGGACTCAGTCTGGTGGAGACTGTGGTAGTTGTGGTCCATTAGTCCTTGTGTCTTTAGTTTTCTTCATTCTCCCTTGCTCTCAACAGGTGAGACCAGTGGAGTATCTTAGCTGGCTGCTCACAAGCTTTTAAGACCCATCATAATTAATTTTTTAAAAAACTGCCAAATTGTTTTCCTGAGTAGTTGTAACATTTTACATTTTATCAGCAGTATATAAATGATCTAGTTTCTCCACACCCTTTCTGACATTTGATGTAATAATCCTTCTATTTTGGCCATTCCAGTAGGTATGTAGTGATATCTCATTGTGATTTTAATATGCATTTCCCTAATGGCTTGTGAGCTCAAGCATAACAACGATTGTAAGGATGGCTCAGGTCCAGGCAGTGTTTCGTTCTGTTGCGCATAGGGTTGCTGTGAGTCAGAACTGACTCGACGGTGCCTAACAACAACAACAACAATGGCTTGTGAGGTTGAACATCTTTTCATGTGCTTATTTGCCATCTGTATATGCCCTTCGGTGAAATGTCTTGTCATGTCTTGTGCCCATTTTCTAACCAGGTTGTTTGTTTTTACTGTTGAGTTTTGAGAGAGCTCACTATATATTCTAGATTCTAGTCCTTTCCACCACTTGTCTGTCAGTTTGTTGTACTGTAGTGGCTTGCATGTTGATGTAATCCTGGAAACTCTGCCACCAGTATTTCAGACTCCAGCAGGGCCACCCATGGTGGATAGGTTTCAGTGAAGTTTCCAGACTAAGACAGACTTGGAGGAAGGACCTCAGTCTACTCCTGAAAAAACTGGCCAATGAAAACATTATGAATGGCAGCAGAACATTGGTATAGTGACAGAGGATGAGCCCCTCAGGTTAGAAGGAACTCAAAAGACAGCTGTGGAGGAGCTGCTTCTTAGAGTCGACCATAATGACGTGGATGGAGTAAAGCCTTTGGGACCTTCATTTGCTGATGTGACAAAACTCAAAATAAGAAGAAACAGTTGCAAACATCCATTAATAATTGGAACATGGAATGTATGAAGTATGACTCTAAGAAAATTGGAAGTCTTCAAAAATGAAATGGAACACATAAAGATAGATATCTAGGCATTAGTGAACTGAAATGGACTGCTATTGGCCATATTGAATCAGATAATAATATAGTCTACTATGCCAAGAATGACAAATTGAAGAGGAATGGCATCGAATTCATCATCAAAAAGAACATTTCAAGATCTATCCTAAAGCACGATGCTGTCAATGATAGGATTATATATACGTATATACCTACAAGGAAAACCAGTTAATATGATTATTACTCAAATTTATGTATTAACCACTAATGCCAAAGATGAAGAAACTGAAGATTTTTATCAACTTCTGCAGTCTGAAATGGATCGAACATCCAATGAAGATGCATTGATAATTACTGGAGATTGGAATGTGGAAATAGGAAACGAACAAGGATCAGTAGTTGGAAAATATGGCCTTGGTGATAGAAAGGACGACAGAGATAACATGATAGAATTTTGCAAGACCAACGACTTCTTCATTGCAAATACCTTTTTTCAACAACTTAAATGGTGACTATTATGCGTGGACCTTGCCAGATGGACTACACAGGAATCAAATCAACTACATCTGTGAAAAGAAACTAGGGAGAAGCTCAGTATCAACAGTCAGAACAAAGCCAAGGGGCAACTGCAAAGCAGACCATCCATTTCTCATACGAAGTTCAAGTTGAAACTGAAGAAAATAACAGCAAGTCCTCAAGAGCTGGAATATGACCTTGAGTATATCCCACCTGAATTTAGAGACTACCTCAAGAATAGGTTTGACACTTGAGCACTAATAACTGAAGACCAGACAAGTTGTGGAATGACATCAAGGACATTATACATGAAGAAAGCAAGAGGTCATTAAAAAGACAGGAAAGAAAGAAAAGACCAAAATGTATGTCAGAAGAGACTCTGGAACTTGCTCTTGAACGTCGAGTAGCTAAAGCAAAAGGAAGAAATGATGAAGTAAAAGAGCTGAAGAGAAGAATTCAAAGGGCAGCTCAAGAAGACTAAGTAAAGTATTATAATGAAATGTGCAAAGAGCTGGAGTTAGAAAACCAAAAGGGAAGAACATGATCAGCATTTCTCAAGTTGAAAGAACTGAAGAAAAAAATTGAAGCCTCAAGTTGCAATACTGAAGGGTTCTATAGGGAAAATATTGAATGACACAGGAAGCATAAAAGGAAGATGGAAGGAATACACAGAGTCACCGTACCAAAAAGAATTGGTCGACATTCACTCATTTCAGGAGGTAGCATATGATTAAGAGTTGACCCTGCCGAAGGAAGAAGTCCAAGCTGCATTGAAGGCATTAACAAAAAACAAGGCTCCAGGAATTAACAGAATACCAACTGAGATGTTTCAACAAACAGATGCGGTGCTGGAGGTGCTCACCCGACTGTGCCAAGAAATTTGGGAGACAGCTACCTGGCCAACCAACTGGAAGAGATCCATATTTGTGCTCATTACAAAAAAAGGTAACCCAACAGAATGGGGAAATTATTCAACAATATCATTAATATCACACATAAGTAAAATTTTGCTGAAGATCATTCAAAAGCAGTTGCAGCAGCACATCGACAGGAAACTTGCCAGAATTCAAGTTGGATTCAGAAAAGGATGTGGAACCAGGGATATCATTGCTGATGTCAAATGGATCCTGGCTGAAAGCAGAGAATACCAGAAAGATGTTTTATTGACTATGCAAAGGCATTGGACTGTGTGGATCATAACAAGTTGTGGATAACAATTGTGAAGAATGGAAATTCTAGGACACTTACTGTGCTCATGAGGAACCTGTACATAAACCAAGAGGCAGTCATTCAAACAGAACAAGGGGATACTCTGTGGTTTAAATTCAGGAAAGTTGAGTGTCAAAGTTGTATCCTTTCACTATATTTATTCAATCTGTGTGCTGAGCAAATAATCCAAGAAGCTGGACTGTGTGAAGAAGAGGCATCTGGGTTGGAGGAAGACTCATTAACCTGCGTTATGCAGATGACACAACTTTGCTTGCTGAAAGCGAAGAGCAATTGAAGCACTTACTGATGAAGACCAAAGACCACAGCCTTCTCTATGGATTGCACCTCAACATAAAGAAAACAAAAATCCTCACAACTGGACCAATAAGCCAGATCATTATAAACGGAGAAAAAAATTGAAGTTGTCAAGGATCCACAATCAACACCCATGGAAGAAACAGTCAAGAAATCAAAAGACTCATTTCATTGAGCAAATCAACTGCAAAAGACCTCTTTAAAGTGTTGAAAAGCAAAGATGTCACCTTGAAGACTAAGGTGTGCCTGACCCCAAGCCATGGTATTTTCAACTGTATCATATGCATGTGAAAGCTGGACAATGAATAAGAAAGACCGAATTGTGGTGTTGTTGAAGAATATTGAATATACCATGGGCTGCCAAAAGAATGAACAAATCTGTCTTGGAAGAAGTACAACCAGAATGCTCCTTAGAAGCAAGGATGGCGAGACTGTGTCTTACATACTTTGGACACGTCAGGAGAGATCAGTCCCTGGAGAGGGACGTCATGCTTGGTAAAATACAGGGTCAGCGGAAAAGAGGAAGCCCCTCAACGAGGTGGATTGACACAGTGACTGCAACTTGGGGCTCAAGCTTAAGAAAGATTATAAAGACGGCACAGGACCGGGCAGTGTTTCATTTTGTTGTGCATAGGGTCGCTATGAGTCGGAACTGACTCGATGGCACCTAACAACACAACAACAACACTGATGTGGTGTATTACATTGATTGATTTTCTAATGTTGAACCACTCTTGCATTCCTGAAATAAATACCACTTGGTCATGGTGTATAATCCCTTTAATATGCTTCTGGATTTGGTTTGCTCGTATTTTGTTGAGGATTTTTGCATCTATATTCATAAAGAATATTGGCCTGTACTTTTCTTTTGTTGTCATGTATTTGGCTTTGGCATCAAGGTAATGTTGGCTTCATAAATTGAATTAGCAAGTTTTCCCTTCTCTTCTTATTTTTGGAAGAGCTTGTGAAGGGCTGGTGTTAATTCCTCATAAAATGTTTCATAGAATTCACCAGTGAAACCATCTGGTTTGGGGCTTTCTTTGTTGGGAGGTTTTTGATGACTTATTCAATCTCTTTACTTGTTATGGGTCTCCGTATGTTTTGTGTGTCTTCTGGAATCAATTTTAGTAGTTTGTGTGTTTCTAGGAGCTTGTCCATTTCATTTAGGTTGCCCAATTTTTTGTTGTACAATTGTTCATAGTATTCTCTTATAATCCTTTTTGTTCCTTTAAGGTTGGTAGTAATGCCCCCCGCTTTCATTCCTGATTTTAATAATTTACGTTCTCTCTCTTTTTTATTCAGTCTAGCTAAGGTTTTGTCGATTTTTTTTTTTTTCAAAGAACAAACTTTTGATTTTGCTTAATTTATTGCTTTTCTAGCCTCTGTTTTGTTTTTCTCTGCTCTGATCTCTATTATTTCTTTTCTTCTCTGCTTTGGGCTTAGTTTGCTTTTTCTAGTTCCTGAAGCTGTAATGTTAGGTCACTGATTTGAGATTTTCCTTTTTTTTATGTAGACATTTACAGTTACGAGTTTTGCTCTTAATTTTAGCTGCATCCCGTAAATTTTGGTATATTGTGTTTTTGTTGTCATTCACCTCAAGGTATTTTCTGATTTCCCTTTGATTTGTTCTTTGACCCATTGGTTGTTTAAGAATGTGTTGTTTAATGTCCACATATTGGTGAATTTTCAGGTTTTCCTTTTGTTACTGATTTCTAATCTCATTCCATTGTGATTGGGGAAAGTACTCTGTATGATTTCAGTCTGTTAAAATGCGTTAAGACTTGGTTTTTGGACTAACATATGTTCCATCCTGGAGAATATTCTGTGTGCATTTGAGAAGATTGTGTATTTTGTTGTTCTCGTTTGCGGAGTATTCTGTATATATCTCTTAAGTCTAATTCGTTTATGGTGTCTTTCAAGTCCTCTGTTTACTTACTGATCTTCTCTCTGGTTGTTCTATCCATTATCAAAAGTAGGGTATTGAAATCTCCAGCTGTTATTATGGAACTGGCTATATCTCCCTTCAGCTCTGTCAATTTTTGCTTCATATAATTTGGGGCTCTATTGTTAGATGCATATATGTTTATAATTGTTATATCTTCTTGCCGGATGGAGCCTTTTATCAATATATAATGGCTTTCTTTGTCTCTTGAACTTTTTTTGATTCAAAGTCTGTTGTTGTTGTTGTTAGGTGCCATCGAGTCAGTTCCGACTCATAGCGACCCTATGCACAACAGAATGAAACACTGCCCAGTCCTTAAAATTGTGGTTATGCTTGAGCTCATTGTTGCAGCCACTGTGTCAATCCACCTTGTTGATGGTCTTCCTCTTTTCTGCTGACTCTGTACTCTGCCAAGCATGATGTCCTTCTCCAGGGACTGATCCCTCCTGACAACATGTCCAAAGTATGTAAGATGCAGTCTCGCCATCCTTGCCTTTAAGGAGCATTCTGGTTGTACTTCTTCCAAGACAGATTTGTTCGTTCTTTTGGCAGTCCATGGTACATTCAATACTCTTCACCAACACCACAATTCAAAGGCATCGACTCTTCTTTGGTCTTCTTTACTCATTGTCCAGCTTTCACATGCATATGATATGATTGAAAATACCATGGCCTGGGTCAGGCACACCTTAGTCTTCAGGGTGACATCTTTGCTCTTCAACACTTTGAAGAGGTCCTTTGCAGCAGATTTGCCCAATGCAATGTGTCTTTTGATTTCTTGACTGCTGCTTCTATGGCTGTTGATTGTGGATCCAAGTAAAATGAAATCCTTGACAACTTCAATCTTTTCTCCATTTATCATGATGTTTCTCATTGGTCCAGTTGTGAGGATTTTTGTTTTCTGTATGTTGAGGTGTAATCCATACTGAAGGCTGTGGTCTTTGATCTTCATTAGTAAGTGCTTCAAGTCCTCTTCATTTTCAGCAAGCAAGGTTGTGTCATCTGCATAACACAGGTTGTTAATGAGTCTTCCTCCAATCCTGATGCCCCGTTCTTCTTCATATAGTCCAGCTTCTCGGATTATTTGTTCAGCATACAGATTAAATAGGTATGGTGAAAGAATGCACCCTGATGCACACCTTTCCTGACTTTAAACCAATCAGCATCCCCTTGTTCTGTCCGAACAACTGCCTCTTGATCTATGTAAAGGTTCCTCATGAGCACAATTAAGTGTTCTGGAATTCCCATTCTTCGCAGTGTTATCCATAGTTTGTTATGATCCACACAGTCGAATGCCTTTGCGTAGTCAATAAAACACAGGTAAACATCCTTCTGGTATTCTCTGCTTTCAGCCAGGATCCATCTGACATCAGCAATGATATCCCTGGTTCCATGTCCTCTTCTGAAACCAGGCTGAATTTCTGTCAGTTCCCTGTCGATATACTGCTGTAGCCATTTTTGAATGATCTTCAGCAAAATTTTGCTTGCGTGTGATATTAATGATATTATTCTATAATTTCCACATTCGGTTGGATCACCTTTCTCGGGAATAGGCATAAATATGGATCTCTTCCAGTCAGTTGGCCAGGAAGCTGTCTTCCATATTTCTTGGCATAGACGAGTGAGCACCTCCAGCACTGCATCTGTTTGTTGAAACATCTCAATTGATATTCCATCAATTCCTGGAGCCTTGTTTTTCGCCAGTGCCTTCAGAGCAGCTTGGACTTCTTCCTTCAGTACCGTCGGTTCCTGATTATATGCCACCTCTTGAAATGGTTGGATATGGGCCATGGAAAGAAGAAAGCCTATTGTCTAATAATAATATAGATACCCCAGCTATCTTTTGGTTACTATTTGCATGGAATATGCTTTTCCATCCTTTTACTTTCAACCTCTTTTTGTCTTTGTATCTATAGTGAGTCCTTTGTAGACCACATATAGAGGTGGATCATTTTTTTAATCCAATCTGCCAATCTCTGCCTTTTAATAGAAGACTTTAACCCATTTACATTTAATTATTAATGAGAAAGAATTTACTTCTGTCATTTAGCTATTTGTTTTCTGTGTCTTTTATGTTTTACATTCCTCCATTGCTGCCTGTTTTTGTATTTAGTTGAATTTTTGTTGTGTACTCTTTTAATTCCCTTTTCATTTTCTGTAGTTTTAAAATTGTTTTCTTAGTGGTTACCGTGGGGATTACAATTAAGAACTTAGACTTATAACAACCTAGTTTGAATATCTACTTAGTTACACTGGTATACGTACATTCTGCATTTACATATCTCCATCCCCCTTTAAATTGTTATTTTCACAAATTACATTTTATATACTGTGTGCCCATTAACATAGATTTATAATTGTTGTTTTATACACTTAACCTTTTTTATGTTGTTGTTGTTATTAGGTGCCGTCAAGTTGGTTTTGGCTCACAGCGACCTCTGTGTACAACAGAGCAAAACGTTGCCTGGTACTGTGCCATCCTCACAATCATTGTTATGCTTGAACCTATTATTGCAGCCACTGTGTCCATCCATCTAGTTGAGGATCTTCCTCTTTTTCACTGAACATCTACTCTACCAAGCATGATTCCTTCCAGGGACTGATCCTTCCTGATAACATGTCCGAAGTATGTGAGACTAAGTCTCACCATCCTTGCTTCTAAGGAACATTCTGATTGTACTTCCTCCAAGGCAGATTTGTTTGTTCTTTTGGCAGTCCATGGTATATTCGATATTCTTCGCCAACACCACAATTCAAAGGCATGAATTCCTCTTCAGTCTTCTTATTCATTGTGCAGTTTTCGTATGCGTATGAGGTGATTGAAAACACTGTGGCTTGGATCAGGTGCACCTTACTGTTCAAGGTGACATCTTTGCTTTTTAACACTTAAAAGAGGTCTTTTGCCACAGATTTGCCCAAAGCAATGTGTCTTTTGATTTTTTGACTGCTGCTTCCATGGGTGTTGATCGTGGATCCAAGTAAAATGAAATCCTTGACAACTTCAGTCGTTTCTCCATTTATCATGATTTTGCTTATTGGTTCAGTTGGGAGGATTTTTGTTTTCTTTATGTTGAGGTGTAATCCATACTGAAGGCTGTGGTCTTTGATCTTCGTCAGTAAGTGCCTCAAGTCCTCTTCACTTTCAGCAAGGAAGGTTGTGTCATCTGCATAATGCAGGTTGTTAATGCATGCTTCCTCCAATCTTGATGCCCCTTTCCTATTCACAGTGTTCAGCTTCTTAGATTATTTGCTAAGCGTGCAGACTGAATAAATATGATGAAAGGATACAACCCTGACCCACACTTTTCCTGACTTTAAAGCACCTCTGTATCCCCTTGTTCTGTTCAAATGACTGCCTCTTGATCTGTGTACAGGTACCTCATGAGCACAATTAAGTGTTCTGGAACTCACATTCTTTGCAACGTTATCCGTAATTTGTTATGATCCACATCGTCAAATGCCTTTGCATAGTCAAGAAAACACAGGTAAACATCTTTATGGTATTCTCTGCCTTCAGCCAAGATCCATCTGACATCACCAATGAGATCCCTGGTTCCATGGCCTTTTCTGAATCTGTTCTCCATTTCTGGCAGTTCTTTGTCTATATACTGCTACAGCTGCTTTTGAATGATTTTAAGCAAAATTTTACTTGCTGTGATATTAATGATATTATTCAATAATTTCTGCATTCCGTTGGATCATCTGTCTTTGGAATAGGCATAAATATAGATCTCTTCCAGTCGGTTGGCCAGGTAGCTGTCTTCCAAATTAGAACAAGTCCATGAGAGCCAAAGTACGACATTGAGTATGTCCCACCTGAAGTTAGAGACCATCTCAAGAATAGATTTGATGCGTTGAACACTAATGACAGAAGACCAGATGAGTTGTGGAATGACATCAAGGACATCATACATGAAGAAAGCAAGAGATCATGAAAAAGACAGGAAAGAAAGGAGAACACCAAAACGGATGTCAGGAGAGACCCTGAAACTTGCTTTTGAATGTTGAGTAGCTAAATGAAAAGGAAGAAATGATGAAGTAAAAGAGCTAAACAGAAGATTCCAAAGGGTGGCTGGAGAAGACAAAGTAAAATATTATAATGACATGTGCGAGACCTAGAGATAGAAAACCAAAAGGGAAGAACACACTCAGCATTTTTCAAGCTGAAAAAACTGAAGAAAAAATTCAAGCCTTCAGTTGCAATAGTGAAGGATTCTATGGGGAAAATACTAAACAACTCAGGAAGCATCAAAAGAAGATGGAAGGAATGCACAGAGTCATTATACCAAAAGGAATTGGTTGATGTTCAGCCATTTCAGTAGGTGGTATATGATCAGGAACTGATGGTACTGAAGGAAGAAGTCCATAAAGCCCAGAAGGCATTGGTGAAAAACAAGCCTCCAGGAATTGACAGAATAACAATTGAGATGTTTCAACAAATGGATGCAGCTCTGGAAACGCTCACTTGTCTGTCTTTTGTAAAATATATGAAAAAAAGAGGAGTTCCAAATAAAAATGTACAATACTGGCTTTTATATTTACTTTTGTAGTTACCTTTACCAGTTTATTTCTTCTTATTGCTTTGCTTTACTGTCAATTGTCTTTTCATTTCAACCTGAACTCTCTCAGCTTTTGTTTGTCTGGGAATGTGTTCATTTCTTCTTCATTGTTGAAGGATAGTTTCACCTGATACAGAATTCTTGTGTTGAAAGTTTTTTTTTTTCCTTTCAACACTTTAAATATGTCATTCCACTGCCTTCTGGGCTTCATGGTTTCTGATGAGAAATCAGATGTTAATCTTACTGAGAATGCCTTGTATGTGATGATTTGCTTCTGTCTTGCTGCTTTCAAGATTCTCTCTTTGTCTTTGGTTTTTGATGGCTGTAATTTGTCTCAGCTTGCATGTCTTTAAGTTTATTCTGCTTGGAGTTTGTTGAGCTTCCTGGATGCTTATATTCGTGTTTTTCATCAAATTTGGGAAGTTTTTTTTTTTTTTTTATTCAAAAAATTTTTTCTGCCCATTTCTCTCTTTCTTCTTCTTCTGGGACTCCTACAATGTGTATGTTGGTATGCCTGACAGTGTCCCACAGGTCTCATTTTTCTTTATCCTTTTTTATTTCTGGTCCTCAGACTTGATAATTTTGATTGTCTTTCTTCAAGTTTGCTGATTCTTTCTTCTCCCTTCTCTAATCTGCTGTTGAATTGATCTAGTGAAGTCTGTCTCCAAATAACTTTTTTCTTTATTATTGCTTTTTTGTTTTTTTAACATTTCTTACAAGGCAGATCTATTCACAACAAATTCCCTCAGTTTTTGTTTATTTGAGAAACCCTTTCTTTCTCCTTCATATTTGAAGGATAATTTTGTCAGACAGAAAATTGTGTGTTGCTGTTTTTTTTCTTTCAGCGCCTTAAAATTTTCACTCCATTCTCTTGTTGCTTGCATGTTTTCTGAAGAGATGTCCGGTGTAATGCTTATCCTTGTTTTTCTGTAGGTAATGTGTTTTGGTTTTCTTTTTTTTTTTTGCCTCCAAATTCTTTCAAATTATTTTCTTTCTCTTTAGTTTTATGCAGTTCGAATATGATATGTCTAGGTGTATATTTAGAGGACCCTGGTGGTGCAGTGATTAAAGTGTTTAGCTGCTAACTGAAAGATCAGTGGTTCAGCCACTCCATGGGAGAAATATGTGGCAGTCTGCTTCTGTAAAGATTTACAGCCTTGGAAACCCTATTGGGCAGTTCTACTCTGTCCTATAGGGCCACTGTGAGTCAAAATCAACTCAGTGGCAGTGGGTTTAGGTGTATATTTAAAGGAGCCCTGGTGGTACAATGGTTAAGTGCTCACCTGCTAACCTAAATGTCAGCAGTTCGAACCCACCAGTGGCTCTGTGGGAGAAAAGACCTGGCAATCTGTTCCCATAAAGCTTTCACTCTAGGAAACCCTATGGGGCAGCTCTACTTTGTCATATAGAATTGCTGTGAGTCAACTCAATGACACACAGCAACAACAGGTGTAAATTTTTTGGTATTTAATTGCTTGATGTTCTGTGAGCTTCCTGGATCTGTGGTTTGATGTCTAGCAATAATTTTGGAAAAGTCTCAGACATTATTTCTTAAAAAAATTCTTCTGTTCCTTTCTCTGTTTCTTCACCCTCTGGTATTTGCATTACGCATATGTTACATCTTTTGTAATTGTCACACAGTTCTTGGATATTCTATTGCTTTTTTTCCTCTCATTCTTTTTTTATCTTTGCATTTCAGTTTAAAAGGTACTGACATATCTTCAGCCTCACTGATTCTTTCCTCAGCTGTGTCCAGTCTACTGATGAGCCTGTCGAAGGAATTATTTATTTCTGTTAAAATATTTTTTATTTCCAGCATTTTCTTTTCATTGCTTCTTAGTTTCTATCTCTCTGTTTAGATTCCCCATCTATTCTTGCATATTGTCTACTTTTTCCATTAGAGCCCTTAAATTTTATTGTACTTATTTATTTTTAAATAATATTTTATTGTGTTTTTGTGAATGTTTGCACAGCAATTTTGGTTCCCATTCAACTATTTCTACACAAGTCGTTCAATGACATTTGTTACATTCTTCACAATGTGTGAACATCCTCATTATTTCCATTCTGGTTCTGTTTCCATTAATCTAGTTTCCCTGCCCCCTTACATTGTCACCTTTGCTTTAAAGTAATTGTTGACCATTTGGTTTCACGTAGGTGATTTTTTAAAGGAGCACAGTACTTACGGGTGATATTCATTATTTTTTGAGCCAGCATGTTATTTAGCTATGAGGTGACCTCAGAGGGTAGTTTTGGTTAAAGGTTTGAAGAGTATCTTGGGGAGTCCTCCTGTTTTTGTTTTTTTTTTTAGGAATTTGAGGCTCTGTTCTACAGTTTTCTCCCATTCTACCAGGGTCCATCTATTGTGGTCCTGATTAGAATGGTCGTTACTGGTAGCTGGGCACCACCTAGTTCTTCTGGTCTCAGGGTAGATGAGACTGTGTGGTTCATGCAGACAGTCCTGTAGAGTAGCTTCTTCTTGGAGTCTTTGTTTTCCTTCTTTCTCTTTTTCTCTGGATGAATAAAGATGAATAGTTGTATCTTAGATGGCCACTTACAAGCTTTTAAGACCCCAGACACCACTCACCAAACTAGGATGTAGAACATAAATTTATGAACTATGTTATGCCAGTTGACTGAGATGTCCCACAAGCCCTTAAACTTTAATCAAAGTTATTTAAAATTTGCTATTCGAGAATCTCAAAATCTGTGCCATATCTGAGTCTGGTTCTGATGGTTGCCTTGTCTCTTCAGACTGTGTTTTTTCTTGTCTTTTAGCATGCCTGCCTTATAATTTTATTGTTGTTGTTGAAAGTAGACATGATGTATCAGGTTACAGGAACCAAGGCAACTAGCCTATAAGTATAAGTGAATCTGGCTAGGAGCTGGGATTTGTTTAATGTTTGCTGTAGCTCTAGGCACCAGGAGGATTCAGTTTTCTTGTTTTCCTCCTCACTTGTCTTTAGGCTTCCCTAAGAATTCCTTCTTAAATAGAGTCTGTGTCTTGAAACTGTCACAGTTATAATATGCTGCTATTATACTGAAGCCTGGTCATTGACTCCAGCAGTTTCTGCTCCTGGTAATCTGATCTCAACTGTAGTTCTCCATATTCTCATGTCTCTGGATTTTGGAGTAGCAGTTTGCCCTGTGGCTTCAATTCTCTCGGGAATCCAAGAAAAGTTATTGATTTTTCGATTGCTCAGCTTTTTCCTTGTTGTGAGAATGGGAATAATGACTTCCAAGCTTTTTATATATTGGAACTGAAACTGAAAGTCCTACCTTGGGCATTTTAAATTTGAGATATCCTTACATTTTTGCCCTATGTTTACGTGGCTTGTTAACTTAAGAGGAAATGTGAAAGGGTCTTAAACCAAGGACACACCTTTTTTTTTTTTTTTTTTTTGGCATCATTCTGTTTGAAGCTACCTGGTCTGAACACCAAGGTCTTCATCAAAATTGCCAGTTGAGTTCATCTTGTTTACAATAAATACTCAAAGGATTTGTTTAAAAAATGATTTTGTAAGACAAACCAAATGCATTAGTGAAGAAGAGCTGGACCCACAATGTGGAATGAACCAAATGCATTTATTTCCTATTTACTATTCTAAGTAGATCACTTAAACATAGATGTAGATTACAGCAAAATAGCTTTACAGTTGCCTATACACCTTGACCCAGTTAAACCAGGTTGGGGCTCTGCCCAAGGAAACAAGCAAAACCCATGTTTATTGTAATATTAATTAGAAACAACATGCTATCCAACAACAGGGGAATTGATAAATAAAATGGCAAGTATCCATATGATGTTATATTATCCAGCTTTTAATTTATAATATAAACTAATTCATGAAATTATGGAAAATTTATGGGAATTTATGAATTAATTTATTATTTAATTTATGAAATAAGTAATGTAAATAAATTTCTTAAAATGTCAAGTGGAAAGGTCTAGGTAAAAAATTATGTGCTTGATATGACCATGATTATATAAAAAATATTCCTAGAGAGTCTACAAGAAAATATACCAAAGTATTAAGTGTTTGTCTTCAGCAATGGGATTATAGATGATTTTTTTTGTTTGTCTTTATTTTCCAAGTATATATTCTCCATTGGGCATGTATTAGTTTTTCATAATCAAAACAAATTTTATTTATTAAGTAAAATATGTATCTGGGCACAATTATAAGTAATGTATGGATTATCTTCATGTTCATTCAAATCTCTTCACACCAGGAAGTGATAAAGCCTTCAGCTGGTGGTGGCTGAAGGAAATGGCTTTAACCTTATCCTGCCTGAATTCTTTTCTTGTGTCTGCCTCAACATTATTTTTTGTGTTCTTCCTTCTTCTCATTTCTTTCTTGTCTGCAGTTACCATTCTAAAAAATGAGTAAATATTTTCTTCTCATTATCATTCCCAGCTATTCTCTATGGACCCACACCCATCAGACCCCCACCTATGGAATATGGAGCACCATCATCTGTGAGATATGAAACCCCGCCTCTGGGATATGGAACCCAACCTATGCAGCATGAAGCCCCACCTGTGGGATATGAAGCCCCACCTTCAGAATATGGAGCCCCGCCTGCAGGATATACAGCCCCACCTGTGGGATATGAAGCCCCACCTCCAGGATATGAGGTCCCATCTGCAGTATATGAAACGCTGCCTACAGGAAATGAAGCCCCACCTCTGAGATATGAAGCCCCACCTCCAGAATATGGAGCCCCGTCTGTAGGATATAGAGCACAGTCTCAGAGATATAGGGCAGCTCAGCCTCCTGGACATGAAGCTTTTCTTCCCTCTGCCTCTTCTCAGGCCCATTTTCCACCTCCTAGGATGTAAACCTTGAAGACTCCCCAGGCAAAGTAGCACCCTAAAATTTAAGTCAGGATAAGAAAGAAGACTCAGGTATGTGATCACGGCCTGTCTGGGGTAGTCATTCTAGGCCTTGGAAGGGCAGTCTTCAGTGGAAGGTGAAGCTTTTCTTCCATGGCTGAATTTTACAAGTAGAGCCAATTCTTGACTAGCTGGGATAAAGGAGGAGTAGAATTGTAGGGATAATCCCAATAACTTGGTTGACCTTGGGCTACATTTTTTTTTTTTTTAACATACTTTGAATAGGAAAACTTTCCTGTGCCCTCTCCCCCACTCTAGAAACTTTTACTATGTTCAGTTTGCTAGGCATTAAGATATGTAGGTGATCCAGCAATCCCACTCCTCAGAATATATCCTAGAGAAATAAGAGCCTTTACACAAACAGATATATGCACACCCATGTTCACTGCATCACTGTTTACAATAGCAAAAACATGGAAGCAACCAAGGTGCCCATCAACGGATGAATGGATAAATAAATTATGGTATATTCATACAATGGAAGACTAAGCATCAATAAAGAACAGTGATGAATCTGGGAAACATCTCATAACATGGAGGAATCTGGAAGGCATTATGCTGAGTGAAATTAGTCAGTTGCAAAAGGACAAATATTGTATAAGACCACTATTATAAGAACTTGAGAAATAGTTTAAACAGAGAAGAAAATATTCTTTGATGGTTACGGGGGCGGGGGGGAGAAGGGTATTTACTAATTATGATAGTAGATCAGAACTACTTTAGGTGAAGGGAAAGACAGCATACAATACAGGAGAGGTCAGCACAACAGGACTAAACCAAAAGCAAAGAAGTTCCCTAAATAAACCGAATGCTTCGAAGGCCAGCATAGCAGGGGTGGGGGTTTGGGGACCATGGTTTCAGGGGATATCTAAGTCAATTGGCATAATAAAATCTATTAACACATTCTTCATCCCACTTTGGAGAGTGGCGTCTGGGGTCTTAAACACTAGGAAGCAGCCATCTAAGATCCATCAATTGGTCTCAACCCACCTGGATCAAAGGACAATGAAGAACACCAAGGACACAAGGTAATTATGAGCCCAAGAGTCTGAAAGGGCCACATAAACCAGAAACTACATCATCCTGAGACCAGAAGAACAAGATGGTGCCCGGCTACAACCGACGACTGCCCTGACAGGGAGCACAACAGAGAACCCCTGAGGGAAGAGGAGAGCAGTGGTATACAGACCTCAAATCCTCATAAAAAGACCAGACTTAATATTCTGACTGAGACTAGAAGGACCCTGGTGGTCATGGCCCCCAGACCTTCTCTTACCTCAAGACAGGAACCATTCCCAAAGCCAACTCTTCAGACAGGGATTGGACTGGACAATGGGATAGAAAAAGATGCTGGTGAAGAATGAGCTTTTTGAATCAAGTAGACACCTGAGACTATGTTGGCATCTCCTATCTGGAGGGGAGATGAGAGGGCAGAGGGGGTCAGAAGCTGGCGGAATGGACACAAAGAGAGAGAGTGGAGGGAAGGAGTGTGCTGTCTCATTAGGGGAAGAGCAATTAGGAGTATATAGCAAGGTATACATAAATTTTTGTATGAGAGACTGACTTGATTTGTAAACTTTCACTTAAAGCACTATATATATATATATATATATATATATGAAGAATTCCTACAAATCAACCCAAAAGAAAAAACAGGCAAAGGATGTGAATTGCCAATAATGGAGGCAATAGGGTAGCTAAGAAATATTTGAAAAGGTGTTCAGCTTGACTAGTGTTAGGGAAATGCAACTTAAAAGGAGAAACTGTTTTTTTATCTCTACAGATTTACAAATATTAAAAATATTGAAACACTCAAGTATTAGGAAGGGGAAAAAGTTATTTTTAGATATTATTGGTGGGAGTGTAAATTGGTATGCTTTTGTAGGAAGAAATTTGGCAATACCTTCTAAAAGTTAAAATATATCTACTCGTTTTAGCAGTTTCACATCTCAAAATCTCTCCCTGAGAAATGCTTGCACATGTGCACAAAGATTCACGTGGGAAAATTTTCATTACATTGTTGGTTCTAATACCACAAAGCTAGAAATAACCTAAACGTCAATTAATAAGAAATATCTAAGTCAGCTATGGTACACCTACCTTGGGTGGCACAAATAGTTTTTGCTCAACTATTAACTGAAAGGTTGGTGATTCGAACCCACCCAGCAGCACAGTAGAAGGCTTGGCGCCTTCCTTCTGTAAAAATTATAGCCAAGAAAACCCTATGTTACCGAAGGGGTCACCATGAAGTAGAATCAAGTAGACAGCAATGGATTTGTTTGTTTTGGTTTATGGTCTATCTTGTCTCAATGGAACTAACAACAACAACATCTATGCTACACATGCAAAAATTTCTAAGACATTATTATGAGAAAGGCAAGTTGTAGGGGAGCACATGCTACAGTGAGTTCTAATCCTGTTAGACTGAACGTCCCCTTTTATAACAATGTTATAAAATGTCATATTTCCCCATATATTTCCTAATTGCCCCTTGGGGGGAAGTACCACATTATTCTAGACTATTCCAGACTCTTCCAAGATTTTTAGTCCTCTCGATGCTCGCTGTTCTCCGACTCTGACCAGGTTCCTAATTTCACTGGCCTTTCATTACTTTTTTTGCAGGCTCATCCAGTCACCTAAAAGTGAAGCCTTAAAAATACTACATCAAGTATTTTCAGGTGTTATATCGTAGGAGGGCTTCAGGAGCACTAGTTCCAATCTTACTCTCTCGGAAGATACTCAAATCAGTATGTTTTCTATACATATTTTGGGTATTTTTGAGATCATACTATGTACATAGTGTTTTACCTAACATTATTTCACAAACATTTTTGCATTGAGGTAAAATATACATTAAAAAATTTGCCCTTTTAAACATATTTGAGTGTACAATTATGTAGCATTATGCACATTCACAGTGTTGTGAAACCATCACTATTTCCACATCCTTTTTTTATCATCTCAAACAGGAACTCTATACCCATTAAACAACAATTCCCCATTATCCTCCCCTCCCAGTCAGTCCCATAGAGACTTTCTGTCTCTATGAATTTGCCTATTTTAGGTACCTCACATAAGTGGAATCATACAATACTGTTCCCTTTGTGTCTGGCTTTTTTCACTTAGCATACTATCTTCAAGTCTCATCCACATTGTAGCATGTATTAAAATTTCATTATTTTTATAACTATGTAATATTCCATTGTGTATATATATATATACACATATATACCATGTTTTGCTTATCCATTCATTGTGAATTGACCCTTGTGTTGTTTCTGCCTTTTGGCTAGTGTGTATAATGCTGCTATGAACATTGGTGTACAAGTATATCTGTTTTGTTCCTGCTTTCAGTTATTTTGGGTATATAATTCTATTGTTAACTTTTTGAGGAACCATCAAACTGTTTTCCACAATGGCTACACCATTTTACATTCTCACCAGCAATGCACAAGGATGCTAATTTCTCCACATTCTCTTCAGCACTGGTTATTTTTCATCTTTTTAATTATAGCCATCCTGGTAGCTATGAAGGGGTATCTTATTGTGATTTTGATTTGCATTTCCCTAATGACTAATGTTTCACTGCTATTCATAAGGTTTTCACAGGCTAATTTTTAAAGAAGTAGACCAGCAGGTCCTTCTTCCTAGTCTGTCTTAGCCTGGAAGCTCAGCCGAAACCTGTCCACCATGGGTGACCCTGCTGTGATACTGGTATAGCCTCCAGTATCACAGCAACATGCAAGCCCCTACAGTACGACAAACTGACAGACGCATATATTGTCTGATACAGTGCTGGAAGATAAGCCCCTCAGGCTGGAGGGCACTCAATATATGACTGGGGAAGAACTGCCTCCTCAAAGTAGAGTCGACCTTAATGACGTGGATGGAGTCAAGCTTTTGGGACCTTCATTTGCTGATGTGGCATGACTCAAAATAAGAAGAAACAGCTGCAAACATCTGTTAATAATCAGAACGTGGAATATACAAAGTACAAATCTAGAAAAATTGGAAATTGTCAAAAATGAAACGGAACACATAAACATCAATATTCTAGGCATTGGTAAGCTGAAATGGACTGGGACTGGCCAACTTCAATCAGACAGTGATATGGCCTACTATTCCAGGAATGACAACTTGAAGAGTAATGGCATCACATTTATAGTCAAAAAGAACATTTCAAGATCTATCCTGAAGTACAAAGCTGTCAGTGGTAGGATAATATCCATACACCTACAAGGAAGACCAGTTGATACGACTAGTATTCAAATTTACACATCAACCACTAAGGCCAAAGATGAAGAAATTGAAGATTTTTACCAACTTCTGCAACCTGAAATTGATCGAACATGTAATCAGGATGCATTAATAATTACTGGTGATTGGAATGTGAAAGATGGAAACAAAGAAGAAGGATCAGTAGTTGGAAAATATGGCCGTGGTAGCAGAAATGATGCCAGAGATTGGATGATAGATCTTTGCAATACCAATGACTTCTTCATTGTAAATACCTTTTTACAACAACATAAATGGCGACTATACACGTGGCCCTTGCTGGATGAGACACACAGGAATCAAATTGACTAAACCTGTGGAAAGAGATGATAGAAACGCTCAATATCATCAGTCAGAACAAGGCCAGGGGCCGACTGTGGAACAGACCATCAATTTCTCTTATGCAAGTTCAAGCTGAAGCTGAAGAAAACTAGAACAAGTCCAGTAGACCCAAAATATGACCTTGAGTATATCCCACCTGAATTTAGAGACCATCTCAAGAATAGATTTGATGCATTGAACACTAATGTCTGAAGACCAGACAAGTTGTGGGATGACATCAAGGACATCATGTGTGAAGAAAGCAAAAGGTCATTTAAAAGACAGGAAAGAAAGAATACACCAAAATGGATGTCAGAAGAGACTCTGAAAAGTTGCTCTTGAATGTCAGGTAGCTAAAGCAAATGGAAGAAATGATGACAATAAAAGAGCTGAACAGAAGGTTTCAAAGAACGGCTCGGGAGGATGAAGTAAAGTATTATAATGGAATGGGCAGAGACCTGGATTTAGAAAACCAAAAGGGAAGAACACACTCAGCATCTCTCAAGCTGAAAGAACTGAAAAAAAAAATTTAAGCCTCAAGTTGCAATATTGAGGGATTCTACAGGGAAAATTTTGAACAATGCAGGAAACATCAAAAGAAGATGGAAAAAATACACCAGGAGAAGCCCCTGCTGCAAGAAGCTTGAACCTGTGGCAGTTGTCTATACCAGTCCTCAGGGTACTGCCAGACACCTCAACTGTGCAAACTGTGCAACCCCAAATCTTTGGAGTACAGATCCCAGGGCTGCTGTAGGGATATAGCGGCCGTCACCACCACTACAAGGGGGCTGAGGAACGGGGGATGGTAGTGGTTGGTGCACATGGTTCACCTAGGAAAGATCAGCAGCCTGTCCATTCATTAAGCACTCCCCTGATTGAGTTTCATATCAGGTTCCAGAGTTCCAAAATAATTGCTCTTTCCAGTTCAATTGTTGTTTTGTTGAAGGGACCAAACTCTAGGACTTCCTACTCCATTTTCTTGTGTGACATCATTCCTTTCATAGGTTTGTTTTGTGTGTGTGTGTGTGTGCTTTAAGTGAAAGTTTACAAATCAAGTCAGTCTCTCCTACAAAAACTTATACACACCTCGCTATGTACTCCTAGCTGCTCTCCCCCTAATGAGACAGCACATTCCTCCTCTCCACCCTGTATTCCCTGTGTCCATTCAACCAGCTTCTGTCCCCCTCTTCCTTCTCATCTCGCCTCCAGACAGGAGTTGCCCACATAGTCTCATGTGTCTACTTGAGCCAAGAAGCTCACTCCTCACCAGTATCATTTTCTGTCTTATAGTCCAATCCAATCCCCGTCTGAAGAGTTGGCTTTGGGAATGGTTCCAGTCTTGGGCTAACAAAGGGTCCGGGGAACAAGATCTCCAGGGTCCCTCTAGGCTCAGTCAGGCCATTAAACCTGGTCTTTTTACAAGAATTTGAGATCTGCATCCCACTGCTCTCCTGCTCCCTCAGGGATTCTCTGTTGTGTTGTGTTCCCTGTCAGGGCAGTGGTAGCTGGGTGCCATCTAGTTCTTCTGGTCTCAGGCTGATGTAGTCTTTGGTTTATGTGGCCCTTTCAGTCTCTTGGGCACATCTTTGGTGTTCTTCATTCTCCTTTGCTCCAGGTGGATTGAGACCAATTGATGCATCTTGGGTGGCCGCTTGCTAGCATTTAAGACCCCAGACACCACTCTCCACAGTGGGATGCAGAATGTTTTCTTAGTATATTTGGTTATGCCAGTTGACCTAGATGTCCTCTGAAACCATGGTCCCCAAACCCCCATCCCTGCTACTCTGGCCTTCAAAGTGTTTGGTTGTATTCAGGAAACTTCTTTGCTTTTGGTTTAGTCCAGTTGTGCTGACCTCTCGTGTATTGTGTGTTGGCTTTCCCTTCACCTAAAATAGTTCCAGTCTACCATCTGATCAGTGAATACCCCTGTCTCTCCCTCCCCACTCTCGTAACCGTCAAAGAATTTTTTCTTCTGTGTTTAAACTTTTTCTAGAGTTCTTATAATAGCGGTCTCATACAATATTTATCCTTTTGTAACTGACTAATTTCACTCATCATAATGCCTTCCAGATTCCTCCATGTTATGAGATGTTTTACAGATTAATCGTTCTTCTTAATGGTTTCATAGTATTCCATTCTTCCACAGGTTTTTAAGAACTCTTCGTAATTGGTGTCAGTGGCTACATAATATTCTTTGACACAGTTGCACTATAATGTATTTTCTCAATCATTATTTTAATGTATTTGAGTTGTTTCTAAGTTTTTTGCTATTACAAACAGCATTGTGATTAACTTCTCTGTGTATAGAACTTTTTCTGAATTTTGGATTATTTCCTTAAAACAGGTTACAGTTATTGATTGATCCTCATTTTAACAATTAGGAAACTAAACGCTCCTATATTTCCAATCATTTTAAAACAGCCTTTCCCAAGGAGGTCCAGTGGATGCTAGTGGGTATTATGTGAAAAAGGGGGTTATTGGGCCAAATATATCTGAAAAACCCAGGTGTCTTAGTTATCTAGTACTGCTAAAACAAAAATGCCACACGTAGCTGTCTTTAACAAACAGAAATTTATTCTCTCACAGTCTAGGAGGCTAGTAAATCCGAATGCAGGGCGCCCATGGGTACTCCCTGGGAAGACTTTCTCTCTCCCCATCAGTTCAGAGGGAAGATCCTTGTCCTCAATCTTCCCCTGGTCTAGGAGCTTCTCGGTTCAGGGACCCTGTGTCCAAAGGACATACTCTGCTCCTGGTGCTTCTTTCTTGGTGATATGAAGTCCCTCTCCTCTCTGCTAGATTCTCTCTTTTATAACTCAAAAGAGATTGACTCAAGATACAATATAATCCTGAAGATTGAGTCCTGCCTCGTTAACATAACTGCCTCTAATTCTGCTTCATTAACATCATAAAAACCGAAAAAAAAAAAAAAAACTCGCTGCTGTCCAGTAGATTCCAACTCATAGCAGAGCTCTCCCACAGAGTTTCCAAGGAGCTCCTGGTAGATTCAAACTGCCAACCTTTTGGTTGGCAGCCATAGCACTTAGCCATTATGCCACCAGGTTTCCATTAACATCATAGGGGTTAGGATTTACAACACATAGGATAATCACATCAGGTCACAAAATGGAGGACAACCACACAATACTGAGAATCATGGACTAGCCAAGTTGACAGATATTGGGGGGGAGGCACAATTTAACCCATGATACCAAGTAAACTGGTTTCTTTACTTCAGGACTTCTCAGAGCCTTGGCTATAGTAATGAACATCGTAAATCTCTTAAAAGAGAGATATTTTCAAAATATACAGCTTTTTTCAAAATTATTTGACCTCAGAATACTTTGTTCACTTAACATTTTGGAAAAAAAACTATTACTCAGTGGAACAAACTTTAGGAAACAAGTCTTTGGCGTGATGGAATATTAGAATTAGAATGGACTTTATGTTTCCAGAATATACTAGACCTTAAAGCTCTTTCCAATAATGAAGACAAACCAGAGACCGTTCCTCCTCCCGTTCCAAGACAAGTAGCTGTATGTCCAGCCTACAGAGAAGAATGGGATATCTTCTTGGAGAAGATATAAGATAATACAGAAAATAGTTGCTGCTTCCTGTTAAAAATTACTGGCATAGAGACATGGGTCCAGGAAGCTGGACTGTCAGCAGCACAGTGACTGCCAATGGCAACTGGCATGAAGTGAAGAAGTTGGAATACATAGGTGTAACCTTTTCCTGAAGGCTCCAAACCGGGAATCCAGGCTATACTGGATCTTAAACAGGTCATAGGATCTGACTGTCTTTCCCCTAAAATTTTTGGAGGTCGGCGATGAGGTTTTTTTTTTTTTTCCCTTGTAAGAGTTTCTTCTTTTCTCACATCCTAACCACTGTACATTATCCGATAAGCACAAGTGACAAGGAGAGGAAAGGGGGAGAGATTCTCCAGACTAGAGCAGGAATCACGTTCCCCCTGTTCAGCTTTTCCGTTTCTGCTGGAATGTGACGGTGAGATGGGAACAGCGTCAAAGGCTGAGGAATGGTTCTCAAAAAATAACTGACATCTAGGAAACATACTTTGAGGTTAGAATTCTTAAAGCGTAGATACTAGGTTTTCTCTTCTGCTCTTCATTATAGTTACACCGTACCCGGTGAACTTGAGGTGAGGTCCAGTTACCTAGAAAGAGTGACAGGCCCAAGTCTGAAGGCGGAATTGCATCATGTTCTCCAGCAAAGGGTTCCTGGTCGAAGTCCACCAAGCTGCCCCAACACAACCTAAGACTGTGAGTATATGGGGCTAGGACCAAGCAGAGCCACAGTTTGGCCCCACGTGGCACTTGTGGCATACCTACTGTTACTTCCACTGCCTGGTATGGTTGTTCCCCTGATTCAGGCAGAGGCAGGACCCAGATCTTGCCCTACCAAGGACATGCCCAGTTCAGCGCGTGCATGCTGGTTCTGCTCAGCCCCCATGATATGTTGGGTGCTTCCTTCCTGACTAGCTCCCTGCCATGTGGATTCTATTCTTCATCCTCTCTCTTTTCCCCACTATAGCTCATACAGTATTCTTGCTGTCTTGTCCACTTTGTCTCTTCATTTTCTGTTAGGAATACAAATGGAACGGAAAAGGGCCTTTTATCCCTGGACTGTCTGGTAGTGGACCCACAAAATAAGCCCCCAATGCCCTTTTTTCAGGGTGAGTAAATGCTCACCCACCTAGAGCAGAGGTGGCCTGCTCAATTCTCCTGAGGACTCAGGGAGAAATGTATAGCTGGAGTGATTTCTAATCCACAGATTAACATGTACAAGAAACATTACATGTCTTTATTTTCCTTAAACTTAATTCTGTCGCCAAGCCCACTACCACCACCTGTCTTGTTGATAGACTCCCTCAAGCCCCCAAGATTATGCAAAGATATCCAGATCTTACGTGGCACCAAGATACGGGGAAGACCCTTCAGTCATCATATTGCCTCTCAAACAGCCACTGTCCAGTCCTGACAGTCCCATCAGGTCTGGCAGCACTGTTGTTTCCTTGTGACCCCAGAATCTTTGGTAGGGTTAGAACCTAGGTGTTAGGGATTCAATTCCATGTACCACACAGCGTTCCCCCGAGAGCTGGAAAGCAAGACCCCAATGCTCACTCCTTGAGACTCACAGATCTCAATTCCTTTTGCAGCCTCCCAGATTCTGCCCTGCCCCCAAGCCATGCTGTCAGTCGGTATCCCCTCCATCCCTTGAGCACTCATCTTGTTCGTAATCTCATAGGATTTGGGTTTCCACAAAAGATAATGGAAGCCTTTGCCTTCACGTGGATTTGGCCTTCCTTGCCCAGTGCCTGGCTGTTTGCTTGCAATCATGTATGTACTGCAAAAAAATTATTCTGCTGCGCAGGTGACCTAGCCATCAGGAAAGAAGTCAAACATGTGGCATCCATCCCAACCTTCACCTGGAGTGCCTTCCGGAGAGGGGAGACTCTGGGACAGACAGACTCAACCATGGACCACTGGAGAATAAACTGGTTTTCGAAGGTTCCTAAACGGGTCAGGAAGAAGGGATTCTGTCTAAGGAAGAAGGTCGATAGATTTGACCAGTGGTTTCGATTAGTTTAGATTTGTATTTAGTAACCAATATAAAAAAAAATTGTGTGATTTTTCGTAGTCGGTATTTATTATAAATAATAAAACAGGGGATTAATTGAATTCAGTGTTGTTGTTGTTGTTGTTGTTAGGTGCTGTCAAGTCAGTTCCAACTCATAGTGACTCCATGTACAACAGAAGGAAACACTGCCCGGTCCTGTGCCATCCTCACAATCCTTGTTATACTCGAGCCCATTGTTGCAGCCACTGTGTCAATCCATCTCTTTGAGGGTCTTCCTCTTTTTCGCTGATCCTTTACTGTACCAAGCATGATGTCCTTCTCCAGGGACTGATCCCTCCTGATAACATGTCCACAGTATGTGAGACGTAATCTTGGCAACCTTGCTTTTAAGGAACGTTCTGGCTGTACTTCTTCCAAGACAGATTGGTTTGTTCTTTTGGCAGTCCATGGTATATTCAGTATTCTCTGCCAGCACCATAATTCTAAAGCATCAATTCTCTTTCCGTCTTCCTTATTCATTGTCCTTGTCCAGCTTTCACATGCATATGAGGCAAATGAAAACACCATTGCTCGGGTCAGGCCCACCTTAGTCTTCAAGGTGACATCTTTGCTTTTTAACACTTAAGAGAGGTCTTTTGCAGCACATTTGCCCAATGCAATGCGTCATTTTATTTCTTGACTGCTGCTTCCATGGATGTTGATTGTGGATCCAAGTAAAATGAAATCCTTGACAGCTTCAATCTTTTCTCCGTTTGTCATGATGTGGCTTATTGGTCCAGTTGTGAGGATTTTTGTTTTCTCTGTGTGGAGGTGTAATCCATACTGAAGGCTGTGGTCTTTGATCATCAGTAAGTGCTTCAAATCCTCTTCATTTTCAGCAAGCAAGGTTGTGTCATCTGCATAATGCAGGTTGTTAATGAATCTTCCCTGATGCCCCGTTCTTCTTCATATAGACCAGCTTCTCGAATTATTTGCGGAGTATTCAGATGAAATAGGTATGGTGAAAGGATACAACCCTGACACACACCTTTCCTGACTTTAAACCGCACAGTATCCCCTTGTTCTGTTCAAACGACTGCCTCTTGATCTATGCATAGGTTCTTCATGAGCACAATTAAGTGTTCTAGAATTGCCATTCTTCACAATCTTATCTGTAATTTGTTATGATCTACACAGTCGAATGCCTTTGCGTAGTCAATAAAACACAGGTAAACATCCTTCTGGTATTCTCTGCTTTCAGCCAGGATCCATCTGACATCAGCAATGATATCCCTGGTTCCACGTCCTCTTCTGAACCCCGCTTGAGCTCCTGGCAGTTAGCTATCAATGTACTGCTACAGCTGCTTTTGAATGATCTTCAGCAAAATGTTACTCGTGTGTGATATTAATGATATTGCTCAATAATTTCTGCATTCAGTTGAATCACCTTGCTTTGGAATAGGCATAAATATGGACCTCTTCCAGTCAGTTGGCCAGGTAGCTGTCCTCCAAATTTCTTAGCGTAGAATAGTGTGTGCTTCCGGCGCTGCATCCATTTGTTGAAAGATCTCAGTTGGTATTCTGTCAGTTCCTGGAGGCTTGTTTTTCGCCAATGCCTTCAGTGCAGCTTGGACCTCTTCCTTCAGTACCATCGGCTCCTGGTCATATTCTACCTCCTGAAATGGCTGACTGTCCACCAGTTCTTTTTGATATAGTGATTCTGTGTATTCCTTCTGTCTTCATTGGATGGTTCCTGTGTCATTTAGTATTTTTCCCTTAGAATCCTTCAATATTGCAACTGGAGGCTTGAATTTTTTCTTTGGTTCTTTCAGTTTGAAAAATGCTGAGCTTGTTCTTTCCTTTTGGTTTTCTAACTTCAGATCTTTGCACATTTCATTATAATACTTTACTTTGTCTTCTCGAGCCACCCTTTGAAATCTGTTTAGCTCTCCCACTTCATCACTTCTTCCTTTTGCTTTAGCTATTCCACGTTCGAGAGCGAGTTTCAGAGTCTCTTCTGACATCTGTTTCAGTGTCTTGCTTCTTTCCTGTCTTTTTACCAGCCTCTTGCTTTCTTTATGTATGATGTCCTTGCACACCTTGTTTGGTCTTCGGTCGTTTGTGTTCGGTGCATCAAATCTATTCTTGAGATGGTCTCTAAATTCAGGTGAGATATACTCAAGGTTGTACTTTGGCTCTCGTGGACTTGTTCTAATTTTCTTCAGTTTCAACTTGAACTTGCATATGAACAATTGGTGGTCTGTTCTGCAGTCAGCCCTTGGTCCTGCTCTGACTTATGATACTGAGCTTTTCCATTGTCTCTTTCCACAGATGTAGTTAATTTGATTCATATTCCATCTGATGAAGGGCCATGTGTATAGTCACCATTCATGTTGGTGAAAAAAGGTATTTGCAGTGGAGAAGTCATTGGCCTTGCAGTATTCTATCATGCGACCTCTGGGATCATTTCTGTCACCAAGCCTGTGTTTTCCAACTACTGATCCTTCTTGTTTTCACCTTTGGCATTCCAATCACCAGTAATTATCAATGCATCCTAATTGCATGTTCGATCAATTTCAGACTGCAGAAATTGGTAAAAATCTTCAACTTCTTCATCTTTGGCTTTAGTGGTTGGTGCGTAAATTTGAATAGTAGTCACACTAACTGGTCTTCCTTGTAGGCATATGGATATTATCCTGTCACCGACGGTGTTGTACTTCAGGAGAGATCTTGAAATGTTCTTTTGATGATGAATGCAACGCCATTCCTCTTCAAGTTGTCATTCCCAGCATAGTAGACCATATGATTGTCTGATTAAAAATGGCCAATCCCAGTCCATTTCAGCTCACTCATGCCTGGGATATCAAGGACTCAAAATGAGAAGAAACACCTCCAAACATCCATTAATAATCAGAACGTGGAATTGAGTATTGGTAAGTAGCTATTAATATTGAACAGAGTTGGCTAATTGCTTTTAATGTCTAAATATTCAACAAACCTTTGCATGCCGTAGCCAAAGGCCGCTGGAGCTGAGCTGTTGAGCTGAGAACAAAAGAAAGGACGATTTCCTTCTCAGCCTGAGAGGGAGGCAGCAGTCGTCTCCTGGGTCTGGAGAGGAGTCCCAGGACAGGCCTTGCTCTCCTGTTTCACCAGGCCTGAGCCTAGAGTACTTTCTGCCCCTCCCTCTCCCTGCCCTGATACGGGGTTCCCTGTGGTTGCATGAAAAAGTCTTATTTATCTGTTAAATCGCAGCCCAAACCCTCTGTGAAACCTTCCTCAACTTCCCAGCCAGACTCAGAGTGACTTTGTCCTCTGTCCCGCTGCATTTTGTACCTTACTCCCTGGGAGCAATTGCAGAGTCTGCTGTCATTGCCTGTTCACCAGTCCGCCTTTGCCCTGAACTCTGAGCTCCATGAGGACGTGAATTGGGCCATTATTTGGTGCAAGGCATCATGCGTAGTACCGTGGAGGCAGAGTTGTTCCAAATATGGTCCCTGTCTTCTAAGAACTTTCTAGTCAGAGCTGAAGGGCAAGAGGGGAAATAGTTGTTAGTATTACTTGTCTCGGTTGTTAATAATCATTTGCCTCACTCTGCCACTTCTTTGGAGGAAGCAAAAATGTTTCTGGTTATAAAACTAGGTCCCTGGCCTTCTCTGTGGTTTCCCTTACCTGGATGGAATGTCTGAAAAACAGGATGAAAAAGGAAAAAGAAAGAGTGAAGGAAACTCCTTTGTCAGTTAGCGGTGTGATCAGCTACAAGTCACAGGTAACCAATTACACTGGTTTAAATAAGTAGGGGGCTATTTTCCTCACGTAACAAAAATCCAGGCGGCAGGCGGTCTAGGTTGGTGCAGCTGTCAGCTGTGTCATCCAGGGCCCCTTTACCATTGGGTCCTGCTGTCCCCAGCATGATGGCTTGTTGCCTCCTGGTCAAGATGGCAGCTCACTTCAGGTGTCATGTCCAAAATCAAGGCAGGACAAAAGGGAGAGCAAAGGGCTCTGCCAAATGCAACTGGCCTTTTTTTAATCAAAAAACTAAACTGTCCCACAACTCCCCAGCAGTCTCATTGGTCAAAACTGAAACACATGACCATTCCTAGCTGCAAGGAAGTAGGGGACAAACTGAAACAGGGCTGGGACTGGGCACCTGGCCCTTCTGAACAAAGTCATCTTCTGTTAGCAATGAGAAGGGTAGCGGGTACGAGGCAGGTAGCTTCGTCTATCACACCTGCTCTTGACCCCTCCTGAAATCTGAGTCTCAGCCAGGAGTGCTGAAGGAAGAATCTTTTAACCTGTGCTGGAAACCCATCGTGAATGTGCACACTCTACCACTTCCAAAGCCCTCCCACACGGTGTTCCACCTTGCTCCCAGGTTTTCAGGGAAGGTGGACCTCAAAGAAGTCAGGGGGAACATGGAACATGGTGGAGGGTGGGGCTCCAGGGCTCCCCTGTGTGTGAATTGGTCTGACAATGTCACCACTGGGCTCCTTGAAATGCCTCTTTCGTCCTTAAAGAACCTGGGTCAGGACAAGGCGCTCATGAGAGCCCTCGCCATTTCTCAGGAGGCATCACGTGTCATCCACCGGACATCACTGGTAGTTGTTCGGTGCCCTTAGTGACCCCACGTGACAGAGTAGAACAGCCCCAGAAGGTTTCCTAGGCTGTGATCTTTATGGAAACAGATCACCCGGTCTTTCTCCCTTAGAGTCACTGGGTGGGTTCCAACAGCCAGTCTTCCTGTTAGCAGCCCGTCATTTAACGGTTGTGCCACAAGGGCTCCTTAACAGGCACCTTTAATACTGGGGATAATGGTGTTTGAAGAGGGGCTCCCTTAGGCTTCCTTTTTGTTGTTGTTGATCCTTTTTTAAAATATGAAATATTTGATACATATAAAAGAAAATGTATGATTTATAGGTAAGCTATGGAGAATAAATGACCCTACCACCCAACTTAAACAGAACATCACCCAAACCATTGAAGCTCTGGTGTGCTTATTTGTCATCTTGGTGTCCCTTGAAGGTAACCACCCTGCCGGGCCTGACCCAGACTTCCCGGAGCGCACACTCTTGCCAACACTTGTCAGACGCTTTCATTCTTGCCCATGTTGATATGAAGTGATAGTTATGGTTTTAATTTGTGCTTCATGAGTTCAGGCATCATTTAGTGTTCTTTATTGGCTGTCTTAGTTTCTTAGTGCTGCTGTCACAAATGCTACAAGTTGGTGGATTTAATAAACAGAAATTTATTTTCTCAAAGCGTAGGAGGCTAGAAGCCCGAATTCAGAGCACCAGCCCTAGGGGAAGGCTCTCTATCAGCTCTGGGGTCAGGTCCTTGTCTCAGCTTCTCTAGCTGGCCATCCTTGGGCTTACAGACGGGTTTGCCTCCGTCATCTTCAGATAGTGTCAGTCTTCCCTGTGTCTACCTTCTTCTGCGCCCAATCTGTTCCTTTATATCTCAGAAGTGATTAGCTTAGACACATTCTACACTGGTATGGCCTCATTAATGTAACAAAGAAAACCACAGCAGGTTTAGGGGTTAGAGGTCCAACACACATTTTTGGGGGACACGATTCAGTCCATAACATTGGCTGTTTATGTTTCCTACTCTGTGAGTTGCCTGCTGATGTCTTTTGCTGGTTTTCAACCCTGCTCCTGTTTGTCACCCTGCATGCTGTTGGTGACTAGTACTAGCCTCTCTTACTAACTCAGAGCTCTCTGCTTCTCTCCCCCTAGCTCCCGCCCTCGCCTCCTCCCTATCACCTTTCCCCTGTACCCTGGGTTCTTTCAATTGGAGCCTGCGCTCCCCTTCCCTCTCCAGCTTCCAGTCAGGGGTGCCTTCTAAAATACTAACCTAAAGCAATCCAAATATCTGTCATTGGCTATGGTCTCGGGGAACATCTAGCTCAAGTGGCATAATATAATTTATAAAGAAAATGTCCTACATCCTACTTTGGTGAGTAGCGTCTGAGGTCTTAAAAGCTTGTGAGTGGACATCAAAGATATGTCTACTGGTCCCACCTCGTATGGAGCAAAGGAGGATGAAGAAAACCAAAGACACAAGATTAGTCCAAAGAACTAATGGACCAAAACTACTACAACCTCAACCAGACTGAGTCCAGCACAACTAGATGGTGCCTGGCCACCACCACTGACTGTTCTGACAGGGATCACAATACAGGGTCCTGGAAAAAGCGAGAGAAAATGCAGAACAAAATTCAAACTTGCAAAAAGCCAGACTTATTGGTCCGATAAGACTGGAGGAACCCTGAGAATATGGGACCTGGACCCCCTTTTAACTCAATACTGAAGTCACTCCTGGGGTTCACCCTTTAGCCAAAGATAAGACAGGCACACAAAACAAAACAAGACTAAATGGGCACACCAGCCCAGAGGCAAGGACAAGAAGGCAGGAGGGTACTGGAAAGTTGGTAATGAGGAGCCCAAGGTTGAGAAGGGGAGAGTGTTGACTTCTCATGGGGCTGGCAACCAGTGTCACAAAACAATGTGTGTGTATTTTAATGAGAAACTGATTTGCTCTGTAAACCTTCATCTAAAATACAATAAAAAATATCTGTCATTTGAATAAGAATGTAGCAACTGAAAATATACTAATAGGGAATAACTTCCAAAATATTTTTTCTTAAGTTTTATTTTGTTGAGAATGTACACAGCAAAAACATCAAGTCAACAGTTTCTACATGTACAGTTTAGTGACACTGATTACATTCTTCGTGTTGTGCAACCATTGTTACCCTCTTTTTCTCAGTTGTTCCTCCCTCATTAACATAAATTCACTGTCCCCTAAGGTTCCCATCCAATCTTTCCAGTTGTTGTCAATTTAATCCCATATAGATCTTAAAATAGCATAATGCTCAAGGCAAACCTTTTTTTAACTAGTAAACCTTTTCTTACTACTTAAGCTAAACTATTGTTTGGTTTTAAGAAGACTTCAGAGGATGCTTTTGGTTCAAGTATCAAAGATTATTTCAGGACAATCATTTCAGGGGTTCATCCACCCTCCATGGCTCCAGGAAGTCTGAAGCCCATGAGAATTTGAAATTCTGTTCTGCATTATTCCTCCTTTTGATCAGGTTTTGGAATCTTTGATCAAAATGTTCCGTAATGGTAGCCAGGCACAATCCAGTTCTTCTGGTCTCATGCCAAAGAAGGTAGTTCTTCATGAAGGCAATTAACCCCACATTCCATATCCTCCTTCTATTCCTGACTCTCCTCCTTCCTCTGTTGTTCCCGGTGAATAGAGATCAACTGTTGTGCACTAGATGGGTGCCTGCAAGCTTTTAAGACCCCAGGCACTACACAACCAACTAGGAGGTAGGAAAGAATTAGGCCAATTAATTGGGATGTTCCATGAAACCATGACCCTAAACCTCCAAACCAAGGAGCCAAATCCCATGAGATGTTTGGTTGTACATAAACAGCCTCAGCAGCTACTCTTTTTCTTTGTAAATATATCTATCACGTACATACAAGGAAGACCAGTTAATACGATTATTATTCAAATTTACACACCAACTGCTAAGGCCAGAGATGAAGAAACTGAAGATTTTTATCAGCTTCGGCAGTCTGAAATTGATCAAACATGCAATCGGGATGCATTGATAATTAATGGTGATTGGAATGCAGAAGTTGGAAACGAAGAAGGATCGGTTGTTGGAAAATATCGCCTTGTTGAAAATATGACCTTCTTTCTCCTTATCAAAAATAAAAAATCAATTGGCCAACAATGTATGGGTTTATTTATAGATTCTCCATTCTATTCCATTAGTTTATATGTCTTTATACCAGTACTACACTGTTTTGATTATTGTAGCTTTGTAATACACTGTGAAATGGGGAAGTGTGAGTCCCCCTACTTTGTTCTTTTTCAGGATTGTTGTGTCTATCCAGGCCCCTTTTAATTCCATATGAATTTGAGGATCAGCTTTTCCATGCAAAAAATAAAAAAGACTATTGTAATTTTAATAGAAATTGCATTGTATCTATAGATGCTTTGGGTAGAACTGACATCTTAACAATATTTTCTTCAAATCCATGAACACAGAATGCCTTTCCATTTATTTTGATCTCCTTTAATTTCTTTCAACAATGCTTAATAGTTTTCAGTGTAAAGATCTTTCAGCTCCTTGGTTAAATTTACTCAGGTATTTTATTCTTAGATGCTATTGTAAAAGGAATGGTTTTTTAATTTCTTTTTCAGGTTGTTCATCAGTGTGTGGACACACTGATTTCTGTGTGTCAATCTCATACACTGCAACTTTGCTGAATTTATTAGCTCTAGCAGTTTTCTGAGCATGTTCTTCCCTTTTGGTTTTCTATACCCAGGTCTTTGCACATGTCAATACTTTACTTTGTCTTCTTGAGCCGCCCTTTGAAATCTTCTGTTCAGCTCTTTGACTTCATCATTTTTTCCTTTTGCTTTAGCTACTCGACATTCAAGAGCAAGTTTCAGAGTCTCTTATGACATTTATTTAGTTTTTTTTCTTTCTTTCCTGTCTTTTTAATGACCTCTTGCTTTCTTCATGTCTGATGTCCTTGATGTCATTCCACAACTCATCTGGTCTTTGGTCATTAGCATTCAATGCATCATATCTACTCTTGTGATGGTCTCTAAATTCAGGTGGGATATACTCAAGGTCGTACTTTGACTTTCGTGGACTTGTTCTAATTTTCTTCAGTTTCACCTTGAACTTGCATATGAGTAATTGATGGTCTGATCTGCAGTCGGCCCCTGGCCTTGTTTTGTCTGATGATATTGAGCTTTTCTATCATCTCTTTCCACAGATGTAGTCGATTTGATTCCTGTGTATTCCATCAGGCAAGGTCAATGTGTACAATCACTGTTTATGCTGTTGAAAAAAGGTATTTGCAATGAAGGAGTCATTGGTCTTGCAAAATTCTATCATGTGATCTCCAGCATCGTTTCTATCACTAAGGCCATATTTTCCAACCACTGATCCTTCTTGTTTCCAACTTTTGCATTCCAATCACCAGTAATTATCAGTGCATACTGATTGCATGTTTGATCAATTTCAGACTGCAGAAACTGGTAAATGTCTTCAATTTCTTCATCTTTGGCCTCAGTGGTTGATGCATAAATTTGAATTATAGTCATATTAACTGGTCTTTCTTGTAGGCGTATGGATATTATCCTATCACTGACAGCATTATATGTCAGGATAGATCTTGAAATGTTCTTTTCGACGATGAATGCAACGCCATTCCTCTTCAAGATGTCATTCCCGGCATAGTAGACCATATAACTGTCTGATTGAAAATGGCCAATACCAGTCCATTTCAGCTCACTAATGCCTAGAATATCGATGTTTATGCGTTCCATTTCATTTTGGATGATTTCCAGTTTTCCTAGATTCATACTTTTTACATTTCAGATTCCGATTATTAATAGATGTTTGCAGCTGTTTCCTCTCATTTTGAGTCACGCCACATCAGCAAATGAAGGTCCCAAAAGCCTGACTCCATCCACGTCATGAAGGCCAACTCTACTTTGAGGACGCAGCTCTTCCCCAATCATATTTTGAGTGCCTTCCAACCTGAGGGGCTCATCTTCCAGCACTATATCAGACAATATTCTGCTGCTAGTCATAACGTTTTCACTGGCTAATTCTTTCCAGAAGTAGACCACCAGGTACTTCTTCCTAGTCTGTCTTAATCTGGAAGCTCAGCTGAAACCTGTCTGCCATGGGTGACCCTGCTGGTATTTGAATACTGGTGGCATAGCTTCCAGCATCACAACAACACACAAGCCTCCATGGTATGACAAACTGACAGACACGTAGGGGAAGAACACACTCAGCATTTCTCAAACTGAAAGAACTGAAGAAAAAATTCAAGCCTGGAGTTGCAATACTGAAGGATTCTACAGAGAAAATATTAAACAACACAGGAAACATCAAAAGATGATGGAAGGAATACACAGAGTCACTATACCAAAAAGAATTGGTTGACCTTCAGCCATTTCAGGAGGTCACATATGATCAGGAACTGATGGTACTGAAGGAAGAAGTCCAAGCTTCACTGAAGGCATTGGCGAAAGACAAGGCTCCAGAAATTGATGGCATACCAATTGAGATGTTTCAACAAACGGATGCAGTGCTGGAAGTGCTCAGTCATCTATGCCAAGAAATTTGGAAGACTGCTACCTGGCCAACTGACTAGAAGAGAGCCATATTTACACCTATTCCCAAGAAAGGTGATGCAACCGAATGTGGAAATTATCGAACAATATTGTTAATGTCACACGCAAGCAAAATTTTGCTACAGATCATTCAAAAGTGGCTGCAGCAGTATATTGACAGGGAACTGCCAGAAATTCAAGTTGGATTTAGAAGGGGACGTGGAACCAGAGATAACATTGCTGATGTCAGATGGATCCTGGCTGAAAACAGACAATACCAGAAAGATGTTTACCTGTGTTTTATTGACTACGTGCAGACATTGGACTATGTGAATCAACAAATTATGGATACCATTGTGAAGAATGGGAATTCCAGAACGCTTAATTGTGCTCATGAAGAACCTGTACATGGATCAAGAGGCAGTTGTTCGAACAGAACAAGGGGATACTGATTGGTTTAAAGTCAGGAAAGGTGTGCGTCAGGGTTGTATCCTTTCACCATACCTATTCAATCTGTATGCTGAGCAAATAACCAAAACCTGGACTATATGAAGGACAATGGGGCATCAGGATTGGAGGAAGACTCATTAACAACCTGTCTTATGCAGATGACACATCCTAGCTTGGTGAAAGTGAAGAGGACTTGAAGCACTTACTGATGAAGATCAAAGACTGCAGCCTTCAGTCTGGATTACACTTCAACATAAAGAAAACAGAGATTCTCCCAACTGGACCAATAAGCAACGTCATGGTAAATGGAGAAAAGATTGAGGTTGTGAAGGATTTCATTTTACTTGGATCCATAGTCAACACCCGCGGAAGCAGAAGTCAAGAAATCAGAAGATGCATTGCATCAGACAAATCGACTGGAAGAGATCTCTTTAAAGTATTAAAAAGCAAAGATATCACCTTGAGGACTAAGGTGCGCCTGACCCAAGCCATGGTGTTTTCAATCGCCTCATATGCATGCGAAAACTGGACAATGAATAAGGAAGAATGAAGAAGAACTGACGCCTTTGAATTGTGGTGTTGACAAAAGAATATCGATCATCCATGGACTGCCAAAAGAACAAACAAATCTGTCTTGGAAGAAGTAGAACCAGAATGCTCTTTAGAAGCAAGGATGGAGAGACTAAGTCTCACGTACTTTGCACATGTTACCAGGAGGGATTAGTCCCTGGAGAAAGACATCATGATTGCTAAAGTAGCAGGTCAGCAAAGAAATCGATGGCCTTAGGTAGAACGGAGTGAAGCAATGTCCTGGAAGATAGGTGAGCTGAGTGTTGGGAGAATGAAGGATGAAGAGGTGGAATCAATCAGGCACTCCCAGGACAAAAGGATGAGTTATACAACAATGATGACATAACCATCTCTGGGCCTGGAAGGCAAGGTATTGAGTCTAGACTCAATCTTGGCCCTAATTCCAGAGTCCATACACTCAATTCCTATATTCCATGACAACCCAGGGTTGTGAGACAGACTTCTTTCCTAAGGCTGGTAAAAGGTGTTTCTACCTGAGACCATTGCATTTGACTTGAACAGCACTGTGACCAAGGCCCAAAGCTGGACTTGTGCACCAGCTGACAGGCCTCCAGGGACAAGGACTGGGATGAGGTAGCCTTCTGCCCTCCTGAGGGAATCAATAGCCCAAGACATCAGCTAGGGAAAGGCAGCATCTGAAACGACACTATAAAATGATGGGGTATGTGTGCTTGGAAGTTCTTTACACCCTACTCTAAATACAAGGATCTCAAAACTCCAGTGGAGGGAGTGAGGGAGACCAGCCCACAAGAGATCCCACAGGGTGGGAGAGTCCAAGGCCTGGGGCACTAGGTGCTCCCACACTCAAGGCTCAAGGAGGACCTAGCTTTCCAAATGGGAGCGTGTCACTAGGGGAAAGCTAGAGCAGAAATTGGAAATGAAAGCCAGAGGGAGGGAGCCAAGGACCTGTCATTTTCTTTACTTAGACTGCTACCCCTTTCCCTAGGGGGAACAGGAAACATACTTAAGGCACAGAGAGCCCCTGGACTTGTCTTTGGAAACAGCTGGGGGATTTGAGTCTCCTCTGGGAGAGGAGAAGCTAAGGGAGAGAAGGGCTAATGGTGCAGCCATGAGAGAAGAAAGCAGGTCAAGGTGCTGTGGCCAGGGGGCAAGGCTGGGCAGAGGACAGGCTGTAGGGGTCCCTGTGGGAGAAAGGCAGAGCTGAGGCCCCAGCCCCAGAGCACTACCTGTCTGAACAAAGCCCTGTCAGAAAGGGGTTGTTGTTAGTTGCCGACTCATGGTGACCCCATGTGCAGAGTAGAACTGTGCTCCATAGGATTTTCAAGGCTGTGACCTTTTCAGTGGATTGCTGGGGCTGTCTTCTGAGCTATCTCTGGGTGGGTCTGAACCACCAACCTATCAGCTAGTAGTTAAGTGCTTAGCTGTTTGTACCACCCAGGGACTCCTCAAAAAGGGATAGATGAGCTGAAAGGTGCCTAAGACAATAACACGAAGTTCTTAGGAGATCAGGCCCTTTCACAGTGTGGCTGGCGGAGGTAGGGGTGGCATCTGAACTGGAGAGGGGCATGTAGGACAAAGAGGGGCCTGGGAAGACTGCTACCCTGCCACACCACCACCATGCCGGGCAGAGGCAGAATGGCTCCCTGACATGAGGCTGGCATTTCTAGAAAGAACCATCTGCACTGGGAAAATGAGGGGCCAGAAGATGCCACACATCTCCCATGTGAGGCAGCCTTTAAACCGGCACCCGGAACAGTACCACCCAGAATCCACACCTGGAGACGGCCAGGCCCCAGGTCCACCTTACAACAACTGGACTCAAGAACAGCTTTATTGATGGCTTGAAGGCACCCATGTCTCTTTTTGACCTTTACTTCCATGCAGTACCAGTTGGCAAGGCCTTCTCCAGGTAGGAAAACCAATCACGCAGATCAGGGAGACCCCTGACAGAGGTCAGATTTCCACTAGAAATGTTCCAAGTCCTGATTTCAAAGTCAACAAAGACAGGGTCAGAGGCTGGGCTTCCGTTGGGAGTAAACCTGTCTGCAGGGGCTCAAGAGGCTGGCCGAATTGTTCAGCAACGTCTGTGGGGCCGTCCAGACAAGGTAAAGGCCAGAAGGCTACGGGAAGTTGCCCTGAGACAAGTTCCCAAATGTGTTCACACTTGGGGAAGGCATGGAACCTGGCTCTGAGATTACAATTTGAGCATGATGGGGTCAGGACCCAGGCAGGGCTGGGAGCAGGAAGCCCTGCCCACTGGCCCTCGCCAAGCTGAGGCTCCACAGCCGGGGCCCAGTGGTGCCACCACAGCCTCTGTCACATAGCCAGTTCCTCACTGCTGGGGCATCCCAAGGTTCTTGGTGGGATACAGGTACCACATCACCACCCCTGAAGGGTTGATGACCACCGTGAAGTTGGTTTCGTTGCGGAGGCCACTGATGATTTCACCCGTGTAGACATTCTGGGCCTGCAATGGGGAGGGACATCACCAGTGCCGTCAGCATGGCTGCATAGAGACCCCTTCAGAGGATGGTGAAACCTGGACTGTGGCCTGTCTGTGCTGGGCCTCCCATTATGCCTAGAGAAGTGGGAGCCTGGCATTTCCCATCACTCCTCCACCAGCAATGCCAAAGAGGCCCAAGCAGAGGCAGTGAGAGAGGCCCAGCCCACAAAGAGGACCCTGAGGGGCATGCCAGCAAGGGGTACCCGACAAAGGATGAGCATGGCCTCAGAGGCTAACAGGGCTCATGTTTATACATGGCAGGTCGGCTTGTGCAGCTTGGAGACAGTGCTGCAGAGCACCAGCTAGAGCCCGCCTACGGCCAGCCTCCAGAGGACGGCCAAGGCCCCCAGCTCAGAGAAGGCCACGTGTGAGCAAGGATGGCCCTCAGCACCCAGCACCCAGCACCCATCCAGGGAAACCGAAGCCCAGGGATGGGCGGGGGCCTCAGGAGACGGTGGCCCTCACCTCATACACGTTGGAGCCGGTGAAGTTCAACTTGGCAAGGGAGGAGCGGTAGCGGTAAGGCATATCCGTCCTGCGGCTGAAGAAGACCAGGGCGCTGGCCCCATTGGACAGTGGCCTCATGAACACATCAATGTAGGATTTTTCCTGCATGCAGAAGATGACTACTGACTGGGGTCCCTGCTCAGGTAGATCCTGAAGTCCCCCCCAGGCCTCCCTGGAGCTCTGGGTCCCTCCAGCCCACGCTCCATGTCACAGAGACTTATGGAGCACACCACAGTCCTCCAGTACCCCAACTTCTCCAAGCCTGCCTTCCTGCCTTCCCTGACACAGCAGATGCTCATTCGTACCTACCTACTGTGCTGGGCCCCCTGCTACGACAGAGACAAATGCCACATAAGGTCCTGCCTCAAAGAGCTCGTAGGGTAAACGAGAGGGACAGACACAGAAGCGGTGAAGTTAGGAGAGTACCACGTGAGTGTTGGCCCTGAGGCGGCCGTGGTGCTGGGTGGAGGTCATCCAGTGGGCACCGTGCACTGTGCCTCAAGGGGTGCAGGAGGGTGCACTCCAGTGTCCAGAAGGTCCCCAGGCCCAGCTCTACCACCAGCTCCTCTGACGGCACCACCAGCTCTACAGGGGCCTTCTAGAGTTCTACCGTCTGGGCATTTCTTGTCACAGAGGCAGAGATGTGTGCAAAGAGCCCAGGCTTGGAGGAGACACTGCTGTACGGCTGTCAGCTGTGTGGCCTCGGGCGAGAGTTACCTGTGACTCACTACATGTGTTTTCTCATTAGTAAGACGGGAGGGAATATCCACCCTTGCTGAGGACATGTATCTAGGATGCACAGCACGCAGTAGGCACTCAGTCAACGGTCACCGCTAGTAGTAGTAACAGTAATGCTAATAGTAGTAGTACTAACAGTACTAGTCTTTGGCAAAAACAACTCCTTGAAACCTGGACGGAAGCCCTACTTCTGTGTGACATCACAGCAAGGGGCCAGAGGTCCCCATGGGCACTTGTGTGGTGGCCGCCTCCCTTCCCAGCTCTCGCTCGGGCACATGGAACGAGGTGGTCGTCGGAGCAGCTCGGGGCAAAGCGCCCACCACATGTAATAGGAGGGGTGGCCCTGGGGAGGGCTGGGCAGGCTTCAGAGTCCCACCCCCCATGCAACCTCAGGCCACCCAAGCCCAGTTCCTCAGCCCTCCCCTTCCCTCCCCCACACCCCAGTACCTTGAGAATCCTGCGTCCCTGAATGCCTAAGGGGTCCTGGTGGATTTTGATCATGAGAGGATTCTGCAGAATGTCCACGTCCTTGGGGGAGATGGTCCGCAGGTCTGTGGACATGAACAGGGGGGCCGCCAGCACTGTCCACAAGGCCATCTGGGACTGCGCTTCCTCAAAGCTGAGGCCAAAGTTCCCAACGAGCAGCTGTTGGTCAGAGAGGGGCAGTCAGCTCTGCCCTCTGCAGGGAGGCCAGCACAGGGCTGGCCTCAACCAGAGGCCCACGCAACAGAAGACAGGGTGGGGGAGGACAGCCAGGGTGGGGGCCCGGCCTAGTGAACACCACTTGCAACAGTGTGAGCCTGGGAAAGCTGAATCACTTTCCACGTGAGCCTGTGTTTTTTAACCCAGAAAATGGGCGTGATAATATGCTCTGGGGTGCCACATGGTGTTCAGGTGATCCAGTGGGATCCTGCGGCCTAAAGCATTTATAAACTGAGACGCGGTGCAAGTGGAGAAGTCCACTCCAGGCCTAGACAGTCCCTTCTCACGCCACTACCACCCACCTGCCCTAGCCACAGCTGTCTGGGCCAAGGAGGGACCGGTCCACAGGTGACACAAAATCACCGCTAATGCAACACTGCGAAGGGCTTTGTTGTTGTCAGCTGCCGCTGAATTGACTCCAACTCATGGTAACCCCGTGTGTGAAAAATATACAGTTTTCAAGGCTGTGCCTTTAAGAAGCAGATCACCAGGCCTGTGTGTCTTTCAAGGCACCTCTGGATGGGTTCAAATCGCCAACCTTTCAGCTGGTAGTCAAGTGCCAAACCATTTTCGCCACCCAGGGGCTCATTACGTGCTTTTTCCTAACAATTTAACAAAGCGCTTCATACATGCCGAACACTGTGCCAGGCATTTTAAAGGGTTATCTCATTCAACTCTCAAAACAACCCCGTATAACAGCAAAAAGATGGAAGCAACCAAGGTGCCCATCAATGGATGGATGGATAAATAATGGTATATTCACACAATGGAATACTACACATCAATAAAGAACAAAGATGAATCTATGAAACATTTCATAACATGGCAGAATCTGGAAGGCATTATGCTGAGTGAAATTAGTCAGTTGCAAAAGGACAAATATTGTGTAAGACCACTATTATAAAAAATAAAATATTATAAGAACTCGAGAAATAGTTAAACAGAGAAGAAAATATTCTTTGATGGTTACGAGAGGGGGGAGGGAGGGAGAGGGGTTTTCACTAATTACATAGTAGATAAGAATTATTTTAGGTGAAGGGAAAGACAACACACAACACAGGAGAGGTCAGCACAACTGGACTAAACTAAAAGCAAGGAAGTTACCTGAATAAACTGAACGCTTTGAAGGCCAGCGTAGCAGGGGCGGGGGTTTGGGGACCATGGTTTCAGGAGACAACTAAGTCAACTATCATAAAATCTATTAAGAAAACATTCTGCATCCCACTTTGGAGAGTGGCATCTGGGGTCTTAAATGCTAGCAAGTGGCCATCTAAGATGCATCAATGGGTCTCAATCCACCTGGGGCAAAGGAGAATGAAGAACACCAAAGACGCAAGGTGATTATGAGCCCAAGAGACACAAAGGGCCACGTAAACCAGAGACTACATCAGCCTGAGACCAGAAGAACTAGATGGTGCCTGGCTACAACCAATGACTGCCCTGACAAGGAACACAACAGAGAACCCCTGAGGCAGCAGGAGAGCAGTAGGATGAAGACCCCAAATTCACATAAAATACCAGACTTAATGGTCTAAGACTGGAACGACCCCAGAAGTCATGGTCCCCAGACCTTCTGTTAGCCCAAGACAGGAGCCATTCCCAAAGCCAACTCTTCAGACAGGGATTGGACTTGACTATGGGATAGAAAATGATACTGGTGAAGAATGAGCTTCTTGGATCAAGTAGACACATAAAGACTATGTGTGCATCTCCTGTCTGGAGGGGAGATGAGAGGGTAGAGGGGGTCAGAAGCTGGCTGAATGGACACGAAAAGAGAGAGTGGAGGGAAGGAGTGTGCTGTATATAGCAAGGTGTATGTAGGTTTTTGTATGAGGGGCTGACTTGATTTGTAAACTTTCATCTAAAGCACAATAAAAATTAAAAAAAAAAAAACAACCCTGTATAAAGTATCCTCTGTTACTATTCCCATCTTCCAACTGACAAAACTAAGGCACAGAAAAAAATGAAGTAGCTTGCCCAAAATCAACGGCAGAGCTGGAGCTAGAGCTCCAAAGCAGGCCTAGCTGTTTCTCCAGGCGGCCCCTCCACCTGGCCGTACAGGCAACTATTCTAATCACCATTGGTAGTCAGTGCTTGCTGCCTAAGTGAAGAGATGGCGATAAAGCTCTAAGTCCTGCCTGTGGAGGAGGGCAGAGCTGGGAGGGCTTCGCAGAAGGTGACGGGGCACAGGCCGTTGAAAGACGAGCCAGCGTTAACTGGGCTGATGAGGCAGTGGGCAGTTCTGGCCCTGAGAATGTCCAGAGTGTGGAATATTCATGATCTTGACCCACAAAGGAATAACAACCCCTCCAAGAGTCACTACAGACCACGTTCTCAAGCTCCAGGGAACATCAGACCACATTCCCAAGCTCCAGGGAACATCAGACCACATTCCCAAGCTCCAGGGAACATCAGACCACATTCCCAAGCTCCAAGGAACATCAGACCACATTCCCAAGCTCCAGGGAACATCAGACTCGCCTGGGAAGACTGTTAACAATGGGCATTCCCAGGTCCCTCCTGAACATTCTAATCCAAAGGAGGGGGTGGGCCCTGGAAACCGGTTCCCCCGGTGACTCGGATGCAACTGGTTCAGGGACACACTTTGGAAACGCTGACCTAGAACTTGACAACGGGCATCCAGAAAGGAAAGGAATACAGGGCAGTGAGGGCAGGTCCATGATGGGTGGTGGGCCCATGGCACGCCCCTCCCCACTGGTACCATGTCTGGGTCGTTCCAGTGCCCAGGGCCGGCCACCGGCTGCAGTATATCCTGATTTTCCACAAACCAGTGCAGGATGGACAACACGCTCTTCCAGGAGTCCTGGATGTCGTCGTAGTTGCGCCAGAGGTTGCAGACGTTAGCCAGCAGGGTGTAGTTCACCTGCAAGTCGGGGAAGGCGGAGTCTAGCCCCCAGCACTGTGGCTCGGGGAGAGACAGGCCCCAGGAAGCCTGTTCAGGATGGGGAAGGGTCTGAGAGGCTGTGCCCTTCTCTGGGGCTTCCTGGGCCTCCCTTCTGGGTGCTGGTGCCAAAAGCCTGCCTGCCCTGCCCTCTTATGCCACCTGGGGTCAACCCACCATGCACATACCCACCATCTGCCAGCCTTTGCCCTCCCCGAGGTCTATAAGCCTGATCCTCCCCTTTCTAGTGCTGAGAGGCCCTTGGCGAGGTGTCCACAAGGCCCTCTGGATCCTGGCCCTGCCTGGCCTCACAGCCTCCTGGCCCTCCTAGCCCACTCAGTACACCATGGTTCTGACTACTTGCTGGGGGCTGTGCGTGGGCACATGCGGTTCCCCTGTCTTGGATATCAGCCCCTCTGGCCCACCTGACAAGGACTTCTTTTCTAGGGCCCTGGATTGGTGGTGGTCCTCCTTTGGGGCAGAGGAGGTAAGGATCTCTGGGTATGGGGAACACTGCCAGGTGGGCACACAGAATGGCTTACCTTGGGGGGAAGGCCCCCCTCATAAGCTGGCCAGCTGCAGGAGAAGGCAATGGGGCGACCTGTGGCATTCAGGGCAGCAGACATCTTGGGGTACCCTGGGAAGCCCAAATCCCAGGTTTCAGGACAGGAGAGGCACAAGAGGCAGCCTGGGGGGTGCTCAGCCCAAACCTCCAACCAAGTGCAAGGTAAGAGAGGCCCAAAGAGAGGTTCCTCCCCCTATACCCAGAGCCCTCATATTTCCTGGGTGGGCCATGGAGCCACCCCATCTTCAGGGAGCCTGGGAGCCAAGACCCCCAAGCCCCAGGTTGAGGGGAGTTGGGAAATACTACCCCCCAGAGACCACAGAGATGGACCAAGCTCAGCCATGTGGGCACACGGGCCTCGCAGTTCACCTCTCCCTGTATACCTGCTCACCCCCAGCCAGCTTTGGGACCCACCGTAGGCCCGCTCCAGAGGGGTGGAGTAACAACCGTCCAGCTTCAGCATGTCCACCTTCCACTTGGCGAAGGTTTGTGCATCCTGGACCACCCTGTCCAGTGTGGTGCCTGGGTAACCCATGCAGGTGAAGTTGCCCATGTCTGCATAGATGCCCAGCTTCAGGCCCAGGGAGTGAGCCTGTGGAGGGTCAGAAACAGACCCTCAGGGAGCCTCCTCAGGGCACATCTGGTCAGGCCCATTAAACCTCCAATGGCTCCCCACTGCCCAAAGGAGAGGGTCCCAGCTAGCTGGCCTGAGCTCCGCCAACGCACCCCCTCCCCGCCCAAACACACGCCTCTCCCAGAGGTGGTTTCTTGCCTCCAGGCCTTTGCTTCTGCCGCCCCCTCTTCCTCAAATGCCACCTCTCTGGGATCAGCTCAAGAACTACCTTCTCCAGGAAGTCCCCCCTGGAATCCCAGGCTGGATTCGATGCTCTTCCTGGTTCTCACCCACCACAGTGGGTCCAAACTAGGCATTCATCTGTCCATTACCCCACCACAGCCTGTGGGTCCTCAGGAAGGGATTGTGTATGTGAGCCCTAAGCAGGGTGGGGCGAGATGAGTGGTCTGGTCCCCAGGCCTAGGGCTCACATAGTCGGCCAGGTAGGCGATGCCACTGGGGAAGCGCTTGGGATCGGGCACCAGATTGCCACTGTCGTCTCGTCCGCCAATCCAGCAGTCATCGATGTTGAGGTATGTGTAGCCCAGGTCCCGCCACCCGTCCTGTGCTAGCCGGTCAGCCATCTCCACGAAGAGCCGCTCGCTGTCAAGGGGCAGAGGAGATGGGGGAGCTCAGTGCCCAGCCTGGCCTTCCCGGTCCCTTCCTCAGAGCTTCTCAGAGGTAGACTGGCTGCTCTGAGGAGTCCCTGCAGCCAGGTGAGGGCTGAGCCAGGAACTTGGGTGAATGACTGTGTAATGAGCTACAGGCAGGGTGGGGCGAAAAGGGTGGTCTGGCCCCAGGCCCCACAGCCAGTCTGGCCTTAACAGTTATCCCCTAGTGATTATCACAGGGACTAGATCCACTCAGGAATTTTGCCCCACAGGCCTGACTGTCCCCTCAGAGGCCCCAGGCAGGTCACGGGGCTGGGTGTCAGACCTTCCAGAAGTCCCCCTGACTGTGGTCTCTCTGGGGTGGGCAGCTCTGGCCTTGCCTTTTCTTCTAGCTGACCATCCACTCCCTGTCCCCACGATGTGGGGCTCATCACGCCGGGTGTGGTCTCACCTGATGCAGTTCTTCGGGTCCTCTTCACAGTCGATGTTGCAGCGGAAGCGTTCCCAGGCCAGCCAGCCCATGGGTGGCGTCTGCAGGAGCCCATTCTCCAGTGCCAGCACGTGGGTCACTAGGGCCATCAAGGGCACTGCCAGCCACATGTGGGGGGAGGGGGAGAGTGTGACTTTGAGGGGCTCCCATGCTCAGCCCTGGCTCTCACCCACCCTGCCGAAGCTGGCTGCCTGCACATTAGGGGAGCCAGATTCTTGGGCTTGAGGCGGAAATGGCTCCTCTGGGCTGCTGGCTCCTGCAGGGCGGGAAGGCGGAGGCGTCTGGTGCAAGGCAATGTGTCTGCACCCTGGCTCCCCGCAGGCTCTTGCCACTGAAGTGCTGGTTAGCAAAGACTAACACCTGAGGTCATGTCTTCCCCTGACCAGCTGCCACTCGCACACAAAGGACTCGTCAGTACTTTGTGGCCAGACGCCAGGGCGCCTTCCTTTCCATCACAGCTCTCCAAAAGACCTCAAAAGGGCTTGACAAGTCAGCTAGGTTGGACCTACACCCAGCCGGCTCACCTGGCCCAGCCCTATCCCCTGGGGCCTCAGTTTCCTTTCCTGTAAAACAGTGTTGTTATACTGACTTTACAACAGGGTCAGTATCACATAAGATGGGACCTCAGCACTTTGGAAGGAGCAGAGAGAAGTGAAGAGGTCTCTCTCTGGAGGAGAAGTGAGAAGGGAAGAGGTCTCTTTGGAGAGGAACTGACCCTCTTCCAATTATAAGGGAGAGGAACAAGTCTCCCCACATAAAAGAGGCCGAGACACTAAAAGACTAAAAGTTGCTCCAGGTAGCCCCCACCTCCAACTGGTCACCTACCCTCCCAGCCACACCACCTGTGTGGGTACCTGTCTTCTCCAGCATTGCTCCGGACTCAGCAATTCAGGACCTGACCAGATCTACTCTGCCTTCACCAGCTTTATATGTCTGCCTTTAAAAAACCAAAAAACAACAAAAACACACCCCTTGCCATCCAGTTGATTTCGACTCACAGTGACCCCACAGGACAAAGTAGAACTGCCCCACAGGGTTCCCAAGGAGCAGCTGGTGGATTTGAACTGCTGGCCTCTTGGTTAGCAGCCAAGCTCCTAAGCACTGCCCCACCAGGATTCCATGCTGGCCTCCGGAAGCCGAGAGACCTTAGGAAGGCACTGGGCTCACTACAGGCTGGCTAGCACTGCCGCCTTTGCCCCACGCTCGGCCCCTAAGCCGTCCTCACTGCCCCCCGCCAGCCCAGGCCAGCACTTCCCGGAGTCTGAGTTCTCCCTCCAGAAACACTAAACGAGGTGTCTTTAGACGTTAGACTTTACCCTCTCTGCGCTGTTGGGGAGCCCCTGGGCGGGGTCAGAGAGGGGTATGGTCGGCCCAAGGACGCCCAGCAGGGACCGAGGTGTGGGGCCGGGGCTAGGCTCCGGGCTCCCCGACCCCGGGCCTGGGTTCCCGTCCCCAGCCCCCGAGAACGGCAGGCCCAGAGGCCCCCGAGCCCCCAGCCCTCCGCACTAACCCTTCGCACCGGCTCAGACCCACTGCCCCTTCTGCCTCCGCCTCCAGCGACTACTGGCTCAGTCACCTGATTCGCCAAGCCCTTTCCGCGGGGGGCGGGGCCTTACGCCAGCAAACCTTCCCGGCGCAACCTATCAGAATGCCCCTAGCAACGTCATGCCCCGCCCCCTAAGAGCCCCATTCTCCTAATGCCCCGCCCCTCTGAAGCTCCGAAAGCCCCGCCCCTTTGAGCTCCAGCCCTGCGCGTTCCCGAGGCGGGCACGAGCAGAGCGGGGTTGGGACGTAGTGGCCCGCATGCCCAGGTTACCTCGGCAAGGTTCATGAGGGCGGGGATGGTGCCCAGCACACAGTAGGTGCTCAATAACTATCTGTGGAATGACTACAGAGGATTTTTGTTAGGAAGAAATGAGAGAATGCCCAGGAACAGGGTCCACAGTAAACCGCACAAAAATACTAAAATTCCTCGGGCTGGGAAGATTCTGACTCACAGCGACTCTACAGAACAGGGTAAAACTGCCCCATAAGCTTCCCAGGCTGTAATTTTTTTCAGAAGCAGACTGACACATCTTTCTGCCACGGAGCTTTCGGTTAGCAGCCAAGCTCTTTAACTACTGCGCCACCAGCGCTCCTTTCAAAAATGCTAGTAGATGATAATAATCACCACCCGGAGGTGGGGAAAGGCAGCCCGGGTGGAGGACAGAGTTCCCGGAGAAGCCAGGAGGCTCTCCTCCTGCACCTGACACAGGGCCACCTCTTACCTGCCCAGGGACTGCCGGCCCCGGGGCTCTGCATATTCCTTCTGTCCTTCATTCATCAAATATTTATTAAGAAACTACTTCCGCCCAACACTTTATACTGAGTATCTTCACTTGGTTTTTATCTTCACTTGGATGGCCAGTGACAATCTCAAACATGAAAAGCCACTAAACCAATGAACTGGGTTTTTGTCTGTTAGCACCTGCTACCTTCTGTGTCTCAGTTAATGGCAACTGTCCTTCCAGGTGCTCAGGGGAAACCTTGCAGTCGTCCTCCCTCCTCTTTCCCACAACCAGTACATCCATCCAGGGGCGGATTAACCAGCAAGCACGGTTGGCACAGGCTCACTTGTGTTTACTTACTAATCTGTAGTCCACAATTTCACCCCATTACTTGTGTTTATTACTAATCTGTAGTGTACAGTTTCACATAAGTTTCATCACATCTTTGATGGGGTGAAAAACAGGTGCAATTGTGCACTACAGAATAGTAAGTAAACACAACCAAGCCCATGAGTGCCTTGCTTACGGGGTGATCCGTCCCTGCATCCATCCCTCAGTAAATCCTGTGCTCTCTACATTGAAATGGATCTTGAACCCGGCTACTGGGAGCATGACTCTCCCTGTTCCCACCCTCAGCCCAGCTCCCACATCTCACCTGGATTTTGACCACGGCCTCCTCTCTGGTCTCTTGCTCCCACCTACATTTATTCTTTTCACAGCAGCCAGGGTGAGCCTTTAAAAAGTAACAGCTCAGATCACTCCTTGCTCAAAAACGCTGCAACAGCTGTTCATCTTACTCTGGGGTAAAAGTGAAAGTCCTCACAGCCTTACAAAAGGCCACCCCACACATTCTGACCTTGTCCCTACAACTTGACCCCTCCTCACCACCTCCCAGCCACACTGGCCTCCTTGCAGTTTGTCAAATACAAGTGGTATACAATACGTCTGCCTCAGGGCCTTTGCACAAGCTGTTCCCTCCAACTAGAAGGCTCTTCCTCCAGATAGATCAGCATGGCTGGTTCCCTCATCTCCTTCAAGTATTTGTCAAATGTGAAGGTCGTGTTCTCAGTGAGGCCTATCCTAACCATTCTGTTGCAAGTTGCAACCTCCCCACCCTCACAATTCCCAAATCTGCCTTGCTTTGCTTTATTTTTTCCACACTACTTAACCACCTTCTTACCACATATCAAAGATCATGGAGACGGCACAGGACTTGACGATGTTTTGTTCTGTTATAGTGAAGGTCACCATGAGCTGGAGCCTACTGGATGGCAACTAACAACAACTATCATCTTTGAACACATGTATTGTGGTTCACTGTCTATTAAAGGAGCCCTGCTGGAGTAGTGGTTAAGAGCTACAACTGCTTATCAAAAGGTCAGCAGATCGAATTCACCAGGCACTCCTTGGAAGCTCTGCCCTTTAGGGTCACTATAAGTCAGAATCAACCAGAGGACAGTGTGTTTGTTTTTGGTGGCTAAACGGTTAAACACATGGCTACAAACCAAAACGTTGGTGGTTAAAACTTACTCAGCTGTTAGGCAGGAGAAAGACCTGACCACCTGCTCCAGTAAAGAGTGAAGCCAGGAAAACCCTATGGGGCAGTTCTACTCTGTCACATGGGGTTGCTATGAGTAGGAATTGACTCCCTGGCTCCCAATAACAACCACATTGTCGATAAACTGAATAAAGTTCAGTCTGGGAGAGAGACAACAGACAGAAAATCAACACATAAGTGTGGGAAAGTCTCCCATAGTGGTTAGTGTTATAAGGAAAACCCAGGAATGTGACAGAGACTTGGGTGGGCTACTTTAGGGTGGCATGGTCTGGGACCACCTCCCTGAGGAGGGGACATTCGAGCTGAGACCTGAATGATGCAAAGGAGCCCTGCAAAGGGTTGGGGCAGGAGAAGGAGTGTTCTAAGCTGCAGGACCAACCTGTCGCTGTGGAGTTGATTCCAACTCATAGTGATCCTATAGAATGAAGTAGATTTGCCCCAGAGGGTTTTCGAAGCTGTAATCTTTACAGAAGCCAGCTGCCACATCTTCCTCCTGCAGAGCGGCTGGTGGGTTTGAACTGCCCAGCGACTTAACCACTGCGCCAGGAGGGCTGCTCAGGCTGCAGGGTCAGCTAAGGGCAAAGGCTCTGAGGTGGGAACCAACAAGTTTCCCGGGCACCTGTTCTGAGCTCACCGGCTTCCAAAGCCTTCGGGAAACCCCCAGCCTCTAGTGTTCTTTTGTTCATTCCTGCCGCTGACCGGGTTCCTGGCAGAACCCTGGGGGCTGTGAGCGGTTCGCAGGCCAGCGGAGGTGGCAGAAGCAGAAAATCCTCAGAGGCCGAGATCTAGCCAACCCCAAGTAGGCCCAGGAGTAGGGCTTGGTCGGCAGGCTGGGACGCTCGGCGGGGGTTGCCCGGCGGGGCCTCGCGGGCTGGATAGGAGCCCGCCTGGAGGAGGCACCCGGGGATGAGACCTCCCATCACCGCAGAGGAGGGAGGGAGAGGGGCAGACTCGGGCTCTCCCGGCGGTGGGCTGGGAGCCTGGGACGGAGGTTCACGGGCTGCCCAGTGTGGAACCCTGGGCTCAGGCAGGTCCCCGCCCTCTCAACCTCAGTTTCCCTCCCGCGAGGGGCGGCTTCGTGGAACCGAGGCCTGGTGAGTCCTGGGCGGGGAGAGGCGGGGACCGTAACCCGAGCCGCCCGGGCGGGTCTCCCGGCTCTCGCGGCCACGTTGGCGGCGCGGGCGCAGACGCGGGGTCGCGAGCCTGCATCGCCGGGATGGGGCCGCAGCCCACCCCGCGGGCCGTCCCGGGGCTTTGGCGCGCGCGGCGGCGCGGAGGTGAGAGCGGGCCCGGCGGGCTGCGGGAGGAGGCGGCCGCGGGAAGGTGTGGTCCGCGGCGACGTGGTGGGACAGCCCTGCGGCGCGGACGGGGAATCCGGGGGCGACGGCCGGGCTGGGTCTCCCCGCCCTGGCACTGCCCGGGAGGCCCCACGCCCCGGCCCGCCTCTCCTCCAACAACAGAATCCCGGAAGGTGGCGGTACCCGAGGCTGCGCTGGGTGGGCCGCCCGCCTCGCACCCTCCGCCGTCGGGAGGGGGCTCCGCAGGCACGCGCGGGGGAGGCAGGGGCAGCTCCGGGCCTGGACCCTGCCCTGTTCCCCCGGCGAGGCCTCTGCTTTGGCGAACATCAGGGGCTCCTCCTCCTCCGAGAGGCCTTCCCGGACCATCCCGGCCCCTGCTTGTTTCTCCGTAGCCCTTATCATTTACAAGCCTTTAGGTTATTTATTTTTCCTTGTTTACAGCCCCCGCTGGAATGTAGGCTCCTTGAGGGCGGGGAACTTTGTATTACGAGCTAATTCTACACGTACTTCCGAGGGCCTCCCTCGGCCTGCGTGGTGCTGCGTGTTGGGGGTCTCTCTGCGGGTCCTGCCCTCATGGAACACGGACTCAGGGAGGGTGGGACGGCTGTCAACGCAAATGAGATCACTGTGGGAGGAAGGGAGTAAAAACTGTGTGAGGGGGCTGTTGGGTGGGCCACCAAATATGGTGATCTGGGAGGCCCCTTTGGTTAAAACAAAAAAAAACTCATTGCAGGGGAGTCAATTCCGACCCATAGCGACCCTACAGCACTGAGTAGAACTGCCTCATAGGGTTCCCCAGGCTATATCTTTATGGAAGCAGACTGCCGTGTTTTTCCCCCAAAGAAGCAGCTGGTGGGTTCCAACCGCTAGTCTTTCCGTTAGCAGCTGAGGCCTTAACCACAGCACAACAAGGGCTCCTTGCCCTTCTTACCACATAACTTAAACAGAAGCTCACAAATACATGTATGACAAGGGCTGGATGGAAAAGCAAGGAAACCATGTTGTTGAGTGCCCTCCAGTCGGTTCAGGCTTCTAGAGACCCTACGTACAATAGCACCAAACACTGCCCAGTCCTTCCCCACCCTCACCATCTTTGCTATGTTTGAGCCCATTTTTGCTTTTTTAAAAGAGGTTTTTTGCAGCCGATTTGCCCAAGGCAATGCATGGCTTGATTTCTTGACTGCTATTTCCATGAGTTCTGATTGAGGACTGAGTAAAATGAAATCTTTGAAAACTTCAATCTTTTCTGTTTATTGTGATGCTCTTTATTGGTCCGGCTGAGGATTTTTCTTTTCTCTATGTTGAGGTGTAATCCATACTGAAGGCTGTGGTCTTTGATCTTCATCAGTAAGTGCTTCAAGTCCTCTCTCTTCACTTTCAGCAAGCAGGGTTGTGTCATCTGCATAACACGGGTTGCTAATGAGTCTTCCTCCAATCCTGATGCCCTGTTCTTCTTCATAGAGTCCAGCTTCTAGAATTATTTGCTCAGCATGCAGATTGAATAGGTATGGTGAAAGAATACAACCCTGACGCACACCTTTCATGACTTTAAACCACGCAGTATCCCCTTGTTCTGTTTGACTGCCCCTTGATGTATGCATAGGCTCCTCATGAGCACAATAAAGTGTTCTGGAATTCCCATTCTTCACAATGTTATCCATAATTTGTTACGATCCACACAGTGGAATGCCTTTGCATAGTTAACACAGGTAAACATCTTTCTGGTGTTTTCTGCTTTCAGCCAGCATCCATCTGACATCAGCAATGATTACCTCATTCTACGTCCTCTTCTGAATCTGGCTTGATTTTCTGGCGGTTCCCTGTCGATGTACTGCTGCAACCGTTTTTAATTATCTTCAGCAAAATTTTACTTGTGTGTGATATTAATGATATTGTTTGATAATTTTCACATACTGTTGGGTCACCTTTCCTGGGAATGGGGGTAAATATGGATCTCTTTCAGTCAGTTGGCCAGGTAGCTGTCTTCCAAGATTTCTTGGCATAGACAAGTGACACTTCCAGAGTTGCCTCTGTTTGTTGAAACATCTCAATTGGTATTCTATCAATTCCTAGAGCTTTGTTTTTTGCCAATGTGTTTAGTGCAACTTGGACTTCTTCTTTCAGTACTGTTGGTTCTTGATTATATGCTATCTCTTGAAATGGTTGCATGTCAACCAATTCTTTTTGGTACAGTTACTCTGTGTATTCCTTCCATCTTCTTTTGATACTTCCTGCATTTTTCAATATTTTGCCCATAGAATCCCTCAATACTGCAACTCGAGGCTTGAATTTTTTATTCAGTTCTTCCAGTTTGAGAAATACCAAGCGTGTTCTTCCTTTTTCTTTTCTAAATCCAGGTCTTTGCACATTTTACTGTAATACTTTGTCTTCTGGAGCCGCCCTTTAAAATCTTCTGCTCGGCCTTTTTTCTTCATCATTTCTTCCATTTGCTTTAGCTACTCAATGTTCGAGAGCAAGTTTCAGAATCTCTTCTGACATCCATTTTGGTCTTTTCTTTCCTGTATTTTTTTAAATATAATTTTTATTGTGCTTTAAGTGAAAGTTTACAAATCAAGTCAGTCTCTCACATAAAAACTTATACACCCCTTGCTACATACTCCCAATTACTCTCCCCCTAATAAGACAGCCCGCTCTCTCCACTCTCTCTTTTCGTGTCCATTTCGCCAGCTTCTAACCCCCTCTACCCTCTCATCTCCCCTCCAGGCAGGAGATGCCAACATAGTCTCAAGTGTCCACCTGATCCAAGAAGCTCATTCCTCACCAGCATCCCTCTCCAACCCATTGTCCAGTCCAATCCCTGTCTGAAGAGTTGGCTTTGGGAATGGTTCCTGTCCTGGGCCAACAGAAGGTCTGGGGGCCATGACCACCGGGGTCCTTCCAGTCTCAGTTAGACCATTAAGTCTGGTCTTTTTATGAGAATTTGGGGTCTGCATCCCACTGCCCTCCTGCTCCCTCAGGGGTTCTCTGTTGTGTCCCCTGTCACGGCAGTCATCGGTTGTAGCAGGGCACCATCTAGTTCTTCTGGTCTCAGGATGATGTAGTCTCTGGTTCATGTGGCCCTTTCTGTCTCTTGGGCTCGTAATTACCTGTGTCCTTGGTGTTCATTTTCCTTTGATCCAGGTGGGTTGAGACCAATTGATGCATCTTAGATGGCTGCTTGCTAGCGTTTAAGACCCCAGATGCCACTCTTCAAAGTAGGATGCAGAATGTTTTCTTAATAGATTTTATTATGCCAGTTGACTTAGATGTCCCCTGAAACCATGGTCCCCAGACCCCTGCCCCTGCTACACTGGCCTTCGAAGCATTCAGTTTATTCAGGAAACTTCTTTGCTTTTGGTTTAGTCCAGTTGTTCTTTCCTGTATTTTTAATTACCTTTTGCTTTCTTCGTGTATGATGTCCTTGATGTCATTCCACAACTTGCTGGTCTTCTGTCATTAGCATTCAATGTGTCAAATTTATTCTTGAGATGGTCTCTAAATCCATGTAGGATATACTCACAGTTGTATTTTGGCTCTTGTGGACTTGTTCTAGTTTTTTTTAGCTTCACCTTGAACTTTCATGTGAGAAATTTAGGGTCTGTTCCACAGTCGGCCCCTGGCCTTATTTTGACTGATGATATTGAGCTTCTCCATCATCTCTTTCCACAGATGTAGTCGATTTGATTCCTGTGTATTCCACCTGGCGACGTCCACATGTATAGTTACGATTCATGTTGGTGAAAAAAGGTATTTGCAGTGAAGAAGTCGTTGGTCTTGCAAAATTCTATCATGTGATCTCCAGTGTCACTTCTATTAAAAAAAAAAAATTTTTTTTTCCCAAGGCCATATTTTCCAACTACTGATCCTTCTTCTTTGTTTCCAAATTTCAGATTCCAATCACTAGTAATTATCAGTGCCTCTTGATTGGGTGTTGGATCAATTTCAGACTAGAATTTGGTAAAAATCTTCAATTTCTTCATCTTTAGCCTTAGTGATTGGTGCATAAATTTGTTTAATAGTGGCATTACTGGTCTTTCTTGTATGCGTATGGATATTATCCTATCACTGACAATGTTGTACTTCAGGATAGATCTTGAAATGTTCTTTTTTACAATGAATGTGATGCCATTCCTCTTCAATTTATCATTCCTGGAATAGTAGACCATATGACTGTCTGATTCAAAATGGCCAATATTAGTCCATTTCATCTCACTAATACCTAGGATATCTATCTTTAAGCATTCCATTTTTTATGACTTCCAATTTTCCTAGATTCATACTTTGGACATTCCACATTCCAATTATTAATGATGTTTGCAGCTGTTTCTTCTCATTCTGAGTCATGCTACATCAGCAAATGAAAGTCTCAGCAAATGAAAGTCCTGAAAGCTTTACTCCATCCGTGTCATTAAGGTCGACTCTACTTTGAAGAGACAGCTCTTCCCCAGTCATATTTTGAGTGCCTTCCAACCTGAGGGGCTCATCTTCTGGCATTATATTGGACAACGTTCTGCTGCTATTCATAAGATTTTCATTGGCCAAATGTTTTAGAAATAGATTGTCAGGTCCTTCTTCCTAGTCTGTCTTAGTCCGGAAGCTCCGCTGAAACCTGTCCACCCTGGGTGACCCTGCTGGTATTTGAAATACCGGTAGCATAACTTCCAGCATCACAGCAACACGCAAGCCGCCACAGTACGACAAACTGACAAATGGGTGGTGGAAGCCATAAGGGCACTTAACTCAGGGATCTGACCTAGCTTCACGGGGTAGGGAACTAAAGGTGTAGACAATGGGACCCAGCTCCTTCCATTAAATAGGGTGTACGTACCTGTCCTAAGGAGCTCTGGTGATGCAGTGGTTAAGCTCCCGAATGCTAACCAGAAGGTCGGTTGAACCCACCAGCGGCTCTGTGGGAGAAAAGACCTGGTGATCTGCTCCCATAAAGATTACAGCCTAGGAAATCTTATGGGGGAGTTCTACTCTGAGTGACAATAGACTCCACAGCACACAGCAAAAGCAAACGCCTGGCCTGGAAGGGGAGGGGGTTATCGGGGGTCAGGGAGGCCTTCCCAGAGGAGGTGGTGGTTTCACTGGGCCCCAAAGAATATGTAGGAGTTCTCGTTCTTTAGGATGGGTTGACTGGGTTTGAGAATTGTTTTGCAGGCTCCCTAGGAACCATGTGGCCAAAGGGCTGAGCTGTGTGGCCAGAGAAGGTGCTTCTGCCCTCCTTCAGCGAATTCTGCCAGTAAGTGAGTCACAGCCACAACCTTTCCCAGAAGGTATGAGGGAATCTGGAGACCAGGCTTGGCTTCCTACCGGCCTTGTGATCTTGGGCAGTTCACCATCCCTGCTCCAGGCTGCGGTTTTCCATGAGTAAGGGGCACGGTTGGATTAGGTGCCATTTATGATCCTTGGGGGCACCAACTTTCAGTGGTTATGATTGGTTCTATTCAGCCATGCCCTGTGTTAGACCCACAGTTGTTTACAGAGCAGCCCAGTCCAACCCCACATTATGGAGGAATGAGGCTGGCCCACCCTGCCCCCACCTTGCCCTGAAGGCTGAAGATTCTTACTAAAGAACAACTGTGCCATTCCCACTTGAGGAACTGGCAAGGGCCCAGGGGGTCGCGGAAACCCTGGAGGTTGGCCTCAAGGTTGGGGCTGAGGGACCCCCAGATTAGGGGATGGTTTAAGTGCAACTGTGTCTCTGAGTTTGGGGTCCACGTCAGCCCAGCGGGGTTCCATTTCTTTGCATTTTAAAAAGCCTGGCCATGTCTCCTGGTCTGATACAATCGCATTATCCCTTTCTCTTGAGTCCTCGATGTCCAGTTGTTTTGCATGACCCCACAACAACCCTTTGTGAGAGAAGGCAGGAGAGATCAGCCCATTTCACAGATGAAGACACTAAGACCTCAGGTCATAGAGCAAGTGAGTTGGAGAGGGTCTCCTCCAGAGCCAGTGTGCTTTTCCCCACAGGGTCACAGGAGCTGCCTCCCTCTCTGATCCGTGGCCACCTCTCTCGCCTCACAGTTCTTCAAGGGCCTCCCCTGCAGGAGCCATGAAGCTGAACGAGAGGAGTGTGGCCCACTATGCACTGAGCGACTCGCCGGCGGACCACACAGGCTTCCTGCGCACATGGGGGGGCCCAGGGACCCCACCCACTCCCAGTGGCGCTGGCCGAAGATGCTGGTTTGTCCTCAAGGGCAACCTGCTGTTCTCCTTCGAGAGTCGTGAGGGCCGGGCCCCGCTGAGCCTGGTGGTGCTGGAGGGCTGCACAGTGGAGCTGGCCGAGGCTCCCGTGCCTGAGGAGTTTGCCTTCGCCATCCGCTTCGACGCCCCTGGTGTTCGGCCGCATCTGCTGGCTGCAGATGGGCCGGCGGCCCAGGAGGCCTGGGTGAAGGCGCTGTCACGGGCAAGCTTTGGCTACATGCGCCTGGTGGTGCGTGAGCTGGAGGGCCAGTTGCGTGATGCCCGTCAGACCCTGGCTTTGCATCGTCGCTCATCCCAGAAAACTGGCACCAGCCGCTATAAACCCCAGGCTCCTGACCTCTGTTCTCCAGGGCTGGAGAATGGTCACTTCCCCTCCAAGGACTGCAGCCCTGTGGGCATGGCCGAGGAAGGGGGCAGCAGGCCAGCAGGGTGGGCCTTGGCCGAGTGGGAGTTCCAGGGCCCTGCTAGCCTGCTCTTAGGCAGGGGACAGAGCCCCGTGTCCCCTGAGACCTCTTGCTTCTCCACTCTGCATGACTGGTATGGCCAGGAGATTGTGGAGCTGAGGCGGGGTTGGCTGCAGAGGGCCCGGGGGGGTCAGGCAGAGTGTGAAAAAAAGGACAGGCCCTGAGCCCAGGCCCCTCAGGGTCTGCCTGTCCTGCTGGTCAGGACACCTGGGTTTTTTCGGGAGTTGAATGTTTATTCTTTTCCAAGGTTGCTTTTTGGGGGTTTCTCTCCTTCCTGCAGCTGAGGCCTTCTCCAGGTTCCAGATACACACTCGTGCCAGGAGGGTACTTAAGAATCATTACTTCCGACTCCTCTATTTCCTGAGACCCAAAGAGGAAAGGGGGTCTCCTGACTCTGCACCAGACTGCTCCTCTCTCCGAGGATATTAATGACATGGAGGAAGCGCGAAATGTTACATGGCCACAAGCTGCCCCACCTTTCACCCACACACCAGATTCTGTAGCCACAATTTCCAGTGTGGAAGTCTGGAGTGCATTTAAATACCAGAGGTAGTCTGCAGTATTGGCTTGAGGTCTGACGTTGCCAGAGAAAGTGGGTTCATTATGTCATGGGGGTTTCTGGGGCCCTGTTCTTCCTGAGAGTGATGGGAAGATCATGCAGGGGATGCCCATTCTTCAGTCTGGGTAAGGCACTTCAGAGGGAGAGGGACTCCAGCCAACAGGGGATTTGCTAAGAACGTGTTGGGGCCCCCATCCTCTCTCTGGCTGCCCTGTCAACAGAAGGTGCTGGACGTTGCCCCTGCAGGGGCTGGTAGCTTTTATGTCAGCAGAAACCCTTCCTGTACACCATCCTCAGCAGCCAGCTTCTGGAGGTGGAACTGCCAAGTGGGAAGTCTAAAGAAGTGAGGAGGCAGCGTGGCTTCCCAAGGAAAGCCATCTGTTGCTTTGGTTCTCTGTCCTGGACATCCTAGGAGCTTGGACACAGGATTCCTGGTGTTGTGTGCTGAACTCTTCACTTCCGACTGGGCTCCCAAAGAGGTGTTCCTGCTTCTTAAGGTGCCAGTGAAAACATTTGGGAACTCCTTCACAGTCCTGCTGTCACCCCGGGCTTACCTGCCCAGACTCCTCATTGTCACTCTCACCAGCACTGGGCCAAGTATTTTTTTTTGGTTGTTCAGGGTGGGAAAGTGGTTGGGCTTATAGAGCCAGAAGCCAGACCAACCCTAGGGGGATGGCAGTGGCTGGATCAGAAGGTGCAGAGCCTAGTCAGAGACACTGCTCCCCAAACACACAGAATCTGCCCCTTCCCAGCCTCTCCCTCCCTTACTGGTGCCCTTGGGTAGCCTGACCTAGGCCCAAGTAGGCAGAGAGGCTGAGGCTCAGCACCTCTTATCTCCAGGACCCATTCCTGCCCGGTTTGTTTCCCAGGAAGAGGGGCCACCTTCCCAGCCCCACAGCCCGCTGCACAGACACCACAGGCCTTTGTTATCTTTGCTATTGTTGCAGCGCTTTTGACACAATTAAAACACTAAATAAAGCTTTTTTTTATCATACTCCTTTCGGTTCCTTAAGTTTACTCTAACAATCACCTGAAGCCTGCTCTGCCAAGCCCTGGCTGTTGCAGGCGCGGGAGCAGGCACAGAAATGAGACAGCCCCACCCGGACGATCTCAGTCTGGCGGCCCCGCCCACCAGAACCGGGGTGGGGGCGGGGCCGGGACACCGGACTCCTCCCCATGACGTCACCACGCCGGGCGGGCCCCTCTTTCCCATCGGAACAGGAACTAGGTCCACTGCGCAAGTGTAAGGGTGGAATTCTCATCTGATCCCAAGAGCCTCGCGAGACTTGTAGGTCGCTGTTCTTCCCAAGGACGTCACCGAGACCGGTCGGTGGGGTCCGAGTGCCCGGGCTGGGGGCGGGGCTGGGAGATGGCGTCCCGAGCGGCTCGTTGGCTGGCTTTGGCCACCGTCCGATCCCGGGCTCTCCGGAGCGGGCCGAGCTTGAAGAAAGGTGGTGATGTCTCCGCCGTACGAGGCGGCTCAGGTCGGAGCCTAGTACCGTCGAGGTCAGTCATCGTAACCCGCAGCGGCGCCATTTTGCCCAAACCGGTGAAAGTGAGTTTCTGCCTGGAGGCGGGGCGAAGGGGCCGAGGCCAATCGCTGTGGGGAGTGTGTGCGGGTCGTCGCTGATTGACAGGAGTAAAGGCCAATCATACGACCCCTTTAAATTGGAAGGCGGTGCAAGGGATAATTTTGACGGGTGGGAAGAAACGGTCGGGTTAGAACGCGGTTTTGGACCGGGTGGATGGGGATAGGAAATCGGGAGCCACAGTTGAGAAAGGCGGTGTTGTGCACTATCTTATGGTAAGGCGAAGGAACTCTAGTGAAGCAGTGGTGAAAGCGCTCGGATACTAACCAAAAGGTCGGCAGTTGGAACCCACCAGCCACTGCCGTTTTGCTGGACGAAGATGTGGCAGTTTTACAGCCTTGGAAACCCTGTAGGGCAGTTCTACTCCGTCCTGTAGGGTCGCTGTGACTCAGAATCAGCTCGATGGCGGCGTCCCCCCCCCACCCCCCCGGTTTATGGTAAGGTGTGTGGTGCCCTTTACCTTTGCAGCCAAAAGACCGGGCTTTATGAATCCATTATACAGATCGTGTAGCCTCCCTGCCCTATCTACTTCATAGTTGATGGAATGAAATCATGAATTGTGAAAGGACTTTGTAAATAAAGTGTACGACGGACGGGTTTTTGCCTTTTTTGAGTTTGAACCTATTGTTTAATTCATGTGATTTGCAACCCCGAGAGGTGTGTAGGGAAGTATCAGGACCCATGAAGACTCAAGGGCCTCAGCGGAGAGGCCAGTACCCAACGCTAGCAGCCGAGTTAGGTCGTGGAAGCCGGATTTCTTCCTGGTGCTTTCTCTCCGGGTACCATGCGTTTCCACATTGAATGCTATCCATACCTTTAGCACCCACTCCACCGTTGGGTGTGTCTATGTAAAATGGAAATTCCCTTACACCAAACAAGTTTGCTGTTTGACTCTAGGGCTATGTGGGAGTTAAAAAACAAATTCTTTTAAAGCTAACCTGGCCTAAGCTGGCGTACACAGACAAGTGGCTGCAGGGTTGTTTCAGTCAAGAAGGTGCAGGGTCCATGTTGAGGAAGTTAGCTGCCTTATAAAAAGGCACACAGCTGAAGATGTTTTTTTTTTGAGAGGGGGAGCTCCAGAAAAAGCCTAGGTAGCAGGAAAATTCAAGAGATGAAATGTTAATGAGATTTACTGATACTCCTAAAACCAAAACCAAACCTTTTGCTGCAGAGTCGATTCCAACTCATAGCAACCCTGTAGGACAGAGTAGAACTGCCACATAGAGTTTCCAAGGAACACCTGGTGGGTTCAAACTGCCAGCCTTCTGCTTAGTGTCCATAGCACTTAACCACTACACCATCAGGGTTTCCACTTAAATAGCTAGTCTTCAAGTGGAAAGACATGCCCACTTTTTCAAAACACACCTGTTCCTAAATTTTAATGTGGTGGAGATCAGATTTCTCAGGCATCAGGGAAGCTGTTATTTAATGAACTGTTTAGACTTCCCCTTCACTGTACATGTACATCTTGGAATCTCTTTCCATGAATTTTATCATCTTCAAGTAGAACTAAACTCTATTGGCCTAGTCCTTCAACCCTCTTAGTAGTTTCTCCTCACCTATTTGTCTGTAGCTATCTGTAAGGAATTACCAAGTTGTGCCCTAATTCTTAGATGTCTAGAGTGTTTTTTACATTTTTTTTCGGTACCCACTTCGATGGCCATAAAACCATCACTTCAGCTCCTCTTCTATTTTTCTTGCTCTGAATTTGGCCAAGGACTTTAAAATCAAGTTGCTTATGATGGGTCTGGGGTCCACAGGAGGGAATGCACCAAGAGGGCCAGGTCTTCTGTGGTCCTGCCAGCGTGGGCCCTGGAGCTCACAGCCACATTCTGACCCCCTGCAGATGTCCTTCGGCCTTCTCCGGGTGTTCTCCATTGTGATCCCCTTCCTCTATGTTGGGACACTCATTAGCAAGAACTTTGCTGCTCTGCTTGAGGAGCATGACATTTTTGTCCCGGAGGATGATGATGATGACGACTAAACAGGTAAGACTTCCTTTTCCCTTGGATGAACCAGGAGCAGGAAAGGGAATGCAGCATCTGAACTGTGATACTGTTCAGCCTGGTAGCAGCCCTGGGACCCTGGGAATAGGGACTCCGACCTTTAATGAACTGACTCATTTGGTGGCTAATGTTTTGTTTTGCCTTTTCTGTGTGTTACAATCTTACTGTCTTAAAAATTCCTTGGGGTCTCTTCCAACTAGGTCAGGATCCCAGCCAGCAATTTAGTTGCCCTTGATAATGTCCTTATTCTCTCAACCCACGGATTTCCTTGACAATGTAGTATGCCTTACACACCCAGCACAAACAGCTTCGTTTCAGCAGCTCTACACTGAAATGTAGAAACTGCAAGTCCTCACCACAGTTGGCTTGTTAGCAAGCTCTGCGCTAGTTCAGCCTGTACATGGGCACCACAGCCCTTCCCGCGGACCCCTGTGCCTCTCCCACTCGGCCTTCCTGTGCTGACCCCTGTGCTCTCATACATGCTCCAGGGCTGCTGCCACCAAGTTTCTTAATTACTGTCGTAGGAAAGGACACTCCTGACTCCTCAGCCTGGCATTCAGGACCCGCCATGATCTGGCCATACCGTTACTCCATATTCCCAACCACATACCTATTCCCAGCGTTCATACTTTCTCCATTTACCCATGCTCTTACCCACTCCAAGCACTGGCTCATTGTTCCTCCCACTTAGAAGGCTCTTTCCCACAGCTCTTTAATTCCACCCATTCTCCAAAGCCCAACTCAAATGCCTACTGTCTTTGATGAAGTCTTTCCTCATGCCTCCATTTCAAGGTGACTGCTCCTGACTGACTGACTAGTACCTCTCTTGTGACACTTGTTGTGTGCTTTAAAACACACACACACACACCACACACTCCAAAACACTACTAGACTATGAGCTTCTTGCTGGCAGGGAGCATATTTTTATATCTTTGGGACTCCAGTGCCTTGCCTGTGGTGAATGCTCAGTAAATGTGTGAATGAATAATCAAATGTACTGAGAACTGCCTTTCTCCCGCCATGTTTGGTAGAGCCACTTTCTGGAGTTCTCTGCCAGTACGTGGATGCAGGACTGCTTGGCTGCCCAGTTCACTGCTGCTTTTTCTTTTCTTACAGGGCATGGAGGAAGTACAGAAAGGAGAAAACACTAAGCAATGGTGATGCTCTCAGCTTCTCTTCCTTCCCTCTCAGCAGAAGGACCCAGGGAAAGCCCTCAGCCTCCCTCACTCCATGAGGCCTCTTGCATGGTTCATGACCATCGCCCAGATCCCCACGCTCTGGGAGGTTTTCTGCAAAGTGCTGTGCACTGAGTGCTGGAAAACAAGCAGTCCAGTTATGAATAAACATGATAAACCTCAGCTGTGTTCTGTACTACTGAACGATAGGCACTTAGGAGTATTTCTGTGGCTGAAGCTTCCCAATGTGAGCAGGCTCTAGACGCCAGTTTCTTGTCTCTGCTGTCCTTTCTCTATGAGCTGAACATATGGGCCACTGATTCACAACCCAGCCTCTCCAAACCCCTATGGGGCAGATCAGGAGTGGGTTAACCTGTAAGCACGGTATACACAGGGTTACTTGTGTTTACTTACTAATCTGTAGTGAACAATTTCAGTGAAAACCAGGTGAAGTGTTGCACTACAGATAAGTAAGCACAAGTAAGCCTCTGTGTACCTGGCTTATTGGGTGATCCGTCCCGGGGTCAGATCCACAAAGGTAATTATGGGGCCTGGGACTTATTATTTGCAAAAGCCCAACAGAAATTGTTTCTTTTCCCTCAGAAAAGCTGCACGGGTTAACTAAAACCTCAAGCTTTCTTTGTGTTCAGTGACACTGGCTGGTTATCACGTTAGTCATCCCGAGCTTTGGTTGTTAGTTTAAAACTACTTAAGAACTGTCATTATTAGAATGATTCTTTCAAAACTTGGGTTCCTTACGTGAAAAGACAGTAAAACAGGAGTCCTTTGTTCTGAAATGTTGGGGACTTTGGCACTTGTAGATACTGTAGCCCTTTCTCCAGCATCGGGACTGTCTAGGAAAGAGAACTCATCCAAACCAAACAGGTCATTTCTTTAACCTAGGTCAACAAACATTTATTCTCGTGTCGCACACCAGGGTTTGCAAAAACAGGAGGAAGGTTTCTGTTGTCTGTGTGCACACAACAGCTGTGTCCCTAGCAGGGTGCCTAACTGGGAAGTGAATTTTATTTTAAGAACTGGTGCTTGTTGCAAGTAGAGGAGCCAGGCCTGAGCAGCCATATTCCTCAGAGCCCAGGGAAAATCGCCCAGCTTGTTGCCTCTGCTGCTGTGCCTCTTAGTGCTGCCCTGATCCCTCTCTGACAGCAAGAGCTGGCTAATTTTGGATAATCCGTGCCCTGACACCAAGCTATCCAATCCTGGAGGCTGTAGAAACACAGCTAAATTAACCAAGTCATCCAGCCTCATACCCAGAATGACGGTTTCTGAGCAGATGGCCTTATCCTTTCCTGTTTATCAACATGCAAGGCTCTGAGAAAAAGGATCCGATCTAGTTTACAGGAAACATCACACTTCAGGAAAAGGGAAAGAACAGGTGGTGTGTACACCAAGACCCCACTTGTTCAGGCAAGAAGTGAGAGACGCTGCAGCAACAGGGCTTCCCATCGCTTCACCAACGAATTCTGTCAGGAACTGACCGTCACGGAAGGAGTTTATTTGTGTTCTGAAATAATTAAATATCACATGCGCCTTCCACTGAGTGGCTTCAAGGGTCGTGGCCAGCGTAGAACTTAGACAGGAAATCCTTTGGCCTTGGTGCTTCTGTTTCATGGAAGAACCGCATAATATGCGTCCGCTGCTTCCACACATTAATCGTTTCCTCCAGCTCCATCTTTCCCTGCACAAGTGAGGGGAGAGGTCTTCAGTCAAAGTGGCTGAGTGGAAGGAACACAACACTCAAGGCCAGGATCCTGTCCTCGGCTCTGGTACTGACTTTGGGCGAATAATAACTCTGTCTAGATAACAGTTTCTGCATCTGGAAAAGGAGGTGATTGGCCTAATACCTCTGAGGCCTTACAAATATTACTTATCTCTGGTTAACTGGTCCCCAAGAGGAGAGACTTCCAGGTCAATGGGCCTCTACCCCATGACTGTCTAGCCTGACTGGCTTCAGTTTCTGCTTAACATTTCTTCCATGTTATTTACTGGTCCACACTGAAGGTCCCATTGATGTTAATGTGACTGGCCAGGGAAATAGCATCAGGCCCAGTTTTGGCCCCACTTACATTGGACGGATGGCCAACCTGCCTGCCTGCCTCTCCCAGCAGTAAGATGGCAACCAGAGGAAGCAGTAAGTTCCAGGGATGAGGTCCCACGGAAGTTTGAACGTTACTCCCTTTATCTTTTTTTAGTTATAAAAGGCAAGCCCCAGTAGACTTTTCCCTTGAGCACCCTTCCAATCTGTTTAACCAGGTGATAACCTCCAAATTCAACTGCTCCCCTGAAACACCGAGCAACAGTTGCTGATCCAGTAGTTGCTTTTTAAACTTGAGAGACAAATGCTCATCTGGGAAGACTGATACACACTGCACACGCTGGCTGTGTTTCTCAACTGCTAAGGGAGGGCCAGTTACCTTAATGACTAGAAGATCAACCACCCTGGGGTCTGTGACGTGGGCATTCTTCATGAACATTTCTCGGACTTTGTCCCGTCCCTGTTTCACAGTGATGTCTAATTGGAATAAGTGCACTAGAGAGAAAACATGCAGGGTAGAAATGACATGTTAAAACATGGTTTTAAAAACTTCAGTCAATGGATATTCATTGAACACGTATAGGTTGTCCCTTCTTCCATTCACCAAATATCAGCCTCTCCCTGAGCTGGGTGCTTGAGGACATGAAGAAGCGTGAGACGTGGTACTGCTCTCAGCTTACATTTTGTTTGGGGACAAGACCACAGCATTTGAAGAGGCAGATGGCACAATGTTAGCATTACCGTTATATGGAACAATCAGTAAAAGTAGATGACAGGGTGGAAATTAATGCAAAACGCTGTGGTGCAGGCTGTAAGCACCACAGGAACTTGGAGTTGAGGGAGACTGCTGAAGGCTTGGATAGGTTAGGAAGGCTTCGATCCAAAAGGCAGTTAATACCACATTAGGTTACATGGGGGAAAGAAGTTTAAGATGTAACTCCTGTTTACTAGGTCCTAAATCCTAACGGAGGGACAGCCAGCCATGATTGAGAACATGAAATCACAATACGCAGCAATCCCTGATTAAATGTCCAAATATGGCACAGACTCAGTGACCGGGGACTTCTGATGAGGCATATAGATGTCCCCTGAAAACAAGGCTTTGGTCCTTTGTCTTCCCTTCCCTGGCCCTGCCAGCCTTCAGTGGATGTGCTGACAACAATGGTGTGAACGTCTCGTGCCGTGAGTGGAATATGGAGAGGGAGAGAGGGGCACACCAGGCTGAGGGGGCGGCCCAGGTGAGGCTCAGAGGTCAGGATGGGCATCGTAGCTGAGAAGGAGCCCAGTGGGCTCATTTGGTAAAGGGCACCTTGTGCTGTGGCCGTTCCTATGACACGTCCACTCTGGTCTACAGGCTCTCAAACCAGCTCTGAAAATCATGAGGGCCATTTTTGAATGAATCAACAATAATATTTGAGTCTTTTAACTTGAGGACAGTAATAGAAAAATGAAAACTTCTGCTGAGAAAACTCCCATGCCATGTTGCAAAGATAGAAATTCTGAACTGACCAGGAAATAAGCAATTTTTATGGGTAAGTGTCCACCTGTACTAGAAATAACTCAGTACCCAGTGGTGTGCTGGAGCTAGCTCCAATGGTGAGCTAGCTGTGCACATCTCTTCCCAAGTGACTTCACCTTGGTAGCTTCAGATCAGCCAGGGTGGGGGTATTTACATCACGGGAACTGGCAAACACTGTAACTCTAGGTTTCCTGCCAGAAAGCTGATTATTTAACACCATGGTTGGCATATTAGGAATTTCAGGAAAGAGTGAAAAAAAAAAGGGGGGGGGACAATAAGAAAACAAAGAGATACAAAAAACAAATGAAAACTAATATGGAACCTGGAATTCAGAATCTTACCACTGAGGCAGAGTGAGGCCTAGAGCACAGCAGTGACCTGTCTAAACTCATACAACTGGTCCCTGACAAATGCAGGCCTAGAATCAAAGAACTTTTTTTTTTTTTTTTTTATTTAACTTACAGTCTGGTGCTCTTTTAAGGACAGGAATTTGAAAAAACTGCATCTGCTATCAGCAATCACCTTTCCAGCATTTTTATATTGAATTCCTGCCTACTCTTGGGAGAAAAAGACAAGGTGCCTCTGGGCACACCTACGGGAGCTGGTGAGGAGCTAGAGCCTGTCGGCACCTCCAGATGGCTCTTGATCTCCTGAACCACACACCGGGGGTATGAATCTTCTCCTCAGGAAAATGTTCACATGCACGAATGCAAAGTTTGCTTACAACTTCAGGAGGTTACAGATCCTTGAATGCTCACCCTACTAGGTCAGGTCCCCTTTCTCTAGAGACAGGCTCCTCCACGGCTTTGTCCTAGGCTGTTCCTCCCATCGAATCCCCCTGAACATGCCCCTCCACCAGTAAGAGAGCCTGCACGGAGGCAAACGACAACAGCCTATGCTCCAGCCTGCTGAATCGTCCTCTGGTCTAAATCAGTGGGTCTCAGGCTCACTTTGGCAGCACATATATAGGGTCGCTATGAGTTGCAATCGACTCGACACCACTGGGTTTGGTTTTTTGGTTTTATACTGAAACTGGAACCATGCAGAGATGATTAGCGCAGCCCCTGTGCAAGGATGACATGCGAATTCATAAAGGTTCCAATAAACCAGTGCTTCTCGAGTCAGGGATGATTTTGCCCCGCAGGGGACACTTGGCAATGTTTAGAGACATTTTTGGTTGTCACAATTAGGGGAGAATGCTTCTGGCATTTACTGGGTAGAGACCAGGGATGTTGCTAAACATCCTACAATGCACGGGACTGATACACAACAAAGAACTATCCAGCCCAGTATGCCACCATTGAGAACCCTGGCTAGATCAATTCCAACTGGCTTTTCCCACCTCTCAGAATTCTGGCTTATTCTTTCAATCCTGAATATTTAAATTTCTATTTGAGACCCCAGGCACTACGTAAGGAACTAGGAGGCAGAACAGAAGCACAAAAATCATTATTAGGCCAAATAACTGGCATGTCCCTTGAAATCATGGTCCTAAACTGTCTGCAAGTGGTCATCCAAGGTACAATAATTGGTCTCTATTTGTCCGGAGCAACAGAGGAAGGAAATGGAATATCTAGCTAAGTGCCTCCAATGCCACGAGACCAGAAGAACTGGATGGTGCCCGGCTACCATTAGTGAACATTTTGATCAAAGATTCTATAGAAGAATAGTGATCAAAAGGGGGGAAATGCAGAACAGAATCTCAAATTCCCATGCACTCCAGATTTTCTGGAGCCATGGAGGCTGGATGAATCCTAGAAAATATTGCCCTGAGATAATCTTTAAACCTTAAACCAAAAATATCCCCTGAAGTCTTCTTAAAACCAAAAAATAATTTAGCTTAATTAGTAAAGAATGTCTGTTTTAAGCATTGTGCTCTATTAAGATCTACCTGTAAGGGACCAAATCCACAACAGCAACACGAAAGGTTAGACACCAAACTTAGGAAGCAGTGAGTTTACGTTAATGGCAGAGGAGCAACTTGGAAAAGGAGGGTGAGAATGGTTGCACAACTCGAAGGATGTAATTAATGTCACTGAATTGTACATGTAGAAACTGTTGAATTGCTGAATGTTTTGCTGTGTATATTCTCAACATCAAAAATTATATTTAAAAAAATTTCTATTTGAAAAAATTGAGAGGCTCAAAAGGAAGATATGATAGTGCCCCTCTTGGGTGAAGGGGATTCTTCCAGGCTCTACGTACTTTCTCAAAGTGACTTAAGGCTTTCCGGAGCCAGGAAGAAGCTGAAAGACTAGGAAGAATGACACTGATCAGGTTCTTAGCTGTCTGCGCCAATTCCCTTTGTGAGCATTCACACGAGGCACTGGGAGATCCTTTGACAGATGACAACAACGTGGTACAGCAGAAAAGAGCAGGGGCTCAGGGGCCAAATGAGCCAGGTGAGGTCTCCACACCATTACAGACCTGTCTGGGGCACAACCTCCTGTTCCTCTTCTGAAACAACGGGAAAGAAAATAACCTCTGACGTGACTCACCTCTGACCTGACTCTCTTACAGGGATGTGGTCAGAAGCAACGACAACCTCTGTAGATGGTAAAGTGCGAACGAGTGCTGTTAAAAATTTCAGTACTCTTTTCCATACGTCAGTTACACTGGGGGTTTAATTTTCTGCTTACATGTCTACAGCCCTGTCTAGACCATAAAAACCCTTAAAGGTAAGGCCATGTTTTATTCACTTTTATATCCCACTAGGCATCTGGTACTGACTGTTATGTAAGAGGGGTCCAATCCAACGAGAATTAAATCAATGAATGGAAACTGAATGAACAGGGATAGAAAAGTCTCCTGCTATCTTGTGGCCAGCAAATGGCATGTCACATTTTTTCAAAGGCAGAATCCCACCAGACAAACAGTGCTCTACTCTGCAGACCACAGCGTAACTGGGTGGGAAAGATTCATGGAACTAGAGTGGGATCTGAGAGCCAGGTACTAGAGCTGGACAGTCAGGGTCTAAAGTCTGGCTCTTCCACTTACTAGCAGTATGACCTGCGACAAGTTATGTACCTCAGTTTCCTCACGTGTAGGACGGAAACAATTGGAATGCACCCTACAATAAAGCAATATAAAGCATTTAGTATACTGCAGGGCCATAAGTAAGCATTTCAATAAATGTTAGTTATTATTACTATCTATGACTTTTTAGCAATCCTTGGTTGGTTCTTCAGCTACAGCCCCAGTGATGGATAGTATGAGACCAGTGTAGCCACAGGGCTGAGCACTTGGACAACTACAGATCACCCATTCTCAGCATAAGGGGGTACACCTCCTAGGCTCCTTTTTTCCCTTTGTTCCCCCTGCTGTCTACGCTCCTGTGAGCCCCGGCCTTCTCTTCTTCCTCTCAGGGCCCTTCTCACTCCGGGATTATCTTCCCAAACAGTATTTTAGAAGGTCCTGGCAGTGATTGAGGGATGGTTTAGAAACAAACAGCTGGATGCTGGGAGTGAGGGTACCTGGGTTCTACCCCAGCTCAACCATTAACTCTGACCCTGGGCAACCACCATTCCTGACTTACCCCCACACCTTCCTCCTGAAACACAGAGGTTCTGGCACTCACAGAAGTACTCTGCCAGGAACATTATGTTTCTAAACACCTGAACTGGAATGCACACATACCCCACTTCCTACTGTCCCCCTCTACATCTATTGTTCGCCTGTTCCCTGAAGGCATTTGAACTTGCAGCCCCTGAACCAGCTGAGGAAACCCTGGTGGCATAGTGGTTAAGGGCTATGCTGTTAACCAAAAGGTTGGCAGTTCAAATCCACCAGGCACTCCAAGGAAACCCTATGGGGCCGTTCTACTCTGTTCTATAGGGTCGCTATGAGTCAGAATTGATTCGACGGCGAAAGGTTTGGTTTTTTTTTTTTGAACCAGCTGATAGCTCAAGATCCTCGTCCCTAGTATACTGCAGATTTACATTCTGGTCATTAGCAACCTTACAAAAAGTCAGCTTCTCGAGTATGGGAACTTTGAAGCAGACACAGTCCCACAGTCCCCATATATCAAAGAAGTAGGTTTTGCAAGAAGGCTCCAGCTATGGTAAGCCCTATAAATAATAACAATAACAGCAGCAACTGGCAACATTTAATGAATACTAAGTGCCCGGCCCGTTCTAAGCACTTGGGAATATAACCTATTTCATACAGGTTTTTTTTTTTTTTTCATACAGGTACACTCTAGAGAATGAGGAAAGGAGGCACAGAGAAATGAAATAACTTGCCCAAGGTCACACAGCTAGTAAGAGGCAGAGCCTGGAAAAAGTCTCTGTTCCTAACCACAACATTCCACTGCTTCTCACACACAGGTAAAGAGGTGGCAGCCTCCCTCTCACATTAGCAGTGAAGACCCACCTTAAAACACATTAAATCGAATAAACAAAATAACAAAATACTGACAGTCCCTCGATAGTTTAGATAGCAACCCTTCTTTCATCAGGTACACTGGGCAGCACTGAAGGGACGCCAAGATAAGAAAAGTCTTTGCACTCTGGGAGCAGCTTACCTGTTACTTCTCCAGGTAAGCTGATTGGTTCTCTGACATCTAAGTGAAGGCAGGGGTTCTGAGGTAGAAAGGAGCAGTCCAGAAGAGGGAGGTAGGGAAAGCGGAAGCAGCAGGGCTTAGGGAAGAGTTCCAAGGAATATTAGCTGCAGGCAGAACTAGAGAAGGAGCCCTGGTCCTGCACTGATTAAGTGCTCAGCTGCTAGCCAAAAGGTAGGCGATTCTTACCCACCGGCCACTCCACGGGAGAAAGATGTGGCAGTCCACTTCTGCAAAAATTTACAGCTTTCGAAACCCTATGGGGCAGTTCTACTTTGCCCTATGGGTCGGGTATGAGTCGGAATCGACTTGCCAACACACAGCAACAGAGAGCTAGTGAGCACGGCCCAGGAGGCTGTACAGGATAGGGGGATTGGGGAGGCCGTTCTGCCTGGATGACTGGAAAGGGCACACTAACTTTACTGGATGACCTTGGAAAAGTCATTTCCCTTCTCTGGTTCAGGTTCTTTTCCTGCGGGAGGTGAGGGAGCTCCTACAGCCACTGTGGTTTTGTAATCTAACGATCATCTGCAAATGTTTCTGGGGTTGTAGAGTTGGCTGTGCGTTCCACATCCCCCACGGGCTAGATCTGAGAGTGTCACTTCGCCTCTAGGGACCTCAGCTGCCTCACCTATATACCGCGCATGTTCCTGACCCTTCCTGCCCTTCCTCCCAGGGATAAAAGCAGACAAAGCGCCAAGGGCGCCTAGAAGCGCCGGACGGATGCTGGGCACGGCTGGCCTGACTGCGGCGCTACCGCAGGTCGAGTCCGCCATAAGCCTAGGTGGCCTGCCTTCCCTGACGCACCCGGAGTCGCCCCTGCCCGAGCTGGTGACCTCAGCTACGCCCGGGAGAAACCCGAGGCCCGGCGCCTGCGACCTTGGGCAGCTGCCTTCAGGGACCCAAGTGACCCGCTGCCTCTCACCAGCGTTCGGCACCTCCCGATACCAGGCACGGTAGAGCTCGCGCACCCTCCGCTTGGCCTCGTTCAGGTCCCGGCTGAAGATCGGTCTCACGGACGTGCTGGCCGCCGCAGCAGCCCGTTGAACGCTGCCCGCCGCCATCTTGCTAAAGAAACACCACCTAACCCCGCCCCTTTTCGACCTGGAGCGCTGCCGAAGGGCAATAGTCTTTTCTCATTGGCTAAAATTGACCGTCACGCCCCTAAATTCACAGGTGGGCGGAAGGACGGCTCTCGGGCTCTCTGATTGGCTAGAAGGGTCCGCTCTAGCGGGCGAACAGCTGGTGGAGGCTGCGCATGCTCACCCGCAGAAACACAGGCTCCACTGTGGTACGTCCTAACCGTAGGGCCGGGAGGCCGCCGCCGCCGCCAGGGGGCGCGCGGGCCCTACGCTGGCGGCGGGTCTGAGGGCGGTGGCGCCCTGGGCCGCGAGCTTCCGCGCGGCCTCCGCCACGTTCGGCCGCCGAACTTCGCGCAGCGTTCCCTTTGGTAGCGGCGGTGGGCGCGCAGGCCGCGAAGAGCTTCCTCGGTCACCTCCCCGGGCGCGGGCTGTGGGCCCCGAGGCGGCGGCTGAGGCAAATAATGGCGCCTCGGCCGCCGCCGCCGCCGCGTTGACACGGCCCTGCGCGGCCTTGGTGCCAGCTGTTCTTCGTTCCTGCAAACCACGTCTTGGGTAGCCCCAACAGATGGCTTCCGTGGTCGTCGCCCAGCTTTCCCATGCCTGTGAGCTGATGGAGACACCACGGCTTGGGTCAGGCGCACCTTAGTCTTCAGGGTGACATCTTCGCTTAAAAGAGGGCCTTTGCAGCAGATTTACCCAAAGCAATGTGTCTTTCGGTTTCCTGACTGCTGCTTCCGTGGGTGTCCATTGTGGATCCAAGTAAAATGAAATCCTTGACAACTTCAATCTTTTCTCCGTTTATCATGCTGTTGCTTACTGGTCCAGTTGTGAGGATTTTTGTTTTCTTTATGTTGAGGTGCAATCCATACTGAAGGCTGTGGTCTTTGATCTTCATCAGTAAGTGCTTCAAGTCCTCTTCACTGTCAGCAAGCAGGGTTGTGTCATCTGCATAACGCAGGTTGTTAATGAGTCTTCCTCCAACCCCGATGCCCCGTTCTTCTTCATGTAGTCCAGCTTCTGGGATTATTTGCTCAACATACAGATTGGATAGGTATGGTGAAAGGATACAACCCTCACATACACCTTTCCTGACTTTAACCCACAAGGTAGCCTCTTGTTCTGTCCAAACAGTTGCCTCTTGATCTATGTACAGGTTCCTCATGAGCACAATTAAGTGTTCCAGAATTCCCATGCTTCACAATGTTATTCATTTGTAAAGATCCACACAGCCGAATGCTTTTGCATCAATAAAACACACGTAAACATCTTTTTTTTTTTTTTTAAACATCTTTTTGGTATTCTCTCCTTTCAGCCTGGATCCCTCTGGTTCCACGTCCTCTTCTGAATCGAGTTTGAATTTCTGGCAGTTCCCTGTTGGTATGCTGCTGTAGCTGCTTTTGAATGATCTTTAGCAAAGTTTTAGTTGCGTGTGATATTAGTGATATTGTTTGATAATGTCTGCATTCGGTCGGATCACCTTTCTTTGGAGTAGGCATAAATATGGATCTCTTCCAGTCAGTTGGCCAGGTAGCTGTCTTCCAAATTTCTTAGCATAGACAAGTGAGCACTTTCAGAGCTGCATCTGTTTGTTGAAACATCTCATAAGTCATTAAAAAAAAAAGTCATTAGTGGAATGCAAATCAAAACCACAATGAGATACCATTTTTCACCCACTAGAAAGGCTATAGTAAAAAGGATGATAGTAAGTGTTGATGAGAATGCGAAGAAACTGGAAACCTCGGACATTGCTGGTGGGGATGTAAAACAGTGCAGTCACTATGGAAAACAGTTCAGCAGTTTCTTTCAAAGTTAAACATAGACTTACAATGTAAGCCAGCAATGCCACTGCTAGGTATCTACTCAGGGGAAATAAAAACATTTGTTCACACAGAGACTCCTACACAAACGTTCATAGCAGCATTATCCATGATAGCCAAAATGTGGCCATCGACTTATGAATGGATAAATAAAATGTGGATAAATAAAATGGAATATTACCCAGCAGTAAAAAGCAATGAAGTACTGATACATGCTACAACGTGGATGAATCTTGAAAACATTATATTCAGTGAAAGAAGCCAGACAAAAGAACAGATATTATATAATTCCATTTATGTGAAATGTCCAGAGTAGGCAAATCCATAGAAACAGAAAATAGATTGTTTAAGATAATTGTAGACTCACATGCAGTTTTAAGAAATAATACAGAGAAGTCAGGTGTATCCTTTACCCAGTTTCCCCCAGTGGTGAGATCTTCTAAAACTATAGTACAGTATCCAGCCAAGATACTGAATTAATACAATCAAGATACAGACCATTTTTATCACCACAGGCATCCCTCATGCTGCCCTTTTATAGTGACACCCACGTCCCTCCTGCCCCTCCCCTCCTTAGCCCCTGACAACCACTAATCTAGTCTTTATTTCTATAATTTTGTCATTTCAACAATATTATATAAATGCAGTCATATAGTATGTAACCTTTTGGGATAGGATTTTTCACTCAGCATAATTCTCTTGAGGCTCATCCAGGTTGTTGCGTGTATCATTAATTTGTTCCTTTTTATTGCTGGGTAGTATTTAATGGTATACATGCACTACAATTTGTTTAACCATTCAGCAGTTGAAGGACATCTGGGTTGTTTCCAGTTTTGGGCTATTAGGAATAACACTGCTATAAACATTTGTGTACAGCTTTTATGTGAACGTGAGTCTTCATTTCTCTGGAATAAAACCCCGGAAGTGCAATTGCTGGGGCGTATGGTTGTTACATGTTTAGCTGTTTAAGAAACTGCCAAAATCTCTTCCAGAATGACTGTCCCATTTTACATTCCCAATGTGTGAGTGATCCAGTTTCTCCACATTGTCTCCAGCATGTGGTATATTCTTATTGTTAGGTCCTATTGTTCTGACTCACAGCGACTCTATGTACAACACAACGAAACACTGCCCGGTCCTGAGCCATCCTCACAATCATTGTTATGCTTGAGCCCATTGTTGCAGCCACTGTGTCAATCCACCTTGTTGAAGGTCTTCCTTTTCGATGACCCTTTACCTTACCAAGCATAATGTCCTTCTCCAGGGACTGATCCCTTCTGATAACATGCCCTAAATATGTGAGATGAAGTCTCACCATCCTCTCTTCTAAGGAGCATTCTGGTTGTACTTCTTACAAGACAAATTTGTTCATTCTTTTGGCAGTCCATGGTATATTCAATGTTCTTCACCAACGCCGTAATTCAAAGGCACCAATTCTTCTTCAGTCTTCCTTATTCATTGCCCAGCTTTCCCATGCATATGAGGCGACTGAAAACACCCTGACTTGGGTCAGGTGCACCTTAGTCTTAAAGTGAAATCTTTGCTTTTTAACACTTTAAAGAGCTCTTTTGCAGCAGATATGCCCAATGCAATGTTTGTTTGTTTTTTATTTCTTGACTGCTGCTTCCATGGGTGTTGATTGTGGATGCAAGTAAAATGAAATCCTTGGCAACTTCACTCTTCTCTGTTTATTGTGATATTGCTTATTGCTCCAGTTGTGAGGATTTTTGTTTTCTTTATGTTGAGGTGTGATCCACACTGAAGGCTGTCTTTGATCTTCATCAGTAAGTGCTTCAAGCCTTCTACACTTTCAGCAAGCAAGGTTGTGTCATCTGCATATTGACAAACTGACAGATGGGTAAGGGGCATTTGGTACAGTAACATGAATTTTAGCCATTCTGATAGGCATGCAGTAATATCTCGTTATTGTTTTAATTTGCCTTTCCCTAATGGTTGGAGCCCTAGTGCCCAAACGGTTAAGCACTGGTAACCAAAAGATCAGCAGTTTGAACCCACCAGCCTGGCGGTCTGCTCTTGTAAAGATTATATCCTAGGAAACACTATGAGGCAATTCTACTCTGTCATATAGGGTCACTATCGGTCAGAATCAACTTGATGGCACACAACAACAACAACGGCTAGTGACGTTGAACGCTTTTTCACATGTTTGTTTGCTATCTGAATATTTGCTTGTGTGAAATGTTTCTTCATGTCTTTTGCCCATTTTCTAATTTTATTGTTTATTTTTACTATTGGGTTCTGAGAAGTACTATATATGTACACACACACACACACACGTTAACTTTTTGCTTAACCCTAAACCTAATGATTTTCCCCTATTTTAGTTTTATGTTTAAGTTTGTGATCAATTTTGTGTTTATTTTGGTATAAAGCGTGAGACTTAGGTAGAGGTTATTTTTTTTGCCTATGGTATCTAATTATGCCACACTGTTGTTTGAAAAGGCTCTCTTTCCTCCATTGAATTGCTTTTGCAACTTTGTAAAAAATCAGTTGGAGATATACATGGTGTTTTTATGTGTCTTCAAGTCAGCTCCAACTATAGCAACCCTATGTACAACAGAACAAAACACTGCCCCGTCCAGCACCATCCTCACAATCGTTATGCTTGACCCGCTGTTGCAGCCACTGTGTCAGTCCATCTTGTTGAGGGTCTTTCTCTTTTTCTCTGACCCTCTCTCTACTTTACCAAGCATGATGTCCTTCTCCAGGGACTGATCCCTCCTGATGACATGTCCAAAGTGTGTGAGATGTAGTCTTGCTATCCTTGTTTCTAAGGAGCATTCTGGTTGTACTTATTCGAAGACACGTGTGTGTGTGTGTCTGTCTATTTCTGGGCTCTCTATGCTGTTCCATTAATATATGTGTCTATCCTTCCACCAATACCACACATTCTTGATTACTGTAGCTGTGTAATAAATCTTGAAACTGGATAGACATATTCCTCCCACTTTATTATTCTTCAAAATTGTTTTAGCTATTCTAGTTCCTTTGCCTTTCCAGATAAATTTTAGAATAATTTTGTCTATATCTACAAAAAATCTTGCCAGGTCTTTAATAAGAATTGCACTAAGCCTGTGTATCAATTTGGGAACAGGTGACATCTTTACTACATTGAGTCTTCAATCCATGGACATAGTATATCTCCCACTTTTTAGGTTTTTGATTCTTTTCATCAGCATTTTGCAGTTTTCAGCATACAAGTCCTGTGCACATGTTGTTAGGTTTACACCTAAGTATTTCATTTATTTGTCAATAATTATAAGTGGTACTATATTTTAAATTTCAATGTCTGCCTGTTCATTGGAGCCCTGGTGGCCAGTGGTTAAGAGTTTGGCTGCTAACCAAAAGGTCAGCAGTTTGAGTCCACGAGGCACTTCTTGGAAACCCTATGGGACAGTTCTACTCTATCCTATAGGGTCACTATGAGTTGGAATCGACTTGATGGCAAGGGGATACGTGTTCATAGACATACAATGGATTCTTGTATGTTTATCTTGTGATCTTGCTGAACTCACTTAGTTCTAGGATTCTTTTTTTTTTTTGTAGACTCTTTGGGATTTTCTATGTAAACAATCTTGTCATCTGCGAATAAAGACAGTTTTATTTCTTCCTTGCTGGTGTATATGCTTTTATTTCCTTTATTTTACATTATTGCGCTGACTGGAACTTCCAGCAAAATGTTAAATGACAGTGGTGAGAGCAGACACTCTTGTCTTGTTTCAGATCTCAGGAGGAAAGCATTCAACTCTTTCACCAGTAAATATGATGTCAGCTACAGGGGTTTTGTGGGTGTTCTTTATCAAGTTGAGCAAGTCCCCCTTTATTCCTATTGTTCTGAGAGGTTTTTTTTTAATCATGTATGTGTGTTGCTTCTTGGATCAAGTAGACACATGAGACTATGTGGACAGTTCCTGTCTGGAGGGGAGATGAGAAGGCAGAGGGGGACAGAAGCTGGCTGAATGGACAGAAAAATAGAGCGCGGAGAGGAGTGCGCTGTCTCATTAGGGAGAGAGCAACTAGGAGTATGTAGGAAGGTATGTATAAATTTTTTTATGACAGACTGACTTGATTTATAAACTTTCACTTAAATCACAATAAATATTTTTAAAAAATGAATGTGTTGAATTTTGCCTAATTATTTTTCTGCATTGATTGATATGACCATGTGATTTTTCTTCTTTAGCCTATTAATATGGTGGATTATATTAATTGATTTTTTAATATTGAAAAAAATCTTTGCATCCCTGTAATAAAAGGCACTTGCTCAGGGTGTATAATTCTTTTTACATTGAACAAATCTGTCTTGGAAGAAGCACAACCAGAATGTTCCTTAGAAGCAAAGATGGCAAGACTTTGTCTTATTTACTTTGGACATGTTATCAGGAGGGACCAGTCCATGGAGAAGGACATCATGTTTGGATCAGTGAAAAAGAGAAAGACCCTCAAGAAGATGGATCGACACAGTGCTGCAGCAATAGGCTCAAGCATACCAGCAATTGTGAGATGCTGCAGGACCGGGCAGTGTTTCGTTCTGTTGTACGTAGGGTCATTATGAGTCGGAACTGAGTCAATGGTACCTAACGATAACAGTAAAATCCACTTGGTCGTGGTGTATAATTCTTTTTACATATTGCCGAACTTTATTTCTTAATATTTTAATTATTTTTATGTCTATATTGGTCTGAAGTTTTCTTGTTTTGTACTGTCATTGTCTGGCTTGGGGATAAGGGTAATACTAGCATCATAAAACGGATTGGGAAGTGTTCTCTCCTCTTCTGTTTTCTGAAAGAAATTACATAGAATTGCTGTTAATTCTTCTTTAAGCCCTTGGTAGAATTCTCTAGAGAAACCTGAAGATTTTAGGGGGGAGTTTTAAAATTACAAATTCTATTTTCTTAATAATTATAGGGAAACCCTGGTGGTATAGTGGTTAAGAGCTACAGCTCTTAATAATTATAGAGTTATTCAAATTATCTATTTCATATCGGGTGAGTTGTAGTAGTTTGTGCTTTTTGAAGAATTAATTTATTTCACCTAAGTTGTCAAATTTACGTGTGTAGGTTTGTCTATCGAAAAAAAAACTTAAGCCCATTGCCACTGAATCAATTCCAACTCATAGCAACCGTATAGGACAGAGTAGACTGCCCGCATATAAAAAAAAAGTTTGTTTTTTTTTTTTGGCGCAATAATTGTGAATTTCTCTATTTCTCCTTTGAGTTCTATCTATTTTTGCTTTACGTATCTATATCTTGCATCTCTGTTGTTTGGTGCGTACACATTTAGGATTGTTATATCTTCTTGGTGGCCAAACCAAATCTATTGCCATTGAGTCGATTCTGACTCATAGCAACCCTATAGGACAGAGTAGAACTGCCCCCATAGTGTTTCCAAGGCTGTAAATCTTCACGGAAACACTGCTACATCTTTCTCCCGCAAATTGGCTACTGGGTTTGAACTACCAACGCTTCTGTTAGCAGACAAGCACTTAACCACTGCTTCACCAGGGCTTCTTGGTGGAAAGACTTTTTATTATTATATCATCTCCCTACTATGGTAATTTTCTTTGCTCTTTATCTGATATTAATATGACCATTCCTGTTTTCTTTTGATTAATGTTTCCGTGGTACGTGTTTTGATACTTAAACTTTCAGACTACCTATAATGTTATAGTTGCAGTTTCTTGTAAACAGCACATACCAAAATATCCAAACCCACTGCCATCAAATACATTCTGACTCATAGTGACCTTAGAGGACAGAGTAGAACTGCCCCATAGGGTTTCCAAGGAGCAGCCGAATTCTAACTGCCAGCCCTTTGGTTTGCAGCCGTAGCTCTTAACCACTGCTCCACCACGGCTTCAGACAGCACATGGCTGGGTCATATTTTCTAACCCAATCTTCCAATATGTGTCTTTTAATTGGTATATTTGTACCTTTTACATTTAATATAATTATTACTATGTTAGGACTTAAGTCTGCCATTTTATTTTTGTTTTCTGTTTGTTCTCTTTTTCATTTCTCTGTATTCTTTTCCCTACCTTCCTGTGTGTTACCTGACCATATTTTAGAATCCCATTTTTATTTATAAATAGTATTTTTGAGTGGACCTCTCTGTGCAGTTATGATAGTAGTTACTGTAAGTATTATATGTACACAACTTATCACAGTCTACTGGTATCTACTGTAGTTTTATGTCTTTTGCCAAATTTGGAAAGTTTTCAACCACTGTTTTTTTTGTTTTTAGTCCACCATACATTTGTCAGTTTGTAATGCCGTGGTGGCTTGTATGTTGCTGTGATGCTGGAAGCTATGCCACTGGTATTTCAAATACCAGCAGGGTCACCAATGGTGGACAGGGTTTTAGTGGAGCTTCCAGACTAAGACAGGCTGGGAAGAAAGAACTGGCAGTCTACTTCTGAAAAAATTGGCCAGAAAAACCTTACGGATAGCAGCAGAACATTGTCTGATATAGTGCTGAAACATGAGCCCCTGAGGGCGGAAGGCATTCAAAATTCAACTGGGGAAGATCTGCTGCCTCAAAGTAGAGTTGACCTTCATGATGTGGATAGAGTAAAGCTTCCAGGGCCTTCATTGGCTGATATGGCATGACTCAAAATGAGAAGAAACAGCTATAAACATCCATTAAGAATTGGAACATAGAATGCATGGACATGAATTTAGGAAAATTGGAAGTTGTCAGAAATGAAATGGAACACATAATGATTGATGTCCTAGGCATTAGTGAGCTGAAATGGACTGGTATGGTCCATTTTCAACCAGGCAATTATATGGTCTGCTATGCCAGGTATGTCAATCCATTGACACAGTGGCTGCAACAATGGACTCAAGCATAACGATTGTAGGGACGGTGCAGGACCAGGCAGTGTTTCATTCTGTAGTGCATAGGGTCACTATGAGTCAGAACCAACTCAACGGCACCTAACAACAACAACAACATGCCGGGAATGACAAATTGAAGAGGAATGGTGCTGCATTAATCACCAAAAAGAACTTTTCAAGATCTATTCTGAAGTACAACACTGTCAGTGACAGGATAATATCCATAGGCCTACAAGGAAGAACAGTTAATATGAGTATTATTCAAATTTATGCGCCAACCACTTATGCCAAAGATGGAGAACTTGAAGATTTTTACCAACTCCAGCAGTCTGAAATTGATCAAAAATGCAATCAAGATGCATTGATAATAATTGGTGATTGGAATGTGAAAGTTGGAAACAAAAAAGGACCTGTAGCTGGAAAACATGGCATTGGTGACAGAAACGATGCTGAAGATCACGTGATAGAATTTTGCAAGACCTACAACTTGTTCGTTAAAAATATCTTTTTTTATAACCCAATTAAAAAATGTGCAAAAGATATGAATAGACACTTCACTAAAGAAGACATTCAGGTAGCTAACAGATATATGAGGAAATGTTCACTATCATTAGCCATTAGAGAAATGCAGATCAAAGCTACAATGAGATTTCATCTCACTCCAACAAGGCTGGCATTAATCCAAAAAACACAAAATAATAAACATTGGAGAGGCTGTGGAGAGATTGGAACACTTATACACTGCTGGTGGGAATGTAAAATGGTACAACCACTTTGGAAATCGATTTGGCGTTTCCTTAAAAAGCTAGAAATAGAACCATCATACGATCCAGCAATCCCACTCCTTGGAATATATGCTAGAGAAATAAGAGCCTTTACACGAACAGATATATGCACACCCATGTTTATTGCAGCACTGTTTACATTAGCAAAAAGATGGAAGCAACCAAGATGCCCAACAATGGATGAATGGAGAAATAAATTATGGTATATTCACACAATGGAATACTACGCATTGATAAAGAACAGTGAGGAATCTGTGAAACATTTCATAACATGGAGGAACCTGGAAGGCATTATGCTGAGTGAAATTAGTCAGTTGCAAAAGGACAAATATTGTATAAGACCAGTATTATAAGAACTTGAGAAATAGTTTAAACTGAGAAGAAAACATTCTTTTGTGGTTACGAGAGGGGGGAGGGAGGGAGGGTGGGAGAGGGGCATTCAGTAATTAGATAGTAGATAAGAACTACCGGGGAAGACAGCACACAACACCGGGGAGGTCAGCACAGCTGGACAAAACCAGAAGCAAAGAAGTTTCCTGAATAAACTGAATGCTTCGAAGGCCAGCATAGCAGGGGCAGGGGTCTGGGGACCATGGTTTCAGGGGACATCTAAGTCAATTGGCATAATAAAATCTATTAAGAAAACATTCTGCATCGCACTTTGAAGAGTGGCATCTGGGGTCTTAAACGCTAGCAAGGAGCCATCTAAGATCCATCAATTGGTCTCAACCCACCTGGATCAAAGGAGAATGAACACCAAGGACACAAGGTAATTACGAGACCAAGAGACAGAAAGGGCCACATGAACCAGAGACTACATCACCCTGAGACCAGAAGAACTAGATGGTGCCTGGCTACAATCGATGACTGCCCTGACAGGGAACACAACAGAGAACCCCTGAGGGAGTGCGAGAGCAGTGGGAGGCAGACCCCAAGTTCTCATAAGACCAGACTTAATGGTCTGAGTGAGACTAGAAGGACCCTGGTGGTCACGGCCCCCAGACCTTCTGTTCGCCCAGGACAGGAACCATTCCAGAAGCCAACTCTTCAGACATGGATTGGACTGGACAATGGGTTGGAGAGGGATGCTGGTGAGGAATGAGCTTCTTGGATCAGGTGGACACTTGAGACTATGTTGGCACATCCTGCCTGGAGGGGAGATGAGAGGGTGGTGAAATGGACATGAAAAGAGAGAGTGGAGGGAGAGAGCAGGCTGTCTCATTAGGGGGAGAGTAATTGGGAGTGTGTAGCAAGGTGTGTGTGGGTTTTTGTGTGAGAGACTGACTTGAGTTGTAACTTTCACTTAAAGCACAATAAAAATTATTTAAAAAATATCTTTTTTCAACATCTTTAAATGCTGACTATACATGTGGACCTCACCATTGAAAAACACAGGAATCAAATTGACTATGTCTGTGGAAAGAGATGGTGGAAAAGCTCAATATATCAGTCAGAACAAGGCCATGGGCCAACTGTGAAACAGACCACCAATTGCTCATATGCAAGCTCAAGTTGAAAATGAAGAAAATTAAAGCAAGTCCATGAGAAGCAACATATGACCTTGAGTATATCCCACCTGAATTTGGAGACCATCTCAAGAATAGATTTGGCGCTTTGAACACTAATGACCGAAGACCAAACATGTTGTGGGAAGACATCAAGGACATCATACATGAAAAAAGGAAAATTTTTGGTCATTAAAAAGACAGGAGGAGGAAAGGTCAAGATGGTAGGGTAGTCAGATGCTTCCTGTGGTCCTTCTTACAATAAAAACTCAAAAAAAACAAGTGAATTGATTATATATGACAATCTAGGAGTCCTGAACATCAAAGACAAAGTTGAAGAGTTGAGTGAGCAGCAGGGGGAGGGAGAGACAGTTCAGAAGCAGCAAGAATTTGCCAGACCTGACCTGGCCCGCACCCTGCAGGCTGTATCAGCTGCCCTGCGTGGGCTGAAGGGAGTAGTAGTACTCAGGATGCGTTTTCCACACCAGGAGAAACCAAGTGGTGGAGAGACTACACAAATCTGCTGAACCAGGGGAAAGCAGCACTGGATCTGCGAAAGTTAAGTGCAAGCAAGTAACCTACCGCTCAGGATCAAAAATCCCTTCCCCCTCTGGGAAGTACATCTCTCTCCCATTTACCCGCTCCCTCCCCTCTCTGCTCCACCCTGGTCCTGATTCAGATTGCCACCCCCCACCACCCCACTGGGTGCAAAGTGGAACCCCTTGCATGCTGGAGTCATTCTCCTGGCTTTGGAGAGGGAACAAATTAAAAAACAGGAAAAAATAATCTGCCAGCTCCCCTAAGCCAGGAACTCAGGGCAGGCACAGCCCTTTGCCTAGGCACAGGCATAATTGCTCCATGGACTTTGAATGCCCTTCACTCCTGCCTAGACCTGTGTGGGCCCATTTCAGCAGCATAGACTGTCATTAGCACAGTCCAACAGGGTATAGGGTCCTATATATTGTCCTATAGGGTCGCTATGAGTTGGTTTAACAGGGTATATATGTGAAGCCTATTTTCAACTGCAACAGCTAAGGGGGAGTGGCAGATTCATGAAATTTGACGCCACCCTGCTCATTAAACAGGGTCCTCACCTACCCATATCAGGGGCCTGAGGACTGCTGGCTTCACCCACTCCACCTAGTCACCTCTGACAAGGGTTCGAGAATAAGTGGTGCCTCCCAGCCCTTACAGTCAAAGTCTGTAAGGAGCCCAAAGTCTGGCTGCAAAACCTACCCACCTACATGCTCTAGGGAACAGGAATATGCCTTCCACCCAGGCAACTCAGGGGCAGCCATCAACCCCTAGCTTGCTCAGCACATAACCCCCTACTGCAGCCAGACAGCTGTGCCTACTCCAATCACCCCCTACATATCCCTGCCCATCTAGGACTGTAGGTGAGAGCCTATACCACACACTCAGTTATCAATGACCCGGACACCTGAGCTGACTCCATGTAAGAACAGTAAATGGACTCCTGAGCTCACATACCTAGTAACAGCTCTAACCACCTGGCAACAGGATGCGAGACCTTTAAAGATGCCAATAATCAAAGTAGCTCACAAGGCCAGCCTATTGGGGCATATCAAAACAAAACAAAACTAGAAGCTAGAACATAGTAAGCAAACATAAAATAAATAAATATAATAACTTATCGATGGCTTGGAGACAAGAGTCAATATCAAATCACAGAAAGAGGCAGATCATGATGGCTTCAGCAAGTGACCAAAACAACCAAGAAACCTCCCAGAGAAAGAGATGAACTTGGAATTATTGGAGGCAGAATTCAGAAGATTCATATACAGAGTTCTTCAAGAGATCAGGAAGGAGATCAGGCAAAATGCAGGCCAAGCCAAAGAACATGTAAACAAAGCAACAAAGGAACTTAAGAAGGTTATACAAGAGCATAATGACAAATTTAACAGGCTGCAAGAATCCATAGAGAGACAACAAACAGAAATCCAGGAGATTAACAACAAAATTTCAAGATTAGACAAGTCAATAGAAACCCATAGGAGCAGAACTGAGACAATGAAAGTCAGAATTAGTGAGACTGAAGATAAAGCACTTGATACCAATTTATTTGAGGAAAAATCTGATAAGAGAATTAAAAAAAATGAAGAAACCCTAAGAATTATTCAGGACTCTATCATGAGGAATAACCTGTGAGTGATAGGAGTACCAGAATGGGGGGGGGGGGGAAGGGGATATCAGAAAATACAGACAGAATTGTTGAAGATTTGTTGGCAGAAACTTACCTGATATTGTGAAAGACGAGAAGATATCTATCTAAAAAGCTCATCAAATTCCTGAGGGGTATATCACAAAAGAAAGTCAAGAAGACATAATCGAACTTGCAAAACTAAGATAAAGGGAGAATTTTAAGAGCTGCTAGTGATAAATGAAAAGTCATCCACAAAACAAAATCGATAAGACTAAGCTCGGACTACTCAGCAGAAACCATGAAGGCAAGAAGGCAATGGGATGACATACATAAAGCCTTGAAGGAAAAACACTGCCAGCCAAGAATTTTATATCCAGCAAAACTGTCTCTCAAATATTATGGTAAAATTAGGGCATTTCCAGATAAACAGAAGCTAAAGGAATTTGTAAAAACCAAACCAAAATTATAAGAAATACTAAAGGGAGCTCTCTGGTTAGAAAATCAACAACATCAGGTAACAACCCAAGACTAGAACACAGGACAGAACAACCAGATATCAACCCAGATAAGGAAGTCAAAAAAAATAAATAAATCAAAGCTAAAATACTGAAAATAGGGAAAAGGAGATGTCAATATGTAAAAGATGACAACATTAAAACAAAAAAGAGGGACTAAATAAGGTAGTCACAGAACTTTCATATGGAGAGGAAGTCAGGGCAATATCAAGAAATAAAAGATTGGCTTAAACTTAGAAAAATACGGGTAAATATTAAGGTAACCACAAAGGAAACTAACAATCCTACACATCAAAATAAAAAACAAGAAAAACATAAAGACTCAGCAAATACAAAATCAACAACAATAAAAAAGAAAATACATAAAGAAAAATGACTCATCACAGAATATTAAGTGGAACAAAGAAACTGTCAACAACACACATACACACAAATACATCAAAATGACAGCACTAAACTCATACCTATCAATAATTATGCTGAATGTAAATGGACTAAATGCACCAATAAAGAGACAGAGAATGGCAGAATGGATTTAAAAAACCACAATCCGTCTATATGTTGCCTACCAGAGACACTCCTTAGACTCAAAGACACAAACTAAAACTCAAAGGATGTAAAAAAATATGTCAAGCAAACAACAATCAAAAAAGAGCAGGAGTGCCAATATTAATGTCTGGCAAAATAGACTTTAAAGCAAAATCCACCACAAAGGATAAGAAAGGATGTTATATAATGACTAAAGGGTAAATACACCAGGAGGACATAACCATAACAAATATTTACACACCTAATGATAGGGCTCCAGAATACATAAAAAGAACTCTAACAGCATTGAAAAGAGAAATAGACAGCTCCACAATAATAGTAGGAGACTTCAACACACCACTTTCGGTGAAGGACAGAACATCCAGAAAGAAGCTCAATAAAAAACACGGAAGATCTAAATGACACAATCAACCAACTTGACCTCATAGACATATACACAACACTCCACCGAACAGCAGCCAAGTGTACTTTCTTTTCCAAAGCGCATGGCCATTCTCCAGAATAGACCACATATTAGGCCACAAAGCAAGTCTTAACAGAATCCAAAACATCAAAATATGACAAAGCATCTTTTCTGACCATAAAGCTGTAAAAGTAGAAATCAATAACAGAAAAAGGGGGAAAAAATCAAACACATGCACACTGAACAACACCTTGCTCAACAACTACTGGGTTATAGAAAAAAATCAATGACAGAATAAAGATATTCACAGAATCAAATGAGAATGAAAACACATCCTACCAGAACTTTTGGGACACAGCAAAAGCAGTGCTCAGAGTTTAATTTATAGCAATAAATCCACACATCCAAAAAGAAGAAAAAGTCAGAATCAAATCATTAACCCTACAACTTGAACAAATAGAAAGAGCAGCAAAAGAAGCCCGTGAACACCAGAAGACAGGGAATAATAAAAATTAGAGCAGAATTAAATGAATAGTAAAACAACTGAAAGAGTTAACAAGACCAAAAGTTGGTTGTTTGAAAAGATCAACAAAATCGATAAGCCATTGGCCAAACTGACAAAAGAAAAACAGGAGAGGAAGTAAATAATCCAAATAAGAAATGAGACTGACAATGTTTCAACATATCTGACTGAAATTAAAAGAATAATAATAGAATAGCATGAAAAATTGTCCTACAACAAATTTGAAAACCTAGAGGAAATGGACAAATTTCTAGAAACACACTACCTAAATTAACACAAACAAAGGCAGAACAACTAAATAATCCCATAACAAATGAAGAGATTGAAGAGGTGATTAAAAAACTCCCAACAATGGCAACAAAAAACCCTGGCTCTGACGGCTTCACTGGAGAGCTCTACCTAACTTTCAGAGAAGAGTTAATATCAGTACTACTGAAGGTATTTCGGAGCATAGAAAAGGATGGAATACTCCCAAACTCATTCTATGAAGCCAGCATAACCCTGATACCAAAACAAGGTAAAGACACCACATAGATGCAAAAATCCTCAACAAAATCCTAGCCAACAGAATTCAACAACGTATCAAAAAAATAATTCACCATGACCAAGTGGAATTCATACGAGGTATGCTTTTTTTTTTTTTAATGCAGGGATGGTTCAACATTAGGAAAACAATCAGTGGAATCCATCACATAAATAAAAGGACCACGAGATCTTGATAGATGCAAAAAAGACATTTGACAAAGCCCAACACCCATTCATGATAAAAACTCTCAGCAAAATAGGGATAGAAGGGAAATTCCTCAACATAAGAAAGGGCATTTATACAAAGCCGACAGCCAACATCATCTTAAATGGAGATAGCCTGAAAGCATTCCCCTTGAGAATGGGAACCAGACGAGGATGTCCTTTATCATCACTCCTATTCAACAAAGTGCTGGAGGTCCTAGCCAGGGCAATTAGGCTAGATAAAGAAATAAAGGGCACCCAAATTGATAAGGAAGAAGTAAAAGTATCCCTACTTGCAGATGATATGATGTTATACTCAGAAAACCCCAAAGAATCTGCAAGAAAACTACTGGAACTAATACATTTCAGCGGACTATCAGGATACAAGATAAAAATACAAAAGTTACTTGGACTCCTCCACATCAACAAAGAGAACTTTGAAGAGAAAATCACCAAATCAACACTATTTACAATAGCCCCAAGAAGGTAAAATACTTAGGAATAAATCTAACCAGAGACGTGACCTACACAAAGAAAACTATAAGACGCTACTGCAAGAAACCAAAGGAGATCTGCATAAGTGGAAAAACACACATAGCTCGTGGATGGGAGGACTCAACATTGTGAAAATTCTACCCAAAGTGATCTACAGATACAATGCAATCCTGTTCCAAATTCCAACGACATTTTTGAATCCAATGGAGAAATAAATCACCAACTTCATGTGGAAGGGAAAGAGGGCCCAGACAAGTAAAGCATTACTGAAGAAGAACAAAGCGAGAGACCTCCCACTACCTGATCTTAGAACCTATTTTACTGCTATGGTAGTCATAACAGCCTAGTACTGGTACAACAACAGATACATAGACCAATGAAACAGAATTGAGAATCCAGACATAAATTCATCCACCTACGAGCAGCTGATATTTGACAAAGGCCCAAAGTCCATTAAATGGGGAAAAGACAGTCTCTTTAACAAATGGTGCTGGCATAGCCGGATATCCATCTCCGAAAAAGTGAAACAAGACCTATACCTCACACCATGTACAAAAACTAACTCAAAATGGATCAAAGACTAAATATAAAATCTAAAACCATAAAGATCATAGAAGAAAAAAATAGGGACAATGCTAGGAGCCCTAATGCATGGCATAAACAGAATACAAAACATAATTAACAATGCTCAAATGCCAGAAGAGAAACTAGATAACTGGGAGCTCCTAAGAATGAAACACTTATGCTCATTGAAAGACTTCACAGAAAGAGTAAAAAGACAATCTACAGACTGGGAAAAAAGTTTGGCTATGACATATCTGATCAAGGTCTAATCTCTAAAATTTACAAGATACTGCAAAACCTTAACAACAAAAAGACAACCCAATTAAAAAATGGGCAAAGATATGAATGGCACTTCACCAAAGAAAACATTCAGGTGGCTAACATGCATGAGGAAATGCTCATGATCATTAGCCATTAGAGAAATGCAAATCAAAACTACAATGACATACCATCTCACCTCAACAAGGCCAGCATTAATCAAAAAAACAAAATAAATGTTGGGGAGGTTGTGGGGAGACTGGAACACTTATAAACTGCTGGTGGGAATGTCAAATGGTACAACCACTTTGGAAATCAATTCAGCACTTCCTTAAAAAGCTAGAAATAGAAGTACCATATGATCCCGCAATCCCACTCCTTGGAATATAACCTAGAGAAACAAGAGCTGTCACACGAATAGACATACGCACACCCATGTTCATTGCAGCACTGTTCACGATAGCAAAAAGATGGAAACAACCTAGGTGTCCATCAACAGAAGAATGGACAAACATATTGTGGTATATGCAAACAATGGAATACTATGCAACACTAAAGAACAAGGAGGAATCCGCGAAACTTTTCACTACATGGATGAATCTTGAAGGCATTATGTTGTGTAAAATAAGTCAGTCACAAAAGGAAAAATATTGTATGAGACCACTATTATAAGAACTCAGTTGTGCTCATGAGGAACCGTACATAGACCAAGGGGCAGCCGTTTGAACAGAACGAGGGAATACTGCATGGTTGAAAATCAAGAAAGGTGTGTGTCAGGGTTGTATCCTTTCACTGTACTTATTCAATCTGTATGCTGAGCAAATAACCCAAGAAGCTGCCTATATGAAGGGGGATTGGTGGAAGACTCATTAACAACTTGCAATATGCAGATGACACAACCTTGCTTGCTGAAAGTGAAGAGAACTTGAAGCACTTACTGATGAAGATCAAAGACAAGAGCTTTCAGTATGGATTACACCTCAACATAAAGAAAACAAAAATCTCTACAACTAGACCAAAGTTTGATGTGGTCAGAACTTCATTTTGCTTGGATTCACAATCAACACCCATGGAAGCAGCAGTCAGGTAATCAAAAGATGCATTGCATTGGGCAAATCTGCTGCAAAAGATCTCTCTAAAGTGTTGAAAAGCAAAGATGTCATCTTGAAGACTAAGGTGTGCCTGACCCAAGCCATGGTGTTTTCAGTCGCTTCATATGCATAGGAAAGCTGGAAGATCAAAGAAGAATTGATGCCTTTGAATTGTGGTGCTGGCAAATAATATTGAATATACCACGGACTGCCAAAAGAATGAACAAATCTGTCTTGGAAGAAGTACAACAAGAATGCTCCTGCGAAGCAAGGATGGCAAGATTACGTCTCACATACTTTGGACGTATTGTCAGGAGGGATCAGTCCCTGTAGAAGGACATCATGCTTGGTAAAGTAGAGGGTCAGTGGAGAAGAGGAAGACCCTTAATGAGGTGGATTGACACAGTGGCTGCAACAATGGGCTCAAGGATAACGATTATGAAGATGGTGTAGGACCGGGCTGTATTTCCTAGGGTAGCTGATTCGGAACTGACTTGGCGGCACCTAAACAACAACAATGACTAACGATGTTGAGCATCTTTCCATGTATTTACTGACCATTTGTTTATCTTTTGTGAAGAAATGTTCACTCGAATCCCTCACTCACTTTTCAGTAAGGCTATACGTCTTTTTATTATTGAGCTGTAAGAGTTATATGGAAACCCTGGTGGCGTAGTGGTTAAGTGCTACGGCTGCTAACCAAAGGGTCAGCAGTTCAAATCCGCCAGGGGCTCCTTGGAAACTCTATGGGGCAGTTCTACTCTGTCCTATAGGGTCGCTATGAGTCGGAATTGACTCAACGGCACTGGGTTTGGTTTGGTTTTTTGGTAAGAGTTATATATTCTGGATACAAGTCCCTTACCAAGTATGATTTGCAAATATTTTCTCCCAGTTGTGTTGTACATAGGGTTGCTACGTGTTGAAAGTGACTCGATGGCACCTAACAACAACAATAGCTCCCTACCCCATATCATGCCTGTTCCTTCAGCCCGACAGCCCTAAGGGAGGGCAGTAGTGGGAAGGGGTCCCTTTCATTTATTCCCTAAATTTGATTTTTCTTCTTATAGTGGTCCGCAGGCTGGTTGGCCCTTTCTTCCATCTACTCATACCTACACATTGCAAATTACGAACATTCCTTTAAGCTTGCAGGATGTGAAACTAAGGCACCCCTCAGTTTTAGTCATCCACAGATATGTAATTATTATTTACTTACTTTAGTAGTGATTTGGGGAAGGGAGAAGTGATTGCCCTGGATCCAGAGTTTCCTATTTAGCTGCCTTTGAGCTCCTCGAGGAGAGGCTCCGTGTACTGTCACCTGGCATAATCCCTGACTCCCAGGGGAGGCTCAGCAGACACGGGCTCACGAATGGATAAATTCATGAACGCATGACACTTAGAAAATGTCAGGCCATGTCCTTGTTTTTGGTTCTGAAAATATGCTTATTGTGTGACAGGACCGAGTCTTAGACACCTTTGTGCCTTTGGGTACCTACAGGGCCTCGCACAGTGCTTGGCACATTGTCGGTGCTCAGTTGGTGTCGATGGCACTGAATTGAATGGAAGAGACACCTGCAAAGGTGCTGCCTCTGCCTGGTGGAGGCTTAGAGCCACCTAGGGCAACTGACAAGCTGCTCTGGCCAAGGTTGGAGAGGCTGTCCTGTCATAAAGCCCCCAAGGTATGATGTCACACACAGACCCCACTCTCCCTGAGAAAGAGGCTTGCGCCCTGGGCTCCCAGACTTAGTTGGCTCCCAGGCTTTCAGGCTGGGTCGTGGAGCCTGAGAGGAGGTAGGCGGGCTGCCTGGACACTGGATACTCTACAGAACGCTGACTTCATCAAGGTTGGCGAGTTTGGTAAGCAGGCTTGCAGGCTGCCTCAGTAAGCCCCTGGAGCGGGGTAAATTGTCTTTACCGCCCCTGGCCTACCTTTCCTGCCTCCTCTCCTACTCGGACACTCTTCTCCCCTCTTCTCCTCTCTCTTGGACTCATTCCCTCTCCTCCTTTCCTCCTCCAAACCTCCTCTCAGACACAGCCTGCTAACGTCATTCACCCTGACTTATAAATGACCAACAAAGCTTGCCATTTTGCACGGTTAGCAGGATTCACAGAAAGCTGCTGGCAGGTTTGTTTTTCAACCCTGATCAGGAATTCAATGCAATCGTTGATCCGTGTGGTCGTTGAGCCCCTGCTGTGACCCAGGCATGTGGCCAGGCACTGGATTATAACAATGGGGTGGTTTCACATGGTCCCTCGAGAGCCAGCACTCCAGTCAGGGACAGTATAGCCACCCTCGGAGCACTGAGGAGGGCCGCCCCACCTGAGGGCAGTGGAGAAGTGTGTTCTAGGCAGAGAAGAGCCTGTGCAAAGCCCAGAAGTGAGCGTGCCCAAGGTGGCAGTCGAGTCTTTGTTGTCATCAGCGTATGAGGCCGCTGATGTGGATAAGGTTTCCAGAGAGGCTGTACACCAGAAGAGAGGAGCGCCTAGGCGGGACTTTGAGCAGCACTGACATCTAGGTTCAGGCAGAGAAGGGCTGTGGGAGAGAGGAGGAAAAGCAGAGTGTGAGCGGTCAAGCAGCCTGGAGGGGAGATCCCAGGAGGAGGCCTGCAGGAAGCTGAACCTGAGAAGGCTGATGGCGTCTGTGACCAGGAGGCCACTGGTGACCGTTGGGAGAGGAGTCAGAGGTTTAAGCGCAAACCAATTGCAGTGGGCTGAGGAGCGAGGGAGAGGGGGAAAGGAGGGGCTGACCCCAACTGTGGGCTGCTGTCAAGGAGCGGAGTGAAGGTGGGAGAATTAGGGGAAGAAGTGTGGTTGTAGAGAGGCTTTTTTTTTTTTTTTTAAATGGAAGAGACCATGGTGTGTCTAAACGCTGATGGGGCGGGGCGGGGGAGCCAGAAGGGATGGAAGGCTGAGTACACAAGTGAGAGGAGCCCAGACGCCCAGGCTGTGCGCACAGGAGGGCTGGCCTGCGAGGGACAGCCTTCTCCCTGGAAGAGGCAATGGCCCGCAAGAGGCAGACAAATGGTGGGTTCAGTGGTAGAAACTCCAGGGAGCACCCTTTGCATGGGGTCTGTGTTCTCTGCTGAAAGTGAGACAGGTGGAGGTTTAAAGAGAGCCTGAAATCGTCTGTGTGGAGAACGCCAGTGGGGGCTTGCCAGGCCACACTGGAGACCTCGACTTTCCCACGGCACCAGTCTGTGTGGAATTGTGACGTGGTGCTGGGATTTCAGACCAAGAGGGTATTTTGAGGAGCCTGGGGAGCCTTCCCCAATGCTCCCAAGAATCCAAGAATACTCCAAAACGGTGCATAAACCAGCAAATAAAAGTGTTAGTAGTCTTTTCTTTAATCATTATTAGTTACTATCATAGTTAGCCACCCACATCTGGGGACAACTGACACCACACATTCAGTACAGCAGCGCTTTTTCCCTTTCTTCTTAATCCTAACCCAGCCTGTCTTTCCCATCCAGATCCCCTGCCCCCTTCCCCTCCTGCTCTGAGGCCATTGAAACTAGCTTTTTTTGTTCTTCTGAGGTCTTGGGAGAAATTCCTCAGGGTTTTCCAAACTCCTAGTGCCAGTTCACTCCATGCTGTTTGCATCCAGCTGTGCCCAGGCAGCTGTGCCCTGAACATCCCCCCACCGGCCCCTGACCCATTTCCATCCCTATGTGCCACAGATGAAGCAAACACGGGAACCTGGGCCTGTGTGATGCTACGGCAGTGGCCCCATCTTTTCTCCCTAGCCTGAAAATGCTGTTTGGTCCACGCTGCCAGAGAGAGAGGTAAAGTTCATGTGGGCCCTGCTACCAGGCCCAGTGACTGAGGACAGGGTATCACTTAAGCCTGAGCAGAAGGGAAAGTGGGGTTCTCTGCCCTCTTCCCCTGACTGTTGTGGTACTTCTGGGGCTCAAGGTGGGGGGAAAGAGCAAGTGCTGGAGGAGTAAGAGCTCAGGGTGGAGGCCGGGTCCTGGAAGGTGGGTGGGTGCATGCATGAGTGAGAGAGTGTGTGTGCATGCATGGGAGTGTGTGTGCTACCACCTGGCAGTGCCAACACACTCCACTTGCCCCGAGGGGTCCCAGAGAGAGAGGATGGATCATTGCATGGTCTTTCCAATCTGGGTTGTGGGATCTGTCAGTCCAGAGTAGGGAGGGCTTTGGAGGGATTCAGGGAGAAGAGCTAAACCAGCATTAAATGAGCAACTATGAGAGCCAAAGTACGACCTTGAGCATATCCCACCTGAATTTAGAGACCATCTCAAGAATAGATTTGACACACTGAACACTAATGAGTGAAGACCAGACGATTTGTGGAATGACATCAAGGACATCATCCATGAAGAAAGCAAGAGGTCATTGAAAAGACAGGAAAGAAAGAAAAGACCAAGATGGATGTCAGAAGAGACTCTGAAACTTGCTCTTGAACATCAAGTAGCTAAAGCAAAAGGAAGAGATGATGAAGCAAAAGAGCTGAACAGAAGATTTCAAAGGGAAGCTTGAGAAGACACAGTAAAGTATTATAATGACAGGTGCAAAGACCTGGAGATAGAAAACCAAAAGGGAAGAACACGCTCCACATTTCTTAAGCTGAAAGAACTGAAGAAAAAATTCAAGCCTCGAGGGGCAATATTAAAGGATTCTACAGGGAATATATTAAATGACACAGGAAGCATCAAAAGAAGATGGAAGGAATACACAGTCACTGTATGAAAAAGAACTGGTTGACGTTCAACCATTTCAGAAGGTACCGAAGGAGGAAGTCCAAACTGCACTGAAGACACTGGCAAAAAGCAAGGCTCTGGGAACTGATGGACTACCAATTGAGATGTTTCAACAAATGGATGCAGCGCTGGAAGTGCTCACTCATCTATGCCAAGAAATTTGGAAGACAACTACCTGGCCAACCAACTGGAAGAGATCAATATTCATGCCTTTCCCAAGAAAGGTGATTCAACCGAATGTGGAAATTATCAAACAATATCATTAATATGACATGTAAGTAAAATTTTGCTGACGATCATTCAAAAGCAGCTGCAGTGTATATCAACAGGGAACTGCCAGAAATTCAAGCTGGATCCAGACGAGAACGTGGAACCAGGGATATCATTGCTGATGTCAGATGGATCCTGGCTGAAAGCAGAGAATACCAGAAGGATGTTTACCAGTGTTTTATTGACTATGCAAAGGCCATTCAACTGTGTGGATCATAGCAAACTATGGATAACACTGCGAAGAATGGGAATTCCAGAATACTTAATCGTGCTCATGAGGCACCTGTACATAGATCAAGAGACAGTTGGTCGAACAGAACAAGTGGTTACTGCACGGTTTAAAGCCAGGAAAGGTGTGCGTCAGGGTTGTATCCTTTCATCATACCTACTCAATCTGTATACTGAGCAAATAATCCAAGAAGCTGGACTATATGAAGAAGAACGGGGCATCGGCATCAGGATTGGGGGAAGACTCATTTACAACCTGCGTTATGCTTGCTGAAAGTGAAGAGGAAGCGTTTACTGATGAAGATCAAAGAGCACCTCAACATAAAGAAAACAAAAATCCTGACATCTGTACCAATAAGCAACATCATGATAAACAGAAAAAAGATTGAAGTTGTCAAAGATTTTGTTTTACTTGGATCCACAATCAACACCCATGGAAGCAGCAGTCAAGAGATCAAATCCAGCATTAAATGCGCAACTATAAATGGCCAGCCCAGTCCGGTCTGAGGTCTGGTCCTGCCTTCTGGCTGGAGAGGCCAGATGGACCCATGTCCACAAATAAGGAAGGCAAGAAGGAGGGTAGGAACCAGGGGTTCCTTGTGTGCTCCAGGCTCCAAGTCTGGCTGTTGGAGGGGTAGGCAGAGGCATGGGGTCGTGTCTACCAGCCTGTACAGCCTGGGCTGAGCTGTTGCAGCTGAAGGGTTTATTCATCCACAGATGTGGACACCCTGTGGTTGAGTAGGTTTTCGGGCCTGGATTTGGGGGAGGGGTGCCAGTACCCACCGGGGAGGGCAGGAGAGACCCCAGCCTCACGCTACTCAGCTCTCCTTTCTTCTAGCCTGTGCAAGTCCCTGTACGTAGTACAGATCTTCCTTCTTGCAGGTAAGGCCCGGGGAGACTGGCTCCTACCCCAGGGTCATCCCAGTCTCTGCTGCCCACCAGGGCTCCCTCCTGAGGCTGCATGTCCCTGGCTGCCCAAGGCGGCCACACTGCTCAGAGCAGGGCTGCCCTTCTTTGTCCCTCTTCCTTCTGCATCCTCATAGTGAAGCTAGAATCTGAACTCTTGTCTAATTCTAAAACCCATGCTTTAAAACAACAACAAACCCCGCACAACCTAATAGCAGCCTACGACAGTGGTCTTCACATCTTTGCTTGCACACCTTTTTAAAAACTGGGTACACCCTCACACATTTTAAGTGAGTATCTAATATTTTTCATCACAAGTTTAAATAGTTCAAAATGATGGGATTTCTGGTATATTGTAAATATTGACATTTTAAAGTAATTACATCTCTCTTCTAAATATATTAACCAGTCTTTTGCCACTGTCCTGCAGGAGCGGTGTACTATTATTTCCCGAAATCTGTGGGGAAAACAGACACTGACCATGAGCTTGCTGGGGAGCCATTGCAGGTAGAGACTTCCATCTGTTGGAGGCTGGGAGGGTCCCCCTGTAGCCTGAATAGGGGTCATACTCCACAACCCCAAACGGTCAACCACCTGTGTATATCTGGATGTATGTGAGTGTGAAGGCTGCAGAGAAATCCCTTGTGTCTCTGGCAAAGTGTCAAAACAGAGGCCCCACTCCCCATGGGCTGGCTCCATGTCACCTCAGGTCTTGGAAAGTAACCCTGGAGTGTGGGTCGCACTCATCTTTGAATGGGGTGGTGTGAGCCAGACACCCTCCTGGGTTTGCACATCTCCTTGATGTCCCAGGTTCCAGAACCCATGGCAGAAGCTCCTACTCCCAGCTCTGGGCTGGAAGAGGACAAAGGGAGGTTGGGTGCCCGCTGCAGGCAGCCCATCTGTTACTTATTTACACTCCCAACAGCTCCCATTTCAGAGATGAGGAAACTTTGCCTCTTAGAGGGGCACTGACTAGACTCAGGCCACCCAAAATGAGCCGAACAGAACTACACCTCTTGTCTCTGAAGGCCTCCTAATCCCCATCCAGTGCTATTGGGAAAGGGGGTTCCATGGGGCAAGGCTATTTGTGACCCAGCAACACTGAGGAGCTGTGAGCCAGATGTTCTGAGAGTGACTCAGGGAGGGGAGACCCCAAAGGATGTCCACATTGGCAGGTGCCTTGGAGATCATTGAGTCCAGCCTTTGCTGCCTTTTTTCTCTTTTTAAATTAATGAATTTCCATTTTTAAGTGTTTTAGTGCTGTCAAAGATGTGCTGGTACATAGTTTGAAGAGTGAAAGTTTTAGAAGACTTAAAACAGCTGGCTTTTGCCTCACCCCTTCTCAGCCTCAGGGTGGGAACATTTCCAGCTTCCAGCCTTCCTAGCGGCAGCCTTTGCTTTTTGCCTCCCTATTTCTAAACAGAAAGCTTATCTTGCTTTTTCCTGATTTTTCAGATTTAAAGATTATCTGATGAATTTCTACAGTGGAAGATGAGGATTTAGGTCTTACACCAAGCGTACTCTTATTGCCACCTCCAGCACACATTCAGCTCTCTTTATCCTTCCACTATCGTTGGAAATAGTTTGTGGCAATGTAAAATTTTAAATCTGAGTAATGACATCTTCAGTTGTTAAAGATTCCTAAATATCACTTTTACTTTTTTGTGGCTTTTTAAAAAAATATCATTTTGGCTTTTAAAATACTTCCTTTTCCCCTCTGTAGGCTCTTTTCATTCATTTTAAAAATTGGTATAATTTATATTAAGTAAAATCCTTTTTCATGTGCACTTCTGTGAATTTTGACAAAGATATGTACAGGTGCATAACTGCCACCACAACCAAGACACAAGACAGCTCCATCGCTCCAAAAAGTTCCCCCTACTCCCTTGAAGTTCTCCCCACAGCCTGGCAACCAGTGAACAGCTTTCTGCTCACGTAGTTTGGCCTTTGCAAGAATGTCATAGAAATGGAAAAATATACAGTGTGCAGCTTTTTGAGTCTGGTTTCTTTTCATTGAGCACAATGTATTTGAGACTTACCCATGTCGTATCGGTCACTTGTTCCTTTTTATTGCCGAGTAGTATTCCAATGAATGGATGGAGCAGTTTGTCCCTTTACCAGTTAAGGGCCGTTTGGTCGCTTATAGTTCTTTGTTGATTACAAATAAAACTACTATATATATTCATGTACAAGTTTTTGTGTGAACACAGGTTTTTCATTCACTTGGGGTAAATACCCAGGAGTGGGACTGGGGTCATGTGCTACGTATACGTTTAGGTTTGTAAGAAACTATCAAACTGTTTCCCCAAGTGGCTGTAGCATTTTGCATTCCACCAAGGATGAATGAGAGGTTCCAGTCATTCCACATTCTCTTCAGCACTTGGTTTTGTCAGTCTTGCTTTTGGTTTTTTAAGTCATTCTAATAGGTGTATATCATATCCTTTATGAGTAAATATTCAGGGTTTACATCATGAAGGCTAAACAGTATTCCCAACTGAGTCATGTAGTGTACTGTGATTACACTTCCTTGTGTATAAGTTTGGTGTGTTGGGGTGGTTTTTTTTTTTTTTTCTTTTCCTTTAGTTTTCTCTGTATCTACATTAATTCATCCAAACTGTCTGCCAAAAATATAAATCTACTTTCAATGCATTTAGACACTTCAGGTAATTTCCCGATAGGATCTTCTTCATGGAGACATAACTCATGGAGCCCCCCATCCTCCTGCTTCCATCTGGGTGGGTTTTACTTGAGGCCTGCTGCTCAGCTGTCTTCCTAGAGTTTCCCTTCTCCAACCTCCTGGGGAGCACTCCAATTCCTTCCTGTGTTGGATCTCATGTTATCCTCTTTCTATGTTACTTCTTTGAGGGGTACTCTTGAGACCCTACATGTCTGAAAGGTTTTTATTCATACTTGACCAAGAGTCTGGCTATTTCTAGGTTGGAAATAATTTTCCCACAGAATTTTGAAGATATTTCTTATTGTCTTCTAGCTTTGGAGGTTGGTGTTGAGAAATCTGAGACAAACTGAATTTCTAAATTTGAGACTTCTTTTTTCTTTATATCTCTGCAAGTTTTTAGGTTCTTCTCTTTGTCTTTAATGTTCTGAAATTTAATGATGACAATATCTGATGTGGGTCTTCCTTCATACATTGTCCTGGACACTTGGTGAGTCCTTCTCTTCTGGAAATTCATGTCCTTCAGTTCTGAGAAATTTTATTGACCCAAAAAGGAATTTATTTATTTGATATCTCTCCTACCACCCTAGCTTGTTGTCTGTTCCCACTTTCTGAAACTTCTATTATTTAGTTTTTTGGGTTCCTGAACTCTTCTCTCTCTCTGTTCTACTTTCTGGGGAAATTTTTTTTCAATGTCTAAACTTTGCTTTTTCATTTCTGTCATGTTTTTACTTATCAAGAGTTTGTGGCTTATTGTTTGAATATTTCTTTTTTAGAGATCTCTTGTTTCCTAAATGCAAAGTTTTATCTTTCTAAAGATATCAAATATAGTTTTTCTGGAGCTTCCTTTAGAGGTTTTCCTTAAATATCCAGTAGTCTTTATGCAGGTACTGACAGTTGACTGGGCAGGGAGATCTCACCTCAGCCTCCCCTCTCTCTTTGTCGTGCAGCTCATACAGGAGACAATAAGGCCAGTGTGGGGGCTGATGGATAAGTGCTATCCTGTGACCACTCAGGTGGGTGAGGGCTGGGGACTTCACTTCCCCATTGTGGGGTGGCTGTCCTGTGAGGGGGGACTGTACCTGGAGGGAACGGGCCGGTCAGGGAAGGACCCCAGGTCACCCATAGCTGGGTGTCACATGTCCTGTTTCTCTCTGTAGAGACGCACAGCCAAGAGTTGGAAGAAAGAGGTCTCAGAGGTAAGTGAGTCCTGCCCAGGAAGGGCCTTGGATTGTCTCACCCAGAGCTCCTCCGGACCCAGGGACTCCCCAGCTCACAGCCCTCTCCAGGAAACTCCCCACCCTGGCCCAGCTGGGATGGAGAAGGGAAGGACTTCCCCTGGAAACAAGCGTGAAGAACAGGGGAAAGGATGAGACTTTGAGGGCCTTTCTGCTGTCACTCTGTTTTCTTGTCCCCTCCCCACCAGACCATGACCCCCAGGGCACAAGGAGGCCTGAATCATGCTGCCCACAAGCAAGAGGGTGAACCCTGGACTCAGGAAGAAGGGAGGTGAGGTCCCCAGGGGAGGGAGTGGCCAGCCCCATTGTTCTTGCTAAGAAGGAGGTGAAAGAGGAGGAGGAGGTGGCAGAGACCCCCAGCTGGGAGGTGAGGACAGCCCACCACAGGTCCTACTGAGAAGCCCTGGGTCACCGCTGGCTGGTGGCCATGGGGCAGGGAGGGAGCCAGGCTGCTGTCCCTGAGAGCAAGCGGCTGTATGTGGAGGTGAGAGGCAGCAAGCATGGCTTCAGTCCACTGCTGTGCCCCGTCTTGCTCCCCAGGAAATGAAAAAGGTCCAAAACGAGGCTGCTGTAGACCCTTCTGGTAAGATTGCCGACCCCACCCTGCCTTCCTCCCTAAACTGTGGCCCTGCTGGGGTCACAGGGCCCAGCCCCTCAGGTACCTTCCTGCCCCAGGGGAGGGGCGTGGGGAAGAAGCCAGGTGACAGATGCTGGCCCTTCCAACCCTGCCCTCCTGCTTCCTCCCTGGGTTGGGAGGCCCCCAGGGCCACTCCTCTGAGGCTGGCTGAATACCTTTTATCAGTGTTGACCTGGACATGGGTGGGGTTTCCAGGCCCTAGGAAATGTTCCTCATGGCGAGGGACCCACAGGGCACCCTTTGTGCTTTTTAGAAGCCTGAGCTGGAGGGCAAGGTGGAAAGGTCCTAAGGAAGCTCTGGCTGGGCTGGGTCCCGGCCTCCAAGACTTACAACCACAAGTGACACAGTGTCCAATAAACCCCCAAGCTGCTGTTTCTGCAGGCCTGGTGTCTCCTGTCAGGGCCCACATCTTCTCTCAGACAAAGACAGTCTGCCGCATCCACACTGCCACAGGCTGCAGGATCACCGCCTCCCGCCACCACTCCCCAACAGGACAGAGGGTTACTTACTCTGCAGGGGTCCAGGGGGCCTTGGCTGGGCTTCTGACTCAGTGCCCAGGGACAGACCTACTTCCCTGGGGTGCTGAGAGGGGGAAGCTCCCTGTCATGGAGTGTTTAAGATGCTGGTGAGAACCCCTCAGGGGTGCTGAGGGGGACTGTAGCACGAGGAGTCTCTACAGTGGCTTCCAGCCCTGAATGTCTGTGGTTTCTGACCCAGGCCGTTATCCTAATGCACCAGAGGGTTTGCCCAAGACTCAGGTAACAACAGTCATTATAAACGCTTGGGTGCTGCCTGGTGGCCCGTTCTGAGCCAGCCACTTGTGGGGATGGGACAGGTGGGAGGGCAGCAGCCCACGACGGGGGCTACAGGCCAGCAAATGTCAGAGCAGGAGACTGGACTCAGTGGCCATCGGCGTAGCCCTCTCATTGGCAGAAGGGGAAGGAGAAGCCCAGGGCAGGGAGGGACTGGCAGGGCCACACTGTGTAGGGCCAGTGGCAGGACTAGAGCCAGCCTCTCTTCCCATCTGCTGCCCACCCTACTGTTCTCCCCTGCCTCACCCTGTGCCCCCCTGGGTCCACACGGGCCCTCATTGCAGGGGCACTAGTCCTGCTATGGCCCTGTCTCCTGTCTGAGCTGGCCACTCAGAGGGTGGCGCCCTGGGCTTGGAGCCTAGCTGAGCATCCTCCTCCGCCTCCAGCCCAGCTCCGCTAACAGGCAGGGCCTGTATGTGAGCGCCGTTGTAGGGCTGGGTGGGGCCCATCCAACCTTGGGGAGGCTGACAGGCTCAGGGAGTTGGCTCACTCCTGAGCTGCCATCAGGCCTTCCCCAGAGAGCAATGGCACCCCATGACCCATTCATGGCTCCTAACCCTGGCAGCCCACTGCCTGGCCCTCCGTTTTCCCCACCGTTTGGGGTAACACTGAAGTGAGGTAGGAGACACGATGGTTCTAGCTGAGCCGTCAGCCGCTGGTGCAGCCTGGGTGGAGTCGGGCCTGATCTGTGGACATACAGGCTGAGTGAGCCCCTCTCCATCCCACCTGGGCCTGGGCTAACTCCTCTGAGCACCCCATGTTACCCCTCGCCCCACCGGACAGCCCAGAGCCAGGGCCTCTGCATTGACTTTGTCACCAACCCAAGAAGACAGTTTTGGGTGCTGAATGGACAGAAGGGTAGGGCTGGCAGGCTGCTGCCTTCTGAGCCTCAGTATGCCATCTCTCAAATGGTCTGGAAGATTGGCCGGGGCAGGGGACAGGCAGTGGTCCCCGCAGGCCACTGAAGGCTCATCATATTCCGGGGCTGGTCCGGGCACAGGAGGGACCCAGACACAAGGTGGGAGCCCCCAGACGTTTATTGTTGGTCAAGGTGAAGCTAGGGAGCTGATTGGGGCTTGGTGCCTTTAGCGGGGCACAGCACAGAGCTGGTAGGGGAATGGGGTGAACAGGAAGGCATAGACACCATGGTCACTGGGCCGGGGCTGTCCGGCAGGCACCGAGAAGCTGAAGCGCTGCAGGAGGCAGGTGAAGAAGAGAAAGAGCTCCATGCGTGCCAGGGGCTCCCCAAGGCATGAGCGACGGCCTGTGGGTGGGCATGGGGGCTCAGCAAACCTGGGGGACTGGGGTCCCCCATTAGAGACACCCCTGGGAAAGGGCAGGCGGCTGGGCGCCCCACAGACACCTGCTGAGAAAGGCATGAAGGCCTCCTGCTTCACGAAGCGGCCCTGGGCATCCAGGAAGTGCTCGGGGTGGAAACGGAAGGGCTGCTCCCAGACAGCCTCATCCTTCAGCACCGATGACAGGTTGCAGATGAGCCTTGTGCCCTGCCCAGGAGATGCCCAATGTGGGTTGGGGTCTGGCCAGGGGATGCCTGGCATCTGTCTGGCACATGCTGGACCCATTCAAGAAACGCTCAGCCCAAGAAGTTACTTGGGACCCTCCCTGTCCCCAAGGCACGGCCAGGTGATGTGTCTCCCATGGGTGCCATCACTGCCACCTGTCCCTGATGCTCCTGACTCTGCCAGCACTCTGTGGCATGTTCAGTTTGCCCAGCCCTGCCTCTGCTGTAAGCCCCACACCCACCAGGCTGGGCACACTGATGGGCTGGGTCCCTGGGGATGGATGGATGAACAGCCTGGCGCCTGTCTAGGCTCCACCTGGCAGAGGCCATACCAGGTTACAAGCTGGCAGGTGGTGCTGAGCTGGGATGAGGGAGGCTGCAGCCCTACCTTGGGGATGAGGAATCCCTGCACTTCAGTGTCACAGGACGTCATGTGAGGCACGCCCAGTGGCACTATGTCCCCAAAGCGTTGCACCTCATGGACCACTGCTGTGGTGAAGGGCATGCGGGCCTGGTCCTCCATCTGAGGTTGCCGAAGCCGCCCTATCACCTCGTCGATCTCCTGCTGGACACGGCCTGGACAGACAAGAGTCCCCCCACTAAGCCAGAACCCAGGGGCCCGGACAACACCCTTCCTGTGCCCGTAAGGAGAAATCCCCCTGTAGGGACTCTGCCCACGTGGAGGAGGCCACTGTGACAGCTGCCAGGGCCCAGCCTGGTGTCCCAGTGAAGCTCAGGGTTGGGGGGAGCTGTCCGTTTCCCCCTGGGCCACCAGCCCAGGCTCCTCACGCTGCACGTCCGGGTGCAGGAGCATGAGCAGAAGTGCCCAGTCCAGTGTGGTCGAGGTGGTCACCATCCCAGCGCTGAACAGGTCGGCCACCACCCAGCGCAGGTTCTCATTAGTGAAGCTGCTCTCGGGTTTCTCCTTGGCCTGGGCCAAGCAGAGAGGGTCAGGCCAGGGGGCGGGGGAAGCCCCAGCTGGCCCCCGTCCTGTACTTTTCAGTCCTGCCCGGTCACAGGGCGATCCCAGTCCCCACCTGTCCCTGCCAGAATGGAGCCTCAGTTTACATACCCACGCCCGTCAGAGAAGCCGCCTCTCACCTTCTCCACCTCATCCAGGAAGGCATCGGTCAGGTCGCGGGGCGGCTGGGCCGGGTCCCGCGTCTCCCGGTGCTCGTCGACCAGTTTATCCATTAGGACCATGAAGGCCTTCTGTGCCGAGAAGACCTTGCCGGCCAGCCCTGGGATGTTCACCAGCACCGGGACCGCGTTCAGCATCTGTGCCGCCACAAGAAGGCGCGAGGTCCTTCCTGTTCTCAGTGCGTCCCAGGCACCTCCAGGGGGACCCCGGGCCTACCTTGGCTCTTTCTGTAGCCCCCCATCCCTGGAATGCCCTTTCTCCAAAGCCCCTAATACAAATGTGCGTCCGCGAAGGTCCAGTTGCTCAGCGAGGGGGCCTCCTCCAGGAAGTTCGGCTTGCCTGCGCCCCCCGGCCCCAGCGGCCCGTCCTCCCCTCGCCCCCGCACCGTACCTCGCGCATGAAGGCTGAATCCTGCTTCAGTCCTGCGTCCACCAGCTCCAGGAGTTTGAGCAAGGTGGGGTCGTCATAGTCGAAGCGGCGCCCATGGACGAGGGAGGCGATCACGTTGCTCACCGCTTTGTTCAGCAGCGCGTTGGGCCTGAAGGGGCGTCCTGGTCGGGGGGCGCGGGTCACAGGGCGCCTCTCGACCCCGTCCCCGCCCCGTGCCCCTCAGTCCCAGCTCTCACCAGCCTGGGCAGCGAAGGCGGCGCAGAGGCAGGCGGCCTCCTCGGTCACCCACTGCTCCAGCGACTTCTTGCCCAGGCCGAAGTTGCGCAGTGTGGACAAGGAGAAGCGTCGCTGCTCGCGCCACGCGTGCCCATAGCGCGCCAGGATCAAGCCTGGGGGAGCGGGCCACGGGCTCGTGGGCGGGGCCGGCAAGCACAGGTCCCGCCCCAACCGCCGGGAAGGCCCCGCCCCACGCCCCACCCCCTGCCGGGACACGCCCCGCCCACCCGCCGCCCCTCCCGGGGCTGCCTGGCTTTTATCCCGGCGCCCAGCAGCGCCATGCCAGCTGCTTGTGTCCCAATAGCTGGATCTCCGGGTCGCCCCCAGCCCAGACCCCGCCCTGACGCGGTCCCGGGCCCCCGCGGTCACTTGCCTTGCGCCCGCGGCCCGAAGCCCAGGTGCTCATAGACGGGTACAGGTGGGCGGTCGGCCGTGTCCTCGCCGCGGAGCACCAGGGCCTCACGCACGGCTTTCAGCCCGTTGAGCACAACCACGGGTGTCCAGGCCAGCTGGATGCTGAACACGTCCCCAAAGCGGCGCCGCAGCTGTAGGTCGAGGGACAGGGCGGACGTCAGGCCGGGACTCCGCGGCTGCTGGACCCAGTCTCAACAGGCAACCTTGGTGGACCCCCTGGACCACTAGCAGCAGGTCAAGGAGGAAATGTGGCCTCCTGACCTCGGGGGTCACACCCCCTCTGGGTCGAGAACGTCAGCTGGGTCCCACCGCCCAGCTATGATTTTGCAAGCCACCCAAGTGGTCCCTAAGCCCTAGGTAGCATGTCATTTTACGAGCGAAGAAACCAAGGCTCAGAGAGGTGATCCGTGAGACCCAAGTCCCTGGAAAAGATTTGATGGGAGTCACTGCACCCCTTTCCCCTCCAGACCCTGATTGCAATGGTGCTCACTGCTCAGTCCCCACCCCCATTCCCAAGGCCTTTTCCCTGAGGTCATCAGGAGACTTGGGTCTTGCCTAATTTCCGTGTCGTCCACTGGATTGCAAACCTGCTGCCGAGTCCCACCCCACCTCCTGACCTTCAGTCCTCTCCACCCCTCCAGATTTTTGTACTTCAAAAATCCAAACAGTCCTTCTGGCCTGCACTAGCCCCCTCCCCCAGGAAGCCTCCCTAACCTGCCTTGTCTTCTGGGCCAGCTCCTTGTCCAGCCTGTGGCTTCACCCGCCACCCACTGTCCTGTGGTCAGAGGGTGTCCAGGGCTTCTAGTGCCCTACCCCACCTGCTTCACCTGGCCTAAGCTGTATGGCATGTCCTGGAAGTCCAGCTGCAGCAGGTTGCCCAGCCCAGGCATTGGCATAGGGCCTGGAGGGTAGTTTGCAGCCCAGCGTGCACGCCGGTGCATCAAGTCCACCATGAGCAGGAAGGCGGCCACGGCCACTGCCAGAAGCACCAGGCCTTCCCCAATCAGTAGCCCCATGGTTGCCTCACTGCCTGCCGGGCTCCTCTGATGTGCTGCGTGGAAGCTCACAGAGGTCCACCTGGGGCAACCCCGTGTGCACCTGACACTCTCAGACCAAACCAGGTTCCAAGGACCAGATCTGGCACCCACTACACCCATTTATATAAGGGACAAGGACTGTACTTTGCCCTCCACCCTTAGCCAATGTGCTGTGAATCAATGTTTGCTCTGCCCAGGGCTGGGAAGGATCAGCCTCAGGATGGCCCCAGCAGGCCTAGCTTCTCCTGCCCTCTCCAGGGTGGGGGGTTGGAAGAGACCTAAGAAGAGAAGTCCCCTCACCCCCACACCCTAAACTTTCTAGTTCTGAAGGATCTGCAGGCATCTGGCCTGGTGAAGGAGCTACCAGCATGACTTGACCTTCCTGTCCCACGGGTCTCCTCACGCCCTAATGTGGTACAATCTGGTCCCCAGGACAGGCCCTCATCCTCCCACCCCTTAGCTGCCACATCCTAGAGTGGCCTTCACTCTCAAGATTCGTTGCTGTCACTTGGCTGGGGCCACATGGGGGGAGGGGAGATGAGGTCTTCAGTTGCCCTGACCTCCTCACACTATGCAGAGCTGACACACACAGACTCACACACAATCACAGACACAAACCACTCACATACATTCACACATCCCAGAAACCGCCCCCACACAGATGCACATTAACACAACACTCATGTTCACACTGACATACACACACTCATACCACTCACACACATGCATACCCAGCCTCAAGTGAGATGGGCATTTTCCCTTTTTGACTGAGCCACCAGGAAGCTCAGGGCTCTAGGAGGCTTAGTATAGAAAGGACTCTGCCCTCAGAGGAGCGAGTCTGCTTACCCCTTCTCCTGATCATTTGTCCTGGACTATTTCAAATTCTTTTTGGAAGGGGATGGAAATCCAGCAGGACGATGTGGCTTTCTAAAGCCCTCATAGGCCCCCTGAGACCACAAAGCGATGAATGGACTCTTGGGCCTCCCACTTGTCGATCTCATCCCATCCTGCTGTGCTTGCCCTCCCCCCGCCTCAAGCTTCACCCCTCCCAAACCTGCCTGTCAACCCCTACTGAAGGCCCCAGCCTCTGAGGAAAGGTGCTAACCTGGGTCCCAGACTATTCCAGTGAATGTGGCCTCCAGGCTAGTACCATGGCTGCCAGGCCGTCCTTCCTGCCTCCAAGCAGGGAGTGACCCCATCAGCCAGGGCAGGGCTGCTGCCCACAGGCCTCAGCCCTGCTCCTTCTTCAACGGTGAAAGGGGTGGGATTCGGGCTGAGTTAAGTCAATTAAGTTGATTGAAACCCCAAGACCAAGATGCACGAAAATAGGATGGCAGTGGGGAAGCAGCATTTCCCGGGCAAGAGGGTGGGGAGAGTCTGGGAGGGACTGGTCTGGGTGGAACTGCTCCACTTCAGGCCCCCTTGCTCAGCTTCAGGTGTATGAGGCAAGTTCTCATTCTGGAAACCCTGAGGTGTCCCAGGGTCTTGAAGGGGCTCTCCCTTGGCTGAGGATCCCCAGCTGGTATCCTCCAGCATTCCCTCTCACTACTCACAGTGAGGATCAGGTTCTTCCCCAGGTGCCCTTTGAACAGCCCAAGTCCTGTCAGACTCAGAGATGGGAGCCTGGGGGCTGTGTGCCCTTGTGGCATTGGCTTTTGATGTCTGTGACTCCTGCTTGGTCTGTGACAGCAGTGTGGAAGCTGCTCCCTGCTTTTGTGAGTTCCCATAACCCCACTCTTCCGCCAGACCGGTGGGCAGAGGTTGTTGGGGTCTTCCTCAGTTTACCCAGCCTACCTTGTGTCTCGCCTTGGCCAGAGCTTGGATTGTTTCACCAGTGCTGGACCTACCAGTCACGCTGGGTGCCAGGCTGGGTGCCAGGGGACCTGGGGGGTAAGACAAGTGGGAGGTTCTTCTCCTAGGTGTGCGTGACTGAGGGGAAAAGGTCGAGAGTGATGTGCAAAGGCAGCAGCAGGGGTGGGGGGCGGGGAGACTGCTCTGAAGGTCATGGGACTGCAACAGGGCTTTCTGGGAAGGCTTCATGGAGGACTTTGGCTGGTGACACCAGCGAAGGTGCCACAGAATACCCACGGCAGGTGGGGGTGCAGGGCCGTTGGAGCCGGACTGTGGGGAACTGGGCCCTGGGCTTCCAATTTTGAGACCACTCAACAGACCAGTAGAGAAAGACCCTAGACACCCTGGGGACTTCTTGATCTGGCCTGTGTCCTCCTGCCTGGCCTCAGCTGAACGTTGACGTCCCAGTTGGCAGCAGTTTTTCCCGGGAGGCTATCAGGGAATCGAGGTGATGTGAGTGAGACTGTAGGATGGTGTGGTCTGTCACAGCCCCTTAAACATGGTGGTCCTCCATAAACTATATTTACCCTTCGCTTGTTGGTGTGCCACATTCTCCCAAAGTACAGCCACCCTAAGGGGCATGAAGGGCAGTGTCCTCCGATGCCTGGGGCCTCCAGGCCATGGGGAGAGCCTGTCATCACCTTTCCCAGTCACTGCAACCACAGCTTCCACTTGGGGCCCTTGTGTGCCAGGCGCTATTGACTCCAGGCACCCCATGGCCCTGAGGCAGACAGCTCAGGGAGACAAGGCTCCACCTCCCCATCCACCACCCTCTCTTGGCCACTGCTGGCCCGTCTAAAGTTCTGTCACTGCAGTGTACAAAACACTGCAACTTTTGTGAGGAAATCACTTTGTCCCAGCCTGCCCTCTGCTCTGGCGGAGCTGCAGGGGCTTCAGGAGTGCCCGGCCCCTCTGGCAGGACAAAGACTCCCACCAAAACCAAACCAGACCCATCGCTGTCAAGTCCGTTCCGACTCACAGGGACCCGACAGAACAGAGTAGAACTGCCCCCCAGAGAGTTTCCAGAGAGCGCCTGGTGCATGCGAACTGCCGACCTTTTGGTTAGCAGACGTAGCTCTTAACCACTATGCCACCAGTTTCCAAGACCCCACATCCGTGTAAAATGTGCTGTGCCTGGGCACTCATGCTGCGCACAGATGCGCGTGAGGAGCGAAGGCTCATTGCTGGGCTGGAGTGCTGCTCCGGGTCAAAGTTCATTCCAAAGCCAGTTCAAGCAAAGACCCAGAAGGACCGCGATGTCCAGCTCAAGCGTCAGCACGCCAAAGGGAGCAGAAGAATAAAACGCAAGATGAGGAGCATTTGCCATCAGGGAGACATTTTCCTCCAAATACCCATTCTTCAAGTCTTGCGGTTTTACACTTAACACCTGGAGTCTAGGTTCCATTTCGGCAGCATCAATGCCCAGTCGTGACCAGAAGGGGAACCGAGCTGCTCACGAACCGCTTTCCTCTGCAGGTCCTGTCCGACTGCCCGCGCGTGCTCCCCCGGCCCGCTGCACCCGCACCCCACCCCGGCTGGGCAGAACGAGCAGCGGTCCACTCGGCCTGACGCAGCCATTAAAACGAAACCAGGCTGCCATCTGTGCAGCGTAAACCGATGAGCACACAGAACCCATTTGTAATTGCTTATTTCTACTTCGCGACCTTCCTTCCCGGGTTTCTGTTCTCTAAAACAGCCCGTTAACGTTGCATTATTTATTTATTTATTTTTATAACCTTTAAAATTAATGTTGATTAGAAATATGTTCTTCTATCACCTGAAGCAGATCTGACTGTCCCTGACATGGGTGGACTCGCACCGCCCAGGGAGGAGCAGCTGGCGTTCTCTTCCAGGCTCGGGGTTCCGTCCTGGGCTCGGCTGCGAGACTGCCCTCCCTGCGCGAGGCTGGGGGCTGCTAGCCAAGGTCAGGGGGCAGCCTCCCCTGAAGCCGAGCCCACAGCCACCTTCTAGGGGTTGGAGGCGAGGAAGAGACGCATTCATTTTATAGTAAACCAAAAAAGGAAACAAGGTTAAAATGAAGTTTATTTTTTTGATTTTTTTGTTTTTGTTTTTTTAAATAAAACTGTTTGTGAAACAGCTATTTTATCCCCATGGCAGAGTGACCCCTGAAAGATGCACTAACCCCTTCTTAAGGCCTTAACAAGATTTTTTTTTTGTTTTTTCTTTTTTTAAAACTCAGATATTTAAAAATTATACAATTTACAAAACAAAAAACAACACAAAGAATCGTGTAGCACAGGGCTGACAGGCCCTCTTTTCCTCTATAAAAATGAAATAAAAAACGAAACAGGATAACTGGGTGATCCCGGCCAGCGTGACCCACCGACCCCACAGAGTAATCCTGCGACTGACGTCTCCTGTCCAGCAGCGGAGGCCTCGCCCTCCTCTCGTCCCCGTGGCGCAGGACACAGCTGCCTGGACTGTGCCAGGGACGCCACCCCAAGGCGGTCACCCCTTGACCCTGCCTGGTGGTCCCACAGTTGCTATGCATACTTGGTGAGGCCCGTGGGGTTTGCCAGCCAGTGACCCAGGACCTGGCCATGACCTTGGGGTCTCCGCCAATTTAACCCCCCCAAAAAGATAAAAATTTAAAAAATAATAATAAATAAATAGTGTTTCTGGAAATGAAAAAATTTATTTTTGTGTTTAAACATCATTCCCCCACTCTTGAAAACACGGACCTTCCCCACTTCCCTCCCCCCCAAGCCTCCCCAGTTTGAGACAATGAGCGACACGGGGCATCTGATGTGGCTGGCCTGCTCCTTCAGTCCTGGGTGGGGCTCTCTGGACTGGTGTGAGCGGCCACGGGCCAGGCCACACACCCGTCCTTGCGAGATGAGTTTGTTCAGTTCAATTTCACATTTTAATTTCATTGTCATTGGAACAAATTTGGAGTTCTTTAACTAGGATAATTTTAAAATAGAATCAAAAGGGATAGCGCACCTTTCATTTAAACAAAGTCTTTCCAGACTAAAAATAGATTTATATATATATATTTTTTATCCCTCCCTTTTAGTTCCCCCCACCCTTCTCCCACCATCCCCCCTCCCCCCTCCCCCACATTGTCACTATGGAGATTGTGTCCATGGAAACAGCCATTCCAACTTCTTGGGTCTCTTTCCTGTGGTGTCCTGGTTTGGGTGTGATGTAAGAACTGAGGAGGAAGTGCTGGCAGGGCAGGCACGTCAGGGCGGGGGTGGGGGGCAGCTGCGCAGGACGACGGTTTCCATTCCATCACGAGTGTCCACCACATCTCATCTCCACAGTCTCACCTGGAAGAGAGAAGACAGGTGCTGAGCACAGGCCTGGCGCTCAGCACGGCAGCTGACACCTCTGAGCATATGCCCAACCTGCCTGCCAGGTGGCCTGGGCCTGGTCCGTGGTTCAGGAGGCAACTATGACTGTTGGCTGAGCTGGGGCCCAGGGGACGCTCGGCTGCGGCATGTGCCCCTTCCGGTGCAAGTAAAAGGAACCGAGACTAGGAGTGAATCCCTGCCCCTGCAAAGGCTGGTGGTCCTGGCTCCGGGCCCTAGACCCTCGGCCTGCAGCTGTGCTCAGCATCCCGATAGCCGCACGGTGCGCTGGGTCTGATCTTAGGCCAAAGCCTTCCAGCGGGGCCCCCTCTCACCTGAGGGCACCGTCTGCCATGCACCACGAGCACCCTGCCATTCTGCGGAAGAGACCCCTGCAGCCCACCTCACGACCATGTCAGGTGGCCAGCACCCACTCCCCATGACCTGAGCTGGACAACAGGCCCAGCCCGTTTCTGATGAGGATGGAGGCTCGTGCAGAGCTGGAGAAACCGGCCCCCTGGCTCCTGAAGAGCCGAGGCCCACCGGGTGTCCATGGGACCAAACTTCTCAAGGAGTTCCTTTAAAGACTGTTCAGTAGGGAAAACAAGAAAAAAAAAATATTCTCTGAGCACCTGCTCCGCACCAGACACTGTGCCTGAGGCTCTAGGGGCAGGATTTCTCTCACTCCCATCCTGGAGACGCTGAAGCTCAGAGAGGGGAGACACGTAGCCACAGGCATATGTCTGCTCACAGAGTTGGGAATGGGGCTCCCATCCAGTCCACGCTCCTCTGACGGGCCCCCAGGGACTGTCCTGGAGCCATCACTGAGCCTGACTGCTGTGTGGCCGTGTCCACCTGCAGGGACATGGCGGAAAGGAGACGGCTGAGTCTTGCTGCACAGTGGCCCTGTCCACTTACAGGGACGTGGCCAGGCTGGGGTAGCGAGCTGTAGGCAGATGCTCTGCCAGCTGCAGCCGGCACAGGCTGAGGGAGCTTGCTGCCAGTTCTGTGCTGAGTTTTCCACAATTCTCTTTAAAAAGCATCTAGACGCTCAGCCGCTGGTGCACAGGTTCTGATCTTAGGCCAGAGCCTTCCAGCAGATCCCACCCCCCACCCTCGCACAAACTCACCCCCTTTCCTGTTCCTCTCTGGCTTCGCCTCTACAGGCCTGCACCTGGGCTGGGTCGACTTGGAGCAGCCAGAACCGAATTCTTACTGCAGGGGAGGGCATGGAGGGACCTCATTCTGAACCTGCACTGATTCAGGGCACAGTGCACACCGATTCTGGGATGCAGTAATTCCTTAAATGAATACTCCGTGCTGCTAGTGCCAGGCTCTGCACTAGGACGCAACGTGAAAGAGGCCAAGGCCCCTGCCCTCACGGAGCTTACAGTCTAGTGGAGATGAAGACCACGAAAGGAGTAAACAAGCACCTCAGGGTTGCAGTGATGTGAGAAGGCCCCTCTGAAGAGGTGGCTAGGAAGAGGAGATGGCACCAGTCACATGAAGGGTGGAAGACACAGGGCTTCAGGCCACCCAGCGCTGCCTTTGTAGGGAAAGCCAGGTGCCAGAAAGTGGGATGTCTGTGTACCTCACTGTCCCTTCACTGCCATGCTAGGTGCCCAAGGATGGCAGCTCTACCCCAGCGTGGGGCTGTCTCTCTCAACGTTCCCCATCACCGGGGCTTTTGCACAGCCCACCCGGCACACCCTGGGCCTGAGGGAGGAGGCCTGCCTTCACCACAATCTGCTGATACTCAGAATGAGACATGCCCGGGAGAGGGTCCTGCCTCGTGGGAACGGCACACAAGGACAACACCTTAGAGGGACAAGACTGGGCACAGACTCTGAGAGGCAAAGGGTCCAACTTCAGCGGACTTGATGCTCCCCTACTGACGCCCCTTGGAGCAGCAGGCTCAGGCCCCTTCCTCAGCCCGTGCCTCAGTTTCTCCTCCTGCAAACACAGCAGCAGTGATGCTGGCCTTGGGAAGTGGAAGCTCATGGTCCCACTCTAGGGTCCAGGGCTGTCCAGGGGAAGGGACAGGATGAACACAGTTCTCCAGAGGTGACTCACCCACCAGGCCCAGGCCCACACTTTTCCTTTTTCGCACACAGAAGTTGGATTTCCAGGGCAACAACGAAAAGTACCAAATGAGGAATGGCTCTTCCCCCTAGCTGGATCTTCATGGCACGGTCCAGGTCCCTATAAGGAGCACCTTTATAAACCCAGCACACCCAGCAGGGAGCTGCAGAGCCTGCCCGGCGCAGAGACCCAGCACAAGCCAGGAACACGGAGAAGGGCCGGCAGAGGCTGTTCTTCACAAGCTGCCCGGACAGCTACCTTTCCCTGAGGACTGATCAGAGGGAGAGGGCGCACGGTCACCTCTCCCACTCCGCTCAGCTCCCTCCATCCCCAGCCCTGTTCCCTGGAAGAGGGAAGGAGAGTGGTGCTCTGTGAGTCGCTCACCCATACCTAGCAAAAGGCAGACCTGACCCAGACCTAAGAAGTGCTCAGGGAGCCTGCCTGGGCCTGTCAACAGACGGGGCGGCAGGCAGATCCCGCGCTGGCAATCGGCACAGATCTACCGAAGAAATAAGGAGTCCTTTAGGGCTGGTTCACTTTACTGGAGGAGGAAAACTGTCACATTCTGAGATCAATGAGATTTTTCCCTCAAGTTACTGTAACTCAAAATACTTTTAGGTATCCAGAGAAAGGTGGGTACCCCCCAGCTGTAATGGGGTGGGGGCCCACACTGCACCAAGACTCATCAGGGAAGCGCAGCTGCCTGGAGGGCCAGGGCTGCACCCATGTGAGGGTCCCAGGTGGCTGGAGCAAAGCCAGGAGTCCTCCTTTCAAACACGAAGGACCTTTAAAAGAATACCGCTAAGGCTGCCAGTCTGCCCCAACCTGCTTCAGTTTTCCTTTTCTCCACAAGCCATTTTTCACATGCCTTGGTGACTCAGCAAGCGGAGGGATGGAGGCCACGTGTGGCGCAGTGGGGACCTAGCTAACACCCTGCTTCCATGGACAGGGGCCAAGGCAGCCCTGACCACGGTCCCCATACTCACAGGGGACACTCAAACTCGCCAGACTTTTAAGAATAAGATGAAATCAGATGCTAAAGTCTACTCAATCTCTGTGGGGATTTCCTTCCTTTGTACTTTTGACAAAAGAAACTCTTCAGACTACCTGAGGAGAAAAGAAATCTCAAAGAACAAAACTTGGAGAAGGAAAAGACAAAATAAGCTTTATAGGTATGGAGTAAAGTGAAAAGGCTAAAACAGAGCACAGGCTGAGACCTTCTCAGAGCCCTTTCTGAGCCAGGGGAAGAGCGGCTGAGGGAGATGCAGCCCCACAGAGTGTCCGTCCCAGTAGCCAGGCGTGTCCTGCCTTCAGGACCACCCTCCAGGAGGTCCACTCAGCAGCTCAGCCCCCAAGGGCTGACTTCTGGGACCGTGACCCTGACCCCAACAGGCAGTGGCATTTCTCCACGATCTGGAAGGAGACAGGTAAAGCTCCCACCACCTTCCCACAGACATTCTGGGGAGCTAAGTAAGAAACGGAGCAGCATTTTATCCAGTTGCTGTTTGAAACCCAGCCTTGCTCACATTTGGTTAAGCCTGGAGGTGCAGCTGGGGGCGAGCAGGGGTGACGGGGCGCCTGCCCGCCCGACTCACCTGTGCTTGCTGTACTCTCCATTCCCACGAGCACACTGCCCCCCTCACCCCCGCTCCGACTGTTCTGTGCTGAGGCTGCCTTTGGCGGTCTTGTTCTGCAAGGGCGGGAGAGGGCATGGGAGGGGAGGCTGCCGGCGGCCAAGCCGAGAGGAGACAAGACAGGAGGGACAGAGAGAGAGACAGGGAGCCGGGAGGGTGGAGGCAAGGAGGGGAGTAGCACATGGAAAACGAAAGAGAAAGAAGAGAGTCAGTATTGAATGACAAACAGGAGATTTTCAGACAGGATTTTCTGAGGCAAAATGTGACCATTTAAACAAGGGAAGTTTCAAAAATAAAAACATGTAAATTAAGTAAAAATAAAAATCCTGCGATCTACCTCTGGAAAAAATTTAAAAAGAAAAGCGCAGACAGGCATCTTTCAGGAACATTTCGAGGGCCGGCCTCTCGGGAGGACCTGTTTCTAGTACTTTCTGGCTCTACTTGAAGGTTGTACAGACTGAGGAGCCAACGACCACCAGATGTCAGTGTGCCCTAAGCCTGAGGAGGCAGCATGGGCACTGGGAGACACTGCTCCTCCTCCATGCCCTCCCGGCCTCCGCACGGAGACATACCACATCTTAAACACATGGAGTAGGGGTGAGGCCCTCAACTGGGAGCCCCTGGGTCGATTCTGCTCAGTTAAAACCTTGATGAGACTGTGAGTTCCCCAAAGCCCTGGAGTCAGCTCTGCTACTTCCAGCCTGGGAAAACGCCTTTGCATATGTGTCAAGCCCTAGAGCCAATCTTACATGCCCACCGTGAACCGGGGTTCCGTTAAACCAACATGGACACCAACAGTTTTATGGGGTTTGATCTTCTAATCCCCCCACGCCCGCCATGCGCACATTTTCCCCAGCCCACTCACACCGCGTGGGGTGCTGGCCCATGACATCGGTCTCCATAAGCACCAACCGCTCCACCTGCCCAGGGCCAGGAGCGGGTCGGCAGCGCAAGACGCTGGTCCTCCAATGTGTTTGGTCTCTTTAGGTCTTACCAGTGAGCCGCCCCGACCCCAGGCCTGCTCTCGGGCCTCTGACTCACCTTGTGCTTGGGGCACCTCAGCGAGAAGTTCTCCTCATGTAGCAAACAATCTACGAGAGAGAGGGGACAGTCAGAGGGAGACTGTGGGCGCCAGAGCGTCCCCTGTGGAGGTGACAGGCCCCACGTGGTGACTTTTAACAGGACATTAGAGACACCCCAAATAAACTCCGGTACCTCGACAAGATGGAATATTGACAGTCACATAAAAAAATTAACATTTTAATACTTAATGGTGTGGGGAAACACTTGTGGGGCAGCAGTGCTTCAAAAAGCAGGATACACAGGGGTCTATGTACAGCCCTAGCTTTATTAAAGGGTTTCCTAGGCTTCAAAAAAAGACTGAAAGAAAGTCTACCAAAGTACAACCGTTGTTCTCTTTGGGTAGTATTATTACGGGCGATCTCAATTTTCTTTGTATTTTCTATATTTCCACGACAACATATTTTAATAACCAGAAACCACCCCCCACTAATGTTGTTAAAGACTTCAATTCTAGGTCAAGCCAAACCCTCCTCCTAAAAACCTGTCAGGCCCACAGACATCTCTTCTGTGCCGAGTGAGCCCAGTGGCCGGCAGAGAGGAGGCTAGGGCAGAGGCCAGTGCCACCTTCGCCCTGCAGCCCAGGTCCCCAGGAGAAGCGCCAACACCAACCTGATAATCCACACTACATGTTCAGAGAAGTGAAAACCCCATGAGGCTGAGATTCAGCCTTGAAGCAGAAATTACTTGCTCTAAGGATGAAGACAGTGGTCAGCACAGGAAGCGGACAGACCCTTGCCTTGGGGTGAGAGGCCTGCAGCGCAGGGTGAGACGTGGAGGGTACAGTTCACTGTGTGCCTTGTCTCCCGGGACCGGCAGCCAGGTCGCCGCGTAAATCGTGGCGGCAGAATGTTAATAAGTATCGATCACATCCCCAGTGTGCTTCCAGCACCTCGGCAGCGGAGCCGTGCGCTCTCCCTTAGTTTTGTGACAATATTCAGGTTTAAACTGAGATCCAGGTCAGCAGTGTGATTAGCGACAGGTTTCAAATGAAATGGTCCTAAGCAAGGGAACAGTGGCCTAAATGAATCAAAAAGGACCTTTGATCATTTGGCTCAGCCCCAAGCCCTTGCCAGGGCCCCATTATCCAGGAGTGGGCATAGTCTCTTGGCTCCCAGGGAGTCCCGGCACAAGGACTTAGCAAGTCATCTCCAAGCCTGGGGCCCCTCTCCTGGCAGGCCAATAGCATGGCAGCAAATGAAATGTGTTCATTTAAAACCCACAAGTACAGAGTGTGACCAAGACTCCTGCTGCTCCAATCTGCCAGAAGAGTTTCTGAACAGCGGGAGCCGCGTTCTCCGTACCTGGGCTGGCAGCGCCGCCTGCTGACAGAGCCTCTAGTTTGGGCCAAAGTGAAACAGGAGTGTGCAGGGGGGGCTCAGCCCCCTACGCCACAGGGGTTACAGAAACGAGCACAGGCAGCACCTCATCACAAAGGCACAGGTCCCCTCATCACCAGAGAATGGTGACCAGCCGTGAGGGACCATCAGTAAGACACGTCTTAAGTTAGGAACTGGGTTCCCTCCCTCTCAGTTACAAGCAGAAAAGAATCAAACAACCTAAGTACACGCTGAGGGCCCACCTGGAACTAAGGGCAGGGACTTCTGGAAGCAGAGGTCTCCTACACATCTGCCAGAGACAAGGTCCACTTTCGACAACAACTGCCACGCAGGAACACGAGTGGGCCTTATCCACTCTCAACACACCCACAGGCCATCAGAACCTGCGATTCCTGGTCCTGCAGGTCAGCACCACAGAAAGACTTGGAAGGGGTTAAGGAGGCTCTTCTTGGCCACCTCGACCAGTCTCCACAGGGGAAGTGGGGTAAGGAGTATGCTGACACCCCCTCTGGAGACCCTGCACGGGCACCTGACTGACCGCTGCCTTGCCAGCCAGCGGCACAGTCTGGATAGCCAGCCAACGGCACAGTCTTGAAGCTGTTTTCTGTAGCCGCTGGCCACCGCTGCACCATCCAGGGGGCCCAGCCAGCACCTTCACTCCATGAAGCCAAAGTGAGTGCCTCACTGGATGTTCACACAAGCCAGAAGGGCTCATGAGGTGGCCTGGTCAACAAGATGGCTTCAGACAAATACTCATACCCAGAAGAGCACTTCACTCGCTGCTCTGTGGGCCTAAAGGCAGGCGGGCCTTGCTGAATGCCTTATGACGAGCTCCACAGAGCTGGAGCGCTAGCGCCCCAGCCCAGCCGAGGAGGGACGGAGACCAGCTGGGAAGAGACGGGTCTAATCTCTGCTGGAGCTGCCAGGCACCAGTCGATTCACAATCTACCCCCGAGCCAGCCTACCACTTCTGTTGGCAAAATGCAGCGTTGGGATGCGGGTCCCTGGCTGAGGGGGCAGTGGCGGGAGAGGTAGCTCTGGCTTCAGGCAGGGACTCGGGGGAGATTAACCGGGCAGGGCCACTGCAGGGTCCTGGCTTCTGGCATGCAGGGCTGTGAAGACCACTGCAAGATCAAAGTCTGCAGCAGAGAGTGCCCTGAAAACCCGCTCCGAGGTGGCTGCAGAGGGTCCCATTCCCCACAGTGTTTCTTCACGAGGGTAAAAGAAAAGCCCCCTCCCAGCGAGGTTCTTTATTCACAGTGGAATTCTTAATGAGCCAGCAGACCTCTTGCTTCCCTCTGTGCCAGCTGCTGCAGCTCAGAGCCTTACGTACATGAAGGCGCCTGTTCGAACCAGTGCCACGCTCTCACCGCTGCACTCCCCCACTGGAGCCATGTCCTGCACCTGTGACCCAACGCAACGTGCAGTCCAAAAGCTAGCGTGACGTCAGAACGCAGGCTCAGCACCAGTCAGGTGGGGAAGCTGCAGGAGCCAAAGATGCTATGAAACAAAGATTCGGTTTCCATGGAGATGTCCCAGGTCATAAAAGTCTTCCCTGAGACATCAATAGCTCTTTAAAGGCCTGGGCGGTTGACAGCGAGGCAGGGAGGAAAATGTTAAATTAAACTGTTCCTTACTTCACACAGAACCCAGGCGCCAGAGACAGGCGCTCTTCAACCAGGAACTTGTTTTTTACATAATTTGAAAGAAAGTCACTCGGTGACCTTTTTCCTGGATACAAAGACTCGTGCACAGAAGAGGATTCCTGACGCAGACTGTGGGGAACAAACACCTCCACAGAGCAGTGCAGACCTGAGGCATTGTGACTTGCGTCATCAAAAACAGCCAATACATTCTCAGGACATGGTCACTTACGAGGCCACTCCGGCCTCGGCTCTTCCAACGGAGAAGCAGAGTATGCAGTGGCCTGATAGCGAGGCCAGGGTGCCCAGAGCCCCTTGTGTCTGTCTGCCCCAGGTAGCCTCCTTGCCTGGTACTCAGCCTCCAGTTTTGTTAGACAGAGATGGTACCCACTCACCTGGGCAGGCAGACCAGACAGGTGCCAGCACAGACGTGACAAATACCACTTGCATATTAACATTCTGCTAACCAGGCAGCCTTTGCTTTCTCTGCCTGTAGTCGGTCGGGCATGGCGGTCTGGACAAAACTCCCCTTCCAGAGAACCCCACCAGAACTGCCCGAGCTTCATCGAGGCAGCTCTAAGCCTGTGCTGTCCAGCCACTAGCCACTCGTGGCTGCTGAAATATGTTTACATTGATTTAAATAAAACTAAATTAAAATTTTAGTTTCTCAGCCACACTAGCCACATTTCAAGTGCTCAATGGTCACATCAGGCTGTGCCTGCCATCTCAGAGAGCACAGAAACAGAACTTTCCTGTCACTGCAGAAAGTTCTACTGGGCAGCACTGTCTACTTCCTGTGCAGGAGGCAGGCTGTGAGCTGGGAGGAGAGGGCAGCCCCCAAGGTGGGCCCCTGCTGTGAGCGGGCCCCCAGCACGGCCATGCCCCAGTGTGCACAGAGGAGTATCCTGGTCTCCACCTACCTGCTCACCCCAATTCTGAGCAGAGCCTCTGTTTGGGAGATTTCTTTTCACCCAGCCACCAGCACCACGGCCAATTCTTGCAGCACTCCCCATATAAAACTAACCACAGCCAAGACCTAATACTTAAAAACCATTTAAACTAGAAAAAGAAAACAAAACACCTTGCTGTAACTAGGACATTAGAAAGAAAAGGTGATCAGGTGGCTCGAGAAAGGACTTAACAGCTGGATGCTAGAGGATGCTAGAATCTGCCAGACCACCACGCAGGGTGCAGAAGAGCTCAGACCCAACATGGCAACAAAAGCAGATCCCCACCAAGCAGTGCGGAGTAGGACAGAGAACTGACAGGACAGGCTGAACCTCAACCTCCCGGAACAAGACACTTCAGGGCTCTCTACCTCTTATCCCCCGCCTGTCCCTCTGGTCTAACAGTCTCCCTCGCCGCCAAGCTGCCATTCAGGATGCCTTATTCTCTCCCTCTCTCTCACACACACGCACGCTTTTACAAGAATCTAACTTTTTTTGGCACAAGGAATACCCTTCCACACCTTTCCTGTTCTTTTTAGCTGTTTCTCCTACAGAAACTTGGAAAGAAGAGGAGGGAAAGCAAGAAGGTGCAGAGGAGATGTTAAGGGAAGGGAGAATGTGCTCAAGCCAAGGTCAGGGGTGCCGAAACATTCCTGCGTGGGAAGGAAGTTAGGCAAGACCAACTCTAGATTCTTTCCAAGCCTGTCGGCTCCCTGTCCCTGTGCTTTATGCCTCTGTATGTTTCCGTCATCTGGCCAGCCACGTCCTCTCCCCTCTCCCTGCCATGCCAAATCCAAGTCAAGCCCACCTCCCAGAGACAGCTCCACGGCAGACCCGGGATGCACTCACAGGCAGCACCCACAGTGGCACGCACTGCACTCCCTATCCGTTTCTCTCTCTCCAACCTGACTGCAAGCGTTATGAGATCAGGCGCAGTAAAGGAGACACATCTAATGCTCAAAACTAACTGCTGAAGAAGTCCATCTGCTTAGGAGACAACAGTCTAGAGGAAGAAGGATGATCTTCCCAGGCTCCTGGGGCTGAGGCAGAGCTCAAGGCCTCGGCATCACTCAGTGGACAGTGCTTCTTGGTTAAAAGGGCTTCCTTCTGTCAACAGTTATCACACAGCAGAAACACTGTCCTCATCATCTCAACAGATGCAGAAAAATGCTGGCCAAAACCTAACACCTCTTCATGAGAAAAACACTCAGGAAACTAGGAATAGAAAGGAACTTCCTCAACTCAATTAAGACCATCTAAAAACCCCACAAGTAGTACGCTTAATGACCAACGACAAGGCACCTCTCCCCACTTCTTCTTCACACGGTATGGGAGGTTCTAACCAGGGCACTTAGGCAAGAAAAAGGAATAAAACACATCTAGGTTGGAAAGGAAGGACTGAAACTACCTCTACGTGCAGTTAACACAATCTTACAGATAAAAAACCTAAGGAAATCACTAAAAAACTATTAGAACTAGTCAACGAGTTTAGCAAGGTTGCAGGATACAAGAACAATATACAAAAATCTACTGTATTTCTACACACTCACAATAAACAATTTAAAAATGAAGTTAAGAAAATAATTCCATTTACAACAGCATCTGTGATGGTTAAGATTGTGTGTTAACTCGGCTGGGCCATGACTCTCCGTGTTTATATGTGCTCACTCCCATGATGGGATCTGTTGTGAGCAGCCAATCAGTTGAAAGGGAGTTTCCTTGGGCGTGCGGCCTGCATGTGAATGTAAGCTGAGGCTCTGGCTTTACATAAAGAACTCTTGCAACTCAATAATAAAAAGAAAAATAATCCAGTTAAAAAAGGGGCAAAGGATCTGAGCTGACATTTCTCCAAGGATACACAAACAGCCAATAAGCACATAAAAAGATGCTCAACATCACTGGTAATCAGGGAAATGCAAATCAAAGCCATAATGAGATGCCACTTCACACCCACTAGGATGACTACAATAAAAAATGTTGGTGAGGATGTACAGAAATTGGAACCGTCATATACTGCTGATGGGAATGAAAAATGCTGTAGCTACTTTGGAAAACAGTCAGGCAGTTCCTCAAAAGGTTAAACAGAGTTACTATAAAAAAAATACAACCCAGCAATTCCACTCCCAGGTATATACCCAAGAGAAAGGAAAACATGTCCACACAAACCCTTGTATGTGAAGGTTTGTAGCAATACAATAGTCCCCCACTGCCCCCCGCCAAAGCCTAAACGCCCGTCAATCAATGAATGGATAAACAAATATGATATATATGTATATATCTATACAACGGAATATTATTTAGCAATAAAAAGCAATAAAGTACTGATACATGCTACAGTATGGATTAACGCTGAACATATTATACTAAATGAAAGAAGCCAGTCACAAAGACCACGTACTGTATGATTCTATCTACATGAAATATCTGGAACAGGAGAAAACAAAAAGTCGATTAGTGGTTGCCCAGGGCTAGGAGAGAGGTGAGGGGGAAAGGGAAGCAACGGCTAATGGGTAGAGGTTCTTGTTTGGGGTGATGGAAATGTTCTAAAATTGACTGTGGTGATGGGTGCAAAATCCTGTGAATATACCAAAAACCACTGAATTGTACACCCTAAACGGGTTAATTGTATGCAATGCAAATTATATCTCAAAGCTGCTATTAAAGAAAAACTCACCCCATTTCATTGCTTTTTATTATCCTTTCTGCATTTCTTTAAAATTTACAAATAGTACTGAGTCAGCAGAGAGAAAAAGAACTACAAAAGGGAAAAAGGGAGAGAAACAATGTGTATGTCTGAATCTTTAGGATGTCTGGACAAGGGTCCACAGTCCCCCCTTACCTGCGTCAATGGCACACGGGTAATGGTATCGGAAGGAGCAGCCTTTGTTGTAGCAGCCCAAGGTGGCGCCTGCCTCCTGGCAGTGGGAACATTTCTGAAAGGAAGGAAGAAGTCAGGTATGTCAGCATCCCAGACTCATCCCTCTCCTCTGGGCTCTTCCTAGACCCCATTAGTTAGACCCCAACACGTCTCTGTGGTTTCAGAAGTTTGTGGTGGCAGAGAAGACTGGTTGCTTTCTAACCTCTACTCACTGACCACACCACAGAAGGAATCCCGCAACAACTTTTTAGGCCAGGCCTCACAAATGTCTCGAATCAACCACACAGAACACCACACTGGTGTGAGACAAACAATCCCACAACACATGGTGGATACACCAGAGGGGAGGGCACCCAGCCCTGCCCCCCGACTGCTGCCGCCTGCCTGCCCACACGTTTTTCTCAGTCTTCACTATCCTGAGCTGCCCACAGATCTTGCCTGTTTATTTCTGCAGTGGAAGCCTGGGATAGGAAAGGGTAAGATAGTAGAGTTATATATAAACCTTTTAGAATTAAAGTGGAATCTGCTTTCTAGTTCTTTGTATATCTGCAGGAAGATTTTATTTTTACTTTTGATCTACTTACCCTAAATGTCCAATACAAGTATACTTCCCTTTTCAGAAAACATGGGCTCCTGTGTGCAGAACTGTATTTTTATACACTGAATCCTATTTTAAATGCACTAGGAAACCTGCCATGAATTTCTGGCTAAGTGAAAAATTATCCTGTAATTGTGACGCTCCTCCTTATATGGCCAGGTTTTCTTCAGTGGGGCACATCTCTAGCTTCCCTATCAGGCTGCTGTGAGCGCACGTGTTCCATCAACACTAGTCACTGTAAAATCCAAGCGTAAGTGGCCCCAGTGAACGAAGGATGCACACTCCTTAGTGGCCGAGGCCCTGCTAGACAAGGCCGAACGGAGGATTCAGACACTGGTGCAGAGGAAGGGCTCCCCACAGGCACCCCCACCTTTCCCAGCACGGTGACTAACGGGTGCTCTTCTCCCTCTTTCCCACAAAGGCAGGCAGGGATGAGGGTCCTAGAGGAGGTGAGGGTGGCTCAGCACCTCGCCTGGGAGAGCAGACGCAGACCTGGACGGTGCCACGGTCGTACCCCTCTCACCCACAGCGGGCAGGGACTTGCTGATAGGAAGCTGAGCCAGCTTCCCCGACTCTGACGCTGCTGGTAAAACTGAACTAATGTGACAACGGTGAACCGAGGGGTGGGGCACTGCCATGCATGCCTGGCATGGCTTAACTCTTTCAGTCCTCATAACCACCCCACTTTACAGATAAGATGCCTGAGCACCAGAAGGGAAGCAGCTTGCCCCAGGTCAGGCCCGAGACTCAGGCTGATCTCCCCTGGCATCCTCCAGAGACACTGTAAGATAGCTCCTTGAAGGGGTTTTTCTTAAAAAAATGTTAACTCATGTCACTGAATAATTTATATAGAAATTGTCAAATGAAAACCTAATTTGCTGTCTAAGGCCTCACTGGAAACACAATAAAATATTATTAAAAAAAAAGTTTTTCTTCTCAGAAGACCAAGATCCTCGTGGGTGCCGATAATCAGTAAGTGTTTACCATCTGCCAGCACACCCTTGCCAAGTCATAAAAGACCACCTGGGTCTCAATTAGCCTGAGCCAGTGGTGGGCTTTTAGGAGCGCATGTGCCTAATGTTTCCGGAAGTCTGCAGGGGAAGGGGCTTCTCAGACAGCCTTGCCCCTCTTATAAAAGGACAACGGGGGAGGAACAGGCATCTTCTCACTCAGCCTGTGTGAGGAAAGGATAGTGGGATCTGTGGTAACCATCTTATCACCACAAGTGACAGCCCTGAAGACACAGCCAACCTGCTGAAGGTAATGAGACAACGTGGACCTCACGACACTCCTGAGCGCTAAAGTAACCCCAGGACCACCTGCCTCCAGACTTCTTATTCCGGGGAGGAGACATCTTCCTCGCCGCTCCAGGAAGGGAGCTCATATTTGCGGCCCTGTTGTGTAACAGTTAAGAGTCTGGGCCCCGGAACCTAAGTAACTGCCTGGTAAGGGATTCCACCACTTTCTGGCTGTGCGTTCCTGGCCAAATACCTACCTTCATTTCCTCAACCTGCAAACGTGGAGGACTAATCCAAGCCCCTGCCTCAGAGAGGTGTGGTGAGGGTTAAATGTGCTAATCCAGCCTTTCAACGGCGCCTGGGCCATAAGTGCCCAGGACACGGAGCCATGATGACCATGTGCCAGACACACTGGATGCTCTACACAGACCATCTAATGAAAAATCACCCTCGGGGCGGGCCTTGCCATCACCCCCAGTTCACAGGCCATGAGAGAGAAGCACAAAGGTGAAGAAGGGCTGCAGGTTGGATCTACACAATGCCTGCCTGGTCCCTTCCTACCTCAACACTGAGCTCCCTGCTCTGAACTGACCCTTGGCCCACATGGCTCATCTGCATGAAAAAAGCAAACTCACCATTCACCAGAGAAGCTACATCAATAAACAGATACACAATTTATAACATCCAAATCCCATCTAAAGGGGCTTAGGTCAGGAAGGACCTTAGACACGGTCTGGGAGCCCTGCTGGCACGGTGGTTAAAGCGCTTGGCTGCTAACAGAACGGTCGGCAGTTTGAACCTGTCAGGAGAAGGACGTGGCAGTCTGCTTCTGTAAAGATCTACAGCCTTGGTCTAGTTCAGCTGTTCTCAAAGTGTGGCCCCCTGGACCAGCGGCATCAGTGCCACCTGTGGACCAGCCTGAAATGCACATTCTCTGTGCTGTAACAAGCCTTCCAGGCAATCCTCGTGCACTCTGCAGTTTGAGAACCACTATCCTAATTCAGCTTTTTAGATGAGGAAAACAGAAGTGCAGAGGTGCAATGATTGGCTGGGCTAGGATTCCAGACTTCCTGGGAGCTGTGTAGTGCTCCACTATACCGCTGTCCCCTGCAGACCCATCTACAGATGATGGGGTGTGGTAGGTGGAATGCCCCCCCACAATATGTCCATCCTAATTCCCAGAGCAAAAGGGACTTCGCAGATGTGATTACGACTATCCAGGCAAGTCTCATCTGGTCACATGGGTCACATCCCCTCCACAGTCAGAGGAATGTGACGATGGAAGCAGAGTCAGAGAGATGCAATGGTGTCTGAAGATGGAGGAAGAAGCCACAAGCCAAGAAATGTGGGGGCCTCTAAAACTGGAAAAGGAAATAATTTCACCTCTAGAACCTCCAGAAAGGAACACTGCCCTGGTGACACCTTGATTTTAGCTCAGTGAAGCCTGTGTTGGACTTCCAACCTAGAGAGCTGTAAGACAACAAATGTGTCTTGTATTAAGCCACTAAGTTGGTGGTAAATTGTTACAGTAGCAATAGAAAACAGAGGAGGGAGGGGAGGAGGAGGGGACGGGGAAGGGGAAGGGGAAAAGAGACTTTTCCTTTTATACTCTTCAATGTAACGAATTTCTTCCTGAAGGAAAACTGCACCATTTCATTAGTAAATGCTGATATCACAGGATCACTGAAACTAAAAGGGACTCTGCGTCTGCAACTCCCTTCTTTGTAGTGGAAGAACAGTGGCTAGAAAGCAAAGTCACCTGCCGAAGACCACACAGTTAGGAAGTAATGGAACTAGAACTTCAACGCTTTCCCTTCTGAACTCCAAGTTCAGTATTGTTTACACTGTGCTATGCTGCCTTCTAGTGTCCTTTGACTCAACATCCGAAAAGCACTTCCTGTGTGCGACGTGCCAAAGGCGGAATATAAAAACTGATCTTTGTAACATTTTCCTATTGATTTCCCTTTTCTATTCCAAAAATCAATACCTAGACTAGTACCATTTCCAATTAGATTTTTATTCCTTTATTTTTTACCTGAAAAGACAATTTACACAATTGTTCTCAAATATTGCAAACAATAAATTCATCATCTGTATATAGGTAAACATCCTTTGTTTCTGACTACACCGTTGTTACAAGCCTGACATACGTTCTTATGAGAGAAAGTCCACCCAATACTGCCCGCCCTCAAAAGAAATCAGACACACAGCGGCGCCTAACACGTGGTTTCTAAGTCAAGACGCACCTTCAAACAAGCACGAGCCCAATCTTCTCTTCACAGTGAATACTTCATCTATCATGGAAGAGATTAAAGGCTATTTCCAAGCAACTGACATTTCATGAGACTGTATATTTGAAAAATGAATAAGATTTTTTATTAGTGTTTTGAACACGTTTAAACCACGGAAAATGGCCCGACACCCACCCTGAGCCTTTCACTAGCCCTTGTCACTGTCTCAGCAGCAGGGCTTACTGACTTGAGATGGCAAACTGCATGGGCTGGGAAGCTCCAAGAGAGAATCCTGCACGCCTGTCCATTCACAGAAAGGCTGTTTCCTAGGAGATGTACCTAACTCACTGCCATCAAGTCAATTTTGACTAATAGGGACCCTGTATGACAGACAGATTAGAACTGCCCCACAGGGTTTCCAAGGCTGTAATCTTTACGGACGCAGACTGCCACACCTTCCTCCCTTGGAGTGGCTGGCAGGTTCGAACCGCTGACCTTTCGGTTACCAGCTGAGTGCCACCAGGGCTCCTTTAAGAGATGGACCTGCAACCTGAATAATCTGTTTAATGCAGTCTCTGAAGGGCTCAGAGTGTCCACACATTTGGGTCAGAGTGTTTTAAGTGTGCCAGGGACGGAGGGTTCCACTTGGGCCTTACAGATCACACAGCTTGCCACTACCGTGCCCGGGATGGCTTTTATCCAGCATCTCACAAACTTTTGCTTCTGCTTACAGTACCTACTTATTGACGTCTGTCCACCTCCCCTGAAGAGAGTCATTCTTGCATCCCCAGGGTAAGTGTGGGCTGATGGAACGTGTGTAATGTTGGACAAGCGTTAGCACTTGGATAAAACCAGAGAGGCTACTCTTCAATATGAGTTAAAAAGCTGATGCTGGTAGAGCTTGGTGAATGTGAAAAAGGTATGCGTTAATTTCTGGCCACCAGCAAGTAATTTTTTTCCTTTTTTAATTAGGCCTCCTGTATCTACGACAGAAGCTTCTACCACCGAGCTACCCACTCCTGCTACAGTGCAGCGACCTGGTCTACATACCAGGAGCTACCCTGTAAGGCCCCGGGCCCATCTTTCTTTGATGTAACTCTGCGCCCTGTCCATTCTTTCAAGAGCACTTCAAGGTGCTGGCTAAAGCATTACATAGAAAACCCTGTATGTTCCTGTTTCCTCAGAGTCAGACAACCTCCTTACGTGTCCTCGGGAAACCAGCTGGAGCATTTTGCTGCTGGTCATTCTCACAGACTCAGGAGAAGGGTTCTAGTGTCCACCTCTGGGATCCACACCTCAACCAGGGCACCACTCTGGGCTTCAATACCAACCACAGAGGGCCAGAGAGACGTCCAGTGACTCCTAGGCCCAGTCAGTGCTTCCGGAAGCACACCACATGAGCTCAAACTGCCCTTATGTCCAACAGCTGCTCCAGCAAAAGCTGGATCTGGTCAATTTAGGAACCAAATCCATTAAATAGACATCTTAAGACATTAAACATTAGCCTGTCATGATGTCAGTAGCATTCACTGTCAGTGGAAAAAGAACCAGAAGATATGAACGGTCAAGCTCGTGTGTGAAAACCATAAAAGTTACCACATCAATTTCACCATCTGTAAAATGGGGACAATGATTTCTGATCTGCCTTCTTCATAAAATTGTTGTGTAAATTAAGTGGGAAAGTGTTTTTTAAACTAGAAAGAGGTATATAATTATTAGGACTTACAAAAATACGTAACTTATCTTCATCTATGTGTCATTTCTTGGCAATTTTTGATGTCAAAATCAGACATAATACATACCAAGTAAAGCCTATAAAAGGAGCCCTCGTGGTGTAGTGGTTAAATGCTGAGCTGCTAACCGAAAGGTCAGCAGTTTGAATCTACCAGCCACTCCAAGGGAGAAAGATGTGGCAGTCTGCTTCTGTAAAGACTATAGCCTCGGAAACCGTATGGGGCAGTTCTACTCTGTCCTACAGGATTGCTGAGTCAGAATCAACTTGATGCCAATGGGTGGGTAGAGACTATTAAAACAAACTAAACTACTGTGGGGGCTTGTGTGTTGCTGTGATGCTGGAAGTGATGCCACCAGTATTCAGATACCAACAGGGTCACCCAAGGAGGACAGGTTTCAGCTGAGCTTCCAGACTAAGACAGACTAGGAAGAAGGACCCAGCAGTCTACTTCTGAAAAGCATTAGCCAGTGAAAACCTTAGGAATAGCAGTGGAACACTGTCTGATATAGTGCTGGAAGGTGAGCCCCCCAGGTTGCAAGGCACTCAAAAGATGACTGGGGAAGAGCTGCCTCCTCAAGGTAGAGCCAACCTTAATGACGTGGATGGAGTAAAGCTTTCGGGACCTTCATCTGCTGATGTGGCATGACTCAAAATGAGAAGAAACAGCTGCAAACATCCATTAATAATCGGAACCTGGAATGTACAAAGTATGAATCTAGGAAAATTGAAAATCGTCAAAAATGAAATGGAACGCATAAACATCGATATCCTAGGCATTAGTGAGCTGAAATGGACTGGTATTGGCCATTTTGAATTGGACAATCATATGGTCTACTATGACAGGAATGACAACTTGAAGAGGAATGGCATTGCATTCATCGTCAAAAAGAACGTTTCGAAATCTATTCTGAAGTACAACGCTGTCAGTGATAGGATAATATCCATACACCTACAAGAAGACCAGTTAATACGACTATTATTCAAATTTATGCACCAACCACTACGGCCAAAGATGAAGAAACATATGTTTATCAGCTGTTGCAGTCTGAAATGGATCAAACAATGCAATCAAGATGCACTGATAATTACTGGCGATTGGAATGTGAAAGCTGGAAACAAGGGAGGACCAGTAGTTGGGAAATATGGCCTTGGTGACAGAAACAATGCCGGAGATTGAATGATAGAATATTTTGCAAGACCAACGACTTCTTCATTGCAAATACCTTCTTTCACCAACATAAACGGTGACTATACACATGGACCTCGCCAGACGGAACACACAGAAATCAAATTGACTATATCTGTGGAAAGAGACGATGGAAAATCTCAATATCATCAGTCAGAACAAGGCCAGGGGCCGACTGTGGAACAAACCATCAACTGCTCATATGCAAGTTCAAGCTGAAACTGAAGAAAATCAGAGCAAGTCCACGAGAGCCAAAATATGACCTTGAGTATATCCCACCTGAATTTAGAGACCATCTGAAAAATAGATTTGACGCATTGAACACTAGTGACTGAAGACCAGACGAGTTGTGGAAGGACATCATCCACAAAGAAAGCAAGAGGTCACCGAAAAGACAGGAAAGAAAGAAAAGACCAAGATGGATGTCAGAGGAGACTCTGAAACTTGTGCTTGAGCGTCAAGCAGCTAAAGCAAAAGGAAGAATTGATGAAGTAAGAGAACTGAAAAGAAGATTTCAAAGGGCCTCTCAAGAAGACAATGTATTATAATGACGTGCAAAGAGCTGCAGATGGAAAACCAAAAGGGAAGAACACGCTCGGCGTTTCTCAAGCTGAAAGAACTGAAGAAAAAATTCAAGCCTCAAGTTTCAACAGTGAAGGATTCTATGGGGAAAATATTAAACGACGCAGGAAGTATCAAAAGAAGATGGAAGGAATACACAGAGTCATTACACCAAAAAGAATTAGTCGATATTCAACCATTTCAAGAGGTGGCATATGATCAGGAACCGATGGTACTGAAGGAAGAAGTCCAAGCTGCTCTGAAGGCATTGGTGAAAAACAAGGTTCCAGGAATTGATGGAATATCAAATGAGATGTTTCAACAAACAAATGCAGCACTGGAGGTGCTCATTCATCTACGCCAAGAAATATGGAAAACAGCTTCCTGGCCAACTGACTGGAAGAGATCCATATTTACGCCTATTCCCAAGAAAGGTGATCCAACCGAATGTGGAAATTATAGAACAATATCATTAATGTCACATGCAAGCAAAATTTTCCTGAAGATCATTCAAAAACGGCTGCAGCAGTGTATTGACAGGGACTGCCAGAAATTCAGGCTGGATTCAGAAGAGGACATGGAACCAGGGATATCATTGCTGATGTCAGATGGATCCTGGCTGAAACCAGAGAATACCAGAAGGATGTTTACCTGTGTTTTATTGACTATGCAAAGGCATTCGACTGTGTGGATCATAACAAACTGGATAACACTGCAAAGAATGGGAATTCCAGAGCACTTAACTGTGCTCATGAAGAACCTTTACATAGATCAAGAGGCAGTTGTTTGGACAGAACAAGGGGATACTGATTGGTTTAAAGTCAGGAAATTTAATCTGTATGCTGAACAAATAATACGAGAAGCTAGACTATAAGAAGAAGAACGGGGCATCAGGATTGGAGGAAGACTCATTAACATCCTGCGTTATGCAGATGACACAACCTTGCTTGCTGAAAGTGAAGAGGACTTGAAGCACTTACTAATGAAGATCAAAGACTACAGCCTTCAGTATGGATTACACCTCAACATAAAGAAAACAAAAATCCTCACAACTGGACCAATGAGCAACATCATGATAAATGGAGAAAAGACTGAAGTTGTCAAGGATTTCATTTTACTTGGATCCACAATCAACAGCCATGGAAGCAGCAGTCAAGAAATCAAAAGACGCGTTCCATTGGGTAAATCTGCTGCAAAGGACCTCTTGAAAGCGTTAAGAGCAAAGATGTCACCCTGAAGACTAAGGTGCGCCTGACCCAAGCCATGGTATTTCCAATCGCATCATATGCATGTGAAAGCTGGACAATGAATAAGGAAGACCGAAGAAGAGTTGACGCCTTTGAATTGTGGTGTTGGTGAAGAATACTAAATATACCATGGACTGCCAAAAGAACGAACAAATCTGTCTTGGAGGAAGTGCAACCAGAATGCTCCTCAGAGGGAGGGATGGCGAGACTGCGTCCTACATACTTTGGACATGTCAGGAGGGATCAGTCCCTGGAGAAGAACATCATGCTTGGCAGAGTACAGGGTCAGCGGAAAAGAGGAAGACCCTCCATGAGGTGGATTGACCCAGTGGTTGCAACAATGAGCTCAAGCATAACAACGATTTTAAGGATCGTGCAGGACCGGGCAGTGTTTCGTTCTGTTGTGCATAGGGTTGCTGTGAGTCGCAACCGACTCGACAACACCTAACAACAACGGAACTAAAAATTATTTTGTGGAACTCATTTTTTTCCTTAGAATATTGCCCAAAAATAAGCAGCACTGAGTAGACTTAGAGGTTTGCTGCCTCACAGTATTTTGTAATTTTAGTTGCCACCTTGTATGTTTCAGTAATCTTTCACCTCTGAGGGTGTGGCTGGTTGGTTCCTGGCCACATCTCCGCATACTTCCCCTTTCAGCTACTAGTCATCATTACTTTCACCATATTTTCCCCCTCTCATTTCTTCTCTCCTTGAGATCAACACAGCAGATAAATGGGAACTGGCTTGAAAGTCTGTGAAGCATTTTTTCTTTTTTTTTGCACTCCTGGGAGGAAGGTGCTAAATAAACAGGGAATGAAACTACACATAGTCACATACAAATTAAACCCAAGCAGTTCAAGAGCAACGAAACTACTAAAAGAAGGCATTCTGAGTACAACTGGAATGAAAGAGTGCCCTTGCAGGCTGGTCCCTCGTACTCTGCAGATGCTGGCCCCTGAGCCTGTGTGGCCAGCAGACTCTGCACACTCCGCTCAGGAGCAGCCTGCGCCAGCGTCACCTGCCAGGCACTCTCCTCCGCTCCTCCCAGCCTGTCCTCACCCTTGTGATGCAAACCCACTTGCTCACAGTTAGAATTGTCTAGAATAATCTGCTATGGCTGTTTCTGGATCCCTTCCTGCCACATCAGTGTAAGGCCCAGCAGATGGTACTGACCCTCACAACACACTGAGAGCCTAACCGCTCATCTTCTCTGCCTCCCGGGACACAGTCACGTGCTGCCCATCAAAATGAGAAAGAAGCGTGTGCATACACACACATGAGCAAACTTTCTTTAATCAGGTCATCCTCCTTCACATATAAAAATAACGGGGAATAAAATCATCTAGATTCCCATTCCTCTCCCACAAAACCCCAATCAAACAGCTCTGCTGATGACCATGAAAAATACTAGTTTCTCTGTGAAAGTCTTTCAGACCACATTGTATCTCTGTAGCAAGTGGGGGTTGGGGCAGCCCTGAAGTGGAACAAACTGCACAGACAGCATGGCCAAGGTCAAAGCACCAAGTGCAGCTGTTCTGTCAGGGTCTCCCAGTGATAGCCCTGGCCTCTGAGAAAAGTCTGTTCCCTTAATTCCGGTTCTATTGTCTTTGTACCAGCAGGTGGGAACGGCCTGTCTGCGGTTTACTGTGAAGTTATGATGCTCTCAGTCAGGTTAGAAAGCTTGGGATTGAAGGGCTTTTTTTCTTCATTAACATTGTCCTTCCCTGTCTTTCTCCACTTCACCTGCTGAATAGAGGCCAGGATTTAGCCACATCTAAACGAATTTAGAGTACACAGGACTTTATGCCATGGGTTCATTCATTTTATCATTCAGCAAACAAATAACGAACTTACTAGGCCTAATATACAACAGTGGGGAAAGTGTCTTTTCTCTTGAAGACTTTATCACATTTCTCTTTTTTGTTGTTCCTGTTTCACGAATTCAGATTTTCACATGTGTCTGTTGAAAGTAAGGCACATCTGTTGTACCTCCGTCAGGTGTGAAGCTGACTGGCTAAGAGAGGTAAAAAGCCAGGCTAGTGCTTCTTTATAGAATCACAAAATACAGGTTATTCTACTGAAAATTAAAAAAAGGATTTTGACTTCCTCACATACTGCTCTTTGGGACTTTCAATTTGCCTTATTGATACGACAATTCTGACACTATAGTATAAAACTGCAAAGTCCAGGCACTGGGAACATGGGTTAGAGGAAAATTAGTAAGAACGTGACCAGTTTGGTCTTCACCAGCTCCATTTTCTCCACCCCTTATCCTTCTTTCACTCAGACACTGGTTTCTTTACCGGTTCTAAGAGTATGTGCAATCAAGGTGCCTCTTATTCTCAGTGATCTTTCCTATTTTTCTTAGGAGTTGATGGTATCAGCTTGCAAGCAGGCAGTAGTATCCTTTCCTTCTTATCCACTAAACACATACTTATTGCATGCATCTGGGCCAGGCAAAGAGGGGGCTGAAAGGGAGCAACATCTACTTGGTATCTGCCCTCAGGGAGCGTACAGATGGCCTGGGGGTAAAGCAAAACCAAGACAGTGCTGTTGCTCTGAGGCAAATGGTGCTTCGGAGCTCCTCCGAACAAGCACTCTCAACCTCATTAAGGAGAACAAGAAAGCATCCCTGGGGGAGCGCTGTTTGAGCTGAGCTGTGCAGAAAGAGTAAGAGCCGCCCCGGCAAAGGGGGCAGAGGGAACAGACTTCCTTGTGGAGGGATGGGGACTGACACAGGGGAGCACAATTTTGAAGAACAGGGAGCTGACATGGGAGGGCAGGGATGGTTAGGGACGATGCGAGAGGATTTCAGGCAGAGCAGAGGTGGAATTCAGGACACTTTGTAGACAAAGCCGACAGGACTTGATGATGACCAACAGCCAAAAGGGTCACGGTGAGCCCTGTGTCCAGTGGTGTCCTGACCGAGAACATCAGTGCCACATGATTCAGAGATGAGGCCACACACGGCACTCTGTCCTAAAAGCTACTTCCTCTTAGAAACATTCCATTTACAGAGTAGAATGTTTTTGGAGTCAGAGTAAAAATCTCAGCTGGGATGATGAGGAATGAGTTTAATTTTAAAAGACATTTTCTGGATAACGGAAGGAAAAGCTGGAAATTCTTTCTGGAACATATCACTCTACTTTCCTGTCGTAGTAAGTAAATAATTAAACTGATTATTCTCTTTTGCCTCAGAGTGATGATTCTACATGAAGAGTTACTCCTATCAGGACCCTAGATAAAGACTGGGTTTTATCCAGGTGATTCCAAGATATACCCCAGAACCTGCTTTTCAAAAATAAATCTCTGCTAGCAAGCTTTTTTCCCCCTTAAATTTTATTTTGTTGTTGTTGAGAACACACACAGCAAAACATACACCAATTCAAGTTTCTACAGGCGAAGTTCAGTGACACTGATTACATTTGAGTTGTGCAACCAGTCTCACCCTCCCTTTCAGAGTTGTTCCTCCCTCACTAACATAAACTCACTGCCCTCTAAGATTCCTATTTAATATTTTGAGTTGCTATTGTCCATTTGATCCCATATAGTGCTTAAAAGAGCATAATGCTTGAGGCAGACCTTTTTTTTTTTACTAGTTAAGCTACTGTTTGGTTTTAAGAAGACTTCAGGAGATAATTTTGGTTTTTAAAGATTATCTCAGAAGAGTTTCAGGAGTTCATCCACCCTCCATGGCTCCAGAAAGTCTAGAGTCCCTGAAAATTTGAAATTCTCTTCTGCATTTTCCCCCTTTTGATCAGGATTCTTCTATGGAATCTCTGACCCCAATGTTCAGTAATGGTAGTTGGGCACCATCCAGTTCTTGTCTCATGGCAGAGGAGGCAGTTGTTCATAGAGGCAATTAGCCACACATCCCATTTTCTCCTCCTATTCCTGACTCTCCTTTCTCTGTTGATCCAGGTGAATAGAGATCAACTGTTGTGCCTTGGATGGCCATTTGCAAGCTTTTAAGGCTCCAGGCACTATGCAACAAACTGGGAGGTAGAACAGAAGCACTAAACATGTTATTAGGCTAATTAATTGGGATGTCCCATGAAACCGTGACCCCTAAAACCTCCAAGCCAAGGAACCAAATTCCATGAGGTGTTTGGCTATATGTAAGCAGTCTCAGCAGCTGCTCTTTTTTTTTTTCCTTGCTGTAAATAGGTCACACAACTTTTGCCAATTCAACTTTTACTAGCAAGCTTTTTTTTTTCTGTACCGTTTTCTTATCTCTCCTAAAGTAGAGGGCAGAAAAATAATTCCAGCTCAGTAAGTATTCCACAGTAAGTATTCCAGATAGTTGGTTGACATTTACTGAATTTTTGCCTTTTTTTTTTTTATATCCAGTGGGATATCTTTTATTTGGGTCCTACCTCAAATATAACCAAAAATAAATCAAACCCACTGCCACTGAGTTGATTCCAACTCATACCGACCCTACAAATACAGGCAGTCTAAAAACAAAGATACAAAATAAATAAAAAAAGGAAAGAAAGCTGGGGTAGAAAGGAGATTCTTGGGAGCTGTCCACCAAGGCTGCTGTGGAGTGGGGACAGCAGCGGAGTCAAGGTCGCTCCGTGAGAAAAACAAGAGCAACACTTGGCTCTGCCACTTGGGCAAGTTACTTAGCCTCTTTAAAGCTTGACTGATTTTCTTGACAGTAAAATGGGAACATTACCCAGGTGGAAGAAAAAAAAGGGACGGAGGTAATTTAAGAAAACAGGGCAAAAAAAATCTGAACATGTTTTAACAATGAAGGAAAAAATATTTTTAAAATGACATTTAGGGCATTCCTAAGACAACTTGTGTAAAACCAGAAGAAGAAAAAAAAAAAATGCCAGCAGCCATCTCCAGAGCTTTTCTACCACTTTCACTCCTGGGGACCAGCTGGCCCCTGACACTGTAAAAGCCCCCTGGGCCTGCAGACCAGCACAGCCATCGAGGAGTGGTAAGCTTCTAGAACAATCTACTACGAGTGATTAAACCAAACTCAGCAATGCAGCTGTGTTGATGCATTTGTTTTAAACATTTGTTTCTGTCTACAGATCATTATTATTTTTTTTTACAGATTATTTTTCACAGGTCTGGCACTGTATTTAACCACTCTTAACCCCCACTCTCAATGATCTGTTTTAATACGGAACTTTATTGCTAATGTCCTACGAACACATGAGAATATGGCAGGTACTGACAGTTATGCCTTCCGAGGTACCCCTAACGGGGGAACAGGTGATAATGATCATACATGGAATGAGCCTCAATTATGGGCATGGCGGGCAGAGATGCTGGCCACTCGCTGTGGTTTTAAACGTTCTATAATCCCCTAACTCGAATTCTCCCAGGTTCACAGCCTTAAGGGGCAACATTGACCAACTCAGAGAAGCAAAACAAAGCAGAGTATAAAACAACTTCCCAAATAAAACACATCCACTCGCTGCCGCAATCCGAGTTAAAACCTGCCCTGGCCCACCCCTTGCGGGATGTCGAAGTGTTACTCAGGAAGGCATAGTTTGATCATTTTTATCTCACACAAAATACATATGTATCGTTTACTGTAATGTTAATACACGGTCTCCATAGCTCCACATAGCAAAAGGTCAACCCAGGTCTCACTAAAAATGTTTTTGTTTTTTTTTTTTTGGCTAACCAGATCTTGCTTTTTTTCTTGTCCACAGGTATATATATTCCACTAATTCCGTGTAGAGGATTTTACAGCTCAAGACGAAAGCTGTGTAACTTTTTTGGGCACATTACATATTTTGTCTGAGGGAGCTCTACCGAGCTTAGCAGAAAAGGGATTTGCACCCTTTAAGAAGTTGAGAGAGGAGGGGCTCAGGTTTCTAAGTCCAGGAGGACTTTTAAGGCAGTAATTAACACTTTTACTCTGAACAGCAGCTGGGAACCTGAGAAAAGGCTGAGCCCAGCAGGAACAGACGCCCTGTGGCAGCCCCGTGACGAAGAAAGAGAACAGCTCTTCCTGAGTAAAAAAGGGAGATAAATGTTTCAAGACAGAGCTTAGAACGTCTATGTCCCACAGGTACATGTACTAGCTTATTTTAATTTTACCCTTTGCTCGAACAGTGGATTGGCTTATAAAAAGAAATGATTACCTTTTTGTGCTTTCTAAATCTATAGAAGGCATATTTTTAAAGAAAATTACCCACCAGGGAAGGGACTCTTGGTATAATCCTGCTTCTCGCCATGACCCACCCCACCTGTGAGTTGGGTCTTCGCTTCCAGAACGTCAGTCAGAGGCAGCCACTCCTTCACCACTGGGCACCCATGTTTTAAGTGTTCACTATCTCAGCAGCGGAAATGATACAAACTTGCCACAACAGGCCTCCCTTAACAAGACTTCAAACCCACCATTGAGCTCTGGAGGTCTTTTTCCTTTCCTTTCCTACGCCTCTTCCTGCTTGCAGTTACATTTACCTTCTCCATTCTTGTCTGGGTCTACTTCTACCTCACCGATCCTCTCTACCTGCTCATCTTCTCCACCTGAACCACTGAGAAATCACAGGTCGCGGTTTGTCAGGCAGCACCACCCTACTCCTCAAAGTGGCAGTTTTTAAGGGCGGGGCAGCCTGAAAACGGACAGACTGCAGGGGGGGCCCTTTTATATAGGGGCAGAGTTTCTGCAGAAAATAACTTTGAAAGCATGGACGTCTTGGTATATTTCAGCTGCAGCGTAGGTTCGCTGTTCCCGTATCATAATGCCAGCCTGCCTGCACCCTGCCAACCCTCACCCTGCCAGGTTTAACGAGGCGATAATGGGTGACAAGTGGGTGAGAAGCCACTCCCACAGGGCCTTTTCTTCCTGGAGATGTTGCCAGGGAAGCAAAAACTTGGTTCAAACCTACCTTCCGTTCTTGCCCAGATCCACCACTGATGACTAGCACACAGACCACTAATCTCTCAGAGTTGACTTTTGGTGTTTCTCAAAGCGTGAGTCTCTGTCACCTGCACCCGTATCACCTGAAGTGTCAATGCCTGGGGAATGAATGCGCAGCACCCCGGGGGTTCCTTATTCCCAAGACAGTTTACGAACTGCCGGCTCAATCCATCTTCATGGATGGACATCTTCCTGTTTTAGAAGATTAATCCCGGAGCAAAAGGCCAATCCTCATCTTCAACAGATGAGGAAAATGGAGACTTACAAGTAATATGACCAAAATCAGAAATCTTGACTAAATTCAACACTTCTTACCTCTCCCACCTCCAGTTAAATGTCCTGTGACTGTTAACAGGGCTAGGATTTCCTCCTGCATGTCTCAGCCCTTATAATAATCTGACAAGACAGTCCAGTTATTGTCCCCGTTTTACAGATTAAGAAGTTGGGCTGGGGGAGGCTAAGTGACTTGCCAACCATTACAATTTTCCAAGAAGCCAATTCCTATGAATGTTTGATAAAATGAAATCTACAAGATGTATAATTATCACTCCTTGCCAAAAATCTCTTCTAAGTTCTTCAAAGACCTTCTCTTGCGTAAATTCATGACCTGTCTTCCTCTATGGCTGCAGTTCTATGAGCGGCGGGTCCAGGCACAGTGGCTACATGATGGATGGTGGTTCCGTCACAGGTATTTTCTTTCATGAGTGAGATTAGAAAGAAGCAACAAACAGGATAGGATACTGAAACTGTCGGAAAATATGTGAGAAAAGATGATGGTCTGGACCAAAGCAATGATAGTGAAGACAGAAAAAGCGATGAGTTATGGAAGAAATACAATTAGCAAGCTACAGAGAAGGTGAGAGGAGTCCAAGATGGCACCAAGGTTTTTGGCTGGGGCAGAGAGGGGCACGCAATCACATAGGGGACACTGGTATCTGCGCATTCTGGTTCTGAGTGAGGGCAGCGGGCAGCTGGAGAAACACCCCTGGAACTCGAGTTCTGGGTGTCGTTAAGTCATGTTCTCATACAGGAACTCTCCCTCACTCCTCCAAGTCAAAGTAGAGGCTGTCTTCTGGATGGTCAGCCTAGGACATCTAGGGAAACATGGGTGACCAGTAAGGAGTAGCTTCCATTAACTGGCTCTCTGGGAGCACAGAGCCAACTCACAGGTGGGGTGGGTCATGGCCAGAAGCAGGTTTAAATCAAGAGTTGCTACTCTAGTTGGTAATTTCTTTAACAGCCAGTGTTAGGACCTAAGGGTGACGGACCTGAAAGTCTTATATTATTGCCTATTTCAGAGGCATACACTAAAACACAAGAACAACAAAATCTGGCACAGATACCTGCCCTCTGTAATGAAGGCAGGTTCACCCTGCACTGAACACCCTCGTCAGGTGCAAGTGGAGCTGACCCAGGCGTGGAAGAGCTCATCTGAAGAGGAGGACAGGTAAGCAGACAATCACTGCTAAGAGATATGATGGGAATGCTGGGGCAGCACCTGCTGCCCGGGGAGCCAGGCGACAGGTGAGCCACTATTTGAAAGATGACGTTTGCCAGGGGCAGGTCACACCCCACCAGGCAAAAGGAACAGCACGCACGATGGCACAAGGTCATGCTACATTCATCTAGCTGTGCTGAGAACAGGGTGTGACTGTGTGCGGGCAGGGGCTCTGACTTGCAAGCATTCCTGGTCACCTGCAGATCACCCTGGGGATGTCAGTCTGACAGCCAACAGCCTCAGAGGGGAGAGGACCTGGCCAAGGTCACCAAGAGACACTGTCTGACTACAGGATGGGCTCTACTTTTCCCCCAGGGATGCTGCCCTGACTGCCCTTGTCTCTGGCGCTGGTTTACAACCAGCCGGCATTTACAGTTATTCCAGAGGGCTCTGTGTTTCTGGCTTCGCCAAGCTACTAAAACCAGGAGCTTCCGATTGCTCAGGGAGCCCTGCTCTTGAAGGCATTCACTTTCTCGCAAAAATTCACCAGGCCTGCTCTCAACCCTTAACTGTTAAAGAACTGTTTATAGCATGGATAAACAGCAATTATGTCTCCCATAACTAATACTCCCAAAACTAATACCAGATTTAAAAAGTTGAAGCAACATATTTATTGACAATATTTAACAGAAAGCCCAAGCAGTTAACTAGTAGGAATAGTTTAAGTGCCGGCTTGCCTAGGTCACTGAACTGGTAACGTGGCTGCTAGGCCTGCAAGCCCCCTTTGCTGTGTTGCGCAGTTCCTCCAGGCAAGCCAGGGACCTCTTGCCACTCATTTTACAGGTGAGCTTGGGAAGAGTCAATGACATACCCAAGATCTCGGCAGTGGAGAGGAACAGAGTGTCTCCAGGAAAGCCCACATCTGCTGCCAATATGGGCCTAGAGAAGTAGAGCGGATTTTTTTTTTTTTTTTCTCTGATCCAAGTCATTCTAACTGGGAAGAAAATTTCAACACCAACACTGCTTTTTTAATTTGCACATGAACACACTCCAAAACAGGCAAAAACTGAGGCAACTCTCCTTTGACTATGGTTCAGTTTGAAATAACATTTTTGTTGTTGCTAACACAATATCCATTTGTGTAAAAATAAACATCCAGAATTCAACCTTGCTTCTTATTAGCAAAACAAAATTAACACCCGAAAGCACAGCCTTGGTAATGGTTATCCCCGTGAGCTCTGCCTTCCATTCCATCTTCTTACACAGGCACACATTTATTCTGACAACAACCGCCTGACATTAAGATGTACGTGTTCTAAAGTAAAATAGGAACCGTATGGGGGAACAGAATGGAAGAGGAAGCAAATGTGCTAAACAGAAGGATTATCAAGCTTACTAAGGTTGAGCAATACCACGGCTGAGCTTCCTGGCAGCAGAGGAGAAACACAAAAACACATCAGAAAGTGCTCCTAACAGGAAGAGACCAACAGCTCAGGAGAGACTTTTTTTCTGACACTAAACTGGCAGATCTCGCTGTAGCTCTTAATTAGGATATGACATAAAATGTTCTTAACAGATACCCCGTTGTCATGTTTTCAGAGAGTCCCTTAACATATACCCCGTTCTCATGTTTTCAGAGTTCCTTAACGTATACCCCGTTGTCATGTTTTCAGAGAGTCCCTTAACATATACCCCGTTCTCATGTTTTCAGAGAGTCCCTTAACATATACCCTGTTTTCAGAGAGTCCCTTAACATATACCCCGTTCTCATGTTTTCAGAGTCCCTGGGTGGCAAAAATGATTAAGCTCCTGACTACCAGCAGAAAGGCTTGTGGTTTGAACACACCCAGAGGCACCTCAGCAGACAGGCCTGGCAATCTGCTTCTGAAAGGTCACAACCACTGAAAACCCTATGGAGCAGTTTTATTCTGACACACCTGGGGTGGCCAGGAGTTGGAATCAACTCGACAGCAACTACCAGCACCAGCACATTTTCGGTGTCTTTTTAATTGTGAAGTGTTCGGGGAGACTACAGAGCAGACCACATCCTTCCTGTAACTTGAGGCTCAGAAAGCACTCCGGACACTCAGGCTGGCAGTGATCACTTCCGAAGCTGAGATTTGGAGCACAGCTCAAGCCTCCAACGTGGCTATCTGACACTGTGCATTAAACAAAGGTGCATACGATGCTTTCTGGAAGCCAGGTAGTCTGGAGGGCATACAGCCCCACATCAGTGTGGGCCACTGCAAAGTGTTTAAATAAGCAAAACCTGCATGGTCCTCAGGAAGCAATTCTGAACTTGTGTAAGTCCTTGTCTGAGGTCCCCAAGTCTTCTGTGATAGAGGATGAGACCAAGAAAGTTTCAGAGCAATAAAATGCAACCGACAGAGAAGAAGTTAGCAGTGGTACTGTGGAACATGCGATTCTTAATCAACACCAACCAACCCAGTAACCCACCAACCAACAGTACCCTAGAAATCGTCAGAAATGCCTCTCTTCTGGGAGGCATGTAGCTTGGCCTTTGGTTTTCCCAGTATTTAAAAAAAAAAAAGAAAAACTGGGTTATGCATATAAACCCAAATTCCTGGCATCTCTGGGAAAATCAGAACATGTGGCCATCTCAGGTCCCCTTCCTGCCTGGCAATGACTGCCCTCCTTTGATGGGGCCCACGCTTTTCAGTAACACCCTCCCAGTGCCCACTACAGTCAGCTTAGGCGCTCTGCGTCTGCAGGCATCTGTCTCCGACCCCTACTGCACTCTAAGTGTGATCTGTGAACTGCTTGTTCAGCTGACCTTTTTTTTTTTTTAAAGCAAGGCTTCCCTGAGGAAGAAAGCTGTGCATGCGTTGATTTATGTCCTGGTGCAGGCTCCTTATCTCGTTGTGGACCAGGGATAAACAGTTCTTGGACCAGCACTTTAAGGAGCAGTGATGCACAAAACGCTCACCTGCTACGGCAAGAGTTTTGACTAAAAGCAGAATCAGGAAACAATAAGAAGGGTGGCACATATTCCCATTTCTGCTACTTCAAGTGATCTGGCCCTCAGTTAAGTCTGGCTGCTAAGCTTGTGAAAGCATTTAATAGGCAAAGTTTGGTGTTAATTGTATATAGTTTGGCCCATAAAACTGCTCTTGTCCAGTGAATGAAATGCCAATTTTAAAAAAGGACTGCAAGTTCCATCGAAGCGTGGTCACTAACAGAAGAGCCCATGAGCAGTGGGAACTGCAGTGACAACCTGCCGGGGCGGGGGGGGCGGGCAATGTTTGCACCAGCACACAGATACCCTTCTTTTTTTCTTGGTGGGGGTGGGGGTGTTGGCCCTTTCAAAGCATTAGCTGGTTCAGTTTGATTGCTTTCAGAAGGTACTCCACCTAGAAACAAGCAAAGAGATCCACCTGGCAAGGACTATTATCCTATCAACCCAGCTTTAAGTGGTTTTTGTACAAAAAAAAAAATAACTTTCAAGCAAACCAAGGGCCTTCATCTGAGATCTGCTGAAGTTAAGATTTAAACTTCAGAGACACTGTTTTCAAAGTCTGGAACCACATGGCACCCCCAGGGAGCCAGTCACAATGAACATGTCTGAGACTTGTTGTATGATCACACATTTGACCAGGACTCTTCGGCTAGCTGCTCGATGAGCTGGGGGGAGGAATGTAAACGTAGTGTAAACGCCTTGAACAGCATCACTGTAGCCAGGACCTACTCCCGGTACAAGGATCGGCTCAGAATCTAAGTTGAGTGGGAAATCTGTTCTTCTGTTGACCTGGGTCTCGTGCATTTGCTGCTGTGGCAGTTCAGCTCTGTTCTCATCGGGCATGTTACCTGACAGCAGTATGCCGCCCATGTGTTTGAATTAAGCGTCAGCTACTAAGTGCGTATTGCCAGAACAACTCCACCGCACGTGGCTTACTGGGACAGGGTTATATAGGGCTAAATTTTCTCCCCAGTTTGATTTTTACCCCAAATGAGCTTAATTAAGAGGCACACATCTTTATTAAAACAACAATGTGAAGACACCATTCTAGGGCGGACACCATTCTAGGGCAGACACCAGCCCAGGATATTTACTTCCTTTAAAACCACATCAACTCAAAAGCCGTTAGTAGTTTAGCACCCACTAAGGAAGCTACTAGGAGCCCTGATGGTGCAGTGGTTAAGCACTCGGCTGTTAACCGAAAGGCTGGTGGTTCAAACCAACCAGCCGCTCTGCAGGAAAAAATGTGGCAGTCTGCTTCAGTAAATATTTACAACCTTGGAAACTCTATGGGGGCAGTTCTACTCTGTCCTATAAGGTCCCTAGGAGTTGGAATCGACTCAATGGCAATGGTTTGGTTTTTTTTATGGTAAGGACGCCAGCTATCTCCTCTCCAAAGAATTGTACCCTTAACTGTTCTCTGCCATTACCTATTTATAGATGAGAAAATTTTATCTAAGAGCTCTGTCATTTACGTGGCACTCTTGAAGGTAAGAGTTCTATGTAGCTGAGTTTTCCAGATAACGAAGTTATCCAGACTAGGAAAAACAGGCACAGAAAGGATGACGACAAATTGAGGAGAAACAGTAAAATTCCAAATTAATGATCAATAAGCATGAACATGCAATGAGTAGAGGACAATATTAATATCACTAATATAGAAATGCAACAGAAAAGAAGAAACCAACAATTTTAAAAGAATACCTGATGCCACTGAGTTGTGATAACACATGGATTTACACGTAGGTGAGCATACCTTGGCGTGACCCTCTGCAGTTAAGTCACAAGATAATGCCTGCCGAGAACCTCAAAAATGTTTGCACTTTTTGATCTAGCAGTTCAACATCCAAAAACTTACCCCCAACAAAGCTTCAGGAATAAAAATGTTTACTACTGCATGAAAAATAGTAACTGGAAATGACCTCAATGTCCCACAGAGCAGGAATGTGTGGGTAAATTACAGTACATCCACGGTAAGTTAAAAGAAAAAATCCGATTATTATGAAAATCAAAAGTACAAAAAAAAAAAAAAAAAAAAGCAACACATAGACTTGTATCTATAGCATAACGGTGGACACTCCCTGGTCCCTGAATCCTGGGCAAACACCGAGAATCCACATCACAGTGCTGTTTTGAGGTTTAAATGTGGTCATTTTTACGTAAAGTGCTTAGAAAGCTCTCAAATACACACTGGCAATTATTATTAACCTATTATTATATCTAGGAAATAATAAGCACATGGACAAAGTGTAGAAAAGACAAGTGCCAAGTGTGTTGGGCTATCAGGATTATGAATGACTTCCTATTCTCCTCACTCTTCCTGTCTCCTGTCACGGCCTGTGAGTGGTGCTGTCCCAGGCCCTCAGAAAATCTGTGTCCACCCACAGTGACCACGCTAACCTCACTGCTCATTTGACAAGAGTGGAGGGCACGTGCTTTGTCTACCCTCAATTCAACACGCGCCCAAAGTTGTGTTTTGGAGCTCTGAGAAAATGCTACCGTGTACAACAGAAGGCTTTTTTCAGGTCTAAAAAAGTGATGTTTCCTATCAGCTGTTTCTCATGGTAATTACACGCAATCTGGGTATTGCACTGTGTTAAGTTGTCAATATTGTCAGTTTATCTGAGGGGAAAAAAAAATCATTAGAAAACAAAAAATAGCAAATTGCCATTTCTGCCCCATCTCCGATCTCATTTTAGACAACAGTTATGATAGCTTAATTTCTCTTTTCGGGGTCCTCTGTGGGATTTTTTTTTTTAAGTCAGCATGACACAGATTTAAAATAGTTTACCAGTTTTAAATCTATTTGAAAAGTTAACTAAAAACCAGTCCATATTAAAAATTACTAGAGACCTAGAGCGTTGACCTGAACACCTACTATTAGGCCCAACCACTTTCCCACCTAATATTTTCTTCTATTACACATCCCCTCTGTTCTGCCGCTGGCCTCCTGACCACTCTGCCCACCGGCTCGCTTGCTGAGCTGGAGACCTTAGCTCCATCCTCGGCCCCTCTTTCCTTTACCTGCCGCATCTAATCGGTTTCTACACTTTGTCTGTTTTTAAGTCCCAAATGTCCCTCGTATCTCCTACTGTCCACTTCTGGTTCCTTGCACCAGTGCTCACCCAGCCCTTATCAGCTTGTGTGCAAACCAGCACCACAGCCTCCTGACTGGTTGGCTTGCTCCCTCTCTCTCCCCACTTCTTCCCTGAATCTTCTTCATGACATACAAATCTGATTGCGTCATTAACATGCTTGAAGCCCCATAAATTAAGGGCCAAATCCTTAGAAAACAATAGAGCCCTCTGTAGCCCCCATATCCTGTGTGTGTTTTCACGGGCAGGGTGGCATTTGCCCTGGGTCATCCCACGGGTATACCACACTGACTTAGAACGCTTCAATATTCTGGGTCTCCCTTATATCTGTCAAAAAGGTTTATTTTTAAAAAAAAAAAAAAAACTTTATTACTGGGTATGTTCTTTACTTTGGCCTTAGGTATTCACTATAAAAATTTACTAACTTACAAGAATATGAATGATTTTACTTAATGTACGAGGCATCATTTTATTTCCTCCCATTTTGCCTCCTCTCCTTTGAAGAATTTAATTCCCTGAGAGTATCTACGTGCGCTGATATTTCATTAGACGGTAATTAATAGTGTACCTTAAATACCACACACACTATTCCCCTCAAGAATAATGAAAATTGGGAGTTTTCCGCAAGTGTAAAAATGAGGAAGAAAATGTTTATTTCATATGCAGGGCAACTTTCCTACCCAAGAGAGTAAGTTCTGGGCACTCTTAGGAAGAACCGTGAGTGCTGCACCAGGATGAAAGGTTAACACATGCCACCGTTCACTGAGTGCTAGCTATGCACAGCCTTTTCCAAATAACAGCTCATTAAACGCTCATAACAACTCTCCTTAAGGTAGATGCTATCAGGTCCATGTTTTGTAGATGAGGGGACTGACGTCAATAAGTTAAGTGACTTGAGCAAGTGACACAGCAAGGAGTGGCAAGTGCTGGGAATTCACACAAAGCGCTAGGCGCCAGGGCCCTCCCCGCCAGCTGCCCCCCGCCACAGCCGTACCAGGAGCACGGCACAGCCGGAAGGGAGAGCTGGCCGAACACCAGGTAAGACAAGATGCAGGAGGGTCTGCACGGACGACTATTCAACTGACCTGATTTTCCCTTATCATGCTTCCTTCCAATACATGGCAAGATGGGAGGAAAATGGTCCACACCTGCAGGCCTTCAGGGTCCTGCAAGACTGGCCCTGGATTGGAGCGAGGGAAGAACCTCTATTTTTCTAATACTAGACCAAGGAGGCTGCCATCTCCTGGAAAATGCAAAGCCCAGTGCAGGAACTGAGGGCTAAGGTGTCCCTTTCTGCGTGAATCACAAAAACCTTCCTGCACACAGTTCAGGAGCCATGACACGGTGCTTCTCTTGCCACGAGACAGCTATGGGACCTTGGGCTTTGCTTTACTCACCCATGAAGTGACCTCAGTTCCCACCCAGCATTCTACCTTCAGATTTTTACTGGCTTTCCAGCAGGGACACAGATATTTGTTGAATTGGAAACAAATACCTACTTTTACATGCTATTCCATCATCCTGGCCCTTCTGCCAGGTTAGCAGTAACTAGTTTAAAATCTCAGGGATGAATTATTTCACATAATATATGGCCACTTGTCAATATTCTTGTTTGCAGTCCTTTAGGATTTTCAGAGAACAGTCTACTCCTTCTAAGTTTTACTTTCAAATCAGCAGTAATGCTTCCTATTGTTCCCCTCACTACAGGCACACACAAAAATCAAGAAACAGACTGTGAACATTTGTCCTTCAATGCGTCATGATTTATTTGTAAGGTAATAAAATTTATTATTGAAAATTTTAAATTAAAAATACCACCCAAGATTCCTTAGAATTTGGAAAAACAAAACCCTGAATGAAAATTAGCCCTTTCTCCAGAGGTTTGGTCTCAATGGCACGAGGTAGTGATATAAACATAGATACCACACACCTAAGTGTTAAAAAAAAAGAAAAAAAGATGAGAAAAGGATACAACTTCCTGCTACAGGCTTGTCCGTTACCGTGGAGTCGACTCTGGCTCATGGCCACTCCGTGTGTGCAGAGTACAACTGCTCCACAGGGTTTTCAATGCTATGACCTTTCTGAAGCAGACCACCAGGCCTGTCTTCAGAGGTGTCTCTGGGTGGGTATGAAGCGCCAATCAGAGGTGTCTCTGGGTGGGTATGAAGCGCCAATCAGAGGTGTCTCTGGGTGGGTATGAAGCGCCAATCAGAGGTGTCTCTGGGTGGGTATGAAGCGCCAATCAGAGGTGTCTCTGGGTGGGTATGAAGCGCCAATCAGAGGTGTCTCTGGGTGGGTATGAAGTGCCAATTTCAGATGGTAGTTCAGTGCTCTGCTAAGTCATGGGAATAGAGATGAACAGGCCTTGGTCTTTGCCCTTAAAGAATGTGTAATGGCAGAAATATGAGGTGTGATAACAAAGAGCAAGTGACTGCCAGAGGGAGGGGTGGGCGGGATTGTGAGAGAGGGGGTAGGGAGTGGGAAGAGGGGAGTAGAGGGGAAGGGGGTGTAAGAGGGAGTACAGGGAGGAGGGACAAGCCCAAGGGGTATGTGTGGCGGGTAAGGAGGTAAGAGCAGACCAGGAGTTTGGCTTCAGCAGGACCTAGGGGCAGGGCAGCATCCTTCCAGGCTTTGAGAACAACAAACAGGAAGGATCAAACAGATGGGAATTCAGAGAGCATCCAGGATAATGCCTTTGTTTTACAGATAACCAGAAAAGCTAACTGACTCGTCTATTTCTGATGTTGTAACATGTAAGTTACACCTTCATGATCTAGTCATACTTTCATATTTGTCAAATTATGCTTTTCTTCACAATCTAAAGCAAATTAAAGAAGATGTTAGCCTGTTAGATGGAAGTAATTATCTATTATTTTAAATTGTATTAATAATAAATTTTAGGATATAACATACTGATTATAAGTAAAAAAAAATTAACCTAAAACCATTTTTACCATATACTGTAGAAAAAGGAGGAGATTAAAAGCTCCCCAAGGGGACTGGCCAGGAGATATTTAAAAGGGGTACCCTTAGGCCAGGTGGTGGCGAGGGGAAGGGGACAGGCACAGGCCAGCTTTCCCATGTACATGTACAGGGCAAAGCTCGGGCCTGCAGCCTCAAGGGGCACCAGAGCCCTGTCTGCCACCACAATCTCTCCAGCCGTTGCACTCCTAAATATACCAAACATGATTTGAATACACACTGAAAGCTGTGAGGGCTGGAACTTGGCAGAGCTGCCTTGTTTTTCCAGGTCTCAAAAGTTTTCACCTTTGAGAGGCGGAGCCAAGATGGCGGAATAGACAGACGCTTCTGGCAAGCCCTCTTTACAACAAAGACCCGAGAAAACAAGTGAAACGAGTATATTTGTGACAAGGTGGGAGCCCTGAGCATCAAAGGCAAGCTTAGACAACAAACTGAGGGGCAGGGAGAGGAAGAGACCGTTCAGAAGCGGAGAGGAGTTACCGGACCTGAATCGCGGGGAACCCTCAGGCCCCATTCCTGGAGCGGCGGCGGGCTGGTCCTCGCGTTTGGCCACACTTTCCTCAGGGAGAACCAGCCAGCCACACAGCCCACTCACACCTCCAGAACCTGAGGAGAACGGGGCTCTCGGCAAAAGCTAAGTACTTGCATGTATTTTACTGCGCGCCCACCCGCCCCACCCCCAAGCCGGCTTCAGCGGCTGAATCCCTGGGTCTGAGATAAGGCCTGCTGAGCACCTAAAGCTATCCTCCCGGCCTTGGGGAAGGAAAAAATTTGCAAATGGGGGGAAAAAATAATTTGCTAGCTCCACTAACCAGGGGAGCTCAGGACAGAGGCAGCTCCTGTCCAGGCATAAGCCGTCCATGGACCTCGAGCACCTTTCCCTTCTGCATGGACCTATGTTTGTGGGCAAACTCCAATCATTTCAGCTGTGCAGTGGAGAGGTGGGCGTTTGATGTTTGACATTGCTTTGCCTATTAAACAAGGTCCTCACCTACCCACATCAGGGACCTAAGGACTGGTAGCTCCACTCAGGTCACCCAGCCACCCATGACAGGGGTCCAAGGTAACGGGTACCTCCCAGTCCTTACAACCAAAAACTTTGGGTGTCCATAGTCCCTCTGCAGAACCCACCCACCAGCACGTTCTAGGGAACAGAGACGTGTTTTCCTCAGAGACACTTGGGGGTCGGTTCTCAGCCCCCTGCCCTGTTCAGAGCGTTACCCGCTGCTGCAATCAGATACCGGTATATACGCCAATCACCCCTGCCCCTCTAAGACTGTAGGACAGAGCCTGTACCACACACTTGATGATCAGCTACCCGGAAACCTGAGCTGAATTCATATAAGAAAACTGAATGGACTCCTAGACTGATATACCTGATAACAGCTCTAGCCAGCTGGGGACAGGACATCAGAGCTCCAAAGGTGAAAATAATCAAGCTAGCTCACTCAAGCAACCCATAAGGGTATACCAAAACAAAACAAAGCAAGAAGCTACGACACAGTAAGCAAGCATAAACTAATACAATAACTTATAGATGGCTCGGAGACAACAGTCAATATCGAGCCACATAAAGAAACAGACCATGATCACCTCAACAGGGTCTCAAAACAAAGAATCCAGGGATCCTCTAGATGAAAGTGCATTCCAGGAATTACCAGATGCAGAATACAAAAGTTTAACATACAGAACCCTTCAAGACATCAGGAAGGAAATGAGGCAATACACAGAACACGCCAAGGAACACACAGATAAAGCAACTCAAGAAATTAGGAAGATTATTCAGGAACATAACGAAAAGTTTAATACGCTGGAAAAATCCATAGACAGCAATCAGAAATTCAGAAGATTAACAAAAAAATGACAGAAGGAGACAACTCAATAGAAAGTCAGAAGAGCAGAATTGAGCAAGTAGAAGCTAGAACTTCTGAACTCAAAGATAAATCACTTGGCACTAATATATTTGAAGAAAAATCAGATAAAAAATAATTAAAAAAAATGAAGAAACCTTAAGAATCACGTGGGACTGCATCAAGAGAAATAACCTACGAGTGACTGGAGTACCACAACAGGGAGGGATAACAGAAAATAGAGAGAATTGTTGAAGATTTGTTGGCAGAAAACTTCCCCAATACTGTGAAACATCAGAAGATATCTATCCAACATGCTAATCGAACTCCACATAAGGTAGATCTTAAAAGAAAGTCACCATGGCATATTACAATCAAACTTACCAAAACCAAAGATAAAGAATTATAACAGCAGTGAGGGATAAACGAAACGTCACCTACAAAGGAGAGCCAGTAAGAATAAACTCGGACTACTCAGCAGAAACCATGCAGGCAAGAAGGCAATGGGATGACATATTTAAAAAACTGAAGGAAAAAAACTGCCTGCCAAGAATCATATATCCAGCAAAACGGTCTCTTAAATATTAAGACATTTCCAGATAAACACAAGTTTAGGGAATTCGTAAAAACTAAACCAAAACTACAAGAAATACTAAAGGGAGTTCTTTGGTTAGAAAATCAATAGTATCAGGTATCAACCCAAGTCTAGAACACTGGGGAGGGCAGCCAGAAGTCAACCCAGACAGGGAAATCCAAAAAAACAAAGAATTAAAAAAAAAAAAGGTTTTTCACCTTTGACAGGGTATGTATGGTCTCAATCACTTTCCTATTGCTCCTTTTAGTGGAAAATATTTGAGTTTTCCTTTTCTGACAGGTTTCCACCTTACACGGGTTCTGGCTTTTGCAGGTTTTAGTATACCAAGTTATACGTATGTGCTTATTTAGAGTCAGAAACTTGGCGATTGCCTCTGTAACCTCATCTATGACACAAGCCATTGTGGCTTCACGTGTACAATTACACAAAAGAAGATAAACAGAAGCCAAGATTAGGCAAAATCTAAGGGAACTGTGTGGAAGTGAACGGATTCACAAGTCCCACACTCAGACAAGGAAGGGGAGCAAAGGCTGTTCTTTTTATACAGGGTGCTCTGGTTTTCAGCAATTTTCAGAGCAGTCTGACACTGACAGGAAAAGTTACTGTCTCTTGAGGACTTCATATTATTTTGTTAAAATACCACGCTTGTCAAAACACCTGATAAATACATAGGTCAAAGTGAATCTCTAATGAAACAGATGTGACCTTAGGTGACGGAATTGAGAGCATGTTCATGAAGCAGGCCAAAATTGAATGCATTTGCAAAAACCTAAAATGATAAAACCAGACTCAAAGTGACCCTGACAAACTGAAACACGGCCTATCAAATAAAAAAAAAAAAAGAAGGCAAGTTAGTGTAATTTTAATTTGTTCTCTAGTATGTCAAAAAAGGAGAGTAAAAACTATGCAAACCAAACAGAAAAGGATCTTGTAGTCACAGTGGAACACTAGCTCATAGAGCCAGAGATGCGTAACTTTTTAAACCATTTTAAAAATCAATGTATCACTGGGCTATACTAACTGGGAGAGTGTGTGTCACTCAAAGCCAACAAGTCGTCTTTATTCTGATGGTACTGGGATGGTATCTGCTCCCTTTTCCCATCTCACTGGGTGGCTTGTGAGAATGAAACAGATGTGCAAGTGTTTGTAAAATTAAATTCAATATACAAAGCTAGTATTCTATTCCTAAAGAGGGATTCAAAATAAGTAGAATGAGATCCAGGGAAGACAAAAGTTTAAATAGGGTAGTGGGACAGTGGGTACAATATAAGGAAATGAGCTTAAAGCTGCAGTAGGAGACTGGATGAAGGCTGATCAACAGTGTTCTGAAACCTGTTATTAAGGGAGACAGTGCAATCTGCAGACCCTGATGGAGTCATGGCAGATCCCCAAATGCTAAATTTTGAGCCTCTACTATAGAGAAAGGGACCCTGGTGGTACAACGGTTAAGCACTCAGCTGCTGTTATGGATTGAACTGTGTCCCCCCAAAACATGTGTTGCAAGCCCTAACCCCTAAACCTGTGATTATAATCCCACTTGGGAATGAGTTTTCTTTTTTACGTTAATGAGACAGTATCAGTTTAGGGAGTGTCTTAAATCAATCTTCTTTGAGATATGAAAGAGATTAAACAAGCAAGGAAGCAAGCAGAGATGGGGACAGATGCCATGTTACATGAAGGTCACCAAGGAGCCAAGGAACAAGGGCCTTCCCCCGCAGAGCCGACAGAGAGAGAAAAACCTTCCCCTATAGCCAGCACCTGAATGCGGACTTCTAGCCTCAACTGTGAGAAAATAAATTTCTGTTTGTTAAAGCCACCCGCTTCTGGGTATGTGTTATATCAGCTCTAGATAACTAAGATTGGTGGTTCAAACGCACCCAGTAGCTCTGTGGGAGAAGGACCTGGTGACCTGCTTCCGCAAAGACTACTGCCAAGAAAACCTTACGGGAAAGTTCTACCCTGTCACATGGAGTCATTATGAGCTGGAATTGACTCAAGGATACCCAACAACTATACAGAAGCAGTTTAGAGTCAAAACTACCTGTTTTTGTAACTTTTGCCTTTAAGAAAGCATTCTAAGTTCTCACCCCTCAGAGCATATGAGTACTTTGAAGCACTTTTAAAACATCTGAGACTGCAACTGATATTAAAAAAAAAAAAAGATACTGTAAGTGTTCCCACCTAAAGTGCACCATGCTACCTTAATCATTCAGTCACTGAAAACTGCGGTGGGGTAGGGGTGGGTTTAAGAAAGAGATGGACGTATCTTATCCAGTGTATTTGTTCCAATTACAGCATTCCAGATTTTATTTTGGGATCCAATCTGACAAGCAGTAGACTAAACCATCACTTTCTGAAGACACAGATTCCCGATTAGGCATTTTAAAAGGCAGGCCCCACGGTTCACCAAGCTTTCAGCATGGGGCTAAATGGGATGAAGGGTGGTTGCAACATTACCCAGCACCTTTTATCTTCTATAACCTAGACTGGATAGAGACACAGGCTGCAGGGATTTTCTCCACTGGGGTTAGCCTGCTGATTACAGGTTACCAATTATTGCTATAGAATGCACAAGTTTACACATAAAAACCGCACTGAGAAACATTAATAATGTTCCATGTTGAAATGAAGAAAACACTGGCAGATGGTCACACTCACACATTTCCAAAAAAGCAACAAATAAACAAGCCTACTACATACTGTAACTTTCAGAGGAAAGCTGGCAAACTTGGGCAAGATGACAATGGACCCCCAACCCAAAAAACCCCACTGTTGTTGAGTCAATTCCGACTCACAGTGACCCTGCTGGGCAGAGTTGAATTGCCCCATAGGGTTTCCAAGGCTGTAATCTTTATGGAAGCAGACTGCCACATCTTTCTTCAGTGGAGCTGCTGGTGGGTTCAAACCTCCAATCTCCGGGTTAGCAGCAGAACATCTGAACTGCTGCACCACAAGGGCTCCTTTGATAATGGACCACTATCCTCAAATTCGTTGATTATTTAAAGAATTTTGTACTCTAGAATTTTGAGTATTAGGTCCCTTTAGGATCTTTGCATTTTAAAACACCACTGAGTCTACTTCTCAGAGTAATGACTCTTCTATTTCAAACTTGGGGCTTGGGGGTGATAATGATGGAGAGAGGGAACGAGGAGAAAAAAGGCAGGGTGTATGTGGGGGAGTCTATGAGGGAAGTACAAGCTCCTTGTGTGACCAAATTAGAAGAGTCTAGTAACATGTACTTTGGACATGTTATCAGGAAGGACCAGTCCCTGGACAAGAACATCATGCTTGGTAAAGTAGAGGGCCAGTGGAAAAGAGGAAGACCCTCAATGAGATAGAGTGACACGGTGGCTGCCAGCAACGGGCTCAAACGTAACAATGATTGTGAGGATGGCACAGGACCATGCGGTGTTTCATTCTGTTGTGCATAGGGTCATTATGAGCCGGAACCAACTTGATGGCACTTAATAATGACAGTAATTTGAATATATATAAACGGTACAGTAAATGTTTATTTTCACTATAGTTTGTGAGTACTTTTTTTTTTTTTTGCCAAACACTGTTGTAAATTCTAGGGATGATGCAACGAGAAAATACAGTGCTTTGGCGGGGGTAGTATGAGGTGTCCAGGAATGCTATGATCTTGAGTGATAGAACCCTTGTCATTTTAATTTATGATTGAAAGCCATCTGTATACTTGTCAGCATGATGAATTTGTAAATATAAATACTAACAACTCTCACCTGATTAAATATGGTAAATTGAATATACATATGCATATCTGTTCCTGTCCCATAAAAATAAAGGGATCAAGAAGAACACCAAGGTCACACGATAACTATGAGCCCAAGAGACAGAAAGGGCCACATGAACCAGAGACTTACATCATCCTGAGATCAGAAGAACTAGATGGTGCCAGGCCACAACGGATGACTGCCCTGACAGGGAGCACAACAGAGAACCCCTGAGGGAGTGGGAGAACAGTGGGAAGCAGACCCCAAATTCTCATAAAAAGACCAGACGTCATGGTCCGACTGAGACTAGAAAAATCCCGGCGGTCAGGGTCCCCAAACCTTCTGTTGGCCCAGGACAGGAACCATTCCCAAAGATGACTCATCAAACATGGAATGGACTGGACGATGGGTTGGAGAGAGATGCTGCTGAGGAGTGAGCTACTTGTATCAGGTGGACACTTAAGACTGTGTTGGCATCTCCTGTCTGGAGGGGAGATGGGAGGGTAGAGAGGGCTAGAAACTGGCAAAACCGTCACGAAAGGAGAGACCGGAAGGAGAGAGCGGGCTGACTCATTAGGGGGAGAGTAAGTGGGAATATGGAGTAAGGTGTATGTAAGTTTATATGTGACAGACTGACTTGATTTGTAAACTTTCACTTAAAGCACAATAAAAATTATTTATAAATAAATAAAGGGGTCAAGTTGCAAGACAAACTCCTGACAATACAAAGAATGGGAGAGGACACGAGAAAGGTCCAAATTCTGGAAGCTGGAAATCGGAGCGATGATGAGGAAGCGATTCCGCAGTTGGAAAGGAAGCAGAGACTTAAATGTGTGCAGCGGAGGAGCCGCTAGAAGCTGGCCACTCTGTGCTGCAGAGCTAGAAGGCACTGATTTCCCAGGAAGAGGATGGGCCTGGAAACTGGGGCATCAGCTCAAAGTTTGTAGGAGTTAGACCCCTGATTCAATCCAATTCAACCAAGTAACTGTCCCCCTGGAGGGGCATGGGTATACTGAAAACTGGTGGAAGTAGTCAAAGGTTTGCCCCCTGAATGATGAGACCCTGTCCCTGCCCCTACAAACCCACCATCTCCTTCCCCGCTTAGCTTCTATGATGCTTGAACCACGCTTATATTTCCTAGATGTGAAACGTCAAGATTTTTTCTGAGAAAACCGAACTCAGAGATGAGACCTATAGATGCTACCTGGGTGTCTCATCACTTTACACAGAGGATTACCACCAACGAACCTTCTCACACTGTAAGACAGAGCTTCATTTATTTTAGTGTCCCGCTCTTAAATGCATAAATGGATAGCCAAGGACAACCAGCATTTCAATAACCTCTGACGAGAAAGAAACAGGAAAGAGGCAAAAGGATTAAAGCAAAAAGAATACATGTAATGTGCTCAAAAGGTAAGGGAAACTACTGCAGCCATAAAACAGCCTATGACTATTAAAAAAAAAAAATCAGTGTATTTAGAGAAGAAAAAGCTCTTGAAGAGAACAGAAATAAAAGTAAATAAACAAAAGGTTAGGTGGTAATGCTAAAGAAAGCATAGAGAAATTAGAACAAAAAGGCAAAAAGAGATGGAACACAGAACAGGGGAGAAAAGATAAAGCCACTGGATCAACTTAGGAGGTATAAGGCCTAACTAATAAATTCCAGAAAGAGAAAACAGAGCTGACAAATTACCCAAGAAACAACACACGACAAATTTCGTGAACTGAAAGACCTGAGTTCTCAGGTGGAGCATGATCTCAGAGTGCCCAGTATGATGACTGAAAAGAGAACTACCTCAGGACCTACCACTATGAAATTTCAGGATCCTAGGGAAAACAAGATCCTCAAACCTTCCAGAAGAGTAGAACAGGTCACACAGAGAGGAACGAAGATCAGTATGACTCCAGTCTGCTCAACCGCAGCACTGGAAGCTAGAGCACAAGCCAGGAGCAACAGCTTCAAAACGTGGAGGGAAAATTATTTCAAATCTAGAATGCTATACCCAGCCAACTCTCAATGAAAAACGAGGGTGGGATAAAGACATGTTCAGATATACAAGATCTCAACAAATGGACCCTCGGTACAGCCTTTTCAGGAAACTACTAAAGGACGATGTAGTCCGTTAAGTGAGGACCCACACTAAGAAAGAGGAAGACAGTGCTCAGCAGAGGAGAGAAGTAAATGAACATACGTCCTGGGAGTACAGCTACGAGACACACCTGAGGAGAAAATACCCTGACTGGGAAGTCTGGATTAGAAAGATGTGGTCCAAGAAAATAGAAAGCAAATGAGAACATGCAATAATTAACAATCCTGGAGAAATGAAAAGTTTTACAAGAAATGAAATATAATCACGGTATAGTTTATTAGCATTTGCACAGTCACTAAATTGAACACAGGACATTTGGGAGACTGGGAGGAAGGGGTGTGTGTGTGTGAGTGTGTGTGGGGGCAAGGGCTAAATGCTACATCCTCACTTACAATAGAGGCAGTAAACCCACTGCCGTCGAGTTGATTCCGACTCATAGCGACCCTATAGGTCAAAGGAGAACTACCCCATAGAGTTTCCAAGGAGCGCCTGGTGGATTTGAACTGCCGACCTTTTGGTTAGCAGCTGTAGCGCTTAACCACTACACCACCAGGGTTTCCAATAGAGGCAGCAGATGTCTAAAACTAAAATAAAAAAATTACAAATAGTAGTAAATGGCTATCGTTTAGAAACAAAGAAAACTGGCAGAAGCAGCGACTTTTGGAAGTTGAACTACTGAAAGTGACTGCTTCTGGGAAGCAGGAACCAGGTTTGAGGAGGGGTGGAGCAGGGACCCTTGTTTAATAAGCTTTATACAGCTCTGGCAGGAGCTCTGGCGGCACAATCAGTTAAGTGCCCTGCTGCTACCCAAAAGGTTGGCAGTTCAAACACACCTGGCAGCTCCATGGGAGAAAATCCTGGTGGCAATCTGCTTCCATAAGGATTACAACCAAGAAAACCCTATCGGGCAGCTCTACTCTGTCACGTGGGGTCGCTATGAGTCGAAATCAACCTGATGGCACCTAACAACAACAACGTAGCACTTGCATGACTTTGTAACATACAGACATGTTGCAGTGATAGAAGTCAAAGTTACGTAAATCTTTTGGATTGCCTACTTCATTTTCAGTCCAGCATTTGGTTCTAGGAGCTCTAAATTTGGAGAAGTAATCATGTGATGGAAACCCTGGTGGCGTAGAGGTTAAGTGCTACGGCTGTTAATCAAAGGGCCAGCAGTTCGAATCCGCCAGGCGCTCCTTGGAAACTCTATGGGGCAGTTCTACTCTGTCCTATAGGGTCGTGACGGCACTGGGTTTTTTTCTGTGTGTTTTTTTTTTTATCGTGTGATATGTATGAATAAAAAGTAAAGGTGGGAGAAACAGAACCAAAATCAAGTAACGAGTGTCAAAGAGCAAACTGGTAAGGGATTCTGGTACTCACCATCTCTCTGGCTATTTCCAGCGCTTCCTGCAGGCCGTAGAGCCTGCCACAGACCAGGTAGATTCCATTGGCCCAGAGAATACAACCCTCATGGACCCAAAATTCGTTGCTGTCAAGAGGTAGTTCGGGGATTTGTAACTCCAGCTCGGGGCCACCTTCTGAAGTGGTGGGCACACAGGGTTTTGAGTCCAAAGCAGTCTTTTCGCTGCTGCCCTCGGTGGTTGCTTTTTTACACGGGAGCCCCCTGGAGAGTGACCGAGGGCCTCCGCCACAGTCTTCCGAGCGGTGTCGCCGCTTAAACCTGGGGTGAGCGGCCAGGCTCCTCTGCTCTTTCTGCTGTTGCTGCCGCTCCTCCTCCTCCTCAGTGTCCGTCTTGGAGCCGTTGGAAGCACTTTTGTGCCGCACCTTAACTTTGCTCTGCATTTCCGTGGCTCTCTTAGGAGGCGGGTTCTTCGGGAGAGTGGCTGCATAATCTTGGGGATAAAAGGGTCCAAAGAGGTCACCCATGTTCCGGTAACTGGCCCACTTGCCACACAGACAGCAAACCAGGTGCCCCATAACAGAGGACTCTGTCACCACAGGTCCCTGCAGCATAAAGGATGAAGCTGGGAGCGCCTTGCTTTCTGTGCTGCTTGGCGGAGGAGTCAGTGATCTCTGGCCCTTCCGGCCCCTCACCAATTTGGTCTGTTCTTCTTCCTCAGCATTGATGATTGTACAAACGGCTCCGAGTTCACACTTGTTTACTACGTGGATATAAGGGAAAAAGGACTTGTTCTTGGCGTCGGTTTTATCCAGTGGCTGGGTGGCGTACTTCAGTTTGATCTCGGGTTCTTGAGGCTCTACGATGGGAACTGCTTGTTTGGTTTTCCGCTTCCGTGGCTGTGCCCCAGGCTTCCGTCTCTCCCTCCTTTGTCTCTGCTTTTTTGGCTTTGGCTCTCCATCTGCAGAACCTTCTGGTATCTGTGGGGGCTGAGGGGGTGGAGGGGGTGGCTGCTGTTTCTTTTGCTTATTCACACTACCGATGGGTCTCCCCTTCTTCTTTCCTGAAGGGAAATATCCCTTCGGGGGGAAACACTCCTGTTTGGGTGAAATGGTCACTGTATCGCTCTCTTTCTCTTCAGCCTTGGGGTTTGCCTCAGGGGCGAGTATGCCCACTGGAGGTACATTCTTTGAGTCAGGAAAGATTAAAGGTGCTGTCCCACAGAGGGAACCATCTGGTCTCCCTTGGTTACTACCAGGCTTCTGTGAGGTTGTAGAAGCCATGGCACCCGGGAGTTCCTTTCCAGCAGCAACTGTTTCTGGATGTGTCTCTGTCTTCACTTTGTCGTCCCCACTGCCACGCCACTCTTCTGAGGACCTTGGAAGGGGCTTTTCAACGTTCAACTCCTGGTTTGTTGGACTGACTAGGTCAGATACCACCTCACTTTTTCTCTTCTCCATCTCAGCTTCCTGGGTAGCAACACTCCCACCTTCAGGAGGTCCACTCTTCAGAGACAGTATGTCATCAAGGGTAACCGTGTCCCCCCCAACCTCGGCGCTGTTCGAGGACGCACTCCTCCTAATATTTGGGGATGTGATCTTCTGAACAATAGCTTCCAGCTTCAATCCCCGTCCTTTCCGTGGGGGCAGTATTTTGGTCTTAGCAGGGCTCGTGAGGGTAACAGCAGGGCAGTTTCTATTATCTGGACCTGCCAGGTCCTTGGAGGACTCTCTCTTGGGGATACCCTTGATATCCTGACTGTGAGAAAGATGGGCGTAAGAATTGAATGCTTTCTCAACGCCTTCTTTTGATGGCGGAAGGAGGCGCCCTTTATCTTCGGTGTTGCTGTTCTTCACCTCTTGTGACTGTCTTTTACTGGGAATGGGAGAGATAAAAGAACGGACACGCCTCCTCATGATTAAGGGGTTTTGAGGAGAATGATCCTCTTGACCTGGAAGTCTTAGCATAACATTACTAGGTTTGGATGACTGTGGAGACTCAGCTAGTCCATGTCCATCAGTCTCGTGCGGTGGTCCGTACCTTTTTTGATTGGACATTCCTGGAGGACCACTGCTTTTGGCCGGGGAAGCCTGCCGAGAAAGATCCCAACAAGATTCTTGTTGTAACTTCTGGGAGCCATGCTTCAATTCCATGCCTTTGTTGGGCAGACCATCACCAGACAAGAGGCAGCGCCCAGCTTCCTGACCGCTAGGGTCATGGTAAGTCCCCATTGGTGGGCCATACATCATGCCATCTTTGTCATTTTTCAGAGGGCTCCGCACTCTGTCGAGAAACTGCTGCTGCCTCGGGCTCTTGCGCAGCCCCTCCTGCCTGTGCTGTGCAGCAGCGATGACCCCCTGAGCAGATGTACTGCTCCAGTCCTTATACTCCTCTTGTTGCTGTTGGTACATCTGCCTCTTATAATGCAGCTGAGAATTCAAGCCTGTGTTAGGGTCTCCGTAAGCATGAGCCCGAGCGTTTGTGTGATAAGCAGATGCCAGGCTTTCTGAGTTGGGAGAAAAGGGAGCGTGTAGAGAACTCCTGTTGGCCCTCTCCGAAAAGGTCATATGTGGGTTCATGTGATGAGGGTCTCCCCCTGGGCCTCTGCTCCTCCCAGGAGACATCTTCAATTTTTCTGAAAAGTCATGATACTGAGAATGGGACCGACCCCTCATCCCCTCCCGACCACCAACTCTGCCAGGGACCCGCCTCATCGGTGTGGGTCTGCTCTCTTGTTGAGAGCCGTAGTCTGAGATGGAATCGTGGACCGCTGCTCCAGGACTGGCATTGCCTCGGTAAGACTCATGCTTGATGCTGGTAGGATGGCAGTGATCTCCAGATTTCTTGTTGTTGAAACTAGCCTGGGATTTGGATTGTTCAAAGTCTTCCTCTTTTATCTGCCCACTCTGGGATTTCAGCTTTGTGTCCATGGACACCAACCCACCCGGAAGAATGACCGACTGACTTAAACTTGGATTGAGACGTTCACTTCTCCCCATTCTGGTATCAGCACCCATGTGTCCCAATGAGTGAGCCCCTGGGTCCCTGACAATCTGTCTTAGTGGAGATATGTCACAGATCACTGATCTTCTTTCAGAGAGAGAACCCCCAGCCTCGTGTGCTGACAACTGAGGCTCTATGTCAAACTTCCTGGGAATTGGATAGTCAGCCAAATTGATCTGTTTCATTTCAGGAGCTGTGCTGCTTGATTTCCTTTCCCAGGGACCCCAGTGGGGGTTTTCTAACAGGGACCCTATGCTTTTGTTCAGAAGGCCCCTGGTAGCTAATTCATTGGTTTGACTGACTAAGACATTGGGCCTCGAAGCTCCTTCCAGGCCACCGGCCATCCCCTGGTGCTCCTGGGTACTCCTAGAATACCTCCTGTCGGGGTGGTGGTGGTAACCCTGAAGCACTTCCTGCAGGAGGCTGGGGAACTTCTCATTTCTACCCTTTCGTTCCCCATGGCCAGTGAAATCCCCCTTTTCTTGTCCTGTAGGATACTGAGGAAAACCACTGACATTTCGTGGCATGGCTGACCCCAAACTATCTTTGTAACTATAGCGCAGGCTTCCAGGAGATTTGCCTGGCTCAGTTCTGCCTGTAAAACTAGGGCCCACTGCAGAATGCCCACTCTGGCCATTTCCCTCTCCATTGTGGTTGGAGTTACTATCTCCATTCTTGTTTCCTTTGCCCCCTCCTCCTGGAGGCTCTGGCTGTGGAAGTGTTGTGTGGCTGGCTTCCTTGGCCCCTCCAGTGCTAGGTGGCCTTTGAGCAGCCACAGGATCATCCTCTGCGGAGCCCTTATCTTGTCCACCAGTCTTTTCTACCCGACTTGCCATGGCTTCCCGGGAGACAATCACCCCAACCGTCTTCTCATTGACTTTTGGGTTGGCCTCGGGTGACAATGGCGTATCCTTAGCGTCTGGCGAGGCAGCCTCTTCTCTTGCTGCAGGACTGGCACTGAGCTGGGGTGGTTCGTTCTGAGTGCCTTGTGCTGGTGAGGAGCCAGCTTTCTCTGAGGTGCCACCCTTGTAGGTGGTGTCAGAGCTGGTGCTCTGGCCGCTAAGTTGCCTCACTCTCTCGCCTTGATCCTCAGAACTGCTGGAGCAGCCTCCATCCAACGACTCTGCCATGGGAGACTTCAGTTGTTCTTCAGGCTGCGAGGAACCTTCAGAGTTTGTGCAGCTGTCTGCCTTCTTAGAAGATGAGGAGGGCCTCTTGGAGGTCTTCTTCTGAGGTGTCAGGGCATCAGAAAGTAACATGTGCTGGACGGTATTAGGAAGATTGGCCACCTGAGTACTCAGGGCACTCAAACTACTCAGCCCAGGATCTGTCAGTCGCTTTTCTGGCATGCCTTCTAGTCCAAATCCTTTGAAGCCTGCTGCGTGAGAATTAGGACTGGGCATCATTGATGGGGTTGGACTGAGCTGAGGCATTAACTGTAAAATTCTGTTTCTGGAGCCCATGGGCACACTGCCTTGCCCACACTGGAGACTCTCCCCACTCTGCATGAGAGGAGACGGGGTAGAGCTACAGCTTGGAGACTGAACCACAGAGGCAGCTGGAGAAGGGTTAGAAATGGGGCTGAAGTTCTGATGGAACTGCATGGGGGACCGCACGGGGACCTCCGGCTGGTTGTACTGCCCCACCTGGCTCTGCAGGGGCAGCTTGGTGGCAGTGTTGGTATACTGCATCACATGCTGAGGGTGCTGCTGCGGCTGCTGCGGCTGCGGCTGCGGCTGCTGCGGCTGCTGCTGCCCCTGCCCCTGCTGGGTCCCTTGTGGAATCTTTGCCTGTTCAAAATTTTTCATAGACTGGGGCTGATAGCTGTAATTTGATTGTGTTCCATAAGCCTGTGTGTTAGAGCCCACGTTATGTCCTTCATACTGGGAACTGGCATTCACACTGTAACTGCCATCATAGCTCTGCCCAGACTGGCTGAAACGCTGTGGTGAAGGGAAGGAGGAGGAGGAGGAGGAAGAGGCAGAAGACTGGTAGTGCTGGCCAAACTGACCCACTCTTAACTGGTAACCAGCAGCAGAGGATGGCAGAGTTGAGGGCCGCTGCATCGGCTGTAGATGGGATGAGCTGGACGCTGGCTGGCCAGTGGCTTGTGGCAGAGGCTGATGGGACTGGTACAGCTGCTGTCTCAACTGCTGTACTTGCTGCTGCTGCTGCTGCTGGCTGGAAGCCTGCTGTTGGTACTGAGTGCTCCCTGGAGAGAAAGGCCCCGTGTAATCCTGCTGATAATGAGACACACCACCAAGGGCAGAGTGCTGTGCTTGAAATTGGCCCACATGACCCTCACTCCCGTACTGATTGCCAAAGCTGCTCCCCTGGGGGGGTCCATAGCTCTGCACAGGCCCAGAAGGCCTTCGCTGAGGAGGCTGTGGGGTCCCTGTTGCCACGGGGTCTTTGTTGCCTGCCATGTAGTAAAAATCTCCAGCTTCTTTCCTGAAGCCCTGGTAGCTTTGATGGCCAGAGGTTTCGCTAGCCATTGCGGCGGCGGCGGCGGCAGCGGCGGCAGCAGCAGCAGCAGCCGCTGTCCCTCGCCGTCCGCCACCACCGCTGCTGCTGCCGCCGCCACCTCCACCACCAAAATTCTGGAACATGTGGGCCTGCCGAGGGCTGAACTCTTCCGTCCGGGACGAGCCGTGCGCCTCCTGCGGGTAGCTCTGCTGGCTTCCGTGGTAGCTGCTTTGCTCCCGAAAGGACTGCATGCTGGTCAGCAACACAGCAGCAGGCCAACAGCCCTCCTAGAAGCGGGAGGAGAAGGAAAAACATTAGATGAGCCATCTTCTTGACTGCACACAAAAACCAAGTCTAGGTTACCAATGGGAGAAGGTAATCCAGATGCCCAGATGAGACTCACTGGTTTCAATTTCACCTCCTTTATTTCTTATCTTATCCATTCCTTAAACTGCAAATAAGCAGAGAAATGGCCTCAAAAGTGAGGCAGGAATCTACGAGAATTAGAAGAAACACTCAGGGTAAATACAAATTCAATACAGTAAAAACCTCATTATAGATAAATGGGTCCAAAAAATGCCACTGGGCTAAACTATGGGCCTACTGTTACTGAAAAACGGCAATTTTAAAATAAGTCTCCCAGTCAGTGTGGGGAGGGGTGTGAGAAAACCACTTTCATATCTAAGACTGGTCACCAAACTGAGACTCTCCAACAATGATGGGGGTCACTCCACCAGCTGCCTGGCTCCCTTCTGACCACCTCTGAGACACGGAACTGGCCTAGATATAAGCAAGTCCCTTATATTTAAAGGCACATTATTGCTGGTTTACTGTAACTACCAGTGACTTGTGATGACCCCAGGACACTCAACCCTTATCACCTGTCTGGATTCCTTATGTAGCAGTCAGCCACACAGATGTGGGACTCAACCTCTTGCCACATGTTTACGTCCAAGGCACTCCACTCAACCACCCACCCCACTCCCTGGGTACGACAGGCTAGAGAGTAGCAGTGATGGGAAGTTCCAGCACTTTTAACCCCCACGTGATTTTCCACTTGCCAATCTAGTAGATGGCACTCACAAAGCGACCCTTCCCTAAGTTATCTGATTGAGCCAACACTCTGCAAAGCATCTTTGCTAACACGGAGCCCTGGTGGCACAGTGGTTAAGAGCTCAGCTGCTAACCAAGAGGTTGGTAGATCGAATCCACCGGCTGCTCCTTAGAATCCCTATGGGGCAGTTCTGCTCTGTCCTATAGGGTCACTGTGAGTTGGAATTGACTTGGCTCCAGTGGGTTTGGTTTTGGGTTCTTTCCTAACACATCCCTTCTCTTAAAACAATTAACTAAGAGCTGATTTTCATTTTGCCATTTGCTCAGGTCTGTCTTCTTTCCAGGTTCAGAGATGAATATGACAAAGCCAAACTGGCTCCAAATGACTTTAAAATCAATTGTTTAAAAAAGATATTATGGAACACATATGGGATAAGGTGAATTACTAATACACAGTGTTTACCTACAATGCTTTTTGAAGAGTGCTCTTTAGTTCCCTCTTGGGGGAGCTGAAAATGGAGTTGCCTATAGCTAAGTCAGTGATCCTTTTAAAAGGTAAGTCAGATTCCACCTTATTTCAAAAGGTTACCACAGACCCCCATTCTCTTTCACTGTGAAGCCAGTCTCTGAGGCCCGGCCCACCGCATGACCTCTGACCTCATCCTTGCACCGGGAAAGGCCCACCATGTTTCTACTCAGGGACTTTACTCCCACCTGAGATGCTCATCCTTATAGCCACATTCAGTCTGGCCAATGTCACCTGACTGGTAAGACCTTCCCTGGCCAACCTACTTAAAGTAGCAAATTACAACCCCTCCCCCAAGCTTTAAGGAGACTTTGTGGCGCAGTGGTTAAGCTCTCAGCTGTTAGTCAAAAGGTGGGCGATCTGAGCTCACCAGTGGCTCCACAGGAGAAAGATGTGGCAGTCTTCTTCCGTAAGAACTACAGCCTTGGAAACTCTATGGGGCAGTTCTACTCTGTCCTGCAGGGTCAGAGTGGGAACTGACTTTCCAGCAACAGGTTTAGTTTTGTGGGTTTCCCCCAGCTCTCCCTATCTCCTCCTTCCCCTACACCCCTCTGCTTTAGTTTCCTTTCGGCACTTATTCCCCACATACATGCTACTTGTTTACTCTCTGTCTCTCCTGCACTAGATCATAAGATCCATGAAGGGCAGACCTGTGCCTGTTCCGATATAATCCCTGTGTCATTAAAACAACAAGAAGCACATGCAGGCATCCATGTGAAGTAGTAAATGAACAGTGTAGGAACTTGGCACTGGAGAATTAGGCTAGAACTTGCATATTCAGGGATGGTAGTGTTGGAGGGACAGGGAGAATTGCAGGAAGACAAAACAATAGGATCCAAAAGCAGAGCTGGAGAATGAGGAAAACCCTGCCATACATCTTCCAGATCCAGTTCCAAAGGAAAAACCCCAACTCGGGTCCACATGAGGCCCCGAGGAAAGACTTCAGAAAGTAAACATGGCTCAGAGCGGAAGGTGACAATCCCAAACTCTGAAAGCTTAACCCACCTCTTCCTGAAATATCCTTCTTATATGTGAAATAGCTAGACAAATAGCCAGGTCAACTGCTTGGATCTTAAATCTGATGATGGTCACATGGTCCAAAGCCATCGCTAAACAGCCAAGTACAAACAATCCCCAAATCTAAAGGAAACGGCTCTCATCCTCTACAACAGACTGCTGCGTTCTTTGCTCCCGCTAAGTCTGCTGGGCAACAGATGAGAGCTACTTGAGTGTGTACAACACAAAGCTCGATACTGTTCTGGCACTTTACGTGCATTAACTCAACCCTCACAACACTGCCAATCTCCTCATTTTTCAGATGAGGAAACCACACAGCTCCCGAGGAGCAGGGCTGAGGGTCAAGCTCAACATGCTCCCCCAGGCCACAGTCCTGACACTACCCGGAGGATCCCTACTCGGTCAGCCATCAGTCAACAGCTGCCACTTGTCCTGTCAGAGGTCAGCCTCGAAAGTGGAGGCCACCAACAATACTTTAAAGCGTAAGTCTCTTCTCCGCCTCCCCCTCGCAAGTACTTCCAACGCCACTGCCAGCTGCTTCTCCACCTCCTCCATTCTTTCTAGGCCTGCCAGAACAATTCCGTCCACACACACATTTTTCCTGTTTGTGGTCTCTTAGTGCCAGTGGCCTTTTCTAGATGCTAAAAGAAGGCTGATGGGTTAAGCTGAACAAAAAGACCAAATCTGACAGTTTAAACTAATGAAAAGCTTCCTTTAGAGACGATCTATAAATAAATACATGTTCAACTCATCCTTTTGCAAATAAAATCAGATTTCTGGAGACTGGAGTGTGTAAACAATGCTGCCACTTGCTCCGTATTTTCCCTACAGGAGCCACTACTATAAACATTCCACACGCTCCTGCGGCCACCCTGATACTAAGAACGCTATCTCCAGACAGGGAAACAGACTGGGCACGACGACTCCTTCTGAGGTCCATCTCAGCCCTTCTCTGTAGATTCCCCATCTCTGCACACTGTCCTCCTCATTATGCTGCTTCTAGTTTACAAACTAGAAGAAAAGGAAAAAACCACAACCAAATACCTCCAGAAGGGTACCAGTCAAGCTAAATGTTCTCAGTATACAGGAAGTGTCTGAGTACCAGAAGGTGGTTGCACGTTTTATCTTTTTCAGTAGTTCCAAGTAAAGCAATTAGGAAAGCAAGTATACCAGCAATTAAAAAATTAACCCTCGGGTATTTATTGTAATTGTAGCATTATACAATCAGCTAATAATAACAATCATTCTAATACCATCCCATCATTTAAAAAAGACAGCATCAGTGTCATCAGTTTTTAAAGCACGTAATTAAGAACCGACAAATGACGAATACCCTTTTTTGGAAGAATACAGACGCGGTAAAGAAAACCTGACGGGCAAAAAGAAACCAGTCGCTAAGGAAGTTGCATAGACTCGGTAAGAAGAGGTTCACCGACGTGCTTCCCTCCCTGTTTTCTTCACTTGTTCTTAACATTTCTGAGCAGTTTCAGAAGATCGTGGAAGTGTACCAGTTAGGTCCAGAACCCAGTGACTTTATGTTCAATGGACCAGAGCCCACACACCGACCTTGCCACCACTGCTTCCCCCACGGGACGCTTCCCTCTCCACCCTGAGGGCCAAGGACCCAGCTGTCTTACAGAAAACCAGCACCATTAGCTTTCTTTTCCCTGTTTCCTTCACATGTCCGACACCATCCCACTCCCTAATCTAGTTTCTTCTCTGCAAAGTTCTCCAAACTCTCAAGGCAGTTTCTTCTCATCTTTCCCAAGTACTTGCTTCCTCCTTCATTCCAGGTTTACCCACTGATTCTTTGTTTATTCCCCTTCCTTGCCTTAAAAAATGCTCCAATCCTTAAGATATTAACACCACACAGGCCTCTCTCTGGCTCTGGCCCTTGTGTGGTGGGCATTCTCGGCTCAGCTTCCCTCCCTGCCCATCTTCAGCCACTCGAGGCCCTGGGGAGGGGATGCTGAAAAGACTGTCAACAGGCCCCACTGACCTCTGGCTTCTGGCCCAGTCTGGCTAGTGAGAGGCGGGAGGAGAAATGGATAGAAGAATTCATTCTCCTGGCTCCCACCCTGTGGTCACTGAGGCTGGCTGAGATGTTCCACCAACGGCCACGGCTCTGGACAGACCACCCAAACAGCCACCTTTCTCCAGGCTTCCCAGAACCACTTCTTCCCCCTGCCCTTCAGGCCTAGGGGTAGTAACAGCCCCTTGCTAGTGCTCGCCCAGGAGATTCCACTTTCCCCTGATGACTTCTCCAAACTGTGCTCACCCTCTGTAAACAGCCCCTTTATTAGTATAACCCTTTGCATTGTTGCCAGCTCAGCATTGTGAGCCACCTCTTAATCCTCTGCAGATCAGAGGCTGGGGCTTAGGATCCCTCCAGTGTGGTTCTGGGTGACAGTCTGTCAAAGAGAAGCAAGAGAAAGATGTGGAAGACAGAAGAAAAGGAGAGGTCGCAATAGATACGCCCTGTGAGCTCCTGCGAACTGCCCACTGTGGTCTTTGTGGGAGATGGCCGGGAGCCATTCCTGACCCTCACAGTCCCAGTTCTTCCGTGGTTGTGCAAACTCTTAATTTCTATATTAAAACCCTTCCTACCCGGCATAGACAGTGACCCTTTTCCTGAACGAACCCTGAATGACACAATTAAGCGCTCCTCAAATCACCTGGTTTGAGTGCGCCATCTGTTTCCTACCAGGACCCTGGCTGACAGAGCTCCGCTCTTGTTCCTGGGCTTCAGAGCAGGCTATTATCACTCTGGGAGCAAGGGACTTCTATTTCATGCAACATGGCATACCAGAGGGACTGAAAATCCTGCCTCAACAAAACACCTAGAAATGTCAGACAAAACGCACAGCCAAAATGCAAGAAAGTAAGAAACGCTCAGGGCTCAGAATAGGAATACTAAAAACAGACTTGCAAGCAGGTTCGGGGCTTTGACTGCCAGGTATGGAGTGGGGTGGGGTCTGCAGGCCTTATGAGCTATGGTGCAAGGGTTTTCACGACCACACAGGACCCTCTTTAGGTGGTAGTGGGGAGACAGAGTCACTTCTGCATGTAAGGACTCTGGGCAGTGTGACTTGTGCCTGGAATAATATCTACAAAGATGACAAAATTATTTATTCTTAGGCAGTCACCAATTCATTTTCAGCAGCAAAGACAATACTGTTCTTTCCTCAATTGGCCCAACTTCTTATCCTCAAGGAAAAACACCATCCTCTCTCAGATATCCTAAGCAAGAAGCTTCAGAATAACCCCCGACTCATCTTACTTTAACTCTTTGTATTTCCAATGTTACCAAATCATGACCTTTCTTCATTTCTTGTTATCTGCCCTCTGCCTCTCCATCCTTGTCACTGCCATTAGAACCTTCCTTGGATTAAATTAACATTTCCAGAAATTCTCTTTCCCAGCACTAGTCTTCTGGAAGAGCTTTTCTTCCCCTGCATTTTGACACTGTCTCCCTTCCCACATACCTTGAACCCCTCTTCAAGTTTCTGCCCCTCCAACCCTCTCAAACAAACCTGTTTAGTGCCCACTGCCATGGCTCACTCTCACCCCGGCCTCTCTGACACATGCCTAGGCCCTGAAATTCTTCCCACCATGTCAGGTCATACGGCTCTCAGAATCTTAGAGGTTCCTGAAACATGATCTTTTCTACAAGTCTTTCTTAACGCAGAGAATCTGTTGCCTTTCTCTGCTTAGTTCAAACGAACTTTGTAAAATCCATTTACTTTTAACCTGTATGTAACATGTGTGCTACTGATATAATAACTGTTGTCGTTCACTGCCGTTAAGTAAACTCTGACTCACGGTAACTTTCCACGTAACAGAACTAAACGTAGCCTGGTCCTAGGCCATCTCCACGATTACTGGTTACGTTTGAGTTCACTGTTGTGGCTATTGTGGCCCCAGTCGTATTTTGAGTGTCTTCTAACCTAGAGGGCTCATCTTCCATTACTATATTGGAAAATATCCTGCTGGAATCCATAAGGTTTTCATTGGCTGATTTTTGGAAATAGATCACCAGGCCTTTCTTCTCGGTCTGTCTTAGTGTGGAAGCTCCGCTGGAACCTGTCTACCACGGATGACCCAGCCAGTATTTGAAATACCAGTGACATAGCTTCCAGCATCACAGCGACATGCAAGCCACCACAGGACAACAAACTGATAGACGGGTGGTGGGATGTAATAATAGCTGCCATTTATTAAGCAATTTCTATATGTCAGCACTGTGTGGCTTTACATATATCTCAACCTATGGATGAGAAAAGAAACCCAGATAAATTATGTAATCTGCAAAAAGTCACTCTCCTAGGACATGCTGGAGTTGATGTCCTAGCTCAAATTCTCTTGATTCTAAAGCCCATATTCCTTTCTTTCACCACAAATTGAGCAAGAAGACCCAAACCCATGTGTTTGAAAATCCTGGACAAGGACTTGGGTCAGATAATAATTTGCAGCCAGCATTTATTTACTGCATGCCTCCCACATGCCACATCCTACACCAGCTGCTCAGAGAAGTTAAACAAGCAAATATTCATAGTCAACAGAAAGTGGGATGTGGAATGCCCACCCCAGAGCCCAGTCTGCACTTTGGGCAGGAAGTACAGGCTCCAGCCAGCAGCAAGACACTGCTACTCTCACAAAGTCAGGGAAGCATTTTAGAAGGTGTTATGGATTGAATTGTGTCCCCCCAAAATGTATGTCATAAATCCCAACCCCTATACCTGTGTGGTTATAATTCCATTTGAGAATGGGTTTTCTTTGCTATGTTAATTTTTTATTAGGATGTGTTTTAAGCCAATCTCTTTTGAGATAAGAAAAAAAACCTGTAGCTGTCAAAATGATTCTGAGTCACAGCAGCCCTACGGGACAGAGTAAAACTGCCCCACAGAGTTTCCATGGAGCGCCTGGTGGATTCCAACTGCTGATCTTTTGGTTAGCAGCTGCAGCACTTAACCACTATACCACCAGGGTTTCCTCTTTTGAGAGAGGGCAGATTAAACATGCAGGGATGGAGTAAGACAGATGCCAGACCACATGAAGATCTCCAAGGAGCCAAGGAACAGAAGCTGAAGAGACAAGGGCCTTTCCCAAGAGCCGAAACAAAGAGCCTTCCCCTAGGGCTGGCACCCTGGATTTGGACTTCTAGCCTCCTATACTGTGAGAAAATAAATTTCTGTTTGTTAAAGCCACCCAGTTACGGTGTTTCTGTTATAGCAGCACTAGGTAACTAAACAGAATTAATCTTGAAATCTGCTGCAATTAAGATGACTGCTTGTACTTGGATACATCTATGTTTGTTTCCTGTGTGCAAATGTAGGGTCCTCCTGAACAGATCAGGTACAAACAACTGCCCCATCGTCTGACTAATGAGTGACGTGATTTTGTATCATATTTCCTAAGCTCTGTCCTGTGTGTGTATGGGCACAGCCTGGATTCTTCTCAGTGACCGACGGGAATTGCAGCATAAGCAGGCCCGTAGAACAGGATGATGGGCTGATGGCGCTGGCCTGCTTCCTGGCTTGGGAGCCTAGGAAGGATCTTGAAAGCATCTTAAGCAACCAATTTGATCAGAAGTTCGCAAGAAACTTATCTAGATGAAAATAAACCCACCAGAATGCTGCAGATCTAAGAAGTTTGCTGAACTCAAGAGTAAAGCCCATTGCTCTTGGAGGGCCAAAACCTGCACTATATTAGCTGTGTAAACTATAAAAACTATCTACCTCCAACCACGATCAAATACATACAAGCAAAAGGTGAGGGTACACATTTATTAAATTCCCCCCCCGCCCCAAATTAAAAGATGGTATCTCATCTGGTGAGGTTAGGACAAAGCTGGTACAAACAACAAAAGCAGCATAAATTATTACAACACTTCGGAAAAGTAATTTGGTAATAAAAATATTCATACCTTTTAATCTAGGAGTTCTATGTACTAAGGATATCGCAAAACAAATAACCAAACTAAAAACAAAGTACCAAGATACTCACTTCAGTGATATCTATCCATAAGAGGAAAAAACTGGTGGCCTAATTCTTTAACCTTTGAAAATGGTTAAGCGAATTACGGTATAGCCACTGAGTGAACTAGTACATACACAACAATTAAAAATAATCGTGAAGGCTGCTGCACCACGGAAAATTCTTATCATGTGTAGACTAAGATGGAGAACAGCGCATGGCAACTCAGACCTGTGCTGGGATTGCAACTCTCTAGAAATTGTTCATTTAGTCCCAGGTCAAAGGGAGTATGCAGAAAAATGAAAACCTTCTGTCTGTCAAGGGTGGCAGGGCTGCAGATGCCTTTTCTTCCTTCTCATTTCTATTTACGTGAATGTTTGTGTAGAAATAACCACTTATAAAAAATTCTATTAACTTTAATTAAAAAACATACCCCCTTTACACTATCTCAAAAAAAATCCTTGATCTATTCCTCTGAAAGCAAAGCACTTCCTTGCCCAAGGGGAAGGAATGGACGCAGGGGAGACTCACAGGCCCAGAGGCAGGTGGAGGAGGGAGGAAAACCTAGAGACAACCACGGGCACCTTAGGCAGCATAGCGCAGCAGAGGAGTGTGCACAGAGAATCACCAATTGCGCTTTTTCAGAACCAGGCCTAAAAACAGATGAATTCCACCCCACAGTGGGCGGGCCTATTTTTAGACACAATCCCAAACAGCCAAGAGGCTGTAGCATCCTATCCACGGCATGCTTCCCTAACTACACGGAAGTGCCATAAATCTGCTCCTGGGCAGATCGAAGGAGCCCAGGCCCCATCCTGGCCCCAGGACCGTCCTATATTTACAGGGAGTTCCAAGACCACACCTAGGAGGAGCAGGATGGCCAGAGGGTTCTCGGAAAGGGGGCAGGAGAGGGGTGATGCCAGTAGTAGCTCCCGCTAGTTGGGGCTCCCTGGTTTTTTTTCTCCCCCTTAACTGTTGAGCCTAAGGGCTTTTAAGATGTTACTGATCTTTCCCCCCTTCACTTAAAGGTTGTTTGAGCACATGATTTCTAAACCTTTATAAACAAAAACATCACAGAAAGCAATCAGTGTTGCCTCCTATAGGCAAAAAGTGTGTTTCATTTCATAACAGCAACAAAATTAAAAAGATACCAAGGAATAATCCAAAGTAAAAGTGGGCAAAAGCTATATGATAAAAATGATAAACTTTACTAAAGGACTCAAAACAAAACAAACAAAAAACTCCCATGTATCTGGGTAAGACGGTATTATCAAGATGTCAAGTCTCCTCAAATTAGCTTACAAAACTCTAATATTAGAGTCCCAGTCAAAACTTTCTGTATGGTATTAAAAAATAATTTTGAAAATTTCAAATGTACAGGAAAGCTGCAGAACACCACAAAGTCTCAAAGGCTGCTTTCAATGACATTCCTCAACTGCTAACATTTTATGTCACTTGTTCCACTACCCACATACACCCCACTATCGTTAGTCTTCTCCTGACCCCTTTGACAGCAAGCTGCAGACATGCAACCACATTACCCCAAAATACTCCGGTGTATATTTCCAGCAAACAAAGACACTCTCCTACAGAATTCGGCACACATCCTCCACATAAGAAAATCAATATATCACCACTACTCTACCATCCGATCCACAGATCACGTGCCAATTCTGTCTGCTGTCCCAGCAATGTCTCTTTCCCCTTTCTGGTTCAGGATTCCCACCCAGGAACGCACGCTGCCATGTCTCATCAGTACCCTGCCACCTGGAATCGTTCCTCAGGCTTTCCCCGACTTGCATGTCCTTTCAGTCTACGAAATGACGTTAAACCTGAGTTTGGTCAATACTTCTCATGACCAGGCTCAGGCTGCGCTTTGCTGGCAGCCAACACCACAGGCGTGGTGCCATGCTCCTCTCAGTTCATCGTTGTCAGGAGGGGCCCGACAGGGAACCACCTGCCACTGTGATGTTAGCCATACACACCTGCTCAAGCCCAGCTCTGCAGTGTTTTCCCAGTGGAAAGTCACCATATGACTGGTATCTCACAGGAGAAATTCTGCGACTGTGCCTGTATCTAGTAGTCAAACCTTTCCCTACAAAAATGGGTTACTAATAGAGTCAATTTTCAGTTTTCTCATGTTCACTCTGGCTGTTTTGTGAAAACAGGCTATGGGAGGGGCCGGGGCTGAAGCAGGGAGGTAGTTAAGAAGCTATTTTGATAGTCTGGGTAAGGGATACTGGCTGCATGGGTGAGTGCGGTGTAGATGGAGGTGGTGGTATGTGGTCAAATAAAGGACATATTTTGAAGTTAGAGCCAACGGAAATCGCCTAACGGATCAGAAGTGGATGTGAGGGACACAACAACACTGATGACAAACAGCAGTGGCCAATGCTAGCTAAGCACCAGCCACGTGCAGCCACTGCTCCATGTAATTTACGTGTAAAAATTCACTCAATTTTCACAACCACCCCGTAAGGCAGGTACAGCTGGCAAGCCCATTTTATTAAGATGACGACAATGAGGCAGAGAGAGCTAGTAACTGCCCAGGCCTCACAAACAGTCGGGAGGCAACCCAGATCTGAGCTCAGACAGGGGTAGGAGCTTGGTGAGGTGGGGGAGTGGGAAAGGCTGAAGAACGCAGTGCCAGACACGTGAACTCTGAGATTCCCACTGGACATTCAAGTACAGAAGTCAGGAAGGCAGCTGGCCACGTGCCTGGATTCCAGGGGAAAGGTGGAGGTGGAGAAAAAAAGGGTCATCAGCTCAGAGACAGTAGTTAAAGGCAAAGAATCACCAGGATGACATCACCCAGAGCAGTGTTTTCAAACTGCAGGTTGTAAAATCAACTTATTGGGTCGTGAACAGCACTTAGAAAAAACAAAATAGAACAGAATGGAAAATACTAGCCCATCACTCACAGTAAGATGAAATATAAGAACTGTCTGTCCAACTTTCAGTTGTGACTGTGTGTCAGGGTGGCATTTAGGATGGTCAAAAGGGGTTTAAAGCCACTAGCCTAGGGAGTTAAACGTAGGGCTGAATCCCTGACCACACCAATATTTAGAGGTGGGAAAGAGGAAACGGAGCCAGAAGAGAAGAGTGAAGAGAAGAAATGTCTAGTGAGGAAGGAGGAAAGGCAGAGTGGGGTGACACTGGGCTGGGTGAATGTGACACCCCAAGACAGATGCATACAAGCAATTATGGGATGGCGAGGTGAGCACACAGTGCTGCGGGAACAAAGGGGAGGGAGGAACCCTGTTTTAAGGTCTGGTAGTTGTGTGTAAAGGAGCCCTGGTGATGCAATGGTTAAGCCCTCAGCTGCTAACCAGAAGGTTGGTGGTTCCAACCCACCAGCCGCTATACACCAGCCGCTCTCCGGGAGAAAGATGTGGCAGCCTGTTTTGGTAAAGGTTACAGCCTTGGATACCACAAAGGGCAGTTCTATTGTGTCCTATAGAGTCACTATGAGTCAGAATTGACCCAATGGGAATGGGTTTAGCTGTCTGCAGAATGGAAGGGGGACGGGAGAGGAAAGACTAGGATTTCCACTTCAGACCTGGAGTCTGAGGGGGACTGTGGGATATCCACTCTGAACAAAGAACAGATTAATTTCCATATGACGGCAAGTATCCAGTCATTTGATTTTTTTTTTTTAAAGCATCTACTAGGTGCCACGCCCTTTACTAGGTCCTGAGAATACAGGGTTCCTGGCCTAAGAAACCTCACACTGCAGTAGAGATGAAAAGACAATCGCAATAAGGTGCGGTTAGGGCCACAAGACACAGCGTGTAAAAGGTGCGGCAAGGGCAATGTCCAACCATCTTGACCCTTAGTGCCAACCTAAACCCACCACTCCGACCAAACTGCCTACTCAGCAACTGCGCTCCAACCTCTTGATTTGTGCTTTGCCTCTCCGAAAAAATGCTTCCCAAATATGAGTCACTCTTCAAGGTCGGGCTCACATCTGTCCTCCTCAGGGAAGCCTCCCTGAAGCCACCAGCTCAGTGATCTTGCCGTTCCTGAGTTGCTACAGCAGTTACTGTCCACACACCACTATTTGCTGCCCAGTCCCTGCCTCGTCCTTACTCCCCATTTCATGTGACTGTCTCATCTCCCCAACTACAGCGTACATTGCTGAAGGCACGTAACAAACCTGTTTCATGTCTGACAGCTACATAGCTCTTTAACAGGAGGCATGCAAATACTTGCTTCCCTGCTCGGAGACTTTCCTCCAATCCAATTTACATGCTTTGGCGTTCTTACTGAAACAGAGGTCCCATCAAGTCGCCCTCCCCATCTAAAACCACCTCCAGCTCCTAATTATCCACGAAGCAACATGCAGACAGTGCTGTCTCGTCTTTCAGGCCTGCTACACAGCCTTCCCTTTCCCTGCCTGCAAAACACCCTAAAGTTGGGGCATTGGCAATCAAAACAAACACCAAAAAAACAAAGATCCATAGAGGTGAAATAAAAAAGGAGACATATTAGTCACACTGTTGACAACAGCTGTCTTTGTGGTAGGATTACAGGGATGGCCACCTCTAGAAACTGGTTTAATAAACATGTTAATTTTAAAACAAGAAATAAAATTAAAAATGAAAGAAAATTAATCATTGCAACTACTTTTATTCAGTGCTTAAACTATATACAAGCAATATGTTATAGTCTTATTTAATCTTAACAACTCTATGATGTAGTCCTCCGCCATTCTGCAGATGAGGAAACTGAGGCTCACAAAGTTTTAAGTAATGCTCACAACGTTACACAGCTAGTCAGCAAAGAAGAAAGCCTGGGGTTTAAACCCGTGTCTAATAAAGAATGTGCCCTTAACCTCTACTGCTCTTACCAGGTCCTGCCTATTCCCCAGGGTACCCTGCATGCACCTCTCACAGCCTTTTCTTTGTTCCAGCTGGTCCTTCTGCCTGAATAAGGACATGAGCTTTGTCGACACTCCACCCACCCTTTACAATCCAGCACAAACCCCACTTTCCCCACCATCTCCCTAGAGCACAAACCACCGTCAGCATTATCGAAGAGTTATTTACGTGCCTATTTCCCCCAGACCTTGGCTCTCCTGCTGCTATGCACAGAGCAGGCACTCACATGTTGGGTGAATTAAGTTGACAATATAAATTCTCCTTCTGACAAAAGCAAAATAACAGATGGAGACCAAAAGTTTTCATCTGGGAGGGATGTTAATACTGAGAACGGGTCTCTACAACCCTCCCTGCTTTGAGCCTCGACTCCCACTAAAGCCCAGAAGCAGCCGGTCGATCTTGCCCTCTTCCACAAAGGGACTGAACATAATAGACCACCACTTCCGATGAATTAAAGTGACTTCACTTACTATTAAAAATATAAATAATGTGAGAATCAAAGGGTTTTTTAAAAGCTTTTAGAAGAGATTTTGAAATTAGTTACCTTCCAAAGACTCTGACCCTTGAAAGCAAGAAATTTTTAGGTTGATTACAAAAAACCTTAACAATACTAAAAAACACTTTGTTGTTGTTGTATGTCCTTAAGTCAATTCTGACTCATAGTGACCCTATATAACAGAGAACAACTTCCCTATAGGGTTTTCTGGGCTGTAATCTTTACAGAAGCAGATTGCCAGGTCTTTTCTCCCATGGAGCGGCTGGTGGGTTTGAATCACTAACCTTTCAGTTAGCAGCCGAGCACTTGACTACTGTACCACCAGGGTTTCTTAAAAGACACTATAGACATAAACATGGAGACATATAAAGCCAGTGAGTCAGACATATTTAAAATGCAAACAACTCTTTAACACCAACTGACCACATCTAGATTTACGAACAGAAGTTGAGCGCAAACGAGTAACACACTGTAAAATGGAACTGCTGCCCTAACAATCCTAGGAAAGAAATATAGGATGGGACAAACAGATTTTAACACGTCCTTGGCCTCCTTAGGCAAAGCAATGAGAAATGCAGTCAACCAAACCATCCAGAATTGATTTTATTGGAGGTACCAACACTACGGGTCAAGCTGTGAAATGAAGCAAAAGGCTGAACTGAGTTCTATGGGTACAGTCCACTCCAGATAAAAGCCAATGGACCTTTTTACAGTTTATGGGGTCCTCTCCGTATGGCTGGGGACGCAGGCATGGGAGGAATATTGTCTGGATGATTAATTCTTGTGGAACGCGCACAGGAGTTAGAAGAAACGGGCTAGTTGAGACACACTCAACAACTTTCACTGTTGTCTCAAATTCACCACAAGCCCAAAATTAAATGCTGAGACAATGTGTTAGTTCTAGTTCTTGTTAAATGCATCTAGAAGCTAAGGGTCCTTCAAAGGCTACTGAGTTTCCCGTTTAAAAAAGAAAGAAACACACAAAAAAACCCAATAAGAAAAACACAAAAGTTCATACTGGAACAGTCACCTGTAAATATCCAAGAAGAATACCAAGAATTAGCAAATTAATTTGGGGGTGGAAGGACTTAAACAAAAAAGTAAATCATTTCAGCAGCGTTAAGATCTTTGCGAATGGCTGACTTAAAGCTCTAGACCTTATTTTAGGTTCTAATTAAAAAAAAAAAAGGCCAGCCATAACCGTAAGGAGGAGGGTGTCAAGTATAAATATGAGAGATACCGAGACAAAGGAAAATTCCTGAGAACCGCCTGCTGTCTTTTCCTACAGATGTGAGCTGTAACCATAAAAGAACGCCTCCTCCTCCCTCCTCAGCCAGGCCTCCTGTGTCAGGGACAAGGGCCGGGGGAACACTGGCACCAGCCAGCACACCACCATCTCTCTCTCCCCTTAGGGACATGGCTCTCTTACCTACAGTCGAGCTAGCAGACACGAAGAAAGAGACCAAGAAAAACATGTTTAAAAAACCATCTGGGGATAGAATTTAATTTTAGAAAGTAAAAGGAGCAAAAATATAGTTTTATTTTAGCAAAGTACAGTTGCTCCCCCTTTTAAGGTTTCTATTGATTCTCCTGGGTGATGCACTGGAAAAAATACTGTATTTAGAATCAGGAAACTTAAATTTAAATACTCACTAGTTTGGCTACTTGTCCTGTGACTTGGGTGACTTATTTAACCTGAAAGCCCTGCTGTCCTCTTCTTCAAACCTACCTTGTCATTTCACAGAACTGTCTCATAACTAGTTTGTGAATTGCTAAATCCCATATAAATTAAAATGATTATTACTAGTAGTATTACCACCCTCTCCGCCTCTCAGGTAAAAGTCTGAATCCAGGGCAAAACAGGCAAAAGACAAGCAACAAGTAAAAAAAAACCCAAGAGGAGTTAGCTAAAAAACGTATCAAACAACAAAACCAAACCTAAAAAATGAAATAAATACTATGATTGATGGAAACCACTGACAGCTAATGTTTATGTCATTTACCAACGAAGAAAGCTCTCGTGCCCTGGTGTCTACGGTTCCTTTATAAAGATCACAGCAGGGTTGAACTCTCATGTCTCCTCGGAAGTCACAACCAAGAATGCCAGCGGAGCACATTTTATTCTACGAGCCAGAAGACCATTCCCATCGTCCCACTTAGGGACAGGGGATCCATCATGTCCGAGACTCAATGGGAGGCAACGGGCCTCTAACGTGTAGGCCAGTGTCTCTTCCTTCTCTGACCACTGGCATGCAATTAGCCAACACCAACCCTGGCCATTCTGAAACAAGCCACTAGAGAACAGGTGCCTAAGGAGAAGGCATCACCTCCTGCGATCCCCAATTTTCAAAATACAGGAGCCAAAGTGACACAAACGGTTTTTGGAAAAAGCAACTGTTTTCGGATTATCTAGAAGGTTAACAATAATATGCAAAATTTATCTAGTGCTTACCATGAATCAGGCAATGTCCTAAAAGCTTTACAGGCCTAGAAGTAATTTCTTTCATTGTACTAAGCACACCCACATCCTAAACTGAAAGCCCTTGGCAAGAGAAACTCAAAAAAGAATCTTTTCTTCATGTTCCCCCGTCCTTACCTAATAAATGATTTTAAAAAACGGTAACTCTAAACAGACAATTCTTATTAACTCTATTCACGGTGGTATAAATAATTCTAATGAGCATGTGTTTCTCTCCTACTTGAGTCAGCATGGAGAAGCTAGCTCTTGGAAGACTAGGCAGAGGAGGAAGGCGTCTCTGACCAGGAGCCAGCTGGGCAGGGAGCAGTCTCTGGGGAGTGGAGCACACCTACAGCAGATAATCAGGCAACGAGTGTAGGCAACACATGGAATCCTCAAGTTACAGGAAAACTAACCCAGTAAGCAGCCTGAGAATCTCTGCTTTCTACTAAGTTCAAACCGCTAAGTGAACCCTCCCATTTGAAGAGGTACAACACATGAAAATGGCTTTTGTTGCTGTCCTTCCCTCAAGGCTTCTGTAACGCAGCCCGTCCCCGGACAGGGAACCCAGCGGAAAGTGGAAATGGACGAAAGGTCAGCAGTAATGCAGAAGTCCCTGCTCCCACGTTGGAAAGTCAACGTGCGAAGGAGCAGGTGAAACACACACCACTGAGCTGACGAAATAAACTTATCTGGAGCTTCCAGAGAGGCTGTCCATCACTCGGGGACGCTTCTGTGATTCTAGGTTTGGGGTATGATCCACAGACTAAAACACAAGAGACGGGTTTAACGTGTAACTCTAATCATCTTTTCTATCTTAAGAATAAAGTGATTTACACATTTTTATGCAAGTTGGGACTGACTCTCAAAGCTTGGTGTCTCCAGATCTCCTGAGCTGCGTAAATTTCAGAGACCAGGAAAAGATGAAATGACTAAAAGTACAGGCACCCAACAAATTTACAAAATCATTCAAAGTTTCTGAGATTCCAGTACTGTCCAAACCTGCATACAGGCTTATTCATACCTAAAGCAAAGTGTCTAAACTAACTTGTTCAAATGATACTAGCAGAAAAGAGCCCCAAATTCTCAGAAGAGATACTTGTAGACTAAAAGAACCCAGGACACCCAAGAGTAAGTAACTTCATTGCCGATAACTCCGTCTCCCCTTTACTCATCTCTGTTAACCCTGGCTTAACCCCGTGATTTTTAATCTCCAGCCCTGCAGACACACAAAGCCCTGAAGAACATACGAGTTTCAAACACTAAATTAAGTTTTTTTCTTTTAACACTGACCTACTTCCTTGAAGATCTGAGCTGAAGTACTAAAAGCTAGCCCTTTACCACCATCTTCCTAAAATGTCCTCATGAGGCCTCTGTAACGCTCATCTAAGGGGACCGGACAGTTGGTAGCCTGAAGTCAGCCTCCTCCTCCCCGATGCCAACCTTTCTGCCCACCTGCTCAGCATCTCAACTGTGTTCCCTGCTTCTTGCTTGAATCACCGGCTCTTAACCCCCAGTGCTCTTCCAGCACCCCCCTTCTTCATGGCCAAAGTTCACCAGGTATTAGCACCCATCTGGTGGTTTGTTTCTCGCACTACACTGCTGAACACCCTGAGGACATGTGCTAGGACTCATCTCTGAATTCTGAAAAATAATGGGTGCTCCTCACTTAGTCATATTCCCTTCTGGTCTCCTGTCTTCTACTCCAAAATGCTAGACCAACTATACCACAGTCTTCACCTACAATTTTTTCCCTGGCCTCTCTTCAAAAAAGTTCCCAACTACCAAAACAATCCTTGGCTAAGGCATGCCTTCCCTGTGCCCAAACTAAATAGCGTTAATTCTTTTTCCTACTTCTGTTCTTCTCTACTTCAAAAACTATTCACAGTATGCCCACATGTTCAACACACTGGGGATACAAGGAGTAATAATCCTCGACCTTGAAGAGGACTGGGAAACAGAGGGCAAGGACATGTTTAGAATAAAAAGAGAAGAGTATAAAATCAAAAACCAAACTCACTGCTGTTGAGTCAATTCCAACTCATAGCGACCGTACAGGACAGAGCAGAACTGCCCCCTAGGGTTTCCAAGTAGCGGCTGGTAGATATGAACTGCTGACCTTTGGTTAGCAGGTCTAGCTCTTAACTACTGCGTCACTAGGGCTCCGTTTAAAAATGGAAACTAATTAAAACAAAAAGAAAGAAAAAAGGTAGCAAAGGGTAGACTCAATGATCTCCAAGGCACCTGCCAACGCGGACATTCTTCAGGGTTCCCTTGCCTTGAGTAAAATTGCAAAACGCCATGAGGGAAAACCCACTTATGGTAATGTTAGGAGATGTTTCATGGAAGAAGAGTATTTGAGAAACACCTTGAAGGACAGACTCCAGTAGATGGGAAATGGGAAAAAAGGGCACGGACACACATGTGAAAGCAGGGATGCCTTGGAAGCTGAAATGGGGGATACAAGTAGGGAATCTGGAAAGGCAGGACAGGGCCTTACTGTGGGACCCTGAATACCAAGGCAAAGACGTCTACATTTAATTCAGTACACAACTGAGAGGGATGCTGTAAGACTTGTACTTTAGAAGATTTTCTAAAATTTCGACTCAAAGCAACTCTATAGTACAGAGTAGAACTGCCCCATAGAGTTTCCAAGGCTGTAATCTTTATGGGATCAGACTGCTACACCTTCCTGCAGTGGAGCAACTGGTGAGTTTTTAAACTGTCGACCTTCTGGTTAGCAGTCAAGTGCTTAACCACTGCCACCACCAAGGCTCTGTCATCGGCCATTAGAAAGATGTAAGTCAAAACCACAAATACGTTATCACCTCACGCCCATTAGAATAAAAAAAAAAAAAAAACAGAAAATAAAAAGTGTTGGCGAGGTTGTGGAGAAATTGGAACTCTCATTCATGGCTGATGGGAATGTAAAATGGTGCAGCCCCTGTGGAAAACAGTTTGATGGTTCCTCAAAAGGTTGAACATAGAATTACCACATGACCCAGCAATCTCAATCCTAGGCATATACCCAGAAGAAGCAAAGGCAAGAAGGCAAATAGAAAACTGTAAACCAATGTTCACCGCAGCACTTTACACAATAGCCAAAAGGCAGAAACAACCAAAATGTCCGTGAACAGATGAATGGCTACACGAAACACGGTCCTGATGCGTGCCACAACATGGATGTACCCTGAGAGCATCACACTGGGCGAAGCAAGTCCATCACAAAAGGACAAATGCTGTATGATCTCACCGACACGAAATAAGCAAATACATAGAAACCCAAGATAATTAATGGTCACAAGGCGTGGGAGACGGAGAGTTTTTGTTTGGGGGCGGCAATGAGTTTATATTGGCAGTGGAATGTTTTGTGAAAGGACAGTGACAGTGGTGGCACACCATGGAAAGTGTACTCAGTGTCACCGAGCTGGACACGTGGAAGCTGCTGTACTGGAGAACACTTTGGTGTGCATATTTTAACCACAATTTAAAAAAATTATTAAAATCCTTCCCAGAAACAAGATTGTGCCACTAATAAATTCTTCTAAACACTTAAGAAATTAAACCAAACTTAGAAAACTAAAAAAAAAAAAAAAAATCTGCTGAAATCTTAAAGCCTAACATTTTGATTTTGAAAATACGTTGCTGATTTCTTAATCCAGAAGGCAGTAGGCTGGGCTGGCATCCTTTGAAAGCTGAGCAGGAGGTAAGTTCAATAAAAACAAGTAAGCAATAAACTCATGGAACTCACTTAGAAAGGGGTCATGAACAGCTAACCAAGGGGGAAATAGAAACCGAACCTCCATGGCATATTCTTTTGAGAGCTGACAGCAAAATACTAGTTCATTTATTAATTTACTAAAAAAACACTTTGCTAGGCACTGGCTGTTCGTAAAACCCTATTCCAGATGCAGGGGATAAGATGGGCAACAGAGAAGTCCCTGCCCTCCGACAGCTGATGTGCTAACAGGAAGGTCCCCAAGGCAGGAATTCCTGTCCTCAACAGTCCACTCTTTTCTACAATCCACGCCCAAACTCTTCCCCTTCAAAGGCCTCACGAACCTATTCTGCGGAAGTTACCTTCCTGCTCATTCAAATAAACACAGAATCAGCCAGCGCACAGGCTGAGGGCACAGTCCAGAGTCAGGGTGCCTGATTCCAAATCCTGGTTCTGCTTCTTACGGGCTAGGTGACCTTGGGCAAGTCACTCAACCTCTCTGTGATTTCATTTCCTCACCTTAAAAATGAAGCTAATACAGTCACCTCATAGGGTTTCTGGAGTTATGTAAGTTAATATTTGTCAAATATTAACTACTATCTATTCAAAATACTTTAAAGTGTTATTTATTATTTATTCCAGTTCTTGACAAAATAACCATGCCTATCTGTTTTGGATTCGAAGTGGGCTGATGTCCAAATTTCCTGTATTTTATTTAAACCAGCTGCTATAATGTTAAAGGTCCTCCTTACGAAGACTGAACTCTGGCCTCAGGAAAACTAGGAACAGGAATGGGCAAAGAGGATCAATTCATCATTTGGTCCCAGTCCTCCCATCTCCCCCGTCACAGTCAAAACAATTCTCTCAACTATATTATCACACCTCTCTTCATAAAACCGCTCTCTATGTACGTCCCCAGGTTCAAGGTCCATCACCAAGCCATTCCCACCCTGTTCTCTCATCGCTTGGCCAAAGGCCCTTTCTGACCTTCTCTTCATCTCCAGCCCCCCAAGCGCCTGTACTATGCTACATAATATTCCACATACTTTCCAGCAATGTTCTCGAGGGACTTAACCTGCAAATTCTCCTTCCTCACTTATCCCCTTGGCTCTCTCTCTTATCCATCTTTCAAGGTCCTGCTCAAACATCCTCTCTTCTACAGTATTCTTCCCATATGCAGTCAGGAGTATTGGCTTCTTTTCCCTAGTTCTACCCCAGCACTCTGGCTAAACTGCCACTAGTGCATTACAGATCCCATACACCAAAAACCCAAACCCGTTGCCGTCCAGTCGATTCCAACTCACAGCGACCCTACAGAATGGAGTAGAACTGCCCCATGGGGTTTCCAAGGAGCGGCTAGTGGATGCAAATTGCTGACCTACTATACCACCAGGGTTTCCTATATAGATTTTATAAATGTTAATTTTCCATGTCTGACTTTCCCACAGACAGTTGTTGTTAGGTGCCATCAAGTTAGTTCCGACTCATATCAACCCTAGGTACAACGGAAAGGAAAGGGATGTTTTGTTTATTTTCGTATTTCTTGTACTTAGCATGGCATCCACTTAGCAATCTAGGCTGAATTAAAATAGAAATTTTCTTTTATTTTCTCTGATGTGTTTCGTTCCCATCATTTGGCCTGTGTCCTTTTCTTTAGGGGATGCCATTTTCAGTACATGTGGTATAAATAAAGCTCCTTTAAAAAAAAAAAAAAAAGACATTTAATAAATGACGTAGGCTGCAATGTCCTTCACTCCAACTCAAATCTCCCCTATTCAGTGTTTTAGAACTCAAATCCACTTCCACAAAGCCTTCCTAGACTCAAAGATGATGAAAATCCTACTCCCAAAATCCTACTCCCATTATGTTTAAACTCAAATACCTAGTAGGAAAAAAACCCAACCAGTAGCACTCAATTCAATGCAACGTGTACTCTTCTGTTCACGCCTGTTCACTATCTGTATAAAAAAACAGGTACCTCTAATCTGTGCGGGTTCATTTACACTGACTGTGCATGTGTGAGTTTATAGGAATCATTTGGCTGGGATCTTGATGGCATGTTCTCTATACCTCCACGTCAAGTAGGAATTATTGAACACAAATTAATCTAGTTTACTGTTCTAAAGCTCTCCAAAAATTCCCAGCATTCCTCAGAGGGTAGGGAGTTCTCCAGTTTCTTCACCTAAATCACAAATACTCCATCCAACCTCATCTGCTGTTGTTTTCCCTCTCCAGGTGAGGAAATAGTGGGCCTATATTCTTTAACATAATCAACTTTGCTCTTTGGCTTGTTATTTATTTCCTCTTGAGCCCTCCTCTCCTCATTATTTAACCATTTCAGCTACTCTTAGGAACCCTTTGCAAGTTTTCTACAACTAATCCAAATTCAATGTTACTTAACACCTGCTACATGCAGACCCCTGAAGGAGCCATAAAGATTAACAAGGTATGCTGGCTGTCTTAGCTTCTTAGTGTTGATGCAGCAGAAATACCGCAAGTGGGTGGCTTTAACAAACAGAAATTTATTTTCTCACAGTTCAGGAGGCTAGAAGTCCAGATACAGGACAGTGGCTCTAGTGGAAAGCTCTCTCTCTGCTGGCTCTGGGGGAAGATCCTTGTCTCAGCTTCTCTAGCCCACACGTTCCTGGGTGCCTTGGCAACTTCCTTGGTGGCACCTACCTTCCCTTCATTTCTGCTTGCTTTCTGCTGTACCTAATATGCTCTTTTTATATCTCAAAAGTAATTAGGTTTAAGATACATCCAACACTGATATGGCAAGGCGCCCTGGTGGCGCAATGGTTAAGTCCTGGCTGCTAACTGAAAGGTCAGCGGTTTGAACCCACCAGCCGCTCTGCAGGGGAAAGATGTGGCAGTCTCCTTCTGTATAGACAGACTTACAGCCTTGGAAACCCTGTGGGCAGTTCTACTCTGTCTTATAGGGTTGCTATGAGTCACAATTGACTTGATGGGCATGAGTACACCGATACAGCTTCATTAATGTTAACAAAACCCTACTCTCAAACAGGATCACATCCACAGGGGTTAGGATTCCAAACATATAATTTGGGGGCAGGGCACAATTCAATCCACACAGTGGCCATCTAAGATTATAACTCTTGTGGTGAAAAGATGCAGTCTCTACGTAATATATGACACACATTAGCTGCAACGCCTGGATAAAGGTGCGGGGCGTGGGGGGAGGACGCACATTCCAAATGAAGAGGCAAAGGCTCAGAGGCAAAACGAGTAGGTCCACGCAGCACACTGACAGGCACCCGGGCAGATGCTGGGGCTGTAATATGAAACAAAACACAAGGACAACCACAAGGACCTTGGAGTCTGCTGCAGTGGTATTTGAAAATATTCTCCAAGTTTTCTTAACAGCAAAAACCTTACGTAGATAGCCAAAAGGTTGCGAGACGGACGAGCAGGGCTGCTCTGACTGGAAAATGGGAAGAGGATGACCCTCCGGACTCCACCACCCCAGTCCTGCTACCTGGGCCTCCAATGCCTCCGCAGACCCTGGGACAGCCCACCAGGAGATCAAGTGCCCCCACCTACAGGACTACAACACTTACGACACTGCCTTGGACTGCCACAGTGAGTGCTATCTAAGTATCTGTTAATTAAATAAAGCCGTAGTACTCCAGGGACTAATTTCCAAGTCGCTGGTCTAACGGCCTGGAGGGGGGGAATGACTGGATGCAAGGCCGGAAAAGCTGAGTCGGAGTCACTAGAATCCAAAACTAGACAGAGAACTGTAGAGATCTGACCAGTTTCTCTAAAATCCCATGAGGTAGAGACCTCATCTTAACTACGTTTTACTTTTGCCCTGCAATTCTTGTTTCCTCAGTCAACTCTATTTGCTTGCCACAGCAGTTTCTTAAAATCTTTTCTACTTCAAACTCCCCACTCCCCTCAGACAGCACTCTCACCTGCTGCCCTGGAGCCCCTGCAGTTACCCGCCCAGACCTGGGGTTGGGGGGGGGGGCATTCTTACCATCCAAAGCCAATCTCTCTGGATCACACCTATCCCTGTCCCCAGCTCGCCAGGACCGTCTTCAACTAACACCCCCTCTCCTGCACCTTAAACACCATGCTCTCTGCTGGTTTCTTCCTATCAAGTTTCTCGTATTTAAAAAGAAAATCTCTCGACCCCAGATCCTCCCAGCAGCTCATTTACTTTCCGTGTAACAGCCGCGCTTCGGGAAGGTTGGAGTCTAAGCTGTCTCCACGTCCTCACCTCGCTTTCTCATCAATTCACACTGAGCCGGCTTTTTATTATTGCTACTCCCCTGAAGCTGTCCCCCTCCCCACATTCTCAGCAATCTTGTGACTTGAGACAGACAGTCCTTCCTTATACCACAATCTTTGGCTCTTCCTCCCTTCTGCTCTTTAAATGGGGCTCTGCTCCCTTAAATGTCCACATTCCCCAAGAGTTTTGTCCTGGGCCCTCCTGGCACTTGTCATTATTAGAAACAATAATATAACTCTCTGGAGGGTTCTAAAACTACAAAGTCCATAGACTAAATCCCTGTTACTGGTGGGAGAAGTCCATCACTCAGGCAGGAAATGAGGAGGGAACCACTTCTCCACATACTCACACGGCTTGTTTACTCCTGAGCAATCTCATCTTCTCCCAGGATGGAATTATGACATATATGCCAACCTCCAAATCTCAGCCTACAGCCCAGCTCCATCTCCACCTCCTAAATGTCCGATCTGTGCCTCAAACAATGGATGTCTCACAAGCATTTAAGCTTAAGTCCAAAACTAAAGTCACAGCTTTCTACCCATCCTAGTCTTCTCCTCAGCTTTCTCCTATTTCAGTGGAGGAAGGCACCATGGCCACTGTTTTCCAAATCAGAAGCCTTGACTCTGTTTGGCTCCTCCTTCTACCTCACCAAATCCACCTCCGAAATAACTCTCGGCTCTATTGCCACCATTCTCAATACCTCCATTTACTCAACACAAATGGCCCACTATCAGCCAAATACTTCTGTAGACGTTAAGTATAAAGCAGTGATTGAGACAAGCTTAATCCTGGAGGGAGGAGACAAGCAGGGAAAGAAAAAAAAAAAAAGTAGAAGGACAAGACAATTTCAGATGGCAATAAAAGTTATGGAAACCCTAGTGGCATAGTGGTTAAGTGCTACAGCTGCTAACCAAAGGGTCGGCAGTTTCAATCTGCCAGGCGTTCCCTGGAAACTCTATGGGGGCAGTTCTACTCTGTCCTATAGGGTCGCTATGAGTCGGGATCAACTCAATGGCACTGGTTTTTAATAAAAGTTATAAATGAGTAAGGCAAGGTGATGTGATGGGGGCACTACTTCAGACAGGGAGGGTCAGGGGAAACCTCTCATTAGGATGAATCTGAATGACAGACAGAAACAAGTTGGGCAAAGATTCATAGAGTGGGGTGTTCCGGGCAGAGGCAGGAAGGTAAAGGTAAAGGTCCTAAAGGAGAAATGAGCTTGAGGTGTTCAAGAAACAGAGGGGAGGCAAGGAGACTGGAACTTAGAGTGCAAGGAGACCAGGTTTTATGGGCTCAAAACGAGGCAGGGTTCAGGTAAGACCTTGTTGGCCACCATGAAAAGCAATGGAAAGCCACTGGGGGTTTTAGGCAGGGAACTGGCATAATCTAATTTGAATGTTTAAAGATGTTTAGTTGACAAGTGGAAAAAACGGTTTGGGAGGGGAAAAACAGGGAGCAGGAAAACCAGTCAGGAGGCTAATAATACAGTAGACCAGAGGAGAGGGGATGGTACTTGAGATGGGAGGGAATAAATTCAGGATATATTCTGAATGTAAGAAAACTAGACTTGCTGGGGGATTAGATGTTGAGAGGGAGAGAAAGAAAATAACGTAGAGACAATTCCTACGTTTTTTTAGGTATGATTTATATAGTAAAATTCTCAGATCCCCAGTGCATGGTTCAGTTTTTTTTATTATTATTTTTATTGTGCTTTAAGTGAAAGTTTATGAATCAAGTCAGTCTCTCATACAAAAATTTATATACACTTTGCTATATACACCTAGCTGCTCTCCCCCTAATGACACCACACACTCCTTCTCTCCACCCTGTATTCCCATGTCCATTCAGCCAGCTTCTGCACCCTCTACCTTCTCATCTCCCCTCCAGACAGGAGCTGCCCACGTAGTCTCTTGTGTCTACTTGATCCAAGAAGCTCACTCTTCACCAGTACCATTTTCTATCTTACAGTCCAGTCCAATCCCTGCCTGAAGAGTTGACTCTGGGAATGGTTCCAGTCTTGGGCTAAAAGAAGGTCCGGGGACCATGACCTCTGGGGCCCTTCTAGTCTCAGTGAGACCACTAAGTCTAGTCTTTTTATGAGAATTTGAGGTCCGCATCCCACTGCTTTCCTGTTCCCTCAGGGGTTCTCTGTTGTGTTCCCTGTCAGGGCAGTCATAGGTGGTAGCTGGGCACCGTCTAGTTCTTCTGGTCTCAGGCTGATGTAGTCTCTGATTTATGTGGCTCTTTCTGTCTCTTGGGCTCATTATTACCTTGTGTCTTCGGTGTTCATTTTCCTTTGCTCCAGGTGGGCTGAGACCAATTGATACATCTTAGATGGTCACTTGCTAGCATTTAAGACCCCAGACGCAACTTGGTTCAATCAGTTTTGATGAATGCCTATTAAGACCAAGGATATTTCCAGCATCCTAGAAAGTTTCCTTACGGCCCTTCCCATCAATCCCCTCCACCCAAGAAGCAATCACTAATCCAATTTCTAGTATCATGAAGTTAGTTTAGCCTGTTCTACAATGTCTTATAAAGGGGATTATCCACTGTGCACTTTCTTTGTATCTGGCTTTTCACTCAGCATAGTATTGGAGAGATTCATCCTTATTGCATGTATCAGTAGTTTGTTCCTTTTTATGGTTGAACGGTCTTACATTATATGAACATACCAGTTTGTCTAACCATTCTCTTACATCATATGAACATACCAGCTTGTCTAACCATTCTCTTATATTATATGAACATACCAGCTCGTCTAACCACTCTCTTACATCATATGAACATACCAGTTTGTCTAACCACTCTCCTGCTGATAGAGAGCTGAACAGTTTCCAGTTTTTAGCTATTAAGAACAAAACTGCTATAAATATCCCTGTAGTTTTTTTTTTTTTTTTTTAAGACATATCTTTTCAATCCTCTTGGATAAATACCTAGAAATGGAACTGCTGGGTTGTAGGGTAGACATGTGTTTAACTTTTTAAAATAACTTTTAAAAAAGCTGCCAAATGTTTCCAAAGTGTCATCTTATACTCTCATCAGCAGTGTATTCGAATTCTGGCTGCTTGACTCCTAGGTGTTCTGCTTGAACAACTCCACTTATGCTACAACCAAACACATTCTTTCAATCCTTCAAACACATCTCTTATATATATATTTTTTCTAGTCCCTTGTACATGCACTCCGGGCACTTTTCCTCTGCATCTGTTCTCCTTTGATGCCTAACTCATGCTATTTATTCATTCAACAAAAATCCTGAAGGATGAGAAAAAGCTGGCCAGAGTGTCCTGGACAGAGGGAACTGCACTTAAAAAGTCCACAAAGTGGGAAAGAGCTTGGCACCTTCAGGGGCCGAAAGAGCTAACGTAGGTAGAGGACAGAAGTCAAAGCAGTAAACGAGGCGATCAGGGAGGTAGAGAGAGGTCAGGTTATTCAAGGCCTCGTAAGCCACAAGAAGGAGTTTGGATTTTTTTTTCTAAGCGCAAGGGAAAGCCATTAAAAGGTTTTCGGCAAGGGAGAGATGCGTGACTCTTGGCTGTTCTGGGCAAAGTGGAATAGAGAACAGGAGTAGAAAAGGGAGGTGAGCTAAGAGGCAATCATAGTGCTCCAGGTAGGAAAAGACAGCAGCACAGAGGGCAGTAGCAGTGGAGATGAAAGAAGTGGACAGATTCAGTCACGTTACGGAAATAACACTGACAGTAACTCGGTGATGAGTTAGATGTGAAAGAAAAGGGGGAATCTGATTTGAGAAGCTGGGTGGGTGGTAGAGCCATTTAAAGACAAAGGGACAAAAGGAGAAGAAAGATTTTGTGGGGAATAAGCGTTCTGTTTTGGACCCAGGAAGCTCAAGTTACTGAGGAGATATCCACGCAGAACTGTCAAGCAGGAGCTGGAGGAGCTAGGGGAGGTCTAACTGAAGATACCAATGTGGCCGTCATCAGTTTAAGGACAATCATTAAAGCCTGGAGATACACAGGAGCATCCAGGGAGAGAAGATACCAAAACGGGGGAGGGGTCCAGAGAACACCAAGGGTCAGGGAGAAGAGGGGGAGGAACAAGCTACAAAGGCGGGAGGAGACAGCTGAGAGAGAAGCAGGCTGATGAGGAGGTGAGGAAAAGGTCCTCCTCCGGGAAGCCTTCCATGACCTTCAAAGCAGAATTTACATGCCCTGGTACAGCACCCCCTGCTCCCTTTTTAGCTGCCCTTCTCTACTGAACTGACACAACAGACAAAACAACTGACTGCAACATACCGACCGTCGTGGAGATCACGGAGATGCCGACGGACCGGGCAACGTTTCGTTGTTCTACATAAGGCTGCAATGAATCGGAACCGACCTGACGGCACCTAACTACAGCTGAGCAGGTACGTGAAGATGGGGGATCCACAGGATAGACAGGGGCTAGCCCTGCTGCAGTCTAGTGCCTGGTACACAGTACAACACGGAACACTTGTTTCACGAACGGGTACTAGGCACCGAGCGGCACCTGCAGGCAGTGCACGCCACTATGTGTACTGTGTTCTTACTTTAGTTCCTTCTCCCAACTACCCTTGTTGTTGTTGTTAGACGCCATCGAGCCGATTCCAACTCACAGCAACCCCACGTGACACAGCAGGACTGCCCCAGAGGGTTTTCTTGGCTGTAATCTTTATGGAAGCAGATTGCCACCACGGCTTTCTCCCACAGAGCTGCTGAGTGGGTTCGAACTGCCAATCTTTTGGTTAGCAGCCAAGTGTTTAACTGTTGCGCCACCATTACCTTGTAGACCTCTTTTATACGTGAGGAAACTCTGGCTCAGACAAAACCCCCAAGGTCGCTGCTATTAAGTGATAGAGCCAGGTAAGGCCACATAACCTTCTTCTAAGCTGTGCTGCCTCCATAGATGACCATCATGTAGACTTTCCACAAGAGAGCCCTTACATTTCTGAAAAGAGATCCAAAATCTGCCCCCAGGTAGTTGGCCTGCCAGAGCAGAGAAATGGCCACGGGAGTAGCTCTGCTCCTGCTGTCTGGAATCCCTACCCTTGTCAGGCACAATCTACAGACTCCCGAAGTAATGCTTCCTATTTAGAATGTAGACATGAAATCTGAGCTCCACTGAAACTGAGGTAGGGAACTTAAGACTCCCGGGGCCTTAACTATTGAATTTTAGAACCTAATTTGAATCACGTATAAGAAGCGCACCCTACATCTAAGAGGCCTCACCCTAATTGCACAACTAACTAAGACTGAACATGGATGGGAAAGGAAGAGCTGCTCCACATCACCCATCCTGGACCAACACATCATCAGGAGGAGAAACCACGGCTACCTATCTTCCTGAGACATACTCCGTCCACACCCTCCTTTCGAGATTGAAGTGCTGTCTCTTCCTTGAGTTCTTAAGATTGGTACCATACGGGCTTTTTCCTAAGTGAGTACGTTACTACTGACAGGCTTTTCCCACTCAGGGGCCACTATCTATCCTCTACTGAGAGCGTGGGGCTCGGTGGAAAGAACACTGGCCTAGCTGGTAGAGTCCTCACATTGACTGTCAGGATAAAGCTGTGTAACTCTGGGCAAGTCACCACCTTCTCGGCATCTTTCCTAAGTTGTAAAGTCAAAAGGTAGCCTAGACAGTTTCTTAGGTTTCTTTAGCTCTGTAATTCTACAATCAGAAACTATAGAAAGGACAGGAGAAGGCATGATGAACACTAGCTGACTGAGAAAGACTGAAAGAGGACAAACCCTCCTGGCTACGGTTAACGAGGCCTGTTCCACCTGCACTGTTTCCTTTCCAGCCACAGCCTCTTCCCTCAATAACCTCCCCGCCCAAGTCCCAGTCCGTCACTCGAGATGCCCACTTGAAGCAATACCTAGCAGAGTGCCCTGCATACAGAAGTCACTTAAGTTTTAACGCAGTAAAGTGATCATAATTTCCCAAAGAAACAAAACCAAAACCGAAGGATGTTTCCGACGTTGGCCAGCTCTGACCAACACTGTAACAGCGCCTCATTTCTTACCAGGATGACTAGTAAAGGCGGACAACACTCTCCTTTCATAGACTTTGTTGTTAGCTGCCACCGAGTCGGCTGGCTCGCAGGGACCCCGTGTACAACAGAAGGGGGAGAAGCTGCCCATCCTGCGTCATCTTCACCATCGCTGGTACGCTTGAGTCCCCTTTCGCAGCCTCTGTGCCAGTCCATCGCAATGAGGATACCCCTTGCCTTTGCTGACCCTCCACTTTGCCCAAAACGATGCCCTCCTGCAGAGACTGGTCCCTCCTGATAACGTGGCCAAACTAAACAAGCTAAAGTCTTAGATGGTATTATTCTGTGATCCACAGAGTCTGCACTGGCTAATTTTCAGAAGTAAATCACCAGGCCTTTCTTCCAAGTCTGTCTTATCTGGAAGCCCTAACTGAAACCTGTTCATCACGGGAGGCCCTGCCGGTATTTGAAATACCAGTGGCATAACTTCCAGCGTTATGGCAACACGAAAGCCACCACGGTACCATAAACTGAGATGGGTGGTGGTTTTAGCTTTACAAGGTATCATTAATACTTCCCTTAAGCTCTTCTGACCAGGTCCCCACGTACAAAGCGTAAAGATAAAAGCAGAGGCAAGAATTCAACCAACCCACCTCCACTCTTGGAATTAACTTCTCAAGATGCTCAAGGCTAAAGTAAATTATTTACTTTGTTTAATGCCACTTCCATCTAGCCCACGTATCAAGTTTAACTGCCCTGCTGGCAGCAAAGGCTTCAGGAGAGGGACCATCTTCATGAGCACCCTGAAGTAGTCACTATCATCTTTCTGTTTTCTTCATAGCCACTATCACCACCTGACATTCTTATTTATTCACTGTTTACAGTCTCCCAGGGCAGGCTCCTTCTCCATCTTGCCAACCACTGCATCTCCTGTGCTTAGAAGAACACTTAAAAATACTAGCTAATGAATGAAAGTATGAACACACACAGGAGGACCTTAACCCACTTTCAGGGATGCTATGTTCGAACGTGGAAACCATCTTCCAATCAGGCAGATACTCAAGTGTTCCAATTAACTTCTACCCTCCCTACAGAAAAGCTTACATGTACATACTGCAACAGGATATTTTCCCCGGTAGCTAATGTTTTCTCTCTTAACTTCGCCACAATGAAGCATCAGATAACAAGCCACAGATACACCAATAACTCAAGTTATAGTTCATCTTCCTGCTGGGTCTTGCACATTACCGACAAAGTAAACACAGCTCTAACGCAAAAAGTACTGACTGGGTTTGTTGCCATGAGAACCTTCTCACCCATACTGAACACAGTATAGATATTAAAGGACGTTCAACAGTCTACCTAATTATCAAAAAACTATGCAGGCTAAGTGCAATGTGACCAAATTACACTCTATGAAAGCCTTGATTTGAGTACGTTATATTTCAAATGTATAACCCTGATGTACTGCTTTTCTCCATTATAAATAAACTTTTATTGTTTTGCTTCATTTTATTTCTTTTTCACCACCACAAAAAGAAAATGAAGGCAGGAGAGCTGGAAGCCCCAGACAGTTCTCTAATGACCACTAAGGAGCCCTGAACACAAAGCCTCCATGAGAAAGAGCATTTAGGCATACTGGGGAGAGGATTACCTTTCTTAAGTGTATCTTTTGAGTCCTACCTGGCCAAACTGAGAGTAGTCACCACGTATCATTCCTGTGCATTCTAAACTAGCAACACAAGATGAGAGATAGCCCCTTAGGTATTATATAACTCTGTGAACTAATGTATGAAAAAAAAAAAAAACTTTTTACGATTAAATCTCAGATGCACTGGCAAAACTGGCCAGGTATGAGAAAAATGAAGGCTTAGAAAACCCCCTGGGGCCACTAAACCACATGGCACAGTCAAAGAAACCATGTTCTCCACTATTTTGCTAGAGTTCAGATTTGGAGTTTAGAAGGGGGGTGGGGAACAGGGCAAGAATATTTCGATTCCGCAGCAGTGTCTACCTTTAACTGGCTTGTGCCTTCAGCTGGCAGTGAAGTATAATGGCCCTAGTACAGACTTTGAAGCCAAGGAGGGGAGGGTCACAACCAAGCCCTGACCCTCACAGGCTCTATGACCTCTCAGGACTTAGTACTCTCAAGTCCGCTAGGTGAATTTTGTAAGATAATTTAAAATACCTTGGACTGAGTCTGTCTTGAGTTCTGTTTAAAAAAAAAAAAGTTTGCAACCTTTCCTATCTATATGATGAAAAGGTGAACTCACCACATCACGGCAATTCTAATTTCTTGGTCTAAACAGATATAATCATTTCAACTATATTCCCTTTCATTTTATAGAGTTAAAAATAAAAAAAAAAAGGTACACCACTAAAAGGTTCCAGTACTTACTCAAGATCACCCAGTTAGGCGGCAAACAAACAAACAAATCAAACCCACTGCCATCGAGTTGATTCCGACTCATAGCGACCCTACAGGACAGAGAACTGCCCCATAAAGTTTCTAAGGAGCGCCTTGTGGATTTGAACTGTGGACCTTTTGTGAGCAGCGTAGCACTTAACCACTACGCCACGAGGGTTTCCAGCTGGGCGGTACTGCAACTATAACCCATGTTTCCTGACATCTTACAGATCTGACAACCTCCTCTCACATTCATACGTGCAAATAAATAGAATAAAAGTTTTCTAATAATTTTATTTTCTCGTAAGTTACAGAGAACCTTGGTGGCATAGTGGTTAAGTGCTACGGCTACTAACCAAAAGGTCAGCAGTTGGAATCCACCAGGCACTCCTTGGGAACTATAGGGGGCAGTTCAACTATGTCCTATAGGGTTGCTATGAATGGCAATCGACTCAACAGCAACAGGTTTGGCTTGTTTGTTTGGTAAGTTATAAGACGTACGTAAACACACGTTTGTGTGGTAACTACTCAACGTTTAAATAACCAGGGTTTTTAAAATGCCACAATGAACACGAGATCATAATTCAACTACCAAGATAGAATAAATTGCCTATTTTGGGAAAATCCAACTAATTAATCTGTGTAGCCACATAAAGGTATCTACCCACGTGATCTTGTATGTTAACGTCAGACCTATGTGACAAGTCTGACGTTAACATACAAGAAAACTGGTATCAACACAGCATCTCCAAAGTGAACTCTGTGAGCACATCCCACTGCCAAGACCCTTTCTGAAACTGTATGGAATGAGTAAAAACGTAATCTCAGAAAAACACAGGCACATGCCCTTCAAGCATCACAGTACTTAAAATTAGTGGTAGAAACTTAAGACAAACAAGACCAACTTCTGAGGTTGGTCTAAAAGTACTTATCAGTCAAAAGCATGGCCTAAGGCCCTCAAGAAAAAAACATAAAATCAGTGAAATTAATTGGGGTTCTTCAGCATCTGAGAGGAAGCATCGGGCTACCGTTAAGAAATAAATTGGGGATGCAAATAATTGGTGCACCCTGAGGTGACAATTAATTCCACTAGCATACTGTTTTTCACAGGAGATACTACGGAATTCCACTTCATCCCTACTCTAAGAACATTGACGCTGGAAATTTCAAAAGGCAGCCAAGTGCCAAACGTCCCTTGGAAGAACTTTAATTAAGATCCCTCCACAATGCCCTGCATAGAACGATCCTGAAACTTCTCGGAGCCAATCAATACATACAGACCCAAACACATCTACGGTATCCACAGTTCCCAAGGAGTTGAATATTTTCTGCAATCTTTTTTTTTCTGGTAATTTCTTCTTCCACAAAGACAAACAGTACAAAGCTCACTCAACACATGCTAGTATAACACACTACTTGCACCTTTTGAGAAACACAAACAGTGCCTGAAATGTGAGGAAAAACTGTGCTCTGATCAAGTTTTATGCTCTGTTGGAGAAGAAACTGGAAACTAAAACCAGAAATAGACTTTAAAAGCCAAGTAAGGTACAGCTTGCATTTCTCAAAAAAGTTGCCTATGGCTAAAACAAGCGACAAGATGGGAGGAAAAAAAAAAAAAAATTACCAAGCACCTGTAATGTTTCACCTGGAGGAGAGTCCTCATTTAACAGATAAAGAAATTAAGGCCCTGAGAAAATCCGTAACTTGCCCAGGATTATAGATTATTTGGTGGCAAAACTGGAGTAGATCTCCTGGTCTCCCAAGTCGGAATTCATGCAGCTTTCCCCTCCACCAAGCTGCCACCCCACGTAAGATGTTTTATAAAACTCTTCACTCTTCACTGAGGCTGTTAACATAAGGGTCCAATTATCATGCAAAGATCTGCCTGTTAGATAATAGCTCGAAAATTCCATCCATTTTACAGCCGTTACCAGAATCATCTCAACTTCGAGGGAAAAAAAGCAAAGAGGAAAAGGGGGTGGAAATCCTAATTTTGCTCTGTCCCCTAAGGGCAAACTGAAGGGTTGACTACAGACAGGCAGACATGGCTAGTATCCACAACCGCAAAAACAGACAATAATCCCCACCCACACGGCGCGGAAGGCGGGCGCTCCCCGGCACCCCCCACCTCACCAAATTCCACTCCCAGCGCCGCGCACAGGACACATTCCACCTCTGGCCGCCGCCGCAGCGGGCCCGGTCGGATCAGCCACTCTTCTTCAACCACCACTTTCCCCCCAAAAAGGCACGAGCGGCTCAGCGCCCCGGGTCCCCACGCGAGCGCTGGTTCGCCGCGACCACCGGCTCGGAGACACCCGCCCTGCTCCCCGCGGCGGGGAGGAGAGAACCCGCACAGGAAGTGTCCCGCGCCCGCTGCCCGCCCCCGCGCCGAACCCGGGCGCCCCGCAGCTGGTACCTGCCCTCCGCCCCCAACTGGCGACACACCGCCGCGTCCACATGGCCTCAGGTGTTCACATGGCAGTACAGGGTGCCCGGCCTTCCAGCGTCCCGGGGCGCGCTCCGACCCCCCGTACCCTGGCGCGGCCCTTCCCCGCCCGCAGCCCGGCCCTCCGCCCCGTCGGCCTCGCCTCCGGCCCGCAGCTAAAAGGCCGGGGTCCCCGGCTTCCCGGGGGCCCCGAGGCGAGCGCCACCCGCTCACACCCTCCGCCTCTGCACTCCAGGCCGCGACGAGCAGGTACCGTCCCCCCAGCATCCTCAGGTTAGGACCAGTACCCAAGCCCCGCCGAACGCCCGGGCCGGGCCGACACCCTGGGGGGACCTGACCCCTCCGCCCCTGACGCCAGGCCGGAGCCCCCTCCTCAGCACCCCTGGGCCCGGCCCGGCCCCGCCGCGCCGCACTCCCAGGTCAGACCCGGCAGGGCCATTCGCGCCGGGCCCCTTCCCCTCAGCGGCCCCGGCCTCAGAGTCCGGGGGGTCAGCGCTCCCAGGTCGGGCCGGGACCGCTGCCCTCAGGACCGCTGCCCTCGGCCCCCCAGCCCCGACACCAGCCCGGCCCCAGCCCCTCCCCCACCCGGGCCCCGGCGGCGGTTACCTGCGGGAGCCCCCCGCCCCGTCCCCTCGGCCTCCGCCCGGGGAGGGCGGGGAGGGAGCGGCGGCGAGCGGCGCTGCGCGGGGTGGGGGTGGGGAGCCCCCGCCGCCTCCAGCTCGGGCGCTGGGCCCGGGGCAGCGGCCCCTCGAGGCTCGCTCTGGCCCGCGCGCTGGCTCCCCGGTCGGGCGCGCCTCAGGGCGGGCTCCCCCGGCGGAGGCCGCGGCCGCCTCTCAGGGGCCGAAAGCGGCTCGGCTCGGGGTTTTTTCTCTCCATTCTCCCAACACACAGGAAATAACAGAGCGTCAGGTGACAGCGCGCGGCCAATAGGGAAGCTCCGGGCCGCGGCGCGCGGGCGGGTGGGAGGGCGCGCGGCGGGGCGGGGCGCCGGCGGGGGCGGGGCGCAGGGGGCGGGGCTGCGGGCGCGCGCGTGCCCACCCGCGTGCGGCGACGGCGCGCGGAGGTAGCGCGAGGCGGGCCGGGACCCCCGCCGGCGTCCGGCTGGCGCGGGCCGGTCCTTTGGCAGCTGCCGGACGCAGCTCGCGCACCCCGCCGCTCGGCCAGTGCCATTTTGGCCCGCGGCTCCGGGCCGTCTCCTAGGTGGCCGCGAGCCAACTTTCTGGGGAGTTGGTGGCCCGGAGTCTCTGGCTGGGGTTTCTGGAGTTCCCTGGAGCCTCCAGCGCCAGGACCGCGCCGCCGACAGCCTGGGCAGCCCGCAGGCGAGGGCCGGCCTCCTGCCCCCTAACCAGCCTAGTCAGGCCGGGCGTGGGGGCGGTTCTGCCCCCGAAGCGCCCTCCCAGGCCCCGCTCCTTGCCGCCTCGCCCTTTGGCGCAGGTGTCCTTGGACCAGAGACTTAGGCCCTCTCCGAGCCCGTTTCCCCAGCAATAAAAGCGAGGAGGAGGGATGTCCACCTACCCTGAGTGTAAAATAGCCGCTCAAACGTCAGTCACCCTGGCCCAAGGAACCTGCAACGCTCGGCTGCTCAGACCAGGGCCCTGAGTTAATCTGGAGAGAGGGTGAAAGACTTGCGGTGCCAAGGCCTCAACCCTTCCCGGCCTGCCTTACTTAGCAAAACTGACGTAGGTTTTATGGATTAAGAGCATGGCTCGACTATCTTAAGAAAATCTGTTGTAGAAACACGGAGGTGTTTGTGCACTGTAACCCACCCCTGACTCACTCACCTAGTGACCTGACTAAATTGTCCCCTCTCAGCTGCTAACCGAAAGGTCGGCAGTTGGAATCCCCCAGTCGCTCCTTAGAAGTCCTATGGAGCAGTTCTACTCTGTCCTGTATGGTCACTACGGCAACGGGTTTGGTTTTATTCTGGGCCTGTTTCCAGTTGGTACAATTGAGAAAGAGGGGATGTTAGGACTAGATGACTCAAAAACTCATTGCCACTCGAGTCTGACTGGTAGGACAGAGTAAACTGCCCCCTATAGGGACACCTAGGCTTACCATATTTTTACCAAACTGCCACAACCCTCCTGAGCATTATATTCCTAGGCATGCTATGCGCATTCTACATGTGGACGCATTATTTACGTGGTCACATTATTTTACGAAAAAATACAGCGATCTTTACAGAAACTGCCTGCCACATCTTTCTCCCAGCGACCATCTGGTGGGTTTGAACTGCTGACCTTTCAGTTCGCAGCTGGGCACTTAACCACTGCACCACCAGGCCTGTTGTTGGGTGCTGTCCAGTTGGCTCTAACACATGTGACCCTATGTACAAGAGAATGAAACACTGCCCGGTCCTCCACCATCTTTACCATCATTGCTGTATATGAGCCCATTGTTGTAGCCACTATCTCAATCCATCTTATTGAGGGTCTTTCTCTTTTTCGTTAGCCCTCTGCTTTACCAAGCATGATATCCTTCTCCATGGACTGATCCTTTCTGATAAAAAAAAAAAACTTTTTCTGATAACATGTACAAAGTATGGAGACAAAGTCTCGCCACTCTTGCTTCTAAGGAACATTTTGGCTATACTTCTTCCAAGACAGATTTATTCATTCTTCAGGGCAGTCCATGGTATATTCAATATTCTTCACCAACGCCACAATTCAAAGGCATCAATTCTTCGGTCTTCCTTATTCACTGTCCAGCTTTCGCATGCATATGAGGCAATTGAAAATACCATGACTTGGGTCAGGCTCTATTAATGGCTAAAACTGGTGATTCTAAATTAGGCCCTCATCTGCCCTAGATATTAGGGAAGTGAGTGGTTTTCTCCCCTGAAGCAACCCAACTTGAAAGTAAATTGGAATTAGCAAAGTGCTTGGGGCAACAGGTAGAGGCTGATCAAAACCGAGACCTGGGGCTCCAGGTTGCAGTATATTTGCAGTACACAGCTCCCCAGAGCCTGACTCTACCTTTTCACCTCTCACCCCATGTAACCAGAGCCTCAGGCTTTGTCAACACTGGCTTTCCCAGGAAGGGGATTCAACACTCTGGGCCTCCAGGCAGGAGGATGTGGTTGGGAGAGGGCAGTGATTTCTGCTGGCTTTTAGCCAACCTCACAAAGTGGGGACCCAGCTCCCATGTGGGTCAGGGCCATTCTTGGGGACTTGGTTCCCCAGCACCTCCTGTATGTTAGGTGGGGGTGTTGGGCTTTTCCGGGTCTGAGCTGAACAGCCCCCAGGCCCTGCCCTCTGGCCGTTCCCATTGTTCTTCTTCTGTGAGTTTCATTTTCCAATTCTCAGGCACCAAAACCTTTAAACACGAGAGCTTGGCTTCTGCTTGGGTCAAGGTCTCAGAGGGAAAGCTGGAGGACTCTCAGCACAGACCCAGGTTTTCTGGACAAAAATGGGAGAATGCGAGGGAGCTTCCTGAAATCTGGTGTTGGGGGTACCCTCAATTTTGTGGTCTCATACCCCAGCATTCCTCCTCCCCTCCCCCCTTCCTCAGCAGCTCTCCTTCAGCTCACTCAGGTCTCAGACCAGGGGCAAGGGGCGCGAATTAGATGGTGACAAGCCCTGGCAAAGCCTCATTCTAAAGGAAAAGAACACAGATAAAGAGCCCAAGCTCTTGTCCACTCCATTCCTGCCCTGAGACCAGCCCTGCAGCCCCTGCCTACTCCTTCAGGCCCTGTCCAGACCCTGCCCATCCAACCTCCACCTGGAAACCTCCCTGTCCTGGCGGCCTGTCACTTGACCTTTGGGTGCCATTTGGAGAAAGAACATGCGTGGGCGTATGGCCAACAGATGAATCTAGATTACTCTTGTGCTCTTGGACCTTGGACCAGCCAAGTCACCTGTCTGAGCCTTGGTTTCCTCAGGTGTAAAATGGAGCTAAGACGACCTCACTCAGAAGGTGTCATGGGAATGTAGAGAGAGCTGCATACAGAATTCAGTACAGTTTTACAACAGCGACAGTTCTGTGCTATGGTCACGCTATGACCCGCGAGCAGACCGAGGCTCAGAGGCTAAGTGCTACCCAAGATCCCAGCGACAGACCCCGGGAGCCCCTTCCCTTTGATTACGCCAGAGTCTTCCATTCTTTCCTCGTTTCATCCCATCCCTACCTCACTTTGAGCTCTTGAAGAAAAGAACAGTTTCGGTTTTTTTTTTTCTCTCCTAACCCGCTCCACTCGAAAAACACTTATTGAACTGAATCAGTGCTATCAATTCCAGGAGCGAAATTAATCCTCTCCCTCCTCCTAACGGTGATGGCTTCTGGAAGCCCTGTGTCACTCCCTTTATTACAAACCCCTCTGCCCTCCTCCAGGCGCCCAGGCAGCTCCAGGATTACAAATGGAGCCTTCTGCCTCTAGGTCACCGATTCCACTGCCATCTGTCAGCGCCGATTGATTGAGGACACTGGCCCTGCTCAGCAGATCAGCGACTCCTGCGAAGTGAGCCGATGTCGCTGCCTTCCTCTTGCTGTCCCTCCTCTTGCTGGCTCATGAGCTCACATGTAGCCCTCACCTTTCTCCTTCACGGTGCCCCAGCTCTCCTTCCTCTCGGGAGGGGCCTCTGCTGATTCTCACACGCCCAGAGGGAGGGCTGGAATGTCTGCTCTGGGGCTTGGGCTTGTCTCCAGAGTCTTCCAGGAAACAACGTGCAAAGGCCTCCTCTGCGTAATGAGTGGGAAGTCCCCCCAGCATGCTTCCTCACCGGCACCTTCACCCATTCGCCTAGTACTTTACTGGCCTGCTGGGCCTATCCCCATGCAAAGCCAGCTGCCACTCCTGGAGGCCTTCCTCGGGAAGGCTGCAGGCCACACGTGGGTGGATGCCCTTCCTTCTGGCGCAGGGTGTTCACGGATCACCTCCTTGGGCCTAAGAGTGCTCAGACAGCAGGGCCGGGGGGAGGGGGCGTCCATCATTTGTGGGCTGAAGAGAACACACATGCACACATGGCAGAGGGCTTAGCTGGCCACACCCTTACTCCATAGAGTGCCTGCTGTGTACTGGGCTCTTAGCCCTAATGGAGGGGGCATAAAAAAAAAAAAATGGAGGGGGCATAGGGGCTACAAATCATTCTTTCTGGGGCAAGTTCAGGGGAGGCTCTATCTATCTATCAAACAGAGAGCCAGGGAATACAGACTTAGCAGTACGGAGGAATCCCCGGGTGGTGTAAACAGTTAATGCACTTGGCTGCTAACCAAAAGACTGGAGGTTCAAGTCCACCCAGAGGCATCTTAGAAGAAAGACCTAGCAATCTACTTCCAAAATATCGGCCATGGAAAGCCCTAGGGAGTACAGTCCTACTCTGACACACATGGGGTTGCCGTGAGTTGGAATCAATTCAATGGCAAATGGTATTTAAAGGCACGGGGACCAGCCGCCTACTGTCCCCAGGGGTGCCCAGTATAGGACCCGAAGAATGAGATGAGGCTGCAGACATGGGCGAGGGAGGGCTCCTGCAAGGCCTCCTACTTGTGATGCACTTGGCATGAATTTGTTTCACAGGGTCTCATGGTGACCTCTGCTCGGAAGGTTTGCCGCTCAACACTGCCCCTACCCTTTTCCTCGCTGGGGCCCCTGGGCTGTTAGTGACTGTGTCAGTCTCCCCCATTGGACTGTGAGCATTTGCAGAGCAGACACCTCAGCTTCCCTGGGGTCTCCGACGCCCTATGCAGGGTAGGGCACCATGTCCACAAAATAATAATGTTAGTGATGACGATCCAGCCCAGAGGAACCCAAGCACACTAGGAATCAGGCGCTGTGCAGATTGCCCTTTACCATCTCATTCAGTGTTCACAACAACCTGATGAGGCTGTAAATGGGAAAGGCGGTGGAAGGGGTCAAGCAATCTGTGCCTCCAGGGAGTCAGGTCCCTTCTTTGGTAATATCATTCACTCCTCACAACAATCATGTGAGTCAGGGATCACCATCCTCAGTGTACAGAGCAGGAAATGAGAGCACAGAGAGGTTAAGAGACTTGCCCAAGGTCACACAGCTAACGAGAGGCATAGCTGGGATTTGAACTCAGCCTTCTGAGTACAGAGCTCCCACTGCGTCACCCACAGTACTACAAAGAGTGAAAGTGAAGATGATACAACACTTGCTGTTGTTGTTGGAGTCTGTTCTGAGTCACAGGGACCCTACGTACAATAGAACAAACACTGCCTGGTTCTGCGCCATCCTAGTAATCATCGTTATGCTTGAGCCCACTGTTGCTGCCACTGTGTCAATCCATCTCTTTGATGGTATTCCTCTTTTTCCCTGATGTAACAATACCAAACCAAAAAGCAAACCTGATGCCACTGAGTTGATCCCGACTCATAGTGACCCTACAGAAGAGAGAACTGCCCCACAGGGTTTCCAAGGAGCAGCTGGTGGATTAGAGGTGCTGACCTTTTGGTTCGCACCCAAGCTCTTAACGACTGTGCCACCCAGGCTCCTGATATAACAATAGCAGTGACAAAAGCCTGTTCTAAACACTCTAAATCTGTATTACTTTGCTTAATCCTCACAAAACCCTAGGAGGTGGGTACTGTTACTACCCAGTTTGCAGATGAGGAAACTGAGGACAAGCAGCTAGGAAGCGGCAGAGCTGGGATCTGAACCCAGGCAAGTTGGGCTGCAGAGTCCCTGCACTGCTGCTTTATCATGAGATAACAATAGGGAATCCACTGGGATTCCTTTGGCTCCAAAGCTGGAGACTTTTAGCCACATCATTGTCTGGGCTCCACAGGGAGGCAGTGCCACATGCTGAGGCATGCTGGGAAAAGACTTTGTTCCGTCCTGTTTTGTTGACGTGCACTTCATTTTAAGCCGAGACCCAAGCTTCCTGCGAAGAATTCAAAACGTGGAGAAAAACCTGGGCCACGATAATGGCCACTGCTTGCTGAGCCTCAAGTTCCCTGTGCTTGGGGCTTTCACATGTCACTGCACTTAACCTTCACCACAGCAGCCCCACCCTCCCAACTTCAGAGCCGAAGAAACTGAAGCCCAGAGTCGCCAAGCAGATGCCCAAGGGCGCACAGCTGCTAAGTGGCGGGGCTGGGGTTTGTCCCAGATCTTCCTCCCGAATCCTGGCTCTTTTGACCCTATCAGCTGCCTCCTCCCAAAGGCACTGATGTGGGTCTTGTTTGCTGGGCTTGGGTAGAAATGTTTCTGCTTCATCTTCTGTCACCAGCTGGTGCCTCAGTAGCACGAATCCTGGGCCATGGCCTGTGCAGTCACTAGGAAGGCACACAGGGCCAGGTGTGGACCTGGGAACTGCCTTCTCCACAGGGGAGGCATTGAGGGACGAAAACACAGGCTCCCCCGCCCCTCGTCCTCCAGTGACTTCTGAGTGGCTGCCCTGCCGCGCTCCACCGAGGTGACTGTCTCACGGAAGCAGCCACACCGTCTTGAGGTTTTTCGTCACTGCCTGGTCTCTCCCTGCGAGCTCATGAGGGCGCCTGAAGAAGCGCATGTGTGACTCTGGGGGAAGAGAAAGCAGCAGGAGACGACGGGTTCTCCAACTCTCATTGGGTCCTTTTGGCTGAAGCCTCTTCCACAGCCCATCTGTCCCTGCAGCAGGCTCATCGCAATGATCCAGAAGCCCTCTACGGCCCTCCTCCCCCGGCTCCAGTTTTCAGTGGGTCTTAAGTGGCCTTAAAATTCAAATCTGTTCCGGCCACAGCTCACCTCTGCAACCTTCTCTCCAATATCCCATTCTGTCTCTTGGCCAAACCAAGTGAGTTGTGTTCCCATCATGTGCCCCTCAGCTCCCCTCAACAGGAATGTCCTTCCCTCTCCCCTGCAGACTGAAATTAGGCCCTCTTTCAAGTCTTATTCCAAAGCCACCTCCTCCATGAAGCCTTACCTGAACACTCATCATTCATCCACTCAACAAACATTAATTGAGCCCTTGTCATACGCCAGGCATTTAGCCCAAGTCAGTAAACAAGAAAGACAGGGTCCCTGTCATCCATCATGGAGCTTATGGGCCCGCGGGGGCATTAAGGAGAAAGCAAATCATCACAGTATAATCATTTGATAACAGCGCACAAAGCATTAGCAAGAGCGTGGCGGGTGCACAGAGGGCGTGTAATGGAGACTCTGAGTCTTGGGGGCCCAGGACACTTGAACTGAGATGTGAAGCACACACAGGTAAGAGCCACATGGCGAGGTTAGAAGAGAGCCCTGGGCAGAGGGCACAGGATGGGCAAAGGCCCTGAGGCAGGAGGGTGCAAGCAGTCTTCCAGGAAGGGAAGGGAGGTTGTGTAACAAGTCAAATGAGAAAGCTGCAGAGGAGACAGAGATGTGGCTGGAGCAGGATAGGCTGCAGGCCACCTATCCTAAGGGTAAAGGGGGAGCCACCAAAGGATTCGGAACAGAGGACACAAACCAACATTCATTTATAAATGATGCCGCCAGCTGTCCTGTGGCCGAGCCTCTTCTGAAAAGCCCAGGCCCTCCGTCAGCCACCCCAGAACCTCAGTCATCTGGCCATTTGGGTGTGAGGTTTAGCATCCTTCCTCCTGGCCCGAGCTCTCGAGGGCAGGGCTGACCTCTGGGCCTCCGCAGCATCCAGGTCACCCGGCCTAGTGCCCAGCACACGGAGCTGCTCCAAAAGCGCTTGTGGAAAGAACTATTAGACAGGACAAGACACTTACCAGTGCTTCCCACGGAAGGGGCCAGGCTGTCAGAGAGGGCTTCTACATTCTCTGGAAGTAACAAGGTTCAAGGGTTTCAGCAAGGCCACCGCTCAGGAAGCCCTCAAGAGCAGAGCCAGCATCCCATCGAGTCCATGCCCTGAGTCAGCACACAGCACACCACCACACAGACATCCGCCGTGCTTGTTTGTCTCGCGAATGACCAGAAACAGAACCGAAAGACCTCAACAGCTGTGAGGTACTTTTGAATTGACAGAGCACGTTTCACACGAGCAATCTCATATAATCAACCCTCTGAGGTGGGCCTGGTTACGGCCCCGTTTTAAAGAGGAGGATACCGAGGACCAGGAGAGGGAGGATCCCTCAGCAAAGTCAAGACTAGAACCTGACAGTTCAGGCTACTTCCAGGGTTAGGCAAGCTTTCTAGAAATTTCCTTTCAAAATGTGTAGAAGTGACGTATTTCATCAGGATGTCTGTCACACCAGCAGTGGGAGCCAACACACCGATTCTCTGAGGCTGTTCCACCTGCTTATCAGAACCAGACACAACCCCCAGGCCCTGAGGCTGGCAGCCTAGCCCAGGGCACAGGAGAGGCTGGTGTTTGGTGGTGTGTCTGGCATACAGCAGGTGCTCAGTAAACGCTGAGTAAATGAAGGGGCCTGAGTGATTGAAGAGGCCGACAAGTGGGCATTCCCAAAGCTCTCACCACGTGCTTAGTGTACTACCTGCATTAGCTCCCGCCATCCTCACAACCCTAAACAATAGGGGCAGTTATCACTCCCCTTTACAGGTGTGGAAACCGAGGCTCAGAGCAGTACTTAGCCCAAGATCACACAGCTAGTGGGTGGAAGAGCCCTGGCTGCACAGCAGTTAAGTGTTCTGCTTAACTACGTACGGTTCAAACGTACCAGCTGCTCCACAGGAGAAAGACAGAACAATCTGCTTCTGTGAAGATTTACAGCCTTAAAAACCCTATGGGGCAGTTCTAGTCTGTCCTTTAGGGTCGCTACGAGTCCGAATCCACAGCAGCGGGTTTGGTTTGGCTCTGGTTGGCGCCCTTTAGCAGCCCTAGGTCCCGGCTAAGTGAAGGTGAGTGAAAATGCCCCACCAACACATGCAAAGGCCTGGAGGCACCGTACCTGGCAAGTGAGGACCTCTGGGCCTGACTGGCGCTCCGTGTCCGTCCCTGAGACCAGGCCCTTGACCCACGGGTCCCACCCACACTGTCCATTCCTTTGTCACTTTCCACGCATCCACTCGGTTTTTCCTGGACCCCTCTTGTGGCCCAGATGCTCAGGTCTGCACTGAGAAGGCAAGGTGCCTACACCCCCTTTCTCCCCAGTGACGCTGCACCTTCTTCAAGGTCCCTCACGGTGCAGGCCAGCCCCCTCTCCCCACACACCTGCTGACTGCTCTCCCATTGACAGGTCCCCCTGTGGGCAGTAGTGGGAAGCCTGTGATCGCCACCTGATCGCAGGTTTCGTATCTCCGCAGCCTCCCTCCCCGGTGGTCTGTGGGCTCTCTTTACCTGTCCTGCCTCAGATGGGCTTCAAACAGCACCATCTGCCCCAGCACCTTTTTGGTGGTGAGTGGAGTGTAAATAAGAAAGGGGAGAGCAGTGTGACCTTAAGCAAGCTTCAGGGCCTCAACTCTTCTTCATCTGTAGAATGGGGCCATTAGCATCACCTGCTACTGAGGGCTGCGTCCGCCCAAGTGCTTAATCAGGACTATGCACCTGAGTGCTGTGTCCCGGGAGGGGGGATCACTCATCTCATGAGCTATCAGGCTCAGGGCATGCAGCACCCTGACCACACAGCCAGCTCGGACAGGGCGAAGCCGGGGGTGAGCCCAGACGACTCCAAAGCTAAGGGGAGAAGGGAGAGTGAAGGAGCCGCTCGGTCCTCACAAAGCCAAGCGTGGACCTGGTGACTCTCAGACAGCTGGGGGCCCCTCTCCTGGCTCCCTCAGCCCTGCCTTTGCCCACCCCTGGGTGCGCTGTGGCAGCTGTGTGGTGACAGGGCAGCCCCACGTCCTCAGGGGCCCTCCAGGGAGCTTCTCATCTCACCCCAGGTGAGGGTGCTGGTGGGGGTGGATGGTGCAGAAGGAAGGTGAGGCACAGAGGTGTTCATCTGCTGGCTGACTGCAGAACAGAAGGAGGAGAAGCACCCTCTCTGGGAAAATCAATGGGCAGAAGATACCACCCAAGTTACAACCTATGTGGGAACCATCCAAGAAAATCAAAGTGACAGGAAAGTCTCAGTGCCTTCAAGCAGCTGGAGACCTGAGAGGTGGTGGGCCCAAGTCCCCATGGTACAGATAGGGAAACTGAGGCCCGGGGTGGGGGCCACATATCAGTGACTGGGCAGGTCTCTGCCATGTTTGCCGGGTGTCCAGCCCCAGGCAGTGGTGGGTGGGTCCTTGCTGGCCTTCATGCCTTGCGCCCCACAATCCAGTTCCCTCTGGTCTTGTACACACCAACCACGGATGCCAGCTTAGCTTTACCCAGAAAACACCAGATCTCTGGGGCTCCTCCCTGCCCTGGCTCCCACCTGCCCCCACATGTAGTGTGGAATGGGAAGAGGTATTTATCACATGCCAACCTGTATTAAATGAGCTAATATGTAGTTATGAAAGCCTGCAGGACTCATAGTAAGTGCTCACTAAGTGCCTGCTACTATTACCAGATAGAGTTACCACCCCCACTTTCCAGCTGTGGAAACTGAAGCTCAGAGGGATTGAGTGATTGTCCCACAGATACAAGATACTAGAACTTTCACTATCCTGGGTTGTCTTTTCATTAAGCTAACAATTATTGAGGGCCTCTCGGAGCCAGACTGACTGCTTCATGAGAATTATCTCACGGAATCCTCACCACAGTCCTGTGATGTAGGTACTATTATTACCCCCAGGAACCTGAGGCTCAGAGAGGGCAGGCAATTTGCCCAAGGCCATACAGCTGGTAAGTGGCAGAGCCAGGATTTAAATCAAGATAGCCTGGCTCCCGAGCCCTTGGCCTTGACCACCGTTCTGCCATTTCAGTAGGGGATGGGTTGGGTTGGGAGGTGTAGCCACCCTGGCCCCTGGCAGGAACTTCCAGTCATCTGAGGGTCCCAGGCTGCAGGAGCTGCTCCAGAAACCTTCACTCAAGTCAGAGACTTGACCAGGCATCCAAACTGCTTCCCTGGCAATGGTGGCTCCAGCTCAGAACGTGGCCCGGGCCAGTCTTGGACTCCAGAGACTCGAATTAAAACAAAACCCAGGCTCGTCCTTAAATTCATATATGTGGCCGTCTTGGAATCCCTGACACCCCAAGGCCAGCCTGAGAGGCCCAGGTTCTTACCAGCTGGCTTTGCAGAACTGCAGAGAACAGGAAGTATGAAGACATAAATGCACCTAGCAGATGCATTTGCAATGACCGAGATGTTTGTGTGGAACCTGCCACCTCTGTCATCAGGTCAGGTTCTCCCTTCCTCTGGAACTGGCTCCCACTGCCAAGAGAAATGGGACCCCCTCTTCCACAGTCTTTACCCCCCCTACCACATCCCAGGCTTCAGCCACATGGGGTGACCTCTCACCCTGACACCTCTGCATTCCCTTTTCCCTCTGACGGTACACTATCCCCTGCCTTAACCCAAGGCTAAGCCCAAACTCCTACTCCTGCTTCAAGGACTAGCTCCAATGCCACTTCCTCTATGAAGCCTGTCTTGATCGCCCTGTCAGAATTCACAGAGGTACCTCCAGGGAGAACTTTTCTCACCTTGCCTGGAGGTGGCTAGCAATCCAGCTCCCTCATAACCATACCAGTCATTAGTTAAGCACCTGCTGTGTGCAGGCAGGTACTGCACTCCTGTCTCCTTAATCCCCACAACAAGCTTGCAGACAGGGATTACTACACCCAGGTCACTGCCTTTTAAACATCTTGGGAGCTTGCCCCCTAGTCCGTCGTATTGGGGGTGTCTGGAGGGAGGAGGCTCACTGTGCTTCCCCCATCTCAGAATGCCAGGAGGGTGTCCAGCTCCTATTGGGCAGGTGCTCTGGGCCTGGGCTGGGTGATGTGAGCAGACAGGGGCCAGCCGGCCCCTCACTGTGACTGGCCTGCCTGGTGTCCCAGCACTTCTGGTCAGGAGGATCTTGGCCCAGGCCTGGCGTGGACCCAGCATCTTGACCTCAGGGAGAACTTCTCCACTTCTCTCCTTTTCCACCTGGCACACAGAGCTCCATAGGGCACCAGAGCCCTGCAGGCGGCAGCTGTCCCTCCCACTCCTGCTCTCACAACACTCTGGCTCCTCTCTGCGGCTTGGCTTGTGGGCCCAGGACCCGAGGAAACGCCAGGGTAAATAAGTGAGCCCACCACCGGCTTCCGGAGACTCGTCATTTAGCCGCAGGAGGCTCCCAGCTCAGGCGGCGTTCCCCTCTCAGGCGTGGCTGTGGCTTGCCCCCACATGCCAAGCTCCATGGGGAAAAACTCAAAGAGGGAAGGTTTTCCCAAAAGAGGTGGGCCCATCACACCTAGGGAGGGGGCGCTCTTCCATTCTGGGGTGTCTCCGAGGCTAGCTCTGCTCCCTGGACCTCCAAGCATAAATTTCTTCTGTGCTCAGCTTTGGGCAGGTGTTGGGGATGCAGAAAGGGGGCCTGTACCCAAGGTCCTGACAGGAGACAGACATGCCACAGGTCAAGGCTGTGAGCCAGGATGGGGGTGGGAGGACAGCGCAGGCCCCAAGCCCATCCAGGTGGAGGGCAGGGGAGGTTTCTGGTGGAGGTGGACTGAATCCAGAAGGACTTGACCAGGCGAAAGAGGAGACAATGAGTCCAGGTGAGGGGCTCCTGGGGTGGAGGGGCTGAGGCCTAACGGGTGACAGGCTGGACCCTGTGACCACAGCCTTCTTCTGCCCCTCCATCTGTACAGAGGACACCTTCCTGGCTTCACAGCCCAGAGCTCTAGGTCCCTGCAAGGGCTTGAGCCCCATTCCAGCCCGGAACCTCAGGCTGTGGCCGCTGCCTGGCCGTCTCAGGCTCATGCTCCCCGCCCTCACTGGCTACCAGAGGAGTCCCAGTCTCGGGACACTTTGCATACGCCTGGATGGCTGCAGAGCCCTTGGCCAGCCTCCTGGGCAGAATCCACACTGGAAGCAGGCCCAGCCCAGGAATCTGTCCCCAAGGCCCCATCCCAGCCTGTGTCCTGTGTTCTCCATGTCTGGTCACCCTTGGGAAGCAGCTGTGGGCAGAAGTAGCCTTCCAGGACCTCAGAACACTGAGGCTAAGAGAAGGACAGGACCATGACCCTAGCAGGGGGCAGAGGTACCAGCCCAGGGCGGAGGGAGGCAGCTGAGCAGGGGCAACCGCCAGGGGGTGGGGGTGGGCGAGTGGCCTGGCCTCACACAGCATGAAGAGGGGGCTGGCACGCTGAGGAAGGGGAGGCCCAGTTCCTCCCCGCCATGCTGCCTGCCTGTCTCCAGCACTTCACTGTAAAAATAAATGGTTGAAGCGCACGCCTGGCAGAAAAAAGGGAGGAAAAAATAAATAAATAAAACCCCAAACAGCCCCTTGCGGGCTCCCTCAGCGGGTTTGGGCCAAGGCCTTGGCCTGGGTTACTTGCTGCTGCTTTCCCCCTGGGAAGCCGCTGGTGCCAAATTTGCATTTACCACAAACAGAGACAACACAATGTCATAATCCTTCTCCTGTCATTCTCCCCTCTCCTCCTCCTCCCACCTCAGACTCACACACGCTAACACAAAATGACGGCTCCCCCGACAGCCTGAGCGAGCAGAGCCCTCGATCTGCCTCTTAATTGTTGGCTTTTCTCTCTGCCCGCGCTCGGTGCCCATCGCCCAACTCGTGGCAGACCACCCACTGCCCCCTCCTTTGTCCCACAAGCCACTGACAAATGGCCTTCTTGGGGCGGGGGGGGGGCGATATGCCTAGAAACAAGGCGGGGGAGGAAAGAGAGAAGGCAGCGCCCGCCTCCCGCTGCCTCTCACCCTCCCCGCCGGGGTCCCGGCAGTGGCTGACGCTGGAGCAGAGGGGCTGGCGGCGGTGACCCAGCCCCAGGGACTCTGACCCCAGGCCTGCCCTTCACGCCCCTGCTGCTGCCCCAGCCACGGCACTCCCTGAGCAGCCCCCGCGCCCCTCCTGCCCGCCACCCTCCCAGGCACAGCTCTGAAGGTACCCCCCCCGCACACCCCTCCCACCACAGCTCTTCATGGCAGTTTCAAAGCTGCGGCCGCCACTAGAGCAGCCTTTGATGGGGACACAGCCGAGAGGGATGCCCGGGAGGCCCCGCCCGCCCTGCCACCCCCGGGAGCCGCAGCCGGGCAGCGCCGCGGAGCGCCCAGCGGGCACGCCTCACAGCCAGAGCAAACTTTCACGACCGGAGGACAGGCACCGCGCACGCCCTTACCTTTGCAGCCGCATCCTTCCCTGGCACCTGCCCCAGAGCCCTGTGGCTGAGCCCGCGACCGGCTGGCCAGGAGGAAGACAACTCCAGAGCCAAGGCCAGGAGGAGGGGACAGGGAAAAAAGGAGAAGAAGGGGGGGGGCAGTTCCTCAGCTCTCAGTCTCCTTGCGGCTCCTCCTGCCCAAGCAGGCAAGTGAAGTCACAGGGCCAGGGTGGTGACATCAGCCAAGCCTCTGACATCACGCCCCGGCTGCTCTCACCTCTGCAGGGTGAAGAAGAGCAGCGGGGAGGAAGGAGGCTGGAGGAGGGAGGGGAGCACCCCCGACTGCGGAGAGTGCGTGCCAGCGTGGGGCGGGGGGGGCGGGGAGGAGCAGCGGTGCGTCTCTGAAGGCTGTTTTATCTCTGTAGATAGGGGCCATTATGTGTCTGTTTATAATTGGCCCCAGAGTGAATGGTTTATAAGGGGTGCACGTCCACCGTGGATAAGGATCATGGGGCACTGCTGTGCTTGGGAGTTCTTGGGATGGAGGCATTCAAGAATGCTCACAGAGCACCGAATGTGTGCCAGAAGACTCGCACTCAGCATCTTAATGGAGGTGGTCATGGCGGGGGGGTGGCTCTATTTTACCTGATGAGGCTCAGAGAGGGAGGTAGCTTCCCTCAGGTGGCACAGCAGGAAGCTAAGCTGGCATTTGAGGCCAGGAAATTCCCAGGAGGTGGGAAGGGCTGGTCTGGGCCAGGGAAGGGACCCAGAACCTGAAGGCCCAGGCGGGCAGCTTCAGGGGCTCCTGAGCCTTCATCAGCAGCCACTGGAAGCAGGCCTTGCATGGGTGGGATAACCCAGCCCAGCCCACTCCCACAGGCTTGGCTTCAGTGGAAGCAAGGGTGGGGCAGATGGGGTAGGGACGAAGCAGCCCGACCACCTCATATTCCAAATCCATCTCAGGGAGGCAGCAGTGGGAGGAGGCCTGGCTTGAAGTCCCAGCTCTGTCCCTCGGCATGTGGCTAGCAGTCCAAGTTCCCTGGGTGGACACTAGTGACACCAGGCCCTTCACAGGTCCCTTTTCACCCTGTGAGGCGGGTGCTGATGCCCACGTTAAGATGGAGAAATCAAGGCCCAGGAACTGGTGAGAGGTAACAGGGACCCAGGTCTTCAGTGCCTGGGCTCTGACCTATGGCCAGATCCTTGATCTGCACTGACCTGGGCCCGAGCCTCCTCTTCTACATCGGCTCAGGCCACCCAGGGTCTCCAGCCCACCTCCTCTGAGAAAACCCTGGTCCCTCCAGGCCCTGGGCCACCAACCCGACAGCAGCACCTTGCACTTCCTAACCACTGGCTGCCCCAAACACGGCACGCACCTGCATCTGAGCCTCTAGGCCTTGGCACACGGAGGCTGGGAAGGGGACCAGCGTGTGGTAAGGTTCTAGCAAGCGCCAAGTTCGTTATCTCATCCTTCCCATGTCCCAACGTCAGGGTTATGGAAGAGGCCACGGAGCAGCTGCGCTCTCTGGAAAGTGCTTCCATTCTTCCTGGGCCTCCCCTGAATCCCAGAACTAGAGTTCCCACCTCCCTTCTGGGATCCCCAGCAGGCTCTGCACCCTCCCTTCCCCCATCGAGACCCGACATGGTGCAGAATCCACACAAGACCCAAAAACAATCCACGTGAGGCACCAATAAATCCCTGGAGACAAATACAAATGGACTCTACTCCACAGAGATGTGTGTGTAACTGCAAACACCAGCGAGGAAACCCAGAACAAACACCTTCCTTCTCTCCGGCCTCTGGGCCTTTGCAAGTGCCGTTCCCTCTGCCAGAAGCACCTACTTGCCTAACCCCCACCCCTTTCCTGCCTACACGAGGGTCTTGGCTTAGACAGTGCTGCCTCTGAGAACCAGCCTCTGACCCCTATGTCCAAGTTAGTGTCCTGGGAGGAAAGGAATGGGGGCTCTGAGGCAGGCTGCTCGGGTTCAAACCCTGGTTCCTCCGCTCTCTCACTGTGTGACCCTGGATATCACTTGACCCCTCTAAGCCCACTTGTCCGTCTGTGAAGTGAAGGTGACAATGGCAGGCCCCGTGAGGAGGGTCTCAGCACAGTGTGGGCCCTCACCAGACCTCAGCAGTGCTGCAGCTGCTCCCCAGTGGGGTCTTGTCCTCTGCCCTTTGGCACAGTGGGCACTCAATAGTAGGTAGGCATACATAAAGGAACTTAGGCAAGGTTGGCTGAAATAGTGGATTGGAAGAGTTTAATTCAGTTCAGCAGGCACCTACTTCAGGCTGTCTGGTTTTGAATCTTGGCTCTACCACTTCCTTCCTGTGTGACCTTGGGCAAGTTGCTTAACTTCTCTGAGCTTCATATGTACCGCCTTTAAAATGGATAAGAGTCTACCTCATAAGGTTGTTGTAAGATTTCGCGGGACAAGGGATGTAGTGTACACTCCTAGCAGGGGCAAGATCCACATTAGCCGCCATTGTAATCATGACTTCATTTGATCAGGGCCTGCAGGTCCCACAGGGGATGAAGCGATGTCTGAAAGGGACCCGGTGGGATGGTAGAAAGGAAGTGGGCTTTGCGGGAGCAGACTGGGCTCCAATATAACCTCACCAAGCTTCATTCCCCTCTGTGAAGCAGGCTAACTCTCTTTACTTCATGGAGATTTTGAGCAAGATTTCAGACAAGGAAAATGAAAGTGCCTGGCACGGGGCCTGACGCTCAGTAGCTACTCAATAAATGTGGTTCCCTCTTGTCCCCTTGAACCATAAACACACATTCACAGCCATTCAATAACTTCTCATGAACACCCCAGCATAGGTGAGGTAGGAGCACAAGTTGGGGCAAAAGGTGCAGAGAAGAGGCTCAGAAGGGAGGAGATGTGCAAGCTGGGGCAGGAAGGCTCAGGGAGCGGGGCAGGGCGGGGGAGCAAATGCATGTGTGGGAGGGTGGGGCACCCAACATCTCAAAGACAACTCCCAGGTACACTTGGGTGGAGGGGCCCTGTCACCTGTGTTCGGAAGCAGGGCTTTTGGGGAGTGCCGTGCTGAACTGGAGACTCAATGAACATCAAGCCCCTGCTGTGTGTAAGTTATTGTCAGGGATAAGGGCAAACAAGACAGAGACCAGATCAATGGAGCTGGGAAGGGTACTGGAATCATCTAGTCCAACCATTTTACAGATGGGGAAACTGAGGCTCAGAGAGAGGAAGGGACTTGCCTAAGGTCCCACTGTAGGTCACTGGCAGGGTTAAGAGCCTACACTTAGTCAGAGCTCTTTTAACGATAAGAATAATAAACCTGCTGCTGTTGAGTCAATTCTGACTCACAGCCACCCTAGAGCACAGAGTAGAACTGTGCCATAGGGGTTCCAAGGCTGTAACCTTTACAAAAGCAGATTGCCACATCTTTCTCCCATGGAGCCACTGGTAGGTTCAAACTACTGACCTCTCAGTTAGCAGTGGAGCTGCTTAACCACTGCACCACCAGGGGCCCTTGTAATGACAATAACAATAGCTAATAACTCATACAGCGCTTATCGTATACACCCGTCTTAAGGTTCTCACAAAGATTAACTCATTTAAGCCCCACAACTACCCTGTGGTGAAGGACTCCCACTACCCCCATTTTACAGATGAACAAACTGAGACTGAGAAAACAGAACTGTGTTGCCCCAAGTAACACGATAAACGCAGGTCCAGGATTTAACCCCAGGCTGTCTAGCTCCAGAGTCCAGCTTTTAACCAACACACCGTATTGCTTCTCATCATAGCATCCATCCATCCAGTCAGTCATGAATGCAGGCAGCACCATGCAGCTCAGTCATGAGTGCAGGCACCATCCACCCAGTCACGTACACAGGCAGGCACCATCCACCCTGTCGTGCATGCAGGCAGGCACCGTCTACCCAGTCATGCACGCAGTGAGGCACCATCCACCTAGTCATGCATACAGGCAGGCACCATCCACCCAGCCATGCAAGCAGGCAGGCACCATCCACCCAGCCATGCACGCAGTGAGGCACCATCCAGCCAGTCATGCATGCAGGCAGGCACCATCCACCCAGCCATGCAAGCAGGCAGGCACCATCCACCCAGCCATGCAAGCAGGCAGGCACCATCCAGCCAGTCATGCACGCAGTGAGGCACCATCCACCTAGTCATGCATACAGGCAGGCACCATCCACCCAGCCATGCAAGCAGGCAGGCACCATCCACCCAGCCATGCACGCAGTGAGGCACCATCCAGCCAGTCATGCATGCAGGCAGGCACCATCCACCCAGCCATGCACGCAGTGAGGCACCATCCAGCCAGTCATGCATGCAGGCAGGCACCATCCACCCAGCCATGCACGCAGTGAGGCACCATCCAGCCAGTCATGCATGCAGGCAGGCACCATCCACCCAGCCATGCACGCAGTGAGGCACCATCCAGCCAGTCATACATGCAGGCAGGCACCATCCACCCAGCCATGCAAGCAGGCAGGCACCATCCACCCAGCCATGCAAGCAGGCAGGCACCATCCACCCAGCCATGCAAGCAGGCAGGCACCATCCACCCAGCCATGCAAGCAGGCAGGCACCATCCACCCAGCCATGCACGCAGTGAGGCACCATCCAGCCAGTCATGCATGCAGGCAGGCACCATCCACCCAGCCATGCATGCACGCAGGCACTCAAGCAGTGCTTATCGGAGCCCCTACTGTTCCAGGCACTGGGAAGTCAGCAGTAAAGGCAGAGCCAGCCCCGCCTGCCTTGCTTGACCCCTGCAGCCTTGCACCACGCCCAGCTGTCTCAGACCTCACTAAAAGCCTTCCTCCTGCAAAGCCCGGTTTCAAATTTAGCTCCTCAACACCACAGACTGTTCTACTGCTGGGAACCACAAACCAACCCCCTTTCAAAGGCCATTACATCTCTTGCTTGGGAAAGGAGGAGTGAAGACCAACGATCCAGTATCAATCTCTGGGCAGACCAGTGGACTGCATGGAAGTCCGAGGTCTCACTGATGAAAAACACGCCTGGAAATCTGATTTGGAAGTGTTCAGTCCACAGGGCTCGAGACAACTGAGTGAAAAGCTGCAATGACTGAGTTTTGCCACCACAAGAGCTATCAGCAAGTCTGGCCCCCTGGGCAAAGGAGGCGGGCAGGTGCACAAAGGGGACTCCCAGAACTAAACCTTCTCCTTCTGACAGAGCAGAGCACCTGCTCTGTGCCAGGCCCACTATACTGTTCCACCCCAAGAAGCTGGATTAAATAACCCCAATTCCCCAGATGAGGAAACTGAGGCTCAGAGAAAGGATGACTTGCCCAAGATCAATACAGGCCTGGCTGGTTCCAGTCAATGCTGCCACATCCCAGCTTCAGGGCAGCCTCAGGCAGGCCCGGTCACTTCTCCGGTCCTAGGTTTCCTCATCCTAAAGTGAAGACGTGGGGGAAGAATAGCAGGAAGCTCCTTTCCAGCCCTTACACTCAGTGCTTCCATCCAACAAAATGGCCAGAATGGGGCCGAGGACGGGGCAAGAAGAAGAGTCAGGGAGACCTTCCCCCGGACCCACGAGACCACCAACAGCATCTTCATCTCGCCTTCACCAGTGCCTTATGTTCTACCGTCAAACATCCACAGAACAGATCTTAAAACAGGAATCAGCTTTTCTGGCATGGGCCCCCACTTCAGGGAGGCAGGGTATTCAGAGCTGTAAGGTAATCAGCAGTCTCTCCCTGCTGTTGCACCCCCCCACCCCAACACACTCTCTGGGAGGTTCCAAACACCAGGTCTGCTGAAGTCCGGTTATTACTAGAATTATTAACAGTCCTCAACGTGTACACAGCACAGTGCCACTTCCTGGCCGCGCAAAATGATCACAGCCTCAGTTTCCACCTCCATAAAATGGGAATAGTAAAATAGCTCTTCTCTGAGATGGCAGGGCAGGGATCATGCACCCCATTTTACAGAGGGGGAAACTGAGGCCCAGAAAAGTGGCTTGACTCGCTGCTATGTGCAGTGAAGCCACAGCTCGAACGGAGGTCTGAGTAGACTCTGAACACAGGGACAGAAAGGCCTGGGGCTCCAGACCAGGTGGGTGTCAAGTGAACTGGAATTCTGAGCCATACACACATTCCTACTAACTGGCAGGCCACAGCGGCAGCCACACAGGGTGATGTGTCTGCCTGGGGCCACCAGGGGCCTGCAGCCCGCCCCGGGCACAGCTGCTGCCCTGGCAGACCCCCAAAGAGCCCCCCAAAGAATTGCTGTGCTCCCGAGCCTTTTTCCCATTCCAAACATGCCAGAGCCCCACGGACCCCGGAGGCTGCTACTTAGCGCCAGATTAATCACACTGAATTCTCCATCCAGATATTGCGCGCAGGCCGAACTCCCACCGCTAATCGCCGTAATATTCTCCTCGGCGTGTGCAGGCGGCCGGGACGATGTTCCAGGAATATTAATTCTCCACAGCCAGCTCCCTCCCGCCGCACGCATGCGCCCCCTCCACCCGCAGCTGCTGCTCAGGAGCAAATGGGAGGGGGGGCCGGGTAGGGGAACGGGGTTTTCAGGAGGCAGAGGCCCAGACCTCCATCCTCCCGGGCCAGGGCCAGCCAGGTGGGAGGCAGCGGCCCTAAGACCCAGCTGCGGTTTTACCAGGAGCCACACAGGGCTGGAGGTGGGCTCGTGCCTGCGGCAGGGGTCGCCCCATTCACCCTCTCTCTCCCCCCAGTGCTGCCCCCCGGGCCACCCCCCTGCCCCAGAACCTGCAGGAGACACAGGGCCCCACAGAAGCCTCCCAGCACGGGTCCTCTGATGTCCTCTCAACACAACAGAGCTTTGAGGAAACTGGCAGCTAGGGACCAGCTAATCCCAGTCAAAAAAAAAAAAGAACATACACAAAAAGGAATGAAAATCTTTCATGTGCTCAAAATATAAAAACGTGGGCGGCAGAGGGGACTCCGGAGGAGGCTTGGGCTCTGCCGTGGGCCTGGCCGGGGCCTGGGGGGGCGGGCTGGGGGCGTGGGAGTAGGCCTCTGTTGCTGGTAACTCCTGACCCTTGCTTAGCAGAGTGGGGGCCCTGTCCCTACAGGGTGGCCATTAATATCAGGCGCCCAAGAAAGCCAAGAGGATGTGGCTTCTGGAGGGTCCCTGAGGAGAGGGGTACACCTCTGTCCTAACCCCACTGGCTCTGGCTGAAGCAAACAGAGCAGGGCCTGCCCCTTTAGCTGCAGGCTCAGTGGGTAATGCTACAGGGCCTGGGGACAGAGGGCAGAAGTGCTGGCCTGCCCTCGGGAGCCCCCAGCAAGCTAGGCAATTGGAGGACGAGGGTGAGCCTCCTCCCTGAGCACACCGGACCGGAGCAGCCTCCTGCCCCTCCTGACCCACTGAAGCCCCTAAACAGCACTGGGGGGAGTCACACCTTCAGGAGCGTTATAGTTTGCAAAGCATCCCCTTTTGCGTGATCTTCGTTCAACCCCAGTGCAACCACAGGAAGCAGCTTTAACATCCCTATCTACAAATAAAGAAACTGAGGCACAGAGCAGTGAGGTAACTGGCCAAGCCAGATCAGTGCCCAGGCTTCTATAATCCAAATCCAGGGCCCTTCCTCCCCACTGCATAGCCTCACTCCACACCCAAGTCCAGCTCTCACATCCTGTCCAACAAGCACAAGCATTTACTGGGTGCCTTCTGCACACCAGAAACGTATGAGGTCTCTCAAGGAGCACAGAGCCTGGTGGGGAGACAGAAAAGTAAACCGACGACCATGCTCCAGCCTGAGCCCCTGGTGAGGAGCTCTCCCTCAATGCCTTGGGGATTAGGGAGGGCCTCCTGGAGGAAGCAGTCATCAAGAGGAGAAGCTAGCCAGGGGGAAGGAGAGTTTCCACACTGGAGTCTGGACCAGTGTGCACAGATGAGTGGCCTAAGCCCGCCATGGGCTACAGGCTGTGGGGCTCAAGCCCACCCACTGGGACCCAAGGATGCCACTCAGCAAAGCAGCCCGTGGTCCAGGCCCTCCCTGAGCCCCGGAGCAGCAAGCCTGTGCTGCCACCCACCTCAGGGGCCTCACCTGGCTGGGACCAGGAGCAGCTTTTGTGGCACCCTGAAGGCGGCCTCCACATGGGGAATGGGATGAGAGTGGGAGGGAGCAGCTGAGAGAGGGGTGGTGCACTGGGTGGCAAAGGGCTGGGTCTGACAGGGTGGGGGTAGAAGGGCACCCAGAGCTGGTGAGAGAACGCTGCAGGGCAGGGCCAGGTGTGACCAGGGAAGACCCATCAGGCCTGGTGTGAACTGAGGTTGCTGGGCAGGGCTGGGTGTGACCAGGGCGGGTGTGGACTGAGGTCAGCTGAACTAGCCCCGTCTCCAGCTGCCCAGGCTGGGCCAGGCCAGGCCAGGGATGGGGCCCTGGGGTGCTGAGGAGGGGCTTGAACCCAAGTCTCCTGATTCCTGCTCTGACTGGGAGGCAGAGACTGGAGGAACACAGGAAAGATGGGCTTAGCCTAAAGAAGGGTGCAGAAGGGGGCGGCATGAGTGTGTCTGGCTCAGCCCGATTTCACTCCAGCGACACAGACTGGTTGAGGGAATCAAGGTTGAAGCCACAGAAGTGAGGGATGCAGGTTAGGCCTCTGCCTTCACCAACCTCCCTGGCAGTGGCCGATGCTGTCCTGCCTGAAGGATACATAGCATTTGTCCCCAGTGTCCCATGGACCAAGGGTGTCTGACATGAGCGCATACCAGGTCTCTCACACACCACCCCCAGATAAGTCTCCTGCACATGAAAAAACTGAGAGGTCTCGCTCCCATTTCTCAGATGAGGAAACTGAGGTGGAGAAACAAAGCACAGACGGAAATGAACTCGTGGGTCCCTCCTATGTGCTGGGCTCTCTGCCCACAATATCACAGTGTCAGGAGGCGAGATCAATACCTCCATTTGACAAGGAGTGTGCTCACCCAGGTCCAGCACCTTCTGGGTCCCGGGTCTGGCCTGGGTGTTCGGTAAAAGGAGCCCTTGCCGCCCCTCTTCTGCCCTCACTATCCCCAAGCTGGTTTTGTTCCTGGGCTCACTTTATAGATGAGGAATCTGTCAGAGCTGGGACTCAGCAGACACTCTTGTGATCTGGTCTGGTCTGTGCCAGGCCAAGTCCCAGGCACGGAGACTCAACCTAAGGCCCAGATGTATTCTCAAGTTCTGGGAGGGGTGGGTGCAAGGAAGACAGAGTAACATCCCAGCATATCATCTGTAACCAAGATGGGCTGCAGAACCCCAAAAGAGTGGGCGAGTCTGCCTGGGAAAATCCCACATGGCTTCCCAGAGGAGGGGGGCGGTGGGTGGGAACCCGAGGACACAGGGACCTGTGGGAGCTACAAAGCACCACCCATGTGAGACACAGGCCCCATGACTTCAAGGCAGCCAGGGTCCAGGCCTCCCCATTCCAGGCCAGCCCCTCTTCACCCTCTGCACCTGTCCTCCCTACCTCTAGGTCTGCTGCTGCCTGTGGCCCACTCCCAGACAGTTGCATGGGATGACCCTGTCTGACCACGGTGACACAGCCACATGGCTGGTGTCCTTCCACTCTCCTCAGCCCTTGGCTCCAACCCCTGCATGTTCCCCCTGCCCCCAACTCAGTGCTGCTGGCCAGGGGCCGCAGGGCCTGGATCTCAGCAGCTCGGCCCCCATAGACAGGTGCAGGGGCTGGGGGGGTGGCCCACAGGCCTCCCCTAGGACTCACCTCTGGACCAAGGCCTCCGGAAGGCATGGCAGGGGCGGACACTGAGCCTGAGCGAAGACTACAGAGACATTCCTTGGCACCTGACCGTGAACTCTTCGATGGTCTAGTGCTGCCTCCTGGCTCCAGTAGGTATGAGCCCAGCTTCCCCACACCTGGCTGTGATCTGGGTAAACCACCTCCAGGCTCTGAGCCTCCATTTGCTCATCCAGAATATGGACTGACCACACCTACTCTGCAAGGTTACTGCAGGGATTCAGAGTGGGAAGTTGTCGACAAGTGAATGACAATCCAAAAGGGAATGACAAACTGAAGGGGCAGGTGTCAGTGCCTCCCCTGGGGCTGGGACTTCAACAGGCCCAGGAAAATAAACCCAGATCCTCTCCTATGGCTGAGTGGTTTACACTTCCCTCCCTTAGTCCTCATGAGAGCCCCCCCACCCCACCCCCCACCCAGGGAGGGACTACTGTTCTAATTTTACAGGTAAAAATGTGAGAACAGACAGAGCAAGCAGCAAGCTTGATGCCAGGTGTTCCTTACCTGGCTCTAGGAGGGGAGCCTTCAGGCTGTGGGAAGTGGTGGGTGGGCAGGCAGGAGGCCTGGGGAGGCAAAAGGCTTAGTGTGCTCCCAGACCTAGCCCAGGAAGAAACTAACCCCCACCCCCTCCTCCCCAGCAAGCCGCCATCTCAGCTTCTGGCAAGGGCTTATTTTGAAAACCAGGAGCGGAGAGGACAGGAGCCAGGGCTGGCAAGTGGGAACATCACAGTGCCAGTCTCCCGGTGGGTCGCCCCCATGCCCGCCAGTGGGCTCCTCCTCCTCGCTGTTCCCACCAGAGGCTTGCAGCGAGGAGCATCCTGTCACCCCAGGGCCGCGGAGCCAGCAGGCACCTGCCAATCTTGGCCCGGCCCCCGCCCCCTCTCCCGAAGGACAGATAATTCTCTCACTCTCCCGGCCTGACAAAATAACTAATGCTAACTCAATAAAGTCCCCCTTGAAGGTTTTTAATTACCAGGCTGTGCCGAAGACTAAAGTCTCTGGCGCAGGAGGGAGGCCAGGGTCGGTGTGGCAGGGGGCAGGAAGCTGGTGGGGAAAGGCCCTCCCCGCCAAGTCGGAGAGGGCAGGGCCAGGCCGCTGCTGTCCAGGGTGCTGGGCCCCGCGGTCACATCTACAACAGCAGCCACGGACGGAGGCCAGGCCGGGCTCCCAGCAGGGACCTGACGCAAAGTGTCTCAGTTAAGCCCCACAGCCAAGCGCAAGGTAGAGGCTGAGTCCCCACTGTCCAGAGGAGGACAGTGAGCCTCAGGGGGTCAGCGGCTTGCCATGGTCACTGTCCGGGATTGTGCTGTTATGCCAGGCACTGGGCAGAGCACCTGCCTGCAGTGGGAGGTAGGCTGGTGGTGTGGTTGAATGGAGGGTTGAGGGCACAGGGATGGCCCACAGTGCACAGTCCCATGGTGCTTGGTGGCTTCCGTGCTGGGCCCGGGACAGGGACGGATAAGGCTGCCCAAAGTGACCAACGCAGAGGCTGAAGGAGGGGCAGCCTGGTGTCCTGACTCCAGCCTGGACACTGCCTCCCAGCCAAGAGAAAAAATAACAATACCCGAAGTGAGGTGCAGGCTGCCTCTGCCCCAGAACCCCCAAACTCCTCTTTCTGCAGTCTCCCTGCTCCCACCAGCCCCGCCCACTCTACCCTCCCCAGCCGAGGGCCTGCCTTCTAGTCCTCCCAACACACCAAGCCTGTTCCTGCCTCAGGACCTTTGCCCTGGCTCTTCCCTCTCCCCAGGATACTCTCCCCATAACGTTTTTGAACAACTGGCTCCTGTTAATCAGGTCACAATCCAAATGGCACCTCTTCAGAGAAGCCCTCCTTGAATTCCCCATTTTGGCCTCCTCTGTCAAAGGTCCCAAGCAGCTGTGGAGGGATGACAGACACGAGGGGGCTCTGGAGCTGGGGAGCTTGGTTTTGAATCGTGGCTCTCCCGTTCTCAGGCTGTGTGATGCTGGGCAAGCATATGCACCACTCTGTGCCTGGGTGCCCTCACCTGAGATGATGACAATCCCTATCTTGCTGTGCTCACACACCTGGGCCCAGGACCTGCAGACAGCAGGCTCCCCAACAGCTGGACCACGGTCTGGGGTCTCCAGGCTCCAAAGCTCATTTCCTCCCCGTATGCCCCCACAGGAATCCTGTGCCTTTTAGCCCCAACCCACCTATCCACCCCCTCCTCCAGCTGCCTCCCCATGCCCCCGGCAGGCTGACCCGTCACCCTACAGCTACATGCCACCCTCCTCAATACCTGGACCCTGCATATTACTGAGGACGTGGACTCCAAAGGCAGCCTAAAATAAACAAACTAAAAAAAACCCAGCTGCCTTCCAGTTGACTCACGGCGACCCTACGTGCTGCACAGGGTTCTCAAGGCTGTGGTTTTTTGGAATAATGACCACCAGGACTTTCTGGGTGGGTCTGAACTATCAAGTACTTAACTGTGCCACCCAGGGACTCCTGCAGCCAGCCTGTTGGGGTTCAAACCTGCCTTGGCTGCTTCCTAGCTGCGTGGTCTTCCCTGAGTCTCAGTTTCCACATCTCTAAAACGGGAGTGGAAATACTGGTGGCATAGTGGTTAAGAGCTATGGCTGCTAACCAAAAGGTTGGCAGTTCAAATCCACCAGGTGCTCCCTGGAAACCCTATGGGTCAGCTCTATTCTGTTCTATAGGGTTGCTATAAGTCAGAATCAACACCAATGGTTTTTTTTTTTTAAACGGGGATAGTAACAGTCTTCACAGCAGCTTTGTGAGGACTGAATGAGTTAATATTTGTAGGGGACTTGGAACAGTGTGGAGAGTACTAGCTAGGTGGTGTTACTTATCATCATCATCACCACCCTCCTATCCCCCTGCCTAGGCCTCGGCTAACTGGATGCTCCAGACTCTGGGCAGTCAGTGAGCACTGGCTGACCGTCAGGCCCTGCGGGTATGACTGACTGTTTCCCGGTGAGGAAGTAGAGGCCGTGGGAGGCTCGGCACTGCTCAGCGGACCCACTGGCTAGGCTGTGCTCTTTTCGCTGCTGCTTCTGCGAATTCGCTCTTCCCAGCTCTGCAGAGGTGCCAACTTGGGGGGTGGTGCTGAGAGCCAGCGCAGCTGTGCCCCGCTCCCCAAGGGCCGCATGGGGCCACTGGCAGCCCCAACACCCCACCCTGCCCAGAGCCTCCTGGCTGGGATCACAGCCCCGCAGCATTCGAGCTGCTGCCCACCAGCCGGCCCCCTGGCATTGGGCCCGGGCTGCCCGCCAGCCGGGAGAGGAGGCAGCTTGGCTGGCAGCCAGCTCACAGTGCCCGAGCTGTCAGCCGGGAGGCAGACCAGGCAGGGCCGAGACCCCAGCCCCTGAACGGTACCCTGGCCAGGTCGCTGGGACAGGGCCGAGCTTCTCCTTACTGCCACAGCTACGAGGGAGCCCTGTGGATGCCAGCCCCATGCAGGGCCAGGGATGTGGTCCCAGGAGGCCCCGGCCTCATTAATTCAGCTCAGCCTTTCAGAGATGAGAGCTATTGAGGAAGCAGCACTTGGGAGGTGGTGTTTCAAGTCACATAATAATAAAAACAGAAACAGCCACAATTGACATTTAGCAAACACCCACTCTGTGTGAGGGGCTTTACGTGCTACCACACTGATTGCTCCTGAAGGCAGGCGCTATCATCATCCCGACTTCACAGATGTGGCAACTGAGACTCAGAGAGGGGCAGTAACTCACTTAGGACCACACAGCAAGCTGTGGGAGGAGTTATGATTTGAACTCAGGCCCCAGAATCTGTGCCCTGATCCCTACGTTCCACTCGTTCAGGCAGGCCCAGGTGTCCATGCCTACATTGGACAGCCCAGCTCTGCAGCCTTGGGCAAGGAAGTTGCCATCTGTAAAATGGGCACCATCAGAAAACACCACACTGTAGAGCTGCTCAGGGGCTAAGACAGAAATATAGGTGAGAAGCCACAGTCATCATCCCCACCCTTGACCCGGACAGAGAATATGTTCCCTAAATATGGCTGGGTGTCAGCCATATTCACCGTGCTGCAGAAATGAGTGGACACAGGGACGGTGAGGCCCATCTCACCAGGGCCCCAGGCCCTCCACAGCCTCCTGAGCACCCACAATAGGACAGTTGAACTAGAGAGGGTGGGCACGAGGGAGGGCAGGTGCCAGGGCCAGCCGGGAAAACTCCCAGGAGCTGCCCCTTTGTCACACCTCTCCCCATCCCATACAAGGTACGCCCAGGACACACGGCCAAGGAGAATCCAGGAGCAGCCAGTTCAGATGAACCAGTGCAGACCCAGCTCTTGTGTAGATCTCTCTTGCCCCTCAGACCATGGGCTGCATTATAGGGAAAAGCTTGGGGTCTCTGTCCCCCCTACGAGCAGGGCCCACCACTCCTGGTTTACGTGAGTCTGAAACTCAGTGGGAAGATTTGTGCCTCGAACAGGAATCAGTGAGCATGTGGTTCTGGGCTGGGCACTGGGGTGCAACAGCGTGCAGGGCACAGTTGCTCACATCTGTACAAAGTGCTGAGCCTTTTCACTGTTCATTTCCTCATTCAGTTCTCACAGAAAGCCAGCAGGGGAGATGATATTGCCCTCGTCCCCATTTCTCAAAAGCCCAGAGAAGGGCAATGACATACCCGAAGCTGCACAGCCAATCAGAGTATAAAAAGGACCCTAGGCCCTTAAGACTTTCTGTCACCAGATGCACTAACCCAAAGGGGGGCCAAACCCTGGGCCTCAGAGGCCAAGATGGAGCAGGGATATGAAAGGACAAATAGGTTTTGACAATGAAGTGTCACACACCAGCGACCACCCTGACAGGCTGACCTTGGCTGGTGATGCCTGGGAGGTGTGGAACGTGAGGGTAGCTGCCGCTGAGGAAACGCACCCCAGAGAAGCATCCAAAAGTCACTGTCAGACTGAGGCTTCGAGGAGGGGACAGGGCAGAGGGAACACTGCTGAGGACTCTACAATGGGAAGGGGGGCAAAAAATCACTGAAACCCCATTGGCCACCACTGAAGGCCTGCCCTGGCCCCCTGCCTGGACTTCCAGGACAGCAGGAACCCTGACCGGGTGAAGTCTGGGCACCCCCTCCCCACGGCTATGTGTGTAGTTCTCTCACCTCTCTGAGCCCAGGCCCCTTACCTACCCAGTGATGGTACTGGGAGGGCGTAGGGTGAGCGCACCCACCTCCCCAGAGGCCACGCACAGTAGGCCCACTGGCTGGCGAGGGGGTTAGTTTTGCCCCAATTACTTCTTTCTGCACTTGCCTTTCATGAGCACGCCCGCCAGGAGAACAAATTTAACCACGAAAGTGGAGCAGTGACCGAGCCAGAGCCTGGGCCAGGCCAGTGCGGGGGGGGGGGGGGGTCCACTGCAGTGATGGCCCCCACCCCCATGGTACAGCGACCCCCCACCCCCACCGCTCCAATGCCCTGCAGAAGACAAGCGGCAGGACAGGGAGGCCCCCTGCACAGAGGACATGCCCACTGGATATGAGCAGACCAGGTGAACTGGGGTAGGAGTACAGACACCAAGTGTCTCCCTGCCGGCCACCTGCCCTCTGTGGGGAGAGAAACTGAGGCTCAGCGGTCACCTGGCACATCTGGATGAGGCCCTGAGGATCCCAGTCTTGAGAAGGAATGGGAGGGATTGGGGGAGGTAGTGGGAGTAGCAGGGTAAACCAGCAAGGGCCCCCCAGGGTGACCAAGTCAAGAGTTCCCAGAGTGTGTCTAATCTCACAGACTCACCCCCTCCCCATTCAAGAACCCTAATGAGGGGCAGGCAGCAGGGAAGGGTTACCACTGCAGCTGGGGACTGAAGGGCTCCCCACCCCCCGCCCCACACCTCTGATGCTCAGAGCCTCAGCCATTTGCCTCACAACCAGTGTCCTGCTCCTTCTGTAGTTTCTCCTTTCCCAGTCAATCTCATCTGCTCTCCCCTCCTGCAGGCTAGTATATGTGCCCTGGGACCTCAGTTTCCCCTCAGGCCAAAGGGGCTGCAGCCCTGCCCAGGGCAGCCTTGACTTCAAGGCCTCGTGAATAAAGCCTGCTGGCAGTGGCCGTATCACCCAGGCATACCCTACAACCCCCCTCCCCGGGGGGACCCCTTCACAGCGGAACCACCACTTACTCTTCCCTCCCCACCCCCCGCCAGCCAACCACTCGCCTTTCCTGCTCCTGTCCTGCAGCTCCCTGTTCCACAGTGGGCCCCTCCCCAAAACTTCAGCCTCCTCTGGGGACCCAGCCTGCACCTCACCCAGCCAGGTAATTTCAGGAGTGGTGGGCAATTAGCACATATCCAGAGGAGGAGGGGGAAGCAGAGAATAGAAGAGAAAGAAGGGAGAGGGAGGAGGGTGAAAAAAGGAGGAGGGACGGGGGAGAGAGAAAAGAGCAGGAGGGAGGGGGAGGAGTGGGGGAGGGGCGGAGGGAATGAGGGGGAGGGGCAGGCTGCAATCTCCAACATCAAAGCCTCCCCAGCCGCAGAGCACAGTCACGTGTGGCCTCGTTCCTCCCTCTCCTTCCTTGGCTGGGAGAAGCTGCTGGGCCTGGGGCTGCTGGAGGAATTTTAAAACACGGCAGATTGGAATATTGGGGGGTGGAGGGAATGCAGCCCGAGGTCTTCTCTCAGGACAGGGGACGGGGACCGGAGGCGGGCGCTGGAACCCATGCCTTCTAGGGAAGTGTGGGGCAGAAGGGCCCCTGGTCAGCCGCTGGGCATGGGGCCAAGCTGCAGACCACCCAGCTCTGGCACGCCCGCAGGTGGAAGGCTAGTGGCAGGGCAGCCCAGTTATCTAGAGAGACTGGAAACCTGGATTTTTATGTGACTTTCCCCACTTCCCCCCTCCCTGCCCCCTTTAAATGTTGGCTCAAATGAAAGAAAAACCACCACCACGTGGGCCAAAAAGACCATGTCTTGATTGGGGCCCGGGCTTGCCTTTTCTGATGGGTTCCAACACACTTGTTTCCCAGGTGAGGAAACAGGCCTAGCGAGGGGAAGGGGTAGGCGTGCTCAAGGTTACCCTGTGGGGACTCATGGGGCGAGGAGGGCCGGAGCTACTGAGGCCAGGCAGACGGGCTGTGACTTATGGGGACAGGGGGTGCAGGGAGGTTAGCGGCATGGCGAAGGGAGGGTCTCAGCGCCCTCACCTCCAGTCCCACCCACCTGCCCACCCAGCCTTGCCCCCTCCGTCCCCTCGGCACTCCGAAACGAGGAACCCAGGCCTGCCTCTCCAGCCCTGCTCAGCCCCTTCCCCCTGCCTCTCCAGCCCTGCTCAGCCCCTTCCCCCTGCCTCTCCAGCCCTGCTCAGCCCCTTCCCCCTGCCTCTCCAGCCCTGCTCAGCCCCTTCCCCCTGCCTCTCCAGCCCTGCTCAGCCCCTTCCCCCTGCCTCTCCAGCCCTGCTCAGCCCCTTCCCCCTGCCTCTCCAGCCCTGCTCAGCCCCTTCCCCCTGCCTCTCCAGCCCTGCTCAGCCCCTTCCCCCTGCCTCTCCAGCCCTGCTCAGCCCCTTCCCCCTGCCTCCCCAGCCCTGCTCAGCCCCCCTTCCCCCTGCCTGGGCCTCACACCCGCAGCCCGCCAGGCCCCTGAACCTCCACTCTGACCCCAGCCTGGGCACGCATTCTGGCCCCAATCATTCCTTCTTTCGTCTACTCCTGCCGGCCCGGAATCAGCCCACAAACAAGGCCAGAGCAGGGGCTGGGTGCTGGACTGTGGTCAGGACAGAGAAATGGGAGTTCCAAGGGGACAGGCGGACACGGAGTCTCCCTAAAGCTGGGTGCAAAGTCCCAGGGCAGGGGACAGAGAACTCTAGGCAGGCTCCACAGCCAACTGCCAAGGTCAAGGGTGAGCGTCCAGGACAGGAGTGTGGACGGGGCGAGCGTCCAGGACAGGAGTGTGGACGGGGCGAGCGTCCAGGACAGGAGTGTGGACGGGGCGAGCGTCCAGGACAGGAGTGTGGACGGGGCGAGCGTCCAGGACAGGAGTGTGGACGGGGCGAGCGTCCAGGACAGGAGTGTGGACGGGGCGAGCGTCCAGGACAGGAGTGTGGACGGGGCGAGCGTCCAGGACAGGAGTGTGGACGGGGCGAGCGTCCAGGACAGGAGTGTGGACGGGGCGAGCGTCCAGGACAGGAGTGTGGACGGGGCGAGCGTCCAGGACAGGAGTGTGGACGGGGTGAGCGTCCAGGACAGGAGTGTGGATGGGGTGAGCGTCCAGGACAGGAGTGTGGACGGCTGCCAGCCGGCAGGGAGGCTGGGGGATTCTCAGGAAGCAGGCCCAGAAGTTTGAGAGCCCCTGGAGATGTCTAAGGGGAGGGCCACTCTGACCCTCACTGTGGGGCTCAGGCGTGGGGCCGGATGTCATTCACTCATTGGTTCGTTCAGTAAGTATTCACTGGGCACTTACTCAGCGCCAGGCCCAGGCAGAGGTGACTAGACAAGGTGCCCACGCCAACCAAGGACTGTCTCCAAAAGGTGCAGAGACACAACCACCACAAGGCGATAAGCTGTGACAGGGGCCTAGGCTCAGCCAGGCATGACACGTGGCCTCGGCCAGACCTGGTCCTTCCTAGCTGGAATCCACCTGTGAGGTGTGGGCGAGGACTGTTCCTTATAAGGGACAGTTTATACCCGGGCCCAGAGGAGAGAAAGCAGGTGTTTCAGCAGCTAGCGGTGTGGGCAGGGGTGACGGGGCTTCTTGACTTTATTCAAGCGCAACAGGAACCTGGGGGAGGGGACTGGCTACATTCCTGGGGGATCTCCCTTTCTACCAGCTCAATGGGAGAACCTGGGCAGATGGCAGCTGTTCCCACAGGCAGCCTTCAGATCTAGTCAAGGAAGAACTTTCCAGAGAACAGAGCCCCCTGGCTGGGTGGCCACATGGACTGGTACATGGAGGAAGCGCCCTTGCAAAGGAGCTGTTGGGGGGCCTCAGGGAAAGAACCCCTGGGATGACCCAGCTCAGGGCAGCCCTACCTCAGAGGGGCAGCGAAGAGGGCAGTGGGGAAAGGGGCCATGCCTGGGGAGCTGGGGGGACCCTGAGCAGGAGCCTTGATGCTGCCAATAATGACACTATCAGGTGTTAGAAGCCACGTTCTTCAGATGGGGAAACTGAGGCCCAGGCCCCCTCACTCAGCAGTGAGTCTTCCACGGGCACTGGTCAGTGGAGGCTGCAGTTGGGGGTCTCTGGAAGGGATGGGGTTGGGGCAGACAGGCCCCAGGAGAGTGGATGCTCTGGGACAAAGTCAAAGGTATGGGAAGAGGGGACCAAAGAGCTGGCGGGCTTCTTTCAATTCTGGTTTTGGGCAGCTGTGGCCTGTGTGCTGGCCAGAGTGGGTGCAGAGGGTGCCCAGGTGAAAGCAGACCGTGAGGCCTGCTGAGCAGACAAGCCCTCCACCGTGTGCACATGTGTCGGTCTGTCTCTCTCCCTTTCATGAGCCCAATCTCTATTCCCAAACAGCTCCCACTCTGCCCACCAGCCTCTGAGCAGATGCACAGAGGCCACTAAGGATTACCACTTCACAGATGAAGAACCCAAGGCCAGGAGAGACGGCCTTGCCAAGGCCACCAGGTAGTGAGAGGCAGAGACAGGAGTCGGCCCTCTGCTTCCGGGTCCTTGATAGGTGGGATTCCTGTATCTCACAGGGAGGAGAAGGGCAAAGGACGGAGGGGAAGGGAAGGGACATGGGCCCCAGCCCCACCCACAGCACCCCACCGCCCTGCAGTTCTAGAATTACTTCTTCACCTGACTGTGTGCCCTACTCATCTGGGTGCTCCTCCAGGGCTGGGGCCCTGTCTGGCTCAACCCGGGGCCTCCACCCCAGCACACCATTGTGTCCTCGTCCTTAGTTGTTGTTGTGTTGATTCTGACTCATCACAACCCCGGGTGTCCAGAGTGTAACTGAGCTCCACAGGGTTTGTAAGGTTGTGATCTTTCCAAAGCAGACTGCCAGGAATGTCTTCCCAGGCACTTCCAGGTGGATTCAAATTGCCAACCTTTTGGCTAGTGGTACAGTGCTAAACCCCAGGCTGTCTGACATCCTTCTCAAACGCTACTGGCCTCCCCAGGGAGGGAGAGAGTCAAACCCGCACCCCCACACCCTGTGCCCCTTCCAGGGCATTCTCTGAGAGGCCCCTTGGTGAGTAGGGAGATGTGCGCAGCTTGGAGCTGTGCAGCCAGGAGATGGCTCAGGCCAAGGAGTGAAGGAAGGGGAGAAGCGGGGGGGGGGGGGGGAGGAAGAGGAGAGGGAGGAGGAGAGGTGGGGTGGGGTCCAGAAAGAAGGAGAAAAGGGAGGAGGGCGACAGGGAGAGGAGGAGGGAGGGAGACAGGAGGAAGGGGGTGAAGTGAAAGAGAAAGGTGAGGAGGGCCCTTCTCTCCCAGGTGCCTGGCAGATCACATTCCAACTGCGCTGGGGCCAAGGCCAAGGCCGCAGCCCCCTCGGTGCCAGGGAGATCTGCCCCTTCCCCCTGCTCCAAGAACATCAAAGCTGGTTCCCAGCCAGCCCAAAGGTAGCGTCCTTTGAGGTCTGGCAGCGATGGGGCCGTATTTCAGGCTGATACGAAGCGGGCTGCGCACCCCTCCTGCCCGGAGATCCCCATCTGCTGTCAACTTAATACCCTATTACCGGAGAAAACATACAACCAGCTCCCGCCCCCGCTCGGCTACCCATTCCTCCAGGAAGATCAAAGCTGTGCTCAGTTCCTGGGCTCCCTCCTAGAAATTCCATCAATGGGCCAAGGACTGTGGGACAGGCAGGTGGAGTCTGTGACGGGGGAGGTAGAGAGACTGGGCTGGGTGCAGGTGGGATCACTTGTGCTGGAAGATTTGGGTCAGGAGCCAGGCAGGAGAGGAGTACCCTGGGCTGGGGGGAGGGAGGCACCATCTCACTGTGAGTCCCTCACCCTGGGCCCACAGCCTTCCTGTGCTCACCCCCCTCTGCTCACCACAGAGCTCTCCCAACTCACCTGCTAACAGGACAAGGCACCTGCAGCTCCTGAAGCCTGTCACAGCTGCCCATGCTTCTCCCTCAGCCCTACCACAAGCCCTGGGAGGTGAGTGACGGGACCAGTCAGTCTGCAGGGCTACGGGCCTCCCGTGTGCCAGGCCTGTGCCTATCAACAGTCAAGTCTCACAGCAACCCTGTGAGGTGGGCAGAACCAGCCCATTATATAGCTAAGGAAACTGAGGCGCAGAGGAGTAAATGACTTGCCAGCACAGTGAGTGGCTGTGAGGTTTGGCTGCCCAGTGTTTGTCTCCTCTATATTCAGCACGCTTGGCTTCCATCGACTACCCTGCCCCGTGGGTGGTCCTGGGATGTGGGGTGTCAGCCTCCCTAGGGAAGCTGACAGCCACATCCTGTACAGTGAGGGGCAGGCACTGACCCTCCAGGCTGAGGACTGGAGTCCCAAGAGCTCTAGCTTCCTGACCCCAGGATCTACCCAGCCAGCTTTCCAGTGACCCGCGCCCCGCGCCCTGCGGTCTATCTCCACGGTCTGTGCTCTTTCCAAACCTGAAAGTGGAATTCAGAGATGCTCTGGGACCCGCAGAGGGTGTGCAGCCTGCAGGGAGCTCAGGTACACAGGGAACACTGTTCGTCCCTCTCCCTGCCCCACTCCCAAGGTCCCCGGGGTGGAAGAGGGAACAGGGCCAGGACAGCAGACCCCCGACACCTCCCCATGCAATCCCACAGGCACAGCACGCCCACCCCCCATCTCATGTTCTCTCCTGGTTTCAGGTGAGAATTCAAAACCCACTGCTGTTAAGTTGATTCCGATTCATAGGGATCCTACAGGACTGAGCAGAACTGCCTCACACAGTTTCCAAGGCTATAAATCTTCATGGAAGCAAAATACCACATCTTTCTCCCACGGAGTGGCTGGTGGGTTGAGATCGCCAACCTTCTGGTTAGCAGCCTAGTGCTTTAACGACTGCAACACCAGAGCTCCAGGTGAGAAGAAAACAAAACAAAACAAAAACCAAGCCCGTCGCCATTGACTCAATTCCAACTCATAGTGACCCCATAAGGCACAGTAGAACTAACTGCCCCATACAGTTTCCAAGGAGCGCCTGGTAGATTTGAACTGCTGACCTTTTTGATTAGCAGCCGCAGCACTTAACCACTATGCCACCAGGGTTTCTAGGTGAGAAGAAGTTGGTATTAATTGTACTAATCCCTAATTCGTACTAGCTGGTGACGTGACTCCTTCCTCTTGATGAGGACCATCCCCCTCCTCCCTGTCTCCCAGCCCTCTTCTCAGGAAATGGCACTGTCAGCCACCTGGTCACCCAGGCCAGAAACCTGGGGTCATCCCACCCCCTCAGCCTCCAGCACCCTTCCTGGTCCTCCTACCTCCCCCTCCTACCCACTCTCCACACTGGTACTCCACAGGTCTCTGAACTGCACATCTGACCAAGTCTCTCCCTGCCCTGAGGGAAGACCAGCTCTTCCCTTAAATCTATGCTGTCATTTCCCCAAATGCCCTTAACCGGCAGCTGTAGAATGAACAGAAGCCACACGTGCTGTTCCAGGATCGGGAACCTCTCACCCGCCTTGCCCTGCCCCAACCGTCCTTCCAGACCCCACCTGCTGAGCCCTCCTCAGGCCATCACCCCATCTCCCTCTGCTTGGCTGGAGTCCCCCTGAGCTGGGAGCTCCCTAAAGCCCCACGGCGTCTGCCCCATCTCCATCCTCCCGTGGGGTCCTGTCCTTCCCTCGGAGGCACTTGGTGGGAACAGCCCCTTGGAAGGAATGCTCCAGGCACTGGCAGCCCAACGCTCACTCCAGCTCATTCCAGAGGAAGCCAGGCTTGGTCAGCAGGGATGAGGTGCAGGGATGGGGTGTGGAGGGCAGGGGTCCCCCTGGGGGCTCAGAGGTCTCCACCCCTTCATCGTCCACAGAAGGCTGACCCTGGCAGATTCCCTAGCTCTGCCTTCCCTCCTCACTGGGGACGGAGCAGCAAACACAGGGCTAAATTAAGCAATTTTCCGGACCTAGTGGGGCCAAGCCAATGTGAACATGGAATAAACCTCTGCCTCTGCGTGGGGGCACGGTGGCTGCCGGTGTGGGCACAGTATGCCCGACCCCCACGGCCAGCCCCCACCTTGAGCTGAGCGCAAGGGGCTGAGATGCTATGCACGGCTGCCAATTCCTCGGCTCAGCAGAAGGCCTCCATTTTGCAGGGAGAAATTAATGAAAAGGAGAAGCCTGGGAAATTACGAGTTGCCACCTGCAATTTTTCCTTCCAAGCAAAGTGGTGCGATGGCTGATTAAAGCTGCAGCCGCTCTGCCAAGCTGGGCCGACAGCTGAGGGCCTCGTCCCCGCACAAGCAGGCAGGTGGGATGTGACTGGAGTGCTTGCTAGGTGATCCCTAGGGTCAGGTGTCTGCCCCCTCAGGGACCTACGAATTGGGGAAACGTCCAGCTTTAAGAAACTTCCTTACACCACCACCCCACCCCCGCTCGCCTTTTATCAACAGGCAGTTAGCCCAGGAGCCCCATGGATCAAAGGGACAGGAGACACACCCTGGAGCCAGGCAGCCAGAATTAGGGGCATGGCACTGACAGGGCTTCACGTGCACCTGGGCTGTGCTGGGTCCCTTATCTCCGATGCCACTATGACGGAGCCATTGTAGACCATTTTATAGACAAGGCAGCAGAGGGTAGGGAGGGCAACAACTTGTCCGAGGCTAATGATGAGGGAGAAGTAGGGACGGGGCTCCAACCTGAGTCATCTGGTGGCTCTGGTGACTGCACATGGCTACCTGAGACAAGCTGAGGGGGGACAGTCGAGCAGGATACCCAGTACAGTAGCCAGGATTTGCATCCGGCCAATCACAGTCACTCCCACCCCAGGCTGTCACGGGGGAACCTTGCCTGGTCACCACTGTGTTTCCAGTGCTGGGCACGTCATTACAGGTGTGAGAACTAGGAAGGGAAGGGAGGGAGAGGTCCTAGTTCCCAAGCTCTCCTTCTCTCAGTCGAGTTCTTGATTCCCAGCCTTCCATCTGTACTCTGGGCTGGGGCAGAAGTGACCTTGGAGTCACTGCTCTAAGTCCCGCTCCCCACCCAGTCTGAAAGGAGCCAGACTGTACCTCTCTTCCAATATCCCAGATTTCCAGCTCCCTCAGATGTCAGCCCTCATTAAGATGTGAATTCAGGCTAAAGTGTGAATGACTGATAACAGCTTCGTGCCATCTCCTCCACCGTTTGTGTATTCTAACCTGAAGCACTAAGTGTGACTTCCCAACTACAAGGACAGTGATTTTCAGGGATGGGGAGCTGAGTGAAAATCCCCCTAGGATGGGACTTGGGAGGGCCGCTGAAATGGAGTGGGGCCATCCCACCAGAAGATCGGGCCTCCTGTGCCAGCTCACCCCTCTAGCTGTACATCCTCAGTAAGTCCCGTGGCCCCTCTGTGCCTCCGTCTCCTCATACCCTCCACCACCCAGCTGTGTGACCCCAGGCAGGTTCCTCAGCCTCTCTGGGCTCCAGCTTGAAGGCCAGAAAGCAGCGTGCTGGGGTATCCGTTTGGAAGTCGAGCTTTGAGGCACTGCTATCTACCAGCTCCACGGCCCTGGCCATATATTATAATAATGGCCTTGGCCAATAGGGGCGCGAGCTATTAGAATGAGTTAAGACCAGATTAATCTGCTTAAAAAAATATGCCTGGTTTTTACGCTATGCATTCCCTCCTAACAACTCAGGCTCCTTCCAGGCCATTATCTCGTTTTATCGTTAATTCAATTCCATAAACATGTATTAAGTGTCTATTACGTGCAAGGCCCTGGACTGGTAGCTGGGGTGAGGTGAGGAGGTTACGGGGGGCCGGGGGGCAGCTCTGGCCCCCAAGGAGCCTGCAATCAGGCAGGGGACCCATCCACCCTCAGTCACCACCGTTCGGACACTCAGGAGGAGGGAGACATTCACCCGAAGGATTTTGGGGGTGCTTCCTGGAGGAGGGCCCCATGAAAGCCAGGAATGGAGACACAGTAACACGCGCTGCAGACAGAAAGCCTACTGTGTGCCAGGTACTGTTCTGGACACTTCTCTCTCTCACTCCTCCCAACAACCCCAGGGGCGGGTACTGATGGCACACTCATTTAACAGATGAAGAAACTGAAGCTCAGAGAGGAAATTTCCCAGAGGTCCCACCCTTTACCTGGTGAGGCTGAAGCCATGAAATCAGACCACAGAGCTGGGCTTTAGCCTTTCGGCCGTGTCCCCCGTGCCTAGAACAGTGCCCAGGGTGGTGGACGGGCACAAAATACCTTGGCAATGAATCAATGAACGAGCAAATGAATGAGCACTGAGCCTCTGTCACATGCCAGAACTGAGTCTGGCTCTTCCAAGCAGGGCCCCGAAGGACAGTTGGGTTTTGGTAAGCAGGGGTGAGGTGGGGACTGGAGGAGGGCGATCCCACTGGGTCTGGCCTTCGGAGAGCGGCAGGAGTGGCACTGGATAGGTGATCATGCACAGTGATGTAACCTCTCCAGGCCTCAGTTTCTATCTCTGCAGAAATGGGGTCATAATGCCACCTTATGGGGCAAAGGTGAGGGTGAGATGGGCTGGGGTGCCCCACAGCCAGCCTGCTGCGACCATGCAGACCCCGGGAGCAGCGAGTCCTCCAGGCAGAGGCCACTAAGCAGCCTGGGTGCGGGAGCCAAGAGGGCACACTGGGGGGACCAGCTGGCCCAGGCCACCGGCCTAGGAGGCCAAGTGAGGGATAGACCAGGGCCCAGGAAGGTATCCCAAGGATGGACTGGGAGGGGCAGATGCACCTGCCCAATCTGCAGACAAGACAGGTAACAGGGACTGACGCTGTGGGACGGTCGCTGGGCTCATTCTCAGGTCCTTCCCCAAGGATTTCCAGACTTGAGAAAAGCTCCCCAGGGTTCCTGCCCATAGACAATGACCAGCAGCTCCACCTGCCATTTAGCTGGACCCGCCTAGAGGGGAAACCACTGAGGGAACAAGATGGTACTGGACAGGCTGACACAAAGGGCTACAGAGCCTGGAAGCTGCCAGAAACCAGACCCCTCTGTGGCCAGGGAGAGGGCAGCAAAAGACCACATGCCAGGAGCCCCTGGCCCATCACCTCCCCAGGAAGCACCCATGTCCTGAGCCTCCTTGCCCAGCCCAGCCTGCACCCTGGCCCGGCCCACCTCCCCAGTCTCCCTCCTCACTGCTCCCCTCCCTCCTACATTCAAGTCTTCCCCACCTCTCTGCACCTCCTGCTCCATACCCATCACCCTGCTCTCTCACGCCTCCATACCCCTGCCACATGGTCCCTACTGCCCGGGAACCCTTCTGGTTCCCTCTTTGCCTGGAAAATGTGCACAGTCCCTTCCAGTCTCACCTCAGACATTTTTCCTCTGTGAAACCTTCCCTGTGTCTGCCTGTCCCACAGACATGGCTGAGGCGAGGGGAGTAGGGACCTTTTCTAAGTTCTTATAGCCCTCCACACCCCCTCAGTGGAAGCAGAACAGAGCGATGAAGAACACAGCTGCTGGTTTGAGTCCAGCTTTTCATGAACAAGCTGCATGACTCCACACAAGTCACCTCTCTGAACCTCAGGGTCCTCATCTGTAAAATGGGCTAATACCAGCACCTCACAGGGTTGTGGTGAGGATGAAATGAAAAATAATAGCTTAGGGCAGTATCCGGCTTTTATCACCATCATCACGGTCAGGCTGCTTTGAGGTTGCTGTCCATAGGGCTAACCCCACACTGGTCCTGAGCTCAGTCACTCCCAGCCCTGTCTCCTCACTGCCCTGCACAAGCCCTCATGCCCAACGGCTGCTGAACCAGGGGTTGGGTCTTCACAAAAAAGGCAGTTTCTAATCGAGGTTTTGAAGGATGCATAGGAGTTCACCGAGTAAAGGGAGCAGAAAGGCAGAATTCCAGGCACAAGCAATCGTTTCAGCTGGACCCTGAAGGCTCAGAATGCCACGCTGAGGAGTTTGGATTTCATCCTTGGGGCAGTGGGAAAGTGAAGATGTTTAATTTGGGTAACAACAGTCATGCAACACTCACTCGGCAAACATCTGTGGAAGGCTCACTACATGCCACGTACGGGGGATACGGTGCGAAACAAGATGAATGCGGTTCCTGGGGCCAAGGAGCTGATGTTCCAATCGAGCAGTAAAAGAGACTCTCACAAATAACTGATTAATTCCAACTATCTGGAGGTTTGGCAGGAGGGATAAGGGGTGCTATGAGACCACTGACAATAATGGGGGGCTCAGCCTGTTGTATGTTTGTGTGTGAAAATCAGAGGAACTGTGAGGAAGTGGTGTTTCAGCCAGACCTAAATGACAGGCCATTAGCTGAGAGGAGGGAACACAGCATGAAGAGAATGTTCCAGGTGGCGGGAACGGCACCAGCAAAGCCCTGACATAGGAAGCAGTGTGGCCTGTGGCAGCAAGTGGCAGCCTGCGTGGCTGGAACGTAATGACAGGGGAACCTACATGGCAGGGGTCTGGAGCTGAGGGGAACACTTTGGATTTTATCCCACCAGCAATAATGGCCAGGCTGGGGTGCCTGAGCCCGGAAAGTTGCCGGAAACTGGTTGCCCTGCAAATCCCTACACGGGGAGTGATGAACCAGCCCCAACAAGCAGATTTGTGACTTACGACGACCACTCCAAGAGCTGGGGAGAGGCCAGGGCTGCCCGCCCACCTGCCTCTCTCCTCCCAGCAGAGCGGCCGCCAGCAGATTGATGAGGAGGCGGCCCGATCTGTCTTGAGTTTAGCTCAGCTTCTGGCTGTCTTGGATGACACCGGCCCATCAATACCCGAGAAAATACAGCCTGCAGGGTAGACCCACTAGGAGCTGCACAGCTGCCATGGGCTGCCCGGCACGGTGCCCACAGATCGCTCTCTTCAGGAAGACTACGGGAGGGGAGACAGGTGGGTGGCCTGGCCGCCCTGCTGCTGCTCACGCAGGGCCTGTCTCCAGGACTGTGTGCCAACCAGGTGGGAGGTACACCTCCCGCCTGCAGTCAGCTCCAGGAGGGACCGGGTGGTCAGAGCTAGGGTCCCAGCAGGGCCGGCTACCAGGACATGTGGTCAGTGAGACCGAAGGGGCTGCCAGCACTGCGACCTGACCTGAGACCCTCACACCCCACCCAGGGCTTTCCTACCTGTTCCCTGGCAGTGGGGAGGGACCCTAGATGGTGCATCATAAGAGTAGGTACATTGGCTCTAAAGTAGTTGCTGGGGGTCCATGGGTGGGGCCGTTGGGCTCTCTGTGCCTCGGTTTCCTCATCTGAGGAATGGGGGCATCTCTCCTACAGAGGGCAGTTGTGAGACTCAAACCAGATGCCAGATATGATCGCCTTTTGTAAAAGGCAAAGGCTGTGAAGACTGGGCCCTCCCTCAGCAGCTGGAAGCCCAGAAGGAGTGCCCTGGTGCCTTGTGGGGATCATGCCAGGTCACACAGCCAAGTCTCCAGCACGAGTGAGGTGCAACCAAAGAGCATGGATGGGGGCCACCCAGCCTCGGTCCCTCCCAGCTGGGAGGCCTGCTGGGGGCCTCAGTCACCTCCCCTGCAAAAGTGATAAAATACCCTCAGCCCTGTCATGTCTCTGCTGGCCTGGGCCACTGTCTGCTGGGATGAGATCCTCATAGGTGTAGCTGGTAGAAGAGACACATTCCCCGGTTGGACTCGATCTTATTGACTGGAGTCGGATGGCGCCAGGCCAGGTGGGGTCCACACCTCAGCGATTTCACCGAAGGGAGCTGTGACAGTGGGCACAGGGGACCAAGGGCTGGGGGAGCTTTAGTTCAAGAATCCATACTCCCTGCCCTGGCAAAATAGTTTTTGGAGACCAAAGCCCAAGACTATGGCCCATGTCCGTGGCCACCACCACCATTATCGATCATTCTCTGGTGTGTGGAGTCGACTGGAGGACAGACCAACCCCTGGTCACCCAGCCACTGGTCACCTGAGAGGCACCAGTCACCTCATCTGAAAGATGTGAACAGTTATCCCTACCATGACGAGCCAGGAGGTGGGTGTCAGAAGGTGGCAGGTCCCGGAAGCTCATAGACCATCTCCTTCCCCTCTCCAGTCTCTGAGCAGCAGGTGAGACTTGCGTCCTCCCTCCCCAGGCCCTGAAGGCCCAACACTCAGACCTCAGGGCCCACATCTGCCCAGTTCAGGAGAAAAGTACCCAGAGGACAGGTGGGTTCCTGAGGAGCTGGCCCGGTGCTGGAGGTGGTTCACAGCTCTGTATCCAGCTAAGTTCAGAGCAACCAGGTCTTGCAACCCTCCTGGTTCAGCTCCCCTGCCTGGCTCACACCCCTACCACCCCCACGCTGGGTTTCCTGGACCGGGTTTCCTGGACCAGCTTTCCGACTTCTCTGGGCCTCAGCCTCCCCACCTGGGACTGCAGGTGATAACACCCACCTGTGGGTTGGGTCATGTAACTACGTCAGTGATATTTGGTCCCTAGCACTCAGTAGGCCTGTGATGAACAGAAACAGCTGTAGGAACATGGGCACTCGTCCTGGTGCACAGTAGGACAGCAACCCCGATGCCGCTGACCCCACAGGCCTGAAGGTGTGAAGTCGACATAGATGAGTGTATCAAAGGCCTCTGGGAGCCCGGGGTGGCCTGGAATCGGCCCGGTGAGGCATCTTCTGCACACACCAAGGAGGGACTCTATACTGTGAACAGAGCCCTGCCCAGTGAGCCTTCCAGTTCCCACACTTCTATGCCCTTGCCCCCTGGAAGGGCCCTCCCGTATCTAACTCCACCACGTAAAACCCTGCCCCTCCACGACCCACACCCAACACCACTCCCCCAGGGTTTCTGTACCACCTGCCCAGAATTCACCCTGCTTTCCTCTGGATGCTCTGTTGGGACCCTAGCTCTAACCCTGGATGACCCCCAGGCGGGCATCTCAGACTCATCACAGTCTAAACAGAACGAACACAGCCTTTTTTGTGGGCTGGTCCCTCTGCCTGGAAGGCTCTTCCCTAGAGCCATGCATGGCTAGGTCCTTCCTGTCCTTCACATGTCAGCTGAAACGTCTCCCTCTCAGGGGACGGCAGGGGCTCTGCCACATTCAGTGTCACGTCCTCTGAACCCAGAATGCTGCCTACAACGGAGTGGATGTGGGCAGCAGGGGTGCCCTATCCCTGAGGGACCCTCGGCTCCTGCTGGCGCTGTCCCCACCAAGGGGCCCCGCACGGCCACCCCAAGGTGGGGAGGAGACATCTCCTCTAACCCAAGGACCAAAAGATAAACTGGGAGGGGACGCAGGTGCATGTCTGGAACTGGCCTGAGCCCGCCTCTTCTGGACGCGCGCTCCAAGGGGCTTGACACAGACCAGCTGCCACTGCCAAAGGAGAGCGGATGGGCTCTCTGCAAAATTGATGGCTGCTGTCAGAAAATGATTTCCCCACGGCCCCGCTGCAGGCCCTTGGAGGAGCTCAAATCCCAGGCAGCAATGCCTTCTGCGGCGGCGGGCAGCCAGGCAGGCGGGCAGCCCACACCTGGTCCAGCTGCTTCCCAGGGCCTCGGACCCAGCAATTACCAGGCAAGAAGAGGAGCCTGGGGGCTGCAGCAGGAGGGGCTGCGAGGCAGCGGGAGCCCTGTCTCCGCCAGGCATGAGCGAGGATCCTGTCCTGTGCCCCTTTTATTCACTCTGAACTTCCAAGCCTGCAGGAGCCTGGCACAGTGCAAGCACCCAGTGAATGTCTGCTGAATGAATGAACAAATGAACAAATGACAGTCCTAGAAGCTGCAGAGAGGACCCCAGAGCAGCATCTGGAGATGGAAATCACCAGAGCACATGGAGGTGGAGACCAAGTGGACCTGGCCCCCCAGGGCCTCCCCTCCAGGCACCCAGCCAGTGAGACAGTGGGGATAGAATGGAGAAAGTATGGAACAGAGTCCCCTCAACTCAGGTGGGCCAGAATCCTCCTCCTGCCCTACTGGCCAAAGTCTTCAGCTCACACCACAGTGGGAATTTCTGTTTTAAATTAGCTTTTTAAAGTAAAAAGGCAGGAAGTTGAATACAGTGACACGAAGCCAGTTTCCATATAGTTTTTCAAAACCATGAGCTTGAGGAGTGGTCTGAGGAGACTCGAGGTCGATGGGCGGCTGCAGCTACCTCCAGAGATTCCCGCAGTCCTACCTGAGAAGGAAGGTTCTGGAAAGGTTCAGTCGATCAGTAATCACTGCCCATCTAGTGGGAACAGGCCTGAGGCACTGGATGGAAGTGGTCATTGGAAAGTGGAAGAAGCCAGCTGGGGCCTCAGGGTTCAGAAATAGAGGAGCCTTGGGGGCTCTTCAAGACACCCTGCTGCAGGGTGGGCTGAGGGGAAGGGCCCTCTGAGGGGTGGGCATCTGCAGGTGGGCATTCCAGCCAGGCCCCGAGGGAAGAGAGGAAGGGGAAGGTAGCCCAGGCAGATGAACGGAGTGGGCAAAGGCAGAAAGGGTAACATCCACTCATTCACCTATTGACTTAACAAACATCCATACTCCATCTCTGGGTGAGGTCCTCAGCTGGCCTTGAGGCTAAAACAGAGTCAGACTCACCCTCCACCCTCCAGAGTCGCTCTACAGCCTAGTGGGGAAGCCAGGACAAGGAGCTGGTGGTTATAGGAAGGGGTGGGCAGTGCTGTGAACAAAGGGCGCTCAGAACAAGGGGGCATATACGAAGATACCCACCAGCCTCAGAGAGGGCTGGTCAAAGAAGACTTCTTAGAGGAGGCATCACTGGAGGATAGGAGATAAGCCAGGCGGAGAAAGGAAGGGTTTCCGAGCAGAGGGAACAGCATGAACAAAGATATGAAGACAAAAGGCCATATCAAGCGGCTTGGACTTTGTCCTCAGACCAGGGAGCCCCAGTAGGTTCTAAGAGGGGAGTGACAAGGCCCCATTTGCATGCCGAAAGATCACCAGGTATACAGAGGACAAAGGCCACAAAGTGCCACGCAGGCTTCTGGGGTCAGGGTAGTAAGGAGGAGACACCTCTTGCAGGGAAGACCCACAGCCCCGAATATCCTTGCAGCCCAGGCGAATTCTGCTCCTGCCGCCCCCAAATACATAAGCCACCCCTGTGCCACGGCTGGAATACCACAACACAGCTGCCGAAACTGCCGACAGGAGGCTCCAGCCCCAGCAGGAAATGAGCGCCCCTCCCATCTCTGCTGTCCCCCCCCCACAGAATATTTGGGGCAAGTGGCTCTTCCCCACAGGAGGTCAAAGTGCACGTGCCACTGGTCCCGATGACCCTGGGGCCAGGGGAACAAGCGCTCCCGTCTACCGTGCTGAGAGCTTCACCTACGCACCCCACGACCTAGCACTGTTGCTGCCCCCATTTTACAGTTGAGAAAGCTGAGGCCCAAAATGGGGTAGCAGCTGCCAGGGCTAGGCAGCTGGTGGGACTCGAATTGTGTGTGTTGACCTCCACTCCCCCCACTGCTTTACCTCAGGGTGGGCCCTGAAGGGAACCACACCACACTCAGAGCTAGCAGCTTTGGGTTCGAGGACTGGAGGTGGACCTGGCCAAGGACCGGCTCTGTGACCCTGGGCAGGTCAGCTCCTGCCTGGGCCGCCCATATCATGAGGCTGAGACTGTGAAGGCAAAAGCATCAGCTAGAGGGATACCTGTCTGGGGATCAGGAGGGCACTCTGTCCATGGTGGGAGCAACTCGTGGCTACCGGGGCTCCCAGAGGGACTGAAACTGGTATTCCTGTCGTCAGCACCGTCACCGCAACCACCACCACCTCCATCTGAACTGCCTTAGGCCTGCCCTCGCTGGCCCACCTTGTCTTTCTAAAACTGGGAACTGACCACATCACTCCCCTGCTCAAGCACCATTAATGGCTCCCACTGCCTCCTGGATCTCATCCAAACTCTTTGGCTTCCAGCTCCCCCAGAACTTTCTGGTCTCATCTCCACCACTTTCTGCTCCCACCCTGGGCTCCAGCTGCAGCCAAATGTCACCTTCTCCAAATGCCTGGTGTCCACCCACTGCTCTCTCCCTGGAATGCCTTTCCCTGCCCCTTTCACTGCCAACTGAGGCATCGCTCAAATGTCCTATGCCCTCAACAATCTTCCCAGACACCCCCAGGCCTTCAGAGGGTGCTGGCCACGTTGTCTCCACCCACCTCCCCCATCCTACTGCGTACTCCGAGGGCCTGGCTGGGTCTGACTCACCCCCTTCCCCACCCCGCCCTCCCTCAGCACACCCTCAACGTTTGCTGAAATGAATAAATTTTCTCATTTAGCCACAGAGCACGCCCAGCTCGAATGTCGGCGGTTCAGCCAAGAGCCCTGGTGTGGAAATCACCACAATGAAGGTGGCAATGTTTCACCTCACCCAGAAATTTACTGCAAGTTCTCGAGTCTCCCCAGAGTGCGTGGGTGGGGGGGGTGAGGCGGGTACTAGGATGATGGAGCCGTGATTCAAACGCGGGTGACAGAATTCATCCTCCTCCTCCCTCAAGCTCACCCAGGCCCATTCCCAGTGTCATCTCATTAGCTCCTCACCAGCCTGCAGGGAGGTGGGCAGGGAAGATACCCCCATTTCCCTGACGTGGAAACTGAGGCTGAGAGAGGATGAGAAACCAGCCCCAAATGAGGGGCCTTGCTCTCTCCTCCTCTTTGGGGTGGGGGGTGGACACAGCAGCAGAGCACCTGGAGGGAAGGGGCCTCTGGGGAACTTTCCCATGACCCAGGGGTGAGAAGGCCAGAGGAGGGCAGCAGGGTGGGCATAGGGTGACCACTCCCTCATAGAGCCGGAAAGAAAAACGGCAGCCAGCCAGGAGGGCCCACTTAGGTAACTGGATTCAAAGGCACCCTGAGCCAAGTGCAGTCAGCTCCCACTCGAGCCTGGTCAGGAAACCATGCCGGCTCCACGCCATTCGCTCCTGCCCATCCCCTGGCAGCCCCGCTGGCCACGCTCCCAGAGCCCCACGGGGCAAGCAGGCCCAGCACAGCAGTCTGTGCCGGGGACAGCCTGGCCCTGACCCCACCAGGACCCCCGTCCCACTTACCTGTCAGAGGCCCTGGCCACGGCCACAGGCCCAAGCTGGGGCATCCCCAGGCCCCGCCCTGCTCACCGGCCTTATTTACATATGCTAATTAGATGCACATCCCTTGCTCCCCTTGGAGCCAGCTTGTTTAGGGAACGCTGGATCCGGCTATACCTGTACCGCGCTGATGTCACGCCGAGCTATTTCCAGCCCAGTTGCCATGGAAACCACAAGGCCTCAGCTCCAGTTAGGAGTTCAATATATAATTTACTTACTCCCCCCAACCCCCCGGCCCCACCCCAAAGAGACTGGGGCATACGGGGAGCAATCAGCTAAAATATACAGCACCACCCTCTGCTTCCCTCTGCGGCCTGCAAAAGAGGGGCAGGGCGGGGTGCTGCGCAGCAAAATGGCAAATCCATTTTGGAAGAAGGGGGGACGGCGGCGAGGAGAAGAGCTTTCCTCATTAAGGGGAAGAACAGAGGCTGGCACTGGAGGAAGATTCCAGGGAGCAGGGCCCAGGCTTGGCTAGGATGCCAGCAGGGGGCCCCCTGCCCAGTGGTCCCCAGCACTGCCCACTGAGCCTTCATCAAGGACAACACATGAGGGATGACTCTGGGCAAAGCCACTGGTCGCAGGTGACCGGCCCCACTCCGCAAAACCCCAGGGCTCGTCATCCCAGCTGGCACCACTCTGGGCACTTCCAAATGCAGGTGTCACCAGGTCCTGCCACTCAGAAACTGCCCTAATAGAGGGTGTTGGCTACCCCGAGGCCTCCGGGAGTCCCTGACGGCCACACAGCCCACGGGGCCTAATCCAGCAACTCGGCCAGGAGTAGCATTTGCCCATAAAGGCTCAGGCCCCACGGAATCCCTTGGGGCTGTGGCTCCCTCTCTGCTCGCTGGACCCATGGACTTGCAGGCGCTCTGAGGAGGGGCTTCAGCCCCCTGGTGCCCACTGATTCTCTTCCTGCCACCTGCTCACCAGGGCCCTGCCACTACCCCAGCCTGAGCTCCTTCCAGCTCTGTCCCACAGTCACTCACTGTCACCTGCTCTGTGTCACGTCCTGTGAGGGGTGCTGGGGGCACAAGAGGCCTAGGACAAAGGCCTTGCATGCGGACAGCCCCCAACCTGGCATCATGGCATCCAATGAGGCCCATGCTGAGACCACTGTGAGTACAGGCCTGTGGAGGCACCAAGGAGGTATGTGACCATCATGGGCAAAGTCAGGGAAGGCTTCCTGGAAGAGGTGCAGGGCTCAGCAGGGGCTTAAAAATGAGGGTCTGGCTAGGACAGGGAAGTGTGTTCAGGTGGCACTCAGGCAAGGAGGTGTCTACTCCCAGGTCCTTCATCCCCAGAGCCTGAGCCCTAGACTGCTAGGCCCAGCCACATGAGGGCCCCAGCGGGGCTCCAGACAAGTCCTTTCCCTTTCTGACCCTCAGTTCCCTCGCCTGTAAAATGGGTATGTTGAGTGCAGAGATGCGGGGGCGGGGGGGGGAGAGGGAGAGCTGGAGGGAGGGAGGGAGGGAGAGAGAATGCGTGTGAGCACAAGCAATCAGTAAGGCGCAGGGCTTCTGACCCCTGCCGGTGCCAAGAACTTCACTGCCAGTATCTCTAACGCTCACGCTCACGACAGCCCTGGGCGGCCAATATCACAATCTCCATTTTCTGGATGAAGAAATCAAGGCAACAAATAATTAACTAAGGAAAGAGTATCAGGGATGTGTTCCCAGCCCTCTTCAGACCACACAGAACCTGGCCAGCACTGTGGCCGAAGCCAGCTGGGAAACCCTGGCCATCAGACCCCCTAGAGCAGGGCTGCGCTGTGGCTGTGAGTTACTGGGTTTCCCCTTTCCCTGAGGGACCCCGCTCGGGGCTCCCTCTCAGGCATCTGCCCCCCAGGAGCCCCTGGCCTACCGTGCGGTGCCCTGGTGCTCTGCCCCCTCCCTCTCTCCGTTTACCATCTTCCCTGCATTCCCACCACTGCTGCCTGGTTCGGGAACAGGACAGGGCTTAGGCAAGCCCCCGATTCCTCACCACAGCCCCTGAGATCTGGGCCTCAAAATTTCTCCCCCCTCCCCTCTCCCACCCGCCCCCCCCCCAGCCACACTGGCATTCCAGCTGTTTCTCAGACTCCCCAGCTGCAACCTGGCCTCTGGGCCTTTGCAGGTACAGTTCTAGCTGCTTGACATTCCCTTTTCCCAGAGAGCTACGGACAGAGTGGTGAGAACGCAGATGAGGGGGCCAGGTGGCCGGGGTTTGATACTGGCTTGGCCACTCAGCAGCTGCTGACCTTGGACATCATCTGTAAAATGGGCACAACCACCCTCAAGGTGTCATTGTGGGCTTTCACTGGGTAAACATGCAGAGCAGGGCCTGTACTGCTCAAGCACCACCTGGGAGCCATGTGGCCAGCTCCCCTTCTCCAAGCCTCTGCCCCCATGTGCTCTCCCCCCCTTCCTCCTGCCCCTGGCCCCCGCCATCAGGTCCAGTCCTGGCCCACACTACGTATGTGTGAGGTTTATATCAGTGCCCCCAGTCTCAGCATCTCTGGGACCACTGCTATGTCTCCAGCGCTAGGGGCACAGGGGTGCTCACCGTTTATCTGGGAGTGGGGAAGGGGCCAGCACACTTGTCAGTTCACAAATGAATGACAGCCTCATAACCCACAGGCTTGCCAGGGCTCTGGAGCCATCCTGAGCCAGGATGCCAAGTCTACCAGCCACACGGCAGCACCTGCCACTTCTGGGGGGAATATGGTGCTGTGAACCCCTGACTGGCAGGAACCGCCTCTGTGGGGACCAGCGGGGTGTGGGCCAGGTCAGCCCCAGGCCCAGCACTCACAGCTGTGTTTGTCCGCATACAGGGCCATCCCCACTCCCCACTGCCCCAGGAATGTACACACTGCTTCCCAGGAACCTGCAAAAAATGAGTTAATATAACATTATGGCTGATAATTTAAATACACGGGAGTCAGGCAACGCAGACTTACAGTTCCCCAAGCAACTGTAAAAGCCACACGAGCAATTCAGGAGCGAGGGCTGGGAACGGATTTAAGGCCTGTGAGTGCAGAGACAGAGCCCGGGGGCTGTGCGCCCTGACCTGCTCAGACACATGTCCTGCAGGGCATGCAGAGTCCAGCACCTGGGACCTGCAACTCAGGCCACACGTTTCACTGGACACCAGGGAGGCCCTGTAGGTGCAGGAAGAAAGACCCTTGTCTGTGGCCTTGTGAGCCGGGCCCCTGCTTCCCTGAAGCCCCAGCTCTGGCTGCCATTAGCCCCTGGAGCTAAGGGCTCAGGACCTGCAGAGGGCTCTGCCTGGCCCATGGCCTTGCACTCCCTCCTACAAGATACGCCCCATGCAGCAGCTTTCCTGGCCCCTTGTTGCTTCCAGAGCAAAACGGGCTCCTGTCTACAACTACTGATTCAAGCAAACAGGCACGAGGGGACCTGCTGAGTTCAAATCCCACCTCTACCGCTTAAGAGCTCTGTGACCTCAGGCAAGTTGTGACTCACCCTGTGCCTCAGTTTCTTCACGTGAGACAGGGTACTAGTAACTACCTCACAGGACTGGAAGAATGAAAGGAGTTGATACGTGTAAACTATTTAGAACGATGCCCAGCACACAGTAAGTGCTCAATAAACATCAGCAACTATGATCGTGACAGTTGTCATTAACATTGCTGTTTTAGTGTTTTCCTCTCTCATCCAAAAAGAATCTGAGGAAACAGGAAACACAGATGGCGGCACTTAGGTGAGGAAAATGAAGCAAGGAGGAACTCACTCATTTAGTAAACCGAGGGCCCACTGTGTGCCAGGCCCAGGTAAGCAAGGTAGGCACAAGCTTACCTTAAAGCAAGGCATGCATGAGTTTACTCGTGTTTATTTACTAATCTGTAGTGCACAATTCCACACAGATTTGTGGTGAAAAACAGGTGAAACTGTGCACTACAGGTGAGTAAGTAAGCACAAGTAAGGCCATGCCTACCTTGCTTACTGGGTAGCCGCCATTCCAGGCGCTGAAGCAGCAGCTGTGACACTGACGACACACACACAAGACCACTGGGTGGTGGGGGCTGTGAGTTCCCACAATGCCCCAAGGCCCCTTCAGAGGCTGGCTGCAAATCTGGCTGAGGACTTCCCTGCAGTCACCCCAGAAAGTGAAGAGGGAGAAGAGGGGGGGCCGGAAGATGTCAGGGTGATAAACAAGCCCTTTCCTTGATCGTGAGAGCAAAAGCCAGCAGCTGGGCCCAGGGTCTCCCTGGGGGGACACCGGGAGGAAGCTCCATGGAGGAGGTGGGGTCTGGAATAGACTGGGAAAAGCTGGGAGAGGCAAGGGTGGGCATTCATGCAGCCATGGGGCTTACGTACAGAGTGTGTGGCCAGCGGGAAGGTTCCAGACACATCGGTGAGTCAGTGAATGAATAACAGAGCGGATAAATGAATGAGTGTTCTAGGACTCCCAGCCGGGGAGGGGGGGTGCTCTCCACCTGCAGGTCCAGGTTTGGATCACTCACCTGGCTCAGTTTTGTTCAGAGGCCGAAGCCACCACTGAGCAATCCATTTCAGGGACATCTGAGCCCCAGGACCCCAAGTCTGGAAGGGTTTGAGCCTCACAGAGGCTGGCCAGGACAGTGACGATTGGGGGGGCTCTCTCTCAGTTAGGAGAGGGTGAGGGAGGGGCAGCCCACTGGGGAGCCACGCCGACAGAGCAATTGGACTTAATGATGCTGGAGCCGTGGGTTCACATGAGGGGACAGAGGGACAGCGGTGGGGTAAAGGTGCTACTCTCGGTCAGTCTGGGCGGCCTCTCTGAGGAGGTGACAGCCGAGCTGAACCACCACTGCAGTACCCTGGGATGAGAGCATTCCAGGCAGGCAGGAGATGTTTCAAGTACAACAGCTCAGAACGCACCCACCATGATGGGGTAACAGAAGAGAGGCAGGCAAGGTGGCACAGAGCAGTACTAACACCAGGTCTCCCGGCTCCGGCCTTTGCTGGGCTCTGAGTGCACCATGCTTCCTTCACAGAGCAGGTAGAAACGGAGGGAAGCTGTGGGCACTGTGATTCAGAGCACAAACCCCAGGGCCAGGTGGCCTGGGCTTGAATCCCAGCTCTGAGCCTCAGTTTCTTCATCTGTAAAATGCAGATAAACAACGGTACCCATCTCGTGAGTTAATGTGTCTCCTGAGCGAGGCCCTGCACCCAGCAGGTGCCATGTGAGCACTTGGTGCTGTTGTCGTCGTTATTCTGGGAAGGGGCAGGAAACAAGGGGAATGAGGACACAGGCAGGAGGAGGGTCAAAGCAGCCAGGTATGGTAACAAATGAGCAGTAATGAACTTCGCTGGGTCTGACAAAAAAAAAAAAAAAATTGAAACTGGGAAACAAACAGAAGTAGTGACGTCAGAGAGTAAGCTCCAGAACTGAAGATCATCTCCACATTTGTTCGGGACTATGTGGTCTCCTAGCATCCTTTTACAGCCACTGTCTCGTGTAAGCTCCGAGCCACTGGAGAACAGATATAATTATTCCCATTTTACAGGTGAGCAAATTGCACCCAGAAGGAAATGGCCGGCACATGGTCGCCAGCATGTCTGTGGACAAGGTAGGACAGAACCTCAGGCTTGCACGCCAAACACAGGGCTCAAGCAGCCACACCTGGTGCTGGGTTCACTCCTTGTCCCTGAGGACAAGGACGAGGGCACTCATCTTTGTCCCCATGCTCTGCACAGGGCTGGAGCTCAGGAAACAACGAGGAATGAAAGTCAAGCAAACAAACATGAGTTCAAGACTGCACGATGGCAGCCCCAGTTCCAGGCACTTCTCTCAGCCGACCCTGGCCAGACCTCTGCTCCTCTCAGCCCGCTCCCCGCTGGGCACACAGGTACTCAATGGAGCCACTAAAAGGTGCTGGTGACAGCAGCCACCTCTGGACTCCCCTGGCTGTGCAAGAGCAGAACCACGTGTAGGGTGTTCTTCCCCGGGGCGTCCACCAAGCAGCAGCCAGCCCAGGCTGGCTCTGTGGGGCAACACCAGAAAAAGTGCCCCCAGGTCCCGCCCCTGCCCTCTGGCCCCTTGTCAGCCTCCTCCCTCTCTCTCACAGGGGTCACGGCCACCTCACTGTCCCACCATGTCTCCTGCCTAGCAAACACCAGCTTCCTCCCTATAGGCATTGTTGAGGCAGGGGTTGGCGCTAGCCCAAACCAACTCCTAACTCCTCAGCAACTAGCTGCATGGGCACCAGGAGGGCCTGAAGATTCAGCTCAATCCTGTGTTTGCGCAGCACCCCGGAGCCTGGACGGCATGCCGGGCATCCCAGGTGGGCGGGACACAAGGCAGGACCTCGTCCTTACCCTCGTGCAGCTCCCAGGCAGGTGTCCACCCACTCCCTTCTCCTGTTTGTTCAACACAAGGCCTCATCCCACCTCAGGATGCTGTCACGAAGGGCTGCATCCAGCAGTGCTTGCAAACATGGTGCCCAGGGCCTTCCTGCAGCCCCACAGCTGGGCTGACCTCTGGAGTCAGTCCGGGGTGTGAGCCCCTCAGCTCTGTGACCAACTGCCCTGGGCCTCAGTCCTGTACCTCACAGGGCTGTAGCGAGCACTCGAGTCTCTTGGGGAAGGGCCTGGCACACTAATCATTTCCTACGTGTTACCTTCCTTCCTCTCCCTCATCTGATGCCACAGGGATTCCTTCCAGGCCACTGAGAAAGATCTGTGCCTTCCTATTAGAAAAGACGGTTGACAGATGCTAGTTAAAGGACTGGCCAAGTGGCCACCAGCAGAGCAGATAGGTCATGCCCTATGCTCCGGCCCTGCAGTCATCTGGCTGTGTGACACTGGGGAGGTCACACATCCTCTCTGGGCTCCCCCGTAGAAGGTGGGCAGTACAGATGCTGCCCTCTGAGGACCCCGGCGTGGACACGGCAGCTCTTTGCCGACTTAAAGCTCTGTCCAGACCAATTACAGTTTTACAAATGAGGAAACTGAGGCCCAATGGGGTAAAGTGCCTGGCCTGGGGTGGCCCAGGTAGGAACACCATGCCATGAGGCTCGGAGTCCAGTGCTCCTCATGCTATCTATGCTCTCGGTGTCCCTTGGCCTCACCCAGAGCCTGGTCTCAGTCAGCCGGGCACCAGTGCAGGCGCCTGATTTAGGAGTCATCCAGTGAGTGACTGTGGTGAGGGGCCATGTTTCCTGTCTGCTGTGGATGGACTGCACAGCCCTCGGGCACCGCAGAATCAGACACGGGTTTGTCACAGGCCTGCTTCCCCAGAACCTGGCTCCGAGGTCCAGGCCCCAAGGTCTCAAAAGCACTCAACCCCCAGGGTCCAGTCCCGTTCTCCGGAATGGCTCCCCTTCACAACCTGCCTGAGCCTGGTCTGGTTACCTGCCCTACCTCCTTCCGGGGACCAAATCCCAGCTCACCTACTCCCTGCCTGTGTGACTCTGAGCAAGTCGCTTAACCTCTCTGTGTTTCAGCTTCCTCATCCGTAAAATGGGGAGGACCACACTACGTCATAAGGTTGTGAGCAGCGTCATGGGATGAAACATGTGAAATGCCCAACACACCTTTGGGAATGTATTGTTCACTCTTCAGCTGAATCCATTTGCTGAAGCCTGTTCTGGCCCTGGAGAAGGCCCCCGACCCAGCCTCCAGCTAGAGAAGGACGTTTCAGGCGGGAGGAAGAACACGAGCAAAGGCTGGGGTGGGGGTGGGGGGGCACAAGCATTCTGGCGTTCTCTCGCCAGCCCCTGCCAAGGCTGGAGTCCGCCGTGGTCTCCCCACCCACCATCTGTGAGTCTTGAGACCCAACGTCCCTGTACCACTTGACCTGGGGCCTGGGCCAGCTGGGGTCATTCTGACCCTAACTGCATCCCATCAGCCACCCCTCACTCCTCACCGTGCCCCCTCCCCACCCTCTTTGGCATTCTGAGCCAGGGCAGAGGCCTTGTGGGGCCTCTGAGAGGCAGCCAGTTGTTCCTGCCACCTCCCCAGGCAGAAGTGAATGCTGGAGGCAGCAGTCACATCATGCAGCCATAAGGAGGGAGTGAGCGGTGAAGATTCCTCCCTTCCTGCAGTGAGGCCATAAGCCGTCCCCTTCATCCCAGCCCTCAGGCTGCCAAGGGCTGCTCACGTCAGCCCAGCTGCAGGGGGGTAGCGCCTGTCACGTTTGGCACCCAGCCTGGGTAGACCTGCTGGGCAAGTGGCCGCAGGGCAGATGGCCGTGCAGGCCCCGGGGCCCACTGCCCTCCACAGGAGGACAAGGCTATGGACACTCACAGGACAGACTGAGCAGAACAAGCAGGCTAAGTGGGAAGGGCAGGAGGCCTGAGTGGGGGCTCTGTGCTGGGGCAACCAGGAGCCACAAACAGTACGGAGGGGAGAGAGTGGCGAGATAAAAGGGGTAGTGGGAATGGGAGGCCACCCAGGAGGCCACTGAGGGGTGCAGGAGGGTGGAGATGTGGCCCAGTCTCAAGCGATGACAGGAAACCAGGAAGCAGCCCGGGGCTGGCACAGGGGAGGCCAGAGGCCCTGGGGGCTACAGGCCAATATGCCACACTCACCCACCTCAGTCCCCATTCTCCTGCCCGGCCCATCCCCCACCCAAGCCAGGCCCTCGGGAAAGGGTGGCCTCAAACTAGTAGAATGCCTCAGTGAGCGTGGGGGGTGTGGGGGACTCAAGAGCCACTAGCCCAGAATCAGGAAACCCCTCACCAGCCACCGGAGGCCCCAGCTGCCTGCAGGTCCCCTCCCTTGCCTGCAAGGACTCAGCTTGACCCCCTCCTCAACTGAGTGCCCCCTGGAGACTCCACCCCAGCCCAAGCTCACAGACCCTGGCCCAGAGCCCCTCAGAGGCCTGCTGGGCAAGCTTGAGGCTACAGAGCACTGCCCTCCCATGCTCCGGGCCTCAATTTCCCCATCCGTATCATGGGACAATGACCTTTTCTCCCACAGCTGTCAGAAATGTTCAATGAGAGATCACCGCAATAAGGGTGCCCAGTGCAGGGCATGAAGAGAGCCTGCTGCCTGGAAGCACTGGCACCTCAGTGTGTGTCCAGATGCCTCACATGCCCCTAAAATGCCATGTTACCTCCTGCACAGGACCTTTGCACATGCTGTTCCTTCTGCCTGGAACACTCTTCCTTCCCTGTGTCTCTCTCTCCCCTGGTTGTTATGGGTGCAGGTGTCACCTCCTCCAGGAAGCTCTCCTTGGCCCCCAAGACAAGGTCAGGGTCCCATACATCTCCTCCACCAGACTTCAAGCCCCATGAAGGCAGGGCTGTTTCTGGCTTGCCCACTGCTGTGTGTCTTCATCAAGTATTTGTTGAGTAAATGAATGAACGAGTGAGACAAAATGGCAACCATTCAAATCTTCAGTGACAACACAGGGCCATCAAGGAATGACGGAGCCAGCGTCGAAGGCAGTGGATGGCCGGGAGGCCCCTGACCCAGCCTGTGGAGTCTAGAAAGGATTCAGAAACCAGAGACTTGAAGCTCAAGGTCCCCAGTATGCCCACTTTATAGATGAGGATACTGAAGTCCAGAGAGGGAAGGCTGCCTGTTAGCACCCTGAAAATCTGCCTCACTCTACCAGTCCAAGGCTCTAGCAAGTCCCCAGGGTCCACGTGACTCCCCTGGAGCCACCCCGCAGTCCCCCAGACTGCTGCCTCCTGCGCTGGCCTTCCTGGTGGCAGCCTGCTCGGGGGCTGGGGCGGCGCTGGGAGTACGAGTTGTGCGGCTGAGCCGGGCAGCTGGCAGCAGTGCAGCTCCGAACCAGCTGTTTGGATGACAAACTGCGTTCAAGCTTCATTAGGGTAATCACGGGCTCCCCTCCCGGCAGTGCTGCGGAGCGCGACTGTCAACCTGAACTAATCAAACCCAGCCCCAGGACACCCGCCTGCCTGGCTGACATGCCGCTGAGCCACCCGTGCTACACGGCTCCAGCTGAGGCCTGGTCTGGCTGGGCCCTGGGGACTGCTGGCTGGCCTCACAGAGATCTGCTGGGTACTCCCCAGGGTCTTGTGAAGCTCAGAGGGCCTGACAGGGTAGGACCATCATCATGGTCACCCCCATTCTTACAGATGGGGAAATGAATACGGAAACCCCATAATGGGGAAGTGATTTGACAAAGGTCACATGGCCACGGTGAGGCAGGTCAGGCTTGAACACAGGTCCGTGGGGCCCCCATCACCTCTCTCTTCCCTGTACCTCCCACACCCAGCAGCCTTGCCTCCTCCTGCCCCTCAAGGCCCAGCAGGCTGAGCCTGGAGCTCTGAGACTAAGGTCGTCTGGGTGGCCATGGCAAGTTCCTTGACGGCTCAGGGCCTTGAGCCCTGCACCCCCACAGGGGCACGAGGGGCTCTGGTGATGCTCCGTGGAAAGCACCTGCTGAATGCTGGGGTCAGCACTGAAGCAGGCCTCGCTTTCTGGGGGAGAACCTACTCTGCAGACTGTGGCCATCTCCCTGCCCAGCTGGGCTGTCCGCAGCATCTGCCGGCCATAGCCAGCCCACGCCCGGGTGCCCCCATCGTCAGGATCAGAACACGGCTGGAAGGGGCAAGTCTGATTCCTGTGAAAACTGGAGAAACTGACGCCCAGAGAGAGGTTATCAGAGACAATGAAATGTAGTGCAGGCTTGAAAGGCAGACAGACCTTTCGTTCATTCATCTACGCATTCGGTCATTCACTTGCTCAACAAACACTAGCCGAGTGGCTGCTCTGTGTCAGGCACTCAGGGATTGATGAATGAACAGTGACTGGGGGCCTTGTGAACAACTCAATGACTGGCTGTGGAGACACAGCAGTGAACCCCACAGACACCATTCCTGCATCCTGGAGTTCACTGTCTAGCAGGGGAGACAGACGCTCAGCAGATAATTACAAACGGCGTGGGCTGTGAAAAAAAGGTATGAACTAGCCTGATGACATGCACCGGGGGGCCCAGCCTGGTCTGGGGAGGTCAGTGCAGGCTCCCTGGAGGAGGTGACACTCCAGCTGGGCCCTGAAGGGTGAGCTGGACTGGCTCACTGCAGGAGGGGTGGAACAGACAGGAGATGGGAACAGCACGTGCAAAGACCCTGAGGTGGGAAAGAGCTGAGGGCTTTTGAGGACAGAACGTCCATCGATGCAGCTGGAGGCAGCGATGAAGACAGGAGCCGAGGTGGCAAGGCCAGGGGGGATGTGGGTCTTTATTCCAAGGACGACAGGAGCCACTGGAGAGTTTTAAGCAGGACTGTTCGCTCTGGGTGCTATGGGGAGAATGAAGGTGAGAGTTCGAATCCCAGTTCTGCTAACTTCTCACACAGTGCGCGACAGCTGAAAACATGTGAGCCAAAGCAGCAGGTGCAAACGGGGACGTACTGTGTGACGCTGCTTAAACGAAATGCAGAACTGGGCAAAGCAAACCTATGCTGTTACCTTATTTTTACACAAACAACGGGTGCATTACCCTTTTTTTGACATGCTCCCTGCTATACCACAACTGCTCTACTTAATTTCATCATTTCCACACATTATTTACATGAGCGCGTTATCTGCGGTGCCAGACTGGTGGTGCTGGTGGCACACGGGGTGACTGGGAGGGGCACGAGGAAGCCTCTGGGGTCTGGATCTGGGGTTACACAGCTGTCCATGTTTGTGAAAATCCATCCAGCCACGCACTTAGAATCTACGTACTTTCCTGTAGTAATTTATGCCTCCAAAAAAGAGGTAAATAAAAGCAAATTCCTGGCTCTGTCACTTTGCCTCTCGCAGCCTCAGTTTCTGTCATGTGTAAAGTGGGGGCAGCCACAGGAGCTGCCTCGCTGCAAAGACAGTGGCGCCCAACCAACGTCTGCGAAAGCCCAGACGGTCACAGCACCAGGAGCGCAGGCCACATGGAAGCAGAAACGCACCTGGCTTCCCCACATCCTGGCCCTCTGTGGGCCTTGGCTTTCCCAACTGTAAGGGGCCAGTGGTCTCCACCTGCCTCAGGGAAGCAGCTGAGGAAGAGGGGTATAACTCCCCTCCCCCGCCCCCTGGCTCCTGAACCCACCTGTCCCCAGCCACACCTGGGAGCAAGTCACAGGCTGAAACAAGATCCTCAGGCATCACTCCCACTACTGCCCAGGCCACACGAGGGGGCCAGTGGCAGAACCCAGGGAAGCCCAGGCCTCCAGGCCTCCGTCCCTGAATGGAGCTCTCCTGCGCACCTACTGTGTGCCAAGTCCAGCCGGGGGCCTCCCCTCCAGGAGGAGCACCAGCCCTCTAGGGTGCCTCCTCCAGGAAGCCCACTGGGACATGGGACTGCAGGCATGGGGCAGTGGAATCCAGGCCACGCTTAGCACAGACTCTGGGGGAATCAGCTCTAGAGGCTCCTCAGCACAGCACTGCCCTTGACACTGGCGGGGCTGCACGGCCTGGGGCTCCTCATGCCACCAGCAGCGGGGGGTAGGACAGGCTGTTCCCCTCTCTGGAGCCTGGGTCATCTCATGTGTCTCCCCAAGACCTTGGGCGGCCTCAGGAAACCAGAGAAACGTCACTGCCGATGTTCCTGTGGGCTCAGCTGGCCTCAGGGCCCTTGAATATCGTTTTTTCAGTCTGCTAACGACCCAGGCCTGGGCAGAGTGTCAGGATTGCCATAAGCTCCATTTTAGAGAAGAGGAAACTGAGCTTCGGAGCTCCCTGGGGTTCCAAGAGTGCCCCGCTGAGGGGTTGGGGGAAATGGGCCAGCTCACTCACACGGCCAGTTACTTGTCCACTCAGGCAGGCAGAAGTCGGTCAACAAACACCAAAAGAGGATCCACTGTGTGTTGCCAGCCCTGTTCTAGAACCTGGAGGTGCAGCAGTGAGCAAGGCTTCAGGACACACCACAAATCAACAGCCATCTCCATTTCATGCTCAGCAAGTGCCAAGTATAACCCAGTGGTAAGGACAACACAAGGAGCCCTGATGGCACAGTGGTTAAGCACTTGGGTGCCAACCAAAAGGTCGGCGGTTCAAACCCACCAGCCACCCTGCAGGAGAAAGATGCAGCTGTCTGCTCCAGTAAAGATTACTGCCTTGGAAACCTTATGGGGCAATTCGACTCTGTCCTATCGGGTCACTATGAGTCGGAATTGACTCGAGGGCAATGAGTAAAAACACATCCAGGGCCTGCCCCATGCCCCATACTTACTGCACCAAGTATAACCTTGTTTAATTCTCCGAGCAGGAGTCCCTGGGCAGTGCAAACGGTTAAGTGCTCAGCCACTAACCGAAGGGCTGGCAGTTCTAATTCAGCCAGGGGCACCACAGAAAAAAGTCCTGGTGATCTGCTTCCGAAAGGTCACGGCCACGAAAACCTTACGAACGGCTCTACTCTGCACACATGGGTCTCGTTCTGAGTCAGAGTCAACTCAGCAGCAAAATAGTTTGGCTTTTTTTGGTTAATTCCTCAAGCTGCCTTATGAAGAAGGCATCACTATGCCCATTTTACAGATGAGGACATAGAGGCTCAGAGAAGTAAGCGATTTGCCCAAGGTCGGCTTCACAGCCTCCAAGAAGCAGGTCCCTACTTCTGCCTGCATGTCTGTCCAGTGGGACTTTCAGCCCCTCCTACGTGTTACCCCATGTGACCCTCACCCTGGCCGTCAGTTGCAGATGGTTCAGCAGGGCCTGCGCCTAAGCCCAGACCTGAGACGCCAGCCTGCCCGTGTCTCAGGCCCTGCCTGGCCCTGGCCAGCTGTGGTACCCAGGGCTACTCATCCTCTGGGTCCTGCAACACAGCCTGGTGTTGGCCTGGGCTCAAGCTCTGCGGGGGTTCCCCAGAGACCACTCCTGCCCCTGAGAGCCCTACCTGGGCAGTTCAGCCCCAGAACAGACCCCTGCTTTGTGCTGGTCCCCGCATGGCATGAATGAGCGAGACAGGAGAACAGACAGCCCCACTGGGAGCTCTCCCCCTGTACGACCCGTGGCTGGCAGCTTCTCTTCCCTCGGGTCTCCGATAAAAGCTTGCCTGGCCACCCTGCCTCCATTAGCGCCCCCGCGCCTCTCTCTGGCACCCCTCGGCAGCTCTGCCCACAATCTGCACTACACATTTTTGCTGTTTGCCAGTTTACCGTCTGTCATTCACACTGTACGGTGAGCTCTGCGAGGGCCAGGACCCAGCCTGTTTTATTCACAAATGTATCCCCCGCACGGTGTCTAGTACATAGTAGGGCCTCACTGGGTTTATTAAGAATAGATGTTGACAGGCAGGTGGAAAACCCGGGGGTCATGGGAACACAGCAGGGGCCTCTGTCACCCCCGACCCCGAGCAGAATGCAGAGGATGGTGGGGAGTGTTCCAGGCAGAAGGCAGAGCAGGGCAAAGGCCTGGCAGTGGAGACAACAGGGCTCTGGGGCCTACAAGTGCCATCACTGAGATTGGCGAGACTCCAGGCTGGGAGGCAGGTGGGGTCCCAGTGTTGACATCACCCCCAGCCCTGTCTAGACCGCCCCCAGCCTCCTGGCCTCTTCACCCCTAGACCCACCCACAGCAGGCAACCAAGGTCTGAGAGCCAGTCACTACCCTTCCCCTGCCCCCAGGCGGGCTGCTCCAGGTGCCTGCCTGCAGGTCTGGGGTGGCTGCAGCCTGTGACCTTGGCCCCATTAACATGGTCTCCTTCAATCAAGCAAACCAGGTGGTGCCAAGAACAGCACTGCTTGGGTGAGCTCCTCACTATGGAGGGCAGTGGGCAGCGGGCTAGGTCACTCATGCACCCCGGCCAGGACCAGTGGGGAGGGCAGTGGTAAGAGGTGGCTGTGTCCAGGGCAGCAAGCAGCTGACACCGCTCCCCGGCCCCATCTGGCACACCCTTATCCTCCATGCACACACACTCTCCTTCCCGGAGTCCTCTGCTCCCACCTAAGAAAAACCACCCTAGATGTCCTTCCTCTCTCTGGGCCCCAGGCCCGGCCTTAAGCTCCCACCTCCCCTCCCCTTGGATGACCTCAGCTAAGCCACCAGCTCCAGCTGCCCCTGGATCCCTCCACCCAGACATTCTCCCAGCTTGCATGGCTCCAGGCATCCCCCCTCCCCAAATGGCTCCTCCATCCCCCCAAGTGCTCAGTCCAGAAACTGTGGCGCTCTCCAGGCCTCCGCCCTCCCTCCTCCTTCCCTCAGCTCCAGCCTCACTGACATCTCCCTCCTGCCACTGACACCCTCTAAAGACCCCACCACAAGGAGAATAAAATCCAAGCCCCTCCCCTGCCCCTGCCCCACCACCTTTTGTGCCCACCACGCTCTAGCCACACTGGCCTCCTTTCTGCTCTTCAGTAGGGAAAACCTGCCATAGGGCCTTTGCCCCTGCCTCTGCCCAGGGTTCTTTCCCCTCGTTTCCCCACAGCCGGCCCTCCTAGGCCTCTGGTCTCGGCTCAAATGTCTCCTCTCAGAGAGGCCTCCCCAGAGCACACCAGCCAGTGGTACCCACGTGCCCACCCAGCCTGGTCACCACCACAGAGCTGTTTGGCATCCTCAGTTGTCTTTTTCCTTGCTCACTGTCATGTTTCCTATCAGCCTGGGAGCTATGTGACAGCAGCAGTTGTGTCTGAGGGATCGCTGCTGTGCCCACAGGGCCTGGCACACAGTAAGCGCTCAATAAATCTGGCCAATGAATGATGGAATGAACTGCCACCGTCTGCATGGTGCGCCCAGGCTCGACCACACCAGGGACCCCCTAGGACGTTCCGAACGCTGCTGCCTCATGTCTGAAGCTCCTATGGTCTGGTCTTGCACAAGATAACTTCTTGATATCTGGGGCTCCTTCTCTCACCCTGATTCCCAGACCCATGTTGTACACCTGGAGCCCTCCCTGCCCCTTCTCTGCCAGTAAGCCTCTCCCCATGCCACCTTTCCTGACCTCCCCAAGCCCATATTTCCTCCTCCTGCTTGTCCCTCCCACAGTCTCAGCACTTGCAGCATACATCCCTCCTCACCCTGGCATTCAAGGCCTTCCCAGCCTGGCACCGGCTTTCATCCCCCACCTCCTCTCCTGTCGCTTCTGCTTACAAGTCCCAATGCCACAGTCAGCTACTCAGTGTTCCCCCACAGCCTGTACTTTCACATCTTCTAACCTTTGACTCGTGCTATTCCCTCTGCCTGAGTGCTCTTCTTCCTCTTCTCTGCTGGACAAACTCCTACGCATCCTTCAACACCCCACTCAAAACGTCACCTTTTTTGTAAAATCCTGCCTGATCCTTACCCTACATTGGTCGGGACTCTATTCATTTCAAGAGAAAGAAAACCAACTCAAAATAGCTAGAGCCAAAAAGAGAATGGGATGATTTAGGCAACTGAAAACTCAGGGGTGGTTTCAGGCATAGGTGGATCCAGAAGCTCAAACGAAAACTATTCCCCAATCTCAGCTCTTTCTCCCTCCATGTGATGACCTCATCTGAGATTCCCTGCCTCAAATGTGCTGGGGAGGACAATGGCAGCAGCCCCATAACCACACCTCCTGGTTCAGCAAGCACAGCAAAGTCTGGCTTCCCTGTGGCTCTAAGTCCAAGTTCCAGGAAGACTCTGATTGGCTCAGATGGGCCACATGCCCATCTCTCAACCAACCAATCACCGTGGCCCGAGGATGGGGTATTTTGGCCTGTCATACCCACTCTCGGAAGTGGGAATGGGTGGGTTCCTGGACCTCTGGATGGCCAGGAAGATACCCCCAGGTTCCGGTCCCACCCCGTACAAGCTCCCCCCACCCCCCCAATTCTCCACAGGTCTCGGACTGCGGGATCTGTCTATCCATGCCCTGGATGTTCACAGCGTCGCAGCACAAGAAGTCCCCTTCCCCTCACAGTGGCGCCCCCACTGCCCACTCAGCGACAGTGCCAGAGGACTGAAAAACTTTTTGCCTGACTAAATGGTGGTCAGCCACACAGAGCAGACGCCACGTGCTGGGTGTGTAATAATGGGTTAACCATCACCCTTGAGAGGCAGCGGATCTGCATTTTCACGGAGGCCTCAGGGGGACACAAAGCTTAAATGGCAACATGGAAAGGTGGAAAGCTGGGGTGCGGGGTGTCCACAGGGGCCTTGGCAGAGCCCAGTCCCAGCAGCCCAGCCAGCGGGGGCCGCTCAGCCAACACTGAAGAGCTCACCAAGGGGCTGCGGAGTGGAAGGGCTGGGAAAATAATTACTGAGGAGGCCTGGGAGGGAGGCGGGGAGGCTGGCGAGAGGCTTAATGAAACTGCTAACGCGTTAGTGATTCCTGCCTGCTCAGAGAGGCGGAGGCGGACAGCCATGTTGCCAGCTCCTGCGACTGTGTCTACCAGGCGGGACCGGGCTGGGCACGGCACGCGGCGGCAACAATAGGAGCCTCTTCGTCATCTGCCTCTCAACACGTGACTTTCAAAGGGCCATCTTAATATATTAAAATTCAGATGACAGGATATTTCAGCACATCTCACATTAAACGAGGCTGGAGTCCGTTCAGACGCATCACAGATAGAAGGGCGAAAATTCCGATTAAATGCAACATCACAGAGATCTAAGGACAGGTGCCAGCAGGGTGTCTGGTCCCATTTTCCAGATAGGAAACGAGGCAGGTTATCTGCATCCCAGGACCCGCAGGGCTTCAGGAAAGCATTCCAGCCCTTTAAGCCCTCCCCTGAGCAAACCTCTACTCCCCCCCACCCCCACAAATGTCTTCTCATTCTCAGAAGAACTCTATGAGGCAGGCAGGTGGCGCAGCCCCCTTTTAGACATGCACCCAAAGAGTCCTGCCCAAAGACACACAGCAAGTCCACAGGGGGCAGGAGCTCCACCTAGGGCTAGGACTCCTGGTCCAGTGCTCCAACCCCCACACAAGGCAGGTGCTTACAAATCAGTGCAACCTGCACCATGGTTTTCAGTTGACAGCACTGCATTTCTCCTCCAGATGAGGAAATAGAGGTACAGAGAGGTTAAGTGATGTGCCCAAGGCCACAGAGCTGGAAGGCTACAGAGAGAGGACTCTTCTGACTCCCAATCTCATGCTTTTGGTGCCAACAGTTCCTGGTACACAGAGGGCACCTAATACCCCCTGGCTGGCTGACAGAGAGACATGGGGCCGCACAGAAGCCCACACTCCACCTAACCAGGGTTTACTTAGCTGCAAACTCTGCCAGGAAGGCCAAGTGTTAGGAGATGGGGCCGCCACCCGAGGCCAGAAATGACCACAAGAACAGCACTCCTGGTGCTCCCTCTCAGCATCCGGCAAGCGCTAGGCACTTAACACAGTGCAACCCCACTGTACAGATGAAGAAACTGAGGCTTAGAAAAGCAAAATCACAGGCCTTAGAGTGATCCTCAGCTAGTGAGTCACACGGCCCAAAGCAGGTTCAACCATCCCACTGGGTGGTCCTGGCCCAGCAGCTGCCCTGGCTTTTAGCAGGGCTTAGCCACCCAGGTGCTCACGGAGGTACAGCCTTGAGGCCAGTGATACCAAATACCAATCAGGCCCTTCCCCTTCTCACCGCGTTCCCTCCCCCTGCCCCAGCCTACTCAAGCATGAAGCAGTTTGAGGGCTTTCAGATGTCTCCAGGGCTGGGAAGGTTCCTTTCTACAGGGTCCCAGCAGCTCCAGCAGGCTCGCCCCATCTGTTCCTATGGGGAGGCTATCAGAGGACAAGGACTCCTCTGAGCCAGCCCTGAGGGTGCAAAACCCTTGTACAAGAGACATGGCAATGGATGGGTGAACGAATGAGTGAACAAATGATGCAAAAAATGAGTGCAGCCTGGCCTGCTACTCAGTCACTTCCCACAGTACCCTTTCAGCTGAAAGGGACCCCTGACCCCATCGGACCAGCTCTGGCCCTCAGGCATCACCTGGCAAGGAAAATGAGGCTTGGAGGGCCCAGGGCCTCATGGGAGGTGGTGGTACCAGTATCATAACCCAGGCACCCCCAGGCTCTGCGCTGTCCTCGTTCCCAACCCCCAGTCCACACACACTCCCTCGTCTGATGCTCATCCCACCCCAGGGGGCATAACTGTGTCCATTCCACAACCAGGAACACTGAGGTGCAGAGCAGTCGGGGCCTAACCCGAGGTCACAGTCGCCAAACCACAGAACAGGGTTTCAAACCCGGACTGCTATCTCCCAAGCTCTCATCATTTCTTGCACACACCAGAAGTGCCTCCTTCTCCATCATCAACGCAGTAAAGAAGGGGAGGGGAAGGGGAGAGGGAGGGAGGGCACGAGAGGAGGGAGCCCCCCTACCCCGCCCACAGTGGGCTCCTTCTGGTCAGGGGAGAAGCCTCTAACGAAGGCCCTGCAGATGCCGCAGCACCGGCGGTGTCAGCCGGGAGCCCCTGCGGAGCCGCGGGGCGAGCATCTCTGCTCCCAATTAGCACACAGGTCCTCCATCAAAGCACACGCCTGCTGCCGAGAGCAGAGGCCAGGGGGACGGCCCTGCTACCGGGTAGGAGGCCATCGCTCGCTGGCAGGCCAGCCTGGCCCCTGGCCCTGGCCTTTCTGGGGGGCAGAGTGGACCCCCAGCGCCCCCCACTCAGTCACACCCTCTCCAATCAGCCTGCTAGGGGCAGATGCCGTCACCCTGGGGGACGTGCTAATGAAGATGGCCGACATTAATCTCTTCCCTCTCCCGACAGGTCAATTTATAGTTCCCTGGGGAGTCCTGGCGCTCGGCCAGAGGGCCTGACATAACTCTCCTTGTTCCCTGAGAGGACAGCGGAGGTGGGATCCACGGGGCAGAGGGGCCACAAGTCCCAGGGCACAAGGCGAGGAAGGCTGAAGCCGCTGCCTTGTCCCAAAAGACCAGTGCCCCCCACCTGAGCACCCACCATCGAAGCCCCAGCTAACCCAAAAGAAGGGGACCTTGCGCTGAACCGACAGCTGAGAGTCAAAGGCTGAAGTCAGCTACGGGCAATTCAGGCCCGGGCTCTGTATCCAGGGCACCTGCTCACCAGCAGGGGACCCCAAGGAGGCAAAAGGCTGGTGACTTTCTGCTCCCCGCCGACCCCCGTGGGGTTTGAGGGCCCCTCTAAAGAGCTCAGGTCCATCTGCTTTGACCAACGTTCACTCCCCAATGTTCATGCCTCCAAGACCACCGAGCTGGCCACGCTGGGCCTGACCCTGTGCTGGACTTCAGGATGTCAGCAGGGGCCCTCACCCTCCCTGAGCACCCAGTTTGGTGACAGAGGCCTATGTGAAAGCGTTCTAGCATGCAGCACTACTTAGAGAGCCATGATGGAGGGATTCACAAAGAGCCTGAGACCCAGGGGAAGGAGCCTTACTCTGCCAGCTCACGTGCCTGAAGGGGTGGGAGTCTAGGAAAGCCACAGGGAGGGGGGACACCAGAGCCAGCCCTGAGGATGGGAGGAGTTGGGGGGGGGTGGCTGAGGGAGAGCATAGGGGAGACCCAATGCTCAGGGGCTCTACGACTGGCGGGCCACCCTGCTCCTAGGGGTGAGGCTAGAAAGGAGAGCAGGGCAGACCACAGAGGCCCTCAGGACAAGCTCAGGAGTTTGGCCTAATTTAGGTTCATGGACTGCTAAGGAGTTCGAAAGCTCAGAAGTGCATATGGAAGGACAGTTTTGATGATAGCCCAAGCTGATAATGGAGACTGGGGGCTGGGCACGTCCAGATCAGAGAGCAATGCGAGGGAGACACATTTGTGGGACAGACCAACAGGAACTGGTGGTGGACTGCATGGATGGGCAGGCAGGCCACAAGCCTGGGCTCCCCATTTGGGAGCTGGATGGACATGATGTCACAGGCCTGGGAGAGGATGAGGAATTGGGCCTGCTGTTAAACTTGTGCACCCGGCAATGGCCTAGCAGGCCCCAAAACCCTGCCCAGGCTTAGGAGAAGCTAGCCCTGAATGTTGGCCCTAGGTTCAAAATCCTGAGCAGCGCTGAATCCCTCCTCCTGGTGGAGCAGGGCATTTCCTAGGGCAGTGGGAACCTGGGGCTGCCTCCCCAAAATGCTTTGGGGGAAGCAGGGGCCTGTGGAGGGCAGAGTGTGGGGCCAGGCAGCACCCACAAGGTTGGACAGGGCTCTCCAGCTGGAATTACGTGGGCCTGGCTCCCCTCTCCCGTCCCGGGGTCCGCCTTAGGCCTGCACTTAGTAGATGCTCCATGAACCCTTGCTGGATGATGGCCCCTCCTCACCACCCCCTCCTCAAATCCCCTCTGCAGCATAGAGTCTCCCAGTTTTCTGAGGCCCGGAGGCACAGGTTCAGAGAGCAAAGGAACTTGTGCAAAGAAGCTGTTATAGTCAGGATGGAACCAGGGTTCAAATGACCCCAGTACACACAGGTAAGAATGGGGGAAAAAGAAAGAGACCGAAAGAAAGAACCCAAACGCTCACAGTGACTGCATTATGGAGGTGGGACAATGGCTAATTTTTTTTTCTTTTCTCAATGAAATATTCATAGGCTCCACTGTGTTGCTGGGGCCTAGCAAGGAGAGCTCGGGCTTCGGTGTCAAGCAATCGTGGGGTCAAATCCTAGCTCGGTCACTTCCTAACTGGGCGCCTGAGCTAGCTACTTGCCCTCTCTCAGGCTCCATTTTCTCATCTGTTCAATGGGGACAAAACCCTCCACTTGGGGTGAGCAGGTCAGGCCCGGCGCACAGTAGGCGCGCAGCAAGTACCAGCCTTGGAGCATCACACCCCCGCGTTCTTGCCACCTGCCCGGCCTCCAGCGGGAACTGGGGACGCCCCCACGTGCCAGACGCTGGTCCCGGCGGGAGCCGGGCTCCCGGGGAGGGCGCCCACCCTCCCCCGCCCGCCCCGCCGCACCCGCGCTGCCCCCTTACCCTGGTGGCCGGAGGGCCGGCATCGGTCCCGCAGGAGAGCCCGGGCAGCGGGGCCGGGCTCCGGAGCGCGGGGCGCGGGCGCGGGCAGGGCGCGCGGGGGCGCGGGCCGCGCGCTCCGGGCCGTGCGCCCCGCGGCCGCCGCGTCCTCGCCTCCAGCGCGGGCCCCGCGCCCCGGCCGGCCCGGGGGCAGGCCCTGCGCAGCGCCGCGCCGGGCGGGGGCGGGCCTCGCGGGCCCTGGAGAGGCGCCCGGAGGCGCGGGCTCCCGGCGGGCGCGGGCGGCGCCGCTGCGGTGGCCCCGCTGCTGAGTGGTGGGACGCGATTTACTGGCTGCAATTCCCGGCGCCCCTCGATGGCACTTAAGAGAGACCGGGAGGGAGCCGAGAGAGCGGGCGGAGGGCGGGCGGGTGGAGGAGGGGCGGCGGAGCCGTGCGCGCCGGCGGGGGAGGGGCGCGGGCGGGGGCGGGCGGGCGGGAGGTGGGGAGAGGCCCGGATGGAGGCGGCGGGGCGGCCGCGGCGCGCCGGGCGGGGGGTGGGGGGGGCGCTGCCTCCAGCCCCCGCCCACCCGCGCCCAGCCCCCCACGTCCTGGCGCAGCTTGTAGGGGTTAGACCCACTGCACCCTGCAACCCCCGCTACAGATCCCCACCGTCCGACCGGCCCACACCGCCCCCAACTCCCTCTTTACAAACCCTCCCCACCGTCCAAACGGCCCATTCCAACCCCCCTTCAAAAGCCCCCACCATCCAATCAGCCCACCCCACTCTACAAACCCCCACCACCCAACCAGCCCGTACCGCCCCCATCCCCCCTTCACAAACCTCCATCCAATAGGCCCATCGCACCCCCCATTTCCTTTAAAATCCCCCACCATCCAACTGGCCCCCCCACCCAGCTCTACAAACCCCCCACTACTCAACCGGCCCATTCTGCCCCCACCATCCCTTTCACAGACGTCCCCCCTTTTCTAACCAGCCTGCTCCGCCCCACCTCCCCATCCCACACCCCCATCCCACCCCACCCCACCCCACCCCACCCCACCGTCCGCTCATCACCGCCACCAGAGATCAGAAACTCTTGGCCCACGGGCCCAGTCCAGCCTGAAGCCAGGTGTGGTTTGACCCCCACAGTATTTTTTGGGTTTAATGAGAATGAATTCCCACCATTTAAAAAGCGGGAATTTTCACATAAAAACCCACATTTCCAGCTTCGATGGGAAAATACAGGCTCTGGCAGGAGCCTCCCCGTCCTGCACTGCTGCTTGGCAGCTGTCCTGACAACGCTGGCGGGCAGCTGCCCCAGTCCCCACCGGGCCCACCTGCCTGCCCCCAAAGGCATGTGAGTTCTCCCGCACCAGCCTTTCCCAGCACCTTTGCAGGTCCCCCTTGTGGAGTGGCCACCCTCACCCCTTAGAGCTCCTGTTCTGGGAAGCCCCCTAGCCCTGCTCCCCTACCAGTGGCCACCCAGCCCTTCCTTGCCCCGACAGCCCCCGGGAGGTGATGGTGCTGGTCCCTCCAGGCCTGTTCCTGGCCGGCTGGCACAATGGCCTCTGCAGCTGCGCTCTCGCCACAGGGCCGCTGCTGTCTGGCTGGAGTCTCCCTCCCATCCTGGCTCGGGGCCTGGCCCACAGTAGGCGCTCAGTAAGTGTTGGCCAAGCAGCTACAGAAGGAGAGCGGCCGGGATTAGGATTCCACAAGGCAGCCTGGGCCCCGGTGGGCACAGAGCACCAGTCCTTGCAGCTGATGTTCATTTTAAAAGCCCCAAATGTTCATTCGGGGCAGCTCTCACCAACCAAGGAAGCGAATGATTTCCACGCTTCATTTCTCTCCACCTTAATCCCACTGCCGAGGCATCGAGGCCTCTGCCACCACTGCCCTCAGACTGGCACCAGATCCCTCCCAGAAGGTGTAGTCGGCCTGGGTGGTGTCTGGGGACGGGGGCAGTACCTCCCTGACACCTGTGAGAACATAGCCTGCTCAGGACCACAGGTCTGAGAGTGGCAGCTGGTCGGCCTCTGTGATGAGGACAGTGGCCCAGACAGCCCTCCCGGGGCCGCAGCAGCTCTGAAGACCCCCAGGCAGGCCTCTCAAGTCCCCCCTCCCCTGCTGCTTCCTGAGCAGAGGCCAAGGCCAGGGCCAGGCCCGAGCTGCCCCTCTCCAGCCACCAGACACAGGCTAGGTTTGACTAATAATCCATATCACAAACCCAGCCAGTCACCATGATCCTATTTTACAGAAAAAGAACCAGGTTCAGAGAGGTCGACCTTGCCCAAGGTCACCAGGCTGGTAGGGCACGAAGCTAGAAGCCTTTGTGGCTCTCCAGAGTGCCCTGCCTCCCAGGGAAGTGAGACCCTTCAGGACTGGACCAATGCCAAGTCTAAGAGGCGGCAATGAGGAAACACAGCAGCTGAGTCCCAGACCTGGCTCCTGATAGGTCCTCCCTTCCAAGCCTTGCACACCCTGGCAAAGGTCCAGGACCCTGTCACCACCACCTCGACCACCCCCTCGACACAGTGGCCATGGATCTGGGAGGCCCAGCTAGGTGCCCTCAACATCCAACACCCGTGCACAAACTCATATACTACCTCCCTGGGCTGAAGTGTGCCCATCTGCGATATGGGTGAAAAACCCCAGCTTCTGTAAACAAGTCAGCAGACTGGCAAGGAGGAGGCTTCTCACCTTCCTGTTTCTTCACCCCTAAGATACCAGCCCCAGCCTGCTCCACAATGTCCCAGGCCTTGCACACGCTGTTCTCGTCCCTGGAATGCCTTCACTGTCTTTTGGAAATCCAATCCTCCTTAAAGGACAGTTCAGAGAGCTGGGGTAAGTGCTGTGGGGTGAGCCAGCCCGGGTTTGAATCCTGACTTCTGCCCTCCCAGCTGGGACTTACCTGCTCTGGACCTCCGTTTCCTTATTTGTAAAAAGCACCGGGGCTGGTCCAAAGAAGAGTGACTGACTTTCGAGACTGTCATGAGGATGGCATGAGACGATGGATGCAGAAGCACTCGGAATAGCCTGGCAATCATAAGGCTCAAGGCTTGTGACCTTGACGAGGGCCAAAGGAGCAGGGGGTGATTAAGAGCTTTGGCCCTGGAGGGTCCATATCTAGCTCCACTGTACCAGCTGTGTGGCCTTGGGCAAGTTACTTAACCTCTCTGGGCCTCACTTTCCCCATCTATAACATGGGGAGACTAGCAACAGTTCCCACCTCATTGCTTGTGCTGAGGGTTAAATTAGATAATGCAGATCCGTTGCTTAGAATAGAGCCCAGCACACAGTGACACTCAAAGAGCATTAGCTCGCTCCTCATTACTGTCCTGATTAATAAAGGCCACTAGTCCACAAGCTCAAATAGACCCTTCTGCTGTCCTCATAAGACCATGGAGCATGATTTTTAGTTCAGTAAATAATCAGACAGACCTGCATTCAAATCCCACCTGTGCTGTTTGCCAGCTGGGGTCCCCTGGGCAGGCCTAGGTTCTCCGAGCTGTAAAATGGGGATATGGTAGGACCTGCAGCAGCAGCCTCTTGGTGCCGTGTCTGCACCTCACCCTTCCACCCCACCCCTCACCAGCTCCAGGATCAAGTGCAGATAGGCCCACAGGACCCGGCCACAGCCCCGCACAGTGGCCGGATGGGGACACCTGACCCAGGGTGGCCCCTTGTGCAACTTCCTGTGAGCCTGAGACTGCCTGACCTGCAGACCTTGGACAGTGGTGGATGGCAGATGGTGGGGGGACAAACTGAGCCCCTCAGGGCCCAGGACTGTCCCAGAGACCTCGGAGAGAGGCCCACCCAGAGAAAGGGTGAGGGACCCTCAGAGAGGACAGGAGCACAGCCGGGTCCTGATGGGTGGGTGGGTGCACTCAGGGACTATGTTGTCCTGGCTGCCTGGCCCTGCCACTCGTTGGCTGTGTGACCTTGAGCAAGTCACTCCGCCCTCCATGCCTCTGTTTCCCTGTCTGCTGAACAGTGATTACTAGGCCTGTGAGGGCAACAGTGAGTAAGGACACTCAGGCCAAAGGACTTTCCCCTCAGACATTTGTTCTCTCTCAAACACAGAGGGTGATCAGACCCTTTCCCAGCTCCACGGTCCTGTGTGCCTGGCACCAGCCACCCTCACCTCCTCATCTCTCCGCTCCAATCACACTGGGCCTCTAGAACCCACCAACCTGGTTTCTACCTCAGGGCCCTTGCACTTGCTGCTCCTGCCGCTGGAAGCCTCTGCTCTCAGCTTTCCAAATCTGTCTCCTTCACAACCCAGATGTCCTCAGAGAGGCCTTTCCTGATGCCCGTGGTCTGCTATCTCAACAGTGACGACCATTCTTTATAACCATTGTCTTTATTCACCTGTTGACTGTCTTCTCCCTCTCTTCCTCAAGAAAGCACAGCTCTGTGAGGCAGGGATTTGTGTGTCTTGATCCTGCTGTACCCCCAGCATCTAGAACAGGGTCGAGCGCATCACACAGTAGGTGCTCTACAAGCGTCTGCTACCGAACAAAGATTCTCAGAGGAGTGGATCGTAGAGACCCCCCTCTTCTCCCCATAGGCAGCCACTGTTCCCTCGTTATCTCACCTTCCTCCCCCACAGCACGGAGTCCTCCCCACTCTGCAGCCAAGAAGCGTGTCCCCATCACCGTCACCACAGTGCAACTGGGCCTCCCGGGTGAAGGAGGGACCCAGCAATTTTCTGGCTCACAGCTCATTCCAGAGCTGCCTGGTGACACAGACGGCCCCCGCAGGCCCGGGGAGGCCCTGTTCCACGATGGCAGATGCCGCCTGGGACTCCTGGCCCAGAGCCTGGCAGGGCTTCTCCAGGCCCGCCCACCACCGGCCCACCCAGGCCTGGAGGGGCTTCCAGGCTGAGCCCAGGATGGCATCTGGGGGCTGGGCTCCTCTGCGCCCGGCACTCCCCCGTTACAGTTTACAAAGTGCGTTCGCAGACATTATCACGTCGGCTCCTAAACGCCCCCTAAAAACCACAATAAATCTCTCACTGCGGCTCTGAGCCCACCGGCTGCTGCAGCATCAGTGAGCAGAGGGGCCTCGGGGCCCAGAGCCTGCCAAAGCCATGGCACCAGCAGGGCCCAAGGGGGTCCCCTTGCGCGGGTGGCAGGTCCAGTTGGGGCGCTGCAGGAATGAGCATGGAGCAAGCCCTGAGGCTCACTCCAGAAAGGGAGAAAAATGTCACTGTCTCTACCCAGTCAGCCTCCTGGTTGAGCGCCAGCAGGCCTTCAGGCAGGGGTCTGGGACATCAGTGGGCTGAAGGGCTGGCAGAGGTTAAGACGGGGACCCCTCATGAGCACTTAGTAGCTCACCAGGGAGGTGGGGTAAGGACATAAAACTGATTCAGGGACAGTCAGCTCAGCTGGCTTCTCACCTTCGTGTCTCTCCACCCCCCTCACCAGCCCGCAGCCCTCACCCCAATGTGCCAGGCCGTGCACACGCTGTTCTGCCCAATGGAATGCCTTCACCACCTTTTGGAAATCCAGTCCTTCTTGAAAGACAGTTGAGAATTCCTCACCTGGACCTCCCTCCCTCGTGTCTGGAGGGGGCATCTTGGGCCCCCCATGTGAGCCTATACTCCCCCAAATTGATCTGCCCCTCTCCCTCCATAGCTTACTCTCCTGCTTTGCACCCTGAGCCCCTGAGGGCAGGGCCTGTGTCTTGGTGCCTTTGCAGAGGCCCAGTGCCCCTGGGCACACAGAAGGGGTGCCTGACAGAGAATGACGGGGTCACAAGCCAGGATGGAGGCTGAGGGCTGCAGGAGGAGGGGACCCTGCATGACAGGCCCAGCAAGCACCGTTCCTATGCTTTCAGCCCAGCTTCCAGCCCTGGGGGAGCACTGAGAAAGCACCCCAAACATCTGAGCTGAATCAGCCAGAGGCCGTGGCTGGGTTCTGTTTTCTTACCATTTCCCTAGGTTCTCAAAGTTATAGGAGCTCAACTTACAAACTGTGGAAAGTTCAGGGAAGTTTAAGAAAGCAGGGCGAGGGAGGGCCTGGCCCCAGGGGCTGTGGCTGCCCTGGCAGGCGGCCCTCCCGCAGCTCAGGCCTGTGTCTTCCTGCCTGCGCCTGCCCGCCAGGCGGCCGAGCCACAGGCCTGACCTCCGGGGCCGCAGAGGTGGCTGGCCTGTCACAGTGGCGGCTGCGGCCGCGTCACAGCAGGCGTGGAGCAGGTGGCAGCTTCTCTGCAGTCACCCCTGAAGGGAACTGGCTTTTTCCCTTTTCCTTGAGATGAAAACCAGCTGTGGGGCCAGGGCTGGGGCCCTGGTGAGTGGGTGGCCCCGGAGTCTTTGTGAAGTGCTCGCCTTGTGGTATCTGAAGTTGGTTGAGGCAGTGGGAACAAGGGAGCTGGGGGTGGGGGCAATTCAGGGGACAGATGTCCACCCTCCCAGGGGACACTGGAGCCCCTCAGTAAGACCTCCGAAGTCACAGTCTGACTCCTTTGTCTGGTGTCCCAGCTCCCTCCTCCTGGGGCCAGGCCTCAGCTCCTGCCTTTCCCCCCACATAGCCAGGTCCCACCCGCCAAGGCGACCCTCATTGGGTCTGAACACCCCCACCCCTCACTCCCATCCCCACCCCCACTCCCCACCCACCACTCCCCATCCTCTCTCACACCTCCCAGCCCTTGCCTGGGTTCCTCCCTTGGCCTGGAATGCTGGCCTCCCTGGTCCTGTGGCAAAATCCCTTCGCAGAGCCCAGCTCTCAAAGGACCATCCTCTCCAAGTCTTTCCTGACACACGGCCCCTTTGAACATCCAGGACCTGTTTCACCACTTACTGCCGTGGACCAAGATTTACTTACAAGGCCCTCAGCCCACAGGCTCCTGAGTTTACGATTGTGTTCAGTGCTCCCCAAGCAGACCCCCAAAGGGGGCTGGCAGGGTGGGGGCCTTGAACTGGCCAGCAAATGAAATGCTGCCACTGGGTACCCTTCGTGTTTGGAGCAAGAATACAAAGGAGGCTGAGAGGAGGAAGACGTTCCTCCCCCACCCAGGAGCAGGGGCCCCATGGAAAGGGCCAGAAGTGATCCCATCCCCAGAACTGGCTCTGCTCGTATCTTCTTGTGGCCTTTCTGAATCATCTCACCCAATCTCCCCACCCTGGGCTGTGTTCGAGTTGAACAGAGAGGTTAGAAGCTTGGCCTGAGAACACACAGCAAGCCTGGAGTACAGGGCTCTTCCCGTCTCCCACCACCACTCTCAGCTCTCAGTATTGACAGGGGCCGAAGGAGGAGGCGTCACTGTGTAGAGAAAGTCTGGAAGATGTACACAGATGACAACCACCCACGGGCCAGTACGTTCCTCCCAGAGTCCTGTCCGGAATCACAGACACACACATGCACACAGGAGCCCCAGCTGCCTCAAGTCTAGGCCCCTGGTGCGGGGGGGGGGGGGGCGGGGGGCAGCTGCAGACTTTCTTGGCCCCTTCATCCCTCTCCAGGGGCTTCCCACTGCACTTAACATATAGTCCCACTTACTTCACACCATATACAAAAGTTAACTCAGAAAGGATCAAAGATCCAAATGTAAGAGCTAAAACTATAAAACTCTTAGAAGAAAACAGGCGTCAATCTTCAAGAGCTTAGATTAGGCAACGATTTCTTAGATATGACACCTAAAACACAAGCAATAAAAGAAAAAAATAAAATGGACTTCATCGAAATGAACTTTTGTGCTGCAAGTTCAGAGCACCCTGATCAAGAAAAACAACTCACGAGATGGGAGAAAATATTTGCAAATCATGTATCTGATAAGGGACTTGTATCTCAAATATATAAAGAACTCTCGCAACTCAATAATAACAAATAACCCAATTAAAAAATGGGCAAAGGATCTGAAGAGATATTTCTCCAAGGATGATACACAAGTGGCCAACAAACACATGAAAAGATGTTTGCTGTCATTAGTCATTGAGGAAATGCAAATCAAAACCGTAGTGATATACCACTTTACTTCCACTTGGATGGCTAGGATCAGAAAAATGGAAAATCACAAGTGTTGGTGAGGATCTGGGGAAACTGAAACCTTCATCCATTGCTGGTAAGAATGTCAAATGGTACAGCCACTGAGGAAAACAATATGACGGCTTCTCAGAAAGTTAAACATGGAACTACCGTGTGACCCAGCAATTCCACTCCTAGGTGTGTACCCACAGGAATGAAGACGGGAACTCAAACAATACCTGTACACCAACGTTCATTGCAGCGTTATCCACAATGGCCAAAAGGTGGAAACCATCCAAGTGTCCATCAACAGATGAATGAATGAACAAAGGGCAGTCTATTCGTACGATGGAATACCATTCAGCTGTAAAGGGCAATGAAGTTCTCCTACGTGCTATGATATGGATGACCCTTGAAAACATGATGCTGAGTGAAACGAATTAGACACAAAGGACAAATACTGTATGATCTCACTTATATGAAATATCTAGAACAGGCAAACGCACAGGGATCAACGTTTAAGTCGTTACCCAGGAGCAGGTGGGAGGGGGAACTAGGGAGTCATTGCTTAAGGTGCACTGAGTGTTTGTTAAGGAGGATGAAAAACTTTGGAAACAGATGGTAGTGATGATTGTATGACACAGAAAACATAATTAATGTCACTAAATCGTACACGTAGAAATGGTTGAAAATGGCAAACGTTTTGATATACGTATTTCACCACACACACACACAAAAAGATAGTAATAAGTGTTGGAAGCGTGTGGGAGAAACTGGAATCCTCATACGTTGCTGTGATGAATATAAAATGGTGCAGCTGCTTTGAAACACAGTCCAGCAGTTCCTCGAAAGGTTAAATACAGAGCTATCATAGACCCAGCAACTCCACTCCTTGCTATCTACCCGAGAGAAACGAAAACACGTCTACACAAAGACTCGTATGAGAGTGTTCACGACAGCATAGTAGTCAAAACGTGGAAACAACATAAACGGTCATCAACCAACGGATAAGTAAATAAAATGTGGTGTATTTGTAGGGAGCTCTGGTGGCACAGTGTTTAAAGCACTCAGCTGTTAACTGACAGGTTGGTGGTTCAAACCCACCAGCTCCTCTGCAGGAGAAAGATGTAGCAGTCAGGTTCCATAAAGACTTACAGCCTTGGAAACGCTATGGGGCAGTTCTCCTCTGTCCTATAGGGTTGTTGTGAGTCGGAATTGACTCAGTGGCAATGGGTTTGGTTTTCTGGTTTGGTGCATTTGTAGAATGGAATATTATTTGGCAATAAAAGGGAATGAAGTACTGATACATACCACAATGTGGCTGAACCTTAAACACATTCCGCTAAGTGCAAGAAGCCAGACACAACAGGTTCTGTTTATATGAAGTGTTCAAAATAGGCAAAGCTAAGAAACAAAGTAGTTTAATGGGTAGCTAGGGCTAGGAGGGAGTCCTGGTGGCGCAGTGGTTAAGAGCTAGGCTGCTAACCAAAAGGTTGGCAGTTCAAATCCACCAGCCACTCCTTGGAAATCCTATGGGGCAGTTCTGTCTTGTCCTACTGGGTTGCTATGAGAATCAGCTCGACGGCCACAGGTTTGTTTTAGTTTGGAGGGCTAGGAGGGAGGTGGTGGGGAAGGACAGTGACTTCTGATGGGTGGCATTCTTTTGTGGGGTAATGAAAATGTTCCAAATTTTATTGTGGTGATGCTTGCCCAATTTTGTGAATGCACTAAAAACCACCAAATTGTACACCTTAATAGGTGAATTTTATGGTAGATGAATTATATCTCAATAAAGCTGTTATAAATAAAAAGGGTCCCACCCCACAAGCCTGCAGGAGCTCACCCCACCCACCTGCCCCCTCCTGAACCACCACTGGGACAAGGAGAAGCAATGTCAGGGTACCAGGTACTGGCTTCTCGGTGTGGGGCCCGGGACCTGGTTCCTCCAATGGGTCCAGCTCATTCCTGCCTCAGGACTTCTGCTCTGGCTGTTCCTTCCTCCTGAAATGCTTTCCCCCACCCTCCCACTCATCATTTGGATCTCAGCTCAGATGTCCTATCCTCGGAGAGGCCTGACTCCACACCCCATGACTGAGTCTTTGTCCTATCACACAGTTTCCAACCTTCGACACAAGCCCGGTGCCAGCATGGAGTAGGTGCCAAATGAGTGCGGCAACTACAGGAAGCTCAGTTTGAGCCTGAAAGTGTTAGGAGGTAGGGACCTGTGGAGTGGGCAGGGGGGCTGAGGAGGGGAGGGCCCCTGCTGGGCAGCCTTTCCTAGGGCAAGGGAAACTATGAGGATGAGGAGGGTGGCATGCCATACTCAGGTTCTAGAATGATCCCTTCAGCTGTTGTGCAGGGGACAGACCAGCAGCACAAAGCAGGAGGCAGGAGGCCAAGAGGAGGTCCCAGCCTTAGCCCAGGCCTGGAGATACAGGTCTGGCCCCAGGCCATGGCCAGACAGATGAGGCAGAAGGGCACACTGGGGAGGACTCTGCAATCCAGAATCAAAGTGACTTGAAGACAGGACCAGTGTGGGGCGAGGGAGTCCAGGATGGCACCAGGTTCTGGTGTACAAAGAGCAGGGCAGACCTGAGGTGGGAGCACTGTGGGAGAAGTTCATCTGGGGTGAGGTCCTCTGACAGGCAGCACTGTCCAGCCGCACCTATCCCCTCACCCCGTGACGCTTCCCACATCCATTCCCTTGACACCCTACACCCTGGGGTCAGGTCTCAGCGCCCCCTGCTGGCCAAGGCGACCGCCTCCTCCCTGTCCTCTGGGCCTCAAACCACTTGCCTTTTCTCATTCATCTTCCACAGTGCCACCACAGTTAGAAGGCAGCACGGGTGGGTCATTCTCCAGCTCAGAAACCTTCCATGGCTCCCTACTGGCCTTGGAACGAAGGCCAGATGCTCCAGCAGGACCCACGAGACCCTGCCTGGTCTGCCCTCCTGGCTTCGCATCCTGGTGTGTCGGCTCCCAGGGTCCTGCCTCTCTAAGCTCCAGCCATTCCTCCCTCTCCCACACTGTGCCTTTCCGAGTGCTGTTCTTCCCACCCAAAATGTCCTTTCCCCCTTCTCTGCCTGGGTCTCTCCCTCCCTGAGTCTTGGCCAGTCTTTTCTGGGACCCAAACCAGAAGGCCTGACCTGACCGGGAGCTTTTCTGATCCCCATTTTATTTGAAATGACTTAGAAATGTTTAACAATCAAAGCACGTGCAGTCACAAACTCATCAAACTTAAACTGGAAAGAAATAAGAGTATTTCAGAAAGTCCTGGCCCATGGGCCCATATTCTGGACTTCTCTTGCAGTGAAGTTGCTTCAGGCCCAGACACCCTGGAGGTGAAGTCCATGAGAGCAGGGGCCCTGTCTGCCAAGTTCATGGACACAGCCCCAGTGCTTAGGGCTGTGCCTGGCACTGTAGAGGTGTGGAGACAGGGCTGGAGGGATGCGGGGAGAGATAGTGGGTAGATAAGACAAGGGAAGGAAGGATGGGGAAGAGGAAGGAGAAATGGATGGAGAGGAGGGGAAGGGGAGGAGGGTGAGTAGACGGATGGATGGATGCATGGGGAGGAGCACGGACGCGTGGGTGGGGTTCATACTGGCCCATGGCCACTTTAGCCCCGGAGGATGGCCCTTTCTGGGGCTGCGATGGGATTCGTTTAGCACGAGGAGCTGCTGGGATGCAGGAAGCCCCAGCTCTGTAACCCACAAGTGACTGCCAAACAGGGGCCCCTCAACTATGGGCATTTGACTGTTAGGAAAGAACCATCCCCCACATACCTGTCCTTGTCCCAGCCCACCCGAGGGTGTCCCGCCTCTCTTAGGGCCTCGGCTGAGCCTCTACACCCAGCAGCCTCTCCAACAAATTGACCAGAAGACTGGAGTCATCCCTGCCGCCTCTCTTCTCTCCCTCCACACCCAATCCACCAGCAAATCCTGTTATATTATTTTCAACAGCCTCCTACTAGGGCTTCCTGGTTCTGCCCCTGCCCCTCCCCAAGTCGATTTTCAACTCAGCTGGCAGAGAGCTCCTGTACCGGTGAGTCAAGGGGGCCCTCTCATCTAGCCCCCACTTCCTCTCTGAGCTCATCTGCTCCCACCTCCCCTTGCTCTCGTCCCTCCAGCCATGCTCTTCCTGGGTTGTGCCTCTGCGCCCTGTCCTGGCTGTTCCCTCTGACTGGAAGGCTCCTCCCCCAGAATGCCACCTGAGTCACCTCCTCACCTGCTGCTGGTCTTTGCTCAGAGGCCACTTTCTCAGTGAATCCTTCCTTGGTCATCTTATTGATAATTGGGGGAAAAAAGGGAAAACAAAACCTCCCACCTCTGCTCCTTCCCCTAGCTTATCTTCCTCTTTAGCACCCAGGCAGTAGCCCAATAAACCACAATATGTTTTACTGCTTCATCGTGTTTGTCTGTCTCCCTGCATTAGAATGGGATCTCCACACAGGCTTTGTCTGTCTTGACCACTGCTGTGTCCCCGGCACTAAGCACAGGCTTGTAGGGCATATGTAAGGTGCTGGATAAACACGTGCAGAATGAATGAATGAATGAACAAATGAACCTCTCTGGCATCCAGGCTCGTTCCTCCCAGGCTGACCTGCCCTGGGCACAACGGCCACACCTGTCCCATCATTGTTTTTATCCCTCGACCACCGGCTGTTCTGGCCCCCCATGGACCCCCAGGAGTCCTCCACCCTCTGGCCCAGGCCCCTCAGGAACCAAACCACTTTCCCCTCCGGAGGGCTGCTTGATCTCTCTCAGAGGCTGGTGGGATGGGCACAGCCATGGCGGTCCCCGGAGTGGAGTTCCAGGGAAGATACCCCAGGGCTGGCCAATCTCCCCACGTGGTGCAAGAGCCACTTCCGCAGCACTGTCTCCAGCCGGGCCCAGGTAGACCACAGTTGGGACCTCCTCTGAATGCCACCCCTGGCACCGTTGCTTTGCACTTCACCTGCTTTTTCCCCCCTCCAATTCCCCACATTTATTTTCCAGCTGAGCCTCAGATCCTGCCTGGCTGGGGGACAAAGTGGCCGGGCTGGGGTCACAGGGCCACCGGGCAAACTGAAGATCAGAGAGGTCACGCGAGTTGCCCAGGGTCCCTCAGTGAAGTTCCAGGCTCCTCTGGCTGCCTGTGCCAGATGAAATTAGATCACTGAGAGAGCTGGGCCTTCGTTATCCCCACTGGGCTGGGGTGGCTGGGGACACTGAACCAGAGTGGGGAGTTCTTGAGCTCCATCTGACCCCATGAATGACGTGCTGATGCAGGAACCAGTGCCGACAGCTCAGAGACCGAGGAAACGAATCCATGAGTGGTGACAGCTCAACCCGGAGCACTTCACAGGGCTTTCAGGGGGGCTGAGGTTGCAGAGACGAGTCAGACTTGGCTCTGGAGACCCAGCCAAGCTTGTAGGCCCCTATAAAATGGTGATGGGAGGAGTGGCAGCATCAGAAACTGTCTAACTTAAGCTGGGGGGCGGGGGGGTGGTAAGTAGACTGTAGTATAGTGTGAATCAAATCAGCCCAAGGCTGATTCCCATGAGGCAGAGGTCAGACATGCTTCCACCCTCCAAACTTTTTACCAATTCTGACACCAGCCATCCCTCCATGGCACTCTCTACTCTCTTCTGGGTTTGATAACCCGTTGCAATAGCCACACAGAATTCACAGACCACACTTAACAGTTAAGTGATTTATTAAGGAAGTAACAGGGTACAACTCAGAATGAGGAAGCATGTAGGCAGTCTCCCTTCATTGGTGCAGGACAGCTCTCTCAGCTCCTCTTGGCCGCACAGGCCTCCTCTTGACCCCCTTGGTCAGGCTCCTCTTGGCCCTGCTGCCTGTTGCTGCCGGCCGGCTCTGCCGCTGGGCCCCTTCCAGGCCCGTCGCCATCCTCAGTGTTCCAGCCCTTGACCTGTGTTACAGCTCTTTTAGAAGGTCCTTATCTCCTCTCTCTCTCTCTTCTTCTTCTTCCCTTCTTTTTTTCTTCCTTCTTTCTTCTGCTTCTTCCTGTTGCTTCTCTCCCTGCCTCTGTCTCTAAAACTCCATAGAGTTGGCTGCTTATATATACAACTCTCTGTCAATTTCAAGGCATGGCCCCTCCCAGCCAGAAGTAGGGACACAAACTGACCAAGTCAGTAGGCCACAGACACTTCATTTGCATAGTAGGCTATATATAGTCCATGGTCACTTCATTTGCATGTTTATTAACCAATCCCTGCAAGGTACATACCAATCACAGGGCAGGCTACAACTTAGGGCCAGACAAAAAGTATCAAACCACAAATTGTTTACAGCTTACCCAGGAAATGTCAATTAACCTGGACAAAAGTAACAAACCCTCTAGAGTAGAGAACTAGGGCAAAGATAACTCCTCAGGGCTTAGGGGAAATATCCCTCAAGCTATTTTTCCAAAGAACCAAGGCAAAAAGCCACGTAAAGGAACTCGTTTCACCACAACCATGTGTATATGTGTGTATGTGTGTGTGCATGTCTGTATATGCGTGCATGTGTGTATGCGTGCTTGTGTATATGTGTTATAGAGCACAGGACTCCTGAGCCGACCACCACAGGTCCCCAGATCCACACCCTTTTACCTCAGCAGCTCCGAGGGGTGGCACGGAGATGCGAAGAGAAGGAGGTGTGTCTGGACCATTCAGTGAGGGGTGTAACAGAACAGGGTCCCAACCAACACCCACAGCAGCAAAGTCAGCCGGACCCAGGTGTGAATCCTGATTCAGCCCATCACCTACTGGATTTTAGGCAGGTGGGCTAGACCCTCAAAGCCTCAATTAAACTATCCACAAAATGGGTCTGATACTTCTGCATGCCAGGGGAGTCAGGATTAACAGGATGATGTAGGCACTCCATAAACGGTAACTATTTAGGTTATTGTTAGTTTTATTAGAAATCACATTAAAGCAAGACAATGGGCACCCATTGGTTCCAGAAGCGATAGCCAAGACCCTTTCTGCTTTATGATGGGCTGGGCACCAGACACCAGGCCCTGCCCTCGTGGGACTCACAAATCATAATGACGATGTGTGTGAATGTGTGTCCCAGCTGGCTAGCTTTCCCAGGAGGGTGGTTTGGTGCATTACAAGCACAGCCTTGTTCAATCCCCTCAAGAACCCTGTGAGATGGGGGCTGCTGCTCTCATTGCACAGGTGAAGAAACAGAGAGATGAAGTAACTTCTCCGGGGTCACGCAGCACGTGAGGGGCAGAGCCAGGATTTGAGTCAGGCTCTTACCACTGCACTCGGCAGGATAGAGACTGCACAGCCCACATCAGGACTGCTCAAATCAAGGCACAGCATGGGCCTCCAGAACACTGGGGAAGGAGCAGTGTTGCGGGGGTGGGGTAGAGGCTCAGGAAGGAAGTGACAGGATACCAGTGAGCAGGGACTTACATGACTAAAGACAGGAGGAGAAGAGGAAGGGCCGGCCAGGCAAAGGCCCAGAGCCAGGCAAGGGCAGCCGAATCCAGCCCTCCTCCCCTCTGCCCTGATCACATCTACATCTCTCCAAACTGATACAGCTCTTGCAGGCCCACTCGCACCCTTCTGCCTTTGCCCATGCGGTTCCCTCTGCTTGCATGCTGTTCCCCCGATCTTTTCCCCTCCAGACTCAGTGGGGGAGGGTGGGCAGGATCTGAAAGCAGGCTTGCTGGACTCCTGACTGACCATGTGTCTTTGCTGCTACACTGTCCTGCTTCACAGAGAGGGTGACTCTTAAGCCTGGTGGGAGCCAGGGTATAAAGGATCCTGCCTGGAACAGCATGGTGAGCAGGGGGAACAGAATGTGCAAAGACATGGGGCAGAGACAGGATTGTGCCGGGTTTGTACTCCTCCACAGCCTGGTGTACCCCATTATACTCCAGGCTCTGAAGCTAGTGCTCCTTCTCGGGAGCTGCCTGGATAGGGGTGGGCAGGCAATGCTCACTGACTTTGGAGTCCCACAGGCCTGGATTTTTTATTGTTCTAGCCAAGTCGCTTCCTCTCGCTGAGCCTCGGCTTTCTCTCCTGTGAAATGGAAATAGTAGGCCCCACTTCAAGAATTATTCCAGTCAATGTAAAGAAAGTCCCTGGCAGAGTAAGCGCTCAATAAACACCAGTTCTATGGCCTGGGCCTGCAGCACCAGGGTAGAGACCATGGGGTGAGACTCCCCAGCTCTCTGGGTCCCTGGCATCGAGCTACTTCCTAGCCAGGGAGCCAGAAAGTTTTGGAAGGCAGGGGGGCTTCAGGGTAACCTGGGTAAGGCTATGATTAGAGCAGGAAGGTTGTTTTAAAGACGAGACAAGACATGGGCCCTCTCTTGGAAGGGATGGTCAGTGGCAGCAAGGCCCATGTCTGCCCTCAAAGCCATACTTTCCAAAAGTTGTTTTGGGGTCTCCAGTTACTCAGGGTGCCAGCCACAGCCCTGCCCCACCAAAAGATGAGGTTGGAGGCAGATGTCTGGGGGCTGACTCAGCCCGGACCTGGACATCCCACCTCCCACTACAGGAGAGCCCACAGGGACCTATGGGGCTGCTCTCAGGGACAAGGGCTATTGGAGGTAGCCCCTTCCCACTCTGCCCTCAGAGCCTGGCCAGGAGGAAAGAGTATACTAGAGAGAGGGAACTGCGTGTGTAAAGGTCCCCATCCCTGAGATGGTAACATGCTGGGCATGTTGGCCAGCAAGTGGGTCTGTGAGTGAGGTGGGGTGGTCGGAGCTGGGGTTAGAGGGGACGAGCCAGGGCCACAGGCAGGACTCTGCTCAGACTCTGGGTGAGCTGGGAGGCATTGCCGGGTTCTGGGCAGATCTGTGTGGGATCCAGCTTAGGTTCTAACAGGATCTCTCTGGCTGCTGCGTGGAGACTGGACAACAGGGGGTGAAGGGAGAGCAAGGAGGCCCGTGAGGAGGCCCTGCATCCATCCAGGCAGGTGACATGGGTGCTGGCAGCAGACGTGGAGGTAAGAGGAAACTGCTGTTATATTTTGAAAGTAGAACCAATGGGGTTTGCTAATGGGTTGACTGAGGGAGGTGAGAGAGAACAGTTCAGGGTGACCCCAAGAATTTTGGTCTGGGTAAGGGAGTAGAAAAATGGAGGTGGCATTACCTGAGATGGGCAGGACTGGGATGAATTTCAGGAGCTCATTTTGGGCTGCTGGGCTGGAGCCGCCCACTGGCCATCAGGTGGAACCATAGTGAAAGCACTGGCTGGGCGAGTCTGGAGTTCGGGAGAGAAGTCCAGGCTGGGGCGGGCACCTGCTGTGTGGACTTCCCTGGTCATGTACATAGTAGGTCCTCAACAAATGCCTGCGTCAGCCTGTAGGCCCTCAGGGGGAGACCAGCTCCAGGCCTCCAGGGGAAGCAAATGGTCCCAGGGCCGACCATGGAAAGCCACACCCCAGAGGGGCATGTGTGGCCCTGCCAGCAGCTTTGGTGACAGGGAAGGGTGACCTGGGCAGGCTTCTTGACCGAAGTGTCATAGGAGTCTTGGCAAACAGAGACAGGTGGGCATTCTGGGAAGGCGGCTGCTCCTGCTCCGGGGGTAAGCCAGGACACAGAAGGAATGAAGGCCCAAGGGAGCCAGTGGAGCTGGATTTAAGTGTATGGGTGCAGGAGCCCAACCCCCAGGGGCCAGTCTGGACTCTGAGGCCCCGGGCAAGATACTTAACCTCTGAGGTCTCTGTTTTTGCCTCCACAAAATAGGAACGATAACTGTACTCCCTTCATGGATTGGTATCAGGGTCAAATGTGTTAATCCACATACTGTGTGCAGAACAGCACGGTGACAATGCTCGGTAAATGTGACCTATTCTGTTCGGTCTAGCAAGTGGTGTGCTCAGCTGCCAGGATGGACAGACAGACATAGCAAGGGGAAAGAAGAGCAGCATGTGAAGCCCAGGTATGAGGCGATGGGGGCCGGATAAGGAGAGGGACTTTATTCCCTTTGGGCAATGGGGAGCCGTGGAAAGTTCTGTACAGAAAGATGAGGGTGAGCCATTCAGTCCTTGATTATCCACCACCTGTGCTCACCTTGACCCCATCGCATCTCAGAACCAACAGCCCTAACCTGGCAACATGCCTGCTGGGCTCAAGGCACATCCCATAATAACAGTTAATGCTTGGTGGGCACTTACTATGTTCCAGATGCCATTCCAAAGTCATTAATTCTCAAAACAGCCCTATGTATGTGTTTGGTCCTATTATGGTTTGACAGATGAGGAAACTGAGGCACAGAGACCGTCATACAGGTCAATGTCATGCAGATAGCCAGTGGCAGAGCTGGGATGAAAACCCAGGCAGTCAGACTCGCCTCCAGAGTCCACACTTGCCTGTCTGGACTCAGAGACTGAGAGGAGCCCCTGGCGTGTGGTTAGCACCCGGGACACGGTCAGCACTACCTGATTCTCCAGCAGTTAGGGCAGGACTACTGTGCCCATTTTACAGGGGAAGAAACTGAGAGGTGTTTCCAGAGGAGCTGGGGCTCCTGCCCTGCCTATTGGACCCCAGATGCCCAAGCTGGGAGCTGGGCAGGCACAGCCCGTGGAATCTTGAACTTCCTTTCAACCTGAGCCTTGCTGTCCTGCAGTGACCCAGTCCCCTCGGCCTGCAGCTGTCTCTGGGATCCTTACTTCCTTTTGGGGAAGAGAAGACAATGGGTTGCCCCTCCTGGGCTGCCCTGGGGCTTGTGTCACAGGTCCCTGTACTGTCTGCCCTCTTTCCTCACTTTCTTCTTTCAAAGAGGCTTTCTGCCCGAAGAAGGCCTGTGGCCCGCCCAGTCCCCGACCCTGCCCAGGTGACACACCGGTCATCCCCGTGAGCTTCCACCAGACTGACATGCAAGCTTCACCACGTCCTCTGAACAGTTTCACAGTCAGGAAAACCAGCAGAGGGAAACACAATGTTTGCAGACCGGGTCAGGTCCAAGGTCACACCGTAAAAATGGATTCCTGGAAAAACATAAACCAGCAATTTACCCTGTGAATTTTATGGGCCTGAAAAGAAAAAATCCATTCTGTTTGAATAATGAGAGGAGATAAACTATTCCCAGTTCTTTCTTTATTAGTGAATTAAGGGCGCACAGAAACGGAACCATGTTAACATGCAGCTTCCAAATGGAGTATCAGCCACTTTCATTTGGTAAAAACCAGCATTTCTATTAAAAGAGGATGCTGCCCAAAAGGTTTGTTTGCTTCCCCCGCTCTGCCCCAAAACTGTATTTAATATAGGGCAAGGCTTAGTTGCTGTCATTAAACAAAGCTCAAATCCTCCTGGCTTCACCCCGTTGCTAGAGCCGGAGGGAAAGTGATTTCGGAATCCAGGCGATCTGTCGGATTTCTTTGTGGCATCCACTTCATCGCTCAGTAGCCAGCCATGATGTCATAAGACCATCAGATTTCCGGTAGGAGGAAAACGCTGGGGAATTGGAAAGAATGGATGTTTCTGAGCCGTCAGGAGGGCGGGGGAAGGGGCTGGGTGTGTTTGGGAGGAGACGCAGTGTGGCTGGCGGGAGGCAGGAGACATGGTTGCGATATTAAATGTCAGGCAGAAACCTGAAAAAGCCAGCCACCCAGATGTTGTCTAAATATCCAGATGTTTGGGGCCGAGCAGACAACACCCCCCCACCCCCAAGAGCCGCTCGACATTTTGGCTTTGACCTCGGGCTTGCCGCCAGGGCGCTGCCAGGAGCCGTACATCATTGCGGCTGCCCACCCCTGGGTTTGGAATTTTTTCTAAATCTTTTTACACACGGATGACAGGAGTAACTAGGTCCAGATTTTTAAAAGCTGTTGAAGCAGTGATTTGAAAAGTTCAGTCCCTGGAATTAGCTTTCCCGGAAAACGCTATGTAGGCCAAAAAGGAGGAAAAAAAAAAAATCCCTCAGCCAACATACACACACAAACATATGTGACTTCTAAGCCAGAGGACTGAAAAACCCAAAACAAAACCAGGGAGTCTGAGAGGCAAGGGCTGGCGGCTGACACGGAGAAGCAAGCAAAGAGGCCTCCCGGGCGCGGGCGCGCGCTTCCCCCAAATCAGGAAAGCCTCACGCAGCTTTGTTCTTCTGACAAAGCCCCTCGCTTCCAAGGAGCCGACAGTTGCCAACAAAAGCCCAGGGTAGAACTAATTTACACTCAGACTCAGCTTGAGGAGTCGTAAAGTACAGAGATGGAAATGGCTTTGCCTGGGAAGCTGCCGCCCACAACTGGCAAGGGGGACCCCCAGGCTGGGGGGGAGGGAGCCCTACTGGCCACAGACCAGCAGGGTCCCAGCCTCCTGGTGGCTTGGCCACGTGCCTGCTGAGGCCACCTCTGAGACCTGTGACATCATGCTAATGGCCCTGAGAATGAGGCAGGGACTGCAGGGCCCTGGGGGACATGGCCCTGGGACTTCACAGGCGTGGGCGCAGAGGCAGCTGAGCAGGGGGGTGCATCTCCAAGTAAACTGAGGGCTCTAATAACAAGAAAAGAGGTGGCCAGGGGGCAGTGTCTGGCAGAGGGCAGGTGGAATGAGCAGAGGCTCCAGACTGCGGGCTCTGTGCCTTCCTTCCTAGAACAACCCCTGTGCTTTACGGACAAGGAAATTGGGGGCCAGGGGCAGCTGAGTGGCCTGCCCAAGGTCACCAGGCTAATTAGTGGGACAGCCAGGACCAGAGAACAGAAAACACAGGCCAGGCGTTGCACAGCTCTTCCCTGAATGTTATCTAATTTCATCCTCACACCCTGTGAGGGAGGGATTATCATTAACCTCCGTTTCCAGAGGAGCCAATGGAGGCCCAGAGAGGTTAAGTAATTTGCCCAAGGTCACACCGCTCATCATTAGCAGAGCTTGACCTGAACTCCGAATCCAGTGCTCTTTCCTTTGGGTGGGGGGATGCAGCTGAAGTTTACAGGGGAGCAGTGAAACTGACTTAAATACATATTTAAAATGTTGGCGATCCCCACAAATCAGAAGGGACTAAATCATTGCAAATTAATTTTTTAAAGTGATTGCAGGCAGGAGGGCGGGCTGGCCGGGTGAGTGGGGAGGCTGCTCTTCTTCTGTCCCTGACAGAGCCTGAATAGAGCATGGAGCTGCTCTCTAGCTGTGCGTGGCGACAGCTCAGTCTCGGAAGGGGGTGGGCACTAAAAGCTTTGTCGAGCATCTGTGAGAGCGTAATCTGCCCCAGGCAAGGTGCCAGGTGTACAGATCTGACAGAGCCAGGGAAGGAGAAAGTCACGGTGCTCAGGAACCAGGAAAAATAAAAATGAGAGTCAGTCCCTCTGAATCCAACTCTGCTTCCCAGTCAGGGCTTCAAGTGTGCTGCAGGGCACCTGGGCGGCTATTTGTGGCCCAAAGGGCTGACTCCGGCCAGAGAGGTGTTGCCCAGGCTCCTGCCCACCCAGGCACTGTGGCCCTGTACCCTGGCCATCCTGGGAGTCCTGCTGGTCACTGCCTTCTCCCAGAGCAGCACTTGAAGGCAAGCAGCTTCCAAGAGCAGGGACAGAAGAAAGAGGCCCGTCAGAGCTCAGAAAACACCCTTCCCCACGTGTGCAGGACGCTGGGCTCCCGTCCCAGCATCTCCGGCAGGCCCTCCCTTCTGGCGGGCCAGCCCTGGCGCTGCAGAGGGCTGTCTGCGCCAGGCCTCTCACGCTCTCCCCACTGGCCTGCTGGTTTCTTTTGCTTTGTTTCTGTGATCAGCAAAGTGTGTGTGGAGCCCAGAACTCAGGCCAGGGAAGGGGAGAGAAAAGTGCCTGCCGTCTAGATGTCTGAACCGGCTCAACAGTCCCCATTTTTCTGGGAAAGTCCTACCCGTTCATTATGCACTTTGCCTACTGTATACCCAGAGGAGATCTGGGTCCTGCCTTAGGGCACGTACAGTTCACCAGGGAAGACGATCGTTTATCAAATAGTTATACGAATTTATCCCTGGGAGAGGTGGTTCCCAGGTTACCTGAGCCCGTCACAGGGAAAGTGTCAGGTCAGGGAAGTCAGGGAGGCTTCGTGGAGGAGGTGACACTAGCACTGCAGCCTGAAGGATGAGGAAGCATTAATCCCTCTGGCTCAGTGTCACTCATGCAGAGAGGCTTTCCAGGACACCCACCTAAGGTTGCCCCCCCATGTCCCTGCACTCCCATAGTCCCCTCTGTTCCCTTCCTGACTGTCGTTCATTGTTGATGTCCCTGCACTGGTCTCAAAGGCCCATGAGGACAGAGACTGGGTCTGTCCTGTTCCCAGCTGAGTTGCCCATACCTGGCACATACTAGGTGTTTGATGACTATTTTTCGAGCAAAAGAATAAACATGTGTAAAGGCCCTGTGGTGGGAGGAATCACAGTGACTAGAAGGGCATGTATGGAAGTAGAGCTGAGACAGAGGGCACAGAGAGGGTGGGGGATGAGACTGAGCCTTCTCAAGAACCACCCTGGACACTGGGTCTCTCCTCTCCTCTCTGGGCTTCCCTCTGCCCTTCCCTATGGCACAGACTGGGGTAGGGAGTGTTCAGTCTCCTACAGGAGAGAGTGCTGAAAAAGTGCCCTGCCCTACCGTGCTGCCCCAGACTCAGCACCCCTGGGGAGGAGGGAGGCGGGCATTAGCATCACCCCCAGTACTCTCTCTGCCACCACCTCCCGTCCTCCATTCATTTCCTCACAGGCGCTGTGAGACCACCTGCAGCCACTGTGAGACCACCTGCAGCCACTGTGAGACCACCTGCAGCCACATGAGGCAGCAGGAGGCAGACCCGGGGGTCCCAATCCAGCACCACCTCCACCACGCCTCACATCCCGTCTGCACCGCCCCCCCGCATGCCTGGCACCCCTTTCTCCTGACAGAGGCAGAGCTGGAAGGAGAGAAAAAGCCAAGCTCTGGGTTTGGACTGAGTGGGTTTGGGTCCCCTCAGCTGACCATCAGCATGTGACAGCTCTCTGTGCCTCAGATTGCTCACGGGTGAAAGGGGGATACCCCAGGCTCCGGGTAGGGCAAGGGCAGTGCTGGATGAACGGGTCTCCAAGGCCGGAAATGAAGTCTCCCCATCTTCCTCTAGGATTCGGTTCAGTTACTCCCCCCAACTCTACGAAGCCCTTGGGGAGCAAGGGAGATGCGCATGAATTACAGCCTGGCGCTGGCGCTTGGAGGACCCCCAGGCGCCCCTCTGCCCCAGAAGGCAGCTGGAGACTGTGACAGGTGAGCGCATCTCAGCCCCTGGAGGCGCAGCTCCTGAGCGCCGGGACTTTCCTCCCCGCCAGCTAGCTGCGCGCTCTCAGCAAACTTTCCACTCGGGGTCCGCCAGCGTCTACACCTGCTCGGGGCTTTGCGGGGCCTCAACCACAAGCCAGTGCCCGCACAGCCTCATCCGCCCCCGGGTGGCTGGAGGGGGCCTCAGTCTAGGTCCGTGTCTCCACGGTCCCACCAGCCGCGAGTCCCGGAGACTGCCAGCCTCAGCCCTGGGGACCAGTTTAAACTCTCTGGATCGCAGAAACGCCTCAGCCTGACCACCGTCTACACCGCCTCGGCAGCACCCGGGTCACCGGAGACGCCTCAGCTCAGATGCCGCGTCTACACCGCCCGGAGCTCAAGAGACCCTTCAGAGCGCGGCCAGGGACGCAGATCCCTCGACATCGGGCAATGTGAGAAGTGCCCCCCAGCTTCTCCGGGCGCCCCATCCGCGGACAAGCCCGCCTGGGGCTGCTTACCTTGCTCACGCTTCACGATCCTGTCCTGGCTGCGCTGACTCCTTCCTGCATTTTGCAATATTGCCGGTGGCCAAAGAAAATGTTATAAATCCTCCTGAGTCACGTGGCTGCGCCCTCCGACCCCCTGCTCTGCTTTTTTTCAACCTTTGGGACACACCGCAGCCCCAGCGGCCGGACACCTGCCACCCGGCTCCAGGCAGGCGCGGCGGAGCCTGGGCGGGGCGGGGGCGGGGTGGGCGGGGCCTGGGCGGGGCCTGGGCGGGGCCGGGGGCGGGCGGGGCCGGGGCGGGGCCGGGGCCGGGAGTATCTGCTCAAGCCGCCCTCCCCTGGGAAGACTGAGCCAGCGACTCGGACTCCTGTTCAGGATCCTGATTGGTCGTCTGACCGGCGGTGCTGATGCCTGATTGGCTGAGACGAAGACCGGGCTCAGGCAGTGCGGTGGAGTTTTTCGTGTTTCATTCTTTGCCTTTTTTTTTCAGTGTTCGCAGCTGCTCTTTTGGTTTCTCCTGAGCTCTGCAGCCTTTTCCTCACTGCCCCTGTGCTCCCCGTCACAAGACGTACCAACCGGAGCGGTAACTGTGCTCTGTCTTCCTACCAGATGGGTTACTGATGAAATCAAAGACCACAGCCTTCAGTATGGATTGCACCTCAGCATAAAGATAACAAAAATCCTCACAACTGGACCAAAAAGCAACACCATGATAAACAGAGAAAAGATTGAAGTTGTCAAGGATGTCATTGTACTTGGATCCACAATCAACGCACATGAAAGCAACAGAGGAGAGATCAAACAACGTACTGCATTGGGCAAATCTGCTGCAAAAATCCATAGAAACCCAATGGCGTTGAGTACGACTCATAGCCAGACTGTACAGGACAGAGTAGAACTGCCCCACAGGGTTTCCAAGGTGCGGCTGACCATCTGGTTAGCAGCTGATCTCTGAATGCTTATGCTACTGGTGCAAAAGACCTCTTTAAAGTATTAAAAAGGAAAGATGTCACTTTGAGGATTAAGGTGCACCTGACCCAAGCCATGATATTTTCATTCTCCTCATATGCATTTGAAAGCTGGACAATGAAGAAGGGAGACCAAAGAAGAATTGGTGCCTTTGAATTACGGTGTTGGTGAAGAATACTGACTGCCAGAAGAATGAACAAAGCTCTCTTGGAAGAAGTACAGCCAGAAGGCTCCGTAGACGCATTTGGACATGTTATCAGGAAGGACCGGCCCCTGGAGAAGATCATCATGCTTGGTAAAGTGCTAGAGGCTCATTGGAAAAGAGGAAGACCCTCAATGAGTTGGAGTGACACAGTGGCTGCAACGATGGGCTCAAACATAGCAATGATTGTTAGGATGGCGCAGGACCAGGCAGTGTTTCATTCTGTTGTACATGGGGTTGCTATGAGTCAGAACCGACTCGATGGCACCTAGCAACAACACCAGGTGGGTAACACCTCTCCCCAGATAGGGACACAAGGTGAGTGCTGCTCACCACTGTATCTCCAGGGCCTGGCGCACAGTGGTGCTCAAAATGTGATTATTGATTGAATTAGCAGGAAATGTGTATAAAGCTTTTAGAACCAAAAACCAAACCCACTGCCATCGAGTCAATTCCCACTCTTAGCGACCCTATGAGACAGAGTAGAACTGCCCGATAGGGTTTCCAAGGCAGTAATCCTTACAGGCACAGACTGCCACATCTTTCTCCCTTGGACAGGTTGGTGGGTTCCAACTCCTGAGCTTTCGGTTAGCAGCTGATCGCTTTAACCACTGTGCCACCAGGACTCCTCTAGCTATGCTGGCAACAAGGCTGGGAGATGGTCTTACTAGTTCCCTTCAAGGATGGGGAAACTGAAGCGCAGAGAAATGCAGTCATCGGCCCAAAGGCACCTGGGAGTGGATGGCTGATGCTGGGACAGTCACACGTTACTGGACCTCAGGTCGCCTCTACACGGCGGTGCCGTGTGGGGCATCAGGACCTCAGTTTCACCATCTGCCAAAATAGTGTTAGAGCAAAAGGTGGGTAGAAGAGGAGTCATTTCAACAAGGGTGCTGTACTCAGCACTGCTTGGCCATTGGGGCGAGGCAGCCTGGCCTCCATGTTAAAATCCCCATGGTATTCTGGGCCCTCTCCTTCCCCCAGGAACTCCCCCGACAGGGCAAGTCAGATGCGTGCACCCCCTCCAATCAGATGACACATTCTACTCTGAAGGCTTTGGGGGCACATGAGGGAACTCTCTGGGGGAGCCACGAGGACCATCATTAAGGAAATTGACCTGAGTAGGAATGCTGCTTTGGGGGGGTGTCTCTGGGAGCCCCCCAGGTGAGTTATTTTGGTGGAGAGGTGGTCTCTAAGATGGGATGGGGGAGAGGGCTTCCCCTCCCAAAAGAGGGTGTAGGAGCTGCTACCGGGCTGGGCAGGGGTTAACGGACCGGAAACATGCTGCCCGAGGCCCTGTCTCCAGTGGCGTGGGCAGCCAGGTCAGGCATGTGGAGGACAGCCGGCCTGGAGGCCCAACCGTCCGGATGGGGTCGGTGGGGGGACAGCAGCCAAAGAGGTCATACGTCTAGCCCTACCCGGGCTCGGACGAGATGTGGCCTTCTCCTACTGGGCACCAGAGCCCAGGACTGCGGAGGAAGTGGACATGTGTTACAGCAGAGGGGAGCTGGGTAGACTGTCATGTATTGGTTGTGTGACCCTGGGCTCCCCGGTGGGCCTCCCAACACTGCTGCAAAACCAGGAGAATAACAGCTACTTCCCAAGCTAAATGGGAGGTTGCTGGTAAAGCGCTTTTGATACTAGTACTTAACGTCGATGTGTCGTTAGGCGCCGTAGAGTCGGCTCTGAATCATAGCAACCTTCTAGGACAGAGTAGAACTGCCCCATAGGGTTTCCTAGGCTGTAATCTTTACGGGAGTGGCTGGTGGGTTTGAATCGCCAACCTTTTGGTTAGCAGCCGAGCACTTTAACCACTGTGCCACCAGGGATCCTTTTGCACAAGCAACCAAACCCAAAAATCCAAACCTACTGCCGTCGAGCCAATTCTGACTCATTTGTGCAGCCAGGCTTCTTAATTTTGGTACACTTAGTCCTAAACCTCGGCTTAAGCAGGTCCTCCTGCCTAGCTTGCCCTCTCCTGGGAGGGAGAAGCTCAAGGGGGCCCAGAAACAAGGAGCAGGAGGCCTGACCACAGGGGAGAGAGGTGGCAGTCAGAAAGGGGGCTGGGACATTCCAGGGGCAGGAAGGTTGTAATTTTAATTGGAGGTGGGAGAGTCAGAAAAGGCTTCTCTGAGAAATGACATATGAGCAAAGAAAAGCCCTGAAGGAAACATCCAGGGGGCTCAATAAGGAAGGAACATTTTGGACAGAGGCAGGAGCAGAGGCCCTGAGGCCGGCGTGCCCATGGTGAGTTCCCCTCCTAGCTGCCCACTGCTCTGTTGGGGTTACTAGTAGCGCACCTCAGTCCTGGTACATGAACCAAAAAAACCCAAACTAGCTGCTGTCAAGTTGATTCCAATTCATGTGTGTCAGAGAACTGTGCTCCACAGGGTTTTCCATGGCCAATTTTTCCGAAGTGGCCTTTCCTTCGAGATGCCTTTCGGTAAACTCGAACCTCTAACCATACAGGGAGCACTTCTCTGTTTGTGCCACCCAGGGACTCCCTTGGTACCTGACAGCTGCCCATACAGAGCAGGAGGGGGCCAACCCTCTGGTTAGCAGGCCTTCTCTGGCCTCCACCTCTAGCCCACCCTACCCAGCCTGGTGCCCCCGGAGGGCCCTGCCTGCTTTCCCTCCTCCCTCTGTCTGCCTGGTCCCCACCCCCACCTTCATCCTGGGATGGACAAGGACAATAAAAGCTGTTTCACAAGCAGCTGGTGATTAATTGCCAAGTTAATTAAAGAGGCAATAATTGCGCTTGGGCTGCAGAGGATGGAGCCGTGTCTTGGGTAGGGCGGGTGGTCAGCCTCGGTCTCTGACGAAGTGGGGCTGGAAACCTGATGAATTTGAATAGGCAGAGAGAAGAAACAACTGATATATTTAAAAAGTGGTCGTTTCAACCAGAGCTGGAGTGTTTCATTTGATGGGGTGGGGTGGTAGGCTGAGATATGTAAGCTTGTACTTTTCCATGTCTGAAATATTTCCTTAACAAAAAATAGGGCAGCGGTGAGTGAAGTATGTAGAGTTTGGGGTTTATAAATGGCCTCAAATGCCAGGTGCTTCACTTTACACAAAGAAGAGGGCCTTAAACAGATGTGTCAGTCGAGGCCCGCCTGCCCACCCAGCGTATCCTCACGCCAGCGACACTCCATCTTCATTTCTGATTGATTTTCCCTAGCAGAGGCGCCGAACTCTTTGCTTTAAGTGTCAGGCTCTCTCTGTCAAGTAGTTAATGACCTATAAAGCACTTAGAACGTACTGGAGAAGATGCTATTCGGAGGCGCCCCATGGTGTATCCTCGCCTATTGTCAGTAATCACCCCTCATTTATTTGCTCTGATTGGTTTGGAATTTGCTCTCAGGTTTCCCTAAAGCCAAGTCCACCAGGAATAGTCCCTTTTAGTGTGGGCACGGACATGTGCAGGGGTTGGCACTCAGGGGTAGTGTGGCCTCTTCCTCAAGAGCTCTTGACCAGGGGTATCCTGGGTCCAAGTGGGGAGCTGTCCTGCCTCTCTGCCACACTTTCACTACTGCCTCATTTCCCCTGTACCCATGACCACTATGGCCTTGTTGCCATCTGTCTGCAGCCTCCACCTGCCTCCTGAGTCCTGACCCGATCCCTTGATGGCCCAGGGACACCTCCCCCTGGTTGCCTCCTGGATTTCTCCCCACCCCTGTATTTCTGGTGGTGTTTACTGAAACCAGCCTCCATCCGCTGGGTGGTGGCTTGGACACCCCTTCACCTTTATGCCTTGAGGCCAGCAGGTCACTGGGTTTTGTTGACCTCCCTCAGAATGGTCCCCTGCTTCCAACTCTGCCATCTTGGCCTCGGTCTCAGCCTTTCAGCTTTCCTATTGAAGCAGCCTCCAGACTGGGACAGGCCACCCTCCCCAGAGCCGCACATTTGAGTTGGCTCCTGAAGAAGAGTGTAGGGGATTTCACTGTCCTGCTCCCCAACCTCTGTCCTGGGCCCGTGTCAACTACCAGGTCTCCTCCCAAACGCCTCACCCATCTCCAGGGCTTTACCATGATGTTCTCTGCCTGGAGCACCCTCCCTCATCCTTCAGAGTTGCCTCTTCCAGGAAGTCTTCCTTGGTTTGCTCAGGTAGAGTGACCACCTCCTCCTTGAGGCTCCCCTTTCCACATTGCATGTGTCTGGGGTTCTGTGTCTACCTGCCTCATCACTCATTTGGGGACATTTCTTGGGTGCCCCTGGGAGTGGCATTATTAGGAACTTCAGCTCTGGAGTCAGATGGGCCTGAGTTCAATCCGGCTCTGCTACTTGCTGACTGAGCAACCTTGAGCATCTGCCGCCCCCTCTGAGCCTCGGTTTCCTCCTCTGCAATGCCCCAGAGTTGGGCCTGCCCTTGGGCAGCTGGAGGATGTGGCCAGCCTAGTGAGGTCAGTGTGGGGAGGGAGAGGAGAGGCCCAAGGTCAGGGTGAGCACTCGACAGCGGTTTTCAGGGTTAGAGCTGTGAGGAGGCACCCACAAGGCGTGCAGAGCAGGGTGGGGGGATCCAGAAGGGTGTCTCTAGGAGGAGACCCAGCCTGGGAGGCTGAATGGGCTCTTCCCAGAAGGAAATGCATATTCGTTACCTGTGGCTGCTGTAACAAGGTACCACAAACTCACAAACTTGGAGACTTGAAACCACACACATCTAGTTTCTTGTCCTGCAGCCAAGAAGTCCGAGTCAGTTTCACTGGGTTGGAACCAAGGTGACAGCGGGGCTACGCTCCCTCCAGAGGCTCAAGGGGAGAATCTCCTTCTTTGTCTTTTCCAGCTTCCCTTCCAGCCTCTCTCTGCTCCCATCATTGCATTGCCTCTGCTTTCTGTCTGTAATCTCTTGCTACCTCCCTCGTCTAAGGTGATAGAACCACCTGACAATCTGGAGTAATCTCCTCATCTCAAGATCCTTCACTTAATCGTACTGGAGCCTTTGCCCTATGAGGTAACACTCACAGGTGCCATCATCCCACCTCCCACCAAAGGCAACTGAGCAATGCAGTCCAGATCACGGTTCGGTTCTCAAGTCACTGCAGGGGCTTGAAGCCCCGCTGCACCGCTTGCCAGCTGTGTGGCTTTGGAGCAAGTCACTACAGCTCTCTGAGCTTCAGTTTCCTCATCTGTAAAGTGGGAACAATGTCTGACCCCAGACAGGAACTCAGGAAACATTTCACCAACTATCAGGGTTTCAGAGGGAGCTATATGGGCCAAAGTCTAGGGTGAGAGAGGCCCCAAAAGGGCTCTTCTGTGACAGGGAGAGAGGAAGGGCAGCAGGGGACAGGGCAGGGCAGGTTGGGGTAGGGGGTGGAGCTGGGCCACGTCCCAGGGGTGTGTGTTCACGCTCTGTCCTGGATATGTATGGGGGAGGCGGGACAGAAGGCATTTAAGCGGGGCGGGTTTTTTTTGATTGTTTTTGTTTTGTTCTATTGAGTTATAATTCCCATATCATAAAATTCACCCTTTTAAAGTGTACAGTTTAGTGGGTGTGGTGGTTAAGGCTGTGTGTCAACCTGGCTGGGCCATTACTCTCAGTGGTTTGGCAGTTCTGTGATGTTGTGATCACTTCCATGTTTAGATTTGATACAATGTGATCACCTCCATGGTGGGATCTGCTGTCAGTTGAAAGGGAGTTTTCCTGGGCGTGTGGCCTGCATTTAATATAAGCGGACTTTCTGGCAAGGCTCGTGGGCTTTTGCTCGCTTTGGATCCTGCTGCTGGCTCCTATTTAACGGATCTCCGGTTCTTGGGACTCGAACTAGGAACTTACCTGTGGTCTTGCCTCCAGATCTTGGAATTCTTTGACCTTTCCAGCCTGTGAGCAAGAGCCCTGCTCTCTGACCTGCCCATCTTGAGTTTGCCAGCCCCTGTGGCTACGTGAATCAGGAGAAGCTTCTATCCTGACCCAGCCTCTACAATTGCATGAGCCATTTCTTTGATATAAATCTCTGTCTACATATATTTATACACTTTACTGGTTTTGCTTCTCTAGAGAACCCAGCCTAAGACATTTGGTACTGGGAGTGGGGTGCCTCCAAGCACTTGTTGGTGGAGATAAAGGGCTTTGGAATATTTGCCTGAACAGGGCAAAAGACTGGGGCCTGCTGGGCTGAGAAGGTGGAGTTGCCACTCAGATGGACTAGGAGAACACATCAAGGGAAAGAGTTGCCATTCCAATGGGTCTGGAAGGCAGAGCTGAAGCCCCAGGGCTGAGGGGCCTCCGCTCAGAATCCGGAGAGTGTGGCCAATACTTAGAGTCTGGAAGACAGGGCCATTGTCTAAATGGTCTCAGAGAACAGAGGATTATTTTGAAGGCTTGAGGGCTAACGTAATGTGTTCTGCTGACTTGCTTGGTGCCTGTTATCCCTTCTATCCCTCCAATTTCTTCCATTTGTAATGGAAATGTCTAGCTTGTGCCTATTCTGCCACTGTACTTTGGAAGGAGATAACTTATATTCTAGATTTCACAGATGAAGAGGAATTTTTGAATTTTGAACTAGGAGTTGATTTAAGACTTTTGCTATGATATGACGGGGTGAATGTGTTTTACATGTGGCAAGGACATGGCTTTTTGGGGGCCAAAGGGTGGAATGTTATGGATTGAATTGTGTCCCTCAAAAGTGTCTGTTAACCTGTTTAGGCCACAATTCCCAGTACTGTGTGATTATCCTATGTCTTGCAAACCCTTCCTCTACGATATTAATGAGGTGGGATTAGCAGCAGTTATGTCAATGAGGCAGGACGCAATCTATAAGATTAGTTTGTGCCTTAAATCAATCTCTTTTGAGATATAAAGAGAAAAGTGAACATAGAGCCATGGGAGTCTCATACCACCAAGAGAGTGGAGCCAGAAGTCCATGTCCTTTGGACCCATGGTCCCTGCGCTGAGAAGCTCCTAGAGGAGGTGAAGATTGATGACAAGGACCTTCCCCCAGAGCCAACAGAGAGAGAAAGCCTTCCCCTGGAGCCGGCGCCCTGAATTCAGACTTCTAGCCTCCTTGACTGTGAGAGAATAAATTTCTCTTTGTTAATACCATCCATCCACTTGTGGTATTTCTGTTATAGCAGCACTAGATGACTAAGACAGTGGGTTTTGGTATATTCACAAAGTTGTGCAATCATTACCACTCCAATTCCAACCATTACTACTCCAATTCCAGAACATTTCCATTACTCCAAAAAGAAGTCTTATACCCTTTAGTAGTCACCCCATTCCCCTCCCCCAAAGCAGGGCAGGTATCAGATGGAGCAACCCCAAACTCTTCTACAACCTCTGTGGTGAACCCAGCAAGAAGGCAGCGGTGTCCTCAGGCACCAAGATGTGGGAGTTAGGATTGGGGCTCAGGGGCCAGCTGCCTCCTCAGCCCCTCCCCAGTCCCTCCCCCGGCTTCCTGGGTCTCATCCTCAGTGGAGGTGGAACAGCCCAGCTCACAGGGCTGACAGGAAGGAGGCCGAGGCGTGAGAGAGCTCAACACTCACTTCCTGTAGCCACAGTTACCTTTTTGTCGGTCCTGGACCTGGTCACAGGTAGTGGTTAAGAGCTATGGCTGCTAACCAAAAGGTTGGCAGTTCAAATCCACCAGGTGCTCCTTGGAAGCTCTATGGGGCAGTTTTACTCTGTCCTGTAGAGTTGCTATGAGTTGGAATTGACTTGACAGTAATGGGTTTGGTTTTAGTTTGGACCTGGTCACTTGGCTCCAGAGCCCCTGCCCTTCTCCCTGGGACTCCACCACACAGACTTGTCCTCAGCGGTGGGGTGTTCAGCACTCTCCTGCCCCACTCCCACGACCTGGAATGTCAGGGCTCCCCTGGTCAGACACTGTGGGGCTGCTGTAGGAAGGTGGGGACCTCTGAGACTGGGTCCTGACTGGTTCCCAGGAAGCCAGAGTGGAGGAAGGGGTTTGAAGCCTGAGCAGCCCTGAGCTTCCCCTATAGGGGGCTGTAAGCCAGCTGGAACATAAGGACCCACAAAGGGTTCTCCAGTGTTCCCCACCCCCATTCCTACTGGGCTCAGTCCTGCTGGTGACTTGCAGGGTCCAGGGCCCCACATGGCCAGGGGTGGCTGGCCTAGCCTGGAAGCAGCTAAGGCAGGAAGGAAGGCCATCTGGTGAGGCTAAGGACAGGGGTCAGGACTTCGCTGAGCCTGCTGAGGCGTCCCCCCGCAGTGACAGAGGCTTCTGGGATCAATTAGCAGAACAACCCTTAAGGGCTCATGGCCTCTGACCGGAACTCCACAGGCGCCTGTCACGGGAGTCTCTTGACAGCCTTGGGAGCCAGAAGGTGAAAGGAGGTTTAGCTGTTGGACTTCCTGCTGTGCCAGGGCCTCCCCTCCACCAGCAGGAGAGTCCTGGGCCTCCGGAACCTGCATTTCCATTGCCTTGCCTTTCTTGGTATGGTGGATGCAGCAACATGTCTGCTTCAACTTTCATACCTGTGAAATGGGTCGATACTAATTAGAGATCACTTCCTGAAAAAAAAAAATTAGTCTCCCTCTTTTAAAAAGTATAGGTACTGAATCTCCAGCAAAGGAAAAGATTCATTTATTGTTTGAACAAATGGCTCAAAGCCTGTGCTATAAGTCAGGCACAGATAAAGAGAGACAAATAAGGTATTCAGCATGCTGGGGGAGACGGATGGGTGTGAACTAAGCCAATGAGAGGAGGTCAGAGCAGTGAGAGAAATGAATAAACTGCTTGGTGGGGAGGGAGTTTTAGGGAAGTCTTCATGGAGGAGGTGACATTTGAGCTGGATCTTAAGATTTGAGTAGTGATTCCTCAGGCAAAGAACGAGATGAAGGACTTTGAGGCAGACAGAATGGGAGAAGCACATGTTGGGGGTGGGACGGATGTTTGACATCTTGGGGAACAGCCAACAGTAGATGGGGGATGGGTGGGACTTGGCACCAGCAGGAAGAGTTCAGAAATTAGGCTGGGGACTCTGAGAGGGCAGAACTGTCTGTCTCAGATTCCCAGCTCTAGCACAGTGGAACTGGGTAAATGTTGTTGAAAGAATAAAAGGATCGTAAGAGTCTTGAGTGCAAGGGGTCAAGCCTCAAGCCTGTGGACAATGGAAGCTACTGTGAGGTTTTGTGTATGGTGTGAGGTAGGGGTCCAATTTCATCCTTTCGCATGTTTTCCCAGGACCATTTGTTGACAAGACAGTTCTTTCCCTCTTGGATTATTTTGGCACCCTTTTTAGAATCAATTGGCCAAATGTGAGATACTTTAGGGTTTGAGAGGGGCGTGACATGGTTAGATGTGTGGTATAGAAAGAACGTTTTAAGGGTGGGGACTGGGAAGAGCTGAAAAGAAGAGGGGTTGAAGGGAGACTACGCTGGGTGGACTTGGCAGGGGAAGGAAGGAGAAGACCTGGGAGAAAATCGGTCCCCAGAATAGCCTGGGGCCCATGGTGGGGGGCCAGGCACAAAACTATGCCCAGGGCAATGGCAGTGAGGTCAGTGGAAACCTGAGGCACCCATTGGGAATTGGGGTGGGGGCAGGGGCAACAGAGGCAAAGCCAGTGTTCCTCACCCCCTCGAAGTCCACCAAGTGGTAAAATAAAACCCACTCCAGATAGAGCTACTTGCAAAGTAGGTTTTCAGGTATCGAGAGGATTGTCAACTCAAAACAATGCCAATTATAGCAGCATTATCCCAGATTATAATGCTTCATAGCTCACACCTCCAGGCTCACCGTGGCCGGGATTTTCCAGCGGGATTTTTCCACCAGGATCCAAACGTTCAGGCTGCCTGGAGCAAGGTCCCCCTGCCCCCAGGTGTGGGCTGTGGCAGGCTTGACCCCACGACTCTGCTGACCTGCCTCCATTTCCCCAGGAGACAGACCTGGGGTCAGGAGACCCCACTTCCCCCCACAGTTTTGAGAAACCCTGACGTGAGCAAACGTAAAATGGCCAGGTCATTGCAGAAGGGATTTTGCCCCTTCTTGGGCTTCTCCAGCCCCATGAGGACACTGAGGTGCTCTCTGGATCTTTCTGCCCGGCCCCCTGCCCCACCCCACCTGACCGTGACGCGGACTGCACAAGTCTCAGAGCCTCCCCAGCTGCACTCCTTCCAGGCTGTGTGGCCTACAGCCAGTTAGTCTTCCTGAGCTGCAGTCTCTGCTTTGTAAGCTGACGGGACAAGCCCCTCACTTTGCAGGGCTGTCTTGAGGATTAAGTGAGGTACAGTAGCCAAAGAGCCCGAGGAACAGAAACCGGTATAATGGCACTTGGGCAGTGTCTGTTAATGTTGTAGGTACCATGTCTTGTGACTCAGCAATTCCTCCTTGCCATTGCCCGTGGAGAAAGTTTTGTGAATGTATCCAAGGCGGCGTGCACAAGGATGTCCCCCGTGAGGCTGAAAAATTGCAAACAACAGGAAAGGACACCAGGGCCCAAAAGGTTAAGTGCTTGACTACTAGCCGAAAGGTTGGCAGTTCAGACCCACCCAGAGGCAACTCAGGAGACAGACCTGGTGATTTGGGTCTGAAAAGGTTGCAGCTTTGAAAATCCTATGGAGCAGTTCTACTCTGCACACAAGAAGTCTCCATGCGTTGGCATCGACAGCAGCTGATAACGACAGCAGGGGCCTGATTAAATTAGCATCCATTCAGCGTCCATGGTGCCTGTGGAATCCTTTGCTGTCAATGTAATCCAAGAGTGTGGCAGCTCCCGTGTGCTGTCTCGGGCAGATCCCCTGCACGTGGGGCTGCGGGAACGAAGCAAGGACAGCACCACCTACAGAATGATCCCATTTGGGCACCAACACCACACATTTGATATGTTTGCAGATGTGTGTTCAGATGCAAATAGAAACAGCTTGGAAAAAAACTAGTCCAGATGACCCAGTCGTCACCTCTGGGGAGGGCCCGAGAATGCAGGTTAAAGGGTGAAGGTCACTGAAAGGGAATTTCACAAAAATCTGTAGAGGCTAAAGTTCATTAGTGGTTACCAGGGGCAGATGGGAGGTGAAAAACAGGAAACTATTGCTTAAGGAGTACAGAGTTGTTGCATCATAGGGTAGATGTAATTCATGTCACTGAGCTGTCCACGTAAAAGTGTTTGAAATGTTTTGTTACACATATTTCATCATAATAAAATTTTTTAAAGGAACAGCGTATTGGGGTTGTGTGATAACATAACCCTGCCTGCCGAAAGTGAAGAGGACTTGAAAGACTTGAAGCACTTATTGAGAAGATCAAAGACCACAGCCTTCGGTATGGATTACAACTCAACATAAGGAAAACAAAAATCCTCACAGCTGGACCAATAAGCAATATCATGATAAATGGAGAAAAGAATGAAGTTGTCAAGGATTTTGTTTTACTTGGATCCATAATCCACACCCATGGAAGCAGCAGTCAAGAAATCAGATGACACACTGGGCAAATCTGATGCAAGAGATTTCTTTAAAGTGTTTTAAAAACTTGCAGAGATGTCACTTTAAGGACTAAGGTGTAACTGACCCAAGCCGTGGTACTTTCAATGGCCTCATATGCATGTGAAAGCTGGACAATGAATAAGGAAGAACGGAGAAGAATTGACGCCTTTGAATTATGGTGTTGGCAAAGAATATTGAATACACCACGGACTGCCAAAAGAAGGAACAAATCTGTCTTGGAAGAAGTACAGCCAGAATGCTCATTGGAAGCAAGGGTGGCGAGACTTCATCTCACATACTTTGGACATGTTATCAGGAGGGACCAGTCCCTAGAGAAGGACATCATGCTTGGTTAAGTAAAGGGTCAGCAAAAAAGAAGACCCTCAACAAGATGGATTGACACAGTGGCTACAAAAACGGGCTCAAACATAGCAACAATTGTGAGGATGGCACAGACCGGGCAGTGTTTTGTTCCTTTGTCATTACGAGCTGGAATTGACTTGATGGCACCTAACAACAACAATGTACTGCTGGTGGGAATGTAAAATGGTACAGCCACTGTGGAAAATGATATGGTGCCTCCTTAAAAAGCTAGAAATAGAAATACCATACGATTCAGTAATCTCACTCCTAGAGAAATAAGAGCCAGCACATGAACAGACATATATGCACACCCATGTTCATTGCAGCATTATTCACAATAGCAAAAAGATGGAAACAACCTAAGTGCCCATCAACAGATGAATGGATAAACAAATTATGGTGCACAGACACCAGAGAATACTATGTAACAACAAAGAACAATGATGAACCCACGAAACATTTCACAACATGGATGAATCTGGGGGGCATTATGCTGAGTGAAATAAGTCAGTCACAAAAGGACAAACATTGTATGAGACCACTATTATAAAAACCCAAGAAAAGGTTTACACACAGAAAAAAAAAATCTTGGATGGTTACAAGAGAGGGGAGGGGTGGTGAGGGGAAATCACTAACTAGATAGTAAACCAAACCAAACCCACTGCCGTTGAGTTGATTTTGACTCATAGCAACCCTATAGGACAGAGTAGAGCTGTCCCATAGAGTTTCCAAGGAGCGCCTGGCGGATTCGAACTGCCGACCTCTTGGTTAACAGCCATAGCACTTAACCACTACTCCACCAGGGTTTCCAACTAGATACTAGACAAGTGTTAACCTTAGTGAAGGGAAAGACGACACACAATAGAGGGGAAGTCAGCACAACTTGGCCAGGGCAAAGCCACAGAAGCCTAGACACATCCAAACACCTTTAGGGACCAAGTTACTGGGGCGAAGGGCTGGGAAGCATGGTCTTGGGGGTCGTCTAGGTCGTCTGGGCATAATAGTTCATAAAGAAAATATTCTACATCCTACTTTGATGAGTAGGATCTGAGATCTTAAAAGCTTGCGAAGGGCCTTCTAAGATACATCTATTGGTCCCATCATGTTTGGAGCAAAGGAGGATGAAAAAAAAAAAAGACACAAAGAATAATTTGTTCAAAGGGCTAATGAACCACGACTACCACCACAGCCTCCGCCCGCCTGAGCCCCGAAGAACGAGATGGTGCCTGGATACCACCACCAACCCCTCTGACAGGGATCACAATAGAGGGTCCCGGACAGAGCAGAAGAAAAATTTAGAATAAAATTCAAAATCACAAAAAAAAGCCCAGACTTAGTGATCCGACAGAGACTGGAGGAACCCCCAAGACTATGGCTCTGGGACATCCTGCTAACTCAGAACTAAAGTCACTCCCGAAGTCCACATTGCAGCCAAAGATTAGACAGGCCTATAAAGCGAACAGTAGCACACATGAGGAGTGCGCTTCTTAGTTCAGTCAGGTATAAGAGACCAAGCGGGCAACACCTGCCCAAAAGCAAAGCTGAGACGGCAGGAAGGGATAGGAAACCTGGATGAACAGACACAGAGAACTCTGGGTGGAAAGGGAAAGCGGAAGAGTGCTGACACACTGTAGGGATTGCAACCAACATCAGAAAACAATTAGTGAGTGTATAAATTTTTGAATGAGAAACTAATTTGCACTATAATCTTTCACCTAAAGCACAAGAAAAAAACAGCGTTTAAGTACGATGAACATAAAAAGGGGGATTTCACTTCGCTGAACTTTAAATGTTTTACAATGATATATGCCTGCCTCACCTGCTTGGAAACCCTGGCGGCGTAGTGGTTAAGAGCTACGGCTGCTAACCAAAAGGTCAGCAGTTCAAATCCACTAGGCGTTCCTTGGAAGCCCTATGGGGGCAGTTCTACTGTGTACTACAAGGTCACTATGAGTCAGAATCGACTCAACGGCAACAGGTTTGTTTTTTTTATTTCACCGGCTTAGACAGACAGAAGCACCTGCTAACACACCAAGGGTGGGGAGCAGGGCCTGACCCACACTCAGCCAAGGCTCAGAGGTCATGGTTATGACCTCAGATCAAAGAAGGTGCCTAGAAAGGTGTCCCTTATGTGGATGTCTCCGCCTCTTGAAGTCTGGATTGAGGGTTGAGAAAGCCCCTCGGGTGGGCAAGTGACACCCCTTGGCATGCCAGAGGGACAGAGAGATGCCACTTAGCCGGCCTGGCTGGGCCGAGGCTGTGGCCCACCTCTCCTGGCTGAGTTGTCTGCCAAGAAAACTATTGAACTACATAAAAATCCATTCCTGAAATCCCACAGGCATTCTTAGTACGAGAATGGCCTTTAAATCAGAATGTTTTAAAAAAAAAAGGCCTATTTTGCCTGTAACCTGATTTCGGGTTAACCAGAGAGCCTTGGCAGGCCTTCCGGCCGCGCCCACCCTGCCCTCGTCCTGTGATGCCGGCTGGAGAGAGCACCCCGGCCCCACTGGGATTCTGTGCGTAACAGGCATGTGTTCCCATGGAAACTCTGCTGCACAGAATCCGCTGGAAATTTCTGCTGAGGAGGGGCCACTGCTTCCCACACCCTCTTCTCGTTCCTGGGCTCAGTTTCCAGGGATGATTTTCTCAAGCAAGTGCTGGGTGTAGCAGGAGCAGAAGGGAGGAGAGGCTGAAATACGCCGAAAGGGGCAGAACCAAACCCCAAACCAGATTCCAACTCATGGCTTTCCCATGTGTGCAGAGTAGGATTGTGCTCCATAGGATTTTCATGGCTATGACCTTTTGGAAACAGATCGCCTTTGTTCTGAGGTGTGTCTAAATAGATCTGAGCTGCCAATCTTTCAGTACGTGGCCGAGCGATTAACTGTTTGCGCCATCCAGGGACTCCCAAAGGGGCATAATAACTGTCATGGATTGAATTATGTCCCCCCAAAAATATGTGTATCAACTTGGTTAAGCCATGATTCCCAGTATTCTGTGGTTGTCCCCCATTATGTGATTGTAATTTTATGTTAAGAGGATTAGGGTGGGGTTGTAACACCGCCCTTACCCAGGTCACCTCCCTGATCCAAGGTAAAGTGAGTTGCCCTGGGCTGTGGCCTGCACCACCTTTTATCTCTCAAGAGATAAAAAGGAAGCAAGCAGAGCGTTGGGGACCTCATACCACCAAGAAAGCAGCACCAGGAGCATAGCGTGTCCTTTGGGCCTGGGGTCCCTGCACCTTAGAAACTCCCTTGACCATGGGAAGATTGAGCATAAGGACCTTCCTCCAGAGCCGACAGAGAGAGAAAGCCTTCCCCTGGAGCCAGCACCCTGAATTTGGACTTTAACCTACTAGACTGTGAGAGAATAAATTTCTCTTTGTTAAAGCCGTCCACTTGTGGTACCTCTGTTACAGCAGCACTAGATGACTAGGACTATAAAAAAATCAAACCGAAACCTGTTGCGTCGTATCGAATCTGACTCACAGCTACCCTATCCAAGGACCGCCTGGTAGATTTGAACTGCCAACCTTTTGGTTAGCAGCTGTAGCTATTAACCACTATGTCACCAGGGTTTCCAGGGATGAATAAACCGAACCAAACCCAGTGCCGTCGAGTCAAATCCGACTCACAGCAACCCTATAGGTCAGAGTAGAGCTGCCCCATAGGATTTCTGAGGAGCACCTGGCAGTTTCGAACTGCTGACCTTTGGTTAGCAGCCAGGGATGAGTTAAAAAAAACCAAACCCAGTGCCATCGAGTTGATTCCGACTCGTAGCGACCCTATAGGACAGAGTAGAACTGCCCCATAGTGTTTCCAGATTCGAACTGCCGGCCCTTTGGTTAGCAGCCAGGGAGGAATAAATAGGGGCCACTAAATCCTAGCCATTTAGGCATTGATTTGATGACACACAAAAACAGGTGCTGCCATCTTGGGTAGTACAAACGGTTAACATGCTCAGCTGCTGACTGAAAGTTTGGAGTTTTGAGTCCTGGTGATCTACTTCTGAAAAATCAGCCGTTGAAAACCCTATGGAGCGCAATTCTACTCTGACACACGAGGAGTCACCATGAGTCAGAACTCACTGGGGTGACTGCTGTTTTTTTTTTTTTTTTTTTAAACCTTTCAGATGCCCTGAGGCTCAGAAGAAGGTGGCTGGGCCTGGGAGGGCAGGGCAGGTTCCACTGAGAAATTCCCAGTCAGGGCAAGGGCCAGCCAGACCAAGGGAAGCACCTGTTAAGACCCTGAGACACAGGTCTGTCCCTCTGCGTGGGACGCTGGGGTGGGGTCCAGACAGAAGCAAGTAGTGCCTGAGGCCTGTCCCTCACAGGCTTGCCTCGACTTCGCCGCCAGCAAGCCTCCTCCAGGACCAAGTCTCCTTCACCGGGACTCAAGCCTTCTCCCTGGCACACTCTCTGCTGTTTTAGCTTCTCCCCCTCAGCCCTCCCTGGCTCCTCCTGGCCCAGAGCTCCACCCCACCCTTCTACCTGCCCTGGCCCCACCCTTGTTCTGCCTACCTGGTGCATCCTTGGGGACAGAGGTAGGCAGAGTTGTGGCCGCAGGTTGGGGTTTCCACCTCCCAGGGTGGCCGGGTGACCTCTCTCCTGCCCCTCATGGAGGAAATGCATGTCCTCTGAGCACCACCATGGGGTTTGTCAGTGGAAACCCAGGCTCCCTTCCTCTCTCCTCCACCCATTCAGAGTCAGACTCCAGCCTGCCCTCAAGGGGCTCCGCCCCCTCTACTGCTATCTGACCCCGCCCTTCAGCTCTCAGTCCCAGGGCGGGGGAACAGGGTGTCTGGGGGCTCCAGATTCTGCCTCCGCCCCACCTTGTGTCAAGGCCCCTCAGAGTGTCCTGCCCTTCCACCCACACCCTCCTCCTCCTCTCTGCCTCTCTCCTGCTCACTACAGACCCCCTGGCTTCCTGCCCTCTGCACCAGGCCAGGCTACCACACTGGCAACATCTGTGTCCACAGAAGGGTGACAGGGAGGAGTGACAGCCAACAGGCAGTCCCTGAGACCCCAGGAAGGAAATGGAGTTTTGTTCCAAGTGAGGGGGATGGTGGAAAGTTCTGAGCAGGGGAAGGATGTGACCCAACTTAGGTTTTGCCAGGACCCCTCCGCCGCTTTGTGGAGATTGTGGGGGGTGGACAGCTGTAGGAAGGAGGAGACTGATGCATGTGTCCAGCGAGGTGGTGGGGCCTAGGCCAGGGTAGGGGTGGGGAGTCGGGGCAGCCCCACCAGTCTCCACCACTCCCCTGGGTCAGGCAGGAGAAGCTGACTCCTAGTGGTGGTCAGGGACCCAGGCTGAGGACAGAGAAGCCAGGAGGTAGTGGATGCAGGTTTCCTGGCTCCAGCTTTCTGGGAGTGGGGAGACGGTGGTCACTGCATTCTGCTGACACTGTTCCCCTACCTGGCCTCCCTGCACCCCTGCAAGGCTGTCAGAGGGAGGAACCTGGGCAGCAGCTCTGTGAGAGGCAGCTTCACCTCCCAAAACAGACCTGGGGCAATTAAGGTCCAGCCTCTCGAGAGCCAGCCGTCTCCACCAGGGCTTCTAACCAGTTAGATCTGGTTCAAACCCCCTGCTGAGAATTTGTTTTTCTAACAAGTTCCCAGGTGATGCTAATGCTGCTAGCTAGGGACCCATTCTAAGAGCCACTAGTAAAGCACTGGGTCTCAAAATTTATCATCCATAAGAAACACCTGGAAATCCTGGTGACGTAGTGTTTAAGTGCTAACCAAAAGGTCGACTGTTGGAATCCACCGGGCGGTCCTTGGCAACTCTATGGAGCAGTTCTGCTCTGTCCTATAGGGTCGCTATGAGCTGGAACCGACTCTACGGTGACAGGTTTGGTTTTGTTTTTTAAGAACCACTTGGGGATCTTGTTAGAATGTAGATTCTGATTCAGTATATCTGGGGTGGAAATGCAAATTCTCAGCGGGGGGTTAAACCAGAATGAACCAATTCAAAGCCCTGCTCTCCACATAACCCTGTAACCCCGCCAAGGGCTCTTCTGGTTGTGCACGCCCAGCCTGGGCCCAGACCCACTGGGGAGGCCAGAGGCCAGTGCGTGGGCCAGGGAGGCCCGAGACCGCCTGAGCGGAGGGGCTCTGGGGATTTCTGGGGTTTGGTCTGTCCTGCCTGCCCACCCTCTCCCAGCCCTTCTCTCCCTGCAGGGAGGGGCCCAACCTGCAGACCTTTGGGTGCTGCCCCAAGAGCTGGTGGCCTGGGGCTGCTTGGGGGCCAGGCTTGGGGCCTGCGCTTGGGGTTTCCTGCCCTCCCTGGGCACATCTGGGGTTTGGGTGCAGGGGCATCTCTGGGTCCCCTGGGGCAATGCAGGGAGGGAGGACTTACCTGCCTATTTCACAAATCAGAAAAGCAGAGGAGGGATTGTGGGAGGGAGGTAAGTTCCAGAACGCTCTTTTAGCACCTGCCCTGGAGGGGACGGGCCAGACAGCCCGGGCGACCCTACCCCTAGCCCCCTCCGCCTGTGAAATGGGATTCCCCTTAGGACTTAGGGCTGCTATAGGGTAAGATGAGCGGTAATGTGAGTGTTCTAACCAACAGAAATGGCTCCACTCCAGGCGCCAAGGGACCAGGAGCCATTGTCCTGTCTTCACAATGTGAAGGGGCCCCCCTGCCCACCCAGGGAGCTCTGAGCACCAAGCCCTGCAGCTAGACCGTGATGGGGGAGAGGTGGCCTCAGGCACCACACAGGTCCAGGTGGGAAGGGACTGGTCTACGTGGGGCAAGGGTCAAGGTGGTGGGCAGTAAGGATGGAGGAGTAGGCATGGAGGGTAGTGGCAGGTGGGTGGGTCAGGATGGCCAGCTGGAGGGATTCTAGGGGGCTGGGGCTTGGGTGGAAGGAGGAGCAGCAGAGGTCCTGAGTATGGTAGGAGGCCAGAAGAGAGTTGGCATAGTAAGTGTAGGGGGGCAGGCTGATGACAGACCACCTTGGAGTTCTTGCTGGGGTAGGGGAGAGCTTCGGGCCATTGATGCCCTTTTTAGCCAGTACCCTCCCTCCCCCACCCCCTCAAAATAAAGATATCCGGGTGTTATGGACTGAATTGTGTCCTCCTAAAAGATGTTGATGTCTTTGCGCCTGGTACGTGTGAATGTGACTTTGTTTAGAAACAAGGTCTTTGAAGATGTTATCAATTAAATTAAAATGAAGTCACACTGGACTAGGGTAAATTCTAATCCTATATGAGTGATGTCTTTATAAAAAAGGAGAACAGACACCGGGGAAGACAGCCATGTGACACTGCAGCTGCAAGCCAAGGAATGCCTGGGGCCACCAGAAGCTAGAAGACACTAGGGCCTCCAGAGACAGCATGGTCCTCCGACGCCCTGGATTGGGACTTCCAGCCTCCAGAACTGTGAGACAATACATTCCTGCTGTTTAAAGCCACCCGCTTGTGGGATTTCGTTACAGGACCTCCTTCCTCACTGAGGGTGCCTGGGCCCTCCCTGTTCCAGGCCCCCAGCGCAACGACCACTACCCCCTTGCCCTCAGATCTGGCCCTGCGCCTGGCCCAGCCTCTGCATTGCTCCTGGTGCCTGGACTCCACAGCCTCCCCCGCCAGCCCCCTGCTCACTCCCGGCATGGCCATCCTGTGCTTCTGGCCTGGGTGCACTGACAGGGAGGTGGGACCATCTGCGTAGCCACTGGTTTATTCACCCTCTCCCCCATGCTAACGCACACAGCACTGACCACAAGGTGCCCTGCCAGAGCTCACAGTCCGCCTTGGGGGTGGGACACACCAAACAAGAGGCCGTGGCACAGGCTGGCACCAAGAGAGCCATGGTGGACACCACCTGTGGAGTGTGAGAGGGTGAGGAGGGCCCAGGGAACAGGTGAAGTCCAGGAAGGCCCTTGGAGACTGACCAGCGCTTTGCCCACTAGGCCAGGGAGGAAGAGCCCGTCTGGCCGAGGAAATAGCCCGGGCAAGGTATGAAGAAGCAGAACACTCCACGGGCGTGGCCAGGGTGCAGAATGGGGGTGCGGGACAGGCCGAGGTAGGAAGGCTTGGAATTGGGGTGAGGCAGTGGGGTGCCCCTGGGGCCTTCTTGCTGGCACTGATCCAGCGCTTTGAAAGGAGGAGTTGCCCAGTGCTTCTGACCCAGGGTAAGACCTCAGCCCTAGAGATTTTCATAGACCAGGCCAAACTCTCCATCTTCAGATATGTTTAGTCCCTCCTGGAAAAAAAAAGAAAAACAAAACTATAGGTAGCAGAGGACAAACTTGCACACTAATTCCGTGGTAGTCTAGGGCAAACAGACGGATTGCTTATGCAGAGTTTCCCAGGGAGGCCTGCCCGAGGCCCGCAGGCCCCGCATGACACAGCTCTTGTACGCTTGCTAACCTCTTCTCCCACCATTCTGCCCCCCCCCCCGTCTCCATGCCCCCAGCCACACGGGCTCCCCTTGCCTGCCTCAGGGTTTCCCACATGCAGTTCTCTGTGCCTGGAAGACCATCTCCCATCTGTTTCCTGGCTACCCCCTACTTACCCTGCAGAGCCCCTGCACCCCCCCATCTGGTCCTTCCCTAGAACCTGCCCCTCACAGCCAGGCTGCAGGTGTCTGTATGCTCTGGAGGCTCCAGAAGGGCAGGGGCAAGCCTGTCCCTCCTGTCCAGCACCCCTTGGTCTAGGACAAGGGTGGGCATCCCACGAGATTGTCCAGACATCCTTGGGGTCCCAAAGTGGAGAAGCCCTGCTTCCAGTTAGACTCAGGGCTGAGTCTAGAAAGGGCTTTCAGAAGGGGAGATTGAACAAGCAGTGTTAGCCTGCGACAGGGGAGGCCACACACCAGCCCCCTCACTCCTTGCTGGTCCTTCCAAGGTGCCAGAGGGCCCAACCAGTAGGCATGGGCTCCTGTAGTGACTTAAGAAACCTTTGCGCTTGGTAGTGTTCAGAGCCCTGGCACAGATATTTAACTCGAAACATTGGAATTCAGGGGTGGATGGTATCATCGGGAAGCATCCCTCACCCATTCAGCGGATGAGGAAACTAAGGTTTAAGAGAGAATGTGTGATTGAGTGACACGCGTGAGTCCTGTCATAAAAATAAACTCACCAGACTTTAGCCGGCAGCCGCCTGGCAGCAGGCTAGAAGCACAGCACCGCTGTGTCACTGTGCCAGGTGGTAGTTACACTCAAAGCTCAAAGGTGCCTACTGGGTTCCACGTACCCCTCTCAACACAACAATCCAATCCTCATGGTAAATCCGAGGTGGTACTGATAAGCTCTTCAATTTACCAACGAGGAGGCTCAGGCACAGAGAGGTTAGGTAACTTGGCCCAGGCTGCCCAGCTGGGAAGTGGTGGAGCAGGGATTCAAACGTACCAGTCTAGCTGCCTGTGCTCTTAGCTGCTGGGCCAGGTGACTCGGACAGAGGGATCCAACCCAGTAGCAGGTGGGTCCTCTTTAACCTCCATTTCACAGATGAAGAGGCTGAGGGTCTGAGGGACCAGTGAAGGAGCCAGGCTTGGGATTGCTGCCCACCCGTGCATACCTGGGAGAAAGGGCTCCTCGAGAAGGGTGGGCTGTTGGCCTCACCCTCGATGCAGGCGTAGACCTCGGTCTCACGGCGCTGCAGGTCCTGCAGGAGACGGAATGGGGAGGTCAGGGGAGGTATGCACAGGGCAGTTCTGGGCCCTGGCTGCCGGGCCTCCCAGTCTGTTACAGACCTCACCACAGGAGCCCAAGGGCAGGCAGAGCCCATGGGCTGCAGGCTGTGAAGAGATGCCCACCCCGCCAAGCCATTCCATGCCAGCCACATCTGCTGTCCCTTCTCTTGGAGTCACCTGTCCCTTGCCCCTTTGCACAGTGCCAGCTCCTCTCTGTGCCACTGCCACCTCCTTCCCACCACCTCATCGACCTACAATGGCTCCTGTGCTCGGCCCTGTTGGGCTTCATCCGGGCTTCCACCTGCTGGCAAGAGAGAGGCCCAGGCCCACGTCCCCTGTCCCTGTCTGTCCCCAAGCCCTCGGGATCCTGGCAGCCAGCAACCCCCAGCCATGACACCTGCGGCCACTGCTCCAACAGGACAAGCTCCCGGCAGCCCCCTCCTTCCCCTGACTCAAGGCCCCTACACCCATTCACACCCTCTAGACCTCAGCAGACCCCCCAGCCAGCTCTGCACTCAGAGATGATCTTCACACTCTCAGGATCACACACTTTCTCTCCCATCTCTGTCCACTGGAGTCACACTGGGGGTTCCAGAGTCCAGACTGGCCTCTCAGCATCCCACCTCCTACTCCCTGTCACTGTCCTTTCACCCACTGTAATCAGTGTTCCCGAGGCACCTGGGCTCCGGTTTCACGCTCCCATCACCCACTCTCTGACCACAGCCCCTGCCACAGGCTCCTCCTGGGAAGCCTGAGGGAATGGATGAGCCCCGATGGGCTGGGGGGACCAAGGCTCTGGCCTCCCTGGCTCCCTGAACTGTGGGCGTGTCAGTCACCACTCCCCACCAGCCTCCCACTCCAGACAGGAGCTCTGAGAAGGCAGGGGCCATGCGTAGTCTGTCTCTGTGTCCCCGCACGTACTACTGTGCTCAGCACAAAGTGAGCGGCACCAGATAGGGTGCACAGAGGGGGCTCCTCACACACGTGAGCGTGTCCTGGGGCCACACTCACCCTTGGGCCTGATCAGAGACCACCAGATGGTAGAAAGAACCAGGTGAAGTCAGACGAGGCTGGGTTCAACTCCTGGCTCTGACACCATCCAGCCACAAACACTCCCTTAACCTCTGTGTGCTCAGTGTCCTCATCTGTAAAATGGGAATAACCACATCTACCTTGCAGGCTCAGGGCAGGGTTAAATAAGATATTGTGCATAAAGTCCCCAGCACAGGGTCTGGCAAATAGTAGGTGCTGAACAGGCAGCTGTTGAATGATCATCAAGGGAGAGAGGCCTCTCTCCCCTCTCTGTAGGCACATCCGGGACCCTCCCTTAGATCCTGCTGGGCTCGGGGTCCCATGTCAGGGCTGCCAGAGCAGGGCCCACCGCTAGCCTGAGCAAGAGTCAGGGGCCTCCTTCCACGTGTGTACATGTCATATGGATGCCGGCTGGTTGCCAAGGAGGCGGTTTCCCTGGCAACCGGCAAGCAGGGGTTGGAGGCAGGCTGGAGAGTCAGGTAGCGCTCAGAGGCAGAAGGAGGGAGGGAGAAGGGAGGGGAGGGAGGAGAGAGGCGTTGAGAAGCAGCCGGGCATGAAAACCCATGTAATCAACCATTTGGCTCTTGGGAGACCCTCATGTCAGGGGCATCAGACATGGAGATGGCGAGGAGGCCTGGTGACCAGCTCAGGGGCCTTCTCAGCCAGAAAGAGGGTGGGTGGTGGGAGAGGGGTTTCCCGACCTGCCTCTGCCCCATTTCCAGTGAAGGGAGATTTTGGGGCCTGCTCTGGCCTGTTCCACCTTCGTGCCTGCCAAACACCAGGTCCCCCGGGAGCCTGGCACATGGAGGGGGGTCTACTCCTCAGAGCCCTGTGCCACCCACCCTCAGCAGTGGGACCTGGACCCACAGATCCTCTGAGAGACCTTTGGGTGGGACATGTCTCATCACAGAGAGGAGGAGTACTGTCCCTTGGCTGGAGTGTGGGGTGGGGACAGTGGATCAGGGTCCTGCGAGGTGGTTCCCTTCTCCCTCACATCTAGCTCACGCTGGCTGCCTGCCCTCCATGTAGTAGCCCAGAGAGGCCCCCCCAAAAAACCATTGCCATTAAGTCGATTCCAACTCATAGTAACACTATAGGACAGAGTAGAACTGCCCGGTACGGTTTCTAAGGAGTGGCTGGTGGATTCAAACTGCTGACCTTTTGGTTAGCAGCTGAGCTCTTTAACTTCTGCGCCACCAGGGCTTGGCCCAGAGGTGTCTGAAACCGCATAGCTCTTGGTGGCAGGGCCAAGACTGGACCGCAGGCTTTCTACCTCCACTTTGGTGCTCCCACTACCCAGGCAACCTGTGGCCAGGGGAGACAGAAGAGGAGAGGAGCAGCCTGCCGAGAGCAGGGCTCTGACCCCATAGGGCAGCCTCGAGCTGTGGATGGGGCAGGGAGGGCAACCGCTGCTGCCAATTAGCAGCTGCTGAGTGAAGCCGGTGGCGGGTCCTGACCTGCGGAGTGCATTGGTATTCAGGGTGTGACCTGCATTTCTAGGCTGAGATGCAGGGTGCAGCCTTGTCAACAAGATACCCTCGGAGGTACTAAACCAGACCCTCCTGGCCCTCTTGGTGGTGGTGGTGGGGACTGCCTCACTCGGTGTGTGGATGCAAGGAGAATGCCCAAGCCTTGGAATGGGCCATCTGTGGAGCTGGGACTGGGCCCAGAGCAGAGCTGGGATGGGGCTGGAGCTGGACTGGGAAGGACTAGGCTGGACTGGGCTAGGCCTGGGGCTTGACTGGGCTGTGAGGTGCTGTGCTGGGCTGTGGTGGGCTATGGTGGGTTGTGTTGGGCTGGGACTGAGCTGAACTGGGCTGGGCCTGGTGCTGGGTTGGGCTAGGCTGAACTGGGCTGGGCTGAGGTGTGGCTATTTGTCTGAGGCCCATTCCCTACACCGCCTATTGCCTTCTGCTGCCCAGTATGCAGTGGAGGTAGCCCCAGGCTGGAGCCAGCGGACCTGGAATGGTCACTAGCCCTGGTAGAAGTCTGAAGTCAGGGCCAAGAGCTTCCTCCAGGTAGGCAGAGGTGAGAGCTGAAGTCTCAGCCCTGCCCTAGGGCTGGAGCAGGCTCGAGAGTCCTGGACATTGGTCCCCCTTAATGCCCAGCCCTAGTGACTTTGGCAACATGATATTTACCCTCACATGGAAACCTATAAAGAGAGTTGTATGATGAACTCCGGAGTGAGATAAGGAGAGATTGGTGGGGTGGGAGTGTTCAGAAAGATGCTGACTGAGCTGGGAGATCCCCTCCATGGAGAATGGGCCGCCTAGCTCTAGGCCAAGGGCATGGCATGTCTGAAGAATGGAGAACAATGGTGAGCTCCAGTGTGTAGGGACGTGGTAGGAGAGGCAGGATGAGAGACCTTTAGTGAAGGCCTGGAGTGCCAGGCCACGGAGATGCAATGGGGAGCCACTGAAGTTGTCTGAGTGAGAAGTGGCAGCATCAGAGCGTATATGAGAAAGGCCCCTCTGACTGTGGTGAGGAGCAGGAGGTACTGAAGGCTAAGAGCAAGAGTGACAGTGCTGGGTCGGGCAGAGGCTGGAGACAGAGCAAAGAGAGGTGTCCCAACATGCTACCTCAGAAGACTGCTGGCCCAAGGCCAATACCCGTATTTGCCAGGGTGCCCGCTCTGCTTAACATGGGGTCCCGTAGGGCCCCCGACACCTTGGAAGATAAGAACTATCCTCCACTCACCCACATGGCCGTCTAAGCATCTACTGTGTGCTGGGCACTGGGCTGGTACAACGGGGTGGGGTGTGAGACAAGCAATGTAATAAAAGCAGAAAGTGGCCACAAGGGCCAAGGACAGATGTAGAGAAGGAAGACAGGGTGGTTGGTGTGGTGGGGAGGACAGAAAGGGCCTAGCTGGGAAGGTCCCATCTGAGTAGAGAGCAGGGTGTGGGGGGAGCTGTAGACAGTACAAGAAGGACACTCTCAGGTAGCGAGAGCAGCCAGTGCAAAGGACCTGTGGTGGAGCATGGCTGATGTGTTCTGCGAGCAGCAAGGGGGCCAGTGAGGCTGCAGCAAGGAAATAAAGGGAATGAAAAGGATGACATATGGTCAGAGAGATCTTGGTGGCCACTGTGAGGGCTCTGACTTTGATGGGACGGGAACTTTGAGGACTGCAGTGGCCCGGAGAATGTGCTTTGCAGACCTCCAACTCCAGGGATTGTAATTGACGGGGCCCCAGCTGCTGGCTCGGACATCCATTTCCACGTTTGTTCCGAGGCCGAGATCCCCATGGGCTGCTGCCAGCTGGTGGCTGCACGCGCAAGGATAGCATTACAGGCCTCCTGTTCCCGGAACATATAGGGCTTCTCTGATGACTGACTTAGGCTCGGGGACTTGCGACCGCCTGGCTGAACCTTATTTAGACCACGTGGTTGTCTATGTACTTCTCTGCCTTCCTTCCCTCTCTCCTTCGCCTTGACTCAGAACTGCATCTCAGCCTGACGGCTCTCCCAGGCTTCCCCAGCCCCGTCGCCATTTTTTCTCAAGGGCGATTTCCCTGAGAAAATCGTTGCACATTTAATCCCATCTTGGTGTCTGTTTCTCAAAGGACCTAGACTAACCAAGGGTTCTGAGCAGAGAGGGTATGACCTGTCCATGATAACAGGATCACTCTGGCTGCTGCTGGGTGGAGAAGACACTGTGCAGGCAAGGATAAAAGCAGGCCAATGATCAGGGACCACTTATAGGAGCACAGGTAAGAAATGGCTGTGGTTCTCACCAGGTGTTAGCCCTGGAGAGGTGAGAATGGGTCAGATTCAGCTGCTGGATAAGAAATGAGGAGTCTTACACCACACACAAACACCAGTTCGAATTGGATCAAGGATCTGAATGTGAGAACTAAAACAACAAAAATCATTGAAGAAAATGTAGGGGTGAAGCCGTAGGACCTAGTTCTCAGCGAAGGGCTATCAGATATGAAAGCAGAAGCACGGGCAGCAAAAGACAAAACAGTTAAAGGGGACCTCATAAAAATTGAATACTATTGTTCATCAAAAGACTATAAAAAAAGTGAAAAGACAAACTACAGACTGGGAGAAAATTTTGGGGAACTGTATATCCGATAAGGGTCTCACCCAAAATATATAAAATACTTCTACAACTTAACAACAAAAAGACAAATGAGCCAATAAAAAAAATCGGCAAAGGACTTGGAAGACGTTTCACCGAAGAGAATACTCAAATGGCCAATAAACACATGACAAGATGCTGAAGACCATTCGCCTTTCGGGAGATGCAAATCGAAACCACAATGAGATATCATCTTACTCCCATTAAAATTGCTATGATCAAAAAACCCCAAAACAATAGGTATCGGCGAGGTTGCGAAGAAACTGGAACCCTCGGCCACTGCTGGTGGGAATGTAAAATGCTGCAGCCACTGTGGAAACAGTTTGGTGGCTTCTCAAAAAGCCGAACGTAGAATTACCAAATGACCCGGCTATTCCACTGTTAGGTAAATACCCAAGAGACTTGAAGGCAGCGACGCAAACAGACACGTGCACATCAATGCTCACTGCAGCACTGTTCACAAGAGCCTGGAGGAGGAAACACCAGAATATCCATTAAGAGATGAATGGATAAACAAAATGCAGTATATACGTGCAACGGGATAGCACTCAGCCATAAAGAGAAATGAAGTCCCGATGCATGCCACCACATGGGTCAACACACTTTGAAAACATGATGCTGAGTGAAATTAGCAAAAGGACAAATGCCGTATGATCTCACTTACACGAAATAAGCAAATACATAGAAACCAAAGATTATTCGTGGTTACGAGGGATGGGAGAGAAGGGGAAAGGGAGGGTTTTTGCTTAGGGGGCAGTGGGTTTTGCTAACAGTGGTAGAATAGTTTGGAAAGGGATAGTGAGAATGACTGTACAACTTGAAGAATATAATCATCGTCACTGAATTATACATGTACAAATTGTTGAATTGGCATATCTTTTGTTGTGCATATTTTCAACACAATTTAAAAAATGTGGCATGATAGATGAGAGAAGGCAAGGACAATTTCAAAGTGTAAGAATGGAGTGATCGAGTCGGGAGGGAGGGAGGGAGAGCGGTATTCACTAATTAGATTGTAGGCAAGAACTATTTTAGGTGAAGGGGAGGACAACACACAATACAGGAGATGTCAGCACAACTGGACTAAACCAAAAGCGAAGAAGTCTCCCGAATAAACCGAATGCTTCGAAAGCCAGAGTAGCAGGGGTGGGGTTTGGGGACCGTGGTTTCAGGGGACATCTAGGTGAATTGGCATAGTGAAATCTATTAAGAAAGCATTCTGCATCCCACTTTGATGAGCAGCGTCTGGGGTCTTAAATGGCCCCGCTAGCAAATGGCTATCTAGGATGCATTAATTGGTCTCAACCCACCTGGAGCAAGGGAGAATGAAGAACACCAAGGACACAAGGTAATTATGAGCCCAAGAGACAGAAAGGGCCACATGAATCAGAGGCTACATCAGCCTGAGACCAGAAGAACTAGATGGTGTCCGGCTACAACCGATGATCGCCCTGACAGGGAACACAACAGAGAACCCCTGATGGAGCAGGAGAGCAATGGGATGCAGACCGCAGATTCTCATAAAAAGACTAGACTTAATGGTCTGACTGAGACTAGAAGGACCCAGGAGGTCATGGTCCCCAGACCTACTATTAGCCCAAGACTGGAACCATTCCCAAAGCCAGCTCTTCAGACAGGGATTGTACTGGACTATAAGATAGAAAATGGTACTGGTGAGGACTGAGATTCTTGGCTCAAGTAGACACATGAGACTATGTGGGCAGTTCCTGTCTGGAGGGGAGATGAGAAGGCAGAGGGGGACAGGAACTGGCTGAATGGACACGGGGAATACAGGGTGGAAAGGAGAAACGTGCTGTCTCATTAGTGGGAGAGCAGCTAGGAGTACATAGCAAGGTGTGTACAAATTTTTGTATGAGAAACTGACTGGATTTGTAAACTTTCACTTAAAGCACAATAAAAATTAAAAAAAAAAAGAAAGATGAAGACTAAGAGCAACCGTTGGATTTAACAATGTGGAGGCCATAGGTGACAGTGAGAAGGAAAGTTTTGATGGTGAGATGGGGTGAAAGCCTGACAAAGTGGGTCAGAAAAGAAAGGGGGGAGATAAAGATGGGAGAGTTCTGACAGCTCTGGAAGAGTTGGCTTCTAAAGAATCGTGGAGAAATGACAGGTAGCCAGAGGGGGATGTGGGCTCCAGGTAAGGATTTTAAGATAGAAAAGATCATAGCATGTTTGTAAGTTGTGTATGTAAAAATGCATCATTAGCCATGTAGACTAGGGAACCAAGACTCAGAAAGTTTAAGTAGCAGAACCAGTGAGCGAAAGAGTTAACTAGCCTTTGAACCCCTGTCTGATCCACTCTACCCTGTCTGACCCACTCTGACCCTGTCTGATCCCTGTCTGACCCACTCCAGATCCACGCTCTTAACAGGTCAATGATTTTTCTTTTTAAGAATTGGAGTAGTAGTTTTTTGTTTTTTTTTTTTATGTTACAATATATCACGAGCATTTTCCACATGAATAAAAATTAAAAATTCTCATAATTAAGAGGAGAAATAGACAAATCTACAATTATAATGACAGGCTTTAGCTCACTTCTCTTAGCAACTGAAAAAAAAAAAAAAAAAACTAGCAAGGATATGGAACATTTGAACAAACTTGACCTAGTTGGCATATGTAGAACACTCACTCAAGCATGCATAGGACAAGTTTTTTTCAAGTGCACATGGAATGTAAGTTGGGTTGTAAAGCAAGGCTCACAGATTTCAAAGGATTAAAATTATGCAGAACGTATCATCTGATCACAGTGGAATTAAGCTAGGAATAAAAAACAAAAAGATAACTAGAAGATAATGAAACGTTTGGAAATTAAGCAAAATACTTTTAAATAGCCCACAGGTCAAGAAAGAAATATCGGTAGCAACTGTGAACTGAAAGACAATGAAAATATGACATATCAAAACTGGTGGGATGTAGCCAAAACCATTCTTAGAGGGAAATTTATAGCCTCAAAATATATAAATTAGAAAAGAAGACAGACTGGAAATCAATGCTCTAAGTATCCATCTCAGGAAACTAGAAAAGTTAAATAAAAAGTAAGTAGAAAAAGAAATATATAAAAAAACCTTCGACATGCATCATACTTAATGGCAAATATTTACAGCCTTTCTTGGAGGTTGGGAAACAGGCCAAGTACGCCTGCTTTCACCACTCCTGTTCACCATCACACTGGACGTCTAAAGCAGTGCAGTAAAGCAGGAAAAAAGAAGTATTAGGATTGGAATGGAAGAAATAAAAAATGCCATTATTTGCAGATGACATGATGGATTTCATCTCATGCTGATCCTATAGTACAGAGTAGAACCGCCCTGTCAAGTTTCCATGGCTGTAATATATATAAATATTTTTTAATATTTAAGGGCACAGATCACCAGGTCTTTTTGACCTCGCAGCCACTGGTTAGCGGCCAAACGTTTGTTTAACCATTGAGTCAGAATCATCTTGACAACACACAAGGAAGACAACGTGATTGATTTCATAGACAATCCAAAGGTATCGACTCGTTAAATTATTAAGATAAATGAGTGAATTCAGCAATAAGATCAATATACAAAAACCAATCGTATTTCTATATATCAGCAATAAACAATTAGAAAATAAAATTAAAATGGGGACAATGCCTGTATCCTAAAGCCCTGCTATGAAGATTAACGAGATTGTTGTTAGCTGCTGTTGAGTTGGCCCCCAACATGTGACGACCCCACGCTCAAGTGAGTGAAATGCTGCCTAGTCCTGCACCATCCCCATGATTGGCTGTAGGTCAGGCCGTTAGTATTCATGGGGTTTTCATGGGCTAATTTTCTGAAGTAGATTGCCAGGCCTTTCTTCCTATCCTGTCTTAGTCTGGAAGCTCTGCTGAAATCTGCTCAGCATCACAGCCACACGTGAGCCTCCACTAATGGGTGGGTGGGTGGTGGCTACACATGAGGGGCACTGGCTGTGAATCAAACCCAGGTCTCCCACATGGAAGGTGTGAATTCTACCACTGAACCCCTGCCTTCATATGAATGAGATAATGGGAATAAAGCCCTAGCACAGTCCCTAGCACATAGTAGGTGCTTAATATATAGCTCCTGTTTTCATCATTATTGTGGCTAATGTTATTCTTGCCTGCCCAGGGCCAACCTCAGATGGTAGGGATTGATCTCAAGGGCTAGCAAAGGCCTGTGGCTTCCCTTCACATCTCCTTTCTGGTCCTAAAATCTCTTCAATCCACCCTGCAGCGCAGTCGGGCCTCTTCTCCAGGAGCCAGAGAAGTCTGCCTGAGCCTCAGAAGATTCTAGACACAGACAAGGAACATGTTCCATTCAAAAGTGAACCTTCTCCGTTAAAAATCATGTTGTAGAAGGAGGTTTATTCACAGAGAGATGTTCACGATATAGTGTAACATGAAAAACAGCTGGACGATTCCAGTTTTAAAAAAGCGTGATTGTGTATATGTGTCTCTTTGCGTATATTTATAGAAAAAAACGATTGGTTAGGTATAAAATGCCAGGTTCTTACTATTTCTCCTGGAAGAAGATGGGGTTAGGATGAATGGTGTTTTTTTTATTCTTTTTGATATATGGGGATACATACACACACACACACATATATACCTATGTGTGTATGTGATATGTATGATATAAAGCCATTGCCTCGAGGTGATTCTGTCTTACAGTGACCCTATAAGACACAGTAGAACTGCCCCTTACGGTTTCCTAGGCCATAATCTTTACCGAAGCAGACTGCCACGTCTTTCTCCTGCAGAGGAGTAGATGGGCTCAAACCGCCAACCTTTCGGTTAGCAGCCAAGCACTTTAACCACAGTGACACCCACAAAATAATATATATATTTAGAGAGAGAGACAGACTGTTTTTATCTGACAGCCGAGACCAGGATTCCTCGGAGGGAAATACTAGGATGAGTGGGTGAGGGAGGAGAGAGAGAGAGGGACACAGGGACCATATGGGGTGCAGTGGTCACGGGAATTTTCTGGGGTGGAGGAGCTGAAGGCCATGTGAGAGCTGGACCTGTTATGTTTTGTTTGGAGCCATTGGCGCTGCTCCATAGGGACGTTCGCTTTGCGCTGCCCGCACCTGCCCCATCCTCTGTAAACATGGCCATATTCTGAACACCTTCTGTGTGGGGTTTTGTGACAATGGAGCAAGAAAGGGCCTGAGTTTCAAGTGTGAATCACAGTGGTGGGGACAGGAACAGTGACAGCGCGTACAGGCAGAATCCTAGGTCCAGAGGCAGGATGAGTATCTGCACCTGGGGAAAATACCTGACCCAGGCGTGAAGCTCTCCAGCTTCCAGCTATGGAGTGTGGGTCCCAGCCTGGATCCGACCTCGTGGAGCTGATACCCCAGCTGACACTGGGTGGCATTTATTGTTTTCGTTCTCTAATGAGCGTGTGTTACTTGCGGAGCTAGAATGAGTCTAACTGGAAAAGAATGGTTCTTTCCCTCTTGGCCTCCTGGCCCAGCCTCTGGCAGAGTGGCTGCGGGTTGATGGGTGAGTGGGGTGCAGTGGGCGCCCCAGCCAGGCACGAGGCCAAGCCTCCCCAGTCCCACGTGCCACGGCCACTGCTCAGGTAATTACGAGGACTGTCGCAGCCACGGAAAATGCTGAGGACACATGGGTATGGAACAAACAGGGTCTTAACACCGTCTCTGCTGAGACCCTAACAACGTGTGTGGTCGGGGGGGCATGGGTGGAAAACTGAAAATCTTCGATTTGTTAAGGGCATGAGATGGTGCCTGCCCTTTCCCTCTTTTTGTGCTTGTTCTCGCTGTTGCTGTGATGTTGTTTGGGCAAGAAAAATGGGAAGAGGGCTGGTGAGCTGATCAAAGTCGTGGTTAAAGGAAGGAACTTCTTTACTCCTCATCTACGTGCTCTCCCTAGTTCCTGAAGTGGACGGGGTGGGCCGAGGAGTGCTAGCAGGGGCCCAGGCCACACACCTGTCATCTTATTTCACTTGCGTGGTAATTCATACTAATTCCACGAGGTAGGAATTATTGTCCCATTCTACAGGTGAGGAACTTGAGGCTCAGCGAGGTCACACAGCTGGTACATGACACAGCCAGCAATTCAGCCCCACCATCAGGGCTGGGGTAAGGCCCCGTGGCCCTCCGGCAGGCCCGAGAGAGAACGGGGGAGCCCTGGCCCTCAGACTTACGGTGTAGATGGATTCACATGGAGGCTGCTTGGGGCTGCTGGCCGACCTCGGGTCCTGGCATTTCCGGACCGGCTGCTTCCTTGGAACCTGCACCTGTTTCTGTGGGGAGAGGAGTCAGGGCCTTGAGGGGACAAGCAGCTCCCCTGCCTCCCCTCCTCCACCAAAGACCCCCCTAGGGAAAGAGTGACCAATCGTCACCAGGTCCACAGATATGAACCGCTCAGCACCCTTCAAACATTTTCCAGGGAAAGGTGACAAACGCTCTTAAGACCTCCATCAAACCGTGTGTCAGCCTGAAGACGTGGGAAATAAAAAAGACCATGAAGGGCCTGGTCCATGGGCAACCTGGCTTGGGGAGGTGGGGCAGGTGGCAGGCACCAAGCTGGCTTGCAGGCTGACTGCTGTGGGTGGGCTCCAAGCAAGTGCCAGCCAGGCCAGTCTTCCAGTCCCCCTCTGCCACTCGCTGCCTCTGTGACCTCACGCAAACCGCCTCCCCTTTCTGCGTCTCAATTTCTTCAGCAATAGACCTCCTCTGTGAGATTGTTGTGAGGATTCAGGCAGGTTACGAGGGGTAAGTGCCTGGTACCTGGGTGGCACTCAGGAGGCCCCCAGTCCGCAAACACGCTCGTCAAGCACCTCTCGTGGGCCAGGCAGCATGAAGGGTGGACACGGTTCCTGCCCTCCTGGGGTTTAGAGTCTAGCAGGGAGATGGACTGTGGAACTAGAGTTTTACTGAAGTGTGATAAGGAGGGAAAGCCTAGCCCGGCAGGAAGGGGCATTTACGCTGAGGCCTGAGGGCTAAGAAGGTGTTCATTCCCTAGAAGGGGAGGAGAGAGTTCCAGGCAGAGGGAGCAGCCTAGGCCAAGGCCTGCAGGTCTTGAGGAATTTAAAGGTCGGCTTGGATGGAGAGGCAGACCTGCCCAGGATGGGCCTCTTGAAGAGTGTGGACATCTGAGGGCTGTAAGATGGAGGCGCCAGGATCGGGCTCGGTTTCAGAAGCTCACGCTGGCTGTGGTGTGAAGTACTAATGGTGGTCATAGAGGCAGGGCGGGGTGGCCTGCTGGGAAGTGGAAGGAGCCAGGCAGGAGGTGGTGCAGTCAGCTCCTTGCCGAGGCAGAGGGAGGCGGGCCTGGACTTCCCCCCTCATCCCAGGCACCACACTGCCAACAGTGGGACAATAACAGCGTCATCTTGGGGCAGGAGCTAATTAAAAACCCTGGCTGCCTGCCAACCCCCAGCCCATTTACTCTGGGATTAGCTCTGGAGAGCTACTTAAGTCTCAGCCAGGAGCCAGCAGCACCCCCAGTCACAAAATAATAGTGGCTCGGAGCGATGGCGCTCACCACCATGTGCCAGGCGTGGCTTGAATGCGAATGTGTCCCTCAAGGAACCTGTGAAATAGATCTTCACAGCATCTCTGTCTCACACATGAGGAAGCAAAGCCTCAAAGAGGGCAGGCGACTTGCCCAAGACCACACAGCCCGGAAATGGCAGAGGCAGACACTGAACCGAGGTCTGTGAGACTCACCCCATTCCTGACATGGAGCCATGAGAACACTTACTGCCTGGCAGGGGGTGATGACAGTTGGGGAGCACCAGTAGGGAGATGACCCTCCCTGGGTAGGTGTCACCTACAGGGTGAGCAGGAGTGGGCCAGGCAAAGAGCTGGACCAAACTGCCCAACCCACCATGCTCCAGCTTGACTATACCATTTGCTTGCTGTGTGACCTTGGGCAAATCACAACCTCTCTAAGCCTCCCTTTCCGGGGCTGTAAAATGGGAAGAAGCGTCCCTCATAGAGTTATGGTGTAGCACAAAGGAGACCACGCATGGTCTGGTGCAGAGTGGCTCTTGGAAAATGTTTCTTTTCTTCCAGGGATCAAGAAAATCCAGGACAGGGGTTGTTTCTAATACGAGGAGCCATGAACAGTACACGAGAGGGCTTGTGGCTTCCATCAGATTCCCAGAGGGGCCAGTGCCCCAGAAAGGCCGAAGAGCCTTGGTTTCTTAGAACAAGATCAAAAAGGACCTGGTGACAACAAGTAGGGTGCAGTCCCAGCATCTGGGAGCCCCAGGGAGCATGCAGGAGGAGGGTGCTCCCAGCCCCTGTGCAAGAGGCCGTGAGGAACAGGTAAGGGATGGTGGCTCACCTATTACAGGTATGGATGCATGCCTCATCAGGGCCTGCCAGGACCTACTGTGGGGTAGGCTGGCTGTCCCTTTGTCCCCCCGTGGGAGCCCTCAAGGGGGTGGGGGGAGAGGGCAGTACTGCTGTGAGCATGCTGTTGCTGGATGTGTCCCATACCTTCTTCCAGAGCAGCAGAGCTGTGCCCAGGACACTCAGGAGGGTCAGAAGGCTAGTGAAGCCAAAGAGCAGGGAGTCCTGGGAGCCCTGCGGGGGCTCTCGGTACCCTGAGTCTAGGAGGAGGAGGAAGGAAGCAGAGGGTTAGTTACCCAGGAGAAGCACAGGCACAGCTCACCCACACCAACGCCCAGGCCCCAAACTCCCTGTATTCTCCTTTACCCAGGACCCTGCTTGTAGCACTCCCCCACAAGGCCCCCTCTTCGCCTATGCCCCCCCAAATCCTGCCTCTACTCAGGTCTTCCTTTCCACATTTGCTTTGGCTAAGCCTCTTTTTTGTTTACTGCCTTGATTCTCTTTATGGGCAGGAACTACAACTTTTACTTCTTTAGGACCTCCGCCCCACACCCCTGGTGAACTCCTGGCTCCACCATGAGCTGCTTGTGGGAGCCTGGGGGAGTAATTTCACCTCTTGGGGTATTCTCTGTATCACCATTTGTGAAATGGTGATAATAATTATCTACCTCATTGAGGTGAGGAAGGTATGTAGTGAGGGTTGAAGGAGATAGGAGACATGTTTGTACTGAGTCTAGCAGGTGGCTAGCCCACTCCAGGGGTAAGTGAAGGGCACAGTCTTTCCCCTTCCTCTGAGTCATTCATCCATCCAACCATTCATCCAGCAAATATTCAGTAAGTGCCAATCATATGCCAGGCACACCAATGTCTGCTATTTATTGAGTACTTCCCATCACCAGGCACTGGCCCTTGTATGCATGATCTCATTTCACCCTCATAAAAGCCCTTGACTGGCAAGGTACTGCCATGAAGACTATGCCCAAGGTCACACCCTGGGAAGCAGCTGGACCAGGATTCAAACCCAAGTCTGAGGGACTTCCCATGGGAATTGCAAAGGCAGGTCAGAGAATCATGGCTTCTAGTGATGGACTCGTTCTTAACTTTTGGGGCCATGACCCCTTTGAGAATATAATGAAAACTAGGAAGCTGTCCCCAGAAAGATGTACATGAGCCTGTGGTCACACACATGTGGCCCCATAAACACACACCTGATTCTGTACATATCCGTTCCGCCCATTGTGCCGATGGGACACTGAGACTTGAGGGGCCAAGTGACCTATCTCAAGTCACCTGCCAGAGGGTGCCCTAGGCAGATCCATACCCCACACCTCTACCCTTTCCTCACAAAGTTGGATGCCTTGGCACGCCCACATGCCTGGGAGCATCCTGTAGCCACTCTGTTCTGCTTTGCCAAAGCTGGAAAAAAGGCAAACCATTCCTCACTTCAGACGTGGTGCCCCAAACTCTGCTGCGTGAAACCTTTGGACCCTTCACCCTGGGAAGTGCCAAGGAGGAAGCCTCACCTCGGACCAGGATGAAGGTGCCGTTGCCATCCTTTGTGATGTGTTGCCACCGGACGGAGCAGTAGTAGGTGCCAGTGGCTGACGAATCCGGCAGCTCAGGGGTGACCTGGCACTCCACAGTGTGGGTCTGGTTCTCTGTGCCCTGGCTGGGTTGGCAGTCAATAAGCTTCTTAGGACTATACTTGTTCTGGCGGTCTACGTAGTAGTAGAGGACTATGAAGCTCTTATATTTTGGAGTGTATAGGTAGGTGATTTTGCAGCCAAAGGAAATGACCTTGTTGGCCAAGGAGACCACAATGGGAGGGCCAGTGTGGGTCACCGACTGCTCTCCTGAAGGGGAAGGAAGGGAAGAGTGGCAGGTCACTCTCAGAGGCTGTCTCAAGCTCACCTGCTTCCCATGTACCTGTGGGTGCCTGCGCTTGGCTGCGTGCTTGGTGTGCACGACTCCGTATTTTCTGACGCATTCATGGCAGGGATTAGCAAGAGCCCTATTTTACAGAGAGGAAGAGTCCGAGGCACTGGGAAGCCAAGAACTTGCTCCCACTTTACCCCTGGGGCATGTCTGGGGTGGAGCTGCAGCCCTGCCCGGGACTGGAAACCACAGAGCCCACAGTCTTCATCACTCACTTTCCCAAATGCCATGAGGCCATGTTGTGTGTTGGACAGAAGCACTGTGTTATGGACTGGATTTTGTCCCCCCAAAATACATATTGGAATCCTAACCTCTCTTCCCATGGAAAAGGAGCCCTAGTGGCCCAATAGTTAAGCACTTGGCTGCTAACCAAAAGGTCAGCAGTTCCAACCCACCAGTGGTTCTTTGGAACAAAGACCTGGAAATCTGCTCCCATAAAGATTACAGCCCAGGAAACCCCATGGGGCAGTTCTACCCTGTCCTATAGGGTCGCTATGAGTCAGAATCAACTAGATGGCACACAACAACAACTGCCCATGGATCTAATCCTATCTGTAAATAGTTTTCTTTGTTATGTTAACAAGGCCATAACAGTGTAGGATGTGTCCTAAACCTAATCACTTCTGAGTCATAAAAAGAGCAGATTAGACACAGGAGCAAGCACAGACTGGGAAGGATAGATGCCACATGAAGATTGCCAAGGAACCGAGGAATGCTGGGGCTACAGAGCTGAGACAAGGATCTTCCCCCAGAGCCAACAGAGGGAGTCTTCCCCTAGACACAGGGCCCTGGATTCAGACTCTTAGCCTTCTGATGTCACTTTGAAGACTAAGGTGCGTCTGACCCAAAACATGATATTTTCAATCACCTCATATGCGTGTGAAAGCTGGACAATGAATAAGGAAGACAAAAGTAGAATTGATCCCTTTGAACTATGGTGTTGGCAAGAATATTAAATATACCATGGACTGCCAGAAGAACCAACAAATCTGTCTTGGAAGAAGTACAGCCAGAATGCTCCTTAGAAACGAGGGTGGCGAGGCTTCCTCTCATGTGCTTTGGACTTGTTATCAGGAAGGACCAGTGCCTGGAGAAGGACATCATGTTTGGTAAGGTAGCGGATCAATGAAAAAGAGGAAGACCCTCAATGAGATGGATTGACACAGTGGCTGCAACAATGGGCTCAAGCATAACAACAATTGTGAGGAGGGCACAGGACCAGGCAGAGTTTCATTCTGTTATACATGGGGTCTCTGTGAGTTGGAACCGATTCAACGGCACCTAACAACAACAAAAGCCTTCTGAACTGTGAGAAAATAAATCGCTGTGCTTTAAAGCCACTTGCGGTATTTGTATTACAGCAGCACTAGGAGACTAAGGCACACAGGTATAAGAAGACCAACGGCAGGTGAAAGATGAGAAATGAAGAGGAAGGAGGCAGGAAAGCAAAATAAAGACACCCGCAGCCTCGTGGTGGCAGACAGGAGAGGGAAGCAGGTCTCTCTGTCCAGTGGAAGGAGGCGTACCAGTCCTCATAAGAAACAAACCTGTCCTTGAATCTGAGCAGAGAGGACTTGTCAAGTCCTGACATAACAAACAAGGTTCTGAGGGCAATTTCCCCAGCCAGGAAGAATGCTCCACGTGTGGGGACTTTTCGTCCGTGGCCACGATGTTCAGTGACGGCTATAAAGGCAGGTCTGCAGAAGCCGCCCTGGATCCTGGCTCCCTGACCCCTGGAGGTGCCTCAGAAAACCGTCAGAAAACCCCACAGCAGCAGCCCTGCCTGGCTGGTCAGCAGCCGCCTGGCCCCCAGACCTCAGGCCTGCACCCGCCCCCTTGGCCTGCCCTATTCCTTGTCTCTCCAACACTGTCCTCCTCCAGCAGCCAAACAGCAGACAGTTCTAAACTGAGGTCGGCAGCAAGCAGCCAAGAACATGCAGGCCGGGTTGTTAATCGGGAGAAGATCATGCGTGAGGCTCTCAGAGGGAGCAGCAAGATTTATTTTGTCGGGGATATCAGGCATGGGCTCCTGCCTGCGGTGGGCCCCCCATGGGTTGGCGTAAGGCCAGGCTGATTTCTTCTTAGGTCTATTCAGCTCAGCTCGGAGCTGAAGCCCCAGGGAGAGGATCCCAAGGGACCTGGAAGGCCCGGGACCAGGAGAGAGAGTTTGGGCCACACTGTTATTTTGAGTTTCCTGTTGAGCCATCAAAGAGGCGCCTCCCCCCCCCAGAGAACTAAAGGTGTCAATAGTTCCAGGGAGTCTGGATGTCACAGAGGGTCACGTTGGCATCGTTTATATGATGACAGTCACTTGTGGTGAATCCACTGGGCACCATCTGCTGGGGCAGAATGGGATGGGAATTCACCCTGGACTTCATATCTCTGGACTCTTCTGCATGGTTTGGCTTTTTTTTTTAAACAATAACAGCATAATAGTTTCGTAATAAAACAGGGAGCATTGATTCAGGAGAACCCGAGGACATGCCCCACCAAGCCCCAGGTCCCCAGACCCCTACATTGTCCTTTACCCAGGACCCCATTTACAACACTCCCCCGGCAAGGCCCCCTGCCCTGCTAGCTCCCTCAGACCCTATCTCTACTTAGGGCCCCATTTCAGCCCTGTTATGCTCCCTGCCTTGATTCTCTTTCAGAGCTTCCTATTGAGCCCTGGGGGTGTGGAGACAGGGGGAGAGTTGTTTCATGATCCCCCCGGGGTGCCAGGTAGGCTGGAAGGGACAAGAGGCAAGAGGGGTGTAATGACTGACAGCATTACTCACTGTGCCCAACAACCCCACGCTGGGGGCAGGGCCACACACACAGGCCACTCTCCTCTCTGCACACCTGTTCCCGAGTCCCCTCTGCCTGGGATGCCTTCCTCCACCTCCTCACCCGGCCAACTGAAAACAAAACAAAACAAAACAAGAACCAAACCCATTGCAGACTCATGGCGGCCCCATGAGTGTCAGAGTAGAACTGCTCTGTAGGGTTTTCTTGGCTGTAATCTTTACGGAAACAGATTGCCAGCCTTTTCTTCCAAGTTGCTGCTGAGTGGATTTGAACCACCATACTCTCAGTTAGTAGCTAATCACGAACTGTTTGTGCCATCCTCACCAGTCCCTACTTTTTCCCGAAGACGTGGTTCAGGAGCTGTTTTCCAGCCTTCACCTACATCAGCGTGGTTCTCACAGCCAGCCTTCCAGACAGCGAGGAGAGTGGTGCTAGTGTTTCTTTGAGGTAGTTGGGAGGTTAGGACCTGATCAGGGTCACTCAGCTGCACCAGGGCTGCACGGAGCCCTGTCCACCCACCCTGGGACCGTCTGCTCCTCCTCTAGGAGCTGGGAAGCACCCAGGGGCGACTCCAGGACCGGGTGAGGATGAACACGCTGTCAACACAACAAAGCCAGCTTCCCATTTGTGATGGCAGGAAGACATTCATTCACCCAGTCCTTTGAAAAGATTCTCATTTTAAAAATCCTTCTAGAAAATGATGGAATCTGTTAGTGCAATTAAGTCGATCTTTACAATTCTGGAGAAATCCATAAAAATAGATGTCAATTGTTCTGTATTCTTCTGGGATTCGTTATTTTAAGGTCAGAGGGCTAGGGTCATTAAGATGCAGGGCCCTGGCTCAAGTCTGCAATAGCCGGGGAGGCTTCGGGGCAAGAACCTCACCCTCGGATGAAACTGCTGTCTGGGAAAAGTGAGCTGGTATCTGATGGGCTCAGTCAATAATGACAGCCAATCTGGAGACGCAGGGCCAAAAATGAGAACACCAGTCATGTGGCCGCGGCAGAGGCAGGGGTTCTGGGCTGACGATGTGGCTAATTGTCTCCACTGCCCTCTTCCTTTTGTGGGGTGTCAGCACCCCTGAGCCTGGTCCACAGCAGCTGCCCAGCCCCGGCCTGCATTCTGGGACCTGTGCTTCTCAGAGACCCCTTCTGGGGTGCAGGTTGTAGGGCGGCTCCAGCCCCTGCTACTTCAACTGGCTGCTGACTAGAAGCTGCCCCATGGTAAGGCTCACCACTACAGTCCGGTTCCTAGTAATTTCTGAGTCCATGAATTCTTCTCAGTTATCATTTGTATATCCAACAAACGTTTTGTGGTGGTTGTCAGCTGCTGCTGAGTTGTCCCCTGACTCATGGCAACCCCATGCACAATGGAATGAAAGGCTACCTGGTCCTGTGCTGTCCCCGTGATCAGCTGCGGACCAAATCGTTGGGATCCACAGGGTTTTCGTTGGCTGATTTTCGGAAGTAGCTTGCAAGGCCTTTCCTTCTAGTTCATCTTAGTCTGGAAGCTCTGTGGAAACCTGTCCAGCACCATAAAAAAAACCCAGGGCCGTCGAGCACCATAGCAACACGGAAACCTCCACTGGCGGATGGGTGGTGGCTTTGTGTGAGGTGCATTGGCTGGGGACAGAACCTGGGCCTTCCGCATGGAAACATTTAGGGGGCACCAGTTAGGTCATGACCCTGTCCTAGGCCCAGAGGGGGTCCCTGCCCTGGCACATGCCCAGTCTAACAGGGAAGGAGGCTGTGGAGCAGAGGGAGCCTGGGGTAAGAGGACTCGAGGGGAAAAAAAGAGGGGAGGGAGCTGCTAATTCTGTCTGGGGTGGTGGGGCGGGTGGCCGTGGCCTGGCTGGAGTGGGTTTTAGTCTCCTGGGACTGCCTAATAAAGTAGCATAAACTGCATGGCTCAAAACAACAGGACTTCATTCCCTCACAGTTCTGGAGGCCGAAAGTCTGAATTCAGGGTGTCGGCAGGGCCACATTCACTCCCAAGGTTCTAGAGGAAGACCCTTCCTTGTATCTTCCAGCTTCAGGTGGCCCCAGGCATTCCTTGGCTTGTGGCAGCATCATTCCATCTCTGCCTCCGTCATCACATGCCCATCTTCCCTCTGCATCTATCTCTCCTCTTTTATAAGGACACCAGCCATTGGGTTGGCACCCACCCTAATCCAGTGTGACTTTATGTTATCTTAACTGATAACATCTGCAAAGATGCTATTTCCAAATAAAGTCACAGGTACTGGTGGGGGGGCAGTTAGGACTTCAATGTATCTTTTTGAGAGACACAATTCAATCACAGCTGGACGTGGGGGTATGGACGAAACGCTGTCCCTGGAGGTTCTCAGTGAACTGAAGCCACAAGTGCACTTACAGGCGGGTGAGGAATAGGCCAAGGGCAGAGAGGAGAGAAAGGGCTGGGCCTGACAACATACCTTATATCAGTTAAACACCATGACCATCCTATGAGCAGCTATTGCAACTCCATTGTACAGATGATAAAACAGAGGCCCAAAGCCAAACAGTTTGCACTTAACTTCAAACCTAAAGGTTGGCTGTTCAAAACCACCCAGCAGCACCAAGGAAGAAAGGCCTGGCGATCTGCTTTTGGAAAGTTTATAATCAAGTAAACCCTAGAGCAGTTCTACTCTGCAACACATGGAGTCACCATGAGTTGGAATCAGCTCAATGGCAACGGTTTTTTTGTTTTGTTTTGTTTTTTAAGCCACATGGTCCATCAATTGGCACAGTCGGGATTTGAACCTGGGGTTGTCTGACCTGTGCTGAGGAATAAAAGCCAGCACAGGGCAGGGAATCAGAGACAAGAGCCAAGTGTGACAAGAGATGGCACGGGGCGTGCTCACGGTGGCACAAGACACAGTACCTCAGATGCTAAAGAGAGGGCTTAGCAGGCCCCTGGTAGAAGCCACACATTGTAAAAGCTCGTGGCCTGCAAAGGGCTGGATGCTCCAAGACCACGTGGGGGTTATGGGGGTGAGAGAGTGTGGGGACCAGGGGGCTTGGGAGAGACCTTCAGGGGCACCCAGGCTGCCCTGGGGGTGCCCACGTCTCACCTCAGGCCGACAGGGGCTTCAGTGGGACCCTCACATATCTCTAGGTGTGCCCCAAGAGGACACAGGGGCTGGTGTTGGTCCCATGCCCGGTGGCAGCTGCATCACGCTTTGTCCCTTGTTCAAGCAAAGGAGCTGTGTGCCCCATGAGACAACATGTGCTGTAAGCAGAAGGAACTGGCCAGGGGCTGCCTAGAGGGCAAACGGGCCAGGGAGGAGGCCTGGGTCACTTGTGAATTCCTGGGGGCTGAGGACAGAGTTATTGCCACAGGAGCCCACCTACTGAGCAGGCAGGCGAGCAGGTGTCCCTTTGATGTCTCGTGGGGACCCCTGAGGGATCCATGAAAGTGCCTGAGAGAGCCCACCTGTCTACAGCACTGTTCTGCCCAGGCAGGACCTCCACCCGTACAGCTCCCCCTCCCTCCCTGCTGCCACCAGGGCTTCAGATACCCAGTAGGGGAGGATGGGGAGACCTGGGGGGAGTGCGGGGGAGATGCGCCTCCCCCTCCATGTTCACACACAGGCCCACAGAGCCCACCCGGAGCAATCTCAGTATTCACCAAGCTCTGCACTTTGGTCATTACAGTACAGGACTCTAACTGCTTTAAGTGCCCACAGGCCTGTGACTTGCTCAGAGTTTTCCTCTGTTTGGGGGGCCAGGACTCTTCCCCTCCTGGAGGTGCGAAGGGCCTCAGGGGCAACACAAGGTGGCTTTTTGGGTGCTTCTCCAGGAGTCCTGCCGGCTCTGGTACAGGTTAAGCTGGGCAGACACTGGGGCACAAGTAGAAAAGTGCGTCAAGATGCCCCTCGGTGTTTTCTGGGAGGGGATAGATTCAATCCAGGAGGTCAGGAGGATTTGCACTGCACTCAATGGGGTCTGGAGGGGCTGCCAGGGGCTCCCGGGGGGCCTCAGAGAAGGAGACTCCAGTGGGTTCACGACAGAGTCTGGTTGGTTGTGAGGACAGGGAGGTGCCTGCGCCCCACCCCCACATGCCTGCAGACCTGCGGTTCTCCCCAGTAGCATGTGGGGAAGGGGAGGAGGGAACCCCGGGGCCAGGGAGGTGTTTCTTTGCCTGGGAGCTTGGTGAGCCTGTGTGAATGCAGCAGAGAGGGGAGAGGGCACCCTGGTGGGGAAGTGCCTGGGTGGGGGGTGGGGGATATGGACCGGCAGGAGACAGGATTGGGAAACAGTTGCCACATGGCGCCTGGGAGGGCCACCACCCCACCAAGCCCTGTCAGTGAGATTGGCAATGTTCCTTGTGGTTTCCAAGGGCTCCTGGCTGCTGCCCCACCCCTACACAACTGAGTACGGATGATTTCCTGTTGACAGCACAGACCCCCACTGCTGAGCCCTGGCCCCCCACTTTGCAGAAGGTGATGTCTTTACAACATACACCCCTCTGTCCCTCACTGCCAACCATGAGTGTCTCAAGAGCCTGGCAACTTTAAGGGCTTTAAGGAAGCCTGGGCCTGGCCAGAAACTGAGGGGCCTGGGAAGAGCCTGGCTTCCAGAGGCACCAGGCTTGGGTTCGGATCCTGACTCACCATTTAAAGGCTGTGCCACCTTGAGTGGCTGCTTCACCTCTCTGAGCCTTGGTGTCTCATCTGCAACAGTGCCGACCTTACAGGGTTGTTGTGGGATTGAAGGGGACCAGGGCCACAGCATACTGGCCACAGGGACAAGAGGAAGGCAGGGACATCAGATGAGTCCTCACTGTGTCTGGGAAGGTGTCACCCTGTTCCTTCTGCCTGCGAATGTAACAGGCCAGCAGCGCAGGGCTCACATGGCCCGGGGGCCTTGAGGCATGACAGACGCAGGGGCCAGCCCCCTCTTCCACAACTCAAGCCTCGTCACCACCTCAGGGCCTGGCTGGGCCTGGACACCGGGGAGTGGACGATGCCCTGGGGTACAGACCCCTGGCCTGTGTGTGGGTCAGGGTCTCTGAGTGGGAAGCACCCTCCCGCAAGAGCTTCCTCCTGCTCCCACTGAGGAGGGAAGGCCCTTTTCCCATCTCGCTCCTCCCTTCTTGGGAAAGACTTTGTCTATTGGCTGCTGGCCCCTGCTTCCTTGTTTTTTCTTCTTATAAACCTGCTGAGGAGGCAGCTCACCCCTGCTGGGCCCAGGAACCCCCCACTAAGTCCCTGGGGTGGGGGGTGGGAGGGGAAATGACTGGACCCAGTGTGCGCGCTGGTCTCAGCCCCCAGGCCCTCAAGTTCCCCATGACAGGACCTGACTTCAGAGCCCTGTGTGTCCAGGGGGCACAGAACTGTTTCTGCAGGTCAGAAAGATGTCTAGATCAATGCTCTGACCCTGGCTAGTTTGAGGGGGAAGGTGGCCTCCCCCACGGAGGCTCCTCCAAGGGCTCCTCACACTCTCTTCCATCCCCTCCCCGCTGCAGCTTTCCTCTGGGGCACCCACACTCAGAACTAGATCCCCCCAGGGCAACCCCGCCCCTCCCCACCTCAGCCCCTCCAGAGTCAGACCTCCCTTCCTCCCTTGCCTCCTGGGATCCACAAAACCCAGCCATCCTACTCCCCACTCCCCAGCCTGGCAGGGGCTCCTGCTGGAGGAGACTCCGGCGAGAGTTTGAAATCAATTTACAGGGTCAAGACAACCAATTAAAAAAATGGCATGCAGAGCGTCTCACTCATAGTGAGGGCACTATTTGCTGACCTGCTGGGCTCAGCTGTCCTCACACAGCTGGGTCAGACAGGGCCAGGCCATCTTGTGCAGCTCTGTAACTTTGGCCACCGTTAAGGCCGTGGAAAGCCCCTGGCCTGGAGAACCCTGGCCACAGCCTTCAGCCTGGCACAGCCCTGTTCGGTGCTCTCAGCCCTTGCTCCAGTCACTCCACACAGACACCAAGCTCTTGAGCCTTTGCCCTCCCTGTTCCTGTCTCTCCCAGGGCCTTGGGCTCACCACTCCCCGAGCCACTCTGGCAGGGTGCATGGCTCCCTGTCCAGCAGACTCTCAGGCATCACGGCTAAGCCACATGATGACAGAAGCCATGGTCCACTGGGCATGTTCCCCTTTTGCAGATGAGAAAACCGAGGCTCAGAGAAGGGACGAGGTTTGCCCAAGCAGCATGGCTAGTAAGTGGTAGAGCTAGGATTTTCAACTGGGTCCCTTTGAGTCCTTTAACCCCACACTCTTAAACACGATTCTATGCTACAATTGTAAGATCTCAAAGCAAGCCAAAAAAAACTTCTCAAATGAACTAACTACATGTTTTTAAAGAAAGCCAAACATTCAGAAGCTGTTTGTCTAGATTTGGGCCAGCTAATAGGCACTTTCACCACTCCTCCGTCAATTTGTCATGCTGTGGTGGCTTGCACTTTGCTCTGATGCTGGAAGCTATGTCACAGGTATTTCAAACGCCACAGGGCCACCCATGGTGAACAGGTTCCAGCAGAGCTCTCAGACTAAGACAGACTAGGAAGACAGGCTTGGCAATCTACTTCGGAAAATTAGCCAATGAATACCTACGGGTCACAGCAGAACATTGTCAACATTGTCTAATACAGTGCTGGAAGACGAAGCCCCCATGTTGGAAGGCACTGGACAACAGCTGTAACAACGGACTCTCACACACCAGCGATCACGAAGATGGCATAGGACCAGGCAATGTTTCGTGATGTCACCACGAATCGAAGCCTACTCGATGGCCACTAACAACAACAATAGGCAGACGTGCCCAGCAACACGTGGGGGTCAGGGGATAATGGTACCCAGAACTGACTAGGCAGCATTAGGGGGACTGCTACATTTGCCCCAGCTCCAGCAGAGCCCCTGGCTCCCACAGCTACAATGGCCCCGTGGGCCTTTTAGACACTGTCCGAAGAGGGCCAGCCAGCACCCCTCCCTCCCTGCTTCAGTGGATACTTCCCCACAAAAAGAATGCACATGTTGAATAAACTTGGTCTGTTGTTGTTGTTATTCGCCATCAAGTCAGTTCCGACTCATGGTGACCCCATGTACGACAGAACAAAACACGGCTTGATCCTGCACCATCTTCGCAATCATTGGTATACTTAAAAAAACCGTGTGTTTTGAGTGCCTTCCAACCTAGGGGGCTTACCTTCCAGCAATATATCACACAATATTCTGTTGTGATACATAGGTTTTCATTGGCTAATTTCCAGAAATAGATCGCCAGGCTTTTCTTCCTTAGTCTGGAAACCTATTCACCATGGGTGACCCTGCTGCTATTTGAAATACCAGTGACATGACTTCCAGCATCCTAGCAACATGCAAGCTACCAGAGTATAGCAAACTGACAGACAAGTGGTGGAAACTTGGTGTATACTTGTTTAAAATGTTCCAGTGACTTCCCCATATCTTGCCCTCCTTAAGCATCCCCCATCTCCTCCACCTCCTCACTCAGCTGCCCTAGCCTCCTCGCTGCCCCGGCCTCCTTGCTGCCCCAACCTCCTTGGCCCTGGCTCCCTGATCCACCTGGAACTCAATCCCTTCTATGGAACGAAGCTTCGTCAGCCAAGGGTGTGAGGGCCCAGACGTACTGATCAAAGGTATCCATTCTGTCTTAGGTCGATTTTCAAGGAAAACACTTTGATCCCCAGCTACAGAAGAAAGCCTTTCTCACTGTCTTGATTTTAGCTGAGGAATTTTGTCCTCCACCGTAACTCTGGCATCTCAGAGCTGTGCCGCTTTTAAAGGCCCATCTGAAGTGCTGCTGAGCAGACACAGGTGTGGGCTGATTGCTGTGTCCCAGAGTCCCAGCCATTTGCCTGAGCGTGAACCCAGGACGCCACAGGAGAAGGGGTGCGTCCTCCAGGGCTATGTATCAGATGCGACGGCGCCTGGCCACATGCCTGGTTGAGAAGTGTGGGACAGGCGTCAGAAGGCCACCTTTGAACCCAGAGCATGTATTACTATGGATCTTTTAGTGCCACTGCCCTGGGAACAGGGCCATCAGCCTGCTTGTCATGTCTTTCAACACCTCTGAATTACAGATGTATGAAGACATGCTTGCCCACACCTGTTCTCCAGCCTCCAGATGCTGGACACAGGGCGCACCATGGCCATGTGGGGACACAAACCAAGTGCAAGAATGTCAGACGTTTGGCCCCAGAAACACGTAAGATTCACAAGCGTGAACTGGTATTTTTACAGCACTTGTCTGACTCAAAGGCGACGGGTTTGGTTTGGTGTCGCGTTTTTGGCCTGTTTTGAAAGGTAAGATGCTCAAACATCAGAGCTCATTTGGAGGGTGGCCAGGTCAGGACAAGGAGCCCTGGTAGGGCAATGGTTAAGAGTATAGCTGCCAATCAAAAGGCTGTTGGTTCGGAACCACACCCAGCTCCATGGGAGAAAGACCTGGCGATCTGCTTCCATAGACATTACAGCCTTAGAAACCCTAGGAGCAGGTCTGCTCTAGTACATGGGGTTCTGCGAGTCAGAATCAACTCAACGACAACTGGTTCAGGCTTGGACTGGTTCTTCCCTTGTATTGTCCATTCCCTCAGAGAGGGGCATCAGGATGGGGTTGGTCAGAGAGGGGGACAATGAAGTGGGGTGGGGGCTCTTACCTCCTGTCTCTGAGCGTTGGTGAGCAAAGCGGAGTGAGGGTACCAGGCCATCCCCAAGACGCCCCCTTCAGCAAAGAATGAGTGCCTACCCAAGGTGCACTCCGGCCACAGGTGCCAGGTCCGCCACTGGGGAGGAGCTGAGATGTGTTGCTGAGAAGTGTGGAATGAAGGGAGGCCCCAAGGGCTGCCCAGACCCAGGAGAGGGTCCTAGCCCAGCCTGGGGGCTGGGGGGCCATCCTGGAGAGATGACCGTCAGACTGGGTGGTGCTCTGTGTTTTAAATTACCACTCTTCAGCATCCCCCTCCCTGCAGTTATAAAAGTGAAACATGTTCACTGTAGAAATTCTAGAAACCACAGAGAAGGAGCAAGAAGAAAGTTGAATTTGCCTGCAGTTCTGCTGCCGTGAGATCCCAGCTGTGAGCATTTTGGTCTCTTTCGTTCCCTTTCTTTCCCCAGCTGAACTATGAAAGAAGAGGAGGTGGCCACCAGGTGATGTGGGGGCGAGGGGAGGAGTTCTAAGCACAAGAAAGAGCTTGGGTGAAGCTCCTGAACTGGAGGTAGGGGGCTCAGGAGCTGAGGAGGAACTGAAAGGAAGGGTTTGTAGAGGGGAAGAGCCCAGGGCAGGGGGAGTCCCAAGAGGTGGGTGGGTGGGGTTGGGACATGGAGGGTGGCACATTGTCCTGGAAACTCCGGAAGCCCCTGTGGGCTTTTAAATTGAGAAGTGACATGATCATGTTTACATGTTCCTTGGATGTCCAAACCCTTTCCTTAATGCCTTAGCGAAGGAGTCCTAGTGACACAGTGCTTAAGTGCTCGGCTGCTAACTGAAAGGTCAGTGGTTCAAACCTACCAGCAGCTCTGCAGGAAAGAGATGTGTGTGATGGTTAAGATGGTGTGTCAACTTGGCTGGGCCATGATTCTCAGTGTTTATAAGTGATCACTCCCATGATGGCATCTGCTGTGAGTAGCCAATCAGTTTAAGGGCAGTTTCCTTGGGTGTGTGGTCTGCATCTGAATATAAGCAGAGATTCTGGCTTTTTGCTCACTCTGGATCCTGTAGCTGGCTCCTGTTCATCTGACCTCTGGCTCTTGGGACTTGAGCTTGCAGCTTATCTGCCATATTTGGGATTCATCGATCTTCACAGCCTGTGAGCAAGAGCCCTGCTCTCTGACCTGTCGATCTTGGGTTCGCCAGCCCCTGCAGCTACATGAATCAGGAGAAGCCTCTGTCCTGATCCACAGGCTTGGGACATTCCATCCTCTACAATGGCACGAGCCGTTCCCTGGATATAAATCTCTCTGTATAAATTTATACGCTTTACTAGATTTCCTTCTCTAGAGAACCCAGCCTAACACAGTGTGGCAATTTGCTCCTGTAAAGATTACAGTCTAGAAAACCCTATGGGCAGTTCTACTCTGTGATGTGGGGTTGCTGTGAGTTGGAATCAAATGAATGGGACCCAACAACCACAACAAGCCTTAGTCATTCTGTGGGATTTGTGCACCTGCCCCTCCGCACTTCAGCTTCCTTTTAAAATAGAAATGCTTCAGGCTGTCAACACAACTCCCTCCGAGGAGGACTTGCCAGGTCACTTTTATCCTGACTTCTTTTAGATCTCCACCTCCCAGAAGATCCTGTACCCTCTGGCAATAATCACTCAATGGCCCTTTTTCTGCACCTCCCTCCTCTCCCACATCCTCCCTCCATTGGCTTTTGCTCCATCAGTCACTCTCCCTGTGCCTGCCAGGGGAAGTTCACAAAGACCCTGTTGGCTGAGCTGTGCTTCTGCTGCTTCTGGCCTTGACCCTGCAGATCCCTCCCTCCTTGACTTTCCCTCTGGCTTCCTCAGCTCTGCAGCCTGCACTTTCCTCTGGCTTTCCTTACACAGTCCACTTCTTTAGGGTGGGTGCTTGTTCCTTGTAACTTGTCACATGGCTCCCACTCATGGTGACTTTGCTTGCATCAGAACAAAACATTGCCTGGTCCTGTGCTAGTCTCATGATGATTAGTATGTTTGAGCCCATTGTGTGGCTACTGTGGCAGTCCGTCTCACCAAGGGTTTCCCTTTTGTTCACAGACCCTCTGCAGATAGCCCCCAACTTACAACGGGTTCCATTCTGACTGCTCCATCGTAAGCCGGTTCTGACATGTCAAATAGCTCATTTTTTTTTTTTTTTTTTTTGGTTTTCATTACTATTGCCTTTTATTATAGTATCTTTATAAATCTGATCTTTATTTGTCTTTGGGGGTTGGAAACATTACATATGAAATTACAGATATATTTTAATACATACATACATATGTTAAAAAAATACAGAAATCATAAGAATTTACTCCAGTGTTGAAGAAGAGTTGGTAGACACTGGCACATTGTCAGTTGTGGTAATAACTCTACTTGTGGAAGGTTCTAGATTATCCCTGGGAATGGAGATGACTTTTCTGGTCAGAAAATTGGTGAGAGTTGTCCATAAGGTCCTTCTCTCTTTTTCTTCGTCTATTTCACGGTAACATCTTACAGCTTCCTGAACCGGCCTATCGACTTTAGCAAAGCAATCAGAGTTTGGGTCCATGTTTTCAAGCTACTGAAGCTCCTGATTTAGTTTAGAAAAAGCTCCAGTTGATACTTTCGCCGTAAATTTTTTTGACAACTTCTTTCCTTCCTCTTTCTCATTATTTCTTTCCTCTTCAAAATCCACCAAGTCCTCATCTGTCAATTCCCCTTCTTTATGATCTGTGAGCTGTCCTACACCGGTGATATCAAGTTCTAAGCTCAGTGTTCTTGCCATATGGACAGTTTTTCCACCCATCCCTTCCACCATATTATCCTGATCAAATGCTTGGAGCATGTTCACATAACTCAGCAATGTTTTCCAGATCCCCTGCCTGCTTTTTCCTGTAACTTCCTCCCAGGAAGATGCAATGTTGCAGCTACACTGATGGTTGTAAGTGTGATTCGTCATGACTTGAATACATCATAAGTCGGGGACTACCTCTACTTTACCAACCATGATCCTTCTCTAGCAATTGGTCTTTCCAGATAACTTGTTCAAAGTAAGCAAGACAAAGTCTCACCATCCTCATGTCTAAGAAATATCCTGGTTGTATTCCTTCTAAGATGGATTTGTTGGTTCTTTTGGCAGTCCATGGCATATTCAGTATTCTTCACGAACACCACAGTTTGAACCCTATGTATCACAACAGGATATTGCTTCCTTAGCTCTACCCACACCCTCACCTGCCCCAGGTGAGTTCAGTCACACCCCACAGGCCTCTAACATAAAGTGGCTCCCCTGTGCTTCCAACCACCGGCATACACCCATGAGACCTAGGCAACTGGATTTGTCAGGGACTGGAAGAGGGGGCCAGAAAGAGCCTAGCAGAGAAGATAGCCTATGACTTTGAGCTTGACAGACATGTAGGATGTCCCCAGATGGAGAGGACGTCTTCCAGGCCAAGGGTGCAGCAGGAGCGAAGATTCAGAGGCTGGCTTCCTCAGGGACTGGGAGTTACCCAGCACGGCTCCAAAGTGGAGTTCCAGGGTGGGGCCAGGGGCCAGGGAGAGAAGGGCAGCTGGGCACCAGTAGGAAGGAAGGGTCTTATCTAAATGTACCTGCAGGGCCAGCAGACAGCAGTGAGGTTGTGTGCAATTGTGTTCTGTGGACTCCTTGGTGATTGTTCTTATTGTAATATGGTGGCATTGGACCTTGCCAAACTTTAGGAGGAGGAATGAGAAGAATCATTGGCCCAAAGCTGATTCCTATGAGGTGGAGGTCAGACATACCTCCACCCTCCAACCTTTTTACCAATTCTAACACCAGCTGTCCCTCCCACGCACTCTCTATTTCTCTGCTGGGTTTGATTAATTCGTTCTAATGGCTACACAGAACTCACAGACCATGCATACAATTATGGGGCTTACTAGGGAAGTAACAGTTTGCAATTCAGGATCAGGATCAACTTGAAAGTAAAGGGATATAGGATACACTTCGTCAGACAGGACAGCTTCCGACCAAGACAGCTTTCAGCAAATTCTTGGCCATGCTAGCCAGCAGGCTGTGATCCGGCTTCTGTCACCAACCCTTGCTAGGGCCTGGCTTCTACTACCACTCGGGCAAGCATTACAGCTCTTTAGCTTTGCAAAGTGCCTAGAGGTACCCCACTCTGTCAGCAAATCTCCTGCCCGAAGGCACTCAGCTTTCTTGCTCCATGGGTTGGAAAGCCCACTGCACAGCCCACTGCAGCTGTCTAGTGCTGGCCTCCTGCCACATGTGCTGTCTCCTGGGTCTAGGAGGTTCTCAGTGCAGGAACCCTGGGTCCAAAGGACACGCTCTGCTCCAGGCTCTTCCTTTCGATGGTAGTGAGGTCCCCCTGAACCTCTGTGGGATTGGCTCTTTTATAAGCCTACTCTTCCCACCAAGACCACAAACTGACCGATCCCCTTGGTAGGCCACAGGCACCTTATATGCATAGTAAACCGTCCAATCCCTTTGCAAGATTGTGGTCTAGCAAATCATCTTGGCAGAACTACAAATCCAGGGCCAGAAAGGCCACATATAAAGAGAAACCCATTGCACTGCATGTATACACGTTGTCTCTGGATTCCCTCAGGCCTTAGGATAAGGTCCAAGAAAGGGGGTTGCCAACTCAAAAGGTGGCATGTTTTGATGCATTTGAACTGTAGTGTTGGTGAAGAATATTGAATATGCTGTGGACTGCCAGAAGAATGAACAAATCTGTCTTAGAAGAAATGCTCCTTAGAAGTGAGAATGGCAAGATTTCATCTTGCTTACTTTGGACACATCATGAAGAAAGACCAATCACTGGAAAAGGACATCATGTTTGGTAAAGTAGAGAGTCAGTGAAAATGAGGGAAACCTTCAATGAGATGTATTGACACAGTTGCCTCAACAATGGTCTCAAACATATCAAAGATCGTGGAGATGTCACAAGACTGGGCAACATTTCATTCTGTTACACATAAGTTTGCCATGTGTCGGAGCTGATTCCATGGCAACTAACAATAAGCATGTTTTGAATTTTGATACATGTTGCCAAGAGGCCTTCAGAGATGTGTCCATAAAGCCTATGACCAGCCTGTAAGCTAGTACCTCCCTGACCATAGGAGAACTGGACCATTTGATGAAAGACCAACCCTGTTGTTGAGCCTGGGCTGCCCTCGGTGACACCCTACCACTGCTCGTCAGCAGCAAGCAAGATCTGGCCCAGAGCCTCACAAGGGCTCTGGCTTCTGCCCTCCTCTTTCTCATCCACAGCCCCATGCAGTCCTCAGGCAAGAGAGGAACAGATACCACACCAGGCCCACCACACGCCCCTTTCCACTTTTCCAGGCTCCCTGCGCAACTTTCAATTCCCCAACCCCCAGGCACGACTCATCAGATAGACCCTGGAGGCCAAGAACAGCCAGGTCCTGCAGCCTCTACTCCATGCCAGCCCTCCTGCTGGACATGGCTGGGAGGGGTGACTCTGGCCCGGCCCTGCCTTCCAGGAACTCACATTCTGGCAAAGGCAGTGTCAGGACTACGTCTTGGGTGTGTTCAGGGGGCAGGAGTCACTGTTGCCTGCAGTGGGGAGGCTGTGGTGAGACCCTGGGCCTTTGAGGATCTTGAGTCCTGGGGGTGGCTAGAGAAGACAATGGCAGCGGGGGCCAGAGGGGCCGGGTGGGCCAGGTACACACTCACCCTGCCCTGGGGAGTTAGGCCCTGAGTCCTGTAGGTCACTGTATCCTTCTCACCCCGACCTGAAGGCCGATACCTCTGAGGGTCTCAGGGTGGCTAGCCTTGAGGCCATTGGTGGTACTAGATGTGCCTCCCTGCTGTCGCTGCAGAAGGAGGGTGCTAAGCTCCAGGGCACGGTGAGGAAGCGGAAGAGTGGAGCGGTTGGGCTAACCAAGACCTTCTAGGATCAACCCAGGCCCAAACCCAGAAACACTGCCTACTGACCTCACGTCCACTCCCTTGCCCCCTACCCCAGTCCTGTGCCTACACTCCCACGAAGATGTCCCCCACCTAAACCCACAGCGTGTGGTGGGTCAGATTCTGTTTCTGGTCCACGTTCACTCAGCACTCCTGCACCAGGAGTACTGCCTAGACCTTCTGTCTCTTCCTCTCTTCCTCCAGGCACCTCTCCTGGTGATGCTTCCTTCCACTCTCTAAGAGCTGGTTCTGGGGTTGTCTGTGGCTGAGGGAATTCACCCCGTTATGCTAGGAGTTGACTGAGTTCGCAAGTCCCCCCTCTGGAAGTTCGCTGTCCGGGTGGGAGGCGGACAGGGAAGACAGAAGTAGCCTCAGTGGAAAACGTCCCCTAATCGGTGTGCCCACAGACCACACGCAGTGTTCGCAGCCCAAGCTGGGAGCCCAGCAAATAAAGAAATGGCAGCATACGCATTCAATGGCACCCTCCACAACAAGGATCACCACGTGTTTTCTGTAAAGGGCTGAGGAGTAAATATTTTAAGCTTGGCAGGCCAGGGGTCTTTGAAACAATTGCCCCAATCTGCCATAGACAATATGTGAACAATGAGAGTGGCTGGGTTACAATAAAACTTTATTTATAGACATGGAATTTGTAATTTTGTACAATTTTCACATGTCATGGAATTTTCTATTGAGTTTTTCAACCATTAAAAATAAAAAAACCAGGCTTAGCTCACAGGCCATACAAAAACAGGCGGTGGCCTGGATTTGGCCCACGGGCCGTGATTTGAGACCCCTGGTCTATGGCAACAAAAAGTAAGCAAACTAGAGCTGCATCGTTGACTAAAACTAACCAGCTGCCGTCGTGATTTTCTGACTCACGGCGACCCCATGTGTGTCAGAGTAAAACTGTGCTCCACAGAGTTTTCCATGGCTGAATTTTCAGAAATATTGACCGCCAGGCCTTTCGTCCAAGGTGCCTCAGGGTGACCTCCAATCGTCAGCTGAGGGCATTAACCGTTTGCACCTCCCAGGGACTCCCACCATCAACTAGATACATCTTAAAAGAGCTAATGTTTCATGAAAGAAGCAGGTCGCAAGAGAATACATACAGTGTCATTCAGACTATATAAAGTTCAAAACCCGGCAAAACTAGTCTGTATAGTTTAGGGATAAGTAATAAATGATGAAACTAAAAAGACATGCCAGGAAGCTAGTGTCCTAAAAGTCAGAAGGGTGGTCCCTCTGAGGGGAGGAAGGGCTGTCTTTGGCGTGAGGGAAGGCGGCTCTGTGGCACTGGCAAGTTTCTCTTTCTGACCCAGGTGGTGGTTCCACAGACTTTGTTTTATAGTATTTATTACACAACACTGTACTTTTCTGTGTCTGTATTATATCTCACGCCACCATCCGTCTGTGAGTTTGTTGTACTGTGGTGGCTTGCCCGTTATTGTGACGCTGGAAGCTATGTCACCATATTCCAAATATCAGCAGGGTCACCCATGGTAGACAGGTTTCAGCAGAGTGTCTAGACTAAGACAGAGTAGGAAGAAAGGCCTGGCCATCTACTTCCGAAGATGAGCCGAGGAAAACAGAACATTATCTAATTTGTTTGCTTTGGACAGGTCACATCATCAGGAGGGATCAGTCACTAGAAGATGACATGGTGTTTGGTGAAGGAAGGCCAGCGAGGGCGGGGGAGACCCTTGTTGAGATGCACTGGTACCATAGATGTAATGATGGTCTCAGACATGCTGGCGATCATGAAGATGACTCAAGACTGGGCAACACTTTGTTCCGTTGTACAAGGATCGCTATGAGCCGGAGCCGACTTGATGGCCCTATCTATTTCTCTACCTTTTATATCTCACAATTAGAAAAGAGAAAGCAATGATGATATAACCTATCGGACCAGCGCCTGAACCCCTACCTGACAGGTATTTATAATCCACTCAGAAAGGTTTCATACCCCACTGCTTGGTCCATCAGAACCTCTCACTGTCCACTCCCCGCTCTGTTTTCCTGCCTTCCACCGTTATTCATGCTGGACCTGCCCGTACCCTCCAGCTCTGGCCTCCTCCCCTGAGCACCTAGCTAGCTCTTTACCAGGACTAGGCAAAGATGAAAAGCAGGGGCCGATGGTGACAGAGGCCGGAGCTGCAGAAGAGAGGCAGGAAAAGGCAGTGGCTGTTGACTGTCCTTAAGGTGACAAAGGAAGCAGTGAGTGGCACCTGAGCCCAGAGAAGCGGGGAGGGCAAGCCAACCTGGTCAGTAACTTACCCCCAGCCATGTTCTGGGCCAAGTCTCATGGTCTCCATGAGACTGAGAGTGGGGCTGTGGCCTGTTCCCTCCCTGTCCCCCCAATGCCTAGAGCTGGTCCTCCCCTAGGATATCTGAGAAATAAATACAGCCAAGAGGCTGGAAAGGCCCAGAAGAGAAAGGGAACTGACGTTTGATGAGGGAACTGAGGCTCAGAAAGGTTATGTAACTTGCCCAAGGTCACACAGCATTCAAGAGAAGGAGGCTGGACTCAAACTCAGGTCTGTCTGGTCCCAAAGCCCTTGGGAGTGACTGAGGCCTGGTGGAAGTAGGGTGAGACAGGTGCCGTGGGCTTGGATGGCTTGCCTATTATGGGAGAGCAGCTGCCCATGAGACTATCAGTGCCTTTGGGACCTCTGAAAAAAGTGGAGTTTGTAGAGAGCTCAGGAGACCAGGAGAAGGAGAAGGAGGAGGAGGGCTGGGAGCAAGCGAGGTCCTGGGGCTCAATCCCAGAGTGGGCTGGAGAACAGCAGAAAGTACGGGGTGACTCCAAAGGAGAGCCAGTGGGTGTTGTCAAGGTTCAGAGCAGATCTGAGCAAATTTCACATTTTGATTGGCTTTACTAGGCTGGCAGGTGGCTGATATTCATTGAGCACTAAGCACAGAGCCAGCACTACGTCCTCAGGATGTCCTGCGAGGCAGGCATTGTCATTGTAGCCATTGAATAGATGAGGCAATTGAGGCACAGCTACATTAAGTGACATGCCCAGGGCCCCAAGGTGAGCAACAGAGCTCAGATTCAAGCCCAGGCTGAACGCTCCTGGCCTGCACCCTTAACCCCAGATCATACATGGTTCAGGGACACCACACAGACACGGTGACCCTGGACCTCAGTGAGGACTCTGCCTCTGAGATTCCCTGCGGACACAGCTCAGAGCAACAGTTGTGTCTGGTGCTGGCAGGCGGAGAGGACGTGGCTGCACCACGGCTGATGATGGCTGAAGTCGGGGGGGGGGGGTTTGGAGGCTGTGGAGGAAGTGGGATTCCTGCCATTAAACCCCTGGAAGCTCAGGGAAAGGAGAATGGGGGAGGGGCACGCAGCGACAGAGAAACCAAGCCGGACCCCCACCCCCAGTAGGACCAGGAAATAAAGGGGCCTGCCTGCCGCTCTGCAGGGTTCCATGAGACCCATGTGGGTTTTCACCTCTTATGAAAGAGCCCAAGGAACTTCTCTTTTGTAAAACCACTTTCGGCAATAGGGGAAAAGGTTGTTTCTCTCTGCAGTGGAGACTGTTACAAAATAGCTTTTGGGCTGCCGGCGCCCCACAAAGCCTCTTCTCCTTAGTTTCTGGCAAAGGCAGGTTAACTAATAAGCAAAGTAAGCACCGGCTTACTTGTGCTTACTTACTAATCCATAATGAACAATTTCAAGTGGGTTTCACATCTTTGATTTGATGGAAAGCGTGTGAAACTGTTCACTACAGGTTGGTGAGTAAGCACAAGTAAGCCCGTGCTTACCTTGCTTGCTGTACCCCATTCCCTGTCAGGGACTGTACATTTGAGGAGGTTTTGGTTTTGTAGGAAGATGCTGTGGGATTGGGAGAGAGACAGATGCCAGCCTAGAAGCAAGATCTTTGAGGTGGTGAAAAAAATGTGAAATTGTTCGGGATCACAGGTAAGCCCTGGCGGCGTGGTGGTGATGAGCTCACCACCAGGCGCTCCTTGGAAACCCTATGGGGCAGTTCTACTCTGTCCTATAGGGTCGCTATGAATTGGAATTGACCTGATGGCAACGGGGTTTTTACCTTACTTACGGAGGACTCTGACACAGGTTACCCGGATGTACCTGGTTTCCTCTTGGGGAGGAGGACCACACAGAGAGAAATGACGGGAACTTGGGGAAATGAGGTTAAAGATAGCCAAGGGTGAGGTCAGGGGCGTTGTCACCAACAAGCCATACATCTGGGGGCCATCACTGGCAGGGTGGAGAAAGGGACACAGGATGAGATGGACGCACTCACAAAGGGCCTGTGGTGGGGACAGGTCAGCGTGTGCCCCCCAGGGGGTGACATTTTTCTGTGAAAAATGATCTTTGCAAAGAGAGTTGAAGAGGAGCCCCCAAGCCCATCAGCTGAGGCCCTGGCTCCAGGCTCGGGCCGACCTGGGTCTGAACCTGCGTCTGCTCACCCCATAGGCCTTGGGAAAGTCACTTGGGATCCTTGGCCTCAATTTCCCTGTCCTCAAAGTAGTGCTAATGAGGATACTGCATACCCTGAGGGGGGCTACAAGGGTGGGCTGAGTGAGTGGGAAGCACCGAGCACCGTGAAACCAGTTAAAACCAGTTGCCATCCAGTTGGCTCCGACTCATGACTCACGGCGACCCCATGTGTGTCAGAACAGAACTGTGCTCCATAGGGTTTTCAGTGGCTGGTTTTTCAGAAATAGGCCACCAGGCCTTTCTCCCAAGACACCTCTGTGTGGACTTGAACCACTAACCTTTTGGTTAGCAGCCAGTCATATTCACTGTACGCACCACCTGGAGACATCTAGCATAGTGTAAGTGCCCCACAGAGGTGAGTTTGTGACGATGATAATAATTGTCATTACTTATGGTATAAACGAAAGGCAAGGGGTGAAGTCAAATGGGGAAAGTTGAAGTGAATGTGAAAGACTGGAGCCTAGCCTCCACCCTGGAATGGAAGAGGCTGGCAGATGCCCAGGCCAGGGAGGGACAGAGAGCAAGAACCTACTCAGCAGTGCCCCCAGTGAGACTGGGCAGAAGGGGGCACTCCTGGGGGCTCTCTGACCTGGGTGAACTCGCCCGAGGACCAGGATCCAGGCCACCTGGCAACTGAGGTTTTCTGGGGTCAGAAAGGGGGATCAGTATGGACCCCTGAAAACACGTATCTTCTGTGATAAGGACCTGGCCTCTGGTTGTACTTCAGGAAGCAGGGGTGCCACCCTCTCTGATGACAGTGACAGTCTTGTATCCCCAGGGTGCAGTGCTCTGTGGCTGGCTGCTGGCCTCCCTGCCTCTCCATGGTGAACCCCAGCAGGAATACCAAAGATGGCTCTGCCACAGTTTCAACTCTGAGAACTACCTGTCCCCCCCACCCCCCCAGTTCCGCTGCAGTGGCATTCGTGGCTGATTGCTCAGGTGGCAGGCTGTCTGTCCCCACTAACCCCTGGTCCCTCTGGCCACAGGAACACCCACCTACCTCCTTCAAGTACGTGAGAGGTCAGGCTGTGCCTGGAAGGAGGCTATTAACACAGCCCTGTGGGGTGAGGACTGCTCCCGCCCCTCCCAAAGCCACCTTGGCAAGGCATTAGCTAAACATCTTCTGGGTCCCTGAAGGTTTCCCCTGTGAAGTCTGTGATGTTCAAACAGCAGCCAGCAAGTCCCCAGAAACAGGTCCCAGGAATTAGCCACATAGCTGTGCGATGTGCCAAGTGAGAGGACGTGCGAAGGAGACAGACATACCTCCCATCTGCAGGGTCCAGGAGAACAGGAGCAAACCCAGGAGCCCGGAGGTCATGAGTGGGCCGCGTGGGCGCCGGGGGTCCAGGGCGGACCCACCGCCACAGAGGCCAGGTCTCTTCGTGGGGAAGGCTGGGGTCCCTGTCCCTCCTTCCTCTTTTGTTCCTGGAAAGGACAGCCCGCTGGCAGCAGCAGTTCCCCTTCTGGCGCGCCAGGCTCCTCCCCGGCGCCCTGATGCTTCCTCAGGCCTCCCTCAGTCTCCTATACTCACCCCGGATTTTCAGCTCTAAGCCTGACTGCAGCACCCTGGCCGGGCGGGCTGGCACATGAGGAATCAGGGCCCAGGCTTGTCCAGGCCACACAGCCAGGAGGAGAGCTGGGCTGGGCCTGGGGCCTCCGGAAGCCAGAGCCCTCTCCACCCTCCTGGGAGCCTTTGTGGAGGTAGCCGGCCCAGAGTGCTTCAGGTGACAGAGAAGAGAAGGCCACAGGGCTCCCAGGAGTAATCAAGGCTCAGTTAAGTGCCTAGCTTCTGAAACCCTTTGAAGACAAAGACCACATTCACCCAAACTTCCCCTCCAAGAGATTCCAGGACCCTTTGATAATGCGCTTATCAAAGAGGAGGGGGTGGGGGTCGAAGTGGTTAGGGGAATAGGGGAAGAGGCAGGCTGTCAGGGGAAGGGGCAGGGTCTACACTTCTCCACTCCTGAGAATGTCCGACGCCTCTTGGTGGCAGCTGCCTGGCGTTAGCCAGCGAGGGCCACCATGGGCCCTGCCACAGAGGCTCAGGGACACCGCCACCCACCACCGCAAATGCCACTCCTTCCTGTGGCTTCCCTAAACCTTCACCCCCCCCACCCAGTGAGACACACAAATGCTTCCCCATCTGGCTCCGTGTGGCAGCCCCCACCACGCAGGCGTTTAATTGTTCAATGCCGGCCCCTGTCTCCCACAAGGCGGGGGCTCTCACCCTCAGTACCATCCGGCCCAGCACCGGGCCAAGCAGAGAGTTTAGCTGGAGGGGGTGTGGGGACCGATGTGCTTGAAGGAAGGGGGGCCGAGGGGCTGTGTGGGAGGGTCTGGCACCCCAACATGCAGAGGGAGCAGGAGGAAGCAGATGCTAGGCGCTTGCTGTGAGTTGAATTGAGTCCCCCAGAAGAGATGTGTACCCCTGTACCTGTGAACGGGGCCTTCCCTGGAAACAGTTTGGCAGATGTGATTGGTTCCCATGGAGCAGAGTGGGTCCTGATCCAATCTGTGTGGAGTCCTTACAGAAGAGAAGAGACAGGGAGACAGAGGCAGGGATGATGCCACAAGCCAAGGAACGTCTGGGGCCATCAGAAGCTGGGAGACGAGGAAGGGTCTTCCCTAGAGCCTTCGGAGAGAGCGTGGCCCTGCCGACACCCTGGATTTAGGCTCCCACCCCCCAGAACTGTGAGACCATACAGTTCTCTTGCTTGAAGCCCTGGCGTGTGGTCCCTGGTTACAGCAGCTTTAGGAAGCTCATCCTGCACTTTCTAACTCTTCCTCACCTAGTGCCCACCGACCCTTGGGATAAATGTTATTATCCAAGTTCTACAAAAGAGAAAACAACAGCCCCGAGTGGCTAAGCAATTTGCCCGTTCAAGGTGGTGGGTGGGTCAGGATCTGCCCCCAGGTGGTGGGATGCTGAGTCTTTCTCCCCACCCCCTGCTGCCTCCTCACCTGGGCCCAGGTGCCTTGCCTGCAGCCCCCCGTGATGGCACAGCACCGTCCAGTTTGGGTGTGTGGCCTAAATCCCAACTGCTCTCCCTGGGCTGTTTTGCAGATGAACGAGGAGAGCCATTTCCCACCACCTCCAGGAGGGCCCAGGCTGGTGCGGGACGCCCACCAGGTGAGGAAGACAGATGAGCAGAAGACAGTCCCATTGTCGTGGGAGCAAGGGGACCGTGGTATTGACTGTTGATCCATCACTATGATGCATGATCACACGTGTCACAGATAATCTGCTTCACGCTGTGCCCGAGATCCTGGGGTGCGGGCTGTCTAAGCGCGATGCCGTGGTGATAGACGTCACATTAGCGCTCACACTCCCAGGGAGCCCTGCGAAGGCATCGGCCTGTGCTGCCGTGCAGCTCTTTATGGCTTGGTGTCGGGACGAGGCAGAGGTGCCAGGCAATGCTGGCACTGCCTTCGCTTCAGCCCCAGGTGCCAGCTCTTTGCTGCTCGCCTGCCTGCCCTGGTGCTGCCCTGCCTCATGGACAAAGACCTCCAGGTCCCCCCACCCTGTCGTGCTCTTCATGCTCCAGCCCTGCACTCCTGGAGCCCCCAGCCTCCTGTACACCTGGAACTCGGACTTTTGGCTGCCGAGTCTCCTGTTGGCTTCACTCATCTTAGCATGTCCTATGGCTAGCACAGAGCTGCCATGTGGTATGTGTCCATACATATTGGGAAATGAGTGTATGGACGGATGGACGGTCGGATGGACGGAATGATGGATGGATGGATGGGTGGATGGGTGGGTGGATGGGTGGATTGGATGGGTGGATTGGATGGGTGGATGGATGGATGGATGGATGGATGGATGGATGGATGGATGGATGGATGGATGGATGGGTGTGTGGGTGGGTGTAAAGTGGGGCTTCCAGGCTGGTGGGAAGATGAGTGCCTAACATTGCACCTGGCACATAGCAGGCCCTCACCAGGCCCCAGTGGGATGGCTGGGCTCTGGGGGTGGAGTGGGAGGAGGGCTGCAGAGCACCAGGCGGAGTGTGACTAGAGAAGAAGAGGCTGGGGTCCTGGGTTATTCTCAACTTCTGAGACACCTTGCCCCACAGCCTCCTGGGAAGAGGCAGGGGTGGCCCTGGGCAGGGAGCCCAGTCTGGCCCTGATTAGCCCCAGGAACCAGGATGATGGAAACGAAACCACAGTATATTCAGAAACCTCGTTTTTGTCAGAATTTTGATCTCCTTTCCAGCAAGGTTTTTGCTTAAGCGGCTGCTAAGCAGTGAACTTGCTGCTCTTGGATCTGTCTGCTTCTCTCACCCCGTGTCCTCCCAGGGACTGCAGATAAGTGAATCAAAGGCCCCAGAGGCTGAAGGAGGAACAGAGGGAACATGGCTCTGCTAGGCTTCCCAACACATTTTAGCCACTTGCTCACTTCCAATCAGCCACCCGTCGGTCTTTCTGTCCACCCATCTCTCCATTCATTTTTCCATCCATCCATCCACCCACCCACCCATCCATCCATCCATCCATCCATCCATCCATCCATCCATCCATCCATCCATCCATCCATCCATCCACCCATCATCCATTCATCTATTTGTCCATCCACCCAGCCACCCACTCATTTACCCACCCATTTAACCATTCATCCATCCACCCATCTACCCATCCTCCCACCCATCCATCCACCCACCCATCCATCCATCCACCCACCCATCCACCCATCCATCCCTCCATCCCTCCATCCACCCACCCTCCCACCCACCCACCCATCCATCCATCCATCCATCCCTCCATCCCTCCATCCCTCCATCCCTCCATCCACCCACCCTCCCACCCACCCAGCCACCCAGCCACCAACCCATCCAACCAGCCACCCACCCTCCCACCCACCCCCACCCAGCCACCAACCCATCCACCCATCCATCCCTCCATCCCTCCATCACTCCATCTCTCCATCCCTCCATCCACCCATCCTCCCACCCACCCAGCCACCCAGCCACCCACCCACCCATCCATCCATCCATCCATCCATCCACTATACATCTATCCTCCTACCCAACCACCCATCATCCATCCATTTGTCCATTCACCCACCCACCCATCCATCTGTCCAACCACCTCTCCATCCCTTCGTCATTCCATTTATTCAAATTTTGCCCAGGGCCTGCTCTGGGCTGGGCACTGGCCTCAGCAGAAGGATGCAGACATGAAAGACCCCAGCTTGAGGAGTGCATGCCCAGTGTGAGCAAGTGACCATCCCATTACAATGTAGTACTAGCCTAGCTAGCACTTTCAGAGCAGTTACTCAATGCCGGACACTGTTCAAAGCGCTTTTAATCTGCTAACCAACAAGGTTTCACTGCCATCCTATGAGGTTGGTACTACAATCACTTCATTTTACAGATGAGGAAACTGAGGCACAGGGAGGTTAAAGTAATGTGATCTGAAGGGGCCCCAGTGCCTGTGCACCTAACTGCTACTCTAGCCCACCTCAATGCTGAAGTGTGTCCAGGACAAGGAGGAAGGCAGGGGAAGAAGTGAATTACCTGGAGTGGAGGGAGCAGGGGTGCCCAGCAAGGCTTCATGGAAGAGGTAACAGCCCAGAAGGAAGAGGAATTTGGCAAGGAAATGGGGTGGGGGGATGGGAGAGAGCAGACTTCCCCTGTGCTCCCAAGGCTTCCAAACTGGGCCACAATTGTTGGCCTTCATTTTCAGTTTAGTTCCACAAACACTTAAGTGCCTACTGTGTGCTGTGTGGTACATGGCGGTCCATAAGCCATGGCTTTGCCCTCAAGGCACTCCCTACCTAGGAAGGGAAACAGACCCGCAGACAAAGTTTCCAAGTGCCTGCGAGGCTGCCCCGTTGTAGGTTGTAGGCATTAGGGTCACCAGCTGCTGGGCCTTCTGGGCCTTTCCTCTCAAAGTAGCTGCCTGTGGAGGTGCACGGGAAGCAGAAGTGCTGGGGGAAGGGGCCACTCCCCTCCATTCCCCTGCTGTGGAAAGTCACTTCCTCCTTCCCCAAAGGCTCTAGTCTCAGGAGCAGCCTTCATAGTAACCTGTGGCTGAGACCACCAGCCTTTCTCCTCCTCCTGTCTTCGTGGTCCCCACTGTCTAGGCCACCAGGGGCTGGTCAATAGACTCCTGGTTCCTTCCATCCTCCCTCTCAAGCACCTTCACATTAGAAAGGGTGGGTGTGGAGGGCCCGTCCTAGCAGCACCCAGATTTTCTCTTGGGGACTCCCTTGAACCATGTAGTAGCCCGGTAGTTGGGTGGCATTGACCCAACGCCCCACTCTGGGAGTGGACATGACCACTAGGCCAATAGGTTGGATTTGGCACCTATCTAACTGTGAGCTGAGCGGACCCACAACGGACTGGCTTCCTTCCTCGAGAAGAGATGAGGTCTCTGTCACTGGTGATAAGCAAGCCCATCCAGAGGACATTCACCCTGCATGCTGCTGGGAGGGTCCCAAGCTTCTTCTCAGTTCAAGCTCCCTTGTATTTATGGCTGTTTATTAAGCATTTCTTCTATGCCAGGCACTGTCGTAAAGGCTTTTCCCGTACCGACGACTTGAATCTCACAGAAACCATGTGTGTGGGCAGCTGTTAACGTTGTCCCTATTTTACAGATCAGGGAGCTGTATTTCAGAGTGCACGAGCCACCTGACCAAGGTCACACAGCGAGTAAGCAGTGGATTGGAACTCCCGCGACTGAGCGTTTAACCACTGTGATATCCTGTTAACTCACCTGATTCCTCTAGCAAGGCTGGTGGGCTGGTCGTAACCCTCATTTTACAATTGTAGTGATGGAGAAAAGACACTAAATGACTTGGTCAGGCCACAGAGGGAATCAGAGGCACACTGGGACCAGAATTTGGGGCTTTTTTTACTGGATAGATGCCCAGAGCCAGGCAAGACTTAATGAGCCCTGGTGGCCTAATGGTTCAGCCCTTTTGGCGGTTTGAACCCACCCAGTGACTCTGCAGAAGAAAAGACCTGGCGACCTGCTCCTATAAAGAATACAGCCAAGAAAACCCTATGGGGCAGTTCTACTCTGTCACATAGGGTCGCTATGAGTCGGAATTCACTGGACAACACCTAACAAGAGGCAAGACTTTCCTGCTAAGCTCCATTGGAGGGTGGGGAAGGCAGCAAGTGTCCCCCTTTCCAGCCCTGCCACACTGAAGAATAGTCCGAGCAGCTGGGGTGAGGGTGGGGGTGGGGGGACAACAAAATTAAGGTGACTCCATTTTTCACACAAACATTTGTTCCCTGTCCACCGTGTGCCAAGGCCTTGTTAGGCTTGGGCATGTGGCACAAATGTCTCCCCGGAAGACAAGCCGACCAGGAGGCTAACCACTGGAGGTCCCCGGTTGCAGGTGCCAGCAGGAAGGTCCTGCGCTAATGGTGGCACTCCCTGCGCGGGGTGTCCCTGGTTGTCCTGTGCCCATGGCGCCACCTGCTGGCAGAAGTGGGAACGTTCCCAAGTGAGATCTCTTCCTCTCCATCTCTCTCTCTTCTTCCATCTCTCTTCCTAGGGGTCTAGGGGGTCATGGCCAGCCCCGAGGCGGACACCCATCGAGGTCAGGCCAGGGACTGAGTGGCAACATGATAGGGTGACAGGGCAGGGTGGGGGATGGGGGCAGAGACAGGCAGAACCAAGACTGTGGGGCAGGGTACAGGCAGGGCCCACTGTAGGACCCAGACATGCAGTCCATAATCTGGGTGTGCATCTGTCTGCCCTCCATGCACAGACCATGCCTGAGCCAGGTCTGGGTCCCACTGCCTGGCATGGGACTTGGCTCAAAACAGGTGAGTGGGGAATGAATGAATGAATGAATGAATGAAGGAAGGAAGGAAGGAAGGAAGGAGAGGTCAGGAACCCATACCATTGAGCTCAGGCTCCCTAGGGCAAAAAGGCATCGAAGCAGGAAGGCAGCTGGGGACAAGCCCAGGCTGTAGGGGCCAGGAAGGTGCCCAGTAGAAGCTGCACCTCAAGGCTGCCTCCCCGCTGCCTTCCAGCCAGGGACAGAGGCTCGGGCATCCCTAGAAGCCCCCCTTGGAGCCTCGTTCTGATAAACTGCTTCAGCTTGAAACACTTTATCAGTTGGTTATTAGCCACCAGGCAAACCAGTCCCATGGCTTTGCAGGCTCCCCATAGCGAGCTCAGCCAATTAAGGAAGCAATTAGCCTCCCAGGAGGCCAATTCATGCACTGTCACCCCACAGGGGTCTGTGGGACACCACAGGCCTCAGGCTCCTGTGGGTAGAGGGGGTTTGTGGTGGAGTGGAACAGGGCACCCGCTAATTGTGCTGGTCCCACCCCAGGGGTTCTGATTCACCAGGGGGCCAGGGAATCTGCATTTCAACAGACCTTGGGTCTCACACCTGAGAACCTGCTCCTGAAGCCCGTCCCAAAGCAGATCCTCCAAGGGCTGTGAATAGGATAGTGGGTGGTTCACCAGGAGGCCTGCTCCAAAGGGAGGAGCCCTTCAAGAAGTCTGACCCTCCCTCCCCTCCTCCCACCACCCACCTCCCCCTGTCTCCCATCCTTCCTTCTCCCACCCGTCCTCCCTCCATCCACTCCTTCCTCTCCTCTCCCCCCTTCCCATCTCCTTTTCCCTCCAACCAGCACTTCCTCCCTCCCCCTTCCCCTTCCGCCAGCCCTCCTTCCCTCCTCCTCTCACCAGCCCCTCCCTCCCCCACCAGCCCCTCCCCATCTTACCAACCCTCCCTCCTTCCCCCACCAACCCTCCCTTCCCCTTCCCTCTCTCCTCCCCCCCACCAGCCCCTCCTCCTCCCACCAGCCCTCACTCCCTCCCCCTCCCCCAGCCCTCCCTTCCCCTCTCACCAGCCCACCCCCTCCTCTCTGGAAGGTCAGCTATGGGTCCTAGAAGAACAGGGCACTCAGAGAGCAGACCTGGGCTTTCCTCCCAGCCTTGTCTCCTGCATCTGGAAGTTGTCCAGGGGCCTCTGGGGGGAGGCAATGTCCTCGTCCAATTCTCTCTGTTGGGGAGCAGCAGAAGTGACAGAGGTGAAAGCAAAGAGTGGGGTGCGGACTGGAAGGCGGTAGTTCTAATTGTAGCCTTTGCTGAGCCTCTCTCTCCCTTGTGCAGGTCCCTTGGGGGCGCCTGGGAGGTTCGAGAGGAACAAGAGGGTCCAGCCAGCGTAGATGATGCGTGCCAGGTTAGGGAGGAGGAAATCTGCAGGGAGGAGGCCTGGGGAGGAGCATCAGAGGAGGTGCCACAAAGGGAGACAACGGAGTGGGGGAGGGGCGGGAAAGAGGGGCTTCCAGGGGTCTCCTCCCCTCCACTTGCTCATTGGGAGCTGATCTGGGAGCTGAGTATGCCTGGCCCCTGTCAGGGTTCCAGTGGTGGGGTGTGAGGAAGCTGGGGGGCGGGGCACGGCAGGGGGTTCTGATGGGGACTCTCCTTTGGCCTGGGGGCCTCCTTCCTCAGGAAAACTGCTGGGGGGCCCCCCCGCCCCTCGTTCTCCACTCTCCTCTCAGCTTCTCTCTTCTCCCTTCCTCTTCCCACTGCTCTGTGACTAGGCCCCCCTCCACCACTCGCCTGCCCCATCCGTCCGCTCCCCGACCCCCATGCCTGGGGAGAACTGGGTTCAAATCCTGAAGGCCTTAGGTTCAGAAACAGCAAAGAGCCTGGGCCAGCCCCTCTCATCCTAACAGGGGTCCAGAAGTCTCCTCTCATGATCCACAAGGAAGTTTGGTTTGCTCATGTATTCATTCATTTATTCAACGCACCTCTCCAGGGCATCGCTGTCCTGTCCTGGGTGCTTACTTTCCAGGGCAGTGCCCGGCGCCTATGAACCCAAATCAAAACCCAGTGCCCCAGCGTGAAGGGGGCACAGCCCAGATGAGGCTGAGCCTGCTACAGAGTCCAAGGCTCAGTAAGAAGCTTCCAGAAGTAGACAAGAGAGGGCCAGCCAAGGGGCTGCACAGGGGCCCAGGGGAGCCTGGCTGGACAGACCTTCCCCTCCACCTGTCCTCCTCCTGTGAAAACTGCCTTCTCTCTCCAGCACCAACAGTTGGACGAATAAAATCATTTATTTTTTCCTTTAAGAAAATGACTGGTATTGCAACTAGTACCGATTTCTCCTGCTTTTCATTTTATGTGTATAGATTTTCAGCCACATCTGAGTTCAGCAGTTCCTGAATCGGGCATCAGACATGAGATGTCTTCAGAGTGGAAAGGCTTCTGCTGGAGGACAGTTCATTTGGAAGTTAGAAACTTCCGCCCTCACTGGACCTAGAAACCCTTCTGCACCAAAGGCCAGCAACACTGAAGAGAGGGTGCCAGAAATCTCCGCGGGACAGGCCGACTGACAATAACCACTGTCCATCCTTTGTGGGGATAGAAAACAAGGATGGAAAATGTAATTAATGTCACTAAGTTGTACCCGTGAAAATGTTAAATCAGCAAATGTTGTGTTATATATATTGATACAACAATTTTTAAAAATTAAAATGAAAAATCAGCCAAGTTGAGATCTTTGGATTCTGCTCCTTGATTTTTCCAGCAGGTCACAGTGGACTGGGAGGGTCCCCAGGGCCCTGGATGCCTTAAGATTTCACTGACCCCGGAGTCTCTTCCCCAGGACACCCCACCCCCGCTATGGCCAAAGGAAAGGGTTTCAGGCCTTTTTCGCCTGACTTGAGCGAAAGTACCCAGAAGCGGCTTCCCTGCCTGGCTGGGAGCCCACGCCTGAGTCACCAGCGCCCTGGGCTGCACTGGCCATAGCTTTTCCTTCCTGTCCTCCCCAGGCTGCTGGCCTTTGCGTCAGCACCTTCTGGAAGATGAGACATGTACAGTAGGAAGCAGTTGTCCCTGAGCTGCCCACATGGGACTCATGAGATGCAGCTGACGTCGGCGTGGGCAGGCGGCCCTTTGTCACTCAGCCCAGGGCCTGGGGCCAGGCAGGGTCCTCCTCACTCCACAGCCTGCCACCTCCTCTGGCCCTACCACCCTCCGGGTGGTGGATAAGGTGGACGCAAGGAGGGAAAGGAGGCCTGAGCTAGATGGTTCGCTTGCACCCGTCTTCTTGGTCACCTTGCGAGGCAGGCTGTTTTTTTATTTTTTATTGTGCTTTAAATGAAAGTTTACAGTTCAAGTTAGTTTCTCATACAAAAATTCATACACACATTGTTATGTGACCGTAGTTGCTCTCCCTTTAATGTGAGAGCACACTCCTCCTTTCTATCCCGGATTTCCCATGTCCATTCAACCAACTCCTGTCCCTTTCTGCCTTCTTATCCTGCCTCTGGACAGCAGCTGCCCATTTAGTCTCATGTATCTACTTGAGCCTTATTCATTGTCCAGCTGGAATTGATGCCTTTGAATTGTGGTGTTGGCGAAGAATATTGAATATACCATGGACTGCCAAAAGAACGAACAAATCTATCTTGGAAGGGGTACAGCCAGAGTGCTCCTTAGAGGCAAGGATGGCGAGACTGCGTCTTCCATACTTTGGACATGTTGTCAGGAGGGATCAGTCCCTGGAGAAGGACATAATGCTTGGCAGAGTACAGGGTCAGTGGAAAAGAGGAAGACCCTCAACGAGGTGGATTGACACAGTGGCTGCAACAATGGGGTGAAGCATAACAACGATTGTAAGGATGGCACAGGACCAGGCAGTGTTTCGTTCTGTTGTGCACAGGGTCGCTATGAGTCGGAACCGACTGGACGGCACCTAACAACAACATCATCTGCTTGAGCTAAGAAGCACTCTCTTCATAAGTATCATTTCATGTCTTATAGTCCAGTCTAATCTTTGAAGAGTTGGTTTCGGGAATGGTTTTAGTTTGGGGCTAACAGAAAGGCCGGGGCCATGTCTCCTGGGGTCCCTCCAGACTCAGTCAGACCATTAAGTCTGGTCTTTTTACTAGAATTTGAGCTCTGCACCCCACTTTTCTCCTGCTCTGTCAGGGACTCTCTGTTGTGTTTTCTGTCGGGGCGGTCACTGGTGGTAGCCGGGCACCATCTAGCTCTTCTGGTCTCAGGCTGATGGAGTCTCTGGTTTCTGTGGCCCTTTCTGTCTCTTGCGCTCCTATTTTCATCATGTCTGTGGGGTTCTTCATTCTTCTTTGCTCTGGCAGGCTCTTTTTTATTCCCATTTTCCAAATGAGGAAACTGAGTTCAGAGACGGGAACTCGCTTTTCTAAGGTCACACAGCCTTCCTGGTGGGTTAACCCTTGGGGGCGTCTATGTGCCCTGGTAGACTGTGAGCTTTCTGCAGTCCTTCCCCTTCCTGCAGTCCCGCACCTCCTCCACCTGCAGCAGCCATCCCTATCCCAGGTGGGGCACCTCCATCTTTCCAGGCATCAGGCTGCACAGGGCTCCACCTGTGTGCCTCGAATGGGTGAATGAGGAATGGGAAGCAGGAGGGGAATCTGTGTGGGAGGCCCTGTCCCTTAATACACAGGTGAAAGGCACCTCAGGACATTCGGATCAAATCGCTGCCAGTGGAATAGGACTTAGGTTACAGACTTGTAGGAAGTGGGTGTCGGAGTCTGGGAAGGTAGAATTCGGCCTTGGGCAGGAGAGAGCTGGCTGACAAGTGAATTATAAAGCCATAGAGAAGGTGGCCTCAGAAAACCTCCCCCTTTCCCGTCAGTTCCACTGTGTTGAAGGGATGCCCCAGGCCCCCCTGTGTTGAGCTCTGAGAACAGGTGAGAAACAAAGACCCCTCCCAGGACCTCTGCCTACCCTCCCTGGGTGTCGGCACCCGCCATTTCACAGCCCTTTCTGCCAGGTGCGGAAGAGGGGGCCACAGGGACAAAAGGCAACAGCTGTGGTGAGGCTGCAGTGGGCCAGGTAGGAAGGGCAGGAGTGAGGAGGCCTTGGCTGCGGTGGGGACAGGTGAGTTGGGGCAGGAGGGGGTGGAGGGAGAAGAGCCAGAGTGACATCCTGGGAGAGGAGTAAGGGGAGGATGGAGAAGTGGGTGGGGGGATGGGAGGACCCGGTGGAGGAGGGGCTTCCTGGGGCTTCCTTGTCCAGGGCCACCCAGGCCTGAACTCCCTGCCCTAGAGCCTCACCCCTTCTCCTCCCTCTCTCCTCTGTTGCTCTGTCAGTCCCCTCCCCTCCCATCTGCATGTATTCCACCAGTGACAGGAAGCTCTCAACCTCAGCAGGCAGCCCTGCCCTGATGGACAGTTTCCTCAGAGCTGGAGCTTTCTCCGGCTTTAACCTCAGGCCCTTCTCCCCAGACCCCCGAGCCTGTATCTTTCCTGACACACAAGGCCTCCCTTCCTGCTGACAGGTGAAGATAGGTGTGGATAAACAGCCCCTTCTCCAGACATCCCTGGTCCTGCCCATCCCCCCAACATGGCTTCTAGAGCCTTCCCCACGGAAGGCTCCTCCACCTATCTCCCCTGGTGCCCAGAAAGGGCCTGACCCGGGCAGAGGCCACTGAGACTATGGTCCCCTCTCTCCTTCTGGACAGATGCCCCTGGAGAGTCAGTCCCCTAGCTCCTTGAGTCCCCCATCGCCTCCAACCAGCCCCAGGTTAACCCTCTGCTGTCCAGGAAGCCTCTCTTTCCCCAGGGGTGTGCTGCTGAGCACTTCCCACACTGTGTGGCCCTTCCCTCCCCATAGACACTGTTCCCTTCCTCCTTTCCTCTGTCCCACCCTTATCCCAGTCCCTTTCCTCATCAGCTGAAATAGTCCTTTTGATTTAGAAAAAGAATGAGTGGGGGCCAGGATGCACTCTGGGTGAGCAAGCTCAGCGTTTAGGCAAGGACAACACGGTCACTTGGCTGGGCCACAGGAGGCCCTCAAACTGGCTTTGTGGGTGAGCATCAGGGAAAGGTCCAGAGACTGGAGCAGCGTCTGTAAGGACTCAGGACGCACCCAGGCACCTTACACGTGGGGTCCAGGAGCCTCCCAGTGAGGGCCGCCATCCCATTATCTATCCTCATTTTGTTGTGGTGGTTAGCTGCCCTCAAGCCGGCCCCCAACTCACGGCACCCCACGCCCAGTGGAATAAAATGCTTCTGGATCCTCTGCCATCCTCATGACTGATTGTGGATCGGACGGCTGTGATCCATCGGGTTCTCACTGGCTGGTTTCAGAAGTGGAACACCAGGCCTTTCTTCCTAGTCTGTCTTAGTCTGAAGCTCTGCTGAAACCTGTTCAGCACCATAGCAACACGCAAGCCTCCACGGATAGACAGGTGGTGGCTTCGAGTGAGGTGAATTGGCCAGGAATTACACCTGGGTCTCCCTCATGGAAGTCAGTAATTCTACCGCTGAACCCCCACTGCCTCACTTCAGTCTTAGGGGTGCCCTAAGGAATCATCACAAACTAAACCAATAAACCAAACCCCCTGCTATTAAGTTGATCCCAACTCACGTCGACCCTGTGGGACCTCGTAGAACTGCCCCATAGGGTTTCCAAGGCTCTAATCTTACAGAAGCAAACTGCCACATTTTTCTCCCTCAGAGCAGCTGGTAAGTTTGAACTGCCAACCTTTTTGTTAGCAGCTGAGCGCTTAAGCACCGTGCCGCCAGGATTCCTTTACCACAAGCTAGGTGGCTTAACATAACAGAAATTTATTCTCTCACACTTTTGGAGTCTCCGAGGGAGAATCTCTTCCACGCCTCTCTCCTAGCTTCTGGTGGCTGCTGGCAGTCCTTGGCGTTCCTTGGCCTCTAGCTGTCTCGCTGTGGTCTCCGCCTCTGCCATCACGTGGTCGCCTTCTCTTTTCTGTCTCTCCTCTTTTAAGGACTCTTGTCTTTGGATATAGGGCCCACCCTAAGTGGTGCAGTGGTTAAGAGCTGTGGCTGCTAACCAAAAGTTCAGCAGTTTGAATCTACCAGTCGCTCCTTGGAAACCCTATGGTTTCTATGGAGTCAATTATGAGTTGGAATCGACTTGATGGCAACGGGTTTGATTTTTTTCTAATCCACTATGATTTCATCCTAACTAATTACATCTGCAAAGATCCTGTTTCCGAATAAGGTCACATTCTGGGGTTCTGGGTGGGCTTGAATTTTGGGGGACACCATCAACTCACCGCACGCGAACACACTGCAATTGAACATTGTAATACAGTGGCTAAATCACGCTGACTTAGCAGCGGGGCTGGGGACCACTCCCCAGAAAAAGTGCCCAGAAGTGGAGGCAGCGGCCAAATTCCTGCCGGTTCCTGTCTCGCTCAGAAGGCCCTGCCTGTGAGATGGATGGGGTGGCCCCTGCCTTACGGAAACCTGAGTCTGGACAGGGAGGCAGGAGATCTAGTTTCAGGGTGCTGCCACTTCATGACTGTGGGGTCTTGGGCGAGCCATACAGGCCCGTGGAGCCTCGCTGATCTCATTGGGAAGGTGAGAGCAGATCATATCCCCTTGCCCCATGAAGGGGCTCTGTGAACTCTAAGAGGCTATGGGTGTGCAAGGGGTTATTCTCCTTAATAAGCAGCCAGTTTGGGTGATACAAACAGTCAATGCGCTCGGCTGCAACCCAAAAAGTTATCCATTTGATTCCACCTTGAGGATCATTGGAAGAAAGACCTGGCGATCTACTTTTGAAAAATCAGCCACTGAAAACCCTATGGGGCACATTTCTGCTCTGACATACGTGGGGTCACCATGAATCAGATCTACTGGATCGGCAAGTGGTTTTACCGGTTCTTTTCTTGGAACACCAGGGTGGCCCCAGGAGCCTAGTTTTGGGGGGATCACCTATTTGTCCAGCACATGAAAGGGGTGGTTGTGTTCTGGAATCAGGATGCAAGTTCTAACCCCAAACTGGGCTGTGCTTAACCAGCAGGCCGAGCTCCCGCAATCCCTGTTGCTTGGACCTGGAGCCTCCCCGCACCCTGGCCGCTCTGCCTGGCCGCCAGTGCACATCAGCCGCCAGGCTCCCTGAAGGAGAAACCACAGGGCCTCTTCTATTGTCTCTTTCAGGCTTGATGGCTGACAGGAGACTCCGCCTCCGGCTGTCGAGACGTCCAGCCCACACTTTGCCTCCAGCTCCATCCAGCAGTTCAGGCGTCTCTTCACTGGCGTCAAACACCTGTTTGATCAGGTTTTCATCCATTTTCCTAAAATGTGGCGATTTAGGGATGTTCTGTATCTTGCAGAACTAGGTGTGTTGCACCTTAGCAGTGTATCAGTGCGACCCCAGACTTGACATTGGGCGGACACCCTGCCCTCCGCAGCCCCTTCCCCAGTTACCCGGCCCTTGGTGCTCTGCCCTGATCCTGTCCTCTGGCATTTGCCAGTCACTGAGCTGAGGGTGGGGGTCAGGCTGAATGCGCCTGGCAGGTTACCGGTGCTCACATGTGGGAGTCTGGTGCGTTGGGGGCAGGTAAAAAGGGTGAGGGTGGGGGTGGGGTGGTGGGGGAGGGGCGGGGCGGTGGAGAAGAAGGGGGCACCTCTCCCCTGACCTTATCAAATGCAGCCAGGGCTTCCCTGGCCAGGACGGAGGTGCTGGATAAGCACTCGGCGACCCCGGCTCCAGGAGTAAGCTTTCTCTCCTGGTAGGAAATCCCACTTTTACCATGCAGGTTTTCAACCATTTTCTCCCTCGAGCTCTTGACAAGAGCCCCGTGGGGCTGGCATTCAGGCATCTGAGAAGGAGCGCTGCAGGTTGTTCAGGTGACAGGAAAGGCCAGGTGTGTGTGTGAGGGCCTGGACTTCAGAGCTGGGGGGCTGGCAGGCAGGGGTTTGAGGGGCAGGAGTGGGCCCTGGGCCAGGGCATGGATAAACCAAAACCCAAACCGTTTGCTGTCAAGTTGATTCCAACTCATAGCGACCCTGTAGGACAGAGTAGAACTGCCCCGTAGGGTTTCCAAGGAGCGCCTGGTGAATTCCAACTACGGACCTTTTGGTTAGCAGCCATAACTCTTAACTACTACGCCACCAGGGTTTCCAGGGCCTGGATGGAAGCCCTGAAATCCCAAGGGGGTGTGTTATGGATTGAACTGTGTCCTCCCAAAATATGTGTTGAACTCCTAACCCCGTACCTGTGGGTGTGATGTAATGTAATAGTCACCTTCCGTAATGCAATCTAATGCTACGTTCATGAGACCATACCAGTGGAGGGTGGGTCCTAAACCTAATCGCTTCTGAGTCATAAAAAGAGCAGATTAGACAGGAGCAAGCATAGGGGAGAAGATAGATGCCTCGTGAAGATCAACAGGGAGCCCAGGAACCCCAGGGCTGCAGAAGCTGAGAAGAGACAAGGATCTTCCCCCACAGCCAGCAGAGAGAGCCTTCCCCTAGAGCCCGCACCTTGAATTCAGACTCCGAGCCTCTTGAACTGTGAGAAAGTAAATGCCTGTTCTTTAAAGCCACCTATTGTGGTATCTGTGTTGCACAGCACCCGGAGGCTGAGACACTTCGGCCCAGCCAGGGCTGCTGGGGGTCAGCGAGAAGTCAGAAAATGAAACAATTCAACTATCCATAAACAAAAAGCTAATTGCCCACCTTCCCCCCCCCGCCCCACTTCCCCTCTCCCAAGGCATCTACACCCGCAGGCTCACCTGTAACCCCTCTCACACTTCTGAGTCTGCAACCACATAGACCACAGAGCACAGCCAGGGGAATCTGGGCTGGGTGTTTTTACTGAACGAGAGCGTCCAAAAGGAGCCCCTGCTGGCGCAAATAGTTAAGCACTGGTCTACTAACCGAAAGGTTGGTGGCTCAAACCCACCCAGAGGTGCCTTGGAAGTAAGGCCTGGTCATCTGATTCTGACTTGACAGCAACTAACAGCAACGGCAACGAAGAGTGTCCCGATCCCACGGCTCAGTTCCTCGCCCTTTCGCCTTGACAGCATCTCGTCCTCTCCTTTCGCCTTGACAGCATCTCGTCCTCTCCGTAGACCTGCTGCGCTGCGCTGGGCTGTGGGCTGGCAGGCGGAAGTCTGGTGAGCAGGAGCCGGGGCCCGGTGCGAGGAGGCTCCAGCCTGAGCCAGGTGAAAAACAGGGTCAGATAACCAGGAGAGGGGCCAGGTGAGGCTGCAGCTCCTGTTCAGGGTCCCCAGATGAGCACCCGCTCTGCCTGCCCCAGGCAATGGCCGTGGGGAAGAGCCAGAAGGGTGGGGATGGGGTGGGGGCGAGGACTGGGAACAACCCTGACCAACTAAATGTCCAGGGAGAGGAGGGGTCCCCACAGGAAAATCACAGGCTGTTACTGGGGGGCAGAGGGGAGAGGCGGCTGCTGGGCAGGTGAAAAGTGGCAGAACCATCTCCCTCACAGAAGCAGGTGGAGTGATTTTGAACCTTGTCATGTCTGCACACAAAGGCTCTCCAGAGGCAGAGCTGCCAGGTTGTCCCTCCAGACCCAACGCCCTCATTCAGTGAAGAGAGTCTTCCCTATAGATGAGGTTTTTCTATTTTGCTCCTTGAAACCATGAAGCCATTGTGTTAAGAATTTAAAGTTGTGTCTGTATTTTGAACTATCATCAACAGCTATCGTCATTGTTACCTGCCATTGAGTTGGCCACCGACTCATGGTGCCCCCATGCACAACAGAACAACATGCTGCCCTGTCCTGTGCCATCCCCAGGATCAGCTGCGGTTCAGACAGTTGTGATCCAGAGAGTTTCCATTGGCCGATTTTTGAAAGTAGGCTGCCAGGCCTTTCTTCCTACTCTGTCTTAGTCTAGAAGCTCCCCTAAAACCTGCTCAGCATCACAGCAACATGCAAGCCTTCACACGAGATGCATTGGCCGGGAACTGAACATAGTTTGGACATGTTATCAGGAGGGATGAGTCCCTAGAGAAGGACATCATGCTTGGTAAAATAGAAGGTCAGTGAAAAAGAGAAAGACCCTCAACGAGATGTACTGACACAGTGGCTGCAACAGCGGGCTCAAGCATAACAAGGATAGTGAGGATGGTGCAGGACTGGGCAGTGTTTCGTTCTGTCGTACATAGGGTGGCCGTGAGTCAGAACTGACTCGATGGCACCGAACAACAATGGGGTGAGGTGGTACCTCACTGTAGTTTCGATTTGCATCTCTCGAATGCCTAATTTTTTTTTTAATGCCTAATGACACTGAGCATCTTTTATGTGCTTGTTAGACCTTTGAATATTCTCTTCGCTTCTAGCTATGGCTGGCTTCTGTCTCTGTCCCAACCCCACACTGCCTTTCTACAGAATCGAAGCCGTTTTTCAAATTTACAATCCCTGACAGGGGCAGTTGACCCAGTAAGCAAAGTAAGCTTGGGTTGATTTGTGCTTACTTACTAAACTGCACTGAACAATTTCACATGGATTTCACCACGTCTTTGATCTGGTAAGCAAGGTGAGCACTGTGCTTACCTTGCCTATTGGATAATCCACCCCTGATTTGAACACATCCGTTCTTCTTCTATCGTCCTTACTCATTGTCCGGCTTTTGCAGGCATATGAGGCGATTGAAAAGACCATGGCTTGGGTCAAGTGCACCTTAGTCATCAAAGGGACATGTATGTTTTTTAAGATTTTACAGAGGTCTTTCGCAGCAGATTTGCCAGACCCATCAGTGTACAAACGTGCAAATGCATTGTAGTTTATCCCTTCTTCAAAAAGAAAAAAACAAAACTAAAACCTCTCTTGATACATCGCTCTCATGCCATTTCTCTCATTCTTCTATTAGCAAAACTCTTTGAAACAATGTCTGTACTCGCTGTGTCCGTTTCCTCTCCTCCATTCTCTCCGGAACCCACTCCAATCAGCTCCCATCTTCCCCTTCTCCACTGAAATGGTCTGCTCAAGGTCATCAATGACCTGAGGGTTGTAAATCCAGTGTCACGGCCCACCTGACCCACCAGCCACATGAACCCAGGGATCTGGCCTGAGAGCCGGGCTACCAGGCCCTGCCTGCTTTTCTCCCCTCTCACTGGCTGCTCCTTCTCAGCACTGGTGTTGGCTTCTCCTCATCCCAACCTCTAGATGATGGCAAGTCAGGGCTGTCCCGCATGTTCCCTTGACAAGCTCATCTAGTCTCGTGACTTGAAGTCCTACTAGAGGCAGATGACTATCAATCTCGTACCTCTGGCCCTGACTTCTCCCCCAACTTCGAACTCATCCATCCAGAATCTCACTCAAAATCTCCCCTTGGGATCCAGTGGGCTCCTCAGATCTTACACGTTGTTATGGATTGAACCGTGTCCCCTCAAAAAGCTACGTTGAAGTCTTAACCCCTGTACCTGTAAACAAGGCCTTGTTTGGAAATAGGGATTTTCTTTTTTTTATATTAATGAGACCATACTGGAGTAGGATGGGTCCTAAACTTAATCCCTTCCGAGTTATAAAGACAGCGGAATAGACACAGACACACAGTGGGAGTTGCCACGTCACAAGGGAGGCAGAGGTCTTCGTAGCAGCAAAGGAGCACCAAGGATTTCTGGAAGTCACCAGAAAGGAGCAGACAGGCCCACAGAAGGAGCTGGCGTGGCTGAGACTCCGATTTGGACTTCTAGCCTCCAGAGCTGTGCGAAAATAAATTTCTGTTCTTTAAAGTCACCCACTGTGGTATTTTTTGTTACAGCAGCTCTAGGAAACAAAGACGCGCGTTTGCACTCCTCCCTCACAACCTGCCCCTCCCACAGTCCACCCCATCTGAGTAAAGGATGATGCTCTCTTTGCAGTTGTTCAGGCTGAAAACCTTGGGGTTTGTCTTTGCCCCTTGATTTCTCTCATGCCCACATCTAGTCCATCGGCAAATCCCATTGGATCTACCTTAAAATATATATTCAGGGTCCAACAACCTCTCTACATAGGTCTCTGCCACCATCAGCTTCCCTGGATAATTGTAAGGTCTCTGCTCTGTCTCCCCCAGCCCTCTCGCCCCAACCTCTAGCCAAGTCTCCACACAGCAGCCACAGCGATCAAACTGAGTCAGAGAGGTCACCTGCAGTGACTCTGTCATGCAGAGTAGAAGCCAAAGTCCTTGCAATGGCCACAGGCTCTACTGGGTCTGCTCCACTGCTCCTCCTACCCTTCCCCTCCTCACACACTCCCCTCCCCTCCTCTCCTCTCCGCTCTGTGTGAACACAGGACCTGCTTCAGGACTTTGTGTTGGCTGTTCCCCACGTCTGCGATGCTATTCCCCCTGATATGTGCACAGCTTGCTGCCCACCCCTTAGAGGTCCATGCTTGGCATTCCCTCTCGGTGAGACCTTCCCTGGTCACCCTATTTAAAATTGCACCCCTCCCCCTCCTTGCTGGATCACCTCCATAGCAGGTACCACCATCTGTCAAACTATATATCTGATTGATTGGTTTATTATCTGTCTCCCCCCACCGGAATGTGCAGGGGTTGTTGTCTCTGTTCACCACCAGAACAGTGAACATAATAGGTCCTTGTTATGGACTGAACTGTGTCCCCCAAAATATATGTGGTAAATCTTTACCTGTGGAGGTAATCCCATTTGGGAATAGGGCTTTTTGTTATGTTAATGAGGCCATAACAGTGTAGGGTGTGTCTTAAACCAATCATTTTCGAGATATATAAAAGGTTAGTCTCAGAAGCAAGGCAGCACAGATGGGGAAGACAGAGGCCAGGCCACATGAAGATCACCAAGGCACTGAGGAACGGAAATGAAAAGAGACGAGGACCTTCCCCCAGAGCCGACAGAGAGAGAGCCTTCCCCTCGAGCCGGTGCCCTGAATTCAGACTTCCAGCCTCTGAAACCGTGAGAAAATAAATTTCTGTTAAAGCCACCCACTTGTGGTATTTCTGTTACAGCAGCACTAAGAAGCTAAGACAGTCCTCAAAACAGATTTACTGGATGGGTAAATGGCAAATTGCAATTGCAAATTTAACGAGAATGACTATAAAAAGTCTTAAACACCGTGCATCTCTGTAGGGTACACGTTCTGGAAGAGCAGGGTTTTGTCTTTTCAAATTAACTCAGAAATCAGAGCTCCAGGAGACGCCATTGGCGGCAACTGCTCTGCACCTTTGGTGCTGACATGGGGACCGTCGCTTCCTGATACAAATCTAGAACTGAGCATAAGTCGCAGAAACTGCAAACTTGAGTTGGAGCAAAGACGAGTCAAGAACTGAGACATAGAATCTCAGGGGAGGGGTATTCCAAGATACTTGTACCCCCAACGGCTTGCAGGCACAGCAGAACCCACGCTGACAACAGCGATATGATCATTTTCAGGCTGTTTCTTTTCCGGGGTTCCAGGCTTTTCACCCCAGATCAGATTTCCACACCTACGGGAAATCTAGATTGGTCAGATTCCCTCCCTGGAGCCCCCCTAATGGTCTGATCACCACGCAGGCCCCCCTGGGCCTGGAATCAAGGAGGGCTTCAGCCCAGCCTCCCTCTCCAGCTGGGACCCCCTCGTCTCCTCACCCAGGAATGAGCAGTAACCCACCTCCCAGTGCTCCTGCATCAGCAACCCCTTTATTATTCTGCCCTCCACACAGACATTTGGGGAGCTTCAGTCTCCACGCTCCGTGTCCCCAGTCCGAGAGACACAACACTGAGTAAGACGGAGCCCCTCACCTGGAAGAGCTCACACGTTAGCTGAGGAGGCAGAATAAGCAATGGAATGGGGCAGTAAGACAGGTGAGCGGAAGGTGCAGTGGAATCCCAGAATGCAGGGAGAGGGGCTGGTGGGCAGAGTTCAGATTTTATCTGAAGCAGAGAGGAGTCACCAAATGTTTTAAAGCAAGGTGCAATGTCATCAGATCTGTGTTTTAGAGGTAGTTCTGGGGCTGCTAAGGGCAAGGTTGGGGACTGGTCCTGACTCTCTGGGTGCTGCACAGTCAGCGAGTATTTGCCGCCAGCCTTCTGTGGCCCAGCCCTGCCGGGACTCAGGGAGGACAGTGGTGTAAAAGGGTGACCACGCCTCTCCATTAGATGCACAAGTTCAATAAAAACACCCAGCCCAGATTCCCTTGGCTGTGCTCTATGGTCTACATGTTTGCAGAGTCAGAAGAGTGAGGAGGGTTCAGGTGAGCCTGTGGGTATAGATGCAGACGTTCTGGTGGGTTGATTGTAGATCCAACTAAAATGAAACCCTTGACAACTTCAATCCTTTCTCCGTTTATCATATTGCTTATTGTGAGGATTTTTGTTTTCTTTATGTTGAGGTGCAATCCATACTGAAGGCTGTGGTCTTTGATCTTCATCAGTAAGTGCTTCAAGCCCTCTTCACTTTCAGCAAGCAAGGTTGTGTCATCCTATAAGATGCAATAAAACGAACACAGCTTCTTTTCTATTCCAGCCAAAATACACAACGTGGTCCTAGGTCTACTCGTGAGGAAAATCTGACAATCCCAAACTGAGGGACTGTCTTGGTAATCAGTGCCACTATAACAGAAATACCACAAGTGTATGGTTTTAACAAACAGATGTTTACTCTCTCACAGTCTAGTAGGCTAGAAGTCCAAGTTCAGGGTGCCAGCTCCAGGGGAAGGCTTTCTTCTGTGTCAACTCTGGAGGAAAGTCCTTTTCATCAATCTTCCCCTGGTTGAGGAGCTTCTCAGGCACAGGGATGCTGGGTCCAAAGGATGCACTCTGCTCCCGGTGCTGCCTTCTTGATGATATGAGGTCCCGCTCTCTCTCTGCTGGCTTCTCTCTTTTATATCTCAAAAGAGATTGGCTTAAGACACTATCTAATCCTGTAGATCTCACCAATATAACTGCCACTAATCCATCTCATTACATCATAGTGATAGGATTTACAACACACAGGGAAATCACATCAGATGACAAAATGGTGGACAATCATACAATACTGGGAAGCATGACCTAGCCAAGTTGACAGATATTTTGGGGGGACACAATTCAATCCATGACAGGGACAGTCTCCAAAACGACTGGTCTATAATCTTCAAAAATGTCAAGATGGAAGATTTAAACTTAACCATACTAATATTCACATTAAATGTAAATGGTCTCAATATCCAGATTATATGACAGAGATTGTCAGATTGGATAAAAAGGCAAGACCCAACTATGTGCTACCTACAAGAAATACACTTCAAATACAAATACACAAATTAGTAAAAAGTGAAAGGATGGAAAAAGTTACACCACATGAATCAAAAGAAAACTGGAGTGGCTGTATTAATATCAGACAGAGTAGATTTTAGAGCAAAGGATATTATCAGGGATAAAGAAGGCAACTTAATAATGATAAAGGGGTCAGTTCATCAAGAGGACATAACAATCCTAAATGTTTATACACCTAATAAGAGAGCTTCAAAATGCGTGAAGCAAAAACTGATAGAATTGCAAAGAGAAATAGACAAATCCACAATTATAGTCAGAGATTTCAATACTACATTTCCAGTAATTAATAGAATAAGTAGACAGAAAATGATGAGTATATAGAAGATTCGAATAACACTATCAACCAGCTAAGGAGCCCTGGAGATGCAATGGTTAAGAGCTCAACTATTATTCAAAAAGTCACCCGTTTGAACCCACCCAGCGGCTCTGTGGAAGAAAGACCTGGCAATCAGCTCCCATAAATATTACAGCCAAGAACACCCTCTGGGGAAATTCTGCTCTGTCATATGGGGTTGCCGTGAGTCAAAATTGACTCGATGGCACCTGACGACAACAACAATCAACCAACGCGACCTCGTTGACATTTATAGAACACCCAACAGCAGCAGAGCATACATCCTTCTCACATTAACACAGAACATTTACCAAATATTCTGGGCCATTCAACAAGTCTCCGTAAATTTAAATATACTCAAGTTATACAAACTATGTTCTTTTACTGTAATGGAATTTAATTCGAAATCAATAACAGAAAGATCTCTAAAACTGCCCAAACATTTGCAAACTAAATGAGACACTTCTAAATAACCCATGGATCAAAGAAGAAGTCAAAAGAGAAATTAAAAAGTATTTTGAACTGACTGAAAAGGAAAACACAACATATTAATATTTGTAGACTGATGTTAGCGGTGTACTTTTCATAGGTGTTTTTCAAGTTGAGGAGGATCCCCTCTATTCCTAGTTTGCTGAGGTTTGTTTTTTTTTTTTAAATCATGAATGGGTTTTGCATTTTGTCAAATACTTTTTCTATGTCAGTTGCTACGATCATAGGATTTTTCTTCTTTAGCCTGTTGATATGGCCGATTACATTAATTGATTTTCAAATATTGAACTAGCCTTGCATAGGTAGACTACATCCCACTTGGTTGTGGTGTGTATAATTCTTCTTATACGTGTTTGGATTTGATTTGCTTACATTTTGTTGAGGGTTTTTGCATATACATTTATGAGACATACTGGTCTATGGTTTTTTTGTTTTTGTTTTCTCGGTACTGTCTTTGGTCAGGGTAATACTGGCGTCATAAAATGAATTAGGTAACGTTCCTCTTCTATTTTCTTGAAGAGATTGTGTAAAATTGCTGTTAATTCTCCATTAAATGTTTGGTAGAATTCTCCATTGATGCCATCTGGGTCTGGAGAGTCCTTTTATGGGAGATTTTTAATTATGAATTCAATTTAAGGGTTATAGGGATATTCATATTACCTATTTCTTCTTGGCAGAGTTTTGGCAGCTTGAAGTTTTCGAAGAATTGGTCTGGTTAGTTATCTAGTGCTGCTATAACAGAAATACCTCGTGGATGGCTTTAACAAACAGAAACTCATTCTCTCACAGTTTAGAAGACCAGAAGTCCGAATCCAGGGTGTCAGCTCCAGGGGAAGGCTAACTATCTCTATTGGCTCTAGGGGAAGGTCCTCGTCATCAATCTTCCCCTAGTCTAGGAGCTTCTCAGTGCAGGGACCCTGGGCCAAAGGATGTGCTCTGCTCCTGGCTCTTCTTGCTTGGTGGTAATGAGGTTCCTCCCCTTTCTGCTCATTTCTCTCTTTTATAAAGATCTCAAAAGAGATTGACTCAAGATACACCATGATCCTGTGTATCGTGCCCTGCCTCATTAACCTTACTGCCTCTAATTCTGCCTCATTAACATCATAGAGGTTATGATTTACAACACAGAGGATAATCACATCAGACCACAAAATGGAGGACAACCACATGATACTGGGAAACAAGGCCTAGCCACATTGACATGCATTTTGGGGGACAAAATTCAATCCATAACATGGTCCATGCCTTCTATGTTGTCAAATTTATGACTGTAAAGTTGTTCATACTATTCCTTTATTATCCTTTCAGTGGCTGTCAAATTGCCGTGATTTTCTGTGTTTCATTTTTTATATTGATGATTTGTGTCTTCTTTCTTTTTGCTTTGTCAGTTTTTCTGGGGTGGCTTATCAATTTTATTGATTTGTTCAAAGAACCAGTTTTTTGTTTCATTGATTTTCTCTATTGTTCTCCTCTTTCCAATTTCATTGATTTTGACTCTGATTTTTATTTTTTAAAAAATCATTTCTCTCCTTCTGCTTGGTTGGAGTTTATTTTGCTCTTCTTTTTCTAGTTTCCGGAGGCAGGGACTTAGGTTATTGGTCTGAGACCTTTTCTCTTTCTAATTGAAGCATCGGTTGGTACAAATACCCTGTAAGCACTGCTTTGGCCGTAGCCCACAAACTTGGATATGTTGCATTTTCATTCTTAGTTCTCTTAGAGAGTCATTTTTGAAAGTGGCACACAAAGAGATGTTTGGAGGGGACAAGACAGTTGTCTACCAAAATTTGTGCCTCTCCCTTCAACAGCATAGATTTGTGGCCAGGAAGTAGCTGTCTAACCAGGGACTACATTTCCCGGTTGTCCTGGTTCTGATGAGGCAACATGTCCAGTTCTTTCCAATGGAACATGAATAGAAGTAACATACCACCGGTGGTGCAACAGTTAAGCACTTAGCTGCTAATTGAAGGGTTAGTAGTTCGAACCTACACAGTGGCTCTGTGAGACAAAGACCTGGCGATCTGCTCCCGTAAAGATTGCAGCTTAGAAAACCCTATGGGGCAGTTCGCTCTGTCACATGGGGACACTATGAGTTGAAATTGCCTTGACGGCACCTAACAACAACAACATGTCACTTCTGAGCCAATGCAGTTAAGAAGTAATTATTCTTTCTCCAACCTCTCTCTTTCCGGTGACTGAGGCAGGCAACGTGATGAAGACTTAGGGGGTAGTAGAGCCAGAAGACAGAACGGGCCTGGGTCCCTGAATCACTGTGTGGAGGAAAGCCTCTCACCAACCAGGTACATACACATTGGTCTGTTCTGTGAGTGAGAAACACATGTGTACGCATTAAGCCATTGATATTTTGGAATGTGTTTGTTACAGAAGTTAGCATTTCCTGTTGTCAGTCCCCCAAATCAGCAGTGTATCTTGAAAGACACCTTCTAACTCATTAGAGGCATTGTTGGTTCTTGCCTTCCGTGTGAGAGACGCAGGTTTGATTCCCAGCCAGCGCGCCTCACGTGCAGCCACCATCTGTCTATCCGTGAACGCTTGCGTGTTGCTATGATGCCGAACAGGTTTCAGTGGAACTTTCAGACTAAGACAAACTCAGAAGAAAGGCTTGGCGATCTATTTCCGAAAATCAGCCAATGAAAACCCTATGGATCACACGGTCTGATCTGCAGTCTATCATGGGGATGATGCAGGACGGGGCAGTGTTCCCTTCTGTGTGCATGGGGTCACCATGAGCCAGGGGCCAGCTCCACTCATTAAAGGTTTATGAATGTACCTGAATTTATTTATGATTTTATCCTGAATCACTTGTAGGGCATTAAAAGACTTAAGTTTATTGCCTTATTATACCTACTGCACTGAAAGCATTTAACAAACAAACAAACAAAAATCACTTTGGACATGAGGACTGCTCAGAAATCCCAGTTCAAAAGCATTTGGGAGTAATTCAGAAAACCACGGCCCCAGAGCTTTCAGCTCTGGCAATACTGGGTGGGAGCCCCTCTGCTTCCCCCTTATTAACATCTCTAAGACAAGTGTCAGGAGCAATGAGAAGCCCCACCATCTCACCAGGATCGGGTCTGCTTCCTAGGTGCCCAAGAAGAGCACACAGATGCCTTGGGGGAGGAGCTGGTGCTCTCAGACTTTGAAGTTGATCTCATGTTTAAATCTCATTATCGTATATCAGAAGCCACTGGGTGGTGCAAAGGGTCAATGCGCTCGCTGTTAACCAAAAGGTTGGAGGTTTGACTCTACTCAGGGTGCCTCGGAAGAAAGGCCTGGTGATGTACTTCTGAAAAACAGTCACTGAAAACCCTATGATCACAGGTCTACTCCGACACACATGGGGTCGCCATGAGTCAGAGTTGATGCTATGACAACCGACTGGTAGTTATTGGGCATCAAAGAGGACCATGAACTATATTCAAACGCCACCCAGAACTGCCTCTTGGTGTGCTTCCGTGAAACACACCTGCACTACCCTTCCTTAGCTTTCTCCTCACTCACTGTGCCAGTCTCATTGGCCCACCCTTGGATGGCAAAATCTACTTACATTTAAAGTGCAAGATTAATGGCTATATTTTAAAAAGCTAAGTATCTTCTTACCCGCCCAAATGAGGGCACTCCCACTTTTCTTCTCTGCACTTCCTTCCACACTGTGGTTGTTATTAGGTCCTGGTGAGTCAATTCCAACTCATAGCGACCCCATGTGATTGAGTAGAACTGCCCCTTAGGGTTTTCTTGGCTGTAATCTCTATGGGTGCTGATCGCCAGGTCCTTTCTCCCGCGCAGCTGCTGGGTGAGTTCGAACCAACGACCTTTCAGTTAGCAGCTAAGCACTTAACCACAGTGCCACCAGGGCTCCTTGCTTCCATATTAAAGATATTGAATTTGCAATCAAATCCTATCTGCTTTATAAGCCCTGACTGAGATAACAGATGACCTACAGAGCTCTCAAGAAGGGACGGGTATGTCAGATACCCCGGGGTTTGGTTTCACCTCTCTGCCCCTGCAGGCTTATTCATTCATGGCAGGGAGGGAGTGGGGGACCAGGGCCATTTCATCAGCCCCTGGAATTCTCCTTCTGTGAGCCTCCACTCCCCAGACCTACAGCTGCCATAAATAGACACCACGTGGCTTCCTTTTATGATAAGGTCAGAGGAAGTGAGCGCTGGGTTGAGGCAGTTCGGAGAGTGGGCGCCGAGGTGGGCAGAAAGCAGAGCAGCGCCAGCCCTGCGCCCGCGGGCGGCTCGGAAAGGAGGGCGAGGTGGGTGCGCAGGCTCCACCTCCGAGGCGAGCCTTTGGGACGCCCCACTGACTCCCTGACTCCCAGCACGGTCTCTGCCCTGAGCCGTCTTCATCGCTCCTGGTGAGGCCTGCAGACCCTCCCTCCCAGCCCCGCCTGGCCATGCTCGGAGGCTCCCCTGCTCCCCCTCTGATAGAGCTGTCAGTTTTTATTGCTGACAGGAGGATCATCTGCTCTCTTCTGCTCTCTTAGCTGAATGTTAATTGGCCTTTCTCCCCCTCTCTCATTCACTTAGTACACGCACTTCCCTCGGTTTTTCCCCTCAAGGGAAAGGTACCTTGGCAGAGAAGCATTCCAGAAAGACAAGGAGGGTGGTTCTTGCTAGATTGCTAATTGGCAATGGCTAAATGAGAGGTGAAGAGAAAGCTAAAGAGAAGCACGTGGAAGGGCTTTTTTTTTTTTTAATTTTAAAATATTTTTATATTTATCGTCGAATAATATTCCAAACATTTACTGTGTTACACTCTCAGCCACAGTGTTTGGTATGCATATTTCCCCACTGACTCAGTAATACTATTAACATTCTTTTTTATTTTTTCAGTATGCCTGTTTTAAATGGTCTCTTACTGGTTAGATGTACAATTCTTTTTTTTTTTTTTTAATAATTTTTATTGTGCTTTAAGTGAAAGTTTACAAATCAAGTCAGTCTCTCACATATAAACTCATATACATCTTACTACATACTCCCATTTACTCTCCCCCTAATGAGCCAGCCCGCTCCCTCCTTCCAGTCTCTCCTTTCGTGACCGTTTTGCCAGTTTCTAACCCTCTCTACCCTCCCATCTCCCCTCCAGACAGGAAATGCCAACACAGTCTCAAGTGTCCACCTGATACAAGTAGCTCACTCCTCATCAGCATCTCTCTCCAACCCATTGTCCAGTCCCTTCCATGTCTGATGAGTTGTCTTCGGGAATGGTTCCTGTCCTGGGCCAACAGAAGGTTTGGGGACCATGACCACCGGGATTCCTCTAGTCTCAGTCAGACCATTAAGTCTGGTCTTTTTATGAGAATTTGGAGTCTGCATCCCACTGATCTCCTGCTCCCTCAGGGGTTTTCTGTTGTGCTCCTTGTCAGGGCAGTCATCGGTTGTGGCCTGGCACCATCTAGTTCTTCTGGTCTCAGGATGATTTAAGTCTCTAGTTCATGTGGCCCTTTCTGTCTCTTGGGCTCATAGTTATCGTGTGACCTTGGTGTTCTTCATTCTCCTTTGATCCAGGTGGGTTGAGACCAATTGATGCACCTTAGATGGCTGCTTGTTAGCATTTAAGACCCCAGACGCCACACTTCAAAGTGGGATACAGAATGTTTTCTTAATAGAATTTGTTTTGCCAATTGACTTAGATGTCCCCTGAAGCCATCGTCCCCAAGCCCCTGCCCTTGCTCCGCTGATCTTGGAAGCATTCAGTTTATCCAGGAAACTTCTTTGGTTTTGGTGCAGTCCAGTTGAGCTGACCTTCCCTGTATTGAGTGTTGTCCTTCCCTTCACCTAAAGTAGTTCTTATCTACTATCTAATCAGTAAATAACCCTCTCCTAGCCTCCTTCCCTCCCCCCTCTCGTAACCACAAAAGAATGTGTTCTTCTCAGTTTAAACTATTTCTCAAGATCTTATAATCGTGGTCTTATACAATATTTGTCCTTTTGCATCTGACTAATTTCACTCAGCATAATGCCTTCCAGGTTCCTCCATGTTATGAAATGTTTCACAGATTAATCACCGTTCTTTATCGATGCGTAGTATTCCATTGTGTGAATATACCATAATTTATTTATCCATTCATCCGTTGATGGGCACCTTGGTTGCTTCTAGCTTTTTGCTATTGTAAACAGAGCTGCAATAAACATGGGTGTGCATATATCTGTTTGTGTGAAGGCTCTTGTTTCTCTAGGGTATATTCCGAGAAGTGGGATTTCTGGGTTGTATGGTAGTTCTATTTCTAACTTTTTAAGGAAACGCCAGATAGATTTCCAAAGTGGAAATGGTACACATTTTACATTCCCACCAGCAGTGTGTAAGAGTTCCAATCTCTCCGCAGCCTCTCCAACATTTATTATTTTGTGTTTTTTGGATTAATGCCAGCCTTGTTGGAGTGAGATGGAATCTCAACGTAGTTTTAATTTGCGTTTCTCTAATGGCTAATGATTGAGAGCATTTTCTCACGTATCTGTTAGCCGCCTGAATATCTTCCTTAGTGAAGTGCGTGTTCATATCCTTTGCCCAATTTTTAATTGGGTTGTTTGCCTTTTTGTGGTTGAGTTTTAACAGAATCATATAGATTTTAGAGATCAGGCGCTGGTCAGAGATGTCATAGCTGAATATTCTTTCCCAATCTGTAGGTGGTCTTTTTACTCTTTTGGTGAAGTCTTTAGATGAGCATAGGTGTTTGATTTTTAGGAGTTCCCAGTTATCTGGTTTCTCTTCGTCATTTTAGTAATGTTTTGTATTCTGTTTATGCCTTGTATTAGGACTCCTAACGTTGTCCCTATTTTTTCTTCCATGATCTTTATCGTTTTAGTCTTTATGTTTAGGTCTTTGATCTACTTGGAGTTAGTTTTTGCGCATGGTGTGAGGTATGGGTCCTGTTTCGTTTTTTTGCAAATGGATATCCAGTTATGCCAGCACCATTTGTTAAAAAGACTATCTTTTCCCCAGTTAACTGACACTGGTCCTTTGTCAGATATCAGCTGCTCATATGTGAATGGATTTATATCTGGGTTCTCAATTCTGTTCCATTGATCTATATGCCTGTTGTTGTACCAGTACCAGGCTGTTTTGACTACTGTGGCTGTATAATATGTTCTAAAATCAGGCAGAGTGAGGCCTCCCACTTTCTTCTTCTTTTTCAGTAATTCTTTACTTATCCGGGCCTTCTTTCCCTTCCATATGAAGCTGGTGACTTGTTTCTCCATCACATTAAAAAATGTCGTTGGAATTTGAATCAGAAGTGCCTTGTATATATAGATGGCTTTTGGTAGAACAGACATTTTTACTATGTTAAATAGTAAAAATCCATGAGCAAGGTATGTTTTGTGGAAGGGCTTTTAACAGGGCGTTTGCACGTGTGTGCCCTGGGGCTGTGCTGATTGGCTCCAGACTGTTGTGGCTAGCTGCCGTCTAGTCAGCGGACTCACGGTGAACCTAGGACCCTGACTCATGGTGACCCTATGACCCTGACTCATGGTGACCCTATGACCCTAACTCATGGCAACCCTGTGCACAATGGCATGGAACCACAGTCATCTATTTCCATTGGATGATTTTTTTGAAAGTAGATTGCCAGGTCTTTCTTCCTAGTCCATCTTAGTCTAGAAGCTCCGCTGAAAGCTGTTCAGCCTCACGGCAACACACAAGCCTCCACTGAAAGCCAGGTGGTGGCTGCACTTGGAGTGCACTGGTTGGGAATCGAACCTGGGTCTCCCACATGGAAAGCAAGAACTCTACCACTGAACCACCAATGTTTCTAATGTGTTATTAGAGGGGTCTGTCACGGATTGGGAAACCCTGGTGGCATAGTGGTTAAGTGCTATGGCTGCTAACCAAAAGGTCGGCAGTTCAAATCCACCAGGCACTCCTTGGAAACTCTACAGGGCAGTTCTACTCTGTCCTCTAGGGTCGCTATGAGTCAGGAATCGACTCAACAACAGTGGTTTGGTGTTGGTTTGGTCACGGATTGAATTTTGTCCCCCGAAAATATCTGTCAACGTGGCTAGGCCATGATTCCCAGTATTGTGTGATTGTCCACCATTTTATCATCTGATGGGATTTTCTTATGTGTTGTAAGTTCTGTTTCTATGATGTTGATGAGATGGGATTAACGGCAGTTATGTTAATGAGGCAGGACTCAGTCTACAAGACTGGATTGTGTTTTGAGCCAATCTCGTTTGAGATATAAAAGAGAGAAGTGAGCAGAGGGACATGGGGACCTCATACCACCAAGAAATGTGGACCTGAGGTTCCTGCGCAGGGAAGCTCCTAGACCAAGGGAAGACTGATGACAAGGACCTTCCCCCAGAATCGACAGAGACAGAAAGCCTTCCCTTAGAGCTGGTGCTCTGAATTCAGACTTCTAGTCTGCTAGACTGTGAGAGAATGAACTTTTCTTTGTCAAGGCCATCCACTTGTGATATTTCTGTTATAGCAGCACTAGATGACCAAGACTGTGTCTTTCAAGATGTGGTTGTTGTTAGGGGCCGTCAAGTCAGCTCTGACTCATAGTGACGAAGAACTAAACATTGTCTGGTCCTGCCCCATCCTCACAATCATTGCTATGTTTGAGCCCATTGTTGCAGCCACTGTGTCAATCCATCTTACTGAGGGTCTCCCTCTTTTTCGATGACCCTCTACAATGTCCTTTTCTAGGGATTGGTCCCTTTCGACAATGGGTCCAAAGTAAGAAAGTCTCAACAGCCTCGTATCTAAGGAGCATTCTGTCTGTATTTCCTCTAAGACGAATTAGTTTGTTCTTCTGACAGTCCATGGTATAGTCAATACTCTTCGCTAACAACTAAGTCAAATGCATCAGTTCTTTTTCAAGATACACTGCTGATCTGGGGGACTGACAACAGGAAATGTTAGTTTCTATAACAAATAAGGAAACACTGATGGTGTAGTGGTTAAAAGCTATGGCTGCTAACCAAAAGGTCAGCAGTTCGAATCCACCAGGTGCTCCTTGGGAACCCTATGGGGCAGTTTTACTCTATCCTATAGGGTCGGTATGAGTTGGAATCGACTCATTGGCAATGGGTTCTTTTTTTATGACAAATTCCAAAATATCAATGGCTTAACGTGTACATAGGTGTTTCTCACCCACAGAACAGATCAGTGTGGATGTTCCTGGTTGGTCTCCCACAAAAAAGGTGAGAATTCTACCACTGGACCACCACTGCCCCCTATATACTGTACAGGGCTTAATATTCAATAGGGAGACCCATGAAATCAGCTGGGTTTAGTTTAACAAACTCTGACCTAATATCTTCAAGGGCCCAGGCACCAAGACAGGAAACTAGAGACGCAGAGACAAATAAGATGCAGTCCCAACAGAGACAGAGTGATAAATGGGGGCCATGACAGTGATGTTCTAAGAGCAGGGTCAGAGGAAAGCCAGGATACCATGAGACTCTCAGAGGGTCAGGGCAGCTTCCCTGGGAAGGCGATGCTTGTGCTCAGCCTTATAGATAATTAGGAGTCAGCTGGGAGGAGGTGGATATCCCAGGTGGAGGAGACACGTTGTGCAAAGTAACCAGGCCATGTTGCAGCACACGGTGTGGGAGGAACAGTGGCAGTTCAGTGGGGTCAAAGGTTAGGTCATGGATAGGATCAGGTCACGGCAGGCTTTGGGTGCCCAAGTCAGATTTCCCCCTGGCCCCGTATAATTCTTTTTTTGTCTTGGATTGAATTGTGTCCCCCCTCCCAAAAGACGCTGAAGTCCTAAGCCCTGTATCTGTGAATGTGACCCTGTTCGGAATTAGGGTCTTCGCAGAGGTAATCAGTTAAGCTAACATGAGATCGTACTGGAGTATATGACCCCGCAGCTGTGAGCCGAAGAATGCCTGGGACTCTCAGAAGCTAGGTGCGAGGCCTGAAGCAGATTGTTCCTGAAAGCCCTAAGGAGGACTCAGCATGGCCTGTGCCCTGCTACCAGACCCCCAGACTCCAAAACCGTGAGACAGTACATTTCTGTTCTTGCAAAGCCACCGCCTCGTGGTGTTTTGTTATGACAGCCATGGGAAACTAATGCTGGCAGCTGCTGCGGACTCAGCCCCTGATTTATGGCGACCCCGTGCACAACAGAATGAAACGCTGCCCGGCCCTTCAGACGGGACCACTGTGATCCACAGGATTTTCATTGGCTGACATTCAGAAGTAGAGAGCCAGGCCTTTCCTCCAAGTCCGCCTTAGTCTGGAAGCTTTGCTGAAACTCGTTCAGCATCATAACAACATAGGAGCTTCCACTGATGGATGGTGGGTGCACGTGAGGTGCATTGGCTGGGAACTGAACCCAGGTCCCCTGCATGGAAGGCAAGACTCTACCACTGAGTTACCCCTGCCCTCAGGAAACTAATAAACCCATTGCTGTGGAGTCGATTCCAACTCCTAGCCACCCTACAGGACAGAGTAGAGCTGCCCCACCGGGTTTCCAAGGCTGTAAATCTTTACGGAAGCAGACCGCCATAGCTTTCTCCAGCGGAGAGGCTGGTGGGTTTGAATTGCCAACCTTTTAGTTAGCAGCTGAGCACTTAACCACTGTACCACCATCGCTCCCAGGAAACTAATACAGACTTTAAAAAACAAAAACAGTTTTACTGAGACAGAATTTATAAGCTGCCATGGATTGAGCTGTGTTCCCCCAAAATATGTGTATTAATTTGACTAGGCCATGATTCCCAGTATTGTGTGATTGTCTACCATTTCGTCATCTGATATAATTTTCCTATGTGTTGTAAATCCTAATCTCTGCCTGTGGTCAATGAGGTAAGATTAGATTATGTTAAAGAGGGTTTAGGTGGGATATAACACCCTTAACTCAGGTCACATCCCTGATCCAATGTAAAGGGAGTTTCCCTGGGATGTGGCCTGCACCACCTTTTATCTTACAAGAGATAAGGAAAGGGAGGTGTGAAGAGAGTTGGAGACCTCATACCACCAAGAAAGCAGCTCCGGGAGCAAAGCACATCCTTTGGACCCGAGGTGTCTGTGCTGAGAAGCTCCTAGACCAGGGGAAGATTGATCATATGAACTTTCCCCCAGAACCGACAGAGAGAGAAAGCCTTCCCCTGGAGCTGAGGCCTTGAATTTGGACTTGTAACCTACTAGACTGTGGAAACCCTGGTGGTGTAGTGGTTAAGTGCTACGGCTGCTAACCAAGAGGTCGGCAGTTTGAATCTGCCGGGTGCTCCTTGGAAATTCTATCGGGCAGTTCTGTTCTGTCCTATAGGGTCGCTATGAGTCGGAATCGACTTGACGGCAGTGGGTTTGGGTCTTTTAGACTGTGAGAGAATAAATTTCTCCCTGTTAAAGCCATCCACTTGTGGTATTTCTGTTATAGCAGCACTAGGTGACTAAGACACGTACTGCAAAGTTCACCCATTTAAAGTGCACAATTCAATGTTTGTTTTTGATTTGGGTTTTTTTTTTTTAAGTTTATTTACAAAGTTATATAACCATCACCATAATCTAATTTTAGAACATTTTCACCATCCCAAAAGAGCCCTTCCAAGCAGGGTTTTTGATAGGGGTGTGGCCTGGCCAAACGATACCTCACGGCAGTTTGGCAGCAGAGCAGAGAAGGGTTTGGAGGGGGTCGCCTGGCATCAGCAAGTCCAGAACCTGACCATGAGACCAGCAGCCATTGTGCACAACAGCTAAAGCTCTGGAGCGGTGACAGGGCGAGATTTAAGCTATTCCTTCAATTGTTTTTTTTTTTTTTGCCAGAGAAAGAACTGGGTTACGCACACTCCGGCCATTTCTGCTGGCTGGCTATTTCCTGGCAGTGACATAAATCAGTATTATAGACAAATGCTGCCTATTTTAAAAGAAAAATTGACAAAGAGACCAGAAATCATCGTTTTGTCTGTAAATATTACTCAAATCTGTCTGTTCCTGTTTTCCCGATATATAGTTATTTTGGGTGGAATATGAATCTTTTTGGCCTTTTGTCATTTTTAACATTCTTATTTTATACTCTCTTTCCATTTGCTATTTTGTTAATTCAGCCTTGGGGCTCTGGGTGTCTGCTGGTGTGTTAGCAATGCCTGGATAATAGACTCCTATAGCCAAGAGTTAAAAAAATACGTCTTCTTTTTAAGCATATGTGGAACTTTTATAAAAATTGCACATCTAATTTTTTTAGATCTTTTTTAAATTGTGCTTTAAGTGAAAGTTTACAAATCCAGTCAGTCTCTCATACAAAAATTTATATACACCTTGCTATGTACTTGTAGTTGCTCTCCCCCTAATGAGGCAGCACACTCCTTCTTTCCACCCTCAGTTTTCGTGTCCATTTAGCCAGTTCCTGTCCCCCTCTGCCTTCTCATCTCCCCTGCTGACAGGAGCTGCCCACATAGTCTCATGTGTCTACTTGAGCCAAGAAGCTCACTCCTCACTAGTACCATTTTCTATCTTATAGTCCAGTCCAATTCCTGTCTGAAGAGTTGGCTTTGGGAATGGTTCCTGTCTTGGGCTAACAGAAGGCCTGGGGACAATGACCTCCGGGGTCCTTCTAGTCTCAGTCAGACCATAAAGTCTGGTCTTTTTATGAGAATTTGAGGTCTTTATCCCACTGCTCTCCTCCTCCCTCAGGGATTCTCTGTTGCAAATGTAATTTTGATCAAAGATGCTATAGAAGAATCCTGATTAAAAGGGGAAAATGCAGAACAGAATTTCAAACTCTCATGGAATACAGACTTCCTGAATCCATCAAGGCTGGGTGAACCCTAAAACTATTGTCCTAAGATAATTTTTTGGTAGAGGATCAGCGAAAAAGAGGAGGACCTTCAATGAGATGGATTGATACAGTGGCTGCAACAATGGGCTCAAACAGAGCAACGATCGTGAGGATGGCGCAGGACAGGCAGCGTTTTGTTCTGTGGTGCGCGGGGTCTCTGTGAGGCGGAACGGGCTCAATGGCACCGACCAATAACAACGGCAACGACAAGATCATCTATAAACCTTCAACCAAAAATATCCCCTGAAGTCTTCGTAAAACCAAACGATAGTTTACCTTAACTAGTAAATAACGTCTGCCTTGAGCATTATGCTCTTTTAAGATGTATCTGGAAACCCTGGTGGCGTAGTGGTTAAGTGCTATGGCTGCTAACCAAAAGGTCGGCAGTTCGAATCCGCCAGGCGCTCCTTGGAAACTCTGTGGGGCAGCTCTACTCTGTCCTGTAGGGTCGCTATGAGTCGGAATTGACTCGGCGGCACTGGGTTTGGTTTTTTTGGTTTAAGATGTATCTATTTCACCAAAAACACACAAAAAAAATTATTAAAAAAAAATCTATCTATGTGGGATCAAATTGACGGCAGCAACTTGAAAGCATAGGTAGGAACCTTAGGGGGCAGTGAGTTTACGTTAATGGGGGAGGAACAAGTCAGAAAAGGAGGGTGAGAGTGGTCGCACAACTGAAAGAATAATCAATGTCACTGAGTTGTACATGCAGAAACTTGAATTGCTCTGTGTGTTTGCTGTATATATTCTCAAGAACAATAAAAAATAAAATAAGTTAAAAAAATTGCACCTGTAGTAGCTTACAAAGCCACTCTTGGTCCATTCAAAGAATCAATATTTGGCCACAGTGCAATAATGTTAGAAATAAATCACAAAACTATTTTTTGAAACCCATACATTTTAAAATGTTGATTCTTGGTTTACTTAATATAAAGGCCAAAGAAGACGTCAGAAAAGAAATTAGAAAATATTGAGACCTGAAAGATAATTAATTCACTGTGTGGTGAAACTAGAAGGGTACGACGAGCAGAGTATGGAAAGGACAATTTATTCTTTTCTAATGTCAAACGCAGACATTAGAAAAGAATAAAGATGCAAAATTGATGAGCTAAGCCTCCAGCTCTAGAAGTAAGAAAAAGAGCACAATAAACCAGCAAAAATGAACGTAGAAGGAAGAAAAAGGAAACAATACAGAAAAGAGCACACATCAAGGAAAAACAAAACAAAAAAAACTAAGCTAGGATCAACAGAACTCCATCTGGATCCTTGAAACGATGAACAAAACGGGCAAATCTCTGGCAAGAGTGACTGAGCACATAAAAGAGAAGGCAGGGGGCATGTTAGGAAAGAATAAAGAGAACATTTTTTAACAGAGTAGATTTAAAAACAATGAGAGCTTACACTCATGGGTCCACCTCTCACACCTCGTTCTACAATGAATATTTATTTACAGTTTAAGTTGAAATACAAACTCTTTCTACAGACCCCTCAGCCTAGGTATAGTAATATTGTTGGTAGGTGCAGTTGAGTCGATTCTGACTCAAAGTGGCCCCATGAGACAGAATAGAACGGCCCCATAAGGTTTTCTAGGCTGTAGTGGGTTTTTCTTTTTGTTTTTTTAGTCTTTACAGGAGCAGATCTCCAGGTCTTTCTCCCAAGGAGCCGCTGGGTGAGTTCAGATGGCCAACTTTTTGGTTAGCAGCTGAGTGCTTAACCACTAGCACCACCAGGGCTCGTTAAGGATAGTAATACCAAAACCGAACCCACTGCCGTTGAGTCAATTCCGACTCATAGCGACCCTATAGGAGAGTAAACTCTCCCCCATAGGGTTTTGAAGTGTGTCAATCTTTACGGAAGCAGGCTGGCACATCTTTTTCCTGTGGAGTGGCTGATGAATTTGCAACCAAGCACTTAACCACTGTACCACTGGGGCTCCTAAGTATAGTAACAAACCCATTGCCATCAAGTCTATTCCCACTCATAGCGACCCTATAGGACAGACTAGAACTGCCCCCACAGTGGTTCCAAGGAGCAGCTGGTGCCTTGGAACTGCTGACCTTTTAGTTAGCAGCTGAGCTCTTAACCACTGTGCCACCAGGGCTCCTAATATACAGAACTTACTTTTGTCTAGAACTTAGCATTCCCTGCGCATGTTCTACACCTTCTTGCCTCCAGATCTTTTTATTATTATTTTATTGTGCTTTAAGTGAAAGTTTACAAATCAAGTCAGTCTCTCACACGAAAATTTATATACACCTTGCTATATAAAAAATAAAATAAAATAATAAAAAAAATTTTTTTATATACTCCTAGTTGCTCTCCCCCTAATGAGATAGCACACTCCTTCTTTCCACTCTCTATTTTTATTTCCATTCGGTGAGCTTCTGACCCCCTCTGCCGTCTCATCTCGCTTCCAGACAGGAGCTGCCCACATAGTCTCACATGTCTACTTGTGCCAAGAAGCTCACTCCTCACCAGTATCATTTTCTATCCCATAGTCCCGTCCAATCCCTGTCTGAAAAGTTGGCTTTGGGAATGGTTCCTGTCCTGGGCTAACAGAAGGTCTGGGGACCCTGATCTCTGGGGTCCTTCTAGTTTCAGTCAGACCATTAAGTCTGGTCTTTTTATGAGAATTTGAGGTCTGTATCCCACTGCTCTTCTGCTCCCTCAGGGGTTCTCTGTTGTGTTCCCTGTCAGGGCAGTCATCAGTTGTAGCCAGGCACCATCTAGTTCTTCTGGTCTCAGGGTGATGTAGTCTCTGGTTTATGTGGCCGTTGCTGTCTCTTGGGCTCATAATCACCTTCTGTCTTTGGTGGTCTTCATTCTCCTTTGGTCCAGGTAGATTGAGACCAATTGATGCATCTTAGATGGCCACTTGCTAGCATTTAAGACCCCAGACGCCAGTCTCCAAAGTGGGATGCAGAATGTTTTCTTAATAGATTTTATTATGCCAATTGACTTGGATGTCCCCTGAAACCATGGTTCCCAAACCCCTGCCCCTGCTATGCCGGCCTTCGAAGCTTTCAGTTTATTTAGGAAACTTCTTTGCTTTTGGTTTAGTCCAGTTGTGCTGACCTCTGCTGTATTGTGTGTTGTCTTATCTACTATCTAATTAGTGAATACCCCTTCCCTCCCTCCCTCTCCACTCTTGTCACCATCAAAGAATATTTTCTTCTCTGTTTAAACTATTTCTCAAGTTCTTAAAATAGTGATCTCACACAATATTTGTCCTTTTGCAACTGACTAATTTCACTCAGCATAATGCCTTCCAGATTCCTCCATGTTATGAAACGTTTCATGGATCCATCATTGTTCTTTATTGATGGGTATTATTCCGTTGTGTGACTATACCATAATTTATTTATCCATTCATCCGTTGATGGGCACTTTGGTCGCTTCCATCTTTTTGCTGTTGTAAACAGTGCTGCAATGAACATGGGTGTGCACGTACCTGTTCATGTAAATTGCCTCCAGATCTTGGATTAAGCTCCTTCCTTAGGTTTAAATGCTTTTTCTCTCCTAAGCATCCTAAGGTTCAGCTAAAATGCAACCTCCTGTGGCTGTTACTGCCAGTAGAATACCCATTATCCACTCTGTCCTTCTTCCTTACTGATAGAAGCACGATTTTGTTCAGCACAGTAACATGCCCAGTTTAAAATGACCACAACTACAATACTGTATTCCCAGCTTCCTCTGCATCTAGGGGTGACCACGTGCCACAGTTCTGGCCAATGAGATATAACTAGAAGTTTGCTATGTGTATTAACTCACGGCGACCTTACGTATAACACAACAAAATGTCGCCTGGTCCTGCGCCGTCTTCGTGATCACTGGTATATTTGAGCCCGTTGTTCTGGCTATCGTGTCCATCCATCTCATTGAAAGTTTTCCTTTTTTTTTTTTGCTGATCCTCTGCTTTACCAAATATGACGTCATTTTCTAGCGACTGGTCATTCCTGATGACATATCTAAAGTAAGCAAACTGAAGTCTCGCCATCCTCACTTCTAAGGAGCAGTCTGGTTGTATTTCTTTGCAGGCTGATTTATGTGTTCTTCTGGCGTCCATGGTATATTCAATATTTATTATTCATAAACACCACAATTCAAATGCATCAATTCTTCTTCAGTCTTCCTTTTTCATTGTCCAGCTTTCACACGTATTCATTAACTCAGTACTGAAGTCACTCCAGAGGTTCACCCTTCAGCCAAAGATTAGACAAACAATAATACACATAGCTCAACCACGTATACGAGACTGAATGAGCGCACCAGCCCAGGGGCAAGGATGAGAAGGCAGGAGGGGACAGGAAACCTGGACCAATGGAAATGGGGAACCCAAGGTCAAGAAGGGGAGAGTGTTCACACATTGCAGTTGGCAACCAATATCATAAAACAATATGTTTATTAATTGTTTAATGAGAGGCTGATTTGCCCTGTAAACCTTCATCTAAAACACAATAAAGAAAGAAAAGAGAAAGAAAGAAAGAAAGAGTTGAGTCTGGTGGGCTTGGGTTATAAGCAGTGCACAAAGGCAGAGAGAGGACGTGACTTAGGGAAGTTCCCATCAGATAGAAAGAGGCAAGAGAGCAGATATGAGGGTCTTGGTCCCCTCTTAGGGTCAAACAGCAGTGGGAAGGGCCAAGGTAGCAGTGGTTTGGACATAGTGAGAAGGGGTCTAGAAGGGTGAGTTGGAGAGTGGCCTCACCGATTCTATACCCTTGGCTGCGGAGTGGAGAAAGCAGCCAGCTCCCCGACAGATTAGAAGACAGGTTGGGCAAGGAGGCCACAAAACATGGCAGGAGGTCTGGGCTGGAGCCCAGGTCAGAGGGTTGCACCTCAGCGGGATCAGATGGAGAACCAGGAACCACCCTGGCCATGCGTTGTTAGAGACAGGAGCCAGGAGGACACCTTAGCTTGCCCCACACCTGACACCATCTTAGGAAGGAGTTGGGGAGGAGCCCTGACAGGGACTTTGAACCTGAACATACTTGAGCTTTTATCTTGATGAGTCTGAGTTAACCCAGGGGGGAGTTTCTGAAGCCAGAAGGGACTGAGTTACTTTTGATTAACACATTCACGGTTTTTTTCCTGCCATTAGCAGGATTGGGGACTTTTGTGAGCAAGACAGGATCGGTTACAGAGAGATGAAGTCCTGATCCATGCTGTAGCATGGATGAATCTTGAAAACATGCTCAGTCATAAAAGGACAAACACTGTATGCTTTCACTTATATGAAATATCTCGAATGGGCAAACACATAGAGAGCAAAGTAAATTAGTGGTTACCCGTGGTTTTTTCGTGGTTACCAGGGAGGAAGGGGGAGAGGGGGAGTCATTGCTTAGGAAACACTGAGTATCTGTTTAAGGTGATGGAAAATTTGGCAATGAATACGGGTGACGGGTACACAACATGATGAATGTACTCAATGTCACTGAATTCTACACGTGAAAAACGTTGAGTTGGCGAGTGTTGTTATGAATTGAATTATGTCCCCCAAAATATGTGTCAACTTGGCGAGGCCATGATGCACAGTATTGTGTGGTTGTCCTCCATTTTGTGATATGATGTAATTATCCTCCATTTTGGGATATGTTGTAAATTCTAGCCTCTATGACTGTGGTTACGGTCCCCCTTGAGAGTGAGTTGTCTGTTTTGTTAATGAGGCAGGATTAGGGTGGGATGTATCTTGAGGGACCACCTTTCCAGAGGTCGTGACTCAAGTCACCATCCTTACCCAGTCACCACCCTTACCCAGTCACCACCCTTACCGCCCTTATTCAAGTCACGCCTTCACTTCAGTCACACCTTTTATCTTACAAGAGATAAAAGGAGAGAGAAGCAAGCACAGAGAGGGACCTGACTACCACCGAGAAAGAAGAGCTGGGAGTGGAGCATGTCCTTTGGACCCAGGGTCCCTGCGCTGAGAACCTCCTAGATCCAGGGGAAGATTGATGCCAAGACACATGGAGGTCTTCAAGGGACTAGGAAGCAAAAGCTGAAGAGACAAGGGCCGTCCTCCAGAGCCACCAGAGAGAGAAAGCCTTCTCCTAGAGCTGGCTCTCTGAATTCGGACTTCTAGCCTCCTAAACTGTGAGAAAATAAATTTTTGTTTGTTAAAGCCATCCACTTGTGATATTTCTGTTATAGCAGCACTAGATGACTAAGACAGTTGTGTTATGTATATTTTTAACCACATTGAAAATAAATAAAGCCAAATTTAGAAAAGATGGAGGGAGTTACGGACCATTTTTCGTTACATTTCTGTGAGCATCTGCATACTGCATTTGAATTTTTATCCCGCAATGGAGGCATATGTGTGGGTTGTGAGCCAGGGTGAGGCAGCTCACTCTCTCAGGTTGAGCACAGTGTTGGCAGGGTGACATCATGGGTATGCCACCAGGGTCCATGCACAGAAGGGACCTGTGCTGCAGTACATGCTCTGTGGTCACCACCTTGAAATTCTTAATCATTTTAGTTTTGAATTCGTACTTTGTAAACGAAGACCAGTGGGACAATGGAGCCTGTGCTGGGGGCTTGGAGGAGCAGTTCCCACGTGGGTCGTCTCCCACCTCCCCTGGACTAGACGGGTCCTCAGCCACCTGCTCCCTGTCTCCTGGCACCTTGGATTGCATGGGTTGCGGAGGGGAGGCCCACATTCTGCTGGGAGGGGGACCTGGAAACTGGTGGCCCTGCACACAGCTGAGTCATAAGGCCAGGCCCCTGGGCACATGAGGGGGTCTGTACTTTCCCTGTTAAGTATTCTCATGCCCCAGAGCACGTGACATGAAGCAGCAGATAACAAAGACTGTATTGTGCTCTTTTAAAGAATCAGCTACGTGAGATCCAATTGACACTGGCAACTCGAAAGGTTGGATGGGAAGCTTAGGCAGCAGCGAGTTTAAGATATAAAACAACTTGAAAAATGTGACCATTGTCACAGAATCGTACACGTAGAAATTGCTGAAGTGGTGTATTTTTGGCTGTATATACTTTCCCCAAAATAAGAAAACAAACAAACAGACTCTGCAGCAGGCTGAGAGAAGGCCATGGAAGAAAGGGAAACCTTTATGCATTAGTGTCTTTAATGGCACCCCTTTCCTGGTTTCTGAACGAAGTGCAGTGGTCTGCACTGGCACAAGACAGCTTTTTCACTGGGAAGGGGTTCCTGGGGCTCAGGCCAGTCCGGTCCACCAGGCACCACCTGTCTCCATGGCAGCCCAGCCGGGCAAAGGTCAGCTCTGTGCTGATGTCTGCTCTGGCCTCACCGGCAGCATCTCCAATGCCCTTTTCCACCAAATATCTCAGGGCACCTCCAGGAGCGGCCCATTTACCTTACGTAGAGTTTTCTCAGCTCCCAAGTTGCTTTTGCTGTGTTCCCTCTCCCTCCCTCAAAAGACTGGCCAGGGAAGTGTCTGCAGCCATTAAATCCTAATGGACACTCACCATTGTCCACCTCTGAACATCTGGTTTCCACCTCCCCCCTACCCCTCCCAGGTCACTGACCACTGTAGCCTCCCTGTGCTCTTGGGCCAAGTGGACGACCTGCCCGGGCAACTTCTGAGGCTGGCACTGCCTGGCAGAGCCTGCATGGCCCCTGCTTCTCCCCCCAGCTCCCCACTGTCCAAACGCCCTGTCCCTCATGGCCTTAGAGTTTTAACTGGGCAAATGGCTGCCCGGCTAATGGCCACCCTTCCCAGCCACTCTTGCGGTCTGGTGGGGCGGATGGGCAGTGAGCAGAAGTGGCATGTGCTGCTTCTGTGACTTGCCTTTAAAAGACTGGAACGATTGGTGAATGTTTTAATCAAAGACTCTATAGAAGAATCCTGATCAAAAGGGGGAAATATGAGGCACAGAAATTAAAATTCTCATAGAATCTAGATTTTCTGGAGCCAGTGAGGCTGGACGAACCTCTAAAACCATTGCCCGGAAGTAACCTTTGAACCTTAAACCAAAAATATCCCCTGGAGCCTTCTTAAACCCAAACAGTAGTTTAGCTTAATTATTAAGGAATGCGTGCCTTGACCACACTGTGCTTTTAAAGAACTATCTATACAGGCAGTCCCTGGATTATAAACAAGTTCCGTTCCTAAATCTATCTTTATGTCGAATTTGTATGTAAATCGGAACGGTTAGCAGTTAGTCAAATGTTTGTCTTAGTATATAGTGTACCTTTCTATGCATAAAAAGCATTAAAGAAAAACTTCCAAATACACTAAAACATCTTTAACATAATACAGTAATAATAATAATGTCTTGATACACTTTGAAAAGTAGCTCCAATTTGTTATTACGAACCATTGTATGTACCTTCTCCACAGTTGACAAGATACCTACAGGGCAAACGTACCCAAAGTACTCAGAAGTTTCAGTTCTGTAAAATCTCTGAGACCCATTAGATACTTTACTGTAGACTCTGAAGTAAAAAATCTATATTTTACCACCGGCAGCATTTCTGTTGGGTTTTGAATTCTCCTCAGCAGAGGCAGGGAGGGTTGGGGCCAGAGGGATCATTCCCCATCACCTTCTCACCAGGCCTGTCAACCTCACTCACCAACTATAAGGCCCGTGCCTCGGGATGCAAGGGAGAAAGTACCACTCAGGATGTGCTAAGAGCAAGCCTGGGGCCAAAGGCTGGGAAGAGGAGCTTAGGGAAACCCAAGTAGGAAGTTCTCCACCCTGTAAACCATATGGACACACAGAGGTCAGGAATCTAAGGCGGGCCCCCGCCCCTTCCAGCCACCAAAAGGCCAAGAGCCGCCGCAGTAGTGAAAGCCCACGTGTGTAAGGTGGGGGAAACAGAAGCTCGGAGAGGTGCTGCAATGGCCCCAGCTGCACAGCACAGAGGGCCGGGTGGGATGTGGTGGGGTGGAACTGGGTAAGGTGGCACTGTGGAAGCCTAGCTGTGTGTCAGTGTAGTGCACTGACTGGTTGTACTTGGAGAACACTCAGAGTAAGGTGCCCATGCCCTGGCTACCAGCTGCCACAACCTGCAGGCCCTCTGTCTGGAGTGGAGGCAGTGCTTAGGGCCGCGGATGGTGGGGTTGGCCCTTTCCAAGGCTGGTGCATGTGGGCTCTCCGCTGGCTGCTGCAGGCCATGGCTGGACACACCAGGTCTCAGGGCCTGCCCACCGCCAGTGGCCCCCCTAGGACCCACTGCGGCACCTGCACATGCCAGGAAGCATGGCCCCATCAGTTTTTGGATAGGTTTTACAGGGGTTGGCTTGTAACTACGGGTTATACAAAAGTCGGATGTTCATAACCCGGGGACTGCCGGTATTGGATCAAACAACCACAGCAATTTGAAAGGTTAGATAGAAAGGTTAGGGAGTGGTGAGTTTATGTTAGTGGGGGAGCAACAACTGAAAAAGGAGTGTCAGAATGGTTGCACAACTTGAAGAATGTAATCAAGGTCACTGAATTGTAGAGATTGTTGAATTGGTGTGTTTTGCTATGTATATCTACAACAACAAAAAATAAGATACAATATTAAAAAAAAAAAAAGGCTAGAAGGGGCTCCCTGGCACCTGCTCCCCACTCCCCTCCTACAAGCCACCAGGACTAGGCCGGGGACACTGAGGTGGAAGCTGAGCTGAGGATGGCAGAGCTCTTCAGCCCTGGGCAGCTCCCTCTGGACATGCTGTGAGAGAAAACTAGACTTTGGTAGTGAACTTACAGACCCTTGTTTTTTGGGGGCTTCCGTTACAGCAGTTTAGACAGTATCCTGATTAAAATACAGGGAGAAACAGTCCCCCACCTTGGGGTTCTGCTCTCTTATGGTAATCCCAAACAGAACTGCCTTGAGCACTGCGATGGATTGGATTGTGTCCCCCCGAAAATTTATGTTCAAATCCTAACCCCTAGTACCTGTGAATGCGACTTTGTTTAGAAGTAAGGGGCTTGTTTGTCATGGACTGAATTATGTCCCCCCAAAAATGTGTGTATCAATTTGGCAGGGCCATGATTTCCAGCATCCTGCGCTTGTCCTCCATTTTGTGATTATAATTTTATGTTAAAAGGATTAGGGTGGGATTGTAACACCACCCTCATCCAGGTCACACCCCTGATCCAATGTAAAGGGAGTTTCCCTGGGGTGTGGCCTGCACCACCTTTTATCTCTTACAAAAGGAAAGGGAAGCAAGCAGAGAGTTGGGGACCTCATACCACCAAGGAGCAGAGCATGTCACCTGGACCAGGGGTCCCTGCGCAAAGAAGCTCTTAGTCTGGGGAAGACTGATGAGAAGGTGGACAGAGAGAGAAAGCCTTCCCCTGGAGCTGACACCCTGAATTTGGACTTTCAGCCCACTTTACTGTGAAGAAACAAATTTTTCTTTGTTAAAGCCATTCACCTGTGGTATTTCTGTTATGGCAGTACTAGATGACTAAGACAGTGTTTGACGATGTTATCAGTTAACATGTTGGAGCAGGTCCTACTGGAGTCAGGTGGGTCCTAATCCAATCCTAATCCTAACCCAACCCTAATCCTAGTCCAAGGAGTGGCGTCCTATAAAAGAGAAGAGACACAGAGCTCTAGACAGAGGGAAGATGGCCCTGTGACAATGGAATGATGCAGCTGCGAGCCAAGGAGTGCCTGGGGCCACCAGGAGCTGGGAGAGACAAGAAAGGAACTTCCCATAGAAGCTTCTGAGAGAACATAGCCTGGTTGACACCTTGCTTTTGGGTTTCTCTCCCTGGTGGCATAGTGGTTAAGAGCTACGGCTGCTAACCAAAAAGAAATCTTGGAAACACTATGGGGCAGTTCTCTGTCCTGCAGGGCTGCTATGAGTTGGAATGGATTTGATGGCAAATGGTTTGGGTTTCGGTTTCTATCCTCCAGAACCATGAGACCGGTGCTGTTGCAAGTGGAGTTCGGGGGGTGTGGACTGCACCAGGTGACACTGTCAGAGGGGGAGACACCAAAATGACTCTCTATAAAAATATCCCTGTAATTAGTTATGACAACAAAAACATTTTTCATAAGCCCAGTTTACATGTATCAGTGTACCTACAAGGCTGAAACTCGATGCTAATTTACTATGTGAACCTTCTAATACCCTCCGGCCAGAGCTGTCATTTTACCCAATTACAGTGATGCTTCGAATCACGTGGTTTCGTCTGCAGGCGCTACAAGCACACGCTGTTGTTTTAGTTGCTGCCAGTGTTTTTACAGCCTCTAGTTTTGTCCAGTTTTCTGTTGTTCTAGCTACCATATTGTGGTAATTAGTATTTGTGAACCTATATCAACAACTTTTTTGAGAATGAAGTAGTAATTAAAGGAAAAGAAGACGTGATACATGGGAATTACGATTTCTGAGTAACGGGTACAAAAAACATCACTGAGGATTCTGTATGGTCTGGTATGGGGGGAGGTGCATGGGGCGGGTGACACCATGAGTTACCGCACTGGGTGACACAACCCTAATGACGCCGCTGTGTGAGACAATAAATTTCTGTTCATACAAGTCACCTCGTCTGTGGTACTTTGTTATGGCAGCCCTGGGACACAAATACAGGCTTCCAGACAGTTTCCTTGGAATCAATCTCACCCCTTCCTCTGACCGTGACTTGGGACCCGGCCTGTGGAAGCTGGGGCTGGGGCCCATCCTGGTGCTTAGCCCAAGCCTGGGCCTTCAGAGGAAATACCTTCTCCCTGCCCTGCCAGCCTTACAGGCCAGTATGAGCACCAGCAGGGAACACAGCTGGGCTAGGGCTGGGAGCCACTGCCAAACAGTCACAGTCTCAGAAGGGTGTCCGGATCTGCCCTCCTTATTTGTGTTACACCCCACTGATCCCTGGTGGTGCAGTGATTCAGCACTCAGCTGCTAACCAAAAGGTTGTGGTTTGAACCCTCCAGCTGCTCCGAGGGAGAAAGATGTAGCAGTCTGCTTCCGTAAAGATTACAGCATTGGCTGGAGCAAGGAAGAATGGAGAAAACCAAAGACACAAGGGAAAGATTAGTCCAAAGGGCCAATGGACCACAACTACCATAGCCTCCACCAGACTGAGCCCAGCACGGATAGATGGTACCCAGCTACGATCACCGACTGCTCTGACAGGGATTACAATATAGGGCCCCAGACAGAGCTGGAGAAAAACGTAGAATAAAATTCTAACTCACACAAAAAAGACCAGGCTTACTGGTCTGGCAGAGACCGGAGAAACCCCGCGAATATGGCCCCTGGATATACTTTCAACTCAGTGCTGAAGTCACTCACTCCTGAGGTTCACCTTTCAGCCAAAGATTAAGCAGGCCCATAAAAGAAAATGAGACGAAATGGACACACCAGCTCAGGGGCAAGGATGAGAAGGCAGGAGGGGACAGGAAAGGCAGTAATGGAGAACCGAAGGTCGAGAAGGGGAGAGCGTTGACATGCCTTGGGATTGGCAACCGATGTTGTAAAACAACATATCTATTGCTCATTGAGAAACTACCTTACTCTACATACCTTCATCTAAAGTACAATTAAAAAAAAAAAAAAGATTACAGCACTGAAAACCGTATGGGGCCATTCTACTCTGTCCTATAAGGTCACCAAGAGTCAGAATTGACTTGACGACAATGGGTTTTTTCTTTTTGTGAACAGACCCTCATTACTTAAAATGCATTGATGAACTCATATGCAGACCATTAATTATATTCTCCTCCTAAAATGTGCGTGGGACAGTATTTTCCATGTCCTCCTAACACGCTGTGCTCTTATGGGATCTGTTAGCAAACATAAAGGCTCCGAAGGTACATACTGAGGTATTCTGAAGCAGATAGGGGTAGGGTCTTTTAAAACTAATTTCCATGGGAAAAATCGGATCCAATGGAAGAGAAGAAAAAAGAGAAATGGGTGAAATAAATAAAAGAAAGGTCATGGGCTGGATTTTCTACGTAGGCATAAAGTGCCAACACTAGCTGTGTGTGCCTTGTGGGTTTCTATATTGGCTTTGACCCCTACTTGGCAGCTGGCAATGGCATGGTAAGCACATGCCTAGTGGAACTGGAGCCTCGGTGGCACAGTGGTTAAGAGCTTGGCTGCTAACCAAAAGGCTGGGAGTTCAAATCCACCAGCCGCTCCTAGGAAAACCTATGGGGCAGTTCTACTCTGTACACATGGAGTGGCCAGGAGTCAAAACTAACTCGACAGCAGCTAATAGCAACAACAACAATGTCCGGACTAGCTGCTTTTAGCAAATATCTAGACTATGTATACCTTTGGGTCTAAAATTTTCATCATGTGAGGTTAAAATTAGTATCATCACCACATAGCAGCTACACAGCTAATGCGTGTACTGCAGATCCTTATGGTCGACACCTGACTAGATGGGGCTAACCCCCGCCAGAGCATTCCTTGGCTAATCTTAATGTATTTTTGAAAAGCAATACACTGTTATTGCCCTGAGATAATCTTTAAACCTTAAAGCGAACATATCCCCTGAAGTCTCCCGAAAACCAAACAATAGTTTAGCTTAAGTTGTTAAAAATGTCTGCCTTCAGCGTTATGCTCTTTAAGAACTATCTGCATGGGTTCAAATTGACAATAGCAACTTGAAAGATGAGATAGGAACCTTTGGGGGCAAGAGTTTGTGTTAACGGGGGAGGAACGACTCAGAAACGGAAGGTGAGAAAGGTTCACAACTCGAAGAACGTAATCAATGTCACTGAATTGGACATGGAGAAACTGTCGAATTGGCATATGTTTTGCTGGGTATGTTCTTACAACAACAAAATTTTTAAAAAGCAAAACATTTTGGTGAATTCAGATTTATGTCTGGCTTTCAGTTCCATCCCTGAAAGTAAACTTGAGCCTATTACTTCACCTATCTGATCCTCAGTTTCCTTCTTTTGTAAAATGAGGGAAAAAATCATCAGAACTCATTTGCTGTTGGGGTAGCTATGTGAAATTATAGCTGTAAGGCATTTGGCACAGGGCCTGGCATCTCATGACAACTCAATATATTCTATCGAGTTACTATTATTACTTTTGTTATTAGAAACTCATTTTAGTTTATGTCAGGATCAACTTGCCAAATTCACAGTAAATGAGTACTTATGCGTTTATACGCAGGTATTTGCTTTATCAAATAGAAGCATTGTGTGGTGGGGTGAATGGTGGCCTCCCAAAAGACATGTCCACCCAGAACCTGTGAAGGTGACCTTATTTGGAAAAAGAATCTTTGCAGATGTAACTAATTTAAGAATCTCAAGATCATCTTGGATAAGTGTGGGCCCTAAATCCAATGACAAATGTCCTTAGAAAAGAAGGGGAAAAGATACAGAGGAGAAGGCCATGTGAAGGCTGAGGCAGGGATTGGAGTGATGTAGCCACAAGCCAAGGAATGCTAGGAGCCGCCAGAAACTGGAAGGGGAAAGAATGATTCTCCCCTAGCGCCTTCACCGGGAACGTGGCCCTGCTGACACCTTGATTTTGGACGTCTGACCTCCAGAACTGTGAGAGAAAATGTGCCAAATTTCTGGTACTTTGTTCTGGCAGCTCTAGGGAACTCAGTGCGAGGGAAGTTAGTAAGTCTTGTTTCCACATTTAGTTATGTTGTAAATTGTCATTTATTTTCTTCTCCAGGAGAAGTTTTGAACTCAGATTGCAGTAGACGCTTCCAACAAAGCTCAAAAAGGAGTATATGAAAAGTTAAGACGCGCCACGTGCCTGAAACATGCCAGGTTCCCCACCATGTGCCTGGCTCATTTAAATCTCGCATCCATCCAAGATAGTAAAATTGTTATTGCTATTTTACAAATGAGAAACGGAGGTGCAGAAGACAGGGAACTACGAAGGGCTGGGTCTGGGATTTGAACCCAGGCAGGGAAAATGGTCATTCTAGTGGTAAAGGAAAGGAGGATATGTATACCTCAAATGCCACCCAGGAAACTTGAACGCTGTTGCTAAACGTAACATTTAACCTGCCAGAAAGGACTTTACCAGCCAGCCAGATACACTCCCTCATTAAAGCTATGGTGATAAGACAGCTGATGGCGGAGACTTCAGTGGGGTAGGGCCTTCCCCATGTGATGGAGAAGGGAGGGAGGCCTGTAGGACAGGGAGAAATGGGGGCGGGAATTGGGACGATGCCACAGGGCTAGTGGTCTGTGCATGTCTACAACTTGCATCGAATCTGTCACCCCATCCCCAGGTCCTTAGGAGTTCAAGGCAGCCTAACCCAGGGGAGCAGAGCACAGATGACGTCTCCCACCAGAACATTCCAGAACATTCCAGACCCTAAGTGTAGTCTAATAAAGTCAGTCACAGAAAGTCAGGATGCTAAATTTGTTGGTTTAGAAGACAGGTTGGATTTTAAATTTTTTAATAAAAATGTTATGTACTATACCGTAATTGATTTGAGAAGCCCCAGTGGCATAGCCATAGCCAGGTGTTTGGCTGTTAACCAAAAGGTTGGTGGTTGGAGCCCACCCAGAGGCTCTGCGGGATAAAGACCTGGTGATCTGCGCTGGCCAAGATTACAGTCTAGAAAACCCTATGGGGCAGTTATACTCTGTCACATGGGGTTGCTATGAGTGGGAACCGACTTGACGGTACCCAACGACAGCAACATAGCTGATTTAAGGCTACTTTATTTTCTTTCAGCCCATGGAGGCCCAATTCAGTTTTCAGGGTTGATTTGTCCTTCTGCCCTCACGGTGATGGGCAGCTCACAGAGCCCTCTCTGTCTGCATCGGACCCCCAAGGTCCCCTTGCTGTTTCTCTTCCAGTGGCCCCTGGAGCCTTCAGTTTTTCTGCCCATGTGTGGCTTACGATTGGTGAAGCCCTTTCTAGGAAAAGCTAAGGATCTGCACTACCCAGAGTCTGCAACCTCGGGTCCCCACCCTGAAGCGTGGTGGGAGTCTGTCCTAGCTAATGACGCCAGCCTGGAGGAGGCGGATACTGCCCCTCCGAGAAGCAGGCCCAGCATAGGTGACACTTTTAAGATAGATCTCTGCAAATTTAGATCCATGACATTTTGGATATAGTCATTTCTGGAAAAGCGCCTGCATTTTGCTTAGACACGCTTTTACTTAGATAGTTGTCAGTCCTTGAATTAAAATTCAGTCCTTTGCAAATTAAAACTGTTTTTTAAATAATATCTTTCTCTGTGCTGCCTGTATATGTATGTATATCCACACACATTTTATGCATACATGTTTGTATGTTTAAATATCATTGGTTCTCTCTTAATTATATGAGAATTCATCAACAAGGATCCTGTACTATCTGCTTCCCTCCCCACCCTCACCTGGGATCACTCTCCCCCCTGCTCAGTATACCGTAGCCACTCGGTTCCTTTCTACTTCATGAACGCACCAAACTCCTCCCTCCCCCAGGGCCTTTGCACATGTTACTCCCTCTGTCTAAAAAGCTCTTTTCCTGGCTCTCCATGTTGTTGTTGGCTCCTTGTCCTTCAGATCTTTGCTTCAACTCAGAGGCCCTTATCACTCTACCCAAAGTACAGTCCCACTGTGGTAGGCAGAATACTGGCCCCCCAAAGACGTCCGCACACTAATCCCCAGGACCTGTGATTATGTCATGTTATATGGCAAAGGGGAATTAAGGTTTCAGATGGAATTAAGGTTGCTAATTAGCTGACATTAACGTAATGAGGTATTTCCTGGATTATCTGGGCTCGATGTAATCCCAAGAGTTCTTAAATGAGAAAGAGGGAGACAGAAGAGTCAGGATCAGAGAGATGGCATCATGGGAAAGACTCCACTGGCCATTGCTGGCTTTGAAGATGGAGGGGCCATGAGCTAATGAACATTGTGTGCCATCAAGTCGATTCTGGCTCATAGCAACCCTGTAAAACAGAGTAAAACTGCCCCACAGCATTTCCTAGGCTGCAATCTTTACAGAAGCAGATCACCAGGTCTTTTCTTCCAAGGATCCAATGAGTGGGTTCAAACCTCCAACCAAAAGCTGAGTGCTTAACTGTTGTGTTGCCAGGGCTCCTTGGGTGGCTTCTAGAAGTTGGAAAACACAAGGAAATGGATTCTCCCCTAGACCCTCAAGAAAGTAAGGCAGCCCTGCTAACACCTTGATTTTAGCTCAGTGAGACCCATCTCAGACTTCTGATCTCCAGAACTGTGAGAAATTAAAATTTCAGTTTTTAAAAAATTTTTTATTGTGGTTTAAGTTAAAGTTTACTAATCAAGTCAGTTTCTCATACAAAAATTTACATACACCTTGCTATATACTCCCAGTTGCTCTCCCCCTAATGAGACAGCACACTCCTTCTCTCCACCCTCAGTTTTCGTGTCCATTTAGCCAGTTTCTGACCCCCTCTGCCTTCTCATCTCCCCTCCAGACAGGAGCTGCCCACATAGTGTCTTGTGTCTACTTGATCGAAGAAGCTCATTCCTCACCAGTATCATTTTCTATCCCATAGTCCAGTCCAATCCCTGTCTGAAGAGTTGGCTTTAGAAATGAGTCCTGTCCTGGGCTAACAGAAGGTCTGGGGACCATGATCTCCGGGGTCCTTCTAGTCTCAGTCAGACCATTAAGTCTGGTCTTTTTACGAGATTTTGAGGTCTGTATCCCACTGCTGTCCTGCTCCTTCAGGGGTTCTCTGTTGTGTTCCCTGTCAGGGCAGTCATCGGTTGTTGCCGGGCACCATCTAGTCCTTCTGGTCTCAGGCTGATGTAGTCTCTGATTTATGTGGCCCTTTCTGTCTCTTAGGCTCATAATTACCTTGTGTCTTTGGTGTTCTTCATTCTCCTTTGCTCCAGGTGGGTTGAGACCAACTGATATATCTTAGATGGCCACATGCTAGCGTTTAAGACCCTAGATGCCAGCCTAAAATTTGAGTTGTTTTAAGCCACTAAGTTTGTGGTAATTTGTTAAGACAGCAATAGGAAACTAATACGGATCTCAGCTTCAATGCCAACTCCTCAGAGAAGCCTTCCCTGACCACCCTATCCAAAGCAGGACCCCCCACCCCACCGCCCAGTCATGCTGTCCTGGGTACCTCTTATTTACTAAGTACTGTTTTAAGCACTAGAGGTTCAGCATTGAATGAGACAGATTAAAAACCCCTGCCCTCATGGAGCCTATGCTCTGGAGTGGGGGGTAGAGGGAACAATAAAGAAAAACAATAAGCCGTATGGCAGGTGGAAGAAATGCCAGGTGGAAGAAACGCGAGGGAGGAAACACAGATCCATGGAGGAGGCTAGGGAGTGCTGGGCTGGGGAGTATGCTGTGTGAATGGCACGGTCACAGAAGGCATCACTGAAGGTGATATTTGTGCAAAGACCTGAAGCAGGTGAGGGAACAGGCAGGAGGTACCTGGGGAGAGGACAGGCCAGGCAGAGGAGAGAGAACATCCGAGCAAGTGCAGAGGACAGCACAGCCATCTAATTTATCACCCAAACCAGGCTTTTTGAGAGTGACGGGCGTTATTAATAACCATGCTGGGATTTAATGGTCTGAGACTGGAAGGACCCCGGTGGTCATGGCCCCCAGACCTTCTGTTGGCCCAGAACAGGAACCATTCCCGAAGCCAACTCTTCAGACATGGATTGGACTGGACAGTGGGTTGGAGAGAGATGCTGGTGAGGAGTGAGCTTCTTGGATCAGGTGGACACCTGAGACTATGTTAGCATCTCCTGTCTGGAGGAGAGATGAGAGGGTAGAGGGAGTTAGAAGCTGGCGAAATGGACACGAAAAGAGAAAGTGGAGGGAGAGAGCAGGCTGTCTCATTAGGGGGAGAGTATTTGGGAGTGTGTAGCAAGGTGTATATGGGTTTTTGTGTGAGAGACTGACTCGATTTGTAAACTTTCACTTAAAGCACAATAAAAATTATTAAAAAAGAAAAAAATAATAACCATGCTGGGCCAACAGGCAGGAGCCGGGACACAGGTCACCTGTGAATGGTGGGAAACCTGAGCAGCAAGGACAGGTGGTGGGAACACGGCGTGTGACGGGAGGCACAGGGATGAATGGGGCGGGCAGGGGTGGATTAACCAGTAAGCAAGGTACGCATGGGCTTACAGATCAGTAAGCAAGCACAAGTAAGCCCATGCGTACCTTGCTTGTTGGGTAATCCATCCCTGGGCAGGTTAGGCACAACATGTGAGCCATATCAGCTTCTACTCTGGAGGAGATGGAAAGTTCCCGGCAGAATGATATGATTGGGCTTACAATTGAAAAGGATTGTCCTGGTTGGAGGGGTGAGAACTGAACCTAACAGCAAGTAAACAGAGGCAGGGGAACCCGTGAGGGCTACTGTACCCCATGACACCCGTGGTGAGGTCTACTTTGGTGGAAGAACTGAAGGGACGTGTGTCAAACTGGAGGGGGGTGAAAGAAAGGGAGACAAGAATACTGCCTCATTTCCTTCTTATTGTCGTTGTCAGCTGGTGTTGAGTTGACTCACGGCGCCCCCATGCATTACAGGCTAAACTCTGCCTGGTTCTGCACCATTCTCGTGATTGGTTGCAGTTCAGACCGTCGTGATCCACAGGGTTTTCGCTGGCTGATTTTTGGAAGTAGCTCGCCAGACCTTTAGTTCTAGTCCATCTCAGTCTAGAAGCTCTGCTGAGACCTGTTCAGTATCATAGCAACACGCAAGCTTCCACCGACGGACAGGTGGTGGCCGCACATAAGGCGCATGGGCCAGAGTCAAACCTGACCTCCTGCGTGGAAGGGGAGAATTCTACCACTGGACCGCCCCTGCCACCCCTTTCCTTCACAGCCTTTTCAAATATATACGTTTCTAGTTTGTTTCTATGCTTGTCGTCTGTCTCTGTTAATGGAAGATCCAAGGGCAGGGACCTTGTCTGTCTTGTTCATTTGGTCTGTAGCACCTGGCACATAGCAGGCACTTGACATATCTCGAATGAAAGAATGAATGGAAAGGAACTGGGATTTTAATTTTCATGATACCAGTAAGAATCCTGAAAGAAAAGAAAGCAATGGTTTGCCCAAAGTCGTTGTGAACTCAGCAGGAAAGCGGGGGGGCTGGGCGTAAATCTGGATTGTTCAACTCCGCCTCTGCAGCACCCTGCCCCACCATGGAGTCACCGGCCTCAGTCCATTTTCTTGCCTTCTGTTGGTTTGTTAAATTGTGGTGGCTTGTGTGTTGCTGGAAGCTAGGCCACCACTATTTCAAATATCAGCAGGGTCACCGACGGTGGACAGGTTTCAGCAGAGCTTCCAGACTAAGACAGACTAGGAAGAAAGGCCTGGAGATCTACTTCCAAAAATCAGCCAAAGAAAGCCCTGTGGATCACAATGATCTGATCTGCAACCAGTCAAGAGGATAGCGAACAACCAGGCAGTATATCATTCTGTTGTGTGTGAGGTTGCCATGGGTCAGGGGCTGACTCCACGCGTCTAACAGCAAGGAAATCAACAGAACAAGATCTGGGAAGATGTCGGGTATCTTCCTGAATCACAATAAAATACTACGAGCATTGAGCTCTGGACCAAGCTTCCACACAGCTCTCAACACAACTTCTACTTCTCATTCATGTATTATGAGAAGGCTTTCTATCAGCCCTAGTGGCGCACTGGTTAAGAGCTCAGCTGCTAACCAAAAGGTCGGTAATTCGAATCTACCAGCTGCTCCTTGGAAACCCTATGGGGCAGTTCTAGTCTGTCATATAGGGTTGCTCGCTATGAGTTGGAATTGACTCTATGGCAACGGGTTTAGTTTTCAGCTTTTTGTAAGGCATGAACTTTAAAATACACTGCGTCCCCTGGCTACCAACTTTCCCAGGGGTTCTGCAGGTGTTAGAGCTTCATGCTGAGGAGGCGGGGGAGGTGACCGTGTGATGTCCAGGAAGGTGGCGCCTCCCATCCGGGAAGACTGTGCTGTGCTGGTGCCCAGACCCTGGTGGAAGAGGGAGGAGAATAAGACAGGGAGGGACACCCTGCAGTGGGTAAGGTTGTGTGTCAACTTGGCTGGGCCGTGATTCTCAGTGGTTTGGCAGTTATGATGCAGTTTGGCAGCTTTTTAATGATGTAATCACCTCCATGGGAAACCCTGGTGGCATAGTGGTGAAGTGCTACAGCTGCTAACCAAAAGGTTGGCAATTCGAATCCGCCAGATGCTCCTTGGAAACTCTATGGGGCAGTTCTACTCTGTCCTATGGGGTCACTATGAGTCGGAATTGACTTGACGGCACTGGGTTTGACTGGGTTTTTTAATCACCTCCATAATGAGATTTGATATAATGTGACCTCCATGATGAGATCTGCTGTGAGTAGCCAGTCAGTTGAAAGGGAGTTTCCCTGGGGGCGTGGCCCGCATCCAATACAGGTGGACATTCTGGCAAGGCTCGCTGGCTTTTGCTCACTCTGGATCCTGCGGCTGGCTCCTGTTCATCTGACCTCCGGCTCTTGGGACTTGAGCCAGCAGCTTACCTGCCGATCTTGAGATTCATCAGCCTACACAGCCTGTGAGCCAGAGGCCTCATATCTGACCTGCTGATCTTGGATTCACGAGCACCTGTGGCTACGTGAATCAGAGGAAGCCTCTGGCCTGACCCAAGGGCTTGATTTTGCTTGGTTTACTGCATCGGTTTTGCTTCTCTAGAGAATCCAGCCTAAGACACACCTTCAGGTGACATGGGAACCGAGCGAGAGAGAAGCAAAGGTGGCCACTCTTTATTCCTTCTGGATACTTCTCCCCTTCATTCCACATGCCTTTCACTTCCTGAGATTCTTCTGACCCCAACCCACTCTCCTTTGCTCCCCTAGCTCAGAGCCACTTTCTCAGGCTTACCTGTCTTGGTAGTGGTTCTGCACACAAGTTACCCTTCCCCTCTATCTCCTGGCTGCCTCCCCCAGCCTTTGATTGTGGCCTTAACTCTTTATCAGTAACTCTTTCCACAGTGCTGTTTCAAAGCAAACAGAATGCAGTTAAATCCTCCAGATGCCTGCTTTCAGGTTGGTTTCTCTCTGGAAAGTGCTTATCTTCGAATTTCAGGACAGAAGCTGAGGTTGAGTTTTGTACCAACAGATCCATTCGCACAGAGACTCCCTCTACTGATGGCTGCACGTGCCCTGAGCTGCTGGCTGACTTCAGGCCATGTTACAAACGAGGCTTGGGAAAGGCGGAAAGCTGGTGACATTTTATGCAGCCCGAGGTTGGAGTCTTCCCAGAGGCACCTCAGAAGAAAGGCCTGGCAACCTCATTTCAAAAATTCAACCATGGAAAACCCTATGGAGCACGGTTCTACTCTGACACATGGGATGGTCATGAGTCAGGATGGACTCAATGGCCAGTGGTGGTGCTGGTGGGTTGTTCTGTCCTGTGCTCCCTGAAACTCTCTCATCCCCCATTGGCATTCACTGCTACATCCTGTTGTTCAGACCCCCACTGGTCTGAGACCTGGGAAGGAGCTGGAGGAGTCCACTGGTCATCCTCTATGATGGTTAAGTTTATTTGTCAACATGGCAAGGCTATGGTTTCCAGTGGTTCTGCCAAATGCTAGACTAGCTGCTGTTGCATAATGTGATGTGATGTGACGTGATGTAATGCAATCACCTTCTGTAACGTAATGTAGCGCCATGCCATGCAATGCCACACAATGCAATGTAATGTGATGGAATTATCTTCCATAATGTAATGTAATGATCTTCCATGAAGTAATCTAATGTAATTCCTTTCCATAATGTAATGTAATGATCTTCCATGATGTAATCTAATGTAATTCCTTTCCATAATGTAATGTAATGATCTTCCATGATGTAATCTAATGTAATTCCTTTCCATAATGTAATGTAATGATCTTCCATGATGTAATCTAACACAATCAATCAATTAGTTGAAAAGGGAGTTTCTTAGGGTGTGGTCTGCCTTCAGACTATAAAATCGATATTTTGGTGGACCTGTCTCTCTCCTCTACACCCTTCCCATCACCTGACCTAGGGATCTTGGGACACAAGCTTGCAGAAGTCTCCAGCCTGTTGCCTGACATACAAATTTTGGATTTTTCAGCTCTCACTGGTTCTGTTTCTCGAGAGAACTCTAAGACATCCTCCACTGGGAAAAGGGGATCATTGGGACCTCAAGAGTTGACAGTACTTACTCGAGGCCACAGCAAGTATGTGATAAAAGGAAGACTCGGGAATCCTGCTTCCACTTCTCTCTCCATTCTACCACCCTGCGTGAGCTAATATGCCTTCAGCATCCGTGTTTTGGAAGAATTTCCTACCAGCCTACCTTGTCAGAGACCAGCTACACGTTGTGCTTGTAATAGCTAAGGATCACAAGCTCCAGCATTTTTGAGTCCTGGAAAATGTCCCGATTACATGTGCCATACAAGGACATAGCTGGAGGGATATGGGATATTACTGCCCCTGGGGTGAGAAGTGGGGGAAGGACTGAACAGATTTTAAAATCATGCTGAGCCCCATTCAAACCCTCTACTGTCTTTGCCCTGCTAATTCAATACAAGCATGGTTGTTCTTGTTGTTAGGTGCCGTCGAGTCAGTTCTGACTCATAGTGACCCCATGCACAACAGAACAAAACATTGCCCGGTCCTGCGCCATCCTTACAATCGTTATGCTTGAGCTCATTGTTGCAGCCACTGTGTCAATCCCCCTCGTTGAGGGTCTTCCTCTTTTCCCCTGACCCTGTACTCTGCCAAGCATGATGTCCTTCTCCAGGGGATGATCCCTCCTGACAACATGTCCAAAGTATGTAAGACACAGTCTCACCATCCTTGTTTCTAAGGAGCATTCTGGTTGTACTTCTTCTAAGACAGATGCTGGAAGCCATGCCACCGGTATTCAGACACCAGCAGGGTCATCCATGGAGGACAGGTTTCAGCTGAGCTTCCAGACTAAGACAGACGAGGAAGAAGGACCTGGCAGTCTGCTTCTGAGAAGCATCAGCCAGTGAAAACCTCATGAATGCAGGCATATCTCCAAGACATTGCGGGTTTGGTTCCAGACCAACACAATAAAGCAAATATTGCAATAAAGTGAGTCACACGGAGTTTGTTTCCTAGGGCACATAAAAGCTGTGTTTACACTGTACTGTTGTCTGTTGGGCGTGCAGTAGCATTATGTCTAAAAAAAACAATGTTTGAACCTTAATTTAAAAATACTTTATTTTTAAAAAATGCTAACCATCACCTGAGCCTTCAGTGGATCATCATCTTTTTGCTGATGGATGGTCTTGCCTCAGCATTGATGGCTGCTGACTGATCAGGGTGGTGGTTGCTGAAGGTTGGGTGGCTGTGGCAATTTCTTAAAATAAGACCACAGTGAAGTTTGATACATTGATTGACTCTTCCTTTCATGAAAGATTTCTTTTTGGCATGCAATGCTGTTTGATAGCATTTTACCCACAATTGCTGTTGTTATTGTTAAAAAAAAAAAAAGTTTAAATCAGTTCCAACTCGTAGCTACCCCATGTTCAACAGGACAAAACACTGCCCAGTCCTGTGCCATCCTCACAATTGTTGTTGTGCTTGAGCCCATTGCTGCAGGCACTGTGTCAATCCATCTCTTTGAGGGTCTTCCTCTTTTTCACTGACCCTCCACTTCACGAGTCATGATGTCCTCCATGGACCGATCCCTCCTGATAACATGTCCAAAGTATGTAAGACATAGTCTCACCATCCTTGCTTCTAAGGAGCATTCTGGCTGTACTTCTTCCAAGACAGATTTCCTTACTTGTTCTTTTGGCAGTCCGTGGGTATATTCAGTATTCTTCGCCAACACAATCCAAAGGCATCAATTCTTCTTCGGTCTTCCTTATTCACAGCCTGCCACTGCTTTATCAGCTAAGTTTCTGTAATATTCTAAATGCTTTGCTGTCATTTCCACAATGTTCACAGCATCTTCACCAGGAGTAGATTCCCTCTCAAGAAACCACTTTCTTTGTTCACCCATAAGAAGCAACTCCTCATCCCTTCAAGTTTTCTCATGTAAAAAAAAAAAAAAGAGTGCAGCAATTCAGCCACACCTTCAGGCTCCACTGCTCATTCTGGTTCTCTGGCTCTTTCCACCACATCTGCAGTCACTTCCTCCACTGAGGTCTTGAACCCCTCAAAGTCATCCATGAGGGCTGGAATCAACTTCTTCCAAGCTACTGTTAATGTTGATGTTTTGACCTCCTCCCATGAATCACGAATGTTCTCAATGGCATCTAGAACGGTGAATCCTTTCCAGAAGGTTTTCAACTTACTTTGCCCAGATCCATCAGAGGAATCACTATCCGTGGCAGCTATTAGCCTTACAAAATGCATTTCTTGATCCATGGGCTGCAGAATGGATATTGTGTCAGCAGGCATGAAAACAACATTAATCTGTACATCTCCATCAGAGCTCTTGAGTAACCACGTGCATTGTCAATGAGCAGTACTATTTTGAAAGGAATCTTTTTTCTGAGCAGTAGGTCTCAACAGTGGACTTAAAATATTCAGTAAACCATGCTGTAAACCGATGTGCTGTCATCCAGGCTTTGTTTTCCCATTTATATAGCACAGGCAGGGTAGATTTAGCATAATTCTTAAGGGCCCTCGGATTTTCAGAATGGTAAATGAGCATTGGCTTCAACTTCAAGTCACCAGCTGCATTAGTCCCTAACGAGAGCCAGCCTGTCCTTTGAAGCGTTGAAGCCAGGCATTGACTTCTCCTCTCCAGCTGTGAAAGTCCTAGATGGTGTCTTCTTCAAGTATAAGGCTGTTCCGTCTACATTGGAAATCTGTTGTTTAGTGTGGCCCCTTCATCCATTATCTCAGCTAGACCTTCTGGAACCTGCTGCAGCTTCTACATCTGTGCTGGCTGCTTCACCTTGCACTTTTGTGTTATGGAGAGAGCTTCTTTCCTTAAACCTCAAGAACCAACTTCTGCTAGCTTCAAACTTTTCTTCAGCAGCTTCCTCACCTCTCCCAGCCCTCATAGAATTGAAGAGAGTTAGGGCCTTGCTCTGGATTAGGCTTTGGCTTAAGGGAATGTTGTGGCTGGTTTGATCTTCTATCCAAGCCACTAGAACTTTCTCCATGTTAGCAATAAGGCTGTTTGCCCTTCTTATCTTTTGTGTGTTCCCTGGAGCAGTACTTTCAATTTCTTCAAGAACTTTCCCTTTCATTCACAACTTGGCTAACTGTCTGGTGCAAGAGGCCTAGCTTTTGGCCTATGTTGGCTTTCAACATGCCTTTCTCACTAAGCTTAATCATTTCTAGCTTTTGATGAAAGTGAGACATTTGACTCTTCCTTTCACGTGAACACTTAGAGGCCGTGTAGGGTTATTAATTGGCCTAATTTCAATATTGTCGTGTCTCAGGGAATAGGGAGGCCCGAGGAGAGGGAGAGAGACAGGGGAACGGCAGGTTAGTGGAGCCGTCAGAACACACACAACATCTACCTATTAAAAGTTTGCCGTCTTCTACGGGCATGGTTCGTGGCACCCCAAAACAATTACAATTCTAACATCAAAGATCACAGGCACCATAAGAGATATAATAATAATGAACAAGTTTAAAATAAAAATTGCAAGAATTACCAGATTGTGACACAGAAACACGAAGTGAACACATGCCGTTGGAAAGGCGGCACCGATTGACTTGTTGGACGCAGGATTGCCACAAATTGTCCAGTTATAAAAACGCAATATCTGGGAAGTGCAGTTAAAGCGAAACGCAGTAAAAGGAGGTATGCCTATATTCCTCCGTCCCTACCTTCCAGATTTTCCCAACTTGCAAATGAGCTGCACGACACTAACTCCCTCCACATCAAAGCTGTGATTTCCGCTGCAGGTGGATGCAGAAGGCGCAGAGCCCCGTAATCACCAGCCCTTTGCACTAAGTCTTTTTTCTTCCTGCTCGTTAGGGCAGCTTGGAGAGGAGGAGGGAGGAGCCGTTCTCGCAGGGTTCCAAAGAGACACTTGGGATCATGCTGGGAGAGGCCGCTCTGTCACCAGGAAAGACAATGGAATACATTAAAAATGTCTTAGTTCTCCTCTCTCCGCCAGCTAAAAGCACTGGAACCCTTTGGGGAATTCATTTCACGAGGAGAGAGAATAAGGCACCTGGCCCCGGGCGCACCTCCTCTCTGTGCTTTGCCCTGAGAGAGGATGCTGAGGCCCCTTCTGCAGAGGCGGGGACAGCGCGACTGCCCAGTGGTCCACATTGTTGGGATGGCGCTCACAGGACTCAACCGCTCTCTGGAATGGCTCAATTCCCCTTTCTGGTTTTTTGCTGTTGTTGTTGTTGAGAACACAACAGCAGAACACACACCAATCCAACCACTTCTACATGTACAATTCAGTGACATCGATTATATTCTTCGGAGTTGTGCAACCATTCTCGCCCTCCTTTTCTGAGTTGTTCCTCCTCCATTAGCATAAACTCACTGCCCCCTAAGGTTCTTATCTCATATTTTGAGTTGCTGTTGTCACTTTGATCCCATATAGATAGTTCTTAAAAGAGTATTGTTGGTTTTAAGAAGACTTCAAGAGATATCTTCGGTTTCCCTTTCTGTTTTGAAAGTGCCTTGGTTTCTTTCCTTTGAGGCCATGCTCAGCAGAGATGTGCAGCACAATGACAAAGACCCAGGCCCTGCTGTTCACTCTTCTCTCGTCCTCACTCTACAGGTCCTCAACACTCGGGCAGGCCTTTGGTGCACAGTGGAGGGCCTGCTGTGGCTTCCACCCTCACTAGTGTTTGACGGACGGATCCTGCGTGCATGTCCAGCGGGAAGCTTCCCAAGGGAACAGCCATTTTTTATGCTTTAAAAACATCCCTCTTAGAAAAAAAAGAAATAAGTCATCAAAGATTCCAGCCAGAAAGGACTTTGGCGATGGAGAGCTTGAATTACTTGCTTGGAACTTATTGCTAAACCACTAGGGTCATTCTGATTGTTGGCCTGCAAACAGGCCAGGTCAGGAATCAAATGTTGGGCCTCCCGCACTGTGGGGGTGCAACAGTGGGGATAATTAAACCAATCTGGCCCACCTAGGGGAACCAACCGGCCCACCTAGGGGAACCAACCGGCCCACCTAGGGGAACCAACCGGCCCACCTAGGGGAACCAACCGGCCGACCAGTCACCAGCGAGCGGACTCTGACTCACGGCGAGCCCGTCTGTGTCAGCGTGAATTCCATTCAGTAGGGTTTTCAGTGTCTATGACCTTTTGGAAGCAAATCACTAAGACTTTCTTCTGAGGCACCTCAGGTGGATTCGAACCACCAATCTTTCAGTTAATAGCCAAGCATTTAACCTTTTGTGCCTTAGAGACTCCATTTGGCAAAAAGGCCAGTCTGAATTAGCAAAAAACCCCAATTAAATAAAGTATAATAAAATGGAACTGTTTTAAATGATCTCCTTACAATCTTATTTTAAACTGTTCATTCATACTGTGAAGAAAGGTTTATTAAGGTAAACTTGGCACTGGCCCCTGTCTACCAGAATTGAATGAAATGATGTTTTGACTCTTACTGTAAATAGATTGAGGAGTACAGGTGGTGCGGTCATTAAGCACTCTGCTGCGAACCAAATGCTTGGTGGTTCGAACCACCAGCCATTCTGCAGGGGAATGATGTGGCAGTCTGCTTCCGTAAAGATTACAGTGTTGGAAACTGTCTGGGGCAGTTCTACTCTGTCCTATAGGGTCTCTATGAGTCGTAATTGACTTGGCGGCAATAGGTTTTAAAATATAAATACAATTTATAAAAAGTAAATAACTTCCATTTCTATCACTACCCAGAAGAATGAAGAGACAGTATTTATCAGCAAATAAGTCATTCAAATAAAGAAGGTTCCAAACCAGACAAAAACACCACAAGAAAACAAGAGGCCAATATCTCTTATGAATATAGATGCAAAAATCCTCAACAAAATACTAGCCAAAAAAAATTGAGCATCTTAAAAGAGTCATACACCATGACCCTAAACCAAAAATCAAACCCACTGTCATCAAATCAATTCTGACTCATCGTGACCCTATAGGACAGAGTAGAACTTCCCAATAGGGTTTCCAAGGAGCAGCTGGTGGATTTCAATTGCCGACCTCTTGATTAGCAGATATAGCTGTTAACCACCGCACTGCGAGGCCTCCAAGACCAAGTGAGATTTATTCCAGGAATGTAGGGGTGATTCAACATTAGAAAATCAATCAATGTAGTAAACTACGTAAATAGAACAAAGGAATCGAAACACACGATCATCTCTATGGATGCAGACAAAACACCTGATAAAATCCCACACCCTTTCTTGGTGAAAATCTTAAAGATTGGAATAGAAGGGAAATCCCTCAATATGATTCAGGGCATATATGAAAGCAAACAGCCAACATTATACTTAATGAAAAAAGACCGAGAGCTTTCTCCTTGAAATCAGGAATAAGGCAAGAGTGCCCGCTCTCACCACTTCTATTCAATATTGTATTAGAGGGTCTGGCCAGACCAATAAGACAAGAAAAAGAAATAAAGTTATCCAGAATGTAAAGAAGAAGTAAAATTATCTCTATTCGTGGATGATATGATCCTGTATATAGAAAATCCCAAAGAATCCACAAGAAAACTGAAGGACTTATACAACGAAAATTACAAAACACTGGCAAAAGAGATTAAAGAAGACTTAAATAAATGGAAGAATCGAAAGAAGATGAAAGGAATACACAGTCATTGTAAAAAAAAAAGGTTGCCTATGATCTGGAACTGATGGTACTGACAGAACAGGTCCAAGCTGCACTGAAGGCACTGGCGAAAAACAAGGCTCCAGGAATTGACAGAATACCAACTGAGATGTTTCAACAAACAGTGGCCGTGTTGGAACTGCTCGCCCATCTATGCCAAGAAATTTGGAAGACCTGGCCAACCATCTGGAAGAGATCCATATTTATGCCTATTCCAAAGAAAGGTGATCCAGCTGAATGCAGAAATTATCAAACAATATTATTAATATCATACCCAAGTAAAAGTTTGCAGAAGATCATTCAAAATTGGCTGGAGCCAACTCTTCAGACATGGATTGGACTGGACAATGGGCTGGAGAGGGATGCTGGTGAGGAGTGAGCTTCTTGGATCAGGTGGACACTTGAGACTATGTTGGTATGTCCTGTCTGGAGGAGAGATGAGAGGGTGGAGGGGGTTAGAAGCTGGCGAAATGGACACAAAAAGAGAGTGGAGAGAGAGAGCAGGCTGTCTCATTAGGGGAAGAGTATTTGGGAGTGTGTAGCAAGGCGTATAGGGGTTTTGTGTGAGAGACTGACTTGATTTGTAAACTTTCACTTAAAGCACAATAAAAATTATTAAAAAAAAAAAAAAGTGGCTGCAGCAGTGTATTGACAGGGAACTGCCAGAAATTCAAGCCAGATTCCGAAGAGGATGTGGAACCAGGGATATCATTGCTGATGTCAGATGGATCCTGGCTGAAAGCTGAGAATACCAGAAAGATGTTTACCTGTGTTTTGTTGATTCTGCAAAGGCATTCGGCTGTGTGGAGCATAACAAATTATGGATAACATTACAAAGAATGGGAATTCCAGCACACTTAATTGTGTTCATGAGGAACCTGTACACAGATCAAGAGGCAGTAGTTCAAACAGAACAAGGGGATACTCCATGGTTTAAGGTCAGGAAAGGTGTGTATCAGGGTTGTATCCTTTCACCACGCTTGTTCAATCTGTGTACTGAGCAATAATCTGAGAAGCTGGGCTATATGAAGAAGAATGGGGCATCAGGATTGGAGGAAGACTCATTAAAAACCCACGTCATGCAGGTGATACAACCTTGCTTGCTGAAAGTGAAGAGGACTTGAAGCACTTACTGATGAAGATCAAAGACCACAGCCTTCATTAGGGATTACACCTCAACATAAAGAAAACAAAAATTCTTACAACTGGACCAGTAAGCAACATCATGATAAACGAAGAAAATTGAAGTTGTCAAGGATTTCATTTTACTTGGACCTACAATCAACACTCATGGAAGCAGCAGTCAAGAAATCAAATGATGCATTGCATTGGGCAAATCTGCTGCAAAAGGCCTTTTTCAAGTGTTAAAAAGCAAAGATGTCACCTTGAGGACTAAGGTGCACCTGACCCAAGCCATAGTGTTTTCAATCACCTCATATGCATATGAAAGCTGGATGATGAATAGAGGAGACCGAAGAAGAAATGATGCCTTTGAATTGTGGTGTTGGAGAAGAATATTGACTATACCATTGACTGCCAAAAGAATGAACAAATCTGCCTTGCAAGAAGAGCGACCAGAATGCTCCTTGGAAGCAACAATGGCAAGACTACGTCTCACATACTTTGGACATGTTGTCAGGAGGGATCAGCCCCTAGAGATGGCCATCATACCTGGTAAAGTGGAGGTTTGGCAAAAAAGAGGGAGACCCTTGTCATAGTTATCTAGTGCTGCTATAAGAGAAATACCACATGTGGATGGCCTTAACAAAGAGAAATTTATTCTCTCACAGTCTAATAGGCTACAAGCCCAAAGTCAGGACATCAACTCCAGGGGAAGGCTTTCTCCCTCTGTTGGCTCTAGAGGAAGGTCCTTCTCATCAGTCTTTCCTTGGTCTAGGAGCTTCTCCACGCAGGAATGTCAGGTCCAAAGGATGCGTTCTCTTGCCGGCATTGCTTTCTTAGAGGTATGAGGTCTCCACTCTCTGCTCACTTCCCTTTCTTTTATCTCAAAAGAGATTGTCTAAAAACACAATCTAATCTTATAGATCTCATTAACATAACTGCTGCTAATCCATCTCATTAACTTCATAGTGATAGGATTTACAACACATAAGGAAATCACATCACATAACAAAATGGTGGACAATCACACAATACTGGGAATCATGGCCTAGCCCAGTGGACACACATATTTTCGGGGGACACAATTCAATCCATGACAACCCTCAACAAGATGGATTGACAGCAGTGTCTGCAACAATGGGCTTAAGTGTAACAACGATTGTGAGGATAGTACAGGACCGGGCAGTGTTTCGTTCTGTTGTACATAGGGTCCCTATGAGTAGGAATTGACTCAACAGCACCTACAACAACAACACAGATACACCCATACACCCACATGCATGCACTCACATATGCCTTCTATGTCCGCGTTTTTTAAATTAAAAAAAAAAAAAGTTTACACACAAAAGAATCATTTTTCAGAATCCTTTTACCTAATCATTGTATAATTATATATATAAAAAAAAGGGCCGAATCCTGCTTAAAATTGTTACCTTCTAAAGACATTTTGAAGGAGCCTTGGTGGTGCAATGTTAAAGTGCTCGACTGCTAACGGAAAGATTAGCAGTTGGAACCCACCAAGCAGTTCTACAGCAGAAAGCCCTGGAGATCTGCTCCTGTAAAGATCGCTGTTGTTGTTGTCGGTGCCGTTGAGTCCACTCCCGCCCATAAAGACCCTGTGGACACCAGAACAAACCCTGCCCGGTCCTGCGCCATCCGCACAGTCGTTGTCACGCTTGACCCCATTGTTGCAGCCGCTGTGTCAGTCCATCTCGTTGAGGGGCTTCATCTTTTTCACTAACCGTCTGCTTTACCATGACACCCTTCTCCGGGAGCTGGTCCTGCCTGATAACATGTCCAAAGCTTGTGAGACGAAGTCTCTCCAGCCTTGCTTGCGAGGAGCTTTCTGGCTGAACTTTTTTCAGGACAGATCTGTTCGTTCCTCTGGCAGCCCATGGTAAGTTCAGTACTCTTGGCCAACACCGTAACGGAAAGGCATCAGTTTTTCTTTGTTCTTCCTTATTCATTGTCCAGCTTTCGCGTGCATGTGAGATGACTGAAAATATCACGGCTTGGGTCAGGCGCACCTTAGTCCTCAACGTGACATCTTCGCTTTTAAACACTTTAAAGAGGTCCTTTGCAGCAGATTTGCCCGATGCAATACGTTGATTTCTTGATTGCTGCCTCCATGGGTGTTGACTGTGGATCCAAGTAAGGATTACAGCCTAGAAAACCACATGGAGCAGTTCTACTCTGTCACACGGGGCCGCTACTAATCAGAATTGACTCCACGGCACCCAACAACAACAATAGCCAACATCATGTTGGATAAAGATTTTGGGAAAATTTATCTTTTAATTCCTGACTATCCCCAGGTGGCGGTTTTGGTCCCTTTTATTTTCTATTTGCAGAGTTTTTTTTTTTTTGCCAGCACCCTTTTTCTAGGCAAGAGAACTGGAACACAGTGGTCACCCACTGAGCCAGTGATAGAACTGGTTGTGACAAGCTGTTCGTTATCTTCTGCAGTGAAGCCACGAGCCATACTGGCTCCGCAGCGACCCACTTCTCTGTCCGCAAGCCTGAGCGTTTTAGATACACAAACCTGTTGCTCTCGGTTCCAACTCCCAGCAGCCCCCTGTGTTACAGCGCAGAGCTGGGCCGTAGGATTTTCTTGGCTGTAACATTTTGGGAAGCAGATAGCCAGGACTTTCTTTCATAGCACCACTGGGTGGATTCAAACCACTAACCTTTAGCTTAGAAGTTGAGCACAAACCGTCGGCACCACCCAGGAAACTTTAGATGTGCACAGAGTTGAAAAATTCAGTGTCTAAACACAAACTTATTTTAAAAGGCTGCCCAAGGTTCTAATAAGTTTTCTCAAAATCTGATTTGATGTTTAATATATAATAAATATTGAATATAGTCCTATGTGGAGATTATAACAAAATACGCAATCCAGAACCCAGGCTTGCAAGCAAATAACTGACATTCCAAGTGTTTAGCTGATAAACACTGCCCATGAGGAAGGTCCAGGTTGAATGCCATTTATCAGGTGACCTTTCATGCCATGTCCTGGCATTTTACGGTTTGGTACCATGTTCCTTAAAGGAGGATTATCATATGATAATAATAACTATACGTCATTGTTGTTCTTAGGTGCCATCGAATCAATTCCGACTCATAATGACCCCGTGTGACAGAGTAGAACTGTCCCTTGGGATCTTCTAGGCGGTGATCTTTATGGAAGCAGATTGACAGGTCTTTTCTCCTGTGGAACTGCTGGGTGGGTTCAAACCGCCAAGCTTTTGTTGAGCAGCTGAGCGCTTAACCACTGCACCACCAGGGCTCCTGCATAACTACATACATGAGTTTAATATTTTTATATACCTACAATTTTAGAAGGAAAGTATTGCCAGCCTCACTGCTAAGGATAGAATTATGTCCCCCAAAATATATGCTGAAGTTCTAACCCCTAGTATCTGTGAACACGGCTTTGTGTGGCAATAGGGCCTTGAAGACGTTATCAGTTTAACACGAGTCCTACTAGAGTAGGGCGAGCCCTAACGACACCAATAGGAGTGGTGTCCTTATCAGAGAGAGGAGACACAAAGAGACAAGGAACTCTGCCCAGACGAGAGAATTATGCAGCAGCTTCAAGTCAAGGGATGCCTGGGGCCACCAGGAGCTGGGAGAGACAAGAAGTGATCTTCCCTGGAGCCTTCATGGAGAGCACAGCCCTGCCAGCACATTGGGATTTCTAACCTCCAGAAATACATTTCTGCTCTTGTAAGCCACCCAGTTTGCGGTATTCTCTTACGGCAGCCCTAGGAAACACGTACAATTACTTTTGCAATTGGGAATATGTAATAACAGCTTATAACACTAGTATCCCATGACGCACAGCTTGGGAAATGTATTTTCACATAAATCCAGTGAGCTTAAAGGGGATGAAAATATTTTCCTTTTCCTCCAAAGTTTTTAAAAAATCAAATCAAGAATACAGTGGGACTTAAAGCTCAATAAAAATTATTTAAAAAAAAAATTACAGTGGGCATGGCTTAGGAGAAAAATCTACGGGCTTAGGCAGGAAATATTGGGCCGATCGTTTCGTTTCTCTAGGCCTTAATTTCTTGCATCACAAGGTTAAGGGCTCAGTTCACACCAGAAACCAGTTGCCATCGAGTGGATTCTAACTCCTGGCAACTCCGTTCGTGTCAGAGTAGAACTGAGCTCCACAGGGTTTTCAGGGGCTGATTTTTTGGAAGTAGATTGCCAGGCCTTTCTTCTGAGCCATTGCTGGATAGACTCAAACCTCCAACCTTTCATTTAGCAGCTGAGCATGTTAACCATTTGAGAGCCCCCCCCCGCCCCCCCGCCAGGGACTCTTCAGCTCATACCAAGATGTATGAAATAGGCCTTCTGTTTAACCCCTGGGCTTCACTAGAAGAAAAAACACCCAAAAACCCATTGCCATCAAGTCAATTCTGACTCATAGTAACCCTATAGGACAGGGTAGAACTGCCTCATAGAGTTTCCAAGACTGAAATCCTTTTTATTTTTTTCAATTGTGCTTTAAGTGAAAGTTTACAATTCAAGTCAGTTTCTCATACAAAACTTATACACACATTGTTGTGTGACCCTAGTTGCTCTCCCTACAATGTGACAGCACACTCCTCCCCACCCTGTATTTCTCGTGTCTGTTCAACCAGGTTCTGTCCCCCTCTGCCTTCTCGTCTCGCCTCCAGACAGGACCTGGCCACACAATCTCATGTGTCTACTTGAGCTAAGAAGCACACGCCCCACCAGTATCATTTTATGCCTCATAAAATTTTTTTTTTTTTTTTTTATGCCTCATAGTCCAGTCTAATCTTTGTCTGAAGAGTTGCCTTCAGGCATGGTTTTTGTTCTGGGCTAACACAGAGTCCAGGGGCCATGTCCTCTGGGGTCCTTCCAATCTCAGTCAGACCATTAACTCTGATCTTTTTACTAGAATTTGAGTTCTGCACTCCACTTCTCTCCTGCTCCATCAGGGGTTCTCTGTTGTGTTCTCTGTCAGGGCAGTTGTTGATGGTAGCCAGCCACCATCTAGCTCTTCTGGTCTCAGGCTGATGGAGTCTCTGGTTTATGTGGCCCTTTCTGTTTCTTGGGCTCATATTTTCCTTGTGTCTTTGGTGTTCTTCATTCTCCTTTGCTAAAGGTGGGTTGAGACCAATTGATGCATCTTAGATGGCCGCCTGCTAGCTTTCAAGACCCCAGACGCCAAGGCTGAAATCTTTATAGAGGTGGACTGCCACACCTTTCTCCCTCGGAGTGACTGGGGGGTTCAAGTCACTGGCCTTTAGGTTAACAGCTAATCGCTTAACCAAGGTGCCACCAAGACTCCTTCACTTGAAGAAAGCCCCATAAACTACTTTCCCTTCCTGTTTAGTGTCCACTTCATGAGATGGCCAGCTCCACAGGTCCAGGTCTGCTCCATTTGGGACTCAACAGATTTTTGCTAAATGAACCAATTTGTGCGTGTACAAAGCACATACAAATTACTTTGATATGGCGCTATGGTGGTGTCGCAGAAAACGGTTAATGCTCTCAGCTGCTAAGTGAAAGGTTGGAGGTTCAAATTCACCCAGAGGTGCCTCCGAAGAAAGGCCTGGCAATCTACTTCTGCAAAATCGGCTGTTGAAAACCTTCGGGAGCACAGTTCTACTCTGACACATATGCGGTCACCAGGAGTTGGGTTCCACTCAATGGCAGCTCAGAACACTTATCCAAGCCCGGTGACAGGACAGCTGCCTGAGCTGTGGCCTGATACTTACTCCATACCTGGCAATAGATGTTGGGAACCCTGTCCTGCCTACAGCATGGGGATTACAGAGATCAGCTGGTATCACTAGGGAGCGTGCGTGCTGGACCGAATACCTGCACATCAAGTACAGTTGCTAAAGAGAGCATCTGCCAGACTCAGAGCACTCACCGTTCCTGTCTTTTGTCTATTAGTAGATTTCATAAGCCACTGTCCTGGTCTGGGCCTGACCTGCAGAGCCCAGGAGCAAAGGCGAGAGGAACAGCGGTCCACGAAAAGCCCGGACAGCTGTAATGTGTGTGCTTCTACTGACACCAGGGGGTGACTGTGAAGCTGGCACCCTGAGCCTCATCGCGGCTGCTGCAAAATCATAAACTCCACGTTTGCTCCGGCTCTCTAAGAATGGCGTGCAGGAAGCTGCCTTTAATAGGAAAGTGAGGAATGACAGTTACTGACCTGCCAAGCTGAGCGCCCACTGTCTCTGTTCCACCCCTAATTTTGCAAGTGTGTGCAGGGTCACTATGAGTCACATCAACGTGATGGCAATGGGTTTTGTTTGGTTTGGTGTTAGAATAACATACTCTTCTTGTTGGTTGCCATTCAGTTGGCCCCTGACTCACAGAGACCCCATGCACAATGGCATCTGACTGTGGTGATCCATAGCGTTTTCACTGGCTGATTTTCCGAAATAGATTGCCAGGCCTTTCTTCCTAGTCCATCTTAGTCTGGAAGCTCCACTGACACCTGTCCAGCGTCATGGCAACACTCAAGCCTCCGCTGACAGAAGGGTGGTGGCTGCATATGGGGTGCCTTGGCCAGGAGTCTAACCTGGGTCTCTTGCACAGAAATCGAGAGTTCTACCACTGGACCACCAATGCCCCCATAAATGAACGTACTCTTGTTGTTGCCGTGTGATGTCCAGTCAACTCTGACCCATAGTGACCCTGTAGGACAGAGGAGAGCTGCCCCACAGGATTTCCTAGGCTGTAGTTTTTACTGAAGCAGATTGCCAGGTCTTTTCTCCTGTGGAGTGGCTGGTGGGTTTGAACCACCGACCTTTGGGTTAGCAGTCGAGTGCTTAACCGTTGGGCCACCAGGGCTCCTTTAGAAGAACAAACTAGCAACCACAAAATCCCCATCTTGCCCTTTCAAAAGCTGTAAATGAGAAAAGGAAGTCACCGACACCGAAAGCAGAAGGAAGTCACCGACACCGAAAGCAGAGCCACAAACCCTCCGCTGGGACGGCAGTCGGGAACGAGGAGGATCAGCCTACAGCCACCACTCACAAAAGAGCAGTAAAGAGGAAAGAGCGCACTTGAGCTCACAGGCAGCTGTGCTGGCACTGGGGCGCAGTAGGTGCCTACGGGCTTGCTTCCTGCCGAGTGTGGGCCTCACCCACCCACAGAGGCCCCAGTAGAGCCCTGCCTACAGGATGCTGAGCCTGGGTGAGCATGCAGCCAGGTGCAGGATGGGACATACCACCTGCCTTCCCTCCCAGCATCTCTCCTGTGGCATGGGGGTCCAAGGAAGAAGCCACCTTCAGCACCCAGCCTTGGGGATCTCTGACCTGGGGAGGGGGCAAGACCTTGCTCAGTAACGAGGCACCGAATATCCTCCAGGCTCCTGCCAGCCACAGCTACATCACACGCCCTCGCTAAGAGGCAAGGGTTGCTATAGCCACCCACGCTAACGTGGACATCTGCCCAAGCGTGCGTCCTCTGGGAGGGTATGCACTGAATTTAGCGATGCCACTGCTCCGCTGTTGGGAATTGCCTGCAGAGCCCAGCGTGTGTGTGTTGGGAGTTTCTTCACTCTCCCCACCTCCTCCCTGCCAACACAAAGCCTCTGCTGAAATTCCGGCAGTCAATCTGTCAGAGACCCGAGGTTTGAGCCCAGAAAGAAGCTGGCACCGATCAGCAGGGGGCAGAGCCCTGAGATGATTGGCTGTGAGCATTGACTCATCTGCTCATTCGATGCATAAGGGTCCTGCTAGGAGCCAGGTAGGGAGACTTGGTGTTGCAATAGTTGAGTTCTTGGCTGCTAGCCTAAAGGTCAGTGGTTCAAAGCCACCCAGTGGCTTCTCAGGAGAAAGAGCTGGTGATCTGCTCCCATAAAGATTGTTGTTGTTGTTGTTAGGTGCCACCAAGTTGGGTCTGATTCACAGCGACCCTGTGTACAACAGAACGAAGCACTGCCCAGTCCTGTGCCATCCTCACAATTGTTGCTATGTTTGAGCCCATGGTTACAGCCACTGTATCAATCCATCTCATCCAAGGTCTTCCTCTTTTTTGCTGACCCTCTACTTCACCAAGCAAGATGTCCTTCACCAGGAACTGGTCCCTCCTGATAACATGTCCAAAGTATGTGAGATGAAGTCTCACCATCTTTGCTTCTAAGGAGTATTCTGGCTGTACTTCTTCCAAGACAGATTTGTTCGTTCTTTTGGCAGTCCGTGGTATATTCAACATTCTTTGCCAACACCGTAATTCAAAGGCGTCAATTCTTCTTCGGTCTTCCTTATTTGTTGTCCAGCTTTCACATGCATATGAGGCGATGGAAAATCTCATAACTTGGGCCAGGTGCACCTTAGTCCTCACGGTGACATTTTTGCTTTTTAACACTTTAAAGAGGTCTTTTGCAGCAGGTTTACCCAATACAATATGTCATTTGATTTCTTGACTGCTGATTCTGTGGGCGTTGATTGTGGATCCAGGTAAAATGAAATCCTTGACAACTTCAATCTTTTCTCCATTTATCATGATGTGGCTTATTGGTCCAGTTGTGAGGATTTTTGTTTTCTTTATGTTGAGGTGCAGTCCATATTGAAGACTGTGGTCTCTGATCTTCATCAGTAAGTGCTTCAAGTCCTCTTCACTTTCAGCGGGCAGGGTTGTGTCATCTGCTTAACGCAGGTTGTTAATAAGTCTTCCTCCAGTCCTGATCCCATGTTCTTCATACAGTCCAGCTTCTTAGATTATTTGCTCAGCATACAGCTTGAATAAGTATGGTGAAATGACACAACCCTGACACACACCTTTCCTGACTTTAAACCATGTAGTAGCCCCTTGTTCTGTTTGAAGGACTGCCTCTTGGTCTATATAGAGTTTCCTCATGAGCACGATTAAGTGTTCTGGAATTCCTGCAAAGATTATAGCCTAGAAAACCCTATGGGACAGTTCTGTTGTATAAGGTCATTATGAATCAGAACCACCTCGAAGGCACACAACAACAGGTGCCAGGTGCTGGGGTACAACAGAGAAGAAAACAAAAATCCTGCCTTTGTAGAGCATACAGTCCAGCAGAGGGAGACATAGAACAAACAATACCTGTGAAAAAGAATTAAATTTCATATGTTGTTAGCTGCTGTGGCGTCGATTCCGACTCACGGTGACCCCCACACATTCAGAGCAGAACTGGTCTCTAGGGTTTTCAAGCCTGTGACCTTTTGGAAGCAGATTGCCAGGCCTTTTTTCCAAGACGTCTCTGGGTGGGTTCGAACTGCCATTTACATCACCAAGGGTCTCCTAAATTGTATATGTAGAGTGTTAAAAGGTAATCATGTTAAGGCAAAAGGAAAGATAGAGTGAGATTCGGGGGACCTGGGACATCAGGGTGGACTGCAATTTTCAGTCGGGGCCTTAGGGTAGGCCTGGTTGAGAAGGTGACATTTAGGTTAAGATTTGAAGGAAGTGGTGGAGCTGGTCATGAGGATGAGGAGGAAGGACGAGCTTCCAGTCCAGGGCACTGCCAGTGTGGGGGCCCTGAGCAGCACCTGCCGGGCCATTCCAGGAGGCCAACGTGGCTGAAGTACAACAAGCAAGAGTCAGGGCAGATGAGGCCAGAGAGGTATCGTGTAAGGGCACTGACATTATGAAGGGAAAGTAGGGTTGTGAATAGAGGGCATCCTTGTTTTGAACAGGATGCTGTGTTGAGAATAGACTTTAGCAGACAAAAGGAGAAGCAGGGGCAGGTTGAGAATGCTGTAAGAATGAGGGTGACTTCAACTTACTAGTAGCCTTAGAAGGTCAGTGAAAAAGAGGAAGACCCTCCATGAGATGAATCGACACAGTGGCTGCAGCAATGGGCTCAAATATGCCTACTACCGTAAGGCTGGCGCAGGACCGGTCAACGTTTCATTCTGGTATACATAAGGTCGCTATGTGTCAGAGCCGACTCAACCGTACCGATTAGCAATAGCCTTCCAGGTGGTGAGGAGTGGATGAATTCTGCGTTTATTTTAACGCAGAGCCTATAGCATCTTGAGACAGGTTGGATGTGGGTGAAAGAGGAGAGGGAAGAAAGGATGACTCAACAATTCTAAGGGTTTTGACCTGGTGACCAGGGGATGAAGTTGCCATCAACTGAGAAGGGAAGACTGGGAGATGAAGGGGTCTGTGGACAAAAGGAGATGGGAGGGTTGGGACATGCCACCCCCGTGGATGGATGTCCCAGCAAGGATGTAGAGAAGGCAGCTAGACACACAAGGACAGGATTCTACGGGGAGTTTCCAGCTAGAGATAAAAATGTGGGAGCTGCCAGGCAGAGATGATGTTCAAGGCCATGAGAAAGTGCTGACCAAGAAAAGGTAAAACTCATAATATTTATTTCTGGTTTGTGCATAAATGTTAATTTCCCCAAAGACTGAGAAGGTCATAAATATATTCATTAGGGCTTTAAGAAAACCACAAGTTGCCTCGTACTGCACTGCAGTGAAGTACTTCATATGGCCCTTCCAGCCATGGTCTTATGGCTCCCACACAATGACTTGACGGGACTGTGCAAATAAGGAAATTGAACAGCCTGCTAAGAATGCATATAAGGTGGATAGACCCCTTGTGGAGTGTTGCTGTTGTTGTTATGTGCAGTCAAGTCATTTCCGACTCATAGTGACCCTATGTACAACAGAAGGAAACGCTGCCCGGTCCTGTGCCATGCTCACAATCGTTATGCTTGAGCCCATTGTTACAGCCACGATGGGCCACTATGTCAATCCATCTCATTGACGGTCTTGCTCTTTTCCACTGACCCTCTACTTTACTAAGCATGATGTCCTTCTCCAGGGACTGATCCCTCCTGACAACATGTCCAAAGTATGTAACATGGAGTCTCACCATCCTTGCTTCTAAGGAGCATCCTGGTTTACTTCTTCCAAGACAGATTTGTTCATTCTTTTGATAGTCCGTGGTATATTCAATATTCTTTGCCAACATCACAATTCAAAAGTGTCAATTCTTCTTCTGCCTTCCTTATTCCTTGTCCAGCTTTCACACGCATATGATGCAATTGCAAATACCATGGCTTGGGTCAGGTGCACCTTAGTCTTCAAGGTGACATCTTTGCTTTTCAACACTTTAAAGAGGTCCTTTGCAGCAGATTTGCCCAATGCAATGAGTCTTTTGGTTTCTTGACTGCTAATTCTATAGGTATTGATTGTGGATCTAAGTAAAACGAAATCCTTGAAAACTTCAATCTTTTCTCCATTTATCATGATTTTGCTCATTGGTCCACTTGAGAGGATTTTTGTTTTCTTTATGTTGAGGTGTAATCCATAATGAAGGCTGTGGTCTTTGATCTTCATGAGTAAGTGCTTCAAGTCCTCTTCACTTTCAGCAAGGAGGGTTGTGTCATCTGCATAACGTGGGTTTTTAATGAGTCTTCCTCCAATCCTGATGCCCCGTTCTTCCTCATATAGTCCAGCTTCTTGAATTATTCGCTCAGCATACAGATTGAATAGGAATGGTGAAAAGATACAACCCTGATGCACACCTTTCTTGACGAAACCACGCAGTATCCCCTTGTTCTGTCTGAACAACTGCCTCTTGATCTATGTACAGGTTCCTTATGAGCACAATTAAGTGTTCTGGAATTCCCACTCTTTGCAATGTTATCCATAATTTGTTATGATGCACACAGTCGAATGCCTTTGCACAGTCAATAAAACACAGGTAAACATCTTTCTGGTATTCTCTGCTTTCAGCCAGGATCCATCTGACAGCAGCAATGGTATCGCTGGTTCCACATCCTCTTCTGAATCCGGCTTGAATTTCTGGCAGACCCCTGTCAATATACTGCTGCAGCTGCTTTTGAATGATCTTCAGCAAAATTTTACTCGTGTGTAACACTAATGATATTGTTCAATAATTTCCACATCCAGTTGGATCACCTTTCTTGGGAATAGGCATAAATATGGATCTCTTCCAGTCAGTTGGCCAGTTGCTGTCTTCCAAATTTCTTGACATAGACATGTAAGCACTTCCAGGTCTGCATTCACTTGTTGAAACATCTCAATTGATATTCCATCAATTCCTGGAGCCTTGTTTTTCGCCAATGCCTTCAAAGCAGCTTGGACTTCTTCCTTCAGTACCATCGGTACCTGATCATATGCCACCTCTTGAAATGGTTGAACATCAACCAATTCTTTTTGGTATAATGCCTCTATGTATGTATTCCTTCCATCTTCTTTTGATGCTTCCTGAATAGTTTACTATTTTTCCCATAGATTCCTTCACTATTGCAACTCGAGGCGTGAATTTTTTCTTCACTTCTTACGGCTTGAGAAACGCTGATTGTGTTCTTCCCTTTTGGTTTTCTATCTCCAGCTCTTTGCACATGACATTATAATACTTTACTTTGTCTTCTTGAACCACCCTTTGAAGTTTTCTGTTAAGTTCTTTTACTTCATCATTTCTTTCTTTTGCTTTAGCTGCTCGACGATCAAGAGCAAGTTTCAGAGTCTCTTCTGACATCCATCTTGGTCTTTTCTTTCTTTCCTGTCTTTTTAATGACCTCTTGCTTTCTTCACGTATGATGTCCTTGATGTCATTCCACAGCTCATCTGGTCTTCGGACATTAGTGTTCAACGCATCAAATTTATTCTTGAGATGGTCTCTAAATTCAGGTGGGATATACTCAAGGTTGTACTTTGGCTCTGGTGGACTTGTTCTAATTTTCTTCACTTTCAGCTTGAACTTGCATATGAGCAATTGATGGTCTGTTCCACGGCTGGCCCCTGGCCTTGTTCTGACTGATGATACCGAGCTTTTCCATTGTCTCTTTCCACAAATATAGTCAATTTCATTCCTGCATATTCCATCTGGTGAGGTCCATGTGTATAGTCACCGTTTACATTGGTGAAAAAAGATATTTGCAATGAAGAAGTTGTTGGTCTTGCAAAATTCTATCATTCCATCTCTCGCATTATTTGTATCACCAAGGCCATATTTTCCAACTACCAACCCTTCTTCTTTGTTTCCAACTTTCCCATTCCAATCACCAGTAATTATCAATGCATCCTGATTGCATGTTTGATCAATTTCAGACTGCAAAACCTGATAAAAGTGTTCAATTTCTTCATCTTTGGCCTTAGTGGTTGGTGCACAAATTTGAATAACAGTCATATTAACTGGCCTTCCTTGTAGGTGTACGGATATTATCCTATCACTGACAGTGTTGTACTTCAGGATAGATCTTGAAATGTTCTTTCTCACGATGAATGCAATGCCATTCCTCTTCGAGTTGTCATTCCTGTCATAGTAGAGCATATGATTGTCCGATTCAAAATGGCCAATACCAGTCCATTCCAGCTCACTAATGCCTAGGATATCAATGTTTATGTGTTTCATTTCATTTTTCACGATTTCCAATCTTCCTAGATTCATACTTCGTATATTCCATGTTCTGATTATAAATGGATGTTTGCAGGTGTTTCTTCTCATTTTGAGTCGTGCCACATCCGCAAATGAAGGTCCTGAAAGCTTGACTCTATCCACGTCATTAAGGTTGACTCTACTTTGAGGAGGCAGCTCTTCCCCAGTAGTCTTCTGAGTGCCTTCCAACCTGGGGGGCTCATCTTCCAGCACTGTATCAGACAGAGTTCTGCTGTTGTTCATAAGGTTTTCACCGGCTAATACTTTTCGGAAGTAGACTGCTGGGTCCTTCTTCTTAGTCTGTCTTAGTGTGGAAGCTCAGCTGAAACCTGTCCTCCATGGGTGACCCTGCTGGTATCTGAATACCGGTGGCATAGCTTCCAGCATCACAGCAACATGCAAGCCCCTACGGTACAACAAATTGACAGACACGCGTGGGCCTTGTGGGGTGAGACTATACAAATAAGGTGCTTGTGGAGCTCACTTAGGGAATTGGTCAGTTTGCCATCCTGCTAGCCTTAAAAAGAGCCAATCCCACAGTGAGGAAGGGGATGTCACAACCATCAAGAAGAGCTGGGAGTGGAGTGTGTCCTTTTGACCTGAGGTCCCTCTGCTGAGAACCTCCTAGACCCAGGAGACAGAGAGAGCTGTAACACTGAAGACAGTGCAAGATGGCAAGAAACCAGGAGACGAGGGTAAGATGGTGTGGTAGGCTTCCCGGCCCGCAGAGCAAGGCGGCTACAGCTGATGTGCCAACCCACAGAGCAAGAGAGCTGAGAACCCTCAGGCAGGAGGCTTCCCGGTGGAGTGGGGTGCCTCCAGGCACTTACCAGAGGAGCTAAAGAGCTTTGTAACGCTTGCTCGAGCAGGGCAGAGGCCAGGCCGAGAAGGCAGGGCCCCTTACCAGCAGCAGAGAAGAAACTGTCCTGATTGAAGAACTTTATCCTAAGCTGTTCCTATAACTTCCAAGTTGGTCCTGATCTTGAATTTTAACCCGTTAACTTCCCTAATAAACTCCATAACTGTTAGTATGATTTGTGAGTTCTGCACCGCCATTGCAACGATTTATCGAACCCAACAGACAAGGACAGAGTGCCGTAGAAGGGAGGGCTGATGTCAGAATTTGTAAAAAAGTTGGAGAGATGAGGCATGCCTGACCTCATAGGAATCAGCCTGATGATGACTTTCTTCCCCACTTGTGAAGTTAGACGAGGTCTGATGTCACAATCCATTTTTACATGTACAAATTCGGTATAAGCTGCAACGGGGTCGGTGACATCTTCAGCTCCTAGTTGGGCCTCTTTCCTTTCAACCTGTTCTCATTAGTCTTTACAAAAAGTAAGAAGGTTGTATAAAAATAGTTTCTTAGATTGTCTTCACTGCTGGAGTTATCCATCTATTTTACTCAGCTTAGAATTATGCTGGTCTCTCAAAATATCAAAAAGTTTGTTAAAGTTTTTACATCAAATGAGAGAAGATGTATAAAATCTATTTTAAGATAAAAGTTTGAATCAAATCCATTGCTAGATATGTTACCTTCCATCTGTCTAGTATCTAATAGTTTACATCCGTGATCTGATTTGATGCTGAAAACACCCATGAGGTGAGTAAAAAATTGTTACCCACAAGTACTGAGAAGGAATCGTTCCATGTTCACTGAACACTGGACCCATTCTCCTGGGCACAGGACATGAATCCAGAAGATGGGGGGACTTACCAAGCATCCTCTGGCTCCAGGCCCCAGTTCTCTCTTTAACTTATGTGGTCCTTCTCGATGAAGAAGGAAAACAGATCAATTTGAGGAGAGTCAGAAAAGATGGAGAAAGCCTGGGGAAGAAATGAAAGTAAAGGGAAGGAGACCAGAAAGCATAAAGAGAAAAGCTCAGGAGGTGTGTGTGAAAGGAGCAATAATGACAGAGAAAACGGTAGCTCTTAAGCTCCTAAGACCTAAATTCGATCATTTGTGCTGCAAAATTTGGCACAAGTTAAAAAGATTTTACATTTTCTGTGGAACAGGATTTTCAATTCTCATGGAATCCAGACTTTCTGGAGCCACGGAGGCTGGATGAACCTCCAAAACTATTGTCCTGAGATAATCTTTAAACTGTAAACCAAAAATAGCCCCTGAATTCTTCTTAAAACCAAATAGTAGTATTTTATCTTGATTAGTAAAGAATGCCTGCCTTGAGCCTTATGCTCTTTTAAAGAACAAGAACCCAGTGCCGTCGAGTCAATTCTGACTCATAGCAACCCCGTAGGACAGAGTAGAACTGCCCCGTAGAGTTTCCAAGGAGCGCCTGGCAAATTCGAACTGCCGACCCTTTGGTTAGCAGCTGTAGCGCTTAAACACTATGCCACTAGGGTTTCCTTAAAGTACACTACATGGGATCAAAGTGACAACATCGACTTGAAAGGTTAGTAGGAAGCTTAAGGGGCGGTGAGTTTGTGCTAATAAGGGAGGGAAGAATTCAGCAAAGGAGGTCGAGAAGGGTTGCCCAACAAGAAGAATGTAATCAATGTCACTGAACTGTACATGTAGAAATTGATAAATCGGTGCATGTTTTGCTGCGTATATTCTCAACAATTAAAATAAATTTAAAAAATATATATTTATATTTTAAAGGGTATCTTAGTTATCTAGTGCTGCTGTAACAGAAATACCACACATGGGTGGCTTTAACAAAGAGAAATTTATTTTCTCACAGTTTAGGAGGCTAGAAGTCTGAATTTAGGGCAGGGGCTTTAGGGGAGGGCTTTCTTTATCTGCTGGCTCTGGGAGAAGGTCCTTGTCTCTTCAGCTTCTCTTTTCTTGGTTCCTTGGAGATCTCCATGCGGCACTTATCTTCTCCCAACTGTGCTTCCCTGCTCAATCTCCTCATTTTATAACTCAAGACATACCTGCACTAATACTGTCTCATTAACGTAACAAAGAAATCCATTCCCAAATGGGATTATAACCACAGGCATGTTGTTGTTGTTACGTGCTGTCAAGTCACTTCCGGCAAGTCACTTCCAGCTCAAAGTGACCCTGTATACACCAGAATGAAACACTGTCCTGTCCTACGCCATCCTCACAATCATTGTTATACTTGCCCATTGCTACAGCCACTGTGTCAATCCATCTCATTGAGGGTCTTCCTCTTATTCGCGGGCCCTTTACTTTACCGAGCATGATTTCTTCTCCAGGGACTTATCCCTCCTGATCACATGTCCAAAGCATGTGAGATGTACTCCTCGCTTCTGAGGAGCATTCTGGCCGTACTTCTTCCAAGACAGATTTGTTTGTTCTTTTGGCAGTTCATGGTATATTCAATATTCTTCGCCAACATCACAATTCAAAGGTGCCAGTTCTTCTTCAGTCTTCCTTATTCATTGTCCAGCTTTCACATGCGTATGAGATGACTGAAAACACCAAGGCTTGGGTCAGGCGCACCCGAGGTAATATTTTTGCTTTTCAATTTACTTTAAAGAAGTCTTTTGCAGCAGATTTGCCTAATGCAATGCGTCTTTTGATTTCCTGACTGCTGCTTCCTTGTGTGTTGATTGTGGATCCAAGTAAAATGAAATCCTTGACAACTTCAATCTTTTCTCCATTTATCATGCTGTTGCTCACTGGTCCAGTTGTGAGGATTTTTGTTTTCTTTATGTTGAGATGTAATCCATCCTGAAGGCTGTGGTCTTTGATCTTCATCAGTAAGTGCTTCAAGTCCTCTTCACTGTCAGCAAGCAAGGTTGTGTCATCTGCATAACGCAGGCTGTTAATGAGTCTTCCTCCAATCCTGATGCCCCGTTCTTCTTCATGTAGTCCAGCTTCTGGGATTATTTGCTCAACATACAGATTGGATAGGTATGGTGAAAGGATACAAGCCTGACGCACACCTTTCCTGACTTTAACCCACAAGGTAGCCTCTTGTTCTGTCCAAACAGTTGCCTCTTGATCTATGTACAGGTTCCTCATGAGCACAATTAAGTGTTCCAGAATTCCCATGCTTCACAATGTTATTCATTTGTAAAGATCCACACTGCCAAATGCTTTTGCATCAATAAAACACAGGTAAACATCTTTTTTTTTTTTTTTTTAACATCTTTTTGGTATTCTCTCCTTTCAGCCTGGATCCCTCTGGTTCCACGTCCTCTTCTGAATCGAGTTTGAATTTCTGGCAGTTCCCTGTTGGTATGCTGCTGTAGCTGCTTTTGAATGATCTTTAGCAAAGTTTTTTTTTTTTTTTTTTAGGAAAGTTTTAGTTGCGTGTGATATTAGTGATATTGTTTGATAATGTCTGCATTCGGTCGGATCACCTTTCTTTGGAATAGGCATAAATATGGATCTCTTCCAGTCAGTTGGCCAGGTAGCTGTCTTCCAAATTTCTTAGCATAGACAAGTGAGCACTTTCAGAGCTGCATCTGTTTGTTGAAACATCTCATAAGTCATTAAAAAAAAAAGTCATTAGGGGAATGCAAAGCAAAACCACAATGAGATACCATTTTTCACCCACTAGAAAGGCTATAGTAAAAAGGATGATAGTAAGTGTTGATGAGAATGCGAAGAAACTGGAAACCTCGGACATTGCTGGTGGGGATGTAAAACAGTGCAGTCACTATGGAAAACAGTTCAGCAGTTTCTTTCAAAGTTAAACATAGACTTACAATGTAAGCCAGCAATGCCACTGCTAGGTATCTACTCAGGGGAAATAAAAACATTTGTCCACACAGAGACTCCTACACAAACGTTCACAGCAGCATTAAAATAAAATGTGGATAAATAAAATGGAATATTACCCAGCAGTAAAAAGGAGTGAAGTACTGATACATGCTACAACGTGGCTGAATCTTGAAAACATTATATTCAGTGAAAGAAGCCAGACAAAAGAACAGATATTATATAATTCCATTTATGTGAAATGTCCAGAGTAGGCAAATCCATAGAGACAGAAAATAGATTGTTTAAGATAATTCTAGACTCACATGCAGTTTTAAGAAATAATACAGAGAAGTCAGGTGTATCCTTTACCCAGTTTCCCCCAGTGGTGAGATCTTCTAAAACTATAGTACAGTATCCAGCCAAGATACTGAATTAATACAATCAAGATACAGACCATTTTTATCACCACAGGCATCCCTCATGCTGCCCTTTTAGAGTGACACCCACGTCCCTCCTGCCCCTCCCCTCCTTAGCCCCTGACAACCACTAATCTAGTCTCTATTTCTATAATTTTGTCATTTCAACAATATTATATAAATGCAGTCATATAGTGTGTAACCTTTTGGGATAGGATTTTTCACTCAGCATGATTCTCTTGAGGCTCATCCAGGTTGTTGCGTGTATCATTAATTTGTTCCTTTTTATTGCTGGGTAGTATTTAATGGTATACATGCACTACAATTTGTTTAACCATTCAGCAGTTGAAGGACATCTGGGTTGTTTCCAGTTTTGGGCTATTATGAATAACACTGCTATAAACATTTGTGTACAGCTTTTATGTGAACGTGAGTCTTCATTTCTCTGGAATAAAACCCCGGAAGTGCAATTGCTGGGGCATATGGTTGTTTTTTTTTTTTTTTATGGTTGTTACATGTTTAGCTGTTTAAGAAACTGCCAAAATCTCTTCCAGAATGACTGTCCCATTTTACATTCCCATCAGCAATGTGTGAGTGATCCAGTTTCTCCACATTGTCTCCAGCATGTGGTATATTCTTATTGTTAGGTCCTATTGTTCTGACTCACAGCGACTCTATGTACAACACAACGAAACACTGCCCAGTCCTGCCTCATCCTCACAATCATTGTTATGCTTGAGCCCATTGTTGCAGCCACTGTGTCAATCCACCTTGTTGAAGGTCTTCCTTTTCGATGACCCTTTACCTTACCAAGCATAATGTCCTTCTCCAGGGACTGATCCCTTCTGATAACATGCCCTAAATATGTGAGATGAAGTCTCACCATCCTCTCTTCTAAGGAGCATTCTGGTTGTACTTCTTACAAGACAAATTTGTTCATTCTTTTGGCAGTCCATGGTATATTCAATGTTCTTCACCAACGCCGTAATTCAAAGGCACCAATTCTTCTTCAGTCTTCCTTATTCATTGCCCAGCTTTCCCATGCATATGAGGCGACTGAAAACACCCTGACTTGGGTCAGGTGCACCTTAGTCTTAAAATGAAATCTTCGCTTTTTAACACTTTAAAGAGCTCTTCTGCAGCAGATTTGCCCAATGCAATGTTTGTTTGTTTTTTATTTCTTGACTGCGGCTTCCATGGGTGTTGATTGTGGATGCAAGTAAAATGAAATCCTTGGCAACTTCACTCTTTTCTGTTTATTGTGATATTGCTTATTGCTCCAGTTGTGAGGATTTTTGTTTTCTTTATGTTGAGGTGTAATCCACACTGAAGGCTGTCTTTGATCTTCATCAGTAAGTGCTTCAAGCCTTCTACACTTTTAGCAAGCAAGGTTGTGTCATCTGCATATTGACAAACTGACAGATGGGTAAGGGGCATTTGGTACAGTAACATGAATTTTAGCCATTCTGATAGGCGTGCAGTGATATCTCGTTATTGTTTTAATTTGCCTTTCCCTAATGGTTGGAGCCCTAGTGCCCAAACGGTTAAGCACTGGTAACCAAAAGATCAGCAGTTTGAACCCACCAGCCTGGCGGTCTGCTCTTGTAAAGATTATATCCTAGGCAACACTATGAGGCAATTCTACTCTGTCATATAGGGTCACTATCGGTCAGAATCAACTTGATGGCACACAACAACAACAACGGCTAGTGACGTTGAACGCTTTTTCACATGTTTGTTTGCTATCTGAATATTTGCTTCTGTGAAATGTTTCTTCATGTCTTTTGCCCATTTTCTAATTTTATTGTTTATTTGTTTTTACTATTGGGTTCTGAAAAGTACTATATACGCACACACACACGTTAACTTTTTGCTTAACCCTAAACCTAATGATTTTCCCCTAAATATTTTAGTCTTATGTTTAAGTTTGTGATCCATATTGTGTTTATTTTGGTATAAAGTGTGAGACTTAGGTAGAGGTTATTTTTTTTGCCTATGGTATCTAATTACGCCACACCATTGTTTGAAAAGGCTGTCTTTCCTCCATTGAATTGCTTTTGCAACTTTGTAAAAAATCAGTTGGAGATGTACATGTTGTTTTTGTGTGTCTTCAAGTCAGCTCCAACTATAGCAACCCTATGTACAACAGAACAAAACACTGCCCCGTCCAGCACCATCCTCACAATCGTTATGCTTGAGCCCGCTGTTGCAGCCACTGTGTCAGTCCATCTTGTTGAGAGTATTTCTCTTTTTCTCTGACCCTCTTCTTTACCAAGCATGACGTCCTTCTCCAGGGACTGATCCCTCCTGATGACATGTCCAAAGTGTGTGAGATGTAGTCTTGCTATCCTTGTTTCTAAGGAGCATTCTGGTTGTACTTCTTCGAAGACACGTGTGTGTGTGTGTCTGTCTATTTCTGGGCTCTCTATGCTGTTCCATTAATATACGTGTCTATCCTTCCACCAATACCACACATTCTTGATTACTGTAGCTGTGTAATAAATCTTGAAACTGGATAGACATATTCCTCCCACTTTATTATTCTTCAAAATTGTTTTAGCTATTCTAGTTCCTTTGCCTTGCCAGGTCTTTGATAAGAATTGCACTAAGCCTGTGTATCAATTTGGGAACAGGTGACATCTTTACTACATTGAGTCTTCAATCCATGGACATAGTATATCTCCCACTTTTTAGGTTTTTGATTCTTTTCATCAGCGTTTTGCAGTTTTCAGCATACAGGTCCTGTGCACATGTTGTTAGGTTTACACCTAAGTATTTCATTTATTTGTCAATAATTATAAGTGGTACTATATTTTAAATTTCAATGTCTGCCTGTTCATTGGAGCCCTGGTGGCCAGTGGTTAAGAGTTTGGCTGCTAACCAAAAGGTCAGCAGTTTGAGTCCACAAGGCACTTCTTGGAAACCCTATGGGACAGTTCTACTCTATCCTATAGGGTCACTATGAGTTGGAATCGACTTGATGGCAAGGGGGTACGTGTTCATAGACATACAATGGATTCTTGTATGTTTATCTTGTGATCTTGCTGAACTCACTTAGTTCTAGGATTCTTTTTTTTTTGTAGACTCTTTGGGATTTTCTATGTAAACAATCATGTCATCTGAGAATAAAGACAGTTTTATTTCTTCCTTGCTGGTGCATATGCTTGTATTTCCTTTATTTTACGTTATTGCGCTGACTGGAACTTCCAGCAAAATGTTAAATGACAGTGGTGAGAGCAGACACTCTTGTCTTGTTTCAGATCTCAGGAGGAAAGCATTCAACTCTTTCACCAGTAAGTATGATGTCAGCTACAGGGGTTTTGTAGGTGTTCTTTATCAAGTTGAGAAAGTCCCCCTTTATTCCTATTGTTCTCAGAGTTTTTTTTTTTAATCATGTATGTGTGTTGCTTCTTGGATCAAGTAGACACATGAGACTATGTGGACAGTTCCTGTCTGGAGGGGAGATGAGAAGGCAGAGGGGAACAGAAGCTGGCTGAATGGACAGAAAAATAGAGGGTGGAGAGGAGTGTGCTGTCTCATTAGGGGGAGAGCAACTAGGAGTATATAGGAAAAATAAGGTATATATAAATTTTTGTATGACAAACTGACTTGATTTATAAACTTTCTCTTAAATCACAATAAATATTTTTAAAAAATGAATGTGTTGAATTTTGCTTAATTATTTTTCTGCATTGATTGATATGATCATGTGATTTTTCTTCTTTAGCCTATTAATATGGTGGATTATATTAATTGATTTTTTAATATTGAAAAAAATCTTTGCATCCCTGTAATAAAAGGCACTTGCTCAGGGTGTATAATTCTTTTTACATTGAACAAATCTGTCTTGGAAGAAGCACAACCAGAATATTCCTTAGAAGCAAAGATGGCAAGACTTTGTCTTATTTACTTTGGACATGTTATCAGGAGGGACCAGTCCATGGAGAAGGACATCATGTTTGGATCAGTGAAAAAGAGAAAGACCCTCAAGAAGATGGACCGACACAGTGCTGCAGCAATAGGCTCAAGCATAACAGCAATTGTGAGATGCTGCAGGACCGGGCAGTGTTTCGTTCTGTTGTACGTAGGGTCATTATGAGTCGGAACTGAGTCAACGGTACCTAACGATAACAGTAAAATCCACTTGGTCGTGGTGTATAATTCTTTTTACATATTGCTGAACTCTATTTCTTAATATTTTAAGTATTTTTAGGTCTATATTGGTCTGTAGTTTTCTTGTTTTGTACTGTCGTTGTCTGGCTTGGGGATAAGGGTAATACTAGCTTCATAACACAGATTGGGAAGTGTTCTCTCCTCTTCTGTTTTCTGAAAGAAATTACATAGAATTGGTGTTAATTCTTCTTTAAGCCCTTGGTAGAATTCTCTAGAGAAACCTGAAGATTTTAGGGGGGAGTTTTAAAATTACAAATTGTATTTCCTTCATAATTATAGGGAAACCCTGGTGGTATAGTGGTTAAGAGCTACAGCTCTTAATAATTATAGAGTTATTCAAATTATCTGTTTCATATCGGGTGAGTTGTAGTAGTTTGTGCTTTTTGAAGAATTAATTTATTTCACCTAAGTTGTCAAATTTACGTGTGTAGGTTTGTCTATCAAAAAAAAAAAAAAAACTTTAGCCCATTGCCACTGAATCAATTCCAACTCATAGCAACCATATAGGGCAGAGTAGACTGCCCCCATAAGCCCCCATAGAGAGCAATAATTGTGAATTTCTCTATTTCTCCTTTCAGTTCTATCTATTTTTGCTTTACATATCTATATCTTGCATCTCTGTTGTTTGCTGCATACACATTTAGGATTGTTATATCTTCTTGGTGGCCAAACCAAATCTATTGCCATTGAGTCGATTCTGACTCATAGCAACCCTATAGGACAGAGTAGAACTGCCCCCACAGTGTTTCCAAGGCTGTAAATCTTTACGGAAACACTGCTACATCTTTCTCCCGCAAAGCGGCTAGTGGGTTTGAGTTACCAACGCTTCCGTTAGCAGACAAGCACTTAACCACTGCTTCACCAGGGCTTCTTGGCGGAGAGACTTTTTATTATTATATCATCTCCCTACTATGGTAATTTTCTTTGCTCTTTATCTGATATTAATAGGACCATTCTTGTTTTCCTTTGATTAATGTTTCCGTGGTACGTTTTTTGATCCTTAAACTTTCAAACTACCTATATTGTTATAGTTGCAGTTTCTTGTAAACAGCACATACCAAAATATCCAAACCCACTGCCATCAAATTCATTCTGACTCATAGTGACCTTACAGGACAGAGTAGAACTGCCCCATAGGGTTTCCAAGGAGCAGCCGAATTCTAACTGCCAGCCCTTTGGTTTGCAGCCATAGCTCTTAACCACTGCTCCATCAGGGCTTCAGACAGCACATGGCCGGGTCATATTTTCTAACCCAATCTTCCAATATGTGTCTTTTAATTGGTATATTTGTACCTTTTACATTTAATATAATTATTAATATTTTAGGACTTAAGTCTGCCATTTTATTTTTGTTTTCTGTTTGTTCTCTTTGTTTTTCATTTCTCTGTTTTCTTTTCCCTACCTTCCTGTGTGTTACCTGACCATATTTTAGAATCCCATTTTTATTTATAAATAGTATTTTTGAGTGGACCTCTTTGTACAGTTATGATAGTAGTTACTGTAAGTATTATATGTACACAACTTATCACAGTCTACTGGTATCTACTGTAGTTTTATGTCTTTTGCCAAATTTGGAAAGTTTTCAACCACTGTTTTTTTTTGTTTTTAGTCCACCATACGTTTGTCAGTTTGTCATGCTGTGGTGGCTTGCATGTTGCTGTGATGCTGGAAGCTATGCCACTGGTATTTCAAATACCAGCAGGGTCACCAATGGTGGACAGGGTTTTAGTGGAGCTTCCAGACTAAGACAGGCTGGGAAGAAAGAACTGGCAGTCTACTTCTGAAAAAATTGGCCAGAAAAACCTTACGGATAGCAGCAGAACATTGTCTGATATAGTGGTGAAAGATGAGCCCCTGAGGGCGGAAGGCACTCAAAATACAACTGGGGAAGATCTGCTGCCTCAAAGTAGAGTTGACCTTCATGATGTGGATAGAGTAAAGCTTTCAGGACCTTCATTTGCTGATATGGCATGACTCAAAATGAGAAGAAACAGCTATAAACATCCATTAAGAATTGGAACATAGAATGCATGGACATGAATTTAGGAAAATTGGAAGTTGTCAGAAATGAAATGGAACACATAATGATTGATGTCCTAGGCATTGGTGAGCTGAAATGGACTGGTATGGTCCATTTTCAATCAGGCAATTATATGGTCTGCTATGCCAGGTATGTCAATCCATTGACACAGTGGCTGCAACAATGGACTCAAGCATAACGATTGTAGGGACGGTGCAGGACCAGGCAGTGTTTCATTCTGTAGTGCATAGGGTCACTATGAGTCAGAACCAACTCAACGGCACCTAACAACAACAACAACATGCCGGGAATGACAAATTGAAGAGGAATGATGCTGCATTAATCACCAAAAAGAACTTTTCAAGATCTATTCTGAAGTACAACACTGTCAGTGACAGGATAATATCCATAGGCCTACAAGGAAGAACAGTTAATATGAGTATTATTCAAATTTATGCGCCAACCACTAACACCAAAGATGGAGAAATTGAAGATTTTTACCAACTTCAGCAGTCTGAAATCAATCAAACATGCAATCAAGATGCATTGATAATAATTGGTGATTGGAATGTGAAAGTTGGAAACAAAAAAGGACCTGTAGCTGGAAAACATGGCATTGGTGACAGAAACGATGCTGAAGATCACGTGATAGAATTTTGCAAGACCTACAACTTGTTCATTAAAAATATCTTTTTTTATAACCCAATTAAAAAATGTGCAAAAGATATGAATAGACACTTCACTAAAGAAGACATTCAGGTAGCTAACAGATATATGAGGAAATGTTCACTATCATTAGCCATTAGAGAAATGCAGATCGAAGCTACAATGAGATTTCATCTCACTCCAACAAGGCTGGCATTAATCCAAAAAACACAAAATAATAAACATTGGAGAGGCTGTGGAGAGATTGGAACACTTATACACTGCTGGTGGGAATGTAAAATGGTACAACCACTTTGGAAATCGATTTGGCATTTCCTTAAAAAGCTAGAAATAGAACCACCATACACTCTAGAAACCCCACTCCTTGGAATATATGCTAGAGAAATAAGAGCCTTTACACGAACAGATATATGCACACCCATGTTTATTGCAGCACTGTTTACATTAGCAAAAAGATGGAAGCAACCAAGATGCCCAACAATGGATGAATGGATAAATAAGTTATGGTATATTCACACAACGGAATACTACGCATTGATAAAGAACAGTGAGGAATCTGTGAAACATTTCATAACATGGAGGAACCTGGAAGGCATTATGCTGAGTGAAATTAGTCAGTTGCAAAAGGACAAATATTGTATAAGACCACTACTATAAGAACTTGAGAAATAGTTTAAACTGAGAAGAAAACATTCTTTTGTGGTTACGAGAGGGGGGAGGGAGGGAAGGTGGGAGAGGGGCATTCAGTAATTAGATAGTAGATAAGAACTACCGGGGAAGACAGCACACAACACCGGCGAGGTCAGCACAGCTGGACAAAACCAGAAGCAAAGAAGTTTCCTGAATAAACTGAATGCTTCAAAGGCCAGCATAGCAGGGGCAGGGGTCTGGGGACCATGGTTTCAGGGGACATCTAAGTCAGTTGGCATAATAAAATCTATTAAGAGAACATTCTGCATCCCACTTTGAAGAGTGGCATCTGGGGTCTTAAACGCTAGCAAGCAGCCATCTAAGATCCATCAATTGGTCTCAACCCACCTGGATCAAAGGAGAATGAACACCAAGGACACAAGGTAATTATGAGCCCAAGAGACAGAAAGGGCCACATGAACCAGAGACTACATCACCCTGAGACCAGAAGAACTAGATGGTGCCTGGCTATAACCAATGACTGCCCTGACAGGGAACACAACAGAGAACCCCTGAGGGAGCAGGAGAGCAGTGGGATGCAGACCCCAAATTCTCATAAGACCAGACTTAATGGTCTGAGTGAGACTAGAAGGACCCTGGTGGTCACGGCCCCCAGACCTTCTGTTCGCCCAGGACAGGAACCATTCCAGAAGCCAACTCTTCAGACATGGATTGGACTGGACAATGGGTTGGAGAGGGATGCTGGTGAGGAATGAGCTTCTTGGATCAGGTGGACACTTGAGACTATGTTGGCACATCCTGCCTGGAGGGGAGATGAGAGGGTGGTGAAATGGACATGAAAAGAGAGAGTGGAGGGAGAGAGCAGGCTGTCTCATTAGGGGGAGAGTAATTGGGAGTGTGTAGCAAGGTGTATATGGGTTTTTGTGTGAGAGACTGACTTGAGTTGTAACTTTCACTTAAAGCACAATAAAAATTATTAAAAATATATCTTTTTTCAACATCTTTAAATGCTGACTATACATGTGGACCTCACCATTGGAAAACACAGGAATCAAATTGACTATGTCTGTGGAAGGAGATGGTGGAAAAGCTCAATATATCAGTCAGAACAAGGCCATGGGCCAACTGTGAAACAGACCACCAATTGCTCATATGCAAGCTCAAGTTGAAAATGAAGAAAATTAAAGCAAGTCCATGAGAAGCAATATATGACCTTGAGTATATCCCACCTGAATTTGGAGACCATCTCAAGAATAGATTTGACGCTTTGAACACTAATGACCGAAGACCAAACAAGTTGTGGGAAGACATCAAGGACATCACACATGAAGAAAGGAAAATTTTTGGTCATTAAAAAGACAGGAGGAGGGGCCACAATCGATGACTGCCCTGACAGGGAGCACAAGAGAGGACCCCAGGAGCAGGAGATCAGTGGGATACAGACCCCAAATTCTCATGAAAAGACCAAACTTAATGGTCTGACTGAGACTAGAGGAATCCTGGCGGCCATGCTCCCCAGACCTTCTGTTGGCACAGGACAGGAACCATCCCCGAAGACAACTCATCAGACATGAAAGGGACTGGTCAGCGGGAGGGAAAGAGACGCTGATGAAGAGTGAGCTAATTATATCAGGTGGACACTTGAGATTGTGTTGGCAACTCTTGTCTGGAGGGGGGATGGGAGGATAGAGAGAGAGGGAAGCTGGCAAAATTGTCAAGAAAGGAGAGACTGAAAGGGCTGACTCAAGAGGGGGAGAGCAAGTGGGAGTAGGGAGTGAGATGTATGTAAACTTATATGTGACAGACTGATTGGATTTGTAAACGTTCACTTGAAGCTTAATAAAAGTTATATAAAAAAAAAAAGACAGGAGGAGGAAAGGTCAAGATGGAAGGGTAGTCAGATGCTTCCTGTGGTCCTTCTTACAATAAAAACTCAAAAAAACAAGTGAATTGATTATATATGACAATCTAGGAGTCCTGAACATCAAAGACAAAGTTGAAGAGTTGACTGAGCAGCAGGGAGAGGGAGAGACAGTTCAGAGGCAGCAAGAATTTGCCAGACCTGACCTGGCCCGCACCCTGCAGGCTGTATCAGCTACCCTGTGTGGGCTGAAGGGAATAGTAGTACTCAGGATGCATTTTCCACACCAGGAGAAACCAAGAGGTGGAGAGTCTACACAAATCTGCTGAACCAGGGGAAAGCAGCACTGGATCCGTGAAAGTTAAGTGCAAGCATGTAACCTACCGCTCAGGATCAAAAATCCCTTCCCCCTCTGGGAAGTACGTCTCTCTCCCATTTACCCGCTCCCTCCCCTCTCTGCTCCACCCTGGTCCTGCTTCAGATTGCCAGGGCCCCCCCCCCCCACTCGGTCCAAAGTGGAACCCCTTGCATGCTGGAGTCATTCTCCTGGCTTTGGAGAGGGAACAAATTAAAAAACAGGAAAAAATAATCTGCCAGCTCCCCTAAGCCAGGAACTCAGGGCAGGCACAGCCCTTTGCCTAGGCACAGGCATAAGTGCTCCATGGACTTTGAATGCCCTTCACTCCTGCCTAGACCTGTGTGGGCCCATTTCAGCAGCATAGACTGTCATTAGCACAGTCCAACAGGGTATAGGGTCCTATATATTGTCCTATAGGGTCGCTATGAGTTGGTTTAACAGGGTATATATGTGAAGCCTATTTTCAACTGCAACAGCTAAGGGGGAGTGGCAGATTCATGAAATTTGACGCCACCCTGCTCATTAAACAGGGTCCTCACCTACCCATATCAGGGGCCTGAGGACTGCTGGCTTCACCCACTCCACCTAGTCACCTCTGACAAGGGTTCGAGAATAAGTGGTGCCTCCCAGCCCTTACAGTCAAAGTCTGTAAGGAGCCCAAAGTCTGGCTGCAAAACCTACCCACCTACATGCTCTAGGGAACAGGAATATGTCTTCCACCCAGGCAACTCAGGGGCAGCCATCAGCCCCCTAGCTTGCTCAGCACATAACCCCCTACTGCAACCAGACAGCTGTGCCTACTCCAATCACCCCCTACATATCCCTGCCCATCTAGGACTGTAGGTGAGAGCCTATACCACACACTTGGTTATCAATGACCTGGACACCTGAGCTGACTCCATGTAAGAACAGTAAATGGACTCCTGAGCTCACATACCTAGTAACAGCTCTAACCACCTGGCAACAGGATGCGAGACCTTTAAAGATGCCAATAATCAAAGTAGCTCACAAGGCCAGTCTATTGGGGCATATCAAAACAAAACAAAACAAAACAAGAAGCTAGAACATACTAAGCAAACATAAAATAAATATAACAACTTATTGATGGCTTGGAGACAAGAGTCAATATCAAATCACAGAAAGAGGCAGATCATGATGGCTTCAGCAAGTGACCAAAACAACCAGGAAACCTCCCAGAGGAAGAGATGAAATTGGAATTACTGGAGGCAGAATTCAAAAGATTCATATACAGAGTTCTTCAAGAGATCAGGAAGGAGATCAGGCAAAATGCAGGCCAAGCCAAAGAACACGTAAACAAAGGAACTTAAGAAGGTTATACAAGAGCATAATGACAAATTTAACAGGCTGCAAGAATCCATAGAGAGACAGCAAACAGAAATCCAGAAGATTAACAATAAAATTTTAAAATTAGACAACTCAATAGAAACCCATAGGAGCAGAATTGAGACAATGAAAGTCAGAATTAGTGAGACTGAAGATAAAGCACTTGATACCAATTTATTTGAGGAAAAATCTGATAAAAGAATTAAAAAAAAAATGAAGAAACCCTAGGAATTATTCAGGACTCTATCAAGAGGAATAACCTGTGAGTGACAGGAGTACCAGAATGGGGGGGTTGGAGGGGATATCAGAAAATACAGAGAGAATTGTTGAAGATTTGTTGGCAGAAACTTACCTGATATTGTGAAAGACGAGAAGATATCTATCCAAAAAGCTCATCAAATTCCTGAGGGGTATATCACAAAAGAAAGTCAACAAGACATAATCGAACTTGGAAAACTAAGATAAAGGGAGAATTTTAAGAGCTGCCAGGGATAAATGAAAAGTCATCCACAAAACAAAGTCAATAAGACTAAGCTCGGACTACTCAGCAGAAACCATGCAGGCAGAAGGCAATGGGATGACATACATAAAGCCTTGAAGGAAAAAAACTGCCAGCCAAGAATTTTATATCCAGCAAAACTGTCTCTCAAATATTATGGTAAAATTAGGGCATTTCCAGATAAACAGAAGCTAAAGGAATTTGTAAAAACCAAACCAAAATTATAAGAAATACTAAAGGAGCCCTCTGGTTAGAAAATCAACAACATCAGGTAACAACCCAAGACTAGAACACAGGGCAGAACAACCAGATATCAACCCAGATAAGGAAGTCAAAAAAAATAAATAAATCAAAGCTAAAATACTGAAAATAGGGAAACGGAGATGTCAATATGTAAAAGATGATAACATTAAAACAAAAAAGAGGGACTAAATAAGGTAGTCACAGAACTTTCATATGGAGAGGAAGTCAGGGCAATATCAAGAAATAAAAGATTGGCTTAAACTTAGAAAAATACGGGTAAATATTAAGGTAACCACAAAGGAAACTAACAATCCCACACATCAAAATAAAAAACAAGAAAAACATAAAGACTCAGCAAATACAAAATCAACAACAATAAAAAAGAAAATACATAAAGAAAAATGACTCATCACAGAATATTAAGTGGAACAAAGAAACTGTCAACAACACACATACACACAAATACATCAAAATGACAGCACTAAACTCATACCTATCAATAATTATGCTGAATGTAAATGGACTAAATGCACCAATAAAGAGACAGAGAATGGCAGAATGGATTTAAAAAACCACAATCCGTCTCTATGTTGCCTACCAGAGACACTCCTTAGACTCAAAGACACAAACTAAAACTCAAAGGATGTAAAAAAATATGTCAAGCAAACAGAAATCAAAAAAGAGCAGGCGTGCCAATATTAATGTCTGGCAAAATAGACTTTAAAGCAAAATCCACCACAAAGGATAAGAAAGGATGTTATATAATGACTAAAGGGTAAATACACCAGGAGGACATAACCATAACAAATATTTACGCACCTAATGATAGGGCTCCAGAATACATAAAAAGAACTCTAACAGCATTGAAAAGAGAAATAGACAGCTCCACAATAGTAGTAGGAGACTTCAACACACCACTTTCGGTGAAGGACAGAACATCAGAAAGAAGCTCAATAAAAAACACGGAAGATCTAAATGACACAATCAACCAACTTGACCTCATAGACATATACAGAACACTCCACCGAACAGCAGCGAAGTGTACTTTCTTTTCCAAAGTGCATGGCCATTCTCCAGAATAGACCACATATTAGGCCACAAAGCAAGTCTTAACAGAATCCAAAACATCAAAATATGACAAAACATCTTTTCTGACCATAAAGCCGTAAAGGTAGAAATCAATAACAGAAAAAGGGGGAAAAAATCAAACACATGCACACTGAACAACACCTTGCTCAACAACTACTGGGTTATAGAAAAAAATCAATGACAGAATAAAGAAATTCACAGAATCAAATGAGAATGAGAACACATCCTACCAGAACTTTTGGGACACAGCAAAAGCAGTGCTCAGAGATCAATTTATGGCAATAAATCCACACATCCAAAAAGAAGAAAAAGTCAGAATCAAATCATTAACCCTACAACTTGAACAAATAGAAAGAGAGCAGCAAAAGAAGCCCGTGAACACCAGAAGAAAGGAATAATAAAAATTAGAGCAGAATTAAATGAACAGGAAAACAACTGAAAGAGTTAACAAGACCAAAAATTGGTTGTTTGAAAAGATCAACAAAATCGATAAGCCATTGGCCAAACTGACAAACGAAAAACAGGAGAGGAAGCAAATAACCCAAATAAGAAATGAGATTGACAATGTTTCAACATATCTGACTGAAATTAAAAGAATAATAACAGAATAGTATGGAAAATTGTACTCCAACAAATTTGAAAACCTAGAGGAAATGGACAAATTTCTAGAAACACACTGCCTAAACTAACACAAACAAAGGCAGAACAATTAAATAATCCCATAACAAATGAAGAGATTGAAGAGGTAATTTAAAAACTCCCAACAATGGCAACAAAAAACCCTGGCTCTGACGGCTTCACTGGAGAGCTCTACCTAACTTTCGGAGAAGAGTTAATATCAGTACTACTGAAGGTATTTCAGAGCATAGAAAAGGATGGAATACTCCCAAACTCATTCTATGAAGCCAGCATAACCCTGATACCAAAGACACCACATAGATGCAAAAATCCTCAACAAAATCCTAGCCAACAGAATTCAACAACGTATCAAAAAAATAATTCACCATGACCAAGTGGAATTCATACCAGGTATGCTTTTTTTTTTTTAATGCAGGGATGGTTCAACATTAGGAAAACAATCAGTGGAATCCATCACATAAATAAAAGGACCACGAGATCTTGATAGATGCAAAAAAGACATTTGACAAAGCCCAACACCCATTCATGATAAAAACTCTCAGCAAAATAGGGATAGAAGGGAAATTCCTCAACATAATAAAGGGCATTTATACAAAGCCGACAGCCAACATCATCTTAAATGGAGATAGTCTGAAAGCATTCCCCTTGAGAATGGGAACCAGACGAGGATGTCCTTTATCATCACTCCTATTCAACAAAGTGCTGGAGGTCCTAGCCAGGGCAATTAGGCTAGATAAAGAAATAAAGGGCACCCAAATTGATAAGGAAGAAGTAAAAGTATCCCTACTTGCAGATGATATGATGTTATACTCAGAAAACCCCAAAGAATCTGCAAGAAAACTACTGGAACTAATACATTTCAGCGGACTATCAGGATACAAGATAAAAATACAAAAGTTACTTGGACTCCTCCACATCAACAAAGAGAACTTTGAAGAGAAAATCACCAAATCAACACTATTTACAATAGCCCCAAGAAGGTAAAATACTTAGGAATAAATCTAACCAGAGACGTGACCTACGCAAAGAAAACTATAAGACGCTACTGCAAGAAACCAAAGGAGATCTGCATAAGTGGAAAAACACACATAGCTCGTGGATGGGAGGACTCAACATTGTGAAAATTCTACCCAAAGTGATCTACAGATACAATGCAATCCTGTTCCAAATTCCAACGACATTTTTGAATCCAATGGAGAAATAAATCACCAACTTCATGTGGAAGGGAAAGAGGGCCCAGACAAGTAAAGCATTACTGAAGAAGAACAAAGCGAGAGACCTCCCACTACCTGATCTTAGAACCTATTATACTGCTACGGTAGTCATAACAGCCTAGTACTGGTACAACAACAGATACATAGACCAATGAAACAGAATTGAGAATCCAGACATAAATTCATCCACCTACGAGCAGCTGATATTTGACAAAGGCCCAAAGTCCATTAAATGGGGAAAAGACAGTCTCTTTAACAAATGGTGCTGGCATAGCCAGATATCCATCTCCGAAAAAATGAAACAAGACCTATACCTCACACCATGTACAAAAACTAACTCAAAATGGATCAAAGACTAAATATAAAATCTAAAACGATAAAGATCATAGAAGAAAAAAATAGAGACAATGCTAGGAGCCCTAATGCATGGCATAAACAGAATACAAAACATAATTAACAATGCTCAAATGCCAGAAGAGAAACTAGATAACTGGGAACTCCTAAGAATGAAACACTTATGCTCATTGAAAGACTTCACAAAAAGAGTAAAAAGACAATCTACAGACTGGGAAAAAAAATTTGGCTACGACATATCTGATCAAGGTCTAATCTCTAAAATCTACAAGATACTGCAAAACCTTAACAACAAAAAGACAACCCAATTAAAAAATGGGCAAAGATATGAATGGCACTTCACCAAAGAAAACATTCAGGTGGCTAACATGCATGAGGAAATGCTCATGATCATTAGCCATTAGAGAAATGCAAATCAAAACTACAATGACATACCATCTCACCTCAACAAGGCCAGCATTAATCAAAAAAACAAAATAAATGTTGGGGAGGTTGTGGGGAGACTGGAACACTTATAAACTGCTGGTGGGAATGTCAGATGGTACAACCACTTTGGAAATCAATTCAGCACTTCCTTAAAAAGCTAGAAATAGAAGTACCATATGATCCCGCAATCCCACTCCTTGGAATATAACCTAGAGAAACAAGAGCTGTCACACGAATAGACATACGCACACCCATGTTCATTGCAGCACTGTTCACGATAGCAAAAAGATGGAAACAACCTAGGTGTCCATCAACAGAAGAATGGACAAACATATTGTGGTATATGCAAACAATGGAATACTATGCAACACTAAAGAACAAGGAGGAATCCGCGAAACTTTTCACTACATGGATGAATCTTGAAGGCATTATGTTGTGTAAAATAAGTCAGTCACAAAAGGAAAAATATTGTATGAGACCACTATTATAAGAACTCAGTTGTGCTCATGAGGAACCGTACATAGACCAAGGGGCAGCCGTTTGAACAGAACGAGGGAATACTGCATGGTTGAAAATCAAGAAAGGTGTGTGTCAGGGTTGTATCCTTTCACTGTACTTATTCAATCTGTATGCTGAGCAAATAACCCAAGAAGCTGCCTATATGAAGGGGGATTGGTGGAAGACTCATTAACAACTTGCAATATGCAGATGACACAACCTTGCTTGCTGAAAGTGAAGAGAACTTGAAGCACTTACTGATGAAGATCAAAGACAAGAGCTTTCAGTATGGATTACACCTCAACATAAAGAAAACAAAAATCTCTACAACTGGACCAATAAGCAACATCAAGATAAATGGAGAAAAGTTTCATGTAGTCAGAACTTCATTTTGCTTGGATTCACAATCAACACCCATGGAAGCAGCAGTCAGGTAATCAAAAGATGCATTGCATTGGGCAAATCTGCTGCAAAAGATCTCTCTAAAGTGTTGAAAAGCAAAGATGTCATCTTGAAGACTAAGGTGTGCCTGACCCAAGCCATGGTGTTTTCAGTCGCTTCATATGCATAGGAAAGCTGGAAGATCAAAGAAGAATCGATGCCTTTGAATTGTGGTGCTGGCAAATAATATTGAATATACCACGGACTGCCAAAAGAATGAACAAATCTGTCTTGGAAGAAGTACAACCAGAATGCTCCTGAGAAGCAAGGATGGCAAGATTACGTCTCACATACTTTGGACATATTGTCAGGAGGGATCAGTCCCTGTAGAAGGACATCATGCTTGGTAAAGTAGAGGGTCAGTGGAGAAGAGGAAGACCCTTAATGAGGTGGATTGACACAGTGGCTGCAACAATGGGCTCAAGGATAACAACGATTATGAAGATGGGACAGGACCGGGCTGTATTTCCTAGGGTAGCTGATTCGGAACTGACTTGGCGGCACCTAAACAACAACAATGACTAACGATGTTGAGCATCTTTCCATGTATTTACTGACCATTTGTTTATCTTCTTTGAAGAAATGTTCACTCGAATCCCTCACTCACTTTTCAGTTAGGCTATACGTCTTTTTATTATTGAGCTGTAAGAGTTATATGGAAACCCTGGTGGCGTAGTGGTTAAGTGCTACGGCTGCTAACCAAAGGGTCAGCAGTTCAAATCCGCCAGGGGCTCCTTGGAAACTCTATGGGGCAGTTCTACTCTGTCCTATAGGGTCGCTATGAGTCGGAATTGACTCGACGGCACTGGGTTCGGTTTGGTTTTTTGGTAAGAGTTATATATTCTAGATACAAGTCCCTTACCAGGTATGATTTGCAAATATTCTCTCCCAGTTGTGTTGTACATAGGGTTGCTACGTGTTGAAAGTGACTCGATGGCACCTAACAACAACAATAGCTCCCTACCCCATATCATACCTGTTCCTTCAGCCCGACGCCCCTAATGGAGGGCAGTAGTGGGAAGGGGTCCCTTTCATTTATTCCCTAAATTTGATTTTTCTTCTTATAGTGGTCCGCAGGCTGGTTGGCCCTTTCTTTCATCTACTCATACCTACACATTCCTTTAAGCTTGCAGGATGTGAAACTAAGGCACCCCTCAGTTATAGTCATCCACAGATATGTAATTATTATTTTTTTTTACTTTAGTAGTGATTTGGGGAAGGGAGAAGTGATTGCCCTGGATCCAGAGTTTCCTATTTAGCTGCCTTTGAGCTCCTCAAGGAGAGGCTCCGTGTACTGTCACCTGGCATAATCCCTGACTCCCAGGGGAAGCTCAGCAGACACGGGCTCACGAATGGATAAATTCATGAACGCATGACACTTAGAAACTGTCAGGCCATGTCCTTGTTTTTGGTTCAGAAAATATGCTTATTGTGTGACAGGACCGAGTCTTAGACACCTTTGTGCCTTTGGGTACCTACAGGGCCTCGCACAGTGCTTGGCACATTGTCGGTGCTCAGTTGGTGTCGATGGCACTGAACTGAATGGAAGAGACACCAGCAAAGGTGCTGCCTCTGCCTGGTGGAGGCTTAGAGCCACCTAGGGCAACTGACAAGCTGCTCTGGCCAAGGTTGGAGAGGCTGTCCTGTCATAAAGCCCCCAAGGTATGATGTCACACACAGACCCCACTCTCCCTGAGAAAGAGGCTTGCGCCCTGGGCTCCCAGACTTAGTTGGCTCTCAGGCTTTCAGGCTGGGTCGTGGAGCCTGAGAGGAGGTAGGCGGGCTGCCTGGACACTGGATACTCTACAGAACGCTGACTTCATCAAGGTTGGCGAGTTTGGTAAGCAGGCTTGCAGGCTGCCTCAGTAAGCCCCTGGAGCAGGGCAAATTGTCTTTACCGCCCCTGGCCTACCTTTCCTGCCTCCTCTCCTACTCGGACACTCTTCTCCCCTCTTCTCCTCTCTCTTGGACTCATTCCCTCTCCTCCTTTCCTCCTCCAAACCTCCTCTCAGACACAGCCTGCTAACGTCATTCACCCTGACTTATAAATGACCAACAAAGCTTGCCATTTTGCACGGTTAGCAGGATTCACAGAAAGCTGGTAGCAGATTTGTTTTTCAACCCTGATCAGGAATTCAATGTAATCGTTGATCCGTGTGGTCGTTGAGCCCCTGTTGTGACCCAGGCATGTGGCCAGGCACTGGGTTATAACAATGGGGTGGTTTCACATGGTCCCTCGAGAGCCAGCACTCCAGTCAGGGACAGTATAGCCACCCTCGGAGCACCGAGGAGGGCCGCCCCACCTGAGGGCAGTGGAGAAGTGTGTTCTAGGCAGAGAAGAGCCTGTGCAAAGCCCAGAAGTGAGCGTGCCCAAGGTGACAGTCGAGTCTTTGTTGTCATCAGCGTATGAGGCCGCTGACGTGGATAAGGTTTCCAGAGAGGCTGTACACCAGAAGAGAGGAGCGCCTAGGCGGGACTTTGAGCAGCACTGACATCTAGGTTCAGGCAGAGATGGGCTGTGGGAGAGAGGAGGAAAAGCAGAGTGTGAGCGGTCAAGCAGCCTGGAGGGGAGATCCCAGGAGGAGGCCTGCAGGAAGCTGAACCTGAGAAGGCTGATGGCGTCTGTGACCAGGAGGCCACTGGTGACCGTTGGGAGAGGAGTCAGAGGTTTAAGGGCAAACCAACTGCAGTGGGCTGAGGAGCGAGGGAGATGGGGAAAGGAGGGGCTGACCCCAACTGTGGGCTGCTGTCAAGGAGCGGAGTGAAGGTGGGAGAATTAGGGGAAGAAGTGTGGTTGTAGAGAGAAGGCTTTTTTTTTTTTTTTTTAAATGGAAGAGACCATGGTGTGTCTAAATGCTGATGGGGCGGGGCAGGGGAGCCAGAAGGGATGGAAGGCTGAGTACACAAGTGAGAGGAGCCCAGACACCCAGGCTGTGCGCACAGGAGGGCTGGCCTGCGAGGGACAGCCTTCTCCCTGGAAGAGGCAATGGCCCGCGAGAGGCAGACAAATGGTGGGTTCAGTGGTAGAAACTCCAGGGAGCACCCTTTGCATGGGGTCTGTGTTCTCTGCTGAAAGTGAGACAGGTGGAGGTTTAAAGAGAGCCTGAAATCGTCTGTGTGGAGAACGCCAGTGGGGGCTTGCCAGGCCACACTGGAGACCTCGACTTTCCCACGGCACCAGTCTGTGTGGAATTGTGACGTGGTGCTGGGATTTCAGACCAAGAGGGTATTTTGAGGAGCCTGGGGAGCCTTCCCCAATGCTCCCAAGAATCCAAGAATACTCCAAAACGGTGCATAAACCAGCAAATAAAAGTGTTAGTAGTCTTTTCTTTAATCATTATTATTACTGTCATAGTTAGCCACCCACATCTGGGGACAATTAACACCACACATTCAGTACAGCAGCCCTTTTTCCCTTTCTTCTTAATCCTATCCCAGCCTGTCTTTCCCATCCAGATCCCCTGCCCCCTTCCCCTCCTGCTCTGAGGCCATTGAAACTAGCTTTCTTTTGTTCTTCTGAGGTCTTGGGAGAAATTCCTCAGGGTTTTCCAAACTCCTAGTGCCAGTTCACTCCATGCTGTTTGCATCCAGCTGTGCCCAGGCAGCTGTGCCCTGAACATCCCCCCACCTGCCCCTGATCCATTTCCATCCCTATGTGCCACAGATGAAGCAAACACGGGAACCTGGGCCTGTGTGATGCTACGGCGGTGGCCCCATCTTTTCTCCCTAGCCTGAAAATGCTGTTTGGTCCACGCTGCCAGAGAGAGAGGTAAAGTTCATGTGGGCCCTGCTACCAGGCCCAGTGACTGAGGACAGGGTATCACTTAAGCCTGAGCAGAAGGGAAAGTGGGGTTCTCTGCCCTCTTCCCCTGACTGTTGTGGTACTTCTGGGGCTCAAGGTGGGGGGAAAGAGCAAGTGCTGGAGGAGTAAGAGCTCAGGGTGGAGGCCGGGTCCTGGAAGGTGGGTGGGTGCATGCATGAGTGAGAGAGTGTGTGTGCATGCATGGGAGTGTGTGTGCTACCACCCTGGCAGTGCCAACACACTCCACTTGCCCCGAGGGGTCCCAGAGAGAGAGGATGGATCATTGCATGGTCTTTCCAATCTGGGTTGTGGGATCTGTCAGTCCAGAGTAAGGAGGGCTTTGGAGGGATGCAGCGAGAAGAGCTAAACCAGCATTAAATGAGCAACTATGACAGCCAAAGTATGACCTTGAGCATATCCCACCTGAATTTAGAGACCATCTCAAGAATGGATTTGACATGCTGAACACTAATGACTGAAGACCAAACAAGTTGTGGAATGACATCAAGGAGTCATATGTAAAGAAAGCAAGAGGTCATTTAAAAGACAGGAAAGAAAGAAAAGACCAAGACGGATGTCAGAAGAGACTCTGAAACTTGCTCTTGAACATCAAGTAGCTAAAGTAAAAGGAAGAAATGATGAAGTAAAAGAACTGAACAGAAGATTTCAAAGGGAAGCTCGAGAAGACACAGTAAAGTATTATAATGACAGGTGCAAAGACCTGGAGATAGAAAACCAAAAGGGAAGAACACGCTCCACATTTCTTAAGCTGAAAGAACTGAAGAAAAAATTCAAGCCTCGAGGGGCAATATTAAAGGATTCTACGGGGAATATATTAAATGACACAGGAAGCATCAAAAGAAGATGGAAGGAATACACAGTCACTGTACGCAAAAGAACTGGTTGACGTTCAACCATTTCAGAAGGTACCGAAGGAAGAAGTCCAAACTGCACTGAAGACACTGGCAAAAAGCAAGGCTCTGGGAACTGATGGACTACCAATTGAGATGTTTCAACAAATGGATGCAGCGCTGGAAGTGCTCACTCATCTATGCCAAGAAATTTGGAAGACAACTACCTGGCCAACCAACTGGAAGACATCAATATTTATGCCTTCCCCAAGAAACGTGATTCAACCGAATGTGGAAATTATCAAACAATATCATTAATATGACATGTAAGTAAAATTTTGCTGATGATCATTCAAAAGCAGCTGCAGTGTATATCAGCAGGGAACTGCCAGAAATTCAAGCTGGATCCAGACGAGAACGTGGAACCAGGGATATCATTGCTGATGTCAGATGGATCCTGGCTGAAAGCAGAGAATACCAGAAGGATGTTTACCAGTGTTTTATTGACTATGCAAAGGCCATTCAACTGTGTGGATCATAGCAAACTATGGATAACACTGCAAAGAATGGGAATTCTAGCACCTGTACATAGATCAAGAGACAGTTGGTCGAACAGAACAAGTGGTTACTGCACGGTTTAAAGCCAGAAAAGATGTGCGTCAGGGTTGTATCCTTTCATCATACCTACTCAATCTGTATACTGAGCAAATAATCCGAGAAGCTGGACTATATGAAGAACGGGGCATCAGGATTGGGGGAAGACTCATTAACAACCTGCGTTATGCTTGCTGAAAGTGAAGAAGAAGCGTTTACGGATGAAGATCAAAGAGCACCTCAACATAAAGAAAACAAAAATCCTCACATCTGTACCAATAAGCAACATCATGATAAACAGAAAAAAGATTGAAGTTGTCAAGGATTTTGTTTTACTTGGATCCACAATCAACACCCATGGAAGCAGCAGTCAAGAAATCAAATCCAGCATTAAATGCGCAACTATAAATGGCCAGCCCAGTCCGGTCTGAGGTCTGGTCCTGCCTTCTGGCTGGAGAGGCCAGATGGACCCATGTCCACAAGTAAGGAAGGCAAGAAGGAGGGTAGGAACCAGGGGTTCCTTGTGTGCTCCGGGCTCCAAGTCTGGCTGTTGGAGGGGTAGGCAGAGGCATGGGGTCGTGTCTACCAGCCTGTACAGCCTGGGCTGAGCTGTTGCAGCTGAAGGGTTTATTCATCCACAGATGTGGACACCCTGTGGTTGAGTAGGTTTTCGGGCCTGGATTTGGCGGAGGGGTGCCAGTACCCACCGGGGAGGGCAGGAGAGACCCCAGCCTCACGCTACTCAGCTCTCCTTTCTTCTAGGCTGTGCAAGTCCCTGTACGTAGTACAGATCTTCCTTCTTGCAGGTAAGGCCCGGGGAGACTGGCTCCTACCCCAGGGTCATCCCAGTCTCTGCTGCCCACCAGGGCTCCCTCCTGAGGCTGCATGTCCCTGGCTGCCCAGGGCGGCCACACTGCTCAGAGCAGGGCTGCCCTTCTTTGTCCATCTTCCTTCTGCATCCTCATAGTGAAGCTAGAATCTGAACTCTTGTCTAATTCTAAAACCCATGCTTTAAAACAACAACAAACCCCGCACAACCTAATAGCAGCCTACGACAGTCGTCTTCACATCTTTGTTTGCACACCTTTTTAAAAACTGGGTACACCCTCACACATTTTAAGTGAGTATCTAATATTTTTCATCACAAGTTTAAATAGTTCAAAGTGATAGGATTTCTGGTATATTGTAAATATTGACATTTTAAAGTAATTACATCTCTCTTCTAAATATATTAACCAGTCTTTTGCCACCGTCCTGCAGGAGCAATGTACTATTATTTCCTGGAATCTGTGGGGAAAACAGACACTGACCATGAGCTTGCTGGGGAGCCATCGCAGGTAGAGACTTCCATCTGTTGGAGGCTGGGAGGGTCCCCCTGTAGCCTGAATAGGGGTCATACTCCATAACCCCAAACGGTCAACCACCTGTGTATATCTGGATGTATGTGAATGTGAAGGCTGCAGAGAAATCCCTTGTGTCTCTGGCAAAGTGTCAAAACAGAGGCCCCACTCCCCATGGGCTGGCTCCATGTCACCTCAGGTCTTGGAAAGTAACCCTGGAGTGTGGTTCAGCACTCATCTTTGAATGGGGTGGTGTGAGCCAGACACCCTCCTGGGTTTGCACATCTCCTTGATGTCCCAGGTTCCAGAACCCATGGCAGAAGCTCCTACTCCCAGCTCTGGGCTGGAAGAGCACAAAGGGAGGTTGGGTGCCCGCTGCAGGCAGCCCATCTGTTACTTATTTACACTCCCAAAAGCTCCCATTTCAGAGATGAGGAAACTTCGCCTCTGATAGGGGCACTGACTAGACTCAGGCCACCCAAAATGAGCCAAACAGAACTATACCTCTTGTCTCTGAAGGCCTCCTAATCCCCATCCAGTGCTATTGAGAAAGGGGGTTCCATGGGGCAAGGCTATTTGTGACCCAGCAACACTGAGGAGCTGTGAGCCAGATGTTCTGAGAGTGACTCAGGGCGGGGAGACCCCAAAGGATGTCCACATTGGCAGGTGCCTTGGAGATCATTGAGTCCAGCCTTTGCTGCCTTTTTTCTCTTTTTAAATTAATGAATTTCCATTTTTAAGTGTTTTAGTGCTGTCAAAGATGTGCTGGTACATAGTTTGAAGAGTGAAAGTTTTAGAAGACTTAAAACAGCTGCCTTTTGCCTCACCCCTTCTCAGCCTCAGGGTGGGAACACGTCCAGCTTCCAGCCTTCCTAGCGGCAGCCTTTGCTTTTTGCCTCCCTATTTTTTTTTTTATTTCTAAAGAGAAAGCTTATCTTGCTTTTTCCTGATTTTTCAGATTTAAAGATTATCTGATGAATTTCTACAGTGGAAGATGAGGATTTAGGTCTTACACCAAGCGTACTCTTATTGCCACCTCCAGCACACATTCAGCTCTCTTTATCCTTCCACTATCGTTGGAAATAGTTTGTGGCAATGTAAAATTTTAAATCTGAGTAATGATATCTTCAGTTGTTAAAGATTCCTAAATATCTCTTTTACTTTTTTGTGGCTTTTTTTTTAAATATCATTTTGGCTTTTAAAGTACTTTTCCCCTCTGTAGGCTCTTTTTATTCATTTTAAAAATTGGTATAATTTATATAAAGTAAAATCCTTTTTCATGTGCACTTCTGTGAATTTTGACAAAGATATGTACAGGTGCATAACTGCCACCACAACCAAGACACAAGACAGCTCCATCGCTCCAAAAAGTTCCCCCTACTCCCTTGAAGTTCTCCCCACAGCCTGGCAACCAGTGAACAGCTTTCTGCTCACGTAGTTTGGCCTTTGCAAGAATGTCATAGAAATGGAAAAATATACAGTGTGCAGCTTTTTGAGTCTGGTTTCTTTTTATTGAGCACAATGTATTTGAGACTTACCCATGTCGTATCGGTCACTTGTTCCTTTTTATTGCTGAGTAGTATTCCATTGAATGGATGGAGCAGTTTGTCCCTTTACCAGTTAAGGGCCGTTTGGTCGCTTATAGTTTTTGTTGATTACAAATAAAACTACTATACATATTCATGTACAAGTTTTTGTGTGAACACAGGTTTTTCATTCACTTGGGGTAAATACCCAGGAGTGGGACTGGGGTCATGTGCTAAGTATACGTTTAGGTTTGTAAGAAACTATCAAACTGTTTCCCCAAGTGGCTGTACCATTTTGCATTCCACCAAGGATGAATGAGAGGCTCCAGTCATTCCACATTCTCTTCAGCACTTGGTTTTGTCAGTCTTGCTTTTGGTTTTTTAAGCCATTCTAATAGGTGTATATCATATCCTTTATGAGTAAATATTCAAGGTTTACATTATGAAGGCTAAACAGTATTCCCAACTGAGTCATGTAGTGTACTGTGATTACGCTTCCTTGTGTATAAGTTTGGTGTGTTGGGGTTGTTTTTTTTTTCTTTTCTTTTCCTTTAGTTTTCTCTGTATCTACATTAATTCATCCAAACTGTCTGCCAAAAATATAAATCTACTTTCAATGCATTTAGACACTTCAGGTAATTTCCCGATAGGATCTTCTTCATGGAGACATAACTCATGGAGCCCCCCATCCTCCTGCTTCCATCTGGGTGGGTTTTACTTGAGGCCTGCTGCTCAGCTGTCTTCCTAGAGTTTCCCTTCTCCAACCTCCTGGGGAGCACTCCAGTTCCTTCCTGTGTTGGATCTCATGTTATCCTCTTTCTATGTTACTTCTTTGAGGGGTACTCTTGAGGCCTTACATGTCTGAAAGGTTTTTATTCATACTTGACCAAGAGTCTGGCTATTTCTAGGTTGGAAATAATTTTCCCACAGAATTTTGAAGATATTTCTTATTGTCTTCTAGCTTTGGAGGTTGGTGTTGAGAAATCTGAGACAAACTGAATTTCTAAATTTGAGACTTCTTTTTTCTTTATATCTCTGCAAGTTTTTAGGTTCTTCTCTTTGTCTTTAATGTTCCGAAATTTAATGATGACAAAATCTGATGTGCGTCTCCCTTCATACATTGTCCTGGACACTTGGTGAGTCCTTCTCTTCTGGAAATTCATGTCCTTCAGTTCTGAGAAATTTTATTGACCCAAAAAGGAATTTATTTATTTGATATCTCTCCTACCACCCTAGCTTGTTGTCTGTTCCCACTTTCTGAAACTTCTATTATTTAGTTTTTTGGGTTCCTGAACTCTTCTCTCTCTCTGTTCTACTTTCTGGGAAAATTTTTTTTCAATGTCTAAACTTTGCTTTTTCATTTCTATCGTATTTTTACTTATGAAGAGTTTGTGGCTTATTGTTTGAATATTTCTTTTTTAGAGATCTCTTGTTTCCTAAGTGCAAAGTTTTATCTTTCTAAAGATATCAAATATAGTTTTTCTGGAGCTTTCTTTAGAGGTTTTCCTTAAATATCCAGGAGTCTTTATGCAGGTACTGATAGTTGACTGGGCAGGGAGATCTCACCTCAGCCTCCCCCCTCTCTCTGTCGTGCAGCTCATACAGGAGACCATAAGGCCAGTGTGGGGGCTGATGGATAAGTGCTACCCTGTGACCACTCAGGTGGGTGAGGGCTGGGGACTTCACTTCCCCATTGTGGGGTGGCTGTCCTGTGAGGGGGGACTGCACCTGGAGAGGACGGGCCAGTCAGGGAAGGACCCCAGGTCACCCATAGCTGGGTGTCACATGTCCTGTTTCTCTCTGTAGAGGCACACTGCCAAGAGTGGGAAGAAAGAGGTCTCAGAGGTAAGTGAGTCCTGCCCAGGAAGGGCCTCGGATTGTCTCACCCAGAGCTCCTCCGGACCCAGGGACTCCCCAGCTCACAGCCCTCTCCAGGAAACTCCCCACCCTGGCCCAGCTGGGATGGAGAAGGGAAGGACTTCCCCTGGAAACAAGTGTGAAGAACAGGGGAAAGGATGAGACTTTGAGGGCCTTTCTGCTGTCACTCTGTTTTCTTGTCCCCTCCCCACCAGACCATGACCCCCAGGGCACAAGGAGGCCTGAATCATGCTGCCCACAAGCAAGAGGGTGAACCCTGGACTCAGGAAGAAGGGGAGGTGAGGTCCCCAGGGGAGGGAGCGGCCAGCCCCATCGTTCTTGCTAAGGAGGTGAAAGAGGAGGAGGAGGTGGCAGAGACCCCCAGCTGGGAGGTGAGGACAGCCCACCACAGGTCCTACTGAGAAGCCCTAGGTCACCGCTGGCTGGTGGCCATGGGGCAGGGAGGGAGCCAGGCTGCTGTCCCTGAGAGCAAGCGGCTGTATGTGGAGGTGAGAGGCAGCAAGCATGGCTTCAGTCCACTGCTGTGCCCCGTCTTGCTCCCCAGGAAATGAAAAAGGTCCAAAACGAGGCTGCTGTAGACCCTTCTGGTAAGATTGCCGACCCCACCCTGCCTTCCTCCCTAAACTGTGGCCCTGCTGGGGTCACAGGGCCCAGCCCCTCTGGTACCTTCCTGCCCCAGGGGAGGGGCGTGGGGAAGAAGCCAGGTGACAGATGCTGGCCCTTCCAACCCTGCCCTCCTGCTTCCTGCCTGGGTTGGGAGGCCCCCAGTGCCACTCCTCTGAGGCTGGCTGAATACCTTTTATCAGTGTTGACTTGGACATGGGTGGGGTTTCCAGGCCCTAGGAAATGTTCCTCATGGCGAGGGACCCACAGGGCACCCTTTGTGCTTTTTAGAAGCCTGAGGTGGAGGGCAAGGTGGAAAGGTCCAGGGGCTGGGTCCCCAGCTCCTAAGGAAGCTCTGGCTGGGCTGGTTCCCAGCCTCCAAGACTTACAACCACAAGTGACACAGTGTCCAATAAACCCCCACGCTGCTGTTTCTGCAGGCCTGGTGTCTCCTGTCAGGGCCCACGTCTTCTCTCAGACAAAGACAGTCTGCCCCATCCACACTGCCACAGGCTGCAAGAGCACCACTGCCTCCCGCCACCCCTCCCCAACAGGACAGAGGGTTACTTACTCCGCAGGGGTCCAGGGGGCCTTGGCTGGACTTCTGACTCAGTGCCCAGGGACAGACCTACTTCCCTGGGGTGCTGAGAGGGGGAAGCTCCCTGTCATGGAGTGTTTAAGATGCTGGTGAGAACCCCTCAGGGGTACAGAAGGGGACTGTAGCACGAGGAGTCTCTACAGTGGCTTCCAGCCCTGAATGTCTGTGGTTTCTGACCCAGGCCGTTATCCTAATGCGCCAGAGGGTTTGCCCAAGACTCAGGTAACAACAGTCATTATAAACGCTTGGGTGCTGCCTGGGGGCCCGTTCTGAGCCAGCCACTTGTGGGGATGGGACAGGTGGGAGGGCAGCAGCCCATGACGGGGGCTACAGGCCAGCAAATGTCAGAGCAGGAGACTGGACTCAGTGGCCATCGGCGTAGCCCTCTCATTGGCAGAAGGGGAAGGAGAAGCCCAGGGCAGGGAGGGACTGGGAGGGCCACACTGTGTAGGGCCAGTGGCAGGACTAGAGCCAGCCTCTCTTCCCATCCGCTGCCCACCCTACCATTCTCCCCTGCCTCACCCTGTGTCCCCTGGGTCCACGCGGGCCCTCATTGCAGGGGCACTGGTCCTGCTGTGGCCCTGTCTCCTGTGGGGCCTGTCTGAGCCGGCCACTCAGAGGGTGGCGCCCTGGGCTTGGAGCCTAGCTGAGCATCCTCCTCCAGCTCCAGCCCAGCTCCGCTAACAGGCAGGGCCTGTATGTGAGCGCCGTTGTAGGGCTGGGTGGGGCCCATCCAACCTTGGGGAGGCTGACAGGCTCAGGGAGTTGGCTCACTCCTGAGCTGCCATCAGGCCTTCCCCAGAGAGCAATGGCACCCCATGACCCATTCATGGCTCCTAACCCTGGCAGCCCACTGCCTGGCCCTCCGTTTTCCCCACCGTTTGGGGTAACACTGAAGTGAGGTAGGAGGCACGATGGTTCTAGCTGAGCCGTCAGTCCCTGGTGTAGGCTGGGTGGAGTCGGGCCTGATCTGTGGGCATCTAGGCTGAGTGAGCCCCTCTCCATTCCCACCTGGGCCTGGGCTAACTCCTCTGAGCACCCCATGTTACCCCTTACCCCACCTGACAGCCCAGAGCCAGGGCCTCTGCACTGACTTTGTCACCAACTCAAGAAGACAGTTTTGGGTGCTGAATGGACAGAAGGGTAGGGCTGGCAGGCTGCTGCCTTCTGAGCCTCAGTATGCCATCTCTCAAATGGTCTGGAAGATTGGCCAGGGCAGGGGACAGGCACCGGCCCCTGCAGGCCGCTGAAGGCTCATCATATTCCGGGGCTGGTCGGGGCACGGGAGGGACCCAGACACAAGGTGGGAGCCCCCAGACGTTTATTGTTGGTCAAGGTGAAGCTAGGGAGCTGGTTGGGGCTTGGTGCCTTTAGCGGGGCACAGCACAGAGCTGGTAGGGGAATGGGGTGAACAGGAAGGCATAGACACCATGGTCACTGGGCCGGGGCTGTCCGGCAGGCACCAAGAAGCTGAAGCGCTGCAGGAGGCAGGTGAAGAAGAGAAAGAGCTCCATGCGTGCCAGGGGCTCCCCAAGGCATAAGCGACGGCCTGTGGGTGGGCATGGGGACTCAGCAAACCTGGGGGGCTGGGGTCCCCCATTCGAGACACCCCCAGGAAAGGGCAGGCGGCTGGGCACCCCACAGACACCTGCTGAGAAAGGCATGAAAGCCTCCTGCTTCACGAAGCGGCCCTGGGCATCCAGGAAGTGCTCGGGGTGAAAACGGAATGGCTGCTTCCAGACAGCCTCATCCTTCAGCACCGATGACAGGTTGCAGATGAGCGTCGTGCCCTGCCCAGGAGATGCCCAATGTGGGTCGGGGTCTGTCCAGGGGATGCCTGGCATCTGTCTGGCACATGCTGGACCCATTCAAGGAACACTCAGCCCAAGAAGTTACTTGGGACCCTCCCTGTCCCCAAGGCACGGCCAGGTGATGTGTCTCCCATGGGCGCCATCACTGCCACCTGTCCCTGATGCTCCTGACTCTGCCAGCACTCTGTGGCATGTTCAGTTTGCCCAGCCCTGCCTCTGCTGTATGCCCTACACCCACCAGGCTGGGCACACTGATGGGCTGGGTCCCTGGGGATGGATGGATGAACAGCCTGGCACCTGTCTAGGCTCCACCTGGCAGAGGCCATACCAGGTTACAAGCTGGTAGGTGGCACTGAGCTGGCATGAGGGTGGCTGCAGCCCTACCTTGGGGATGAGAAATCCCTGCACTTCAGTGTCACGGGACGTCATGTGAGGCACACCCAGTGGCACTATGTCCCCAAAGCGTTGCACCTCATGGACCACTGCTGTGGTGAAGGGCATGCGGGCCTGGTCCTCCATCTGAGGTTGCCGAACCTGCCCTATCACCTCGTCGATCTCCTGCTGGACACGGCCTGGACAGACAAGAGTCCCCCCACTAAGCCAGAACCCAAGGGCCCGGAAAACACCCTTCCTGTGCCCCTAAGGAGAAATCCCCCTGTAGGGACTCTGCCCACGTGGAGGAAGCCACTGTGACAGCTGCCAGGGCCGAGCTTCTGCTTGGGGACCCTGGTGTTCCAGTGAAGCTCAGGGTTGGGGGGAGCTGTCCGTTTCCCCCTGGGCCACCAGCCCAGGCTCCTCACGCTGCACGTCCGGGTGCAGGAGCATAAGCAGAAGTGCCCAGTCCAGTGTGGTCGAGGTGGTCACCATCCCAGCGTTGAACAGGTCGGCCACCACCAAGCGCAGGTTCTCATTAGTGAAGCTGCTCTCCGGTTTCTCCTTGGCCTGGGCCAAGCAGAGAGGGTCAGGCCAGGGGGCAGGGGGAAGCCCCAGCTGGCCCCCGTCCTGTACTTTTCAGTCCTGCCCGGTCACAGGGTGATCCCAGTCCCCACCTGTCCCTGCCAGAATGGAGCCTCAGTTTACATACCCACGCCGGTCAGGAAAGCCGCCTCTCACCTTCTCCACCTCATCCAGGAAGGCATCGGTCAGGTCGCGGGGCGGCTGGGCCGGGTCCCGCGTCTCCCGGTGCTCGCCGACCAGTTTATCCATTAGGACCACGAAGGCCTTCTGTGCCGAGAAGACCTTGCTGGCCAGCCCCGGGACGTTCAGGAGCACCGGGACCGCGTTCAGCATCTGTGCCGCCACAAGAAGGCGCGAGGTCCTTCCTGTTCTCAGTGCGTCCCAGGCACCTCCAGGGGGACCCCGGGCCTACCTTGGCTCTTTCTGTAGCCCCCCATCCCTGGAATGCCCTTTCTCCAAAGCCCCTAATACAAATGTGCGTCCGCGAAGGTCCAGTTGCTCAGCGAGGGGGCCTCCTCCAGGAAGTTCGGCTTGCCTGCGCCCCCCGGCCCCAGCGGCCCGTCCTCCCCTCGCCCCCGCACCGTACCTCGCGCATGAAGGTTGAATCCTCCTTCAGTCCTGCGTCCGCCAGCTCCAGGAGTTTGAGCAAGGTCGGGTCATCATAGTCGAAGCGGCGCCCATGGACGAGGGAGGCGATCACGTTGCTCACCGCTTTGTTCAGCAGCGCGGTGGGCCTGAAGGGGCGTCCTGGTCGGGGGGCGCGGGTCACAGGGCGCCTCTCGACCCCGTCCCCGCCCCGTGCCCCTCAGTCCCAGCTCTCACCAGCCTGGGCAGCGAAGGCGGCGCAGAGGCAGGCGGCCTCCTCGGTCACCCACTGCTCCAGAGACTTCTTGCCCAGGCCGAAGTTGCGCAGTGTGGACAAGGAGAAGCGTCGCTGCTCGCGCCACGCGTGCCCATAGCGCGCCAGGATCAAGCCTGGGGGAGCGGGCCACGGGCTCGTGGGCGGGGCCGGCAGGCACAGGTCCCGCCCACACCGCCGGGAAGGCCCCGCCCCACGCCCCACCCCCTGCCGGGACACGCCCCGCCCACCCGCCGCCCCTCCCGGGGCTGCCTGGCTTTTATCCCGGCGCCCAGCAGCGCCATGCCAGCTGCTTGTGTCCCAATAGCTGGATCTCCGGGTCGCCCCCAGCCCAGACCCCGCCCTGACGCGGTCCCGGGCCCCCGCGGTCACTTGCCTTGCGCCCGCGGCCCGAAGCCCAGGTGCTCATAGACGGGTACAGGTGGGCGGTCGGCCGTGTCCTCGCCGCGGAGCACCAGGGCCTCACGCACGGCTTTCAGCCCGTTGAGCACAACCACGGGTGTCCAGGCCAGCTGGATGCTGAACACGTCCCCAAAGCGGCGCCGCAGCTGTAGGTCGAGGGACAGGGCGGCCGTCAGGCCGGGACTCCGCGGCTGCGGGACCCAGTCTCACCAGGCAACCTTGGTGGACCCCCTGGACCACTAGCAGCAGGTCAAGGAGGAAATGTGGCCTCCTGACCTCGGGGGTCACACCCCCTCTGGGTCGAGAACGTCAGCTGGGTCCCACCGCCCAGCTATGATTTTGCAAGCCACCCAAGTGGTCCCTAAGCCCTAGGTAGCGTGTCATTTTACGAGCGAAGAAACCAAGGCTCAGAGAGGTGATCAGTGAGACCCAGAGTCCCTGGAAAAGATTTGATGGGAGTCACTGCACCCCTTTCCCCTCCAGACCCTGATTGCAATGGTGCTCACTGCTCAGTCCCCACCCCCATTCACAAGGCCTTTTCCCTGAGGTCATCAGGAGACTTGGGTCTTGCCTAATTTCCGTGTCGTCCACTGGATTGCAAACCTGCTGCCGAGTCCCACCCCACCTCCTGACCTTCAGTCCTCTCCACCCCTCCAGATTTTTGTACTTCAAAAATCCAAACAGTCCTTCTGGCCTGCACTAGCCCCCTCCCCCAGGAAGCCTCCCTAACCTGCCTTGTCTTCTGGGCCAGCTCCTTGTCCAGCCTGTGGCTTCACCCGCCTCCCACTGTCCTGTGCTCAGAGGGTGTCCAGGACTTCTAGTGCCCTACCCCACCTGCCTCACCTGGCCTAAGCTGTATGGCATGTCCTCGAAGTCCAGCTGCAGCAGGTTGCCCAGCCCAGGCATTGGCATAGGGCCTGGAGGGTAGTTTGCAGCCCAGCGTGCACGCCGGTGCATCAAGTCCACCATGAGCAGGAAGGCGGCCACGGCCACTGCCAGAAGCACCAGGCCTTCCCCAATCAGTAGCCCCATGGTTGCCTCACTGCCTGCCGGGCTCCTCTGATGTGCTGCGTGGAAGCTCACAGAGGTCCACCTGGGGCAACCCCGTGTGCACCTGACACTCTCAGACCAAACCAGGTTCCAAGGACCAGATCTGGCACCCACCACACCCATTTATATAAGGGACAAGGACTGTACTTCGCCCTCCACCCTTAGCCAATGTGCTGTGAATCAATGTTTGCTCTGCCCAGGGCTGGGAAGGATCAGCCTCAGGATGGCCCCAGCAGGCCTAGCTTCTCCTGCCCTCTCCAGGGTGGGGGGTTGGAAGAGACCTAAGAAGAGAAGTCCCCTCACCCCCACACCCTAAACTTTCTAGTTCTGCAGGATCTGCAGGCATCTGGGCTGGTGAAGGAGCGAAGAGCTACCAGCATGACTTGACCTTCCTGTCCCACGGGTCTCCTCACACCCTAATGTGGTACAATCTGGTCCCCAGGACAGGCCCTCATCCTCCCACCCCTTAGCTGCCACATCCTAGAGTGGCCTTCACTCTCAAGATTCGTTGCTGTCACTTGGCTGGGGCCACATGGGGGGAGGGGAGATGAGGTCTTCAGTTGCCCCTACCTCCTCACACTATGCAGAGCTGACACACAAAGACTCACACACAATCACAGACACAAACCACTCACATACATTCACACATCCCAGAAACCACCCCCACACAGACACACATTAACACAACACTCATGTTCACACTGACATACACACACTCATACCACTCACACACATGCATACCCAGCCTCAAGTGAGATGGGCATTTTCCCTTTTTGACTGAGCCACCAGGAAGCTCAGGGCTCTAGGAGGCTTAGTATAGAAAGGACTCTGCCCTCAGAGGAGCGAGTCTGCTTACCTCTCCTCCTGATCATTTGTCCTGGACTATCAGCTGCTCAAATTCTTTTTGGAAGGGGATGGAAATCCAGCAGGACGATGTGGCTTTCTAAAGCCCTCATAGGCCCCCTGAGACCACAAAGCGATGAATGGACTCTTGGGCCTCCCACTTGTCGATCTCATCCCATCCTGCTGCACCTGCCCTCCCCCCGCCTCCAGCTTCTCCCCTCCCAAACCTGCCTGTCAACCCCTACTGAAGGCCCCAGCCTCTGGGGAAAGGTGCTAACCTGGGTCCCAGACTATTCCAGTGAATGTGGCCTCCAGGCTAGAACCATGGCTGCCAGGCCCTCCTTCCTGCCTCCAAGCAGGGAGTGACCCCATCAGCCAGGGCAGGGCTGCTGCCCACAGGCCTCAGCCCTGCTCCTTCTTCAACGGTGAAAGGGGTGGGATTCGGGCTGAGTTAAGTCAATTAAGCTGATTGAAACCCTAAGACCAAGACCCACGAAAATGGGATGGCAGTGGGGAAGGAGCATTTCCCAGGCAAGAGGGTGGGGAGAGTCTGGGAGGGACTGGTCTGGGTGGAACTGCTCCACTTCAGGCCCCCTTGCTCAGCTTCAGGTGTATGAGGCAAGTTCTCATTCTGGAAACCCTGAGGTGTCCCAGGGTCTTGAAGAGGCTCTCCCTTGGCTGAGGATCCCCAGCTGGTGTCCTCCAGCATTCCCTCTCACTGCTCACAGTGAGGATCAGGTTCTTCCCCAGGTGCCCTTTGAACAGTCCAAGTCCTGTCAGACTCAGAGATGGGAGCCTGGGAGCTGTGGGCCCTTGTGGCATTGGCTTTTGATGTCTGTGACTCCTGCTTGGTCTGTGACAGCAGTGTGGAAGCTGCTCCCTGCTTTTGTGAGTTCCCACAACGCCCCTCTTCTGCCAGACTGGTGGGCAGAGGTTGTTGGGGTCTTCCTCAGTTTACCCAGCCTACCCTGTGTCTCGCCTTGGCCAGGGCTTGGATTGTTTCACCAGTGCTGGACCTACCAGTCACGCTGGGTGCCAGGCTGGGTGCCAGGGGACCTGGGGGGTAAGACAAGTGGGAGGTTCTTCTCCTAGGTGTGCGTGACTGAGGGAGAAAGGTCGAGAGCGATGTGCAAAGGCAGTAGCAGGGGCGGGGGGGAGACTGCTCTGAAGGTCATGGGACGTGCCCTAGGCTGCAACAGGGCTTTCTGGGAAGGCTTCATGGAGGACTTTGGCTGGTGACACCAGCCAAGGTGCCACAGAATATCCATGGCAGGTGGGGGTGCAGGGCCGTTGGGGACTGGGACTTTCCAAGTCTGGCTCAGAGCCGGCCTGTGGGGAACTGGGCCCTGGGCTGCCAATTTTGAGACCACTCAACAGACCAGTAGAGAAAGACCCTAGACACCCTGGGGACTTCTTGATCTGGCCTGTGTCCTCCTGCCTGGCCTCAGCTGAACGTTGACGTCCCAGTTGGCAGCACTTTTTCCCGGGGGGCTATCAGGGAATCGAGGTGATGTGAGTGAGACTGTAGGATGGTGTGGTCTGTCACAGCCCCTTAAGCATGGTGGTCCTCCATAAGCTATATTTACCCTTTGTTTGTTGGTGTGCCACATTCTCCCAAAGTACAGCCACCCTAAGGGGCATGAAGGGCAGTGTCCTCCGATGCCTGGGGCCTCCAGGCCATGGGGAGAGCCTGTCCCAGTCACTGCAACCACAGCTTCCACTTGGGGCCCTTGTATGCCAGGCACCATTGACTCCAGGCACCCCATGGCCCTGAGGCAGACAGCTCAGGGAGACAAGGCTCCACCTCCCCATCCACCACCCTCTCTTGGCCACTGCTGGCCCGTCTAAAGTTCTGTCACTGCAGTGTACAAAACACTGCAACTTATGTGAGGAAATCACTTTGTCCCAGCCTGCCCTCTGCTCTGGCGGAGCTGCAGGGGCTTCAGGAGTGCCCGGCCCCTCTGGCAGGACAAAGACTCCCACCAAAACCAAACCAGACCCATCGCTGTCAAGTCCGTTCCGACTCACAGGGACCCGACAGAACAGAGTAGAACTGCCCCCCAGAGAGTTTCCAGAGAGCGCCTGGTGCATGCGAACTGCCGACCTTTTGGTTAGCAGACGTAGCTCTTAACCACTATGCCACCAGTTTCCAAGACCCCACATCCGTGTAAAATGTGCTGTGCCTGGGCACTCATGCTGCGCACAGATGCGCGTGAGGAGCGAAGGCTCATTGCTGGGCTGGAGTGCTGCTCCGGGTCAAAGTTCATTCCAAAGCCAGTTCAAGCAAAGACCCAGAAGGACCGCGATGTCCAGCTCAAGCGTCAGCACGCCAAAGGGAGCAGAAGAATAAAACGCAAGATGAGGAGCATTTGCCATCAGGGAGACATTTTCCTCCAAATACCCATTCTTCAAGTCTTGCGGTTTTACACTTAACACCTGGAGTCTAGGTTCCATTTCGGCAGCATCAATGCCCAGTCGTGACCAGAAGGGGAACCGAGCTGCTCACGAACCGCTTTCCTCTGCAGGTCCTGTCCGACTGCCCGCGCGTGCTCCCCCGGCCCGCTGCACCCGCACCCCACCCCGGCTGGGCAGAACGAGCAGCGGTCCACTCGGCCTGACGCAGCCATTAAAACGAAACCAGGCTGCCATCTGTGCAGCGTAAACCGATGAGCACACAGAACCCATTTGTAATTGCTTATTTCTACTTCGCGACCTTCCTTCCCGGGTTTCTGTTCTCTAAAACAGCCCGTTAACGTTGCATTATTTATTTATTTATTTTTATAACCTTTAAAATTAATGTTGATTAGAAATATGTTCTTCTATCACCTGAAGCAGATCTGACTGTCCCTGACATGGGTGGACTCGCACCGCCCAGGGAGGAGCAGCTGGCGTTCTCTTCCAGGCTCGGGGTTCCGTCCTGGGCTCGGCTGCGAGACTGCCCTCCCTGCGCGAGGCTGGGGGCTGCTAGCCAAGGTCAGGGGGCAGCCTCCCCTGAAGCCGAGCCCACAGCCACCTTCTAGGGGTTGGAGGCGAGGAAGAGACGCATTCATTTTATAGTAAACCAAAAAAGGAAACAAGGTTAAAATGAAGTTTATTTTTTTGATTTTTTTTGTTTTTGTTTTTTTAAATAAAACTGTTTGTGAAACAGCTATTTTATCCCCATGGCAGAGTGACCCCTGAAAGATGCACTAACCCCTTCTTAAGGCCTTAACAAGATTTTTTTGTTGTTCTTTTTTCTTTTTTTAAAACTCAGATATTTAAAAATTATACAATTTACAAAACAAAAAACAACACAAAGAATCGTGTAGCACAGGGCTGACAGGCCCTCTTTTCCTCTATAAAAATGAAATAAAAAACGAAACAGGATAACTGGGTGATCCCGGCCAGCGTGACCCACCGACCCCACAGAGTAATCCTGCTACTGACGTCTCCCATCCAGCAGCGGAGGCCTCGCCCTCCTCTTGTCCCCGTGGCGCAGGACACAGCTGCCTGGACTGTGCCAGGGACGCCACCCCAAGGCGGTCACCCCTTGACCCTGCCTGGTGGTCCCACAGTTGCTATGCATACTTGGTGAGGCCCGTGGGGTTTGCCAGCCAGTGACCCAGGACCTGGCCATGACCTTGGGGTCTCCGCCAATTTAACCCCCCCAAAAAGATAAAAATTTAAAAAATAATAATAAATAAATAGTGTTTCTGGAAATGAAAAAATTTATTTTTGTGTTTAAACATCATTCCCCCACTCTTGAAAACACGGACCTTCCCCACTTCCCTCCCCCCCAAGCCTCCCCAGTTTGAGACAATGAGCGACACGGGGCGCGTCTGATGTGGCTGGCCTGCTCCTTCAGTCCTGGGTGGGGCTCTCTGGACTGGTGTGAGCGGCCACGGGCCAGGCCACACACTCGTCCTTACGAGATGAGTTTGTTCAGTTCAATTTCACATTTTAATTTCATTGTCGTTGGAACAAATTTGGAGTTCTTTAACTAGGATAATTTTAAAATAGAATCAAAAGGGATAGTGCACCTTTCATTTAAACAAAGTCTTTCCAGACTAAAAATAGATTTATGTATATATATTTTTTATCCCTCCCTTTTAGTTCCCCCCACCCTTCTCCCACCATCCCCCCTCCCCCCTCCCCCACATTGTCACTATGGAGATTGTGTCCATGGAAACAGCCATTCCAACTTCTTGGGTCTCTTTCCTGTGGTGTCCTGGTTTGGGTGTGATGTAAGAACTGAGGAGGAAGTGCTGGCAGGGCAGGCACGTCAGGGCGGGGGTGGGGGGCAGCTGCGCAGGACGACGGTTTCCATTCCATCACGAGTGTCCACCACGTCTCATCTCCACAGTCTCACCTGGAAGAGAGAAGACAGGTGCTGAGCACAGGCCTGGTGCTCAGCACAGCGGCTGACACCTCTGAGCATATGCCCAACCTGCCTGCCAGGTGGCCTGGGCCTGGTCCGTGGTTCAGGAGGCAACTATGACTGTTGGCTGAGCTGGGGCCCAGGGGACGCTCGGCTGCGGCATGTGCCCCTTCCGGTACAAGTAAAAGGAACCGAGACTAGGAGTGAATCCCTGCCCCTGCAAAGGCAGGTGGTCCTGGCTCCGGGCCCTAGACCCTCGGCCTGCAGCTGTGCTCAGCATCCCGATAGCCGCACGGTGCGCTGGGTCTGATCTTAGGCCAAAGCCTTCCAGCGGGTCCCCCTCTCACCTGCGGGCACTGTCTGCTGTGCACCACGAGCACCCTGCCATTCTGCGGAAGAGACCCCTGCAGCCCACCTCACGACCATGTCAGGTGGCCAGCACCCACTTCCCACGATCTGAGCTGGACGACAGGCCCGGCCCGTTTCTGATGAGGATGGAGGCTCGTGCAGAGCTGGAGAAACCGGCCCCCTGGCTCCTGAAGAGCCGAGGCCCACCGGGTGTCCATGGGACCAAACTTCTCAAGGAGTTCCTTTAAAGGCTGTTCAGTAGGGAAAACAAGAAAAAAAAATATATTCTCTGAGCACCTGCTCCGCACCAGACGCTGTGCCTGAGGCTCTAGGGGCAGGATTTCTCTCACTCCCATCCTGGAGACGCTGAAGCTCAGAGAGGGGAGACACGTAGCCACAGGCACATGTCTGCTCACAGAGTTGGGACTGGGGCTCCCATCCAGTCCACGCTCCTCTGACGGGCCCCCAGGGACTGTCCTGGAGCCATCACTGAGCTTGACTGCTGTGTGGCCCTGCCCACCTGCAGGCACATGGCGGAAAGGAGACGGCTGAGTCTTGCTGCACAGTGGCCCTGTCCACTTACGGGGACGTGGCCACGCTGGGGTAGCGAGCTGTAAGCAGATGCTCTGCCAGCTGCAGCCGGCACAGGCTGAGGGAGCTTGCTGCCAGTTCTGTGCTGAGTTTTCCACAATTCTCTTTAAAAAGCATCTAGACGCTCAGCCGCTGGTGCACAGGGTCTGACCTTAGGCCAGAGCCTTCCAGCAGGTTCCCCCCCTCCAACCCTCGCACAAACTCACCCCCTTTCCTGCTCCTCTCTGGCTTCGCCTCTGCAGGCCTGCACCTGGGCTGGGCCGACCTGGAGTAGCCAGAACCTAATTCTCACTGCAGGGGAGGGCGTGGAGGGACCTCATTCTGAACCTGCACTGATTCAGGGCACAGGGCACACCGATTCTGGGATGCAGTAATTCCTTAAATGAATACTCCATGCTGCTAGTGCCAGGCTCTGCACTAGGACGCAACGTGAAAGAGGACAAGGCCCCTGCCCTCACGGAGCTTACAGTCTAGTGGAGATGAAGACCACAAACGGAGTAAACAAGCACTTCAGAGTTGCAGTGATGTGAAAAGGCCCCTCTGAAGAGGTGGCTAGGAAGAGGAGATGGCACCAGTCACATGAAGGGTGGAAGACACAGGGCTTCAGGCCACCCAGCGCTGCCTTTGTAGGGAAAGCCAGGTGCCAGAAATTGGGATGTCTGTATACCTCACTGTCCCTTCACTGCCATGCTAGGTGCCCAAGGATGGCAGCTCTACCCCAGCGTGGGGCTGTCTCTCTCAACGTTCCCCATCACCGGGGCTTTTGCACAGCCCACCCGGCACACCCTGGGCCTGAGGGAGGAGGCCTGCCTTCACCACAATCTGCTGATACTCAGAATGAGACACGCCTGGGAGAGGGTCCTGCCTCGTGGGAATGGCACACGAGGACAACACCTTAGAGGGACAAGACTGGGCACAGACTCTGAGAGGCAAAGGGTCTAACTTCAGTGGACTTGATGCTCCCCCACTGACGCCCCTTGGAGCAGCAGACTCAGGCCCCTTCCTCAGCCCGTGCCTCAGTTTCTCCTCCTGCAAACACAGCAGCAGTGATGCTGGCCTTGGGAAGTGGAAGCTCATGGTCCCACTCCAGGGTCCAGGGCTGTCCAGGGGAAGGGACAGGATGAACACAGTTCTCCAAAGGTGACTCACCCACCAGGCCCAGGCCCACACTCTTCCTTTTTCGCACACACAAGTTGGATTTCCAGGGTAACAACGAAAAGTACCAAATGAGGAATGGCTCTTTCCCTAGCTGGATCTTCATGGCACGGTCCAGGTCCCTATAAAGAGCACCTTTATAAACCCAGCGGACCCAGCAGGGAGCTGCAGAGCCTGCCCGGTGCAGAGACCCAGCGCAAGCCAGGAACACGGAGAAGGGCCGGCAGAGGCTGTTCTTCACAAGCTGCCCGGACAGCTACCTTTCCCTGAGGACTGATCAGAGGGAGGGGGCGCACGGTCACCTCTCCCACTCCGCTCAGCTCCCTCCATCCCCAGCCCTGTTCCCTGGAAGAGGGAAGGAGAGTGGTGCTCTGTGAGCCTCTCACCCATACCTAGCAAAAGGCAGACCTGACCCAGACCTAAGAAGTGCTCAGGGAGCCTGCCTGGGCCTGTCAACAGACGGGGCAGCAGGCAGACCCCGCTCTGGGAATCGGCACAGATCTACAGAAGAAATAAGGAGTCCTAGGGCTGGTTCACTTTACTGGAGGAGGAAAACTGTCTCATTCTGAGATCAATGAGATTTTCTCCTCAAGTTACTGTGACTCAAAATACTTTTAGGTATCCAGAGAAAGGTGGGTACCCCCCAGCTGTAATGGGGTGGGGGCCCACATTGCACCAAGACTCATCAGGGAAGCGCAGCTGCCTGGAGGGCCAGGGCTGCACCCATGTGAGGGTCCCAGGTGGCTGGAGCAAAGCCAGGAGTCCTCCTTTCAAACACGAAGGACCTTTAAAAGAATACCGCTAAGGCTGCCAGTCTGCCCCAACCTGCTTCAGTTTTCCTTTTCTCCACAAGCCATTTTTCACATCCCTTGGTGACTCAGCAAGGGGAGGGATGGAGGTCACGTGTGGCGCAGTGGGGACCTAGCTAACACCCTGCTTCCATGGACAGGGGCCAAGGCAGCCCTGACCACGGTCCCCATACTCACAGGGGGCACTCAGACTCGCCAGACTTTTAAGAATAGGATGAAATCAGATGCTAAAGTCTACTCAATCTCTGTGGGGATTTCCTTCCTTTGTACTTTTGACAAAAGAAATTCTTCAGACTACCTGAGGGGAAAAGAAATCTCAAAGAACAAAACTTGGAGAAGGAAAAGACAAAATAAGCTTTATAGGTATGGAGTAAAGTGAAAAGGCTAAAACAGAGCACAGGCTGAGACCTTCTCAGAGCCCTTTCTGAGCCAGGGGAAGAGTGGCTGAGGGAGATGCAGCCCCACAGAGTGTCCGTCCCAGTAGCCAGGCGTGTCCTGCCTTCAGGACCACCCTCCAGGAGGTCCACTCAGCAGCTCAGCCCCCAAGGGCTGACTTCTGGGACCGTGACCCTGACCCCAACAGGCAGTGGCATTTCTCCACGATCTGGAAGGAGACAGGTAAAGCTCCCACCACCTTCCCACAGACATTCTGGGGAGCTAAGTAAGAAACGGAGCAGCATTTTATCCAGTTGCTGTTTGGAACCCAGCCTTGCTCACATTTGGTTAAGCCTGGAGGTGCAGCTGGGAGCGAGCAGGGGTGACGGGGCGCCTGCCCGCCCGACTCACCTGTGCTTGCTGTACTCTCCATTCCCACGAGCACACTGCCCCCCTCACCCCCGCTCCGACTGTTCTGTGCTGAGGCTGCCTTTGGCGGTCTTGTTCTGCAAGGGCGGGAGAGGGCATGGGAGGGGAGGCTGCCGGCGGCCAAGCCGAGAGAAGACAAGACAGGAGGGACAGAGAGAGAGACAGGGAGCCGGGAGGGTGGAGGCAAGGAGGGGAGTAGCACATGGAAAACGAAAGAGAAAGAAGAGAGTCAGTATTGAATGACAAACAGGAGATTTTCAGACAGGATTTTCTGAGGCAAAATGTGACCATTTAAACAAGGGAAGTTTCAAAAATAAAAACATGTAAATTAAGTAAAAATAAAAATCCTGCGATCTACCTCTGGAAAAAATTTATAAAGAAAAGCGCAGATAAGCATCTTTCAAGAACATTTCGAGGGCCGGCCTCTCGGAAGGACCTGTTTCTAGTATTTTCTGGCTCTACTTGGAGGTTGTACAGACTGAGGAGCCAACGACCACCAGATGTCAGTGTGCCCTAAGCCTGAGGAGGCAGCATGGGCACTGGGAGACACTGCTCCTCCTCCATGCCCTCCCGGCCTCCGCACGGAGACAGACCACATCTTAAACACATGGAGTAGGGGTGAGGCCCTCAACTGGGAGCCCCTGGGTCGATTCTGCTCAGTTAAAACCTTGATGAGACTGTGAGTTCCCCAAAGCCCTGGAGTCAGCTCTGCTACTTCCAGCCTGGGAAAACGCCTTTGCATATGTGTCAAGCCCTAGAGCCAATCTTACATGCCCACCGTGAACTGGGGTTCCTTAAACCAACATGGACACCAACAGTTTTATGGGGTTTGATCTTCTAATCCCCCCACGCCCGCCACGCGCACATTTTTCCCAGCCCACTCACACCGCGTGGGGTGCTGGCCCATGACATCGGTCTCCATAAGCACCAACCGCTCCACCTGCCCAGGGCCAGGAGCGGGTCGGCAGCGCAAGACGCTGGTCCTCCAATGTGTTTGGTCTCTTTAGGTCTTTCCGGTGAGCCGCCCCGACCCCAGGCCTGCTCTCGGGCCTCTGACTCACCTTGTGCTTGGGGCACCTCAGCGAGAAGTTCTCCTCATGTAGCAAACAATCTACGAGAGAGAGGGGACAGTCAGAGGGAGCCTGTGGGCCCCAGAGCGTCCCCTTTGGAGGTGACAGGCCCCATGTGGTGACTTTTAACAGGACATTAGAGACACCCCAAATAAACTCTGGTACCTCGACAAGATGGAATATCGACAGTCACGTAAAAAAATTAACATTTTAATACTTAACGGTGTGGGGAAACACTTGTGGGGCAACAGTGCTTCAAAAAGCAGGATACACAGGGGTCTATGTACAGCCCTAGCTTTATTAAAGGGTTTCCTAGGCTTCAAAAAAAGACTGAAAGAAAGTCTACCAAAGTACAACCGTTGTTCTCTTTGGGTAGTATTATTACGGGCGATCTCAATTTTCTTTGTATATTCTATATTTCCACGACAACATATTTTAATAACCAGAAACCACCCCCCATTAATGTTGTTAGAAACTTCAATTCTAGGTCAAGCCAAACCCTCCTCCTAAAAACCTGTCAGGCCCACAGACATCTCTTCTGTGCGGAGTGAGCCCAGTGGCCGGCAGAGAGGAGGCTAGGGCAGAGGCCAGTGCCACCTTTGCCCTGCAGCCCAGGTCCCCAGGAGAAGCGCCAACACCAACCTGATAATCCACACTATGTGTTCAGAGAAATGAAAATCCCATGAGGCTGAGATTCAGCCTTGAAGCAGAAATTACTTGCTCTAACGATGAAGACAGTGGTCAGCACAGGAGGCAGACAGACCCTTGCCTTGGGGTGAGAGGCCTGCAGCGCAGGGTGAGACGTGGAGGGTACAGTTCACTGTGTGCCTTGTCTCCCGGGACCGGCAGCCAGGTCGCCGCGTAGATCGTGGTGGCAGAATGTTAATAAGTATCGATCACATCCCCAGTGTGCTTTCAGCACCTCGGCAGTGGAGCCGTGCGCTTTCCCTTAGTTTTATGACAATATTCAGGTTTAAACTGAGATCCAGGTCAGCAGTGTGATTAGCGACAGGTTTCAAATGAAATGGTCCTAAGCAAGGGAACAGTGGCCTAAATGAATCAAAAAGGACCTTTGATCATTTGGCTCAGCCTCAAGCCCTTGCCAGGGCCCCATTATCCAGGAGTGGGCATAGTCTCTTGGCTCCCAGGGAGTCCCGGCACAAGGACTTAGCAAGTCATCTCCGAGCCTGGGGCCCCTCTCCTGGCAGGCCAATAGCATGGCAGCAAATGAAATGTGTTCATTTAAAACCCACAAGTACAGAGCGTGACCAAGACTCCTGCTGCTCCAATCTGCCAGACGAGTTTCTGAACAGCGGGAGCCGCGTTCTCCGTACCTGGGCTGGCAGCACCGCCTGCTGACAGAGCCTCTAGTTTGGGCCAAAGGGAAACAGGAGTGTGCTTGGGGTCTCAGCCCCCTACGCCACAGGGGTTACAGAAACGAGCACAGGCAGCACCCCATCACAAAGGCACAGGTCCCCTCATCACCAGAGAACGGTGACCAGCCGTGAGGGACCATCAGTAAGACACGTCTTAAGTTAGGAACTGGGTTCCCTCCCTCTCAGTTACAAGCAGAAGAGAATCAAACAACCTAAGTACACGCTGAGGGCCCACCTGGAACTAAGGGCAGGGACTTCTGGAAGCAGAGGTCTCCTACACATCTGCCAGAGACAAGGTCCACCTTTGACAACACCTGCCACGCAGGAACACGCGTGGACCTTATCCACTCTCAACACACCCACAGGCCATCAGGACCTGCGATTCCTGGTCCTGCAGGTCGGCACCACAGAAAGACTTGGAAGGGGTCAGGGAGGCTCTTCTTGGCCACCTCGACCAGTCTCCACAGGGGAAGAGGGGTAAGGAGTATGCTGACACCCCCTCTGGAGACCCTGCACGGGCACCTGACTGACCGCTGCCTTGCCAGCCAACGGCACAGTCTGGATAGCCAGCCAACAGCACAGTCTTGAAGCTGTTTTCTGTAGCCGCTGGCCACCGCTGCACCATCCAGGGGGCCCAGCCAGCACCTTCACTCCATGAAGCCAAAGTGAGTGCCTCGCTGGATGTTCACACAAGCCAGAAGGGCTCCTGAGGTGGCCTGGTCAACAAGATGGCTTCAGACAAATACTCATACCCAGAAGAGCACTTCACTCGCTGCTCCGTGGGCCTAAAGGCAGGCGGGCCTTGCTGAGTGCCTTATGACGAGCTCCACAGAGCTGGAGCGCTAGCGCCCCAGCCCAGCCGAGGAGGGACGGAGACCAGCTGGGAAGAGACGGGTCTAATCTCTGCTGGAGCTGCCAGGCACCAGTCGATTCACAATCTACCCCCGAGCCAGCCTACCACTTCTGTTGGCAAAATGCAGCGTTGGGATGCGGGTCCCTGGCTGAGGGGGCAGTGGCGGGAGAGGTAGCTCTGGCTTCAGGCAGGGACTCGGGGGAGATTAACCGGGCAGGGCCACTGCAGGGTCCTGGCTTCTGGCGTGCAGGGCTGTGAAGACCACTGCAAGATCAAAGTCTGCAGCAGAGAGTGCCCTGAAAACCCGCTCCGAGGTGGCTGCAGAGGGTCCCATTCCCCACGGTGTTTCTTCACGAGGGTAAAAGAAAAGCCCCCTCCCAGCGAGGTTCTTTATTCACAGTGGAATTCTTAATGAGCCAGCAGACCTCTTGCTTCCCTCTGTGCCAGCTGCTGCAGCTCAGAGCCTTACGTACATGAAGGCGCCTGTTTGAACCAGTGCCACACTCTCACCGCTGCACTCCCCCACTGGAGCCACGTCCTGCGCCTGTGACCCAATGCAACGTGCAGTCCAAAAGCTAGTCAGAACGCAGGCTGAGCACCAGTCAGGTGGGGAAGCTGCAGGAGCCAAAGATGCTATGAAACAAAGATTGCGTTTCCGTGGAGATGTCCCAGGTCATAAAAGTCTTCCCTGAGACATCAATAGCTCTTTAAAGGCCTGGGCGGTTGACAGCGAGGCAGGGAGGAAAATGTTAAACTAAACTGTTCCTTACTTCACACAGAACCCAGGCGCCAGAGACAGGCACTCTTCAACCAGGAAGTTATTTTTTACATAATTTGAAAGAAAGTCACTCAGTGACCTTTTTCCTGGATACAAAGACTCGTGCACAGAAGAGGATTCCTGACGAAGACTGTGGGGAACAAACACCTCCACAGAGCAGTGCAGACCTGAGGCATTGTGACTTGCGTCATCAAAAACAGCCAATACATTCTCAGGACATGGTCACTTACGAGGCCGCTCCGGCCTCAGCTCTTCCAACGGAGAAGCAGAGTATGCAGTGGCCTGACAGCGAGGCCAGGGTGCCCAGAGCCCCTTGTGTCTGTCTGCCCCAGGTAGCCTCCTTGCCTGGTACTCAGCCTCCAGTTTTGTTAGACAGAGATGGTACCCACTCACCTGGGCAGCCAGACCAGACAGGTGCCAGCACAGACGTGACAAATACCACTTGCATATTAACATTCTGCTAACCAGGCAGCCTTTGCTTTCTCTGTCTGTAGTCGGTCGGGCATGGCGGTCTGGACAAAACTCCCTTTCCAGAGAACCCCACCAGAACTGCCCGAGCTTCATTGAGGCAGCTCTAAGCCTGTGCTGTCCAGCCGCTAGCCACTCGCGGCCGCTGAAATATAAGTTTACATTGATTTAAATAAAACTAAATTAAAATTTTAGTTTCTCAGCCACACTAGCCACATTTCAAGTGCTCAATGGTCACATCAGGCTGTGCCTGCCATCTCAGAGAGCACAGAAACAGAACTTTCCTGTCACTGCAGAAAGTTCTACTGGGCAGCACTGTCTAGTTCCTGTGCAGGAGGCAGGCTGTGAGCTGGGAGGAGAGGGCAGCCCCCAAGGTGGGCCCTTTGCTGTGAGCGGGCCCCCAGCACGGCCATGCCCCAGTGTGCACAGAGGAGTATCCTGGTCTCCACCTACCTGCTCACCCCAATTCTGAGCAGAGCCTCCATTTGGGAGATTTCTTTTCACCCACCCACCAGCACGACGGCCAATTCTTGCAGCACTCCCCATGTAAAACTAACCACAGCCAAGACCTAATACTTAAAAACCATTTAAACTAGAAAAAGAAAACAAAACACCCTGCTGTAACTAGGACATTAGAAAGAAAAGGTGATCAGGTGGCTCGAGAAAGGACTTAACAGCTGGATGCTAGAATCCGCCAGACCACCACGCAGGGTGCAGAAGAGCTCAGACCCAACATGGCTACAAAAGCAGATCCCCACCAAGCAGTGCGGAGTAGGACAGAGAACTGACAGGACAGGCTAAACCCCAAACTCCCGGAACAAGACACTTCAGGGCTCTCTACCTCTTATCCCCTGCCGGTCCCTCTGGTCTAACAGTCCCCCTGGCCGCCAAGCTGCCATTCAGGATGCCTTATTCTCTCCCTCTCTCTCACACACGTGCGCGTTTTTACAAGAATCTAACTTTTTTTGGCACAAGGAATACCCTTCCACACCTTTGCTGTTCTTTTTAGCTGTTCCTCCTACAGAAACTTGGAGAGAAGAGGAGGGAAAGCAAGAAGGTGCAGAGGAGATGTTAAAGGAAGGGAGAATGCGCTCAAGCCAAGGTCAGGGGTGCCGAAACATTCCTGCGTGGGAAGGAAGTTAGGCAAGACCAACTCTAGATTCTTTCCAAGCCTGTCGGCTCCCCGTCCCTGTGCTTTATGCCTCTGTATGTTTCCGTCATCTGGCCAGCCACGTCCTCTCCCCTCTCCCTGCCATGCCAAATCCAAGTCAAGCCCACCTCCCAGAGACAGCTCCGCGGCAGACCCGGGATGCACTCACAGGCAGCACCCACAGTGGCACGCACTGCACTCCCTATCCGTTTCTCTCTCTCCAACCTGACTGCAAGCGTTATGAGATCAGGCGCAGTAAAGGAGACACATCTAATGCTCAGAACTAAAAAAACTGCTGAAGAAGTCCATCTGCTTAGGAGACAACGGTCTAGAGGAAGAAGGATGATCTTCCCAGGCTCCTGGGGCTGAGGCAGAGCCCAAGGCCTCGGCATCACTCAGTGGACAGTGCTTCTTGGTTAAAAGGGCTTCCTTCTGTCAACAGTTATCACACAGCAGAAACACTGTCCTCATCATCTCAACAGATGCAGAAAAATGCTGGCCAAAACCTAACACCTCTTCATGAGAAAAACACTCAGGAAACTAGGAATAGAAAGGAACTTCCTCAACTCAATTAAGACCATCTAAAAACCCCACAAGTAGTATGCTTCATGACCAGGGACAAGGCACCTCTCCCCACTTCTACTTCACACGGTATGGGAGGTTCTAACCAGGGCACTTAGGCAAGAAAAAGGAATAAAACACATCTAGGTTGGAAAGGAAGGACTGAAACTACCTCTACGTGCAGTTAACACAATCTTACAGATAAAAAACCTAAGGAAATCACTAAAAAACTATTAGAACTAGTCAACGAGTTTAGCAAGGTTGCAGGATACAAGAACAATATACAAAAATCTACTGTATTTCTACACACTCACAATAAACAATTTAAAAATGAAGTTAAGAAAATAATTCCATTTACAACAGCATCTGTGATGGTTAAGATTGTGTGTTAACTCGGCTGGGCCATGACTCTCCGTGTTTATATGTGCTCACTCCCATGATGGGATCTGTTGTGAGCAGCCAATCAGTTGAAAGGGAGTTTCCTTGGGCGTGCGGCCTGCAGGTGAATGTAAGCTGAGGCTCTGGCTTTACATGAAGAACTCTTGCAACTCAATAATAAAAAGAAAAATAATCCAGTTAGAAAATGGGCAAAGGATCTGAGCTGACATTTCTCCAAGGATACACAAATAGCCAATAAGCACATAAAAAGATGCTCAACATCACTGGTAATCAGGGAAACGCAAATCAAAGCCATAATGAGATGCCACTTCACACCCACTAGGATGACTACAATAAAAAATGTTGGTGAGGATGTACAGAAATTGGAACCGTCATATACTGCTGATGGGAATGAAAAATGCTGTAGCTACTTTGGAAAACAGTCAGGCAGTTCCTCAAAAGGTTAAACAGAGTTACTATAAAAAAAATACAACCCAGCAATTCCACTCCCGGGTATATACCCAAGAGAAAGGAAAACACGTCCACACAAACCCTTGTATGTGAAGGTTTGTAGCAATATAATAGTCCCCCACTGCCCCCTGCCAAAGCCTAAACGCCCGTCAATCAATGAATGGATAAACAAATATGATATATATGTATATATCTATACAACGGAATATTATTTAACAATAAAAAGCAATAAAGTACTGATACATGCTACTGTATGGATTAACGCTGAACATTATACTAAATGAAAGAAGCCAGTCACAAAGACCACATACTGTATGATTCTATCTACATGAAATATCTGGAACAGGAGAAAACAAAAAGTCGATTAGTGGTTGCCCAGGGCTAGGAGAGAGGTGAGGGGGAAAGGGAAGCGACGGCTAATGGGTAGAGGTTCTCGTTTGGGGTGATGGAAATGTTCTAAAATTGACTGTGGTGATGGGTGCAAAATCCTGTGAATATACCAAAAACCACTGAATTGTACACCCTAAATGGGTTAATTGTATGGAATGCAAATTATATCTCAAAGCTGCTATTAAAGAAAAACTCACCCCATTTCATTGCTTTTTATTATCCTTTCTGCATTCCTTTAAAATTTACAAATAGAACTGAGTCAGCAGAGAGAAAAAGAACTACAAAAGAAGGGAAAAAGGGAGAGAAACAATGTGTATGTCTGAACCTTTAGGATCTCTGGACAAGGGTCCACAGTCCCCCCTTACCTGCGTCAATGGCACACGGGTAATGGTATCGGAAGGAGCAGCCTTTGTTGTAGCAGCCCAAGGTGGCGCCTGCCTCCTGGCAGTGGGAACATTTCTGAAAGGAAGGAAGAAGTCAGGTATGTCAGCATCCCAGACTCATCCCTCTCCTCTGGGCTCTTCCTAGACCCCATTAGTTAGACCCCAACACACGTCTCCGTGGTTTCAGAAGTTTGTGGTGGCAGAGAAGACTGGTTGATTTCTAACCTCTATTCACTGACCACACCATAGAAGACCACATCCAGCTCCATGGGAGAAAGACCTGGTGATCTGCTTCCATAGACATTACAGCCTTGGAAACCCTAGGAGCAGGTCTGCTCTAGTACATGGGGTTCTGCTAGTTGGAATCAACTCAACGACAACTGGTTCAGGCTTGGACTGGTTCTTCCCTTATATTGTCCATGTCCTCAGAGAGGGGCATCAGGATGGGGTTGGTCAGTGAGGGGGACAATGAAGTGGGGTGGGGGCTCTTACCCCCTGTCTCTGAGCATTGGTGAGCAAAGTGGAGTGAGGGTAACAGGCCATCCCCAAGACGCCCCCTTCAGCAAAGAATGAGTGCCTACCCAAGGTGCACTCCGGCCACAGGTGCCAGGTCCACCACTGGGGAGGAGCTGAGGCATGGTGCTGAGAAGTGTGGAATGAAGGGAGGCCCCAAGGGCTGCCCAGACCCAGGAGAGGGTCCTAGCCCAGCCTGGGGGCTGGGGGGCCATCCTGAAGAGATGACCGTCAGACTGGGTGGTGCTCTGTGTTTTAAATTACCACTCTTCAGCGTCCCCCTTCCTGCAGTTATAAAAGTGAAACATGTTCACTGTAGAAATTCTAGAAACCACAGAGAAGGAGCAAGAAGAAAGTTGAATTTGCCTGCAGTTCTGCTGCCCTGAGATCCCAGCTGTGAGCATTTTGGTCTCTTTCGTTCCCTTTCTTTCCCCAGCTGAACTATGAAAGAAGAGGAGGTGGCCACCAGGTGATGTGCAGGCGAGGGGAGGGGTTCTAAGCACAAGAAAGAGCTTGGATGAAGCTCCTGAAGTGGAGGTAGGGGGCTCAGGAGCTGAGGAGGAACTGAAAGGAAGGGTTTGTAGAGGGGAAGAGCCCAGGGCAGGGGGAGTCCCAAGAGGTGGGTGAGTGGGGTTGAGGCATGGAGGGTGGCACATTGTCCTGGAAACTCCGGAAGTCCCTGTGGGCTTTTAAATTGAGAAGTGACATGATCATGTTTACATGTTCCTTGGATGTCCAAACCCTTTCCTTAATGCCTTAGCGAAGGAGTCCTAGTGACACAGTGCTTAAGTGCTCGGCTGCTAACTGAAAGGTCGGTGGTTCAAACCTACCAGCAGCTCTGCAGGAAAGAGATGTGTGTGATGGTTAAGATGGTGTGTCAACTTGGCTGGGCCATGATTTTCAGTGTTTATAAGTGATCACTCCCATGATGGCATCTGCTGTGAGTAGCCAATCAGTTTAAGGGCAGTTTCCTTGGGTGTGTGGTCTGCATCTGAATATAAGCAGAGATTCTGGCTTTTTGCTCACTCTGGATCCTGTAGCTGGCTCCTGTTCATCTGACCTCTGGCTCTTGGGACTTGAGCTTGCAGCTTATCTGCCAAATTTGGGATTCATCGATCTTCACAGCCTGTGAGCACGAGCCCTGCTCTCTGACCTGTCCATCTTGGGTTCACCAGCCCCTGCAGCTACATGAATCAGGAGAAGCCTCTGTCCTGATCCACAGGCTTGGGACATTCCATCCTCTACAATGACACGAGCCGTTCCCTGGATATAAATCTCTCTGTATAAATTTATACGCTTTACTAGATTTGCTTCTCTAGAGAACCCAGCCTAACACAGTGTGGCAATTTGCTCCTGTAAAGATTACAGTCTAGAAAACCCTATGGGCAGTTCTACTCTGTGATGTGGGGTTGCTGTGAGTTGGAATCAAATGAATGGGACCCATCAACCACAACAAGCCTTAGTCATTCTGTGGGATTTGTGCACCTGCCCCTCCCCACTTCAGCTTCCTTTTAAAATAGAAATGCTTCAGGCTGTCAACACAACTCCCTCCGAGGAGGACTTGCCAGGTCGCTTTTATCCTGACTTCTTTTAGATCTCCACCTCCCAGAAGATCCTGTACCCTCTGGCAATAATCACTCAATGGCCCTTTGTCTGCACCTCCCTCCTCTCCCACATCCTCCCTCCATTGGCTTTTGCTCCATCAGTCACTCTCCCTGTGCCTGCCAGAGGAAGTTCACAAAGACCCTGTTGGCTGAGCTGCGCTTCTGCTGTTTCTGGCCTTGACCCTGCAGATCCCTCCCTCCTTGACTTTCCCTCTGGCTTCCTCAGCTCTGCAGCCTGCACTTTCCTCTGGCTTTCCCTACACAGTCCACTTCTTTAGGGTGGGTGCTTGTTCCTTGTAACTTGTCGCATGGCTCCCACTCATGGTGACTTTGCTTGCATCAGAACAAAACATTGCCTGGTCCTGTGCTATTCTCATGATGATTAGTATGTTTGAGCCCATTGTGTGGCTACCGTGGCAGTCCGTCTCACCGAGGGTTTCCCTTTTGTTCACAGACCCTCTGCAGATAGCCCCCAACTTACAACGGGTTCCATTCTGACTGCTCCATCGTAAGCCGGTTCTGACATAAGTCAAATACCTCATTTTTTTTTTTTTTTAGTTTTCATCACTATTGCCTTTTATTATAGTATCTTTATAAATCTGATCTTTATTTGTCTTTGGGGGTTGGAAACATTACATATGAAATTACAGATACATTTTAATACATACATACGTTAAAAAAATACAGAAATCATAAGAATTTACTCCAGTGTTGAAGAAGAGTTGGTAGACACTGGCACATTGTCATTTGTGGTAATAACTCTACTTGTGGAAGGTTCTAGATTATCCCTGGGAATGGAGATGACTTTTCTGGTCAGAAAATTGGTGAGAGTTGTCCATAAGGTCCTTCTCTCTTTTTCTTCGTCTATTTCACGGTAGCATCTTACAGCTTCCTGAACCGGCCTATCGACTTTAGCAAAGCAATCAGAGTTTGGGTCCATGTTTTCAAGCTACTGAAGCTCCTGATTTAGTTTAGAAAAAGCTCCAGTTGATACTTTCGCCGTAAATTTTTTTGACAACTTCTTTCCTCCCTCTTACTCATTATTTCTTTCCTCTTCTGCGTTTCTTTCCTCTTCAAAATCCACCAAGTCCTCATCTGTCAATTCCCCTTCTTTATGACCTGTGAGCTGTCCTACACTGGTGATATCAAGTTCTAAACTCAGTGTTCTTGCCATATGGACAGTTTTTCCACCCATCCCTTCCACCATATTATCCTGATCAAATGCTTGGAGCATGTTCACATAACTCAGTAATGTTTTCCAGATCCCCTGCCTACTTTTTCCTGTAACTTCCTCCCAGGAAGATGTAATGTTGCAGCTACACTGATGGTCATAAGTGTGATTCGTCATGACTTGAATACATCGTAAGTCGGGGACTACCTCTACTTTACCAACCATGATCCTTCTCTAGCAATTGGTCTTTCCAGATAACTTGTCCAAAGTAAGCAAGACAAAGTCTCACCATCCTCATGTCTAAGAAATATCCTGGTTGTATTCCTTCTAAGATATTTGTTGGTTCTTTTGGCAGTCCATGGCATATTCAGTATTCTTCACGAACACCACAATTTGAACCCTATGTATCACAACAGGATATTGCTTTCTTAGCTCTACCCACACCCTCACCTGCCCCAGGTGAGTTCAGTCACACCCCACAGGCCTCTAACATAAGGTGGCTCCCCTGTGCTTTGAACCACCGGCATACACCCACGAGACGTAGGCAACTGGATTTGTCAGAGACTGGAAGAGGGGACAAGGAAGAGCCTCGTGGAGAAGATAGCCTATGACTTTGAGCTTGACAGACATGTAGGATGTCCCCAGATGGAGAGGACGTCTTCCAGGCCAAGGGTGCAGCAGGAGCGAAGATTCAGAGGCTGGCTTCCTCAGGGATTGGGAGTTACCCAGCACGGCTCCAAAGTGAAGTTCCAGGGTGGGGCCAGGGGCCAGGGAGAGAAGGGCAGCTGAGCACCAGTAGGAAGGAAGGGTCTTATCTAAATGCACCTGCGGGGCCAGCGGAGAGCAGTGAGGTTGTGTGCAATTGTGTTCTGTGGACTCCTTGGTGATTGTTCTTATTGTAATATGGTGGCATTGGACCTTGCCGAACTTTAGGAGGAGGAATGAGAAGAATCATTGGCCCAAAGCTGATTCCTATGAGGTGGAGGTCAGACATACCTTCACCCTCCAACCTTTTTACCAATTCTGACACCAGCTGTCCCTCCCACGCACTCTCTATTTCTCTGCTGGGTTTGATTAATTCGTTCTAATGGCTACACAGAACTCACAGACCATGCATACAATTATGGGGCTTACTAGGGAAGTAACAGTTTGCAATTCAGGATCAGGATCAACTTGAAAGTAAAGGGATATAGGATACACTTCGTCAGTCAGGACAGCTTCCAACCAAGATAGCTTTCAGCAAATTCTTGGCCATGCTAGCCAGCAGGCTGTGATCCGGCTTCTGTCACCAGCCCTTGCTAGGGCCTGGCTTCTACTACCACTTGGGCAAGCATTACAGCTCTTTAGCTTCGCAAAGTGCCTAGAGGTACCCCACTCTGTCAGCAAGTCTCCTGCCCGAAGGCACTCAGCTTTTTTGCTCCATGGGTTGGAAAGCCCACTGCACAGCCCACTGCAGCTGTCTAGTGCTGGCCTCCTGCCACATGTGCTGTCTCCTGGGTCTAGGAGGTTCTCAGTGCAGGAACCCTGGGTCCAAAGGACACGCTCTGCTCCAGGCTCTTCCTCTTGATGGTAGTGAGGTCCCCCTGAACCTCTGTGGGATTGGCTCTTTTATAAGCCTACTCCTCCCACCAAGACCACAAACTGACCAATCCCCTTGGTAGGCCACAGGCACCTTATATGCATAGTAAACCATCCAATCCCTTTGCAAGATTGTGGTCTAGCAAATCATCTTGGCAGAACTACAAATCCAGGGCCAGAAAGGCCACATATAAAGAGAAACCCATTGCACTGCATGTATACACGTTGTCTCTGGATTCCCTCAGGCCTTAGGATAAGGTCCAAGAAAGGGGGTTGCCAACTCAAAAGGTGGCATGTTTTGACGCATTTGAACTGTAGTGTTGGTGAAGAATATTGAATATGCTGTGGACTGCCAGAAGAATGAACAAATCTGTCTTAGAAGAAGTACAAGTGAAATGTTCCTTAGAAGTGAGAATGGCAAGACTTCATCTTGCTTACTTTGGACACATCATCAAGAAAGACCAATCACTGGAAAAGGACATCATGTTTGGTAAAGTAGAGGGTCAGTGAAAATGAGAGAAACCCTCAATGAGATGTATTGACACAGTAGCCTCAACAATGGTCTCAAACATATCAAAGATCGTGGAGATGTCACAAGACTGGGCAACGTTTCATTCTGTTACACATAAGTTTGCCATGTGTCGGAGCTGATTCCATGGCAACTAACAATAAGCATGTTTTGAATTTTGATACATGTTGCCAAGAGGCCTTCAGAGATGTGTCCATAAAGCCTATGACCAGCCTGTAAGCTAGTACCTCCCTGACCATAGGAGAACTGGACCATCTGATGAAAGACCAACCCTGTTGTTGAGCCTGGGCTGCCCTCGGTGACACCCCACCACTGCTCGTCAGCAGCAAGCAAGATCTGGCCCAGAGCCTCACAGGGGCTCTGGCTTCTGCCCTCCTCTTTCTCATCCACAGCTCCACGCAGTCCTCAGGCAAGAGAGGAACAGATACCACACCAGGCCCACCACACGCCCCTTTCCGCTTTTCCAGGCTCCCTGCGCAACTTTCAATCCCCCAGGCAGGACTCATCAGTTAGACCCTGGAGGCCAAGAACAGCCAGGTCCTGCAGCCCCTACTCTATGCCAGCCCTCCTGCTGGACATGGCTGGGAGGGGTGACTCTGGCCCGGCCCTGCCTTCCAGGAACTCACATTCTGGCAAAGGCAGTGTCAGGGCTACATCTTGGGTGTGTTCAGGGGGCAGGAGTCACTGTTGCCTGCAGTGGGGAGGCTGTGGTGAGACTCTGGACCTTTGAGGATCTTGAGTCCTGGGGTGGCTAGAGAAGACAATGGCAGCAGGGGCCAGAGGGGCCGGGTGGGCCAGGTACACACTCACCCTGCCCTGGGGAGTTAGGCCCTGAGTCCTGTAGGTCACTGTGTCCTTCTCACCCCGACCTGAAGGCCGATACCTCTGAGGGTCTCAGGGTGGCTAGCCTTGAGGCCATTGGTGGTACTAGACGTGCCTCCCTGCTGTCGCTGCAGAAGGCCAGCACAGGAGGGTGCTAAGCTCCAGGGCACGGTGAGGAAGCGGAAGAGTGGAGCGGTTGGGCTAACCAAGACCTTCTAGGATCAACCCAGGCCCAAACCCAGAAACACTGCCTACTGACCTCACGTCCACTCCCTTGCCCCCTACCCCAGTGCTGTGCCTACACTCCCACGAAGATGTCCCCCACCTAAACCCACAGCGTGTGGTGGGTCAGATTCTGTTTCTGGTCCACGTTCACTGAGCACTCCTGCACCAGGAGTACTGCCTAGACCTTCTGTCTCCTCCTCTCTTCCTCCAGGCACCTCTCCTGGTGATGCCTCCTTCCACTCTCTCAGAGCTGGTTCTGGGGTTGTCTGTGGCTGAGGGAATTCACCCCGTTATGCTAGGAGTTGACTGAGTTTGCAAGTACCCTCTCTGGAAGTTCGCTGTCCGGGTGGGAGGCGGACAGGGAAGACAGAAGTAGCCTCAGTGGAAAACGTCCCCTAATCGGTGTGCCCACAGACCACACGCAGTGTTCACAGCCCAAGCTGGGAGCCCAGCAGATAAAGAAATGGCAGCATACACATTCAATGGCACCCTCCACAACAAGGATCCCCACGTGTTTTCTGTAAAGGGCTGAGGAGTAAATATTTTAGGCTTGGCAGGCCAGGGGTCTTTGAAACAATTGCCCCAATCTGCCATAGACAATATGTGAACAATGAGAGTGGCTGGGTTACAATAAAACTTTATTTATAGACATGGAATTTGTAATTTTGTACAATTTTCACATGTCATGGAATTTTCTTTTGAGTTTTTCAACCATTAAAAATCAAAAAACCAGGCTTAGCTCACAGGCCATACAAAAACAGGCGGTGGCCTGGATTTGGCCCACGGGCCGTGATTTGAGACCCCTGGTCTATAGCAACAAAAAGTAAGCAAACTACAGCTGCATCGTTGACTAAAACCAACCAGCTGCTGTCGTGATTTTCTGACTCACGGCGACCCCATGTGTGTCAGAGTAAAACTGTGCTCCACAGAGTTTTCCATGGCTGAATTTTCAGAAATATTGACCGCCAGGCCTTTCTTCCAAGGTGCCTCAGGGTGACCTCCAATCGTCAGCTGAGGGCATTAACCGTTTGCACCTCCCAGGGACTCCCACCATCGACTAGATATATCTTAAAAGAGCTAATGTTTCGTGAAAGAAGCAGGTCGCAAGAGAATACATACAGTGTCATTCAGACTATATAAAGTTCAAAACCCGGCAAAACTAGTCTGTATAGTTTAGGGATAAGTAATAAATGATGAAACTAAAAAGACATGCCAGGAAGCTAGTGTCCTAAAAGTCAGAAGGGTGGTCCCTCTGAGGGGAGGAAGGGCTGTCTTTGGCGTGAGGGAAGGCGGCTCTGTGGCACTGGCAAGTTTCTCTTTCTGACCCAGGTGGTGGTTCCACAGACTTTGTTTTATAGTATTTATTACACAACACTGTACTTTTCTGTATCTGTATTATATCTCACGCCACCATCCATCTGTGAGTTTGTTGTACTGTGGTGGCTTGCCCGTTATTGTGACGCTGGAAGCTATGTCACCATATTCCAAATATCAGCAGGGTCACCCATGGTAGACAGGTTTCAGCAGAGTGTCTAGACTAAGACAGAGTAGGAAGAAAGGCCTGGCCATCTACTTCTGAAGATGAGCCGAGGAAAACAGAACATTATCTAATTTGTTTGCTTTGGACAGGTCACATCATCAGGAGGGATCAGTCACTAGAAGATGACATGGTGTTTGGTGAAGGAAGGCCAGCAAGGGCGGGGGAGACCCTTGTTGAGATGCACTGGTACCATAGATGTAATGATGGTCTCAGACATGCTGGCGATCATGAAGATGACTCAAGACTGGGCAACACTTTGTTCCGTTGTACAAGGATCGCTATGAGCCGGAGCCGACTTGATGGCCCTATCTATTTCTCTACCTTTTATATCTCACAATTAGAAAAGAGAAAGCAATGATGATATAACCTATCGGACCAGCGCCTGAACCCCTCCCTACCTGACAGGTATTTATAATCCACTCAGAAAGGTTTCATATCCCACTGCTTGGTCCATCAGAACCTCTCACTGTCCACTCCCCGCTCTGTTTTCCTGCCTTCCACCGTTATTCATGCTGGACCTGCCCGTACCCTCCAGCTCTGGCCTCCTCCCCCGCGCACGTAGTTGGCTCTTTACCAGGACTAGACAAAGATGAAAAGCAGGGGCCGATGGTGACAGAGGCCGGAGCTGCAGAAGAGAGGCAGGAAAAGGCAGTGGCTGTTGACCGTCCTTAAGGTGACAAAGGAAGCAGTGAGTGGCACCTGAGCCCAGAGAAGCGGGGAGGGCAAGCCAACCTGGTCAGTAACTTACCCCCAGCCATGTTCTGGGCCAAGTCTCATGGTCTCCATGAGACTGAGAGTAGGGCTGTGGCCTGTTCCCTCCCTGTCCCCCCAATGCCTAGAGCTGGTCCTCCCCAAGGATATCTGAGAAATAAATACAGCCAAGAGGCTGGAAAGGCCCAGAAGAGAAAGGGAACTGACGTTTGATGAGGGAACTGAGGCTCAGAAAGGTTATGTAACTTGCCCAAGGTCACACAGCATTCAAGAGAAGGAGGCTGGACTCAAACTCAGGTCTGTCTGGTCCCAAAGCCCTTGGGAGTGACTGAGGCCTGGTGGAAGTAGGGTGAGACAGGTGCCGTGGGCTTGGATGGCTTGCCTTTTATGGGAGAGCAGCTGCCCATGAGACTATCAGTGCCTTTGGGACCTCTGAAAAAAGTGGAGTTTGTAGAGAGCTCAGGAGACCAGGAGAAGGAGAAGGAGGAGGAGGGCTGGGAGCAAGCGAGGTCCTGGGGCTCAATCCCAGAGTGGGCTGGAGAACAGCAGAAAGTACGGGGTGACTCCAAAGGAGAGCCAGTGGGTGTTGTCAAGGTTCAGAGCAGATCTGAGCAAATTTCACATTTTGATTGGCTTTACTAGGCTGGCAGGTGGCTGATATTCATTGAGCACTAAGCACAGAGCCAGCACTACGTCCTCAGGACGTCCTGCGAGGCAGGCATTATCATTGTAGCCATTGAATAGATGAGGCAATTGAGGCACAGCTACATTAAGTGACATGCCCAGGGCCCCAAGGTGAGCAACAGAGCTCAGATTCAAGCCCAGGCTGAACGCTCCTGGCCTGCACCCTTAACCCCAGATCATACATGGTTCAGGGACACCACACAGACACGGTGACCCTGGACCTCAGTGAGGACTCTGCCTCTGAGATTCCCTGAGGACACAGCTCAGAGCAACAGTTGTGTCTGGTGCTGGCAGGCGGAGAGGACGTGGCTGCACCACGGCTGATGATGGCTGAAGTCGGGGGGGTTTGGAGGCTGTGGAGGAAGTGGGATTCCTGCCATTAAACACCTGGAAGCTCAGGGAAAAGAGGATGGGGAAGGGGCACGCAGCGACAGAGAAACCAAGCCGGACCCCCACCCCCCCAGTAGGACCAGGAAATAAAGGGGCCTGCCTGCCGCTCTGCAGGGTTCCATGAGACCCATGTGGGTTTTCACCTCTTATGAAAGAGCCCAAGGAACTTCTCTTTTGTAAAACCACTTTCGGCAATAGGGGAAAAGGTTGTTTCTCTCTGCAGTGGAGACTGTTACAAAATAGCTTTTGGGCTGCTGGCGCCCCACAAAGCCTCTTCTCCTTAGTTTCTGGCAAAGGCAGGTTAACTAATAAGCAAAGTAAGCACCGGCTTACTTGTGCTTACTTACTAATCCATAGTGAACAATTTCAAGTGGGTTTCACATCTTTGATTTGATGGAAAGCGTGTGAAACTGTTCACTACAGGTTGGTGAGTAAGCACAAGTAAGCCCGTGCTTACCTTGCTTGCTGTACCCCGTTCCCTGTCAGGGACTGTACATTTGAGGAGGCTTTGGTTTTGTAGGAAGATGCTGTGGGATTGGGAGAGAGACAGATGCCAGCCTAGAAGCAGAATCTTTGAGGTGGTGAAAAAATGTGAAATTGTTCACTACAGATTAGTAAGGGATCACAGGTAAGCCCTGGCGGCGTGGTGGTGACGAGCTCACCGGCTAACCAAAATGTTGGCAGTTCGAATCCACCAGGCGCTCCTTGGAAACCCTATGGGGCAGTTCTACTCTGTCCTATAGGGTCGCTATGAATTGGAATTCACCCGATGGCAACGGGGTTTTTACCTTACTTACGGAAGACTCTGACACAGGTTACCCGGATGTACCTGGTTTCCTCTTGGGGAGGAGGACCACACAGAGAGAAATGACGGGAACTTGGGGAAATGAGGTTAAAGATAGCCAAGTGTGAGGTCAGGGGTGTTGTCACCAACAAGCCATACATCTGGGGGCCGTCACTGGCAGGGTGGAGAAAGGGACACAGGATGAAATGGACGCACTCACAAAGGGCCTGTGGTGGGGACAGGTCAGCGTGTGCCCCCCAGGGGGTGACACTTTTCTGTGAAAAATGATCTTTGCAAAGAGAGTTGAGGAGGAGGCCCCAATCCCATCAGCTGAGGCCCTGGCTCCAGGCTCGGGCCGACCTGGGTCTGAACCTGCGTCTGCTCACCCCATAGGCCTTGGGAAAGTCACTTGGGATCCTTGGCCTCAATTTCCCTGTCCTCAAAGTAGTGCTAATGAGGATACTGCATACCCTGAGGGGGGCTACAAGGGTAGGCTGAGTGAGTGGGAAGCACCGAGCACCGTGAAACCAGTTAAAACCAGTTGCCATCCAGTTGGCTCCGACTCATGACTCACGGCGACCCCATGTGTGTCAGAACAGAACTGTGCTCCATAGGGTTTTCAGTGGCTGGTTTTTCAGAAATAGGCCACCAGACCTTTCTCCCAAGGCACCTCTGTGTGGACTTGAACCACTAACCTTTTGGTTAGCAGCCAATCATATTCACTGTCTGCACCACCCGGAGACATCTAGCATAGTGTAAGTGCCCCACAGAGATGAGTTTGTGACGATGATAATAATTGTCATTACTTATGGTATAAACGAAAGGCAAGGGGTGAAGTCAAACGGGGAAAGTTGAAGTGAATGTGAAAGACTGGAGCCTAGCCTCCACCCTGGAATGGAAGAGGCTGGCAGATGCCCAGGCCAGGGAGGGACAGAGAGCAAGAACCTACTCAGCAGTGCCCCCAGTGAGACTGGGCAGAAGGGGGCACTCCTGGGGGCTCTCTGACCTGGGTGAACTCGCCCGAGGACCAGGATCCAGGCCACCTGGCAACTGAGGTTTTCTGGGGTCAGAAAGGGGGATCAGTATGGACCCCTGAAAACACGTATCTTCTGTGATAAGGACCTGGCCTCTGGTTGTACTTCAGGAAGCAGGGGTGCCACCCTCTCTGATGACAGTGACAGTCTTGTATCCCCAGGGTGCAGTGCTCTGTGGCTGGCTGCTGGCCTCCCTGCCTCTCCATGGTGAACCCCAGCAGGAATACCAAAGATGGCTCTGCCACAGTTTCAACTCTGAGAACTACCTGTCCCCCCCACCCCCCCAGTTCCGCTGCAGTGGCATTCGTGGCTGATTGCTCGGGTGGCAGGCTGTCTGTCCCCACTAACCCCTGGTCCCTCTGGCCACAGGAACACCCACCTACCTCCTTCGAGTACCTGAGAGGTCGGGCTGTGCCTGGAAGGGGGCTATTAACACAGCCCTGTGGGGTGAGGACTGCTCCCGCCCCTCCCAAAGCCACCTTGGCAAGGCATTAGCTAAACATCTTCTGGGTCCCTGAAGGTTTCCCCTGTGAAGTCTGTGATGTTCAAACAGCAGCCAGCAAGTCCCCAGAGACAGGTCCCAGGAATTAGCCACATAGCTGTGCGATGTGCCAAGTGAGAGGACGTGCGAAGGAGACAGACATACCTCCCATCTGCAGGGTCCAGGAGAACAGGAGCAAACCCAGGAGCCCGGAGGTCATGAGTGGGCCGCGTGGGCGCCGGGGGTCCAGGGCGGACCCACCGCCACAGAGGCCAGGTCTCTTCGTGGGGAAGGCTGGGGTCCCTGTCCCTCCTTCCTCTTTTGTTCCTGGAAAGGACAGCCCGCTGGCAGCAGCAGTTCCCCTTCTGGCGCGCCAGGCTCCTCCCCGGCGCCCTGATGCTTCCTCAGGTCTCCCTCAGTCTCCTATACTCACCCCGGATTTTCAGCTCTAAGCCTGACTGCAGCACCCTGGCCGGGCGGGCTGGCACATGAGGAATCAGGGCCCAGGCTTGTCCAGGCCACACAGCCAGGAGGAGAGCTGGGCTGGGCCTGGGGCCTCCGGAAGCCAGAGCCCTCTCCACCCTCCTGGGAGCCTTTGTGGAGGTAGCCGGCCCAGAGTGCTTCAGGTGACAGAGAAGAGAAGGCCACAGGGCTCCCAGGAGTAATCAAGGCTCAGTTAAGTGCCTAGCTTCTGAAACCCTTTGAAGACAAAGACCACATTCACCCAAACTTCCCCTCCAAGAGATTCCAGGACCCTTTGATAATGCGCTTATCAAAGAGGAGGGGGTGGGGGTCGAAGTGGTTAGGGGAATAGGGGAAGAGGCAGGCTGTCAGGGGAAGGGGCAGGGTCTACACTTCTCCACTCCTGAGAATGTCCGACGCCTCTTGGTGGCAGCTGCCTGGCGTTAGCCAGCGAGGGCCACCATGGGCCCTGCCACAGAGGCTCAGGGACACCGCCACCCACCACCGCAAATGCCACTCCTTCCTGTGGCTTCCCTAAACCTTCACCCCCCCACCCAGTGAGACACACAAATGCTTCCCCATCTGGCTCCGTGTGGCAGCCCCCACCACGCAGGCGTTTAATTGTTCAATGCTGGCCCCTGTCTCCCACAAGGCGGGGGCTCTCACCCTCAGTACCATCCGGCCCAGCACCGGGCCAAGCAGAGAGTTTAGCTGGAGGGGGTGTGGGGACCGATGTGCTTGAAGGAAGAGGGGCTGAGGGGCTGTGTGGGAGGGTCTGGCACCCAAACATGCAGAGGGAGCAGGAGGAAGCAGATGCTAGGCGCTTGCTGTGAGTTGAATTGAGTCCCCCAGAAGAGATGTGTACCCCTGTACCTGTGAACGGGGCCTTCCCTGGAAACAGTTTGGCAGATGTGATTGGTTCCCATGGAGCAGAGTGGGTCCTGATCCAATCTGTGTGGAGTCGTTATAGAAGAGAAGAGACAGGGAGACAGAGGCAGGGATGATGCCACAAGCCAAGGAACATCTGGGGCCATCAGAAGCTGGGAGACGAGGAAGGGTCTTCCCCTAGAGCCTTTGGAGAGAGCGTGGCCCTGCCGACACCCTGGATTTAGGCTCCCACCCCCCAGAACTGTGAGACCATACAGTTCTCTTGCTTGAAGCCCTGGCGTGTGGTCCCTGGTTACAGCAGCTTTAGGAAGCTCATCCTGCACTTTCTAGCTCTTCCTCACCTAGTGCCCACCGACCCTTGGGATAAATGTTATTATCCAAGTTCTACAAAAGAGAAAACAACAGCCCCGAGTGGCTAAGCAATTTGCCCATTCAAGGTGGTGGGTGGGTCAGGATCTGCCCCCAGGTAGTGGGATGCTGAGTCTTTCTCCCCAGCCCCTGCTGCCTCCTCACCTGGGCCCAGGTGCCTTGCCTGCAGCCCCCCGTGATGGCACAGCACCGTCCAGTTTGGGTGTGTGGCCCAAATCCCGACTGCTCTCCCTGGGCTGTTTTGCAGATGAACGAGGAGAGCCATTTCCCACCACCTCCAGGAGGACCCAGGCTGGTGCGGGACGCCCACCAGGTGAGGAAGACAGATGAGCAGAAGACAGTCCCATTGTCGTGGGAGCAAGGGGGCCGTGGTATTGACTGTTGATCCATCACTATGATGCATGATCACATATGTCACAGATAATCTTCTTCACTCTGTGCCCGAGATCCTGGGGTGCGGGCTGTCTAAGCGCGATGCCGTGGTGATAGACGTCACATTAGCGCTCACACTTCCAGGGAGCCCTGCGAAGGCATCGGCCTGTGCTGCCGTGCAGCTCTTTATGGCTTGGTGTCGGGACGAGGCAGAGGTGCCAGGCAATGCTGGCACTGCCTCCGCTTCAGCCCCAGGTGCCAGCTCTTTGCTGCTCGCCTGCCTGCCCTGGTGCTGCCCTGCCTCATGGACAAAGACCTCCAGGTCCCCCCACCCTGTCGTGCTCTTCATGCTCCAGCCCTGCACTCCTGGAGCCCCCAGCCCCCTGTACACCTGGAACTTGGACTTTTGGCTGCCGAGTCTCCTGTTGGCTTCACTCATCTTAGCATGTCCTATGGCTAGCACAGAGCTGCCATGTGGTATGTGTCCATACATATTGGGAAATGAGTGTATGGACGGATGGACGGTCGGATGAACGGAACGATGGATGGATGGATGGATGGATGGATGGATGGGTGGATGGATGGGTGGGTGGATGGGTGGACTGGATGGGTGGATTGGATGGGTGGATGGATGGATGGATGGATGGATGGATGGATGGATGGGTGGGTGGGTGGGTGGATGTAAAGTGGGGCTTCCAGGCTGGTGGGAAGATGAGTGCCTAACATTGCACCTGGCACATAGCAGGCCCTCACCAGGTCCCAGTGGGATGGCTGGGCTCTGGGGGTGGAGTGGGAGGAGGGCTGCAGAGCACCAGGTGGAGTGTGACTAGAGAAGAAGAGGCTGGGGTCCTGGGTTATTCTCAACTTCTGAGACACCTTGCCCCACAGCCTCCTGGGAAGAGGCAGGGGTGGCCCTGGGCAGGGAGCCCAGTCTGGCCCTGATTAGCCCCAGGAACCAGGATGATGGAAACGAAACCACAGTACATTCAGAAACCTCGTTTTTGTCAAAATTTTGATCTCCTTTCCAGCAAGGTTTTTGCTCAAGCAGCTGCTAAGCAGTGAACTTGCTGCTCTTGGATCTGTCTGCTTCTCTCACCCCGTGTCCTCCCAGGGACTGCAGATAAGTGAATCAAAGGCCCCGGAGGCTGAAGGAGGAACAGAGGGAACATGGCTCTGCTAGGCTTCCCAACACATTTTAGCCACTTGCTCACTTCCAATCAGCCACCCGTCGGTCTTTCTGTCCACCCATCTCTCCATTCATTTGTCCATCCATCCATCCACCCACCCATCTACCCACCACCCATCCACTCATCCATCCACCCACCCATCCACCCATCCACCCATCCATCCATCCATCCATCCATCCATCCATCCATCCATCCATCCACCCATCATCCATTCATCTATTTGTCCATCCACCCAGCCACCCACTCATTTACCCACCCATTTAACCATTCATCCATCCACCCATCTACCCACCACCCATCCACTCATCCATCCACCCACCCATCCATCCATCCACCCACCCACCCACGCATCCACCCATCCACCCATCCATCCCTCCATCCCTCCATCCCTCCATCCCTCCACCCTCCCACCCACCCACCCAGCCACCCAGCCACCCATCCATCCATCCATCCATCCATCCATCCATCCATCCATCCATCCATCCATCCATCCATCCATCCACTATACATCTATCCTCCTACCCAACCACCCATCATCCATCCATTTGTCCATTCACCCACCCACCCATCCATCTGTCCAACCACCTCTCCATCCATTCATCATCCCATTCATTCAGATTTTGCCCAGTGCCTGCTCTGGGCTGGGCACTGGCCTCAGCAGAAGGATGCAGACATGAAAGACCCCAGCTTGAGGAGTGCATGCCCAGTGTGAGCAAGTGACCATCCCGTTACAATGTAGTACTAGCCTAGCTAGCACTTTCAGAGCACTTACTCAATGCCGGACACTGTTCAAAGCACTTTTAATCTACTAACCAACAAGGTTTCACTGCCATCCTATGAGGTTGGTACTACAATCACTTCATTTTACAGGTGAGGAAACTGAGGCACAGGGAGGTTAAAGTAATGTGATCTGAAGGGGCCCCAGTGCCTGTGCACCTAACTGCTACTCTAGCCCACCTCATTGCTGAAGTGTGTCCAGGACAAGGAGGAAGGCAGGGGAAGAAGTGAATTACCTGGAGTGGAGGGAGCAGGGGTGCCCAGCAAGGCTTCATGGAAGAGGTAACAGCCCAGAAGGAAGAGGAATTTGGCAAGGAAATGGGGTGGGGGGATGGGAGAGAGCAGACTTCCCCTGTGCTCCCAAGGCTTCCAAACTGGGCCACAATTGTTGGCCTTCATTTTCAGTTTAGTTCCACAAACACTTAAGTGCCTACTGTGTGCTGTGTGGTACATGGCGGTCCATAAGCCATGGCTTTGCCCTCAAGGCACTCCCTACCTAGGAAGGGAAACAGACCCGCAGACAAAATTTCCAAGTGCCTGCGAGGCTGCCCCGTTGTAGGTTGTAGGCATTAGGGTCACCAGCTGCTGGGCCTTCTGGGCCTTTCCTCTCAAAGTAGCTGCCTGTGGAGGTGCACGGGAAGCAGAAGTGCTGGGGGAAGGGGCCGCTCCCCTCCATTCCCCTGCTGTGGAAAGTCACTTCCTCCTTCCCCAAAGGCTCTAGCCTCAGGAGCAGCCCTCATAGTCACCTGTGGCTGAGACCACCAGCCTTTCTCCTCCTCCTGTCTTCGTGGTCCCCACTGTCTAGGCCACCAGGGGCTGGTCAATAGACTCCTGGTTCCTTCCATCCTCCCTCTCAAGCACCTTCACATTAGAAAGGGTGGGTGTGGAAGGCCCGTCCTAGAAGCACCCAGATTTTCTCTTGGGGACTCCCTTGAACCATGTAATAGCCCGGTAGTTGGGTGGCATTGACCCAACGCCCCACTCTGGGAGTGGACATGACCACTAGGCCAATAGGTTGGATTTGGCACCTATCTAACTGTGAGCTGAGCGGACCCACAACGGACTGGCTTCCTTCCTCGAGAAGAGATGAGCTCTCTGTCACTGGTGATAAGCAAGCCCATCCAGAGGACATTCACCCTGCATGCTGCTGGGAGGGTCCCAAGCTTCTTCTCAGTTCAAGCTCCCTTGTATTTATGGCTGTTTATTAAGCATTTCTTCTACGCCAGGCACTGTTGTAAAGGCTTTTCCCGTACCGACGACTTGAATCTCACAGAAACCGTGTGTGTGGGCAGCTGTTAACGTTATCCCTATTTTACAGATCAGGGAGCTGTATTTCAGCGTGCACGAGCCACCTGACCAAGGTCACACAGCGAGTAAGCAGTGGATTGGAACTCCCGCGACTGAGCTTTTAACCACTGTGCTATCCTGCTAACTCACTTGATTCCTCTAGCAAGGCTGGGGGGCTGGTTGTAACCCTCATTTTACAATTGTAGTGATGGAGAAAAGACACTAAATGACTTGGTCAGGCCACAGAGGGAATCAGAGGCACACTGGGACCAGAATCTGGGGCCTTTTTTACTGGATAGATGCCCAGAGCCAGGCAAGACTTAATGAGCCCTGGTGGCCTAATGGTTCAGCACTTTTGGCGGTTTGAGCCCACCCAGTGACTCTGCAGAAGAAAAGACCTGGCGACCTGCTCCTGTAAAGAATACAGCCAAGAAAACCCTATGGGGCAGTTCTACTCTGTCACATAGGGTCGCTATGAGTCGGAATTCACTGGACGACACCTAACAAGAGGCAAGACTTTCCTGCTAAGCTCCGTTGGAGGGTGGGGAAGGCAGCAAGCGTCCCCCTTTCCAGCCCTGCCACACTGAAGAATAGTCCGAACAGCTGGGGTGAGGGTGGGGGTGGGGGGACAACAAAATTAAGGTGACTCCATTTTTCACACAAACATTTGTTCCCTGTCCACCGTGTGCCAAGGCCTTGTTAGGCTTGGGCATGTGGCACAAATGTCTCCCCGGAAGACAAGCCGACCAGGAGGCTAACCACTGGAGGTCCCCGGTTGCAGGTGCCAGCAGGAAGGTCCTGCGCTAATGGTGGCACTCCCTGCGCGGGGTGTCCCTGGTTGTCCTGTGCCCATGGCGCCACCTGCTGGCAGAAGTGGGAACGTTCCCAAGTGAGATCTCTTCCTCTCCATCTCTCTCCCTTCTTCCATCTCTCTCCCTAGGGGTCTAGGGGGTCGCGGCCAGCCCCGAGGTGGACATCCATCGAGGTCAGGCCAGGGACTGAGTGGCAACATGATAGGGTGACAGGGCAGGGTGGGGGATGGGGGCAGAGACAGGCAGAACCAAGGCTGTGGGGCAGGGTCAGGCAGGGCCCACTGTAGGACCCAGACATGCAGTCCATAATCTGGGTGTGCATCTGTCTACCCTCCATGCACAGACCATACCTGAGCCAGGTCTGGGTCCCACTGCCTGGCATGGGACTTGGCTCAAAACAGGTGAGTGGGGAATGAATGAAGGAAGGAAGGAAGGAGAGGTCAGGAACCCTTACCATTGAGCTCAGGCTCCCTAAGGCAAAAAGGCATCGAAGCAGGAAGGCAGCTGGGGACAAGCCCAGGCTGTAGGGGCCAGGAAGGTGCCCAGTAGAAGCTGCACCTCAAGGCTGCCTCCCCGCTGCCTTCCAGCCAGGGACAGAGGCTCGGGCATCCCTAGACGCCCCCCTTGGAGCCTCGTTCTGATAAACTGCTTCAGCTTGAAACACTTTATCAGTTGGTTATTAGCCACCAGGCAAACCAGTCCCATGGCTTTGCAGGCTCCCCATAGCGAGCTCAGCCAATTAAGGAAGCAATTAGCCTCCCAGGAGGCCAATTCATGCACTGTCACCCCACAGGGGTCTGTGGGACACCACAGGCCTCAGTCTCCTGTGGGTAGAGGGGGTTTGTGGTGGGGTGGAACAGGGCACCCACTAATTGTGCTGGTCCCACCCCAGGGGTTCTGATTCACCAGGGGGCCAGGGAATCTGCATTTCAACAGACCTTGGGTCTCACACCTGAGAACCTGCTCCTGAAGCCCGTCCCAAAGCAGATCCCCCAAGGGCTGTGAATAGGATAGTGGGTGGCTCACCAGGAGGCCTGCTCCAAAGGGAGGAGCCCTTCAAGAAGTCTGACCCTCCCTCCCCTCCTCCCACCACCCACCTCCCCCTGTCTCCCATCCTTCCTTCTCCCACCCGTCCTCCCTCCATCCACTCCTTCCTCTCCTCTCCCCCCTTCCCATCTCCTTTTCCCTCCAACCAGCACTTCCTCCCTCCCCCCTTCCCCTCCCGCCAGCCCTCCTTCCCTCCTCCTCTCACCAGCCCCTCCCTCCCCCCACCAGCCCCTCCCCATCTTACCAACCCTCCCTCCTTCCCCCACCAACCCTCCCTTCCCCTTCCCTCTCTCCTCCCCCCCACCAGCCCCTCCTCCTCCCACCAGCCCTCACTTCCTCCCCCTCCCCCAGCCCTCCCTTCCCCTCTCACCAGCCTACCCCCTCCTCTCTGGAAGGTCAGCTATGGGTCCTGGAAGAACAGGGCACTCAGAGAGCAGACCTGGGCTTTCCTCCCAGCCTTGTCTCCTGCAACTGGAAGTTGTCCAGGGGCCTCTGGGGGGAGGCAATGTCCTCGTCCAATTCTCTCTATTGGGGAGCAGCAGAAGTGACAGAGGTGAAAGCAAAGAGTGGGGTGCGGACTGGAAGGCGGTAGTTCTAACTGTAGCCTTTGCTGAGCCTCTCTCTCCCTTGTGCAGGTCCCTTGGGGACGCCTGGGAGGTTCGAGAGGAACAAGAGGGTCCAGCAAGGGGAGATGATGCATGCCAGGTTAGGGAGGAGGAAATCTGCAGGGAGGAGGCCTGGGGAGGAGCATCAGAGGAGGTGCCACAAGGGGAGATAACGGGGTGGGCGAGGGGTGGGAAAGAGGGGCTTCCAGGGCTCTCCTCCCCTCCACTTGCTGATTGGGAGCTGATCTGGGAGCTGAGTATGCCTGGCCCCTGTCAGGGTTCCAGTGGTGGGGTGTGAGGAAGCTGGGGGGCGGGGCACGGCAGGGGGTTCTGATGGGGACTCTCCTTTGGCCTGGGGGCCTCCTTCCTCAGGAAAACTGCTGGGGGGCCCCCCCGCCCCTCGTTCTCCACTCTCCTCTCAGTTTCTCTCTTCTCCCTTCCTCTTCCCACTGCTCTGTGACTAGGCCTCCCTCCACCACTCGCCTGCCCCATCCGTCCCCTCCCCGACCCCCATGCCTGGGGAGAACTGGGTTCAAATCCTGAAGGCCTTAGGATCAGAAACAGCAAAGAGCCTGGGCCAGCCCCTCTCATCCTAACAGGGGTCCAGAAGTCTCCTCTCATGATCCACAAGGAAGTTTGGTTTGCTCATTTATTCATTCGTTTATTCAACACACCTCTCCAGGGCATCGCTGTCCTGTCCTGGGTGCTTACTTTCCAGGGCAGTGCCCGGCGCCTATGAACCCAAATCAAAACCCAGTGCCCCAGCGTGAAGGGGGCACAGCCCAGATGAGGCTGAGCCTGCTACAGAGTCCAAGGCTCAGTAAGAAACTTCCAGAAGTAGACAAGAGAGGGCCAGCCAAGGGGCTGCACAGGGGCCCAGGGGAGCCTGGCTGGACAGACCTTCCCCTCCACCTGTCCTCCTCCTGTGAAAACTGCCTTCTCTCTCCAGCACCAACAGTTGGACGAATAAAATCATTTATTTTTTCTTTTAAGAAAATGACTGGTATTGCAACTAGTACCGATTTCTCCTGCTTTTCATTTTATGTGTATAGATTTTCAGCCACATCTGAGTTCAGCAGTTCCTGAATCGGGCATCAGACATGAGATGTCTTCAGAGTGGAAAGGCTTCTGCTGGAGGACAGTTCATTTGGAAGTTAGAAACTTCCGCCCTCACTGGACCTAGAAACCCTTCTGCACCGAAGGCCAGCAACACTGAAGAGAGGCTGCCAGAAATCTCCGCGGGACAGGCTGACAATAACCACTGTCCATCCTTTGTGGGGATAGAAAACAAGGATGGAAAATGTAATTAATGTCACTAAGTTGTACCCGTGAAAAATGTTAAATCAGCAAATGTTGTGTTATATATATTGATACAACAATTTTTTAAAATTAAAATGAAAAATCAGCCAAGTTGAGATCTTTGGATTCTGCTCCTTGATTTTTCCAGCAGGTCACAGTGGACTGGGAGGGTCCCCAGAGCCCTGGATGCCTTAAGATTTCACTGACCCCGGAGTCTCTTCCCCAGGACACCCCGCCCCCGCTATGGCCAAAGGAAAGTGTTTCAGGCCTTTTTCGCCTGACTTGAGCGAAAGTACCCAGAAGCGGCTTCCCTGCATGGCTGGGAGCCCACGCCTGAGTCACCAGCGCCCTGGGCTGCACTGGCCATAGCTTTTCCTTCCTGTCCTCCCCTGGTTGCTGGCCTTTGCGTCAGCGCCTTCTAGAAGATGAGACATGTACAGTAGGAAGCGGTTGTCCCTGAGCTGCCCACATGGGACTCATGAGATGCAGCTGACGTCGGCGTGGGCAGGCGGCCCTTTGTCACTCCGCCCAGGGCCTGGGGCCAGGCAGGGTCCTCCTCACTCCACAGCCTGCCACCGCCTCTGGCCCTACCACCCTCCGGGTGGTGGATGAGGTGGACGCAAGGAGGGAAAGGAGGCCTGAGCTAGATGGTTCGCTTGCACCCGTCTTCTTGGTCACCTTGCGAGGCAGGCTGTTTTTTTATTTTTTATTGTGCTTTAAATGAAAGTTTACAGTTCAAGTTAGTTTCTCATACAAAAACTCATACACACATTGTTATGTGACTGTAGTTGCTCTCCCTTTAATGTGAGAGCACACTCCTCCTTTCTACCCCGGATTTCCCATGTCCATTCAGCCAACTCCTGTCCCTTTCTGCCTTCTTATCCTGCCTCTGGACAGCAGCTGCCCATTTAGTCTCATGTATCTACTTGAGCCTTATTCATTGTCCAGCTGGAATTGACGCTTTTGAATTGTGGTGTTCGCGAAGAATATTGAATATACTATGGACTGCCAAAAGAACGAACAAATCTGTCTTGGAAGGGGTACAGCCAGAGTGCTCCTTAGAGGCAAGGATGGCGAGACTGCGTCTTCCATACTTTGGACATGTTGTCAGGAGGGATCAGTCCCTGGAGAAGGACATAATGCTTGGCAGAGTACAGGGTCAGTGGAAAAGAGGAAGACCCTCAATGATGTGGATTGACACAGTGGCTGCAACAATGGGGTGAAGCATAACAACGATTGTAAGGATGGTGCAGGACCAGGCAGTGTTTCGTTCTGTTGTGCATAGGGTCGCTATGAGTCGGAACCGACTAGACAGCACCTAACAACAACATCATCTACTTGAGCTAAGAAGCACTCTCTTCATAAGTATCATTTTATGTCTTATAGTCCAGTCTAATCTTTGAAGAGTTGGTTTCGGGAATGGTTTTAGTTTGGGGCTAACAGAAAGGCCAGGGCCATGTCTCCTGGGGTCCCTCCAGACTCAGTCAGACCATTAAGTCTGGCCTTTTTACTAGAATTTGAGCTCTGCACCCCACTTTTCTCCTGCTGTCAGGGACTCTGTTGTGTTTTCTGTTGGGGCGGTCACTGGTGGTAGCTGGGCACCATCTAGCTCTTCTGGTCTCAGGCTGATGGAGTCTCTGGTTTCTGTGGCCCTTTCTGTCTCTTGTGCTCCTATTTTCATCATGTCTGTGGGGTTCTTCATTCTTCTTTGCTCTGGCAGGCTCTTTTTTATTCCCATTTTCCAAATGAGGAAACTGAGTTCAGAGACGGGAACTCGCTTTTCTAAGGTCACACAGCCTTCCTGGTGGGTTAACCCTTGGGGGCGTCTATGTGCCCTGGTAGACTGTGAGCTTTCTGCAGTCCTTCCCCTTCCTGCAGTCCCGCACCTGCTCTACCTGCAGCAGCCATCCCTATCCCAGGTGGGGCACCTCCATCTTTCCAGGCATCAGGCTGCACAGGGCTCCACCTGTGTGCCTCGAATGGGTGAATGAGGAATGGGAAGCAGGAGGGGAATCTGTGTGGGAGGCCCTGTCCCTTAATACACAGGTGAAAGGCACCTCAGGAAATTCGGATCAAATCGCTGCCAGTGGAATAGGACTTAGGTTACAGACTTGTAGGAAGTGGGTGTCGGAGTCTGGGAAGGTAGAATTCGGCCCTGGGCAAGAGAGAGCTGGCTGACAAGTGAATTATAAAGCCATAGAGAAGGTGGCCTCAGAAAACCTCCCCCTTTCCCGTCAGTTCCACTGTGTTGAAGGGACGCCCCAGGCCCCCCTGTGTTGAGCTCTGAGAACAGGTGAGAAACAAAGACCCCTCCCAGGACCTCTGCCTACCCTCTCTGGGTGTCGGCACCCGCCATTTCACAGCCCTTTCTGCCAGGTGCGGAAGAGGGGGCCACAGGGACAAAAGGCAACAGCTGTGGTGAGGCTGCAGTGGGCCAGGTAGGAAGGGCAGGAGTGAGGAGGCCTTGGCTGCGGTGGGGACAGGTGAGTTGGGGCAGGAGGGGGTGGAGGGAGAAGAGCCAGAGTGACATCCTGGGAGAGGAGTAAGGGCAGGATGGAGAAGTGGGGGGGGGGGATGGGAGGACCTGGTGGAGGAGGGGCTTCCTGGGGCTTCCTTGTCCAGGGCCACCCAGGCCTGAACTCCCTGCCCTAGAGCCTCACCCCCTCTCCTCCCTCCCTCCTCTGTTGCTCTGTCAGTCCCCTCCCCTCCCATCTGCATGTATTCCACCAGTGACAGGAAGCTCTCAACCTCAGCAGGCAGCCCTGCCCTGATGGACAGTTTCCTCAGAGCTGGAGCTTTCTCCAGCTTTAACCTCAGGCCCTTCTCCCCAGACCCCCGAGCCTGTATCTTTCCTGACACACAAGGCCTCCCTTCCTGCTGACAGGTGAAGATAGGTGTGGATAAACAGCCCCTTCTCCAGACATCCCTGGTCCTGCCCATCCCCCCAACATGGCTTCTAGACCCTTCCCCACGGAAGGCTCCTCCACCTATCTCCCCTGGTGCCCAGAAAGGGCCTGACCTGGGCAGAGGCCACTGAGACTATGGTCCCCTCTCTCCTTCTGGACAGATGCCCCTGGAGAGTCAGTCCCCTAGCTCCTTGAGTCCCCCATCGCCTCCAACCAGCCCCAGGTTAACCCTCTGCTGTCTGGGAAGCCTCTCTTTCCCCAGGGATGTGCTGCTGAGCACTTCCCACACTGTGTGGCCCTTCCCTTCCCATGGACACTGTTCCCTTCCTCCTTTCCTCTGTCCCACCCTTATCCCAGTCCCTTTCCTCATCAGCTGAAATAGTCCTTTTGATTTAGAAAAAGAATGAGTGGGGGCCAGGATGCACTCTGGGTGAGCAAGCTCAGCGTTTAGGCAAGGACAACACGGTCACTTGGCTGGGCCACAGGAGGCCCTCAAACTGGCTTTGTGGGTGAGCATCAGGGAAAGGTCCAGAGACCGGAGCAGCATCTGTAAGGACTCAGGACGCACCCAGGCACCTTACACGTGGGGTCCAGGAGCCTCCCAGTGAGGGCCGCCATCCCATTATCTATCCTCATTTTGTTGTGGTGGTTAGCTGCCCTCAAGCCGGCCCCCAACTCACGGCACCCCACGCCCAGTGGAATAAAATGCTTCTGGATCCTCTGCCATCCTCATGACTGATTGTGGATGGGACGGCTGTGATCCATCGTGTTCTCACTGGCTGGTTTCAGAACTGGATCACCAGGCCTTTCTTCCTAGTCTGTCTTAGTCTGAAGCTCTGGTGAAACCTGTTCAGCACCATAGCAACACCCAAGCCTCCACGGACAGCAGGCAGTGGCTGCACATGACCTGCACTGGCCAGAATCCACCCTGGGCCTCCTGCATGGAAGGTGAGAATTCTACCACTGAACTACCACTGCCCCCTAGCGGATTTGCTAGAATAATAGAATTATAAGTAATTTTTGGTATTTTTGTTTTTAAAAATTGTTTATGAAATGATATTACAAAGAAGCTCCTGAAGGGAATAATAAAACAATAATAGCTATTTTTTGATTGCTTACTATGTGCCTGGCACCATTCTAAGGTTTTTCATGCTGTGGGGCACTGGTGTCTAGTTTCTTTCTGCTGGGAAGACCTTCCCATCCCCCTTCTGTTTCCTTTGGGAAACTCTATATGTGGTGTCCTGGTGTCCCAATGGTTAAGACCAATGGCTGCTAACCAAAAAGGCTGGCAGTTCAGAATCCACCAGCCGCTCCTTGGAAACCCTATGGGGCAGTTCTGCTCTGTCCTATAGGGTTACTACGAGCCGAAGTTGACAGCAACAGGTTTTTGTTTTTGTGTTTTAATGTCCTATTTCCCTTAGTCTCTAGGCCTTGCCCCTTTGGGTGGTCTTGTGATCTGAAACAGCCAGTCAGAGTTCTCCATGTTTTTCCCCTGGCCTTATGGATGGAGTCAGGGATGGGCTGTCAAGCTGGGATAATGTGAACTTGGGGCTACCAGAGCTATCTTTCCTAACTGCACGAAGGAAGCCACCAGCTGTGGGACCCCTGGATCCAGACTTGCCTTAGATGTTCTCATTATACCAGCCAGTAGCCTCTCCCCTTGCTTTTACTGCTCTGAATTTGGTTTCTGTCTGGCAACCTAAAGAATCCTGACCACACCCCACATCATCTCAGCTCATCCCCACAATGATCACACCTTGCTGACAACAACTGAGGATCAGGAAAAAGAGGATTTTGCCAAAAACCTCAGAGAGGTGAGTGGATTAGAACCCAGACAGCCCACCCAGAGCCCAGTCTCAGCCTGTCTTAGTCATCTAGTGCTACTATAACAGAAATACCACAAGTGGATGGCTTCAATAAAGAGAAGTTTATTTTCTCACAGTAAAGTACACTAAAAGTTCAACTTTAGGGTGTCTGCTCCAGGCGAAGGCTTTGTCTCTCCATCGGCCTTCTCATCAATCTTCCCCCAGACTAGGAGCTTCTCTGCGCAGGAACCCCGGGTCCAAAGGATGCACTCTGCTTCCGGCACTGCTTTCTTGGTGGCATGAGGTCCCCCTGTCTCTTTGCTCACTGTTCTCTTTTATATCTCAAGAGATTGCTTCAAAACGTAATCCAATCTTGCAGGTTGAGTCCTGCCTCACTAACACAACCACTGCCCATCCTCCCTCATTAACATCATAGAGGCAAAATATAGGAAAATCACACAATACAGGGAATCATGGCCTAGCCCAATTGATACACACATTTCTGGGCGGACAAAATCCAATCCATGACACATCCCTCTCCCTGGTTTGCTGATCTCCAAAGCATTGTCAATCTGTTATCGTATTTGATTCTCAGAACAGTTCTATCAGGTGGGCAGCATAAGATTTGTCTGAATTTATAAATTAACCATATAAGCCTCAGAAGTACTAAGTGATTTCTCTAAAGTTACACAGCTAAAAAGTAAACCAAACCCAACCGGTGGCAATCCCAGCTCGTGGTGACTGCGTGTGTGCAGAGCAGGTCCGCTCCGCAGGATTTTCAAAGCTGTGACTTTTCCAAAGCCTTTCTTCGAAGGCTCCTCTGGCTGGGTTCAAACTGCCAACTTTTCAGTGAGTAGCTGAGAGCTTGTCTCAGTCATCTGGTGCTGCTGTAACAGAAATACCACAAGTGGATGGCTTTAATAAAGAAGAGTTTATTCTCTCACAGTCTAGTAGGCCAGAAGTCCAGATTCAGGGCGCCGGCTCCAGGGAAATTCTTTGTCCGTTAGCTCTGGAGGAAGGTCCTTGTCATCCATCTTCCCGTGGTCTGGGAGCTTCTCCACACAGAAACCTCAGGTCCAAAGGATGCACTCTGCTCCCAGCTTTCTTGGTAGTATGAGGTCCCCATGTCTCTCTCCTCGCTTCTGTCTTTTATATCTCAAAAGAGATTGGCTTAAGACAGTACCTAATCTTGTAGACCTCATCAATATAACTGCCATTAATTCATCGCAGTACATCATAATGATAGGATTTACAACACATAGGGAAATCACACCAGATGACAAAAGGTAGACAACCATACAACACTGGGAATATGACCCAGCCAAGTTGACAGATATTTTGTGGGGACACAATTCAATCCATGATGCAATTCAATCCATTCCCACCACCCAGAGATTCCTAGCTAAATCGTGTTGTTGTTGTTGTTGTTGTCAGGATGAAACATTGCCTGGTTCGGCACCATCCTCACAATCGTTACCGTGTTTGAGCCATTGTTGCAGCCACTGTGTCTACAGAGCTCGTTGAGGGTCTTCCTCTTTTTCACTGACCCTCTAAATCTTAGCAGAGCCAAAATTTGAGCCCAGGTCATCTGGCTCCAAATCCAGGGTTTCACGGGCATCTTGGGAAGCACAGGGGATCCAGTGAACTCCAAACAAGGCCAGTGCAGCTCTCAAAGGGCTCAAGTACAACATCGACTTTCACTCTCAACCTCTGGCTCATGTTTAGTGACACAGACAAAACTTTACCAAGTGCAATGGCAGCAGAGTCAGGAATAAAATCTTGCTTTCCCTGAAATTTCTTCCATTTCGATGACTCTTGTAAGTCAGCTCTGACACAAGTTGAACATGTCATTTTTTTTTTAGTTTTCATTATTATTGCCTTTTATTATCAGTTCTTTATAAATCGTAACACTGACCATCTGCCTGTAAACACCTGAGAATGATATCAGCAAATTACCCGCTGCAATGTCGTATGTCATACATGTTACTAACGATAAGATGTAAACACACACACACACACACACACACAGATGGTCATAAGTGCAGTTCCTCATAACCCGAATACATCATAAGTCGGAGATTACCTTACCACAAAGTAGGTGGCTTTAAACAACAGAAATTTATTGTCTCACTGTCTGGAGGCAGGGAGCTCAAATCACCATGGTGGCAGGGCCATGCTCTTTCCAAAGCCTCTGGGGGAAGATTCTTTCTTGCCTGTACCAGCTTTTGGTTGCCCCAGGTGTTCTTTGGCTTGTAGGTGCATCTTCACATGGCCATCCTTCCTTTGTCTGTCTGTGTCTCTTCTTTTATAGGACCCCATTCAGATTAAATTAGGACCCACCCTATTCCAGTGTGACCTCATGTTAACTGATAACATCTTCAAAGACCCTGCTTCCAAACAAGGTCACAGGTAAGGGGGCTAGGACTTCAGCACATCTTTCTGGGAAACAGAATTCCATCCATAACAACCTCATTCCATCGGTATTCAAGATCTCAAATGCCCATCGCACCCTCTGAGTCATCAGGGAAGAAGGGAATAGCTATGTACCAAGTCCTAAGCAGAGATTTAGGTGCATATTTGCCAGTTTTTAAAAGAAGGAACATCAAATAGCTAAAGCAAAAGGAAGGAATGAAGAAGTAAAAGAGCTGAACAGAAGATTTCAAAGGGCAGCTCAAGAAGACAAAGCATTATAACGACATGTGCAAGAAGCTGGAGATAGAAAACCAAAAGGGAAGAACACACTTGGCATTTCTCAAGCTGAAAAAACTGAAGAAAAAATTCAAGTCTCAAATTGTAATACCGAAGGATTGTATGGGGAAAAAATTAAATGATGCAAGAAGCATCAAAAGAAGATGGAAGTAATAAACAGAGCCTATACTGAAAAGAATTGGTTGATGTTCAGCCATTTCAGGCGGTAGTATATGAGCAGGAACCGATGGTACTGAAGGAAGAAGTCCAACCTGCACTGAAGGCATTGGCAAGAAATAAGGCTCTAAGAGTTGATGGAACACCAATTGAGACGTTTCAACAAATGGGTGCAGTGCTAGAAGTGATCACTTGTCTATGCCAAGAAATTTGTAAGACAGCTACTTCGCTAACCAACTGGAAGAGATACATATTTATGCCTATTGCCAAGAAAGGTGATCCAACCGAATGCAGAAATTACCAAACAATATCATTAACATTACACCCAAGTAAAATTTTGCTGAAGATCATTTAAAAGTGGCTGTACCAGTACATCAGCAGAGAACTGCCAGAAATTCAAGCTGGATTTACAAGAGGACGTGGGACCAGGGGTACTATTGCTGATGTCTGATGTATCCTGGCTGAAAACAGAGAATACCAGAAAGATGTTTACCTGTGTTTTATTGACTATGCAAAGGCATTCGACTGTGTGAATCATAACAAATTATGGATACCATTGCAAAGAATGGGAATTCCAGGACACTTAATTGTGCTCATGAGGAACCTGTACATAGATCAGGAGGCAGTTGTTCGAACAGAAACAAGGCGATACTGCGTGGTTTAAAGTCAGGAAAGATGTGCGTCAGGGTTTTACCCCTTCACCATACCTATTCAATCTGTATGCTGAGCAAATAATCCGAGAAGCTGGACTATATGAAGAAGAACAGGGTATCAGGATTGGAGGAAGACTCATTAACAACCTGCGTTATGTGGATGACACAACCTTGCTTCCTGAAAGTGAAGAGGACTTGAAGCACTTACTGATGAAGATCAAAGACTATAGACTTCAGTATGGATTACACCTGAACATAAAGAAAACAAAAATCCTCTCAAGTGGACCGATAAGCAACATCATAATAAACGGAGAAAAGACTGAAGTTGTCAAGGATTTCATTTTACTTGAATCCACAATCAATGTCCATGGAAGCAACAGTCAAGAAATCAAAAGACGCATTGCATTGGGCAAATCTGCTGCAAAAGACTTCTTTAAAGTGTTGAAAACCAAAGATGTCACCTTGAAGACTAAGGTGCACCTGACCTAAGCCATGGTGTTTTCAATCACCTCATATGCATGTGAAAACTGGACAATGAATAAGGAAGACTGAAGAAGAATTAATGCCTTTGAAATTGTGGTGTTGGCGAGGAATACTGAATATACCACGGACTGCCAAAAGAACAAACAAATCTGTCTTGGAAGAATTAAACCAGAATGCTCCTTAGAAGCAAGAATGGAGAGACTACTTCTTACATATTTTGAACATGTTATCAGGAGGGATCAGTCCCTGGAGAAGAACATCATACTTGGTAAAGTAGAGAGTCAGCAAAAGAGAGGAAGAGCCTCAACAAGACGGACTGACACGGTGGCTGCAACAATGGACTCAAGCATAACAAGGATTGTGAGGATGGTGTAGGGCAGAGCAGGGTTTTGTTCTGTTGTACATAGGGTCGCTATAAGTTGGAATCGATTTGACAGCACCTAACAACAACAAACAAAAGAAGGAAGGATGGCCCCTGGACACTCTTATAGCTCCGTAATGAAGTCACTTCTGAGGTTTACCCTTCAACCAAGCATTAGACCAGCCCATAAAACAAAATGACACTAAATGGGCACACCCATATAGCCCAGGGGCAAGAATGAGAAGGAGGAGGAGACAGATTTAAAGCTGGTAATAGGGAATTCAAGGTCGAGAAGAGTGAGTGTTGACATGTCATGGGGTTGGCAGCCAATGTCACAAAACAATACGGGTATTAACTGTTTAATGAGAAACTGATTCCTGCTATAAAGGTCCACCTAAGACGCAATGTTAAAAAAAGGAATTAAAAAAAAAAAAAAAAAGATGGCTCTGTCTCACAAGTAACTGGAGAAATTCAAATGAAAACAAAAATACAACTGTTTATCCATGAAGCCCGTTGCCCGCTGAGTTTGAGTTTTCAACAGGAATGTATTCACGTATTCCTTGAGTTCAAGTAAAAATTGTCATGAGAAGGTAACTAATATATCTGGACAGTCTTTTCTCCTTAAGCTGACTTCGTATCATAACATTTTTAAACACATATAAAACAAGTAACACTTAGAAATTTTTTTTGAAAAAAGTAAATGTAATAAATTCATATTTTTTACAAAAAAAAAAAAGAAGGAAGGAGCAAATACTGAGCGAGGGCCTGATGATATTACCCACTGCCAGTTTTGTCTCTTTCCATCACAGCAGCATCCCCAGAACTTTGAATGGTACTTCACTCCTACTGTATTTCACCGCATCTAAGACAACATCTTCAACAACAGAAATTTATTGTCTCACCGTCGATTGTAAAATGCACCATTATTTTATGTACCACCAAGAAAGAGAAAGCTCTGATGATTCAACTATGAATTTCCAGTGACAGCAAAATGCATCTCAGGAGGTGTCAAACTGTGTGTGTGTGGCGGGGGTGTGGGGCACGCATCTTGCAATCCATGAAACACAGTAGGGGCACTCAGTAAACAGTTTCTGAAGGAACACATGCTGTCACATAAGTTGCAGTTTAGCTTTTTTATGTTCTTGCCTGGCTAAAACTGTAAGCTACCCGAGGGCAGGGACTGTATCCTGGGCATCGCATGTGCCAACGCTGGGCTTCAGATGTAGAAGACACTTGTAGCGGGTTAAATTGGGTCTCCAAATAAAAGATATTGTGAAGTCCTAATCCCTGGAACCTCAGAGTGTGACTGTCTTTGGAAATAGGGTCTTTGTGGATATAATGAGTTAAGATAACTTTGTCTCGCTTACTTGGACATGTTATCAGGAGCGACCACTTGTTGAAGAAGGACATCATGCTTGGTGAAGTAGAGGGTCAGTGAAAATAAGACTTTCAATGAGACGGATTGACACAGTGGCTGCAAGAATGGGCTCAAACGTATCTACTAGCGTGAGGATGGTGCACGACTGGGCAGTGTTTGGTTCTGTTAAACATAAGGTCACTAGGAGCAGACTCTGCGGCACCTATCAACAACATGAGGTCATGCTGGAGTAAGGTGTCCTTATAAAAAGAGCAAACAGAGACACAAAGAGGTGGACACACAGACCCAGAGGGAAGGCGGCCATGTGAAGGTGGAGCAGAGATGGAGTGATGGAGCCACAAGCCAAGGGACGTCTGGAGCCACCAGGAGCTGGAAGAGACAAGGAAGGATTTTCCCTCAGAGCCTTCAAAGAGAGCACAGCCCTGTGGACACCCTGAATTCAGACTTCAAGCCTCCAGAACAGTGAAACAACCAATTTCTATTGTTTTACACACCCCACCCCCAGTTTGTGATACTTTGATATGGCAGTCCAAGGAGACTAAGCCAGTGTTCGAAAAGTTTCCCTTTGTTGATGCCAACAGTACATATTTCCAAAAATCCAAATTAATGAGAAGAAAAAGTTATTCCAAAAACCAGACAGTCGTCTCTAGTATCTGGACCAAACTGCAGGCAAAGACAAAGACACAACACAACAGCAATGCGTCTATTCCACTTTGTCTCTAGAGCAAAAGGCGTTACAGAGATTTGCAAAATGTCAAACATGTCATTCGACTCACTGCATGTTTTTTGTTTTAGAAAATAGTTATTTTTCATAAAAGTATGCTCTTTACGTTAACATGCAACGGCTTTTTATTATTATTTTCAAACGAATTAATACATATCTTTTTAAATTGCTCAGCTTTAATACCCATAGATGTAATCCACATAAACCTGGACAAACAAGCAAGCAAGCAGATAAATGAGCAATCAGGGCCTGTGAGACATCATGAGCCTGTATTGATCGGGAGGGAAGACCTCACCAAGAAGCTGAGTTTTGACCAGTGAGAAGGGGAAGCCCAGAGGATGAGCACTCCAGGCAGAGGGGACAGCAGGCAGGGGTCTCAGGAAGGAAGGAGTTGGCACTTACTTAACCAGTTGCTGTCGGGTCGACTCCAACTCATGACGACCCCATGTGTGTCTGAGTAGAAGCGTGCTCCATAGGGTTTTCAGCGGCTGATTTTCAAGATTGCCAGGCCTTTCTTTCGAGGTGACTCTGGGTGGATTCAAACCCACAACCTTTCAGTGAGCAGCTGAGCATGTTTACCACTTACACTACCCAGGCACTAACCGTGTTGTCGCCGTTAGCTGCTGTGGAATCCGCCCCAGACTCCTGGGCCCCACGTGTTATTCTTCTCTCATTCATCACTGTGCAGTTTCCCAGGATTTGTGCTTTTACATATTTTTGTTTTTGTTTCTTTATAATCGGCCCTCACGAAATGCCGAGGGAGTGGTGGCTCAGTGGTAGGATTCTCTCCTTCCACGTGGGAGGCCCAGGTTCGATTCCCCGCCAGTGCACCTCATGTGCAGCCACCACCCGTCTGTCAGTGGAGGCTGGCGTGTTGCTATGATACTGAACAGGTTTCGGCGGAGCTTCCAGACTAAGACAGACTAGGAAGAAAGGCCTGAAAATCAGCCAGTGAAAAGCCTGTGAATCACAACTGTCTGATCCCCAACCCATCATGGGGACCACACCAGACCCGGCAGAGTTTGGTTCTGTTGAGCGTAGACCACAAGGGGGAGAATACCAGGCAGCAGTAAATCAGGGACGTCACGGGCAAGGTCACAGTCCTGGAGGATCCGCGGAGGAGCTAGACTTTATTTGGAGGGGCTGGGAAGCTGGGGGAACCCTGGGGGTGCAATGGTTAAGTGCTTGGCTGCTAACCAAAAGGTTGGCGATTCAAACCCACCAGGGCTCCGAGGGAGAAAGATGTGGCGGTCAGCTTCCTCTGTCCTACAAGGTCGCTATGAGTTGGAATGGACGCGACAGCAATGGGTTTGGTTCTGGGATTTTGAGGGGAAGGTAGGAAGGATTCCAGGGCGAGGCGTGGCCAGGTCGCACTTGTATTTTAAAACGGTCACTGCCCCTGCTCTGGGAGAATAGACCATAGAGACCAGTGGGTGACTAGCTCATCGTCTAGGGGCGAGAAGGCAGGCTGGGTGATGGGTGGGGTGAGAAATGGACAGATTCTGGGTTTATTCTGAGAATGAAGCCAGTGCGATTTGCTGATGGGTTGGGTCATCTGCACAAACTAGAGCACCTGTATCCATTTTTTCACTCCTGCCGCCACCTTATCTCCCTCCCAGGCCTGCAGATTCTTCCTCATAAGCACCCCTCGGACCAAGCCCACCTTCCCACTCCGAGTGCAGGTGGTCGGGGCAGCCCTGGGCGACCCCTTGCCCGGTTAGCTACGTGGTTTCCTGCCCTAACAAGGCAGCACCAAGCATGCCACTGTGAGGCGCAGGTTGTGTGTTCACTGCACTACTTAAAATAGTAAATACATAGCGTCTTAGTTTCCCAGGGCTGCACAACAAAATACCACAAAGTGGGCGGCTTTAAAGAATAGAAATTTATTTTGTAGGCTAAAAGTCCCAGTCAGAGTCTCGGCTCTGTCAACTCCTTATGTGGGCCTCTCTGCTCGTTTCTGGTGGCCGCCAGAAACCCTTGTCCTTTGCTGCTTATAGGCCCATCTGCCTCCATCCCCACGTGGCGTCTCCCCTGTGTGTCTGGCTGTCTGTGTCTTACCAGGCACCACTCTGTAGGACCCACCCTACTCGGGTATGACTTCCTTAACATAACTAAAGAAAAGCCCTATTTCCAAACAGGTACAGGGGTTAGAGCTTCAACATATATTTTGGGGGGACACAAGATAGCAACCATTTAAATGCTCATCAACAGAGGAAGGATTCAATAAGTTCTGGCCCACTCATACTGTGAAAAACTACAACATTGTTAAAAACAGTAAGGTAGATTTATACGTGCTGACCACCATCTGTTTGTCCGTTTGTCGTGCTGTGGTGGCTTGTGTGTTGCTGTAATGCTGGAAGCTATGCCACTGGTATTTCAAATACCAGTGAGGTCACCAATGGTGGACAAATTTCAGCAGAACTTCCAGACTAACAGACTAGGAAGAAAGGCCTGGCAATCTACTTCCAAAAACTAGCCAGTGAAAACCCTTTGGATCACAACTGGATGTTGTCCAATACAGTGCTGAAAGATGAGCTCCCTAGGTTGAAAGACACGCAAAAGACACAGTGGCTGCAACAATGGACTTGAGCACACGAAGTGAGGACGGTGCAGAACCAGGTAACGTTTTGTTCTGTTGTACATAAGGCCGCCATGAGTCGGAGCCGACTAAACAGCAACTAAAAACAACAACATGTATGCTGACAGGAAAGATGCCTGTGACATAAATATTTTGAATAAAAGAGTAAACTGCATAAAAATACGTACAATTTCCATGTTTATTTAAAAAGCCACGATATGTATATTTGTGTGAGTGTAGAACAAAGAGTTGGAAGGATGGGTGCCAAACTGTGAGTGGTAATTACTCCTGGGAGGCGGGGGATGGAGGGCAGGCTGGAAGACTGTGTATGCATATTTCTGTACTTTTTTTTCCTTGTAATTGTTAAGTCTGGTTTTTATAATAGAAAATCATGCCTTTTCCCCAAAGATTCTGCCTGGCTCTTGCAGACTCCAGGAGAACGTCAGTGGCCCTTCCCACACCCTCCACGTCCTGCTCTAGCCCGGCTGGTCCTGCCAGCAATGTCCTGCCAGCCTGTTTCTGGCTTCTGACTTACGGCTTCACTCCCTGGACTCCACTTAAAACCTGCCTCCTTTTTGGCAGCCCCTCACCATGTCCTACTTGCAGATGGCCCTCACTCCCCGCTCCTACTTGGACAGCCTAACCTGAGGGGCCCACCGGGTACCTGTCCTGTCCTCCCTTCTCTGATCCAGGCCCTCGTCCCCGATGTCCGTCTACAGGACAGCTAGACTGTGAATCGCTTCCCTGCTGGGAAACTTCCAAGGTATTTCCACTCCCTGTGAAATAAAGTTCAAACTCTGGTGTGTAATAAAGGCCCTGCACAAACCTTGGCCTGATTATCTGACCCACTTCCCATCATGCTGCTGCTTCTCATTACCTCATGTTCAAGTCATGTCAAACTGGCCAGGGTTCCAAACATGCCAAGACCTTTAGACTTGGTTTTCCTTTGCTCAAGCCTAGAATGTAGTCCACTACTTGTCTTAATTCCTCCACCCCCTTCAAGTGACCACAGGTGACTGATTTTGGAGTCGAGAGTGCACCGTCCCAGTAGGGGAGCCTTGACACTGGGCGTGGGACTGGAAGCGGAGGATCTGACCGTGACTCCAGCGGGCCAGACCCCCCGGGGGCAATCTCCACACAGCCAGCACACATAGGCGAGGCGCCCGCGGGAATCTCAGATATAATAGTCATTACAAGCAAGACAAGCAACTCTGGCTATATTCTGAGGTGCTGCCAGAACTGCCAGAAATTCAGGCTGAATCCAGAAGAGGACGTGGAACCAGGGCTATCACTGCTGATGTCAGATGGATCCTGGCTGAGAGCAGAGAATACCAGAAGGATGTTTACCTGTGTTTTATTGACTATGCAAAGGCATTTGACTGTGTGGATCATGACAAATTATGGATAACATTCAGAAGAATGGGAATTCCAGAACACTTAATTGTGCTCATGAGGAGCCTGTACATAGATCAAGAGGCAGGTGTTCGGATAGAACAAGAGGATACTGAGTGGTTTAAAGTCAGGAAAGGTGTAGGTCAAGGTTGTATCCTTTCACCATGCCTATTCAATCTATATACTGAGTAAATAATCCAAAAAGCTGGACTATATGAAGAGGAACAGGGCATCAGGACTGAAGGAAGACTCAGTAACAACCTGCGTTATGCAGATGACACAGTCTTGGTTGCTGAAAGTGAAAAGGACTTGAAGCCCTTACTAATGAAGATCAGAGACCACAGCCTTTAGTATGGACTGCCCCTCAACATAAAGAAAACAAAAATCCTCACAACTGGACCGATAAGCAACATCATGATAAAAGGAGAAAAGATTGAGGTTGTCAAGGATTTCATTTTACTTGGATCCACAATCAACACCCACAGAAACAGCAGTCAAGATATCAAAAGACGCATTGCATTGGGCAAATCTGTTGCAAAGGACCTCTTTAAAGTGTTGAAAAGCAAAGATGTCACCCTGAAGACTAAGGTGTGCCTGACCCAAGCCATGGTATTTTCAATCGCATCATATGCATGTGAAAGCTGGACAATGAGTAAGGAAGACCGAAGAAGAACTGATGCCTTTGAATTGCGTTGGCAAAAAATTCTGAATATGCCATGGACTGCCACAAGAATTAACAAATTTATCTTGGAAGAAGTACAACCAGAATGCTCCTTAGAAGTAAGGATGGTGAGACTGTGTCTTACATACTTTGGATGTGTCGTCAGCAAGGATCAGTCCCCGGAGAAGGACATCAGGCTTGCCAAAGTACAGGGTCAGCGGAAAAGAGGAAGACCCTCAACGAGATGGATTGACACAGTGGCTGCAACAATGGGCTCAAGCATAACAACGTTTGTGAGGATGGCGCAGAACCGGGCAGTGTTTCATTCTTTGGTACATACAGTTGCTATGAGTCAAGACCTACTCAACGGCACCTAACAACAACAACAACATAAACCCTTAGAATTTTTTACATACCCTTATCGTACACAGCCCATTCCAGGGCTCAGCAAACTATGGCCCATGGGCTAAATCTTGCCCACTGCCACTTTTTGTACTGCCCACGAACTAGGCATGGTTTTTACATTGTTAAATGGCTGAATAAAAGTCAAAAGAATGTTTCATGTCATGTGAGAATTATATGAAATTCAAATTTGAGTGTGTATTAAAAAAAAAAAAAGCTGCAATCGAGTTAATTCCGATTCATGGTCAACCCTGAACTGCCCCATAGGGTTTCAAGGCTGTAAATCTTAATGGAAGCAGACTGCCACATTTTTCTCTCACAGAGCAGCTGGTGTGTTTGAACTGCCAACTTTTCAGTTAGCAGCCGAGCATTTAAGCATTGCACCATCAGTGATCCTAGTGACCCTATAGAATAGAGTAAAACTGACCCATAGAATTTCCAAGGCTGCAGTCTTTACGAGTTGTGGAATGACATCAAGGACATTATACAGGAAGAAAGCAGAAGGACATTTAAAAAGCAGGAAAGAAAGAAAAGACAAAATGAACTTCAAAAGAGACTCTGAGACTTGCTCTTGAATGTACAGCAGCTAAAGTGTATGGAAGGAATGATGAAGAAAAGAAATGAACAGAAGATTTCAAATGGTAGCTTGAGAAGACAAAGTATTATAAAGCAAGGTGCAAAAACCTGGAGTTAGAAAACCAAAAAGGAAGAACATGCTTGGCATTTCTCAAGCCAAAAGAACTAAAGAGAAAATTCAAACCTTGAGTTGTAATATTGAAGATTCTAGGGGCAAAATACTGAACGACACCAGAAGAATCAAAAGAAGATGAAAAGAATACAGAGTCACTGCACCAAAAACGTTGGTCAATGTCCAGTCATTTCAGGAAGAACCCACGGTATTGAAGGAAGAAGTCCAAGCTGCACTGAAGGCGCTGGCAAAAAACAAGGAATTGATGGACTAAAAATTGAGATGTTTCAACAAACGGATGCAGCACTGGAGGTGCTCGCTCATCAATACCAAGAAATTTGGAAGACAGCTACCTGGCCAACCGATTGGAAGAGGCCAATATCTGTGCCCATCCTGAAGAAAAGTGATTCAACAGAATGCAGAAATCATCTAACAATATCATTAATGTCACATGCAAGTAAAATTTTGCTGAAGATAATTCAAAAACAGATGCAGCAATACATAGACAGGGAACTGCCAAAAATTCAAGCTGGATTTAGAAGAGGACATGGTAATAAGGGATATCATTGCTAATGTCAGATGGATCCTGGCTGAAAGCAGAGAATACCAGAAAGATGTTTACCTGTGTCTCATTACCATGCAAAAGCATTCAACTATGTGGGTCATAACAAATTATGGATAACATTGCAAGAATGGGAATTCCAGAATGTATAATGGTGCTCATGAGGAACCTGTACCTGGACCAAGAGACAGTCCTCAGGGAGGCGGAGCCAAGATGGCGGACTAGGCAGACGCTACCTCAGATCCCTCTTACAACAAAGACACGGAAAAACAAGTGAATCGATCACATACATAACAATCTATGAACCCTGAACAACAAACACAGATTTAGAGACGGAGAACGAACTAATACGGGGAAGCAGCGATTGTTTCCAGAGCCTGGAGCCAGCGTACCAGTCAGGTACGGCACAAGCACAGAGAGCTGCTCCACCCCCCTGAACTAACCCTGGGAGGGGGACGAGCCGGTTCCATGGGCGGCGTGGGACACAGCCGGTAGGAGAAGTCCCCGGGAGGCAGTGACTGGTCTTGGAGCAGAAAGAGCAGCGTCCAAGCCGGGGAACCGTCCTGCAGGGATTTGGACTGGACGCAGGTACGGCATAAACACGGAGAGTAGCTCCACCCCCCTGAACTAACCCCGGGAAGGGGCCCAGCCGGGTCGCGGGGGCGGCGTGGGACGCAGCCGGTAGGAGAAGTCCCCTGGAGGCAGCGACTGGTATTGGAGCGGGGAGAACAGCATCCCAGCCAGGACACTCGGTCACGGCACAAGCACGGGGAGCTGCTCCACCCATCTGAACTAACCCCGGGAGGAGGCCCAACTGGTTCTCGGGGGCGGCACGGCCACGTGGCTGGAGGGACGAGAAGTCCCCGGGAGGCAGCGACTGATTTTGGAGTCGAGAGTGCACCGTCCCAGTAGGGGAGCCTTGACGCTGGGCGTGGGGCTGGAAGCGGAGGATCTGACCGTGACTACAGCGGGCCAGACCCCCTGGGGGCAATCTCCACACAGCCAGCACACATAGGCGAGGCGCCCGCGGGAATCTCAGATATAATAGTCATTACAAGCAAGACAAGCAACTCTGGCTATATTCTGAGGTGCTACTCTCCTATCTCTCTGTTCCCTCCCCCACCCTCCCCAGGCGGCTTCATTAACATCTGAATAGCCTGAGCCAGAGGGAGAACTCTGATAGGGATCTGACTGCATTTTTTTTTTAAGCGGATTTTCTGGAAAAACTAGTTTCCCAGTGATGGCTCGGAGACAACAATCCATATCAAACCACTTAAAGAAGCAGACCATGACAGCTTCTCCAACCCCCCAAACAAAAGAATCAAAATCTTCCCCAAATGAAGATACAGTCTTGGAATTATCAGATACAGAATATAAAAAACTAATTTACAGAATGCTTAATGATATCACAAATGAAATTAGGATAACTGCAGAAAAAGCCAAGGAACACACTGATAAAACTGTTGAAGAACTCAAAAAGATTATTCAAGAACACAGTGGAAAAATTAATAAGTTGCAAGAATCCATAGAGAGACAACATGTAGAAATCCAAAAGATTAACAATAAAATAACAGAATTAGACAACACAATAGGAAGTCAGAGGAGCAGACTCGAGCAATTAGAATGCAGACTGGGACATCTGGAGGACCAGGGAATCAACACCAACATAGCTGAAAAAAAATCAGACAAAAGAATTAAAAAAAATGAAGAAACCCTAAGAATTATGTGGGACTCTATCAAGAAGGATAACCTGCGGGTGATTGGAGTCCCAGAACAGGGAGGGGGGACAGAAAACACAGAGAAAATAGTTGAAGAACTCCTGACACAAAGCTTCCCTGACATCATGAAAGACGAAAGGATATCTATCCAAGATGCTCATCGAACCCCATTTAAGATTGATCCAAAAAGAAAAACACCAAGACATATTATCATCAAACTCACCAAAACCAAAGATAAACAGAAAATTTTAAAAGCAGCCAGGGAGAAAAGAAAGGTTTCCTTCAAGGGAGAATCAATAAGAATATGTTCTGACTACTCAGCAGAAACCAAGCAGGCAAGAAGGGAATGGGACGACATATACAGAACACTGAAGGAGAAAAACTGCCAACCAAGGATCATATATCCAGCAAAACTCTCTCTGAAATATGAAGGCGAAATTAAGATATTTACAGACAAACACAAGTTTAGAGAATTTGCAAAAACCAAACCAAAGCTACAAGAAATACTAAAGGATATTGTTTGGTCAGAGAACAAATAATATCAGATATCAGCACAACACAAGGTCACAAAACAGAACGTCCTGATATCAACTCAAATAGGGAAATCACACAAACAAACAAATCAAGATTAATTAAAAAAAAAATACACATAACAGGGAATCATGGAAGTCAATAGGTAAAAGATCACAATAATCAAAAAGAGGGACTAAATACAGGAGGCATTGAACTGCCATATGGAGAGTGATACAAGGCGATATAGAACAATACAACTTAGGTTTTTACTTAGAAAAATAGGGGTAAATAATAAGGTAACCACAAAAAGGTATAACAACTCTATAACTCAAGATAAAAGCCAAGAAAAACGTAACGACTCAACTAACATAAAGTCAAACACTATGAAAATGAGGATCTCACAATTTACTAAGAAAAATGCCTCAGCACAAAAAAGTATGTGGAAAAATGAAATTGTCAACAACACACATAAAAAGGCATCAAAATGACAACACTAAAAACTTATTTATCTATAATTACCCTGAATGTAAATGGACTAAATGCACCAATAAAGAGACAGAGAGTCACAGACTGGATAAAGAAACACGATCCATCTATATGCTGCCTACAAGAGACACACCTTAGACTTAGAGACACAAACAAACTAAAACTCAAAGGAAGAGACAGTCCTCAGAACAATGCAAGGGATACTGTTTGGTTTAAAGTCAGGAAAGGTGTGCATCAGGGTTGTATCCTTTCACCATACCTATTCAATCTGTATGCTGAGCAAATAATCGAAGAAACTGGAGTATATGAAGAACCGGGCATCAGGATTGGAGGAAGACTCATTAACAACCTGCCTTATGCAGACGACACAACATTGCTTGCTGAAAGTGAAGAGGACTTGAAGCACTTACTCATGAAGATCAAAGACTACAGCCTTCGGGATGGATTACACCTCAACATAAAGAAAACAAAAATCCTCACAAATGGAGCAATAAGCAGTATCATGATAAACGGAGACAATACTGAAGCTGTCAAGGATTTCATTTTACTTGGATTCACAATCAATGCCCAAACAACGTATCACATTGGGCAAATCGGCTGCAAAAAGGCCTCTTTAAAGTGTTAAAAAGCAAAGATGTCATTTTGAGGACTAAGGTGTGCCTGACCCAAGCCATGATATTTTCAATTACGTCGTATGCATGAGAAAGCTGGACAACGAATAAAGAAGACTGAAGAAGAATTGATGCCTTTGAATTTTGGTGTTGGTGACGCATATTGAATATACTATGAACTGCCAGAAAAATGAAAAAATCTGTCTTGGAAGATATACAGCCAGAATGCTCCTTAGAAGCAAGGATGGCAAGGCTGCACCTCACATACTTTGGACATGTTATCAGGAGGGACCAGCCCCTGAAGAAGGACATCTTGCTTGGCAAAGTAGAGGGTCAGCAAAAAAGAGGAAGACCCTCGGTGAAATGGGTTGACACAGTGGCTGCAACAACGGGGTCAAACAGCAATGATTGTGAGGACGGTGCAGGAATGGGGAGTGTTAAATTCTGCCGTACATAGGGTCGCTATGAGTTAGAACTGACTCAAAATCACCTAAAAACACGCTCTTTATGGAAGCAGACTGCCACATCTTTCTCCCACAGATCAGCTGGCATGTTCAAACCTCTGGCCTTTTGGTTAGCAGCCAAGCACTTAACCACTTAGCCACCAGGGCTCCTTTCAGTATGTATAAATAAAGCTTTATTGGAACACAGCCGCGCTCACGCCTATGGCTGCTTTTCATGCTACAGAGTTGGATAGTTGCAACAGAGACAGTATGACTGAAAAACCTAACATACTTTCCATCTGGCTTTTTACAGAAAACGTTTTCTGACTCCTGGCCTTTTGTAATTATGTATTTATATATCAGTTTTTCAACTAGACAGTAAACCCTCAAAAACAAGAATGTATTGTATTTCTCTTTATCTGTTGCCCTTAATATTTTATCTAGCACGTACACCTTATCCTCACTTGACTATCTCGTTATCTGACATTTCACATTTATGACAATAGTAAAAAATCTACTATCCGACTATTTTGCGCATTAATGATGTACATCTGGCAGTAATGAATGCCGAGGTATGAGGTGAGAGTAACGCTGGCTTTGATGGTTAAGGTCATGTGTGAACTTGGCTGGGCCATGATTCTCAGTGGTTTGGCAGTTGTGTAATGATGTAATTTGTCAGGTATGTAATGATATAATTTGGCAGTTATGTAATGATTCAATTTGGCAGTTATATAATGATGTAGTCATCCTCCACTTTCCATTACACCGATTTCGCATAGCAGCCTGGTCTTTGGAGCCTAACCAAGTTGATAAGTGAAGAGAAGGTGTAGTAGTGTTTCAATGGTTATTGAGCAAATGCCTATCTGTTCAGTAAAAGCAATGTGTTCTTGAAAGGAAGAATGAGCTAGTTTCTGATTCATGGAGGAAATGCTGCCATGAAAGAAAGGCCAATGTCAGACAACACTGGGGTCAGGAAGGTTATCTTTTATTTACGAAGTGGAGAGAGAAAAAACATATCTCAGTCTCAATTCCACTACCTATTTTTGTTGGTAAGGACAAAAATTGAGATATAAATAAACATTTAAAAGGAAAGTTTCTTCTCATGAAAACTTCCCAGGCTCACAGTTCCACTGATCTTATCTTAAGGTAGGCTTTTCTGGTGGTTGTTGTTAGTTGCTGTTAAGACTATTCTGACTCATGGTGACTCCACATGTGTTAGAGCTGTGCTCCACAGAGTTTTCAAGGCTGTGACCCTTTGGAAACAGATGGCCAGGTCTGTCTTCCAAAACACCTCTGGGTGTGTTCAAACTGCCAACCTTTCTGCTAGTAGTGGGGTGCTTAACCATTTGCGCAGCCCAGGTACGTCAGCTCTTGTGATAGGAGACTTTAATTATCTATGACTTTGCTTAAGGTACACAGTGGCTCTCTATTTCCTCTCTTGTCATATCTTAAGAGTTTTTTGGTTTCCAAAGTAATTTTAGTGTCCAAACTGAAATCCAAAATTGTAAATGTAAAATTAAAGTGTAATTTTAGTTTCCAAAGTCCTCCATAATTGGGTCCCACCCTATCCATCCAACCCTAAAATGGATTCTCTTTACATGGGTACAGTTCACCCTCCACCAGACACACAATTCTCAGTTGCCTGTGAAAGTCACCTGTCAAATCCTAAGCATCCTTGAAGACCTACCTCAAACCCACTCCTCCTTCCCTAGAGATACCAACTTCTTCTCTACATTTCCAGAACATGTATTACCTGTGCCATACCTTTTGGCATATGACAGAGCCACAATGGGGCTGTACACTCCTTGGGAAAGGGTCTTCACCTTATTCCACACAGACCCAGACCTTCAGCAAATGCTTAAAGGTTTATTGAGGTGGGGAGTCAAAAAGATGAGTAGCAAAAATTAGACAAAAATCCAAACCAAAACCTATTGCCATTGAGTAGATTCCAACTAATAGCAACCCTAAAGGACAGAGTAGAACTGCCCCATAGGGTTTCCAAGGCTGTCAATCTTTATGGAAGCAGACTGCCACATATTTTTACCGCAGAGTGGCTAGTGGGTTTGAACCACTGATGTCTCAGTGAGCAGCCAAGTGCTTAACCATTGCACCACCACAGCTCCCTAAAAATTAGACAAGAACCTCAAAATTGTAATATATGGAGAACTAAGTAAATTCAATAATGAAAAATATACCTAGATTGCTAATGAAAAGCATAGCAAGTCAGGGGGATCCAGCAAGTAATTTAAGAAACAGGTATATTTGAAATGATCATGGAATGTTGGAGAAGCTTCCAAGATAGGGAAATAGGAGGAGTGGGGAGATATTCTAGACTGAAGGTACAAAAACACAATACAGGAACCCTTGATCTCATCCAGCACTCCTAAAGGCCTGGGTGTGAGAGGTAGGAGTTTGATTAAACTGGTTATTATGGATTGAATTGTATCCCCGAAAAGTATGTGTTAACTTGGCTAGGCCACGATTCCCAGTGTTGTGTGGTTGTCCACCATTTTGTGATCTGATGTGATTATTCTATGTGTTGTAAATCCTACCTCTATGATGTTAATGGGTCAGAATTAGAGGCAGTTATGTTAACGAGGCAGGACTCAATCTACAGGATTAGGTTGTATCATGAGTCAATCTTTTTTGACATATAAAAGAGAGGATAGGGACCTCATGCCACCAAGAAAGAATTGCTGGGAGTGGAGTGCATCCTTTGAATGTGCTCTGAAGCTCTAAGAAACTCCTGGACCAGAGGAAGATTGATGACAAGGACCCTCCCCTAGAACCAACAAAGACAGAAAGTATTCCCTGTCTGAATTTGGACTTCTAGCCTCCTAGACTGTGAGAAAATAAACGTCTCTTTGTTAAAGCCATCTGCTCGAGGTATTTCTGTTATAGGAGCATTAGATAACTAAGACACTGATTAACAATTATTAAGGGCTTTACATGGATTAATCAACTTAATTTTCACAAGAACCCCAAGAGGTAATTATCCCATTTTACAGACGAGGCCATTGAGGCGCAGAGAGGGTAAGAGTAACTTGTCACAGCCACACAGGTTGTCACCATCAGAGCCAGGATTTAAACCCAAGCAGCAGGGCTCAGCACCTGAGGTAAAACCAGCTCACCAGACAGGTTTCTGTGTGGCGAGACCCTAGGAGAGGGAGACTAGTTGAGGAGTTTTGAAAAAACCAAGATTGATGATTCTACCATTCCTTACAGGCTGCAGGGTCCCTGGGTGGTGTAAATGGCTAGTGCTCGGCAGCTAACGGAGAGGTTGGTGGTTTACGTCCACCCAGAGATGCCGCGGAAGAAAGGCCTGGTGGTCGACTTCTGGAAAATCAGCCACTGAGAACCCCACGGAGCACAGCTCTACTCTGATGCAACACGGGGTCACCGTGAGTCAAAATCAACTTGACAGCTTTCTTGTTTGGCTACATGATGCATTTCTCATTTTCGTGTTCCAGTTAATATTTGTTTTGCTGTTAAAAATAACTTGAACTTATAAAACCCTCACCGCACTGCTCCCAAATGCCCATCAGTAGGGACCATCAGCCGTTAAAAGGAACCAGGCAGCTCCATTTTGTCGCTATGGAATAATCGCCAAGATGCATTGCCGAGTAACAATGCAAGCTGGAGAACTGGTGGTGGGGGGCAGCGTGGGAGAGACCGCTCTTCATCAGGTGCTTTTTCATGCTTGTCAGCAGTATGTCGTAAACAATTCCTTTTTAGGAAAGAAAGAAAAATGTGCCAAGCCATGCTTTTCAAGTTCAAGGCACAAATACTATAATAATTTTAGGTAACATTTATTTAACACTTAAAAGTATGTCAGGCATGATTCTAAAGCTTTACCTCCCAGATCAATTCATTTCATCCCCACAGCTCTATGGAGTGGTACTTCTACTGGCTGAGGCACAGAGTAGCTTGCTCAAGATCACAGAGCGAGTGAGTGGCCAAGGCAGGTCAGAACCCCACACTGTCTCAGGCACAAGAAGTCTGTTCATAAAGACATAGAACAGCATCTACAATCACTTGGGAACAAATTGGTTTATGTTTTTAAAAATAAAGCACTGCACTCAGAATGACGTCGTTTTAAGCCTAATATAAAACTTTCATCATTTGCTTAAGTTTTTGTAGACATATTTCTAAGTCAACGAAAATGAAACCAAAAGATGCGTAAAGGGAAAAAGGAATAGGGGAAGAAACAGAGAAATAGAAAACGAGGCAGGGAGCAAGGGATTGAGGAAAAGAGGTGGTGGAGAGAGAGAAAGAGAGACGGGGAGAGGGAGAGACACAGAGACAGGAGGACACGTACAAAGATTTCCCTCACTCCCTTCCTGTTTAAGAATTCAATAATTAATCTTTCTATCAAAAGAAAGGAAAACAAAAGCCCAAATTCATGGAAAGTGGATAAATTTGGCATTTAAGCAAACATGCTTCCTTTTTCATAACTAGGTCTACCTTTAAGTATAAAAATTCTTAACAGAAGAAACGCACCCATAAAACCAACTCATTCCAGTCTCCAAAATAAACTTTTATTTTACAAAGGGATGGATCACCCAATAAGCAAGGCAAGCACATGCTTAGGGCATCAACAAAACTGGGGTACCAGTTGTCCAAAACAATGACCCATAGATGCCAAGTAGGACACAAGGAAAAGTGAGTGATGCAGTGGAAGGGAACTGTCAAGGCACTAAATGAAATCGATACCAGCTCCAGTGTGTGTGAATGCGCTGGTCAGAAATAAAGATATGAGGGTGCCCACACGCAAGGTTGTTTAAGCTATGAGGGCCCTACCACTTCAACACCTTCATTGACATTTGTCTCCTACAGTCCCCTTCCATGTAATTGAAACTCCTTATCTCAGCGGGTCTCTTGGGAGTACACTATTTCTTTCTAATAAACAAGAGGTAGGGGTGGACTATCGAGTCTAATACTACATTAACCCAATATGCAACTGGATCCAACATGAGCGGATACTTGGCAAGGGCAGATTATACCAATAGATAACAGGCCTTGATCCATTTTGAGAGAACCATCTTGCATATCCATGTCTGCCGATTCAGCAACTCCAGCCTACTCAGGTAGGCGTGTTTGATTCCATAATAGAAGATAAAATACGATGCATATTTCCCAATGTTGAAATTGCTTTAAGCGTATTCCTAACTCTAACGCAAAACAGAACACTCATTTTCATCCCTAAAGAGACTGAAAAATCCTCAGCATGCAACAACGATTCAAGAAAGACTCAATTCATTATCCTTATTATGTATGGAAGTATATATTCTTCCCAAGCTTAATTATGATGAAATAATTGAAGAATTTGTAAGAGCAAAGAATGGAAATGTTTCTAATTATAACATGTTAGAGATGAAAGATCTATCTAAAAATATTTTGTAATATTTGTTTTCTGATCATTAAATGTTCTCTTATGACATCTTTTCATTTGTTCATTTATAATTAAAGCATTTATTATGAAACAAGCATCAAAATTGAAGTATGTGCCATCTAAAGCAAAATTAGTGAAAGTCAATTTTTGTTGTGGGAGAGCAACAGAATTTTACAATTGTTGAAACAACTTAGTTCACTGACTCACCTTCTTTGTTGTAGAATATGTGGGATTTTTTTCCTAGGAATTGTGGTATATAGTAAAAATCTTAGTATACCACATTCACTAAGAATTTTATGCAGTTCATCTCATTCCGCTAAAATGACATATGGCACTTTTGCGTTCAATCACTAATATTGTAGTCACATTTAAAAAGAAGTTACATCATGGAGTGCTAACACACACACGTATGTATGTATATACTCATATATCCCATTCGAAAGCATGTGTCATAGATTGAATTATGTCCCCCCAAAAATGTGTGCATCAACTTGGTTAGGCTATGATTCCTAGTACTCTGTGGTTGTCCTCCATTTTGTGATTGTAATTTTATATTAAAGAGGATTAGGATGGGGTTGTAACACAGGTCACATCCCTGATCCAATCAATGTAAAGGGAGTTTCCCTGGGGTGTGGCCAGCACCAGCTTTTATCTCTCAAGAGATCAAAGGGAAGCCAGCAGAGAGTTGGGGAACCTCATACCACCAAGAAAGCTGTGCCAGGAGCAGAGCGCGTCCTTGGACCTGAGGTCCTGATGCTGAGATGCTCCCAGACCAAGGGAAGACTGATGATAAGGACCTTCCTCCAGAGCCAACAGAGAGAAATCCTTCCCCTGGAGCCGGTGCCCCAAATTTGGACTTGTAGCCTACTGGACTGTGAGAGAATAAACTTCTCTTTGTTAAAGTCATCCACTTTTGGTATTTCTGTTATAGCAGCACTAGATGACTAAGAGGAGGAGGGACCACGATTATCAGTGTTTAGGGCCCTCACATGCCTCAGTCCAGTTCCTGTATAGACAGGAGAACGTTTATCTTTGCAAAACTTAAAATCCTGTAATTCTCATGTTATATTTTTATGAGTAAGTCGTATTTTGGAGCACTTCTGATTACTAACTTCAGTGAGTGCTTAAAAAAAAAAAAAGCCTGGAAACTACCAAGACTAACACAAATTTCCCAAACAAGGAGGACCTGAGTGTGGACTATAGTAGCCAGGGATATGGCAGATTCCTTCTGAGTCACTACATTTTAAAACAGTTTAAGACATAAACTTCTTCCCGAGCATTCTTATATTGAACTATAAGCCACCTGGAGATGTCGTCCATAACATGCCTCATCATTGTGCTTACTGGCCTAACTAACTCAGAAACATTTTAAAATAAGTTATTTCTCTCATGAATATTTTTACTATACCTGATTTATTTCAGAGATCAAGTAAATAACAACAACAACAACAGTAATAATAACTGCCACTTACGGGCCTTCAGTAGTTGTACTACACCTTTTGGCCCTTGACAGATGCTAAAGGCTGTATATATATTATTTTATTTAATCCTACAATAATTTGGGGGTATTTAGCTCAATTAAAGAAATACTTCTGTATTATAAATAATAATGCCAAACCATAAATATTCCAGTAAAATGTATGTAGCTCACAAGAGTAACTAGACTTCTTCTTAAGTTGGGGTAGGTATTTTCACAAATGGTTCATCTAAAACCACTGTATCCAAGGACATGAAGTCAGTTGCAATTTATAAAGATGATATTTAGAATGCTTAAATGACATATTCTTTGTGAGCATGCTAGTATTATTGTATCCTCAGTTTTATGTTTGAAGATGGATGAAAAAAAACTAAAGCAAGAAAGAAAGGACAGAAGATGTGCCATATGAAGACAGGCCAAAGACTTTTGTCTTTTAACCTGGAGGAAAAAAAGATGAATGAGATTTAAGTGAGAATTGTCTTCATTATATTGAAAATGTATCATGTAGAATTTAATGACAAACTGTCCAAGTGGTACTGTTCCAAAATTTTAACAGGAAAGGTTTAGAGCTAGAACTTCTGAAGAATAAATGTTATGAGACCTAAACCAAAGCAAAGCAAACCAAACGTTGCCATTAAGTCAATTCCAGCTCAGTGACCCTATAAAACCAAAACCATTGCCATCGAGTCGATTCCAACTCCTAGCAACCCTATAGCACAGAGTAGAACTGCCCCACAGGGTTTCCAAGGAGTGGATTTCAACTCTGACCTTTTGGTTAGCAGCCGAACTCTTAACCCCTATGCCACCAGGGTTTTCATGCGACCCTATGGAGACTGTAAAATCTATTTCTATTTAGCCTCTTTTAGCCAACCAATAAGAATGCCCTTCCAAACAATGCAGATCAGGTAAGTCTTACTACTAAATGGGTTCCATTTGGAAGCCTCTTTCAGCCCTAATCAGTTTGCTGGAAGTCAACTCTGACTCATGGTGACCCTGTGTGTGAGAGCAGAACTGTGGCTTATAAGGTTTTCAATGGCTGATTTTTTTTTTTTTTAATAGATTGCCAGGTCTTTCTTCTGAGGAGGTTCTGGGTGACTTGAACCTCTAACCTTTCAGTTAGCAGTCGAGTTTGTCAACCATCTGCACCACACAGGGACTGCCCTTTCTGCCCCAGATTACTTTGATGAACTGTAACCTATGCTGGTAGTGTGGTGCTTAAGTGGTACAGCTGCTAACCAAAAGGTTGGCAGTTCAAATCCACCAGGCGCTCCTTGGAAACTCTATGGGGCAGTTCTACTCCGTCCTATAGGTCGCTATGAGTCGGAATGGACCCAATGGCAACGGGTTTGGTTTTTGTTTGTTTTACTTTTTTAACTTACCAACCATCAGTCAAACTTGACATAGTTCTAGAATAATCAGAGACCCCAGGATGCCCCTGGTACTTCATTCAAAATAAAGCAAACTGTCCTAACAATCCCTGCCTGGGTGATAAAAAGTATTCTTAAACACTTGTTCTCAGAATAGGCCCCAGGGTCTTGCAGGTGGTTTAGGAAGCACAATTTAAGGAAATAAATAAAACAACAATTTGTAAAAATCAGTTCTCTGTCCAGATCGGAAAGAAGCCCCATTCCAAAGTGTCAAATAATTTTAAGTTATTTTAAGTGGTTGTCCAAGCAAAAGCTTTTTAAGCTGACAAGACATGTTCCTTAGAATCTTTAACCTCCAAATAGTCCTTGAACCAAAAACGTTTGGAAAGCCCCACCGCAGGGGGCTCTTCTCTGCGTTTTCTCACACAGAAATAAACCAGGCCTGTCCTCGCCACTCCCTTTTTAAGGCCAACTCAGTGGTAGGAAGGCCACAGGCCAGGCAACCCCGCGGCCTGAGTGAGAGGGACGGCCGGCTCGCGGGGGGGGCCCCCTGATGCTCGCGAGGCACCTCCGGGCCCCCACGTCGCCGGGAAGGACCGCGGGTGGGGACTGGGGTGAGGGTGAGGGTGAGGGGCACCGCAGGCGGAGCCAGTCCTGCCCGTGAGGCCCCAGGTCCTCCCGGGGGCGTCCCGGTGCCGAGGTCCCGCCGCCCGAGGTTCCCAGGGGGGCTGTCCCCGCATCCGGGCCCCGCCGCCGCCGCCGCCAGAGCCGCTTAGCTCTATGACCAAAGAAAACCAACCCCCCGCCGCCGACTCGTAGCGACCCTACAGGGCAGCGCAGAGCTGCCCCCCAGAGTTTCCCAGGAGCGCCTGGCGGATGCCAACTACCAAGCTCCAGGTTAGGAGTAGCGCTTAACCGCCACGCCTGCAGGGCTTCCTGCGCACTATGACTCCAGCTCAGTTGTTAGAACCGGAACAGCAGGTCTCTGATTGTTCCACAGCTTCGTCTAGAGCTCGGGGGCTGCAGGACGTCCCCCTGACTGCTCCCTTGTAAGGACAGAGCCTCTGACAGACACCGGCCAGGCCTGTCCAAAGAGCGTCGCAGGACCCGCCGCGGCCAAGACGGCGTCCCCCAACGGGCCCCAGGCCGGTCAAGACTCTGGGAGGAGAAGGAGGGACCCGGGCGGGCCTCCCTTCGCCCCCCGCACCGCCCGCCCACGCCCCCCGGGCGCGTGTCCGCCCTCGCGCTCCCAGCAGCCCCCCGGGCGCGTGTCCGCCCTCGCGCTCCCAGCAGCCCCCCGGGCGCGTGTCCGCCCCTGAGCTCCCAGCAGCCCCACCCCCGGGCGCGTGTCCGCCCCTGCGCTCCCAGCAGCCCCACCCCTCGGGCGCGTGTCCGCCCCTGCGCTCCCAGCAGCCCCCCGGGCGCGTGTCCGCCCTCGCGCTCCCAGCAGCCCCCCGGGCGCGTGTCCGCCCTCGCGCTCCCAGCAGCCCCCCGGGCGCGTGTCCGCCCCTGAGCTCCCAGCAGCCCCACCCCCGGGCGCGTGTCCGCCCCTGCGCTCCCAGCAGCCCCCCGGGCGCGTGTCCGCCCTCGCGCTCCCAGCAGCCCCCCGGGCGCGTGTCCGCCCTCGCGCTCCCAGCAGCCCCCCGGGCGCGTGTCCGCCCTCGCGCTCCCAGCAGCCCCCCGGGCGCGTGTCCGCCCCTGAGCTCCCAGCAGCCCCACCCCCGGGCGCGTGTCCGCCCCTGCGCTCCCAGCAGCCCCCCGGGCGCGTGTCCGCCCTCGCGCTCCCAGCAGCCCCCCGGGCGCGTGTCCGCCCCTGAGCTCCCAGCAGCCCCACCCCCCGGGCGCGTGTCCGCCCTCGCGCTCCCAGCAGCCCCACCCCCCGGGCGCGTGTCCGCCCCTGCGCTCCCAGCAGCCCCACCCCCCGGGCGCGTGTCCGCCCTCGCGCTCCCGGCAGCCCCCCGGGCGCGTGTCCGCCCTCGCGCTCCCGGCAGCCCCCCGGGTACGTGTCCGCCCGCGCGTTCCTGCCCTCGCCCTTCCCACCCTCACCCCCAACACCGCGTGCGCGCAAGCAAATCGCAGCGAAGCCAAAAAGGCCGGAGAGGCCTGACGGATGCGAGGGAATCCAAGGGAATCTCGGGCCCTGGGAAGCGTTTCACCCCCGCCCGGTGAGGTGGTTCCTAAAGCGCCCTCCTGCCCTGACCACAGAAGCAGGCTGTATCCGGCCTTCAGATCGAAACTGAGTCTGTCCCATCACTTCCCTACTGTTTACACTGTCTTAACGTCAGGGTAACTCCGCAGCTGAAAGTCATAAACAAGGTCCAAGAACAACTAGCACCAGACCCCCAGACATGCGCAGCTAAATCAGAAACCATGTCAAGGAACCAGCAGACTCGCGCCCCGGAAGGAAAAACCCCTGGACTTACGTCATCTGCAAGAGGCTAAGGGTCCGACGGTCGCTTCAGTGCCAGTTCCCAGCCCTGCCCCACAATGAAAAATCAGCAAAAGTCATGAGTTATGTACAGGTTCTTGGTCCTGCTTCCTATGATGCCCTCGTAAAAGCTGGCCTCCTCGCGGGGAGTTTCGGGGAGTCGCCTTGGCGCCTGGAGTCCCGGCACGCTCCTTTACTTGGCCAGCAAAATAAACGCTTTCACTTTGGTTTAACAGCCGTGTCCCGCTTCTGCTCGGACAGTCTGGCCGAGCGGGGACCTGGACCTAGCCTGGTCCTAGTCCGGTTTGGGTGGCTACGCGGGATTGTTGAAAATACTCACCTCTATTTCCTGAATTACAGCACGAGGGGTTTGGATGAAACTGTTCTCCAGAGCCCATCAGAGGGCCTTTGAGCGTCCAAGCAGCCTTCAGCCTGCGGGCTTTTCTAGACTGAAAATGGACACTGCGCTGGGTCTCACCGGAAACCAAGGATCGAGACCCCAGTAGAAAGACCACCAGCAGTGGTTACAATGCGGCTGGAATTAGTGACAGCAGGGGGCGGCGAGGGGTGGGGGGCGCCTGACCAGGAGAGTTGCGAGGGTAAGATAGGTGAGGAGAGAACTGAGCCCAGCAACTACTAGTGGGTGCTCAAAACTTGTTGGGGAATAAAGCCAAGCTGGGTGGGCACCTCACAACTCAGTTCCAGGGCAGTGCAGCATCTGATGGGCTGTGTGAGGGGCATTAAGAAAATTAAGACAGGTGCCCACGCAAATTTCACCTTCTTCTGGAAGGTGCCGGGACCTGCCTTGGTATGCCTGAGGCAGAAATGATAATCAGCCTGACCGCCAAAAACCGAAACCAAACCGGTTGCCATCTAATTGATTCTGATTCATAGCAACCCTATAGGACAGAGTAGAACCACCGAGGAGCACCTGGTGGATTCCAACTGCTGACCTTTTGGTTAGCAGCTGTAGCTCTTAACCACTACACTTCCACCTGACCGCCGGTCAACCACCTTTCATTGAGTAAACACTCATTTAATGAGGCCCAGGACTAGGGTCAGGAGGAATGAGAGATGGGCCCTGGGAATGATGACTGGCATTGTCTTCACCAACACCAATCCTTATGCCACCTCTGAACTGTCAGCCTCTGTCCCAGGTTGGGCTCCCTGGGAAACAGAATTGGAGTTTCAGAGACGTACGTGCAGGTAGAAAGGTCACTGGGAGCTGTCCAGGACCCACGGCCACGGGGGACAGAGGGAAGCTGGACTGCACAGAAGGAAAAGTTGAGCTTCAGTGCAGTTAGGAGCCTTAGTCAATTCCATCGGGAGCTCAGGAGCTGGCCTGGCCTTTCAGAGTGTTCATGAATCAAAGCCAGGGGCCAGCCCTCAACACCCCTGCATCGCCTGGTCACTAACCCTCCAGGGGAGGGCAACCTTGGGCAAAGTAGCTCCCTTCAGTCAAGGGCAGGTCCCACTGAAGGGCAGGTCCCCGGGAAGAGCTCGGCTGTGTTTTCTTCCCTGTTGCACCTCCAGCCTGAAATAGCAGGTGCTCAGTAAATAATTGTTGAGTGAATACATGTATGAATTCTCTGAACACGCCCTACTCTTTCACGTATGCTACTGCCTCTGTCCGCAAACTCCTGCTCATTGCAGTAGTTATCTTTGGAGGTGTGGGCCTTGCTCACAATAATTTCCCTTTTGGGGAATCTGTCCCTTCTCCCATCCACGTAGTCACAACACTGGGGCCTGGACAGCCATACTTGTATTTTGTGATTCTGCCCCAAGGCCATAACCAATTACGGGGGTGGGTGATCTGACTCAAGTTGAGCCAAAGTCTCTGCTTCAGGAATTTGAAATTGGGTTCGGTATTCCAATCTTAGTCTGGGCTTATCTTTAGAATGGATTTTTTTTTTTTTTTTAATTTAGGAGCGATAGGACCATCACCCACCCCTGGAGCCTAAGTAGCAGAAAAAAAAAATCAGGTGTGCAGAGAGGAGAATGAAGCAGACAGCCCTCCAGGTGTGTAGTGGGGTGCTTCCTCCTAGGGCCAGGGCGCTCACTTCCCCGGCTTTTCTATATCGTGTTCTACTTCAGTAGAAACTTAATTAAAATATAACTTTGCTCATAGAAATGAAGAGACACTTCACCAAAGAAGACATTCAAGCACCTAACATGAGGAAATGCTCACCAACACTAGCCATTAGAGAACTGCAAATTAAAACCACAATGACATACCATCTCACCCTGACATTACTGGCACACACACACACAAAAAAAAAACAGAAAATAACGCATGTTGGAGAGGTCGTGGGGAGATTGGAACTCTTACGCACTGCTAATGGGAATGCAAAATGGTACGACCATTTTGGAAAATGATATGGCACTTCCTTAGAAAGCTAGAAATAGAAATACCATGTGATCCAGCAATCCCACTCCTAGGAATATATCCTAGAGAAATAAGAGCCATCATACGAACAGACATATGCACACCCAAGTTCACTGCAGCATTATTCACAAGAGCAAAAAGATGGAAACAACCTAGGTGCCCATCAACAGATGAACAGATAAACGAACTGTGGTACATACACACAATGGAATACTATGCAACAATAAAGAACAATGAAGAATCTGTGAAGCATCTCACGACACGGATGAATCTGGAGGGCATTGAGTGAAATAAGGCAATCACGGAAGGACAAATATTTTATGAGACCACTACTATAAAAACTCATGAAAGATTTACACACAAAAACAATCTCTGATAGTTATGTGGGAGGCAAGAGATGGGGAGGTAAAAACACTAGACAATAAACGGTAACTTTGGTGAAGGGTAAGACAGTACACAATACTGGGGAAGCCAGCACAACGTGACGAAGGTAAGGTCATAGAAGCTCCACAGACACATCCAAACTCCCTGAGGGACCAAATTGCTGGGCTGAGGGCTATGGGAACCATGGTCTTCGGGAACATCTAGCTCAATTGGCATAACATAGTTTATAAAGAAAGTGTTCTTCATTCTAGTTTGGTGAGTAGCATCTAGGGTCTTTAAAGCTCGTGAAGAGCCATCTAAGATCCTCCACTGGTCTCACCCCGTCTGGAGCAAGGGAGAATGAAGAAAACCAAGGACACAAGGGAAAGATTAGTCCAAAGGACTAATGAACCACAACTACCACGGCCTCGACCAGAGTGAGTCCAGCACAACTGGATGGTACCTGGCTACTGAATACTCTGGCAGGGATCACGATAGAGGGTCCTCGACAGAGCTGGAGAACAATGTAGAAGAAAATTCTAACTCAAAAAAAAAAAAAGACCTGACTTACTGGTCTGACAGAGACTGGAGAAACCCCCGAGAGTATGGCCCCCGGAAACCCTTTTAACTCAGTAATGAAGTCACTCCTGAGATTCACCCTTCAGCCAAAGATTAGAAAAAAAATAAAACAAAAGAAGACTAAGTGGGCACACCAGCCCAAGGGCGGGGACAAGAAAGCTGTCAATGGGGGACCTAAGGTCGAGAAGGGGAGAGTGTTGACATGTCGTGGAGTTGGCAACCAATGTCAGAAAACAATATGTGTATCAATTATTTAATGAGAAGCTAGTCTGCTCTGAAAACCTTCATCTAAAGTACAATAAAATATATGTTTATAGCAAATAATAATAATAAAATATACCTTTGCTCACAGAGCTGTCCTTAGCTGCTGTATGAGTCAGCCCCGCCCCCGTGCACTCGAGGTGCGTTGGTCGGGAGGAGACCCAGGCCTCCCTCAAGAAGTCGAGGATTTTACCGCCAGCGCCCCCTTGCTCTTAGAGATAGTATTGTCAGTTTGTTAGTTTGCTGAGGGGGGGTATTTCAACACCAGTAGAGAGTACTCAAACTTAGAATAAACAGCCTTTCTTTAAATGTAATAAATTTAATCTTCTGAAAATCATCCCGCCGCCGCCTCCTCCTTCTCCTAGATGACCTCACTGTCATTATCACATTTAACACAATTAACATTAATTCCCTAACATTAGCTAACCATAGTTCATATTCAAATTTCCCCTATTTTCTACAAAACCTGTTGTATAGCTGTTTTCTTGGACCATGATCAAAGATCATGTGTTACACCCGGTGATGTCTCTTAACTCTCTTTTTATCTGGAACACCTGACCTCATTTTTTCCCATGACATTAACTTTACAAAGAGACCAAACCATTTGTCTTGTGGACGCCAATGTTCCACTGTATTACTTATCTATTGACGCACAGCAGATTATGCAAAACTAGTGGCTTAGAACCCGACACATGTGTCAGTTTGTCGCGCTGTGGTGGCTTGTGTGTTGCTCTGATGCTGGAAGCTATGCTACCAGTATTTCAAATATCAGCAGGATCACCCATGGTGGACAGGTTTCAGTGGTGCTGCCACACTAAGAGACAGACTAGGAAGAAGGACCTAGCAGTCTAATTCTGAAAAAAATTGGCCAGTGAAAACCTTATGAGTAGCAGTGGAACACTGTCCGGCACAGCGCTGGAAGATGAGCCCCTCAGGTTGGAAGGCACTCAACCCAACTGCGGAAGAGCTGCCTCTTCTAAGTAGGGTCAACCTTAAAGACATAGATGGAGTCAAGCTTTCGGAAACCTCATTTGCTTATGTGGCACGAATCGAAATGAGAAGAAATGGCCGCAAATACCCATTAATAATCAGAAGTGAAATGTATGAAATAGGAGTCTAGCAAAGTTGGAAGCCGTCAAAAAGGAAACAGAACACATAAACACCCAGACCCTAGGCATTAGGGAGCTGAAGGGGACTCGCGTTGGCCATTTTGAATTGGACAATCATACGCTCTACTACTTGAAAACCTTGGTGGCATAATGGTTAAGCGCTACGGCTGTTAACCAAGAGGTCGGCAGTTCAAATCTGCCAGGTGCTCCCTGGAAACTCTACGGGGCAGTTCTACTCTGTCCTATAGGGTCGCTATGAGTCGGAATCGACTCGACGGCAGTGGGTTTTTTTGTTTTTATTTATGGTCTACTATGCTGGGAATGACAAATTGAAGAGGATTGGTGTGGCATTCATTGTCAAAAAGAACATTTCAAGATCTACCCTGAAGTACAACACTGTCCGTGATAGGATAATATCCATATGCCTACAAGGAAGACCAGTTAATACGATTGTTACTCAAATTTAAGCACCAACCACTAATGCCAAAGATGAGGAAATTGAAGACTTTTACCAACTTCTGCAGGATGAAATTGATCAAATACGCAGTCAAGATGCACTGATAATTACTGGTGATTGGAATGCAAAAGTTGGACACAAAAAAGAAGGATCAGTAGTTGGAAAATATGACCTTGGTGATAGAAATCATGCCAGAGATTGCATAATAGAATTTTGCAAGACTAACGACTTCTTCATTGCAAATACATTTTTCCAACAATATAAACAGTGACTATACTTGTGGACCTCACCAGGTGGAATATGCAGAAATCAGATTGCCTACCTCTGTGGAAAGAGACCACGGAGAAGCTCAATATTATCAGTTAAAACAAAGCCAGGGGCTGGCTGTGGAACAGACCATCAATTGCTCATATGCAAGTTCAAGTTGAAGGTGAATAAAATTAGTGCACGTCCACGAGCACCAAGATACAACCTTGAGTATATCCCATCTGAATTTAGAGACCATCTCAAGAATAGATTTGACTCATTGAACACTAATGCCTGAAGACCAGATGAGTTGTGGGATGACATCAAGGACATCATACATGAAGAAAGTAAAAAGTCATAAAAAAAAAAAAAGGCTGGAAAGAAATAAAAGTCCAAAATGGATATCAGAAGAAACTCTGAGACTTGCTCTTAAACTTAGAGTAGCTAAAGTGAAGGGAAGAAATGATCAAGTAAAAAATGAACAAGAGATTTCAAAGGGTAGCTAGAGAAGACAAAGTATTGGAACGAAATGTGCAAAGACCTGGAGTTAGAAAACCAAAAGAGAAGAACATGCTCAGCATTTCTCAAACTGAAAGACCTGAAGAAAAAATTCAAGCCTCGAGTTGCGATATTGAAGGATTCTATCAGGAAAATACTGAATGACTCAGGAAGCATCAAAAGAAAATGGAAGGAATACACAGGCTCATTGTACCAAAAAGAATTGGTTGACGTTCAACCATTTCAGGAGGTAGCATATGATTAAGAAATGATATACTGAAGAAATAAGTTCAAGCTACACTGAAGACATTGATGAAAAACAAGTCTCCAGGAACTGATGGAATACCAATTGAGATGTTTCAACAAACGGCTGCAGCGCTGGAGGTGCTCACTTATCTACATCAAAAAATTTGGAAGACGGCTACTTGGCCAACTGGCTGGAAGAGATCCATATTTGTACATTCCAAAGAAAGGTGATCCAACAGAATGCAGAAATTATCGAAAAATATCATTAATATCACACATGTAAAATTTTGCCAAAGATCATTCAAAAGAGGTTGGAGCAGTAGTATATTGACAGGGAACTGCCAGAAGTTCAAGCTGTATTCAGATGAGGACATGGAACAAGGGCTATCATTGCTGATGTCAGACAGATCTTGGCTGAAAGCAGAGAATGCCAGAAAGATGTTTACCTGTGTTTTATTGACTATGCAAAGGCATTTGACTGTGTGGATCATAACGAATTATGGATAACACTGGAAAGAATGGGAATTCCAGAATACTTAATTGTGCTTATGAAGAACCTGTACATAGACCAAGAGTCAGTAGTTCAAATAGAACAAGGGCATACTGCGTGGTTTAAAATCAGGAAAGGTCTGTGTCGGAGGTGTATCCTTTCAATATATATGCAACCTGAACAAATAATCCGAGAAGCTGGACTATATGAAGAAGAATGCAGTATTAGGGTTGGAGGAAGATTCATTGACAACCTTCGATATGCAGATGACACGACGACTTGCTTGCTGAAAGTGCGGAGAATTTTACTGATGAAGATCAAGAAGACAAAAATCCTCACAACTGGACCAATAAGCAACATCATGATAAAAAGAGGAAAGATTGAAATTGTCAAGGATTTCATTTTACTTGGATTCACAATCCATGCCCATGGAAGCAGCAGTCAAGAAATCAAATGTAAGGGACTACAACTACCATAACCTCCACCAGGCTGAGCCCAGTACAATTAGATGATACCTGGCTACCACCACCAACTGCTCTGACAAGGATCACAACAGAGGGTCCCAGACAGAGCTGGAGAAAAATGTAGAACAAAATTCAAACTCACCAAAAAAAAAAAAAAAGACCAGACTTATTGGTCTGACAGAGACTGAAGAAACCCTGAGAGTGTGGGCCACAGACGCCCTTTTAACTCAGTACTGAAGTCATTCCTGAGGTTCACCCCTCAGCCAAAGATTAGACAGGTCTATAAAACAAATAACACAGGTAGTTCAATCATGTATATGAGACTAAATGGGCGCACCAGCCCACAGGTAAGGACAAAAGGCAAGAAGGGACAGGAAAGCTGAACGAATGGAAATGGGGAAGCCAAAGTCAAGAAGGGGTGAGTGTTGACACATCGTGGGGTTGGCAACCAATGTCACAAAACAATATGTGTATTAATTATTTAATAAGAAACTAATTTCCTCTGTAACTTTCACCTAAAGCACAATTTAAAAAGAAAGGGAAGAAATCTAAACGATGTACTGCATTGAGGAAATTTGCTGCAAAAGACCTCTTCAAACTGTTAAAAAGCAAAAATGTCACTTTGGGGACTAAGGTACGCCTGACCCGACCCATGGTTTTTTCAATCACCTCATAGGCATTAGTCCAGTTAATACAACTATTATTCACATTTATGCAACAATCACTAATGCCAAAGGTGAAGAAATTGAAGATTTTTACCAATTTCTGCAGTCTGAAATTGATTGAACATGCAATCAGGATGCACTGATAATTACTGGTGACTGGAATGTGAAAGTTGGAAACAAAGAAGGATTGGTAGTTGGAAAATATGGCCTTGGTGATAGAAATGATGCCAGAGTTCGCAGGATTGAATTTTGCAAGACCAACGACTTTTTCGTTGCAAATACCTTTTTTCACCAACATAAATGGTGACCACACACATGGACCTTGCCACATGGAATACACAGGAATCAAATCGACTATGTCTGTGGAAAGAGACGATGGAAAAACTCAATATCATCAGCCAGGACAAAGTCAGGGGCAGACTGCAAATCAGACCATCAATTACTCATATTCAAGTTCAAGCTGAAACTGAAGAAAATAAAACAAGTCGATGAGAGCCAAAGTACGACCTTGAGTATATCCCACCCGAATTTAGAGACCATCTCAAGAATAGATTTGATGCTTTTCACACTAATGACCAAAGGCCAGACGAGTTGTGGAATGACATCAAGGACATCATATATGAAGAAAGCAAGAGGTCATTAAAAAGATGGGAGAGAAAGAAAAGACCTAAATGGATGTCAGAAAAGGCTCTGAAACTTGCTCTTGAACGTCGAGTAGCTAAAGAAAAAGGAAGAAATGATGAAGTAAAAGAGCTAAACAGAAGATTTCAAAGGGTGGCTCACGAAGACGAAGTTAAGTATTATGATGACATGTGCAAAGATCTGGAAATAGAAAACCAAAGGGGAAGAACATGCTCAGCATTTCTCAAGCTGAACACTAAAGAAAAAATTAATTTAAACATTGAGTTGCAGTACTGAAGGATTCTAAAGGGAAAATATTAAACGACACAGGAAGCATCAAAAGAAGATGGAAGGAATACAGAGTCATTATACCAAAAAGAATTGGTCGACCTTCAACCATTTCAAGAGGTAACATATGATTGGGAACTGAAGTTACTGAAGGAAGAAGTCCAAGCTGCACTGAAGGCATTAGTGAAAAACAAGGCTCCAGGAACTGATGGACTACCAATTGAGATGTTTCAACAAACGGATGCAGCGCTGCAAGTGCTCACTCTTCTATGCCAAGAAATTTGGAAGACAGCTACCTGGCCAACCGAGTGGAAGAGATCCATATTTATGCCTATTCCCAAGACAGGTGATCCAACCGAATGCGGAAATTATTGAACAATATCGTTAATATCATACGCAAGCAAAATTTTGCCAAAGATCATTCAAAAGTGGCTGCAGCAATATATCCACAGGGAACTGCCAGAAATTCAAGCCAGATTTAGAAGAGGACTTGGAACCAGGGATGTCATCATTGATGTCAGATGGATCCTGGCAGAAAACAGAGAATACCAGAAAGATGTTTATCTGTGTTTCATTGCTTATGCTAAGACATTCGACTGTGTGGATCATAACAAATTATGGATAACATTGCAAAGAATGTTCTGGAATTCTAGGAATTCCAGAACACTTAATTGTGCCCATGAGGACCCTGTAGGTAGATCAAGAGGCAGTTATTCAGACAGAACAAGGGGTTGCTGAGTGGTTTAAAGTCAGGAAAGGTGTGTGTCAGGGTTGTATCCTTTCACCATACCTATTCAATCCGTATGCTGAGCAAGAAACCTGTGAAGCTGGACTATATGAAGAGAACGGGGCATCAAGATTGGAGGAAAACTCATTAACGACCTGTGTTATACAGATGACACATCCTTGCTTGTTGAAAGTGAAGAGAACTTGAAGCACTTACTGATGAAGATCAAAGACCACAGCCTTCATTATGGATTACTCCTCAACATAAACAAAAATCCTCACACCTGGACAAATAAGCAACATCATGATAAACGAAGAAAAGATTGAGGTTGTCAAGGATTTCATTTTACTTGGATCCACAATCAACAGTCATGGAAGCAGCAGTCAAGAAATCAAAAGATGCATTACATTGGGCAAATTTGTTGCAAAAGACCTCTTTAAGGTGTTGAAAAGCAAAGATGTCGCCAAGGCATGGTGTTTTCAATCGCATCAAATGCATGTGAAAGCTGGACAATGAATAAGGAAGACTGAAGAAGAACTGATGCCTTTGAATTGTGGTGTTGGTGAAGAATATTGAATATACCATGGACTGCCAAAAGAACAAGCGAATCTGTCTTGGAAGAAGTACAACCAGAATGCTCCTTAGATGCAAGGATGGTGAGATTACATCTCACATACTTTGCACATGTTGTCAGGAGGGATCAGTCCCTAGTGAAGGACATCATCCTTGGTAAAATAGAGGGTCAGCGAAAAATAGAAAGATCCTCAACCGAGATGTACTGACACAGTGGCGGCAACAATGGTCTCAAGGATAGCAACAATTGCGAGAGTGGTGCAGGACTGGGCAGAGTTTCATTCTGTTGTGCGCAGGGTCACTATGAATCGGAACTCACTAGATGGCACCTAACAACAACAACAACATATGCATTCAAAAGAAAGCTGGACAATAAGAAAGACCAAAGAAGAATTGATACCTTTGAACCATGGTGATGGCGAAGAATATTTAATACTCTATGTACTGCCGGAGGAACAAACACATCTGACTTAGAAGAAGTACAGCCAGAATGCTCCTTAGAAGCAAGGATGGTGAGACTTCATCTCATGTACTTTGGACATGTTGTCAGGAGGGATCAGTCCCTGGAGAAAGACATCATGTTTAGTGTTTTGTTCTGTTGTGCGTAGGGTCACTATGAGCCGGCACCAAACAACAGCGACAACGCTGGCCTAAAACAAGACCAGCTACTGTCCCGTTGACTCCGACCCGTGGCAACCCCATGTGCCGGAACAGAAATGTGTTCCACAGGGTTTTTAACGGCTCATTTTTCAGAAGTAGATCACCAGCTCTTTCTTCGGACGTGCCTCTGCATGGACTAGAACCTCCAACCTTTTGGTTAGCAGTCAATCGCATTAATTTTTTGTACCACCCAGGGACTCCAAGGGGATATTAAAGTATTTTGATTCCTTTCTCGAATAATCTTTTTTCTTGTTGTTATTGGAGAATAACATCCATATACAAAAGTACATAAATCACATATGCGCAGCTTGATGAATTATCTCAAAATGATCCCATTTGTGTAACTATCATCTAGATCATACACTAGATCTTTATCAGCAACCCAGATGCTCCATTCATGCCCTCCCTCAGTTACTCCTTCCTTTCTCCCTAGAAGTAACCATTGTCTTGATTTCTAACACTGTAGGTTAGTACTGCCTAATAACGAACTTCGTATAAATAGAATCATGCGCTATGTATTCTTCTGTGTAGCTTCTTTCATTCGCCATCGTGTTTGTGTGCAGCAGTGGTTTGTACATGTTTATTGCTGTGCGGTATTGCACTGACTGGATGGAAGGAGAAAGGATTTACAGGTGTAGGTTCAATGAGGTTAAATAAAATCCCCGTAGCCCTGAATTTGAATTGAAAGCATTACTGTGAAGTCATGATGTATTTCGTCTTTAAAAGATATGTATTTACTAGCTCTGGCTGCTCAAAAGGCATAGCAACAATGGCCAACCCAGTGACAGTGAAGAGCCCTAGTGCCCAGGTTGTCCTCTCTTAATACCATTTTCCGCTAAAAGGAACTAAGGTCCCATGCAGAAGTGGCTAATTCAAAGTCTGTGACAAGACATCCTGTCACTAGAAAGCAAGGAAACTATCAAAATCTACCAGGACCACATCAAAAGGACTCAGGAGTCACTCACCTCAAACAGGATCTCACTGGCCAAAGAATAACCTGAGCATCAAGAGGAATAACTATAAAACATTGAAACACATCACATGTGTTTATCTCTATGTGTTCATAATGATACTTTAAAAAAAAATCACTGGTTACCTTTAGAGACTCTAGGGACCCTACTCATTATTTTGAAAATGAATAAAGGGTAAAACTCAAGCCTTTGTCCTGATTTTCCTGTACAGACTGTTCCTCCAGGCAACCAGACAGTTAATGAGGGGAAGTTTTTCTTTTAGAATGATTCCAGTTAATGAATACGAAGGAGACCTGGTGACACAGTAGTTAAGAGCTCGGCTGCTAACTGAAAGGTCAGTGGTTCAAACCCACCAGCCCCCTCCACAGGAGAAAGATGTGGCAGTCTGCTTCCGTAAAGATTACAGCCTTGGAAACCCTGTGGAGCAGTTCTACTCTGTCCTGTAGGGTCACTATGAGTTGGAATCGCCTTGATGGCAATGGTTATGGGATGGGTAGTGTCTTAGGCTGGGTTCTCTGGAGAAGCAAAATCAGTAAATCATATAAATATATATAAAAATAGAGAGAGATTTATATCAAGGAAACAACTCACATGATTGTAGAGGCTGGAAAGTCCCAAGTCTGTGAATCAGGATAGAGGCTTCTCCTGATTCACGTAGCTGTAGGGGCTGGTGAACCCAAGATTGGCAGGTCAGAAAGCAGGTGTAATGGATTGAACTGTGTCCCCCAAAAATACGTGTCAGCTCTGTTAGGCCATGTGTAGTTGTCCTCCATTTTGTGATTTTCCTCTATGTTATAAATCATTATCTTCACCTGTGGTTAAAAGGATTAGGGTGGGGTTGTAACAGTACCGTTACCCAGGTCGCCTCCCTGATCCACGGTAAAAGGAGTTTCCCTGGGGTGTGGCCTGCACCACCTTTTATCTCTCAAGAGATAAAAAGAAAGGGAAGCAAGCAGAGAGTTGGGGACCTCATACCACCAAGAAAGTAGCTCCAGGAGCAGAGCGTGTCCTTTGGTCTCAGGGTCCCAGTGCCTGAGAAGCTCTTCAACCATGGGAAGATTGAGAACAAGGACCTTCTTCCAGAGCCAACAGAGAGAAAAAGCCTTCCCCTGGAGCCAACACCCTGAATTTAGACTTGTAACCTGCTAGACTGTGAGAAAATAAATTTCTCTTTGTTAAAGCCGTCCACTTGTGGTATTTTCTATATGGCAACACTAGATGACTAAGACAGCAGGGATCTTGCTCACAGGCTGTAAAGACTGACAAATCTCAAGATTGGCAGGTAAGCCACTAGCTCAAGTCCCAAGAACCAGAGGTCAGACGCACAGGAGGCAGCTGCAGAATCCAGAGCAGGCAAAAGCCAGAAGTCCACTTATATTTTGATGCAGGCTACACCCCCAAGGAAATCCGCATTCAACTGATTAGCTACTCATAGCAGATCCCATCATGGGGGTGATTACATATAAACACTGAGATTCATGGCCCAGCCAAGCTGACATACAATCCCAACCATCACAGTCTACCCCTTGTCAATTTGGCCCCTGTACACATCTACCCAAACCATACATAATTTCTGAATAAAGACAATTACAAAGTCATACTTGTGCCCAACATGATACAACTAGACAAATGTACAACAGAAAATGCACTAGTCCCGTTTACATCTTATATTTTATAAGTGAAGAAAACAAAAATATTTGATGCACACATACAAAGCAGAAATACTCATAAGAATTACAGTCCTCGTTTCTGCAGCTGGTCATGTGAACGTAACTGGTATTTAGAACTACCTTCTTCCACCACCCATTCTGTATTCCCTTTGCCCTAGGCAAACACCTCAGCTAGTCGTGGTTCATTACCTGACGGAATGATGCAAACCTTCATTCCTGAAGGATCTGGGCTATTAGTAGTCACGTTAGAATTGGGTTGCTATAGTTTTCCATTGACTTTAATCACAGGGCATGGTAGTCCTAAGAGAGGCCCTAAGGGATCTCCTGCATTCCAGACATACTCTTTACCTCCATTATGTAATATCAATCTGAATTCCTCTTGTTAATCAGGATCAATCACAGCAGCCAGTATGGTAACCCCCTTCTTTGCCTGTTGTTCCAAAGGCATAAGGAGCCCAAAGCGGCCAGGTGGCATTCTTAGCTTCCAGTTCAATGGAAGCAGTGATGTGTCTCCAGGTGGGAGCATTTCTTCCTTTGGAACTAAGACTTCTAGATCTGCAGAGCATAAGGTCATGGGGACAGGAAGCAAAATCTTGCAAGTGGGTCACTAGGGGTAATAGTGAGTGGTGCCACTCCCATGTCTACCCCTTGATTCCTGGACCCATGAGAAAGAGCACCATATAGTGGATGCTGGCTTAGAGCATGTACAATCTCCTGGAGAACGTTGCCCCAAGCCTGCAATGTCTTGCCACCTAGCAGGTGCCATAATTGTGTCTTTAGGAGACCATTCCATCGTTCTATCAAGTCAGCTGCTTCAGGATGATGGGAAACATGGTAAGACCAGTGAATTCCATGACCATGGGCCCACTGCCACACACTTCATTTGCTGTGAAGTGAGTTCCTTGATCCTAGACAATGCTGTGTGGGATACCATGACGGTGGATAGGGCATTCTCTAAGTCCATGGATAATAGTTTTGACAGAAGCATTGTGTGCAGAGCAGGCAAATCCATATCCAGAGTAAGTGTCCAACCCAGTAAGGACAAAATGCTACCCTTTCCATGATGGAAGTGGACCAATGTAATCAACGTGCCACCAGGTTGCTGGCTGATCACCTCTAGGGATGGTGCCATATCAGGGACCCAGTGTTGGTCTCTGCTGCTGGCAGATTGGGCACTCAGCAGTGGGTGTAGCCAAGTCAGCCTTGGTGAGTGGAAGTCCATGTTGCTGGTCCCATGCATAACCTCCATGCCTGCCACCATGGCCACTTTGTTCATGAGCCCATTAAGCAGTGATGGGAGTAGCTGGGGAAAGATGACTGATTTCCACAAAACCCATCATCCTATTGACTTGATTGGTAAAATTCTACTCTGCTGAGGTCACCCTTTGGTGTGCATTCCCATACAAATATCTTCACTTCTTTGGCCCATTCAGAGAGGTCTACCCACAAACTTCTTCCCCATAAATCCTTGTCTCCAATTTTCCAATCATGTTCCTTCCAAGTTCCTGACCATCCAGCCAAACCATTGGCCACAGTCCGTGATTCAGTATACAATCACACATCTGGCCATTTCTTCTTCCAAGCAAAACGAACAACCAGGTGCACTGCTCAAAGCTCTGCCCATTAAGAGGATTTCCCTTCACTGCTGTCCTTCAGGGAGGTCCCAGAAAGGGGCTGTAGTGCTGCCACTCTCCACTTTTGAGTGGTGCCTGCATATTTTGCAGAATTATCCATAAACCAAGCTTGAGTTTTCTCTTCTTTAGTCAACTGATCCTAAGGAACTCCCCATGAAGCCATGGGTGCAGACTGGGAGATGGAAGGTAATGTGACAGGAGGGGAGGCCATGGGCATTTAGGCCACTTGGTCATGCAACTTACTTGTGCCTTCCGGTTCTGCTCAGGCCCGGTCTTGTAAATACAACTTCCATTTAATGATGGAGTGCTGCTGTGCACATGCGACTTTATGACTCTGTGGGTCAGACAACACCTAGTTCATGATGGGTAGCTTGGCCACATGGTGACTTGGCATCCCATGGTTAAGTGTTCAGTCTCTACTAAGGTCCAGTAACAAGCCAAAAGCTGTTTCTCAAAAGGAGAGTAGTTATTTGCAGGATGGCAGGGCTTTGCTCCAAAATCTTAAGGGTCTGGGCTGTGATTCACCAATAGGGGCCTGCCAAAGACTCCAAACAACATCTCTATCCTCACTGACACTTCAGGCACCATGGGACCAGCTGGATCATATGGTCCAAGTGACAGAGCAGCTTGCACAGCAGCCTGAACCTATTGCAGAGCCTTCTCTTGTTCTGGGCCCCATTCAAAACTAGCAGCTTTTCGAGTCACTTGATGAATAAGCTGAAGTTGTTGTTGTTGTTGTTGTTAGGTGCTGTCAAGTCGGTTTCAACTCATAGAGACCATATATACAACAGAACGAAACACTGCCCAGTCCTGTGCCATGGTCACAATCGTTGTTATACTTGAGCCCATTGTTGCAGCCACTGTGCCAAGCCATCCCTTTGAGGGTCTTCCTCTTTTTCACTGACCCTCTACTTTTCTAAGCATGATGCCCTTCTCCAGGGACTCATCCCTCCTGATAACATGTCCAAAGTATGTAAGATGTAGTCTCGCCATCCTTGCCTCTAAGGAGCATTCTTGTTGCACTTCTTCTGAGACAGGTTTGTTGGTTCTTTTGGCAGTTCATGGTATAGTCAACATCCTTCACCAACACCGCAATACAAAGGTGTCAGTTCTTCTTCAGTCTTCCTTATTCATTGTCCAGCTTTCCCACGCATGTGACCCAATTGCAAACACCATTTAGAGGAGAGAAAACCAAGTCTTGTCCAAGGTCATACAGCTAGTGTGTGTCCCAGAAAGCCATGGTCCCTTTGGGAACCTTGTCAAGTGTCTTGGGACTAAACGTTTGTGATTGTCACAGCCGTGCTTTGCGGGACCTGTCAGGTGGGTGCCAGGTACCAGAAGGAGACCTCAAGGACACCCAAGGGTGGCCTATGACTTTACAGAGGTTTTTCAAAACTGGGATGTGACCCTGGTAGAAACCCTGGTAGCGTAGTAGTTAAGAGCTTCGGCTGCTAACCAAAAGGTCAGAAAGTTCGAATCCACCAGATGCTTCTTGGAAATTCTATGGGGTGGTTCTACTCTTTCCTATAGGGTCTCCATGAGTCAGAATTGACTTGAGAGCGACAGGTTTTTTGGGGGGCGGGATGTGACCTTGATGGTATGTTGGCTTCGGGGCAGCCTCAGGTAAGATTTATTTTCCAGTATACGCATTCAGTGAACCTTCCTGGGGTAGGGGCCTGTTATGTGCCTGGCCACGAGCAGGCTGAGGTGAATGACAGCCAGCAGGGTGCTGCTCCTACAGAGGGTGCTGTTCACAAAAGCCGCCATGGGAATGGCTCCCCCTCAACTGGAGGTGAGCAAATAGAGGCCGAGCCCAAGCGGGGAACATGCATTCCAGAAGGAGAGACTGCCAATAGACAGGTAAACAGACAAGCCACTCTTTAGACATTCTAGAAATGGAATAAAAATAAGCATACAGGCTGCTCTGAGACAGGCTCACACACGGTACCTGCTCCAGAGACAGCGGTTGGGAAGCAGCTCTCAGAAGGTGATGAGGGGCACGCTGTGGTAAAATGGAAACTGCACTCAATTGGGCATGAACACCTGGGTTCAATTCCTGACCCTGCTGGCTGAGTGGTCTTGGACAAGTCCCTCCCTGTTAGACTCCCCTAGCAGACAAGGCCTTAGATCTCTGCCCTGTTCACCCTGTAGGCTGGTAGGAGCAAGATGGGGAATGTGACTTCAGCTTACAAAGTATCAAACGAGGTGACATGTAAAAGCTGGAGTGACCTGTAAAAGCTGGAGTGACCGTGGGGCTGGGCAAGCTGTGGAGTTAATTAACCCTTCTGGCTGGGAGGGGGGCAGTAGGGAGTGGTAGGGGGTGCGTGCATTCCATTCTGGAGGGAGAGTGAGGCCAGGGACAGCCTTCCTCCCCCTCCCTTCCTTCCTTCCATCACTCATTCATTCGCTAGTTCATTCAATGTAACAAACCTTTCCTGAGGCCCTGCCATGTTCCAGGCCTAGGTGCTTGGGTTGGACAGTGAACAAGACAGACACGTTCTTATCCCTGGTGTGGGCTGACATCGTAGAGGGGCACTGGCCGGTGACAGTCCACAGGTGAGAGCACTGTGGAAGAACAGAGAGGGGTAAGGGGGTCTGGTGTGGGGCAGGCCGCAGACCACCTCATGGAGAAGGTGACGAGGTGACTTTTGGGCACAGGGCAGGAGGTGAGGAGCTGGTCATGGGGACCTAGGAGGAAGGCAGCCCTGTGGAGGGGCTGCCAGGGATACCCTGGGGCACGAGTTTGCTTTGGCACCTAGGGGAAACGGCAGGGAAGCAGAGGCGCAGGGGCTCAGAGAGCCGGGGTAGGGAGGGATAGCCTGGGAGCTTTGGTCAGTTGCCTAAGGACAGCGGGCTAGTGCTGGGTGTCTGTCTGGCCACTGAAACCTGCTGGCTGGGAGGAACTGAAGCTCAGGCCCCGGCACAAGCAGCGCTGAATTTGGGATAGGATGTTCAGCCGCTTTGCTTTTAAAAAAGAAAATGGGCAAGAGAAGGCTTTCGAGTAGGTTGCCCGCATTGAAAGTAGAAAGATTTTATGGGGAAAGGGGAAGTCTGCCTTCCCCACAGGCACCAACCGGCCTGAGTGGACCTGCTCCGCTGCCCTGTGAGTGGGCGCTGTGCCCATCTGTGGCCAAGGGGATAATGCCACACTGGCCTGTAACCTTGGACACCAGCAGGGGAGGGAGGGAGCAGGCTGAAGAGGTTTCTGAGCTGACCCTTCTTCGATTTGAACCTCCACCTCCCTGGTGGCCACTAGAAAGCCCATGTGCACATTTCCGGCTCAAGCTGGAGTGAATAGTGGGCACACCAGCCGTGACCTTGCACTCCCAAGTACAGAGCCAGCAAGGACCTGGGGAGGGTTGGTAGTCAAATCACCACATAGGTGGTTTCCCACCTGGGGAGAGGGTGCCCCGTCGATCCGTGGGAGCCCTGCCCAAGAGCCCTGTAAGTCACCCCCAGCGAGGAGAGGAGGGGAGGAGCTAATAGGTGGGGAGCACCCTGGACCTCGGGAACAACTTGTTTTGTGCAGGGCCCCTGCCCATGGTGGTCACTTCCGGCACCTGGAAGGCTGGGAGCCAGGAGCACTGGGGAGAAGGGAGTCGGCTGCTGTGAAGGGTCGGGGGTTGGAGGCTGGACCCAGCAGGCCCAGTGAGCTACACAGAGGCTCTGTTTGTTCCAAAAGAAAAGGGAAGCTCTTGGAGGGTTTTAACTGGAAGGCTGCCCTCTGATTAGGTTTTCTTTTCCAAACTGGCATCTGAGCCCAGCTCAGGCTATACCTAGTCCAGGGGACAGAGGGTAGGGGGTGAGGGTCGGGGGGCCATGGACCTGGGTGCCATCTAGGCAGCCCCTGCTTCTGTATTGCTGTTGGTAGGAAGTTTTTTAAGGGGTCAAGGCATCACTAGGACGTGGTAGAACAGAGGTTCTCCTGCTGGGGGCCTAGAAATCATGCGTTTCTCAGGAGGACTCCCAGAGTGCTCTGAGGGTGTAGCGAGGGGACCATTTGTTATCCCTAAGACTGAGGGCCTTCTTCATCCTATTCCCTGGGGTCCTCAGCCTAAGGGGCAAGTACCCCAACCTTGTAACAGGAGAGAGGCCCAGTTTCTAGAAAACAGACCAGTTAGAAGAGAAGTGTCTACTTGGCCCTCATTTTCTTTTGTGTGCCCACTCTGGGGAGCCCAGGAGGCAGGGGTGGCTCCCCAGGGTGCTGAGGAGTCTCCAGACAGCAGTGCAGGGTAACGGGGGCAGACAGGCAGCAGTGCAGGGTCACGGGGGTAGACAGGCAGCAGTGCAGGGTCACGGGGGCAGACAGGCAGCAGTACGGGGTCAGGGGAGCAGACAGACAGCAGTGCGGGGTCAGGGGGGCAGACAGACAGCAGTGCGGGGTCATGGGGGCAGACAGGCAGCAGTGCAGGGTCACGGGGGCAGACAGACAGGCGGGGCAGGAGGGACTGCCTGACCTGGGGCTCTGAAGGAGATGGAAGGAGGACCGCAAGGGCCACACTGAGATACTGGGGCGCTATCCCGAGGTTGGGGGTGGACATAGGAGTGACGCATGGCAGGGGTGGGTTCTGGAATGTTCCTCAGGTAGCTGTGAGAAGGGGGGTGGCAGGCCAGGTGGGGCTAGAGTCAGGAGTCGGGCTAGGAGGTGAGAGGGGACCAGGCCTGGGCCAAAGCAGAGCCTGTGGGGGTCGGGGGTGGACAAAGACCATTATTATTGGCTATGGCAGAGGAGGGAAGAGGGGAGAGCGCTGAGAACACATCCAGCACTCAAAACCATTTTCTTTATATAAAATGGTTTTATATAAAGAGTTTGGAACCCTTGAGGGTTGCAGCTGGGGAAGGGGAGTCTCTCAGGTCAGGGGCTCGGCTGCATGGGCAGTCAAATCCATACCTCCCACTGAGACCGCCTGGTGGGGCTGACATCCGTCTCCTGTGAGCGTTGAGAGACATAAGTTCTCGAAAATCCCCCACTGCACGGCTGCTGGCATTGGCGTTCCTGGAATCTGGATCTAACTGAGAAAGAAACTGTGAGCCCGTCTCTCTCACTTCCAAACTTCCGGTGCCTCTTGCTCTTGGGTCCGATGGTGCACTTCTGTTGTGTGCCGGGTCAGGACCGGATCCCATGGAAGTCTTGGGAGAACAGGAGGACTTGGCCAAAGGGAGAAGGAGCAAAGGCCTCAGGACAGAGGAACCAGCAATGGGCCCGTCCAGCAGCTGGAGCCCAGGCCCTGAGGGAGGAGGAAGAGGAGGGCAGTAAGCCCCAGTGGGCCGTCATCTGTGACCTTGGTCACCTGTGCACAGGTGGTCGGGGCAGCGCTGAGGCCAACCGATGCCTCTGCCTTGCTTTCCTTTGGCTGAATGGCTTAAAACTGCAGTGACCAAAACTGCCAGTTATGTGGTCCTTGTAAATATTTCAAGTCATGAAATCGTGAAAAAGAGCCTTTATTAACAATTAGACATATTTATCAATTTATCATCTAAAACTTTCACAATCTCTAATTAAAGGGAAAACCCTAGTAATTACAGAAGGAGCTTCCCCTAATGTTTCTGTAGATTTTTGCCTTTGAGTCAATACCAACTCATAGCGACCCTAGAGGACAGAGTGTAACTGGCCCCGCAGAGTTTCAGAGGAGCACCTGGTCAGCACCCATTCCTTCGAAGCCCCACCCACCCCCACCCCCGCGTGCCCCTTTTGGACCATGCCCCACCCACCCCAAGGTAAGCGTCTGTTTATCCACTCAACAAGTACCAGTTGAGCACTTACTGTGTGGCCGGGGCTGCTCTAGCTCCTACACCAGGGAGACCAAACACGGAAGCTATGTTGTAGGGAGGCGCAAAGAAGAAAAAAATGGCCACTGAGTGGATTCTGACTCATTATGACCCCAGGTGATTCGGAGTAGAACTGCACTCTGTAGGGTTTTCAATGGCTGCGAGCTTTTAGGAGATTGCCAGGCCTTTCTTCTGAGGCACCTGTGGGTAGATTTGGGTGGTTAGTAGCCGGGCACTCAACCATCTGCGCCACCCAGGGTCTCTGTAGGGAGGACAACAGGCCTCTGCATGAAAGTGGTGTTTGAACACAGGCTTGTAGGAAAGGTGGAAGTGGCCTTACTTCTCAGCTTTGTCACACTGGTGCCCCCTGAACTGTAGGTTGTTTCGTGTGGTTAGTTTACGCACCGTGTGTAACTGGAGTCACCTTGTACGTATTTTCCATGCCCTTCTTGTGACGCAGCATCGCGTTTGGGGCATCTCGTGGGCCCCTGAGCTCTGCTTCCGTCTCCCCGCTGGATGTTCTCCTGCAGCCACACTGTGGTCTGCTTGCCCAGGCTCTGGCTGACAGCGGGGGCTCCCAGGATTTTGCAATCACCTGCATCCTGCAGGAAGTGTTGTTTACACATCTCCTGACACCCCCAAGCAGGCACAGCTGCTGCTGGAGGGGATACTGCCCAGCAGTGGAACCACTAGGTCCCCTCTTGCTCAGGGGAGGCTGAGCTGTTGTCACCTATCAGGCTGACTGGCAGAGAGCCGAGTAACTGCCTGAAGCCAGTGGCCACGCAGGCCTTTCAAATTCTCCAAGGTTCCGTTTCTCCCTCAGTGTCTCTTTGACAAATGGAGACACGATTCTTGGTTACTGAAGGATCTGCGTGAACATTGTAAGGTTCTCGGAGGTGGGGTGGCTGGGGTGCAGCGCTGTACCCGTGATCAAGGCTGTGCTCCAGCTCTGCTCCAGCTGAATCCCAGGAGTCGGATCCAGCTGAGCAAATCAGGGCAGAAGTCCAGGCAGAAGAAATGGGTACATATATATCTGTAGGCATATGTACATACAGGTATGTGTATGCATGCATGTATGGCCGTATACATAATAAACTACACGGGACAAAGTTACACAGACATAATCAAACAGCTTGTGAGATTGGTTTCCTGGGTGCAAAGGCTTAGGACCATAGTCCGTGGGACAGCTCAGTTAATTGGCATACTATAGTTCATAAAGTGTATGTTCTACATCCCAATGTGGTGAATACTGTCTGGGGTCCTAAAAGCTTTTGAGTGGCCATCTAAGGTGCAACTACTGGTCTCTACTTATCCAGAACAAAAGAGAAATAGGAAACCAAAGACTCAGAGAAGAAAGTAGTCTTCAGGACTACTACATGAACCACGGCCTCATCTACCCTGAGACCAGAAGAACTAGATGGTGCCCGGCTACCACTACTGACCACTGCCAACCATTCTGATCAGGGCCACGCTAGATGGATCCTGAGGGAACAGGAGAAAAATGTGAAGCAGAATTCAAATTCTTAAAAAGTCCAGACTTACTGGACCCGTTGAGACTAGAGGACTCCCCAAGACTATCACCCTCAGATACTCTTTAAACCTTAAACTGGAATTACCCCTCGAGGTCACCTTTTAGCTGAATAACAGATAAACTCATAAAATAAAGAATATCACCTGAGAGTAATGAGTTCCTTGAAAAAATCATCTTTATGAGACCAAATGGTCAAAAATTACTCTAAAGCAAAGACTAGAAGGAAACGGGACAAGGAAACTAGAGTATTGGAAATGGTACAGCCAGAATGGAATGAATGAGAATGAGGACACATTGTGGAGAATGTAACCCATATCACTGAATAATTTGTGTAGAAATTGTTCAATGGAAACCTAATTTCTGCATAAACTTTCACCTTAAACACAATAAAATATTATTAAAAAAAAAAAAAAGAAGAAGGAATGAGCTCTGGCTGGCAGGGCCTGGGGTCCAGGGAAGCCGAGTCCACCCGACCCTGATAGACAGTGCTCAGCGTGAGGCCACGTCTTTGTGCTTCTGTCTCCAGACCTGGTGCTGAACAGACCAGAGGGTCGCTGGAATGAGTGCTGCTGTCTTCTGGGGGTCCCTTCGTACTTTGCCCTCTTGAACCATCAGTCTCCCTATGGTGAGGGCTGGGGGTAAGCAAGTCCTGACAGTCAAGATGTGGCCCAAACTGAGCTGGACAGGGGCGGCATACATCGGGGCTCGCTCCCTACCAGAGAGAAATGTACCAACACTTCCCATGGACGTGAACACCGACACCACCGCCCATACAGCACCAGCACCGAACGCCAACGCCAAGGCTAACCTCACTGGCCACACAGACTGCGCTTTACACGCATTTGCTCATTTCATCCTCACAGCCCCAAGGCAGGTGCTGCTGTTATCCACAGTGTACGGATGAGGAGGCTGAGCCACGCTGTGTGATTTCACTTCTGTGAGGTTCAAACAGAGGCAAAACTAATCCATGGGGAGAAAGGACAGAATAATGGGTCTCCTTGGAGGGTATGACAAGAGGGCGTGCGAAGGGTCCTGCTGGGTGCTGGTTGTGTTCTGTGTCTTGATCCGAGTAAGAGACTAAAACCTGCGAGAGCTGGAACTGGTATAAGGCGTAAACCTGTCAGAGAAGGAGAACGCAAGTATTTTCCACCAAAATGAGCGACAGAGAAGTGCTGAGGCTGCACCCTGTCAAAGGCAGAAAACTTGCGAGACCCGGTAAAACAAGGTGGTCTAGTCGAGTTCCAGCTCTCACAGGTTTCACTGTAGTTACATGGCTGTATCCATGTGCAAGGAGCCCTGGTAGCACAGCGGTTAAGAGCTCAGCAGGGGGAATTCACTAGTCGCCCATTGGAAACTCTATGGGGCAGTTCTACTCTGTCCTCTAGGGTTGCTGAGAGTCAGAATCGACTCGATGACAATGGGCTTTTATCCATGTGTAAAAGTCCATCAGAACCAGCACTTAGATTGTGGAATTTCTATAAGTCACACCTTAATTACAAAAACAAAACAAAGTATGGATCAAAGAGTGAAGGTGAAGTAGGAAAAGAAGCTAAAAAGAGACAGATTTGTAGAAGAGAGGAAAAGAAGATAAACAAAAAATGTACACACTCAGTGGCCGTCACTCATAAAGGCTTCCTTGGAGAAATACCCTCCGATTGTCGCCTTTTAGGAAACTGCTGCAAAAACTCAGACTCAGGTTGTATTTTCATGTTTGCAGACATGAGTGGAAAATGGCCTCCTCTAATCCTAGCCTTGGGGACCAAGATTTAATTAAGTTGAGGGCCTGACTGAGGCCCCAAGCCAGAGTCCCCAGTCCTGGCCAAAAAAAAGATGATTGAAAGCAAGTGTAAGAGGCTCTGTTGGTGCGGGGGTTAAGCACTTGGCTGCTAACCGAAAGGTCGGTGGTTCGAACCCACCAGCCGCTCCACAGGAGGAAGCTGTGGCAGTCTACTTCTGTAAAGATTACAGCCTTGGAAACCTTATGGGGCAGCTCTATGAGTCGGCATCAACTCGATGGCAGTGGTTTGATTTTTTTTGAAAGAGGCTGCATAGGGAGTGGAAGTCCAGGCCTGGGTTTGAGTCCTGGCGCTGTCTCCTATTAGCTGTTGACTGTGACACCATTACTCAGCCTTTGGGAGCCTCTATCCCCTCCTCTGTAAAGCACTGTGTTGTAGTGTGTGTATTAGTACTGGTGCCCACCAGGAGCTACAGACGTTGTGCTGCAGAAGAGCAAGTCTGTGGCCTCGATAAATCTTGTTCTCTTTCCTGTGTTCATCTGGTATTGCGCATGACATGGGAAACCATTTCTGGAAAGGCACTGAAGGTCACTTTATCCTGAAGGGCAGGAAGTGGTTGGTTGAGGTTCAGGGCAGCACAATGGCACCATGTTTTCATGATGGTGTGAGCAGACCCGTGTGTGTGTGTGTGTGTTCGTAGGAATTTCATGTTCATCACAACAGTGTAGGAGTATTGGGAAGACCTAATGAATCCGTCCTAATGGGAGCTTTCTTGACTTAATCCACTTGGCACACATTTCTTGAGCTCCTTCTTTGCTGCAACGCACGGATTCAGAGAACATTCTGCCAGCTTCTGCCCTCAGAGAGTTAGCTGTCTACAGCAGCACTGGCCAATGAAGTAACTACATTTTACATTTGCTGGTAGTCATGTTCCATCACCCATCTGTCAGTGTGTTGTACTGCAGCGGAAACCCTGGTGGCGTAGTGGTTAAGCGCTATGGCTGCTAACCAAAGGACTGGCAATTCAAATCTGAGAGGCACTCCTTGGAAACTCTACGGGGCAGTTCTACTCTGTCCTATAGGGTCGCTATGAGTCGGAATCGACTCGACGGCACTGGGTCTGGTTTGGTTGGTTTTATGATGCTGGAAGCTATGCCACTGGTATTTCAAATACCAGCAGGGTCACCCACAGTGGACAGGTTTCAATAGGGCTTCCAGACTAACACTAGAAAGAAGGGCCTGGTGATCTACTTCCAAAAATTAGCCAGTGAAAACCTTATGGATCACAATGGCACATTGTCCAATATAGTGCTGGAAAGTGGGCCCCTTGTTTGGAAGGCGCTCTGGTAAAAAAAAAAAAAAAGCCGCAAACAATGATCTCAAACATGCCAATGATCGTGAGGATGGAGCAGCACTGCATAGCAATCAGTTTTGTTAGACGTGAGGTCGCGATGAGTGGGCACCAACTTGACGGCAACTAACAATGAAGTCGTCGTATTAAAAGAGTAAAAAGAAATTGGTGAAATTAATTTTAATAATATATTTTATTTAATTCAGTATACCCAAAATGTTATCATTTAACACGTAACCAATATAAAAAATGATGGAGTTATTTTACATTTTTTCAGACTGCTTTCAAAATCCAGTGCCCACTTACACCGAGGTACACCTCAGTTTGAACGAGCTACATTTCAGGTGCTCGACAGCCACACGCGGCTGCTGTTCAAGCGTCGGACAGCGCCCCAAACCAATCCCAGCTGTCGTGTTGATTCTGACTCATAGCGACCCTGTAGGATAGGGCTGAACTGCTCCTAGGGTTTCCAAGGCTGTAATCTTTACAGAGCAGACTGCCACCTCTTTCTCCCACAGAACAGCCGGTGGATTAGAACTCCCCACCTTTCGGTTAGGAGTCGAGTGCCTAACTGTCTGTACCACCAGTGCTCCTTTTGGACAGCACAGACCTGGAAATATTCAGCCATCATGAGGTGGGGTGGTAAGGGCTGTGAGCCTGTGACGGAGGGCAACGAGAGACTGTGGGAACATCAAGGTGTCGCTCTCTGCACCCCAGGCAGCTGGCGGCTCTGCTTGGCAGTCCTGGGCTCAGGCTGGGGGCAGGGCAGCAGGCAGTCTGTGGATGGGGAAACAGGCTGTGGAAGGGCCACGCCTCAGCCCTAAAACCCAGGGCTGGGTCACTTCTCTGCATTTAGCCACACTACCACACCTGGCCTCAAGGGAGTCTGGGAAATGTAGTTGCGTTCTGGTACAAGGGGTGAGGAGAGTCTCCTGCCCACGGGAATTAAAGAAGCCTTCGCCAAGGGGGTGATGAGATCGGATACTGCGCTGGGTCCAGCGAGGAGATGGCGGCGGTGACCCTCTAGGACCCAGCTGCCCCCACAGAGACAGGGCTCTGGCCGACAAGAGCGCCTGGTACTGTCCGGTTGGAACTCACTGTGATTTTGTCTGCAGCCAGAGCACTGCGTTGACTTCACCAGCAGGGACCTGTTCACGCACTACATCTGGAAGCTGCAGGCCCACGTCCTACCTGTCAAGTGAGTCTGGGCAGCCAGCCCTTCAGTGCCCAGGGGGATGGTGGCGAGGGGTCTCCAGTTCTCCCAGTAGTGAGACCTCACCACTGCCCTGTGTGACCTTCCCCAGAAAGCCCCCCTAGCTCCCAGCAGCAGGTCTGGGCAAGAGGGGCAGTGAAGCAATGGGAGGGCTCAGGCAGCAGGGACAGGCAAGGACACCACAACTTTCTTTCAGCTGGTGTTTGTGGGAGAGACGCCGGGCGAGGCTCTAACGGGAACATGGAAGGCAGACACTGGCAGCCATTACAGTATAGCCTTGCCCTAGGGAGCCCCCAGCAGCCTGGGGACCGCCTCCACCACTGCCAGGCGGGGCTGTGCAGCTGCTATCACCAACCCCCCGGCCCCCCATCACCCCTCGGAATCCTCTACTGCGGCTTAGCCCCCACGCCCCTGCCTACAACTGCCCTGGACTTGGTGCTTACGAGGCAGGACCTGTGGCTTTCCGGGGCACCTGTGTCTCGTACATGGAACAGGGTTGGCACGTTTACAGCAAACGGGGTTAAAACGTGTGGACCTGAGCACTGCTCAGATCCCAGCTCTGCCACTCAGTGGCTGTGGTCATGGGCCAGTCATGGAGCCCCACCTGGCCTGTGCCAGGTGCCATGACTGTCGGCCAGCACTGAAAGGGACCTGGCTGTGCCCAGGCCTGTTCTCTCCTCGGGAGCCTGGGAGCCCGGGGAGGGATGGCTCCTCAGATGAACCCTGACCTCTCGTTCTCAGCACTCCAGGGGTTACCAGTGTGAGGAGGGGACACCGACATGGAGCCCACACTTCTCATAATTAGCATGCCCCAGTCAGTCCTGCACCAGGTGAGCCACTGACCCCCGGCTGCCCGTCCCGCCCCACCCCTCCCTGCACTGGGACCCCACTGGGCTCCGGTCTAACCCGGGCCTGGCACAGGACCTCATGACCCCCAGGAGCATTCAGGCCTCACCTCCTGTGCACTTCAAGTCCCCGGAGGGCTGGGTCACTTTGGGTCAGAGCACAGGACGTGGAGACAATACCAACACAATCTCCCAGCTTTATTGCTCTCTTGCATCTCCCTGGACAAAGCCCAACTCAGCCAGAGACAGCTTCACAGTCTTAGAAGGCCCCCAACACAGCAAGTCACTACATACCTCGTCCTGCTAACGTCACATCAGCAGCTGCCTTGGCTGCAGGTGGCTGTGGGTTTCAAAGTTGGAGGCTTGTGCTGACATTGACTCTTGCCTGGGTCCCTGGGAACACCTGGCAGAGCGGAGCTGCAAAGGGCACAGCCTTCCTGTCTCCAAGGCAGGGTGGGAGTGAAAATGGGCTCATCCTCAAGAACTCCCACCTGGGTGGTCCCTGAATCAGATCTCAGCGTTACACTTGTGGGCCCTCCCCTGACAGGGCCAGGCTGGCTCCATGTTCTCCAGCCCCCACCCCACCAAGCTACCCAGCTTCATAGCCAGAGTGGCCCAAACCCCTGCTGTGGTGTTCCATTTGGACACTTTACTCCCCATCAGGCCTTCCTCACTGGCTCAGGCCAGGGTTGAGTGGCCCAGCGCGGGCCGTGAACCTCCACGCAGGGAGCAGTGCTCACCTCAGGGACACTTCTAAACTGCTGGGGTACGGGGGGGATAGGCAAAGGAGGCCCCCAGCACACACCCAGGAGGTATGAGATGTAATCCGAGTTTACAAGCCCTCCTGGGGCCCAGCTCACCTCGCTCCTGCCTCCCTTCTCCAGCAGTGCCAGGATGTGGGAGTCCCTGGCAACCACTAAGTCCACATGAACAAACCTCGCAAGTGGCAAGGATCATCAGCACCTTTCTACAGAGCGAGCAGGGGGCCATGCCGGCTGTAGCCCTGGGCCGAGGGCTGCAGAAACCTTGTGCTGGCCAGACTCGTCTCCCCCACCCCCCAGCCCTCAGCTGAGCCGGTGCAGAGCCAGGCCTCACCGGTTTCAAAAGTACAGGCTGCGCTGTGGAGAATCCCAGGGTGGGCCAGGGGGCTCTGAGAGTCTGGCTTTAATATCTGTGAATTCAGCAGGGGAGATGGTGTCCACATTTGGGGGTTCTGCCTTGTGGTTAATAATCCGAAGTGACCTGGCACAGGCTGGAGGATGAAGGGGCTGAGACAGGCCCCCGTGGCTCTTGCCGCCTGTCCCTGCTGCCTGACGGACGAGGAATAACTGACCTCGTGTCCACACTGCTCCTGCAGCTGTCTCACCACCAGGAGGGCTTCCCTGTCAGGGGTGGAGGGTGGCGTGTGGATGACGCTTCCTGGGAGGCAGGTCCTGAGAGCCAAATCCTCACACTGGCCAGGCCTAGTCACATCAGGACCAAGGCCGATGCTGTCCTTCCCTCCTGCCTGTGTGAACTCAGAAGGGCTTCAGAGATGCCACTCGTCAGGGTAGCCCCTCCTGATGGAGACGTGTCCTTCAGGCCTGGCCCCTTTTCCCCGCTGGCCCTGTGCCTCAGTCACTGTGCTCTGCCACAGGGGCCCTGAGGCCCGGCGGGCTCAGTAGGGTCGGAATTTGCGTTGCGCCCGCATCAGTTCGATCCTCTGCTTGTCCTCCTCAAACTTCCTACGCAGCTGTGCCAGGTCTGGGGGCAAGGAGAAAGAGGCCAAGTCAGACAGAGCGGCCCCGGCTGGGGTTCGCTCTACTGCTCCCACCAGGGGGGCTCCAGCATGGGGGGCCTCCCCCAGCCCCACTGGGGAGTATTCCCCCCACTGATCTGCTTTCCAGAAGTGGTCTGGGTACTGCAAGGAAACCAGCCTGTGGGTGGAATCACATGAACACTTCACCAGTAACAGAGAAAGCAAAAAGGGCCTCTCCCAAGGCCAGGCCAGGGCCAGGATCCTCCCCCTGGGCACAGATGAAGGGAAAAGCCAGGACCAGCCGGCTGGGGCAGTGACCTCAGCACCATCACCACCAAGAGTGGCGCCACGGTGCTCGGTGCTCACCCACGGGAACGTGATCTATGCAGCCGCTCCACCACTCAGGCCTGCCCTGCCATACACACATACTCCCTCACACGTGCACCAACACACACACACACGCAGGCCACCCCACCACACATACCTGCGTCATCACCCACCCACACACAGTCAGGCAGCGGCCCTCTCTGCACCCACTGCAGGCAGCTGAGCTCCGCCCTCTGCAGTCCAGCTTTAGCTGGAGGTGCGGGTTCCAGCACGACCTTCTCAGGGGCCTGGAGTGGCCTCTGCAGCAGAGTGCCCCCAGGCCGGGGCTGCACGCTGAGGGCAGTGGGACATGAGGGCAGGGCTCTGGGTGGTCCTTACGCTCCATCTTGCTCTCGCGGTGCTGCCAGGCATAGAAGTTGAGCAGCTCCTTGCGGGCACGCTTCCGCTTCTCCCTCTCCAGCACACGCAGGCTGGCAGCCTCCGTCCGGGGCAGCACGGATCGCCGGCCACGGCGGGTCACCTTCACCCAGCCTTCCTCGTCAGGGACTCCCTCCTCCTCCTTGGCCTTAGCTTCCTCCTGCAAGGCACGGGAGCCCTGTTGGCAGGCAGGCCTGGGGAGCGAGTGCCTGGGTCACCCCATCCTGCTGAGAAGGCTGCCTGCCATCAGGGCTCACGAGCCCTGCACTGAGACCCCACCACGGGCAGTGTGGCGCCCACTGCCCTCTCCTGTGTTGCTAAGTACTGGCGGGGGGAGGGGGGCCAAAGAGTCAGCGAGAGAGTGGGAGGTAGGGAGGAAGGGAAGAAGAGAGGGAAGACTGGAGGCAGCACAGACCCGCCAACACTGCCTCCACGGTTGTCCCCTAGCAGCGACTCAGAGAACAGACATCACCCAGCCAGGTGACTCCATGGGGAAGAGAGCCTGGGTTCTAAGAGTGACCAAGAACAGGCTGCCGTCCCCTCCCTTGAGATCCACACCTCAACCCCTCGTGGCACCACCCCCTACTGCCGCACAGGCGGCTGCCCCCACTCTCAAGGCCCACACCTCAACTCCCTGTGGCACCATCCCCCACTGCCACACGGCTGGCCACCTCCACCCTCAAGGGCCACATCTCAACCCCCCGTGGCACCATCCCCCATTGCCACACAGGCGGCTGCCTCCACCCTCAAGGGCCACATCTCAACCCCCAGTGGCACCATCCCCCACTGCCACACAGGCGGCTGCCCCGACCTCAGCTATCTTCTTGTCATACGCCTCCATAAATGTGTCCACTTCCACCCTCAGGGCCTCGGGGTCCAGCACTGAGTCTGCGTACTCGCTGATCCACTCTGAGGGAAAGGGGAGATGGGCTTCCTCAGGCCCAGGCTCAGGGCCCTCCTCACACTGCGGAGGTGGCCCTCTCCCCTCCCACTGGGGAGGTGCCCTGCCAGGGAGTTGGGATCTCCCTACACGGGGCTGCAGGGATCAAGCTGGGGTTTAGGTGGAAAGGAAGAGTCTAGTGTTGGGAAGCTGGGCGTCACCCCTGTCCACCCCCAATGTCTGATACACTTGGGCCAGCGGCTCAGGGTAACGTCTCTCCAACATGTCTCAGACACACCCGGCAGGCCTCCCACCTGCTGCTTTCCAGAGAGTAGACGTGGGTCATGGCATTCTCAGAGGCTACCTCCCATTAGCGACACCCTACCAACCCAGGCCTGGGAAGGAGGCGCTAGCCCGCCAGCCATACTGACTCTGAACACCAGTTTTCACAGGGTGACTCTCTGTCGAGACCAGCAGAGGGCCCCTCAGGGCCAAGGCAGCCGACACTGCACCTGGCTTCCGGAACACCACGTGGGCGACCTGGAACCCCTGTGGGGAGAGAACCATGGGCAGTGTAGGGAGCCTCCTGTTCCTCACCAGCCTTCCCACTGGCACAGGCCCCACAGCTGCCCTCACCCTAAGCTGTGCTGGAGCAGGGGGTGGCACCGGACTGTTGCTGAACAGGGAAAATAATGAGAAGGGACAGCCCCGCTCCTAGTCGCTCTACCTCTGTGAGACATGACGCCTGTTCCCACCTCCTTCCCAGTGAGTGGGTGAGACACATTGGGGTCTTTCTCTGAGTTGCAGGAGGGACTCAATGAAAAGGGGCCCCCGCTGGGCCAGGCAAGAAGACTAGGCTTCATGGAGCCAGAGGCCCAGAATAGATAAATGGGGTGCATGTTAGTTCAGATGCCAGGAGGTGAGCTCAAGGGACTGGGGGAACCACGGAAAGGACGAGGCTCCTGGAGACTAAGCCACTGGACCCAAGGAAGAATCTACTTCGGGTGGAGGAGGAGGGGAGCTTGAGGAGCCCTTCAGGGTGACAAGCAGAGACAGCCTCTGAGCTTTCACACAGAACAACGGAGAAAGCCAGACAGGAAGTTAAAGAATGTGGCAAATCGAGGAGAGAAGTGGAGGCTGTTTAACCTGACAGCCCTCCTAGCCCACACGTCACAAGGGGACCTAAGATGCAGAGATGCTCTGAAAACCCCACAGTCCCCAACAAGGCCCTCCCCTCCCACTGGGTAGGTCCCCCTTCCTCACATTGGGGAGACGGCCCTCTTCCCTCACACTGGGGAGGCGGCCCTCTCCCGACTCACACCCCATTCAAGCAGAACTCAGGCACCTAGAGGCTTACCGGAACAGGCTTGGGGTGAAAAAACTTCGACGTTGGTTCCTTTGGGCTCTCAGCAAGGTCCGGCTTCTCCTGTAACTCCACCGACTGGATGGAGCCGCAGGGAGAGAGGAGGCGGGACAGGCACTCCTGCCCCCATAGAAGAGGTGTGAGCATCTGCAGAGTGCCCTCTCGGGACCCCTTGTCTGCCCAGACAACTCAGAGCCCACAGCTGCCAACCAGGGGCATGCTGGGAGAGCCACTCCTTCCTCTCACCTGTTCCCTAATGGACAACAAGGAGGCCAAAATCTCCACGCTCCCGAGACAAAAATATTGTGAATGATCATGTCAAAAAACTGGGTAAAAGGCTACACTTCCCATGGCCAGGTGACTCAGGAAGGAGGAGAAGATGGCGTGTGGGTCTGAATCAGGTAGATGAACCTCTCTGGCATTAAGACAGGACCCTGCTCGGATCAGGTGGCCATCATGTGTTTGGCTGGTTCCAGAAAGGGATTTCTCATTTTAAAAGACCATTTTGCTGAAAGATTACAGTCTTTATCAATTTCTCTGGGAGAATGACCCCTCAAATAGGATTTGATTTGAAACGTTTAAAAAAAAAAAACTATTACAAAACTAGGTGGAGATATTTTTGGTGTTAACTGAGTATTATTATTTTATGAGACAACCAACTGGGCTTTCCCTGAATCAGCCACTTAAAAATGAGTTAAACTGCTCTCGTTACTGAACACTTTGATCAAAGATTCTATAGAAGAATCCTGATCAAAAGGGGGAAACTGCAGAACAGGATTTCAAATTCTCATGGAAGTGAGACTTTCTGGAGCCACGGAGGCTGGATGAACCCCCGAAACTACTGCCCTGAGATAATGTTTCCACTGTAAACCAAAAATATCCCCTGAAGTCTTCTAAAAACCAAACAGTAGTCTAGCTTAACTAGTAAAGAACATGTGCCTTGAGCATTGTGCTCTCTTAAAATCTACCTACATGGGATCAAATTGACAACAGCAACTCGAAAGATTAGATAGGAGATTTAGAAGGCAGTGAGTTTATACTTATGGGAGAGGAACAACTTGGAAAAGGAGGTTAAGAATTTTTGCACAGCTTGAAGTCATACAGGAAGGAATCACTTAACTGGTACAACTGCTATGCATATTCTCAATGACAATAACAAAAATAAGTTATTTTAAAAAAAAGAGTTAAATCAATGCTGTTAGCTTCAGGAGGTTGTCAACCTTGGTGGAGGAAGGGTACGAGGGATTTCTGGGGTGCAAGTGATGTTCGGAGTGCTGATGGCATGGGTCTGGTCAGTGCGTGAGATATAGCAAGCTGTATCCCATGACCGCGCACTTCTCCTCACGGGCGCTACCTGCCAATAAAGGTGAACAACGACATCCCTGCTCTTAGTACATCTCTCGCTAACTTGAGGAATCTTTTAGAAATTAATATTTCTTTTGGGAAAAAAAAAATCCAGTAATTCCCTTAGTTTTTTCTTTCTTCTGCAAACTTATTAACCTGAATTTAATAGTTTTGTGGAAAAAAATTAATAGACATATTTGAATAGTAGAATTAGAGGTAACTGTCATTCTCTTCTGCTACTATTTTTTTTTAACTATGGACAAGTATCACTTTTATAATCGGAGGAGAAAAAACCATGTAATTCAACCATGTTTTTTCTTTCCCCCCAAAATTCTGAGTAACACATAAAAAGGTCCGGCTCCTTAGAATTTTATTTTTGAAAATTTAGCTTCTTTTTAAAACACATCTTTAAAATGCCAATTTTCTGTCTCAACAAACAGAGGCAACCCTCAGGATACCCTCCCCTGGGGGTCCTATTAGTGCTCAGCTCTGCCTGGAGCTCCCGAGCCCACAGGCCCCTTCCCAGATGCCAGCTCACCTCCGTGCAGTATGGGGGCACGTTGAGGACAAAAAGGGTCCGCTGCTGAGGCCAGGCAGACTTGGTGCCTTCTCGAACTCTGTGCTCTCTCACATAGAGGTAATGAGAAGCCTGCTGCTTTTCAGAGAACTTGATTGGAATGGCTGGAAGGGAAATGGGGCCAGGACGGAAGGTGTGAGTCAGGTTCAGGCTACATCATGGTCCACAAGGCACTCTAAGCTGAGGTCACCTGGGCAGTAACACAATTTCCCTTCTCCATGTCCATACATCCATTCTTCACTGAGCCCTCCCCCTTGGCTGTGTAGGGTGCTGAGGCGACGAGAGCGAGTAGAGTAAGAACATATAAACAGGCAATCATTACAGATGGGGAGCCCTACGTGAGACGGAAGCTCAGCCCTTCCCTCCAGTGGCTCCCTGCTGCTCTTGGGACAAACATCAAAATCCTTACAGTGGCTGGACGCCCAGCATGACTCAGCCCTGCCCACCCCCGTGCCTCTCCTAGCACCATCCTCCCCTCACATTCCGCACTCTGACCTTCTTTCTGCTCCTCCGATAAGTCAGTGCCTCACACATGCTGTTCCCTCTACCTGGAACACCAATCCTCTTCGCTGCACCCATCCTTCAAGTTTTAGCTCAAAGGTCACTTCCTCTGGAAGGCCTTACCTGTCACCCCCCTGCCAGGTGCTCTGTACCTTCATAGCTTCCCTCATGGTCTGTAAGTCTGTGTTTGTGTGATTATTTGGCTAATTGTTGGCATTCCCACAAAACTTGAATCCTCATCAAGTTAGGAGCTGTTTTCTTCACCACCGTCTTTGCAGCACAGCGGGGATACAGCTGCAGCCCCTGACCTCAGGAAGCTTACAGTGGACAAGTAAGCATATAACTATAGTGCGTAAGTTATGAACGAAAAATACAGGGTGAGGTAGTCCGGGGCGATGGGGCGGCAGAAGCCTTCTTTAACTAGGACACCAGGTGGGCCTCTTTGAAGAAATGACACAAAAGCTGAGACCAGAAGACACGAAGGGATAAAGCTGTCTGAGGAAGAAGGCAATGCACAGGCAAGAACACCGAGGCTAGAAACATGGTGGTCAGAGGAACAGAAAGGAGGCCAGTGAGGCTGCAGCTTTCTAAGGACAAGAGGAGTAATGGACGATGAGGTCGAAAACCTGAGACCTGCGGGGCCATGTACCTCAATGGTAAGAAGTCTGGATTTTATTTTAGGTGCTAATTGGTGCCACGGGAGGAGATGTGTGCGTGTGGGGGTTATGGGTGGGCATGTGAGCCACGTTCTAACTCTGACCTTAGAACATGCTGGTATCTAGAGAACAGAGGCAAGGCCAAGAGCAGAAGCACGGAAACCATTTCAGAGGGCGCATAACAGCCCAGGGGAGAGCTGATGGCGGCTGGACTAGGACCTCCCAGCGTAAGGAGAAGTGCAGGTGCTGAGGGGAACGCAGGTGCGTGGACAGAGATGGGCTCACCCCGGAAGAACGTGAAGGAGTCGTGCTCGCCCCGCGGGGAAGGTGGGTGGGCAGAGGTGGGCTCACCCAGGGAAGCGTGCACAAGACGGGCACGCCCAAGGCGAGTGTCAGAAACAGGCTGGCCCCGGGGGAAGTGCAGACAGGCGACAGAAGGGAGCCGCCGGGGCCTGGGCACCCCGGGCCGCACGGCCTGCGGGGACCGGGGCCGCCGAGCTCCCGCCGAGCTCCCGCCCAGCCGCGCGGCCGCCCCTGGAGACTCCGGCTTCCCCCGCCCGCCGACCGCCGCGCCACGTCCCGGCGAAGCCGCCGGCCCCGCCCGGCCTCCCGGGCCCCTACCCGAGTAGCCCGGAGGGCTCGGGAGACTCTCCCCAGCTTCCCGCGCCGCACGCTTCCTCTTGCGCGCCGCCATCTTGCCGACCGGAAGCCGCGGAGGCCGCTGGGAGCTGTAGTTGAGCGCGGGGCGGGGAGGCGTTTCCTTGACGACGGCTGCGCGTGGGGGCCCCGCCCTGTCGGTTCCGGGCACCTCTCTGGGGCTTCTGCTACCTCAGAGCCACATCCTTCCTTTGCTCAAAATAAAGTCGGCGAAGGAAAGTCGGAGTGAATGTCGGCGCTGGCGGGGTCGTTCACCGGTTCAACTCAGGTTTTCATCCGCTCACCCATTCATTCATCATTCATTCATTCCTCAAAAAGATCAGTGAGTGCTCCAGGCACTAAGCTTTAGGGACACAGTGATGAAACAAAATTCAGCCTCCCCGGAGTTTATATTCTAAAGAGGAGAGAGAGGGAGAATAAACACATAAAGAAGTAAAATATAAAGCATGTGCGTTAGTGCTAAGTGTTAAAGGAAAAAGGAAAGGGGATGGGAGCTTGGGGGAGAGGTGACACAATTTTAAATAGAGTGAAGTTTTCACTGAGGTGACATTTGAACAAATCCTTGAAGGAGGAGAGGGAGCAAGGCATTCAGGTGTCAGTGAGAAGTGTCCTAGGGAGGTGGGGGGACCGTGGCAGAACCCGTAAGATCTGGTAGACCACGGGAGAGGCCTCAGCTGTTAGTGAATGTGATGGGGGCCACTGTGGGATTTCCAGCAGAGGAGTGATGTGTAAACAGGGTTACTTTGGCTGCTGTGTTGTGATTAGACAGTGGGAGGGCAAGTGCAACACCACGGAAAGATGACGTCTCCAGGGAAGTGGTTGTGGTGTGGTGAGAGGTCGGATTCTGGGTATGTTTGAAAATCCCAACAGGATTTGATTGGATATCTGGTGAGAGAAATCCAGGACTACTGCTCGGCTTTTGGTGTGAGCAACTAGGACAGGGTTGCTGTTTACTGAGAATACTGTAAGTGGGAAGGGCCTTTGGGGCAGGGAAAGGCAGGCTCAGTGTGAGCCATGTTGAGATGCCCATTAGACATCCAAAGGGTGACGTTGGGTGGGCAGATAAAGTCTGAACTTTAGAAGACACATCTGGCCTGGGGAAATACATCTGGGAGCTGGCAGTGTATAGATGGAGGACCAAGGACTCCACTTATCTGGCCTCCAAAGGGCCACAGGGGCTATGATGGCATTTTAGGTTTGCAAGTTTATCAGAGTCAGCTCAGACCCTGTATACAAGAGCCCTAGAAATAGTTATCTTTAGGGGAAAGTTTGGGGGAATTACTATGTAAATATTTGCTATGGCATTACACGGTTCTTCTCAAGTTCACTGATGCTTTCCTTTCTCTTCCATTCTGTTCTTTACTTTGGTTATGTTTTTTTTTTCTTTTAATTTTTATTCTCCTTTAAGTGAAACTTTACAAATCAAGTCAGTGTCTCATACAAAAATTTATATACACCTTGCTATATACTCCTAATTGCTCTCCCCCTAATGAGACAGCGCACTCCTCCCCTCCACTCTTTCTTTTCAGGTCCATCCCGCCAGCTTTTGACCCCCTCTGCCCTCTCATCTTCCCTCCAGATAGTAGATGCCAACATAGTCTCATATGTCTACTTGATCCAAGAAGTTCATTCTTTACCAGTTATCAATTCTATCCCCTTGTCCAGTCCAGTCCCTGTCTGAAGAGTTTGCTTTGTGAATGGTTCCTGTCTTGGGCTAACAGAAGGTCTGGGGACCATGATCTCTGCAGTCCTTCTAGTCTCACTCAGACTGGTCTTTTTACGAGAATTTGGGGTCTGCATTTATTAATTTTTTTTTTTATGCCACTGCTCTCCGGCTCCCTCGGGTTCTCTGTTGTGTTCCCTATCAGGGGAGTCATCAGTTATAGCTGGCACCATCTAGTTCTTCTGGTCTCAGACTGATGTAGTCTGTGGTTTATGTGGCCCTTTCTGTCTCTTGGGCTCATAATCACCTTCAGTCTTTGGTGTTCTTCATTCTCCTTTGCTCCAGGTGGGTTGAAACCAATTGACGGATCTTAGATGGCTGCTTGCTAGCGTTTAAGACCCCAGACACCACTCTCCAAAGTGGGATTTTATTATGCCAATTGAATTAGATGTCCCCTGAAACCATGGTCCCCAAACCCCTGCCCTGCTACACTGGCCTTTGAAGTATTCGATTTAGGAAACTTCTTTGCTTTTAGTTTAGTCCAGTTGTGCTGACCTCTCCTGTATTGTGTGTTGTCTTTCCCTTCACCTAAAATAGTTCTTATCTACTATCTAATTAGTGAATACCCCCTCCCTCCCCCTGCCCTCCGCAACCATCAAAGAATATTTTCTTCTCTGTTTAAACTATTTCTTGAGTTCATATTGTAGTGGGCTTATACAATATTTGTCCTTTTGCAACTGACTAATTTCACTCAGCATAATGCCTTCCAGATTCCTCCATGTTATGAAATGTTTCACAGATTCATCACTGTTCTTTATCAAGCGTAGTGTTCCATTGTGTGAATATATCATAATTTATTTATCCATTCATCCATTGATGGGCACCTCGGTTGCTTCCATCTTTTTGCTACTATAAACAGTGCTACAATGAACATGGGTGTGCATATATCTGTTTGTGTAAAGGCTCTTATTTCTCTAGGATATATTCCAAGGAATGGGATTGCTGGATCATACAGTAGTTCTATTTCTAGCTTTTTAAGGAAGCACAAGATCGATTTCCAAAGTGGTTGTACCATTTTACATTCCAACTAGCAGTGTGTAAGTGTTCCAGTCTCTCCACAACCTCTCCAACATTTCTTATTTTGTGTTTTTTGGATTAATGCCAGCCTTGTTGGAGTGAGATGGAATCTCAGTGTAGTTTTGATTTGAATTTCCCTAAAGGCTAATGATTGTGAGCATTTCCTCATGTATCTGTTAGCTACCTGAATGTCTTCTTTAGTGAAGTGCCTGTTCATATCTTTTGCCCATTTTTAATTGGGTTGTTTGTCTTTTTGTAGTTGAGTTTTTGTAGTATCATGTAGATTTTAGAGATCAGACGCTGAGCAGAAATTTCATAGCTAAAAACTTTTTCCCAGTCTGTAGGTAATCTTTTTACTCTTTTGGTGAGGTCTTTGGATAGCATCGGTGTTTGATTTCTAGGAGCTCCCAGTTATCTAGTTTCTCTTCTGCATTGTTAGTAATGGTTTTATACTGTTTATGCCATGTATTAGGGCTCCTAGCATTGTCCCTATTTTTTCTTCCATAATTTTTATCATTTTAGATTTATATTTAGGTCTTTGATCCATTTTGAGTTCGTTTTTGTGCATGGTGTGAGGTATGGGGTCTTGTTTCATTTTTTTCCGGTTATGCCAGCGCCATTTGTTACAAAGACTGTCTTTTCCCCATTTAATTGACTTTGGCCCTTTGTTAAATATCAACTGCTCATATCTGGATGGATTTATGTCTGGATTCTCGATTCTGTTCCATCTTGGTCTACGTTATCTGTTGTACCAGTATCAGGCTGTATTGACTACTGTGGCGGTATAATAGGTTCTAAAATCAGGTAGAGTGAGGCCTCCCACTTTGTTCTTTTTCAGTAACACTTTACTTATCTGGGGCCTCTTTCCCTTCCATATGAAGTTGGTGATTTGCTTCTCCATCTCATTAAAAAATGTCATTGGAATTTGGATCAGAATTGCATTAAATCTATAGATCGCTTTTGGTAGAACAGATATTTTTACAATGTTAAGTCTTCCTATCCATGAGCAATGTATGTTTTTTTCACTCACGTAGGTCTCTTTTGGTTTCTTGCAGTAGTGTTTTGTAGTTTTCTTTCTGTAAGTCTTTTACATCTCTGTTAAGATTTATTCCTAAGTATTTTATATCTTGGGGGCTACTGTAAATGGTATTGACTTGATTTCCTCTTCGATGTCCTTTTTGTTGGTGTAGAGGAATCCAACTTTTTTTTTATGTTTATCTTACATCCTGATACTCTGCTGAACTCTTCGATTAGTTTCAGTAGTTTTCTTGAGGATTCCTTAGGGTTTTCTGTGTATAATAAGATCATGTCATCTGCAAAATAGAGAAACTTTTACTTCTTCCTTGCCAATCTGGATGCCCTTTATTTATCTAGCCTAATTGCTCTGGTTAGGACCTCCAGCACAATGTCAAATGGGAGTGGTGATAAAGGGCATCCTTGTCTGGTTCCCGATCTCAAGGGGAATGCTTTCAGGCTCTCTCCATTTAGGATGATGTTAGCTGTTGGCTTTGTATAAATGCCCCTTATTATGCTGAGGAATTTTCCTTCTATTCCTATTTTGCTGAGAGTTTTTTTTTAATCAAGAATGGGTGTTGAACTTTGTCAAATGCTTTTTCTGCATCAATTGATAAAATCATGTGATTCTTGTCTTTTGATTTATTTATGTGGTGGATTACATTAATTGCTTTTCTAATGTTGAACCATCCCTGCATACCTCATATGAATCCCATTTGGCCATGGTGAATTATTTTTTTGATATGTTGTTGAATTCTCTTGGCTAGAATTTTGTTGAGGATTTTTGCATTTAAGTTCATGAGGGCTATAGGTCTCTAATTTTCTTTTTTTTTTTGCGGTGTCTTTTTTTACCCGCTTTTGATATCAGGGATGTGCTATGCTGGCTTCATAGAATGAGTTTGGGAGTATTCCATCCTATTCTGTGCTCTGATATACCTTTAGTAGTAGTGGTGTTAACTCTTCTCTGAAAGTTTGGTAGAACTCTGCAGTGAAGCTGTCTGGGCCAGGGCTCCTATATAATTTTTATCGTGCTTTAAGTGAAAGTTTACAAATCAAGTCAGTCTGTCACATATAAGCTTATATGCACCTTACTACGTACTCCCATTTACTCTCCCCCTAATGTTGGGAGTTTTTTTTTTATTACCTTTTCAATCTCTTCTTTAGTTATGGATCTATTTAGTTGTTCTGCCTCTGTTTGTGTTAGTTTAGGTAGGTAGTGTGTTTCTAGGAAATCATACATTTCTTCTAGGTTTTCAAATTTGTTAGAGTATAATTTTTCATAGTAATCTGATATGATTCTTTTAATTTCAGTTGGGTCTGTTGTAATATCGCCCATCTCATTTCTTATTCAGGTTATTTGCTTCCTGTCCTGTTTTTCTTTTGCCCATTTGGCCAATGGTTTATCAATTTGGTTAATTTTTTCAAAGAACCAGCTTTTGGTCTTGTTGATTCTTTCAATTGTTTTTCTGTTTTCTATTTCATTTAATTCTGCTCTAATTTTTTATTATTTGCTTTCTTCTGGTGCCTGAGGGTTTCTTTTGTTGCTCTCTATTTGCTTAAGTTGTAGGGATAATTCTTTGATTTTGGCCTTTTCTTCTTTTTGTATTTGTGCATTTATTGATATAAATTGGCCTCTGAGCACTGCTTTTGCTGTGTCCCAAAGGTTCTGACAGGAAGTGTTTTCATTCTCACTGGATTCTGTGAATTTCTTTATTCCCTCCTTAATGTCTTCTAGAACCCAGTCTTTTTTGAGCAGGGTATTGTTCAGTTTGCAAGTGTTTGATTTCTTTTTCCTGCTTTTTCTGTTATTGATTTCTACTTTTATGGCCTTATGGTCAGAGAAGATGCTTTGTAATATTTCAATGTTTTGGATTTTGCTAAGGCTTGGTTTAGGACCTAATATGTGGTCTATTCTAGAGAATGTTCCATGTGCACTAAAAAAGGAAGTATACTTGGCTGCTGTTGGGTAGAGTGTTCTGTATATGTCTATGAGGTCAGATTGGTTATTGTGGCATTTAGATCTTCCATGTCTTCATTGAGCTTCTTTCTGGATGTCCTGTCCTTCACCGAAAGTGGTGTGTTGAAGTCTCCTATTATAATTGTGGAGCTCTCTATCTCACTTTTTAATGCTGTTAGAATTTGTTTTATGTATCTGGCAGCCCTGTCATTGGGTGCGTAAGTATTTAATATAGTTATATCCTCCTGGTATATGGTCCCTTTAATCATTACATAGTGTCCTTCCTTATCCTTTGTGTTGGATTTAACTTTAAAGTCTATTTTGTCAGAAATTAATATTGCCACTTCCGCTTTTTTGTTTGTTTGCCTGATATATTTTTTTCCATCCTTTGAGTTTCAGTTTGTCTCTAAGGTGTGTCTTTTGTAGGCAGCGTATAGACAGATCGTGTTTTTTAATCCATTCTGCCACTCTCTGTCTCTTTATTGATGCACTTAGTCCATTTACATTCAGCGTAATTATGGATAGGTATGTATTTAGTGCTGTCATTTGAATGTCTTTTTGTGTGTGTTGTTGACAGCTTCTTTTTCCCACTTAATTTTTTGCGTTGAGTAATTTATATTTTTTCTTTTCCTCATATTCGTTGTTGTCGATTTTGTTTCTGCTGAGTCTCTATTTTTTCTTGTATTTCATTTGGATGTGTAGGATAGTTAGTCTCCTTTGTGGTTACCTTAATATTTACCCCTATTTTTCTAAATTTAAATCTAACTTCTATTTCCTTGTATCGCCTTGTCTTCCTCTCTGTATGAAAGATCTATGACTACATTTCTTAGTACCTCTTTGTTGTTTTAATGTTGTCTTCTTTTACATAATAACATTGCTGTTTCCCTGTTTTATTTATCTTGATTTATTTTGGATTTCCCTGTCTTGGTTGTCATCTGCTTACTCTGTCCAGTGTTCTAGTCTTGGGTTGATACCTGATATTGATTTTCTAACCAGACAACTCCCTTTAGTATTTCTTGTAGTTTTGGTTTGGTTTTTACAAATTCCCTAAACTTCTGTTTATCTGAAAATGTCCTAATTTCACCTTCATATTTGAGAGACAATTTTGCTGGATATATGATTCTTGGGTGGCAATTTTTTTCCTTCAATACTTTATATAAGTCATCCCATTGCCTTCTTGCTTGCATGGTTTCTGCTGAGTAGTACGAGCTTATTCTTATTGACTCTCCTTTGTAGGTGACTTTTCATTTATCCCTCGCTGCTCTTAAAATTCCCTCTTTATCTTTGGTTTTGGAAAGTTTGATTATGTCTTGGTGATTTTCTTTTAGATCTACCTTATGGGGAGTTCGATGAGCATCTTGGATAGATATCTTCTCATCTTTCACAATGTCAGGGAAGTTTTCTGCCAACAAATCTTCAACAAATCTTCAATCTCTGTATTTTCTGTTGTCCCTCCCTGTTCTGGTACTCCAATCACTCATAGGTTATTTCTCTTGATAGAGTCCCACGTGATTCTTAAGGTTTCTTCATTTTTTAAAGTTCTTTTGTCTGATTTTTTCTTCAAATATATTGGTGCCAAGTACTTCATCTTCATGTTCACCAGTTCTGCCTTCCAGTTGCTCAATTCTACTCCTCTTTCTATTGAGTTGCCTAGTTCTGTAATTTTGTTGTTAATCTTCTGAATTTCTGATTGCTGCCTCTCTATGGATTCTTGCAGCTTATTAAATTTTTCATTATGTTGTTGAATAACCTTTTTAATTTCTTCAACTACTTTATGTGTTCCTTGGCTTGTTCCGCGTATTGTGTGATCTCTTTCCTAATTTCGTTCCTGATGTCTCCAAGAGTTCTGTATAATAATCTGTTGAATTCTGCATCCGGTAATTCCAGGAAGGCACCTTCATCCAGAAGATTCATTGATTCTTTGTTTTGAGAGCTTGTTGAGGCGATCATGGTCTGTCTCTTTATGTGACTTGATATTGACTATTGTCTCGGAGCCATCTATAAGTTATTGTATTAGTTTATTTTATGTTTGCTTACTGTATCCTAGCTTCTTTGTTTTGTTTTGATATGCCCAAATGGGTTGCTTGAGTGAACTGCCTTGATTATTTTCACCTTTGGTGCTCTGATGCCCTGTCACCAGATGGCTAGAGCTGTTATCAAGTTTAGCAGTCTAGGAGTCCAATCACTTTTCTTGTATGAATTCAGCTCAGATGTCCAGGTAGCTGATCATCAAGTGTGTGGTACAGACTCTGTCCTACAGTCTTAGAGGGGCAGGGATGATTGGTGTAGGTACCAGTATGTGGTTGCAGCAGGGGGTCATGCTCTGAACAAGGCAGGGGGCTGAGAATTGTCCCCCAAGTGTCTCTGAGGAAAGCACGTCCCTCTTCCCTAAAGCATACAGGTGGGTGGGTTCTGCAAATAGACCATGGGCACCCAATGTTTTTAGTTGTAAGGACTGGGAGGTACCAGTTATCCTTGGACCCCTGTCCTGGTGGCTCAGTGACCTGAGTGGAGCCAGCAGTCCTTAGGCCCCTGATGTGGGCAGGTGAGGACCCTGTTTAATAGGCAAAGTGGCAAACATCAAACCCCCACCTCTCAACCACTCAGCTGAAACAGTTGTAGTCTGTCAACAAGGCCTATTCTCCTGAAATAGGCCCACACAGGTCCATGAAGCAGGGGAAGCTATTCAAAGTCCATGGCCCACTTATACCTGGACAGGAGCTGCTTCTGTCTTGAGCTTCCCAGGTTAGTGGAGCTGGCAAATTATCTTTTCCCCCAATTGTGAATTTATTCCTTCTCCAAGGCCGGGAAGATGGCTCCAGAAGCTCAACAGGGCCTATCTCAGGCCCAAGGAAATCAACAGCCACTGAAGCCAGCTTGGGGGAGCGGGGCACGGTAAAATATACTCAAGTACCTAGCTTTTGCCAAGAGTGCTGTTCGTCTCTGGTTCCAGAGGTGTGAGTAGGCTGTGCGGCTGGCTGCTTCTCTCTGAGGAAACTGTGCCCGAATGCTAGTACCAGCCTGCCGCAGCCGCTCCCAGGAATGGTACCTGAGGGATCCCGGTGATTCAGGTCTGGCAAGTCATCTCTGCTTCTGAACCGCCTCTCTCTCCCCCTGCCACTCAGTCCATTTTCTAACTTTGCCTTTGATGTTCAGGGCTCCTAGGTTGTCATAATCATTTCACTTGTTTTTTCAGGTCTTTGCTCTAAGAGGGAATCACGGGAAGCATCTGGGTATTCCACCATCTTGGCCCTGCCTGGTTATTGTATTTTTAAATTCTAAAATTTGTTTTGTTCTTCTTTGTATCATCTAGTTCTTTGCTAAACTTTTTTTTTTCATTTGTTTCAAGTATGTTTATACCTGCTTGTTACAAACATTTTATAATGTCTGCTTTAAAACCCTGATCACATAATCCAAATAACAATTTTTAGTTTTCGTATCTGTTGATTGCCTTTCATAATTCAAGATTTCCTGCTTCTCGGTACGAGTGACTTTTGATTGAAACCTGGACACTTTGGGTATTATGGGATTCTAGATCTTGGGGATGGAGAGGTACCACTTTGTACTTCCAGGTGGAAGTCCAAGTTCCCCACTGGACCTCTAATGGCACTCAGGGTGTGAGGGGCTTCTCATGAATGCCAGGTGGGAGTAGTTGTCTTTCCACTATACCTCTGCTGCTGCTAACACCCTGGCTTTGACAGGCTGGAGTGCATTTCTTCTCCCCATGTGGTCTCCACTGACACCAGCTGGAAGTTCCAGCTTCCTGCTTGGCCCTCTGTGACACTACCCTCTTGAGGGCTTTGGGGCACCCCAATACACCCTGATGTGTGGAAGTCTAGGCTTCTGACTCTGCCTTTGCTGGAGAGGGTGGGGTCACTTCTTGTTTTCCTGTGGAGCTTGACTGGAGTTTATCTTAATGGCTGCCTCTTTCCTGGTCCCTTGCCTGGAAAGAGCAGGTTTTTCTTGGGCTTTGTCTGTGCCCACTGGCATTTCTGGGTTGCCTACTCCTACAGCACCAGTTGGGTTATAAGGCAAAAAGAAAACCCAGGGAAGTCAGTGACACTCATTTCTTGGATTCTGAGGTCCCTTGCTAGTCTCCCTTCTAATTTTTCCACCTCTCAGTCTTATGTGTTTTATGTAAAAAACCGATTGCTGACGATTCTCTCAGCAACCCTGTAAGACAGTATAACTGCTCCTTAGGGTTTCCAAAGAGCAGCTGGTGGATTCTATCTGCCGACTTTTTGGTTAGCATCTGAGCTCTTAATCACTGCACCACCAGGGTTCCAGGTTTTATGTAAGTCCAGGGTTCTCAGCTGTACTTAGTGGGAGGAATAGGGATAAGTACTTCTATGCCATCTTTCTGGAAGTATTCATTGTTGGTATCAAAACAAAACTGACCATAAAGAACTAATTTCTCCTCCTAACGCACAACAAAAAAGAGGAAGACCCTCAATTAGATGGATTGACGCGGTGGCTGCAACAATGGTTGCAAGGGTAACGATTTTAAGGATGGCACAGGACCAGGCAGTGTTTCAATCTGTTGTACACAGGGTTGCTTTGCGACAGAATTGACTTGACAGCACCTCACAACAGCAGAGTATAGTTGATCTGAGATAAATTTCACCCGTGAGTGTAACTTCTTCAAACCGAGGCAAAAGGCCATGAGGCAGCCTCTCTTGTTTCTATGAACAGGCTTCACTGTGTTGGAGCTGACCACATTTAACACCCAGGAGGGACTTCAGGCCCCAAAGTTGCTGTGCCAGGTGCTTCCACAGACATTAATGTTCACATTCTCTCAGGTGCAGAGACTGTTTCAGCAAGCCTGGTGAGTAACTGGCCCAAGGTCACAGCTGGTGAGTAGTCAAGCAAAGAGGCAAATTCCCGTCTTGTGGTGCCAAGTCCCACTAGGCCACTTAGAATTTTTTAAGAAATGACAGCTCAAAGGTAGGAATAACAAACGTTTATTCAGAAATGGTTAAGTAATACAGTCTTCTCCGTTACTTGATGCCTCTTCCTCTCCTTTTGAACAAAAACAGAGATGGGTAATATAATAGGAGTGGGAGGTGGAGAGGGAGACAAGGATAGATCCCACCACCTTCCCTTCCCTTTTCCCAAAATGACATCCTGTAGAGCAGGGGAAGCAAACAGTTGCCACTCCCCAACCTCCCATATGGCTGTGCAGAGCATGGGGTCCAGATGGCCAGGATGCTGTAGCTGGGCTCAGTGGAGCTTCGGTAAACAAAGCACATCTGGCATGGGAACAGGAGGGGAAGGTAGAGCCATGCAGGCAGTGTGTTCACCATCCCTACTCTAGGCAGAGTCCGAACCAAGATCAGTTTCTAGCACCTGAGAAACCAAATCCTACTGCCTCCTGGGTGCTCTCTTGGTACAGTGTGGGAGGAATGTCTTCCAGATGCTGAAGAGAACTAAGTTGGTACCCAAAGTGGAAAAAAGAAAGAAAAGCAGAAGCCTTGAAAGAGCCTGCAAGTGGGCACCTTCCCTGGATATCCTAGGCCTAGCCAGCCTCAGAGTTGGAGGCCTGAAGGTGTGTTCAAACCCTGAGTTCCTCCTGCTTGACAGATTCAGCTGTGTAACAAGAATTTCTAGGTGTTTTTCACCGGGCTATCCCCCTGCAGGTGCTGAGAGGCTCTCAGTGTTCTAGGTCCTGGAGCTCTAGCCCTATCTCATATCACTTGCTACTGCTTTTGGAGAGCTCCCAGGAGCCTGCTCCCCAGCTCACTCTGGCTGACAGCCTGGGCTTGCTTCAGTCCCAACAAATCAACAGGAGACTGGTATTCAGGGGAGCCCCAGCTGCTGGGGACCATGATGGAAAACTACCCACTGGCTTGCCTGGAACAGCTGCTCTGCTCCCTTAATCACCAGAGGAAAATATCCCTGTGGTCACTGATGGATGGGCCACTCACAGCGGTCGGGACAGTATCCCTTGGTGGCAGCTGGATATGTCCCTCTCAGCATTCCTAGTGTCCTAAAGCCATCTGAAGCCAGAAAGCAAGAGACAGGGTCAAGCTGCTCCCAACATTTCCCATTCAAATAATCCCGCAGACCCACAATGCCATAGAACGGGAAGCATTTGAAAAGTCCAACAAGTGGGGAGTTGACCCAGATGGCATTTGAACCAAACCCAGGGTATGATGAATGCCATGGCAAACTGGGACAGCCAACACAAGCCCCATCCCCCCAGCAGTGACACCCAGCCTAAGAGAGCCAGGGCAGGGCATTCGCTAAAACTCAAGGAAAAAGGGAAACGTGAACTTTGAAAATTTACTTTGGGTTGTCAGAAATAGCAACAGTCCTCCAAGCCAAGAGCTGGGGTGCACCTTCGTAGCAGAGCAGCAACCTACCTGCCCTTGCCACATGGCCCTCTCCAGGACACCAACTAAGTCTAGGGCCAATTGCAGTGAGAGCACTGGGGCCTGTGACCCCATCCCCACCCAGGCTCACTTTCAAGATGATCTGGCTCCCATTAAGATAGCAGGGGTTGGCACCCCCCTCACCTCCTGGAAAAAGCAGTCTCCTTCAAACAGCCCCAGCCCTGCATCCCATAGGGCCACAAGAGGATAACGCAGAGAATTGAGTGCTACATTTCCCAATAAGAATTCCGTCTGGGGCTGAGATTAGGGGGAGGAAGGACACTCTGAGAAACACAAGCCTATCTTGATGATGAGGTGGAGAGTAAAAAAAACACACTACAGGAAATGTTAACAAACAGAAGAGCACAGGGTAGAACACAACACAGAAAGATGGGTCCCGTCCAGTGAGGAAGATCTCTACCCCGGCGACCCTTCCCACTCTCGGGGCCTCCAGTCCGATGGCCCATTGGTCACAAGCTTGGCTTTGGGAAACAGAGCCACCCTCCTCTGTCCCCAGAAGGCTCTGGCTGCCTTGCTTCCCCACTCAAAGTTTAATTTTGAATTCTGTGGGCTGTGTGGTCACAGAGGCCCCTGAGGACTTGAAGAGTGCCTTCAGGATGGTGTCGGGGTCCACTTCAGCAGGAGGGTTGGATGAGGAGATGGAATTCACCCTGCGAGGCAGCTCGCTCTCCTTTTTCACTGAGGGGCTGTCACTCAGCCGCCTGTGGAAAGCAGAGAAGAATCAAAATCCTTGACAGTTTTCCCTAAGATGTGGACGGGACCCATCATTTACTGAGCATCTGTCCTGATCTCGGCACTGGGCGTTATGCTTTCCACGCCCCTTCATCTCATTTCATCCTGTAGCAAATCCACCATTTTTCTTATTTACTGATGAGAAAGCTGAGATGCTGCCCTGCTTGTTCTGGGTGCCAAGTTTAGGAAAAGCTGCGAGTCCCTCTCCTCCAGGTAGTACTATAATACATTACCATACAGCACAGTCTGAGATGGCCTGAAGGAAAGAAAGTGATTTAACTCTTTTGTGCCCACTGTTTGCCAAACTTATTAGGTCATAAAACCATTCTTCAGAATACAACTTATTCCTGGAACAAAGCTTGAGAAACTTGTCCAAATCACACAGTTTATTTCTCGGGTTTCAATTCTTGGTCTTTCTAAATTTCAAAGCCTATTTCAGGCCTGCTCTGTAGCCCCCCACCCCCCACCCCCGCCCATGCCCTCCCTCAGTCAAAGTAGCTAATCCCCTTTACTCTCCAGCATGGCTGCCTGTTAATTTCTTTCTAGGCTCATCACAATCTGTAGCCATACACACTAGCTGACCAGTGTCAGGACTCAGTAAGGGCAGGGGCCGTGTTTTGCTCCCCTGATACACCCCACACCTAACGTGTGGCTGAGCACAAGTGGCTCACAATGAACATTAGTGAACAAACGCATGTAATCCCAAAGATTGCCTTTGTATTTTAAGAAACGATTTCTATTTGTGTTCAAGGCACTACTAACTTCCAGTGGTAAACTCAACCATTTAAAACTTAATAAGTTTAATACTCTTTCTGAGAACGCGTTTCAATTTCCCAATAAATAAGATGTGCTGCCAACAACTCCCCATAACCTCAAAGCCAGGGTCATGAAGGAGAAGGCACACCGACTGGGAGTCAGGACACCAGGTGACGCTCCAGGTTCTGCCAGGCACTGGCCAAGTGACCGTGGCAGATCCAGTGTCCTCCCTGGGCCTCTGTCTCCTCATCTATAAAACGACGTCCTGCCATTTATGCATTATGTCCTGCCACGAACAGTTTATGCATCTTGGGCTCCAAAGACGTCCTCAGTCCCAGGCGAGGCACATATGCCCAGGTGTGTGTAACAAAATGAGGGGCAGTACCTGGCACTCGTCCCCATCCAATCAGTCATAACAACAAGTGGAGGTTTCTGTTCACTTGGTCGATGCCTCCAATTGTGTAAAAGAGGACAGGACCAGCCTGCACTCCACTTTCCTCTCAGGTGTTTCTAAACTTATATATAAGGTAGAGAACAAGGTCTTAATGACAGGCCCTGTGGGAACAATCCCTTAGGCAACGACAAGACAAACCACTTTATTTAAATATGAGCCCCATGAAGGACCATTTGCCATCAGAGCAGAGGAGGTGGAATGGAGGATGGTGGGCAGGGGAGCTGTGACGAAGAATAAAAAGAGATGATCGCGCCAAGTAAGTCAGCAGAGAAGCTCCGCCCCATCCCCAGCCCCCTGCCTTTGGAACTTACAGCAGGATGGGCTGGTCTGAGGTGATGACATTCCCATTCATGTGAAGGTTGCACTTCATCGGTTGCCCTGAAAAACCAGAAAGAGAAGGCTCTGCTGTGAGTCCTTAGCTCCTCACACAGAAGAACAGGAGCTGGTAGCTCCACCATTAAGGGCTGGAACACCCACCACTGGCAATTCTGGCTCCACAGCCAGGGAGGAGGCTGCTTTCAGCCAAGTCCAGAGACTGAGAAAACCCCAGGGTATGAGATCTGGGAAACCTCGGGGTGATAGCACCAAGAAGCAAAGGAGCAACACACCTTGCTTCATATGGGAGGAGCGATGAGAAGGGGGGAGGGGAAATGGTGCTCAGTATAGAGCCATTCAAAGCTGTAAAGCTATTAGGGAGGGAGACGCTGATGCTGGGACAGTGAGAAGAGGATTCAAACGCCTGTGCACAGACTTCCACTTCACCCCTGAAGGCTTAACTGCCACAAGGACCGCACTCCTACTATAAACAACTAGAACACCAAACAAAGTAAGTAATATGGCTTTCAGATACCAGACAACAGGCAGTTCAGGAATGCAATCTCTGGGAGAAGGAAATCGTGAGAGGAGCCCTACTACTGGCCCAGCTTACCACCTGAGGCAGTTCCAGGCCACAGCACAGCAGGGGAACCCAGACAGAGGCTAGTGGCCTTGATGAAGAGAAGAGAGGAGGACTGGATTCAGGGAAGCCAAGGCAGCTAGAGTTTGTGGGGCCAGGTTCTAAAGAGGAAAGAATTCCGCAATCTGCATAGAGGTCCCCTTGGAGCAGTGGCTAAATATTAATCTACTCATGCACAGGGTCAAACCTCCTGAGGCTGGGAAAGTAGAACTTCCCAACATAGAGTACCTACTGGGCAACTATAGGAAGAATGCACATAAGGCACACAGGGCCAGCAACTGTTCAAGTTCTCTATAGCCAGACTGGAGAGAGCTCGGTGAACACACAAGGCAATCAGACAGACCAGCAGGATCATGCTTTAGAAGTGCAGCTAAATTAGCTTACGATTAAAGGCTACTCCGGACCCATCCTGAGGGCTTCCCAAGCCTCAGAAAGATCATGCTAACCTGCAAATAACTACCTGCAAGAAATACACACTTTAAAGGGATACAACAAAAATACAGCACTCAACAACTTAAAAATCAATGCCCATATCCAGTCAATAATTACTAGACATATAAAGGAGGAGGAAAAGGTGCTCCATAACCAGAAGGAAAATCATTTTAAAAAAAGTCAGATCTAGAAATGATAGATATGACGGAATTAGCAGACAATGACATTAAAACAGCTATCATACCATTAACCAAACCAACCCACTGCAGTCGAGTTGATTCTGACTCATAGCAACCCTACAGACAGAGCAGAGCTACCCTATAGGGTTTCTAAAGCTACAAATTTTTGTGGAAGCAGACTGCTACATCTTGCCTCCTGTGGAGCCGCTGGTGACTTTCAGTTAGCAGCCAAGCACTTAACCACTGCCCCACCAGGGCTCCTTATTTTACCATTAAAAACCCCCAATGCCATCGAGTCGATTCCGACTCATACCGACCCTATAGGACAGAGGAGAACTGCCCCATAGAGTTTCCAAGGAGCACCTGGCGGATTCAAACTGCGAACCCTTTGGTTAGCAGCCATAGCATTTAACCACTACGCCACCAGGGTTCCCTATTTTAGGGAGATGCAAATCAAAACTACAATGAGACATCATCATTTCACTCCTATTAGGGCAGCTTAAAAAAAGGGAAAATAACACGGGTCAGTGAGGATGCAGAGAAATCAGAGCCCTCATCCATTGCTGGAGGGAACACAAAATGATACAGCCGCTGTCGAAAACAGTTCGGCAATTCCTCAAAAAGTTAAAAACAGAGCCACCATGTGACGCAGCAATCCCACTCTCAGGCATACACCCATGAGATCTGAATGCAGTGACACAGACAGACACACGCACACCAACGTTCACTGTAGCACTACTCACAGCAGGCAAAAGGGGGAACAGCTCAAATGTGGTTCAAACACGCATACACACATGATGGAGTGCTGCTCAGCCACGGAGGGAGATTAAGTTGTGACGTGTGCAGCGACACAGGTGAACCCTGAACACATCATGCTGAGTGAAACAAATCATTCTCAAAAGGACAAATATTGTATGATTTCACTAATATGAAACACTTAAAATAGGCAAATGTATAGAGATCAGAGTTTAACAATGGTTACCAAGGGTAGGAGGGAAGGGGAAAGAGGAAAACTTTTACCTAGCTAGCACTGAGTTGTTCCTGGGATTGGAAAATATGGCAATGGGTACTGTGACAGTTGCACAACATGACTGATATAACTGGCTTCACTGAATTGTAGAAACGACAAATGCTGAATTGGCAAATATGTGATCCATACATATTTTTACAATAACCAAAAAACACCTATTATAAATACACAGGATGTACTTAAGAAGGTAAAGGAAAGCATGAACATAATGAGGAAAGAAATGGAAAATCCAAATTGAATTTCTAAAGATGAAAAATACAGTTTTTAAAATGAAAAACTCATTGAATAAAATTAATAGAAGATTAGACAATGCAGAAGAAAACAATCAGTGAACATGAAGACACACAGTAGGAACTATGTAAAATGAAACAAAGTACAGACATTAATCTATGGGATAAAATTAAGTGGTCTAAAATACATGTTATCGGAGTTTAATAAAGAAAAAAGCGAGAAATACTTGAAGAAATAATGGCTTAAATTTTTCTAAATTTGCTGAAAACTATAAACCCATAGATCCAAGAAGCTCAATGAAACCCAAGCAGAATAATCTTAAATAAAACCACACTGAAGCACATCATAATCACATTGCTAAAAACCAAGAATACAGAGAAAAAACTTTAAAGCAGCCAGACAAAAAAGACATTATCTACAGAGAAACAAGATGAAAATATCAACATAGAAACTATACAGCCAGAAGGCAATGAAACATTTCAAGTGCTTAAAGAAAAAAACTGCCAACTCAGTGAAATAAAGTGAAACTCAAAAGCGAAATAAAGGCTTTCTTCAAATAAACCTGAAAGAATTCATTTCAGCAACAGAGGAAGGAAGAGAGTCAGGAATAGGAGGGGGAAATGGAATGTGTGGCTAATTGCCTCCATGAACTTCTGCCTCCTTTGCCATGAACTGGATGGTACCCAGCTACCATTACTGAACATTTTGATCAAAGATCCCACAGGTGAGTCCTGATCAAAAAGGGGAAAACGCAAAACAGAATTTCAAATTCTCATAGACTCCAGGCTTTCTGGTTGTCATGAGAGCTGGATGAACCGCTGAAACCACAGCCCTGAGATAATCTTTAAAACTTGAACCAAAAATATCCCCTAAAATCTTCTTAAAACCAAACATCAGCTTAACTAAACTAGTAAAAAATATTTGCCTCGAGCATTGTGCTCTTTTAACATCTGTATGGGGTCAAAGTGACAACAGCAACTCGAAAGATTAGGTAGGAAACTCAGGGGGCAGTGAGTTTATGTTGACAGGGGAGGAACAACTCAGAAAAGGAGGGTGAGAATGGTGGCCCAACTTGAAGAATGTGATCAACGTCACTGAATTGTACATGTAGAAACTGCTGAATTGGTGCACGCTTTGCTGTGTATATTCTTGACAACAACAACAAATTAAAAAAAAAAAAAAAATGGTATATAAAAACGATTTCCAGAATGGCAGACTGAGGGATTCCACACTCTCTCTAGTGAAACAACCATCTGTGTTGAAAATTACTTTAAAAGAATTAAAGTCTCTGGAAATTGTCCTAAGGGCATACAGCAAACGAAGAAACACTGGTTCAAGAAAACCTGCTATATTCCAGTAAGAACAGCAAGCTGTGGCATTTGAGCCATGAACTGCCCTTCCCTGCCCTCCAGGCGAGTGTGATGACATTCTACCCTGGCCAGGTGAACCAAAACCACAGGGCTTCCTCTCCATCCAGCTCCCAACCTAGGGCTATGGTATCTCCCCAACAGGGACAGGCAGCCAGCACTTCTCACCCGTCGTGGCTCTGTATTGCCAAAGCTCTACTCTAGGCATGGAGGCTGAGCGCTCTAGCGCTCCCTTCCTACATCCAGCTCTGACGCATTAGGGTGAAAACTTTACCACAGAGTGGCAAACCAAGAATACTAGGGCTCCAACTGCCATCACCCCAGCTTGCTCTTCTGGTTGAGGGTCTTCCTCTCTTTCACTGATGCTCTACTTTACCAAGCATGATGTCCTTCTCTAGAGACCGATCCCTCCTCATAACATGTCCAGAGTACATAAGACGCAGTCTCACCATCCTTGCTTCTAAGGAGCATTCTGGCAGTACTTCTTCCAAGACAGATTAGTTCATTCTTCTGGTAGTTCACGGTATATTCAATATTCTTCGCCAACACCACAATTCAAAGGCATCAATTCTTCTTTGGTCTTCCTTATTCATTGTCCAGGTTTTGTACGTATATGAGGTGACTGAAAAGACCATGGCTTGGGTTAGGTGTACCCTAGTCCTCAAAGTGACATCTTTGCTTTAAAAAGCGAACATTTTCTAAACACTTTAAAGAGGTCTTTTGCAGAAAACTTGCCCAATACATCGTTTGATTTCTTGACTGTTGCTTCCACAGGTGTTAACTGTGGATCCAATTAAAATGAAATCCTTGACCACTTCAATATTTTCTCTGCTTATCATGATGTTGCTTATTGGTCCAGTTGTGAGAATTTTTATTTTATGTTGAGGTGTAATCCATACTGCAGGCTGTAGTCTTTGATCTTCATCACTAAGTGCTTCAAGTCTTCTTCACTTTCAGCAAGCAAAGGTTAGAGCCTGGGAAACCCCATGGGGCAGTTCTACTCTGTCATAACTACACCTACATGTGACATCAATATGGTTTAACAGCTTAACAGAAAGAAAAGGGAAAAGAGACAAAGCGAGCCCTGTTAAAGCCACTGTCATCCCAGGATGACTATGCACACGTCCAAAGTCGAATCTTCTGAAGAAGGATATCAGAGGCTGCAATCTGTGAGGGAAACATTTCACTGAAATAGTCCAGCCATGTCACTGACAAATGAAAACAACACACAGTCCCAGGAAGCGTTTGGGAGTTAGCATCCAGAGTTGCTATAATATAGCGTGTAAAACATCCAGTTTCCGACAAAAAAAAAAAATTACAAAACATGCAAAGAAACCGAAAACTGAGCCATACAGTGGAAAAAGAGCAGCAACAGAACTGCCTGTGGGAGGGCCCAGATGTAGGAATTAACAAAGACTTCAAAGCAGCCATTAAATATATGCTCAAAGAACTCTAAAGATATGAATAAGAAAGAACCACATGTAAACCCTAGAGTTGAAAATTACAGTAACTAAAACGAAAAATTCACTAGAGGGGCTCAACAGTAGCTCTGAACCGTTAAAAATAACAAGTAACTTGGAGACAAATTGATAGAGATTATCCAGTCCAAAGAACAAAGAGAAAAAGAATGAAGAAAATGAATAGAGCCTCAGAGAAATGGGATACCATTAAGCACACCAACATATGCATACTTGGAATAAAAGCGGGAGAGGAGGGAGAAAGGAACATAAAAAAATTGGAAGAAATAATGGGTAAAAACTTACCAAACGTGATGAAAAATTACACATCTAAGGAGCTCAATGAATTTCAAGTACGATAAACATCAGGAGAATCACACACAGGCACAACATAGTAAAAACGGTGAAAGGCAAAGAAAAAATCTTGAAAGTAGCAAGAGAAAAATGATTTAAGGCACTGTATGACATATTCAAAGCTCTGGGAGAAACAAACCATCAACCAAGAATTTTATATACAACAAAACAATCTTTCAAAAAGGAAAGCGAAATAAACATTCCCAGATAACAAAAGCCAAGAGAATGTATAGCTAGCAGACCTGCCTTACAAAAAATACCAGAGAAAGTTCTTCAGGCTGTAAGCCAGTGACTCGGACAATAATCAGAGCACAAATGAAGGTAACCACGCATTTGTAAAAGACATTATAAAGGCGTATTTCTTCTGTTTCCGTCTCTTGGATTTAAAAAACCAATTCTATAAAACAACACACATATAATAGTATTGTTGGGCCATAACATACAGAAATGTAACATTTTTGACAATAACAGCACAAAGAAGGTGGGTGGGAGCAAAGCTGCACTGGAGTAAGGAAATGACACCAGATAGTAACCTGAATCCACAGAAACAACAAACTGCAAATCAGACGCTTAATATAAAAAACTCTACAGATACATATTTGCTCCCCTTTATTCTCTCAGCTTCTTTAAAGGACTTACGATTAGATAAAGTATTAAAAGAAAAAAGAGATTAGAACCGAGCTCTATATAGAGGTCATGTTTCTATGTATCACTGAAAATAAACTGCTGTAAATCTGAAGTAGATCCTGATAAACTAAGACGTACGCTGTTTAAACCCTTAAGCAATTGCTTAAAAGAAAAGACGCAACAGATACAGTGAAAAAAAAAACCAAACGAACGTGCAGTGTGATGGGTCCACTCTTGTATGGCCTTTCCCACCATGGCCTTGTAACTCCGGTGACTGGGTGGAACTATGCCAGTGAGGCATATGGAACCCTGATGAAGAGACTGGTCGCTTCTGCTGTGGCACTAGGATTAAAACGAGCCATCCCAGAGACAAGAGGAGAGGCCTCACTGCCACCAAGAAGAGCCAGGACCAGAGCTTGTCCTTTGGACTTGGGATCCCTTTGCTGAGAAGCTCCTGGAACCAGGAGGCTGAGAGAGAGAGCTGGAACACTGAAAAAACCAAGAAGTGGTGGGGGAGAAACGGCACCAGCGGAGGCGGGAGATCGGTAGGAGCTGAGCACCTTCGGGCAGGAGGCTTGCTGGTGGAGCAGGGCGCCTCCAGGCACTTGGTGGAGCTAAGTTTCACGGAGCCAGAGGTAAGCACCTCCAGGCTGAGCCTACTGGTGGAGAGGGGTGCCTTGGCATCTATGAGCAGAGCTAGAAGAGCTTTGGAACACTTGCCGGGGCAGGGCAGAGGCTGATGGGCCAGAGAGAGGCATGCCTGCGGGCATGGCTGAGAAAGGGCTATCCCGATGGAACAACTGTATCCTGAGTGTTCCTGAACCTGAACTGTGACCGGTTACTTCCCCAATAAATCCCAGAATCATGAGTATTGTCTGTGAGTTCTGTGTGGCCACTGCAATGAACTGTTGCACTCAGTAGAGAAGTAAAGAATGCCATAGGAGGGACAGCTGGTGTCAGAATTGGTAAAGATGGTGGAGAGAGGAGGTATGTCTGACCTCCACCTCACAGTAATCAGCCTTGGGCTGTTGATTTTGAGCCTCCTTCCTCCTTGTGAAGTTAGAGGAGGCCAGACACTGCTGCCACACCATTTTACAGAATCAAAATGTTATACCAGAAAATATTCACATAATGCAAAAGAAAGCCATAAAAGAGAAATAGAGGAATAAAGAGACACCAAGACATAGAAAACAAAAATTGGCAGACATAAATTCAACTATTATCAATAATAAAAAAAGCATGACAACAATTGTAAAGACGGTGTAGGACCAGGCAGTGTTACGTCCTGTTGTACACAGAGTCACTATAAGGTTGCTATGAGTTGGACCTGACTCGATGGCAATGGGTTGGGTTTTTTGGTGGTTAAGAGTCAGAGCTGACTCGACAGCACCTAACGACAACAACAGTATCGACAATAACATCAAATGTGAATGAATTAAATAAACCTATTAAAAGACTGGAAACCCTGGTGGCACAGTGGTTAAGTGCTACAGCTGTTAACCAAGAGGTTGGTAGTTCAAATCCTCCAGGCGCCCCCTGGAAACTCTATGGGGCAGTTCTACTCTGTCCTATAGGGTCGCTATGAGTCGGAATCGACTCGACAGCAGTGGGGTTTTTATTAAAAGATTGTCAGAATGGATTTAAAAAAGAACAGATCCAACTACATGCTGTCTATAGATGATATACTTTAGATTCAAAGATACAAGAAGGCTGAAAGTAAAAAGAACAGAAAAAGATACATCACAAAGCTACCAACATTTAGATCAAGCCCTTGGCCTCTGAGGAACCCGTAATTTGGCAGTAAGTAGACCAACATCTGGAAGGGGAAGGCTGTGGCTCCTACGCTTCCCAGACAAGACCCTTTAAGAGAGCCATTCATGGAAAAACGGCGTTTTCCTTCTAGCTGGAGCTGGGTGAAAATTAAAAGCCCTGTGGAACTTACAGTTCAGCACTACCCAGAGACTGAGCAAACCTGCCTGCTCTTGGTGCAATGGGAACTCCCACCCATCTCAGAGGAGAGCTTGCTCCTGAAGGCCTGCTGCTTGCCAGTGGGCAGAGTGAGAAGGATGAGGTGGCTGCCTTTTCCCAGACTTACCATCCAGACACCGGTTGTTGTACTTCTTATATGCAGTGATGGCATCATCTTTCTTCACAAAGACCACCTCTGCTACCCCAGGATGGACCAGCCGAGCCCGCTTGAGCGCTCCACACACACAGAAAAGCTCCTGCAAAGAACAAGAGGTGTTGGGTTGGAGAGAATTTCGGGCAGCTGTCCTGACAGCCTGCCATCCACATACTCCGGGGGCTCTGGGTTGGCTGGTGAGTGCACCCCAGTTGAATGTGCCCAGCACCAATGATTTTGAGCAGGTTCCATTTTAAGTAGTATTCTTGGGACACTCACAGGCCGCAGCACAGGATCAGATAAGGGAACAAGCTGCGCTGGCAGTGAGAAATATGCCTGGGCTTATAAGCCTTGGAGTACCTGTGACTTTCAGCAAGTCACCACCAAAATCCTCCTGCCTCAGTGCCCACTCCCTCAATAAGGATAATTGTTACGGAGTTTTTCTCAGAGCGCTCTACCGTAAGAACAAAAATGTAGGCTCATCAAAGAAAGACAGTGACTAATACATCACATGGGAATTTATTAGAAATACAAATTCTGGAGCTCTACCCAGGGTGACCAATTATCCTAGTTTGCACGAATTGAGGGGTTTCCCAGGACATGGGGCTTTCAGTGCTAAAACCGGGACAGTCCCTGGCAAACCAGAATAGCTGATTACCCAAGTCAGAAAGACCTGGGTTTAATCCCTGGGACTCTGCCTCCTATCAGCTGTGTGACCTCCAGAAACCTAAGTTCTCTGAACCAAGTTTTTTTTTTTTTTTTTATTGTGCTTTAAGTGAAAGTTTACAAATGAAGTCAGTCTCTCATACAAAAACTTATAGTCACCTTGCTATATACTCCTAGTCGCTCTCCCTCTAATGAGACAGCACACGCCTCCCCCCTCCCCCGCGCCATGTTCATGTCCATTCGGCCAGCTTCTGACCCCCTCTGCCCTCTCATCTCCTCTCCAGACAAGAGCTACCCACATAGTCTCATGTGTCTGCTTGACCCAAGAAGCCCACTCTTCACCATATCATTTTCTATCCCATAGTCCAGTCCAATCCCCGTCTGAAGGGTTGGCTTTGGGAATGGTTCCTGTCTTGGACCAACAGAAGGTCTGGGAACCCTGACCTCCAGGGTCCCTCCAGTCTCAGTCACACCATTAAGTCTGGTCTTTTTAATGAGAATTTGGGGTCCTCATCCCACTGCTCTCCTGCTCCCTCAGGGGTTCTCTGTTGTGTTCCCTGTCAGGGGAGTCATCGGTTGTAGCCAGGTACCATCTAGCTCTTCTGGTCTCAGGCTGATGTAGCCTCTGGTTTATGTGGCCCTTTCTGTCTCTTGGGCTCGTAATTACCTTGTGTCTTTGGTGTTCTTCATTCTCCTTTGCTCCAGGTGGGTTGAGACCAACTGATGCATCTTAGATGGCCACTTGCTAGTGTTTAAGACCCCAGACACCTCTCTCTGAAGTGGGATGCAGAATGTTTTCTGAGCCGTTTTGTCTTGTGAAAACAGGAAGAAAAGGGCTGGCCTAGGCTACCTCCCAGAGTTCTTAAAAAGCTCAACTGAGATGATTTATAAGGCAGTGCTTTGTACACAGGTGTCATCATCTTATCATTTACTCCAATCCCCTCCTCATTTTACACACACAGAGACTGAAGCCAGAGAGGGAACACAGTCTGGTCAGGACAGAGGCTGACTAGCACCCAAGAATTTCTTCTTCTGCATTTTACCCATAACGAGGTTGTGGTGAGGTCCAAAGGGAAGGCTCGTGAAAAGGCCTTTGAAAGGATTTGCTTTTAATGATAAAAGGGGAAAATGTTAAAACATCAAAACCAAGATATGGAACTGAATACTAGGTGAGATCCTGATTGTATTACTGTTGTTTAAATATTATATATCTGTATAGTAAAGAAGCCAGACTGATTATCACTGGCATTTTCTGAGTGGTGATCATTACAGATTAGTTTTCACTATATTTTTAACAAGTCTACATACAAAGTACCTAGCACATAGTACATGCTCAATGAGTGGTAGCTATTATTACTTCTACGACCAGGGAAAATTTTAGTTCTTTACAAGTTGTCAAGTATTACACAAAGTAGGCTACAATTTCCATTCTCACGTGCACTGTTCAATGGCACACCTGCTAAGAAAGAACAGACCCGCTGCTGAGCCTGCTTACTTCAGAGCAGCTTTGAGTTTCACAATTAAAACCTTCAACAAACATGGTGACCAGTGGGCTCTTATAAAACCTGGGACTTGGCTGAGGGAGAGGAGTCTCCAGTTGCATTTGTTTTGTGATCTGATGGTTCAGAGTTAAAATGTTGCCCGGATTTCTAAACTCACGGCTTTTTAGTGGCTGAGTGAAAATGAGGTTGAAAAGGAAGTCTTGGCTGCTTCTGGCCCCTTCAACAGGCACCTGAATTAGCTTTCACCCGTAAGTGGCATGGGTGAGACAGGACAGACTAGGAGGGCGGTCCAGTCAACCACCAGATAACACCAGTTGATCTTCTTCCTTTTACTTTGGCATCATCATGTAAACCTCCAAAGGAGGCTGCAAATTCTGAAGTCTCACAGGAAAATCTCAGCCACTGGGTGCTGCACAATGAGAATAAAGGATCCCATTTTGGACTCACCTGAGCACAGACATGCCCTGATCCTGAGATTCAAGTCAGGTTAAGCCTGGCACTGGTTAAGAAACTATGTAGCGAAGTGCTGACACAGCAGGCTTGACTGCTATCCTTTGAAAAGCCTGCTTATAAGGTTGGCCCTTGGCTGGAATCTGGGAACTTAGGTTTCAGGAAGGTTCGCACCATTCGCAGACTTTGTAAAAGTGGCTCACTGTGCTTAAGCTGTTTGTGCAAACAACGTGGTTTACGCTAACACCCATTTCCCTTATGGGAGTCTGGAATTTTGTAAGCGCTAGGTGGAAGGTGCCTACATAACTAGCCCTCAAAAAAAAACCCTGGGCACTGAGTCTTCCATAAGCTTCCCTGATAGACAATATCTCACATGTGTTGCTAGGGGTTCACAACTCACTGCTAAGGGAATTAAGTGTGCCTCCACTGAGGGAAAGGAATCAGAAGCTTGCGTCTAGCGTCCCCTGGACTTTGCCCATGTGCCTTTTTCCTCTCCTGATTTTGTTTTGTTTCCTATTGCTGTAATAAACCTTAGCCATGAGTACAACTATACGTCGAGTCCTGTGAGTCCCCCAGCAGATCATCGAACCTGGAGGCAGTGCTGGAAACCCGACAGAGAAGCAGTTTGAGATTTAAAACTCTGGCATGCCACAGTACTCACAACGATGTCCTCTTCAGTGACTCGAGGGTGCAGATTATTCACAGTCATCTTGGTGCCTTCCAGGGGGCTGAGGACAGGCTGTCACATAAACAAGAGTGTTACCAGGGGTCAGAGAACAGGTGTGTGCTCATACAAACAAAACTCATTCCTAGTAAGTGACCACAGAGGACCAGGGGAAAGAATCATGGAGGGTCCACCACAACCAGGCCCTTCTGACCTCAATTACATCACACCTCCACAATCCTACACTGAGACAATGAACTCCTCATTTCTCAAATATTCTGGGTCCTTTCAGGCCTCTGAGCTTCTGCGTGGAATGCTACTCATGTTTCAGGACCCACCCAGCTCAAACGGCACTCTCTCCTTGAAGCCTCCCCATTTCCCTAGTAGAATTAGATGCTCTTTCCTCAGTGCTCCCGGGAGCTCTCTTCTGGGGAGACCTCTGTTCTATCACTAGATACAGTGATCCATCTGCACCTCTGTCTTCCCCACTAGCCTACAAGCTCTTTGAGGGCAGGCGTCTTTAAGGCCAGGCCTTGGCTTACTCACTGTAAAAAGAAGGTGGCAACATCTACCTAACAGAAGCACTGGGAGGACCAAATGGGGTATACACTTAGGGCCCAGCACACTGCCCACCCAGCACAGGTTGACTCTCATCTAGTGTGGTCACTTCCTCTCCCTCGCTTTTAACTCACCTCAGCAGGTGGCAGCTCTTTGGGAGATTCCTCCTTGTTCACCAGTGTCCGGGACATGTTGGTCAAGGCTTTTGTTCGAATGGAGGAGGGGAGAGCAGGAGCTGTGTAGGCATCATTCTGAACCACTTTGGTGAGGGGGAGGGCCTTGGACATGGACAGCTTGGAACTGCTCAGCCCAGCCTACACAAAGAGGCACAAAGGAATCTGAGAAGCCAGAGACTTGGAGTCTTCCGAAGAAGCCCTGAGGGGCTGACAACCAGCTGAGTGCATGGCTGACGACCCACCTTCAATACCTCAATTACAGCAGAGGCCCAGAGACAAAAGGCCTGCCGGTTGCCAGTGACGTCCCGTGAGGATGAGAAGGGGGGGTGAGGGGAAGAAAACAGAGCCTGCACACATGCTCATGGAAGCAGCTTTCCACAGTGTTTAATGCTCTTGGCAAGAAGTTTCCATGAAGCCCTGACCTAGAAACTCACCTGGAAACCACAGGCTCACCTGTACCATTTAGACTTTACGAAAACCCTACAATTTAGGGCTCGTCAGAAGGCCAAAGGCTTGGAGTCAAGTTTATTCCCAGATAAGCTTCTTTCCACAATGGGTGGACCACCAACTCCAGGCTGGCTGGGCATAGGAACCCACTCTTGAGAGGGCCCAGGACGCCCAGACAAACGGAGGCATCATTCATAGGCCTGCCTGGGTGCACGGTTTAGAGATTGCCTGCCTCATTAGCTCCCAGACTGCTGGAGATGTGCCAGCACAGCCAGCACTTGTAGACCATCAGAAATAGTCCCCTTCCCAACTTGGGATGAGGTCCCTTGGGGAGATCAACCAGTAAACGCCTTTGCATTAGTGTCTGTGGAAAAAGATGAATGAAGCAGAAGTGGCAGCTGGTCGTGCCAGTTTAGGGCAGTGTTTACCAAGCGATGACCCAGGAAGGAATACAGCAGCCAGAGCGACAGAGCGGAGTATGGGGCAGGGTCCATCTGTCAGGCTTCTCCAAGTCTGGATGAAACAGCCTCCCTATGCTGGATTCACCATTCCCAGGCCTCTGAGTTTTGGAAGCCAGTATGGTGTAGTGCTTAAACACGTGGGCCCAGGGGCCAGATAGCTTAGGTTCAGATCCTGGATCCATGACTTACAATCTAGGTGACAGGGGCAGGATTATTTAACCTCTCTGTGCCTGACCCCTTATCTGTAAAATGGGAATAATAATAGTACCCATCTCACAGAGTGGCGGAGTGAGGGGGATGTCTTATATGAATTAATATAAATAAAGTGTTCAGAACTTTAAATTCTCAATTAGCATTAGCCACCAACTGAGCCAGGCTGATGGACCTCTCGGCAGCCAACCTGAGCAGCCTAATGAGCAGAAAGGCCTGGTCTTTTGTAAAGAAACAACTGGCACCATCCAGCTTCACACATGACTTTAAGAGCTTTATTAGTAACTGGAAGATTGGTCCACACACTCAGAACAACGACCAGAATGAAGTCTTTGGGCCTCTGAAGGCAAAATCTGGCAGCCCCCATCTCTAGCTGGCAACATCCACTGAGCAGCCCTCCCAGATGCTCCCAGAGGTAGATTTCTTTCCACTATGTCGGACTAGCACCCTGGCCTGACAAGCTTTCCCCACACAGGCTATGCCTGGAAGAGGCCACAGGGAGGTGTGGTCTATTTATGCTAATCCAACAACCAATGGGATCCGGGATCAAGGAATCGGGCGCAGCTGCTGACCATGAGGACGGGGAGCATGCAGTCTCTCCGGCCACAAAGGAAGGGAAGCAGGATTCTCTCGTGTGGGAGTACTTGTATTTTCCCTAAAGTGTCTCACAAACAGCAGCTAGGAGCTACAGCTCTGTACTTTACTAGCTGTGGTGCCCTGAGCAACTCACCGGACACCCCAGTCTCAGCATTTACAAAACCAAGGGCTGGGACCAGTTCCAGTTCTGAAAATGTAATGACCCAGATGAAGAAACATTTCTGAATTGAAAGCCCTATGCCCCACAGCCTCTCCCATCTACCTGATCACACACACTGAGTGTAGAAAAACCTAAAATGCTGGCTGAAATGGCAAGTGTTTTGTCATGTGTATTTTATCACAATAAAAATTATAAAAGAAATAATCGAAAACGCCATACCACATGGTGGAGAAAGCTGCCCGAGGTGGTGAATTTCATCTGTTTGCTAGGGATGGGAGTTATGACGTCATCGTCTTCATCCAGGTCGTATAAATTCTGAGAATAAAAAAAAAGAAGAAGCTAACGTGGCATCTTCGTCCAAAAGAGCTCAGAACACTCAACGCAACCTGTGCTCGGGCAGGACCTCGCAGCCATCAGGAACAAGTACAGCAGGGAGATGACCGCAGTTGTGGCAAAGAATCAAGGGAGAAGTGGGGGCGGGGGAGGGTAAATCCTGCCGGCTGGCTCCCTGCTGCAAGGACCCCGTGAAAGTACTCCAACTTCCAACTCTATCAGAAGTACCTTTTTACAAGCAGGCAGTATCTATCACAAGGCCCCAAAATACTTGCTTATATCCTTTGGCTTGAGAAGTCCACCCCAAAAAATCTAGCCTACTGAAGTAAATCCAAAATCTAGAAAGAGACTTACTGACAAACACATTCACAGCAGGATTTCTAATAGTGAAAATAACAGGAAAACTGTTTAAATAAACTATAAAACATCAACTCAATGGATTACGCAGTTGTTAAAAATGTTTACAGCAAATGTGAAACATTACAAAAAAATGCTTGAGTCAGAAAGTGAAAAAAGATACAAAATTGGGTAAGAATACAATCACCACTACACATTAAATTAATAATGATACTCAAAAAAACATGAAGGAAATATGGCAAAACTTCAACAGTGGTTGGTCTTGGAGAATAAGAGCACAAGGGACTTTTTCTTTTAATCTCTTTTCCAAATTTTCTGTATTAAACACATACTATTTTTATAATAAAAAAATTAATAGGCTCTCAATGTGCCTTTCTGCCCCTTATGCCCTTCCCTCATCCACAAAGAGGCTCCTCCTTAAACACATCAGTTGCAAACAGTCCAATGCAACTCCTCCTCTAATGCTTCTGTGGGAACTTTGGGCCAGGGCTCAAGTGATCTAGTACACCTCACCTGTGCACATGCATGTGTGCGTACGTACACACTCATACATACACATGCACACACACCGCCTACCTGCTTGGCCTGGTGGTTATTGACAACGTTGATCCTCATTCCAGCAGGATGGGCATGAAGGGGTACTGCCGCCTTCGGCTGTGGAACCTAGAAACATGATTCATCCCACAGGGTCCACATGCGTTCTCTATGAGCAGAACGCTGAAGTTGACATACGGCGGGCACCTGGTTTTGGTCTTTGGTAAGAGGCATTACAAAGTGTCTCACCCCTCAAAGCAAGAAAGGGAGGGAATATCATCAGCTCAGAGTCTGCAATAATGCATGTGGAGGACGCAATGAGCCCACTGCTGTACCAAGGTTGCTGTGAGGATGAAATGATTCTGTTTGCTTTCCCTGGAGGGCAGCGGCTGTGGTAGGGTAGTCAAGGCACTGGACTAGGAACCAGAAGATCTGACTGAGTTCCCACCCTGTCTTCTCCCACTGACGGCTGTGCAACTTTGGGCATGATATTTAACATCTCTGAAACTCAGAGGAGTCCCTGGGTGGCACAAACGGCTAGGTGCTCAACTACTAGCTGAAAAGTTGGTGGTTTGAACCTGGCCACAGGCACCTCAGAAACAGACCTGGTGATCTGCTTCCAAAAGGTCACAGCTTTGAAAGCCCTATCGTACACAGTTCTACTCTGAACACATGGGGTCACCATAAGTCAGAATCGACTCAATGGCAGCTAATAACAACAGCGACTGAGACTCAGATTCTTCTTTTATAAAACAGGTAATGATCCTACGGTTGCAACGAAGAATAAACAATCTATGTCAAGTGCCTGCCACACATCACATGCTCAATGAACGTTCCACCCTTTCCCCTTTCTTCCTTCCACCACTATCTCACTTGGGAAAGTCACTTAATTTCTTCTATACCTCCTTTTTCTTTTACACAAAACTGAGATAATACCTTGCCCTCTTCATATGGGTGCTTGGCTATAACATACATAAAAGGCCTTTGTAGGCAGCAAAGTGCTATACTAACAATTGAGGGAATTGTTGTTTTGGCCCAAACACTCCTGACTCCTGCTCCCTGCTAAATCTATGCTTGTCACTGGCCATCTGGGAATCTGACAAAAGCCATAACCTACCTGGATGGTTTTGGTGAGCTTCAGAGCAGGAGTCACTGTCCCGACGGGTGGGCTCATGAAGGCGGCAGGGGAATTCCGCTTCAAGCTGATCTTCTCCCGGGCATCAGCTACCTGGCGTGGCTTCTGGGGCACCACACTTTGCTGCTTGCGGGAGTTTAACATCTCTCGGGCATCCTGCACTTTCCCTTTGATCCGAAACCGGGCATCTTTCTGCAAAAGCTTCTCCCGGGCATCCTTGACTCCCAGCTTGAGTCTGGCATCTGAGAGGCCGATCTTTTGACGGGCATCAAACCTCTGCTGGAAGGTGGCTGTGCGCACTGGCTGGCTGAGAAGGTTCTGCTGGATCCCAACACGAGACCGGATATCTCCAGTCCCTGGTCTGACATTGAGCCTGCAGACAAAAACTGGAATATTAAATGGGTCTGGATATCCACAGCAACTCATGCAAGTAGAGCCGTGGTAACAATGGGAAAGAAAAGGTCCTGGGAGAAACCACAAAGCTGCTTCCTGCCTGAGAAGCAAGTAAGTCTACATAAGGTAAACTCATCTTCCCTAGTTTTATGGCTTTTAACTTTGCAGTGTAAGTGAAATTAGGAACAAGGGGCTGGAGATTTCTATCACTATTTGAAAGACTTTTTGCTCCCCAGAGCGAGTGTCTTCAAACACTACCGTGGACAATAACCTCAAACAATGCTGTTGTTGTCGTTGTTAGGTGCCACTGAGTCAGTTTCAACTCATAATGTCCCTTTGTACAACCGAACGAAACACTGCCCAGTCCTGTGCCATCCTCACAATTGTTGATATGCTTGAGCCCACTGCTGCAGCCACTGAGTCAATCCATCTCATTGAGGGGCTTCCTGTTTTTCGCTGACCTTCTACTTCACCAAGTATGATGTCCTTCTCCAAGGACTGATCCCTCCTGATAACATGTCCAAAGTACATGAGATCAAGTCTCGCCCTCCTCACTTCTAAGGAACATTCTGCTTGTACTTCTTTCATGACAGATTTGTTCATTCTTCTGGCAGTCCATGGTATATTCTATATTCTTCGTCAACACCATAATTCAAAGGCATCAATTCTTCTTTAGTCTTCCTTATTCACTGCCCAGCTTTCGTATGCGTATGAGGCAAATGAAAATACTATGGCTTGGGTCAGATGCACCTTAGTCCTTAAGGTGACATCTTTGCTTTTTAACACTTTAAAGAGGTCTTTTGTAGCAGATTTGCCCAATGCAGCAGCCTTGCCCAATGCAATGTATCATTTGATTTCTTGACTGCTGCTTTCATAGGCTTTGATTGTGGACTAAGTAAAATCAAATTCTTGACAACTTCAGTATTTTCTGTTGATCAAGATGTTGCTTATCGGTCCAGTGGTGAGAGTTTTTATCTTCTTTGTGTTGAGGTGTAATCCACACTGATCATCATCAATAAGTGCTTCAAGTCCTCTTCGCTTTCTAAAAGCAAAGTTGTGTCATCTGTATATTGCATATTGTTAATGAGTCTTCCTCCAATCCTGATGTCCTGTTCTTTTGCATACAACTGAGCTTCTCAGATTATCAGCTTAGACTACAGATTGAATAGGTATGGTGAAAGGATACAACCCTGATGCACACCTTTATTTATTTTAAACCATGCAGTATCCCCTTATTCTATTGGAATGGCTGCCTTTTAATCTATGTACAGGTTCTACATGAGTACAATTAAGTATTCTGGAATTTCTATTCTTTACAATGTTATCTATAATTTGTTATAATCCACACAGTTGAATGTCTTTGCATAGTCAATAAAACAGAGATAAACATCTTTCTAGTATTCTCTGCTTTCAGCCGAGATCCATCTAACATCAGCAATGGTATCTTTCATTTCATGTCCTCTTCTGAATCCAGCTCGAATTTCTGGCAGTTCCCTGTTGATGTACCGCAGCAACTGCTTGTCAATGATCTTCAGCAAAAATTTATGTGTGTGGTATTAACGATATTGTTTGCTAATTTCTGCATTCTGTTGGATCACCTTTCTTTGGAATGAGCACAAATATGGATCTCTTCCAGTCGGTTGGCCAGGTAGCTGTCTTCCAAATTTCTTGGCATAGACGAGTGAGAGAGAGCCTCCAATCCTACAGCCATTTGTTGAAACATCTCAACTGGTATTCTGTCAACTCCTGGAGCCTTGTTTTTTGCCAATGCCTTCAGCTCAGCTTGGACTTCTTCCTTCAGTGCCATTGGTTCTTCATCATATGCTACCTCCTGAAATGGCTGAATGTGGACAAATTCTTTTTGGTATAGTGACCCAGTGACCACCTTCTTTTGATGCTTCCTGTGTCATTCAGTATTTTGCCCACAGGACCCTTCAATATTGCAACTCGAGGCTTGAATTTTTTCTTCAGTCCTTTCCGCTTGAGAAATGCCAAGAGTGTTCTTCCCTTTTGGTTTTCTAACTCCAGGTCCTGGCACATGTCACCATTTTACTTTTTCTTCTCAAGCTACCCTTTGAAATCTTCTTTTCAGCTCTTTTACTTCATTTCTTCCACTCTATTTAGCTGCTCTACATTCAAGAGCAAGTTTCAGAGTCTCTTCTGACAGCCATTTTGGTCTTGTCTTTCCTCCTGTCTTTTTGATGACCTTTTGCTTTCTTCATGTATAACGTCCTTGATGTTATCCCACAACTCAACTTTGGTCATTAATGTTCAATGCATCAAACCTATTCTTGATATGGTCTCTAACTCAGGTGAGATGCACTCAAGGTCATATTTTGGCTTTCGTAGACTTGTTTTAATTTTCTTCAGCTTCAACTTCAACTTGCATAAGAGCAACCAGTCTGTTCTGTATTTGGCCCCTGGTCCTGCTCTGATATTGAGCTTCAATATCATCAGATTTTGAACTTCTCCACGGTCTCTTTCCAGAGATGTAGTCAATTTGATTCCCATGTATTCCATCCAGTGAGGTCCATGTGTATAGCCGCCGTTTACGTTGCTGAAAAAGGTACTTGCAATGAATAAGCCTTCGGTCTTACAAAATTTTATCATGCGATCTCCTGCGTCATTTCTATCACCAAGGCTATTTTTTCCAAATACCGATCATTCTTGTTTCCAACTTTCGCATTCCAATCGGTAGTAACGCTAGTCAGATAATATAATCCAATCACCAGTAATGCCAGTCAAATAAAATAAACATGTCCCCAAAATATAATCCCATACATCTGAAGAGCAATTTTACAGTTTCTAAAGCTCTTCCATATACATTCCCTCAACCAGGCCTCTCAGCATCCTGTGAGGTGGACATTGTTACGCCCACTTTATAGTGGGAGAAACAAGTGTAGAGAGGTTAAGTGATTATTAACAAACAGTGCCCAGCTAGCCTCGGCTAGCCTCTTGGGTCTAATGCTTGCAATGCCTTCAACTCGGTTGAGAACAATAAAGTCACCATGTGGGTCTGGCTTAGAGTTGAAGGACCAACAGATGGATGATGTAAAAACTTGGCAGAAAAGAAAAATAAAGTCACTCTACAATCATCTACAAAAATGTCAAGTCCAAAAACTGTTGAAATTTGAAATTAATTAAATCAAACTCCATTAACAGGCCCTACTCTCTCTTTCCCAGTTTCCTGTTGATCCTTCAGTGGTTTGAGACCAGAGACTTCTAAATACAATCCCAGAGACCCTCCCTAGGGTCTCCTGGCTTCTCCTGCCTCAACCCCACCCGTGCCATCCACTACCATAAACCTCGAGCAACCACTCCTGGGGCAAGCACCATGCCTGGGGTACCCCATTCCTCTTTGGAAAGCCCTCCCTGATTCTTCCAGGACAACTCTCCTTTGTGCCTATTATTATACCTGATTGTTTTCTCTCCCCGGCCTGGGCTGGGGATGGGAGGGCAAAATGGAGCTCATTCCATTTTCAGGGTCCAGTGATGTGTTTGTTGAGCATCAAAAACTCCTGTGGAGCTTTATAAGAAATATAGCCTTCCAGGTCCCATTCCAGATCTGCTAAATCCAAACTATGGGGGAGGAAAGACCCAGGAATCTGCATTTTTAATTTCACAGGTGATTCTGGAGAACCAGCAGCACTGAGAATTTCTGACCTGGTGTTAGAAGGTGAAACTCTTCTGCTGAATAAACACGTTCCTATACCTTTTCCCACATCACTGCCCAGGCCTGCGAGGAGGCATCCCTCACACTGCACAAGTCACTGGGATCCTCCTACTGCCTCATTTTTACAACAACAGGCTGGAGTGACAGGTATGCACCCAAAGGTAACACTGCCTGGTACCAATAAATGAACATCTGGACCTCCATGTTGTTATCCTTCAAATAATAGAAGAAACAGAGCAGACCCAAGGCACTGAGGCAGGGTACCAGGTTTCTCTTTGAAAAACAGCAAATTTCTTTAGGATTTAAATACTTTCCAGTGGGTTCAATACAAGGGTTCAGTACAAGGACTGGGTGGAAGAGTGGGTGGAATGGGTCATTCATGAAATAATCAGATTAGGTTTGATGTGGGTGTGTGGGGGTGTGTGTGTGTGGGTGCGTAGGGCCTGCTTGTTCATCCCTGCTCTATTTTCTCATTTAAACGCACTCTGGGAAACGGAGATGCTAGGGAAAGCAGGGCCAACAGGAATGAGGTGTTTAGGGAGGACAGTGAGCACAATTAAGAGAAGGAAGTAGCTATGTATGGCAGACAGCATCTCCACCTCCCCCGGACTGGGCTAACCTAGGCTTCTTGGCCCATGGTCCTCACTCATCCAACTGCCTCTTTCCACCTGCAACGTCAAGGGCAAAAGTGGGTCTATGCTTTGTGGTGACCCCAGGAACCTGTAGCTACACTGAGGAGCCCTGGTACTCAATGGAGGGAACAACATAGACTCAAGAAAAAAGCTCTACCCCCAAGAACAATAGGCAGGTGGTGGTGCCCCTCTGGCTTTTTTTCTTATGCTTTAAGCTCCCTCACATCTGCTGATGATGCCATCAAAGAAAAGCAACAGGCTATCAGTTCAGATCAGGGCTTTGAACCAGTTCCTTAGAGTTGGAACCCCTGCTGAGAATCTGCACTTCTAACCAGTTCCCAGGCGATGCTAATGCTGCTGGTTAGGGACCAATTCTGAGACCCACTGGTAAAGCAATGATTCTCAAAATTTATTATACATAAGAAGCACCTGGGGAGCTTGTTAAATGTAGATTCTGATTCAGAATACCTGGGGTGGAAATACAAATTCTCGGGGGGAGGGGGTTCAAACTGGTTAAAAGCCCTGGTTCAGACCAGAGCTGCCACTCAAGGATACTCATAAACGGGGAAAAGGATTCCGGTCAACATTTAGGTTCCAGATTCAACTGAAACCAAAGTTAGCAGAAAGCACCATCAAATGAGCCAGTTTACTCATTATGTACTGGGTCCCTCAAAAACCCCAGGCCCTGGGCGGCGTAACCAAGTCACCGAGAACAGTGGGTTACAGGCCCCCAGGGGCTCCAAACAGGAGGCTGAATACAGACACCCAAATAATCACCACCCTCTTGCTCTAGGTGAGAAAGGTGCAAAGCTTGTCGGGACACCACAGACAACTGGACACCCAAAGGGCTGGGAGAAGGCTGAGGGCTGGCCCAGGGTGTCTGGGAAGAACGGAGTGTGAAAGGGCATTCTGGGCGGAGGGACTGAATATGGGACCCACCCACTACAGCTGTGCCACTACAGGCTGCAGCTTGCAGTCTTTGCTCAGGCTGGTCTGGTGCGCAGCCGATGGGGGGCTTCACTTTCTGACATTCCCTCACTCCTCTGACACCACTTCCAAGAAGGCTCTGCTTCCCCCAGTTGGAGGTTCCCTCCTCCCAGCATTCAAAACACTTGACAAAACCTCTGTGAAGCTGCATTAAAATGCTGTGTTTACAGGTCTGCATCTCCAGGGACTACAAGCTTTGCAGGGGCACAGCCTGCATCTCCTCGCTCCAACCAGAGGAAAGACAGGGCTCGAAGAGCTCCCCATCCTGAGCTCAGAAACCCACAGGGATCCTCCCATTCATGCTGTCTTTTTAGAGTCAATCTCTGAGGTTAGCTGCCATCGTCTCCATTTACAGAGGAACTGAATCACAGTTAGTGGCATGGCTGAGATTGGGCCCTGGGCCTACCTGACTCCAGAGCCCACGCTCTTTCCATTATAACAGGCTCGAGCTTCCCTCCTTCTTTCTCCAAGGCCCCTGGGAGGTAAGAAGAAGAAGCATTCCAGAGAGCAGACTGCCTCAGCAAAGGCATCCTTCCACCCAGCTTGCACCAACTAGCCTGACACTCTGCTAGGATCCTGGCCTCCAATCACCCCTCACAGCTGAAAGGGGCACCCACATGGCCAGGGCACAGGGCCACCCTGGTCCCAACCCTCAGAGTGAGACCCACAAGGATCCCACTGGCTCAGAGGAGGGTGAGATCCTGCTTCTTATGTGGGAATTTCAGGAAAGGCCTCCCGGAAGAGAGTGGAATTCTCCAAATCCCACATCCTCCCATCACCTCATTACCAAAGGGCTCCTGATATTTGTAAGGGGAGGAGGAATGTGGAATGATCTCCTCATGTGATAAACCATGATTTTACAATACCATAAAATCAGACAAGACTAGAGTCCACAGCATCAATAATGTTTTCAAGAAGTCAAGTTATCTCATTTTACCATTCAAGTCACACAAGATTACAGCCAAGAAAAAAATGGAGGGAAAAAAGGATAAGCAGTTGAAAGCAATCATTTAAAATAACTAAAGGAATGAGATTCTTGAAAACAAAAGTCATATCCCTGAACAGAGAATGGAGAAAGGGGCAGATTCAAAAGTTTCCTGGTTGTCATGAATTGAATTTGCGTCCCCCAAAAATATCTGTCAACTTGGCTATGCCATGATTCCCGGTATTGTGCAACTGTCCGCCATTTTGTCATCTGATGTGATTTTTATATGTGTTGTAAAGCCTATCTCTACGATGTTAATCAGATGGGATTAGTGGCAGTTACGTTAATGAGGCAGGACTCGATCTACAAGATTAGATTGTGTTTTAAGCCAATTTCTTTTTAGAGATATAAAAGTGAGAAGCAAGCAGAGAGACATGGGGGACCTCACACCACCAAGAAAGCAGCGCTGGGAGCAGAGTGCGTCCTTTGGTACCTGCGCGAAGCTCCTAGAGCAGAAGATTGATGACAGGGATCTCCCCGCAGGGCCAACAGAGAGAGAGGGCCTTCCCCCGGAGATGAGGCCCTGAGTTCGGACTTCTAGCCTACAGACTGAGAGAATAAACTTCTGTTTGTTAAAGCCCTTCACTTGTGGTATTTCTGTTATAACAGCCAGCACTAAATAACCAAGACACTGGTTCACTCCAATGCTGTATGAACATTAAACCTTTACAGGAAGAAGGGATCAGGCCTCTCAACAACTTCACATCTCTTCTCTGATCACTGGTTATGGCTGCTTGAAGTGCTGTGTTCAGAATTCTGGGGAAACTTCCAGATTCCAGGGGAGAGAGCTATGATAAGCAGCTTCTGCCATGGTCACTTAAGGGGCCACTTGGGTTTATAAAGGACATTATGAAGAAGGTGATGAACTACAATGTTTGGATGCTCCCTAAAAACCAAAAACCAAACTCACTGCCGTCAAGTCAATTCCAACTAATGGTGACCCCACGTGTGTAGGAACAGAACTGCACTCCACAGGGTTTTCAATGGTTGTTCTCTTACAGAAGCAGACTGCCAGCAGATTGGCACTGCCACTGGGCAGGCTTGAACCGCTAACCTTTTGGATAGTAGCTGAGTGTAAACTGTGCAACATCTAGGGATATTTATAAAAAAAGGAAATCAACTAAAATGTTTGAGTGCTCACTACAGGTCAATAAACTTTGATACATATCTCCTTTAAACCCTACGACAAACCTGTGAGTTAGGTTATTATCCACATTTTGTAGATGCGGAAACTGAGATTAAAGATTTAGTCTTCCAAGATCCCAGAGCTACTAAAAGTGATGGCTGGATTTGAACTTCACCAAGGAGCCCTGGTGGCACAGTGATTAAAGCAATCGACTGCTTACCAAAAGGCTGCCGGTTTGAAACCACCTGCGGCTCCAGGGGAGAAAGATGTGGCAGTCTGCTTCCGTAGAGATTTACAGCCTTGGAAACCTTATGGGGTCGCTATGAGTCAGAATCGACTCGATGGTAGTGGGTTTAATTTTTTATGTCTAGTTAAGGAGCCCTTGTGGTACAGTGGTTAAGAGCTCAGGCTACTAACCAAAAGGTTGGCAGTTGGAATCTACCAGCCACTCCTTGGAAACTCTATGGGGCAGTTCTACACCATCCTATAGGGACGCTATGGGTGGGAATCGACTCAACAGCAATGGGTTTGGTTTTTTTTGGCAGTTAAGGACCAATAAATTAAACAAGACCAGAGCTTGAAGGGTTAACGAAAGGTGAGTTCCTCCTCCACTACTGTTTGAGGAAAATCTTAGGATTCCAGTCACGCCCAGGGACACAGAGTACACTCTCCAGTGACCACACACACACCCTGAGGATGGATGACAGTACACTAGCTTGAGGAACCACACACCAACCTGTCCGACAAAAAAAGGCCACCAGGATGTCTTGTGCTGCGTTTTTATCTATTTGAACAGAATAAAAGGTATTTTGGGGTGGGAGGTGATGGCAGTGGTGGAATTTGGACATATTTCCCCTTAATTCGGTGCATTCAGTTCCCTGGTTACACCAGTTCTTCCAGCTCTTTTCACGAACAGCTTTAGGGGGCGGCAGTGTTAAAGCTTTTTATAAGCACTGTGCCTCTTTCCTGCATGAAAAGACAGCTATTCATCCCAGCAGGCAGCAGGACTGTTATAAGGCAGGCATTAGTCATCAGGAATTTTTCAAATAAACACTCCTGCTAGGGGTAGGTCTCTAAAACACAGGGTCAATTATATTGTCCTCCTGCTCCAGACCTGTCCATAGCTCCCTAACAAAGTCCAACTCCTTTTCCTATCCCCAGCCTCACTCCCGTTGCAGGGACTATCTGATGTTCCTGACACACATTCTGCACTTTTGGCCTCAGCAAAAAAATAATTTGGGGTGGGGGGGAGTGGGCAGGGGAGGGAGAAGTGGAGGAAGTTTTGAGCAAGTCTCTTAACTGTCTCGCCTCCATGACATCCTAAAGTGCAACTCAGCAACTGCTTCCAGGCCCTCACTGGGTATTCCATGGGGTCCTGGGAAGTAAGAACGAGTGCTGTCTGTCCTGTGATCCTCAATGCTGCCGTAGGCTGGCAAGAAGGCAAATGTCCCACTTGACCCTGAGCTCTCTCCCCCATATATCCCCAATTAGTCTGGCACACGAGTGATGCCCAGGGAGAGTCTGCCTGCAGCAAGGACTGCCTCACCTTCTTGGTTCTGTTTGTGGAGGGCAGGGCGGCCGCCAGCTCTGGACAGATGTCCTATCCAAAGGGTTTGGGGCCATGAAGGGGCCCTGGATTGCTCTAAAGAGGATTTTTATCCAGAGGGGAGGGGGAGTTCCCAGAATCTATGATGGGGTTAGAAGGAGCGAGTGTTGTTGTTATCTTTATAGGATGAAAACAGTTCAAATCAAACCATTACTGAGGTCTATGCTGAATCAGGAATATCCTGGCTGGTACACACAGTTACCACATTCAGCTGCTAACCAAAAGGTTGGAGTCCACCCACTGGTGCCTCAAGAGAAAGCCCTCGCAATCTACTTCTGAAAAAGCAGCCACTGAAAACCTATGGAGTACAGTTCCAACTCTGACGCACATGGGGTCACCATGAGTCAAGATCAACTGGATGGCAACTGGTTTTACTACAAATACTTTAGGTCCTGAAGATACAAAAAAAAACAAGACATTATCTCCTTGGCCCTCTAAGACAGTCTTGTGCAGACATTATACTTTAAAACATAATTCTTTACCTACAAGTTATATAACTCAGCTCATTTTCCTCCTCTTTGTGTTTTTTGTGTTCAGATCTACATATCCTTTATTTTATTTCAACAAGGAAACAAGCAATGAGTACCAAGACCAGAGCCCTGGCCTGGGCTGAGAAGTTTACTCGCACCTCCCCCACGGCTCCAAGGACTCCGCAGATGGACCATCTGGCCCCGGGCTGCTGACTCCAGCACACTCAAGGCCTGTGGAAATCCCACTTCCCCACTAAGACTGCCACCTCTATCTACATGGGGACAGTGAACAGAAAGCTGTCCTCTGAGAGGTAAACTAATCAAGAACTAATGAGACAGGTGGTCATGACTAACTTTATCAGTGATCCTCTTACATCTAAAGGAAAAAAATCAATAAGGCAGGCCCACACTACAGTGGGTGCCCAGTGCTGTTCAGCGGAGACCCACCCATGGGCCACGAGCCACTGAAGCCACTAGGAAGATGTGCTGTGCGTGGAGAACGACAGCATGATGAGGTCTCACCACAGCCTACATAAAGTAGCACTCAAAACCACCCCCCCAATTTCACATTAAGATATTCTGATGATTAATTGGGGCCCTAAGTAAACACCACCACCACCACTACCATCATCATCCTTTTCTTGACTTACTAGGTGTGATGAACACAAAACATAACGGCACATTCCACAACCGCAAGATCACAAGAAACAAAGTGAGCAGACAGGTGGGGAAAAAAGGTTATTTATGCTACATTTCTACAGGATCTATCTTTTGTATTGCCACTAAAAAGAGGAAAGAAGCTTTCTGAGATAGTCCCAGGTTCTTCCTAAGTTATTAAACACAAAGTTCTTCCTGGGACATCCACGCAATGTTAAAACCAAAGTTCTTGGTGTGGGAATTTCTTCTAGGAAGAATGTTAAAAATATATTTACTATAGGAAATGAAATTTGTGCACTTGAACTAAAATGGTCTCTGTTGATAGGACTGTTGGGAGACAATTTTAGATGCGTCCCTTGCAAGCAGGGCACTGACTGCCCTTTGTTCAGCCCATTGGTGGCACAGTGGTTAGGTGCTCAGTGACTCAAACTCACCAGCTACTCCATGGGAGAAAGATGTGGCAGTCTGCTTCTGTAAAGATTTACAGCCTTGGAAACCCTTTGGGGCAGTTCTGCTCTGTTCTATAGGGTCACTGAGTCAGAACTGACTCGATGACAAGGGGTGTTTTTTTTTTTTTTATATAGGCAACAGCCTTGGAAGACAAGACAACATCTCCCTCTGTAGCAAAGAGTGGGCATGCTTACTGCCCATTATAAAAGATTTGGGTTCCTTAAGCTCATGGTTCCTCTCCTATAACATAACCCACTGAATATGCAGCTGTCATCTGACCCTCTTCATGTTGCCCTGTGGGAAGTGGGGCTTGGGGAACCAATGTAAGAATGCTGATCCTCTAGCTACTGCTATCATTGTGGGTTATGAACTGCTCTGTCTCTAACCCAGGAGTCCTGTCTGTCTGAGTTGTCTAGTGCTGCTATAACAGAAATACCACAAGTGGAGGGCTTCAACAAACGAAAGTTTTTTATCTCACAGTGTAGTAGGCTAGAAATCCAAGTTCAGGGCAATGGCTCCAGAAGAAGGCTTTCTCTCTCCGTCAGCTCTGGAGGAAGGTCCTTATCATCAATCTTGCACTGGACTAGGAGCTTCTCAGTAGAGGCACTCTGGTCCAAAGGACATGCTCTTCTCCTGGCAATACTTTCTTGGTGGTATGAGGTCCCCCATTCTCTGCTCACTTCTCTTTCCTTTTATCTCTTGTAAGATAAAAGGGGATGCAGGCCACACCCCAGGGAGTCTTCCTTTGTGTTGGATCAGTGATGTGACCTGAGTAAGGGTGTTATATCCCAACCTAATCACCTTTAACGTAACCCAATCTTGCCTCATTAACCACAGGCAAAGATTAGGATTTACAACAGGTAGGAAAATTACATCAATGACTAAATGGAGGACAACTACACAACACTGGGAATCATGGCCTGACCAAGATGACGCTTATTTTGGGGGGGGACACAATTTAATCCATGACAATGTCTTCTATCAACATCTGTGAAACTGCAGCAGACTAACGGGCTAGCTTACAAACATGGTAAAATCCCAGACCCTTCACAGTTCTCGATAAGGGTTCTCATAGTTTTTCTCTCTGTTGGCCATGCAAGTGAAATATAAAATGGAGTTCCCAATGGATTTAAAGCCAAACACCGTGCAGCCTCGCTTCTTCCACCCTAGTCTTTCTGCCTGCACTCTCCCCTCCCCCAATGCAATCTTCACAAAGAAGCAAAATAATATCCTCACACTGAAAAAAGGATCCTATTTCTTCTTAAAAGCCTTCAGCGATGATGATGAAAGCTGACATCTACTGAGCACTAAGCATCTGCCAGGCACTTTTCCAAGCACTTTAGAGATAGTCACCTAATCCTAGCGATAGCCTAATGAATCAGGTATCACCCACATTTTATAAAGAAAGAGAGGCAGAGAAAAGATAAAAAAGCTTGCATAAGACCACAGGGAAAGGGAGGAAAAGCAGGGAATTGAACCTTGGCAGTCTGGCTCTAGGGCCCTAAGCCTATCTATTACACCCCTGGGGGAAGGAGGGAGCATTTCCACTCCTTGATTAAAGGCCCATAACTCTTAACGACTACCATCATTTGCCAAACACTTAGTACATGGCGGGACGCTAGAGAAAAACAAACTTTAAAAAACACAGTCTTACATTTAATCCTCTCAACGACCTAGCAAAAACCATCATTATGAATGAAGAAACTGTCCAGCTCAGAAGTCAGTCACCCGGCAGGGAGGCAGAGAACCTACCTGTGGGCCTGCTGGGGACCTGGCCTGCCTGGCTCCACAGCCCCTGCTCTCCCCATGGATCCCATACGCCCCTGCCCTGCAGCCCCACCCACTGTCCAAACAAGCCTTTGCACACACTTACACCAAAAAGAACATGTCCTGGGAAGCTGGCTCATTCAGCAACTGATGAACCAGCCTACTAGATTTGGACGCAGTTAAGTGGCCAGAGGGTGCAGGACCAAATTCACATCAGTTGCAGAGAGGACCTAGGAGAGAACTCCCCCCAGATAACAGTTGAGGAAACTAATACTAGGGCACCTGTTAACAACAGGAGGCCAGGTGGTGGCCGGCACTTGTGCACGTGCGTGTGTCAACATACACTTCAGACAGCAAGGGAATCTATTTTCTAGCCACAGACATATCGGAGATAAGAAACATCTGCCAAGGGAGTGAATGTCTGAGAAAGCAAAAGCTAACTTCTTTCCAAGGAGCCCTGGCAGTGCACTGTTTAAGGCACTCGGCTGCTAACCCGAAGGTCCGCGGTTCGAACCCAGACGTGGCAGTCTGCTTGCATAAAGATTAGGGCCTCGGAAGCCCTACGGGGCAGCTCGGCTCTGTCCTCCAGGGTCGCTGGAGGAATCCAACTCGACGACAACGGGTTTGTTTGGGTTTGGCGTCCTTACAACCGGGCTGTTTACGAAGACGTTTGAACTTAAAACTTGGTGCGCTGGGAAATTACGGGCCAAGTTCCCACTTCTTCATGCAGGTGAACTCAACTCGAAACGGGCCGGGACCACCGAGAGCTGCCCGAGTCCGAAGCGGGGGGCAACCACGGCAGGCCACCCCGCGTTCCGCCCCCAGCCCGGGCCGCCGGCCCCGAGGCCGCCCGCCGACTCGCTGCCCTGTCCCTCCGCCCCGGCCCCCGGCCCCCGGCCCCCGGCCCCGTTCCCGTCCCGAAAACGGGGAAGCCGCGCGTCCACGAAGGCGCTCGGAAAGCCCGACGGCGGACAGAGGGGGCGCCCGGGGTCCGAGCCTCGGCTTCGCAGAGCCTGAGGGGCAGTCCGAGCAGGTCGCCGCCCCGCTAAACTTCAGGGGCCTTCACTCCGAGACGGACCGACTAACGCGGCCAGACCGGGGGGACAGGAGGCTGAGGGAGGCAGGCTCCTCAGGGCAGGGACCCGGCACCGCGGGGCTGGGGTCCTGGGCCGACCCCTTCCCTGCTGCGGCAGCCCCGCCACTCGCGAGGCGCCCGGACTCAGGCCGCCCCTCCGCAGTCCCCACAAACGCCGACACCCCGGCGCCCCGAGACGGCGACCGCCCCACGACCTCCCCGGCCCGAGCGACGGCGTCCCCAGCCAGTGGGCGGGCGGGCGACCGGGCCCGCGGCGGCCGAACCAATGAGGAGCGCGGCTGCGGCAGGGGGCGGGCGCAGGCGGCCCTCAGCGTCGCGCCTCGGCCGCTCCCTCCTCAGCGTCGAGCCCCGCTACCCCGCGGACCCCGACCCTGAAGGGAGAAAACGCCGCTCACCGCCCCTTCGCCGCCGCCCCACGCTTCCGGATGAGTTCGTCCAAAGATATATCCGCCATCTTGCACCGCCGAGCGAGCAAAGACAAGTAGCTCCCTCAGCCCTCAAACCCGCCCCTTCGCTCGCGACTGAACGATTCGCAGCTTCCGGCGTTCTGCCCGCGAACTCTCGCGACAGCTCAAACCGGACACGGGGTCGGAAGGGGTGGGGCTCTGCCCGTGAGCCCTCGCGGTGCTGGCTGCTTATTTGCATAGAGATATCACCGTACCTCTAGTCTCCCCCGAATAAATAAAAGCAAAAGCGACATAAACACTTAGTAATGAATAAGGCAAACTTTAAAAAAACAGGGATCTCAGGTCGACGAGCACTTTTTATATTCACCATAGGGCTAATAGGAATGCTACTCGTTACCTAGGCAGTTGGTAAGCTTTTCGTTTATGCCTTAAACTTATGAGTAAGGAAAATAACGATCCGGGGTGACGCCCGGATCCTCACTGCTAATGTGAGACGAATTTTTGAGCGGGTAAAGGTTGCCCCTAAGGTGACCCGCCTACTTTGCGGGATGCCTGGGAGTTGCGATCTGCCCGACCCCTTGTTTTTTGGAAGAGTAGACTGGGTGTAACGAGACGCGCTGAGGTTGGTCACGTGAGATAAGCAGACCCCTTGTTTTTTGGAAGAGTAGACTGGGTGTAACGAGACGCGCTGAGGTTGGTCACGTGAGATAAGCAAACTTGGGTTTGTGTGTTCGTGCCGTGTTTTTGGACATAGTATTTCCTAGAATCGGTCGACTGGCTCTGGGCTTGTATTTTTTGTCGCGTTGCAACCACACTACTGGGCTTATTGTGTACAGTGTATACAATTGTCGACGATACTGTATTGGGTGTTTATGACCCACAAGCCTGTCGCTTTTCGTACATGGTTCATCCTAGAAGTTGTGAGCCTTAAGCAACTTAAGCCAGCTCGCTGACACTTCCTCCACCGGTCAACCTAGTGTAGTAACAACCATCTGTTTTGTTGAGAATTCAAGATAATCCGTGCGTACCGCGCACCTATTTTGTATGTACTGTTTTTCGGGTACACAGTAGGCACTCAATTTGTGAGGAAGTGTGTGCTCACTTTGTGGCTTTATACTGTACTGCGCCAGAGGGTGGGAGCCGGAGGTCTGCCTGGCTCACCTCCCACAGCCCACGCTTTGTTGTTGTTGTTAGGTGCCCTGGAGTCGGTTCCGACTCCTAGCGACCCTATGAAACACTGCCCGGTCCTGCGCCACCTTTACAATCCAGTGAGCCCACACTTAGCATCCTGGTTTTCACAACCACATCACTTAGCCTCTGTGCCTCTGTCTGCCTGACCTGTAAAATGGGGGAAGAACAGTACCTGCCTGACAGGTGTTGGGAGGGTTAAATAGGCTAATTCATTAATGGGGTCCATACATGGAATGGCTTTTTCACTGATGCAGCTCCAGCACCCAGCACAGAGCCTACCAGGAGGAAGGTACTCAATAAGTATTTGTTGAATCAGTAATTAAAAATGCTGTTTATTAAGTCCAGTGCTGCGGTATAGTTATGTGGTCTTAACACAGTTGAAAATCTGGCGTCAGAAGCTTGGTGGAGGAATTGGGCAAGAGCTGGGAAAGCTAGAAGGGTCTGGGACTGGGCCCCAGACAAAAGCAGTCAATCCAGGTCCCACCCTGTGGTCTCTCAGACAAAAGCAGTCAATCCAGGTCCCACCCTGTGGTCTCTCAGACAAAAGCAGTCAATCCAGGTCCCACCCTGTGGTCTCTCACCTCCCTCCGCCTGGTTTCTTCACCTGTAAACCCTGACCTTTCATCCAGGGCAGCCGAGAGGTACACCCAGGTCTTTGTAGGAAGATGGTGCTGAGTGAGCGTTTGTACCTCCTGGGAAGACCCCGCAGGTCCTGTCTCAGCCCTGGAGACAGCCGGACTGTGGGGAGCAGATTTGAAGACACCAGGAAGGGGCAGAGGACTGTAAAAATTAACACCAAACACACACACACAAAGTTAAACATTTAAAAAGTCACATAATTAATTTTTTACAGCTAGCACAATAGGGTCATAAACTTCTTGAGGTCTTCTAGTTCTGGGGTTGTCACAGGGCTGTCCTATCCCTCCACAGGCTGTGGTCTGGAGATCTGTGGGGCAGATTTAGTTGTCCCCCAGTTAGGGGTCATAGACCTGTGGTAGTAGGGCCTGGCGCATTCCCGGACTCTCTGAGCTGGGTCTCATCCCACTCCTTCTGACCTGGCGTGAACATACAGTGGATTTCCAGGAACGCAGCTGCCCTTTAACCTCAGGGAATTCAGTCCAGCTTTGTGAAGAAATTTACCATCTCGGAAAACCATGTCCATGACCACGGCTCGGGGGGCAGCTGCATGTGGGGCTGCCAGTCCCTGGACCCTGCATGTGGACCAGTCTCTGTCCCTGGCCTCGCCACCTCTGGTGGGATTGGGGCCCAGTCTTTACATGTTGAAAAATGTATCATTGTATTATAAATTCCTTTCTTGCTCTTTTGTTTCAGTTGGGGCTTTACATTGCAAAATACCAGGAGTCTACCAAACTGTCCCTCTCACTGGCCGGTGAAATAGTCTGTGCCTAGGCAGGTGATATTACCTGCTATAAGTAATTACTTTAAAAGGATGGCGGTCTGAAAGGGTGGAGAAGCAGTGACCTAGTTCACCCTGTTTCATGGGTGGAAAAACCAAGGCCAGGAGAGAGTCAGGACCAGGTCCAGTCCATCTGTCTTCCCAGCTCCAGGAGACAGCCCCATGTGGGCTCAGGCAGGTCTGTGTTCAAATCCCCACCCTCAGGCCTCCATTTTCTCCTCCTCACATGGGGATAGGAATGAGGAATAGACCTAACATGTGCCAAGGGCTCAGCATAGTCCTCAGCACACAGTAGGTGTGGGAAAGGGCTCCTTGGGGTCTGGGGCTCCCAAACTGAGTCCTTTCCCCACCGAGAATCCCCAGCCTTGCCCCTTTATGTAGTGGGGGCCAAGACAAGTGTGGAGGGTGAGAGCAATGAGGGGCTCCCCCATCCCTGAGGCTTGGCTTCAGGCTTTCCTTCCTGTGAACCGCCTCCATCCTTTCCAGCCATATTGACCTTCGCCATGTTCCTTGGGCCACCCAGTGTGTCCCTGCCCCAGGGCCTTTGCACTTGCTGGAGTGCCAGTCTCCCTCTCTAGCCTCATCTCCACCGTTTCCAGCAACCAGCAGCCTTCTTGATGTTTCTGGAAGTTTGTTCTACAAGCTTGTTCCAACCTCAGGACCTTTGCACTTGCCATTCCCATTGCTTTACCCCGGTGGGGCTGGCCCCTTCCCTTCACACGGCAGGACAAATGTGATCTCTGCAGAGCGGGCTTTCCTGCTTTTTTAATGTAACAGCAGCCCTGGCTCCCGCACTGTCTCATCACCTTAGCATTCATCATGTTACTGGTCTACTGTTTTTCCCGCCAGAACCCCAGTGTCTGGAGCGTCCACAGCCAAGTTCCCAGCTCTTGGAGTATATACCGGAATGAACAAGGGAATGAGTCAACTTGGTTCCCCCTTGGAGCCTTCAGGGCAGAGCAACACCTGCCTACCTCCTGTACCCATTAAGGTCAAGTCGATTCCGAGTCATATGATCCTATGGGACAGAGTAGAACTGTTCCACAGAGTTTCCAAGGAGTGGCTGGGATTTGAACTGCTGACCTTTTGGTTAGCAGCCTAACACTTAACCACTGCACCACCAGGGCTCCCTGCCTACCTCAGGCCCACACAGAACTGGAAAGCCACTCACTGCCCAGAGCCTCGGTCTAATGACTTAACCTTCCTCTCCCAAGACTGCCCAAAGACAAGAGAAAAAACACAGGGGGCGCACGGAGCTGTCCAAAGATGGGTCTGGGGTCTTCATTTAACGCAGCTGAGATGATGTGAGTAGGGTAGGGTGTTATGGATTGAGTTGTGTACCCCCAAAATGTGTGTCAAGTTGGCTAGGCCATGATTTCCAGTATTATGTGGTTGTCCACCTTTTTGTCATCTGATGTGATTTCCCAATGTGTTGTAAATCCTACCTCTATGATGTTAACAAGGTGGGGTTAGTGGCAGTTATGGTAATGAGGCAGGACTCCCTCTACAAGATTAGGTTGTATTTTAAGTCAGTCTCTTTTGAGATACAAAAGAGAAGCTAGCAGAGACATGGGGACTTCATACCACCAAGAAAAAAGCACCAGGAGCATAGTCCATTCTTTGGACCTAGGGTCTTTGAGCTAAGAAACTCAACAGGGGAAGATTGATGACAAGGAGCCCAGAGCCGACAGAGAGAAAGCCTTCCACCTAGACTGTGGAAGAATAAACTTCTCTTTGTTAAAGCCATCCACTTGAGGTATTTCTGTTACAGCAGCACTAGATGACAGACACAGGGCAAGGGGGCAGAGGTTGAAAGCCGAACTCCCAGGCCCACACCCCGGCCCCGGCCCCGGCCCCGGCCCCAGCCCCGACCTTCACATTCCACGAACCTACCCCGTGAGAGTCATCTGAGAGGAGGGTAAAGATGGAGGGGCTGTCTGCACACTTTTTAGAAAATTTGCAACTGGAAACAGCCTAAATGCCCAACGATAGGGGATTCACTAAATAATCAATCGTGATCCCCCTGGGTTTCTGGTCAGTGATGCCGGGAAAAGCAGCAGCCACAGGGGCGGACCACCTGGTTTCAATCCCGCCTTACAGCCTGGGCTGGTTTTCTTTAGATGCTCAGCCCTGCGCAGCCCCTCCCACAGCCCTCCCGCCCCAATGCAGGCCACACACAGGTGCAGAAGGTTAACATCAGCTAAGTTTTACTTCGATATTTTTCTGCTCATAAATGACTCTGAAAAAGCCGATACGCGAGAGGCTAACACAGCTGTTGTCTGAAGGCAACGTCGCGGCCACCGAGTATTGTACGTCTCTCGGACAAGAGGCACTGCTTAAAGTCCCCCCTAAGCCAGGGTGAGGGCAAGAGGAGGGGGTGGGCTTGGGACAAAGGAATAAATAAACATCTTAGCTCCACCATCAGGCTGGCAGCCCTGGCCGGGAACCTAGGCCTCTAAAGCAATCGAGCGGAGAGCCTGGAAGCCCTAATGCGGCCAAGTGTGGGTGTGCTGGGGACCGTGCCAGCCTGGGGGCCCTCAGCCAGCGCCCTCCTCAGCTCCAAGGACAGCCAAGCTCCCGGCTGGCCGGGGCCCGCCTGGCCCGGGGTTGGAGGTGGAGGTTGCCTCTTGGCCCCAGCAGCCCCCAACACCCCAACGGGGCTTTTTGGTGCCGCTTCTGTCATGTAGGATCAGGTCCCAGGACTAGCCGTGGTCTGGCACAAGCCTGGCTCCCCTGGGCCCTAAGGCTGGCAGTGAGGGGTGGCAGGCGAGGGTCACCAGGATGTGACTGGGGTGGCCTCTGACCCCTGCAGCCCTGGGCTGCCTGCCCATCTACCTTTCCAGACTCTGGTCCACTGCCAATGTGGGGGAACCTGGTGCTGGCAGGCTCAGCCCTGTAGTGTGTGTGTGTGTGTGTATGTGTGTGCAAGGGCCAGAAAGGCCCCCACTCAAACCAGGGTCCTGCTCTCAATGGGGCACCCCAGGGGCCAGCCCAGCAAGTGGCCACGCAGAGCATGGGCAGGCCAGGCTGAACCCAGGGCCCAGTGTGGGTGTGGGCAGATCTGGGGGGGATGTTAAGGAATAATGGCGCGGAGGGATGGGTGAGGGCAGGCGCGTGGCGAGTGCGTCGGCGGGTGGGCGGGCACCCCCCCATCAGAAGGTGAAGCAGCGCTCCTTGGGGTGGCCCACACGTTCCAGGTTGGGCAGGCAGGCAAACTGGATCATGGGCGGGGGGCCACACATCAGCACCAGCGGCTCCTCCTCCGGGGGTGGAAGGTGGTCACGGATCATCTCCTCGTTCACAAAGCCCTGGCTGTAGTCCCAGGCTGCGGGCGAGAAACTGGATAAGCCCATGTGGCCGTGTGCCCACCTGTCCACCGCCCGCTGCCCCCAGCCGCTCACCCATCAAGCCTATGGCTTCAGGCTCTACGGCCCGAAACCAGAACGGAAGCCCTTCATGGTTCCCCTCACTGCACTTTCCGGTTTGCAAAGCCTTCTGCTTCCATTTGGCCTCTCAGGTGGCCTCAGAACCACTGAGGGCAGAACAGGGGCTACTGATCCCATTTCACAGAGCAGGAAACGGAGGCCTAGAGAGGACCAGATCTGAGTTGTCCAGAGTCACATGATGGGGCTGGGACACGGCTGAGACATGAACTCAGTCCCGGGGCCCTCACCAGTGCCCTGCCTGGGCACTCAGCTTCTGCAGGCCTCACAAGTCATCAAACCAAAAGACTCTGGTTGAGGGGGCCTTCCTCTCAGCCCAGAGGATTTAAGTAATTTCTGAGAAGGATGCCTGCCAGAGGAAACCATCTTTTGTGGCTCTTCAGTGTTCAGCTGGGAGAAGTGACACCTGGGGAGTGAGGGACGTATGCCAGGCCACGCAGCCACAGGCTTCTCAGGTCATCCTGCACCAAGCAGCTCAGCCTGGATGGATGACAGACAGACACGCCAAAATGCCAGACGCCCACTGCCTGCCACACACATGCTCCATCCCCTCTGAGGAGCCACTGCACTGCTGCTCCTGACCCCACTGCAGGCCTGACCCTGCCAGCCCTTGAGCTCCGCCCAATGCACAGGGTGGCTGTCAGGTCCTCTTGCTTGGCCCTGGCGGTACAACAGGGGAGGTCAGAGAGAGGCAGAAGGCAGGGGTCCAGAGGCAGGAGCAGGACCACATGGGAGTGTGGCAAGTAGCCGGAAGAGGCAGAAAGAGCAATGATGGAGGTCGTGGGTCACCGATGCCTGCCTGCCTGCCTGCGGGCTCCTGTCAGACACCTAGGTCCTCCAGGTTCCTGCTCCCTCGAATCCCTCCAGCTCTAAGCACCAAGATTATCTGGCTCATCTGTTCTTTCCAACCCTAAAAGCCCTTGACACTGACAGAAGTCCACAGCGAGTACGGAGCTGGTCAACACTGAGGCCCTTGCCTAGATAGCCAACACTCAGTGTATCACACCTTGTCCACGAGGGTGTGACGGACCCCAGGGGTGGGGCAGGCCAAGATGCTTCCAGCTGACCTTGGGATTAGGAAGTTTGCTGTGATGAGCAATGGGGTCCTCTTTATCTCACAGACACCATGAGCTAAGTAACTGCCATATCTCCCTTCTCACCTTGGCTGCCGGGAAGCTCAGAGCAACATGCATGGCCCATCCCAGGCAAGTGTGCTCATTGTCCCTGCTTTTGTACAAAAAGCATTCCTGGTTCCGTTTTATGGCCCTGCCCTTGTTTTTCTTTCTCTCTCACTTTCCAGTTATACCGCTGTGACTCACCAGATGAGTTTTAGTAAGCTGCCTAAAATCCATTCTGGAACAAGGCAGGGCACCAGCCGTTTTAAGTTTAGTAACAGGACAGAATGCACTTTGTAAAAATCTGTACAGGACCAGATCGCATTTGCTAATGAATGAAATGGACAGGCACACAAGACAATCTCAATTTTACAAGGAACACTCGTTAGGCATTGCATCTTTCTTTACACGTGTGCTAAAGTGGGTTTGCGGGAAGACGTGGGTTGGGTGCCTTTGCCACGTGCTCCAGCTGCCCTCCCCTGTTCCTTGGCTGGTCTGTTACCATTGCTTTTCTCGTGTCTAGAATTCCCACTTGTACCTCACACTATAGCAGTGCCTTGACTACTCTTGACTTGCAGACCAGGGAAGCAACAACTGTAAGCACGAAATGCCAGCAAACTAGCCAACCTCTCACTGGTCTGTAACTATTAGGAAAACTGTCTGCAGAAAGTAGCACTTCAGTGGCCGTGCCACCACCAGGGGTCAGTGTTGGTCCCCTTCCCGCTTGGCCAGGGCATTCCACTGGCAACCCGGGAGGGAAGGGGCCCTCGGCCTCAGAAAGGACACTCATCGTGTCACACCTGGCCAGGCTATTAAAAAGTACAATCAGAACAGACTTAACCATCTCTTATCCCTTTTTCATCCAGATGTGGCTACAAGACCGGGGTTCCTTCTTTACTAGAAGAAAAACAGCGGCTCTGACCATGAGTCAGCACCCGCTCCAGCTGCACCCCCAGCTCCGTATCCCATACCCAGCTCTAAGATTTACTAACTAACCCGCTTCCTGTCTGCTCGCTGCCTTAACTAGCAAGTCTGCTTCATGAACACACGGGGGCGGGGGGTGGTGCAGAGCAGGGGGCCTGTGAGCTTGGATGGCCACTCTGGGTACACAGCTTTCCAGTCCACGGAGTCCCAGACCCTGATTTGGTCAGTGCAGAGGACAGCTCCTCTCTCAGGAAAGGGGCCAGGTGACCCAGCTCCCGAGATGGGAGTCAGCCCCTAAAGCCCACAAACTAGTTTTCCAGGGGGCAGCAGAGCACGGGGTAGACAGAGTGCCCACACGTCGGCAGAGCGCGGCATGGCCAGGGCCTCCACATTAGCAGAGCGCGGCGTGGCCAGGGCCCCCACGGGAGCAATGGTATGTCCTGCATGGCAGATGAGTTCTGGGGAACTGCAGGCTGGTGAGGGTAGGCGTGGCAGGGCGTGACCAGCACATGGCAGGCTGGCGCCTGTGGGATCACAGGGTGCTTCAAAATTTCCAGTTTCCAACATTTAAAATTTTCCCATGAAAACCCAGGTTCCCTGCTTTTCTTGAAAAGTGGACAGGCCTGGCCACACAGGGCCATATTCCCACACAATAGGACTGCCTGCAGCTGAGAGGGGCTGCCCCCGGCACGGCGCAGGTGCTCCCCAATTTGCCACATTACCCACCTCTCCCTATAGTAGTCTCCTGACCCATCACCTGCATCACCCAGCAGGAAGCCTGAGCTCCTGTTTTTTACAGCAAAGAAGAAATTGAGGTCTCCTTTGTACCCGTTCTCTACCGAAAGCAGAAGACCTCCCAGAGGACACCCTTGTTTTAATTCTGCTGCCCCATGCGTGGTCTCGTCTCCTCTACAAACCAGGGCTTCAAACTGGTTCAAACTAGTTCACCCATGGCCAACAAAGCAAAATCGGAACAGACCCACATTTTTACAATTTGGGTGATCCGGAACAGTAACCAGAACGGGAAAAATTACAGGTCGAAGCCCTGGCATGGGAGGCTCTGAAGAGGCGTAGTGAGCCCTTCCAGGAGCCCGAGGTGGGAGGCTGGATTACTGGCAGGACCGCAGAGAGACTGGCCACCGCCATCTTAGAGCGGGGCAGCGTGCAGAATCCTAGGGCAAGGGATTTGGTTGCTATGCTACGCGTGTGCTGGCCTTGTTTGCTTTTTTTCTGGTGTCTTAGGGTCACAGTCTTGGAGGTTCCTCCAGTCTCTATCAGGTCGGCAAGTCTGGTCTTTTTTTGTGAATTTGATTTTTGGTTCTACAATTTTTCTCCCACCTGCCCTTGTTTTTTAAGAGGGAGATCAAGTTTCTAGCAGGGATTTGACCTGTAATTTTTCCATTCCGGTCATTGTTCTGGTTCACCCATGTTCCGGCATCCCTTCCTTGACCATGACTGAACTGGGAAGAACCAGTTCGAAGCCCTGCCACAAACTCACCATGTGACCTGAGTGAAGGGCTCAACCCACTGGACAGGCAGAATGAGGATGCCGGCGGTCCTGTCTGCCCAACTACGGTGTGATGGATCTTTCTAGCCATGGTTTTGTAACTCCCATCCAAGTGATCGGGCAGGACTGTATGATAGGGTACTTGTGGCCCACCAAAGGGATTAGTCAGTTTTGCCATGCCACTGGGTTTGAAACAAGCCACCCCAGAGGCAGGAGAGAGAAGATCCCACCACCATCAAGGAAAAACGACCAGGAGCCAGCCCGTCTTTTGGACCTGGGATCCCTGTGTTAAGAAGCTCCAGGAACCAGGAGACAGAGAGAAAGCTCAAGAAATGGTGGCAGAGACCCGGTAGCAGGAGAGGCTGTGGTGGGCCCCAAACAAGGCCATGGAAGCAGAAGGCTCGGCGCCTCCCACCCCACCCCTTTCCCTCCCCGCCTGGGGTTCCCCTCGCTCACCTTCTGGGGCTCGGTCCACCGTGTACCAGAGCTTGAAGCGAGTGGAGTGTTTGTTCCTCAGTTCCTCCAGCTCTGGCCGTAGCAGGATGTCCTTCTCGGTCTGCAGGAGGACAGGGCCAAGCGGTCAGGGGTGCAGGAGGCATGGCCTAACCTGGAGACGCTCAACAGAGACACATCCAACAGGGGCCACACACTTGGCAGAGCTGCCACGAAAGGGTCCTCAAAACACACACACGCCACTCTCCTCCTCTCGCCTAAGGAGCTGATGAGGCTCCAGCAGACGGTGTTCATCGCAGCATTATCTACAACAGCCTGAGAAGGGGAGAATGGCCCCTTCACGTCCCACACGGGGACTGACAGGTGGTACGCCCAGTGACAGTGCAGTCGTTACAAATGGAGTTTGCAAACTCTTCTTAATGTATGGGGAAATGTGTACAATGTGACGCAGACTGGAAAAAGCAAAAAGAAAAGCTGAACATGGGTGAGCCCAACCATAGAATGCAGAGAAAAAAGTCTGGCAGTACGCCCGAACGTTAATCGTGGTTATTCCTGTCGTTGCCGGGTGCCGTCGAGTTGATTTCAACTCATGGCGATTCCGTGTGTGCAGAGGAGAACTGCTCCATAGGGTTTTCAAGGCCGGACCTTTTGGAAGCAGATTGCCAGGCCTGTCTTCTGAGGTGCATCTCAGTGGGTTCCAGCCACCAAGCTTTCGGCTAGTAGCTGAGTGCTTAACCGCTTGTGCCAGAAGGGACTCTTGGTTATTCCTAGGGGGTGGTTATAAAACTTTAAATAATGGTTTGGATACTAGGGTGAGGGTCTGCCAGCAGATTCTTCGGGGTCCTCAGGCAAGTTGTTTTACATTTTGGTGTCTCAGGTTGTACATCTACAAATCGGGAAACACAGACACTGCTCCCTCAACTACGTCTGGCCCCTGCTGCCTCCACAGCCTTGCCCAGACAGAATCCCCTGCTTGGCCTACAGCCCTCCCTCTACCTTCCTCACCTGGCCATCCCTCAGGGTCCTAGAGTTCAGCCTGGTGTCATCTCCTCCATGACCCCCTGACTCATTTCCACTTCTGACCCCAGGCCGCTGCCCCTTGTCTTTGCCTCTGTGTTTGCAGGTCACCTGCAAACAGGGCTCCTCGGGCCAGTGTGCAATGTGTCTGATTTCATGGGACTGTTATGAAACTGGGGGCCAAAAGCTCTGTCAACCAGAAAGGGTCATGTACTAACAAAGTGCTACTAAGCCCCCTGGGGCTGGGTGAACAGTGGGCAGACCCTCCCCAGGGAGCAGAGAAGGAGATGAGTCTTCTCCCTCTGCAGGGTGGGAGCAGCGCCTACCCAAACATGACCAGAAGCGCCTAACACACTCAGCAACAGGACTGACCAGGCAGCCCCGATGGCAACAGGTTGCTTCGGGCAGGAAAACAGCAGGGAGTTTTGAAAGCCACAGTGATCAATATTTCCTGAGCGCCTGCTGTGTGCTGGGCGCTGCCCTGGCCACAGGAGGGACTGGAACTGCCCACGCTGTCCCCTCTTCCTCACATAACCCCTTGAGGCCTGGCCCTCAGAATCTTCCTACGTGAGACGGACAGTAGGGGGAGGCACAGGCTCTGAGTGCCAAGGCGGGGGGTCAGTCTGAGTGCCTGGTTCCTAAGGGGTGCTGAGGGCCCTCCTGCCTGACAGCATGAAGACCAGACAAGCTCAAGGTAAGAGATGCAGAAAACATCGAAGAAAAATCACCCAAAACCCTCAAAGATCATGACTGCCCCGATTTTGGCATGTATCTTCCAGACATTTTGTTTCCATTAACTATGTATTATTTTCTTTTTTTTTAATAAAATGAGATCAGGCCATGGGTATCACCTTGCTACCTGCTGCTCTCAAGTAAGGTCACATCCAGCCCCATCGAGGGTCAGCAGCTTCTGAGCTCCAACACCCTTCTGACCAGCCGCCTAGCTCCTCTGGGCCAATGGCCAGCCTTTAACCAATTCCCTAGGCAGGACATTTAGATGGTTTCAAACTTCCTCCTTTATAAACAATGCCTCTTTGGACATCTTCACTGCCCTACCAATTCCTTGGGATAAATTTGACGAAGTGAAGTTTCAGGGGCAGAAAAATCTATGTTGTTACGACGTTCGATACATGTGGTGGAGTTATTCTCCAGAAAGGTTACACCACCTCATGCCCCCAGCAGCCCATCTGGCTGTGTCCAGCTTCCTACATCTTTGTGACACTGGACATGGCTCGTTCAATCTTTGCCAATCCGGTCGATAGGCAGTAAATCTCATTTATGTTTTAATTTGCATTTTTAATTATTAAAAGGTTGAACACCTTTTTGTGTTCATTAATCTACTCGTGTCTTTTCTCACTTGTAAAAATGCTTTACATTAAGGATGTTAATTTTTATTGGTAATATGTATTATAAATTTTCCCCAGTTACTTATCTTTCCACCTTATTTATAGTGTTTTTTGTTCCCCCCGTCCCCCCGAAAAGCTTTTAATTTTTAACTGGTTGAATTTATCAGTCTTTTCCTCTATGGGTTCTCCTTTTGTGTCTTAATTAGACTAACTATCCTCATTCATGCATTCATTCAATAATCCCAGAAAAACCGAGTGCCGTCGAGTCGATTCCGACATTCAATAATAGTCATTATAAAAATGCTCACTTATTCCTTTATAGCTTCATTGTTTTTAATGAAGGCATTTCTGATAGAAATATACATTCACAGATTCAAATATACCCTTGGGACACATGTTGTTTCTATAAATATTTCATGTCTATTTGCCTACCAATATCAAGACAAACTGACTGAATTATTTCACAAGAGAACATATCCTAGCTTCCAAGGTTTACCAACTTCTCCACTTTGATCCAAAACTGGGAGGGACGATAGCCCAAACTATTTCATCAGCCACTTTCACTTTGCAAGTACTAGAAAGGGTATTAAGGATATATATCATAAGCCCTAACCTTCAGCTTGGAAACCCTGTGGCAGCATAGTGGTTAAGTGCTACGGCTGCAAACCAAGAGGTGAGCAGTTCGAATCTACCAGGCGCTCCTTGGAAACCCTATGGGGCAGTTTTACTCTGTCCTACAGGGTCACTATGAGTCGGAAAAGACTTGATGACAACGGGTTTGGTTTTTGGTTAACCTTCAACTTACAGTTTCATCTTTTTCACGTGTAAATGTTTCATCTATCTAAACTTTATTTTATTCAAGGTAAGGTAGGGATAGGATCTACTTAGTTTTTTCCAAATGTATAGCAACCAACTCAACAACCCCCATCCAGCCTCTCTCTTGAGGTCTGAGGAGCCACCTGTATCATACGCTAAGTCTCGTTCGTAGATACTTGGGTCTGTTTCCAGGCCACTCCTGTTCAACAGACTTTCCGGTGCTGATGGGTATGTTCTGTGGCTGCTCTTATACAGTAGCACCTATGGCTACGGAGCACTTAAAATGTGCCTGATACAAATAAGGAAGCGAATTTTAAATTTAATTTTAATTAAGTATATATGTAAATGGCCACGTGTTCTAGCATGTTCCAGTGCATTCTAGACTTTCCGTCGTGTTTCCCAGAAACACAGTCTGGTAGGCCCAGCTCTAACGCGAGGCTCTAGGACCATGCTGTTTTCATCGCTGTCACTTTTTCACATATTTGAACATCTCGTGTGGTAAGTTCTCCCTTATTTCTCTTGCAGAACTTTCCTGGCTGTACATATATACTTGGTCTTCTAGCTTGTTTTGCATCATTTTGTCTTATTAAAGGGGAAAATAATCTCACTGGAAATTTAATTATTACTTTAGAAAGAAATGACCTCCTTAGAAGACTGAGTCTCCCTGTTCAAGAACAGCAGTCCCTGGGTGGTGCAAACGGTTAACACGTTTGGCTGCTAACTAAAACGTTGGAGGTCGAGTCCACCCAGAAGCACCTGGGAAGAAAGGCCTGGTGATCTGCTTTTGAAGAGTCAGCCATTGAAAACGCTCTGGAGCACAGTTCTCCTCTGCACGCACGGGGCTGCCTTGAGTCGGAGCTGGTCAGACTCTCCAGGCTCCGCGGAGACTGAGACCCCAGCCCACTCTCGCTGTGGAGTCCACCTGGGCCAGAATGCCCCTCACATCCTGGTACCCCGAGTGCCTCAACACAGCCATGTGGAGCCTCGGAAGGGCGCCGTGCCAGGCCCTTGGCACCTCTGGGGTAAAGCCATTAGCTGCCATGGGGTCCGCCCACTGACCTGATTGGCAAAGAGCAGGTGGCACACAGTGTGGTCATCCGGGTCCTTCATGATGGCACGGATGACCTGCAGCATTGGGGTGATGCCTGCAAAATAGCCGCCCCCGTGCACTGAGTGAGCACCCACTGAGTACACAGGCCCATGGCCAGGCACCCAGGGAGCAATGCCCGGGTGACAGCGCCTGGCCTCAACCTTGGCAGCTCTCAGACTGGCTTGTAATCTGTGCCCCACCCCATGCCCCAACCCTGACCCATGACCTGCGACATCCAGGGGCTCAGTGCATGGCGGGTTTTACGTACCTGTTCCTCCCGCAATCATGCCAACAGACTTCACCGTCTTGATGATGGGGTTGGACTTTTTGTCCGGGCGGATAGCAAACTTTCCTGGGGAGGGAGAAGGGGTGAGGCCCAGCTCTCAAACATGCCATGCTTGGGGGTCGGAGAACCTGCCCCACTGCAACGGTCTGAGGCAAGGCGGCCGATACAACCCAGCCAGTTAGGGTGCAGGAGGGAGATGGTAACAGGTGGGGGCCCCAGCACACCACCCTTTGACACCAGGCTGGGTTGGGTGGGCTGCAGCCCAGGGTCTCAAACTCCAATGGCAGAGTGAAGTGAGAGCCCCTTGCTGTATATAGCAGTAGGGAACAGCAGACATTCTGAAGAACTGTGCCTTCCAACACAATCTTTCTGCTTGTTTGTTTTCAGAGGCTGGGTCAGCCAAAGCTGGTCTGTAGGACAGCCAGTCTGCAACCCCTGTGCCAGTCACCTTATGCCCCATGCAGCTGGGGAGACTGAGGCCCCAGGGAGGAGACGGCCTGCCCAACAAGAGTCACCCATCTACACAGCAGTAGCCAGGACTTGAACCCAGGACTCCCAGAATTCACAACACCTGTTTGGGCCCCAGGGGGATTCCAACCCAAATCACCTTTGCCCTGGTAGACCAGCAGCCCGTTCGGGCCCCGGAACTCAATGGTGTCTCCAATATTCATGTTTTCCAAGTACTGGGACATCTTCCCTCCAGCAGGAAACTTGGGATGGGTGTCTTTGAAGTAAACCTGCAAGACACACTCTCAGTCCTCTGTCCCCTTGGGGCAATCAGGGTCACTGGGATGAGCTCTCTTATGGGGTTCTTCTGTGGCCGTGAGAGGCCTTCTCCCTCGGGCCCATCTACCCATCAAAACTTCCCCTTCCCGGAACGATTAGTCCTAAGGACTAATGGACCACATCTACCATGGCCTCCACCAGACTGAGTCTAGTACAACGAGATGGTGCCTGGCTAACACCACTGACTGCTCTGACAGGGATCACAATAGAGGGTCCTGGACAAAGCTGGAGAAAAAGGTAGAACAAAATTCTAACTCAAAAAGAAAGATCAGGTTTGCTGGCCTGACAGAGACTGGAGAAACCTCTGAGAGTATGGCCCCCGGACACCCTTTCAGCTCAGGATTGAGGTCACTCCTGAAGTTCACCCTTCAGCCAAAGATTGAACAGGTGCATGGAACAAAACAAGACTAAAGGGGCACACCAGCCCTGGGGCAGGGACTAGAAGGCACGGGGGAACAGGAAAGCCGGTAATAAGGAACCAAGGGTTCAGAAGGGAGAGTGTTGACATGTCGTGGGGTTGTTAACCAGTGTCATAGAACAGTGTGTGTACTGTTTGATGAGAAACTAGTTTGTTCTGTAAACCTTCACCTAAAGTACATTTAAAAACAAAAAAAAAAACTTCCCCTTCACATGTCCTGTTCACCCACAAGTCTACCCTCCACCTCATGTCCCCTTGGAAAGCGCAAAACATCAGCCTGGTGTATAAGGCCAATGGGCTGGAGGGCTTCAAGTGTAAAGAATCGCCAAGAATTGTCCCCATGGCCACCCCCTCCTATTGGAGGCTCTGGGAAGTATGTCAGCCATGCCCCTCCTAGTGGATTTCTGGTTCTTTCCCCTTTGTGCTGTTCCGAGGAAGCTCTGGAATTCCTTCCTGTGTCCCCTGGGATTACTGCCTTGGGAAGAGGGAAGTGCTACGGCCCAGCCCATCGCCCACTGCGTGCAGAGGAGGGAGCAGCTCGCCCCACCCAGGGCGGGGGAAGGCTTCCGGGGCGTGGAGGGGGGGAATTTGCACTAGGCCCTGAAGGGCAAGGAGTCTGATGGGCAGAGGGGGGAGAGGCAGCCCGGTGAAGGCATGGTATATGCAAAGGCCAGGAGGCCTAAAGGGGCTCAAGGGCTCAGGGGAAGAAGGGCTATGTTGTGGCTCTGGCACAGGGGACGTGTCTGTAGCGACAAGGGGTTGCGGGAGAGGCAACAGAGCACATGTCCCAGCCCCCGCGTGCCAAGAGCCTCAACTCTATCCAGCGGCCAAGGGTGTCACCGAGGTCCTCGAGCCAGGAGGGGCCTGGGCATTTGTGAGCTTTTCATTCCCTCCTTGAATCCAGCACCTTCTTCACATCCGGCCAGAGTGACCTCAGAGTGAGTGCGTCCTCTAACCCTAGCCACCTCCCCTTTGCTTTTGGGCAAAATCCCAAACCTTAATGGGGCCTCCACGGCCCTGCCTGGCCCAGCCCGCTGACCTCTAGCCCAACGGCCTAATGGGGGTCTCTACCTCCGTCCCTCCACCCAAGAAGGGCCAGAGAGGGGCTCCGGGGGCCTGTGCCATGCAGTGAAGCAAGGGCCACAGGGCTGGTCCCGGGATGCTGGGGCCTTGGCTGGCCAAGGGCTCCAGCTCCCCACCTGCACTGGCCTGGGCTGTTCTCACATCGGACATGTTCCCAGAGAAGGCGGACTCTGCTGTAAAGGTTGTATTTCTCATTTTCGTGAACCTGTAGCCTGGATGGCTGTCATTCTGCTTCTTACTTTTTCACCTCAGCATGATGTTTTAGATCCTCACCGGGTGCTCTGTGTCCCTCTGTCTGTCTGTCACTTCTATAGGCTACATTTTCTCCTCCATAGCATTCCAGTGCCCCCCACCCTCATGGTGATCTCCAGATTGCCCCGTTACCCCCTGTCCCCAGACAACGCCACGAGGGCTCGTCACACGCTGGTGGGGCTGGTGCACATTCTGCCCAGCGGGGCCGGCAGCTCCTGCCCCACCACCCTCAGCATCAGGGGGCATCTGCGCTGGGCCTGGAGCGCAAGTAGGGTCTTGCCGGTCTCCCAGCCCTGGAGGATCTCTGCACTGTCCCTGAGGAGGCTGCACATCCCTGCACATGCTGGCCGGCCTCTGCTTTCCTCCCCTGTCAATGACTGTCCTTGTTCCCAGAGGCCCAGCCCGAGTCCCAGCCCTCTGCCCTCTGCCAAGACGCCTCCCCCACAGCCCGTCAGGCGTTTGTTGATGAACTACAATTCGCTGAATATGAAGAAATCAGGCAAGCAGGAGGGCTGTGCTTTGGAGGCTAGGCTGAAGGAGGGACATGGGCCTCTGGGAGGCCTCTGCTGTGCCCGTGCCCCCCGCCAGCCCCCGCACAGTTGTGGCCCTCACCTTGATGACGAGGTCCACGAAGCCCTTGTCGTCATCACTGGAGACGGGTGTGTAGGGCCGGACGACCAGGTTGCCATCGATTCTTGCCGAGAGGTAGATGTGCTGGCCTGCAGCAGGATGGGCAGGGTAACTCGGGGCCAACAGTCCCTTGGGTCTGGTCAACCCATCTCCCCTGGCTCCTCCTGCCCAGAGCCCTGTCCAGCATTCAAAGCCTGGCCTGGCCTGCCTCCCACTGCTCTGCCCCCATGGTGAAGCTCATCCACGGCCCGGTTTCCTGCCTCCACGTCCCTGCTGTGTCTGTACCCCTGCCAAGGGTGTGGGCCCTTCCCACTCTCATCTGATAAGCCCACTCTTAAAGGCCCAGGCAGCACCTCCTCCTTGAAGCCTTCCCTGCTCTCCTGCCCCTGACCTGGCACTGGCTGCTGGTGTGGGCTCAGTGTGGCTGCATCAGGCAGGACTCACCGATAGGCAAACCCAGGATGTGCTGGGGCGTCGGCAAGGCAAAGCGGAACCGCCGGGTGTCATGGCTGACGATCTGCAAGGAGGACACAAAGCCATCAGACAGAGGGGCCACCGGACCTCAGCCCCCGCCCCTCCCCAGTGCCCCCAAGTGTCCTCGTGAAGGGATGCTGATGCCACATATAGGCACATGCCTGCACACGGTGTGACAACAGACAGGACAGCCATGCACCAGGGGCCCCTGCTGTTGCAGCCCTGAGCACGGCAGTGACCTGACCAGGCCACCAACAGGGTGGTCAGGCAGGGAGCGAATCCAGGAGGTGGGCTGCAAAACAGTCCAGAAAATTCCAGCAGTGGGAGGAGGGAGGAATCCATCTGAGAGCCACGTTGCCTTGCTACATGTGGGTGTGACCATGTGCATGCCAGCTGCCTGTCTCCCACATAGCCCTTCCAATCCCACCCTCTGGGCCACACCTTGGTATAGGACCCCTTGGGGCCTCCAGGAGCCCTGGTCAGGTCCCTCTGCCATTAGCTTAGGAGTGGCCTGGGGTGGCAGAAAGGACTCGGGGTCAGACTGGCAAACCAGGGGCCGAGTTGACACAAGGCCCCACATTCCCAGCCCAGGCCTCAAGGGGGGGCGTCTAGAAGTTAGCAAAGCAGATGGGCACGATGGAGGCTGGCTGGGCAAGGCAGGAAACACGCCACCTCCATTGTCTGGGAAGCCACTGGGCTGACCCCGAGCCAGGCCTTTCACCCAGCACTAGACAGGCACCCAGGCATGGTCAATAATGGGAGGGTGGCAGTCATGTCCACTCCAGGGTGGGACGGGGGCCGTCTAAGAGCCAGGCTGTGCAGAGGCACAGCAGAGACTAAAGCCCCAGGGTCCACGGCAAGTGGTCTTAGAAGAGGCAGGGAAGGCGACTGAGCCACTCCAGTTCACACGGCGAGTTCCAGTTAGAGGAGAACAAAATCCAGGTAGGTGCCTGGCACCCTGACCAGGGCTCCAGGAGTCTCTGAGGGCTCTCTCTGCACCAGGTGCAGCCAGGAGGGTAGGAATGGAAGGGGTGTGTGGGAGTCAGGCAGCTGGTGTGCACGGGGTCACACCCACACAAGGCAAGGTGACGTGGCAAGGCCCACAGGTAGACAGAGGTGTTATCACTCAGGGGGAACAAGAGACTCCTCCAAGGGAACAGGGCATCATAGATGCCAATCTCAGCTCACCTCAGTCAAGAAAGAACTTTTTAACCCTCGGAAATGTTTGAGGACAGAGCTGCAGCCTCAGGAACAGAGAAGCTCCTGTCCTGAAGTACACAGGCAAAGGACATGGCCCGTGTCAGAAATGACGACTCCTGGGCCACTCCTCAGCACACACAGGCACAAAGGCTTTGCAGTGGCTGGGGCCGCCAGGCCCAAAAGTTGCCTCCTCCAGGAAGCCTTTGCTCTCTAGTAAAGGGAGCCCAAGTCCTCCCTGGAGCAGATTATCAACTGGTCCTGAGGTTCAAGGTCAGAAAACCACAGCTAGGCAGTTTTGGGAGGAAGAGCAGAAGCGAGGGAAAGACTGGTGATTGCTGAGCTGGACAACCTCTAGAGGGCAGCCTGGCAATTATCGTTACTACCACCCAGCCGGTTCCGATTCATGGCGACCCTATGTTGTTGTCAGGCGCTGTCAAGTTGGCTCCAACTCATAGCAACCTGTGTACAACAGAACAGAACACCACCTGGGCCTGAACCATCCTCACAATCATTGTTACGCTTAAGCCCTCGGTTGCAGCCACCGTGTCAGTCCATCTCCTTGAGGGTTTTCCTCTTTTCCACTGACCCTCTACTTTACCAAGCATGAAGTCCTTCTCCAGCGACCAGAGCCTGGCAGAGCACAGGAAAAATCTCAAAAGCAGGCCCAATGGCTGACCCAGCAAGGCCAGCACTACACTGTAACAGAGTGGGGGAAGAAGACACTGGGACATTTGCTACGGAGCATGGAGACTCTGGGACGACCCATGTGCACGGTCAAAGGGGACTGGAGGGTCTGCTGTAGGAGATTTCTTTGATGAAATACTAGAGAGTCATCAAAGATAAGGAAGTAGTTTTGAGGTTAGACAAAAAGAGGTACCCAGATTGTATGGCTAGGTAAAAAAAAAATCAGGTAATTACAAAAATGGAACTAATTATACACACATTCGCACACCTCTGTAAGTCCCTGGGTGTCACAAACAGTTTGCGTTTGGCTACTAACCTAAAGGGTGGTGGTTCCAACCCACCCAGCGGTGCTGCAAATCTGCTTCTATAAAGATTACAGCCCAGAAAACCCTAAGGGGCAGCTCTACTCTGTTAGGTGGCGCTACGGTGAGTTGGAATCCACTCGACAACAGGTTGGGGTTTTTTTGTGGTGGGTACCGCCACACATCACGTATGTATGGATGTGATGCCTAGAAAAGGGTTTGGCAGGTACACGCCAGCCCTCTGTGCAGGGCCTGGGATATGGCAAGGTGGGGGAAGGGAAATTTCACACTTCACAGACAGGATTTTTATGGCAAGCACACATAGATCATACATTACCTCAGCAATTAAAAAAAAAAACAAGGAAAAAGGGTTTTTAGAAACCAGGTTTCAAAACACTACGATTTCAATTTGTTAAGAAAAAATACGTGTTACACACGCATATGGCATATGTATAAAACAATGACAAAGTGTGCCCTCCTCTGGGAGGTGGTGGTTTTCATCTTTTTTTGCTTCTCTGTTTTCAATTTCTCCGTGGACTCCTGGTATAATTACAGGGGTCAGAGGAAGCCCCAAGCTCTGCACCATGGAGCCCTGAAACTCTCAGGGAGCATGGACCAAGCATGCTGACACAGGCCCAGGTGGGGTCCAGGGTCCAGAGCCTTGGGCCGGTGACTTTCTCTGCTCTATGACTCAGTTTCCCCTGCCACATTCCTCCAGAATTAGCTTCAGGGCAGCCAGAAATACAGTGAGTGAGGGGCTTTGACGAGGGAGAGTGACCGAGGGAAGCAGCCCTTACTGGGTGGCAGGGCAATGGGGCGAGAGGATGGTTTTAAATCACATCAGAGGTTTGAGAAAGGCAGGCTGGGGTGAGCCTCCCGGCTGGGGCAGATGGAGCCACACAGCGGAGACCACCGGGGACTCTGTACAGAAGCAAAGATGCCTGGGCTCCAGGAGCCGTGGGTCACTGGCGCCAGGTATGGAGCAGACAGAGGACAGAAGGAGGGAGAGCCCTTGTCCTCACAGAACTTAATGGGAAGTACCAGGAGGCCTGGGCCTGAGGCTGGTCTCTATCCCTGACTCACAGTGTGACCTGAATCATCCCTACTCCTCTCAGATCTGCTATTAAACGGGGGCTGGGACCCCCAAATCAGGGAAGGTCCCTTCCACTCTGACCTTCTGTGGGACAGCAAGGGTAGCTCAGAGAAACCTGGGCTCAAATCCCACCTCTGCCACTCACTGGTGGCTCTCCCCATCTGTAAAATGGGCAGACTGGACGGCCTGCCTCGGGGGAAACATGCCCCAGGCTCAGAGTAGGTGCCAAGGACTGTGATGCTGACAAGGAGAAGGAGGTACCTTAGGGTCCACCCCCTGAGTCCTGCAGGACCCCCGGGCTCACCTCCTTGTCGACAAGCCGCAGCGGATATTTGATGTCCGGGCTCTCTAGGGTGATGGCCGGGGTGGAGCGCTGGAACAGCTTCATAAACAGGCTGTAGAGGAACCAGACTGGGGAGATCGCCACCTGGCCCAACTGAAATGACAGGGACAGCCCAGTGAGGTCAGGGTGGGACGGGCCTCCGCCACTGCCCGTCCTCCAAACACACCAGCTCAGGCTGTCCCCTCTGCCTGCCACCCTCATCCAGGGAACTCCACCATCCACTTTGGTGCCCACCAGGGCAGTTACAAAACCCAGCTTCATGAAACCCATCGCTGCGTATTTCTGCAGACACAGCCAACCACATCCCTCAGTCTCCAGTGCTCAGCCTCATGACAAAAAGTTCTTTTACGGCTGACAGCTTGGAAAAGCTCCACTTCCCCTAAGGAAAAGGAACAACGAAAGCTGCATAACTGAGCACGCAACCCTTTTCACTTTGGCTGCCAGGAAGCTCGGAGTAAAGTTCACAGGTAACTGCACATAACGTTGAAGACTGGGTATCTGCGCTTCCTTTCCACCTTCTTTCCTTTAATCATATCCTTGGTCCTACACGTGATGTCAAGTCCTAGCTATATTTAGTTTAACAGACAAACAAATAACCACAACTCAGAATCCACCATCTGAGACGCCTTCCCTGACCAACTGGCTCTAAAGTGTCTTTGGACACAGTCCCCTAAATCTCTGGGGTTGGTGCTCTCTTCCATGACCCCATTACCATGGGAACAAACCACTCTCCACAAATGATGTGTGGTCTTGGATTATATCCCTGAGCCTCGTGCTTCTGGTCTTCAGGCGTGAATGACAGCTGAGGCACTGAGCTGGGCCTTGGGAAGCTCTCTGCTCCTCGCTGACTGTGTGACCCTGGGCACGTCCTTCCCCTCCTCAATGTGGATTAAACCAGGTGAGCCACAAGGTCCCCGGAAGCTCGGACCATCACAGCCAGCAGTCTCCTGGATGCCAGCACCTTGCCGAGCACCAGCCAGGTATTAAACGTCACGACAACCTTAGGAGGTAGGTACTGTCGTCATTGTCACTTTACAGATGAGGAAACTGAGCTCAGAAAGAGGAAGCAACTCACCCACGACCACACAGCTGGCAGGTGGAGAGCTGCGATTCACACCCGAGTCCACCTGCCTCCCAAACCATGTTCTTAAACATCAGGCCGTACTGTCTCATCTACATGGTTCTGAGGGGCTTCTTGACAGCCCCCTCTCATCTCAGCCTCACAAAGACCCTAAGAGGTGGCAGAGAAAACCACAGCCAGATAGCTCACTGCTCACGGTTTACCTGGAAGCATATCCTCACAAAGACACAAACCTGGACGCCCGCCCTTCCCAACTGCCTCTGTCCCCGTGCAAATCACAAGGCTTCTCTGAGCTCAGTTTCTCCATCTGTGATTTGAGGATCACAGTCCATACTCCCTGGGGTTGAGGACTGGAACAAGGACTGGGAGGTGCCCAGCCCAGGTTCTGAGCAGGCCCCCGAAAAAGGCCCACTCCCCTCCCAGCACTGAAAGGGCCCTCAGCCACCCTCACAGGGCATCTGCTGTACAGCAGTGACCACCCCTTGGGCAGCCTCACCAAACTGGACCAAGTGTGACTCAGGAAGAAGCCAAGAATATCCTCAAGGCAGCGCTGGCCGCTCTACAAGAGAGAACCTGGCAGGCACCACTGTACCTAGTGAGCATCGCTGTGATGGGTGACGCCCCAAGGAAGGCACAGCTTACCACCCAATGGTCCTCCTGCCCTCCTAAGGCCATATACTGAGGACACAGGCCACCCTGCAGTCCTCTGCCCTCCCAACACCATATACTGAGAGCGCAGGCCACCCTGTGGTCCTCGTACCTTCCCAATGCCATACGCTGAGGACAAAGGCCACCACCAAATGGTCCTCCCGCCCTCCCAATGCCATACACTGAGGACAGAGGCCACCTCATGGTCCTCCCACCCTCCCAACACCATACACTGAGGACACACGCCACCCCGTGGTCCTCCCGCCCTCCCGATGCCATACACTGAGGACACAGGCCACCCTGTGACCCTCCCGCCCTCCCAACGCCATACACTGAGTACACAGGCCACCCTGTGGTCCTCCCGGTCCCCCAAAGGCATACACTGAGGACACAGGCCACCCCGTGGTCCTCCCACCAACCTGATCCAGCCACGGGAAACTGAGGGACATTCCTCAAAATCAGTACAACGACAAAAAAAAGGCTAAGGAACTAGTCCAGATAAAGGAGGCCAAAGAGATCAAATGGAATGCGGGAATGCCATGTGCAGTCTTGGATTCTGGGCTGGGGGTGGGGGGAAATAGGTATAAAGGGCAAAATTGGGACAATTGATGAGATGTGAATAGGTAGAAAATAGGTATAAAGGCCAATACTGGGGCAACTGATGAAATGGGAATAAGGTCTGTGGACTAGGTAACAGTGTTGTATCAGTCTCACTTCCTGATTTGATAACTGTGGTTACGTAAGAGAATGCCCTTGTTCTTAGGAGGCAGGTACTCAAGTATTCAGGGGCAAAGAGGCATTGTGTCCACAACTCACCCTCCGATGGTTCAAACACACACACACAATAAGAATACACATACACACAAAATATATAATACATACATATACATACGATACAGGGATTGAAAAAGCAAACATGGCAAAACGTTAACAACTGGCACGTGTGGGTGAAGGGAACCCAGGAGCTCCCTGTACGTTCCTGAAACTTTTCTGTAAGTTTGTGATTATTTCAAAGTAAAAAGTGGCTGTCAGGGGAAGCCCAAACTGGTGTTCAAAGAGCGTGAGATTGACATGAGAAGTTCATGTCCCACACTGTTGTAGAGAAAATTGCTTCCCGCCTCATTCACTCGGCCTCCCTGGGTGCCTCCCTGAGTTTGGTTGTCTCTACAAATGCCCTTGTGTGTGTTTTCTTTTTATCATAACCCTACAAATTCCCTTTTTCACCTTGGCTGCCAGCAAGCTTAGAGCCAAGCTCCTTGCCTGCATGGAAGCCTCTCTGCATCTTTTGTGGGCGTCTTGTGGTGATGGATTCTGCAGAGCACTGACCTGAAGGGGCCCAGCTCTATTCAGGGTGGGGTGAGATGCTCCCCACCTCTCAAGACCCAGCCCTACTGCTCCCCCATCCTGGAAGCCCTGCTGGGTCTCCCTACCCACCCTCAACCTGGAGAGGGTGCTCTGGCTGAGGCCTCAGGACCCTCGCTGTGTCTCTGCCTCCCCCAACCTGTGAACTCCAGCAGGGAGTTCCAATCCCTCCCTGCCTGCAGCCCCCGTGAGGCCCAGGACCGACCGGGCACACAGGGGCACCCTGTCAGTGCCTAGAAGCCCCTGCAAAGCCCCGTGCAGGTGGGATGTGAAAAAAAAACAACTGAGGGGCCTAATGTCCCAGCCAGCCCTGGGATCTCTGGGCCTCAGTGTCCTGTCTGCAGAAGGAAGGTGAGGACCTCTGCTCGTCTACATCCCCTGGGAGATGAGATGAGATGGGGGGCCAGGTCGCAGAGGGTCTATAACCCAGAAGTGTGGCTCCCACCCAAAGGAGTTTGTCCTGCCACTGTCAGGGCCAAGACCACCTAGGGGACAGAATATCCACGTAAAGGGCAGAGGTGGCTACGATCCCACACTGGTCTGGCATGGCCCCTGACCCCAAACAGGCCAGGCAGCTTCCAGCCTGCCGGCGGTGACACAGCCTTTGTTGGGCTCAGAACAAAGTGCCTCTCCCCTGGCAGTGCCTTCACCTGGGAGCAGCCAAGACCTCACCCTGCGGGGCCCTTGGTATGTGACATGGGTCTAAAGGGAAGGCCAGAGGGTTCTGGCCCAGCCTCCACCCACAGCCCAAGGCCATACAGCCTGGGTCTCTGCCACCACCCACTGGCCCAGCACCTATTACGCCCTGGGCACCACGCAGGCGTCCCACCCACTCTGCACCCCGTATAGGGCCCTGGTTGGCAGCTGCACACTCAGAGGCCTGGGTTTGGGACCTTAGGAGAGTCGCTTCACCCCCTGGGCCCCGCCCTCCTCAAGTGCACCATGAGGACGCCCTGTTCTAGGATGGGGGGGGAAGAAAGCAGATAAGGCCGAGAAAGGCCATGCACGGAGCGAAACACCAACGTCACCGAACACCAGCCCTGCTCTAGGGACCGGACACAAGTTACCTCACATCAACTCTAGGCAGAGTTACAGATAAGGAAACTGAGGTCCGGGAGGTAAGTAACTTGCCTGAGACTCACCCAGAAAGGTCAACCTCAGAACACCACACTCTCGGCACCACGTGACACTGTTATAACTGCATCTCAGGGCAGATGCCCAGGCTCGGAGGGGCTGAGTTGCGCAAGGAGTGGGGTCAACGTTCGACCCCAGGCCCATCCAACCTACCCAGGACAAGTGCCCCCTCTGTGCCCCAGTCATGCAGCCCAAACCCCATCGCTCCACCACAGTCTAATATCCCACCTCGTGCAGCGAGGCCTGAGCACCTGCTTCCAGCCCCAGCTGCTCAAGCCAAACGGCAGCTCCATCCCCTCCTCAAACACCCACCATGGCTCCCTACTGCCCACACTCAAGGCCACTCTCGGCTCTCTGCTCCCTTAACACCATGCCCTTCTCACCTTAGGCCTTCACATACAGTATACGCTCCCTTCTACCCTGAATGGAGCCCTGGTGGCACAGTGGTTAAGCGCTAGGCTGCTAACCAAAAGGTCGGTGGTTCAAACCCCCCAGCTGCTCTGCAGGAGGAAAGATGTGGCAGTCTATTCCTGTAAAGATTACAGCCTTGGAAGCCCTACGGGGCAATTCTACCCTGTCTTCTGGGGTTACTATGAATCGGAATCGACTTGATGGCAATAGGTTCGTGTGGTGTTAGTTTTTCTACCTCGAGTACTCTTTCTCTGCTCTCATCCAACCAGTAAGCTCCTAGTTATCCTTCAGAGCCCACCTCAAATGTCACTTTCTCTGTGAAGCTTTCTCTGACTGCCCCCTCCCCAGCTAACCAGAACTTCTCTAGACTTTCACAGGGCCTGGTCCCCTCTGTAAGCTCCTGGGGTTGGGGTGTCACTGATGATCACTCAGCTCCCAGCCCCTCCCATATCAATCAGCGAAACTATATCCATGGAGAATATCATTTAGGGAACAAGTTGAGAGAAGTTACATCTGTAAGAAATTACCATTGTTTGGAGCCCTGGAAATGAACTTAAATGACAATCATTTGGCGCTCACTAGAGCTTTGTTTTCCCCCAGCACGGCCTTTTAAGGGCATAACCAAGTTTGACAACATAAGACCCCTCGTGAGACCCCTCAGCAGGCAGCTCGCTCCACAGCTGCTGCCACCTGCCCTGCATTTTCCCAGAACCTCCCGCTGCTGCGGGGCAGGAATAACCAACCACGTACAAGTGACAGAACAGGTAACAGGCTCAGGGAGACCCAAAGTGGAGTTGGGGCTCCGTTCCCAGCTTTCACCCCGCATCTCTCCCCTGCCCCAACTCCCCAACTGCAGGCCTGTGGTGTGTGCTGGCATGAAAAAGACATTCCTGTGTCCACAGCTCAAAGCTGGCCTCAGCCCTCACGCAGACTTCCCGCCAAACCTGGGTGCCAGCATCCTGCACCCTGCATGCAGGTCCTAGGCTTGGCCGGTGTGGCCTGCTCCCCACGAGGGTTCACAGTCAATACATAATGACAAACCCCGGAGCGGATGCCCCAGGAGAGCTGGGACTGTCTTGTCACCACCGTGTCCCCAGCACTCGGAGCAGGAAGCATTCAGTATTTGTGGAAGGAATCTGTGAAGGGACAACAAGCCCCGTTCCCCATTCCCCCTCCCATCTCTCTCTGACTTTTTATTTTGTCTGGAAGTTTCAGGAACCAGGACAAGAGCCCAGACCCTTCCCGAGTGAGCGTGGGGCATGGCCCATCCTGTTTGTCTTAAAGCCCACCAACCTCCAAAGAGCCCAGGCCTTGGAAGGGGAACTAGGCCCTGGCTGCCTGGCTCCATTCCCCACCCGTTAAGCATGCTGAGAGGAGCCATGCGTGGGGGCAGTTGACAATGTCGGCTGCCTTCCTCCTAGCCCCCACATCCATGCAGGTGGCTACATGGAGCAGGCACAGCCACGGTAACCACCCTGGCTAACACCCCTCAAGCCCCCAGCATCCTGTGCCTTGTTCCTATTATCTCATTAACCCTCAAACGTGGGAGGCAGGTGCTATTACCACCCCAATTTCAGGTAAGGAAACCAAGGCTTGGGTGACAGGCCTGGCCCAAGGGCTGGGATTTGAACCCCAGTGTCTGGCTTGGGTCCATGCTCTGAGCCATGGTATCACAGGGCCTCTTTGTGCCAGGGACACCCTCTGGCCACCATAAGGGCAGGGGTGGACTTTTTATAGCAAAAAGTCACATCTAGGAGGCAGCTGTGAACAAAGACCAGCACTGTCATTAGGTCACTCAGTCCACAAACCCCAGGGGGCACTCACATGCCAGAGCCCCTGCCGAAGATGGGCAACATAGCTCAAACCAATGTGGGAGACGGCCACCGGCCGAGGAAAGGGTCCGTGCCACAGAAAGTTGGGAGGTCTTACCACACTCGCAAGGGTGGGTGTGTTCTGCTCCCACTGACATGGGGGTGGAACAGGCTCTTCCCCCTGCCCCCACCCGGTCCACGTCACCACCCTACCCCCACCAGCACTGGGCAGAGTAAACAGGAGGCAGATGGCTGAGGCCAAGGCCCTGCCCTGTTCTTCCTCAGCTGTGCTGTGCTCATGGACACAAGGATACACACAGTCTCAGGCAGGTCACCCCAGCCACCTGCCTCCCAGGCCCTGACCTGGTGCCCCCCAAGGCCAGTGCTCTGCCTCACCAGGGAACCCACCACCTGCCTCTGATAACACAGGACGGGGAGAGGGTACCAAGACACCTCCAGGAAGCCCCCAGCTCACCCACCATAGCTGAGGGGTTAGGCAGCCCTGACCTCCCCGCTACGGGGTACCCTGCCCTGCTGCTCACCCCCTGGAATTCTCTGCTGGGGTCTTTGTGTCCACCTTGCCCAGGCCAGGTCTGGGGGTGGGCAGAGGGACCTGCCAGGCCCCCTACCTTGCAGGCCTGGCCCTCCGCAGGTGCCAGCTCCCTGCTCTGGGGCTTGGACAAACCAGTCGGCCCACTTGCTTACCTGCCTGCGGCCAGCCAGCCGCCCCACCACCAGGATCTGAGTGTCCAGCTCCCTCTGGTCCCCTTCTCAGGAAGTGGAGGAGGCTCTGCAGCGGGGCCGGGGGGTCCTGGCACAGGACTGTGTAGGTAGGGAGGGGACCCAGGAAGAGAGGCAGGCGGACGGCAGCAGCCTGGTCTGTCTGCCCTGGAGCGAGCTGGCTGGCTGGCTGGAGAGACATGGCCCTGTTTCCCTGGGGGCTGGGGGTCCATGGGAAAGCCTCCTTAAACTCTACCTGTGGTGGCAGCCCAGCAGGGCCCCACCGAGCACTCACACTGGGCTGGCCCCCAGGAACCTTCACTGCCTGGTGGCAGGGACCACACTCCAGGACTGCAGACCAAGCCCCAAAGGTCTCCACCAGGTAGCTGGATGACTGAAGTGCCAACCCCTCTGCAGGGCCCCCCTGAGTCTGGGAGGTGGCCCCCTCCTAGCCTGCACGTCCCAGATAAGACATCCGCCCACCAGGCACCCAGAGGCCTCCTGTAGACCGCGTGGAGCCCCGGGACAGGAGGTCTGGCTGGGGCCTGCTATGGGTGTTTTAAGCAGAAAAGAAGACCCTCTTGGGCCAAGGGGGATCCCAACAGGGTCCAAAAGGAGCCTAGGGGGCAGCCTGTGCCCACCCCTTGGATAGAGGGGCGGGAGTTGGCACAGGTCTCCTGGCTCCCAAACAAGGTGCTGGCAGGCAAGGGAGCTGCTTGTTTGTTCAACAAAAATGTATGGAGCGCTTACTGTGTGCCAGGTGGAAGGGACGCATGGACAAATCCAGCCAGCACCTGATGGAAGGTGAGAAGCACCCCAGGAAAAGAGCACAGAGGGGAGTCAGGGCGGGCCTCAGAGCCCAGGGGGTGTCTGAACAATGAAGGCAGAAGGGGTGACCCATGGGGATTTCTGGGGTGTACTGTCAGCTGTTACCAAGGCTGAGGCAATGCCCACAGGTTCGCCCTGGGCAAGGCTGCCTCTTGACCTGAATGTGCCCCAGAGTCCTGGGCTGGGCCACACTTTCACCAGCAAAGGCCCAGGCCACAAAGAGGAGCCTCATAGAGCCAGAGGGAGGAGGCAATAGTCCCTCCAAGTCCCAGGCGCCTGGGGTGGAGGCAGAGGCAGATCTGGGCCTAATCCTCCAAGGTGTCAGCCCCTCCCACACGCAGGCCAAGGCACCGCAGGGCCTATTCACTTCACTTCGAGTAGCTTGGACAATAGTGTCTACGCGTGAGAGTGTTTGTCCTCTGTAGTTACCGTCTCTACACAAGCCCAGGGCCTCTTCACCACTCCTGCTTTTAAAAAACTGTAGGGAGGAGGTAGCCTGGGGGTGGAGCGAAGGAGGCCTGCCAGAAGTGACAGCGGTGAGGGTGGACTTTGGAGCCCCACAGAGTGTGGCTCCCTCATGTAGCACTGTGGGACTTTGGCCAAGCCCGAGTCTCATTTCTTCATCTGTAAAGTGGGGCTAACAGCGCTGGCCTTGCAGGCTGGTTACATTAACAACGTCATTGGGTTAACAGGAGAGCCAGAGCCTAACTTAGAACTGCTGAGGATTACCACTGTTGACGTTGTTGTTGCTAAGGGACTGCACAAACCTTCTGATCCAGCAACATCACACACTCATACCCTCACACACACAATCACACTCTCATATGCTATCACACTCACACACGTACACCCACACTCACACGCATTCATTCAAGCATGAATTTGTACTCACTCTCACATGCACATTCACACTCACACCTATTTACATCTCACAGACGATGCCACACTCACATTCACTCACACTCACACACTCCTGCTAACATGTACCACACAATTCACTACTGCACACCTTCACATACATACACCCTCATTCACACACGCACACACACAATACACACTCATTCTCACACACAAACTCACTCTCACGTATTCATACTCACACACACACTCACCCTCTTACACTCACACACATATGCACACTCATGTTCACATTCATACACACCTCTCTTCACTCATATGAACACTCACACAGCCGCACAATTCGCACACACTATACACTCACATAAACTCACTCTCACACACAGATACACTCACTCTCTTGTACTCACACATTCACACAAACTCACATTCACACACAGCCACATATAAACTCACACTCACATGCATACACTCTCACATATATCTAATCACATATTCAGTCTCACACCATGTACACTCACAATACACACTCACTGTCCTCCTGTCAGGGGCCCTGGTGGAGCACGGGTTAAGCACTCGGCTGCAAACCGAAAGGTTGGTAGTTCAAACTCAGCAGCCACTCCGGGGGAGAAAGGCGTGGCGGTCTCCTGCAAAGACTGTTGTTGTGAGGTGCCATCCAGTCGGTTCCGACTCATAGCAACCCTGTGTACCACAGAACCAAACACCGCCTGGTTCTGCACCATCCTCACAATCGTTGTCATGCTTGAGCCCAATGCCGCAGCCACTGTGTCAGTCCCTCTCGATGAGGGTCCTTCTAGTGTCCGTGGACCCGCTGCTTTGCCAAGCATGACGTTCTTCCCTGTGAAGATTCCAGTACTGGAAACCCTATGGGGCAGTTCTACTCTGTCCCATAGAATCGCTATGAGTCAGAATCCACTGGACAGCAGTGGGTTTGGGTTTTTTGGGTTTAGTGGGTGTGAAAGGAGCCCTGCTGGCGCAGTGGTTAAAGCACTCGGCTGCGCACCAAAAGGTCTGCGGTTGGCAACTCCCAGGGCTCTGCGGGAGAAAGGGTAGCAGTCTGCTGCTGCGAAGGTTCACAGCCTTGGGAGCCCCTGCTGTAGGGTCGCTGGGAGTGGCATCAACTGAAAGGCGAGGGGTTTGGTTTGGGGTTTGGTCTTCATCCTCCTGCACTCTCCCACATTCAGCCACACCATATAGGCTCACACACCAACCCCCTCGCACACTGACACAGACGTGCGGTCACACTCACGCCTCGGCCCGTGGCGGGGAGGGAGACGGCGGTCGCGCGGTCCCGCCCCCGGTGCCGGCCCCCCGCCGCCTTCGGCCGAGCTGGGCAGCCGCCCCGGGCGTGAGTCACGGTCCCCGCGGCCCTGGGCGCGGCCCGGCGGGCGGGCGGGCAGACGGGCGGGGGTCCCGAGCCCCGGGCCCGCAGGCCGCCCGGCCCGTCCCCGCCCGGTGGCCCGCCGCTCGCGGCCGTGTCGCAGGGGCGCCGCCCGAGCCGAGGGCCTGGCGCCGGCCGCCCCCGCCCCCCTACCGTGCTCAGCCGGGCCCCCATGGTGGCCGCGCCGCCTCGCTCCGCCGCTCTGTCCGCCCCGCCGCCGCCGCCGCCGCCGCCGCCCTGGCTCCGCCCGCCGCCCGGCGCGTCAGGCCGCGGAGGGCGGGACCGAGGGCGTGGAGGGAGCCGGGGCGGCGGGGCGGTGGGTCCCCGCCGCTAGCGCCCGGTCTGCGGGCGGGTATCACCGCACTGCGGGGCCCGCGGCGGTGGCCGGCGCGCCTGGACCGGGTGCCAGCGCGCGGCACTGTGCGCCTGGGCTGTGTGGCCTTGTGGCGACGCCGGCCTTCTCTGGGCCTCGTCTGCCCCCATAAAAGGCAGAAGATGGCGCCCCCTCAGAGGGAGCTCAAGGGAAACCCGGAAGCTCCACCGCGGCCTGCAGGGCTTGGCCAAGCGCGGGCTGACCCCAGACTGCGCCACCGAGCCGCTGCCTCACGTTGTCCTGAAGCTGCTCAGCTTGGTCCTACCTCACAGCCTTGGCCCATGCCGTTCCCTCTCTCTGGAAAACTAGCCCCAGCCGTCTCAGAGTCTGCTCTTGCTTAGTGTTGAGGTCTCAGGTCAAACCTGTCCCCGGCAAGGCCTGCCCTGACCCCCGTCTCCAAGCGCCCCCTCTTCTCTCCCCACCCCACTGCCCGAGGTGTTCTTTCAGGATGGTCTGCTCCCAGCTCAACCCCATCCCAGTGGACCGTTCGGGGAGGGCAGCACCTTGTCTGTTTTGAAGCCCCCTATATGCCCTGATCCTCACAGAATGCTTGGCACGTAGTAGGCACTCAATAAATACTTGTTGAATGAGTGAATTCCAGAGACAGCGGGCAACTCTTCTGTGTAGACCACCTTCTCTGTGTAGGCCATGCTGGGCCCAGGGTCACTCTCAGGCCTTGCCCCCTGGAAGGGTCTTGGAGCTTCTGGTACTGGGCTCTGTGTTCCTGCAGTGTGATGTGGGCACAGCAGATAAGGGGAAAAAGGCCATCTGGCAGAGGGAACCGAGCAGAGGGAACCGCATGGACCTAGAAGTGGAAATTAGCTGCATAGACAGGGCCAGCAAGGCTAGAAGGGCTGACGTGGCCAGAGCTAGGGGCATGGAGGTGTAACGTGGGATCAGGGTGAAGTACACCAGGAACGTGGGTGGAAGGAACTGGGAATTTGGGGAGAGGAGGCGGATCTGGAGGTGCAAGAGGTTAATGTGCTCAGCTGCTAACTAAGGTTGGAGTCCACCCAGAAGGGCCTCAGAAGAAAGGCCTGGTGATCTATTTCCAAAAAATCAGCCCTTGAAACCCCTATGGAGCCCAGTCCGCTCTGTTGGAATTGACTCAATGGCAGCAGGTTTTTGGGGGGAGTCCTGGAGGACTTAGGCAGGTGGGGGAGTGGCCTGTTGGCTTTAAAAAAGCGGCCTCTGGGGCAGCATGGAGGGAGGGACCTACTATGGTAGAATACAAGGATAAATCTGACATCTTCTCAGGTCACTTACGAATTATTTTGGCTTTAATGATTACAATTTTAATGTTACGAAGGAAATAATCAAATCGGAAAGCCTGACCTCGAAGGTACAACCAGTAACTTCTCCGTTGCTAAGGTCTTCGTAGACCACTCACCCATTTGCGATTCTCGACACTTTCCATGGGGGAAACGGAGGCAGAAAATCACTCTAAGCCTCCTCGTTTCCTCCCATACCTTATTTTCTTCGCTTTCTTTATTGCTCCTGGGTCCAAGATGATGATCATGGGTGTGAATTGTCATCTGGGCCTTTCTTCTCCTTGTGAAATTTGGAGGTGACTAAGTTAGCTTCGGAAACCCCAGTGGTTACTCGTTAAAGAGCTAGGCTGCTAACCAAGAGGTCTGTAGTTCAGGCTTCCTGGACACCCTATGGGGCAGTTCTACTCTGTCCTATAGGGTCGGTGTGAGTCGGAATCGACGCGACGGCAGTGGGATTTAAGTTAGCTTTCCTCTTTTAATGCATTCTTATGAGCTGTGAAGAATTCCCACACAGGACTTTTCCTCGAAAAACGCATAGCTTCAATGGCATTAAATAAATAAAACTTAAATATCATATATAAAGTTTATTTAGGTTATGGGTACTGATGCTAGCTAGCTCCACAAACAATCCTACAAAGTGCGAATTTGAGTGGAATTCATCTCTCATTCTGCCTTGTATCATTTAAATTATTTTATACATTTGTAGACTCAAGAAGGAAATCATTTCCTTCCTAAAGTTATCATGCTATTACAGCCTCTTTTAAGATCATATTAACTGTCCGCCTGTTTCCCTATTTATCTGTTGGAACATTCTTCATAATTGTTTCTGTACATAAAATTAATGTCATTCACAACAGAAAATATTGAAGCATTTTGCTCTTACTATAATAAATCCTGTCTGCATTACACCTCAACCCACTGACACAATTTCAATGTATAAAACACAGAAGGAGGCTTCACCCCTGGTTACATCTGGAAGCTTCCCTAGAAGGTGACCCCATGTCAGGCCTGGCCACACACTGGTGTTGGCTCCTGACTGGCTATGTGACGGCAAAGGAGGTCCCTAGTATCTTTTGGTTTGGAGACAGATGAAATCAAGATGCCCCACCATTGGTGAGGCTGGCCTGGCTAAGGGGATACCTACCAGGTCTCCCTATTGTCAAGTATCTTTGACTCTGAAACTGTGAATGTCGTGATCCCTAGCAAACTTTCATCCAATGGTTGCAGCACCTATTAATGGTCTTTGCCTGAAACAGCGACTATCTAGGTAGTTTAACTGGTTTGTAAGCTGCTTAGAGTGGTGGAAAGCGAGGGGAGACCCTCGTCCTAATCCCTCAAGGTCCTGCTGTGAGCCAAAGAACAGACGCTTCCCACAAGTCCATTTGCCTTCTACTTTGTTGGTTGAGAGTCCCTGACCTGCTCAGGTGTTTGATCCCTGGGAGAGGCTGAGAGGTGGGTGGACAGAGAAGCCATTAGTTCTATTGTATAGAAGAAACTGAGGCTCAGAGAAGGGATTCAGCAGCCATGGGCTGGAGAGGAGGCTGGAGAGGAGGTTGGGAGAGAGGGCTTTCAGGCCAACTGCAGGGCAGAGTTTCTGTGCTCAGGTTGAGGCTATCCCACCCCTGGCAGCACCCCCCCCGCCCCGCCCCAGGCCACCTATGTAGGGCCTAGGGTTGCCAGATTTAGCAAATCAAAATACAGGACACTCAGTTAAATTTGAATGTCAGCTAAATGATGAATGTAATTTTTTAGCATAAGTATATCCCAAATATTGCACGGAATATACTTACGTAAAACTTCATGATGTCTGGGGGTGTTTGGACAGAACTAGAGGATGGTCAGTTCAATCTGAATCTCAAACATCGAATACTTCTTTCACGCAGAAATGGTAAATGAAAACATGTGTGGCAGATGTTACCAGATGAGGCTTCATGTCACCGAGTAGAGGAAGCGGGTCAAGTCAGTGGGGCCTTGAATGCCAGGATGAGCTGCTCTCCAGGGGGTAGCTGACAGCCCTGGGAGAAGGGCTTAAACTAGGCAGGCAGTTTTAGAAAACTCCCTCTGGCTATGGGGTTGAGGGAACCTGCTAGACCTCAGGGCTTTGGGTGGGATGGGAATGACTTCTACCTCCTGGGGGTGCACCCAGAACCAGCCAGCCCACCCTTCCCCACTGCAGCCCGCACCCCAGCTGGGCCTCCAAGCAGCCAGTGCAATGATTTGTCAGGAGTTAACGTATTAATGAAGGAACCCTGGTAGTGCAGTGGTTAAGTGATCGACTGCTACCCAAAAGATCAGCGGTTCAAACCCAGCTGCTGCTCTGAGGGAGAAAAATGTCTGCTTCCGTAAAGATCACAGCCTTGGAAATCCTCTGGGGCAGCTCGACTCTGTCCTATGGGTCACTATGATTTGGAATCAACTCCACCACAATGGGTTTGGTTTTGGGAATGTATTAATCCCCTCAGACATTTTCATTTTGAAGAGGGAGCATGTTGCGGGGGAAAAAGATGAAGAAGGGGCTGGGATGACTTGCCCGAGCCGGGGACTGAACCATTAATCACAGAGTCATAGGCGCCTGCTCAGTCAGAGCAGCGCTTTGGCAGGCAAGGTGCTACAGTGACACCAAGGCGGCCCTGAATCTCCCTGGAAGCAGAGCGGAGTTTGACGAAACAGGAGTTGGTACCTCGTGTGTACTCCGTGGTAACCGCATTGGGACTTGTAGGCAGGTTTTAGAAGCACAGTCCTAGCCAGGACAGTGCATAACCTAGGGAGCAAGTTGAATCTGACCAGGGCCCCTGGGGAAGGCTTTCCAGTTGTGGCAAGTCCTCCCTTACCCCAGACATCTCCTTTCCAGCTTACCGAGGATGGCCCCGGCTCAGAGAGGGAAGAGCCTTGTTCAAGGTCACACAGCTGGCGAGGGTCAGAGCCAGAGTTTGAATCAAGGTCTGTTTGCTTCTGAAACTCAGCTCTGGCCACAACAGCTCGCCCCTGGAATCTAGCATCCGGAATGGTCTGCAGGTTTTCCTCTTCCTTGCTGGCCTGGGCTGCAAGGCAGGGATTGATGGAAGTGGATGTGGGGTGGGGGACATTCCCCCGCAAATCCTGCCCCCCCCCTCCCGCGGCCAGAGATTTTCATGGCACATGAGAGAGCACTGGGCTGGGAGCAGGGAGTTAAGGGTCGAATCTTGGCTCTCCACAGACTTGCTGTGTGATCTCGGGGGAACCACTCCCCTCTCTGGGCTTTAGTTTCCTTGACTATAAAATGGCAGGTTGGCCTAGAATCTAGATAGAGCAAGGGTTGCAAACTGCTAGCAAAAAAGTGGCATCCAGCCCATGGAGGAATCTTTTCTGACTGCTCCTTGTTTGTTTTTTAGTTTCATTTGAATCAGTTGTCAAGTTAGGGTTTCTGGCTTCTGTGACAAATCCCAGACTCTTTCTATACCAGCACCCAGCTGCCTCTCAGCAGACAGGCAAGCCTTCCAGAGTTTGCTGCCCAGCTGGCTGCCCACCCTCTGCATGCCTGGTCTCACCCTCTGCAGGCCCTGTAGGCTCTCGGTTTACAACCCCTAAAACCCATTTTAGGCAAGTCAATTTTGACTCATAGCAACCCTATAGGACAGAGTAGAACTGCCCCATAGGGTTTCCAAGGTTGTAATCTTTACGGAAGCTGACTGCCACATCTTTCTCCTGTGGAGTGGCTGGTGGGTTTGGACCACCAACCTTTCAGTTAGCAGCCAAGTACTCAACCACTGCGCCACCAGGGCTCCCTTTTGCAACCCTGGGTCCAGCTGGTTTCTAAGACCCTCCTGAGCTTCCCTAGGGTCTATCATTCTCACATGCTTTGCTCCTGGGAAGCAGGAAACTGGGATTCTCAGCTTTGCTGTGCCCAAGCACCTGTCTGATCTGAGCCAATGACCATCCCTCTCCTGGCCTCAGTTTCCTCATCTGTAAATTGGAGATGTATCATACCCATCTCAAAAGGCTGTGGTGAGGATTAGCTGAGATGCAAATCTGCTTTATAAAGCCAGCTCTGTGGACAGATGGAAATTAGACCACAAAGCACCATTACCAGAGGGCCAACGGCGCGCCAAAGGCTAGGCTCAGGGCTCGGGAATCAGAGACAAACATGACTCAGTCCCCGGAGACACAAATGCCGAGCTGAAAGCGTAGGGGGAACCAGAGGAGACTGCAGGCCCCTCACTTGTGGGCAAAATCAAGGGAGACCTTACAAAGAGGTAACATTTGAGCTGTCTTCACCAGATTCACTCATTCATCTGCATGCCTTTACTGAGCACCCGCCATGTGCCAGATACCGTTCTAGGTGCTGGGGGTAGAGCGGTGAGCAAGACAAACACCCTTGCCCTATGAAGCTGACGTTCTGGTACCTACATGTGCTCAAACTGACGATGGCAACTCAGAAGGCTGGGTGGGAAGCTTAGGGGCAGTGAGTTGAAGATAATGGTGGTGGAGTAATTTGGAAAAGGATAGTGAGAATGACAACACAACTTGAAGAATGTAACCAATGTCCCTGAATTGTACATGTAGAAATTGTTGAAATGGGTGTGTATACGTTCACAAAAAAATAAATAAATAAAAAGCTGACATTCTAGTAGAGGAAAATAGAATAAACAACAATAAAAAACGAACGTGTGAAGTCAGGTGGAATGGGAACAGCAGAGAAGGGTTGGGGGATACAGCGGAGGTGGGGGTTGCTATTTTCTACAGGGGACCAGGGAGGCCTTCCTGAGTTGGTGACGTTGGTGCAGAGATCTGAAGGAGGTGAGGGAGTTAGCCCTGTGGATAACTGGAGGAGGAGCATTCCAGTCAGTGAAAACAGTGGGTACAAAGGTCCTGGGGCAGGGGAATGCTCAGCTTCTTTAATGAGCAGCAAAGAATGAGAAGAACGAGGGAAGAAATGAGATCATCGAGGTAGCAGGGGCCAGACTGTAACAGGGCCTTGTGGGCATGGAGAGGACCACCGTGGCCTCTCCTGAGCAAGCTGGGAGCCACAGGAGGGTTTCCAACAGAGGAGTGACTGATCTGACTTAGGTTTTAACGTGATCACTCTGGCTGCCACCTGAAGAACAGACTAAGGGGGACGAGGACGGAAGCAGGGAGATTGGTGAGGATGGCAAAAGTCAGGGCTGGGAAGGGCATGCCAGACCCAGCAAGGGCCAAGACATGGCAGCCCAGGAGCACAGCCCAAAATGAGAACACCCGGTGTTGGCAAAGCTGTGGGGGAGACAAGCACTCTCACGTACTGCACGGTGGGGAATCAACAGGCACAGACCTGGCTGCTGTGCCTAAGGCCCTAGGAAAGGGCAGAACCTACCGTATTTTTTGCAAATAATGCGCCCACATAAATAGCATGTCCACACATGTAGTGCACATAACATGCTTAGGAGAATGATGGGCCGGGGTGTTGCATGGTTGGCAAAAATACATATAATGCATATGTTATTTTCATAAAAATAAGGTACCCTCCATAACTTCCCCCCGGAAATCAGGTCTAAGGAATGATAGCTATATTGATAATAACTGGTAGTTTTAAAATAAGTGAACAGCTTCTTTGACCCTTTAACACTGCTTGAGTGTAGACTGTACTTAGAGACTCCTTTCTAATGAATAGGGCCTGACGGAAAAGGCAGTGTGTACCTTCGAGACTGGGTCAGAAAAGGCATTGTGGCCTCTCTCCCTCTCCCTCTCCCTCTCCCTCTCCCTCTCCCTCTCCCTCTCCCTCTCCCTCTCCCTCTCCCTCTCCCTCTCCCTCTCCCTCTCCCTCTCCCTCTCCCTCTCCCTCTCCCTCTCCCTCTCCCTCTCCCTCTCCCTCTCCCTCTCCCTCTCCCTCTCCCTCTCCCTCTCCCTCTCCCTCTCCCTCTCCCTCTCCCTCTCCCTCTCCCTCTCCCTCTCCCTCTCCCTCTCCCTCTCCCTCTCCCTCTCCCTCTCCCTCTCCCTCTCTCTCGGCTCAGCGCTTTGGGGGAAGCGTGTTGTGAGGACACTCAGGCAGCCCTGTGGGAAGGAGCTGAGGCCGCCAGCCTCCAGCCAGCAACTGACTCGCTAGGTGTTGAGTGAGCCCCTGGGGAGACGGATCCTCCAGCCCAGTCAGGCCTCAGGTGACTGCGGCCTCGTGAGGAACTCGGAGCCAGAACCATGCAGTCAAGCCTGCACCCAAATTCCTGACCCACAGAGCCTGTGAGGGGAGAACTTTTTGTTGTTTTAAGTCACAAGGTTCTGGCATAATAAGTTATGCAGCAGTAGATAACCGATACAATAATAGCAAACACTTGGGATTCTTTAAGTGTTTTAAATTTACCATCTCATTTAATCCTCGTAATTACCTGGGAAGTTGTCGTTGGTGTTGGGTGCCGTCCAGTCGGTTCCGACTCACAGCGAGCCTACACACAACAGAACGAAACACTGCCCGGTCTTGCGCCATCCTTACAATCGTTGTTATGCTTGAGCCCATTGTTGCAGCCACTGTGTCAGTCCACCTCATTGAGGGCCTTCCTCTTTTCCGCTGACCCTGTACTTTACCAAGCATGATGTCCTTCTCCAGAGACTGATCCCTCCTGACAACGTGTCCAAAGTCTGTAAGACACAGTCTCACCATCCTTGCTTCTAAGGAGCATCCTGGTTGTACTTCTTCCAAGACAGATTTGTTCGTTCTTCTGGCAGTCCGTGGTATATTCAATATTCTTCGCCAACACCACAGTGCAAAGGCATCAATTCTTCTTCGGTCTTCCTTATTCATTGTCCAGCTTTCACATGCATATGATGCGACTGAAAATACCATGGTTTGGGTCAGGCGCACCTTAGTTTTCAGGGTGACATCTTTGCTCTTCAACACTTTAAAGAGGTCCTTTGCAGAATTTTGCAAGACTAACGACTTCTTCATTGCAAATACCTTCTTTCACCAACATAAACGGCAACAATACACATGGACCTCTCCAGATGGAACACACAGAAATCAAACTGACTACACCTGTGGAAAGAGATGATGGAAAAGCTCAATATCATCAGCCAGAACAAGGCCAGGGGCCGACTGTGGAACAGACCATCTATTGCTCATATGCAAGTTCAAGCTGAAACTGAAGAAAATCAGAGCAAGTCCACGAGAGCCAAAATATGACCTTGAGTACATCCCACCTGAATTTAGAGACCATCTGAAGAATAGATTTGATGCATTGAACACTAGTGACCGAAGACCAGACGAGTTGTGGAATGACATCAAGGACATCATCCATGAAGAAAGCAAGAGGTCATTGAAAAGACAGGAAAGAAAGAAAAGACCAAGATGGATGTCAGGGGAGACTCTGAAACTTGCTCTCAAATGTCAAGCAGCTGAAGGAAAAGGAAGAATTGATGAAGTAAAAGAACTGAACAGAATATTTCAAAGGGCAGCTTGAGAAGACAAAGTAAAGTGTTATAATGACTTGTGCAAAGAGCTGGAAATGGAAAACCAAAATGGAAGAACAAGCTTGGTGTTTCTTAAGCTGAGAGAACTGAATTCAAGCCCTGTGAAGTAGACATTATTATTATTCAGGAAAAGAGAGAAGCTCAGACAATAATTGAGGGACAAAACCTTCACAGAACTGTTTTTTATATTAGTGAAAACCAGAAACAGCCTACAGAGCAAATAATAGGAGATGGATTATATACGATAGACTTTTAGACAACCATTTAAGTGATATTTTAAAAATACTTATTGCTGTTGCCCAGAAATCTCAGGGTACAGTGTTAAGTGAAAACAAGCAGCTATAAAACTCTACATACAGTATGGAATTGATTTAAAAATTCATATTAAGTCATTTTCTAGAAAGACTCACGTGCCAGGTACTGTGTTAAATACTTTTCATATCTTTTTGTTAAATTTTCATTAACCTTTTTCATTATTTTGTTGATTTTTTAAAATTTTTAATTTTTTCTGAACTTTTTATTTTCAAAACTCAGATCCCCTCCATTGGGAACATCTGGCCATCTCTTCACCGCCCCCTTGTCTATCTATCTAAAAAACCTTATTAATTTGTTGAACTACTTGAGAGTTAGCTGCAGAGACGTGGCACTTCCGTCTGAATATTTCCGCTCATGTCTCCTAAGAACGAGGCCCTTTACCCAACCACAGTATCAGGATCGAAATCAGGAATTTGACGTTACTATCACAAATACGTGGTCCACGTGTAAGGCTCCCTAATTGCTCCAATCATGTTCTTTATGGCTATTATTTGCCCTGACTCAAGATCTGATCCAGGTCAAGCTGTCCCCTTGGTCATCTTGCCTCTTCAGGTTTCTGTGACCTAAAATAGCCCCCGCCCAGCCCCGTTTTGTCCTGCTGATGGTGACAGCCTTCCACACTCCAGGCCCATCATTTTGCAGCCTGCTTCTCTGTCTGGGTTTGTCTGATGTTTCCTTTTGGTTGGAGTTGCTTGTGCACTTCTGGCAGGAAGACCTCAGAGGCGGTATGTGTCCTTCTCAGGGCTTCACCTCAGGATACAAATGATGTTGGTTTGTCCCACGACTACCATGTTCTCTTTGATCACTGCTAAGCCACAGCTGCCAGGCTTCTCCTTGTGAAGGTACTTTCCCTCTTTGTATTTAATAAATGATCGGTGGATGACCCCTTGAGACTGTCTATATGTGATTTCCACCACCTGTCTGTTAGTTTGTCGTACTGTGGTGGCTTGCATGTTGCAAGCTCTGCCACTGGTATTTCAGTTATCAGCAGGGTCACCCATGCTAGGCAGGTTTCAGCAGAACTTCCAGGCTAAAACAGACTGGGAAGAAAGGCCTTGTGATCTACTTCCAAAAATAAGCCAATGTAAACCTTATACGTCACAACAGAGCATTGTCCGACCAGAAAACCAAACCCATTGCTGTTGAGTTGATTCCGACTCATAGTGACCCTATAGGACAGAGCAGAACTGCCCTGTAGAGTTTGCAAGGAGCTCTTGGTGGATTTGAACTGCCGACCTTTTGGTTAGCAGTCGTAGCACTTAGCTGCTATGCCACCAGGGTTTCCTTGGATACATCGGGAGGTACCAATTGCTTGAGAAAGTCATCATGTCTGGTGAAGTAAAGGGTCAGTAAGGGTGAAGGAGACCCTCGGTGAGATGGATTGGCACAATAGCTGCAGCGATGGACTCGGACATGCTGGCAATCATGAGGATGAAAGAGAATCAGGCAACGTTTTATTCTGTTGTACATAAGGCCACCATGAGTCCGAGTCAACATGAAGGCAGCTACCTATCTATCTAAAAAAAAAAAAACTACCTACCTACTTATCTATTTATAATTGCATTTAATCCTTACAGCAACCCTATGGCAATTCTAAACCACACCTGTAAATTCTTTGCCACTCCTCCCATTGAGAGATGGGGTCTGTATCCCCTCCCCTTGAACCTGGATTCTGTAACTACTTGACCAATAGAACACAGCAGAAAGGATGCTCTGCTATTTTGGGGACCCAGCCACTAAGAAACTGATGGCTTCCAGTTGAGATGCTTGCTCTTGAAACCCAGCCACCATGCTGTGAGGAAGCCCAAGCAGCCAATAAAGAGGCCCATGGGGACAAGCCTTGATCCTCACCTCAGCACAGCTCCCAGCCCACGGCCAGCACCAACTCGCCAGCCATGTAAGTAAGCCACATCGGAAGTAGATCGTCCCAGTTGATCCTCCACACTGACACGTGTGGAGCAGAGATGAGTCACCCCCCCCCCACAAGCCCTGTTCGAATAATAAATTCATGAGCAAAAGAAATAATTGCAGTTGTTTCACACCACTCAGATTTAGAGTGGCTTGTTAGGCAGTGATACATAACTGGAACAAACCCCTGAAGGTCTCCCACTTTACAAATGAGAAACTGAGGCACAGAGGGTTGAAATAGCTCACCCAGGTTTTCACACCCAGTGTTATGGGTTGAATTGTGTCCCCCGCCCCCAAAAATATCTATTGGAATCTTAACCCCTGTACCTGTGGATGTAATCCCACTTGGGAATAGGGTTTTCTTTGTTATGTTAGTGAGGCCATATCACTGTAAGGTGGGTCCTAAATCTAATCCTTTCTGAGTGATAAGGAGCAGATAAGACACAGCAGCAAGCACAGCTGGGAAGACAGGCACCACGTGAGGGTCCCCATGGAACTGAGGAACCCTGAGCCTTTAAGAACCTTCCCCTAGAGCTGACAGAGTCTTCTCCTAGAGCTGGTGCCCTGAACTCAGACTCCCAGCCTCCTCAACTGTGAGAAAATTAATTTAGGTTCTTTAAAGCCACACACTGGGGGTATTTGTGTTACAGCAGCACTCGGGAAGTAAGACAGCCAGTAAACGAGAGAACTAGCATTTGAAACTAGCCTCTTAAAGTTCTGTTTTTTGTTTTAATTTTTATTGTGCTTGAAGTGAAAGTTTACAAATCAAGTCAGTGTCTCATACAAAAATTTATATACACCTTGTTATATATACCAGGGAAACCCTGGTGGCGTAGTGGTTAAGTGCTACGGCTGCTAACCAAGAGGTCGGCAGTTCAAATCCGCCAGGCACTCCTTGGAAACTCTATGGGGCAGTTCTACTCTGTCCTATAGGGTCACTATGAGTCAGAATCGACTCGATGGCAGTGGCGGCTATACACTCTTAATTGCTCTCCCCCTAATGAGACAGCATACTCCTTCCCGCCACTCTCTCTTTTTGTGTCCATTTGGCCAGCTTCTGACCCCCTCTGCCCTCTCATCTCCCCTCCAGACAGGAGATGCCTACATAGTCTCATGTGTCTACTTGATCCAAGAAGCTCATTTTTCACCAGCATCATTCTCTATCCCATAGTCCAGTCCAATACCTGTCTTAAGAGCTGGCTTTGGGAACAGTTCCTGTCTTGGGCTAACAGAAGGTCTGAGGACCATGACCTCCAGGGTCCTTCTAGCCTCAGTCAGACCATTAAGTCTGGTCTTTTTACAAGAATTTGGGGTCTGCATCCCACTGCTCTCCTGCTCCCTCAGGGGTTCTCTGCTGTGTTCCCTGTCATGGCAGTCATCAGTTGTAGCCGGGCACCATCTAGTTCTTCTGGTCTCAGGCTGATGTAGTCTCTGGTTTATGTGGCCCCTTCTGTCTCTTGGGCTCATAATTACCATAACTGGTGCGCTTCATTCTCCTTTGCTCCAAGTGGATTGAGACCAATTGATGCATCTTAGATGGCCCCAGATGCCACTCTCCAAAGTGGAATGCAAAATATTTTCTTAATAGATTTTATTACGCCAATTGACTTAGACGGACTTAGATGTCCCCTGAGACCATGGTTCCCAAACCCCTGCCCCTGCTATGCTCGCCTTCGAAGTGTTCAGTTTATTCAGGAAACTTCTTTGCTTTTGGTTTAGTCCAGTTGTGTGTTGTCTTTTCCTTCACCTAAAATAAAACATATCTATAATTAGTGAACACCCCTCTCCCTCCCTCCCTCCTCACCGTTGTAACCATCAAAGAATGTTTTCTTCTCTGTTTAAACTATTTTTTGAGTTCTTTGGTCTCATACAATATTTGTCCTTTTGCAACTGACTAATTTCACTCAGCATAATGCCTTCCAGATTCCTCCATGTTATGAAATGTTTCACAGATTCATCATTGTTCTTTATCGATGCATAGTATTCCATTGTGTGAATATACCATAATTTATTTATCCATTCATCCATTGATGGGCACCTTGGTTGCTTCCATCTTTTTGCTATTGTAAACAGTGCTGCAATGAACATGGGTGTGCATATATCTGTTCGTGTAAAGGCTCTTATTTCTCTAGGATATATTCCAAGGGGTGGGATTGCTGGATCATATGGTAATTCTATTTCTAGTTTTTTAGACAAGCACCAAATCGATTTCCAAAGTGGTTGTACCATTTTACATTCCCACTAGCAGTCTATAAGTGTTCCAGTCTCTCCACAACCTCTCCAATATTTCTTATTTTGTGTTTTTGGTATTAATGCCAGCCTTGTTGGAGTGAGATGGAATCTCATGGTAGTTTTGATTTGCGTTTCTTTAATGGCTAGTGATTGTGAGCATTTCCTCATGTATCTGTTAGCTACCTGAGTGTCTTCCTTAGTGAAGTGCCTATTCACATCCTTTGCCCATTTTTTAATTGGGTTATTTGTCTTTTTGTAGTTGAGTTTTTGCAGTATCGTGTAGATTCTAGAGATCAGATGCTAATCAGGAATGTCATAGCTAAAAACTTTTTCCCAGTCTGTAGGTAGTCTTTTCACTCTTTTCGTGAAGTCTTTGGGTGAGCATGGGTGTTTGATTTTTAGGAGCTCCCAGTTATCTAGTTTCTCTTATGGTGTTTGTACATTGTTAGTAATGTTTTGTATACTGTTTATGCCATGTAGTAGGGCTCCTAGTGTTGGCCCTATTTTTTCTTCCGTGATCTTTATCATTTCAGATTTTATATTTAGGTCTTTGATCCATTTTGAGTAAGTTTTTGTGCATAGTGTGAGGTATGGGTCTTGTTTCATTTTTTTGCAGATGGATATCCAGTTATGCCAGCACCATTTTTAACATTCTGTATTGATGAATGAAAAGTCTTCATTTTATTTATCTTTTCTTTCGTGGCTGGGTTTTGTGCAGACATACTGTTTTGAAAGATGACAACATACCCTCTTTCCAGGTCCACATCCTGGTGTTGGCCTGGAGTTCCATCATATGGAGGGATGCTCATTCATTTCAACCAAGCCCCACTAGTGGGCATTTAGTTCTTTGCTAATTTTTCACCATTTTGAACAAAACTGTGGTGACCACCGTTGTATGTACATCTTTGCTAGACATGGAATTGCCTGGGCAAAGAGAGAGCACTGTTTTAAACTTTTCTAGTCAGATGGCCAAACCGCCAATGGGCACACGTGTGAGCAGCTTCTTTTTCCCTCCTTGACACCGTCCAGGTGTTGTGGGAAGGCAGGATATTCCCAGCCCCCAGCTCAGGGTGTCTGGGTGGGCTGGTCCCTGATGGGACAGGCCTAGCCGATGGCTGTTGGTGTAAGGACGGAGCAGCCTCCTGGAATGGAGCTATCCTTGGGGAGAGGAGCTGGGCCCCTGGGCATGACAGTCTCCACGCTTACTGACCACTTTCTGCATCTCCAGTACGTCCCAGGTGCTGTATGTGGTGAGCAGGACCCCAAAACAAAGTCAGCCCCTGAGGGGAGGGACAACTCTGTATCTATCTCATGGTGTCCATCACTGGCTCTGGTCTGTGACCCACGCTGGGGCCTAGCTTACCTGCTGGAGAAGGAGGGACTTGGGCCTTCAGCCATCTTGCCACAACTCACCTGAAGACATGGCACCTGAGTAGGCCAGTGAGACCAGGGCTGACTAACACTGTCTTGGTCACTAAGCTGCAGCTGGCCAGGTGCAGTGCCCATCTCTCCAGGCTCCAGAAAATCAATGTCCAGACTCCAGCAAGAAAGAAGCAAACCATAACCAGGCTACTCTGATGGACAGACTGGCAGACAGGGGCACCACTTGGAGGAGACACCAGGAGTCGCAGAATGTATAGGAGGCAGAATGTTCCTGTTTGAAGAGCTGGAGTTTATCAAGAGCTTCCTGTGTGCCAGGTGCTGATATAACTAATTTAATCCCCACAATAACCCAATGTGAATTATATCTGGGGAAACTGAGGCACTGAGATGTTCAGTAGCATGCCTGACGTCATAGCTGGTATGCGTGGAGTGATGCAAACTGAGGAAGCTGGCTCAGGAGCCCATGTTCTTCAAGCGATGCGATACTTCCCACCTAGGACAGAACACTAATTGAAACTAACTGACAGAGAAGGAATTTCCCTGAAGTCCCTTCAGGTAGCTTAACAGTCAAAGGAGAGGCAGCTCAGGGAGGCTGGGGATGAGCAGAGCCAGGGTGCCATCTCTCTCTGCCTCTTTGCCTCTCTCTGCCAGTTAGCTTCATTATTCCTGTCCCATTGGATGACTTTGCATACGGGTGCTGGCAACTTTTAGGCTCAGTCCCTATGGCTGAGCTGGTCTCAGGTAGAAAAATCCTAGGGAAGGGGTCTGATTGGTCTGTTTTGTCATGTGCCCATCATTGGACCAATCAGCGCTACCAAAGGGCTGGAGCTTTTCAATTGGTTCAGTTTTGGTCAGGTGACCACTTCTTAGCCAATCACTGTGGTGAGGGAGGCAGGGTCAAGTGGGAATTTGACTCGTTAACTCCCATTGGGAGCACAATTTCCAATTTTCCTAGATTAATACTTCACATATTCCATGTTTCGATTACTAATGGATGCTTGCAGCTGTTTCTTCTCATTTTGAGACATGCCACATCAGCAAATGAAGGTCCTGAAAGCTTGGCTCCGTCCACACCATTAAGGTCAAGTCTATTCTGAGGAGGCAGCTCTTCGACAGTCACATTTTGAGTGCCTTCCAACCTGAGGGGGCCATCTTCCAGCACTATCTCAAACAACGCTCCACTGCTGTTCGTAAGGTTTTCATTGGCCGATTTTTCAGAATTAGACTACCAGGTCCTTCCTAGTTTTTCTTAGTCTGGAAGCTCTGCTGAAACCTGTCCACCATGGGTGACCCTACTGGTATTTGAAATACCGACTCAACAGCACCTAACAACAACAACATTGGGAGCACAAGGCTGTGGCAAGGTGAGGGCAGGGGTGGCCCCAGCGGAAGGGGCCAGCAGACCTGTGACCACAGGGTTGAAGTTGAAGTGAGCTGGCTGCCACTCCAGTGCTAGAGCTAGACAAGGCTCCTTCACTGACTTGCTGTGTGACCTTGGGCAAGGGAGAGGATGGGAGGGGGCTTTGAGAACCTAACACCCTGTGATGCTATGCAGATGGAGGAAGGGAAACACCCCAGATGAGCTGCACTTTGCGTCTGGCAGGTGCTCCAGTGCTTTGCCTAAGTGGAGAGATAGGATCAGGGAAGTTAGTCTGCCCTCTGGTTTCTCTGTTTACCCCTGTATTTCCCCCTTCCGTTTCCTTGTTGGGCAGGGTCTGCCCTGAACTCGCTGCCCCAGGGGAAGGGTGTAGAGGTACACAGACAGAAGGCAGCAGGAGTGAGTGTGGAGAGGACTCCTGAGCATGGACAGAGTTTCTTGAAGGCACGTGGAGGAAAAAAGTCTCCCCCACACACCAGAGATGGGGGAGGGGGGAGGGGGAGGGAGGGATCTGTGGATCCTGGAGCCCAGGGGCCTGCTCCCAACACTACTGCTGGCCTATAGGATGCCTTTTTTGCAACCAACACAAATTGTTGTGCAATCTAATTTTAGAACTTTTTCATCATGTCAGAAAGAAACCCTGTACCCATTGTCAGTCATTCCCCATTCCCCTGCCCCCTAAACCAAAAAAGCCAAACCCATTGTCATCCAGTCAATTCCAACTCAACCCAATAGGTCTGAGTAGAACTGCCCCATAGGTTTCCAAGGAGCAGCTGGGGGTTCAAACTGCCAACCTTTCGATTAGCAGCCAAGCTCTTAACCACTGGGACACCAGGGCTCCCCGTAGCCCCTAAAAAATAGCGACCAGTAATTGACTTTCCATCTCTACAGAGATTTTATAAAATGTCCCTCAAGCAGGATTTGTGTGATGGTTTCCTCATGATTAGACATGGGTTACAGGAGCCCTGGTGGGTCAGAGGTTAAGCGCTTGCCTGCTAACTGAAAGGTCGGCAGTCGCCCCTTGGGAGGAAGACGTGACAGTCTACTTCGGTAAAGATTTAAAAAAAAAAAAAAATGCCATTGAGTTGATTCTGACTCAGAGAGACCCCTGGGAAACCCCATGGAGCAGTTCTCCTCTGCCCTACTATGAAGTCAGAATGGACTCCATGGCAATGGGTTTGGGTTTTTTTGTTTGTTTGTTTTAGACTTGAGTTGTAGGCTTTGGGGCAGGAGACCACAGAGGTGAAGTGTCATTTGCAGGATATGTTATCAACATGACTTATCACTGTTGATTTTGACCTTGATCACCTCGCTGAGGTAGCCTGTCAGGTTTCTCTACTGTAGTTACTCTTCCTTCCAAACAAAGTCCTTATGCACAGTCTACACCTCAGGAGTGGGGTTGCTATACTCCACGTCCTTCAGGGCGGAGTATCTCCAGAAGCTATTTAGAATTTTTCTGCATGGGATATTTGTCTCTTCTCCCCATTTATTTATGGATTCAATCATTTGTTATATCAGTATGGACTCATGAATATTTGTTTTATATTTTGGGTTATAATCCAGTAAGTACTACTTTATTTTGTTGCTCAAATTGTTCCAGTTTTGGCCATTGAGGGCTCGTTCAATTGGCTCCTGTGTCCCTTTGACATGTCTCTATCATTTTTTTTTTTTTTTTTTTAACATTTCCTTAGTTTCTGGCACTATAGGATGCTCCAGGCTCATATTATATATTTCCTGCCCTAGTTTCAGAATTTTCTCCAAGGAGCCCCGGTTCCTTTTATTGGAGAATGGCGTTAGAAACCAAGATCTGACTGGGTCTTGAGGGCTTAGGACCATAGTCTCAGGGGACATCTAGGTCAACTGGCACAACGTAGTCCATAAAGACAATGTTCTACATCCAGTCTTGGTGAGTAGTGACTGGGATCTTAAAAGCTGTGAGCAGAAATCTAAAATACAACTATTAGTCTCTTCCTGTCCACCGCAAAGAAGGGTGAAGAAAATCAAAGTCTCAAGGAAACAATTCATCCAAAGGACTAATGGACCACACGAATCATAGCCTCCATTAGCCTGAGACCAGAAGAACTAAGTGCGCCTGGCTACCATTACCAACCATTTTGATCAGGATCATGGTAGAAGGTCCTGTACTGACTGGGAGAAAAATGTAGAACAAAATTCAAAAAATGCTTAAAGAAGACAAAACTTACTGGTCTGATAGAGGTTGGTGGGACCCCCAAGACTACGGCCCTCAGACACCCTTCAAACCTGGAACTGAATCCTCTCCTGGAGATCACCTTTCAGCTAAATAATAAAGAGACCTATAAAGTGAACAATAATACCTGTGAGGAATGTACTACTCAGAACAATCAACCAGACCACACCACAAGGGCAGCATTTGCCCAAAAACAAGGTTCAGAAGACAAGAAGACAGGAAGGGGCAGGAAAGATTCGCGAAGAGAAACGGGGAACTCAAAGAGAAAGTGGATAGAGTGCTGTCACATTGAGGGAATGACAACTAATGTGTATAGATTGTTGAACGGGAAACTAATTTGCTCTGTAAATTTTCACCCAAACCACAATAAAATGTTAAAAAAAAAAAAAGATCTGACCGGGTAATATTCCATCGTATTGACAGACCCCATTGTGCGTACCCATTCATCAGTAGATGGATATTTGGGTTATTTCCACTTTTTTGCTATTATGAATATGCTCCTGTAAACATTCTTGTACTTGTCTCTATGCTGACATATATTTTCATTTCTCTTGGGTGTATTTCCAGGAGTGGAATTACTGGGTCACTCGTTAGTTCTATGTTTAACTTTTTGAGGAAACACCAAACTGTTTTCCAAAGGGGCTGCATCACTTTACATTCCCAGCGTAGGGAGGACCCCAATTTCTCTACATCCTCTCCAAGGCTTATTATCTCGCTTTTTTATTATAGACATTCTAGTAGGTGAAAAATAGGCTCTCTTGTGGTTTTGGGTCATTTCCCTGATGACTAATGCTGTTGAGTGATGTTCTTGGCCATTTGTGCGTCTTTGGAGAAATGTCTATTCAAATCCTTTGCCTATTTTTAGTCGGGTTGTTTGTCTTGGTTACTGATTTCTGGCACCCTTTTCATTTTTGCACCCAAGATGACTATCTCTCTTGCTTCACCCTAGCCCCAACCTTGATACGATGATAAAGAACAGGGCATTGTGAGCATTGGTAATGGGGCACTTCATCAATTCCCAACAGTTTTTGGTAATTAGATGTGGGATTAGTAGGAAGACCAGAGTGAGGGGGCCTAACTTTGGGTGGTGAATGTTCTGGTGTGAGGAGGGAGGGCGCTGGAGGGCTCGCTCTGTTCTGGAGGACCCTGGAAGGGGAGCCACCAGGGGGCACCTGGCTTTGCACAGGCCCTGGGAACTGCAGGGATGGTGCTGTTCTAATTCTGCGTGGAGGCTCCCAGGATCCCTGCAGCCAACACAAAACAGAGGCAGGATATGCTCCCTAGCTGGCACCCGGTCCCTCCATGCCCACAGGGAGCCAGGTGCCTGCCAATTCTCTTGGGCTGCCCCCCACTTGAGTTACATGCTTCCCACGACCCAGGATGTTTGTCCCCCAACCGGTTTGTGCCCTTTGAGTCCTTGCTCTTGTAACCCCTGGTGTAATTAAACTAGTTATGTAAGCTGCTGAAACCCGGGGGCAGGGAGGCAGTTTCTGTGAAAATAAGCCTGAACACCCTGGAAAAGCTTGTTAGAAGCAAATTGCTTTAAAAAAATCTGTGAAATAGGTGAGTGATGACTGGTGGATTTTGGGGGAAATCACAAAGTCTGGAAGGGCTCTCAGACTTCTTCTTGAGCAGGGAAGGTTCTAGGTCCGCTTTGGGGAGCCGAAACTGGAAGCTGTAGTTGCTGCTGTAGGGGCGTAGGTTAGGTAAGAAGCACCTTGTAGATCCCAGGCAGTGGCTCCCACCTCCCAGAGAAGGTCTGGGGTGGTCATCAACAGATTAACGAGGGGACATCCACTTACAAAAGTTAAAGCAAACTGTTTAAGGCATGTGTGTGTCATTTATTACTCTTTATTGCTAGCTGCTGTCAAGTCGGCCCTGACTCATGGTGACCTCATGTACAATGGAATGAAAGGCTGTGTCATCCCCATGATGGGTTGCAGGTCAGACCGTTGCGATAAGCCCGTTGTGAAAAACTGTGAATGAGGTGCACTGGCCGGGAATCGAACCTGGGTCTCCTGCATGGAAGGTGAGAATTCTACCACTGAATGATTATTCGTTACTTAGGGCTTTCTAATTCAACTAACGTTTTCAATACCTGATCATCCACAGATTCCAGTTTTGTAGGACAATAGGCAGCCTACTGTGTGCCAGGTGCTGAGTGGGGAGGATGGAGACAGATGAGACCCAATGTCAGGGAGAGGAGGGAAGCTGTGGTAGGGGCTAGGTAGGCAGGCCAGGCTTTAGTTTTGCCTTATCTACTATGGCTTTGACCCCACTCAGCAGCCTGGATACTGGAGACAGGACAAGGTGGTTGTTGTTGTTTTTGGATGCTGTTGAGTCAATTCTGATTCATGGCGACTCCAGGTGTTACAGAGTAGAACTGCCCCATAGGGTTTTCTAACCTGTAATCTTTATGGGGAGTCCTAGGTCCTGGTGGCACAGTGGTTTAGCATTTGGGTGCTAACCAAAAGGTTAGCAGTTCGAATCCACCAGGCGCTCCTTGGAAACCCTATGGGGCAGTTCTACCCTGTCTTGTAGGGTCACTATGAGCCCGAATCTACTCAAGGTCAACTGTTTTATTTATTTATTTCTGGTGGTGAAGTGCTATGGCTGTAAACCAAAAGGTCAGCAGTTCAAACTCTCCAGTGGCCCCTTGGAAGCCCTATGGGGCAGCTCTACTCTGTCCTATAGGGTTGCTGTGAGTCGAGATCAGCTCGACAGCAGCGGATTTTTTTTTTTTTTTTAATCTTTACAGAAGCCAATTGTCAGGTCTTTTCTCCCACAGAGCTACTGCATAGGTTCAAACTGCTAACATTTTGGTTAGCAGCCGAGCACTTAACCACTGCGCCACCAATACCTCATCTCACAGATGCTGCAACTGAGGCCTGGGGAGGGTGTGAGTTACCCCCATACCTGGCTGATGGACTTTCTGTGGTTCTGGCTGAGCCCCAACAAGGAGCATCACAGTTGGGTCTCTGAGGAGTCAGCCTCCAGGATTCAGAGCCTTGACACAGCTGGGAGTTGGGAGCAAAACAAAGTACACAGGTTCTGGCATTAGGTGGATCTGGGTTCAAGTCCCAGCCCCTCCACCCACCCACTAGCTGTGTGCCTTGGGCATGTCACATGACCTGTGTCTCTGCCTCCGCATGGGTCTTGGCTCCCTCGTCCATGCAGGGGACATGGTGCAGGTCTGTGCTGAGAAGAGTGAGGCTAGGCCAATTGCAGAGTGCTTTGGAGACCTGGAAGCCCTGGTGGCATAGTGGCCAAGTGCTACCGCTGCTAAACAAGGGGTCGGCAGTTTGAATCTGCCAGGAGCTCCTTGAAAACTCTATGGGGCAGTTCTACTTGGTCCTAATGGGTCACTATGAGTCAGAGTCGACTCAACAGCAGTGGGTTTGGTTTTGGTTTTTTTTGGAGACCTAATTGCTGTTCAGCCTTGAAAAGCAGCCAAGACAAGGGAGGTCTGGGTCAGCATCCAGGTCCCTGACACGTGGGGGCTTTGTCATCTCAGCCCCCGAGGCCCCAGCTGCCAGCAGAGGTTGTAAAGGGGCCGGACCAGACATATGTTGGTGTAGGGGGTGCTGGTAGATCCCCAGTCCTGGTCAAGGGGCTTTGTCTCCCAGGCCTTTCCCCCCTCAGGGCCTCAGCTCCATCATCTGTGCAAAGAGTCGATGCCCCAGTGCTGGGCACCTAAGAGGTGGCTGGGAGGCCCAGAGGAGCTTGTCCTCCTTTCCCAAGCTCCAGCCATTCCCAGGTGTTTCCCGAGGTTTGCTCCATCAGATACCACCTCCACAGCTATGTCTTTAGCATTTGTTCTTAAATTGAATCGCTTTTTTCCTTAAAAAGGAAACTTACATCATCACAAGTAGAAAACAAGTATCACTGTCTGAAAATAGAAAGTAGCCATGAAGATAAGCACAATGGAAATAATGTCACTAAATTCTAGCGCGCACTGTTGCAGTCAGAGATCTGAGCACCGGCTTGAGTGAGATGGACAGGGTGCTCGGTGGTGTTATGGAGGTGGTCAAGGTGCCCCCACACTGAGCTGAGGCTTGCTTCCCCACCCAATCAGAAGGCCCTAGGGGCACAACGGTTAAGCATTCAGCTGCTGATCAAAAGGTTGGAGGTTCGAACCCACCCAGTGGCCCTGCAGAGAAAGACCTGGTGATCTGCTTGGATAAAGATTCCAAAACCAAAACCAATCCTATTGCCATAGAATCAATTCCAACTCATAGCAACCATACAGGACAGAGTAGAACTGCCCTGTATGGTTTCCAAGGCTGTAATCTATGGAAGCAGACAGCAAACATCTATCTTCCTGGTGAGTTCAAACTGCCGACCTTTCAGTTAGCAGCCAATAGCTTAACCACTGCGCCACTAGGGCTCCTTCCGTAGAGATTACTGCCTAGAAACCCCTCTAGGGCGGTTCTACTGTGTAACACATGGGGTCTCTATGACTCTGAGTCAACTTGACAGCACCCACAACAATCAGAAGGCTGGAAAGAGACTTGAAGAGTAACTTTCTCACCTTGGGAGTCCACCTGAGTTAATGCCATGTCCACATAGCTCTAAATGACTCAATGACCACCCCCCCAGTCGGGCACGCCCACACCCAGCGGAGTGGGAAAGGGCTTGCTGGGCGAACCCAGGTGCTCTCCCATGGAATAGTTTTGGGTTTGCAGCTTAAGGTCTTCCACCACCTTCAGCAACTCACCTGGGCTGATCACCCCCACAGGTGTGTCCATCTGTGCAAATGAGGACCTTGCCTCTCTGGGTTCTTGGTCAGCTTCTTGAAGTCTGGTGAGCAGAAAGTCAAATGCTAAGGTCATTGCATGCGGATGATGCCCAGGATATAGAGCCCAACCACAGCTACCACACCTGCCCCCACTCAGGTCCTGTCCTGGGGTCTTGTCTGAGTGGTCACACCCCCTCCACACAAGGGGATCCTGATCTGGTTCATTTACCGCATGGAGGCCTCCTTGCCTGCCCTGGGGATGTTCAGGGCCTGCTCTTGAGAGCCTGAGGGCTCAGGGGGCTCAGGCCCAGAAATAGGTGACTACAGGGAGATAGGGATGAAGTGGGGGGGGGGGGTGGGAGCGCCAAGGAGGAGGGAGGCCTGAGCGTCCCCCACGAACCTGTGAGTGGCCTGTGAGGTCCTGGCCACCCCACACCTGTCTGGGTCCCAGGCTTCAGAGCAAAGATGGAGAAGGACAAGAAGGAATTCTGGAGTTGGAAGAGGTGAAGAAGGGCCTGGTAGGGGTCCTGTTGCCCTGGGTGGGGCTGCGCCTGGGGAGAAGCTAGTGAGGACGGAGTACCAGATGGCCCTGGTCCTCCCTCAGCACAATCCTCTCCTCCTATTCTCAGGCCTAGAGCTGGGGCAGAGGGCTATGGGCCTGGGGTCTGCCATGCTCCTGGGTAGGCGCAGACGAGGTGCAGGTGGGGCCAAATGCTGTGAGTTTGGGTTTGGCAGCAGGAGGGAGTGTGGGACCCCAAGGGGAGATAACCTTATTATCCATCTCTGAAAAGCTCTTGTCCCAGCCATGTTATTCAGCTTCCTGCCGAAATCCTTTTGCTTCAAGAGTGAGCCAAAGCCACCAGCGCCTCCAGGTGGATAATTTGTGAATGACCGAAAACACTGAAAAAGTAAACCAAACCTTCCACTCATAACGACCCTATGGGACAGAGTAGAACTTCCCTGACCAACAGGGTTTCCAAAGCTGTCTGCCACGACTCTCTTCCGCTGAGTGGCTGGTAGGTTTGAACATCCAACCTTTCGGTTAGCAACCAAGCACTTTAACCACTGGACCACCAGGTCTCCTATGAAAAAGCAAACCAAAGCACCCTTATTCCCCAAATGGGGCCCCAGAGGCTCCAGGGATGAAGGCATCACATGGTGTAGCAACCAAGCACTTTAACCACTGGGCCACCAGGGCTCCTATGAAAAAGCAAACCGAAGCACCCTTATTCCCCAAATGGGGCCCCAGAGGCTCCAGGGATGAAGGCATCACATGGTGTAGCGTCGGGCCAATGACTTCTCCATATTTTCATTTGTAAAATAGCATTAAGTTCAAGGAAACCCTCAACTAATTGGAGATTCTTCCCCCCTGTTTCCCACACCTGATTTTTCCCTCCAACCCCCACCCCCCTCAGGTGTGGCCACAAGATGAGAGGCTGACGGAGCTCCCTAGCTACCTTGCAGGTCTCAGGAGTACTGGTGTTACATTAAAAAGCCGGGGCCCTTGTTCTGGCTCACATCCTTGTCACCAACCGGCTGAACGACCCTGGGCATCCTCGCACCTTCCTGAGCCTGAACTTTCTCAGATATAAAATGGATTAGAGAGATGGCCTGTAAAGCACTCCACAGGGAAGGCCGTGCCCTCTGCCAAGCAGGGTGGCTCTGAGGATTAAATTATAGCAGATGAATTTACATTGACTGAGAGACCATGCTTGCAAAGCGTGTGGCCTGGAGCAGGTTTTCAGATCAACACCACCCTGCTGTAGATGCCTCCAGATTCAGCTGTGCCAGGTGGGGCTGGGACTGCAAAGGTCTGAGCCAGGGGAGTGGCACCTGGAGGTGGCACCCAGAGCAGAAGGGGAAGGGAGAATAGCCGGCCCCTTCCCTGCTGCCACCCCATATGCCACCCAGGCCCCCAAGGGGCTTTCTCACAGGCCAACTGAGGCACAGGGGACCCTCCAGGACCCCACACTTCAGCAGGGGCAGGGACCTGGGATGGCCAGGGTGCAAACTTGAACCAGCCCAGATGCCCACCAAAGCCTGACCTCTCCTCATGCCCCTTTCAGATCCCACCCCCTTTGAAGCCAGGCTTCTGCACTTAAGCAGCCATGGGCCCATCCCTCCTTGTTCAAGTCTAGTTTGGGGGTGTTATGGACTGAATTGTGTAACTAATAAGGCATACTGCAGTCCTAACCCCTGCATTCGGAGCCCTGGCAGCACAAACAGTTAAGCACTGGACTGCTAACTGAAAGACTGGTGGTTGGGATCCATCTAGCTGCTCCAAGGGAGAAAAGACGTGGCAATCTGCTGCTGTAAAGAATTAAAAAAACCAAACCCACTGCTGTCGAGTCAATTCCGACTCATAGCGACCCTATGAGGACAAAGTAGAACTGCCCAATAGAGTTTCCAAGGAGTGCCTGGCGGATTCGAACTGCTGACCTCTTGGTTAGCAGTTGTAGCATTTAATCACTACGCCACCAGGGTTTCCATCTGTAAAGATTACAGCCTAGAAAATCCTGTGGGGCAGTTCTACTCTGTCATATGGGGTTGCTATGAGTTCAAATTGACCCGAGAGCACCTGTGAATGTGACCTTGTTTGGGGGAAATAGGGTTTATCTTTGCAGATTGTCATAGGGTGAAGCGCCAGCCTGATACTCTGTTACAAGTGAAAATATATATATATTTTTTTTACTTATTTAAGGACAGAGATTTGCGAATCAGGGACAAAACAAGCACCCAGGCAGGATACTGCAGTGTTCCAAATTGAAAGAGGACAGTGAGTTCTTTTATCAGGGGGAGCAAACAAAGGGCTATGTGCTTGCAGGCACGAAGGGGGTACGTGGCAAGAAATTACAAGGAAGGGGGTTTGTTAAGCTACAAACATTCTTAACATTATCAATTCTATTCTCTAACCTCCTGGAACGTGTTGACCAAAGCATTCCTCCGAGATCGAGCTGTGTAAAACATTCTTGACAAACATCTTTAAATAAACAATTCCTTGCACAACCTAAAGTCTTGACCCTTGCTCCTTTCTGTGCTTCAAGCAGTTAAACTTTTACAAGAAACTGAACTGTCTTCTCAGATCAGCTGAAGCAGAGATTTAGGCCAAGCTAGAGCTATGCTTCAAAATGGGGTTTCAATTTAGAGCTGGGTTCAGCCATCTCAGTCATGCCAAGCACCCCAGTTTTGGGGTCCGCAAAGAAAATGTTATCCGTTAAATTAACAAGGTCATACTGGAGTAGGTCCTGATCCTAATCTCTTTTGAGTGATACGTTATAAAAGAAAAGGACAGACAGGGAAACAGTCACACACAAGGAAGACAGCAGGTGAGGACCTGACTACAAGCCAAAGAAAGCCAAGGAACACGCAGGGCCGCCAGGTGCTGGAAGACAAAAGGATCTTCCCTAAGTGCTGACAGAGAGCATGGCCCTGCCAAAGCCCGGAATTTGAAGTTCTAGCCTCCAGAACTGTGAAAGGATACATTTCTGCTCTTACATACCACCTACTTTGTGGTATTTTGTTGTGGCAGCCCTGGGATGTTAGGATAGGGTTGACTCGGGGGTGTGTGTCTTAGTGATCTAGTGCTGCTATAACAGAAATACCGCTAGTGGATGGCTTTAACAAAGAGATACTTATTTTCTCACAGTCTAGTAGTCTAGAAGCCCAAATTCAAGGCTTCACCTCCAGAGGAAGGCTTTCTCTCTCTGTTGGCTCTGGATGAAGGTCCTTGTGCTCAATCTACCCCTGGTTGAAGAGCATTTCCACTCAGGGGCCCTGGGTCCAAAGGACACCCTTAGCTCCCAGCACTGCTTTCTTGGTGGTATGAGGTCCCCGACTCTCTGCTTGCTTCCCTGTCCTTTTATCTGTTGTAAGATAAAAGGTGGTGCAGACTACACCCCAGGGAAACTTCCTTTACATTGAATCAGGGATGTGACCTGAGCAAGGTCACCCTAATCCTCTTTAACCACAGGCAGAGGTTATGATTTATAACACATAGGAGAATCACAAAATGGAGACAAACACACAATACTGGAAATCACGGCCTAACCAAATTGACAAATATTTTCAGGGAGACACAATTCAATCCATGATAGTTCCCACGTCTCAGCCACGCCTCCCTCCCTGTCCCTGCTCTGAGAGCTTTGTGGCAGGGGCTACAGAGCAGGAAGACAGTGTCTGGCCGCACAAGGGCCTGAATTGAGTTGTACCTCAGGAAAAGATAATTTTCGGTGCAGTCAGTGAGAGGCGTGATACGCAACCAGGCTGTCTAATTTGAATATGGATTTCTAGATCAGCAGCTATATTTTTTGAGAAAAACATGTTTCTCCTCGGTGGTCAAAACCAGGATGTGAAACCATATGCCCCAGGGGATCTTAACCAAGTGACCATCTGTACCCCTCAAAACACACGTACTCAGGAAGAGTGCTGTCTGGGTGCTGTTGCCAACAAGAGATTTCTTAAGACAGGAAAAAAAAACCAAGCATCTTGTGATCATGACACAAGCACCCTGTGAAACTATCTGTAATCACTAACTATACTATTAATAATCGATAAGCAATCAGAGTGTGATTACTGCAATATTCCTTGGTTTTCCTGTAATTGCCCTCCCTATGGTTTGGTTCCTCTTTCTACCCCATAAGAATACTTGTATAAGGCAACTGCCCTGGGACGACCTGGCTCCATTTTCAATGGGCCGTGTGGTTCCCCAACTGCAATCGTTTTAAATCCTTAATAAACCTCTCTGTTTTAACTTGAGACAGTGTTCGAGTTTTTCGCCACAACAGTCGTGTGACCTGGCGGAGAGGCGCCTTAACCTTCAGAAGCTTTGGTTTTCTCATCTGTAAAATAGAGACAAAGATACAGGGCTTTTGTGCAGGTCAAATAGGAAAGTCTAGTTACAGCCTCACCTGATTTCAGTCTCTGAAGAGACCCCAGACCTAGAGCCCTGAAGGGCTGGGCAACAGGGACTTCAAGGCCCAGCTGGGCCACCTCCGGTTCTAGCCCTACACCAGGGGGCAGGAGCCAGAGGTGGGCATGGCTTTGGCAGAGCAGGAGGTGGGGGCACTGGGCCTGAGAGCAAAGAGGATGGCTGCCCTGCTGGGGAGCAACGCAAGGTGGGATTGGAGATTCTGGGACCCCTGGGCCCGGCCCAATGCCCTCTCCTCCTTCCAGGCCTGACTCCTGTGGCTTTAAGCTGTGTTCATGGGTAAAGCTTGGGTGGCTGCTAAGCTGGGCTAGCTTCTCCTGCGGGCAGGGGGATTCGGAACCCACAGAGGCAATGTGGATTGGGCTAGGGCTGGGTTAGGCCTGGTGGGGGACCAGGGATTCAGGGATGTCCCAGGAGCTGTAAGGTCACAGGCAATCAGAGCAGGCAGAATTGGGGGCAAGGATAAAGAGCATGGGCTCAGTGAAAGAGACTGGCATGGAGCCCCAGCTCTGCCGTCCACCTGCTATGTGACCCTGGGCAAGTGTCTTGACCTCTCTGAGCCTCTTTTCCTCATTCAGGCTGAGCTGTAGAGAATCCCCTCTTTCATCAAATTTATTGATTATAGGAGAAAACCCCAGATGATTACCTCAATAGATACCAAGCGGGTATTTGGTACAATCCAAAATCCATTCCTAACTTTATTATAGGAATATATTTTATGCTTTAATGTAGTTTGAATCCATCACGTGCTCCTTGGAAACTCTGTGGGGCAGTTCTACTCTGTCCTGTGGGGTCACTAGGAGTTGGAATCGACTTGACAGCAATAGGTTTGGTTTTTTGTTTAATAGACAGAGAGTTAGAGAGAGATAGCAAAAGCCAGCTTTACTCAGTGGCGGGACACCAGATGCATTCCCATTGCCTTCAAGAACAAGGTAAGGATTTCCTTTGTCACTGCTATGTTAGGGAAACATTATTACACACACACAAAAAAAAATTTACTGGAAAGTGGGGGAGGCTTGTCCCGATGATCCCACTTTGAAAGAGATGCCTCCCGAGTCCTTGAGGAAACATCCTGGATTGACATCTTCTCAAAGAGGCAGAGGAAGAATTTACAATGACAAGTTTTCTAAAGTGAATTCCGAGAGAAAGTGGTGGGGGAGGAGAGCCCCTTCTGTCATTGTCAAAGAGAAGTAAAATCTCTTCGTTTTAACTCGTATTTGCCCTGGCACCTACTATTTAATGTCACTCTGGGGGAAGCAGGCCCGGCAATTAAACAGGACAACTACATAAGAGGGAGAAGCGTTAGCAGTGCAGAGGAAAACCCCACTGTTTTTAGATTATGACCTGGCAAAGCTAAGGGAACCAACTAGAAAAGCTCAGTCTCTGCCTGTCTTCCTTGTGTGTGTGTCTGTCTCTTTTATGAGGACACGACTCAGATTGGATTAGGACCCACCCTACCCCTGGTGGCATAGTGGGTAAGAGTTATGGCTGCTAACCAAAAGGTTGACAGTTCGAATCCACCAGCCGCTCCTTGCAAACCCAATGGGACAGTTCTACTCTGTCCTATAGGGTTGCTGTAAGTGGAATCAACTCAACGGCAACGCGCTCTATCCCGGTTGACCTCCTGTTAACTGATAACATTTTCTAAGACCTTATTTCCAGGGTCACATTCACAGGTACATACCTTATACCACTAGCTGTTGAGTTGATTCTGACGCATAGTACCCCTAGAGGACAGAGTAGACTTGCCCCATAGGGTGTCCAAAGCTGTAATCTTTATGGAAGCAGACTGCCTCATCTTTCTCCCGCAGAGCACCTGGTGTGTTCCAACTGTCGGCCTTTCAGTTAGCTGCTGAGCGCTTAACCGTTGCACCACCAGAGCTCCCTACATATCTTTTAGGGGGACACAATTCAATCCACAACACTGGGCAAAAGCCCTGAATGGCAGTTCCCAGAAACAGAAACGCAAATGGCCAAGAAGCAAAGGAAAGCTGCTGGCCTCACTCCTCACAGGAAATGGGAATTGAAAATTCCAGGGAGAGGTATCTTCCTTCTCATTTATTAGATAAGGAGGGTAATCATCATTCACAGTGTTGGAGTGAAGAGAAAAGGTACTAAGATGTCAGTGCCCTTGCAGATGCTTGTTTCCTGTCTGTGATAGGAGGAGGCTGAGCTCTGGAGTGGGCCGAGCTTGGGTCTGAGTGCCTGGCATAGTACTCAGTATACACACACACACACACACACACACACACAAAACCAAACCCACTGCCATCAAGTCGATTCCGACTCATAGCGACCCTATAGGACAGAGTAGAACTGCTCCATAGGGTTTCCAAGGAGCAGCTGGTGGGTTCCAACTGCAGACCTTTTGGTTAGCAGCTGTAGCTCTGAACCACTGTGTCACCAGGGCTCCACTCAGAGCACAGTAGGTGCTGAATAAATATTTGCTCTTGAATGGGATAGGGTGGGGGTGGGAGAGAGAGACTGCTGAGACCTCCCCGCAAGCCCTTCACTTGACCTAAAATGCCACGGCCTGAGCCATTCATTTGGGTTAAGGTTTATCCCACGTTCTGCCATCAGAGGGCGTGGGATCCGAGGGTATTGTGTGCTCTTAGGGAGTTGAGGGGCCTGGTTTAGAAGGTGGGCACCACCTGGGGATTCTGGGGTGCAGAAATACTAGCTCAGGCTCTGGTGCAAGCTACAAGGATTGGACCCATTCACTGCAGCCGACCCAAGCAGCCGAGACGGATTTAACCTGGAAGGTTGGGAGGCGGCTGTGATAAGCCTGGTGATAAATTGGGTGAGGTGAGGTGGGCAGGAGGGTGGACCACACACCTGTGTGTGCGTATATGCACCTGTGTGAGCGCCCGCGTGTGCCCACGACATGTGCGTGAGTCTTTCCAGCGTGGGGAGAGGAGGAGGACTCCCGGGCAGAAAACCCTGGTCCCTGGCGGATTTGGAGCTGAAGGGAGCCAACCCTTCAGGCTCTCTCCCTCTTTTGGTCCTGGGGCGTACAGTGGTCACGGAGCCCCATTAGGTCCTCCTAGGCCGCGATGACACTAGGGTGGCTGGGGAAGGGCGGAGCTGGAGTGACTGGCTTGGGGGTCCGGGGCGGCGTCCCTGGCCCTGCGGTCAGACGTGCCGGCTCAGGCCTGCAGGGGGCGCCCTCGAGCCAGGAAAAGGCTCCCTGACGCTCGTTCGAGGCCCGCCACCTCCACCGACCAACTGAGCGCGGGATTCCGCTCCCCCTGCCCAGCCCGGGCCCACGTTATGCCTTCCGGGGTGGGGGGTGTCTGTCCGTCTGTCTGTAGGGGCGTGTCCAGCCGTGCCCCAGTCTCCGCGGCTCCAGATGCCCGCTTGTTCAGCGTCTGTCCGCCCGCGCGGTGCCGGCGGGAGACCCCGGGGAGCCTCGCTCGGGCGCCGGAGAGGTGCGGACCCGGCGGTCGACGCTGCGCCCTCGGGCTGTGCAGGCTGCGGGGAACCGAAGGCCAGAGCAGAAGCTGCCCGGCGAAGGCCGAGGAGGAAGATTCCCGGCGGAGGTGGTGGGAGCTCCCGGAGGCACCTGTGAGGAGCCGGGAGCCCCCGCGGAGACCAGCGCCCCCCACGCCCGGGAGCCCCCGGCCGGGCCGTGTGTGTCCCACGCCAGCCTCCAGGCGGCAGCACCGAGCCGCAGGGGCGCAAAGCAGCGCCCCTTCCCCTCCACCCTGCACCCCGCGCTTCTGGCCCTGTCCCTCTCATTAGTCCCCAGCGCCCTCAGGGGCTCTGCATGCTGGTGGGATGGGCCGCTTGGATGAAGACAGAGTCAGCATCCGCGGGCCAGGCCCCAAGCTCACCTGGCTGAAAATAAATTTCCACCTGGTGGGATCGGTGATTTCATGCCAGTCGGTGCTGAGCAGAGGACCTGGCACAGGCAGGTGCTTCCTAAAGCTGAACTCTTGTTATCGTTAATAGCACCCCCCATAGGTGCCAGTCAACTCCCCCTCCCCCACACTCTGAAACTTTCTTCCATCTCTTTCAACCTCCCTTCATTCAAAACAGACTCTGCCACCTTTTATTAAAAAGACAGACACCAGCCCCTCCTCTCTGTGTTCTGACTACGGAGAACTCTGAATAGTCTCCTCTCAGGGTAACATTTCTATTTTATGACAAAGTTCTGGCTACACAGCACCCCAAACCCACAGGAAGTGCTAAGGGTGGAATTTTAGGCAGAGGTCAGGCCCCTCTTGTCAAGGCCGGGAGCTGGGATCTGGGAAGCACTAGGCGAGGGTGGAGCACTGGGGGTCTACAGGTTCAACCCCTTCCCCATTTCCTTCCAGCCAGGGAGGGGTGGGGCTGAATGTGAACTCCAGGTTGAGCCATTTCCCAGGGGCCTTTTTTTTTTTTTTTCCTGTAGAACCTGAGCAGGTGAGGCCTGAGTGCATGAGACCCAAGCTGACTCAGCAGGTGGAGTACAAGCTGCGGCCCGGACCCACACCTTTTCTGTCACCAAGGCCAACTGTGCCTTCTTCGAAAGTCTGCTTTATTAGTGCGAAATTCCAAAGAGGGGGTAGTTAGTGAGGGCAGAGGCAGGCTGGGGCTGGAGAGGCCTGGGGCCTGCCTTTGACACTTTGGTTTTGCACTGGTTACTTAACTCTCTGAGCCTCAATTTCTTCATCTGTAAAATTGGAATAATGGTACCTGTTCTGCCTCAGGTGACTTTCTTAATGCCTCTGGGCCTCAAATTTCTCATCTGTAAAACGGGGTCAATAGTTTTAACCCTGTCTATTAGTTTTGCAATTGAATCCATCCTTCTATTCATCAAATAATACTAATAACGAACTGAGAAGGCTTGCTGTACGCCTGGGGCTGTGTCCATGCCTTAACTCATCCATTCCTTATGACCACTCTAGAAGTAGAATTCTGCGTTACTGCCATTCCACAGATGAGAAAACTGAGGCCAGTGACTCAATCACGATCACACAGCTAAGTGACCGTCAGACCCAGTCTGGACCACAGGCTGCCTTTTGGGACACAGCCCTCTGTGCCAGGCCTGGGCTGTGGCAGGGGCAAGAACTCAGGGGTTGGTACATGCAACACAAAAAAACTCCCAGCTGATCAGACTGGGGTCTGAGGGGGCGTCCACACCCCACCCTTCTCATTGGAATGGATGAGTGGTATAGGCTTTTCCATGTAACATGCAAAGGCTGGTGTTTGCCATGTATTTTCACCCCCATCTGAGATCCCGGGACCCTTAGGAATCTCTGGGGTATTCACAGGGCAGGGTCATTGGGGGAAGCTTAGGACCCCAGGATGAGCAGAGGGAGAGAATTGGTTTTATCCTCAGAGAGACCTGGGTTCAAATCCCAGCTGTGCTACTTCCTCATTGTGTGATTATCTCTTTAAGCTCCAATCACCTCATCTCTAAATAGGGAATATTTATGACCACTTAGTAAAGTGATTCTAGGACTTAAACAAGAAACCTAAAAGGTGAACTGGAGCTGTGGAGCCTGAATTGATCTGCCCGTTTCCTGGGAGCCCACTGACACCTTGGAGGACGATTCCAGCAACCAGCCCCCTGAGCCGTCAGCACCCTCTGTTTGATAGCTCAGACCACTGGAGCAATGATACGCTGTCCAGGCGGCACCAAAAAGAAACCGAAACAATTAACTCTGCCTGGAAAGTACCTTCTTGGTAGCTTTGAGTTCTCTCGGCTTCCAGATGCCCTGCTTGTGGCTGGGGCATTTGCTCTGCTTAATTGAGCTCTTTGTGGAAGCAGATTGTCTGTTTGCAAGTAAAGGGCTTACCGAAACTGGGGCTGAACCCAGGCATGACAGAGGCATCGGACAGCATTTGTCTACATATTAATACAGATACACACGGTGCCAGGCTCTGTCCTAGGCACCAAGACAGCCAAGATACTTTTTAACTTCTATTGTGAGATTATTTTTATTATAAAAGAAATTGACCTCATTTAAAAAAAATGAAATTACATAATATGTTTGAGCCCAGCAAGTCCTGGGTTATTTATGTTTCCTCTTAATTCTACTTAAAACCTGAACAGTTCCTTTTGGCTCCTCATGATGTTGTTAGGTGCTGTTGAGTTGATCTGGATTCATAGTGACTCCATGTAACAGAGTAGAGCTGCCCCATGGAGTTTTCTAGGCTGTAATCTTTATGGGAGCAGATGGCCAGGTCTTTCTCCCATGGAGCCACTGGGTGGGTTCGAACCTCTAACCTTTCTACTCCTCCCGTATTTTATCACAGGCAGCTGAAAGAAGATAGCTGGCATTTTCAGCATTCTGCCTGGAGATTGCGTTAGCCAGGTCCTTGTGTTCGTCAGACGCCTTTGCTATCTTCCACATCACTGCAAGGCAACAGGCTCGCTAAGAATTCTGCTGTTGCCTGACTTGGGTTATGTAACCGGGTCCTATTTTCTCCAGCACCCAGTTTTTTCACTGTCCTTTAAGCCTTCATTAACAGTTTCCTTGAGGCCTTCTGACTGCTTGCTCCCAAAGCCAATGGCACATGTTTTATGTTTTCATTTCAATAACATCCTACTTCATGCCAAAGTGTCTTCAGCTCATCCATTGCTGTGTGACACACCACCTCAGGACTTAGTAGCCTAAAACAACGATCATTTATTTGCTCAAGATATTGCAAGTTGGGCAGGGCTCCAAGTAGTATCAGCTTAACTGAGCTGGAAGGTCTACTTCCAAGACGACTCACTCACATGGCTGGGAGCTCAGCTTCAGTTATCCTCCATGTGGGCCTGGCCATGCAGCTGCTTGAGCTTCCTCATGGCATGGCGTTTGGGTCCCAAGAGGGAAAAGTGGAAGCTGCCTGTCCTCTAAAGGTCAGGCCCAAGCTGGTACAGCATCGCTTCCACCACAGTCCTCGGCCCAGTCCAGATTCAAGGAGTTGGACATAAGCCCCACATCTTGATAGGAGTGGCATGTATATACAGGAAGGGGCAGTGTTGCTTGGAGACTAGCTACCACACCCTGATTTTACAGGGGGAAACTGAGACTCAGAGATGGAATGGACTGCCTCGGGGACAGACTACATCTAGAGATTACAGTCACTCTTTATCGAGCCTTTCCCTGTGTGCTCAGCACCAGGCTGGGAGCCCGTACATGCAATCTCACAATGACTCTATGAGACAGGAACAATCATTATGCCCATTTTACAGATGAGGAAACTGAGGCACAAGCAGGTGAATAACTTGCCCACAGCCACAAGATTTGTAGGAAGAGGGCCCAGAGTCCTTTTCCTACAGAGTCTGAGCAGTTGGGCTCCAGAATCCACTGAACCATCGGCAACGCCCCAAAACTGTTACATTCTTGTCTTGGCTTTAACAACAAAGTAGAACTGTCCCCAAGATGTTAGTTAGTAAGTGCCAAGTAAAACAAAACGTGACATTCTTCATGCTTTAGCACCGTGCATCCTGGGGAGTTGTGCCGTACCATGGCCTGTGTTCTCTCACTGGAAGCCTCTGTGTCAGACACTGCTGGTTTCTTCCCATAGCCATTCCTCTTTCTTATACAGTGATAAACTTTTTAGGTGGGCATCTAGCTCCCCACCTAATGATTTTTTCCCAGCTTCCCTTGCAACTAAAGGAACTAAATTCTAGCTGATGGAGTAAGAGCAGGAGTGATGGTTGCAATCTCTGGGTGAGACCTGCTGGCTGAGTGATTGCAATGGCAGGAGCAGGAGCAGCTGCTTTGGACCATGAGATAAAAGTTGATCGCTGAGGGAGAGAACAGGATAGGAGAAACCTGGGGTCTTTGGATAACCTTAGGGAGCAGAGCAATCTTTGGGCCCAAACTACTCAATTCTGGGCTGTTAAAGTGAGAGAGCAATAAATCCTATCTTCTTTAAGCCATTGTTAATTGCGTTTCCATATCTGACACAGTATTATAACTTACAGACTGTCTTAAAATGGAAGAGTATGTGCTTATCCACGGGTGTCATAGCTGGGCCAGTGGATCTGTCACCCCTCCCAGCGCTGGCTCTGGTGGGACAGGGTTGAACAGGGCTGAGGGCCTCCAGCAGTTTCCCAGCTCTGGACAGAATGCTGACCTTTCCTCTCCTTCCTGTCTTCTTGTAAGCTCTTTTCCCTCATCCTCAGTTCTGACCTTCTGTAGTTGACCTGGGGGTTGGACTACTTTTAAAACCCGAATGGAAAATAAGTAGCTGTTTGTGGATGAATTTTCCTTTCAGTCACTCTGGGAGGTTGGGAGAGTTTACGAACATTTTGCAATGGCCGGAAATCCATTTTGTGAAATGCTGTCCTTTTTTTTTTTTTTTCAACCAAAACATAGCAGAGGCATTTAGGAGTTTTATTGACTCTCACAAAAAAAAAAAAAAAAAGTCTGTTTCCCAGCATGGATGGTTGGTGGAATCTCCTGGTGAAGAGATATTCAGGTTTATCTGGCATCCGTGAGGCCTGTTGGGTAGGCGTGGGCATTCCTGGTATAGGGAACAGGATGGGGAGGCCTAGGGGCTGTGGGAGAATGAAAGCAGAACAGAGATGGGTGGGAGTGTCCAGGGGATGGGCCTTGAGCCCCAACACTGGAGAAGCTCAGATAGAGGCAGAAATGGAAGGAGGAGAGAAGAGGGCAGCATGGGTCAAATACAGAGATGAGGGCAGGGAAGCCAGGTGGCTGGTTCCAGGGACATAGCTCCTATGCCCAGGGCCTCTTTTGGATGGGGTACTCCTGTTAAGGGGGCCCTAATCCCCCTGTGGAGCCCTGGTAGCACAGTGGTTAAGAGCTCGGCTGCTAACCAAAAAGTCAACAGTTCGAATCCACCAGCCACTCCTTGGAAACCCTATGGGGCAGTTCTACCTTGTCCTATAGGGTTGATATGAGTTGGAATCTACTTGATGGCAACTGGTTTTTAATGGATAAGCTCCCTGTGATACAGAGATGACATAACCTTGCTTGCCGAAAATGAAGTCTACTTGAAACTCTTACTGATGAAGGTCAAAGACTATAGTCTTCGGCGTGGATTACACCTTAATGTGAAGAAAACAAAAATCCTTACAACGGGACTGATAAACAACATCAAGATAAATGGAGAAGAAATTGAAGTCAACAACTTCATCCTACTTGGTTCAACAATCAGGGTCCATGGAAACAGCAGCCAAGAAATCAGACAATGCATTACATTGGGCAACTCTGCTGCAAAAAACCTCTTTAAAGTTTTAAAAAGCAAAGATGTCACTTTGATGACTAAGGTGTGCCTCACCCAAGCCATCATCTTTTCAGTCGCCTCATATGCATGAGAAAGCTGGACAATGAGAAAGGAAGACAGAAGAAGAATTGGCTCATTTAAACACTGGTGTTGGCAAAGAATACTGAATATGCTGTAGACTGCCAGACGAATGAACAAATCAGTCTTAGAAGAAATACAGGCAGAATGCTCCTTAGAAGGGAGGACGGCGAGACTTCAGCTTGCTTACCTTAGACACGTCATCGGAAATGACCCATTGCTAGAAACGGACATCATGGTTGATGAAGTAGAAAAACAAACAAAAAACCAAACCCAGTGCCGTCGAGTTGATTCCGACTCATAGCGACCCTATAGAACAGAGTAGAGCTGCCCCATAGAGTTTCCAAGGAGCACCTGGCAGATTCAAACTGCTGACCTCTTGGTTAGCAGCCATAGCACTTAACCACTACGCCACCAGGGTTTCTGATAAAGTAGAAGGTCAGGAAAAATAAGGGAAACTCAGTGAGATGGGTTGACACAGTAACCACAACAAGGGACTCAAACATACCAACGACCACAAAGATGACAAAGGAGCGAGCAATGTTTTGTTCTGTTCTATGTAAGGTTGCTATGTCTGAACCGGCGCTGGCTGACTCCATGGCACCTAACAGCAACGACGTATTTTAATCATAACTTTACTGAGATACAGTTCACATAGCATAAAACTCACCCAGTGGTTTTTGGTATATTCACAGAGTTGTGCAACCATCACAACTAATTTTAGAACATTCTCATCGCTCTCCCCCCAAAAGAAACCTCGCCCATTAGCAGTCACTCTGCACTCCTCCCCTCCCCTAGCCCCTAGCAGCTTTCCTGCTTTCTGTCTCTATGGATTTGCCCATGAACCTTTCATGTATGTGGAGTCATGTACTGTGTGGTCTTTGGAGTCTGACTTCTTTCAGTTAGCATGTTGTCAGGGTTCATCCAACTGAAGCATGTATCGGTACTTCATTTTTTTTATGGCTGAATAATATTCCATTCGTTTATCCAGTCACCAGTTGATGGATATTTGGGTTGTTCCAGATTTTGGCTATTATAAATTATGCTGCTATGAACATTCACGTACAAGTCTTTGTGTGGACATACGTTTTCATTTCTCTTGGGTAGATACCTAGGAATGGACTTGCGGGGTCATATGGTAATTCTGTGTTTAGCTTTTTGAGGAACTCTCAGGCTATTTTCCAAAGCAGCTGCACGGTTTTACATTCCCCACAGCAGCGTATGAGGCTTCCAATTTCTCCACATCTTTCAAGACTTGGTTTTTCTGTCTTTTTGATTATAGCCATCATGGGTCAGTGGTTTGAATCCACCAGGAGCTCCTTGGAAACTCTATGGAGCAGTTCTACTCTGTCCTATAGGGTCACTATGAGTCAGAATCGACTTGATGGCAACGGGTTTTAATGGATTTGAAAGGAGCCCAGGTGAGACTAGTTAAACACTTCGCTGCTAACCGAAAGTTTGACAGTTCGAACCCACCAGCTGCTCCCTGGGAGAAAAATGTGACAGTTCCTTCAATAAAGATTAACGGCCTTCAAAACACTACAGGGCAGTTCTACTCTCAAAGAGCCCTGGTGGCACAGTGGTTAAGCAGTCAGCTGCCAACCAGAATGTCAGTGGTTTGAACCTACCAACTGCTCTGCGGGACAAAGGTGAGGCAGTCTGCTTCTGTAAGGATTTACAGCCTTGGAAGCCCTATGGGGCAGCTCTACTCTGTCCTGTCGGGTTGCTATGAGTTGGAACGGACTCCACAGCGATGCGCTGTAGTAGGTGTGAAGTGGTATCTCATTGTTGTTTTGATTTGCATTTCCCTAACAACTAATAGTTGGGATTGACTGGATGGGAACAGGTTTGGTTTTTCTTTTTGGTAACAACTAATAATTTTGGGTATCTTCCATGTGCTTATTGGCCATTTGTTACCTTCTTTGGAGAAACGCCTATTCAAATTCTTTGTCCATTTTTTAACTGAGTTTTTTGTCTTTTGTTTGTTGAGTTGTAAGAGTTCTTCATATGTTTCAGCTACAAGTCCTTTATCAGACATATGATTTGCAAACATTTTTCCCATTCTGTGGATTGTCTTTTCCTATTTCCTTAGAGCCTCTGGCGCTGGGTGACTAGCAGAGGTCCCTCCTCCAGGCTCCTGAGGCAACAACGCCACTTGGGCAGCATCTCTACCTCAGAGCTGTGACTTCTATCTCCTCTAAGCTTGAAGGTTCTGGTAACTCTAACCTCTTCCGTTTGTTTCTCCAGCTCTAGGTAGGGTAGCTGCTTCCGGGGGTATCTGCTTGCCTCAGGCTTGCCTTGTGGCTTTTCATAGCTGCTTAACCAACTCCCTGTATTAAATCCTTTATGATAAAATAACTGGTAAGGTTTCTGCTTTCTTGACTGAGCCTTGACTGATATACGGAGACTGTGTTTCCTTTGCCTTATTCATTCATTCATTCACTGCTTCATTCATTTAGCAGTCACATAACATCTCCTCTGTGCCAGGTCCCAGGCGGGACAATGCTGGGGGCTCACAGACGAATCAGGCAGGCTTCCTTCCCAGGAGGGGCACACACAGACACAAACAGAGCCATCACGGAGTATAGCTGCAGAGGAAATAAGGGCTGAGTAGTCCCTGTGAGACAGGTCTGGGGTCCTGAGGTAAAATTAACCCTCTTGTGAGCAGAGGCTGTAAAAAAAATTCCAAAGGAAGCCAGATATGGCATAGGCCAGACAGGAGGAAATCAGTATGTCAACCTAAGGCTAAATTTTGAAGGATAAGCAACCAGATTTCCCTCAACACTTCCTCTTAAACAAACAAACAAACGAAAAACCCATTGCCGTGTATTTGATTCAGACTTACAGCGACACTTTCTCTTAGGATTGTTTTTTAGGCAAACCAACTAAAACCAGAATCCAACGCAGGTACAGAAATGATTTGGTTGACTGCTGGATGTCCCCACCCCACAATGAGTCCTGCTTAGGAACCAAGAAACTTGTGTCAAGGAACTAAAAACCCTAGACATACAAACTTGTGTCAAGGAACTAAAAACGCCAGACATACGTCATCAGATAAAAGCCGGACCCAATTTAGAAGGGGGAAGTCTGACATCCACTTCTGTGCTAAGTCTCAGCCCAGCCCTTCTTTTAAAATGCATGCTGTTTCCCGGGAAGTTTGATGAATATGTATAACTCCCCCTTTTACTGCATAGTATAAAACATCTCCCATCCCTTTGTTCTGGGCGACAGTGCTTTGAGAGTGCTCTGTCTCCTACTTGCAGCAAGCATTAAATTATGTCTGTTTGAAAATCCCCTTGACTCTAGTTATTCTTAAAAAGAGTACAAGCCGCAGACCCATTGTGTTCAGTAACACCTGGAAGCCTGGTAGGATGGATTCTTTGCTTCCTTCCTTCTCCCTGTCCAGCCGAAGGGGACTCAGGAGGCCTCTCCATGAGGGGGTTCACACTCCCCACCCTGGGAGCTGCCGTAGAAGTGGGCACAGATGTGACTCGTGTATCAGCTGGCGGGTCTCTGGAAGCTGACGAGGCCGTCTTGCTCCAGCCAGCCCACAATAGGCTTATGGAATCCAGATGTCTTGTTGGCTCCAATACCGGGGAAATCAGGGCCCAAGAAGCCTCCCAGGAGAGCTGGGGGCTGGGCCAGGCAGCGGTGGATGCCAAGAGGGGAGGGAGCTGGGGGCCTTATCCCCCAGGGCTTCACTCTTGCTGGATTCCCTCATCCCAGAGTCAGTCTCTTGGCTTATTGCAAGCTTTGGTTTACCTGATGAGATGGACCTGACAATGGGATTGACTGAGGGTGGAAGAAGGCGGTCCTGGGACCCTGTCTGCGTTCCCCCCTCAGTGTGGCAGCCCTCCTTGTATCTGCCTGGTCATCGGTCAGACCTGGATTAAGTCCCACCCCTGCCCTCTACTACATGTGGACTTTGGGAAAAGCTGTTAACCTCTTGGAGCCCTGGAGGCATAGCAGTTAAGAGCTTGGCTACTAACCAAAAGGTCAGTAGTTCGAATCCCACCATCCGCTCCTTGGAAACTCTCTGGCGCAATTCTACTCTGTCCTATAGGGTCTCTAGGAGTCGGAATCAACTCGACGACAACAGGTTTGAGTTTTTTGGTTTGTTAACCTCTCAGGGCACCGATGTTCTGCTTGGTAAAATAGGAATAACAATATTTGGCTTACAGAGTTCTGTGCAATTAAGGATAAGGGAACATTTTGTGAAGCTTAAAATCCCATACATGTTAGGGGAATTATTCTATGGCCTTGCCCTTGCCCCAGAGACCCGTGGAGCCCTCAGGAAAACAAAGGCCATCTGTGCACGAGGGCCTGGGGCAGACAGAGGACAGAAAGGGTCCATTTGGCCAGGCCAGAGGGGGGTACGTTTCTATGCTCAAGACTGTGATGTCCTGGGCAGCAGAGGCTGAGAATGGCCTGGGAACAGCCGGGCAACGGTACAGCATACACTTCTCCTCTCTGGGCGTCTCTTTCCTCTTTGGCAAAGTGACAATCATAAACCCCAACCTAGAGGGTTGGGCGAGGTGGCATGTGGTGTGCACTTTCTTTTGGGCTGCATCTGCCATTTGGGAGATACTATGTGGGTCTCCTGGACTTTGAGGCATGGCCTTCTGGCATAGATGCCCTATTGTGGTTCTGCAGGCCATGTCCAGAACCTTCCTTCCCGACACTAATACAGGCACCCCCAAGGCAGCTGGGCCAGAGCCCCCAGTGCCGGCCCAGGGCTCACAAAAGGCCTGTGGTCACATGCCAGCTCTGGTCTGAGGAACCTGGTAATCTTCATCTGTCGGGGATTTTAGGGTCAGAAACTGCTTAAAGGCCCCCTGGTTCCCTGCCCCCACTTTGCAGATGAAGAAACTGAGGCTCAGAGAGGATATGATAGCTCCAGTCTCCCAAGGAATTCATGGCCCAGATCTGTCAGCCCCCAGAACACACTTCTTTCCACCTCCTGCAGACAGCCCCCCAACAGCCTCGCCCCAGTTGGACTGGCATATCCCCAGGCGGCTCTCTCCTAGATTTGAAGGTAATTTTTGGGCTAAAGATCCCAGAGGCCCCCGAGGACTCAGATCCTCAGGCTTGGTCTGGCCCTGCCCCTCCCGGCTGATTCAGAGGCCTCTAGAGCCCCATCAGCCCCTGTTCTGGGGAGGTGGGGGTGTTGAGGTCTTTCGGGCAACATTGGAAGGGTTTGAGCAGCCAAGAAAGAGCCTGTGGCTTATGGGGGATTCTGCGGGTCCCTGGTCTTCTGGGGACATGAGTTTCTTGTTTACTCACCCTCAGCAGGTATGCACATCCTGTCCGAGTCCAACCCTGGCCTGGGCTGGGGGCCAAGAGGAGACCCCGCCCTGGGCTCCAGGAGGAGTGCACGATCTGATGGCAGACGCACCCAGAGGTGAGGACACCAAAGGCCAGGAGGAAGAAGAGCTTGCTTGGCCCCTGAGCACTGATGGAAGTACCAGGACCCCAACAGGGCCACAGCTCCTAGGCCCAGCTCTGTCCTTAGCCATGTGGCCTGCCTGCATCTGGCCCGATTACCTCGCCCGTGCCTGCTCTCTGCAGAGAGGGCCTGGGTCATCTGTACCTACCAGACGCAAGCCCCATGCCCCTTGCCCAGGATCCCTACAAGGTTTTCCTGAATGCTCCCAGCCCCTTTCTATAAATGGGCAGGTGTGGCTAGATTACCAGCTGTGCCCAAGGGGAAAGTGCCTGGCACTGCTGACTTGGGGATATCTCAGAAGTCTTTAGCTTTGGGCTGTCCTACCCAGGGCCCTGTCAGCACGGGTGCCTCCCAGTCACGCTTGGACACCACTGGCTTCTGGTCCTCCCCACCTCCTCTGGGCCCTTCTCCTGGACCCACTCCCTGGGGGTCAGCCTACTCGCCCTGGGCCACCTCACCCTTTCTGAGGCATCACTGGCCACTGACTTGGGCTTTGGCCATATCCATTAGCTTCTGGAGGCCTTTGGCCTCACACATTAGAGCCTCAGCTGAGGGTCTTGTCTGCTTGTCCTCATGGCCACCTCTCCAGCTACCAGGCGGGTCACCCAGGCTTCCCCATGTCCAGTTTTTCACCACGGTCCAAAGGCCCAAAGGCTTCTCCCCCTTTCTTCCATCCATCCTGCCCATCTCTGCTTTGTTGTTCCAGGTAAATGTTATTGAAGTACACATCTGTGTGAGATCAATGAATTTTCACAAATTGGCATAACTGTGTAACCAGCACCGATCAAGAAACAACAACCAGAGACCAGGAGCCCCCTCCAGAGGCTCCTAATACCATGGGTTATTTGCCTATTTTTGAACATCACTTAAATAGAATTGTGTGGTTTCTGGAAGATGCTGTGAGGAGCCACCGAGGTCCCCCTTCAAGAATGAAGGACTTAACAACCTAAATACCCATCAACAGATGAATGGATAAATAAAATGTGGTTATATACATACGATGGAATAGTACTCAGCCAGTAAGAGAAATGAAGCTTTGACATATGCTACAGTACAGATGGAGCTTGAAGACATTATGCTAAGTGAAACAAGTCAATAGCAAAAGGCAAATGTATAGAGACCAAAGTTTATTAACGGTTACCAGGGGTGGGAGGGAGGGAGGGAGGGAATGAGGGAGGGAGAAAATGGAGGTTAACGGTAATGGAAAAATCACGTTGATTAAGGGTAGCGTTGAACAGTCAATTATTGTAATTGCTGTCAATAAGTTGTACAACTATAAAAAGTTGAATTGGCAAAAGTGTGATAGATATACTCACAACAACAACAATAACAAAAAGGGTAGCTGCTGAGCCTACTTATGTACAACCAAGCACTTCATGGGATTAGGCTCCTTGGTTTGGAGGTTTAGGGTCATGGTTTCCTGGGACATTCCAGTTAAATGGCTTACCGACGTGTTTAGTGCTTCTGTTCTACCTCTTAGTCTGTTGCATAGTGCCTGGCATCTGAAAAGCATGCAAGAGGTCATCCAAGACACAACAATTGATCTCTATTTGCCTGGAGCAACAGAGGAAGAAGGAGAGCCAGGGATAGGAGAAGGATATGGAATGTGTGACTAATTGCCACCTTGCACAGCTACCTCCTTTGCCATGAGACCAGAAGAACTGGATGGTGCCCAGATACCATTACTGAAATTTTGATCAAAGAGTCTATAAAAGAATCCTGATCAATAGAGGGAAAACGCAGATCAGAATTTAAAATTCCCATAGAAACCAGACTTTCTGGAGCCATGGAGGCTGGATGAAACCCTGAAACTATTGTCCTGAGATAATCTTTAAAACTTAAACCAGAAATATTCCCTGAAATCTTCTTAAAACCTAACAATAGTTTAGCTTAACTAGTAAAGAATGTCTGACTTCAGCATTGCGCTCTTTCAAGATCTGTCTGTATGGGATCAAACTGACAACAGCAACTCAAAAGATTAGATAGGAAACTTAGCGGGCAGTGAGCTTATGCTCATGGGAGAGGAACAACTCAGAAAAGGAAGGTGAGAATAGTTGCACACCCAAGCTCCCTGAGGGACCGAATTACCAGGCTGAGGGCTGTGGGGACCATGGTCTTGGGGAACATCTAGCTCAACTAGCGTAGCATAGTTTATAAAGAAAATGTTCTACACTCTACTTTGGTGAGTAGCGTCTGGCGTCTTAAAAGCTTGTGATCAGCCATCTAAGATACTCTACTGGTCTCACCCTATCGGAGCAAGAGAGAATGAAGAAAACCAAAGACACAAGGGAAAGATTAATCCAATGGACCTATGGTCCACAAGTACCACAGCCTCCTCCAGACTGAGTCCAACATAACTGGATGGTGCCTGGCTACCACCACTGACTGCTCTGGCAGGGATCACAATAGGGGATCCCAGACAGAACTGGAAAAAAATGTAGAACAAAATTCTAACTCACAAAAAAAGACCAGACTTACTGGTCTGACAGACTAGAGAAGCCCCGAGAGAATGGCCCCTGGACACCCTTTTAGCTCAGTAACAAAGTCACTCCTGAGGTTCACCCTTCAGCCAAAGATTAGACAGGCCCATAAAACAAAATGAGACTAAAAGAGCACAACGGCCCAGGGGCAAGGACTGGAAGGCAGGAGGGGACAGGAAAGTTGGTAATAGGGAACCCAAGGTTGAGAAGGAAGAGTGTTGACACGTCGTGGGGTTGGTAACCAATGTCACCAAACAATATGTGTACTAATTGTTTAATGAGAAGCTAGTTTGTTCTGTAAAACTTCATCTAAAGTACAATAATAATAATAAAAAAAGAAAATAGTTGCACAACTTGAAGAATGTAATCAATGTCACCGAACTGTACAAGTAAAAACTATTGAATTGGTACATATTTTGCTGTAAATATTCTCAACAACAAAAAACAGAATGAAAGACTTATTCCGCTGGCTGTTGAGGGGGGTGCCACCCTCTTTGAGGACTGCCTGAGCTGAAGACACCATTTTGGCTAAGGTCTTCACATCTTCTTCTGGGTCAGCCTGCACCCAGTAGCTAGTTGATCAATGTGGCATGTAAAGAAAGGCCCAGTCCCTCATGCAAACTCAGGACAACTCTGCAGAGAAAGGGGCTTCTGTCCTGGCAGAGACTGAGGGGAAGTCAGCTGGAGAAGGGGGCTTCTGAGAACATTTTCATCTCTCTCAAAAAGAGGTACAGGGAAGAGCATTCTCTTTTCTGTCTTTTTGCATTAGTGCATAGGGTGTAATGCTCAGTGCAGTGGCAGCCCCTTTGAGGTCATGAGGGGATACAACCAAGAACTCATTCAACACACTGGATCCTTGAAGACGTGAAAATGCCAGTGGGTGCTGAATTAACCAACCCCGGAGCCACTCTTTCACCAGGTGTTCATTCTTCCTGTCATTCTTTTGGTGATAGAACACACTGAGTTTTAGCTGAACACATGGCCTCTCCCACTACACTTCCCAGCCTCCTTGGCAGCTGGGTGTGGCCATGTGACTAAGTCCAGGCCAATGGGGCTTGAACAGAAGGGATGTTTGCAACCTCTGGATCATCTAAAGACCTTTGCTTCGGGCACTCTTTTCCACTTGGCTGGGAAATTGCAGCACCTGAAGGACCTGGAAGGCACATCTTGGGACTGGCAGGGTGGCTCTACCAGCCGCAGAGCACTCACCTGGGACTGCCACGTGAAGAGAAACGATCTACCATCGTGAAGCTACTGTGTTTGGAGGTCTTTTTATTTCAGCAGCTTCCCGTGTCCCTTAACCAGTATATCATGGGGGATAATAAATCCCCTCACGGCTTCAGCCACTTTTGTTCCTAGCAGCCAGAGCCCTTCTCGCTCATCTGGTTTGTCTCCCTGGATGTTGGTAGGGGCCGGGGCTGGATTCTAATTTTGGGGTCCAGTTATGGTGGAAGATGGCTGTGAGGAGTGCCTTCTGGTATGAGAGTGCCGCCAACCACCACCCACTGAATTCACATTTCACAGGCCATCTTGGTGTCCTCCTGCTGCTGCACCCTGCCTTTCCTCCATGGCAGCCCAGGTCCCATCTGAGCCCACACCTGTGTTAGATCCAGAAGCCCATCCAGCCCTGACCCCTGACCTCAGGGCGTAACTCCCAGCATGCCCCGCATTGGGCTGGCCTGAGTTAGGACAAGCAGAGACTAGGAACATGTGAACCATGAAACTAGGCTTCCAGGAACGCTGTCCCGAGTTACTCAAGAAGCCTCCTTCTCTGTTAGGTTCTCACATGGAACACATTCCAATTTAATATTTAAACAAGAGGTTTAATATTCATACAGCAGAGGGGGAAAGGTTTTCCTGCCTCAGAGATGCTGGGAACACCACTGCCCTGCTCCCCAGGGCTTGGCCGGCTGGGAATAGTCATTAAATAATTGGCTGCCTGCCTGCCTGGGACCCCTGCCGGGCCACTTGGGTGTCCCCCAGTAAAGGGATAATGATAAAGGGATGGCTCCTCGTATTCTCCCCTAGTTCTTGGATAAAACATCTGTAAACACACCGGCCGGCTGTAGACAGGCCTGACACACCCGGGGCTGGGAGATCTGATTACACGTCCCCAGGGCAGGTTTCCACCAGAGCAGCCTCTCCCTTCCCCTTTCCGAGAAATGTCCCGGCTGCCACTCCAAGTAGGGGGATGCTGAGGCTGCCAGGGCATCGAGCCACTTTGCGCTGGGGATGGAGCAGGAATCAGGCCCAGGCAGAGGGCAGAGGCTACAGCAGGTCACGCCAGACTTCTCAGGCGGCTGTGGGGGCCCAGGGAGGAGGCGGTGGGCAGGGAGGTGCCCACCCAGGCTGGTGTGAACCCGCCTCAGATCCCCCAGCCAGCCTCCTTCCTGCCCTGAGCTCAGTCTGCTAGACAGCCGAGGCCCTGGTTCAAATCCCAGCACCGCCATCTACTTGCTGAGCCTCAGTTTCCCCAAATGTCAAGTGGGGATGCCACAATAACACCAGCCTATGTCACGTGGGCACCCTGCTCTGTGCCAGGTACTGAGCTGGCCCATTTCATCGTCGCGATAATGTCTAGAGGCAGCACCATCCATTCCTGTAAAAGAGGAAACAAGCAAGGTTCTGCCCAGGGCGGGAAGCGGGGGGATGGGATCTGCCGGCCCCGCCTGCACGGGGGGTTAGGGCAGTTCCCCCAGCCCATAGGAGGGACAAGAACATAGCACAGATGGGTGGACGCAGAGTCCTCAGCCAGCTAGGTGGTGAGGGTGGCTCCAGGGATGAATCAGTCTTTCCCCAGGACCTTGGCCCCACCCCCTGGCCAGCAGCTCCTTTATTCTCTGACGTGCTGCTGTTACTTTTGGCCAGCTGGGTCCTGACTGGTTTACAGGCTATGGCAGCTGCAGGAAGACACTAGGTGGGTGGCAGGGTCAGTGGGTGGAGCCCCCGCCACCCAGGCCAATGGGTGGAAGGTCCTTAACAGAATGTGTTAGAGGAGACTCAACCCAGCCCCCGCTTCACCCTGCTCTGCTCATCCCTCACCTTTCCAGCAGGCTCAGCCCCCAGTCTCTGAGAGTTCTCCCATTCCTGGCCCGGCCCTGTCTGGCAGGCAGGGCAAAGGCCACCTCCCAGGCCGTTCCCCGACCAGGTCCTCTGAGGCCTGTGAATGCTGGGCTGGCCTCCACTCCCCGCTCCACAGCTGCTCGACTGGGCCAGCCGGGTCTGAACGCCTGGGATAGGGGGTGGTCAAGGCCCCCGGATCTTACTGATGCTCCTGGGGTGAGGGGTCCAGAGGTCTTCTGGACAGACATGAACTTCTTGAAGTCTCCATACAGCCGAATAGATGTCCCCCTGAAGCCCAAGCCCCATTTGCGGCTGCCGTTGCACTAAATCCAGTAGCCTGGCATCGAGCCTTTACGCCCCACCCCCAGACTAAGCTTCCCATCTCCTCTCCAGCCATGCCAACTGTGGGCCTTTCCTCCAGGTCCCCCACGCCCTCTGCCTCTGGGCTTTTGCTGTGAATGCCTCCCTCCCTCCCTCCAGGACAGGTCTTGTCACTCCATCCAGAAGCTGCACAGTGCACTCCACCCAGGGAGGTGGGGGATGCAGTCACTGTTTCCTGCCTTTGTTCCAGAATCAGCTGGGGTCACCAAGGGCACCTAGCCCGGCACCCAGCCCGGCTGCACACTGAGCAGCCCCTGGAAAAGCACACACGGCACCAGGAAGGGGCAGGCCCAGGTCCTGAGTGTCACCTCGGGGCCAGGCAGGGTGGTCTCGGCTGGCCCTCACGCAGGTCGTGGGGACCTGCCAGGGAGAGGAGGTATCCTCGAGCAGTGAGAGCCATTGCAGGGCACACGCCACCCAAGTCCCAGCCCCAGAGCTCTCAGGCCCAAGGGTTCCCTCTCTGCACAATCCAACTGCCTGCTTCCTCCTCCTCCTCTCCCTGGGGAAAAACAAACTCAGAGCTGACACCTCCCAGGCACTTTCTGGAGGGTCAAGCCCTCAATGTGGAGTTCAGGCCAAGGCACCTCTAGACATCTGTAAAACGTGGGTGACTTGGCCCACAGCGCCAGGGGCTCCCCAAAGGCTGACATATGGGAAGCCCTCAGCACAGCTCTTCACCTTCATCCCAAACAGGTCCTGGGGCTGGGAGGGGCAGGCGAGAGCTACCTCCCCATACTGGCGAAAATGTAGGCAGTGATGGGTTTTGAAGTGGGAGGGCTTCCTCTTTTCCAGAGGTCTAGGTTTGATAGTCACTCAACAAACATTGATTGGGAGAATACAAAGTACAAGTCTGGAGTGGGGCTAGCCAGGGCTGGCGGTAGTGCAGGGGTTGGGGGAGAACAGCAATCAGGCCCTGGATCCAAACCCTGTAACTCCTGGCTCTACTGCCAGCTGATCAGCTGTGATGTTTGTTGGGAGGTCCTTCCCCGAGACCCTCAGTTTGCAGGCCTCTGAAATGGCGGTACAGACCCGCCCTAGTTGTGAGAATCCAATGAGGTGACACACATGCATAATGTGCCCAGGGTGGGGTCTGGACACACAGTAGGTCCTTTGGGCCTCAGCACTCACCTGAGTTACAGGAAAGTGCAGGAAGAGGTGGGTCCTATTGGAGCCCCCAGTGTCAAGAGGGTGTCTGGACCACCCCTGGGCAGGAGGATGTCCTTTTGCTGTCCCCAGTTGTGATAGATGTCCCTGGGCTAAGCACCAAGCCAGGCTCACAGCACTGGAAGCCAGGAAGCCATCCATGGGGCCACCTGGCAGAATGGCCATCCTGGGAGGGGCAGTTCAGAGGAGTGTCCCCGGGAGTGTCCATCCAGAGACTACCTGTGGGAGGAAGAAAGTGCAGAGGACCTTGAGAGTGATTTGATATGGCTCTGTCTTTCAAGGTCTTAGGGAGGACAGGCCAAGAATCGACACATGGAGGAAGCCTAGGAGCTGTGGGGTTTGAGGAGAGGGAAGTCAGGGAGGGCTTCCTGGAGGGGACATCAGACTTACTGGGAGAAGAAGAGTTTGTTGGTGAAGATGGTTGATAAGGGCATTGCAGGCAGCATGGCAAAGGCATGGAGGGAATCATGTGGCCAAGAGTTGGGGAGGGGAGTCAAGAATATGCAGCTTAGTGTGTATGTAGGGTAATGCTCAGGGCTGGAGGAGGGGGCAGGCTGGATCATAAAGGGTCTTGAATGCTGGGTCCAGGAGTTAGATTTTGTTCCACAGGCAACTGGGAGCCACTGAAAAGTTTAGGGTGAGTGAGTGATACGTGTCTGCTTTGCCTCTGTATCCTGGCACATAGTAGGCGCTCGCTACAGGATGGCCAAGTGGCTAATTAAACAATACTTGACCCTAAGGGGCCATCTCACTTAAATATATACATTAAGAGCTGAACGGAAGATTTCAAAGTGCAGCTAGAGAAGACAAAATATTCTAATGAAATGTGCAAAGACCTGGAGTTAGAAAACTGAAAGGGAAGAACACGCTCAGCATTTCTCAAGCTGAAAGAACTGAAGAAAAATATTCAAGCTTTGAGTTGCAATATTGAAGGGTTCTACAGGCAAAATATTGAACGATGTAGGAAGCATCAAGAAAAGATGGAAGGAATACACAGTCACGGTACCAAAATGAATTGGTTGATGTTCAACCATTTCAGGAGGTGGCATATGAATAAGAACCAATGATACTGAAGGAAGAAGTCCAAGCTGCTCTGAAGGCATTGGTGAAAAACAAGGCTCCAGCAACTGATGGGATACCAGCTGAGATGTTTCAATAAACAGATGTAACGCTGGAAGTGCTCACTTGTCTATGCCAAGAAATTTGGAAGGCAGCCACCTGGCCAACAGACTGGAAGAGATCCATATTTGTGCCCATTCCAAAGAAAGGTGAGCCAATAGAATGAGGAAATTATTGAACAGTATCATTAATAACACATGCAAGTAAAATTTTGCAGAAGATCATTCAAAAGCAGTTGCAGCAGGACATCAACAGGGAACCGCCAGAAATTCAAGCCGGATTCAGAAGAGAACGCGGAATGAGGGATATCCTTGCTGACGTCAGATGGATCTTGGCTGGCAGCGGGGGATATCAGAAATATGTTTACCTCTATTTTATTGGCTATGCAAAGACATTTGACTCGGTGGAACATAACAAATAGAAGAATGGGAATTCCAGAACACTTAATTGTGCCCATGTGGAACCTGTACATAGATCAAGAGGCAGTTGGACTTGAAGCAGTTACAGATGAAGATCAAAGACCACAGCCTTCAGTATAGATTACACCTCAACATAAAGAGAACAAAAATCCTCACAACTGGACCAAAAAGAAACATCATAATAAACAGAGAAAAGACTGAAGTTGTCAAGAATTGCATTTTACTTGGATCAACGATCAACGCCCATGGAAGCAGCAGTCAAGAAATCAAAAGACGCGTTGCATTGGGTAAATCTGCTGCAAAGGACCTCTTTCTTAAAGTGTTGAAAAGCAAAGATGTCACTTTGAGGGCTAAGGTGCACCTGACCCAAGTCATGGTATTTTCGATCACCTCATATGCACGTGAAGGCTGGACAATGAATAAGGAAGACAAAAGAAGAATTGATGCCTTTGAATTATGGTGTTGGCAAAGAATACTGAATACCATGGACTGCCAGAAGAACAAACAAATTCGTCTTGGAAGAAGTACAGCCAGATGGCTCTTTGGAAGTGAGGATGGCAAGACTTTGTCTCATGTATTTTGGCCGTATTATCAGGAGGGACCAGTCCTTGGAGAAGAACATCATGCTTGGTAAAGTAGAGGGCCAGTGAAAAAGAGGAAGACCCTCAATGAAGTGGGTCGACACAGCAGCTGCAAAAGTGGGCTGAAGCACAACAACAATTTTGAGGAGGGCGCAGGACCTGACAGTTTACCATTCTGTCGTGCATAGGGTCGCTGTGAGTCAGAACCTACTCGATGGCACCTAACAACAACAGCATCTGTAATTCGTGTTACAGTGAAACCTGTGAGAGCCGAAACTCAAAGGAACTGCCTGGCTTTTCCAGGTTTCGCAAGTTTTCCACCTTTGACGAGGTGCAGTCTTACCAGTTTTCTATTGCTTGTCTTAGTGGAAAATATTTTAGTTTTCCTTCTCTGACGGGTTCCCACCTTACATAGGTTCCGGCTTTCACAGATTTTACTGTATTAAGGTAAAACCTGCTCATTTGAGAACATTTGAAAAAGAAGGTAGAACGACACTGCATTTGGAGAAATAACTGACCTACAAGCCATTGCTTCCATCAAAAATACCACCTGCTCTTGAGTACACCTAGAGCCAGGGAGCTCACCTCCTTCTCAGCCTGCCAGGACACTGTCCACGGGCAGAATCTGACATCCTCTGAAGGTTTCCTCCCTCGGTGGCTCCTGGCAGGAGCCCCAGTCCTGGCTCTCCAGGCAGCTTCCCTCAGTGCAAACCAGCTGGAGCCTCACCCCGCTGAGAGCTCTTCCTTCACCCAGCAGGGCACTTCTGGCCCCTCCCAGGCACCCTCCAGGCAGGAGGGACCCTGCAGCCCCTCCCACCTCCCTCACTGGGGCCCCTCACCTCTGCCCTTCTGGGCTCCTTGGGGGTCCTCGCTTGGCCCCTTTGCCTTGAAACAGATTCAGGGACATTATGGGGGGGCCGTCCTACACTGTGAGGTGGGGAACTCAGGCTCCTCCCATCTCCACTGCAGGCCCCCCCACCCCACCCCACCACCCTGGATGCTGGGGACCGGGAGTCAGTGTGACTGACAGGTCCCCAGACAGTCCTGGTCTAGGCAGCAGTAGGAGAACCTGTTGGGCTGGGTGGCCTCGGGCAGGTCACTCCCCCAGCGTAGCCGCTTCTCGTCTGCAGAAAGGGGCCAGTAAGGGCCTTGTGAGTGGGTGTATCTCATCAACTGTAAACCACTTGATGTTGGTTTATCACTTTTATTACATGTATCATTTTTCCTGTGTTTATCATGGGTAGGGGAGGGGGCAGGAATGTTTTCTTTAAAATGATTTTCCTGAGCCAGGACTTCCATGCCCCCGCAGCCTAGCCAGGGAGCAGCTGGCATATCCCACCCTGGCAACATCTCTGGAAAGAACCTCTCCCCAGGAGCTCCCGAGGCCCGCTGTGCAGACCCCGACCTCAGCCCCGGCCCAGGCTCAGCTCCTCCAAGAAAAGAATCAACACCAGGAAAGAGAAAAGCACCCCCTCCGCTTATGGGACTTGGACAGCTGCCCTGCCCCCTCAACCCCAATGAATCTGCCCTCTTCTGGGGACTCGTCCCTCCTTCCTTACCCTTTCCATGGGCTTCTCCACACTCCCCTTGCTGTCGCCTACCCCCTAACCTGCCTGGTTTCCTATGTCCCCAGGATGATGCTTTGGGGTTCACGGTTCTTGTCTGACGAGCACCAGCCTGGGGACACTGATTCTGGCTGGAGGGTCCCCGCTTGCTGCATCTACCTGAGAGTGTGTACTGGCCTTGGGTGGGGGGTTCCCACAGTCTCTGGCTGGCTGTGGAGTTGCAATCCCAGGCCTCCGACCACAGCCCCTCCCCAGCCAGCCCCGGGCCCAGGGCCACAGCAGCTGAGCCTCCCTCTCCCCAGACAGGGTGGCCCTCACAAGTACATCTTCATGGCCTCATGCGTCGTGGGGCAGTAGCGAGCGTGGAGCTGAGCCAGCAGCGCCTGGGAGGTGGCCTCGAAGCGGGTGCCCTGGCTCTTCTTGTTCCACACGTGGACGGCATAGGTGCTGTTGAGCAGCCGGGTCAGCTCCTCGGGACTGACGTCCTCAAAGTACCTCTTCCAGTTCTGCCAGGGGATGGGATAGAAGGCCTCGCGGGGCAGGGTGGTGACGCCGTGGCAGGCACGGGGCTCCCCCAGGCTGCGGATGCCACACCACTTCTTGAAGACCCGTGTGAGCAGCTGGGGGCCCTGGTGGCCCCAGACCCAGCCGTTGTAGTGAGCCACAAAGTCTTGCATGCACAGCGCCATGAACTTGTGCCGCCGCTCAAAGGCCAGGAAAGCGCCGTTGAGGACGTAGCGGGACTGGGTGCCCAGCGTGTTGGTCAGGTTCCGCAGGCTCTTGAGGACGATGAAGTCTGTGTCCAGGTAGATGCCGCCAAACTTCCACATGAGCGCGATCCGGGCGGCGTCTGAGAGCACCGGCAGCCGGTAGGGCTCCCACCGCTGGCGCACAGCTGCGTGCCAGGCAGCCAGGGGCGTGCCGTGGAACAAGGCCCCCAGGTCCAGTGGGCGCATCTGCACATTGGGGAAGCAGCCCAGCAGCGAGATGCCCAGGTGCCGGGGCAGGGAGGCGTTGCCCCCCGGCAGCCCCTTCATCAGGACCACCACCCGGGACTCGGGATGGGCCCTGGCCGCCGACTCCACTGAGCACATGAACAGGAAGTTGGGGTTGGTCCGGTCTGAAGTCTCCAGGAAGAAGATGTTGCCGGGAGGGGGGCTACTGGAGGATGGCATGGGGGGTGCCGGGCGGGGGCAAGGGATGTCGACCGGCAGGCTGTAGAGCTGCCCTTGGCCCTTGGGCTCACCCACAATGTGCCAGTAGATCATGAGGGAGACGAAGAACGTGAACTTGAAGCCGATGATGAAAAGGGTGCAGATCCACTGCCTGGGGGCGCCTCGGAGCAGCCGCAGTGAACAGTCATGGGGTCTGGACATGGTCTCCCCAGGTCACACCAGGAGCCTCCAGCAGAACTGGCTGGTCTGCAAGAGAAAGTACCACATGGGGCCAGCCAGCGGCATTCCTGGTACACAAGAAAGAATGCTCCCCAAGAGCTAACTTGGCTTTAGCAGCCCACAGGGCTCTGGGGCCAGGCAGGTTGGGCTTGAACCCCGGGGGAATCGGGCTGTCAGCTGGGAAATTCGGGGCAAATCTCTTCCCAGAGCCCCACCTCCTTGCTCACCCATAAGATGAGGACAGTGACCCGTGGGCTAAGGTATATGAAGGTGCCTTTCCTTCTCGCAAGCACGCCTTTAGAGCTCCCCAAGGACTGGCTGGTGCCACCTACAACGGGTGGCCATCGCGGGCCCAGGCCAGCATCTGGCACACGCTGGGGTGTGAGAAGTGACGCTTTTGCCATGGGCACACAGGCCGTTCTACCTGGGAGACCCGTCCCCTGCAGCCTGGCAGGGCTGGCAGCCCATGCCCTGAGGCCCAGCTCTTGTACCCCTCACTCCGTTTGGTTCCACAAACCAGGCCTGGCACCCATTTAAGAGGTGACAGCCAGGCAACCTCAGGGATGTTTGGCATCAAGCCTGGGGCTCGAGCAGCTCTCATGCTTGCTGAAGGGGCCAGGAAGGCAAGCTCGCTCACAATCATGACAGGCTGGGCCCAGGCACATGGGGATGCCTGCCGGATCCCAAAGCTCTCTGCCCCTGCCACGATGGGGTCTCCTGGCCCCTGCTCCCCCAGCCCTGCTCTGGGCTGGATTGGAAAGGCACAGGAGCGTGCGCTGTGGCCTGTGACCTTGACTACTATAATTGCCCTTGGACCCTTACTCTCTCCAGGTGCCCGTCAGGTGGCTGGGAGATACCAGGCAGCTTGGTCCCTGTCCCCAAGAGCAGGACCAGCAAATGCCTGGGAGCCTTGGGACCCCACCTCTGTCTGAGCCTGGTGTGAGACCCTGGATAAGACACTTAGTTCTCTGACCCTCCACCTGCAGGAAAGGAGCACTGGAAGCCGCCCAAGCAATGGACTCATTCATTCAATAAATATTGACAGTCTGCAAGGTGGGCGCCAGGTGACTGTCTAAGCATTTTACACATTATCATGTCATTAAATCTTTACAACCACAGTTATGGGCTGAATTGTGTGTCCCCCGAGATATATGTTGAAAACCTAATCCCCATACCTGTGAAATGGAGCCCTGGTGGCATAATGGCTAAGAGCTATGGCTGCTAACCAAAAGGTCAGCAGTTCGAATCCACCAGCTGCTCCTTGGAATCCCTGTGGGGCAGTTCTACTCTGTCCTCACAGGGTCGCTATGAGTTGGAATCCACTGTGAATGTGACCTTGTTTGAAGATTGGGTCTCTGAAGATGTTTTATCAGTTTAAATGAGGTCATATTGGAGTAGGGTGGGTCCTAATCCCATCTGAGTGACTCCTTAAAGGAGAAGAGACACAGAGAGACAGACCCAGAGGGACTACGGCTATGTGAAGCCACGGAACTCTTGCGGCTGCCAGAAGCTGAGAGAGACAAGAAAAGATCTTCCCCTACAGAGGGCATGGCCTGGCTGAGGACACCTTGCATTGGGGCTCGTGGCCTCCAGAACTGTGAGACAATACATTTCTATTGTTTTAAGCCACTGAGTTTGTGGTATTGTGTTATGGCAGGGCTGGGACACTAACACATCACCCTACAGGGTGGGGACCATCACCCCATCTTACAGATGAGGAAACCGAGGCACAGAGTTCTACAGCTGTAAGTGGTATGGCAGGATTTGAACCCAGGTCAGGTGGCTCCAGGGTCTGTGTTCTCAACCACCACACCTCTGCCTGGGAGACACAAGCCAATGGGTCTGCCACAACCTGGAGGAACCGACGCACACAGTCCTGTACTTACCATTGCAGCAACCCCAGCCACCATCCACTCAGCACCTTCTAGGTGTTTGGTGCCTGACTCCCACCTGTCTGGCCCTCAGGAATCACAGGGGCAGGTGCCATCCTTTCTACTTTAGAGGCACAAAGTGTTGAGTGCAGCCTTGGGCTGAGGGGGTGGGAGTCAACCCCCCCCCTCCGCCCAGGGCAGAGGGCACCCTCCGTGGAGTCTCATCACCTGGGGGAGACGCCCAGAGCTGGGTCATGAGCAACTGGTCCACCCTCCCCAGGGCCCAGGGCCAGGCGCAGCCCCGTCCCCGGCTAATAACTGACCAGCCTGGTTGGCCCATGGTGCGAGGCTGGATCCCGGCAGCCTGGCAGCCTCCTGGAGACACGCCCGGCTCAGCAGACCACCTTCTCTGCCAACATGGACACAGCCCTTCCACACGTGATCCGTGCCTGTGAGATCATCTGCAAAGAGGGAGAACAGTGTGAGGTGGGCTGTTTGCACAAGAGGTCTGGTCCCCCCATCTCCCTGCCACATGACTGGATGGGCCAGGGCTTATTTGTTCACTGCCTTGCCCCACGGGGGACGTTTCAGGGTCAGGACCTGCACTGGTGCTTGGCAGAAGGGAAGGGCCAGATGGCCTTGCCCTCAAAAAGCTCCCAGCCAGTGATAGCTGACACTGAAATGGAACAAAGGGCCAGTGGAGCAGAGAGGGGCTTCCTGGAGCAGGTGGGCTTGAGCTGAGCTTGAGGGATGAAGAGGGTGCTAGCCAGATGGAGGCGGTGGAGGCAGCTCTGGACCATGTAAGCATCATGGCCTCTCCCCGGTGCCCGGCACACAAGCAATGTTTGCGAATGAATGGTCTTCACTGATGGGGTGCACATTCAGGTGCATGGGGGGCTGAGAGGTGGGGCAGGAGCAGGGTGTGGGGGGCCAGGGCGGTCACGAAGGCTTGACCCGCCTAGTTCTCTGAGTGGGCTTTGCGTAGTAGGTAGCAAGGGCTTCAGTGGAAGAGTAAAAGGCCCTCCCCTGCTTCACTGGGGGAGGGAAAGACCCTCCCCTGCTCTGTGGGGAGTGGGGGATGCATGCAGCCAAAGTGGGGATGGGAGACCAGCAGGTGGGGTAGGAGATGGGAGGGGATGGTGGGGTGAACATCAGGATTTGGGAGACCCACTTTTCACAGTGGCTGTAACAATGGGCTCAAACAGCAGTGATCGTGAGGATGGTGCAGGACTGGGCAGAGCTTTGTTCTGTTGTACACAGGGTCGCTATGAGTCAGAACCAATCACCTAACAACAACAACAACAATAAACAGGTGCAGGAGGCTGTGCCCATGGGGGGCAGTTCTGGGCATCCACACGCCTCCAGAAACATTCATCTCCATTTCTCAGTCAGGACCCGCCTCTGCGTGGTTCTGAGTGGTGATCCAGGCTCTCCCCCTCTGTAGGGGGTGTGCTCTTCTGACAAAGGCCCATGGCCCAGTGGCAGCCACAACACATGCTCCCAACAGCCACCTCGCACCTTTGCCTCTCCTGAGGACTGGTCCGGGTGGGTGTCCCCTCTGTTCCTGTGACTCAGGCAGGCATCACCCTTGGTGGCTTCCAGACTGTGGGTTTGGTCCTGCTGACAGTCACTCTGGGGATGAACCCCGCTCTTTCCCCCAGTAAAACCAGCCTCCCCAGCTGGCCTCCTGCCCCTTTGGGAACCTCCAGGGATCTCTGTTGCCCATGCTGGCCTCGGGCTACCATTTCCCAGGAAACTCTTGGACCCAAATGTGGGGTCTGAACTTCCTGCCCTGCTTTCTCATGGCTCAGGACACTCTGGAAGATTTGCTCACACTCTTGGGCTCATGGAAGGGAATGACGCCCAGAGAGGAAGCGATGGCTGATGAGCTGGGGGTTACAGCTCATCCCAGTAGGATCCCCTACAGGGCAGCACCCCCCAGCTCCTGGGGGTGGCACACAGATAAAGAGCAGGACAAGGTCTACAGAGAGCTGGGTAAAGCACATCACAAGTACTAGTTAATCCTCACACGACCTAACGAGGAGGGTACTGGCTTGGTGCCAAGGGGGAAACGGAGTGTTATGGATTGAACTGTGTCCCCCAAAACATGTGTTATGAATCCTAGCCTCCATGCCTGTGGTTATAATCCCAGTTTGGGAATGGGTTGTCTTTATTATGATAATGAGACAGGATTAGTGTAGGGTATGTCTGGAGTCAATCTCTTACAAAATATAAAAGGAGCAGATTAAGCAAACAGAGATGGGGAAGAGAGATGCCAAGCCACCTGGAGATCTCCAGGGAAACAGGAACCAGAAGCTGAACAGACAAGGATCTTCCCCCAGAGCTGACAGAGAGAGAAAGCCTACCCCTAGAGTTGGCGCTGTGAATTCAGACTTCTAGCCTCCTAAACTGTGAGAAAATAAATTTGTTTGTTAAAGCCAACCCCTTGTGGCATTTCTGTTATAGCAGAACTAGATAGCTAAGTCACGGAGACACCGAGGTTAAGTGACTTACCCTAGTTCCCACCATAAGGTGGTCCACTTCCCTCCAGCCAGATCCTGTGATCTAAGCAACAGGGACAGGTCCTCCTCTGGGCTCAGGGCAGGGACCTCCACCGCCGCTGGCTCATAACTGAGCAGCCTGGGCAGCCCATCGTGTGGCTGAGCACTCAGTAGGCACTGAGCATCCACAACGTACCCCCAGACACTGATAAGGGCAAGTTTTGCAAAGCCGAGGCCTAGCCCTGGCACCGTGGTTGCCCAAGAAGACCCAGTCACCCAGGGAGGACTGTGAGCTCAGACAGACCATAGCTGAGAGCCAGAGTGATGAGGGGGAAATACTGTAGCTGCGACTTTGTTGAGGCCCTACTATGTGCAGAGACATCATTGCATTTAATCCCTACCACAAATCTCTGGGAGCCCCCAGGTGGTACGAATGGTTAAGTGCTAGGTTACTAATCGAAAGGTTGGTGGTGCAAATCCAGTCAGAAGTGCGTTGGAAGAAAGGCCTGGCAATTTACTCCCAAAAGGCCACAGCTATTGAAAACTCTATGGGACACAGTTCTACTCTGAGACACATGGAGCCATTACGAGTCAGAATCGGTTCAACGGCAACTGGTTATTGGCATTTTTGCAAATCTCTGAGGGAGGTTCACTTTTATGTCTATTTTACCAATGAGCAAACTAGCATACTTGTAGTAACAGAGCGCTCACTCCCTCCCATCCCTTCTGCAGCAGCTCAGCTTGATGGGAAGCTTCTCCTTGACAACGCTGAGACCTTGGAGTCTAAGAGGACCAGCCCATGCACTTGTAGAAGGTTCTGGAAGCTCCTTCATGTCCTTGATGTCATTCTCACATCTGCACTATCACCTCAGGCCCCTCCCCATCACTGCAGGCCCCTCAGCCCTCCAAGCTCTCGCTTACACGGTTCCTCTAGTCTTCAGGGCCTGCCATCCTGCTTCTTCAAAGCCACCCAAACCCTCCTCATTCTTCCAGGCCCAGGTCATCGTGGCCACCTCAGCAAAGCCCTGTCCCACCAGAACTGACTGCCCCACTCTGGGCTCTCACCTCTCTCATCTCCCAGTCTGCTTGTCCTGGAGTCTGTTCCTGCCCCAAGAGCTCCCTGAGGGGAACAGTGATGGTTCAGCCTTGGGTGCCCGTGTCCAGCCCAGACCAGGCATGAGGAGTGGATGCTGGGTGAGGAGCAGGAGACGGAAATGGAAGCACGCTTTCCAGAGCATTGATTCTGAACCAGGCCCTTCACAAACACCGAGTTCCCTCAATTACCCTCTGACATTAACTCTTAGCCCCTTTTAGCAGTAGAGAAACAGCAACTTTTGTCCTTTCTGTTATCGAGACCAAAAGCCTGGGTATCATCCTGGATGCTTCGTTTTTCCTCAGGACCCAAATTCAGTGCATCCTCTGGCTGTACCTTCCAAACAGGACAGGAGCGGACCCCATCTCCCTCTTTCCTTGATGCCCCCTGGCCTGAACCCCATCCCTTCCAGGCCTCCTCACTGCGCTTCTGCTTCCACTTCGGCCCACTGCAGGCTCTCCTCCACAGGAGCCTTATCGTTCCTCCACTCAGACCCTGAGTGACCCGTGTGTCATCACCCCTCACCTCCCTGACCACAAGTCCCACTTCTCTCTCCACTGTCTGCTCTGGCCGGGTCACACCTGGCCTCCTTTGCTCTCTCTCACGCCCCCACCCTGCTGCAGTCTCAGGGCCTTCGCACCTGCTGTTCCCTCTGCTCAGAAGACTCTTCCTGCAGATGTTTCTATGGCTCGTTCCCTTGCGCCCCTCAAGTCTTCACTCAAAAATCATCTTCTCACCGGAGCCTTTCCAACCCCCCATCTTAGTTATCCAGTGCTGCTATAACAGAAATGCCACAAATGAATGGGCTTAACAAAGAGAAGTTTATTCTCTCACAGTCTAGAAGGCTAGAAGTCTAAATTCAGGGCACCAGCTCCGGGGAAGGCTTTCTCTCTGTCAGTTATGGGGAAAGGTCCTTGTCATCGATCTTCCCCTGGAGCTAGAAGTTTCTCAGTGCAGGGACTCCAGGTCCAAAGGGCACACTCTACCCCTGGCTCTTCTTTTTTGGTGGTAGGAAGTCCCTCTCCTTTCTGCTCACTTCTCTTTTATATGTCAAAAGAGATTAACTCAAGATACAACCTAATCCTGTAGATTGTGTCCTGCCTCATTAACAAAACTGACTCTGATCCTACCTCATTAACATCACAGAGGTTAGGATTTACAACACATAGGATAATCACATCAGATCACAAAATGGAGGACAACCATACAATACTGGGCATCACTGTCTAGCCAAGTTGACATATGTTTTTGGGGAACACAATTCAAGCTGTAACACCTCCTAATGAAAATCCCAACCTCCATCACATCATAGCCCCCTACTTTATTTTTCTCCCAAGTACTTATCACTAGAAGCCCTGGTGGTAGAGTGGTTAAAGCGATTGACTGTTTACTGAAAGATTGGCAGGATAAAACTGCAAGCGGCTTTGTGGGAAAAAGATGTGGCAATCTGCTTCTGTAAAGATTTAGTTTTGGAAACCCTATCAGTTGGAATTGACTCGACAGCAGCAGTATTGGTTTTTAGTACATAATGCTAACACATTCCACCACTCATCTGTCAGTTTGTTGTAATGTAGCGGCTTGAGGGTTGCTGTGATCCTGGAAGCTATGGCACGAATACTTCAAATACCAGCAATGGTAGACAGGTTTCAGCAGAGCTTCCAGACTAAGATAGATTAGGAAGAAGGACCTGGCAGTCTAGTTCTGAAAAAAATTAGCCAGTGAAAACCTTATGAATAGCCGTGTAACATTTAGTGCTGGAAAATGAGCCCCTCGGATTGGAAGGAACTCAGAATATGACTGGGGAAGTGCTGCCTCCTCAAGGTAGAGTGGACCTTAATGATGTAGATGGAGTCAAACTTTTAGGACCTTTATTTGCTGATGTGTCATGACTCAAAATGAGAAGAGACACCTGCAAATATTCATTAATAATCAGAACGTGGAATGTGCAAAGTATGAATCCAGGAAAATTGGAAGTTATCAAAAATGAAATGGAACACATAAAGATCAGTATCCTAGACATTAGTGATCTGAAATGGACTGGTATTGCCCATTCTGAGTCAGACAATCATGTGGTCTACTATGCTGGGAATGACAAATTCAAGAGGAATAGTGTCACGTTTATCGTCAAAAAGAACATTTTAAGATCTATCTTGAAGTGCAACGCAGACAGTGATAGGCTAATATCCATATGTCTACAAGGAAGACCAGTTAATATGACTATTATTCAAATTTACATACCAAACACTAAGGCCAAAGATAAAGAAATTGAAGATTTTTACCAACTTCTGAAGGCTAAAACTGATCAAACATATAATCGAGATGCACTGATAATTACTAGTGATTGGAATGCAAAAGTTGGAAACAAAGAAGAAGGATCAATAGTTGGAAAATATGGCCTTGGTGATAAAAACAATGCTGGAGATCACATGATAGGATTTTGCAAGATCAATGATTTCTCCGTTGCAAATATCTCTTTTCAACAGTATAAATGGGGACTATACACATGGACCTCACCAGATGGAGTACACAGGAATCAAATCGACTACAGTTGTGGGAAGAGATGGTGGAGAAGCTCAATATCATCAGTCAGAACAAGGCCATGGGCTGACTATGGAACAGACCATCAATTGCTCATATGCAAGTTCAAGTTGAAGCTGAAGAAAATTAGATAAAGTCAGCAAGAGCCAAAATATGACCTGAGTATATCGCATTGCATTGAGCAAATCTGCTGCAAAGGACCTCTTCAAAGTGCTGAAGAGCAAAGATGTCACCCTGAAGACTAAGGTGCACCTGACCCAAGCCATGGTATTTTCAATCACATCATATGCATGTGAAAGCTGGACAATGAATAAGGAAGACCGAAGAAGAGTTGACACCTTTGAATTGTGGTGTTGGCGAAGAATATTGAATATACCATGGACTGCCAAAAGAACGAACAAATCTGTCTTAGAAACCAGAATGCTCCTTAGAAGCAAGGATGGCGAGACTGTATCTTACATACTTTGGACATGTTGTCAGGAGGGATCGGTCCCTGGAGAAGGACATCATGCTTGGCAGAGTACAGGGTCAGCGGAAAGGAGGAAGACCCTCAAACTAGGTGGATTGACACAGTGGCTGCAACAATGGGCTGAAGCATAACAACGATTGTAAGGATGGCGCGGGACCGGGCAGTGTTTCGTTCTGTTGTGCATGGGGTCGCTATGAGTCGGAACCGATTCGACGGCACCTAACAACAACAACATATCCCACCTGAATTTAGAGACCGTCTCAAGAATAGATTTGATGCATTGAACACTAATGACCGAAGACCAGACAAGTTGTGGAATGACATCAAGGACATCATACATGAAGAAAGAAAAAGGTTATTAAAAAAAGACAGAAGAAAAAAAAGACCAAAATGGATATCAGAAGAGACTCCGAAGTTTGCTCTTAAAAGTGGAGTAGCTACAGCAAATGAAAGAAATGATGAAGTAAAGGAGCTTAACAGAAGATTTCAAAGGGCAGCTCAAGAAGACAAAGCAAAGCATTATACTGAAATGTGCAAAGACCTGAAGTTAGAAAATGACAAGGGAAGAACACGCTTGGCATTTGTCAAGTTGAAAGAACCGAAGTAAAAATCCAAGCCTCAAATGCAATCGTGAAGGATTCTACAGGGAAAATATTGAACGACGCAGGAATCAACAAAAGAAGATGGAAGGAATACACACAGTCACTGTACCAATAAGAATTGGTCAACATTTACCCATTTCAGGAGGCAGCATATGATCAGGAACCAATGGTACCGAAGGAAGAAGTCCAAGCTGCACTGAAGGCAGTGGTGAAAACAAGGCTCCAGGAATTGACGGAACACCAGCTGAGATGTTTCAACAAATGGATGCAGTGTTGGAGGTGCTCATTCGTCTATGGCAAGAAATTTGGAAGACACCTACCTGGCCAACTGCCTGGAAGAGATCCATATTCGGGTCCATTCCAAAGAAAGGTGATCCAACAGAATGTGAAAATTATTGAACAATATCATTAATATCACACACAAGTGAAATTTTGCTGAAGATCATTCAAAAGCGCTTACAGCAGTACATCAACAGGGAATGGCCAGAAATTCAAGCTAGATTCAGAAGAAGACGTGGAATGAAAGATATCATTGCTGATGTCAGATGGCTGAAAGCAGAGAATACCAGAAAGATTTTTACCTGTGTTTTATTGATTATGTAAAGGCATTTGACTAAGTGAATCATAAAAAATTATGGATAACATTGTGAAGAATGGGAATTCCAGACCACTTAATTCTGCTTAGGCGGAACCTCGTACTTAGACCAAGAGGCAGTCCTTCAAACAGAACAAGGGGATACTGCATGGTTTAAAGTCAGGAATGGTGTACGTCAGGGTTGTATCCTTTCACCATATTTATTCAATCTGTATGCTGAGCAAATCATCTGAGAAGATGGACTATATGAAGAAGAACGGGGCATCAGGATTGGAGGAAGACTCATTAACAACCTGTGATATGCAGATGACACAACCTTCCTTGCTGAATGTGAAGGTGACTTGAAGCACTTAACTTTTAAGACGGCACCTCAACATAAAGAAAACAAAAATCCTCACAACTGGATCCATAAGCAACATCATGATAAATGGAGAAAAGATGGAAGTTGTCAAGGATTTCATTTTACTTGGATCCACAATCAATGCCTGTCTTAGTTACCTAGTGCTGCTATAACAGAGATACCACAAGTTGATGGCTTTAACAAAGAGAAATTTATTCTCTCACAGTCTAGGAGGCTAGAAGTTTGAATTCAGGGTGCCAGCTCCAGGGGAAGGCTTTCTATCTCCGTCTGCTCTGGGAGAAGGTCCTTGTCATCAGTCTTCCCAGGTCGAGGAGCTTCTTAGAGCAGGCATTCCAAGTTCAAAGGACACTGTTCTGGCTTTTGTTTCTTGGTGGTATGAGGTCCCCCTGTCTCTCTGCTAGCTTCTCACTTTCATATCTCAAAAAAGATTGACTTAATAACAAAACTGCCTCTAATCTTGCCTCATTAACATCATAGAGGTAGGATTTACAACGCATAGGAAAATCACATCAGATCACAAAATGGTGGCCAACCACACAATACTGGGAATCATGGCCTAGCCAAGTTGACATACATTTTGGGGGGACACAATTCAATCTATAACAGCATCCATGGAAGCAGTAGTCAAGAAATCAAACATCGTATTGCACCTGACTCAAGCCATGGTATTTTCAATCGCCTCACATGCATGTGAAAGCTGGACAACGAATAAGGAAGATGGAAGAAAAATGGATGCCTTTGAATTATGCTGTTGGCAAAGAATATTGAACACACCATGGACTGCCGGAAGAACAAACAAATCTCTTTTGGAAGAAGTACAGCCAGAATACTCCTTGGAAGCAAGGATACCAAGAATTTATCTTACGTACTCTGGACATGTTATCAGGAGGGACCAGTCCCTGGAGAATGACATCATGCTTGGTAATGTAGATGGTCAATGAAAAAGAGGAAGATCCTCAACGAGATAGACATAGTGGCTGCAAAAATGGGCTCAAGCATAACAACATTTGTGATGATGGCGCAGGACCAGGCAGTGTTTCATTCTGTTGTCCACAGGATCGTTACATGTCAGAACCGACGCAACTGCAGCTAACAACAACAAATGCCCTGTGTGTTTTACTTATTTGTTTTGGTTATTTACTTATTTGTTTTGGTTATACCCATTAGAGTATAACTCCATAAGGAAAGGGATATTTTTGTGTTTTGTTCATCAACGACAACAGTGCTGGGTTCTGGTTATGTAATCAATAAATATTGAGTCAGTGAGTGAGCGAGCCAGCCTGTGGGTAAGTGAAGGAGTAAGTGAGTAAGTGAAGGCGTAAATCAATGACTGAGAGAAGCAACGAATGAATGATCAGTGAGTGAGCAGAGCAACGAGTGAGCAAACCAAAGACCGAGTGAATCAATAAGTGAGCAAATCAATAAGTGAGCAAATCAATAGGCATATCAATGAGTGAGCAAACCAATGAGTGAGAGAGTAAATCAGTGAGTAAATGGATCAGTGATCGAGTGATCAGTGAAAGAATGGGCCAATGAGCGAATTAATCAATGAGTGAGTAGACCAATGATTGAGAGAATCAATGAGTGCCCAGGTGAGCCAGGAGGTGAGGAAACTGGGGGTCAGAGAGGTTATGTGAACTGTCTGGGGTCCCCCAGTCCTGAGCGGCAGAGCTGTGACATAAACTAAGAACTGTTTGTTCCCCTGTCCTTTCTAATGCAGGGAGTTGTTATTTTGGTTATGAGTATTTTTAGTCCAACGTGAACCATGCTGATGGGCGAACAGACAGCTGGATGGACAGGCAGCCGCAGAGCGAGACCCTGGCTGTTTGGGGGCCATATCACTGGAAAGATCTGACTCCAGCTCGTTGTGGGGCAGGGTCTGGTCCCATGCTGGAGGCAGGATGTGCTGCTGGAGCCTGCGCCCCACCACAGATGGGGCTGCCAGACTCAGGCCGCGCCATATTTGGTGTTGGAGCCCAAGATCCAGGAATAGAAACTGTGTGGGGGGCCAAGTTGGCTGTAGCCCAATACCCGTGTGACCTCAGGCCCAAAGCATGCACAGGGCCCCTGGATGGGCCTCGGAGCTGCGGCCCAATTCCTGGCCCTCATCAGCTTGGCACAACTCCACCACCTCTTCCTGCCTCTCTGCCTCCAGGCTTACCCCTTCCATCCCTGCTGGGGAGATGTTTCCACTTAGCGAGTGGGCTATGGTAGCTCCCATTGGCAGGACCCTCCACCGTCCATCTCATGCAGGAAGTGAAGGGGGGGAAGAGGACCCAAGGCCTGACCCAACCCTGCTGCCCTGGCCAGCTCTGCAGGCCTGCCTTGGAGAGCATCAGTATCAGGGGACCAGGCCCGAGTGCCTGGAAAAGTCTCTCCAGCCTGTGCTCATCCCCCCTGCATCACCACAGAGCTGGGGCCTGCCTCTGACCCTCTCTGGGTCTCTGGGTCCAGCCCAGCTCAGCCCTGGACTGGTAAACATTATCCAGGCAGAGGCATGGAATGGTCAGACCTGTCCATGCCGGACCCTGCTGCCAGGCTGGGTGCTGGCCAAGGGGTTCCCAGGTGCCAGGTCTGAGCTCTTAGGAATTCAGATGCTCTGATGGGACACAGAGGCCCAGACAGGGAAAGTGACTCAGCCAGGGTCACAGGGCAGTGCAGGGCGGAACCTCCAGCCTTGGGCAGCTCAGAGCAGAACCTCCTGCCCTTTGCTAGGCATCGTGTAGGGTGTGCCTTGTACTTGGGAAGCCTTCTAAACCAAAACCCATTGCCTCGAGTCGATTCTGACTCACAACAACCCTATAGAACAGAGTAGAACTGCCCCATAGAGCTTCCAAGGAGTGGCTGGTAGATTCAAACTGCCGACCTTTTAGTTAGCAGCCATAGCGCTTAATCACTATGCCACCAGGGTTTACAGGAGGTCTTCTGGCAGGAGGTAAGTATCCCTTTGGAAGCCTCGGCCTGGAACGCTGAGCAAGCAGGCATTCGTAAAACCTGGTCCCTTGTTTTTATGTCATCCCCTTCTATGCTTCTCTGTCCTGGAGCCTCAGAACCACTCAGTGAAGGAGCTTCTGTTCTCAAGCCACAGATTGGACACTGAGGCTCAGGGCAGCAGAGTGACCTGCCCAAGGTCACACAGCGGGTCAGCATCGGGACTGGGGTTAGAATCCTGGGTCTGACCCAGAGTCTCAGGGTCTGAGGGCCAACCCTAGGAGGGTCAGGGTGAGACAGAGTTAACTGTGCCCAGAAGCTTAACAAAAGAGGTGTTAAAAGATTACCACCTAGAAGTTGGGTAAACAGGAACCCACCCTGTAAACATAAGATTGAAACAACCCAGGAATAACTACTATCTTCTTCTTCTAGTCCCTTCCTCCTTTACAGCCTCCACACGCACAGACGAACAAAGTGTGACCACTGTTTAACCTTCCTTAGCCCTCTGAAGACGGCTATGTAGCGCCGAAGATCAAGTGTGCTTGCGCTATATCCCATAATAAATGATGCCAAGGGCTGCCGAGAGGACTCCATCTTGAATATCAGCAGGTTCCATCTTAGATTCCAGACGCCTGTGCAACCTAATAGGAAACGCTGGTGGAGTGGTGGTTAAGTGCTACAGCTGCTAACCAAGAGGTCGGCAGTTTGAATCCACCAGGCGCTCTTTGGAAACTCTGTGGTACAGTTCTACTCTGTCCTATAGGGTCGCTATGAGTTGGAATCTACTCCAGGACACTGGGTTTTTTTGGTGCAACCTAATTAGCATACACACCGCCATTCTGAGAAGTACCCGCCCCTTGAAAGAAGCCCACTAAATATTCATTACTCTGTTGTCTCCACCGAACCCACATGAGCCCTAGCCTTACTTCCCTTTTCCAGTCAGTCTTTTGGAGAGGCTTAGATCCTCCCTGACTCTTTTTGCTTGACTCAAGCAAAACAAAGCTTGCTGAAGATAAAATTTGTCTTTCGCATGTATTCTTAGTCAGGAAAAGACAAAGACCCTTTGTGTCAGATTAGCAATTGATAACAAGGGGACTGGAAGCTGAGGAGTAAAGCCAAGTCTGGGGCTGGGAGTGCATGAGCTCACTTAAGAGTGAGGTTTAGCTGAATGCTTCAAAGGTCAGCGGAGCAAGGGCGGGGGTTTGGGGACTATGGCTTCAGGGGACATCTAAGTTAATTGGCAAAATAATTCTATTATGAAAACATTCTGCATCCCACTTTGAAATGTGGCATCTGGGGTCTTAAATGCTAACAAGCAGCCATCTAAGATCCATCAATTGGTCTCAACCCACCTGGATCAAAGGAGAATGAAGAACACCAAGGTCACACAACAACTATGAGCCCACGAAACAGAAAGGGCCACATGAACTAGAGACTTACATCATCCTGAGACCAGAAGAACTAGATGGCGCCTGGCTACAACCGATGACTGCCCTGACAGGGAGCACAACAGAGAACCCCTGAGGGAGCAGGTGATCAGTGGGATGCAGACCCCAAATTCTCACAAAAAGACCATACTTAATGGTCTGACTGAGACTAGAAGAATCCCGGTGGTCATGGTCCCCAAACCTTCTGTTGGCCCAGGACAGGAACCATTCCCGAAGACAACTCCTCAGACATGGAAGGGACTGGACAGTGGATAGGAGAGAGTTGCTGATGAAGAGTGAGCTACTTGTATCAGGTGGACACTTGAGACTGTGTTGGCATCTCCTGGAGGGGGGATGGGAGGGTAGAGAGGGTTGGAAGCTGGCAAAATTGTCACGAAAGGAGAGACTGGAAGGGCTGACTCATTAGGGGGAGAGCAAGTGGGAGTATGGAGTAAGGTGTATATAAACTTATATGTGACAGACTGACTTGATTTGTAAACATTCACTTGAAGCTCAATAAAAATTAAAAAAAAAAAAAGAGCGAGGTTTAGGGAGAAGCAGAGGGCCCAGTGGTGTCCATGGACCAGCGTCCCTGGCTGTATCCCGTAGGGTTTCGAAGCCCCCAGCTAGAAGCTGGCCAATGCCAGGGCCAGGCTGGGGCAGGGCAAGATGTGCTGGCCTGTGACCCCTAACCCCAGACTCCCTGAGGGGGCAAGACACAGGCCCAGGGTCAGATCGGGCCTCCACCTGCTGTGTCATCTCCAGCAGCCCTGACCAGGGCTCAGCCCAGACACAGGCCCTTGGCCTCTGGCAGGGTGACCATGTGTCTCTTGGGTGAGAGCCTGTGAAGAGGGGAGAAAGGGGCTTTCAAGGCAGCCTTTAAGGCTGGCTTTACTGTAGCTGTCAGAGGAAGGGCTTGGGAACATAGCTGGTATCACTGGCTAAGAAGTCAGCGGGCAGATGTGTTTAGAGGGTGTCATGGATTGAATCGTGTCCCCTAAAAAATATGTGTCAAGTTGGTTAGGCCATTATTCCCAGTATTGTGTGGTTGTCCTCCATTTTGTGATTGTAATTTTGTGTTAAGAGGACTGGTGCATGTCTTTCTGTTGGCCACACATTCCTGCTCCCCTGGGCTATACCACTGACTGGAGTGTGTTGCCCTGCAGTATGTGTGTGTGTGTGCACATGCGTGCAAATGTGTGTTTGTAGGTATGTGCATGTGTGTACACGTGTGCATTGCCCCCACCACACTGGGATGCCTTGAGGGCAAAGTCCAGCCTAGGGGCTTAGGCACTGTGTGTTGAATGAGTAATAAAGAAATGTTTTGAAAACTGAGGTGCTGAACTATGAAGCTGCCGAGGTGCTGAACTATGAAGCTGCCGAGGTGCTGAACTATGAAGCTGTCGAGGTGCTGAACTATGAAGCCGTCCTTGGCCCATCCCAGCAGAGAGGGCTCCAAGGCCTGAGAATTGGGAAGCCTGGTCTTGCCTTGACTTACTGTCACTTGTCTTTTCTGGGCCTCAGATTCCAGTCTGTCCAGTGGGGAGGAGGACGGGACTAACCAAACACTCTACAGAACACAAGGACATATGCTGATCAGACTCCTGGATAAGTTAACATCTGGGCAGATACCTGAGGCTCAAAGACTGTTGAGATAGCTGGAGAAGAAGGTCACATGACTAGTAAAAAGCATGGAGTGTAGAATTCGAACCCATGTTCCTCCTGACAGCTTCTGGATCTCTCACTAACCGGCTGCATGATCTTGGGCCCATCTCTTGGCCTAAGCTTCTTCGTCTATAAAAACGAGTGGGGTGAGCTCTCTGGTGTTAGAACTTAGACCCTACTTGGTGTGAAAATCAATCCTCAGAGCTTGGAAGTGAGTCCGCTGTTCCAGTTCTCTCCTAGGCCCCTCTCCCACAGCCTTTCAGGGGATGAATAAATGTATTACTTCTACCCAAGAAATAAGAGTGTTTAGAAGGTGGTAATCACTGTAAGAATGGCTGTTTTGAGATCAGGGGTTACGAAACATCTTTCAAGGTGTTCCGAAGCCAGGAATCAGGCCGGGAGTTGCTTGCTCTCTGGGGGACATTATAAACAGAAAGATGAGGGCAGTGGAGATACGTGCTTCCAATGGGAATAAGGCAGCAGCTGAGCTCTGGATCTTCCCTCTTCTACTACAGTTGAAAGAACAAAGACGCCATGAGCTACGGTTTCACAGAAACTAAAATAAATAAAAATCCACTGCTGCCGAGTCAATTCCAACTCACAGTGACCCCAGAGGACAGAGTAGACCTGCCGCATAGGGATTCCAAGGCCGTAAATCTTTACGGAAGCAGACTGCCACATCTTTCTTCTGTGGAACAGCTTGTAGGTTTGAACCACTGACCTTTTGGTTAGCAGCTGAGTGCTTTCACCACTGTGCCACCAGGGCTCCTTTCAGGTAAACTAGGGGGAGGAAAAGCCACAAACTCCAAATCACATGTAAGTGTCGCCCAAAAACCACCCAAGACTAGCAGATGTGGCAATGAGGTAGGGAAGAATGGTGGTGTGGAGGTGGCTCAATAATGGCTTGGTAGAGGGGTCAGCGAAAAAGGGGAAGACCCTCAATGAGATGAATTGACAGAGTGGCTGCAACAATGGGCTCAAGCTCAACGATTGCGAGGATGGTGCAGGACCACGCAGTGTTTGGTTCTGTTGTACATGGGGTCGCTATGAATCATAACCGACTCGTGAGCACCTAACAACAACAAAGATACAAAAATCATCTTTGGACAGCTAGACAAAAAGATCAAGTAATTATGAAGGAACGAGAAGCAGGTTGGCCCAGACTTCTTAACAGCCACACTTAGTACCAGAAGATAGTGAGGCTGCACCTCCCTAAAGGACTCGCAAGGAAAGAAAGTTTGAGCTGAGGATTTAATACGCAGCCAAGCTGTCCTTCAAATACAAAGGCTATGCATCACTAGTTTCCTTGAGGAAAAGAGAGAACACGCTTCAGCCAACCAAACGATGACCGGAACAACTTCAACAGAAGGACCAGTGATGATCATTGAATATATTTAAATGTATACATATTTTTTAGAAAAGCAGGAATAAGGGCTACAGAATGGAACGCAAATACCGTATACCCCAACAACGTAAAGGAATGATACAATTAACAGAATATTGAGAGGGACATGAGAAAGAAGGCGGAAAATGGAACAAGCTCCGTGACTACCTCATCTTTAATAGTTAGGGGTAAAAGCTAAAAAATCAAAAAGTTGAAGTTTAGACATATTTCAAGAACAAACGTCACTGGTATTTATTACACAAACAACACACTCAAGCACTTTTTTTTTGCCAACTTGCCTTCCCTTCTTAAGCGCTGTGCTAGTTATTTTTTGCAGCAACAAGCAAAAAAAAAAAAATGTAGCACAGTGCATTTACAAAATAACCAGGCTGGGAGGGAAGGCTTGGATGGCAAAAAAAAAAAAAGTATAACACTTGCATTATTTCCATAAAAATACAGTACTTATCCTATTTTACTGATTCTAATCTGCCATCAATTATAAGACGCATCATTAGAGGTCACAGCCATCCAGGCACTGGTATCTAAAAGGCCCAAGAAATGCAATTTTTTCCCATCTCTCCACTGAACTTGAACTTTGGCATACAGCCTTCGGTCCCTCCTGGTTAATCCCTAAAACCAAACGAACCAACCCTGTTGCCATCGAGGCAGTCCTGACTCGTAACGACCCTGTAGGACTGCCAGTTAAGCTGTGTCACTTCGCTTTCTGTTATGTAGGATTTTGAAAGCGCTGCTTCAGACTTATTTGGTGAGATCTTGGAATCACGTCTTACTCCCGCACATACATAAAAAAAAAAAAAAATTTTTTTTTTTATACATAAGAAGGGAATAAATCGGTAGCCAGGTCCACCTGGCTCTCTGCTCCTTCCCTCCATCCCAAAAAGCTTGTGGCCAGATCCCAGTCACATCCACATGGTGTAGTGTGGCCCCTGTGACTGACAGGAGTTCTGTTCCCTCTCGGTGGACCTAGGGGATGGATGGGGGGGTCCTGCTGGCTTTTGCCCAGATCAATCGGCTTTCAGAAATAAACAGGACTAGGGGTTAAGCAGAGCCCTGGTGGCACGGTGGTTAAGAGCTTGGCTGCTAACCAAAAGGTCTGCAGTTCGAATTCGCCAGCTGCTCCTCGGAAACCCTACAGGGCAGTTCTACTCTGTCCTATACAGTTACTATGAGTCGGGATTGACTTAATGGCAACAGGGTTGGTTTGTTTGGTTTTAGTGATTAACCAGGAGGGACCAAAGACCATATGCTGAAGTTCAAGTTCAGTGAAGAGATGGAAAAAAATTGCATTTCTTGGGCCTTTTAGATACCGTTGCCCAGATGGCTGTGATCCCTGTAACACCTGGCACCAAGATGAAGCAAAGAACAAATAACCTGCCTGAGTTTTGGGTCTGAGGTTACCACACTTGGGACCCCTCTATTGTATGGCCCTTCTACTGAATGTATCTTTGGGTTGATGGATGTCGTGTACGCTCCTGGTAGACTTTGCCCCAAGCCCTGACACGAATTGCTGCAATTAGGGCCATTTTAGTGGGCACATGAAAGACTGTGAACCTATTTGACTCATGGGTTGTAGCTAATAGCCTGGCTTCTGATCCGGCAACTGACAAGCCTCAGCCTGATATTTGGATAAAAATCAGTTCTGCTCCTGATAAGCTTTTGGTACCCATGTGGATGTTCACCGGAAAGACCCCTAAGCTAACAGGTGAAACACAACCAAAGAGCAGACTGCACTTGTCAACCAAACACAGAGGACAAAATGTTGTCTGCCCTAGAGCAAGTGAATGTATGGCCGATTGCCTCCGGGGCCCACGAGAGAATGATCCGTGGGGATGCAGACACAATCCTGGACTGGGCCTAGGACTGCCAGTCTGGTGAGAGGATGGCAAACAGCACAGAAACGGTGTCCTGCTGACCAGACCCTGGCCAAGGCTCAACACACTGCCCAGGGACAGATTCCTGGATCATGGAGCCTCCTGACCTATGCCAAAGCGTCCACTGGATCCTGATTGCAGGAGACACTTTCTCTGGGTTTGGCCTAGCCATCCCTCCTCCCTGTGTGTTCCACTGGCTCAGGCCTCACTCCCCAGGCCCCACAAGACCGCAGTAGTTTCCTGTTCAGGTTTCCTGAGCACATTACATCTGACAATGTCCCTGGATTTGAGCCCAAGCTCCAGTCAATGTGCCCAATACTAGGGCAGATGATGGACTCTACCCCAAGCCATGGGGATGACTGAACACTTTAATGGACAGCTAAGGGACAGGTGTACATGGCTGATGGGAAGAGACGAGACAGCCCCAGCCGGCCTACACATCTCAGGCAAACAGTCTGGGGTCTCAGAGCTGCACGGTCCCCAGAAGGGCGCTTCTCACGTGCACCTATGTTGGCCAGGCCGTCTATGAGAAAAGCGTTTCTGAAAAAAGGCTTTTGTCCCTTTTGCATACAACCATAGACAAAAGAGCCGGAGGAGAATAAGAGACAATTGGAAAAAATAATGTCAAGTTTTGATTACTGAACGGGACACACTGCTAGCAAGAAAAAATAATCCCAAATTCTGGCACCTAAGAAGGCATAGAAAAACCAAAAAAAAAAATCAAATGCACTGCCATCGAGTCGATTCCGACTCATGGTGACCCCATGTGTGGTTACAGAGTAGAACTGCTCCATGGGGTCTCCTTGGCTATAATCCTTATGGAAAGGAGCCCTGGTGGTGCAATGGTTAAGCACTCCACTGCTGACTGAAAGGTTGATGGTGTGAACCCACCAGCTGCTCTGTGGCAGAAAAGACTTGGCGATCTGCTCCCGCAAAGATGTCAGCCTAGGAAACCCTGTAGGGCAGTTCGACTCTGTCCTATAGGGTTGCTATGAGTTGGAATTGACTTGATGGCACACAACAACAATCTTTAAGGAAGCAGGCCGCCAGGCCTTTCTTCCATGGCACTGCCGGGAGGGTTCAAACTGCCAACACTTCAGTTAGTAACCGAGCGCCAATAGGAAGAACACTAATAATCTTGGTGCCTTTCCAGGGCAGTGGGAGTGCTCCATTCAGACTGATTGCCAAGCCGACCATCACGCCTGGCAGTGCGGACTCTGAGACAACTACGAGACAACAGGGGAACCCCAGACACTGTCAATACTCGCGAGACTGATAAACTGATGTCACAGGAAAACAGGGCTGCTCAAAACTGCTCAGCAGTCCCCCTGAAATCATGGACTAAATGGAATTCTTTGGAATGGAAGGTCCCTGCATGGTGCAAACAGTTGACACTCAACTACTAACCTAAAAGGGTGGGTGATTTGAACCCACCCAGTGGTGCCACGAAAGAAAGGCCTGGAAATCCTAAAAGATTACAGCTGAGAAAACCCTGTGGAGCAGCTCTACTCTGTAACACATGAGGTCGCCATGAGTCGGGATCAACTTGACAGCAAAGGAATTTTTGGCTTGGAAGCCCCAGGGCAGGAGGCCTCAGGATGGGAGGCTGCATTTAAAGACCTTTTTAACCTGCCTGCTTAATTAATATATGTCCTGCTGGGGTACCCTGACATTGTGCCTTCTGGGACTGTAGTTCTTGCTGGTGTACCCTGACTATTGTGACAATGTCCCAGACCTGGAAGGCATTCAGGCTGGCTTCGACTTGCTGGCCAGAGTTGTACTGGGCCTGGGCTGATGCCTCAGGCCAGAAAAGAAACATCCACACAGGAACTTAAGGAGGAAGCCCCCTAGCTGTCTAAAGTCAGACCCATTAAGTCCATGGTGGGGTGGCCCATGTTTCTCTCTCTCTCACCCTCCCTCCCTCTCTCTCTTTGTCTCCTGAAGAATTGAGGGGTGGAGTTGAGGCACTGGTTCCTGGTTAAACACCCGTACCACCGGCAATTTCAAAGGCTCTACTTGACAGGCCTCAGGGGAAAGCTGCCCTCCCTCACCTGGCTTGGTGTACGGCCAAGGTATTAGTCTCTGAAGGGAGTCAACCAAGGGCTCAGCCCCCAAATGGTGTAGGGAAGTGACGTCTGTCAGGAGTTGTGCACCGTTCTGCAGACATGCAGCTCACTGTCTAGAATGGGCGACGGGCATATCAGGACTGGTGACCACTTTGCTTCCTTTTTCTGGTATCCCAGGGACTGTCGGGGGTGGACTGTCAGGAGGGTAGTCTGCCGGGGCCCCTGAGACTCCCACCACCAACAACAAAAACACCAGTTGCTGTCAATTCTGACTCATGGTGACCCCGTGTGTGTCAGAGTAGAACTGTGCTCCATAGGGATTTCAGCGGTGGGTATTTCAGAAGTAGATTGCCGGGCCTTTATTCCAAAGCAGCTCTGGGTGGACTTGAACCTCCAACCTTTCAGCTAACAGCCAAATGTATTAACCATTTGCACCACCCAAGGATTCCATGACTTTCACCTGGACCAGAATCAGGAGCCTTGGGCCTAGGATGTTCCTTGACGACAGAGCCAGGGCACTGAGACTTTCTCTCTGTTTCTTCTCCTTATTGGGGAAACTCCCTCCTTGTTCTGGGTACACAATAAACTCTCTCTCTCTCTCTGTGTCACATGGCGCTTGGCCAACCCCTCTTCTGTGTCTGTTCCCAGCAGGGAGGAAACAATGTCCTTCAACTGTAGCATGAAAGAGGGGCACATGCAGACCACCAGCCCTGTGTCAGCTGCAGGGGTTGGCGTGCTGGCCTTGCGAGATTGACACCCACTATGTGAGTAAAGCACTATTCCATCTAGAGCCTGTGTGTGATTCATGTCCTTCTTGGTGACCTCAGACCTTGGCTCAACGTTCCGGTACAGCCAGCCAGGTTGACACACATCTTTTTGGCAAGGCTGTGGGGAAACAGGCAAACGCCCACCCTGTAGGTAAGTGAAGTTGTACGAGGCCACAGGAGGCTGGCTCCTCATCAGATACAATCATAACCGGCAGATGAAATGCTCCCAACAAGGGCTTCTAGAAATCTCCGCCTGAACTAGGAGAGTCCTGAGATCGCCCCACTCGGAGGAAAGTGCCATCTCGCCCAACTTGTTCCTTCTTTACAGTCTTAGAGATAAAATACCGTTGACGAACGCACAAATTCATCTTAGAAGAAATACAACCAGAATGCCCCTTAGAAGCAAGAATGGAGAGACTTCATCTTGCTTACTTCGGACATAACATCAGGAAAGACCAGTCACTAGAAAAGGACATCATGTTTGGTAACGTAGACTCGAAAAAACCAAATCCATTGCCATTGACTCGATTCTGACTCATAGGACAGAGTCGAACTGCCCCATAGGGTTTCCAAGGCTGTAATCTTAGGAAGGCAGACTGCCACATCTTTCTCCCACCAAGCAGCTGGTGGGTTTGAACTACCAACCTTTTGATAAAGTAGAGGGTCAGCGAAAACAACGGAAACCCTCAGTGAGATGGATTGACCCGATAGCCACAACGGACTCAAGTATACCAACAATCATGAGGGTGGCACAGGATCAGGCAAGGCTTTGTCCTGTTATCCATTAAGGTTGCCGTGAGTCAGAGCAACTGGACAGCAACTAACAATTACAACAAAGAAGATTAAAAATAACTGCCAGCAAAAAGGAAACCCTGGTGGCGTACTGGTTAAGTGCTACAGCTACTAACCAAAGGGTCAGCAGTTCAAATCCGCCAGCAAAGGGTCGGCAGTTCAAATCCGCCAGCAAAGGGTCGGCAGTTCAAATCTGCCAGGCGCTCCTTGGAAACTCTATGGGGCAGTTCTACTCTGTCCTATAGGGTCGCTATGAGTCGGAATGGACTCGACGGCACCGGGTTTGGTTTTTGTTGCTCAACCAAGGGACCTGGTTTCTATCGTCTACCCACTTACTGTATGACCTTGGCATTTGACATCCCACCCCCAATTTTGAGCCTCAATTTCATCATCTATAAAATGAAAGATGTGGAAAAGACACTTGCTAAGCACCTTTCTAGAAAGACCCCTCTAGTCTGGTCTCCTTGGCACCAGCTCTGCCCATTCTATCAGAGGTAGCCATCACTGACCTTTTGAGACAGAGTGCTCAGTGTCATCTGCTCCTTGGTGACAAGGCCAACGGCACAGAGAATGAGGTCAGAAGGGACCATGGTTCACAGAGAGAATTCCTGCTCAACTTGACACAAAAAGTCACTTTGGAAAGAAATCAGGCAAGCCCTCAGCACTTACACACCTTGATCATTCGTTTCACAAATGTTTGAGCACCTACAGTGTACCAGACTCCCTGTCAAGGTCTGGGAGTACACACAGCAGTGAACAAAGCAAAGCCCTGGGCTTCATAGACCTGATGTTCTAGAGGAAGAAATTAACAACAACAACAAAAAAGAATATATCAGGTGGTGATGTGTGCTACAGAGAACAGCTTAGCAGAGTAGGTGGACTGGGGGAGCCACGGTGGGGAGTCGGGGTGCCACTTGACCCAGAACAGTTAGGGACGGCCTCACAGGGAGGAAGTGAGGGAGCAAGGACTAGGGCTATCTGGGAGAAGCATGTCTCAGGAAGTGAGTGCAAAGGCCCTGGGGTACATGTGCCTGGGTGCTCTCAAAACAGCAAGGAGAGGGGTGCCGGGAGAGGAGATTGTAGAAGTAATAGGAGACCCAGCTATGGGGACCTTGAAGGCCACTGGGAGGACTTCTCTTTCTCTGAGTGGGATGGGGTGCCATTGGCAGGTTTTGAGCAGGTGCGTGCTATGGTTGACTTATGTCTTAAAGGGATCCTCCTGGCTGTTTTTTGAGAATAAACCACAGGGGCAAGCGCGGGAACAGGACAGTTGTAAGGCCATTCTGAGAAATGAGTGGACAGGTATGGGCGTGGAGTGGGGTAGTAGGAAATAGGGAGGTCCCTTCCCTTTGGACAGATTTTCCACGTCCTCCTCCCCTGACAGATCCACGGCCGCAGCCCGGCTCAGGTCAGTCTTGGGAGGGGTTGGGGGGGTTGTCTGTCTGCTTGTCTCTCTCTCTGGACCTTCCATCCCAGCCTCCTCCCTGGCCTCTCTTTCTCAGCCACCAGCCAGGTTCCCCACCCCATGCAATGCTGAGGCCCTTTGGGGACTTTGTATTCAGCCCCTGAGCCTTTCCTGGCCACCATACCCGGTAGTCAGACAAGCCAACCGCCTCGCCATCGCTCAAACCCACCAGGCTCTGGGAAATCTCTGGGAATTTCAGGATTTCTCAATACACTCTTCCTGATTCCAAAATGCCCCTCCTCTTCCCCCCCTCCCAAAAAAAAACCTCCTCACCACAAGACATAAGAAGAGCTGCCGTTGCCAAGATCTGTTCATGGTCAGTTGCCCTGCCAAGCTGTTATGGGTTGAATTGTATTCTCCAAAAATATAAGTTTTAAATCCTAGCCTCTCTGCCTGTGGTTATAACCCCTTCTGGGAGTGGGTTGTCTTTGTTTTGTTAATGAGGCAGGATTAGTATAGGGCGTATTTTGAGTCAGTCTGTTTTGAGATATAAAGAAGATTAAACAAGGGAGCAGAACAGAGATGGGGGAAGACTGAGATGCCAGGACAAAGGAAGATCTCCAAGGAACCAGAAGCTGAAGAGGTAAGGACCTTCCTCGAGAGCCAAGAGAGGGAGACTTCCCCTAGAGCCACTGGCGCTCAGCATTCGGACTTCTAGCCTCCTAAACTATAAGGAAATAAAGTCCTGCTTGTTGAAGCCATCCACTGGCGGTACTTCCGTTCTAGTGGCGCTAGATGACTGAGACACAAGCACTGAGGGTTCTTGTCTCATTTGTCCTCACATCCACCATCAGTCCCCACGTTAGAGGAAAGGTGACTTCCCCCAAATCACAAGGCTGGTAATAGTGACAGGCAGGATTGGAGCTCAGGTGTATCTGCTCCCCAAGTCTCAGGCACCCCTTCCTCAGGAGACGTCAGTGAGCAAGGCAGGCCACCTCCAGGGAGTCTGCCAGGTTCCAGGACCACTCCCATGTGGCCAGGCATGTACATGCCAGCACACAGTAGGAGTTCATGCCTACCTTCCAAAGGAGCAGGTATGTAAGCAGCATCCCCCAAACCCTGGGCCTCACCCACAGTTAGACCTGAGGTAGTGGTCAGAAGCTGCTGGCCCCCAGGCTTGAGCCCTACACAGAAAGACCAGGGTAAATTTAGCCTTGGAGGACCTGGGGAGCAAGGGCGAATGGGCGCCGAGCTGGATGCTGACCACCTGGCTTTGGGAAAGGACCCACTCAAACGAAAGAAGAGTTAAAAACCCCGAAAAACCCATCAGGGGCCTGGTGTGAGTAGGTAGACCACAGGTATGGGATGATTAAGCAGTCAGGAATACAGGGAAGCCAAGACTTGACAGGAAAGCTGACCACCTCCCAATTGCTGAAACACACCAGCTCTGGAAACTCCAGGCTTTTGCAATACAGTCAGTTCCTGGGTGATGCATTTAGTCAATGTGCCTGGCTGCTAACCAAAAGGTCAGAAGTTCGAGTCCAACCAGACACACCTCAGAAGAAAAACCTGGCAATCTATTTTGAAAATTAGCCATTGAAAACATCATAGGCACAGTTCTCCTCTGACACACACAGGGTCACCATGAGTAGGAATCCACTCACCAGCAGCTGGTTGGCAATACACTCTTCCCTCTTCCCAAAATGTCCTTCCCTGCCTCCCTTGCCCAGGAGCCTCCTCGCCATAATAGGTAAGAATAGTTGCCATTTGCCAAGAATTCACCAAAATGCTAACAGGGCTATTCCTCGTTGTAAGGATTATGGGTGATTTTGTTTTGTCTTCATACCATTCAATAGTGTTGACATGCTTTTTACAATGCACATATGTGAACATTAGCCAATGGTAGTTGACTGTGTTGGCAACTGGTTTGGTTTTGGTTTCACGTGTGTGTACGTGTGTGTGTGTGTGTTTGTGTGTGTGTATGTAGGGAGGGGTGCCCAGCGACCCTGCAGTGAGTGGACCTATCATTTGCCCTTTATCTTGAAGCCAGTATGGAGGCTGAAGACTTCAGGCAGGGGTGTGGTGTGGTCGGTCTTCCTGTGACCTTGGCACAGATGATACTGTATTAGCATTTTGGTAGATTCTTTCTATTCCTCTCCTGATGCCTCCATTCACATAGAGCAATGTTTAGACAGAGCCACAGGCAGACACACAAAAGGAGATCCTATGAAACATTGGTCTTTTCTTTCTTTCCTGTCTTTTCAATGACCTCTTGCTTTCTTCATGGATGATGTCCTTGCACAACTCGTCTGGTCTTCAGTCACTGCTGTTCAATGAGTCAAATCTATCCTTCAGATGGTCTCTAAATTCAGGTGGGATATACTCAAGGTCATATTTTGGCTCTCATGGACTTGCTCTGATTTTCTTCAGTTTCAGCTTGAACTTGCATATGAGCAATTGATGGTCTGTTCCACAGTCGGCACCTGGCCTTGTTCTGACTGATGATATTGAGCTTTTCCATCATCTCTTTTCACAGATGCAGTCAGTTTGATTTCTGTGTGTTCCATCTGGTGAGGTCCATGTGTATAGTTGCCGTTTATGTCAGAGGAGCCTCTGAAACTTGCTCTCCAAGGTCGAGCAGCTAAAGCAAAAGGAAGAAATGATGAAGTAAAAGAACAGAACAGATGATTTCAAAGGGCAGCTCTAGAAGACAAAGTAAAGTATTATAATGACATGTGCAAAGAGCTGGAGATAGAAAACCAAAAGGAAAGAACATGCTCGGCGTTTCTCAAGCTGAAACAACTGAAGAAAAAATTCAAGCCTTGAGTTGCAATAGTGAAGGATTCCATGGGGAAAATATTAAACGATGCAGGAAACATCAAAAGAAGATGGAAAGAATACACAGAATCATTATACCAAAAAGAATTAGTTGATGTTTAACCATTTCAAGAGGTGGCATATGATCAGGAACTGATGGTACTGAACGAAGAAGTCCAAGCTGCTCTGAAGGCATTGGCAAAAAACAAGCCTCCAGGAATTGATGGAATATCAATTGAGATGTTTTAACAAACAGATGCAGCACTGGAGGTGCTCACTCTTCTATGCCAAGAAATACGGAAGACAGCTTCCTGGCCAACTGCCTGGAAGAGATCCATATTTATGCCTATTCACAAGAAACGCAATTCAACCAAATGTGGAAATTGTAGAACAATATCATCAATATCGCACACAAGCAAAATTTTGCTGAAGATCATTCAAAATCGGCTGCAGCAGTATATCAACAGGGAACTGCCAGAAATTCAGGCTGGTTTCAGAAGAGGACATGCAACCAGGGATATCATTGCTGATGTCAGATGGATTCTGGCTGAAAGCAGAGAACACCAGAAGGATGTTTACCTGTGTTTTATTGACTATACAAAGGCATTCAACTATGTGGATCATAACAAATTATGGATAAAACTGCGAAGAATGGGAATTCCCAAACACTTAATTGTACTCATGAGGAACCTTTACATAGATCAAGAGGCAGTTGTTTGGACAGAACAAGGGAATACTGAGTGGTTCAAAGTCAGGAAAGGTGTGCCTCAGGGTTGTATCCTTTCACCATATTTATTCAATCTGTATGGTGAGCAAATAATCCGAAAAGCTGGACTATACGAAGAAGAATGGGGCATCAGGATTGGAGGAAGACTCATTAACAACCTGCGTTATGCAGATGACACAACCTTGCTTGCTGAAAGTGAAGAGGGCTTGAAGCACTTACTGAGGAAGATCAAAGACCACAGCCTTCAGTATGGATTGCACCTCAACATAAAGAAAACAAAAAGCCTCACAACTGGACCAATGAGCAACATCATGATAAATGGAGAAAAGATTGAGGTTGTCAAGGATTTCATTTTACTTGGATCCACAGTCAACACCCATGGAAGCAGCAGTCAAGAAATCAAGAGACGCATTGCATTGGGTAAATCTGCTGCAAAGGACCTCTTTAAAGTGTTGAAGAGCAAAGATGTCACCTTGAAGACTAAGGTGTGCCTGACCCAAGCCATGGTATTTTCAATTGTACCGTACGCATGTGAAAGCTGGACAATGAATAAGGAAGACCGAAGAAGAGTTGACACCTTTGAATTGTGGTGTTGGCGAAGAATATTGAATATACTATGGACTGCCAAAAGAACGAACAAATCTGTCTAGAAGAAGTACAACCAGAATGCTCCTTAGAAGCAAGGATGGTGAGACTGCGTCATACATACTTTGGACATGTTGTCAGGAGGGATCAGTCTCTGAAGAAGGACATCATGCTTGGCAGAGTACAGGGTCAGCGGAAAAGAGGAAGACCCTCAACGAGGTAGATTGACACAGTGGCTGCAACAATGAGCTCAAGCGTAACAATGATTGTTAAGGATGGCTCAGGACCTGGTAGTGTTTCGTTCTGTTGTGCATAGTGTCTCTATGAGTCGGAACTGACTCGATGGCACCTAACAACAACAACAACATGAAACATTATCCTGCACCTTGTTTTTTTATTTAAAAATATGCCAGACCCTTGTGTTCTACTAGAATGTGGTAACGGTTGCACAACTATATACATTTCCCAAAACTCACCGAGCCGTATGCATTTACCGATGCATGATGTGTACCTCCAGAGAGCTGTTTGAAAATACATGCCATGCCCTCCACATTGTGTGGGTAAAGACAGCTCTGCAGCCTAATTGCCCAGGGCTATGCTGTATCCCATCAGCTGACAGCTCCAGCCTTCACTACACCAGTTTCTCATCTTGACTGTTGGAAAGATTGTTTCCACCCCTTTGCTTTATCAGCACCCACCCCAGGGCACTTCTTTCCAGACTTCTACAGGACTGTCCTAGAAGTGAGCCTCAGGGTCAAAGGAAGGGAGATCCAAAGGCTAAGGGCGCCTATTACTGACCTGTCTCCAATAAGCCTTCAAAAAGTCCACATCCGCTCCCAGGGCTCCCCAAAACCTTGTCACCCAGGGGTGACAACTTCTGTCCTCTCTACAAACCTGGTGAGAGACAAATGAGAACCCTGCTGTTGTTTCTCCTTCCTGGCTTGCATTGCTGGTGAGGCACAACGTCTTCCCACGCATTAACATTAATTAAGAGCTCACTGTCACACTGGAAGCTAAGTAGTACAGTAATAACAACCAAAAAAAAAAAAAAAAAACACACAAACCCAGTGCCGTTGAGTCGGTTCCAACTCATAGCGACCCTATAGGACAGAGTAAAACTCCCTCATAGAGTTTCAAGGAGTGCCTGGCGGATTCAAACTGCCCACTCTTTGGTTAGCAGCCATAGCACTTAACCACTACGCCACCAGGGTTTCCAGGAGCAACAACAGCAAGTATTTTTTGAGAACTTACCACATGCAACCTCCGGTCTTCATGGTTTTCCTGTAGTCACTTGTTTATAACACCCCCATGCAGCAGGTGCTCTTATTGTTAACTATGGTTTCAGAGTTGGGGAAACTGAGGCACAGCTGGGCAGTAGCAGAGCTGGAATCCAAGTACCTTTTGCCAAGTGAAAGGAGTCTGCATGTGGCCCAGCCCAGCTCACCTGGGACTGTGCTGGGGCTAAGGGCTCAAAACTCATTGTAATAAAGAGGAACTTGACTGTGAGTCTCAGTTTTCTCATCTATAAAATGGGAACAACAGGCAAGGACAGCTGAGAGGATTAAATGAGATTAGGTAACAAAGTGCCTGGCACCTAGCAAGGGCTCAATAGATGGAAGGTCCCACCCCAACTCAGAGGTTGCCTTGGAGACTGTGGGAAGGCTACAGACAACTGGGTTGGGGGAGCTGCTCTTTCAAATGGGGCCTGTTCAGACAGTGTGAGTCCGAGGATGGCAAAAACCACTGTTATGAATTGAACTGTGTCCGCTCCAAAATATATCCTAACCTCTGTGCCTGTGGTTATAATCCCATTTGGGAATGGGTTATCTCTGTTATGTTGATGAGGCAGGATTAGTGTAGGGCATGCCTTGACTCAATCTCTTTTGAGATATAAAAGAGATTAAACAAGTGAGCTTGGAAGCAGAGAAGGGGGAAGATAGATTCCAAGTCACATGAAGGTCGCCCAGGAGCAGAAGCTCAAAAGAGACAAGGGCCTTCCTCCAGAGACAGAAAGCCTTCCCCTAGAGCCAGCACCCTGAATTTGGACTTCAAGCCTCCTAAACTGTCAGAAAATAAACTTCTTGTTTGTTAAAGCCACCCCCTTGTGATATTCCTGTCACTTCAGCACCAGGTAACTAAGACAGCCACTTTTCCTGTTCTACTTTCACATGCCTGTTCTTCTGGCTCCTCTGTGCCAACAGCCAAATGCAGCTCAGTGAACTACTTAACATGGCCCTTCTAGCCAGAGTCTTTGTAACTCCCACAAAATGACTGAGTGGGACTACACAAATGAGGTCTATGGAACCCTAACAAGGGGACTGGTCAGTTTTGCCATCCTGCTGGGCTTGAAAGGAGACACTGAGAAGGTAGCTGCAACCTGGAAGACAGAGCGGGGAGTGGTAACACCAGAGACGGCAAGAAGCAGCAGCAGAGAAATTGCAGCAGCAAAGGCAGTTGAGTGAGAAAGCCAAGCACTTTCAGGCAGGAGGCTTGCTGATGGAGTAGGGTGCCTCCAGGCACTTTGTGGAGCTAGGTTTGCTGACTTGAGGAGCTACAGCACGGTACCTTCGGGCTGAGATTTACTGGCAGAGTGGGGTAAGTTAAAAGAGCTTTCTAATACTTGCCTGAGCAGGGCAGAGGCCAGGCCAAGGGGCCAAGGGCCAGGGAGAAAGCTGCCTGTGGGCACGCTGAGAAGCAACAGTCTTGACCAGAAGCACAGTATCCTGAGCAGATCTGAACCTGAACTCTAATCTGTTACTGCCTTAAGCTAGACTGTATGAAGAAAAACGTGGCATCAGGACTGCTGGAAGGCTCATTAACAACCTCCAATATGCAGATAACACAAACTTCCTTGCTGAAAGCAAAGAGGACTTGAAGCACTTACTGATGAAGGTCAAAGACTATGGCCTTCAGTATGGATTACTGAACTCAACGTAAAGAAAACAAAAATCCTCACAACTGGATCTATTAAGAAAACATTCTACATCTCACTTTGGTGAGTGGCATCTGGGGTCTTAAACGCTAGCAAGCGGCCATCTAAGGTGCATCAGTTTGTCTCAACCCTCCTGGAGCAAAGGAGAAGGAAGAACATCAGAGATGCAAGGCAAAACATGAGACAGAAAGGGTCACAGAAATCAGAGACTACATCTAGCCTGAGACCAGAAAAACTAGATGGTGCCCGGCGACAACCAATGACTACCCTGACAGAGATCACAACAGAGAATCCCTGAGGGAGCAGGAAAGCAGTGGGATGCAGACCTCAAATTCTAGTAAAAAAGACCAGACTTAATGGTCTGACTGAGACTAGAAGGACTACAGAGGTCATGGTCCCCAGATCCTCTGTTAGCCCAAGACTGGAACCATTCCCAAAGCCAACTCTTCAGACGGGGATTGGACTGGACTATAAGATAGAAAATGATACTGGTTAGGAGTGAGCTTCTTGGCTCAAGTAGACACATGAGATTATGTGGGCATCTCCTGTCTGGAGGGGAGATGAAAAGGCAGAGGGGGACAGGAGCTGGCTGAATGGACACGGGAACATAGGGTGGAGAGAAGGAGTGTGCTGTCTCATTGGGGGGAGAGCAACTAGGAGTACGTAGCAAGGTGTATATAAATTTTTATATGAGATATTGACTTGATTTGTAAACTTTCACTTAAAGCATGATAAAAAAAATTTTTTTTAAATCCTCACAACTGGACCAATAAGCAACATCGTGATAAACAGAGAAAATAATGAAGTTGTCAAGGATTTCATTTTACTTGGATCTACGATCAACACCCACGGAAGCACAGTCAAGAAATCAAACGATACATTACACTGGGCAAATCTGATGCAAACGACCTCTTTAAAGTGTTCAAAAGCAAAGGTGTCACTTTGAGGACTAAGGTGTGCCTGACCCTAACCATGGTATTTTCCACTGCCTCATATACATGCAAAAGCTGGACAATGAATAAGGAAGAGAGAAGAAGAATTGGTGCCTTTCAATTACAGTGTTGGCAGAAAATATTGAACATACCACGGACTGTCAGAAGAACAAACAAATCTGTCCTGGAAGAAGTACAGCCAGAATGCTTCTTGGAAGCAAGGATGTTTAGACTATGTCTCACATACTTTGGATGTGACATCAGGAGGGACTAGTCCCTGGAGAAGGACGTCATCATGCTTGGTAAAGTAGAGGGTAAGGGAAAAAGAGGTAGACCCTCAATGAGATGGATTGACACAGTGGCTGCAACAATGGGTTCAAACATAGCAACGATTGTGAAGATGGTGCTGGACCAGGCAGTGTTTCTTTCTGTTGTCGTAGAGCTGCTATGAGTCAGAACCAATTCAATGGCTCCTAACAACAGCAACAATTTTTCTAAGTATTGTCTGTAAGCTCTGTGTTCAAGGAAGCATCAAACTCAGGAGAGGAAAGCGTACAGGCGGTACCCTGTCCCGTCTGGCACACAGTAAAGGGAAAGATGGTGTCGGAATTGGTAAAAAAAAAAAAAAAAAAAGGCTGGTGAGAGTCTGTATGTCTGTCTGACCTTCGCCTCTCAGGAATTAGCCTTAGGCTGTTGATGTTGATCTTGATTCTCCTTCTGCCTTGTGAAGTTAGAGGTCAGACACCTCTGACATTTTTACAGCATGAAACCCATTAGGCTGTGGCTGCCCTCTGGCTGCTTGCAGGGTACAAGAGCGTGGGCACTGAACCCATCGGGACAACAAACGGAAGTGGACAGGAGAGGAAAAGACATTACCCCCCATGGACCAGACAAAGGAATAAGGGTGCCACTTCCCGGTCTTACAGAAATGGAGGCTCAGCAGGGAGGAAAGTAACCAGGTTGTGCAGTCAGTACGTCTGGTCACTATGGGCAGAGCTCAGTTTGAACCCAGCCCTGCCGCTCATCAGCTGCTGAGCCCTGAAGACGGCACTTCCCCTCTGAGGTCTGTGAAGTGGGGTGGTAACATCTGCCACCTCCCGGGGGACGGCCACCTAACAGCCTAGCCCAGCAGACAGAGAAAACTCCGGGCAGCACAGAGCCAGCCCGGGATCTGAGGTCTGAAAAGCCTCCTTCTCCACTGAGCCCTCGCCTCTCCCTAAGATCATAGCCCACGAATGAAGCGTCCTCCCGGCCCCCTCCCCCACCCCGTCTTTGGTCCCCACCAGCTCAGAATGACTTAGGGCACTGCCTGCATCCGCTGGGACTTCATCTAGCGACCTGCCCTCCTCCTGGGATTCCGCTGCCCCGCTCCTGTCGCTATCCCAACAGCTTATAAACACAGCCTTTCCCGACTGAAGAGCACACACACATAAAAACCAAAAACAAAATTTACTCCTCAAACACGTACACAGGTAAGAGCAACAATAAAAGCCAAACGACAATCTGGGAGAAAATCTTTGTAACAAAGAGGCCAGAGGAGGGACAAATGCCTCACCGATGAGCTTAACCAAATCAGCAAGAAACACACAAAGATCCTCAATGTTCATACTCCTTGACCCGGTAATTTCTGGAAATAATAAGAAACGCAGATGATACAGGCAATCCGTTTAAAACAAATGTGTGTGTGTGTGGGTGTGGGTGTGTGTGTGTGTGTATCCGCCGCCGCCGCCGCCAACTGTCAAGCCAATTCCAGCTCATGGCGACCCACGTGTGTCAGAGTAGGGCTGCGCTCCACGGGTTTGCAGTGACTGGTTTTCCGGAGATCACCAGGCCTTTCTTTGGGGGCACCTCTTGGTGGCCTCCAGCCTCCAACCTAGTGGTTAGCAGCCAAGCACACTAACTACTGGCACCACCCAGGGGGACTCTGTGTGTGTGTATGTATTTGTGTGTCTATATAAAACCCAAACCCGTTGCCATCGACTCAGCAACCGTATGGGACAGAGTAGAGCTTCCCCCGTAGGGTCTCTGAGGAGCAGCTGGGGGATTGATCTGCTGCTGACCGTGTGGTTAGCAGCCAAGGTCTTAACTACTGCCGCCAGGACTCCACACATATGGATATACACATACACATATATTTACACATGGAGCCTGGTGAAGTGGTTCAGAGCTTGGCTGCTAACCGCAACGTCAGCCGTTCGAGTCCACCAGCTGCTCCTAGGAAACCCTATGGGGCAGTTCTACTCCCTCCTACTAGGTCACTATGAGTCCGAATTGACTTGAAGGCAACAGATTTGGTTTGGTTTTTTAGCTACATATGTATATATACAACAATAGACTCAAACATACCAACAACCGTGAAGATGGCACAGTACATCTGTTACACATTTCCTTCTGTTATACATAAAGTCACCATGAGTCCGAACCCACTCAACAAGCAACTAACAAAGACAGAAACATTTGGGGGGAGGGACTCAAATCCACTATAATAAAAGAAAAGCAAATTCAGGAGTCCTGCCCAGTTGTCAGTGACCACTCCTTTCTTTGAGACCTGTTGTTGGTGTGTGCTGTCAAGTCAATTTCAACTCATAGCAACCCTATAGGACAGAGTAGAAGGGCCCCATAGGGTTTCCTAGGCTATAATCTCTGCAGGAGCCGATCACCAGGTCTTTTTTCCCATGGCGCCAGGGGCGGGTTCAAACCACTGACTTTTTGGTTAGCAGTGGAGGACATACTCATTGCATCACCAGGACTCCTTCTTTGGGACCTACCCAACCTCCTTAAAGACAAAGCCTTGGCTGCCCCACCCCCAGCCATGGCTGATTAGAAAGGGAGGGCACCTGAGCCAAATTATGCCAATCGGACGTTTCTTCTGGACTTTCGAACTGGGACTCAAAGAGCCATTTTCTGTGTGGCTGAAGTGCTGAGACGGTGCCAGCCTGGCCCGTGGACTGATGGAAGCAGGGTAGTTCACAAAGAGGAGCGGGAAGCCGGCATCATGAGCAACGCTGGCAATAGGAAGGAGCCAGCCTGACTTCAGGCTGTTCCCACTGGGACACGCTGAACATTATAGTAAATTCTGCCCCTCCGCTCAGCCAGCCAGAACAGGTTTCGGTTACTTATAGCCCAAGAAGCTTGATGGATACAAATGAGCAAATGTTTTTCACCCTTTGCATCAATTTAGAGGTCTTTAAGCTGATAACACTCAAGGCTGGCCAAGGTAGGTGTGCCCACCCACAGCTGAGGAAGTCTCATTGGCCCTGTCCCTCTGGGAAGCCAGCTGACTCCTGGTACAGCCATTCAAGAACTTCACACATATTGACTACCAGGCAATTCTCTTTCCAGAAAAAAATCGGCAACACATAAATTCATGCACAAATTCAAAGTCACTTTATTTAAAAGAGCCAGATAATGACCCCAAATGCCAAAGGAGATCCATTAACAAAATGACGTAATCATATATAAACATTGAGAAATTGAAAAAATAAGGACAGAGAGTGGTGGGAACCACTTCTGAGATTATGCCAATTGAAAAAAATATCTGGATATACAAGATATTTAAGTATGTAAAAAAGCGTTTAGAAAAAAATCCTGGCAAAGAGGCAAATCTGAGCCACAGCTGTTTTTGAGTGATGGGAATATGGGAATTTTTCCTTACTTCCTCCAGTTAATTCCTTCAAGTAACATTTAGTGAGCACCCACTAGGTGTCAGAAACCCTGGTGGCAGTTCAAATCCACCAGGTGCTCCTTGGAAACTCTATGGGGCAGTTCTACCTTGTTCTACAGGGTCACTATGAGTTGGAATCTACTTGGCAATAGGTTTTTTTTTTTTTTTAACTAGGTGTCTGGCCCAGCACTGGGCATCAGGATTCAGACAAGGTCCCCTCCCTCCGGGAGCTTCCTATCTAGAAGAAAGTTGGGGGAGGGGGACAAGACAATGCAGGGTCAACAGGAATCAGGAGCCTCTTAGGAGACACCTGGTGGGAGATGGTGGAAGAGCGGGAGGAAGCGCAAAGGCTGGGGTTGGAGGCTCAGAAGAACCAGGTGGGGCAGGGGCACAGACAGAGGCAGGGGCTGGCGGAGGGGGATTTCGGGGTAGTGAGCTCTTTCCACGCCCTGAACTCCCATTTCTCATCATGCCTCCAGTGCCCCTGACTGCCACCTTGTCTCACTCTGCTCTGGTTCCAACTCAGACCCCTGGGGGACCTGCATCTCCTGGAGTCCAGATCCAGGGCCTCACGGCCTGGTGGGTTTGAGAGCTGCTGGTTGGGGCTGGTGTGGTGGGTCACAATCACCCTTGTTCCCTGCCGGGCCCTGGGGCTCATCACACACACTAAGCAACCCGACTAGCCTAGGAGCTATTATATGTCTGTGATCAGCACAAGCAAACAAGACAGGTTTTTTAGAAGAATCTCCATTTCCGAGTTTGTCCCCTGACGCTGAGCTGTCTCACTAGATAAGCAGGGCCAGGCACCCTGGGGCAGGCATTAGAAAACGAGAGAGGAGGACAAGAGGGGATTCCATCTCTGCTCTCCTTTTCCGCTGTATTTTAGCCTGTAGTTTGGGGACCCCCTTCCCTTAGGCTATTTCCACTGTGGGGACACTGGGTGCAGCCGGGTTAAGGGACCTGAAGGTTTGGAGCTGGGGAAGGCTTCGGAGGGAACTGCAGGCATGTAGTCCTGGCCCTCCTGTGTGACTGCGGGCAGGTTGGCTTCCCATTCTTTGGGAGGACGTGACAAGGGGGAGGTGAGGACAGGAGGGTCAGGTGGGCTGGACAGACAGGTGCTCCTGAATGTGATGAATGACAGGATAAATGGCTCTCTTCTGTGGTTCCAAAGGGTCTGCACGCAGCACTGTTAGGGGGGCTGCAAAATGGGTGTCTGTGTGAGACGGAAGGGATGAGGGTGGGGAGATGGCAATTAACCCTCTCAGAGCCAGAGGGAGGCCCAGCTGAGTCTGGCAGAAAGGTGGTCATTTCTACCCCCAAATAACAGATGAGGAAACTGAGGCAAGGGGACTCCTCCCAGCAGTGAAGGAGGTGGACTCTGGCACTGGACCTCCCAGCCGGAGCTTTTTCCTGGCAAATTGCAGCTTCCACTTGGACTTCAATCTTTCCCACCCGGAAAGAGGGAGGGAGAGGGAGTCTTCCGCGGAACCCTGCGAGGGGGCGCCTCTGCCCCCGGCGGCTCCTCCCGCGTTCCCTTCTTCCCAGCCCTGACCCCGCTGTCCCCTCCACCTGGAAGCCCTTCCCCCACGGTGCACGCCTGAACCCTCCGCACCCTCAGGGCCCAGCGCACTGCATCCTGCCCCGCTGCCCCGACCTCTCCCCCGTCGGACCCCCGGCGGGCGACCCGGCCACCTCGGACTACGACTCTGGGTGCCCGACGGGCGCAGCGCGGGGCCGGGGCGGAGCCACCCTCGGGGTCGGGGGGAGTGCGGCCCCCCGATCCTTCTCCCACCACGGGCCCCTCTCCCACCGGGTCCTCCCTCTCACCGTGGGACCCCCTCCCACCTGGGTCCCGCTCCCACTCGGGACCCGGCCTGGGGGGACGCCCCCGTCGCCGCACTGGGCCGGGTCTGGCCGCCGCGCTCCACTTCGGGGCGCACTCTGGGTGCAAGCGCCTGCCGGGGACCGCCGCGCCGGTCCGTGCGCACACAAATGTCGCCTCCGGAACAGGTGGCCCCGGCGGGCAGCGGCCGCGCCCTCCGGTCCTCCGCCGCCCACCCGCCCGGGCTCCTCGAGGCCCCTGCCCGCCGGCCCGCGGCCCGCCCGCCCGCCGCCCCCCGCGCGGCCCGGTACCTCGGGCTCCGACTCCGGCGGCGGCGGCCAGCGGGCAGGCGGGCGGGTGGGCAGTGCCAGGAGCCCGCGGCCGAGGCGCCGCCCTCCCGGCCGGGGCGGGGCCAGCACCGCCCGCCCGCCAGACCTCCCCGGGTCCCAGCCCCTCCGCGCTCCCCGGTCCCTGCTCGCCTGGCGGGGCCTGACCCCCATCACCGGCCCGCGGGCCAACAGGGAGGCAGCGCTCACTGGGCGTCGTCGCCTCGCATGGCTTAGCCCAAGCCTGCCCAACGCTACGGGTTTAAAGCCTCATTTCCCCCACTTAACAGATGAGAAAACTGAGGCTGAGAGCAATTAAGTAATTTGAAGGTCACACGGCTGAGGAGTGGATGCCAGTACCGAGAATTATTTATGAGGCCCCTCCTCAATCCTGTGGCCCACGCTGAGCGCTTTCCCTGCCCCACTTCAGGGATTTCCCAAATTTCAGTTGTTTGCTTGAACCTTCACAACTTCTCTGTCCTCAATGCTCCCTGGCCCTCTGCCTCCCCACTGTCCCACCCAAACACAGCCCACTTGCTGCTTCACCCTCACTTCCTCCCCACCTGTCCTTTCACCCAGTTGACAACAAGGCTGCTCAGGCCATTGAGAAAATGGAACAAGTGTGGCCAGTCCCGAGAACAGTATCTGACACACCGAAACCAAACCTGCTGCCATCGAGTCGATTCCGGCTCATAGTGGCCCTATAGGACAGAGTAGAACTGCCCCGTAGGGTTTCCAAGGCTGAAATCCTTACGGAAACAGACTGACACAACTTACTTCATTAAGCGGCTAGTGGATTCTAACTACTGACCTTTCAGTTAGCAGCTGAGCGCTTAAGCAAGGCACCACCAGGGCTCCTATGTGGCACACAGTAAACCAAAAACCAGACTCACTGCCATGGAACTGATTGCAACTCATGGTGACCTCGTGTGTGTCAAGAGTAGAACCGGTCTCTTAGGGTTTTCTTGGCTGTAATCTTTACGAAGCAGATCACCAGATCACCAGGCCTTTTTTCTGTGGTGCCGCTGGGTGGGTTCAAATCACCAACGTTTCAGTTGTAGTCGAGTGTAAAACTGCTTGCACCATTCAGGGACCTGGCACGTAGCCCAATAAATATCCTTTGAGTGATCGAATCCAAAGAAAATTCCCACCAACTTCTACCACCCATCTACCCACCTTCTGATATGGCACCCACCCAGCATCCCTCCTGGGGCCATGCCGAATTCTCTCAGCCCCTGGCCACACCACCCCCTCCATTGTGCACAAGATGCAGGCCCTTGAAGCCTGCTCCCCTGACATCGACATCGATCTAGCAATACTGCCCTCTTTCCCCTCTCTCAGACCATTCCTATCAATTCACACACTTTTACTTCTCCATCTTAAAACAACAAAAAACCCTCTCATGACCTCTGTTCCCCCTCCAGCAACCGTGGCCTCACTTTTCTCCTCTTTATAGCAAAGTCTTCAAAAAAGACACTGTCTCTCCTCTCATTTGCTCTTAAAACCCCTCAGACCCCTAGCTGATGCCTTGAAACTGTCATTCTTGGTCCCCTGTGACCTCATTTGTCACTAGACAATGCTTAAATCTCGGTCCTTGTCTCATTGGAACTTCCAGTGGCATTTGTCACCACCACCCTTTCCCCTCTTATTTGGATACCCCTCCTCTCTTGGCTTCCCTAGCACCCCACTTCCCTGGTTCTCCCCCATCCCTGGCCACCCTCATTCTCCTTTCTTCTGAGTTTCGATCAGTGCTTTGAACCAGTTCAAACCAGTTCAGGCATGGCCAACGAAGTAAAATCGGAACAGACCCAAACTGTTAAAATTTGGGTGAAGCAGAGCAATAACCAGAACGGGGAAAACTATGGGTCAAGGACCTGGAATGGGAGACTCAGAAAAGGCGTAGTGAGCTCTTTCAGGAGCCTAATGTGGGAGACTAGATTATTGCCAGGACTGTGAGGAGCAATACATTCAGCTGTGTGCATGGCAGCCATCTTTGAGTTGGGCACCTCTGTTTTTTTCCCAACTCTGCTGGTCAAGAGATTTGGTTGCTATGCAACATGTATGATGCCCTTGTTTTCCAAAAGGGAGATTAAGTTTCCAGCAGGGTAACAACCTGTAATTTTTCCCATTCGGCCATCTCCAGTGTTACAGCTGTCCTGACTTCTAAGCCCTCACATTTTGTAAATTTGGGTTCATTCCAATTTTGCTTCATCAGCCATGACTAAAGCAGGAAGAATTCAGCTCTTGATCTTCTCCTTGAACCCAGTACTCTCACCCAGTCTTGTGGCTTTGGAATCCATTGATCTGATGTCATCCAAACACATCTCATTGGACTGCTCCCTGACTTCACACATCCAACTGTCTGTTGGACACCTCCCGTTACATCACTCCAGCCTATCTCCCCTACTCCCTCAAAGTGGTCCTCCTGTATCTCCCCCCTCTCAGTAGGTGAAAGCTCCAGTTCTCAGGTGCTCAGGCCCAAACCCTCCACTCCCCTCTGCACCACCCACACACTCCACATCCAACCCAACAGCAAATCCCATCAGCCCTCCCTGGAAAATTTGTCCAGAATCAGACACCTCTCACCCACCACCTGACCTAAGCTACCAGCATCTTCTGCTGAGCGCAGTGACCTCCTGCCTGGCATTCCTGCTCCTCTTCCCCCTCAGGCTCTTGCCCCCATGGTCTATCCTCCAAACAGCAGCCAGGGTTTGATCATAAGACCTAGGTACCATCTGGTCCCTCCTCTGCCCAAGCCCTCCGACAGCTCCTCATTGAGCTCAGAAGAAACAGCCCCCCGCCCTGCCTCACTCTGACATCATCTCCTCCTGCCCCACTGCCCCACTCTGCCCAGCCACGTGGGCTTTCTTGCTGGTCCTCACCCCTTCCAGGTATTTACACAGCTCTCTCCCTCACCTCCTTCAGTGTTTTCTTCAACTCAAGCTCCTTACTGAGGCCTCTGCCTTCGACCTCCCTCTTCCAAATTGGACTCCCCACAAACACTCCCTCTAAGGTGCGCCTGACCCAAGCCATGGTGTTTTCAATCTCCTCATATGCATGCGAAAGCTGGGCAATGAATAAAGAAGACTGAAGAAGAATTGATGCCTTTGAATTATGGTGTTGGCAAAGAATATTAAATATAGCATGAACTGCCAAAAGAATGAACAAATCTGTCTTAGAAGAAGTACAACCAGAATGCTCTTTGGAAGCAAGGATCTCACATAATGTGTACATGTTATCAGAAGAGATCAGTCCCTGGAGAAGGACATCATGCTTGGTAAAGCAGATGGTCAGTGAAAAAGAGGAAGACCCCAAGGACATGGATTGACACAGTGGCTGCAACAACGGGGTCAAGCATAGCAACTATTGTGAGGATGGTGCAGGACCCAGCAGTGTTTCGTTCTGTTGTACTTGGGGTCACTAGGAGTTGGAACTGACTCGACAGCACCGAACAACAACAACACACACACACATACATTCCCTACCACTTCCCCTGCTTGATTTTCCCCTATAGTCATCACCATGTGACATGCTTTTTATTCACTTATCTATGTATTTTTATTGCTGGCCACCTGCTCTAGAATGTGACCTCCACTAGGCAGAGGTCCTAGCTGACTTGTTCACAGCTAAAACAGTGCCTGGAGCAGAGTAATCAGACACTCAACAGATATGTGTGCAATGAACAAAACCAGTTGCCGTCAAGTCAGTTCCGGCTCATGGCAACCCCACGTGTGTCAGAGCAGAAGTGTGCTCCTTAGGATATTCAGTGGCTGATTTTTCAGAAGCAGATCACCAAGTCTTTCTTCTGAGGTCCCTCTGGGTGAACTCGAACCTCCAGCCTTTCGGTCAGCAGCTGAGTGCATTAACTGTTTGTGAAATGAATGGACCAGTACCTTTGTACCACTTGTGATATTCTTAATGCTTCTCTTTATACTGACTTTTTAATTCCAGTAAATGTATTTTAAAAGGGAACTTTATGATACTACCTTAAGTGGAAAGCCACTCTCACTAGTCTAGAATAGAAGGCAACAGTACAAATGAAAAATGAAACAATGTTATAATGCTTGGCTGGATCCCACTGCCTGCTGGGGCTGAGCCAGCTCCTGCCCCTTCCTTCTTAAGAAGGGAGATTCTCAAGGCATAGAGAGATGTTAAAGACAGACCAGCACAGAAGAAAGATTTGCCCATGAACCTAAGCAGAGGGATTATAAGAGAATTGAGAGGGAATGGCTCTGTTACGGTATCCATCCCTTTAAGGTTGGTCTGGGCTCCTCGTTGGAGCCCTGGTGGCGCAGTGATTAAGAGCTTGGCTGCTAACCAAAAGGTTGGCAGTTTGAATCCACCAGCTGTTCCTTGGAAACCCTATGGGGCCGTTCTACTTTGTCTTATAGGGTCACCATGCGTCTGTTGGGCCCCTCATTAGCTCTTCCTGGCCATCCCTGGGCAGAAACTGACTCTTAGCAGCTCATTTAATCCTCACAACAACGCTCTGGACTCGTACAGTTATCACCATTTTTCAGATAAGGAAACTGAGGCAGAAGTGGGAACTGACTTGCCCAAGATCACAGAGCATGTGAAAGGTGGGCTGAGATGGGAATTCAAGTCTGCCTGAACCTGGACTCCAATCAGCCTCTTAGGAATATATTCCTCTTAGTCTGACCTGACCTGGCTGCTGGAGGAGACCTTCCAAAGGGGTGGTAGGGAAAAATAGGATGGGGAAGAAAGAGCCCTTGTGCCTGCCCTGCTCTGGCCTCAGTTTACCTGCCTGTAAAGCATTGTGAGGGAAACACAGCCCGGTCCACACAGCCCTGGCCTCACCTGATGAGCACAGCATACCACCCTGCCCCCAGTGCTCCTTCTTATCACCCTCCCAGTGCCCATGAGGGCCCCGCACAGGCTTTGAGAGGCACAAAAGGCGTGGCATAGGGTTGGTTTTCTGGTGGGAGACCCCGGGTGACCCTGTGATTGTTGTGAAAGACAGGGTCTTGTCTGCTTGGGTTGAAATCCCACTTCCAACATTTATTAGCAGGATGGTCTGGGCAGATGCTTAAATTCTCTAGGTCTCTGTGTCTGCATCTGTAGACTGGAGCTAGTAACATGCAGGGACACATGACTGTAGGTGTTAAACGCAAACCCATGGCAACACCTGATCTACCCCCACTAAAGGCTAGGTGGAGGCAGGCATCATTGTTCCTGTGGAGCAAACTGCCACCACCTGCCAGGCTCCAAGCCAGACTCTTTCCAGGGGCATCTCTTAACCAGGAGGACCCTGACACACAGGGAGGTGGGTGTGCCTCACCCAAGAGCTCTCAGCTAGCCTCACTCAATGTCCACTCCACCCTGCACCATTTACACATCTGGAGGGCTGTCCTGGGAGCAGGCTGTGTTCCTTGCAGCCCCACTGGGTCCCTGTTCCAAGCTGATTTCAGATTAACATAAGAAAAGACCATCTAGCAATTTGCACCATGCAAAGGTAGCTTTCCATTAAATGCAGTTTATTTCCACAGGCATTTCCTGTGCCCTGGAGAAGATGCCCAGGGGAAGGCAGGCAGGATGTGGAAGGCATCCCCACCACAGCTTGCAGGTAAGGGGAAGGTCTGCAGGTAGGTAGTTGGGGGCGGCATTTCCAGCAGAGGGAACAGGACATTCAAAGACGGGGGCCTTCCTCTCCCACCACCTCGGGCCCCCACTTGTCCATCATCCCTTCTCTGGCCTCTGTCTTCACTTCTCTGCAATGGACAGCAGGTCTCTGGGTGGAGCAAAGGGTTTGTAGTCAACTACTAATCTAAACATTGGCAGTTCAAACCCATCCAGCAGTGCCATAGAAGAAAGGCCTGGCAATCTGTTCTGTAAAGGTTACAGCCAAGAAAACCATATGCAGCAGTTCTATTCTGTAATACATGGGGTCTCCATGAGTCAGAACTGACTTTATGGCAATGGATTTGCTTGTTTGTTTGTTTTTGTAACAGACAGCTGTCTCCCTCCCCTTCCTCCCACCACCACCCATCAATTCCCTGTTCTTCTGGTAACAGCACCCTAAATTCTTCCTGGGGTATGCCCACTCTCAGCCCACCTTGGTTTGGTTGGGTTGACCTACCTTCAGCCCCACCCTTGAGTCCTTGGACTTAATTCTATTTCCTGGCCAGTGATTGGTTCAGAGATGAATGTGTGATTCAAGCTGGTCCAATGAGTGTGAGTTCTGGGTCTTTACTACAAGTTCTTCTGGATGTGTTCTCTTCTTCTGGACTAGGATTTGGGAATGTGTCTGTTGGAGCAAGATGGCATCTCACCACCCATGAAGAGGAGAGCCCACCTCAGAATGGAGTCCACCTCCCAGAGGAGGCTGAGCTGTGAAATATGCACAGAGAACTGCATTGAGGCATCCTTGGAGCACCTGTGTCCAGCTGTGCCTGAAGCATTCCTGCCCCTGGGCTTTCCAGTTTTATGGTTTTTCTTAACCAGATGAGCTGGATTCTTTTTTCCCTTGCACGCAGAAGAATTCTGATTGAGACATTCTTATCACTACTGGCATTTTCTGCTCCACCCATAAGCCAGCTTGAGCCTCTCCAACCCTAAGAAAAAGGACAAGAAAACAAAAGCAAACCAAAATAGAACCCCTCCCGCAACGCTGTGACCCCCAGTTCTGTTTTTTGTGGCCAGATTTCTCACAAGAATTGCCTCCACTGGCCATCCCCTCCCCACTCCAAGTTCCCTTTTAAAAAAAGAAAAAAAATTTTTTTTTTTTTTTTTTTGCCTCTTTATAATTGACTTCTTGTCCCCCACTGAGGATGGCTGCTCTTGCCAGGGTCACAGTGACCTGCTTGTGGCTAAATTCTGTCAATATAGGGGACATTTATTAACAAAACCACAGACTGAAAGAAAAGTCCAGTACAACATGATGTGGTAAATTGGATTTTTTTTCTTTAAACGTATAACCTTGAAAATATAGAGGTATTTCTGGTTTTGTTCCTAATAAGAGTGGCTCCAAGGCAACCAGCCTCTTAACCACCCCCAAGTCTCAGGCACACCCCAGTGCCCAGACTTTGGTCTCTAATGCCCTTCTCCACTAAAGGGAATCAGGATTTCCTAGGAGCATAAAAACAAATTTAGGATGATCCAGGATAACCTGTTGTGGTCAGGAAGTAAGGCCACCCTCAAAAACATTAGGCAAGGACAGGAAAGACAATGGAAATGACCTGAAGCCTGTGCCCCAATACCAGCCAAGTTGTGAAAGTCTGAGCACCAAAATCATTAACTGTAGTTCATTTGGATAGCTCGGCTCTGTGAAAGGCCACGGCTATAATGATACTCAAAAGGGAAAAGTCAATATCAATATAGGGGGATTAATAGGTGGGAGACCCAGGTTCAATTCCCAGCCAATGTACCTCATACGCAGCCATGACCAATCTGTCAGTGGAGGCTCGCATGTTGCTATGATGCTGAACGGGGTTCAGTGGAGCTTCCAGACTAAAACGGGCTAAGAAGAGAGGCCTGGTGATCTCCTTCTGAAAATCAGCCAGTGAAAACCTTATGGACACAATGGTTCCATCCGCAATCAATCATGTGGATAGCACAGGATCTGGCAGGGTTTCAGTCCATTGTGTATAGGGTCACCCTGAGTTGGGAGCCAACTTGACAGCAGCCATCAACAACAGTGTTAATACAGAGCATTAAAAAAAAAAAAAAGTTATAAAAAAGATGACTGTTACATGATTGTTTGAATTTTTATTGAGCTTAGTAAGTTGGAATGTGTCGGTCTGTAGATTCTATTTCTCATATTATTGTTTAAAAAATTAGAGAAATAATTACACAGTTAACAAATTATCTGTGGAATCGGAAAAGTATAAACACAGATCTTTGGGCTGGAGCCTTGGAGAGGCAGGAACTGTACCAATGAGAAGAAGGACAGACAGATGGCTGTACAGAACCACTGGGTGGATGAGGCTCTTTCAGGTACTCAGCATAGGGGGGCGGGGGAGGAGGTCACCCCCAGTTGCCAAGGAGAAGAAGAGTTCAACAGAGAGTGTCCAAAATTATTAAGTAGCCAAGAGTCACCCTGGGAGAGGCAGCCAAGACATGTGTCCCAGCCAAAGATCACGGGTCAAACAGCCAGGTCCATGGCCTCTGCTTGTCTTCGACAAAAAAAGAAAAAAAAAAATTTTGTTTTTTCTTTTTTGGGGGAGTATCAAAAGGCCATCACCGAAGCTCTAGGGAGAAACCAAAATGAGGACAGCAAAATACCACAGAAGAAATCCCAGCAAGAGTGGAAATGATAAAGGGTTGATTGGCCCGTGGCCTCAATGTGTTTAGACAGCTTTGCTCATAAATGTGTAAGGTCTTATCCTAGTCAGCCATGCAAAATCTGTTATTGAGGTTTAAATTGCTTATGGGAATTTGCTTAATCAAATTTGTAATCAAGGTTGAAATGTTCCAGAAAAACTGGATTTCAAAGTTTTGCTCATGAGACATGAAATCCTAATACATGGAATGTCAAGCCAAGTCCACAGAGCTGTCTTCTCCAGGGGGCAAGATCTCTCTTTCTCTCTTTTAAACATATTTTTATTAAAAAATTACTATATTTTATAAAATGAAAACAGTGTCTAGTGAGAAGAATGGCATTGCTTCAAGTTTTGACCCATCTGTTCAATGTCTGGCTTAACAGAAGGGAGCAGGCTCCTCTTATCTGCTTCTCCAGTCAATCTGTTGTGGTGTGTTGCTTGAAGTATGTGACAAAATCTGGCCTCACAGAGATAGGTAGTTGGAAAAGTATTTTAATAGCCTTTTCAGATAATTATGAATATTCCTCTCTGATACTACACCAAAACTTGACAAGTGGTAGTTTCTTAACGGTTAATGGCATTGTGGAATCTGAGACCATATCGACCGACTTCTCTGAATCTGTTACTTTAGAAACCAAGTTCTCTTGATATGAATGGTTCCATCAGGAAATACAGCGGGTGGTTTACAGGCCGCCTCTCTGGCTTCCTGGTGGCCTTTGATAGCTGACATGAACTCTCTGTGCCCTTGGCCTCTGCTCCTCAGAAGGCCTCCTGGCTGTCAGCCCATCCTCCCATGCTTGAGTCTCCAGGCCCTTTTCTGGTCCCTTCTCTCCTTGCCCTGCATGTTGCTGAGTGGTCCTGTGCACACGTGGCCTGGCTCCCCATCCCACCCTGGCCTCCTTCTAAACCTGGGCCTCAGCGTAGCCCACACCTTAGTGCCCAGAGCCACCATCTACTTGGTCTCTTGAAATGCCAGCATCAACCTTCTTGGGCCCTCATCTCTCCCTTCTCCTGCACACCCACCCGGTCAACCACCAAGACTCACTGATTTTACCTCCTTACCTTCTCCTTTCCACTCCTAACAGCAGCTCGCAAGGAGCCCTGGAGAGGCAATTGTTAAACTTTTGGCTGTTAACTGAAAGGTTAGCAGTTCAAACCACAGCTTCAAAATGGTTCAGGCATTGCCCACAAAGTGAAACTGGACAGACCTGAATTTGTAAAATGTAAGTGAACTGGAAAGTTAGATGGAAAGGAAAAAATGATGAGTCGACACCCTGCTAGAAACTTAATCTCCTTCATACCAGGAAGACACGCCCTTCCCTCCCACTGGGTCCTCAGCCTTGGAACGGCTTTCTCCTCTCCTTTGACTGACCCCTAACTTCTCAGTAGGAGTTTGCAGTTTCTGCACCCACTGAATTTCTGTGCAAGTCTAGGAAGAACATATTATCATGACCATTTCATAGATGGCACAGCTGAGGCTCAGAGAGGCTGGGTCACTTACCTCTGGTCACACAGCCAGGAAGGCATAGTCTGGAAATTAGAGCGAACCTTCAGTCTATCCTTCCCTGGGGCCATCAGAGCTTTCTTTGTTAACATTTCCGTGTGGCCAACTCTTTGGTGGAGGGGAATACAAGGTGTGATGTGAACCCAGAGCAGGGCCATCGCCAGTGAGTGGTGTGCTGAGGTCAGCTCACACCACCTGGAGAGAACCCCCTTGCACGTCTCTTCCCCACTTGTGTTTGGAGACATCGTGCTGGTAGCGTGTAACTGACCATGGTGTGAGCATTCACACCATGGGAATCGGCAAATGCTACAAATCAGGGTCTCTTTCTGGGGGAGCAGATTGTTAAAGTTTGACTAGCAGCCACGCAGGGAGTCCCTGGGTGGCACAAATAGTTTAAGCGTTCAATGACTAGCCAAAAGGTTGGCGGTTCAAGCCCACCCAGAGGCACTTCAGGAGACAGGCCTGGCAATCTGTTTCTGAAAAGTCACAACCTTGAAAACCCAGTGGAGCAGTTCTACTCCGCACATATGGAGTTGCCAGGAGTTGGAAGGAACTCAATGACAACTAACAGCAGCACCCCCGCTGCATCTGACCCGTGTTTGGGAGAGCACAGAAGGCCTCCTGGAGGAGGTTACACCTGAGCTGAACCTGGAAGGATGAGCAGGAGGTGGACAGGTGAGCAAGGATTGCCTTCACCTGGAATAATCTACCTGCCTGCCTAAATCTCACACAGGAGCAGGCAAGAGCAGGTGGCCTAGTCTAGAAAAGAAGCAAGGAATTTCAGAGCAGGACACTGGGGACAGTGAAGGGTCAGGCTGGAGTGCTAGGTGGGATTCCAGTTGGAGGAAAGAGCAGGTAAAAAGAGGTAGCCTAGCCTCACATTGTGACCCTGGAGAAAGGGTTAGAGTTTATCCTGCATACACCTGAGGGCTGGTGGAAGTTTGCAGGCAGGGGAGGGGCCCAGACAGATGTTTTTAGGGAGGATCTCCCTGGTAGCAGTGCAGAGGGTGGCTGAGAGGGACCAAGGAAGAGGCCATTGCAACAATCAAAGAACAGATGCTGAGGGCCTGCCCTAAGCCAGCGGCCTTGGCGACAGTGGTGGGTGACCTATCCAGCTGCAGACTCCACCAGACCTGGTACCTGGCTGGTGCTGTGGGGCATGGAAAACAAGTATCTAGAAGGAAGCCTAGATTTCTGGCTTGGACACCTGGAGGCCAGCCACTGGAGATGGGAGACATGGGTGGGGGTGGACTGGTTTTGGGGGGATGATGAGCTCAAGTTGGACACTGAGATGCATTTAAAGCACCAGTGGGACATCCAGATGGAAGGTCAAAGGCAGACAGGCACTTGTATCTAGAGCTTAGAGGATGAGTCTGGAGGTACAAGTTGGAGATCATTGGCTTATAGTAAAGGACACCTGGACAGAGCCCTGCACGTACCAGGGCTCCAGGGAGAGGCAGAGGAGAGTTGCAGGTGTTCACCATCAGGGTGCTAGTTTTCTGTCCTCTTAAAAAAAAAGTAGTGATTTATTGGGGTGGGTAGTCTTTGTGCCCCACACCAGTCTATCAGTCTGTGGTGCTGCAGTGGCTTGGGTATTGCTATGCACTGGAAGCTACGGCACTGGTATTTCATACTGGCCAGGTTTCAGCAGTGCTTCCAGACTAAGAGAGACTAGGAAGAAAGGCCTGATCTACTTCCAGAAATTGGTCAATGAACCCTATGGATTACAACAGAACATGGTCTGGTATAGTGCTGGAAGATGAGCCCCCCAGGTTGGAAGGCACTCAAAATGCAGTGGCCACAACAATGGCCTCGAGCATACCAGTGATCCTGAAGATGGTGCAGGACGGGACAACATTTTGTTCTGTTGTATGTGGGGTCACCAAGAGCCAGGGCCAATGTGAAGCCAACCAACAACAGCAACAACAAAACTTACACAGGGTACAAAATTCAAATTCAAAGAGTGTGGAAGGAAAAGTCAGTCTCTTTCCCACCCTATGTCCCCAGCCACTCCGTTCCCCAGCCAGAGGCAACTGCTCTCAGCAGGTTCTTTGTATTCTGGAGATACCCTTTGCATATACAAGCATGTCTATCTTTAAAACACACACACACCAGCATTTTAGAGACACTTTTCTCTATCTTGCTTTTTTGTTTTCTATAACTACACATCTTGGGGAAACCCTGGTGGTGTAGTGGTTAAGTGCTACAGGGGCTAACCAAAAGGTCGGCAGTTCGAATCCACCAGGCACTCCTTGGAAACTCTATGGGACAGTTCTACTCTGTCCTACAGGGTCGCTATGAGTTGGGATCAGCTCAACAGCAACAGGCTTGGTTATTTTTTTTGACACATCTTGGAGGCTTTTCCATAGCACCACAAGCAGCCAGCCTCTCTCGGCCTGGTTCCCTGAGAGAATTAAGCCCTACAGAAAGTGACTTACTTGGAAGACTATATTCTCAATTCTCTCAGTGGTGGGTGACTCCATTCTAGACGCAGAGGAGAGAGACCTTTAACTCATGGTCCCCAGTGGCTGCCTCAGGGCTTCGTTCTCCTGTGGAAGTGTCCACATGGGCTGCCTGTCCCCTCCTCGTGTTGCTGAGGAGCATTCCATGGTGTGGCTATTTCATGGCTATTTAAATGGTCCTCTTGTGCAGGACACCTTTTTCCTCCCTTTTTTGGGTATGTGTGGGGCTGTTATGGGTTGAATTGTGTCCCCCAAAATGATATGTTGAAGTCCTAATCCCTGCAACCTGTGAATGTGACCTTGTTTGGAAACAGGCTCTTTGAAGATGTTTTCAGTTAACAAGAAGTCATACAGGAGGAGGCTGGTATTAATCCCATCTGAGTGGTGTCTCTATGAAACAGGAGAAGAGACACAAAGACACACAGAGGGAAGACGGGCATGTGAAGATGAAGGCAGAGATTAAAGAGCTGCATCTACAAGCCAAAGAAAGTCAACAGTGGCCAGAAACCACCAGAAGCTGGAAGTGGCAAGGAAGGGCCCTCCCCTTGAGCCTTCAAAGAGAGCAGGGCCCTGAGGATACCTTGATTTCGGACTTCTGGCCTCCAGAACTATGAGATAATAAAATTCTGTTGTTTGAAGCCATCAGTTGGTGGTACTTTATGCCAGCCCTAGGAAATGAATACAGGGGCTACTGTAAACAGGGTTGCAATTAAAACTTGTGTGTATATTAAACCAGCCTGGGTTCAGATCCTCACTCTGCTATTTACCAGCTGTGTGATCTTGGGCATGATACTCAACCTCTCTGGGCCTTGATTTATTTTCCTTCTTTCTTTCTTTCTTGCTTGTTAATGTATGTAAGTCCTGCCCTTTAGTGTGTGTAGAGCATTGCTTTAGCTCTTATCCCCTAGGTGCTGACATGTTGTGGTTATATTATTGTCTTTTCCAAACATTCTGCAACTTGAATTTTGATTTTTCTTTCTCCAAATATCGTTTAAGATTAAAAAAAAAAAAAAAAAATTTTTTTTTTTTTTAAATTTCCAGGTGACGGGGCCTTTGGGTAGTTTGTTTTATAGTATTATATCTCATTGCATTGTGCTCAGAGAATGTCATCCGAGCTATGTCTCCTTGATGGCATTTGTCGAGTCTTTCTCTTAGTGTGTTAATATGTATAATAGATTTTGGTGAACGTCCCACTGGTGCCGGAAAGGAAGGCGTGTTCTGTTTTCAGAGTACGGCATTCATAATATCAATTAAATCAGCCTTGTTGATTATGTGATTTCCGTCTTCCATATCCTTACTCATTTTTATTTTTCTACTCAACCTGTCATAGGAGGTAATTAAATTTTGAAGGCTAAGAGACAAGACATCTTCTTCAAAACATTCAGACTATAAGAGCTTAAAGGAGCAGGATGACTGCAATGAGTGGTCATTCAGAGGTTGTTGTTGTTACGTGCTGTCAAGTCAGCTCTGACTCATGGTGACCCTACGTACAACAGAACGAAACACTGCCTGGTCCTGCCTCTCATCACAATCTTTGCTATGTTTGAGCTCATTGTTGCAACCATTGTGTCACTCCATCTCTTTGAGGGTCTTCCTCTTTTTCAGTAACCCTCCACTTTACCAAGTATGATGTTCTTCTCCTGGGGTTGGTCCCTCCTGATAACATGTCCAGAATATGGAAGACGCAGTCTCACCACCCTTGCTTCCGAGAAGCATTCTGGCTGTACTTCTTCCAAGACAGATTTGTTCGTTCTTTTGGCAGTCCATGGTATATTCAATATTCTTTGCCAGCAACATAATTCAAAGGCATCAATTCTTCTTCGGTCGTCCTTATTCATCGTCCAGCTTTCACATGCATATGATGCGATTGAAAATACCACAGCTTGGGTCAGGCGCACCTTAGTCTTCAGGGTGACATCTTTGCTCTTCAACACTTTAAAGAGGTCCTTTGCAGCAGATTTACCCAATGCAATGCGTCTTTTGATTTCTTGACTGCTGCTTCCATTGTGTTGATTGTGGATCCAAGTAAAATGAAATCCTCAACAACTTCAATCTTTTCTCCATTTATCATGATGTTTCTCATTGGTCCAGTTGTGAGGCTTTTTGTTTTCTTTATGTTGAGGTGTAATCCATACTGAAGGCTGTGGTCTTTGATCTTTATCAATAAATGCTTCAAGTCTTCTCTAGGATATGGCTCCCTATCTCTGTTGTTTTTGTTGTCGTTATCTGCCGTCAAGTCACCCCCGACTCATGGGATCCCCATGCCCAATGGGAATGAACCCTTGTGATCCATAAGGTTTTCATTGTCTGATTTTCAGACGTAGATCACCAGGCCTTTCTTCCTGGTCTGTCTTAGGCTGGAAGCTCCACTGAAACCTGTTCAGCGTCACAGCAACACAGAAACCTCCACGGACAGACAGGTGGTGGCTGCCCATGAGGCACATTGGTTGGGGATCAAACCCAAGTCTCCCACAGGGAGGGCAAGGATCCTACCACTGAATCGCCACGGCCTCTTCTCCTTGTCTAGTTCACCTCAGACTTGGTTACTTCAGCGGCTTTTAATGTCTTCAAGCAGATTGGTTTTCATTTTGATTTTTTGTCACATCTGCTTTCCTATTTGTTCTCAGTGGGACCATGGGTCCATTGCAAACTTCTCCATCTGAGCTAGAATCAGAAGTCCATGGTCTGCCTGCTATTTAAGCTGAGACTTGCTGGGCTCTGTAGCCCTCAGATCCTGCCCACGTCGTTTCGGGCTTCATCTTTCATGGGTCTGTTAGGTTAGTTCTTCTCATCCGTCTGCCTTCCAGCTTCCAAAAATGTTGCTGATCTTTCCGTCCCTGAGGATGTATGCCTTTAAAAACATTCCTTTTTGTGTCATCTTGGTGGTGTTTTGGGAGAAAATCGAGGTGGTTCCTCGATTAAAAAAAAAAACAAATCTGAACCAGTTGCCATGGAGACAATTCCGACTCATGGCAACCCCGTGTGTGTCAGAGTAGAACTGTTCCGTAGGGTCTTCAATGGCTGACCTTTCAGAAGCACATCACAAGGCCTTTCTTCCAAGGTGCCCCTAGGTGGATTTGAAAAACCAACTTTTTTGTTAGCATCTGACCATTTGCGCCACCTGGGGACTCCAGGTTCCTCAATACAAGGTCTCAGTTTCACCAGCAGCCTGTGCGAGAAGGATTATGGCTACATTTTACAGATGAAAAAATCCCGAGAGATTGCCTGAGTTGCCAGAGTCACATGAAGGAGACACCAGACTTGGCCCCACATCCACACACCTCTCACCTCTTTCCAGTTTTCTTGGTAACCTGCTGGTTGTAACTCTTCAGTTGACAAGTCCAGCAAAACCTAGCAAAGCTCTGCCCTCCCTGCTGGGCACCTGGAAGATGTGAGGACAACGATAGCAATTAGGAGGAGGGGCTTTGCAACTGGCCAGGTGCTGTGTGCATGGTGGTTACAGCACAGAGTTTTTAATTCTTGTGGAATCCAGACTTCTGGGATCCATGGAGGTTGGGGTGACTCACCCAGGCCACTGCTTTGAGATGATCTTTTCAACCTTGAGTCTTGAGAAAACTGGTCTCCTAAAAGTAACCTTTAATCAAACAATGAAATCAAAACCAAACCTGTTGCTGCTAACTCAATTCCAACTCACAGTGACCCTATAGGACAGGATAGAACTGCTCCATAGGGTTTACGAGGCTGTAATGTTTACAAACGCAGACTGCCACATCTTTGTCCCACAGAGCCGCTAGTGGATTCGAACCCCTGACCTTTTGGTTAGCAGCCGAGTGCTTAACCACTGCACCTCCAGGGCTCCTAGTCAAACAATAAAAACCTCATTACTGCTGAGTCAATTCCAACTCACAGCAACCCTAAAGGACAGAGTAGAGCTGTCCTATAGGGTTCCAAGGAGCATCTGATGGATTTGAACTGTTGACTTTCTGGTTAGTAGCATTAACCATCACGCCACCAGGGTTTCCCATCAAATAGCCTAGTTTAATTTGGAAAGAATGTTTGCCTTAGGCATCAGGCTTTTTTGAAGAATTATCTACGTGCAGTCAGTTTTGGGAAACAGAAACTCTAAGGTCGGACTGGAAACTGTGTTTAGGGTAAATTGTTATGGAAACAATTCCATGGCAATGTCAAAAATGTGGGGTATAAGAATCTTTGGGACCAGACTTACTGGTCTGACAGAGACTGGAGAAACCCCTAGAGTACGGCCCCCAGGCATCCTTTTAACTCAGTACCAAAGACACTCTTGAGGTTTGCCCTTCAGCCCAAGATTAGACAGGCCCATAAAATAAACAGTAATACACATACCTCAGCCATATATACAAGACTAAATGGGCACACCAGCCCAGAGGCAAGGACAACAAGTCAGGAGGGGACAGGAAAGCTGGACAAATGGAAACGGGGCACCCAAAGTCAAGAAGGGGAGAGTGTTGGCACTTCATGGGGTTGACAACCAATGTCAACATAAGCAGTATGTGTATGTACTGTTTAAGGAGAAACTAATTTGCTCTGTATACTTTCATCTGAAGCACAATTATAAATGAAAAAGCAATTAAAAAAAAAATCTCCAGACATTCTCTTATCTTGGGAACATTTTGATTCTCTAGTCAGAAGTGTTGCCTGCTCTGCAAATCGTATGTTAAATAAGCTTCAAATCAATGTACAGTCACATGCCGCCTAACGTCTGTTCGGGCAACTTCCAGCCGCATATACATCTGTGATCCCATTAGCTCAGAAATGCTGCTGGGAGAAGCAAATGTATCAGACGTAATGGCTTTCCACACGCAGCTCCTGTATCTTATGTCTCTGGTATCCAAAGCGATCATGCTGCAAGCATACAATTGTACAGTACAGAAAAAACAGTAAAGACACACTTCCAGATACACTAAGACATCTTTAACATCATAATACAGCAATAATTATGTTTTGATGTTTGCTGCAAAGTAACGGTGGCTTGTTATTATAAACCACTGTATGTGCCTCAAATTTTTAATATAATAGGCTTTACGGGGATTGGATTGTATAAATCAGACATTTGTAACCCAGGGACTGCCTGTGTGTAACATGGAGTTCATACAACGTCCAAATCACATAGCGTCCTATTTCACAGAACATCTTGCGGACGTTAAGCAACAAATGACTGTATATTATTGGCTTAATATGATTTTAGTTTTAACATGGTTAAATCCCAAGCTTCAGGGTCACAACGACCTGGGTTCGAAGTTGCTCCTGCCCTGTGCAAACCATGTGATTCAGGCCATCTCCCAACCCTCTCGAGCCTCCAAGGATAACACCAGCCTCCTCAGCTTGTGCTGTTGGAAGGATTTCCAGAGATGACGAAGACAAAGACCTATTATTGTCTTCTCAGATGGTCTCTGGGCTCTAGGGGAGTGGCTCTGGAACTCTGAACATGCCTCAGAATCCCCAGGAGGGCTTATAAAAACACAAATCTTTGGGCCCCACTCCCAAGACTCAGTAGCTCTGAGGCGGGGCTTAGAATCTGGGTTCCCAGTGGTTCCCAGGTGATGCTGAAGCTGGTGGTCCAGGGACCACACTTTGAGTACTCCTGGGCTAGCACTTCCTAGTTTGCATGAGGGTCAGCACCCTAGTGTACAGCTCTGGCCTCAATAATCCCACCCTCAGCCCACAAGGACCTTAAGTCCACCGTTGAAAATCAGTTGTGGAGGGAGTCTGTTGGCTCTCTCTGAAGAGGGTGGGAGGGAGCTGCCAAGGGCCTTACCCTGGCTGCTGCCTGGTAGGGGGTACCCTCCCTCACCACCCCACCCCTCCAAGGCTGGAGACTCCTAAGGCCCCTGCCTTGCCCTGATCCTGACGCCTGCCAAATTTCTGAGTCTTTTCTGCCAAGAGCACTCCTGGCCTCCAAAAACGATTGGCAGCTGGGAACAGTTCTGGAAAGAGCCCTGCCCAGGGCAGCTCTGCCTCCGAACTGCAGACTCTGCAGACCCGGGTGTGTATTCCAGCCTGCCTCGTCCCATGTGCGGACGGAAGTGGGTCAGCCTCCAGGTTTGTCCTCCTGGAGTCCGAGGTGCTGTGACTTCTCCCCCTTCCCCCCCACCCTCCATCGCAACCTGGTCACACCATGGGGGTGTGGTCTACTCTTACCACTGTCGGTTCCACTGACCAGGGCACCTGCACAGCAGACCCGGGTTTGATTAAAGCCCAGGACCTGGCAGATACTAGATCCTCAGGCAATGTTTGATGAGGGAATGAATGAATGAATGAGTGAGGCTTTCTTGTCTGTAAGAAAGAGAAACCTAACCATGCTTCCCATGTGAAATGCCCAGGACTCAGCACACTTTTGAGCTTCATGTCAGCCTGTGAAGCAGGCGGGGTGGAGGCTACTGACCCCTTCTACAGATGAAGAGGCTGGCGCCGGGGGGTGCGGGGACCAATGTGAGCCTGGTTCCCGGCAGCACACTCACCACCTGACTTCCCCAGCAGAGAGGAGGCATTGCCTGAGTGGTGCCAAGGATGCTGTAATTTGATCAGCTACATGGGAGGAAGTGACTGCTCTGCTCTGGCAACAGAGCTTCAGGGACAACTTCTGGCGGTGGGGGTGGGAGGGCGCGGGGCGGTCCCTGGAGCTGAATCTTGAAGCCAAGAGGTGATTTTTTTTGGTCTACGGGGTGGGGGATGGGAGTGGGCAGGGCATACTTGGTGGAGGGAACAGGCTGGACAAAGGCCCAGAAGTAGGAGCAGCTATGCAGGGAAAGAGGAGGTGGGGGCGGGGGGTGGTCCTTTGAGGTGCAACTCCTCTGAGAGACGTGGGGTGGAGCTGTCTGGGATTCCTACGAACCTGAACGTCCTGAGAGAGGGCTGGCCTGGCGACATGACTTGGGGCTGTGAGCATGGAGGGGGCAGTAGGCTGATTGTCCAGGGACCAGGTGGAGGGAGAGAAGAGATGAGAGGCCAGGCACAGAACCCTAGGCCCCAGAAAGATTCCGGGAAGAACCCCTGAGTAAGGCCAAGAAGGGCTAAGAGAAGAGTTTTGGGGGAAGGGATGTGACAAAGCCCTTTTGATTCTCCTGGAACCCAGGTTTCTGGGTTCATGGAATTGGGGTGACCCACCCAAGCCACTTGCCCTTATGTGCCCTCTTGAACCTTGAGCTTTTTTTGTAATTTTTATTGTGCTTTAAGTGAAAGTTTACAAATTAAGTCAGAATGTCATACAAAAATTTATAAACACCTTGCTATATGCTCCTAATTGCTCTTTCCCTAATGAGACAACACGCTCCTTCCCTCCACTCTCTTTTCGTGTCCATTCAGCCAGCTTCTGATCCCCTCTACCCTCTCATCTCCCCTTCAGACAGGAGATGCCAACATAGCCTCATGTGTCTACTTGATCCAAGAAGCTCATTCTTTACCAGTATAGTTGTCTATGCCATAAAAGAAATCCCTGTCTGAAGAGTTAGCTTTAGGAATGGTTCCTGTCTTGGGCTAACAGAAGGTCTGGGGGCCGTGACCACTGGGGTCATTCCAGTCCTAGTTAGACCATTAAGTCTGGTCTTTTTATGAGAATTTGGGGTCTGCATCCCACTGCTCTCCTGCTCTCTCAGGGGTTCTCTGTTGTGTTCCCTGTTAGGGCAGTCATCGGTTGTAGCCGGGCACCATCTAGCTCTTCTGGTCTGAAACGAATATAGACAGACTCTGCTTTATGTGGCCCTTTCTGCCTCTTAGGCTCATAATTACCTTGTGTCATTGGCATTATTCATTCTCCTTTGCTCCATGAACCTTGAGCTTTTAAGGAGCCATTTCTCTGGACTCACCTTCAGGTCAAAAAATAGGCTAGCAGTTTAGTAGAGATCACTCTGCCCTAGGCTAGGGCTCTTTTGAGAATTATCTATGTGCAGTCAGTTTCCAGGAGCAGGAACCTGTTGTAGGGAAAAAAATCACAAAGCAAAAAGAAAATTTTATTTGGTATATATTCAAAGAGGCAAAAGTGGGAAATCGGACAAGCATGTTGCCAGAGCCATGTCTGCCTGAGTCCAAGGAAATTACAGAATAGGCAAGAATGGGAAAACGGACAAGCATGCTGCCACAGCCATGTCTGTTCAAGGAACTCACACAGTCATCAGTATATATTAACACTACAAAGTGGGCAAAACCACTGGAAGCTTCGCCTTTTCACAGATGGGCTAGAAACCATGATCCCGTATTTTGAATCATCTTTCTTAACAGTCATTGGTGCTGGTCTCAGTACAGTCAGGAGGGTCTTCATTTGTCCAACAATTTTCTATTCACTAAATGCTAATAGAAAAAGGTAAGAGTGGAAAGTCTTTTGTGTTCTGTTTAGCTTGTGTGAAAGTTTCCCTAAAAGATATTTTTCTTCCCTAAAAGATAATTTCCAAGATTATCCTACCTAGTGTCTTTATCTCAGGACCCAGTTGATACCTCTTTGTGAGTCCTTGTGAGCCCAGTCACATTCTCTATGCTCAAGAACAGGGAATAACAATTTCAATACTATTTTCTAAATCATTCCCTCCTGTTGACTGGAAATTGGAGATAACACATGGAGGATCAACACCTGGACTTAGTTGAGCTCCTAAACAACAACCATGGCAGGTTCTTTAAACTCACGGTGTTTGTAAGGTGTCAGTATGTAACCAAGTAGCTTGCTGTCATGAATTGAATTGTGTTCCCCCTAAAATGTGTGTATCCATTTGGCTGGGCCATGATTCCCAGTATTGAGTGGTTGTCCTCCGTTTTGCGACTGTAACTTTATGTTAAAGAGGATTAGGGTGGGACTGTAACACCCTTGCTCAGGTCACATCCCTGATCCAATGTAAAGGGAGTTTCCCTGGGGTGTGGCCTGTACCACCTTTTATCTTACAAGAGATAAAAGGAAACGGAAGCAAGCAGAGACTTGGGGACCTCATACCATGAAGAAAGCAGCACTGGGAGCAGAGCCCGTGCTTTGGACCTGAGGTTCCTGCACTGAGGTGCTCCCAGACTAAAGGGAAGACTGATGACAAGGACCTTCCTCCAGAGCCGACAAAGAGCAAAAGCTGTCCCCCGGAGCCAGAGCCCTGAATTCGGACTTCTAGCCTACTGGACAATGAGAGAATAAACTTCTCTTTGTTAAAGCCATCCACTTGTGGTATTTCTGTTACGGAAGCACTAGATGACTAAGACAGTTGTTGTCTAATTCTATGTGTCTCTTGTTCTACTTCTCCTGTGTTATTTATCCAAATGCAACAAGAGGTATTTGCTACATACAGCACAGACTATACTTTCTGGCACTAGTAAAAATGTAAGCTCACTCATGTCACCTTGGCTTAAAGAGGTCAGAGATCACTCTTGTATTTCCAACCCATTAACAACTTTGTCTGTCACTAGTCTCATAGTGACTGATAAATTTCTTAAAGATTTTTCCAATTCAACTATACCGTAAGTAGGAATTAAAACTACCAATCACACCCTGAGTGTTGGAGCAATGAGTTTTCTTCTGACTTTCATTTACAATGTGTAACAATTTAACATTCTAATATTTACTAACATCATTACTACGAATATCTAAAGGTAATCCTAAGTTCCCAAAGTGCACTGCCCATGCATTCATCACGAGTCTAAATAGATTACCCGCATAAATTCACTATCAGTTGGAAAGGGTCATCTAAACTAGTATAATTGGATCCACCACACAAAAACATATCCTTAAGGAGCACTCACAGTTTGTCTAGAGAAAACAGAAAATATAGAAAGATTTACGTGTGACCACCAAGTTTCCATTAGAGAATTCATGATTAAAAAGATAATAGAGGAGGGACCTCTCCTGTTGGAGGTCTTCAGTTAATCTCTATAAAACATAGTAAGGCTTCTTCCCAAGAGCTAGCCGTTCCTCTTTGGTTTATCTATTAATAGTCATGGGTAACTTTCTCAGAAGCGGAAGTGGCGTCTAAGACAAAATGAAGTCTGAGTCATGAGGTCGATCTCTTCTGAGAGCCTGGTTTCTTTGAGGTATGTAATTTTCTTAAATATAGTTCCCAGTCTGATCTTTGGAGTCAGCTTCCCCAAATAGACTGAATTCTTCGAAAAAAAAGCACAATGCCCAGAGCAAAATGGTCTTACTAGTTTATATGGACTATTGTTTTGACTCAAAGTGGCTTCAGGAACCAGTTTGTTTTTTTTTTTAACCAAAACTCGAGGTTCAAAAGGACACCCAAAGGTGGTAGCCTATATGGGTTTTTCTAACTTCCATGAAAGCCAGAAATCTGGATTCGAGGAGAATTACAGCTCTTTTGTCTCATTCCTTCCTTTGGATCATAAATCTTGTTACATAATCTTTGATCAAAAATGTTCAATAATGGTAGTTGGACATCATCTGGTTTTTAAGATCTCAGGCAGTATACAGCAAATGTGGAATTAAAACAGGAGCACTAACAATAATATTAGGCCAGATGTCTGAAACAACCAATGAAACCATGACCCTAAGGTCTTTCAACCAAGGAAACAAATCTCACGAGGTGTTTGTTTACGCATAAGCACCATCAGTAACTGTTTTTCGTGTGCCTCAGTAGCGACTATATTCTGCAAAACCTCAGATTGCGTATTAATATAAACAGAGCAACATTCATCTATTAAGGCACAAAACTGTTCCTTGAGAGACTAACGAGGAAATCTAATGCTGTTCTACTTTGTAAAATCATAGCTCAAACTTCAGCCACTTCTCTGGTTAGGATATTTACAACTTTGCTAAGTTTATCAACAGAAATTTCTAGTTCAAGAGTTAAAATACCTAAACCCATTAGTTAGATAATTTAAGAGAAAAGAGGAAAATGGTTTCTTATGTGCAGAAAGTAGGACCTTAAAACATCAGCAATATTCCCACATAAAGCCCATAGTATCCTTTAGTTTACTCAGTCTGATGTAGTGAAATTCTGTTCCATGTGATTCTGGATCAGCCAGTCTGTGAACCCATCAGCTTCCACATAAGAGTTCTGGAAGTCTTGATTCAGTCTAGTCACAGTCTTTTTCATAAGTCCAATATAGTCCATCTTTTTGCTGAGGTATTTTGGTCAAGGGTTTTCAGCAAACCAGCAAAGTAAAAACTTATCTGCAGATAACAATATCCCAGGCCTGACAGGAAAATGCATGGCATGTCCTTAGTGACTGTTTTTCCTACAGCCTGGATCCCTGCTGCTATCTCCTGAGAGATTAGCGCAACAATGAACTCTGTAACCTGCTTTCAACTGCCCCTCTTCAGGGTGCCTTCCCAATATGTTTCGGTTGATAGCCGTATCTACTCACAATAAATATGCTCTGATAAACTAATTTTTGGTGTTTCTCTAAGCACTTAAGTTTTTGACTGGTGGAACCAGTAGCATCAGACCCGCACATGTCCAGGGCTGAGCAGCGTCCCTGGAACTTGGCGACTGTTTACTCTTTGGTGGCGCAGGGCAGCCAGAGTCAGCCAGTGGAGACAGCACAGACAGATGCTGTTCTGGGAAGTTTAAATGCAAAGAGGAAGGCAGGGGTGGCCTACAACCAAGACGGTGTGGAGGGGTCACGGTTGGCGTTTTTTGTTTTTTTAAGGTCGAGATGCTTTTAAGCACTGAATGGATCAGGTTTCTTTTAGTTGCAAGTATCAGAAACAGAATTCACATTCGCTTAGACACAAAGGGGAAGATTGCAAAAAACCTGGGGCCCAAATGCATGCCCCCCCCTTCCTGGCCCCTCTGAAGCGTAACTTCCTCCTTGTGGCAAGAAAAAGCTGCCAAAGGCTTCCAAGTTTCCCGTGCTACATTTTCCACCGCTGGGTAAAATGAAATCCTCTTCCTCAACACCAAACTGAAACCTACTGCCAAGAAGTGGATTCTGACTCATAGTGACCCTACAGGACAGAGTAGAACCACCCCATATGGTTTCCAAGGAGAGGGGGGTGGATTCCAACTGCCAACCTTTTGATTAGCAGCCGAGCTCTTACCCACTGTGCCACCAGGGCTCCTCCTCAACTCCGGTTTGTAAAATCCCAGGCCTGGGGCCTGACTGGCCCTCCTGGGCCAGGTGGTTATGCCTGAGCCAATCATCTCCAGTGGGCTAGCAGTTCCCTGGAGGCCCTGGTACCTGTGTGGGTACCTCACATCACTTCCGGATTTAAGCCCTCCAGCCCCCCACGATGATTTGGACACTTGTGGTGGCTGATAGAGGTCTTCTCCTCTGGGAGAGCCCCACAGGCCTAGCAGTGGCTGTTTGGTGTTGCAGGAGATTGAAAACAGCTGTGATGGTCTGGGGTCTGGACAGTCAGGCTAGTCATGGCTGGGCTGCGGGCCAAAGTACCCCTCTGTCCTTGGCTTCCCCGCTGACCTCTCAAGGGAGAGACACCTTATTCTTCAATTATGTCAGTGCCTTCGGGGGCACCAGTCCTTCCACTCTGACCTGCCTCATCTTACGTTCCCCAGGGATTAGAGGGGGCTTTTGAGGTCTCTGACTGAGACATCGCTCAGATCCTGGGGAAGGAAGACCCTGGGTGGAAGGTATGGGTGATAGTTATCTGGAGCAAGCCCCAGGCTCAGCCTTCCCCTCTTGGACCTCTGTTCTTCCCATTGTTTGGCCTTTGTTTGTCCCAGTTTCCTAGGAAATTTGCTTTGGGGGAGAGTCAAGCTGGTCTCAGCTGAACAGGAGTAAAACACATCTGCTCGTCCTTCAAGGTTGGCAGTCTGAGGCCTTGCCTCTGAGCATCCCTGGAGGCTGGATGGGGCCCTGGGAGCCTGAAGAGAGAAGAAGTCTGGGAGTAGTGGGTAGAGAACAGTGAGAGAGTGAGAGGGAGGGAGATTCAGAGAGGGATAGATGTTAGGTGCCACCCAGTCGGTTCAGACTCACAGAGACCCCATGTACAACAGAAGGAAACACTGCCTGGTCCCGCTCCATCCTCACAATCGTTGTTACGCTTCAGCCCATTGTTGGGGCCACCATGTCAATCCATCTCATTGAGGATCTTCCTCTTTTTCACTAACCCTTTACTTTACCAAGCATGATGTCCTTCTCCAGGGACTAATAACATGTCCAAAGTATGTGAGATGTAGTCTTGCCATCCTTGCCTCTAAGGAGCATTCTGGTTGTACTTCTTCCAAGACAGATTTGTTCATTCTTTTGGCAGTCCATAGTATATTCAATATTCTTTGTCCACGCTGTAATTTAAAGACATCAATTCTTCTTTTGTCTTCCTTATTCACTGTCCAGCTTTCATGTGCATATGAGGTGATTAAAAACATCATGGCTTGGGTCAGGTGCACCTTAGTTTTCAAGGTGACATCTTTGCTTTTTAACACATTCTTTTTTAACATATTTTTCTCCAACACCATAACTCAAAGACATCAATTTTTCCATCTTCCTTATTCATTGCTCAATTTTCACATGGACTGAAGGACAGGGAGCAGTGAGAGTAGGGGGGAGAGATTTAGAGAGAGAAAAAGGTAGAGGGTGAAGTAGTAATAAAGAGACAGTGAGAAGGGAAGGAAAGACACAAGGTCAGGAGAGGGGTCAAGGACCTGACTTAGAGATGCAGAAACAAATCCCCTGAGGAGGCCTTGGGAGGTAATCCTACCTGCGATTCCTCTCACCCGATCACTCCATCCCGAAGGGTTTAAGTCAGTCTTAGCTCCCAGCAGGTTGGAGCCTTTTATTGCTGGTACAAGAGGCTGAAGACCCTGGATGCCCCTTCGGCCCCTGGAACCCGAGGGAAAGGAGCCAGGAACTGCAGTGTGGGCATTGGGCCTCCTGGGATGGACTCATCTAGGAGCTGTTTGGGGGCACACCACTTCCAAGTGGGACTCCTTGGGCTGCGTCCTTGGATTGAGCCAGGCCAAGCACCATTTAGGCTATGACTACGCTGTCCCTGGTCATTGGCCACTGGTCTGGGGCTCCCTCAGTGTAGCCAGACACTCAGAGCCTGCTGAGGGCAGAGCTGTGACCACAAGGTGAGACACATGGTCAATACAAGCACAAGTTATTAATATTAGCAGACCCATTCCTCACTGAGCCATCCTCCAAGCAGGCCCTGTGCTGCTCACTAGGGACTAAGCCATACCAAAGCCTTATTGTTGTTGTTAGGTGCCGTCAAGTTGGTTCCAACTCATAGCGACCCTATGTCCAACAGAATGAAACACGGCACAGTCCTGCCCATCCTCATAGTTGTTGCTATATTTGAGCCCGTTGTTGCAACCACTGTGTCAATTCATCTCATTGAGGGTCTTCCACTTTTTTTGTTGACCCTCTATTTTACCAACCATGATGTCCTTCTCCAGGGACTGGTCTTAAGGCTGGTGTCACGCCTGCCATCTTGAATAAGCAAGAGGAGGTGCCTGCCATCTTCTGTGATAGAGGAACTAACTCCCTATGTTTAGGCTATCTCTTTATTAGTAATACAGGAACTAACACCCTGTCTTTAAGGTATCTCCTTATTTAGGCATACTCCTGGTTCCAGCTCAGTTTAAGAAAAACAAGAGACTGGGTACCAAGACTAGTTGAAACTTGTCCTGAACCAGGTCTGGCCTACCTGACATGCGCAGTACTGGTGACCGTGTCCTTTGGATCACATATTGATGTCAGAGGCCGAAAAACACACCCCCGTCCATGCCCTGGAAGTGGACAAGATACCATCTTTGTGGCCCCCCTCTTTCAGACTGAGCAGGTGCAGAAGACTGCACCACCCCAAGAACGCATTTATGGGACAAACCAACCAGCAAGCTGGCCCCACCTTGGGGTGTCCCTAAAGACTCCACACTCAATTCCCTTTACCCATATAAACCCCTTGAGCTATTGTTTAGGAAGCCAACTTGGTGACAGGAGTCATGGTGGCTCCTTGACTTGGCCAACTAAGTAAAGTTTCTCTCACTGTTTTGTATCTTCCTAGCCATGCTGAGCAGACCTGGATGTGTCCAGCTACAGTCCCTCCTGACAACATGTCCAAAGTATGTGAGATGAAGTCTCACCATCCTTGCTTCTAAGGAACATTCTGACTGTACTTCTTCTGAGACAGATTTGTTCATTCTTCTGGCAGTCCATGGTATATTCAATATTCTTCACCAACGCCATAATTCAAAGGTGTCAATTCTTCTTCAGTCTTCCTTATTCATTGTCCAGCTTCCATACGCATATAAGGGAATTGACAATACCATGGCTTGAGTCAGATGCACCTTAGTTCCCAAAGTGACTTCTTTGCTTTTCAACACTTGAAAGAGGTCTTTTGCAGCAGATTTGCTCAATGCAATGTATCGTTCGATTTCTTGACTCCTGCTTCCGTGGCTGTTGATTGTGAATCCAAGTAAAATGAAATCCTTGAAAATTTCAATCTTTTCTCCGTTTATCACGATGGTGCTTATTGGTCCAGTTGTGAGGATTTTTGTCTTCTTTATGGTGAAGTGTAATCCATACTGAAGGCTGTGGTCTTTGATCTTCCTCAGTAAGTGCTTCAAGTCCTCTTCACTTTCAGCAAACAAGGTCGTGTCATCTGCGTGCATATCACAGGTTGTTAATGGTCTTCCTCCAATCCTGATGCCCCATTCTTCATATAATCCAGCTTCTCAGATTATTTGCTCAGCATACAGATTGAATAAATATAGTGAAAGGATACAACCTTGATGCACACCTTTCCTGATTTTAAACCACGTAGTATCACTTTGTTCTGTTCCAACAACTGTCTCTTGATCTACGTACAGGTTCTTCATGAACACAATGAAGTGTTCTGGAATTCTCATTCTTCACAATGTTATCCATAATATGTTTTGATCCACACAGTCGAATGATTTTGCATAGTCAATAAAACACAGGTAAACATCTTTCTGGTATCCTCTGCTTTCAGTCAAGATCCATCTGATATCAGCAATGATATCTCTTGTTCCATGTCCTCTTATGAATCCGGCTCGAATTTCTGGCAGTTCCCTGTGAATGTACTGTTGCAACTACTTTTGAATGATCTTCAGCAAAATTTTACTTTCATAGGATATTAACGATACTGTTCAAGAATTTCCACATTCTGCTGGATCATCTTTCTTTGGAATGGGTGCAAGTATGGATCTCTTCTAGTTGGTTGGCCAGTGTCATGGATTGAATTGTGTCCCCCAAAAATACGTGTATCAATTTGGCTAGGCCATGATTCCCAGTTACTGTGTGGTTGTCCTCCATTTTGAGATTTTCTCATGTGTTATAACCTCTGCCTGTGGTTAAAGAGGATTAGGGCGGAATGAAACACCCTTGCTCAGGTCACAACCCTGATCCAATGCAAAGGGGGTTTCCCTGGGGTGTGGCCTGCACCACCGTTTATCTTACAAGAGATAAAAGGAAAGGGAAGCAGAGAGTTGGGGACCTCATACCACTAAGAAAGCTTCGGGAGCAGAGTGTGTCCTTTGGACCTGGGGTTCTTGCATGGAGAAGCTCCTACTTGAGCGAGAGATTGATGACAAGGATCTTCCTCCAGAGCCAACACAGACAGAAAGTCTCCTCCTGGAGCTGATGCCCTGAATTTGGCCTTATAGCCTACTAGACCATGAGAGAATAAATCTCTCTTAGTTATAGCCATCCACTTGTGGTATTTCTATTACAGTGGTACTAGAAGACTAAGACAGCCAGGTAGCCATATTCCAAATTTCTTGGCATAGACGAGTGAGCATGTCCAGTGCTGCGTTGTTTGTTGGAACATCTCAATTGTTTCTTGCCAATGCCTTCAGTGCAGCTTGGATTTCTTCATTCAGTACCTTCAGCTCTTGATCACATGCTACCTCCTGAAACAGTTGAACCTCGACCAATTCTTTTTGGTTCAGTGACTGCCTGTACTCCCTCTATCTTCTTTTGATGCTTCCTGAGTCCTTTAATATTTTGCCCATAGAATTCTCCAATATTGCAAGTCAAGGCTTGAATTTTTTCTTCAGTTCTTTCAGCTTGAGAAATGCCAAGTGTGTTCTCCCCTTTTGGTTTTCTAATTCCAGGTTTTGTACCTTTCATTATATTACTTTACTTTGTCTTTGGAGCCAGACTTTGAAATCTTCTGTTCAGCTCTTTTACTTCATCATTTCTTCCATTCACTTTAGCTGCTCTACTTTCAAGAGCAAGTTTCAGAGTCTCTAAAGGATATAATTTAGGAAAAAGGGAAATGACTCCAAAAGGAAGGTTGCAAGAAAGAATATTGAGTAGAAAAATTAATAAACATGTAGGTAAACGTAAACAGCTGTCTGATTAAAATAATAAAAATGTCCAATTCGTGGGTTTAAAAAAAGAACAGAGCTAAAACATTAGCATGAGAAGAAGGTGTTTGGAATTAATCGTCCTAAGGGTTTTTGATTATCTGGGAAGGGTTAAGATATTGATAGGAGTGCTGGTGGCACAATGGTTAAGTGCTCAGCTGGTAACCAAACGGTTGGTTGTTCATACCTACCGAGCGGCTCTGCAAGAGAAAGACCTGGTGATCTGCTTCTGTAGAGATTGCAATTTAGGAAACCCTACTGGGCAGTTCTACACTTTCACATAGGGTTGCTATGAGTCAAAAATCAACTCAAACGCACACAACATCAAGATATTGAAAAACTTTAGACTTCATTAAGTATCCATAATGAAATTTGATAGACAATAACTAAAAAATAAAAAGAAAGAAATTTAGTATATAACTTCCAAACCAGTATTTGGGGGAAATGCAGTTTTTAAAAATGAGAGAGCACTCTATCAATTCCCCCTCACCATTAAAAAAAAAAAAAAAAAGGACAAGAGAAGAGAATAGAAACTTAGAAGAAAAAATAGCATGACATAGTAGAAGCAAGTTTATGTATCAATAACCACAATAAATGCAAACGGACTAAACTCACCAGATCAAAGACAGAGATTGTTTAGCTGGCTAAAAAAATAATCTATGAACTTAATTCACCACATTAGCCAGTCAAAGAGGAAAATATTCATATGATTATCTTAATGCAGAAAAAGCATCTGGTACAATTCAAGACCAATTCATGATTTAAAAGACAAAACCAAACCAAAAACCTATTAGAAAAACTAGAAATGTTGGGAATTTCCAGACCTAGGCTGTCTGACAGAAGAATCCGGCTCTTTCTAGGTAGCTGGCAGGAAAGTCAATTCCAACCATTCTAGGGGATGGAGTATCTGTTCTCCTTTCAACCCTGGGTAGTGAAAGGGCCACTGAGGTCTTAAACAAACCATACAATTGGAGAAGGACATTTGATCTATATTGTTCTACACTGATCTTGGTCCCTACTGACATATACTTCTTGTCTGGGCCCCCAGGACATGACTCTTTTTTTTATTTAATTTTTCCTTTTTAAAATTTTATTGTGTAAAATATAAAATAGAGAACAAAAATTTGCCATTCTACCTATTTTAAGGTGTATAACACAGTGACATTAATTACATGCAGAATAACATTTTTAAATGCATAAATTAAATACATAGGGTTGCAAAGGAAACCAATTATCTTGAAATGCAGCTATCAAAATATTAAATAAATTTGTGATACACTGATAGATGTGTTGCTTTATTAACCTGTTAATTAATTTGCAAGAGCCAATGGTAGGTCTGATGGTGACCATTATTTCCCACAGAGACCAGTGCAGGCTTCTTTCTGCGGTAGTTCAATAACAGTTCCGACTCATATTGACCCTATGTACAACAGAACAAAACACTGCCTGGTCCTGGGCCATCCTCACAGTCCTTGTTTCACTTGAGCCCATTGTTGCAGCCACTGTGTCAGTTCATCTCGTTGATGGTCTTTCTCTCTTTTCTGACCCTCTGCTTTACCAATCGTTATGTCCTTTTCCAGGGACGGATCCCTCCTGATAACATGTCCAAAGTACGTGAGACATAGACTTGCCATCCTTCTTCTAAGGAGCATTCTGGTTGCACTTCTTCCAAGACAGGTATGTTTGTTCTTTTGGCAGTCTGTGGTATATTCAATATTCTTCGCCAACACCACAATTCAAAGGCGTCAGTTCTTCTTCGGTCTTCCTTATTCATTGTCCAGTTTTCATATGCACACGAGGCAATTGAAAACGCTATGGCTTGGGTCAGGCGCACCTTAGTCTTCAGGGTAACAGCTTTGCTTTTTAACGTTTTGAAGAGGTCCCTTGCAGCAGATTTCCCCAATGCAATGGGTCTTTTGATTTCTTGACTGCTGCTTTGTTGATTGTGGATCCAAGTAAAATGAAATCCTTGACAATTTCAAAGTTTTCTCCATTTTTTATGATGTTGCTTATTGGTCCAGTTGTGAGAATTTTTGTTTTCTTTATGTTGAGATGTAATCCATACTAAAGGCTGTGGTCTTTGATCTTCATCAGTAAGTGTTTCAAGTTTTCTTCACTTTCAGCAAGCAAGGTTGTGTCACCTGCAAAAATGCAGGTTGCTAAAGAGTCTTCCTCCAATCCTGATGCCCCATTCTTCATATAGTCCAGCTTCTTGGATTATTTGCTCAGCATATGGATTCAATAAGTACGGTGAAAGAATGCAACCCTGACGCACGCCTTTTCTGACTTTAAACCACTCAGCATCTCCTCGTTCTGTTTGAACAACTGCCTCCTGATCTATGTATAGGTTACTTCTGAGTACAGTTAAGTGTTCTGGAATTCCCATTCTTCTCAGTGTTATCCGTAATTTGTTATGATCGACAACAAATCTTCCTATTCACCAACTGCTAAAAGAAAGAGTGAAAAGTGTGTGAATCTTTTGTGCTGTGTTTTATGGTTTGTTTATGTGAAAGTTTCCCTGAAAGATGTTTTCCGAGATTGTTCCAGCTATTGTCTTTATACTTCAGGGCTCAGTTGATATGTCCTTGTGAGTCCTTGTGAGTCAAGCTCCAGCTTGGTCACATTTGAGGACAGGGAATAATGGCTCCAATATTATCTATCTCCTGCATCAGGGTGAAGAAGCCTCAGTTTCCTCTCCTCTGGCTGGGCCTGCCTTCCCCTCCTGCTCTCCCATCAGCCCAGCCTATTGAAATCAGGGAGCCTGGTTTCTGCCAGTCAATGGTGTCACAGTGGTAATGTAGGGTGGGGTTGAGGGTGGGGGCGGGGTGCTGTGCCTGAGTCCCTGACATAGATGCTTTCTCAGTGACAAGGGAGTGAAGGCCTGGCCTCTTTGTTGGCATGAGAAAGAGAGGAGCCCTCAGCAGTAAAGAGAAGCCCTTGGTAAGCATCTCAGCCAGGTACCAGGTACTCCCAGAAGACTGCTTAGGCAAGGGATGGAGCCATCCTGAAGGCAAAGAGCTCCTTCGGTCATACCTAGCTCCCCCAGGCCTTACAGCCTGGCAGGATGCAGGGTCAGGGACTTCCAGAGGTCATTTTGGGCATGAAACTGCTGCCTCGTCCAGCCTCATTCTCTCCAGGGAGCTGCTGTTTGGCTTGCTTTTCTGCCCTGTCCAGCCTGGAGGAGACGTCCCTGCATTGCTGCCCAATCCTCCGCCTGGCTCAGCCAACGCCTATGGCTCCTCTGTCCTCAGCCTCAGAGTCTTGGGCTCAGGTTCCACCACTGACCCACTGTGTGACTTTGACCAAATCCTCTCTGGGCCTCAGATTTCCCATCTCAAGGAAGGATTAGGCTCCCTGTCCTATCTGCCACTAAGTGCTGCCGGAGGACCAACCCTGGGGCAGCTGTGGGGTGCACCTCAACCTGGAGGGAGGGTTTTGATCTTTGCTGGAGGGAGGGAGGAGGGCTGATTGTGAGCTTCCTTTCTGCTTAAAACATCTCCCTTCCTGTCTGAGGGCGTGAGCTGGAGGGTAGCGCTGTGGAAATAATCCTGTGGCCAGAAGTCTGTAGTGTGGACTCTCCTTCCAGGGCTCACCTGTCCCACCCACCTCCAGCACCATCGCTCTCTGTCTTCCCAGCACAGACATCCACCCAAAAGCTTGGCCGCTGGAGCCAGCCTACTATATCTGTATCCCTGCTCCACGACAGCGCTGGGTTTACTGGGTCACTCCACCATTGGTGGCTGGAGGATATTGAGCAAGCCACGTTACCTCTGTGAAGTAGAAATAGTCATAATTTCTCCTGTGTAGCAAGTAAGGCTTTTATTTCTTTGCCTCCTTATCCAGCTCCACTCCCATCCCCCTGTGTTTTTGGTGTGTGACTTTAGGCAAGCCGCTTCACACCTCCCTGCCTCAGTTTCCTCATCTGTAAAAAGAGTGTACTCTCATAGAATGTACCTCATAGCCTTGGTATTAAGATTAAACGGGATCTTCTTGTAAAGCTCAGAGTGAGGTCTAAGCACCCAAGTGTTCACTGTGACTGTCACCTCTGAGTCCCCAGTGTGGACATGGTACCTAGCTCTAGGAATGAGTGGTGAGCTTTATAGGTATGGTGGTACCTGCCCGCACAGCTCCCAGCCCCCTCTGCTGAGGGTACTACTTCGTTTCTCTTGGAGTAGATGAGTTTGTGTCCAGTGTGTCCCACCTCGCTGGGGTGGTCTTTCTGAGACAGAGCCCCCACAGTGCTGTATTCTTTACCTGGCTTCCTCCCCTACAGTGTTGTATTGCGGTGTTGTATTCCTTTGCTGGGCTCCCCATTCTCCACCCTACCATCTCAGCTCTGCATTTGAATCCTGCTCTTGCAGGATTTTGAATCACTTGCATAGTGTGAATAAGAATGCTGCTGACGCAAATTGTATGAACTACCTACTTGTAAACCCCTTTGAAAGGAACCTGCCTGCCCGTCTTTGGGGAGCAGTCTTGGCAGCAACAGCTCCGATTGCTCCATTTCCTTGTACAACGAAATAGAAGTGCCTTTTTGTTCTCTCACCTCGGTCTCTCCTTTTATTGGCCAATATGAGTCATGCCGAGTAAGAACCTGGGGTTTCCACCCAGTAACATTTCCTGCGAGCCAGCCAAGAGCCATCTGCTTGGTTCCTGAGGTGGACTGGAAAACAGAACAGCTCCGTTGTCTGGTGCTTCTAGGAGATTTTTCTCCCAGAGACCTTGGAGCAGCTCTGAAACCAATCCTGTCCCCACCCCCCCAAACCAAATGATGGCTCTGTAAGAGACATAAAACAAACCTGGTGGATTGTTTGGTAAGTGCCTACACAAGGCCTTAGAAGAGTCCCAAGAAGTGGGAGAAATTGATTATTGAGGGCATTAAGAATCTGAGTTTATTTGGGAAGTGTCTTGGTCATCCAGTGCTGCTATAACAGAAATACCACAAGTGGGTGGCTTTTACAAACAGAAGTTTATTCTCTCACAGTCCTGTAGGCTAGAAGTCCAAATTCAGGCACCAGCTCCAGGGGAAGGCTTTATCTCTCTGTCAACTCTGGAGGAAGGTCCACTGTTGAGGAGCTTCTCTGGGCAGGGACCCCAGGTCCGAAGGATGCAGTAGGCTCCCAGTGCTTCTTTCTTGGTGGTGTGAGGTCCTCATGTCTCTCTGCTCACCTTTTATATCTCAAAAGAGATTGGCTTAAGATGCTGTCTAATCTTGTAGATCTCATCAGTATAACTGCCGCTAATCCCTCTTATTACCTCATAGTGATAGGATTTACAACACATAGGGTAATCACATCAGATGATAAAATAGTAAACAATCATATAATACTGGGAATCATGACCTAGGCAAGTTGACAGATATTTTTTGGAGACACAATTCAATCCATGCCGGAAAGTATCTGGGTAATTCCTAGGTAAGGCCTTAGAAAAGTCCCAAGAAGCAGGAGGAATTGACTGCTGAGGGCATAAGAGGCTCAGGCACCTGTTAAGTTGCTGCACCGGATTACATTGTGTGAGTGGGTGAGTGTGTGTATCTAGAGAACGGAGAACGTTCAAAGGACCCTGAAATTCAGCCCACTAAGATGCATCCTTAAGAACTGGGAACAGAGAGTTGGAAAGACATGGCTCCGGCAGCATGCTCATCCATTCCCACTTTCGCGTTTTTGAATATATGCCAAATAAAACCTTTCTTTTTGCTTTACTAAACTTTGTGGTGTTTTCACCCTACAAGAGTTAGTTGCTGCAGGAATTCTAAAACCACGAATTCAGTCAACCTTGGCCTGTGGAGCAGAAGCTGGCAGAAAGAGAGGTCTTATCTTCTAGACCCAAGCATCCACACTCCACATCCCTTCGACACCAAAGGGGTGAATCCTCTTGGAAAACGAGACTTTGCTTATTTTTTTGTTCTTTCTCTCATGTTTTCTTAAGTTTTGTTTGGCATGTTCATTTGAAAAAACAGTTGTTTGATTAAGGAAAATATTTCTTAGATTTTTGCTTGATCATTTGTTTTAAAAGTGATATCTAGTAGCCCCTGGTGAACTGCAGTTTACGTCTGGATTTGGGCGTTTGAAACATTAAAGAGGTAATTCTATTTTCAAAGAGCTCTGAGCCTCTATAAGCTGCAAAAATTCGGGCACATGTTGACCAGTAAAAGCCATTAGAGTGGTCGTCAGTGTTCATCACGAGTGTTAAAGACTCCTGTGACAGGATAAGATGGTCACGAGACATGTTAGAGCGCTAGGCTGCCTGCCACCCAGAAGAAAACGCTCGCGAAACGAAAGTAGGCATTGGTCTAAGCAAAACGCTGTCCAATCTCCATGGTGTTCTTATCTTTTGTGGCTCAGAGACAACCTGGAAAGTAGTGCTCTGTGTTGCCAAATTTGCAGGGGGAAGTGGTAGTTCTGTATCTGTTTTCTGATTCTCAATAAAGAATCATAATGTTAAAATTAAAATCATCAGTAGACACTACTTTCCAATTGAAGGAACGAGTATATTTAAGGTCTAAAATAAGAGAGTAGGTCTCTAGCCATCAAAATGAACTAAGTTCGACAAGAAGGAAACCAAAAGCTTGAACCTTAGAGCTTAACATCTTTGATAAATGAGCCTGGATTTTACCAAGACACTGGTTTGGGATTCATATTTTAGAACACTATTAACCGAGTATACTAGAAGTAATTTGGGATTTCAGTGACTACTTTGGGAAAATGAGTGTGTTGGTCATCTAGTGCTGCTGTAACAGGAATACCGCAAGTGGATAGCTTTAACAAAGCTTTAACAAAGAGAAATTTATTTCTTCACAGTAAAGTAGGCTAAAAAAAAGTTGAAATTCAGGGAGTCAGCTCCAGAGGAAGGCTTTCTCTCTCTGTCAGCCTTCTCATCAATCTTCCTCCAGGCTAGGAGCTTCTTTGTGCAGGAACCCCAGGTCCAACGGACACGCTCTGCTCTTGGCACCGCTTTCTTGGTGGTATGAGGTCCCCCTGTCTTTTATATCTTAAGAGATTACCTCAGACACAATCCAGTCCTGTAGGTTGAATCCTGTCTCACTAACACAGCTGCTACCCATCCTCCCTCATTAACATCATCCACCCAGAACCCAGTGCCCTAGAGTCGCTTCCGACTCCTAGCAACCCTATAGGACAGAGAAGAACTGCCCACATCATAGAGGCAGGATTTACAACATATAAGAAAATCACACAATACTGGGAATCGTGACCCAGCTAAATTGATACACACATTTTTGGGGCGACGTAATTCAATCCAAAGACAATGAGATTTCATTCCTGTTGTCTTTTTTTCTTTGGGAAACTTTGCTTGATGCTCAGGTTTTGTCAAAAGGTCTAATATTCCTCCATCTGAGGCTCTGGTAAGTTAAGTTTTATCTAGAACCTATTTTTTCCATTGAATTCAGTCACTTTTACCAGAAATTGCTATATACACTTTAAGAAACTAGAATTCCCATATCCTTGTTCTGGTCTTTCTGTCTCCTTTTGTTCTGAGATCTTGCTCCTGGTCTAGAGCGCTGTGTCTAAGTTTCTGTTTTGTATCAGCTTGAAGGCTATGGCTAAGAATTGCTGTTTTTTTGTAAGGCCATCTTAGAACCTCAGTTCTTTCATCATCCAAGAAAAACTGTGTCTTGTGTCTGTCTTATGATTTAATTTTTAGTAGCTCTATTGAAAACTTTATGTTTAAATAAAAACAAAGCCTTTTTAAATAACTTAAGTTAGACATTATGAGAAATGTGCTTTATTTAAAGAAAAAGGATAATTTTGTCTTAAAGTAAAACTAACAGTTCCAGAGTAAGAAAAAAGAGGGGAAAAAAAAATTGCCAAAAGGTTTTGGTGTTTCCCAGGTAGGTAAAAAGTTGTGATAAAGGGAAAGAGAAACTGCTTTCCAAGGGAATGACAAAAGGGAAAGAAATTAGTTATCTTTTGCCTTTCAAAATGCCTAGATCAATTTAAACGTATATAAATGAATTGGGATGACCTCCCCGCCAGTCCCCGGTCTCCCTAGTTAAGAATTTTGGATTCACTTACAAAACTGTTAAAGAGCTTTGGTATTTACTGGATAGATTGCATTTCAAGGTGCCTCCATCAACTAAAACATGCATAAATGACTCAGAATGGCCTAATCTTGTCTTCTACCATTGAGTCAAAAAATAGAGAGGGTGGGCAAACATCAGCGTTCCCCAGCCACCAGTCTCTAAGGTCACATAGAAATCACAATGAGGCACACCTGAAATGGACTGAGAAAATATTTCCAACCCTGGCCAGACACTTAAGGATATATCCGTATCAATGAATTTGTCAGTTGAGCAGAGACTTTGTGATTTCTAAAGCCAGTTGATAAAATCTTTAAGGGCTAAAATTAGATTGGGAAAACATGAAAATAGTAAAAGTTGAATGACAACTTAGAATGTTTAAACAGAATTTCTTTCAACAACAATTTCATGTTTTATGGTATATTGTTGTTGTTGTTAGGTGCCATCGAGTCGGTTCCGACTCATAGTAACCCTGTGCATGACAGAACAAAACACTGACCGGTCCTGCGCCATCCTCACAATCATTGTTATGCTTGAGCACATTGTTGCAGTCACTGTGTCAATCCACCTCGTTGAGGGTCTTCCTCTTTTCCACTGACCCTGTGCTTTGCCAAGCATGATGTCCTTCTCCAGGGGCTGGTCCCTCCTGACTACTTGTCCAAAGTATGTAAGACACAGTCTCACCATTCTTGTTTCTAAGGAGCATTCTGGTTGTACTTCTTCCAAGACAGATCTGTTCTTTTGGCAGTCCACGGTATATTCAATATTCTTCCCAACACCAAAATTCAAAGGCGTCAACTCTTCTTCAGTCTTCCTTATTCATTGTCCAGCTTTCACATGCATATGATGCGATTGAAAATACCACGGCTTGGGTCAGGCGCACCTTAACCCTCAAGGTGACATCTTTGCTCTTCAACGCTTTAAAGAGGTCCTTTGCAGCAGATTTATCCAATGCAATGCGTCTTTTGATTTCTTGACTGCTGCTTCCATGGCTGTTGATTGTGGATCCAAGTAAAATGAAATCCTTGACAACTTCAATCTTTTCTCCGTTTATCATGATGTTGCTTATTGGTCCAGTTGTGAGGCTTTTTGTTTTCTTTACTTTGAGGTGCAATCCATACTGCAGGCTGTGGTCTTTGATCTTCATTAGTAAGTGCTTCAAATCCTTTTCACTTTCAGCAAGCAAGGTTGTGTCATCTGCATAACGCAGGTTGTTAATGAGTCTTCCTCCGATCCTGATGCCCCGTTCTTCTTCATATAGTCCAGCTTCTTGGATTATTTGCTCAGCATACAGATTAAATAGGATGGTGAAAGAATACAACCCTGACACACACCTTTCCTGATTTTGAACCAATCAGTATCGCCTTGTTCTGTCCGAACAACTGCCTCTTGATCTATGTAAAGCTTCTTCATGAGCACAATTAAGTGTTCTGGAATTCCCATTCTTCGCAATGTTATCCATAATTTGTTATGATCCACACAGTCGAATGCCTTTGCATAGTCAATAAAACACATGTAAACATCCATCTGGTATTCTCTGCCTTCAGCCAGGATTCATCTGACATTACCAGTGATATCCCTGGTTCCACGTCCTCTTCTGAAACCGGCCTGAGTTTCTGACAGTTCCCTGTTGATATACTGCTGTGGCCGTTTTTGAATGATCTTCAGCAAAATTTTGCTTCAGTGTGATATTAATGATATTGTTCTATAATTTCTGCATTTGGTTGGATCACCTTTCTTGGGAATAGGTATAAACATGAATCTCTTCCAGCCAGTTGGCCAGGAAGCTGTCTTCCATATTTCTTGGCATAGACGAGTGAGCACCTCCAGTGCTGCATCTGTTTGTTGAAACATCTCAATTGATGTTCCATCAGTTCCTCTGGCCTTGTTTTTTGCCAATGCCTTCAGTGCAGCTTGGACTTCTTCCTTCAGTACCATCAGCTCCTGATCATATGCTACCTCTTGAAATGGTTGAACATTGACTAATTCTTTTTGGTATAATGACTCTGTGTATTCCTCCCATCTTCTTTTGATGCTTCCTGCATCATTTAATATTTTCCCCATAGTATCCTTCATTCACTATTACAACTCAAGGCTTGAATTTTTTCTTCAGTTCTTTCAGCTTGAGAAACGCCGACCGTGTTCTTCCCTTTTGGTTTTCCATCTCCTGCTCCTTGCTCTGAAATTGATCAAACATGCAATCAAGATGTATTGATAATTACTGATAATTGGAATGCAAAAGCTGGAAACAAAGAAGGATCAGTAGTTGGAAAATATGGACTTGGGGATAGAAACAGTGCCAGAGATCGAATAATAGAATTTTGCAAATCCAACGACTTCTTCATTGCACATACCTTCTTTCACCAACATAAACAGCGACGATACACATAGACCTTACCAGATGGAACACACAGAAATCTAATTGACTACATCTGTGGAAAGAGATGATGGAAAAGCACAATATCATCAGTCAGAACAAGGCCAGGGACCAACTGTGGAACAGACCATCAATTGCTCATATGCAAGTTCAAGCTGAAACTGAAGAAAATCAGAGCAAGTCCACGAGAGCCAAAATATGACCTTGAGTATATTCCACCTGAATTTAGAGACCATCTGAAGAATAGATTTGACGCATTGAACACTGCTGACGGAAGACCAGACGAGTTGTGGAATGACATCAATGACGTCATACATGAAGAAAGCAAGAGGTCATTGAAAAGACAGGAAAGAAAGACCAAGATGGATGTCGGAGGAGACTCTGAAACTTGCTCTCAAACATCAAGCAGCTAAAGCAAAAGGAAGAATTGATGAAATAAAAGAACTGAACAGAAGATTTCAAAGGGCGGCTTGAGAAGACAAAGTAAAGTATTATAATGACATTTTATGGTATACAGGCTTAAAATCATTTCTAAGGCCTTTTAGGTAACTTATTGATGTTAAATTGAGTTAATAGATATTTGTCATAATTTAGCTTATATATATTGCTTTTTATGCCACAAGACAAAGGATATATATATACATGCGTATATTTGGGTCTGCTAATGAGTGTGTTCATTTTTTGCCATTTGAAGAGATACACCATAAGAGGTATGCAACAAAGATGTTTATTAAAAATAAATTTATTTAATATGATCAAAATTTTATCTGCCTGACTAAAGTTTAGTGGTTTAATTTATGAGATTTTTAGGAGCTTTAATGTTAAATAAAATATAAAACAAAGAACTGGGTTTCTCGCCATTAAAATGACAAAATTTTCTTTGATTTCTGCATTGAAGTGTTCATTTATTCTTTGTGTAATATGCCTCAAAGGCAGAGTTTCGGCCTCTCATTAGAATAAGATTCCTGAGCTGAAAACCAAGCTCCATGGCTTTTAGAAAAAAAAAAAAAAAAAACAACAAGGTTTTTATTTAAGACCTTTGATTAAATAACTTAAGTATTGTTTGCCTGTGACCTACAATAATCTCCTGACAATGCTGAAACTTCATGGAGAGCCACACACACAAAATTTTTTTCTAAAGGAAAAGTGCCAAAAAGTTTTATTTAATAAATTACATGGAAGGTGTTGTCAAAATCAAGAAAAACACCTGATTCTGTCTGGGTTAAGATTTATATGCTAGTATTTCCTGTTGTGTTTTGTCTAATATTAGACAGCAAACCCATAATATTATGTCATAATTTCATTAGTATTTCTTAATTGCTATCTTGGTCACAACTTTATCAAAGCCAGTGAGAATTCACATCATCCACGTATGAAGCTTTCTTTTGTTCCTATTCAGGTACCTAGAGATTTGTTAATCTTGGTGTGTTCTTGGTGTATCCTGGTATTATGTCTCAAGATTACTATGTATTATATCCGAAGCTCTTTAAAAATGCAGCTAATGGTTATATTTAGAGATATTTTTATCTAAAGTTTTTTTTTTTTTTTAACTGATTTTATTTGGCCTTTACATTGTGCTGGTAATTAATTTCTATCTGGTGTTTCACTATAAGAGTATTATCTTTGTAAGTTAATCATGTCATATTAATTTTTGTTATTTGCAGGTAAGTTTTTACTTTGCTGATTTGCTGAGAAGGTTTGACCAAAATATCTTAACAAAAAGGTGATCTATATTGGACTCTCAAAACAGACCGTGACTAGACTGAGTAATATTTCTGGAACTTCTATACTGAAGCTGATTGTGGCTGATCCAGAATCACGTAGAACAGAAATTAACTACGTAAGACTGAGAAAAGGAAAGGAATCTCCGGGTTTTATGTGGGAATATTGCTGATGTTCTAGGGTCCTACTTTCTATATCTAAGGAACCACTTTTCTTTCTCCTAAATTATTTAACTAATGGATTTTGATATTGCTGCTCTTGAATTAGAAGTTCTCTCATAAAAACTGTTTTGTGACACTACTGCTTCTGAGAAAATGACCCATAACTGTTAATAGGTAGACCAAGGAGGGACTGCTTGTCCACAAGAAGAACTCTTAGTATGTTTTAAACAGATTAACTGAAGACCTCCAACAGGAGAGGTCCATCCTATATCATCTTGTTAATCACGTATTCTCTAAAGAAAATCTGGTTGTCACGTGTGAATTTTTCTATACCTTCTGTTTCCTCTAGACAAACTTTGTGTGTGGTGGATCCAACTACACTGGTTTTAAATGATCCCTTCCAACTGACAGTGAGTTAGATTCCTCGTGATTGCATGGGCAATGTACTTTGAGAATTTTAAGATTACTTTTAGATATTCATAGTAATGGTACTAGTAAATATTGAAAAGCTAATGTTAAATTGTTACACAGTATAAAACGAGAGTCAAAAAGAAACCCATTGATCCATCACTCAGGGTACGGTTGGTAGCTTTAATTCCTAGTTATTGTATAGCTGAATTAGAAAAATCTTTAAGAAATTTATCAATCATTATGGGACAAATAACAAAGTTGCTAATGAGATAAAGACACAACAGTGATCTCTGACTTCATTAGCCAAGGTGACGTGAGGTAACAGAACATCCTTAAGACTTTTTATTAGCCCAAGAAAGCCTAGTCTGTGCTGTAGTAAATACCTCTTGTTGTATTTGGGTAAATAACACAGGAGAAGTAGAACAGCTTATACATAGAATTAAAAGGCAAGATGCTTGGTTACACACTGTAACTCCCTCACAAACACCAGATTTATTTGGTTGGTTACTGTCTTAGTCATCTAGTGTTGCTATAACGGAAATACCACAAATGGATGGCCTTAACAAAGAAAAATTTATTTCCTCACAGTAAAGTAGGCTAAAAGTCCAAATTCAGGGTTTTAGCTCCAGGGGAAGTCTTTCTGTCTCTGTCAGCCTTCTCATCAATCTTGCCCTGGACTAGGAGCTTCTCCATACAGGGACCCTGGGTCTAAAGGACTGGCTCTGCTCCTGGCACTGCTTTCTTGGTGGTCTGAGGTCCTCCTCTCTGCTCACTTCCATTTCCTTTATCTCTTGAGAGACCAACAGTGGTGCAGAGGCAGGGCCAAGACGGAGGAGTAGTCAGACACTTCTTGTGAACCCTCTTAAAACAAGACCCTGAAAAATAAGTGAAATGATTACATTTTTGACAAGCTAGAAGCCCTGAACATCAAAGGCAATGTTAGAAAATGGACTGAGCAGCCAGGGGAGGGAGGAAGAGACGGTTCAGAAGCGGAGAGAAGGTGCCAGACCTGAATCGCAGGGAACCCTAAGGCTGTGGAGGGCTGGTGGTAGCGTTAGGTCACAGTTTCCTCAGGGAGAAACAGCCAGCCACACAGCCTACTCACGCCTCCAGAACCAAAGAAGAACTGTGCTCTCGCCAAAAGCTAAGTACCTGTGTATATTTTACCACGCCCTGAGCTCCCAAGCTGGCTTCAGTGGCTGTTGATTCCCCTAGGCCTGAGATAAGTTCTGTTGCATTACCTGAGCCATTCTCCCAGCCTTGGAGAACGAATAAATTCACAACTGGGGAAAAGATAATCTTCTAGCTCCACTAACCTGGGGAGCTCAGGACAGAAGCAGCTCCTGTCCAGGCATAAACAGTCAGTGGACTTTAAATACCTTTCCCCCCTGCATGGACCTGTATGGGCCCATTTCAGGAGAATAGGCCCACGTTGGCAGATTGCAACTGTTTCAGCTATGCAGTGGAGAGGTGGGTGTTTGATATTTGACACTGCTTTGCCTATTAGAGTCCTCACCTACCCACATCAGGGGTTTGTGGGCTGGTGGCTCCACTCAGGTCACCCAGCCACCTGCGACAGGGGTCCAGAGATAACTGCTACCCCCCAGTCCTTACAACCAAAAGCATTGGGTCCCCAAGGTCCGTCTGCAGAACCCACCCACCTGCGCGTTCTAAGGAACAGGAGCACGCTTTCCTCACAGACACTCGGGGGATGGTTCTCAGACCCCTGCCTTGTTCAGAGCATGACCCCCTGCTGCAACCAGACACCGGTACCTACACCAATCACCCTTGCCCCTCTAAGACTGTAGGACAGAGCCTGTACCACACACTTGACCAGCCACCTGGACATTTGAGCTGGATCCATATAAGAAAAGTGAATGGGCTCCTAGGCTCATATACCTGGTAATAGCTCTAGCCATCTGGTAACAGGATGTTAGAACTTCAAAGGTGAAAATAATCAAGCTAGCTCACTCAAGCAACCTATTTGGGCATATCAAAGCAAAACAAAGCAAGAAGCTAGGGTATAGTAAGTAAACATAAACTAGTACAATAACTTATAGATGGCTTGGAGACAACAGTCAATATCAAATCACATAAAGAAGCAGACCATGGTCATTTCAACAAGCTCTCAAAACAAAGAATTAAGGGATCTTCTGGATGAAGGTACCTCCCTGGAACTACCAGATGCAGAACACAAAAGATTAATATACAGAATTCTTCAAGACATCAGGAACGAGATCAGGAAGGAGATCAGGCAATATGCAGAACAAGCCAAGGAACACACAGATAAAGCAGTTGAAGAAATTAAAAGGTTATTCAAGAACATAATGTAAAATTTAATAAGCTGCAAAAATCCATAGAGAGACAGCAATCAGAAATTCAGAAGGTTAACAATAAAATTACAGAATTAGACAACCCAATAGAAAGTCAGAGGAGCAGAAATGAGCAAGTGGAAGGCAGAATTGGTGAACTTGAAGATAAAGCACTTGGCACCAATATATTTGAAGAAAAATCAGATAAAATAATTAAAAAAAAAAATGAAGAATCCCTAAGAATCCTGTGGGACTCTATCAAGAGAAATAACCTACGAGTGATTGGAGTACCAGAACAGGGAGGGATAACAGAAAGTACAGAGAGAATTGTTGAAGATTTGTTGGCAGAAAGCTTCCCTGATATCGTGAAACATGAGAAGATATCTACCCAAGATGCTCATCAAGCTCCACGTAAGGTAGATCTTAAAAGAAAATCACTAAGACATAATCAAACTTCCCAAAACCAAAGACAAAGGTGGTGCAGGCCACACCCCAGGGAAACTCCCTTTACATTGGATCAGGGATGTGACCTTAGTAAAGGTGTTACAATCCCACCCTAATCCTCTTTAACATAAAATTACAATCGCAGAATGGAGGACAACCACACAATACTGGGAATCGAATCATGGCCTAACCAATTTGACACATGTTTTGGGGGGACACGATTCAATCCATGACATTTACCATCAGGAATAAGTACATGGGCTAGATCACTACTGCAAGGGGTAGTAATAGTCTGCATCCCAATAGTATTAGGCATAATAAAATTTATCTTCTATTGTCTTGTATACCTAAAAGGGCAAAAGAAGGCCTCAGGCTAAAATGTTAACGTACATTGAGTTTGCTCACTCTGGCAACGCAATTGAGAACGTTGCTCTTACTTAATCCCGGTAAAGAACCAAATTGTATCTGGTGGAAAGCCAGCACAGTGTGTTTAAAGAGCCTGCAATGGCCGCCATTTAGGATCTCAATTAAGTCCAGGTATTGACTCCGATAGCACTATTTTTTTTTTTTTTTATTGATCCTCCATGTGTTATTTCCTATCTCCAATCAACAGGAGGGAATGATTTAGAAAATAATATTGGAATCATTATTCCCTGTCCTTGAGCATAGAGAATGAGATCCAGCTGGAGCTGGACTCACAAAGACTCATAAAGACACATCAACTGGGTCCTAAGGTATTAAGACAATCTAAAAAAAACAAAAACAAAAACAATCTTTTAAGGAGACAGTCACATAAACAGGGCATAAAAGCCACTCCTTTTCTTTTTTCAGCTTTTTTTTTTTAGAGCGCTTTAGATGAAGGTTTGCAGAACAAACTAGTTTCTCAACAAACAGTACACACATTGTTGTATGACATTGGTTAACAACCCCATGACATGTCAACATTCTCCCTTCTCAACCCTGGGTTCCCTATTACCAGCTTTCCTGTTCCCTCCTGCCTTCCAGTCCCTGCCCCAGGGCTGGTGCCCCCGTTTAGTCTTGTTTTGTTCCAAAGGTCTGTTCACTCTTTGGCTGAAGGGTGAACCTCAGGAGTGGCCTCATTACTGAGCTGAAAGGGTGTCCAGGGGCCATACTCTCAGGGTTTCTCCAGTCTCTGTCTGGCCAGCAAGTCTGGTGTTTTTGAGTTAGAATCTTGTTCTACATTTTTCTCTAGCTCTGTCCAGGACCCTCTATTGTGATCCCTGTCAGAGCAGTCAGTGATGGTAGCCGGGCACTGTCTCATTATACTGGACTCAGTCTGGTGGAGGCCATGGTAGATGTGGTCCATTAGTCTTTTGGACTAATCTTTCCCTTGTGTCTTTAGTTTTCTTCATTATTTCTTGCTCCCAAAGGGGTGAGAACAGTGGAGTATCCTAGATGGCCATTCGCAGGCTTTTAAGACCCCAGATGCTACTCATCAAAGTACAATGTAGAACATTTTCTTCATGATCTCTGTTATGCCAATTGAGCTAGATATTCTCTGAGACCATGGTCACCCCAGCCCTCAGCCCAGCAATTTGGTCCATCAGGGAGTTTGGATGAGTCTATGGAGCTACTTGGCCTTGCCTTGTACAGGTTGTGCTGGCTTCCCCAGTACTGTGTACTGTCTTACCCTTCACCAAAGTTACTCCTTATCTTTTGTCTATTAAGTGTTTTTCCATCCCCACCCCTCCCCTTTCTCGTAACCATTAAATATTGTTTCTTTTTGTATGTAAAACTTTTCATGAGTTTTTACAGTATTGGTCTCATGCAATATTTGTCCTTTTGTGATTGACTTATTTCACTCAGCATAATGTCCTCCAGATGCATCCATGTTATGAGATGCTTCATAGATCCATTGTTCTTTGTCGTTGAGTTTATTGCCATCATTTTGTAGTGCTTTTTTTTTGTGGTGCTAACGTTTCCTTTGTTCCTCTTACGCTCCTGTGCTGAGTTCCTTTGTTGGTAGATTTCTTTTGTTTTGTAGATTTTGTTTTTATTGAGACTTTATGTTTTTCTTCTTTATTTTGATGAGTAGGTTTTTAAACTTTCTTTGTGGTTACCTTGAAATTTACGCCTTATCTTCCTCGGTTTGAACAAGTCTATTATTACTTGGTATCTCCTTGCCTTCCTCTCCATTAGAAAGTTCTATACCTATACCGTTTATTCCCTCTTTTATTGTTCTGACGTTGTCATTTACAGATTAACCTCTCTGGTTCCCTGTTGCAATTGTTTTGGTTTTGGATACTCTTTGACAGTTCATTTCCTAGGTTGGTATCTGGCTGGTACAATCTTGCACCCTGGATTCAGGCTGTGGTCTGATGTTATTTATTCTCAGGCCGAAGGACTCCCTTTAATAATTCCTGTAAGCTTGGTTTGGTTTTTACATATTCCCTTAATAACTGTTTATCTGGAAATGTCCTAATTTCACCATCATATTTGAAAAAGGAAAGTAAAAAAAAAAAAAGATTTTTCTTTTTTTTTTTGCAGGATATATTATTCTTGGTTGGATTTTTTTTTTCTTTCAAGGTTTTATATATGTCGTCCCATTACCTTCTTGCCTGCATGGTTTCTGCTGGATAATCAGAGCTTAGTCTTATTGTTTCTCCTCTGCATGTGACTTTTTGTTTTTCTCAAGCTGCTCACTGGATTTTTTCTTTGTCTTTGGTTTTAGCGAGTGTGATTATGATATGCCTTGGTGTTTTTCTTTTTGGGTGTATCCTGTGTGGGGTTCTTTGAGCTTCTTGTATGGTCAGCTTTTCATCATTCATGATATTAGGGAAGTTTTCTGTCAGCAATTCTTCAATGATCCCCTCTGTGTTTTCCATTTTCTCTCCCTGTTCTGGAACTCTGATAACTTACAAATTTTTGCTTTTGATTGTATCCCACATAATTCTCAGGGTTTCTTCATTTTTATTTCTCTTTTTTCTGATTTTTCCTCAAACACAATTGTATCCAAGTGTTTGTCTTCAATTTTGCTGATTCTGTCTTCCATTGTTTCAAACCTGCTCCTCAGCCCTTCTGTGACACTGTCCATTTCTGAAACCTTGTTGTTTACCTTTTGGATTTCTAATTGCTGTTTTGTATGATTTCTAGTTGTGAATTTATTTTGGCATTTTGTTCCTATATTACTTTCTTGAATTGTTCCATTTTTTTTTTTTGGTCTGTGTTTTCCATGAATTTGTCTGCCTTTTCCAAAAATTTATCTATTTTTTCCTCATTTTTGTCTGCTTTTTGCTTCAATTTTTGGATTGCTGTGAATATTAGAGATTTGAATTCCCTATCAGGTAGTTCTAGTGCCTTTTCTTCTACTGGAAAGTCCTCTGGTGTTTTATTTTGGCCACCTACTGGACCCATCCTGTCCTGTTTTTTTTTTATATGTTTTGATATTGTCTGCTGTTTTCAGGACATTCTGTAGTTACTTTCTTTGTTTCTTGATTGTAGATTTGTTTATTTCGTCCTGCTTTTTTGTTCTATTTGGTTATGTCTGAGCAGGCAGGCTGTGCGTTTTTTGCTTATCTGTAGTCATGATACTTCCACCTCCTTGTCCAATGGGCAGGGCCAGTCATTCAACTATGGTGCAGCAGGACAGGTCCAACTGAAGGGAATGGGCTGGTATGGGTTGCTTGTGTCACGTACTAGGCCCGGCAGGGCTGGCCAGGAATCAGTGCCGAGCAGATTCCAGCAGGTCATGCCTGTGCTGCTTGGAGGTGTGATGTTCAGTGCATGGTGCAGGTAGGCAAGAAAGAGGGGGGAGGTTGTGATGTGTGGAGCTAATAGGGATATGGGAAAGAGGAGAGAGAGGAGAGAAAAACAGGATGCAAAAACAAACAAGCAAAAAAAGGAGAGAGAGAGAAAAAAAGAGTGCTAAGGGAGTCTGCCATTGGAGTGGAGAGATGAGAAACTGAGAAATGGAGAAAAGGAAAAGTAGGAAAAAGAAAAAAGGAAAAGGGAAAAAGAAAGAAAAAAAACTAGATAAAAATTTGGAAAAGAAAAGCCCCCAGGAGTCCCAGAGTCCCACTGGTAGGGCTGCTAAGACCAAGGAAGTGGCTCCCAGGCTATGCAGTATAGCCTGGCCAGAGCGGGGGTAGATGTCACACAGCACCAGGTATTCAGGAGACAGGAAAAGAAGATAGGTGTAGAGAGACAAGAACTGAGAAATGAAGACAGACTGAAAGGGAAATAGAGAGAGAAAAGAAAGAAAGAAGAACAAAAGAAATGCCCCAGGGATCCTAACTGTGCAGATTGGGGGAGTGACTCCTAAGCTGTGAAGTGCAGCCCGGCTAGAAGGGGCTCCCAAGCTGTGAAAAGAAAAAGAAAACAAACAAAACAAAACAGGAGAAAGCAAAAGAAGGGGGGAAAAAAAGGCCCCAGGGATCCCACCAGGGTGGTGTTGTGGGCCGGGGGAGCGGTCTCCCTGTTGAGTGTGGCTTCACAGCCTTTCAAGAGGAAGCAAAGATGGCACATGGAGCCAGGTGTTCCAGGAAAAGGAGGGAGAGGTGATAGGCGGCACAAAAGAAACCAAAAGGGACGAAAAGAACCAACGCCAGCTCAGGGGCCAGGCCAGTGTGGGCATGGTGAATCTAAGCAGCCTGAAGCCAAAGCAGTTGCCTCCCCACCAAGAGACTCTGGCTGGTGGGAAGCAGAGGAGGCCAAGGTTGTGGGGTAGGGAAGAAGAGAGGGGCTAGGAAAGCGTGTCTCACTGGTTACTGGGTACTCTGTTTCCTGCTGGGAGCTTCGTGAAACTGCTTCCCCATGCTCCCCGTCTGCCAGTCTCTGATGTGGGTGGGGTGGGTGAATCTAAGCAGCAGGGACACTGCATCTCCCGGCCGGCAGAGCCACTGCAGCCAGCCAGCAAGCTTGGAGGTAGAGTAGCCGGGAGAGAATGGGGGGTAGGAAAGTGTGTATCACTGGTTACCGGGTGCTCTGTTTCCTGCTGGGAGGCCCGAGAAGCTGTTTTCCCGCGATCCCTGTCTGCCAGTCCCCCGACTGGAGTCCAAGATGGCAGATCTGTGCTGCATTAGTGATGGGGCCCACCACAGGTATCTCTCCTGCTGTCTGTCCTCTGTTGTTTTCTTATTCCATTCGGTGCTTGGCTGAGTTCTCTATCTCTTCACTTGGCACTTCAGGTTCCAGGAATGACATTTGTCTGTGTTTTACTTAGTTTTTCAGGTCTTTGCTGTGGAGGGACGAGGTGGTGCTTCTGTCTATGGTGCCATGTTGGCCGGAAGTCCGCCACTCTTTTTCTTTTAATATTTAGTAAATAGTTATAAACCAACAAGAGGTCAGTAGCCACAATGAAGGGCTTGGGTCCAATATTTGCCCCTTTCTGAAAATATGCCAAACAATTCTGAGCCAGGCTATAGTTCAAAATGGACACTGGTCTTGAATGACCAATATCCGAAAAGAAATGGGAGTAGTGAGACAGCCCCCACAGTGCTGTGTTCTTTACTTGGCTTCCTTCCCTACAGTGTTGAATTGCAAAATCGTTTCCTTTGTTGGGCTCCCCCTACCCTCAGCTTTGCATTTGAATCCTGCTTTTGCTCGGAGGTTACTGTAAACCCCGTGGTGCCTGCATAGTGTGATTAAGAATGTTGCTGATGTAACTTTTATGAACTCCATACTTGTAAACCCTTTAAAAGTAACCTGCCTACCTGCCTACCTGTCCTTGGGAAGCAGTTTCGGCAGCAACAGCTCCGACTGGCTCTGTTTCCACGTACAATGAAATAAAGGTGCCTTTTTGTTCTCTCACCTTGGTCTCTCGTTTTATGAGTCATGCCGAGTAAGGACCTGAGGTTTCCACCAGTAACATTTCCAGGTGTCCAAGGGTGGGCACAGAGCTGCCAGGCCTTTCTTAGGCCTTTCCTGAGCTCTCCTGGTGCCCACGGAGCCGTCTATCACAGTCCTTGGCGCTGCTGCCCCTCAGACGGCCTCCTGGCCCAGATGTTGTATTTATGGCTGGGCCACCGAGCACGCCTTGGCCTAGCTCCATTCCATGCTTTCTGTGCACCTGCTCATGGAAGGACGAGTCTCCAGGAGATGAAACCAGGAGCGCAAAACGGGGAGGGGCTGTGATGACCCAGGCTTTTCGTCCCAGCCGTGCCCTTAAACGGGCAGATGGATGGAATGTTCGTCTCCACTGTGCATGAACGGAGGCCCAGGCTGCAGAGCCAGCAGGAGGCAAGCTGAGGTCTGTGCCTGGCAGCAGGGGACCCCAGGGCTTGAGGAGAGCAGGAAACACCAGGCCCTTCCTGGTTTGTGCCGTTGGACCAAACTCCGCAGGACATCAGAGGCTCTCAGCAGGCAACGCTTTTCATTAGGAATCTCCTAGTCTTAATCTCTTCCCATGGAGTTAAACGGAAATCAGTTGCCACGGGGTCGACTCTGACTCATGGTCACCCCATTTGTGTCCGGGTAGAGCTGTGCTCCATAGGGCTTCAACTGTAGATTATTGGAAGTAAATCACTAGGTATTTGTTTTGAGGTGCCTCTGGGTGGACTCAAACCTTCAACCTTTCAGTTATCAGCTGAGTGCATTATCCATTTGCAACACCCAGGGATGCTCCCAAAACAAAAGGACAAGGCCAAGGTGGTGTGGGTTGGGTAGAGGTGGGTGCACCTGGTTGGTTTTTGTAGGAGGCTTCATCCTGGCCGGCTGCTCTGTTGGGCTGTCAGGATTTCACCACTAGGCAGAATTAAGCTGTCCTGGATCTTATCTGGGAGTCCTGGTGGCACAGTGGTTAAAGTGCTCACCTGCTAACTGAAAGGTCAGCAGTTGGAATCCACCAGCTGCTCCTTGGAAACCCTATGGGGCATTTCTACTATGTCCTACAGGGTCAGTATGAGTTGAAATCGACTTGATGGCAATGGGTTTTGTTTTGTTTTTTTGGGGGGGGAGTGGATCTTATCTGAATTCTATTTCCCTGGCTTCCCCACCCCAAGCTGCCTTGACCTGTTATTTGAAGAAAAGAAAAAACAATCAGGAGATAGGAATCTTCCCCTGTTGTTGTTAGGCATCCTAGAGTCAGCTCCAACTCATAGTGACCCTAGGCACCACAGAAGGAAACACCGCCCAGCCCTGTGCCATTCTCACAATCATTGTTAGCTTGAGTCCATTGTTGCAGCCATTGTGTTGATCTATCTCACTGAAGGTCTTCCTCTGACCCTATACTTTACCAAGAAATCTTCCCCTAATTAATTTAAAAATGGTTCCCAGAAAAGCAGAACAAAGGACATCACCACCCAGGGTGGAGTGCCTTGAATCAGGAACACACAGAAGGAGATGTGAAAAGCTTCCCTCCCACGACATCTAGTGAGCACTGAGAGGCCAGGATACTTGGGCCAGATATGACACTGGGTCCCTACAAAAAAAATACAGAGGGGTGGAAATGGCAGGGCCCTCCCCACTCTAGGCCGGAGGAGGAAGTAGGAGGAAGGGGCCAGAGCCCTGGTAGGTTCCCCACTACCCAGTCCATGGTCCTTCCACCCGACCCACCTCCAGGGCCCTGCCCCCAGCCAGCTACAGTAAGGCTCCTGGAGGTGCGCTGGGTCAGATGCCTGCCAAGCAAAGCCTGGAGAGGGATCCGAGGGGCAGCTTTGGGGTGAGGGACATTCAGGCCCCACAAGGGACAACTGGGAAAGGGAGATCGGGAAGGGGAGCCACAGGATTGCCTGGCCAGTGGAGCACGAGGATGGCTGTGCCATCAAGGGCAAGGCTGCTCCCATCCTGCCCAGGCCCACCCTGCAGAGGCAGAGTGGGGGCAAGACTTGGACATGCCTGGGTCTAGTATCACTTGGCTGTTCATTCCCTGCAAGGCTGTGGGCCCCTCAGAGCCTTCATTTGCTCATCGGCAAACTAGGAAGAATGGTCATTTTTCCTCCCAGGGTTGGGGTGAAGGAGTCCTTACAGGGAGAGGCATGCTGGTGGTGGACAGAGTGCTCTCTCCTGGATTCCTGTTGGGAGAGAAGGCCTATAGTTTCTGTGAGCCGTGGCCTCCCTCCGGAGGCGTCTCCCAGGACATGCATCTTGCTGTGTGTCTGCGCAGCTCCAGCCCTAACCAAGTTATCTAGGCTGTGTGTCTGCGCAGCTCCGGCCCTAACCAAGTTATCTAGCATCTGGCTCCAGCTTCTGCAGATGCCCTCGCCGCTCCTCCCTCTTTCCCTGTCTCCAAATGGACAGGGCCATCTGACTAAATACCAGTTACCGCCCCACGACCCATGACTGGCATTTTTCTCTAGTTGAGAGGAAGAGGGAGTTAGACAAGCAGACTCTCGTGAGTGAGTTCCAGGGAGCCTCTCTCCATCCCCCAAGCCCTACTCAGCCACTGCCTCCTCCTCACCAGGCATTTCTTCCAACGCACCTCTGGGTGGACTCCAACCTCCAACATCTTCCTCCTCCTCCTCAGAAGCCCCCAAATCATCTCCATTTCAGCTATCCCACAGTACCTGGCCTGACGCAGCTCTCCCCACCTTGGGTGGGTCTGTCACCACTGCCAGACTCTGGGCTCCTGTTCTTGAGCTGGGAGCAATGAGGTACAGCCGCTGGAGCCAGCAGTCCCCTCTGCATGCAGAAGTCCTCTGAGCTGTAAAGGTCCTCGTCATCACCATCCTTGTCAAAACAGCACTGGGGCCTGGGCAGGAGCACAGGCTTTGGAGCCAGAACCATCCTGGCGTCCAGCCCTAGCTCCGCTCCGAGCCTCAGATTTCTCCCCTGCAGAACGGGGAGGACAACTGACAGGCTGTGTGAGCTTTAATGGGAGGAGGAGTGTTTGGCTGAGGGCAGTGCCAGTCACACAGCAGACCTCAGAAAGTGGGGCCATAGGGGTCTGTGTCTAAAAAATATAAAGATGGGTAGATGATGCATAGATAGATAATACGTACATAGATGATAGATACATAGGTGACAGATATATATATATGTGTAGATACATACATAGATGGATGATAGATATATACCTAGATACACAGATACATAGATGATAGGTATATAGCTAGATACCCAGATACATAGATAGATACACACATAGATGATAGATATACAGACACACAGATAGAGAGAGCTGCTGTCAGGTGGACTCTGACTCATGGCACCCTTATGTACAAGGGAATGAAACGTTGCCCGGTCCTGGGCCATCTTCATGATCACGGCATGTTTGAGTTCATCATTTCGTCAGTCCATCTTACCAAGGGTCTCCCTTACCCTCCATGGTGCTTTACTCCACCAAACGTGATGTCCTCCTCCAGCCATTGCAAAAGACGTGTCCAAAGCAAGTGAGCCAGACAGTGTTCTGTTATGATCATAAGGTTGTCATTGGCCAGAATATATAAAGAACTCCTACGAATCAATATGAAAAAGAGACTTTAAAAAATGGGCAAAAGACTTGACCAGGAAATAAAAAGACTTGACCAGACACTTCACAAAAGTGGATACAGGAGCCCCCCCCCCCCCAAGGGACACCAGAAAGCGTACACACATTCACAAAAAATTTTGTATCTGACTATTCATAGCGGCTTTGTTCATAATAACCCCAGGCTGGAAGCAACCTGAATGTCTATCGATAATAAGAATGGATACATAAATTGTGGGCTTGTTCACACATTGGGATAGTATACAACATTGAGAACAAAGAAACTACAATAACACAACAACGTGGATAAATCTCACGCACATGTTGAGTGACAGAACCAGACACAGAAGAGTCCAAACTGCATGCATCCATTGACAAAAAAAAGTACAAAAACAGGCAATGTTCTCCCCAAAAAGTTAAACATACAAACAGCAAATGGCCCAGCAGTTCCATTCCTAGGGATACCCAAAAGAATTGAAAGAAGACACTCAAACAGGTCCTTCGATATCTATGTTAATTTGGTATTATTCAGAGCCACCAAAAGGTAAACAACGGAAGTGTCCATCACAGACGAATGGATAGACACAATGTGTTATACCCATACAATGGAATATTATTCAGTCATGAAGAGAAATGAAGGCCTGCTACATGCTACAACATGGGTGAGCCTTAAACACATTATGCTGAGTGAAATAAGTTAGACACAAGTGAACAAATACTGTATGAATCCACTTTTATGAAATACCTAGAATAGATAAAAGCATACAGACCAAAGTTTATTAGTGGTCACCAGGACTGGGGGGTGGGGGGGTGGGAGGTTATTGCTTCCGGGTACTGAGTTTCTGTTTGGGGTGATGAAACACTTGGGAAATAATGGCAATAGTTGCACATTGCAAATGTAATTAATGTCACTGAATTGTACATCTAAAAATGGTTACAATAGCAAATGTTATATCTGTTTCATCACTGTTCTGTATGTTTCCATGATGACCACAAATCCCATAAGGTTTAAACCATTATTTTGCTTCCAAAATGCATGTGTGTAAGTACTCAGAATGTGAACTTAGAGAAAGAAATTTGTCTACATTTGTGAGGCTCTCTGGCAGTAACTATAAGTCATTAGAGACCCGCAAGTCGTAAAGAAGCTGTTTAGAAAATTTCTGAACTTAGACACAGAAACATAGAAGCCTGTAAAGTATGTAAACAACCTTTTAAATTCACTTTGACTCAGCATGCTGTGACACGAGAAAACATGACATAAATCTAAACAACCCCTGTCTTAGTCATCTAGTGCTGCTATAACAGAAATACCACAAGCAGATGGCTGTAACAAAGAAAAGTTTATTTCCTCACAGTAAAGTAGGCTAAAAGTCCAAATTCAGGGCGTCAGCTCCAGAGGAAGGCTTTTTGTTTCTGTTGGCTCTGGAGGAAGGTCTTTCTTGTCAATCTTCCCCCGGACTAGGAGCTTATTTGCTCAGGGACCCCGGGTCCAAAGGATGTGCTCTGCTCCTGGTGCTGCTTTCTTGGTGGTAAGAGGTCCTCAATTCTCTGCTTGATTCCTTTTCCTTTTATCTCTTGTAAAATAAAAGGTGGTACAGACCACACCCCAGGGAAACTCCCTTCACATTGGGTCAGGGATGTAAATTCCACCCTTAATCCTCCTTAACATAATATTACAATCACAAAATGGAGGACAACCATGCAATACTGGAAATCATGGCACAGCCAAATTGATACAAACATTTTTTGGGGGGACATAATTCAATCCATGACAATCCCCCTAATCTCTAACCTTGAAGAGAAAGATGTGCCAGTCAGCTACTCTGTAACCCTGGAGAAAAGACAAAACATATGGGTCTTATGGCATCATCCTGGCCTTTGTTGTGTGGAGCCAAGGTGACAAATTCCCATATAAACCCTAAATTTCTGCTCACTCACTGAGAGAAAGCAGAGATGGAACTGAGATCCTTTCCACCACCGCTGACCTTGGAACCTGGTTACGAGGGACCTCTGCCGAGTTTGAACTGTGGTTAAGCCTTCCTCCTGAAACCTCTCTTTAAAGGCAGAAGTCTAAGACCGAATCAGCGTTGTAATGGTTAATCCTGATTCTCCAATTTTAAATGAATGTTGTGAGGTCTTCCTCGCGGGCCTCGTCATGACTACCTTGCAATCAATTAACGAGTTCATGGATGACAAACCTGAATTTCTCTCTGTTAATTTTCTAAGATAAAATCCTCCAAAACAATCACAATAAAAAAATTACAAAAAAACCCAGGCAGTGTTAATCCACGGGAGCGGGAAGATGCGACCGGGAGGTTCCATGCGGGCATCACTTGTGAAGATGTATCGAGCTATGTTTATGTACGTTTTTGTGGTATGAAATGCTTTAACACAAAAATCTAAAGACTGACAATAATAATTTTTGAACCAACATCAGAGCCCGTACCTGGAAGGAGGCTGGCGTGGTTGACGGCCTTTCTGGAATGTGTTGTTATCTGGCTTCACGAGGCATGTTAGCTGTAGACCTTGCTGTTCCCTTACTCTTTATTTCTACTCAACTAGAAAATCCTAGCTGCCAACTATAGGCAATTGGGGCTGGCAGCTGATGTGTGGGGGCCTGTAACGGTCAGTTTTCTGTGTCGACTCGGCTAGGCTGTGGTCCCTAGCCATTCCATCAAACCCTCAGCTAGGTGTTGTGTGAAGGTATTTTCTAGATGCAGTTATGGGTAAAGTCTACAATCAGTTTACCTTCTGTAAAGGAGATCCTCCTGGATAATCTGGGTGGGCCTCAGTCAATTGAAAGACCTTAAAAACAGAACTGAGATTTCCCTGAGGAAGAAGGAAATCCGGCCTGTGGGCTGTGGCATTAGCCCGACAATTCCACTTTGCCCTTGTGGAAGGCCTGCCTTCCTGATTTCCAGCTTGCCTAGCCAGTCCCCAAATATCCACTAAACCAATTCCTTGTAGGAAATCTCTTTCATTATCTTTATCTCTCTCCTCCTGACCTTTTTCTCTCTTTCCCTCATCTTTCTCTCTCATCTATCTATCTGTCTGTCTGTCTGTCTATCTATGGGCATTGGTGGTTCAGTGGTACACCAAGGAGATGTGTCCTCAGTGGCTGCAATTTGACTTCATTCACAATTTTCCCTATTTCTTTCACGACCAAATCGAGGTTCAGAGGATATTGTTGTCAACTCGTTGTTGTTGTTAGGTGCTGTTGAGTTGGTTCTGGCTCATAGCGACCCGATCTATGTACAAAAGACTGAAGCACTGCCCGGTCCTGTGCCATCCTCAAAATTGTGGTTATGCCTGATCCCATTGTTGCAGCCACTATGTCAGTCCATCTCATCGAAGATCTTCCTCTTTTTTGCTGATCCTCTATTTTACCGAGTACAATGTCCTTCTCCAGGGACTGATTCCCTCCTGATAACGTGTCCAAAGTATGTGAGACAAAGTCTCACCATCCTTGTTTCTAAGGAGCATCCTGGCTGTACTTCCAAGACAGAATTGTTCATTCTTCTGGCAGTCCATGGTATATTCAACATTCCTTGCCAACACCATAATTCAAAGGCATCAATTTTTCTTCAGCCTTTGGTTTTCCTTATTCCTTAAGCTGCCAACTAGCCTCTGTGAATAACAGGCAGAGTGGGAAGACTTTCACACCAGCCTCTTTTACTGCAGGGATATGTAGTTAATGATCCCTGGGGACCGATGTCAACCTGACTTTTCCTCTGTATTTTGAAAAAGCCAAGTAGCAATTAATAAACACACACCCACACCTGCATGCATATGAGAGTGAGTACGTGCACACACACACACACCATCTCTTCTGAGCAGGGATTTTCAGTGATAAATGGTCATCGTGCACTTCTCTGTCATGTACGCACTGCACAGACACCTGAGAGGGGACATCGAAGGTACTGTCCAACTGTCAAACAGAACGTCCGCTGGTCCCTGCATGTGGTCTTAATTGCCATGGCATGTGGCATGCAACTGGTATTATATGACCCCCAATGGTGTCTTTTTACAAAACTGCTTTATTGTGGTAAAAATACATACGACAAAACCTTTGCCCATTCAACGTTTTGTACATGTAGAATTCAGTGACATTGGTTATGTTCATCACGTGGTGTAACCATTGTCACTACCCACTTCCAGATTACTCCACCACCCAATGATGTCTTTTTTTAATTTCTTGTTTTTGTTGGGACTATACACAGCAGACTGATACACTGATTCAATAATTTCTACACGTACAAATTCAGTGACATTGGTTACAGCCTTCAAGTTGGGCAGCCATTCTCCCTCTCCTTTTCTGACTTGTTCCTCCCCCACTGACATAAACTCACTGCCCCCTAAGTGTCCTACCTAATCTTTCAAGTTGCTGTTGTCAATTTGATCCCATACAGATAGTTCTTAAAAGAGCACGATGCTCAAGGCAGACATTCTTAAAGGTGTCTTTTGATAAAGGCATTTTACCAACAGCATGTTGTACTTTCTGAACATAATACAATTAAGCCTCGTTATTCAAGGCAGTTATGTTCTACTAAGTCATCGAAAACACTGAATTAGCGACTACAGAGCCATTGCTGCCGGCGGAAGTATAGGGTTAGGCTCCTGCGAGCCTCTGCTCACAACATTTTCTTCAGTTGATCAATATATAACCTTGCTTTATGTGTTAGTGTTTAGACGCCTTATTTACTATATATCGTTGAGTCATTGAGCTCACAGCCAACAGCACTATGACTCGTGCCTAAACAAAGTTTATCTATCACACGTATTTTTGCTATGAGGCATGTCACAGCCTTCTTGCATTTAGGAACACGAGACAGCACATGAGCACTATGCTTGGAAGCCATTTTAAACAGTGAAATCATCAAGAAAAAGTGGAAAAATGTTGCAATAAAAATACTACAAAAAGGACACTGGCTTATTGCACTGCAGTAAATTACTTAATACGGCCATTCAGGCAGGAGGCTTCCTGGCCAAGTGGGGTACCTCCGGGCACTTATCAGCAGAGCTAAAAGAGCTTTGAAACACTTGCCCAAGCAGGGCAGAGGCTGGGCCGGACCAAGAGGCCCACGGGCCAGAGATAAACCTGCCAATGGGCCTGGCTAAAGTAAGCTGGTTCTGGAAAAATCCCAATGGGTTTACCTGCAGAGACCATGGTGCTTTCTTTGACAGTGAGCTTCCTGCCACTCCCACTAACGGGCAAAGTCATTGTACTGGGAACCAGTGGGTCTTGGATCCAACAGAATCGATTTCAGCTCTTCATTGTCGTCCTTCCTACAAGCTCCTTTGGTTTCTAGCTGCTGTGAGAAAGCGACACACCTGCAGGCTGCCCACCCAGAGGGGTGGATCCTGTCTCTGCATCCACGTTGCCACCCTGATTCTGTGTTGATGTTTACAACGCTGTTCTGAGTAATAGAACTTAAACCACTCTTTCGCCCACCACATTTCTGCCTTCGTGGATCACTTTGAGCGGTGTATCCTAACTCTGAGTTGTAGGGCTATAACATAATACCATAGTAACAAAGAAAACGCAAATACAACACATGTAAACTGTAACAGGCAAATGATATGAAAATTGGCTACCTGAGAAGAACTGGCTAGCCCTTGTAGCTCGTGCACAATGTCTGAGACTTAATGACTCCTAAGAACATGTGGACATTTATTTCTGTGACGAGTCCTCACTAATCTTATATTGCACATTTGTGAAATTCATGTAAGCAGTGGGCTCGTGGCTTTTTTCTCAATAAGCGCAAACTCTCCAGAGAAGCCCTTGCCTGGTGACTAGGGACTGCTCAGACCCAACGTAGAGAAACCTGAGCTATGGGGATGGGAGAGAAGATCTGGGGTGATCTCTGCCTTCCAGGCCTTACAGCCTAGCAAGAAGATGGGCAATATCACAGAAGAAATATGTTGAAATAATGAGGCAATGAGTCAGCTTGGACACCCAAAGACCTGGGTTCTAATCCTGACCTCACCATTTACTGTGTCATTACATAACCTCTCAGAACCTTGGCTTCCTCACCTGTGCATTGATGATAAGACTATCTTACATGGGTTCAGAGATGATATATGCAAAGTTCCTGACACAGAGTAGATGCTCTGGCAATGTGTTCCTCTTTTTCTAGAGGACACATGCTATTCTGTGTGTCCTGAATCCTTCCCCAGGCTCCTGGGAGCCCCATGGCCACCCCCACCCCACTGTGTGGTTCCCACAGGAGCACCAGCTCTTATGTGACACCCCTACTCAGGCCACTCTTGATTGGTTAGGGGGTGGGCCCCTGCCTCAAGCAGAGCCAATCAGAGTCCTTCCCTGGGATTTTGTTTTTAGCCTGGAGTCAGTGTGTTAGCTTTTTGTGGCTGCTATAATGAAGTACCACAACCTGGGTGCCTTAACAACAGAAATCTATTGTCTCACAGTTCTGGTGGCTGGAAGTCCAAATTCAGGATGTTAGCAGGCCATGCTCTCTCTGAAGGCTCTAGGTGAAGAGCCTTCCTTCTGGTGGCCCCAGGTGTTCCTTGATTTGTGGCAGCATCACTCCAGTCTCTGCCTCCATGGTCACATGGCTGTCTTCCTTCAGTGTCTTTCTGTGTCTTTTCTCTTTTATAAGGACCCCAGTCATATAGAGCATTAGGCCCCACCCTACTCTGCGATGACCTCATGTTAACGAATTACCTCTGCAGAGGTCTTAGTTTCAATAAGACTGCATTCACAGGTACCCATCTGCCGTTGAGTGGATTCCGACTCCTAGTGACCCTGCAGGACAGAATAGAACTGTAATCTGTACCAAAGCAGACTGCCATGTCTTTCTCCTGGGGAGTGGCTGGTGGGTTTGAACTGTGGACTTTTCAGTTAGCAGCTGAGCCCTTAACCTGTGCCACCAGGGCTCTGGACATTCACAGGGAGAGGACACAATTCAACCCATAGCAGTCAGCGTCTCCCAGGTGGAGGAAGAAGCAAGGTGTGAAGTTCAGGAGCTGCTGGCCACCCTGTTTCTACCTGGCAAAGAAAGCCATGGAGAATGACAGAGAACGGAGCTAGGTGGTGAGAGGCTTGGGGAGAAAGTCCTGCTGTGTTAGCATTTCTGATCCTAGTCATTCCCGAGGCCCCTGCTGCCCCCAACTTTTGGTGTTGGTGTCCAACCCTTCCATGGGGTCCAGCAGGACCACAGCAGCCCAGCTCTCACCCAGCTCCATCTGGATGCCAGACTCAGCATCGTCACAATCCTCCTCCACAGCCCCGTAAACAAAACCAAACATGCTGAAAGCTTTGAAGAAGAATCTCAGTCTGGTGGGACGTTCATGAGGTAAAACAGCCACCTGCAGACTTCTCCAACTTCCTCTTTCCTTTCTTCCTCTCTCTAAAGTCCCCCACGGCCAACGCCACCATGCCCACACCCACCAGGCCCCAGGTCACAAGCTTTGTCCTCTCTCCCCACCACCTCCAAAGTTTCCTCTTTCCGAGAACAGTTCAGCTACACAACACCACAAAACCAAGCTTCGTAGTGCCCCAACTGCGACGCCCTGTGGTTCTGTGAGCAGGTACCTGGGGGTCTCTGTTCATCTACACCACAGCTCTGGGACAGTTTGGGACCCTCTGCCCAGAGGGGTGATGCCATGTTCCTGGTGGTACCTGAGCCCTTTCTGATTTGTGGCCTAGCCCCACCCCCACCACCTCCCCTCCTGGGAGGGGGCCATGACGCTTCCCTGGAGCACGCTAGGGCTATCCCTTTGTGGGGGCCTGCTGGAGAAGGCGTGTAGCAGGAGGAGGCTCATCTGACAGCCAGGTCTCCGGGGAACCCGGAGGAGCTGGGGTATTTGTATCTACTACGGCTCTTTGAGTTGGGGTTAGGCCCTGTACCCACGGCCGGCCCTCTGGCTCCTGAAAGGCTAGGCGGTTGGCGTCTTCAAAGCCAAGGCTTTTGTTCCCGCTGGGTGGGGCCTTGTACATAATGCCCTGCCTACCACAGTGAATGGAGAAGGTTGGCACGCTCTGCTCCCAGGCCGGGGTCCTTTTTGTCCTTGAATGTCTCCTGCATGCCAGAGCCTGACAAGGCTTGGCAGTGGCACTGGGGTGGCCCTTTGTGTCCAAGCCTGCTCCACAGGGAGAGATTGCTGGGTCGGGGGGGCAGTCTCAGACTCGGGTGGGTATGCCTCTGAGATGTCTGATGGGTGGGAACTGGCTGGGGCCTGACCTGCCTGCCTGCCTCAGTGATACCCAGAGGCTGCCTCAGTCGCAACCTGAAACTGGGCTTTGCTCTCATCAACAGTCAACAGCCTGTCTTCCTTTTCCTAAACTAGCTTCGTTGACAAGCTGATGGCACTTCCCATCTCACCCCTCACCTCCACCCCACTTTCCCATCCCCCCACTCCCATCTCTGGGGAAGTCTCCTGTATCCTAGGGACCAAATCAAAAACCAAACCTGTTGCTGTTGAGTCCATTCCAACTCATGGTGACCCCGTGTGTTACAGAGTAGAACTGCACTACATAAGGTTTTCTTGGCTGTAATCTTTACAGAAGCAGATTACCAGGCCTTTCTTCCATGGCACTGCTGGGTGGGCCTGAACCGCCAATCTTTCAGTTAGGAGTCATCCTTAACACTTCTTTCTACATTTCTGCCCACTGGCTGGCTCCTGCCGGGCCTGATTCTCCAAGCTGCCTCCCTAGCATTGTGCTGTGATGCTCACTGCAGAGGCCTGAGAGAAATCCTTGAATCCAGTGACCATTCTCTGGCATTGGTGGGTCTCTTTTGAAGGCTGTCGGGCATTGGGCCCCGGGGATGTGGACTTTGTGACTGTGAGTCCCTTCGTGGCATCCAGTGCCAGACCCAAACCTTATGCCTTATGCTTATGCTATTTATTAGGAGTCCCTGGTAGTGCAAACGGTTAAGCACTGGGCTACTAACCAAAAGATTGGCGGATTGAACCCACCCAGAGCCATCTTGAAAGAAAGGCCTGGCGATCAGCTGTGGAAAGGTCACAGCCTTGCAAACCCTATGGAGCAGCTGTACCCTGCACACATGGGCCGCCACGGAGCAGCTCTGCCCTGCGCGCGCGGGGCCGCCATGAGTCAGAATGGACTCGACGGCAACTGGTTGTTACCTACTGGCTTTTTAAATTTTGTAATTTGCTCTGATTTCTTTACTGTCTTAGAAAATTTTATGGTGGCAAAATATATATAACACAACATTTGCCACCGTTTTAAGTGTCCAATTCGGTGGCACTAATAACTTTCACTACATTGTGCAACCATGACCTCTATTTATTTTCAAAACATTTTCATCAAAACATGAAACACACAGAAACTCTACCTATTAAACAATAACTTCCCATTTCCCCCTCCCCCAGCCCCCGGTAACCACTAGTAAACTCTAGTCTCTAGATGCTTGCCTGTTCTAGATATTTCATACAAATGGGGTCATACAATACGTCCTTTTGCATCTCGATTACTTCCTTCAGCGTCACGTATTTCAGGTTCATTCATGTCATCGTAGTTTGTATGATTAATTTGCTCTTAATATTTACTTTCACTCCTAATTCTAGATTCATAGTTTTTGTGTTTTGTTTTTCATAAAGAAAACACCAAAAACCTGTTGCCCTTGAGTCGATTCTGACTCATACCAACCCTAGAGGACAGAGTACAGCTGCCCCTAGGGTTTCCAAGGAATGCCTGGTGGATTCGAACTGTAGACCTTTATGGTTAGCAGCTGTAGTTCTTAACCACCACGCCACCAGGGTTTCTTTTCATACAGAGTCACCCAAAATGGTCTGCTTAGTCTCAGACTATGGTTCCTCCTGGAGGCAGCCCTGCCAGCTTGGGGTGGCTGCCACCGTGTCCCTTGGGGATGGGGGTGTATGTCAGGACCCCCAGGGTCACGTTGGGTCTGTTTCCAGCTCTCTGTCAATAACAGGGAGGGTGGGCTTTTTGCTCAGTGTCAGGGGTTTGATTTAATCCAAGATTCAGCTGGTACTGCCCAAGAGTGAAAACGCCCTGACAGGCCCCCTGAGTATAACCAGGCTTATTTAGCAAAGCTCCCATGGGCAGCTTGATCCTCCACCTGTGCCCACTTGGGGCCAGACCCCTCCCAGTGGCACATCTCAGTTCCTACATGGCAGAGACCCAGGATGGGGAGGGGAAGAGCATCGCCAGAATCACACTGCCCATCTCAGCTGGGCCACTTCCCAGCTGCCTGTCCTTGGGTGCCACTCTGTGCCTCAGTTTCCCCACCTGTAAAAGCAGCTCATGTTGGTGCTGACCTCAGAGCGGTTGTGAGGATGAATGAATCACCACACTGGCCACTGCGTCCTGCACTTCAGTGTTTCGTGCCGTGCCTCTTCCAGAGACGGACCCTGGCACGCACCACACCCTGACCCTCCTCTCAGACCCCCAGCAAGCCTCTAATGGTCACTTAGGGATGGAACCCCAAGTCGCTGTCCTGCATGTCACACTCGCCCACTGATCCAGCCCCACTGACCTACCCCCTCTGGCTTAGCCGTGAGAGGCCCAGACTTGGGTTCATCTTAACCCTGAATAAACACTTCTCCTTCTCTAGGCTCCAGAATGTTTATAAAAAATACGAGGCGGCGGGGGTGGGGGGGGGCACTCAGGTTCCTCCTGCCTGGGCAGGAAGTGGCAAGGTTTTTGTTCCCTGTGGGCCAGGGCTAGGAGTGGGGTGGAGGTCAAGTCAGAGGCCACAACTGGGATGTCGGGGGAAGGCGATCGGATCAGAGGTCAGAGCTGGTAGGTGGTGGTGGGGAATCAGGTCAGAGGCCGGGACTGGGGGTGAGGGTGGGGATGGGGTCAGAGACCAGGACTGGGGGTGAGGGTCTGGATTGGTTCAGAGGCCAGTTGGTGGGGGTTGGGTCAGAGGCCAGGACTGGGAAGTGGTGGTGGGTGATGGGGTCAGAGGCCAGCACAAGTGTGAGAATTTTTGGGGCTCTCCTGCATTACCCCCAGTGTAACCCTGAAGCACAGGGATCTGCTGGAAGAAGCTCCAGTGCTGGCTGGAGGCTTGAGAAACGATGGCCCAAGGCCCAGAGCCAGCAAGACTCAGCCCTGTGCCTGAGAGAGGACCAGCCGGGGAAGGAGGGCTCAGGGCTGCCACAGGGAGGGGCACTGGGGAGGGGAGAGTGGAGAGGGCACCCCAGGCTTCTCCAGGGGGTCAGACTGGAACTCTGGGCATGATATTGGGGTTAACTGTGTCGCTGTGGGCAAGCTCTTTAGTATCCCTGAGCCTGTCTCCTCATCTAGAAATAGAAATCTTACTGCTGCTCCCTAAGAGCTACTGTGAAGATTACGTTTGCCAGGTATAAAGTGATTGTGAGTCTTGTGTCTAGCATCTGTTCTCCCATTTTTTACTTGTTTGTTGCTGGATGTCGTTGAGTCAGTTCTGATTTGCAGCGACACTGTGTAACAGAAGGAAACCCTGCCCGGTCCTGCGCCATCCTTACAAAGCTTGTTAGGCTTGAGCCCGCTGTTGCAGCCACTGTGTCAACCCATCTCATTGAGGGTCTTCCTGTGTTTTACTGACCCTCTACTTTACCAAGCATGATGTCCTTCTCCAGGGACTGATCCCTCCTGATAACATGTCCAAAGTACGTGAGACGTAGCCTTGCCATCCTCATTTCTAAGGAACATTCTGGTGTACGTCCTCCAAGACAGATTTGTTCATTCTTCTGGCAGCCCGTGGTATATTCGATATTCTTCACTAACGCCATAATTCCAAGACATCAATTCTTCTTTGGTCTTCCTTATTCGTTGTCCAGCTTTTGCGTGCATATAAGGGGATTGAAAATACCAGAACCTTATTTCTACTATGCATGTATGTGGAGGGGGGGACACAAATAAATAAAAATATTTCCCAGCCTCCCTTGCAGCTTGGAGTGAACCTGTGACAAGGTTCTGGCTGTTAAGATGTAAGAGAAAGGAGCAGGTGGGGCATCCCGGGAATCTTTAAAGAACCAATGTTCACACTTTTGTCCCTTTGCTCTCTCTTTCCTCCTGCCTGGAATGAAAATCTGATGGCTGGAGTTAGGCAGCCATCTTAAGAGCATGCAGATAAAGGTCACACCATGAGGTTGGCAGAGAAATGGCGAGCTAGCTTGGTCCCTGGTGATAGCGTGCTGCCACTTTGCCAGCCCCACGCTGTTCGCCTCAGATTGCTTTGATGTGCAAGAAGGGCAAACCTCTCTGTATGTGGACATGTTTTGGGGGTTCTGTCTCCAGTAGCTGAACGCAAGTCTTGACTGACACAGCCTCACGCCTGACAAATAGTAGGTTACTCGTCAAATGGCAGCAGTGGTTCTGTTTTGGTTGGACTTTGTGGGGAGGTAGGTTTAGATTTTATTTAAAAATCATCCACTGTCTTAAAACATTTGAAGCTTTCCTTACTTGGCCCAGAACATCTCTGTCTCTGGGTTCTCCTCCTACCTCCCAGCTGTTTCCTAATTGGTCGTCTTAGACGCTTCCTCCTTGACTTCTGACCTCTCCCAGCATCTCCTCTGCTCTGTCTACACTCCCACTCTGGGTGACCCCATCCAGGCTTGGGGTTTTGAATGCCATCTCTCCCCCAAGACTCCCAGATGCGAATCCCCAGGGCTCCCGACTCACAGCATCACAGACTATCACCTCCAAAATCAAACTCTACATTTCTTCCCCCAAACCTGCCCATCCCTCAGCCTGCCTCATCCCAGCTGCCCATGTCCCAAACCCTGGAGTCATCCTTGACTTCCTCGCACTCTCCATTCTAACCCATCAGCAAATTCTGTGGGCTCTACCTTCAAACTGGTGAATGAAATGAAAATGGAGGCCTGTGATTGACAGAATAGCATCGTTGGTGGCTGAGTGAACAACCCCTAAGACCAGGGGCAGGCTAACCAGTAAGCACACTAGCACCAGCTTACAGTAAGTGAGATATGCATGGGCTTAGTTGGGTTTACCACATGATCTGGTGAACAATAGGTGAAATTGTGCACTACAGATTAGTAAGCACATGTAAGCCCATATGTACCTTCCTTATTGGGTAATCCGTCCCTGCCTCAGACTGTTCTTTACGGAACAAGCCTAGCTTTCCTGTAAATCAGGCCATCTTCTTTGATCAATGAGATTCTGACCTCAGTTCCACCCTTGTTGACCAATGAAATCCTGAGAGTGTTTCAATAGTAACTTGTATAAACCAATCCAAAATAAACCTTTGCTTCCTACATTTTATCACTATTAGCCAATCTCTGCTGATACTAGGTGGAGTACCTTCCCACCTGTGGTCTGGTGCTACCTAATTCACAAATCTTTTGCCTGAATAAACCTCATCTAATAGATTGATTTTATTATTGACTCAGTTTCTTTTGACAAAACTATAGCCAGGATCCGACCACTTCTCCCCACCTGCCCACCACCCCTGGGTCGAATCTCCATCACCTCTCTTTCCTGTAGTGCAGTGGCTTCCTCACCTGGCTCCCTGCTCCCACCCTTGCCTCCTGTGATGGTGAATTTTCTGTGTCCACTGGGCTAGGCTATTGTTATGGATTGAACTGTATCCTCCCCACAAAATGTGTTTCAACTTGGTTAGGCCATAGATTCCCAGTGTTGTGTGATCGTCCACCATTTTGTCATCTTATGTGATTTTCCTATGTGTTGTAAATCCTACCTCTATGATGAGGCAAGATCAGAGGCAGTTATGTTAATGAGGCAAGACTCAGTCTACAAGACTATGTTGTATCTTGAGTCAATCTCTTTTGAGTTATAAAAGACAGAAGTGAGCAGAGAGACTGGGGGACCTCATACCACCAAGAATCCTTTGGACCTGGGCATCCTTTGGACCTGGGCCCCCTGCACTGAGAAGCTCCTAGACCAGGGGAAGATTGATGACAAGGACCTTCCCCCAGAGCCAAAAGAGAGAGAAAGCCTTCCCCTGGAGCTGGCACCCTGAATTGAGGCTTCTAACCTTCTATGCTGTGAGAGAATAAACTTCTGTTTGTTAAAGCCAGCTATTTGTGGTGGTTGTTGTTGTTAGGTGCTGTCAAGTCAGTTCTGACTCATAGTGACCCTATGTACAACAGAATGAAACACTGCCCAGTCCTGCACCATGTTCACAATCCTTGTTATGCTCGAGCCCTTTGTTGCAGCCACTGTGTCAATCCATCTCATTGAGGGTCTTCCTCTTTTTCACTGACCGTCTACTCTACCAAGCATGATGCCCTTCTCCAGGGGCTGGTCCCTCCTGACAACATGTCCAAAGTATGTGGGACAAAGTCTTACCATCCTTGCTTCTAAGGAGCATTCTGGCTGTACTTCTTCCAAGATAAGTTTGTTCGTTCTTCTGGCAGTCCATGGTACATTCAATATTCTTCGTCAACGCCATAATTCAAAGGCATTGATTCTTCATAGGTCTTCCTTATTTATTTTCAGCTTTCATTCACATGTATATGAGGCAATTGAAAACTCCATGGCTTGCGTCAGTCGTACCTTAGTTCTTAAAGTGACATCTTTGCTTTTTAACACTTTAAAGAGATCTTTTGTAGCAGATTTGCCCAGTGCAATGCATCTTTTGATTTCTTGACTGCTGCTTCCATGGGTGTTGCTTGTGTATCCAAGTAAAATGAAATCCTTGACAATTTCAAACTTTTCTCCATTTATCATGGTGTTGCTTATTGGTGCAGTTGTGAGGATTTTTGTTTTATGTTGAGGTATAATCCATACTGCAGGCTATAGTCTTTGATCTTCGTCAGTAAGTGCTTTAAGCCCTCTTTACTTTCAGCAAGCAAGGTTGTGTCATCTGCATAACGCAGGTTGTTAATGAGTCTTCCTCCAATCCTGGTGCTGAATTCATCTTCATGTAGTCCAGTTCCTTGGATTATTTGCTCAGGATACAGATTGAATAAGTATAGTGAAAGGATACAACCTTGATGCACACTTGTGGTATTTCTGTCACAGCAGCACTAGGTAACTAACATAATTAGATAACTAAGACAGCTATTGCGCCCAGTTGTTTGATCAAACACTAGTCTAAGTGTTGCCAGGAAGCTTTTTGTAGCTGTGATTAACATTTACAATATCAGTTCACTTTTAAGCTAAGCAGATTACCCTTGATGATGTGAGTGGGCCTTGTCTAATCATTTGGAGGTCTTAGGAGCAAAAACTGAGGCTTCTGAAGAAGAAGAAATTCTGCCTTAAGGCCGTGACATCAACTCTTGCCCGAGTTTCTGGCCTGCCAGCCTGACCTATAGACCTCAGACTTACCAGTCCCCACTATGGGCAGGAGCCAATTCCTTAAAGTCAATCAATCAATCAATCTCTTGATGGCAGGCAGGTAGGCGGGCAGGTGGGCAGCTAGATAGTCTGTTTATCTCTATCTCTGTATCTATCCTCTTTCTCTGGAGAATGACTCATATACCCCTAGCTTATTCCCAACATTGGAATTGGTAGTTGAAGGTCAGACCTTGCCACTCCTCTGCTCAGAACCACCTGGGGCTTCTCATCTCCCCTTGCTCACTCAAGTTGGCTTCCTCAGTGTTTCTAGAATGCCCCAAGGACCATCCTGCCTCAGGGTCTTTGCACATTCAGCCCCTCGGCCTAGAACTCTCCTCATTATCCACATGCTTATTGCTCTTTCCTGCCATCTGAGCCTCAGCTCAAATGTCACCTCGTCAGAGGCCTTCTCTGAGCCTCTATATAAAGTGTCCCTCCTGACTTTCTCTAACCCTTCATTTTTCTTCATGACACTTCTCATCCTCTGTAATGTATTTGTCTACCTGAACCCCCCAGAGGCTGGGTCAGGGCAGGCGGCATTTCCATGGGACTGAGGGCTGGGGGTGAGGGGCTCTGGGCCAGCAGAGAGGCAGCACTGGCCTCTCTTTCCATTCCTTCCATCCACCCGCTCTGCCTTCTGAACTACCACCCTTTACCAGGAATGTGATTGCTCAACCCTGGTTCTGGCTCCTGCTATCCCAGATAGAATTTCCTCTCCCTTTCCCAGGAGAGCAACTGGTCATTCAGACCATGAGACCCCCCTTCTTCCCGAGATGGAGCTGGGGACCCGTCCCTGTGCTCGATAGGCTGTGACTGTCTTGTGTGTACCATCCCCTACAGGATCCAGTTCCTCCCACGTAGGACCCATGTCTCTCCCTTCATCCCCTCTTCCAACCTATTATAGATGCATGTAACTGAAGGACTCAAGTGGTTTGTAAGTTTGGTATAATAAAATCAGCAGTTCCTTCCCCATCCATGGCTTGTCCTTATAATCAACCTCTTGCTTTTATTCTTCTGGTATTTACATCGCAGCTAATTGTTTTTATATTTACCTCCATATCTTCAAATAACGTGTTTAGATGGCTACTTGATTCTTCCGTGTCAGACGGTGTCTTCTGACCCCCCACCTTGGAAACAAAGGACTCAATTCTCTTTGACACACAGGCCCCCATCTATCCCTCCCACTTGTCATTTGGCCACCATAATTTGGTTAGATCAGTATTCCTGTTTACATATGTGGATGCAACTCATGCTGAACCATGGAGCGACTTTGATTTCTATTTCTCTCCTGTTCCTCTTTTTGTTTTCCCTGAAGTTGGCACTTGTCTTGGTCACTCATTTGCCCAGTTTTCTTCATAGGTGTCAGTGATTTTCCATTACACTCTCCTTCAGTTGTGTAAATTGCCTTTTAGTATGTTCAGACATATTCAGCATTTTGTCACTTTTATATTCTTGACAAAGTTCTCTCCTAGGCCCTCCTAACTTTCCCAAGCTGGTCTGGTGCCCTGGTCACCATCATCCAGGAGTTTCCCTAGTCTCCTCATAGTTGGGTCCCTACTTCCCACATCACCCTCTTATGGTTTTCTCCCTCATCTTCCTAGAGCACACCCTCCACAATCTCTTTCAGAAAGGGGAATTAGGAAGTAAATCTTGAGTGACTAAAAAATGTCTTTATTCTACCCTCTTATTTCATTGATAATTTGGCTGGGCATAGAATTCTGGGGTGGAAATAATTTTCCATCAGAATTTTCAACTCATGGTGTCAGTGTCTTCCAGCTTCCAGCAGTGCTATTGAGAAACCTGAGGGCATTCTGATTCCTCGTTCTTCATGTAAAATCTGTTTTTCTCTCTCTGGAAAATTTTAGGATTGTCTCTTTGTCCTCAGTGCTCTGAAATTTCACAGTGGTGTGCTTTTCATTCACTGCCCTGAGGTCTCGGTGTGCCCTTTCAACACGGAAACTCATGTCTTTCATTTATTGGAAATTTTCTTGAATTGCTTCTTTAATGATTTCTTTCCTTCAGTTGTTTCTGTTCTCTCTTACTGGGACTCAAATTATTAAGAAGTTAGACACCCTGGATGTGTTCTCTAATTTTTTAAAACCTTTTTATCTCCTATTTTTCATCTCTGGCTTTTTGTTCTGCTTTCTGGGAGATTTCTCCATCTTTTTCTACACTTCTATTAAGCTGTACATTCTGATATAGTTTTAATTTCCAAGAGCTCTTTCTTGTTCTCTCTCCCTTCCCCCGGCCTCCTCACTCCCACTCACCTCATCTCCTCAGCCCTGGCCTCCTCACTCCCACTCACCTCATCTCCTCAGCCCTGGCCTCCTCACTCCCGCTCACCTCATCTCCTCAGCCCTGGCCTCCTCACTCCCGCTCACCTCATCTCCTCAGCCCTGGCCTCTTCACTCCTGCTCACCTCATCTCCTCAGCCCTGGCCTCCTCACTCCCACTCACCTCATGTCCTCATCTCCCTCACCTTCACGGGTAGCTGGGGAAACCAGGGCTGGGCCTTGTGTTCCCTGCCCATCCCCTGGATGATGCCAGCTCTTATGGGTGTGGGTTGGGGCCTGAGAAGAGGGACCAGCACAGGCCAGGCAGAGGAGAGACACCAGTGTGGTCTGTCGAGCTAGCCCCAGCTTTCTTAGTGTCTCTTGTTTCAGGTGAGACGAATGAACAGCCAAGCGGAACGATAAGAACTGCAAACAGAGAAAGGTGGACAAGAATGAAAGGACAGGGAGCAGGCACGTGTCCCTTTGTTAACCAGTCACACGACACTGTGCAAACAATGGTACCTGAGCCGGACATAACCATGAGAACAGAATGTTTTTAGGGGTCAGGCAGTAAGGTCAGCACTGTGGCTCCACATCCAAGTAGGAGCACTAGCTGTGCTAGTGGGCTCGTGTTTGGCCCCAGGCGGAGGCCTGGCCCCCAGGGACACCCTGGAGTCACAGAGGAGGCCCTGACCAGTTGCTGACTCATGGCAACCCCATGTGCCATGGAGCAGGACTGCTCCATAAGGTTTTCTTGGCTGTAATCTTTACAGAAGCAGGTCACCAAAACTGTCTTCCAAGCCACAGCTGGGTGGGTTTCGATTGCCAACCTTTAGGTTAGTAGATGATCACAAACCACTTGGACTACCCAGGCACCTTCAGGGAGGTGTCAGGAGGATGAAATCCCTTCATCCAAATATTCATTAAGATTGCTCAGCCATAAAGAGAAGCGAAGTCCCGATACACGCTACGTACGACAAGGATGAACCTCGAAAACCTGATGAACCCTGAAAACATGATGCTGAGTGAAATAAAAAGAAACTGGTTGTCACTAAGTCAATTCTGACTCATAGCGACCCTACAGGACAGAGCAGAGCTGCCCCATAAAAAAAAAAAAAAAAAGGGTTCTAAAAGCGCCTGGTGGATTCGAACTGCCGAACTTTTGGTTAGCAGTTGTAGCTCTTAACCACTACACCACCAGGGTTTCCTGAGTGAAATATGTCAGACACAAAAGGATAAATACCATATGATCCCACTTACGTGAAATATCTAGAGTAGGCAAATGCCTAGAGACCAAAATCGATTCGTGGTTACTGGGGGTGGGAGGGAGGGTGAGTTATTGTCTAAGAGGCTGAGTTCCTGTTTGGGATAATGATGAAAAAAGTTTGGAAACAGATGGTGGTAATGGTTGCACAGAGCCCTGGTGGCGTAGTGGTCAAGAGCTTGGCTGCTAACCAAAAGGTTGGCAGTTCAAAACCACCAGCCGCCCCTAGGAAACCCTATGAGGCAGTTCTACTTTGTCCCATAGGGTGGCTACGAGTCCGAGTCCACTCAACGGCAACGGGTTTGGTTTTTTTGGTTAATGGTTGCACGACATGGTGAATGTAACTGATGTCACTGAATTGTACACTGAAAAATGGTTAAAATTTTAAGTTCTATATTTCACCATAAAAAGAAAAAAATATTGGTTAAGGACCCACTGTGTGCCAGACAGAAGGAGCCCTGGTGGCACGGTGGTTAAGTGCTCAGCTGAAAGATGTGAAGCCTGCTTCCGTAAAGATTTACAGCTTTGGAAACACTATGGGGCAGTTCTACTCTGTCCTATAGGGTCACTAGGAGTCAGAATTGACTCGATGGCAGTGGGTTTTTCGTTTGGCATGTGCCAGGCCCAGTTCTAGGCACGTGGACACATCAGGGAACCAGAGAAATACATGGAGCTGACGTTCTAATATGGTGAGAGCAACAATATTCATCGAAAAAGTGAGTGGATTGATGGGATGGGAGAAGCCCCAGGTATTATGGGAAGAGGGAGACAGAGCAGGACTAGGGGGCCAAAAGCTCAAGGTGGGAGGGCTGCAATGTTGAAAAGGGCCATTGGGGTCACTGGGAAGGTGACATTTGAGCAAAGCCATGAAGTGGGTGAGGGTGTGTAGTCACCTGGCCAGGAGAACAGGAGCAGGACCCTGAGAGGGAATGAGCCAGCATGGTCCAGCGTGGCCACCAGGGAGCTAGCCGGGGAAGGGAGGGGACTGTTGAGAGGCGAGGAGAGGGGTCCCAAGGGCTTGAGGCTGCTGCAAGGACCCTGGCGTGTGTTCTGAGAGAAATGGGCCCCTCCCCACCCCTTGACTGGCTGCTCCCCAGGACCAGTGAGGAGACACTGCAGACATGGGCTTGGGCACAGGCTGGCAGTGTGGCAGTGGGAGATGTGGTCAGACGCTGGGAGCATTCTGGAAGTGGCACTGGCTGTGAGGGAGGGTCAGATTTGACCTGAACTTCTAGAAGGCTGAGATGGAGGATGGTGGGTGGGGCAGGTGCTGCTGGGAGGAGGTGCCCAGGAGCCTGGGTATGGTGGCCTTCTGTGGGAGGTGTGGGTTAGCCCAGCCTGCTGAGAAGGAGTGGGGTCATCTAGTGCATGCTGAAGCCCTGGACTGGGTGTGGAGGCGGCTGAGTGCACAGGGAGGTTGAGGGCTCTGGGCTGGACACTGCCCGGCTCTACCCGCCTCAGCCAAAGGGATGTCAGTGTCTTCACCGGTGTTGTGGCCCAGCTCATCTCTCCCGCAGAGCCCAAGCCAGGCCTGGGCTGCTGTGAGCTCCTTTCTCTCTGTGGGGTCAAACTCACTCCAGAGCCTGTCCCCACTCCCACATCTCCATCTATTTTCCCTGTTCATTTGTATCCCAGCAGCAGTTTAAAGGGTGGAGAAACGTTGCATTTTTAAAGAGAGCTCGTTCCTGGTAAAGTCTGTGTAAAGCAAGCGTCCTCTCCTCCCCACCTCCTGCCTGCCCAATCCTCCTGGCATACGGGCTCCGAAATATCACCTGGCCCATACTCGGCTCTGCTCCCAAGAACAAAAGCGCAATAAACTGCTTTCTCCAGACAGCCTCGCTTGGCCAGGCCGACCAACGCCGGTTTCCCCAGGATCAGAAGCTGGCTGCTCTGAGCCTGGAGTTCCAGGGCAGATCCGGCTCAGTGTTGGGCCTGTAGCTCAGGTGACCTCCCAGTCTCCCCCGAGGCTTCCGGGCCTCCCTACCAGATGGCTTGGGGTGGCCCCAAGGGCCTGCAACACTGGATAAATCCTGGCAGCACCTTTGGGTGCTGTGCCTGGACACCAGGTCTTTGAATTGTCAAAGTGCCATTTTCTTTTTTAATCAGGAGATCCAAAACATGTTTAGTTAAAACAAATATTAACATCTTTAATATATGAAGCACTTGTGCAAACTGATTACAAAACACCAAGGCCCAAGGCTAAATGGGCCAAGAACACAAACTAAATTCACACACACACTTCCACATGCACACATTCACAGGAATGCACGTACACACGTACACAGGAACGCACGCACACATGTACACAGGCACGCATGCAGACATTCACAGGAATGCACACACACGTCTACACAGGCACACACACGTACACAGGCACACACACGCACACAGGCATGCGTGCACACATGTACACAGGAACACACACATTCACAGGAATGGATGCACACATGTACACAGGCACACATGCACACAGGCATGCATGCACACACGTACACAGGCAAGCATGCACACATGTACACAGGCAAGCATGCATGCATTCACAGGAACACATGCACACACGTACACAGGAATGCAGGCACACACGTACACAGACACGCGTGAATTCACAGGAACGCACACACACATACACAGGCATGCACACATTCACAGGGATGCATGCACACACTTACACAGGCACACACGCACATTCATAGGAATGCACGCACACACATACACAGGCACGCATGAATTCACAGGAATACACACATTCACCGGAACGCATGCACACACATACACAGGCACGCATACCCACATGCACATGTGTACACACACATTCACATGCATGCACGAGGACGAGCCCGTCTGAGGGGGGTGGTGGAGCACCTGCCTGCGGCAGAGGGGAGGGGCCCTGCACAGGTAAAGCACTGAGCACCAGGTCCTCACTGAAGTACCTCTGAAGGCTGGACCCTGAAGGAGGCCAGGGCCTCCACGGGAGAAGCTCCATGAGGGAGAAAAGCAGAGTTAGAGGGAGCGGCCTCCGGCAGTGGTCTCAGCCTCTGCCTTACTCACTCCCTCTGTAAAATAGGAACATAACTTGCTCCAAGGGCTCCTGGGAAAGGGAATGAGAACTCCAAGCCCCAGCCTGCTTCAACGTGTGGGGGGGGATGAAAGACACCCTACCTCCTGGGTGACCACGAAGCCCCACCCCACGGGGCTGCCCTAAACCCCAAAACCAAACCCACTGATGCCAAGTGCTTTCTGACTCATAGCGACCCTACAGGACAGAGTAGAACTACCCTCCTGCAGAGCGGCTGGTGGGTTCGAACCACTGACCTTATGGTTAGCAGCTGAGCAGTTTAGCTGCTGTGCCATCAGGGCTCCTGGTGTCCTACAGACCCTCATTTCAACAAGGACACCCCACACGCTGCATCAGAACACTCCCATATAATGACAGCCACACATGAGGTCCCAGACAGCCATTACAAACAGACCACCTGTGATTCTGCCTTAATTCCGCCGTATGTCCCTCCCCGTATACCGTGCACTGCTTTCAGAGTTATTACAAAAGCTTTTTGTAAAAAACATAGGCAACACAGTCTGCTGCGGCTTTTTATTATACTTAGAAGTCTACAAATTTGAGCTCTTCAGAAAAATTCACAAAATATTCAGTGGAAATCACGTTTTCGGTTCATTGAATTTCATATATGTTACTGTGCTGAACAATATATTCTATGCTGTCTAAAACACAGCCAAATTATTTTTCTTTATTCATTATACACATTCTGTAATTTTTTGAAAACCAGGAGTAAGATAAAAAAATATTAGCAAAACTACCCAATGACCACTACTCTTTCCCACAGACGGAAATGCCGGCTGGCAGTGGGTTCTTCTTACCTTACCAACTTTAATTCTGTACACTCCACTGATTCAGAACTCACTGAGGGAGCCCTCGCCTTACACTGCCCATAAATTCAAACAGCCGCGCCTTGGCAGGAGACGAAGCCAAGCCCCTAGTCAAGGTGCAAACATAGGTTTGTTAAAAGCACACTCACTGAAGAAATTTTTAAGTTTATGGATCATACAAAATAAGCAATCCACAGAGGGATGATGACCGTAAACGTTATTTAAAATCACCTTAGTATGCAGACACACAAATGAAGCAGCCTGTCAAACCAGACACCAGTCATTTTCGGTACTTTGTTTTTATTCTTTGCTCCCTTTGGAATGAAATGCTTGTTTGCGAGCGGCGTCCCTTCAGGCCTGTGGAGACCGCTGCTCCCGGGAGTCCTGGGCTGAGTCACCCAGCACTGAGCCCTGGAAGCGAAGGCTGTCTGTGTTCACTCAGGGGAACTGCTGTCTCCAGGCCCCCAGCTGCTGTCGGGACTAAAAATTCCAAGAGAGCAAAGCAAGGTACGCTTGGCCACGCCAAAGGCGGGCATGCAGGGAGAAAGGCTGAGGAGAACAGAGCTTCTTCTACATCAAAAATGAGAATTTCTCAATGAAATGTTAAAATTGGGAACGTGTATATGTACTAGGTGAACAAGCAGCAGCCAGGCAACCTGGAGAGCTGGCTGGTCTTCCCTGCAGGCTGTGGTGTGGCCTCTGGTTCACCTGAAGAGGGGCTTCTCCAGAACACAGGCCGTGGCGTCAGCGTTAAGAGCCGTAGCGATCCTGGAGAAAAGAGAAAATGAAATCACCAGTGCTCAGCATCAAGTGCTCGTCTGCAGGCGCACGGATGTTCCGTGTTGTCAAAGTGACACTGCGACCGACACAAAGCACAGGTGCCAGCATCTGACACGAGCCCTGAGCCTCAAGGAGGCAGACCAAGGGAGCCGACATCACAGCCGGTCGCAGGTGCTGACAACGCTGTGGGGGCTTTGGAGCCCGACTTGGTGACGTCTTGCCTCTGCCTTCCTGGCGTGGCTGGGGCTGTGAAGCAGGCAGCAGGCCTCTGACCCGCGGAGGGCGTGGTAAGCGAGAGCGTCCTGATGTTTAATGAAAGCCCAACGCCAAGCCCTCTGGGAGCAAGTGTGAGGTGGAGTAGAGGGGAACGCACTTGGAGACGGAAACCCTGGCCTGCAAGGTGCTGGTTCAGCTGAACGATGTGCAGAGGCTACAGAACCCTCTGTGCTCTGTCTCTTCATTGACGACATGGGGGTGAATATCACAGAACAGGACGTCTACCTGCTTGGGGCGCTGACCTAAGGGAGCGCAGCTGACCTCAGGCCATGGAAGGGCTTTATAAATTCTAACTGAAGGGCCACGGAAGGGACCATTGTGTGATTAACAGCAGTGAAAACAGCGACAGCCAGCACTTCAGGGTTGAGGGGATTCTTTGCAGTGGGGAGCATCCCCCAAACCTGGGGCCAGAACAGTGCTGTCTGGAAACTAGGAACCCCCTTTAGGGGCACTGGGGCCCGTGTTAACAAGGTCAGACCCCAGTGGCCACGTTCTCATTAGTAATAGAATCCTTCTAAAGAAAAGACCTAAACAAGAAGGTTCAAGAAATAGGCCTTGCATATAATCCGAGATGGCCTTACATTTTTATATACACGGCTGCTCCATCCTTGCCTTATTTAAAAGACTGAAATACAGCTTAAACAGCCAACTGGGGAATTGTCAAATACATTATGGTATGTATTTTCACTCAAAAGAATGTGGTTTCTGAGTAATTTTTAATTATATGAAAATGCTCATAACACCACAGAGGAAAACAGGATACGAAAGCATGTCTACAATATAATCCCCTTTTAATTTTAAAGAGACTCAGAAATCTAGAGCTAAAATAAAATACGCCAAAATCCTAAAAACACGCATACAATGGACTGTTACGCAGCCATAGAGAGAAACGAAGTCCGGATACACAATCCGGCATGGATGAACCTTGAAAACACGATGCTGAGTGAAGTCAGTCAGACAGGAAAGATACATGTCGTATGACTCGCTTACATGAAACGTCTAGAACAGGCGAATGCAGACACAGAAAGCAGATTAGTGGTTGCCAGGGGCTGGGGGAACAGAAAGTGGAGAGTAGGGACAAAAATGGGTACTGAGTCTCCGTTTGAGGTGATGGAAATGTTTGGGAAATAGTGGTAATGGCTGCAAACGCTGTGACTGTAACACCACTGGACACTGAAAAATGGTTAAAATGGCAAATCTTATGCTATACGTATTTTACACACACACACACACAAGTGGAGGAAAGAGAATACCTAAAACTGGGAGACAAAACTAACAGAAGTTGCCCCTGTGAGGTGGGATTATAGGCAATTTTTATTTTCTTCTGGATATTTCTCCGTATTTTCCAATGTAGGGAAAAAGCTACCAGTGATCATGAGAACTCCTGTAAGGATTCCCCTTTGGAAGCGTTTACAAGAACATAACCTGTCATCTGTGGTTTTCACACGCCTTGGGTCACACGGTAGCAACATAAATGGCATACAGTGGACTTTTCCAGCAGCTGCAGAACGGTCCAGATCTCATTTTCGAAACCACGAACCCCACCATCAGACTCAGCCTAACAACCCTGCTGTCAGGCTGCCCCGTCCACTAACCTGGATGGAAGTCATGACACCGTTGGCAAAGACCGAGAGCTTCCCGGCGACGGACCTCACGCCCTGCTTAAACTGCGCCATGTCGGGAGCGGCGGGCAGCACGCTGGTGAGATTGTAGTTTCCTGCACACACACAACATGGAGGCTCGTCACTCTCCGCTGGGAGCGACAGGGCAGAGAGCTCAGGGGACTTCAGAGGACACACCCCGCCCCTCCCTGCTTCTCCGCAAGCAGCAGCTGTGGCTATGGGAAAGGACCCGATCCCGGTTTAAGTTGCAGCCCCACCATGAATCAGCTGAGAGAAGACGCAGCACTGGGGCTTAACCATCATGGGTTCAAATTTTGGCACTGCCACTTCTAAGCTGTATGTCTTTGGACAAGTTCTTTACCGTCTCTGAGCCTCTGTCTCTAAGGTGCTTAACACAAGGCCTGACACATAAGTACTCAGTGAAGGGCCAATGGATGGATATCTGTCTGCTCAGCATCGGTTCCCCCACTTTTGGTGAGAGCCACCCTCCCTTCCTCTGGGGATACCCCACCCCTCTACCCTATCCACAGATGGGCACGTGACCAGGCTTGGCCAATTGAAACCTTCCTTGGGAGCCATTTACTCAAGTGAAGAGGAGACGGCCTGCTCCGGGCTCCAGCTGCGGCTCTTTGTGACTCTGACTGCCCTTCCAACTCACCCCTCAAGGATAGATGGACGGAGAAGCTTGTTGCAGCCCAAGAGAACGAGGCCACTGCCCAAGGAACAAGCCAGAAACGAGGAGTCCATGCCAGTGAACTCGCTTGACTCTGAATCTTCCCGGGAACAGAAGCCAGTAACTTCACTGTGTGCTCAGGCTAGTTTGAGCTGGGCTTCTATTATTTCCATTTTGATTGTCCTGATGCAAACATTACCGTACAGTACCCGTGTAGGTAAAGCACAAACATTACCGTACAGTACCCGTGTAGGTAAAGCGCAAACATTACCATACAGTACCCGTGTAGGTAAAGCGCAAATGTAGGTAGAGTGCAAACATTATCGTGTGGTACCAGTGTAAGTACCGGGCAGTGTTTCCTTCTGCTGTGCACAGGGTCCCTGTGAGTCAGAGCAGACCCGACGCCACCTAACAACAACAACCTATGTAGGTAACGCAGGTCAGTGTTATCACAGGTGCATGGTCCGACCACATGCCTGTGTGACAACTGTGACAACACAGCTTTCATGTTAACCTTTGTTACACAGCTGTAATAAGACGCAGAAGGACTCAGTGATTGTGAGCAGAACCCAAACCTGCTGCTCCTCCAGGCCCCACGTGCAGGCCACCTATACCCTCATTCACCCTAAGCAACAGAAATCTCGGTCAGGTCCCTTTCCAGAAAAAAAAAAGCAGAAACAATGGCCTTGTCCTTCAGGCCAGCAGTTTCCCACTGCACTGTTCCCACGCCTACCACGTGGGAGGGCCCCAGATGTGAGCTCTTGCCCCTCCACTCCACAAAAGAGCCAGGAAGTGACAGCTGACTTTTTAAAGTTTTATACCCTTTGCCAGTTACAAAGCAGATGCCCAGAGCAGTGATACGTCTGGGTTCAAATCCCAGCATAGCCACTTACAGTTGCCTGACTAAGTCCAGCAAACAAGGAGTTGCTGTGGGATGTTAAATGTGGGAGCCAGAGAGCCACGGCTGCGCAGCCAGGTTACGGATCCATGATAGCTGGTTGGTGTGGACCAGAGCTGAGAGTCATGGCTACGCAGCCACGTTACAGGTCCACAGTGGCTGGTGGCACAGACCAGTGCTCAGAGAGCCATAACTGTGCAGCCATGTTATGGGTCCAGGGTGGCTGGCTGGCGTGAACCAGAGCTCAGAGGGTGGCTCTTCCTCTACTCGGAGTTTCCAACTGGAGAACGCCACCAAGGCACACACACACTGGCAAGCTAGAGCAGAGGTACTTCTGTTCTGCTCTGAGGTGTCTACCCCTCCTCAGAGCGGCCCTGGGCCTGAGCAGAGCAGCTCCAGGACTACAGCCCCTCACTGACTATCCTCAGCACCAGGTGACCAGAGGTGGTGACAAGGCCCCTCCCCGTGTCCTTCTGTCCTCCCTGAACTAGGGAGCTTGCAGGCACTGGAGAAATGCCTGAGCCCCAGACCCCAAGGAATACCCCATACCAGTCCCCAACTGCCTCCCCAGATTTTTATGAGAGAAACAAGCTTGGGTCTCACCCGGCCACTGTGTTTACACATTCTTAGTACTTACTTCATCCTGAAAGCCTATGATCCTGAGGGGATAAGTAACTTGGCAACTTGTGGAGCAGATGACAGACCCCTGGCACGGTTGAGCTGCCCACCTGCGCGTCTGCTGCCTGGCTTGGAAAGGTTCCAAATGTAAGAAATCTGACCAGAGATCTTCCTGTGTTTAGCAAAGGCTCCCTTCCTCCTGGTCGCTGGCATCAGCCATGCCCACACTCGGCGCCAAGTTGGCTGTGACAGCTGCCCAGGGCAGGCTGGAGGGGTCAGTGGTCAGAGACGGCAGTGGTCAAAGAAGCCCAACCATGCCCATGTTTTCACGGGCTTCAGGGAACGGCAGCTTACACCCAGTTCCGCAGGAAGAGGCTCCCTGACCCATGGTCTAGATAGGTCCCTGGGTCCCTGCTCCCAGGGCAGGGGCTGCACAGACACTGCTTTTCCAGAGCTTACCACCCAGCCCCTAAAGAAGATGACAAGCCCTAATGATAATGTGGCCTATGCTGTTTGCTGCGTGCACAGAGCGGGCGGGGGAAGCAACAGTGAAGGAAGCGGGCAGTCGGGAGGCCATTGCATGGTCCAGGCAGAGGGGATGCTGGGGTGAGGAGGGGGTGGGCCTGAGGATCGTGGGGTGAGGAGGGGGTGGATTTGAGGGTTCTGGGGGTAAGGAGTGAGTTGGACCTGAGGGTCCTGGGATAAGGAGAGGGTGGATCTGAGGGTCCTGGGGTACGGAGTGGGCAGGCCTGAGAGTCATGGAGTAAGGAGTGGGTGGGCCTGAGGGTCACAGGGTGAGAAGGAGTGGGTGGGCCTGAGGGTCCTGGGGGGTTGTGTGATGGGGCTTAGTGACTAGCTGCAGGAGGCTGGAAGACGAGTATTAGGGGGATACCCAGAGTGGTAGCAGTTCCTGCTCTGAGGCAGGGGCCTGCGGGGCAGGGAAGCTAAGCCATGTGCGTAGAGGTTGACCATGTAGGTGGAGGTTGACGGGAAGATCCCGTGTCCGTCAGGGCAGGCAAGTCTCCCTACGGAAACCAATGCCTCAGCAGAGGGTAGGTAGAGGCTGAGGGGAAGACCCCGTGTCCATCAGAGCAGGCAAGTCTCCCTATGGAAACCAATGCCTCAGCAGAGGCTGATGACCCACTAATGATGGGCTGCTCGGCACAGGCTGCAGGGGCTCTGCTCATCACCTCTTGGAGTCTAGGCTGCTGGGCTGCCACCTGTACGTGTGTCCATGTATGTGTCTCTGTGACCCCCACACAAGGAAGGAAGGATGGCAAAGCACATGCAAGCTTCGAGCCTGCGAGCCGCCGCATACACGGCTGCCGAGCACCTGCCACATGGCGATGCACGGCTCGGAGGAGAGCAAGCACAGGGCCTGTGGCCATCGTGCTAGGAGAGAGGAGAATGAGCACAGGCGTGCCCAATATTGGAGGTGGGCGGAGGAGGGCTAGCAGGGAGCTCTGGCTCTGTGCGCCCTGATGGAGGGGCTGCTGGATCAGGGTGCTTCTAGAGCTCATTTAGAAACACTGGTGGTGCAGTGGTTAAGAGCTACAGCTAACCAAGAGGTCGGCAGTTCAAATCCACCAGGCACTGCCTGGAAACCCTATGGGGCAGTTCTCCCCTGTCCTATACAGTTGCTATGCGTCAGAATCTGCTTGATGGCAACTGGTTTTAGAGCTCATTCATTCATTCATGCAGTAAACATTTCCTGGGGTTTCTGAGCCAGGCCCTCTGCCAGGAGCCGAGGTACAGAGATAAAGAGGCACAGACCCTGATCCCTCAGAGTTCACGCTCAGTTGGGGGTGATGGTCACCGACAGCCTCAGTCACAGTGGTGAGAGCGGGCAGAGGGGCCTGATGCAGCTCCCAGGGCGCAGATGGTGGGTCATCCAGGTGAACAGGAGGGGCGGAGCATTCCGGGCTCAGAGACCCATGACAGCCCAGTGCAGTTCAGGATCCGCAGACCCAAGGCAGCTAGCTGGACTAGGGACACTGTGGGAAATGATCAGGAATGAGGCCGGAAAGGCCAACGGGAACCCTGGTCCTGAAGGGGGCGAGCTAGGCAGGGGCCTGTGCACTAATCCAAGGGCCTGCACTTTGAAAGACCACGCTGGGAAGAGTGAGGAAGTGAGGTATGGGAGACCAGGCTGGAGCAGAAGGACAAGCAGGGGCTGAGGCCACAGTCCAGGAACAGGCGACCTGTGACGGAGACCCAAGGATATCCACGAAAGGCTGAGGGTGTGGGGAGGGAGCTGGAAAGTCGAGGACAGCTCCAAAGCTCTTCAGAAAATTAATTTTTAATAGAACATCATGTACCAATTTCCCTGAAATGGAGACAAGGCAAGAGATAAAGTATCTCTAAGACTATAAGAACAACGTGTTTAATAATAAACAAAAGCTCTCCAGTGCTGACATCTCTGAGACAGACCCAGAGGACACTGATTTGCTGAGATTAACATGACTTTGGTTTGTGTAACCACGTCTTCTCTGATGATACCACTGCACAGCTGTGCTGTATGGCAGACACAGCAAATCGCTCAACCAAACCACCCAATTGCAAAACCGGTCAGTGCTTCTGAGATGCAGCCCTGCCAGGCCACAAGGCTCTAGGGCTAAGTGAGAAAAAAGGACAAACATGGCCAAGGCACCCGAGTAGGCCTCACAGACACAGGTTCCAGGCAGGCAGCATGGCCACCCACTCAGGACGCACACAGTGGAGGAGCACCAGGGCAAGGAAGGAGGCCTCACAGCCCCAGTGGTCTTTGAAAGACATGCACAGAGAGGGGCGAACTGGATTTTACGCTTTCTTTGTTCCAACACTACTCCCACAAAGCTTCCTCTGTTCTGTCACTTTGTGTCCTAAGTAGCTCTACCTCCCCCCGGGAGTAGCAGCCGTCCCACACCCCAAGTGGCCATGCTTTCTGAGAGTGACCACAGGGACGGATGCCATACCAGGCTGTGGGCACTTATATGACAACTACCCTGGGTGGGCCTGGCCTGGAGGGAGGCCGAGAGATTTGCTCCCGCCATGCAGCTAGTGCGTGCACATGGCTGGCGCTTGACCAACATGGGGGACAAAGGCCTGAAGCAAGTGCAGAGCTGCCCACCGCCCAGCTCCTGCCCTGCCACTCACCACACAGTTAACCAACCAATCAGCGCTGGGCTGTAAACGAGGTTTCGCGGGTCCTCAAAGGCCCACGTGAAGGTCTGCGTGAAGAAACGTCTGCGAGCAGCCAAGCAATGCCCACAGCCCTGCAGCTGCGCTGAATGCAGATTCCCAGCCCCCAGAACTCTGAGAAAATAAACCTCTGTTCTTTAAAGCCGCCCACTTGCGGTATTTTTCGTACGACAGCACTAGTAACTAAGGCACGTAGTTGCTGTGTTAAACCTTGCTTCCCATGTAGAGAGGAGGCGATGGCCTTCTAGGAGACACAAACAACCAAAGAACCTCCTGTACCCTTTCTGCCTGGCATTACTTCCCGGTATTAGCTGACCGCCAACACTGAAAATGGTGACACAAAGAATGGGAGAGAGGGCTACCCACAGCTCCTTTTTCTGTCTGCCCTTCCTTATTCATCAGTAAGCTGAAGGTGGAGAAGGGTGGTAGAATCAATACAAATATTAAATAAAAACGGCTAAGTTAGTTTCGTGTAGCGTTTCTACTCCTTGGTAAGAATGAAACACAGATGCACGTACGAGCTACAAACTAAGATCCGTGTAACGTCAGTTACTGTGCACATGAGTTAAACGCTCTTTCCTTTGCATTTAAATCTGGCATTGTGGACTTTATCAACAAAGTGAAGAGACAACCTACAGACTGGGAGGAAATTTTGGGGAACCATGTATCTGATAAGGGTTTAGTATGTAGAATATAAAATAACTCCTACAGCTCAACAACAAAAAAGACAACCCAACTGAAAACTGGGCAAAGGCCTTGACTAGGCATTTCACCAAAGGGGATATACCAATGGCCAACAAGCATGTGAAAAGACACACAGTGTCATCAGTCATTGTGTTGTTGTGTGCCACTGAGTCCATTCCCACTCATAGAGACGCTACAGAAAAAGGAGAACTGCCCCGTAGGGTTTCCTAGCTTGTAATCGCCAGGTCTTTTCTCTGGTGGAGCCACTGGTGGGTGTGAATCGCCAACCTTTCCATTAGCAGCTAAGTGCTTAACTGTTGTGCACCAGGGCTCCTTTCATTAGTCATTAAACAAAAAAACCAAACCCATCACTGTCGAGTCAACTCCAACTTATAGCGATACTATAGGACAGAGTAGAACTGCCCCATAGGGTTTCCAAGGAGTGCCTGGTAGATTCGAACTGCTGACCTTTTGGTTAGCAGCTGGGCCACCAGGGCTCCTCATTAATCATTAGGGAGATGCAAATCAAAACCGCAAGGAGATACCACCTCACTCCCACTAGGATGGCTGTGATCTAACAAACAGATATTATCAGGTGGTGGTGAGAATGTGAAGAAATTGGAACCCTCATCCATTGCTGGTGGGAATGGAAAATGGTACAGTCACTGTGGAACAGTTTGGCGGTTCATCAAGAAGTTAAATATAAAACTACCACATGACCCAGCAATCCTAATTCTCAGTGTGTACCGAAAAGACTGAAGGCAGGAACGCAAACAGAAACCTTACACCAATGTTCACTGCAGCACTATTCGCAACAGCTAAAAGGTGGATTGGCATCTCTTTTCCCCCATCTCTGCTTCTCTCCCTTGGTTTAATCTCTTTTATATCTCAAAAGAGATTGATTTAAGACTCACCCTATACTAATCCTGTCTCAGTAACATAACAAAGACAATCCATTCTCAAATGGGATTTTAACTATAGGCATAGAGGTTAGGATTTATAACACACGTTTTTGGTGGACACAATTCAATCCATAACACACAGATATCCATACAGGACACAATTAAAGACACTTCTCAGACACACCAAACACCTCATGAGATTGGGTGTCTAGGCTTGAAGGTGTAGGACCTTAGTCTCAAGCACGAGTCTGTCAACTGGCACAATACAGTTCACAGAGTTCATGTCCTGCATCCCAGTGAGGTGAGTAGCATCTGGGGTCTTAAAAGCTTGTGAGCAGCCATCTAAGGTACAACTACTGGTCTCTACTCATCAGGAGCAAAAGAGAAAAAAGGGAACAAATTCTCAGAGAAGAAACTAGCCTATAGGGCTAATAGCCTATAAGAGCCATGGACTCACCTACCCTGAGACCAGAAGAACTAAATGGTGCCCGGCTACCACTAACGGCCATTCTGATCAGGGCCACCACAGACGGACCCTGCTAGAAGGGGAAAAATGCAGAACAAAACTCAAATTCTTGCAAAGACCAGACTTACTGGACCAATTGGGACCAGAGGCCTCCTTGAGACTATCTCCCTAAAATACTCTTTAAACCTCTAACTGCAACTATCTCCTGAGATCACCTTTTAGTGAAATAACAGAGTAGCACACAAAGGATATGACCTGTGAGTATGGTGCTCCAGTAAAAAACCATCTATATGAGACCAAAAGGTCAAGGGTCACTCTAAAGCAATAAGGGGGGCTGGGAAACTAGTGTACTGGAAACAGAATAACCAGAACGCAATTAAAAGAGAATGTTGACACACTGTGAAAAGTGTAACCAATGTCACTGAACAATTGGTAACAAAATTGTCAAACGGGAACTGTTATGGATTGAATTATATCCCCCCAAATATGTGTCCTAAATCCTAACCTCTATGCCTGTGGTTATAAACCCCTTTGGGAATGAGTATTCTGTTATGTTAATGAGGCAGGATTAGTGTAGGGTGTGTCTTGAGTTAATCTCTTACAAGAGATAAAAAGAGCAGATTAGGCAAAGTGAGATGGGGGAAGACAGATGCAAGCCACCTGGAGATTTCCAAGGAACCAGGAAGAAGAAGCTGAAGAGCCCACGGAGAGAGAAAGCCGTTCCCCTAGAGCCAGCACTCTGAACTGGGGCTTCTAGCCTCCTAAACTGTGTGAAAATTAACAAATTTGTTTGTTAAAGCCATCCACTTGTGGTATTTCTGTTACACCAGCCCTAGAGAACAAAGACAGGAACCTAACTTACTGTGTAAATTTTCACGAAAAACATAGTAAAATACTATTTTTCTAAAAAGGCAGGATAAAAAATGTATACACTAAAATGTCTACAGTGTGTATGACTGTGGTAATTAGAAGCAACATTGAAGGTCTTTAAAAAGATAAACAGAGCGACTGGGGCTGACATGACCACCCCAAAGATTTTTAAAGCTTCTGAGAACTTGGGCTGAGTTCTCGCCACCCAAAAAAAAAATTTTTTTTTTTACCCTTCTCTTAAAGGTAAACTGAAGTGGCAGACAGGGAAATAAATGGGCAAGGGAGGAGAGAAGAGACAGGAAGAACACCTCTAGCATCCTCCAGTTCTCAGGAGGCCAGTGTTTAACTACGCAACAGCCAAGCCAAGGCTGTCACTGCCCATGCCACATGCTGGGCCCTGCGTACTTACTTGGTTGATCTACAAACTGCTGTCTCTTTAGCCACAGGACTCCTGGGTTAAGCCACATCCCCAGAAGGCATTTCACTTCACCGGGAGGCATTTCAAATTTAGAAGTATTTTCTTTTCTCCCCCAAGTAATTATAAAGCTGTGATATAATTACAGACTACTTATAAAGCCATCAGAGGAGCCGACTGGACTCCCACTAACAATACCACAATCTGTGATGACAGTGATACTTCACAGATGGGACACAGAACAGTTTCTTAAAACCACCTTTTACTCTTCACTGAAATGCACTCTAAATAAACAGTAAATATTTAATAACAGTTGTTCGATGCACTGACATTTAGGAGGTTATTAGAAGGCATCTTTATGATGAGCTTGATGGAAGATGCAGAACGAGGGTCATCACGGTCTGGACTATTTTGGTTTGGGACGGAGGAGAGGGAGGGAGTGAGCTTTGCAGGCAGTGGACGGGCCGGCTGGGGAAGGGGTGTCAAATCTCTGGGTGGCCTGGCTCCCCAGTGTGCACCCTTACTATGGCCACACATTCCCACGGACCAGAGTTTGCCTGGGACCCACACAGGGTCAGAAAAATTACTGGACTTTTCTTCACGAAAGGGGATAGGAACACAGGCTGGCCACAGTTTTCCTTCAACAACTGGAAAGTTTTTTAAAACAAGACAGCAATGTTTCAGGGTGAAACTTCCAGCAACTGAATGATAAAACCACACATTGCCAGTGGGTGATTTTTTAACAATCCTGGTCCCCTGGACTGACCTGCCAAACTGCCAGGGCTCTGGCAGGTGGCCCCACGCTGATCCGGGGTAGGGGGGCAGCAGAGAGAGGATTCCTGAGAACCCTCAAAGGGGTTGGTCACAAAAGGAAGTTGCCTGACAAAAGGCCAGGACACCGGAAGTTCAGAGATGGTAACAGAAGCCTGTGAACCCTCGGCCCCACCCAGAACCCGTGCCAGGAAATCGCTGGCAGAAACCTGGCCAGCTGAGAGCAGGAGCCCTCCCTGCCCAGAGAGCACCTCCATGGCCACCCAGCTCTTGGCTGTATCCTCTGCCCTAGGCCGTGGCAGCCTTGCCCCTGCCCACCACCACCTCAGTTTCAGACACACTGGGCTTGCCCACTCTGGCCTTGGTCCCCAGCTCCTGAAGTATCTCTCAGGACACTGGCTGACCACACTGTGGGCCACTCTGCCAGCATACACCTTGTTCCCCAGACACTGCGTGGCTAGGACACCCTGTCCACTGCAGTGTAGCAACCTGGCAGGGGTCACTGCACACTGAGGTCCACCAGGGTCTTCTAACACCCCCCAGACAACACAGAGGTCCAGCCACTCAGCATGTGCCCCATGACCTTCTCTGTTGAGCTGTCTCCCTTTGGACTCACCCATGTTGGCCACTCCGTGACTCAACCCCCTTCCAGAAGCACCCATGCCCAGCTCCTCTAAGGCTGGAAATGGGGGTGTAGACAACACTGGGCCTTCAATGCCTGGCTCTTGTCCCCTGAGGTCCCTCCTCCCCTCAGGCTTTCCTGCTGATAACTGGGTTCCTGAACGGCCTCACACAGCCCTTCCCTTAAACCTGCAGCCCAGCTGAGGCCAGATTCGGAAACTAGAGCAAGCCTTTCTTGAGGCTCAGAGGTAACAGAAAGTAAGGATGGAGGGTGACATGGTTCTGGGTAGCGGTGACGGGCCTGTGTGATGAGGTCACTCCCGGGGGCTCATGGGGCTGTCCCACCCTACCCCTCAGCCTGCCACTGTGTGGTAAGCGCCACCCTAGCCCCCAGCTCCAGCCCCAAGACTACCAGACATCTCTCCTCTGAGGTGTGGATCCTAAAGAGGGATGAGGAGACAGGAAGTTCCTCTCCCACCTGCACATTCCCTAAGCCCAATGCTCTGTCCTCCCTGGGGGACTGACACTGATGGTCACCGCTGCTGCTCTGCTTCTGCCTGCCCACTGGCTAAGAGTTCTCACTCAATGCACGTTTGCTAAGCACGTGCCACGGCCAGACCTGTGCTGGGCAGGCTATACACAGCATCTCCTTCAAGCCTCATTACAGCCTCAGGAGGTGGGATTGCTCACCCCCTTTACAGAGGAGCAGACTGAAGCTAACAGTGGCATGAAGGATTCAGTCTCACAGCTAGAGAGCGGTTCGTGTCACTCGGGTGCCCCAGCCGGCCACTTCCAGGGTGGAGAGAGCAGTGTCCTAGGCTCTGCCTTCACATCGTACCGGAAAATACTCAGCCACGACACTGCTTCAGGAAGGGGGCTCCGCATAACCCTGGGGCTGTCGCTTCAGGACCTAGTCTCCTCACATGTAAGGCCTGAACAACGAATCCTGTCAACCTGACTCACGGCGGGGGGAAGACAGCTGCAGAGAGCGCTCGCTGAAGCGTAGCTGGGAAGAGTAAAAGGCCCATCCGGAGGAAACACATTCGTGCCGTGGACATGAGGGTCAGCTCTCCTCAGATCCTCCGTCCGACCGCCACGTCCTCCTCCCGCTCCCGTCTCCCCTCACCTGACGGCTGCTTCCTCTGCTCCTCAAACAGGTCAGCTGAGCTTATGGAGGAACTCGCCGAAAGCCTCTCTAGCCGAGCCCTGGTTTCATACTAGAGAAGATAAGCATAAGGAAACATTATGCTCCAAACATCGTGCACGGTTTTGCAAAAAGGATCACAGAAGAGCTGTAACTGGAATTGTGCTTGCCCCCCGCCCCCGCCCGTCAGGCCCCCGTCTTCAACAGTGACTCGGGGCCACCCCACGCGGGGCCCTGGGGTGGGGGAGAGCACCGACCGAGGCCCTGCCTTTACGAAGATCACGTCTGCCAGGGAGGCAGGCTTGGGCAGACAGACGGACACCCAGCATCATGGCTGACAACAGTCAGCGCCAGGGAAAAGCCAGAGGAGGGGTGGAGAACACCTCTGTAGCGGGGCTTAGATTCCAGCTGGCCAGCAAGGCTGCTCCAAGCTCTCCTCCGATACCTGAACTGAACTGAACGTCATCAACTCTAAACCAAGGTGGATTTCGGAGTGCACCCGATTAGACATATCAGATCCCTGTCCTCTGTGAGGGCGAGGCCTGCCTCTGAAAACAGAAATGCTTTCTTTCCTATTTAAGTCCTGGGGCTGTTAAGCTTTCCTAAGATTTAAAATCAGGTTGTGGAGAGAGGGAGCTTAAAGCCGTGATGTTCAATTTCAAGCGACTTTGTGGGGATCCTTCGAAATCCAGGATCCTCGTCTCCTTACAACACCCCAGAATTTTTGGGTGGGGGGGTCCTCTGCTCTTCCATCTCCTCACTGGCAGGTAGCAGACCCTCGCTGCCTCCCTGTGGCCTCCTGTGGAGAGCGGGCCATACCTCCATTCATCAGGTCCCTGCTGTGCCCGCACACCAGGACAGCGCGAGAGGCACGGAGGGGGAGACTGCCACCCCCGTCTCCTGGCCCAGCAGGGGGGCAGGGGAGAGCCATGGATTAGCCGTGGTGTGATGTAAACCCCACAGTGGTAAGCGCGATGTTTGGTTTCACGTGAACTACCCTTGGGAATGGTAAGACTTCCCAGCTGACATCTGAAGAAAACAGAGGGAACGAAAGAGGCACACGGCCTTCTGAAGCAGGAGGATAAAGGCAGAGAGGAACCAGAGAGGCACAGAAAACTCCAAGGGTTCAATCTGCTTAGAAGATAAAAATGAGGAGTGTGGCAGGGTGCCTTTGTTAAGATGGACCCTGCTAGAGCTCTGGACTTTGCGTGCAGACAGGTGCTTTACAAAGACTGATCCACTTATGCCACACACAGCTGGTGGATGCTGGACGGAGACAGAGACATGAATGAGTGCCAGTCGCTGCCACTGAAGACAGACACACACCAAATATAGACCCTGAAGTATCAGGATGTTCCCCTGAGGGCAGCTGGGGAGAACAGCACAGACACAAAGATGGAGAAACTCTCTCTCCCCCAGGGGCTTGAGAAAGGCGTCGCCACGCTGAATCAAGGGAGGAAGAGGTGCTCACCAGGCCAGTGTAGGGTGGGGGTAGGGAAGGCTGTCCCAGTAGAGGGAAAGATGCACACAGGACTGGGGAGCCTGGTGGGAGGGAAGGGGACACGTGCTCAAGCTGGGCAGGGCTGAAGAAGACAGGCAGGGAGGTCAGCAGAGAACCCTGACAAGGGCTGGGCTGAGGCAGAAGCAGTGAGGCTGAGGGATGGGGAGGCGGCCGGGGAGGCAGGGTCCATTACACGAGATTGTGTGGGCTCACACCCTGGCTCTGTCATTTCCTGTCTGCATAAACTTGGCAAGTAGCTTATTGTCTCATCATCTGTAAAATCAGGATAATAATAGGACCTGGCTTCCAGGGCTGTTGTGAGGATAACAACGACGAGTTAATAAACGCAGAACACTTAGAACAGTGCCTGGCACAGTGTGAGTCCATGTAAGAGTTAATGTTATTATTATTAGAACCCAGAAAGAGAGTAATTAAGTCAAGGGTACAGAATACCTCAAGGAGGGGCTAGTGAGTACATCAGAAGCTATAGAGAGACCCAGGAAGATGACGACCAGGGGATGCACTGGATTTGCGAACTGACTGGTCCCTGGTGAGCCTGCAAAGGCAGCCTCAGGGGGTCTGGGGCAGACGGTGGGAGGTGAGGACAAGGAAGCCAGGTACTCTGAGAACTCTTCTGAGGAATGTGGCTGGGAAGGGGATCAGAAAGAGAGGTAGCTCAGAGGGTCATAGGTGGGTTTCACGTGTTGGTTTTTTTTAATAAGGGAGATTCTTTGGATGGTGCAAAAGGAGCCAGAAGAAAAGGAGGGAACGGCTGACCCCACAAGGTACTGGTGCAGGAGAAGTGGGCTGAGATTGGGCAGTGGCGCAGGACCTGCCTTCAGCAGGAGCTAGAACACCCTTTGCTAGGCAGGGGTAGGGGGTGGGCAGTCCCTGCAACAGAGCACAGGTGTGTGGGTGGAGGGGGCAACTCTGAATACCCTCGAAATGATGGTGAATATTCTATGGCCGCAAACAAAATCAGTAGACTTTAGGAAAAAATTCTGACTAGTCCAAGAAGCCCCGCAATAGCTCTTAACTCCAAGAGCTTAGGTAAGCAGATCAGCCCTTCTAATGAGAGGGAGGAGACCTGGTGGCACAGTGGTTAAGAGCTCGGCTGCTAACCAAAAGGTGGGCAGTTCGAATCCGCTAGCCGTTCCTTGGGAGACCTATGGGGCAGTTTTACTCTGTCCTATATGGTCGATATGAATGGACTCGACGGCAACAGGTAATGATAGGGAAACCCCACCTTCCACTTCCATCTGAGTCTTCCCACTTAAGGAGACTCCACTAAGATGAGCTCATTAACATTGATGAGAAAAGAGGCAGCAACCTTAAAATAAATATACCTACTCCCCAAAACATGTACACATACTTCATTTAACTATGGTTAAAAATCATTAAATAATAAATTATAGCTGTATCAAGAGTTATCTGAAATTCACTCAAAAGATAGCGTGTGAATGGCTATCCAAATACCGTGTGAGCAATAAGAGAAATGTGGGCACGGCCCCTGCCTTCCAACCACTCCTCCAGCCGAGCCAGCATGCCCGAGCAGGTGATCACGTAGATCTGGGTTCAAGGCCTGGCCCCAACAATCTTGGGCCAGGGCCGAGGCACCAGCCCCACAAGCTCAGCCTTTTCTCAGTCAGCAACACCTCCTTCCATGGCCCCTCTACCCCCACGCCTGTGCCTGCTTCCCACTCTGCGGGGGCCCATGTAGAACCCTTACATCAGCTTGTGCTTGTCTTCCGAAGTACATATCTGAAGAGATTGCTTTGACGTTGCCAAACTTCTTCTGCGCCTCATCAGTGTTTTCAACTGGCTCATAGTCTGGCTTGCGGCGAGCAGTAGGTCTACAAGTGAAAACAGCCAGAATGGGTTCAACTGACTTGAGGTGAGGCAAATGCTCTTCTCATTTATGATATAAACATGTGCCACTTTGTTTTTTAAAAAATCGACAGCAGTCATTTTGTAAAAAGATTTAAGGGTACTTTTTTTTTTCCAAAAGCCTGAATATTCTAATAAAAAAATAGATAAACCACACAATATTTAAAGGAATTTTCCTGTTCCAAATGAGTCTGCTATTTTAAATTCCAGCTCCACGGGTCAGTTGGTAAGTACTGAACACACGTTTGTAATATACTGCTCTACACGTATGACATAAAATGAGCAGGGTAACCATAAATCCCAGTTATCTGGCATGATCCCAGGCTACACCTCTTGTCCCAATGTATTAGTGGTGCCCCCTTACACTTTCAAAGTTCCCTGGTTTGGACAATAAATTATACAGTTCTTTGCCGTGCCTACCATCTAGTTGATTCCATTTAAATAATGTCTCCCAGCTAGGGGTGCACATCAAAGCCTGTGGAACTTTTAAAACAAATGAAAGAAGGTGTGGAAAGAATGTTGCTCCACACCTACAAGAAAAACATGCCAAATATCTGCAAAATCACAAATTTTCTTGAATCTGATCAGAAAGCTGAGGTTGCAGGCCAACCAACTGCCCAAAATCTACGGGAAGAATGACGCTTCCAAGGAGAGATGGGATGTGGGCACTTGCTTACCAGGGGTAGGTGCCGGACTCCATACAAGCTGGTAAGAATTCAGCTAAATGTTTTAAGTAATGGCTAGAGGCCACGTATGGACTACTGTGAGGGGGTATCACTCCTGGGGGCCTTAGACACAGGGAAACTCCCACTTACATGCAAGCTCTTCTCCCAGTGTAGGCCTGGAAGAAGGGAACAGCAGTTGCTGTGGGCATGGAGAAGACCCACTGTGAGTGGAGGAAACAAATAGACAACTGTCTATTCATAGTGGAGATGAAGGAGTAAGTCCTAGGCCCAGACTATCAGAGGTCTCCTGGGGTACTGGAGCAGAATCACTCCCCCTCACTCCCAAAATCAGCGGACGCAGGGCTTGCCTAAGACTAAATGAGACAAAAGAGTGCACCACCATCTCCACCATGACAACAAGCAACAAGTAACAGCAATCTCGGACTAGTGGAGGGTCAAGAGTGTGGAAAGAAACCTTCTCTGTGGTGCAGGAGCAAAGGGAAGACCTTAAACTCAGGGCAGGGCATAGATTAAGAAAAACTCTCTGGCAAACCAGCCCCACCCATACATAAGAAATGCTAGAGGGATTTAAAGCTGCTCTGAGGACAACCACTGCAAATACAAAACCAGCTTAATTCCTGACTAGATTGACTCAATCTCCCTAAAGATCTAGGAAAACACAAACGTGCCAATTTTCAGGCACACATATTATTTGCATCAGTCTCTACTGACCTGTGAGATGGACTGACACAGTGGCTGTAACAATGGGCTCAGCCATAACAACAATTGTGAGGATGGTACAGGACTAGGCGGTGTTTCACCCTGTTGTACATTGGGTTGCTATGAGTTGGTACTGACTTGACAGCACCTAACAACAACAACTACTGACCAACATAAGATGCTGCTTTTAGAAAAAATTACAAAGCCTGCAAAAAAATCAGGAAAAAACAACACATGGTCAAAAGTCAACTAAGATATGACATGGATATTGGAACCATCAGACAGAGAATTTAAAATTAATTAATATGTTAAAATCTCTAGTGGAAAAGGTGAACAACATGCATGGTCAAATGAGTAATTTCGGCAGAGAGATGGAAATTATAATAAAGTATCAAATGAAAACACTAGAAATTAAAAACATGGTAACAGAGATAAAGCATGTCTTCAAGGGACTCATCAGTAGACTCAGCACACTGAGGGAAGAATCAATGAACTTAAAAATAGATAAATAAAAATTACACAAACTGAAACACAAAGAGAAATAAAGAGTGAAAAACAAAAATTAAATTAAAACAACATAACATCCAAGAATGATTGGTCAGTATCAAATGGCATAACCTAAGTATAATTGGAATCCCAGAAGGAAATGAGAGAGAATGGGGCAGAGGAAACATCTGAAGAAATAATGGCTGAAAACTTCCCAAAATTAATGGCAGACACATATCCAAAGAGCTCAAAGAACATCAAGCAAGATAAATACTCGTCTCCTGTGACACCCCCTGCCCCAAGACATACCATATTCAAACTGCTGAAAGTCAATGACAAAGAAAATCTTGACAGCGGGGCGGGGTGGGGGGGCGGGGAACTGACCCATTACATGCAGAGGAACAAAGATAAGAATTACAGCAGACTTATCGTTAGAAACTATGCAAACCAGAAGACAAAGGGGCAACATCTTTAAAATGCAGAAAGATAAACTGCCAACCCAGAATTCAATACCCAGTGAAAATATCTTTAAAAAATGAAGGAAAAATAAAGACTTTTTTCAAATAAACCAAAACTAAGAGAATTCATTGTCAATGGACCTCCACTACAAGGAATTTCTTCAAGTATGAGGAATATGATATCAGATAGAAACTTTGATCTACACAAAGAAATGAAAAGCACAGGAAATGGCATAAATGAAGATAAGTTAATCTTTCTGACTTTTAATTCCCCGAAAAGATACCTATCTAACAAAAAATAGTAGCAACATATCCTGTGTTATAGTATATACAAAAGCTAAATGTACCCTGAGAGTATGGCTCCCGGACACCCTTTTAGCTCAGTAATGAAGTCACTCTTGAGGTTCACCCTTTAGCCAAAGACTAGACAGGGCCATAAAACAAAATGAGACTAAATGGGCACACCAGCCCAGGGACAAGGACTAGAAGGCAGGAAGAGACAGGAAAGCCAGTAATGGGGAACTCAAGGTCGAGAAGGCGAGAGTGCTGACATGTTGTGGGATTGGCAACCAATGTCACAGAACAGTAGTATATTGTTTAATGAGAAACTTGTTTGCTCTGTAAACCTTCATCTAAAGTACAATTAAAAAAAAGTTTAGAAAAATAAAGAAGCAAAATGTATGACAACATTAACACTAAAGTGGGAGAGAAGAACTAGACGTACACTGTAGTAAGAGCCTTACACTGCATGTGAAGTGGTATAATATTACTTGAAAGGGGATTTTAATAAATCAAAATATATATTGTAAATCCTAGGGGAACCACTGAAAGTTTTTTAAAAAGTATATAAATAATAAGCTGAGAGTAGAGGTAAGTGGAATTATAAATAATACTCAATTCAAAAGAAGGCAGACTGTGAGAAAACACTTGCAAACCACCTATCTGATAAAGCACCTGGATCCAGGATATGCACAGAACTCTCAAAACTCAATAAGACAACAACAACAACAAAAAATGGGAAAAGAACTCTTCGCCAAAGAAGACATACAGACGACAAAAAAAGCTCATGAAAAGATGCTCAACATAATGAGTCATTAGGAAAATGCAAATTTAAACCATGAGATACAATCATGAGATACATGACTGAGGAACAAGTACACACTTCTCAGGACAACACCACATGCTGGCGGGGCTGTGCAGCAACCGCAACTCCATACATTGCTGGTGGGGATGCAAAATGCCACGGCTCCTTCGGGAAATAGTTCGGCAGTTTCTTATAAAGTTAAACATATGCACCCAGCAGTCCCACTCCGAGGTATTTACTCAAGAGAAAGAATGTTTATGTTTACACAAAACCCCGTATATTAATATTTATTATAGCTTTATTCGTAATGCCCCCAAAACTGGAGACACCCAGATGTCCTTCAGCAGGTAAATGGATAAACTCAACAATAAAAAGAAATGAACACAACAACATGGATGAATCTCAAATGCACCATGAAAAGTTAAGAAAGGCCAAATTCAAAAGGCCACTTAACGTATGATTCCATTTATACGACACTCAGGAAAAGGCAAAATTCTAAGGCCAGAAAACAGACCAGAAGTTGCCAGGGGCTGGGGCTGGCGTGGGGGGTACTGACTACGGAGTAGCACAGGGAAATTTGGGGGGTGATGGAAATATTCTGTATCTTGATTTTGGTGGGACTTACTCAATTGTGTATGTCTGTCAAAACTTGCAGTATTGTACCCTAAAAGAGAGAAATTTTACTCTATGTAAATAATAACTTAAAATAGGGAGAGTAGGTTAAATACCCAACAGCCTGGACAATCAAAGTGCTCTGGAGAATCACCTGTACCCACAGCCAAAGTACGAGCTTGATTATATCCCACCTGAATTTAGGGACCATTTCAAGAACAGATTTGATGCACTGAACACTAATGACTGAAGACCAGACGAGTTGTGAGATGACATCAAGGACTTCATACAAGAAGAAAGCAAGAGGTCATTAAAAAGACAGGAAAGAAAGAAAATACCAAAATGGATGTCAGAAGAGACTCAGAAAGTTGCTCTTGGAGACTGAGTAGCTAAAGCTAAAAGACATGATGAAGTCAAAGAGCTGAACAGAAGATTTCAAAGGGCAGCTCAAGAAGACAAAGCAAAGTATTATAATGAAACGTGCAAAGACCTAGAGTTTGAAAACCAAAAGGGAAGAACATGCTTGGCGTTACTCAAGTTGAAAGAACCAAAGAAAAAATTCAAACTTCGAGTTGCAATACTGAAGGATTTTATGGGCCAAATATCGAAAAACACAGGAAGCATCAGAAGATGGAAGGAACGCACAGAGTCACTGTACCAAGAAGCAGCGGTCGACATCCAACCATTTCAGGAATTAGCATATGATCCAGAGCTGATGGTACTGAAGGGAGAGGTCCAAGCTGCACTGAAAGCACTGACAAAAAACAAGGCTCCAGGAATTGATGGGATACCAACCGAGATGTATCAAGAAATGGGTGCAGCACTGGAAGCACTCACTCATCTATGCCAGGAAATTTGGAAGACAGCTAGCCGACAAAATTACTGGAAGAGATCCATATTTATGCCTATTTCAAAGAAAGGTGATCCAATAGAATGCGGAAATTATTGAACAATATCATTAATATCACATGGAAATAAAATTTTGCTGAAGAAAATTCAAAAATGGTTGCTGCAGTATGTCAACAGGGAACTGCCAGAAATTCAAGCTGGACTCAGAAGAGGATGTGGAATGAGGGATAACACTGCTAATGTCAGATGGATCCTGGCTGATAGCAGAGAATACCAGAAAGATGTTTACCTGTGTTTTATTGACTATGCAAATGTATTCGACTGTGTGAATCATAACAAATTATGGATAACATTGCAAAGAATGGGAATTCCAGAACACTGAATTGTGCTCACGCAGAACTTGTACATAGACCAGCAGACAGTCATTTGAACAGAACAAGGAGATGCTGCATGGTTTAAAATCAGGAAAGGTGTGTGCTAGGGCTGTATCCTTTCGCCATACTTATTCAATCTGTATGCTGAACAAATAATCTGAAAAGCTGGACTATATGAAGAAGAATGTGGCACCAGTGTTGGAGGAAGACTCATTAACAACGTGCAATATGCAAATGACACAACTTTGCTTGCCGAAAGGGAAGAGGACTTGAAGCACTTACTGATGAAGATCAAAGACTACAGCCTTCAGTATGGATTACACCTCAACATAAAGAAAACAAAAATTCTCAACTGGACCAATAAGCAACTTCATTATAAGTGGAGAAAAAATTGAAGTTGTCAAGGATTTCATTTTACTTGAATCCACAATCAATGCCCACGGAAGCAGCAGTCAAGAAATCAAATGATGTATTATATTGGGCAAATCTGCTGCAAAGGACTTCTTTCAAGTGTTAAAAACAAAGATGTCACTTTGAGGACTAAGGTGCCCCTGACTCAAGTCGTGATGTTTTCAGTCGCCTCACGTGCACATGAAAGCTAAACAACAAATAAGGAAGACCGGAGAAGAACTGACACCTTTGAATTATGGTGTTGGCAAAGAATATTGAATATACTAACGGACTCCCAGAAAAACGAACAAATCTGCCTTGGAAGAAGTACAGCCAGGGTGCTCCTTAGAAGCGAGGCCAGCAAGGCTTCACCTTACATACCGTGGATATGTTATCAGGAGGGATCAGTCCCTGGAGAAGGACATCATGCTTGGTAAAGTAGAGGGTCGGCAAAAAAGAGGAAGACCTCAATGAGATGGATGACAGTGGCTGTGACAATGGGCTCAAACATAGCAAAGATTGTGAGGATGGCACAGGACTGGGCAAAGTTTAGGTCTCTTGTACAGAGTCACTGTGAGTCAGAACTGACTTGATGGCACCTAACAACAATAACAGAAGAAACTAGTCTACAGCACTAACGGCCTATACATGCCACGGCTTCATCTATCCTGAGACCAGAAGAACTAGACAGTGCCCAGCTATCACTACAGGGTCACAATAGATACGACTTGATAGAACAGTAGTAAAACAGGGAACAGAACTCAAAATCTTAAAGAGTCCAGACTTACTAGACCAGTTGAGACTAGAGGACTCGCTGAGACTATCGCTCTGAGAGACTATTTAAACCTTGAACTGAAACTAATCCCTGAGGTCACCTTTTAGTGAAATAACCAATTGGTACACAAAATAAAAGATATTACCCACGAGTATGGTGCTCTAGCAAAAACATCTATACGAGGCCAAAAGGTCAATAATCACTCTAAAGCAAAGATAAGAAGATAAGAGGGCAGGGAAACTAGAATATTGGAAATGGAACAACCAGAATGCAATTGAAGAGAAATGTTGACACTTTGTGAAAAATGTAACTAATGTCACTACACAATTTGTGTAGAAACTGTCAAATGGGAACCTAATTTGCTGTAAACTTTCACCAAAAACATAATATCATTAAAAACAAAAACGGGGGAGGGTGAGTGACACATTCCTGGTCTCGGTCACCCTTGACCTGCGGAATCAGACTCTCCAGGGAAAGGCCGATGCATACTTGTTTTTTCAAAGGTCCCCAGCTGATTTGGATGTACACCCTCTGATTTAGAAACACGCGTGTAAAATAAAAAGAATGTTCCTGAATTAGTACAACAAAACCATTTTCTAGTCTTAGAAAGGTTTTCAGGTCACACAGCACTAATTTTTTTCATAGAGATGCACAGATTCACTGTTTACAACCCATAGCTTCACTGTCCATACCTGTCTGCATAGCCTGCAGTTCTCAGAATTGTGTCAGTATCCTTGATGGCCTCTTTTTTCCAATAGGAATCTGAACTGTCATCCCAGCTGGAAAAAGAACCGCTCAGTAACTCCATCGGCTCATCAAAGTACCTGCATGAAAAAGAGTAGGATGCTGGTGGTGGAAGGCTTCACAGATGTTCACCCAGTTCTCCTCCACTTCTGGGTACCTGGGAACTGCACTTGCCTGACCCCTTCAAGTTAGGGGTGGCCACGTGACTAGAACTGGCCAATGAAACAGGAGCAGAAACAAGGTATGTCATTTCCAAAGCCTTTAAAGTACCAGTGCTCAACTTGTCCAGCCGTCTCATCTCTTGCCGTACGGAACATATTTTCCAGATGGTGCAGCCTCAGGCAGGTTAAACCTCCACCAGCCTGTACAACTGAGGTGCCACGTGGAGGACAGGTGCTCTGGACAATCACCTGGACCCATAGCAGACTTTACGTGAGCAAGAAACAAACCGCTGTTGTGTGAAACCTTTGAGATTTGGGCCTAACCTAGCCTATTCAGGCAACATGTGACATCTTTAAGTGCTCTTCAACATAGATTTACACATTTCATTTTTTTCAGGTCTAATTCTACCTAACTTGTTGTTGTGTGCTGTCAAGTTGATTCCAACTCATAGTGACCCTACATGACAGAGTGGAACCACCCCATGGGATTTCCTAGGTAGTGACAGGTAACGCTGCTGCACCTGGAGAGCTGATGCCATTCAAGGAGCTTATCGCTGATGATACGCTCCACGTTAGCGTGGCTTAAGGCATCAATCATAACGACAGCTACCATTTAATGTCAACGATGCTTATCACCCTCCTGGTGGAGTCAGACACAAAGGGGCAGATTGCTGATCACTGGACCATTCACAGATGCCTTCAGTCTAGAGCTTGAAGTAACCGGGCTTTCTGTAAGGGTCTCAGAGCGGGTGCCGGCCGGCTGGTCAGTTTACCCTGCGTTAGCTGAGCATCACTGGGCAGGGTGTTAACCCAGAGAGCAGAGCGCAACGGCCGCTTTCTGTCCTGCACGCTTAGAGAAAAACCTTTGACAGAGAGCAGCAGGGACTGCGGGGGATAGGACAGAGATTGGTAGGTGAGGTGGAAGTGCCAGGAGCCTTAATATAAAATGGTCATGCTGTCTAAGAATTCTCGCCAACTCCGGGTGGAAAACCAGCATACTCCTTATAAGGCAGGTTTCAAGTTTGGAGGAGAGAGGCGGACTCCAGGGTTTGAGGGTGAGGAAAGGAAAGGCGACTGGAGAGTGCAGATGCTTTAGGTCCCAGCCGGCTCCCTCCATAGAGGAAGACAGGAGCAGGGAGGAAGCAAGCTCTGGGGTGCTGAGAAGTCACAGAACAGGAGGGAGGCCCAGGCGGCTGCCGGGCCTGTAACCAGACGACCGGAAGAGGGCAGCAGGCACCTGGAAGGACAAACAGGCCAGGGACCCAAACGGGCTAAGATCTGGAAAAAAAAATCTTAAGAACAAATATACTCTTCCCGTCAGAAAAAAAAGGGGTGGAGGGGGCAGAGAGACAAACCTGCTTTTTGAAGCAGATGATATGATTTTATATGGCTAATCGAGAGAAGGCAGGACTTCTAAATGTGGCTTCTGCCTTCTCTGGCAAGAAGTCATTAAGGACGAATCTCATTACATGCGCCTGCTCTCCCAGGAAGGAAAATGCGGTGAACGAGGCGTATCTGGATTCCAGCTGGAAGCTGACCAGGCCAGTCATGTGCCCTCGGTGGCTGCTGACGACTAGCGCTACATACCGGCTCTGCTTGAAGGAACAGAGACAACCCAGACCCTGCTCAGATAAGAGAGACCAGGACGATGAAGAGACGTGAAGTCACATCAGAGGAGGAGGGTTTGAAAGATGTGGGACACATGCTGGCCTAGACAGTTATCTTCAAATACTAGAAGAACTCATTTGTAGGAGCTCAACGGAAAGAACCAATTTAGAGAGAAATTTTAAAAATATTTAATAAGCACCTGTTAGGGCCAGGCACTCCGCTAGGTAAAGACACAGGCTGGGAGACACAGTCAGCTCCTGCCCTCATGAGGCTTGCACCAAAGGGAGGCTGACTGGAGCTCAGGACCCTGGGGAGACATACAGGTGTAAGGCGGCATTATGTCATGGAGCTGCTGGGGACTGAGCAGGCTGCCCTGATAAGGAGGAGGGGTGCAAGCAGAGGCTGGGTGCCCACTAGGGAGGGTACAGAGTGGGGATGCGAGCAAGCATGGAATGGGTACTGGCTGGACTTCCAAGTTTCTCTATAACTCCGAGATTCTGAGACTTAGAATTTTGCAGGTTTAGCACCATCCCTTGTAAAAACGTCACGCTTGGTAAAGTGGAGGGTCAGTGAAAAAGTGGAAGACCTTCAATGAGACAGACCACCCCAGTGGCTGCAACAATGGGCTCAAACACAGCAACAGTTGTGAGGATGGTGCAGGGCCAGGCAGTGTTTCGTTCTGCGGTACACAGGGTGGCTATGGGTCGGAACCAAGCCGGCGGCACCTAGCAACAGCAGCAGCAGCTCAGCACCACTCCAAGGAGCCCTGATGGCACTATGGTGAGGTGCTCGTCTGCTAACAGAAAGTTCTGTGGTTCGAACCCACCAGCCGCTCAGTGGGAGAAAAGACTTAGCGATCTGCTCCCATAAAGATTACAGCCTAGGAAACCTTATGTGGCAGTTCTATTCTGTCCTGTAGGGTCACTGTGAGTCGGAATCGACTAGATGGCACATGACAAGAAGCATCGCTCCAAGGAAGTAACAGGCTTCGTCCACATAAGCCAATGTGGTTACCCTGAAACCAGGGGTGTCGAGTTATTTTAAAACGCTTGCACTGGCCACATCCTGAGGGAGAGAGAAAGCTGTTCTGCCTGGCTTCCCTGGGCCAGCGTGAGCCTGTCAGGGCGCTCCGTGCACTCAGGAGGTAGGCTGTGGTTTCTCTCCCACCATTCAGCCATGAGAGGCTCTCAGCAACTCGCTGTGGGATAGACAGATACCCAGCCAGGCCTCCAGCCGCCCCTTGGAAGGACGGGGTAAAGGTGACTGACTAATGGCCGGGGTACACTTACGCCTCATAGGAAACACAGAGCCTTCCCTGACCTCCAAACCTTTATTGACCTTCTAATGTCTTGATTTCTAGATTCCAGTTCACAACGTTTTTTACATTTATTTTTGCCCTCCCACTCTGTCTTTACCAACCCTGAAAATACTCCTTAAAATCCCTAGATAAGAGCACCTCAGTATCAAGTCATATCTGATGTGCAGCTATAGACAAGTGTCTATTCCATTTAATGTCACGCTAACTTTATGAGGCTGAGCAAACTGTTGTACTTTCAGTGCTGTGTACTCAATCTGTACAGTCACGCTGTTTCTATCCTGGAACTAACGGAACTCAATAAAAACAAAATCCAAGGATACACGGTTGGTCTTGGTTTTAACAGAAACTGCAAACCCTCTTCCATAATTCATCATATTCAGGCTCTAACGGGCTAATGAATAATTTGGAAGCAGTGAGCTCTTCAGGGAGCGAATGTGCCTGCTTTCAGAGCACGCCTGTTCGTTTTACCTCAGTTGCCAAAGTACCCAACAGTGCCACATTCTGCTCGTTGTGGCTACCTTACTGAAGAGGGACAGAAAAGGCGTCCCTGCTCCTGTTGGTCACCCCACGGGTCAGGATAAACAGGGTCTCTCTGGTGGGAACCCAGAGTGGAGTCTTTATCAAAACACCATCTGCTCCCAGGTTCTTCCAAAACATAAACAATTGTTTCATAGCAACGGAGGCCTTTAGGGCTAACTCCTGACTAATCCTTTGAAGGCGGAGAAGCCTGAAGGATCCCTGACACCCCCTGTAGGCAGAAAAAGCCCCACTGGAGTCAGGCCAGGGCCCTGAGCCAGGGTAGCCCTCCTGAAGGTCCTCAGGGCCCATTTGGTGGGTGACCCCCTCACTTTTAACTATTTCTCTTAACCAACCCGATAGCACTGATTTGACCCGGGATTTATTTTTTATTTTCTCTACCTTCCTACGCTCTGTTGTCTGCAGGGACTGCGCATGAGCAACGAGAGGGTCACGCGGGTCGTGGAGGAGGCAGACAGACAAATGCGGGGCCAGCATTACCCAGAGTTCCCTCCGAGCCTCATTTAATATGCAGATCTGAAATAATATGACATCCATGCACTTTCCAGCTCAAAAGGCAACTTTAATTCTATCCTGTATAAAATGTGTTTTCTTTAAACACTTTCCAAAGGAACAAGTTGGGTATAACCTCCAAGTAAAGCGAAACCTGGCACCTGATAAAGGTTACTCAAGATAGGCAAACATAAAACCATCCAAGTCCCTGGAAGTACTGAAATGGAACACCCTAAGCTACCAATTTTTTTTTTTTTTTTTGTCAAATACCTGGAGTTATGCTTAAACAGAGGAGCCCTGGTGGCACAACGATTAAGTGCTCGGCTGCTAATCCAAGGTTGCTGGTTCGAATCCAGCAGACACTCCATGGGAAAAAGACGTGGCAATCTGCTTCTTCAAAGATTACAGCCTAGGAAACCCTATGGGGTATTCTACTTTGTCCTACAGGGTTGCTATGAGTTGGAATCAACCTGATGGCACACAACAATATGCTCAGACAATTTTTTTAAGGATATTACTTGTTATACAATTCCTTATCCGTGAACTTTGATGTGAAAATGTATAATTTCATAATTAGATTCCAGTTAATAGTTAACATATATTTACATTTTAAAAGAAAATGCTTTGAGCCTGTGTAGTTAGCTGCCAGACAACTCTAGCGCCCTCTGAAACCGGCATGACAGCCTGCTGTGAGAACCCCCACACACTCAACACGCACAGGTTCCACTCTCACAAACCCCTACCCAGAATGTGGGCCTCAATGTGGTCAATTCAATTATCTAGCAATAGTGGTTAGACATTGAGATGGAGCCACATAGTCCCTTCAGTTTCTGTATTATAATAGCAGCTAATAATTATAATAACGTTGGTTGTGACGGTGGTTGCCGGTGAGTGGATTCCAACTCCTGGCGACCGTATGTACAACAAAACGATGCGTTGCCTGATCCTGCCCCATCTCTGTGATCTTTGTACGTTTGATCCCGTTGTTGAGGCTATTCTGTCAGTCCGTTTCACTGAAGGTGTCCCTCGTTTTCACTGACCCTCTACGTTACCAAACACGAAGTCGGTCTTCCCTGGTGATGTGTCTGAAGTAAGCGAAGTCTCGCCATCCTCACTTCTAAGGAGCATTCTGGTTGTACTTCTTCTGAGACTGATTTTTCGTTATTTTGACAGTCCATGGTATACTCAATAATCTTCACCAAAGCCACAGTTCAATGGCATCAATTCTTCTTCGGTCTTCCTTACTCCTTGTCCAGCTGTCACTTGTGTATTGCTGTTGTTAGGTGTCGTTGAGTGGGTTCTGAGTCATAGTGACTCTATGTACAACAGAACAAAACACTGCCTGGCCCTGCGCCATCCTCATGATCTTTATTATGCTTGAGCCTGCAGCCACATGTCAGTCCATCTTATTGAGGGTCTTCTTCTTTTTCACTGACCCTCTACTTTACTAGGTGTGATGTCCTTCTCCAGGGACTGATCCCTCCTGATAACATGTCCAAAGTATGTGAGATGAAGTCTTGCCATCCTCACTTCTAGGGAGCAGTATAGCTGTGCTTATTCCAAGACAGATTTGTTCGTTCTTTTGGCAGTCCATGGTACATTAAATATTCTTTGCCAACACAATTCAAAGGTTTCAATTCTTCCTCAGTCTTCCTTATTCGTTGCCCAGCTTTCACATGCATGTAAGGTGATCGAAAATACCATGGCTTAAGTCAGGCCCACCTTAGTCATTACAGCGACATATTTGCGTTTTAAAATTTTAAAGAGGGCTTTTGCAGCAGATTTGCCCAAAGCAATACCGTATTTTTATGAAAATAACAGGAGTCTTCTACATTTGCTTGCCAACCACTTTCTCCCTCCACAAAGCATTTTGGTAGTAAGTGCGCTATGCTAATTTTTTTATAGCAACATGTGAAAAAAATTTGCACAGCTGGAGCTTAGGAAAATACCTCGTAGAAGGGAGAGGGGAGAGCGGTTGGCAAACAAACATAGAAGGCGTGCATTATTTGTGTAAAAATATGGTATGTTGTTTGATTTCTTGATTGCTGCTTCCACGGATGCTGATTGTTGATCCAAGTGGAATGAAATCCTTGAAAACGTCAATTTTTTCTCCATTTATCATGATGTTGTCTATTGGTCCAGTTGTGAGGATTTTTGTTTCCTTCATGCTGAGGTATAACTCATACTGAAGGCTGTAACCTTTTACCTTCATCAGTAAGTGCTTCAAGTCCTCTTCATTTCTGGCAAGCAAGGTTGTGTCTTCTGCATATATTGCAAGCTGTTAATGAGTCCTCCTCCAATCCTGATGCCACGGTCTTCATATAGTCTGGCGTTTCAGATTATTTCCCAGCATATAGGTTAAATAAGTAAGCTGAAAGGATAATACCCTGCCCCGTACCTTTTCCAATCCTGAAACATGCAGTTTGCCCTTGCTCAGTTCTAACAACTGCCTCTTGATCCTTGTACAGATGAAGAAGCTGCAGCACAGAGAGGTTAAATTACTTGTCTAAGGTCACACTGCCAGTTAAGTGGCAGAGCTGGGATTCAAACCTAGGCCTCCCGGCTCCTGGGCTTACACTCTGGCCCCCGCTGTTCTCAGCTGGTACCCATCTCCCATGGAATCACAGGTGTACTTGGTGCCTTTTTAGCAGGCCTCCCCCTGTGCTGAATGAACATCAAGCGTGAGTTGATTCAGGTGGAAACTTGTTCTCCCTGCCCTTGCAGGCTGCAGGAACCTGAACCAGGGCCCTCTCCAGGGAGTGCTGACGAATAGGAAGCTGGACTTCATCCCGGGATCCCACCAAGTGCAACGGTGCGCGCGCACACACACGCACACACAGGCACACACAAACACGCATGCACACGCACGCAGCACGCGCACACAGAGTTTAATACTCTAGTCTGCCGAGTGGAAACTCCTGGAGCTGCTATTCTGAAACAGAAGAAACTGCCAGAGCCCTCAGGCACAGCCGTGAAATGTCCAACTGCTGGCTGATGTCTGCTAAGACTAAATGACTTAACGCAGACCGCCAGGATTTTGCATCGCTCTCCAATTTCATGTTTTCAGATAAACACACCTCTTCTACCTTTAATTTCGACCCTTGGTTGCTGATTTTATTATGGAACACTGTAATACTACCAAACATCGTCTACTTAGAAACGTTTCCCCAATTTTTATTCTAAAGGACCGCCCTGGCTCCAGCCAAAGCTTTAAAAACAATGAAGTAAAATTCTTCTGTGCTTGTTCCTAATGCAAATAAATGAGTAAGTCCATAACAGTCACTGTTTTTCCCAGTGAGACTTTAATGACGGTTTGTAATAGATTACCTTGAGCTGGAAGTAAAATACGAATCGTCATTGTCTTCGCTGTACTTTCTTCTTGGTTTGGCCATGACGGGTGTCTCCTGTTCTATGGTCTGCATGTCAGAAGTCACTGAATGGGAAATGGCACTTGAAGAAACAAAAAAGAAAACATAGTTCATATAGACTTCTGCTTTCACCAAAGAAGGAATTTTTAAAATCTATACTCTGAACAAAAATAAACTAGTGGGGTTAACACAAGCAGTAATCGTTTTGGGGGTGTAAGTCTTTAAAAATATTCAGCCTTTTGAAGATTGTTAACTAAGAACACGGAACACAATCAACATATATAGTGACGTCTGCGGCATCCGCTCCAGTCTGTGCTCAATAACGTCAGTCCTGGCTCTTTTTCTCTGAGAGCCGAGTTTGGAATTTTTCATGCTCTGTTAAATATTACAGTAAAGCAACACAATTAAAGAAAGCAAGGGATAACAAGAAAATGCGTCTAGAGTTGAAATTAACATGGCCCAAGGAAAATACATTCACGATTACAAGCTGGTTTAAATTCCGAAATCCGAGAGAGCACAGACTCACATACCTTCTGCAGTTTCCAAATCCCATGCCAAGTCTCTCTGATTCTATTTTTTTTTTGCCACTGATGTTCATCTTTTCGTCTTTCTTCATCTGAATTTCAAGATCCTTATAGGCCAATCGTAGCGAGGAAACACTGTGAGGCAAACCAAACGCTCCTTAATTTACCTTTATCCCTGTGTTCTTGAGTTAAAATATGAAGCAAAATTAAACATGTAATTTATACTTTTAGCTTTGTGCTTCTTTCTATAATTAACAATCATGAAGACATCTGGCATTTTTTTTCTACTGGTCTTTGTAGAGTAGACCCTCAAGACAACTGGAATGAGTTCACAGCCATTTTTTGGTTGTGGCTGAACATGTATTACTGTTCAAGTTTAGTTCATATTACCTATCAGCACGTAATAATAATTTGTTACCTACTACTAGATAACAATGTAACATTACCTAAATTATTTCTATGCCTGACAGTAACAATTGGGATTTCTTACTTGTACTAACATATTACTACAATGCCATACTACTTGTCAAAAGCTGGAGGCAGATCTCATTGGTTTGCTCTGATTTAAGATAACTATATAAATTTGACTTAATATGTTTACAGATAAATTAAGTTGCAAAAGGACTCTTCAGTTAACAAAAGACTTTCCCATAGGGTCTCTTTATGTAATCAGGCTCCCAAGAGCATTTTAAATCAGTCATTCCTCAGCCAATAGCTTCTTCAGCACTACCAGTCAGTCACTGATCATCTATTTATCAAATACCTGTTACGAATAATACACCAAAAGTGTAAAAAGATATATAAAACGTCATCCTGACTTTCAGATTTCTAAACAATGCAATAAATGCTTAATTTTTCATGAAGAAAACTATGCCTATATTAGCAATAAGGGCAGTATTGTATCATGTAAGTAACATAGCACCAACATTTCTGAGTGTGCTACCTTATAAGGATTTCTAAGTCATTATTCATTTTATAACAATATGTAAAATATCACAAGCTCCTCTTAAGAAAGGCACAGTGTAAACTCCATAAGAACATAAAGAAATTTCTGGGTAGCAAAAGGGAATGACAGCAGAGTTCTTACTAGGAAAAAATCGTCTTGCTCTTGCTGCTTCCTTCCTTTACCGAGTAGGCAGGATTTCTCTGGACTGTTTGAATCTGGCGCCTTATTTCTTTGCTATTATTCCTACAGAACAGATTATAGCACTAGACCCATTTTATTTCTCAGCAAATAACTCTTCCAAGTCAATTTTGGAGGAAAACACTATATCCCGTTGACAATCGCTAGTAGGCCTGGCTGCAGCAATAGATTCTCCCACAGAAGGTGAGTTCTGTTAGAAAGACATGAGATGGGACAGTTTTACTTCCTAGAACAGGTGACCCCGGGCTGGGCCATCACCCGCTAAAGCACGTGCCTTAGCAGCCAGGCTCACTGCAGCGCCGTGGGAGCACTAATGGTGTTAAAAAGTCAAAACACCAGGTTTCTCAGCAGCAGCTCTTCCCCACCCAGGCTCGAGGGAGGGATGCAGGATGGTCAGGCCACACAAGCAGACCCTGGCACCTCTCTCAGAAAGCAGGCAGCAGCGCTGCCCCGTCCTGCTCTTCCGGCCATCTGAGGCACACAGACAGCCTCTGAGGACAGCTGAGAAACTGCCAGAGGGCGAGGACTGGGACACTGCATGGGTGGTTTAGTTTCACAGGCCGATGGTACAGGAAACAATGCTGCCACCGCTCTGACTGGGATCCCAGCAGAGGGTTCCAGAAAGAGTGGGAGGTAAGTGTAGAAGAAAATTCAAATTCACCAAAAAAAAAAAAAAAAGACCAGACTTAATGGCCCTACAGAGACTGGAGAATCCCAGGCAATGTTTCATTCTGCTGTACATGGGGTCGCTATGAGTCAGAATTGACACGACAGCCCCTAACAACAACATAAAACAAGCAGAGCCCTGGTTAAGCGTTCAGCTGCTATCTAAAAGGTCGGCAGTTCAAGTCCATCAGCCATACCTTGCCATGAGTCGGAATCAACTTGAGGGCGTTTTTTTTTTTTTTTTTTTAAATAAAACAAACACCACCACACAGGAGGAATGTGCTTTCTAGTTCAATCAAGTATAAACCCACTGCCGTCGAGTCGATTCCGACTCATAGTGACCCTATAGGACAGAGTAGAACTGCCCCATAGAGTTTCCAAGGAGCGCCTGGTGGATTCGAACATGCCATCCCTTTGGTTAGCAGCCGTAGCACTTAACCACTATGCCACCGGGGTTTCTATTCAATCAAGTATACGAGACCACATAGGCAACACCAGCCCATAAAGCAAGGCCTGAGGGAGGAAGGGAGGGGAAAACTGGACGAATGGACACTGGGAAACCAGCATGGAAAGGGAAAGAGGGAGAGTGCTGACATACTGCGGGAGTGCAGCCCACGTCACAGAACAATTTGTGTATATATTTTTGAACGAGAAACTAAAAAAGAAAAGAAATGAAACAATGCTACGACTGAGAGCCACCCAAACTGAAATAACGTTATTTACTTCCATTAAAAGAACGAACTTGCAGAAGAATAACATTCTCATGTCTTAAGGATAAAACATTCGTAGCTTCTCTAGACCACTGCAGCACTGGTTTGGTGGTGACCTGAGTTGCAGTGGGTCTGAGCGGCAGTGACAGGGATTAAGACACAGTGGTGAAGTTGTTCTGACCAAGAGAAAAAACCCAGGAAATTGCCAGGGTGGGTTTCAAGTCAAATTCATGAAAACCCATCATGTGCCCCTTGCCTTTATGATGTATCAAACGGCTCCTGGTGAAGGGCAAACGCAGGCTGGCACTGCTTATAAAATTAGTACCCTAAGTCGGTGTGTTTTCATCCGTCTCCACCCACCTTACCTGGCGAAGGAACTGCTGCTTTCCACAGTCCAGCTCTGGTTTCCATCAGGCGTCTGATTTTACACACTCTGGGAAAACTCAAGGTAACCAATCACCTGTGATAACCCCTCCACCACCACCAACTCACGTGAGAGCAAACTGGACAGAGCCCACTGCCAAATACCAAGAGGAGCCAGTGAAACACTCAATTTAACTCTTCCCTTTTTCCAGGGTTAAACATCTAGCCTAATAAGAGAACATACAGTGAACTTTGTAACAGTACATTTTATGTAAAGCATATTTAACCTAAATACAGTTTAGTGCTGCCCCCTATGTTCTGTGAGCTGAATGACAATGAGAAAGGTCTGTCCGTTTCAAATCATCTCGGCTTACCTTGTGAATTCCACTTAGGGAAGTGTCAGAATGAGTAGTAAGAAATCATATTGACTGAGAACTTTCTACGTGCCAGGTGTTGTTCAAGGCGCTTTAAAGAGCATGACCTGTGTTAAGCCTCAAAACAGTCTCAAAAAATAGGTCCTATTATTTTCTTTTACTCGGAGTCTGTAGTGGAGCCCTGGTGGTGCAGTGGTTAAGAGCTCAGGCTGCTAACCAAAAGGTCAGCAGTTCAGATCCACCAGCCGGTCTTTGGAAACCCTATGGGGCAGTTCTGCTCTGTTCTATAGGGCTGCTATGAATCAACCCCATGGCAACAGGTTTGGTTTTTTATAGTCTGTAGTAACTCAAAACTAAAACTATGATAAAATACACAAGAAAATAAGAGAAAATGCCATACAAGTAAAATAAACATACATGTCAAACAGGAGCCAAGCTGGCTCTGCATTCTGTGTTCCATCTGCCCTACTTTCTCTGCTCCTGTGGTCTTTTATACCCAGCACACTCAGTCTCCAGGGGGCCGTATTTCCATTGTTTCCAACACAACTGAAAACTTCTCACGAGCCTTAAACGGCTACAGTCCATCCTTATTACTCGCGGATTCCGTATTTGAAATTTGCCTACTCACTGAATGTACTCAGAACCCCAATACCAATACCTGTAGTGCTTTTGCGGTCATTCGCAGACATGGGCAGGGTGATGAAAAATTGGGACGCTCTGCCTTGTTGCTTCAGCTCTCATATACTGTGAACAAGTGTCCTTTTTCTTCCCCCTGGTCTATTCAGTGTCACGTTTTTCGCATTTTTGTGCCTTTACTGTTTAAAATGGCCCCCGTACATAGCGCTGAGGGGCTGTCTAGTGCTCTAAGCGCAAGAAGGCTGTGCTGTGCCTTGCAGGGAAAATGTGCCTGTTAGATAAACTTCATTCAGGAATCAGTTACAGTGCTGTTGCTCCAAGTTCAATGTTAATGAAAAACCAAAACAAAACAAAACCTGTTGCCGCCAGGTTGACCCTGACTCATAGCGACCCTATAGGACCAATCAGAACTGCCCCATAGGATTTCCAAGGCTGTAATCTTTATGAGAGCAGATCGCCACCCTCCCTCCTGCAGAGCAGCTGGTGAGTCCCAATCACCGACCTTTCGGTTAGCAGCCGGCTGCTTAACCACTGCATTCTGCCTCTATGTATTGGCCTATTCTGGGCATTTTGTATCTATGGAATCATACAATACGCAGTCTTTTCTGTGGCTTCTTTTGCTTAGCATCATGTTTTCAAGGTTCATCCATGTTGTAGCGTGTATCAGCACATTTCTTTTTACAGCTAAATAATATCCCATTGTGGACAGACCACATTTGTTTATCCAGTCATCAGTCAAGGGACATTTAGGTTGTGTCCATTTTTTAGCTATTATGAATTATGCGGCTAAGGACACTTGTGTACTGTACAGGTTTTTGTGTGCACATATTTCTCTTTGATATTATACCTGGGAGTGTAATCGCTCGGCATGTGGTAACCCCGTTTAACGTTTTGAGGAACGGCCAGACTGTTTTCCGTAGCAGCTGTACCATGTTACACTGTCACCAGCAATGAATGAGGGTCCCAACTTCTCCACAACCTTGACGACGTTTGTTATTGTCTTTTGGTGGCACAGTACTTAGGTGCTCTGCTGCTCACCAAACGGCTGGTGGTTCGAACCTGCCAGCCACCCTGCAGGAGAAAGATGTGGCAGTCTGCTCTCGTACGGACTACAGACTTGGAAACCCTTCAGTGTAGTTCCACTCTGTCTTATAGGGTCATTGAGCTGGAATCAACTCTGCAATGGAGTTTTTGCTTAGTGGGTGTGAAGTGGGATCTCCTTATAGTCTTGACTAGCATTTCTCAAGTGACTGATGATGGCCAGCATCTTTTCGGGTGTCAATGCGTCTTGATACCAGTCTTTCTTTCCCTTCTTACTGACACCTCTTGGTCCTGCTCTCAGCTCCAGCTGGAACTGTTACTCCTCTCTCTAGCCACTAGTCTCTCCCTTCTAGTCCTTTCTCCACACCAATGCAATATTAGTTTTCTTCATAAAGTTAAATTCTGCACACGTACACACACACACTTAAAAATAATAATTGGCACTTGGAAAGCAAATCTCAGAGTTGTTTAATTAATAGTTTTCTTACTGAAAACGTATTACTATAAATTAAACTTACATTGATTCTTCCTTAGGCGCTGCCCGGGCCAGAAGGTCTTCCTGTTCCTTCATCTTATCTACAGCTTGGGCTTGTTTTTCAATTTCATTAAAGCTTTTACTCGCCAGTTTCTGGGCTCCCAAACTTCCTTTTTTGGCCCCAAGCTAGAAGATACGTAAGATTATAGTTTCCCCAAACGGTTTGAAAACTTTTGTACCACAGCTCACATTCATTATGGTTTACCGCAGGCCAGGCACTGTGACAGGCACTTCACAGGCGTTTTCTTGTGTGGTCCTCACAACTCTGTGAAGCTGGGATTATTATTATCCCCCGTTTATACAGATGAGGAAACTGAAGCTCATGCAAGTTATGTGACTTGGCTGAGATCACAGCCAGTAAGTGGCGAAGCCGGGATTCAAGCCCTAGCACCCACCTCCAGAGCCCACACATTTCAATTCCTCACTGCGTCTGAAAGCTTACCAGACAGCCCATTAGCCTCGCAAAACGTTAGCGCATATATAAACATAAACACAACTGAACCTCCCAGGGGGCCTTGGTTAATTTTATTTTTTTAGTGTTTTACGTAGACTGAAGAAATGTTGGAAACCCTGGTGGCACAGTGGTTAAGTGCTACGGCTGCTAACCAAAGGGTCGGCAGTTCGAATCCACCAGGCGCTCCTTGGAAACTCTATGGGGCAGTTCTACTCTGTCCTTACAGGGTCATTATGAGTCGGAATCGACTTGACGGCAGTGGGTTTTGGGGTGGGAAGAAATGTTATACACTTGGTCTAGAAAATATTCACTAAGTATTACATTCGCCTCAGTGAACAAAATACAACTCTTCATCAAAGCCACATTGATTATAACACGGCTCAAAAGAAAAAATGTAAATAAAGTAAAATGACAGAAGTGGCTTTCTTGAGAACAAGGTATTTCATAGCTGACACACCAAACACTGTACACATAATACTCACTCCTTTTTTAGCTTGATTTGGTTTCTTTTTAATGATAGAAGAAACCTCTGCCAAAAGACAAAAATAAAAAAGTCAGGCCACTAGAAATAATAAATAATTATTCTATTTTTAGTGCAGTCTTAAAAAATTTCTAAGATACTGAATGTTATTATTTACAAGACTCTCACAGTTTCCACACTCGTCTGTCACCCAGAAGACTCAAGTCTCCGAGTGTATTTTAGATTAACAGAACTTTGTCAAGACGGAGGACTCAGACACGCTCGAGCTGTAATTCGGTGCAGCGGACGCTGCACTGTCAGAGAGAACATGTTTTTTGAACACCACAGTGAAGAGAAAAAAATGGTCCGAGAGAGCAAGGTGGGAAGCCTGAGCTCACACTTTGGAGCTTTCTTGAGGAGCATTTTTTATGTCTATTAAAACAAACTTGCCAGTTAAAGTTATTTTATAATGCAAAGCCATCCAGGCGTTATGCATACAATTAAGGCAGCTAGTGGTGTGCTTTTTCACCTTCATGTACAGACTGGTTTTATCATATTAACCAATAAGAAATAGCCTATTATTTTATCATCAGTACTTTATAAATGACACAAAAATATATCATGCTTTTAGAGAAAGCTCCTTGAAAATCACCTTCTGGGTAAATTTTTATCATAGGTAGCATGTTCTGTTTTTAGAATTATGTTAAGAGACCCAGCAAGAATAAAGTCTTAATTTTTTTTTTTAACAAAGAAAAGAACATGTTTTAAGGGGAAAAGGCATCATAAAACCACAAACAACAAAAGATTAAAATCTTTAGCCCTAGTGAGAGAGTAACATCATTACATTTCAAGTGTGAAAAAGATATCCACAGCCACTTTCTTCCCGTCACTTTCTTTAGATCTGTACTGTCATGGTCACATAACTGCTCCCAACCCCTACCCGTCCAATACATGATGAGTGTGTCTGGGACATCCCTAATACTGTAGGTATTTTCATCCAGGCAGCTGCTTTCCAATGAATGCAATGCAATAAGCACCCATTTCAAATTATAATTTCCTAAAAGTGAAAAATGAAAGATTAAGTTCACTTCTTGTAAAATCAGAATGAGAAGAAAATGTTAAGAGTTCTTGAGTAAAGAGGAATGGTGAGGCTTTCTGTTGGGAACATAAACCAGCAAACCAAAGGCAGCGACAGCAATCTCAGGTAGGTATCCAGGCTGCTGTATTTTCTAGTCATCGAGTTGGCTGGAACTCAGCAGCATTTTTGGTTTAATAAAGTTTCACTAATAGATTTAGTCACGATGCTGTACTACTCTATAAATTATAAGACACCGAGGCAGGACACACAGACACTGCTCCTTCTTTTCTTAATGAGCTCACTCTTTAACCCAGAAGCCGTCATTACCTAAAGCAGCCTTGGTTGGCGCATTCAGACCTTCCACACTCGGTCCTTGTTCAGGTCCACCTGCAAGTGAAGCACACGGATGTCAATGCAGGAACCAGACTTGCCGACCTGCTTTTGAAGACATAATGCTCCGTACAACTTGCTCAATACGAGCATCTTCTCCAATGTTGTCAGAGGCCATCTTTCTTTTTAGCTCCATATTATATTTTAGCATTAGTAGAAATCTGATTTAAAAGGCCATTAAAACAACTGACAATAGTAACTTGAAAGATCAGATAGGAAACTTAGGGGCAGTGAGTTTATGTTAATGGGAGGAACAACTCAGAAAAGGAGGGTGAGAATGGTTGCACAACTCCAAGAGTGTAATCAACGTCACTGAACTGTACATGGAGAAACTGCTGAAATGGTGTATGTTTTGCGTGTATATTCATTCTCAACAACAACAACAACAAAAAAATTTAAGTCCATTAAAATAAACATATTTTTTATATAGTAGCTTTATACGTATAAATGCTACTGGTCTTTCTAACTAATATCGTTGGGAATTCTACCCGATGATCTGGTGTCTTGAAGTAACCTGAGATATCTGGTTCGTATGCAGACTATATACCCGGTGTTGGGTGTACTGGACTGTCAAAAGAACGAACAAATCCGTCGTGGACGAAGTGCAACCAGAATGCTCGTTGGAAGCAAGGATGGCGAGACTACGTCTCATATACTTTGGGCATGTTGTCAGGAGGGAGCAGTCCCTGGAGAAGGACATGAAGCTTGGTAAAGTAGAGGGTCAGGGAAAAAGAGGTAGACCCTCGATGAGCTGGATTGACACAGTGGCTGCAACGATGGCCTTAAGCACAACAATGATTGTGAGGATGGCGCAGGACTGGGCAGTGTTTCGCTCTGTAGTACGTAGGGTCGCTATGAGTCGGAATCAACTTGAGGGCACCTAACAACAACAACATTTATGTCACTATGTGGGAACTCTAACATATCAGGGATAGAAACCTAAATTTTCAGTTGCCAGAAAATCTGCCCTGTTTTCTAGTTTACCTAAAAAATGATCCTGGTTAGGAAATCTATTTAGCCTTCATTAAAAAAAAAAAGAAGAAGAAATTGTGCTATTTTTATTATTTTGTTACTTTAAAGATTAACTTTATTAAGGCATAATTTACATACACTTTAAGTGTATACTTTGATGAGTTGTGAAAAACCTATATATCTGTATAACCAATCACGGTATGGGGATTTCTATCACCCCAAAAAGTTCCCTCATGCCTCTCTGCAGTCAGTCTTCCCAACCCCAACCCCAGGCCCCATGCAACCAGAGGTCTGCTTTCTATCACTGTAGATGAGTTTTACTGATACTGTAATTTGACATAAATAAAATGTCAATAGGTACTCTTTTTGTTTGGCTTCTTTTACTCAGCATAATGTCTCTGAGATTCATTCATGTTGTTGTATGTATCGGTATTCATTTTTTATTGTTAAGCAGTATTCCAGTATACGAATATACTACAATTTGTTCATCCACGTACCGTTAATTAACATTTGTGTTCTTTCCAGTTTGGGGCTACTATGAATAAAGCCATTATGAACATGTGTCAACGAGTCCTTTTTTGGACATGTTTTCATTTCTCTTGAGTAAATACACAGGCATGAAATTGCTGGGTTACAATTTATGAGAAACTGTCACACTCTTTTCCAAAGCGGTTACAGTGTTTTACCTGTCCACCAGCAACGCATGAGAGTTCCAGGTGCTCCACAGCCTCACTAACATTTGGTACTGTCAGTCTTTAAAATGTAGCTCTTCTAAGGTCCCTGGGTGGTGCAAATGGTTAAGTGCTCAACTACTAGCTGAAAGGTTGGTGGTTCGAACCCACCCAGAGGTGCTCATAAGACAGGCCTTGCAATCTGTTTCTGAAAGGTCACAGCCTTGAAAACCCTATGATGCAGCTCTACTCTGCACACATGGAGTTTCCAGGAGTCAGAACTGACTCTACGGCAATAAAACAGCAATGGAGTGTAGGGGTTATCTCACCGGGGGCTTGTTTTTCAACTTCCTAGGAGGATGTGCTTATTAGCCATTTGTATATCTTTGGTTGAAAAGTATCTGTTCAAATCTTTCGCCAGTTTTTAACTGAGTTGTCTGTCTTCTTATTGTTCAACTGGAAGAGTTTTTTTTAATTTTTTTAAATCTATATTCTGGATACAAGTTCTTTCTCATACAGATTCTATAAGCATTTTAATGTTAGCAATTCTAAGGTCCCTGAGTGGTGTATAGTGGATTACCTGCTAGGGGCCAGGAACTGCTCTGGACCCTGAAAGACATCAGGGAACAAGAGCATACAAAGTGGAGGATTTCATGCCCCAGATCCTATTCGAGAAAATTATTTCTTCTCTTCGTAATCCTTCATCAAGACTGCACCGCGTCACCCAGAGCTAACAGATGAAATCGGGGTAAAGCCTTGTGACAACAGGTGCCCCTACTTAGCAGCTGCGTAAGAGAAACGCTGACGGAGAAGCGAGAGGAAAGTGCTGTTGCAGGCACGAGAGGACACAGAATTCTAAACGCTAAAATCTTTTAGAAGAAGCTCTTCAGGAAAAGTGTTTAAAAGACTAACATCTTATTCCGTATTTAGTTACCTTAGGTTTCTGCTAATAAAACAAACTGAGTCATCTGGCCGTTAGAGGTTAAATGTATCTTCCGTGACACGTACCCTTCAATCTCAAAGGCCTTTTATGCTCTGAAGTTGTCATGGTAACAACAGTCAAATTATCTTCTGTTCTTTTATAAGATACATAACCTACAGTCATTGTAGCATGATTCTAAGAAATGAAAAAGCTAAAATCCAGTTAGAGGTTTGTATACGTCTTCTTTGCAGGCATTTAAGGCCATGGGCATAAAAGATAAAAGGTGATAAAATCCCAGGCTGTGAATCACACAGAACCAGGCACGTCAGGGTTCCGTGCACATTAAGGCAACAAGCCTTTCGTCTGTATGTAAATGCAAAATATATCTCCCAGTTGATCATCTGTCTTGGCTTTAAAGTAATTTTTTAGAGCAGAAATGCTAAATTTGCATATAGGCAGATTTATTTATCTTTTCCTTTTATGAGACTTGAGTATGCATAGAAGGACCCTCCCTACTCCAGGATTACAGAAAAGCTCACCCACGTTTTCTTCTGGTACCGTCATATTTTCATGTTTTCTATTTAAGTCTTTGATCCAACTGAATTTAGTTTGGTGTAAGGAGTAAGGAAGGAATTCTGTTTTATTTTATTTTTTCCCAAAATGCTGGACAGCTGTCCCAACTCCATTTACTGAATAATCCACTCCTCTGCACGATGTGAGAGGTTCTTATCCTGACCACTGACACGCCTGCTCCTGTACCAGTAAAACGAGAAACAGGAACTCTAAAATTGGGTTTTGGCTGGAAATCTCAGACACTCCCATCTTTATGCCTGTAATTCAAGATAAAAGAAGCCGCTGTTATTCTTTACAACATTCTCCATGGCTCCACTTTCAGATAGTGCTGAAAGCCTGTCTCACGGTGTCACACACCACAAGTTTGTCAACAGTTACATTCTTGTTGGTAATTCCCAACAGCATTCTCACTAAAATAAAGATGTTCAGTTTTAAAACAGAAAGAGTTAGCTTCTTGATCCGTGTTATTCATATAAGTGATTTTTAAAACTTGAGCAATATAGATATATTTATAATAAATACAATCCTACAATAAAGAAAGTCACCAAATGTGAATCATTAGATACAACTATCTATAGAATGGTTTTTTTCCATTGAAATCTCATTTTCTGATTATAAAAGTAACACTTACTCATAAAAATGCAACCACGTCAGAAATGTATCAAGCAGAAAGTCAAAATCCTCAGTAATTTCATTCTACAATTAACAATTTGGTATGCTCCTTCCAGAACGTTTTCTCTGCGTATGTTTTTGCTTCTGTTTTTACAAAAAAGGAGATCGTATTCCATGTTCAGTAACCTTTTCTCCCCACTGTACCATCTATCACGGACCTCCTTCCCCGTCAACATACAAAGCGCTACGTTTCTAGCTGCACTGTAGGCCACTGGATCACATAATCGCATTGTATGGAAGTTCTAAAGACTCTACCTTCGTTATTTTCTGGAGTGGTTTCCACGGCCTTTGGCGTCGAAGACAACAGTTCTGGCTGTGCTGATGCCCAGGCTGTGCCACTCACCTGAAGCAAGGTCATTGGCAAACAAAGCAAGAAAGCAATCATCAAAAACAAGTCCAAGCAAGGGGGAAAGCCAACAATTTCAATAGTCGCCTTCTGAGTTTACCTGCCTGAGTGGGAAACCAAATGAAGTCAAACCAAACCCACTGCCACTGAGTAGATTCCAACTCATAGCGATCCCACAGGACAGAGTAGAACTGCCCCAAAGGGTTTCCTAGGGGTGGCTGGTGGATTTGAACTGCCGACCTTTTGGTTAGCAGCCAAGCTCTTAACCACTGTGCCAAAAGAGCTCCAATATTAAAACACGTCTATTCTTAAATCTCTGTATCAATGCTCAAATTCCTTATTTTTCCTCTTTTCTTTTTTAAATAAAATTATTATTTTGGAATAATTTTAGGCTTACAGGAAACTTAAAAAGATAGTACAGGGCTTTTCCATATACCTTTCTTCACCCAGCTTCCCCTAGTGTTAACGCACTCGTGGCACATTTGTCAAAATTAAGAGATTATCAATGGTACCATACTATTAACTAAACTCCAGACTTTATTTAGATTTCCCCAGTTTTTCCATGCATGTCCTTTTTCTGTTCCAGGATCCAATATAGGATCCCACAGCTGTCATGTCTCCTCTGGTCTGTGACAGTCTCTGTCTTTCCTTGTTTTTCACGACCTTGAAACTTTTGAAGAGTGCTCGTCAGGTACTTTGTAGGCTGTCCTTCAAGTGGGTTTGTCTGATGTTTTCTCATAATTAGACTGGGTTTGGGGGAAGAATACCACTGAAGTGAGGTGTCCTTCTTGTTGCATCATGTCAACATGGCTTATCACTAGTGATGTTAACTTTGGTCAACTTGGTTAAGGTGGTGACTGCCAGTTTTCTCCACTGAAAAGTTGCCATTTTTCCCTTTCCATATTCTAGCCTTAGGAAGCCAGTCACTAAGTCCAGTTCACAATCAAGGGGAGAGGAGTTAAACTCCACCTTTTAAAACCAAAAACTTGACCTGTTGCCATCAAGTCAACTCTGACTCATAGCGACCCTAGGGGACAGAGCGGAACTGCCCCATAGGGTTCCCAAGGAGTGGCTTGTGGATTCGAACTACTGATCTTTTGGTTAGCAGCTGTAGCTCACCTGTAGCTCTTAACCACCGTGCCACCAGGGCTCCCAAACCTCTTAAAGGAGGGATTATCTATATATTGTTGTGTTGTTGGGTGCTGTTGAGTCGACTCCAACTCATAGCTACTGTATGTGACAGAGTAGAAATGCCCCATAGGGTTTTCTTGGCTGTAACGTTTTTGGGAGTAAATAGCCATAACGATTTCTCCTGCGGAGCCATTTGGTGGGTTCGATCCACCAACCTTCTGGTTAGCAGCCAAACATTTAACCATTGTGCCACCAGGGCGTCTATCTATATACTAAATATATGATAACCCCAACCCTAGCCCATCTACGTAGTTGTTTATTCAATCATTTGTTTATATCAGTATGCACTCATAAATATTTATTTTATTCTTTGGGTTATAATCCCATTTATCATTATTTATTTTGTTTTGTTCAAACTGCTCCAGCTTTGATTATTGAGAGCACTTTCAGATTGGTCCCTCAGTTCTTCTGACGTGCTCCCCGCCACCATTTTTCTTTTAAAGCACTTTTTTACTTGCTAGCACTACAAGATGCTCCAGGTTCATCTTTCCTTTTTCCTGTCCCAACCCTAGAATTTGCAATTTCTTCTAGATTCCTTTTATTGGAGAAGGATACGTAGGTACCAAGATCTGGGTGCTGAGTGTGTTTGTTGTACTGCAGTGTCACTCCTTCTAGGCTCTCTCAATAGACACAGCTGATGTTGTATATATATATATATAAGGTATATTTACATACATGTATTTCCTGTGTGCAGATGTGTACACAAACCCATGTATACATAAATATCTGTAATTAGTTCTCTATCTGCAGTCCTCGTGGTGCGGTTCTCTACCTCTGCGCATATGTGTATACACACCACAATAAACATAAATTCATACTAAAATCTCCAACTCTAATCCATACCACAGTGTTCTTATTTCTCTTCTTTTTTTAAGCCCACCATCTCTACTCCTAACATTTCTCAGCTGCTAATCATGCATATTTTATATCTAGTTCTATGTTAAACAGTAGTAACAGATCACAATAAGATATAATCTATTACCTACTTTGAAAAAGTCTTATACACTGTATTATTTTCCATAAGACTTCTATAGAATGTGGGGATGACAATCCCCCCATGGTGTTTTTGGCAGGATTATTTGTCACAAGGAACACAGAGCACCTCACCAATACCTGCAAATGCTCAATGTGATATGATTTTCCTCTTCCCCTGATTATGCTTTCTAACACCCACGTATCTGTCAGTTGTGTGTTGCTGTGATGCTAGAAGCTATGCCACCGGTATTCAGATACCAGCAGGGTCACCCATGGAGGACAGGTTTCAGCTGAGCTTCCAGACTAAGACCAACAAGGAAGAAGGATCTGGCAGTCTGCTTCTGAAAAGCATTAGCCAGCAGAAACCTTAAGAATAGCAGCGTAACATTGTCTGATATAGTGCTGGAAGATGAGCCCCCCAGGTTGGAAGGCACTCAAAATACAACTGGGGAAGAGCTGCCTCCTGAAAGTAGCGTCGACCTTAATCACATGGATGGTGTAAAGCTTTCAGGACCTTCATTTGCTGATGGGGCACGACTCAAAATGAGAAGAAACAGCTCCAAACATCCATTAATAATCGGAACCTGGAACGTACAAAGTATGAATCTAGGAAAATTGGAAATTGTCAAAAATGAAATGGAAAGCATAAACATTGATATCCTAGGCATTAGTGAGCTGAAATGGACTGATACTGGTCATTTTGAATCGAACAATCATATAGTCTACTATGCTGGGGATGACAACTCGAAGAGGAATGGTGTTGTATTCATCGTCAAAAAGAACGTTTCAAGATCTATCCTGAAGTACAACGCTGCCAGTGATAGGATAATATCCATATGCCTACAAGGAAGACCAGTTAATACGACTATTATTCAAATTTATGCACCAACCACTAGGGCCAAAGATGAAGAAACGGAAGATTTTTATTAGCTGCTGCACTCTGAAATCGATTGAACATGCAATCAAGATGCGTTGATAATTACTGGCGATTGGAATGCGAAAGTTGGAAACAAAGAAGAAGGATCAGTAGTTGGAAAATACGGCCTTGGTAACAGAAACAATGTCGGAGATGGAATGATAGAATTTTGCAAGACCAACGACTTCTTCATTGCAAATACCTTCTTTCACCAACATAAATGGCGACTATACACGTGGACCTCACCAGATGGAACACACAGAAATCAAATTGTCTACATCTGTGGATAGAGAAGATGGAAAAGCTCAATCTCATCAGTCAGAACAAGGCCAGGGGCCGACTGTGGAACAGACCATCAATTGCTCACATGCAAGTTCAAAAAAAAATTTTTTTTTTTTTTTTTAGTTCAAGCTGAAACTGAAGAAAATCAGAGCAAGTCCACAAGAGCCAAAATATGACCTTTAGTATATCCCATCTGAATTTAAAGACCATCTCAAGGAGAGATTTGACGCATTGAACACTAGTGACTGAAGACCAGACAAGTTGTGGAATGATATCAAGGACATCATCCATAAAGAAAGCAGGAGGTCACTGAAAAGACAGGAAAGAAAGAAAAGACCAGAAAGAAAGAAAAGACCAAGATGGATGTCAGAGGAGACCCTAAAACTTGCTCTTGAGTGTCGAGCAGCTAAAGCAAAATGAAGAAATGATGAAGTAAAAGAACTGAACAGAAGATTTCACAGGGCCTCTCGAGAAGACAAAGTAAAGTATTATAATGACATGTGCAAAGAGCTGGAGATGGAAAACCAAAAGGGAAGAACGCACTCGGCGTTTCTCAAGCTGAAAGAACTGAAGAAAAAATTCAAGCCTCGAGTTGTAATAGTGAAGGATTCCATGGGGAAAATATTAAACGATGCAGGAAGCATCAAAAGAAGATGGAGGAACACACACAGAGTCATTATACCAAAAACAATTAGTCTATGTTCAACCATTTCAAGAGGTGGCATATGATCAGGAACCAATGGTACTGAAGGAAGAAGTCCAAGCTGCTCTGAAGGCATTGGTGAAAAACAAGGCACCAGGAATTAATGGAATATCAATCGAGATGTTTCAGCAAACAGATGCAGCACTGGAAGTGCTCACTCGTCTATGCCAAGAAATGTGGAAGACAGCTTCCTGGCAAACTGACTGGAAGAGATCCATATTTATGCCTATTCCGAAGAAAGGTGATCCAACCAAATGTGGAAACTATAGAACAATATCATTAATATCACACACAAGCAAAATTTTGCTGAAAATCATTCAAAAACTGCTGTAGCAGTATATCGACAGGGAACTGCCAGAAATTCAGGCTGGTTTCAGAAGAGGACGTGGAACCAGGGATATCATTGCTGATGTCAGATGGATCCTGGCTGAAAGCAGAGAATACCAAAGGATGTTTACCTGTATTTTATTGACTATGCAAAGGCATTCGACTGTGTGGATCATAACAAATTATGGATAACACTGAGAAGAATGGGAATTTCAGAACACTTAATTGTGCTCATGAGAACCTTTACATAGATCAACAGGCAGTTGTTCAGACAGAACAAGGGGATACTGATTGGTTTAAAGTCAGGAAAGATGTACGTCAGGGTTGTATTCTTTCACCATACCTACTTAATCTGTATGCTGAACAAATAATACGAGAAGCTGGACTATGTGAAGAACGGGGGATCAGGATTGGAGGAAGACTCATTAATAACCTGTGTTATGCAAATGACACAACCTTGCTTGCTGGAAGTGAAGAGGACTCGAAGCACTTACTAATGAAGATCAAAGACCACAGCCTTCAGTATGGATTACACCTCAACATAAAGAAAACACAAATCCTCACAACTGGACCAATGAGCAATATCACGGTAAATGGAGAAAAGATTGAAGTTGTCGAGGATTTCATTTTACTTGGATCCACAATCAACAGCCATGGCAGCAGCAGTCAAGAAATCAAAAGACGCATTGCACTGGGCAAATCCGCTGCGAAGGACCTCTTTAAAGTTGAAGAGCAAAGATGTCACCCTGAAGACTAAGGTGCGCCTGACCCAAGCCATGGTATTTTCAATCGCATCATATGCATGTGAAAGCTGGACAATGAATAAGGAAGACCGAAGAAGAGTTGACGTCTTTGAATTGTGGTGTTGGTAAAGAATATTGAATATACCATGGACTGCCAAAAGAAGGAACAAATCTGTCTTGGAAGAAGTGCGGCCAGAATTTTCCTTAGAGGCAAGGATGGCGAGACTGTGTCTTACATACTTTGGACATGTTGTCAGGAGGGATCAGTCACTGGAGAAAGACATCATGCTTGGCAGAGTACGGGGTCAGCAGAAAAGAGGAAGACCCTCAACGAGGTGGATTGACACAGTGGCTTCAACAATGAGCTCAAGCGTAACAACGACTGTAAGGATCGTGCAGGACCAGGCAGTGTTTCGTTCTGTTGTGCATGGGGTCGCTATGAGTCGGGACTGACTCGACGGCACCTAACAGCAACAACAACACCACCCGATGAGGTTACAGCAACTGAGTTTTCCATTGTAGAAGGTCAGACAGCTAAACACCAGGCAAAACCAGGAATAGGAGCCAGAATGATTCTGAACCTTGTGCTTCTTGAACCCTGCCTACCTTCCCCACAGGGCTGCTCAGAGGATCAAACAAGATCATGTTATGAGGAAAATATTTTATAATCAGCAGTGAGCTCATCAAATGTTAGTTACTACTACTACTACTACTACTACCAGCAAACAAAATTCCTTAGTGCCTATGCGCATACATGTGTTGTTGTCATGTACCACTGAGTCGATTCCAACTCACAGTGACCCTATGGGACAGAGTAGAATTGTCCCATAGGGTCACCAAAGAGTGGCTGGTAGATTGGAACTGCCAACTTTTTGGTTAGCAGCACCAGGCCTATATATAATTGACACATAGACAAAACTTGAACATGCTGGAGTTCAAAGGGAGTGTGCTTAGGTAGGATGAAGGCACAAGCTGATGACGTTAAAATCCAAAAATGAAGAACTGATATGGAAGCTTTTAGGTCACTTTATCTAATTTTAATCTTTCATTATAAAATCCCTTCTCTTCAGGATTCTAACTAGCTGAACTACACAAAAAGCAAGCTCTCTCCTTTATATGGAGATTCAAACACAAGCAGCAACTACCCAATTAAGGGGTTATTTTTCCATTCCCTCCCCTAGCCTGTTGACACTGAAAGAGGATGTTGAGTCATTGGGCAGCCCGGAGAGGTCTTCCTCTGCCTCTGAATCACCTGGGCACTTGTTAACAATGCTCCTGGCCTGCCCCGTCTGCGCCCCAGGGCATCAGTGGATAAATGCAGGTGAGGTGGGGAGGGCATCGGGAACTGGACAGTTTGAAACTAAGGCAAACTTAAACTTGAGAACCATCGAATTAATTCATGGAATTTGGTCTCATTAGTTCAAAATAATAAAAATGAAAGTTCTAAAATGTCTCTTTTACTGAGACTTCATGGGGGACCTGATTTGTGTTAAGCTTGTTACTTTTTTTGTTGTTGTTGTTACTTTATTAGAATAGACAAGTCAGCAAAACTGAAGTACGTGAGGATTAAGCCCTGGATGGTGCAAACGGTTAACACATTGGACCGCTAACTAAAAGGCTGGAGGTTTGACTCCACGCAGCGGCTTCTCAGAAGGAACGCCTGGTGGTCTGCTTCTGAAAAACCAGCCACCGGAAATCCTGCGGAGCACAGCTCTACTCCGACACACACGGGTCACCAGGAGTCACATCGACAGGGCAGCAATTGGTTAATCTTTTCTTTAAGAAAGGAATTTTTGAAACACTCTAGTCTCCCCTGCTAACAGAAAGGTTGGTGGGTTGAGCCGACCCAGAGGCTCCGTCATCTGCTTCCATACAGAATACAGCCAAGAAAACCTTAGGGGGCAGCTCTACTCTGTAACAGACGGTCGCTGTGACTCGATGGTACCCAATGACAAGTCTCCTCTAGGGTATAACTCCGTGGGGCAGAAACCACGTATATTGTGTTCAACGTTTCTTGTCCAGTTTTTACACCATGCCTGGCACACAGGAGAAAATATTTGCTGCATAAACAAGTGTTTTTCTAACGAGCCTTTATGTTCCGCTCCTCTCTTTTTTGATAACTGTTTCTGGTGTGGGTTACTGTGCTAATGATAACTTGTATGTGCAAAGTATTATAGCAAAAAAAAAATCAAGGTTTAGCAATTTATACAATTTTAACTTTAAAATTGTTTAAAGACTGGACTGAGTAGCAGTTAAGCAAACAGAGCCCACACTCCACAGGGGCTGGGAGGAGGCAGGGCAGCCAACAGAACATCTGAGGCACCGGTTGGGTTGGCTCACTTTTTCCTAAAGGGCTAGACAATAAATATTTCAGGCTTTGCAAACCTTACATTCTGTCTTAACCACCCAACTCTGCAATTTAATGCAAAAGCAGCTATGGCAATATATAAATAAATGAGTGTAGCTGTCTAATAAAACTTTATTCACAAAAACAGGTGGCAAGCTGAATTTGGAGCTATGCTAACATTTACCCTGTTCAGCACTATCTCCTAGTTCACAGAGACCACAGCCACAATGTGCCCAACCCTGATCCAAGTAATTTGGGGAAACCCCAAGGAGAGACTGGAGATTGCTGTCATTGCTGCTCTCGGACCACAAGGATGAAGATGATGATACTAACAGCAAGGCTAACTCTGTGTCGGTCCCTGGATAGCACAGTTAACACACTCAGCTGCTAATCAAACGGCTGGAGCTTAATCCACCCAGAGGTGCCTTGGAAGAAAGGCCTAGAAATCTACTTCCAACAAACCAGCCACTGAAAACCCTACAGAGCAGCTCTACTCTGACACGAATGGGGTCGCCATGAATCAGAGTTGCCTCAGCAGCAGCTGGTAGGTAACTCTGTGCTAGACACTAGGTACCTTTACCTGCACTCACTCGTTCAGTTCTCACAACAGCCTTGAGACACGCTCTATGCACACAGCTATGTGGGGCACTGAGATTCTAACCCCTACTAAAATTTGGGTTTTAAAAAACCCGTCTGCATTCTTCATCAGTTTCACAGCTCTGAACTGAACTGTAGCAGACTGCTGTTAATAATTTCAGATGGGCACGTGGCTTCCAGATACAGACTACCTTTCCCAGCATGCCTCGGCTGCTAGTGATAGACAGGCATCTAAAATCTGGCCAGTAGGATACGAACAAGGGTGACGTGTGTTATCTCTAGACTTTTTCCACAAAAGGATGGGCGCTTGCTTCCCGGAAGGTTTGTCCTCTTTCCGTTGTCTGGGAAAGGTCCTGACCTGGAGCATGGAAACCATTTGAGGTAAACAGCAAAATCCCTCAGCCAGCCCTGGCCAGCCTACCTCTGGACCTTTGATGAGAAATTAATTTCTGTCTCGTTCAAGTGCCTTAATCTTGGGGTTGTTTGTTACAGCAGCTTAGCCTGTATCCTAACTGATACATTTTGAACGTACCCTCTTTAAGTGCCAGAGAAAGTACACTTTAAAATTATGTGAAGTGTAATACATACCTCAGGAGAAACATGAGAGGCAAAAAAATCTTCCTCTTTTGGTGGCGGGGACAGAGATGGGACTGCACAACTATCAAGCCACAGCTAGAACAAAAACATCAACAATGTTTAGCATGTCACCTGGCTACAAAGGGCTTTCTTTCATAGTCCTCACTCCCCTCCTGGACACCCGATTGCTAAAGATTGGTATTTCCCATTAGTGTAGAAGCAGTAATCCACCTGCAGAGGGCCTCTGAGCACACCGGAATAACATACGGACCCAGGAACGTGTGCCTCCAAGCCTTGAGGAAGTCGAGTACCCCAGATCCACAAACCATTTCTGAAGAGAGAAGATCAGGGGCTTCCTATCTAAGTGCAGGTTCCAAAGTAGAAGGTCCAGGATAAAAACCATTTTGTCTACCGAAAGGAACACACCGCGTGATGAGGCCCTCCAACGTGCCCGGGACTCACATCGGTGCCGTGCTTCCGAGTTGCCTGGGAGGCGAGAGATCTGACCCTCTCCCTGTAAAGCTGGGCGGTGCGGCTGTTGTACTTGGCGTTGGTGTCATTCGTGGTACACCCGTGTTGGTGGAAAAAGGAAGACTGCAGAAGGAAAGCACGCTGATTAATGGAAATACCATGTTAAATCTAACATGATGACGAAAATGTTACTTCATGTCTAAAACCCAGTGCTGCCAAGTCGATTCCGACTCATAGCGACCCTACAGGACAGAGTAGAACTGCCCCACAGAGTTTCCAAGGAGTGCCTGGCGGATTTGAACTGCCGAGTTCTTGGCTAGCAGCTGTAGCACTTAACCACTACGCCACCAGGGTTTCCACTTCATGTCTACAAGGGATATTTTTAAATACTAGTGAAAACCAAAATAATTTAAGACTTTTTTAAACATAAAAAGATGTAAAGTAAATTTTTCCTTGCAAAAACGGGATTCTCTCTGCAGATGCAATAATATTTTCGTAAAGCTGGACATGAGGGTGCATTATAAAACAAAACATCTGGTCCTTTATCTCTCCATTAAGCCAAAAAGGTTGAGAAACAGTGATCTAAGGGAATATGATATGTTAGAAACTAATATTTTACACTTGCAATTTTAATTTTAAATATTTAATAGATGGTAGACTCATAATTTTTATTTGAAATGTATGTAAATTTGATTTCTTATACTTTGAATGGTTACCAGCATGTTTAAGGAATCCCCATTTATTCAATCTATACTATTTTAACATTAAAAACAAACCAAACCCGTTGCTGACGAGTCAATTCCAACTCACAGTGAACCTACAGGGCAGAGTAGAACTGCCCCACAGGGTTTCCAAGGACGTCTGGTGGACTTGAACTGCCAACCTTTTGGTGAGCAGCCGTAGCTCTTAACCACTGCGCCACCAGGGTTTCCTTAACATCATAAAGAGGGTGTAAGTTGTCTGGAAGGTTTTGCTGGCTAGATCTGTAAGGCCGCCAGTCTGGCATTTGAAAGGTTTGAGAGAAGCATATATATTTAATTTGTAAATGCAGTTTAAAATGCTTGAAGATTCTTAATTAGGTTTGTAAACAGGGCTAAGAGAACCTGGTCTTTTAAAACGATAAGCTAACTGAACATTTGAAAACTTAACTTTAACATAGAAATTACTAAGTTTATAAATGAATTTGCAAGATTTCTACGCCGTATTTGAGGATTTGAGGACGTTTTTCTAACGTGCAGATTTAATCCATTAAATATTCATTCAAATGCAAGTAGCTGTGAGCCCCCCACTCTACACAAGGAGATCACCCTCAGGTATAAAAGTCTGCTCTTAAGGAGAAGCCTCCTGGCTCCTCCGTGTCACCACGTCCCCGTTTATTTTCTTATTTCTTAATTTTCTTCTTACCACCACCTATTCTTTATTTGCTTCTTTAGTTACTTTCTGACAGTCTCTGCCTGTACGAGAGGACCTCGCTGGTCTTGTTTGTCACTGCGTCCCCAGCACCTTGCCCAAAGCTCCGTGTTTACTGGGCGTTTGCTAAACAGTTGAGTAAACAGGTCCAAGGCCCATCACGAGCTTTCTGTCACAGCATCTTACAGCGGTGGGTGGCCCACGCCTGCTCCGTAAGATTCCTGGGCTAGAAACTGCTGACATTTATAAAGCCAGGCGGTCACATACAAGCGCTGAACTTCTTTACGCGGGAGGGAAAATGACAAGTCTGAGAGGAACTTACTGCATTAGCGTTTCCTCCAACCTGCATGCATCGCAGCTGAAACCAGGACCAGTTAGAATCCAGCTCTGTCGATCTAAACAGGAAGAACAGGCTTAAGTGTTAATACTTTTCTTCCCCAGAACCAAACCTCTGAGCTTTTGAGAACAACATTTCCTTGATCTTCAGGACCCTGGGGAACCCTAAGTTTATGTTAACAGGACACATGCTTCCAGAATGCTAGGACTATAGAGGAGATGACGGCTGGTGGGAGCAGCTCCTGGCGCCCCATCTTCCCTACAGCCAATGCTCCGAGAGCCCCGAGGGCCTGCTCTCCTCCATGCATGACCATAGGCAGGCCACGCCAGGCCAGGACATCCCAGGCAGGCCACGCCAGGCCAGGACATCCCAGGCAGGCCACGCCAGGCCAGGACATCCCAGGCAGGCCACGCCAGGCAGACCACACCAGGCCAGGCCTGGCTAGCAGCACTTCTGCTGCCCTGACTCTAGTCAGCCGTCCCTTCTGGGGCACGGGGACATGACCCACAGCTTGGTGGCAATCTGAACAACTGCCAACTCTTCGCCTCTCGTTCTTGGGGGTTATGTAAAATGTGGTAGTGTGTCCCCACTCAAGATAGACGTACTGTTTGGATTTTTTCAGGTCAGCTATCCACTTGTCCAATTTAACCACTAATAAGAGCCTGGAGGGTGCCCATGCTCTTATCAACAGGTGGATGGGACCGACCCCAACATCATCATCGACAGGGAGGGGAGACAACTCAGGATTTAATGCTCCTGAAGTGACAGCTGCAGGTGCCTCCTGCCCCCGCCACACCTTCTGCCCTACTGATGTCCCCTCTGAGATCAAATCAGAGCGTGGTAAAGGCCGTAACTGCAGATGCCAACAATGAAAATGTACCAAGTGATCACTGCAATGCAGGAGCTGACCAGTGCAACATTGTTGCAGGTCTTCACACTGATCCGGAAACATGAACAAAACGCAGGGCTATTCTGTTATTCTGTTAGTCCCAGGCTAAGGTAAAGGTTAAGACCCTCAACGAGATGGACTGACACCAATGGCTACAGGACCAGGCAGTGTTTCGTTCTGTTGTACGTAGGGTCCCCCACTCGTCTGTCAGTGTGTCATGCTGTGGTGTCTTGCATGTTGCTGTGATGCTGGAAGCTATGCCACCAGCATTTCAAATACCAGCAGGGTCGCCCTTGGTGGACAGGTTTCAGCTGAGCTTCCGGACTAAGACAGACCAGGAGGAAGGTCCTGGTGGCCTACTTCTGCGCAGCAGCAGAGCACTGTCTGATACGGTGCTGCAGATGAGCCCCTCGGGTTGGAAGGCCACAGGTATTCAGATTTGCTGATCTGCCTTAGAGGAGCCCTGGTGGCACAGTGGTTAGGTGCTTGGCTCCTAACCAAAAGGTCAGCAGTTCAAACCCACTTTCCTCTATGTGGCAGTCCGCTTCCGTAAGAATTTATAGCCTTGGAAACCCTGTGGGGGAGTCCTACTTTGTCCTGCAGCATCACTGTGAGTCAGATTTGACACAGTGGCAACAGGTTTTTTTTCAATGTGCCTTACAACTTTTGGTTCTCAACTATCTTTTTAAAGGAAATAAAGCCAAACATTTCTTTCCCTAGATTTCTTAGAAGTGAAGGTAAAAACTAAAAACTAACTGCCCTTGAGCTGGGCTGACAGGAACACTCTGTATCACAACACTGGAGTTTCAACACAAAACGTCTGATGACTGTGGACTCTGAAGACGGACTTCTCACATCTGCAATACGGTCAGCCTTCAGGAGAAACCTGAAATGCTCATCGGTGCCCTTCCTAGAGAGAAGATCATCCACCGTAGGTAATTTCTCATCTTCCCTTAAACTCTGCCCAATTTTCCAACCAGAAGTAGATATAGGACTCCCACAGCGCGTTGTTTCCATCTCTTGTACGGCACTTTACAGTCTATCTTATTTACGTATATATTTAATCCTGTCCTGACCCCACCCCAACAAAATGAATGCAGGAATTAGATCCTAGTTCCTTTAATAGGCTCATGAAATACTGAAAAGTGAACTTGAGAAGAAACAGAGCTAGAGGGAGAGGAAAACCCTGAGAAACGGATACCACAGAAACTAAGGTAAGGTGTTTCCAGCACTGGGAGGCGGTGGGCGGGGAGGCCAGTTCTATGCAGCCCACTCTGGCAGTCAGCTCCCAAAGCAGCTTGCCATGTCCCTGGACTCCTAACCTGCCTTCCTCTTTCTGCTTGGCAAAACCATAATTTATGTTTTTTCCTTTGTAAAATTATCAACTTGAAATTCTACTTAAAAAAAAAAAAACCTTCTATTTAAATAAAAAAAAAACTTTTTTTTTTTTAATTTAAATAAGCATATCATCCATGCCTCACAACTGGACCAATAAACAACATCATGATAAACGGAGAAAATGCTGACGTTGTCAAGGATTTCATTTTACTTGTATTCACAATCAATGCCCATGGAAGCAGCAGTCAAGAAATCAAATGACATACTGCATTGGGCAAATCTGTTGCAAAAGACATCTTTCCAGTGTTAAAAAGCAAAGACATCACTTTGAGGACTAAGGTGCACCTGACCCAAGCCATGGTATTTTCAATCGCCTCATATGCATGGGAAAGCTGGACAATGAATACAGGAGACTGAAGAAAAATTAATGCCTTTGAACTATGGTATTGGTGAAGAATACCGAACACAACATGGGCTGCCAGAAGAATGAACAAATCTGTCATGGAAGAACTACAGCCAGAATGCAAGAAGGAGAGTGAGACTTTGTCTCATGTACTTCGGACATGTTATCAGGAGGGACCAGTCCCTGGAGAAGGACATCATGCCCGGTAAAGTAGAGGGTCAGTGAAAAAGACCCTCAACGAGATGGATTGACACAGTGGCTGCAACAGTGGGCTCAAGCATAACAACAATTGTGAGGATGGCGCGGGACCGGGCAGTGCTGTACACAGGGTCACTATGACTCGGAACCAGCTCTGTGACACTGAACAACAACAACAACATCCATGCCAAAGTGTTAACAGTATTTATTCCTAGGAAATGGGCTGCATGTCTGTATGTGTGTGTGAGAGAGAGAGTGTGTGTGTGTATGTGCCCCTGTGTGTACATGTCTGTGTGTGTGTACATGTCCGTGCGTGAGTGTGTGTGTGCATATGTGTGTGGGTGTGCGTGTGTGTTGGGAGAGGCAGGAGGGTAAAGAGAGGGTGCTACAGGAGAGACTTTGACTTATTACTTTGGGACAGCTGTGATTTTTTTTCCCCAATAAGCTAGTGTTTGTGTTTTTTAAAAAATCAATAAAATTGTTTAAACAGCAGCCTGCCCACAAAACAGAAAAACACAAAACTTTTCTTATCATTGACTTTCTCTTCGTCCAAATCCTAGGCTGCTGCCCTCCGGTTGCACAGCGATTTTTAATACGGTTGTTTTTGAAGAATTTATAAGTGCTGTGATTCATACATTTATATTCATCCGACTTTTGGGGCCAGTGATTAAATGTGACACAGCACCAAATACACCCTGATGTCTAGCCTCTGCAGGCGCTAGGCCAATCTCCTTCCCTCAACTGTGGGACAGGTCGAAAAACCACCAGCCTTCCCGGGATGGCTCTAAGGGGCAGGGTGCTTTAGTGGTGAGGAAAGGGAGGACCCGGTTATTATGGGAGTGGCTGGCAGAGAGGAAGAGGGAGAGAACACAGTGAAGAGAGGAAGGAAGAGAACAAGTCAGGTAGTGCCACCAGGCCAGCTTCATCGGCTCTCCGCAGAGTGGGTGACCGAGTAGTAACTGGTTATAATGGACCTGGGAAAAACAAAGTACTTCAAAATAAAGTTGCCATGGCAACAAAACCCCTCCACATTTAGAAAGGAAACAAGGACAGGATAGCGCATTAAAAATACTCTGTCTGGAACGAGAGCCCAAGAAAAAAGAAAGGGTGAAAAGAAACTGAAAGATATTCTGAAAGCAGTGAGAACACAAAGGACAACTTCCTTTTCTAGGCAATGATCTGTAGAGCTATATGACTGCAAACATTTAGCAGATCACGCTTTTACAAATCATCTCTGGGAAAAGAGCTCTACATATCAGGAGAGTTCTTTTTAATAAGTTAATGTATTAAAAAAGAGCAGTATGCCGTGATTATCACTGTATAGTTTTTGTGCTATCAGACAAAATATCACATTCTGGATTATAATGGACTTTATCCTACAGAAGCGAATGCTCTTGTATAGTGATCATGTTGTATCAACATTCTTTAAGTCATACTATAAAATTGCTCGCTACAATTCCAAATCTCCTGCCTAGCTGGTCCCTTCCCTGGAAAAAGACACGGCAGGGACACAGGTGAACTGGCTGGAGGCGGCTGGCAGGAATGCAGGCCTGAGCCCCAGCCGCTCAGGGGCCCTGGAAGCCGACATCAGAAGCCTTGCTCTGCTTCCAAGCCCTGAGTCTGGCAGGGGCTTCTTTTATTATTTCTGTTATTATTTCCATTTATTTTACTTCACACAAAGGCACTGCCTGCCTCCCACTGGCCTGTGGGGATATGTCTGCCTGGAGTGCAGGGGGTGGGACACCTTTCTCTGATGGACACAAAGCACCATGTAGGCTACTGCCTGAGAGTGTCAAAAGTAGAAGAGAGTTCACTCTCCAGAAGGAACCAATGGCAGTCCAAATCTTAAGGCAAAAACAGAAGAAAGACCCTTATGGCATAAACATTTGAGACTGAGGCTAAAATTCATACAAAGATCACCTGTGATATTAGTGTCCCTGGAAGCTATAGCTGTAGGATTAAGCTGGAAGTGAACCCCAGTACATGAGAACTTTCTGCCATCTACGTGAACTCTCCACCTTGATGGGCAGGACGGACCCACAGAGCATGAACTCCCTTCTACCATCAGTGTGCTCTAGCAAGAATTATCAGACGCTAACAAAAGGAAAGGAATAACTGTCTCAAAACTCTCCATTCCGACTTCATACAAGATTTTCAACACCGCTGCCTCTGTCTCGGACACAGGTCCCCATATAATACTAAATGGATAGAAAATCAGTCTTTTCCCACCTTAATTACATAAAGTTTCAATCTCCATAACTTGTAATTAACCTCTCATTTTACTTAACATCAAAGCAAACATACAGAGGAAGGGGAAGGAGGCCCAGGCAACAATGCAGTCACTCCTCCCCGCCAGCCCCCGTAATGAGGAAACCGTACTTACCGGATAAAACTCAAGTGAACACCAAGGGATCGATGGGACCCTGAGCAATCGATGCAAAGAAACACCCCATGGGTTATGCTCGCCCAGCTGGGATTTTTGGCACCACAATCAAAACATACCTGAAAGGAAAAACAATTCCGTTATGAATGAAACGTGGCCCCCGGCTTACGGTGGGTCCCATTCCTCAGACCGTCATAAGTCAGCTCTGACATGTCGAACACCTTATTATTCTTTTAGATTTCATTATTATTGCCTTTTATTATCAGTATCTTTATAAATCTGATCTTTACTTGTCTTTGGGGGTTGGAAACATTATATATAAACTTACATATATATTTTATTACATCTCAAACCCAATGCCGTCGAGTCGATTCCGACTCATAGCGACCCTATAGGTCAGAGTAGAACTGTCCCATAAAGTTTCCAAGGAGCACCTGGTGGATTTGAACTGCCATCCCTTCGGTTAGCAGCTGTAGCGCTTAACCACTACGCCACCAGGGTTTCCGTATTTTATTACATACACACATAAAAAAAATACACAAATCATTGAAGAAAAAAATAAGTTCAGTTCATCTTAACTTGAATACTTCCTAAGTCGGGGACGGAGTAAGAGGGACACTGAGTACCCCTAAAGGGTTGGCAACATTTCTGTTCATCTTGCTGTCCTTCTCTACCAGCACTGGGCCTGTACATGGTTGGTAAATGTTCAGTAAACGTATGTGTAATTGATTTATATATTTTTGTATTTCCTACAGAGCCTGAAAAGTAATGCCCACTCATCGTAGGCACTCAGCAAATATTTGTTCATCAATGAACAACTTCCAAAATTTACTGCAAGTTCGAAAATTACCATTAGCCCCTTAAACACTGACTGAAGTCAAAGATTCTTCATCTGATCCCTGGACATAAAAGCACTCTAAAATATACAGTCCTTGTCACAGAAATTAATATTTATATTTAATTAAGTTCAGGACAACAGAATAGTAAAAATTCTACTAATGAGAGAATTGGTTGTAATTTTTTAATTAAAAATTTTTAACAATTTTCAGAAGAAGAATACGTTACAGACACTGTATAGGCAGAGCCACCGATGTGAGGGTTGTCCAAACTATAATGATCAAGAAGGATCTGGCTTCTGGCATTTTGAGGGAGCCCTGGTGGCGTAGTAGTTAAGAGCTATGCTTGCTAACCAAAAGGTTGGGAGTTCAAATCCACCAGCCGCTCCTTGGAACCTTATAGGGGCAGTTCTACTCTGTCCTATGGGGTTGCTATGAGTCAGAACTGACTCAATGACAATGGGTTTCTGACATTTTGAGGGCAACACAAGAGAGAAAACCTGAGTGGATTTTCCAAAGCCGCTCACCATGACAGGCTGGAATTAGACGCGCGAGAGTGGGGGTGTGGAGTGACAACTGACATGAAAAGTGCCAGTTGATTTACCTCACGTTATTGTATTTTATTTTTTATAATTTATTTTTTGTTGTTGTTGAGAATATTCAGCAGTTTCTACATGTACAATTCAGTGACACTGATTCCATTCTTGGAGTTGTGCAACCATTCTTGCCCTCTTTTTCTGAGTTGTTCCTCCCTCATTAACATAAACTCACTACCCCCTAAGGTTCCTGTCTAATCTTCCAAGTTGCTGTTGTCAGTCCGATCCCATATAGGTCGATCCTCACGGAACACTATGCACAAGGCAAGACATTCTTTACCAGTTATGCTAAACTACTGTTTAGTTTTAAGAAGATTTCAGGGGTTATTTTTGGTTTAAGGTTGAAAGATTACTCAGAACAATAATTTCAGGGGTTCATCTAGCCTCCATGGCTCTAGAAAGTCTGGCTTTCACAAGAATTTGAAATTCTGCTCTATATTTCCCCCTTTTGATCAGGATTCTTCTATAGAATCTTTGATCAAAATGTTCAGTAACAGTAGCTGGGCACCATCCAGCTCTTCTGGTCTCATGGCAAAGGAGACAGACGTTCACAGAGGCAATTAGCCACACATTCCATATCTTCCTCCTATTCCTGACTCTGTTGAATAAAGATCAATTGTGCTCTGGATACCTCATGTTTATGGATTGCCTGCTGTACACCAGGCACCACAACACGTGCTGTGGTACAAGAAGTGCGAGAGGCCATTTGCATTCCTTCTTTTACTCAACTACTAGTTATTGTGCACGTCCTACCTGTCAAGTACTCTATCTGGCACTGTGCCAGGTGCCGGACACACAAAGATGATTCAGAAGGAGTCTCCCTCATGAAGCCCACAGTTTAGCAGTCTAACAGGTAATGTAATCAGTTGTAAAATGGTATTGCAGTAAGCAAGGTCAGGATGCAAAAGGTTTTCTAGATGGGATCCAGAAGGCTTTTGAGCTCTCAAGAATAGAGTTTAAAAAGGCAGTAAGTGGCAAAAGAGCCTGGGTGGGAAATGGTCCTGTGGACAGAGGTGATCACAGCAGAGGTTTGGTATGCTCGGCTCAGAGCAGGCCACTTTGAGAATCACTTCTGAGACCAGAGCAGTGGGGTTTCTAAATCGCAGCCTCAGTATCCTGCTAACCCACCAACTAAGATGAGGAATTGCTAGAATATAGCTCCATGCTGGCAAGGATCCTATCTTGGTCACTGGCTTGTCACTGGAGCGTAGCACTGAGCCTGTCACAAAGTTGGAACATACTGAGTACAAATATGGAGGTGGGGCAGGTTGTACAGGTGGACGAGCGAGAGTAGACTCAGATCTGTAGAAATTGAGGTCAGAAAGTCAGAGATACAGGTCTGGCTCTCACATATAACTGCATTGATTGTCTTGTTGAAGTGGGAGACTGCTTTGGGAACAGGGATCATACTTTGTTTTGATACACAATCCTAAACCAAAGTCAAGCTATGCTTTTCTAACAATTAAGTGGAATATCAGCTCTTATGGTGATGAAAAATAGATAACTCTTGACAAAATAAATTTGTTTTGTATAATAATGAGAATAATAGCCACTGCAGAAATAACAATAGCTAACATTGACTGTAAGGAGCCCTAGTGGCGCAACAGTTAAGCTTCTGGCTGCTAACTGAAAGGATGGTATTTCGAACCAATCCAGCAGCTCCGAGGGAGAAAGACCTAGAGATCTGCTCCTAAAAAGATTACAGCTTAGGAAACCCTATTGGGCAGTTGTACTCTGTCACATGGGGTCACTATGAGTCGAAACTGACTTGATAGTACTTAATAAAAACAACATTGAGTGCTGACTCTACATCAGGCTCTGCTCTTACACTTTAACCAATTCAGCCTTCATAACAGCCCTGTGAGAAGGAACTATGATTATCCCCACCTGGGCCAGCTTCCTGGCACGTGCAGGCCCGATGCACTCACACAGGACCCAGTACTTAGAATTCTTAATAATTTTTTAATAAAGGCTTCTGCATTGTCATTTTCATTGGGCCCCACAAATTATGTAGACAGTCCTGATTCCCATTTCAAGAAAACTAAGGAACTGCAAAGTTAAGTAACATGGCTTAGAAGTGTCTCCGGAGCCCCCCCTTTACCCTTCACTACACTGCCGTTCCAAAGAAAAGCAACCCAACAGAATGTGGAAATTATCAAACAATATCATTAACATCACACACAAGTAAAATTTTGCTGAAGGTCATTCAAAAGTGGTTGCAGCAGTACATGGACAGGGAACTGCCAGAAATTCAAGCCGGATTCAGAAATTCAAGCAAGATTCAGGAGAGGACACGGAACAATGGTATCACTGCTGATGTCAGATGGATCCTGGCTGAAAGCAAAGAATAACAAAAAGATGTTTACCTGTGTTTTATTGACTATGCAAAGGCATTCGACCATGTGGATCAAAACAAATTATTATAGGTAACATTGCAAAGAATGAGAAATCCAGAATGCTTAATTTTGCTCACAAGGAATCTGTACTTACACCAAGAGGCAGTCCTTCGAACAGAACAAGGGGATACTGCATGCTTTAAAGTTAAGAAAGGTGTATGTCACGGTTGTATCCCTTCACCATACCTATTCAATCTGTATGCTGAGCAAATAATCCAAGAAGCTGGGGTATATGAAGAAGAATGTGGCATCAGGACTGGAGGAAGACTCATTAACAACCTGCAATAATATGCAGATGACACAACCTTGTTTGCTGAAAGTGAAGAAGACTTGAAGCACTTACTGATGAAGATCAAAGACCGCAGCCTTCAGTACAGATTACACCTCAACATAAAGAAAACAAAAATCCTCACAACTGGACCAATAAGCAACATTACGATAAATGGAGAAAATACTGAAGCTACTAAAAAAAAAAAAAACCAAACCTGTTGCCGTTGAGTCGATTTCAACTCATAGCGACCCTACAGGACAGAGTAAAGCTGTTCCATGGGGTTTCAAGGAGCAGCTAGTGAATTCGAACTGCCGACCTTTTGGTTAGCAGCTGCACCTCTTAACCACTGTGCCACCAGGGCTCTGAAGCTATAAAGGACTTCCTTTCACTTGAGCTCACGACCAACACCCATGGAAGCAGCAGTCAAGAAATCAAACCATGCATCGCATCGGGCAAATCTGCTGCAGAGGACCTCTTCAAAGTGTTGAAAAGCCAAGATGTCACTTTAAGAACTAAGGTGCGCCTGACCCAAGCCATGGTGTTTTCAATCACCTCATATGCATTCCAAAAAGTGGACAATGAATACGGAAGATGGAAGAGGAACTGATGCCTTTGAATTATGACGTTGGCAAACCCAGAACCCAGTGCCATCAAGTCAATTCCGACTCATAGCGACCCTGTAGGACAGAGTAGAACTGCGCAATAGAGTTTCCAAGGAGCGCCTGGCAGATTCGAACTGCCGACCTTTTGGTTAGCAGCCTTAGCACTTAACCACTACGCCACCAGGGTTTCCAACGTTGTTTATGACGTTCGCAAAGCATACTGGATATACCATGGACTGCCAGAAGAATGAACAAATCTGTCTTGGAAGTATAGGCAGAATGTTCCTTAGGAGCGAGGATGGCAAGACTTCATCTCACATACTTTGGACATGTTATCAGGAAGGCCCAGTCCCTGGAGAAGGAAATAAAGCCTGGTAAAGTAGAAGGTCAGCAAAAAAGAGGAAGACCCTCTACAAGATGGACTGACACAGGGGCTGCAACAGTGGGCTCAAGCATAACGACTGTGAGGATGGTGCAGAAACAGGCAGTGTTTCGTTCTGTTGTACATGGGGTCGCTATGAGTCGAAATCAACTCAACAACACCTAACAACAACAACAACACATTGCCTCTCGCACACCACCATGCAGCCCTTCTGTGTCCTTCATTCAATAGACTATCAGTTCCCCAAAGGCAGAAGCCGGGTCTTTTTCTTCATCAACGTACCCTCAATGCTTTGCACAGTGCCTGGCACACTCTAGGTGTTCCATGAATATTTGATGGCTGAATAACTTAAGCAATCTGTGGAAACTAAGGAACAGTACAGAGACAAGACAGGATTGCACAAACTAAAAATCTGACCCATGAGTTAAAACCTTTGATCCACAGTAAATATTCATCAGACAGCAGAGGAAGAAATTGGATACCACATTCTGAAGGAAAATCAACTACCTTTCCTGTCGCATATATCTTAGAGCTCTTTTCCATCCCATTAAATAACTATTCATTGTTATGTAACTATTTCACATCCAAAACTAGTCTTCATCTTTGTTTAGGTAATAGCTTCATAACAATGACCAAATAAAACATTTTTATGAAGAAATATAGCATATGCAGCAAGCAGCCATCTAAGATGCATCAATTGGTCCCAACCCACCTGGAGCAAAGGAGAATGAAGAACACTAAAAACACAAGGAAAATATGAGCCCAAGAGACAGAAAGGGCCACATAAACCAGGCACTCCATCAGCCTGAGACCAGAAGGACTAGATGGTGCCTGGCTACCACCAATGACTGCCCTGACAGGGAACACAACAGAAAGTCCCTGATGGAGCAGGAGAAAAGTGGGGCGCAGAACTCAATTTCATTTCTAGTAAAAAGACCAGACTTAATGGTCTGACTGAGACTGGAGGGGCCACAGAGGACATGGCCACCGGACTCTCTGTTAGCCCCAAAACTAAAATCATTCCTGGAGCCCACTCTTCAGACAAAGATTAGACTAGACTATAAGACATAAAATGATACTGGTGAGGAGTGTGCTTCTTAGCTCAAGCAGACACATGAGACGAAGTGGGCAGCTCCTGTCCAGAGGTGAGATGAGAGGGACAGAAGCTGGTTGAATGGATATGGGAAATACAGGGTGGAGAGGAGGAATGTGCTGTCACGTTGCAGGGAGAGCAACTAGGGTCACGTAACCATGCGTGTATCAGTTTTTGTATGAGAAACTGATGTGAACTATAAACTTTCGCTTAAAGCACAACAGAAAAAGAAAGAAATATAGCATATGCTTGAATGGACATGGGAAATAAGGGTGGAGAGGAGGAGTGTGCTGTCACATTATAGGGAGAGTAACTACAGTCACATAACAATGTGTGTATAAATTTTTGTATGAGAAACTAACTTGAACTGCAAACTTTCACTTTAAGCACAAGGGAAAAAAAAAAAAAAAAGAAATATAGCATGTTACTTAGAACATTACCAGGAAATGTTTTTTTTTTATTGTGCTTTAGGTGAAAGTTTATAGCTCAAGTTAGTTTCTCTTACAAAAATTTGTACATACATTGTTATGTGACCCTAGCTGCTGTACCTGTAATGTGACAGCACACTCTTCCTTTCTACCCCGGATTTCCCATGTCCATTTAACCAGCTCCTGTCCCTTTCTGCCTTCTCATCTCGCCTCTTGACAGGAGCTGCCCATTTAGTCTCATGTATCTACTTGAACTAAGAAGCATGCTCTTCACAAGTATTATTTTATGTCTTATAGTCCAGTCTAATCTCTGTCTGAAGAGTTGGCTTCGGGAATGGTTTTAGTTCTGGGTTAACAGAGAGTCCGGGAGGCCACATCTTCTGGGGTTCCTCCAGTCTCAGGCAGACCATTAAGTCTGGTCTTTTTACTAGAATTTGAGTTCTGCACCACACTTCTTTCCTGCTCCGTCAGGGACTCTCTGTTGTGTTCTCTGTCAGGGTGGTCATCGGTGGTAGCTGGGCACCATCTAGTCCTTCTGGTCTCAGGCTGATGGAGTGCCTGGTTTATGTGGCCCTTTCTGTCTTTTGGGCTAATATTTTCCTTGTGTCTTTGGTGTTCTTTATTCTCCTTTACTCCAGGTGGGTTGGGACAAATTGATGCATCTTAGATGGTCACTTGCTAGCTTTTAAGACCTCAGATGCCACTCACCGAGTGGGAGAGAGAACATTTTCTTAATAAACTTGGTTATGCCAATTGACCTAGATATCCCCTGAAACCATAGGTCCCAGACCCCTGCCCCTGCTACTCTGTCCCTCGAAGTGTTTGGTTGTGTTCAGAAAACTTCTTAGCTTTTGATTTAGTCCAGTTGTACTGACTCCCCCTATATTGTGTGTCATCCTTCCCTTCACCTAAGATAATTCTTGTTTACTATATATTTAGTAAATTCCCCTCTCCTTCCCTCCCCACCCTTGTAACCATCAAAGAATGTTTTCTTGCGTGTTTAAACCTCTTCCTGAGTTCTTATAATATGGTCTCATACAATATTTTTCCTTTTGTGACTAATTTCACTCAGCATAATGCCTTCCAGATTCATCCATGTTATGAGATGTTTCATGGATTCATCGTTGTTCTGTATTGTTGCGTAGCATTCCATTGTGTGAATATACCATAATTTGTTTATCCATTCATTTGTTGATGGGCACCTAGGTTGCTTTCATCCTTTTGCTGTTGTGAACAGTGCTGCAGTAAACATGGGTGTGCATGTATCTACTCATGTGACGGCTTTTATTTCTCTAGGATATATTCCAAGGAGTGGGATTGCTGGATTGTATGGTACTTCTATTTCTAACTTTTTAAGGAAACGCCAAATTGATTTCCAAGGTGGCTGTACCATTTTACACTCCTACCAGCAGTGTATAAGTGTTCCAGTCTCTCCATAACCTGTCCAACATTTATTATTTTGTGTTTTTTGGAGTAATGCCTGCCTCGTTGGAGTGAGATGGTATCTCATGTAGTTCTGATTTGCATTTCCCTAATGGCTACAGATTGTGAGCATTTCCTCATGTATCCGTTAGCCACCTGAATGTCTGCTTCGGTGAAGCGCCTGTTCATATTCTTGGCCCATTTTTTAATTGGGTTATTTGTCTTTTTGTGGTTGAAGTTTTGCTGTATTTTATAGATTTTAGAGATCAGACCCTGATCAGATATGTTGTAGCCAAAACTTTTTTCCCAGTCTGTAGGTTGTCTTTTTACCCTTTTGGTGCAGTCTTTGGATGAGCGTAAGTGTTTGATTTTTAGGAGCTCCCAGTTATCTAGTTTTTCTTATGGTGTTTGTGTATCGTTAGTTATGGTTTATATTCTGTTTATGTCATGTATTAGGGTTCCTAGTGTTGTCTCTATTTTTTCTTCCATGATCTTTATCATTTTAGTTTTTATATTTAGGTTTTTGATCCATTTTGAGTTAGTTTTTGTGCATGCTGTGAGGTATAGATCTTGTTTCATTTTTTTCCAGATGGATATCCAGTTATGCCAGCACCATTTGTTAAAGAGACTGTCTTTTCCCCATTTAACAGACTTTGGGCCTTTGTCAAATATCAGCTGCTCGTAGGTGGATGGATTCAGGTCTGGATTCTCGATTCTGTTCCACTGGTCTATGTATCTGTTGTTGTTCCAGTTCCAGGCTGCTTTGATTACTGCGGTGGTGTAACAGGTTCTAAAATCAGGTAGTGTGAGGCCTCCCACTTTGTTCTTCTTTTTCAGTAATGCTTTATTTATCCAGGGCCTCTTCCCTTTCCATATGAAGCTGGTGATTTGTTCTCCATGCCACTGGAATTTTGATTGGGATTGCACTATAGATCACTTTGGGTAGAACTGACATTTTCACAATGTTGAGTCTTCCTATCCATTAGCAAGGTATGTTTTTCCGCTTATGTAGGTCTCCTAGTTTTTTGCAGTAGCATCTTGTAGTTTTCTTTGTATAGGTCTTTTATGTCTCTGGTTAGATTTATTATCAGGAAATATTTTTGCTCAATGCTTTTATTAACCCTATTGCAAAATATAAATGTTTTCATAGGTGTGTTCTTCATGGAGACCTGGTGGTGTGATGGTTAAGAGTTCGGCTGCTAATCAAAAGGTCAGCAGTTGGAATCCACCATCCACTCCTTGGAAACCCTTATGGGGCTGTTCTACTCTGTCCTGTAGGGTTGCTATGAGTTGGAATCAACCTGATGGCAATGGGTACGGGTTCTTCATAATAGAAATAATAACAAAATATAGCTCACATTCATTGACATCTAATATATGTTGCTGGACAATGACCAAGGAAGACCGAAGAAGAGTTGATGCCTTTGAATTATGGTGTTGGTGAAGAATATTGAATATACGATAGACTGCCAGAAGAACGAACAAATCTGTCTTAGAAGAAATACAGCCAGAATACTCCTTAGAAGCACAGGTGGTAGGGCTTTGTCTCACATACTTTGGACATATTAACAAGGACCAGTCCCTGGAGACGGACATCATGCTTGGTAAAGTGGAGGGTTGGCAAAAAAGACGAAGTCCCTCAAAAAGATGGATCGACATAGTGGCTGCAACAATGGGTTCAAGCATAATAATAGCGAGGATGGCACAGAACCAGACAGCGTTTTGCTCTGTTGTACATGGGGTCACTATGAGTCGGAACTGACTCAACAGCACCTAACAACAACAACACTCTGCCTCTTGCAAACCGCCATGCAGCCCTTCTGTGTCCATCGTTCTCTAGTGTATCAGCTCCCCGAAGGCAGAAGCCGGGCCTTTTCTGACTCAACAGCAGCTAACAACAACAATACACGCAGGTAGGTCCCCAGATGGCACAAGCAGTTTGCACTTGTCTGCTAACCTAAAGGTTGGCAGTTCGAACTCACTCAGCAATACCGTGGAAAAAAGGTCTGGCAACCTGCTTCTGTAAAGATTTTAAAAACCTGTTGCTATCGAGTCAATTCCAACTCATAGCAACCCTACTGAGCACAGTAGAATTGCCCCCGTAGGGTTTCCAAGGAGCAGCTGGTAGATTCTAACTGCCAACATTTTCGGTTAGCAGCCGAACTCTTAGCCACCGTGCCACCAGGTGCAGTTGTTAGGCACCTGGCTAGTAACCAAAAGATTGGTTGTTCAAGCCCACCAGCCTCTCCGCAGGAGAAAGACGTGGCAGTCTGCTTCCATAGAAATTACCACTTTGGAAACCCTATGGGGTAGTCCTACTCTGTCCTATCGGGTGACTATGAAACAGAACTGACCCGACTCTGGAGAGATTACAGCCAAGAAAACCCTACGGAGCAGTTCTACTCTGTGACACACGGGCTCATGATGTGTCTGAATCAACTCAACGGTGACTTTTTTTTTTTTTTAATATATGCAGGTACAGCTCTGAGTGCATTTCTTAGATTATCTCATTTAATTCTCACAATAACCCTTTGAGTCGCAATGAGCTCCTGCCCTCGTTTTCACATCAGGGAAATATTATACAAAGTGGCCAAGTAACTTGCCCAAGGGTAACAGAGCTAGAAAGTGGCAGAGTCTGAGTAATAATCTATAAGCAAGCCCACAGATGTCCCTCCAGAAGTATCTCTTAGGATAAAGACACTGACTTTATATTCTGAAGGGGCCGCCCTTCCTCTGATGAATTCAGCGAGAGAGAACACGTGTTGATCTGTTTCTGTGATAAAGGCGACAGAAAAAATTCTAGTCTCTACACTGTTCAGTGCAGATCCTAATCTTGCCTAGTTATACAGTAACCACTGTTTATAAACAGATCAATCCAAATTTGAAAATCAAGAAAATACCACAGAAATGTGGCACTGGGGCTTTCTCCTCCTGGCTTTCCTATATCCGGCAGACATCACCCCCAATAAACTGTTTCCTACCTCCCTCCTCTGAGGCTGTAAAAATACGGGTGCTCCTCCATCATCAAGTAGCCCTGGTGGGCAATGGGTAAACACTTGGCTAACGAAAAGGTTGGCGGTTCGAATCCACCCAGCAGCTCTGAGGGAGAAAGACCTGGCAATCTGTTTCCACAAAGATCACATGCTAAAAAATCCTCAGGGGCAGTTCTACTCTGTAACACATGGGGTCGCTATGAGTGGGAATCAACTTGATGACATCCAACAACAACCACCACTATGAAGAGTTAAAACCACCTGAATTTTGTAAAACTCTGGGATTTTCTATGCCATCATTTCCAGGCTCAGGACCAAGCTTGGTAACAGCTGTTCACTTGAGAGGTGGGAGTAGGGGTCTGGTAAAGGCCAGGGCCCTTGCAGGCCCTGTGGACAGAGGGACAGAGCTTCTGCCACTGGAGGGGTGGGGAGCATCCACGCTGACAGGGCAGCCCTTTGCACTCTGACCTGTGATCCTCCGCTGAGTGTGTCGGGTCACGTTCTCCAGATGCGTCATCACACCTCCAACCAGTTGCAAAAAGTTGTCAAAGTTTTAGCGGGGGCGGGGGGGGGGCGGAGGGAGAGGAAACAGCCTCTGAAGAAAAAAGAAAACCCCAATCTCCAAAGAGACCCAAACTGAGAAAAGTAAAGGGTGTGTGATCAACTTTCTTAGCAAAGGAGAAAAAAGCTGGAAACCATCGAAGAGACCACTCAGCAGCTTCGTCGGATAGGAAAACTGACCAAGGCTACCACTAGGGGACAGAGGGACTCACCCGGGCTCCCACAGGATGCGGAGGGGGCTAGTCGAGCTTTCCCCAGCACCCTGAGCTGCCAGCTGGGGTTTCTGAGGCTTGGGGTCACAGGCGGTCCCAGCGTCTGACCCCGGCTGGATCACAGGTGCCTCGTGATGTCCTCCCTCAGCCTTCTCTGGGGGGGTCCCAATATCCACCCCAATATGAGGAGCCCCCCGGTGCTTGCCCCCCAGGTGCTCACCCCCTGCCCTCTCAAGAGCTCACACGTGTCGACCCACCGGGCGCCCCCTCAGCATATGCTCCCGGCCTGGTGACAGGAGCCCCCAGGGGCCTGCCCCCCACCCGGTGACAGGAGCCCCCAGGGGCCTGCCCCCCACCCCAGGAGCCCCCAGGAGCCCCAGTGCCCGCCCCGCCCGGAGCCCTGGGCGTGAGCCCCCTCCCGGGCCCTCCTTGGTCCCGACAGGCGAGGCCCAGGCCGCCGCGGCCCCACAGTGCGACGTGTCACAGCCAGGCGGCTCCTCCTCCCCGCAGGGCCGCACGCGAGGTCCGGCAGGGATGCCCGGCAGGCCCCAGCACGCCCGGCGGCCCTACCTTATTAGTGGGCACCGAGCGGAGGCGCTTGAAGATGGTCAGGATGTCCTGCTTGCTGGGGTCCCCCATCGTCACCGGAGAGCCGGGGTGCTGCTGGCTCCGCCAACTCGGATGGGCGGAGGAGGAGCGGTTGCCGCCTCCCGGAGAAGGACGACGGCCGGGGGGCGGGGCTGAGCGTTACGGCCAGGCCCCGCCCCGGAAGGGCCCGCCCCGGCTCCGCCCCGGAAAGGCCCGCCCCGGCTCCGCCCACAAACGAGGCGCACGCGCCGCTCTCCGTCCCTAAGGGCCCAGGCCTTGCCGGACGCTGGCCCCGCCCCTCCTAAGCCCCGCCCCCGGCGCTGCCCGCGTGCGTGTGAGGGTGGCTCTCCTTCTCCCGCCTTTGCCAGCACTATCGCGAGCAGCTTCCCCCGGGGGTTGCTGGGCACCGAGCCCGGGTGGGGAGGTGCGACTGGCTCTGTTTGGGCTGGTTGGTCCTCATTCGACTGATGGAATACCTCCACGGCCAAGGTCTTCTCGCATCCTTCCCGCGAGGACAGCAGAGCCAGGCACTTCAAATGCCAAAGGAGGAAACTGAGGCAAAGGGCCTCCCCGCCTTCTGTCCCTGGCGCCAGAGGACTGGAGCCTGAAGCCCACCCGGACCGCTGGCTTTTCCCTAGTCGCCTTGTTTTTTTCCTCCCCTCAGCTAAGGCTGAAGGAGCCCTGGTGGTGTAAAGGTTAAACGTTAGGCTGCTAACTGAAAGGTCAGCGGTTCGAACTCGCCAGCTGCTCCGCAGGAGAAAGACCTGGCAATCTGCTCTTATAAAGATTACAGTTTAGGAGACCCAATGCGGAAGTTCTGCTCTGCCACATGGGGTCACTGGGAGTCACAGTCTACTTAATAGCACCTAACAGCAACGTCTGAGGCCGAGCCCTAGATGGGGAAGCTTTCTACCCTGGAAAACTGGTTTTCTTAAAGTTTACTTAATGGGTAGAATGTAGTCAAGAGACCAGTCCTCCCTGAAGCAAAAAGTACTCAAACTGAAGAGTGTAGACAGGAAAAGATGCTTGACTTTGAACCCCAGTGCCTCCTGGCCTACTTCTTCCCCTTTGGCTACTATTTCTAATTGTTGTTAGCTGTAGTGGACTCCCCCCAACTCATGGTGACCCCATGCAGGCACAACTGGGCTGGACCATTGTTATCCATAGGGTTCCATTGACTGATTTTCAGAAACAGATGGCCAGGCCTTTTTTCCTAGTCTGTCTTTGTCTGGGAGCACTGCTGAAATCTGTTCAGCCTCATAGCATCATGCAAGCCTCCACCGATAGATGAGAGGTGGCTGCACTTGAGGTGCACTGGCCAGGAATTGAACCGGGGTCTCCCGGATGGAAGGCGAGAATTCCATCACTGAACCACCACTGCCCTAGCTAGCTACAAGGGTTTAAACCCATGGAGGAGGTACCTCTTTTATAACAGTGGGTGTGGAGCTGCTAGAAAGGTGTTGCCTGAGGTTGGATGGTGCGGTGGAAGGGTAACAGGTTTGGAAGTCAAATATAATACCTTGGCTGCAGTCTCACTGCAGCCACTTTATAATGCTGTAAACTTGGTCAAAACACTTCACTTTTCTGAACTTTAAAACGCTCGTCTATACGATGGGTTTACAGATGAAGAATCAGTGCTGGGCAGCACAGGAGGGCAGCTTCCCAGTGAAGCCCTGGAAAAGCCTTTAGCAGTGGTCTTTCCACTTTTAGAAGCTGAGAGTGTTTACTCAACTCAAGATGTCTAGTTAGATACCGTGAGGAGAAGTTGGAAGCTTGTAGGGAATGGAAACCCATAAAAATCCAGGTTTGGAACTTTTCCAAAGAAGGAAAATTTATTACCTTCCAGAACAACAATCAACTTTAGCAAACAACTCTGTTAGAAAGTTCTTCCTTATATTGAGTCAAGTCTGGACAGATGATAGATGTTGCTAAGGGTTTCTCCACCAAGATGGGGAAGGTATCAGGCCTTCTCTGGAAAGCAGTGTCCTAACACCTCATTTCTAGCCTGAATGAGCAGGAGAAGGAGCCTCTTTTAAAGGTACCAAAAGATAGTAAGGATTATAGAGAATGAGGGAAAAAAAAAAAAACTAAAAGGATAGCCTGGAAGAATGAAACTGAGGACGAGGATGAGGCTTGAGCTCTGAGGGACAGTGCAAAGGAGGGCTCTGAAAGCAGAATCCAGGCAAACAGACAGGCCTACATGGCCTCTGGGTAATTATCCTTGTTATTTATCTCCCCGCCCCCCCCCCCCCCCCCCGCCAAGGAGGGGCCCTGGTGGCTCAGTACTTAAGTGCTTGGCTACTAATGGAACCCACCAGCCGCTCCTCGGGAGAAAGGTGTGGCAGTCTGCTTTGGTAAAGATTTACAGCCTTGGAAACCCTATGGGGCAGTTCTGCTGTCCTATAGGGTCCTTATGAGTCTGAGGGATAGTAGAACGAAGGAGGGCTTTATTGTTATCATTTCATTTACTTTGTTATTGTTGAGAACACAACAGTAGAACATACCCCAATTCAACCATTTCTACATGTGCAATTCAGTGACATGGATTACATTCCTGGAGTTGTGCAACCAGTCTCACCCTCCTTTTCTGAGTTGTTCCTCCCTCATTAATGTAAATTCACTGCGCCCTGAAGTTCCCATCGAATCTTTCAAGTTGCTGTCGTCAATTTGATCCCATAAACCTAGGTCTCAAAGAGCATAATGCTCAAGGCAGATCTTTTTATACTAGTTAAGCTGAACTATTGTTTGGTTTTAAGATAGAAGACGGCTTTGAAAGAAGGGCCCAGACAAATAGCCATGTCCCCACAGCCTCTGTGTAATTGCCCTGGGTATTTATCTTTTATGAAGGCAGCCTGGTAAGGCTGTGGCCAACCGAAAGGGCATTTTGCTTATTTAGTGCAATTACAGCGGAACGGGAGCTTGCTGAAAGCCAAATGCCACCCTAAGGAAAAGCTAGACATGTCTAGACAGTCATACGCTGCATCACAAAGTGCAGACAGGCAAAAGATCTTGACACTTGCCCCTTGCCCCTGGAGGACACCACCAGTGGACTTTAGTTAGGGCTGATGAGGACACAGTGAACTATCTCTTAGGCCCATCGTTTCTGTGCAGGTCGGGTCACCCCCAGCTGGAGGTCCTCCCTCCTCATCTGCCCCAGCCTGACTTCCTGCCCAGGTGGGAGTCAGGCAACCTGTTATGAGTTGAATCGTGTCCCCTAAAAATGTGTCAACTTGGCCATGATTTCCAGTGTTGTGATTGTCCACCATTTTGTGATCTGATGTGATTTTCCTATGTGTCGTAAATCCTACCTTTATGATGTTAATGAGGCCTGCTTAGAGGTGTTATGTTAATGAGGCCAGACTCAATCTATAAGATTAGGTTGTGTTTTAAATCAATCTCTTTTGAGATATAAAAAGACAGAAGTGAGCAGAGAGACAGGGGGATCTCATACCACCAAGAAACAAAAGCCAGGAGAATAGTACACTCTTTGTACCTGGGGTCCCTGTGCTGAGAAACTCCCCAACCAGGGGAAGACTGATGACAAGGACCTTACCCAGAGCTGAATTTGGACTTCTAGCCTCCTAGACTGTGAGAGAATAAATTTCTCTTTGTGAAAACCATCCACTTATCGCATTTGTGTTATATAGCAGCCTAGATAACTAAGACATGCCCCTTCCCTTCAGTGAAGGGTAACAGCTAAAGGAGCCCAGGGTTACCCCGCCCCTTAGGGCCTTGGGGAGTTGGGAGTCCCTTGTTTGTCCTCATTTCCTGAGACTTGTGGGCTGCGACCTCCAGAACCCAGCATACCCCCCTCATCAGCTCTCCTGCCCTTCCCTCCATCGGGCTCTGGGCTCCCACCCCGCGACAGGACTCCTGCTCTAAGCCCAGTTCTTCATGTTTGTCCTGGCACCATAGTTTCGCACACAGTAGGTGCTTAATAAATGCTTGGTAAATGCATGAGTCAGCCCACTGCAGGCCAGGGGCAGATAAACAGGAAGAGGGAGCCAGCCGATTCCCTGCCAGGAGGGGCTGCTCACGGGCCAGGCCTCCCTCAGCCCCCCAACCAGTTGCCCTGTGACAGTGGGCAAGCCTCTTCTTCCCCTCACTTGGCCTCAGTTTCCCCATGAGCAATGAGGGGGTTGGTTGGTCAGGTGGTCCACAGGGGCCCCTCTCAACCTCCCAGTCTCTGTCCTGACAGGGTGTGAGGGGTCCCTTCCTGGGACACAGGCCAGGCCAGGTGTGGGGAGAGGCCTTGCAAGTGTTCAGGCGGATACGGTCCCTGCAGCCAAGCCCAGAAGGCAGAGGCCTGTAGGGACCTCCAGGGAGCCAGAACCCTGCCGGCTCTCTGACACCTCCCTAAGAGCCAGCAGTCAGCTCAGGGCCACTGGGGCCCCTGAGGGTGCCATGTGAACAGTTGGTGGCAACAGCGGTCCAGGGAGAGAAGGGCGGTTTGGCTGGAGCGTGGCTGTGGGGAGGGAAGGAGGGAGAGGTAAAGAGGACTTGGTGGCTCAGTGTGGAGGGCGCAGGAGGGGGAGCTGAGGATGTCAAGGGTCCTGGCTGGGGGCCCACGAGGATTGAGGTGTCCCGGAGTGCCTGTGCCCTGACTCAGACCCACCAGCCGGGAATCCAGGCATCACTCTTGGCTTGAGAAACTAAGATTCAGAGGGCCAGGCGACTTGCTAGGCTAAGTGAGGTTCCCAAGCCCACCCCTGAGGGCGGGACAGGAGAGGGAGGTGGGCAGTGAGAAGCCCTGTGGGATTTCCTACAGGACGGCTGAGGATTGGGCGAGGGGCTTCGGGAATCAGGTGAGGGGCTGCAGGATTGGGCACAGGGTTGCGGGGAGGAGGCGAGGGGCCTCGGAGACAGTGAGGGGGGGCTTTGGGAAATCAGGTGAGGGGCTGCAGGGACTGGCACGGGGCCCCAGGGACTGGGTGAGGGACTGCAAGAAAGGACCTCTGAGTGGAGGCAACAGTGAGTGCCCAGGCTGTTTCATGGAACCTTTTGAGGTTGGAGCACCCTGGGCTGTTTGCCCTATACCGTCCAGCAGAGGGCAGCAGTGAAGGGGCTGGGTTTAAATCAAGGTTCTGCTTGTAAGACTTGAACCTTTGCCAAGTTTCCAAACCAGTTTCCTCTTCTGCAAAATGGGGTAACCGAGTGGGTGAGCCCACCAAGCCGGGTGCCAAGGACTGGCCGGCACAGCAGGCTCAGCCGGCTCGGTGCCACGGTCTCCACTCTGGTGTCAAGGCGGCTGGCTGGGGCCCTGGGAGCGGCTCAGGCCCTCAGGCACCAGGATCCTGCTTCCGGCCCCTCCTCCCGCCCTGCCCTACCCTGTCTCTGCCGTTCCCAGTGGGCATGCTCGCTCGGGCTGCAGGGGCAGAAACTGGTGTCCACCTGAGCAGCAGGAAGTCCTGATGGGCTTGGGGCCCGCCTCAGAAGCCGGGGGAGCAGGGCTGTCACCCATCAGACACAGCGACACCGCAGGACACCCACCTGCCTCACTCCTGCTCCTTGTGAGGGCCCTTGAGACGTGTGTGTGTGTGTGTGTGTGTGTGTGTGTGTGTGTGGCTCTTGAGGCCAGAAGTTTCCCTAGGAATGCGACACAGCACCACCCACCAGCTCTGACTGCCTGAGTCAGCCTGGCTCCGGGAGCCTGCTCCCTCCTCTGTAAAGCGGGGAGGCTGACCCCCACCCACAGGGCTGCTGGGACCGATGTCAGTAAGGAGCATGGGAGCCAACACACAGTAGGTGCTTGTGAAAGTGGGCTTACAGGAGAAATGAGGGCGACGCGTGGTCCTGTGCTACTGCTCGGTCCCAGGCGGGGAGGGAAGCGTCAGCCTGCTACTCACAGGGGTGGCCCGGGTTGTGCAGTGGTAGGTTTCAGGGAGAGGGGAGCCCCAAGGCGCACAGGTGCCTCAAATCCCCACACCCTGGCTTGGCAAGGGCGGTGGGACAGGGCCATGGCCCCTGGGCAGGGGTCCTGTGTCCTGGCCTCACCCAGCCCCAACACTGGTAACCACCAATGAAGGCACAGGTCCACCAGGCCCACCACTGACATGACAGTGGCGACGTTCGCACGACCAAGACACTTCCACGCGCATGAGATCAACTGTTTTATTGATTTTCTAAAATACTATACGTTTAAGAAATGCCTAAACTTAAAAGACTTGACAATTTTTGGTAAATCTGTAGCATAAGAATGAGGATTTCTGCTGGTAAGTTTTCATGACAAACACATACAGACATTCACTTTCCAAGCAAGACATCAAGCTCACTGGAAATGCTATCGATGCATAGCTTGTGATGGCGGCAGTCGTCTCCCCAGGTCTGAGCTACACAAAATAGAGGGTCCCTTCCTACCCCATGCTGTGATCACAATGGAGCTTCCTGCCGCCCACCTCAGCTCCCGCAGGACTGAGGACACTTGGGAGACCCTGGTGCTGTGGACAAGACCTGGCCTTTGTTTGCTCACAAAGAACACGATGACTGTGAAATCTGCAGCTGCTGGGATGACACGGGAGTTCTTACAGTGTTCTGCTACGGAAAGGGCTAAGGCTACTTAAATGCTGGCCTCGCTGCTGGCCGGAGTGGGTGGGATTTCACTACAGCTGATCTCTCCACCTTAGAGCCTGGTCCACCAGCCAGGCTCATGCGCCAAGGTCACGGGCTTCAAGCAGTTTACAAATTATATTTTTACGCAAATAATGCATGCCTTCTATGTTTGCCAACCGCGCCCTGCCCTGGTGAGGTATTTTCATAAGCACCACTGCTATGCCAATTTTTTTTTACATGTGGCTGTAAAAAAATTTAGCCTAGTGAGCTTACAAAAATATCTTGTGGGGGGAGGGCACAGTTGGCAAACAAATGTAGGTGAGCGTTATTTGCGTAAAATAGGTAAACCCACCGTCAAAAGCCATTCACTCTCATTAACACAGTAGACAAGCTCTTTAGATTCTCTGAACATCAAATAATATATACAGATATACAAGACATGACAGTCTAGTAGAAAGCATCTTTATCTTACAGACACAATGGCTTGAAGTTGGTCTTCTTTTAACTTTCCAAATCACTGAGAGAATTGTTAATTTGCAAAAGAGTCGAGTTTAAGCAAGCAGAGAGTGAAAATGGTTTTGAAATATGGCGACTTCTACATGTCCTGCATAGGTTATTTCCGGGACATGCACTCAGACGCCCCCCGTGCTTGAAGGGCGTTCACAAGCTGATGGTTCCCATCTTTCTCCGCCTCTTGCCTCAAACATCATCTGTCTAAATGGGCTACGTTTCCCGCAGCTTAACCCGTGCGGTGCGTGGGCGATTAACAATACAACGTAGAAACAGATCATTTCATCCAGACTGGTGTACATCAATTTATGCCATAATTTAAGAATGAATGGAAGAACAAGGTATATAAAAAAGTATAACTGTACACAGCCTTTAAATTAAAAAAAAAAAACTCAAAATCTTCACTCAGAAAATGGCGTGTGAGTTTGTTCATTCAGGTTGGAGGGAGTGGGACTTGTCGGAGAGTGGTCGGTGGAGGAGAAACCAGCGATGACCACAATGGTGTGGGGAGAGAAGGAAAGACACGGTAGAGAACACAAATCCGTGATAAGCCAAGGAGCACAGCGGTGGGCGAGCGAGAGGGCCCGGCTAGTTCTCTGTTGTGCTCGGTCCTGTGCTCAGGCCTCTCCGTGCGCTGTGGGAAGGGGCCACATCCCAGATGAAATGACCAGTTCGTATGCCTTCGAGGGACACAGTGAAGCCAAGAGCAACGGAACCATCCTCTTTTGCAGGAAAAGGAGTGGACGCCCCACACGGCTGGCTGGGGGTGCTGGAGGTGCCGCTGCCCCGGGCCAGCAGCTAACGGAGCAAACAGCCGTCTCTAGCCCCCACCAGCCTGCCCACTGGCCCCAGTCACTGGATTGCCTCCACATAGTTTGCCGGGTACAGACCAATGTCTCCGTTGTCCAAGCGGCCTTTGCACCAGCCCTGCTCATCCTCGTCCTCTATCTTGGTCAGCTCATCCCCTGCAAGACAAAGAGGTTGCAGACTCATGACAGGGGGGCGACCCTCTGACCTGGTGAGTCAGAGAGCTGGTCCTCACACCTTAGCCCTGACCTGGGACCAGCTTCTGAGCCCAGAAGAATCTCTAACCTGGTGGGAGGGGCAGGTATTCTCCTAGGGGTGGGGGGCACAAAGGCCTGCTTATTTCGTTGTTACATTGTATCTCAAGCTGCTTTGTCATCAGGGGAGCCTCTGAGGGATCTAAAGACCCACATGGCTAACACCACACCCTGAGCAAGCAGTCATCATGGCTCCCACGGAGACACAGGATTAATACTGCAGGATGCGTGCCCTCCCACTCGCCCCAGTCCTGGGCAGAGAACCCCCTCCCAGGGCCCGTGTGCCCTCCCACCCGTCCCAAGCCTGAGCAGAGAACCCCCTCACAAGGCACTGGCCGGCTCCTGTCTAGCCCTTGCCCTCCCTCCTGCACTGGGGTCCAGCCACCAGCTGTCTTGTATCCTGTAGCACTTGTGGTGGCCTTTGCGTCCTTCTTTGATCTCATTCTGCTCTGTCAGACTATTAGCCATGGGAGGGGCAGGGACCACGTCTGTCTGTCATATCTATCGTTCTGTCCCCAGCACCGACCTCAGGGCTAATACACAGTGGACACCTCCTCCTGACCCTCTGAGAAGGAGCCGTTGGTCTTGCTCTGGAATCTCTCCGTGGCTGTTTGTTCGGGAGGTTTGATTTATCTTTTGTTTATTCAACTATGAAGGAGCCCTGATCCTGGGCCAGGCCCTGTGCAGGGCAGCAGAGACAGATGGGAGGAAGAGAGAAAGCCTGGCCTCTCAGGAGACACAGCATGCTACAAGGTGGGTTTGAACTGCTGTCCTTTCGGTTAGCAACCAAATGCTTAACCACTGTGCCTCCAGGGCTCCTCGTGGGTACATATAAAATGTGTATGTGTGTGTGGGTAGGCCTGGTGATCTACTTCTGAAAATTAGCCAGTGAAAACCTTATGAACAGCAACAGAACACTGTCTGATATAGCGTGTCTGAGTAGGTGTGTATAAATGTGTGTGTGTGTGTGTGTGTGTGTGGAGTTGCTGTTGTTAGATGCTGTTGAGTTGATTCCTAGTTGCTGCTGAGTTAGTTGATTCCAACTCATGCCAACCCCACTGTGTGCAGAGTAGAACTGCTCCATAGGGTTTTCAAGCAGATCGCCAGGCCTTTCCTCCAAGGTGCCTCTGGGTGGATTCGAACTGCCAACCTTTTAGATAGAACTCATGTGCTTAACTGTTTATGCCACCCAGGGACTGTGCATGGGCTAAATATATATAAAATGTGTGTATATGTGGGAATAAAAACCAAAAACCAAACCTGTTGCTGTCGAGTTGATTCTGACTCATAGCAACCCTATAGGGCAAAATAGAAACCCTATAGGACAGGGTTTCCAAGGAACGCCAGGCAGATTCAAACTGCCAACCTTTTGGTTAGCAACTGTAGCACTTAACCACTATGCCACCAGGGTTTCCATTTGTGGGAGTAGGTATGTCTAAAACGTGTGTTTAAAACATGTGCATGGGTGTGTGGGTAGCTGTGTGTTATGGACTGAATTGTGTCCTCCTGAAGTATGTGTTGGAACCGTAACCCCTATACCTGTGGACATAGTCCCACTTGGGAATGAGGATTTCCTTATTATGTTAACAAGGCCATATCTGAGTTCGGAGTGTCTTAAGCCAATCACTTTTGAGGTTTGAAAGAGCAGATTAGGCACTGAAGCATGTAATCACAGATGGGGGAAGAAAGATGCCATACACAGGAAGACCGCCCAGGAACAAGGAACAGGAGCTGAGAAGGGATGACTCCCGCCCCCACTCCAAGAGCCAACAGAGAGAGAGAGAGCCTGTCCCAGAGTCAGCGCCCTGAATTTGGACTTCTAGCCTCCTAACTGTAAGAAAATAAACTACTGTTCGTTAATACCCACTTGAGGTCTTTCTGTTATAGCAGCGTGAAGAAACTTAAGACAGTGTGTATAAAACATGTGTGTGTCTACAAAGCGGGAAACCAGCTGCCATCTCGTTGGTTCTGACTCACAGCAGCCCCCGTGTGGCGAGTGAAACCGCTCCACAGGGCTTTCAGCGGCTAATTCTTCAGAAGTGGTCAGGCCTTTCTTCTGAGGCGCCTCTGAGTAGACCTGCACCCCCAATTTTTTGGTTGGCAGCCGAGCACATTCATATGTCTGCAGCACCCAGGGACTCTGAATAAAATGCAGGCTGCGGGGAAAAGCCTTGGAAAGGTGCTCTCTGAGACGAGGCCTGCCTGGCCCAGTGGGGCTCACGTGGGGGGCTCAGCTCTGCCACTGCTGTGCCGCGGGCTTCTCCGCCAGCTGGGAGCCTCTGGAGAAACGCGTCCCTCCAGGACCCTGCAGAGGGGGCTGGCTAATTCCAGAGGGCGTCCGGGGGCCTGGGGAGGTCCTGGCAAACAGCCTCTCCAGCTGGGCCTCTTCAGAGTGACCGCCTGGTGCCCTACTGTCCCTGCCTCAGCTCAGGCGAGAGAAGGCGTCTCGGGGCCAAGGCCCCAGGGTGCCTCACTGTTTTCTAAGTTTTGGCATTCAGCATCTGCTATGTTTGAAATTTCGGAGGAAAAGGCCCACAAATGAAACTAGCAGAAAATCTAACAGACCTAAAAACCTCCCCCAGCAGGCTGGAAGCAACCGTCCAGGATGTGTTCAGGGCCCACCTACCAGCTTTGAAGCTCAGCTCATCATGCTCTTGCCCTTCGTAGTCGTAAAGGGCTCGGACCCGCACCTCCAACCCCGAGTTGGTGTCCTCGTCAAATGGGTTTGAGTCCCCATTGGCATCCATGGAGGAGAATGGGTTGTTAGACTCATCGTCTGACCAGTCCGTGGGGTAGGTCTGGATCTTCTCGTAGCTGCTCACACTGCAATAAAGCGGTTGGCACAGGAGCCTCAGCCAGGGGCTGGCCCCTAGTCCGGAACCTCAGCCCCCGGAGGGGTGGACGCGGCAGCCCGGTGCGAGAGCTGAGAACTCCTCCGAAGGAGTATAGCCCCTCTGCTGTCACGGCCAAGGCCAGGTTCTCTGAAGGGGCAAGCCAGGCCCCGGAGAGAACTCATGCCATGTCCACATTCATGAGCCACCCGGCACACGGGGGCGAGCTGGCAGAGATGCCACCCACATGGCGCCCGTCAGGTGCTGTCTTCTGTGATGGCGGTGCCAGGGCCTTGATGAGGGTTAAATGGAGGGCAGAGAAAAAGCAACTAAAGAGTGTTAGCGGGTGCCCCTCCCCGAGAGGATGGAGAAGCCAGAGACGGGCCAGGCGCGCGGTGCCCTCTTGCAGGGCCTCATGCATGCTTTCGTGCCGAGGGGCGAGCCCCTGAGAGCCCTGGACAGAGAGGGGGAGAGAGGAGGGGGAGCGTTCGTTCACCAACTTTTTGGCCTTAATGTCCTCCTTCTCACTGACGGTGCTCCCTGTGTCGTCCTCGTCCTCGAAGGGGTTGTAGCTGGACTGTGACTGCGCTGACTGCGCGGGGTTGCTCGGGACACTAAGGTTGCTAGTGGGGAGAGAGAGAGCTTTCAGGGGACCTGCTCTGCAGGGAGCCCTGGCTCCCACTGCAGGACCATGGTGCCGGCTCTGGAGGGCAGACCAGCCTGCCCTGGAGCGAGGAGGCTACATTGTTGGAACAGAAGAGTTACGTTACTAAAACACTTGGCAACACTCTTAAAGTGCCTGAGAGAGAAGATTTCCACTTTCCCTCCTTGCATCATCTGCTGGGGGTCTCTCCAGAACAGGAGCCCCAGGCCACAGCTGAGCGCAGATGATCTGAGCTCTCTAGACCCCACAGCTGAGAACTAGAGGGCTCAGCAGCCTGTTCCCCTGCCCCTCCTGGGGCTGGAGCTTCCAAAATCAGGACCAGGGTCTACTGAGCAGCCCTTTCTAGGAAAAAAGGAGGACTCCTTTTGTGCTCCAGAGAGAACACTCATCCGTTCAACTCTATCAACAACGGCCTACTATGCGCTGGGCCCTGGGCAGGGACCAGAGAGAAACCTGCTCGAGATCTGGCCAAGGGCGGACAGCCAAGGGGTGGATGGCCACTGCAGGTGCAGCTGCTGTAACAGATGCCAGCATAAGACGTAAAGGCAGAGACAGGCCCCAGAGAGCCCTGGACACCACTACGAGCTGATGGAGCTGACACCAAGTCACGGGGTGGGCCTCCCCAGGCTGCATGAAGTGAGCACTCACAGCACTGGAAGACAGCTCAGTCAGAGCGCCCACCGCCCCAGAGCCAGGAGAGGAGGCTTGGTGTCCCTGAAGTGCCAGCAAGCGCCTCATCTGCCTCAGGCCTTGCAAGGGGCACTGGACCCAAGCCTGCCTGTTGCCTGCACCCAGGCCGTGTGTTTGAGGCCACCAGGCCCTCCTCCCTCCTTGGTCCTTTTCTGAGAGGGAGTTGGTGCTGGGCAGCTGAACTCTTACAGCCCTGGCCTGTCAAGAGGCCCAGAGCCACCTCTGAGGTGGTGCCTTGCTCCCACCCCTCACTCCAGCCACAGAGGACGGGCCTGACCGCTAGGTGGCGCTTACTGTTCAAGTCACTTGACAGAGCCTGACTGCTCAGGCTGCCTGCTGAGTGATAGCCAGCCCCTGTCACCCAGGGAACCAGCCGGTTCTTCCCAGGAAGCCACAGTCATGTGGGGCATGACTACCAAGCACGGTCCATGAGGTCTCTGAGCCTGGGCCTGCCTGTGGGCAGACAGGGCTTCCAGGAAATGGTCTGCATGGTGGTGGCTGTGTGCTCTTAGTCTCGGACGCAAGAAATAGGCCTTGCCTAGTATGCTCTTTCCAGAAGGTTCTAAAGACCTCAGCCCCACCTCTTCTATCCACAACTCATTTTCAGCAATGAGGTTGGAAGTAACCAACACTCTCAGCAAGGAGGTAACCTGAAAAAGGGGACATTTGACAATCCTCTCATGTCCCCCTCAGACACCAGCACAGGAAGTTAAGTACAGGCCTTGCCAGGACACCCGAGCCCACACAGAGGGAACCACCACCAGTGTCCTGAGTACAGGCCTCGCCAGGACACCTGAGCTCGCACAGGGGTAACCACCGCCAGTATCCTGAGTACGGACCTCCCCAGGACACCCAAGCCCACACAGAGGGAACCACCGCCAGTATCCTGAGTACGGACCTCCCCAGGACACCCAAGCCCTCACAGGGAATCCACCACCACTGTTCAGAGTACAGACCTTCCCCGGACACCCGAACCCGTACAGGGGGAACCACCGCCAGTGTCCCGAGTACAGACCTCCCCAGGACACTTGAGCCCACACAGGGGGAACCACCGCCAGTGTCCCGAGTACAGACCTCCCCAGGACACTTGAGCCCACACAGGGGGAACCACCGCCAGTGTTCAGAGTACAGACTTCCCCAGAACCCCCAAACTGACACAGAGGGAACCACTGCCAGTGTCCTGAGTACAGGCCTCCCAGGACACCCGAGCCCACACAGGGGGTACCACTGCCAGTGTTCAGAGTACAGACTTCTCCAGAACCCCTGAACCTACACATGGGGAACCACCGCCAGTGTCTGGCACAGGGCAGCCACTACCACCACCCCTGGGGACACGTAATGACTAGCACCTGCCACCAGCTCTCCCCTCACTTGGGGCATGAAGCACATATGTTTGTGGGAAAGGTTCCCTCTGGATATTCAGCAGCTCCACATCCAGGCAGAAAGATGAGCCTCCTTGGAGACGGCCTTGGGAGCTTCTGGAAAGATGCCTATAGGGGTCCCTGCAAGGCCCCATGGAATTCTCCAAAGTATCTGACCTGGGAGTGTCCCAGGCCCAAGCAGGTAACCCAGGGGACTGGGCTGCCCACTAGGACCAGGGAAGCACTGGGGGCTCACCTGCTGTGCTTGTTCTGCAGAGACTGGTCACCTGTTTGGTTGATGCCCGTCAGGGTGACACCGTCGGCCGCCTTCTTCTTCTCTCTCCTGCTGAGCGTTCGATTCAGGTCTGCGGACCACTCCTGAGCAACAGTGCCAGGGAGAGAAATTGTGTTGGAACCCACATTGCTTTAGAACCCCAGACCAGCAAGCTAACAGTTTCCCCGCATGGTCAGTGACGCTCAGCCTCCCAGTCTACGGCACCTCTGCTGGCTCCCAGCAGACCTCAGACACCTGACATCCACCTGTGACCCAAACACCTGGAGGTGGCACGTTTACAGCTCTGGCCCAGCCTCCCGGGAGATGCAGCTTCGACCACCCAGGAACACGATGGACAATGACAGGGCAGGGCTAACACCCAGGGGTCCTGTGTCCCAGCCCCAGCCCTGCCCACCCTGGCCCTCAGCCTCTGGCTTCCTCAGGCCGGGGTGGGCCTGTGAGGTGGCAGGAGCAGTTGGGGTCCCTGGAGCCTTCCAAAGTGGACAGGAGCTGCCCGCTCAGGCGCCTGGTGGAGCAGGTGCCCGTGGCCTTAAGTGCTGCAGAACCCAGGACTGCACATAAAACCAGGGCTCAGAAGCTACTGCCCAACAAGAGGGCCGAAATAAAGCATCACAAGAGCTGGCTCTGAGCACCACGTCCCCATGGGGCAGGAGCCCCCCTGATGACTGTGGTGCCCTGGAGCTCTTCCTTTGTAACCTGACAGTGAGCTGTGACCTTCAAAGTGAAGGGAGTCTGCCTGTTCATCTCTACCATGGGTTACCATTTCCCAGCCTGTGAGCAGCCTTTTATCAACTCCCTTGGAAAATGGAGGGAATCGGGGCAAGGAGGAAGGGAGACAATGACTAGGCCCTCCAGCAAAGTGTATGTGTGTGTATTTTTTGCTAAGTGCATTCTCCTTCCCTCCCATTTCCACCCACTACTGAACAACATTAATAAAACCTGGCGCGGCTGAGCCCACAGCTCTGCTCGTGTGTGGTTACAGCACTCCAAGGTTAAGTGCCACCTTAGCTACGTCAAGCAAACGTCCAACCTGTCGATTTGTCAGATAAGCAAACCGAGGCCCAGGAAGAAAAGGTGACTTGTCCACCCAGAGGTGGTGGCAGACCTGGGCTCCTGACTCCAAATCCAGTCATCTGTTTGTATTCTCTTGGCTGACAGAAGTTGGCTGAGAACGATATCAGAGCCTCATAGTTCCCTATGATGACCTTTTTTTGAGTAAAAACGTGCCCTGATGGGGGGCTCCCAGGGCCTGACAGGATCCACATCAGATGGATCCTGAGGGAAGGGCAGCTGTTAACAACCCCAAGAACAGAAGAAGCACCGGCTACTAGTCTCTAACCCACACACATCCCCAAAACTAGGCTGTGAAGCACCACACACACACACGCCCCCACACCACATAAGCTTGGGAATTTAATGAGTTAGCCATAAAGTAGAAACTTACTTCATCCTTGTGGCATGGAAAAGAAAAACAATGTCGTTAAAGGAAGTCACGCATGACCCCGTAAGAGCCGCGAGCACCTGGGCTCTGCCGGCCCCACCCTAGTGAGCTGTCAAGGCCTTCCTGCCAGTCCTCTGTTCTCCGCAATGACGGGCAGCTCTAAGGGGACCCTCTGGGGGAATGTGCAGGGCAGAACTTTGCGGGTGACTTCCTGGGCTGCCACTGCCCAGAGTGGTAAGTGCCCTGTGCAGGGTTAAATCCTGCTGTGTGCACAGGAGGCGACACAAACCCTTGTCCCCACCCATTGATATGCCATCACCGCAGGGGTGGGAGGTTCTGCTGTGCTTGTTCCCCAAGGTCCACTCCTACTTGGGGAGGCCCTGCCCCTGCTTTCTCCCCATCCTCTATGGAAGCAGGAACAGCCTGCTCTGTGGCCTCCTGCTAGCAACAGGGGCTGACACAGGAGTGCTCGGCTACAGGGACCCTTGGTGTCACTTGGAGAAGCACAGAGGGGGAGGACTGACAGACCTGCAGGCTAGGAAGGGACCAAGGAGGGTTCCGTGTGGTGGGCCTAACAACAGCTGCTACTTCTGGGCCAGGCTCTGGGCTGATAACCTGGTGAGGACCAGGTCACTGAGCTCCCAGCAACCTGGGGGAACAGGTGCTACCGTCATCCTCATTTCACACACGGTAAAACTGAGGCACAAAAAGGGCAAATGTGACTCCTGACTCCAAACCCAGGTCATCTATTTGTCTAAGTGATTATTCTCTTGCCTGACATCAGCTGGCTGAGAACGAAACCGGGGCCTTGCACCTCACCGCACAGCTGCTAAGTGGTGCAGGTAGCCCAGGCTCTGACCCCACCCAGTCGGGTGAAGCCCCACGGCCCAGTCCACAGAGCCCTCCCCACCCTGGCCTGACGCAGTCGACACCCAGGCACTCCAGCCCCTGCCACTGAAGAGGCCTCCTTCAGACACCAGGGATGGCAGGACTTGGGGCCACTGCCTTCTGCCCCACCATCAGGGCTCCAGGTGGGGCCTGGTGACTCTTCCAGCCCCGTGATCCCCAGGCCCTTGCATTCTGTCATGCAAAGATGTTGGCAGATTCAGACCCATGAAAATGGGAAAAAGAGAAAAGTGATCGTATTTTACCGAAAATAACGTGCCTGCCCATATAACACATGGCATAGCTTGCTTACGGAAATAGTCAGGGGTGCTGCACGGTCGACAAAAAACTTACAACACACTTGTTATTTGTGTAAAAATACGGTAACCCTGAACACACCCATTGAATTTACTGTCTGAAGCAAAGAAAAGCTCTGTGTGAAGGCTAAGAAGAGCCGCCCTCTTCTTAGCCTTCAAACAAGGAGCGGCCGGGTTGGTGTACACTGTAGCCTCTCCCTTCCTGGCCACCCCTCAGGCCACCATCTTGCAGGGTGGGGCCTCGAACCAGGGGGGAGTGCCACCCGTCAGCAAGTTACAGCCAGACGTCCTCAGCTACATCCTTCCTGGAATCCAGAGGCCTGGCAGCAATGCCTGTAGTCCCCTGGGACTCTAAACACAACTTGGTTTGTACGGCAGCTATACATAAAGGCCGCCTAGTGAACAGGGCAACCAACAACTCAGAGTCCAGGACATTCAGAACGACTGTCTAACTGAAGCTCTGCAGGCCCCGCCCCTGCCGTGCCAATGAGCGTCACGGGTGCCGTGGCTCCTCTTACCTCAAACTGTGGCCAGTTCATGGACATGCCGGGCCCGTGGTTGGCTCTGAACCACCTCAGGTCCTCCACCGCGTCTGCAGCTTTGATTTTCTGTTCCAGGTCTTGGTAAATATTTTTGTAGCTAAATCACAGAGAGAGGCGTGACTGGTTTGGGAGGCAGGGAGCAGACATCACTCATCCCAGCCCAGGGCCAGGCCACCAGCAGGCACCAGGACCTGCAGCCACCCTGAGGTCAACCCCACAAATGCAGACCAGGAAGGCCCTCCCTACTCGGTGGACAGTCAGCTGGCCGTGACGTGCACAGAGTTGGGCAAGTCGACCACCAGGGCATGGGGAGCCACAGCTTCTGACAAGCTCACTTTGAATTAAGCCAGGTGGCAACAAACAAGCTTTGCTCTGTGTCAGGGAATATAAACAGCACCGGCAGATGAGACCAGAACTGGATGCTACCCGGCCACCACTACTGAATGTTTTCATCAAAGATTCCATAGAAGAATCTTTGACCAAAAGGGAGAAAACACAGAACGGAATTTTGAATTCTCATGGAAATCCAGACTTTCTGGAGCCGTGGAGGCTGGAGGAACCCCTGAAACTACTGCCCTGAGATAATCTTTAAAACTTAAGCCAAAAATATCTCCTGAAGTCTTCTTAAAACCAAACAACAGTTTAGCTTAACTAGTACAAGAATGTCTGCCTTGAGCACGGTGCTCTTTTAAGAACTATCTATATAGGATCAAACCGACAAGAGCAACTCCAAAGATTTGACAGGAAGCTTGGGGACAGTGAGTTTATGTTAATGGGGGAGGGACAACTTAGAAAAGGAGGGTGAGAATGGCTGCACAACTCGAAGAATGGGATCCGTGTCACTGAATCGTATATGTAGAAACTGTTGAATTGTTGCATGTTCTGCTGTGTATATTTTCAACGACAAAAAGGAAATTATTAAAAAAAAAAAAAAAAAGGGAGGGGGATCAGCAGGTGGGCCACATGGGGCACCAATCCATGTGGAAATGAAAGGTTAATCAAGTCCAGAAGTGAGGAGAATAAAATTAGAGTATCAGAAAGGATCTAAGCACCCCCTACCACCGTCAGAGAAGCCAGAGGTTTACGCCCAGACAGGCCAACGCAGGTAGCTAAGGCCACCCAGCGGTGTGGTGGCCACAGAGCCCACCACCCCTGGGGTGGAGGACAGCCCCTACTCAGCAGCTCCAACCAGCTCTCGGTCCAGGGGGCTCACTGTGCAGGACAGGAGCGCGTGTCACTGCTGGAGCAGGCATTATCACTTATGATCTGTGTCCTAGGGGGTCATTTACCCCTCCTGGGCCTTAGTTTCCCCTCCGTTGAGCAGGCACAGTGCAACTACTTCCCAGGGAGGCTTGGAGGACCAGGTGAGACCAGGAGCATGCAGTCTGGCCTGCAGACCCAGGACGGCCATGCACAGAGGAGCGCCACACAAGGTCCTGCCCCTTCCAGCTGTGTTGTAACCTCAGGCAACCCCTTAGCCTCACCCAGCCTCAGTTTCCTCATCAGTAAAGTGGGATGTAATGCACCGACTTTACAAGACTGTCATAAAGACGAACTAAATGGCGGCAGAGAGAGTAGGCGTGCCGTGATTGCTGCTTTTGATGTTGTTTATACAGGAGACAAAGGGGATGTGGTTTCCCATTAAGGACGAGCTTGGCCTGTGATTCATTTCTACACGGCTCTGCCCTGGGACGACAGAAGTCTGCATTCCTGGTTAACGTGGACCTCTGCCCTGGTGAAAGCATCGTCCGGACCAAAGATGAGGAAAGTGAGGGAGAACTACCACAGCCTCCAAGTAATGGTCTGTGCTGCCGCCGAGGGCCTGGACCAGAGGAGCCGGGAGCCAAGCAGCAGCAAGCGTTCTCGGTGACCAGGGCTCCACAAAGGGCCTGAAGGTAAGGCCAGGAATCAGGTGGACCCTGCCATGCCCTGACTGCAGCTGATCCCAGCATCTGGCCTAGACCTGGACAGGGAGTTGGCCAGAGCATACCCTGTCTTGTCTCCTGACAAGAGGATGTCCTGCTTAGGCCAGCACTCAGGCCACAGCCAGACCTCTGACAGGCAGCAGGCCAGTGGCAAGGCCAACTAGGCAGCTGCAGGGTAGGCCCGCAGCAGGGCTGGAAGAGCAGAAGCACTTAATAACGGTGGGAAAAACGCTGCCTTTGAAGCCTGCCAGAGCAGCCACGGAGCTCATGATAAAGCCCATGGCCATTGGCTTCATTGTGGCACGTTTTCTAGCTGAAAGGGAACGTACCTGGCCACAGCGGACAGGTCTAGGTGCTTCTGAACCTCCAGCAGAACCTCCCGGAAGAAGCGCAGGCGTTTCTCCTCAAACTGCTGACACTGTTCAAACACCTGCTCCATGTTCTCCATGTACTGCGGGGTGCCCTGGTCCAGCTCCTTCAGGGACTTCTCATACTTCTCTTTGGTCTACAAGAAAACGCAGGTACCGCAGATGAAGGTTAATTTCATTGCAGCCCCCAGCTCACCACCAGCGACTCCAGGTTACATAGGATGCATGCAGGGTCTTCGGATAGGTGTGGCAGGGCCAAGGAGCCGGTGGGGGGACCAGCTGCCTGGAGGAGGGGTCCTGTGGGCCTTGGAGGAGGAGTCAGACTACAGCAGTGGGAGTTACAAGGGGGCAGAAGTGAAAGCGGGGAGACCAGACATTGCAGAGCCCTTAGCCCAGATGGAACATGAGGTATCTTAGGGGAAGGAGGAAGAGTAGGCCAGAAAGGAAGGCCTGGCTTGGACTTGGAAAGGGGAGTCCCTGGAGTAGCCAGGCAGTCTGCTCCCAGGCCAGGAGGCAGACACAGGCAAGTTCAAAGCCAACGCTGGTGCTACGAGCTAAGTTCCAGGGGCTAGGCAGGTCCCCAGGAGGATGCAGGGCTGGGATCTGCTCTCTGATGATAGGCTCTTGCTTATATGGAATTAGTTTTAACTAAAGAGAGTTACCACTACCTGCTCATTCACACCTGGGTACAAAATGAATCCAGCTAAACTGAGCCTTCATCTGGAGGGAGGTCACCACAGCGAGGTTGTTGGGTCTTTAAGGTGACGGCCTGGCAGACTGGTTCAGAGTGGGAGTCTCTGTTAGCCAATGCTTCTCTATCATCAATGATCAGAGAAGACAGGTGGCAAGCCCAGGCCGAGTGCACAGCCCCAGCGTCATGGAGGCAAACTGAGTCCTCACAGGTTTGTAAGAGTGAGGCAACCAAACCTGGGCTTTAGAAAAGGCCTGAGCTCAAGGGAAGATGAAGGTTGCCATCAGAAGGGGTAAACCACCCCGCCCTGCCTCTGCCCCCCTGGGTAGCATGAGGAGTGGGGGCCAGAGCAGAGGCTGGGCAATGGGTGCCATCTGGGGTAGGGCTGGGGGTACAGCAACACCGTTCAAACAACAGCAACCTGGGCCAGCAGAGAGCATCGAAACCTGCCAAGGTGGCACACAGGCCTCCCGAGCAGACCCCAATGGGCACGCTGGCTGCTCCCCTGCACGCTGGACAGCCCTGGCCTATTGCCTTGAGGCTGGGGCAAGGAGGGTGGAGGCTGGCTCAGGGTCTGCCCCCACTCCACACCTGGAGCCCCCTGTGCGTTCACGCCTTGCGCATCCTCATTCACTTGGACACTGGGACCTCCTGGGCATGAAATGTGTAACAGCTGGCCCTGAGCTCGGAGTGGGCCCTTTACTGCTTCCCTCCTGCTGAGCGCTTTTGGCCTTGAATCCAATTCTATCTGACATGGATACCGCTCCCCTGGCTTTCCCTGCCGGCGCTGACTCCCTAGTCTGTTTACCTTTCCTTGTAGCCTTTCCAGGTCACTCTGTCTCAGATGTGTCTGTAACAATTTACAGGACATACGTCCAGTCTTATTTTATATCATGCCCTTGATTTTCCATGTGTTCGTTACAGCTTCTTTTTCTATATAGTTTACACGTATTATTTTTCTCCCATCTTTACACTTAGAGGTTAATTTTGTAAGTTACAAAACATACTTAAGCCTGTATTTCTTCACTCACATCTCCAGATAGTATCCAGTGACTCTCTAAACCACTTAAAACAAATGGCAAAATTAGTACATTTTACATTTCCACCCACACCACCTTCCTCCCCACATCTGAGTTCTGTTATATTATTGTACTTTTTAAATTTACACCTTTTAAATTAACACACTGAGCCTCTACTTCTGAGACTCACAGGCAGCAATCCCTCCAGCGAAGCGTGAGGTCGCACTTGCTGGTGCGACACTACAAGCCCGGGTCAGAGCGACGCCTGGACGCGCCGAGGTGTTGAGGAGCTGCCCAGGAAGTGCTGAGCAGCTGGGCACGGTGAGCCATGAGGAACCCGGCCGGACTCCGCATCACCCTGCTCCTCAAGTGCCCTTGGTCTGTTTTGACCACGTCTGCCTCCATCAGCATCTGACTTACTCATCAGGTGACAAAACCGAACCAGCCACCTGAGGTCACTTGTGGAGGGACAAGCACAGTAAGGAGCTGTGACCCAGCAGCCCAGGATCCCAGGGGTGCCCTGGACTGTTTTCAGGCCCTCACTCTGTCTCCTGTACACCCCTCAGTTTCCAGCCTAGAGGACTCACTCCTACCTTTGCTCATGAAGTGCCCCCACCCAATCTGGACCTCGTAAACACCTCCTCACCGCCCCACACACAGCCAGGCCCCCGAAACTCATCTCGAATGCATTTACACCACTGATGCCATCCTCAGGGAAAGCCTCCAGGACACCTCACTGAGGAGCAGGACCAGCCGTCTACCTTCCAGGCCTCTCCAGACTCCAAAGAGCATGCGCTCTGAAGTCTGGCAGACATGAGTTCAAGCCCCGGCCCCTACACCTGTAAACTGCAAATCACACTCGGCATCTGCCCTGCCTCTTGGCTGGAGCAAGGCCCAAACAGATGGACTCAGGGGAAGGGGCAGCCCCTTCAGAGCTCAGCACTCGTGGGCACCAAGACTGCCACCACGCTCCTTCCTAGGCGGTGTCTGATCTTGTGCCCTGCTCTTTGAGAACAACCATTTTGTGGCATCTCTGCTCTGGGTGGTTGTAAAGCGTGACCCCCTCCCTCCCCCCCTGTATGGAGATGCTTCTTCTTTCCTCCAGGCACCTGAGTCCTTGGGATCCTGGCAAAGGCCGCCCAGCCTGATGATTCTCGAGCCCAGGTTCTCCCACTCAGTAGCAGCACCAGCACAGTCCCAGGCTCCTGGCCCCACAGGGGAGGCACCCGTGCTGCTCCAAAACCCCCAATTCCTGGCCCAGGCCCCAAAGATGGTGGGTAGTGGGCCTGCTCTCAGGGATGCCGACATGTGCCCCGAGTGAAGACTTCTGCTATAGATGACCCCCACCATGCTGATGGCAGCAAGGGCAGTGAGAAGGGGCCAGGCTTTGGGCTCACATCTCCCAGCTCTGACATAACTGGGTGACTCATGGTGGAAACTCTCTGACCTTAGTTTCCTCATTCACAAAACAGAGGTGACATCCCCTAACTCACAAAGGCACAGCAAAGCTCACCTGAGCCTGAAAAGGCTGGCGGGAGCAACAACTCAGGGCCCCTGCTCCCCCTTGGCTGCATGCCCAGGCCCCAGAGTGCAGCTCTCTCTAGCACTTCATTCCATCCTTCTCCAAAGACAGGTCGAGAATCTCTTCCCCTGAGGACACCAGAGCAGGGCAGGCCCCAAGTACCGGTACCCTCCCCCTAGCCTCCTACAACAGAGCAACGAAGGGAGGGGGCCGAGCTGGGACCTTACTTCCTTTCAAATGACAAGGCACCTAGGACTAGTTTTTAAATCCCATGACAATGAAACCTTCTAGGCAGAATGCCAACCTACCTCTGCGAGCACTTGACAGTTGACAAAGAGCTTCTATAGAATCACCTCATTTGATCTTCTTAGTAACCCTCTGAGGTGCAGAACTGCCCCTCCATGGAGAAGACGGAGGGCACCAGAAGGCCACTCCGCCTGGTCACTGTCCCTTCCTGGCTGAAGCCGCCATCCACCACCCTGAGATCCCATAGCCTCTGCCCACAGTGGCCTGTCACTGCCCAGGCGGCAGGACAGCTGTACCACCCGCCCCGCCCAGCCCTCGCCTTCCCTCAGGTCACGTGCACCGGGCTTCCCAGCCACACTCACCTGGCTTCAACGATCCCTCTATCTTCGCCTGTGCACTTGGAGCACCTGGGCTGCCACAACAGCTTCCAGAAGGCCTGCTGCCCCTCTGCCCCCAGCCTCCCGCTGCTCACCGCCAGAGCAATCCTTCTCAACCGGCTACCCTTCACCCTGTCCTGCCCTACCCTCACAGGGCTTCAGAGCCCCCCTGTGGTGGCCCCTGCCAGCAGCACCCCAAGCTCCTTACTCACCTAGCATTCAAGGCCATTGACGATCAGGTCGTCACAACCAGCCGCGCCAGGTGATGCATCACTTCCCTGCCGCTGACTGTGACATTCCTACCTCCGTGCCCCTGCACAAGCTACACCTTCCTGCTTCTCCGCCTGCATCCGTCCCTGTCAGCCCTCACTGGGAAGCTGCCCTACCACCTCCTCCCCCCAGCACAGGAATCATCACCTCCCCTGTGTCCCCAGCACCTGGTTCCTGTACCTAGTCGTGAGGTAGGCACTATGGGCTGTGGTGGTAAAAGGTGTTTCCTGGGCGACCTTCCTGATATTTATCCAGCAATCCACCCACACAACCTAGCATTTGTAAGATGCTGACTACATGCCAGATACACGAACAAATGAAGCACGTGCACTCAACATATAAAAACACATGCTTCCTACAACACGCACAACTTACCCTGAGAACATCTTGCTTGCATCTCTCTACTTTGTCTTGCAATTTCTTAAGCTGCTCGGGGTTGAGGGACGGGTCGGCTTTGCTGTTGCTCTCCCGCGATATGGCCAGCTTCTCCTCTTTGCAGGCGGCGTGGTAGGCTTTCTTTGCTGCATCCACCTAGGAGGAGAACGAGGTCCTGAACGTCACATCTCTGAAGGTTCAAAGTCTTCTCTAGATGTTACCCAGGCTGTAGGACGTGCCTGTGTTATCAAGACAGAGGGGAAAGCAGCCAGGGTAACAGGCGTTTGTTCCACAGGTGCTGACCGCAGCCTGCTTTGGGCCACACGCTGTGCCAGGCACCAGGGGTGCAACGTAGGACAAGACGCTGGGCCTCACGAGCCTTACACCCCAGACAGAGAGACAAATACCACAAGTGAGTCAACAATAAAAACAACTGAAGAGGCAGTAAATGGCAAGGAGGAAAAAAAGCAGGGCAGAGAGAGGACGCACCAGGGTGGGTGGGTCAGAGACTGCCACGGAAGAGCTGGACAAAGCCTCAGTAAGGAGACGAGGAGTCAGATTGGAAGGACGTGCAGGAGCAAAACGTGGGCATTGGAGGAGAGCATTCCGGGCAGTTGGACCAACACATACAAAGACGGTCCTAAAGGCAACAACACCTACAGGAGATATTCTGGGAAGGCGTGAGCACTGGGCACATGTTCTGTTTTTTTAAATGGCCGTTATGTGTACACACACGTGTGTATATATTTATTTAATAAAAGCTTCCTTACACGAGCCAAGGTCACAGATTTCATTCTAGAGAGGAAAGGTGAGTTTGTAGCACTGGCCTGTGAGGGGGAGATAGTTCCCCCTCAGAATGGGAAGCACGTTCCCCAGCCACACGTCTGGGGGACCAGAGGCAGCAGGAAAGGGAACGGAGATGAGGCAAAGCCAAGAAATGAGAAAAGAAGGGACATGTGGTGTTACAACCTGGATACGGAAGTCTGCTCTGGGTGATTCTGTGAAGGAGGAAGGCAGCGCAGAGAGAGACAGCCGGGTGCGGGGCGGGGCTGGAAGGAACTGGGCGCTTCCCCTGAGGAGAGGGGTCAGACCAGGCTTCCGGGCCTGTGGACACCACCTGGGTTGGGTGTATGATGACCTCCAGCTAATGAAGGCTGGACAAAGCTCAATGGTTTTGATTGCTACTTTTAGAAAAAATGAATCAGTATCATTTGCAAATTTAAGAGAAAAAACTATGCAAGAGAAAGAAAAATTTTACATGAACCTGTCTAGCGCAATGGGATATTTAAATCTCTCTAGGAGACAATTCTCCACGACTGGGGTGGGGCATTTCTCCACGGCTGGGGTGGGGGGTGTTGTTTGTGGTTAAGAGCTTGGGAGTTGAGCTCTGCCAATGAATGGTGTGTGGCTCTGAGCCTCAGTGTCTGCGTCTGTGAAGTGGGCAGTGCTAAGGATTTCATGTAGAGTGACCATGAAGCACTCAGAGTTGGGGTAAAGGTTGGCCACCGTGGACTCCCGGCTGAGAGGGCCCTTCTCTGGCAGCTGTAGCATCTTCTGCCTAGAACAGCTGGCAGGATTCCTGGGAGTGTGGGTAGGGGAGCATGGTGGGTAGGGGGCAGCAAGGTGGCCAGTGTGTAGGAGAGGGGCCGCCGTGCAGGCAGGCAGGGAGCCGCTCGCAAGAGGGAGGTACCTCTTTCAGCTTCTTGGCCCAGGGCTTCTGTGCCTTCCGGAAGCCGTCCTCGGCTTCCTTGGTCTCCTTGAAGCCTCCCATCATCTGCTTGTGGAAGGACTCCTTCTGCCAATTCTTGATCTTCTCGACGTCCTCGTTCATCAACGAGGCTCTCACTTCCAGGTGCAGCTCGCTTACTCTCTCGGCCTCAGCCATGACGGCTATCCAGGCCTTCTCCACTGTCCCGTACTGCGGCCCTGACGGAGGAGAGAAGCTGGGGGTTACTCAGCACCGGGCGGCCCTGAGGTGGAGACCCCCGCCGGGAACCTCCCTCGGCTGTTAGGATGGGATCTCAGGCCAGCAGCCTGGCTGCCTTTTGGTTGTCTCAGGTGTTTCTCTCAGTGGCTCTGTTGTGTTTTCAGTTCCCTGGGATGAGGAAAAACTATGGAACTGAAGCTGAATCTGCCCTGTTGTTCTTTTATAGGGAAAGTGGGGGAATTACATGCATTTCCTTTTTTCAAAGTCACCGAGCTCTTCAAAAACTCCAATTTCTTCATTTTGGAAGTTTTAGTCTGCCTTAGGCTGGCCCGAGAAGCAGGCTGCCCCACATGCCCACTCCCATACCCTTCCTTCAGTGGCCGCCTCCCATCCGCACTATCAGTCCCCGTGCCTGCCAGCCCCAGGGCTGGCCCCCTCCCTCCACACACATCCCCCCGAGGGCCAGGGCCACTTTAATCCCTTCCGTGACCCCGCCAGCTGAGAGCCTGGCTCAGGCAGAATGGATGTGCTGCCTTGAGGAGAGGAAGGAGAGGAGGCGGCAGGAACCTAAACCTCTGTATAGTGGCGGTGGTGGGGGGAGCCTGAGTCCCTTCGCCCCTCCTTACTGCTCTCAGGCAGGAACCCCTTAGTCCAGCCTGTCTCTTTTGTTAAGCGGGTAGGGTGGGGTGAGCGTGTTATGACAGAAGCCCCTGGCCTGTCCTCGACGGGCTCCTGGGGACACAGAGGAGGGGCACGTGGCTCTAGGTTCGGGGGCAGCAGAAGTACAACCACAGAAGCTTGACCCTCAGATCCCTGTGTCAACAAGGTGAGCATGGCCCTGCCCTGCCCAGGTCTGCAGAGCCATGCGGCTCCACGGGTGACGCCCAGAGTGCTCTAGGGTCTCGAGTCCTGAGCAGAAAAGGGGTGGCGTTGAGAGGTGGATCCTGAGAGGGGGACTCGAGCCAGCTGGAAATACACTAGGAACAGCCCCTTTACTGAATGGGGCTGACCCATCTCCCCACCCTCCTCATCCACGGGTGCCTGCTCCACTCCCTGGGCACCTGCTCGGGACAAAGCACTGTGCTAGGCCCTGTGTGCATCAGCTGCAGACGGCCTGTCTTAGTCACCTAGTACTGCTATCACAGAAATACCACATCTGCAGACAGTTCCACGGCCGGCTGCTCCACCCCAGCACCAAGGGCAAAGACAGACATCTGGTTTCGACTCTCTCCCAGGCCCCTGGCCCAGGGCCTGGCTTCCCCTTTGGCGTTCCTAGGACAACCAGTCATTGTGGAGGAGCCTGCCCCAAAACACACCCCGAGAAACCCCCGCTGATCTGCTTCTGCCCTCAGAAATCCCGTCACCCATCAGGTGCCCTTTACTGCTGGGCAGCGTGGTCCACATTCACTGGCAGCACTCTGTGGCTAAGCTTCAGAATCTTCTGGGCTTCATGGCAAGGAGGGAAGGGGACAAAACCTCCACCACACAACAGCTGTGGTTCTTCCCTTTAAAATTCAAAACAGAAACCCTGCCAGATCTCACCTCCTAGTCTTACCTGATTTGCTGCTTGGCCAAGTCTAAAAATAAACAGCACTTGAGTCCCTGGTGGCGTAGTGGTTAAGTGCTGTGGCTGCTAACCAAAGGGTCAGCAGTTCGAATCCACCAGGCGCTCCTTGGAAACTCTATGGGGCAGTTGTACTCTATCCTATAGGGTTGCTATGAGTCGGAATCGACTCAACGGCACTGGGTATGGGTTTGGGCGTCAGAAGCCAAGGTGCTGAGTTTATTTGATAGGAACTTACTCAAGTGTTTGGCCCTTAAGGAGCTGTCCTGAGTTAAAATGGCAAGCGTAGGCGTGTCCTCAGGGCAACGAGGACTGAACAGGGGACGTGGGTGCTGTCTGCAGAGAGCATCCCTATGTCCCCCAGGAAAGGGCAGCGGGGGGTGGTGCTCACACAGCCTGGGTCTGCGGGCTCACGCACTCTGCTGCTCCAGGAGAAACCACAGTCCCTTCCGGATCTGTGAGACCACCCTTGCCCTGTGTGTATGAGAGGAAACTGGCCCAGAGAGGGTCAGCAATTCACCCAGAGTCCCCAGCTAGCAGGTAAGCACCAGTCAGCGGGCAGCTCCCTACCCTTGTCCACGAGCTGCCTCCAGCGCCGGGCCCACTCAGTGAGCTGCTGGGCGTAGGCCTTCTCAATGCGTGCCCGCTCATGCAGGCAGTTCATGAGGTCACTGCATAGCCGGTGGCCATCGTCAATCCGCTTCACCGTCCGCTTGTAGTTCCCGACCTGGGACACAGAACACGATGTGAGTGTGGGGCTCACAGCCCACTGCCTGCCCCTCGCTGCCACCCAGATGGCCTCCATGCCAGCCAGGCTGCGGTCACGATCGCCCCGAGGGTCGTGTTCTGACTTCCCTCTTCCCTTGTTTGAGAGGCGCCCTGCTTATCAGACAACAAGCCCGCCTGGTTTATTAGCCAATCGGAGATCCTCAGTGCTCCCAGCCGTGAGGGCTGTGTGCTGGGCCACAAGTCTGAAGGCCAGGGAGGGGACAACCTGCCAGCTCTGCCCTCCAGGAGCCTGCAGGCCAGGGAGAGGACAACCTGTCAGCCCTGCCCTCCAGGAGCCTGTAGGCCAGGGAGGGGACAACCTGCCAGCTCTGCCCTTTAGGAGCCTGCAGGCCAGGGAGGGGACAGGCCAGCATGGGGAAGGCTAGGAGGGAGGGAACTGCGGGCTGAGCAAGGCCCAAAGGGACTGCTTTCCAGAGCAGATGACGCCTAAGAATAAGGTTTTTTTTTTAACAGAAAAATAATTATTTTAGTAACATGATCTTATGACTAACACCACAGGCTCTCTTGGCTCACGGCATTTTGGTCATTATCAGTACATGCAGGTTTCCAGGTGGCTCCTGATTTGATGTCATCACCTGCTGGGTTATTATTACCTCCCAATTACAGCAATCAGCCTGGTCTCCAACTTACTGAGCACCTCCTGTGTGCCAGGCGCCACACCAGGTGTTGTGCCCCCACAAATATCACTACCACCGTCACAAGTAGGAATAGCCATCCCCATCTTACGGGCAAGGAAACCGAGGCTTAGCGACGTTCCATAGCTTGCCCGATTCCCACCGCCAGTGGCTGGGCTGCGCTGAAGGCAGTTTTGCAAATGGCTCTCATTCGCACAGCCTTGTTAGCAAGCCTCAGACGCCTACCTGCTTTGCCAAGGCCCAAGGCGAGTTTTAATTCTTTTTTTCACACTTAGAAGGAGGGACTGGCTCATCTAAATTCAAGTATAAAAGAATAACTGGGAAAATGATAATAGCTAATTTGGGATGAAAATCAAAGTGTTCTTCAATAGGTTTCATCTTCTGAATCAGCGACTTGGAAGGATATAAAAGGTAACTGATAAAAGCTAACTGATACTCGGGCACCCAGGGGAGACAAGGCAGAAAACAGTAGATGATGGTCTCACCCCTTTCCTCTCACTGTCTTCAAGAATCTCAGCCAAGCTTTTGTCAGGTTTACCTTTCCTAAAAGTCCCTCTGTCCGGTTGATCGCGCTCAGCATTTTATCTTTGTTTACTGTCATTGTGAAAGTTCCTGAAAAACAGGGTGGCCCAGGCCCCTGCTTTTGCAGAAAAGGGTCCTATTCTGTCTGCCATACTGGTTGCAGAGACAAACCGGGCAGACTGTCTAACTCTGATTTATCAAGAGTTCAAACCACCTGATGTTTCCTCCGGGCCAGAAGTGAGTTAGCCGGGGGCTCTTCCAGAAAGAGGGAGACTAGATCTTCAAAGGACCAGAACCCATGGGGCCCTGCCTGAAAACACACAAAGGGGTAGAGGGGCTGCAGGCCCTCCAGGTAGGGCTGTCTGGAGGCCAGACGTCTTGATGGGCCACTCTTAGGGGAACCAGAGTCCTGGTGAACAGCAAAGGCCCCTGGATGCTGGCTGGCCTGGGCGGCCCCCTCCAGAGCCTGAGAGACACCATGTGATTTCCAGCCAGCCTGCTGCCCCTCCACAGCCTCTCACCCCAGATGTGGCCCAGCTGTTACTCCTCAGCAAGAAAAGCCATCAGCAGCTCCTGGACACACATAGGCCGAGCCTGGGTGGCCATCCACCGTCAATAACCCTTCTGGGGGAGGCACAGCATTTTCACAACTCGCTGGATGGGACAGCATGTGCTAGCTTCCCTTCAAACAGGGCCTTGTTGCCATTTTGAAATATACAGCAAGAAGAAACAACCAACTAACCCAACAACACACACCTCAGTGCGCAAGGAATCACAGCCCTAATTTAACCTCAACAGTTGACACATCTAGCCTCCATCTCACTGTTACCAACAGTATTCAAACCAGTAATCAGAGCAAAACAGATTTCTGGCCCTCCAGAGGCCCGCCCACCTCTCTGATTTTTCAAAACCCTTGGAGAAAGATTTAGGGGGAAATAAAGGGCATTTCTTGGCAAGTTGGCACAAGCCATCAGCATATCAGTAGCTGTTGTTCATATTTCAACGACAACTACTGAAATGTGAAAAGCAGCGATGAATACGGGAACTACCGTTTCAAAAGCACGCGCGGTACATGTTGAAATGCAAGCTCTTGGTTGGTCCTGTGCCACCAGAAGAGCTGCTACCCACGCTGTGACCACTTCTGGGGACAGGAGACAGGGTGGCCAAGCACAGAGCCTAGCGAGAGGGGGGCGCTTGTGACAATAGGCACTGAGATGCAACATCTGCCCTGCAGCCCTTTGTTAAATGAAAAGGCGACATATGGGCTCGAGACAGCCATCACTTCCAATTCACACACAGGACATTTGCCACTGTCCCCACCTCCACAAACCACCAGTGACAGAGCAGTCTGTCCGTCCGCGTCCCTGAGTGAGGTGCTGCAGTCATTACAGCTGCTTTGTTAAACTGGGATATAATCTACACTCTGTAAAATGCACAGGCACGTACTTAGAGCGGTTTGGGCAGATGTATAGGGTTGTATAACCATGGCCATGATCCAGGTCTACGAAGTTTCCATCGCCCGCCAATTCCTCCATCCCCTCCTGCTACAGCCCTTGGCAACCACTGGTCAGATTTTTGTCCCTTTTCCAGGATGTCCAGGGTAAATGGAACCACATAGTCTGTACCCTTTAGTGACTGGCGTCTGTACCCTTTAGTGACTGGCTTCTGTCACTTACCATCATGCTTTTGAGACTGGTCTAGGTTGTTGTTACCTATATCAGTAATTCATTCCATTTGATTGCTAACTAGTGTTCTCTGTTCATCCTGTTGAAGGACATTTGGGTTGCTTCCCATCTGGGGCAATTATAAATGAAGAGGCTATGAGCATTTATCTACAGGTCTTTGTGTGGCCACGTTTTAGTTTTTCTTATGTCAACACCTAGGCGTGGAGCTGCTATAAGGAAGTGTACACTTAACTTTATGAGAAACCGCCAAACTGTGACCCAAAGTGGTTGAACCCTTTTGTGTTTCCATCAGCACTTGGCATTGTCAGGGTTTTTTGTTTGTTTTTGTCATTGCACGTGGTACAGAGCAATAACTCATTGTGACTGGAGGCCCTGGGGGACGCAAGCAGTTAGGCACTTGACTACCATCAACTAGTTGAGAGCTGGAACCCACCCAGTGGCACCTCAAAAGACAGGCCTGGCAATCTATTTCCGAAAGGTCATAGCCTTGGCAATCCTACGGAGCAGCTCTACTCTGACACACATGGTGTTGCCATGAGTGGGAACTGACTCAACAGCAACTAACAAACGCAACAGTGTGATCTTAACTGGCATTTCCTGAACGCAGAGCCCACCCGGAGGTGCCCTGGAAGAAAGGCCTAGTGATCTACTTCCAAAAACCAGTCATTGAAAACCCGAGGGAGCACAGCTCTACTCTGATACCCACGGGGTCGCCCCGAGTGGGACCTGACTTCACCGCCACTGTCACACTGCTAGTTTGTTTTTTAATGTCTAACGATATCAAGCATCTTTTCTTGTGCCTGTCTGCCATCTGCATCTCTTCTTTGGTAAAGCGTGTTCTCTTTTTTTGTAATGTTTTTGAGGTACAATGCTGACTATTTTTTAAGCGCAGGAAAAATTATTTTCAGTATTTGACAATCTGATCATACGTCAAAATCAGGACACAGATGGTTACCTCTTTCTGCTCCATCAGTTTTGTCATTAAAAAGCTTCTCTTTTACTTTTCAAACACTAGCTTGTTTTGAGACGGCCAAATGGCAGATAACTTTATGCAGGAATTGAAAACAAATAAGCTTTCTTCCAACCTCATTATCAATTGTTTACTTCACAAATACCTGTTTTTTTAACTAGGTCTGAAGCTACCTATCTTCCTGGATTCCTCTAAATTTAGGCTCACCCCACTCAGATGCCAAAATACCAATGTTCGATGTAAATGTTCCCTGGAGCTGGTGAGAGGGAGGCACCACGTGGCTGGAAGGAGGGCTCAGTGGAAGGAGGAGAGGGTTGGAGGAGGTGCGGAGGACAGGGAAGGTGTCCTGGAGGTAACATCCAAGCTCAGTTTGCAAGGACAAGCCTGTAGGGCTGGCCAGATTAAAAGGGGGGTTGTTGTTGTTGGGTGCCCTCAAGTCAATTCCAACTCACAGTGACCCCATGTGACAGAGAAGGACTCTCCCATAGGGTTTTCTAGGCCATAATCTTTACGAAAGCGGATCACCAGGTCTTCCTCCTGCAGAGCTGCTGGGGGGGTTTGAACCCCCAGCCTTTCATTTAGCAGCTGAGTGCTTAACTGCTGAACCAAAAAACCAACAACTAAACCCATTGCCATCGAGTCAATTCCGGCTCATAGCGACGCTATAGGGCAGAAGAGAACTGCCCCATAGAGTTTCCAAGGAGCGGCTGGCGAATTCAAACTGCCGACCTTTTGGTTAGCAGCCAAGCTAGTAACCACTGAGCCACCAGAGCTCCTTTAAAGAGGGTTTGGGGTGGGGAAGTAAGTCCAGGTGGAGAGAACAGTCTAGGCAAAAGCAGGGAGGCGTGACAGCAGGGCGACACGGGACTCTGGAAGAAGTTCATCAGGTGTATTCTTAACAACAAAAAACAAATTAAAAAAAAAAAAGTTGACCAGAGTATACTGTTAACAAAACCAAAAACAAGTGGAGGGAAGGAGTGTGCTGTCTCATTAGCGGGAGAGCAACTAGGAGTATATTGTTGTTGTTTGCTGTTAGGTGCCGTCGAGTCAGTTCCAGCTCATAGCGACCCTATGCACGACAGAACCAAACACTGCCCGGTCCTGACCCATCTCCACAATCATTGTTATGCTTCAGCCCATTGTTGGCAGCCACTGTGTCAATCGACCTCATTGACGGTCTTCCTCTTTTCCGCTGACCCTGTACTCTGCCAAGCACGATGTCCTTCTCCAGGGACTGATCCCTCCTGACAACATGTCCAAAATACGTAAGACGCAGTCTCGCCATCCTTGCTTCTAAGGAGCATTCTGGTTGTACTTCTTCTAAGACAGATTTGTTCATTCTTTTGGCAGTCCATGCTATATTCAATATTCTTTGCTAACACAATTCAAAGGCGTCAATTCTTCTTCGGTTTTCCTTATTCATTATCCAGCTTTCACATGCATATGATGCGACTGAAAATACTATGACTTGGGTCAGGCGCACCTTAGTCTTCAAGGTGACATCTTTGCTCTTCAACACTTTAAAGAGGTCCTTTGCAGCAGATTTACCCAATGCAACGCGTCTTTTGATTTCCTGACTGCTGCTTCCATGGCTGTTGATTGTGGACCCAAGTAAAATGAAATCCTTGACAACTTTAGTCTTTTCTCCGTTTATCGTGATGTTGCTCATTGGTCCAGTTGTGAGGATTTTTGTTTTCTTTATGTTGAGGTGCAATCCATACTGAAGACTGTGGTCTTTGATCTTATTAGTAAGTACTTCAAGTCCACTTCACTTTCAGCAAGCAAGGTTGTGTCATCTGTATAACCCAGGCTGTTAATGAGTCTTCCTCCAATCTTTTTTTTTTTTTTAATAATTTTTATTGTGCTTTAAGTGAAAGTTAGTCTTCCTCCAATCCTGATGCCCTGTTCTTCTTCATATAGTCCAGCTTCTAGTATTATTTGCTCAGCATACAGGTTGAATAGGTATGGTGAAAGGATACAACCCTGACAAACACCTTTCCTGACTTTAAACCAATCAGTATCCTCTTGTTCTGTCCGAACAACTGCCTCTTGATCTTTGTAAAGTTTCCTCATGAGTACACCGGCAGTCTACTTCTGAAAAGCATTAGCCAGTGAAAACCTTATGACTAGCAGCAGAACATTGTCTGATATAGTGCTGGAAGATGAGCCGCCCAGGTTGTAAGACACTCAATAGATGACTGGGGAAGAGCTGCCTCCTGAAAGTAGAGTTGACCTTAATGACGTGGATATAGTCAAGCTTCCGGGACCTTCATTTGCTGATGTGGCACGACTCAAAATGAGAAAAAACAGCTCCAAACATCCATTAATAATCAGAACCTGGAATGTACGAAGTATGAATCTAGGAAAATTGGAAATCGTCAAAAATGAAATGGAACGCATAAACATTGATATCCTTGGCATTAGTGAGCTGAAATGGGCTGATACTGGCCATTTAGAATCTGACAATCATATACTCTACTACGCTGGGAGTGACAACTCGAAAAGGAATGGCGTTGCATTCATCGTCAAAAAGAACGTTTCAAGATCTATCCTGAAGGACGACGCTGTCAGTGATAGGATAATATCCATATGCCTACAAGGAAGACCAGTTAATACGACTATTATTCAAATTTATACACCAACCACTAGGGCCAAAGATGAAGAAACAGAAGATTTTTATCAGCTGCTGCACTCTGAAATTGATCGAACATGCAATCAAGATGCATTGATAATTACTGGCGATTGGAATGTGAAAGTTGGAAACAAAGAAGAAGGATCAGCAGTTGGAAGATATGGCCTTGGTGACAGAAACAATGCTGGAGATCAAATGATAGAATTTTGCAAGACCAGCGACTTCTTCACCGCAAATACCTACTTGCACCAACATAAACGGCAACTATACACATGGACCTCGCCAGATGGCACACACAGAAATCAAACTGACTACATCTGTGGAAAGAGAAGATGGAAAAGCTCAATCTCATCAGTCAGAACAAGGCCAGGGGCCGACTGTGGAACAGACCGTCAATTGCTCCTATGCAAGTTCAAGCTGAAACTGAAGAAAATCAGAGCAAGTCCACGAGAGCCAAAATATGACCTTGCATACATCCCACCTGAATTTAGAGATTATCTGAAGAATAGATTTGACACATTAAACACTAGTGACCGAAGACCAGACGAGTTATGGAAGGACATCATACATGAAGAAAGCAAGAGGTCATTGAAAAGACAGAGGAGTATATAGCTAGGTGTATATACATTTTTGTATGAGACTGACTTGGTTTGTAAACTTTCACTTAAAAAAAAAAGTTCCCCAGGAATGGGACACAGACGCGAGGTACACCCAGAGACGTAGCCAGGGGTGCAGTGGGGGTGGGGAGGAGCCCATGGTGAGAAATCACAAGGGTCAGGCCTCCATCCTACATGGGCGGAGATCCTGGGGGGAAGGGAAGGTGAAAGGGGCCCTCTGAGACTGGGGCTACAGTACGGGGACCGGGAGTGGGCAAGCTGGAAAAGGGAGCCACTCTGTCCTCCAGGTGGGCATGGGGGTTGGACCCGGCTCCTGGGCACCTGGGGCGGTCACCAGTTTGTGCTGCCCTGCTGCCTTCCCTGGGCCAGGCCTGCCAGGCCTGGAGGAGAGTGCTCCAGAGGCCATTCTGCCTTGGTGGGGACAAGCCAGGGGCCACAGTCCAGCCAGTAATGAAGCTCTGCCTTGAGCTGCCCCAGGAGCCTGCTGTCTGTCCTCTGAGGGATCTGAACCACTTCCACCCACAGTGCCCTTCACCCTGACCCAGAATGCCCCTAGCTGCCCCCCGCCCCCGGCCTCACCTCTCCCTTCAATCAGCCAGGCTTCTGGTTTCCCGGCCCAAGGGCCGGAGAACCCCATTTCAGACGAGCCTTAGTTCCGAAGTCAGCCGAGCCGAGTTACAGAGGTTCAGTGCAGAAACACCTGTGGAAATGGGCATTGGAGCAGAGACATGGGGCTCTGCCTGAAGCCCAGGGGTTCTGATTATAGGGTGGTGGGCAGGACTGTGCAAACAGGTCGCACCAGCTCCTTATCCTCCTGCCAGGCCTCTGGATGTACACAGTCCTGAGCAGCCTTTCCAGGGCCTTTCCCACCAGGACTCTGGACAATCCCTGCTTCTATGGCTTTACAGCTGCTGATTCTGGGCAACTCCTTTCCATGGAGCCCGGTGGGCAAAGGCAGCAGCTAAGCTGGGGATCTGGGAGCAGGCCAGCAAGGCCTCTGGTGAGCATGGCCAGTGGGCCGACCTGCAGCTGCTCCAAGCCTCTGGTTGCCGCTGTGCCTGCTTTCCAGCCTGGAGCTGGGTCCTGAGCAGGTGCTGCTGTCAGCAACAGGGCAGCCGGGAGGGAACTAACATCAACAACAATTACATACATACATATACGTGATCAGGAGCCCTGGTGGCACAAAGGTTAAAGTCTTGGCTGCTAGCCAAAACGTCAGTGGTTCAAACCCACCAGCGTCTCCACAGAAGAGACCTGGCAATTTGCTCTCATAAAGATTAAACCAAAAAAACCCACCGCTGTCAATTTTGACTCACAGTGACCCTATAGGACAGAGTAGAACTGCCCCATGGCATTTCCAAGGAGCAGCTGGTGGACTCAAACTGCCAACCTTTTGGTTAGCAGCTGTGATGGTTAAGATTGTGTGTCAACTTGGCTGGGCCGTGATTCTCAGCGTTTATATGTGATCACTCCCATGATTGAATCTGCTGTGTGTAGCCAATCAGTTGAAAGGGAGTTTCCTTGGGGGTGTGGCCTGCATCCAAACATAAGCAGACATTCTGGCTTTTTTGCTCTCTCTGGATCCTGCACTGCCTCCTGTTCGTCTGACCTCTGGCTCTTGGGACTTGAGCTCCAGCTTATCTGCAGACCTTGGGATTCCTCGATCTTCAGAGCCTGAGAGCGGAAGCCCTGCTCCCTGACTTGCCATTCTTGGGTTCACCAGTCTCTACCCTAATCCATGGACTTGGGACGTTCCAGCCTCTACAACTGCGTGACCTATTTCCTTGATGTAGATCTCTGAATATATTTATACGCTTTACTGGTTTTGCTTCTCTAGAGAACCCAGCATAAGACAACAGCCGAGCTCTTAACTGCTGCGCCACCAGGCCTGTAAAGATTACATCCTAGGAAACCCTGTGGGGCAGTTCTACTATCACATGGAGTTGCTATGTGTTGAAAATCAACTCAAGGGCACACAACAGATTAGATAAGAAAATTAAGGACTTCTGTTCAGCAACCGACAGGATGGGCAAAATGAATAGACAGCTTGCGAATATCGCCCAACTTCTAAAGTGCATGAGGGACTAAGATCTGGGATGTCCAGGAAGCCCTCCACACCCACATGAAAAAGGCAGGGCCCTCAGGAAGCCGGGGCAGGGTATGGACAGGCAAGTTCTAGGGGAAAAGGAAGCCTTAAGGCTGGCTCCTGGTCCGAGGAGCACCCATGAGAATAGTGCTCACTCTTTGCCCCCACAGACGCAGACACTAGAAAGCCCGACAGCCGGGGGTGCGGCGGTGGGCTGTGGGAGCCCTCACTGCAGACACTGGCAGGAAAGCATGCTTGGGCAGGCTTTCAGTTCAGGACTGAATTGTGTCCCCCAAAATTATGGGCTGTACATCCTCACCCTTATACCTGTGGATGCGACCCCACTGGGAACAGGGATTTACTGTTATGTTAACAAGGTCATGTCAGCGGAGGGTGTGTCTTAAACCAATCACTTTTGAGATGTAAAGAGCAGATGAGGCAGAGACAGAGAAGACGGATGCCACACCACGTCCATCTTCTCTGTCTCTAAGCAACAGAAGCTGAAAAGAGACAGACCTTCCCCCAGAGCCGGCGCTCTGAATTCGGACTTCCAGCCTCCTCAACAGTGAGAACGTAAACTTCTGTTGGTTAGAGCCACCGACCTGTGGTATTTCTGTTACAGCAGCACTAAGAAACTAAGACTCCTTCCGAGAACACCAGGCAGGACTCAGGGCTGTCGGCATTCACATATCCTACAACCTGGCATTTTTGGCCTGAGTTACACCCCCAAAGAAATGCTCACACGGGTCACAGGATACCAGCAGGCTTTCCATCAGGGCAGGTTTGTGGGGGCTGAAGGAGGCCCCTCAGTGGGGAATTCCAGTGTAAACAGGCTGGGTGCGCCAGCGTGACAGCCCAGGGAGAAAGGGACAGAATGACAGAGAGTGGGATGCCATGACGTACAGTGAAACTGTTCGCACATACAGCGAGGATACATAGTTGACAACACACGCTAGCGAAAAGCACGAGCTAAAGCCTCAGAGGGGGGAGGGACTAGGTATAAAAGTGGGAGGAGAGAGACACGGAAAGGGGTGGGTGTGAGACAATGAGCACCTAGGGCCTCCTACCTGCCCAGCTCCCGGCCCCCGGGTAAGGCTCGGCTCGTCTTCTCTGCAGAGGCTTCCCTGACACCCCCTGTCATTGCTGGAACACCAGGAGCACGTGCCTCTATCACCTGCACTTGCAGACGAGCAGGACCAACTGCCCACCGAGGGCTCGGTCCACCTGGGGGCCACAAGGACTCTTCCAAACACTGTTCCCATGCCCCTGCGACCCAGCGCGTCTTACACAGGTCACAAATCCCTTGTGCATGTTAGCCTCACCTCCCCTCTGGACTGCAGGCCCTGACTACACTGGGTGTTGTCATCATGGCACCATCACAATAGAGCATTCAATGCTGTGCCTGGCAGGTGCTGGCAGCAGGACACGTGCCACCCAGCTTCACATGTACTTTGCTCTGAATCTGCCTGTTCATACATACCCTTGCCCCACCTTCTCATGGGGCCTTAACCCTCAGGGCCATCCTGTGCGGGCTGCACCATTAGTGTCAACAGGCTTGAAGAGGTGAAGTCACCGTGATCATGCAGCCAGAAAGAGGAAGGGCCTGCTTTCCAGAACCTTCCAAAGTCTTCATGGGTAGATGTCAGGTAACATGTGTACTCCCAGCCAGTCCCATGAGTTCCAGAGAAGGCCACTGAGAGAGTTCCAGGCTGCAGGGCAGACTCCAGGCCCCGCTCAGGGCCCTCAACCCTGTGATAGACTAGGACCACTTGCTTAAGAGAGCCTTGACTTCACCTTTGATGTCCTCATGCTCTTTAACCTGTGACCCTGCAGGCCCAAGCACCACAACTGCTCCCTCTACACAATGGAGAGGAAGGTTCAAGGAGGCGCCAGCTGTGCGAAGCTGATCAAACAGAAGGAAAAGCCCCTGGTGGCATCCGTCCAGGCACACCAATGGAGTCAAAGTCAAGTGTTTTCACCTACAGCTTATCAAGTACACCAAGAGGCTACAGAATTTTCTGTCCAAGGATAAAAGATGACCCTTTTGGGACTCCTTAATTACAGTCCTGCAGATGGCAGCAAGATGGACTGCATGAGGTTGGGTATCCTGTTCGAGTCCCGCTAGCGAGGCCTCCTTCCCTCTGCCTGCTCTCACCAGGGGAGCGACACGGGTCTGGCCCTGCTCCAAGGTGTGTGGCCCTGTACAGCCTCTCTCCACATTTGGATTCTCTCAGGTGCAAGGTGGAGTCAGAGCTGAGCTATGTGGGGCATGTGTACTGGGAGACAGGGGTGTGCATCACAGGACAAGACATGGCCTCTCACCTTTTCGGGGGAGAGGATTAGATGACCTCTGAGAACCCTTGACAACTGCAGGGTTTCTAATTGAACAGAGGTCAGCTAATGCCACCCCTAAAATGTTTGTAACCTCTCAATTATTGAGGGTCTGGCATACCCTCTTGTCATTCACAGATACTTACTGAGTACCTACTGTGTGCCAAGGACTGGGCACGGCACTAGGAACATAATGGTGACCAAGCTGCAACAATGGGCTCCAGCATAGCAACGATTGTGAGCATGGCACGGGACCAGCACAGCAATGACTGTGAGCATGGTGCAGGACCACCACAGCAACGACTGTCAGCATGGCGCAGGACCAGCACAGCAATGACTGTGAGTATGGTACAGGACCACCACAGCAACAACTGTGAGCATGGTGCAGGACCACCATAGCAACAACTGTGAGCATGGTGTAGGACCACCACAGCAACGACTGTCAGCATGGCACAGGACCAGCACAGCCAATGACTGTGAGCACGGTGCAGGACCACCATAGCAATGACTGAGCATGGCACAGGACCAGCACAGCAACAACTGTGAGCATGGTGCAGGACCACCACAGCAACGACTGTCAGCATGGCGCAGGACCAGCACAGCAACGACTGTGAGCATGGTGCAGGACCACCACAGCAACGACTGTCAGCATGGCGCAGGACCAGCACAGCAACGACTGTGAGCATGGTGCAGGACCACCTCAGCAACGACTGTCAGCATGGCGCAGGACCAGCACAGCAACGACTGTGAGCATGGCGCAGGACCACCACAGCAACGACGGTCAGCATGGCGCAGGAACAGCACAGCAACAAATGTGAGGATGGCACAGGACCGGGCAGTGTTTCATCCTGTTGTACAAAGGGTCGCTATCAGTCAGAACCAACTTGATGGCGCCTAACAACAAACCATCATAGAATTTATCGGTCAGATAAATGAGACAAGTGAAGACGGTGACAAGTTCTGGGCAGGAACACTCTAGGTGGTCGGGAAGGCCTGGAGGAGGTGATGTTTGAGGTGGGAGTTGAGGGAACTTTGTGGGTGAGGCTGCTTTCTGAAGGTTGGAGCAGGATGTCCTGAGGCCCCAGAACATGGAGGCCTGCGATGCACCCCTCGGTGAAGCCTCACCTCTCCTGGTATCATTCTTACATGGACTGACATGTTAAAATGGTGAGTTTCGAGCACTGGAACGGTGCTTCTGTTCCTCTCCATCCACCACACCAGGCAGACAGAGGGCGCCCCACAGACATTTCTCAACATCTGATGTGGTGCTAGGAGCCCGGACTTCCCTTCCACATGGAGAAGAGGTGACTGGGACACTGCTGAGAGAGCTCAGTTAGAGGCACAGGCAATGCAGTAACTTGTGAGCCTTTATTTCTCAAGTTCTTAGTCCCGTGAGCCCCCACGCATCTGTCAGTTAATATGACTATTATTTAAATTTACACACCAATCACTGAGACCAAATAAGAAGAAACTGAAGACTTTTACCTTACCAACTTCTACAGTCTGAAATTGATGTAATCGGTCTGTAATCAGGATGCACTGATAATTAATGGTGATTGGAATGTGAAAGTTGGAACCAAAGAAGGATCTGTGGTTGGAAAAAATATAGCCTTGGTGATAGAAATGATGCCGGAGATCACATGGTAGAATTTTGCAAGACCAATGACTTCTTCATTGCAAATACTTTCTTTCACCAACATAAACGGTGACTATATACATTAACCTCGCCAGATGGAATACACAGGAATCAAATCAACTACATCTGTGGAAAGGGACAATGGAAAAGCTCAATATCATCAGTCAGGATAAGGCCAGGGGCTAATTGCAGAACAGATCATCAACTGCTCATATGCAAGTTCAAGCTGAAACTGAAGAAAATTAGAACAGATTGACGAAAGCCAAAGTACAACCCTGAGTATGTCCCACCTGAATTTAGAGACCATCTCAAGAATAGATTGGACGTGTTGAACACTAACGACCGAAGACCAGTTGAGTCGTGGAATGACAGCAAGGACATCATACATGAAGAAAGCAGGCGGTCATTAAAGAGAAAAGACGAAAATGGATGTCAGAAGAGACTCTAAAACTTGCTCTTGAACATTGAGTAGTTAAAGCAAAAGGAAGAAATGATGAAGTAAAAGAGCTGAACAGAAGATTTCAAAGAGCAGCTCAAGAAGACAAAGTAAAGTATTATAATGACATGTGCAAAGACCTGGAGATAGAAAACCAAAAGGGAAGAACACGCTTGGCATTTCTCAAGTTGAAAGAACTGAAAAAAAAATTCAAGCCTCGAGTTTCAATACTGAAGTATTCTATGGGGAAAATATTGAACAACGCAGGAAGCATCAAAAGAAGATGAAAAGAATACACACAGTCAACTGTGCCAAAAAGAACTGGTCGATGTTTAACTATTTCAGGAGCTAGCATATGATCAGGAACCAATGGTACTGAAGGAAGAAGTCCAAGCTGCACTGACGGCACTGGAGAAAAACAAGGCTCCAGGAATTGACGGAACACCACTTGAGATGTTTCAACAAATGAATGCAGCCCTGAAGTGCTCACTCATCTATGCCAGGAAATTTGGAAGACAGCTAGCTGGCCAACCAACTGAAGAGATGCATATTTATGCCTATTCCCAAAAAGGTGATCCAACAGAATGTGGAAATTATCACACAATGTCATTAATATCACATGCAAGTAAAAGTCTGCTGAAGATTATTCAAAAGTGGCTGCAGCAGTATATCAACAGGAAACTGCCAGAAATTCAAGCCGAATTCAGAAGAGGACGTGGAACTAGGGAAATCATTGCTGATGTCAGGTGGATCCTGGCTGAAAGCAGAGAATACCAGAAGGATGTTCACCTATGTTTTATTGACTATGCTAAGGCATTCGACTGTGTGGATCGTAACAAATTATGAATAACACTGTAAAGACTGGGAATTCCGAAACACGTAATTGTGCTCATGATTAACCTTTACAGAGATCAAGAGTCAGTCATTCAAACAAAACAAAGGGATACTGCGTGGTTTAAAGTCAAGAAAGGTGTGCGTCACGGTTATATGCTTTCACCATACTTATTCAATCTGTATGCTGAGTAAATAACCCAAGCTGGACTATGTGAAGGAGGCATCAGGATTGGAGGAAGACTCTTTAACAACCAATGTTATGCAGATGACACAACCTTGCTTGCTGAAAGTGAAGAGGACTTGAAGTACTTACTGATGAAGATCAAAGACCACAGCCTTCAGTATGGATTGCACCTCAACATAAAGAAAACACAAATCCTCACAACTGGGCCAATGACCAACATCATTATAAACAGAGAAAAGACTAAAGTTGTCAAGGTTTTCATTTTACTTGGATCCACAACCAACAGCCATGGAAGCAGCAGCCAGGAAATCAAAGGGCTCACTGGGCATATCTGCTGCAAAAGACCTCCTTAAAATGTTGAAAAGCAGCGATGTCACTTTGAAGATTGAGGTGCACCTGACCCAAGCTACGCTGTTTTCAATCGCCTCATATGCATGTGAAAGCTTGACAATGAATAAAGAAGACCGAAGAAGAATTGATGCCTTTGAATTGTGGTTTTGGTGAAAAACATTGAATATACCATGGACTGCCAAAAGAGCAAACAAATCTGTCTGGGAAAAGTACGAGCAGAAGGCTCCTTAGAAGCAAGGATGGCAATACTATGTCTCACGCACTTTGGACATACCATCAGGAGGGATCAGTCCCTGGACAAGGACATCATGCTTGGCCAAGTAGAGGGTCAGTGAAAAAGGGAAAGATTCTCAATGAGATGGATTGACACAGTGGTTGCAACAATGGGCTCAAGCATAATAAGGATGGCGCAGGACCAGGCAGTTGTTCATTCTGTTGTACATAGGGTTGCTATGAGTTGGAACCAACAATAACGATCCCATGAGTCACAAGAGCTCTCCCCACAACAGATAAAAAGAATATATTCTCGTGAGTCATCAGATAGTAGCTCCACGGTGAAATGAGAAACCAACACCTTTCTGTCAGTCTAGAAAGAGTCACTTGGGCACTAACTGCAAGAGGACCTCACGGTTCCTTACTTTAGCTCCATCAGCTTACCCCTAAAGCAGGCTGGGAGGCTCCATGGCTGAGCCCCTTCTTCCCACAGTGAAGTCCCTACATCCTCACCCACGTGCCCTGTGGTGTACGTGGCAGACGCTGTATCCTGTACACACCTGCAGGTGTGTGTGGCTGCAGGGCCTCCGACCTCAGGCTACTTTCTTACAACTACCCCAACCTGTCCTCGAGGTCTTCCCTTCAAAGAGGGATGACCATGGATCTTAGGGCTGTAAGATGTGTGCTGTGCACCCGAAAACACCACGGTTGGGGTCGTCTACAGAAAATCATCCGGTCTGCCACAGCTCGCTCTCCGCAGCCCTCGTTTCTACAGGATTCCAGCTTCCCCAGCTGCCCAACCTTCCTTCCAGCTCATCTACCACCTGGGCTCCCAACTTGCCCCGTTCCTGCTCGGAGGACCTAGGAGCCCCTCATCATGGTACTTGCCTGAACCACCCATGTGGGACCGACACCTAACCTCACTGGGGCTCCTTACGTGCAAACAGGGTAACGCCGTTCACCGTGCAGGGCCCCAGACAGTTAGCGATGGCGGATGGGAAGCTTCTTGCCAGACCTGGCACTGCAGCTGCTGGTTGTGTGGTATTGTTAACGGCCTCAGTTTCCCACACAATCCTGAGTGTGATCTGAGAGCTCCCAGCGTGGCTCTGACCAGCACTGGTCCCATAATTTCCTCGAGGCCCCACTCCTGTCCCCACTCCTGGGTTTCAGTTCTTGCCCCTGACACTAACAGGCCCACCCTCTGGTCCTGGGATCTGTCTTCATCAAGTAGGAGAGGGAAGGCAACAAGGCCCACTTTCCTGCAAAGGCAACCCTTGCTCTTGATAGTTTAAAAGCACAAATCCCAGATTCCAACCACTTTAAAGATCAATTGGGCTATCCATCTTTAATCCAAATGTTCGAACTGACTAAACCCAAACATGGATGAAACAAAGCCAAGAATTCCAATTCTCAGATCCTACCTCCAAAGGCTGCCCACATAAAACAAATGCTGTGGAAAGGAAAGCGGCGTTTAAACAAAGTTGTTTTAGAAACAAGCTCCTCCTGCAAGGCTGGTCCCTCAGATTCCAGGTCTCTGTGGCTGCAAGGCCCTGTGGACTTGTTCATGCACACAGCTGTGCCCTGCCAGCATGCCATCGCCCCTAAGGCCCCACCCTGGGGAGCGTTCCATCTGTGCACTGTCTCACTCACTCACGCAGTCTCTCACCTACTCATTCTCTCACTCACTCTCCCACTCTCACTCACTATCTTACTCAATGCTCACTCCTCACTCCTCTCACTCACTACCTCACTCAGTCTCTCACCCACTCTCTCGTTCTCTCAGCCACTCACTCTCCCACTCTCATTCATTATCTTACTCATGGTCACTCACTCACTTTCTCACTCCTCACTAAGTCTCTCACTCACCTTACTCTTTCTAACTTGCTCATTATCTCTCACTCACTCATGCTCACTCATTCACTCACTAATTCTCTCACTCTCTCATTATCTTACTCTCATTCACTCACTCTCACTCACTCTCTTACTCTTGGTCTCTCACCCACTTCCACTCTCTCACTCTCACTCACTGTATGCTCACTCACTCTCACTCCCTTACGCTCACTCACTCCTCTAAGTCTCTCACTCTCATTCACTTTCTCATTATCTTACTCGCTCTCTCACTCTCACTCATTATCTTACTAGGCTCGCTCACTCTCTCACACTCACTCTCTTACTCTCACTCACTCTCACTCTCTTACTCATTATCCTCTCACTTTCTCATTCTCATTCACTCTCACTCTCTAAGTCACTCTCACTCACACTCTCACTCATTTTACTCTCACTCAGTCTCTCACCCACTTCCACTCACTCACTCATCATATACTCACTCCCTTATGCTCACTCTCACTCACTCACTAAGGCTCTCACTCACTAACTCACCCATTATCTTACTACATTCACTCTCACGCTCTTACTCTCACTCTCATTCACTCATTGTCTTTCACTATCTCACTCTCACCCATTCACTCACTAAGTCACTCACTCACACTCACTATCTTACTCTCATTCACTCTCTCCCACTCTCATTATCTTACTCTTATTGTCTCAGTCTCTCACCCGCTCACTCACCCATTCTCACTCTCAATCTACCACTCTCACTCACTCCTTATCTCTCCCTTACTCTTTCTCTCACTCACACTCTCACTCATTATCTTATTCACACTTACTCTCTTATGCTCACTCCTCACTCTCATTATCTCACTCACTCTAACTCATTATCTTATGCTCACTCTCACTCTCATCCACTCATTATCTTACTCTCACTCTCAATCACTCACTCACTGTCTTACTCTCACTCACTGTCGCTCTCTTACTCTCACTCACTCTCACCCATTATCTTAATCTCAGTCTCTCACTTTCACTCATCTCACTCACATTCTCACTCTCACTCACACCCACTCACTCTCACTTGATCTTACTCTTTCACTCTCATTAACTTTCTCACTCATGATTACTCTCTGTCACTCTATCACTCACTCTCATTAACTCTATCTTACTCACTCACACTCAGTCCCTCTCACTCTTACTCACATTCTCACTTATTCTCACACAGTCTCTCACTCGTTATCTTACTCTCACACTCACTCACACTCACTCCTCACTCATTCACTCTCACTTTCTCCCTCTTACTCATGCTCTCACTCTCTCTCATTCACTCCTCACTCACCTTCTCACTCTCACTCACTTACTCTCTCGCTCTCAATTAGTCACTCACTCTCACGCTCTCACTCTCTCTTTCATGCTGTCTCTCAGTTTCACTCTCTCACGCTCTCTCCCTCTCTCACTCACTCCACACTCGCTCATTCACTTTCTCAGTCTCACTGATTCACTCTCTCGCTCTCACTCATGGTCTCACTTGCTTACTCTCACACTCATGCTCTCATTCACTTACTCTCACTCTCACATTCACTTTCTCACACTCACATTCTCATTCACTTACTCTCTCATCACTCTCTCTCATTCATCACTCGCCCTTTGGCAAAGTGCCAGGAAGCCATAGGCGCCCAATCCATGGCTGTTGAGTGGCTAGGCCACTGCCCTCTGTGGTCGCCCCTCACACTTAGGTTGGGTGCTGTGATGGATGGGACCTCGCTGCTGCCGAGGGCTGCCATCCATGGGGATGGCAGGATCACCATCCTAGATCTATAAACAAGTGTTCCCTACAGGCTGGCAAGGACAGCAGGGTCATCATCCCAGGTCTATGAGGAAGCGATCCCTGTAGGTCAGCAGGGCCAGCAGGGTCATCATCACTATGGGTTGCTTTTGTATCATTGGGTAGGACTGTGTGATAGGGTAATTGTAGCCCACCAAAGGGGCTAGTCAGTTTTGCCATCCCACTGGGCTTGAAATGAGCCGCACTAGAGGTGGGAAAGAGAAGATACTACCACCACCAAGAAAGAAGAGCCAGCAAGTCTTTTGGACCCAGGATCCCTGCCCTGAGAATCTCTTGGAAGCAGGGGACATAGAGAGTGAGCTGTAACCCTGAAGAGGCTGAGAAGCTGTGGCAGGAGAGATGCAGTATCAGGAGATGGTGTGGTGGGCTTCCTGGTCCACAGAGAGAGAAAGCTGAGTGCCTTTGGGCAGAGGCCTAGGGCCAGAGAGAGGCATGCCTACAGCATGGCTGGGAAGAGGCTGTCCTAATGGAAGAACTGTATCCTGAGCATTTCTGAACCTGAACTTTTTACTTCCTTAATAAACCCCATAATCGTGAGCAGGGTGTGTGAGTTCTGTGTGGCCACTGCAATGAATTAACGAACCCGGCAGAGAAGCAGAGAGTGCCACTGGAGGAAGGGCTGGTGTCAGAATTGGTAAAAATTGCTCGCGGAGGAGGAAACTGCACCACTGGGTTAACCACCTGGGTGCCGCTTCTGGCCCGTCAGCCACACAAGGACAGGGGCTGCCTCTGTCACGTCCACCTCTGGCTCTTGAGCTCAGTGCTGGCACGCAGCGGGGGCTTGGTCCACACAGGCTACACTGATCAACAAACAGGGAGAAGATGGCTTGGATGGAAGCCATGTCACCATGAGAAACACCTCCAGGACTGGGCAGAGGCTGGTCTAACGCCAGCATCACGGTCAACGTCTAAATGCTGGCTTCTAGCTTCAACTGTTTGCAGCTTGGTGAGCGTGAGGGTGGCTCTGGCTCTGCGTTGCCAGTGCCCTTTGCACAGTATGGCATTCAGCGTTGTTGCTGTTCTGTGCCGTCGAGTCGATTTCATCTTACGACAACCCTGTGACAGAGCAGAACTGCCCCATAGGGTCCTCTTGGTTGTAATCTTTAAGGAAGCAGGTCGCCAGGCCTTTCATCTGCAGAGCTGCTGGGTGGGTTTGAACCGCCAACTTTCGGTCAACTGTTTGCACCACCGGGCACACAAAAGGGACTTCTATGCTCAAAGGCGGGGGGCGGGTGGCTGGGTGCACAGCAGTTACCACCTGGTCCCCCAGGAGCTTTGGTCCAGTGTGTCCCCTTAAGGAGCCTGGGTTCCCGCAGCTGTGGGGATGCCATCCAGTCCCTGAAGACACTGGACCCACAGGAGACTCTCTGTAAGCAGAATGGACCCAGCTGGGCAGAGCCCATCCTCAGGGCACCTGCAGGGCACCTGCTGGGTGGCTGGTTCTGGCTGGCTGCCACAGGTTGTAGAGTTTGTCGCTTTTGTTTTCAGCTTATGCCTTTGATATACACTATCTACAGCATTGCGTTTAGCCCCTGCACTCACTCATTCCTGGAAAAAATCAAATCATGCTTTGAGCGGGGAAGGGAAAGCATCATTTGTCACTTTTGTCTGTTTTATTCATGCTGTACCCCCGGGGCCCAGAATAGGGTCTGGCACATAGTATGTGTTTCCTATATTTATTGAGAGAATGATTTCTTCTTGGTATCATGGTTATCTGTTCCTGGAGTACGATCCTGGGAAAACTGTATTTTTTTTCCATTGGCTTAAAGAAAATTCACAAAAATACAACTCATTCTAAAAAGGGGGGTAGAAAATATCTCTTAAGAATGGTCCTCAGCAGCTTGGTTCAGGAAACCCCAGAAAGGTCAAATGCAACTCTCTTAAAAAGAACAGAAAGAACCTTGAACAAACGTTACATAACGTTTGCCAACAGATGCGGCATTTCTATATTGTGTGCAACATAGTGGGGATAAAAAGTTTCTGCCAGCAGAAGGAAAGAGTGCCACACATGATCTTAGGCTCTTGGCAGATGTCATCTATAACTTTTACAGCCATCCTGGGAAGCAGGGATTCTAGGTTATCACTTAGGGAACTGAGCAGGTTACCAAACGTTCCTGAGCCCTCAGAGGCCATACCAGGCAGAGGGTGGAGCTAGGGTCTGAACCCAGGTATGACTGCTTCTGCATACTGAAGCACTGGCATTTAAATGTGCAGCAGGGATTGCAAAGGAACCACTCGCTTTTACAAGGAGCACTCAGGAGATAGAGCAGGTGGGAGAGGTAGGTAGAGCCTGACTCCTGGGCCCAAATCCCAGCTCCACCACCTACCACCTATGTGAAGTTGGACAAATCCCAAACCATCCTAAGCCTCAGTTCTCCTGCCTGTAAAATGGGGATCATGAACTCAGAAGGCGGTTGTTAAGGCTTGAGAGCACCCACATGAGCCAGAAGCAGGGCTGGACACAGAGTGAGCACGTGATAAACGCCAGCTCTGGTGCTGCGTTCTAAACCTCTCACTGTAGGTCGACATGCAGTGCAGTAAATTATATGGCCTTTCTAGCTATGGTCTTGTAACTCCCACAAAATGACTGGCTGCGACTATGCAAATTGAGTGACTTACGGTCTACCAAGGGGATCAGTCAGTTTATTACTCAAATTGAGTGACTGTGGCCTACCAAAGAGATTGGTCAGTTTGTGGTCCTGGTGGGAGGACCATGCCTGGAAATTAACAAGGAGTAGGCTTACGTAAGGACCAATTCCACAGAGGCTGACCTCACCACCATTAAAATAGAAGAGTCTGGAGCAGAGTGCATCCTTTGGACCAAGGACCTGGAGTCCCTGCGCTGACAGACTCTTAGACTTAGAAGAGAACTTTAACACTGAAGATGGCGTGAAGCGGCAGCAAGCATGGCAGAGCCTGGCAGCAGAGAAATAGCAGCAGCAGTACAAGCGGCAGGAACCAAGAGACCAACACGAGACAGCTGCAGTGGGCTTGCCAATTCAGGAGCAACAGAGAGCCCAGTGCCTTCGGGCAAGAAGCTTGCTGGCAAGGTAGAGTGCCTCCACGCACTTATCAGCAGAGCTAAGAGAGAACTGTAACCCTTGTCCAGGCAGGGCAGAGGCCTGAGTGTGCCCTGTGCAGGGACTGTCTCGAAGGACCCTATGCATGGGTCTTCCCAAAGCAGGACACAGCTGGCGCAAAGGCCAGCAAGCCCAGCAGCAAAGCAGAAGCCTCGGAAGCTGTACAGGTCCCCAAGCAGCATGGTGGCAGCCAGAGGCAGTGGTGATGTGAAGATAGCATCTAACATCTGACCTGAACCACAGCACACCTGCCCAGTGACATAAGAATGAACATGTGCAAAAGGACAAATGTTGTATAAGACGACTATTGTAAGAACTCAAGAAAAGGTTTAAACACAGAAGAAAACAATTTTTGATGGTTACGAGGGTGGGGAGGGAGGGAAGGAGAGGGGAATTCACTAACTAGACAGTAGACGAAAATCATCTTAGGTGAAGGGAAGGACAACACACAATACAGGGGAAGTCAGCGCCACTGGACTAAACCAAAAGCTAAGAAGTTTCCTGAACACAACCAAATACTTTGAGGGACAGGGCCTGGGTACCATAGTTTCAGGGGACATCTAGGTCAAATGGCATAACAGTTTATTAAGAAAATGTTCTACATCCCACTTTGGTGAGTGGCATCTGGGGTCTTAAAAGCAAGCAAGTAGCCATCTAAGATACATCAATTGGTCCCAATTCGCCTACAGCAAAGGGGAATGAAGAACACCAAAGACACAAGAAAAATATTAGCCCAAGTAACAAAAGGGGCCACATAAACCAGAGACTACATCAGCCTGAGACTGGAAGAACTAGATGGTGCTTAGCTACCACCAATGACCACCCTGACAGGGAACACAACAGAGAGTCCCTGACAGAGTAGGAGAAAAGGGGGGTACGGAACTCAAATTTTAGTAAAATGACAAGAATTAACGGTCTGACTGAGACTGGAGGAACCCTAGAAGACATGGCCCCCAGACTCTCTGTTAACCCAGAACTAAAACCATTCCCAAAGCCAACTGTTCAGACAAAGAATAGACTGGACCATAAGACATAAAATGATATTCGTGGAGAGTATGCTTCTTAGTTCAAACAGATACATGAGAATAAGTAGGCAGCTCCTGTCTGGAGGCAAGATGAGAAGGCAGAAAGGGACAGGAGCTGGGTGAATGGACAAGGGAAATCCATGGTGGAAAGGAGGAATGTGCGGTCATATTATAGGGAGAGCCACTAGGGTCACATAACAATGATCCCAGATGTGTATAAATTTTTGTATGAGAAACTTGAGCTGTAACCTTTCACCTAAAGCACAATTAAAAAAAAAAAAAAGAATGGACATGGGTAATTTGATATTTTCAATCACCTCATATGCATATGAAAGCTGGGCAATGAATAACAAAGATCAAAGAAGAATTTACGCCTTTGACTTACGGTGCTGGCGAAGAATGTTAAATATACCATGGACTGCAAAAGAACAAACAAATCTGTCCCGGAAAAAGTCCAGCCATAATGCACGTTAGAAGCAAGGGTGGTGAGACTGTATCTCCCAAACTTTGGACATGTTATCAGGAGGGACCAGACCCTAGAGAAGGACATCATGCTTGGTAAAGTAGAGGGTCAATGAAAAAGGGAAAGACCCTCAATGAGATGGACTGACACAGTGGCTGCAACGATGGGCTCAAGCATAACAATTGTGAGGATGGCACGGGATCAGACAGCATTTCGTTCTGTTGCACACAGGGTCACTGTAAGTCGGAACTGACAGGACACCATCTGTTGCATGTAGGGTCGCTGTGAGTCGGAAGCGACACAACACCACCTAACAGCAAGAGGTTCACCTTTTGAAAATGTGCTGTTATTGCTTAATGTTTGCTTTCTAGAAATGATAATAATGGCTTTCACTTGGCCAACATTGTCTAAGTGCCTAGTGTGTCTGGCTGTAGCACCCATAGCACCCATAGATACCAGTGGTAGATACCAATGGGTGCATGTGCCTCATTCCTAGCAGTCTTATGGCTGCCTGCAAGCTTGAGGCAGAGTCTGGCTGCATGTACAAGGTACACAGACATATGCACACACATGGCCACAGAGAAGTACACAGGCCAGGAGTACACAGCTGTGTGTCTGCAGCTCGATACACTCTTACAGTGCGCTCATACAGGCCTGGGGTATAGCAGAGGGTCTAAAGCCACTGCTCTCCCATGCTGGCAGCCCACGGTGGTGCACCCCCTCAGGAGGGGAGCCTCTTCTGCATCCCCATGGCATTTGAGCTGCACCGTTTGTGGGTCACTCTTGTTTGTTTTATTCATGCTGTACCCTTGGGGCCTAGAATACGGCCTGGAATGTAGTGTGTGTTCTTCATATTTACTGAGAGAATGATTTTCTCCTGGTATCATGGTTATCTGTGCACTTACTTTAATTCTGAACATTTGGCTGAGCAGGGCGTGTCTTAGGACTCTGCATGAAGCCCCAGACTTGCTCCGATCGCTAGCCCACTCAGCCTGGCAGCCCTGTGAGAACAGGTTGAAAACGGCAAGGGAGGCTAATGCCCTCATCCTTGCTCATTGTTCAGCAGATACTCAGTTTCTGGCTGAAAGAATGAATTAATGGTTATATTTAGACACTTTGGTAAAATTCAGGTGCAACCCTGGCCTCACAGGAGCTCCATCTCAGCACAGCGGGGCACAGATGATGCACTAGGTCGGGGCTGCCTGCATGCAGGCAGTCACAGCAAGTCCACCCAGCTCTGTGTATGTGGGGGGCGGCTGACGCGGGGGACAGGCAGAGAGCACACGGAGCGACCCCTGCTACAGCACAGCCCCCTTATATGGATTTTTACACGCCTCTGACCCCTCCCGTGGCACTCACCCGGCTATGCTGTAAGCTTAGGGCCTGCCTCCCCCACAACAATAGGGCTCTGGGAGGGGAGACTGCAAGCCCACCTTGGGACCCCAGGACTTGGCTGGGGGCCAGGACTGTGGCAGGTGCCAAATCAGCCTTTGTGGAAAACATGCAATGGGGCACCAGCATCTTCTAATGTTACCTATAGAATCAATCTAAAAAAAAAACCAGTCTTGCTGGTCCGAGAGAGAATGGAAAAGCCCTGGGAGTACGGCCCGCGGACACCTTTTTAAGTCAGTTACTGAAGTCACTCCTGAGGCTCACCTTCAGTCAAAGATTAGACAGGTCTATAGGGCCATCAATAACACGTGCGGGGAACGTGCTTTATAGTGCAAGCATGTATACAAGACTAAAGGACACACCAGCCTAACAGCAAAGATGAGAAGGCAGGAAGGGACAGGAAAACTGGATGAATGGAAACAGGGATCCCGGGGTGGAGAAGGCGAGAGTGTTGACACATCACAGGGTTGGCAACCAATGTCACAAAACAATTTGTGTATTAACTGTTTAATGAGAAACTAATTTGCTCTGTAAACTTTCGCCTAAAAAAAAGCGCAATTAAAAAAAAAAAAGGAAGCACTGGTCTCTAAGAATGGGAAGGGTACACTGTCTCAGACAAATCACGGATGTGTGTTCAGATGTTCTCATGTGACGTGGAGTCCCTGAAGTTCTCTGACGGCTGGGAGAGGGGTCAGATGTGGCCAAGCCCAAGAGGAACCAGCCTGTGTCAGCAGCTGAAAGTGCCTGCAGGTGGAGGGCCTTCCCTGAAGGATGCCGTGAATATTGCAGGGCACGGTCATCGCCTGCTCTCTGGGCTAACATTCCCGAACGCTTTACTGAAGGCAATTTATGTCCTCTTCACCGGCGAGTGTGCTTCACTGCTGAGGCTCTCTGTGCCCACAGGAGTGCAGGGCAGGTCAGAGCCAGTCTGGGCTCCTCCAGCAAGACATGGGCTCTGCTGACACACCCCGACAACAGCTGAGCAGAAGGCCTGCCTTGGAAACTTCGATGAGGCAGAGTCCGGCCCAGTTCCCGAAATCAGCACCGTTTGCCTCCCAGCCTGGGCCCCACTGGAGCCTTCCACAGATGGGGCAGTGGCCCTCAGTCCTGCTGGGGACAGACATACCAGTTCCATCACGTTTCTGGAGTCTGCTAAGGGCAGAGAGAGGCCAGGCTTTCCTTCCCTAGGAAGCGCTGATGAACCTGGAAAAGCCCGTGGCCTACAGTCCAGCTCTCTCTGCAGACCACCCTCCAGAGCCACAAAAAAGACCCAAATCAAGGCCTGAAGCAGAGGACGCAGTGGGAGGGTCCATGGGCTCCGGGAGCGAACCAGGAAGACTTGCCAGAATCAATGGCTAAGGAAGGGACACATCTGGGGGACAGATGCCTCTTGGTCTGAAAATACCTAATCCCACATGACCTCCACCTCATTCCAAAAGAGGCCCTTCCCTCCAAAGAGGCCAAGTTCCTCGTGGCCCTCTGCAGGACCATGCTCATTCCAGCCTCCAGACTGCTCCTGCCTGGACTGCGCCCTTCTCCCTGCTCCCAAGCCGACTCAAGGCCAGCTCAAGCTTTACCTGCCCCATGACGCCTTCTCCGGTTACTCCAGCCAGAATGTCCGTGTTCCCAGAGTCAGCCTGGCCTGACGGTGCCCACGCTCCATGAGGGCCACTGCCCTCTCTCCTCCCAGCTATGTCATACTCCCCTCAGTGCGAGAATGGGGCCCCCACCCCGTCCTCCTCTTATTTTTTCAATCTTTTACAAGAGTGTTGGGCAACCCGGGAAGTGTCCCCCAAGCACCCACTAGAGACTTACACTTCACATTACGTCCCCAGTGGGTCACATCTCCTCCCACAGCACAGGGTCTGCTCACTCCCTCAGGGAACTAACGCTCACTCACACGCTGGCCCCGCCCACCCTCCAAGGCTCCCTTCCTGCCTCATCCCCAGGGGCCTTCCATTCCTCCTGCATGGGCCCAGCAGATCCTACAGCACCCAGTGAGATGAGTACACACGCTGCACTTCCCTGGAGAGCTCGCCTCTAAATGTCACCGCCAAGGGCCCCGAGAGGGCAGGGCACACAGCCAGTGGCAGAAAAGAGCTGTGGAGTGAGCTTACGGATCCACCCACTCCAGTTAGTATCTTCTGGACAGAAGGAGTAAAATGAGGCACAAAAGACCATTCCATCTCGAGACCACAGGTTGTCTTTAGATTTGTGCGGCCCAGTGGGGTCTGCCAGTGGGCAGTTACCTCCCATGGGCAAAGGAGGAGCCTGCTGGCAGCACCAAGAGACCCCTGAGCAGTCCTTCCTCCATTCAGCGAGCATCCCTGGGAGGATGCCCCCTTGATCTGATAAAAAAAGCCACAGGATAATGTCAGGGACACCAAAGATGAGCAGAGCCTGCTGCCTAGAAAGTCAACCCCTTTGTCTTAGCTTCCTTCACACCAAAGGAGGTATTCTCAACTACTGACACAGTGAGGAGAATTCAGGGGAGGGCATGACTAGACTTGTTAAAGTGACTTGACTTAATGGACATGTACTGACAGCTTTCACCTAATTTTTTTTTTTTTAATAAGCAGTTGAGGACTTGTGTAATGGCGCTACATTTAGCTACTCAATTTTTCCAGAGCAGCTGCTGCCACGCGCTGATAATCACGACGCTGCCAAGCGCACCTGCAGGAGCAGACTGTATGTTGTGTGCATGCTGACGACCCCCATCTCCCCACAAGGAGGAACAGAGAGCACCCCTTGGAGACCTGTCCCCACGCCCATGTATGAGCTCCCTGAACCTTCACAACAGCGTGATGTTTGTACTATTACCACCCCCAATACAGATTAGGAAACTGAAGCAAAGCTTGCCCAAAGCCACACACAGGTGGCAAGTGACGATGGCAGGATTTGCACCCAGGCCACCTGTTGCCTCTTGCGGTCGGTCACTCAGGAGCACATGTCCTGTGGGCTTATCTCCTCGGCACCAGTGCCTCAGTACCAGATGGCAGTGTCACTCAACTACAAAGCAGAAAGTGGCCCCTTGACTCTAGCTATAGCTAGCTGACATTATCACAAGCTGGGCCCACCTTCCTGTCAACCTGGGCTCTGGTAACCTGTACCTGGGGCTGGGGCAGAGAGCAGCCCGACTCCCAGCACTGTCCCAGAGGTACCCCCAAACTGCTTCTCACAACTGCCAGTTCCCAGAAAGCTTCATCCCTCCTGCCACGCTGTGAGAACGCCCCTAACGGAACCAGGGAGCACCTGCCGCCCAGCTCTGGCGACACATCTGTGACTGCTGCTGTTCCCGTCACTCCCACTGTCTTGTGTGACAGTTTCCCCGGCCAGATGCTCCAGTCTGGTCACTGAAATGGAAGCCTGACCCGTACCCACCCACCATGCTTTCCAGTTGGCATTCGCTCTCGCAGACACTGGCTCTATGAATGAGGGCAGGGACGTGGCCGGTCACAGTCCCCACTACCCAGGCTTAGAGCTGGTTCATTCCTGTTCTATCCCTGCTGAGAATCCGCACTTCCACCTCAGACGTATGGCATCAGAATCTCCAGTTTGACAAGATCACCAGGCGATTCTCGTATGGAATAAATTTTGAGACCCATTGCTCTACGATTGGTCCCTAACCAGCAGCAGCAGCATTGCCTGGGAACTGGTCAGAAATGTAAATTCTTAGCAGGGGTTTGAACCAGAAGGAATTGTAGAAGCTCTGCCCCCTGCAGCCTCAGTGCCTGGCACACAGTAAAACCAAAACACCGGTTGCCACAAAGTCGATTCCAACTAATAGTGATCCTATAGGACAGAGTACAACTGCCCCATCGGGTTTCCAAGGAGTGGCTGGTGGATTCGAACTGCTGACCTTTTGGTTGGCAGTCGTAGCTCTTAACTACCGCACCACTAGCACACAGTAGCCGCACAATAAATCGACACTTAATACAACAAACTATTCGCTAAAAACCAGCAAAGTCCTTTCCCCCAGTGTACAGGAAGGAAAAGCATTGATGGAACCTTAAGCCCCTTGCCTATCTCTTTTTAAACATTGGCACAGGTCCCCACCTGTCTCTCTGAGACTGTGATGTCACAGGTATGCGATTTAGAACAAAACCATACAGCCAACTATTTGAAGTTTATAAAACCATTTCATTCTCATCCCCAGCAAACACTACAGCGTCATCCTGACCTTCTACCACAAAAGCCTCCAGTGTCGGCCCCACTGGGGGATTATACTTGTGCCCTCACTTCACCCCGGATCTCCCTGGGAGGCAGCGTTATCCCCCTTTATAGACAAAGACCCTGAGGCACAGGCCAGTCGAGCAACTTGTCCAAGGTCACACAGCTGGTGACATCACCACCAGGGGGAGACCCCAGGTCCCTCAAACGCACTCAGCAGACAATTGCCAGGATAACGGCAGAGCTTTCACCACTGGAACAAAAGCTGACTCTCCTTTGACCTGTGAGCAGGAAAAGGAAGTGGGACTCAGAAGAGTGACTCCCAAAAGCCGAGATAACCTAATTGGGAAGGGAGTTCCTCTCAGGCACGGACTGGCAGGAAGACGCTCCAGCAAGCTGAGGGCAGTCTGTCCAGCCCTCTGACCACTTGCCTGTGTGGCCCACCACGATGTCACACTATGGCTGTTTCTATTCAAAACCCCCAAATAAAGCTGTGCCCAGCAATCCCCGTGTCTCAATTATGTTTAGTCACATCGTTTCTAAACATAAAAAAGAAGATAATGAGAATGGAAAACTTGACTAGATTTTTAATAAACACCCCCAACCTCTTTACGTATCAGACTTTTTTCAAGCAAGTTAAGTTCACCACCTTCACTGAGAGCCAAGCCACAACTGAGCTGGGTTAAAAAAACACACGTCCACATTCTTTCTGCTGCCATCTAGGTCTGACCACAAATGTCTGCCAGTTTCGGGGGACGTTCATCTCATACCCTCATCCCTACCTCCCCCGCAAGAGTAGCAACAAAAAAGGCGTGCCCGGCACCACCTGTCTGGTCTCTGCATTCAACAGCAAGAAGCGAGTGGTATTACCTCCCAGAAGCTGTCACTGGACACTTCTACTCCAACGGAGTCATCATAAGCGACAGACATTTCTTCAAAGGCTGAGGCAGCACCAGGGTATGCTGGGATTCAGAGGCCAACTTCGGATGCTCAGAAACTGTAGACAAATCTATAAAAGAGAAACAGGTACAACTGTGACTTTTAAATTCCCGTGGTCAATAAGCAAGCCGTCTCCATCTTACAGACAACTTCCCATTTCCATCATGGCCTTTGGTACAGAAGAGTATGAATGTTTCCCGTTGGTGGAAGAAAGTCAAGAGACTCCAATAAACTCTGGGCACTGGCATGTGTGTGTCTCATATTAACAAGTAAACTTTGCTTTTCAACATCTTACCAAAAAGCTCATATAACTTTCTGAAGAACAGTTTGTGTTCTTAGATCAATGGACGATTACCTTACTAAGTACCCTCCTTCCTTGAAGAAAGCGAGACACTATGAGGACAACATGCAAAAGCAGGCAGCGTCCCTGCTTCTCCGGCCCCTCCTTTCCAGCCCGGCCTACTCAGCAGCAGGGCTAGGACCTGGGGTAAGAATCGAGTGACAATAATCCCACATTTGACAACTGACTCCACTCTCCCCAGAGTTTCTACCACATTCCACTGTGTTGGCCACCGTCTACCCAGTCTTGACTCACTCATCTTACGCCAAACCCAGAAGCCCCAAAGCCAGACCAGTTTATTCTAACACCTTCTGTGCGAGGCTCAAAGAGAAAGAGTACAGACAAAAAAGCAACATGCACCATCTCTGACTAACAGATCCAGTGTTCTAAAATCCAGGCAAAGGCTAAAGGGTGATTGTTCCTCCTGAAAGAGGGAATAAGTTGATGGACTCCCACCACAGATCACTTTGATAGAATGACCTGTTCACAACCCACATGGGACCCTTTGACTTCTTGGTAAAAAGGCGACTCCACTCTTCTTTACATCACCCTGTGTTCAGACGACAAAGCCTGAGATCTGGAACTTTCTTAACTATTCAGGAGTGCAAAGTCTCAGCTTTGGCACCTAGAGAGGGTAGGAGGGGGTGGGACAGGGTGACCAGCACTTTCTGAGCGCCAACAAGGTGCAAGACTTTGCTCTAGGTACTTTTCCATATGTTATCACATTCAATATCCTAACAAGTCTCTGTGAACCATAGTAAGGAACACAGGTTGTAGAGTCAGGCTGCCTGGACTTGAATCCCAGAAAAAGCACTGTGAGATGGGGTGTGCAAGCCAGGGCCTGGGCAAAAGGGGCCTGTGCAGCCTTTTTGACAGCCTCGGGGTTAGAAAGACTCACGTTCCCGGGGCAAGTTACCACAGTCGCCTTAAGTACAAAGTGGAGAGAACAATGAAGCTTCCCAGAGGGCCAAATGAGGCGATACACACGAGGGCTAGAGCAATACTTGGTCCACCATAAGAGTTCAAAAAATATAGATTATTATTAGAACTTTAGTCCTTTTGCCAATGCTCCCCCCCCCCCTTATTAGTTTAATCTCTATTTTATAGTTGAACAAACTGGTGCTCAAACAGGTTGAGTCACTTGCCTGTGGTCACCCAAGTAATAAATGGAGGGGACCAGCATTTGACACCATGCCTGTTTGCTAAGGTAATGTTTTCTCCATTACACCAAGATGTTTTCCAAAATGATCTCAAACTTAAATAAGTGAGATGGCCTGTAACCTAAGCTTTACTTGCTAGTTAAAGAGCTTTACTCTGGTGGACTGCAGCACTTCCAAAGGTGAGCCCACCACTGTACAGATGGTAAATGCAGTCAAGAACAGATCAGGTACTCCAAAGCCAAGTACTCCAAGCACACTCAAGACAGAAACAGGCAGAGTCGCGTGGTTCCAACGCATGTACTGGTCCTAACAGTAGGCTCTCCTGGCAAATGTCAGTGAGGACCTGACAGATGGCTGGACCTCTGTTGCGGAATTACAGGGGGCCATGTGTCATTCTAACCCTGAGGCTGTCAAAAAGGCTGCACGAGCCCCTTTGGCCTGGCCCTGGGCCATGCCATATCTCACAGCACTCTTTTTCTAAAGAATTCTCTGTTGTTAGCCAGAGTCCTTCTAGAATTACCCTAGCCCAGGTCTGCAGTAACAGAAAGCCTTCTACCCCGAGTAGCTCTGCTCCAGGCTCCCCGGGGAATATCAGGGCCCTGGCCTGGCCACACCGTCTGCTGGGCTGCCCAGGTTTCCAGGACGGTACAGGGAGAGAGCACCCTGCACTGCCCCGAAGGCACCCTGACACTCGCAGGGCATAGGCAGGAGGCTTCACTTCTGCCTGGCGTCAGTTGTGGTTTAGACACTAACACGTGAACCACAGGTCGGTCCCGCATCAGAAGACTTATAAAGAGCCTACTGTGTCCCAGGAGCCTAGCGAAGAGGTTGCCAGTGGGGTCGGTACTGAAGAAACCCAGCAGTTGACTTTTAGGAGCAAGCGCCTCAGTCACTGGGAAGCCTCGCCACATACAGAGGCAGGGAACGCTGGAGCTTCGAAGGCCACAGAAATGAAGCGTGCTCTAGCTGGCCGTGGGGAACCGGGAAAGCCCACAAGGACACGAGGCTTGCCCAAGGTCACACAGTGGCAGAGTGGAGGAAGACTTCCTTACTCACATCCCCTCAGTCCACACCCCTGGACTGCACCACAGCACTGTGCTCAGAAACTGTGAAATCCCTGAGATCAAGACTGTCCAGTGAGGACCAAGGGGACCTCACTGGCATTTGTGTGGTCACAGCCGACATTTATTTGACCACAGTTGGCTTACCTATTCTCATGAGAGCTGCTCAGAGGTTGTTTTAATGCTGAACCAACTCACTCCCACAAGTCCTTCAGTCCTTGTTCCACATCTCCCAACATAAACATTCTCTAAGATTACATACAACTGTCATTACTGACCTAAGTAAAATGAAACTAGGCAGGCAAACCTGCTTTTGTAAAAGTGTACAAGGTGTTTCAGACCCAACATAAATGGCTTCTGGAAGCTCTGGACGGTCACTTCACTTCTGAGTTGTAATAATCCAGAATTCATGGCTCTTGCCTTCTGAACCCTCTAAGTAGATCTTACACTGTGTCTCCCTGAACTGTGCAGTCTCTTCTAAAAGGTCGGAACCCAGCAAAGACACCCAAAGTCCTAGAGGAGAAACTGAAGCAAGGCGTTAAGAACCCAAACAAATATAGCTAGTGAGGGGAGGAACTGAAGATCTCCTGCCCAGAGTCAGCAGTTCATGAAGTAACACAGACAAAAGCACCTGCTTACAAGCGCCAAGGATGTGGGAAATGCACAGGCTTTGGAATCTGCAAATTCAGGTTCAAATTTCAGTTCTCCACTGACCAGTCATGTGAGTGTGGGAAAACCACTGCATATCTCTGAGCCCTAGTTCCCCCAGCTGTACTTCGCCGGTTACAAGGACGGTTTAAAGAAGATGACATAAGGGCCCCCAGACCCTGAGTTGCAGAGTTTCCCTCAATGGGAGTGTTCTGGGCCAACATTCTTGGTTCCAAGGGTCCTCATGACTTCATTCAGCTCCACATGACAGTCACATGGAACGCAGGCCAAAGGGAGAACATAAGGGGATCATAACAAATTACGAATAACATTGCAAAGAATGAGAATTCCGGAACGCTTAATTGTGCTCATGAGGAACCTGTACTTAGATCAAGAGGCAGTTATTCAAACAGAACAAGGGGATACTGTATGGTTTAAAGTCAGAAAAGGTGTGTGTCAGGGTTGTATCCTTTCGCCATACATATTCAGTCTGTATGCTGGGCAATAATCCGAGAACCCGGAATATCTCAAGAAGAACAGGGTATCAGCTTTGGAGAAAGGTTCATTAACAACCTGCAATATGCAGATGATACAACCTTGCTTGCTGAAAGTGAAGAGGACTTGAAGCACTTACCAGTGAAGATCAAAGACCACAGCCTTCGGTATGGACTGCACCTCAACATAAAGAAAACAAAAATCCTCACAACCGGACCAATAAGCAACATCGTGATAAATGGAGAAAATATTGAAGTTGTCGAGAATTTCATTTTACTTGGATCCACAATCAACATCCATGGAAGCAGCAATGGAGAAATCAAAGGACACACTGCATTGGGCAAATCTGCTGCAAAAGATCCCTTTAAAGTATTAAAAAGCAAAGATGTCACTCCACGGACTCTAAGGTGTGCCTGACTGAAGCCATGGTGTTTTCAATAGCTTCACATCCACGTGAAAGCTGGACAATGAACAGGGAAGACTGAAGAAGCAGCGATGCCTTTGAATTACGGTGTTGGAGAGGAATACTGAACATACCCTGAACCGCCTTAAGAACAAACAAATCTGTCTTGGAAGAAGTACAACCAGGAAAGTCCTTAGAAGCGAGGATGGCAAGATTTTGTCTCACATACTTTGGACGTATTATCAGGAGAGGCAGGTCCCAGGGGAAGGACATCATGCTTGTCAGAGTAGAGGGTCAGCAAAAAAGAAGACGACCCTCAGTGAGATGGATTGACACAATGGCTGCAACAATGGGCTCAAGCCTAACGATTGGGAGGATGGTATAGGGCTGGGCAGTGTTTCATTCTGTTGTACACAGGGTCGCTATGAGTCCGAACCAACTCGATGACACCTAACAACAATAACAAGGGGACAAGAGGAGGCCCTGGTGCAAAAGGGTAATGTGCTCAATTGCTAACCAAAAGGTTGGAGGTTCTAGTCCACCAGAGGCACGTCAGAAGAGAGGCCTGGCGATCTACTTCCAAATAACCAGCCATTTAAAATCCTACAGAGCACAGTTCAACTCTGATACCCAGGGGGTTGCCAGAGTCGGAACTGACTTGATGGCAACTTGTCGAGGGGGGCAAGGGTCTGTACCCCAGAAAAAAAGCAATTAATGTCCAACCACTGTCGACCTGAGATTGCATCTCTGGCATTCACAGAGCAAGCTTAACCCCTGGGGGCCTGAGCGCAGGCCTCAGCCACTCAAGCTGAGTCCTCAACGGGCAACTCACAAGGCCCCTGCTTTCCTGTCCCTCCTCCTAGAGCTCTGCAGAGGGCCCCTGTCCACCACCCCACCCTTCCCAAAGCTCCCTGCCCCAACCTCTGCGACACTGGCCACCCCTGGCTCTCCTCCCCCGCCTCCAGCTAACCCTTCTTTCTCCCTACCAAAAGCATGCCCTAAGGTCCATTCTTGAAGTTCTTTCCAAATCTCCCAGCAATGATGCCGCTCACTCCCATGGCTTCGAACGCCACCAGTACGCAGGGAACAGCACCACCTCTCTCCGGTCTCAGCCCACCTGTAACACAGCGTGAAAATACTTGCCCCACAGGGCTGTTCTGAGGATTGCTGTTGTTAGTTGCTGTCAAGCCAGCCTTCAATGCATGGCAACCCCACGCACAAAGGAACGAAGGGCTGCCCAGTCCTGCGCCATCCTTGTGACCCGGTGCAGATCTGACTGTGTTATTAAGATCAGAGTTGAATGAAAGTCACTTGGCATACGTGCAACACTCTAAATGTGGTAGCCATTACTCTTAAAATCACCATCCAGCAAACCACCCAAAGGTACCAAGAAATGTCAGCGGGCGTGGATTTTGTGTTTTTGTTTTCCCATTAGTGTTGCTACTGGAAGAAGCACTTTTGCTGAGGCTTCCACCCACCACTTAGGACACAGCCCCAAACCCCGCTGTGCTCAGCGATGGTGAGGCCAGTCATCAACTGCACCAGGTGTTGTGCTAAGTGCTTCCCGTATATGCGCTTCATTTAATGCTAACAACAATCCTATGAGGTGGCTATTGTCATCATGCTCCTTGTTAAAGCACGGGAAACCAAGGCACGGAAAGGAGCCTGTCCAAGTAAGAGGTAGAATTGAGATCTGAATACAGGTAGGCTGACACCTGAGTCCTGCTCTTAGCCACTGACCATAACCACCTCAGTGATGAACTTAAATCTTCTAGAACGTAAAAGGTGAAAAATTAAACATATGCTGTTGTGCCTTCACGAGCACACTGTCCTGTCCTCACGGACATCCATGGGGTGGCGATAAGCTGCACCAACATTTTCTGTTGTAGCTAGCGCTTTTCATGTCCTCTTTAAGAAGTCTTTCCCTATGCCAAGGCGATAAAGATATTCATTCACCTTTATTATCTTCGAATTTTTTTTTTTAATACCCAGAAATAATTTTCGTGTATGATGTGACATACAAATTTCATTGTTTTCCACATGACTATCCAATTGTTCCAGCACCGTTTGGCTTCTTCCCCTCACCATCCCGCAGTGCTACCTTTGTCCGTATGTGCGTGGCTCTCTAGGCTCTCCATTCCGTCCTCTGTCTGTCCTTGTGACAATACTACCCTGTCTTAATGACGAGAACTTTCTAAGAATTCTTGGGATCTAGTAAAGGAACACGTCTTCTTCTGAAACCGGCCTGAATTTCTGGCAGTTCCCTGTTGATATACTGCTGCAGCTGCTTTTGAACGATCTTTAGCAAAATTTTGCTTGCGTCTGATATTAACGATACTGTTCTATAATTTCCACATTCGGTTGGATCACCTTTCTTGGGAATAGGCATAAATATGGATCTCTTCTAGTCAGCTGGCCAGGGAGCTGTCTTCCATATTTCTTGGCATAGACAAGTGAGCACCTCCAGCGCTGCATCTGCTTGTTGAAACATCTCAATTGATATTCCATCAATTCCTGGAGCCTTGTTTTTTGCCAATGCCTTCAGAGCAGCTTGGACTTCTTCCTTCAGTACCATCGGTTCCTGATCATATGCCACCTCTTGAAATGGTTGAATATCAACTAATTCTTTTTGGTATAATGACTCTGTGTATTCCTTCCATCTTCTTTTCATGCTTCCTGCGTCGTTTAATATTTTTCCCCACAGAATCCTTCACTATTGCAACTAGAGGCTTGAATTTTTTCTTCAGTTCTTTCAGCTTGAGAAACACCGAGTGTGTTCTTCCCTTTTGGTTTTCCTTTTCCAGCTGTTTGTACATGTCAGTATAATACTCTGTCTTCTCGAGCCGCCTTTTGAAATCTTCTGTTCAGTTCTTTTACTTCATCAATTCTTCCTTTTGCTTTAGCTGCTCAACGTTCGAGAACAAGTTTCAGAGTCTCCTCTGACATCCATCTTGGTCTCTTCTTTCTTTCCTGTCTTTTTAATGACCTTTTGCTTTCTTCACCTATGATGTCCTTGATGTCATTTCACAACTCATCTGGTCTCCGGTCACCAGTGTTCAATGCATCAAATCTATTCTTCAGATGGTCTCTAAATTCAGGTGGGATATAATCAAGGTCATATTTGGGCTCTCGTGGACTTGCTCTGATTTTCTTCAGTTTCAGCTTGAACTTGCATATGAGCAATTGATGGTCTGTTCCACAGTCGGCCCCTGGCCTTGTTCTAACTGATGATACCGAGCTTTTCCATCGTCTCTAAGGAAGACGGAAGAAGAATTGTTGCCTTTGGATTGTGGTGTTGGCAAAGAATATTGAATATACCATGGACTGTCAGAGGAACGGACAAATCCCTCTTAGAAGAAGTACAACCAGAATGCTCCTTAGAAGCAAGGATGGCGAGACTGCGTCTTACATACTCTGGACATGTCAGAAGGGATCAGTCCCTAGAGAAGGGCATCATGCTTGGCAGAGTACAGGGTCAGCAGAAAAGAGGAAGACCCTCAACGAGGTGGACTGACACAGTGGCTGCAACAATGGGCTCAAGCATAACAACGATTGTAAGGATGGCGCAAGACCAGGCAGTGTTTCGTTCTGTTGTGCATAGGGTTGCTATGAGTCGGAACAGACGGCACCTAACGACAACAACAGTAAAGGAAGTCTGCCCACTTTTTTCTTCTTCAAGAGCGCACTGGCTGTCCTTGGCCCTTTGCATTTCCATGTTGTTGTTGTTAGGTGCCTTTGAGTCAGTTCCGACTCACAGTGATTCTGTGCACAACAGAACAAAACACTGCCTGGTCCTGCACCACCCTCACGATCATGATGCTTGAGCCCACTGTTGCAGCCAGTGTCAATCCATCTCCTCGAGGGTCTTCCTCTTTTTCCACATGCACTTCCATACACATCTTAAAATCTGCTTAAGTTCTATCAACCAACCAGCCCTGCTGAAGTTTTGATTAGGATTTGACTGAATCTCCAGATTACTCTGCAAGAACTGAGTGATCTTTGCAATATTGAGTCTCCTAATCCATGGATTATCCCCCCAATTATTCAGGCCCTCGCTCAGTAGAGATTTGTAGTCTTATGCAGACTTCCTGCATACTTTTGTTACAGTTACTTGGTATTTAATATTTTTGATATTAGAAATGGTATCTTTTTAAAAATTTCATTTTAACTGTGTAGTGCTAATATACAGAGCAATTGATTTTTGAATACCGACCATGTGGCCAGCAACCTTGCACCTATGATTGCTAATAATTTACCTGATTAGTCTGAATTTCCTATATACACATTCATATCATATTCAAACAATGACAGCTTTATTGCTTCCTTTCCAATTCCTACGTCTTTTGTTTCTTGCTTCACTGCACTGCAGAGAACTTCCAGTAAAATATAGAAAAGAGGCGATGATAGAGACCCTTCTTGATCTCAAAGATAAGGCTTTCAACATTCCACCATTAAGTATGGTATTGCTACAGGATTTTTAGTATATGGCTGCCAAGCAGGCACACTATACCAAACCCAGTGCCATCGAGTCGATTCCGACTCATAGCAACCCTACAGGACAGAGTAGAACTGCCCCACAGAGTTTCCAAGGAGCACCTGGTGGATCCGAACTACTGACCCTTTGGTTAGCAGTTGCAGCACTTGACCACTATGCCAGCAGGGTTCAGGCACACTATAGGATTCTTTAAAACACTACTTTCCAAGTTAAGGAGAGTTCCTGTCTACTCCAATTCTATTAAGAGCTTTTATCAGAAATAGACGTATGTGTAAGATTGGCTTTATTTTTTCATAAATGTTTGGCTGAATTTGTCAGTGATGTCATCCAAGCCTGGTGTTTCCTTTAAGCAATTTAAATTACAGATTCCAGTATCTTAAAAGATTATTCACGTATTTTCCACTTCCTGTGTACTGGTTTTGTAAGCTGTGTTTTCCTAGGCAGTCCGGTTCTTTTTTTTCCCAACTTCATTGGCATAAGATTGTTCATACTATCTTGTACGATCTTTTCAAAGACGAAAGGATCTGTGGAGCCCTGGTGGCACAGTGGTTAAGAGCTCGGCTGCTAACCACAAGGTCGGCAGTTTGAATCCACCAGCCACTTCTTGGAATCCCTATGGAGCAGTTCTACTGCGTCCTATAGGGTGGCTATGAGTTGGAATCGACTCGACGGCAAGGGTTTTGTTTTGTTTTGTTTTGTTTAAGGGATTTTTCCGTTCCTGACTGATTTTTGTGTGTATGCCTTTTCTTTTGTTCGGTCTCATCATAGGTTTATTAATTTTTAATCTTTTCCAAGAACAAACTTTTGGCTTTATTTATCTTTTCTATTGAATGTTTTTTGTTTCCTTGATTTCTCCTCTATTACTTCCTTCCTCGGCTTCAATTTGCTGTTCTTTTTCTAACTTCTTGAGATAAAAGCTTAGTTGTTAATGTTCAGGCTTTTTTTTGTGTGCTTTAAGTGAAAGTTTACAAATCAAGTCAGTCTCTCATATAAAAACTTACATACACGTTGCTATGTACTCCTAACTGCTCTCCCTACAATGAAACAGCACACTCCTTCCCTCCACCCTGTATTCCCCGTGTCTATTCGGCCAGCTCCTGTCCCCCACTGCTTTCTCATCTCCCCTCCAGACAGGAGCTGCCCACATAGTCTCATGTGTCTACTTAAGTAGCTCAATCCTCACCAATATCATTTTCGGTCTTATAGTCCAGTCCAATTCCTGTCTGAGGAGTTGGCTTCGGGAATGTCAAACCTCCGACCTTTTGATTAGCAGCCCAGCAGAGCACGCTAACCGTCTGTACTGCCCAAGGACTCCAGGGCAGGGGAAGGGTCAGATAAAAAGCTAATAAGTGCATTTGAAAAATTTCCAAGTGTTGAACAGAATTTAGAGAATTAAACTTGCCAACTGGGCTGGAAAGTGCCTTTTGACTTCCTCAGGTACAATCTCTCAGAGAAGTGACATTTAAGCTGAAATCTGAATGATAAGAGGAACAAGTCACATGAAGATGGGGACAAGGCCTTCTGCCAAGGGCATGGTCTATGCAAAAGGCTTTCTTCTTTTGTAAAGTATGCATTTAAAGCTAAAAATTTCCTCTAAGCACAATTTTAGCTGCACACCACAATCTCATTTATTTTTAATAACAGTCCCACGAGGCAGATATTTTTGTTTCCTTTTTTGCAGAAGGTCATAGAAGTAAACTTGCTTGAAGGTCACATAGCTAGTAAACAATGGCACCAGGAGTCAAAATCAGGTCCTGCAATTCGGACCAGGCAGGACCTGGTTTTGACTCCTGGTGCCAATAATTAGCAATTTATAGTTGTTATGAGTAAAGTGAGGAGCCCTGGTGGCGCAGTGGTTAAAGGGCTCAGTTGCTAAATGATAAGTTGGCGGTTCGAGCCCACAAGTCCCTCTGTAGGAGAAAGATGTGGCACTCTCCTTCCAGGCAGACTTACAGCCTGGGAAACCTCCTGGGGCAGTCCTACACTATAGGGTTGCTATGAGTCAGAGCTGAAATTCTATGGGGCAGTCCTATATACTATAAGGTTCCTACGAGTCGGAGCTGAAACTCTACGGGGCAGTTCTACTCTGTCCTATAGGTTTGCTATGAGTCGGAGCTGAAATTCTATGGGGCAGTCCTATATACTATAGGGTTCCTAAGAGTCGGAGCTGAAACTCTACAGGGCAGTTCTACTCTGTCCTATCGGGTTCCTACGAGTCGGAGCTGAAACTCTACAGGGCAGTTCTACTGTGTCCCATAGGGTTGCTGTAAGTCAGAATCAACTGGACGGCAATGAGTTTTATGATAATATCAAGATGCGTTCTTTCCTCCACAGGGAAAGGGCAAAGCTGGAAAGGGACTTGGAGGCAGATGCCATCTGACTTAGGGGCTCTGTACAAGAATGCACTAGAAGGGCTTCCAAGCTGTAAGGTGGTCAAAGGCGGGCCAGAGAGGCCACGGAAGTCTCACCTGACCCTGGCCAGCCCTCAGCCCTCGGGGCTCACACCAGAAATGCCCTCCATGGTCAACAGCTAAGTTCGTTCTTTCACAGCCAGCACACGACTCGTACCACTGGCTTGACACAGGACAACAACCCACTGCTACTGCTATTCCTGGGCCCATGTGCCCTCGAGTCACACCAGCTACGCCCAGGCTCCAAGATGGTCACGAGGGGAGTGGAGGGGAAGCCTGGGAAGTACCATGTGCCTACACAACACAAGGGGCCTGTGTCAGCTTGAAATGGGAGAGGGGAAGACCTGCCGTTATCAGGTGCTCTTGGTGAGCCTCATTCATTCGTTCAATAAATGTTTAAGTTTCAAGAACTGAGCCACGGTTGGGAATACACAGAGCTCATGGGCTAGACCTCAATTTCTCTTGAATAAAACTGAAAAACAAACTGGGCTAGAATAATGGTAAAATCAGGAAAGGCCCAAATGTTAAAATTTGTCAGAAGCAAACAGAAGAAATACTCTTTGCCCTCTTAAGGCTGTAAATAAAGGGAAATTAGTAATAAATGCTTGGTGAGAATCGAAATAAAATCTGAGAACGTCTGCCCTATATATCTAAACAAGACAAGAGAAATGGCAATATCCACTGTTAAGGGGTTTTAATGTTCCAATCAAGTGAGGCATTCTTTTCTTTTATATATTTGTAACTTAAACAAAAGTAACCCGTGTTCCTTATACAGAACTCAGAGAAGAAAGTCTGGCAAGAAAGAAAGGACAGGAAGGGTTATCCCAAGCTCCAGCCCCCAAAGACAACATATCACTCTTTTCCCTCCTTAAAGTGGGGTAGGGGGTAGGCATGTGTGACCAGGGTGCCTAGAGCTCAGAAAGATAATGCTAAGGTAAGGGAGGGACACAGGACATAGCCCATATGCTAAGAGAAACTGAGCCTCCTGAACCAAGGTCCTGAGTGCCCAGACAAACTCCGTGCTCTCTTCTCACGTATAGACTCACATCTGGGTGCTGCAACCTTCTGAGCAGGGACCAGCAGCAAACCAGGACACAACAGGCAGACCACACTCCAAAGCAGCCAGGCTCAACCCCGCAGGGACACCAGGACCACCAAGGAAAGAAACAGAAGAGCTGCCTAACAGGCCCTAGTCAAAAACCTGTCGCTGTCGAGTAGATTCCAACTCATAACAACCCTACAGGACAGAGTAGAACTGCCTCATAGGGTTTCCAAGGAGCGCCTGGTGGATTCAAACTGCGGACCTTTTGGTTAGCAGCTGTAGCTCTTAACCACTACGAACGCCATCAGGGTTTCCTATTGCCCCAGTAGGTATTCAATAAATATCTGATGACTGAATGTTGCCCCCAAAGGAGGCTCCCCTGGCTGAAGTTTGCTCTGTTTACATCATATGAGGCAGGTCTGCTTCACCCAGATGTGGCTCTGTTGCTCCACGGAGAACCCAGTGTAAGAATTTCCCAGGAGTGGAATAAACCGATATCAAAGCAGCCATCATGTCCGGAGCACCTCCTGGCACCACCGAGTGGTCTAGTGAGCCTTAGACATTCTTTCTGCTTCTAAACAACCCTGCGAAAGATGTGTTATTATTCCCATCTTACAGGAAGAAAACCGAGATGCAATCAATTCAAATCACACAGCTAGTAAATGCTAGGTTGGGACTCAATTCGGACCATCTGGCTTCACGCTCCGGCTCCATCAGCAAACAGCACATTCAAGTGCAGGTCAGTCCCAGCCCCTGGGAACCCTCCATGATGGGGAGCCTGCTCCCTCAGAAAGCAGGCTTGGCCCTCCAGGCTCTCCTGTTAATACTGATCTCTAAACATTCCCAAAGGCCCTGGGCCTGTCAGGGACATTCCTCAGAAGTTGTTTTTATGCACAAACATCCCTAACCATTAAAACGGATCAGGAAACAGAGTCACCCTCTGAGGGCAACAAGAGAACCTGAAGACCAGTTCGTTCCTTCAGGAGAAGTGGATCAGGTCAGGTGCATTTCCTGGTCTTGCTTCATTCCTTTGCCCAGGGTCTGGGGCAAACCCTCCCGCCTCCCAAGCCTACGAGCTAGGGGACAAGCTGTTCTCTAACGCCCAGTGGTACAAGCGCTCTTGAAACATATTTACGATGCCAAAAAGACATAAAATGTGTGTTTAATAGTTGGGTGCTTCTCATCTGGAAGGTGCCGTTCCTGGGAAGACAGCGTGATGCCAAGTGTAGAACGAGTCCCAGCTCCGCCTCTGCACTCAGGCCTCCGAGACCCCCTGGCCTCCTCCAGCAGGCTGCCTTTCCTCCAGGGGTATATTAAGAGGCTCAAGGGTGACAAGAAATGTGAAAGAACTTGGGGAAAGTGCAAAGTGATAGACAAATGAGTCATGACTGCTCTTTCCAGGACAGGGACAGAATCTACCTCTAATTCATACTGTCTAGCACATAGCTGGGAGCCCTGGTGGCAAAATGGTTAAACACTCCACCGCTAATTACAAGGTTGGAGGCTAAACCCACTCAGTGGCTCGGCAAGAAAAAGACTTGGAGACCTGCTCCCCTTAGTATCACAGCCCTAGGAAACCCGAGGGGCAGCTCTACTCTGTCACATGGGGTCTCCATGAGTCAGAATCGACTTGATGACAACCAACAAGAAGCACACAGCAACTGACTATTTCTTACTAAATAAGCTGAATTACAATCTCAAATATAATGCTTAACAAATTCTGGGAACTCTGAACAATAAACCGTCCAGGCAAATGCTCCACGTAGTGGGAAAGCACGACTGGCAGACACCCTCCAGGTCCCCCTTCTCTCTCACTGGGCCTGGTGTGGTTGGCAGTCAGCCCTCAATAGATGTTTCCGGCATAAACACTTAGTTCTAAGAGGCACTGTTCAGGAATTGGGAATCCAGGAATGAGGAGATTGGGGAAGCGGTCACAGGTCTCTGAATCCCAGTGACTTCTGCTGCTGCCTGCCGTACGGAGCGCTGGGGAGTTAGAGCCGTTCCTTAAACAGTGCTCAGTGTCTCAGAGGTTAACGGAGGTGGCCAAGGGTGCCCTTGGCCCGGCTGGAGGTCAGCCCAACCTCCTTCCTCCTCTCCAGGGCTGATAATAGGAATCAGGTAAACAAAACCTAGCTCCCCCTTAAATGCCCTTAATTTATTCCAAAAAGAAAAGAGATTTGGTCTTTAGGCAAAAAGCCTGTTATTACAAAGCAAGAAAGTTCCAGGTAAAAAGTACCCTGTTGCTCATCTCTCCTGAGGTCAGCCTCAGCAGAAAGCCCTCTTCTGTCCTCTCTACCACAGAAGGCAGTGCAGAAGGAAGCAGAAGGAAGGTGTCCCCGCTACTGCGGGACCCCAGCACACCCACGGCTAGCCCTGTGGCGGTCACATGCTGCTGTGCAAGCCTTGTGCCTCGGAAGGAGGGGAAGAGGCCAGAGGTGGAGCAAGCAACGAGCTGACTGCATTTATGGTTTGTTTTTTCTTCATTATCTGAGATGGGAAATCCTCCCTTGACTGAGAAACGACTATCATTTGTTCCAAAGCACTGTTTCGGCTGGGGCAAGGGAGGGTCGCACCTGAAGCAAGGGACACATGTAGCCATTTGTTTTACAATTATCTGAGTACCTCCGATGTCCCAGACATTCTTCTACGCCCTGCAGATGGAGCAGTGAACAAAGCAGGCATGGTCCCTGCTGCCTGGGACTAACATCCTAGTAGGACAGACTGATAAGCCAGGAAAGTAGAGGCAGCAGAAAGCCTGAAAAGGGTAGAACGCAGTCAGGCAGGTACTGTAATAGTGTAAAAGAACCCTGGTGGCACAGTGGTTAAAAGCTCGGCTGCTAACGGGAAGGTCAGCGGTTCGAATCCACCAGACACTCCTTGTGAGAAAGACGTGGCAGTCTGCTTCCATAAAGATTACAGCCTTGAAAACCCTACAGGGGCAGTTCTACTCTGTCCTACAGGGTCACTATGAGTTGGAATCAGCTCAACAGCAGCGGGTTTGGTGTTTTTGTTTTTGAGGGAGGGGCTTGTTTAGGCAGAATGGTCAGGCCCTCTGAGGACCTAGGACAATGGGGAGTGGGCACGGGAAAGGGAGCAGAGGGAGGGCAGCAGGAAAGGCCCTGGGGGAGAGCTGGGCCCATGCCAGCACCCAGTAGGGCCTGTGCCAGCATCCCTCACGGCGTTAGACCCACCTGCCTACAGCGGAGCCAGGGAGAACGGCACCCAAGGACTTTGGAGGGGAAGGAACTGGCGTCATTAATAAGCTGCACATTAACTCAGATATTTACATCTGCGCTACTAGTTTTAAAAATTAAACCCTTAAGTATTTATAAGATATGTTACTAAAAACCAGCCCGTGCACACCTATTTACGTCATGATTGTCCTTAGAGCTGTACTCACATGCTGGTATCTGCCTTCTGAATGCATCATATATTTAACAAAAGAAAAACGCTTATCCTTTGACCCAACTATTTCTTCTAAAAATTGATTCCACAGATAACTCACCCAAGAGAGCCACATGTAGGTGTTCACTGTGGCATTTTTTTATTTTTTATTTTGCTTTTCCCATTCTTTTATTTTTACTGTACTTTAGATGAAGGTTTACAGAACTGGCTTCTCATTAAACAATTAGTACTTATATTGTTTTGGGACACTGGCTGCCAACCCCACAACATGTCAACACTCCCCCCTCTTGACCTTGGGTTCCCTATCACCAGCTTTCCTGTCCCCTCCTGCCTTCTCATCCTTGCCCCTGGGCTGGGTCCCACTGAGTCTCGTTTTATTTTATGGGCCCGTCTAATCTTTGGCTAAAGGGTGAACCTCAGGAGCGACTTCATTACTGAGCTAATAAGGGTGTCCGGGGGCCATAGTCTCACGGTTTCTCTAGCCTCTGTCAGACCAGTAAGTCTGATGTCTTTCTTTTTTGTGAGTTAGAATTTTGCTCTACATTTTTCTCCACCTTCGTCCGGGACCATCAGTAGTGGTAGCTAGGCACCGCCTAGCAGTGCTGGACCCAGTCTGGTGGAGGCTGTAGTCCTTGGGGTCCATTAGCCATCTGGACTAATCTTGCCTTTGTGTCTTTAGTTTTCTTCATTCTCCCTTGCTCCAGACGGGCTGAGACCAGTGGAGTACCTTTGGATGGCATCACTCTCTGTGGCATTATCTTTAAAAGCAACAAACAAAAACAAACATGACAAAACTGATCAATCCCTTTGGTGGGCCACACTTACCATAAAACTCTTAAGACAAAAACAGGAGTAAACCTTTAGGACCTCGTACTTGGATATGAATTCTTAGATATGATACCAACAAGCTTGAGCAACAAGAGGAAAAAAAAAAAGATAAACTGAACTTCATCAAAATAAGCTTTCGTGCTTCAAAAGATACTATCAAGAAAGTATTTGGAAATCATACAGCTGATATGGCTTTAAGAGCAGCAACATATGAAGAATTCAGATAACTCCACAGCAAAAAGACAAACTCAATCAAAAAATGGGCAAAGCACTTGAATACACATTTCTCCAAAGAAGATACACAAATGAACAATAAGCACAAGAAAAGACGTTCAACATCATTAGCCATTAGGGAAATGCAAATCAAAACCACATGAGATACTCCTTCACATCCACTAGGATGGCTTTTTTTAAAAAAGGAAAATAACAGGTGTTGGTGAGGGTGTGAAAACACTGGAAACACCCTCACCCACTGCTGGTGGGAATGTAGAATGGCGCAGTCGCTGTGGGAAATAGTTTGGCACTCCTCAAAAAGTTAAGCGTAGAATTACCATATGACTCAGCAATTCTACTCCTAGATATACAGCAAAAAGACTAGAAAGCAGGGGCTCAAATGCCTGTACACTAACGTTCATTGCAGGATTATTCACAACAGCCAAAAGGTGGGGAAAAGCCCTGATGCGCTTCAACAGATGAGTGGATTGGCGAAACACTGTGTACATACACGATGGCTACCACTCGCCTGTCAGTCTGCTGCACTATGGTGGCTTGTGTGTTGCTGTGAAGCTGGAAGCTATGTCACCAGAATTTCAAATACCAGCTGTGGTGTGATGGATCACTTCCGTGTGGCCTTTTTAGTCATGGTCTTGTAACTCCCACTCGAATGATTGGGTGGAACTGTGCAGATATGGTAAGTGTGGCCCACCAAAGGGATTGCTCAGTTTTGTCATCCACTGGGCTTGAAATGAGCCACCCCAGAGGTGAGAGAGAGAAGATCTAACTACCACCAAGGAAGACCAGCCAGGAGTCAGTATGTCCTCTGGACCCAGGATTGCTACGCTGAGAAGGTCTTGGAAGCAGGAGACTGAGAAAGACAGCGACCTGAGAAGCAGTGGCAGGAGGGGCCTGACAGGAGAGAGCTGGCAGCAGGACACAGTGCAGTGGGCTTTCCGGCCCACAGGGAGAGAAAGCTGAGTGCCTTTGAGCAGAGGCCTAGGGCCAGGGAGAGGTGTGCCTGCAAGCATGGCTGGGAAGAGGCTGTCTTGATGGAGAAACTGTTACCATTGAATGTTCCTGAGCCTGAATTTTAACCTGTTACTTCCTAATAAATCCCATAATCATAAGCATGGCCTGAGTTCTGTGTGGCCATTGCAATGAATTATCGAACCCAGCACGGAGTAGAGAGTGCCATGGGAGGGATGGCCGATGTCAGAATTGCTAAAGATGGAGAAGAGAGAAGGCATGTCTGACCTCCACCTCATGGAAATTAGCCTTGGGCTGTTGCTCTTCTCTTTCCCCTTGTGAAGTTAGAGGTCAGACAGTGCCCCAACGCCGTTTTTACACCAGCACGGTCACCCATGGTGACAGGTTTCACTGGAGCTTCCAGGCTAAGACAGACTAGGAAGAAGGACCGTGACCTACTTCTGAGAAAGTTGGCCAGTGAAAACCTTATGACTAGCAGCGGAACCCTGTCTGATATAGTGCCAGAAGATGAGCCTCTCCAGTTGGAAGGCACCCAAAATACGACTAGGAGAGAGCTGCCTCCTCAAGGTATAGTTGACCTTCATGAAGTGGATGGAGTAAAGCGTTCGGGACCTTCATTTGCTGATTTGGCGTGACTCAATACGAGAAGAAAGAGCTGCAAACATCCCTTACTAATTGGAACATGGAATGTACAAAGTATGAATAAAGAAAACCTGGAAGTTGTCAAAAATGAAACAGAACACTAGAAGATGAACGTCTTGGGCTTAATGGACTGGTACTGGCCATCTGAATCAGACAATCATATAGTCTACTATGCCAGGAATGACAAACTGAAGAGCACTAGGGTCACATTCACTGTCAAAAAGGACATTTCAAGATGTACCCTGAAGTACAACACTGTCGGTGATGGGACAATATCTATAAGCCTACCAGGAAGACCAGTTAATATGACTATTATCCAAATTTACATACCAACCACTGAGGCCAAAGATGAAGAAACTGAAGATTTTTACCAATTTCTGCAGTCTGAAATTGATCAAACATGCAAATAAGATGCATTGATAATTACTGGTGATTGGAATGTAAAGTTGGAAACAAAGGAGAAGGATCAGTAGTTGGAAAATATGGCCTTGGTAATAGAAATGATGCTGCAGATCACATCACAAAATTTGTAAGACCAACAACTTATTCGTTGCAAATACCTTTTTTAAATAACATAAATGGGGACTATACACATGGACCTTGCCAGATGGAATACACAGGAATCGGATCAACTACATCTATGGAAAGACATAACGGAGTAGCTCAATATTATCAGTCAGAACAAGGCCAGAGGCTGACTGCAGGACAGACTGTCAACTGCTCATATGCAAGTTCAAGTTGAAGCCAAAGAAAATTAAAAAAAGTCCATGAAAGCCAATGCAAGACCTCGACTATATCTTGCCTGAAAGGAAGAAATGATGAAGTAAAAGAGCTGAACAGAAGATTTCAAAGGGCAACTTGCGAAGACAAAGTATTATAATGAAATGTGCAAAGACATGGCGCTAGAAAATCAAAAGAGAAGAACACACTCAGCATTTCTCAAGCTGAAAGGATTGAAGAGAAAATTCAATCCTCAAGTTGCCATATTTAAGGATTCTATGGGCAAAAAACTGAATGATGCAGGAAGCATCAAAAGAAGGTGGAAGGAACACACAGTAACTGTACCAAAAGGAATTCATCAACATTCAACCATTTTAGGAGGTAGCATATGATCAGGAACTGATGGTACTGAAGGAAGAAGTCCGAGCTGAACTGAAGGCACTGGCGAAAAACAAAGCTCTTAGCAACTGATGGAATACCAATTGAGATGTTTCAACAAACAGATGTAACACTGGAAGGGCTCATTTGTCTACGTCAAGAAATTTGGAAGACAGCCACCTGGCCAACCAACTGGAAGAAATCCATACACATGCCTATTCCAGAGAAAGGTGATCCAATGGAATGCAGAAATTTTTGAACGATATCATTAATATCACATGCAAGTAAAATTTTGCTGAAGATAATTCGAAAATGGTTGCATCAGTATATCTACCGGGAACTGCCAGAAATTCAAGTCGGATTCAGAAGAGAACTTGGTGCAAGGGATATCACTGCTGATGTCAGATGGACCCTGGCTGAAAGCAGACAATACCACAAAGGTATCGGCTTCTGCTTTACTAACTACACGAAGGCATTCGACTGTGTGGATCACAATAGATTACACCTAACACTGCAAAGAACGGGAATTTCAGAACATTTAATTGTGCTCGTGTGGAAACTGTACATAGACCAACTGGCAGTTGTTCAAACGGCAAAAGAGGATACCATGTGTTTTAAATTAGGAAAGGTGTACATCAGGGTTGTATCCTTTCACCATACTTATTTAATCTGTATGCTCAGCAAATAGCCTCAGAAGCTGGACTATAGGAAGAAGAATGAGGCGTCAGGATTGGAGGAAGACTCACTAACAACTAGCGTTATGCAGATGACACAACCTTCCTTGCCAAAAGTAAGGAGGATTTGAAGCACTTACTGATGAAGATAAAAGACTACAACCTTCAGTACGGACTACACCTTAACACAAAGAAAACAAAAATCCTCACAACTGGACCAATAAGCGACATCATGATAAACTGAAAAAATGCTGAAGTTGTCAAGGATTTCATTTTACTTGGATCCACAATCACCTCCCATGGAAGCAGCAGTCAAGAAATCAAACTACATATTACATTGGGCAAATCTGCTACAAAAAGACCTCTTCAAAGTGTTAAAAAGCAAAGATGTCACCTTGAGGACTAAGGTGTGCCTGACCCAAGCCATGGTATTTTCAATTGTCCCGTATACATGCAAAAGCTGGACACTGAATAAGGAAGACCGAAGAAGAATTAACACCTTTGAATTATGGTGTTGGGGAAAAATCTTGAATATAACATGGACTGCCTGAAGATTGAACAAATCTGTCCTGGAAGAAGTATAGCCAGAATGCTGCTTAGAAACAAGGATGGCGAGACTTTATCTCACATACTTTGGACATGTTATCAGAAGCGACCAGTCCCTAGAGAAAGACATCATACCTGGTAGTGGGTCAGCAAAAAAGAGGAAGACCCTCAACGAGATAGACCAACACAGTGGCTGCAAAAATGGGCTCAAACATAGCAACAGTTGTGAGGATGGCACAGACCTGGGCAGGGTTTTGTCCTTAGTACACAGGGTTGCTATGAGCCAGAACTGACTCGACCACACCGAACAGCAACAACACGTACAGTGGGGTATCATTAGCCATAAAGAGGAATGAAGTTCCAATACATGTTATGACATAATGCATCTTTAAAATATTATGCTGAGTGAACTGAGACACAGAAGGACACATATTATAAGATCCCACTCACACAAACTACCTAGAACAGGCAAATGCAGACAGACCACAGAAGACAGCGGTTGCCAGTGGCTGGGAGAAGGGGAGAATAAGGTGTTTTTGCTTAATGGATACTGAGCTTCCATTTGGGGTGATGAAAAGTTGTGGAAACACACAGTGGTGATGGTTGTACCACACTGGGAATGTAACTAATGTCCCTGAATTGGACACTTCAAGTGGTTAAAGAGTAAATTTTATGTTATACACATTTTTTTTTTATACATTTTACCCCAATAAAATAAAATTAAAAAACACGGAAAACTACTTTGAGGCCCACGAAGAATAAGAAATGCCCCACGTCTGGCGTGGAACCCGTGAAGCCAGTAAAAGCGTGAGTGAGGAGGGAAAGCAGAGGCACGAAGAGGAGTCCCGTCACACGGTAGGTGGACAGTGAGCTGCGGCACGGTAGATACAGTGTGATTCCACCGGTATTAAACTTCTTTAGGTATTCATAAATGTTTGCAAATTCTCCTGGCTGGGAGCACGAGAGAAGCAGAATCTGCTCTGGGAGGTACCATCGGGGGAGAGGGGGCTTTTGACATTTCACCTCATAACCTTCCGTACTATTTGAAAATAATATTAACTACAAGCATGTAATACTTTCGGGATACAGAACTAGTTAATTAAAATATACAGAACTAGTTAATTAAAAAACACACAAATATCCTACTTTGTGCTGCTGATGGCCCAGCACCGGACTGCCAGGCCTACCCAACACCGGCCCTTTCTGCTCCCTGGATTGATCTTCCCCCAAATTCTCACCCCAGTGAGGTCTTTTCTGACTGCGCCCCGCCCCCATCCCCACCTCCCGCCATTTCAGTTATAACCTCCCTGGTACTCTCTAGATTTTTCCTGGCTTTATTTTTGTCTTCTAAGTTGGGTAAGCACTTACTACCTTCTGACAAGGGACAAAACAACTAAGTAGTTGTTTTGCCTCCTGGTTGTCTCCCCCCAACTGGAATATCAGTTCCCCGAGGGCGGAAAGTTCTGTTATGTTCATGGGTGCAGCCCCAGCACCCAGACATTCTGACACACAGCAGACGCTGCACACGAACTCGCTGGATGAACTCGGGATAAGAACGCTGCATTGAAGAGTCCGGGTGATTTTGCTTTTCGTGGACTGAAGGAAGATCCAGATGGGCAATAATTGGAGCATTTATGGGAAGAGGTCTTAACTCTGGTGGTTAGAATTCTTTTATAAACACTGCTGCACATGTTAAACCAAACCACAAATAGGTTTAGCCCCTGGAACAGGGGACGTGTGGCTCACCCAGCTGTACACCACCAGCCACACGGGAAGCCTTTCTGCGGCTCAGTCCCAGGGGCCTGACAAGCAGGCTGGGACCACAGGCTCCTGGTGCTCTGCCTCCAGCCTCGGCCTGGGCTGTTCCTGCATGTCCAGTCAGCCCCTCCTGAGGAAGGGTGGCGTCTCGAGCTTCTCACTGCCTCTCGAGCTGCTTCATACATGGTGGTGCTCAGGGAGCAAGGCCTGGGTTAATACATGGCTTTGCACCATCAGCGAAGCAAGGACGTTTCTCTTGTTTGTAAGTAGCTCAAATATCTGGCACAACCAATTTTGTTTCCAGTGATTTCATCTGGAAAAGCGACCGTGCCTCAAAGGAAGCGATAAGATCAGCAAATAAAGCGGCATACCTTTCTGGAACATCGTGCAGTACATTTAGTTCAACAATGGAGAACAGCTTGTCCCAGGCAGGATGCTTGGTTTTGACGCTGTCCCCTCAGAGGGCAGCATGCTGAGGCCCAAGTTCGGCAGGTGTTAAGACCCCAGGGGAGGGGGCGCTCACCTACCTGGGCAGTGTGGCTGGGACACGCTCAATGGTGCTTCCAGAGATTAAAAAGAAATACGGTAGGACCTGAGAAAGCCAGGACACGTGTAAGGCAGAAACCTGTCACAGAAGGAAAATCCAAGTATTTTCCACTGAAACGAGCGATAGAAAAGTATAAGACTGCACCCTGTCAAAGGTGGAAAACTTGCAAGACCCGGAAAAACAAGGCAGTCCTGTCAGGTTCCGGCTCTCACAGGTTTCACTGCAGTCGTCATCTCTAGCTGGAAGGAACTTGCGGTTGCTATGGAAACCATTACCTAAAAACCAGAGGAGACTAAGAGAGGATTCAAACCACCTTGTGGTACAGAACTACCCTCTCGAACTGAAGGGAGAGCTGACAGGAGGAAGAGGGGCATTTAGGGACTCCATCAGGACAAAGAGTCATTTCCCTGAAAACAAACGTGGCTTGCACTCGGCACAGTTCATAAGAGGAAAGCGTGGGAAAACGTCATCTTTTGTTTCGAGTCGACACTGCTGCACAGCCCCCTCCCTCCCACAGAAAAGCCATCTTTGGGAAGGTTCAGGCGAAACAGGCCAATCCGGTAAAGCTATCCCACAACAGCAAACATGGCAATGCTTTAGCTAAGAATGTACAAAGAGAAAAAGACCACCACCAAAAATTATATATAGCCTGATTTAAAAAAAGTCCCAAGCACTGAGCATGCTGAGGGGACGCTCAGACAGTCACCGTGGGTACAGCAGCAGGTTCCTTGCCACTCGGGGTGAGGACCGAGCGCCTGCTAAACCACACTGGGATCAAGTGCACCTGTGTATGCTTTTGGCGCGCACAGTGCTGTCCAGCCAACACACAGCCTCCACGGTCGTTACTGAGCCTTTTCTGCTCCTGGTCATCGATGTTAGTTAGGGCTTCCTTCACCGTCATCTCGGCCAACACCCGAGCCCCTAGTCTGCTTTTTCCAACTGCAGAGTGAGCACTTTCCTTTGCTTTCATGCCATCTCCCTGTTGTTTTTTAATGGGTGCATAAGATCGCGTTGAGGTGTCTCCGGCTTCACGTCAGACATCTGGGGTTTCCAGGTACTTCCCAGTCAGAGTCGAGGCTGAGTAGACATCGCAGGTGGGCATGGTCCTGCCTGTACTACATTCCATCTGGGGGTCCCTGGCTCCTGCGTCCTAAAGGCAGTCGGCCAGCCTCTCTGATACAGTGTAAGGGGTGCGATTTCAATCTCACGTCCTCTGTCTACGCTTAAGGGGCAGATCCACGCCCACGAGGATGAGGGGGCTCACCCTGAGAGCTACAAGAGAAAAATGACCCCAAAACACACCTTGGCAGGAAAATGCTGCTGCATTGGGGGTCCTAAAGTAATTCGCTGTGTTTCACCTGAGGAATCTGAGAGTATTTTAGGAGGTGAAAGTTACACCTGCAACTCTGTGCATGAATAGGAAATGGACAGAAAAGAGAAAGGATGCACCCACGTGGAAGTGAGACTTCAGCTATAAAGCAGACATAGGACTTGTCTGGCTTCTACTTTCACGCTTGCTAAGACATAGACATCAAGGTTTGTTTGTTTTTTTTTTTTTAAAAAAAGTTCAAGTAAATAAACATATTTATAAAGAAATTTAAATATGACACTCCTCTAATGTACAAATTTTCAGAATGTTTCACGTGGGGTCTACTATACTTTAAACCCAGTGGAACCAGGTGGATGTCTGAACATAGTTAAATGTACCCCGGGGGCAAGAACTGGTGGCGATGTGGCTCATCAGCCTGGTGAAAGGAATCACAGTGGCTAACCTACCTGGAATGCTGGTTTTTAAAGGCAAACACACACAGACACACACACCCCACATCAACAAAGCGACACGGAACGGAATTTCAGTTTTGATGATTCAGAAGCTGTCCCAAGTTTGCCATTAAGCAGCTGTGGGGCTTTTCCCAGTACCCCAGAAGCTTCACGTGAGGAGGAGCGAGTGGGACTAAGTGGACGCTCGGTGTTCTCTGAGCTGAAAGAGATTACAGGAGCACCTGCGTGGGTCGACGCCGAGGTTATCACACAAAGCGCATGTTTGCAGTCACCTTCATGGCTATGAAGTGCTTCCCTTTACCGTCTCAGAGCGGAGCCCCAGACAGCCCTGGGAAGGCATTCCACCTCGTGCTGATGACCCAAGCTGACCCCCTTTTCCCCAGGCTCCCGGTGAAGATGAGCCAGCATGGTTCCTGAGTACATGCCCATTATCGGAACACCTATACAGTGTTACTGACACAGAGTTCATCCAGCCAAAAGTCCCGGAGACAATAAGCTTAAAGAAGAAGTTGATAACAACATGTGCATTTCACAAAATGAGCAAAAAAGAGGTGCAGGCCCTTAGCACCATGACCTCATGACTGACAAGCCCACTGACCCTGGGACCCAGGGCATCTCATGGCACACGCAGCTTAGACGTAACACTAGAAATGTCTGTGTGTCAGAAGACCAGGCACCCGTGACAATACTGGGGGTTCCGTGGGTGGTGAAGTTTAGGGGGAAGTGGCATGTCTGCCAAACGGCTTAATCCAGCTTCCAAAGTATTGGCAGACACAGGCTGTCTCCAGCTCACAAATGGTCCACATGGTTTTCTCAAGGATTGTACGACTTTCAGAACGGACGTCACACCGACCACATGGCTGGCGACACCTTGCCAACTGTGTAATGTCCTCTCTAGCATGACCATCTACTCCCAACTCAGAAGATACAAGAGAGTTGGCCCACCTGCTGGCCTTACAGCCCATCTGTCCACCCTGCCACACACTCCAAGAGAGCCCTGCCATTCAGACCTCTGTACCCCCCTTCACATTACTCCTCCCAGAGGCCCGATCCCAGATGACTGTCAAAAAACTGATGAGTCTCCAAGGTCAAGATTAAATGCCACCTCCTCCAAACTAAGCTTTGCTGCCTGGCCTACCCTAAGTACCATGTTCTTCTCTTGTAGGACTCATTCCATTCAACCTTACACAGAAATTCCTTACCCGCACAGCTGTCTCTATCATGAGAACAAAAGATCTTTGAGGGCAAGGACCACACTGTGTTTATTTTTGTACCCCAGTCCTGGCATAGAGTTAGTTGTATCGAATAAGCAAATCATGCTGTTCCCATCATGAACCATGAGGTGACTTGGGAATAGAGGCATGCACAAAATAGCAGCCAGACCAGTCTAAGTCTCTGACACCGTGGTGTGCCCACCAGCCCTGGGGTGCCACCTCTGGACTTCTGGGTGTGAGAAAATAAACGTGTTACTTTACACCATTTGTTATTTTGAGATATTCTGTGACTTGCAGACCAACTCATTTGCAACTTGACACACCATCTTCCCTATGTCCCCAACTACCTCGTGGGAGGAGCAGCAGCAGTCCAGGCTTACCCACAGTCCATCTCGAGAGCAGCTGCCACCAGGGCTCACCCGCAGCCTGATTTCAAGGGCACATGGGCACCTAGGCTCACCCGGAGCCCGTCTCCAAGAGCACACCACCACCCAGGCTCGCCCTGAGCCCGTCTCCAAGAGCACACCACCACCCAGGCTCGCCCTGAGCCCGTCTCCAAGAGCACACCACCACCCGGGCTCACTTGCAGCCCGTCTCCAAGAACACACCACCACTTGGGCTCACTCTGACCAGGGCCTCCCTGCTGGGCACGCTCATCCCTCCTCCCTCCGCCTCCCAACTCCTGGTCCCTCTCTGGATGTACCACACACTACTCGCCTGTGTCCTCACATCTGTACAGAGCTCAGCTTGGGTGAGACACCTGTCAGTCCTGATCCAGGAAGTAAATGGATGCCCATGTTCACACCAGGCTAAGTGAGGGGAAATTACTAAATTATTGAATATAAATGGATTTTAAAATGGACCATCTTTCTTATTTTTAAATTAATTGAGATGCTTCTAAAATGCATTTGAAAGTAGACGACTTTGAAGGAACAAAAAGCATGCTGATAAAAAACACCTCCACAGTCTTGGTCATCCTATCTCTCACTCCAATCTCTCAGCGTGGTTTGAGTCCTTGGGGAAATTCAATAATTACAAAATGAGTGTTTCTGAGAGTTCAAATTCAAAAGTAAATCCATTCCTGAAGTAATGATATTTTATTTCTTATTGATCTTAATGCTAGAGACAGCTGCTAAATGTATAGTGCAGTGGTTTCTAATGCGGTGTTAGATCAGCTTGAAGACTTTAATTTGGGCTAATTTTCCGGCTCCTGATACATTACACTCTTTGAAAGTTAAGTACTGACATATGTTTTCTAGATTAAAGGAATGAAAATGTTAAGCAAATGAAATTACTAATTTTAGAAACATTCCCACTGAGGCTGCCACAGAAGCCTAACTAACACATTGGGCAAAAAGTAGGTGATGACAAGGTAAATATGAGCCCAAGAGACAGAAAGGGCCACATAAACCAGAGACCACATCAGCCTGAGACCAGAAGAACTAGATGGTGTCCAGCTACAACCGATGACTGCCCTGACAGGGAACACAACAGGGAACCCCTGAGGGAGTAGGACAGCAGTGGGATGCAGATCCCAAATTCTAGTAAATAAGACCAGACTTAATGGTCTGACTGAGACTAGAAGGACCCCGGAGGTCATGGTCCCTGGACCTTCTGCTAGCCCAAGTCTGGAACCATTCCCAAAGCCAACTCTTAATACAGGGATTGGACTGGACTATAGGATAGAAAATGATACTAATGAGGAGTGAGCTTCTTGGATCAAGTAGACACATGAGACTATGTGGGCAGCTCCTGTCTGGAGGGGAGATGAGAAGGCAGAGGGGGACAGGAGCTGGCTGAATGGACACGGGAATACAGGGTGGAGAGAAGGAGTGTGTTGTCTCATTATGGGGAGAGCAACTAGGAGTACACAGCAAGGTATATATACATTTTTGTATGAGAGACTGACTGGATTTGTAAACTTTAATTTAAAGCACGATAAAAATTAAAAAAAGAAAATTCAGTAAGTAAAAAAAAAAAAAAGTAGGTAATGACCAGCCACTTCAGTTACTATGGCTGAGAGGGGGTACTGGCAATAAATAATAATTTATTGGACAAAAACATCAGGTCTGACATGGAAAAGGGTGACTAGAAAGAAAAAGCTGGGGAGGAGAAAACAAGGAAACCTGTCCAAACTTAGGACTGCCTGGAGAAAAGGCAAAAACAAAAAGGGGGCAGGGGGTGCCAGAAGCTGATCATAGTCTGAGCAGTCCTGCTCTGATGGCTTCGTGAGGGTCATTGTCCTATATGCTCCTCCCTGGACAGTCCCCGTAGTCCCGTCACCATCTCCTGGCTCAAGAAGAACTTCGTTCTTTCCCTCATCCACCATTTACTGCGCCCCAGCTGTGGGCCAGACACTATGAGAACAGCAGGGGATTCAAAAGTGCCCCAGAAAGTTAGTGAGCATTGCTAGGTGCTAGGTACCAATCGTTCTCAGAGCCCCTCTGTGAGGTAAGGACAATCATCACTCTCACTTCACAGATGAAGAAACGGAGGCCTGCCACGGTAGCACAGCTAGTAAATAGTGGAGCTGGGATTCAAAGCCAGGCAAGGCGCTCCATCCAGGGCTGTCCCCTCAGCCACCAAGCTGTGTTGTCTCCTGGGTGAGAACGTGCAATGCAAGACTCCAAGAAAAGGGGGACGAGAGTGACAGGAGCAAACAAAAGGTTGAGGACATACCGGAGGCAGCATTCCAGCAGGGCCTCCAACAAGGTAAGAGTGGTGACATTCACCCATTCCAGCGTTCCCCCGAGTGCCTGCTGAAGAAGTCCCGCCCCGGAGCCCTGCTGGCTCCAGCAGCTCAGCATGGTGAAGGAGACAGGCGTGGAGCCTGTCCGTTCACAGTGTATTCCAGAGTTAGGTACACTGCCTGCATACTTAAGACACTTAATAACACGGGAGAGGAGGAAGGAATCCCGGCCCGGCTACACGCTAGCTAGATAACCACAGGCAAGTTACTGACCCTCTCTGAGACTCAGCTTCCTCTTCTAGAAAACAGAACTACCTCTTACGGATTGAGTTGTGCTCCCAAAAAATATATGTTGTGAATCCTAACCTTTATGCCTATAGTGACAATCCCATTTGGGAGGGAGTTTTTTTTATGTTAATGAGATAGGATTAGTGTAGGGGGTTCTCTTATAAAACATAAAAGGAACAAATTAAGAAAGCAGAGATGGAGAAAGACATGCCAAGCCTCGTGGCAATCTGCGAGGAGCCAGGAAACAGGCTGAAGAGACACAGGCTTTCCCCCAGAGCCGACAGAGAGAGAAAGCCTTCCAGGATTCAGAAGGTCAGGTGCTGACCCAGAAATAGGAACTGTGAGGGCGGGAGGAGGAACTGGTGTCACATTTCTGCACAGAAATCCCCATGTGGTTTAAATTTAATGAGTTTCTCCTAATTTGTAAGCTTCCAGCTGCTGGCTAGGCAGAGAATTGTTTTATACCCTGTTAATAGTCACACTGTCATTCACTGACAGGGCCACGCACAGATCAGGTTGCTAATACGATTATTGCTAACAACCAGAGTATGTATACTGATTTACACAATACTCTTTTCCAAAAGATTCCCAAATCATAAGGGACGGAAGAGATCTTCATAACCCTAAATTTACAAAGCAAAAATGAAAACAAAAGTTCAATGTTTCCCCAAGGAATCCCCCTAAAAAAACAAACCCACTGCCGTCAGGTTGAAGCTGATTCATGGCCACCCTACAGGGCAGAGTAGAACTGTCCCATAGGGTTCCCGAGAAGCGGCTGGTGGATTTCAACTGCCAACCTTTTGGTTAGTAGCCGAGCTCTTAACCACTGTCCTACCAGGGCTTCAAGGAACCCCAATGTTAGGTAAATAGAAAGTCCACCCTCGCTCCTAAATTCCTCGGGGTAATGATTTTAACTTCAATGCAATCAGAACACTTCCCTGCTCCAAACCCCTGGCACTTGACTTAATCCCTAACTCCTCATCTCTGCCTGCCAGTCCCTCCTGCCTGGTTTCCTCCCATCCCCTCATTTGCTGGCCCTGCTCGGCTCCAGGCCCAGTGGTCTACCCACTGTCTCTCAGGCGTACTAAGCTCATTCCTGCCTCTGGGCCTTTGCACATGCTGTTCCTCTGGCTGGAATGACTGTCCCCGAGGTATTTTCATGGCTGGCTCTCCTTGGACCATCCTCTCTAATCTAGCCCCATCTCTCACTGCCACCAGCTCTAGCCAGCTACTTTCTATTCTTACTCTTTTTATGTCTCTTCAAACCACACATCACTCCCTGAATTTACTCATGTACAGCCTGCTTCCCCTCTAGGGGGTACACTCTACCACGGTATCTCACACACAACGGTAGGTCCTCCCTGACTGTTGTTGAAACTGACAGAGACACAAGTTGGGATCTTTACAAACGCAATGGTGGCAAGGAAATACAGTGTGGACTTTATAAAAGAATATCAAGTAAAATCTTTAAAATAATGTACTATTGTTAGCAATTTCATTCATGAAGGCCACTTACTGGCATCTCTTTGGTTATACAGGAAAGGGGCAAAAAAAGACTTGTACTCAGATTACTAACCACAAGTATTTCTTGAGCTGAGAGTAAAACTTAATTTTTCAGTGATTCATAAAGAGCCAACTCTTCTACAATAGCCAGCTTGTACCGCCAATACATAGGAGGAAAACCTGGTTATTGCTGAAAAGTAAAAGAGGTCAAGACTTCAAAGAGACTGGGAACAAACTATTTCTACCGTTTCATATAGCTCTGGGAATTTCTTTAAATCCTGAATAATCCTCTAAGAAATACACATTTCTCAGAGCAATATAATGCAGAAACTATCTCCTCGCCTAGTCCTAAATGTCTGAAAGAGAGAGCAAGGCAAATTTACCAGTGAGTGCCAGGCCCAGCATATTTTTCTTTTTGACTGCAGATCCTCCAAGCAAGCGATCTGCCCAAAGTGGGGGCTTCAAGCAAGCCCAGTGAATAAACGAATGAATTAGAGAGAGAACATACTCACGTGCGAGGAGAATCAAGGACCAAGATTCTGTTAGAAGTCTGGACCAACACAAGCAAACATGGCAGCCTGCCCACACTGTACTCCCAGGCGTGGGATCCAAAGGGGAAGTGGCCCTCCACAAATGAACATGAGTCATCTGCTCAGATGGCCAATGGAAGCCCCAACAGCCCCCGACCCACCCACGCGACCCCACCGGCTCCACGGCTCTTCACAGAACCATACCCTCTCTTTTCCCAGCGTTTGCAAGTCAGTCAAACAACTGCCTCTTCCCATTTGGAGAAAAATGCTATTGCAGCTGGAGAAACATCTTGGACAAATGAGTAAGATATTCTGATTCTCAGAACTGTAAATCTGATTCTGAAGTGTGTGAAAGTATGAACAAGCAGATTGGAGGAAATATTATGGAGCCATGGCAACAGAAACCACGGAAGAAACTCTCCTTGCACAGAGCTATTTAAAAATAAATCGGATACTAAAATACCAGCATAAAGCTACAATGACTCAGACTGTCCTCCTCAAATACTCATGAGAACAACCAGTTCTTTAACACACTTGTCTTCCAGGCTTTTCCCCCCCTGGAGCACTGTCAGACAAAGAAAGTCAAAAGCAGCTTTGAAAAGTTCTCTAATTTGACCAGCCAGTGGATGTGAATAAGACCTTATGTGTGTCAGAGTTAGGACAGGAGTATGGAAATGGACATTCACAGAGAGGGCACTGTTTGGAGGCTTTTAATAAACGTCAAATTAAACTCAAAAAACATAACCAAGGCCCCAGAGTGTGCTAACCTGAGTGCTCGAACACCAGTAAGGCTGGTAGAGAGCCACAGCACAGTTTCTGTCACTGGTGTAAAACCTTTTGGGCGTTTTGGGTGTGCGGGACCACCTTTTCCGATTCTCGCTTTGCCTTGTGTACAGGTCCCACCCGGGGACCCTGTCTCTGCAGCCCACCCTCTAACTACACTTCGTTGTTGGCGGCCGTCAAGTCAGCCCCCGACGCAAAGCGATCTCGTGCACAAGAGAACACCCTGCGCCGTCCCCGCAGTCATCGTGAATCAGACAGCTGCGACCCGCAGGGTCTTCCCTGGCTGGTTTCAGAAGCAGACCACCAGGCCTTTCTTCCTAGTCTGTCTGAGTCTGGAGGCTCCGCTGAAACCTGTTCAGCAACCTAGCAACACACAAACCTCCGCCGACGGACCGGTGGGGGCTGCCCACGAATCGAATCTGGGTCTCCTCAGGGAAGGCGAGAATCTTACCACTGAGCCACCAAAGCCCCCCAACTACACGTACGCACCTTCTAATGGGGCAGCTGCACAAGAAGATCCCCTAGGGCCCACACCCGCGGAATAAGGCCAAGCATCCGCACCCCTGGGGGCCACCCTGATTTGCCCGGCCTCAGCCTCCCTCCTGCCCCTGCAGAACCACCCACATGGCGCACTATTGCCTGAGACAGTCTTCCGGTCAACTCCAATCCAGCTCACAAAGCCCAGTTTGAGCGTTACCTCCTGTGAGGTGCCCTCCAACCCAGTGACCCTCAGCCTACCACCACCCCGTTATATTTCTTCTTCATCACTAGGTCACGTCCCTCTTTCCTCAGTCAGGTTCCTGGGATGATGCCTGAGTCAGCTTTGCTTGCCTGGAGCCTGTCCCAGTACCTGCTCAGCTGCTCAGGGAACAGTCACTGAAGGAATAAGTGAATGCCAGGATGTGTCTCTGAGGAAACCTCAGAGTCTAGCAGTGTCTGGGCCACGTTCCTCATTAGTCCAGGACTTGCCTCCACCCTGTCTTTCACCCCTGCCCTACTCACCGGATCTCTTCTCTCCTTGTCCCATGAAAGGAAATTATTCTCCGGTACAGGCTACCACTGTTCCCGTGTCCGGAGACCTGCTTTGGACATATTACATCCACACCCATAATTGCAACTGGAGCCACGGCCCCAGCACAACTCTGTCTGCAAATAAGCTTTGCTGCCAGTTGGTGAATGGTTCCAATGAAGTAACTTAAAATGTACTTTGAGGGCTAATTTTTTCATCGTTTGCAACATTAATTATTCATCAAGGCCCATAAAAACTGAGATTTCAATTTGGTTTGTTACCAAAGCCCAAGAGACCCACCCAAGCACACGGGCTTTCAGCAGGGCCAAGTGCCTCCCATGGAGACAAGGTCAACCTGAGAACATCCATCGGCTGAAAGCTGGAACACACTGGTCCACTGGAGATGTGGTGACCCATTGAGCTGCAACGCTACAAACATCAATGTTGCAGAGCCTGCTCTACACGTTCATGTCCACAGCTGAGGAGGAGGGCCCTGTGCGTCCTGGGAGCGGGTCCACAGCACCACAGAGGCACTGGCTGGGAAGCAGAGGACACCACCATCCGAGTCTTAGCAACTGCATGACCCACCCAAACCACACGCTTCTCTGTGCCTCTGTTTGTCCATTCATAAAATGGGATCAGCTTAGATGACAGAGTACCTGTCTCTTATCTGGCAGGCAATAAACATTAGTCTCCTTTCCTCGCTCTGATATAAATCTAATGCAATGAAGCAGAAGGACCTTGGCTCAGCACAAGTCTCCTTGGACCTTCAGTTTCCTGGTTCGTATACAGTAAATGATCTTTAAGTTCTGCTAAGATGCTAACATTCTAAGGGGAGACTGGGGGTATAGCCAAGGGGTGGACTGACAACCCCTGGCCTGAAGTTTTAAGTGAAAACATGTACTATGCATTTTGCATCAAAACACAACTTAAAAAAGAAATGCGTAAACTAATTGCTTAATAAATATAATTTTAAAAATGAAAAAAAAAAAAAAAAAAACCACAACTTAAAGATTTTTTACTAAAACAAAGCCGCAACCAAAAGGGGTTTTCATTTTCAATTAAATTAGCACATATCCATTAGGTAATTGGTAATCTGCCCACCTTACTGCTTATTTTCCATCCTTTCAACACGTGTGTACTTTGGACATGTTGTCAGGAGGGACCAGTTCCTGGAGAAGGACATCATGCTTGGCAAAGTAGAGGGTCAGCGAAAAAGAGGAAGAGCCTCAATGAGATGGATTGACACAGTGGCTGCAGCAATGGGCTCGAACATAGCAACGATTGTGAGGATGGCGCAGGACTGGGCAGTGTTTCATTCTGTTATACACGGGGTCGCTATGAATGGGAACCGACTCGACAGCGCCTAACAACCACAGAGCCACCAATGTTCTGGATGCTGGGGAATGGAACAGGATACAAAACAGGCAAAAATCCCTGCCTCGTGGGTTTTTTTTTTTTTTTCGTGGGGTTTACGCTCCAGTGCAGGTGACTGACAAACAAAACAAGCCAATCAGACGTAATTGCTACGTAGAAAAATAAAACAAGGAAGAGGGAAGGGAGGGGCGGAGGTGGAAAGGAGGCTGCGCTTGTACAAAGCATGGCTAGAGAAGGTCGCACTGAAAGGTGACATCTAAGACAAAATTGGGAGGAGGGGGAGAGAAGCCACGTGGGTTCCAGGGGAACAACATCCCCGGCAGGAGGAGGGCTCCTACAAAGGCAGGGCTGGCCGGCCTGAGGAAAAGTAAAGCAGCCACTACCCTGATGATTCCCTGAGAGACGATGGCAGCTAAGAGCAGGCTGACAGGGGGATGAAAACCAAAGGACCTCATTCTTCCAGCTCCTTCTCCTCTCCCATCACCAGTGTCGACCCCAGCCCTTGACTAGGCTTCCTGGCGCAGTCATTCCACAAGCATGGGCTCAGTGCTACCATGCACTGAATATGCTACCAGGTCCCCGTCCACACGGTTCTACATGGGTGGTGTCAGGCCTGTAAACCGACATGTTCCATGGGTTCACTTGCCGCTCCCCACCCTATTCGGTGGACGTGCCCCTCATCGGTCCCCAGCCCTCCACATCCCCTGAACTCAGCTGGCCCAGACTTCTCCAGGCCCAACGGTGGGTGCAAGGACGGGGATGTGGCCCCTGAACCCTTCCCAGCGAACCCATGAAGCTCCAAGAAGCACGAAAGCCCCAGCATCCCCAGGGTCCCACTGGTTTGGGGACCAGCCGAGCAGACATGCAGCCCTGGGAGGCTCTCCCCCTCAGTCCCAGAGCCCAGAAACCTCCGTCTTCTCCTCGAAACTTCAGAACGAGACCTGGAGATAAGAAGTCTTGCTGCTCCAGGGCAGCAGCTCTTTCCAGCCTGCTTCCTCACTGCCCACACTTGTACAGACAGTAAAACAAAATGGTTTTGCTAACTACTAAGTGCAAGCTGACAACCCTAAGAACTAATGCCATATAAACCAAGCAGGACTGAAAATGTTTTCGAAACGTCCGAAGTAGTCATTTTAGGGAAGTCTGGCGACGGTCTTTTGAGATCACTCACTCTTTATCTGCACTAGGAGTTTAGTTTCTGAAGTGTCTCCTGGGTTCCCGAAGAGACAGACACTCAGAGAAGATCTGAATGGTGAATACTTGACAGTGGATTCCTAAGGCCTGAGAATGAAAATGAAGGCAAGAAGGGTGTGCCAGTTACTTTTATTCTTAAAATTAGTCTGAAGAAGAAAGACTCAGATGTAGAAAGCACTTAATAAAGCGCTCACCTCTGGAACACGCAAGAGGTGTCAAAAGGCTTGACCTTGTCCCTTTCCGATTATCTTACAGGAAATAAACTCAAATCATAAACCATAAAACAAGCTGCTCTATCACAAAGCAGCCGTCAGGAGCATGCTAAGAAAACTTCATTCTCTCAGAAGCTCACCAAGTGTCGGGCACCATGCTAAGCAGAGGGTGTACAAACACCAATAAAAGCCCGGTGCACAGCTCTGAGCAAGCCACCTGGAAATCCCTCAGTAGCCTTGAGGGTCTAGCCCTGCCATTTTGTTCCCACCAGCTGAGCAAGTCAGCACCACCCTCTCTGAGCTACCACTACTCGTCCACATGACTTTCTCCTTTGTCCACCTGGAATTCCAGGAGGGGAGGGCTCTGTCCCTTTTATCTATGAGTAACACAAAACAAAGGAGCTGGTTAAGCGCTCCACTGCTAACTGAAGCACTGGGTTTCTGGGTGCTAACTGAAAGGTTGGCAATTTGAACCCACTCAGTGGCTCTGTGGGAGAAAGACCTAGCGATCTGTTCCCATAAAGATCACAGCCTAGAAAACCCTAGGGCAGTCCAAGTCTGTCGCATTGGGTGGCTGGGAGTTGGAATTGACTTGCCGGCACCCACCAACCACAAAAACAGGTGCTCATGAAATGAGACGGGAAGACCGGGGGAGGGGAAGCAAAGGCAGGCGAGGAGGAGCTGTCTGTGCTGGATCACCAAGGGATTTTGTATGTGAGAAATTATCGTTGAAAACAAACAAAAAAACCCTAGACTTGGATTCAGAAGAGGACATGGTATGATGGATGCCATTGCTGATGTCAGATGGATCCTGGCTGAAAGCAGAGAATACCAAAAAAATGTTTACCTGTGTTTTACTGACTATGCAAAGGCATTTGACTGTGTCGATCATAACAAATTATGGATGACATTGCAAAGAATGGGAATTCCAGAACACTTAATTGTGCACATGAGGAACCTGTACACAGACCAAGAGGCAGTCACCCGAACAGAACAAGGGGGATACTACGTGGTTTAAAGTCAGAAAAGGTGTGCGTCAGGGTTGTATCCTTTCACCATACCTATTTATTCTGTATGCTGAGCAAATGAATTGAGAAGCTGGACTATATGGAGAATAATGGGGCATCAAGACTGGAGGAAGACTCATTAACAACCTGCGTTATACAGGTGACACAACCTTGCTTGCTGAAGGTGAAGAGGACTTGAAGCACTTACTGATGAAGATCAAAGACTACAGCCTTCAGTATGGATTACACCTCAATACAAAGAAAACAAAAATCCTCACAACCAGACCAGTAAGATCATGATAAATGGAGAAAATACTGAAGTTGCCAAGGATTTAATTTTACTTGGATCCACAATCAACACCCATGGAAGCAGCAGTCAAGAAATCAAACAATGTCTCATAACAATATGTAGTATATAAGTTTTTGTATGAAAAACTGACTTGAATTGCAAACTTTCACTTAAAGCACAATAAATAAATAAAACAAATGAGACAATGTATTGCACTGGGCAAATCTGCTGCAAAAGACCTCTTTAAAGTGTTAAAAAGCAAAGATGTCACTTGAGGACTAAGATGCGCCTGACGAGAGCCATGGTATTTTCAATCGACTCACATGCATGTGAAAGCTGGACAATGAATCAGGAAGACTGAAGAAGAATTGATGCCTTTGAATTATGGTGTTGGCAAGGAATACTGAATATACCAGAGACTGCCAGGAGAGCGAACAAATCTGTCTTGGAAGAAATATAGCCAAAGTGCTCCTTAGAAGCAAGGATAGTGAGACTTGTTCTCACATACTTTAGACATGTTAACAAGAGGGACCAGTCCCTGGAGAAGAACACCATGTTTGGTAAAGTAGAGGGTCAGTACAAAAAAAGAAGACCCTCAACGAGATGGACTGACATAGTGACTTCAACAATGGGCTCAAGCATAGCAACAATTGTGAGGGTGGCGCATGACCAGGCAGTGGTTTGTTCTGTTGTACACTGGGTCGCTATGAGTCGGAACTACTCGACAGCACTAACAACAACAGACTGGGATACATGTCATCACCCTTAAAATAAATATGTTTATATCCCTGGTGTCTCGTATATCCTAATAGCTCAAAGAAAACAAGCTGACAGCCAGCCCCTCTCCCAGTCATTTTCAGATGGCATGTCCTGGGTTGACAATGGTCCTAGGTTCCAGAGAACCAGCAGCAAAGGCGGGAAGAGACCCAAAGCCAGCCCATCAGCTATCAAAAACTGAAGCCAAGAGCGTTTAGGTTAGACATGTCCCCGAAATCATTGTTCTTATGTAAAGGAAACATGTCAGCTGACAGGACTAATTTTTCAGCAATATTTTTTCAGACCTCTGGTTGGCAAGAACCCTGGGAACTCGCAGATTCAGGCTGAAGATTTCTCCAACCTAAATACCAAGTTGAGGCTCTGCAGGTTTAAAAATAGAAAAAAGCTACTTTAAAAAGAACAAAATGATACATTTCCACATCTGATATTGACAGAAGAATGCAAATAGTACAAGAAAATGGAGAAGAAGAGTCTAAAGATTTGAAAGAAGGCTATGTGGGGTGACCCATTCAGAACAGGCCAGAAAACATCTGAACCAGAAACATGTGACCTAACTCCTGTTATTGCCCTTTCCCACAGCACCTATGAGGGGCCAACTCCACAGCAGGAGTGGCATACACTCCCATAGAGAGTATTCTTACGAGAAACACATGCCCACTTTTTCTTTCAGGGTTGGGGTGGGACTAGAACGAACAGTGGAGTGTGGAGACCTGGATTCTGGCACTTGCTCTGCCTTCTACGAGCTGCCAATCTGTGCATGTCACTTCCCCACCAGCCTGTTTCCTTACCCACCAAAAGAAGAGACATCCCCTGCCTTGTTTTTAATTTTGTTGAAGTCCAATTTACTTACTTTTTCTTTTGTTATTTGTGCTTTTGGTGGCATACATAAGAAACCACTGCCTAATTCAAAGTCACAAAGATTGCACCTATGTTTTCTTCTAAGAGTTTTATGGTTTTAGATTTTAAATATAGCTTTCTGTTTGATTTTGAGTTAATTTTTTTTATATGGTGTGAGGTAGGGGGTTCAAATCCATGTTTTGCATGTGGCTAGCCAGTTGTCACAGCCCCATTCGTTGAAAAGGCTACTCTTCCCTCACTGAATTGTCTTGACATCCTTGTCAAAAACGAACTGACCATAAATGTAAGGGTATACTTCTGGACCCTGGATTCTATTCCATTGGCCTACATACAGTGAAACCTGTGAGAGGTGGAACTCAACAGGACTGTCTTATTTTTCTAGGTCTCGCAAGTTTTCTGCCTTTGACAGGGTGCAGTCTTACCACTTTTCTATCCATATTAGTGGAAAATATTTGAGTTTTAGGTTCTGGTTTCCCCAGGTTTTATCATATCGATCCTTATGCCATTATCACATAGTCTCTACTACTGCAGCTATGCAGTAAGTTTTGAATTTGCGAAGCGTTAGTCCTTTAACTTTGTTTCTCTTTTAAAAGCCTGTTTTGACTATTCTGGGTCTCTTGAATTTCCATATAAATTTTAGGATCAATTTCTACAAAGTCAGCTAGGATTTTGATAGGGTTTGGGTTGAATCTGTAGGTCAATTTAGGGAATATTGCCATCTGAATATTAAGTTTTCCAATCCATAAACACAGGATGTCTTTCCATTTATTTCAGTTTTCTTAAATTTCTTTCAATTATATTTTATAGTTTTTGGTATATAGGTCTTGTACCTCTGTTAAATTTAATTCTAAGTATTTTATTCTTTTTGATGCTATTAAAAGTGGAATTGTTTTCTCAGTTTCATTTTCAGACTGTTCATTCCTAGTGCATAGAAATGCAGTTGATTCTTGTACATTGATCCTGTATTCTGCAACTTCGCGGTACTTGTTTATTAGCTCTGATAGGTTTTTTGTTAATTCCTTAGGATTTTGTATATACAAGATCATTTCATTCACAAACAGATAGTTCTATGTGTTTTCTTCCCATCTGAATGTCTTTTATTTCTTTTTCTTGCCTAACTGCCCTGGTTAAAACCTCCCGTACAATGTTAAATAGAAGAGAGAACAGACCTCCTTGTCCTGATCTTGAACACAGAAGGAAAGCTTTCAATCTTTTACTTTCCAGCCCTGTGAGTTTTCGTAGACACCCTTTACCAGGTCAAGGAAGTTCCCTTCCATTCCTAGTTTGCTAAGCGTTTTTACCACAAAGAAGTTTTGTGCTATTGAGCCATTGTTATTTTTTTAACATTGCGGTACAAACAGGTATCACCAAGGACCAAAGTTAATTTAGATGAACACCACCTAACGCTGGTGTTGTAGTGGTTAAGAGCTATGGCTGCTACCCAAAAGGTCGGCAGTTCAAATCCACCAGGTGCTCCTTGGAAACTCTATGGGGCAGTTCTACTCTGCCCAATAGGGTCACCATGAGTTGGAATCGACTCGACGGCCGATGGGTTTGGTTTGTTTTTTTGGGGGGGGGGACATCACATTCTTAGATGAATTCAAAGTCTCAAAAACCTCACTGCTGTCAAGTCGATTCCAACTCACAGTAATCGTATAGGACAGAGTAGAACTACCTCATAGGATTTCCTAGGCCCTGGTGGCACAATGGTTAAGCATTAGGCTGCTAACCAAATGGTCGGCAGTTCAAATCGACCAGCCACTCCTTGGAAACCCTGTGGGGCAGTTCTACTCTGTCCTATAGGGTTGCTATAAGTTGGAATCAACTAGATGGCAACAGGTTTGGGTTTCTGGTTAATCTTTATGGAAGCAGACTGCCGTATCTTTCTCCCGTTTAGTAGCTGGTGGTTTCAAACCACCGACCTTTCAGTTAGCAGCCGAGCAGCATTTAACCACTGCACCACCAGGGCTCCTCAAAGTGTCCTTACACAGCCAATATTTAAAATCCATTTTAAGCAACGCCAGGAAAATGATAAATTTGTAATATTAAAGAAACAAAGATATCAGATCAAAAGATGAACGTGCCCCAAACATATATAATTGTTTAAACCTTTGCACAATAAAATACAATGTGGAAAGCAAAAAAGAAAGAAAAATGTTTTTGACACAACTGATAAAAATCTTATTATCTAAAATACATTAAAGACTAAGAATCCAATTCCACTGTACAAAAAAGTTGCCAGAGACGGGCAAACAGGAGAAAAGCTTGCTGGCACAGAGACAGGAATGCCCACGGAATCTCTGTCTGCTGAGCCACGCCATGTAACGTCCTGGCCAGTGAAAAGCCCATGCAAAGTCCCCCTTTCTGCTGTGTCACCCCCGAGAAGACTTTGTGTTGTAGCTACAGGAAAGTGGGGTGTCCTGAATCAGCCTGGCCCCTGAGTGACTGTGTGGAACTGCCCCCCAGCTGACCCGCAAGGACACACAGAGTGAGTGGGAAATACGTTTCCGTTACATTAAGCCTCTGAGACTCAGGGTTCGCTTGTCACGGCAGCATAACCTGGCCAAATTTAACATAACAAATTGCAGTGTGGGAGAAAAAGCACAATCTCCTTAAAAATGGAAACAATTTGTAAAAATAAGAAAAATTAATATGACAATGCCAATTTTGGTGGGGCTGTAGAAAAATGAGAGTGTACTCTTAACACTGCTGATGGGCATTCCATGGAAAAATCTAGAAATATGGAACAAGGCAGATAACAGTTACCAACCTCTGACCCTGCAGTCTCACTCTGGGGAATATGTCCCAAGCAAGTAAACTCAAAGAAAAAAATAACTTGAACAAAATGTTCATCACAGTAATATTTATAACAACACAAACTGGACACAAGTCAAATATTCAAAAGCTACGAAAACAATGGCGAACTGACAGAATGGGCACCACGTAGCCACTTGAAGGACAAGTACCAAAAACCTATAAGACAGAGTAGAACTGCCCCATAGGGTTTTCAAGGAGCACCTGGTGGATTCGAACTGCTGACCTTATGGTTAGCAGCCACAGCTCTTAACCACTATGCTACCAGGGTTTTCTGAAATGACTCAGGTGTAAAGATTTTAAGATGCATATGTTTGAACTGAAGAAAGGGAAATATTGTTCTTGCCTCATAGAACAAGGCTGGTTTGATGTTTGAAGGGAATGAGTTATGACTTTATACTTAGACTCACTGTCAGTCTGCAACACTGAAAAGGAGCCCCTCAGTCCATGGCGACTTGTGTCCCTGGAGTTCCAGGACAGGATGGAAAGGTTGGGTGGAGTTGGGTGGAGAGGAAGAATGAAGGTCAGGCACCTGAGAGGTCCTTTTAATGGACTCACTTGTTTTATAGGTGCCAAAGTGCCTGGAAGGAGCCCTGGTGGCACAGTTAAGCACTCAGCTGGTAACCAAAGGTTAGAGGTTCAACCCCACCCAGTGGCTCCATGGAAAAAATACCTAGCAATCTGCATCCACAAAGATTACAGTCAAGCAAACCCTCTGGGGCAGTTCTACTTGGTCGCATGGGGTCGCCGAGAGTCAGAATCGACGCAATGGCACCCAACAGTAACAAAATACGCCTGGCGGAATGGCGGACACATACAATAAACGCTTCATCATACGCAGACCACACGGGCCCTTCTCAGACCTCCCCAGTGTGTCCTTTCAACTGCCTCCATTTTGTAACCCCACCATCTCCCTCCATAGCTATGAAAAGCCTATGTTCTTCCTTTGGACTAATATTCACAGTAACGGAAAAAAGTCACCAGAAATTTAAACAGCAGTAATACTGAGCTGTCCTTCATCAGTGAGACAAAACCCCTCACCTCCCAGCCCTGTGGCCTCGAAGCCCACCACACCTCCTGTCTCTGCTCGGACACCCTCCCCCTCATCTCTCTTCACCCTTCTTCGCCTTGGGGTACCACTGGACCCAAACACCATCAAGTCCTTGAGGTCTAATTCCTCGTTCACACCTGCCTGGTAAAAACTACTCCCCTGCCCCCAGATCCAGCCATCTGTGGCTCCTCCACAGGTGAAACCAGCCTGCTGTTCCCTCTGAGCAATTGCACCCATGATTCTGAAGGAGAAGGAATTAATTTCTAATAGCCAAGAAGTTTCAAAAGCAAAATTATACACAAGTTCTTTCAATTAGTTTTACAACATAAAAACATGTTTAAACTGAGTGTGAGAACAATGTAACATGTCTAATAAAATCCAAATGGGGCCTCCAAAAGCATGAGTACCCAAAGTCTGCCCTGGTCTACAGGGGAAAGAGAGACAAAGACAAGGAAGCCTCAGGATCGACCCTGGGGACGGGGAAGGAAGCACTCACTGGGAACCACCATGCTAGGAACTGCACACAACATGGTCCCTTCTTGGCTTCTGAACTTCTGCCCCACAAATGTAGCCATTCTACCCTGATCGCCCAAGCGGTCGGTCTTGTTCAACAAAGACTCATTTACGGCCCTAAAGAACAAGTGCTCATTGATAGGCCACCATGTCAGCCCAGCAAGGAGCCCCAGTTATGCCATAGCACGTAAAGCTGCCTGCCAGGGACTGAAGCCCCTGTTATTTCACCATCCCTTACACAAACAGCATCAGACACACACACGCCCTCCTGCAAGCACACTGCTCCTCTCTCAAGTCCAGTCGATGTACCTCCCTCAGCACCACTGTCAATTCACTTCAGAGCGTCCCTGCATCCTGACCGCAATAGCTGACAAGTGACAGATACCACTGACACAAGAGACGCGTATGATGAAGTTGCGGGAAATAAATGGGCGGCCAATTCGGGCACCTTTGTTTCCCTTTATCCTCCAAAATCCTCTGCGCTCCGCTCCCCCCTTGAGCCACGGTCTTTGAGGAGCACTGCCACAGCCCACTCTTAAGCTACTCCAAGACCTTCCCAAAGATCTCCTTCTCTTGGTCAGAAGCACTTGCCCAGTGGGATACCTTTTCCTTGAGCTGCAAGCTTTCCAACTTAAAGACGCTCTCAGTCTCTAAAAAGGAAAAATCAAACAGACAAGCTCAGCTGAGACAAAGATTTTTCTGACAAAAGTAGAAGGAAAAAAGATAGAACGGGTCGGGAGGTTCCCCTCTGTTCAGGAGAGAAAATGATGGCGTTCAACAAGGGCAGACAGGATAGGAAACGAGGGAGAAGAGGAATGCTGACAGCTGAGAGCGGTGGCTCTGGGGCCGAGCAGCCGAGGTCACTAAAGCAGGTTCCCAAGATCAGACAAAGGACATTATTAACAACACCCATGAGTCAGAGTGGCCTCAGGTCAATCGCTTCAGCATCTTTCAACCCCTTCACTCAGAGGCAGCCCCTTCTAGAAGCAGGACTTCCTGCCACACAAAGGGCCTCTGTGGGCAGCTTCCCACTGCTGCTTTTCCTGGTGCTCTCCCCGCCCCTAAAATCTGAGTGAGCACCCTGCCCTGCTGAGTGCTCTAGAGGGGCTGCAGCCCTGGCTGGAGGGGTGAAAGTCAGGCCAACGTGAAAACCAGAGAGAGACCACCACCAAAGCAGCGGCCTGCCTACATAGGTAAATCAGAAGGTACGTGTGACCCTTCACAAGAAGTGACCCCGTAATGGTCCGGTCACCTCAGGCAAAACACGGTCAGGGTGTGGGATTCACACTGCTTGTCTATAAAATGGGATCCAATCTGCCTGAGAGGCTGTGAGGATCAAAGAGCATCTGTGTGGGGCCTGGTTCAGCGCTGGGAGTATGGTGGGACTTGGATAACTGGAAGCTGCCAGAAGAATGATGACTATGGACCAGCCTCAGCTGTGGCTGTGCCATGGCACCAAATAAGCCAGGTGCCGATCACTAAGCCCTTCTCCTTCTCACATGTGAATTCAGCAGCTGGAGAAGTAGGGAAGGGCATCCCAGGGAGAGGAACCTGTATGGCAAAAAGAAGGTGGTCTAAACCAGCATAGCACAAGGTCATGCGGATCCTGGGGTACTTCTGAGGACACGGGAGAGATCGTTTACAAATGGTGCCGATGGGCACACAGTCTGGTCAGACAACAAGCCCAAGTCACGCGCTCTACCGCAAGAAGAGTGTTTCTGTTTCTGTCCTGTTCATTTACCAGCAATAAAGCAGAGCCACCATATGCCGCCCACCAAAGAAGAACTGATGCATTTGAATTATGGTGTGGGCAAAGAATATCGAATATACCATGGACTGCCAGAAGAATGAACAAATCTGTCCTGGAAGTACAGCTAGAATGTCCCTTAGAAGTGAGGATGGTGAGACTTTGTCTCACGTACCTTGGACATGTTATTAGGAGGGACCAGTCCCTGGGGAAGAACATCATGCTTGGTAAAGTATAGGGTCAGTGAAAAAGAGGAGGACCCTCAGCGAGATGGACTGACACAGTGGCTGCAACAATGGGCTCAAACATAGCAATGACTGTGAAGATGGCACAGGACCGGGCAGGGTTTCGTTCTGTTGTGCATGGGGTCACCATGAGTCAGAACCAACTCGATGGCACTTAACAAGGGCAACGTGCCGCCCACCACAAGAATACTAAGAAACCACCACCTAGATGAACTAACACCCGTGAGGAGCTCTGTCAAGAATGAATTGGTCAAACACTTCTCAAGCAGTACCATGAATACGTGTCTTTGAAGTTAAAAAGGCTATACGAACCACAAAAGGATTTGCCTTTTAAATATTTTGTAGAAATCTATGTCACTTTCTTAAGAAACTATTCAATTTCATTCAAATTTACAAGCTACAGTCGAAGCATTAGAGTCTAGAGAAGGATACAGGGCCAGTCTGGGCCTGGCAGGACAAACTGACAGCTGACTTATGAACTTGATTCTATTAAAAAGGTCACATAAACCAGAAGAGCTGGATGGTGCCCAGCTACTGTTACTGAACATTTTGATCAAAGATTCTAAAAAGAATCTTGATGAAACGGGAGAAAATGCAGAACAGAATTTCCAGTTCTCATGGAGTCCAGAATTCCTGGAGCCACGAGGGCTAGATGAACCCCCAAAGCTATTGCCCTGAGACAATCACTAAAACTTAAACCAAAAATATCCCCTGAAGTCTTCTTAAAACCAAAAAATTGTTCAGCTTAACTAGTAAAAAGGTCTGCCTTGAGCGTTACAGTCTTTTAAGAACTAAATTGGGATCAAATTGAAAGATTAGATAGGAAGCTTAGAGGGCACTGAGTTTGTGTTAACAGGAGGGGAACAACTCAGAAACGGAGGGTGAGGCTGGTTGCACAACTCCAACATGTAATCAATGTCACTAAACTGTACATGTAGAGAGGGTTGAACTGGTATGTGCTTTGCTGGGTATATTCTCAACAACAACAAAATTAAAATTAAAAAAAAAAAGGCCACATCACATGATGGGCTGTCCAGTAATTTGGAAAAATGAGCAGGGAACCCATTTATCAAGCAATAATCAGAAACTTATGCACTAAACCCAAGCATGAAACTAAGAGCAAAGGTTTCCCTTAAACTGAGATAGCTGTGGTTGTTCACAGGGTTTGAACTAGCAGTTACAGCTGTGACAGGGGCAAGTTTTAACTTCTAAGCCTCATCTTTCTTATCCATAAAGATGGATAAACACACTACTCCGTGGGGTAGTTAATGAGGAATTTAAATGACATGTTACATGGGACATGCCTGGCACACACTAGGCGCTCGGCAGATGTCAGTTTCCCCTCCCAACCTGCTTGTCCTCTAAGTCCTCCTGCCTCTCCCCAGAGGGCGGATGTCAGCAAGCAAGCAAGCCGGACTTCCACGCCCATGCCTTGGCTGCTCTGCTTAAAACGCCAGGAACGCAAAACAAAAGCCTTCGGTGCAAAGCCACCCTCATATATTTTCTTCACGATACTATCTGCCTAATAAATATTTCCAGTGACCCTTTTACAAAGGGGAAAAAAAGCAATCACATTTCAACTTACGATAAAATGCCTAACTACCTAGGAAGAAAATGTTTTGGTTCCTGTCTTCAATTATAATACCCCCCCCGCCCCCCCCCCCACCCGCCACACACACACACAGGGGCAGAAAGAGCCTACCCTTAACAAAACATCTGCCAGTTTGGCTGGCTCAAGAAATAGCCCGTGTCCCAAATTTTTAAACGTTTTCAATAACATATTGAACTTAATCTGATAAACCGAAAGTGTATTTAGCCAACAACAACAATATACTTTATGTATATTTCTCCCAGTACTCTAAAAACATTTACTTTCTGAGTAGTATCAGAAACCTTTTTAACAGAAACCTTGCTAAGAGCTGGGGGGTGGGTGTGAAACAAATCACTAGTCAGAGGCTCACGGAGCAGTAGGAAAGACAAGTCAAGGTCACACCTGATTAGCTGACTGACTGACACAGGGCAGAATGTATTTCAGGTCAGGAGGGAAGGAGGGAGAGAGGGAAGGTGCAGTTTGGAAAGGGGAGGGAGAAAGCCTGGTGCCTGCAGCCAGAGGGAGTGAGTCTGAGGCTGCCCGAGGCGCAGGGCCCAGGAGCTGCTCTGCTGCTGGGAACAGCCGAGACAGCTGCCCAGGAGAGCAACAGTGGCTTTGTAGCAGCACTCAGAGCCAGAACTAGCATTCTGGCGTAAAAGGCTGCACACTGGAGCTTATTTAAAAATATATGCTGAACAGTGGGTGACTGCTCAGAACAAAGGCTGAGGGTTCTGCACCAACGCGTGAATTCTTTCATTCAACTCAATACAAGATGTAACCAGGACTTGCTATGTGCAGGCACCAGGAGGCAGGTGGGATATAGGGGTGAACAGCAGCGAAAGAAGCCCCGCTTACATTCTAGTGGGGAGCCAGACCATGACAACAGACCAGTAAGTCATGTGGTGGCAGGTGGTGTGAAGGGCTGGGAGGAAAAACGAAGCCAGCTGCGGGGCGAGAGTGATGAGAGTTCTACCGTGGGTAGGCTGGTGTCAGGGAAGGTTTCCCAAGGAGGAGACATTTGAGCGAGTACTTGAATGAATGCAACAGTGATCACGTCTGCATGCTGGAATAAGTTGAGTTTGGGTTTTCCTGTGTGCATACCTGTATTTCTTCATTTTTTGCCGTGAGACTATGTTAGTTGCATTACTTTTGAAAACACGAAAAGAAAATAAGACAGAGTCTCGGCACCTTTGTTTTCTATGCACACGAAATCCAGGCTTTTCCGGTAAAAGGATCCAGATCCCTTATCTTCACATCACTGACAACTGGCCTGAGGTATCACCTACATTCACTCAGTACACGTGCCTACAACCTTCCTTCCAGCCTATCCCGCAAAGCACCAAATCAGGGCCCTTGTCGCCGCCTGCAGACCCACAGGGCCAGGGCTCGGCGCTCAGCGCTCAGCTTTTCCTCCCAGTGCACACTAGTTTCTGAGATGATCTACTCCCTCCATGACTTTAAAGCCCACTCATGGGCTGATGCTCCTGACGTGGCTTCTCGAGCACAGCCCTCTCCCCTGAGCTCCAGACTCCTGAGTGGCCCCAACCCGGACTTGGGCCTCTCCTCTGGGCTTGCTCCTCTAGAACAACGGCCCAAAATGCTTCCCGTGCTCCTCCATCCCCGAGATCCGCGGCTCCTCCCCCACTCTTCCCTTGTGGTAATGGCTCCATTGTCTCAGTGTCATCCCAGATTCCTCTCCTTCCCTCACCCCATATCCCGTCAGCTCCACCTCCTCTCACCACCTCTGCCTCAAACACCCTGGTTCAAGCTGCCAAACTCAAACCTTGCCAACAGCTGCCTTTGGCAGTCCGCGCCCTGACCTGCAAGGTCCTATGGGACCCGGCTCCCCCACCCCTTACTCCAGCTCAGTCGCTTCCTGTGGTTCTTCACAGGCACTGGGCTCATACCTGTCTTTGTACCCGCTTGCCCTCTGCCAGGAACCCTCTTCCTCCAGAGCCCCTAGAATTTACTTCCCAGATATCTGCTCAAACAGTGCCCCCTTAAGAAAGCCTTCCCTAACCCACCCCCACTCCTCCAACATACCAGCCCTAACCCTGCTGTATTTTCTTAGTAACACTCAGCCCATCAGCCAAATTACATATTTATATATTATCTCTCTCCTCTCACAAGAATTTAAGTTCCTTAAGAACAAGGATTTTGTCTTGCTCACTGCTATATCCCTAGCACTGACAAGTCATGGGTGCACAGTAAACATATCTGGAATGAATGAGTCAGAGAATGTGCTAGAATCTGGTACAGACACACAGTATGACAGAATAGTCTTCCCTTCTCAGCAGCCTGGCAAACCAGGTATGTTAATGACTCTTGAAATTTTTAAAAAGCTGAGTAAGATAATTGCATCACTGAGCTGTCAAGAAATAAAGGACTCTAAAGCCACCAAAAAAAGCGAATTTAAAGAAAAAACTGTAGAATATAAGTAGATATGTCAGCTTTCTCTCTGAGAAAACAGAGGAAATACAAAAGAAAGATTAACAGACTAGGAGGAAACAGTGAAGTCTAACTTACATCTACGGAAGTTCCAGAAAGAGATAACATTAAAAATGAGGAAGAAGCAATATTCAAAGATAACTTTTCAGAATATTGAAAGACACTAAATCACACATCAAGGAAGCCCAATGAAGATTTTAAAAAGAGAGAGCAAGAAATAGAAACAGAGACAGAGGGAGACAGCCAGACAGACTCACGCCAAGACGAAACTTCAGAACCTCAAGGATAAAGAAAAGATCATAAAAGCATCCAGAGACAAGACAGATCACCTACAAATAATGGCTACTGGTCTAACAACAATAGCGGAAGCCAGAAGACGCTGGAATTATGTATTCAATATGTGAGCAACAATAACTGCCAACTCAGAATTCTATATCCAATAACGCCAGTTTTCCAAACAGAGGTAAAATTAAGATTTTTTCAGACAGGTGAAATACACAACACCAAAAAAGAAAACCTTACAGAAAAGGAAATTGTAAAGGATATACTTGAGGCAGAAGGAAATTATCTCAGACGGGACACTTGAAACACAAGGAGGAATGGTCAGCAAATAATGCTACTAAATACATAGATAAATCAAAATAAGCATCGACTATAACAAAAAACATAGTATCTAATTTGTACAATTAAAATTTTTAGAAGAAAATGCTGGACAAGTTGGGAGGGAATATGGAGTTAAAATGTTTTTAATCCTTTCGTTATTCAAGAGAAAAGACATTACTTTAGATTTTGTTAAGTGTGTTTAAATATCTAGGATAACCACTAAAGGACTGAAAAAACCAAACCTAGTGCTGTCGAGTCGATTCCGACTCATAGCGACCCTATAGGACAGAGTAGAACTGCCCCACCGAGTTTCCAAGGAGCACCTGGCGGATTCAAACTGCCGACCCTTTGGTTAGCAGCCATAGCACTTAACCACTACGCCACCGGGGTTTCCAACTAAAGGGCTAGATAACCAAAACTAAAGCCTACAGTACAGGGTGGAACTGCCCCAGAGGGTTTCCAAGGCTGTAACCTTTACAGAACCAGACTGCCACTTCCTTATCCCACATAGTAGCTGGTGGGTTCAAACTGCCAACCTTTCAGCTAGCAGCTGAGTGCTTAACCACTGCGCCACCAGGGCTCCTCCATGAAGACTACAGCCTTGGAAGCCCTGAAAGCAATTCTACTCTGTCCTCTAAGGTCGCTATGAGTCAGAATCGATTTGATGGCAATAGGTAGACCTAAAGCTTGCATGGGAATGATCTGAGGAAGAAAGGTATTCTGCACATATTAAGAATAAAAAGACATGAAATAATCAAGAATGGGCAGCCTGGAAGCAAGAAAGGGAGGAACTGAGTATGAGGAGGCAAAACAATAGCCTCGGGCTGAACGGCTATGGGGAGAGTTTGAGCCTCACAGGAAAGGTTATGGGAGGCGACCTGACGGAATGCTGTTCCCTTGGGCAGCTGAGTGGAGAACAGACCATCGAGCCTCTAGACCAGCACTGTCTAACATGGTAGCCACCAGCTCTTGAACCTTGAAATTTTATTTAATTTTAATTTCAGTAGCCACATGTGGCTGGTGACTACCATATTGGAAAGCCCGGCCCCAGAGATTAGAGGCTGGGGAAGGGAAAATATTTAGGAGACCAGGAAAGAGGAATAACATTGAGGAAGAATAGAAAGGACATAGAATGAGAGAGGAGAAGATAAGGGATTAAAAGTTTCTACTTTTGGAGGCAAGGTAATACCTCAAAAAGAAGTAGAGAATTCTGAAGAAAGAACTGGCTTAGGATGGAAAATAACTGACTTAGAGTGGCTAAAGTATATCTACATATATTTGCCCTCCAGCCATATCAAACCCCCAAGAATGGCATGTTCTTTCTGACCTCCTGGCCTTTGCTTTCTTGTCTGCCTAACAAGCCACTCTTCAAAACTCATCACCAAACCATAACGTCTTCCCGAACTCCCCTACTTCAGAGCAGAATGAGGTCTCTATAGCTCTATAAGAAGACTTATCACTCCACGGTTTAGAAGTTTCTATGCCCCACAGACTATGAGTTCCTAAGAGGCGAGAACTCAGTGTTAACCATCTATGGTTTCCCAGCGTCTAGCACAGTGTCATAACATGAACTGAGGTGGACAAAAGATTCCGCCAAATGAATAAATGGAATGAATGCATGCACTCATGCACAAATGAACAAATCAATCCAGCCAGCCAGCATCCAGGTGGACTGTCCATTCAGGTTGTGATCCAAAGGACAGCTGGAAATGTGCACAGAGCTCGGTTGTCTGCATGTCCATCCATGAAGGCAGCCAGGTTCCGGGTAAATTACCATTCACACCTCATACCTTTCCTCATGAGAACTAACACTTTCTATCGTGCCACATTCAAACTCTTCAGCCTTAGCAGTTTACTGGGTGCACCTGAGAATAGATGGACTGCCCTGGAGTTCAATGTTAAATATGCAAAGGTTCCTCCTCCATGCTTTCCCACGTGGCCTCGTGGTCTTGCTGTATAACATCCATCCTGCCCAGTAAGGCTCAGATCTCCTAAGTGAACCTGAGCTGAGCTCTCCCATCGGCGGGAAAGAACCAAAATGTTTCTGGCTTTCCAAGTCAACGGATATTTGGTGATGAATCCACTGTGCCCTTTCTATGTGTCCATTCATACCAGAGAAGAACTTTAGAGAGTTCACTTCACTGTCCCCAACTGCCCTGTGCTTCATTTATTTCGTTAAAATAGCACCACCGATACGTGTTAGGAACTTGAGAATCAAAGAGAGAATTCTGAATCAAAAAGTTCAGCATTGTGAACTGTTAATTACATCAATGACATCTTGTCAGCCAAGCATTTGTCAGCAAAAGCAGTCTCCCTCGAGGACTCCACTGCAGAACAAGCCCTGACGGGAAGCGAGAGTGTTAAATGCATAGCACAGGCCTCAGGTTAACAGTTATCAATACTGCGATGATCATGGCCACACATTTCAAATTTAGAGTATCTGTTAGCTTCTTTAGTTTTAAAGTAAAAATGAATAAAATAAAAAACAAAACAGTTTGCTTCATGAGTCCATATGAAGATTCATGTCATATGACTCATGTATGACTGAGTTAAATGAAAAAAACATTTAGGCCAGACCCCGGGGGCTGGAGGAGAGCTTAAATGGACACCTAGCCCATCCCTTGGCACTCGGCAGAACTGTGAAGTGCAGATGCATTTACATCATCCCGGTAAAACAGGACTATCGTGCCTTAAAAAGCAATCTCTAAGGAGAAGAGAACACGGCAACTCATTCACTCATTCGTTCAAAGCCATGACCCAGGTTTTCCACTGTTACTATCTCCCCATATCACACACATGCCTCTTTACCCCACTCTTGGGCCTGGGATCCACCTGAGGTACTGGGAGAAGGTTCTTAAATCCTTAGGGGAGGTTCTGAGGCCACTCCTAGACACCTGTGTGGAAAGGAGCTCCCAACAGAGATGGAGGTGAGGAAGGTGAGGCCAAAGGAGCAAACCAACAGCAGCCCGTGGGGGCTGCCCTTTAAGCCCTCCTCAGTCTGCAGCGAAGCCAGCACCCTAACACTCTGGCAACCCCTTCACAGCTTTTGAAGAACATGCAATCTCACAGGCACAACACAATTCACACTAATGTGGGCAGGAGCTAGGGACAGCGAGGAAAAGGTTATCTATCAATATGACTTATTGACTGGGACACAAGATAAGAAGGTCAATTATATATCAAGGCAAGAAAACCAGTTCAAATATCCTATACTTAACGTGCACTGAAAATATAACAGTAAGTATAAAATGCTAATTGGGTAACAAAGGTAACTAAATTATGGGCTAACTGAACCAAACCACTCCCCAGAAGCTGGCTACTGGGTGGACGTCTCCCTCTTTCTTTAGGCCTCAGGATGGCGTCATCCGGCTCACGCACACACGCACGCACACACACAGCAGCTTCTTCAAGGATAATGACAAAAAGTGCCCAGAACACCAGGAGGGAAGGCAGTTCTGACCTGCCACATGAAGACATTGTTGTGTATCTCACTCTGTTCTCAGGTCTTACAAATTGAAACAGGTATAAAGCTATTGAACTCCATTTGAAGGACAGTTAAATATTGTGAAAATGCCTGTTTTCCTGTAGTGTGTTTGTTTCAGAAATTCTCCAAGATACATACTCTAAATACTTTTAAAAAACACTAGTAAGTACTATTCCGTGAGCCTGCCCAAGGTATCTTAAGGTGACGCTGGACCGACACTGGAGCCACACGGAGGTCTGAGAACAGTCGCCCACTGTTGTCAGCACGTCCCTGCTTGGCTCCCATTCCCACGCCTGATTTCAGCAGGATTCAAATTTAGTTTTTTGCAGAGACTATTTTTACTTGACTCTGGAAAGCTGAGGATAAATTCCATCTTTATAAATTGAATCATTTCCCCCTTTATTTACATTCAAGTGTATTACTTTAAAGTCTACCATGTTCCAAAATCCGTCCAGTCCAGCTCAAGACATAAGGTTGTCAACACCCCCTTCTAGGGCCAAAGTGCTCCCACACCAAGCTCAGGTTTTTCCTTTCACATCCTGTTTCGAAGAAGAATGAAGTATTTGTTTCACGTACTGGCTGTGATTTTATCAAGCCTGGATTTCTCTTCTAGCAGATGACCATGTAATGAGGCTCACCGACATCAGTGTCTGTTGAAGAGCACCTAGGTTCGGGGAGGGGCAAGAAAAACTGTAAAATAGAGAACTCTTCGTTTTCAACAAAAATTCTCTCTCAGAGGGAGACACAACGACACTCTTTGTAGGTGAGGTAAGTCATTGTACACCGACGCCAAACAGTGTTTACTTACGTAGGGAAATTTGTTTATTTAATAAAAGCTGAGTGTTTAAAAATGGACTCATCAGAAGAAAACAGTCATCTTCGTCAAGCGCTATTCACCTTGAGATAATGATGTGGAAAACGCAGACTGCTGGAGAGGAAAAGCCAACGACCCAGATGTTAGGAGACCTGGGTTCCAGACTTACTCAACCACCGACAACCCGTGAGACCTTGGACAAGTCGGCAGGCAAGTCATTTCACCTCTTGGTCTCAAGTCCTTTGTTAAAATGAGGGGGCCTGGCTAAATCGGCTTTACTGTTGTGTTCCGATCTTTTTAATTATGCCACCAAATTGAATAACAGAATTATGTGGGTAAGCAAAACAGTCAGAGTATTAACAACGGAAAAAAAGAAAGGTAAAAAAAAGGAGAAAGAGAGGCTTATTTTTCTTTACTGGTATAAACCTCCTACCTGTAAGACATGCTCTGGTTTGAAGCTGTGATACCCTTTTATCACTTTCAGAAGTGCAGCACTTAAAGCTCACCTGGAATCCAGTGAGATATCTTACCACCAAGAAGGAAGAGATCTGAAGAGTGATTCCGAACCACAAACCAAGGGCAAACTTGTGGACCTGCTGAAGGTCTAAAAGAAATACTACATACGTTGGTGGTTTCTAGAAACCCTTCCCTATGCAAACCCTGAAAGTGTAAGAATACATGAATCACATTAGGCGACGACCTAACAAGACAGCACGCTCCCCTACGTGGCACAGACCGGACCAGCATGGCATTTCCTGGAGAACAGAAAGAGGATACTACCTTTTTAATGTTCAAGGCAATAGGTTATCCAGTAAAACAGAACTCACTTACTGAGGATCACTCAGGATCGGGCTAAAAAAAAAAAAAAAAAAACTTTCTAGTGAGAATTACAGTTCTGCATAAATTAAGGGAAGGAAGGAGGGACCCGTAACTCGTCAATTCTAGAATATGACTTCCGAGATAAGAAATAATTAATATGCATGTAAGGCTGATCAGTTATTAAAACAATAAAACTCCTACATTTTGCTATCCAATAAAAATATAAACCAAGTGTCTAGTGACAGCCCTCAGATGGGGTCGAGGGGCACAGGGTCCAGCTGAGAAGAGAAATGAGAAAGAACAGGCTAAGGAGGAGGATGGGAAGGGGGCCTGGAGGGAGCTGCCGCCCGATTCTGGGGGTCTGCCGTAGACAGGCCTGAAACGTAACAGCGGCCACGGGGAAAGCTAGTTTGTTCTTTTTCTCTCACAAGTGCCGTTTATGTATTTGTAGATTAGGTTTAGCTGTTAGCAAAGGAAACAGCAGCATGTAATAAATACAATACCTTAAAGTAGGGGGAAAAAAAAAGCCGTCTCCACTGCTAACTCAAGTAACTGATTCAGCCGCCCCGCACGAAAAGAATAGAGCCAGAAGTCTGTAAACTAGACTAAACGATGCCAAAGCCAAGTTCCAGAGTTATCCTCTCTCTCCTGAAATGAAGCACGCGCTTATGTTCTGAAATCAGAGTAAAGTTATAAAACCTCAGTCGTTCATTTGTTCAGGCCAAAAACATTCGCCAAGAAAGCTGCTTACTGTGACATTCCCCAAGCATTTCGGAGAAAACACCGCACACAGGCTAGTTAATATCGAACTGGCTTGAACAATTCTGTCAAGGAGCTCTAAAATTAGGTGTGCTTAGAAGGTGAGATTTCTATAAAGCAATCACTCAGGGGAAAAAAAATCAACGACAATCCCATTTTCAAAAAGGTCTAGGTTCAAGGCAGCCTGCGCCTCAAACAGCACTCACGTTTGTCCGGCAAACACTGCTTCCGCTGCCTAAGCTATGGCTCAGTGTCTGTCTGTCTGTCCGTCTGTACCTGCCTCTCTGCAGCCCCGCTGGCTCGTCCGTCCGCTGGCTCACAGCCTGCAGCCGACTTCTCCCAGCACATTTCATCACTTCCTGTTGGCTGCCAAGGCCCGCAGCCAAGCTAGGTCACTCCTACCCTGCCACCCGCACAGCACCAAGTCCTCAGGCCCGCGTGGCCGCTGCAGGAGGAAGAGCTGCGCTTTCAGAAAGTGCCAGAAAGTTCCGTGTTTCCATGGAGACTGAGAGATGAGGTCCAAGAACAAAACTCCCAGCAAACAACTTGTTTATAAGCTGGATCCACGACAGTCTTAAGAGTCGTTTCTTGCACTGGGGAATCCTTCTGCTTAGGAGGGGAAAAAAAAGATCTGCTCTGTACCTGAGATGCCAGGTGGCACAGGAGTACATTTCAGCTACGGGTAAAACCCAACTTCTTTTTGAGACCCCCACGCTGCCCAGGCACAGCAGCTTGCTAGGACGCTGAGCGGCATCACCTGCTGGACGCCAGGCAGTGGCACCCAGTTTCTCGGCCGCACCGCCCACCTTCTAAGGACTGGGGGACGCGAACACAGTGTGAACGCCCAGATGGAAAAGGCAAAACCAAAACCACCTTACTTCTTAGGCTTTTACAAAGCACTGAAAGTGAAGGTAAAGAGAGTAACACAAACTTAAGTAAGGAAGAAAGGAGCCTATTTACAAGAACACACACACTGCACAATTCCCCTTAGATAAAGCCCAAGGGGTACAGCTCATCTATACCACTGGAGGGCAGGACAGGGCAGGGGAAGGGACAGCGCAGGAAGCGGTCTAGCAGGGGGCTTCTCAGTAATGGTGCCTTTTTCTGAACCGTTATGGTGTGCTGTGTTTGTGAAAATTCACTCGTATGTACGCCTAGGATCTGTGCTGTAGATTATACTTCAATAAAAAGGTTTTCAAAATTATGCAACAGTAACAAAAAATACAAACGCTACCAGAAAGAACAGATTGAAACGAATCTGTAAAACCATGTAGGAAATACATTTCAAGGGCTAATTTCCCCAAGGTGAGCCTCCCTGAGGTTACCTGCCCACCCCCACCTCCTCTGCTGATAAACTGTGCGAAGTGGCAGTGGCCAGGACATGGCTGGTTCAAGACTGTTCCTGGGAGCACGTGACATGGGCCAGGGGAAGCATGGGGCTCTGAAGGACAGATTGCAGGGAAATGCTGCTAAATGGATGCACACTGTTTACCAGCGTTCTTCCTGCCCGCATTAATTCCAAAATGTGACCATAAAAACAGCCATCTAGGCAAAATTGGCACGAAACGAGAGACTGAAAGGGCTGACTCAATAGGGGGAGAGCAAGTGGGAGAAGGGAGTAAGATGTATGTAAACCTACATGTGACAGACTGATTGGAATGGTAAATGTTCACTTGAAGCTTAATAAAAATTAAAAAAAAAAAAACAAACAGCCATCTAGCTTAGTCCAACCTCATAACAACAAAAAAGAGTAGGTTAAAAATCTCTTTCCAAAATCTTGTGCTGAGAAATTTCTTAACTGAAACACCAATAAACCAAAGACCATATGAACATGCGGCTAGATTACCTGACATAATGATAATTCACACTACTTTGAAAATTATTACACCACCCCTGCCCGCCCCCCCCCCAAAAAAAAACAACAGATGGCGGAATCGACACAACACTGACTCACTGTCCTCTGCAGTCGGCTCAGCTAAGCTGACCGCGTCGTCACAGAAGGCCGCACACTGCAGGGCCGGGTCAGCCCCACGCCGCGAACTCTGTCACCTGGGCTCCACTGCTGACAGCCGCTTCACCCTGGGTTTGCTGCGCAGTAGACAAGACCAGGGAACACTGGAGCTGAGGGTCTGACGGCCACAAAGACCATTTTGTCCAGTGATGGGCCCTAAGGCTGGAAGAGGCTGAGCTATGGGTCCAAGTCACAACTCCAGAGTCAAGGTCAATGCACCTGACCACAGCACACAGAAAGGTTTTCCAAGCCATTGAACGTGTACTCCTCGCACTCAGGAAAACCAATAACCGGTCAATTACCTTTCACAGCACTTTCACTAAATTTAAGCAGCACAAACATATGATCACAAAAGCCCTTTTTTTTGGGGGGGGGGGCATTTTCTTTCACTGTGAAAGAAGAACCACATAAGTTCTGGCACAGTGGCCTGACCACTTTGCCTTTTTAATCAAGGCAGGATGCCAGAAATCTCTTCTTTGCCCTAGAGCCCACTTGGGGCTTGGTTATAACGGGGAGGCAGCCGCAGCAAGGTAGGTTTGTTCATCCTGTTCGTTTATGAGTCTCATTTGCTTTATTATTTTTTTAATCCAACAAACTCGGGCTGTTCAGGAGATAGTATGTAGTGTTTACTATGTGCTTTATGGAGCCCTGGTGGTGTAGTGGTTAAGTGCTATGGCTGCTAACCAAAAGGTCGGCAGTTCGAATCCTGCAGGCGCTCTTTGGAAACTCTACGGGGCAGTTCCACTCTGTCCTATAGGGTCGCTATGAGTCGGAATTGACTCGACAGCAATGGGTTTACATGCTTTAAGGAGACCTGGTGCCATAGCGGTTAAGAGTTATGGCTGCTAACCAAAAGGTCAACGGTTCAAATCCATCAACTGCCTCTTGGAAACTCTATGGGGCAGTTCTACTCTGTTATATAGGGTCGCTATAAGTCAGAATCGACTCAGTGGCACGCAACAACAACAATATGTGCTTTAGAGGGCCCTGATGGCACAGTGGTTAAGAGCTCAGCTGCTAACCAAAAGGTCGGTAGTTTGAATCTACCAGCTGCTCCTTGGAAAACCTATCGGACAAGTTTACTCTGCCCTATAGGGTTGCTATAAGCTGGAATCGACTTAACGGCAACGGGATGCGCTTTACTTTAACTCACATAATCGTGAAAATAACCCTATGGGGGCAAGTACTCTTAACTCCATTTACACTTGAGGTAACTGCGGTGCAGGTGGGTGACATAACGCCCAGCGTTGCCCAGTGTTCCACAGCTAGTCAGTTGGAGCCAGGATCTGGACCCGTGCAGTCGGGCTAGAGTCCCAGTTGCTAACCTCAGCACCATGCCATCTCTCCATCTGGCTTCCCTGAAGGATCAGAACTGTCTTGGATTTCATTGCTATTTCATAAACATTTGAATTTGAACTGAATTAAGAATGTACGTGGCAGTAGGAGGAGCACGAAAGGAGGCCAGCTTTCTGGTGTGTCTGGGGACCGCCCCCCTCTCTGTAACACAGATCACCAGTGGACTCCAGGCAGAGGATGTGACTGGCCCGAGCAGCTCTCCCTTCGTCCCCTGGGAACAGCACCAGGGAACCCCCCTGCTAATCTCTAGTACTTGGTGCCTAAACTGGTATTTCCAGTCCTGATCTGGTTTCTGTCACCAAAGACTTGAAACCACTGGGCATTCATTCACCAAACACTATTGGCCAGGCACAGTGCAGAGCCTTAGGGCCCAGGACTGAAAAGCCAAGGTCCCTGCCGCCAACGGGCTCACCGAGTCTGGGCAGGGCAGAAGTACAAAGAAATTAAAATGATTTGAGCTGATAAATGCTAGCACCCAGGTGTCCCAAGGGCTGGGGAAACATGGCAAAAAGAGCAATTTACACAGGGTCGGTGAAGGCTTTACAAAGGAGGGGACATGAGCTGGTTCTCCGAGAGTCTGCCACCAGCCTACTCAGACCATACGGACTAAGGCAGAAAACAAATTCAGAAAGAGAAAGTCTACCAAGTTAGCTGAAGACCAGTGTCATTCACTACCTCCCTCCTCACCCGATCATGGGCACACCAGTACGTCGGGATGGGGATTCTCGACAAAAGAGATCGTTAACACAGCCATGGGTACAAGGGTCTAACGAGGCTACCTCTTGGATCTGATACCTATTATTACACAACTGTCAAGGCGGGGGAGTGGTTGCCATTCACTAAGTTCCTATGGTTCTTTTAAAGATATGTATCACTAGCCCCGTTTTACACGACGGGGAACCACCAGAAAGGTTAAGCAAACTGCCTAGTTCACCTAGTTAATAATCGTAGAATGGGATTCAAAAGGAGCCCTAGTGGTGCAGCGGTTAAGAGCTTGGCTATAACTGAAAGGTCAGCAGTTCAAACCCACCAGGCACCCCTTAGAAACTCTATGGGGCTGTTCTACTCTGTCCTATAGGGTCACTATGAGTTGGAATTGACTCAATGGCAATGGGTTTGGTTTTGGTTCTTGCTTTGGGATTCAAACTCAAGTTCCCCACATCAAAGCCCCTCCTCTTTTCTGTTATCACCGGGTGCCACCAAGTCTTTTTTAACTCATAGCAACCCCATGTAACAGCATAGAACCGCCCCACAAGGTTTTCTTGGCTGTACTCTTTACAGAAGCAGGTCGCCAAGTCTTTCTCCCACAGAGTTGCCAGGTGGGTTCAAGCTGGGTCAGCAGGTGAGTTTGCTCCGCCAGGGCTCCTGATTCTCTTTCTACCACACCCATGCCTCCCATGGAACTGGACCTGTCGGGAAAATGAGGGTATCTGGCAGCAGGTCATGTATGGGGAAAGGGTAAAATTTCTACAAGGTGATTCTTCAAGTGATTATGGCACACGGTACCCAGATGGTTAATAAAAACACAAAAAAAGTTTGTGTTCAGTCAGAGCAGAACTGCCCCCTAGGTCTTCCAAGGCTGTGATCTTACAGAAGCAGAACGCCCCCCATCTTTCTCCTGCAAAGCGGCTGGTGGGTTTGAACCGGTGATCTTTTGGTTAGCAGCCGAGCGCTTAACCACTATGCCACCAGGGTTCCTGGATGGTATAATAAATACTGAAATTTTGCCATTTGGGCTTCAGCCCTGCCCCACGGGGCTCAAGGGCAGGGCAAAGGAAAAGCAGCACAGCTCTGAGGCGGGAGGCTGCGTGAAAAGCAGGGGTACCTGGCAGTCCCATGCCAGGCAGGCTCCATGTGTCTGGTCCCTAAACAGAGCAAGCCCTGTACAGGGCCAGGAGCTCTACTCTGCCAACAGAGATGGCAGAAGCCATGTACAAGCCCAACACAAGCCCCCCCAGTTACAAGGCCTTACACTAGTAGGAATTTTAATCCCCCCCGTCTCCAGGAAGACAAATGCCAAGGTCATATCGGCTGCCAAGGTCCCCAAGGTACAGCAAACAGTTTGCACTCAATTATCAACCTAAAGGTTGGTGGTTCAAACCCCCCCCAACAGCACCACAATGAAAGGGCTTACGGTCTGCTTCCATCAAGATCACAGCCAAGAAAACTCTTTGGAGCGGTTCTACTCTGTAATACAAGGGGTCACCATGAGTTGGAATCAACTCGACAGCAATGGGTTTGGTTTCTTTGGTTTATCCGTTGCCACAAGCTGGGGGTGACCAGAATAGAGATGTTCTGAGAAGCCAAACTACCCAAGGACTGGCAAGATCCATGGTTTTGGTGAAAAGATGACTCCCCAAATGTCCCGTTTATTTGTTCTGTGCAGCCACCTCTCTGCCTTCCTCAAAATGTTGAGGAGAGCTGGCCACAGGGGAAGTATAAAAGAACCTGGCAGATACCCTGACAGGGCCAGAGCTCTCGGCCACACTTCTCCATGTGAGACGCCAAAAACCAACTCCGTGTGGCAGAGAAGCATGGTGGAATACCACTCGGCCATCAGAAGGAAGGAACTTCTGACGTCCACAACGACATGGACGAATCACAGAGTATTATGCTAAGCGAGAGAGCCAGACGCCAAAGTGTACACGCTATGTGGTTCTACTTATATAAAACTCTAGACCAGGCAAAACCAATCCACGGTAACAGATCAAAGTTCCTCGAGGCCAGGAGGTAGGGTGGGGTGGAGGTGTCTGCAACGGGGCACAAGAAAGCTTTCTGGAGTGCTGGAAGTGCTCTATATCTTGACTGGGCCAATAGTCGCACAGGTGTGTATGTTTGTCAAACTTTAAATGGGCGCATTCAATTGCATGTCAATTAATACCTCAATAAAGAAGAAGGGACTGGAAGGCAAAGCAAGGGAGGAAAGAAAGAAAAGCTCTCAATAGAGCTTAAGTAATGGGAACTTCTCCCTGCCCAGCACTCTGCAACACAATGGCAACTGACATTTACCTGAACTTGACCATGAACTGTACTGCAAGATGCCTATGATTCAAAGATCAAACTAAGTTCCATATAATTTTAGCATTGTGTTTTACAGGGTTGTAACAGTTAGTCTAAGAATTAAAAAAAAATACACAAACTACTTTGGTGAACCCGAATGCCCCATTTTCTAACCAAGTTAACTCAGGCTTTCATCAACATCATCGCAACAAAAGGGGTAATAACACCAGTCAAGCAACTTGCAAATGGCAGGTTTCATTGGCTGTTAAAACAGTCAGTATACAAGTAAAATCTGATATCGTAATTTAAGGTATTACCTTTTTTTGTCTTCAAATAAAAATTAAATCTTAAATTCTAGCAACCTACCATAATCATAAAGAGATTACTTAAAAACATTTGATAAATCATTTTTTTTGGTTGGGGGAGGGTGTCAGGGGTTGAATTGTGTCCCCACAAAATATGTGTCAACTTGGTTAGGCCATGATTCCCAGTATCACATGGTTGTCCTCCATTTTGCGATTGATATAATTTTCCTATATGTTGCAAATCCTAATCTCTGCCTATGGTTAATAAAGCAAGACTGGATAATGTTGAAGAGGATTAGGGCGGGATGTAACACCCTTGCTCAGGTCACATCCCTGATCCAAGGTAAAGGTAGTTTCCCTGGGGTGTGGCCTGCACCACCTTTTATCTTACAAGAGATAAAAGGAAATGGACTCGAGCAGAGAGCAGAGAGACAGGGGGACCTCATACCACTAAGAAAGCAGTACCAGGAGCAGAGCTTGTCCTTTAGACCCAGGGTCCCTGCACAGAGAAGCTCCTAGTCCAGGGGAAGATTAATGGCAAGGACCTTCCTCCAGAGCCAACAGAGAAAAAGCTGACGCCCTGAATTTGGACTTGTAACCTACTACACTGTGAGAGAATAAAATTCTCTTTGTTAAAGTCATCCATTTGTGCTATATTCCTGTTATAGCAGATTAGATGACCAAGACAGAGGAGATGGTAGCTATTTTCAAGTCCTACTCATTAGCCTTTCACAGTTGTCATGAACAAGGAATAGAGCCCTCTTACCTGTAGCCCTCCCCCGCCCCACCCCCTCTACCCCCCCCCACACGTATAAAGCAATAATCCAAGCCAGATGTCTGACATTCCCATCAAAGAACAAAGCTGAGCTAAGTACCAGTTCTATCTTTGGCAAAGTAAAAAAAAAACATTAAAATTGAAATCTTTTATATTCAGCTGCTTCACTCCTTTGGTACTTCCCAAAGTTAAAAAATAAAAATAAAGCCAGACTCATTAAAGCAGAAAGTCCAGTTGAGGAAAACTTCAAAGCACCAATGTGGTAGGAGGAACAAGTTTGTTTTTCTTTTTTTCTTTCTTATGCATTTTATAAAATCCCCAAATGCCGTCATGAGAAGCAGCACCTGGGTTTCTACGGCAGCATCTCAGGATTGAGCTGTCAGAGCCCCCAGACCTGTTCCTGGGAACAGCTCCAGCCTTCTCTGGGCAACACACTGAAGGTAGGAGATGATCTCAAAAGGAAGGCTGAAACTCAAGAAGGAATGGCGAACAAGGTTTACGGTGAATTTGTGGATATTTTCAGGAATAAAGTTAGGAACATGCTACATTAATGTTTTATTGGGGATTTACTGGTGTGATGTTTTCCTCATTTATTTACATTTTAATTCATCCATGTGACAAAACGACAACATATCCAAAGTATGTAAGATGCAGTCTTGCCATCCTTGCTTCTAAGGAGCATTCTGGTTGTACTTCTTCCAAGACACGCTTGAACGAGTACAGGGTCAGCGGAAAAGAGGAAGACCCTCAACGAGGTGGATTGACACAGTGGCTGCAACAATGGGCTCGAGCATAACAATTGTAAGGATGGCACAGGACCGGGCAGTGTGTTTCGTTCTGTTGTGCACAGGGTTGCTATAGTCGGAACCGACTCGACGGCACCTAACGACAATATGTGACAAAGTTATTTAGGACCCTCTCTAAGCTAGGCTCTGGAAGTTACAAACAAAATAATTCACCACCCATGGCTCTGGGTTTTTTTTTCGGGGGGGGGGGTTGTCCTTAAGCAGCTTAGAGTCTAGTAAGGTAGACGGCAAGTACCCATGGGACCACACAGTGTGACAAGTGCCACATAACAGACATGGAACAGGGGGTGGGATAGAGACGGGGATGGGAAAATGCCCCAGGAAAGGGGACCCTGAGCCCAGTCAGGTCAAGAAGAGGCTGTGTCACTCTGCACCTCACTTGTCACCTCCCTCTCTGGGCTGTGGCTTCCAAACAATCAACTCGAATCCTTCGTGAAACCAGGAGGGATACAAATATATAAACAAACCACGACCCCGGGCTTTCCAGAACTCTACCATTATCTCCTCCTTTCTCCTCCTCCATTTTGGACCAGCGAAGGGAAAAAGGAGAGACCAAGAACCCAGGTGCCGAGAAACGGGAACCAACTGAACCCTTATTCGAGATTTTCAATACTATAATTCCGCTACTCAGATATCATTCATTATCATGTAAAATAAAATCAATTAAAAAGACATGGTCTCTAGCCTCTAAAAGCTCTCAGTCTGAAATCTGGAGATAATTATAAATAGAATAAATACAGCTACAAGCTTGCAAGTGTCTCTCATTTTATGTATGTCTCCTACTTTGCCACTTAAAACTGACGTTTACTTACAGGTATTCCCAGCGCCGTCGAGTCGATTCTGACTCATAGCAACCCTATACGACAGAGTATTACTGCCTTTTATTATCAGTACCTTTATAAATCCTATCTTTGAACACCTGTGAGTGAACACCTGAGAGATCTGCAAATTACTCACTGCAACACTGTGCATAGTACATATTACTAACAATAAGATGTACAATCTTTTAACACAATTTTCCCAGCCATATCTCGGCATGGGATAAGGTGCGGGCCTGGTAACTGGCTAGTGGCTGGTCACACAGCGGCCCCCGATGCAGAGAGGAGTGGGATGCAGTAATGTGAAAACCACCTTAGTAGGCACCTGACAGTGCTGTGGAGATTAAATGAGATAATGTACATAAGGTGCTCAGCACAGCACGAGGCAGGCAGAAATGTTTCCAAATGTCAGCCACCACAATCATCTGCTGGGGACGGTGCGGGGAGCCCACGGTGATGCCTGTCCATCACAGTTAAAGTCCCAGAAGATCCAAAGTGGGGCCTTTCTAAGGGCGTGGTCGAAACACGGAAGGAGAGACACTGAGGTGGCAGTCGTACAGAGTAATTCCCAAGAAACCTGGAGAGAACAGTCAAGGAATGTCGGCAAATCCATCAATCAATGCCTTAACAATCCAAATGGAAGCAACTGTCAAAATTCACACTGACCACAGGGGGCAAAGTGTGGATACAGGGTTCATTCACAAGATCCCGTGAAGGAAATAAAGTGAGGGGACTTTTGCCAAGAGGCTGACTGGGCCCAGCACCAGAAAATGCCAAGTGCAGAAGGATTTCAGGTTCCTGCTTGGAAGGTCACGACACCGTAGCACACACAGTACAAGCAGCCCTGGTGTGCGTCACGGGAGAGAGCAAGCTGCTCAGCTCTGGCCATGCCCTGGGCGTCTGTGACGGGTGACCCGGTTTAGGGTGCAGACACGAGGGACACATATCTCACATGTGTGAAACGAAGCTAAGGACATACAGGTTATAAAACAGTTTAACTACTACGAGCCAATTTTTGTTTTTAAAAATGACATATGTGAGTATAAAGGTCTGGAGAAGTGTACGTCAAGGCGTTGACAGTGCCATTCTTTTAAATATCAGTATTTTCTAGGCTGTTTTATGCAGTGGCTGTACTGATTCTATAATGAAAGGACACACTGAGTTCCTGTACGAACTCTTTAACCTGGACAGACAGAGAGGCAGAGTGTGAAGGGTCAAGTCCCCCCACTCTCAGCCCACCCACGCTGCGCTGTATACAGGGGCTCTGCGCCGTGGCACTCGGAGTCCTCTGTAAACCAACGGATACCTGGGTCGTGGGCAAACCCGTCCTGACTGCAGGACTTTCACAACTTGCCTAATTCTGCAGAGACCCTGGCACAGGCCCCGTTAGTCTGAGTCAGGCCACCTTTCTGACACCTCAGCCTCCAGAGAGGGACATGTCACTGCCTGTCACTTACCTCACCAACTGTGTGATATTTCACAGGTGAAAAAGAATGGACTCCATTCCTAGCCACTCCACATGATCTGCCCCAACAAGCCAAGTCTGAGATCTTTCGAGCCCTTTCTGAAAAGAAACATAAATCCCAGGGAGAGTCAAGACTCTCCAGCTATCTCAACAAAAACAATAAAAAATAAAATAAAATACATTATTAAAAAAAAAGATTTCAGCTACATCCAAAAGCTGCGTGGCTGCTGGCACCGGCAATCCCACCCTGGGCACATGGGCTTCCCCACTCCTCTGAAGGTCAAAGAGACGCAGGTACCTGGCCACATGACCTGGAGGCTCCTTAACATCTCAACAATAGGAATTAAGGGAGCAGGTCTTGGTTTGCTGGATGAGCAAAACCCGGTGACGAGTCTCAGCACCAGGCTATTCACGTGCTCTTCAGGCAGGGAGAGACCTCACATCTTGTCCCCTGCTAGCGCAAACCCTGAGAGAGTGGTCAACAGCCAGGCAGCCCCTTCCCTAAGAGGGGACAGAAGATTCCAGGGCCATGGACAGCCCACGCAGAACCAGGTGACCATCAAGCCCACACAATTAGCACGTACAGCAGGCAAAGCTATCCTAGCGGCCACCGCAGGGAAGAAGGCCCAGGCCGGCACGCCAGGAGCAGGGCTGCAGACAGGCCGGAAAGAGCCAAAGTTAGCACTAACCTCAGTGCCAGGACTGTCTTACAGGGCGACACCACCAAATGTGCTTACTGTATTTTTTTCTTTTTTTAAATATAATTATACGGTTTATTTAATACATTTCCAAAATACAATCATTTTAATGTGTAATCAACATAAAATTATGAATGAGATATCTAATAGTTTTTTCACGAGTTCTTTACATCTCATTGCGAACTCGCCACATTTCAAACGCGCAGCAGCCACGGGTCTGCCTGCTGCTGTTCGTTGTCTTCGAGTCGATTCCAAGTCATGGTGACCCCATGTGTGCGGAGTACAACTGCTCCACAGGGTTTTTCAGGAGCAGATCACCAGGTCTTCCTTCAGAGGTGCCTCTGAGCGTGTTTGAACCACCAACCTTTTGGCTGGTAGTCGAGCACTTAACCATCTGCGCCACCCAGGACTCCCCATGTGTCTGGTGGCTGCCATATTGGACAGCACAGCCCCAGGCTGTTGATGCCCATCCACATGGAAGTTCTTTGAAGTATGAATTTTTCAAAGGCAACAAAATGCCCGCACGCCGGCTGTGACCTTGGGGCTTAAAGCAGCCATGCATGCAGTGAATGACTAGAACTTAGAGTGAGAAGGGGAAGTTTGGGCTCCACTGAGTGTGTGTGAAGGCTGCTTTGGGTTTGCCTAGTCTGCAAAGGCAGAATTTTTCAGAACGGTTATTTGTCCAGTTGCTACATTTGCCAGATTGGGCTGTCAGATTCTGCAGTTTCCAGTAACTTCGTGGCCCTGTTGTACTGCCGGAGCCCTGGTGGTGGTAAAGAGCTCGGCTGCTAACCAAAAAGTCGGCAGTTCGAATCCCCCAGTCACTCTGCGGAAAGCCTATAGGGTCACTATGAGTCAGAATCGACTTGACGGCACATAACAACACTGGATGGTTATTGGCACTGGATGGTGACTTTAAGACGTTGTCACCCCTTCCCCTTTGCTCTTGCCTGTCCCCCTTCAGCTTGCCATCTATCAGCTGCTTACACTTCCTCTATCAGAGGTGCTGAGAGGGGGACTAGTCCCATTCTAGACTACTGGCTGGTAACCAGAGAGGCTGTCAAGCTGGATGTGGTGTTCCTAGCAGATCCAAGTCTCACAGAGTGAAGACTGAACAATGCCACAACTCTGAGTTTAGCTTTTTACCCAATCTGAGGTGTGTTATATCAATAATGTCTTATTGCCCCAGAAACTTACCAGCTTTCTTGGACATTTTAATTTTGTTTCTGGATTACAAATGCAAAAGTTGTTGATTAGACTTCTTTTTTTTTTTTTTTTTATCGTGCTTTAGGTGAAGGTTTACAGAACATAGTAGTTTCTCGTTCAAAAATTTATACACAAATTGTTTTGTGACATTGGTTGCCATCCCTGCATTATGTCGGCATTCTCCCCCTTTTCACCCGGGTTTTCCCGTTCCCATTTCTTCAGTTTTCCTGTCCCTTTCTGCCTTCTCGTCTCTGTTTCTGGGCAGGAGCTGCCCATTGGGTCTTGTATACTTCATTGAGCTACGAAACATGTTCCCCACTTGTGTTACTGTCTCTTTTATAGGCCTGTCTAATCTCTGGCTGAAAGATAAACTTCAGAAATGGCTCAGTTTTGAGTTAGAAAGGTGTTCGGGGGTGTCATACCGGTAAGTCTGGTCTTTTGTGTATATGTATGAATTTGAATTTTGTTCTACATTTTTCTCCCTGTCAGAGCGGTTGGTGGTGGTAGCCGGGCACCATCTAGTTCTTCATGAGTATTGTATTCTGTGACAATGCTGACTTTTACAACCCATCCCACTGTAACTGTGGTTCCACGCTAATGGGGAAGGGTGGTTATACCCAAATCTGGGTCCCTTTGGGCTCATTCCCCCAACAAACCTGCTCACAATCTGTTAATGATTTCCCCACATACTAGTAAGGGCTTCAGGGTTCAAGAGGGTGGACTAAGACTTTTAATTGGTATCAGTATTTCTCTACTACATTAGTTGGAAGGCCAGACTTACAGTTTGTAACATCAAAATACCACACAGATGATAAGTAACAGGCCATGTCCAAATCTGTTAGATTCAAATGTACTTCAAGACAAACTAGAATAACAATAAATGATAATGATTTACTGTCTTTCCAGTCTACAAATTTATCTCAACTAATTTGTAACCTGTTCTAATTGGAATCCTTCTGACGGCACATCAGTGGTGTTCCCCCTCCCAAGTGTTAGGGAATATTAAAGCACTAATCCGTGTTATCAGCAGGACCACTTACCACTGGTTTAGATGCAAGTTTTCTTCTCAGAGAGGCCCTGGGGAAGCACATCTCCAGCAACACTCAATATCCTAACACATCCACACCTTCAAAACTATCTGGGATAGATTATATCTGATGATTGGAAACTGGTTCCTGTGGTTTTTATTACGGAAAGTGCCAAACATTAAAAAAAAAAAAAAGTAGAGAGACTAGAGTAATAACTACCAGCTTCAACAATTATCAATACATGGCCGGTCGCATTTCACCTGCCATGGTGAAAACTGTTAAATGTGTCCACCTCGGCACTGGCCCACAGCACAGGTCCTCACACTCGGCAGAGGCACAAAGCTGGGCAAGCAGGGTCCCTGGCCTGACGGCGCTGCAGCCACGTGGGGAGCGTGAGCCACTTAGAACATGCACGGAAGCAGGGACCAGAGATAACAAACATGCCAAGTTAACATCACCAGTGATAAGTCACGTTGATACAAGGTACTTCCCGATCTGCTGTGATTAGAAGGCTGCTTCGCCTTTGTGGTATTCTTCTCAAAAACCATAAATCTGAGTCTAATAATGTGAAAAAACACCAAACAAACCCAAGTTGAGGGACATTCCACAAAATATCTGACTGAAACCAAAAAAATCAAACCCATAACTGTCACGCTGGTGCTGACTCACTGCAACCCTCTAGGACAGAGCAGAACTGCCCCATAGGATTTCCAAGGTTGTAATTTTTACGGAAGCAGGGTGCCGTATCTCTCTCTCACGTAGCAGCTGCTGGGTTCAAACTGCCGCCTTACAGTCAGCAGCTAAGCGCTTAACCAATGTACCACGAGGGCTCAAAAAATAACTGACTAGCACTCTTCAAAACCGCCAAAGTCATAAGAAGTCCTCACAACTTGATCAAATAAGCAACATCATGAAAAACAGAGAAAATATTGAAGTTGTAAAGAACTTTGTTTTACTTGGATCCACAATCAACGCCCAAGGAAGGAGCAATCAAGAAATCAAATGATGTACTGCACTGAGCAAATCTGCTGCAAAAGACCTCTTTAAAGTGCTGAAAAGCAAAGATGTCACTCTGAGAACTAAGGTACACCTGACCCAAGCCATGGAATTTTCAATCGCCTCATATGCATGTGAAAACCAGACAATGAATGAGGAAGACCCAAGAAGAATTGCCATCTTTGAATTATGGTGTTGGCGAAGAATATTGAATATACCGTGAACTTCCAGAAGAAGCAACAAATCTGTCTTGAAAGAAGTATAGCCATGACTGCCCTGAGAGGGAACACAACAGAGAACCCCTGAGGGAGCAGGAAAGCAGTGGGATGCAGACCTCAAATTATCATAAAAAGACCTGACTTAATGGTCTGACTGAGACTAGAAGGACCCCGGACGTCATGGTCCCCAAACCTTCTGTTAGTCCAAAGCAGGAACCATCCCCAAAGCCAACTCTTCAAACAGGGATTGGACTGGACTATGGGATAGAAAATGATACTGGTGAAGAGTGAGCTTCTTGGATCAAGTAGACACATGAGACTGTGGGCAGCTCCTGTCTGGATGGGAGATGAGGGGGCAGAAGGGGTAAGGAGCTGGTCGAACGGACACAAAAATAGAGAGTGGAGGGAAGGAGTGTGCTGTCTCATTAGGTGGAGAGCAACTAGGAGTATAATCCAAAAAACCCACTGCCATTGAGTTGATTCCAACTCATAGCAACCCTGTAGGACAGAGTAGAACTGCCCTGTAGAGTTTTCAAGGAGTGCCTGGCAGATTCGAACTGCTGACCTTTTGGTTAACAGCCATAGCACTTAACCACTACGCCACCAGGGTTTCCTAGGAGTATATAGCAAGGTGCATATAAGTTTTTGTGTGAGAGACTGACTTGATTTGTAAACTTTCACTTAAACCACAATAAAAATTAAAAAAGAAGAAGTACAGCCAGAATGCTCCTTAGAAGTGACAATGGTGAGACGTCAACTCATATACTTAGGACATGTTATCAGGAGGGATTAATTCCTAGAGAAGGACATCATGCTTGGTAAAGTAGGGGGTGAGTGAAAAAGAGGAAGACTCCCAAAGAGATGGACTGATAAAGTGGCTGCAACAATGTGCTCAAGGGTGGCAACAATTGTGAGGATGGGCAGGCCTGGGCAGTGTTTCATTCAATTATATAAACATAGGGTCGCTGTGAGTCAGGTGAAACTCGGTGGCATCTAATAACAACAACAAATATTCACTGTGTCCTTTGCAAAAAGAAGTCAGTGACAAAGTGGTCTTCACTTTAAAATCCTTCCAGGGAAAATGAAGCCTAAAGAAATAAAACTTTTCAAAAGTCTCAAACAAAGTAAACATCTTGGAATGAAGGCAAGACACAGGGTGGCCGATGGCAGTGTCCCACTGGACACAGAGCCTTTGACTGTGGTAAGGAACTGTGCCAACACTGAGAAGTGACATCCAAACCACGAGGCTGTGGCCGGTGGTCTACCCGCTCCTCCCCACAGCAGCCCAGGACAGGCGCCCACCCAACCTCCCTGGACCACTCTAGCCTGCCTACCCGCCCGGCTGCCCCCAGCCTCCCCACAGCCCTCCGTCTCTGCTCCAGGCCACCCTGTATCCCACTTCTCTTCATTTGGTAATTTCTGAGGGGCTGCAGGTTAATGCTCAACTGAAAACAATAAAAGGCAGCAGCACTACAAACCAGCATGAGCAGTATGACACTCGTTTTGTAAAAGCACACAGTTTTCTATCTATCTAGAAAGAACAGGGTCTGGGATCAGAGCTGTGCCCTGGGAAAACTGGCACCACAGCTCTGTACAAGTACAGAATCCTGCTCCAGTCTTTCTCACCTGGAGACCACGCTTGTGCCTCCTGAGCCTACCACCTCCCGGTGACTGAGACTTCAAGAATGCTTTTAAATAGCTGTGTGTGCTGCTTGGAACAGTATCTGCAGACACTGCCCATGCAGGTTTGCTGCTAATCCTGGGGCCACTCCAGACTCCTCCAGCCTCCAAATACATGCGCATACGCTCACTGACACAAACGTGTGCGCACGCAGACTGAAAGCCCACGAGAGGCTGGGAGCCCTGCTCGGGAGGCAATGGTCTTGTCTCCTCAATACCCCTGGCCCAGTGGCACCCTCAGAAGCTCAGGAAAGAGGCACACCCAGCACCCAAAGTCTTACTGACAGACAGCGCTCACCTTCAGAGTTTCTAGTTTACTGCTCAGTCTCCAATGGCCTCCAAACCACAGCACTGTGCTTCCTTTAAAGTATACTGCTGAGCAAATACCCTGCGAAGCTGGACTATATGAAGAAGACTGGGGCATCAGGGTTGGAGGAAGACTCATTAAAAACCTGCGTTATGCAGAGGACACAACCTTGCTTGCTGAAAGTGAAGAGGACTTGAAGCACTTACTAATGAAGATCAAAGACCACAGCCTTCAGTATGGATTGCACCTCAACATAAAGAAAACAAAAAACCTCACAACTGGACCGATGAGCAACATCATGATAAATGGAGAAAAGATTGAAGTTGCCAAGGATTTCATTTTACTTGGATCCACAATCAACAGCCATGGAAGCAGCAGTCAGGAAATCAAAAGACGCGTTGCATTGGGCAAATCTGCTCCAAAGGACCTCTTCAAGGTGTCGAAGAGCAAAGATGTCACCCTGAAGACTAAGGTGAGCCTGACCCAAGCCACGGTATTTTCTATCATGTCATATGCATGTGAAAGCTGGACAATGAATAAGGAAGACCAAAGAAGGGTTGACGCCTTTGAATTGTGGTGTTGGCAAAGAATATTGAATATACCATGGACTGCCAAAAGAACGAACAAATCTGTCTTAGAAGAAATACAACCAGAATGCTCCTTAGAAGCAAGGATGGCGAGACTGCGTCTTACATACTTTGGACATGTTGTCAGGAGGGATCAGTCCCTGGAGAAGGACATCATGCTTGGGAGAGTACAGGGTCAGCGGAAAAGAGGAAGACCCTCAATGAGGTAGGTTGACAGTGGCTGCAATAATGAGCTCAAGCATAACGACTGTGAGGATGGCCCAGGACCAGGCAGTGTTTCGTTCTGTTGTGCAAAGGGTCGCTATGAGTCGGAACTGACTCGACGGCACTTAACAACAACAACCTCTAAGAATCAAGAATTACAATACAAAAAATGCTGAAGGGGAACAGTGATATTTTGACCAAACATTTCCATTCTGCAAGAACCGCACACACCTGGCAGGTTTCTTATTTGCCCTCCAGGCTTCTCCGCTACCCTCCAAGCACAGCGATGGTGCGCTTCAAGTACCACCAAGGGATACAGCTAAGCCAGGCCCAGTGCAGCTAAGCTGGGGACAAGAGGAACTCTCAGGCTAAATGGGGGTCAAAGACACAAGATAAGGCGATGCTTTAAAAAAAGGACATTATAAAGAGGCACCGCTCTCTTCAGAAATGGGGCTGTCGTGAGTCAGAATCAACTCAACAACAAATACCACAACATACTCACTTTGGAGTCCCTGGATGGTGAAAGAAGCCCTGGTGGCACAGTGGTTAAGAGCTCAGCTGCTAACCAAAAGCCAGCAGTTCAAATCCGCTAGCCGCTCCTTAGAAGTCCTACAAGGCAGTTCTACTTTGTCCTGTAGTGGCGCTATGAGTCGGAATCAACTCAAGGGCAACAGGATTGGGTAGTGCGAATGGCGAACACACTCGACTACTAACTGAAAAGTCTGAGGTTAGAGTTCACCCAGAGGCACCTCAGAAGGCCTGGTGATCTACTTCCAAAAAATCAGCCACTGAAAACCCTATGGAAACAGTTCTTACTCTGACACATATTGGGTTGCCAGGAGTCAAAGTCGACTCAACAGCTACTGGGTTGTTGTTTTGGTTTTTTTTTTCCATATACTCATTTTTCAGCCCTTCTGAAAATACACTTCAACCTCAAAACGCACTTCCACTTTTCTGAGATCCACCCATGCCCTGCCATATTGGTAATGCAGGCCTCTATTCACTCACCACGCAGCAGGGTGCCAGGGCCAGGGCACTGTTTACCCTCCAGGAATTCCCTGGCCCACAGAAAAGCCAGCTATTGACAAAGCAGGAAGAGACCTGACGGCAGCACTCCCAAATCCCCAGAAACAGTGAGAGCAATGGCCTGCGAGGAGGGCCAGGCGGAGGCCCCGGGAGACTCCTGGGGTTACTGCGGTTACTGCGTAGCTGGGCTGGAAGAGAAACGTCAAAATTCTAGAAATAAAAGCATCCACCTGGATCTCCAAGGTAGAAGCAGTAAGTGGGGATTTAATTCACTCTGAACCAGACTTAAGGAGACTTTTGTGCCTGGGGCCAACACAGAAGTGACTACCTCTGAGAGACAAAGCAGCCGGATGTCTGCCCACAGTAGGGGGCAAAAACGCCTTGCACTTGAAGGTCCGCCCAGAGAAGCATCTGTGTGAAAATTTCCTGCCCAAGATGCCTTGCAACAAAACAACCGAAAGACAGAGAAAACCAACAGTGATTTTTAAAAGCAATCTAAAAAGAAGAAAAGAACAATCTAGGTTTTACTTGCTCTTCAGGACAACAGTTTCACGATGACGAACGGCCACGTTCCTTGATGGGGCAATCCCCCCCGAATGACTTCATTGCTTCTGTGTATCCAGTAATTGCAGCGTCTTGCAACACGCAGGTCAAAATTTCCCCAGCACTCTGAATTACGCAACCAGCAATCTCCAGGACACTGTCATTGCTCAACAGCCCCTCGGCTGACCCTTCATACTTTAACTTCACACAGGGAAAAAGGCTACAGGTGCTTTTTCCACTCATTTTCTTAAATGTGTTATTAAACTGGAAGCACTCCCAATATGCCTTAGAATTTACACATCTGAGAGCTGCAGAGCTTGTGGGCAAGCACTCGGGCCACCTTCATCCAGTGTGTCTGTTCTCTGTCCAGGTTTCGCAGGCCCCACACAGATGCCAGGGATGGTGTGACCCCTTTCCCCCTTCGCCCTTCCCAAGCACCCCAGGAGTGTGGGCTGCTCCCCTCTCTGAGCTGCCCCCCCACCACAGCAGGCCTGTTCTACTTAAATCGCAGGTCTCTGTCTGTTGCCCCAACCCCTTGTTTCCTGGCACCTAGTGCACGCTTAGCAACCAGGGGCGCAGCACATGCCAAAGGAAGGAAGGAATAGACCCAGAGAGCCACGGCAGCCTCACCCCTGGGCACACACAGCTCGGGTGCTGATGCCAGTTCTCAGGAATGGAAGTCGGCTCAACTTACGGCCAGGCAGGCCCGGTAAAGACACCCGCTCACAGCCAGCCCCCTGTAGAATCCCAGTCCACTCACCCCTGAGTCTCGCTTTCCTCCACTGCAAAAGCAAGACCAGCATAGGCTGCTGAGAAGATTCAACGAGATGAAGCACCTGGTCTGGTGCCTGGCAGACCACCGCAGTCTCCGCCCCTCCAAACCCAACGACCCCTGCTTCCAGTTGCTCTCCTTCCGGCCCACCTACAATTACGTACAATGAACAACAATTTGCCAAATCCACCTAGGGGCCGCTCTTCCCCAGGAGCACCAGGGCACTCGTGTACTGACTGAATAAGACTTTTATTCATATCCTTCCTATTTCCCAGCATTAAGGAAGGGTGCCTGCTCCCTCCCTCCACTGATCTCCGGAGAAGGCTCAGGCCTCCATTTCCATGCCTACCTCCTCCCCTGTGGAGGGGGGGGGAGTAGAGTGCTCTTCCTAGAGGGTGGGGATAGCTGCCAGGTGCAGGCTTCTGGTTTGGGTGCAGATCATTTGCTCAAAGATCAGACACTGGGAATCAGGCTGCTAACTAAAAGGTCAGCAGTTCAAATCCACCAGCTGGTCCTTGGAAACTCTGTGGGGCAGTTCTACACTGTCCTATAGGATCACTACGAGTTGGAATCGACTAGAAGGCAACGGGTTTTTTTTCTTTTCTTTTTTTGGTTTTCTCCACCACTGATCAGTGCAAGGCTGCCAACTACAGCAAGTATATATCTGCTCTACAGACCCAGCGGATCTCTAAGCAGGCTGTGCTGGGGCCTAGGATATGGGTCAGCACAACATATAAGCCATCGCTGACCCTATCAGCTGCACATGGAGTAAGGGTGGTACTATGGTCTCATTTTGACACTCCCGTATCACGCTGTCATAGATCTGAACCTAGCGGGGTTAACTTATTGACTGTGAGGATAGCACAGGACCGGGCAGTGTTTCGTTCTGTTGTACATAAGGTTGCTATGAGTAGGAACCGACTCCATGGCACCTAACAACAACCCCAATACTCAATTACTAGCATTCACTCAACATCTATCATATGCCCACCATAAGGTTAAGTGCTTTTAAGGGACACAGAGATTCATTACACAAAGCCCCCATCCTCATGGTTTACCTATAAAGAAGATAAGACTAAAGTACTTCTATTAAAAGGTAAGGAGACCTGGTGGCACAGTGGTTAAGAGCTCGGTTGCTAACCAAAAGTTCGGCAGTTCTAATCCACCAGCCACTCCTTGGAAACTATGGGGCAGGTCTACTCTGTCCTATAGGGTCACTGTGAGTCAGGATCAACTCAACGGCAACAGGTTTGGTTTTGTTTCTTTTTTTTTTTTGGTATTAAAAGGTAGAGCGGCTTAGGGGGCAGTGAGTCTATGTTAATGAAGGAAGAAAACTCAGAAAAGGAGGGTGAGAATGGCTGCACAACTCTAAGATATAATCAATGTCACTGAATTGTACATGTAGAAATGGTTGAATTGGTATGTGTTTTGTTGTGTACATTCTCAACAAAGTAAAAATAAAATAAAAAGGTAGAGAGGGGAGGTGAGGGCTTCCCCTTCTGGCGGTATGTTAACCAGGTACTATGAAGGGCCTTCCCATAACCACAAAACGATAAAAGCTCCTGGATAAACCATACAAACATAGCTTAACTGCTGGGCTTGCAAGAATGTAAGGAAATCTTCATAAAGAAAAAAAGAAAAACAACACTTTTAAGCAGAAACCAAAGTAAGGAGCTAGTGTCCAAACAGGAATGGAAAGCCTAGGATTACTCTAGGAGCAAATATGAAAATCAGGCATGGGACGACAGGACGTCGCCTCAGGCCCACGCCAGCCTGGAGGAGCTAAACCTGAAACCTCAGCCTTAGGAGGGACCCGGCAAGGGGGCTAACGGGGTCTCTGCCAGAGGCAAGTGCAAATTCACCCTGGAGGAGACATCTCCAAATGAGGCCCTCGGGATTGCCAGATGGTGAGGGGTTCCTACTGGGTGGTCTTAATAAAAGACAATCCAACTCGCGGGGACTTAATCGACCATGAGCAAGGGTCAGTAACAACGGCAAGAAGGAATTTAGGCCCCCAGGGACTCCAGATATTAGAACTGTCAAATAGAGTACATAAAAGAACTACAGCAGTGATATTCAGAGAAACTGAAGACGGAATAAAAAATCACTAGCAAAGACCAAGGAGATTTCAAAAAGAACAAAACACAATTTTTAGAAGTTAAAAGTATAATTGTTGGCACATGCAACAACATGGATGAATCTCAAACGAGTCAAGGAAGCCAGACACAAACAGCCACACACTGCGTGATTCCAACAACACAGCATCCTGGAGAGGACAAAGCTACAAGGACAGAAAACAGGTGATCAGTGGTTGCCAAGGGCTAGGAGTGGAGGAAGGGAGCTGACTGCGAAGCAGCATAAGGAACTTGCTAGGGTGACGGAAGTGTCCTATGTCTGAGGGTCGTTGTGGTTTCATGGCTATCATATGACCATCAAAATTCACAGAACTGTACGTGGAAACGCGAAAGGCCTGGAAATCTGCTTTCGTAAAGACTACAGCCAAGAAAAAAACTCTATGGAGCAGCTCTACTCTGTAACACAGGGGTAGCCGTGAGTCAGAATCGACTCAACAGCAATGGATTTTGTTTTATCTTATGTTTTGGTGTATCTAAAAACTTCACTGTAATAAACCTGACTTTAAGTAGATATTTAAAAATATATAATCATTGAAATTGATACCTGTGAATTGTGGTGCTGGAGAAGAATAGTGAATATACCATGGACTGCCAAAAGAATGAACAAATCTATCTTGGAAGAAATACGGCCAGAATACACCTTGGAAGGAAGGATGGCAAGACTATGTCTCATATACTCTGGATACGTTGTCGGAGAGATTGATCCCTAGAGAAGGATATCATGTTTGGTAAAGAAGACAGTCAACAAAAAAGAGGAAGACCTTCAACAAGATGGATTGACACAGTGGCTGCAACAATGGGCTTAAGCCTAAGGACAATTGTGAGGATGGCACAGGGCAAGGCAGTGTTTCGTTGTGTTGTACACACAGTCACTGAGTCGGAACCAACTCGATGGCACCTAACAACAACAAATCACTGAAATTAAAAACTCAACAAATGTGTTCAATGCATTCACAGTGAACTATAACGAAAAAGAGATTTTTTAAAAAAGACTCATGATACAGCCCCAAAGGACAAGCAGATGGACGACATGAAAGAGAGGTTAAGAAACTGGAGGAGGGATTGAGGGCTTCTAACATACCTCTAATTGGAGTCCCAGAAGGAAAGAGGTGAAATAATGGAAGAGGGGCAGCATTTGAAGAGACAATGGCTGAGACTTGTCTAGAATTGATGAAAGACATGAATCCATAGATAAAAGAAGCTACAGGCAGGATCAGTAAAGAGAAAACCACTCCCAGACATTATTGTGGTTAACTGTACGACAATGATCTTTAAGGAAAAAAGCCCTAAGGAAAAGACAGGGTTTTTTTTGTTTTTGTTTTTTTAAGAAGAACAATAAACTGACATCAAACTTCAACAGCAACAAGAAAAGCTAGAAACAGTGTCTTCAAGATGCTCTGAGAAGATAACTATTCACCTGGAATTGTGTACCTGACTTAGTTACCCAGTGTTGCTGTAACAGAAATAACAAGTGTGTGGGCTGAACAAACAGAAGTTTATTTTCTCACAGTTTAGGAGGCTAGACATCCAAATTCAGGGCACCTGCTCTAGAGGAAGGGTGTCACTCTCTGTTGGCTCTGGGGGAAGGTCCTTGCCCCTTCAGCCTCCATTTCTTGGCTCCTAGGTGATCTCCATGTGGTAACTATCTTCCCCCATCTGTGATGTCTTGCCTCATTGCTTAAATCTCCTCTTTTTAAATCTCAAAAGAGACTGACTTAGAACACATCCTGCACTAATACTGTTTCATTAACGTAACAAAGAAACCCCATTCCCAAATGGGATTATAACTGCTATCCCAAAACCAGAGACCCTGGTGGCATAGTGCTTAAGAGCTAAGGTGGTTAACCAAAAGGTCAACCTAAAGGTCGGCAGTTTGAACCCACCAGGTGCTCCTTGGACTCCAAGCAACAGGTTTGGTTTTTGTTTCATGCCAAAACCAAGCCCGCTGCCACTGAGAGGATTCCGACTCGTAATGACCCTATATAGGGGTTGGGGTTTATAACACACATTTTTCGGAGACACAATTCAATCCATAACAGTACCTGAAAAAGCTATTTTTCAAAACCAACAAGGATGAAGACATTTTCAAAATAAAAAGAAACTAAGACTGTTAGACCTTCACTAAAGGATCTATTTCAGGAAGAGAAAAAATGACTAGGAGGGATATCTGAGTTGCAAGAAGAAAAGGGAGAAATTGGTAAAAATTATCAAGTGAAAACAAAGTACAATACTTGACATTGACAGCAAATAAAGCAGGGGAGGGACTAGAGTTCACAGAAGGTCCCTGAACTTTTCAGGAAGAAGCGTTAGGCCATTGAGACTGCCAAGTAGGCGTGGTAAAATTTTAAGGACAACCTCTAAGAAGATCAGCAATAGACTGCACACCTTTCTAAACTGGAGGGGGCCACTACAATAAGAAATCTTACAAACAATAGTCAGAGGAGAAAAAAAGCAATAAACAAAGGGGTGCGGGAAATAAAAACAGAAGTAACATTGACAAAGTGGGTGAAATACACTAAGAGAGTATAAAATGCTAAGTATATCAGTAATCCCAATAAACGCAAATACACTAAGAGAGATTGGCAAATTGGACTTTTTGAAAGATCTAGCTACATGCCTTTTACAAAAAAACTTCCCAAGTTGGTTCTAAAATGTATAAACCAAAAAAAAACCAAACCCACTGCCGTCGAGTCGATTCCAACTCATAACGACCCTACAGGGAAGAGTAGAACTGCCCCATAGAGTTTCCAAGGAGCACCTGGTGGATTCGAACTGCCAACCTCTTGGTTAGCAGCCGTAGCACTTAACCACTACGCCACCAGGGTTTCCTAAAATGTATAGAGAAGAACAAATCATCAAGCCTGACCCAGAACCTCCTGAAGAAGAAAGTGAAGGGACTGGGTCTACCAGATGTCAAGACTTATTGAAAAGCTATGCAGAGAAAGACAAATTGGCCTCCCAAAGAAAGCTCAGAAACAGACCTATACATGTTTCTAAAGGTCCTGTAAGACAGAGGTGGAGTCCCAGGGCAAAGGAGGGGCTCCTCAGTAGTAATGCTGAGGGACTGATCATCCACGGGGAAGAAAATAAAGTTAGATCCCTACCTTACACCCAACACAAAAATCAACTCCAGATGGACTAAGGCTCAGCGTAAAAAGCAAAGCTTAAAAATTGCTCAAAGAAAATACAGAGGAATATTTTTATGGCCTCAAAGCAGGGAAGTTTCCTAAAAAGGCATAAAAAGTACCAATCATAAAAAAAAGATTAATATACTCAAAAGAAAATCTGTTACCATTGAGTCAATTCCAACTCATGCTGACCCTATGTGTGCAGAGTAGGGTTTTCACGGCTGTGACTTTTCAGAAGCAGACTGCCAGGCCTTTCTTCTAAGGTGTCTTCCTTCCAAACTGCCAATCTTTTTGATAGTAGGCGAGCGCTTAAACATTTGTGTCAACTACATTGAAATCTAAAATGTCTGTTTACCGAGAGACAACGTAACGAAAACGAAAAGATACACACAAACTGGGAGATGATATCTGGACCACATACAACCAATAAATTGGACTGGTATTCAGAATAAAGAACCAATACAAATCAATAAGAAAAATACAGACAACCCCAGAAAAATGGGAAAAGAACTAATCAGGCAGGTCTTCAAGGAGAACCTGTGAACTGCCAGCACCCAAGGGAAAAAGTGTTCACCCTCACCGGTAACCAGGCAGAGGGCAAGTAGGGCCAGGATGAGATACGATTTGATTGGCATGGATGGGTACATTTCAGAAGTGTGACAATGGCCAGCGAGGGCTCGGATGCTGGCCATGGGAGCTCACACACATGGCAGACGGGACAGTAAATCAGTGTGGTCACATGGCTGTAGCATTTCTGCATGGTGGTGTACGTGAGAGGGCAACGCTACCCTAGTAACACACCTTACAGTAACAGGCGCACAGGGCATCAGGGGACCTACGTAAAGAAGGCTCACAGCCACAGCATTAACAATGGTCAAAAAAGTGGAAGACAGGGAAATGGAAAAATGGTGGTACATGCACACAAGGGAATGCTGTTTAGCAGTAAAAATGAATGAAAAAAGCAAGTTGCAGTTTTTTAAAAAGATTGCCACCAAGTCATCTTTGACTCGTGGTGACCCCATGTATATCAGAGCACGACTGGGCTCTACGGGATTTTCAATGGCTGATTTTTCAGAAGCAGGTCATCAGGCTTTCTTCCAAGATGCGTCTGGGTGGACCTGAACCTCCAACCTTTCAGTCAGCAGCAGAGCACATTAACTGTTTGCATCACCCAGCGACTCCAAAACCAGCTGCCATCAAGCTGACTCGGACTTATGGCAACCCCACACGTCAGATAAAACTGCGCTCCATAGGGTTTCCAGTGGCTGACTTTTTGGAAGTAGATTACCAGGCCTTTATTCCAAAGCGCCTCTGGGTGGACTCAAACCTCCGACCTTTTGGTTAGCAGCTGAGTGCATTAGCCATTTGCACCAAGCAGGGACTCCAGGTTGCAGATTACTTATAAAACACTCCCTCTTTATAAAGCTCATGAACAAAACTGGAATATATTATTTACAGATACATACAGGCAGGTGCCTAGGTGGCACAATTTGCACGCGACTGCTAACCTAAAGGTTGGCAGTACAAACTCCCTCGGCAGTACTGCAGAAGACAAGGCCTGGCAATCTGCCGCCATTAAGATTACAGCCAAGAGTCGGCACAACTGGACTAAGCCAAAAGCTAAGACGTTTCCTGAATACAACCAAATACTTCCAGAGACTGAGTAGCAGGGGCGGGGGTCTGGGGACCATGGTTTCAGGGGACATCTAGATCAATTGGCATAACAAAGTTTATTAAGAAAATGTTCTGCATCCCACTTTGGTGAGTGGCATCTGGGGTCTTAAAAGCTAGTGAACAGCCATCTAAGACACATCAATTGGTCCCAACCCACATGGAGCAAAGCAAAATGAAGAACACAAAAGACACAAGGAAAATATGAGCCCAAGAGACAGAAAGGGCCTCATAAACCAGAGACTCCATCAGCCTGAGACCAGAAGAACTAGATGGTGCCTGGCTACCACCAGTGACAGCCCTGACACGGAAAACAACAGAGTCCCTGACAGAGCAGGGGAAAAGTGGGGTGCAGACCTCAAATTCTAGTAAAAAGACCAGACTTAATGGTCTGACTGAGACTAGAAGGATCCCCAGAAGAGATGCCACTGGACTCTCTGTTAGCCCAAAACTAAAACCATTCCTGAAGCCAACGCTTCAGACAAAGATTAGACTGGACTATAAGACATAAAATAATACTGGCGAGCTCAAGCAGACACATGAGACTAAATGGGAAGGTCCTGCCTGGAGGTGAGACAAAAAGGCAAAAAGGGACAGGGGCTGGTTGAATGGATGCAGGAAATCTCGGGCCGAGAAGAGGAGTATGCTGTCATATTACAGGGAGAGCAACTAGGGTCAAGTAAAAATGTGTGTAAAATTTTTGTATGGGAAACTAACTTGAGCTGTAAGCTTTCACTTAAAACACAATTAAAAAAAAAAAATTATAGCCAAGAAGCCCTATCGAATTTACTTGGTGGCAACACACAACAATAACATGTGTATAAGTGCGCTCTTTCTAAAAAACGGAACAATAAAATATTCTGGAATGCCTTGACCTCAGGCAGGAGGCAGCACTAGGAGCTCCCCTGAGGTGCACAGTGGTTTAGTTCTCACATTGGGGGATTGGCACGGAAGCATTCATTATTGTGTGTTAAAACCTACATACCTGTCATACAATATTTTAGATGAATTTTGAGTTAGTAATAAAACACCTCTAAACTAGAGGCAGATGAGGGAACTGTCAAAAGAAAGACACAAGGAAAGAAGCACAAATGCTCAACAAACTCTGGGCAAAAATCAAGCAAATGCTGAACCCCTTGGCTCTCCAGGCCAGTCTGGAAGGTACGGTCTTGAGGCCTCCTCTCTCTCTGACATTTGAGGACACTGGTCTGCTTATTCCGGCTGTGGGACAGCGAGGTTAGAAATTACTGCTGTGCTAAGTCCCTGCATGAGAGGACAGGACCACGGGGCACCCACCACACGAACCTACCTGGTGCGGACCCTCCACGGCTCTAGAAGTCACGCACAGTTCCCAGGATTCTCCCTGTGGAAAAAACTGGCCATTTTGAGGCGGCTTGTCACTTTAACAATCCTCTTCCCCACCCAATCCCAGGAATTCACTCCTGGTTCCTGTAGGGTGAGGCCAGAAGCCACACCCACAGCGCAGAAAGGCCAATGGAAACTGCAGGCCTTCAGGGTGCAGGCAGTCACCTGCTCCAGACACAGCAGAGACACACGCCCGCCCAGGCCGGACAGCCACAGGCCGTGGCTGCTCTCCTGACACTCTCCCCACAAGCCTGTCAAGTCCACAGTGTCACATGGGGTACACAGACATGGGGTAACAGCACTAAATGCAGTCCTTCCTGCCATGCCTGGGTTTTAATGGAATTAAATTTAATGCATTTCACTACCTAATATGCTTGCTGCTGGGTTTTAGTAAATATTTCTACATTTATGGAGAGTCCTCCATGACTACTTTACTTAGATTTTTATTAACCTATTGCTGTCGAGTTGATTCTGACTCATAGCGGACTATAAGACAGAGAAGAACTGCCCCACAGGGTTTCCAAGGTTGTAAATCTTTACAGAAGCGGACTGCCACATCTTTCTCCCTTAGAGCAAGCAAGTGGTGGGTTTGAACCACTGACTTTTTTTGGTTAGCAGCCAAGCGTTTTAACCACTGTGCCACCAGGACTCCCTTTATTAAGATTAGCAGCTGGAATTTTATTATGTGCCTTTTAGACATCTGTGGATATAGTCACAGGGTTTTCTTTTTTGATGTGATGTAGTAAATTGCTATGTATAACTAACTGAGCACTTACTATGCACCAAGCCCTGTGCTAACCGCTTTATACGTGTTATCTCTTTCAGTTCTTACACAGATAGGCCTTTTATGGTGGTACTATTCTCGTCCTGCCAAATTTTACAGATGAGGAGACTGAGGCTCAAGGAGATTAAATAACTTAGCCAAAGTCGGAGAATCAGTAGAACATGCGCAAAGCCCTGAGCCGGCACTTCCTCCGGCCCACACAATTCCTCATCTTAGGCTATCCTCCGGCCCACACAATTCCTCATCTTAGGCTATCCTTGCGCTTCTGAGTGGACCTTACTCAGCCATGGAGAAGTGATCTTGTATTACACTACTGTATTCAACTATAAGGAGCCCTGGTGACCCAGTGGTTAAAGCGCTTGGCTGCCAATCATAAGATCAGTGGTTTGAACCCACCAATTGCTCCACAAGAGAAAGATGTGGCCGTCTGCTTCCATAAAGATTTACACCCTTGGAGACCCTATAGGGCAGTTCCACTCTGTCCAACAGGGTTGCTATGGTCGATATTGACGTGATGGCGGCGAGTTTGGTTTTTGGTATTCAATTTTTATTTTATTTAGAAATTTATTTAGAAATGTTGCAAATATATTTAAACATTTACCCACACCTACACGGATACACGGAGATGAACGTGATCCACTGTTTTCTCTAGACCACGGGTAGAACAGGAAACACAGACACTACACTGAGACAGACATATCTGACTACACAAAATTTCACATCTAACAAAGTAAAAACAAACTACAGAAACAATAGCCAGGGGGAATAGTTGCAATCTACAGCACATACAACAAAAGATTTAAAGCCCCAATATACAAAGGGCTCCTCAAAACTGGAAAGAAAAACAACCCGATAGGGAAATAACAGACAAAGGATATAGACAGAATTCACAGAAGAAACATAAATGGCCAATAAACGCATGAAAGGATGCTTTCCTCGTGCTCAGGAAAATAAAAATTAAAATAAAAACAGGATACTATTTTCACCCAGCAGATGAGCAAAAATGACAACACCCAGAATCAGAGGAAACGCCCAGGAAAGGGCTGCATGGGTGATGCCAGTATGTCCTCCAAAACAGCTGAAGCCATTCGATCTGGCAGTCAGGGCTACACACTACCAATCAGGAGGGATGTCCTGAGTATAGCATTCATTCATTCATTCATTCAACAGAAAGCACGCTTTTAGGTCTCTATCTCAGAGAGCTTAAGTTCAGGAATATGTAAGCTAAAGGGAAGTGAAAAAAGTAAGTTGCTGAGTAATGCATATAGTCGTTACTGAGTGCCATCAAGCTGATTCCAACTCACAGTGACTCCACTATGACAGAGCTGAACTGCCCCTCGGGGTTTTCTTGGCTGCAATCTTTACAGGAGCGGATCTGCCAGGTCTTTCTCCTGCAGAACTGCTGGGCAGGTTCGAACCACCAACCTTTTGGTTACCAGCTGAGCACTTAACCATTGTGCCACCAGACTCCTTCATGCCTACACTATGTCCCTCCTTTCTTTTTTTTAATGTGTGTTTAGGTTTGTGGGAGCCTGGAGAAAGGTGTCAAGGCTCTTACCCCAAAGCAGTCATCTCATGGCGCCGGGCTGAGGTGAGCAGAGAAGAGGTTACCACCTTGCTGTGCACATTTGTTTCACCTGGTGTGAGCATACTGTAACAAATGCAGTAGCTGGTCACTTTCAGAAAGCTAATAGAGAATATCGCGAACAGCTTATTTACACCCAAAGAGAGAAGAACACAGAGCCCATAGCGAGTTGGTGGAGGAGCCAAGGGTCCACCCTCCTTCCAGCTGGCTGACCGCAAAGCAGGCTCTGCGCTCACAGATGATGACATTTCTCCTCACCCGCCCACACGGGGCAGAGCTCGGGGAGACTTCCACGCTCCCCGCTGTTAGGTTCCGGGAGGCAGCCTGGCAACATGTCTCGAGTTCCTATGAATTACATCACGTCCTGGATGCTGTGCTATGCGTTTCAGCCTACAGAAGTTTCACTCGTGCGAGACACGACACCACGTGTCCGCATCCTGAACGCATCCCTGCCCTTGGGGAGTGTATCATTCCATTCCGCAGACGCCTACAAAGCATTTCTGGGTGAACCGCACCTTGCCCAGCACCCATTCCTCCTGGCTCCGGCAACAGCATTCCAGTTTGGCCTTGGGAATCCCCGTGCCCCTTTTAAACAATCCTCCCTCCCCTGGCTCCTTTTCAGGTTTCCTCTCAGAGCGTGAGGCCACCCCACCCAATGTCTACTCATCTGCTGAGCTTAGGTTCTGACCCCAGATCCCGCCTCCTGTGCTCTCAGATGGGAGGGAAGTCTGCTGTGAGGCCGGGCTGAAGGGGCTACAGGCACAGTACTCGGCGGCAAGGTAGAAGGAGCAGTCTTCCCCGGTCAATGAAAACAGAGCAGCTGTGTCATTTGTTTAACGACAGCAACAAATTAATAAAAGCACATAATTCAGAATTTTCAATTTCCAATCCAAAAGAAAAGCTCCAGGCCCCAAGCTCCCCCGATGTACTTTGCTGTTGCTGCGTTAACCTAATGGAACTCCACGTCCACCTCACGCTCGCTCATCTAACAAAAGCGTGATGCCTGTGACCTGACTGTGTACTGTGCCCAACCCGGGACAGCTGGTCAGCTCCACCTGATGCAAAGATGACACCAAGTGGAAGAACTAACCCTCCAATCAGTGCTTCAGGACATCTGGGCCTAACCAAACCCAAAAACCAAACGCACTGCCACTGAGTCGATTCTGACTCATACTGCCCCTACAGGAAAGAGTAAAACTGCCCCACAGGGTTTCCAAGGCCATAATCTTTAAAGAAGCAGACTGTCCCATCTTTCTCCCGTGGAACGGCTGGTGGGTTCAAACCACCAACCCTTTGGTTAGCAGCCAAGCACTTTAACCACTGCGCCACCAAGGGTCCTTTCTGGGAATAAGGAGCAAAGTAAACCAGAAGGAAAAGGAAATTAAAGTCTCTTACCTCGCTTGTAGGGACTCTGGGTGGTATGAACGGTTAAGCGCTCCACTACTTGCTGAAAGGTTGGCGGTTCGAACCCACCCAGAGGCGCTTCAGAAGACAGGCCTGGTGATCTGCTTCTGTAAGGTCACAGCCACTGAAAACCCTATGGAGCAGTTCTACTCTGCAGACGGGTGGCCATGAGTTGGAATCGACGTGACGGTAACCGATAACAACAACAGCAGCAACATCTCACCTGTGTCACAAGGTTGCAAGGCTGTGGCCTGTGTGACTGTTAGAGTAAGTGGACCCCAGGAAGCGCCAGGCGCCTCACATCACAGTGGTGCAGGTCTCCTCCCCCAGCACACCGACAGGGCCACCAAGTTAACACGATGAGATTTTAAAGCCAAGCAGTTGCAACCACTTCAAAAGTCAACCACTTGCTCAAAAAGTGGGGGTACAGGGTGGAAAGCGAAAGTAAAGCGGATACTTGACGGTTCTTATTCTGAGTTCAAGCCTAAAATAAACATATGTTGGTTTCTTTATTCGGTTAGGTAACCAAAAGGTTAGGAAAGCCGGCTACTTCCTACCGAAAATGAAATCAGGAAGTGTTGGCGAGGGGAACAAGGTGACCAGAGAGGCCCTCTCCTCTTCCGACCGGATCCCCAGAGGATGGCTGGCTCCGCCACCTCTCCTGAGGGCTCCAGAGCTCCAAGAGGTCTACTTCCCAGTGCCCCCCAGTATGCCCCCCAGACACCCTCAGGCAGCCTCCCTGCTCACCTCTCGCTCTCCAGTACGTTCTGGCTTCACCTCCCTCTGCATCCAGACTGTCCCAGGGCCCAGCAGGGTGACCCTTCACTAACAGGCACCCCCGGCCGCCCACATGGCCCTACCTGCCAACCTGCAGACAACTGCTCAGAAGGGCCACCTGGTACCGAAACACTTGCAAACATGAGAGAGCAGTATAAGAAACAGACCCCGCACCCACACCTGTCATCCAGCTTCAGCTGGGTTCTAACCTCCTGTCTGCCTCTGCACCACACCACATGCCGGAGGGAGGGGTCAAGGTGGAAAAAGTCCTTGGAATCCCGTTCAATGTTCAGTGGTTCCCGCCCCAAGCCTGCCCAGGAATCCCTGTGCAAACCCAGGTTCCCCTCAGAACTCCAGTTCTATCTCCACCTGCAAAACTGATTGTACCTGCCACCACGCGCTGGCCCTTGCTGATTGCAGGGCTGACGTCCATTACAGACAGGTCCACTATAGGAACCACTGCCGCCTGTCTTCACCCGTCCCTCCCCCCGCCCCTGCCATGGAAAGTGCTGCCAGCGCAAAGGACACATCAAGGTCATCTCGACTGAGGCTGGGCCTCCAGGCCTGGCCCAAGGAAAATGTGGAGTCAGGAGGTTGAACTTTAACTTCAAAATCAGCAGTGACCTTGCTCTGCAGGCTTAGTCAAGCCGTCCTGAGCAGAGCTCCCTTCCCCCGTGAATACAGAAAACCTGGGCATTAGACAGGGAGAGAGCTGAGAGGAAGACCAGGACTACACCAAGAGATTCAAGAGAGAGAAACGATAGCTAGCAAAAGAGAACTTGCCCAGCGGAAACGGAAAAGCAGTCCAAGCTAAGCAAAAAGGATGCCACTGTGTGAGCCACAGAGTCTGGGTCACAGAAGTGGTGGGAGAGGCTGGCAGACATCCCAGCTATTTAGGAACAAGCAGCGGCTGGCTGCACAGCTGACACGGCCACAGGACACACCAAGAGCAGGGCTTGATGACATTCAGCCCCTGGCTCCCCCAGCCCCGACTCCCACAAACAATCCTCCTGCCCCTCTCCAGCCCTGCAACCGCCACTCCTGCTCCATTCTACACGTCTCCCCGCGACCGCGCATTCACACCACACGCTTACTGCGCCCTCCCAGGTCCTGCTTGTGTGACGGTGACAGTCTACTGGAGCAATGAGAGAGCACACATTGAAGTCTACGTGGGGATAAAACGACATCAGAGAAGCCAGAGAACAAATGACGCCAAGGGGCAAGGTGAGAATAAAGGGCAGGGAAGGCCCCACCGTGGGGGTGTGGCTTTGGGCTAGACCTGAAGGACAAGAGAGAATCCGCCAGGCAACGAGATCATTCCAGGCAGTGGGAACCAGAGGTGCGGACACCCTACGAAGGGGCAGCAGCTACTACATCAAACACCTGTATTTACTTCTCATCTCTACCGTTGTTCACCCATTCTAGAAAAAGTTCTCTGAAACCCAGCTCTGATCTCCTTACCCTTCCACCACTTAAAAAGCTGTATAATAAAGTCCCTGAGATCCAAAATTCTTGAGTGAACTTTACTGTATTTAAATTATATATTAGGAACCCTGGTGGCACAGTAGTTAAGAACTCGGCTGCTAACCAAAAGGTCGGCAGTTCGAATCCACCAGCCACTCCCTGGAAACCCTATGAGGCAGTTCTACTCTGCCCTACAGGGTCACTATGAGTCAGAATCGACTCAATGGCAATGTTTTTTTGTTTGTTTGTTATTTAATACATATACATGTAGATACGTATGTGTACGTATATGTACTGTTGTTAGATGCCATCAAAGTTGGTCCCCACTCATAGCGACCCATGTACAACAAAACAAAACACTGCCTGGTCCTGCACCATGCTCACGATCATTGCTATACTTGAGCCCACTGTTGCAGCCACTGTGTCAATCCATCTCATCGAGGGTCTTCCTCTTTTTCACTGACCCTCTACTTTACCAAGCGTGAATTGGTTCCTCCTGATAAGAGGTACACAGTATGTGAGACGAAGTCTTGCCATTCTCGCTTCTAAGGAGCATTCAGGCTCTACTTCCATGACAGATTTGTTCTATGTATTATGTATATACGTTTATCTCCACTATCTCCAGGAAGCCTTCCCTGACTAACTCCCCCACACAGCCCACAGCACTCTCCCTTCAGGCCACACGGACAGCCTGCAGGGTCCACCACACCCTTAATACTGAGTTAATGAGGGAAGGCACTGCCATGCTGGGTGTGCATGTCTGCATCTGTGCACACTCAGGGACCAGGACAGAGCTATGCACAGCGTGGCGTCCAGATGAACACAGGAAGGACAGGAAAGGGTCTCTTCCTCCAACACTCAGACATCACCTGGACAGCCTTGAGGAGCTCTCTGTGTGTAAGGGCAGGCCATGTGTTCACATCCCAGGCTCTGTTCTCTCCAGCCTGGCAGGGACCCGCTGGCACACTGAGAGGAAGGGCTGTGCCAGGAGATCAAGGGTGCCACCCTACCAGCTCCATGGTATACTGGAAAGACAGGGACGGGCCTGCATTTAAATGCTGCACTTGTCACTTACTAGCTATGTGACCTTCAACAAATTCCTAACCATCTCTCTGAGTCTCCATTTTCCTCATATGCAAAAAGGAGGTAGCAGTACTAACCCTGCAGAGCCACTGTGAGGGCTGGATATAGTGTGTGAAGTCCCTGCCACCTGGCAGGTTCTTCAACACTGACCACTGCTGTCACTTTACAGGCCAGAGAGTTTTCCGCAGAGAACTCCAAACCCTAGACTACACCCCTAGCCACAGGCCAGAGAGTTTTCCGCAGAGAACTCCAAACCCTAGACTACACCCCTAGCCACAGCCCATTCTTCCCTGAGGGACTTGCCAGCCACTGACCACGGTGGCTTAAGACCACCCACTCTGGGTTCAGGAGCAACCACGACACACCCCCATGGCACCATGTTCATAAGCACAGTAGCACCTTTATTCTTTATTTTAATACCTCTGGGAGTCACATTGCAAAATACCCATTTCGAAAGAACATGGAAAGAAAAACAATTTAGGAAATGGAGGGTTGTCCCAGGCATCAAAGACAGGGAGAAGACAGTCACAGAAGGGTCTTCATTCATGGGCGCCATGAGGCCCCTCTGCAGAGATGAAGAGGTTTGAGCCCAAGGAGGCCCTCTGCAGAGATGAACCACTTAGAGCCCAAGGAGGCTCCTCATCTGGAGGGGCACTCAGCCTGAGAAAGGCAGGCCCATGCCAAGAGCGAGAGTAGACCACAACCATATAAAACCCGGACTTATCGTCGTAAAGATACAACTCAACCTTCTCTTTCCCTCACCTCCCCCCGTTGTTGTTGTTTGCTGTCCAGTCAATTTCAACTCATAGCGACCCATGTGACAGAGCAGATCTGCCCCACAGGGTTTTCTTGGCTGTCATCTTTACAGAAGAAGATCGCTAACCACTGTGTCAATTCATCTCATCGAGGTTCGAGTCACTGGGTGGGTTCAAGCCACCAACCTTCTCGTTAGCAGCCAAGTGCTTAACCCAGAAATTAGAAGTAGACAAGTGAGATTAATTAATCCTGCCTCCTACTAAGATGCACCTGACGAGAGCCGTGGTGTTTTCAGTCACCTCATACGCATGCTAAAGCTGGACAATGACTAAGGAAGACAAAGAAGAACGGATGCCTCAGAATTGTGGCGCTGACCAAGGATACTGAACATACCACGGGCTGCCAGAAGAACGAGCAAATCTGCCTTGGAAGAAGTACAGCCACAATGGTCCTCAGAAGTGAGCATGGCGAGACTTCATCTCGCATACTTTGAACATGTTATCAGGGTGGACCAGTCCCTGGAGGAGGACCTCATGCTTGTTAAAGGGTCAACGGAAAAGGGGAAGGCCCTCAACGAGATGGATCGATTCAGTGGCTGCAACAATGGGCTCAAATGTAGCAACAACTGTGAGGATGGCGCAGGACCAGGCAGTGTTTTGTTCAGTTATACACAGGGTCATCATGAGTCGGAATCGACTCGACAGCACCTAACAAGCACCACCTAATAACGAAAGTGAAAAACGCATTATGTTAAACTGAAAATTTAGTTCAACAGTTCAAATCTCAACAGCTCATAGAAGCCCAGCCTCAGGGTCCATCGGCCCAAAGTCTAGCTGCCCCTTTAACTGCAGCAGCTGAGGAGCAAATCCTGTCGCTGCAGGCATCCAGGCTCAGACTCAGCGAAGGCACCAAGACGCTGCTAAATAGTTCTCTGTTCAGACACAGCGCAGCTGACGTTTCTCGCCAAGCTTCCCTCCCTTCAGAGATAGACACCACATTACACTCGATCCACTCTAACCCATGTTTGCGCCCATATTCCAAAGAAATATTTTCAAAAACTCCAAGTATTTATTGATTTACCATAAAAACTACCATGACATCACATGGTAACTGTCATGGATTGAATTATCCCCTCCAAAAAATGTCTGTATCAATTTGGCTGGGCCATGATTTCCAGTATTGTGTGGCTGTCCTCTATTTTGTGATAATAATTTTATGTTAAAGAGGTCTAGGGTGGGATTGTAACATCCTTACTAAAGTCACTTACCTGATGCAATATAAAGGGAGTTTCCCTGGGGTGTGGTCTGCACCACCTTTTATCTTACAAGAGATAAAGGGAAATGGAAGCAAGCAAGAGTGCAGGACCTCATACCACCAAGAAAGCAGTGCCGCGAGCAGAGCGAGTCCTTTGGACCTGGAGTCCCTGCGTGGAGAAGCTCCTAGTCCTCGGGAAGACTGATGAGAAGGCTGACAGAGAGAGAAAGCCTTCCCCTGGAACTGATGCCCTGATTTTGGACTTTTAGCCTACGTTAACGCGAAGAATTAAATTTCTCTTTTTTTTTTGTTAAAGCCATCGACTTGCGGTATTTCTGTAACATTTGGAGAAAAAAAAATGTAGAAACTTAAATCCGTGATCTAAAAGACGGTCAAGGAAATAGCATGTTTCTTAATGCAACAGAAAACTCACCCTCTTCACAGGTGAGATAAAAATCCATGCAAGCCTAACTCCAGATCTAAACAAATCACTGAATGATGTCTTTCAAATGCATCAAACAACATCACTTCCCCTGAGGGCAGCCCTAAGCACACCAGGCCCCTGGCTGCTCACAAACCAGCAGGTTTCAGCTAAGGGGTGTAAGCGCTGACCTTCTGACTCAAAGAATCGACAGCCTTATAACTACAAGGGCTCCGCATTACCCAAGCACACATCTATTCATTCACAAATGTCTGACTGTCTATTATCTCCCAGCACAGAGCTAAGAACTGTGGATTCTAATAAAAAAAAAAGGCCTATCCGTGCCCTCCACCTCATCTAGCTCCTAGCCCAACGGAGGAGACAAACAAGTGGTCAGTCACCACACCATATGTGCGAAATACTGTAGCCCAGGAGCAGGACAGCTGGGTTTTGAAGGATGAGTAGGAGTCCAGCAGGCAAAGACAGGAAGAAAGAGCATTCATAGCAGGATTTGTGGAAAGCACTGAGGAGGGAGAGAAGCAAGAAACTGAGGCGCGTGGCAAGAGATGAAGCTGAGGGGGTGAGCAAGGGCCAGATCACAAGTTTGGAGTTTAACATAAACCCACTGCGGGCCACTAAAATCTTGAATCTGGTCAAACAGTCCAAACACTCCTCACTGCCCAAGGAAATGAAGACCCAGATGAGAGAGCCACTTAATATTTTGGTTGACTCGAGTTCATGAAAAAAGTTAAACCAAACCTCTCCAATACTCAACAATGCAAAGCATGGCCTAAAGGCATCTTGCACCTTCTCTGTGCCTCAATTTCCTTGTCTGTAAAATGGGCAGTAGCTACCTGGTCGGGTTGTTGTGGGGACTACATGGGTCATACACATGAAGTGGTTAGAGCGGAGGAGAAGCTCTTTCTGCTAGGTGGTGGTGGAGGTGGTACGAGGGCAATACTAGCAGTACCGGCAGTATATGAATCCCATACATGACCAGTCCACAGGGCAAAAAGCAGACAAAGGCTGCACCACCTCCTGGAACGAAGAGGCTCTGTGGCTGAGGGGAAAAGAAGGCTGGCTCCCCAGTCCTGCACAGGGCGTTCAGTGAGAACAGCACCTTCCCTGGCCTGACAGCAGGTCACACACTCAGTGAGGAACACCCTCCCACCTTCCTCAGCGGCAGCCATGTCCCCAGCCTGGGCCCTACTCTACCCACTCAGGCACAGAAGGCTTGTTGCCCCTTCACCTCTCTGTACCTGGCAGGCCTCCCGAGTCACCTCTGAAAACGAGACAGTGCACGCGTGCACACACACACACCAGAAACTGCCTAGGGAGAGAGACTTCGGACCGCCAGGTGCCTCCTGGCCCCTCCCACACATGCTATCCTGTGGTAAAGGCCTGCTGCTCAGGGGCTGAGGACTCACACGTGAAATAAAGACACCGTCAGGCTGTGCAGATGAGAACAGTGCACACTCATGAAAGTGAAGAGTCCGTGCTTCGAACCACAATTCCTAGACCTTGGGGTTTTACTGATTAAAAAGTTTCCCCCTAAGTTTGGGGGACTTTTCCACAAATGGTACTGATAACAATTGGATATTTACACGTATAAATAAATAAACTTCAATCTATACCTCACATCATAACTCAAAGTGAATCACAAACCTAAATAGTAACTATAAAACTGCTAAAACACTTGTGTCCTGAGATTAGGCAAAGATTTTTGATACGGCAACAACCATAAGAGCACAAACCATAAAAAAACAAACTGATTTCATCAAATTTTAAACTGTCTGCTCTTCAAAAGACAATGTTAAGAAAATGAAAAGACAAGCAACATGCCGGGAGAAAATATTTGCAAATCACGTATCTGATAAAAGGCTTGCGTCCACAATATAAAGAAATATAAATACATAAAAATATAAAGAAATCTCAAAACTAATAAAACAGCCCAATTTTGAAAATGGGTAAACTGTTTGAATAGATACTTCACCAAAGAAGATACACAAACAGAAAATAAGCACATGAAAAGACGTTCAACATCCTTTGTCCCCAAGGAAATGCAAACTAAAACCACAATGAGACGCTACTATAGACTTAGTGGAGTGGCTAAAAAGACTGACCATACCAACGGAGGCAAGGACGCAGGGGAACTAGAACACCCACCCACTACTGGTGGGAAGGTAACACAATACAGGCACTTTAAGTTTGGCAGTGTTACAGACTGAATTATGTGCCCCCAAAATACGTGTTGTAAAAAATCCCAACCTCTAGGCCTGTGGTTATAATCCCACTTGGGGATGGGTTGCCTTTGTTGTGTTAATGAGGGAGGATTAGTGTAGGTTGTATCTTGAGTATCTTCAGTCAATCTCTACTGAGATATAAAAGAGATTAAACAAGCTAGCCACTGGGAGGAGAAGAGATCTTGTGAGACAAGCATATCCAATAAATAAACATGGATTTATTATTTCAAGAAACCAAAGACACACATGAATCCATCAGCAGTGTCCTGGCCAGTGGGGATCCTCACATGCACAAGTGTAAACACATCACCCTGCATTTCCACTCTGTCCACACATATGCGGCCTACAAATGGCCACTGTTTGGCCTCCTCTCAGTCCAAGGAGTGTGCACACGGGGCAGAGTCCACCGAGGAGAAGAGGCCCACACAGGTCTCATGAGTGAGCTAGGGGTCACAGGGACAGGCCGTGGGGAGGCAGAGGTTTCAGGGACGCACAACCCCTTGGCCTCTGATTCCTCAGCCAGTGGGGAGGGTCACAACTGAAGAAGGTCCAAGGGAGGGTCCCACATGCACAATCCTGACTTATGAAGGGTCTGTGGGCTCCTCTGCAGCCCGCAACTGAGCCCTGCACATCCATACCTGTAGCCACGACGGCTGTCTCCTCTTTGGCTCAGAAATCTCTCCAGGTTTGCTGCAAAGCTTCTCCATTGTCGCAACCAACCACTCCATGCTGATCCCCAGTCTCCATCTTACTTGGACTCCCCACAACTCTGCCTCACCCCTTTAGACTGGAAGCACCATTTTGGACTGCCTCCTGGCTGTCCCCAGGACACTGCTTCCCACAATCTCTCCTTGGTGGTACAAAGAGGGTGACTTCTCCCTCCCACCCTGGAGGTTGTTCTGGACCCAAGTGCCCAGGGAGGATGACTGGACACTGCACCAGTCACTCAGCACCAAGCCCCCCCCAGTCCGATTTTCCCTATGGAATGTGAGTTGGCTGTAGAGAAACTTAATCTCGGCATCTGGTCCTGTTTCGAAATAACCCCGAAGGTGCGGTTTTGCGTTTGACGTTAAGTTGTGGCACGCCTCAGAAGGAGGCAGAGCTAGTTATTAAATGTAAATATTTAAAGAACTGGCAGCTGTTGGTGCCAGGAGGCTAGCAGCTTGCAAGCTTCCAGTTAGAATAATGATGCCGTTATACCAGGGCTGAGTCAGTAACGCAAACGCTGTTCCATTCCGCGGTCTACAGAACACACAAAGTTGTTAAAGGAACTTCTCAGGAAGTTACTCTGTTCATTGGGCAGTGCCCTAAAAGTTAAAACAAGAAAACAACTGTCAGGTTTGGAAAAGCCAGGGTACATATAAATTTCCTCAGCCAAGCACAAAATAATACGCATTTCAAATTCATTCACTAGGCAATTATTTGGAACTAAGGATGGGATTATGTGATTTTGCTAACCGTTAGAAAATAAAGAACATGTATATATAATATACAAAACAAAAACCAAACCCACTGCCATCGAGTCGATTCTGACTCATAGCGACCCTATAGGACAGAGCAGAACTGCCCCATAGAGGTTCCAAGGAGTGCCTGGCAGGTTTGAACTGCCGACCTTTTCGTTAGCAGCCACAGCACTTCACAACTATGCTACCAGAGTTTCCATATAATATATATGTAAATATAAATATATAAAATAACTTTAAGTGTCTAAACTGTCCACCACGTAGAGGCCTCAAAGTACGTCTTCCATCCTTGAACAAAGCAATTCTACTCATGTAAAGATTAAACTTTTGATTAAAAAAGCCAGCCAGAGAATGGAGGTAGTCCAGGACAAGCTCCTTATTTAGGCTGTAAACACAAATCTCCACTTTATGAGATATATCATTTAAAACTCGAATTTTTAAACAGGATGTATCCAAAGACGCTACAGCTCCATAAAGCAAGCACTTACTAAAAGTTCTTAATTGGACCTACTGAACTCTCTTTCGCGAAGTATTATACCCAAATGTTAACTTGCTTTTCTTCTTCTTAAATGTGTAATTAAACCATCCCCCTATTCTGGATAGCCGGGTTCTTGCTGGTTTTTCCTTTTTACGGTGATGCTGTGATGAACGAGCTTACACTTATTTTGTCTCATTTCTGATGATGTCCTCAAGCCTGGCTGCTGACTCCCACACCCCCTAGCTGCACACAGGTCAAAGGCAGCGCACCGCTTCCTAGCCACAAGGCCAGCACTCCACCTCCCTAAGCCAGGTTTCTCACCTGCAGAACAAAGGAGTTATAAGGATAAATGTAACCACATGTGGAAAGGTAAGACACCTGGCGCAAAATAAGCCTCAGTAAATACCAGATTTTTAAAGCCATTCACCCCCATGAGTCTGTCAGTTTGTCGTACTATGGGGGCTTGTGTGTTGCTGTGATGCTGGAAGCTATGCCACCGGTATTCAGATACCGGCAGGGTCACCCATGGAGGACAGGTTTCAGCTGACTTCCAGACTAAGACAGACTAGGAAGGAGGACCCGGCAGTCTACTTCTGAAAAGCATTAGCCAGTGAAAACCTTATGACTAGCAGCGGAACACTGTCTGATATAGTGCTGGAAGGTGAGCCCCCCAGGTTAGAAGGCACTCAAGAGATGACTGGGAAAGAGCTGCCTCCTCAAAGTAGAGTCAACCTTAATGACGTGGATGGAGTAAAGCTTTTGGGGCCTTCATCTGCTGATGTGGCATGACTCAAAATGAGAAGAAACAGCTGCAAACATCCATTAATAATCGGAACATGGAATGTAGGAAATACGAATCTAGCAAAATTGGAAATCATTAAAAAAAAAATGAAACGAAACGCATAAACATCAATATCCCAGGCATTAGTGAGCTGAAATGGACTGGTATTGGCCATTTTGAATCGGACAATCATATAGTCTACTATGCCAGCAATGACAAATTGAAGACGGATGGTGTTGTTCATTGTCAAAAAGAACACTTCAAGATCTATCCTGAAGTACAACACTGTCAGTGATAGGATAATATCCACATGCTTACAAAGAAGACCAGCTAATACGACTATTATTCAAATTTACACACCAACCACTAAGGCCAAAGATGAAGAAATTGAAGATTTTAATCAGCTGCTGCAGTCTGAAATTGATCGAACATGCAATCAGGGTGCATTGATAATTACTGCTGATTGGAATGTGAAAGTTGGAAACAAATAAGAAGGATCAGTAGTTGGAAAATATGGCCTTGGTGATAGAAACAATGCTGAAAATCGAATGATAGAATTCTGCAAGGCCAAAAACTTCTTCATTCCAAATACCTTCTTTCACCAACATAAACGGCAACTATACACACGGACCTCACCAGATGGAACACACAGAAATCAAATAGACTACATTTGTGGAAAGAGATGATGGAAAACCTCAATACTATCAGTCAGAACAAGACCGGGGCCAACTGTGGAACAGACCATCAATTGCTCATATGCAAGTTCAAGTTGAAACCGAAGAAAATCCGAAGAAGTCCACGAAAGCCAAAATATGACCTTGAGTATATCCCACCTGAATTTAGAGACCATCTGAAGAATAGATTTAACACACTGAACACTAATAACCAAAGATCAGATGAGTTGTAGAATGGCATCAAGAACACCATACGTGAAGAAAGCAAGAGGTCACTGAAAAGAAAGAAAAGACCAAGACGGACATTGGAGGAGACTCTGAAACTTGCTCTTGAACATGAAGCAGCTAAGCAAAAGGAAGAACTGATGAAGTAAAAGAACTGAACAGAAGATTTCAAAGGACAGCTAAAGAAGACAAAGTAAAGTATTATAACGGCATCTGAAAAGACCTGGAGATGGAAAACCAAAAGGCAAGAACACACTCGATGTTTCTCAACCTGAAAGAACTGAAGAAAAAACTGAAGCCTTGAGTAGCAATAGTGAAAGATTCAATGGCGAAAATATTAAACACCGCAGGAAGCATCAAAAGAAGATGGAAGGGAGGGCGGAGCCAAGACGGCGGACTAGGCAGACGCTACCTCGGATCCCTCTTACAACAAAGACACGGAAAAACAAGTGAATCGATCACATACATAACAATCTACAAACCCTGAACAACAAACACAGATTTAGAGACGGAGAACGAACTAATATGGGGAAGCAGCGATTGTTTCCAGAGCCTGGAGCCAGCGCACCAGTCAGGTACGGCACGAGCACAGAGAGCTGCTCCACCCCCCTGAACTAACCCCGGGAGGGGGACCAGCCGGTTCCGCGGGCGGCGTGGGACGCAGCCGGCAGGAGAAGTCCCCGGGAGGCAGTGACTGGTCTCGGAGCAGGAAGAGCAGTGTCCCAGCCGGGTAACCGTCCCACCGGGATTTGGACTGGACGCAGGTACGGCATAAACACGGAGAACTGCTCCACCCCCCTGAACTAACCCCGGGAAGGTGCCCAGCCGGGTCGCGCGGGCGGCGTGGGACGCAGCCGATAGAAGTCCCCAGGAGGCAGCGACTGGTATTGGAGCGGGGAGATCAGCGTCCCAGCCGGGACACTCGGTCACGGCACAAGCACGGGGAGCTGCTCCACCCATCTGAACTAACCCCGGGAGGCGGCCCAACTGGTTCGCGAGGGCGGCACGGCCACGCGGCTGGAGGGACGAGAAGTCCCCGGGAGGCAGCGACTGATTTTGGAGTCGAGAGTGCACCGTCCCAATAGGGGAGCCTTGACGCTGGGTGTGCGGCTGGAAGCGGATGATCTGACCGTGACTCCAGCGGGCCAGACCCCCCTGGGGCAATCTCCACACAGCCAGCACACATAGGCGACACGCCCACGGGAATCTCAGATATAATAGTCATTCCAAGCAAGACAAGCAACTCTGGCTATATTCTGAGGTGCTACTCTCCTATCTCTCTGTTTCCTCCCCCACCCTCCCCAGGTGGCTTCATTAATATCCAAATAGCCTGAGCCAGAGGGAGAACTCTGATAGGGATCTGACTGCATTTTTTTTTTTAGCGGATTTTCTGGAAAAACTAGTTTCCCAGTGATGGCTCAGAGACAACAATCCATATCAAACCACTTAAAGAAGCAGACCATGACAGCTTCTCCAAGCCCCCAAACAAAAGAATCAAAATCTTTCCCAAATGAAGATACAATCCTGGAATTATCAGATACAGAATATAAAAAACTAATTTACAGAATGCTTAAAGATATCACAAATGAAATTAGGATAACTGCAGAAAAAGCCAAGGAACATACTGATAAAACTGTTGAAGAACTCAAAAAGATTATGCAAGAACATAGTGGAAAAATTAATAAGTTGCAAGAATCCATAGAGAGACAACATGTAGAAATCCAAAAGATTAACAATAAAATTACAGAATTAGACAACGCAATAGGAAGTCAGAGGAGCAGACTCGAGCAATTAGAATGCAGACTGGGACATCTGGAGGACCAGGGAATCCATACCAATATAGCTGAAAAAAAATCAGATAAAAGAATTTTAAAAAAATGAAGAAACCCTAAGAATTATGTGGGACCCTATCAAGAAGGATAACCTGCGGGTGATTGGAGTCCCAGAACAGGGAGGGGGGACAGAAAACACAGAGAAAATAGTTGAAGAACTCCTGACAGAAAACTTCCCTGACATCATGAAAGACAAAAGGATATCTATCCAAGATGCTCATCGAACCCCATTTAAGATTGATCCAAAAAGAAAAACACCAAGACATATTATCATCAAACTCATCAAAACCAAAGATAAACAGAAAATTTTAAAAGCAGCCAGGGAGAAAAGAAAGCTTTCCTTCAAGGGAGAATCAATAAGAATAAGATCAGACTACTCAGCAGAAACCATGCAGGCAAGAAGGGAATGGGACGACATATACAGAACACTGAACGAGAAAAACTGCCAGCCAAGGATCATATATCCAGCAAAACTCTCTCTGAAATATGAAGGCGAAATTAAGATATTTACAGACAAACACAAGTTTAGAGAATTTGCAAAAACCAAACCAAAGCTACAAGAAATACTGAAGGATATTGTTTGGTCAGAGAACCAATAATATCAGATATCAACACAACACAAGGCCACAAAACAGAACGTCCTGATATCAACCCAAATAGGGAAATCACAAAAACAAACAAATTAAGATTAATTAAAAAAAAAAAAATACACATAACAGGGAATCATGGAAGTCAATAGGTAGAAGATCACAATAATCAAAAAGAGGGACTAAATACAGGAGGCATAGAACTGCCATATGGAGAGTGATACAAGGCGATATAGAACAATACAAGTTAGGTTTTTACTTAGAAAAATAGGGGTAAATAATAAGGTAACCACAAAAAGGTATAACAACTCTAAAACTCAAGATAAAAGCCAAGAAAAACGTAACGACTCAACTAGCATAAAGTCAAACACTATGAAAATGAAAATGAGGATCTCACAATTTACTAAGAAAAACGCCTCTCAGCACAAAAAAGTATGTGGAAAAATGAAATTGTCAACAACACACATAAAAAGGCATCAAAATGACAGCACTAAAAACTTATTTATCTATAATTACCCTGAATGTAAATGGACTAAATGCACCAATAAAGAGACAGAGAGTCACAGACTGGATAAAGAAACACGATCCATCTATATGCTGCCTACAAGAGACACACCTTAGACTTAGAGACACAAACAAACTAAAACTCAAAGGATGGAAAAAAGTATATCAAGCAAACAATAAGCAAAAAAGAAGAGGAGTAGCAATATTAATTTCTGACAAAATAGACTTTAGACTTAAATCCACCACAAAGGATAAAGAAGGACACTATATAATGATAAAAGGGACAATTGATCAGGAAGACATAACCATATTAAATATTTATGCACCCAATGACAGGGCTGCAAGATACATAAATCAAATTTTAACAGAATTGAAAAGTGAGATAGATACCTCCACAATTATAGTAAGAGACTTCAACACACCACTTTCGGAGAAGGACAGGACATCCAGTAAGAAGCTCAATAGAGACACAGAAGATCTAATTACAACAATCAACCAACTTGACCTCATTGACTTATACAGAACTCTCCACCCAACTGCTGCAAAATATACTTTTTTTTCTAGCACACATGGAACATTCTCTAGAATAGACCACATATTAGGTCATAAAACAAACCTTTGCAGAGTCCAAAACATCGAAATATTACAAAGTATCTTCTCAGACCACAAGGCAATACAACTAGAGATCAATAACAGAAAAACTAGGGAAAAGAAATCAAATACTTGGAAAATGAACAATACCCTCCTGAAAAAAGACTGGGTTATAGAAGACATCAAGGAGGGAATAAGGAAATTCATAGAAAGCAACGAGAATGAAAATACTTCCTATCAAAACCTCTGGGACACAGCAAAAGCAGTGCTCAGAGGCCAATTTATATCAATAAATGCACACATACAAAAAGAAGAAAGAGCCAAAATCAGAGAACTGTCCCTACAACTTGAACAAATAGAAAGTGAGCAACAAAAGAATCCATCAGGCACCAGAAGAAAACAAATAATAAAAATTAGAGCTGAACTAAATGAATTAGAGAACAGAAAAACAATTGAAAGAATTAACAAAGCCAAAAGCTGGTTCTTTGAAAAAATTAACAAAATTGATAAACCATTGGCTAGACTGACTAAACAAATACAGGAAAGGAAACAAATAACCCGAATAAGAAATGAGAAGGACCACATCACAACAGAACCAAATGAAATTAAAAGAATCATTTCAGATTATTACAAAAAATTGTACTCTAACAAATTTGAAAACCTAGAAGAAATGGATGAATTCCTGGAAAAACACTACCTACCTAAACTAACACATTCAGAAGTAGAACAACTAAATAGACCCATAACAAAAAAAGAGATTGAAACGGTAATCAAAAAACTCCCAACAAAAAAAAGCCCTGGCCCGGACGGCTTCACAGCAGAGTTCTACCAAACTTTCAGAGAAGAGTTAACACCACTACTTCTGAAGGTATTCCAAAGCATAGAAAATGACGGAATACTACCCAACTCATTCTATGAAGCCACCATCTCCCTGATACCAAAACCAGGTAAAGACATTACAAAAAAAGAAAATTATAGACCTATATCCCTCATGAACATTGATGCAAAAATCCTCAACAAAATTCTAGCCAATAGAATCCAACAACACATCAAAAAAATAATTCACCCTGATCAAGTGGGATTTATACCAGGTATGCAAGGCTGGTTTAATATCAGAAAAACCATTAATGTAATCCATCACATAAATAAAACAAAAGACAAAAACCACATGATCTTATCAACTGATGCAGAAAAGGCATTTGACAAAGTCCAACACCCATTTATGATAAAAACTCTTACCAAAATAGGAATTGAAGGAAAATTCCTCAACATAATAAAGGGCATCTATGCAAAGCCAACAGCCAATATCACTCTAAATGGAGAGAACCTGAAAGCATTTCCCTTGAGAACGGGAACCAGACAAGGATGCCATTTATCATCACTCTTATTCAACATCGTGCTGGAAGTCCTAGCCAGGGCAATTAGGCTAGACAAAGAAATAAAAGGTATCCGGATTGGCAAGGAAGAAGTAAAGTTATTACTATTTGCAGATGACATGATTGTATACACAGAAAACCCTAAGGAATCCTCCAGAAAACTACTGAAACTAATAGAAGAGTTTGGCAGAGTCTCAGGTTATAAAATAAACATACAAAAATCACTTGGATTCCTCTACATCAACAAAAAGAACACCGAAGAGGAAATAACCAAATCAATACCATTCACAGTAGCCCCCAAGAAGATAAGATTCTTAGGAATAAATCTTACCAAGGATGTAAAAGACCTATACAAAGAAAACTACAAAGCTCTACTACAAGAAATTCAAAAGGACATACTTAAGTGGAAAAACATACCTTGCTCATGGATAGGAAGACTTAACATAGTAAAAATGTCTATTCTACCAAAAGCCATCTATACATTTAATGCACTTCCGATCCAAATTCCAATGTCATATTTTAAGGGGATAGAGAAACAAATCACCAATTTCATATGGAAGGGAAAGAAGCCCCGGATAAGCAAAGCACTACTGAAAAAGAAGAAGAAAGTGGGAGGCCTCACTTTACCTGACTTCAGAACCTATTATACAGCCACAGTAGTCAAAACAGCCTGGTACTGGTACAACAACAGGCACATAGACCAATGGAACAGAATTGAGAACCCAGACATAGATCCATCCACGTATGAGCAGCTGATATTTGACAAAGGACCAGTGTCAATTAATTGGGGAAAAGATAGCCTTTTTAACAAATGGTGCTGGCATAACTGGATATCCATTTGCAAAAAAATGAAACAGGACCCATACCTCACACCATGCACAAAAACTAACTCCAAGTGGATCAAAGACCTAAACATAAAGACTAAAACGATAAAGATCATGGAAGAAAAAATTGGGAGAACCCTAGGAGCCCTAATACAAGGCATAAACAGAATACAAAACATTACCAAAAATGATGAAGAGAAACCCGATAACTGGGAGCTCCTAAAAATCAAACACCTATGCTCATCTAAAGACTTCTCCAAAAGAGTAAAAAGACCACCTACAGATTGGGAAAGAATTTTCAGCTATGACATCTCCGACCAGCGCCTGATCTCTAAAATCTACATGATTCTGTCAAAACTCAACCACAAAAAGACAAACAACCCAATCAAGAAGTGGGCAAAGGATATGAGCACACATTTCACTAAAGAAGATATTCAGGCAGCTAACAGATACATGAGAAAATGCTCTCGATCATTAGCCATTAGAGAAATGCAAATTAAAACTACGATGAGATTCCACCTCACACCAGCAAGGTTGGCATTAATCCAAAAAACACAAAATAATAAATGTTGGAGAGGCTGCGGAGAGATTGGAACTCTCATACACTGCTGGTGGGAATGTAAAATGGTACAACCACTTTGGAAATCTATCTGGCGTTATCTTAAACAGTTAGAAATAGAACTACCATACAACCCAGAAATCCCACTCCTGGGAATATACCCTAGAGATACAAGAGCCTTCATACAAACAGATATATGCACACCCATGTTTATTGCAGCTCTGTTTACAATAGCAAAAAGTTGGAAGCAACCAAGGTGTCCATCAACGGATGAATGGGTAAATAAATTGTGGTATATTCACACAATGGAATACTACGCATCGATAAAGAACAGTGACGAATCTGTGAAACATTTCATAACATGGAGGAACCTGGAAGGCATTATGCTGAGCGAAATTAGTCAGAGGCAAAAGGACAAATATTGTATAAGACCACTATTATAAGATCTTGAGAAATAGTAAACCTGAGAAGAACACATACTTTTGTGGTTACAAGGGGGGGAGGGAGGGAGGGTGGGAGAGGGTTTTTTATTGATTAATCAGTAGATAAGAACTGCTTTAGGTGAAGGGAAAGACAACACTCAATACATGGAAGGTCAGCTCAATTGGACTGGACCAAAAGCAAAGAAGTTTCCGGGATAAAATGAAAGCCTCAAAGGTCAGCGGAGCAAGCGCGGGGGTCTGGGGAACATGGTTTGCGGGGACTTCTAAGTCAATTGGCAAAACAATTCTATTATGAAATCATTCTGCATCCCACTTTGAAGTGTGGCGTCTGGGGTCTTAAATGCTAACAAGCGGCCATCTAAGATGCATCAATTGGTCTCAACCCACCTGGAGCAAAGGAAAATGAAGAACACCAAGGCCACACGACAACTAAGAGCTCAAGAGACAGAAAGGGCCACATGAACCAGAGACCTACATCATCCTGAGACCAGAAGAACTAGTTGGTGCCCGGCCACAATCGATGACTGCCCTGACAGGGAGCACAGCAGAGGACCCCTGAGGGAGCAGGAGATCAGTGGGATACAGACCCCAAATTCTCATAAAAAGACCAAACTTAATGGTCTGACTGAGACTAGAGGAATCCCGGCGCCCATGCTCCCCAGACCTTCTGTTGGCACAGGACAGGAACCATCCCCAAAGACAACTCATCAGACATGAAAGGGACTGGTCAGCGGCGGGGGGAGAGAGACGCTGATGAAGAGTGAACTAATTATATCAGGTGGACACTTGAGATTGTGTTGGCAACTCTTGTCTGGAGGGGGGATGGGAGGGTAGAGAGGGAGGGAAGCCGGCAAAATTGTCAAGAAAGGAGAGACTGAAAGGGCTGACTCAAGAGGGGGAGAGCAAGTGGGAGTAGGGAGTGAGATGTATGTAAACTTATATGTGACAGACTGATTGGATTTGTAAACGTTCACTTGAAGCTTAATAAAAGTTATGGAAAAAAAAAAAAAGAAGATGGAAGGAATACAAAGAGTCATTACACCAAAAAGAATTAGTTGATATTCAACCATTTCAAGAGGTGGCATATGATCAGGAACCAATGGTACTGAAGGGAGAAGACCAAGCTGCTCTGAAGGCATTGGCGAAAAACAAGGCTCCAGGAATTGATGGAACATCAACTGACATGTTTCAACAAACAGATGCAGCGCTGGAGGTGCTCACTCGTCTATGCCAAGAAATATGGAAGACAGCTTCCTGGCCAACTGGCTGGAAGAGATCCATATTTATGCCTATTCCCAAGAAAGATGATCCAACCGAATGCGTAAATTATAGAACAATATCATTAATATCACAGGCAAACAAAATTTTGCTGAAGATCAATCAAAAGCGGCTGCAGCAGTATATCGACAGAGAACTGCCAGAAATTCAGGCTGGTTTCAGAAGAGGACGTGGAACCAGGGATATCATTGCTAACGTCAGATGGATCCTGGCTGAAAGCAGAGAATACCAGAAGGATGTTTACCTGTGTCTTATTGACTATACAAAGGCATCTGACTATGTAGATCATAACAAATTATGGATAATGTTGTGAAGAATGGGAATTCCAGAACACTTAATTGTGCTCACGAGGAACCTGTACATAGACAGATCAAGAGGCAATTGTTCAGACAGAAGAGGATACTGACTGGTTTAGAGTCAGGAAAGGTGTGCGTCAGGGTTGTATCCTTTCACCATACTTATTCAATCTGTATGCCGAGCAAATAATTCCAGGAGCTGGACTATATGAAGAAGAACGGGGCATCAAGATTGGAGGAAGACTCATTAACAACCTGCATTATGCAGATGACACAACCTTGCCTGCTGAAAGTGAAGAGGAATTGAAGCACTTACTGATGAAAATCAAAGACCACAGCCTTCACTACGGATTACACCTCGACATAAAGAAAACAAAAAGCCTCACGACTGGACCAATAAGCAACATCATGATAAATGGAGAAAAGGTTGTAGTTGTCAAGGATTTCATTTTACTAGGATCCCAATCAACACCCATGGAAGCAGCAATCAAAAAATCAAAAGACTCATTGCTTTGGGCAAATCTGCTGCAAAGAACCTCTTTTAAAGTGTTGAAGAGCAAAGATGTCACCCTGAAGACTAAGGTGTGCCTGACCCAAGCCATGGTATTTTCAATCACATCATATGCATGTGAAAGCTGGACAATGAATAAGGAAAACCTAAGAAGAATTGATGCCTTTGAATTGTGGTGTTGGCCAAGAATATGGAATATACCACAGACTGCCAAAAGAATGAACGAATCTGTCTTGGAAGAAGTACAACCAGAATGCTCCTTAGAAGCAAGGATGGCAAGACTGCGTCTTACATACTTTGGACATGTTGTCAGGGGGGATCAGTCCCTGGAGAAGAACATCATGCTTAGTAAAGCACAGGGTCAGTGGAAAAGAAGAAGACCCTCAATGAGATGGACTGACGCAGTGGCTGCAACAATGAGCTCAAGCATAACAACGATTGTAAGGATGGCGCAGGACCGGGCAGTGTTTCCTTCTACTGTGCATAGGGTCACTATGAGTCAGAGCCAACTCAATAGCACCTGACAACAAAAACAACAACAAAGCCATTCATGTAATGGCCAGTTCAGAAAGGCAAATGTGACCTGGGAGGGTGGCAAGGAGACTGGTGTCCAAGCAGACAGGACCAGGGCTGGCCCTGCAGCCCACCAAGGCTGCCCTCCCCCTGCACTGGAGTAGGGATTGTTCATTACGGTCCCCCAACCAGAACGTCAGGTCTTGTCTATTTTGTTCACACTGTAACCTCGCTGCCTTGAACCAGGCCTGGCAAATGATAGACATTCAGATATTTGCTGAATAAATAAATGAGGGCTTATGAATTCATCAAAATTACATGCAAAAATATGTGAACCTATTCGGGGGATGGGGGGGCAGAATCTGATTCCATGAAATCTAAGGAATCTGAGGCCCAAACACAGGTCAGTAAACACTGCTGAGTTTCATCACATGGCTGGGAACACCAACGACCAAGGTTAGGTGAGCAGGGCGGTAAAATCACACAGCAAGCGCTAAGGGACAGTAGAGCTTTCCTACAAAAGAGAAGGCTCCTCCGGGGCTGGCCACCATGTAATCAGTCACCGGCTTAGCCATGGGCAGTGCCCAGCCTTTACGCCTGTGGTTTGAATCCGGGTTGCACTTTGCAACTAGAGCCCCAGGTGAAGGAGGTAGCAAAAAGAAGTACAAGAATTGGTTAATAAAAACAAAACAAAACAAAACAAAACACTCACTCACCCTGAAGGCAGCCCAGGAGAGACAGGTCCACCAGGGAGTGAGCTGGGATAGGGACCCTCAGATCACGGAGGAGTCCAGCGGAATTCCTTCTGGCCCCTCGAATGTAAGCCCCTTCTGGGCCCCCCTGAGGCCTTAGACACGCCCCTGGTTTACACCTGGTTTGGATCCTGGGCTCCCAGCCTTGCTCCCAGTTGACAACTCAGCACTGCCACCCTGGGGACTCCCTCTCACCAACATGCCCTGACCCAGGAGACACGCGGGTGGCAGGGAGAGAGCATAAACCAAAACACAAAGCAGGAAAGAGACAACAAGAAACACACGCTGAACTACCCACCCCCTCGATAAACCAGAAGCCAGCTGCCATCAAGCAGACCTTGGCTCCTGGCGACACCAGGCGCGTCAGGGCAGAACTGTGCTCCTAAGGGCTTCCAGTGGCTGGTTTTTCGGACGCAGATCACCAGGCCTTTCTTCTGAGGCAATTCGGGGTTGACTTGAACAGTCCAGGGTGCTAACCTTCTGTATGACCCAGGTACTCCTCCCCTCCAGAGAAGGACCCTTTTTCAAGATCAATAAGGTCCCTAGCTCCCTAGATGACAGTACTTTTGGCATACAATGACTGACGAAAGCAAGACAACAAAAGATTACTGTAAATTCAAGATTTAAAATAAATTGGTATTTTATTAATCTTAACCCCAGCATCATTTATATACCAAACCCAAACCAAACCCACAGCCATCGAGTCGATTCCGACTCACAGTGACCCTAGAGAACAGAGAACTGTGCCATAGGGTTTCCAACGCTGTAATCTTTACAGAAGCAGACTGCCACATCTTCCTCTCATGGAGGGGCTGGTGGGTGCGAACATGGACCTTTCAGTTAGCAGGCAAGCGCTTAACCACTGCGCCACCAGGGCTCCTTCATTTATACAATAACATATAAATAGAATATGTGTGTGGGGAAGGGACTTGTGGGCACAGACCTGAGTGAGTGGGTGCTCCCTAACTTCCTGGGGAGCCAGGGTCCCTGTGGGGGGCTACGGGGGCACTTAAGAGAAAACCTTGAGACAGAGCTGGGTCTGAAGAGTTGTTAAGCTCCTCTAAGCCTATTCCCTTGACTGTACAATGGAAACCAAGAGTGTGTCCCAGGATGTTGGGGACTCTGAGGCAGGAGGATAGCCATGCTACATGGTTCTAAGCACCACATGTCCCAAGTGCATGACATACATGCACCCACCTAATCCTTATACCAAGCCTATCTGGTACACATTACCCCCCATTTTACAGGTGAGGTAACTGAGGAATGTAAGTAACTTGCCCAAAGTCACACAATAAACTGCAGAGCTGGGATTTGAACCCCAACCACCTGCCTGCTGGGTTCCACACACACCTTTAGGCACATGGCCCTGGGGCTGCCCCATGGCCAGTCCTCAACACAGGATCAACCCTGTCCCACTGCTCCTGAGAGAGGCCCCCCTGCAGGTGCCAGGTCGAGGCCCAGAGCAGGCCCTCCTCCAGCAGCAGGAGCCTACAGAGGGACCTGGGCGCAGGGCCTTTGTGGATCCCAGCCACTCACCAGCTCTACCCCCAGCAGGAAGCCCCTCCCTCCCACCCTCCCTCATCACTCCCAGGAGTTCCAAGGGGGCAGACAGGAAGCGTCCTCCAAGGCTGGGCTCTCTGGCTCCCCCAGACACACTGCTAACATGAAGCTTTCACAGGGCAGGGATTTCAGGAGGTTTTCGTCCTCTGCCTCTTGTTCGTAAGAGGGCATGTTATTTTAAACTATTTCTAAATTTCGTCAACCTGCAAGTTCCTGCTAGCAGTAGCAGACAGAAAGCACAAGTCTAAAATAGAAATTCTGGAGATGAGCACAAAAAAAAAAAACCCTCAAGGAAAGTGACTTGTCTGAGCTTTAAAGGGATTGGACAAGACACCACACTGATTTAAAAAAAAAAAAAAACCCTCAAGGACTTGCCTGTGTTTAAAGGGAAGTGACAAGACAGCCCACAGATCAACTTCAGGCCCACACTTGCATAAGGCAGAAGGAAATGAACCCAAAAGGAAATACGAGCAGCACTAATGATGAAATAAAAAAGGGTGAGTCTGAAATTTACTATAACAGCCCTTTAACTCAGTCTTCATACAAGGAGACACCTATCACTCCATTGATTCACCAAGTTAATTTTTTCAAGAAGAAATTCTACTTACACAACCAGACAAAATAAACTGCAGGAAGATGTAAATTGCTTTGGACATAATTCCTTTAAAAAAAAAAAAAGTTCCTTTAGATAAGTTAAATAAGAGTGGCACATAACACCCAGAGGTGACCGATGAGATATTTAAGTGAAGTGCCCCACAACACCCCAATTCACGGTAAGGATCTCCAATCCATGGTGTTGTTAGGTGCCGTTGAGACCATTCCAACTCATAGCGACCCTATGTATCACAGAAGGAAACACTGCCTGGTCCTGAGACATCTTTACAATCCTTGTTACGCTTGAGCCCATTGTTGCAGCCACTGTGTCAATCCATCCTGTTGAGGGTTTTCCTCTTTTCCACTGACCCTGTACTTTACCAAGCATGATGTCCTTCTCCAGGGACTGATCCCTCCTGACAACATGTCCAAAGTATGTAAGACGCAGTCTCGCCATCCTTGTTTCTAAGGAGCATTCTAGTTGTACTTCTTCTAAGACAGATTTGTTTGTTCTTTTGGCAGTCCATAGTATATTCAATATTCTTCGCCAACACCACAATTCAAAGGCGTCAACTCTTCTTCGGTCTTCCTTATTCATTGTCCAGCTTTCACATGCATATGATGCGATTGAAAATACCATGGCTTGGGTCAGGCGCACCTTAGTCTTCAGGGTGACATCTTTGCCCTTCAACACTTTGAAGAGGTCCTTTGCAGCAGATTTACCCAATGCAGCGCATCTTTTGATTTCTTGACTGCTGCTTCCATGGCTGTTGATTGTGGATCCAAGTAAAATGAAATCCTTGACAACTTCAATCTTTTCTCTGTTTATCATGCTGTTGCTCATTGGTCCAGTTGTGAGAATTTTTATTTTCTTTATGTTGAGGTGTAATCCATATTGAAGGCTGTGGTCTTTGATCTTTATCAGTAAGTGCTTCAAGTTCTCTTCGTGGTAAGGCTCTCCAATCCACGGTAAGACCCTCCAATCCACCGTAAGGCTCTCCAATCCACGGTAAGGCTCTCCAATCCACCATAAGGATCTCCAATCCACCGTAAGGATCTCCAATCCACAGTAAGGATCTGGATGGCAGACCCAAGCGTTAGCTAGGTAAATTCTCAAATTTTCCTGTAATCTAGACATTGTCAAACCCAGCTTGTTTATCCATCAAATAACCACCTCCACTCCTCCAAAAGCAGATTTCAGCTCAGCCTTCCTAACTTTGTCACCCTGCTTCGTGAAAGTGGCAGGAGAGAGGGGGTACAACTTGGCAGAAAGAAAAGAGAACGGCTGAGCCCCCACATACAAACCATTCCTCAGCCTCTACCCCACCCTCCGAATTACTTGCACTCTTTGTGTTCTCGAAAATTCTTTTTCTTCTGCCTGGAATGCCCTCCACCCCACCCCCAACCATCACACTCTGTCCATCAAGAGAATCAGTTCAGCAATGTAGGCCCTTCCCATCCTCCCAAGGTCGTGGTGGCCAGAGAACCATCCTTCTAGCCCCATTGTGAGGTCCTGCTTCTGTGGGACTCTCAGGCTAGGCCCAGGTCTGGGAAGCAGAGGAAAGCTGACGGCTCACGACAGACAGAAAGAGGAGCCCTGGCACCCCATTCAACTCAGACTAAAGTTGGGTCAAGGGCTGCTAAGGCCTCGTGCTCCATCATCAGTTACAAACGTTCAGGCTTGAAATAAACTGGCCCCGTTCCAGGCCATGCCACCCAGCCAAGTTAGGCAGCTAAGCAGCGGTTTCTCAGGGACATGAAATGGGAAGCCTGGAAAAGACAAAGGAACCCTAAGTGTACGTGTCTCTGGGGCTTGGCAGTTACCATCCAAAGGAGTCCTGGTGGCGCAGTGGTTAAGCACTTGACTGCTAGCTGAAAGGCTGAACCCAACAGCTGCTCCATGGGCGAAAGATATGGCAGGCTGCTTCCGTGAAGATTTACAGCCTTGAAAACCCTATGGGGAACCTGGAAGGCATTATGCTGAGTGAATTAGTCAGATGTAAAAGGACAAATATTGTATAAAACCACTATTATAACATCTTGAGAAATAGTATAAACTGAGAGGAACACATTCTTTTGTGCTTATGAGAGGGGGGAGGGAGAGAGGGTGGGAGAGGGTTATTTACTGATTAGATAGTAGATAAGAACTACTTTAGGTGAAGGGAAGGACAACACTCAATACAGGCAAGGTCAGCTCAACTGGACTGGACCAAAAGCAAAGAAGTTTCCTGGATAAACTGAATGCTTCAAAGGTCAGTGGAGCAAGGGGGGGGGTTTGGGAACTATGGCTTCAGGGGACATGTAAGTCAATTGGCAAAATAAATTCTATTAAGAAAACATTCTGCATCCCACTTTGAAGTTTGGCGTCTGGGGTCTTAAATGCTAACAAGCGGCCATCTGAGATGCATCAATTGGTCTCTACCCACCTGGATCAAAGGAGAATGAAGAACACCAAGATCACACGATAATTATGAGGCCAAGAGACAGAAAGGGCCACATGAACTAGAGACTTACATCATCCTGAGACCAGAAGAACTATGGCTGCCCTGACAGGGAGCACAACAGAGAAGCCCTGAGGGAGCAAGAGAATGGGATGCAGGGCCCAAATTCTCATAAAAAGACCAGACTTAATGGTCTTAGACTAGAAGAATCCTGGCGGTCATGGTCCCCAAACCTTCTGTTGGCCCAGGATAGGAACCATTCCCGAAGCCAATTCATCAGACATGGGATGGACTGGACAATGGGTTGGAGAGAGATGCTGATGAGGAGTGAGCTACTTGTATCACGTGGACACTTGAGACTGTGTTGGCATCTCCTGTCGAGGGGAGATGGGAGGGTAGAGAGGGTTAGAAATTGGCAAAACGGTCACGAAAGGAGAGACTGGAAGGAGGGAGCGGGCTGACTCATTAGAGGGAGAGTAAACGGGAGTATGTAGTAAGGTGTATATAAGTTTGTATGTGAGAGACTGACTTGATTTGTAAACTTTCACTTAAAGCACAATAAAAATTATTAAAAAAAAAAAAAAAAAACCCTATGGGGCAGTTCTACCCTGTCCTATAGGGTCACTCTGAGTCAGAATCCACTCCATGGCAGTGGGCTTGGTTTTTCTTATCTAGTTACCATCTGGCTCAGCTGAGAAGCCCGAAGCATGGCTTGGGGCTTCCAACCAGCCTGCCAGAGTTTGACCACACATACAACCAACAGCTCAGCCAGTTGCCTAGGCAACGGCCAACCCAGACATGTTTAGGCATCCGTGGCAACCAGGGCAAAGTTCAATTTCCATACCTGTGATAAAACAGACTGCCAAGCACAGAGTGAAGCGTTACTCTAAAATGCTGTTTTATTGACAGAAGAAACGGGTGTGGAGGGGAGCCAGGCAGCAGCTAGCAGAGCCGGGGCAGCTAGAGGAGCCCAGCAGTGCTGGCACCAAACCCTGCCTGTGCCTGGAAGACAAAACTGAGTTTATGCTTCTGTGCCGTCTGTATTTCCTTTTAGCTCTACCTTAGCAAGTAGTAAAGCCTCCTTTTTTAACAAGGATAAGAGGAACCAATAAAAAAGACCTCTTGCCCATGGTCAGGCCAGAGGAGGACAGGGGAAGCAGGCCGGCCGGGTATAGAGTGGGGAGAGGGTGGAGACAGCAAGAATCCAAGGGAGAGAACACCAGGGCAAGAGCATGGGTCTCCTGGCCCTGCCTCTGCTCCCCACCTGGGACGCCGCCGCTGCCTGCTAAGCATTCGGTTTTAGCAAGGGCACCTTTTCCTTTACAGACCCTGGAAAATGAGCCACCAGGAAAGTAGGACTCCACCCAGTCTGAGGGTGAATACCTAAGGGGCAGTGGAAGGTGGACAGTGAACCCAGTTCATGGCAAAGGGACACAGTAGAGGAACACGGTGGACCTCAGAACAGAAAAAAACAAACAGAAAAACAAGGAGAGCAAAGCCCTTGTCAGCACTAACACTAGAAGCCTCCCAATAGTCTCTGAGACGTTTGATCTTCAGCAATGAACAGGCCTAGGAATGTCTGCGAGAGCGGCAGCTAGAAGCTACATAAACCAAAAAACCAAACCCAGTGCCGTTGAGTCGATTCCAACTCATAGCGACTCTATAGGACAGAGTAGAGCTGCCCCATGGAGTTTCCAGGGAGCGCCTGGCAGGTTCAAACTGCTGACCTTTTGGTCTGCAGCTGTAGCACTTAACCACTACGCCACCAGGGTTTCCAGAAGCTACATAGGCAAACTCAAATCCCGTGATCCCCCAGGCTGTCCTGATTGCTGTGGCCTTTCCCAATATGCATACTTAGCAAAAAAAACGCGATGGTAAGTTCTTGGAAATAATGTGGTTCAGAGTATCCTGGCCACTGAGTTGATGATGGAGTGAAACCACAAAAACTCACAACCTTGGGAATGGAGAACATCAGCTCAGGTGATGAATAAATAAGGACTTTTTAAAAGACCATTGATTGCTTGCTTATGAAAGTCAAGCATCCAATTCAAGTAAAATGACATCTAAAAACTTAGGAAGACAATGAGACTCTGCAAGAAACTCACAAAAGTTTCTTATCCCCCAGATATTCAGAAGTTCCAAAGGCCAGGCAAGGCACCTTCCAGAGAAAGAATCCCCCAGCTTTTTCACTCATAAACACCAGAAAAATAAGCCTACAAGCAGCAGAGCAGGCTTTCGAAAGACTCTAAGATGTCCATATGCTTGGAGCCAGGATTTCTATCCCTGGGAGACTGCAGATCCCTCTACAGAAAAGTGGAAGTAACCCAGAATGTCAGGCAGTAGGGGGATGTTTTCACCTCATGACAGCGACAGTGTTATGCAACCCCTAGAAATCCTTCTAACGACTTTTTATCCAAAAATGGAAAATGCGCAATTAAAATACTGAAATAAAGCTGAATAACAGAGTCAGGACCACGTAGCCTAGGGAACAGAAGACAGCATGTGGCTGGTATGGGCACCAACCCTCTAGTCACAACCTGGATGACCTTGGACTAGATACACCTCTTTCTTGTACCTTCAATTTTTAAAATACCTTAAAGACAAGAAAGGGGGAAGAAAGGCACTTTTGACACAAAGATGCTGCTTATCACAGGCACAAAAACGAATACCTGCTCTGACTTACCTGCAGGTGATCTTCATTTGCTGCCACAATGTCAACCAAGTGTGACCAGCTTTTCCAATTTTACAAAGTGTAACGTGCTCCACAGAAATGTCATTTCTTCTCCCTCAACTAACTGCTTTTTAAAGGCATATTATGCATGTTGTAAATGCAGTTAGTTGCAAGGTGAGGCGCAGCATGGCACCCCTCCAGGTTCCGGCCCAGCCTCTGGCGTCCTTGGGCGCCTGCTTTACCCCCTCATGGCGCCGGGAGGGCAGCAGCCGGGGGACAGCGGGCGGGCGAGTCACCCACCAGCCCTGGCCTCACAGGCCCAGCAGCTGGACTGTTTAGAAGCCACTCCCTTTTCTTATCTCCCTACTGCATAAATGATTGCTGACTGGGATTATCTTAATAAAATTGGTTGCAGGCAAAGATCCTGTCTTAAAACAAAAGACCCCATAATTTGCCTCATTTTCTTCTTTCTGGGAGGTGAACAAGAAAGACTAACTTGGAAAGATTATTTTCATATTTGTGGGCGGGTGACCCAGAATCCACTTATTTCAGGCAGCAAGATAAAGTCAGCCTGGCTTCTAGTTAGGCTGAGGTAAACTCTGACTGCGCCCTTGCGAAGGTCACGTAATCTGCTGGCTACCTGGCTAGGCTCCACTTTATTGACCTGTAAAGTGGAGTTAACACTACCTTGGAGCAAGGACAAATGACAAGGAATGTAAAACCTCCTCTCTGGTCTCCCAGTGAACAGCAGCTGGGACTGGATCTCAACCAGACTCAGAGGCCTGTCCTGGACGGTGAACCTCCTCCCCACTGACCCAGCCCCCCATGACACAGGTCCTTTTTGGCACACGCAGACTCCCTCTCTGGTGACACCTTCATTGGTACAGAGGCCATAATGTGCTCCCTTAATTAAAACACCCTCGTGCCCGTACTAGGCGGCACCCAGGCTGCCTGGTTCTGTCCTCCAGCAAGTCAGTCAGCTACAAACCCACTAATAGCTGGCCTGGAGGTCTGCACAGGGAGCCGAGCCCGCTCGCTGTGGTTCCCCCCAAGACCACAATTCACAGTCCTGGCACGCTCAGTTGGCAACCACGTAATCGGGTACAAGGGAACACAAGCAGGGTTTAAAATATGAAAATGTTCACCACCTACCGTTTGGGGGCATCATATTACAATAATAAAAGTTCACTCAGTTCAATAGGAAACTTCAAAACACCAGCCACACTTTATTCTATACGTTACAGACACCTGGCAGGCCCCGGCAGAGACCCCCTAAGTCTGAGGAGCTCTCGGCTTGGGCTCCTGGTGTGGGGTCCCCGCCGGCGGCCTCAGGCAAAGCCACGACCTCTGCAGCCCTCCCTGGTCTTCCTTCTCCTCTGAATGTTGATGAGGGGAGCAAACCCAGGTTGTTCTGAAAGCAGAACGAGGGTTACAGGAAAGTTCTTGGCAAACCGCAAGTGCCTACACAATCAAGTTGTTTTTACATCTCTTTATTTTCATTCTGTTGTTGCCGTTAGTTGCCTTCGAGCTGATTCTGGCTCGTGGCAACCCCACGTGTGCAGAGTAGAACTGCTCTGTAGGGTCTTAAAGGCTGTGACCTTTCGCAGCAGATCGTGCGTGAGGCCTGTCTTCTGAAGCACCTCTGGGTGGGTCTGAACCGCCAACCTTTCAGTTAGTAGTTGAGTACTTAGCTGTCTCCCCTACCCAGGGACTCCTATTTTCATTATAAAGTCCATTTCTTATCTAAATATTAATTCTAACAGTAAAAAGGCAATGGTACACTCTAGAAAACAAGGAGAAACCTTCCATATTTCTACAACCTCAACTACCATCGCTGCATATATTTTAATTGTATTTTACACACGTGATCAGTGTACATTCAGCTTTAAATTTTGTTTCCAGGTTCTTGTATTTTTCACAGCCCTAGTGGTGCAGCGGTTAAGCGTTTGGCTGTTAACTGAAAGGTCGGCAGTTCGAACCCACCAGCCGCTCTACAGGATAAAGATGTAACAGTCTGCTTCCATAAAGATTTACAGCCTTGGAAACTCTATGGGGCAATTCTGTTCTGTCCTATAGGGTCACTAGGAGTCGTAATCGACTTGATGGCAACGGGTTTTGTTTTGTTTTTTTGGTTTAAGTGTGAGCTATCATCACCATCATGCTCGCTCCCTCCCAACTCTGAGAGGCGCTCAGTCTAGTCACAGGGACATCCCTTCACCCCCAACCAAACCCACTGGGCTTTCTGTAGCCTGTAAGCTCAAGCTTCAGGCTCAGAATCACCCACCCAGGGGGAGCAAGGCCTCTGCGTGGCAGGGCTGCCCTCAAAACCCAGAGAGGATCCAGCCTCAGGCCTTCACCCCGATAAACAAACGGGAAGAGAGGCAGACAGGAGCTCAGAGGTGCTGAGAGGAGGGGAGAGAAGTCTTACAAGTGCCAGGATGCGAGGGTATTTACTCTGTGCAGAACCCGAGGCCTCGTCCACATCGGCAACCCGACAGCTTCGCTGTGCAGTTCACCACAGCCACCCCACATCACCAAGGAAAAGTCAAAACAGTAAATACACTTGGTTCTGGCTGGAAGAAAGCACGACACGTTTGGGAAGGATTTTCAACAGAACTGGATAAAATAACATCAGTCTGGGCGCTTTACATGGTGATCCACCGGCCATTTCACTTAAGCAGACACCTTACCTCAAGAAACACCGAAGTTCCTAAGCAAGCACACGTACCAGGCACGCAGGCCGAGCTCTGGGCCCGTCTGATCCTCCCTGCCGGAACACAGCCCGGGCTGGCTGACTCCGGTCCGTGTTTTCAACCACGGATACCTTCCTGCAGTGTTACCTCTTTTCTGCAGGGACTCACAATGACAGTTACAGACTAGCTGCATGGATCTGTGAGCATAAACCACATGGAATGAGAAACAGAGCCAGGCAGCTTTTACATTATCAACCGAAAATGCAAATACAGGCAAAGAAACTGAGTCAAGGCTGAAGACATACCCATTCCTTTGAGTCCAGCTAGTTTCCTGGGAACACCTATGGCTAACCTGGAGCCTCCAGGACATAGGTGACCTTGGTTACAATAAGCCACCTGTGTCACCCTCCCCTATCTGCATCCTGACTTCCCACCGGTCACCTTGGTCACTTTGCTTCCGCGCAGAGATTCAGCCTGATATGTTCAATACCCTGAGGTGGCTCCCCATGAATTCCAACCTCCAAGAGAAAGTCCAAACCCCAGATCTCCGCATACAACACAGGTCATCACGGGAGGCCTGCCCACCCGTCCTTCCCTCCCTCCCCATCAGGACCCGCCTCATGCCACCCCAGCAGGCCACGTTCTCTACAGCTGTCACCTCCACCCGGACAGCACCTGTGTATCCCACAAAACCACTCCAAAGTCACCTGCCTGAAGGTCAGCTCTGCAGTGTCCTCAGGGCAGCCAAACCTGCCCCCCTAGTTCCCCCCCCTACTCTGTACACTCCTATCTGGTCCTGTCACAATAAGAGGACATTGCTTCTAGGCCCACCCCCTCCACTGAGCTGCCTACAGAGCAGTCGCCTTAATCTCGGGATCCCAGAGCAGAGGGTAGAGCTGGGCACCAGGATGGCTGCCTTCCACCCACCTCAGCCATGGCCCCTACCCCACACACTTGGCGGCCATGGGAGTGGCATTTAGCATAAGGAGTAAAATTAAAACAAAAAGCAGGCACTTCAACACAACAGCCTAATGGAGTCCCAAGCCACAGCTGACAACCCTGCCACGCTATCAGTATTTAAATCGCAGACATGAGGCCGCTGGACCAGAAAGGCCCGTCCACGAATGCAGGTTTCCTGGTCAAAGTAAGTGCTCATAAACACGAGTAGGGTTAATGAAGGAGGCGTAGGGCAGGTGCAACCCACATGTCCACGTGGGTAACCGACACTGTCCCTGCGCTGCGGCAGCAGCCCGCGCTGACCCGCCACCCTGGGCCTTGCCGTCTGACAGCCCCCTTTCCTGACCAGCGCTCTGCTTTTGGGGACTGTACTCCTGCTTTCTGTGCAGACTCATGGGCCGCCGTCAGCCTCCCCAACTCCTCTCTGTGGCGACTGAGTCACTTAGGGAGGCTGACACGCGACGTGGGTCTTCACGTCCCACCCGGTGAGGTTATGCAGGCCGTCCTCGCCTCCTGGGGATCATAAAGGTAACATCGTGAAAGGAACAAACAAACCCCTCTCCCCATGGCTCCATGGGGAATGACGGCAGCCCACATACTTACAGCTGCCAGATGCAGCAAACAGGAGAACAGGCTGAGTCCTGCACACGTGCATACATCTAAGTGGCTCCTACTGTATACATTCCTTATTATCTCCCCGTCTGAGCAGTCATATCGTCTTTAATACGATGATCATTTTCATTGGTAATAAACCATCTAGCACCTGTAAGGCTTTAAACTTTATTGCTCCAGGAGCCCCGGTGGCAAAGTGGTTAAGTGCTCGGCTGCTAACCAAAAGGTCGACAGTTCAAACCCACCAGCCGCCCTGTGGGAGAAAAGACCTGGAGATCTTTTTCCGTAAAGACTTCAGGCTAGGAAACCCTATGGGGCAATTCTACTCTGTCCTGTATAGTTGCTATGAGTGAAAACAATAAAATAGAAACATCTAAATAATATATTTTTTAAAGTTTATTGTTCTTTTAAACACATGGGTTTATGTAGCTGAGACACCACTCTGTTAAAAAATAAAGTGAGAAAATCATTCCATAAAAATGTGAGGAAACAGGCCAGGCCACAAGAAGTCCCTGTTGACAGCCATGGTTGCTAGCACAATCCACTGCCAACCCTCATACCCACCCAGCAGCTCTGGGCACCTTGCAGGCTTCAGGGAGCGCCTCTTCCATGAGGACATATTTGGACGGAACAAATCAAACGTTTGGATTTTCACTCATTTATTTCACAAGTTTCTCAAGTGCTAAGCAACTCCAAATAATTTCAACGTACCCTGAAATCAATAAACATGAAACACGTCTACTCAAAACATCCAAGTCCCACTATTGAAAAATATGACAAGAAAAATAATCAGACAGAATAAGTAACCCTTTGACTGTGGAGCAGAAAGATCAGTGATCCAAAGTGAGGAAAAAACAGCCCTTTCAGCAGATGAACAGTTTCCTCAGCAAGCGACACACCCCGGGACCTTTGCACTGCCAAGCATAACTCCCAGCGACAGCCACCAAGAATGCAAAACCTAGTGGAAAACCCCAAGATGGCACCAGGAGAGCCAGGTCTACTCTCAGGTCTAGTCTAGTCCCTGTGACTACATGGCCCCATCCAAGTGGCAGTCAGGCCTGGCACCCCTTTCTCCATCACTGAAAGGAACATAATACCACTCAGAAATGTTTCGAGGACAAAAACGAGAGGTGAAAAGGCTTTGGACTGTGTGCCCTACATAAATTTGCCATTATTATTAGCCCCCAGATGATGGGGACAATAGGGTTACGGACTCTCAGAGGCGGGAGGGCACTCAGAGGCTGGATGACCCAGGAGTTCTTGACCTGGGTCCAGGCTGCTGCAGCTGCCCACATGTGCTTTCTGGGATGGGGTCCGCGGCTTTCAGCAGGTTCTCAAAAGGTGAAGACCCTCAAAGCCCTCATTTTACAGACATGAAAACTGAGCCATATGCTGACTGTTCCACTCAGCGTTAGGCAGGGAGAGGCTGGCCAAGAGCCCCGGGCTCCTCCACCTCCATCCGTGCTCCTCCCGGTCTACACGCCTGTATTTTGGGAAAGAGAGTGTCTTTTTTTTTTTTTTTTTGCTCTTGTGTGTTTTTAATCAAAATACCAAAACTTGAGCACTTAGACGACTACTGTCACTTAAGAAGTTACCTGTGGAGCTACACTTAGGCCAAAAATGTTGCATTACGTACAATATTTTGCAATTCCTGAAGACTGGCTCCAGTAAATGGGCGTAGCATAATCATCTGAATACTGAACATCAGAAGGACTGCCCCGCAACCACCCCAGAGCCCACCACTGGAGCCCACCAGGGGTATTTGCAGTTGCCGGAAGTCAGCAATGCTTCCAGGTATGTGAAGGATCACTGCCACGACCATGCACCCATGGAATGTAAACTCACTCTGTAACTAAGGCATTGCTGCACTGCCTTCTGGAAGCCAGCTGCAGCTCCAAAGAATCTCATTTGAAAAAAACTGAGCCGGCGCTAACGCTCATGTGAACATGGTCATTACCCACATAATCTATGGCTGGCCTCTGATGGCAGATAAGGCAGGCCCGAGTCCCCTGGGAGGTTCAGGGGAGGGTGGCAGAGACCACTCAGTAAATGCTACTGTGCTCCCTCGACACAGGAGCCACTCCTGTTAAGGAACCTACATCATCTTTTCCATATTCCATATCATCCTGGAACCAGCAAATGGTGACCCCTTCAGAAGTGGGGGGCCTGAGTATCGGACCCACCCGTCATTCAGTCAGTGCGGACCTTCAAGTGAGTGGAGAAGCCAGAAGTGAAGGACAAATGGCCCTCTGCTCCCGCTCCAGATGGCCTGGCCATCACAGACGTGGACTGGACATCCAGAACTAGGGAAAACCAACCTTACTGCAGCAGGCTAGGTCCAAAACCCAGATCCGGTTCTTACATGCGTGTAGTTTTATATTATCTGAATACCCTGACCACCTCTTCTACATCTTAGACCAAAAATAACAAAGTTCCAGTTCCCAGCACAGCATGAACTGAGAAGGCCATTACCATTCAAATGAGTTTGTACTCTACTGGGGCTGGGGGGGTGGGGAGGTGAACAGAGTGCAGCCCTAATCATTCATCTACTCCTCTGTGTTATGTTACTTTCCCAAATAACAGCATCAGCCTAATGGCCAGTTTCTTTAAAGCTTCGAGACAATTGTCAAAAGAAAAGAAAAAAAAAAAACCACCACAGAAAAGTTTCTCATGTAGTGGCCTCATATCTCAACTAGTATAATCTCAGCAAAGAGTTTGCCAAACTCTGGAATTAAGTTTAAATGCACACAGATGAGAGTTTCCCAAGTGAATCAAGAGAAACCAAGTGACACCGGCGCCCATTCAAGGCCTCCATGAGGACGCTGCGGGGAGACGTGTGAGTCAAAAGGAATAAGAACATTCTGGGCAAGAAAGGGGAGACTGGCACACAACACCGCCCACCTGGCTGGGTCCCCTTGCCCTGGGCTCTAACCTGGTAATCCCCAGATGGTTGAGACAGAACTGCAGCATATTGGGATAACTGTGGACAGAAGAATCTTGGGGCAGGGAAGGGAGGCGTGAGCTCACCAGACAGCAGCTTACGTTTAAATTTTTTCAGCTCTTGATTTTCATCAGGTCAGCCAGAGAGTGTTTGGTAAACAGTGTAATGAGTAGCCCTGGAGACTGTGAACAGTCTACCCTCCTTAACCACAAAGACAGGACCCAGGAATGGTGCACAACCCACTCAAGGGCCACCTTTCCTCAGGCACCCAACCAGAGTGCCACACCGCCAGGGCACATCCACTTCAAAGGCCCCCACTGTGTGGGCCCCGAACAGCACAGCTTTGCTCCCTGACCAACTCTGTCTGAAAAGAAAGCCGACCTGTTCTGAGGGAGCCTAAGCCCCATGAACCTCTGCAATTCAGCAGCAGAAATCGCTACCTCCCCTCTCAGGATGCCTGGCCAGGCTTGGAAGGCCCAGAGGAGGAGAGACCGGGGACTCCCACGTCTCCGATTCCACGCCTGTCTGGGAAAACTCCGCGGGTCAAAGGAACAAACACCCCTGGCCTCTCCTCACTGTCCTCCAACTCTGAGACCTGCTCACAAGGAAGGCCTGTCCCCGCCACCCCACTCTAACACAGAGAGAGAGAGCCTGGAGAGGGACTGGGAGGGTGGGACGGAAGGAAATGGAGGACAGCCATCAAAGCGCCCCAAATAAGCGCATCCGCAGATGTGTCCCGCCTGCTCCTTCCCTCTGGCCCCCCAGCACGCCTCCCCTCGGGCCCAGCCTGCCCTGAAGCGCCACTCGCCGGCTGCACCTCTCCTCCAGCGCGGCTCCCCAGCCCCGCTCGCCTGCCCAGGGGCCTCTGCACCCCGATTCCTGGCTCTCTCAAACCCAGCCCCGGGTCCTCTGGAAGTCTGCCCTGAGGTCGCCCCACCTCCCCCTTGTGCAGCGGCTCACGGGCGCCCCCGTCAGCACCCCTAACCCCCGAGGACCTGTTCCTACGTCTCTCCAGCAAGCCCCCGGCCCGGAGACCTCATCTGCGCCCGGTCTGGAGACCTTCCCCCACCCGCACCCCCATGGGCCCCTTCCTCGAGCCCTCAGGCTCCCCAAGTCCCTTCCCGGCGCCTCGCGGCCCCTTAAGCCCTAACGCGCGCCCCCTCTCCGCGGAGACAGGAAGTTTGGCGCGGGCGCCGCGGCCCCAGGCGCGTCCCTCGGTGCGCAGCGCCCGGCTGGCCCCGCGCGGCGACCCCGACACACGCGGCCCCGCCGCCGCCAGCGCCCCGCTCCGGCCCGCGCCCCAACCGCCGCGGCGCGCCCTCACCTCGGCCGCTGCTCGCACGGCCCCGCTGCTCGCACGGCCCCGCTGCTCGCACGGCCCCGCTGCTCGCACGGCCCCGGCGCGACGGCGTCTACGGCCCCGGCTGCTCTCCGGCCCGGCTCCAGCCCTCGCTCCGGCCGCGCAGCCCAACTCAGCCCAGCCCTGCCCTGCCCGCCGCGGCCGCTTCTGCCGCTCGCCGCCGCCGCCCCGCCCTCGCCCCGCCCCCGCCGCGCCGGCCGCGCTCGCCTCATTGGCTGCTGGCTGCTGAGCCCCGCCCCACGGCCCCTTCCGCTTATCCGATTGGGCCAGGAGAGCTATGGCGGCGAAGTGGCACGCCCCCTAGCGAGCGAAGGGGAAATCCCCTGGGAGCGCATTGGTGGCTGCTGCTGTCAATCAAAAAAGAGTGCCTACTTAACTGGCTGCGAGGCCCGCAGGGAGACGGTCTTCGGGAGCCTCGGGGCCTGGGGTCTGTCGAGTTCAGTCAAGAGAGCGGGAATTGTGCAGTCTTACCGGCACCCAGGGGTGGGGGGCGCGGCAGGGCAGCACCCCACTTGAGTGTGAGTTCGAGGAAGGCTATTTAGCTGAGCCCAAGTCAGTCTTTCTGAAAGTTTCCTCTCCTCGGGGCTCAGAGAAGCCAGTGACTTCAGTGCTCCCTCCACTCGTGCCCCGGGAATATATTCCACTTGAGTCCGCTTGGCTGAGGCAGGGCCCAGAGTGGTGTGTCTGTGAGAGAGTGTGCGTGCTGTGTGTGTGCACGTGTTACGTGTGTGTAGTATGTGTTTATGGTGTGTGTGTGCGTGGTGTGTAAATGGACCCTCCAGGAAGCGCATTTGGCTCACAGGGCACCAGGCAAGAAACATACATTAATTCTTAGAATAACTTTGCTCGATAGGGTGATGGCCCTATTCTACAGAAGGAAATACAGTAAAACCTGGGAATGTCAGAACCTCTGTAAGGCAGAAACCTGTCAGAAAATATTTTAATAAATAAGCTCAAGTATTTTCCACTAATACAGAGTGGCAAAAAAGTGGTCAAAGGCGGAAAACTTGTGAGACCTGGAAAAACAGGGCAGTCCCGTCGAGTTCGGCTCTCACAGGTTTCACTGTAATAGCTGTAAAACACAACTAACCTTTACCGAGCACTCTTCTAAGCACTTTGCATGCATTGCTTCATGTAACCCTGGCAGAGATGATGGTACAAGTATGCCCGTGTGAGGGTTTAGGAAACTGAGGCCAAGTATTTGCCAGGTGGGGACAGGGACTAGAAAGGGGAGTCAGTTACAGAGCTGGGATCAGAGATCCAGTTAGACTGGCCCCAGGCCTGTCCTGGCTCCACACCATCCCCTGAGGATAATATTGAGGACATACAGCAATGTGGACAAATGCTTAAATGAAAATAAGAAAATGAGCCAGGGACAACATGGTAGGAGCTCTGTAATTGTACCTACACATGGATACGGACTGGAAGAGAATCCACAAAGAAATAGAGTGGGTTTTCACTTTCTAAGCAAGTTCTCTTACACAGTCCTGATGATAATAATTGAGAAAGAAAGAAAAGAACCAATATGCCAAACCAGGACAAGCATTGCCGAGAAGTCCCTGCCCATTCTCCAGAACTCAGCCAACGGGGCCCACTCACTCAGCCAAGACCCCTCTGGACCATGTATACAGAGCCCAGTCATCCACTGGGGTCTCGCAGCCGCTAAATATCTAGCTAAGTTCCACTCACACTACTGCTGTTCCACTCTCTGTGGCAGTCCACAGTCCTCAAGATTTCTGAACCATTACCTGTCAGCTCTGCCTCCCATCTCCTCCTCCTCTTCCCACACGCTCACTCCACCTCACAGTGGTGTTCCCACTGCCTTTGCGTGGATTCCAACTCATAGCGATCCTACAGGACGGAGTAGAACTGCCTCATTGGGTTTCCAAGGCTGTAAATCTTTACCGAAGCAGACTGCCACACTTTCTCCTGAGGAGCAGCTGGTGGGTTCAAGCTGCCAAACTTTTGGTTATCAGCCAAGCACTTAACCACTGCACCATTAGGGCAGGCTAAAACTCCATGCTAATTGACTTTTCGAACCTTCTAATGCATGCTGGTCAGAGCTGTCCTTATTACCCAATTACAAGGACACATTGAATCACGTGGGTTTTCACAGGTATGTGCTACATGCACACGCCATTGCTTTCCTTGCTGCCAATGTTTTACAGTTGCTGATCTCCTGGAATCTTCCAGTGCTTCAGCTACATTATGGTAATTAGAATGGGGGTGACGCCAGGAGTTACTGCACTGGGTGACATCAACCCTAGTGACACCACTGCCTCCCCACTGCCACCCCTTCTGTCTCACACTCACACAAGCCCCCTTCACACGAAGCCCTTGTGAGCCCAGCAGAGGCTCCTAGAGGCGGTGAGCCTGGCACTGCCAGGCCACAACATGACACCTCAGGGACCCTTTCTCATGATCAGGCAGGACTCTGGCCTCTTCACATGCCTTTAGCTTCCTTCTCTCTCTCCTCTGCCCCTCCTTCTCAGGAGAATAACAGAATTCCTCTCATTTTCTTATGCCTAGCAGTTCAACACTGTTGCCTGAACTCTTTTTGGGTCTCACCTTCTGTCCCAGCAGCTTATCAGGGTATTTTTCTAAGAGAGCTCTGCTTTGCCAGCTGTGACTATCCCAGCTTTATTCCCCACAAATGTTGCACGATATTGCATACCAGCCTTTGAATTATGGTGTTGGTGAAGAATATTGAATACACCATGGACTGCCAGAAGAACGAACAAATCTGTCCTGGAAGAAGTACAACCAGAATGCTCCTCAGAAGCGAGGACGGCGAGACTTCATCTCACATACTTTGGACATGTTGTCAGGAGGGACCAGTCCCTGGAGAAGGACATCATGCTTGGTAAAGTCGAAGGTCAGGGAAAAAGAGGAAGCCCCTCTACGAGATGGAGTGACACAGTGGCTGCAACAATGGGCTCAAACAGCAATGATTGTGAGGATGGTGCAGGACCAGGCAGTGTTTCATTCTGTTGTGCGCTGGGTCATTATGAGTCAGAACTGCCTCAATGGCACCTAAAAACAACTCCTTCTTCAATGATATCAAACAGGCCTGGAGTCCAGTCCTGCCTCCACCTCTCGCTCACATGGGGAAGCTCAGGCTGAAGCTCTCTGTACCTCCAGGTCACCTCGCAGGGTTGTGGTGAGGAGTAACAGGGCAAGACGAGACACGTAAACGTGTGGAGACCAGTCTTAGGCACACACTCTGTCCCGTAGCTGAGCAGTTAGCATGTGCTCAGGACTTGTCGGCTGCTGTCTTGCTCCTTCCTTCCTGTGAAACGTGCCCATGTACCACAAAGCCATCTGGGATCGAGAGGGGCCTGCTTAGTCCTTGATCAGCCATTTTCCACTAAGCAGCCTGAATAAACAGATGTCCAAGTTAAAAGCACTTTCCACGCATTGCCGGAAAGTCATACTTTCGCAGGGAACAAACATTCTCAGTCGATCGATCAATCAGTCCAAATATAGTTGTATTGTGGTAAAATGTTCCCTTTTGCACAGGGATATGTGTGCTCCTTTCAAGGAAAATCAAAATCTGTTGCAGGCATTCACTAAAAATCAATTTCGATGGTTAGGCTGTGCCAAGCAGGTTGGGGATGCAGAGAGGGATGGACCTGGGAAGCCTGGGCACAGACAGAGTCCAAAACAGAAGGGGGACTTGAGAAGAATCGTCCCCACACAGGAGTGTTGAAAAGGTGATGTTGCGTGAACTAACTCAGCCACAGAGTGACAACTACTGTCAGGTCCCACTTACGGGAAATATCTACATCAGGCAAGTGTATAGACGCCAGAGTTTATCAGTGGTTACCAGGGGTGGGAGGGAGGAGGGAAGAGGGGCTCATTCCTTAGGGGGCACTGAGCTCCTGTTCGGGGGTTGGAAAAATTTGGAAACGGATAGTGGTGATGTTTGTACAACAAGGTGAACGTGATTAATGTCACTGAATTTACAGGTCAAAAGCGTTGACATGGCAAACGTTCTGTTCTATGTATATATAATAGTTTCATATATAGTATGTATAGTTTTATGTACATGTGTATATACACAGATATGCTGTACATATACAGTTACATATATAGTCATTAGTTGCTGTCCAGTTGGTTCTGACTCACAGCAACCCCATGTCTGCAGAGTAGAATTGCTCCCTAGGATTTTCTAGGCTGTGACCTTTCAGAGGCCGATCGACAGGCCCATCTTCTGAGGGGCCTCTGGGTGGGTTCAAACCACCAATTTTTCAGCTATATGTATATATATATATACACACACATACACATACACATACACATACACATACACATACAAAAAAAAAAAAAAAACCTATTGCCTTCACGTCAATTCCAACTCATAGTGACCCTACAGGACAGAGTAGAACCACCCCATAGGGTTTCCAAGGCTGTAATCTTTGCAGACTGCCACATCTTTCTCCGACAGAGTGGCAGGTAGGTTCTACCCAGTGACCTTTTGGTTAGCGGCCATAGTTCTTAACCACTACACCACCAGGGTTTCCATATATATACATATACAGCTTTTTTTCCCTGTTGCTACTTATCTATCGTTATCCTTCTCTGGGTGATGTGGTGTAAACATACATATATTTACCACAAAAAAAGAAGAGGAAGAAGAGTCCTCCCCACTAAGGGACAGCAGTGCTCTGCCGAGGATGAAAACCCTCCACTTGGGCCACAAGGCCCCTTGAAGGCAGCGATATTAATTAAGCTGAGGCGGACGGAAACAGTGAGAGCAAAGGCGCAGAGGCAGAGCCCTGCCCTCCAGGGGGAGAGGACTCTTTCCCTTGGCCAGAGCACTACAGGCTCCAGAAAACCGAGGGAAATAAGGTGGGGATGGCAGCAGAGCAGTGAGATGGCTGTGTGACCCTGATGAGCTACTTTGCCACTCCTGGCCTCCGTCTTCTCAACTGTAAAATGGGGATAATCACAGAACCTAGTGCTTAGGGAAGCTGTGAGGATTCGTGAGTTCACACCTGCGATGCTCGTACAACAGGGCCTGGTGCACAGTGAGGTCTCAATGGGCTTCAGCTTTAAGTCAGGGATTGTCAAGTGTGTCCTGAGGAACCCTATGCATTTTGGAGAAGTATTTCAGAACATATCGACTCTTTTAAAATATTGTGATTTAAAAAACAAAAATGGACAAGGAACCGCTGCTCTGCACCAATTGTGAATATTTTGCAGGCACCCAAGTATTAGGTATTGCAGCTGGAAGGACACATTTCTGGATGGATATACCTCGGAGTGAGCCTTTCCCCTACCGAGTGTGTAAAGACTCAAATTCTTTGTAAATGTGTCATTGATTAGGGTGCAATTATCCCGGCCTTTCGTGCTTTGTTTTGTTCCACTCCGGCCTGCGCACGTCTGCTCATGTAAAATTGTGCCAGCAAGTACTCTGCTCTGCTCACGTGGGCCACGCTCCATTCATGCTGGAAGAGGCATAGGGGCCTGGAGCCGGCTCCCCACAGTCAGCCCCCAAAGTCAGTCATGATATCCATACATCATATGGACACATACGGACAGGGTTTCCCAAAGTGCATCAGAATCACCCCATTTTTCCCAAGTTCCTTAGGGGGTTCTTATGCCTCACACGGTTTGCAAGGTGCTGCTCCTGACGGTTTCAACACTTACCGTAAAGGTCAGATGAGTCTCCGACTCATGGCAACCCCACATGTGTCAGAGCGCAACTGTGCTAACATAGGGTTTCAATGACTGGTTTTCATCAGGGTGGGCTTGAACCTCTGACCTTCCAATTAGCAGCCAAGTGTGTTAACTCTTTGCACCACCCGGGACTCCAAGTTCTAGATAAATCCAGTGCCATCGAGTCAATTCCAATCGATAGCAACCCCATAAGGCAGAGTAGAACTGCCCCATAGGGCTTCCAAGGACCTTTTGGTTAGCAGCCTGAGTTCTTAACCACTGTACCACCAGGGCTCTGGATACTTCTGTTACTAAGTGGAAAAGCTCCTTGTAGGAGATTCAGGGTTACCAGTGTTTCCATTTGTACCAAAATAGAATAAGTATCAGCTATGAAGTAGATACATAAAAGTGACTTTTTAGAAACTTTGAATAAAAATCTAACAATTCTGCACCCTCAGGCAGTTCAAACTATTAAAAAATAACACCTCTGAACATTTTGTAACGTTATGTGTTACATTTCAAAGTACTTTCTACCACTGTGATAAAAACAGAAACTCCGGAAAACTTTCTTGAGACACTGCCATTCAGGAGGATGATGAGGCACTGGGTGCCCACAGTGAGCCCATTCTGAATCTAAAGTATTATCTGACCCCTTTCAAGCTCCTGGGTCAGATACACCGAAGATCGTCCTGCAATGGTAAAACAAGATTTTTTTTTTTTTTTTTTAATGTCCTTATATGCAACTACTCCTCTGTGGTCTGGATTTCCTTGATACAAAGTAAAACTGGATACTGGGGTTAATACTTAAAAAAACAGTTGCACTGTCAAAATCTGCGTCCTTCAGAAAAGTGACATTGCTCTTACTGGTTCACTGTATAGCAAACGTTGTTTTTGCTAGGTGTCGTCAAGTCAGCTCCAACTCACAGCGTCCCTATGTATATCAGAAGGAAACACTGCCCGGTCCTGCGCCATCCTCACAATCATTGTTGTGCTTGAGCCCCCTGTTGCAGCCACTGTGTCAGTCCATCTTGTCGAGGGTCTTCCTCTCTTTCGCTGGCCCCTCCACCTTACTAAGCATGATGTTCTTCTCCAGGGACTGATTCCTCCTGATAACATGTCCAAAGTATGTGAGATGTAGACTCGCCACCCTTGCTTCTAAGGAGCGTTCTGGTTGCGCTTCTTCCAAGATACATCTGTTTGTAAAGATTACAACCAAAAAAACCCTATGGAGCGGTTCTACTCTGCAACATTCGGTGTTGCCATGAGGCAGAATCAGCTCAAAGGCAAGGGGTTGTTTTTTGTTTTGTTTTTAAGGAGTTGTTAGGTGCTTATGGAGTTGATTTTGACTCATGGTGACCCCGAGACAGAGAACTGCCCCATAGGGTTTCCTAGGCTGTAATCTTTTTTTTTTTTTTTTAATCTTTAGGAGCCCTGATGGCGAAAACTAACCGCAAGGTCATCGGTTGGAACTTACCAAGCGCTCTGTGGGAGGAAGATGTGGCAGTCTGTTTCCGTGAAGACTACCGGCTCAGACACCCTATGGGGGCGGCCTGCTCTGTCCTACAGCGTCTCAATGAGTCAAAACTGACCCCACAGCAGCGGGTTTGGTTTCTTTGGGTTTTAATCTTTATGAGAGCAGATCACCAGGTCTTTCTCCTGCAGAGCTGTTGGGAGGGTTTGAACAGCCAACCTTTTGGTTAGCACCTGGGCGCTTAACCGTTTCACCACCAGGGCTGCTTTTTTTTTTTTTTTAATGTCTGGAAAACACCTAGCTCAATGCCTGGCACATGGTAAGCACTTACTAGACAAAAAGCAGTAGTGGGCAGTTGTCATCATGCCACAAGATTCCAATAATGCAATTCCCTGCCTTCCAGGGACTCCTGCCAGGAGGGTGCCAAGGCGGCCGGCTGGGATCGGAACTCCGAGAAGGGCCTGGCGGTGTATTGCATGGTCCTGGGGGCTTCTGGGAAGAGCGGGAGTTTGAGCAGGACCTCGAAGGTAAGCAGGGCTTGGAAGGACAGGTGTGATGGGCAAGCAGTGGGCAGTGGAAGGGAAGGGCCTGAGGTGGCTCACAGGGAGGTTCCTGAAGTCCAAGGGCCAAAAGGGGCTCTGAACCAGTTTGTTCAGGTTAGCACCCCTGCTGAGAATTTGCATTTCTAACAAGTTCCCAGGCAATGCTGATGCTGCTGGTTAAGGGTTACTTCTGAGAACCACTAGTAGAACCCAAAACCCAAACCCAAACCTGTTGCCATTGAGTCAATTCTGACTCATAGCAACCCTATAGGGCAGAGTAGAACTTCCCCATAGCGTTTCCAAGGAACAGCTGGTGCAGCCGAGCTCTTAACCACTGCACCATCAGGGCTCCACTAGTAGAACAGTGGGGTTCTCAAAGTTTATTATGCATAAGAATCACCTGGGGAGCTTGTTAAAAACGTAGATTCTGATTCAGTGTATCTGGGGTGGAAATGCAAATCCTTAGCAGGGGTTCAAACCAGAACGAACCGGAAACGAACTGGGTTCGAAGCCCTGGGACCAAGACAGGGCAAGGTCAAGGATGCCCACTCCCTCCCATTCCCCAGGAGAGACATCCAAGCGACCACCAGGCTGAATCCAACGCCTGGAGAAGGGCGCACTCCACTGGCCGTCTTCTCACCATCTGGTACTGGCAGCTCCCAGGTGGCCTGGGGTGTGGGGGACAGCAGGGCCAAGGCCCCCCTGCTCTCTCTCCGGCAGGCTCTGAGTGTGCCCTTCCTGTTGTGACAACTCAATTCTCTGTGCAACTGGTTCCAGCTGTGGCTCGGGTTTCAGATTGCGGCACGTGCTCTCATCAAGGCTGACGGGAGTCTCATGTGGGCACCGAGAGCCCGCCTGCCTGCCAAGCCGGCCTGGGTTAATGACAGGTCAGGGCATTCCTGCGCTGTGTGGGAGCGAAAGAGGCCACCCAGAGGCAGGCCCTCCCCGGGACCAGCCTGGAGAGAGAGCCACTCACCCACTCATTTGCTCACCCTGTTGGTCAGTCAGCTGGGCACCTGGGGAAGGTAAAGAGAATGAACTGGCCTTGGCTTCTGGCCCCCCAAAACCAAACCTGCTACCATCAAATCGATTCCCACTCATGGGAATCCCATGTATTACAGATTAGAACTGCTCCATAGGGTTTGCTTGGCTGTAATCTTTACAGGAGCAGAGTGCCAGGCCTTTCTTCCACAGCACCGCTAAGTGGGTTTGAACCACCATCTTTTAGGTTAGTAGTTGAGTGCAAACTATTTGTACCACCCAGGGACCCCTGGCTTCTCCCCACAGTAATTCTGGCTGCCACCTGGCTGGCCCCTTCCATGGCACCAGGCCCTGTGCTCAGTGTTCTATTCTCATGTGTCCTCAGAACAACCCTTGTTTGCACTTTAGGAAACTGAGGCCCGGAGAGGTCAAGTAACTTGCCCAAAGTCATACGACTACTGTCTGGCTCCAATGCCACTCTCTGTGCTCTAACCCACACCGCATGGAGGGAGACAGGTCCAGGGAGCGCAAAGGCCTCGGCACTGGCCAGTCCCGCCAGGTCCAGGGGCCGTCCTGAGCAATGACCTTGGAGCGAGGCCAATGGTGGAGGCTCTGTTCCAGGCCCCCCTGGAATCCCCTTACCTGCTACTATGTCCTCTCAGCCTAATGGCATTTTTCCTTTCAGATCCTCTCTGACTCTTTCTAGAAGTCCTCTGGACCACCTCTCCCTCTTTGGAAATGCTTTCTCTGAAAAGTCCTCTCCTGTAACTTCTGCATTTTTTTTTTAAATGTATCTCTGCCTCCGCTTCCCAACCAGATGACAAGGGACCAGAGGGCATGGAAGGGGCACACAGAAAGGGCTCCTGTTCACAGGTTCCCCACAGTGCCAGGCACTGGAAATTCTGGGGAATTTAATCCTTCCAGCAAGAGCGAAGTAGGAATTGCCCTCCTGGTTTACCCAGGAGAACAGTGAGTTTCCAAGAGGTGAATGTCTTGCTCAGGAGGTGAGAGGTGATGCCAGGATCTCAATCCAGCCCCCTCCAACCTGGCCCTGGTGAGCATGAGGACCCCCACCCCAGCTTAGGCCTGAACCAGCTCTCTAGCCCCACCACTGCCACCCACACTGGGGCTCGGGGGGCTGTCTGTAGACTAATTGACTTTCAAGCTCTTACTGCAGATGCCACGCAAACATCGCCTGCTGGCCCCAACACCCTCATGAAGTGAAAGTCATGCACACTTTCTGAGTATCTCCTGCGTCTGCGGCCATTGGGGAGGAAAAGGAAGGGAGGCAGGGAGGGGACAGGCAGCAACCTCACAAGGGCAGAACGCAGTCTCAGGGCTCTAGGCAGAAAAGTGGTGACCTCTTTGTGTGTGTTGTTTCTTCCCCTTTTACGGTTTTATTGTGGTAAAAATACATACAGCCAAACATTTGCCAAGGCGACATTTTTTACATGTCCGTTCAGCGACACTGACTACATACATCACGCTGCACAATCATCGTCTGTAGGTATTTCCAAATTATTCCACCACCATTAACAGCACCTCTCTCCCCTAAGCAAAGGCTCCCCCTTCCCCCTCCCTCCCGCCCCTGGTAGCCACTAATAAACTTTGGTCTCTGTACACCTGCCTATTTCATATAAGTGGGATCATACGATATTTGTCCTCTGGGGACCAACTTATTTCACTCGATGTGATGTTTTCAAGGTTCACCCATGTTGTGGCATGCATCAGGACTTCATTTCTCTTTATGGCTGAACGATGTCCCACTGTATGTATGGACCACATTTTGTTTATCCATTTGTCTGTTGACGGACACACAGGTTGTTTCTGCCTTTTGGCTGCTGTGAACAGTGTTGAAATGAACATCGGTGTTTCTCTGATTATTACTGTCTTGCGTTTCTGTGGTACATTTGTTACAACTGATGAACTGCTACCGATAAGGTATTACTAACTGAAGCCCACCCTTTACATTAGGGTTTACTCTTTGTGTTGTACGGTCCTGTGGGTTTTGACAGATCCTGGTCATGTGTCCACCATGACAGTATCATGCAGAATAATCTCACTGCCTGTAAAACGTCCTGTTCTCCACCTGTGATATCTTCTTAAATGCACAATCGGTTTTGTGTTTACAGACTCTGTAGCACAGAATTGTAAAAGCCGAAGGAGCACTTCTAAGAAATTTGGGTAAATATGGGTGGAGTTCTGTGAAGACATCTGTGGTCACCGGAACCATTAAATAACTATTCAGGCTAGTTAAAATACATATATAAATATATCCCTAAGATATCCTTCTGGGCTGGAACTGAAGCCATTCCTATAAACCACCTTCTAGCCAAACAACAGACAAGCCCATAAAATAAACGACACCTGAGAGGAACGTGCTCCTTAGGACAATCAATTATATGAGATCGAAAGAGCAACACTTGCCCAAAAGCAAAGACGAGAAGGCAAGAAGGAGTAGGAAATCAAGATGAAAGGAAACGGGGAACCCACGGCGGAAGTGGGGAAAGCGCTGACACATCGTGGGGAATGAAACCAAGGCCAGGAAACACTTTATGTACCAACTATCGGATGGGAATCTAATTTGCTCTGTAAACTTTCACCTAACGCACAATTAAAGAAAAAGAACAACAGCAAAAAGGAGGGGGTGAAGGATACATGCAGCAGCAGGAGAGAAGAGACGCAAACGTCGGTATGTGTAGAACACTAGCTGGCATGTCCACCGCTCCCTCCGCCATCTCAAGTGCCAAGGGCCTTGGGGAAAGTGGTGCTTTAACTGAGTTTTAGGAACAGGCAAGGTTTCGCTGGTGGAGGTGGCAGGGCAAGAGCATTCCAGCTTACGGGAACAGCACCAGCGGTGGCCCGGAGGCAGGACAGCTAGGGGCAGTTGGGGGGCGGGATCACAGGATGGCTGGGCAGGGAAGTGCCTGACAGTTCAACTTTCAACTAGATCTTCAATCTGCACCTGGGAAAGTGAACCCAGGCCCAGCCACAGGGCAGGACAGGTACACGCCAGGGCTGATGCTCTGAACATGCTCCCCAGCCCACAGATGCCTGTTGTCAGGTGCTGAGTTGCTTCCAACTCATAGCGACCCCATGTACAACAGAACAAAATACTGTCCAGTCCTACACCATCTTCACAATGATTGTTATGCTCAAGCCTAGCGTTGCAGCCGCTGTCAATCCATCTCATTGAGAATCTTTCTCTCACTGACCCTCTACTGTACCAAGCATAATGTCCTTTTCCAGGGACTGATCCCTCCTGATAACATGTCCAAAGTACGTGAGATGAAGTCTCACCATCCTCGCTTCTAAGGAGCGTTCTGGCTGTGCTTCCTCCAGGACAGATTTGCTCACTTTTCTGGCAGTCCGTGGTGTATTCAGTGTTCTTCACCAGCACCATAACTCAAGGGCATCAGTTCTTCTCCGGTCTTCCTGGCTCACTGTCCGGCTGTCACTCAGGCAGCTGCAATTTGAAAATTTCCATCCGTCTTCCTGTTTCCTTCATTTCTCAAAGCCTGTTTGTGTTTGGCTCATGTCCCTGTAAGGCGTGAGATGCAGGCACCTTCTGGGCTGAAAGTGGGTGTCACATCATGGGGACACACACCCCAGTTTTTATGGCTGTGACTCGGCCTTCACCCCACCTTTGCAACCAGCTCCACCAGGACTGCTCTTCTCTGCAGTCCAGCAGGCATGATCCGGAAGCTGCCTGCCCAGGGGCCAGTGGGAATGGAGGAGGCAGGGCCAAAATCAGGTGTGCGGTCATCGCTGCTGATAACAGTGGGAGAATGAGCAGGGCTGGGCCCAGGGCTGGGTCCAAGCTCGTGCTCTATGTCTGCCACCTAGAAGATGGGAAGATCGTCGCTTTCATGTCAACACACACTCAAGACAAGGCAACAGGCTCAGAGGGGGAAGGGGCTGACCCGATATCACACAGCCAGGAAGTGGGCAGGGCTTCCCTCCAAGGACTCGATTCTAGAGCTTGGGATCTGAAATCAGATGTTTACTGAGCATCTACTATGCGCTGGACACTGCTCTGGGAGCCGGGGACACAGTGGGGAATGAGAAGAATGAGTTCCTGCCCTCAAGGGGACATGGAGACTAAACCAAACAGCAGCTGAGCAGAAAACTCTCTCTCAAGGCCATGGTTCTTGGCCTGGTCCCCTCCCTGCCAGCTGGTGCTTAGGGTGGTACATGCAGAAGGCTCCCTTCCTTCCCAACCCTGATGCCCCAAGGATACAAATACTAGAAATGCCTCTCCTTTTCCAGAAGCACCAGGTTAAACATCTAGGGACTGAATGATTCCTCCCAAAAGATATGTTGAAGTCCCAACCTCGGTACTTGTGAACACAACCCTGTTTGGGAACAGTCTTTGAAGATGCTATCAGTTAACATGAGGTCATACTGGAGTAGGGTATGTCCTAATCCCATACAACTGGTATCCTTGTAAAAGAGAAGATCACAGAGAAGTGAAGATGACTGCAGAGACTGGCGTGATGCATCTACAAACCAAGGAAAAGCAAGGATTACCAGGAACCATCAGAAGCCAGAAGAGGCAAGAAAGGATCTTTCCTACAATTGGTGTCTATTCACCTGGAGCAACAGAGGAAGAAGGAGAGCCAGGAATAGGGGGAGGAAATGGAATGTGTGGCTAAGTGCCTCCATGAACAACTGCCTACTTTGCCGTGAGACCAGAAGAACTGGATGGTGTCCGGCTACCATTACTGAACATTTTAATCAAGGATTCTATAGAAGAATGATCAAAAGGGGGAAAATATAGAATAGAACTTCAAATTCTCATTGATTGCAGACTTTCTGGAGCCATGGAAGTTGGATAAACCCCTGAAACTACTGCCCTGAGATAATTTTTAAACCTTCAACCAAAAATATCCCTGAAGTCTTTAAGTCAAACAATAGTTTTAGTTTAATTAGTAAAGAAAGTGGGCCTTGAGCACTGTGCTTTTTTAAGATTATCTATATGGGATCAAACTGACAACAGCAACTCAGAAGATTAGATAGGAAACTTAGGAGCAGTGAGTTTATGTTAACGGAGGAGGAACAATTTGGAAAAGGAGGGTGAGAATGGTTGCACAACGTGAAGAATGTAACCAATGTCACTGAGTTAAACATGTAAAAATTGTTGAATTAGCGTATGTTCTGCTGTGGATATTCTCACCAACAACAAATTTAAAAAATGAAAAAAAAAAAAAAAAAAGGAAGGCCCTTCCCCTAGAGCCTTCAGAGATAGCAGGGCCCCAGGGACACCTTGACTTCAGCTTTACAGCCTCCAGACTGAGAGAATAAATTTCTGTTGCTTTAAGCCACCCACTTCATGGTACTTTGTTCAGGCAGCCCTAGGGAACGAAGTCACCACCGGAAATTGGGACGCTACAGCACATGCCACCCAAACACTCCAACAAAGAGGCGTGGGGAGGCAGCAGTGAGAATGGCCAGGGACCCCAGCATGTCGGCGTGCACCAGCTGCGGGCCCACCTCGCCTCGACTGTCACTGCCAGGCAAAGGAGCCACCCACAGCCTATATCACCAGTTATAGTTATGGACGGCATTCATATTACTAATATGCTTTGGAAAACTCGGCTTTCTCCAAAGCACCTAACTGGGCAGGACACTTGGGTATGAGGGTAACACCCTGGGCCAGGCCCCAGAACCGCAGAAGCTTTCAGAGCATGGTTGGTCAGGCTGAGGCTTGGGTGTCTGCCACCAAGCGGGGCCATCAGTCAAGGACATGGAGACTGACTCTCTGGAGAGTTCTCCCTTCTCCTCACCCACCAAGGGGTCTCAGATACTGCCATCCCTCAAGGCTGAGGTTCCGAAGATGATGCAGGGCTGGGCCCAGTGGTGGGAGCCATGTTCAAAGCTCCCATTGCCACCAGGGACTACGCAACCTTGCTGGTTGGGGCTCAAGTGCACTAAAGAAGTAGCTGCTGCCATCCATGGGCCCACCATCCTGAGGCCAAGCTCCCAGCCTCCCTGCAACAGGGCTACCAGGAACAAGGGTGGCAAACCCCACCCGGTCCTGACACTGCAGCTGGGAACTGGCACCCTGGGGCTCCCCAGAGTATGGCATCCCAGGCCCCTGTGCCCAAGAAGCTGCTGCTGATGGCCGGCACTTGGGCCTGGGACCTTGGCCGGGGGCTGCACAACCACCATAGGCAACTCTGCCAAGGCCTCCTTTGATGCCACATCCATGCTACGGCCTCCTCAACCCTGACTTCTGGAAGGAGACTTTGCTCACTAAGCGTCCCTGCCAGGAATTCATCAACTGTCTTGTCAAGACCCATCCCGAGGCTCCACACAGAGAACAGCCCTGACTGGGGCTGACACGAAGCATTTTTATCTAAGGAAAGCAAAATGAGTTAGGAGTCCCTGGGGGGTGCAAATGGTTAATATGCTCAGAGGTTCAAGTTCGCCCAGAGGCACATCCGAAGACAGGCCTGGTGTTCTACTCCAGAAAGGCAGCCACTGAAAACCCTACGGACCCTGAAGTCATCTTACAACTGAACACTAGTTTAGCCTGACTAGTAAAGGATATCTGCCTCGAGCACTGTGCTCTTTTAGGAATGATCATTTCTATGGGCTCAAACTGACAACAGCAACCCGAACGATTAGATGGGAACCTTAGGGGGCAGGGAGTTCATGCTAACGAAGAAGGAACAACTCAGAAAAGGAGGGTGAGAATGGTTGCACAACTTGAAGAATGTAATCAACGTCACTAAATTATACACGTAGCAACGGTTGAACTGGTTGGTGTCTGTTTTGCTGTGTATACTCTCAACAGTGACAACGGAAAAAACCCCACAGACCACAATTCTATTCTGACACACGAGTTTGTCACGAATCGGAGTTGACGCGACTGCAACTATTAACAGTGAGCTAAACCTGAAAAAGAAAAAATAGTAGGACCAGGAGGTAGACAGGGGCAGCCCGAGGCTCCCACAGGGGACACTATAGTCCTCAGGGCTGTGTCCTGGCTAACAGACACCTGGTAGCCATGGGAGGAGTAGGCATGAGCTGGACAGTGTAGACACACTGTCTCCCAAGGAGCACACTGAGCGCCCTGGGAACAAAAGTATGACGATGCTATTTTTAACTTCAAAGCATATTAGGTACAATACGGTTCCAGCCAGGACAAGTTAGAAAAGACATAAAAATATATTGTCTTCCTATGCTGCACAAGTTCCCTGTCACTAAGCAGCCCCAAGCACCGAGCTCAGAGATGAGCCAGCCAGGGTCCCTACGGCGGACACTCACCTCCTGGACCACAGCGGGCTGGTGGCCTCATGGCCTGGTACTAGGGAGACAAGGGCAGGGGGTTGGGAGGTGGCACCTCAGCTGCTGCAAAAGGAAGCAGAACAGGAACTGGGGCCTGGCGGGGGTGGGTTTGCCGGTCTCCTGGGGAAGGAGGACCCAGGCAGAGTCAGGTGAGTGGGGGGCTGGTAGACACCATGTGTACAGAGCAGGGGGAATGGAGGGAGCTGGCGAGCAGGGCAGTTTGCAGCCCAGGCCCAGAGGGCCTCTAGAACTCTCCGAAGGACCTGAGGCGTGTAAAGTGGGTGAAGAACCACCATGTGTAGGGGCGGAGTGCCCACAGGTTAGAAAACTCCTGTTGGCCAAGGGTGGGGCCACGATTGGATGGGCTGAGACTGGTCAGGGGCTCCAGCAACAACCAGGAGGGAGATGGGGTGGGGGGGGCCTCGTCAAAGTCTGAAGGCTGGTCTGGAGAACACGAGACAGAGTGAGAAGACAGTCATCAGGCTTGGGGACCACTGCGGGGGGCAAGCACATAGGGAGATGCCCTCAGTTCTTACTTGAGCGCCTCACTGAGCAGGAGCAGCCCCTGTGGGAACAGGCAGGTACCGGGAAAATAAATCATCGTGAACTGGGGGGCACTGAGCTCCCGTTGCAGCCCTGGTGGTGCAGAGGTTAAGAGCTCAGCTGCTAAACAAAAGGTCGGCAGTTCTAATCCACCAGCCGCTCCTTGGAAACCCCATGGGGCAGTTCTACTCTGTCTTATAGGGTCTCTATGAGTTGGAATGGATTCGATGCCAGCTGGTTTGGTTCTTTTTTTTTAGAGCTCCTGTTAAGGAATGGATAGTGGTTATAGATGCATGTGAAAATTATCCAAAGCTGCAATCGTCAGACCTTGGAGCCCAACCCGTCAAGAGGAAAAAACCATGGGGCCTGAAGAGAGCACAGAATTGTCACAGCAAGGCCAGTGCTGCTTCCACCCAGCACCTCCCAGGCCGCCCCGAAGGCTGCGCACACCTTGCCCATGTGTGTTCTGGAAGTGCTGAGAGGAAATATCTGTCCCAGAACATGACATTACTCGTGTAACGGTCACTATGTGACCAAAATCTATTTAGCAGAGACTCTAGCAACCCAGTCGCCAGCAAACTAACAAGTCTGCTTGTCCAACATGACTGGGCGCCCCTCAGTTCTCACAGGTCGAGCTTCCGCTCCACAGGCTCCACTCTCTCCCCAGACCTACAGAGAGGCAACAATGCAGCTCAGGGGAGAAGCTGGCCTGTGAGGACTGGTGAACGGGGAAGGGTGGCGAAGGGAGGCCTTCCACGACTGTGGGCTTAGGAGACTCCAGATGGTCGCTGATGGCTGTCCCTGGCAAGGAGGGAGGGTGGAGCCACCCGCCCCACAGATTACACCCCGTCTTGGGACAGGAAGGAGCTCCGAGTGGAATAAGAGAGAGCCGGGCAAGCCGGCTGTCTGCTTCGGCACTTGTTAGTTCTCAGGCAAATATAATTAATGCCCATTTTATACACGAAGAAACAAAGGTCCCAAGAGCCGACGTGTCAGCCTTGACAACAGAGTTAGTAAGTGGCCGAGGCGGGACCCAAACCCGGCTAACCCAGAGACTGACATGATTATTAAGGTTGTAGTTTTTTTTTAAACATTGAATCTAAACACCAAGGAACGCGCATACAAACCAGTTCATGAAGTTGAAACAACTTCAGGTTTCAAGCGAACACAGCAGGCAAATCCCCCGACACTGCAGTTTATTTGGATTCTGGCTAAATACCATTTGTATTATGCTTCTCGTTGCACTTGAAATCGTACCACATCCATTTGAAAGGGCTTTTCCCCTGGCAGTGAAACATCGTTAAAGATACATCGCGTGCACACGCACACAGGCGACAGGTAACAAGGACACGTGACACATGTTCGCACATAGGTGCACAGACAGCGGGACCAAGGGGCAGGTAAAGACCTCTGTCTGAAGAACACACTCAGCGAAGTGCTGTGAGAACAAAATTCTGTTAGGGACGTCGTAACAAAAACTCAGGGGAGCGTTTTAAAGAGAAGTTCAAAGCAGTGAATCTAGAGCGTCAGTCAACAAGTGTCGGACGTGAACGCAAGGCAGGCCGGTACTAACACTGCCACCCCAGGGTTAGCGGACGCATCAACCACTCTGACCTACAACTCAGATTCCGTGTTTTTCTGGGAGGCGCTGGTGTCCAGGATGGCCTCGTGTCAGCACAGTGCGTCGTGCAGTGTCTCCGCGCCGACGTCCGCCGACCATGCTTACCTCGGAGCCTGCAGAGAACCCGGATGCTGGACGTCACTGCCAGACGCACAGAGGAAACCGTGCTCATGTTTCAACCCGTGACGGACTCATATACGAAGCACAGGTGACAGAAACAGGTCCTTTCTGGAAGTCTTTGGAAAGACAGATTACTGAGGAAAATGTCTAGCTGCCTATTTTCTTCAAAACCATAGTCAAGTACAAAAGGAATGGAACCAGGATAGCTGTCGGATTAAATCCATCGCTTTCTGGCAGCAACATCGCTCTTGAAGATACTCAAAGATTTTGTCTTTAATTTGCTTTTAATTTAGAGCAAGTTTTTAAAAATGTGAACACCTTAGAATAAACTAAGTCACGGGCAAAAGCTGTCACTTTCTGTTGAACAAGCAAATTTCATCAGTTCGTGTGTATTAGCGCTTTCAGCCCTGACGAGATCTACTCCTCAGCCTTCTGGACAAGTGCCTTTATTACAAAAAAAAAAAAAAGTGCTATCGATACAGTGCTTAGGAAAGGAGAAAAGCTATAGAAAAAGGAAATCTTCAAAGTAAGTCTTTCTCCAGGCCCAGGCAGGCAGCGAGTCCTGACAGGCCCAGTCAGAGTCTGGATGCTTCTCGCTCGCTGGCCATTACTTCCAGGTTGTGAGGCCAGTTCTCCCTGAGTCCCTCGACCGGCTGCCTTTGGGCCCCAGAGACTGGCCCGGACGGCTTCTCAGCTCCCGGTCAGCCCCATCCCCCTGGGCCAGCTCCTCGTCGTACCTGGAAGGAAAGCAGCAGCCACAGGATCACCATGAGCTCTCAGGCTGTAGCAGTGGGGCCAGCGCTGCCACCGGGCTGCCGTGTAGCCCATGCCACCTCACCCAGAGACGACCTGGCCTGCCCCCGCCGGCCTCCAGCCCACCAACCACCACCCCAAGGGCATGGAGCACATGAGGAAAGACCAGTTGCACTGACTGGACTCCAACTCATAGTGACTGCATGTATGTCAGAGTAGAACCGTGCTTCATAGGGTTTTCTATGGCTGTCTTTTCAGAAGTAAATTGCCAGGCCTTTCTTCCAAGGTGCCTCTGGGTGGACTCAAACAGCCTCTGGTTAGCAGCCGAGGGGCCTTGTTAAATTGTTATTGTAGGCAATGCTCCCCCTGCCCACTTGTCAGCTGACATTTTATCCAGCCACCAGATCCAATTTGGCAATGACCACTAAGGAAGCATGAACGGAACCACCCAGGGTAGAGGAGGAGAGAGCTGCTATCTGTAAGACCTTCACACACAGCATCTGCGGGGTCGGTGCCACTGACCTTACCTCAGACAGGAAGCAGGGGGTTTAAGTGACCTGCCCAGGGGAGGAGGACAGGGGGTCTGACGTATCACTCGCCACCAGCTGAGAAAGGGGGTCCCAGACACAACCAGCTTTGAAAGCTACACTGCCTCTCCCTACTTTCTTGTTATTGCCTGTTTTCCAGTGACCAGTTATCCCTCAGTCCTGTAGGAGCGCTGAGGGGGCCAGGGCAGGAGATGCAGGCTGGGCTTCTGCAGGGGAAAGGGACCGGGCTGGAATCCTAACTGCCAGCTGGCGTCTGGTTAAGCCCCTGGCTTTTCCCGACAGATGGTTCACTGGGTACCCCCGCCTAGTAAGGGCCTGGTGCAAGCTGGGCTCCAGTGGGTGACTTCCCATCACCGTGCTGACTCAGACTCAGTAAGGGGGCCGAGATGGAATTCTAACCCAGGGCTTCTGAGTACAGACTCCAAACTCTTTACCCTGCAGAGCTGGAGTGTGAAAAGCGTTTCCGTTCACTGTCGGGCTACACTGTGGCTGGAGCCCCAGCCACAGCCCTGACTGAGGATCCTCAGTTACACATAGAAGTTCACGTCAAATGCAAAAGGCACGAAGAAGCTTGGCTATGCTGAGTTCTGCTGATTTCTGGAAAAGGCTGTGTTTCTACTATAATTTTATTCACAGAATCAGGATGTGTGGCTTGAATGGGGTGTGGGTTAGAAACTTCTGAGGCTGAAGGACATATTTTCTAAATTACGCTTCTTGTGGCAAACTGGGGACTGAAACGGGAGGGAGGGAGGAAGAAACCAAGTGTTGGCTTCTCCAGTCGGCAGCCGTTACAGGGCTCCTCTGCTAGGCGTGGGGTGACAGGACCCCTGGGCACGCTCCTCTCCTGGTCTCGTAAGGAGAGATGAGGCTACAAATCACTATGAAACAAAGACGTGAGATAGAGGACCCCCAGGGACACCAGGGGCTCTGTCTGCAGGGGTTTCTTCCAGGAAGCCCTGCCCCCCAGCTGCTCTCCCCAGGGTCAGATCCCCTCCTCCTGGGGCTGCTGGAAGCCCTGGGCTCCCTGTTCTTAACGGCTCTCGCTCTGTTGCCTGTTCCATGTCTGCGTCCCTGAAGTGACCCCTGGCCGCCCCCAGCACCTCACTCATAGGGGGACGTAGTAAGAATCTGCTGAATGAACGGGGGAAGCTCATGTGGTCACCAGGCTTACCGCAGCTTAAAAACACAACACAGACAAAACCGGGCATTTGGCAAGCAGGTGGCCTCTGGGCCGGGCAGTTCTCCGGGATGGCCTGGCCACTTACTAGCCTAACGCAGAGAGAATCAGACAGCGTGCGATGTTCTCCCAAGGCCCGTCCCTGTCCTGGCAGGCTTTTCTCCGGCAGAGTCCAGGCACTTGTGGGGCTTAGAACAGCGTTTTTAAAGGCTGTAGAAGCAGAGCCCACCACTTGAGAACCAGGCCCTGGGCAAATCCACCTGTACCTCCTTGCTGCTTCACCCTTAAGCTGTTGAAAAATCTCGGAAGGGGTACTGTGAGCACTAAATGGGATGCAGAGTGCCTGGCCTGGCACGTGGATAGGAACTCCCCTCCTCTCGCAGGCCCCTTCCCTCCCAGTCAGCACCCCCACCTATAGCTGCAAGGGGCCCACCTGGGGCCAGAGATGGAATCTCAACTGACAGACAGTGTGAGCACCAGGGAAAGGGTGGCTGAGGGGGTGGGGGGCGTCACCTTTTTATCCCTTCAGTGGAAAGCAGGGCAGCCCTGACCTCAGCTTCCTGAAAGGCCTGCAGCCTGAGGGACCGCAGCTCTGGCCAGCTCCCTCAGCGAAGCCACGGACTGGACAGGCGAGGAGCCCCCTACACGCCTCACCCCGCCCTCAGATTACTTCCCTGGTACACCCACCTTCTCCGCGCCCCGCCCGCTACGTCTGGCTGCACGTAACCATTAACATCACACATGGCAGACGACTAAGCGTAGGCTCTAGGTCCAGGGCCTGAGTTCAAATTCCCATGTCAGCGGGGCCTACAAGCTCTGATCCCTGACACCCATGTACGTGTGTGTGTATTTCAAAAAATATTTCCTCTAGTTTTTTTTTTTCTAAATTATGGCAAACTCAATACACGCAATGACTTTTACACGTCACCGTGACCCTAATGTCCACATTCTTTGTCCTCAGTGCAGTCTATCTGCTTTATCTCTGCCTTCACTTTGCCTCCCGGCCCAGCAGTAATCCACACTGACAGCCTGACCTGTGGGTCCTCACCCACTGACACATATACAACCATACACACGTACCATGTGCACACACACGTACCATGTGCACACACACGGAGGCGGAAGGGCTCTGTGGTCCCTGTCTGCTTACAGAGACCATCCTGCAGTTTGCTTTTCTCGTCCCTACCTCCCAGACCCCACAGTGTGGCTCTCCGTCAGTCAAGGCCACCTAACATTCCCTGGTATGAGAGAACTGTAATTTGTCCTACCACTCTTTGTTCCCACTCTTTGTCACTACCAACCTGCCATTTAACCTCTCTAAACCTTTGTTTTCACACGTGTAAAATGGAGCTCATAACAATACTTACCTCACAAGGTTGCTGGGGAAATTACACGTGATAACGTGTGAGTATAAAGCACTTGGCCTGGTTCCTGGTATGTGATAAGCCCTCAAATGTTAGCTAACATGATAAGCTCCCAAATATTAGCCACTATTATCATTTCTTTTCTTCTCAACTCTGTAAGATAAATCTTATTATCCCCATCTAAAAGGCATACACGCTGAGGCTCAAAGAGCTGCAGTGCCAAACACCTCCTAAGTGGTGGAGCCGGGACACGACCAGGCCTCCTGGTCAATGGTGGCTGAGTGAGGAGGAAAGGCCCCATGTCCGGCCTGCTCTCGGGCACCCCCAGCAGCTAATACCATGTCCGGCAGGTGGTCAGTACTTCATCAATAGCATAAAGCAAAAGGACAAAGATCTAGTTTAGCACCCAGGCTGCTTTTCTGCTACAACATGACCTATCCCATGGTGTCAGTAATAAATAAAATACTCTGTCCACACATGCGCCAAAAATCCACAGTGGACCTCGGAACATACAGCAATTTAAACACAGGAGGACAGCCACAGAGTCCCACATGACTTACAAAATTTCATAATTGCCAAGGACTTCTTTCGGGGGTGACTTGTTCCATTTGCAGTCTGGAATTTCTCCATTAGGGACAGCAATATTGAGAGTGTCGTTAATCAAGTTATACTTCAGGATTCGGTCGTTGGCAGTGCTGGAGGTGAGAGATGGGGAGGCGTTCACCTAGGAGAGGAAAAAGCCCATGTTCTCCATCACTTACTCCTCTGGAATGGAAACATGGAATGCAGAAGGAAAGGCTGGCTACCAAACACTGTAAATAAAGTTGCTATTTAATGCTGTTAATATTTAATGCCTTCAGGGCACCTTGTCTAAGAAAAATTTTGTGATCTACTTTTATCACCTGTAAGAAGAGATATAAATATTTAAAGACAAGATTAAGATTAAGACCCACAAATTAGCCATCACGCAAATAAAAAATGTAAGCCAGTGTACACCACAAACATAATCTCTACCTACACGATCGGCTGTCTTCAGTACCCAAAGCCTCCCAAAGCTTTGCCAGAATCAGCAAACCAAACAACCCTGATCAAACAGCATTGCGGAGTTGAAGTAAAAGGTAATGGGGCCTGTTTCCTGCTAAGAGAGTAACGCCCCACTAAGAAAGCACTGCTGCCATTGCCACTGCGGTTGTTCGGTGCTGTCGAGCTGATCCCGACTCACAGCCACTCCATGGGACACGGTAGAACACCCCACAGGGTTTTCTAGGCTGTCGTCTTTACGGGCACCACGCGTCTCTCAGTTTGTCATACTGTGGCAGTTTGCATGTTGCTGTGATGCTGGAAGCTATGCCACCAGTTATTTTAAATACCAGCAGGGTCACCCATGATGGATAAAGACAGACAAGGAAAATACTGCCCAGTGAAGACCTTATGAATAGCAGTAGAACACTGTCTGGTATGGTGCTGGAAGACGAGCCCCTCAGGTTGGAGGGCCCTGAAAATATGACTGGGGAAGAGCTGCCTCCGTAAAGTAGAGGTGACCCTGATGATGTGGATGGGTGTCAAGCTTCATTTGCTCATGTGGCACAACTCAGAAGAAACAGCTACAAATATCCATTAACTGGACCATGGAATGTAAAAAGCATGAATCTAGGAAAACTGGACGCCGTCAGAGATGAAATGGATCACGAAAAGATTGATATCCTAGCCATTAGGGAGCTGAAATGGACTGGTACTGGCCGTTTTGAATCAAACAATCATATGGTCTACTATAGCAGGAACAACAAATTGAAAAGGAATGTCATTCCATTCATTGCCAAAAAGAACCTTTCAAGATCTATCCTAAAATACAACACTATCATTGATAGGATAATATCCATATGTCTACATGGAAGACCAGTTAATGTGAATATTTATGCACCAACCACTAAGGCAAAAGAAGAAGAAATTGAAGACCTTTCCCAACTTCTGCAGTCTGAAATTGATCCAACATGCTATCAAGCTGCACTGATAATTACTGGTGATTCCAATACAAAAACTGGAAACAAAGAAGAAACATAAGTAGTTGGAAAATACGGCCTGGGTGACAGAATGGACGTCAGAAATCAAATGATAGAATTTTGCAAGGCCAACAACTTTTTCATTGCAAATACCTTTTTTCAACAACATAAACAGTGACTATACACATAGACCTCACCAGATGGAATACACAAGAATCAAATCAACTACATCTGGGAAAAGAGACGATGGAAAAAGCTCAAAATCATCAGTCAGAACAATGCCGGGGCCAACCGTGGAACAGACCATCAACTGCTCGTACGCAAGTTCAAGTTGAAGCTGAAGAAAATGAGAACGAGTCCATGAAAGGCAAAACACAACCTTGAGCATATTCCACCTGAATTTAGAGACCAACTCAAGAACAGACTTGACACACTGAACACTAATGACCGAAGACGAGTATGGAGAATGACAAGGACATTATACATGAAGAAAGCAAAAAGTCATTAAAAAGACACAAAAGAAAGAAAAGACCAAAACAGATGTCTGGAGAGACTCTTGAATGTTGAGTAGCTGAAGGGAAAGGATGAAATGATGAAGTAAAAGAGCTGAACAGAAGATTTCAAAGGACAGCTCAAGAACACAAAGTAAAGTATTATAATGACATGTGCAAAGAGCTGGAGATAGAAAACCAAAAGGGAAGAACATGCTCGGCACTTCTCAAGCTGAAAGAGCTGAAAAAAAAAATTCAAACCTTGAGTTCAATACTGAAGGATTCTACGGAGAAAATATTAAACAACACAGGAAGCATCAAAAGAAGATGGAATACCAAGTCACTGTACCAAAAAGAACTGGCTGACGTTCAATCGTTTCAGGAGGTAGCATATGATCAAGAACCAAAGGTACTGAAGGCAGAAGTCCAAGCTGCATTGAAGGCACCGGGGAAAAACAAGGCTCCAGGAATTGACGCAATACCAACTGAGATGTTTCAACAAGTGGATGCAGCACTGGAAGCGCTCATGCATCTATGCCGAGAAATTTGGAAGACAGCTACCTGGCCAACCGAATAAAAGAGATCCATATTTGTACCCATTCCAAAGAAAGGTGATCCAATCGATGCAGAAATTATCAAACGATATCATTAGTATCACATACAAGTGAAATTTTGCTGAAGATCGTTCAAGGACGGTTGCAGCAATACATCAACAGGAAACTGCCAGAAATTCAAGCTGGATTCTGAAGATGGCGTGGAACCAGGGATATCACTGCTGGTGTCAGATGGATCCTGGCTGAAGAAAGCAGAGAATACCAGAAGGATGTTTACCTGTGTCTTACTGACTATGCAAAGGTGTTCAACTGTGTGGATCGTAACAAATTATGGGTAACACTACAAAGACCTGGAATTCCAAAACACTAAATTGTGCTAATGAGGAACCTGTACTTAAACCAAGACACAGTAGTTCAAACAAAACAAGGAGATACTGTGTGGTTTAAAGTCAGGAAAGGTGTGTGTCAGGGTTGTATCCTTTCGCTATACTTATTCAATTTGTACGCTGAACAAACAATCAGAGAAACTTGACTATATAAAGAAGAATGGGGCATCAGGATTGGAGGAAGACTCATTACCAACCTGAGATATGCAGATGACACAACCTTGCTTGCTGAAAGTGAAGAGGACTTGAAGCACTTACTGAAGAAGATCAAAGACCACAGTCTTCAGTATGGATTACACCTCAACATAAAGAAAACAAAAATCCTCACAACTGGACCGATAAGCAACATCTTGATAAACAGAGAAACTGTTGAAGTTGTCAAGGATTTCATTTTACTTGGATCCACAATCAACGCCCACGGAAGCGGCAGTCAAGGCAGTTAAGAAATCAAAAGACGCATTGCACTGAGCAAATCTGCTGCAAAAGACCTCTTTAAAGTCTTAAAAAGCGGAGATGTCACTTTAAGGACTAAGGTGTGCCTGACCACAGTGTTATCAATTGTCTCCTACGCATGTGAAAGCTGGACAATGAATACGGAAGACTAAAGAAGAATCTATGCCTTTGAATCATGTTGTGGCGAAGAATACTGAATATACCGTGGACTGCCAGAAGAATGGACAGATCCGTTTTGGAAGAAGTACAGCCAGAATGCTCATTAGAAGCGAGGATGGTGAGACTTCATCTCACAAACTTTGGACATGTTATCAGGAAGGACCAGTCCCAGGAGAAGGACACTGTCTTGGTTATCTAGTGCTGCTATAACAGAAATACCACAAGTGGATGGCTTTAACAAAAAGAAATTTATTCTCTCCCAGTCTAGTAGGCTCGAGGTCCGAACTCAGGGCATCGGCTCCAGGGGAAGGCTTTCTCTCTGTCAGCTCTGGAGGAAGGTCCTTGTCATCAATCTTCCCCTGGTCTAGGAGTTTCTCTGCACAGAAATCTTGGGTCCAAAGGACAAGCTCTGCTCCAGGCATTGCTTTCTTGGTAGTAGGAGTTCCCCCTGTCTCTCTGCTCACTTGCCTCTTTTATATTTCAAAAGAGATTGCCTCAAAACAGAATCCAATCTTGTAGATAGATTAAATCTTGCCTCATTAACATAACTGCTAGTAATTCCATCTCATCATTGACATCATAAAGATTTATAACACATAGGAAAATCACATCAGACGACAAAATGGTGGACAATCACACAATACTGGGAATGATGGCCCAGCCAAGTTGACAGATACCTTGGAGGGGCAGAATTCAACCCATAACAGACATCATGCTTGGCAGAGTAGCGGGTCAACGAAAAAGAGGAAGACCGTCAATGAGACAGACTGACACAGTGGCTGCAACAATGGGCTCGAGCAGTGATTGTGAAGATGGCGCAGGACCAGGCAGTGTTTCATTCTGTTGTACATACGGTCACTATGAGTCAGAACTGACTCAATGGTACCTGACAACATATGCACCTGTGTGTGTGTGTGTGTGTGTGTGTGTGTGTGTGTGTGTGTGTGTGTCGTTTCCACAGCTTTGGCAGTATAAGTAAGTTACGTGGACAACAGCTCCCTCTGGCAATGGGGACTCTGGAAGAGTGGCTGCATTCAGGGCTCAGCAGCTTCCCTGCTGGGTTCCCGCTGACTTGCCCCCCAAGGGGTCACTCCCACAACTTGCTGTTGGAAACAGGTTTCCGAGTGAAACGTGCCTGAACACAGGGCCTAGGCCGTCACCTCTAAATGAGCTTGCTGAGAAGACAGAGCACTCAGGGCTGCATCCAGGGAGAGGAGCTGACAGATGGAATGCCTCGTTCTCACGCCATTCTAACCCCATGTCCCCCCAGAGGCCAGAAGCTCCTCTCACTAGTTTCACAGCAAGCACAGGCAATTTGGGCAAAGCTGGTTGTAAGTCTGGGCCTCCAGTGCCCACTGCTGCTGAGGAGCAGGCCCCCTCTGGGCACCAGGAAGAGGGACAGTTGAACAATATGAGTACCCCCACCAGCACTGCTGCGTCCCAGCTGCTCCTTGAAATATGCAGATGAGCTCACTGGCAAACTAGGCCTTGATCCCAAGAGTAATAAATCAAACATCTTATGTCTGGACAGGTCCCCAGTGAGAACCAGAGGGGCTTGTGGACAGGGTACAGGACTGCCAAAGCATGGACTGGTCCAGGCACTCCTGGATCCCAGGCACTGTGGCCACCAGGCCCCTGGAAGCTCATCAGGAAGACAGCAGCTTCCCCTCCGTGGGCAGCGCTCAGCCCCATGAGATCTGTGAGTTCACTCACATTTCGAGGGTTAGCAAACTGCTAAACAGGACCCCTAACCTGCCCCAGCCCCCCGCCCAGCCTGAGGAATGTATGCCTGGAGGACAGTGAGCTGATTTCAGGCAGAGCACAGGGTTGGGCATGCGCTCACCTCGATCAGCCAGGGCTTCAGCCTGTCGTCGATGATGATGTCGTAGCCGTAGCACTCGAAGCAGTGCTTGTCATTGTTCATCACCGGCTGCGGAGGGAGACAGTCGGGGCTGGGTCACGCATGCGCGTCCGGGGGCACAGTGATGTCACCTGCTGTTCAACCAGCCAGCCCCCCTCACTGTTCTGGGGAGCCACCACCCACCTCCTACAGCAAGGGAGCCAACCTTTCACCCCCAAAGACTCCCTTCCTTCCCTCCTCCTCCCGGAGGGCTCAGGACTGAACACTTCCCTCGGCCTCACAAGCGGGATTTATGAAGCTACTACCGGCGTCTCCACGCCTCACTCCTCAGAGCTGTTGACTAATGGTGAACGTCTCTGTGGGCATGAGACTGGATGCACAGCGATGGAATTCCAGCTCCAAGCTCAGGAGCCTCAGCTGAGGCTGTGCAGCCTTTCACAGGCAACCGGAAACTGTCACCTGCCTGTCACTCACTCACAGGCTCTTAGGGACACAGGCTGCCAGATGAAGAACCTCTCTTAAGAAAACACTAAACCCACTTACTTAAAAAATCTGAATTTTCTTTTTCATTATCAATTCCATTTTACCTTGGACAAATTATTCTCTAAGTGCATTAAAAAAAAAAAAAAAAAAAGCAGGCTGCTTGCTCACAATAGAGATCCCTGGACCCTACCTGGATGCCTGAATTAACACCTCCAGGGAAAGGCCCTGTGTGGTGAAATGAGTTCCTTCATGTAGCCCCTTGCCTCGGTTCTTTGGAAAAACAGCTAGAGATTTTTGCCCTAAGCCCTGAGGAGTTACCTTTGCCCTAGCTTTCTACCCCAGAGGGTTTGTTACTTTTGTCCAGGTTGACAGACATTTCCCGGATAAGCTGTAAACAAGCTGGTGTGCTACTTTTTGTCTGGTTCCAGGCTGAAGCCTACCCTGTGACTGGTCAATAGGCTATGCAAACGAGCTGAGTTCTAGCCTACTATGCAAATGAAGTGTCTGTGGCCTACTCACAGGGCACTGGTCAGTTCAAGAGAGAACTGGTCAGCTCATGGCCCTGGTCGAAGTGTCAGGCCTTGAAACTGACAAGGAGTTTGTATATATAACCAGCCAGCCCCACAGAGGTTTTTGAGACAGAAAGAAGCAAGAATTGAAGTAGCAGAAAGAACAAAGAAGCCAAGAAACCTCCTAAAGAGCTGTAACGCGGGTCAAGGGCTGTAACACTGAAGACAGCAAGAGGCCCGGAAGGGCCCAGTGGCAGAGCTGGCAGCAACAGACAGCAGGGCCGAGATGGACCCGTACTGAGGGTGCTGGGAGGAGGCCTGCATGGCCAAGAGGAGCTGAGAGAACTGTCCTGCACTGAAGAAGGGAGGCTTTGCCTCCATGCTTCCTGATCCTCAGTTGTAGCCTGTTGATATGATCCCAAGTTGTACCCTGTTCCTACATAAACTCCTTAACTGTAAGTATGGTCTGTGAGGTCTGTGTGACCATTGCAATCAATTATCAAACCCAGAAGAGAAGGAGAGAGTGCCATGGGAGAGATGGCTGGTGTCAGAATTGGTAAAAAGGTTGGAGAATGGAGGTATGTCTGACTTCCACCTCACAGGAATTACCATCAGCACCATTACCCTCCATGAAGCAGACATACTCTGATGCCACTTCTCCTGACCCTCGCTTTCCCACCATGCCGCACCCAGCAATATGTATTGTCACACTCTCCCCTGGCAGTCTTCCAGGCACCAAAGTCGGTGAGCCCTGCAGACACTGCAGTAAGACTTGTTTATAAGTGAGGGGATTCGATTTAGACCTGGAAGTCCTTGAGGGAGAGGGGCTCAAGAGATAACTTGCCCACCATCTCCTGAATTCAGGAGGAAAGCGAGGCTCTGGGGTTCTGTCACTACCTAATTTAGAGCAATTACATGTCCACTTGAAGCCTGGTGTCCTGCCCCAGGCACCGTCCAGTAAGACCTCTGCAGGACCAGCAGTTGCTTGTCCTGTCAGTACCCAAGCCACCCTGTCTCCAGCCCTCTGAGCACTCTGCCCCTGGCTATCGCTCTCCACTTATCTGTCCCTTCTCAGTCTCAGGCCACTTCACCTCCCGCCCCAGGCACTTCTCCTGCACTACTGCAGCCACCTGTTCCCCTATCCGCCTCACTCCCAGATTCTCAGATGGCAATACGCCTGGGAAAATTCCGGAAATATTTGTTAAGTGAATAAAAACTGAATAAATAAATCCCTGCCCCCAAAGACCCTCAGAGCCTGAGAAATCCAACAGTTGGACAGCTCAGGAAGCTGAGGTCAGGAGTGACGGCCAGAAGCTCTGGCCGGAGGCGCCAGCCAGAAGTTCATCAAGTTCCGGGACCAGGACTCAGGCCTACTTGATTAAAAAGCCAACTATTTCTCTAAACTCAGTCAGTCCAGAGAGAATAAAGTGGGTCAGGGAGTGGGGCAAAGGGCCGGCTTAATCAAAGATGAAGTGTCTTGCAATCACACACACTGACCGTAACACCCCCAATCATTTAGCTAACTTCTACAGAGTCTTCTTCACGTAAGAGCCCTGTGACATGGGTGTCACTGCCCATTTCACAGATACAGCACCTGAGGCTCAGAAAGGGTGGGTGCTTGTCCAAAGTCAGCAGCCAGGAAGTGGCGGGGCCCGGCCTAAAGTCACATCTGAGCCCAGAACTCCATGTCCGTCCCCCACCGTGACCCACCATCCAGGCCGCAAAGGGAAAAGAAGGCTTCAATGGAGTAAGAGATGTGAAACTCTGCCCACACAATTAGTTAGATCCTGAGGGGCTGTTTCCTTTTAAATTGTCACTGTGAACCAAAGACAAAGAAACAAGCCACATGCAGCACTTACGTAGTGCTTTGTAAAAGAGAAGAGTGTCCACCTCAAGACATGAGCCAGCAAAGGCTCCCACGGACCCCAGAAGTCAACTCTTTGTCAGTAATTTTCTTTACCCGTTTGTTTTGAAGAAGTCTTTACGTACAGGGAGGTTCAGTGTAAGCTGGCATATTGAGAGAGAAAATGGGAGAGGGCCTTAATCTTCACTGCGGAGGTGTCCTATAAATATTTTCACACACATCCACTGCGCCGTCAGAGCCAGTATCACGCCTCCTCCAAAACAGCCAGGGCAGACGTTTTCACTGTGGAAGGAGCTATTCCCACAGCCCCTCGGTCCCGGGTGTGCGGGATGGTAAGGACCGTCTGGCCTTGGTTTTGTGTGCTGCGACTTGGCGGTGACTGTGTAAGTTTCTGAAGTTTTAGAAGCACCTTTATTAAAAGAATGGGAGCTGTCCCACCACACACACGCACTCTCCATGGTGACTGGTCATCGGCTCTTGGGGACCCAGGCTGTACCCTCACATCCCACACCCAAGCAGCCAATCTGTTTGGGGGCCACCTCTGCAGGCCTAACAGCAGACCAGACCTCCTCAGAGAGAAGAGACCACGAGAACAAGAGTCGAGTGACCCTGGTCATGTGGGGCAATCTTTCCCCTGCTACCATGACACCTTGGGGCCACACCTGCTCCCCTCTCCCGGCTCTGTGGGCCTGGGCCTCCATCTGGCGGAGAGTCACATAGGGTCATAAAGCCGCTCAGAGATCCCATACGTGCAACACTAAAAACAGCAGTCACAGGCTGCTGCACAAATGCTTATTCCTTTCCTTTCCCTCAAAAATAGACGTGCACCTGCTTTAAAACTGGAAAACAAAACCTGCAAACCTGCAAACAAACATAGGAAGAGGCGGGACCTGTGGGCCTCCCAGCCCTAAAAAGCTATGAAATATCAAATCAAGAAACCTAAAAATAAGGAGGCTGCTGAAAGCCCATCTCCAGAACATCAGCCTGTACCAGAATAGTCATTACTGATACAAGAGGCACGGCAAAGAGCCGATAATGACGTCAAGAGGGCCCTCACTTCTGACCCAAGGCTTGTGGCTACTTCTGGAGAAGCCTGGGCAGCACCTGGCAGATGCTGCACCCCCGCCCCCATTCCTGAAACCACCTGGGCCTCTGGCAGACTCACAGGAGGTAAGCTGTGAAAGAGCGTTTTAGCAGCAGGCCAGCGAGCCTCCCTGCCTGGCTGGGACAGCCCGTCAGCTCTGTTGTCGCCTCGCTCTTGCTTGGCGTCCTAGGCTCCCACCCGAGTGAGCCCCTCGCGGCTGCCGCCCGTCCCTCCCCGTCTCCCTCCCTGTGCGTGGGGCACTCACCGCCACGGCCTTCAGGGACTGCACGATGATCCAGTGGATCTCATCAAACAGCTTGCTGGTGACCTCCTTGCCGCGGGTGCTCTCCAGGTAGAGCCGCAGGTTGCTCACGGTCCACTTGCCGCCGTGGATGTGATTGTAGTCGTCCTGCATGGGAGGGGGGTACCCTCGGGCCATGTGACCTGGGAGTCCAGGGCCTCTTCTCCCACCCCACCAACACTTTCCCTGACACTGAGCACCTCCTCAGCCTGGGGCCGCCCCAGTGAGCTGGGCCAAAGTGAGCTCTGCCCCCAGGGAGATATTGGCCTCCTCTTATTTTAAAAACACTCCACTCTGGAATAGTCTTATAATTGCTTGTTTACACCTTGCAGTGCCTGCTATGGCGCGCCACCTGGTCTCCGGTCCCCTATCAAAACCAGGCACTTGTTCTGCCAGCTGAGACCCTCTCTGGGTGCTGCCCTGGGCTAAAAGGAGCTGCCTGGTCCAAGGTGACGCCCCTCTCTGGGGCCAGCCAATGTCCCAGGATGGGTAGATGCCAGGGTACCAGTCCCCTGCCCCCATGCGGGACCATCTGCAGGGCCATCCCAGCTCTAGAGCGCATGCCTGTGGGGTCGGCTGAGGCCTCTGTCACAGCTGCACCGCAACTTGCATCGTCCCTCTCCCAACCCTGCCTCCCTCCTGGGCGGGCATTGCTCCTGCACACAGATACCCACCTCAGGGTCTGTTTCCTGCAGAAGCCGACCCAAGACACACCTGTGCCCTGTACTACAGTTTCGAAGCACCACATGTAACGTCTAACAACCTTGCAAAGTTGGCATCATCCTGTTTCACAAGTAGAAAGACTGAGGCTCAGAGAGGCACACAGACTGCCCAAGCTTTCATCCCCAGGTGCAGTGGACCTGGGCCCAGGCCAGGCTTGCTCATGACAGTTCACGGCTCTGTTTCTCTGCCCCTGACCTTAATTCTCCATATACTGCTCTCCTTGGAAGGCAAAAGCTTGGAAATACTGAAGTATATGAAAAGGTTAAGACACTAGGGTTTCATACAACTGAGACTAGAAGGACCCTGGAGGTCATGGTCCCCAGATTCTGTTAGCCCAAGACTGGAACCATTCCCAAACCCAACTCTTCAGACAGCGATTGGACTGTACTATTGGATAGAAAATAATACTGGTAAAGAATGAGCTTCTTGGATCAAGTAGACGCATGAGACTATGTGGGCATCTCCTGTCTGAAGGGGAGATGAGAGGGCAGAGGGGGTCAGAAGCTGGCCGAATGGACACGAAAAGAGAAAGTGGGGGGAAGGAGTGTGCTGTCTCATTAGAGGGAGAGCAACTAGGAGTATACAGCAAGGTGTATATAAATTTTTGTATGAGACTGACTTGATTTGTAAACTTTCACTTAAAGCACAATAAAAATTAAAAAAAGGCACTGGGGTTTCGTTTCCTAAGTGCAAAGTGGAGAACTGTAAACCAAACAAAATCAGTCTAGTAATGAACAAACTCCACTGACTCAAAGAAGACTTTATTTTAAAATAAAAACAGAAAATGAACCATGTTAAAAAAAAAACAAAAAAAACTTTTCAGAGTTCCAGATAAACCTCTTTTTACACAGCAGTTTTTATTAAATTATCTCAAAACATGAAGTGCCTCAGCGTGCTCACCTAATGGACTCTCCCAGTAACTCAGTGCTGGTGAGCCTAGGGAAGGACGGTAAGAAGTTAAGAGGAAAATCGGGCTCGCTGTCCACCAACACTGTCCTTTTTCTATCACAGGTTCAGAGAGAAGAGTCGTGAGGAAATGAGACCCTCAGAAAGCAGGACTAGATCAAAGCCCCGAGCCTTGGACAGAAGTTACAAAATCTGCTTGTCTTGCCCTCGCTGCCTCACCAGCACCTCTCACACAGCAGTCTTGGCCTCCTCACAGCTCTGCAGTGCTCCCTCTGCCATGGGGCCCTGGCACGCACCGCATCTTCTCTAGACTGCCCTCTCCCACCCCTCCTGCGTCTGTCTGCTCACACCACAGATCTGGGTTCAAGAGCCCCTTCTGCAGGAAGCTTCTCTGACCAAGGGACTAGGGCATTCCTCTGCTCCATGCTCTTCTTGACGTGGCTGGTCCCAGCCTTCAGAACACACATCTCAGTTGTAACTATACATTCATCGGCTCGGTTATTCGATGAATGTCTTTACCTCATAGGCTGCTGGTTCCGTGGGAGTGAGGCCAAGAGAATATTGATGGAAAAGTCCATCAACGGAGCCCTGGTGGTGCAATGGTTAAGAGCTACAGCTGCTAAGCAAAAGGTTAGCAGTTCAAATCCACCAGCCGCTCCTTAGAAACCGTATGGAGCAGCTCTACTCTGTGCTATAGGGTTGCTGAGTCGGAATCGACTCAACAGCAATGGGTTTGGTTTTCGTATTCCAACAGTATTAGCTCGCCCATCACTCTGTCCGCAGCACGTAGTGTAGGATCTAGCCCATAAAGGTGCTTGGTGGGTAGTTGCTGAATTAACGAATAACTGAAGACACAAGTCATCTTATGCGATCCTCCTAGCTACTCTATAATGCTATTATTTTCTTTCACAACTGGGGCAACTGGGCTCTGAGAGGTGAATTAACTGGCCCAAGATCACAGAGCTAGAAAGATAGGAACTGAACCCAGGGCCTTCTAGATCCTGCTAGATCCAAGGACCCACCCTGGACTGTCACTTGAAGGCTGCCTCTCACCCTCCCCATCAGTACCAGGGCTTGGATCACGATATACACTGAGTATCAGCCCTATACCCTCCTCACCCTCTCTGTAAAAATAGAGAAACAAAAGAAACCCACAAAATCAATTTCCTTAAGAGCAGAGGAAAAGAGGCACTTACTCCGTGTTTCTGAATGGCCACGTTGGTGAGATGAACAAACATGTTATCCAGCTCACTGGTGCTCGGGGTGTATTTGACTGTGCAAAATCGACAAAATCCAAGCTTGTACCTGGATGGGAATTTACATTCATTTAATACTCTGAGGAGAGGCATAAATAAAATATACCACTTAGCTCTTTACAAAAAGCTGCTCTTTTCATTTTCATGTTTAACGCCAGCATCAAGGTTAATCACTCTATTTAACTCACTACCTACCGTACGCCAAGCATGGTACATATACTTCATTTCACTAAACCTCCCAGCAGCGTTCAGACATAAGAAGTCGGTGTTAAACCACAATCTCAAGGATGAACTCTTACATGTAACAGCGCAGGGGCCGGTACGTGGACACCAGGACATACAAGCGCAGGTCAAATTTCCTCCCGCCAATTAGCAGCGGGTTGCTGATATAGAGAGAGATCACGTAGGCTTCTTTAGAAGACTGGGACACAAACCTAAAAACGTCAGGGAAAGTCCAAACAAGATGGTAAAGACCAAAGGTGCGCTCAGTCGGCTAAGTTCCCTGCATCCCACAAAGCCAGGCGCCTGCTCGTTGCGGGGGTAAAGGTGGGGTGAAGTGGCGTCCACAGAGGACTGCCTCTGCTGTCTCAGCCACAGGGACAGTGCCAGCAGCTGCACAGCAGCCCGAGAGCTCACTCCTGGCACAGTTCCTTGGGCCTGACCCATCTGCGGCCAGCAAACTGTAGTCAAGTTTAAATTTACCACACAAGGAAAAAGGAGCCCTGATGCCACAGTGGTTAAGTGCTCGGCTCATAACCAAAAGGTCAGCGGTTTGAACCTACCAGGTGCTACGCAGGAAAAAGATGTGGCAGTCTGCCTCCGTAAAGATTTCAGCCTTGAAAACCCTACGGGGCAGCTCTGCTCTGTCCTCTAGGGTCACTCTGTCCTACAGGGTCGTTAAAACCAAAAATACCAAACCCGTTGCTGTCAAGTCAATTCCGACTCCTAGCAACCCCAGAAGACAGAGCAGAACTGACCCATAAGGTTTCCAAGGGGCGGCTGGTGGATTCCAACTGTTGACCTTTCAGTTAGCAACCAAGTTCTTAACCACTGCACCACCAGGGCTCCTAGAGTTGGAACTGACTCGACAGCAATGGGTTTAATGGGTTTTACACAATGAAAGTGGATCCCTGCCACTCTAGGGAACTCCTGTCACCAACTCCCCACTGCACTGTCACCAGGGGCATGATCCACGTTCCACACTGACACTTTGCTTGAATGACACTGGGCATTCCTGAGCAGGTGAGGACACCAAAGAGGTAGAGTGAGCTGACAGGGAGCCCCGACTAAACCCCCTGGCCCAATATCCTCAGTTCAGAGGAGCGGCAGTCCCAGGGAGGAGCGTGAGGCCCACACCGCTTCTAAGACCACAACACTCGCACCTATGGTAACTCATTCCACTCGCCACGTCCCCATGAGGTCGGTAGGATTGATCGCCCCACTTTACCCAGCTGAGAAATCTGAGGCACTCAGAGCCTACAAATTCTCTCAGCCAGTAAGCGTCAGACTGTATTCAAACCCAGGTACCCTGAGGCCTGTGGCCCAGCTCCTAAGTACAAGCTACCTGGCCTCAGAAATACCATGGCTGAATGGGTCTCACAGCCAACCTGCAGGACAGACGGCCAGCAGGACTCCCTGCTCTGGGACCTTGGGCTGGTTCGTACACCTTTTTCCTTACAATTTACCTCAGGTGAGCTTCTACGATAAACTACGAGACAGCAGCCACAGAGACTTGCTCTAACTCCACATGACAAATGACACCACAGCTGTAAAAGCAAGCCAGGCCACCCACAGGCTTATCCCCTTCTCCCCGCAGGGATTCCAGCTCACGGCCAAGACTGAAGAAAGACGTGAAGCTGCTACCTAGGTGGCATGGGGACGGTGGGGCCCCCCACTCACGAGGATGTCTTGCTGTCCCGGGACCACTTTTTGATCTGCGAGAGCTTGTTAATGAGGAAGATGCCTTTTCCTTGGGCTTTGCCGCAAGGCTTCATGATCCAGGTGCTGGAGGGGCTTTTCCTGAACTCCTCGACAAACAGGTTGTAGTCGGCTGGCAGCATGTAGGTGACCGGGACAAAGTCTGAAAGGTCGAGACACCCAGGGCCGGTAAGCAGAGTGGGCCAGAGTCCCAGCCCGACAGTGGCCACGGACAGAAAAGTCCTGCCACCGCCTTTCAGGGGCCTGCATCGTTACCATCCTCCCCACCCACCGCCAGACCCAGCACCTCACAGAACAAGGACTTCAGCCGTTCATTTCCTGTGTAATGATAACAAGCTGCCTTCCTCACGCTCTGTGTGCTGAGAGCTTTAGAAATCTGTATTATTTGCCCCACATCCCTCTGTGAGGCAGGTACTGTCATCATTCCCACTTCTCAGGTTAGAAAACTGAGGCCCAGGCATGTGAAGGGATTTTGAAACTGTCCAATGGTCCAGCCTTTATCTCCAGATGGGACAGGTGCACACCACCCTCCTGGGTACCACTAGATGCAGTAACGATCCCTTACGGCATTGAGGACATTCTCTCACAAACGCACATACAGCATAGCCACAAGCAATCCCCAAGGCACTCACAGAAACTAAAATTCCAAACTGGAGTGCTCTGTCCCCCGCTCCTGAGGTGTGGAGATGACCCGCACAAATGCGTTACCCATCAAAGCCACGGACGTAAAATCTCAACAACGTATCTGGACGAGGCCAGTGGAAAAGGCACGAACCCAGATAAAGGTATTTTCCATTTTCGTCTTTCTCGGCCAGAGGGCTCCCTTCCTTCTCCAGCTCCTTTCTGTATCTTTTGATGTTCTTCACCATCAGATCCTTCCGGGTCAGCTCATAGTGGTTCGGAAAGTGGTTGACTATTTGGTCATCTGAGAGCCGATACCCGGTTTCGACACTAAAAACATTTCGGATTGTTTGCACGCTCATCCTGAGAGAGAAGCACAGAACAGACGGACGGGAGCACGGAAGCTGAGCACCTGTGTGCACGTGGGTATGTAGGGCAGTGCACCCCCCCACCCCTCGCCACCCTCACCACCCACCCCTCCCACCTCTGCACCTGACGGCCCATAACACCTGTCCAGGGACTGGCTGTGACCTGGACCGAGGCAGAGGTCGTTCTGACTTTGCATCCTCAAAACTGCACTCTCCAGCATGGAGTCTGGGCTTAATACATGCTTGCCAACGATTGTGTGAGCTACCAACCTACAGACCCCTTCCAGACTCTGATGCTGAAACACTCACTTACACAACGTTTACACCCAAATACAGGAGGGCCAGGGACCCTCTGAAACCAAGATCACAGGGGTTATTTAAGCGCCCCGCGTCAGCCCCTCACATATTCTTCTAGAGACTTCTGACAGGGCAGCTATGCTGGGGTTTGCCCTACTGAAACGGGGTAGGGGAACAACAGAGTTGAAAGAGAACTGGATTCCTTCTAACCTCTAAGAGAGCCACTGTCTCACTGCCACGCCCCTGTCCCCAGCAGCCCCAAAGAGGACAGGAAAGTGTGGGAAGGAAGCACTGGCACCCCAAGGGTGCTGGAGCCACAGAGCAAAGCTAGCTGTCCCGGGACCCCGCCCTGTGGTCCCTGCACACCCACACCACCAATCTTAGAGGACATCTAGAGAAGCAAAGGGGTTTCTTTTGACTGCATGATTGTTAGCATAAAGGGGCTTTTTTTTATTATTATGGAAAATTTCAACCATATGCACAACTAGAGAGAAAAATGTAATGAACCCCCATTATCCAGCCCCAATAATTATCAACACATTATCCAGCCCCAATAATTATCAACATATAGGCAGTCTTGTTTCATCTATATCCCTACCCACACCCCACACCACCAATGGCCGATTCCCCCAAAACATTTCCGTAAGAACCTCTGGAAGTTAAGAAGTACTCCTTTTTATATATGATCATATACTGTTCTTGCAAAAAAAAAAAAAAAAAAAAGGAACAGTAATTCCTGAATATCAGCAGTGTTCAGACCTCCCCCCTTCCCTGATAAACACCGTTTAGCTTGTGTGAACAAGGCCAGGCCTCTGATTGGCTGTTCTGCCTCTTGTTGTTGTTAGGTGCCGTCGAGTCGGTTCCGACTCACAGCCACGCTGTGTGTAACAGAACCGAAACGTTGCTCGGACCTGTGTCTCTCATGTCCCTTTCAATCCATGCAGGCTCTCCTGAGCAATTGATTTGTTGAAAATACTAGATCTTTTGCCCTGGAGGGGTTTCCCAGGTTCCTTGTCTAACCTGCTCCTCTGGCCTTTTTACTTCCTATAAATTGGTAGTCAGACCAGAGGTCTGAGGTTCTGCTGGGATTTTCGGCAGGGCTCCATGCAGGTGGTGCATGCTGCCCCCAGTAGGCGCACAGGGCTGGGTGTCCATGACTGACTATTGCTGTCCAACAGCAACGTATTGTGAGCCCAGAATGAGAGCAAATGACATACGAATTGTACATTTTCTAGTAGCTATGGTAAAAAAAAAAAGCTAAAGGAAACAGGCAGAATAATTTTCCTAATATATTTTATTTAGCCTAACATACCCTAAATATTACTATTCTAGCACACTGCTGCTGTTAGTTGCTGTCGAGGCAATGCTGGCTCACGGAAACCCCATGTGTCCCTCCAGAGTAGAACTGCCCCGCAGGCTTTCTTGGCTGTAATCTTAACAGCAACGTAACAGCAACAATCTCAAAGGAAGCAGATCACCTGGCCAGTCTTCCATACCCTCAACCTTTAGGTTAGCACCTGAGCGCAAACTGTTTGCACCACCTAGGGCCCTTTTGCTCAGCTGCAAGTTCGAGTTGAAGCTGAGGAAAATTAAAACAAGTCGCCTCAGCCCACCCAGACCAACAGACTCACCCAGGCCAAACCATAAACTCATGAGCGATAAAAATGGGTGTCAGGTCCTTAAGTTTTGTGATGCTCGTCACACAGCCCTGATGGGGATGGCTGACTGACCCACCCTATCATAGTGAGGACTCTGAGGATGGCACAGGACTGGGCAGCGTTTCATTCTGTTGTACGCATGGTCGCTATGAGTTGTAACTGACTCGATGACACCTAACAACCACCACAACTTTGTCACTGTTTTCATGTTTCATGTTCTTTTTAGTCCCTGCCCAGATGCAAGCCATTTTTGCATAGTTGTCATCAGACTAGAGATAAAATTTCATAACACATTTTTTTTACTTCAAATAAAGTATGTTGTCCAATTTTATAAACTGCTGTATAATCTTCATAATTATTTTAATGATGGGATCACATTCCACTCAGTTAGTTGTTTCCAACATTTTACCCTAAGTAATTTTTTAAGACCTGGTGCTAAAAACAGGAACTCTAAAATATCAAATACCCAAAGCTATTACACTGTGCGGCTTTTCTCCTTTCTCTCTCTGCTAAGAATAGCTCCAAAGCGCTTCTTTGGCAGGAGAAGGGAGGCACCCCCGACCCCAGGCACTGATCGCCTACTAAGGGTCTGCCGAAAGCGTTCTCTGAGTGCCTGCAAAGCCCGCGGTGTGGAGCGGTGGGACACAAAGGCAGGACACAGAGGACACTGTCTTAGCCTTCCCTTTCGGAACTCTTAGGGAACAGGGCCCTGGATAGACTCCTTCACTCTACCTCTGAAAGGAACACACCCCAGTTGCACAGTTGTGCACGGTGCGAGGTGCGCACAGGTGCTCGCCCTGGCTGCAGTCCACACTCCTGGGGAGACATGTGGCTGCACCTTAAGGCACAGGCACCTTCACCTACTGCTGGAAGGAAAGCAGAGGCTCCTTCCTCCACTCTCTCCTGCAATGGAAACGGGTGCCAGGTGCTCTGTGCCTGGCCTGCCCACAAGGTCCTCACCCCACCCAGGAGTTCGCAGTAACGTGTGAAGAGGGGACGGAGGGGTAACTGCAAGTTACAGCACACCCAGTGTCTGCCGTGGCATCTGGACAAAGCCAGCTGGGGCCTGTGGGAGGCTGAGAGGGCTTCCCAGAGCAGGTGACATGTGTGCTGGTGTGTACAGAGCATGGTCATATGCCGGGCACTACTCTCAGTTCTGTACACTGGGAACTCATAGAACCTCAGACAACCAGCCGGATTTGCAAGAGTCCTTTGCTAAGAGCCATACAGCCAGCCAGCGGAAGAGACGGGATGTGAGCCCAGGTGTGAGTGTGGCTCCAGTTCTGGGCTCTTAACCTCACAAGGCACAGCCACTCGAAGGACTGGCTGGGTTCAGTGTGTGCACATAAGCATGAGTGCGTGCGTGTGTGTGTGCACGTGCGCACATGCATCAGGAAGGGGCGGGCGGAAAGCGCAGGAGGTACAAGGTGTAGCAGCGTGAGTTTATGAGGGGAAGAGCGGAAAGGGCGCAGCCGGTGCCCGGGGGAGAGCGGCTTCAGAGGCCAGGCACCACCCTCTCTCAAGGCAGGGACAGCGAGTCTGCGCAGTGGGACGTGCAGGTGAAAAAACCGCTGGGACTCTGATGTGCTCCCTACTCTCCCAGCACCCCCCCACCCCCCCTACCCCCGCAGCTCAAAGAATCACTGCAGCGCTCCAGACCCAGGGCTGCAGACGGCTGCAGAGGTTTCTGCCGGGTGGAGGTGGCCTGAGGCAGGGAGGCTGCTACTGCCAACCCCCAGGGAGGGAGCCGGCAGGCATGGGCGAGGCTGAGAGAGGCTAAGGAGGACACAGGCCCTCAACCAACCGAGAGTGGGTGCAGGAGGGGGCGGCGGGGGTCTAAAATGCCATCAAAGTTGCCGGCTGAGTGGTGTGCCACCCAGGAGTTCCTGCCCAAATACCGCTTTTCCTTCCTAGTCTAACGCACTTTTTCTTTGCTTTTTTAAAAAAATCAGTCCAATCAGCACCCTCTCAGCAAAAGGAAGCCCTAGACCCTCTTCCTTGCCTTCTCCTCCCCTCCGAAAGGAAAATCTACAGGGGATTCCAACTTCCCCGATTCCCCGGGCTTCTCTGCAGCTCCGGATGACTGACCCCTACTGGACAACACCTCACTGGAAAGGGGAGATGAGGCTGGGGGTTCTCACCCAGACATCCCCCAGGCTTAATCCCACCTGGCATGCCCTCCTTGGACGTCACATCCCAGGCTGACACACGGCGAGTGAGGAACGCTCCACGGCACGTGCCCACACGTGGCTTTACCTCCATGTGCTCATAAACTGCCCCGGTGGAAAATGTGCGCCCGGAGAGAATACTCTGGACGCCAAGACACCAGCCTCTGAAAACGGAATCCTTCACAAGCCGCGGTCTCTGTCCCTGGGAGGACAATCCAACCCTGCTTTTTATACTCACCAGTAAAAATTCCAATCCTCGTTTTCTGTCACTTGGATCCATCCTCTCTTTTCGAAGTTATTTATCAGCACCGACTTCTCGATATCAGTGACCCACTTGACTTTTCCTGCCATAATCCTGGAAGAGATCAGGTTAGTAGAACTATGCAATGTCAACAACTGACTTCCCCTCCAACCGAAGGAACCCTTTCAATACCACACAAAACAAGCTCTAGCCCCCCGCCCCCACCCCAAACATACCCAGCAGTGGTTCTCAACCAGGGCCAACTGTGTCCCCCAGGGGACACTAGGCAATGTCCAGAGACATTCTGGTTGTCACAACAGGTATGGAGGGTGCCACCGGCATCTAGTGGGTAGAGGCCAGGGAGGCCGCAGAACACCCTACAATGCACAGAGCAGCCCCTACAGAAAAGAATGATCCGGCCCCTAATGGCACTGGTGCTGCTTCTGAGAACCCTGGCCTAGCGAGAGGCAAAAACAGCTATTAAATAATTACCAACAAATGTTCTATCACAATTGTGACAAGAGCCACAAAGGAGAGGCACACAGGCCTTTGAGATGGAGATAGTAGGTTGGGATGTGTTCGGGATGGCTGGGGAGGGCTGCCCTGAGGAGGTGACCCTTGGGCTGATGTTCAGTGGGTGGCAATCAGCGTGCCTGTCCTAATCTGACCACCGGCATTCACCCACCCTCGAATGCTGCCTATCTTCCTGCCTCCTCTCCCCCACTCCAATTCACTCTCCACACCTGTGAAGGCTCTGTGTGTCTACCTGAACATGTCCCTCCCTGCTCAGTAGACCCCACAGCTCCCTAGTGCTCTTAAACACGCATCTTTGTGAGGACCTACTTCTCCTTCACACCATTCTTGCCACCCTGGGCTTCTCGCCCACGCCAGGGCCTTGGTACCTGCTGGCCACCTCTCAACCTGCAGCACCCTCCCCTGGCTCTGCCTGGCTAAGCTCCCTTCCCCCATCTGCAGCTTAAACGCCCCTTCCTCCACAAAGCCTCCCTGACTCCCCAGAGCTGGTGCAAGGTGCCCCCTCCACCCCAGAAGTTCCGCATTTAATATTTGCCCTCCCTGCCAGCAGAAACTCTGGTGGCATAGTGGTTAAGTGCTACGGCTGCTAACCAAGAGGTCAGCAGCTCGAATCTGCCAGGCGCTCCTTGGAAACTCGATGGGGCAGTTCTACTCTGTCCTACAGGGTCGCTATGAGTTAGAATTGACTCAACAGCAGCTGGTATGGTTTTTGGGTTTCCTCCCTGCCAGCGGTTGGGGAGCTGGCTTTCTTGTTCACTGCTTCCACCCAGGGCCCAGCACCACGCCTGGCACGTGGCAGGTGCTCAACACAGACTGACTGGCTATGCTCCTCAGCCCATCAGCACCACTGCGTGACTGTGAGCGTGGTCTTCACCACCCTGGCCCTCAGTCTCCTCCTTTGAAAAGTCTGGCTTTACAGGATCAAACTGCCAACAGCAACTTGAAAGATTAGACACCGCTTGGGAGTCAGTGAGTTTATGTTACGAGAAAGGAACAACTCAGAAAAGGAGGATGAGAACGGTTGCACGACTCTGAAGAATAAGAATGTCATATCACTGAATTGTACGTGCAGAAACTGCTGAAATGGTGTATTTTGCTGTGTATGTTCTCAACAAAATAAATAAAAGTATATACTAAAAAAAGGGTGAGAATGGTCACACAAGAGAAAGAATGCAATCAATGTCACTGAATCGTACATGTGTATATTTTGCTGTGCATATTCTCAACAACAACAAAATTTTTAAAAAAGGCAGGTTTTCTTGAAGTGTGGCGTCTGGGGTCTTAAATGCTAACTAGCAGCCATCTAAGATGCATCAATTGGTCTCAACCCACCTGGATCAAGGAGAATGAAGAACACCAAGGTCACACGATAACTATGAGCCCAAGAGACAGAAAGGGCCACATGAACTAGAGACTTACATCATCCTGAGACCAGAAGAACTAGATGGTGCCTGGCCACAACCGATGACTGCCCTGACAGGGAGCACAACAGAGAACCCCTGAGGGAGCAGGAGAACAGTGGATGCAGACCCCAAATTCTCATAAAAAGACCAGACTTAATGGTCTGACTGAGACTAGAAGAATCCCGGTGGTCATGGTCCCCAAACCTTCTGTTGGCCCAGGACAGGAACCATTCCCGAACACAACTCATCAGACATGGAAGGGACAGGACAATGGGTAGGAGAGAGATGCTGATGAAGAGTGAGCTACTTGTATCAGGTGGACACTTGAGACTGTGTTGGCATCTCCTGTCTGGAGGGGAGACGGGAAGGAAGAGAGGGTTAGAAACTGGCAAAACGGTCACGAAAGGAGAGACTGGAAGGAGGGAGCGGGCTGACTCATTAGGGGGAGAGTAAATGGGAGTATGTAGTAAGGTGTATGTAAGTTCATATGTGATAGACTGACTTGACTTGTAAACTTTCACTTACAGCACAATAAAAATTATTTTTTAAAAAAAGGCAGGTTTTTGAGTTGTGCTCTGGGCAGCCCCATGAGCTGCAGGCTGGGGCAGGATTCCAGGCCCTCCCCAACCCCCTAACCAGAGGCTGGGCTTGTTCACAGCTCTGGGTATGATCTCATCTGGGGAAGGGGTTCGAGGCCACACCAGGCCGGAAGCCAAGGGCCTCAGAGAACTCTGAGGGCCTTTTAGAGCAGAGGCATCTTCTCCATGGACTTGTAGTAGCTTCACTTTGGGGACAACCTGACAAGATACAAAAAGCACTGGAAGTGGAGATAGGGATCCAGCTATACCTGGCCTTGGGAGAGGACGTGGAGTGGGAAAACAAGGGTGCCCTCTGACAGCACTGCCAGGCCACACTCAAGGGGCTCCCACACATGTGGTATGCACCCCTCCAGACCTCTGGCAAGGCTGTGGTGTCACTGAGGTGTGACCGTGACAAAAAGCACAGGCTCCAGAGCCTGGGTTTAAGGCCCAGCTCCACCATTCACTAGCTGTGTGACTTTCAGCAAGTTACTTAACATCTCTGAACCTCCGTTTCCTCACTTGTGAAATGAAGATAAAACCAAATGCTATCGAGTCGATCCTGCCTCATGGCAGCCCCATGTGTGTCAGAAACTGCACTCCACGGGGTTGTCAATGGCTGATTGTTCGGAAGCAGACCACCAGGCCTTTCTCCCAAGGCGCCTCTAAGTGGACTCAAACTGCCAACCTTTTGGTTAGCAGCCAAGTGCATTAACCATTTGCACGACCCGAGGACTCCAAAACAGGGCGAGAATTAAATGAGTGACTATACGCAAAGCACAGAGAACAACCTGGCATGTAAAAAACTCTCAGGAGCATTTGCTGTTACCGTCATCGTCCCCGTTTTATGGATGAGGAAGTTGAGGCTCAAAGTGACAAACCAGACCCGAAGGAGGCCTGGCAGCCCGATTCAAATTCAAGATAATCCAACACCAAAGTGCCCCCTCCTTCCACACAGCCCATGGTTTCTCCTCTGCGAACCTGGCCTTCAACAGAATGGTGACGACACCTGGCTCACAGGGTCACCGTGACCAACAGGTGAAGTCACTGTCTGCAAACTCTGAGGCGCCACAGAAACACCTGTGGTTGTCAGGTGATCGGTCGCGATACAGGCAGAGAAGAAAGTCCACAGGCACCGCACCAAGTGACGGCAGAGGTACCACGAGGGCAGGACCCTAGTGCGCCGGGAACTTACATCCCAGAATCCCAGGAAATCCCAGACAGACAGACAGACAGACACACACACACACACACACACACGCAGCAGCATGGCAAAGCCGGCTTTTTCACCGTTTGCTTTCCGCCTCAGCAGCCCCTGGCAAATCGTGCTCACGTCCTGCCCCCTAGAGGCCAAGTGCAGAATCACGCTTTCAGGTGAGAATCCCCCTCCCCAGCCAGGCAGGGCCCACAGCACAACCTTCCCCGGCTGCCTGCTTCGCACCACATGCTTAAAGCATCGATCTGACTGGTGACCTGGGACCAGTCACCTATGGCCACCTGGGGATGACAGCAGAGAGTAAAGTAAAACTTTAAGATAATAAAGACAGTACATCATATTTACGCAGGGCTTGAACAATAATGTTTCTGTGTATGTTAACCCTGAACCCACAAGGCAGAGACGGGCGCATTCTCATCCACTGTTTTTTTTGTTTCTGAGAAACGTTGTCGTTGGCTGCTGTGGCACTGGCCCTGATGCCGCTGGGCTGGCAACCCCACGTATTTGTCACAGAGTAGAACTGCTCCACAGGGCATTCTGGGCTGTAATCTTTACGGAAGCAGATTGCCAGACCTCACTTCCACGGAGCCACCGGGTGGGTTCCGGCCGCCGAGCTTTAGATCGCCACCCAGTGCCAAACCACCCGCACCGCCCAGGCTCCTTCTCATCCAGATTTCACTGAGCAGGAAACGGAGCCTCGGAGAAGGTAAGTGACTGAGCGGAGACCGTTAAGTTTTTTTCCCTGTACGTGGGGTGCTCTACTATACGAGACCAAAAGGTCCACGTTTATCTAAAGCAAAGATGAGAGACACCGGGGCAGGGACATGAGGACTGGAAATGGACCAACCAGTACATCCGCAATTAAAGAGGATGTGAACGCACTGTGAAAAACATAACTCACGTCGCTGAACGGTCTGTACAGAAACTGTCGGACGGGAACCTAATTCACTATGAAACTCTCACCAAAAACAATAAAATGTTAATATATGGAAAAAAAAAAAAAAAGCCTGGAGGTTTTCTTCCTGACCCCCTCTCCTCCCGCTACACCATCGTGTGGTGAACCATCACTAACCGCTAAGGCTTCGGGCTCTACCTACCATCAGTACTTATGGAGCCAACAGGAACGCCCAACTTCTCTTCAGCTTCACTGACTCTTGCCTCTGCTTCTTACCTAAAATAAAATTAATCCCCAGATGAAGCGTACACAGCACAGAATCAGACACTCTGGCCGTTTTACAAATACACCAAAACTGCGAGTGACCGGGATGTTCAGTGGATGCCGCCTTCCGTTTAACAAGTGCACACCCGAAACTCTCAGAACATTCTCTTGTGACAACATTACGCAACTTAGGGGCCCCAGCTGTCATCTTGCCCCTTCATTTCATGCCCCCTTCCTGCAGCGAAGCTCCACTCACAGGCGGGGGCCCTTCCCGCCCCCGAGCCTTGGCCTCCTGTTCTCTCCGCCTAGAGCATCCTGTCAATCACACGGGCTCAGTTCATCAGCACTGCACAGAGGTGCACTAACAGGCTGGCTGAAGGGCCTGCTCCCCTCCACTAAGCCCTCTGTCTACAGCCCCACCAGCATCTCTGCTGGTGCTCAGAACCTCCGACCTCGCATGTGCTTTTTTTTAATTTTGTTGTTGTTGAGAAAACATACAGCAGAACATACACTGACCCAACCGTTTCTACAGGTACCATTCAGTGACACGGATCACCCTCTTCCAGTTATCAACCGTTCTCACCCTCCCTTTCTGAGCTGTTCCTCCCCAGTTAGCATCAACTCATTGCCCCCTAAGCTTCCTATCCTTCCACGTTATTGTCACTTTGATCCCATGTGGATACTTCTTAAAAGAGTATAATGCTCAAGGCAGATGTTTTTTTTACTACTTAAGCCACACTATTGTTTGGTGTATAAGAAGGCTCCAGGGAGTATTTCTGGTGTAAGTTTTAAAGATTATCTCAGAACAATAGTTTCAGGGGTTCATCCAGCCTCCTTGGCTCCAGGAAGTCTGGAGTCCACAAGAATCTGAAATTCTGTTCTGCACTTCCGCCCCTTTGATCAGGATTCTTCCATAGACTCTGATCAAAGTGTTCAGTAATGATAGCCAGGCACCATCCAGCTGTGGTCTCACGACAAAGGGGGCAGCTGTACATGGAGGCATTTACCCACACGTTCCAGTCCCTCTTCTTATCCCTGACTCCCCTTTTTCCTGCTGCTCCAGGTGCGCAGATGCCAACTGTCACGCCTTGGATGGCCAGTTGCAAGCCTTTAAGACCCCAGGTACTACGCAATGAACTAGGCGGTAGAACAGGAGCACTGTACACGTTAGTAGGCAAATCACATGGAATGTCCACGAAACCATGACCCTAAACCTCCAAACCAAGGAACCAAATCCCAGGAGGGTTCTGATTATACATAAGCAGCCTCAGCAGCTGCTTTTTTTTTTTTTTTGGTCATTGCTGTAAACACTTGCTTGAGTTCTCTGTGTGCATATACTCCCTCTATAAAACGTGTGAGGATGAGGACTCTCAACCCATCAGAGTCCCTCTCATTCCAGTGATTTCTTCTAGATTAAAGTGGGACATCACCCTCAAAGCTCAAGCCTACCTCGCCCAGCCCATTCTCCCCAGCACTCGGCCCCAGTGACATGAGAGGCACACCAGGGTCATTCGCTGAACAAGGGAGGGCTGGACAAGTCACAAGGTCAGGCCTGGGAACACAACTCTTCACCTTCAACAGTGACTGCCCCGAGATGTTATAAGGCCTTCGCAGAAGCTAAACACGGGGGAGAGAAGACTGAGAAACGCACTCTCGTAAAGAGTTTTAAATACCTCTGTGGGAGACAGGGCACATGTAAAATGCTGAGTGAAAAGACATGTAGCTATTTCTGGCTTAAAAAAAAGGAAGGAAGAAATACACTAAGGCCGCCTCCCCCGCTACAGAAACAGTCAAGCCAGCGTGGAAACCACCATCCAGAACCAATGACAAGGCGGCCTTGGGCAGAGCTCCATCCACACCTGAACCCTGAACGCTCGATCACTTGCAGCCTGACGTGTCTGAGCCGTGGACTCTGGCAAATTCTCCCGGCACCTCGGCAGCCCCCGTTTAACAAAACAGGGGGGCAGCAGCTCCTTCACAGGGCTGCTGGGCTACAGTGCAAGGACACAGGGCCTGGCACACAGCGGGCGCTCAGGAAAGCGAACTGGTTTCGACACACGCAGAGCAGGCAGAGAGCTTTACGTCGAAGCCTTCCCCGACTCAACTCCACACGCTCCTCCCATCCCAGCCCTACTTACAACTGACACAGCCCGCCCTCGCCCTCACAGAGCAGGTAACGACAGACTGATTTTATCGCCAACTAACGGGACAAAGATGTGGCAGTCTGCTTCTGTAGAGATTACGGCCTTAGAAACCCTACGGGGCCATTCTGCTCTGTCCTACAGGGTCGCTATGAGTCAAGGCCAACTTCATGGCAAGGGGCTTGGTTTGGTTTGGGGTTTATCACTAAAAGCAGTAGCTAACACGTGGGGTCGCTCTGAGTCAGAGTTAACTCAAAGGGCACACAACCACCAGCAATTACACACTAGGAAGCATCAGGCACTGGGTGGGCAGTTCATGTACTTCATTCTTGAAAGCTCCCGTGATGCCATGGGCGGGAGTCTCCCTATTTTACAGATGAGGACAGTGGGGCTCAGATAGGGACAAGCAGAGTAGAGACTGCAACCTGTTGGCCACCTACCCTGCCTCCCTCCCAGGGTCACACCGTCTCCCATGTCACGGGGGAGTAGGGTGACTGATCTCTGTACCCTAGCACTCAGTCACCGCCAGGAACAGCAAAGGGGCTTGAGATAGGTGAAGATACTGAGGCCAATCCCACAGTTTAGAAGACTGGGCTGACTCTTCCCAACCCTACTTAACGGATGAGGAAATACCACACCCTTTTCTTAAAATAAATAAATACCTGATATCAGATTGCTTTATTGTCACTTCCTCTTAAAACAGAAGAAAAAAAAAAAAGTGAAGTCAAGAGTCCTGCTTAATGAACCTGACGTGTTGCATCTCTGCCAGCTCACGTGATGCACGCCTCTGAAGGGGGAGCCACCTGGCCAGCCACCTTCGCCACGGAGCATCATAAAAACCTAACGCAGAGAACCACTGCTGCAGTCACCATCGCGCTCAGCACGGCTGGAGACCGTCACTGGGCTCTGGGGCTGTTCCCTGCTGAGGTACGTCAGCCACAAAAAGGCACTCCGAACCCTGACAGTTGTTGGTGATTTTCAGAACACAACCTGGGTCCCACTCCTGGGCAAGTGGGTTAAGGAAAAAAAAAAAAAATCAGTTATTGAGTCGACGCCTATTCACGGTGACCCCATGTGTGTCAGAGTGGAACCGTGCTCCGTAGGGTTTTCAGTGGCTGATTTTTTGGAAGTAGCTCACCAGGCCTTTTTTCCAAGGCACTTCTGGGAGGATTTGAACAGCCAACCTTTCAGTTAGTAGCTGAGCACTTTCACAACCTGAGAACAACTTTGCACATGGACAGCCCTAGGAGTCCGGGCCCTTGGCATTCTAGCTTTCCATCCTCTCTCTCATCGCCCGACAGCCGCTCCGTGTCAGGCCTGCAGCAGGACGACAGAGCCGACACAGAGGCAGACAAGGTCCTCCACAGGACAGCCCAGACCAAGGGGAGGGATGAGACACATTCAGCAAGATGAAGCATCGGTGGCAAAGCACTTTCACGACAGAACGAACATCAACCATGGCCCTGAGGAAGAAGTGACCGTTAATTCAATCCAGCAGCAAATCCAGAAGATTCCAAAGCCACCCATGTCTCTCCAAGCTTCCCTGCTGCCACCTCGTCCAGCGCCCCCTCCTACTCTCCTGTACGATGTAGCAGTCCCAACTGGCTTCCCTGCTGCCATCCTCGCCCCACTGCTACACGCTCTCCCCGGGAGCAGACTGATCTTTATAAACACAAAAACCAAATCATGTCACTCTGCTCAAAACCCTCCAGGAGCTTCCCACTGCTCTTGGGAAAAAGCAGCAGTCCACCACAACCTACAAGGCCAGCCCTGCGTGGTCTGGTCCCCAACACTTCTCGGGCCTTGTCACCCACCATCCTCTCCACCGCCACCCCTCTCGAGCCCTGGCCTTTGTTCGGCTCCTTACACCCACCAGCCATGTCCTGTCAGGCTCTGCTCTTCCAGCAGATCTGCCCCTTCCCGGCATGCAGGTCCTGGCCCAGAGACCCACTCCTCAGAGCGCCTTCCCTGACACCAATCTCAATCGCTCCCCACTCAATCACACTGTCACTCTACTTTCTCTGCGGCCCTCCTGCTAGATACAATACATCCGCCCTGCAGAAAGCACAGCCATGGACCAGCAGCAGCGGCACCCCTGGAGCTTGTTAGAAACACAAATTCCAGAAAGTTCCCCCAACGTTCTGAATCAGACGCTCTGGGAGCGAGCCCAGGAATTTAAGTTTGAACACGTTCTCCAGGCGGTTCCTGAGGCATGCTCAGGTTTGAGAAGAATTGGTCTAGCTCCTGTGTTTGGTCTCTCGGTGACGGCGCAGACACGTAAGCTCGATCAGAGAGGGATGTTGTTGTGTTGTTGCTGGCTGCTGTTGAGTCAATTATGACTCACAGAGACCCCACGTGACGGAAGAAATGCCCCATCGGTTGTAATCTTTATGGGAGCACACTTCCACGTCTTTGTCCTATGGAGCTACTGGGTGGGTTTGAACTGCCAATTTTTCAGTTACCAGCTGAGCACTTAACCGCTGTACCACCAGGGCTCCTTCAGAAAGGAATATTCCACCTTATCTCCTGTGAATCCCACACCCAGAACAGTGTCTATCGATAGCAGGCACTCTAACAGTTCATGAATGAACAAAAGTAAATGAATTCCCTCCACACACGCTCAAATAAGTGCCGTGTGTGCCAAGCACTGAATCATGCACAGCCCACGCCTGCCGGGCTGCCGGGAGAGGCGTAAACAACCATCCACGAAGACTTCCACAGCGGTCCCGGGCATCAAACACGAGCCTGGGAGCTCAGCTGATTTCCACTGAGTGTGACAACATTACCAGGAACATCCGTGCCTGCTGGGACAGATGCATTGCCAAGAGGCCTTTCACTTCCTGTAGGTCTTACTACACTCACACAAAAGCTAGCCCAGCCTTTCAGAAGAAACAGAGAAGAACTTATATTCACAAAAATCATTTTGCTGTCCTGGGAACAGCCAACAGGAAGCAGGCACCCTTTCTGCCCCCCAATTCCTACTATCCCAGACATGTGATCACTAACGAAGTCTCAAGCTAGGCCAAGGACTCTAGGGCACCTGGATTCTCTTCCACCTAGTTTTCTTTGAACAGGAAAAAAGAGAGCCCTCTTTTAAAATAATAACAATGTAAATGCAATGTGAACTTGGCATTCCTTTGCAAAAGACATTGACAGTGTCCATCTCACCACTCCCACTGGGTGACAGCGCCAGGCTCCCGGGCTGCAGACCAGTGTCTGTAACTCCTGGCAGGCAGAGCAGGACCTATTTTCTTGGTACTGCCACAACCCCGCACTATAAATGTGCTCAGTAAATGTCTCCTGAACAAAGCAGCCCCTTTGCAACAAAAAGTTTACAACAATAAGATACTTTCACATCTGACCTTAATCCCCTGCAATGCCCAACTAATCTCTGCAGCAGATGACAACCTCCACCACCACCACAGCACAGTTAACCGATAGGGAAACCAGATACCAGCTACTGTCTCATCAAGTTTTGACTCATGGTGACCCCATGTGTGTCAGAGAACTGTGTGCCACAGGATTTTGTTTTTTTAAATTTTTATTGTGCTTTAAGTGAAAGTTTACAAGCCAAGTCAGTCTCTCATACAAAAACTTACATACACCTCGCTATATACTCCTAATTGCTCTCTCCTTAATGAGACAGCACACTTCTTCCCTTCACTCTCTGTTTTTGTGTCCATTCGGCCAGCTTCTGAGCCCTCTGCCCTCTCATCTCTTCCCCAGACAGGAGCTGCCCACATAGTCTCATGTTCCATAGGGTTTTCAATGGTTGCTTTAGGGGAAGTAGATCTCCAGACCTTTCTTCCGAGGCGCCTTTAGGTGGACTCGAACCTCCAACCTCTCTCTCCCTTTGCACCACCCAGGGACCCAGAGGGGAAAACACGGAGCAGGTCACAGGTACCCAAAAGGAGGCAGAGAATTATAATAAGCGTGCAGGGCGGGGATCACAAGTCTCCAGTCTCCCGCCCTGAGCTCTCGCCACATGTGCACTGCGCCCTGCAAAAGACACGGAGAGAAACAATACAGACTGCAGACGAACAGAAAAAATCCAGCACAATAAAATTCTGGGCAAACCGAAAATAATAATGGTAATAATAATGATGCAATTACAATAATCGGGCAGCACAAGGCGAGCCACGGGAACCTGGAGGAGAAAGAGGACACAGTGGTCAGCGCAGGCGTCCTGGAAGACGTGGGTCGCCCAGCAGCCTCTAAACTACACGCTCGCAGAGCATAGACACAACGCCCCCATCGCTCACGCATGCGCACTCGCGCGCTCACCACCCTCCGCCACAGCCACACCCTCGGTCCCTGGGACGAGGCAGCCTCGGAGGCGGAGGCCTCACCTGTGGCTCAGAGCTCAGAAGGAAGTCAAGGAGGATGGAGGGGGGCCGCCCGAGCCGCGCCCCGGCCCCTGCCCACACCAGCGCTCGCAGGGAAACGCGAGGGACCGACCCGCCGCGCGCTCTCTGCTTCCGGGGCGGCGCCATGGCAACCGAAGCCGCGGCCGCCGGCGCCACTACTGCTTCCGGGGTCAGGCTTTCTGGGCGCGTCCGTTTGCCCCAGAGGTTGGACGCCGGCTTCTCCCGGGTGTACGTCCTCCGGGTTGCTGCATAGTTCTCCCTCCAGCGTGGCAAGCCCCAGAGCCCAGAAAGCAGACCGAGAAGGGTTCGGGACCCAAGATTGAGCCCGATAAGTGGGAGTCAGCGAGGTACGATGATAAGGAGCCTGGGTCCAGTAGGCTGTTAACCCTCTATGCCCCGCTGCTGCTCAGTTTGTGCATCTGTGAAATTGGGACTGATGATAGCGCCTACCTAAGAGATTGTGAGGGTACCGTGATATGCTGTGCTCAGCATTCGTAATCAATAAATGGCCCACTGAAAGGTCACCTCGCTTGTGAAGTGTGTCTGGACCCTGGGGCAGGACTATTTATAAAATTATACGTTGGAACCCCCTTCTGTTATGAGGAAGCAGCCTGGCCCGGTGAAGAACTTAAACTGAAGCCTATCCTAGATCTAATCCCAGCTCCAAAATTGACCGGCAAGTCACTTCACTTGTCTGAGCCTCAGTTTCCTTGCCTGTAAAATGGGAAGATTGAAAAAAATATATGTAAGGTGCCTGACATACTACATAACCCGCTGCCGTCAGTGCCTTCTAGTCAGTTCTGACCGTTGGCACTAATGCGTTACAGAATAGAACTAAAATGTTATCTTTAGACAGGAGATCACCAGGGCTTCTGTAACACCTATGGGTGAGTTCAAACTGCCAATCTTTCAATTAGTAGTCGAGAGCAAACCATTTGTGCCACCCAGAGATCTTGACATAGCACATAGTAGTTGTTCAAATGGTTGGTGAATAAGATAGCCTGCATCCCACACATCTCCCAGCTAGGAAAGCACACTTCAGAGGCAGCATGAAAGGCAAAGAGTAGCACTGAATCCCCACTCTGATACTTTCTGGCTTTTGGGGCTTGGGCAAATCTCAACCTTACTGTAATTTCTTCACCTATGAAATGGGACTAATGGTCTCCATCTCTCAGAAGAGTGAAAAGATTTTAAATTCCTGGTGAGTAGCACCTGGGAAGTGTTTAACGTGTTTTACCACTTCTTTCTCCCCCCAAAAAACATGCACAACCATTCCACAGACTGTGACCACCAGCACCCAAAATAGCAGAACGCTGTAATACAGACTTGGAAGGAGTCAGCATCACAAACCCGTTGCTGTCGCGTTGACCCTGTAGGACAGGGTGGAACTGCCCCATAGGGTTTTCAAGGAGTGGCTGGTGGATTTGAACTGCCGACCTTTTGATTAGCCGCCAGCTCTTAACCATTGTGCTACCAGAGCTCTGGGCCCTGCTCCAACATCATCAGGAAGAACAAACATAGGAAAAGCTGTGGCCAATGTGAAGAATTAACTGGGAACTAGGTAGTTCCAAGAGGAAAAAACAGGATGCTAACAGGCTCTCAGTGCAGGTATAATCATGCAGATCTTCTAGTTAAAAAATTAAGTCTTCAGTGGCTCCCCAGTGCCGTGAAGATAATATCCAGACTCTTCAATGTGTTTTTAGTTTTAATGTAGTTAAACCTGTTAACCTTTTCCAGCATAGCTTCTCAGTTTCTGTGAAGCCTAGAAAGACCTTTCGTCATCACAGGATATAAAAACATAGCTCATGAAGGGCCAAAAATACGGTAAACTAAAGGTTGAAAGTATTAGCATCCTGTATGACAAAGCGTTGTCGTTGCTGTTGCTGTTGCTGCTTGCCATCAAGTCAATTCCAATTCCAAGTGGCCCCAGGTGACAGAGCAGAACTGCCCCATGGAGTTTTCTTGGCTGTAAGCAGATTACTGGGTCTTTCTCCTGCAAAGCCACTGGGTAGGTTCAAACTGCCAACCTTCTGGTTAGCAGCTGAGCACTTAACTGTGTCAAACAACGACCACCACAATATACAAAGTCTTCCCACAAATCAATAAGAAAATAAAACAATACAAAAATTGGCAGAAGACATGGAAAGACAAATTCCGGAAGAATTAAAAAAAGAAGTTAAATAAACAAGTGGAAAGATACTTGAGTCACTGATAATTAATAAAATTTAAAAGATTTTAATGAGAGATTTTTCACTGGTTTTCCTGGGGAAAAAAAAAGATAGTTATATCCAATGTTAACTATCTTTTAATTTTTTTACAATAAAATCAGCAAAAAAATCCCTCATTTTTTAAAAAATTTCATTAATTATCAGTAATTTGGGAGCCCTGGTGGTGCAGCGATTAAGAACTATGGCTGCTAACCAAAAGGTAGGCAAGTTCGAATCCAGCAGCTACTCCTTGGAAACCCTATGGGACAGTTCTACTCTGTTATGAGTAGAATCGACTTAACAGCAATGAAGGTTTTGTATCCAATGTTAAAAAGGATGTGGGGGAAAAAGGCGCTCACATGCACTGTTGGTGGGAGTGGATATTAGTACAGTTTTTAGAAGGCTGGCAATTTTGACTAGTTTCTTGTTTAAAATGTTTAAAGCATCTGGGGAGACTGGCAAGTTCCAGGTGGTTAGTGGTTAGAAAAACCTGTTGCTGTCCAGTCAATTCCCACTCACAGTGACCCTATAGGACAGAGTAGAACTGCCCCACAGGGTTTCCAAGGAGCAGCTGGTGGATTCGAACTGCCGGTCTTTTGGTTAGCAGCCAAACCCTTAGCCACTGCATCACCAGGGCTGCAACTCACAGCGTGAATCAGGGATAGAATCCTCGCTTTCCGTGCGAGAGACCCAAGTTTGATTCTCAGCCAAGGTATCAGCCACTGGTCTTCTGTCAGTGGAGGCTTTTGTGTTGCTATGATGCTGAAGTTTCAGCGGAGCTTTCAGACTAAGGCAGACTAGGAAGAAAGGCCTGGCAATCTAGCTACAAAAAAAAAATGAAAACCCTATGAATCGCAATGGTCCAATGCCATTGTACATGGGGTTGGCACGAGTCAAGGGTCGCAAAAAGAGTTGAATAGTAGCGTCATCAGAACCTGTCTGACGTCCTGGGGGATAAGGAGAATCACCACCAGCGCAAAGCTGGTTCTCTTGAGGTAGAGGTCAGACACGTCTCCACTCTCCAACCTATTTATCTGTTCTGATCGGGGCTCTGAACCGAAGAACCAGTCCATTCCAGTTTAAACCTCTGCTGAAAATTTGCATTTCTACCCCTGACATACCGAATCAGAACCTATAGTTTAACAAGATCCCCAAGTGATTCTCATATATAATAAATTATGAGCCCCACTGCCGTATTAGTGGCTCTCAGAATTGGTCCCCAGCATCACCTGGGAACTTGTTAGAAATGCAAGTTCTCAGCACGGGTTCAAGCCAGAACGAACTGGTACGGGGCCATGATTCTGACACCAGCTGTCCCTCCCACAGCGCTCTCTACTTCTCTGCTGGGTTTGATAGCCCATTGCAATGGCCACACAGAACTCACAGACTGTACGTACAGTTGAGGGGTTCATTAAGGAAACAACAGTGTACTCCTCGGGATCAGGGTCCACAGGCTACAACTCAGGACCTAGATTAGGAAGCATGGAGGCAAAGCCTCCTTCAACACAGGACAAGCTCCTGTCAGCCTGCTAACTGTCACCACTGACTCTGCCACTGGGCCCCTTGCTATCTTCAGTGTTATAGCCATTGAGTCAATTCCAATTCATTGCCATGTTACAGCTCTTTTAGGGAGTTCCTTGCTGCTTCTCTTTCTCTGCTTCTTTTCTCCTTTCTTCCTTCCGCTTCTCTGCTTCTCTTCTTTTTTCTGTCTGAAACCTCTGTGGGGTCAGCTGCTTGTATCTACAACTCTTTGTCAATTTCAAGGCATGGCCCTCCCACCAGGGACACAAACTGACCAATCCCCTCTCAGTAGACCATAGACACTTCATTTGCATGGGTATACTGACCAATCCCTGCAAGATGCATACCAATCACAGAGCCAGCTGCAGCCCAGGGCCAGACAAAAAAGTTGTTTACAGCTTACCCAGGAAATGTCAATCAGCCTGGACAAAAGTAACAAACCCTCCGGGGTAGAAACTAGGGCCCCTTCAGGGCTTAGGGGAAAAACATCTCTCAAGCTGTTTTCCAAGGACCCAAGGCAAAAGGCCACGTTAAAGAACTTATTTCACCACAAGGGTTAACTGAGAAGTAGCTAACGACAGGAGCTAGAACAGAATGTGAAAGGGAAAATTCACTCATTCTCAAAACAAACATCTCTTGAGGGTCCACCAGGAGAGGTGCAGGGGAGCGGAAGAGGGCCTTAAGGGATGCCCTGGGAACAGAGACGTGGACAGCAGTGGCCGCTGACTCCACGGCCACCCAGTCCTTGTCAAGTGGGGCTGCATGCCCTGCTAGTACTGCTATTACTGTTTTGAGAAAATCTGCTATCACGCTGATAAGCTCAGCCGTCAGACGGGATGTTATTTCTGGGCGAAGGGAGATTCTGTAGGGCTGGCACTCCTTCCTGCCTGCATCCACGTGGCCTGGTCCCTCCCGCCAGGCCTGACTTGAGCGATAACTTGGGGCCTTGTTATCCTGGCAGGGGACCCCAGCGGCCATTAGTGCAGGCCATCCCTTGCGTAAGGCACCAACGCCTCCACGAACTTCACGATATGGTACCACCTCTTCACAGACCCGAAGAGTCCTGGAACTGTCCCATGGAGCAGAGGCTGTTCTCCATCCCCCTGACAGGCCACACCAAACTAGGTTATTTCTGTCACACATGCCATCTGGTTTTCTGGCCCAAACGTGCGTCTGTTAGATTGCCGTAGCTCTGAGCTGAGTAGCCCGCTGACTAAGCCTCCTTAATCTGCTCTGAAATTCACTGGTCCTGTTTTCAGTTACAGTATTATCTTTGTCACCAGTGAGGCTGGCCTCTCCGGGCCTACCATGGGCTCGGCCTGCCAAGTACCTTGGCAGCCATAAATCTGGGGCCTTGTTAAAATCCCCACTCTTGGCTGTATCTCGTCTGATCCATTGTGCTTTGTTTTATTTCTTACTTTTTAGCGTGGAGTTTTAATTGCCATAGCAAAAAGCGCACAAATTTTAAATGTTCAGCTCAATGTGTGTTTGCATACGTATGCACCCCTGTGATCGCCATCCCATATCACCCCAAAAAGTTCCCACCTCTACCCCGGAGAGGTAGCCACTGTCTGACCTCTATCCCCAGAGATTAGTTTTGCCTGTTCTTGAACTTCCTATAAATGGAATCATACAGTATGTCCTCTTTTATGTCCGGCTCCTTTCACTCAACACAATGTCTGTAAGAGTGAAAAAGCTGTCATTTCCTGGAGCAGAAACACAGTACGGGTTCATTGCAAAAAATGCAAATAACGTACCAGAAAAAGAAAAGACCACTTCTTAAGATCCACCTGTTAACCACTAAGGAGCCCAGGCGGTGCAGTGGTTAAGTGCTCGGCTGCCAACTGAAAGGTTGGAGGTTCGAACCCACCAGCCGCTCCCTGGAAGAAAGATGTAGCAGTCTGCTTCCGTAAAGATTACAGCCTTGGAAACTAAGCGGCAGTTCTCTTCTGTCCCATGGGGTCGCTATGAGTCAGAATCAACTCCATGGCAACGAGTTTTTTGGATTTTTCTGCTAACCACTCTTGATCTTCTAATGTGTACTATACAGAATTTCCAAGGCAAATAATTTTTTTTCAACTTAAATTCATTTTCTAGTTCTTATCCTATAACCCTTTTTCTCACCTAGCATAGCACAGGTAGAGATGTGTTACATGTTAGCGTATTAATCCAGCTCCGATTTTCACCGGCTGCAGAGCATAGCATTGTTTATCCCCTGCTGATGGACATTCGGGTTGTTTCCGTGTTTGATTTTCCTGTTTATCCACCTCTCTTGTTCCCTAGACAGTCTGCTTCATGAGAACAGAAAGCCTGTCCGTCCATCCACTGTCTTCCAGCAATTAATAGGCACTCAATAAATGTTGTGGAATGAATGAATGGACAAGTTGCAGTGGACACCCAGGTACACACATTTGTGCAAAATTGGTTTAATTATATTCACAAGACAATTACTAAATATGAAATTGTGGCCCAAAAAGGAACGCACAATTTTTAGTTTTTTATTATAAATTGAGAAATTACTTTCTGGAAAGGTTCGTTGTTCAGGTGCTCATTCCACTAATATTTGTTGAACACCTACTCTGTGCTGGGGTCATCCGTGGTTACGTGGTGGAATTCTTGCCTTCTATGCAAGAGACCCAGGTTTAATTCCCAGCCAAGGTACCTCACGCAGAGCCACCACCTGTCTCAGCGTAGCCTTGCGTGTTGCTATGATGCTGAACAGGTTTCAGCAGTTTCCAGATTGAGACGGAGTAGCAAGAAAGGCCCGACGCTCTGCTTCTGAAAATCAGCCAGTGAAAACCTATAGATCACAATGGTCCAGGCCTGTTCTGCATGGGGTCGCCATGAATCAGGAACAACTCAACGGCAGTTAACAACAACAACAACTCTGTGCCAGGCACTGCCCCAGATGCTGAGGGTACAGTGGTGGTCACATGTGCCCTGTGCCCTTGTGGGAAGGCCCAAGGCCCAGTTCTTCACTCCCTGCCCTTACTCAGTTACCTTGAGCTTTTGAAACTCTCTCCATTGGGTGAAAAGGGACATCCATATTTTCAAACCCATTTCTGTAATTACCCCTGAAGGTAAAGATCTTTTTATGCCTTTTCCAGCTATTTGTACTTTATTACTCTCCTAATGTATTTTTTGAGTGCCTTTTATGTGTCAGGCATTGTTCTAGGCTCTGGGGATTGTTGTTGTTGTTAGGTGCCGTCAAGTTGGTTCCAACTCATAGTGACTCTATGTATCACAGAACGAAACACTGCTGGGTCCTGCACCATCCTCACAATCATTGTTATGCTTGAGCCCATTGTTGCAGCCACTGTGTCAATTCATCTTGTTGAGGGTCTTCCTCTTTTCCGCTGACCCTATACTTTACCAAGCATGATGTCCTTCTCCGGGGACTCAAGCCTCCTGACAGCATGTCCAAAGTATGTAAGATGCAGTCTCACCATTCTTGCTTCTAAGGAGCATTCTGATTGTACTTCTTCCAGGACAGATTTGTTCATTCTTTTGGCAGTCCATGGTATATTCCATATTCACCAACACCACAATTCAAAGGCGCCAATTCTACAGTCTTCCTTACTCATTGTCCAGCTTTCACATGCATATGATGCAATTGAAAATACCATGGCTTGAGTCAGGCGCACCTTAGTCTTCAAGGTGACATCTTTGCTTTTCAACACTTTAAAGAGGTCCTTTGCAGCAGATTTGCCCAAAGCAATGCATCTTTTGATTTCTTGACTGCTGCTTCCATAGGTGTTGATTGTGAATCCAAGTAAAATGAATTCCTTGGCAACTTCAGTCTTTTCTACGTTTATCATGATGTTGCTTATCAGCCCAGTTGTGAGGATTTTTGTTTTCTTTATGTTGAGGTGCAATCCATACTGAAGGCTGTGGTCTTTGATCTTCATCAGTAAGTGCTTCAAGTCCTCTTCACTTTCAGCAAGCAAGGTCGTTTCATTTGCATATCTCAAGTTGTTAATGAATCTTCCTCTAATCCTGATGCCCTGTTCTTCATATAGTCCAGCTTCTTGGATTATTTGCTCAGCATACAGATTAAATAGGTATGGTGAAAGAATACAACCCTGACACACATCTTTCCTACCTTTAAACCAATCAGTATCCCCTTGTTCTGTCCGAACAACTGCCTCTCGATCTATGTACAAGTTCCTCATGAGCACAATTAAGTGTTCTGGAATTCCCATTCTTTGCAATGTTATCTGTAATTTGTTATGATCCACACAGTTGAATGCCTTTGCATAGTCAGTAAAACAAGTAAACTTCCTTCTGGTTTTCTCTGCTTTCAGCCAGGATCCATCTGACGTCAGCAATGATATCCCTGGTTCCACATCCTCTTCTGAAACCAGCCTGAATTTCTGGCAGTTCCCTGGAGATATACTGCTGCAGCCGCTTTTGAATGATCTTCAGCAAAATTTTGCTTGCGTGTGATATTAATGATATTGTTCGATAATTTCCACATTTGGTTGGATCACCGTTCTTAGGAATAGGCATAAATATGGATCTCTTCCAGTCGGTTGGCCAGGAAGCTGTCTTCCAAATTTCTTGGCATAGACAGGTGAGTACTTCCAGTGCTGCATCCATTTGTTGAAACATACAGTAGGGAAGAAAAGACAATAGACAAATACCACTGCTCTCCTGCAGTTTACATTAGAGTTGGGAAAGACAAACAATAAATACACAAGGATGTTATAGCACGCGTGTGTGTGCTTGCACGCATGTGTGTGTATAGATAATACATGAACTTCAGGGAGCCAGGGGTTGCAGTTTTCAGTGGGGCTGTCAGACAAGTCCTCTCTGAGCAGGTGATATTTGAGCCAAGTTGTGTTGTGTGCCATCGAGTGAGTTCTGACTGAAAGTGATCCTATAGGACAGAGTAGAACTGCCCCATAGTGTTTCTTAGGCTCTTACCTTTATGGGAAGGCATCACCAGGTCCTTTCTCCTGGGAAGCAGACAGGTGGGTTCGAACAACTGACCTTTCAGTAACAACCAACAGCTTAACGATTGGAGCCAAGGCTACTTTCTTAAAGAGGTGAGAAGACCAACTAGCAGATATCTGCAAAGCAGAGCCCATAGCAGCTGCAAAGGCCCTGAGGCAGCAGAGGGCCTGTGTTTAAGAAACAGCAAGGAGGCCAGTATGGTTGGGATGAAGTGAGTAAGGAAGAGAGTGGTAGAATGAGGTCAAAAAGGTAAAACTGGGCCTGACTGTGCAGGGCCTTGAGGACTTTGGCTTCACTTTGAGTTAGGTGGGTAGTTTTGAGGGATGCTGAGGGTTTGGGCAATATGACTTATATTTTAACATCATTACTTGGTATTGAGTATATACTGTAGAAGGGCAGGCAGGAAAGCAGGAAGACCGGTGAGGAGACATGGCTATAATCCAGGTGAGGGATGACCCAGGAGTGGAAAGATTCTGGATAGGAGACCAGAGAGTTTGGAAGCACTGTAGGACTCAAATCCTGCTGTTCTGGACGTTTGCAACGGGGAGGATTCTAGAAGGCCAAAGGGGCAAAAGGGAGCTCTGGTGTCACAGTGATTAAGCACTGGGCTACTAACTGAAAGGTCAGTGGTTGGAATTCACCCACTCCTCGGGAGAAAGATGTGGCAGTCTGCTTCCGTAAGGGTTTATAGCCTTGGAAACACTATGGGGTCTGGAGTCCCTCTGTGGTGCAAACAGTTAAGCACTTGGCAGCTATCGAAAAGGTTGTAGGTTCAAATCCACCAGATTTGAATCCTCGGAAGAAAGGTCTGGAGATCTACTTCAGAAATATCATAGCCATCGAGAACCCCACGGAGCACAGTTTTACTCTGACATACATGGGGTCGCCATGAGTCGGAGCTGCCTTAACAACTAGTTTGCTTTTATTTATTTATTTATTTTTGGCTTAGAGTCTAGTGGGGGGTGGAGAGTCAGATAATAAACAGGTAAAAAAATATGTAAGAGAACAGAATGTGTTGTGGAGAACAAAGCAAGAAAGGGAAGGAGGGAAAGCAGGAGCCCCCCACCAACCACTGAGTGACCTCGGACAATAATGCCATTCTCACAACAAACTCTCTGATAGGGCTTTGCTATCCCCGTTTCTCAGAAAGAAGGGGAAACTGAGACTCTCATGTATTAAGGCCACACTCAAGCTGACGCACTGGGAAGAAGGCCCCACACCTCTCTGCCCAATATCCACACCTCCCTGAGTTTCCGCGTCCTCACGTGTAAGATGGGATGTAATAAAGTTCCCAGCCGCTCTGTGCGTAACATCCCTGTCCACAAAGGGCCTCACTAACTGTGGACATCAGCTGCTGGCCAGATGTGCAGGGCACAAAGTGAAGGAGCTGCCCTGGCCAGCTGCAGAGGGGCAGCTGGATGAGCAGCTATTGGGATGCCCCTTTCAGGAGCCCTGGGCAGTGTCAGAGACTAAGGGCATTGTTTCCTCTCCAGTCCGCCTCCATATGGCTACCGGATTCCTCTTACTGAAGACTGCTGGGATCCAGTCCCTCTCTCCTGCTCAGAGGCCTTCCATGGCTCCCCAGTGCCCCTAGGACAATCTAGTCAAATCCACCTTTCCATCTGATCTCTTACTCCTCTCTTCCTCTTACCAGCAGAAATGCTCCAAACCAAAAACCAAACCCAGTCGCTGTCAAGTTGATTCCGACTCATAACAACCGTGTAGGTCAGAGTAGAACTGCCCCACAGGGTTTCCAAGGAACAGGTAGTGGATTCGAACTGCTGACTTTGGTTAGCAGCTGAGCTCTTAACCAGTGCACCACTAAAAAAAAAAAAAAAAGGGGCTCCAGAAATGCTCGCAGCTCCCCAAATTCACCCAACGCTTTCTTTGCTCCTGCTGTTTCCCCAACCTGAAATGCCCTTCTTCCCTATACCATTTGGTGAAAACCCAGCCCCTTCTCCAAGGTCCCCTCAAGTTCCTCTTCCTCCAGGAAGCCTTTCCTGATATGTTTGCACCGTCTCCGGAGCCAGATTTTAGTTTTCTGTCTCCTGAGGTCTTGGTTACTTTCAGTCTCGATCCTGCTCTGTATTATGTCTTGGCTTTGTCTGATTTGAAACTAAGCTTTTGCCATTGTCTCTGGCTCAGCTCAGCCCTGAGACAAGACACTCCCCACCCCACCCCCCCAAAAAAGATGTTTTCTGATTACTAAGTAAATACACGTTTATATAGAAAATCCGGAAAATACAGAAAAACACAAGGCGGAAAATTAACCCCCCTGTAATCGTTGTACCCAGAGAGTAACAGTCCTCCTGTTCTGTGGAGCTGTATTTCCTTCCCGAGTTTTTATATGTGGACTTAAAAAGACACACTGATTTGTGAAATGCGTTATTTCATTTAACAGACCACATGTCTCTAAGGTATAGTTTCTTTTGTGGACATGATAACTCTTCACCAGTTCTACAGTAACATTTACTGAGCATTGCTCTGCATTTACTGAGCACCTACTGTGTGCCAGGCCCCATGCTCTGCTTTAATCCTTAGAACAGCCCTGGGAGTGGAAAATCATTATCCCCATTTTACAGATGAGGAAACTGAGGCTCAGAGAGGCCGAGGCACTTGCCCAAGGTCACAGACGTTCTAGGTGGCAGAGTTGGAATTACAGGTGCCAAGTGACTGCAGAGTTCTGGCCCTCACCCATCAGGCTACAGATTCTCTCCCCAGAAAAGGCTTATATGACAACCGCAATTTCACTTTACTTTTGGAATTCACAGACTTCTGGAAGCCCAGTTACAAGCCCCCAAGTCCCTGTCCCCCAGGGACAGAAAACCCTGGGTTCGAACCGCAGCACTTCACCTCTTGGTTGTGTGGCCTTGGACAGGTTAGGCCCCTCTCTGAGCCTCAGTTTCCTTATCTGTGCAATGGAGAGAATCACTCGTATCCTGCAAGGGCCATGAAGGGCACAAGAAATCACCCAGGTAACATGCCCAAAACACTGGGCTCTCAATAGCAGCTCACCCCACAAAGGTGTCCCCAGGAGGTGTCCACCAGGCTGACGCAGGTGAAATGCTATCATGAGGCTCAGGCCCTGCTTAGGTGAGAACAGCAAAGCCCTTTCATGAGTCCCGCCTTCCTGATGTTACAAAGCCTCCCCAAAGCCGGGGAGCAGGGGGATTTCCAGATAAGGTGTCAACCCAAGGCTGGGATGGCAAAAACAGAGCCATTTAAAACCTGCACTGGCTTCTGCCCCCTAGGTGGGGCCCTGGAGGGTGAGACCAGCATTTGGCCAACAAGTGCTTGTCCAGCCCTCTTTGTCCATTCTACCCCACCCCCTCCTTTTCTCCCCTCCACCCCTTACCGCGCTTCACTCCCCTTCATGGAGGCCTTGCTTGTGCCAGGCCTTGCTCCCCTGGCTGCAGGCGCCCCATCTTCCTGTCCGCCACTCGCATATGCCATCTCACGAGTCCCATCACCAACCCCCGTGTCTGGCACATAGTAGAGGTCAATCAATATTTGTGCAATGAAATGGACAGATGAAGTCATAGCAAGGACAAAACCCAACCTGTAGTGGGCGTCAGAGGGTCCACTGGGCAGGGGTCGCTGAACAACAGACAGATGTTGTTGGGGCCACAGCAGGGGGGCTTGGCTGGGGCTGGCAGGATCCAGAAGCCCCCCAAGGCAGCTCCTCTAGACCAACGCTCTCAGCATGTTTGCTGAGCACCAACTGTGTGCCTGGTACCAAGCCTCTGATCTCTCTGGAAGTATTCTCACATACATTGAGGCTTCTTGGCCCAGGAGACCCCGAATCGCTGCTTTCCCTCTCTCTGTCTCAATTTTTTCATCTGCAAAATGGGTGTAGAGAGAGGTTACTATTTTGTAGGGCTCCTTGTTCCTGCCTCTCAGGTGCCCTGTGGTTATGGTCCAGTCAAGGGGTTGAGGCCGTCCAGGCTTTGCGGGCCTGGAGTTTTATGTAATTTGGAAGACCCTCCTTACAAAAAACAAAGCAAAAAAAGTTTGTCATTGAGTGGATTCAGACTCATGCTCCATAGGGTTCCGAAGGAGCAGCTGGTGGATTTCAGCTGCTGACCTTTTGGTTAGGAGCCCAGCTCTTAACCACTGCACCACCAGGGCTCCTCTTTACAAAAATAAACAAAAACAAAGCCATTGCCATCAAGTCAATTCCAACTCACAGTGACCCTGTAGGACAGACCAGAACTGTCCCCTGGGTTTCCCAAGGAGCGGAGCTGGTAGATTCGGACTGCCAACCTTTTGGTTAGCAGCTGAGTTCTTAAGCACTACCACATCAAAAAGGTGCAGAAAATTAGACACACTATAGGTTTGGCTTGGAAAGGGGTCTGAAGAAAGAGATCCAGGGAGGGGCACTGACGTTTAAACTCCCCTCCAGTTTACTAAACATTTTCCTCTGATCCTCCCAACAGCCCTGCAGGGGCAGCTCCAGGCCCCTTTCACAGATGAAGACCTCGAGAGAGGAGTTATCAGTGTCATCACTTCAAAGGCGCTGAGAATGAGGCCCCTACAGGTAGCAAATGCGAAGCCAGCTGGAGGCGAGACCCTGTGGATGCCTGGCCTGTGCGGTAAACAAGCTTGTTGTTGTGTTCCCGGGACAATGGTAACTTTGTTACCCCGTCACCCCTCCACCCATCCAAAGCCTCCCCTGCAGGGCTCCTGGCTTGGGGGCTCGGCACCCTCCCCACCCCAGGGCTAGTCCGGCCTCAACCTTTCTTGACTTCTCCTCCTTGGCGAGGTTGTGGGCACTGTCTCATCCGGGCCCCCACGTGGGCCGCCCGGTGCCTAATCGCCCCCTATTTTCCCGCGGTCGCGAGTCTCAGGGCGGGAGGGGGGCTGCGGTTGAAGCCTGCACAGGGGCGGGAGGGAGGCGGGCAGGGTGGAGAAAAGCCCCCAGGCTTTGGTTCGGGGTGCTTGATGCTGGCTCTAGCCCAAGCCTCAGCTTCCACCTGTGTGAAACGGATTTAAAAAGTCCAGACTCCTGAAGGTGCCCGCACAGAAAGTACGACGTTTTGAGCGCTGAAATCACTTACCATGAAGCCAGTCATTTCATTCTCCCTGTGCCTCAGTTTCTTGTTCGGGAAAATAAACATGAAAAAGCCCCGATCCCTTAGGACTTTTTTGAGGACGAAGCGAGGCGATCCGTGGCACGAGCCTTGATTGATCTACACAGACCCAGATGAAGTTACCGGGGCCTCCACAAACATTCATTTCTCTGGGCCTGCTGGGTGCACGGCCTCATGCTGGGCGCAGGGAAAAGAGCAGCGCAAGGGACAAAACAAGCTTGCAGATTAGCGGAATCAGAGAAGGTAAACAACAGATCACACTTGTAGCAGCTCTGTTGCCACTCCTGCCTCAGTCTTCTCATCTGAGCAATGGGGCAGGGGAGGCCGCTCCCTGGGGCGGGGGGAAGGGCGGGGACGGGACGGGTCTGGGCCTGGGGGCCTCGGGTCCCGGCGGGCGGGGGTCGAAGCGGGGTGGGTGAACTAGAGGCCCCAGAGCGCCGGGCCGGCCGGGGCCGGGTGGAGGGCTGCGGGGGGCGGTCGGGTCCGGGCAGGCCCTGGGGTCGGGGCGGGGCCCGAGGGGCGGGGAGAGGGCGGGTCCCGGCGGGCCTGTACGGTCCCTCGCCGGCAGCAGAGCCGCAGACAATACGCTACCCGGCTCGCGAGCCCCGGACGCAGCCGCCGCCTCCGGTGCCACCGCCGCGAGGTAAGTCTGAGCCCCGGGCGCCCCGGCCGTGCTCGGTGCCCCGCTGGCATCCGCCCCTGCGCCCGGCCAGAGTCCGGCGGGTGGCCGATGGGGGCCGTGGCCCAGGCTTTTCCGACCTGAGAAGTGTCGGGTGTGTCTGCGGGGCGACGTCTCGGGACCCCGGATTCGCAGCGCCCCCTCTCTGGCTTGGGACTCTGGGTACTGTCATCCGACTGCGCCACCCTGCAGGCCTCAGTTTCCGCATCTGAGCAGTGGGGTGACGCCCCTGCGCCCGGTCGCTAACGCACCACCTGGCTGCGCGGCCTCCCTAGGCCGGGCTCTGATCTCGGGGTGCCTTGGCGGGGGGGAGGAGGGGCCAAGGGCACGGAGTCGGATCCCAGCCCAGGGCCGTGCCGGCAGAGACCCGGTGTCTACTAAAAAAGGGAAGATGGCGTCGGACACCTGTCCCCGCCGGGACCCGAGGCACCCCGAGCCGCCGCAGACCTGCAGAGGCGACGAGCCAGGCTTGATTATGGCACACGGGAAAGCCCGGAACAGGGGCTGCCACCGGAGCCGGGGCGGCCGCCGCCCGCACCTGCCCACGCCCCCAGCACAGGTGCTTCCGCGGGCGGAGCTGGGGCGCGAACCCGGCGTGGGGGCCTGGCCTTGTTTTGTCAACACAGAGCCACGGGCTCTCGCGCGCTTAGCATTTGAATGGCCGAAGCGGCACGTTCCGTCCAGTGGCCCGGGAGGGGGTCCCCGCTGCCTGCTATGCGCGGCCACAACAAGCCCTGGCCGGCTGGGGACTTGTTGCACTTTCGCAGTCTGGCTTTGGACTCCTGCTTGCGAATCGGCTGTGTAAACCATTAATTGCTACTTTGATATTCGCTGGAATGATCCACCCCAGGAGGGAGGTGTTGTTTTTGTTGTTGCTGGCGTTGGAACATTTTCTGAGCACCTGCTGTGGCCGGTGCCCGTGCATGTGGCTTTCTCTGGTAATCCTCGCTCCAGTTCCCCTAGGAGGGGACACTGTTAGCCTCATCGTTCTCGCATTAGTAAGGGGCAGTTGAGCCCGGCGCTAGGTCTGGTAGGGCAGGAAGCTCCTAACGGCGGTGCTGGCCGCCTGCAAGGACAGGAAGCCTCATTTTACAGATGGAGAAACCCAGAGGGGAATCCCAGAACGCCTTACGATTGCTCGAGCTCAGAGCCCAGAACTCTGATTGCTCGAGCTCAGAGCCCAGAACTCTTTCCTGGAAGTCAGGCCAAGCCTGCCTGCACTCTCCACTTTCCAGCTGTGTGGCCTTGGACAGGCTGCTGCACCTCCCTGAGCCTCAGTTTTCTCATTCTGTAAACCGGGGATGGTGGTAATACCATATTCTAAAGGAGGGAAGAACACCCGCCCACGTGTTGGTGGCTGTCAGTGATTCCTCTAGGGTCACCATTCACCCTTTCTCCATTTACGTTGAGTTTCTTGAGCACTTTGGCCTGCTCTTGGAATAAATTCTCAGGAGTGGCACAGTTTAATCTCTTGGTAAAGAGTGAGGTACAGTGGATCTGAGACACTGGTGGGCCCCCTCTCCCTAGGCCCTCCAGGGAAAGGCAGCCACGGGAGCCTTCTGCTGGGCCTGGATTTCACTGGCGCTGGGGCAGGTGTGAGCTGCCTGGCTGTTACTGCTCCCTGCTCCTCCCACGTCTCATCAATTGCCCACTCTTCTCTCCTTCTCACTGAGGATGTGAGAATTGAAAACTATCTTCTGGACTTTAAGGTCATGGACTTGTATAGTTGTGGTTTCTTCACACCTTGCCTGTGTTAGGTTTTACAATTTTTCTTTATTTTTGCTATTTTTAAAAAATGTTTAAAGTATCTGGGGAGACTGGCGAGTTTTAGGTAGCTAGCAGGAATAGTAACAGGGCGTTGGTGGTCTAGCGGTAGAGTTCTTGCCTTCCATGCAGGAGATTCCTGGCTAGTAAGCCTTGTGTACAGCCACCACTCTTCTGTCGTGAAGGCATGTGTGTTGCTAGAATGCTAAACAGGGTTCAGTGGAGCTTCTAGACTAATAAGACAGACTAGGAAGAAAGGCCTGGTGATCTCTTCCGAAAATTAGCCAGTGAAAACCCTCGGGCTCACAAAGGACTGACCTGCAGTTGACCTTGGGGATGGCGTGGGACCAGGCAGTGTTTCGTTCTGTTGTGCACGGGGTCACGGTGAATTGCAGGCAGCCAACAACAACAACCAGGTACAATAACAGATAAATGACATCTGGATTCACCGAGCTGTTAGCAGGTCTTTTTTTCACTTCTGGTCGTCTCTCTTGAAACAAGCGAAGGGTGGTAACTGGGAGAGTTTGATCCATCAGTGAGCTTTGAAGCTGAAGCAGCCAGCAGCATTTTTCCCTGTCCTTGGAAAGTATCCTGTTTTTAGCATTAAGTTTGTGGACAATTAATGGCTTCTTGCTTCCCCTGCCTCGGACTTAGTGGATCTCAGAACAATTCCGAGCAGCGATGAGGAAGCTCTTGGGTTTTGTTGGCGGCAGCCTCCAGGAAGCTGACAGTGGGGTCTGCAGTGGCCATGTGCACCCGCTTCCTCGGCCTCCCTTTGTCCTCCAGGGCTGGGCCCTGGGAGCAGCACAGACTGTCAGCAAACCAGTGCAGGGACCCAGGTTCCTGGTTGGCTCAGAGGTAGGCGGGAGAGAGGGCAGGCGTGGTGGCTAGGGTGCAGGCCGGGTGGTAGGCGGGCAGCTGATTTTCCTAGTGTCAATACAGGGATGTGACAATACAAAACACTCTCCGGCCTCACCAGGCATCGCACACAGAACCTGTTTTTCCTGAGGTGGGAGAAAACATGGTGCCTACCTGGTCACCCGGATAGACAGCAAAACTCAGGGGCGAAGGAGGAAGCCCACCTGGTTATTTCAAGGAGGGCCACTGTCACTTGAATTTTTTAAATTGAGGGGTTTTGACACTTTGTTGCCCTCAGCAAATTGCATTTTTTAATTTTACTTGTTTTTTTAACTTTATTTAAATGGAGATGTATAGAATGTTATCTTTTACGTCTAGCCTTTTTCCTTATGTTTGTAAGAATCGTACTGTGACGGTTAATGTTATATGTCAACTTAGCTAGGCCATGGTTCCCAGTATTGTGTAATTGTTCTCCATTTTATGAACTGATGTAATTGTCCTCCATTTTGTGGTATCGTGTCATTATTCTCCATTTTATGTGTAGTAAATCCTAAACCTCCGTATGTTAATGGGGCAGGATTAACATGGGGTGTATCTTGAGTCGTGCCCTTACTAAAGGGCACAACTCAAGTCGTGGCCTTACTCAAGTCACTGCCTTGAAGTATGTGCTGTAAGGGGAGTTTCCTTGAGGTTGGGACTTGCATCCAATATATGCGGAAGCACTGGCAGAGTTCTTGGTCTGGATCCTGCATCCAGCTCATCATTATCTGACTTTGGGTTCTTGGGACTTGAGCCAGCAGCCTGCTGTCTGACCTGCTGATTCTGGGATTCGCCAGCTTCTGCAGCCCAGTGAGCCAGCAGCCTGCTGTCTGACCTGTTGATTCTGGGATTCGCCAGCTTCTGCAACCCGGTGATCCAGAAGCCTGCTGTCTGACCTGCTGATTCTGGGATTCACCAGCTTCTGCAGCCCGGTGATCCGGAAGCCTGCTGTCTGACCTGCTGATTCTGGGATTCACCAGCTTCTGCAGCCCAGTGAGCCAGCAGCCTGGTGTCTGACCTGTTGATTCTGGGATTCGCCAGCTTCTGCAACCTGGTGAGCCAGCAGCCTGCTGTCTGACCTGCTGATTCTGGGATTCACCAGCTTCTGCAGCCCGGTGAGCCAGCAGCCTGCTGTCTGACCTGTTGATTCTGGGATTCGCCAGCTTCTGCAGCCCGGTGAGCCAGCAGCCTGCTGTCTGACCTGCTGATTCTGGGATTCACCAGCTTCTGCAGCCCGGTGAGCCAGCAGCCTGCTGTCTGACCTGTTGATTCTGGGATTCGCCAGCTTCTGCAACCCGGTGAGCCAGCAGCCTGCTGTCTGACCTGCTGATTCTGGGATTCACCAGCTTCTGCAGCCCGGTGAGCCAGCAGCCTGCTGTCTGACCTGCTGATTCTGGGATTCACCAGCTTCTGCAGCCTGGTGAGCCAGCAGCCTGCTGTCTGACCTGTTGATTCTGGGATTCACCAGCTTCTGCAACCCGGTGAGCCAGCAGCCTGCTGTCTGACCTGCTGGTTCTGGGATTCACCAGCTTTTGGAGCCCAGAGATCCAGAAGCCTACTGTCTGACCTGCTGATTCTGGGATTTGCCAGCTTCTGCAACCCGGTGATCCAGAAGCCTGCTGTCTGACCTGCTGATTCTGGGATTCACCAGCTTCTGCAGCCCAGTGAGCCAGCAGCCTGCTGTCTGACCTACTGATTCTGGGATTCGCAGCTTCTGCAGCCCAGTGATCCAGAAGTCTGCTGTCTGACTTGCTGGTTCTGGGATTCACCAGCTTCTGGAACCTGGTGAGCCAGCAGCCTGCTGTCTGACCTGCCAGTTAGGGATTCAGCGGCTCCTGTAACCATGTGAATCAGGAGAAGCCTGTAACCCAATGCTTGACCCACGGATTTGGGACTTGGCAGCCTCCGCAAGGGAGCCGTTTCCTTGAGATCAATGTGTCTACCTGTCTATACGTGTCATTGGTTTTGTTTCTCTAGAGAACCTAGTCTAAGACACATGCGGATTCTGGAATGGGACTATTTCATTTTTACTCGTATATAACAATCTATTATTAAAAAACAAACAACCCATTTTATGTGTTATTTCTACTGTTGGTACATATTTGGGTTATTTCCAGTTTGAAGATATACGAAATAGTGCTGCTCTGAGCATTCTTGTCCAAGGTGACCTTAGGTACCCATTTTTGTTGTGTATGTACCCAAGAGTGAGATTGCTGGGTCACAGAGTATGTATCTCAAGCTTTAGGAGCTACTACCAAAGAGCATTTAAAAGTGGTTGTAAGTTGGCAAATTGCCTGGGTGTCTGTGGCCCAGGGCGTAGAAGACAGGGGCCTGATTTGAGGGAGAGTTGAAATTCTCCATGTTCAGTCAATAGTATAGCATTAAGAAATACCCAAGCTCTGACCAGGGTGCACCTCTCCCCTCCTCTGTACTCCAGGTTCATTGACTAAAGCTGCCTAATAGTAAGCACTTACTGTATACCATCCATGCAGTGTCTCACCTTGTTCTCATGTCTACTCTTTAGTATTAGTATCTGAGTGCTGCCCCAACAAACTACCACAAACCAGATGGTTGAAAACAATAGGAATTCAGTCTCTCACAGTTCTGAAGGCCAAAAGTCCAAGATCAAGGTGTTTGCAGGGCTGTGCTCCTGCTGAAGTCTCTGGGGCTGGGTCCTTCCTCGCCTCTTCCAGCTTCTGGTGGCTTCAGAAGTTTCTTCGCTTAGAGAATCATCCCCCCAGTCTTTGCCTGTACTTCATGGGGCCTCCTCCTCTTCTCCCTGTCTCTCCTGAGCCTCATGTCCCTCTCTCCTTCATTGTAAGGGCACCACTCATTGGATTTAGGGCTCACCCTAAATCCTGGATGATCTCAGGACCTTTAATTACGGCTGCAAAGACCCTATTTCCAAATAAGGTTGCATTCACATGTTCCCAGCGGTTAGGACTTGGACATAGCTTTCTGGGGGACACAGGTTTAACCCACTACTCCTTTCCAGTGGGGGCTCTTACTTCTGCCCTTGACAGGAAGTGAATCCAAGGCCCAGAGAGGATGTGTGTCCTGTGCAGGGTCCCCAGTGATTGTGCTCTGAGCACGGCGCCCATTCAACCCCATCCCTCATTCTGACTGCTTCCCAGTAGCCTGACTGGGTCTCCTGGGCTGTCCCTGTCACCTTGCCTGCTTTCACAGGTCCCTGCTCTGCTGGGTCACACAGGCTCCCAGTCTGCTGGGCAGACAGACAGGTAAACATTTAACGAGATCATAATGGCTAAGTGCCCAATCCAGGGCTGTTTACCCAAAGTGCTAGGACAACACAGATGAGGAGCAATCAGTCTGCCCCTGGGAGGGTGGGGAGGTGGAGAGGAGGTGACTTCTGGGCTGGGCCTGAAGGAGGAAGCAGCGGCTGTCCCCCAGGCAGAGAAAGGGTGTGTAAAGTTAGGGATGGGGCCAGGCCCCATGGAGCTGAGGGCTTTGTCTGAGGAGGAAGTGGAGAACCTCTGAGGGTGGGGACTGGACTGGGGGTATGCCATGATCCCCTGAGGTCCAGAAAACTGAGGAAGGCAGGAGACCCCAGCATCTGCCTAACACAGCCTTCTAGCTACTCCTCGGCTCTAACATTTCTCCAGGACTTATTTTAAATGCGTGCTTTTTTGATAAAGGCTGCAGACCCAGGCGGTGACATCCTGGAATTACGTTTCTAATGGTGATAACATAAGCACAGGGTCCCCCTCTTCGTTATCTAGTGCGGCTGTAACAGAAATACCACAAGTGGGTGGCTTTAATGAGCTGAATTTTATTTTTTCACAGTTAGGTGGCTAGAAGTCCAAATTCAGGGTGCCAGCTCTACGTGAAGGCTCTCTGTCAGCTCTGGGGGAAGATCCTTGTCTCTTTCCAGCTTTTGCTCCTAGGTTCCTTGGCAGTCATGTGGCGTGTATGTTCACCTCTGTTCACGCTTGCTTACTTAATCTTTTATATTTTAGAAAAGATAGATTTAAGACACACCTTATACTAATACTTCCTCGTTAACACAACAAAGAAAACCCATTTCTAAATGGGATTATAACCACAGGTAGATTAAAAAAACCAAACCCGTTGCCATTATAGAGTGGATTCCGACTCATAGCGACCCTATTAGGTCAGAGTGGAATTGGCCCACAGAGTTTCCAAGGAACAGCTGGTGGGTTCAAACTGCCAGCCTTTTGGTTAGCAGCCGAGCTCTTAACCACTGGGCCACAGGGTTAGGATTTACAACACATGTTTTTGGGGAACACGTGTTGTTCCCCAAAAACATGTGTTGTCCCTAACAGGGTCACTGGGGACAAGGTCGTGGCTCATGCAGAATGTGGCCTTTCAGGCCCCCTCCACCCCACCTGTTTGGTGTTCATTTGATTGAATTGGTTTAAAACCAAGCTTGAAATCAGCCTCCAGGAGCATTATTGCTCTGTTATGTTTCCTGCCTGGGGTTTGAGTTGTTTGATATATGTCTGAGCAGGAAAGGACCAAAATCACTCCCCTAACTCTTGTTTTGCAAATGAGAAGTTAGGGGCCCAGAGGGGCTAAGAAATTTGTCCAAAGTCACACAGCCAGCCAAAGCTCAGCTGGGCAGGAGCCCCGGTGTTCGGCTAGCTGACTGCCCCTTGGCATAGCCGATGTTACCAAGGCAGGGCCCTGACCTCAGCCCCTCACCGCTGCTTGTCTGGGTCTGCACCAGATTAGAGAGTTGGGATTGCTTTCTTTGAAGAAAGAGAAACATACATTAAACCAGACCACACACTTGTAGAGACACAGATACAGTAAAGCCTGCAAAAGCCAGAACCTATGTAAGGCAGATACCTGTCAGAGAAGGAAAACTAAAATATTTTCCACTAAAATGAGCAATAGAAAAGTGGTAAGGCTATACTTTGTCAAAGGTGGAAAACTTGTGAGACTCGGAAAAACAAGGTAGTCCTGTTGAGTTCCAGCTCTCGCAGGTTTCACTGTATCAAAAAAACCAAACCTGTTGCCAGTGAGTCGATTCCGACTCAGAGCGATCCTATAGGACAGAGTAGAACTCCTCCATAGGGTTTCCAAGGCTGTAATCTTTACAGAAGCAGACTGCCACATCTTTCTCCCTGGGAGCGCTGGAGAATTCAAACTGCCGACCTTTCGGTTAGCAGCCAAGAGCTTAACTACTGTGCCACCAGGGCTCCTTTCTCTACAGATGTCATTGTTGTTAGGTGCTGTCTAGTTGGTTCCAACTTATAGCGACCGTATGTACACAGAATGAAACATTGCCCGATCCTGCGCCATCCTCACAATTGTTGTTATGCTTGAGCTCATTGTTGCAGCCACTGTGTCCATCCACCTCCTTGAGGGTCTTCCTCTTTTCTGCTGACCCTGTACTCTGCCAAGCATGATGTCCTTCTCCAGGGACTGATCCCTCCTGACAACATGTCCAAAGTATGTAAGACACAGTCTCACCATCCTTGCTTCTAAGGAGCATTCTGGTTGCACTTCTTCCAAGATAGATTTGTTCGTTCTTTTGGCAGTCCATGGTATATTCAATATATTTCTCTACAGGTGTACCTGACAAAAAGGAAATAGCAACTCTTTCTCACTCTGGGCGTTATCCTCCAACCACAGACACAGACATGTCTGCTTCTTAGTACAAGTACCTAAAGGGTCCCAGTGAAATCTGGGAACATTGGAGATCTGAGAATAGCTGCTTATTTAGGTCTTGCCTCTTTGTAATGCTCTGAGAGTTTCCGAAGGGTTTTGGAGTTTGAAATCTCATTTAATCTTCACCACAGCCCTGAGGGTTGGGTCATACTTTTATCTTTGTCTTGCAGTTGAGGAAATGGCACATCAGAGAGCTGAAGTAACATGCCTAGGGTCCCACAGCACAAGGTCCCTCAAGTCAACACATGTATTGATTGTTGGGGCCTGGGATGGGGCATGATAACTGCATTTACTCATACAAGTAGTTATGTATTCATCATCAGAAATTCAAAATGATAAGTGCAAAGGGCTAATGGACTACAACTGCCACAGCCTCCACCATACTGAGTCCAGTACAACTAGATGGTGCCCGGCTACCACCACCAACTGCTCTGACAGGGATCACAATAGAGGGTCCGGGACAGAGCTGGAGAAAAATGTAGAAGAAACTCTATCTCACAAAAAAAGACCAGACTTATTGGTCTGATAGAGACTGGAGAAACCCCAAGAGTATGGCCCCTGGACACCGTTACAGCTAAGTGATGAAGTCACTCCTGAGGTTCACCCTTCAGCCAAAGATTAGACAGGGCCATAAAACAAAACAAGACTAAAGGGGCACACCAGCCCAGGGGCAAGGATAAAAAGGCAGGAGGGGACAGGAAAGCTGGTAATAGGGAACCCAAGGCTAAGAAGGGAGAGTGTTGACATGTCATGGGGTTGGTAACCAATGTCACAAAACAATATGGGTACTAACTGTTTAATGAGAAGCTAGTTTGTTCTGTAAACCTTCATCTGAAGCACAATAATAACAAAAAAAATTCAAAATTATAGATGCAACTAAGGTCTGTTCCTTCATCCCTTGTCAGTTGCACCCATCAATTCCATCATCCTCTCCAGAGGTAACCACTGTTGTCAGTTTGACATGTTGCCTTCTATTCATTTATGTTCACGTGTAACTTATACGTAAACACACATATTGAAGCATAAACATTTGCATAAATAGCGTCACTGAACGAGTTGTTCAGCATCTTGCTCTTGCCCCTCAGTGAGACGCCTTGACATCTTTCCATGTTGAAACACAGTGACCCACCTCACTGCTGTTACCTGTTCCTTAGACCTCACCTTAGGGATACATGGATTGGTTTACTCGTTTCCTTATTGATGGCATCAAGATTATTTCTGATTTTTTCAGTATTAAAAACAGTACTCAGTATTTATTGAGTTTTCACTCAGCTTGGTGCTGTGCTGAGTGCTTTACCTAGATTATCCTGTTTAATCCTCATGGCAGAAACCTCCCAACAAAAAAAGGTCCTGGGCCAGATGGCTTCACTGGGGAATCTTACCAAATACTTAGAAAAAACTTGACACCAGTACTATTTAAACTCTTTCCAGAGATAGAGAAGGAAGGAATACCTCTTAATTCATTCTTTTACTTATTGTACTTTAGGTGCAAGTTTACAAATCAAGTCAGTCTCTCATACAAAAAGCTATACACACCTTGCTGTGTACTCCTAGTTGCTCTCTTCCTAATGAGACAGCACGTTCCTCCTTTCTACCCTGTATTCCCTGTGTCCATTCAACCAGCTCCTGTCCCCCTTTCAATTCATTCTATGAAGCAAACATAACTCTGGTACTCAAAACTAGACAAAGACACTACAAGGAAAGAAACCTGTAGGCCAATATCTCTTATGAATATCGATGCAAAAATCCTCAACAAAATACTAGAGAACAGAATCCAACAGCGTGTTCAAAGAGTCATACACGTGACCAAGTGGTTTTATTCCAGGAATGCAGGAATGGTTCAACATTAGAAAATCACTCTACATAGTACACCATATCAAAAGAACAAAAGAAAAGACCGTGTGATCATGTCTATGAATGCAGAAAAAGCATGTGATAAAATACAACACCCTTTCTTGATGAAAACCCTCAAGAGGATTGGAATAGAAGGGAAATTCATCAATATGGTTCAGGGCACATATGAAAAGCAACAGCCAACATTATACTTAAAGGAGAAAGACTGAGAACTTTCCCCTTGAAATCGGGAATAAGACAAGGGTGCTCTCTCTCACCACTTCTATTCAATATTGTGTTAGAAGTCCTAGCCAGAGCAATGAGACAAGAAAAAGAAATAAAGGGTATCCAGATTGGAAAAGAAAAAGTAAAATTCTCTCTATTCACGAATAATATGATCCTGTATAGAAAATTCCAGAGTCCATAATAAATCTTCTAGAGCTATAATAGAGGAATTTAGCAAAGTTGCAGGGTGCAAGGTCAACAAACAAAAGTCAGTTGGATTTCTAAACACCAGCAGTGAGAAATCTGAAAGGGAAATTCAGGAAACAATTCCGTTTATAATAGCTTCTAAGAGAATACCTAGGAATAAATTTAACCTGGGACATGAAGGACATACAATGAAAACTATAAAACTGCTGGAAGAGATTAAAGAAGATGTGAATAAAGGAAAGATGTTCCACGTTCATGGATTGCAAGACTTAATATTGTTAAGATGTCTGTACTACCCAAAGTGATCTATAGATTCAATGCAATCTCTGTTGAAATTCTAACAGCCTTCTTTACAGAAATAGAAAAATCAACCCTCGACTTCATATGGAATGGCAAGAGGCCCCAAATAGCTAAAGCAATGTTGAAACAGAAGAACAAAGTAGGAGGACCCACACTTCCTGATTTTAACACATACTATATATATATATATATATATATATATATATATATATATATATATATATATATATATATATATATATATATTTTTTTATAAACCCTGGTAGCGTAATGGTTAAGTGCTATGGTTGCTCAGCAGTTTGAATCCACCAGGCATTCCTTGTAAACCCTATGGGGCAGTTCTACTCTGTCCTATAGAGTCTGTCATGGATTGAATTGGGTCCCCCCAAAAATATGTGTCAACTTCGTTAGGCCGTGATTCCCAGTATTGTGTGGTTATCCTCCATTTTGTGATTGTAATTTTATGTTGAGAGGATTAGGGTGGATTGTAACACCACCCTTACTCAGTCACCTCCCTGATCCAAGGTAAAGGGAGTTTCCCTGGGGTGTGGCCTGCACCATCTTTTATTTCACAAGAGATAAAGGGAAGCTAGCAGAGCGTTGGGGACCTCATACCACCAAGAAAGCAGCACCAGGAGCAGAGCGTGTCCTTTGGACCTGGGGTCCCTGTGCCTAAAAAGCTCCTTAACCAAGGGAAGATTGAGGACAAAGACCTTCCTCCAGAGCCGACACAGAGAGAAAGCCTTCCCCTGGAGGAGACACCTTGAATTTGGACTTTTAGCCTACTTTACTGTGAGGAAATAAATTTCCCTTTGTTAAAGCCATCCGCTTGTGGTATTTCTGTTACGGCAGCGCTAGATGACTAAGACAGGGTTGCTGCGAGTTGGAATTGACTCGATGGTAATGGGTATACAGTTGTAGTAATCAAACAACCTGGTAGGGTTTAACAATAGACAGACCAATGGAATAGAATTGGGAGTCCAGAAATATACCCACACTTCTGTGGTCACCTGATTTTTGAGAAGGGTGCTAAGTCCATTCAATGGGGAAAGAAGAGCCTCTTCAGTGAATGTTGCTGGGAAAACTGGATTTCCACACGGAGAAAAATGAAACAGGGTCCGTGCCTCACACCATACCAAAAAAAAAAACAAATTCAAAATGGATTAAGGACCTAAATGTGCAAACTAAAACCATAAAATTCTTAGGAAAAAAAGCAGGGCAATACTGTCAGGCCTAGCTTTTAACAATGGATATCTAATATAATAACGAAAGTACGAACAGCAAAAGACAAAATAAATGGGACCTCATAAAAAATAAAAAACTTTTGTTCATCAAAAGACTTCACTAAAAAAGTATAAAGACAAGCTACCAACTTGGAGGATATCCTTGGACAAGATTCTAATAACCAAAATACATATATAACTTCCACAACTTAACAACAAAAGGATGAATAACCCAATCATAAAATAGGCAAAAGACTTGAATAGACATTTCACCAAAGAGGACATTCAACTGGTCACTAAACACAAGAAAAGATGCTCAGTGTCACTAGACATCAGAGAGATGCAAATTAAAACCACAAGAAGATACCATTTCGCTCCCACTAGAATACTGTTATGGATTGAATTGTGTCCCCCCAGAATGTGTGTCAACTTGGCTAAGCCTTGATTCCCAGTATTGTGTGATTGTCCACCATTTTGTCATCTGATATGATTTTCCTATGTGTTATAAATCCTACCTCCATGGTGTTAACGAGGCAGGATTAGAGGCAGTTATGTTAATGAAGCAGGACTCAGTCTACAAGATTAGATTTTATCTTGAGTCAGTTCCTTTCAGATACGAAAGAGAGAAGCAAGCAGAGGGGCAGGGGAGCCTCATATCACCAAGAATGAAGAGCTGGGAGCAGAGTGTGTTCTTTGGACTAAAAGTCCCTGTGCTGAGAAGCTCCTAGACAAGGGAAAGATTGATGACAAGGACCTACCTTCCCCAGAGCTGATCAAGAAAGCCTTCCCCTGGGGCTGGCACCTTGAATTTGGACTTCTAGCCTCCAAGACTGTGAAAGAATACATTTCTCTTTGTAAAGCCATCTACTTGTGGTATTTCTGTTATGGCAGCACTAGATGACTAAGACAGATGGCTTAGATTAAAAACATAAAGTAACAAATGATGGTGAAGATGTGAGGAAACTGGAACCCTTAGCCATTGCTGATGAGAACGCAAAATGGTAGAGCCCTTGTGGAAAACATGGTGGTTGTTGCTGAAAAAACTAAAAGTAGAACTACCATAAGTATGACCCAGCAATTCCATTTCTAGGTATATCACCTAAGGATTTGAAAGCAGAGACTCAAACAGAGACTTGTACACCAATGCCCATTGCAGCACGATTCCCAAGAGCCAAAAAGTGGAAACAACCGAAATGCTCATCAGCAGATGGATGGATAAGCAAGATGTGGTCCATACATGCAATGGAATATTAGTCACCCAGTAGGATCAATGAAGTCTTGATACATGCTACAACATGGATGGAGCTGGAAGACAGTATGCTGAGTGAAATAAGTCAACTGTAAAAGGACACAAATACTGTAAGACCTCAGTTACATAAAATGACAAGAAAAGGCAAATGTATAGTGACCGAAGTTTATTAATGGTTACAGGGGCAGGAGGGATGGGAAAAGTGGGAGTTAACAGTGATGGAAAAGTCTCATTAAGAGTAGGGTCGCAGAGCCAATTGTGTAATTGCTGTCAACAAGTTGTACACCTGTAAAAAGTGGAATTGGCAGAAGTTGTGTGATAAGATATATTTACAACAGAGACAAAAAAGAGTCGCTGCTGAGGCCGCTTATGTACAACCAAAAACCTCCTGGGATTTGGTTTCTTGGTTTACAAGCTTAGGATCATGGTTACTTGGGTTGTTGTGTTGTTGTTAGGTGCCATCAAGTCGGTTCCAACTCATAGTGACCCTTTGTACTACAGAACGAAACACTGCCCGGTCCTGCGCCATGCTCACAATCGTTATGCCTGAGCCCATTGTTACAGCCATTGTGTCAATCCATCTCGTTAAGGGGCCTCCTCTTTTTTGCTGACCCTGTACTTTACCAAGCGTGATGTCCTTCTCCAGGAACTGATCCCTCCTGATAACATGTCCAAAGTATGTAGTATGTAGTTATTTGGCCTAATAACATGTTTAGTGATTTTGTTTTACCTCCTAGTTCTTTGCATAGTTAAAAGCTTGCCATCAAAGGCACAATTGGTTTCTTTACCTGGAGCAACGGAGGAAGCAGAAGAGTCAAGAGTAGGAGGAAGAAATGAAATGTGGGGATGATTGCCCTCGTGAGCAATGGCCTCCTTTACCAGGAGAAGAGCTGGATGAAGCCTGGCTACCATTACTGAACATTTTGATCAAAAATTCTACAGAAGAATATTGATAAAAGGGGGAAAATGCAGAACAGTTTCAAATTCTCCTGGACTCCAGACTTCCTGGAGCCACGAAGCCTGGATGAGCCCCTGAGACGATTGCCCTGAGATAATTTTTAGATCTTTAACCAAAAATATCACCTAAAGAATTCTTAAAACCAAACAATAGTTTAGCTTCAGCAGTAAAAAGTGTCTCTCTCGAACATTGTGCTTTTTTGAGAGCTATCTATATGGGATCAGACTGACAGCACTGACTTGAAAAATTAGATAGGACCCTTAGGGAGTAGTGAATTTATTTTAATAGGGGAGGAACAACTCAGAAAAGGAGGGTGAGAATGGTTGCAGAGCTCAAAGAATGTAATCAGGGTCACTGAATTGTACATGTAGAAGCTGTTGAGTTGGTCTGTGTTTTGCTGTGTATATTCTCAGCAAGAACAAAATAAACAAAATTAAAATAATTACAATAAATTTTAAATATCCTTATGACAACCCCAGAAAGTAGCTTTTACGGAGGGGGAATCTGAGGCACTGAGGAGTTAGGTGGCTTTCCCAGGGAATTCCAGGGACGATGTGATGGCTGCAGCTGACATCTTGGGACAACTCTTGGGGCTGTGCCTGTGTCCACAGCCACCATCAGGGATGGAGAGAACCCGTTTCCCTTTCTCTCACGGCGTGGTTATTACTGTGCTCACTTTGCATGCCTGGTCTCTTTTTTTAATTTAAATTTTATTTCACCTGTGTTATTACTTAGTCGATTAGAGGTAGAAATAAGTAAACAAGGGCCCAGTGGAGGAGGCAGTGCAGCGGCCCACGGGGTCAGTGGGTGGGACCACCTGCATGTGGGCTGTTAGTGCCCTAAATAATCTGGGTGGTTTGATTGAAGGCGCAGTTTCAGTACCCTCCTACCAAGGCAGTGAAATGAAGAAGTTGATTAGTCACCGGTCCTAAACCAGGCAAGCACCCAGGCTAGGGAAGGGCAGTTCTCTGTCCCAGGTAGAGAGAGAGAAGCGGCAGGCACCTATCACTTATAGGGCATAGAGGGCAGTGGTCGCTAGCTTGCACGGGTTTAGTTCTAAGTAGCCCTTTTGAAAAGTTACCGGGGAAGCAAGGAGGGAAGCTCACAGTGGGAACTCTAAGTTTGGGGTCTTATCTAAATGTCCAGACCTTAGCTGTGTGCTGCTCTAGTGTGGCCTAAGATGTCTAGGCAGCAGCTTCTTGTCGCACCACCCAGTGTGAAGGGGCTGCCGTCCAGGTGGGGTGGGCAGCACAGAGTGGCTATGGGTCCAGGGGTCCGTTCCAAGCTGCCACTTTCCAACTTTATGGGACAGCTTCCCTTCCCTCTTTCCAGGTGAATATCTAACTTCCTTTTTGCTTGAGAAATATTTCTCTTTCTTTCCTCCCCTCCCCCCCCGACCCCACACCCTCCCCAAAGCAACCTGGGTTGGATGTCTGCCAGGTTCGTACTGGTGTGGCAGCCAGAGGCTGGATTTCGTGGCCAGGTGGGGAGGGAGCAGGGGGCATGGGGGGGGGGGTAGGAATGTGTGCTTGACCTTCCTGAAGTAAGGAAGGAAACATCTCCTTTATGTTTGGAGACAAACATCTCCAAGCTACTAACGTCAAGTTGTTATTTTTGCTGTATTATTTTTTGGGTTGGTCATGTGAACTCAGGCACGACAGTAAAATTCAAGTGCACATTAAGGGGACTTCTAAGTCAATTGGCAAAATAATTCTATTATGAAAACATCCTGCATCCCACTTTGAAGTGTGGCGTCTGGGGTCTTAAATGCTAACAAGCAGCCATCTAAGATGCATCAATCGGTCTCAACCCACCTGGATCAAAGGAGAATGAAGAACACCAAGGTCACAGGATAACTATGAGCCCAAGAGACAGAAAGGGCCACATGAACCAGAGACTTACATCATCCTGAGACCAGAAGAACTAGATGGTGCCCGGCCACAACTGATGACTGCCCTGGCAGGGAGCACAACAGAGAACTCCTGAGGGAGCAGGAGAACAGTGGGATGCAGACCCCAAATTCTCATAAAAAGACCAGACTTAATGGTCTGACTGAGACTAGAAGAATCCCGGTGGTCATGGTCCCCAAACCTTCTGTTGGCCCAGGACAGGAACCATTCCCGAAGACAACTCATCAGACATGGAAGGGACTGGACAGTGGGTTGGAGAGAGATGCTGATGAGGAGTGAGCTACTTGTATCAGGTGGACACTTGAGACTGTGTTGGCATCGCCTGTCTGGAGAGGAGATGGGAGGGTGGAGAGGGTTAGAAACTGGCAAAATGGTCATGAAAGGAGAGACTAGAAGGAGAGAGCGGGCTGACTCATTAGGGGGAGAGTAAGTGGGAGTATGGAGTAAGGTGTATATAAACTTATATGTGAGAGACTGACTTGACTTGTAAACTTTCACTTAATGCACAATAAAAATTATTTAAAAAAGAAATTCAAGCGCACAAAAGGGTGGATGGAGAAAATTAAGTCTGACTCCCAGCTCTGTCCCATGGACACCCCCCCCTTCTCTTTGCTAATCTCTTCTCTTCTCTTCTCTCCTTCCAGAGATGGCCTCTGATGGTCTATGCTTATGGAAGTGTTTGTTTATGTCTTTGATGTTTAGGCAAGTGGTAGCATGGTTACAAACTGTTCTGTACCTTGCTATGTTCATGTAGCCACATTGTTGGTCTTTTCATGTAGCGATATCCTTAAAGATCTTTGCAGGGTAGCACCTCCAGATTTGCTTCCCCCCCCCCCCCCGCTCCCAGGGCTGCCAGGATGCAGTCTAGAAATTAGATGTTGGATGCTTGGTGATTTCGATAGATATTGATTGTTAAATTGACTTTCAGAGAAGTAACTGCCCATCAACTGCCAGAGTGTAATCCGGTTCTTGCTCCCTTCTGAGTTTGTTGATTGAATTAACCGTCATTTATTGAGCCCCTGCTGGGTGGCAGGAGGTGAGCAACAGTTGTTTCTAAGTGTATCTTTTAATCCTCTTAGCAGCCCTGGAAAACACAAAAAACAAAACAAACCCTTTGCAGATTGCAGGGGCTTTCTTCTGCGGCACCGCTGGGTGCGTTCAAACTACTAAGCTTTCAGTTAGTCGTTGTTGTTGGCTTGTGCCCTCAAGTCGATTCCAACTCATGGTGACCCCGTGTGTTACAGAGTAGAACTGCTCCATAGGATTTTCTTGGTTGTAATCTTTATAGAAGCAGGCCTTTCTTCTGTGGTACCACTAGGTGGGCTCCAACTGCCAACTATTAGGTTAGTAAACCCGTTGCCACTGAGTTGATTCCGACTCATGGTGACCCTATAGGACAGAGTAGAATCACCCTATAAGGTTTCTAAGGAGCAGCTGCTGCATTTGAGCTGCCAACCTTTTAACCACAGTCCCACCAGGTTAGTAGTCAAGCGTAAACCATATGAGGTGGTGCTATATCCACGCAGGAGACCATCAGCAAGGCTTAGAGAGGTTAGGTGACTGGTCTGCGGTCACACAGCTGTGGCAGAGCTAGGACTAATTTGTCCACTGCAAGTTCAAGGCTTTTTGCACCGAGTTGCACTTGAGCTGAGCATGCATGTGGTGCTTTAAGCACTGTGGTGCTTTGTAAACGGTGGCGCCACCAACTCTCACAGGCCAGAGTGGGGCTGGTGACTGGGGGTGCAGGTGGCAAGCTCCAATGGAAATCACAGGCAACGGGGATTTTTCAGCCAGGTCCACCCAGCAGCCACTGGCCTGACACCCAGGACTCTAGTGACCACACCTGTTCCTGTTTCATTGCAGGGCATGCTGGCACAGGAAAGGGGCAAGGCTGGCACAGGAAAAGGGCAAGACTGGACTTGGGGTGACCGACTGGCCTGTGATCCCAGAAGGGGTGGACAGGTGCATCCATGAAACTGCTGCGCCCTGTGACTGCAGTCTGGTCCCTTCCACTTTGTTCCTCAGTTTGCCCATCTGTGAAATGGGAAGAGTCAGAGTCTCACCTGCTCGGCTTCAGCAGGAATGAGTGAGATCATGTGGATCCTCCACCAGGAGCTCGACCTCCAGGGGAGTTGTGTTCCATCTGCCTTGACCCTGTTATCTTTTGCTGACCACCTACTATGTGCTACACTGGACAGGTCTCTACTCACTGGGGTCTCGACACAACCTGGGAGGGAGATACCAGTACCAGTTGTTGTGGTGTATAGTCCAGCTCATGGCAACCCCCCGTGTGTCAGAGCAGAACAGTGCTCCATAGGGTTTCAATGGCTGATTTTTTGAAAGTAGATAGACAGACCTTTCTTCCAAGGTGCCTCTGGGTGGATTCATACCGCCATCCTTTCAGTTAGCAGCTGAACACTTAACCATTTGTACCACTCAGGGACTCCAGAGGGGAGGAAAGCATTCCCCCGTTTCCCAGATGAGGAAACCGAGGCTTGGCCAGGAGCCTGTGGCCACACAGCGGGGTGCAAAGCTGTCCCCCAGATGCAGGCTGCTTTGTCCAGAGGCTGCCCCCATCCCTGAGCCCCATGGACGTCCTCCTGGCTGTGGGTGGATTGCTGGCCTGCACAGATGTGAGATTTGCATCCTGACCTTTGCTGGTAAAAATAGGGCCCTCAGCACCGGTGACTGGTTTTTCCATTGGCGAGTGTAGGAGGGTGTGCGAGCTGCAGCCTGGGTAGGGGCGTGTGGGTAGGTGAGTCTTTCTTCCATCAATGAAGGGTTTTCAGCTGTTTGTTTGCACATTTGCTAAGAAATAAAGCTAGAGGCCAAAACCATCTGGAGTCTCTGGCTGATGCAAACAGTAAATGTGCTTAGCTGCTAACTGAAAGGGTGGAGTTTCAAGTTCACCCAGAGGCTCCTTGGAAGAAAGGCCTGGCGATTTCCTTCCAAAAAGCAGCCCGTGAAAATTCTATAAGAACGGTTGTACTCTGACGTTGGAATCAACTTGACAGCAACTGGTTTTAAAAACCACCCATTTTTTCCTCTGATCTGCAGCTGCCTTGGTTAGATCCTCTGAGAGGACTTTGCCTTCGTTTATTCATTCAACAAACAGTTATCCGTTCTGTGCCAGGCCCTGTGCTGTGTTCTGGGGACCGGAGATTACTAATAGTAATAACAGCGGCCCCTGTTTTTTTGATGCTTATTCTGTGTCAAGCCTTTCAGTGTGAATTATATGATTTTCTCCTCGAAACAGTCCCATGAAATAGGTGTTACTATTTATCCCCATTTTAGAGGTAAGGAAAGCGAGCCCAGAGTAGTTAACTAACTTGCCTGAGGACAGCCAGCTTGTGGGGCCTGGATTTGAACCCAGGCAACCTGGCCCCAGAGGCCGTGCTCATAACCGCCACAGACAACAGAAGGCCGGCGTGTGGACAGAGGGACACACAGGAGGGCTGCGAGAACCCAGACGGGAGTCTGGGGAGGTGCTGTGGACCTGAGCTCCCAGGTCCCTCTCTGTTTCCCCCAGACTGTGAGCCTCTGGGGTCAGGGGCTATGTCTGATGGACTGTGGTGTCCCCACCGCTCTCCAAGGCCTGGCCCCGATGAGGGAGAGAACTGAAAGCGCCAGATTAGGGAAAGGATGAAGAAAGTCCTGGGGACCTGAGAGTAGGGGAGCATCCTGGAAGGATTTTGGGTGGAGGGAGTGTGGACCGGGGCTTGAAGGCTGGACTTGGACAGGTGACGTGGCTGGCAGGGGTGTCCTGCGTGGTGGGCCCTGGGGCCAGAGTCAGTGGGGGGTGCTGGGCAGCAGGTGCTGGGGTCCCAGCCCAGCTCTGCACGTGCCTTCTCTGTGCCTGGGTGCTTGCAGGCCCTGGCAGTTGTTCCTGGTGGAGGATGAGTGGGAGGTTTTGGTGGGAGCTGGGGCAAGGGCAGGTGGGGTACAGTGGAGCCAGGCCACAGGGCTTGGGAAGGGGAGAAGGGGCCTCTATGGAAGGCAGGTTGAGGGAGGCCGGGACCACACAGAGGTCAAGGGCAGGGTGGGAGGCAGCCCCGTGAATCCTGGTGGAATGGGGGGTGCACTGAGAATCCATCCACTGTGGGCAGAGGTGTGTCTGCCTCGCTCTGCCCCGGGACCCTGCGTTGGGGGCAGTGCCAAGCGTTGGCTCTTGGCTGTTTGGCAGCTGCAGCCACTGTGGCCCAGTGAGGCCACGGCTGGCTCCTTCAGAAAGCAAGGGTTTCCAGTGGGAAGGCAGCCTCTGGAGGGGAGCAGCCCCCTACAGGGGGTGCCCTTGGAGAGTGGCGGGAAGATGAACAGGACGATGCAAATGAGGCTGGGGCTGCTTTCCCTTGGAAATGCTCTTTGCGTAGACCCACTCTGGGCTCCCCGGAGACTGGAGCCTGAGGGCGCCAGACCGATTCCTGAAATGGCACCTGACAGAGAGTGTGAGCTAGCGTGGGCCACACACAGGCAGCACACAGGCGGCGTGTGTGCTGAGTTGGCGTCCCTAAACTGCCTAGCTGTGTTCTGGCCATCTCCCCTCCCCCCAGCAAAGCTGAGGCCACTGAGGCAGGATGGTAGGATCTGGGCAGGGAAGACCCTGCTTCAGGTGTGCCCTCAGGCAAGCCCCGCACCTCTCTGTGGTGTGGTATCCTTACCTTACAGGTGCTGACCAGCAGAACGGGCAGAGTGTCCTCTCCCCAGGGGGCTGACTTAGACAGAGGGAAAGGTGCTAGCCAGGGCAGTGAGGACAGCATTCACCAAGGGGTGGAGGCAGGAGGCAGTAGGCTGTGTGTGCGGGGTCAGGAGGAGGCGGGCCTGCGGGAGCAGGTAGGCCTGAGCTTCTTGCCCTGGGGTGCCTGGGTTCTAGAAGTCACCAGATAAACTTACGTAATTACCAGAGTGTCAATGGCAAATTATTAGAAATACTGCTTTTACGTTAAAACATGCACAGACACGTTGTAAAGTTGAATGCAAAAGTGTGCATGAATTTTTAAATTCAAAGAAAGCTCTTGCTTTTGTTGAGGGCCACTTCAGAGACAACCCCAGATACCCGGAATCCCGCTCCAGATGCCCCACATCCCCATTGCTAGGCCGAGGTGTTTCCAGTTGGCTGACAGCGGGGAAGGGCCGTCACCACGGGGGGGGGGGGGGGGAGCGGGGAGCTGCAGAGACACTAGGTGTGGCTCCAGCTGACGTGATCGCAGCTCCCCGGGGCTGAGGAGGGACAAGTTGAAGGGGAAATGGGAGGCGGAGGCATTGTCCCGCAGGAGATAAGGGGTCTGGTGCGGGGGGGGGGGGGGGGTGGCCGTGGAGTTACAGGCGGGAGGGCTTTGTGGGAGGGCTTTGTGGATGTGACGGGGGTGGGGGGGTTGGAGAGGCAGGAGTCAAGGACACTTGAGGTCAGAGATCGGGAAAAGACCAAAAAATGACCTTCAAGGTTGGCCATGGGGAGGTCATTGGGGTCTGGGACAGAGTAATATGGAAGGGGGGGAACCACAGTGGGGTAAGGAGTGAATAGGAGGAAGTAGGAAGTGGTGGCCAGAGACCTCTGTGAGAGCTTCTTGGAGGAGGTGGCCCTTGGCTAGGCTTTGAGATAATGGCACTGTTGGACAAAGATGGAAGGAGGACAGAGGACCCTGAAGAGCAGCCCACTCGGGAAAAGGAAACACAGGTTTAGTGCACATTTTGGCCAAAATTTGTTGTTGATCAATTCCAACTCGTAGCGAATAGAACTGCCTCATAGGGTTTCCTAGGCTGTAATCTTTATGGAAGCAGACTGCTACACCTTTCTCCCATAGAGAGGCTGGTGAGTTTGAAACCCCGACCTTTTGGGTTGGCAGCTGAGCACTTTAACCACTGTGCCACCAGGGCTCCTCACATGAGGGCACGTGGTGGGAAATCAGGCAGGCTCCAAGTCGTCAAGAGTCCCAGGTGCTGGGCGGACGGGCTCGGGTTTACCCTGAGGGCAGTGGAGAGCAGAGGAGCGTGTGATTGTATCAGACTCTGGGTCCCATGCCCCTGTGTGGGGACGTGCCAGGGCTGCCCGTGTTCTGTGTCCCCACGGCGCTGGCCCCGCCTCAGTCCTGCATGGCTGTATCCTCACAGGCAGCTCGAGGTGGTCACCTGTCCTGTGGGTGAACACTGGCAGACGTGCCGAGGGCACACTCACCAGACGTATGTAAATAATAATGCAAGATAACGGATTATTCTATTTCTTCCTGTCCATTGGTCAGTGTTTCTGTGAGTCATTCCTGACGCTGGAGGTGAACAGAGCCCATTCCTTCTGCCTGCCAAGTAGTACCAGATCCTGTGGTATGCAGTGCAGCAGTTCCCATACCTGTTACCTGTTGCTGTTGAGTCAATTCTGACTCATAGCGACCCTATAGGGAAGAGTACAACTGCCACATAGGGTTTCCAAGGAGCACCTGGTGGATTCAAACTGCTTACTTTGGTTAGCAGCCAAATGCTTAACCACTGAGACACCAGGGCCCTGTGGTTCCAATAGATAGAGAGACAGAGATATTTGTTTATTAATCTGTATTTAGAGCCCTTTATTGTGTTCCATTTGTCGATTTATTTGTTCATTAATGTCTTACTAGCTTTTTTTTTCTTAAGTTACTATGGCTTTGTAATTATATGCCTTAATATTAAGCAGGCAAATACTGTTCTTTTTTTTTTTTCTTTCTTTTCTTCAAAACCATTTTGGCTATTTGTAGACCTTTATGTTTCTATACGCATATATTTTTTGTCATTTATTGTAAATGATACATTTATTTTCGGTTATACTTTCTGGTTGGTGTGTAGGCATGCTATTGACTTTAGTCTGTTCATCTTGTACCTAGCAACCTTAAAACTTGACCTCAAGTTCCAGTAGGTGTGTGTTGATTCCCATGTAAATGTCACTATCTGTCTTTAGCATTCCTGTTGTTTATTGAGATGAGCCAACTTGTATCAGCGGGCTTAAATGTTTATACGTTTTATTTTTACTCCTTTTAAGGTTTCTTCTAACTTAAGATGCATTTGTAATTATGTTTCACAATTCCAGTTTAAATGTCAGGGATATACTTTTTACCCCAGAGGACTCTCTGCCCTCTGGGCCTGTCTACCCTTCATGTATTTTCCTCAGGCCTTTTAAGTAACAGGTTGTTAGGAGTTTGCTTTATTTACCTAGCTCTTAGCTCCTTTTTATTTCCCCCCTTCTTTCTCTTCATGCTAGATTCCATCCCCCTGCTCAGAGTCCTTTTAAGGGGACAGTTATATTATACTTTTCCATTTATGCTTTGAAAATATTGCCTCTGTGTCTTCTCATGTCTAACTTTTCGATAGAAGAGTCTGGTATCAATTAATTTGATTCTGTGACTTTATTGGTCATCTGCTTTTTGTCTCTGGAAGCTTTTAGACCATTTCTGTTTGTCTTAGAGGTTCTTAAATTTCACTAAAGTGTGTCTAGGTGTGAGTTTTTTTCTTACCAGTTCTGTTTGTTATGAGCTTTTGCAATCCAAGGTCTCTGTTTAATGTATTCTTGCTCATAAAAAAGAGAGTTAGGCTGATGACTGCCCTGACAGGGAACACAACAGAGAACCCCTGAGGGAGCAGGAGAGCAGTGGGATGCAGACCCCAAATTCTCATAAAAAGACCAGACTTAATGATCTGACTGAGACTAGAAGGACCCCGGCGGTCATGGTCCCCAGACCTTTTGTTAGCCCAACACAGGAACCATTCCCAAAGCCAACTCTTCAGAGAGGGATTGGACTGGACAATGGGATAGAAAAAGATGCTGGTGAAGAATGTGCTTCTTGGATCAAGTAGACACATGAGACTATGTTGGTGTCTCCGATCTGGAGGGGAGATGAGAGGGCAGAGGAGGTCAGAAGCTGGCAGAATGGACTAGGAAAGAGAGAGTGGAGGGGAGGAATGTACTGTCTCATTAGAAGGAGAGCAACTAGGAGTATATAGCAAGGTGTATGTAAATTTTTGTATGAGAGACTGACTTGATTTGTAAACTTTCACTTAAAGCACAATAAAAATTAAAAAAAAAAAAAAAAAGGACCGTTAGGAATAGGAGGGAATGGAATGTGTGGCTAATTGCCTCCGTGAATAACTGCTCCCTTTGCCGTGAGACCAGAAGAACTGGATGGTGCCTGGCTACCATTACTGAACATTTTGATCAAAGATTTCTATAGAAGAATCCTAATCAAAAGGGGGGAAATGCAGAACAGAATTTCAGATTCTCCTGGAATCTGTCCTGGATTCTGGAGCCATAGAGGCTGGATGAATTCCTGAAACTATTGCCCTGAGATAACCTTTAAACCTTAAACCGAAAATATCCCTTGAAGTCTCCTTAAAACCAAACAGTAGGTTAGCTTAGCTAGTAGAAAATGTCTGCCTTGAGCATTGTGCTCTTTTAAGACCTATCTATATGAATCAAATTGACAACAGCAACTGAAAAGATTAGACAGGACACTCAGGGGGGAGTGAGTTTATGTTAATGGGGGAGGAACAACTCAGAAAAGGAGCGTGAGAATGGTTGCCTAACTTGAAGACTGTGATCAGTGTCACTGAACCGTACATGTAGTAATTATTGAATTGGTGTATGTTCTGCTGTGTATGTCCTCAATAACAATAAAAATATATAAAATAATGCATATGCATTCTTGCTTATTATTTCTTTAAATAGTTCCCCTACCGTTATATCTTTTCTTATCTTCTGGAAATTCTATTAGACAGCCAGTGACATTTATTATTCCAGTATTCCATTTCTTTATCTTTTCTCTGCACCTTTCCTTCCCCTTCTCTTTCCTGATACCTTCTGAGAATTCCTGGGAGTGGAGTTGCTGGGTCTCAGGATAAATTTATGTTTAACTTTTTAAGACTATTATACAGTTTGAAATTCTCGTTCTGTCTGCTCCAAAACTTCCACTTTCTGATGTAGAGTGTTCTACCCAGTGGCTCTTTTCATAGAACTGGTACTCCTCAAATATCCTGGGGGCCCCCCTTTATGTCCTTGGAGCTTCTGGTTCCCTCTACTGGCAGTGTCCACCCAGCGGGAGGGACAGAGGTCTGATGCCTGTAAGAATTCTTCTGGGTGAGAGAGGGTGGTTGGAGTGCTAGCTGAGGTTTCTACCCCCTCAGGCCTCCCCTGCTCCCCAGGGCCATTCTAGGGTACCTTGGGGAGCCAGCTCCCCCTATGCTCACTGTGTAGCCACGGAAGGGGACAGGGAGGAGAATGCTGAGGTTGGCCAGCCTGGACTTGACACCTTGGCCCCCCATTCCTAGTCAGGTTCCGGACATCATGTTACCTTCTGCCCCCATGGGGTCAGGGTATGTTTTGATCTACGGGGCAGTTTGAGGGTAGTCCTCCAGCCTGTTCCCTCTGTGGCCTGTTGCTCTTGCCCACTTCAGGCCGCCATGTTCCTCCTCCTGGGGACCCACCACCCCTTCACAGTGACCTGCCCAGTTTGTTTTGTTGCTGAAGGGGATTCTCTGTGTTCACCTGGGGACCCTGGATGCAAGTGTAACATAGGACTTGAAAGCAAATGAATGGAAGTCGCCTCCAGCTTGTCTAGGCTGTGAAAAATGGGGTCAGATCTGGTAATGGCGGTGGAATAATATGTGAACAATCCTGTGTTGGTAGCATAGTGTGACGAACGTAACCAATGTCACTGAATTGACATGTAAAAAATGTTGCAATTGGCAAAGGTTTTGTTATATATATTTTTACCACAATAAAACAATTTAAAAAGAAAAAAAAAATGAGTTCAGACCGTAGTGGTTTTGGCATCTAGTTTATTTGAAAGTATTCTTGAATGTCTTCCCTTTGCCTGTAAATCTAGGTTTGCCTCCTTATTTTTAACAGCTACCGAGCGTCCTCTGGGACAAGTGTGTTAAGATTATGCACCTGGTATTTTTGTGGTACAGATGTTTTGTGCTCGACTACTAGTCTAAAGGTTGGTGGTTCAAATCCACCCACTGGCACCATGGAAGAAAAGCCTGGCAATCTGCTCCCATAAAGATTGCAGCCAAGAAGTACCATTCTACTCTGTAACACGTGGGTCGCCATTAGTTGGCAACAGGTTTGGATTAAGGTCCCTGGGTAGTGCAAATGGTTTGGACTTGACTACTAAAGGTTGGTGGTTCAAACCCACCCAGCAGTGCCACAGAAGAAAGGCCTGGCAATCTGCTTCTGTAAAGATTACGGCTGAGAAAAACCTATGAAGCTGAGTTCTACTCCATAACACATGGGGCCACCAAGAGTCGGAATAGACCTGATGGCAGTGAGTCTGGGTCTTTTTTTGGTACCTTTGTTGGGTATTGAAATTGCTATCAGCATTTTATATGCCACCGTGACCCTCTCTGTGCTTGGGTCTCTGTATCCTTACCGGTGGTTTAGGACAGATTGTCCCAGGGGAGTTGCTGTGTCCAGGGCCCTTTCCCTGCAGGTGCCCCCAGCAGGTGGTAGTCCTGCCCCCACGTGCTTGGTGCTGGGAGCCAGCCCCCTCCTCAGTAGGTCAGACCAGCCGGTTCCTTTGAGCAATGGGAGAAGGTGTTCCCCTGACAGGTGCGAGGTGGCATATGCAGGACCACGGGGCTTTGTGGCTGTGTTGACACGTGGCTTTCTCCCGCCCCGCTCCTCTGAGCTGCTTTTCATGTAGGGCTTTCATCTGGAACAGATGTAAGCCTCTTCTCTGTTTTCCTCGCAGGAAACTGAACCGGCCGTCTCGGTTGAGACAGAAATTCTGGGCATTTATTGTTTTCTCTCAGGTTGTAGAATGAAGAACAATGCTGTCCTTATGTGGTTTTGTTTCTCAGAGACTGGAGTCCCCGGGCCCCCAAATACCTGCTTGTGGCCCGATGACGTCACCGCTTACACGTCTGTCTTGTCTTGGTTTCCTGTGTTTTGGATGCATTGTTAAAAATAACCTGTCAGCCCGAGACACCTGGAGGATCTGAAATTTACCTTTGTGTCCCCATGAGCCCCTGCTCCGGGTTGCGTTTCAGGTTCCAACCATCTCCCTTTCTTTCTTTAACCTGCTGGAAGCAAATGGTGAGCTCATTCTTTTGTCAAGCCTCAGAGTGTTCCCAGTGGGGTTGAGCGTCCTGCCCTTAGGTCTGAGGTCAGGGTTGTACCTGTTGACCCTGGCCTGGAGGCTGACTGGAGGCAGAACGTTTGGCCTCTGCTCCTTCTTGGCTCAGTCAAGAATTTCTCTAAGCTTCAGTGTCTTTGTTCTCTCAATAAAAAATACTAAACTCTATGTACAGATATGTTTGTGCATGCATGTATAGTCATAGAGGACACAGTTACAGACACTTCTCAGACATACCAAACACCTCGTGAGATTGGGTTTCTAGGTTTAAAGGCATAGGACCTTAGTCTCATGGGACAACTCTGTCAACTGGCACAATACAGTTCACAGAGTTCATGTTCTGCATCCCAGTGAGGTGAGTAGCATCTGGGGTCTTAAAAGCTTGCAAGCAGCCATCTAAGGTACAACTATTAGTTTCTACTCATCAGGCACAAAAGAGAAAAAAGGGAACCAAAGTCTCAGAAGAAACTAGTCTACAGGGCTAATAGCCTACATGGGCCACAGCCTGAGACCAGAAGAACTAGATGGTGTCTGGCTACCACTACTACCATTTTGATCAAGGGTCACAATAGAGGGACCTGGATAGAATGGGAGAAAAACGCAGTACACGACTCAAATTCTCAAAAAGTCCAGACTTACCAGACCAGTTGAGACTAGAGGACTCTCTGAGACTGTCACCCTGAGATATTCTTTAAATCTTGAACCAAAACTATGCCCTGAAGCCACCTTTTTGTAAAATAACAGAGTGACACACAAAATAAAAGATACCACCTGAAAGTACAGTGCTCCGTTAAGAAAAATCTATATGATACCTTCAAGAAGTCAACAGTTACTCTAAAGCAAAGATGGGAAGATAAGGGAAAGGGAAACTAGAGTACCAGAAAAGGAACCAGGAATGCAATGAAAGAGAATGTGGACACATTGTGAAAAATATAACTAAAGTTACTAAGTAATTCATGTAAAAATCGACAGACAGGAAACTAATTTGATTGTGAACTTTCACTGAAATCAAAACAAAATATTATTTAAAAGAAAAAGTACCAATTTCACAGGTAAGAATCCAGTGACATAGAGTGGAAAGAGTGCTCTCCTTTCCTCTTTAGCCCTAACATGCAGGCAGATGTGAGGCATTAAAAATTGAAAAAAAAAACAAAAAAAACGCCCAGGACACCCTTGTAAGAAAATAATTGGTTGAAGTGCAAAGGTAATAGTGGCTCCTGCCTCCTCCCTCACTCTGTGCCAGGCTGTTTGTAAATACTTGAAAGGGAGTCCTTCGTTTAACCCTCCCAACAACCCAGTGAAGGAGTACTTATACCATCAAACCCATTTTATAGATGAAGAAACGAAAGTGTTGAGAGGTTAAATAAGTTGCCTGGGGTCACAAGTGGCAGAGCTTGGATTTGAACTCAGAGCCCCACTCTTGACCATTATACTCTGTACCTAAGGCTGTTTGGTACAGTGTAGGGTAAATTATGGTGAACCAGGTCATTGAAGAGGATGGCAAAACTTCGTCTCACGTACTTTGGACACGTTATCAGGAGGGATCAGTTCCTGGAGAAGGACATCATGCTTGGTAAAGTAGAGGGTCAGCGAAAAAGAGGAAGACTCTCAATGAGATGGAGTGACACAGTGGCTGCCACAGTGAGCTCAAGCATAGCAACGATTGTGAGGATGATGCAGGATGGGGCAGTGTTTTGTTCTGTTGTGCATAGGGTCGCTATGAGTTGGAATGGACTTGATGGCACTTAACAACATCAGGTCACGGAATTCCACTCAGCCACTGAGTGATGATATGCGAGTTTACAGTTGTATTACTTAGGAAGGCCTTTGGCTACAAGGAACAGGAAACTTGAAGAGAGGTGATTGAACAAACAGGAGTTATTTTTTTTACACAACAAGAGGCAGGCAGTGACTTGCATTGTACGTAGTTGCTCAATGATGCCACAGAAGAGCCAGATTCTCTCTCTTTCTGTTCTGCCATCTGTAGCAGGTTGGTTATCCTCCTTACACTTATCACCTCCGTGTCATAAGATAGATGCTGCAGCCCCAGCCCTCATTCCTGTATTGAAGGCAGCAAAAAAAAAAAAAAAAAAGAGCTTCCCTGCTGTGTCTGCTCCCTTTCTTTCAACCTCCCACATCAGACTTCCTCTGAGACCCCACGGGCCAGAAGTGGGTCACATGGCCACCATAGCTGCAAGGGAGCCTGAGAAGTAAGGAGCAGGAGTGTCTTAAATGGCCTAGACCAGTCAGAATCCAGAGCCACCTCAACGAAAATTTGTTACATTTAAGGAACAAGTGGGTGTGGGGGGCGGGGAGATATCGGGGATGTAAATAACTATCTGCCAAGAGTGTCAAGTGAAGAAAGGAGTTTGTAAACACCATGGACAGAGGGATCCTGTTTTTGAAAATGTGTGTGTATGTGTTTAAAACAAAGACTAGAAGAGCCAGCAGTGGGTCCCTTCAGGAACTGGGATCACGGGCACCTTCTTCCGTTTTGCTTGTTCACATTTTTTTGCTCAAGAGAAATGGCAGATGCTGATGGTAGGCACCTTCTCCAGCTCAGCAAGACCGCCAGCACTGGGGGCCTGGGCTTTGCAGTTTGGCTTCTGGCCTCTTGGGGGTTTGTGTTTAAAACCTTGTTACATTCGTGCCCTGATTTTATCTCACAGATGAAAGTAAGAGCCCTTATGATCATCTCCAAGTCCCTCACTTTGCAGATACAGGGACTGAGACCAGAGAGGCCCAGTTACTTTCCCAGAGGCGCACAGCCCACATAGGGCAAGCATCATGCCTGGGGGTGCTGGGGCAGAGGAGGCTGGTGATGGCCTCAGCAGAGTCAGGGGTCAGGTGGCCACATCATTTTAGGGTTTCAGTCAGGCTCTCTGTTTTCTTTCCCAGAGAAGAAATGTCACAAGGTGGATCTGTCTCCAGGAACCTCCTGCTTGCCACCTACGTATATGGGCAGGTCCCTGGACACCTGCCGAATGAGGAGGTTTCCGGCATGACCGACCCCATGGTGTACTTCGAATCCGCAGACCTGTCAGCCCCTCCCATCAGGTGGGTCTGCCCTGCCCGGCTATGGCCTCACCCACCTGTTCCTGGTCATTGGCCTTGGGTGGGTTGGAAGAGCAGGCCTGGGGCATGTCATCTTCTTGGCCCAGGCGGCCTCCCAAGTTGAGATTCCTAAGAGGAAGTTCCCCAAATGTGGCCATAAAGGCAAGAGCCGTGGGCACTGCCCCTCGGGACCCACTGTGCCCTGATGTGGCTGTGAACCCTAGCAGCTCCCTGCGGGACCCCTCAGAGCTCCCAACACGTTCACAGTCCCAAGACGGGCTGTTGGCACTGGCCACCATAGTAGCTGAGCTGTGGGCCTGGGCAGCTGGACATGGTGCCTTCCTGGCCTCGAAAAGGAGAGGGGTGCAATCAGAGGTGTAGTGCGGGGATGGAGAGGCACTTGGCCCTGGGCACGAGTTCAAGGGGGTGCCAGATGAGGAACGGAGTGACATTCCGAGCCCCACAAATAGGAAAGGCGCCTGAGGCAGCCGGACAACAGGGGGGAAGGTGTTTTTGCTGACATGTTGCTGCTGTCAATGTCTGTTCATCTTGAAATTGGGAGGAGGGTGTAATTTAGAGATTGCCCCTGGGCGCTTGTTACCCTCACTACACCCATGGATCCAGCTTTTGAAAAGCAGAAGAGGAACCCAGGAAGGGGCTTGAGGAGGCCACACTGGACCCAATTCCTGGCCCTGGATCTTAGCCAAGGTGGGAGGGAGGCTTGCCCCAGGACCATGACCCTGAGGACCCTGTGGGTGGCAGGGCTTGCCTAGGGCCTCCAGGGGCCAAGGCCGAGATGGGCCCAGAGCCTGGTGCTCTTTGTCAGCTGCTCCCCAGCGTGCCTGGCATGTCCCCGTGTATACAGCTCACCAGGCCTCTTCGTGAGGCAGCGTGCACTTTTTTATTCTTCTCCTGTGCAGATGAGGAAACTGAGGCCCAGGGAGCCTCCTAAGGCCACGTCCATACCAAGTTGGAAGAGTAAAGCAAAGCTAGACCAGCCCTGGGTGGCTCTTCCACTAGGCAGCCCCGGTTTCTGCTCATGGCCCCACCCACAGGCGAGAGGGTTTCCTTCTTAAATTAAAATACATATCACAAACAAAATCCCAAAGAGCAGCTCTCAGCCCAGGGTTCCTGTTGTTTCCATCCTGCTTTAGGCCTCAGGGTTCTCTCAGTCATTAGACCCTGGCGTTTGGGGTGGGAGCTGGTTGGGATTTTAGGGCTGGAGGTACCTAAAGGTCAGCTGCTTCCTCCCCCCTCCCTGTTCCATTTGCAGACAAGGTCAGGGCAAGCTCAGGCAGGGTCCCACAGGGTGTGGCATAGGGGTGAGGGCACAGCCCACCCACCTGACTGCCAGCCAGCTCTGCCCCTGGCTTGCCCCATCACCTGAAATAGGGGGAGGCTGGGCAGGTGGCCAGAGCTTGGCTGGGTGGGGCACCTGAGCCCCTGGCTCCTGAGAGGCTTGCCCCCTCGGGGATTCCCAGCCGAGTCACCAGAGTGGAATGTGGGCAAACCCCGGAGACAGAGCTGATGCTGCCCAGGCGCTTGGGTCAGGCCCCGGAGGTGGGGAGCGGTGGGAACAAAGACGGCAGTGAGCTCCCTTCCTTGTCCTATGTTCTGGTTGTGGAGGGACTCCCTGGTGTAGGATATGGTTTTGGTCTTTGTGGGTGGGCCGGTGTGGGTATCAGCCTTTGCATTTGCTCAAGGACCCAGTTCATTGAGAGTAGGGGGTCAGGGAGGGGCCTGCTAGCCCCTCCTGTCTGAGAGGGTGATGGGAGCAGGGTGGTCTGAGGGTTGGGGTCCAGAGAGTAGATCCTAGGGTTCCTCACCCCCACAAGGAGAAGGGTGGGCTGCTGCACCTGTGGGAAGCCAGCTGCAGCCATCCAGGAGGCTCAGGTAGCCTCACACCTGCCCCAGCCTCCCCTCTCCCGCCAGCCCCACCAGGTGGTCAGCCTCTCCCGGATGCCCCAAGAAGTCTCGGGGCACGGGGTAGGGGGGTTTCTTGAGTACTATGAAGGACCTCAGGGAGGTGACCTGCTGCCTACCCCCTTGCTCTCCCACTAGAGGGCCTGGGACACCTCCCTGTCCTGCCCCAACAGGGGGTCCAAAGGGCCTCAAGGGCATCACGAGCAGAGTGGGAGCCAGAGCCAGGAAGAAGGGAGGTTCACCTCCGCCCCATTTGACACCCACACTGTCATGTGGGCAGAGTCTGAGCCGCCCTCCTCCAGAGACAGCTGCAGGATGGGCTGAGTGAGTCCGGGTGCAGGTGGTCTCAGGAGGGCACCCCTGATGACTTTGCGGCCTTCCCACAGCGACTCTGCCCGGGTGGGCCTGCGGCTGGCCCTCATTGGGGACGAGATGGACCTGTGGCTCAGGACCCCCCGCCTCGTCCAGCTGGCCGGGCTGGCCCTCACCACTGTGCACAGGTAACCAGGCTTCCACACTTGGGAGGGGCAGGAAGAGGGGTGGGGCCCTGAAGGCAGTGGCTCACACACTCCCTGGCAGCCCTGGGACCCTTGACTGTGTCCCCCCAGCCCCCACAGCTGGCTGGCCCACTGTCCGCCCTCCCCCTCCCACCCGCCTTTCTCTCTGACTGGGGAAATAGATGCAAACCCCAAACTCCTTCCTCTTCTTCCCTCATTGAGCCCAGACGGTACACTTCCAAAATGACAGAAAATGCTGAGTGTTGAGGTCAGCCCTGGGCCCCCAGAGGCTGTCATTTCAGAGAAGCCTCCGAAACACCGTGGAGGCAGGGAGGGGACAGGCACAGAGGGGCGGCGATGCACCCAGGGTCACAGCCAGCAGAGCGGCTTTAGCCCTGGGAACTGCAGACACCAAGGGGACTGGAAAACAGAGGGAACCTCTGGCAGCTCGCAGGGGACCAAACCCCTGGAGTTACCACTGTGTGCTGGGGAAGACGGGTGTCTGGTGGGACCTTGCAGAGCCTTCTGCTCAGAGGCACCTTGCCTCTGTCCCTGTCCTTGCCTGGTGACACTCAGTGTCCCAAAACTTCCATCATTTGCCAATATCCCTCCAAGTTCTCAGAGCCTCACGGAACTGTTACAGACTATTACTGCTACCTGTTGCCATCGAGTGGATTCCGACTCATAGCAGCGCTACAGGACAGAATAGAACTGCCCCTTAGGGTTTCCAAGGAGCAGCTGATGGATTCAAACTGCCGACCTTTTAGTTAGCAGCCAAACGCTTAATCACTGCGTCACCGGGGCTTCTGTTCAAGACTGGGACCGTGGAAACCTCGCTGAAGGCTGACCTGGCCAAGCCAGTCTGTATCGTGGACCTGCCATAATAAAACGCCACAAAATGGGTGCTTAAAACAACAGAAGCTTATTCTCTGTTCTGAGGCTGTTGTTGTGTGCTGTTGAGTCTATTGTGACTCATAGTGACCCTGCAGGACAGAGTAGAACAGCCCCATAGCGTTTCCAAGGCTGTCATCTTGACGGAAGCAGAGTGCCACATCTTCTTCCTGCGGAGTGGCTGATGGGTTCGAACTGCCAACCTTTTGGTTAGCAGCCAAGCTCTTAACCACTGCATCACCAGGTCTCCTGAGGGTACAAATCTGAATTCAGGATATTGGCAGGACCATGCTCCTTCCAAGGATCCCTGGTCATGCAGTGGTTATAGTACTCGGCTACTAACTGAAATGTTGGCAACTCCAGCCCACCAGCTGCCCTGAGAGAAAAAGATGTGGTAGTCGGCTTCCGTAAGGATTTGTCGTTGCTGTTGTTGTGTGCCTTCGAGTCGATTCTGACTCATAGCAACTGTATAGGACAGAGTAGAACTGCCCTGTAGGGTTGCCAAGGAGCAGCTGGTGGGTTCGACCTGCTGACCTTCTGGTTAGCAGCTGAGCTCTTAACCACTTTTAAATTTCTCTGTCCTATAGGATCACTAAGAGTCGGAAATTCCTTGGCAATGGGTATGCTTTCTCCAAAGGCTCTAAGGGACAATCCTTGTCTCTTCCGGCTGCTGGCTGCCGGAATCGCAAGCATTCTGTAGCTTGTAGACACGCCCGTCTTCCCCGTCTCTCTGTCCCTCCTCTTATATAAGGACGTCAATCATATGGGATTAGGACCCACCTACTCTGTTACAACCTCAAGTCAACTGATAGCATCTTCAGAGACTATTCCTAAACAGGGTTATGGTCACAGGTACAAGGGTTAGGACTCTGCATATCTTTTTGGGGACACTGCACAATCTCAAACAGTCCCCGAGGGAGGCAGGCAGGGGGCCAGCCTGGTTTCAGCCGCACCAGGGCACGTATCGAAACGAAGCCCCTCTGGAGGACGAGCCCCTGCCTGGGAAAGCTGGGCCTGTGGGCAGTGTTCTGACCGGCCCTGGTAGGCAGGACCAAATCTCAGCTGGGGGGGCTGGTGGGCTGGTAGGGAAGGGGGCGGGGAGGGGAGGCTCATTTGAGTCGCTTTTCCTTATTTAGGGGAAATCAGAATGGATTTATGACCAGGAAACGGCCCTTGGAGAGAGGACCTCGTTAGTGGGGCCCCCAGGGAAGGGGGCCAGAGTGGCAGTGGGGGTGGGAGGGAACCCTCAGGCCCTCTTCCTCTCACAGCTGTGATGGTATCACCTAAAATAACAGCTGTTTCATTGCCCCAGTTCCTGTGCTAATGACCTTGCTCTCCACCCCTGTCTGTTTTACAGCTTGGTTTTCAACCACATCCAGACAGGCGTGAGGAGTGTTTTTAGAAGTTTTAACAGTTGTCTCACCAACCTCAGGGAGAGCATGTGGGCCCGGAGACTCCTGGCCCGCAGGAACTGGGTAAGAGCTTCTCATGAAGCCGATGTCACGGCTCTGACTTGTATCCCCATATCCTGCACTTGTGACCATCTGGAGCTGGAGCTGGGTGGCAGCTGGATTGCCGCAGTCCTCACCACTCCCTATTGTCTTACCTGCTTCACCCACTTAACACTACCTGCCTGGTCCCAAAGGTCTTTGGGTTTGAGACTCCTGGTTTAGCGAATGCATGAATCAGTGGGTGAGAAAACAAATTGAACCATAGCCTTTCACACATTTAGACCTCTGCACATACTTTTCCCTCTGCCTGTCATGCCTTTATCTGGCAAACAAGACTCTTCGTGGCTCGGGGCAGGTGCTTCCTCTTCTGAGTCACTTTCCTGATCAATCTCTTCGCATGCTGCCCACCCCACTCCCCTCCCTTTCTCCCCCCACAGGACTGATCCTCCCTCACGTGTATTCCCACCTGCATGGGACAAAACGTGTGTTCTCACCCACGTTCAGAGAAGCAACCCCTGCATCCTCAGGGTCATGTTTCTTGCCTTTTCCTCCCCAACTCCTCATCTGTCTGGTCTCACCTTCTCCCTGATCCCTGCATGTTCACAGGCTCCCTCTGCATCCCCCCCAGCCCCTGACTTCCCTCAGCCACCTGCTTTCACCTTCCTCTGCTTATTCCCATGTCCACAGGGAGCACAGGAGGGAATCTGTGATGGTGACAAGCTGTAGAGTGAGTGAGCAAGTGAGCCTATTACTGAACTGCCAGGTAACTCCTGGGAACACTGTGCTTCGGGCCCTCACTCCTTCCCACCTTCCTCCCACAGGTGTGCCCCCACCAGGTGTGCCAGCAGGTGCTCCCCTCCCTGCTGCTGCTGCTGCTCGGTGTGCTGCTCCACCTCATCCTGCCCAAGTGATGCTGCAGGCAGCTCGGGCGGGGCTGGCCCCCGTCCCGCAACCACCACCCTGGAGGTGGTGTGTGGCCTTGTTTTGACGTCTTGCTTTTTGTTTTTTGCCTGTTTTCTGATGCTCCCTTTTTTATATTTAAGCCGTGAGGTAGTGCTGGGCCATTGCCGAGGTTTCATACTGGAGTTTTTTGTGTTTCGTTTTTTAAGAGAAATGAATTCTTCATACCTCTGTGGCTGTTACTGGTTAGCGGCCCGTTCCCAGGCCTGGCTGGGCCTTGCTCTCCTCCCAGTCCCGGCCCTCTGTGAGGTGGCCTGTCCCTGGGAAGGACCCTTCCTCTCCAGGATCGGTCATCATGGCAGGCAGCGGGGGGCGTGCTGGTTACACCTCCATGTCCGGGATCCCCGCAGCAAAGAGGAAAATCTGCTGGTTTAGATTTTGGTGGGGTGAAGAGAGCTGAATAAATATTGGTTTCCAGACGGTTTCTGGTTCTCTCTGGGGGTTTGCAGCATCAGCATTGGGCCCCACCCAATCTGCTCCACTGGGGGCAGGCATGCTCCCCGACATGTATCACACAGCCTTGGGCTTGTCTGTACACCTGGGAACTGCAAAGGCCATCATGCCATTGGCCTGACATGTGACATAAGTAAGTTTGCAAAGTTTACCCTCTCCCCTGTCTTGCCTGGTGCCTGGAATCCACCATTTGGGATTATCTCCTTTGGGGTGTAAGTCCCTCCTGTAATGGGGGTGGCTGTCTCCCATGGATGCTCATCCAGGATTCACTGCTGGAAGCGTGTGGTGCTAGGAGCTAGTCACAGAGGAGGAGTATAGCAGTGAGGAGGGGCCAAGCAAGGGCACCAGGGACAGGAGGGCCCCTGAGGAGGGCCAGGCCAGTGGTGCCTGCAGCTTCTCCACTCAGGGAGCCCTGGGCTCTTTTAAGACAGAGAAGAGGGAACAGAGAAGACACCATTTATGGCCACGTTCTCCCAGCAGGCCTCCCCTTGCAGGAATCTGGGGACATCCTCCCCATGATTGCCCTGCCCTGCCCTGGGGGTGGCAGGGTTCTGGGTTGCCTGGGAGCCCCAATGTCTGCCAGGCTCTGTTGTAGGTTCTAGGGATGTGGTGAACAAGACATAGTCCCTGCCTCAGAAAGAGCTCATGTTGTAGCCACGGAAGCTGAAAATGCACATAAAAAGTAAGCTAAGTAAGTATACAGTGAGGCCTGTTCTGGAGACAACAAAGGGCAGAGAAGTGATGGAGGCTGGTGTGCGTGAGATGACAAAGAAAGGCCTCTCTGAGGAGGAACCGTCCAGACTGAGGAAATGGCAGGTAGAAAGGCCCTGGGGTGGAAGACAGGCCTGTGACCACAGGGTGGTGAGTGGCCATGAACAGAGCAAGGCTGGAGAAAGTGGGGGTGATGGACCCAGCTGACCAGCTTCAGGCTCAAGACCTGGGGGGCTACCTAGGGTCCAGGACTCCTCCAGGGGGAGGTAGGGGTGTCTGAGGCCATATGACAGAACATGCCCAAAAGGATGAGGGAGACAGGAAGAGGAGGCCTTCCCCCTGACCCGGGTGTGAAGGAGGCAGCCTGCCTGGGGACACCCAGGCCACGGTCAACCCCAGTGGCCTTGATGAGCCCCCCCACAGCTTTGACACCCCCACATACAGCGAGAGCCAACAGCCTTGACTTTCCCAGACAGCCGATAGCCTTGACTTTCCCAGAACAGATTTAGCTGAAGTCACCTGGGGCTGGCACTTTCCTGGCATTACTCCAGATGCTTCATTTCACAAGTGGGAAACTGAGGCTCAGAGACAGGGAAGAGACTTGACCCCAGTGTCCCAAGGACCAGGTGAGAGGGTAGTCCAGCTCCGGTCTTACGGGATCCTCCCATCCCAATCTGACGGGGATTCCCCGAACCAGTGCAGCCGCCATGGAGCAGATGAGGATGCTGGGGACCCCAGAGGGTCGGGGCTGCTGAGGTCACTCTGCAGGCAGGCTGTCTGGCTGCTCCGTGTCGCACAGCTCCAACAGCTGCTCCTGGCGCTTGTTCCATCCCTGGGTAACCCCCCACCCTCTGCCCCTCCCCCAGCAGGGAGCTGCTCAGCCCCAGGCGGCTGCTCTGGAGGGTGGGTGCACAGTGTCTGGTGGGCACGGGGCACCATATCTGCCCAAGGTTAAACACACGACAACGAATCAGGAGTCAAGGTCAGTCCCACATAGGCACCCAGGAGGGGCTCAGTAAGACAAAACCAAACGGTTGCTGTCGGATTTACAGGGACACTACAGGACAGAACTGCCCCATGGGGTTTCCAAGGAGCAGCTGGTGAATTTGAACTGCCAACGTTTTGGTTAGCAGACGAATACTTAACCACTGCGCCACCAGGACTCCCAGGAAGACAACTGGAACCCAAATCTCGACCGAGAGCATCTCCTTAGGAAACGCACAGTGGAGCCGGAGACAGCCCACCGAGAGGGGCGACGGCCTTCGGCGTCCCCTCCGCCCGATTCCAAGCCGGACGGTGAGCCCGCGAGAGACCCGGCCTGGTCCCGCCGGCGCCCCGGGTCTCCGCGACGGCCCTTGCTGGGCACACAGCGCCACCACGTGGACGGCTAGGGGGTGCTCGGCCTGTGCCCCCGCCCTCCCCGGCTGCCCCGGTCCCGACACTCCGCCGGGCCGTGGGCCCTCCTGGGGGGCACCCGGTAACTCCCACCGACCCCAGGCCGCCGGAAACACCGCTGTGCTTTCCGAAAAGCTGGGTGTGTGCAGCCTCGGCAGCTCGGGAGGCCGCCCGAGGAGCCCAGGGCAGCCCCGGAAGGAGCGGGGAGGCCGCTTCCGGTCGGAGTGGCGGGGCAGGGCTTGGGCGGGTGGCATCGGCCTTGGGGAGGAACCGGGGGGCCGCGGAGTCAGGACGAGGGTGTCAGTCACCGGGGGGCAGAGGGGCTCTGCCGCGCCCCGTTCACGCTCTTTGTTCCGGCGGGAGCATCGCGGTCCGGCCGCCAGCAGGGCCGCTGTCACTCACTCTGCTCCTTCTCCGGGGCCCCACACCCCAAACCCGGGCAGCACATCCTCCGCTCCCCCTGCTGCCACACTGAGCCCGCACCACATCCCCCAACGGGTGTGAAGGAAGGGAAGAGGGCAGCACTGCCACCCCACGCTTTCCCTCGTATGCGAGTCCTCACGACAGTTTGAGAAGTGATTATTAGCCCATTTTATTCAAAGGAAAACTGAGGCACACGCACAACTCCTCCCAAATCAGAGGGCAAGTAAGGTTCGAAGCCAGGCCTCCCGGCGCTGCTTCGCAGGTGCTCTCTCCCACGCTCAGGTTTGGGCTAGGTGGCTCCTGTGAGGTCCTCCCATCACCCCGCAGTGTCCGCCCCAGGTGGGCCCTGCAAGATTCTACAGCCTCAGGCCGGCACCTCCGGGGCCAAGAGCAACTTGAGGAGGCCTTCATTCTGTCATTTGGGGTCTTGGGTGGGAGTTGGCTGTGCAAGGTGGGTCTTCTTCCCAGGGAGGCAGACGGGTCGGACTAGAACTGGTTCAAATCCCGCTTAAGCTCTTGTCAGAGCCCCCTGAGCTGGTAACTGGACAAGCCCCTCGGCCTCTCTGGGGCCAGTTCCCTTGTGCAGACAATGGGGATGATGGTAGCACCTCGTCATGGGGTCGTGGGGATTTGGAGCCTGGCAGGCATGCTTCTCACACCAGAGCAGCATTAGAGCGGACTGACCTGGCTCCAAGCTGGGCCCACCACAGCACCTGGGGTTGCTCTGAGAAATAGGTGCAGCCCTCCACTGGGCCCTGTGGAAGGACTGACTCCTGCACTGCTGCCACCCAGAGCTGCTGCCTGCCTGCCCCGCCCCTGCACAGAGGCGGTCTGGAACCCAGCTCTCCTCAGGAGTGACACTGGCTTGAATCTCCAGTCAGTGGTGATACTCGACTGGCTCACCCACCCCAAAAAGAAGACCAGAGGCCTATCCCTCCCAGGGATGAAAGGGTGACATGAAACCCCCACTGGCTAATGATTTCTAAAGAATTTCCACAGGATGCCAGCCCTGCGTCTCCACAGTGGCCCTACAGCAGAGGGGACACACAGACCCCTGGTCCTGGGCACCTCGGGTTGGGCCTATGGGGGTGGGATCCCATCTGGAAGTGCCTTCCTTAGCCTTATCACAGGGGGTGACGAGCTATGCGGTGTGAGGGCCATCGGGTATGCTGCATGCCTGGACTGCGGAAGAGGCGGACCTGTTAAGCCCCAGGAATGCTGAGCGGCCCGCTGGACTCGGCCTGCAGGGAAGTTGTTCCCTCAGAGGATTGGACCAAATAACTGTGTCTTAAAACTTGTCTCAAAGACGTTTTAACAAAGCTCTAGCCCCACCAGGATCTTTGGAGCCAAGATCTGAGAACTCCTGCAGGAAGGAGCCCAGGGAAAACTGTTCCTACCAGGAAGGAGCAGCCACAATTCCAGCTGGACACGGAAGGAATCAAGTTGCTGAGGAGAAACAGGCCAAGGCCTCCATTGACATGGGACCTAGACACAGGGGCAGAAGCCAGTTATCATGGGAGGGACAGCGGCCTGGGATCACCCATTGGTATCTTCCTTAAGGGGGAAGGAACCTGCCAAGATTACCCACCCCCCCCAGGAGCAAGATAGAGGAAGGAAGCCGGGGAAGACTCCCTCTCACCACCCTGTGCCACTCCTTCTAGACACAGCAGAGTCAACAGCAGCTTGGGGCAGGCAGAGGGCCCTTCTGTCCCCTTCTGTCCTGGGAGGTGAAGCCTGGCCTCCTCACCTTTGGGTTCCCCCCTCCTGGGTGCTGCCCGCACTTTGAGCAGAAGTGACAGCTTTCAGGCTCTTCCTTAAGACAACATCACACACCTTTGCTTGCTGTTTCTTCCCCCTTCCTGCAGCCTGGAATATGGAGAGACTGACCAAAGAACCACCCCAGACCCTCAGGGAAAGGTGGGGATGGGGAGGGAGAACCCACTCGGGACAACACCTTGGATTCCCACATGAAAGAGAAAACCTCTCTCTTACACTTCCCTGACTGGGGGATGCTGACCGTAACCCCAAGGCACCGTCCTACCTGCTCCAGAGCCGGAGCCCCAGCTGTGGAGAGCGGCCCCTTCCAAGGCCACCTGGCGCTGTACAGCACGCAGTGAACGGGTCTCAAATGAACCGGGGAAAGGATTTTTTTTTAATTTGTTGTGAATGCTTGAAAATCTCTGAAATAGTTTTTAGAGATAGTTCTTTCCTCATTGTGCTCCAAAGGACGCTCAAACACACAACGTGGTGAAAACTGGGCTCTCTGTTACCATCTGCCATGGAAATGCGTGGAGGTATATTGTGGGGTCACACCTGGGAACGCTGGCGACACGCAGTGACCAGGGTTTAGGATCGCAAGCAAGCGTGGGGCAGTTCCACACAATGAATGGTTCTCCCCAAAGGCTCCTTTAAGAACTATCTATATGGGATCAAATTCACACAGCAACTCGAAAGATAGGAACCTTAGGAGGCAGTGAGTTAATGTTAATGGGGGAAGAACAACTCAGAGTGAGAACTGTTGCACAACTGGAAGAATGTAATGAGTGCCACTGAACTGTACGTGTAGAACTGTTGAACTGGCATGTTCTGCTGTGTATATTCTCAACAACAAAAGAATCCCTGTCCAGGACCTGCCATGTGTCAACAATAAGAACAGTTTAATTCAAGACTAACTCCAAGAAATTCATTCCCAGTAAAGTTTTTGCACTATCACTAAACAGTAAAAAACCACCCAAGCAGCTTCTGTGTTCTCAGGAGTCTGAGGGTGGGCCTGGCCTGGCTGGGTCATGCACACAGCAGGTGCTTGGTAAAGGCTGCCTGAGAGAATGACTGGGAAAGGTCTCCCCATGAAGAAGCTAGGGCTAGCCCCGGGGGTTAGGGCCTACCCTGGACACTCCTCACAGCTTGTTCCCCACCAGGGCAGAAGGTGCTCACTCTCTCCCATACATACAGCAGGCACTCAGTATGTATCCACTGGATAAACGATCTAACGTGAAACTTGGTTTCCCAGCTCAAGCGAGGGGCCGACTAAACGGCTGCCAAGACCAGCTGGGGTCCTAAATTCTTTTTGACTCAATGACAAAGGGGCTGAGATTCTGCCCCTGGGTGACCTGTGGGCCACTGGGCAGTGTGACCGAGGATGGGGCTTTTGTTCCTCTGCCACTGGCCTGACCTGTCCCTATTTCCCGGAGCCTTTACAAAGTACCTCACTTGATCCTTCGGACAACCTGCTTCTGCCCATTTTCCAGACAAGGAACCTGAGCCTGAGGGAGATGGGGTGGTCTGCCTGAGTGGACAGTGTTGGCAGAGGCACAGGTGGGGTGGTCTGCCTGAGGTGACTGACAGCGTTGGCAGAGGCACAGGTGGGGTGGTCTGCTTGAGGTGACTGACAGCGTTGGCAGAGGCACAGGTGGGGTGGTCTGCCTGAGGTGACTGACAGCGTTGGCAGAGGCACAGGTGGGGTGGTCTGCCTGAGGTGACTGACAGCGTTGGCAGAGGCACAGGTGGGGTGGTCTGCCTGAGGTGACTGACAGCGTTGGCAGAGGCACAGGTGGGGTGGTCTGCCTGAGGTGACAGTGTTGGTAGAGGCACAGGTGGGTGGTCTGCCTGAGGTGACAGTGTTGGTAGAGGCACAGGTGGGGTGGTCTGCCTGAGGTGACTGACAGCATTGGCAGAGGCACAGGTGGGGTGGTCTGCCTGAGGTGACTGACAGCGTTGGCAGAGGCACAGGTGGGTGGTCTGCCTGAGGTGACAGTGTTGGTAGAGGCACAGGTGGGGTGGTCTGCCTGAGGTGACTGACAGCATTGGCAGAGGCACAGGTGGGGTGGTCTGCCTGAGGTGACAGTGTTGGCAGAGGCACAGATGGGGTGGTCTGTCTGAGATGACTGACAGCACTGGCAGAGGCACAGGTGGCGTGGTCAGCCTGAGGTGACGGCATTGGCAGAGGCACAGGTGGGGTGGTCTGCCTGAGGTGATGGCATTGGCAGAGGCACACGTGGGGTGGTCTGCGTGAGGTGACGGCATTTGCAGAGGCACAAGTGGGGTGGTCTCCCTGAGGTGACAGCGTTGGCAGAGGCACAGCAAGCATTTTACCAAAGTCTCTTATAGAACCCTCATCGTTGTGTCTTTTCTCCCAGGGGAAAAAAATGACCATTTCATGTAAAGAAATACTCACTTCTAGTGTTTATGTGGTGACTCAGAGCACTTTGCAAACCTTCCATCACTCCTTGTTAAGAAGGCAGTGCAGATACATCCCAGGCCTCTCCCCTGCAGATAGCTCTGCGCAGACAGGCTAGTCCCCCGGGAGCCCTCCTACCCCCTAAGCCAAGATGCCCTGGCTGTTTGAGGGGGCACTCCTACAGGTCCTGGGCCTCGTCGGCCTCCAGCACCTCCACATGGCTGTAGGACTTCCAGGCCTGCAGGTTACAGCTTTTCAGGACAGCTCCCAGCTGCTTCCCCGGGCCCACCTCGAAGGTTCTGGGGAACTCGGTGCCCTTCTTCCTCTCATATATGGCATGCATGGTCTGCTCCCACTTCACTGGGGAGACGAGCTGCTTCACCAGCAGCTTCTGGATGTGTTTCGGATGCGTGTATTTATTCCCATGGACGTTTGAATGGATGGACACCAAAGGCTCCTTAAACTCGATTGTCTTTAGCACTTCAGTCAGGGGCTCCACAGCGGGCTCCATGAGGCGAGTGTGAAACCCGCCGCTAACCGGCAACATTTTGGTGCGTCTGAAATGATACTGTGAGGAATTCTTCTGTAGAAACCGCAAAGCCTGGAATAAAAAGAGAGGAGGTTGAGGCCAAGCGAATCTCCGGGAAGAAGCACACACGGAGGCAAAAACCGGCCCTGGCAACACCGTCCCGCTGTCTTGTGTGTGCGACGCACATAGCCCACTCGTCCACACGGCTATTTCCCCTTCAAAGCCTTGGGTGAGAATCTGAACTCATGGCTCTAGTTCCAGTTAAGATTCAGCTGCATGTTCCAACAGTGTGCCAGACAGAAGTTCTCCTTGAGGAACGTGACAGTTCACACGCCCATCTGGGCAGGTGACAGTGATAGGGTTGAGAAAGCCACCATTGGAGACGTGGCTGCCTTGCCCTGCACTGTCACTACTAGCTCGGTCAACCCAGGCAAGTCACTTGGCCCCTCCTGTTCCTTCTTCTCAACTGCAGAATGAGCATAACGTCACCTACTTCACGAGGCCTCTGGGACAATCGAGTCAGACGAGACGTGTAAGTTGTCCAATAGACAAAACCCCACGATCTACTGTCAGTTTCCAGTTATAATCCTCTTACCCCTCACCATTTCTAATGTGCCTGTTTTCTCATTACTCCACAATCTTCAAGGTCAAAATTGAGGATGAAAATCCAAGCCCTACTTCTCAAGACAGGGCCTTCCCCCTCAGAACCCTTGGATGTGGTCAGCCTCACCTGGGGTTTTTCTACTTAAAAGAGCTCCCCAAGCCCAAAGCCTTTCCCTAAATGCCACCTGGCTCAGAAAGGGTCTCAGGAGCCAGCCAATAGGCCAAAACGCTTGGAACTGTTATAAGCAACAAATGACACAATGTGCAAAGATTTTAAAAATAGTAGTTGTTCTCATCAGGGATCCTGTGCCCTGGGGACACAGCCCAGCTCCTGCCACATGGGTGGTCCCCATCGGGGTCTGAAGGGGTTCCTGTACACAAACACTCTCAGCTCTTGCAAGCTGAGACCTTCGACCTGAAACCACCCAGAGCCCGCTCAGGTGCCCGGGCAACTATGACCAATCCCAGGGAGACCCGCATCAGACTTAAAGTGGTCTCATCAGCTGTACGACCTCAGGCAACTCACTCTACCCCTTTGTGCAAAGTACAGATGAGTTCCCTCATCTATAACATGGGGATGACAAGAGTTATCCTATAGGGTGTCTTAGTTAACTAGTGCTTCTATAACAGAAATACTACAAGTAGATGGCTTTAACAAAGAGTAATTTATTCTCTGGCACTTTAGGAAGCTAGAAGTCCGAATTCAGGGTGCCAGCTCCAGGGTAAGGCTTTCTCTCCCTATCAGCTCTGGGGGAAGGTTCTTGTCATGAACCTTCCCCAGGTCTAGGAGATTCTCAGCACAGGGACCCTAAGGCCAAATGACCCGCTCTGCTCCTGGTTCTTCACTCTTGATGGTAGGCCCCCGTCTCTCTGCTTGCTTCCCTCTTTTATATCTCAAAAGATACTAGCTCAAGATACAACCTAATCTTGCAGATTGAGTCCTGCCTCATTAACAGAACTGCCTCTAATCCTGCCTCATGAACATCATACGGGTAGCATTTATAACACACCGGAAAATCACAACAGATTACAAAATGGTGGACAACCACACAGTACTGGGAATTATGGCCTAGCCAAGTTGACACACACTTTGGGGGGACACAATTCAGTTCATAACACAGGGGTATGGTGGCAACTACCCTTGGCATACAAGTGCTATGTAAGGGCTGGCAATTATTATCTCGTATATTAGAACAATCACGTACACTAGGAAAAAAAAGAAAATCAGGGTGGCTGCTTGTGTCCCAAAATGTACGAGGGATGAGTATTTTTGGTCAGATGGTGCTTGTTTGCTCTGTGGCGCCTCTCCCTGCAGGAGGGCTCCCCGCAGGCCTAGGCTGGCCAGCCATGGTGCTCCACGTCCACGTTCCCTCTGCTGTGACTCTGTCAGTGCTCCACAGAGGCAGGCCCTGCTGCCTGGGCCCTGGAGTGGGAAGGAATTGAGCAGAGCCCACCCCAGTGAGCATGCACACTGCATGCTGAGATCAGAGGGGTCTGGGCTGTTTGCACTGTGGCCACATCTATGCTGTGTCACACCCATAGTCATACTCATCCACCTCCAAGGGCCACACCCCCTACCCCAGCTCCTCAGTGGCACTTCCTGTGGCCTAGAAATGCTTTCCATGGACAGTTTCTGGCCTCTTCAACAGCTGAACCAGCTTAAGTCTCAGGTTAGGACTGCAGGTGTCAAGGTCAGAGTCTTGGGCTCCAGCAGGCTCCTTGGGGGTGAGCTCTCCCATGGATGCTAGTCTAGCTGAGGCCAAGGAACTCTGATCACACCCATTGTTGGAGGGGGCTGCCCTCTCCTGAGCCCCCTGCTGAGGGGTACCTGCCCCTCCCTCAGCTCTCTATGAGGTACTTCTAAGGGCTCTGAAAGGACAAACCTGGGAGTCCCAGAAGTTGTCATCTGGATTGGATGCCCGCCTGTGTGGGAGCCCGTGATGGTTAATGGAATGTGTCAATTTGGCTAGGCCATGATTCTCAGTGGTTTGGCAGATATTATTATGTAACCATCCTCCATTTTGTCATCTGATGTGAGCAGCCAATGAGTTAGAAGGGGAATTTCTTTGGGGGTGTGGCTTCTATCCAATATGTATGGATGTTCTGGGAAAGCTCGCCCTCTTTCTCGATCCTGCACTTGTCTCACAGTCTGACCTCTGGTTCTTAGAGAAGACTTCCGCCAGCTGCCTGACCTACAGATTCTGGATTCACCAGCTCCCACAGCCCTGGGAGCCGGCAGCCTGCCACCAGGCCTGTGGAGTTTGCGTTTCTCAGCCCCTGCAACCACATCAATCGAAGCAGCGTTCAGTCTGTCGCCCGACCCATGGATTTAGGGCTTGCCAGCCCTACAACTGTGTGAACCACTTCCTTGCCATAAATCTCTCTCTATGCATATATACGCTTCACTGGTTTTGCTCCTCTAGAGAACGCAGCCTAAAACAGCCTGTGGGAAAGGTTTCTGCCATGGCTGAGGGGTCCCTCCCAGACTACTTCTGGCCTCCTTTCTGAGGATTTAGGACGAATGAGAAACCAGCTGTAATTGGTCTTCCCAACCCCATCACCTCAGAACTCTCACAAGGGGGCCTGGCAGCACTCACTGATTGGGAAGACACCCACAAGGACACCTACACACAGGTGAGGCCTTGCAGGGAGAAAGAACCGGGCGTGAACAAGTGGAGGGAACAGACTCCAGCATCGCGTGGCCTTGGGTCCAAATTCTCCCAGCACCTTCTAGCACATGCCTCGCCCCTCTGGCTCAGCTTCCTCATGTGCAAAATAAGAATCCTGCCTACTCAGCACAGGGCTGGCTGTGAGGACTAACCAGGGCCCCTAACACCTGCCTTGTGCAGGCCGCCCTCCCTTCAGTATTCCCTGGGCCAGCACGAGGCAGATCCTTGGTACGGAATGCCCTTTCCATTGGGTGCTCTCTGCCCCTCTGCGCGGGATGCCCTTCCTCTTGGCAAACTTGTCCTTCAGGCCCTGACCCGTCCCTGTGCTCCCGACCTTGGAGTCAGCCGTTCACAGGCTGTCTTCTGAGGGCAGCAGCCATGGCTGAAAAGTCTGGGACCCCCGGTACTCGTTACAGAGGTGGTGCTGAGAAATGGTGTTTGAAGAAGCAGTGAACAAAGTAAGGACAGAAGAAAAGAAAATGACAAATGAACTCAAGTACAAATACAGACACCTAAGAAATAGCAGGGAAGCAAAGGAACCAAGAGAAAACGGCTTCTTCTCTCTCTCAGGAAACAATCAGGCCAGAGGCTCGTGAGGGGCCCGGAACGGACCACACAGGAGCCTTGGCGATTGTCCGGCCCTACTTTATGCGTGGGGCTGGGCGATCTGCTCAGGGTCCGTTGGTGTGTGGAAAGGGTGACAGTTTCCTGGCCTCCCACTGCAGGGCTGTCTCTACCACACACTCCTAGCCTCCAAACGTGTCCCCAAAACCATGGCTTGGAGAGGCACCCACTACCCTGCTGTGGCCTCCAGGTGTGGAATGATTCCATCCTTGCACACCACTTAACTCCTAGAGTTCCACAGACTGGGGCCCACGGAGGCCGTTCTTAACAACACCAACCTCTAGGTGTCCGGAAATCACCCTGCAGTCAGGAAAGAGGTAGTTGGCCACTTCGCAAACGGGGTTCTCTATCCCCAAAGACTTGCAGTGCTCCTGGGCTTCCAAACAGGCAAAGTTGAACTTGGACTGGGGTTTGCCGAGGACAGACAGCATCCCACTGGGAACAGCTTCCGAGGCTTCTTGCATGGCCTCAGCTCGAATTTTCACTGCATACAAACCTACCCAGAAAGAAATGCATTTGGAAAAATCAGGACATGGGATGGAGGAGGGAGACCCAGATCTGAAAGACAAAGCACAAGGTCCACACTGCTGCACAGGAAATGGAACACACACACACACACACACGATCTCTCTCTCTCTCATATACACACCACACTGTGCTGCACAAAGGCAATTAATTAACTCAGATGTAACCTCTACCATCAAAAATCAGGGTGCTCAAAAAAACCACCAACTGACCAACCAATCACGGAGCTCTCCTTGGCACTCTACAAGTTAACCAGGTAGTTTCCTGCCTTAAAAGCTGATTTGGTGTTGGGCAGTGGTTTTCAACTGGTGGTAATTTTGCATCCTCCCCTCCCCCCCGCCCCCGCGAGACAGCTAGCAGTGTCTGGAGACCTTTTTTTGGTTGTCACAAGTGACATCTAGTAAGTAGAGGCCAGGGATGGCACAATATCCTACAATGCACAGGACAGTCCCCACAACAAAGAATTACCCAGTCTGAAGTGCCAGACGCTGAGCTACACTGCCTTGGGCAAGTCACAGCCACTTCCAAGTTAAAATATCTATCCGTAAAATGAGAATAATTATATTCTCATGCCTCGGTTGTTGTGAAGACTGGGTAAAAAAAAAAAAGTAGTACTAAATAACTAGTTATTTAAGAGACCACGGTGAAAAAGAAAAACAATTAAAAACCATTAGATACATGGGCAGCTGTGTAAACTCTAAGAAAACACATGAATTTAAACCTCACATAAACATCATGAATTAAGTGTCACTGCCCCATTTAGAGCTGGAGAAGCTGACACCAGCAAGGCAGATGAACTGAAGAAGGGGAGGGGCCCTGGTCAGTGGGGCTCATGAGCAAGGTGAGAGCACAGGGCCGGGCCTGGGCAGCAGCTCCAATGATCTCGTGACATAAGAATGCCCTGTGAGGACCAGATACCTGCCATCCTGGTCCTTCTCTTTAGTGACTAGGGATGGGGGTCTGGGGACTGACCAGGCCAAGGAGATATTAAGGGAGCCATCCAGGGTTTGATGGGACAACCGAGAGGGTCGGAGAAGCAAATCCTGCCCTTTCCCCTTTAACACATCTTCATTCACGCCACACTCAGATGTGTTTGCGTTGGTCTTTTAAGCCCCTTACACAAGCGCAACTGTGGAGCAAGTGCGTTAAGAACGTGCGGTGGGACGCAGGAGAAAACACACAAGGAACCTGGAGACTCCGTGTGGAAATTCTCCCACCTCCCAAGCAGGCATCAAAGCAGGAACTATGAACAAACGACAAGTGGAAAAACTGAACATGAAATTGTAAACATGCTAAAACCCTGCAAAATTACGCACACATATAACTATAAACATCATAGCGTAGTTTTAACAAGATGTGCGAATATGGAACTTTTGTTTTTTCCTCGACAGAGCTATAACGCTGTTTTAACTCCAAGCAAAAATCTTAAGAAGTAATACTGACACGGTTCAAGAGTAAATATTCATTTACCCATTTTTCATTCAACGAGTATCTATCAAGCACCTACCGTGAGCCAGGCACAGGGGCTGTCACGGGAACAAGCATGCAGTAATAGGGAGACAGCCAAGCAAGCAGACTTCACGAGAAAAATTTAAAAGGAAATCTTCTAATTTAAGGGGCTGCCTGGTCTTAAGAGTTCCGGTGTCACCCCCATCCATGTGCCTCCTTCCAAACACCCATGGGTAGCGTCCACAATCACTTCTGGCCTGGCTTGTGTCCCCAGAGAGACTGGCAAGACCCGAGCCCTACAAGCAACCAAACCCTTGCCTGGGTACCTTCAGAGAACTCCATGGCTCCAGCAAACACCAGGGCTGCAAATTCTCCCACGCTGAATCCAGCAGCAGCAACACAGCTCTCAATGGCCTGCGGCAACAGATGCAGGACGTGAGAGCTCGGGGGGAGCTTGGTCTGGGTCTCCGTACCTGAGAGCGGGGAAAGGTGTTCAGGGGCCCAGTGAACCACACCCCCTGCCTTGGTCCTCCAGCTGGAGGGGGACACGGACAAGTGGCCTCGGAGACCACCAAGTCCGGGCCCTTTACTGATGAAGAACTTCCAGGCAGGGCAAGAGAGGACAAGGACAAGCCCTGACTGACTCCCGGTGGCAGGGCTGTGACTTCAGCCCAGGGCTTTGAATTCTCAGCCCAGACCCTGCCTCTGCCCTGGAGCTGCCTCTGCAGCCAAGTGGAGCCACAGAGAGTGAGGCACAGGCATTACGAGCTTGACCTTCAGGTCCTGGAGACCTGGATTGGAACCCTAGATGAGGAGAGTTCCTATGCTCTGTGCACTTCAGTGATCTATCTGTGAGATGGAGGAAGAGCAGGACCTACTTCACAGAGCTGCTGAGAGAATCAGGTGAGTATGCAGATGACACAACCTTGCTCGCTGAAAGTGATGAGGACTTGAAGTGCCTACTGATGACGATCAAAGACCACAGTCTTCAGTATGGATTATGCCTCAACATAAAACAAAAACCCTCCCAACTGGACCAACACAGAACATCATGAGAAACGGAGAAACGACTGAAGTTGTGGAGGATTTCACTGTACTTGGACCCACAATCAATGTCCATGGAAGGAGCAGACAAGAAAATTAAACGGCGTCCTGCATTGGTCAAATCTGCTCAAAAGCCCTCTTTAAAATCTTAAAACGGGGAAAGATGTCACTTTGAGGACCAAGGTGCGCCTGACCCAAACCATATTTTCAATCGCCTCACATACATGTGAAAGCTGGACGTGAATAAGGCAGACTGAGGAAGAATTGACACCTTTGAGTTATAGCGTTGGCTAAGAATATTAAATATACTATGTACTGCCAGAAGAGGGAACAAATCTGTCTTGGAAAAAGCGCAGTCAGGATGTTCCTTAGAAGGGAGGATGGCAAGACTTCATCTCACTTATTTTGGACATGTTATCAGGAGGGATCGTTCCCGGGAGGAGGACATCATGCTTGATAAAGTAAAGGGTCACTGAAACATAGGAAGACCCTCAGCACGATGGACTGACAGAGCGGCGGCTGCAACAGCAGGCTCAAACAGCAATGACCCTGAGGACGGCGCAGGGCCGGGCCGTGTCTCGTTCTCTTGTGCACAGGGTCTCTTAGTCAGAACCGATTAGATGGCGTCTAATAACAACGAGGTCTATCAGGTGCAGAGCACAGGCCTGGCCTGGTGAATGCTATAATTAGACTCAACATGGCCACTTAACTAATTTTAATACTTTTAATACCCACCAACTGCCTCTCCTCATCTACAAAGTAACAGTATTTACCTTGCAAAGTTCCTGTGAGAGTGAAATGGAGTAAAGAATCCAAAAGGCTGAACTTAGCTGTTTTTAGTACTATTAGGTACCCGTAGCAATCAATTCACCCCCTTCAAGTGAAGTGACATTTTCAAACGTAAACCTTCTCAATCCATCCTTCCCTGTCCTCCCAATTTAAAGTCCTAACTGGCCTGCCACTTGGCGGTCACTCCCCATCCTCTTTCCGTGCTCTGTATTTCTTTCCTTTAGGAAACCGTGGTGGCATAGTGGTTAAGTGCTCTGGCTGTTAACCAGAAGGTCACGAGTTCGAATCCACCAGGTGCTCCTTGGACACTCCATGGGGCAGTTCTACTCTGTCCTATAGGGTCGCTGTGAGTCCGAATCGACTCGATGGCAGCCGGTTTGGTCTTGGGTATCATCTTCCACGTACGACATCGCTTCCATAGCATATTTATTCTTTATTTCCTGTCTCCCTCCACGAAGATGCAAGCTCCCCTGGGGCAGGGAGCCTTGTGTACGTCACAGCTGCATCCGCAGGCTCAGAGCGGCACTGGGCACAGCGTGGATGCTGCCTCCGGCTGGAGGCAGGAGCCCCGGGCGAGCGCCGTGTGGGCCGGCCGGGCTGGGACACCTCGGCCGGGCTCACCCTCCGCGGGCTGGGACGCCCCGGCCGGGCTCACCCTCCCCGAGCTGGGCTGGGACGCCCCGGACGGGCTCACCCTCCCCGAGCTGGGCTGGGACGCCCCGGCCGGGCTCACCCTCCCCGAGCTGGGCTGGGACGCCCCGGCCGGGCTCACCCTCCCCGAGCTGGGCTGGGACGCCCCGGCCGGGCTCACCCTCCGCGGGCTGGGACGCCCCGGCCGGGCTCACCCTCCGCGGGCTGGGACGCCCCGGCCGGGCTCACCCTCCCCGAGCTGGGACGCCCCGGCCGGGCTCACCCTCCGCGGGCTGGGACGCCCCGGCCGGGCTCACCCTCCCCGAGCTGGGCTGGGACGCCCCGACCGGGCTCACCCTCCCCCAGCTGGGCTGGGACGCCCCGGCCGGGCCTCCCGCCTCACCTCGGGCTGCAGATGATGGAGCTTCTCCACGGCGGCCAGCGAAGCCACGAAGACGGCGGGCTGGCAGTGCGCCGTGCGGTCCAGGGCCTCCTGCGGCCCGTGCAGGCTCAGCTCCAGCAGGTCGTAGCCCAGCACGCGGCGGGCGGCGGCGTAGAGCTCGCGGACGCGCGGGTAGCGGAGCAGGCCGCCCGCCATGCCCACCGCCTGGCTGCCCTGGCCGGGGAAGAGCAGCACGGAGCTCTGGGCCGGCGTCCGCCGCGCCGCCGCCCCCCAGGGCGCATCGCCCACCGCCGCGCCCCGCAGCAGCTCGGCCACGCCCGCCTCGCCCACGGGAGGCACCGGGAAGCTCGCGGCGCCGCGGCGGCAGCCGGCACCCCAGCACCGGGCCCACGCGGCCCGTGCGACCCGGACGCTCATGGTGGGGACACCTGCCCGCCTGCGTTACCGTGACGACCGAGGTCCGACTGCGGCGGCGCGGCGTGGTCCTTCACGCATTTCCTGCCGTGCGATCGCCCGAAGGCAGGAAGAAAGGTTCCTGCGTGACCAGTTCCCCCTCGGGGGCGGAGATTTCACTGCCGCGCACTAGGGAGCTAGAGTGGCTCAGACACGGTGTAATATTTAAGCTTTTTACCTGGCGCGTGAATACCTGAAACTGTTCCTCGTTCTTTTTCACATTGGGTTGTTCCAACAACTCTCTGTGGTAACCAGATACCAGTGCCCTATTGTTGTATTTGCTACAAAGCAGACACGGTGCCCCGCATGTAATAACCATCCAATAAATATGTTTCACTGATCAAAGCTCTGGATAGTTTTCAGATATTAGTGTCAAAAATAATCAAAGCACAAACAAAACAAAGCTTATAGGGCTTATTTGAGCAGTTAACCTGTATGCATACTAAAAAAAAAACCTGTTGGCATTGAGTGGATTTCAACTCATAGCGACCCTATAAGACAGTGTAGAACTGCCCCCGTAGAGTTTCCAAGGAGCTCCTGCTGGATTTGAACTGCCAGCCTTTTGATTAGCAGCCATAGCTCTTAACCACTATGCCACATACAGGGATACCCTGATGTCGAGAAAGAAAAATGGATGGGCCCATTTTAAGTTACTTACAACAAAGTCTCAAGGAGACAATAGAGTGGAAAATTATTGTTGTTAGGTACCAAGGAGTCAGTTCCAACTCATAAAGACCCTGTGTACAACAGAACGAAACACTGCTGGGTCCTGCACCACCCTCACAATTGTTGCTATGCTTGAGCCCATTGTTGCAGCCACTGTGTCAACCCACCTTCTTGAGGGTCTTCCTTTCTTTCACCAGCCCTCTACTATACCAAGCATGATGTCCTTCTGCAGGGACTGATCCCTCCTGATAACTTGTCCAAAGTATATGAGATGAAGTCTCGCCATCCTTTCCTCTAGGGAGTATACTGGCTGTGCTTCCTCCAAGAGACAGGTTTATTCTTTCTTTTGGCAGTCCATGGTGTATTCAATATTCTTCTCCAACACTATAATTCCAAGGCCTCAATTCTTCCTCGGTCTTCCTTATTCATTTTCCAGCTTTTGCATGCACATGAGGCAGTTGGAAAAACCATGGCCTGGGTCAGGCACACCTTAGTCTTCAAGGTGACATCTTTGCTTTTTAACACTTTAAAGAGGTCTTTTTCAGTAAATATTTTCCAATGAAATACATTGTTTGATTTCCTGATGCCACTTTCATGGACGCTGATTGTGGATCCAAGTAAAATGAAACCCTTGACAACTTCAATATCTCCTCCATTTATCATGATGTTGCTTATTGGTTCATTTGTGAGGATTTTTTTTTTTGAGGTGTAATCCATACTGAAGTAAGTGAGTGCTTTAAAGTCCTCTTGACTTTCAGCAGCCAAGGTTGTGTCATCTGCATAATGCAGGTTGTTAATGAGTCCTCCTCCAATCCTGATGCCCCAGTCTTCTTCATATAGCTTACCTTCTCAGGTTACTTGTTTAGCACACAATTTGAATAAGTATGGTGAAAGGTTACAACCCTGACACACACCTTTCTGACTTTAAACCACAAAGTATCCCCTTGTTCTGTTTGAACGATTGTATCTTGATCTATGTACAGGATCCTCATGAGCACAATTAAGTGTTCTAGAATTCCCATTCTTCCCAATGTTATCCATTTTTTATTATGAGCCACACAGGTGAATGCCTTTGCACAGTCAATAAAACACAAGTAAACATCTTTCTCGTGTTCTCTGTTTTCAGCCAAGATCCATCTGACATCAGCAACTATATCCCTTGTTCCATGTCCTCTTCTGAATCTGGCTTGAATTTCTGGCTGCACCCACTTTTGAATGATCTTCAGCAAAATTTTACTTGTGTGTGATATTTATGATATTGTTTGATGATTTCCACATTCTGTTGGATGAGCTTTCTTTGGAATGGGGACACATATGGATCTCTTCCAGTCGGTTGGCCAGGTAGCTGTCTTCCAAATTTCTTGACATAGACAAGTGAGCACCTCCAGCACCGAATCTCTTTGTTGAAACATCTCAATTCATATGTTGCCAATTCCTGGAGCCTTGATTTTTGCCAGTGTCTTCAGTGCAGCTTGGACCTCTTCCTTCAGTACCATCAGTTCTTAATCATATGCTGCCTCCTGAAATGACTGAACGCTGACTAATTTTTTTAGTACAGTGACTGTGTATTCCTTCCATCTTCTTTTGATGCTTCCTGCGTCATTCAGTAGTTTGCCCATAGAATCCTTCAAAATTGCAACTCGAGGCTTGAATTTTTTCTTCAGTTCTTTCAGCTTTACCCACCAAAGCCAAAGATGAAGAAGTTGAAGATTTTTACCAACTTCTGCAGTCTGAAATTGATCAAACATGCAATCAGGATGCATTGATAACTACTGGTGATTGGAATGTGAAAGTTGGAAACAAAGAAGGATTGGTAATTGGAAAATACGACCTTGGTGATAGAAATAATGCCGGAGATCATGTGATAGAATTCTGCGTGATCAACGACTTCTTCATGGCAAATACCTTTTTTCAACAACATAAACGGCGACTATACACATGGATCTTGCCAGATGGAAAGAGAGGATGGAAAAGCTGTGGAAAAAGACCATGGAAAAGCTCAATACCATCAGTCAGAACAAGGCCAGGGGCCAGCTGTGGAACAGACCATCTATTGGTCATATGTAAGTTCAAGTGTAAACTGAAGAAAATCAGTACAAGTCCAGGAGAGCTAAAGTATGACCTTGAGCACAATGCATCAGAATTTAGAGACCATCTCAAGAACAGATTTGATGCATTAAACACCAGTGACTGAAGACCAAATGAGTTGTGGCTTGACATCAAGGACGTTATACATGAAGAAAGCAAGAGGCCATTAAAAAAGCGGGGAAGAAAGAAAAGACCAAAATGGGTGTCAGAATAGGCTCTGAAACTTGCTCTTGAACGTAGGGTAACTAAAGCAAACCAAAGAAATGAAGTAAAAGAGCTTAACATTAGAGTTTAAAGGGCAGCTCAAGAAGGCCAAGTATTATAATAAAAGACCTGGAGTTAGAAAAGCAAAAGAGAAGAACACGCTGGGCGGAAAGAATTGAAAGAGTAGAAAATTAACCACTTGCTAATCTTAAACTAAACCAGTTGCCATCAGTCACCCTGCCTGATGGCCAGTGGAGCCCTCTCGGTTCCCACGTGGAAAACCCCGCTTCTTTGGCCCCAAAGGTCCCCGAAACCGGAAGCGGAAGTGCATGCCTAGGGGCTGGGAGCCTTGTTGGGTTTCGCTCCTGCTCGAGTGTGAGCGAGGTTTTGCACGTGTGGGCGTCCCTCCGGGTCCAGCGCCAGGTGCAGCCCACGTGGCTTAGGGCGCTATTTCCGGTCTCCAGGGCCCGCGGGGTCTCTCCGCCCTCACGCAGCCGAGCGGCTTTCTGTAGCCGGGCTGCGCCCGGGTCTCCCGCTGCTCTTCCGTCGCCGCCGCCGCCGCCGCCCCTGTCGATGTCCCCCGCGGCCGGGTAGGTGGGCTGGCTCTATGTCTCGGTGCGTGAGCAGGTAAAATCGTGGGAGTCCTCGCTGAGTCGCAGCGGCTTCTTGGGGCAGCAGCGTCAGCTCCAGCTGGGAATTTGTGGGAAACGCCGAGCAGGGAAGCTCTTGGAAGCCCAGGGTGCTCAGCCTGACCCTCAGCGCCCTGACCCCCAGCGCCCTGACCCCCAGCACCCTGCTCCCACCCCTCCAGCCTCCCGTTCACCGCGCCGCCCTGTGTTTTCTGGGCTTCGTCAGGCAGGGCTTTCCCTGAGTGTTCCTGGTCATACAAACAGTGAAGTATAAAGAGGAATATATCCGTCCTCCTTTAACGGCTGTAGCGTTTTGAGATGAATTTAGGAACATGAATTGCAACTAGTAGATGCCTTTAGGACCATATTTATCTTAAATTCAGGAGGGAAATATTTAGAGCTACATTTCATGGAATTTCTTTGACTATAAGGCAGACATTTTCATTAGGATTGTGTGAGAAATAATATGGCCAACCCTTGTTGGTCTGCTGTGTTGAATAGGAAAATTAATAACAGACACCTTACTTTGATTTTAAGGTTTGTTTTAACCAAGAAACCAAGTATTAACCATAAAAAGCCTCCCAGAAGCTGCTCTACAGCAATGTAAATTTGCCTTAAAAAAAAAAACCCACAGTGCTAGGAAAGGTTTGTCATCAAACCATTACCTCGTTTAAATCTCAAAAACCCTTGTGGCTGCAGGTTGGGTAGAGGGCCAGATTATTAACAGCCAGGCCAGAAGTAACCTATTATCAGTTGATCTCAGTCAAGGAGCAAGACTGGGTTCAGTCAGTCATGTTAAGCTTAAAACCCGTTGCCGTCGAGTCAATTCCGACTCATAGCGACGCTATAGCACAGAGTAGAACTGCCCCACGGGGTTTCCCAGGAGCACCTGGTGGGTTTGAACTGCTGACCTTTTGGTTAGCAGCCATAACATTTAACCACTATGCCACCAGGGTTCCCACGTTCAGTGGTTAATCTTTCTCATTCCACTTTATAGGCCCCATTGTACCTAGTTTCTTCAAGCCGTTTGCTTCATCGGGAATCAAAGTGGCCTCTCTATATGCATGTAGAATAATTGTTTGGAATAAACCTTATGTTTAAGTTCTGGTGATGTCTGATTTTCTTTTAATAGCTGTGAAATGTGATGTGACTAAATAAGCTTAACACAGGCGATGAAGGATTTATAGTGCTCACACACCCAGTGTTTGCCCTAGATGTCAGAGTTTGGCTGGGACAAGGTCTGTGAGGGACTGGATGCTGGTGACTGAACCACGGTTTTTAGTACCATAGAATCATGCTTCTTATTAGCTTGAAGGTTTCTTAGAGCAAAACCCAGTGCGTGTTCTCAATATCAGAACAGGGAATATTGGTTATGAGGGCAACACGGGAGGCATGGGTAATGATACTAGTAAGCACGCTTGAACAGAGCCTAGAGGGCCAGCTTCATCCTTTCTAATAATTATGTTACAAAGAATTCTTCCTTAAATAAACCTGAGATGTGCAACTATTAGGACATTATGATTTACAGTAAATAATTTTGAACATAAAGAGGAAAGACTTAAGTTGAATAAATAATGTGTGCCGTCTGTAATATGACTAGAGAGTTTTTCTAAAACCAAATGTAAAATGAAAACTGTGTATGTATATCCGATTTGTTGAATGTAAGTGCAAGAAAATGATACTATTTTACACAGAAAAAAAAAAGAGAAAATATGTGTAGACACTAAAGAGTCAAGTGTGGAGTCGTCTGGTGGCGAGCGTGGTTAGGATTATGAGCTAGAAGGTTTTCAGTTCAGACCCGCTCAGATGTGCTTTGGAAGACAGGCCGGGAGACCTGCTGCTGAGGTGTCGGTGCCTTGAAAACCCAGTGGAGAAGTCCTACCATGCACACAGGGGGTCACTGTGAGTTGGAATCAACTCGGGGGCAACTAACAACCACAAAAAAATCAAGGAGCAGCTGCATATATATATCATTTCAAAAATGGAAAGTGTCCTGTTTGAGAGATCATTGCTAACTTCAATGCCATTAGCGTAACCTCTTTTTTTTTTATTACTATTTAGAATGGTAATTCACAGGATTTTTTAAATTGTAGAAGTCCTTTTTTTTTTATATTAATAACCAGGTGATTAAGAATCAATTACCTTAAAAAGTCCATTCTTTGCACACTGCAGAGTCCTAGACATGGAGATTGGTTGTGGACCAGGAAGATAGTGGATGATATGATGTAGATGTGGGGATGGTTCAAAGAGCATCTCCCTTGATAGAGTGCTCATTCCTCGAGTAACAGGCTGTATGTCGATCAGTGAATGCTTCTCAGTCTTGAATGTCGTGGATAACCGGGGATCTTGTTATCATTTTGATTCAGAAGGTCTGGGAATGCCTTGAGACTCTATGTACTGGACAAGATGAAAATAATATGTATAGAAATAGGATGTGAAGTAAAATTAGAGAGTGGTGTTAGAGAAATTAATAAAAGGAGGGATGATACTTACAGGGGAGACACTGTTATAAAGACTGTGTGAGAGAAACCAAGAAATAAAAGAGTAGAGAAAGGGCCGAGGGACAGTGGAGCAGGGCCTTAGAGTAGGAGCCAGCCGGGTGGGGACGTGGGGTGGAAACAAACAGGAACAGATGGGGGAGACTGCTCTTTAGAGAACACTTAATGATTTCCTAGTGGATTGATTATCATAGTGTTGAAAGAGAAAGTGTCCAGGAAACTTGAAAAATGTATTTTCCCTGAAAATTCACCCATGTTGATATTCAATGAAACCGTGTGTTGACCTACACGGCGCAAAGTTCTTTAAGCAAACCCTTAACCACAGCTTCGGACCCCTGAATCCCCGGAGGAAATCGGGTGGGAGTTTTCCAGCCGGTGGAGGCCTGGAAGCAGGATATGTCCTGTGAAGTGTGTGCTCTGGATGAGTGGAGGCTGGTCTGCCTTAAACGCAGATGCCCTCAGGGTGGAACATTGCCTTGAGTCTGGGGAGAAGCCCTGTCCAGGGAAAAGTTGAAGGCCAAGGACCTGTCAATCCCTCCTTACTCAACACTGTCTACTCTATGTCGTTCTTCCATTTCAGGTCCCAGGTGTGGTGCAGGGAGAACTAGTCCGGTCTAGGTAGTTGGGGACGTAGGGCGACCATCTTGCACATTCGTAAATCACAAAGATTTCAACTGCTCTGACTGGTGTGTGGACCAAACATTATTCATCTGCTTCCAAACTGCCTAGTGGCTCTGCTTCCACTCCCATCCCTCTTACGGAAGTGGCTTCTTGGGCTCAGAGAGGACATTCACGTAGACTTCCAGAAGCTGGAGTGAGGAAATGGTGAGTACCACGGGGAACTGGGTTATTCTTGCTGTGAGAGGGTGAAGCTCGATATAAATTTTTGAGAGACCAGCTGTGTGCTGCAGGCCCTCTGGGTCCTCAGTGAGGCAAAAAGGTGGCACAGGAGGCCAAGGGACTGAGCCCGAGGAGGCATCCTCAGGCCTTGCCCCACTGTCACTAGGCCCTTCCATTACACGTAGGTGGTTTTTCAAGATTTGGATGCCTGTGGTCACCATGGGGTTTTAACATCCCTACCTCTATGCACTGTGTTGAATGACAGAAGCTCCTGACCAGAGCCATCCTTGTTGCATCGCTGCAGACAGTTTTCCGGGCATCCCCCAGCCACTGGAGCCTTTTCTGTGCTCTACCTCTCCCATCACATTACGTGCGAAAAAGGGGAGAGAGAGTTGGTTGGGGAAGTCCCTGACTGTTTATGGGGTCCTGGGTGGGGCGTGGTGCTCCCTTGCCCTCATAAAGGTTAGAACCTGGGGAGATACATAGGAAGTCCAGCTGGGTCATTTGTGGGGTTTCCAGACTTGTCTTTTTTTCCAGTGGGGAATGGTTTTACCTTGCAGCTTTCAGGTGTGTGCAAAGCATGAATCCCCAGCTTCAGTCTTTGTCCTCCCGCCTGTGCAGAGAGTTGGTATTCTGTCACCTCCCGCCTGTGCAGAGAGCTGGTATTCAGTCCCTATGATTTTCGTCTGCTTTCTAGAGTCTTGACTTAGAGTCTAAAGTTAAAGTGTTCTCTTTTGCTAGAGAAGCTCAACATATGAGATGTGTGTATATAAGTTCTCGGGCTTACAGTTTGCACTGGAAGACGACTTCTAGATCATTTAGTGTGTTTCTACTGAGAAAATCTCAATTTAGTGCGTATAAACTTAAATGCAGAGGAATGTCTGTTTTAACTGATATAAAAGTGACTCTAAAACTTACTTCTATCTTTAGAAGGTTTTTAAAGACTTCTAATACATTTAAGAAGTCATGCCAGAACCCCTAATGTGTTCAATATTTTAGCCTTTGTGGAAACAGTCTCCTGGCTGAGGTAAATGGATGTACAGGCTCTGATAGCACTGGTTAATGCGTTTAGAAAGAGCTCTAGTTTATACTTTTGTGATTTGCACAAGTGTATAGACTATTTAATGACAGCTGGGTCCTAATGATTACATGATTTTATTATTACACATGTGAATTCTCAGTAAAAATAATCTCTTATTTAATTTATATCATGTTTAAAAGTACAATGTAGTTTACGGTTATAGGTAACGCTTTAAAAAATCACTATGAACTTTGAAAGTATACTTTATGAAGACTTGTTCTTACCCTTGTCCTCATCCGCCCACCCTCTTCCCCCAGCTTCCTTTAAATAACTGGCTTCTATACTTTCTGAAGGGTCTGGCTAGTGTTTATGTAAAAGCAGACAAGTATCAATGGAAATATTTTGTTTCCCCTGAATCGACTTGACAGCTGTGGGTTTGGTTTTTTTTAATTTGTTATACAAAAGGTAGCATAGAATTTACACTTTCTAATAAACAAATTATCCTGGTGATGTTTTCATAATGATAACACAGAGAGCTTAAATCTAAATTCTTATAAAACTCCAGAATACTGCATATGGTTGATCTTAGATTTTTTATTTTTTAACCGTATTGCCTTGAATGGACACTCGGATTGTGGCCAATATTTTGCTTTTACAAAGCTTGTCCTGGGGAATATAGATTTAAATTTCTAAGAGCAAGGTATCAATAGTTGAGGAATAAAAGCTCTTCCGAACTGATGTGTTAAAATGAAGAGTTTTCACAGGACTCTGAAAATTTAATGTATGAAAATTACTTTGTTGTATGTGTTTTAAATAATGCTTTAAACTTTCTGTTGTAAACTATACAATAAACAAGGAGTACATGAACTTCTGTCTAATTTAAAAAGTAGTTTGAGTCTCTGACGATGAATAGACCTTGGTCAGTTTTTATGGCCTCTGACGGCACTGGGGTTTTTTTTTCATGAGTTTACCCAGTCCTGATCTCCATTCTACTTGCCTGGAGGTTGTTCCTGTGTGTGTTTTAGAAGGTTATGACTGTTGCCCTTATTATTGCGGTTATTACAGCTGTTACCCCAAGTTTTAACCCATAGACTGTACATTGTTTAGTTTTGTCTCTTTTGAGGTTTCTGTAAATTCAATTACTAGCCTGTATGGGTTCTTCAGTAACTTGTTTTCCTCAGGATGCTTTTGGGTTTCACTCACGCTGGGATCTGTAGCTCCAGCCTACCCGTGGGCTTCTGTATGCATGTTCCTTGTGTGGTGTGAGTGGGCCACAACTGACAGCCTTCCCTCTATTCTAATATCATGAGATCATCTGTTTATGACTTCTGGAAGTATTATGATTTTACATTTTTGTATTTAAAACTAATCTACCTGGAATAGATTTTTGCATATGGAATACATTGGAATATATTAATTATTCTGATTAGCTAATTAATTTTTTAAAAAGTTAGTTGCCATAGGCTTAATTCTGAGTCGTGGTAACGCCACGTGCTTCACTGTCGATCACCAGACCTTTCCGTAGAAGTGCCTGTCGTAGACTCAAACCGCCAGCCTTTTGGTTGGTAGCCAAGTGCTTAACCCCGTGTGTCACCACGAGACCTCATTTAGTTGATACTACTCCGCATACTGGGAAACCTGGTGACTGCTAACTGAAAGGTCAGCAGTTCGAACCCACGTGGTGCTCCTTGGACACCCTGTGGGGCGGTTTTGCTGAAGTGTATGTGCTTTCTCTTGCTGCCCTGCATTGCTTGTTTTGAATCAAGTTTATGTAGATTGGAGGGCTGTTTCCTGGCTGTTTGTTCCCTTGGTCTGTGTATTTTTATACTGAGCCCGTTGAAGCAGTGTTAAAGCGCTCTTCTGCTAACTGGAAGGTCAGCAGTTCGAACCCACCAGTCACTCCACCAGAGAAAAGATGGGGCAGTCTGCTTGTGTAAAGATTAGAGCGTCGGAAACCCCATGGGGCAGTTCTCCTCTGTCCTGTAGGGTCACTGTGAGCAGAATCGACTCAGCGGCAGTGGGTTTTTATATTGGTACTACACCAACATGCCTTTATTAATAAAGTAAATATATAAAGGAATGGTTTTTTTATATGTGATACGTTTGGACAAGCCTCCTACCCCTCCAGTGCCATTTTATTTAGAACTTCTTGACTATTTGTGGACATTTGCACTTGCAGATACATTTTTTATGTATTTTTCGTCTGAAGTTCTAAAATAACTTGGTTTTTTTTTTTATGGAAGTGCATTGGAAATAATGCTGCATTTGGGGAGAACCGCTTTCTAAGAGCATGCTGTATCTTTTCATATATCTCAGTATTTGGATGTCATTTAATAATGTTTTGTAAGATTTTCATTAAACTCTTAATTTACTTACACTCCTAGGTATCTTTTATTTTTACTAAAATACATGTTACCTTTTTAAAATTAATTTTTCAACTCTTTGGTTCTAGTATATAGAAATGAAATATTTAAAGTAAACCTTATTTTGATATTTATTTTGTAATCTGAGTGAATATTTGCTAAAATCTCTCAGTCTTATAATTACCTGTACCATCTTTTGGGGTTCGACATGCACACTAATTTAACTTATAAGATAAAATGGGGTGGTTTTTTCCCCACTCTTTAACCATCTTTTTTCTTTACCCCCCCCCCGCTTTTTTTTGGCACGTTCTAGCTATAGCCTTTAGGATAATGTTGACTAGGACTGGAATAATGGGTATCACTGTTTTCTACCTGCTTTTTTTAGGGAAGTATTGACCTCTTTAGTCTGTATGTTTTTCGGGGTACATTTTTTAAATATATGCCCATTTTCAGATATACTGTTTCCGTATTTCTAAATGTGAGAATGCTTTTGACATAAACATGCAGAAAAATTTATAATAAATGTATCGTTGAGTAGTATAAAAAGTGAACACCCATATCACAGAGATAGGTTGCCCCTGTCACATTGCCCATGAGTTGATTTTCAGTCACAGTCTTCACTCTGCCCTTTTGGTGTCAGTATCTCGACATCTATCATGATCATTTCTTTGCCTTTCTTGATGTTGTTATCACGTATGTATGCATCCCTAAAATGGGTATATTTTCTTTTTGATGGCTTTTATGTTGTAAACTAATAGGATAATACTTGATGTACTTTTATGTCAATTCCTTTAGTTTAAATGTACAGTAGGAAAACTCTTCATGGGACCTTAATTCACCTTCATTGCTTGGTAGTATTTTCTTGTAGTAGTATATTGTAATAATTTAACAGTTCTATTTTTTGAACATGTTTTGGAAGCTTGTATTTTGGGGCTATTATAAACAACACTTCTATGGTTTTAGCCCTTATGTTTAGGTTGCTGGTCCATTTTGACTTAATTTTGTATATAGTGTGAGGTAGGGATTCAGCATCATTCTTTTGCATTTGGAGGTGTAGCTATCACTGCCACATCTGCTGAAGAGACTTTCTCCCCCGTTAGAAACAATTCTTTCAAAGACTTGTGGTTTTATATGTGTTCCTCTCTTGGTCTCTTATTCTCATCGTGGTCTCGGCATACCCCAAGTAACCTCTGCATCCTCTCCATAAAATGTGTTCCCCCTTGCAGGCTTCCACATCTAAGTTGCTGGCACACCACCCTTCAAGTTTTCAATGGAGAAAATCTTGGATGCATTCTTTCCCCCTATTTTTTTCACACTTCAACTTTCAGTACATGAGAAAATCTTGTTGCCTCTGCCTTTAAAGCCTGGGACCATCTGTTGCATACACCCCTTTTCCAGCCATCACCCAGTCTCAACCAGCGTCATTTTTTATCTGATTATGCCCGTAACCTTCTAATGTATCTTCTTGCTTATTACATTTGTCCCTTACACACCAGTTTTTTTTTATTCTGATGCAAATAACCAAATCCAGTTCATTTGTTTTCAAACCCTAAAGCAATTGTGTTCCTACAATAATGTAAAGATGTGCCTTACGTTTGCTGTTAAAGACTTGTCTTTCCACCCAGGGCAATAACTTTGTCTCGCCTCCTTTCCCCTACACACCGGGTTTTTAAGAGCTGTTGTATTAGTTTCTTCCTTTGCTCGCAAGTGTAAAATTGCTCTGTATTTCACTCAGATTAAAAGCCAGAGTCTTTTCAGTGGCCAGCGAGTTCTCCAGAGCATGATATGCCACTGACGCCATCACCTCTTCAAATTCCGTCACCGTTACTCTGCCGTCTGCCTCTGCTCCAGCCACGCTGGCCTCTGGCTCTTCCTTAAACACACAAGACGACTTCCCACCTTTTCGCCTGTGCTCTGGCTTTTTCCCCTTCCTGGAATAATCTCTTTCAGATACCTTGAGTAATTCCTTCACATCGCTCAAGGCTTAGCTCAGGTGTTTTCTTTTCAGTGAAGCCCACTCTGCTACTACCTGCATTGTCAGCACTACCAGTACTCTGGCTTTTGTTCCACCGTTAGTTTTTCCGTTGTACTCATCTTTATACATATGTAACTTCACGTTACGTTGTTGATTGTTGAGTACCAACCGTTAGAGTGGGGACATCTTTGGGTTTTTCATTTACATACCACAATTATATAGAAGAATGTCTTACATATTTTAGTTTAGATTTACAGATTTAGATTTAGATTTTAGATTTACAGAAGAATTGAGTGGAAAGTACAGAATTCCCGTATATGACTAATTCCTCCTGCTTGCCCTAGCCTCTTCAGTTTTCCCTATTACAGCGTCTTTTGTCGGTGTGCTAAATTTGTTACAATTCACGAACCAGTATTGATAAATTGCTGCCTACCAAAAGCCATAGTTTACATTAGGGTACTTAACCTAGTGCTCCTGTAACCAATACCACAAGTGGGTGGCTTTAACAAATTTGTTTTCTTGCAGTTAGGAGGCTAGAAATTTGAATTCTGGGTGCTGGCTCTCGGGGAAGGCTTTCTCTGTTGGTTCTGGAGGAAGGTCCTCTCTTTAGTGCTTCTGTTCCTCAGTGATCTGTATATGGCTTGTCGTCTATCTTTTGCTTAATCTCCTTTTATATCTCAAAAGAAATTGACTCAAGATACACCCTAAACTAATGCAATCTCTATACTTGCTAAAATCTCTCAGTCGTATAATCATCTGTACTGTCTTTTAGGGTTCTACATACACAGTTATTTAACTTATAAAATAAGATGGATATCTCATTAACATAACAAAGAAAACCCGTTCCCAAATAGGATTATAACTACAGGTATGAGAGTTAGGATTTCTTTTACAAATGGGAGAAATTGGAGGGAAAGAAGGGATCATGGGCACCAAACAAGTCCAAAACCTGGTAGAACAAATTACATTAGCTCTCAAGTCTTGAAAAGTATCCTCTTGTGTTCTGGGACCACTATGGGCCATGACCCTGCCCTTTAAACTTTGGGTATTGGCCATGTTTTCTAGATTCTGGGTAGAGGCTCCTCGGCCCAGGGCTTCGGTGATACCTTCTGGGTCCTCTGGGTTGGCAACTTTGCTTCCTCAGCTTTGAGCAGTCCACTTCTCCTAGTCCATCTGTGTGGCAGTCGCACCCCTTAGCCCCAGCAGGCCATGTTGTTCTACCCCTTGGGCATGGCAGCCCAGCCCCCTCAGCTTTGGGTGTCAGCCCCATCCCCTTTACATGCCTGAATGGCAGCCCCACATTCCATAACTGAATTGGTGAAGATCTGACTCTTTGAAACGTGGGAGGCCTTGGCTCTACCCTTTGAAACTTAGGTGGCTAAAGGTTTATTCTTTGAAACCTAAGAGGCTGTGGCTCCACCCTTTGAGCTTTAGGAGACCATGTCTCTTCCCTTTGAAACCGAGACTGCCCTGCTTCCTGTGCTTCTTTGAGCAGTTCTGATCTGCAGGCTTCTCCAGGGATGGTCCTTTTTTTTTTTCTGTTATAGAACAACAGATGTAGCTCCTTTGGCCTCTTTCCTGCCTGTGGAATTCTAAGAAGCAGACAACTTTCTTTCCTTTCATCCTGTGTCTGTCTTCTTCAGTCTAAGGTGATAGTTTTTTTCTGCTGTGTTAGCTGGTTAGATCCATCAGTCATAAGCTTAGCCTGTTTAACAATAGATTGTGTAGCCACGTCCTTGGTGAAAATTCTAGTACACTTATCCTGAGTTTGCACAATAGAATTTTCCAAACCTATTAAGCACTTTTTCATTTTGCACAGTTCATTTTTAAGTCCATCTCTTTCCTCTCGTATTTTACTATAAGCAGCAAGGAGAGACCATGTGGCCCCTCTAAGATCTTGCTTAGAAATCAGGTTCATCTGAAGTTCAGCCAGATACCCAAGTTCATCACTTACAAGTTCTGTCTTCCACCAAACAGTTGAACATAATTCAGACAGATTCTTTGCCACTGCCCTTCCTCCATTGTGCATGTGTCTCACTAGAAGCACACTTAATGTCCATACATCTAGCAGTTCAACCTATAACAAGTACAACCATTGTGTTGTATACTTTATAGGTTTGACAAATGAGTAATGTTACGTATCAACCATTATAATAATACCAGACTTCCTGTTCATGCCTTCCCACCTCCCCCTAAACCTGACAACCACTAATCTTTTTCAAGCCTATAGCTTTGCCTTTTCCAGAATGTTATATACTTAGAATCATATTTGGCTTTTTCCGATTGGCTTCTTTTACTTACCGATAATTCATTTAAGTTTTTGTCGTGTCTTTAAGTAACTTGTTAGCTCATTTCTTTTTATTGCAGAGAATACTCTTGTGTACTGATGCACCACACTTTGCTTATCCATTCACCTATTGAAGGGCATCTTGGTTGCCTCCAATTTTTGGCAATTAAGAATAAAGCTGTTACAAATATTTGTGTTATGTTTTTTGTGTGGATGTAAGTTTTCAACTCATTTGGGTAAATACCAAGGAATACAATTGCTGGATCATAAGTAAGACTGTGTTCAGTTTGGTGAGAAACTGCCGACCTAGCTGTGCCATTTTGTATTTCCCCCAGCAGTACTTCGAGTTCTGCTGATCCGCATCCAGGTGTGCTTGTTGGTTTGGAGTGGAGCTGTTGTAAGCAGTATGTAGTGGTATCTGCTTGTTGTAATTTGCAGTTCCTTAATGATAATGATGTTGAGCACCTTTTCATATGCCTGTTTGTCACTTGGTATCTTTTTTTGTGATGTGTCTCTTCAGATCTTTTGCTCATTTTCTAATTGCGTGTTTTGCTTTATTGTTGAGTTTTAAGGGCTTTGTATGTTCTGAGTAACAAACCAAAAAGTCTAAACCCGTTGCCATTGACTCGGTTCCACCTTATGGTGATCTTATATGTTTCGGAGTAGAACTGTCCCATGGGCTTTTCTTGGCTTTAGTCTTTACGGAAACAGATCATCAGGCCTTTCTTTCATGGTGCCGCTGGGTGGGTTCGAACCACCAACCTTTAGATTTAGCAGCTGAACACAAACCTTTTGTGCTAACCAGGGACTTTTTTTTTTTGAATACTAGTCCTTTGTCACATAGATGTTTTAGAAAGATTGTCTCCATAATTTTTGCCTTCTGTTGTTATTAACAGTATCTTGCAGGGCAGAAGTTTTTAACTTTTTTTTTTTTTTTTAACTATTTTGTTTTTATTTTGGTAAATATATAGATAATAAAACATTTGCAGAAGTTTTTAACTTTAGTCAATTCCATTTTATGTATTTTTTTCTGTCATGAATCGTGATTTCAGTGTTACATCTAAAAAGTCCTGGCCAAACCCAGTGTCACTCAGATCTTCCCGTGTTATCTTCGTGGAGCTTTGTAGTTCTGCACTGATATTGAGGTGGTGCAACAATTTTGAGTTAAGATTTGTCAAAAGGTATAAGGTCTGTGTCTGGGCTCCTTTTTTTTGCTAGTGGATATACAGGTGTTCCAGTACCACCACTGATTGAAAAGGCTCTCTCTCGTCTCCAGTGAATTTCCTTTGGTCCTTCTTCAAAGATCTGATAACCATATTTGTGTCTCTTTCTGAGTCCTGTCTTCTGCTCTGTTGATCTGTTAGTCTGTTCTTTTGCCAATACCACACTGTCTTGATTACTGTTTTGTCAGAGTTAAGTCTTGAAGTACTGTAGTGTCAGTCTGCCAACTTTGTTTTTCTCCTTCGATATTGTGTGATATTGTGTCGGCTCTTCTGAGCCCTTTGTTGTTTTCATGTGAATGTTATAACAAAACTGTTGATAGGCACAAAATAACTTCCTAGGATTTTCTTTGGAATTGCATTGAATGTATAGATCACTCTGGAAAGAACTGACATTTTAATAGTATTGGGTTTTTTCATGCATGAACATGGAATGTCTCTCAATTCATTTAGACCTTTGAATTTCTTCATGAGAGTTTTGTCGTTTTCTTTATATAGATCTTTTATATATTTTGTTGGATTTACACTGTCTCATTTTTGTTGTTACAAATGTAACTGCTATTGTGTTTTTAATTTCAAATTGCAATGTTCCAATTGCAAAAGCATTGGCAGTTGGTAAATATGGCCTTGGTGATAGAAATGATACTGGAGATCACATGATAGAATTTTGCAAGACCAACCTTTTTTCAGCAACATAGATGAAAACTATACACGTGGACCTTGCTGGATGGGATACACAAGAATCAAAACGATGACGTCTGTGGGAAAAGATGATGGAAAAGCTCAGTATCATCTGTCAGAACAAAGTCAGGGACCAACTGTGGAACAGACCATCAATTGCTCACATGCAAGCTCAAGTTGAAGCTGAAGAAAATTAGAACAAGCCCACGAGAGCCAAAGTATGACCTTGAGTATATCCAACATGAATGTGCATACCATCTTGAGAACAGATTTGATACATTAAACACTAATGACCGAAGACCAGATGAGTTGTGGGAGGTTATCATACGTGTAGAAAGCAAGAGGTCATTAAAAAGACAGGAAAGAAGAAAAGACCAAAATGGATGTCAGAAGAGACTGTGCAACTCAACTTTGAATGTTGAGTAGTAGCTAAAGTGAACAGAAGAAATGATGAAGTAAAAAAAGGTTAAATTAATTTCTTTTATAAGAATCAGCATAAAGCAGGTTCCTATGAGGCGGAGGTTAAAGATGTCCCAAATGTCTAACTTTTCCAATCTGCTGTACCGCTCCATCATCTCTAACATCAGCTACTCCCTCTCGCCTCAGTACTGCCCGTCCTGTCTTTTGGTTTCTTAATTCACTGTAACGTCTCACAGGACTCACAAACCATGTAAAGGAAATGGCTCACGAGGTTGTGGAGACTGACAAGTCCCAAATCTGTGGGTCAGCTGTGGACTTCCCCCCTGGCCCCTGGCCCCTGGCCCCTGGCCCCTGGCCTCAGTCTCTGCCCAGAGAGAGGCACTCAGCTCTATGCCATCTGCTGCGGGTCTCTGCTGCTCTAAAATTGGCTCTCTTTTAAAGTAAAACTGACCAGTCTCTTCGATTGGCCACAATTACCTTACTTTCACATACCCACCCAATCACCTGGGTAGGAGACACAAGACCATGTCTAGAAAGGCCACACACAAAAGTGGCTAATAGCTGCAGGTGAACAGAAGATTTCAAAGGCCAGCTCGAGAAGACAAAGTATTATAATGAAAGGTGCAAAGACCTGGAATTGGCAAACCAAAAGGAAGAGCATGCTCAGCATTTGTCAAGGGGAAAGAACTGAAGAAAAAATTCAAGCCTCGAGTTGCAACTCTGAAGGATTCTATGGGCAGGAACCATTAAAAGAAGATGGAAGGAATACAAAGAGTCACCGTACCAAAAAGCACTGGTCGATTTTCAGCCATTCCAGGAGATAGCATATGATCAAGAACCGATGGCACTGAAGGAAAAAGTCCAAGCTGCACTGAAGGCACTGGCAAAAAAGACCGCTCCAGGAATTGACAGAATACCACCTGAGGTGTTCCAACAAAGGGATGCAGTGCCGCAGGTGCTCACTCATCTATGCCAGGAAATTTGGAAAACAGGTACCTGGCCAGCTGAAGGAGAGATCCATATTTGTGTCCATTCCAAAGAAAGGTGATCCAACAGAATGCAGAAATTACGGAACAATATCAGTTTCACGCACAAATACAACTTTGCTGAAGATAATTCAGAAGTGGTTGCAGCAGTACATTGATGGGAACTGCCAGGAATTCAAGCTGGATTCAGGAGAGGATTCAGAATAGGACAGGGAATGAGGAGAATAGCATTGCTGATGTCTTAGGGATCCTGGCTGAAAGCAGAGAATACCAGAAAGATGTTTACGTGCATTTTACTGACTATACAGAGGCATTCCACTGTGTGGATCGTAACAAATTATGGGTAACATCGTGAAGAATGGGAATCCAGAATGCTTAATTGTGCTCATGAGAACATAGACCAAGAGACGGTCATTTAAACAGAACAAGGGGATATTGCATGGTTTAAAGTCAGGAAATGTGTATCTTGAATGGGAGTGGAACCCAGCACAGAAAGAAGGTGAAGTGGTTAAGCTGTGAGCTCTCCAGTCACACAGCTCGGCTTTATCCACAATTGTCTTCTCCAAGTCTCCTCTGCAGAGAAATAGTGCGTAACTGGGCTCTTCAGTGACGAGCATAGCTGTGATTATGTCTATGATCGTATTTTCTGGGGGGGGGGGGGGAGACAAAACGGTGATCTGAAAACAAAAAAAATCCTCCATTTTCACATAACACTGATTTTTGCATAATGAATGACCTGGTCTTTGGAACGAGCCACGTCAGTAAGCGAGGAGTAGGTGTATTATTTTAACGTCCATGGGATCAGTAGTGATTTCTCCTCTTTCAGTTCTGATATTAGTTATTTGTATCTTTTTATCTTAGCCTGGGTAGAGGCTTATCTCTTTTAGTTGAGTTTTTGTTTTGGTGACTTTCTCTATTGGTTTCCTTTTTTCCCCTCCTTCATTTTTGTTGATTTGTACTCGTTTTTATTCTTTTCTTCTGCCGACTTTGGCTTTAGTTTGTTCTTTTTCTTGTTTTCTAAGATGGAAGCTAAGGTCGTTGATATTGGATCCTTTTTTCTAATATGTATCTTCAGTGCTATAAATTTCTCTGCATTCTTGGCTTTCTCTGCATCCAGCAAATTTTGGTAAGTTATATTTTCATTATCACTCAGTTTAAAATATTTTCTAATTCTTCTTGGTGCTTCTTTGTCTCATGTGTTATTTAGAAGTGTGTCATTTAATCTCTATATATGTTAGGCTATTCCAGCTATATTTTATTGATTTCTTGTTTAATGCCATGTTAATGTATGGTTCCTAATACTTTAAATTTGTTAAATTGTGTTTTGTGACCCAGAAAATGGTCTAACTTGGTTAATGTTCCCCATGAGCTTGAGAAGAATCTATATTGTGTTGTGTTTGGATGACATTATATATTCTTCGTGTCAATTAGATCCACTCGATGGATGCTGTTGTTGGCTCAGCTATGACCTGCCTGGTTTTCTGCCAGTTGGGTTTGTCACTTATTAACAGAGTGTGGTTGAAGCCTCCAGCTGTAATAGTGGATTGGTTTATCTCTCCCTGTGGTTCCACTAGATTCTGCCTCACGTATTTTGGCACCGTCTTCTTAGGCTGATGCACCTGAGGGATTATTATGCCTTCTTGCCGAATTGAGCCTTTTATCGTGGAATGCCCCCTTTTTCCTTGCTCTCGCACCTGGTTTGTCTAAAATTAATACAGCTACTTCATCTTGCTTTTGAGATTTTTTTACTTTTAATCTGCTTTTATGTTTTAAGTGACTTTCTTGTAGACCATGTAGTCTCTGTCTTTTAATTGGTGTCTATAGACCTTGGTGTTTAAGGTGATTACTGGTACAGTTGGATTAATGTCTTCACGTTTGTTCCTGTTTCCTATTATTACCCTCATTCTTTGTTTTCTTTCTTTCACTCTTTTTCTGTCTCTTGTGGTTTCAATTACACTTCATATATAACTCCATATCCTCCCTTATTAGCATGTCAATTTATATATATTTTTTAAGTTCCTGTAGAGTTTGCAATATATGTTTACAACTAATTCCAGTGCATTTTCAAGTTAACACCATGTCACTTCATGGTACTTTCATGGTACTACCAGTACCTTATAACTGTATTCTCAACTCTTCTATCTTGTCTTGATAGCATTACTGTCAGTCATTTCACTTATCCATAAACTATAGTCATGTACTGCTGTTATTATTTTTAACAAACTTTGAAATATTAGATAAATTAAGAATGACAAATAGGAAAGATTTTATGTTACCTTTATTTTTTCATTGCCTAATGCTTTCGTTTTCCATGTAGGTCCACGTTCCTGATTCATATCATTTTCCTTCTCTCTGAGGAACTTCTTTTATTTCTTGCAAGGAAACTCTACTGGTGAGAACTTGCTCCATATTTGTTGTCTGACAATGTCCTTCTTTCTCCTTCACTCTTTTTTATAATTTTTTAAAATTGTCGTAGGAGTGTGTATTACAAAACATTTGCAAATTCAACAGTTTTTGCATGTATAACTTAGTGGGTGGTACAAATGGTTAACCACTCAACTGCCAGCAGAATGGTTGGTGAGTGGTTCGAACCCATACACAGGTTCCTCGGAAGAAAGGCCTGGCAAGCTGCTTTTAAAAGGTTACAGCCTTGAAAACTTTATGGAGCAGTTCTACTATGCACATGTAGGGTCGCTGTGAGTCATAATCAACTAGATAACTAAGAACAACAATAATGTAGTGACTGATTTTATTCCTCTATTGTGCAGTTATTGTCACTATCATTTTCCAACTTAATTCACCACCAGCAACAGGAACTCAACGCCCCCTATGCTGAAACTTCACATCTCCCTTTATCCCACCCTTTAACCGCTAATAAGCTTTGGTCTCTGTACAGTTGCCTATATCGTGTAAGTGGGATCATACAGTATTTGTCCTTTTGTGATCAATTTACTTCACTTAGCATAACGTTTTCAAAGTTCATCCATGTTGTAGCATGTATCAGAACTTCATTTCTCTTTGTAGCTGAGTAATACTCCGTTGTATGGATACACCAGATGTTGTTTATCCATTCATCTGTTGATGGGCATTTAGGGTGTTTCCACCTTTTGGCTATTGTGAATAGTGCTGCAGTAAATACTGGAGTACAGGTTTCTGTTTGGTTTTCTTCTTTTAATTGTTTTGGGTATATACATAAAAGTAGGATTACTGGATCATATGGTAGTTCCATAGTCAACTTTTTGAGGAACCACCAAACTGTTTTTGATAGCGACTGTCTCATTTTGCATTCCCATCAGCAGTGGATAAGGGTTCCAGTTTCCCTACATCTTTGCCAGTGCTTGTTCTTTTCTTTTTTTTTCCTCCTTCACTTTTGATGGATAATTTTGCTGGATGCAGGATTCTAGGTTAGTGGTTTTTTTCTCTTAGCACCAAATATTTCACTGTACTCTGTTCTTGGAAACTCTACTCTGTTCTTGGAAACCGTGGTGGCATAGTGGTCAAGAGCTACGGCTGCTAACCAAAAGGTCAGCAGTTCGAATCCACCAGGCACTCCTTGGAAACTCTGTGGGGCAGTTCTACTCTGTCCCATAGGGTCACTTGGAATCGACTCAACAGCAGTGGGTTAATTCTGTTCTTGCTTGCATGGTTTATGGTTTCTTAAAAGAAACAAACAAAAAAACCCAAACCCACTGCCATTGAGTCGATTCTGACTCATAAAAAAAACTCACTGCCGTCAAGTTGATTCCAACCCATAGCAACTCTATAGCACGTCGTTTGCTTTATTAGTGTCCCTAGCATGTTAATTAATTTCTTTGGCATGTCTGGACGCATAAACCCAAATTTCTGAAGTATCTCAGACTGATTCTAATGCTTGCTCTGTCTTTTTTTTCTCCCTCACCCCCTTGGTCATTAGTATGCCTAATAGTTTTTTTGTGGCAAGCCGGAGATTATGTACTGCGTAAAGAAATTGAATAGGACTTTAGCGTGAGGTTTTATCTTGATCTGGGTAAGTGTTAGGCTGTGTTTACAATTTGCTGTGGGTGTAAGAGGCCAAAATGTTCTCTGATGTTGTTTTTGTCTTTCCTATTGTGTTAGGTTTTCTAAAAACTTCTTAAATAAGGTCTGAGACTTGGCGTTCTTTCTGTTGTAACCCTGTTATTATATGAGAGCCCTGTTGATGTGGCAGTAAGGTGTGGGACAGAGGACGCATGCTGTATAGTCCAACGATGAGGTCTCAGGCTTTAGTGAGACCGTGTCCCTGGGCAGTGACCACACAAGTGCTTCTCTGCTTCTCCCTTCCTCTACTTTAGTGAAGCAGGAAGCCTAGATGGAGCTGGTGCTGGGTATTTCACTACTGCAGGGCAGTTAAAAAACAAACAAACACATTGCCGTCGAGTCGATTCGACTCACAGTGACCCTATAGGACAGAATAGAGCTGCCCATAGGGTTTCTGGGGAGCGCCTGATGGATTTGAACTGCCGACCTTTTGGTTACCAGCCATAGCACTTAACCACTCTGCCACCAGTTAGACTCTAGTAAAATCAGTTCCTTTGAGGGCAGGCCTTGTCAGAGAGAGCAGAGTACTCTGGAGAAATTTCTAAATGGTTTACTTTTGTCCTGCTCCAGCTGGAAGGAAGCATAAGGAGATTTTTCTCTGATCTTTTCACACTGAGAGCCTGATAGGTTTCTTGGAGGTAAAACGCACAAAACTCTGTGAGTCTCCCTAAGATTGGGTCCCCCTGGCATTTTTAACCCTGTAGGTTGTCCAGACTGAGCCTCCAGCAATTCATCAATGGCGTTTTAACTTTCCTACCCTGATACAGTGATCTCAGCAGTAGTTTCTGTTGCTGGGTTTTTGCTCTAGCATGGTTCTGTGTGTTTGCCTTTGGGTCCCTCCAGTTTTGGAGTAGCAGTTCGCCCTCTAACCTCAATTCTGTGAGTTCTGTACATTTAACCTTTTTCTTGTTTTGAAGGTGGAAGCAATGACTTCCAAGCTCCTTACATATTGGGCCAGAAACTGGAAGTCTTCATTTGTATGTCGTGTCATTACTGTGGTCTTATTTTCAAATTACTTATTTTACACAGTGTCTCAAGCTTATATGTTTATCCTATTGCTAATGTCCTGTTCTTTCCTGGGTATAGGCAGTGTATCTTCCCTTTCCTGGGTATGAAGGTCAGTGGAGCCCTTGGACTCCTGCGCTTCTACCTCGGTACTTTTGAAGTAGACAAAACCAAAACCAAACCCGCTGCCGTCAAGTCATTCTGACTCATAGCGATGATGAGATGATTCGAAGTAGAAGGACATGTGAAATCTATATGAGTGTTTGGAAAATCATCACGGTTCTCTTCCAAGTTCTTAGAATTGAAAGCGTGCTTTTTTCCCCTCACCAAGCCCGGTTTCACACTCTGATGTTTTCTAAAATGGTTATTTTGCTTTTCTCTGCACTAACTCAGTAAAGCAAAATATGCTGTGTTTCTCTCACCTTATCCTCTCATTTTGCTGCATCTTCTGTAGAACTTATCACCACTTCATAATTATGTTTTTTTTATTTACCGTCCACACCCAAAGACCTTAGGATCCATATGTACCCACATATGTCTGTTTTCTTCACTGACTAATGTATCCATACCTAAATCGACTTTAATAAATAAAGGAGCTAGAGGTAAGGGTCTGAAGGGAAGCACCCTTGCTTGAGACACAGGGTTTTGTCAGGAGAAGGAACTCCACATTGTCTGAATGGGACAGGTGGTTTCCTTTGTCTGTTCTCGCAGTGCCCAGCAGGGCTGTTGACCATCCAGGTGTTTTTGGAGAATAACACCTAAAATACCAACAAAACTGTATGCATAGGAACAGAAGTTTAGTTGTCAGGAATTCAGGCCTCAAAGACAAATTGACCCTGGCCAAGCAACAGCCCACTTGGGCAGCATTGAGCATGTGAATGCTTGTTTGTAACTTCACTCAGCTGTTAGCTGTTTGTGAAATGTCTTCTTAGGAGAGAGTCATGAGATACAAATGAGCTAGTATGCCATAAACCTTTTGCTCAACCTTTTGTAAATGGCACTTGCTCAATCGGAATCGAGTCGACGGTACTGGGTTGACTGGGTAGTTGCTCAATTTATGGAACATTTTATCATGAATACATTGTATAATGAACAGTAGGGTTTTTGATAACTTTAAAATATGTAACCTGGCTCACTGCAGTGGAGGAGACTTCTGGATTGTGGCTCTAGCTAAAAGTTTGTTGTGACACCATCTATTCTGGATTGACTTTTGTCCCCCAAAATATGTGTTTTAAACCCTAACCTCTGTGACTATGGTATAATCTCATTTGTGAATGAGCTGTCTTAGTTATGCTAATGAGACAGGATTGGTGTAGGATGTGTCTTAAGTCAGAATCTCTATTGAGATATAAAAGAGATTAAACATGCAAGCAAAAGAAGCAGAGATAGGGGAAGAGACTTGCCAAGCCACATGAAGATCACCCAGGAGCAGAAACTCATACAAGGATCTTCCCCCAGAGCCGACAGAGAAAGAAAGCTTTTCCCTAGAGCTGGCGCCCTGTGTCACACCAAAGTAAAGTTTAGCTGAAGATGATTTTAAAGTAGTTGCAACAGGACATAGACAGGGAACTGCCAGAAATTCAAGCTGGAGTCAGAAGAGGATGTGGAACGAGGGCTATCATTGCTGATGCCAGATGGATCCTGGCTGAAAGCAGAGAATACCAGAAAGTTGCTAACCTCTGTTTTATTGACTGTGCAAAGGCGTTCGACTGTGAATCAGAACAAATTATAGATAACACCGCAAAGAATGGAAATTCCAGAACATTTAACTGTGCTCATGGGGAACTTGTACATAGACCAAGAGGCAGTTGTTGGAACAGAGCAAGGGAATACAGCAAGGTTTGAAGTCAGGAATAGTGTGCATCAGGATTGTATCCTTTCACCATACTTACTAATCTGTACTGAGCAAATAATCTGAGAAGTGCACTATATGAAGAAGAACAAGGCATCAGGATTGGAGGAAGACTCATTAACAACCTGAGCTATACAGATAACACAGCCTTGCTGAAAGAGAAGAGAACTTGAAGCACTTACTGATGAAGATCAAAGATTACAGCCTTCATTATGGATTACACCTCAGTGTAAAGAAACCAAAAATCCTCACAACTGGACCAATAAGCAACATCATGATAAACAGAGAAAAGATTGAGGTTGTCAAGGATTTTATTTTACTTGGATCCACAGTCAACACCCATGGAAGTAGCAGTCAAGAAATTAAATGACCCATTGTATCGGGCACATCTGCTGTAAAAGATTCTTTAAAGTGTTAGAAAGCAAAGATGTCACTTCAAGGACTAAGGTGCACCTGACCCAAGCCATGGTGTTTTTAAGTGTCTCATATGCATGAGAAAGCTGGACAGTGAATAAGGAAGATGGAAAAAGAATTGACACCTTTGAATTATGGTGTTGGGGAAGAATATTGACTATACCATGGACTGCTAAAAGAACAAATCTGTTTTGGAAGAAGTATAGCCAGAATGCTCCTTAGAAGCAAGGATGGCAAGACTTCATTTCTCATACTTTGGACATGTTATCAGGAAGGATCAATCCCTGGAGAAGGACATCATACTTGGTAAAGTCGTCAAAAAAATGGAATACCCACAACCAGATGGATTGACACAGTGGCTGCAACAACGGGCTGAAGCATAACAATGATTATGAGGATTTCGCAGGACCAGGCAGTGTTTTGTTCTGATGTACAGCAAGCCGCTATGATTCAGAACCGACTAAATGACACCTAACAACATGTACACACCACACGCACATATGTACACACACACGTACACGTGGATACAAAACATTTGCCAGTTCAATAATTTTCACATGTGTAATTTGGTGACATTGATTACATTAATCATGTTGTGTAGTATGGTGCAGTGAATTACTTACTATGGCCGTTCTAGCCGTAGTCTCGTAATGCCCACCAAATAACTTGGTGTGAGTATGCAAATGAGGTGTTTGTGGTTCACCGGGGGGTGAGATAGCTTGCCAGAAATGTAAATAAGGTGCATGGCACCCTTGTGCTGATGGGACCATGCAAAATAAGGTATATGGAACACTAACGGGGGGAATGGTCAACTTTGCCAGTCGGCTAGGCTTAAAAGAGTAGTCTCAGAGCAAGGAGCTTATTACCACCAGAAAAGGATAGCTAGGAATGGAGTGCATTTCTTGGACCTGAGATCCTTGCACTGAGACCTCCTATACGCAGGAGACAGAGAGCTATGGTGGGCTTCCTGGCACATGGAACAGGGCAGTTAGAGTGGAGGTACTGACACACAGAGCAAGACAGCAGAGCACTTTTTTGGGTAGGAGGCTTTCTGGCAGTGTGGGGGACACTGGGCACTTAATTGACCAAACTAAAAGAGCTTTGTATCAGTTGCCTGAACATGGCAGAGGCCGAGGGACCAGTGAAAGGCGTGTCTGTGGGTATGGTTGAGAAGAGCCTGTCCTGATCAAATAACTGTATACTGAGCATTTCTGCATCTGAATTGTAAACCTGTTACTTCCCTAATAAACCCCATAATTGTGAGTATCGTCTGTGAATTCCATGTAGTCATCGCAACAAATCATCAAACACAGTAGAGAAGTAGAGGGTGCCATGGAAGGGACAGTCAATGTCTGCATTGGTCAAAAGATTGGAGGGTGAAGCATGTCTGACCTTTGCCTCACAGGAATCAGCCAGGGGCTGTTCATGGTGATCTTGATTCTCCTTTCCCCTCTTTAAGTTAGAGGAGGTCAAACACTGCCACTACGCCATTTTTACCTTCAGTTGTTACAAGATGGGAATCATAACCTTTTCTCAGTAAGCAGGGCACATCACTCTGGTTTCTGCAGTGGTAGGGCCGTTCGTCATCTTCGAGTGTGTTTGTGGGAGTGTATATTTTTATGTCTGTTGAGGGTGTGGTCACTAATAATTGGCTAACAGTTGTATCAGATCTCGAAATTTGAGAACAGCGGGGAGATCTGGATTCTCATGTTTCCTGTCTCACACCTGAGCTCTGTTTAACTTAAGCACCTTTGCCTGTCTTTGTGAAAGAGATAGAGTAACAGCACAGTTGCTGAGTTTTTCAAAAGTAAATGGCTGGTAAGTGAAAATTTCAATTTTTTTCAGCAGATGGAACTGTCACTTCTTTATCTCCTGGAGTTCTTTGAGAAAATAGGATCACCTCAGGGCCTTTCGTTGCCAGTTTGTCTGTGCTGGCCACCTGTCTTCCCATGGCTGTGAGGGGCAAAAGGAAAAAGTGCCGTACTGCGTTATTTCCCAGCTGTTAACACCTCATCCCGATTTCACCTTCTGCTACATGATTTGTTGAGTGTTCTGGTAGGTCTTGTGGAAGAAGTTGAAATTGTTCAGAAGGAAGTGAGGATCTGAATTAGAGCATTTCTCTAATTTCTGCTATGTTTTCTAAGTGTTCTAGACTGTAAAGAGAGAGGGAGAAGACTGGAATTGGTCACAGTCAAACTGTGGAGAGATTATTTCAGTGTGTTGGACGTCTTATCAGACAGGATGCAGTCAGTGAGGAAGTGAATGTAGTTAGTGAAGGGAAGAGGCTGGTGGCTATACCCTAGAGTAGATCTTGGTAGAACATAGAACCTTTTGTCATATCCCTATGAATTCTCAGTTCCCCAGGTCTGTGGGCCTCACCCTTCCTCTTGTACACACTGGAGTACAGGTTACCTTGCTGATGGGAATGTGTGGGGTGTTTTAGGACTCAGTGGTCGATGAGGATGTGGCCGTGGTCTTTACCCAGGAAGAGTGGGCTTTGCTGGATCTTGCTCAGAGGAAACTCTACAGAGATGTGATGATGGAAACCTTCAGAAACCTGGCCTCAGTAGGTAAGAATGGCATCATTTTTTATTTAATCCTTTAGTGAACAAAAATACTATACTCATCTACTTTGCCCCAATATTTGAGCTGAGGAATTGTAATACAAAAAACAGGCGTAGTCTTCTGCTCTGTGTAGCTTACATATCCTTTCTTCCCCATTGTCTTAGTTGTCTCGTACTAATATAACAGAAATACCACAAATGCGTGACTTTAACAAACATGAATTTATTTTTCTCACAATTTAGGAGGCTAGAAGTCTGAATTCAGGGTGTTTGTCTCTGAAGAAAAGTCCTTGTCTCTTCATCTTCTATTCCTTGGCTCCTTGGTGATCTTCATATGGCATGGCATCTGTCTTACCCCATCTCTGCTTCTCAGTTGCTTGTTTAATCTCTTTTATATCTCAAAAGATTGACTTAAGACATACCCTATACTGATACTGTCTCATTAACATAAGAAAGAAAACTCATTCCCAAAGGGGATTATAACCACAGGTTTAGGGATTAGGATTCCCTTCACATATTTTTAGGGGATGCAAATTCATAATACCCACAAAAATAAAGTTCTGTGTATTAGAGTGAGTTTTTAGTTCTCTTGCAATTAAAAGCCTTGAGGCTCTTTTAAGGGTTGCAGGTGTAAGCATAGTTTCCAGGGGTCTCTTTGAGGCACTAATTGATCTGTGATTTGGGACCATGTGAGAGTTTTACTGTGTTTATTTCAAATTACATACGATTATTTTGCCACGCATATATTCACACCTGCTCATCTTCAGAATCGCCGAAGACCAAAATACTGGCACAGTGTCAGGGAAGTGTTCATTGCTCTGCACTGTCTTCCCTCATGGTATGTATTTCTCCATGACCACCATTTCTTCTAGAGAAGCAAGAGAATGATCTGATGGGAGTGGAGATAGGAGTCCTCCAGGGCCACTGTATGGGGGAGCACTAGGAAAGCAATAATTTTTTGAAGGACCAGCCCTGCATGGAGGGGATTAGACTTGCATCGGCTAGAAAAAATGTCTTTCCGGTGGAGGAGACAACGTCACAGATACCTGACTTTATCAATCCCCTCGCACCTGTGGTCATGGAGAAGTACTTCCTCCTTATCCTCTTTTAACATTAAAAAAAATAAATAATTACATACACATTTTGTCCAATATCATTCTACTTAGCTCTTCTAATTAAACATATTTATGTCACCATTACTCTCAATCCTCTGGAAATATTTCCTAGTAAATGGCTTTTTAACCATTGCCAGTGTTCTGATACAATGAAATGTATATAAGTCGTTCTTTATTCACAGCAGTTTTTTACCCCTAATAATTCCTTTCCTTTTTGTTTCGTATTGTGAACATCATGTTGAATCATTTGTTCAGTGTCTCAAAACTGCAATGATGGAGAAAAGTTATCCACTGAACATATGATAGTGCAAATCATGAAGAATAACAGCTGGCCCTCCACATTAGGAGAAATCTTTGAATCGCCTGGTAGTGAAGATCAGCTTAAAAACCAGGGGCAACTTTTGAGGTGAGTCTCATTCAAATGAGAGAAAACATTTGAGGAAGTCCTCTGGAGAAAGTCCTAAGGTACATGATGTGTGTGTGTGTGTTTGTGTACGTTTAGACTTTTCACAATATGTTTTCAGAAATGAGCTTCAGCATATTGAGTATTTTAAATTATTTTACTTGTACACAATTATCAGAAAGCCTCATATTTGAGAAAAATGTTAACAGTAATGGTAGTACCTCTGCTAAATGGCTTAATATATGAAACATGAGACAACTCAGCAAAAAAGTTGCATGTTCACAGTGTTTGGTAATGGTGAAATGAAAAATTTATTTCCAACAACATGTTTTCTGTTTTTAACAGAAGGCATACAGTAGAAACCCTCCATGAAAGTAATGAAGGCAATCAGTGTGGAAACACCTTCACCCAGATTTCAAATCTTAATGTGTTGAGAAGGAATATTTCAGAAGTGAAACCTTTTGAAGGTGGTGACTGTGGAAAAGCCTTCATGGAACACTCATCACTTAAGCATCCTACCAGATCTTACACTGGATGCAATACTTCTCAGTCTAAGGAATGTGGAGAAGCTTGCAGTAGGCCCTCTAACCTAAGCACTCCTGTAAGAAGTCTTGCTGGAGAGAAGCTATATAAATTTAAGAAACACTATCAATGTAACAAATGCTGGAAAGATTTTTGTAGTGTCTCATCTTTTCAGAGACATGTTAGAGATAGTAAGCATGAATGTAAAGAAAAATTTCATAATGGAAATAAGCCTTATGAATGTAAGGAATGTGGGAAAGGCTTTAATTGTGCCTCAGCCCTCACTACACATAGAAGAACTCACAGTGGAGAGAGGCCTTATGAGTGTAAAGAATGTGGGAAAACCTTTAGTCAGTCATCACACCTCAGTACACATATAAGAACTCACAATGGACAGAGGCCTTATAAATGTAAGGAATGTGGGAAGGCCTTTAGCCAGACTTCATCTCTTTCTTTACATATAAGAACTCACAGTGGTATAAGGCCTTATGAGTGTAAAGAATGTGGGAAAGCTTTTAGTTATGCCTCAGGCCTCACAACACATATACGAACTCACAGTGGAGAGAGGCCTTATGAATGTAAAGAATGTGGAAAAGCCTTTAGTAGTTCCTCACATCTCACTCAACATATAAAAACTCACAGTGGAGAGAGGCCTTATGAATGTAAGGAATGTGGGAAAAGCTTTAGTCGTTTCTCACATCTCACTTCACATATAAGGACTCACAGTGGAGAGAAGGGTTTTGACTGTAAGGAGTGTGGGAAAGCTTTTAGTCATGCCTCAGCCCTCACTACACATATAAGAATTCACAGTGGAGAGAAACCGTATGTTTGTAAGGAATGTGGGAAAGCTTTCAGTGATTCCTCACATCTTACTATGCATAGAAGAACTCACAGTGGAGAGAAACCTTATAAATGTAAGGAATGTGGAAAAGCATTTAGTCAGACCTCATCCCTCAATCTACATAGAAGAACTCATAGTGGAGTGAAGCCTTATGAGTGTAAGGAATGCGGGAAAGCCTTTAGTCGTTCCTCATACCTCACTGAACACATAAGAACTCACAGTGGAGAGAAACCTTATAAATGTAAGGAATGTGGGAAAGCCTTTAGTTGTGCCACATCCCGCATTGCACATTTAAGAACTCACAGTGGAGAGAAGCCTTATGAATGTAAGGAATGTGGCAAAGCCTTCAGTCAGTCCTCACACCTCACTACACATATAAGAACTCACAGTGGAGAGAGATCATATGAATGTAAGGAATGTGGGAAAGCGTTTTGTGATTCCTCAGGTCTCAGTCAACATGTAAGAACTCACAGTGGGGAGAAGCCTTATGAATGTAAGCAGTGTGGGAAAGCCTTTAGTCATGCCTCAGCCCTGACTACACATGTAAGAACTCACAGTGGAGAGAGGCCATATGAATGTAAGGAGTGTGGGAAAGCCTTTATTTGTTCCTCAAACCTCACTACACATATAAGAACTCATAGTGGAGAGAAGCCTTATGAATGTAAAGATTGTGGGAAAGTCTTTAGTGAGTCCTCAAACCTTACTACACATATAAGAACTCACACTGGAGAGAGGCCTTATGAATGTAAGAAATGTGGTAAAGCCTTTAAGGTTTTTTCACACCTCACTTCACATATAAAAACTCACAGTGGATAGAGGGCTTATTAATGTAATGAATGTGGGAAAGCATTTAGTCAGTTTTTAGTCCTTATTAAACATCATTAACCTTAAATTGGGAGGGACCTTATGAATGTAACCAGTGAGAGAATGCATTTGCTCATACCTCTTACCTCAGAAACACAAAACTCACTGTGGATAGAAAAGATAAAAAAAAATGTGATAAAGCCTTTAGTTTTTTTTTGTCTCTGTAAACATACAGTGAGCAGTGATTTTCTGAATGTAGGGGATGTGGGAAACTCTTCAGATGTTTCTTATTCTTTGGGACACCTTTCAGTTGGTATACTGGAGATAAACAGTATATGTCTAAATATTGTTGTATAACTTTTATATGGCTTTTTTGCAAACCTGAAAGAAGATACATGGCATATTAACCATGTAAGGACCATGGGAAAATTTACACATATGGAAAACACATTTGAACATACAAGAAGTCATACTGGAGAGACATCATGTAAATGTGCAGTACCTGGAATCATGTATATATCTTTTTCTAGTCTTAGACAACATGTGAGATAATACATTGTGTATTGATCCTATGAATGTGAAAGATGATGGATGCCTTTAGTTTCCACCCTCCCTCAGGACGCCTGTGAGACCTCACACACTAGACAGAACCCATGACTATAACCATTGTAATCACATAATTTCCCTATTTGTGCACAGGGACATTCTGTTGTGTCTTATATATGGTTGCAGAATTGGAGTGGACTCAGTGGCATTGGGTTTGGTTTTTTTGGTTAAGTATAAAGCACTACGTTCTCATTGTAAAAAACTGTTTTTAATTGAAAAGTGTATAGAAAAATAAAAGTCCTTTAGAATATGACCATGCTTCGTATGTTAGGTGTTTCCTTTTGGTCTGTCTTGTATGGGAAACAGTGTTTTAACAGAATCAGGACTGTATTATGTGTTTAGTTTTGTAGTAGACATGTTTTTGCATTGTATCTCATTCTGCTTGACTACAGTCATGATCCTGGATTTACTGATGAAGAAACTACACAGAATGTTTGAACTTAGTATCATCCCACAGAAATGCTCTTCTCTCAAGTGACATTGTGACAACCAGGGTTTGCATGAAAGGATGGTTTATTCTGAGACCCAGGGCGATTTTCTGCCAAGGTAGTGCCTCAATCTCACTTAGCTGCAGCGGAGCTTCTGTACTGCGCAGGCTCAGAGCCTGTGCTCACTGATAAAGTCCTGTTGTTGTTAGGTGCCATCGAATTGGTTCTGAGTCATAGTGACCCTGTGTACAACAGAACAAAACACTTCCTGGTCCTGCGCTACCCTCACAGTTGTTATGCTTGAGCCCGTTGTTGCAGCCACTGTGTAAGTCCACCTTGTCTCCCTCTTCTTTGCTGACCCTCTGTTTTACCAAGCATGATGTCTTCCTCCAGGAACTGATCCCTTTTGTTTATCTGTCCAAAGTATGTGAGATGTAATCTCAGAGCCCATTAAGGAGCTCTGGTCACACTACAGTTACGTGCTTGGCTGGAAACCAGAAGGTTGACAGCTTGAAATCACCGAGTGGCTCCACTGGAGGAAGACCTGGCAATGCTGTCATAGAAGATTACAGCCAAAAATGTTACGGGGCAGTTTTCTGTCACATTGGGTCACTTTGCATTAAAAATCTGCTCGAAGGCACACGACAACAACCGGGATCCTATTTATCTAATGTAAATCAATCCTGAGTGAATGAATTAATATAGATACAAATGTACCACAAAGAAGAGCTCTACACAGCCCTGTTCTCAAGTCTTCTCCACCTCACCTCACTTCCAGATCCTTGAAAATCCCCTGAAGCTTTAAATTATAGGAGTCTGTAAGAATACAGTCAGTGTAGCCATATTTATGTCAATAGCAGAAGTTGGAAGAATTTAATTTACTATGAGCAAGATGAGTTTTGACAGATGGATTTTCTCCTTGTTTAATTTTAATTTCTAAAGAAAACCTGTAGTTGCAGTAAAGTGAGCCCCCATAACTCTAGACCCTTATTTGCCAGTTGTTAAGATTTTACCTTATTTGTCAATATATAAATACATTATTATGGTGAAGTATTATATACTTAGTTTTAGATAGGTGACTTCATTTCTTAATCTTCAGTATGCACCTTATAAGAATAAGGACAATATAGTAAAAAAAAACCATTATCACACACAGGAAAAGAAACTTTCTTCACTCATGTTACAGTTGTTGGATATTTTGAAGCTAGGATCCTCAAACAAGATTTGTACATTGCCTTTTTATTTTTAGATCTCTAGTCTGATTTACATAATACATTTGCCTCCAGTTTTGTTTTAATAATACTGACTCTTGATTCCAATCCAGCTGTGTGGTAAATGTTCAGCACTCTGATGATTGTTTTCTCATCATCTTGTTTAATTAGCTTGTCTGCTATATTTCTTGTGATATGGATGTCGACTCCCAAGAAGTTCTAATTCAGAGGTAAGGTAAAAAACATGTAGTTCTAAAATTTTTAGAAGCTATATTAGAAAATTAAAATTATTTTTAATGACATATATTAAACCCAATATAAAAATTTTTAGTGGAATTAACTAATGTGTATAAAGTTATTAATGAGACATTTTACTTTTGTTTCTTTTTGTCCTGAGACTGTCAGAATCTGGAAATAGCATACCTCAAGGTGGATGCAAGATTTCATTGGACATTCTTAATCGGTATTTAGATTCCATAATACTGTTGAAAAAGGTTCACAAACCAGGGTTACTCTGGTCATACATTTCCAATCACAGAATCAGGTTCATTGCTAAATTGAAACGAAGAATTTCGTTTTTTAGTTGCACTAGCCACAGTTTATGTTCTTAATAGCTGCATTTATTGGACAGTGCAGGTCTAGAAGATCACAAATTTCATTGGCAATGTTGTGTACTAGGAAGCACAAATGCCGAGTATTTGGTCAAGGTGGTGGCTGCTGATATCTGTTGTAAAGTCACATTTTTTTCTGGAGTAATATGAGGATGATATTTTGGCAACAGGGAATAATCTGTTCCCTAGCAGCCTTTCATCTAGTGTTTTTATCCCTTGTTGATCTTTGCCTGAATCCTTTATTTTATGTTGGAGTTGTTAAAAATTATGGCTTTTTCTCTCATTCCTTCTCCATTCTTTTAATGGGCAGTCTTCTAAGAACAAGAGCTCCCTTCACACTCTTTGTCTTTGTGTCGTTGTTGTTAGGTGCCTTTGAGTCAGTTCCAACTCATAGCAACCCTTTCTACAACAGAATGAAACACTGCTGGGTCCTGTTCCATCCTCACAATTATTGTTATGCTTGAGCCCATTGTTGCAGCCACTGTGTCAATCCATCTGGTTGGGGGTCTTCCTCTTTTTCGCTGACCCTGTACTTTACAAAGCTTGATATCCTTCAGGGACTGATCTCTCCTGATAACATGTCCAAAGTATGTCCTTGCGTCTAAGGAGCATCCTGGCTGTACTTCTTCCAAGACAGATTTGTTCGATGTTTTAATAGTCCATGGTATATTCAGTATCCTTTGTCAGCACCACAAATCAAAGGCATCAGTTCTTCTGTCTTCCTTACTCATTGTCCAGCTTCCCTGTGCATATGAGGCTATTGAAAACACCATGGCTTTCACTGGCTAATATTTTTTCCAAAGTAGACCGCCAGGTCATTCTTCCTAGTCTGTTTTATCTTAATCTGATATTTCAGTTGAAACCTGTCCACCATGGGTGACTGTGCTGGTATTTGAACACTGGTGGCATAACTTCCAGCGTCACAGCAACATGCAAGGCCCCACAATACAACAAACTGACAGATGTGTGGGGGTCCAGTATAATAACAATATCAAAATCACCATAGTACAACGAACTGAAAGATGGGTATTCACAGTTTTATGTACTAATAGGTTTATTTCTATTTACATTTAAGGTTTGCTTTCATTTTGAATTAACTTTTCTGTAATATATGCACCATTACCATGCTTCTTACGAGATCCCAGCCTCCCCTACCTTGGTGCCAGACAGTGGGGCTGACGTTTCAGTGGTCCAGGAGAATGGAATTGCCTGGTGTCGAGGGGCTCAGGTCACAACTCAGTTGAATTGGGATTATGGGGCCACCCAAAGCCAAGTTAGCAAGGTTGCTGTCCCAGTGGACCTGGAAGACAAGGCCAACTCCCAGGGCCTATGGTCCTCCACCCAGATTCCAGAGCATGGGTAGAGTCTGGATGGCAGAGCCATTGCCCAGATGGTCTTGGAAGACAGGATTGTTTCCAAGTCTTGAGAGCTAATTAAATTTGCTCTTCTGGGTTGGAGACTTGCGTGGTATCCATGATTTCTTTCATTTGGAATGGGAATATCGTTCTTGTGACTTTTCTACTGTTGTACTTGGGAAGCAGTGAACTTGTATTCTTTAGGTTTCCCAGGTTCATAGATGGGTAGGAGCTTTGCCCCAGGGTGGAATATGCCGAGAATCGTGCCCATATTTGATTTGGATGATTTTGGACTTGGAGTCTATTTAAGACTTTTGGGATGATGTAATAGGGCGAAGATGTTTTGTATGTGGAAAAGACATGAGTTCTCAGGGGCTAGAGGTTGAAATGTTATGGATTGAATTATGTCCCCAAAAATATGTGTTGTAAATTCTAAACTGATGAATAGGGATTTCTTTGTTATGGTAATGAAGTCATGTCAGTTTAGGGTATGTCTTTGGCCAGTCACTTCTGAGATATAAAAGTAGCGGATTAAGTACAGAAGCAAGCAAGCATAAGTGAGGGAAAGGTAGATGCCATTGTAGATTTCCCGGGAACTCCAAGAAGGCCAGAGAAGCTAAAACAGGGATTTAGCCTGAGTGGACCGAAAGCCTTCTAGAGGCAGTGCCTTGAATTTGGACTTCTACTTCCTAATTGTGAGAAAATAAAATGCTCTGTTCTTTAAAAACACTCATTTGTGGTATTTCTGTTATATCGGCACTAAGAAACTAAGACGGTGCTTCAAAAAAAGTAAAAACTTCATAAAACGTATTCAGAAGTCAGGTTTCTTCCTGTACACCTGTGCCGTTAGTATCACCACCAGTTGATGACCATTTCCATTTCATACTGTGTAGTTTCATTTTTCAGTGTTTCTCGGAAATACTCCCCCCTCCCCGGCCAGAATAAGCCCATACATAAAGAAGTGTATGTTACTTACGTTGTCACGTTTCTGTACGTTAACTTTTAGATGTTTTTAGGTGCCGTCGAGTCGATTCCGACTCATAGCGACCCTGTGCACAACAGAACGAAACACTGCCCGTTCCTGTGCCATCCTCACAATCATTGTTACGCTTCAGCCCATTGTTGCAGCCCATGTGTCAGTCCACCTCATTGAGGGTCTTCCTCTTTTCCACTGACCCTGTACTTTGCCAAGCATGATGTCCTCCTCCAGAGACTGATCCCTCCTGACAACATGTCCAAAGTCTGTAAGACGCAGTCTCGCCATCCCTGCTTCTAAGGAGCATCCTGGTTGTGCTTCTTCTAAGACAGATTTGTTCGTTCTTCTGGCAGTCTGTGGTATATTCAATATTCTTCGCCAACACCACAATTCAAAGGCATCAGTTCTTCTTCGGTCTTCCTTATTCATTGTCCAGCTTTCAGATGCGTATGATGCGACTGAAAATACCATGGCTTGGGTCAGGCGCACCTTAGTCTTCAGGGTGACATCTTTCCTCTTCAACACTTTGAAGAGGTCCTTTGCAGCAGATTTGCCCAATGCAACGTGTCTTTTGATTTCTTGACTGCTGCTGCCATGGCTGTTGACTGTGGATCCAAGTAAAATGAAATCCTTGACAACCTCAATCTTTTCTCCGTTTATCATGATGTTGCTCATTGGTCCAGTTGTGAGAATTTTTGTTTTCTTTATGTTGAGGTGCAATCCATACTGAAGGCTGTGGTCTTTGATCTTCATCAGCAAGTGCTTCATGTTCTCTTCACTTTCAGCAAGCAAGGTTGTGTCATCTGCATAACACAGGTTGTTAATGAGTCTTCCTCCAATCCTGATGCCCTGTTCTTCTTCGTATAATCCATGTTCTCGGATTATTTGCTCAGCATACAGATTGAATAGGTATGGTGAAAGAATACAACCTTGATGCACACCTTTCCTGACTTTAAACCAATCAGTATCCCCTTGTTCTGTCCAAACAACTGCCTCTTGATCTATGTAAAGGTTCCTCATGAGCACAATTAAGTCTTCTGGAATTCCCATTCTTCACAGTGTTATCCATAATTTGTGATGATCCACACAGTTGAATGCCTTTGTGTAGTCAATAAAACACAGGTAATCATCCTTCTGGTAATCTCTGCTTTTAGCCATGATATCCCTGGTTCCCCGTCCTCTTCTGAAACCAGCCTGAATTTCTGGCAGTTCCCTGTTGATATACTGCTGCAGCCGTTTTTGAATGGTCTTCAGCAAAATTTTGCTTGTGTGTGATATTAATGATTTTGTTCTATAATTTCCACATTCAGTTGGATCACCTTTCTTGGGAATAGGCATAAATATGGATCTCCTCCAGTCAGTTGGCCAGGAAGCTGTCTTCCATATTTCTTGGCAGAGGCGAGTGAGCACCTCCAGCGCTGCATCTGTTTGTTGAAACGTCTCAGTTGATATTCCATCAATTCCTGGAGCCTTGTTTTTCACCAATGCCTTCAGGGCAGCTTGGACTTCTTCCTTCAGTACCATCGGTTCCTGATCAAACTTTTAGTTACCAGTGTGTATACTTGAAATCAATCTATATCAGTTCACAGTGATCTTTCCTACCTTTTTTTTACCGGTGCGGGCCCTTCATTAGTGGATGTGTGATAGTGCATTCAGCCAGTCTCCTATGAATAGCGTTTTGATAGTCAGAAAGCATAGGACTGTAAAGGGGTGAGCATCATGTCTAATCTGCAAACCATCCAGGTCCTGTTTCCTTGGAAACAGTAAGATTAAGGTAGATGTGGAATATTCTGTCCAGGAACTCTTCATTTGAAGCTCAGCACCTGGGTTGTAAATTGAGACGACTCTGTCAAAGTAGGGTGTTTCATTCTTACTGCTATAATTTCAAACAGGAAATTTCTGCAAGTCTCTGACCCCGGAACAAAGTTTTTCAGTGAATAAGACAGCAATAGTAACACTAAAAAGGGGTCGTTAGAGCTACTTTTTTCTGCCAGGCGAAATGACAGTTCTCATTGTTACTGTGGGACTGTCCTTGTCAGTTTGTTACTTTCTCAGTCCAACGTAAATTTTACTTCCTTAAGGTCTTTGGATATAACAAATAAGGCTGCAGTGAACAGTATTGAGCATAGGTGGTTTTATATTTTTTAATTGTTCTTATTGATGTTAATTTGCATGCAGTAAAATCATGTATTTGGTTTGTGTTTGTTCTCGTATTTTACATGTTTCCTTCCACTTTCCTATTGTTAGTTTAACTTTTTTATCCTTTATAATTAATAAGTTTCTCACAGACCGATAGTTTGAGACTGTGCAAATGCTCTGTTTTTTCATTGTACTTTGGCCTGCTAATTTCAGTATTCATTGATAATTATTACCTACAGTGGCTGTGACTGTGGTGTTTACCAAATGGTATTTTCGGTTTAATCATTTCTTGTATGTTTGTTCATTGGAATTCTGCAGAGTCGCTTTCCCTTCTCCCTCCTTTGTTAAATTGTTCATGTCAGCATATGTTAATCAATATTACTATATATGTGTATATTTTTTCTTTGGTGGCAGTGTTATGTCTATATTTTGTCTTCTCAGGTTGTCCCAGATTGGTTATCAGGAACCCCTTCAGTTGGTTCCTGTATATTTTTTTTTTACATATCCCCATCTCAATTTGTACGTTTCTTTCTGTCACTGTTCGAGGTTCATCTTTTCCTTTTCCTACCCAGCCCTGGAATCTGCCTTTTGTCCAAGAAACTCTGGTTCTTTTTATTAGAAAATGATATATTTTCGTTTTCAGATCTGGGCATTAAGTGTTCTTATTTCTGCTGAGCCCTCAAAGTGGGCAGAGCCAGAAAAAAATATGTGAGTATACACACACACGAAGACATGTACTTACGCCAATTTCTGTATGTATCTGTATATATTTTTAAAACCACAAGATCATACCCATATCTCCGATCCCAGTCTAACACCACAGGGCTCCTTTTAGCCTTTCTCCTTGTTACTCCTTTCTTTGAAAGTGAAACTCTTGAATTTTGGAACATAAAGTAGTTTCAGAATTGATAACCATGAGCTGATGAACCACCTTGCAGAAAGCAACTTGGCCATCGTTCGAGGTTTCCGAGAGCCAGATCACACCTGAGGCTAAGGAGTAGGGCAGACAAGGTCGGAGTGACCATCTGGTGGCCCGATGCTAGCCTGTTAAGGCAGAATTTAGCTTATCATCCATGACTGGCCAGTACAGTCTCACAAGTCAGATGTTTAGGGGAGCTTCCCCATTGATGAGAAGCACCTATCCACGTGGGAAGGTAGTGTGTCCTGGGGCCATCGGAGATCTGCGCTGGCAACCCTCCCAGACCACGCCCCATGCATCTGGCAACCCTCCCAGACCACGCCCCATGCATCTGGCAACCCTCCCAGACCACGCCCCATGCATCTGGCAACCCTCCCAGACCACGCCCCATGCATCTGGCAACCCTCCCAGACCACGCCCCATGCATCTGTTTGTATTCTTTTTGTGTGTGATATTAAAGCCGTTTTAAGGGTGAGCTTTTCATAAATTCTGTGAGTTGTATCAGTGAATTATCAAACCCAAAGGAGGAGTGGGAACCAGGCAGCTCAGAAGTCAGGGATCTGGGGAACCCTGATCTTCGGGCTGGTATTCTAAGTGCATTAGAGTGATCCCCCAAACTTTTAGCCAGCGGGTCAGAAGTTGGCAGCCTCTTAGACTCCCCAAACTTGTGGCTGGTGCCTGCATATTTGGTAGTCTAAAGGATGATTTCCTTTTAACTTATAAGGTCTGGCCTTCCCCTGTGTGGCTAGAGTCAGAGGGGGAATGCCGCATGGGTGGCCAGTATCAGAACGGAACAAGGACGGGAATCACAATCCCACATGACAGAGTTGGCGTGTGAAGTGAGGTTTCTTAGTCTCCTTGACTCAGATAGTAAGTAGTTGAAGTCATTAAGCTCCATTTGACCCTGCGACCAATGTCTGTACTACTGTATTGCTTTATTGGTGGAATTTTAGTGAGGATTGGAAAAAGAGTTGGACCAAACTGATGTCTGTATGCCTGATAGAGTACATAGTAAGTACTCGCTAAATAATTTTAATGAATGAGCGTTATGCATTGAATTATGTCCCCCCAAGATGTTAGGTGCCATCGAGTTGGTTCCTGCTCATAGCCACCCTGCGTACAATAGAACAAAACACTTCCCAGTCCTGTGCCATCCTCACAGTCATTATGTGTGAGGCCATCATTGCAGCCACTGTCTCAGTACATCTCGTTGAGGGTCTTCCTCTTTTTCACTGACTCTCTAATTTATCAAAAAACCCACTACCATCAGGTCGATTCTGACTTACAGCAGCTCCATGGGGCTTCAAAGGCTGTAAACCTCTACAGAGGCAGACTACCACATCTTTCTCCTGCAGAGCCATTGGTGGTTTTGAACTACTGATCTTTCGATTAGCAGTCGATTGCTTAAGCCACCACACCATCAGGGCTCCTAATTTACCAAGCCCCCCAAAAATATGTATTGTAAATTCTAACCTCTATGCCTGTGGTTATAATCCCCTTTGGGAATGGGGTGCATTTGTTATGCTTATGAGGCAGGATTAGTGTAGGGTGTATCTTGAGTCAATCTCTTTTGAGATATATAAGATTAAACATACAAGGGAGCAAGCAGAGATGGGTGAAGATAGATGCCAAGCTACATGAAGAACACCCAGGAGTAGAGCTCAAAAGGGACAAGGACCTTCTTCCAGAGCTGACAGAAAGCCTTCCTCTAGAGCCTATACCCTGAATTCAGACTTCTAACTTCCTAAACTGTGAGAAAACAAGTATCTCTTTGTTAAAGCCACCGACTTGTGATATTTCTGTCATAGCAGCACTAGATAACTAAGACAATGAGTGAATGAATAAATAAATGAATACATTTAGAGGCAGTCAGGCAGAGACTTTCTCAATTTCCTGCGTCTTGTTACAAAAGTTTCTTCTCACACACTCATTCACACCTCCATACTCTGTATCTCAGTGAAAAATTTGGCCCTGTCCATCAGCTCTAGATGCTCCCCCTTCTTTTCTCTACTGGCCCATTACACCAGCAGTCACTTACTGATCTCACCAACATCTTCAGTATCTCTGTTGTCGAGTATTTGCCCTCTGTATTGTTGCCTGGTTAGGCTCCATTCCCTGAAGTAGTCGAGCCAGTGGAGTGTACTGCAAGTCAGAAAAGGAAGGTTTATCTAGGAGATGGCACCAACGGGAAGTTTGACAGCAATGCAGGCTGTCTTTGTGGAGCCCCGAAAGGCAGTTTTACATTAGAGCTTATATATGATTTTTACAAGGATTAAAAGTGTCTTTATAGCCCTCAGATGGCATAGCCGGATGAGTTATTCATTACAAGATAATTACAGCAGACTCATCAGACTAAAGAGATACATGCTGGACATTTCCTTATCAGGCTAAAAATTCACAGACCCGGGCATTTGGCCTCTAATCTTCATGTGGGGGGTCATAAGTCACAAGTGACTGGACAGAACAAAACAAAGTCATTAACAAAGGTATGCAAAACAAAGTCATTAACAAAGGTATGTGGAAAGGAGAAGGCAGGCAGAAAAACAACAGTTTTATCGTGACGTTAGTTATGTCAGGCTCTCAACTGCCTGTTTTAAAAACGCGAAAACATACTGTGGAGTATTAGGGTCACAGGACCACATCTCTCCAACTTAAATGAACCCTTTTTTAGCTATGTTTCAATTCTTCAAGATCTTCACATTTACGCTTTTTAGAAAAGGTTGCTATAGCCACCGGTGTTCTTGGCTTCAACCACCAACTCAGTCAATTCCCACATGTCCACATCTGCAGCAGAGATCTCTTTCCTAGGATTAAGTCCCATATATCCCATAATCAATACAATAGGCTTCTAAGAGTTGATTTTGCCATAATCTCACTCATGAGCTACTTCTTCCATACTGCCAGCAGAATGTTTGTTTTAAAAGTCACGTAAGTATATCACTTTCCTGGTTAACATCTGTATTTCTACCCCATCCGTCGGAAATTCATTTCTGTCTGTTCTTAATTTAATTGTTCATCAAGACTCTTTTGCCAAGCAACTTCTAAGAATCCCTCTATCATCACTCCAACTGCCCTTTTTCCATACTATCCTTGATCCCTAGTAAAACATTCACTTTACTTTATCTCACTATACATAGAGCTTCTTGGTGTAGAGCTTAAGCTTGTTTGTCTTTGCTGATCTCTGTGCCTGTCAAACAGAAGGTCTTCAGACAAAGAATGGGTGGGTGATCTAATCACTTACGATACATCAGGTTCATCTCGTATCACCAGCACAAAGAGCAGGGCCAATCCCAGAGCAGGCAGGATTTTAATGAATACGGGATAGGTGAAATTAAAAAAGATAAGGACGGAATGGAATTTTCAGATGACTGGTAAGTGGAATGAAAGAAGAGAGGTTCTGGCAGGTAACCTCTGGAGGTCTTTCTAAGAAATCATTTGCCATTTTTTTTCGTGTATGTAGTACACCCATCACCACAGTTCCAGAATAGTTTCAGAGACATGGACCACTAGATGTATATGGATCCAGTCTGAATCCGAGTAAATGTTTAAAGCTGTCTTTTAGATAAACTCTTAGAAAGACAATGGTGGGATGCTTGGTGCATACCATGGCTGAATCTTGTCGAAGGCTGACATTTATTTTCCAAAAGGAAGTAATTCAACATGGTACGGCCTCTTGTTCTTTAAATGTTACCTTCTTAGAGCAGGCTTTTTTCTCTAGATATTTCTCCCATCAATCCTATTTCTGTCTCCTGGCCACACAGAAAATAAATCTAGTCCCATTTCCATATGAAACTCTTAAAATAGTTAAATATTACCACAGGTATTCCCCAAGTCTTACTATCTAGGCTAAATATCTCCAGTATTGTACGTGTCAAAGTTTGGCCTCTGTTACTTCAGGTTTTTGTCTCCATTTTTGTGGAGCAGATCCTTGTGGTATTAAAGCCAGTATTCAAGATTAGGATATGCTTATTAAATAAAATAGCCAAAGTAATACTACTGAATTTCAGAGCAGTATTATTGCATGGCTCCAGACCAAGGTCATGTGTTCTACAGTGATGCTGAGTTTATAGTTTTGTATAGTCTACTTCCTAACTCTTTCCCCACTACCACTTTTTTAATTTAGAAGAAATAAATACAATTTTGGAGGCAATGGAGGAAATTGAGCAGATACCCTAAAAAGAAGGCGTTCACAACCTTTTTTTTTTTTTTTAATGTTTTAAACAGAGTTCACTGGTACATAGGGATCAATTCGTGGGATTTCCAGAGAGATAATGTATGTTGGTTTCAGAAGAACATTGCATACATGGCATCATTATACCCATGGCATCTGAAAGTAGGAGAATTGGCAGTGAACCGAGAAGGGAGAAACGTAAGAATTAAGCGACTGTAGGTTTGATTCAGTCAAAGAATGGGTGTGCATCAAACTCTAGGGAGGAGAAAAAGGATGTTTTTAAGAGAGAGTCATTAATTTCGGAGGTGGAGCACTTCTGGATAACCACTGGTCCATGGATTTGGTTATCTGAAGTAAAAAATGCCAAGCAATGAGTTCAGTGAAATTAGAGGCAAAGTAGCAGATAAAAACCCATGCCGGCACTGATATCCCCAGGGGTAAAGCAGAATTTAGGAGAGAGTGGAAGATGAGAGCTTCCCAAGCCATTAGTGAGTGGGTAAATGACTCGGAGGTGAGCAGACAACAGTAATAAAGATGGAGAGAACCTGGTATGGGCAAAAGGCGGTAAAAGGAGCAAAGGTTTTTACATGAGAGTAGAGGAGGCTTAGTCCCTGAATGGTACTAGGGATTGAGGATAATTCCGATCTCACTCCTGGAATGTGAGGTGTAAAGGATGTGAGATCAAAATCAAAATATTGAATACATTAAGACATTCCAGAAATGAAATGGAGAAAGGAGACTTTTCACACGAAGTAGATGGTCCATACTGTGCGATGATAATGATGAATCCATGAAACATCTCACAACATGGATGTATCTGGAGTACATTATGCTGAGTGAAATAGATTAATCACCAAAAGGACAAATATGAGACTACTATTATAAAAACTCAAGAAAAGGGTTACACACAATCTGATGGTTACGCGGGAGGGAGGAGCAGGGAGAGGAAATCACTAACTAGATCGTAGACAAGTGTTAACTTTGGCGATGGAAAAGAGGAAGTCTGTACAACTTGACCGAGATAAAGGAAGACACTTAGAGGAACGTTAGAAAAAAAAAAAAAACGAGGCCGCCACTGTAAATACCGTAGCATATACAACCCTGCAACAACAGTGAAAACAAATATAACTTACAAGCAGATACATACACTGAATAGGAGAAGGAGGCTGTATAGGAATATACCCAAGTACATATATAGGTTAGGCTGTGGATATTTTTACATACATACAAAGGGGGCACACTCATAGAAGCTTCCTGGATATCCGAACACCTTCAGGTACTGAATTACTGGAACCGAGGGCTGGAAACAATGGTCTCGGGGGACATCTAGGTCAACTGGCATAACAGTTCATAAAGAAAATGTACTACGTGCTGCTTTGGTGAGTAGCGTCTGGGGGTTTTAAAAGCTTGTGAGTGGTCATCTAAGATATATCTATTGTTTCCTTCCCGACTGGAGCAAAGGAGAAAGAAGAAAACCAAAGACACAAGGAAAACACTAGTCCAAAGGACTAACGGACCACATAAAACACAGCCTCCACCAGTCTGGGCCAGAGGAACTAGATGGTGCTCGGCTACCACCACTGACTGCTCTGACAGGGATCACAATAGAGGGTCCCAGACAGAGCAGAAGAAAAAGGTAAATGCAAATTTATAAAAAAAGACCAGATTGGTCTGTCAGAAACTGAAGGTACCCCAAAATTATGACCCCTAGACACCCTTCTAACTCAAAACCAGAGCCACCCTGGAAGTTCACCTTTCAGTCAGATTAGACAAGCCTGTAAAACAATAATAAATGTGAGGAATGTGCTCCTTAGATCAATCAAGTATGCAAGACCAAATGGGCAAAACCTGGCCAAGAGGAAAGTTGTGAAGTCAGGAAGGGACGGGAAAAGTGGACGAATGGAAATGGGGAACCCAGGCTGGAAAGGGGGAGAATGCTGACACGTTGCAGGAATTGGAACAATGTCACAAAACAATGTGCCTGTAAATTTTTTAATGAGAAACTAATTTGCACAGTAAACTCTAGCCCAAAAAAAAAAAAAAAAAGCACTATATATATACTAAAAAAAAAAAAAACTCAGTGCTGTCGAGTTGACTCTGACTCATGGCGACCCTATAGGACAGAGTAGAACTGCCCCATAGAGTTTTCAGGGAGCGCCTGGCGGATTGAAACTGCTGACCCTTTGGTTAGCAGTGGTAGCACTTAACCACTCTGCCAGCAGGGTTTATATATATACATATATATACACACACACACACCCCTAAGCAGATGGTCTACAAGTAGTGGAGAATTACTAGAAAGCTTTTTCCATTTCAGCCCACCACTTTATTTTCTCCCATGATCTCTTTATTCCCTTTTGCTTATCCCTTCAGTGTTTTCTAACTTTCATACCTGTCCTTTATCCTCCACAGTTTTTTGAACCTATTTTTAAATTTGTGAAATCTCCCTCCAGCTGTATATTGAGTGGTATTAATTCCATGTTGTTGCTGTTAATGACCCTTAAATCAGTTGTGACTCATGGCGACCTTATGCCCAGTCCTGTGCCATCTTCATGATCTTTGCCATGTTTGAGTCCGTTGTTGTGACTGTTGATTTAGTCCATCTCACTGAGGGTTTCCTCCGTTTTCACTGACCCTCCACTTTACCAAACATGAAATCCTTTTCTAGTGACTGCTCTTTTGTGATGATGTGTCTGAAGTAAGCAAGATGAGGTTTCACCATTCTCCCTCCTAAGGGAGTTTTCTGGTTATATTTCTTCTAAGACTGATTTTTTTCTTCTTCTAGCAGTCCGCAGTAATTCAGTGTTCTTTGCTAACACCACAATTCAAATACAACAATTCTTATGTCTTCTTTTTTTATTGTCCAGCTTTTGTATGCATACGAGGCAATTGGAAAGACCATGACATTGGTCAGGTATACTTTAGTCATGAAAGTTACCTCTGATGACTTTGGTCTTTGGCAGCAGATTTGCCCAGTATAGTGTTATTTGTGTTGTTAGGTGCCGTAAAGTTGGTTCCAACTCATAGAGATCCTATGTACAATAGGACAAAACACTGCCTGGTCCTGCGCCATCCTCATGCAGGAGGTTGCTTGAGCCCATTGTTGCAGCCATTGTATCAGTCCATCTTGTTGAGGGTCGTCCTCTTTTTCACTGACCCTCTCTCTACCAAGCATGATATCCTTCTCCAGGGACTGATCCCTCCTGATAACATGTCCAAAGTATGTGAGATGTAGTCTCACCATCTTGCTTTTAAGGAGCATTCTGTTTGTACTTCTTCCAAGACAGATTTGTTCATTCTTCTGGCAGTCCATGGTATATTCAATATCCTTTACCAACACCACAATTCAAAGGCATCAATTTTTCTTTGGCCTTCCTAATTCATCGTCCGGCTTTTGCATGCATATGAGGCCATTGAAAATACCATGGCTTGGGTCAGGCGCACCTTAGTCTTCAGGGTGACATCTTTGCTTTTCAACACTTAAAAGAGGTCCTTTGCAGCAGATTTGCCCAATGCAATGCGTTGTTTGATTTCTTGGCTGCTGCTTCTATGGGTGTTGATTGTGGATCCAAGTAAAATGAAATCCTGGACAACTTCAGGTCTTTTCTCTGTTTATCATGATGTTGCTTATTGGTCCAGTTGTAAGGATTTTTGTTTTCTTTATGTTGAAGTGTAATCCATACTGAAGGGTGTGGTCTTTGATCTTCATCAGTAAGTGTTTTAAGTCCTCTTCACTTTCAGCAAGCAAGGTTGCGTCATCTGCATAATGTAGGTTGTTAATGAGTCTTCCTCCAATCCTGATGCCCCATTCTTCTTCATATAGTCCAGCTTCTCGGATTATTTACTCAGCATACAGATTGAATAAGTATGGTGAAAGGATACAACCCTGATACACACCTTTCCTGACTTTAAACCAGAAAATACCCCCTTGTTCTGTTTGAACGACTGCCTCTTGATCTATGTATAGGCCCTTCTTGAGCATAATTAAGTGTTCTGGAATTCCCATTCTTTGCAGTGTTATCCATAGTTTGTTATGATCCACACAGTCGAATGCCTTTGCATAGTCAATAAAACACAGGTAAACATCTTTCTGGTATTCTCTGCTTTCAGCCAGGATCCACCTGACGTTGGCAATTACATCCCTCTTTCCACATCTTCTGAATCCCGCGTGAGTTTCTGGCAGTTCCCTGTGGATATACTACTGCAGCTGCTTTTGAATAATCTTCAGCATAAGTTTACTTGCATGTGATATTAATGATATTGTTCAATAGTTTGTGCATTCAGTTGGATCATATTTCTTGGGAATAGGCATAAATATGGATCTCTTCCAGTAGGTTGCCCGGGTAGCTGTCTTCTAAATTTCTTGGCATAGATGAGTGAGCATCCAGCACTGCACCCATTTGTTGAAGCACCTCAGTTGGTATTCCATCAATTCCGGGAACCTTGTTTTTTGCTAGCATCTTCAAAGCAGCTTATTCTTCAGTGCCATCAGTTCCTGATCACATGCTACCTCCTGAAGTATTTGAACATCAACCAATTCTTTTTGGTATAGTGACTCTGTATTCCCTCCATCTCTTTTGATGCTTCCTGTGTCGTTTAATATTTTCCCGGTAGAACTCTTTAATATGCAACTCGAGGCTTGGATTTTTTCTTCAGTTTTTTCAGCTTGAGAAATGCCCCCATGCATCTGTCAGTTTGTCATACTATGAGGACTTGTGTGTTGCTGTGATGTTGGAAGCTATGCCACCAGTATTGAGATACCAGCAGGGTCACCCGTGGTGGACAGGTTTCAGCTGAGATTCCGTACTAAGACAGACTAGGAAGAAGGATCCAGCAGTCTACTTCTGAAAAGAATTAGCCAGTGAAAACCTTATGAATAGCAGTGGAACATTGATATAATGCTGGAAGGAGAGCCCCTCAGATTGGAAGGCACTCAGAAGACAACTGGGAAAGTGCTGCTTCCTCAAAGTAGAGCTGACCTTAATGATGTGGATGGAGTTAAACTTTTGGGACCTTCATTTGCTGATGTGGCACGACTCAAAATGAGAAGAAACAGCTGCAAACATCCAATAATAATTGGAACATGGAATGTACAAAGTATGAATCTAGGAAAATTGGAAATCATCAAAAATGAAATGGAACGCATAAACATCGGTATCCTAGGCGTTAGAGAGCTGAAATGGACTGGTATTGGCCATTTTGAATCAGAAAATCCTATGGTTTCCTTATGCCGGGAACGAGAACTTGAAGAGGAATGGCCCAATTCAATAAATACATCATTTGATCTCTTGACTGCTGCTTTTATGGGTAAGAAAAATGATCCAAGAAGAATGAAGTGCTCGACAGCTTCTGTTTCTCCCTGTTTATCATGATGTTGTTTGGTTATGAGGATTTTTGTTTTCTTTAGGTTCAGCTGTAATCCATTCTGAAGGCTATAGTCGTCAGCTTTCGTCAGTATGTGTACTTTCATCAGTACGTGTGCTTTCGTCAGTACGTGTACTTCCGTCAGTACGTGTACTTCCGTCAGTACGTGTATTTTCATCAGTACGTGCCTTCATTTTTTGTAAGTAAGATTATGTCATCTGCATAATCATCGATTGCGTTGTTAAAAAAAGAAAAAAGTACTTCCGATGAATAATTCTTTGGTCTTGTGGAATTCTATTATGTGATGTCCAGCATTGTTTCTATCACCAAGGTTGTATGTTCCAATTACTAATCTTTGTTTCCAAGTTTTGCATTCCACTCACCAGAGTTATTGATGCTTCTTGATTGTACATTAAATCCATTTTATTACGTAGCAGCTCACAAAAATCTTCAGTTTCTTCATGTTTGGCATTTGTGATTGGTACACAAATTCGAATAGTGGTCATATTAATTGGTCTTCCTTGTAGGCTTTAGTATATTAAGCTATCATTGACATCATCACTGGTCAGAGACGGAGGCTTTCTCTCATCCGTTACCTAGTGCGTTGGCCAGCCACCTGTGGCTCCTGAGCCAAACCCGACACATGGCCTGCTTTGGTGAATCAAGTTTCATCGTTTACACACTGGTTATGACTGATTTTGTGCTAAAACAGAATCAAGTAGTTGCAATTGAGACCTTACAGCCCAGAAAGTCAGTAATATGTACTCTCTGCCTGTTTACAGAGAAATTTTGCCAATCCCTGGTCTTCTGGAACAGAAAGACGGATGGATTTACCTGCTGAAATACTTAAAATCAAGGAATTTGGGGGCCACCCTGGAGAACAGGGCTTTGAAGATAAAGAGACAGGCGTAGCTGTGGATCTGTGGGTTTTAAGCATAGACCTGCCCTCTTCTCTCTCACTCACTCAGGGATCTCATCAAGCCTCATGCCTCTAAACATCATTTATACACGGAAACATTTATTTCCAAAGTTATGTTTTCAATAAATATAAATAAAACTTTCTGGGACATACCCCCACTCAGACATATATAATAGATATCTTGGACGGAGCATTTCCAAACCTGACAGACCAACTGTGGACCTTGTTAAATGCAGGTTCTGATGGGTCTTGGGTGCGGCCCTAGAATCTGCATTTCTGATAAGCTCCCAGGTGATGCTGCTGCTGCTGGTCTGTGAACCACAGTGGAATAGGGAGGCATGGGAGTGTGGTTAGTGTCATTACTGTCTCATTATTTTGTTAATGGAGGAGGCATTGTCCCAACGATGCTGGGATAGTAAAACAAGTTGTATTTGTGCATAGGCTGACATCCATCCCTCATGCCAGTTAGTAGCAGGCACCAGTCCCCTGCCCCATCGTCTCTCACACGCGTGTGATTTATCACTATAAAAATGACCCATTTAGTGGAGATGGGCCCTTGGTAACAGCTGAGATAAATGAGTATTCTCATGTATATATATATTTTTTACTTTTTTTTTTGAATTGACCTTTTCTCTTTAAGATATTCATAAAGGCTTCCAGCCTAGTACTAGGAGCTGAGAGGATGGGGATCCATGGGGAAGTTTTTACCTTCCTTCCAGGAAATCAGAAGTGCTGCTGGGAGGAGATGACGTTTGAAGCACAGACAACGGTAACTTCGGAATTGGAAGGAGCAGAGGTTTTGAGGCATTAAATTCATTCACTAGGCAGGTGTAGGCCTCATCCTGTAGGAGGGTTGAGGACAGATGGCAGTCAGTGGAGACTCTAAGATTACCAGCTGACATGGCAGGAAGTGATGTTACAAGTATCTATGCCAGCTTCCTTTACTTGGAGATTGGTTTCATGACCCACTAAGTTCTTATGCCAAAAAAAACCCCTCTAGTTTCTTCATCTGATCCACCTGTGACATGTTTCTGAATATATCCCCCTTAAGCAGTTCGCCTCTGGAAGTCTTCTCAATTTTCAAAGCATTTCTTCATGTGCAGCAGTCATCAAAAGATAAAATTAAATATATTTGGTCTGGTTTTTACAAAGCACACATGGAACATAGCCAATTATGATCTCCGTGAAACTCTTTCATTAGTGGGATATGTTGAAAGACTCTAAAATCCACTGTTGACAGTTTATCTATTTAGAGATAGCATTTAACTGCAGGTAGCAGAAAGGTCAACCAAAATAATGGTTTAACCAAATTGAGACTTTATTCACATACACATGTCTAGGTTTAGGAAGTTCGAGATTGGCACAGCAGCTTAATGACATCATTAATCACTCAGTCTTCTTTTGCTTTTCTGCTTCATCATCTTCAATGTGTAGTTCTCATCCTCGTGGTCACAGAATAGCTGCAGCACCTCCAGACACTGAATCCATATCCCAGTCAGGACCTGGGAGAGAGATCAAGGGTGAACGGAAAAGGAGAATGCCAGATGGGAGTGCAAAAGGGAATGCCAGATGGGACTTTTTTTTTTTTAAATCACCTTTTATTTGAGATTACACACATGGAAAACTGCTCCATGATAACCTCAATAAATTTAATTAAGAAAATACATGTTTTCTAAGAAGCTCCACCTGGCATACTTAGTGTACATCTCCTTGACCAAAACTGTGTTACGTGATATGGCAGACAGTTAAAATCCTGCCAAAGATGCCCAGGTCGTACTCCCTGGAAGCCGTGACTGTTAAAACCATCTAGAAAAAGGAAATTGAGGTAGCATATGGAATTAGGGTTGCTAATCAGCTCCCCTTAAAATAGGAAGATGCAGTGCAATGGGTTTTTCTTTACATATGGACTTTCTGGCCTTGTGTTTATAATTCTGCTATAAATAATTGGTAGGCCTGCAGCCTGCTTGTGATTCATACATTTGATGCACTGTGCAGGAATTTGTCATTATCAAAGTAGAACTGCCCCATGGGGTCTCCAAGGAGTGGTGATGGATTCCAACTGCTGACTTTTTGGTTAGCAGCCAAACAACCATTGTGCCACCAGAGATCCACTATGCAAATAGGATGTGTAAAACCAACCAGTAAAGATTGAGTGTCCTTGCAGGAATTGGTTGGTTTGTGGCCCTGCTGGGAGGGCCATGACTTGAGATTTAATATAAGGGCCAATCCTGTAGAGGTTAAGGAGGACCTTACTATCGTTAAGAAGAACCTGGAGCAGATCGTTTCCTTTGCGTCTGGGGTGCCTGAGCTGATAACCTCCTAGACCCAAGAGAGGGAGAGTTGAAACAGTGAAGGCAGTGTGAGACAAGAAATGGTTGTAAGCACGGTAAAGCCCAGTGTCAGCCTGGAGGCTTCTCCTGAGTCACATAGCTGCAAGGGTTGATGAACCCTAGATCAACAGGTCAGACCACAGGCTGCTGGCTCACAGGCTCCAGAGGCTGGTGAGTCCCAGGATTGGCAGGCAGTATGGCAGACCAATGATTCAAGTCCCAAGAACAAGAGGTCAGTTGGTGAGTTGGATACAAGATCCAGAGCGAGGAAAAGCTTTCCCAGAACGTCCATATATATTGGATGCAGGCTATACACCAGAAGAGCTGCCCTTTACCACTGATTGGCTGATCACATCAGATCACATCATGGAGATGATTATATCACAAAATGGAGGATAACTACATCATTACATAACCACTAAACTAATGAGAATCATGGCCTAGCCAAATTGACGTGTAGCCTGAACCATCACAGGTACTAATCACATAAGAATTATTGCAAAAATCAAATGAGACAATGTATATAAAATGTGAAATGTTCCTGTTATTATTATTTGGTGACATTGAATTTCTTTTCTTCACCAAAGGCTTTTATTAAGTACATTTGTATTTGTGTTTCCCAGATGCCACTTTGTATTTAGATAGCCATCCAACTGTTTACCACTCCATTCATAAATATTCACTGAGCATAAACTCTGTATCAAGCACTGTTCCAGGCGTTGTATTTACAGAGCTATCTTTATAAGAAAAAGCCGTGCAATTTAAGGAATCCATATTGTGATGACTAGAAAAGTTCAGTAAAGGTGCTATGTCTGAAGAGAGAAAATTTATTACTTGATTTCACTTCCAGAACCTCAGAAAATACACCTGCCAGTGAGTTTCCAGAGCATCGTTTCCAGAATACATGCCCATCCCCTCAATTGTGAGGATATATATTAAATGTGTGAGATAAGATTTGTTTTTTTAAATATCAGAATCATCACTGAAGATAACTAAGAGTATGTCATGTTCTATTCAAACAAGGTTAGAATTACTGATTAGAAAGTGAAAAGGGACACTGTAGGTATAACTGTATGACCATTAGAGAGGGGTGGAAATACCCCAAAGGAACACCCAAGGAAATCATTGCTTTAAAATACGTAAAATCGGATGACGTGAAAATATCGGATGAAGGAGGCAGGATTTCTGGTTCTCACTTTTGTGACCTCTGCTGCTCATCACATTCCTCCACTGGCCCCATGACTGAGAGGCAGCTCCCTGATGCAAAGTCTCCCCAGGACCCCCTTCATGTCCCTGTTCCTCAGCCTGTAGACCACTGAAGTCATCAGACTTGGCCTACAGGACAGTGTGGCTGCAGAGCTGAGGTAGACCCCAAGACTTGTGCCATTGAACAAGGAGACAGCCTACAGGTGAGACAACACTCTGTTGGAAAAGAGTTTGTGATTTCCCCTGGCAGATGAAATTCTCAGAATGGAGGACACAATTTGGTAATAAGAGAAACGTACTCTGGTAAAAGGAATCAAGACCAAAAGGCCAGTCACAAAATGCATGACATGTTATCGATGAGGATGTCAGAACAGGTGAGCTTCTGGACTTCAGGAGGATCAAAAAAAGATGGGAAATTGCCATGTATGTGCAGAAAAACAGGCTCGATATAGTCAGTGTTTCTACCAGGGAGCTCATGACACTGAGGCACCAGGAACCCAGAACCAGCAGTCCACATAGCTGGGGGTTCACCATGACCAGGTAGTGCAGGAGGTGACAGATGGCCATGAAGCATCATGATCAGGAGTAAATTTGTCTAGGCACCCAAAAACAATGAAAAAAATATCTGGGTGAGGAAGCCTTCGTAATTTATTCTGTGTCTGGTTGATTTGTGGCTCTCCAAAGAAGAATGTTACATAGACAGACATCTGGGGGTATTACATGGTGTCTTAGGTTGGGTTCTCCAGAGAAGTAAAACCAGTGAAGTATATATATAGAGAGAGAGAGACAGAAACAGAGATAGAAAGAGAGATTTATCTCAAGGAAATGGCTAATGCAGTTGTAGAGGCTGGCAGGACCCAAGTCTGTAGGTGAGGTGTCAGAATGGAGGCTTCTCCTGATTCACATAGTTGCAGAGAAACCCAAGATTGGCAGGTCAGACAATGACCCACTGGCTCACAGGCTGCAGAGGCTGATGAATCCCAAGATCGGCAGTTAGGGCAGCAGTCTGCTGGCTCACAGGCTGTCTTGGCTGATGAATCAGATCAGCAGGTAAGCAGCTGGCTCAGTTCTACAGAAGAGAGATCTGGTGATGACGAACCAGACGCAGGATCCAGAGCGAGAGCTTTGCTGGAACGTCCGTTTATGTACTGCAGGCAGGCCACGCCCACAAGGAAACACCCTTCCAACTGGTTGGCTGCTCATACTAGATCTCATCATGGAGGTGATTACATCGTTACATAACTGCCAAACCACATCACCACACAACTTCCAGACTACATCAAAACTACCAAACCACGGAGAGTCATAGCCCAACCTAGTTGACACACAGCCCTAACCATCATAATCCACCCCTTGTCGACTTGGCACCTGTACTAATCTCCTTAAACCATACATAATCTCTAAGCAAAAACAGTTATAAAGTCATAAGTAACATAATCCAACTAATGTGTAGAACCAAAAACACACTAGCCCTGTTTACATCTTATATTTTATAAATGAAGAAAAAAATATTTGATGCACACATACAAGGAAGAAATACTCATAACTACAGTCTTCATTTCTGCAACTGGTCACGTGGTCATAGCTGGTATTTAGAGCTACCTTTTTTTTTTTTTCTCCACCACCCATTCCATATTCCCTTCACCCTCAGCAAGCACCTCAGCTGGTCGTGGTTCTTTGCATGGCGGGATGACCAAAACCTTCGTTCCGGAAGGGTCTGGGCCATTAGTAGTCATGTCAGAGTTGGGTTGCTGTCGCTTTCCATTGACTTTAAGAGATGCCCTAAAGAATCTTCTGTATTCCAGATATACTCCTCTTTACCTTCATTATATAATATCAATCCAATTTCCTCTTGGTAATCAGGATTAATCACACCAGCCAGTGTGGTAACTCCCTTCTTTGCCTGTTGATCCAGAGGCAGGAGGAGCCCAAAGTGGCTGGTGACATTCTTAACTTCCAGCTCAATGGAATCAGTGTTGTGTCTCCTGGCAGGAGGTTTCCTCACTTTGGAACTAAGACCTCTAGACCCACAAAACATTAGGCTGTGGGAAAAGGAAGCAGAAATTTTGTGAGTGGATCACTAGGGGTAATAGTGAGTGATGCCACTCCCATTCCTGCCCCTTGATTCCTGGACCCATGAATCCTGGTTATGGGAGAAACAGCACCAAATACTGAATGCTGGTTTAGAGCATATACAGCCTTCCGGAGAACATTGCCCCAGTGAATTTGCCACACTTCATTTGCTGTGAAGTGAGTCCCTTTATCCGAAGTGATGCTGTGTGTGATACCATGATGGTAGATAAGGCATTCTGTAAGTAAGTTCATGGATGGTGGTTTTGACAGAAGCATTGTGTGTAGGGAAGGCAAACCCATATCCAGAGTGTCTATTCCAATGGGAACACAATGGTGCCATTTCCATGATAGGAGCAGTCCAATGTAATCAACCTGTCACCAGGTTGCTTGCTGGTCACCTCGAGCAATGGTGCAGTATCAGGGACTCAGCGTTGGTTTCTGCCTGCTGGTAGATTGGGCACTCAGCAGTGGCTGTAACCAAGTTCGCCTTGGTGAGTGGAAGTCCGTGTTGGTGAGCCTGTGTGTAACCTCCATCCCTGCCACTGTGGCCACTTTGTTCATGATCCCATTGACAGGGGTGGCTGGGGAAAGAGGATGACTGGTTTCCGCCCTATCCACTTGATTGTTAAAATCATCCAATGCTGAGGCCACCCTTTGGTGAGCATTCTCATGAGACAAAAATATCTTCACTCCTTTAGCCCACTCAGAGAGGTCTGTCCACACACCTCTTCCTCATACCTCCTTGTCTCCAATTTTCTGATCATGTTTCTTCCAAGTCCCTGACCATCTAACCAAGCCGTTGGCCACAGCTCATGAATCAGTATACAATTGCACATGTGGCCATTTCTCCTTCCAAGCAAAGTGAACGACCAGGTGCACTGCTTGCCTGCGCCTTCAGGTTCTGCTTGGGCCCAGCCTCATATATATCACTTCCATTTAATGACGGAGTGCTGCTGTGTACATCTGACTATGGCTCTGTGGGTCAGACAACACCCAGTTTGTGATGGGCAGCTCAGGACGTGACTTAGTTATCTTGTGCTGCTATAGCAGAAATACCACAAGTGGATAATGGCTTTATCAAACAGAAGTTTATTATCTCACAGTCTAGGAGGGTAGAAGTCCAAATTCAGGGTGCTAGCTCCAGGGGAAATCTTTCTCTCTCTGTTGGCTCTGGAAGAAGGTCCTTGTCATCAGTATTCCCCTGGACTAGGAACTTCTCAGTGCAGGGATCCCAGGTGCAAAGAATATGCACTCCTGCTCTTCTTTCTTGGTGGTGTGAGGTCCCCCATGTCTCTCTGCTTGCTTCTCTCTTTTATATCTCAGAAGAGATTGATTTAAGACAATCTAATCTTGTAGATTGAGTCCTGCCACTAACCCCACCTCATCAACATCATAGAGAGTATTTACAATACACAGGAAAGTCACATCAGATGACAAAATGGTGGACAATCACAATATTGGGAATCATGGCCTAGCCAAGTGGACACATGTATTTTTGGGAGATACAATTCAATCCATGACATTCCACCCTTTAGCCTCCAAAAATTCATGTCCTTGTCACATGTAAACACATTCACCCCATCATATCATAGCAAAAGTCTTAGGTCAACTCCAAGTCCAAAATCCAAAAATTCTTCCTCATCTGTGAAATCTGGAATACAAGTTATCTGCTTCCAAGTACAATGGTGGGGCAAGCACAAGCTAGACATTTCCATTACAAATGTGAGAAATTGGAGGGAAGGAAGGAATAACAGCCACTGAGCAAGTCATCAGAACACATTACATTAGCCCTCAAGGCTTGAAAATAATCCTCTGTTCTCTGAGACTATTTACACAATGGTCCTGCCCTTCAGACTCTAGATATTGGCCACACTTTCTGGATTCTGAGTGGAGGCCCTTTGGCCCTGGGCTTCAGCTCTGCCTTCCAGGCCCACTGGAACGGCAACTTTGCTCCCTTGACTTCAGGAGCACTATTCTTCTGGTCCATCTGAGTGGCAGCTCCACTCATAGAAACTCCAAAGGCCATGGCTACACCCTTTGAGACCCAGAGGTCGTGGCCATATCCTTTGAGACTGAGGCGGCTCAGCTTCCTGTGTTCTTTGTTTCTTCACCTTCTGCTTCCTGGTTCCTTGGCCGCTCGGCTCCTTGGGCCTCTCTGCCCATGTCTGCCCTGCTCAGGAAAGTGTTCCAGAGCTCTGTAGTTCCACTGGTAAGTGTGAGGAGGCACCCTACTCTGCCAGAAAACTTCAGCCAGAAGGCACTTAGTTCTCTTGCTCCATGGGCCAGCAAGCCTAGCTCCACCAGTGAGTGCTCAGAGGCGCCCTGCTCCACCAGGAAGCTTCTTGCCAAAGGCACTCAGCCCTCTCACTCCATGGGACAGCTCCAGCTATCTCACTGGTCTCTTTGTTCTGCCATTGCCAGTTGTCTTCCACTGCCAGTTGTCTTCCACTGCCAGCTCTCTGCTCACTTCCTCCTGAGTCCTCCCCAGAATTGTCTGGTGTCCATAATTCCACCAACAGTCTCTTCCCACCTGATATCAAATTCAGTCTTAGTTATCTAGTGCTGCTATAGCAGAAATACCACAAGTGGATGTCTTTATCAAACAGAAGTTTATTCTCTCACAGTTTAGGAGGCTAGAAGTCTGAATTCAGGGCACCTGCTCTCTGTCGGCTCTGGAGGTAGGTCCTTGTCATCAGTGTTCTCCTGGACTAGGAGCTTCTCAGTGCAGGGACCCCAGGTCCAAAGGCTGCATGCTCCTGCTCTTGTTTCATGGTGGTATGAGGTCCCCCATGTCTTTCTCTTTGCTTCTCTTTTTTATATCTCTATAGAGATTGATTTAAGACAAAATCTATCTTGTAGGTTGAGTCCTACCTCATTAACATAACTGGCACTAATCCCACCTTATCAACATCATAGAGACAGGATTACAACACACAGGAAAACCACATCAGATGACAAAATGGTGGACATTCACACAATATTGGGAATCATGTCCTAGCCAAATTGACACAGATGTTTTTGGGGGACACAATTCAATCTATGACAGGCCACATGGTGAATTGGTGGCCCATGTTTAAGTGTTCAGTCTCTACTAATGCACAGAAACAAGCTAAAGGCTCTTTCTCAAAAAGAGAGTAGTTATCTGCAGAGGATAGCAGAGCTCTGATGCCTGCGCATCTGAGCTGTGATTCACCCATAAGGGCCTGCGGAGGAATCCAGACGGCATCTCAATCCTCCACTGACACTTCAAGCACCGTGGGATCAGCTGGATCATATGGCCCTAGTGGCAGAGCAGCTTGCATGGCAGCCTGCACTTGTTGCAGAGCCTTCTCTTGTTCTTGGCCCTATTCAAAACTAGCAGCTTTTCGAGTCACTTGATAAATAGGCCAGAAAAACACACCCAAATGAGAGATATGTTGTCTCCAAAACCCAAAGAGGCCCACCAGGCATTATGTCTCCTTTTTAGTTGTGGGAGGGGCCACATGCAATAACTTCTGCTTTACTTTAGAAGTAACATCTCGACATACACCACACTACTTGATCTCTAGAAATTTCCCAACCTCTAGCATGCAACTGTTTTACGAATAAGTCCAGAGTCATTGACGCTTCTTTCTTATTAGGTCCTATCAGCGTAATGTCATCAATGTAATGGACCTACGTGATGTCTTGTGGAAGGGAAAGGTGGTCAAGTTCCCTGCAGACTAAATTATGACATAGGGCTGGAGAGTTGATATACCATTGAAGTAGTACAGTGAAGGTGTATTGCTGGCCTTGCCAACTGAAGGCAAACTGCTTCTGGTGGTCCTTTGAAACAGTTATGAAGAAAAAGGCATTATCCAGATTAAAAGCTGCATACCAGATGCCAGGAGATTTATTAATTTGCTCAAGCAGTGAAACCACATCTGGAACAGCAGCTGCAATTGAAGTTGCCATCTGATTAGGTTTATGACAATCTACTGTCATTCTCCAGGATCTATCTGTTTTTTGCACAGGCCAAATAGGCGAGTTGAATGGGGATGCATTGAGGATCACCACCCCTGCATTTTTTTACGTCTTTGATGGTGGCAGTAATCTCTGCAATCCCTCTAGGAACGTGGTATTGCTTTTGGATTACCATTTTCCTAGGTAGGGGCAGTAGTAATGGCTTTCACTTGGCTTTCCCTATCATTATGGCCTTCTCCACTTGTCAGGGATCCAGTGTGGGGGTTCTGCCAGTTGTTGAGTGTATCTATTCCAATTATGCATTCTGGAACTGGGAAAATCACTACAGGATGAGTTCAGGGATACACTGGACCTACTGTGAGATGCACTTGAGCCTAGATTGCTTTAATAACCTAACCTCCATACACTCCCACTCTGAATTGCGGGCCTCAGTGGTGTTTCAAGTCTTATGGAATTACTGTCTCTTCAGAGCCAGTATCCAGTAATCCCTGAAAACCCTGATTACCTCCATTTCCTCAGTGAACATTCACTCTCTTAAAAGGCCGTAGGTCACTTTAAGGAAGGGTGGGAGAAAAATTATTGTCAGTGTAGTGGAGTACTTCATCAAGGGGGCTTGGACTCCATTCATTCAGGGGACTGTGAGTCTGTAAACTGGCTCAAGTCTGGGAATAGATCGAGGGGCTGTGACTCTCTGTTCTGGTCATTCAAATCTGACTGCCATTCACTTGACCTCAAATTCTTCTTTTTGTACATATCAAGTAAATATTTAGTAAATTTCCCATCTCTTTCACTCCTAGAGGTGTCATGACTAAGTAGCCAGCACTATAAGTCCATACGAGTCGGACTATTCTGATTACTGCTTTGACTGTGCTATCTATCATGATAACCGTGCCCACCTTGTCTTTGTTGGTTAAATGTCACCACTTTGCCCCTACCACCACAGAGTCCAGTTAGCCTCATTGTGGTCAGGTGTCTTAATTCAGTTAGGGCAGTTCCCACTGTCAAATCTGACTTACATAAAATAGCAATTACAGCAGTCTTCAGTGATGCCGGGGCTCCTTTCACAAATTTGTTCTCCACTGTTATTGTGGAAGGTTTGTTCTCTGAGCACTCCACATGTGGGTCTGTGGTTTTAACCTGATGAATCCACTCTAACATGCCAATTTCCCTAAGGTTTTGGATACCTTCTTCAGTATACCAAGGCAGGTCTGGTACTTCAGCTTCATTTAGTGTAGGCCACCACTTAACCCATGCTTCAGTGAGCCAACAAAATAAACTATTACATCTTTTCCTAACTGCTCAAGCTGAAACGTTGAATGAAGAATCTGTGCTTAGTGGGCCCATATCAATAAATTCAGACTGATCCAACTTTATTTCCTTGTGTCATTATCTCACACCCTTAATAGCCTTTCCCACACATATTCCCCAGGTTTCTGTACATATTAGGAAAGTTAAGCAGTTCTTTTGGAGTGTAACATAGCTTCTCCTGGGTCACACTTTGTATTTCACCTTTTGAGGCTCACTGGGACTTAAGTCTAGTTATAGATCCAGAAGCAAAAGTGAATGGTGGGAATGTGTTCTAAGAACATTCAGTAATGTCTTTCAAGGCATCTGCCTCAGGCAGTGTCCCAGGCAATGATTCAGATGCCTCTCCAGGTCGTGACTCAACGGCTCTTCAGACACAGCTGGGTTAATCTCATCAGATGGGGGTGGAGGGGCTAATGGTTTTTCTGGAGAGGTGGCTTAGCAGACAAAGATGGAGTAATCTCTTCAGATGGGAGTGAGTGGGCTGGTTCTGTTGGTAGGAGTGAATCAATGGATTTAGGGTCTCAGTGTCCCCAGCTTCCTGATTATCTGCCCATATGTCCCCATCCCAAGATTCAGGATCCCATTTCTTCCCAATCAATGCCCTCACTTTAACTTCAGACACCATTTGAGGTTGGGCATTCCATTGGTGTTGTAATTCAGCCACCATTATGATAAGATTCTGGGTTTGATTTTTGTCAGCATCAGCTCTGTTACTACAGGAAATAAGGCTTTCTTTCAGAGCACAAGTGGCAAATTTGAGGTTGTGTATGTGACACTTGAGCTGTGACTCTGAAGCCCTGAGCTCATCTCTTTCTTTTGCCACTTTGTCTAGTGAAAGTGGGGCCAACTAACCAGCTTCTTTATATTTATCATTCTGACAAAATTATAGAAAAGAATCAAACATGTAATCACCAAAAGCCTTGCCTCTCACCAATACTTGATCTATTGGTGGTGATATTTTCCATAGTTCTATTGCCACCTCATGCCATGGTTTAGCATTGCCCTCTTTACTACTGGAAGCAGAGTCATCATTATGTTTAAGACTAACTAGACCTGAGGACCAATATAGAAAACTCATCCTTTCAGTTTTGTTTCTCTAGATACACTCTCGATGCCAAATGTCTTAGGCTGGGGTCTCTAGGGAAGTAAAACCAGTGAAGCATATATATGTGAGAAAAAGAGAATGGGAGAGACATTTATCTCTAGGAAGTGGCTCATGCAGTTGTAGAGGCTGGCAAGTCCCAAGTCCATGGGTCAGTCATCAGCCTGAAGGCTTCTCCTGAGTCACAAAGCTGCAGTGTCTGATGAACTCAAGATCTGCAGGTCAGACAGCAGGCCACTGGCTCACAAGCTGTGGAAGCTGGTGAATTCCAAGATCAAGAGGTAAGACGGCAGACTACTGGCTCACAGGCTGTGGAGGCTGACGAATTCCAAGATCAACACGTAAGCTGCTAAGTCCCAAGAACTGGAAGTCAGATAATGATGGGCTGGATGCAGGATCCAGAGCAAGAACCTTGCTGAAATATCCATTTATATACTGGAGGCAGGCCACATCCACAGGGAAACTGCCTTTCAATTGATTGGCTGCTCATAGTAGATCTCATCGTGGAGTTGATTACATCATTACATAACTGCCAAACTACATCATAACTGCCAAACCAAGGAGAATCATGGCCCAGGCAAGTTGACACACAACCCTACCCATCACACATGGCATGTGTGGGGAGGGGGGCTGATGGGTAAAAAATGTCTAAACTGGCTCTTTGAGGGGCAACAATGAAAGAAAATTGAGAAACATTGGCTCAGAGGTATGGAGGGATGGAAAGCCTTGCTGAGCAATAGCTCCCTTAACACACAGTAAGGGAGAGAGTGAGGTTCCCTCTAAGAACCCTACACCATTGAAATCCCTGGCTTCCGGTGGTTTTTTTGCATTCACTGCATTTTATTCTCCTTAGGCCTGCTCTGTGCTTTGCTCATTCACAAATTCAATGTCAGTTTCACCTTCAGTAATTCCAGTAACACCACGATGGGCATGTGTTAGGCAAAGTCCCCAAGTAGGCAGTTCTACAAAGGTTAATGCCAAAATATGGAGAGGCATTTAGGTTTCCCTCTGATTCATTCTTTCTCACCCCACTGCACCTCTTTCTCACTGGTAGAACCTCCATACTTGAGTGGTTCTCTATAGTTCGTTTGCAGGAACCAGCTTCTTTTCTCAGTAAGGCATGGCAGACATGTAACACAGGCAGGGTTCACAGACACATTCACTACAGACATGTACCAAGATGTCACTGAAACATTACTGGTAGTAGCTCCCAAAAGGAAATGACCCAAATTCCCACCAACAGTAAATTGGGAACATTAAGTGATGTTTATTCACACAATGGAATACTATACATGAGTAAGAATGTTTGATCTACAACCACATCTAACAAACAGAAGAACTCAGTGAAATATGCCAGACACAAAATAATATAAATTATATATATGACCCATTTATATAAAGGACAAAAAGAACGAAAACTAATGTATGGTGTTAGAGTCAGGATAATGGTTAATGTGCATGGGGGAAGTCTAGATAGTAGTACCAGTGAGGATTTTCTAGGGTGCTGGTTATGTCCCTGTTGCCATCTAGTCAATCCTGACCCATAGCGACCCTATAGGACAGAGTAGAACTGCCCCATAGGGTTTTCAAGGAGTGGCTGGTGGATTCAAATTGCTGACCTTTTGGTTAGCAGCCAGGCTTTTAACCACTGTGCCACCAGACCTAATGGTGTGAAGCTCTTCCTAGGGAAATAGAGAAGACTCAGAAATTGAGACTTAGAGTGAGAAGGGGGAGTAGTGGGGTGAGAGAGAATGAATCAGAGGGAAACCTAAATGCCTGTCCATAGTTATGGATTAACGTTTGCAGCTATGTCTATTTGGGGACTATAGGTAAAATGCATCCTTCTAGCCACACCACTTCCCCATTGCACTTACTGGGCTGTACTGGGTCATCAAGATGGCACCAGTGAAGCAGGAAATCCCTAGCTCCATTAACCAGTGAGTCAGATACCAGGACCCTGGATTCAATGAGATAGCTGCAAGGGAAAGATAGGTTTCTTCTTAACCCAGAAATGATGAGTTGAAGGTCAGGGGCAGGAAAAGAATATTTACATTTACAATAGACTTGACCTTATGAAGAAGAATTTCCATAGCTGCTCATTAAACATATAGTGGATTCTCACTCTCTTCTCCGAGAAATTGATACAGCTACTGATGGTGGAGATAGAAGGGGTCACAATTCGAGGCTTGAACACTGAAGAATCTCAATAAGAGTTTATTGAATTGAAATATATACTTGCAGTAGACAGTTTGAAGCGATGACCCTAATTCTCCAACTTTCTCTGAACGCATGCCTTTTGCAAAGTGACTATGCAGAATCTCCAGTCAAAAGCTGGTGTCTATTTCTCCCCCTTTCAATTTGAATGGGACTTTGATTTTTTTTTTTTTTACAGCTCTGATTAAGAATTCCTGTCCCACCCAAACAGTCATGTTTTCTCCTGTGTTTGTGAGCAATTTATTCATATTTTGAGGAATGTACCGCATGCCAACTATGCAAGGCTCTGCCTAGTCAATGAAGTGTGCAAAGCTAAATACAGAAGTCCTTGCAATCTAATGATGGAGAAAGACTGTAAGCAAATATAATAATAATAATAGTAGGGTAGCCTCTCAGAAGGTGACTAGTGCTAGGAAGAAAGGAATGCAGTCAAAAAAGTGGGAGTGAATAGGGGATGCTAGCCTGTGTTTAGGCAAGACCAGCAGACATTTCAATGGAGACCTCAAAGGTGAGAAGGCAGGAGTCACAAGGATACCTGGGGTAAGTGTGTGCTATAAAGGGAACAGCCAGTGCAAAGGACCTTACATAGGAAAGGGCTCCTTTCAGATATTCAAGGCCAAGAAGAAGCCAGTGTGAGAGGAGAAGGAGTAAAAGAGAGTAATTAACATATGGTGTCAGAGAATGCTGAAGAATGAGGCCACCTTGCTGCTGTTGAAGCTTCAAGACACAGAAAGTCCCTTGGTCCACATGTTGGTGCTTGTACTTCATTAATTTGTTTGCAAATGCATTTCATGAATTGAAATGTATCCCTTTCTGATTGCCATCTATTGGTTTGCATTCAGGACCCTGTATTATAAAGAGACCTTTTGGAATGTATGACCCAATTCCGCCTTCTCTGAAACCTGTTCACTCTCTATAAAGTATGCACACACACACGTACACACACGCACATGGATTAAGCCAGGAGTGGATAAAAGTCATGCCAACAACCTCAGGTTATTTTCCCCCCAATAATTAGGAATGGTGTCCATATATTCCATTTGGGAAGCCTCATATGGACATATAAACTGAATTTTATTTTGAATTGGTCATTTTCTTCCCTGTGTTTAAAGAATTTAAAAAACTCAATAAACTCAGAGAGATGAATTCAATGGACATGAGGGAAAAGACACAGGAAGTTCAGGTTGACCAGACTGAATCCAGTATAACTAGATGGTGCCTGGCTACCACCACTGACTGCTCTGACAGGAACCACAATAAAGGGTCCCAGACAGAGCAGGAGAAAAATGTAGAACAAAATTCTAACTGATAAAAAAAAATACCAGACTTACTGGCCTGACAGACTGGAGAAACCCTGAGATCATGGCCCCAGGACACACTTTTCAGCTCAGTAATGAAATCACTCCTGAAGTTCACCCCTCATTCAAAGATTAGACAGGTTCATATAACAAAACGAGACTAAAGGGGCACACCAACCCAGGGGCAAGGACTAGGAGGCAGGAGGGGACAGGAGAGCTGGTAATAGGGAACTGAAGGTTGAGAAGGAAGAGTGTTGACATATTGTGGGGTTGTTAACCAATGTCATAAAACAATATGTGTACTAACTGTTTAATGAGAAGCTAGTTTGCTCTGTAAACCTTCATCTAAAGTACAATAAAAAAAATCATTAAAAAAAAAGAAGTTCATGTTGCACCTCAGAGACAGTGATGAAGAGACGGCTTCCTTCCTTCTGGCACCATCCCAACCTTGGTCATATCCCCTCAATGCCCAGGATAACTAATCAATGAGCAAAACCAATTTATCCCAAAGATAAAAGGAGTGATATCTTTACCATGTCAAGGCACCTTACAGATTGAATACTCCAAGAGAAAAGTGAGCAAAGGAAATAAATGAACAATCTATTAAAGATGATATGCAAAGTATAGAAAATGTTGAGGATTTTGAAGTATGAAATGGTAAAAGATTTTTTAAAAGTGATATTAAACAAACATTTGGCATCAGACAAATTGTTTGAATTTGGACAGGCAACAAAAACCATCTCAGTATCTTTGCCCATGTAATAGGGATGACAGTATCTGTCCTACTTCCACATTTGAAAGATTAATTAATGTCTGTAAAAAGCTTAATATAGTTCCTACCTGTTAGTCAACGAATGGAATGACATTGCATTCATCATCAAAAAGAACGTTTCAAGATCTATCCATATTGAGGCTCGGTAATTGAAAAATTTGGCTTTGGTGATAGAAAGGATGCCAGAGATCACATGATAGAATTTTGCAAGACCAACGACTTCTTCATTGCAAATGCCTTTTTTCAACAACATAAACAGTGACTATACAGGTGGGCCTTGCCAGCTGGAATACACAGGAATCAAATTGACTACATCTGTGGAAAGAGAGAATGGCAAAATTCGGTATCATCAGAACAAAGCCAGGCGCCCAGTGCAGAACAGACCATCAATTGCTCCCATGCAAGTTCAAGTTGATGCTGAAGAAAATTAGAACAACTTTACGAGAGCCGAAGTACGACCTTGGGTATATCCCACCTGAATTTAGAGACCATCTCAAGTACAGATTTGACACATTGAACACTAATGACCAAAGACCAGACGAGTTATGGAATGACATCAGAGACATCATACATAAAGAAAGCAAGAGGTCATTAAAAGGACAGCAAAAAAAGAAAAGACCAAAATGGATATCAGAAGAGACTTTGAAATTTGCCCTTGAACGTTGAGTAGCTAAAAGCAGACGGAAGAAACGATGAGGTAAAAGCGCTGAACAGAAGATTCCCAAGGGCAGCTCAAGAAGACAAAGTAAAATATTATCATGAAATGTGCGAAGACCTGGAGTTAGAAAACCTAAAGGGAAGAATACACTTGGCATTTCTGGAGCTGAAAGAACTGAAGAAAAAATTCAGGCCTAGAGTTGGAATACTGAAAGTTTCTGTGGGGAAAATACTGAGCGATGCTGAAAGCGTGAAAAGAAGATGGAATATATAGAGTCACTGTACCAAAAAGAATTGGTTGACGCTCAGTTATTTCAGGAGGTAGCCTAAGATCAAGAACTGATGGTTCTGAAGGAAGAAGTCCAAACTGCACCAAAGACATTGGTGAACAATAAGGCTCCAGGAATTGACAACGTAACAGTTGAAATGTCTCAAAAGATGGATGCAGCGTTGGAAGTGCTCACTCATCTATGTCAAGAAATTTGGAAGACAGCTACCTGGCTAACTGACTGGAAGAGATCCATATTTATGCCTATTCCAAAGGAAGGTAGTCCAACAGAACGCAGAAATTATTGAACAATATCATTAATATCACACACAAGTAAAATTTTGTTGAAGATCATTCAAAAGTGGTTGCAGCAGTATGTTGACAGGGAACTGCCTGAAGTTCAAGCTGGATTCAGAAGAGGACGTGGAACCGAGGATATCACTGCTGACGTCAGATGGATCCTGGCTGAAAGCGAGAATACCAGAAAGATGTTTACCTGTGTTATATTGACTATGCAAAGGCATTTGACTGTGTGGATCATAACAAATTACAGATAACATCGTGAAGAATGGGAATTCCAGAACACTTCATTGTACTCGTAAGGAACCTGTACATAGATCAAGAGGCAGTGGTTTGAACAGAACAAGGGGATACTGAGTGGTTTAGAATCAGGAAAGGTGTGTGTCAAGGTTGTATCCTTTCACCATACCTATTCAATCTGTATGCTGAGTAAATAATACGAGAAGATGGACTATATGAAGAAGAATGGGGCATCAGGATTGGAGGAAGACTCATCGACAACCTGTGTTATGCAGATGACACAACCTTGCTTGCTGAAAGTGCAGGGGACTTGAACCACTTACTGATGAAGATCAATGACTACAGCCTTCAGTTGGGATTACACCTCAACCTAAAGAAAACAAAAATCTTCACCTTGGACCAATATGCAATATCATGATGAACAGAGAAAAGATTGAAGTTGTCAAGGATTTCATTTTACTTGGATCTACAATCAACAACCATGGAAGCAGCAGTCAACAAATCAAAAGATGCATTTCATTGGGCAAATCTGCTGCAAAGGATCTTCTTTAAACTGTTTAAAAGCAAAGATATCACCTTGAAGACTAAGGTGGGCCTGACCCAAGCTATGGTATTTTCAGTCTTATCATATGTGTGCAAAAGCTGGACAATGAATAAGAAAAACCGAAGAAGAATTGACGCCTTTGAATTGTGGTGTTAAGGAAGACTATTGAGTATACCATGGACTGCCAAAAGAATGAACAAATTTGTCTTGGAAGAAGTACAACCAGAATGCTCCTTAGAAGCAAGGATGGCGAGACTGCGTCTTACACACTTCAGACGTGTTGTCAGGAGGGATCAGTCCCTGGAGAAGGACATCATGCTTGGTAAAGTACAGGGTCAGAGAAAAAAAGGGAGACCCTCAACGAGATGGACTGACACAGTGGTTTCAATAATGGGCTCAAGCATAACGATTGTGAGCATGGCACAGGACCGGGCAGTGTTTCGTTCTGTTGTATATAGGGTTGCTCTGAGTCGCCAACTCGACAGCACCTATCAACAACAACAACAAAACATCTTTCTGGTATTCTCTGCTTTCAGCCTTGATCCATCGTCAGCAGTGGTATCCCTGGTTCCACGTCCTCTTCTGAATTGGCCTTGTACTTCTGGCAGTTCCCTGTCAATGTACTGCTGCAACCGCTTTTGAATGATCTTCAGAAAATTTTACTCATATGTCATATTAATGATATTGTTGGATAATTTGTGCATGCTGTCTGATTACATTCCTTTGGAAGAGGCATAAATATGGATTTCTTCCCGTTGGTTGGCCAGGTAGCTATCTTCCATATTTCTTGGCATAGACGAGTGAGCATTTCCAGCGCTGCATCTGTTTGTTGAAACATCTCAATTGGTATCCCATCAATTCCTGGAGCCTTGTTTTTCGCAAATGCCTTCAATGCAGCTTGGACGTCTTCCTTCAGTACCATCGATTCCTGATCTTATGCTACCTCCTGAAATGTTTGAAAGTCGACAAATTCTTTTTGGTACAGTGACTCTCTGTATTCCTCCATCTTCTTTTGTTGCTTCTTGCATCCTTTAATATTTTCCCTGTAGAATCCTTCAATATTGCAACTCAAGGCTTCAGTTTTTTCTTCAGTTCTTTCAGCTCTAGAAATGCTGAGCATGTTCTTGCTTTTTGGTTTTCTAACTCCAGGTCTTTGCACATGTCATCATAATACCTTACTTTTTCTTCTTGAGCTGCCCTTTGAAATTTCTCTTTCAGCTCTTTTACTTCATCATTTCTTCAGTTTGCTTTAGCTACTGGATGTTCAAGAGCAAATTTCAGAGCCTCTTTTGATATCCATTTTGGTCTTTTCTTTCTTTCCTGTCTTTTTAATGAGTTCTTGCTTTCTTCATGTGTGATGTCCTTGATGTCGTTCCACAACTTGTCTGGTCTTCGGTCATTAGTGTTCAACGTGTCAAATCTGTTCTTGAGATGGTCTCTAAATTCAGATGGGATGTGCTTAAGGCTGTACTTTGGCTCTTGTGGACTTGTTCGAATTTTTCTTCAGCTTCAACTTGAACTTGCGTAGGAGCAACTGATAATCTGTTCTGCAATGGGCCTTGTTCTGACTGATGGTATTGACCACAGATGTAGTCGATTTTATTCCTGTGTGAATTTAGCATGTGTATAGTTGCCGTTTATGTTGTTGAAAAAGGTGTTTGCAGTGAGGAAGTCATTGGTCTTGCAAAATTCTATCATGTGATCTCTGACATCGTTTCTATTACCAAGGCTATATTTTCCAACTATCCATCCTTTGTCTTTGTTTCCAACTTACCCATTTCAAATACCAGTAATTATCAATGCATCCTGATTGCATATTGGATCAATTTCAGACTGTTGAAGTTCATAAAATCTTCAGTTTCCTCACCCTTGGCCTTAGTGGTTGGTGTGTAAATTTGAATAATAGTCGTATTAACTGGTCTTCCTTGTAGGCGTATGGATATTATCCTTTCACTGACAGTGTTGTACTTCAGGATGGATCTTGAAATGTTCTTTTTGAACGTTTGGAGAAAGCATGTAAGCCAGCCATTCTTACCTTTAACCCTCTCCCCCCATTTTAGACCATGAATGTTTGAATTGCCTGTTCTGATGTTTTATCAAACCATTACTCTGAATCCATTTTTTGATATTATGGGCTGTAAAGGGTGTTGCTTGGTCTGAGGAAATGTGACCTGGCAGTCCTAATTGGTGCAATATCTTGTTTCTTTCATTTTAGTTTATACATTTGCGTCTACCACTGAGTATTCAAAGCTCAGTTCAGAATGAGCGACTATTCCTGTAAGGATCTATTTGTATGTTCCTGGGGTGATCAACAGCAGTCAGTCTTACTGGTGATGTTCAAGACCTTCGCCATGGGAGATGTTTCCCACAGCCATCTGCATTCTCTGTCTCTCTTGTTGGCAGGCACAACAGTTCTTACTGGCGTTTTGTGCCTCAAAGGGTGCAAGAGGAATATGCCTAGTTTCAGCACATCTCTGCATTTCCTGGGCCCAGGTGGCCACCTCAAGCAAGCACACTGGGGTATCTCTTCATCGGTTCTAATCACCTTCTGATCATGGAAGATGGTTCTTCTGATGGGCATTAATGCACCCTTCAAATTCCCTAACAATTCCCCTAGGTCCATGCCCCATATAGAACTTCCCTGTAATAGGCCAGTTTTCAAATTCCCTTGTTCCTGACCAAATGGCTAGGCTATTGGACACCACTCATGAGTCAGTAAAAACTCAGTCATAGGGAGTAATAACATACAGTTCAGCCCACTGAAGAAAAAATTCAAGCTTCAAGCTGCAATACTGAAGGATTCTATGGGCAAAATATTGAACGATGCAGGAAGCATCTAAAGAAGATGGAAGGAATACACAGTGTCATTATACCAAAAAGAACTAGTCGATGTTCAACCATTTCAAGAGGTAGCATATGATCAGGAACCAATGGTACTGAAGGAAGAAGTCCAAACTGGTCCGAAGGGATTGGTGAAAAACAAGGCTCCAGGAATTGATGGAATATCAATTGAGACGTTTCAACAAACAGATGCAGCGCTGGAGGTGCTCACTCACCTTTGCCAAGAAATATGGAAGACAGCTTCCTGGCCAACTGACTGGAGGAGATCCATATTTATGCCTATTACCAAGAAAGAGGATCCAACCAAATGCAGAAATTATAGAACAATATCATTAATATCACATGCAAGCAAAATTTTGCTGAAGATCATTCAAAAATGGCTGCGGCAATATATCTACAGGTAACTGCCAGAAATTCAGGCCATGTCAGAAGAGGACGTGGAACCAGGGATATCATTGCTGATGTCAGATGGATCCTGGCTGAAAGCAGAGAATACCGAAGTATGTTTACCTGTGCTTTATTGACTATGCATAGGCATTTGACTGTGTGGATCATAACAAATTGTGGATAACGTTTCGAAGAATGGGAATTCCAGAAGACTTAATTGTGCTCATGAGGAACCTTTACATAGATCAAGAGGCAATTGTTCAGACAGAACAAGAAGATACTGATTGGTTTAAAGTCAGGAAAGGTGTGCCTCAGGGTTGTATTCTTTCACCATACATATTCAATCTGTATGCTGAGCAAATAATACGAGAAGCTGGACTATATGAAGAAGACTGGGGCATCAGAATTGGAGGAAGACTGATTAACAACCTACATTATGCAGATGACGCAGCCTTGCTTGCTGAAAGTGAAGTGGACTTGAAGTACTTACTAATGAAGATCAAAGACCACAGCCTTCAGTATGGATTGCACCTCAACCTAAAGAAAACAAAAATTCTCACAACTGGACCAATGAGCAACATCATGATGAACGGAGAAAAGATTGAAGTTGTCAAGGATTTTGTTTTACTTGGATCCACAATCAACAGCCATGGAAGCAGCAGTCAAGAAATCAAGAGACACATTGCACTGGGTAAATCTGCTGCAAAGGACCTCTTCAAAGTGTTGAAGAGCAAAGATATCACCTTGAAGACTAAGGTGCACGTGACCCAAGCCATGGTATTTTCAATCGCATCATATGCATATGAAAGCTGGACAAAGAATAAGGAAGACTGAAGAAGAATGACGCCTTTGAATTGTGGTGTTGGCGAAGAATATTGAATATACCATGGACTGCCAAAAGAATGAACAAATCTGTCTTAGAAGAAGTACAACTAGAGTGCTCCTTAGAAACAAGGATGGCGAGACTGCGTCTTACATATTTTGGACGTGTTGTCAAGAGGGATCAGTTCCTGGAGAAGACCATCATACTTGACAAAGTACAGGGCCAGCGGAAAAGAGGAACCCTCAACGAGATGGATTGACACAGTGGCTACAACGATGAGCTCAAGCATAACAATTGTAAGGATGGCTCAGGACGGAGCGGTGTTTCGTTCTGTTGTACACAGGGTTGCTATGAGTTGGAACCGACTCCACAGCACCTAACAACAACAACAACAGCCCACTGTGTTTTCTTTTTACCTCCTTCAAGCAAAGTGGCAGCCTTCCAAACAGGATGCTGTTTGTTCATGTTGGAACTGCCTTCTATGAAGCAAGCAGCTCTTTTTTGGACAATCGAGAGCAGGGCAGTGCTTAAGTGGCAGTAAGGTCTGGCAGGTTCTCAGGTGTTTCCAAAGTCAGCTCCAGGCCCTGCTTGTGAGTCCCTCCTTGCGTTCCCCCAGTAGCCTGTCCCTCTATGAACCATTTCTGTTTTGTGATGGAATTCTGGGCACAACCCTCACCATTAGAGTGTTTTTCTCACATCACCCAAGATGTTATGTTTATTTCGGATTTCAAGATTATGTTATGTTTTTCAGTTGTAAGTGTCAAGTAGCACCCAATAGCAAACTAATTGTCCCTCAAATGGAAGTTTTCTGGTCCCAAATCCCAGCAGCCTTTGGGCATGGTGATGGCTTTAGCCGTAAGTACCAGCCTTCGCTCTCCTAGGGCTATTGTGCGGAGACTCAGCCTGTCACATCACTCCAGCTTCTTTCCATACCGTTTGAAATGACGACCTGTGTCCATACAGGCAATCTTATTGGCTCCCGTTAGGCATGTGCAGTGGATGTGAGCAGATGGATAAATTTATGTGCTTTCTGTTGTACGACACTAGGTCGGGGAAGTGTTTATGAGTTGAAACAGTACCCATCCCCATAATATGTTGAGGTAAAGGAGACACAACCACTTGCCATAAAGTCTGTTCAGACTTTCTGATTTTTTCATGCAAACGTTCATCCCAGTCCTATTAAACTGTCGCCCCCTCAGGGCTTCACCACCGCGTTTTGGTTTTACAATAGTAGGTAAAGGAAGTGTCCCCTGGTCAGACATAATCTGCGTTCCTATAATGCATGCAAGTGAAAATGATTTCACCATTTCCCATAAAGCCTGTTCAAACATATCAATTTTAATCCAAATTTTCACCTTAATCCACTCAAATATTATATCGTCCCAAGCTAACTACCCTCCCAATTTAGTTGTATCTTTCAGTCTAATCGTAGCCTCCATTAGGACTTCATCTACAGACTTTGGAAGCAGTGTGTGGAGCTCCTATGTCAAGGACTCCCCAAAATGTCTGTGCTCTGCCCCCTGGACACCTTACCCGCTCATGTGCATATGGCCTTAGGCCCCAGCCAGGGCTTAGAACAAGGACACAAGACCTTCTCAAAGATTCTTATCTGGATTAGATTGGGGACCATTTCCCTGGGCAATTGGAGGTCAGATTTCGTTTTCTCATCTTTGTCTTTCAGCTTTCTAGATTCCTCCAAACTAGAGTCAATCAAGCAGATATGTATACAGCCTTTCAGTATGGAGTGACTAGCAAGGGCACCCATCAGTCCACCTAAGTTCTTAGAGGATTGCCTTAAGATTTTTTTTTTCTAGTAATCTTTTTTTTTGTGTGTGGTGAAAATACACACAGCAAAACATATAGTTCCTACCTGTACCATCCAGTAACATTGGTTACATTCTTCACAGTGTGTCACCATTCGCACTATCTCTTTCCAAATTGTTTTTACCACCGGTTAGTTTACACTCACTGCCTCCTAAATTTTTATCTATGCTTTAAACTTGCTGTTGTAAATTTAATCTCATATTGATAGTCCTTTAAAAGAGCACAATGCTCAAGATAAGTATTTTTTACTAATTGAGCTAAACTGTTGTTTGGCTTAAAGATGACTTCAGGGGATAGTTTCATTTCAAGGTTTAAAGATTATGTCAGGATAATAGATTTGGGGGTTTCTCCAGTCTCAATGGGTCCAGGAAGGCTGGATTCCATAAGAACTTGAAATTCTATTGCACAATTTTTCCACCTTTGATCAGGATCCAACTAATAAATCCTTGCTCAAAACATTCAGTAACAGTAGCCAGGCACCATCCAGTTTTTCTGGTCTCATGGCAAAGGAGGCAGTTGTTCATGGAGGCAATTAGACCTGCAGTCCAGTTCCTCCTCTGTTTCCTGGGTCTGCATTTTCCTCTGCTGCTTCAGATGAATAGAGACCGATTGTTGTATCTTGGATACCACTCACAAGAATTTAAGACCCCAAGTACTACTCAGTGGCCTGGGATGTAGAACAGAAACTCTGAAAACAATTTTTGGTCAATTGACTAGACTGTTCCATGAAACCAAGATGCTAAATGTTTGAATCAAGAAAACTAACCCCATGAGGTGTTTGGTTCTACCTAAGTAATGATAGCACTCTTCCCTTTTTTGTTGTAGTTGTGACAAATTTTTCTTTTGCCCATCAAGGTTTGCTTTAATTGCTCAATTTGGTAATAAGTTTTTGAAGTTTTCCACTCTGCTGCAATGAGTCCCCTGACCTCTTCCTCTTCCCTCTGTGCTGTGTCACGTCTAACCTTTGTTTTCTGTGGTTTCAGAATGACTTTTCATTTTGGAAGCTGGTCTGATGCTAGTGGGTGTAGCTTGGTTGTCCAGAATCTAAGCTTGGCTCAGTGTCAAGATCCTTTCTGAAACTTTCTTTTGCTCTCAGTTTAAATTTTCCCTCTTATAGAGGTCACAAGGTTAGAGGCTCTAGCTCAGACCAGACAGAAGCCAAGGTTGGCCCAATTTTAGGATTGTCCCCAGTATACTCTCTTGCTTTTTTTTTCCCCCTAAATTATAACTGCATTCTTTTTAGTGTGGTAAATAGATAAAATTTGTCATTTTAACCATTTTGAAGTGTACAATTCAGTGGCATTAAATCTATTTAATGTTGTGCAACAATTAACCAGTGTTGTGCAACAATTAACCCAAACCAAGATTAAATCCATTGCCGTGGAGTTAATTCCAATTCCTAGCCACACCATAGGACAGAGTACAACTGCCCTATAGGGTTCTCAAGGCTGTAAAACTTTTCAGAGGAAGAGTGCCACATCTTTCTCCCGCGGAGTGGCTGGTGGGTTCTGACCACCAACCTCTCCGTTAGCAGTTGAGCACTTAACCACTTCACCACCAGGGCTCCTTAAAAATTGTTGTTACGTGTCGTTGAGTCAGTTCTGACTCTTAGTGACCCTTTGTGCAACAGAATGAAACACTGCCCTGTCCTGTACCATCTCCACGATCATTACTATGTTTGAGCCCATTGTTGCATCCACTTTGTCCGGCCATCTTGTTGAGGGTCTTCCTCTTTTTCGTTAATCCTCTACTTTTACCAAGCATGATGTCCTTCCCCAGGGACTGGTCCCTCCTGATAATAAGTCCAAAGTACATGAGATGAGATCTCTCCATCCTTGCTTCTTAGGAGCACTCTGGCTGTACTTATTCCGAGACAGATTTGTTTGTTAGCAGTCCATGGTATATTCAGTGTTCTTTGCAAACAGCAGAATTCACAGGCATCTATTCTTCTTCGGTATTCCTTATTCATTGTCCAGTTTTCACATGCATATGAGGTGATTGAAAATACCATGAGTTGGGTCAGGCACACCTTAGTCCTCAAAGTGACATCTTTTCTTTGTAACACTTTAAAGAGGTATTTTGCAGCAGATTTGCCCAGTGAAGTACGTAGTTTGAGTTCCTGACTAATACTTCTGTGGGTATTGATTGTGGATCCAAGTAAAATGAAAGCCTTGACAACTTTAATCTTTTCTCATTTTATCATGATGTTGCTTATTGGTCCAGTTGTGAAGATTTTTGGTTTCTTTATGTTGAGTTGTAATCCATACTGAAGGCTGTGGTCTTTGATCTTTATGAGTGCTTCAAGTTCTCTTCAGTTTCAGCAAGCAAGGTTGTGTCATCTGCATAATGTAGGCTGTTAATGAGCCTTCCTCCAATCCTGACACCCCGTTCTACTTCAGGTAGCCCAGCTTCTTGGGTTATTTGCTCAGCATACAGATTGAATAGGTATGGTGAAAGGATACAACCCTGACGGACACCTTTTCTGATTTTACGCCACTCAGTATCCCCTTGTTGTTCGAAAGACTGTTTCTTGGCCTGTCTACAGATTCCTCATGAAGCACAATGAAGTGTTCTGGAATTGCTGTTCTTCACAATGTTATTCATAATTTTGTTATAGTTCACACGGTCAAATGCCTTTGCATAGTCAATAAAGCACCCAAGATTCATCTGACATAACAATGCTGTCCCTCATTCCACCTCCTCTTCTGAATCTTGCCTGAATTTCTGGCAGTTTCCTGTCTGTGTACTGCCACGAGTGTTTTTGAATTAATCCTCAGCAAAATATTACTTGCGTGTGATATTAATGATATTGTTCCATAACTTCTGCATTGTGTAGGATCACCTTTCTTTGGAATAAGCGCAAATATAGATCTCTTCGTCATTTGGTCAGGTGCTGTCTTCCAAAATTTTGGGCATAGACGAGTGATTGCTTCCAGCACTGGATCCGTTTGTTGAAACATCTCAGTTGGTATTCCCTCAATTCCTGGAGCCTCGTTTTTCCCCAGTGCCTGCAGTGCAACTTGTACTTCTTCCTTTGGTACCATCAGTTCCTGATCATATGCTGCCTCTCAAAATGGTTAAACATCGACTAATTCTTTTTGGTACAGTGACTCTGTCTATTCCTTCCATCTTCTTTTGATGCTTCTTTTTCGTTCAATATTTCGTCCATAGAATCCTTCAGTATTGCAACTCAAGGCTTGAATTTTTTCTTCAGTTCTTTCAGCTTGAGAAACGCCCAGTGTGTTCTTCCCTTTTGGTTTTCTAACTCCAGGTCTTTGCACATTTCATTATAATATCTTACTTTGTCTTCACGAGATGCCATTTGAAATCTTCTGTTCAGATTTATTTATTTATTGCAGCACCTCTATTCGTCATCACCAAAACCTGGAAAAACCCAACATGCTCTTCAACAGGTGAATGGATTAACAAACTTTGTTATATTGGTACACAGGATACTACTCGGCAATAAACAGAACCCATTACTGAGTCACATTAGAATACAGATCAATCTTAAATGCGTTTTTGTAGGTTATAGGAGCGAGATCAAAATGGTAAATTATGGATGATTCCATTTACACAATATTCTGGAAAAGGCAAAACTATATATAGAGAAAACATCAGTTCATAGGAGTGAGAGAGGGAAGGGGGGTGACTACAAAGATCCTTTAGAAAGGTATTTTTTCAGGGATAGAACTGTTTTGTATGGCGTTATCTTGGTGTTCACCTGGCTGTAAGCGTTTGTGAACACCATAGAATTATACATCACAAAGAGTGGACTATTCTGTATACCAAACCAAACCCATTGCCATCAAGTAGATTCAATTCATAGCAACCCTCTAGGACAGGGTAGAACTGCCCCATAGTGTTTCCAAGGAGCAGCTGGTGGATTAGAACTGCTGATCTGTATGGTTAGCAGCTGTAGCTCTTAACCACTACACCATCAGGGTTTCCTGTGTATACAAATTTATAAAAGTCATCCAGAATACTTGAGTATCCCAGAGTGGGAAGCAAACTGTGACAAATGTGTCTAACTCTATTACACGTGTATGACATAATCTCCCTGAGAGCGATGAGGAAAATAGGAGCTTACCTAAAGAACTTTGGAGACCAGGTCTTTTTCTAGAAACTGTAAGTCTGAATACAAGAAGAACTGCAAAGAAATACTGCTTTAGTTGGTAAATATGCTTCTCAGAGCAGTATTGTTTAGCAATTGTGAAATTACACCTGTACCAGGGCTGAACAAGTGTGTAAATTGCATATAATCGGAACCCAGCTTCTCGCCACCAAAGACCATTATAATTAGCAAGAGAGAGGAGGAGGCTAGAATGAAAATTAGCAGAGATAAAGGACACTGCATAATGATAAAAGGGAAATTCAACAAGAAGACATAACAACCTGAAATGTGTATACGCTTAACAATAGAACTTTGATATATACAAAGGGAAAATGCATAGGACAGAAAGAAGTAGAAAAAATCACAAGCATATAGAAGATACGAACAACACCATCAACAACTTCACCTAATTGACATTTATGGAATACTCCACCCAACAAGAGCAGAAGACACATTATTTCTAAGTGCTCATTACATATTCAGCAAGGTAGACCATATGCTGGGTTATAATACAAACTTAAACACAAGAATAAAATAAATGAATAAGAAAAGTTGTGGTATATTCATCCATTGCAATAAAACATAAGTGGCAAAAAAAAAAATAAATTCCTACTATGTGCAACAACACAGATGAAATCGACTAACCTTATGTCGATTAGGTGAAGTCAGACACAATATACTTCATACAGTATGATTTTGAGTATATGAAGCCCAAGAACAGGCAAACATTTTCTCTGGCAATAACAGTGAGAACCTTGGTTATTTCCAGGGTGAATAAAAAATGGGAAAAGGGCAAGAGGGAATCTTGTGTGCTGGAAAATTTCTGTAACTTGATGTCAGAGGAGGTTATATGAGTGTATATCCAGACCTGAAAGTTCGTGGCTTTGTACACTTAAGATTAGTAAACATTATGCAGTGTATTATACATGTGAATACCTGCGAAAAAAGTAAAAACTGTTTATAATTGTCATTTTCAAAGGTGCTTCACCTTTTACCTACTGTCCCTCAGAACCACTGGTGTCTTCCTGCCTCTCATCCTGCAAAATTCCTCTCTCCAGGGTCCTCAGCTTTTGGAGAAATCAGACTGGATTTGCAGAGTTGGTGACCTGCTCCTAGGGAAAGATGCCTGGTATGCAAGAGACGACAAGCCGTGAAACGGAAGCCAAACTAGAGACTTCAACAGTTCTAAAGATGGGCAATACACGGGAGGAGCAAACAAATTATTTCTCTAAAGAACATGGCAAAAATTTTTTCAAATGGCTGAATATGCAAATACCACCTTCCTCGGCTCCCCAAGGGTATTAGAAATCTTTGACCACTGAAATCTGCATTTAAATTTATATACACATTTAAGAAAACCTAGGCTTTTCTCTGTAGGGGAAAAAAGGACAGCAATGGACAGATCCCAAATCCAAGAGGAAACCACTGAACCCCATGGTCACTGGGTGGTTGTTAACCCCATGTGGAGCCCTGATGACAAAGCAGGTGAATGGGTGGTGGTTTAAACTCACCCAGTAGCTCCCTGGGAGAAAGGCCTGGAAGTCTGCTTCTGTAAAGATTACAGCCTTAGAAACCCTATGGGGCAATTCTGCTCTGTCACTTGGGGTTGCTAGGATTTGAAATTGACTCGACGATACCTAACAATGACACTCTTCAAGTGACTGATTAAATCATACCCGTCTTTCTGAGATCAGCTGAATCTAGGGGGCGGTCTCTGTGGCCTGGGCCAGTCCCCTGTTCATTTGTACAATAAAGGCATCCCAATTATCCAGGAGGCTCCAAAGCTTTAGGGTTATCTTCTCAGGAAACAGGGCAAAAGACTAAATTACCTTTTGGTAAAGTTAAAATTGGGAATTTAAAAAAGGAAAATTGGAAGTTATCAAAAATGAAATGGAATGCAAAAAGATCAATATCCTAGGCATTAGTGAGCTAAAATGGACTGATACTGGCCAGTTTGAATCAGACAATCATATGGTCTACTATGCCAGGAATGACATATGAAGAGGAATGGTGTCGCATTCATTGTCAAAAAGAACATTTCAAGATACTCCCTGAAGTACAATTCTGTTAGTGATAATATCCATACGCTTACAAAGAAGACCAGTTAATATGACTATTTTTTTTAAATTTATGTACCAATCACTAATGCCAAAGATGAGAAAACTGAAGATTTTTACCAGCTTCTGCAGTCTGAAATTGATCAAACATGCAGTCAGGATGCATTGATAATTACTTGTGATTGGAATGTGAAAGTTGAAAATGAAGAAGGATTGGTGGTTGGAAGATACTGCATTGGTTTTAGAAAGGACGCAGGAGATTGCATGAGAGAATTTTGCAAGACCAACAACTTCTTCATTGCAAACACCTTTTTTTTCAAATATGGTGGAAAACCTGGTGGCGTAGTGGTTAAGTACTGTGGCTGCTAACCAAAGTGTTGGCAGTTTGAATCTGCCAGGCGCTCATTGGAAACTTATGGGGCAATTCTACTCTGTCCTATGGGGTCACTATAGGGTCGCTATGAGTTGGAATCGACTCGATGGCACTGGGTGTGGTTTTTTGGTTTTTATACATATGGACATCACTGGATGGAATACACAGGAATCAAACTGACTACATCTAAGAAAGATACAGGAAACCCAAAAGGTCGGAAGTTCAAATTCATCAGGTGCTCCTTGGAAACTCTATGGGGCAGTTCTACTCTGTCCTGTATAGTTGCTATGAGTCGGAATCTACTCAACAGCAATGGGTTTGGTTTTGGTTATGGAAAGAGACAATGGAAAAGCTCCGTATCATCAGTTAGAACAAGGCCAGGGGCCAACTGCAGAACAGACCATCAATTGCTCACATGCAAATTCAAGCTGAAGCTGAAGAAAATTAGAGCAAGTCCACAAGAGCCAAAGTATGACCGTGAGTATATCCCACCTGAATTTGGAGACCATCTCAGCAATAGATTTGATGCATTGAATACTAATGACTGAAGACCAGACTAGTTGTGGGAATACATCAAGGACATCATACATGAATAAAGCAAACGGTCATTAAAAGATAGGAAAGAAAGAAAAGACCAAAATGGATGTCAGAAGAGACTTTGAAACTTGCTCTTGAACTTGGAGTGGCTAAAGCGAATGGAAGAAATGATGAAGTAAAGGAGCTGAACAGAAGATTTCAAAGGACAGCTTGAGAAGACAAAGTAAAATATTATAATAAAATGTGCAAAGACCTGGAGATAGAAAACCAAAAGGGAAGAACATAGTCAGCATTTCTCAAGCTGAAAGAACGGAAGAAAAAATTCAAGTTTCAAGTTGCAGTTTTGAAGGGTACTGTGGAGCCCTGCTCAGGCTAACATTTCAAATCCACCAGCCGCTCCTTGGAAACCCTACGGAGTAGTTCCACTCTGTCCCCTACAACCGTTATGAGTCAGAATCAACTTGACGGCAAGGGTTTTCTTTTTTTTCTATGAGCAAAATATTGAAGGACACCGAAAGCATCAAAAGCAGCTGGAAAGAACACACAGAGTCAGTGTTCCAAGAAGAATCGGCCGACCTTCCTTCGTTTCAGGAGGCAGCATATGATCAAGGACCAGTGATACTGAAGGAAGAAGTCCAAGCTGCACTGAAGACATTGGTGAAAAACAAGGCTCCAGGAACTGACAGAATGCCAATCGAGATGTTTCGACGAACGGATGCAGCGCTGGAGCTGCTAACTTGTCTATGCCAAGAAATTTGGAGGACAGCTACATGGCCAACTGGCTGGCAGAGTTCTGTTCTTTGTACCCATTCCAAAGAAAGGTGATGCAACCGAACGTGGAACTTATCAATCAGTATTGTTAATATCACACACAAGTAAAATTTTGCTGAAGGTCATTCAAAAGCAGCCGCAGCAGTACCTCGACAGGGAACTGCCAGAAATCCAGGCCAGATTCAGAGGAGGACGTGGAATGAAGGATATCACTGCTGATGTCAGATGGATCCTGGCTGAAAGCAGAGAACACCAGGAAGATGTTTACCTGTGTTTTACTGACTATGCAAAAGCATTTGACCGTGTGGATTGTAACAAATTACGGATAACGTTGTGAAGAATGGGAATTCTAGGACAGTTAATTGTGCTCATGCAAAACGTCTACATAGACCAAGAGGCAGTCATTAGAACAAGGGGATACTTCGTGGTTTACAATCAAGAAAGGTGTGTGTCAGGGTTGCATCCTTTCACCATACTTATTCACTCTGTATGCTGAGCAAATAATCTGAGGAGGTGGACTATATGAAGAAGAATGTGGCATCAGGATTGGTGAAAGACTCATTAATAACCTGCATTATGCAGATGACACAACCTTGCTTGCTGAAAGCGAAGAGGCTTGAAGCATTTACTGATGAAGATTAAAGACTACAGCCTTCAGTATGGATTACACCTCAACATAAAGAAAACAAAAATCCTCACAACTGGACCAATAAGCAACATCATGATAAATGGAGAAAAGATTGATGTTTTCAAGGGTTTCATTTTACTTGGATCCACAATCAATGCCCATGGAAGCAGCAGTCAGGAAATCAAAAGACGTAGTGCACTGGGCAGATCTGCTGCAAAAGACCTCTTTAAAGTGTTATAAAGCAAAGATGTCACTTTGAGGGTTCAGGTGTGCGTAACCCAAGCAGTGAAAGACAGACAATGAATAAGGAAGAGCGAAGAATCGATGTCTTTGAATTATGGTATTGGCAAAGGATATTGAATATACCATGGACTGTCAGAAGAACGAACAGGCCTGCGTTGGAAGAAATACAGCCAGAGTGCTCCTTGGAAGTGAGGATGATGAGACTTTGTCTCATGTACTTTGGGCATGCTATCAGGAGGGACCAGTCCCTGGAGAAAGGTATCACTTGGTAAGGTAGAGGGTCAGCGAAAAAGAGGAAGACCCTCAATGAGATGGACTGACACAGAGGCTGCAACAATGGGCTCAAACATAACAATGATTGTGAGGATGGCACGGGACCTGGCAGTGTTCCGTTCTGTTGTACGTAGGGTCCCTATGAGCCGGAATCGGCTCAAGGGTACCGAACAACAAGAACAACAAAGTTGAATTCTTAGTACAAGTAAACTTTGAATGGATTCATGGTTAACAGATATCTTGTCATAGAGGGGGCAGGTTGGGACTATGTGATCATTGTGCCTCTATCCGGTCTCCTTGTTTGTCTATTTCTGGGTGCATTCCACATTGGTCAGTGACCTTTGTGGGATTTCCTATGTACTGAGAGAGGAATCTGAGAATCTGGGCCTCCATTTCTTTATTATTGACATTACCATACCAAAACCAAACCCAGTGCCGTCAAGTCGATTCTGACTCATAGCGACCCTATAGGACAGAGTAGAACTGCCCCATAGGGTTTTCCAGGAGCGCCTGGTGGATTCAAACTGCTGACCCTTTGGTTAGCAGCCGTAACACTTAACAACTATGCCACCGGGGTTTCCATTATTATTGACATTACCCAAAAACCCAGTGCCATCGAGTCGATTCCGACTCATCATTAGCTTATTTAATTCCTCATTAAAAAAAAATTCCTCATTTTTTTTTTTTTTTTGGTATAATGTATAGGTGGCATTATTGCCCTCAATTTACAGATGAGTAGACCAAGGCTCAAAGGTTGCATGGTGACAGGTAGTTTGTGACAGACGGGGCTTAGAAATTGGCATTACCCAGCTTCGTGAGGCTGGCTTGCAGGCCCAAGGAGAGAGAGTCTGACTCTGACCTCTCCCCTATACCCTTGGTCACCTCTGATCCCCTTTCCTCTCGGCCTCATGTAGGGAGTCCAGGACACACACACGCACGCACGCACACGCACACATGCACGCACACACACACACACCCTCGCACATGTGAAATAGTTAAAAATAGACATTTTACTTTGATTTCTCTCACCCTTGAGCCCAAAATTAACAGTAAAAGCCTGACCCGTAAAAACTGTAAATCTCCTTGTTCTTTCACCAGGAACTGCTAAATACTTGCGCATTGTCAACTTGTTTTTTCTGTCTTCAGGAAGTGTTAACAATAAGGAAACTGAGGACCAGTTTAGCATGGTCAGTAAATCATTGCAAACCCCTTTGTGACAAACATATTTATGAAACGTAAACTAGCTCAGCGTTTATCTAGTGCTAAGGATGTTACTTTAGGGAATTTCCCTTGCTTCCAGAGAGATGAAGTACCTTTTACTTACTCCTGGCAGGCCAGAGACCACCTAGTAACCTGATGTCAGCGGATCTGAATAACTGGGGCCTGGTTCAGTCAGTCACATTAGAGTTAGTCAATGGTTGATTTTCTATTCTTCTTCCACCTCTTCTCTTTATAAATTTCATTGTAACTAGCTTACGTGGAGCCATTTTTTTTTTTTTTTAAGAATCAAAATGGTTTCCCTATATGCATATAGAATAATAAACCCAATGTCTTAATTTCTTTGTGCTTTATTTTTTTTTATAATTTTTATAGTGCTTTACGTGAAAGTTTACAAATCAAGTCAGTCTCTCACACAAAAACCCATACACACCTTGCTACACACTCCCAATTACCCTCCCCCTAATGTATTTTTTTTTTTTTTTAATGAGACAGCGCACTCTCTCCCTCCACTCTCTCTTTGTGTCCATTTCGCCAGCTTCTAACGCCCTCCACCCTCTCATCTCACCTCCAGGCAGGAGACGCCACAGTCTCAAGTGTCCACCCGATCCAAGAAGCTCACTCCTCACCAGCATCCCTCTTCAGCCCATTGTCCAGTCCAATCTATGTCTGAAGAGTTGGCTTCGGAAATGATTCCTGTCCTGGGGCAACAGAAGGTCTGGGGGCCATGACCACTGGGGTCCTTCCAGTCTCAGTCAGACCATTAAGTCTGGTCTTATGAGAATTTGGGGTCTCCATGCCACTGCTCTCCTGCTCCCTCAGGAGTTCTCTATTGTGTTCTCTGTCAGGGCAGTCATCGGTTGTAGCCCGGGCACCATCTAGTTCTTCTGCTCTCAGGATGATGTAGTCTCTGGTTCATGTGGCCCTTTCGGTCTCTTGGGCTCGTAATCGCCTTGTGTCCTGGTGTTCTTCATTCTCCTTTGATCCAGGTGGGTTGAGACCAATTGATGCATCTTAGATGGCTAATTGCTAGCGTTTAAGACCCCAGACACCACTCTTCAAAGTGGGATGCAGAATGTTTTCTTGATAGATTTTATTATGCCAATTGACTTAGATGTTCCCTGAAACCATGGTCCCCAGACCCCTGCCCCTGCTATGCTGGCCTTTGAAGCATTCAGTTTATTCAGGAAACCTCTTTGCTTTTCATTTAGTCCAATTGTGCTGACCTCCCCTGTATTGTGTGCTGTCTTTCCCTTCACCCAAAGTAGTTCTTATCTACTCTCTAATTAGTGAATACCCCTCTCGCACCCACCCTCCCTCCCTCCCTCCCCCCTCTCGTAACCACAGAAGAATGTTTTCTTCTCAGTTTAAACTATTTCTCAAGTTCTTACAATAGTGGTCTTATACAATATTTGTCCTTTTGCAACCGACTAATTTCACTCAGCATAATGCCCTCCAGGTTCCTCCATGTTATGAAATGTTTCACAGATTCCTCACTGTTCTTTATCGATGCGTAGTATTCCATTGTGTGAATATACCATAATTTATTTATCCATTCGTCCGTTGATGGGCACCTTGGTTGCTTCCATCTTTTCGCTGTTGTAAACAGAGCTGCAATAAACATGGGTGTGCATATATCTGTTCGTGTAAAGACTCTTATTTCTCTAGGATATATTCCAAGGAGTGGGATTGCTGGATCATATGGTAGTTCTATTTCTAGCTTTTTAAGGAAGCGCCAAATCGATTTCCAAATTGATTGTACCTTTTGACATTCCTACCAGCAGTGTCTAAGTGTTCCAGTCTCCCCACGGCCTCTCCAACATTTATTATTTTGTGTTTTTTGGATTAATGCCAGCCTTGTTGGAGTGAGATGAAATCTCATTGTAGTTTTGATCTGCATTTCTCTAATGGCTAATGATCGTGAGCATTTCCTCATATATCTGTTAGCTGCCTGAATGTCTTCTTTAGTGAAGTGTCTATTCATATCTTTTGCCCATTTTTTAATTGGGTTATTTGTCTTTTTGCAGTTGAGTGTTTGCAGTATCATGTAGATTTTAGAGATCAGGCGCTTATCAGAAATGTCATAGCTAAAAACTTTTCCCCAGTCTGTAGGTAGTCTTTTGGAGAAGTCTTTGGATGAGCATAGGTGTTTGATTTTTAGGAGCTCCCAGTTATCTAGTTTTTCTTCTACATTCTTTATAATGTCTCGTATTCTGTTTATGTCATGTATTAGGGCTCCTAACGTTGTCCCTATTTTTTCATTCATGATCTTTATCGTTTTAGATTTTATATTTAGGTCTTTGATCCATTTTGAGTTAGTTTTTGTGCATGGAGTGAGGTATGGGTCTTGTTTCCTTTTTTTGCAGATGGATATCCAGTTACGCCAGCACCATTTATTAAAAAGACTGTCTTTTCCCCATTTAACTGTTTTGGGGCCTTTGTCAAACATCAGCTGCTCATATGTGGATGGATTTATGTCTGGATTCTCAATTCTGTTCCATTGGTCCATGTATCTGTTGTTGTACCAGTACCAGGCTGTTTTGACTACTGTGGCGGTATAATAGGTTCTAAAATCAGGTCAAGTAAGGCCTCCCACTTTGTTCTTCTTTTTCAGTAATGCCTTATTTATCCGGGGCTTCTTTCCCTTCCATAAGAAATTGGCGATTTGTTTCTCCATCTCATTAAAGAATGTCATTGGGATTTGGATCGGAATCGCATTAAATGTATAGATCGCTTTTGGTAGAGTAGACATCTTTATAATGTTAAGTCTTCCTATCCACGAGCAAGGTATGTTCTTCCACTTCTGTAAGTCTCTTTGGTTTCTTGCAGAAGTGTAGTGTAGTTTTCTTTATATAAGTCTTTTACATCTCTGGTAAGATTTATTCCTAAGTATTTTATCTTCTTGGGGGCTACAGTAAATGGCATTGATTTGGTGATTTCCTCTTCGATGTTCTTTTTGTTGGTGTAGAGGAATCCAACTGATTATTTAATGTTTACCTTGTATCCCGATACTCTGCTGAGCTCTTCTATGAGTTTCAGTAGTTTTCTGGAGGATTCCTTAGGGTTTTCCGTGTATAAGATCATGTCATCTGCAAATAGAGATACTTTGACTTCTTCCTTGCCGATCTGGGTGCCCTTTATTTCTTTATCTAGCCTAATTGCTCTGGCTAGGACTTCCAGCACAATGTTGAATAAGAGTGGTGATAAAGGGCATCCTTTTCTGGTTCCCGATCTCAGTGGGACTGTTTTCAGGCTCTCTCCATTTAGGGTGATGTTGGCTGTTGGCTTTGTATAAATGCCCTTTATTATGTTGAGGAATTTTCCTTCTATTCCTAGTTTGCTGAGAGTTTTTATCATGAATGAGCATTGAACTTTGTCAAATGCCTTTTCTGCATCAATTGATAAAATCATGTGATTCTTGTCTTTTGTTTTATTTATGTGATCGATTACATTAATTGTTTTTCTAATGTTGAACCATCCCTGCATACCTGGTATGAATCCCACTTGGTCGTGGTGAACTATTTTTTTGATATGTTTTTGAATTCTATTGGCTAGAATTGTTTTGAGGATTTTTGCATCTACATTCATGAGGGATATAGGTCTATAATTTTCTTTTCTTGTGCTGTCTTTACCTAGTTTTGGTATCAGGGAGATGGTGGCTTCATAGAATGAGTTTGGTAGTATTCCGTCCTTTTCTATGCTCTGAAATACCTTTAGTAGTAGTGGTGTTAACTCTTCTCTGAAAGTCTGGTAGAACTCTGCAGTGAAGCCATCCAAACCAGGGCTTTTTTTTGTTGGGAGTTTTTTGATTACCTTTTCAATCTCTTCTTTTGTTATGGGTCTATTTAGTTGTTCTGCCTCTGTTTGTGATAGTTTAGGTAGGTAGTGTGTTTGCAGGAATTCATTTCTTTCAGGTTTTGCTTTATTTAAAAAAAAAACACATTACATACCTTACAAAGAGAAAGATCTAGAGAGAATCACATCAGCAAAACACATCAGACGAGTGAGAAAAGACCCACTCCCCGGACATCCCTGGGAGCCTTGCTTTTAGGGAGGAAAAAGTGGAGAGAAGGCGTGTTCCCACTGGAGGGGCTTGGTGAAATGAGGTATGGCAAATCCACACAATGGGATGCCCTGCCTTGGTCAGAAAAGACGTGGAGGATATTTTCAGGTCAAGACAGGAAAGGAGTGCACGCTGCCTTCAAAAAGCCCATAAAACCACAGCTAAGGGATCTAAAGAGAGAAATCCACACTGACAGGAAAGACAGGAAAGGAGACACAACAACAGAAACTCTGGGGGCTGGAAAGCAGGGAGCCCAGTGCTACCTGATGTGCTGACGCCAAACAGCCAAATCTTTTCCAGCAATGGGGAAAGCTGAGATTAACCCTGTTCATCCCTCAGAATCCTCGAAAGCTTAAGAACTGCCAGCACCAGCTGCTTTCTGCTTTAGGGGCGAAGGAGGGCTAAACTCGTTGCCATCGAGTGGATTTTGACTCACAGCGACCCTGTAGGACAGAGTGGAACTGCTCCATAGGGTTTCCTAAGCTGTAAATCTGTACAGAAGCAGACTGCCACATCTTTCTCCTGCAGAGCGGCTGGTGGGTTTGAACTGCTAACCTTTTGGTTAGCAGATGAGCACTTAACCACTGCACCACCAGGGCTCCCAAGGAGGGCTAAAACAGGGACTATTTCAAGGTCTCTTTGAGAAGCATTTAGATTTCGAGATCCCCTCCAACTCCCTGCCCACTGTGATGCCCCTCCCCTTCACTGGAAAGGGTCAAAGGATCCCGTGGCTGGGCATGTCAGGGGCAGCTATCCATGTAGGTGCTCTGTCAACAACAGGTGGGCACTGAATGCGGAATACAGAGACACCCCCCCAATCTTTTCCTCCAGTGAGCTCCCAGAAACCTGGAGCCAGACCCTACCCTCCAGGCAAAGGACTGGAGAACTCTTGGGAATCTGACCTGGGAAAATCCTAAAGATAGTCCAGAAGTTTCCAGACAAATGTCTCACCAACTTTACATTACAGTTTAGTGAAAGCTAGCAAGTGCCATCCATGAACTTGTTTTAGTTCTTTTCTATTTTTGATCATGAGTGGTCAGCAAAAGATTGCCAGACATCTGCGGAAGGCCTCTTAGAAACAGAAAAAAAAAGGAAGAAGAAGAAGCCACTTGTAGGATTTAGAAACTATAAAGGGAAAAAAAAAAGTTTTAAAAAGCTATCATTGATATCTTTGAGAGAGAAAACGCTGCATCATGAAATAAGAATGTACAAAAAAGGAACATTCAGAAACAAAAAAATTATTTCTTGGAAATTAAAAACAAGGTAGCAGAATCGGAAAAACTCAATAGAAGGCCAGGAAGAGAAAGTCTGAGAAAATCTCTCAGAAGGTAAAGAAAAGAAAAGAAAAACATGAAAAGTAGAAATGAAAAGAGAGCTAGAAGACCAGCCCAAGAAGTCCAGGATTCTGAGTAACAGGAATTTCAGAAAGGGAAGGAAATCATCAAAGAAATAATTCAAGATAATTTCTGAGAAATAAAGGATATGAATTTCCAAATTGAAAGGACCCACTGAGTGCTAGCACAGATAAGATGCAATCTCGGAACTGTGGGGACAAAGATTTGAAAATATTCTAGGAAGAATAAAACAGGTCATATAGGAAGGCGGAAGAAACAGAATGGCTTCAGCCTGCCCAACAACAACAGGGCAGCTGGAAGACGCAATTCTAAATGACCATAATCTCCAATTTGGGATTCTTATTCAGCAAAGCGTCAATCAAGCATGGCGATAAAATACAAGATTTCAGAAGTGCTACCTCTCATGCACTCTTACGAACTCCTGGAGAATGGGCTCAACGAGACAATGTGCAATCCAGGAAATGAGGATCCAGCCAGGAGACAGGTCGAGGGCATTCCCAGGGTGATGGTGTACCCAGGATGACACGTGTACCAGGCTTGCAAGAAGCCAATCCAGATGGTAGCAGCATGACCTAAGACATAGACATATTGAGGTATTTAGGGTGTCATCACCAAGATCTCCGTTGCCACTGTACCACCTGTTTAAGAACGGAATGTCCAGTGAGCTTGACCCAGGTTCTTGTTTGCATTTGGCTGGTTTTCACCATGAGATGATGAAGCCTGGGACAGCTGAGGGCACTGGTTCTACCTTCCAGAAGTGTCCAACTTCCCCTACTCCTGGGAGCTGAACATAGGGCATTGTGAGCTCAGAAGCCAGAAGACAGAACACACTTCTTTGTGCATTTCCTGCCTGGATACCCATGCCAGAGCCCTGCCAGATGTCCTGACTGAGGGAGCCCTGTGCCCCCCTGGCCTTACCCATGACCTTGCCTTCTGACTACCCCAGAAGGGCCTCTTGTCAATGATCAGAGGCACTGAGGCCAGTCTGTGTCCTGGAGGCTCCGTTCAGGTATTCCTTCCCAGGGGTCTTCTGGTCTGGCCAGAGGGCCCAACCCTTCCCCCAGCCAGGTGTGAGCTGCCCCTCAGCTGTTCAAACCTAATCGATACAGTTCTCAGGAAAACATACATAAGTGGTATTAATACGACTCCAAAACAAAGCAAGGGCATGTTCAGCCCAAAAGTCAAGATAGAAGTCATCTCTGGAGGTGGGGAGGAGTCACTGAACAGGGTGTTCTGGGGGATCTTTTGGCACTGGCAATGCTCTTTTTATTAACCTGGGGAATGTTATTATTATTAAAGTGTTGTTGTTAGGTGACATCAAGTTTCGACTCATAGCGTCTCCATGTGACAGAGTAGAACTGTCCTATAGGGGCAGTTTTCTAGGTTGTAATCTTTACGGGAGCAGATCGCCAACTGCTGGGTGGGTTCGAACCATCAATGTTTTTGTGAGCAGCCAAGCACTTAACCATTGTGCCACCAGGGCTCCTTTTAAAAGTGTGCACGTATATCTTATACATATTTCTGTGTGTATGAAACCGTTCACAATTAAAAAAAATGTAGACAAATGTTTGTTAATGTAGAAAGAAGTTTCTGATGGAAGAAAACAAGTTACAAAATGGTTGATGGCATGTTGCATTCCTGTAAAAGAACAGGGGTGCGTGCTTAGAAAAGGCACAGAAATACAGAAGAGATGTCGACAGTGCTTTTCTCTACGTGATGGGAGGGGTGGGTGCCTTTATTTTTTTCTTTCTGTTTGTCTATATTTTCCAGTTGCTTTACAGTAAACACAGATGACTCAGGTAATAAACACATAAGTAAAATACGAGGAAATACTGTACTAGAACCACACTTGGACTTGGGAGGCAAATGGCACAGTGATCCACAGTGCAGGGCCCAGAACTCGGGGTGTGAGTCTTGGCTGCATCACTGATGGGCTGTGTGGCCTCTGGGATATCACTTCACCTCTCTGAGCATGTGAGGTAGGATCAATCCCCAGGGGACTGGGAGGGTGTTTCCCAAGCCTTCTCCCTCCATCTGCTTGTGCTGTATTCTCTAGGGTTCAGCCCAGACGTGGGCACCCTGAGGTGCTCGCTATACACTACCCTTGAGGCTGGCACATCCAAATGCCCCAAGAGCAGCGCAGTGGTCAGGGCTGTGGATTCAGAGGGGAAGCGGTCACTGCCCACTCAGAGTCAGGGAGGTGCAGAGCTGGGGTTCTAGGAGAGCTTTCTGGGTGATGCTGGAAAGCCGTGTGGAGGTGCCCAGGGTGGGGGGCCAAGGGTGCTCCAGGCAGTGGCACAGTGCAAAAGCACAGAGGTGGGAAGGGGTCTTCGGCCTGACTCCTGCTTGGCAGGGCCTTGAACACCAGGCTTGCACTGGATTCTAAGGCAGTGGGAGCCACAGAGGGTCCTGAGCAGAGGAGGGCTATGCTCAGAGTACCTGCAACAGCTGGAAAGGAGAGGGGAGCTGGGGCAACTAGGGGCTCCGGCCACTGCCCAGGGAGGCAACGGCTGCTGCCCAGGCTAGGTGGGGGCTGTGGGGAGGGAGAAGAGGGAGACAGAGGTAATGGGGAGGCTGCAGGATGAATCTGCAGAGTGAATCCCTGGCCCCCCCTAATGTGTAGATTTCTCAACTGTGCAGTAGGTGTGAACTTCGCCAATGCGATGGCCTTGGGTGCTTCTTCTCAGCCCCTCCCTCCCTTTGGCTCTGGCATGCTGCAGGTATTTGGGGACAGAAACTCCTCCCTGGAAGGGTGCCCGCATGAACTTAAAGCTCCCATGCAGTCCGGGTGAGGCTGGGGGGGAGTGGCACTGCTTCCTCTCCTGATGGGTCTTCCGGGCGAGCTTGCCACTCGGCCAGGCACCTCCCACCGGGTGGCTGCACGTAGGAGGCTTTGCCAGGCTAGAGTTTCCAGTAACTGCAGTAGAAACAGCGGCTGGGGCCACAGTGAATCTAGGAACCCACGGAAATGTTTTAATTTTTTTTTTAATCAGAAGAAAAAATGAATACAGTCCAGCCTGGATTATACTTGTCTTTACATTAATGCAGTCAAAAATATAATTTTTTTTAATGGAGGATGGGGTCCAGGAAGGTAAAAGTGTCCCAACCCCCCCCCAAACGAAACCCAAACCCCTTACTGTCAAGTCAATTCCGACTCCTAGCGACCCTATAGGACAGAGTAGAACTGCCCCATAGGGTTTCCAAAGAGCACCTGGTGGATTCGAACTACCGACCTTTTGGTTAGCAATGGAGCTCTCAACCACTGCGCCTACTGCGGCTTTGGCCAGTCCTCAAGGAGGCGGCAGGTCTATGCAGCGACCGGCTTGGGCAGATGTGGCCGCTGCAGCCCGTGGTGGCCCAAGCAGCCTGGGCCGCAGTGATAAAGCCAGGCGTCCCCACCCGGGAGGGGGTGACGGTGGCTGCCTCCCCTCAATGAGCGCCAAGCTGTCCCGAGCGCCCTGCCTGCTTTACCGTGGGGCATCCTCATCAGTCCCACGACGCTGTGCCCATTTTACGGATGAAGAGGTGGAGGACGGAAAACCGGCCAGAAAGTGGTTGACCCAGGACTGGACTCTTGGGCAGAGGGCAGCGCGCGGCTTCCTGAGGCTACAGCTAAAGGAACTGGGGTGCTCGCCGGGAATGGGGGACAGGCTGCTGTGCAGGACAACGTTCAGGGCTTTGTCAACAGGCGAGGTAACTGCCTCTTTGCACCTCGGTGTCTGTTGCCCCATTTTACAGATGGGAAACGTGAAGCTCGGAGAGGAGAAGCGACCTGCCCTGGGACACCCTGCGGGGACCTGGCGTTGACAAATGCGCAGCCGGCTGGGTCTGCCCCGCGTCCGGCGTTCCCCAGTTGGGGGAGAAGGAGCCAAGGGACCGCTTGTGGCCGGGGAGAGGGAAAAGGGAAAGGGGGAGGGAGGCAAGAGGGCGTCTCGTAGGCCAGGCAGCCGAAACGAGAGGGAGTTCCCGGTCCCAGGAGCCGTGCAAGCGCGCCGCTGGCATCCAGCCAAGCCGGGCGGGGCCGGGTAGGGCGGGGTCGGGGGGCCAGGGCGGGGCGGCCCGGGGACCTTCGCCGCCATCTCCCGCAGGGCAGTGCCCTTTCCAGAACGCACCCTCATACGCTGGTGAGTCGGGACTGGACGGGGAGGCGGGAGGGGGCGGGAAGGGGCCCGCGCGAGGGCGACCCCAGACAGCGCGGGGCCGGCGGGGAAACTGAGGCCGGAGGGGCGGCCGCCTGGCAGCGTTGGGGGGCTCGGCTCCCGGGTTAGCCTGGGCAGCGGCGGCTTCGGGGTGCGGGTCCTGCACCTTCTGCTCCGGCCAGGGTGGGGTGCGGGGCTGGGAGGCTGGAGGGGAACACTGGCACCCCGTCCCGGCCCGCCCCTGCCCCGCCCTCACCCCGCCCCTGCCCCCGCCCCCCCCGCCGGAGACTGGGGTCCTGCAGGATGCGCCCCCCGCGGCGAGGGCCCAGACCCTAACCACTGCGCGCAGGAGCCCGGCGAGGCCGGGAAAGGGTGGGCGTGGGCGGGACCCGCACGGGCCCACCTTTAGGATCGCAAAATGTCAGGGAGGCCTTGGGCTCATGATCCATTCAGACACTACTCGCATTTCACTGGGGAGGAAAAGCAGACCGAATCCGGGTGCTATTTGCCCAAAGCCATTTAGTGGCACAGCCGGATTTTAAGCCCTGTCCCCCCACTCCGACTCGCAGTCCGTGCTCTGGCGCTCTAGCTGGGACAGGGGCTTACAGTGAGCGGAGCGTCCCGGTACCCACTGCCTGCGGACCTACCTGCCGCCAGGACCCACCTGCCTCTCGCCCCTTGTACAAAGGAACTCGGGTGGGGCTGGAGGGGACGTGGGGCTGTCCCATGAACAACCTGCTGAGTGCGGGCGCCAGCTTGGCGGAAGCCCACGGCCCCAGCTTGGTTTGCAGGTTTAGAAAGGCCCGGAGCGGCCACGGAGCCGGCTCTGCCTTGCCTGTTAGGGCGAGGGGTACGTGCTACCAGCCACGTGTTCTTGGGCGGATGAGAGGAGGGTGGGACTGGAGCCTCCCCTAGGGGTGGGTGACAGGGCTGTTGTGAAAGCGTCAGAAAGAGTCACGGGCAAGGAGATGGTGCCCGCGGAGTCTGTGTGCAGCCTCGTCCGCTCAGGGCGCCAGCACCCAGCAGGCCCTCGACCTTAGGCGGGGCCTTGGGTTGTGGGCGGGGGCGCTGGTGGGCGTCTGTGGGGCTGAGAGGGGACCCCCGCCCCTGGGCAGCAGCAGGCAGCACTCAGCTCCCAGGAAGCTCCAGCGCGCAGGCCACTGCCCGTCGGAACAGCTGAGGAGCAAGTAAGAGGGGTGGTAAGCAGGTCTCCGCGCAGGAGGGAGGCAGGTAGCCTCCTGAGTCCCCAGAGGGAGGCTCAGAAGGAGTCCGGGTCCCCAAGGGAACCCTTTGAGCTGGGAGGAACTGAGGCTCACCCGCAAACTTCTCCAAGGGCACATAGCCAAAGTGGGAGCCAGAGTTTGGACCCCTGGTCTGATCCTAGCCTCCAACCCCCTCCAGCTCCAGCTCCGGAGGCCACTTTCACTTTCCTGATGTGGTTGGTGTGTGCGTATGTGTGTGTGTGGGTATGTGTGCACGCATGCGTGTGTGCACAAGCGTGTGTGTAAATGTGTGTGTGTGTGGAGTGTGTGCGCGTGTGTGTAGACACACCTTTGTGCGTGGCCGAGAAGTGACAATATCCAGCTGGTTCTTCCAGGAACTGTTGACTGTGGCTTCCTCAGGGATGTGGTGAGGGCTTGGCTGAGCGTGGAGAACTGCTTTTTACCTCATACAGTGTTGCTTTTTCATTTTATTTTCGAAGCTGTGTTTCTCTTGTTGTATTTTCGTCTACTTATCTTTGATTGTGCAGTTGATTCCTGAAGGCTCTCTTTGTTGAAAAAAGCAGTCATTCCCGATAAAGCAACCCCCCACCCTTGTTCACCCAGGGGTCCCTCCCCAACTCCCCACCCCTGCCCCGTGGGTCCTTTCAGAACTTTTCCTACCCGTCGTCACAGTGGTTACTTTCATAATTCAAAAGTTTTACAAAAATTTTAATGAGGAGCATTAGTCGTGAGTCATTTAAAGAAAGAGAGACTGAAAACAAGTCCCTGAGACAGTAGTGGCTTCCAGGGGGGCTGGGTCCAGCCCAGGAGAAAAGGGTTCTGTTTCTGGGCATCAGTTTCTGTCACCTTCTATAGGGAGACCTCAGAGAAAAGGAAGGTCCCCAGAGGCCCGCTGGCTCAGTCAGCCCCCGTGTCACAGATGGGGACACAGAGGCCCAGGAGATGAGACCCCACCGGCAGGGGTGGGCCTGGAGTCTCCTGGCCAGGAGTGAAGCCTCCCAGGGACATGGGGAGGGGGCTGCAGATCCTGTAACCAGCTGCCCCCAGGCTGAAGTAAGGTCTGGTGCCTACCTGTTGGCACTGGGGGTGGAGAGATTAATGCGGAATTTTCTGGCGCTGGGCAGAGGGCTGACGGCTGAGGTGGGGTGGGGAGCGACCTGCGCCCTCCATCCCGCCCTCGGCCTTGCAGGCTTTGGGGCAGGCGTCAAGTGCATGTTACCAATGATCTGATCGAGGAGACAGGGGGTGTGGTGGCGAGTGGCATCGCTGGTGGGTGATCTCGTGGGCCCGCCCAGAGCTTCGGCCCAGCAGACCCAGTTCAGTGTCCATTCCTTGTCTCCTCTTGAAGATGGGGGAAGGGTGTAGTGGCTTTGGAATCACTCGGACCTGGAAAGTTCTGTGACTCCCGCACCTCAGTTTTCTCGTCTGGCAAATGGGAATAGTAATGAGGTCCAAGGAGCCCTGGAGGTGCAGCGGTTAAGTGCTCAGCTGCTAACCAAAAAGTCGGCAGTTTGAGTCCACCAGCTGCTCCTTGGAAACCTTATGGGGAGTTCTACTCTGTCCTATAGGGTCTCTATGAGTCAGAATCGACTCGACAACAGTGGGTTTAATGAGGCCCACAAGGGAGAGGTGTCTCAGGGGAGAAGCTGCAGGTCCCCTCCCTGTGGTCACTGTGAAGAATAAATGAAGTAACACATTCCACCAAGTGCCATGTTCTCCATAGGCCCGAGGGTAGTCAGAGTCGAGCAAGGCCTTGAACCTTCTTTGACTCCACGCCCTGAGCCCTCTGCTTTGTCCTGTTCCAGGCCTCTGTTTTGGGGGTGCTCCCCTGTGAGTGGCCCCTGGCCTCGAAGGGGACCTTCTGTGAAGGGCATTTTACCCAGGAGTGTCCAGCAGCTGACATGGCCAGTGTGGTCTCGGCATTGGGTCTGGCCTGAGCCACTGCTTTCCCTGGAGGAAATGGGGCAAGTGCCCCCCAACACTGGTATCTGCACCCTTCAGTGGTCTACAGTTTTTTAGGCAAGCGTTGCTCCCTCCCCGGGACCCTGTGGAGCAGGCAGGGCAGGTTAGACCCACCTGATGTAGGAGGAAGCAGTCTCAGATGTTGGGAGTTATCACCAGGCAGACCAGAGGGAATGCCAAGGCTTGGATTCTTACCTTCTGGAGGAGATAGAAACACAGTTTCGATGGGGGCTTTGGTTGGTGGTGCATAGTTAAGAGTTTGGCTGGTAACCAGAAGGTCGGCAGTTCGAATCTACTAGCTGCTCCTTGGAAAACCTGTGGGGTAGTTCTACTCTGTCCTGTAGGGTCGCTATGAGTCAGAATTGACAAGATGGCAATCGGTTTGGTTTTTTTTGTTTGTTTTGGCCTCTGCTGGAGCCCAGAGCCCCTTCCCTGCCATGGTACCCCCTGGCCCTCCCCTGGCCCTCCCCTGGCCCTCCCTGGACCCCATCCCAGACCGGAATTCTCTCCATCCTGCCCAGCCCAGCCCAGCCTGGTGTGACTCAGCTTGGTGGTTCTGTCCCTGCCTACTATGCCCCAGCCTGGAGAGTCAGGATCTGGGCAGTCCCCCAGGGGCCTCAGGAATCTCCTGCCTAGGAGAAGTTCCCTACGTGTGGTGTCTGACCTCCGTGTTTTCTCACTCTCCGGTGGCAGTGGAGCCGGGCCAGCCGAGGGGGCAGCCTGGGTGTGGGCAGGAGCACAGGGCTCAGGACTTGGGGAGGTCACCACCCCTTTGGGGCCTTGGTTTATTGTGCCCAACAGGGCAGTTGGGTGGCAAACTCCATGCTCTATCAGCTGGAGCCAGCCCTCTTTGGGGTTTCCTGAGCCCCAACTGGGTGCTGTGGCAGTGTGACATGAGCACCCTCCCCTCAGTACCAAGGGTCTCAGAGCAGGAGTGGTGTGGTGCCAGTGGATGGTCAGAGGGGCCTTTGTGGTAGGCAGGCCCCTGGGTGGTGCGAACAGTTTGTGTTCAGCTGCTAACCTAATGATCGGTGGTTCAAACCCACCCCATGACGCCCAGGGAGGAAGCCCTGGTGAGGCACTTCCATGAGAGTCACAGTCAGGAAAACCCTGTGGAACACAGCTCTGCTCTGTGACACACCGGGTCTTCAGGAGTCGGAATCCACTCGAGGGCGACAGGTTTTTGTAGTGAATGGAGCCAGGAGAGGGTGTCAGGGGACCAGGGGGACCCAGGGAGGACTTAGGAGGGACTGATCAGTTAACATATATTGAACATGCACTCAGCTGCTCGCGGAAAGCTTGGTAGTTTGAGTCACCCAGAGGCAGCTTGGAAGAAAGGCCTGGCAATCTACTTCCAAAAAATCAGCCATTGAAAACCCTATGGAGCACAGTCCTACTCTGACATACATGGAGTCAGCATGAGTCCATGGGAACTAGTTAGGGGACCATGCAATTTTTTTTTTTTAATTTTTGTAATTTTTATTGTGCTTTAAGTGAAAGTTTACAAATCAAGTCAGTCTCTCACACAAAAACCCATATACACCTTGCTACACACTCCCAATTACTCTCCCCCTAATGAGACAGTCTGCTCTGTCCCTCCACTCTCTCTCTTCCTGTCCATTTCGCCAGCTTCTAACCTCCTCCACCCTCTCATCTCCCCTCCAGGCAGGAGATGCCAACATAGGCTTAAGTGTCCACCTGATCCAAGAAGCTCACTCCTCACCAGCACCCCTCTCCAACCCATTGTCCAGTCCAATCCCTGTCTGAAGAGTTGGCTTCAGGAATGGTTCCTGTCTTGGGGCAATAGAAGGTCTGGGGGCCATGACCACCGGGGTCCTTCTAGTCTCAGTCAGACCATTAAGTCTGGTCTTATGAGATAGGGGACCATGCAATTTATTGTTCAAACTAGGATACTTTTTTTTTTTTTTAAATGTCTTGTTTTGAACGAAGTTTAGACGTACTGAAAAGTTGCGAAATGGTAGAAAGAGTTCCCGTATGCCCTTTACCAGCTTCCTCTAATAATATAGTGACAAAACCCAGAAGATTAACACTGGCACAGTACTACTAACTAAACTACAGACCTTAGTTGAATATCCCCTGTTTTTCACTATTGTCCTCCGTCTGTTCCAGGATCCCACTTAGGGCCCCACATTGTTGGGATCTGATGCTGTTTTTCTTTAGTCTTCTGCAGTCTGGGATGGTTCCCTCCGTCTTCCCTTGTCTTTCACGACCTTGACACTTTTGAAGACGGCTAGAATCCTGCTCTGTTGTTTGTAGAATGCTCCTTCGTGCAGGATAGTTTGGTTTTTCCCGTGACTGGCTGGGGTTATGCATTTTGGGCAAGAATGCCGTGGAAGTGTGGCCCGTTTGTGTGAGTAAGTTGTATGGGGGGTTCACCGTGTTGAAATGTCTTAGTCATCTAGTGCTGCTGTAACAAATACCACAAGGGATGACTTCAACAAAGAGACATTTATTCTCTCACAGTTTAGGAGGCTAGAAGTCCAAATTCAGGGTGCCCAGCTCTAGAGGACAGCTTTCTCTCTCTGTTGGTTCTGGGGGAGGTGCTTATCATCAATCGTACCCTGGGCTAGGAGCTTCTCTGTGCAGGAACCCTGGGTCCAAAGGACATGCTGTATTCCCAGGCCTGCTTTCTTGGTGGTATGAGATCCCCCTGTCTCTCTGCTGGCTTCTCTCTTTTATATCTCAAAAGAGACTGACTCAAGATACAGCCTAATCTTATAGGTTGAGTCCTGCCTCATTAACATCATAGAGGCAGGATTCACAACACGTAAGAAAATCATGTCAGATGAAAAATGATGGACAACCACACAACACTGGGAATCATGGCCTAGCCAAGTTGACATACCTTTTTTGGGGACACAATTCAGTCCGTAACAACTGGCGATATTAACCCTGATCACTTGTAAAAGGGACACTTTGGAGAGTAAAAGGAGGCCATTAGCAGTTAGTCTGGGATGAAGCAGGGTATAAATGGGCTGACCTGGGAGAAGGCTCACGCAGGCCCCATAGAGCCCCCAGGGGCTGGCACTTGGCCTGGGGAAGCTTCTCTGGACGAGGTGGCAGAGAGGAGGCTCTCTCTTGCCAGGAGACCCAAGGTCAAGGATGAGGGTAGGGGAGTGCAGGACCCTCACAGCTGGGGCAGGAGCTGAGGTGGAACTTGAGTTGGAGGGAGGGGCACCTGAGGCTCCCGGCCATGCAGGGGCAGCCTTCTGGGTGGGTCAGGAGTTTGGGTGGAAGAGAGGCACTTGAGCTTTTGGGCGAGGGATGCGGGTGTGACTCCAGCCCCTCCCTGCCTCTCGCTTCTCTACACCTCTTGATCCGTCGACCACTGGTCAGTGAACTGGGTCTGGTGACACACCTACCCCAGGTGCCACTGAAGGAGCCCATGGCCTGACCCCAGGTCTGTGGCAACAAGTCCTCGGGACCTGCCCCCACTCTGGGGCACCTCCCACTCTTACCAAAGCCCTGTCTTCTCTTTCAGAACTTTCCAGAGCAGCAGCTGCAGCAGCCATGGCCCCATCCTGGGTGCCCGCTCTGGGCTTCACACTGGTACCTGGCCTGGGGGGCTTCCTGAGCTCCCACTTCATCCACGGAGAGGGTCTCCACTGGTATGCCAGCCTGCAGAAGCCAACCTGGCACCCACCCTACTGGACACTCAGCCCCATCTGGTGCACGCTCTACTCGGCTATGGGGTAGGTGGGCCGGCGCTGACCTGCACAGTCAGGCTTGGTCCCCCCGAGCAGGCTGGGCAGGGCCATCCCCCGCTTACAGGTCCCGGGGCAGTTGGTGGGGCAGACCTGGAGCAGCCATTTCACCAGCCTGGTTTGGCAGCCACCAGGTAGGAGAAAGCTGTGGGGCCCACTGGTTGCACAACCCAACTTTCTTTTCCTGGGCCCCTGGGGAGAGGCCGCCAGGGTGACGTAACCTCACACTGGCATCCTGGCTGTTTCACAACTCCGGGCTCAGCCAGCCTCTGTGTGTCACGTTCAGAGCAGTGTCAGTGCTGCTGTGGTCACCAGCGTGCACGCCTCTGATGACAGTTCGGTTGAGGATAAATAACCACGGCGTCAGTAACGGTAGCTGCTGTGCATTGGGAGTCCCTGAGTGGTGCTCGGCCGCTAATTGAAAGGTTGGAGGCTCGAGCCCACCCAGAGGTGGCTTGGAAGGAAGGCCTGCTCATCTACTTCCAAAGAATCCGCCACCGGAAACCCGGTGAGAACAGGGCTACTCCGACACTCATGGGGTTGCCGTGAGTCGGAATCAACTTGACGGCAGCTGCTTGGGGCAGTGGTGACGCAGTGGTGGGACTCTCACCTGCCATGTGGGAGACCCGGGTTCACTTCCTGGCACAGCCATCATTTGCCTGTCAGTGGAGGCTTGTTGCTGGGACGTTGAACAGGTTTCAGGGAAGCTTCCAGACTAAGAGAGACTAGGAAGAAAGGCCTGGCCCTCTACGTCCAAAAATTAGCCAATGAAAACTCTGTGAGCACAGTTCCCCGACACCTATGGGGTTGCTGCAAGCTGGAGTTGACTCTGCTGCAGCTGGCTTTCCTGTTGTCGTGCCCTGAGCCCCAGCAGGGCGCCGGGCCTCGACCTGCCTCATCCTCACAACCCTAGTCTTATAGAGGAGGGACACGTGGCCTTCCTAGACGTAGGGACCCGGCAAGAGCTCCTCTGCCTGCCCGGGTTAGTCCCTTCCGCTCTCTGGGCAGCAGTCTGGCCTCAAAGGCCCCCTGGGATGTGATGCAGGAAGGAAGTGCAGACCAGGGAAGGCACCCCCTGGTGGTTCCTGTGGGGACTGCGCCCAGGAGGTGTGGTCTGCCTCCCACCCTTCTTCTCCAGTGTTCTCTGCTGCAGGCTCTGCCCAGCCGGGTCCCCATCACTTCCCATGTGGAGGACCCTGGCACAGGCACCGCTCTTGCTGCCTCTACCTGCTCCAGCCTCCAGGCATCTCCCCCAACACACACATACCTGCCACCATCAAGACCCTGCCAAAGCACAAATGGGACTGAGCCACTCCCTTGGTGGTTCCCTGTGGCCCTGGATAAGGTCAAACCTCTCACTGCTGGTTAAGAGCCAGGCTCCAGCCCCAGGTCCCCTGGGTTCAAATCCTGAGAGGTCTCAGGCAGTGACTTCACCTCTGTGCTTCAGTTTCCCTACCTGTAAAATGGGGGTGATAGTACTGCCCACCTCATGGCATTGTCATGAGGGTGGAATGAATTAATGCTTAGAAAGTGCTAGAGCAGTGCCTGGTGCAGGTAAGAGCTAAAAGGCATTAGCTGTTATTATTGGTGGTGGTGTTGCCCTCGAGGCCAGAAAAGCCTCACCTGCCTCTCCAGTCACCCCTCCCCTCAATCCCCCTCCGCAGACCTCACCCTGTGGTCACACAGACCCACTCAGGATCTCACGCCTGCCTCTAAGCCTTTGCACATTCTATTCCTTCTCCCTGGCAAACTCCCACTCGTCCTCCAGGGCCCAGGCCAAATGTTCTGTCCTTTGTGCAGCATCCCTGTGTGGTTTAGGAACCCCCCCTTCACCCACAAACCCCATGTGCCTCCCCCTTCGCAGCACTGATGATGATGACAATGTACCAGGCACCGCCCTAAGCACAGGAAATGTGTTAACTCAAATCCCACAGCAACCTTGTGAGGTAACCCAGAGAGGTGGTGAGAATGGCATGGCGGTGGGGGCCTGTGACCTTGTCTGACTTCACAGCGGGGGAGGAGAGTCATTATCAACCACCGTCAACAGCCCAAGGCTGATCGTTGAGACGGAGGTCAGGCAGGACTCCTCTCCCCAACCTTTTTACCAATTGTGACACCAACCGTCCCTCCCACCGCACTCTACTTCTCTGCTGGATTCGATAACGTTGCATTGGTCATACAGAACTCACAGACCACACCTCATGATTAAGGTTTTATTAGGGAAGTTAACAGGTTACAATTCAGGATCAGGAAATACTCAGTATACAATTCTTTGATCAGGACAGCCTCATCTCAGCTGTGCCCTCAGGCAGGAGTCTCTTTGGCCCTTAGCCTCTCAGCCTGGCCTCTGTCCTGCTCGGGCAAGTGTAAAAAGCTTTTTAGCTCCACCACTAAGTGCTCAGAGGCACCCACTCTGCCAGGAAGCCTCCTGCTCCAAGATGCGCAGCTTTCTCCCTCCATGGGTTGGGAAGCCCAGTGCCCCGCCTCCAGGCTCTGCCGCCATCTCTCACCATTGCTGGTGTTACAGCTCCCTGTCTATCTCCTGGATCTAGGAGGTTCTCAGCACAGGGATCCTGGGTCCAATGGACGCACTCCACTCCTAGCTCTGGTTTCTTGGTAGTAGGGAAGCCCCCTCTGCTCTGGGTTGGGTCATTTTAAGCCTAGAAGGATGGCAAAACTGGGTTCCATACACCTTATTATTTGCATAGCCCACCCCCACAAGGGTTCCATGCACCTTATTTACATTATTAGCAAGCTATCCAATCCCCTTGTTGAGCCACAAGCACTGCATTTGCATAGCCCCACCCAGTCATTTGGTGGGAGTTAACAAAGACTATGACTAGAAAGGACCATATTAAATAATTCACTGCACTGCAGAGGTCAAGCAACTTCTCTGAGTCACACAGCAGGCAGTGCTTGGGCAGAATTTCTGGCTCCCCCACTGACCTGGGTTCCCCGAGAGCAGGGGCATGCCTGAGCCCTCACAGTGTCCACCGAGGGCCAGGGAGGCTCCTGGCCTCTTCCTGGCAGGTGCTCTGACAGGTGGCTGTGTTGCAGGTATGGCTCCTACCTGGTCTGGAAAGAGCTGGGGGGCTTCTCGGAAGAGGCCGTGGTCCCCCTGGGCCTCTACGCTGGACAGCTGGCCCTGAACTGGGCATGGCCCCCGATCTTCTTTGGTGCCCACGAAATGGGCTGGGTAAGTATGGCCTCGGCTTGTCTCTCTGGCCTCTCCCAAGGACTGTGGGGACGTCACATCTCGGATGCAGCCAGAATGTCTCTAGAAGTTCTTAGGGACCGATGCCCTGGAGTGCCCCTCAGCAGGTTTTCCTGGGGGCTCTGGCTGCAGTCGATGCAGTTGCTGGGATTTAAAACCAAACTAAAACCAAACGTGTTGCCGTTGAGTGGATCCTGGTGCATAGCGACCCTAGTGGGCAGGGTAGAACTGCCCCCAGAGCTTCCACGGCTGCAGTCTTCGCAGAAGCAGACTGCCACCTCTGTCTCCTGCGGAGCCGTCTGGTGGCTTTGACCCGCTCGTCTTTCAGTTAGCAGCCAAGCACTTAACTACAGTGCCACCAGGGTGCCTCTGCTTAGGGTTCGTGGCCATTTTATCGGAAAATTCCACATGACACTCGGCGCCGCGCCTGAAGAGACGTTGGCAGCAAGCTGGGGGCCACCTCCACCGAGTCAACGTTTGCTTCTCTTTCAAAAGATCTTTTCTGAGTTGGCGGAATTCATGCACAGGGGTGTGACCTCACTCACTGTCACCTCTTGGGGACAGCCTGGGACAGTTTACAGCAGACATTTCTCCCTTAACGATCTTGTTTGGGCCTCACGGTAGTGCTGGGAGAACAGGGTTGCCCTCTCCAAGGGCTCTGGAGCTCGGGGGAGGAAACAGGTGCCTGGGGCCTCGCGGTGGTTGCTTCGCCCTCAAACGTGCTGTGTCCTCTCGCGGCTCCATCACGTACAGGCACACACGTGTACACACATCACGGGTGAGGAAGGGGGGCTGTTCCCATTTCGCAGATGAGGGCACTGAAGCTGAAAATGGGGTGAAGGCCTGGCCATGTCACTGGAAGGCAGAATGGGGGTTCCAGTGCTTCCCAAGTCCAACGGGTGGCGGGGGAGCTGGACACATCCCCTGTGCAGACCTGGTGCCTCAGCCTCCCTGTCCCCCTCTCCTGTGTCTCTGCAGGCCCTGGTGGACCTCCTGTTGACGGGTGGGGCAGCAGCTGCCACCACTGTGGCCTGGTACCAGGTGAGCCCGGTGGCTGCCCGCCTGCTGTACCCGTATCTGGCTTGGCTGGCCTTCGCGGCCACGCTCAACTACTGCGTGTGGAGGGACAACCGCGGTCGGCGCAGTGGCCGGCGGTCCCCGGAGTGAGGATGCCCAGCTGAGGACTGCGGCCGCTGCCTGTCAGGAGCCACTGTGGTGGTGGCTGCCACGCTTTCACTGCCATAGGCCTGCTGTTCTGTCTGAGTCCCCAGCAGCCTCGGGTGGTCCGGGCTGAGCCCCTATCCGCACCCAAGCAGTGTCCCACGCTTCCTGCCTGAGAGGAGCATGAAGGAATGTGTTTTATAAGCCAAATAAAATTTTAACCTCTTGTGCGATGGCCTTCCTCCCTGGGGGGTTCTGGCTGTGGAGATGGGAGGGGCTGGGCAGCTGCAGGGCCCGTCCTCCTGTGGGCTCCACCTGCCCCGGCTGGGGATACCTGACGCTTTCTGGGACCCTCCCAGGACCCTGCAAGGGTTCAATCTGGGGCCCACACCAGCTCGAGCTGCAAGGCCATGGGCATTGACCGTGGGGTCTCGTCCATGGCCCGTGGCTTCTAGGACGCTCAGGGAAGGTTCTGGAAGGAGCGGGCTGCACAGTTGACCTGGCTCAATGCCTGGCTCCGTGGGGGCTCCAAGCAGGGTCCTCAACTGGCCTTGCCCAGGACCAGGGTGTGGCCCAAGCTGGGGATGCTGACTGACCTGCCACTAGGGTGTCTGGGCCATACCAGGCTCTCCCCACCAGGGGCAGCCCATACACCCCAAGCAGCAGGAGGCGAGGGGTGTCAAAAGGTGGTAAGAGCCGTGTCTATAACCATAGGATTGACGGATGGCAGCTCCTCTTTGGCCCTTACCCACCTGGGTTTGGAAGTGTCATCCCTAGCCTTAAATCAGGTGGCCCACGACCTCTGCAGGCAGCTGTTTGGTTGAAATGGGATTTGGCAAAGTGCCAGACACACAGGCAGGCTGCGTCCTGGGCAGCGCTCAGCAGAGCAGCCTCCAAGGACCAGGCCCCTCACTGGGCTAGGCCCCACCTGCTGGGCTACTGCTTATTCAGTAGATTGTTGTTGTTGTTGGGTGCCGTCGAGTTAATTCTGACTCATAGTGACCCTGTGTACAACAGAATGAAACACTGCCCGGTCCTGCGCCATCCTCACAATCGTTATGCTTCAGCCCGTTGTTGCAGCCACTGTGTCGATCCATCTCCTTGAGGGTCTTCCTCTTTTGCGCTGACCCTCTACCAAGCATGATGTCCTTCTCCAGGGACTGATCCCTCCTGACGACATGTCCAAAGTATGGAAGACGCAGTCTCACTATCCTTGCTTCTAAGGAGCATTCTGGCTGTACTTCTTCCAAGACGGATTTGTTCGTTCTTTTGGCAGTCCACAGTGTATTCAGTTTAGGGTTGCTGTGAGTTGTAATTGGCTCGACAGCGATGAGTTTGGTTTTTTTTCTTCTTTGGTTTTTCAGTTGACAGAAGCAGCTTATTCAAATAGGTAATATTTCCACACGTGGAGGTTTCATCACCATTTCGCAGGTGTGGTGTTTGCTCTCTCCACTCTCATGGCCCCCTCTGCCTTCCTCCTACTCTCACCTTTGGAAGTGGCCTGAGACCATGAAAACTCGGCTGACAGCATTGTCCAGATTGTTCTGACAGGGGACAGCTCACTGTCAGAGTGGTCACCACGCCGGTCTCCCCCATTCAGCTGTGGTGGCATCCATGCTCAGCACGTCGCACTCCGCAGGGGCCAGGAGCACCTAGCGAGCCCTCGGCTGCCCCACGTGCGTTACCGACACACGTCAGAGCAGAGGCTTTGTGCGTCCTTTTTCTTAATTTATTTCTAAGGCTTTCCAGGAGTTCCCAGGAGGTACAAATGGTTACTGTGCACAGCTGCTAACCGGAAGTTTGGCGGTTCCGGTCCACCCAGAGGCATCTCGGAAGAAAGGCCTGGTGATTTACTTCTGAAGAATCAGCCATTGAAAACCTATGGAGCAGCCAGCGTTGGGGCAGGGAGTTTGGGGAAAGTGGGGGTGTCTGGCAATGGGCACGGGGTTTCTTTTTATGGTGATGACAATGTTCTAAAATGAATGACGGTGATGGTCGCACAACCGTGTGCATGTGCTAAAAACCATTGTATGTGCTAAATGGCAGAATTGTATGGTATGTGAACTACATCTCAATAGGTGTTATAAAAAAACAGAGACCCCTGTGGAGTGCACTTCTACTCTGATACACGTGGGGTCACCATGAGTCAGAGTTGACTTGACGACAACGGCTCAAGGCTTTCCCACGTGGTCAAAGCTCGATCCCTCCTGAGCTTTGTGCCTCAGACACTTGTCTGAGCCCCAGGAGCAGAGAAGTCCGCGCCACCACTGACTTAGAGGCCAGGATGCCTCCTGCCCCAGAATGCTCTGCGAGCAGGCCTGGGCCCTCGCAGCGCACGGGCGCCCACATGGGCACATCTTTTTTCGGGCTTACAGAAAGTGCGCAGGGACGCCTGCGATTCCAGCGGTGGCCGTCCGGACTGGTTTTGCCCATTCCACAAACTTGTGGGCTTGTCCGCCTCCAACATCGGATTTCCTCCTGACCACAAAACAGGCACTGGCTGGACAAATGGGCGCTCAAGGAGGACACTGTTGCCATTATGTTTGTGGCTTTCTGTTAAGGCCCGAGCGATGCTTTCTTTCCGCGTTCTTCACGACCAGGCGCCATTCTTCCTGTTTCTAAGGTGTTTCCATCTACCAGGGGCTTTAGGTTTCTGGCAGTGTCCACGCCGGTTTCACAGGGGACGCCATTCCTCAGATTTACCAAGTCCTCGCGGTCTGAGCTCTTTCCTGGGGCGGCTGCACGCAGCCAAGACCCGCTGGAGCCTGCCTCCACCTCCCCCTCCCGTGGCCTGGCAGGAAAGCCGCTACGGGAACACGTCACAAGACAAGACTGTTCACACGAACTGAGAAGGCTCTGCTGGTTGGTCGCCAGCATGAAAGCAATAGTTTCTGAGGAGTGCTCCAGGAAGGCAGTGTAGCTCAGTGGTAGAATTCTCACCTTCCATGCTGGAGACCTGGGTTCGATTCCAGCTGATGCACCTTATGGGCAGCCACCATCCGTCAGTGGAGGCTTGTGTGTTGCTATGATGCTGAAGAGGTTTCGGTGGAGCTTCCAGACTAAGACCAGGAAGAAAGGCTTGGTGATCTACTGAAAATCAGCCCATGAAAACCCTGTGGCACAAAAAGGTGCTATACATGGGGGCCGACTCGATGGCAGCTAGTGACAACAGGGTTTCCACAAGCCCCTCTGTGCACATGGGGACCTGGCCCCCCGGTACTAGGAGACATGTGTCCTTGGCTTCTTGGCGGGAGAGCCACCACCTCGGGACACATTTATGTAGACAGACTTTCTAAATTTCATGGTCAGCCTCCTGAGCTTTACCTTCTGGATTCTTCCGTCTCAGCACAGAACCTTGGTATAGTTACTACCACTGGGATTCTCTCGGTCCACTCCAAATATCCAGCACTTATACAAATTCCAGCTTTTGATGGATTCTTGAAACAGGAAGCGACAAGGGCAGGAAAGTGTACCAGAAATATTCAGTGGACAGGAAGCGGCGCCCCAGCACCTCCCTCGGCATTTGTCCGGCCTTCCGGCTGTGGCCCTGACTCTGGTCAGAGGAGTGAGGACCTCAGCAAGAAGCCAGAGGGCCTGGCTATGCGGCCGATCCTGGTGGCTTCCCGTGTCTACGGGTAGGATGTCTCGCAGTCTGGCTTCTTAAGAGGACTGAACAGCTGGGGCGTCAACCCTGCTCAGCTTTTGAGCAAACACTAGAGTGAGCTCTGGTCCTGGGTAGCTCCAGCAAGTTGCGTGTAGTCTGTGCGGCCCCCCAACAGCCACGTGGGGGCAGTGGGGAGCTCTGTCCTCGTTTATCCATCTCCACACCAAGTGGGGTCACTATTCCCCCTCCTCCTGGATGACACTTGTCAGTGCCAGCTCACTGGACCCACCTACTGACCCCGAGGGGCTGATTCTCTCATCACATCCGCCCCTCTCCAGTGAGATCAGGCGCAGAGAGAATCCCTCTGCCAAGGCCACCAGATTTTCACCCAGCAGTCGGAGGCCTCGGGGCCTTGTGGGCGGCACAGGGTCAGCCTCAGCCCTCATGCCCCACTGCTGCCCCCTCTGAGACGGACCTGGAGCTGAGATGCTGCGCCGGGCTGGGGGACTTGGGGTCTAACATCATCTTATTTCTCTTATTTCTCAAAGCCTGTGTCTAGACTCCGGACATGAAGCCTGTGGTTCCAGGGCCCCCCGAGAGAAACTGAGGCACCTGTACAAGAGAAAGTCATCTTTTATTGTAGTACAAATCAAGTTGAGGCGGGGTAGTACCATGTCACAGCTGTCCCAGGAGAAAACCAGGGATGGAGTGTCCTGGCCTTCGGGACATTCAACGAGAGCCCCAAGGAATAGGCTCCGGCAGCAGCACTCGGCCGCAGGGCGGTCCCCTCGCGAAGGGCAGGCCCTCAAACGAAGCAAGCATGGGGATGAGCAGACACAGCTGACAGAGACAGAGGCAGATTCGTTCCAGTTCTGCTACGAGGAGGACTCCTTTATGGCTTCAAGATCGAAGCGACCACCACACCCAACCCCGACCGCCCTCAAGTGGGAATGCCCTGGGGGCAGCCCAGGCACCAGGAGCCAGACCCCCCACCAGCTTCTCAAACCCATGAACTAGCTGGGCCCAGGGGTACTGCTGCTACCAAAAAAATGCTGGCATCTGACTCTCAATTGCAGGAAAGAACTAGAAGTTGTACATTTTCCTCCCCAAAATTAACAAAAGTCCAACATCCTGACCCTAGAGCCTGGTAGGAGATGGCATCTGATTGTCTTCTGCGGGTGCTGGTGCTCCTTGGCCACCTATGTGTCCTGAGTTGCCGTCGCCAGAAGATCTCAGGAGGGCAGAAGGCACTGGAGTGCCCACAATGGGGAGGCCTTGGGGACAACAGGGACCCAAGTGGGTAGACTTCACTGTGCGTCAGTGACCCAGGGACAGGCCCAGCCTCACCAAATGGAAAGGAGACCAGGACAAAGACAGGGTCTTCCACCCTGGACCTTCACAGGTGTGCTGATAAAGGGTCTGGCTGAGCTGGGCACGGGCAGTAGGGCAGGGTTTGTGTGGTCTGGCAAGCAGCGTTTCCCCATGGTCTCCGGGGTCCCCTGCACAGGAGCAGATTCCTGGTGAGGAGGAAGCCTGCCCGGCTGTACCGCCCCGGTGGTTTCCACTCTCCCATGGAGGCTGCCGCTGAGGGAGGGCCACGTCACGCTCCACCAAGCCTCCCTTTTGCTAGCGCCTCTGGAGGATGATCAAGGTCTCAGATGCCTGCGAGCTCTTGGCTGAGCTGGAGGTGAACTGCTGCAGGATGGTGCGAGGAGGAACAGGCCTGGTGCAGCGCTTGGCCCTGGAGACACCTGCCTTGTCCCGCCTCTGACCCACGGAGAGCAGAGCCCTGTGCTCCCAGGGGACTGGGCTGGGGCCAGCTTGGGTGGGAGGCAGGCAGGCAGGCAGGCAGGGAGGCGGCCCTTGTAGAAGCCGCTCAGAAGATGGGCCTAGAGGAGAGGCGTGACATGGCAGTTGCTGGGCTGGTCCAGAAACAAGGTGCTGAAGACGTCATTGAAGAAGGTCGGGTGGTACTTGCAGGCACGCTCGCAGTCCGGGTTGAAGTTCACCTCCAGGATCTGGGGCTGCATGACCCGCTTCCCTGGATGGCGAAGAAATGGGTATGTTGGCGAGTCTGGGCATCTCGCTCCCAGGAGGGTGGGGTTGGGGCGGGGGTGTGAAGGCCAGGTTCTGGGTCGGGACTGGGAAGCTTGGGGAGGCCGCGCGCCCAAGCCCCATAGCTCCTGGCAGCAGTGGGGTTAGGACCGGCATCTCCTAGTTGAGGCCGCCCCTTGCAGAGGCCGGAGCTGCCTGGACAGGTTTGGTTCTGGCCCAGGAACAGTATGAGTACGTCACCGAGACGCCGAAGTCTTCAGTTTGGTCAGGAAGGGGTGGGGGCTGAGCACTGAGGAACCAAGGCTGGCCTGGCCGGTGCTGCCTGGGGTGGTGGTGGAGGGCCGCACGCTCCTGCCTCTCACTCCTGGGCCCACTGCAGACCCTTCTCCCACAATGTCTTCCTGTGAGTGCCTGGCCCACCCTGCCATGCGCTCTGAGGACACCCTGAGGTGTGGTGACGGGGCGTGGGGGCCCTGCCTTCCCTGCTATTGGGGGGTGGCTGGCCGGGGAGAACGTGATGCAGGTGGGGGGTTTGGGTCACAGGACAGGAGCCCCCAGCCCCCTTACCATCAGGGCGGTCGTCCCACTTCAGCATGAGGTCGATGGCATACACGGCTCGGGATGAAGGGTAGGCACAGAGGCCCAGAGGCGCAGGCTTGGCACACGCTGCCTGAAACAGCTCTGTGATGGCCTGGAAGATCTCAGCCTGGAGGCCGGGGAGGCAGAGTCAGGGGCCTGCATGGTGGGTCTAGCCCCCCAGAGAAGCTTTCGTGGAGGGTTCACGGCCTCTTCCTGAGCCCTAGCCCCAAGTTGCCCCTCCTACGCCTCTGTCTCTAGACCTGGCCATGGAGGCTCCGCCTCACAGTGCTGCCCTTGTAAATTTGCCCCGTCCCCTCTCTCAGTGCCCCCTCCACCTCACACACCAAGGAAGCTTAGCACAGCACGTGGGGTCTGGCTGGCCTCTCCAGCTGTACCCCTGCTGTCCCCTCAAACCTGACTCCCACGTCAACCTGACTATCCTGAGTGTGCTCTGATGCCCTTGGTCACGTCCTCTGGGGGTCCTCCCCAGGGCCACACCCTGCCCCCAACTGGGCCCAAGGACCCCCCATGACGGGGGCGACTCCTGCGGGTCCCAGTCTGGGCGACCCCAGGAGCTCAGGACGCACCTGGACACCCTTCCATGGAAACTCGGGGTACTGCTTCTCAAAGGCCGGGATGAACTCATCATAATGCACCTGCAGCAGATACAGGGATGTCACTGTCCCAGGCCTCCTCCAGGCAGGCTCCAGGATCACCTGCAGGGAGGGGAGGGAGCCCGTCCCCTGCCTGCAACACCGGGAGGAGGGTCACAGGAGGTCAGCGTTGGCAGGGAAAATCCAGCCCACCCTTCAGGGTGCAGTGAGGGGCAGGAGACTGGGCCTGAGCTCTGGATCTGATCTGTGTGACCTGGAGAAGCAGCTTAACTTCCCTGAGCCTCCATTTCTCCACCTGTAAAGTGGGGCTGATGCTCTCTGCCCAGCAGATGAGTGTGAGGGCTGCCCTGCGGCTAGCTGACCGTGCAGAACCCCTTTCAGAGCCCGCGCCTGGGCCCAGCCGGAACCCCCACCCGGCTGCAGGGCCCAGCCTGGGCTCACTGCTCAGCACCAGCTCCGACAGGCCCAAGGGACAGCAAGATCACCCGGGGCCAAGGCTGTAGCCAACGCACATGGGTAGGCTGGCAGTTGGCTCTGATTTCTCACAGGGAGGACAAGCCAGGTCTGTCTGACTCCCTCCGGAAGCCCCAACACCCACGCCCGGATGGGACACGCACCCACGCGCACACACACACACCGCCCCCTGTGGGGAGAAGCACTTGGTACCCTGGCTCAGAGACAAGGGCTCTGGGTCCTGTGCTGGCCCAGAGCTGCAGCCCTCGGGGCTGAGGAGCAGCAGGCCAGCTCGGTGCCCAGCTGGAGGGAGAGGACATTGGCACAGCTGCCTAGACACAGCAGTTCCCGCTAAGCACCTTCCCTAGAGCACGTCCCCTCCACGCAGGACAGACTGTCTTCCTGTGGAGTCACAGGACACATCTGTCCAGCCCTGCTGTCCTCGTGCTCAGCGGGCATCAGGTGGGGGGTGAGCCCCTGCTCTGCTCCTGACTTGCTGTGGGATCTGGGGAAGCCCCTCATCTCCCTGGCTTGTTTCCTCAGCTGTGGGCAGGATTATTTGGGAACACATGCACCAAGTGTGGCACATGGAGTCTTCTGGACGAGAAAACTTAAAAGGCAGCTCCTTGGAACGACTGTCCACCCAACTTCACCAGAGACGGCGTGACAGTGCCAGGAACAGAAGCCTGAATGACCCGCCATGAGCCCGCGAGGTCTTGGCCCTGCCACAGCCTCACCTGTTTCAGTACCACATCAGGGTTGTAGTTCATGACGGTGAAATGCTTCTCGTAGTCATCCAGGTCATTGAGTGCGAAAGGCCTGGACACAAGCAGACAGACACACATGTGGGTTCCTGAGTGGCACCTTGTCCGTGTGGAGTGGTCAGACTCAGCTTTCTGGCCACCGGCCCAGGCCGAGCATCAGTTTCCACGCCCTTGTTCGTGTTTGTGAGTGGCACCACGGCCCACCCAGAGTTTGGCTGGTGAGTGACCTGCTGACCAATAACATTCTCTGTGGGTCCACAAGGTGTCACTACACTCTCGTAGGCAGATATGTTCTACAAAGAACATTCCCATCCACCACGTGGGGGATGAGGGACCTCTGAAGCAGGCCAGGCAGGAGGTGAAATGAGCTCAGCCGGTAACTCACTGGGTTAGGGTAGAGAAGGGATTTCTGGATCCAAGTAAAGATAGGCCCATTGCCCAGCCTCGATGTCCCTGCCAGCCTCCCCAGTAGTTACCGGTTGGAGAAGCGCAGCCAGAACACGTCATAGGCGAACAGCTGCAGAGGCGCCACCGACCGCAGCAGCACGATGTAGCGGACGTCAAACTTGACCATCCCCACATCCTCGCGATGGAACAGGACGGGGCTCTCAATGTACTTTGACACAACCTGGGTTGACAGATGCGGCCTCATTCACCTGGGCTGACAAACTCTGCCAAGGGCACTCAGCCCTCCCAGGCTCCAGGCTGTGAGGCGTCCAGGCACCGCCACCTCACTGTGGAGAAGATGGACTCTCTCCCCTGTACCCTGAGCGCTGGCTCCCCTGGGCAGGGCCCTGACCTCTGTGCCGTGGGGAGCCTGTGCCGGCACCCCCAATGGCCAAGTCACACTGCACTTTACTTTCCTTTTGCTTCCCAAACCCTTGTCTACATTGTATCAGCCCTTATATTGATCTTTATTTTAACTGCAAGGGACACAAACACAACTCTACAGTTTCCAAGTTCTGAAAACAGAAGATAAGATGTTACTAGGAGAAGCAGCCTGTGGGGCAAAGGGAGGTGGGGGACTCTGGACTTTTCTGCCCGAAGTTTCTGTAAACCTCACGGTGCTCTGAGAGATAAAGGCTGCTAAAACTGTAACGGATTCTTAAAAAGGTGAAAAACAAAACAAAAAAATGAACTCAGACTCTCACCCAATATTCCATCCACTTCCCACCCGACTCCCCCAGATCTCTATACCGTTTTGGCACACTTCCTCTGGCTTCTTGTCCATGGACATTTCCCACAGCTGTGTAATTCTGTGCAAGACTGGCCTGGTAATCTACTCCCGGAAAATCGGCCACTGAAAACCCTACGGAGCCCAGTTCTGCACTGACATGTGGGGTCGCCATGAGTCGGAGCTGACTCGATGGCAAAGGGTCCTTGTCCCGGTCTGTAAGTGTGTGCCCTACAGGTCCCCCTTCATACATCCCAGAGTAGCCCTGGGTCACGACAGAGTCTTCATCCATGACCGGGTGGCTCTGTCCTGGCCTGGCAGTCTCCCTGCTGCTGAGCAGGTGGGTGGCACTGAGCTACAAAGCACTGTCGGGGACGGCTCCCCTGAAGGGCCCCCTCCTCTCTCAGCTGGGCTGTCCCCCAGCTCCCCTCACCCCTGGTGGAAAAAGCGTGGGTGGGGGCCTCGGACTGGGCTGCGACCTACAAGCCGGGTGACCCTGCCTCACTGCCCCCTCCTGAGCCTGCCTTCCCCCCACACCTGCACCCCCGCCCCCTCAGGTATGGAGCTGCGGGGCCCACCTTGGGGGCGCTCTCGCGGTGCCGGATGATGCTGCTGAGGTCCCTGGTGATGTGGGTGTCCAGGCTGCGGGCCAGGTTCCAGGGCTTGCAGATCCAGTGGTTGTCCTCGCCCCTGGGGGGAGAGAGCTGGCTAAGCCCCCTGAGGGGAGACAGCTGGCTAAGCTGCATCCTGGCCTGCCCCTGCGGGGAGACAGCTGGCTAAGCTGAGTCCTGGCCTGCCCCCTGGGCCACGTCTCCCCAGGACCGCGGCAGCGAAGGATAGAGCACCTAGCCCCTCCTGAGGTGCCGAGGCGGGCACCACAGACGAGACTTGGGCTGTTGGGCCCCAGGGACTAAGTAGGAGTTTGCTGAGCAAAGGGAGTAGCTTCCGGGGAAAGATCAGCCCAACAACGGCCTGGGAGGAACCACACAGTGCATGAATCAGCTGCCCCACACAGTGTTGGTCACCTGGCACACAGCAGGCACCAGGGAGGGCGCAGGCCTGGGGGATGCGGGTGCTGCAGGTGGGGCAGGGGCTGCAGGGTCCCATGGCTCTGGGTGGGGCTCACCGCCTCTCCCGCTGCTGGAAGTAGCTGACGAACTGGGGCAGCTCGGTGCACAGGTTGAAGGTGCGGGGCAGCCAGGGGGGTCCCTCGGGACCCCCCACCCGGCGGGCGATGGAGGCCAGGCAGTCTTTGACCGTCAGCAGGTTCTCACACGGGAACTGGTTCAGCAGCACGTTCGGCCGCTCCTGGCTGAGCTTCCTATGGGCCAAGGTGGAGCAAAAAGCTCAGTGGGTGGGGGAGCCACAGGCCCCGGAGGCAGGGTAGTGGGGAGTCTGTGGCCGGGCGGGGCCTTACCGGTAGTCCTTGAAGTGGGAGAAGTTGTAGAGGATGTCGGCATCTGCCTCCCTCGGGGTGAAGGTGAAGCGTGGGTGTGTCAGATGGCTGAGCACCTGCTGGACGTCAGTGCAGACCCTGCGGAAAAGCCCATGCTGAGCTGCAGACAGCACCCACCTCTGCCCGAGTTCTCCCTGGAGACCCCTCTGGAGGCACGAGTGTGATGGGCCAGAGAGCAGCTTGGGGGAATGGTGGTGGCGTCCGCCTGTCCTTCTGTCTCCCAGCCCTGCTCCATCCAGCCCAGCCCAGCGTCCCTCTCTGTGTCTCCTCACCCTCATTTGTGAAATGGCGTGGCTCCTGGGCAGGAGATGCACATGTTTCCACATGGGGTGGGCCTCGACTCACCTGCCTGCCCTCATGTAACCTACCAGCCCCACCTGCAGATGCTGGGAAGAGCCCTGGCCACCTGGATGCCCTTTCTTGGAGCCGGCTTGTGGCTGGCTGGTCTTCCATTTCCAGGACTGAACCCTTGTGCCCAGGAAGCAGAAAGTCCCAGGCAGACGAGTCTGGTCGTGACCCCTCTGTACCCCAAAGACAGGGGTGAAGGCAGGACCTGTGTCAGGCTGACCCTTCCCTTTGGAGCTCCCTTTGCCGGCCACCAGTGTTTCCACAGCCTATTCCCAGTTGTCAGTGAAGAGCTCACAATCTGCTTTCTCACGCTCTTGGTCCCGTAGTGTTTTCTCTGAGATCCCAGAACAGGACCCTGGTGTCTGTCACCTCCATGCCTAGGCTGCCAGCCCCCAGGAGAAGGGTGGGGAGTACTCCCTCCCCTTTGCGCTGGCACCACCCCGAGAGATCAGCTGAGGGGGGAGCAAAGCAACTGAGGGACAGTCACACCTGGGCCAGAGAAGGGTACGTACTTGAAGATGTGGTCGTGGGGATACGTTCCTGGGCTGATGGCAACTGGCAACTTCTCCTTGTTCTCCTCCAAGATGGCCTAGGAGACACCAGGGGTGGAGACAGACCTTAGTGCAAGGGGCACATGAACACATGCCTCCCCCACCTGGCACGTCAGGGTGGATGGCACGGGCCACATGCCTGCCCAGCATCCCCCTGGACACACCTGGACCCCAGTCAGGGCCTCTCACAGGCGCTGCAGCTACCAGCACCCAGAGGCCTCTGCCTACCCCCTCTCCACACCTGAGACCACCCACCACAAGGGCTCTGCAGAGCTCCACGCCCCGCTCAGGCACTGGCAGGCAGCGAAGAGCAGTGTTCCCAAAAAGAACCCAGTACCTGCCAGCTCAGCCTTTCTACAAATGGATTCTGGGGTTCAAGGCCCCCTGGGTGCTGAACACCCCAGTCTCGTGTCAAGAGAATGATGGGAACACGGCCCTGAATCTTCTCAACGCTGCCTCCAAACTACAGGCACTGAGAACATGCCAAACCTGTCCTGGGAGGGGCTGCCTGTCTGAGGGAGGAGCCCCAAGGCTGGTCCAGACCTGGGCAGTGCAGTGGCTTAAAAGAGGTCCACCAACTCTGTGACACTCCCTTTAAAGGTGGGGCTCAATTCATTTCCTTGAGTGTGGGCTATACTTAGCACCCTACATCTGATAATTAGAAAAAAAGTACAAGTGACAGGGTGTTACTTCTTAGACTAGGTCATAAAGGGCACTCATGGCTCCCTTCCTGCTCTCTTAGATCACTCCTTCTGGGGGACGGTGGCCGCCATGGTGAGAGGCCACTCAAGCAGCCTGTGGACAGGACAACTTGGTGTGGGGCTGGGGCCTCCAGCCCACAGCCAGCACTGACTTGCCAGGCGTGTGAGAGAGCTGCGGGGGAAGCAGCTCCTCCAGCCAGACATGCCTCAGAGGACCGCAGCCCCGGCCAGTATCAAGATGGCAGCCTTGCGGGAGACACCGAGTCAGACCCGCTCAGCTGAGCCACTCCTGAACCTGTTCCACAGAAACTATGAGACGACAAACACTGCTATTTTAACCTGCTACGTTTTGAAGTAATTTGTTACCTGGCCAGTTCACAGCTTTCTAAGAAAAAAGACAATTTTAATTTATGTTCCATTAAAAAGCAAACTCAAGACCAAGGAGTGTTTGTCCTAGCCATCCTTAAACCTTGCCCCTTTGCGTTCCCTAAGGCTTCACCAACTAAGCACCTACCCGTGTGGGTGGGTGCTCAACGAGGGTCTGAAACACCCAAAAGAGCGATGCCATCTTCATCGTGGTTCGTTCAGTCACCACTGACTTAGATTTACAAGAAAAATTGCCATCGGGGCCACAGCCAGGGCCCCCTGTCAGTCAGCAGCACTCACAGAGCCAGCCAACACTCCGAGGCCTTCTACTCTAACGTGAGTCAACTTACTTAATTCTTTCGACAACCCTCAGAGGCACAGCCTGAGTGTATGACAAGCCGGGGAGGGGGCCGGGGCAGCTTCCGCCATGGGGGCAAGTCTGTGGCATCGCCATAGCTGTCAGCTCCCCTGGTTCTGGATTCCAGTTGTCTACCAGCTATGCGACCTCAGCCCTGACCAAGTCACTTAACTCCTCTGTGCCTCAGTTTCCTCACCAGTAAAAGGAAGATAAAAACAGGATCGACTCAGTACAGTTGCTGTCAGGACTGCACTACAGCGTCCTGTGAAGTGCCAAGCACAGGCTTCTCACCAGCCGGCTTCAGGTGGGCCTGACCCACAGGACGAAGTGGCAGCACACCAGAGCGCGGGGAGGGGCTCAGACATTAATGCCCACCTCCCCAGTCCTGCCTGGTTCTGACAGTGGCTACGGTACTCCCCTGCCCCAGGCCTCGCTGGCTCCTTGCCGTCTCCGAAGCCCTGCCCATCCCATGAGCTGGGTCGCTGAAAGTGCCTTTGTGGTTAACGACAGTTACAGTCCTAACAATTACTTGTCAAATGCCTACTGCACCCCATGGAGCACCTGAACACAGTGTCTCTACACCCCCAGCAAGGCACACGTCCTGAGAGGAAGAAATGTGCCTGGCACACTGGGACCAAGGGGGACTCAGAGCCAGTCTGACTGCAGAGTCCCCTAAAGCATCTCCCAACTGTCCAAAAGGGGGAGACGGGCATCAGGTCCCTGAGGTCGGGTGCAGTCCAAGCCCGAGCTGTGGGACCACAGGCGGCTCATTTCCACTGAGCCCCTCATCCCTCAAACGCTCCCCAAATCTTCCTCCCCTCCCTCTGGTAACCAGCCGGGCCTGGCAGCCAGCTGGGTCAGTAATGCTGGGTGATCTCACAGACAGTATTTCAGAAGTGGCCCAAGCAGAGGGGCCAGAGGCGGCGCCGCACCTGGTAGTGCGTGTCGGGCGGCTCGGGCGTGGAGGAGCTGATGTCCAGCATGTCGGCCGGTGCCCAGGGCAGCAGCATGCACTGCCGGATCAGGGGGTTTGTCTCTCCATAGGCGAAGTCCCGGGTCACCTCCTCTGCACCGAGACACGCCTGTCAGGGGCTGGTGGGTGCACACCAGGCCCAGGCCTGTTGTCCTCTGGGGTGGTGGCAGGATCTGACTTACCGCCTGTGTCCAGGTCCCTCAGGGGCCACAGCAGCGTGTAGGCCACCTGCTGGGGCATGTAGAAGAAGGGGGCCGTGGCAAAGCTGGGCACGTCCGCGTGCTGGATGCGCGAGCCAAACTCGTCCATAACGTACCACACCGGCACCTTCTCCTCCGCTGACTGTGGGTGGACCCCACAGCTATGTCAGCCAGGCCTGTCCACTTATGCACCCAAACACCAGGCACCCACCCACCTATGCTTGGCTCTCCACGCTTTCAAAATTATCACACACCCCCCAGTACTTCCACATAGAACACCGCCCTACCCCTGCAGACAAGTCAGCGGGTCAGTGTGACGCAGTATGGTGATTTGGGTGAGGAGGAGCCAGGGCTGCAGGCAGGGAATGGGGCAGAGAACCGAGCAGCTATAGGGATGTGCTTGGTTTCCTGTGTGTGGGGGTGGGTATAGGGCTGGTGTTCAGGGAAGGCTTCCTGGAGGAGGCAAGGTCTATGCTGAGATCATGAGAAACAAGCATTCATCTTTTCCCAAGCTAAAAGTCCTGAGAGGCTGGTGCATAGAGGGGCGGGTGCTGAAGGTCGGAGAATGTGTGTTAGAAGGAGTTCCAGGAACCACTGAGGGCTTTTACAAAGGATGAAGGACTCAAGCCATGGACAGGCTAGAGGGGCCAAGAAAGGGGGAGCTGTGCCATCTGGGCCCAAGATTAGGGGTCTGAGGGGCCATTTCCTATGAGCTCAAAAGTTGGGTAACATCTGGTTCTGGGGTGCCTGCCACTGGCCTGCTCGGAATAGACATAATATGATGTGACGGGGACGCAGGGAACGAGGTGGTTTCCATGTGGTCCCACCCCCTACTAGCTAGAGGGCACTGGTAGTGAGCCCCATGTCAGTGTCTGCCCTTCGCCAGGGCTGGCTGCCCTCTCACCCCGTGGGCTGGCTGCCGTCTCACCCCGTGGGTTGGCTGCCCTTCACCCCGTGGGCCGGCTGCCCTCTCACCCCATGGGCCAGCTGGTAGGTCTGGTTGAACTTCCACATCTCTCCTAGCACCAAGTCCACGGCCTCGGCACTGGGCACCTCACCGTGGAACTCGATGCCCATCAGGTTAGCCATTCGGTGCAGCAGCCCAGGTGTCTGCTGCAGCTGCCGGCGGGCATGCTCCAAGCGGTACGTCCAGGCATGGTCAATGAGGAAGATGCTGCAGGCACAAGGCGCAGTGGGTGTGAGGCTGTGGACAGCTGCCGGGGAGGGGAAAGCAGCTGCCGGGGAGGGGAAAGCAGCTGCCAGGAAGCGGGACGGTGGCTGTGGCCTGGGCCCACACCCAGCCCCACTGAGCTCCGTCTCCCCAGCTCCAACATCACACATGGTTTAGGTGTCCCGTGGGTCTAGGATGAGACCCTGGCTCTGCTGACCACGCACTGTGTGGCCTTGGGCAGTTCTTCTCCCTCTTCACACCTCTAAATGCGGGCAGTAGGAGTCCCCACCTCCCACTGCCCGGCTGACATAGCACTGAACAAGAAAAACCTGCCATGTACCCACGTGTGTGACACACAAAAAACTGCAGCGATCACTGTAATTACCCTACTGGGTCTGAATGGCCGGTTGGGGGGGACCTGCTCCTCCTCCTGCCACCCCAAGGCCTGATGGATGGACGGCAGGTGCTCGGGCAAAGGAGCCGGCTTGCTCCCACTCCCTCTGGGAATGGCCTGGCAGCAGAAGGACCCTTCTGAGGGGAGGCCTCAGGGGTCAAACGTCAGAGGACCCAGCAGGCCAAACTTCCGTGGGAGCAGGACGCGTCCCTCCTGCAGGGCGTGCCCTCCCCCGGCCCAGAAAGATGGGGGCTGCCTGGAACACTGGCTTAGGGGTCTACAGTCAGAGGAGCTAGTGGCCTGAGGCAAACCAGCCTCCCCTGGCTCCACGCCTGTTCCTGCTGAAAACAGACGGACTGGTAATACGGCAGTGGCAGTGCGTAGGCCGGGTGGGGAGCTCAGGAGTATTCATTTTATTGTGCCTCACAACTCACATCCACATTACTGGGCTTTTTTGTATAATCTATGTTAAGGAGCCCCAGTGGCACAGTGGTTAAGCACTCGGCTGCTAACCAAAAGTTCGGCAGATCAAGCCACCAGTGGCTCCTTGGGAAAAATATGTGATGATCTGCTTCCGTAGGTTACACCCTTGGAAACCCAAAGGGGCAGCTCTATTCTGTCCTATACGGTCCCTATGAGCTGGAATTGAGTCTGTGGCAACAGTTTTGTTTTTTTTTCAATCCCTGCTCTCATGCTTGGGGAGCTGCATGACGCAGCACGGAACCGGGCTCTCGGCGTAGGGCCCTCGGGTGACCCGGCAGATGCAAAGTGGGGAGTGCAGGGAGGAAGGACGGAGGAGTGTGGCTGGGGGCCTGTAGGTGCTGGGCCCCCAGGTGACACGGGCAGATGCACAGGGGGCAGAGGGGTGCAGGGAGGGAGGATGGAGGAGTGTGGCTGGAGGCCTGGCAGCCAGGGAGGACTCCCAGACAGAAAAAGGCCTGGAGGCAGCCAGCCCAGGAGCTGGAGGGCTGGGGGTTGGTGGGGCAGGTTCATCTTGAAAATGTGGGGCACTCCGGCACTTTTGGGGAGACTCTGGGGTGACAACGAGTGGGCAGAGCCTCGCCCTGAGATCTCCTTCCACCCTCGCAGCACCTGGGGGGCCACTGCCTTCCCCTCCTGTTTACGGACCAGGGAGAGGCTCCTAGGGCTGGAATCTGCACTTCCGGCTGCAAGACTCCAGGTCCCACCCCCACCTGAGGACAGCACATGTGCAGGACTGCTGCACCTGTGTCTGGAGCCAGCAGGACGGGAACAGGCAGGCAGGCAGGGCGGGTGCTGCCCTGGACTCAGTGGGAAAGGAGAGCCTGCAAGTCCGGAGTCAGGGTGTGGGTGTGGCCACTCCCATAGCTCTCGGGCTGGGAAAGGAGCAGGAAAGCCCCATAGTGCCTTCCCTGAAGGGCCCTGTATGGAAACAAGCCAATGACACTCCAAGGCCGTTGGCCTTCTGCCTCAAGGTTCTGACAAATTCTCAGCAGAGGGCCTGCACCCTGACCTAACTCAGCACAGCCACTCAGGCCCTGGAGGTAGGAAGGCTGGGGTGCAGTCTTGGCTCTGCCCACACCTACCCTGTGGCCTGGGTAAGGCCCAGGCGGGTGCTGGCCCTCAGTGTCTTCACGGGAAGAAGTGACTAGACCATGCTCCTCACCCTGCCTGGCCAAAGTGCCAGAAAAAAACCCCACAAAGAACAGTTGCCACTGAGTTGACTCCGACTCATGGCAACATCTGTGTGTCACAGGAGAACCGTGCTCCACTGGATTTTCAGTGGCCAATTTTTCAGAAGTAGGTCACCAGGGTTTTCTCCCATGGAGCTGCTAGGTGGACTCGAACCTCCAAATTTTCAGTTAGCAGCTGCGAGTGTTAACTGTCAGTACCACCTAGAATGGTTTGGTTGCTTAGGTGCCGTGAGAACCTGCTAGATCTGGCCCCGCCCTGAGTCTCAGATTCAGCAGGATGGCGGGAAGCTCAGGAAAAAGACTGACCTAGTCCAGCAGCCGTACCATGAACCAGCTGTGTGACCTCAGGCCAGAACTTCCCCTCTGTGACCGCATTCTTACCAACAAAACCAGAACTTCTGACACACACGTGGTAGGGCCACGGTGACAGTGAGTGAGGGCCTGGAGGAGCTGCTCCCACGACAGCACTAAGCCACACTGCCATGGAATCGATTCCGACCCACAGCGACCCTACAGGATAGAGTAGAACTGCCCCATAGGGTTTCCAAGGGGGTAATCCTTACAGCAGCAGACTGCCACACCTTTCTCCTGGGGAGCAGCTGGTAGGTTCGAACTGCCGACCTTAAGGTTAACAGCTGAGTGCTTCACCACTATACCCCCAGGGCTCCTTCATGACAGTCCTAAGTGTGATGAAAAGGGAGTTTTCCGTGTTGGGCCAACACTCCCCTGGCATCCCAACGCAGACATGGCCTGCTGCACACGGGCCACAGCTCGGCGTGGGGTGAAGCGGATGGAGCGTGTGCATAGGAAGCGTGTGCGTGTTTGCAGTGACTGCTCTATCCCCAAGGGCGACGGCCGTGGGCCTGAGAGTCACAGGGTGATGGGACGCCTGCTTCCCGCTCCTACCTGTTGGGGTCAGCCGCCTGCAACCCAACCTCGCTGGTCACGATGACCTTGTAGCAGAGCTCGCTCCCGGGGTTGGGTCTCTTCTTCCGCACTTCCCGCATCTCCTCGTCCTCACTCCCGTCCTCCTCCACTTCCTCCACTTGCATAATCCCAAACATCTCCCCCGCATCGAAAACCTGAGGGCCAAGGCACCGGTCAGTAGGGGCTGCTGGCAGGATAACCGCCCCCACCCCATCGTTGAGGCCAGCAGCGGGAGCCACACCCAGGCCTCAAGGACAGACTGAGCCCCTTCAGAGATATCAGCCCAAACGCAGCCCTAATCTGCTCCAGGGACTGCCACCATGCTGTTATCCCAGGCCCTCCAGTATCCCCCCCTTCATGGTACACCACCCCTGAGAATCTGGCTGTAAAGACTGTCAGAACTTACCTAGACTGGTCCCTTGTTCTACATGGAAAACTGGGCCCAAAAGGCAGAGGGTGGCCCTGTCACTCAGGAAAGAAATGGGAGAACCAGCATTTTGCTGGCCTGGGATTCCACACCAATTTCCCTCTCACCCGAGAAACCAGCCCCAAACCAGAGCAGCTGAGGCAACCCAGATGGGCACAGGTGCCCAGCGGCCTCCTCTGGCCACTCAGCCAGCCCAGGGCCTGCAGGAGGTGTGGCCCCAGGCTCTGGTGTGGCCCTGGCTCCCCTTTGCCATCTTCACGAGGTCCAGGTCTAGGTGGGATGGAAGATAAGGGCCTTGGCCCTCAACTCAACCTCATGTAGGACAATTACAAGCCATGTGCAGCTAGTAAGGTGGATAGGTCAGCTGCTTATTATGTGCTTCGGAGCTAGACCACCCCAACTCCAGGCCAACCCACACACTGTACATGTCTGGACAGGTCAGCACAGGGCCCAGGGAAGATTCCAGAGCCAGGCTGGGTGGGTACCAATCCTGGCTACACCATTTCCTAGCTGCATTCACCTTGAACAAGTTACTCAAGCACTCTCGTGCCTCAATTTTCTTTTCCTTACAATGGGAACGTAGAGCCTACCTCAAAGGGCCGCTGAGAGGATTAAACGATTAATATCAACCGAGAGCTTAGACTTGGGCCTGGCCTGCAGCAAACGCTCCACAAGCTCGCGCTGCCACCGTTCCCTGAGACGGCCTCCTCCCCACCACAGGGGTCACCCACCTTCCAGAAGAGCGGTAAGGATTAAGGACAACGTGCACACAAGACCCTGGCACACAGTGGGGCTCAGCAGACAGCTCCCTTGAGACCTATTTCTCAGTGCTCTATCAAAAATAAAAATTTGCCCCAGCAGTGTGGAGCCACTCACAGCAGCTTCTGCAAGCTGGGCCAGGCCAGGCACTTTGGGGTGTGGGCATGAGTCACTGTGATCTTGCCCAGGAGCTGAGGTGACTGGCAGAGGGAACTAGGGTCCTGGCCATGACAGAAGGGCCCGGGCAGACTTACCAAGGAGGAGTCATAATCAGAGGTGAGCTTGGAAGGAAGGGAAGGCTTACACCTAGGCCGTGGGCAGTGGAAAGGACTCCAGGCAGAGGGAGCAGCAAGAGCCAATGCCAGGAGGGCTGTGGGTCTCTGGGGGCAGGCTCATCTTGAGGGCCAGGGGCACTCTGGCACTTTCTGGGAGACTCTTAGGTGAGGACAGGTGGACAGGCCCTTGCACTGAGATCTCCTTCCACCCTCGAGGCACCTAGTGGTCACTATCTTCCCTCCTGTTTACAAACCAGGGATGAGGAATGGGGTGACCCTCATTCCCTCCTGGGGCCACACCTCCTGCCGACCCTGGGCTGGCCGAGTGGCTGGAGGAGGCCCTTGGGCCTCTGTACCCATCTGGGTTGCCTCAGACGCTCTGGTTTGGAGCTGGTTTCCCGGGTGGGAGGGAAACTGGTGTGGAATCCTAGGCCAACAAGATGCTGGCTCTTCCCCTGGCTTCCTGAGTAACAAGGCCACGCTCTGCCTTTTGGGTCTGATTTTCCCTGTAGAACGAGGGGCCGGACTAGGTAAGTTCTAATAGAGTCCGTGCAGCCAGATTCCCGGGGGGCGGGCAGTCATCAAGCGTCCTGTCTCCTCTGCCCCGGCCGCTGGCTCTGCTGTCCACCCTGGCCAGTGTTGCTTCACTGATTGCCAGTGTTTCTCCATGAGCACCCTAAGAAAGGGCACAGCGGGTTCCGGTGGTGGAGCTGGGAGTCACTGCTTCGCAAGACACAAACCTGCAACGTTATCTCTGCTCAAAACCGCCTAGGGTTGTGTGTGTTGGGGGGGGGGTTTGTTAGCACACCAGCAGAAAAGGCATTCGCCAGCAGAGGGGGGCTTTTTCACCCCCTGGCCAGGCCAGGGACCCTGACTAGAAAGGAACTGTCGTTTAGAAAGGACAAGGAGTATCTTAGAAGTAAACGTCACCTCTCCTTATTCTGTGTACTTTCCAGCTGCAAAACCATTGCTCTGCACTGCCTCCCTGGTGCTCCCCCGTCCCAGCAGGATGCGATGGGGGTCACCCTTTTCCTCAGCCAAGGAACAGCCAGGCCTGAGCCAGGTCCTCAGTCCCCCACTGCCCCAGACAGGTTTGAGGCACCAGGATCTCCCTGGTGACTGCCCACTAGGTGTGGACCCTGGCTGAAGCTTACTTCTCATGCCACCCCCACCCAAATGCCAGGTACCCTCTCTCACCTTTCCCACATAACAGAGGGAGACTTGGGCTCAGACAGGGTGAGCGACATGCCCGACAGTTTGCTGCCAGCGGAGGCTGGCTGGGCTGGGGCCAGGGCACTACTACATCCGACAGCTTCCCCCCAGCACCTGAGACCTTTGTATCCTCCCTTCTGCCCAGCACAGGCCCCAGGGAGGCACTCAGGAAATGGGGTAGAGTTGAGGGCCAGCCATATGGGTAAATGAAATCCACCGTTACCAGACATTAGGTATTATACTGAGGGGGTACTGAGAGTGCATTTTTTTTTTTAGCATCTGTTTGCACTGGAAGGTGCCTTAGAAGGCGCTTGGTCCAATCCCTGACTTTACAGATGGAGAAACAGTGGCTCAGAGAGGGTGGGGCTTGCCACAAGGCCAGGCTCTGGGGACACTTGCTCGGGCCCCACCCACCTTATCACCTGCACATTCACTACTTAGCTAGTCTATCTGCACCCAAGGAGGCAGCCCCTGAAGATGACCCCGGTTCCAGCTAAGAAGAAGGCTCCACTAGCTGGCCCTTTGGATGTGCTTAGCTTCAGTGCCTGGGCAAACACCCCAAAACCAGGGTCCATTCCTCAGCCAGGGCCAGCAGAGACACCCTTTGGAGGCCCAGGTTAGCATAGGCTGGTAGCAGAATGCATCCTTTCCCCCCAAAAGGAGAGAATTTAGAAGCATCTAAACTCTTTTCATTTTTCTTTAAATTCCTTCTCCATCTCCCACAGCCTCAGTTTTCTTTAATCTGCAAAACGGCAACCAGATCAATGAAGAAACATGCGAAAGCTCTACGACTGGGTAAAGCCACACAAGTTCCCGGGGCTCTATCGTGGGGGAGGCATGGCTGAGAGAAAGCTCCGGGCTTTGAAGTCTGACGGACTTAGGAGAGTCAGTTCCTCTCCCTGAGCCTGTTTTCCCAGCTGTAAAATGGGGAGACGAGTCTTGCTCCTCCCAGGGCTGCTGTGGGGATCACGTGCGTCAGAAGTCAGCACAGCGCCTGGCACACGACGGGAACCAAAGCTGGGTTTAGTTCCAGTTCGCGCTGCAGCCCCGGCCGAGCCCCAGGTGTTGGCAAGGTAAGGGCCAAGCTAACAGGTGGGCGGCCTCTTGCTGTCACTGAAGCCCCAGGCCCTCCTTGGCAGGCTGCTAACCTGCCAAGAAGGCAAGCCTAAGTCGCTCCACTCGGCACTCGTGGTGCTTCCCCTTCAAACTCCTCCAGGCTCATCCATTCCTAACGCTCCGGATTGGCACACCTGCGCTTCTCCCCAGGGCTCCCCTTTCTGCACTTCGCCGCCGCGATCTCCCCAGGACAGGCTCCCATCCCTCAAGCGCACGTGTCCTGCAGGCGGCCTCCCTGCCACCCCCGCACTGCCCGTCCTGGGCCCAGCGCGGGCCGAGTCCCCCGTCCCCGGAGAGGGGCTGCGCGCTGCAGGACCCGCCCCGGACCCCGCCCGCCCCGCGTCGCCCGCCCGCACCTCGTGCTCCAGCTTGTGCAGGAGGCGGCCCCAGTAGCGCTCGGGGACTCCGGACGCGCGCAGCGCCGGGCCGTGCAGCGCCGTGAACGCGGCCAGCGCCTGCGCGTCCTCCTCGGGCCGCCCCGGGCTCGGGCCCCGCTCCGGGCTCCGCGCCGGCTCCGGCGTCAGGTCCGGCGGCTGCGGCCGCGCGGGGCTGCCGTGCTCCGCTGGCGGGCGCTCCGGCCCCGGCTCGGCCTCCATGGCGTCTCCACCAGCGCCGGCGCCAATCCCGGCGCCGCCGCAGCCCACGGTCCTGCCCTCCGGCTCGGGCGCTCTGCGGTCCCCGCCCGCCCTCGCCAGGGCCGCCCCGCCGCCGGCCAAGATCGTGGGCGAAGCCGGCAGCCGGAGCGGGGACGGCTGAGGCCCGCGTGCGCGAGGGCGCGTGCGCGAGGGGGACGGGCATGGCCGCCCCGGGGTGCGCGTGCCTGCGTGCGCGTGCCGGGAGAGCGTGCGTCTGGCGGCGCCGGGTGCTCGTGCTGCCGCGTGTGCGCACGCGCGCTTGACGGGCGCGATGTTCTCTTCCTCTCGCTTCCCCGAACCCATCTTGCGGCTGCCCCGGGGGATGCCGGGAGGTGGGCGTTCCGACGTCTCACTGGGTCAGAGCCGGAGGGGAGTGTAGGGACAGTGCAGAAGGGGAAGTCGAGGCCCAGAGGCGCCGGTGTGGCAGACCTGCAGTATTTGCGTTGCCAATGCTCTGAGGCCTTGGAGAAACCCGGAGTGTGTGTGTGGGGAGGGGTTTCTCTGATCCTTTTGGTTGCTTCACCAAACTTGACCAGTGAGCACCGTAATGATAAATGGAGAAAAGATGGAAGTTGTCAAGGATTTCGTTTTACTTGGATCCAAAGCCCATGGAAGCAGCAGTCAGGAAATCAGACGACGTTTTGCATTGGGCAAGTCTGCTACAAAAGGTCTCTTTCAGGTGTTAAAAAGCAAAGATGTCACTTTGAGGACAAAGGTGGCGTGACACAACCCATGTTTTTTTTTTTTTCAGTCACCTCACATGCATGTGAAAACTGGACAATGAATACAGAAGACTGAAGAAGAACTGACGCCTTTGAATTGTGGTGTTGGCGAAGAATATTGAATATACCACGGACTGCCAGAAGGATGGACGTATCTGTCTTGGAAGAAGTACGCAGAATGCTCCTTAGAAGCAAGGATGGTGAGACCTCGTTCCACATATTGTGGACATGTTATCAGGAGGGACAAGTCCCTGGAGAAGGACATCGTGCTTGGTAAAGTAGAGGGCCAGTGAAAAAGAGAAGACCCTCAGTGAGATGGATCGACACAGTGGCTGCGACAGTGGGCTCAGACAGCGATGACTGTGAGGATGGCGCAGGACCAGGCAGCGTTTTGTCCTATTGTGCGTAGGGGGGCAGTGAGTCGGAATCGATGTCAGGGCACCTGACAACAACCACGCCAAACTTGCCACTGCCACCAGTTGGCGATGGAGTCGATTCTGACTCGCGGCCACCCCGTGTGTGCCACAGTGGAACTGGAGGTAGATTGCCGGGCCTCCTTCTGAGGCGCTCCGGGTGGACTCAAACTTCTAACCTTTCGGTTAGCAGCCAAGCCCGGTAACCGATTGCGTCACCTGTTTGCACTACAGGGACTCCTCGCCAAAGTTGACTGCTGCACAATGGGGCCCTTCTCAGCTTCCGTACATTGTGATTCAGAGTGTAAATTCATCCCCTTAAAAATGGGAGCGCCATCAAAAGACAGTTTTCTTAAACAAATGTAGGTGTTTCAAAGTGCAGTTACGGAATTTCCCCAAAACCCTCTTGTTTGCACTCTCATTAATTTGTTCAGTTCTGCCTCCACAGAGCTACCTTTCAACATCTTCCTGTTGGCAACCTTGCAGTCAGTGTAATTGGATAAAAAGCTCAAAGGCTGAGGATTTTTTTTCTTTTTTGGCCCTTCGGTTGCTGAATATTTTGATGAAAGGTTTTCCCCTAAATTTGAACAAAACAGACCAGTTCAGAGGACTTGTTTACAGAGTTCAGTGCCATCACAGGACACTTAGGTTGGTCTGAAACGCTCCGACATTTCTGAAATCCTAGTTGATGAGGGGTGCTGAGAAAAACATGTTACTGCCACGCTGAAGTATTTTTCTGTATCTAACATCGGGTTTGTCGCAAAAATTGTCTGATTCAATACTCTATGTATATGAAGAAGTATTTGTAAATTTTGGACATCTATGATTTCTAATTTAAACACTGTTTGAATAAAATCGACTATGTCTGTACCACAACCAGTCGTAGGTGCGTTTCTGGTGCACGGAGTTCTTCATTTAGTAAGGACGTCAGCACCGTGCGCCGTGCCCCATCAGGCTTTATACGAGTCTTGTTGTCGTTGGTAGTTGTCATGGAGTTGATTCTGACTCATGGCGACCCTATGTGTTACATAGTAGAACTGCACCATAGGGTTTTCTTGACTGTTCTCTTAAGGGAAGCAGATCACCAGGCCTTTTCTCCTGAGGTATCGCTGGGTGGGTTCAAACTGCCAACCTTTGGGTTTGCAGTTGATTGGTTGCAAACAGTTTCTGCCACCTAGGGACCTTTTCTATGCATATTAACCCCCCCCCCAAAAAAAAAAAAACCCATTGTTGATTCCGACTCATAGCAACCCTATAGGGCAGGGTAGAACTGACCCATAGGTTTTCCAAGGATCAGCTAGTGGATTTGAACTGCCGACCTAAGCTCTTTAACCATCATGCCACCAGGGCTCCAATATGCATGTTAGCATCACAAAAATAAATGGATAAGTAAATGTAGTTATTGTGTGTTATTGAGTCAATTCAGATGTTTAGCTACTGTATAGGGCAGAGTAGAACCGTCCCATAGGCTTTCCTAGGCTGTAATCTTTATGACAGAGCCCTGGGGGCCCGGTAGTTAAGCACTTGGGCGCTAACTGAAAGGTCAGCGGTTTGAACCCACCAGCTGCTCTGCAGGAAAAAGATAAGCCAGTCTGCTTCCTTAAAGATGACTGCTGTGGAAACCCTATGGGACAGTTCTACTCTATCCTATACGGTCACCATGAATTGGAATCAACTCAATGGCAGTGGGGTTTTTTTTTGTTTTTAATCTCTATGGGAGCAGGTCGGCAAGTCTTTTCTCCCATGGAAATGCTGGTGGATTTGAACCTCCAAACCTCCGAACCCCAACCTTTTGGCTAGCAGTCTATTAGCTCTGTAACGTCTGCACCCCCAGGGCTCCTTTAAGTAAATGTATAAATGTTTTCAGGGTTAAAGTTTTTAACTGAGTTTAACTGAATGGCATTCCTGGTAACTTCCGAAAGTAAAAGTTGACAAATATTTCCTGGAGGCTTCGGTTTCACAATGCACTTTGTGAAAGAGAAATTCAGAACATAACTTTTTAATTAAATTGGACTTAAAAAAAAAAAAAATTGCTCCTGCCTCAATCCTCCCAGGGATCAAATCCCACTGGGGAAGGCAGCCTAAGTCCCCTTGGCTCTCCCAAGCTCTGACTGGGTCATGTGACCCTCTGTGGCCCCATCGCTAAGACCAGGAGAATGATAGGCCAGTCTGTTTTCCATGCTCCTCCCCAAATGCAAACCCAATAATACCAGATCCCTGCTTGGAACTTCATCGTTGCCCAGGGCTCCAGGAATAAAAACCCAGTCCTTCATGTGACCTCCAAGGCCCTGTGTCACCGGCCCTGCTGGCCTCCCCAGCCCCCTCCCCCCACTCTGCCCTCATTCTTTGAGCCCCCCCCACTGCTGTCTTCCGCTCTTAGAACATCGTGTCACCTCTGTCTCACGGGTTTTGCAAACGCCCTTCCTCCTGCCTGAGACCCCTTGCCCCCTCCCCATCCTGCTCCTTCTTCAGGTCTCAGCTGAAATGTCACCTCCTCAGGAGTTTTCCCTGACCTTCCCTCACTAGGCAGACTAGTTGCTCCCCAAACCTGTACCTGCCTCTTGTGCGGCACGCAGCGGACTGGGAGCGGCGGCCAGGCCTTGCCCTGACAGCCGGGATCCCACACGTGATCGTCCGCCTTCTGTCCTCTTCTGAGGTGACCTAGGACGTGAGGGCAGTGCGCTGCCAGTTGGAGGAGCCTGAATTTGATCGCTGAAGTCTCTTGGAGTTCGGCGAGAGAGAATTCAGAAATCCTATCCTGTGGAGCAGGTGGGCCTAGACACTTGGTGAAGTCCCCTGAACCTGGGCAGACACAGGGGACGCTGGAACCAGCTGGGCTGTGGGTCCTGCGCCCTTCAACGAATTTATCACTGGATTTTGGAATCTGGGGAACAGATCGACATTCCCCCCAACACTTCCCTTATGCATGTGAGTGAGGCTAGGCCTCCTGGCAGCTCGTTTTCCGCCCACGGTGGCCAATCTGCTGATCTTTCTCCCCAGGTTCTGGTAGACACGTCCCAGGTACTGTGTGCTCAGAGGGGGTTGTACTGTTCTCTGCTTACAGCTTAAGTCACTGTGACGGAGCAAGATATGACCGCTGCGCACCCTGTGGCTTATTTGGAATAGCAATTAATAACATTTTATGAAATCGTCTTTTTGTTTTTCTGCTGAGTGAGGATGCCAGGGGCTCGCCACATTATTGAGGTGAGGAGTGGCTATTTGTCTTTCTGGGGTTCTAGATTTCTCTGAGGATCTGATGAAAGCTCTGGGCCACATTCCCAGAGTGTATGCACGTGTGCAGATACACACACTCACACACAGCAGATGCAGACATACGAACATACAGTAGACAGACACAGAGACACACACAGATACACACACAGATACACACAGCAGACACACAAAGCAGATGCAGACAAACACAGAGACATACAGTAGACAGACACATACAGACACAACAGATGCAGACATGCACACACACACACAGATACACACACAGATACACACAGCAGACACACCCAGCAGATGCAGAGACATACAGTAGACAGACATACACAGACACACACACAGACACAGCAGATGCAGACTTGCACACAGACACACAGACATACAGCAGACACAGCTACAGCAGACACACAGCAGATGCAGACAGACATACAGATACACACCAATACACAAGCACACACAGCAGACACACAGAGACATACAGCAGACAGCCACACACAGACATGCACAAGTACAAACACACAGCAGACAAAGACACACAGACACACATACACAGAGACACAGCAGACACATGGAGACATACAGTAGACACACACACAGACACAGATACACACAAGTACCCACACAGCAGACACAGAGACAGACACACAGACCCACAGAGTAGACACACACACACACACATACAGCGGACACACAGAGACACACTGGGACACACAGTCACACACAGACCACACGCGCTGCATTGTGTATCATTTCGAGGTGTCCCGGATTCCCTGGGGCTTGCCGTGACCACGGCTCCCAGACGAAAGCCCCCTGTGGAGGTACATCTCTTGTTTCATAAATCAAGTCGGAGGAGAAATGGGATTGAAACACAGGGCTCGTACTTCCCCGCAGCTCACTGAGGAACACGTCTGTCCCTAAACTCGGGGGCCTCTGTCTCTCCACAGGCCGGTCGCAGCCTCTGCTCTGCTTCTCAGGAGAAGCTTGGAGCTCCTTCTTCACTTCTGCCCTCAGCACAGCCATGAAATTTCTTAAACTTTTTTTCCCTGGTCTGGATTCTGGTTGCCTTTTTCCCCTCAGGCATGGTCTTTGAGGAATAAGAGAAAGGAACAATATTTAGGTTCATTTCCTGTTTATTATTAAAGTGAGTCCACAAATGTTTAATTACATGCATACGTGGGAACGTGATCGAGAGAACATAACTGAAGATTCGAGGGGACTACAAGACAATTGTGGTTATACTGCTGTTTGTCACTCTCGTGGATGGAGTTCTCGCCCAGGCGCCTGGATACTACAGCGAGGGGGCCTGTCCCCACGCCAGGAGGGCGTGCCCAGGGCCCGTGTCCAGGGCAGCAGGCTCAGGGTCTGATCTCAGCGGCCTAAGAAGTTCCCTGCGGATCTATGGGGCCTCTCATGGGCAAACACACCAGGTCTCAGTTCTCTCTTTTCTCTTTTCTACTCCTCACAGCGCCACCTGCTGACTGACCAGTTGTATGTCACCCACCTGTGCTGCAGCCTGCAAGAGGGCTGATGGGAGGGGGACGGGGTCTGAGGGCAAGGCCCCTGGTAAAGCTGAGGGACGGTGGCTTCAGGTGGCGGGGCAGTTTCCACAGCAAGTAGTTTGTCCCCCAGTGAAGAAGGCACAGCCTGTCCTTTCTTTGACTCTTTTTAACGCTTATTGAGGAGGCAGGGCCCGCGTCACAAGAGTCAACAGCCACCCCCACCCCCCTTTACCCCTCCTCTCCCCACCCTGGACTCCCCAAGCACTGCCAGGGCCAACCAAGCTGTTTTCCAGTCTGTAAATCCGGTAGTCAACATTTTACGGAGAGACATTGCCTGCGCCGGAATTAGACAGGCTTGGGTTTGATTCCAGGAACCCCGGTGGTGCAGTGGTTAAGTGCTCAGTAGCTAACTGAAAGGTCGGCGGCTCAGACCCACCATCTGCTCCCCAGGAGAAGGATGTGGCAGTCTGCTTCTGTAAAGATTACAGCCTTGGGAGCCCTCTGGGGCAGTTCTACTCTGTCCTATAGGGTTTCTGTGAGTTGGAATCGACTTGACTGCAACGGGTATGGGGTTTGATTCTCGCTCTGTGAATCGCTGACCTTGCCTGATGCACGTCACTTGGCCTCCAGGAGTCTCAGTGTCCACATCTGGAAACTGGGACCGTCCCCCTTGCCAGGGTGGGGAGACGTTTACACATATGCAGGAGGATGAGGCACTGCGTGGAGCAAGCTTTTCCACCTTCACTTCTTCCTGCTGAGACTCAAGGGGTACGCACCATCTTGGGGGGGTCCGTCTGGTGGCCTCTGGGCCCCCGCTGTCTGGGTCATCAATGCAGGGCTGGGAGGTGGCGAGGTGCCATGCACAGGCTGGCAAAGGAGCCAGGTGGGATGAAGAGCAAGCTCCTGTCAGCCAGGGCTCAGGGCTGCTTCCTGGGTGGGTCTAGCAATCTGTGGGTGCTGTGTGGGCTGAGGTGCACGTGTGGTGGTATCGTGTCTCATGTATTGTGTCCCCTGCTTGTGGCTGGAACAGCATTGGCTTCACCTGTTGCCCTGGTCATGGGCTGGGTGCCTGATGGACGTCTTTGGGGAAGGAGAGGGGCCGTGATACAGATGTACTTTACCAGGCTGAACTTTCCATGCATGGAGTCGGAGACAAGAAAAAGTAAAATTCCCCCCTTAGTGTGTACCAAATCAGGGAGGGCGGAGGCCACGGACCTGGGTGTGGTGGTGGGCTGGCAGCGGGCTCCAGGACAGCAATCCGGGCTGGAGCCACCTGCCTGTGTGGCCCTCTGTGCCGGGAGCCTGGACTGTCTGCAGCTTCTCCTTCTGGACGCTCTGCCTCTCCTGCCTGCCGCCTGAGGGTCTGGGCTGTTCTCCCCACCCGAGCTCCTGAGATGGGGCCAGGGCGAGAGCCCTTCTCCTGAACCACCCCCCCCAACCCCGTCAGCGGAGATGCGGGGCTCTGCGTGCCCCCCAGGCCGACCTGTCTCCTCTTGATCTCTTTGACCAATGCCATTCCTCTGCCCCTGGCTGTACTCGCTCTTGGGGTCTGTGGTGGGGCACTGGTTCCCTTGTCCTTCTTGAAGTCTTGCATGCAGTCGGTGCTTCATAAATGTTTGCTAAATGACCTGACTGATTTCATTATCTTATTTTTCTGCTACGGGTGTCGTGGGGCTGGAATAAATTATTCAAACCCCAAAATGCGGAGGAAGCCCCTACTAGAGCTTCAGTTCCCTCCCACAGGCCAGGCCTCCTGCCCTGAGAACCTGCCTGGGGCTGGGACCCTGGGCTGCTTCCCTTGGAAGGAGTACCTGTGGGAGGACGGAGAGCGCTCAGGCAGGGACCGTGCTCATGAGAGCCCTTCACATCCAGCCTCCTTTGTCACTGTTGTCTGGGGGCTTTCTGGCCGGTGTTTCAGTTTTTCTTCATCTGCGTGTCTCAAACTAACAGGTGGCTGGAGGGAAAATGGCCAGGGCTGCCGCCTTGGGCCTGCGTGTCCCTAACCCTAACCCCGAGGTGGTGGTAGGGGGAGCCAGAGTTGAGGGGAAACATGCTCCCCACCACTGTCCAGTGAGGCCTGTTTTGGGGTGAGGGTGGAGAGGCGGGGGAGCTAAAAGGTGACTTTGCTGTTTTAGAAACCACCTGTGGGAGTACAAAGGTCAACCACACTAGAGCTGCAAGCTGTGAAAAAAGAAAGCCAATCCTGGTACCTGATGTGGTGCCTCCTCACTTCCTACCTCACACCTGTGACTGAGGGCTCGGCCGCGGACTAACCCTTAAATCGGATTCTTCTCTATTTCTCATGGAGTTTCTGGGAAGGTCCAGGTGAGGAGGCTGTGAGCTGGAGGCGGCTGTGGCCCCTCTACTCCCGGTCCCATGTGATCCCCTCCCCTGAGCCTTGGGTTCCCCATGCAGGCTCTCCAGCTGGTCCAGCAGCGCCATGCTCATCAAAACCTCAGGACCTTGGCCTGCCTTTCAGGCCTGGCCAGCTGGCCAAGCTTTTGCCCCCAGAAGCTTGTTCCTCTGCTCCCATCCTCTGGAACTGCGGTGTGGCTGCTGGGGAGGGAGGGTCAGCGCCAGGAAGAGGGCAGAACCCCAGGCAGGGGTCCAGGTGTCGGGGCACACTTAGCTCCCCACGTCCTGCTTCTCCTCAGACAGCTCCGGGAGACTCCTGAGCTCCCTGGCACCCTTCCTTTCCCAGACTTCCCGGATTCTCCAGCTTGGCACAGCGTTTGGATGTATCGTGGTGATCTTCTGTGGCTGTGCCACGTCCGCCCTGTTGCTGCCCACTTCTCCCTGCGTCCTCCTTGAGCAGGTAGAACCGCCACCCTTGTGGTGGTCAAGTGGCCACTGGCCTCTGCGTGGAAACACGGAAAAGCAGGCCTGTGATCCTGGGGGTTGATGTGTAGGGTCCCCCAAGCCCTCCTGTGTGGAGCTGATGTGGAGATTCTAAAGGAGGGGCCGCACCTGGACTTCAGGGGCCTGGGAGGGCCGGAAGGTGACTGCTTGGACAGCTGCCAGGTTTGGGTCTCTGGCCACCTAGCACTCCTGAGGGTGCACCCCTGAGGGGCTCCTGCATGGGACGAGAGCTACAAAGGGCTTCGCAGCGGGAGGAGGGTGAGGGGTCAAGCACCTGTCCTGCCCCCTGCATCCCTGAGCTCCTGCTGTGTGACACAGGGCCCATAGATTAGGGGTAAGTGGGTGGCAACCATCAGAAAACCACCCAGAGAACAGCAGAAGGAGCTCTGGCGAGGGCTCTCTTCTGTTCCTCTGCTTCTTTTCTTTCTTTTATTGTTGTAAAAATATAGATACCCCAAAATTTGCCAATTCAACATTCTTCGCATGTACAATTCAGTGAGACCGTTATCCACTCTGGTTTTGGAAAGGTTGAAAATAAACGCCTCAATCCAGCCCTGGCCAGTGTCCCTTCCCCTGCCCTTCCCCTGGGAAGCTGATGCTAGGGGCTCGTTCTGCGGGGCTCTTTCTCACTTCTGGGGGTGGCCGATGGCTTGGCAAAGAGAAGGCTCTGGCTGGGAATGGGGGCTGGCCTGCATGCACTGTGATGGCAGGTCAACAGCTGGCACTGACCGGTCCCCTGAGTGCAGAGGCCCCCAGTTGGAGGTGGGCTTGAGCAAAGGAGGCAGCTAATGAGCAAAGGAGGTGGCCAGGACTCAGCAGTTGCCAATGTGGGTGACGAGAGTGAGTAGTTCCTGAGCCCCAGGCCCTTCTCTGGACAATAAAATGTGTTATCGCCGGCCTTGTCACCGAGCCCTGAATCTGCAGAGACCTGGTGCTCGCCCTCAACCTTCACTGTACTTGGAGTGCCACGGAGGTTTCCCAGACTGCGGTCACTTCTGACTGGTCAGGTCGGGCCTGGAGGCGAGGGGCAGAAACAACCCAGAGCCATGTGAAGTGGGCGACTAGCATTCACCAACATTCTCCCTTGTTCCCTAGGGCTTTCAGTTCTGTTCACCTCAAAAATCTGGACCACTTCCTATTCGTGTTCCAGAGCATGTCCACGCAGTCTGGCCATTAGGTGAGGCCTCAGGACCCGGGAAGACCTGACTCCCCAGCATGGGGAGGTCTGAGCTATCTCCGTCTCAGTGCGGGGTCTGGCTGAGTGCAGCCTGGTCACATCCTCAGACTTCCCTCTTCCGAAGGAGAAAAAGCAGCTCTGTGAGGGTAGTGGTGCGGTGTAGCAGAAAGAAGGCTCCCGACAACTAGTCCCAGCTCTGCTTTGGTGACCTACTGTGACCCTGGGCCAGCCACCTGCCCTCTGGGCCTCCATTTTCCTCCTCCGTAAAGTCCAGGAGCGGGTCGGTTGCTTAATAAGGCTCCTCGTGGTCACGCTCACATAAGAAAGGCCTGGTTTCTCAAAGACTTGAAGGCACAAGAGGGACCCCAAGTGCTTGCTTGGGACCAGAACACAGGACCCCTTCTGCAGACTGTCGCTTGGCCCCCACATGTCCTAGGGAGGGGTTCAAGGGGAAGCTGCCTCACCCCAGGTCCCATCTGAGGGCCAGACCAGGCCCACACTCTCGCCATGCCTCGGAGCCCCATCTCCAAAGACGCTGCAGTCAAGAGCGTCCGAGGGCGGCCTGTGAGCACCCCAGTCCTGTGGGCTCCGCTTCGTGCAATCACCGGGGTCCAGCGTGTGGAGAAGCAGTTTAATCACGCAGGGTGGCTGTGACAGGTGTGACTGTCAATGGCTTGTGGAAGAAAAGGTGAGGTCACGATGAATATTTACAGTTACTAAAGGTAATTTTCCTAAGTTATCCACAAATAGAAGTATATATATATTTATATTTATATATATAGTGTGTAGTTAATTAGATGCTCTATCAAAGGAAAGCAAAAATCTACAGCTTCCTCCCCCTAGCTGCTGTTGCTGTCCATCACAGGGCCCTTCAGAGGCACACAGCGTGGCACCTGTGTCCTCTGCCTGTGGCCGGGGGAGTCTGGGGGTGTGGAGGCCCCTGCGGGCACCCACATCCATGGGTGCCTGTGGACAGAGCTGCTCCTCGGGCTGGCTCCTGTCACGTTTGGGATGCCAGCCCAGCCTCCCGGCCTCCAGGGGCCAGGTCAGTCACGGGCCTCTGGCTTCTGCGGCACAGGCAAAGGTCAAGTGCAATCCCGGCCCCAGGTGTGCGCTGCCCAGGCCCCTGCCCGCAAGGGCGCCCTCTAGTGCTGGCTTGGGAGAGTGCATCCCTGGTGCTCAGTGAAATGAACGGGTGGAGGGAGGGAGGAAGAAGCAATGTCCCCCATTCCACCCCACCCTAAGTGATGGATCTGAGGAGGGAAGCCTGCTGGCGTCTCGCCTGGGCTGGTTTTAGCCCTCTGCCAGCTGGTCCACTTTCCTGGAGGCCAAACGTCTTGGCTATTTCCCAAGGCAGCTTGGAGGGGCCCCCTGTCCCGGGGAGCCACCTTCAGCTTCTACTGGAGGGGGAAGGAATCTCAGGCAGCGGGCCCTCCCCCCTGGGTGCACCCTGGCCGTCCCCATGCGGGGCAGCGGGCAAGTTATTTGTAGGGCCGCAGGAACCGGGACACTTTGGAGCGTAGCAGTTTGATGAAGGACCGGGGAAACATCTCCTTGGACTCCTGGGCTGTGTACTTGAAGTAGTTCTGGGGGTGTGCCAGCACGTCAAAGAGGGCCTTGATCAGCTTCTTGTCCTGTGAGACACGGTGAGGGAGGCACTGCCTTTAACGTCCGGGGCCTGGGAGTGTCTGCCAGGCTGCTAAGAGGCCGGGCCGTCTTCCCCAGGTCTGCCTTCTCCTCTCCATCACCACCCTCCTTCCCATGTTTTTCTGGGAGGCGGGATACATGGATCCCCATCCAGTAAAGAAACTCACTTTCAAAATTTCCTGGTGATTCTCTGAGGCGTATAACCGTCCATCTCGAACAATATCTTCTATCAATTGCTGGTAATCCTCTGGGAAGAAAGGAAGGTGTGGGCTGGAGATCCCGCCTGCTTCCCACTCACCTTTAGCCTCTGCCCCTCCCTGGCTCCAGCCTCAGGATCAGGCTTAGGCCCAGTGCAGCTCTGCTTCTGTATCTGCAGTTCCCTCCACCCTGCAGCCTTGGAGTCTGGCTGCCCAGAAAACTGTTCAGCCTTCAAACCCTGTGTGGGCTGAAACCTGCAGACATCACCAACCGCTCCCTCATCCGTCCACTCTGTACCCCTTGCCTTTACATGCCTCATCTGCATCTGGTCTCCTACACAGGCTGGAGCTCCCTGAGGGGAGGGCTGGGCGCCTGGTGTGGCTGTGACAAGATGGTCCTGCCTTACCATCATAGGTGACGTAGGGCACTTGGAACCCTTTGCCGCTGTTGCCTTCATTGGATTTGAACTGGATCCAGAGCTTGCGGGAGCGGGAGGTGAAGGCGATGGGCCTCTCGTACGTCTGGCAGGTCTCATAGGTGGTGATAGACGTAGGGGAGGCTGTGGGATGCCGCGAGCTGAGCTGCCAGCGGATATGGAGCCCCTCACCTGGCCCCTGCCCTCCTGCTGCAGGCCACTGTCTCTCCCCATGGTCGGCCTCCCAGCCGCCACGTGAGATAAGGTTCCCCAAGTGCTCTAAGCTCTTGCATCTCGCGTTTGTTCCCTCTGCCTTAAATGTCTTTCTCACCTTCTCCTGCACAGTTCCTACTCATCCCTCTGAGAGCCGTTTCTGTGCCCCCTCCTTCAGGGAGCCTCCCTGACTGCTCCACCCTGTTCTGCCCTGCTCTGGTGAAGCCCCTGTCACAGTCCCTCTCTGTCAGACTGTCACTGTCTCCCTCCAGCTGCACGAGATCGGGGCTCATGCCTGCACCCAGAGCAGAGCTGAGCCAGAGCAGAGGCTCAGGGAAGGTGCAGGACACGAGCCAGCCGAGGTGTGCTGGGGCTGGGGGTCAGATCTGGGAAGGCCTCGGGTGGCCCACCTCCCCTTCTGTGAGCAAATGAAAGGGGTGAGTCCCCTGACCCTGGGGTGCCTGGGACTGGCCAAAGGTTGCCTGCCTCCTCCCTGCTCCCCGGGCAGCCTTCCTGAGGCAGCCTGGGCAGGAGAGGTGGCCTTCCAGAGAGAGTAGAGCTGGTGACAGGAACGGGTGGGGGGGATGCAGGGATTTGAACTGGTTCGTTCTTGTTTCAACCCCTGCTGAGAATTTGCTTGTCCACCACAGATACACTGAATCAGAAGTTTGACAAGATCCCGGGTGGTTCTTCTGTATGACAGATACATTTTGAGACCCACTGCTCTGCTAGTGGTTCTCAGAACTGGTCCCAACCAGCAGTATTAGCATCCATTGGGAACTTGTAGAAACGTAGATTCTCAGCAGGGGTACCGATTGGTTCAAAGCCCTGGAACGGTGATCCTGGACTGCTCTGACCTGCTGTGTGACCCTGGGCAGGAGCTTGCCCTCTCTGGTCTATCCTCCTGTTTGCACATTGGATGTTCCAGCTCATGGGCTACTCTGAGGTCATACCCGACATGGCAAGAAGAAGGCCACGCCTGCCGGGTACCGGGCTCTGAGACCTATCCCGAGACGAGGGGCTAGATGAGCACTGTGACTTTGTGTGTGCGTGTTCCTTGCCTTCTTCCTCTGACATTGACTTGGAGCTCCCTACCGGCCCCACAGCCCTGCAACAGCAGTGAGGTCCCCACGGCCCAGGGCACTGTTGGGGTCTGACCAGGTCCCTGAGGCAACTCAGGTGCTTCCCCATTTTTCTGGCTGCCATAGGTCTGTGGGTGCACACCTGCCTGCAGGTACATGTGGGCGTGGCTGCTGCTGTCACTTTATATCCCTCCCTCATCTGCAGCCTCACAGGGAGTCCCCGATGAAGGGGGTGACGAGCCAGAAGTCTGGGGTTCAAGGAGGGGAAGGGACTGGCAGTAATGGGGAGAGTCTGGGACAATCTGATCCTGGGGAATCTGGTGTGTACATGGGTGGGCTGGGCCCTCATACCCCCAAGCCTCGGGGAAGGGGAGAAGGCCCTGTGGCATTGGGGTTATTCCTGGGGGTTGTGCTAGGGATGGGGGTCAGGGACAGTGGGGGCGGCTCTGCAGCTGGTAGGACGACCAGGATGAGAGGCTGGGTGTGGCCAGTTGAGCCCTGACTGGGCACTGACCCCATGCTTGGGGTGCCCCTGAGCTTTCAGGACCTTTCTGCAGAGCTCCGAGAAGCCCAGCTTTCTGGAATCACGCACGGTAAGCCCTGGATTACCCGGCGTGGTGACTTGCCCCCTCTGAGTTCAGGGGACAACCAGGAGGGATGGGAGGCCGAGGCCATGCCTGGCTCTGCCCTCCCCTCCCCCTGCCTGGCACGCACCGCTCTTCCTCATGACGAGCACGTCTCCACACTCGTCCTCGATGGGCAGGAAGATCTCGGGGACCACGATGAGGATCCGGCGCTTGGGAGGCGGTGAGATGTACCACACGCACTCAGCATTGGCCGGGTAGTCACCAGGGTAGTTGGGGGACTCGATGTAGCCCGTGTAGTCGCCAAGTTCGCCCCCGCAGTGCTGGTCTGTAGGCAGTGGGGCGCGCGGGCTGGTCAGGGCAGGCTCTCCTGTGTGCTCCTTGGCCTGTCTCCACCTGGGCCCCCGTCTGGGCCCTCAGAGGCCCTGACAGTGGAAGCCAGCCAGGCCTGAGCCAGCCTCCTCCTGGCCTCTCAGTGGAAGCACAGGCCCCCCATCCCTCCGCTTGCTCTCTGAGCGCCTCCTTCTCACTGGGCACCTCTGCCTGACTGAGGCCCATCCTCCGTCTGTAGCTGAGCCTTGCCCAGGCATCCCTCCTGGGTCCCCCAGCCTCTGGCAGGCCCTCTCGCTGCCCCTGTGGGCTGTCTGCCCCCACCTGCCCCTTGCCTGAACTCGGGTCTCAGCCAAGTCTCGAGTGTGAAAACCCAAGTGAACCCCACTGACCCTTTCTCCTCGTTTATTCCTCTGCCCACTCAGTTACTCAACATTTTCTGGAACCAGCTAGGTGCCAGGCAGGCCCTCCCACCCCCCGACTACGAAAGGCAGGAAGGGACATAAAGGGAAAAAGCAACAACTGAGCAACACAGTAAGAAAAACTGAGGAGAAAACCGTCTTCTTCCCACTGCCTCGCCTCTGAGGCCAAATGTGACGTTTTTATGAGATTAGGAGGCCTAGTGGTGCAGTGGTTAAGAGCTACGGCGAGAAACTACAGCTGCTAACCAAAAGGTCAGCAGTTCGAATCTACCAGCTGCTCCTTGGAAACCCTAAGGGGCAGTTCTACTCTGTCCTATAGGGTCGCTAGGAGTCGGAATCAACGTGACGGCAATGGGTTAGTCTTAAACTTACAAATGAAATCATCTTAGGTCTGCAAAGAGAATTGAAGGCAAGTATTGGATGTATGTAATTTCCCCACAAGTCTTCATTTTAAAACCCTCTTCTCACTTCAAGATTCCTGGGAAATGTTTCATTTCTGCTTTTAGCGTTCTAACAGCTCTCCTCCCATCTGGCTTCCCGTTATCTACTCGTTGTTATTAGGCGCCATAGAGTTGATTCTGACTCATAGTGACACCATGTGACAGTGAAGAACTGCCCCACAGGGTTTTCAAGGCTGTAATCTTTATAGGGGCAGGTTTCCAAGTCTTTCTTCCACAGAGCTACTGGCTGGATTTGAACTGCTAACCTTTTGGTTAGCAACCGAGCCCTTAACTGCTGCACCACCAGGGCTCCTTTTTAGAACATTGAAAACCATGTACCTACTGAGCACCACCGCTGAGTTTGCTCTTCTAACCCAGGAACACAGAGAAGTGGGGGGCACGTGCTCAGCCCAGGACAGCCCTGGACACAGGGGACCGACTCCCAGTTCCTGGATTAAGTTCTTTTCATTAAGTCCAGGCTGTCCCAAATATCACCAGGAACCCAGGAAAGGGATAACTGAGTGGATGAAAATTAATAGTTGTTAGGTGCCATCGAGTTGGTTCCGACTCATAGTGACCCCAGGTACAACAGAACGAAACACTGCCCAGTCCTGTGCCATCCTCACGATCATTATGCTTGAGCCCGCTGTGTCAATCCATCTCGTCGAGGGTCTTCCTCTTTTTCGCTGACCCTCTACTTTACCAAGCGTGGTGTCCTTCTCCAGGGACTGATTCCTCCTGACACCATGTCCAAAGTATGTGAGACGAAGTGTCGCCATCGTTGCTTCTAAGGAGCACTCTGACTGTATTTCTTCCAAGATAGATTTGTTCGTTCTTTTGGCAGTCCATGGTGTATTCAGTATTCTTTGCCAACACCATAATTCAAAGGCATCAGTTCTTCTTTGGTTTTCTTTATTCACTGTCCAGCTTTCACATGCATGTGATGTGATTGAAAATACCATGGCTTGGGTCAGGCGCACCTTAGTCTTCAAGGTGACATCTTTGCTCTTCAACACTTTAAAAAGGTCCTTTGCAGCAGATTTGCCCAATGCAATGCGTCGATTGATTTCCTGACTATTGCTTCCATGGGTGTTGATTGTGGATCCAAGTAAAATGAAATCCTTGACAACTTCAATCTTTTCTCCGTTTATCATGATGTTGCTCATCGGTCCAGTTGTGAGGATTTTTGTTTTCTTTATGTTGAGGTGTAATCCATACTGAAGGCTGTGGTCTTTGGTCTCCATTACTAAGTGGTTCAAGTCCTCTTCACTTTCAGCAAGCAAGGTTGTGTCATTCACATAACGCGGGTTGTTAATGAGTCTTCCTCCAATCTTGATGCCCTGTTCTTCTTCATATAGTCCAGCTTCTCGGATTATTTGCTCAGCATACAGATTGAATAGGCATGGTGAAAGGATACAACCCTGATACACACCTTTCCTGACTTTAAACCACGCAGTATCCCCTTGTTCTGTTGGAGTGACTGCCTCTTGATCTATGTACAGGTTCCGCATGAACACAATTAAGTGTTCTGGAATTCCCATTCTTTGCAGTGTTATCCATAATTTGTTATGATCCACACAGTCGAAGGCCTTTGCATAGTCAACAAAACTGAAAGTATGCCCTAAAGAACTTTGAAAAATGAATAAAAAATACCCAAAGTGAGCACAGCAGCCAACACCCTCTTTGGTATGCCCGAGTGACTTGCTACCCAAGAACTAGGGATATTCTCTCCTTTGCTGTCCAGGCTGCCTTTGGCTAAGCTCAGCTGCTTAGTCAGCCTTGCTTCCTCGTTGCCCCCCACACCTGTACACACTCATCAGACGCCTCCCAGGTGCTCTAGGTTGTCGTCTTGTTCCCACTGTGTGCGCCTGCATGAGCCCAGGCCTGGTGCTCAGCGGCCTCGCCCCAGCCTTCCGCTCCCACGCCCCTCCCCCTGAAGGAGTCCAGAGCAGGCCTGGCCTGGCCAAGAGGCTCAGTGGTGTCTGTGTGGGACTGGGATGGATGGAGTTGCCACCAGTAGGAGAGCCACACCCTTCCAGGGACAGGCCTCAGGTAGCACTGGGCTGTCAGGCTCACGGTGGGTGTGGGCTCCAGGGTGTCTGCTGAGTGGATGTGACTGGCAGGGAGGTCAGATTCTGCCCCGGCCCCTCCCCGCCCCACTGTGGGCAAGAGCAGCACCTACTTTTGCAGTGGGTGACGTTGGTGGAGCCATCGAAGTCGGTGCTGGTGTTGCCAGGACAGGTGATGCAGTGGTTCTGGCCAAACTCGGGCTGGTAGGTGCCGACGGGGCAGCGTATGCAGCGGTGGGTGCTGGTGTTGTAGTGGTGGCCGGGTGAGCAGTGCACTGCGGTGGAGGGGGGTACAGTGGGAACAAGTTGGGGGACCACCTCCCCAGGGACTCTGTGCCCCTGGGTCTGTCTCGGCTTGGAGTTCCCGGCCCTTCCCCACTGGCCTGTGACTCCTGCCACTGCCAATCCAGCACACAGCCTGTCCCCTAGCCCCCTGGCCCCGTCACCCCTTTGCACCTTCACCCCTTCGCCCAATATGACCTGAGTGCTGCCATGGGGACCCAGCAGTGAGAGAGACAGACACATTGTGGATCCAGGTGCCCTGGGAGAGGTTGTCTGAGGTGGTGATAAGTGGTGCACCGGTGGTGGTAAGAGGCGGGTGTGGAGGAGTTTTGAGAAGAGCCCTCAGGAGCGAGGGAGCTGGCCCCAGGCTGGCTGAGGGCAGGGAGGGAAAGCACAGGCCCTGGCTGGGGCGGGTGGTTTCAGGAGCAGGAGAGAGACAGCTGGAGCTGGGGCGAGGGTCCAGGCCGGCAGGAGGCAGAGGCCATAGGCAAGGTGGCGCAGGGCCGAAGGGAGGACTGTGCTTTCTTCTGGACGAGAGGCTACATCTGCCTTTCCTTCTTGCAGGCCCCCCTGTGAGTGGCTGCGAGGGGAAGCAGGCTGGGTGGAGGACCCCGTCACATGGTCCAGTGGAAGATGGTGTGGCCTGGGTCAGGGCAGCGGTGAGAGTGGTAAGATGTCCCTGAAATCTGGATCTGTTTAGAAGGTGGGGCTGACAGGGGCTGCTGACAGACTGCAGGGGGGGTGAGAAAGAAAGAGGGTCAGGGTGACCCCGAGATTTCTGGTCGGAACAATTGGCAGGATTGGGACTGGGGGTAGGCGTGGACAGAGGTCAGAGAGTAGGCATGGGGACAGGGGGGTAGGGGTGGGGATGTCTTGCCACCACCCTTCAAGACGTGGTTTTAATGCCTCCAGTTCTGAGATGCCGTCCTCAAGTGCCCTGACCCAGCTGGCAGCTCCCGTGTGGTGCTCCCCGCCACCTCTTCCTCTCCATTCCCAGCCCCTTCTGGGCGGCTCCCTGTTGTCCCTTCCTATGGTGTGATACTGTGCTGTCACCAATGTCCCCCACCTGACACTCTAGGCTCCTTCTCTGGGAAGGCCCTCCTCGGAGGTTAGCCAAGGGAGTAAATGAGAGGTATTCCAGGACCGGTCCTCACTGTGTGTGTGTGCGTGTGTGATGTGTGTGAGTGTGTGTGTGAGTGAGTGTATGTGTGAGAGTGAGTTGGTGTGTGTGTGAGAGCTTGTGTGAATGTCTGAGTGTGAGTTGGTGTGCAAGAGTGTATGAGTGTATTGTGTTAGTGCATGTGTGAGTGTGAGCTGGTACATGTGACGGTGTGTGAGCATGCGTGAGTGTGTGAGCACATGTGTGTGCACGCACACAGAAGAATGCAGTGTGCTCACCTCTGGTCTCACAGTCCTGGAAGGAGGTGGCGCTCTCGAGCTTGGTGAGCAGCCCCCCTCCGCAGGGGAAGCAGCCGGTGCGTCCAGGCTCAGGCTGGTACGTGCCCAGGGGGCAGGCCTGGCAGGGCTTGAAGCCGTCTGTGGAGAAGAAGCCGGCAGAGCACTGGCCTGGAAGTCAGAGGTCATGGCTCAGGCCCGCAGGGGAGGACGTGCAGTCACCAAGGCTGTGGGGGCCCAGGCCTGCTCTCAGCCCTGGCCTGTCCCTGGAGAAGGCACAGAGGCGGCCAGGGCTGGGGGACACTGGCCTAGGTGGCAGGAGGCCTGGCCCCCCAGTTGGGATACTGCCTTAGCCAAGCCTGGCTTTCTGTCTCCCACCAGCTGGAAGGGCCTCAGACGAGGCCTTGCTGCTGTGCCAGGACGCGCAGACCCCGTGGAGTGTAAGGGCATTTAGAGGGGCTCTCCACAGGGGGCAGGCCACACATGTGTCTTCACAGGGGGTCCCGGGGCAGCTGAGGCTGGCCCAGGGCTGACCACTGCCCTGTCCATTTGCAGGGCTAGCTCAGAGCAGAGGGAGGAGGGCCTGTGAGGCCCCCAAGGGCATGGCTGGGGCAAAGGGACAGGGCAACAGCACAGCCGGTTTCAGCTCCACATAAACAACGTTCTAACATTCTAGCGGAAGGTTAGGATGCAGAGGGTGCTCTGATGCCGAGTGAGGGGTGTGCTTTGTGCTCTCGTGGCCCAGACCCTGAATTCTGGGCTTCTAAAGTGGTTAAGAGTTCAGTTGCTAACCAGAAGGTTGGCAGTTTGAATCCGCCAGGCGCTCCTTGGAAACTCTATGGAGCAGTTCCACTCTGTCCTATAGGGTTGCTGTGAGTTGGAATCGACTCAATGGGGATGGGTTTGGTTTTTTTGGAACCATGATGATGCTCCCACCAGTGGCCACCCTGTGCTTTCCATGGTCACCATTCCTCCCTGGGGTGGAGGCCACACTCCTTGCGAGGGTGTGGGCCAGGGGTCACCCGCCAGCCTGCAGAGTCTCAGGACTGGGCTCTGATCTCTTCTGTCAGAGAGCAGGGCAGGGGGCAGATCCTGTAGAAGTCCCCACTGCCCTAAGGACCCACCCCGCCCTCACAGGTGCCCGCATTCCTCAGGATGGTGAGCTTCGTCCCATCCGCTCCCTTGGGTGATGCCACAGAGTGCAAGGAGGAAGGCTGATGAGGTGGCTATGCACCCATTTCACAGATCAGGTGAAGCAAGACAGGAAAAGCTCTTTGCAAACCAAATTGTGCTCGGTGAAGTGAAAAGGGATTTGCAACCCCCCCTACAGGACAAACTGTAAAGCTCTTTGTGTCCAGCAGAGTTCTTGCCCAAGTACACTGCATACTCCACGAACCAATTTGAAGATGATGGTGTGCTCCATAAAATGTAAAATGTGTGGTCAACCAGAAGGCATGTGTGCACCTCTGTTATCTACCGCCAGTTACCTGTGAACGAGAGTACTTGTACACTGGAAGATCCTTTCCAACCTGCACGGTGTGACTTTTACAAGTCCTCTAAATGAATACAGTGCTGTGTTAACTAGTGCATGGTGACCTGTGTGTGTGCGTGTGCGCGTGTGTGTGTGCGCGTGTGGGGGGGCTTTGGCAGCTATGGTATACTAACTGCAGTGTCCTCTGAGCCACACGGGGGGCTTTGGTATCTGTCATGTACTCTAAAAGCAGTGGTTGCACTGAGCTTGTGAGATGCTTTGGGAACAGCAAAGAGCTTCACCAAATACAACGTGCTACAATCATGTGGGGCACCTGGGCCTTTGCTTTGGGGGCCTCAGTGGAGACGGCAGCCCCAACCCCCCTCTCGCCTTTTTCCAGGGTGGGCCCACACTCGCCTCCACACTCGGACACGTTGCGGGCACCTGGCAGGCCAAGCCCGTGGTTGCTGGGGCACGGCGTGCAGCTGAGCTGGCCGTCCACGTCCTGGTAGGTCCCCGGTGTGCAGGGCATGCACTGGCTGTGCTCGCCACCAAAGTAGGTGCCAGGCTCACAGCTCACTGCAGAGGCAGAGGGAAGGGGTGTTGGGGGGCGGAGAATGGGGGCCGGGCATTCTGTCTGCTGGGTGCCACAGCCTGGGGCTCTGGTACAGCTATGGTGCAGGCCTCATTCCTGGTGCTTAGAGGGCACAGATAGGCCCCAGGCCTGTCCCAGAAGAGTCAGGACTAGGAACCAGGCTGCAGACACCTGTGAGCACCCTGGAGGCCTGACCCTGGTCTCTTCCCTCTTCTCTGCTGCCCTTCTCAGGGTCCTCCAAGAACCTCTGCCTCAGCCAGTGCTCCTTGGGGCTCTACCTGGACTTCTGTTCTCGCTCTGGTGATGCCAGACATGGACAGCTTCCCATCCTGCCTCCAGCCCCAACCTCCCGGCCTGTCTATCAAACTGCCTCCTGGGTGTCTCCACCTGGCATTCCACAGTCAACTCATCCAGAACTGAGCCGACTTTCCTCCCCTCTCCTCCTCTCCCTTTCCACCCGAGGACACGGACAGTATGGGGAGGCCTGGGAGGCACACAGAGGCATGGGCAGAAGGGCCTGGTGGTTAAGGGAGCGAGGCCATAAGGGGATTGATTGGGGTGGGGGGCTGAAGAGAGAGTCATTTGTGCTTGGGAGACCGGTTACATTGAGCAAATAAGTAAATGGATGAGTAAACAAGTAAACTTAGTGAGCAAGTAAGTAAGCTTACTGAGTAAGTAAATTATGGAGAAAGGGAGCAAAATTTCTCACTGCTGGAGAAAATATTTACAAACATGTTTTGGGGATGGTTACAAAGAACCCTGAGGTATTGAATTGGAATTGGGGGTACTGATGTGAACTCATGGTTTTGCAACACACACAGCTATAGAAAGAACATAGATGGATATGTGCGTGTGCCTGTGCGTATACACAGATCTGTATGTACATTTCTTAGCTCTGTCCACTGACAGTCCTAGAAGCAATGATAGCTCAGTAGCAATGAGCACCCAGAGCACCCAGATATTGGTGTCTACATACCATCCTCTTTTAAAAGGACCCGGGGCCCTTGGAAATCTGGCAGATTCCAGGGCCTGGGGCAGGGAAAGTATAAGTTGAGTCTGAAACATCTTGTAGTGCCAGAAAACAAGGAAATCTTCAACGAATGATGGGGACATGTCAAAAGGACACAGGAAGCCAGCTTGTTGGGGAGGCCAATGGCTAAATCAGGGACAAGCTGGGCATCAAACTAATAGGAATGGTTCATAACCCAATCCGTATAAGAGGAATTGGCTGACATACCTCTTCCTTTGGGAAACCTCCTCCAACCACAGCCCACCCTGGGCAGGAGGCCGCTCATGCCCCTCACCCCACCCCCCACCGTGGCCTTATCACCCTGCAGCCTCTCATATGAAAAACGCAGCCAGAGAGCCCTGCCCAGGGCCTGATGCCAGGAGTAGCTCTCCGAAGGGCAGCTCTTGCTATGAGTACTTCTGTTCTTCTCTCTGGTGGGCCTTTCTCATGCCCGCGTGTCTTTCTGTCCCCTCCCCACATGTCTGTCTTCCCTGTGTGCCCACTGCTGCTCACCTGGGTACATGTGGAAGGAAGGACAGACAACATTTGCCAAGTCCACCTTGGAGTGGCCATGGGCAGGGACTTACCACACTTGCCATCCTGTGGCACCTGGCCTGTGCTGCACGCCCCCTGCCCCTCCATGGCCTTGGCCGGCCGCTGAGCCACTTCGTACTCAGTATCTGAGACCTGGACATAGAACTGCTGCCGGCTGATGGATTTTCGGAGGGTCTTGATGGCTGCCTGCAGGCTTTGCTCTGCTCGCTTCCGCAGGCAGTCCGCCTTACAGGTGTCTGCGGGGGCGGGGGAGGCCGAAAGAGTAACCACAGGCATGACAGCCCCAACCCTGCTAGGAATGGCCACTCATGGAGAACGTCCCTGTGCCTGGCCTGGCTGGGCCTCCACTGGTTACCTCACCCCATCCTCACAGCAACCCCAGGGTGAGGGGCCACTGCCATGCCCATCTGACAGATGAGGAGACTAAGACTTGGAGAGGTGTGACCTGAGGGCTGAGTATACACCCAGGCCTCTGCCCACCACATCACATCATCTTCCTGGGGCACAACCCACTGAGCAGGGACTTCTCCCAACCACTCTGACACTGCTCTGAGGAAGATGTCCAGCTTTCTGGCTGGAACCCTAAGCCTCTCACAGTCTGGCTCCTGTCTGCCTTGCCAACCTCAAGCCCCAACACTCTGACCTCACTGTCAACTCCACTTTCAGCCATGCTGCCCCAGTCACTGTTCCCTGACCTCTGTGCCTTCGTGCATGCTATTTCCTCTGCTTGAATGTCATTCCCTGCCATCTTCTCCACCCGATGAACTTTGACTTCAAGCCCTGATTCAAGGGGCGCCTCTTCTGGGAAGTCTTCCCCGGCCCTATGCTGGGGAGACCTCAGCTCTGTGTCTGTTTGTCCCCAGGCCTCCCCCTCTGATGTCTCCTTGTCACTGGATAGTCTGTGTCCACGTCTACCTCCCCCTGGCCAGGGAGCCCGGCCATGGCAGGGACCACAGCCTGGTGCCCTCTTCCTGCGCACCCAGCTCAGGGCTGGGCACACACAGTACACATTTGCTACAGATCTCAGCTCCTTTGTCACACTGAAAACTCATTTGCAGCTGAGTGGGAAGTGCTGGTGTGGAGTACGGCCAGCGTTCCAAGCGCCTGTCTGGAACCTACGAGGGACAGGTCCTTGGCTTGACCTTTCGAGGAGGCTGCAGGCATTATCCCTTGCAGGTCCTGGTGACAGCACTGAGGGCTTGGGGCTGGCTGTCTCTTTGATCCCTTGAGCCCTCTCCTCTCCTTGCCCCTGGGCCACCTCTTCCATCTTGGGCTCCAGGCTGCTGTTTGGGTCCCCTCGCTCGCCTGGCCGGCCTCTGCCCCCAGTAGCTGTGGCTGGGCTGGGAGCCATCAGCAGGCTGGTGAGGGAGCCCCTGACCCACCTGAGGCCTCCTCCATCCTTGTCTCCACCTCAAACTCTGCCGTGATGTGGGACACCTCCTTGGACGGGGACTTGCGGCCACGACGCCTCTTCTTGGAGGAGTCACACTTGAGGGTCACGAAGGTCACGTGGCAATTGTCTGGAAAAGGGAAGGGACCACTGTGGTGTGGAAAGGTGGCAGGGGACAGGGAGCAGACATCTACCTAGCCCTGGACACATAGACATCGGCAAGGGGCCCGCCTTGCCTAGTAGTCCTTGGTGCAGATGGGGAAACTGAGGCTGGAGGAGGCCAGGGCCGGCCCAAGATCTCAGGAGGAGTGGGTGGCTGGGCCCACACGCTGCTGTACACCGGGCACCTGGCGCCTATCTGCTGAGGAGGTTATGCAGCAGCTGTGGGCTTGCAGAGGGCCTGGCCCACAGACTTGGACCCCAGGCCAGGTCTGCTGAGGGCTGAGAGTTTTGTCAGGTTTGAGAAGAAATCCTAAGGTCTTCCGGAATCTTCAGAGAAACAGGGCTGGGATGCTTCCCCTGGGCCCTTCCCCTGGCCTGGAATGTCCTCGGCCCCCTTCAGTCACTCAGGCGTCGCTGAGTGTGCCCTATAAACCGCCCACTTACACGGCAGGCTGCTGAGCCTAGGCAAGCAGGGACAGTGGACCCCAGGGGTGCTGGGTCACCCCCTTTCCACCTCAGTGCTGGCCTTACGTCCAAAGCGACACCACTGCTGTCTACAGCGAGCCAGGCAGGGTACTGGGGTTATGGGACCATGGTGGGGAGGGCACAGGGCCCCATCCTTGGAAACTCACTTCCCAGGTCTGGGGGAGGCCCCCTCCCTGTGTGGGCTGGCACCAGGGTGGCCACTCACCCAGCAGTGGCTGCCGCGGCGCCTCCTTTGCTCGCTCGCGGCTGCGTGGCCGGAGGTGGCACTTGGCATCTCTGATCTTGAAGCGGGCCTTCTGCTTGATGGGGGGCACTGGGGCATCTGGGAAAAGCCAAAATTCCCCCAGGTGGTGGCCCCTCCTGTGGGCAAGGAGGTGGTGGGGGACGGGGGCTGCCGTAGGGAGTGTCTGAGTTGGGGGGTGGGGTGACCGGGGACAGATGTATGGGGAGCTGAGCCATGGCATGGGGTCACTCTGCCCCAACAGCTCTCCGCGGGGTGGGAGAGGTGCCCCTGCCCCATCTCTCTCCCCGCAAGGCCTGAAAAAGGTGAAAGTGGGGTCAAGTTCAAGCCCAGGAGCAGCACAGCCAGGGAGGGGTCTTCTGTGAGGAGAAAATGAATGCCTCTCAGCCCCTTGCCCATCACCAAGGCAGTAAACAAGGCTCACACTTTTAGGAAAGGGGTCCGCCAGGAGAGAAAGGGAAACAAGGAAGGGAATGGGATTTGAAATACTGTACGAAACAACCAAACCCAACTCATAGCAACTCTACACTATAGATGCCCAGAAACACAGACCCCGGACTAAAGAATCCTACGATCAGTTCATGCACACATAAAGTGTATACGCATGCCACCCTGGTAAGGAATGCAGCACCCTGGAGAAGAAAACTGCTGGAGACACACCCCCTCTCCTAAGCCGGGGCAGCAGGCTGTGCCCTGCTGACTGAGACCCGCCACAGTGCTAGCCTCCCCAGATCTCCCCATGCCTCACCCTTCTGGGTAGAGTCAGGGGAACTCAGGTGACAGGAGACGCTAGAACCTAGCGGCCACATCAGATGTGGCTCACTCTGTGACACACAGCACCCATGGACTCAGGGCATCTTGGTGCCCCTGAACCTCACAGCTGGAAGGGCCTTCCCACGGTCCATGGCCCTGGGCTGGGACTCGGCCTGCAGCCTGCTGCCTTCCAGGTCCTGGCCCTGCTTGTAGCTCCCCAGGACCTGTGTTTGGACCTCCCTCTCTCTCCAGCAAGGAACAACGTCAAAGAGTCACCCAGGTCTGGATGGCATGGACAGGCCAAGGGGTTACCTGAGCAGCTGGGCTCGGAGCTGGAGGAAGTGCCGTTGCGCTTCTGTGACGTCTTGGCCTGGAGAGCTGGGACACCGCAGCTCAGGATGTAGCTGTCCTCCGAGTCTGCAGAGGGGCCGGTGGGTAAGGTAGGCCTGGGGGCACTTCTTTTCCAGGCCCCCAGGTCCCTGGGGCCTCAGAGGAGTCTCTGAATGAGATGCAAGTCAGGACTGACCCTTCGTCCATACCTTTCTGCTACTCGGCCACAGAGTAAGGGCTGGGCAGGAAGGAGCCCACTGAATCTACTTTGGAGGACTCAGAGCCCCTCAGTGAGGTAGGCCAGGGTGGGCCCCTAGTTCTCAGGCTGAGCTCTCTCCTGGAGAGCAGCTGGACCCTGGGGGAAGAGGCCCCTGCCCAACCTCCCACCCCAGCCAGCCTCAGGTTACCTGGCATGAAGAGTGTGTGGGCCGGGCAGGAGAGGAGGCAGTTGTCTGCACCGCCCATCTTGCTACAGGACAGCTGGGCCGGGGGCAAGGCCTTAGCCCGTGAAAGGCACTTGCCTGTCTCTGAGGAGAAGGAAGACACAGAGCAAGGGCTTGAGGGAGAGCAGGGTGGAGGCTTTTCCTGAATGTGGACCAGCTGGGATTCCCACTGCACCTCTCTCCTGGGGCCAGGCTGCCTTGGTGGGAAGTGGCCCAGAGATGGCAGAGCTCAGATCCATCTGGAGATGTGGGAACATGGACCTGAGAGCTGGTTTGCTCCCTCCTCCCCCTGAGACTCTAATCCAGGCGGGCAACTCCCCCAGGCCAGGCTCTCCAGAGCAGGTGCCCAACGGGAAACTGCTGGTTTAGATGACCTTCGACATATGGCTGAACATTTTCAAAAAGCCTCAGAAAGTAAATAATCTAGAAATAAAAATAAACTCACGGCTCTCCAGATGAAACATCTGGCCTCCTAAGTAAATACAAGACCAAAAGTCCCCTATCCCCATATGATGGCAAGCCTGTGGCTAAGAGAGGGTCACTGGAAGAATCAAGACTCCGTGTTTGTGGAGAAATAGAAGGACAAGTACCCATACATTTACAAGGGACACATTTAAAAAACAAACACCCACTGCCATCGAGTTGATTCTGACTCATAGTGACTCTACAGGACAGAGGAGAACTGCCCCATAGGGTTTCCAAGGCTGTAATCTTTAAGGGAGCAGACTGCCACATCTTTCTTCCATGGAGTGGTTGGTGGGTTTGAACTGTCGGCTTTTTGGTTGGTAGCCAAGTACTTTAACCGCTGTGCAACCAGATCCAACAATTCCCTACACTTTCTCTAAACCCCAAAGAGAATCAGCCAATAAATATAGACAACAACACGGCTGTCTTGTTCACATGGGGCCCCTTGTTGGAGAGGCAACCCACCTTGGGCCCTGAGCATCCTAGCATGTTCTTTCTGGGTACACCAAGAATGTAAACTCCTGCCTGCATTTCACCGGGCCATCTCAGGGTTGTGTTGCAGCGAGAAACCTCGAGGGACAAGATAACATCTCTGTCCAAAGAGCAGCCATGCTATTCATTCACTACAAAAGCAGTGAATCTCCCAAGCTCAGAAATCCCGACTTTGACACAAACCCGTGGTAGGTGCACCTGGGCCCCTCCACGTGGGCCCCTCCATGTCACTCCCATGGGACTTGGTGGGGGGCAAGGGGAACTGACGTAAACATGCTGTCATACTGCTTGCTGTGCTGTGAGGAATGAAGTCCTTTGTCTCTGACCCAGGAGACTTGTATCTTCTGCTGCATCCATGGAACAGTAACAGGTGAGCTTACTTAGCTTATAAGTAGGAGAAAATCTCAGACTCTGACTCCACCACATATACCATTATTTCCACTACCACAGAACATCAGATCCCTCCAAGTAAAGTTTAAATTGCCTAAAAAGCAAGATGGAAGGCAAACTGATTGATATGAAGCACAAAAAAAAAAAAAAAGAGAGAGAGAAGAGTAATTCTGCCTTTAAGTAAGAATGTCTCATTGTGCCAGAATGTGGATGAAGATGTTGTCGTCGTTAGGTGCCCTCGAGTCGCTTCCGACTCATAGCGACCCTATGCACAACAGAATGAAACACTGCCTGGTCCTGCGCCATCCTTACAGTCGTAGTTAAGCTTGAGCTGGATGAAGATAGCAAAAGGCAAATTTGAGAATGTACAGCTGTTGTGAGAATGGTCTGCCTCTACACGTCCCATCCAGGCTGCCTAAGTAAAGGCCTTGGGCCTAGAACATTCTCTGATAAGGAGGCTGGGAACTGGGTTGCCTTCTCTCTCCCAGTTCCTTCTCCTTATCGGAGAGGTTTCCCTTTGTTCTGGACACACAGTAACTTTCTCTGTCTCTTGCGCATGTGCAGGCACCATACCGCACCTGGCCAACACTACTTCTCTGTATGTTCTCAGTGGGGAGGAGATGGGGTTTCTCATACTCCAGCACAAGAGGGGGAACGTGCCAGATTGTAAGAGCTGGCCACGAGTTGTGGACTGAAGGGGAAACAGGCTTTATGAAGCTGAACATGAGTGCCCTCATGTGGTCTGCTAGTTCACTACAGTTTGCATTCTTATGTAAATCCCTGGCCTGTAGCCACTATTGTTCACCACCACTATAAACCCTCTGCCCTCCCACTGCAGGGCACAGAGATCTGCTTTGGTCCTGTGGCTTCGCAGGATTTGCCTCATCCGTAAACACCTTCGCTGCCATCCTGGTGTTGCCCGCCTCTTTTTTCTGTCTCTCGGCACCCTCCATTCTGGAGGCAAGTTTCAAGTTGCTGGTTCATGCCTGGACAAGAAGTTGTAGAAAGCTTGAGGGGAAGTGAACTTTCTTTGCTTTGGTTTACTAAAACCACTCAAGTATTGGGACTTTCTAACTATCTTTGGTTCTTTCCCAATTCCCTTTGGAACTGTTATCAGCAGACACTCTTCCTTCTCTGTGACCAAGCCCCTATACATGTAGTGGGGAGGGGTTGACTCTCCAAATAGAACTTCCAGGTAAAATATACTGACTCAGTGCCATTGAGTCAATTCTGACTCACAGCAAGTGTCATGGATTGAATTGTGTCCCCCAAAAATATGTGTATCAATTTGGCTAGGCCATGATTCCCAGTATTGTGTGACTGTCTACAACTTTGCCACCTGATGAGATTTTCCTTTGTGTTGTAAATTCTGCCTCTATGATGTTAATGAGGGGAGATGGGCAGCAGTTATGTTAATGAGGCAGGACTCAATCTGCGGGATTGGATTGTGTCTTGAGCCAGTTTCTTTTGGGATATAAAAGAGAGAAGTGAACAGAGACGGGGGACCTCCTATCACCAAGAAAGCAGTGCCGGGAGCAGAGCGCGTCTGTTGGATCTGGGGTTCCTGTGCACAGAAGCTCTCGGTCCAGGGGAAGGTTGATGACAGGGACATTCCTCCAGAGCCAATGGAGAGAGAAAGCCTTCCCCTGGAGCTGATGTTCTGAATTTGGACTTCTAGCCTACTAGACTATGAAAGAATAAACTTCGGTTTGTTAAAGCCACCCACTTGTGGCACTTCTGTTACAGCAGCACTAGATAACTAAGACAGCAAGCCTAAAGGACAGAGCAGAACTGTCCCGTAGGGTTTCCAAGGCTGTAATCTTTACAAAGGCAGACTGCCACATCCTTCTCCTGTGGAGCGGCTGATGTGACTGAACCTCCAACCTTTCAGTTAACAGCCAAGCACTTAACCATTGCACCACCAGGGCTTCTTAAAATATACTGCAGAGGGCTATTTTTAGAAGTTTCAGAAAATTCTCCTACACGTGATTCAAATTATAGCTGATAGAAACCTTCATATACCTGCACTATGTATGATTCAAAAACAGAATCCTTGGGGCAAAAACCTCCACAACACTGGTGGAATAAATGGAGCAGAGCCCGGAAAGAGTCCAGATTGAGTCTTCTCAGATTGCCACAAACTTTTCTTTTTGAACAAACATGCAAAGATTAGGCCAGCTCTAGGGGTATAAACACCATGACAAGCAGCAATGACCCATGTATCTCCTTGAACAAGCCAAGGCTTATTCTCCCTGCCTGAGAGCAACTGCAACCATTGCTAAATGAGATAAAACATTATTAGATCTTGTACTAGTTGTTGCTGTTGTTAGCTGCCATTGAGTCATCCCCGACTCATGGCGACTTCATGTTTAATATAACAAAACATTGCTCAGTCCTGTGCTCTCCTCACGATTGTTGGTATTTTGAGCCCATTGTTGTGGCTATTGTCAATCCACCTCGCTGAACGTTTCCCTTGTTTTTGCTGTCCCTTAACTTCACCAAATGGTATATCCTTTTCTAGTGATTGGTCCTTCCTGATGACAAGTCCAAACAAAGCGAGCCGAAGTCTTGTCATCCTTGCTTCTAAGGAGCATTCTGGTTGTATTTCTTCTAAGACTGGTTTGTTCATTCTTCTGGCAGTTCATGGTATATTCAATGTCCTTTGCCAACACAATTCAAATGCGTCAATTTTTCTCCTGTCTTCCTTTTTCATTGTCCAGCTTTTACATGCCTATGAGGTGATTGCAAAGACCAAGGCTTGGGTCAGGTGCACCTCAGTCATCAAAGTGACATCTTTGCTTTTTAAAACTTAAAAGAGGTCTTTTGAGCAAATTTGCCCAATGCTGTATGCTATTTGATTTTTTGGCTGCCGCTTCCATGGATATTGATCATTGACCAAGTAAAATGAAACTGTATTAGAATCACCTTTAAATCTCAGGATATCACATGCAATATGATTCCTATTGTGAACTGAAAGACATTTTTTTTTTCTGCTTTTCGATGAACTAATTATGGCGTCTTGTTACTTTCTCCTTCACATATTACCCTCAAGCAACTCTCTTACACCTTCCTGAAGGACAAACCCATTTTTGTGTTTCTTCAAAAGTGTTTATAACCAGAACAGACCTTTTGGACACTCCAGTACCAGATTCTGACTTAATGGTGTTTGTTGATGGTCTTATCTTAAAAATGAAGCTATCCTAAAATTTATATGGAAGTCCAAGGGGCCTAGAATAGCTAAAACAATCTTGAAAAAGAAGAACAAAGTTGGAGCACTCACCCTTCCCAATTTCAAAGCTTACTACAAAGCTACAGCAATCAAGACTGTGTGGTCCTGGCATAAAGACAGATAGAATTAAGTGTCTAGAAATAAACCTTCATGTTTATCATTGACTGATTTTTGACAAGGGTGCCGAGACAATCAGATGGAGGAAAGAATTGTCTTTTCAACAAATGATGCTGGCACAACTGGATATCTACATGCAAAAGAATGAGGTTGGACCCCTACCTCACACCGTACACAAAAATTAACTCGAAATGGATTAAAGACTTAAATAGCTAAAATTATAAAACTCTTAGATACAATACCTAAAGCACAAGCAACTAAACAAAAAAATAGATAAATTTTACTTAATCAAAATGAAAAGCTTTTGTGTTTCAAAGAACACCTTCAAGAAAGTGAGGGGAAGACAACTCACGAAATGGGAGAAAATATTTGAAAATCGTCTATCTTATAAGGGACTTGGATTTGTATCTAGAATATATAAAGAACTCTCACAACTCAGTAACAAAGGCAACTAACCTAATTAAAAAATGGACAAAGAATATGAATAGACATTTCTCCAAAGAAGATATACAAACAGCCAATAAGCCCATGAAAAAGATACTCAGTATCATTAGCCATCAGGGAAATGCCACAATGAAATGAGATCCCACTTTACACCCACTAGGATGGATATAATGAAAAAATCAGACTAGAAACAAGTATTGTTAAGATGTGGAAAAACTGGAACCCTCATATACTGGTGGGGACGTAAAATGGTGCAGCCGCTTTGGAAATCGGTTTGGTGTAATTCCTCAAAAGGTTAAACACAGAATTACCATATTATCCAGCAATCCCACTCTTAGGTATATACTTAAGAGAAATGAAAACATATGTCTACACAAAAACTTCTCCGTGAGTGTTCACAGCAGTATTACTCACAATAGCCCAAAAGTGGAAACAACCAAAATGCCCATCAACTGATGAACGGATCAACAAAATGTGATATAGCCACACAATGGAATATCATTTGGGCATAAAAAGGAATGGAGTACTGACATATGTTACAACATGGCTGAAATTTGAAAACATGCTAAGTGAAAAAAACAATTACAAAAAATCACGTATTTATACAAAAATGTCCAGAGTTGGCAAATCCATAGACAAAAGTAGATTAGTGGTTGACAGGGGTAGGCGGAGGGTGGGGAGTGGATTTGAGGGGAAATGGGGGGAGTGGCTGCTAATGATACATGGTTTCCTCTTGGGATAATGAAAATTCTAAAATTGACTGTGGTTGGATCAGTAAAACTACCAGCTGCCATTGACTCTGACTGATGGCGACCTCATGTGTGTCAGAGTAGAACTGTGTTCCATAGGGTTTTCAGGGTCCAATTTTTCTGAAGTGGATTGCCAGGCCTTTCTTCCGAGGTGCCTCTGGGTGGATTCAAGCTTGTAAACTTTCAGTTAGCAGCTAAGCGTGTTAACAGTTTTGCATAGTAGGTATCAGTTGCTGTTGAATCAGTTCCGACTCATGGTGGCTCGATGTGTTGCACAGTAGAACTGCGGTCTACAGGGTTTTCATGGCTCTGACTTTTGGCAGCAGACTGCCAGGCTTTTCTTCTGAAGCGCCTCTTGGTGAATCTGAACTGCCTACCCTTCAGTTAGTAGCTGAGCGCTTAACCGTTTGCCCCACCCAGGGCCTCCCGCATAGCAGGTAAAAAAAAAATTTTTTTTTTTTTTTTGTAGTCAGCACTTATTTGTGGAGCCAACGTGGTGGAATAGTGCAGAACTCAGCCTAGATGGGCCACAGCGCCTGGGCACACCGGCAAAAGGTGTGAACTCCACCCTCTCTAGGAGCTTCCTACCCCCATTGTGGGGCTGGGACCTGGGCAGCTGGAGGGTTTGCAGAGACAGATGGGTGTCTCCTGTCCAGGTGCCCCACAGTCCTTGCTCTGACTCTGCTGGGCACCATGCACCCACTCCCTGCACTGTTCACTCCCTCTGCAGGACAAGGGGAGCTGGAGGCAGTAAAGCCTCCACACTCCACTCCGTTTCCAGCCCCTTCTGAGACCCCACGGGGCCCCCGTGTCCCACAGCTCTGGCGGATCCCCAGAGCTTCATTTAGGTCCCTGTTCGGCCCTCCTGTGGATGCCTGGTTTTGCCGCTCTGGCAGGCTCTGGCAGGCTCTGGCAGACTCCAGGCTCTCGCAGACACCAAGCATGTGCTCCCGCCTGGCCCGCTCCTCTGCTGCAAGCCCTCGATCCCACCAGCCAAGCCCCGGCAGCAGGGCATCCCTGCCTCGTCACCTCAAGGCCCAGAAGGAGGTGACTCCGCCCTGCTCACCACGGAAAAGTCTCTGCCCCTTTGGAGCACCAGGAGGAAGGGCTCCTTCCAGGAGCCAGCACCCAGGCCTTTGTGCACACGGGTCCTGGGGGCTGTCCCGTGGTGGCCCTTCCTGCCGTCCTCCAGCACTCACCCACACAGTCCTTGCGGTTCCAGTGGAGCCGCCTCCCTGGGGGGCAGACGCACTCGTAGCTGCCCTTGGTGTTGACGCAGCCCTGGTCGCAGCTCCCGCTGTTCAGGCTGCACTCGTCCACGTCTGCAAGCACAGGTGGGCGTGAGGGCAGAGGGGAGCGGACTGGGGCTGGCAGGGTGATGGGCCCTCTAGGACAGGAGGGTGGAACTCTCCTTGACACCACCCCCAGCCCAACATCGTCAGCTGGTGCAGACACCAGCCGCACACAGGTATACATGGTCATGCACACAGATTCGTCACATACATGGTCACACAGACACACACAATCACAGTCACACGGCTACGCACACAGTCACATAGCCACACAGCATACAGAGTCACATACACGGTCAGCCACGCACAGTGACATGAACAGTCACACAGCCACGCAGTCACACACACAGTCACAAAACCATGCACACTCGGTCACATAGCCATGCAGTCACCGTCACACACGCACAGCCACACACACAGTCATAGTCACACAGCACAGAGTCAGTCACGCAGCCATACCGTACAGCCATGCACGCAATCACAGTCACGTAGTCACACGGTCACATACACAGCCAGACAGCCACACACACAGTCACATAATCACACAGCCATGCAGCCACACACAGGATCACAGAGTCACCCACAGTCACACACATGGTCACACACAGTCACATACATGCAGTCACACAGCCACATAACAGTCACAGCCACAGTCACACATACGCACATTGTCACACAGTTATACACAGTCATGCAGTCATGCACACACGGTCACACACAGTTACACACGTAGCCACACAGTCACGTTGCCACGCAGGTCACACAATCACACACAGTCTCACAGTCACAGTCATGCACAGAGTCATGCAGCCACGTACACACAGTCACAGGCACAGTCACGCACATAGAGTTAAACACACAGTCACACACACACACAGGTGCACAAGGTTCCGATGGTCAACAAACAGCTGCGTGCCCTCTCCCAGGGAGCCGGGCAGTGTTCTGAGCTCAAGCAGCTGCTCCCAGCCTGGAGGGCGGCAGAGAAGGCGGCCTACGATGAAAACTGCCAGGCAACCAGGCCTGTGGGGCAGGGACCAAGCACTGCTCAGGGTTCATGAGGCCCAGGTCATGGTCTCACTGTGGGACTGGACTTCCCAGCCTCCGTTTCCCCTCCTGAAGGCCCTCCTCTGACCACTGGAGACCAAGGGTCCCAGTGATGATGGGGACAAGGGCTGGAACGTTCCTGCTGGGTGGAAGGACTGTAATGCCCAGCGCCTGGCCCAGGGAAGTCTTTGTAAGGCCTTCCTGAAGAATCAGCAGCCCACCCAGCACCTGCTGTGCCCTGACTCCTGCAGGGTGTGGCTATCTCCATCTCCCCAACAGGAAGAGGCACCCAGAGACAGTAGGGCCACCCTTGATTCCTCCACCTTCATGCCCCATCCATCACCTGGTCCCACCAGCTCAGGCTCCCAAATACACTAGAGACTGCCCCCACCCCAGCAACAATGCCTGGACCACTGGTTCTCACCGCACCTGGAGTGAAGCCCACGTCCCCTCCAGGGCTCACCAAGCACTGCCTCTCAGCGCGCCACCATCCTGCCCACATCTTGGCCCTGTCCCCTTCTCTCACGGGGCTCCGGCCACCCTGGCTGCCCCTTGGCTGCTCTGGGCTCCTCCTGCCTCAGTACCTTTGCACATGCTGTTCCTTCTGGACCACCCCCCCCACTCTCAGGCTCCCCCATTGCCTCAACACTCCCTGGCCTTCTCTGTGTGCCCCTCCCACCTGGTGAACCATCTGTGGGGTTCTTTCTGTGCCGGCTGCTTGTGGGCAGAGGTCTTCGGGCAGGTCCCCCGTGACTGGCCGAGGCCCGGCACACAGCAGGTACTTGCTGCCCCTTGCCCCTGCCTGGCCTCCCCAGCCTAGCTTAAGTCCCTCCCAGGCCCCCCAGGGTCCAGGTCGCGGGGTGCAGTGCAGGTGGCCGTGCGGCCGGGCGCGTGCCTCGGGGGGGAGGTGGCCCTGGCGGGCAGGCTGCAGACCTCCGCAGTGAGTTGTCCCGTAGAGGGTGTAGCCGCGGTGACACAGGCACTGGAAGCTTCCAGGGGAGTTGATGCAGATGTGGTCGCAGGTCCGCTCGAAGGAGCACTCGTCGATGTCTGCGTGGCCACAGGGAGACAGGGTGGGAGAGCAGTCAGGGCCTGTCCCTCACTCACTCACAGCAACTCTGTGCACATGCAGGCCCTGGGCCCGAGGGGATCACTGGCCAGCCCTCGGGGCTCAGTATGCAGATGACTCACAATAAACATTTGACATCTGGTCACTGCCCCATTAACCTTACTCTCCTGGGTTCAAAGCCTCCTCAAGTCTTTCCCGGAGATGGGCAGGGTAGGAATATTTTGAATAGAAGGGGTTATTATGACTATTATGAGTCTCTGGCAGTTTATTATTGCACATTCAATGTGACTGGGGTCAGCGTTTAATCCACACCGGCATGGCCTTTATCCCACTTTTGAGGTGAGGAAATGGGGTGAGGCTCCCCCAAGGGCCCCGAGGAAGCAGCAGACTTGGACATGAACCTGGGCCTCCTGGACTCTGACCAAAGCCTGTTTTCCCATTACCCCAAGATGTCTGTTGAGGAAATAATGAAACACCACAGATAGAAAGGGGGAAATGGTCTTCTCCTAAGAGTTAACAACGGATCCCTGAGAGTATGTGAAATTTGGCTCTGAGGTTCCTGGCAGCCAGGGCAAAAAGGGAAAGAGGAAGGGTCACAGAGTGCTTGTTACTGGAAAGGAGGAAATGAACCACATGTTACAGGAGGCAAGTCTGTCCCGGCCATACATTCTGAGGAAAATGTCTCCCACAAGACAGGTGACGGGGACCTGAGGGCAACGCAGACAGTGACCTGACCTTCATTGTTTGCATACATGAGCTCATGCGACTTCATACATAGTCATAACATACGTGTGTTTATAACGACATTAACGCAGGAAGGAACTGTGTCATGGGTGCTCAAAGGAGGACACCATCCCTTCCAGGGATGATCTGGGAAGACCTCCTGGTACTGTGGTACCTGGGCTTAGCCTTGAACGAGGGGCCAGCTTGGAATGAGGACATGAGAGTGGCGAGAGGGCATTCCAAACAAGGAGAACAGGACAGGTCTTGGCCACCATGGCTGCCCCTTCGCCAGTCTGGGCTACCTCTGCCTCTGTGCCTTTGCACATGTGGCTCCCTCTGGACCACTCCTGGAGGTGGGCAGAACCCAGGGGACCATATGGAGGGGTGACACGGATGTGGGTGGAGGAGACACGGCTGGGGCAGACATGTATCTCACCCCATCCTCAGCCACTGCCACCTCTCAGAGGTGGGGGGAACGTAGAGTTGAGGTCCCTCCACAGTCCTGCACAAACCAGGTGGGGGCAGACTGAGAAACAAAGGCCTTGCTCTCACCCAGACTGATGGCAAGACAGTCCCCTAACTCCATCTGCGGAGGCTGAGGCCCAGCCTAGGGAGGGAAGGGGGTGGCCCGGGTCACACACCGAGCTCAGGGACAGGCTGGACCTGGAGCTGCCCGAACCAGCCTCCTGCTCTCCCCATCTGCAGGGCCTCCTGGGGCCCAGTCCCTGCCTCTGAGCCGCACTCACAGGCCGAAGTGACATCCCTTAGTAGCCTCAGGCACACACATGAAACGAGCCAGTGAGCGCCCCCGCAGGATCAACACTGATGAGACTGAGCCCCGCCCTCCGCAGTCTCTCCTAAAGCTGGCCCCCATGAACACCCCTGTCTTCTTCCCATGGCTCATCCAACCCCACAGGGCTCCTCGGGTCCCCCCAGCACCGCCCAGGGTGGGTTCACAGCCTTGGCAGCCCTGGGAAAATTCCTATGCATCCTTTAAGCGGTGACACCAATGTCACCTCCCCCCGAAAGCCTGCCCTGCCGCCCTCTCCACGGCCCATCCCCTGGGCTCCCTCTGGATCCCGATGTCCTGCTGGACTGGTTCTGAGCTGTGCAGTTGACTTCCGCCCACACCCCTCCTCCCACGAGTCCTGCTGAAGACCGCACCAGGGACTCTCAAGGAAGGACTGGTGGAGATTGTCTGCAATGTGCCATGCAGTCCACCAGATGGCAGCATCCTACCTCTGAAGCCAGAGCCACTGGAGGCCACCTGGGGAGGGACGGGCTGGGGCGAGCTCTGAGGGACACCCCTGACTCGTACTGTACCTGAGACACGTGCTGACCCCTCTCTGTACGTCAGCTTCCCATCTATAAAAGGGGGAGGTTGGACTGTTGTGTCACGGGGCCTGGGACAGGGAGCCCTAAAGTGATGAAGCTCTAAGCAACTTGGACCTGGGGCCGGCCTGAGGGACCAGGAAAGGCGAGGTGATCAGGAAACATGTCAAGGACTGAAAAGCCACATCCGGTCCCTCCAGCCCGGCCAGCAGAGTGGACAAGCTCCATCCACACGCTCCCTTCCTCCCCTGGCAGCTGGCATCAGCCCTGAAGGGGAGCTGGCAAGACCAGGTGGGGCCAGGGGGTCCCCGACAAAGAGTGGGTGCCCAGGGCTGGCAGAGCTTACCTTGGCAGGTGCGCTCGTCGGTCAGCAACTTGTAGCCCTTCCGGCAGCCACACTCAAAGCTGCCCACGGTGTTCCGGCAGAAGTGGTCACAGCCCCCGTTGTTCGTCAGGCACTCGTTGATGTCTGTGGGTGCGGGGTGAACGGGTGGGTGGGGGGAGAGTGGGCTCCTGCCGTCCGGTGGGGGACACGGCCCAGGCACCATCCGTCTCATCCTGCACCTCAGCCCCCTCAACTGGACAAGGGGGTGGGGCCTGTCTCCCAGGGGTGGGAACTCCCCAAACTTCACTGCTCCTCCTGCCCCAGGCTTGGAGAGGCAGCACACATGACATCATAGAATGGAAAGGACCCACCACCTGCTGAGCCAGGGAAGGCAACAGGGACGACAACCCCCGTGTCCCCTCTACCCACACAATCACGGAGGGGGACTGAAGGGCAGTGACAGGCTCTGTTACCTGCAGGTGCTGAGCCGAGCTCAACAAATCCTTCATAAAAGAAGGATTTACTGCCCCTGTTTCACTGTCCTGGTGGCCTAGTGGTTAAGAGCTCGGCTGCCAACCAAAAGGTCAGCAGTTCGAATCCAGCAGCTGCTCCTTGGAAACCCAACGGGGCAGTTCTACTCTGTTCTACAGGGTTGCTCCGAGTCGGAATCGACTCAACAACAGGTTCGTGCCTAAGCATCTCTGCTTGTATGCTTCTAATGATGGCGTGCTTTCTCCCTCTCAGCATAACCTATTGGCTGAAGCATCCTGAAGGTCCCTGTCTCCTTGAGCACCCGCTGGCCTGTGGGCTCCCCTCATTCGTCTGGGCTTTGCCCTCTGGCCCTAGCCAGCCTGGCCGAGACATGTTGTCAGTGGCCCTGCCCCAAGCAGAGGCTCCAGGAGTCAGCATCCCACTTACTCCAAAGGTCCTCTTGGGCCCGGACCTCCAGGCATCCCTCTTGGTCATCCCTCTCCAGACACAACCCAGTAATTAGTAACCGAAGTGAGAGAGGACTTTCAGGATGGTGGTCTCACTCTGACTAGGGGGCAAAAAGGAAGCCGGAAAGGACTTCTCCTCGATGGTCAGGGACCACATGGCAGCAGAACTGCCAGTCAGAGTCTAGCCCTTGCTGAGCATGACCTGAGCGTGGGTGCTGGCCAGGTGTCTGCACACCTGTCCCATTTTACAGATAGGGGAACTGAACCCAGGGAAGGACCACCGAGGTCTCTGCGCCAGGCTGCTCTCCCCACACTGCTCTCACTGCTTCTTCTGCAGACCAAGCAGGCTGGACTTGAGGCCTGGCGAAAAGTTCTAAAGCCCCGTTTCCCACACCATGTTCTGACACCACCACAACAAAACAAAGCCCTGTCTGAGGTCCAGCACCTCAGGGAGGGCGGAGTTACAGAGAGCTGGCTGACACCCCTGAGGCAGCACCCTGTTTGGGAGGCTGGACGCGCAGTGCATCTTGGGGAGAGGCTGATGACACAAACCTGGGACCGGGCTCTGGGGGACACAGGTGCACCCCACCCTAGGGTGTACCCCTGTAGCCCCAGCCCTTGGCCAGCCTGCCTGAGGCACCTCCACCCAGAGGCTCCTTCTGCTTGCAGGTTCTCATTCTGTTTGCAATCTCTGGCCCCAGGAGGGTGGGGAGGGAGGGAACCTGAGATGCTCCACCCTGAGGGAGGTGGTGCCCGGATTCACCAGACCCATGTCCAGCTGGCATCCTGCCACTCATCAGCTGGGGGCTTCGCACAACCCCCTCACTTCTCTGAACATAGTAGGAGCTCTGTAGTGCTCACTGCAATTCTATTCTCAGAAGCAGTGACTTCTCAGCACCAGGAACCGTGCAGGCATCCTGAAGACCACGGTCTAGGAGCAAAGCTGCCCTGAGGGGAGCCCACCCTGCAGAGCACCAGGACCTCAGGCCTTTGAGCTGTTGACCTGTTTGCTTCTGGCGAGGGTCCTGTCACTGCTGAAGGGAAGACGCCAAGCACCTTCTGGGCACCACGGCTCTCCCTGCAGTGGGCCAAGTGATCTTCAACACAACCAGAGGGCAGGTTTCCAGGTCACAGGTGAGGCCACAAAACAACAGTGGTGAAAGGACAGAAGCTGAGCCTCTGATGCCTGTCAGCGCTCCTCCTCCGGCCCGGTCATCCCTGTCCTCCAGAGCCTCGGGCAGCCTAGTGGTGAGGCCTTGAGAGGGTTCGGCACCTCTGAGCCTCAGGGTCACCATCTGCTAACAGGGTCTCTCACAGCATCACTGGGAAGATGAAATGGGCCAGAGTCCCTACGGACGGGGCTGCCACAGGTCGCCTCCATGTCCCCTGCCCTCCTCAGGACCTGCCTTCCTCTGGAAGCCCCAGCCCCTTCCCCTGGGCTGCCACAGGTCGCCTCCATGCCCCTGCCCTCCTCAGGACTGGCCTTCCTCTGGAAGCCCCAGCCCCTTCCCCTGGGCTGCCATAGCGACCAGACAGGGGAGTGAGGCATGTTTGCTGGAGGCCCAGGCTGGCGAGCTGCTGCCTGGGGTCAGTGCGAGGGAGCCCCGGGTATCAGAGGGGCGCTGGGCTCCCACAGGCGGGAGCTCGGACCCAGCTCCGCCACTAACGCTGCCCACCCCTCACATGCCCACCTCTGTGGGAGGCCCAGCCCCCATCGCCTCCCCCACTCCTGGGAAAATGGGCCCCTCTGGGAAGCCTTCCCTGACATTGTCTCTGGGGTTAGCCGCTCCCGGTTCACAGGACCTGCCTTTGAGGGGGATGAGAGGGCCTGGAGGGCAGAGATGGGGGTCTGTACAGAGTCACTGTCCAGGAGTGTGGATGGACTGAGTGACTGACTGAGTCAAGGGTGACCCTAGACAAGGGGGATGTCAGGGCTGAGAGGAGGGCAGGGTCTTGGGCCCTGGAGAGAGAGTGAGAGTGTGATGGTGTGTGTGTGTGTGTGTGTGTGTGTGTAGGGGGAAGGGTAAAGGGGGAGGGGTGAACTACAGGGACACTCAGCAGGACAATTACTTGCACTCCCCTCTGGGCCTGTCCCACTGAGGGGCACAGCCTGGCAGCCCCGGAGCCATGGGCGTGAGGGCTTGGGAGGGAGCAGAGCGAGGTACAGGGAGCAGCCTGGCAGGGAACGCGGCCAGCTGGATGGAGGGCAGGCGTGGGCACCGAGGGCACCATGGCTCCCACTCAGAAATAAACCCTGAGAGGATGCCTGCCTGGCCCACAGCGCTAGTGGGAGGGGAGGTAGGTGGGTGTTCCCCCAGATTGTTCTGGAATGTGTTGGGAGGAGCTGGTGCCTCTGAGGGAAATCTAGGCTCCTGCTTGAAGAGCCTAGGCTCCAGGTGCCAGCCTAGAGTGGCTAGGCCTGGTACCGCAGGGAGGGGCTTCAGGGAGGGGGCTCAGGGAGGGGGCCCTCAGGGAGGGGGCTCAGGGAGGGGGTCTCAAGGAAGGTGCCCTCAGGGAGGGGCTTCAGGGGGGCCTTCAGGGAGGGGGCTCAAGGAGGGGGCCCTCAGGGAGGGGCCCTCAGGAAAGGTCAGTTAGCAAGGTGCCCAGGTCCAACAGGTGCACAGCACCAAACCAGAAATTTGAGGACTGGACCCTTGCCCCATCTGTACCCTTGAAACATCAAAGTGAGGGCTTGGAGCAAATCCTGTCTGGAGGTCTGGCTGAAGAAGCCTCCACAGCCCCTATATCCCCACCCATCCCGCCAGGTTTTCATCTCTGGGCTTCCTGAGTGCCCTGCTATCTCTGCCCTCCAGCCAACCATCTGGCTTGATAACCACCTTTTGGCTTCCAGAAAACAACGAACCTTTGAAATCACACCTTTGATATCTTCCTTTGGGCCCTTCCAAGATCAGGGCTTGCATACTGATTGAGGAACCAAAGCCTAGGGCTTGCTGGGAATTCCCACTGGGCTGGCCCTGCCAAGGCCCTGTGTCCTGACCGCCAGGTTCTGGAGCACTCCAGTGTGTGCCCAAGGTTCCAGGAGGGCAGACCTCAGGGTCTGGAGGTCAGCATTTGGTTCCTGGGGCTCCCTGATTGGAAGACGTTATGGTGTTCATATCACTCAGTTCTAGACTTTGATGACTCTAAAGTTCCACGGGGCCCGGATCCTTAAACACTAAAATCTATGAAAACTTCCAGACTCTACTTTTCTCCATCTCTACTGCCACCCCCTGGCCCAAGCTGCCATCACTTGGAGCCCGGGAGATGCCCACTCAGCCCTGTTGAGGGACTGCTGTCCAAGCAGTGGTCAGGGGGTCTTTTCAAAATAAAAACCTGAGTGTGTCCGTCCCCTGCCCAAAACTGCTGAGGCTCTTGGAATGCAGCCCAAATTCCTTGTTCTGGCCGCCAAGTCCAGTACGCCGTGCCACCACCCCGCCCCCCTGCCCATCTTTCAGAGATCCGGACACTCAGCTGCCTCTGCACCACAGCCACCCTGCTGGAAATGCTGTCCCCGACCCTTGCACCCTCGAACCCCCAGCCCTCAGCCCCATTACTCGAGACCCTGGCATGCTGAGCTTTTTCTGTCTAACACTGTTGTTGGTGAGTGCCATCGAGTCAATTCTGACTCATAGTGACCCCATGGGACAAACAACTGCCTCATTGGGTTTTCTTGGCTGGAGCCCTGATGGCGCAGTAGTGAAGAGCTTAGATGTTAACCAAAAGCAGGCAGTTCGAATCCACCAGCCGCTCCTTGGAAACCCTATGGGGCAGTTCTACTCTGTCCTGTAGGGTCTTTATGAGTCGGAATTGACTTGATGGCAGTGGGTAATCTTTACGGGATTAGCCTGCCACATCTTTGTCCCATGGAGTGGCTGGTGGTTTGAACCACCAACTTTTGGTTAGCAGCTGAGCACTTAACCGTGGCATCACCAGGTCTCCTAGCAGACTGTAACTACATGTTTATGTTGGTGTGCTTTAAAATTAAAGCCTGTCTTTCCTGCATTAGATACAAGAACCCTGGGGGCAGGGAAGGCCCCCCCCCCAACTCCCTGTACCTGCACCAGGTGGGAGCCCAGAAACACAGCCACTAAATGAACGAATGAACCCATCTCTGACTAAAGGGCATGGACAGTGAGGGCCCTAAGAGTTGCAATGACAGCCACGAGGGGCTCGGGCCTGGGGCCCAGGCTCAGGCCTACTCCCCACTGGGGAGAGTTCAGCCAGGTTTGGCCATGGGGCAGAGTAGGGGCAAAAAAAAAAAAAAAAAACACGCAGTGCTGTCGAGTCAATTCCGACTCATAGCGACCCTATAGGACAGGGTAGAACTGCCCCATAGAGTTTCCAAGGAGCGCCTGGTGGATTTGAACTGCCGACCCTTTGGTTAGCAGCCGTAGCACTTAATCACTACGCCACCAGGGTTTCTGAGTAGGGGAGGTCCTGGTTAAAGAGCCAGTTGTTTCTGGAGGGGCCACACCAGTCACACCCAGTGGGGCCCCTGGGCTGGTGGCCCTGGCTGTGTGACAGCCTTCCTCAGGCCCCCAGGCGCGGGGTGGGAGTGGGGAGGGGAAGAGTGCCCCTTGGGGCACCAAGGGATGAGGCCGGGCCGCAGCCAGGTCCCGCCTCAGTGGCTCCCTCTGAATAACTCAGGGCCTGGCCAGACAGATCAGCTCCCAGTGGTGTGCTCCTGGCCTCCAACTTCCCATTCCTGAGGCCTGGCTGCAGCCCCTTGGCAATGAAGGCCTCTGCCCTCTGGTCCTGGGCCAGCGCTGGGCCTCTGGGCAAACGGTACCCAGAAGGACAGTGGCCTGATTTTACACCGTGCTGGCTCAGGCTCGGTGGCAGACGGCTGCACCTCTGTGCACGTCCACTGGGCTGGGCAGACGACCGCGGCCTCCTCCCTGTCCAGGGACGCCTGGCACTTGAGGCGTGTGGGAAGACTCAGGTGCCACCAGCTGCCCCCGTGGCCAGAACAAACCTCAGCTATGTGGTGGTTACAGTAGGGCTCTGTTTTCAAATAAACAGGCGGAAGCACTGTTATTTCTGTCAGTGTTCACTGGGTCCTTCCCAGCTCTGGAGCCTGCGAGCTGGCGAGGAAAGGGAAGCCTTCCGCTGTCTGCTCATTTTTATGGCTTAAAAAAGCCCATCTCACACTATTTAAAATCACCCTGAGCCTTTGCTCTCAGTGTTCTTGACCCCTGGGTGGCAGGAGTTCAAGTTCCTCCCCCCTTGCACGCCCCGCCCTCCAGCCTACACCATCCTGGTAGGGTGGCCAGAGGAGACCAACCAGGTGTACAGGGACTTGATGGCTATGCTGAGCTGTGGGGAGGGTTGGCTAGGTGCTGTGCCTCGCGTGCCTCACAGGGGGCTTTGGTATTCAGGCCTAACTCTGACCCCAAAGGCCATGGCTTCTCGTTATTGTTAGGTGTCGTTGAGTCGGTTCCGACTCATGGAGACTCTATGTCTAACAGAATAAAATATTGCTGGGCCTTGCACCATCCTCACAATCTTTGCTATGCTTGAGCTCATTGTTGCAGCCACTGTCAATTCATTTCGTTGAGGGTCTTCCTCTTTTTCGGTGACCCTCTACTCTACCAAGCTTGATGTTCTTCTCCAGGGACTGATCCCTCCTGATAACATGTTCAAAGTATATGAGATGAAGTCTCGCCATCCTCGCTTCTAAGGGGCATTTTGGCTGTACTTCTTCCAAGACAGATTTGTTGGTTCTTCTGGCAGTCCATGGTATATTCAATGTTATTTGCCAACACCACAATTTAAAGCCATCAATTCTTCTTTGGTCTTCCTTATTCATTGTCCAGTTTTCACATGCATATGAGGCGACTGAAAACACCATGGCTTGGGTCAGGTGCACCTTGGTCCTCAAAGTGACAGCTGGGAATTGCAGACACTTAACTGTGTTCACGAGGGACCTATACATAGACCAAGAGGCAGTTGTTCAAACAGAACAAGGGGGATAATGCATGGTTTAAATGGAAAAGATATGCATCAGAGTTGTATCCTTTCACCATAATTATTCAACCAGTGCGTGAGCAAATAATCTGAGAAGCTGGACTACATGAAGACGAATGAGGCATCAGGATTGGAGGAAGACTCATTAACCTGTGTTATGCAGATGACACAACCTTGCTTGGTGAAAGAGGACTTGACGCACTTTACTGATGAAGATCAAAGAACACAACGTTCAGTAGGGATTACACCTCAGCATAAAGAAAACAAAAATCCTCACAACTGAACCAATAAGCAACACCATGAAAAACAGAGAAAAGATTGACATTGTCAAGGATTTCATATTACTTGGACGTACAATTAACGCCAGTGGAAGCAGCAGTCAAGAAATAAGATGACATATTGCATCGAGCAAGTGTGCTGCAAAAGACCTCTTTAAAAGTGTTAAAAAGCAAAGATGTCACTTTGACTACTAAGGTGCCCCTGACCCAAGCCATGGCTTCTCTTGTTATTGTTGTGTGCTGTTGAGTTGATTCCGACTCATAGCACCCCTGTGTGATGGAGCAGAATTGCCCCACAGAGTTTCCTAGGCTGTAATCTTTATGGGAGCAGATCGTGAGGTCTTTTCTTCCACGGAGCGGCTGGTGGGTTCAAACTGTCGACTTTTTGGTAAGCAGTTGAATGCTCAATCATTATGCCACCAGGGCTCCTTGTATGGCTTCTTAGGGTTCTGTAAACATGTGGTACAAGGCTGGGCCCTTCTCGCTGACGTCTGTCTCCTTCCCTACCGTCTCATTCTTGAGGTGTCCCCGGGGCCAAGCACCCTGGTGAGGCATGTACTCACTCTCTGTGGCATGAGTCAGGGACTGAGTGGGCCGAGAAACTTCTATGTTCTCAAGCCTCCAGTCCATCCTGTCCTCCCTTCAGTGGAATCGCTCTCCCATCTTGCGCATCCCTCGTCTCCTCATTGCAAAGGTAAGCCTCTCCACGTCCTTATTCCTTCCGGTGAGGTTCTTCCACAACTTCATTCCTTCAAGGATGTGGACACGCAGTGTCCTTATTTTTCCAAAGGGACGAGAAGACAATCACCTCCCAGGATGAGACCTGCCTTTCCCAGACTGTGCTGTGTGCCATGTTGCCACCCCCGACTCTGCAGAACATTCCACATGTCAAGGGCTTAGCGAGGAGGCCATATTGCGAGGGCTGCCCCCTTGGGAAACACAGGGAGGCACTAAAGGCCCTGGTAAGTCCTGCAGGGAAGACCCCATTTAATGGTTTAACCCAGTGTACTGCCAAATTATTGGACACCAGAACCCCTTTTCTTGCCCAAACCCAAAACAAAACCCCGAGTCATGGCGACCCCAGTGTTACAGAGTAGAACTGCTCCACAGGGTTTTCTTGGCTGTAATCTTTCCAGAAGCAGTCTGCCAGGCCTTTCTACTGTGGTGCTGCTGGGTGGGTTCGAACTGACAACCTTTTGGTTAGTAGCTAAGCGCAAACCATTTGAGCTACCCAGGGACCTTTTTCTTGCCTGAAAAAAACCCGTTGTCATCGAGTTGATTCCAACTCACAGTGACCCTATAGGACAGAGTAGAACTGCCCATAGGGTTTCCAGGAAGCTGCTGGTGGATTTGAACTGCCAACCTTCTGGCTAGCAGCTGCTGTCTTAACCAGCCCAGGACCCAATTAATACACTGTGGAACCAGGGTGCTCTTGAACTCTGTTGGGGAATGTTGGTGCCGACCCTATTCTTCTTGCTTCTCCAACAGAATTGGAAGTGACGGTTGAGCCCCCTGTTCCTGCAGCCGCGTTGCCCCCCACCCAGCCCAGACCGCTGTGCCCAGTGGTGCCAGCGCACTGAGCCTCTCAGCTCTGCCTGGTGTGGCTGTGACAACCACTCCACTCCTGACCTTTGCACGTCTTCCCATCTGGCTGCAGTGTGAATCCAACCGGGCAGCTGCAGCGCACGCCAGTGGCTGTGTCCTTGCATGTCCGGTCGCAGCCTCCGTTATTGACAGCACACGTCTCTGGGAAGGGAAGACAGAGACGCTCAGCACCCTCAGGCAGAAGCCACCGCCTTTCCCCATCCGTGCGGTAGGAGACTTGGATCCCAGTTCCATCTCTGATACTCTCTAGTTGTGGGGCCCTAGGGAAGCTGCACTGCCTCTCTGAGCCTCAGGCTCCCCATCTGTAAAATGGGGCTGCTGGTTAGGATCTAATGTGACAATGGATGGGAAAACTGCTTGCAAACCATTAAGGTTGGTGCCTGTGTAAATGTTACTGTCAACAGGGTCAAAATCGCTGTTTGGGGGCCAGCCCGGAGACTGGTCAGATGCCTGTACTCTTGCCCTGCCTGGGCACAGGCTTCAGGTCCAGCTTGGTGTTGACTGGGTGGCCAGCGGGGTTCACCTGTCCTCTCAGAACAAATGGTGGTGGCCCTGGCCGCATGGGTAAGGGGAGGGTCTTGGAGCCTGCTACCACCCATTGCCTCTATGAGGTGCTCATCCCACATCTGTTCTCACTGAACGGCAAGCCAGAGCATCTGGTTTTTGTCCACTTGAAGCTTGTCTGTTTTTTTTTCCCTCCTTTCCTAAATTGAAAGGGGCTAGGAGGGGCTGGGGGCCTAACTGAAGTCACTGAACCCAGGGAAGTGGTGCGAGAGGCTCCAGGCAGGGAGTGGCCGCGGAGCCTCGGAGCCAGGTCACTGGGCGTGGGCAGCTCCTGTCTCGTCAGCCTGTTTCTTCCGCGCATCTGGCAGGCTTTGATCTTGGGGAGACTGTACTGAGTGGGCTGCCCCTTCTCTGCTGCCGGGAAGCCAGCAGCCACCTGCAGCCATCTGGTGTAGTCTGTGAATTCTCCTGCCTGCTCCGCTCTGGCTTCAGTGGGCACCCACCCTGGCGGCCCTACTCCCCGAGGGCTCTCCCTACCAGTTTACTGTTAGTTTCTGTCCTTCGGGGGTGTCTGTCTTTCTGCTGGCTGCCTCTGTCCTCTCAGGGAGCATTTTGGGTGGCATGAATGCAAGAGTGAATGAATAAATGAATATCTACCCCCCACTTGCCAAGAGTCCCTGCTGTTAATTAGACCAAATTCATGGTGCCTTTCCTTTGAACTTCAACTTTGGAAGGAGCAGGCAGCGTAGGGAGAGGAGGAAACCCAACATTCCCCGTGTGTGTGCCCATGCACCTGTGCGTTTTTGTGGGGTGGCACTGGGGTGCTACCTGCTGCAGAGGCCATCATCTGCCCTTCCCCTCACAGCCAGGATCATCACCATGAGAGGCCAAGCTGTGACACCTGCCGTCGAGTCGATCCCGACTCATGGTGACCCCACGTGTGCAGAGTAGAACTGTGACGTTTTCAGAAGTAGATCACCAGGTTTGTCTCCCGAGGCGCCTCTGGGCAGGCTCAAAGAACCAACCTTTTAGCTAGTCAACCAAAAACCAAACCCACTGCCCGTCAAGTCAATTTCAATTCATAGTGACCCTATAGGACAGAGTAGAACTGCCCGATAGTTTCCAAGGAGCGGTCAATTCCAATTCACAGCGACCCTATAGGACAGGGCAGAACTGCCCGATAGTTTCCAAGGCGCGCCTGGCGGATTCGAACTGCCGACCTCTTGGTTAGCAGCTGTAGCACTTAACCACCATGCCACCAGGGTTTTAGCTAGCAGTCAAGTGCTTAACCCTTTGTGCCTAAGTCTTCTTGGCCTGACTCTTGCTGGGCCTGTCTTGCCGCATCTCCCAAATCCCAAGCCTCCAGGGGGGTGGGCGGTTTCTTTGAGCCAATCACACATCTCCCCACCTCCCTGCCTTTGAAGGTCCAGCTGCTGGAAGGTCTCCCCCTGCTTGTCCCTGAGGGTCTGGCTCAAAGGCTGCCTAGTGAGGAACCACCAAGGCCCCAGACACGGCCTTGCCTGAGCTTGGGTAAAAAAGAAAAAAATTTTTCTTTTTTTTTTAGGGGGCCCCTATCTCAGCACGGGCAGTTCCCATGGCACTCGCCTGCTCGTGCCGGCTCATCAACAGGGGCAGGCCTGGGTGGGGATCCCGCTGCCCCTTGCTGTGACCCAGGCAGGCCACCCTTCTCGCTGGACCCGGTGCCGCGCCTGTGAACTGAGGCCCAGCCTTCCCTCACCACTAAATGGCCTGGCCTGCCCCGCTGGTAGTAGTTGCTCAACGAAAGCTTGTTTCCCCTCCAGGGGTTACAACCAGAGGGGAATCCCAGCCCCCAGCCCAAATCAAAGAGCCCACATACCCCCAAGTGCCTTTTAAGCCTTTCATGAGGGAGAGTCCTCTCTGGAGAGGGGATAGAGAACCAGCTGGCTTTCCAGATGCAAGTAATTAAGGCTCGGGCGTCAGGGAGGTGGGCAGCCCTCCAGCGGGGGCGCAGCCAGGGTGGCCTTCCTCGGGGACGGCAGATGACCCCCCAGCCTCTCTGTGGTGGGGCATGCGGGGTACTGGGAGTTGTGTCCCTGAGAAATGGACCCAGCCAAACAGGCTCCAAGAGACACCTCCCTTCCTAACGGCCTGGACGAAGCTGGGAAATCTGTTGGCCAGAGATGAGGGGGCCTCAGGGGTCTCCTGACCAGTATCTTGTCCCCTGGGCAGACTGAGGTCAAGAAGGGGCTTATGTGGCACCAGCTGGGTATGAGGTCTCTGGATCCTCGGAGCAGGACTCCACCCCTGCACAGTCCTCCCTACGCCCTGCCAATGGCCGGTACCTGAGTAGCTTCTGCTTGAACAAGGGGTTCTGGGCCTCTGGGAAGGGCCCTGGACTATTACTGGTGCTGACAAGCCCACCCCACACCAGCCCCCTTCAGCCCTTCCTCTCACTGCAGCCCTGTGAGCCCATTACTCCTGGGCCCTTCACCCCACCGACAGGCCAAGCCCCCACAGAGCAAGACATAACCAGCTCTAAGCTGAAGGGTCCTTGGGGTTAGTGGCCGCACAATAGCCTTGAATCTCACTCTCCAGCCAAACCCAGCTCTGGGCACGTACAACCAGGTACCCACTGGAGCCTTGGACTCAACCCCACCCAGTCCTCCTTGTCTCTGCCAAATGGTACCCCATCTGCCTAAGGCCGAATCTCAGGAGTCCCTGTCCCCTTCCCTTCCCTCCCTCATCCCAGCAGTACTCAGGACCTGGCCTGACTTCCATCTCCTGATTCCAGCCCTGCCCTTACTGCTGCTGTCCTGGGCCAGGTTACCACTTCCACCTATGTGACCACTGCACCTCTGATGGTCCTTCTTCCTCTGGACCACTGTCCTCACTCTGGGAGCTGGAGGGCTTGTTCTAAACCAGAAACGTGGCCTAACTCCCTACCACCTTCAAGCTCCATAACGCTAACAGCCCCATTCACCAAGGGTTTCCTGGTGCTGGGTTCTGTGCAAGGGCTGGGCAGGGCAGAGCCTCTCCTCAGGCCTCTCCCCATGGGACCTCAGGAGTCCCCCCTACGGGATCTCAGGCCTCTCCCCCATGGGACCTCAGGCCTTCCCCCTGTGGAACCTTAGGAATATCCCCCACAGGACCTCAGGCCTCTCCCCCACGGGACCTCACACTCCCCCCCACGGGGCCTCAGGCATGCCCCCAAGGGACCTCAGGCCTCCCCGCCATCGGACCTCAGGCCTCCCCCCACTCCACCGGCGCCTTGGCCTGTTCCCTCCATGATGCAGGGACGGAAGGTTCTGTCTTGCCTGCCCGCCTCAGCTATTGCTCTGAGGTAATATATAATAATGTAATGGGTTTTTGAGTTTAATACTAAATATAAACTGTGAAGTACAAGACACGTGGAAAGGGTAACAATGAAACCTACCCAGGTCCTCAGGGCTAAAATGGGGGGCTGGGGGCTGAAGTCTACAGTTACAGGACAGGGTGTCCCTGTACAGCCCGATGAGGGCGGGGGTTTCCAGGCTGAGGCTCCTGGGTGCTGCTGAGGAGGCTCCCACCTCAGATGGTCCTTCAGTCTGTTTCACTGCCTGGTCCCCCATCTCTGAACACCCCAGGGAGCAGCCTCAAATCTCTGCTCCCAAGACAGACCACTCAGCCCAGTGTTAGGCCATCACGCTCTCAGAGAGATTCAGAAACCGACTGCCCTGTCCCCTCCCTACAGTGGGGAGTCTTGACTACTGGGTCACCTCAAATGCAGGAAGCAAATGGGAGCTGCGCTCTGGCCCTGGGAGAGGTGTGGGAGGGCCCTGCAGACAGGGCCTCCTCCTGAGCCCACGGCCTTCCCTGGGGCCCTGTCCCAGCCCCAGTCCTCCCAGAGGCCAAATTCCCAGAGCCAGGGCAGGAAGTGGCCCTGTGAGGAAATCCTCATCTGGAAACACTCCGGGAGGTGAGGTGAGGCCTCCCGACAGACCTTCAGGGTATGGGGTCCTGAGGTTGTCTGGGGGTCCTGGGGATTTCCTTTCTGGCCTGTGAGCCAGCCAGTCTCTCTCCCTGTATCCAGGTGACAGCTTCCAGGTCCTTCTAAAGTTATCTACTCTACACCTGGGGAAACGGTGGAAACAAACCTCCCAGGAGTACAGCCCATAGCTGACAATGCACCTTCTCACCCCTCCTCCATGGGCCTTATGGAAGCTCCAGAGGAGGTTCTTCACAGGCTGGGAAATGAAGACTCAAAGAAGCTAAGCGACTTGTCCACAAGGACATCATTTGCTGGGCCCGGGGCAAAATGGAAACGCAGGGCCCCTTGTTAAACAATCATTAAGAACTTCAAGACAGAGACGGCAGAGCAATTGTGGGCCCTTCTAGTGGACGGCTCTGTGGACTGCCTGGGTCGCATGCTGTGAGGCTGACCCTGTGTCCCAGGTCACACAGCTATTGGGAAGGGCCAGTACTTGAACCCAGGGCTGTGACACTGCAGGTGGATGCATGAGCCCAGCCAGGCCAGAGAGCGGGCCTGAGGCAGGTGGGGATCTGGGCTTACGATGTTCTCCACCATCGGGTGGGAGAACGGTCCTACCCCCAGGGCTGGGATCGCAGAGGAGGAGGAAGGCCAGGTGTGGGGTCGGGGTCTCAAGTGTAAACAAGCCCTGGAAAGAACCCCTGGGGCAGGCAGGAGAGCCCCACGCAAGTTAGGGGGCCTTGTCTTTGGTCTGTCCCCATGGAGCTTGAGTTTGAGCATGGGAGACGCTGCCGAGCACACAGCGAGGGCCCGAGGATGCCTTTGCCATCTGGGACAGTGTCCACCATGGTACAGCGGGAAGCCATGAAGCAGGGGGGTGGGAAGCCAGGGCTCCAATGCTGGCTGCATGGGCTGGGCAAGCCACCTGTTTCTCCAAGTCCGAGTTTCCTGATCGATGACATGGAGAGAAAGAACATTTACCACATGCCTCCTGCAAAACAGTGGACGTGACAGTGCTCTGTAAGCTGCCGGGTAACTGCTGGCTGAGAGCTCCCTCTCGCCATGCTCCTTGGAACCTCTGCCTATGGAGTCCAGCTCCCCCGGCAGCTGCTGACTCTCACCCAATGATTTTTCAAGCCCTACTCTGCACTGGGCACCTGGGCACGAACACAGTCCCTGGCCTTGTGGAGGCCCTGTTTAGCGGGGAAGCAGATGGGAACACTGTGTCCAACCCTCTGTCAGACCAGATCTGACCAGCAGTCTGGAGTAGTTACTTGGTACTGGTATTTGGGGGTGTAGCGGTTAAGAGCTATGTCTGCTAACCAAAAGGTCAGCAGTTGGAATCCACCAGGAGCTCCTTGGAAACTCTATGGGGCAGTTCTACTATGTCCTATGGGGTCACTATGAGTCTGGTTGGACGTGACAGCAATGGTTTTGTTTTGTTTTTTGGTAGTCGGGGGAGGGGTTACAGAGGAATCTGACATAAGCTCTGCCCTCAAGAGCAAATGGCTTCTCAGGGGAGATAAACGAGGGCAGGGACCTGGCCTTTCTCAAAGGAGTTTGGCCCCATCTCTCCCACAGCCCACCTCTGTCTCCACAGCCTAGCACACTAGTGGACGGGGTCTACAGGGTGGCTCCTGAGGCCTAACCTGCCACCTTTCTCAGGAGTTGCCTCAGGGGGCCTCCATCAGACAGCCTTCCTGAGTCTCTCTCACTTGCGCAACACTGCCTGTTGGTGAGGCTTCTCCTCGAGGGCAGAATAGGAACAGGCTGGACTCTGTGCTGGGCACCCAGCACAGGGCTGGGCAGGTGCCTGATGAGTTTGGCCAAAGACCCTGCTGAAGGAGTGGAAGCTCTGGAGGCCCCGTTAGGAATGAAAGGAATCAAGGTGACGGAGCCCCTGCCCTGCATGGGGCGCAGCAGGGCAGGAGACCTGAGACCAGCCCATGGCCTAGGAGACCTGCATGTCCACCTAGACAGCCAGGGGGAGGGGGCCTGAGACCAGCCCACTGCACAGGAGACCTGCATGTCCACCTAGACAGCTAGAGGGAGGGGGGGCCTGAGGCCAGCCCACTGCACAGGAGACCTGCATGTCCACCTAGACAGCTAGAGGGAGGGGGGGCCTGAGACCAGCCCACTGCACAGGAGACCTGCATGTCCACCTAGACAGCCAGAGGGAGGGGGCTGAGGCCAGCCCACTGTACAGGAGACCTGCATGTCCACCTAGACAGCCAGAGGGAGGGGGCTGAGGCCAGCCCACTGCACAGGAGACCTGCATGTCTACGTAGACAGCCAGAGGGAGGGGGCTGAGGCCAGCCCACTGCACAGGAGACCTGCATGTCTACCTAGACAGCCAGAGGGAGGGGGCTGAGGCCAGCCCACTGCACAGGAGACCCGCACGTCCACCTGGACAGCCAGAGGGAGGGGGCTGAGGCCAGCCCACTGCACAGGAGACCTGCATGTCCACCTGGACAGCCAGAGGGAGGGGGCTGAGGCCAGCCCACTGCACAGGAGACCTGCATGTCCACCTGGACAGCCAGAGGGAGGGGAGGCGGCAGGCGAGGGAAAACCTGAGTGCCGTTTCCCTGCAGGCGGTGCTCTCCGATGGCCCACAACCAGAACTGGATGTGGGTTCAGAGGCTGAGTGTCAGTCCCAGCTCCTGATCCGCCCTGTGAAGCTGAGCGTGCATTACAATCACCGAGACGCTTGTCCTGGCTCCTGGGAGGCTTTGATCCAGCAGGTCCAGTGTGACCCACCAGGCCCTCCCTGCTCTGACACACTGCCCTGTCTCCTGGAGGCCTGGCCTGGTGGTGGGAGCAGCCCAAGCCCTTCCTGCATCTGTCCTGGTCTCAGCAGGGCTGGGCTCACCTGCCCTCTGGCCACCAGTATTGACTGCAGCCCAGCTGGGAGGAGGGCCAGGCGCTGGCGGCATCCTGTACTGTGCTGCACAATGTGCCCTGAGGGCAGGGTGCCGGGTGGCCTGAGAGCAGACTTCCTGCCCCAAGACATCTGGACCTGAGTGGGGGTAGGCCCTGGGGGACACCCTAATGGCTGATGTGCTGTGGGGGAGGGGCTCCATATAGCTGGAGGCAAGGAGGTTGTGGAAGCCAGGACTGCAGCCTGACAAGGGAGGGATCTCCCAACTGGGGTCTAAAGGGGGATGGAGGGGGCCGAGAGGGCAGGGAGAAGGAAGGAGGCCTCAGAAGTTTCCACGGGACCACGCTGCTCTCTGCCACATCGAGGCCGGCTGCCTGAGGCCCTATTCCTGAAAGAGTCCACCCAGGCCTCTGGGTCAGTCCCGGGGGCGGGGGGGTGGGCCTGGACACTGCCTTTTAGCACACAACAGCCTGGGAGACTCTGAAGCTCATTTAGGGCCCTGCTGACTTCGCCCAGTTGCTCAGCAAATAACGCCTGTAGGTCCACACCATGCTGGGGGCTCGGCTTACCTGGAACTCGCCTACTCATGGGGGTTTTCTGTGAGGTTACATTTGCCAGGGAACCATCTTCCAGGGGCATCAGGATAGGGTACAATTCCAGCGACTGGCTGGGAGTGTGGAGACCCTCTCGGGGGGCTGTCAGGTGGGTGGGGATTCTTATACAGGTGCTCCAGGAGCAGAGCCTCCCTGGAACAGGACCGTACCGCAGGTCTGCAGCGGGGCTGAGGCCTGACAGCTGGGGAGCAGAGACAAGGCTGACCCAGGAGCAAGACTGGGGGGCCTTCTCTGGCAGGCATGCCTCGGTCGGGGGGGGGGGGTGTCTCCATTTGGTTTGAAGGACTTCGACTCTCCAAGACCTCTGGAATGCCCGTCCACTCAGGAGGACCACTGAGGTGTCAGAGGAAAGCAGGCACCAGGACCAGGGGTGCGAGGCTCTTCCCTGCCGCTGACTCCGGCCTTTACTCGGCCGTGAGCAGAGGATGATGAAGGCAGACAGGAGCCTCACAGGCCGAATCTCATCTGAGCCAATCCCCAGGGGAGGCAGGCAGGGTTATTATGCCCATTCTACAGAAGAATTATCAGTTATCAGGAGATAACTGAGGCTCAGGAGGGAAGGAGCTGGACAGCTGGGCCAGGCATCCTTCCTCTGCGCTGGGTGGCCCCTAATGGGGAGTGGGAAGTGAGAAGCCCCTTCAGCTCTCTGAGCCCGGTCTCCTTACCTGTGACCCTGAACACACTCTCTCAGGGCTGCTGGGAAGATTAAATGTGACGAGGCACTGAGGATGCTGCACAGAGGGATGGCCTCGGTCTCGTTCCTGACGGCTGCCCCAGAGACTTGATCAGGGAAAGATCAGGTGACAACCTGGGTCAAGGGAGGCAGTGCCCAGCCCCAGTGTGTAACCCTCTGGGGGGCTCTCAAGCGGGGCCTTCAGCCTTGGTGACTCCATGGGGAGGGGGTAGAGGCAGGGGGAGGCTGATTCCTGGAGGCTCCAGCCTGGGAGTGGTGCAGGGCTGGGGGAGCCCAGGCTGCAGGGACCAAGGCCTCTGTGAGGGGTGTTGACCCTGCTGGCTCCGCAGGGCCCCTTTCCTAAGGCTTTGCTTCAGTATGACCTGACACACGTCAGGTAGTCCCCCGGCCCCAGGAGTCTCACCTCCCCCACCACCAAGCTGCAGTTCCTCACGGGCATTCTAAGGGCCCTCTGAAAATGGTCATGGCCTGGGGAAGGAGAAGATGAAAGAAGGAACTGCTGACTGAGCCCCCGGTCCAAGACAGGTGCCACCCCTCACATCTCTCATGGAAGCTGCTTTCAAGGAGGCTACAAGCCCATCTACAAAGGAGGACACCGTGGGGCTCCAAGATGTGAGGAGACTCTGGCAAAGGGATGGAGAAGCCAGGAAGTGAACCCAGGTCTCACTCTGGAGCCTGGATGTTCCTCTGGGCCAGGGTAGCAAACCCGGAGGAGAAGCCACTTTTAGCAAAACTCTCATCAAAGGTGTCCTGCTCTGAGAACAAATGCATGGCTGGTTCTAAAGCCACCAACAGAGCCCTGACAAGCACCCAGAAGCCTGCCTCCGCGGATCACTGGGGAACCACACCCTAGGGAGCCCTGAGTGACGGGCTATGCCTCATCAGCAGCCGACTGCTGCCCCTCCTTGGTTTCTAGCCACCACCTGGCCTGCCCTGCTCACACCCAGCTAGACAGCGTGAGGCAGGCAAGGATGGGCTAAGAGGGAGACTGTGGGCAGGGTGACTGAGCCACCCCAACCACAGGGCCTGGTCCGTTTGATCTATTTTTATGTCCTGGGATGAAGGACTGCAGTGCTAAGAAGACGGCCCTGGGCCCTGTAGGGTGCCTTCCATGGCTACATGGGGCAATCGGTATTAAAACTCTAGGCCCACCTGAGTGCGGGCAGGGCCAGGGCCAGACTAACAAAAACAGCCTCGCCTCCCACCCTGCCCGGAATCCCCGCTGGGCCTGAGCGGAGCTTTCCTGGGCACTTTCCCCACCCCAGGACCTCTGCTAGGTGCTTCATATCTGATGCCATTTTATCCTGACTTCGTATCACCTATCTCTGGTGGTGTCTGTTCCCTGGCACACGCTGGACACTCAGTGAGTACTCGCTGGACAAGGTCTGAGCTCTGACAATCGGGTATTGTGAGTCCTGCTTTATACAAGAGGGGAGCAAGGGTCCCCAGGTCACACAGTCCACAAAAGTTAGACAGAGCTGGCCTTGGCGTTGCTTTGTGCCTGGTGGCCTGTCCTGCCCTGAGCGCTGTGCCTGATCTTCCTTAGGATGCAGAGAGCCCAAGGCCACACAGTGCTCCGAGGAAGGCAAGGAGTGGCTGTCTCACCATCCTACTAACGCCCCTCACTCCTTCCCACAGATGAGGGCGTGGCCATTGCCCATGCCCAGGGACATCTGGCGCAGTGCCTGGTGCCTGGTGCCTGGTAGGCCTTGGGAAAATGTTTGTGGAGTGGCTGACTTAAGCTGGGCAATGCCAGGGGAGACCACTGAGGTCCCCGAGGGAGTGCTGGTCTCCAGCAGCAAGCATCACCACACTCCCTCACACAGCCTATGCATGGGGTCCCAGCTGGCAAAGGGGCCAAGGGCCGGGTGGCCATCACCCTGAGCAGGAAGTGGGTGCAGGGGAGGGGTGACTAGGTGGCAAAGGGCATTGAGGGCAGATCTGGAAGCGCTTTGGGGGCCCACTTGGACCAAATCCTGAGAGGCCAAGGACTGAATAAAAGGGGTAAGGTGGGGTTAGGCACATTCAGATTTGTGTCCAAGGAAGATGGCCGTGGCTGCTTCGCTGAGCGTCCAGTGAAGCGGAACCAGGGTGGGACTTTCCCTCTGTGGGGCTTACCTCCACTCTCAGCTACCCTAAGTGGGGGGCCAGGTGGCAGCCACAGTCCCCTCTGAGTGGGAAAGCCGCTGTCTCACAGAACTTTCTGCTTCCGTCAGGGCAGGGGCTGAGTGGAGGTTGGGTCTGGCCCCCACTGCCTGGTGCAGCTCTGGGTGTGGGGTGCTGGGAGCTTGGGAGGCCCTGTTGCAAACCTGGTGGCACTGCACACACAGCTGGGCAACGCTTACGCCAAGCCTGAGGGCTGAGCACTGGGACGCACCCTGTGAAGTGTCCACAGGCCAGTCTGACTGACGAAGCACTACAGAGCATGCAACGGTCCCAGGTCCTTGTCACAGTCCCAGAGGCAGGAAGACTGCCCTCCCACTTCACAACCCCGAGAGGGGAAGTGGCTTACTCAGGTCATCAGAGGGCAAGGGCAGGGCAGGCCAGGGTCACTGATCGCTCCCCTCCAAGCTCAAGCATTTGCTGGACCCGAGAAACACCCTCCCGCCTCCTCCACCCTGTTAAAAGCACACTGTCCCTCATTTCTAGGGGTGAGAGAGTGGCACTCAGCAGCCTGTCCTGTGATGGCTGTGCTCCAGGGGGTGAAGGTCCCCCTGGTGGTGCTACTTTATGAGAGAAAGGCCACAGACTGGCTGGCATCAGATCCAGATCTCTTCTGAGGCCCAGAGAGAGGCAGAAAGCTCTAAGTCTCCCACGGGGGCACCACGGCTGGAGGCCCATCTACTGGGACGGGGGAGCCACTTCTGCATTGCCCAGGGCATCCCTCACAGTTAGCACTGGTTTTCAGAGTGTCAGGAGACAGGGAGTTCAGCCTGGGAAAGGCAGCAGCGAAGGCAGGTGTGGGCTCTGCCTTAACGGAGCTCACAGCAGGCAGACGGCCTGGGAGGGTCCTCCGAGCCAAGGCTGAACCATCTGTGATCTGCAGCAGGAGAACCCTGTTGTTGCTGAGTTGATTCCAACTCATAGCGACCCTACAGGACAGAGCAGAACTGCCCCCTCGGATTTCCATGGCTGTAAATCTTTACGGAAACAGACTGCCACATCTTTCTCCTGCGGAGCTGCTGATGGATTCAACTGCTGATCTTTTGGTTAGCAGCCAAGTGCTTAACCACTGTGCCACCAGGGCTCCTGGTCGGCAGCATAATGGCCACCAAAGATGTCAACACCTTAATCTCAGGAAGCTGTGATGTTGTGCAGCTAAAGGCACTTCGAAGATGTGACCAAATGAAGGACACGGAGATAGAGGATCTTCCCAGGTTCTAGGGATGCGGGTGGGACAAGGTAATCACAAATCTCCTTAGACGTGAAAGGAGGCAGAAGAAGAGGGCCAGGGAAGGAGATGTCACCATGCAAAAGGAATGAAGAAATGCTCACTTTGAAGAAGGTGGGAGGGCACGAGCCAAGGAATACTGGCGCCTTCAGAAGTTGGACAAGGCAAGGAATCGGATTCTCCCCTGCAGTCTCCAGAAGGAACGCAGCCTTGCCCACATCTTGACTTTAGCCCAGTGAGGCTCGTGTTGGGCTTCTGGCCTATGGAGTGTAAGATAACAAACGGGTGTTGTTTGAAGCCACCAGGATGGTAGTACTCGTCTGTCAGCTTGTCGTACTGTGGTGGCTTGCATGTTGCTGTGATGCTGGAAGCTATGCCACCGGTATTGGAAGCACCAGCAGGGTCACCCATGGTGGACGGGTTTCAGCGGAGCTTCCAGACTAAGAGACTAGGTAGAAGCATCCGGCAGCCTACTTCTGAAATAACTGGCCAGTGAAAACCTCATGAACAGCAGCAAGATGCTGTCTGATTTAGTACTGGAAGATGAGCCCCTCAGGTTGGAAGAGCTGCCTCCTCAAAGTAGAGTTGGCCTTAATGACATGGATGGAGTCAAGCTGATGTGGCATGACTTAAAATAAGAAGAAACAGCCGCAAGTGTCCATTAATCATCGGAATGTGGAATGTACGATGTATGAGTCCAGGAAAATTGGAAATCATCGAAAATGGAACAGAATGTGTACAGATCAATGTCCTAGGCACTAGTGAGCGGAAATGAACTGGTATTGACCATTTTGAACTGGACAATCATATGGTCAACTATGCTGGGAAAGAGGAGTGGCGTTGGATTCACAGTCAAAATTTCAAGATCTATCCTGAAGTAAAATGCTGTCAGTGACAGGATAATATCCATATGCCTACAAGGAAGACAAATTAATCCAACTATTATTCAAATTTACTCACCAACCACTAATGCCAAAGACAAAGAAATTGAAGATTTTTACCAACTTCTAGAGTCTAAAATTGATCAAATGCAATCAAGATGGATTCATAAATACTAGTGATTAGAGTATGAAAGTTGGAAACAAAGGAGGATCAGTAATTGGCAAATATGGCCTTGGTGACAGAAATGACGCTGGAGATCACATGAAAGAATTCCGCAAGACCAACAGCTTATTCACTGTGAATATCTTTTTTCAACAACATAAACTATACACGTGGACCTCACTGGATGAAACTCACAGGAATTAAACCAACTACATCTGTGGAAAGAGACAATGGAGAAGCTCAATACCATCAGTCAGAACAAGGCCAGGGGCAGAACATGGAATAGATCATCAACTGCTCATATGCAAGTTCAAGTAGAAGTAGAATAAAATTGAAACAAGTTGACAAGAACCTAAGTACGACCTTGAATATATCCCAAATGAATTTAGAGAGCATCTCAAGAATAGATCTGTCGCCTTGAACACTAATGACCAAAGACCAGATGAGCTGTGGGATGACATCGGGGACATCATACATGAGGAAAGCAAAAGGTCATTAAAAAGATGGCAAAGAAAGAAAAGACCAAAATGGACGTCAGAAGAAACTCTGAAACTTGCTCTTGAATGTCGAGTAGCTCAAGCGAATGGAGAAATGAAGAAGTAAAAGGGCTGAACAGAAGATTTCAAGGGATGGCTCAAGAAGACAAAGTAAAGTATTATAATGAAATGTGCAAAGACCTGGAGTTAGAAAACCAAAGGGAAGAACACACTTGGCATTTCTCAAGCTGAAAGAACTGAAGAAAAAATTTCAAGCCTCGAGTTGCAATACTGAAGGATTCTACAGGCAAAATATTGAACAACGCAGGAAGCATCAAAAGAAGATGGAAGGAATACACAGAGTCACTGTACCAAAAAGAACTGGTCAACGGTCAACCATTTCAGGAAGCAGCATATGTTTAAGAACCCATGGTGTTGAAGGAAGAAGTCCAAGCTGCACTGAAGGCATTGGCGAAAAACAAGGCTCCAGGAATCGACGGAATACCAGCTGAGATGTTTCAACAAATGGATGCAGTGCTGGAAGCACTCCCTCATCTATGCCAAGAAATCTGGAAGACAGCTACCTGCCCAACCGACTGGAAGAGATCCATGTCTGTGCCCATCCCAAAGAAAGGTGATCCAACAGAATGTGGATATTATCGAACAGTATCATTAACATCACATGCAAGTGAAATTTTGCTGAAGATCATTTAAAAAGAGGTGCAGCAGTACATCGACAGGGAACTGCCAGAAATTCAAGCTGGATTCAGAAGAGGACCTGGAACAAGGGATATCAGTGTTGATATCAGATGGATCCTGGCTGAAAGCAGGGGAACACCAGAAAGATGTTTACCCATGTTTTATTGACTGTTGTTGGATTGAACTTAGTCCCCCCCAAAATGTGTATCAACTCGGCTAGGCCATGATTTCCAGTATTGTGTGGTTGTCCACCATTTTGTGATCTGACGTGATTATCCTACGTGTTGTAAATCCTAACCTCTACGATGTTAATGAGGCGGGATTAGGAGCAGTTATGTTAATAAGGCAGAACTCAATCTACAGGATTAAGCTGTATCTTAATCTCTTTCGAGATATAAAAGAGAGAATTGAGCAGAGAGGAGAGGGATCTCACCATCACCAAGCAAGAAGAGCCAGGAGCAGAGGGCATCCTTTGGACCCAGGGTCCCTGTGCTAAGAAGCTCCTAGACCAGGGAAAGATTGATGACAAGGACCTTTCCCAGAGCCAAAGGAGAAAGCCTTCCCCTGTAGCTGGCACCCTGAATTTGGACTTCCAGCCTCTTAACTTCTGTGTGTTAAAGCCATCCATTTGTGGTATTTCTGTTATAGCAGCAGTATATAACTAAGACAACCATGCAAAGGCATTCAACTGTGTGGATCATCAAATTACAGATAATATCACGAAGAATGGGAATTCTAGAACACTTAATTGTGCTCATGAGGAACTTGTGCATAGATCAAAAGGCAGTTGTTTGAACAGAACAAGGGGACACTGAGTGGTTTAAAATCAGGAAAGGTGTGTGTCAGGGCTGTATTCTTTCACTATACCTATTCAATCTGTGTACTGAGCAAATAATCTGAGAAGCTGGACTATATGAAGAAGAACCGGGCATCAGGATTGGAGGAAGACTCGTTAATAACCTGCGTTATGCAGATGACACAACCTTGCTTGCTGAAAGTGAAGAGGACTTGAAGCACTTACTGATGAAGATCAAAGACCACAGCCTTCAGTATGGACTGCACCTCAACATAAAGAAAACAAAACTCCTCACAACTGGACCAATAAGCAACATCATGATAAATGGAGAAAAGATTGAAGTTATTAAGGATTTCGTTTTACTTGGATCCATAATCAATGCCCATGGAAACGGTAGTCAAGAAATCAAATGATGTATCACATTGGGCAAATTTGCTGCAAGACCTCTTTAAAGTGTTCAAAAGCAAGGATGTCGCCTTGAAGACTAAGGTGCCCCTGACCCAAGCCATGGTATTTTCAGTCGCCTCATATGTGTGTGAAAGCTGGATGACGAATAAGGAAGATCGAAGAACTGATGCCTTTGAATTATGGTGTTGGCGAAGAATATTTAATATATACCATGGACTGCCAAAAGAGCGAAGCCCTGGTAGTGCAGTGGTTAAGTGCTCTGCTGCTAACAGAAAGGTCGGTGCTTAGAACCCACCAGTCGTTCTATGGGAGAAAGATGTGGCAGTCTGCTTCTGTAAAGACTCACAGCCTTGGAAACCATATGGGGCAGTCCTATTCTGTTCTATAGGATTGCTATGAATTGGAACTGACTTGGCAGCAAGGGGTTTGGTTTTTGGTTTTGGTCAGAAGAATGAACAAATCTGTCCTGGAAGAAGTACAGCTAGAATGCTTCTTAGAAGCAAGGATGGCGAGACTTGGTCTCACATACTTCTGGACATGTTGTCAGGAGGAACCAGTCCCTGGAGAAGGACATCATGCTTGGTAAAGTAGAGCATCAGCAAAAAAGAGGAAGACCCTCAAAGAGATGAATGGACACAGTGGCTGCAACAATGGGCTCAAAGGTAACAATGGTTGTAAGCATGGTGCAGGACCAGGTAGTGTGTCCTTCTCACAGGGTCGCTATGAGTTGGTGCTGACTCGATGGCACCTGACAATAACCACAAGGATGGTGGTGGTTTGTTACGGAAGCGAGAGAAAACGAATATACCATCTCTCCTAAAGTATACTCTGGGGGAGGGAACGTGACTTAAATCCTGGAGCTGACAAAGATCCTCACAGCATGTCATAGATCTTGCTATCGGGGGCCTGGTGGCCTGTGGGAAGCTCTCATTCTGTACCCTTAGCTGGCTACTCACATGCTTCACAGAAGTCAGTCGGCTGGCTAACTGAACTTTACCATTTTCAAATCTAAAAATTTTAACTGATTTTAGTGGCTGTCTAAAATTGGTTATACATTTCAGCGGTGCCTCAGAACAAAGGCCTGGCAATCTACTTCTGAAAATTAGCCACTGAAAACCCTACAGAGCGTAGTTCTACTCTGACATACGTGGGGTCACTGTGAGTCAGAGTTGACCCCGTGGCACCTGGGTGAACACACCTTAATCGTGTCCTGAGCCTGAGCTCAGTGACTGTACTGAAGATGGTGGGGTTTGACTGCTGGCCCTGCCTGTGAAGTCGCTGTGCACAGAGCTCTCTGCTAGCTCTCTGGTGGTTTCCAACTCGGCCGCACTCTCAGGCGGGCTGTGATGGCACCTCACCACGTCAGTGCTCCCTGCCTTCTGCGGCCCTTCCCCACTGGAACTCCTTGTTCCCGTATGGCCTGAGCCACTTAACCCCTCTGTGCCACAGCGTCCTAACCCCTCTGGTCTGTAACAGAGACGGCTTGTCCTCTCCCCAGTGCTGCTGGGCGTGAAATCTCGGCTCACACGCAGGAAGCACCCGCCTTACGTAAACAAACGACACTGCAGGACTGCAGTAGATGGTAGTGTTCCTATCCCTATGGTGTTTACACTGGGGAGCTGCGTCATCACAGTGTTAGAACTTGGGTGCAGAAAGAGAAGGCAGGTCCCAAGTGAGGAGCTGAGAGGCTCACATAAGGGTAAAGTGCCCAAGTTTTAGTTCATACACTCTGCGGCCTTTGGTTTTTGCTTATATTGGGCCTGTCTGTGGCTGTGTTTAGAGGTGAGGCTGCTAATGAATCAACTTGCAGATAGCTAAGGGATCTGTGGCCTCTGCAGCCTGGGCAGGTCCCTAGGTGGCACAAATGGTTGGTGCTTAGCAACTAACTGAAAGGTTGGCCGTTCAAATCCACCCAGTGGCACCACAGAAGAAAGGCCTAGCAATCTACTTCTGAAAACTGAACCGTTAAACCCTACGGAGCGTAGTTCTACTCTGACACGTGGAGTTGTTCTGAGCTGGAATCAACTTGATGGCAACGGGTTTTGTTTTGTTTTGGCAGTCTGGGCACAAAACCCTTCTGAAATAATTCTGAGTCAATCTAGGTTATGTGGACATCTCCATTTGGGGAAGGGAAACCACAGCTCACAGCCTCAACCAGGAGATATGGCCCCGAGGCCACTTAACCTCTCTGAGCCTGTTCAGAATGGGGTGTATCCTGGGAGGCCCCGCCAGGACAGGAGAACGGGAAGGTGGCTTCACCTTGAACATGCGGGACAAGTCTGCTTGATGTGTGGTCACCACAGAGGGTGACGAAGATGGGTGTGTGCTATGGGGGTGCACGCGGCTGGCATGAGCCGCCCTGGGGTCCCTTCATTCTGAGCTTCCCTGTACCCACTCACTTCCAGAGAGGGAACGGGGCCCCCTCACTTAATCCTTTCCTACCCACTCCAGACATGGAGCCCGCTGACACAGAAAAGAATTGGCCTCTCTGGGATGGAAGCAACCCGAGGGGCTGGTCAACTCCCGCATTCTTAACACCTTGCCTCTGTTAATACATCCCGGGAGCAGCCACACCTCCCTGGGGGATACTAGCCTGCATTCCAATAAGATGCCTAAGTCTTTACCACACAGGCTGCTCTCAGAGGTGATGTGCTAAGGTTATGAGGATGGGGCTCACCTGTGCCTAGATGGGGCCCCAGGATCCACCCTCCACAGGAGCCTCAGACGTTGGTTACCTAGCTTGGGGTGTGGGGCCTTGGCCATTGGCCCCTGTCCCCCATGTGGCAAGCGCTGTGGGGAGCCCAGAAGAGGGAGAAGTCTGTCTGTGGGAAGGACAGGCTCTACGGGGTGGGTGGGTGGGGGGTCTAATGATCACAGAGGTGAGGACGCAGGAAGGCCACTCGTCATCCAGCTCCTCAGTCCCTTCCCCTGTGCCTGGCCCAGAGTCCTCAACCTGCTTCCCCACCTCTGCCTCCCAGGCCCAGGTGGGCTGACCTGTATTCTTAGGCCTCCCTCCTTCCATCCCTGGCCCCACTCCAGGTTCCAGCTCTGGGCTTGACCCACTGACTCTAATTTTAAAAAGCAATGACAGAGGCCCTTCTCTCCACCTGCCTACCCTACCTGCTTGATGGCAACTCAGCTCGGCCCTCCTCCATCACCCACGCTCTTCCTAGGGAGGGTGTGGGGTGCCTGAGGGCCCACCTCTCCAGTACTCGAGGCCCAGGAGCCTTCATGGCACCACTTGAGGCTCCCATTGCCCACCTCTAGCCACCTTTCCAGAAAGCCCACAGCTCTGGCTCACACCTTCTTGGAAGATACTGGTCACACCTGCTTGCTGGGGCCACAAAGCCTGCCCTCTCTGCTGTTTCTAGCTCTTTCCAGGCCAACCCAGACGCCCAAGTCAACAGGACAAGTGGAGAGTCAGCACCCAGCCTAGTGTGTTCCCCTGGCCTCTGGCCTCCAGTGCCTTCACCTGGAACACGGGTGGCGCCAGTCAGGCCTGGGGTGTACATGAGGCTGGCAGATCACCATCAGCCACTGCTCGGGGCACAAGGGCTGCACCCTCCCTGAAAGGTCCATGAGGCCCACAAAGCTGGTAACCTTTCCGGGACCTCTGGCATTGGCCTCTACGGTCTCGTGACCCTAACATTCAAGACAGCCTTCAGGACCTCTGGGCTAAACTAAGCTGTGCATGGTTGTGTGTGGCCTTAGGCAAACTCGTGTACCCCAGTGTGCCTCAGTTTCTTCCTCTAAGGACAGGAAATGCGCCACCAACCCCACAGCTGCCAGGGTGGCTGTGAGCACTCAGAGTGACATAAAGAAGGTGTGACAATCTGGTTGGATGAGGACTGTGCTCGGGAGGCCCTGGGGGAGCCGGCATCACACAGAGGCCACATCCCAGAAGCGGGGGAGCTGAGTGAAGGACCAAGGGACAGAGGCACGAAGGCAGGGGCAGAGTGCCTTTCTGAGCTCTCTGTCCAGGCCCAGTTGTTTCCTCTTTTACCTCTTTCTCCTTACACTAGCCCCAGGGTCCGCCCTGCCAGCAGGCCCCTAAGACACCCTGAGACCACCTGGGTGCTTCTGGGAAAGCCGCCCTGGAGCCTGGGTCCGGCCCCTGAAAGCAGTGCTCAGAGCGTAGCTGACAGGACACAGGCCCCACAGCCAGCCTGAGTCCAACATGCGGGCGGGTGCCTGAGGAGGGACAGTGAAGGTGACACCGTGGGAAAGTGGGCCGGGGGGGGCCGCTCAGGGTCGGGGAGCATTGGGGTCAACCCCTAGCTGAGTAAGCCTTGCTTTCTCTGCCTGGACTTGCTAAATGACCTTAACCTGTCCTTCCCTCTTGGGTCCCAGCCTTGTCAACTATGAAAGGAGCAGGCTGGACAGACATCTTGGAGAACCCCCCAACCCAGCCACGAAGCAAGGAGGTCGATTCCTTTCCCTGAGAACTAGAGGTGCTGGATGGCGACTTCTCTCCCAGGAGAGGAGGCTGCTAAGGACCAAGCTGCTTCGAACCCCTGCCTGACACTAATGCTGGGCTTGCCTCCAAGCCTCAGTGTAGCCTTGCTGATGCCAGGGAGCCTAACTGCAAATGTGGGCATTTACGGCAAACATAGGAGGTTAACAGGCAGAAGCCATTAAGCCTTGGCTCTGGGTTCTTTGCCACAAATGAGCACACACATACACACAAAGAAACAAACGTGTTTCATGGAGGGTAAAAACTTTACAAAGGAAAAAGCGAGGTCACATCTGCAGTGTGGCCTCCCACATTCACACATGACACACGTGACCACCATACATGGGCATACCACACGCCACACAGACGCACCACACACAAGCTCACAGCCCACACACCATCTCACACACACTCAGACACCCCACACACCACACAGACATACCATACACACGCTCACAGCCCACACCAGCTCACATACACTCAGACGCCCCACACGCCAGCACACGCCGCCGCCCCACACATTCACACTCACGCACACACATGCTTGCACACACAGGCACACAGACACAAACACACAAAAGTGGAAGTACAACAAAGGAAGTGGAGAAAAGTGTTACCCATGAGTAGCCGCCGTTTCACCCGCTTGTCCACATCAGCTACTGACGTGGCATTGAACTGAGAGCGCTCAATTGCAGCCTCATCCTTCTCTAAAACACAAGTAAGGGACAAACACGGAGCCGGTGGTTAATGACAGCCCACTTACCGCGGCCCGAGACAGTCAGCCTCTCGGTGGGGCGCAGGCAAAGCCAACACAGCATGCCGGCCAGCGCGGCGGCCTCACCAAGGGGCTACTCCCAGGAGACTCCAAGGAGGGGTGCTCAGGGCAGGAGCGGGAGGGAGGGTGGGTGAGAAGGAGGGATGACCATGGGATGAGCCGGGACACAGAGGGGACACAGGCCGAGCTGCACACAGAGGCGGCTGAGGTCAGAGCGGACAGGGCTCGAGCCGCAGGGCTGAGAAGCAGATGGCACCGGCACGGCGCGTACGGAGACACAGGCACCACAGACACCCAGGCTTCAGGCTGGAGAGGCAGGCACAGGACAAGGAGACAGGCTGCGAGGTCCGGTGATGGATGCGCCTGGGGCAGCAGACGCCCTGTCACAAGGACGTTGTCAAACACTCATGCAAAATTAAGAACAAAACGCACGGAGGAGCAGACACGCATGGCGAGGGATCCAGTCCAGCAGACAGAGAGACCGGGGTCGATTGGGGCAGCGCTGGTTGCCTGCTTGTCTATGGTGGGGGAGAGCTATACATTCAAGCGCTCAGTGAGGGGCTGCTAGGGGGGCTCAGTGGTTTTAGGAGCGAGCAGGAGGGGAATGCCCAGTGCCTGCCAGGGAGCATTCTGGCAGCTTGGGCATGAAGCCACACCAGGATGTGTCCTGTGGAGGGGCAGGTGGAGTTAGCTGGCTCAGGTTCCTTTGCTCAGTCAGACATGTGCAGGGACACTTGTTCCCCAGGGGAAACCGATGGACAGTGAGCAAAGCCAGATGAAAGGGTTCTCACCCGGGCCGGGAGTGGAAGCAGCAGCAGCAGCTGGGCACGGAAAATGGTTTCTAAGGGAAGGACAGGGGGGTTTGGGACATAACTTTAGAAAATAGATCCAAGCGGGGACTGTCACATGCAGCAGACATTAAGAAATAAAAAATGGAAATAAAAAAGGATGAGTCGGGTGGACAAAGACAAGATGTGTTAGACAGAGGGCTGGCGTGTGTCTGGCCCGGCAGCTGTTTGCACCCGTCCGTGCCCCACTGGCGACGGCGGCAAAAGCTGAGGGAGACCTTGAGGGTACGCAGACAGGGAGGAGGCCGGGGTGAGGCCCAGGTGGCCTCTGGGCAGGACAGTGGAGGGAGAGAGGTGGGAGGAGAAGGTTCTAGATGGGATCAGGCTGCAATAGAGACACTGGTCTGAGACCGGGTTTTGCTTTTAATTTTGTTGATTGTTTGGTTGGTTTGGTTTGGCTTTTGGCTCCAGAAATAACTACTGAACGTCAGCTATCAGACAAGACAGGCAATCAGGGACCATCACCAGAGAAGCAGGAGGAGTGAGATCAAATGAAATAAAAAAACGGCTGTCGCAAGAAGAGACCACACAGAGGAAGGGAGAACCACCGCAGGCAGCAGCACCCTGGGACGTGGACCCAGGGCCAGGGCGTGACACGGGCCCACCCGCAGCCCCAGGCCACTCCCACCCCTGCAACACAGGGAGAGAATGAAGCGGCCGAGTCTGGGTGTCACGGGCTTCGTGGCCATCACTGGCTTACCAACCCCTTTCCTGTTACGTGAAAGCACCTCAAGAAAGATTGCCCGAGCCCACAGAAGGTGGCTTTTTTTTCTTTTACTTTTTAAATAAACATGATAACTGACTTGTTTTGTGTTTCTAAAGTTCGCCAACACTGAAGAGAGGAAAGAGGGTGAACTCTGGGCACCAATTTTGAAATTCCTCTTTTCCTTAATACCAGTTAAAAAAAATCAGTGGCATTTTTGAGTGGGAAGAAAACCCACCAGTGCTTCTGGTATAAAATACTCAAAAATAGTCTAGCTTCACCTCGTAAATATGGATCAGGAGAAAGGAGGTAACCGAGACTAAACTTGAGGCTCCATGTAACAGGGGAGGTGACAGGTAGGGGCACCCTGGGAAGAACAACCTTTGAGTGTGAGAGAATGTTCTGGCCCAGAGCTCCCATTAGCTGGGGGTAAAAAGCAGTTAAAAACACCCGAACCCCACACTGATTCACACCGTCATCTCCCCCGGGTTTTAGACAATGAAGACTTACAATTTCTGAGAAAACCTCTTGGTTTTCCACATTGCTGAGGGCGCTTACCCGGCTCAGGGTTGGCCACTGTGCCTGACTGGGTGCTTTCTGTCTTAGGGAGGGGACACATCCACTTAGGCAACAGAGATCCCTCCGTGGGGATACACACCTTCCCCCTCCCCAAGGACCCTGCCTGGGGCCACCCCCAAGTCAAGCTCTGTTTTAAGGAAGCCTGAGGCAGGCGAGCCCTTGCCGGGCACCTGGAGCAGAGAAGCCTGGCCTTGTGTGGCTGAGACTCCACAGAGAGCTTCTCTGGGATGGCTGCCGCCCCCCATCATTACCGGGGGCGTTCCTTTTCTTGCTTTTTGGAGACTGGGACCTGGCGGGATGGTAGCAGATTCCAGGGCCACGTGGTGCCCTGTGGGGGGCAGGGTGACGAGGGGGTGGTGTGCAGCCTACTTACCGATGCACGTGTGACCGTCTGTGTGGAGGGCGTACTTCTGGTGGCAGCCACACATGGGGCCTGTGTCCGTGTCTTCGCAGCTGTGCTGGCAGCCTCCGTTTCCATAGTTACAGGTTACTAGTTAGGCCCAAAGTGTACATACGTGTGTATAAACAGAACGACAGCAAAACGATTAGTTTGTCGGTGTTGGTGGTTTCTTTTTAGGGGAGGGGAGGGAAGTGAGGGCTGGACAGCGGACACACAGCTCCTGGCCTTTCCGCCTCTCCAGGGGCTTGGGTGGAACCATTCACTCCTTAGAGGAGACACAGGATAGGACAGGGGTGTGTGGGCCCTTTGGGCTTGGAACAGAGCTGGCACACAGCTGAGACGCTTGGATGGCACTGGGTAAAGGGGTGAATTAAAAAATCTTACCCTCCCTGTCTTAGTCATCTAGTGCTGTTATAACAGAAACAACACAAGTAGATGGCTTTAACAAAGAAATTTATTTTCTCTCAGGCCCGTAGGCTGGAAGTCTGAACCAGGGCTCCAACTTCAGGGGAAGGCTTTCTCTTTGCCGGCTCTGGAGGAAGGTCCTTGTCATCAGTCTTCCCTTGGTCTGGGAGCATCTCAGCACAGGAACCTCAGGTCCAATGGACACGTTTTGTTCCTGGCTCTACTTTCTTGGTGGTATGAGGTCCCCGTGTCTCTCTGCTCGCTTCTCTCTTTTATATCTCAGAAGGGACTGGCCCAATCACTACCTAATCCCATAGATCTCATCAACACAACTGCTGCCAATCCATCTTATTACATCGTAGTGATAGGATTTACAACACACAGGAAAATCACATAAAACGGTGGACAATCACATAATACTGAGAATCATGACTTGGCCAAGTTGACAGACATTTTTGGGGGGATGCAATGCAATCCAAGACACTCCCCTCAGTTGCAAAGAGCACTTTACAATAGCCTGTCTCAACGGGGCAACGTCTGTTGACGCCAGGGTGGGATCAGCAGGGGGCACGTGAGAGGGGATACTCCTCTCATCACTTTCCCTGCAGCTTTTCTTCTCCAGCCTCTGTTTCGGGATGTGAGGATGGGCGTTCCCACGTTCCCCATCCAAGCGCCCCCCTCAAACTCTATCCCCTCCAAGCCCTGATCCCTCCGAGCTCCGCAACATTCACACAAATGTGAGCAAACGGATGCCGTGTGAGGGTTGGTTTGGGAAATGTCTGGAATAAGGCATGCTGAATAAGCTGCAGCGCCGGGCCCGGGCCATCAGAAACCCTTCAGCCCCAAGTCTCAAAACTACCATCAGCGACCTAGGTCAGCTGGAAAGGACGCTCAGCCAAAAGCAGGAATGACAAGTTCAAGTTTATTTAAAAGAAAATACAACACTATCCCTTTCTAGGGTGAGGAACATCACCCAGGAGAAGCAGGGGATCTAGATCTTTCTGGAAGGCCTTCTCTGAGCCCTGCTCCCCTATGTTAAGAGGGAGGGCTGTGTGCCAGTCACTGGTACGCAAGGAGCACCAGGGCCTCGAGGGCAGGGTGTCTTCTTGGAAACCGTAACCATTTGTCCAGAATTCTGTCTGCACTCTTTACTTGGCAAAAACCTAATGATGATTGAATATGCGAAAGAAAACCTCAGACCAGTCATGGTCAGAGGGGCCAAGCATCCAGAGTCTACAGTCTGCGTGAAGAATGTGTGGTCAGGTTGACCCAGACCACGGCTAAGGCTGGAGGGAAGTCATGTGGTGACGACTCCCCGTGCAGGGTTCCAGACTTCTCGCAACTGACTTCTGGGGTGTTCCCAGGGGCTCCTCCTTTCACCAAAATGATGACAGTGGGGGCTTTTGGGGGTGCTGGTCCCAAGGGATGGTGGGGTCCCATCAGCCTGGTCACATGCAATTGTCATGTCAAGGGAGAATGGTTTCATGAGGAAAGGCTCTTTCTCTGGGTCCCAGACTCTGTCCCCAGCAACCTGAGGGAACAAACGACCATCCGAAGGAAGGACTGACTTCCAGGGGTGAAATTTCAGGAACTGGCCCCACTGCTTCGGGAAACATGAGCTGGCTTCGCGCACAAAGCACTCGGGCTCCTTCTCTGCACTCTGGGTCGTCTCGATGGTGGTGGAGTCACCTTCTCTCATCTCTGAAACAGCCCCTCTCGCCCAGGAGAGACCCAGGAAGGCCAAGGGTCCCAGGGGTCTGCAGCTGAGCTCTGCTGGGAGCCCAGGTCAGGTGAGGGGAGAGACAGGCTGAGCCCTGTCTTTCTGGCACTGAGGAGAGCTCCATGTCAGAGAGGGTGGGGGTGGAGCTGCGGAGAAGGCAGTAAGAGCATTGCAGATGCTTCTTCCGGAGCCCTGGATCCTGGAGATGGGTGGTGCCCTGAATAATGACTGAGGAGGAGCGGGCTCTCTGGCCAGGCCGGCCCCGTGACACGAGGGGGGTTTGCACATAGGGCCCTCACGCCACCCAGACGTCTCGCCTCTCCTGGGCCCTGGGGGCCAAAACTTACTGCAGCTTGTACCCAGAGATGCCTGAGCCCTGAACCCAAGGGAGACAAATGGGTGCATGTGCTCACAGGCCCTGGAGTGGGTCCTGGGCTCTGCGAGGAGGACAGAATCTGGGGGCAGAGCCCCTGCTGTCTCGGTGGCCCATAGAGGCTGGCTGAGCTGGGCCTCAGCCCGCACCCACCTTGAGGCTTAGGAAGCTTCTGGCTCTCCAGTGACCTCCAGGGCCCTAGGGTAAGCCTCAGAGGTGAGCTCACTTGACATTACCCTGCTGCATTAACCACACGGAAGGAACCCACACCATGGACTGGGCAGCCACCAGTTCAGTCACTTTGTAGCAGGCCCAGCAGGCGGTCACCCACTTCCTGGCTCTTGAAGTCATATAAAGTAAGGCACAGGCTCTAAACCCCTTAGCAACATCCAGCAGCCCAGAGAGGGGTAGGACTGCTGCTGCTCAACCAGCAAATGTTCCAGCAAGGGTTTAGCTCTTCTCTGATAAGTGGCCCGTCTGGAGGGAGGGGACACAGGCTTGGCTGCTCCCTCCCCTCACACCAGGTCAGCCCCTCAGAGATGCCATCTAACCAAACCGTCTCTTCGGAGCCCCCGTCCTGGATGTGGTGAGAGAATTACGGAGTGGCTGCTCCCAGCCATTCCCCATGCTGGACACCTGGTCCACAGCTGATGCTCGACAAATCTTGTGAGATGTCCCCAAGCCTGCTAACTCCACATATTCTTGACCTTGGTCTTTCTCTTGAGGAATCTTGGATCACCCAACTTGGAGGGGATGGGAAAGCTGGAGTTGGTCACTCTCTGTTCTGAAAGCTGCCAGGTGGTGGGACGCTTCTCTGCAGCTAACGGGATTGTCTGGTGTAGAGGAGAGGAGGGCCTGGCTGGCAGCGCAGGGCCAGCGCTGGGTATTTCCCAGTCAAGACTGCCCGTTTGGCCCTGCCCTTGGTGACAGCATACTTGCGTCTCCATTCTCGACCCCCCAAAGCAACTCTACTGCGACCCCCTCAGCCTACGTGAGTTCATTTTTGACACCCCACAGGAGAGAGTCAGGAATGAAGAGGCTGGTCCCCAGCTCAGACATTACGTGGGCTGAAGGAAGCTTCACCTTAGAGAACCGATGACACACGAATCCGGGGCTGGGGTGTGAGCTCCTGGAGACAGAGACCATGCCTGAGGCAGTTGGGTCCCAGGGCCTTGGGGACACCGTGAGGAGAGCTTGGTGGGAGTGACATGGCAAGACATCCAAAGGACAGCTGATGACAACTGCAGGACTCCATGACTAAGGGCCATCTTCCTTCTCCACAGCACGGTCAGGGGAAGGCTGGTTGGTCTTGGTCTCCTCTTTCCTAACAGCTAAGTGAGGACCATTTTCTATACTGTAAGGGGGAACTGAACGCCTCCATCCCATTTTTCTGCATTGGAAAGTGGGCTCGGGGGGGAAGTGCCTGTCTCTGGCCAGAGCTGGGCAGTCTTTACAACAGCCTCGCTCTGCTCTTTGCAGACACGGGCAAGCACCATCAATCTAGTGTCCCCACTGCTCAGCAGGGAGAGGCCACACTGGCCACCTCCCCAGGCAGCTGTCAGAGGGCAGCACAGGGCCTGAAGCTTTGGCGGATGAGCTGAGTGTCCAGTCACTGTCCTGTTTGTTCCCTGCTCCCACCCCTCCCAGGGAGCTAGGTGACCACGGGAAGAGGCTGGCCTCCGTGTGAGTCTTATGAGAAGACTCGTCCCCAGCCAGACCTCCGAGCAGGCCTCGGTCCACCCAGGTCTCTGAGGATACTACCATTTACACGCTCGGCCCCTGCCATAACCCTTGTGGGGGTCGGGCTGTGAGTTCTGATCTTTGAGCCCGGAAATAAGGTCAGCACAGAACCAAGCTCCCTTCCTTCTTTACACCGTCCCATTACCAGGGGCTTTCTGAGCCCCTCAAGAACCCAGCTGTTCAGAAGTCTTGTGCCATAGCCCCTCCACTCCCATTGGAGAGCTCAGGCTCAGGGACCAGCGCTCCCCACCCTCATCTTCACTGGTTGGGGAGACAGGAGTGAGTGAGACAGCAACAAGCACAGGCAGGGGGTCGTAGCAGGCCCACTTGGTGGGGCTGCTTCAGGGCATTATGCTGGGTGGGGAGACCCTAAGCCTGGGGTTCAGAACCCTTTCCCCTGTGCCTCCCCAAGCCCCCCTTTCTCTCCAACCCAAGGGGCTGGGAGCCCGCCCTGGCCAGTGTCCAGTGGACTGGACAGACCCTCTCAAAGCAATGGCAGGAGACGCGTGGGGGTGTCTGACCCATCTGCCTCCATCTACCTACGTGTGCAGTCCTTCTGGTTTGGGGCAAGGTCAAAGCCGGGCCTGCAGTCGCAGGCTACCCCACCTTTGGGCGTCTCCCGGCAGATGTGGGCACAGCCATGGTGTTTGTTCATGCAGTTCATGCCCTCTGCAGAGAGACAGACAGGAGAGGGTGGGATGGGGAGAGAGGGGAAGAGAAGATTTCAGGCTGAAAAGAGACAGGCGGTGGAATATCACAGCCCCATTGTGTGTCCTTGGGCTGCCATTTGCACACGCCTGCACGTGCACAGGGGGGCATGCCCCCATCCAGTGGGGATCTCTTAGCAAGAGACCAAGGACACAGGGCCCAGGAGTAGAGCCAGACCTTGCTCCGTGAGCCACGCTGTAAGGGACGCCTCGGGACCCACCGACGAAAAGCCCTTCCCTCGAGCAGGTTCTGGGGTACAGTCTGTGGGCTCTTTTAAGTCAGGACATGGTAGAGCTGGCCCCACTACAGCAGGTGGGTGGCGCCAGGCCTTTAAATGATGGATGTGCACACTTGTCGATGTGCAAAGGGTTTCACAAGCACTTGGGAGAGTCCCCTCAGGCCCGGAGAAGAGAGGGGATCTGTCAGGGGGCGGGGGAAGGCAGGTGGGTTGCAGCCGAGTGCCAATGCCCTGCCCTGGTCTGCCTCCAGGAGTCACACCCAAAGGCAGTCAGCCCCACTGCCCTTCCCTCCTGGTGCTCGCACACAAGCAAGAGGCTGCCGACCCTGGTCAGCGGATGGCACAGGTGGCGCTGGCTCTCGGAGGTGGCCCAGTCCCAAGGCACCCTGCACTACTATACCGCTGGCCTGTGCTGCCCAGCATGCGGGCTGTAACTTACCTGGCTTGTGCGATGCACACAGGACTACAGAACCTTTCCTCTCACGCAGAGCCCTGCAGCTGGGCCAGCTGCCCTCTCTGGCCTCCGCTTGACCTCCAGTGCCTGCCCCCTGCATGCCTGCCCTAGCACATCCCAGCCCCCTGGTCCACACTCACACATGTAACTACATCCCTGCGCTTAGCAGGTGATTCCCCTGTGTTGGCAGATGCCACTTTATAAAGCAAAAATGTTCCCACACTGTAGCTTCAGGCCTCTCTCCTCGGGACCAGCGGGTGGCCTCCCTGGGGTTAGGATGACACATAAAGCTTCCCCTAGGTGCACGGCCACCCTGACCGCCCTCAGGCCACCCCGGCAGAGCCTCCCCATGGTGCATGGCCGGGCTTGACCCGCCCTCAGGCCACCTCGGCCCTGAAGAGGGCCTGCCTCCAGCTGCGGGGGAGGTTTCTTACATAGAGCCTTGACCGTGGCCGGCCTTTCTCTGATGGCCTTTCCAGCTTGTTCTCCGGGCACTTGGAAGCCCAGTCCTTCACAAGCCAGCCTCATCCCCCGTCTCCTCCCCTCTCAGGCTCCCACTTTGGTGACAAACCCTGGGTAGTAACAACTGTCCCGTGCCAGTTCTGCCCCCCACTTCCCAGCTAGGTAGAGGGGGGTTTCATTGACCCCCTTCAGACGAGGGCCTGGTGAGGGTCTGCCCACCCCGCCCCCCCAGGTAGGTGGAGGGGGGTTTCATTGATCCTCTTCAGACAAGGACCTGGTGAAGGTCTGCCCACCCCCCTCACCAGCTGGGTGGAGGTGGGTTTCGTTGGCCCCCTTCAGATGAAGGCCTGGTGAAGGCCCTCACACAAAGGTCCACGTGGGCTCAGGACTCGAACCAGGGCCTCTGACTACAAACCCCTGTTCTCCCGCCCCCCAGAGGCCTCACTGTGTGCAGAGCTGGAAGCCCATTCAGTGGAGGGCCTCCAGGCTCCCCGTGCCTGGCGCCACGCCTGCTCAGTCCATGCCCACTGAGACAGCTGGAGGGCACTGGTGTGATCAGGGAGCACAGGAGTCCCTGGGGTCGGCCCTTTGACCCCTTGCCTTCCTCAGTCACCCCGTGGCTCCTGAGACACGCCCTCCCCACCCCTCACCCCTGCCAGACTGGATCTCCCCTCCCTGACGGCCTGGGGTGGCTCAGACCTCCTTCAGCTGACCCCAGTTGATGCCCATCTTCCTGGTGATTTGTGAGGAGTTTCCAGAACTTATGAGGCCAGGGGTCAAGCAAGAGGTTGTAGATTACAAGTCCATCAAGAGGCTACAGGCAGATGAATGAGAAGAGCTGAGTGCCAACGCCTTGCCTCCCACCTCCCACTGTGAGGGCCTGTGAGGAGTGGAGCCACCTAGGAGGAGGAAGGGACTCGGACAGATGCCCTCCTGTCCCCAGGGACACGCCTGCCTCGGGTTCAGCCATCCTGGCCCCGTCCACTTGAAGCATGGGCTTCGGGCAACCCAGAACGGACATACGTTCAAAAACAAAACCACCTTGGCAGCTATAATAAAGATTTTAGAAAATTCTGAAGTTTAAACAGGAACAAAAGAAAAAAAGGTTTGTATTGTTGACTGTCTTACTCTTACTATTCCTCCACCCTGATTTTCTCATTCAAAAATTAAATTGTTGGGCTGACTTAGGGTACACACAACTAACCAACAACTGAACCGGTGAAGCACCTCCCGGCTGTACCCTCACAGAACGCTGCAAGTTCACACTCCTAAACCCTAAGGAAGCGTCGAGGCCTGAGTCAGAGCTTTAAAAATCACTGTTTGCTCCCAAGCCACGGACTTCCCATCGGGCGACCTTTCTTTCTGAGAATCTAGGCTTAGGTGGTGCGGAAGAAGGGTGTGTGCTGGTAAAGGCTTAACGACTGGCTCGGGTGCGGTGGGGGACCTTTGTAGCATTTGCCCATTTCCATGGTGTAAATAACTCTGACCAAGCTACTAAGGAGATGTCACTGAAGGCAGAGTTGGGAATAAATATACCGGCGAGCTGGTACGAGCCAGCTCGAGCACGTTACTGCCTTGGAGAGGTCAACATAAAGCGTGGCGTGAGTCTGGCCTCTTTACTAGCTGCGCGTCTCGGGAAATTTCTTCACTTCCCTGAGCCTCATCTACACAACCAGAATGATAACCTCTGTCTCATAGAGCAGGTGTGCAAATTAAATGAGGTCCCAGACAGGACAGTGCCAGGGATATGGTATACGCACACACCCGTCGCCGTTGAGTTGATTCCGACTCATAGCGACCCTATAGGCGGGTCGGTACTCAGGAGTGGAGACTAGATCTTTCTATGGATGCAGGGACTTCTGAAGGTTGGTGCCCTGTTTGGGGTGGATAACACTGCTTCAGAAGAGGCTTTCAGGAAAAGAACTCTCTCGGGCCACCGAGACATGTTCAGTCTCTCATCAGGTCCCTGGGGAGACTCTGTCTCAGGCAAGGGGCTGGCCAGCGGGTGGTGGCCGCCAAGCAGCCCCTCTGTCGACCCCATGCACAACATAATGAAACACTGCTTGGTCCTGTGCCATCCCCACGCACAACGCGAGTGGACTACTGTGGCCCACAGGGTTTTCACTGGCAGATTTCTCGGACGTAGGTCACCAGGCCCTTCTTCCTACTCCACCTTAGTCTGGAAGCTTTGCTGAAACCTGTGCAGCATCGTAGCAACGTACAAGCCTCCACTGATAATGAGCGGTAGCTGAGAATGAGATACACTGGTCAGGGACTGAGCTGGAAGTGACTTGACGGCAAGGGGTTTGGTTTCGTTTTCTCCTGCGTGGATGGTAAGGATTCTACCACTGAACCACCATGGCCCCTTCGCTGACCACAGTGAACGCTGCGGCCAGTGGTGAGCTCACTTCCCTCTCACACAGCTTCTGTGGCTCCCTGGTGCCCACAGGACACACAGGAATTAGCTTTCAAGCCTTCTTCCGAGCTTCATCTCCCACCTCTTCCTCCACAGGCTCTGCTGGCCAGCAATCCCACAGCACCTGCTGACCATCCTCCTGAAGGGTCCCATCCCTCCCCGTCCTCTGCCTCCCCTTCCTCCTGGGACATCTTCTCCTGTCTTCCATAAACGGAATCTTAGGCCTCTCTCCAACTCCAGCAATCCCACGGAACTTCCTGGCCCCCAGGTTACACCCTGCGTCTCCCCTCACCACCACCCCGTGCTCATTCTCCAGGGCTGCCCCATGTCGGGCCAGGAGAGCAGTGCTGTAAGCAGACCTGTGCTTTGGAAGAGCCCACCGGCCCCTGTGCCATTCAGGCTTATGACGGCTAAAGAGGGAGCGTGAATTTCCATCCCCAAAGAACCACAGCTTCCGACAACCATCATCAATCACAGATCTGTCACTGGGAGTCCATGACGCCCTGAACCTTGGCAGCTACCAGACGGAGTACTGAGCTGTCAAAATCTCGATTTTCTCCCGAAACACGGGCTTGCCATCAGGTGGTCTTTCTTTGGGAGAATCTAGACTTTAAGAATGAGCCAAGGCATCACTGTCATTCTGCTGGCAAAGTAGAATGTGGAGAGTAATCCGGCGTTCTACCCAAAGTCAATGGGACGCTCAGCAACGGCATCTCAGAGGCGGGAAGGGTGGCTCCAGGGCACCTCTTGACAACTGTGGGAGACCAGGACGAGGCCCTCCACCTCTACCTGAAGACGCCGAGGTAGCGTGAGGTGTGGTGATTGGCCCTCTCTCCCTCAGCTATCCAGTGGAGGAGCTGGATGGGACCCCCAACAGACCACAAAGGTCCCTGCTTCTCCTCTAGTGGCCTCCAGGCTCTTCTCACCTGACCCAGAGCCCCCTCCCTTTTTCTCTCCAGGTGAGGGCTAAGCTGGGCTGGTTAGCGTTGGCGTGGTGGCTTTAGGACCTCAATACGGCCTTAACAATTCCAAAGGCACCCCAAGAGCACTCGTTGGGGTGTTTATGTGCTCTGTCAATATTTACCATACCAGAAATAAAAAGAGAAATTGACATGTATTTATTAATTTATCTCAAAATAACAACAAAAAACTCATTACATGTTAACATGTCATGTTTTTTAAATTAAAAAAAAAACTACATTTTTCCTAACAAAAGAACATGGAGAGAGTCTGCCTGAGAGGAGAGCCCTCACAGAGAACCAGGGAGAGGGAGAGGAGAGGGTGAGGAGGGCATGAGGAAGGGGTAAGGAGCGGGTGAGGATGGGGTGTGGAGGGGGTGAGGAGGCAGAGACAGCCTCTCCACCAAAAGTTTGAACCCCTGGGGATCATCTGGGCCTATAGGCACGGCTGCTCCTGGGGTCTCCAGGCACCTGTGCCATCGCCCCCTTGCCTGTACTAGGCTAAGGGGTGTTCTGTCATCTGCGCTGGACAGAGGCTGCAGAGGTGGTCTCCTGGTGGTGATACCCCAGAGCACTGTGGGGCTGCACACCACTGCCCCCTCCTCCAGGAAGCCTTCCTGGATCCTAGGCTGGTCAGGGCCTGTTCTGGCCACCCGCTCCTAGCACTGACTGTGAGGACTGCTCTCCGGTGGACTCTGAGCAGGGCCGGACAGTGTCCTTACTGTCTCACGGAGGCCTGGCCTGGAGGGGACACACGTGTATGTGCCGTGAAGTGAGGGGACGTGGGAGGTCCAGGCAGAGGTCCTGGCTCCTTTTTTCCCAGCCCAGCAGGCAAGCCATGTTGAGTGGAGTGGGCAGCCGGGAATAGCAGCTCCACTTGCGGTCAGGCGACAGGGAGCCGTCCTCACCCTGCACAGCTGAGGCCAGTGGGAAGCGAGAGCACGGTCAGCCTGAGCGCCTGGGGGTGACCCTTTCAGAGGCCCCTGCTCCCCGAAATGGGTGTTTGTCACAGCATCATTATCATATTCTAAAATGAACCCTGCCACCACTTCAAAGATGGCTCAAACCACCCAGCCTGGTGGCGGGGGGAACGTGGCGTCCTCTGCTGCTACCACTTTAGCCCCTCTGCAGCTACAGACGTGGGGGTCTGCACCGATTTCAGCCACACCCTGGGCAGCACTAGAGTCTGCAGGCCATGAAAACACAGCTTCGTGCCTGGCAGAGCCACAGGGGTCAGCGCTGGACAGGTCCTTGGAGACCATCTTGCCCACCCATCCTACAGGTGGAAAAAGTAAGGCCAGAGAAGAAGAGTGAGAGAGGCCTCGGGACTCCCAGACAAGGCTCTCTGGCCCCAGAGTCACTGGGCTGCATTCGGTGGGGCCCAGATGGCTGCCTGGCAGCAGAGCTTCCGGGTGGAACAGAACTAGATAGCGGCAGGGCGAGCTGAAGAAACAGTTGCTGTCTCCATGAATAGGCCTCAGACAGAAAAGCCTTTACAATTCATAGCTAGTTCAAATGCACCTCCTATGTGAGGCTCTCCAGCAGCCCCTCACAAAGCACAGATGTCAGGTGGATGCCCTAAGTGAGCAGCCCCAACTCCTCGGCTCCGTGGCACCCAGGTCATGGGTACACTGAGCCTCGGCTCAGTCCGTGCCTACCACTGCTCCAGCCCTTGCAAACAGCTCTGGCTCCCCAGCATGTTTAATGACCCCCTTGGTCTCCAACCCTCTGGTCCACTCGTCCTCTGAGTCCCAGCTTGGGCCTTCACCCACCACAGGCTTCTGCCTGGGTACCGGGCCTCTTGAGGGCGGCAGGAGGTTTGTGCGGAGGCTCCTCTCCAACACCGTTTGCCTGCTCCAGCCCTCAGCCTGGGAGATGGCCCCTCTACTGACCGGCCCTCGGCCTGGGAGACGGCCCCTCTGCTGACCAGCCCTCGGCCTGAGGGACAGCCCTTCTGCTAACCATGGCCTCTTCACTCTGCCTGGCCACACAAGCTCTCCTCAGGGCAGCCGCCCTGACCCCGCAGACCAAGGCAGCCTCCAGGTCCCCATGGATCTCTGTGCACCTCCTGATGAGGGCAGGGCTTTGTATTTACTCCTGGGCCACTCCCTGTTGCCCTCTCACCTATGCGGTGGCTCCCTGAGGGCAGGGCCTGTCTCGCTCACTGCTCTGTCCCCAGTGGAGCAGTGGCTGCGCACAGCAGACACTCAACAAATGTCTACTGAGTGAATGAGCTACAAGGCCCCGGGAGAGAGGCCAGCTCCCAGGCCCACAAGCCCATCACCATCAAGGCCCCTCAGGAAAGACTGTGCCACCAAAGGAGGGCCTGGTGCTGGGCCTGCCTTGCACTGTATCCACGTTCTGCCTGGACCACTTTCTTCTGGGTCTTTGTTTTCTCAGCTGTAAAATGGGGCTATGCTAATCTTTAGTCGGACGGTTGCTGCGAAGCTCAGGTGAGATAAAAATGTACAGCCTGTGGCAGAGAGCAGGGTCTGAATAAAGTACAGGTGTTATTAAAGTGTCCACAGTGTGCGCCCTTCATTTCTACTTCATTTTCTGCCTTGTATTAAATTTCGTTACTATGAGACAGAGGTCTCCAGGCTGCGGAAAATCCCACTGCCTCAAGCAGCTTGCTTGGCATGCCCAGTAGCTTTACATTAAAATCCTGGTTCCCCTCTCCTTAACTGCTGCCCCAAACTAGAGGAAACTGGCAGAAACCCGTTTAGGCACCATGTTGACATTCAAGGTAACCTTTCAGCTCATTAAGTACCTCGTTCATAGTAGCTTTCCTGCCTCTGGGTGGAGTTTAACTGCCATTTTTTGAACATAAAATGTTGTTGTTGTCGTTGTTAGGTGCTGTTGAGTTGGTTCTGACTCATAGCGACCCTATGCACAACAGAACGAAACACTGCCTGGTCCTGCGCCATCCTTACAATTGTTATGCTTGACCCCATTGTTGCAGCCACTGTGTATCTTTTGAGTGCCTTCCAACCTGGGGCCTCATCTTCCAGCACTATGTCAGACAATGTTCTGCTGCTATTCGTAAGGTTTTCACTGGCTAATGCTTTTCAGAAGTAGACTGCAGGGTCCTTCTTCCTAGTCTGTCTTAGTCTGGAAGCTCTGCTGAAACCTGTCCTCCATGGGTGACCCTGCTGGTACCTGAATACCGGTGGCCTAGCTTCCAGCATGAGAGCAACACGCAAGCCCCCACAGTACGACGAACTGAGAGACACGTGGGGAGAATGTACAATACATGGAGTTACACGTAAACCTCCTTGCGCCTGCGTAGTGGGATTAAGAATAGTGCTGATATAACTTGTATGAACATCCTACTTGTAAACCCCTTAAAATTAAACTTCCCCCTTGCCCTCGCTGGGCAGCCTTGGCTGCAGCAGCCCCGACTGTTCCTTTCCTTGCACAACAAAAGAAAGATGCATTTTCACTCTCCCACCTCGGTCTCTCGTTTACTGGCTGAGTCAAGCAGAGCAGAACCTGGGGTTTCCACCCAGCAACAACCACATTTTTTTTCCCTTAAAAATTTTGTTTTTTGATGGCATGTGTTTTCGGTACTGGAATGCACGCTTACTAATTGAATGTGTTTAAATTTTTGGTTGGTAATATGGATTTTGAGAAATATGATATAGTAATACAAGCCACCAACGAGGCGAGTGGCAGTGTGGTGCCGCTGATCTGTAATACCACAATATACCGATGAGAACTATATAGATAATTTACTGCAGGCACCTTTTCATTAGGTTACATGGGGAAACTTTGGCTTTCCAAATATGACACAGAAAAACCAAACAAACTCATCAGGGCTCCCCAGCTATCACACATAAAAGCCATAATTATGCTTGCAAGCCTTATCTCACAGAAATAAAGGGAAAAAAGGCAAAACTTTACAAAACTAACCCATCCAGGAAGCATCGCCTAATAGAGTGCTCAGCCTACACAACAATGGGGCTCCAACTCCAGTCTGCCAAGCTTTATGAATTTCAAAAGGGACTCCCTCAACCTGAATAACACTTTTCCTCTGAGGTCTAACAACAGCAGTAAAAAAACCAAACCCGTTGCCATCAAGTTGATTCTGACTCATAGCAGTCCTACAGGACAGAGTAGAACTGTCCCATAGGGTTTCCAAGAAGAGGCTGGTGGATCTGAACTGCAGGCCTTTTGGTTTGCAGCTGAGTTCTTAACCACTATGCCGCCATGGCTCAAAAGACCTTTAAAGTGTTAAAAAGCAAAAAGGTCACCTTGAAGACTAAAGGTGCACCTGACCCAAGTCATGATGTTTTCAATTGCCTAATATGCATGAGAAAGCCGGACAATCAGTAAGGAAGACCAAAGAAGAATTGATGCCTTTGAATTACGGTGCTGGTGAAGGATACTGAGTATGTCACGGACTGCCAAAAGGACAAATAAATCTGTCTGGGAAGTACAGCCAGAATGCTCCTTAGAAGCAAGAATGGCGAGACTACATCTCACACACTTTGGACATGTTCTCGGGAGGGACCAATCCCTGGAGAAGGACATCATGTTTGGTAGAGGGTCAATGAAAAAGAGGAAGACCCGCAACGAGATGGACTGAAGTGGCTACAACAATGGACTCGAGCATAACAATGACTGTGAGAATGGCACAGTGTTTCATTCTGTAGCACACAGGGTTGCTATGTGTTAGAACGGACTCCACAGCACCTCACAACAACAAAATACCGTTAATCCAACAGGAACAAAAGAGGTTAAATCAGGATGGTTGTTTAAGTAGCTCTCCATCCTGCCAACCACAGGTTACTGTGAGGAGATCTGAGTTTTATTCTTTTCAGCATCACAAGTAATCAGCACAGGGCCTGGCTCAGAGTTAGGGCTCAGCAAGTGGTGACAGAAAGGAGGGAAGGAAGGGAGGGAGGGAGGGAGAGAGGGAGGGAAGAAGGAGGGAGGGAAAGAAAGAAAGAGGAGGGAGAAGGGAAGAGGAGGAAGGAGCGAAGGAAGAGGAGGGAGGAGGGGAGAGGAGGAGGGAGGGAGGGAAGGGGAGGAGGAAAGGGGAGGAGGGAGGGAAAGAAGGAAGGAGATAGGGAGGGAAGAAAGAAGGAAGGAAGGAAGAAGAACAAGGGTGTGAAAAATGGCGGAAGGGTAGAGAAGGATAGAGGGAGGAAGAAGAGAAAAGAGAGAAATAAAGGCTGCTCAATCTGAGGATAGATCAAACCCACTGACTATTTTAGGGGCAAGGTGAGGGGGTAGAGACTTTGAACTTCTGTTGTGGCATGCCAGTTGTATGTTCTGTGAGACACAGGATGCCTGATGCAGGAAATTCACAAATAAGTCCTGCAGTCAACTGGAGCCGCACCCATGGAATACCTCCCCACCCCCAACACATGGGTGTCTTGAGGAGCTTCCCCCTGCCTGCCCCTCTGGGACGCTCTGGTTTATGAACTTAAGAGACCCCAAGTCTACAAGGAGAGGTGACAGTGGTGTCACAGGGACAGGCATGGTGCAGGCTGGGGCAGGGGAAAGGGCACCCGCCCCGCCTTCCGGAGCACCTCTGTGCCTGGGGGGTGTCCTCCCTCCCTGCTTCCCACAGGGAGGGCTGTGCTGAGGGGCACGGGTGCTAACAGGAGGGAAAGCCAGCCTGTTCCCTTCCTGGAGGTGCTATTACTGGGAGTAGGCCTGTGGGCAAAGGGGCAAGGTGAACCCACGGGCACGTGAGGTGCTCAGAACAAAGCATTTCTGTTCTAGAGCAGTCCTGGGCTTCCTGTTGGGACGCTACAGATCAGATGGCAGACTGCTCCCACTAATGCTAGTCCGTTGGCTTCTCAAGAGCACGGGCCAAGCCCACTCACACCCAGCCCCAGAGGCTGCACCAGTCCTGCCCAGAGCAGGGTTCTGAGGCTGCAGCGTGAGGGGGGCTGCCAGCACCACCTCTCCCTTGGCCTAGCTCCTTGTGCTGATGTGGGGGAGTAACCTGAGTGACCAACTCAGCAGGAAGTTCTGCTTATTTCCCCTCCTTGAGGGGAACTGAGATATAATTTCAGTCGTTCCCAGAAATCCTGGCCTCAGGGCCCCGGATGCCAGGCAGCCAGGCTGCCTGCCAGCCCAGGCCTAATCGAATCCAATCCATCCAAATCCAATTACATTCTTCCAACTTGGCCTGCTCGTCTCCCCAGCTGAGGACGGGCGGGCAATGAGGAGGTGGTGGGGTTGCCAACACATCACCCGGGTCCAAGTTTGGACTCTGCCACTTGCTCTGGGGCATTGGTGATTCACTTACCTCTCCGAGCCTCAGTTTCCACATATGTGAAATGGATATCACAGCCTCACTTCCGGGCCTCCCCCGTGGCGTTCCCTTCTCTAGGGGAGAGGGTGGTGAAGGGTACAGCTGAGGATGGAGCTCAGGAAGGGTATAAACTGCGGCCCTGTGTAGAAAGATCTCTGGAGGCTGCGTGGAGACAACCTGGAGGGCCTGACTGGGGCTGGAAAGCAAGCGGGGAGGCTGTGGCCGGTACCCTGAAAAGGACGAAGTTGCTGGCAGGAGGGTGGTGGCTGTGGGGGAGAGGGTTTGCCCTGAGTTTTTAGGAAGATGTGTGTATGGTACTCGGGTACTGGCTATACTCTTGTGGGCAGTGGGTACGGCCGCGCGGTTTTACAAACAGGCCCATGGAGGCTCGATCGCAGTGGAAGAGACTCCCTGGGGACCACACCATGGGTCAGTGGCAGGGCCAGGCCACTGGGCTGTACCTTCCTCTCCCCAGTGCCCGTGGCCTCCTCCTGGAGACCACCCCACCCCCCCCGGCCCCATTAGTGCCTCTCTGGACTCTGTGACCTTTCCCACCCTGGCCTATTTTCCCAGAAGGCCTTCTAGCATTTTTAGATGCTCCAGTACCGTGTGCCCAGAGGTACCCGGTGGTAGAATCCGCTCAGCCTCAGCCAGTGTGTGTATCGTCTGCAAAGCAAAGTTCACGGATGCATTCAAAGCAGGGGAGCCAGGGGCAGGCGCAATCTGTTTGCACTTAGGAGCAGGGCCTTTCTCCTCGCCCCCGGCCCGGGATAACAAAGCGGGATTGTGTGCTTCCCAAGGGTCGTTGCTATGGCAACTTCATCAATAACATAATTTTCCGCATCCATGTCCTTTAAACACATGGGAAGGGAAGGCAAGCTGGGAACAGCAGAGCAGGGAGAAAAGAACAATTACTCGTTCAGCCCTCCCCCCTAGACTGGGGAGAAGGGCTTTCCTCCCCTCCACCTCATCAATAGGAAATTATGGCGCCTCCAAAGGGTGGGAGCCCTGGCGGGTGGCGGGAGAAGCCTCCCTGGCCCAGCTCCTGGAGCTGTCCAGGCTCCGCAGGGAAAGAAGAACCCAGCTCCACATCCTGTGAAGGGGCTGGTCCTGCCTCAGGAGCCGCAGGCACAGCTGTGAGAAGTGGGCTGGGAGCGGACGGTGAGGCCAGCTGTGCACACTGATCCAGCACGTCCTGTGTGCAGGCCTGGCCCCTACACTGTAGACGTGCTATCTCACTCACTCTCCTTGTGTGCCACAGTAGCACCCCACTTAACAGATGAGAACACCAAGGCCCAGAGACCTTAATGACTGAGGGAGGGTGAGAGGACTACATATAAGGGTAGACCTGAAGCAGGACAGACTGACTGCAGCTGTGGCCTGCGGGGTAGTAGTTGTTAAGTGCTGTCGAGTCGGTTCCGACTCACAGCGACCCTGTGTATAACAGAACGAAGCACTGCCCGGTCCAGTGCCATCCTCACAATCGTTGCTATATTTGAGCCCATTGTTGAAGCCACTGTGTCAATCCATCTTGTTGAGGGTCTTCCTCTTTTTCACTGACCCTCTACTTTTTTTTTTTCTACTTTACCAAGCATGATATCCTTCTCCAGGGACTGATTGGTCCCTCCTGATAACATGTCCAAAGTATGTGAGATGAAGTGTCGCCATCCTTGCTTCTACTGAGTTGTCTAATTCTGAAATTTTATTGTTAATCTCCTGGATTTGTTTGCTATCTCTCTATGGATTCTTGCAGCCTATTAAATTTGTCATTACGCACTTCTCTAATCTTCTTAAGCTCCTCTGTTGCTTTGTTTGTGTGCTCCTTGGCTTGTTTTGAGTTTTGCCTGATCTCCCTCCTGATCTCTTGAAGAGTTCTGTATGTCAACCTTTTATATTGTACCTCCAGTAATTCCAGGAAATGCTCTTTATCCGGAAGATTTCTTGATTCTTTGTTTTGGGAGCTTGCTGAAGCCATCGTGGTCTGCCTCTTTATGTGATTTGATATTGACTGTTGTCTCCGAGCCATCAATAAGTTATTGTATTTATTTTTGTTTGCTTAGTGTGTCCTAGCTTCTTGTTTTGTTTTGTTTTGATATGCCCAAATAGGCTGCTCGAGTGAACTAGTTTGATTATTGGTGCCTTTTAAGCTCTAATGTCCTGTTACCAGGTGGTTAGAGCTGCTACTGGGTATGTGAGCCCAGGAGTCCATTTACTTTTCTTGTATGGATTCAGCTCAGGTGTCCAGGTAGTCGCTCACCAAGTGTGTGGTGCAGGCTCTCACCTACAGTCCTAGATGAGCAGGGGTGATTGGTGTAGGCACAGGTATCTGGCTGCAATAGGGGTCATGCTCTGAGTAAGACAGGCAGCTGACAACCACTGCTGAGTATCTGTGAGGAAAGCATGTCCCTATTCCCTAAAGCATGTAGGTGGGTGGGTTTGCAGCCGGACTATGGGCACCCAATGCTGTTGGCTGTAAGGACTGGGAGGCACCATTTTTTCTTAGACCCCTGTCATGGGCGGCTAGGTGGCATGGGTGGAGCCACCAGTCCTCAGGCCCCTGATGTGGGTAGGTGAGGACCCTGCTTAATAGGCTGAGCAGTGTCAAATGTCATGAACCTGCCTCTCCACCACACAGATGAAACAGTTGAAGTTAGACTTCAGGTATATACCCGGTTGTATTGTGCTAATGGGGGCCTACGCTATTGAAATGGGCCCACACAGGTCTCTGCAGGGGTAAAAGGCATTCAAAGTCTGTGGACCCCTTATGCCTGTGTCTAGGCAAAGAAGTTGTTTCTGTCCTGAGTTTTTGGTTTAAGGGAGCCAGTAGATTATTTTTCCCCTGTTTGTTAATTTTTTCCTCTCCAAGGCTGGGAGAATGGCTCAGGATGCATGATGGGTCCAACTTCTGGTCCAGGGAACACGACAATCTCTGAAGCTGGCTGAGACCCAGTGCAGAGCAGGAACGGGGCAGGTAAGTGGGAGAGACGTTTTTCCCAAAGAGCTGTTTTTTGATCTGTGCGGTAGGTTAGACGCAGGTACTTATCTTTTGCTGATTGAGACCCACTTTTCGCTGATTCTGGTGGCGTGAGTAGACTCTCTGCCACTCAGTCTCTCCCGGTGTGGAAAACAAGTCCCGAATGTCACTGCTTGCCTCACTGCTGGCACCAGCTGATCCAGGCCTGCACGGTGTCAGTTCCAGCCAGGTCAGGTCTGGCAACTCCTTGCTGCTTCTGAATCAGCTCTCCTTCCTCCTGCCGCCCAATCCGATTCCTCAACTTTGCCTTTGATGTTCAGAGCTCCTAGCTTGTCATGTATAATCAATTCACCTGTTTTTTTTTGGTCTTTGCTGTAAGAGGGACCACAGGAAGCGTCTGACTACTCCGCCATCTTGGCCCTGCCTTCCATCATCCTTGGTTCTAAGGAGTACTCTGGCTGTATTTCTTCCAGGAAAGATTTGTTTGTTCATCTGGCAGTCCATGCTATATTCCGTATTCTTCGCCAACACCATAATTCAAAGGCATCAATTCTTCTTCAGTCTTCCTTATTCATTGTCCAGCTTTTGAATGCATAAGTGGTGACTGAAAACACCTTGGCTTGGGTCAGGCTCACCTTAGTCTCCAAAGTGACGTCTTTGCTTTTTAGTACTTTAAAGAGGTCTTTTGCAGATTTGCCCAATGCAATAAGTCCTTTGATTTCTTGACTGCTGTTTCCATGGGTGTTGATCCAAGCAAAATGAAACCCTTGACAGCTTCAGCCTTTTCTCCGTTTATCATGATGTTGCTTACTATGTTGAGGTGCAGTCCATACTGAAGGCTGTGGTCTTTGATCTTCATCAGTAAGTGCTTCAAGCCCTCTTCACTTTCAGCAAGCAAGGCTGTGTCATCTTCATAACGCTGGTTGTGAATGAGTCTTCCTCCAATGCTGATGCCCTGTTCTTCTTCATATAGTCCAGCTTCTTGGATTATTTGGTCGGCACACAGATTGAATAAGTATGGTGAAAGGATACAACCCTGACGCACACCTTTCCTGATTTTAAACCATGCAGTATCCCCTTGTTCTGTTTGAACGACTGCATCTTGGTCTATGTACAGGTTCTTTACGAGCACAATTAAGTGTTCCGGAATTCCCATTCTTTGCAATGTTATCCATAATTTGTCATGATCCACACAGTCGAATGCCTTAGCACAGTCAACACAACATAGATAAACATTGTTCTGGTATTCTCTGCTTTCAGCCAAGGTCCAGTTGACATCAGCAATGACATCCCTCATTCCAAGTCCTCTTATGAATCTGGCTTGAATTTCGGGCAGTTTCCTGTTGATGTACTGCTGCAACCGCTTTCGAACGATTCTCAGCAAAATTCTACTTGTGTGTGATATTAAGGATATCGTTTGATAATTTCTGCCTTCTGTTGGGTCACCTTTCTTTGGAATGGGTACAAATATGGATCTCTTCCAGCAGGCAGGGCCACTGGCAACTTGCTGCCGGCCGGGCGAAGCCCCAGCTGTCGCCGACAGAGCATCTGCTGGGCACACAGCCCGTCCCAAGAACAGCCTCCTTTAGCCTCACAACCACTTTCTAAAGTAGACGCTGTTGTCCCCATGTGACACGTGAGGCAATGGGGGCAGAGAAGGTAACGCAGCGTGGCAGAGCCCGGCTGTGATCCGCTGTGTGACTTCAGAGCCCACCTTTCAAGTGGACTTCCCAGAAGTGATGGAGCATTTCCTGATCGAGGGGACAGGCAGGGAAGCCCTGGGGCTATGCCCGTGTATTCCAGAACACTCTCAGCTTTGATGGGAAGGGTCCCTGGGTGTGGAATGACCTAGCTCTCTGCCCTCTCTGGCTCCTTCCACATTTCCAAATTCTGTCCCTCAAAGCCCATCTCAACTGCACATTCTCCAGGATGCCTGACTTCTGACCCCGCCTCCCCAATCCTGGAAGTGACGCCTCAGAATCCTCTGTCTGAGCTCTTGGTGGGGAGGGAGCACATCACGCTGGTCTCCAAGCTCCCAGGGCCCAGCACAGAGAGCGTGACAGAAGACAGGCCTTCACATGCTCACCTGCAAAGTAAGCAGCTTCATCCCCATCTTACACAGTGATTCAGGGCGATGACGTCATCCACCCTGGACCAGGACGGTGGAGCCTAAGTCAACACCTGGACCTGGTCTGTTTGACTTAAAGACCTGCCCTCCTCCAGCTTCAGAGGAGGTTCTGGGGCGTATCTCTGACTGGCTTTCTGCTCCTGAAACCCTTCAGCACCCCTCACCCACCCATGCCGCAGGGTCAGGTAGAACGTTCTCAGTGTGTCTTCAAGGTTCCCATGGCACTGGGGGCGGCTGCCTCTTCTCAGCTGTCTCCCACCTGCGCCATGGCCCTGGGTAGCAGTCAACACTCTGCAGCTGGCTGCACAGCCATCCTGGTGCCTCAGCTCGGTGCCTTTGGGAATGTGGGTCCCTCTGCCTGGGACACACGCCTCCCTCCTCCTTTGAATGGCAATTTCCAACTAACTATTTGAAGTTCTGTTTGGGTGTCACCTCTTCCAGGAAGACCTCCTTGTTTCCATCCTCTCCCAGGTCCCTAGGCTGGATTAGGGCTTTGCCTGGGCCCCATGTTTCCTGCACTCCCCTCTACCACAGCACCTGGCACACTAATGGTGACTGTCTGGGTCTCCACCCAGACTGGAGGATCTTCCAGGGGGCAAGGCCCAAGCTTGAGTGGCCTCTCTGTCCCCAGGACCCTGAGTGAATGCTCTATCTGCACTGGTGAGGGACCTGGGCTTGGCCACTCTGGGCTCTGGGCTTAGGGATACACTTGTCCGGGGCCCTAGCCTAGCCGCCCGCCTGGCCGGCTCTGCCCCGATCCCCTAATTACACTCTGGAAGCATCTGTGCTGAGCAGCGGGCGCTAGAGAGCCTCTCATTACGAGGAAGCCTGGGCTTTAGCAGAATTGCAGGCTCTGGATTCCACCACGTGCCCCCAAATTAAATCCTCCTGGCAAATTCAGGCCTGACTGGGGCGCCAGCCAGCCGGGTGCCCCCACTAGGCGCCCCCCCCCCCCAGCTGACCATGAGCCCGGCCCACTCCCAGGCAGTCCCAAGTGGGGGCCGTTTTCATTCCACCACAGGTCTCTTCAGAGAGGCCGAGTGCCAGCGAGAGGCACTTCCTCCCCCAAGAAATGGGGGCGACTGGGGCCTTCAGCTCACTGGGGAGTGCCCTGTGGCAGGCCGTGTCAGGCACATTGCAGACCTCCCTAACTGGACTTTTCAACAACTCTAAGTGCCCTGACTGCCAGATGCCGACACTGAGGCTCAGGGAGAAGGAGCTGGGACCTGACCCCAAGGCCACCCCTGGTCAAATGCTCCCCTCACACCCCTATCAGCTTTGGCCCACTCGGTGCCTCCATGGCTCCTCCGCCCCACCTCTCTTCCTTCCCACTGCCCCTTCTGCCTTGCTCACACACCATATCCAATGCCAGGGAAAGAGCTCATCACTCAGAGCCTCTCTGGGCCCTGAGTTCCCAGGGGAATGGGGGACCTGGCAAGGGGCTGGCTCCTCCCTCCTCGGCCTGGTGGGCTGACCCACTCCTCACCGCTCCGCGCCCCACACACTCTGTGCTGGGCTTCAAGCATCTCTTGGGCCGAGACCCTCCCAGCTCTCCTGTCCCTGCACTTCCCCCGCTCCCTGCACTGGTCCTTGCTGGGACCCCAGGAGCTGCAACCCTTCTGCACAGGCACGCCACCCTCTCTGACAACTCCTGCCCAGTCGATCTGGCCTCATTCTACCTGGCGCCAAAGCTCCCCATGTCGTAAACTCATTCCACAGACCATAGGGAGAGAGGACTTGGCCCTAGGCCCTAGGACTCTGTCCAGGCACAGGCCTTCTGTACAGCAAGCCTGCTTCTCACCTGCAACCACCATGGCCGACCACAGGTAAGCATGAAGTAGGTGCTCAACACACATTTCCAGGACAGTTGGTGATGAGCTCACTTGGGCGTGGGGCACGGCTCCAAAAGAAGGCGTCCTGCCTTTTGTCCACACACAAGCCAGCGGCCAGGACACACCAGTTTCTGGAAAGGTGGTGTTGGAAAGGAGCATAAGAGCACCTAGATGAAGCCTCTAGTTTTTCACTAAAGAGACAGATGCCCAGAGCTCAGTAACTGCCCCCAGGACACACAGCAATCAGCGGCAATGTCCAGCCATCGACAACGTCACAGTTGCTGTTCAAGCTCAGCACCGTCTGTCCCTCAGATCAGGAAGAGGCTCACAAGGGCATGGCTGCTTACCTGGGGGCTGCCTTTGGCCTTTGCCACTGCTCACTCTACAAGCCTCTGCTAAGCGCCAATGGTGAGCAGGCCTGTGCCGAGACCGTGAGACCGCCAAGCTCATTTTCAGCTTGAGACACGGTCTCTCCCCATGGCGCTCATAGAGGGGGTGGGCGGCACTGTGCTCAGACAGCCAGAGGGGAGCTGAGACTGTGGGCGGAGGGGTGGCTGGGCCCTGCCTTCTCAGCCCCCTCAGCCCAGCCACCCCTCTCCGGGCACCTAGACCAGTCCCAGCACTGGGAACCCCCTGACGAGCTGTCCTGGGTGAAGTAGGGACTGTGGCCTTGCAGGCGGCAGTCTGTGCAGACAAGCGTGTGGGCAGACATTTGGAGAGTGGCAAAGTACACATGGGGCTGGCACCACTGAGGGGCTGGTCCACGGCTATCCCGACCCCTTCTAAGGTGTATGGTCTTAGAACCTACTCAGTTTACTCATCTGTAAAGTGGGAGACTAAGACCCATTTTACAAGACTGCTGACTCCAGTTCAGGGTCCTCTCCCCAGCTACCCTGCAGGTGGTGCTCCACAAAGGCCTGCCCACCCCCAGCCCCTGGCTCCACAGTGCACCTTCTTTTAGGGCCCAGCCTCCTCAGTCTCCTTCTCAGAGATCTCCTGGGTCCTCTCTTCCTCTTCCTCCCGTCCCCTGACGTTTCCCAGGTTGGTCACTAGGTGTCACCACACTCAAGTCAAAGCCTCGGTTCGGACCAGCCACTTCATAAAAGCCATCTTTTCTGGCCCCCACAGACCACAGGGGGCCTGGTGGAGCCTTCTGACCTGAGTTTCCACTCCCCTCAGACCCAGGAGGCTGGAGAGCCCTTCCTCCTCCCCATGGCTGCCAGATTAGCAAATAAAAATACAGGGTGCCCATTTAAATTTGAATTTCATGGAAACAACACAAACTTTCTCAGTACAGTACTTTCTTAGTGTGAGGATGTCCCAAATACCACATGGGACTCACTTATACAAATAAACACACTAATAATTGTTAATCGACCCTCCAAATTTAAATGGGTGTCTGAAGTCTTATCTCCCTCCACAAAGATCCTAAAGGAAGCCCTAAGTGGGACCTGCTGTTACCCCCGCCAGCCCCCCAACTCCCGCAGGCCCCGGACCCTGGCTTGGCTGTGAACAGGGAGCAAGTCTGTTTCTCCCTCCTGACAGGTGACCAGATGGGGAAGCCCTGGCACAGGTGGGGCCAAGGCAGCCACCTCCCCCGAGTGTCCCCACAGCAGCCCTCGCCGGAGGAGAAGCTGACGAGAGTGTGGGGGCCACACTTGCTGGGGCCTGTCAAGAACATGGGGCTCTGAGGAAGAGAGTAGCTGCCCACACTGCTGCCAGGGACTTGCCCGCACTGTGCACTCACAAGCCGTGGAAAAGGGTGGGGGCGACAGAGCCGCGTGTGAGGAAAGAAGGCTGGGGCAGTAGGGGGAAGAAGGTGGCTGGGTAGAGCTTGGATGGCCCGTGGACGTGGTCGCAGGGGGATGCAGGGAACCAGGAGGGATGGGTCAAGGGGGATACCCGCGTGCAGGTGTCTGCCTCTCCCTGCTGTGAGACACTTAGGGAACTCAGGTTTGGGGAGAGATGGGGAGATAACACATTTGGTTTTGAGCAGACTAGAACGCTGCAGCTGGGACCTTGTCCTGGAGACAGCTGGCTCTGGGGTCTGGAGGCTGGAGGTGAGGTAAGGGGCTGGGGCTGGGGCTGGGGCTGGGGCTGGCGCTGGGGCTGGGGCTGGCTCTGGGGTCTGGAGGCTGGAGGTGAGGTAAGGGGCAGGGGCTGGGGCTGGGGCTGGGGCTGGGGCTGGGCTGTCGGAGGGCTGAAGAGGCCCCAGGAGGGCTTGAATGCGATCGCCTACGGAGAGGGCTGACAGTCAGGGCTGGGGGCTGAAAAGGAACTGAAGACACCATCACATAAATACAAAAAGTGTCCAAGTGGCCACCAGGCTGGGGGACTGTAACCTGCCCGGCCAACCTCAGCTGGGGACGAGGGCTAGTGGGGAGCTGCTGGCCAGGCAAGCAGGTGTAGGGCCCAAGGCAGTGACAACCCCATTTCCCTGATGAGGTCCAGAGGCGGAGGAGTGACTCTGGCCCTGAAGGATTCACAGTTGCCATGGCTGGCACCACACTGCTAACAGACATTTGCCCAGGTTTCTGGGCTAAAACCCCCATATCTGCCTGCTTTTCACAGGTGGGGCAGTGCACTCACAAACCCGCGCAGGGTCTAGGCCACTGGGCGCAGTGTGGGGCGTGGGTTCTGGCCAGGAAGCTAGAGGCCCAGGGGCAAGTCCCAGCTCTGCCACCAACATGCTAGGTATCTTAGCCATCTAGTGCTGCTGTAACAGAAATACCACAAGTGGGTGGCTTTAACAAAGTCCGAATTCAGGGGACCAGCTCCAGGGGAAGGCTTTCTCTCTGTCAGCTCTGGGGAAAGGTCCTTGTCATCAATCTTCTTCTGGTCTAGGAGCTTCTCAGCTCAGGGTCCCGGGTCCAAAGGACACTCTCTGCTCCTAGCACTACTTTCTTGGTGGTAATGAAGTCTCCATGTCTCTCTGCTCGCTTCTCTCTCCTGTATCTTAAAAGAGATTGACTCAAGATACAACCTAATCTTGTAGATTGAGTCCTGCCTCATTAACATCATAGAGGTAGGATTTAAAAGACATAGGAAAATCACATCAGATGACAAAATGGTGGGCAATCGTATAACACTGGGAATACTGGCCCAGCCAAGGTGACACACATTTTTGGGGGACACAATGCAATCTGTAACACTAGGGGACTTCAGATACAGCCCTCAGCTTTCCCTGGACCTCGGCCACTACCTTAAAACTGAGGTCTGGCCAGCTGTCTGCCAGAGAAGGGCCCTTTGTGTTTGGATGTACCCCAGCCCGATGATGCCCACTCCTGCCAGCCCCCACGCTGGACACAGGGGAGCAGGGGTCCTGGCCACCCTAGAGAAGGTCTTTATCTGGAGGGAGAAAGGCCTGTGAGCAAAGACACAGGACAGGGCAAGGAGGATACCGGTAGGAGCGAGGACAGAACAGAGGCCACCCTGACGAGGCACAGCTCCACCAACTGGCTTTGCTGGGGAAGCCAGGAGGGCTGTCAAGAGGAGGTGCGGTCGGGCAGGATCTTAGAGAGAGCAGAGTGTTCTCGGGGTGAACGAGGTCAGCAGGAGGGGCATTCCAGACAGGGAGCAGTGTGTGCAAAGCACAGAGGCTTGGAGGAGTTGGTGTCTGCCCAGTGACAAGGAGCTGGTTGTGGGCATTCAACTGTGCAGCAAGGAGCTGCCGAGTCAGAGGTAGAGGCCCCTGGGTTGGCCAAGGAGCATGGCCTTGTTCTGAGGGCACTGGGGGGCTGGAGGAGGTTCTGAGTAGGGAGCAACATGGCCATAGGGTCTGTTAGGACAATGGCAAGACGCTCCCAGGGCACCTGCTGTACTAACTCAGGGACAGGGTGACAGCCTGCCCCAGGGTTGCAGGCAGAATGTGGAGGCGAGGGTGCTCTTGGCCACAAGGGCTCCAGGTGCAACACCCTTGCTCCAGCCCCTCCATCCATCTCTTCATTCTTTGGTCTGAGGAGTCAGTGAGACCTGGGTTCAAATTCTGGCTCCGCTACTTACTCACTATGGACAAATCTCTTTGCTTCTCAGCCTCAGTTTTCTCAGCTGTAAAATGGGGATAATAGTAGCTACACGACACAGTTCTGTGGATTTGATTACTCATAGCAAGATCCGAGCACAGTGCTTGACATACGGTGACGCTCAGTGACAGCAAAGGCGTACTGAGGGGTAAGGGGGGCTGATGGGGGCACTTGCCCCCGGATGCAAGTCCAAGTGAGTGCCAGGTGAGGTGCGGAATGACAATGTGAGGCACCACAAATATGAAAGGTGCCTGACTGAGGGAGCTGGACAACAGGGGGTGAGGCATTTTTGCTGATGTGTGGCTTCTTTCAGTATCTATTCATCTTGAAATTGGCTGGGGGCAACCTAGAAATGGCTCCTGGGCACTCATTACTCTCCCTACACCTCTGACTGACAGCTCATGGTTTTACCAGGCTCAGCGCCAAGCACGACACTCGGCTCAAGCCCATTGCCGTTGAGTAGATTCCAACTCATAGTGACCCTACGGGACAGAGTAGAACTGCCCCATAGGGTTTCCAAGGAGCAGCTGGTGGATTTGAACTGCTGACCTTTTGGTTAGCAGCCTAGCTCTTAACTACTGTACCACCAGGGACACTCAGGAATATGTCTGTATTTTATCTCACTTTAATTCTCACAAGAGTTCTATAGTGGACAATGCTAACATCTATCCCATTTTACAGATGAAATGGAAGCTTCAGGACTTGTGGCTAAGAAGTGAGCTGGGGCCAGGTGCCCCCTGCCCTCCACTCTCCGCTCGGGGGGTAAATGTCCACCATGGACATCAGGAAGGAAGTACCAGGGGATGCACCCGGCGCTGGGTGAGGGCTGCCTGGTGGGCTGGCTTGAGGCCAGGCCAGGAAAAGGGTGTGAGGCGGGGCTCGTCAGCCAGAGAGTTGTTTATGGGGTGGGAGGCTCGTAAAAAATAATGGGCTGGATTTATTGTCCCCGCCTTGAGGGCCATTCCGGACCGCACAGGGCCAGGACAGGCCTTCTCCAGTAGCACCATAAATCTTCCGCTAAACATGAGAGCTGTTTATTCTCCTGCCCGCCTGGGACTGCAGCAGGGAGAGGAGGAGAACCTGTAACACAGTGAGGTCTGCCCCAGTGCGCTGGCGTGGACAGTCCACCCCAAGGAGTGGTCAGAGGGCTGCCATTGAAGCTGGAGAGGGAGGATTCTCAAACATAGCTGTACCATATCCTCTCGGTTAAACAAAAAATTCCCAGCCACACTGTCCAAGCACCCACAGTGATGGAAAGGCCTGGAATGGGCAGAGGATGTCTCTGACCCTACAGCAGCCATGCTGGGTTCCCTCAGGTCAGGGCTTGGCCCAGATTCCGTGATATGGGAATCAAGTCCTCTGAGCAAATGGGAGGCCCTGGCGGCCAGGTACACTTACAGGGTCCTAAGCCAGTATGTGGCTGAGGTGCCCAGGAGGGACTATGGTCTGCCCAGGGACTAGACAAAGACCTGAGCGCTTCCTGTGTGCACCAGGAACCTGAGTTTCCCTCCTGCAACAGGACCGGTGTAAGCATCAAATGGGATCCTGTGTGTAAAATGTGTGTGGGGCTGTGTCCCCATCACCTGCAGAAGGGTGGACATGGCCCTAATGAGGGCACCTGCTGGCTGAGGTGGGGTGGGGGGAGGGGATGTCTAGCCAGCCTGCATGCCACAAGGCAAGTGAGCACAGGAGAGGTAGCTGTAGAACACAAATTTAGGAGGGGCAGTGAGAAGGATCGAGGACTAGCCTGGAGCATGCATTTATGTCCTTTGGTTTTTGACAAGGGTGCCAAGTCCATTCAACCGGGAAGAACAGTCTTTTCAATAAATGGTGCCAGGACAACTGGATCTCCACATGCAAAAAAATGAAGTTGGACCCCTACCTCACATCATAGACAAAAATTATCTCAAAATGGATCAATGCCCTAAATATAAGAACTAAAACCATAAAACTCTTAGAAGAAAACATAGGGTTACATAAAGCCTCAGGATTTTGTTTTTGACAATGTATCCTTAGAAATGACACCAAAAGCACAAGCAACGAAAGATAATAGATAAATTGGATGTCGTCAAGCTTAAAAAATTTTGTACATCCAAGAACTTCATTAAGAAAGTGAAGAGACAACCTACAGATTGGGAGAAAATATTTGGTAACCATATATCTGGTGAGGAATTAATATTCAGAATATATAAAGAACTCCTATAACTCAACAATAAAAGGACATATAACACAATCAAAAAAGAGCAAAATACCTGAATATATATTTCTCCAAAGAAGATATATGAATGGCCAATAAGCACATGAATAGATACTCAATGCCATTCGTCGTCAGGGAAATGTAAATCAAAACCACAATGATTCACCCTCACTAGGATGGCTATAATCAGGAAAATGGAAAATAAGAAGTGTCGGTGACGATGTGGAGAAACTGGAAGTCTCATCTACTGCTGGTTGTTTTTGTTGTTAGGTGCCATTGAGTCGCTTCTGACCCATAATGACCCTATGTACAACACAACGAAACACTTCCAGTCCTGTGCCATCCTCATAATCGTTGTTATGCTTGAGACCATTGTTGAAGCCGCTGTACCAATCCATCTCTTCGAGGGTCTTCCTCTTTTTCGCTGACCTTCTACCTTACCCATCATGATGTCCACCTCTAGGGACTGGTCCCTCCTGATAACATGTCCAAAGTGTGTCAAAGGAAGTCCTGCCACCCTTGCTTCTAATGTGCATTCTAGCTGTACTTCTTCCAAGACAGACTTGTTCATTCTTTTGGCAGTCCACGGTATATTCAATATGCCTCACCAACACCATAATTCAAAGGCATCAGTTCTTCTTTGGTCTTGCTTATTCACTGTCAAGCTTTCACACGGATATGGAGGCAACTGAAAACGCCACGGCTTGGGTCAGCCCCACCTTAGTCATCAAAGTGACATCGTTGCTTTTGAACACTTTAAAGAGCTCCTTTGCAGCAGATTTGCCCAACGCAATACGTCATTTGATTTCTTGACTGCTGCTTCCATGAATGTTGATTGCAGATCCAAGTAAAATGAAATTCTCGACAACTTCAATCTTTTCTCCGTTTATCCTGATGTTGCTTATTGGGCCAGTTGTGAGGATTTTTGTTGTCTTTATATAGAGGTGTAATCTATACTGAAGGCTGTAGTCTTTGACCTTCATCAATAAGAGCTCCAAGTCCTTTCACTTTTAGCAAGCAAGGTTGCGTCATCTGTATACCGAAGGTTCTTAATGAATCTTCCTCCAATCCTGATGCCAGGTTCTTCTTCATATAGTCCAGCTTCTCGGACTATTTGCTCAGCATACAGACTGAATAAGCATGGTGAAAGGATATAACCCCAACGCATACCCTTCTTAACTTTAAACCATGCAGTATCTCTTGTTCTGTTTGAACGACTGCCTCTTGGTCTATGTACAGGTTTCTCATAAGCACAATTAAGTGCTCTGGAATTCCCATTCTTCACAATGTTACCCACAGTTTGTTATGATCCACACAGTCAAATGCCTTTGCATAGTCAATAAAACACAGGTAAACATCTTTCTGGTATTCTCTGCTTTCAGCCAGGATCCATCTGACATCAGCAGCGATATCCCTGGTTCCACGTCCTCTTCTGAATCCGGCTTGAATTTCTGGCAGTTCCCTGTCGATATACTGCTGCAATGATCTTCAGCAAAATTTTACTTGTGTGTGATATTAATGATTTTGTTTGATAATTTCCACATTCTGTTGGATCACCTTTCTTTGGAGTGGGTACAAATATGGATCTCTTCCAGTTGGTTGGCCAGGTAGCTGTCTTCCAAATTTCTTGGCATAGGTAAGTGAGCACCTCCAGTGTTGTATCTATTTGTGGAAATATCTCTACTGGTATTGGGTCAATTCCTGCAGCCTTGTTTTTGACCAATTCCTTCAGTGCAGCTTGGACTTCTTCCTCAATACCACCAGTTCTTGATCATATGCAACCTCCTAAAATGGCTAAATGCTTACCAATTCTTTTTTAGTACAGTGACTCTGTGTATTCTTTCCATCTTCTCTTGATGCTTCCTGTGTCATTTAATATTTTGCAACTTGAAGCTTGAATTTTTTCTTCAGTTCTTTCAGCTTGAGAAATGCTGGGTGTGATGGATTGAACTGTGTCTCCCAAAAATATGTGTATAATTTGGCTTGGCCATGATTCCCAGTACTGTGTGATTGTCCACCACTTTTGTCATTTGATGTGATTTTCCTGTGTGTTGTAAATCCTATCTCTAGGTTGTTAATGAGGTGGGACAGGTGGCAGTTATGTTAATGAGGCAGGACTCGAACCACAAGATTGGGTTGTGTCTTGAACGAATCTCTTTTGAGATAAAAAACAGAGAAATAAGCAGAGAGGCAGGGGCACCTCATACCACGTAGAAAGCAGCCCTGGGAGCAAAGCGCATCCTTTGGACCTGGGGCTTCTGATTGGAGAAGCTCCTAGTCCAGGGGAAGGTTGATGACAAGGACCTTTCTCCAGGACCTACAGAGAAAGGCTTCCCCTGGAGCTGACACCCTGAATTTGAACTTCTAGCCTACTAGACTGTGAGAGAATAAACTTCTGTTTGTTAAAGCCATCCACTTGTGGTATTTCTGTTACAGCAGCACTAGATGACTAAGACATTGAGCATATCGGGAATGCAAAATGGTGCAGTCACTGTGGAAAACAGTTTGGTAGTTCCTCAAAAAGTTAAATATAGAAATATAGAATTATCACATGGCCCAACAATTCCCTAAAGACTTGAAAGCAGGGACTAAAGCAGACACTTGTACACCAATGTTCACTGCAACATTATTCACAATAGCCGAAAGGGAGAAACAAGACAAGTGTCCATCAACCGATGAATGGATACACGAAATGTGGTACATACATACGATGGCATGTTATTCAGGCATAAAGAGAAGTGAAATTCTGATACATCCTTTGACAAGTATGAACTTCGAAGATTTTATGCTGAGCAAAAGAATCAGGCATAAAAGGATAAATATCGTACGATTCCAATTACATGAAATATCTAGAATAGGCCAATGCATACAGCCGGAAAACAGATTAGTGGTTACCAGGGGTTAAGGGTAGCGGTGAATGGGGAGTTATTGCTCAATGGTTACTGAGCTGCTGTTTGGCGTGATGAGAAGTTTTTGAAATAGTGGTGAGGGCTGCACAACATAGTGAAATTTAATTGTTATTGTTGTTAAATGCCGTTGTTGTTGTTAGATGCCAACTCACAGTGACCCTACGTACAACAGAACGAAACACTGCCCAGTTCTGTGCCATCCTCACAATCATTAGGTTTGAGCCCATTGTTGGAAGTCACTGTGTAATTAATGTCACTGGATTGTACACTTAAAAATCATTAAAATGGCAAATTTTATGCTATATTTTACCACAATAGAATTAAAAACAGGAAAAGGACCAGATTGAAGGAGTGTGGTAAGAGAGGGCCAGGACAATGGCTTGGATGAGAGGCTGCTCCTGTGGTGAGAACTACCAGCCAACGGCCCTGACCCAGCCCCAGGGTATCTATACCTGAAAAGTCCCGAGTGACCTTTCCAGGAATTGATTTGATGCATTGAACACTAATGACCAAAAACCAGATGAACTGTGGAATGACATCGAATGTGAAGAAAGCAAAAGGTCATTAAAAAGACAGGAAAAAAAGAAAAGACCAAAATGAATATCAGAAAAGGCTCTGAAACTTGCTCTTGAATGTAGAGTAGCTAAAGTGAATGGAAGAAATGATGAAGAAAAAGAGATGAGCAGAAGATTTCAAAGGGCAGCTTGCGAAGACAAAGCAAATTATTATAACGAAAGGTGCAAAGATCTGGAGCTAGAAAACCAAAAAGGAAGAACGTGCTGCTTATTTCTCAAGCTGAAAAAACTGAAGAAAAAATTCAAGCTTCGAGTTGCAATACTGAAGGATTCTATGGGCAAAATATTGAACAACACAGGAAGCTTCAAGAGAAGATGGAGGGAATATACAGAGTCACTGTACCAAAAAGAATTGGTCACTGTTCAACCATTTCAGAAGGCAGCGTATGATCAAGAACCATGGTACCGCAGCAAGAAGTCCAAGCTGCCCGGAAGGCACTGGTGAAAAACAGCCTCCAGGAATTGACAGACTACCAATTGAGATGTTTCAACAAACGGTTGCAGAGCTGGAAGCACTCACTTGTCTATGGCAAGAAGTTTGGAAGACAGCTACCTGGCCAGCCAACTGGAAGAGATCCATATCTGTACTCATTCCAAAGAAAGGTGATCCAACAAAATGTGGTAATTATTAAGCGATATCATTAATGTCACACACAAGTAAAATTTTGCTGAAGATCACTGAAAAGTGGTTGTAGCAGTATACTGACTGACAGAGAACTGCCAGAAATTCAAGCCGGATTCAGAAGAGGATGTGGAATGAGGGATATCATTGCTGATGTTGGCTGGATCCTGGCTGAAAGCACAGAATATCAGAAAGACTTTTACCCGTGTTTTATTGACTATGCAAAGGCATTCGACTGTGTAGTTCCTAACAAATTATGGATAATACTGGAGAGAATGGGAATCCCAGAACACTTAAGTGTCCATGAGACCAAAAGGCAGTTGTTCAAACAAAACAAGGGGTTTAAAATCAGGAAAGGTGTGCATCAGGGTTGTATCCTTTCACCATACTTATTCAGTCTGCATGCTGAGCAAATAATCCGAGAAGCTGGACTATATGAAGAAGAACGGGGCATCAGGATTGGGGGAAGACTCATTAACAACCTGCGTTATGCAGATGACACAACCTTGCTTGCTGAAAGTGAAGAAGACTTGAAGCACTTACTGATGAAGGTCAAAGACCACAGCCTTCAGTATGGATTACACCTCAACATAAAGAAAACAAAAATCATCACAACTGGACCAACAAGCAAAATCATGATAAATGGAGAAAAGACTGAAGTAGTCTTCGTCTCACATACTTCAGACAGGTTATCAGGAGGGAACAGTCCCTGGAGAAGGATATCATGCTTGGTAAAGTAGAAGGTTATTCAAAAAGAGGAAGACCCTCAACAAGATAGACTGGCACAGCGGCTGCAACAATGGGCTCAAACATAACAACAATCGTGAGGATGGCACAGGACCAGGCAGTGTTTTGCTGTGCTGTTCATAGGGTCGCTGTGAGTGAGAAATGACTCGACAGCACCTAACAACAACAGGGGCTGGGGGTAGGGGAGAAGGGGAGTTATACTCAATGATTACTGAGTTTCTGTTCGGGGTGATGAAAATTTTTTGAAGTAGTGACGAAGGCTTCACAACATTGCGAATGTAATTAATGTCACTGAGTTGTACACTTAAAAATGATTAAAATGGCAAATTTTATGTTATATTTTATCACAATAAAATTAAAAACCACCACCAAAGGACCAGTCTGGAGGAGTGTGGTTGAGGGCCAGGACAATGGCATGAATGAGAGGCCACTTCTGTGGTCAGAACCACCAGCCCTTGACCCTGACCCAGCCCTAGGGTATCTGCACCTGAAAAGTCCCAGGTGACCTTTCTGAGGGGCCCCTGCACCAGCCCTGAGACTGGGTGTGCGCTCTGAGCAGTGGGCTCAGGCCTGCTTCAGCTCTTCTCACTGTGGCTGACCCAGTGGGTGTGCAGTGCAGGGCCTCAACACCATCCCACAATGGGCAGTCTGCACTCTGGTCAGAAGGAAATGCTTTCTTTCTAAACCCACCACTCAGCAAGCGTGCAGTCTTTCTGCTGACTGGGGGTGCAGGGAGGAAAGGAATGGGGACTGGAGCCCTGCCCTTGGCTCCTCGCCCTGTGGCCCCTGTGTAGAGGGCCCCCCACACTGCCTGGTCAGAGTCTACCTGCATGTCTGCCTCCTGCAGTCTGTGGGCTCTGGGAGGGCATGCCCTGGCATGACTGGGGTAGAGGGGGTGCTTCCGAGTGCTGCCCATGGAGGTGGAATGGAGGAGCCCCTGGCCCCTTCCAGGGCCTGGACACGTGGTCACTAAGGTACAGAAAGGATGGCAGCCTGACTCAAGCCCCTAGACACATGTAGGGGGATCAGAAACCCCACTTGCGTGTCCTGAGTTTCTGAGCTTTTCCTCACCCAGTTAACTCCCAGAAATTTAGTTAGGCCCAGCCTGGGCACTGGCCTGGTCCAGCCTGGCTGGGTGTGGGAAGGTGGGCACCTTCTCTGTGCACACGTCACTCCCAGACAGCTGTGGACCAGGGCACTGACTGCAAGGGCTGGCAGGACTTGATGTTCTCAGCCTCATGACAAGCAGAAAGTGGCTGGCCTTGCTTGGAGTCCACAGACTGCCTCCGACCCTGGGTCTCCCTACTATGAGAAGAACAGGCCCACTTTGTCCAGAGCCACCCGCCAGTGAAATATTCCTCACCTATGTGATGCGGGTAACAGGCCCGTCTGAAGTGTAAACCCAAGGCTGATGGGGCATCACAGACTGTCCTGCCTGCGTCTCCTTTCCTCCACATGGCCCATGGGGGAGGTTAGGGTTCCAATGGCCGCCAGGCTGCCTCTGGGCTCCCTGCCTTCATCTCCCCCTGTCCAGCATAAGGCAGGGAGTGATCTTCCTGAAACACAGATTGTGCCCCCCTCCCACTTATAGGGCTCCGGGCACTTTCACACAGAGCCCAAGCTCTGCTACACCTGGGCTCCCACCCCTCTCACTTGTGCCAACGTTGGGCCTGGGTCCAGGGTCCACGCTCTCCAACAGGCAAGAAAGGCCCTGGGCCACCAAGTCATCTGAGATCTTAGATGCCAGGGCAGGGTGAGCTGTGGGTCAGTGAAGGGCAGAGCCCTGGGTGGGAGGCCAGGTGGCCTGAAAGAAGGGCCCAGCAGCGAAGAGCAGCAGGCTGGCCAGCAGGGAGGAGAGAGAAGGCAGGCCCTGGGGAGGCCAGCCCGTGGACCCGGGGTGTTGGAAAGAAACCTGACAGCAACCATGTATGCAAGGCACCAGGCCCGGGGAGAGTGGGGCTCAGACATTAGCCCACCTCCCTCCGGGCAAGGCTGGAGAAATGAGCAGACACAGGCCAGACACTGGCCCCTGACCTGTCGCTCTTGGCCCAGGGCAGCCAGAGGGTGGCTGAGGGCCCCCTGCTGCAGACACCGTCCCGGACACAGGCCTAAGAAGTGGGGAGGCGGCTTGGAATCTCTGCTCAGGGTTTCTGGCTGTCTATCCTCACAGCCCTACTCTAAGCTGAAGGGAAGCTTTCTCCAATCAGTTACTTTCAGCCAAGGTTAGGATCAAACGGCCCCCAGCCACTCGCTCTCTCCTGCCCACCCCACCTCCCCCCGAGTCCCCAAACAGGTGCTGCAGCATCCTGCCTCAGGCCTTGGCTCACTCTGGTCCCTCTGCCTGGTGACCGTCCCACTCACTATGCCCAGGAAGGGTGCCCAAGCCTTGTCTGGAACTCTCCACACTGCTTGCTCTCTCTCTTGCTAGGAAGAGTCAGGAGCCTAGGCTCCGGGGCCGGCCAAAGCATGGGTCCCCTGATGACATGCACTAGCTGTGCAGCCTTGTCTGAGTTCCCTAACTTCTTGGTGCCTCGGTTTCTCAGTCTGTAAAATGGGGTCACTCTACGGAGCCAGTGGGGTAGTGCACAGTGAGCGCTCAGTGGCCTGGCGTGCAGTAAGCGGGCAATACATGCAGCTCTCGCTGTTATGGCTATTCTTGCTTCCCGCAAAGGCACACTCTCCAGGAGCCAGGCTTTCCCATTCCTGCCCCACCCCAGCCCACCGACTCTGGCTGGATATAGCGTCACTTTTGAGGCCAAGTCATGAGCTTTGTGAAAACGTGGCCCTAAGTTCCACAAAGGTGCCCACACCAGGAGGGCAGCATGGGTTCCTACCCAATTTTATACATGCATTCAAGCAAACACAGGAGAGCATTAAACCGAAGGTGAAGCGCACTCAGGTCAGCTCACAATGGTCTCGCTGGAAGAACGTCAGCCGGTAGGTCTGTGCAGCAGGGCCTCAGCCTCCCAGGGACAAGGCTGCTCGCCTGCCCCGCAGCATCCTCCCGCGCAAAAAACACGAGGGCCCGAGGCACACAGCAGGTGTCTGTGCTGGGTGGTCAAATGGGCACCGGCTTACTCCTCTGAGACAGGGATGCCTCACAGGAGCCTCCAAAGCCCATCGCTTGGCCCAGTGTCCAACACTGACCACACTGCCCACTGGATGTGCTGACCAGGCATTTGACTGGACAACTCTGAGGAAGTGGGACCCCCCAGGCTCAGGGAAGCACTGTCAGATGACTGCTGTTATGACCTCCTGCTACCCGGGCCCGGCTGCTCACCACTCCCTACACTCTTCCCCACCTCTGTCTATCGACAGCGGGTGGGTGCTTGTGAGCTTGTGCTGCAGGGACAAACAGAACTGCTGTCTCCATTGGTCCCAGGTGTCACCACATGCTGCCCTGCACATGGGGGAATCCAGGGGCTAGGGCCACCAGCTTACCATTCCTCAGGGGCAAGGCCTACCTCTGAATCACCTCCCCCACCATCAACTGAAGCACAGGCCTTCAACCAGCACCCAGCACACACTAGCAGAGTCCGTGCACCCAAGCCCCCACTCTGCTGCTGGTGTGTGGTGTGACCCTGGGCAAGGGCCAGCCTCCTCTGAGCCTCAGTTTCCTCATCTATGATAAACAAGAAGACTAGAAGCCCAGATTGAAATGTCTTGGAGACAATCCAATGGAGTAGGGGCTATAACTCCCCATTTTACAGATGCAGAGACTAAGGCACAGAGGTAAGTGACTTGCACAGAGTCACACAGGTCATGAGTGATGGCACTGTGCTCTTCATCGCGGATAACAGAGACACAGAGACACGCATGTGCTGATTGCCAGCGTGTCAAAGGCCCACAGGGCTGGGCTTTGACTGTGCAGCGTGCGAAGTTCCCCACAAGTCCAAGCTGTAGTTGGGGCTGTGGGAATGTCATGTTACCTGTCACTCTGGTGTCTTCTACCACTGCCTGAGGATGGAGCCCAGCGGCCATCTGGTGAGGATTCCAGCACGGCCTGCAGGACAGCTTCCTGCCTGGGGGAGGGGGCAGTGACACCTCACCCCCACAGCACCAGCAGGCCCGGGAACACACTAGTAAGAGCAGCAGGTCTTCACAGACTCACAGTCTAGTATTGTTAACGTCTCCACTGTTCAGGTGAGAAAACGGAAGCCCCCAGAAGCCCTCACTGTTTCCCCCCAGAGCTGTTTTCTCCACTCAGTTTTACACAGGAACTCCTCTGACTCTTATCCAGTATCTGATCGCCTTTCTAGATGAAAGCATCACGCTCACACTGCCATACCAGGGACCAGCAGACCACTGGCACGTGAACGAATGAATGGGCGGGCAAATGAAATAAAGAAAAAAGCCTGTTGCGTAGTCGATTCCGACTCATAGTGACCCTATAGGACAGAGTACAATAGTCCCATAAGGGTTTCCAAGAAATGGCTGGCGGATTTGAACTGCTGACCTTTTGGTTAGCAGCCGAGCTCTTAATCGCTGTGCCACCAGGCTCCAGAGCTAGGAGGCTTTCAGAGTTCTCTCTGCTCCTGAAGTCACTTCTGGTCAGACTGGAAGGAGGAATTCCATGTAGGGAGAAAAGGGGAAACTTTATTCAGGAGCAACACCTTCCTAGAGTATAAATAGGATATATGGGACGGCACTGGGTTTTTTGGGATGTGAGATAAAAAGGCGCAAACATGGGAGAGGGAGAGAGCTCCAGGGGGCTGGCTCCTCAGGTGGCCTGTCTGCTCCAGGACTGGAGAGTCCCCTCCCCCGCACACATGATGGAGATACAGTGGAGGCTGGGGTGGGATAGGACGGCTGCCCTGGGGCAGTAAGGCTCAGGGCCAGAGGCTGAGCAGGGAGGCCTGTGGTGACAGGGTTCCAGAGCTGGCAGGGGGAGACTGGCCACAGAGCCCAACAGCTCAGGGTCTCTCTGCAGCTCCTCTTCCCCAGCGCTGTGATGGCGTCTCCAAATCGAGCCCAAGCCTGAGCCCTGACAGGGCTCCTTACATCAGTTGCTCCCCTCTGGCCGGCCCTGCATTTGACCACTTCTAAGCATTTCCCCCAACACAGCTTCACTTGCCAGGGTGGGACTGCTGGTCCTATTTTACAGACGAGGAGAACCAAGGAGGTTGGAGGGACAGTGCAGAAGGTCACGTGGCCAGCGGGAGGGCAGGGAGGAGTTGAGAATCCCAGACTTCCAGCCCCAGCCCCAGCTAGACCCACAGGCCTCAGCCTGGTGTGTACTCCGCCTAGGCAGAGGCCTCTCAGGAGGGCTGGGGCCAAGGCCTGTGTCTCTGCCAGCAGCCTCGACTGACCTGGCTGAGCCCTCTCATGAAGCTGGTCCCACCTAACCAAGACCGGTGCAGAGCAAGGCTCCAAAGAGCTGGACAGGCAACAGGGAGAGTCGGGTGACACGAGGAATCTAATTTGCCAAATGGCTCTGGATCCATCAGCCCTCCTGGGGGCCCCGGGAATCAGAGGCCACTTAGGCACAAAACAAGCTCCATCTGGAGGGCTGAGACCCCCACCCCGTGACATGCTGACTATGAGCTGTAACAGTCATTACTGTTGCTGACGCTGGTGCAGGCAACAGTTACAACAGCAGACAAGCTCAGAGGTGGGCAGCTTGCCCAACGTCACCCAGCTCAACTGGACCCAAAGCCCCTGCTCCACCCATGGGCTTTACTGGCATTTCTGAAGAGAAGCCCTGCTGCCAGTGTCCTGCGCATGTGGCCCGTCCCTCAGGCCTCCCACACGGCCTCCGGGGACTCAGGAAGTGCTACTACTTGTCCTTCTGAAGGTATCCAAGAAGGTGTCTGTTGTTTAAATTGATTTCCCGGGCCAGATTTAAAAAGCAGGAGATACCACGGGAAAATCCTGCAGTGAGAAGGGAGCTCTTTAACTGTATTCTGGTTAAACCTGGATTTCTGCCTTCAGTTAAAAATCCAAGGGTCTGGCCACCTGGGGCTTCTGGGGAGGGGCGTGCATGCTCACAGCTCCCTCAGGGCTCCTCCAGCCCCACTGGCTGCCACACCAGTCAGTTGATGTCTGGTCCCGAAGTCTCCGAGTTCCTCCAGAAATCCTCCACTCACCCCTCCAGCCTTATTTCCCCACCTCTCCTTAACCTGCCTTCCCAAGGCTGCCCTTTGCATGAAAAACTCCTCACACAGTGAGGGGGCCTGGGGCTCCTCCCCTTGGCTCCGTGAGTGCCACCACACTGCCATTCTGCTTTTCACCCGTGCCTGGGCCATCCCCACCTCAGGTCTTCACAAGCCCCCTCCCCACGGGACACTCCCCAACTTCTCCCATGGCATCATGGGAGTTTCAGCTCAAATGTGGCTTCCTCACAGAGGTCCTCACAGAGGCTTAGGCTCCAGCCACTGCATATGTGCCTCCTCACTTCTTTCCCTATGAGCCTACTCAGCTGAGAAGCCAGCCCCGCCGTTAGCCTAAGTCGAGTACAAACCCCGGCCCTGAGGCTCCCCTACTGTGTGACCCTTGGCCTGTCACCTTACAGGGCTGGCCTTCAGTCTCTTCACCACCAGTGGAATACTGCTACCACCTGCTCTACAAGGGTTCGCTGGGAGGAGGAAATGAGTCACTCCTGTCAGGACCGCCTCTGGCTCCGCGTGAGTAAATGACACGCAACAGCAGCTGTCACCCTCCACATAGCCACCTCCCCGACACCCTAGTACTCTGAGGTGTGTGACGCCAAGGTGTGTGACATCTGTGGTATAGCAAATGCTTACAGGTCAAACCAACACCTTTTAGAAACAGGACCCAGCCATCCTTGTGCATCCAGCCGACTTCCCCTTCTGCACGTACCCCCTTTTAGTCGGGGGTGACATGTCTTCCCCTGGGGCCGAGCTTCCAAGGCACGGAGCATGTACAACAGACTGAAAAGAGGGCCAGGCAGCCCCAGCCTGGGAATGCCACAGCTTCCTCCGAGAGCAGCCGCCCTTTAAAGCCTCCTCCTCCATGGAAGTGGGACCCCTCCCACCACAAATGCTCACTCCAGCTCTGCCCCATAAATCGCCTTCCTATCAAACTGGATGTGGGCTCACGTCTTCGGTTACGTCATCTGCCTCTGTCTCGGGTGGCTCGGCCCCACTGTTCCATGGCTGGGAGGTTTTACAGGGTGTGTGCTGAGCTCCTGACTCCCCAGGGGCCCCTGGGTGGGGGGTGGCTGGGAAGTCTGCATAACAGTGCCCAGGAGCCACGGGCTCGGCCTTCCTGTCCCTTCCGGGCTCAGCAGAGCTGGGGCGTGGGGCTTCTTGGGCCAATCCTGCCCTGGAGAGAACTGCCCAAACAGACCACAAAGCGGGGGAAGACCTAAGGAGTCCCATAGAGCACGTACTTTCGGAAGATTTTTTCCTTTTCTTTCTTAGAGACTGCTTTCAAATTAACCTGCCCAGAACCCTACAACCTCACCTCCCAGCCTGCCTTTGGTGTCACTGTGTCCCAGGCACCTGATACACATGATCTCATTCCATCCTCTAAAGTCCTGCGGGTCACCACGCTGTCCCCACTTAGCAGATGAGGAGGCGGAGGCTCAGAGCAGCCAGTGGCGTTTCCCCTGGGCTCCCAGCAGAGGGCGGCTGACCCAGAGCCCTTCTTGTCCCGCCTTTCAGCTGAGCCAATGGACGGGCCTTCTGCTGGTGCCACAGACCGGAGGCCTCCCCCCTGCCCTCAACCTCCAACACCTTCTTCCTGTCAGGCTCAGCGGTAGGCAGGGGGACTCTGGCCTTTCGGGGCCACCCTGTTCTACTTCCTCGCATCCCCTCCCTTGACTGCCCAGAACTGCCATGGCCCAGGACCGCCAGCTCCTGCCTCTCCCTCACAGCCATGTTGCTGCAGGCAGAGACCTGCCTCGAGACTCCTGACGTCACCATTGTCTTCGCGAATGCTGTTCCCTCTGCCCCTCTCCTCCAAGCACACGTGTCTGTGTGTCCTGGCTTCTGCCCCACCTCAGAGCTCTGCCGCCCTGGGCCGGGATCTAGGGTTCTTACCTCTGCTGCCCTAACACGGAGGCCTGGCCAGGGTCAGTTCCATCTACCCAGGCACCCCGCTGGCTGTGAGCTTTCTGGGCCCTTTGTACCCCCAGGCTGGTTTGCCACCTGCCCAGCCTCTAGAGGACAGCAGGCTCCCAACCACAAGGACCTCCGCTGGCTGTTGACCCCGTGACCACCTGTAGACTGTTCTTGGTGCTGTCAGGGTTGTGGAGACTGAGCACTCGCCACCCAGTCTAATCAAGCCTTCAGCCCCCCTTGGGGAAGAGGACGATGGGGAATGGAGCCCCCTTCTCCCTGGGCACAGCCAGCCCTCACCCAGGAAGGAGAACAGTTTTTCTGGGCACATCTGCCACATGTGGCCCCACCTCGTCTCCACGTGATAACACCAACATCCCTGGCGTTGCAGGGGAGGCGGGGAGCTGGGAGGATTTCCATGCAGAATCAACACCAGGGCACAAAACAGTCATGCAGGCCACCACCAAAGTCCCCCGCCTTGGCCCTGAGAGCCCCCCGATCAAGACATGGAGAAGGAGATTTCAGGGGGCTGCCTGTTCCTGGAGGCTGGGGAGAGGACGTGCCTGGTCCAGCCCAGGCCTGCACTCACCATTGGAGCGGTGGATGCAGGTATGCTGGTTGTCACTGAGGAAGAAGCCGCTGTGGCACTGACACTCGTAGCTGCCCATGGCATTGACACAGATCTGCTGGCAGCCACCATTGTTGTCCTGACACTCGTCCACATCTGTGAGGACAGGAGGGAGGGAGGAGACAGTCACACTTGGAGCTGGGAGGGGAGGGGGCAGCTGATGGGGCCCGGATGCAATCGCCCCCCCAGACTGTGCTGAAAGTACTCCCTGTAGGTACTCCTGGAGGTACTCCCAGGGGTACTCCTCATGGTACTCTCCAGAGATACTCCCAGTGGTACTCTCTGGAGGTACTCCTCGCAGGTACTCCTGATGATACTCCACACAGGTACTCCCAGGGGTTCCTGCACAGAGGTATGTCCCGCAGGTACTCCCTGGAGGTATTTCCTAGAGGTACTCTCCAGGGTACTCCCCAGAAGTAGCTGGTTACATGGGCAGTAATGCTGGCTGACCCTGAGTGCTTCTTGTGTGCCATGTACGGCTCTGAGCATCTTACCTGAATCAGCTCCTTTAACCCTCATAGCAAACCTGTAAATCAGATCCAGGTATTAACCCATTTTATAGATGAGGAAACTGAGGTGCAGAGAGGCCAAGTCATTTTTCCAAGTGGTCAAACCTAGGCTCTTACCTACATCCGTCTCCATGAAGATAGTGAAACCTGCCCCGTCTGTCCCTGACACACGGCACCCGCCAACCAAATCCTATCGCCCATCTTTCTTCAATCATACCACAGGCCCACACCCAGCAGTACCAGACCTGGGAGCTGAGGAGAGGCTGGAGGGCTCTGCCTGCGAGTGGATTTCAAAAGTCCAAGAACGGAAAGTTTTTGGAAGACCCTGACCTCTGGCTGCCGCGAGCTGTCAGGCAGCTTTCCCCACTCTCTGGGAGCCAGAACTCAGGGAGACACTCATTTCAACCAGAGGCCGCTGGCACAAAGGGTACACCTGGCTGAAAGGCGGCTTTACGGAGCTCTGGCCTTGAACAGAACAGCATGTTTCAATTACCAAAGTCATAACCCCCTGCTCTGTCAGTTTGTTTAGAACGAAAGAAGGGCTTCTTAAATCTTAATGTTCCATGTCTGTATTGTCATTTTAATAGGGAAATATATGAAACCACAAAGGCAATGTGAGCTACTGACTGTTTACACACACACACACACACACGCACACACACACACACACCCCGTTAGTCTTTTATACAGTTCTTAACAAAGACCTATTTTACAACTGGGACCAAAAGGATGTTAAAAGGTGAAGAGTCAGACCGGGTGACCTGCACGGAACCTGAGGAGGCCTTGGCTCTGGAGCCTAGTAAGGCTGGGTCCACCGACAATAGACGACTTTTACCACCTGAGACACCGCCCGGCTGCCTCTGAGGCTGACAGCGAGGTGGCCCGTTCTTACTTGGTAAGCTCAAATGTCAGCTGTGGGGCAGCTAGGGAAGAGAGGCAGAGCTCTGAACTCTAAAAGCTACCAACGGTGACAGCCGCAGTGGTAAAGGTGGCTCTTCCTGAGAGGGGCCATCACATTGTACCACGAGCCCAAGAGTCTGAGCGGCAGGAGGCCAGGTGGAAGAGGGAGAGAACACCCTAACGCTTTTCCTCATTCGGCAAAGGTTTACTGGGGGCTTCTTAAAGGCCCAGTGCAATGTCACCTTCACGGGGGCAGCCTCCCCTTCACACTTCAGCAGTGGACCTTTCACTGGCATGGCCCGTCTGGGGCGTCCGTGGACTGTGGGCAGCTCTCGGCCTGCTAACAACCACCCAAAGCTAACACTGCTCCTGTGCTTCTCCTGTGCCAGGAGCAGTGCCTCGTGAATAGCCACTCGATCCTCACAGCAGCCCTGTGTGACAGGGCTGCTACCAGTGCCACTTTAAAGATGAGGACACTGAGGCACAGAGAGGCAAAGTCGCACAGTGGGCCAGAGCAAAGCCAGGACTCTCACCTGCTGTCTCGCTCCCTTGTTAAGCTCCCAGTGAACACGTCCAGACTGATGTTAGGAAGAACCAGTGACCCCCAGCACAAGCTTGAGTCTGGGTGTTGGCTTGAGCAGATGCTTGTGGACTCAGACACAAACGTCAAGCCAAAGCCAGCTTGCTGCGAGTAATATAAAGAATGACCCAGTGTACCTGGGGCTGGTCACATCTCTGGCCCACAGAGACCCGTTGAGGCCCTCATGCCCATGCCCTGGCACACACACGATGAGATCTGCATGTGGGAAGCTGTTCCTGGGACTTACTCCTGACCCCTCCTGAGTCCCAGTCTTAGCCTTTCTCCCCGTGGAGTCTATCCCAGCTCATGGAGATCCCATGCGTGTCAGAGTACAACTGTGCTCCATAGGGTTTTTGATGGCTGATTTTTAAAAAAAAAATTTTTTTATTGTGCTTTAAGTGAAAGTTTACAAATCAAGTCAGTCTCTCATACAAAAATTCATATACACCTTGCTATATACTCCTAGCTGCTCGCCCCTTAATGAGACAGCACATTCCTTCTCTCCACCCTGTATTCCTGTGTCCATTCAGCCAGCTCCTGTCCCCCTCTGCCCTCTCATCTCCCCTCCAGACAGGAGCTGCCCACATAGTCTTATGTGTCTACTTGAGCCAAGAAGCTCACTCCTCACCAGTATCATTTTCTATCCCATAGTCCAGTCCAGTCCCTGTCTGAAGAGTTCCGTTTGGGAATGGTTCCTGTCTTGGGCTTATAGAAGGTCTGAACCATGACCTTCAGGGTCGTTCTAGTCTCAGTCAGACCATTAAGTCTGGTTTCTTTCTTTCTTTCTTTTTTTTTTTTTTTATTGTGCTTTAAGTGAAAGTTTACAAATCAAGTCAGTTTCTCACACAAAAACTTATATACACAAGTCTGGTCTTTTTATGAGAATTTGGGGTCTGCATCCCACTGCTCTCCTGCTCCCTCAGGGGTTCTCTGCTGTGTTCCCTGTCAGGGCAGTCATCTGTTCTAGCTGGGCACCATCTAGTTCTTCTGGTCTCAGGCTGATGTCTCTGGTTTATGTGGCCCTTTCTGTCTCTTGGGCCCACAATTACCTAGTGTCTTTGGTGTTCTTCATTCTTCTTTGCTCCAGGTGAGTTGAGGCCCATTGATGCCTCTTAGATGGCTGCTTGCTAGTGTTGAAGACCCCAGGTGCCACTCTCCAAAGTGGGATGCAGAATGTTTTCTTAATAGACTTCATGATGCCAGTTGACCCAGATGTCCCCTGAAACCATGGTCCCCAAACCCCCACCCCTGCTATGCTGGACTTTGAAGCGTTCAGTTTACTCAGGAAAATTCTTTGCTTTTGGTTTAGTCCCGTTGTGCTGACCTCTCCTGTATTATGTGTTGTCTTTCCCTTCGCCTAAAGTAGTTCTTGTCTACTACCTAATTAGTGAACGCCCCCTCCCTCTCTTCTTCCCTCCCCCTTCTCGTAACCACCAAACGATATTTTCTTCTCTATTCTTATGATAGTGGTCCCGTACAATACTTGTCCTGTTGCCACTGACTAATTTCACTCAGCATAATGTCACTGGCTGATTTTTCAGCAGTAGACCGACAGGACTTTTTCCCAAGGCACCTCTGAGTGGACTGGAACCTCCAACCTTCAGTTAGCAGCTAAGCGTTAACCGTCTATACCACCCAGAGACTCTTCCCAAGCCCTAATAAAGGCAAAAAACAAAAGCAGGCACGCACCCTCGAATGCTGAATTCCTGGTGCGGAGACACCCCTTTGGCCCACTGTGGACAAGCTCCCTGGTACCATGCGCCTGAAGCCATCTGGCGGGACCCACCTCCTCACCTCACGGGGAGCCAGAAACCACAGGGCGGCTGACGTGAGCCATCTCCAAGCCCTGAATGGTCTGGCAGAGCGCTGGGCCCTGGGACAGTGCTGTTTACACCAGCAGGGAACAATGACTTGCCAACGTTGATGAATAACTCGAAACAAATGCAGGCCCTGTAAACATGTCTTCTCCTCACTCCCAAATGATAAAGCTCCAAGATTAAGCAAGCGGGAAGAGGGCTGCCCCCCACATGCTTTCTCCACTTACAAGGGAGTCGGGCGGGAAGTGGCAGCTGTCGGGTCCCTTTGGTAGCCTGTGTCTTTTCCAGCTGCTCTGGGTCTGGATTAAGGGCCTGAGGCTCCACCTTTGACCCTTTGACACCCCATGACCCGAGCCCTCAAACGGGACCCACAGTGAGGTCTGAAGGGGGACCAATGGGAGCAGTTGGGTCTGTGGGCTGGCTGCCCACAGGCCCGGCACAGACTGGGCTCGCCTGGAGGCCCTCTCTAGGCCCCGCAGCAAATATGGGAAATATGGGAAATACTTGGCTCCAGGCCTCCCTGTAGAGGCATGCCTAGGACACTCAGCTCCGTTATGAGATGCGAGCCTGGCCAGGAGACAGCCTAACAGCCTACACCGGGATTCAAAGGACCTGAGTTCTGTCCCTGTCCTGCCCCGCTTGCCGCCTGTGGGAGGAAGCCCACGCCTCGTCCACATGAAGCGCTCTGTAGAGCAACAGGGACTGCAGATTTGTCCTCCAGGAAGCCCTCTTGGATTGCACCCTCTGCCTTCTCTCCCCCTGGAGCTAACTGTCCCGTATACCTATGGGTTTGTGTGGCTGCCCCTGAATGAGGATCTCCCCCATCCCCACTCCCAGTGAAGAGTACCAAGGTTGGCTGGGTGGAACTGGCAACCTCACCGTCATATAAAACAGGCACTCACTGCCTGCCAAGGTGCTCGGCCACTGTCTTAATGAATCTGTACAACAGCTCCACTCTGAAGCATTATTCTCATCATCCCCATTTCTCAGATGAGGCAACTGAGGCCCAGAGAGGGGAAGAGACGTTCCCAAGGCTATGAAACAGGCAGAAGAGGGATGTGACACCCAATGAGCCTGAGGCCAAAGCCGACACGCTCTTTGCTTCTCCTTGATTCTGCTGCTCTGAACAAGGGCACTGTGAGCTGAGCCCTGGCCGTGAGAGTATCACCCTGGTGCTTCTGCCTACAACCCTGCACCCCACATGCTCTCCTGGCCCAAACCCTGAACCAAAGCCCCCTCCTCTGGGAAGTCCTCCTGGTGCCTTCAGGTTCCATGCCCCACCTCTGGCTTCCAGGGCAGGCCTGCCGGTGCTGATTGCTGTGTCCCTCGTGCCCTGGACCAGTGGTCTCAGTTTTCCTGCCTCTGCTCTGGGGTGCAGACAGCCTGAGCCTCCTCTATAGCCCTAGCACCTAGCAGAGGGTTGGGCCAAGAGTGAGTGCTCAGGTGTGAGCAGGATAAACCAGATGGCACAGCCTGCCTGGGTTGGGGAGCTCACTACCACACAAGGAAGGTGGACCGCTGTAGCATAGCGCTGGAACACCCCCCTCCTTGACCAGCCAGAGTCCTTGCCCTCTTAACACCCCTGCAATGCCTCTGCTCGTTCATTCATGCCACACTGTGCAGCTGTGTTGTGCCACACTTCGCGTGACGGGCCAGGACAACAGGGAGTATGACAGTGCGTTTTGGCCCTCGGGGGCAGAGATGGGTGTCTAGGCATCATTCTGGAAGCAGGGTGCCTGGGGGAGGCGATGTTGGAGCTGGGTCCAGGAGAAGAGGGGTCTGTGACCTGAGATTGGAGGAAGATGGGATGCTCGGCAAGCAGGCACACGGAAGGGGCAGGCAGGGCACAGATGGGGAGGCTTTGTTGCTCTGGTTGGCAGGGAATTCCAGCAATGACCAGGGAGGTGGCTGGCTGGGTCCTGGATGCCAATATGCTAAGGTGAACAGGAGACAAGGCCACAGGCTTGGAAGCAACTGCTGAGCTGGGCTCTGGGTGCTCTGTGTCCCGAACACACCACAGGGGCACCCCCACCAGGCCCTCCTGCGTGACGTGCCCCCTGACTACTGTCCTAGTCTCTGTGCTCTTGTCTGGGTCCCCCTGCCCCATTCCACCTAGTCCTGCTGGCTGAGGGCATGGTCCTTGAGGAGGACGGTGTGCAGCCCGACAAGCCAGAGCCATTGCCGAGCCACCAAAGCCTCGGGCCGTGGCTGAGCCTGCAGGAAGTGGGGGCCCCAAGGAAGCCTGTTTCCAATTCGTGATCCATGGGCAGCTAGGGGAGGGGATCCCGCCCCAATCCTGCCACCAGCTCCCAGTCCTTCATCTTTATTTATGACCGTAGCCAAAAGCCCCCAGAAGGCAGGGTGCTGTCAGCATGGGGACTTAGTTACAAAGCAGAAGAGGCCCTGCGGATTCTGGGGCCGTTCCTGGAGGCTCCTCTCAGGAAACCCTTTTAACTGGCAACAGAACCGCGGGAGGGTGCTGCGTGGAGAGACGGCCCCGAGGGCTCTAGCTCTGTGAGTGCCAGCAGGCACCTCCACCTGGACTGCCCCACCAGGCTGGGCACCAGCTGCAGCCTCCTGGGCGAATGCGCCCTCTTTTAACACGCAGGCTCCTTTTGATTGCCACCAGAACGGAAGGAGCACCTACTTCTGGGCCAGGGACAGGGGTGGCAGGCCTGGGTCCTGGGAAAAGGGAGGAAGCTGAACCAGGGCTGGTCCCTGCCCCGAGGAGCCCTCGGCTGGTGGGGCTGGGAGGCACCTGCAGAAGCAGCCATTTGAACACTACCAGAAACATGGACGACATCCTTGCAGGCTGGGGCTGAGGCCTTGAGCTCTCCCCTAGTCCTCTGTTCCAGCCCTCCTCATGGCCAGCTCCCAGCCTCGGTGAGCAGCGAGCGCTTTTGCACTCAGCCAACATCCTCAAAGTCCTGGGCGGATGGAGGTGGGAGGAGAGAGGGAGAGGGGCACCCAGAAAGCCTGAACACTGAGGGGTTAAGAAGGCCTTATTCCCACCCAGCCCCCCAGCTTGAGAACCCGCTTGTCCTTGAAGCCCGTGCTCACCCCTGAGCAGTCACCAGCCCCACTGCTTTTCCATAGCACCTTGCCCCTGTCTCCCCTCCATCCTTGTGCCCACAGCCCTGGGTGTGCCCACAGCTCTGGGTTGGCCCTCAGCCTCCCTCTTCAGGGTCATCTGTACCCTCCTCCTGCATCTCCAGCCTCTCCGTTCCAGTCCATTCTCCCTGGCAGGGGCCACCATGATGGCTCTTGTGGGAACACGACACAGCTCGTTAGCACCCAGATGATCAGTGCAAATGGGGTCCTCCCACCTCCTCCTCCACACTCAACACTCGGCAGTGCCCCTCAGGCACACAGGTCTGGATGCACAGTGTGCCCCCTGCCTGCCCTGCCCCACCCGACGCCAGCGCTAGCAGCTGGAGGGCCTTATCTGGGATGCGCCCTTGTCCTGTGATTGACTCAGCTGTTTTCCAGCAAGAAGGGTTTTCAGAGCCCGCACCACGGGGCTGTAGACGGATCTGTTTCTGGAAGGCCTCTCAGGCAGGACTGTGGTTGGCCTGTGAGGTTTGCTTTTTGGCCCAAGGTGCTGGTGTTTGTTTTTATTAATAGCTGGCTGTCTGTCCTCCTTTGGACAAGAGGTCAGGTTTGCAGTTATTTATAATAGTGAAAACTTACTTCTGGATACCGCTTTGGTTGCCTTGGGTTTCCCGTGAACGTTTTATGATTTGGAACGGAGACTGGGTTTCGCTCGGATCCCACCCATGGTTTCACGGCTGCCAAGCGCCTACTGTGTGTCAGGCCTGTGCCGCGCTCTGGTGTCACGGCTCCCACCGAGCTCGCGAACTGGCAGAGGCACCGGCCGTGTCAGGAGCCACGCTCCACCTCCACGCTGAGTGTTTCCACCTGGCCCTGAGGGCCGAGGCCCAGTCCTCCCCGGGCTCCTTCCAGAAGGGACGCTTAGGCAGAAAAGCCTCTTGGCTATTGAGCGGCTCTTGCAAAATTGCATTTGATGAGTTAAGTGTAAATAAATGAGAACCATATGGATTAGATTTCGGGTAAAATACACATGGGTTTTAGAGCTTTGGGGCCTGGGTCCTGCCCAATCCAGAACACACCCTGTGCTGTAAGGGGGGCTGGCCGGCAGTGCAGGCAGGAGGGATGGCTGCAGTCTCCCAGGACGCTGCCTGCTTCTGGTCTGGGCATTAGCGCAGGCCCCAGCAGGTTGGCTGTGTGTGCAGATATGGGGTCTCCCTCTGCACCCCTGCTATGACATGGAGCCCCTCAGGCTGGGCTGAGTCCTAGCTCAGGGTTTGAAGCCTGAGTCGTGCGGTCAGTATTACATACCAGAGAGCCCAAAAAGCTCAAGTCCAGGCAGGGCCTCTGGGCCTTACAGACCAGAGAAGCCAGCCAGGAGAGGCCAGAGCTCAGCTGAAGTCTCCTGGCCTTCAGCATCTGGTCACCATGCCATCCCTTATCTGAGCCCTTATCCCTCAGCCAAGGAGATCTCGTAGGATAGGGGTGGGGTGCTACCTAGCTTGGACCCCTGACCACGCTTCCTTATGGTAATCTACACGAGTTCCCCTGTTACCTTTCCCTGTGACCACGCCCTATGTGGTCCTGGTTATTGTCCTGTGAGTCACACCAGATAGGGTACAGGGTTTAGTGAGAACCTTGCCGTGTGACCTTGGGCAGGTTGCCTACCCATTTGGGGCCCTGATTTTCTTCTCTACGAAACAGGGCTAACAACAGCACCTGGCTCACAAGGTCGTTACGGGAATTAACAAAAATAACGGTGGTAAAGCACTTAGCACAGTGCCTGGCATGTACAAACCACCAATAAATGCCAGCAACTGTTAACCAGAGCCGCTGCAAGTACCTCAGGGACTCATGGTGGACATACCCAGGAGACCATAAGGTACCCTCCAAACTGGAAACGTAACTACAATCCACACTGAAGGCAGCGCTCCAGTCCCCCCTTAGCCTTCTGGTCTCTAAGCGAAGAAGCAGCTTCAGCTCCTTAAGCGGCCTCCCTCCTGACTTAGCTTCTGGCCTGCTCACGGCTGAGGCCACCTTCTCTGGCAGACACCACCATACAGGCTGCGTGAGGCTGGCCTAGAACTCAGCCCAGTGCCATGCCTGTGGTCTGCTTGGGTGTGGGGGGTGGGGGGACAAGCCCACCCTCTCAGGCTCTGCACAGGCTTCCACTTTTCCCCCCTCTAATCATTTTTTTTTAATGAGATATAATTCATACACCATGAAACACACCATTTAAAGGGTATGCTTCAGTGGTTTTTAGTATTTCCACTATGTTGTACGACCATCACCCTGTCTAATTCCATCACCCACTTTCATCACCCCCAAAAGAAGCCCCGTAACCATTAAGTAGCTGCTCCCCATTTCCCCTCCCCCAGCTCTTGGAAGCCACGAATCTACTTCCCATCTCTACGGACTTGCCTATTGTGGACATTTCACACACATGGAATCATGCAATACACCACTTTTTGGGTAGTTTCTTTCACTGAGCTTACACTCAGTGTTTTCAAGGTTCATCCACATTGTAGCATGTTCTCAGTACTCCATTTCCTTTTGTGGCCAAATGATATTCTGTTGCATGGATATAGTGCATTTTATTTATCTGTCCATCAGCTGAAGGACATTTGGGTTGTTGCCAACTTTTTGCCACTGTGGCCAATGCTGCTTGAGGCATTTGGTACAAGCTTTTGTGTAGATACACGTTTTCAGTTCTTTGGGCGTATATACCTAGAAGTGGAATTGCTGGATCGTAGGCCATTCTGTGTTTAACTTTTTGAGGAACCATCAAACCGTTTTCCACAGTGGCGGCACCATTTTACATTCCCACCGGTAATGGATGAGGGTTCCGATTTCTCCGCCTTCTCACCAACATTTGTTATTTTCTGCTTTTTTGATTCTAGCCATCCTAGTAAGTATGAAATAGTACTCATTGTGGTTTCCATTTGCATTTCTCCAATGATTCATAAAGTTGAACATCTTTTCATGTGCTTATTGGTCATTTGTCTATCTTCTTTGGAGAAATGTCTATTCAAAGCCTTTGTCCATTTTTTAGTTGGATTATTTGGCTTTTTATTGTTGCGGTGTAAGAGTTCTTTACATATTCTGCATACTAGACCTTATCAGGGAATCCTCGTGGCATAGTGGTTAAGTACTATTGCTGCTAACCAAAAGGTTGGCAGTTCTAATGCACTAGGTGCTCCTTGGAAACTCTATGGGGCAGTTCTACTCTGCTCTATAGGGTCACTATGAGTTGGAATTGACTTGACAGCAACGGGTTAGACCCTTAACAGATATGTGATTTGCAAATATTTTCTCCCATTCTGTGGACACTACCTCTTTTAAGGCAGCCCCTCACAGAACCCTACACCAGGGACTCCATGCACGTACAGGACCAAGTCAGTGAAGCCTGGCTTGTCCATGCTCTTCTTGGTTTCCCCTCCTGTCACCTGTCCCATAGCTTTACTGGCTACCATCTGACAATGTTGCCCAAACCCCACTACTCTCCAACCTCAAATATCAATGACTAATGTGGCACTTCCACCTGGATGTCCAATAGGCATGATAAAGCTAACAAGACCTAAGCTGAGCTCCTAAGGCCACCTCTCATGAGGCCAGTTCCACCCTCTGGCTTCCCCTTCTCAGCATATTGAAGCACGGTCTACAGTTGCTTTAGCCAGAAATCTTCATAGCTATTCTGGGTATCTCTTCTTCTCCACTCCCCACATCTAATCTGTCAGCAGGTCCAGTCTGTCAGCTCCACCTGCAAAATAAGCCGAGTACAGCCACATCTACCTACTTCCATCCCTGGCATTGCTGGGCCCGATCACCAGCATCTTGTGCCTGAATTACTGCCATAGTCTCCTCACTGGTCTCACTGTTTCCGCCCTCACCCTGTAGCCCATAACCCAGTCTCTACATGGTGACCTAGAAAAATGTCAACCAGCCAGGCTATTCTCTAAAGGCTTGAAACCCTCTAAAGGCTTCCCTGCTCGCTTAGAATAAACTGCAAACTCCCTCCCCTAGTCTACAGGGGCTGGTGAGCTGCTATGGCCCCCTGCCCTGCCCATCCCCTACCAGCCCACTGCCCTGCCCACCCCCTCCCAGCCCCTGCCAGCCTCCTTCTTGCTCACACAGGCGTCCTTGCTGCCCCATGACCACAACAATCCTGTTCCCATCTTGGGGCCTCTGCCCTTGTCCCCCTGCCTGGGATGTTCTTCACACTCTTCACATGGTTTCTCCTTATTCAGACCTCAGCTCAAATGTCACCTCCTTATAGGCACTGTCCCTGACCACCAACAGACACCAGCATCCAAGTCACTCCATTACGTGGCCCTGGTGTCTGTTTTCTTCAAAGTACTCACATCCACTTGGCACCTTCCTTTGGTTTGTTCCTCTCTGCCTCTCCCCCGAGAACACACGTCCCTGACAACAGGGGCCAGTCATCTTGGGCACCACTGCACCCCAGTGTTCTGCATGGTACACAGGGCACATGGCATGTGCTTGTGGCCTGACCTGTGAGCCATAAACACGTGGTGGGGGAGGGAGCGTCTAGCTTGGCTCTCCGGAGCCCTGGAGTTCTCAGGCCTGGCCAGGAAGGAAGCTCTAGTGAGTAGGGGGAGTGTGTGGTGGCCGGGGGACCCTGGGTCGGGAGAGGCACGAGTGAAGGCTGGTCGAAGGAAGAGCCGTGTCCTCCTAACCAGTGTGGGGTGGGCACACCCCACGTGGGGGGCCATATGAGCAAATGCGGGGACCATTGTGCAGGAGGACCAGACACCAGACCATAAGGTCTGGCTCTCTGTGCCTTTCGTAAACATGTGCTAAATGAACAGACCCACACGGAGGGTCTCAGAAAGGGGCATGGCCACAATGTTCTCCTTCTTGGCTGGCATCCTCATTGGTCTAAAGGCCAAAGTATTAAGTGAATGAAAGAGCCCCTGACTGGGTAGCATTCCAGGAAGCAGGGACAGAAGGGGTGGGGTCTGCAGACACAGTGGGATCCCCTCTTGAATGACACTGTTGACCTCTGCCTGTGGCAAGACTGGCTCTTCCTTTTATGTCTAAGGCAGTGGGCAGGAGAGCAGGCTGCAGGAAGGTGATGGGGACCCCGTGTGCCTTGAGCCCCTTCCCTGTCCAGGCCCTCTTGTCACAGCATCTCATTAAGCCAACCACAGCTCAGGGGCTCAGAGAGGGTACATGGCTACTCAGGGTCATCAGCAAATGAGTGGCAGAGCCAGAACGGATGCGGACACTTTCATTCGCTAGGCTGGGGCCTCTGACAGCCCAGCTGTGACTGTGATCCTGGCTGGACATTTGTGGGGGCACTGGAGGGTTTGCGACTTCTTTTGAAGGGGATAAGAATGGAGGGCTGGTCCTGACAGGCAACACAACAGAAAACCCCTGAGGGAGCAGGAGAACAGTGGGATGCAGACCTCAAATTCTTGTAAAAAGACCAGACAATGGTCTGACTGAGACTAGAAGGACCCCAGAGGTCATGGTCCCCAGACCTTCTGTTAGCCCAAGACAGCTCTTCAGACAGGGATTGGACTGGACTATGGGGTAGAAAAGGATACTGGTGAGGAATGAGCTTCTTGGCTCAAGTAGACATGAGACTATGTGGGCAGCTCCTGTCTGGAGGGGAGATGAGAGAGCAGAGGGGAGATGAGAGAGCAGAGGGGGACAGGAGCTGGCTGAATGGACACAGGAATTCAGGATGGAGAGGAGGAGTGTGCTGTCTCATTAGGGGGAGAGCAACTAGCAGTATATAGCAAGGTGTATATAAATTTTTGTATCAGAGACTGACTTGATTTGTGAACTCCCGCTTAAAGCGCAAAAAAAAAAAAAAAAAAAAAAAATGGAGGGCTGGTGAGAGCGAGGGGAGAGAAATGAAGCTCACGTGCTCCTAGAACAGCTCTAAGAGAAGACGGGAGACACTCATGCAGGACTTGGTGAACACACAGGGCAGGAAAAAGCAAGCCCAGCTGGCCGTGATTAACTCAGGGCCTGTGGCTGGGGTACAGGGAGACTCCCCAGAATGGTGGAGGGGGGCTCCTGCCGACGCCCTGGGTGACACAGGTCCTCTGGCTAGTTCATCTGGCCTGACTCTGGCCAATTACAGCGATTCAGCCCCAGCATGAATGTCTCCACCTCAGTGCGGCCTGGAATTCTGATTGTTCATGCAGTCATTCTTCCCAATTAAACTCGGCATTTTCTTTCATCTTCCAAAGCTGTTGAGTGTAAAATCCAGGCCTTGCCACTTGCCAGGCTGCTGTGGATGCTGGACGTGTGTTCCCCCTCTTCCTTCTTCCCTCCGCTGTCCGCCGCACGCACGCCAGTCCCCACTCGAGAGATCCCCGTGAGTGTGAGGGCCTCAGCACACCCCAGATCGGAGCCAGCGGCTGCCTGCCCCATGGCTCCTGAACTGGGCTTGTTGGGTGCTGGGTTGGTCCTTCCTGCACTCACTGGTCCCTCACTCCCAGGCTCTAGGGCAGACCACATGGTGACAACCAGAACTAAGAAACAGTGTCTGTCCCAACAGAGCTGACACACTGAAGAACATGGCAGACTTTGGGCTGTAAGAGGGCAGAGGTGGAGGCTGAGGGTGGGCATCCAGGGAGCCTCAGAGAAGAGGTAGCACTTGAGCTCAGTTGAAGAGCTGGAAAGGTGTCATTTGCCTTCCCACAGCCAACTCCACCCTCTTCAGGTCCAGTCTGTGGCCACTGTCTTCCATGACAATCCTCTCCTCATAAACCTCACATGGCTCCCTATTACCTGTGAAATGCAGATGACACAACCTTGCTTGCTGAAAGTAAAGAAGACCTGAAGCACTTACTGATAAAGGTCAAAGACTACGGCCTTCAGTATGGGTTACACCTCAACATAAAGAAGACAAAATCCTCACAACTGGACCAGTGAGCAACATCATGAGAAATGGGGAAAAGATTGAGGTTGTCAAGGATTTCGTTTTACTTGGAGCCACAATCAACAGCCATGGAAACAGCAGTCAAGAAATCAAAAGATGCATTGCATTGGGCAAATCTGCTGCAAAAGACCTCTTTAGAGTGTTAAAAAGCAAAAATGTCAGTTTGAGGACTAAGGTGCACCTGACCCAAGCCATGGTATTTTCAATTGCCTCACATACATACGAAAAGCTGGACAATGAATAAGGAAGACCAAAGAAGAATTGATGCCTTTGAATTAACGGTGTTGGCAAAGAATATTGAACATATGGCCAGCAGAATGAATAAATCTGTCTTGGAAGAAGTACAGCCCGAATGCTCCTTAGAAGCAAGGATAGTGAGATTTCATCTCACGTACTTTGGACATGTTATCAGGAAGGACTGGTCCCTAGAGAAGGACATCATGCCTGGTGAAGTGGAGGGTCAGCAAAAAAGAGGAAGACCCTCAGCGAGATGGATTGACACAGTAGCTGCAATAATGGGCTCAAGCATAATGACGATTGTGAGGATAGCACAGGACCAGGTAGTCTTTCATTCTGTTGTACACAGGGTGGCAACGAGTTGGAACTGACTTGACAGCACCTAACAACAACAACAACAACCTTTACAGAAGCAGACTGCCACATCTTTCTCCTGAAGAGCGGCTGGTGGGTTCAAACCACCGACCTTTTGGTTAGCAGTCAAGCCCTTAACCACTGCACCAGCAAGGACACCGGCATACCCACAGATATTAGCTACTGTCTGGGCTCAAAGCCCCGGAGAAGAAGCAGTGGACCGTGAGAGGGCGGCGCCACGGAGGCCTACCTGAGAGGCAGGAGCCTCTGTCTAAAGACTCACGCAGGGTGGGATGCAGTGGGTGCTGGGTGTGTGTGTGTGTGGTATGCCTGGAGTGTGTGGTGTCCGATGTGATACCCTGATGCTCTGACACTTGCAGGTATAACCCCAGGTCACAGGCCTGGGAGCACAGAGTGCTCAGTCTCACCTTTGACACTCCATCATCTGCCCTGAGGCCTTTCTCCCCAGCCCATCTCCACTCTTGCCTGGTGACCCTCTGCTCCTCCCAGGCAGAGACAGCTGCCCACCCCTCACCCCTCTGAACACAGCCCTAGTGTTCATTACTCAGAGGACACCATGTTGGGGTATTTCTCCACACAGCCTGGGAACTCTGAGGCCAGAGGTCACGTCTAGCAATCTCAGAACTCCACGTTCCTCTGTGGCCTGGCAGAGGTGGGCACTCAGGGGACAGGCACTGACTGAGAGGCGTCATCACGTTACAGAGAGCTTCTCCTGAGCACCTCTGTCATGCCAGCTGCACGGTCACCAGACTCCCCCTCAGCGCTCACCAGCTGCCGGCTCCCATGATTCCATTCTCACGTCCTGGCCCCGTGATTCCATATCCAGCCTAAGACTAGCTCTGAGAGAACCCCGGGGTGGGTGCTGCACACAAACCTCATGTGAGGATGATGACCATATAAAGTTACATCTATGTACAGATGACATGTGCCAAGAACATGGAGGCATGAAAACTGTTGATCTCTTGGGGTGGCAAGATAGTGGGGGGTTCTTTTCTGTCTCTTGTATTGATTTCCCTGAATCTTTCTGTGTAATCGTTATACGTGTAGAAGATGGATGAGTAAACAGACACTTTGAGCCCTGGCATCTGCACTCTCACTCTGGGCGGGGCACAGCCAGCCAGCATGGCGTACGGAGTGATTCTGCCCGGAGGCCCAGGGAAGAGGCACCGCAGAGCTGGACTACTCAGACAGTCAGGGAGAAGGTTCTCCAGGGAGTGGGACAGCACGTGTGGGGGTGGGCAGGGGATGCCTGGAGGACACGGGGTGCCTGCAGGGCATGGGGTTCCTGGGACAGGCAGGATAGTCCCTTTGCTGGGAGCCTAGGAGCCCCCTGGGTGGTGTAAAGTTTGTGTTCAACTACTAACCTAAAAGTTGATGGTTCAAAACCACCCACCCAGTGGCTCCACAGAAGGAAGACGTGGTGATCTGCTTCCATAAAGATGACAGCTGGGAAAACCCTACAGAGCAGCTCTACACCTGGGGTCGCTGTAAGCCGGAACTGACTCAATGGCAAGGGGTTTGCTTGGAGCCGGGAAGAGCAGACGGCAGGGGCTGGATCACAAGGGGCCAGATGCCAGGCTGAGGAAATGACTCCTACAATGGCCCCGGGAGGACCCCACTTGGAGGGACTTTGCCAATGGCTGGTCCCAAGTGACACCACCGACGTCTGACCCCTTGCTGGCCAGCAGATGAGCCGGGGGGAGGGCAAGTCTGCCTGTAGGATTCTCTCCCTGCCATTAGGGTAATATCTGGCAGGCTACTAAAGACCCCAGTTGGCAGCCTCTGGTGCCCACTTCCCACGCCTAAGGAGTGCCAGCCAGGCACAGGGCGCCTCTGCCAGCCTATCTATTTCCAGCCGTATGCGGTTGGGCCAGGCCGTGCACGGGGCTGGCTAATGGCCACCATAAACACTGGGGCCTCTCCTGCTGGTGCTGGGAGGGAGGGGGGTAACTGAAGCTTCTTCCCAGACACAACAGGCCCAGAAAATGCCCAGGGTGACCCCAAACACCATCCAGGGCCCAGGCTGCTCCAAAACAAGCAGGGCTGCTGGCAAAGGAGGTGCTGGCCCGGAGACTCGGAACTGTGGGCTGTTGGCAGTGTCTGGTTTAGGGCGTATGTTTTGGTGACAGGGTATTTTTAAAGAGCCTTCACAAGACACTTAGTTTTTGTTTATTTCTCCAAGTTCTGACCAAGCCTTTGGCACGTGGACTACAAACAGGAACAGATGAAGCGAAGTGTCTGTGGGCCTGGCCTGTCCTCCTCAGCGGGGTGTTTGTTTTGCTGTTCATGAGCCTGGCATTTTCTGCCCTGGGACAGAGCAGCACTTCTTCCCCACACCACCAAATCGAGACTACCCAAAGGTGGGGCTGGCCCCAGGGGAGGGATGGGAGGCCACTGACGTGCACCATGGGGGAAGGTAGCCTCCTAGGGCGAAGAGGCCCTGACCTGAAGGTGCTGTCACATGGGAGCGGGAGAGGAAGGACATGCCTGCCCCAGGAGCCTCCGTGTACCCGTGCTATTCACACACGCCTCGCTCTATTCTGTGTAGCCCTCCCCAGAGAGCATTACCCCTCTAGTCCAGGTGACAGAAGTGAGGAGCAGAGGTCACCCCAGACCACTAGATGGGAGGGAGGCCAGAGCCCAGGCTGCAGCGCCTGAGTCCAAGCCCACGCTCTTGTCTCATCTAGAGCGGGGACCAGAGGCGGGCAGGAGGTGTGGGTATCAGGTGCCATCGGCTGGCCGCTGGGAGGGTCAGTCACACGGCTGCTAGGAGACCTTCCATGGTGGTCGATGCAGTCCAAGTGAGTATTCCTCAGACCTGAGAGGCAGGTTTGTCACTGCTGCCAAGTCGAGTGAGTCCTCTGAAAGTCAGAATCAGGAATTTTGCCCTCTTCCCGCCATCACACAAACGAGCCTTCTCTGGGCTGGGTTGTGTGGGCCCCAGGGACGAAGAGATACATCAGCTGTGAGCTGGACCCTCCAGGAGCCCCAGGGACATAGCAGAGGCCACCGAGGCACAGTGACAATCCTGGGGGTCCCTGGGACTCAGAGGAGGCGTGCCAATCACACTGCACAGGGCAGGCTTTCTGAGCTGGGTCCTCAGGGGCATGTCAGTGTTGGCCGAGTTAACTAAGGATGGGGAAGGGCAATGCAGGCAGAAGAGACAGCAGGTGCAGGGCCACTCCGGAGAAAGGAAGGGTGGTATGTCCAGGGAGATGACAGCTCTGAGAATAAGGAGGGAGGGAGACAGGGACTGGGTCTTTCAGGGACTAGGAGGGACAGCAAAGAGCTTAGCCACTGTCCCTGAGGCCAAATCCTACAAGTGCCATGCTGCCAAGTCACCAACCACCAGACGGTGGAGGAAGAAGGGCCGGGGTGGGAACGGCTTCTCAGGTGGGCAGGGTTCTCATCGCCCCCTGAGCAGTGTGGCCACTGCAAGAGGCTGTTTGAAAAACCAGGCTCTGCTGCTATCAACAACCCCCTGCAGGATCTGCAAACCAGTGATCCAAACCCACCATTCATTTCACATGTGATGGGGAAACCGAGGCACAGAGAGGCAGGGAGGCTCCCATGGTATCACAGTGGCTCAGTGGCCCAGGAGCCCAAATCTCAGCCCACTGCTTTTTCACCTTAGCACCCAGTGGCCACCCATGGACAGCACCCTGCTGTTGCCCACCGGACCCCTGGACAGACAGTGGCTGGTGGCTCTACAAGCCTGCTCCGTCCCTATAGTAGCCTGGTCTGCGTTGTCCCCTGCCCTACCCTGCTCCAGGACCACTCCATTTTTGCAGTGATTGGGGGGATGAAAGAAGCCCGTTAACAGAGACGCACAACAGCATGCAGGGAGTGTCTTTTTCTCAGGCCAAAGAACCTCCAGCGGGTGAACAGCTGTGAAATCCGGAGAGGCGAGTGGGCATGACCCTGCTGTGGGCTGCTGCCGCAGCAATCCCCCAGACCCAGCGTCTGCTCCTCAGCGGCCTAGACCATCTGAATTTGGGCCAAGGATGGGGAAGAGAGGGGATGGTGTCAATAAAAAGAACAGGAATAAGCCTCTTGAGTTTACCTTAAAAAATATTGGTGTTTATGGAGTCGACGATTGTCCAAAGTTGTTTAGTTTTACATTAAAAGGTTCAGTGTTTTTCCACTAGCAAGAAACACGTTGGAGCTGTTGAAGTACAAAGACAAATAAACAGAGGCAACTTGAGCCTTCATTCGGGTTCAAGGGAGCAACACGTTGTCTCCAGCTGTCCACCAGGATGAGAGGGGGTGGCTTCGAAGGGCTGAGGCAGTGCAGCCCTTTCATCATGCTGGGTGGGGAGCTGCCTCTGCTGCACTGGCACCGAGCACCTGAGGCGTCCGTGGGGGACTTCCTCCCACACGTGCAGTGGGGCCCCAGGTCCCGGCAGGAGTCCCCGAGTTTCACTCCTTCTTGCCTTCTCCCTCCACTCGGTAGCCTTGAGTGTCAGCAGCACATCTGTCTTCTCATCTGACCCCGACAGGCGAGAGTCATCCCCTCTTGCAGAGAACAAAACTGAGGCTCTGAGAAATCAGGTGACGTGTCCAAGGTCACAGAATCAGTCCGTGGCAGAGCTGAGACTGGAAGCTCTGATGCCATGTGACCCTAATGTCAGTGAAGGCAAGAAGGAACGAAAGAGGAGGGGAAGCTTCCAGCCCCAGGAGAGTCTGTAAGCAGTAGCCTGTTGGGTGGAGTCCTGACAGGAGTAATCCCCAGCACAGGACATCAGGCCCAGGGCCTGGGCTCATTCCCTACATCCCTGCCAGCTCACAAAATACGTCCATCATTTGAAAAAGCATTCTGCATTTTGATTAAAGATTCTATAGAAGAATCCTGATCAAAAGGGGGAAAATGCAGAACAGAAATTCAAATTCTCATGGACTCAGACTTTCTGGAGCCATGGAGCCTGGACGAACCCCCAAAACTATTTCCCTGAGATAATCTTTACACCTTAAGCCAAAAATATCCCCTGAAGTCTTCTTAAAGCCCAACAATAGTTTAGCTTAACTAGTAAAGAATGTCGGCCTTGAGCACTGTGCTCTTTTAAGATGTATCTATGTGGAATTAAATTGACAACACCAACTTAAAAGTTTAGATGGGAGCTTTAGAGGGCAGTGAGTTTACATTAATAGGCGAGGAGCAACTGAGAAAAGAGGATGAGAATGGTTGTACAGCCCAAAGAACGTAATCAATGTCACTGAATTATACACGTAGAAACTTGAATTGCTGTATGTTTTTGCTGTGTATATTCTCAATAACAAAAACAAAAATAGAATGAATTATTTTAAAAAGCATCTGGCTTTGCACATGAGAATAAATGAGAATTAGAAAATTCACACCTATTGCGCCCTTATGGAAGGCCGAGTACACACAGATGACCACCTTAGTCTGTGTACCAGCCTTGGAAAATAAGCACTATTATTCACCCTGCCTTACAGATGGAGGTGCAGGGGTTCAGAGAGGCTGAGTAACTTTCTCAGGGTCACACAGTAAGTAAGTGATGGATCCCAGAGTCGAAGCTAGGCAGGCTCACTCCCTGTGCTTCTCAGGGGCACGGGGCATCCACTCATCTCTTATTGGCACTCAGGGAGCAGGCACTCAGGGAGCAGGCACTCAGGGAGTCTCCAGGGAATGAATGGATGAGAATGCTGTGGGTAACTCAGCTCCACTCCACACACAGCTGTTCTGATCGCTGCCTTTAAACGCTGCCTAGAAGCTGGTCTGCCTATGCCCCAGGCTCTTGAACTTGGACATCCACCTGCCAGCGCACTGTTTCTATCTGGACGGCTGTTGATCGTGTCAAACCGCGCCTGGCCAAACTGACTCTGGAGTCCTGTGCCCCAGCCCAAGATGTGTCCTCTCCCGGTCTCCCGTCTCAGCTACAGCCACAGGGCCACATGGATGTTTGATTCCTTTCTCCCTCACCTCTGACATCTCATCCATCAGCAAGGCCTGTTGGCTCTGATTTCAAAACATATTCTGGATTCAGCCACTTCTCATCACCTCCACCGCTGCCGTCCTGGGCGGAGCCCCCAGCATCTTGGGCCCGGACCTCTGTAGTGGTCTCCTAACTGGTCTCCTTCCTTAACCTAGTCCACTGCCATTCCCTGTAACACAGTCTCTACTTAGCAGCCAGAAGGGGTTGCTAATTAGAGTGTCGATCAGATCATGCCAACTCCTGGTTAAAACCAGTTGGCACACCTACTGAGAATCTGCACTTCTAACAAGTTGCCAGGTGATGCTAATCCTGCGGGTCAGGGTCCAATACTGAGAGCCACTAGTAGGGCAGTGACAAGTTCCCAGGTGGTGCTAATCCAGCTGTTTAGGGACCAATGCCCAGACCCACTAGTAGGGCAGTGACAATTTCCCAGGTGGTGCTAATCCTGCGGGTTAGGGACCAATGCTGAGGACCACTAGTAGGGCAGTGACAAGTTCCCAGGTGGTGCTAATCCAGCTGGTTAGGGACCAATGCTGAGAACCACTAGTAGAGCAGTGACAAGTTCCCAGGTGGTGCTAATCCTGCGGGTTAGGGACCAATGTTCAGAACCACTAGTAGGGCCGTGACAAGTTCCCAGGTGGTGCTAATCCTGCAGGTCAGAGACCAATGCTGAGAACCACTAGTAGAGCAGTGACTAGTTCCCAGGTGGTGCTAATCCTGCAGGTCAGGAACCAATGCTGAGAACCTCTAGTAGAGCAGTGACAAGTTCCCAGGTGGTGCTAATCCTGAGGGTTAGGGACCAATGCTGAGAACCACTAGTAGAACAGTGACAAGTTCCCAGGTGGTGCTAATCCTGAGGGTTAGGGACCAATGCTGAGAACCACTAGTAGGGCCAGTGATAGGTTCCCAGGTGATGGTAATCCTGCGGGTTAGGGACCAATGCTGAGAACCACTAGTAGGGCAGTGACAAGTTCCCAGCTGGTGCTAATCCTGCGGGTCAGGAACCAATGCTGAGAACCACTAGTTGGGGCAGTGACAGGTTCCCAGGTGATGCTAATCCTGTGGGTTAGGGACCAATGCTGAGGACCACTAGTAGGGGCTGTGATAGGTTCCCAGGTGATGCTAATCCTACGGGTTAGGGACCAATGGTGAGAGTCACTAGCAGAGCAGTGACAAGTTCCCAGGCGGTGCTAATCCTGCGGGTTAGGGACAAATGCTGAGAACCACTAGTAGGGCAGTGACAAGTTCCCAGGTGATGCTAATCCAGCTGGTTAGGGACCAATGCTGAGAGCCACTAGTAGGGCAGTGGGTCTCAGAGTTTACTATACATGAGAATCACCAGGGGATCTTGTTAAATGTAGATTCTGATTCAGTATATCTGGGGTGGAAATGTAAATTCTCCGCAGGGGTTTGAACCAGAACAACCAGTTTGAAGCCCTGTTACAACGTCCATGGCTTGCCAACTAATCTAGAAAAAAATCCAAACTGGGTGCCAGCCCCATAAGGCCCTGCATGACCCAGCCCCTGCCCACCTCCCTGACCACCCTCCTCCTGCCCCTTCTCACTTCCTATCCTCCAGGCACACTGACCTCAGTCTGGAGGGAAGACTGTCCCTAGACCTCCAAATGGCGGCTTCCTCCTCTTCACTGGGGACTCCGGACTTTGGTCCCTCCCCTTGAATCTGGACCTTTGGCCGACAGAGTTTGCTGCAAGTGACTGCCGAGCCCTGACTGCAAAATGCCATGACCTTCCATCGTTTTCTCTTGGGACAGCAGCTCTTGGAACCCAGCCGCCATGCTGTGAGGAAGTCCCAGCAGCCCATGTGGAAAGACCACGTGGAGAAGCTGCAAGTCAGTGTTCTGGCCGAAAGCCAACACCAACCACTAACACAAGTGAAGAAGCTTCCAAGGGATTCTGGCTCCTGCCATCACCACCCCCAGCCTCCGAGTCTCCCAGCTGAGGTGCCAAGATCGTGGAGCAGAAACAAGCTGTCCCTGCTCTGCCCTGTGTGAATTCCTGACCCACAGAACCCAGCGGCAGAACAAAAGGGTGCTTTATACCACTAAGTACGAGCTGGTTTTCATGCAGCAATAGTAACTAAAATACTACCCTAAAGTGGTTTTCCTCCCCTCCATCACTCTTGACCACATTATTTTATTATTTTTCCAATGCATTTGACCTGACCTGACCTGACCCTACTGGACCAAATTATAGGTTTACTTGTTTGCTGACCTTCCCCCTGCACTATGTAAGTTCACAAGCACGGGGGCCCTGCCGATTCTGTTCGCCACTGACGGCATACAGAGGTGCTCAGCACACCGTTATGGAATGAATAAATGGGTGGATGCTAGGTGAAGGGCTCTAACCCAGCACTCTCCACTTTTCATTGCTGTGAGAGTATTTCCGACTTTCTCGCAAACCTGGGCGCCCTGAGGGAGACCCCTCATCCAGTGTCTCTACCTCCACTGTGTGCCAGCACGGAGGTTAGGTGGGCGAGAGGGCGTTCACAGCTACAAGGCACATTTACATCTGACGTATGCATTCTACAAGTATTTATGAAACACTTATGCCAGGCCAGGCATTGCACAGGCTGCGAGGAGGAAGACAGGAAGGGCAGACAGAGTCTGCTTTCAGGGGTAAGAAGAGAGAACTCCAACGCAGAGTTACGATGGGTATATACAACATGGCGTACGTCCGAGAAGACATCAGGGCAAGGGAGAGATCTGGGCTGGGTCTTGAAGGGCGGATAGGTGGTCACCAGGGAGCAGCTCCTGAACAGCAGAGATGTGTGGAGAGGCTCTCTGGGTTTAAGGAAGGCTGGGCCAGGGGCACAGGTGGGCCAAGGTGAGAGGTGGGGGCAGAGGCCAGCAGGGCCCTGGCCTAAGTGGCCTCATGAGCTGGTGGGCTGATGAGCCAGGTGTTTCTGCAGAAGCGGCGGCAGCCGCAGGGCAGGGCCCTGGAAGAGTGGGACTCCAAGCACTCGGACAGGGAAGAAGGCCCCCAAGGAAAGCTCCAGTGCTTCCAAGGCTCCTGCCCAGGGTGGCAAGCTCTTCCTTTGGTCAAGGGAGGCAAGACAGGCTTTGGGGAGGTGGCACCCCTATGGTGACCTCTCTGGAGTGAGGGGTGCTCTCTTGCCCTTTAGCACGCCCCCCACCAGCTGAGCCTGGCAGGTTCTAGATGCCCTCAGGGACTCCCAAGCTCGTGCCCAGGGGTAGGGGGTGCATATCTAATACCCCGCAGCAGGGGGCCCCTCCTTGAACCCGCCAGCCTCCCAGAGTTGGTGCTGTTCTGGGCGCTGTGGGGGAGGGAGGGGCATGGGGGCCCTGGCTCCCTAGGCTCCTAGGCCTAGGATTGGTGAAGACACACACCTGGGCTCTGTTCCCAGCTCTGCCACTTACTGGCCGTCTGAGCCTCAGTTTTCCCCTTTGTAAAAAGGGGATATGGATGGCTTTGACCATGAATGGAAAGAGACCATGCAACAGCATCCTGGGCAGCTCAGAGGGCCCCCCCGGCAGACACCGGACCCAAATCCACTCATCTCACCTGGGTGGAATGGTCAACCTACACTGGGGCAAGGCCAGGTATACAGTAGGTGCTCAAGCAATGTTAACAGCGGTGGAAGGATCTGGTTAATGAAACAACCCTTCTGCGGGACTTGTTTACAAGGACTTCTCTTCATCGGGGGGAAAAAAGTGCCGAGAAGCCAGTCTGCAATTACAACTGGACAAACCAAAGAAACACAGTTTTCAGTAAGTCAGGGTGAAGACTGGGGTCGGACAGAACATCTGGATACGTGAACTAATGGCTTTAGAGAAAGAGGAGCCTTGCTTTATGGAGACGGGAGAAAAATTACCCTCTGCTGGTTTTAATTTAAGATGAAAAAAAAATCTTATTCTATTAGCCTACATATCGCTCTTATGCCCAATTGCATGGAGTTTGGAATAATATTTTTTAACAGAACTACTGCTATTTCAAGTAATTACAATGCTAAAAGCCATCATTTGGGGTTGAGCAAGGGTCTCATCATGGTTTCAATTCCCTCTGGTGTCATTTTCTGTTATATTTGAGAAATTCCTTAATAAAGATGTCAAGTAGAAAGCAGGTTTCGCTCCCAGGAGGACAGAGTTGGCTCCCTTCCAGGACACAGTCCCAGGCGAGCTATCTTCACAAGAAAATAACCTCATTCGTGTGAAAGAAAAGGTTCAACTGTGAAAACTTGGGCAAGAAAATAACTCTTCAGCCATCAGCCTCATCTCTCCTAATTACCTTGGAACTCTTTTCAGGCTGTGCTACTCACTTCCTTGTGACTGGGTTTCTCTCCAGCCCTCATCCCTGAGGAATTCCGCGGACAAGACTCTTGATCCACGCTTCTGGGGACTAAACGACAGAGAGATGTGAACAGTGTCGCTGTCGCCAGTGGGTGGTGGGTCGTGGGACGAGGTGCAGAGGCTGACCAGAGGTGGTCAGAACTGCACAGGTGGTGAGAACGAGAACCTTCCGGCAATCAGTCACCCCTGCAGCGGCAGGCCCTGGGCTGCAGTTTCATCGGGAAGCACAGCCAGGGTGCCTGCTGAGGCCCAGGGGGTTTCTTACATGACAGCTGAGTAGTTGTGAGCAATAGGGAGTGGTGAGGATTGCGGCAGACAGGGGCAGCTGCAGTGTAGCTCCTGCCAGGTGCTGCCGGAACCACACTTAGATGGGGGGGATAGGTGCCCCTGTGCTGGGCCCCACATTTAGGAGACCCTGCTCTGCCTCTCCTGTGGCTGAGTAAGGAGCAAGGAGTCAACAGGACCAAGGGGTCATGTGCACTTGGGACCCCCATCCACCCTTCTGGACCCTAAAATTCCCTGTCCAAATAGCCCTGTACCTGTTTGTTCTTGGAAGGACAGATGGCACTTAAATCCAAGCAGTACCAAAAGGCTGGCCGTTTGTGGAGCCTATGGCCACAGCCTGAGCACCCAGGTAAGGGTGTTCATGGGTGTGTGAGCAATGGTGTCACTAAGATTGGCGCTACCCAGTGTGATAACTCATGGTGTCAACCTCCTCCCACCATGGACCTTCTCCTGTACCAGACCATACAGAATCCCTAGTAACGTTTTTTGTACTAATGTTACCTGTAAATCGTAATTTCCATATATCGCTCCTTTTCCTTTAATTACTGCTTCATTCACAAAAAAGTTATTGATATAGGTTCACAAATACTAATTACTGCAATACTGTAGCGAAAACACCTGAAAATTGGGCAAAATTAAAGACTATAAAAACACTGGCAGCAACGAAAACAACAGTGTGTGCTTGTAGCGCCTACAGACGAAACCACGTGACTCGAAGCATAGCTGTAATTGGGTAAAATGACGGCTCTGACTGGAGGGTATTCGAAGGTTGAAAAAGTAAATTAGCATCGAGTTTTAGCCCTGAAGGTATATCGATACATGTAAGCTGAGCTTACAAAAAATGTCTTTGTTGTTATAACTAACTACAGGGATATTTTTACAGTCATTTTGGTGCCACCCCCTGACAGTGTCACCTGGTGTGGTCCATGCACCTCCCCATACCCCCTAGTGACACCACTGTGTGCGAGGCTCCTTTGTGGCGTAGGATGGAGCCAGGGGAGGAAACATTTTATGGCACAAAACCCCAAGGAATCCTAAATCCAAGCCTGGCCTTCCGGGTCATTAACCAGATGCTGTTCAATCAATTCGCATTCACAGTGACAGCATGTGTGTCACAGCACAACTGTGCTCCATAGGGTTTATAGTGGCTGATTTTTGGGAAGGAGATTGCCAGGCTTTTCTTCCGAGGTGCCTCTGGGTGGACTTGAATCTCCAATTTTTCAGTTAGTACCTGAGCGTGTTACCCACTTGCACCACCCAGCGACTACTCCAGGTCATTAGGAAGGAATATTTGTGAAGGTAGAAAATGGAATAGATTCTAGTTTTGGAAGTTTCACTAAAAAACTCTCAAATATTTACACAAATGGGAAGTGGGTGGGCTCCATGCACACTCTGGCCTCAGGTGCCACAAGTATCAGGGGCCAGGTGGTGGTGGCCAAGCAGGAAGAAAGCTGGAAATGTCAATTTTTATGTGACATCCCTCATTTTTAACTGTTGACAAATAATCCAATCATCGTCACCATCAACAACAGCACTGTGAGGAAAAGCAAACATGTCTGCAGGCCGGAAGAGGACTACGGGCAGGCCGCTTGAAACCTCTGCCACCACATGACGACCATACACTGCATCTGTTCAGAATTTTGCCTCAGTCCATCCAGCTCGCGCCACATCTATTTCCCTATTTAATCGTCAACCCTCTGAGACAGAAATTCCCGACCCATTTCATAGTCTGGGGAACCAAAGCTTGGGGGCTTTGAGAAACTGGCCTCAGATTATACAACTCATGAGTGGTGGCACCAGAATTGAAGGTCTTTAAGCTCCAAGCCCAGCAGACTCTTGCGTGATTGGTTTCAGCCAACATTCATCAAGCCTCCGTGATACGACACCGTACCAGGCACTTTAGTTCTTACAGCCTTTAACGGACAAGGGAGCTGCGGCTCCCACAATTCACCCAGCTAGGCCACATGGTCAAGCTGGCTTGGAGCCGGTTAGAATCAAGGTCTGAGTTCTCCAGTGCTGCAGTTTTGTCTCTAATGCTGGAGACGTCTGTTTGTTGGGGAAGGTCTGCGCTCAACTAAAAGCAGAGAAGCGACAGCGACAGGCTTCTCTTGGCTGCCATCTGTGTAAATTAGAAGCGTGTGAAGTTGCAATCTAGTCGGAATCGACTCAATGACATTGGGTTTTTGGGTTTTTTTGAGTTGCAATCTGTCCTCGGAGGTGGTGGGGGGAGACTCACCCAATTCTTTTAAAGCAATCAGTGTAAAAGGGATTATTGTGAAAACAGTGTTGTTAAAACAGAGGCTGGGCTTTGCCATCCGTCTGGGGACTGGTGGGGTCAGGTGCTGGAGGCACTGGGTGTACCTGCTGCAGCCAAGAACTTACAAACAGGTTGTTCTGCCCAGGAAAGAGTGTTGCATCTGGAAGGGGGAGCCACGTGTGCAGACACACCTCAGGGAGTGCAGACACCTCAGGGAGTGCAGACAGTGGGCCCTAGCCCCACGAGGTCTTGGCGGTCAAACCATCCCAGCTTAGTACATCTCGTCTGGAAGTTTTTGACAAGACAATGCCTGTTATGTTTTGAGGGCTCAGTGCTAGGTGTTCCTCTACATGCTTTACATCTGTGATCTCACTGGATCCACATGAAGACCCTCTGAGACACGGGGGATGAATCTCATTTGATAGGGGAGCAAGTTGAGGCACACAGAGGTGAGGTGACTGGCCAAAGGCCATATGGCCGATAATTGGCAGAGCCAAGATTTGAGCCGAGAGCTGGCAATTCCCAACCTCTGTCCTCTTGGCCCCTGGGCGATACTGCTGGCTGTGAGCTGGCTGTCCCACGGGACTGTTAGTGGTTAAGCACTCAGGCGCTAACTGAAAGGTTGGTGGCTCAAACCCACCAGCCGCTCCACGGGAGAAAGACGTGGCAGCCTGCTTCCATGAAGATTTACAGCTTTGAACACTCTATGGCGCAGCTCTACTCTGTCCTGTAGGGTTGCTCTGAGTTGGAATCAACTCAACAGCACACAACCACAACTACTTTACCAAATATGATGTCCTATATATCTGCCATGATAAAAAAAAAAAGGCAGGAAACAAATAATAACCGAGGCCATGGGGACTGTCAGTTCATCACATTGCCCTCTGCCTTCACTGACCACCTGATTACTGGAACGCACTATCACCGTCAACTGACAAAAGGGGAGACAACTGGTAGAGCTGAGTGCGCCGGTTTCAGCGAGGATCCAGGAGCTGACACTTGTACGGTACCAGGCCTGGCGCCGGCGACAGTCAGTGTCATACACACCCAATGCTTCACGGTGCAACCAAACCTCTGCTACTTCTGAGGCCCACACCCCCACCCCTCCTCACACCTGAACTCAGCCTCACAGAGCTCCGCATGGGCTGTGGCCTCCCCCAGTAAACTTTTCCCAGCCTTCGGTGAGCCTGCTCAATGCCACCTCCTCTTTGAAGCCCTCTGGGGAGTCAGCCCATGCAGAGGCAGTTCTTCACAGGTCCCCTAAGCTTTAGCGCTTACTTTGGGTGTAATTACACACCATGGATCTACTTCCCATAACAAGCTCATCTGAGATCCAACATGCATTAAACAGAAACAGGGAGAGAAATCTGAAGCCAATACAACCACTTTGAGGAAGAGTTCTAGAGCACCCAGGACCTCGGCCCCCCACACCACCCATCTGCAAAGTGGCAGGCCCAGTGCGGGTCTTCCCAAGCGCTTCTAGAAAGCACTGCACTGAAAGCCATAAAAACCTGAATGATCCTTTGACCCCGTGGTTCCACTACTGGGAAGTGTTCCTCAGCATATGACTGGGAAAACTGGGGGAAAAAAAGTTTTATGCCCAGAGCCATCTCTGGATCCTAATGGCAAGAAAAACAAACAAAATACTCAATGTTCAACCACAAAGGGGTGGCCAGGTCCCCTAGAGTGTTAGCAATGCCTCTTTGTTGACTACTTAGCACCTCCTAAGCGTCAGCCATTTCACCCACACTGTGTCATTTTGTCCTCACCTACAACCTGGTGACACAGGTAGCATAATTAGCCCACTTCACAGTGGGGAAGACTGAGGCTCGGTGAGCAGGATGATAGTAACAGCTCCTGGCACTGAGTGCCGGGCTTGCTTCTCAGTGCTAGCTGACATTATCTTAGTTACTGCTCACAAGAGCCCTGTGAGGCAGCTGCTCACAACCTTTAACCAATAAGGCCCAGAGAGGTTAAGTCACATATCCACAGCATGCTCTTGATGAATCCACGCTTGTACCCTCCAGTCATTGTTTTGGGTCACTCACCAGCCAAAGGCCAAGAAGGCTCAGGATCCATGCACTTTCCATCATGAGCTCCCTTCCCCTCTGCAGACCTGGAACCACCTCTGGTGCAGCCACTTATTGGACTATCGCTCGGCTGCATCACTTGCACAGTACTGAGGCTGCTGTATGGCACACTCTCACCTGATCTGACCTAGCTCTGATGATGGTAGCAACCCAAATCAAACCCAAACCCATGGCCATTCAGTTGAATCCTACTCATAGTGATCCTACAGGACAGAGTAGAACTGCCCCATAGGGTTTACAAAGAGCAGCTGGAGGATTTGAACTGCTGACCTTTTGGTTAGCAGCAGAATGTCTAACCACTGTACCACCAGGGCTCCATGGCAGCAACAGCGGCCTCATTAAAATGCCTGGGGTACATGCGATGTTAATGGGAAAAGCAAGATGCAAAACCAGGCTGACCATCCGATCAGCACTACAGTAAAAACACTGGATACAGAGAGAAGAGTGAAAGGACACACACCAGCATCGCTAAAAATGGTTTACATTTTTTTCTCCCTACTCTACATTTTTCCACTTTATGTGGCAAGCTTGCATTACTCTTATAAATTTTATAACACTAGTTTAAAATATATACTTTAATCATATAAATCTGGAGTTATATAAGAGTCCTCAAGGAACCAAAGGAAGGCTAGCTTTCCCCAGGCCCCAACTCTGCAAGCTGAAGTTGAGAAACAGGCTGGAGTGGGCCCAGCGGGCAGGATGGGCCCAGCAGGTGGGCACAGCCACCTCACTCACCCAGGCAGTTGTGTCCGTCCTGTGCCAACATGAAGCCGTCAAAGCAGGTGCACCTGTAGTTCCCCGGGATATTGATGCACTCGTGGACACAGCCCCCATTGTAGTAGTCATTCTCACACTCGTCGATGTCTGCAAAACGAGGGGCAGAAAGGTGTCAGAGGGAGAGCCTGGGACCCTCCCCACCCCTACTGCTGAAGCCACCAGGACATGAGTGGCTAGAGGGCGACTCAACAGGTATGTACTAAGGTCCTTGCTGGGGGCTAGGGACCCAGGGATTACAATGATAAAGATGCTGGCTTTGTAGCAAGGCTGGCCACTGCCTTACAGAGCAGGGCCACATGTTGGGCATGGTGTGGGCACCTTTCCTTCGAGATTTCACCTAGCCGTCACCACAGGGAAAAAGGCCCAATTCAAGCCCAGATTTGCCTCGCTCGAAAGTCTCTTAACAGTAACAGCATGCAGGGACCCTGTCTACTATCCCTAAGAACTGGCTATCCAGGCTACTTGAAAGCCTCCTGGAAACGGGGAGCTCTTTACTTGTGCAGCAGGGGATATTGGATAAAATTAACTTTGCACACAAGCAGAAAAAGCAACCATCCCCCCCACCCCGGCGAATGTAAGCCCTGAAATGAAAGAAAAGCCCATCTAATCCCCCAAATAGTTTCCTTTTACATCAGTGTCTGATCCTGAATTTCTACTGCTCCAGTTTCCTTGTAACAAAGGCTTCTGTCTCATAGACAGGTTGCCCTTGTTGCTGTTTTAAGGCTTTTTGAGCATTTCACATCAAGGGCCAAAGTGGTATCAGTTCTGGAGCTCCAGAGAGATTGGAGAAACTTTGAAGAATAAGAGGAACGCCCCAGTTAACACTCAGTGAGCTGCTTCAATGCCCAAGCCCTACTCCCAACACTTGATATGCCATTATCTCTTTAATCTGCACACTAATTCAGTGAAGTACCATCATCATCATCCCAATTTTACAAGAGCACTGAAGAAACTGAGGTGCAGGGAGGATACAAAGTTGCCAAAGGTCACACACCCCGAAGGTGGTACAAGTGGGATTCAAACCACACAGTCTGGCTTGGGAGTCCCAGGGAACCTAACCCTGGCTCTGTGGGGCCTCTCTGGGAGTGCCAACCATGGCGGCCCCAGGCATAGGGAGACCATGTTAGCAATCCCCTGGGGCACTCACTCTTTTCTTCTTGCTACCAGGTCTTCAGACTCCCCCACCCTAACTCATGGGGCTTGTCCACCTCAACCAACACTGAACTTGACCTTCAGAGGTTCCCAGAGGCATCAACGGAAGTGCTTCACACAGCGGAACCGGAAGTACCCCCAGCCAAGCAGAACCGGAAGTGCCTCGAAAGGGGAGAAAGCGTGAGAGGAGACCTACCAAGTCTAAGAGGAAGTTTGAAGCTGGGTTCCAGCTACAAAAGCAGGGATGGGGGCAGCCTGGAAAAGAGAGGAACGTGGGGGCAAGCCTGATTACCCCTCAAATGCCTGAGGAGCTGGTGCGAGGAGGCACTGAGTTCATTCTCTCCACATTGGTCTGCAGGGCTGAGCTGTACTCAGTGGGGCGAACTCATGGGGGCCAATTAACTTTGACCAGGAGGAATACCCGCCTAGAAGGCAGAGGCTGTCTCAGAAGGTAGTGAGCTCCCTGACTTCGGATGTGACCAATCACCACCTCCATATCTGCCTTCCAGAGAGTCTGCGGAGCAGAGGGGATACTGCAGTAAAAACAGCAGCATCCGTGCCAGAGTGCCAAAGTACAGTGTCTGGGCTGTGCAGCCCACTCCTGGTGCCCACCAATCAGCTTGGTAAGGGAGGAACAAAGTAGCCCGGATCTCCAAGGGCTCAAGAAACAGGAGGCTTCCCCCCAAGTTGTCTGCAGTGGCCAACTGCCTGTGCGATTCTCCAGGGCTGGGAAGCAGATTCAATTCTGCAACTCCTCTGGATTGTTTTTAATATGATATTCAGCGTACTTAGGAATTTCAAATAACATTAAAGGAGGATGGAAGATTTTAGTGTTTATAAAGGGCACTTGGGTTTACAAAGGCTGAGGGATGCTGATCACTTAACAATTTCCGTTTCTAGCCCTGACCTCTCATCAGAGCCCCAGACACACCCAATTTAACTGCCTCTTCCCTGGCTCTCTACAGACACTACAAAGGCAAGGTGACCCAAATTCAGCTCACCAACGTTCCTCAGCCTGCTCCTCCCTGGGGCTCACCATCTAAGTGAACGTTGTTATTCTTCTGCCTCTCCCCCACATCTAGTCATCCACCAAAGGATGGTTTTTCTATACCCTTAACATGGTTACAGAAACCCTGGTGCCATAGTGGTTAGGAGCTACAGCTGCTAACCAAAAGGTCTGCAGTTCGAATCCACTAGGCGCTCCTTGGAAACCCTATGGGGCAGTTCTACTCTGTCCTACAGGGTTGTTATGAGTCGGAAACGACCCAACAGCAACGAGTTTGGTTTTCTTTTTTTAACATAGTCACGTTGGTTTTCCATTCCCACTGTCTGTCAGCCTCATCATCAGCTCTCACCTGACCTGACCTGGCAGCCCCCTAACTGTTTCCTCCCCACATTCATTTGGACAGGCCACTCCGGGGAAGTTCGCATGTCCCAACCCTTGGGCTGGAGCCTGATGGATCTATTCAAAAGAGCACATGGTGTTGGATTAGCATTAACAACTGCTACTGGTCCCAGAGTGGGCACATGACTTAGGTTGGATCAATCAGACTGAGGGGAAGAGCTTATATTCCATGCTTGGGTAAAAGGATCCCCTCTCTCAAGCAGTATTTCAGAAGAAAGCATGTAAGTATCCACCCCTGAAACATACATTAATTCTTATAGCAACCTTCTGGAGTTAAGTGTTTTAAATTACATCTTATAGCTGAGCAAACTAAAGTGCAGAGAGGCTAGGTAATCACTCTAAGTCACGTGGCGGTAGGGCAAGGATTAGCACAGAGGTCTTTCAGTCGACAAAGACCACGCTCTTTCTGATAAGTTAGAGTGCCATGGCATGCAAGTCTTTGGCCAAGAAAGTACTATCCAATCGTCCAAACACCAATTCACCCATCCATCCTTCCACTCACTCCCCATCCATCCATTCACACACATACACATCTCAACCCACGCCCATCCAGTGCTGCAAGTATTCAGACAGACATGCGCCCATTCATTCACTCATCCATACAAACACTCACACCTGCCATTAACCATCCAGCACCATCATGATGGATGGTTACCTACCCAGCCATCCTTTCATTTGTCCATTTCTGCTAAAGTCTTTCCCTCCAAATATCCAGTCAGCTAACTATCCTTTCAGTCATCCAATTGTCTATGTGCCCGTTTAAATCCCTACCCATCCATCCATTTATCTAGCCAAACACACACCCATGTGTCAAACATTCATCCATCCACCCATTGATCTAAATGTTTAGTCAGCCACCCATCCTTCTATTCGTCTAAACTTGCATTCACCCATCCTATCAGGCCTAACCATTCATCCATCTCTTCAATGATCCAAACATCCACCCTTCTATCCAAAAACACATCAGTTCATCCATACATTGAAATACCTACCCACTTACTTTTTTTACCTATCTATCCAGCCAAAAACATGTACCCATCCATCTTTTCAAACTTAATTCACCCTCTCATCCATTTCTTCAAACTCAAATAGCTTTAAAAAATACATACAATAAGATTTTCAGAAAGAAGAAAAAGTTAGGACAAAGGAAAAAAACACAAGGATTTAAGAATCAGATAATGCCAGTGACAGTATGCAGAAATACATTAGTGAAGTTTGGCACAATTATAAAAGGCAGGCCACAGATATGGCTCTGAGCTTCCTAGAACCCAAGGCAAAGAAGGAAACACGATTGTTACATATTTACCAAATCCACAAAATGCAACTGGACAAGCTCTTTTTCTGGTGGCAAGTCTGAAAAAAATGTCTGTTTCCTGATTAGGATAATCATAGACCCCAATTTACCTGGCGTCCTTGTTGGGTGTAATTATTAACAGCACCCCTTTCATTATCGAAATGATAAATGATATACATATATCACTATGCCCAAAAGAAGGAGCTCTGGCGGTGCAGTGATTAAAGCACTTGGTTGCTAATCAAAAGGTTGGAGGTTCGAACCCACCAGTCGCTCCACAGGAGAAAGATGTGACAGTCTGCTTCTGTAAAAATTACAACCTTAGAAACAGAAACCCTGTGGGGAAGCTCTATTCTGTCCTATAGAGTCGTTATGAGGCAGAATCAACTAGACGGCACTAGGCTCGGTTTTGGTTTTTTAATACCCATAATGCATTGTAAAGAGATCACTGAATAGTCAATAAAATAACTCTTGCCTTTTTTCCTTTGACTCCTCAAAGGGCAGGCCACAGTAGATGCCAACTGTGTGAGAATGTGCGCTACAAGCATCTCTTCCTCTAATGCATCCCCAAAGAGTTCCCTCAAGTCTGAGAAACAACCAATGCCTCCAATCCCCAGGCAGGAGATGCTCTCCCAGGCTTCCAAGGCCAGCCAGTCTTACCTTCCCGAGCCCAGGACGGAGGATGGCCACTCACAAGCAGAAGCCTACCCCCGATTTTCTGTTTGTGCCTCGAATGTTCATTTTTTTTTTTTTTTTTGCATAAGAGATAAACACACAAACAAACCAACTAAAAATTCTCTGCCAAAGCAAGTGTATTTGTTATTGTCAAAACCCATCTGGGAACTGCCACCCCTGAAGGAGGCTCCACCAGCCCTCAAGGCGCCCAGCATAACCAGACGAGAGAATGAAGAACAGATGATGTGGCGGGGGAGGTAGAGGAGGAAAGGCAGGGGGTAGAGCAGAGCTCTCTGGAAGTTTAATCTTTTTTTTTTTTTTTTTTAGGTTTTCTTTTTTATTGTGCTTTAGGTGAAAGTTTACAGAGCAAATTAGTTTCTCATTAAGCAATTAATACACAAATTGTTCTATTACATTGGTTGCCAACCCCTTGATGTGTCAATACTCTCCACTTCTCCACCCTGGGTTCCCCATTTCCATTTGTCCAGTTTTCCTGTCCCTTCCTGCCTTCTTGTCTTTGCTTTTAGGTTAGTGTGCCCATTAGTCTAGTATACATGACTGAACTATGAAGCACCTTCCTCACATGTTATTGTTGGCCCTGTTGTTGTTGTTGTTAGGTGCTGTCTAGTCGGTTCCATCTCATAGTGACCATATGTGCAACAGAACAAAACACTGCCCGGTCCTGCGCCATCCTCGCAATCGTTACGCTTGAGCTCATTGTTGCAGCCACTGTGTCAATCCATCTCTTCAAGGGTCTTGCTCTTTTTCACTGATCTTCTACTTTACCAAGCATGATTTCCATCTCCAGGGACTGGTCTCTCCTAATAACATGTCCAAACTATATGAGACACAGCCTCACCATCCTTGCTCCTAAGGAGGATTCTGGCTGTACTTCTTCCAAGACGAATTTGTTCATTCTTTTGGTAGTCCATGGTATATTCAATATTCTTCACCAACACCATAACTCAGAGTTGTCAATTCTTCTTCAGTCTTCCCTATTCATTGCCCAGCTTTTGCATGCATATGAAGTGATTGAAAACACCAGGGCTTGGGTCAGGCCCATCTTAGTCTTCAAGGTGACATCTTTGCTTTTTAAGACTTTAAAGAGGTCTTTTGCAACAGATTTGCCCAATGCAACGCGTCTTTTTGATTTCTTGACTGCTGCGATCCAAGTAAAATGAAATCCTTGACAACTTCAATCTTTTCTCCATTTATTATGATGTTGCTTATCGGTCCAGCTGTGAGATTTTTTTCTTTACGTTGAGGTGTAACCCATACTAAAAGTTGTGATCTTTGATCTTCATCAGTAAGTGGTTCAAGTTCTCTTTACTTTCAGCAAGCACTTCAGTTATGCACTTTCATCTGCATAACGCAGGTTGTTAATGAGTCTTCCTCCAATCCTGATGCCCTGTTCTTCTTCATGTAGTCCAGCTTCTCGGATTATTGCTCAGCATGCAGATTGAATACATACGGTGAAAGGATACTACCCTGGTGCACAATTAAGTGCTCTGGAATTCCCATTTGCAATGTTATCCATAATTTGTTATGATCCACACAGTCGAATGCCTTTGCATAGTCAATAAAACACAGGTAAATATCTTTCTGGTATTCTCTGCTTCCAGCCACAATTCATCTGACATCAGCTATGATATCCTTGGCTCCACATCCCGCTTGAATTTCTGGCAGTTACCTGTCAATGTACTGCTGTACCCACTTTTGAATGATATTCAGCAAAATTTTACTTTCATGTGATATTAATGATATTGTTCGATAATTTCCGCATTTGGTTGCAACACTTTTCTTTGGAATTGGCATAAATATGGATCTCTTCCAGTCGGTTGGCCAGGTGGTTGTCTTCCAAATTTCTTGACATAGACAAGTGAGCACCTCCAGCGCTGCATCCATTCGTTAGGACATCTCAGTTGGTATTCCGGCAATTCCTGGAGTCTTGTTTGTCACCAGTGCCTTCAGTACGATTAGTTACTGATCATATGCTACCTCCTGAAATGGCTGGATGTCAATCAATTCTTTTTGATATAGTGACTCTGTGTATTCCTTCCATCTTCTTTCGATGCTTCCTGAATTGTTTAATATTTTCCCTGTTGAATTCGTCACTATTGGAACTTGAGGCTTGAATTTTTCTTCAGTTCTTTCAGCTTGAGAAATGCCGAGCATGTTCTTCCCTTTTAGTTTTCTAAGTCCAGGTATTTGAATGTGTCGTTACAATACTTGACTTTGTCTTCTCTAGCCACCCTTTGAAATCTGTTCAGCTCTTTGACTTCACCATTTCTTCCGTTTCCTTTAGCTACTCGATGTTCAAGAGCAAGTTTCAGAGTCTCTTCTGACATCCATCCTGGTCTTTCTTTCCTGTTTTTTTGATGACCTCTTGCTTTCTTTCTGTATGATGTTCTGATGTCATTCCACGACTCACCTGGTCTTTGGTCATTAGTGTTCAATGCGTCAAATCTATTCTTGAGATGGTCTCTAAATTCAGGTGGGAGATACTCAAGGTCATACTTTGACTCTTGTGGATTTTTTCTAATTTTCTTCAGTTTCAACTTAAAATTGATAGTCTGTTCCTAGCCTAGTTCTGACTGACGATATTGAGCTTTTCCATCGTCTCTTCCCATAGATGTGAGGTCCATGTATATTGCTGTTGTTAGGTGCCGTCGAGTCAGTTCCGACTCATAGCGACCCTATGCACAACAGAACGAAACACTGCCCGGTCCTGCGCCATCCTCACAACTGTTGTTATGCTTCACCCCATTGTTGTAGCCACTGTGTCAATCCACCTTGTTGAGGGTCTTCCTCTTTTCCGCTGACCCTGTACTCTGCCAAGCATGACGGCCTTCTCCAGGGACTGATCCCTCCTGACAACATGTCCAAAGCATGTAAGACGTAGTTTCGCCATCCTTGCTTCTAAGGAGCATCCTGGTTGTACTTCTTCTAAGACAGATTTGTTCGTTATTTTGGCAGTCCATGGTGTATTCAATATTCTTTGCCAACATCACAATTCAAAGGCGTCAACTCTTCTTCGGTCTTTCTTATTCATTGTCCAGCTTTCACATGCATATGATGTGATTGAAAATACCATGGCTTGGGTCAGGTGCACCTTAGTCTTCAGGGTGACATCTTTGCTCTTCAGTACTTTGAAGAGGTCCTTTGCAGCAGATTTGCCCAATGCAATGCGTCTTTTGATTTCTTGACTGCTGCTTCCATGGCTTTTGATTGTGGACCAAAGTAAAATGAAATCCTTGACAACTTCAATCTTTTCTCCGTTAATCATGATGTTGCTCATTGGTCCAGTTGTGAGGATATTTCTTTTCTTTATGTTGAGGTGTAATCCATACTGAAGGCTGTGGTCTTTGATCTTCATTAGTAAGTGCTTCAAGTCCTCTTCACTTTCAGCAAGCAAGGTTGTGTCATCTGCATAATGCAGGTTGTTAATGAGTCTTCCTCCCATCTTGATGCCCCGTTCTTCTTCATATAGTCTAGCTTCTCGTATTATTTGTTCAGCATACAGGTTAAATAGGTATGGTGAAAGAATACAACCCTGGCGCACACCTTTCCTGACTTTAAACTAATCAGTATCCCCTTCTTCTATCTGAACAATTGCCTCTTGATCTATGTAAAGGTTCCTCATAAGCACAATTAAGTGTTCTGGAATTCCCATTTTTCGCAGTGTTATCCATAGTTTGTTATATACCTTTTCTCAACAACATAAATGTGTATAGCTACCATTTATGTTGTTGAGAAAAGGTATCTGCAATGAAGAAATCATTGGTCTTACAAAATTCTATCCTCCTATCTCCGGCATTGTCTCTGTTCTCAAGGCCATATTTTGCAACTACTGATTCTTCTTCTTTGTTTCCAACTTTTCCATTCCAATCACCAGTAATTATCAATAAATCCTGATTGCATGTTTGATCAATTTCAGACTGCAGAAGTTGGTAAAAATCTTCAATTTCTTCATCTTGGGCCTTAGTGGTTGGTGCGTTAAGTTTGAATAACAGTCGTATTAACTGGTCATCCTTGTAGGCGTATGGATATTATCCTATCACCGACAGTGTTGCACTTCCAGATAGATCTTGAAATGTTCTTTTTGACGATGAATGCAATGCCATTCCTCTTCAAGTTGTCATTCCTGGCATAGTAGACCATACGGTTGTCCGATTCGAAATGGCCAATACTAGTCCATTTCAGTTCACTAATGCCTAGGATATCGATGTTTATGCATTCCATTGCATTTTTGATGATTTCCAATTTTCCTAGATTCATACTTCATACATTCCATGCTCCAATTATGAATGGATGTTTGCCGCTGTTTCTTCTCATTTTGAGTCGTGCCACATCAGCAAATGAAGGTCTCGAAAGCTTTACTCCATCCACGTCATTAAGGTCGACTCTACTTTGAGGAGGCAGCTCTTCCCCAGTCGTCTTTTGAGTGCCTTCCAACCTGGAGGGCTCGTCTTCCGATACTACATCAGACAATGTTCTGCTGCTACTCATAAGGTTTCACTGGCTAATTCTTTTCGGAAGTAGACTGCCAGGTCCTTTTTCCTAGTCTGTCTTAGTCTGGAAACTCAGCTGAAACCTGTCCACCATGGGTGACCCTGCTGGTATCTGAATACCAGAATACCAGTGGCAGAGCTTCCAGCATGACAGCAACACGCAAGCCCCCACAGTATGACAAACTAACAAACGTGCAGGGGTTGTCCTTTAACCCACCAAACCAAGCCTATTGCTGTCAAGTCCATTCTAACTTATAGCAACCTCATAGGGTTTCCAAGGATGTAAATCTCTGTGGAAGCACACTTCCATATCTTTCTCCCAAGGAGCCACTGGTGGTTTTGACTGCCTTCCAGTCACTTTAACAACTTCACCACCAGGGTTCCTTTGTTTGCCCTATAGATCTCTCTAATCTTTGGCGGAAGGGTGAACCTTGGGAGTGACTTCAGTACTGAGTTAAAAGGGTGTGCAGGGGCCGCACTCTCGGGGTTTCTCCAGTCTGTGTCAGGCCAGCAAGTCTGGTCTTTTTTTATGAATTTGAATTTTGTTCTACATTTTTCTTCAGCTCTGTCTGGGACCCTCTATTGCAATCCCTGTCAGAATAGTCGGTGGTGATAGCCAGGCACCACCTAGTTGTGTGCTGGACTCAGTGTGGTGGAGGCTATTGTAGTTGTGATCCATTAGTCCTTTGGACTAATCTTTCCCTTGTGCCTTTGGTTTTCTTTGTTCTCCTTTGCTCCAGCTTCATGGGACCAGTAGATGTGTCTTAGATGGCCACTCACAGGCTTTTGAGACCCGCTACTCACCACAGTCGGATGTAGAACACTTTCTTTGTAAACCGTTATGCAAGTTGAGATAGATTTCCCCGGAGACCATGGTCTCCAGCCCTCAACCCAGTAACTAGGTCCCTCAGGGAGTTTAGATGTGTCTGTGGAGCTTCTGTGACTTTACCTTGGTCATGTTGTACTGACTACCCCAGTATTATGTACTGTCTTACCCTTCAGCAACGTTACCACTTATCTATTGCCTAGTTAGTGTTTTCCCCTCTCCGCCACTCTCCTCTCTCGTAACCATCAAAGATTGTTTCTTTCTGTGTGTAAGCCTTTTCTTGAGTTTTTATAATAGTGGTCTCATACACTATGAGTCCTTTCGTGATTGACTTATTTCACTCAGCATAATGCCCACCAGATTTATCCATGGTGTGAGATGTTTTACAGATTCATCATTGTTCTTTATCGCTGGGTAGCATGGAAATGTAATCTTAAAGAGCCAAAAGGCAGGAAAATGGCAGCACTCTGGGGCTTCCCGTTTGCCCGGGTTTTAGTCCAAATCCAGGGCCCCTCCTGACCTGGCTCCCACTGACTTCTCTCCCAGGCCTTTCATGTCACCCCTCCTCTCTCTCATCTGAGCCTCACTCAGACACACTGAAAATTCTCAAATACATACTTAACGGCGAAGAGCAAGGAGAATCAAAATCACCCTTGAAAATCCTTAAACTGGCCTTAACAGATCTTCACAGGGTGGGGAGATTATGTCTATCTGTTATCATAAAATGTAACTCGAAATGTCCAATCTTATCCTGTATGGTGTACGCTGTAAACGAATGCCATGGGCAGAACATAATCTATAGCCCTTTAGGTATTTTAAAGTTTTTTTGCTGTGATCATCTAGCTGAATTCCCTAAGGTTAGATGTGTGAGACATGTCTGTCAGTTTGCTGTACTGTGGGGGCTTGTGTATTACTGTGATGCTGGAAGCTATGCCACCAGTATTCAAATACTAGCAGGGTCATCCATGGTAGGCAGGTTTCAGCTGAGCTTCCAGACTAAGACAGACTGTGAAGAAGCATTAGCCAGTGAAAACCTTATGAATAGCAGTGGAACATTGTCTGACATAGTGCTGGAAGATGAGCCCCCCCAGGTTGGAAGGCACTCAAAAGACAACTGGGGAAGAGCTAACTCCTCAAAGTAGAGTTGACATTAATGACGTGGATGGAATCAAGCTTTTGGGACCTTTGCTGATGTGGCATGGCTTAAAATGAGAAGAAACAGCTGCAAACATCCATTAATAATCAGAACCTGGAATGTATGAAGTACGAGTCTGAGAAAATTGGAAATCATCAAAAATGAAACGGAATGCATAAATATTGATATCCTAGGCATGAGTAAACTGAAATGGACTGGTATTGGCCATTTTAAATTGGACAATCATATGGTCTACTATGCCAGGAATGACAACCTGAAGAGGAATGGCATTGCATTCATCGTCAAAAAGAACATTTCAAGATCTATTCTGAAGTACAACACTGTCACTAATAGGATAATATCCATATGTATACAAGGAAGACAGCAACACGACTGTTATTCAAACTTACGCACCAACCACTAAGGCCCAAGACGAAGAAATTGAAGGTTTTTACCAACTTCTGCAGTCTGAAATTGATCAAACATGCAATCAGGATACAATGATAATTACTGGTAATTGAAATACAATAGTTGGAAACAAAGAAGTAAGATCGGTAATTGGAAAATATGGTCTTGGTGATAGAAATGATGCTGGAGATTGCATGATAGAATTTTGCAAGACCAACGACTTCTTCATTGCTAATACCTTTTTTCACCAATGGAAACGGCAACTATACACACGGACCTCAGCAGATGGAATACACAGGAATCAAATTGACTACATCTGTGGAAAGAGATGATGGAAAAGCTCGATATTATCAGTCAGAACAAGGCGAGGGGCTGACGGCAGAACAGACCATAAATTGCTCATACGCAAGTTCAAGTTGAAACTGAAGGAAATTAGAACAAGCCCACAATAGCCACAGTACAACCTTGAGTATGTCCCACCTGATTTTAGAGATCATGTTGAGAACAGATTCAACACGTTGAACAGTAATGACCAAAGACGAGACCAGTTGTAGAATGACATCAAGGACTTCATACGTGAAGAAAGCGAGAGATCATTAAGAAGACAGGAAAGATTAAAAAAAAAAAAAAAAAGACCAAAATGGATATCAGAAGAGACTCTGAAACTTGTTCTTGAACGTCGAGTAGCTAAAACAAAAGGAAGAAATGATGAAGTCAAGGAACTGAAATGATTTCAAAGGGCGGCTGGAGAAGACAAAGTAAAGTATTACAATGATGTGTGCAAAGAGCTGGGGATAGAAAACCAAGAGAAGATCACACTCGAAATTTCTCATGCTGAAAGAACTGAAGAAAAAATTCAAGCTTCGAGTTGCACTAGTGAAGGATTCTATGGAGAAATTACTCAATTATGCAGGAAGCATCAAAAGAAGATGGAAGGAATACACAGAGTCACTGTACCAAAAAGAACTGGTTGATGTTCAACCATTTCAGGAGGTTGTATATGATCAGGAACTGACGGTACTGAAGGAAGAAGTTCAGGCTGCACTGAAGGGATTGAGAAAAAACAAGGCTCCCAGGAATTGACACAATACCAAACGAGATGTTTCAGCAAAGAGATGCAGTCCTGGAAGTACTCACCTGTCTATGCCAAGGAACCTGGAAGACAGCTACCTGCCAACCGACTGGAAGAGATCCGTATTTATGTCTATTCCTACGAAAGGTGAGCCAACCAAATGTGGAAATTACGGAAAACATCACTAATATCACAGGCAAGTAAAATTCTGCTGAACTCAACAACATATCAAAAAAATAATTCACCATGACCAAATGGGATTCACACCAGGAATGCAGGGACGGTTCGACATTAGAAAAACAATTAATGTCATCTGTCATATAAATAAAACAAAAGACAAGATCCACATGATCTTATCAATTGGTGCAGAAAAGGCATTTGACAAAGTTCTGCACCATTCGTGACAAAAACCCTCAGCAAAACAGGAATAGAAGGAAAATTCCTTAACATAATAAAGGGTATTTATACAAAGCCAACAGCCAACATCGTCCTAAATGGAGAAGGTCTGAAAGCATTCCCCTTGAGATCTGGAAACAGACAAGGATGCCCTTTATCACCACTCTTATTCAACATTGTGCTGTTGGTCCTCGCCAGAGCAATTAGGCTATATAAAGAAATAAAGGGCATCTAGATTGGTAAGGAAGAAGTGTAAGTATCTCTGTTTGCAGGTGACATGATCTTATACACAGAAAACCCTAAGGAATCCTCAAGAAAACTACTGAGACCGATAGAAGAGTTCGGCAGAGTATCAGGATACAAGATAAACATACAAAAATCACTTGGATTCCTCTACACCAACAAAAAGAACATCACAGAGGAAATCATCAGATCAATACCATTTATAATAGCCCCTAAGAAGATGAAATACTTAGGGATAAATCTCACCAGAGATGTAGAAGACCTATACAAAGAAAACTACAAGGTGCTATGGCAAGTAACCAAAACAGACCTACATAAGTGGAAAAACATACCTTGATCATGGATAGGAAGACTTAACATTGTAAAAATGTCTATTCTACCAAAAGCCATCTACAGATACAATGCAATTTCAATCCAAATTTCAACAACATTTTTTAATGAGATGGAGAAAGAAATAACCAACTTCATATGGAAGGGAAAGAGGCCCCGGATAAGCAAAGCATTACTGAAAAAGAAGAACAAAGTGGGAGGCCTCACACTACCCGATTGTAGAACTTACCATACCGCCACAGTAGTCAAAACAGCCTGGTGCTGTACAACAACAGATACATAGATCAATGGAAAAGAAATGAGAATCCAGACATAAATCCACCCAAATATGAGCAGCTGATATTTGACAAAGGTCCCAAATCAGTTAAATGGGGGGAAAAGGCAGTCTTTTAAACAAATGGTGCTGGCATAACTGGATATCCATCTGCAAAAAAAATGAAACAAGACCCATATCTCACTCCATGCACAAAAACTAACTCAAAATGGATCAAAGACCTAAATATAAAATCTAAAAGGACAAAGATCATAGAAGAAAAAATAGGGACAACATTAGGAGCCCTAATACATGGCATACTAAACATTGTAACAACCCAGAGAAGAAACTAGATAACTGGGAGCTCCTAAAAATCAAACACCTATGCTAATCCAAAGACGTCACCAAAAGAGTAAAAAGATTACCTACAGACTGGGAAAAAGTTTTTAGCTATAACATTTCCGATCAGAGCCTGATCTCTAAAATCTACATGATACTGCAAAAACTCAACTACAAAAAGACAAATAACCCAATTAAAAAATGGGCAAAAGATATGAACAGGCACTTCACTAAAGAAGTCATTCAGGTAGTTAACAGATACATGAGGAAATGTTCACGATCATTAGCCATTAGGGAAATGCAAATAAAAACTACAATGAGATTCCAACTCACTCCAATAAGGCTGGCATTAATCCAAAAAACACAAAATAAGAAATGTTGGAGAGGTTGTGGAGAGACTGGAATGCTTATACACTGCTGTTGGGAATGTAAAATGGCACAGCCACTTTGGAAATCGATTTGGCGCTTCCTTAAAAAGCTAGAAATAGGACTACCATACGATCCAGCAATTCCACTCCTTGGAATATATTCTAGAGAAATAAGAGCCTTTAAATGAACAGATATATGCACACTCATGTTCACTGCAGCACTGTTTACAATAGCAAAAAGTGGAAGCAACCAAGGTGCCATCAGTGGATAAATGGATAAATTATGGTATATTCACACAATGGAATACTATGAATCGATAAAGAATAGTGATGAATCTGTGAAACATTTCATAACATGGAGGAATCTGGAAGGCATTATGTTCGGTGAAATCAGTCAGTTGCAAAAGTACAAATATTGTGTAAGATCACTATTACAAGAACTCGACAAATAGTTTAAACAGAGAAGAAAATATTCTTTGGCGATTATGAGGGGGGAGGGAGGGAGGAAGGGAGGGACAGAGGCATTCACTAATTAGATAGTAGATAAGAACTACTTTAGGTGAAGGTAAAGACAACACACAATACAGGAGAGGTCAGCACAACTGGACTAAACCAAAAGCAAAGAATTTTCCTGAATAAACTGAATGCTTTGAAGGCCAGCGTAGCAGGGGTAGGGGTATGGGAACCATGGTTTCAGGAGACATCTAGGTCAATTGGCAAAATAAAATCTATTAAGAAAACATTCTGCATCCCACTTGGGAGTGTGGCGTCTGGGGTCTTAAATGCTAGCAAGTGGATATTTGAGATGCATCAATTGGTCTCGACCCACACGGAGCAAAGGAGAATGAAGAACACCAAAGACACAGGTAATTATGAGCCTAAGAGACAGAAATGGCCACATAAACCAGAGACTACATCACCCTGAGACCAGAAGAACTAGATGGTGCCCGGCTACAACTGATGACTGCCCTGACAGGGAACACAACAGAGAACCCCTGAGGGAGCAAGAGAGCAGTGGGATGCAGACCCCAAATTCTCGTAAAAATACCAAACTTAATGGTCTGACCGAGACTAGGAGGACCCAGGAGGTCATGGTCCCCAGATCTTCTGTTAGCCCAAGGCAGGAACCATTCCCAAAGCCAACTCTTCAGACAGGGATTGGACTGGACAATGGGATAGAAAATGGTGCTGGTGAAGAATGAGCTTTTTGGATCAAAAAGATACATGAGACTATGTTGGCATCTCCTGTCTGGAGGGGAGATGAGAGGGCAGAGGGGGTTGGAATGGACACAAAAAAAGAGAGTGCAGGGAAGGAGCGTGCTGTCTCACTAGGTGGAGAGAAATTAGGAGTATATAACCCACCAAAACCCAGCGTATAGGAGTATATAGCAAGGTGTATATACATTTTGTATAACTGACTTGATTTGTAAACTTTTGCTTAAAGCACAATAAAATTAATTAATTAATTAATTTTTTTTTTTTTTTGCTGAAGATCATTCAAAGCAGCTGTGGCAGTATACCTACAGGGAGCTGCCAGAAATTCAAGAGAGATTCCGAAGAGGATGTGGAACCAGGGATATCACTGCTGATGTCAGATGAATCCTGGCTGGAAGCAGATAATACTGGAAAGATATTTACCTGTGTTTTATTGCGCATGTTAAGGCATTGGACTGTGTGGATCATAACAAATTATGGATAATATCGTGAAGAATGGGAATTCCGGAACACTTAGTTGTGCTCATGGGGAACCTGGACATAGATCAAGAGGCAGTCGTTCAAACAGAATGTGTGTTGTTGTTGTTAGGTGCCGTCGAGTCGCTTCCAACTCATAGCGACCCTACACACAACAGAACGAAACACTGCCCGGTCCTGCGCCATCCTTACAATCGTTGTTATGCTTGAGCTCATTGTTGCAGCCACTGTGTCAATCCACCTCCTTGAGGATCTTCCTCTTTTCCGCTGACCCTGTACTTTGCCAAGAATGATGTCCTTCTCCAGGGACTGATCCCTCCTGACAACATGCCTAAAATATGTAAGACGCAGTCTCGCCATCCTTGCTTCTAAGGAGCACTCTTGTACTTCTTCCGAGACAGATTTGTTCGTTCTTTTGGCAGTCCATAGTATATTCAATATTCTTCGCCAGCACCACAATTCAAAGGTGTCAATTCTTCTTCGGTCTTCCATATTCATTGTTCAGCTTTCACACGCATATGATGCGATTGAAAGTACCATGGTTTGGGTCAGGCACATCTTAGTTTTCAAGGTGACGTCTTTGCTTCTCAACACTTTGAAGAGGTCCTTTGCAGCAGATTTACCCAATGCAGTATGTTGTTTGATTTCCTGGCTGCTGCTTCCATGGCTGCTGATTGTGGATCCAAGTAAAATGAAATCCTTAGCCACTTCAACCTTATCTCCATTTATCATGATGTTGCTCATTGGTCCAGTTGTGAGGATTTTTGTTTTCTTTATGTTAAGGTGTAATCCATACTGAAGGCTGTGGTCTTTGGTCTTCGTCAGTAAATGCTTCAAGTCCTCTGCACTTTCTGCATAATGCAGGTTGTTAACGAGTCTTCCTCCAATCCTGATGCCCCGTTCTTCTTCATATAGTCCAGCTTCTCGGATTATTTGCTCAGCATACAGATTGAATAGGTATGGTAAAGGGATACAACCCTGATGCTCACCTTTCCTGACTTTAAACCACGCAGTATCCCCTTGTTCTGTCCAAACAACTGCCTCTTGATCTATGTAAAGGCTTCTCATGAGCACAATTAAGTATTCTGGAATTCCCATTCTAGTGCATGGTTCAAAGTCAGGAAATGTGTGTGTCAGGGTTCTGTCATTTCACCGTACCTATTCAATCTGGATACTGAGCAAATAATCTGAGAAGCTGGACTATATGAAGAAGAATGGGGCATAAGGATTGGAGGAAGAATCATTAAGAAACTGCGTTATACAGATGACATGACCTTGCTTGCTCAAAGTGAAGAGGACTTGAAAAACTTACTTATAAAGATCAAAGACCACAGCCTTCAGTACGGATGACACTTTAACACAAATAAAAAAATCCTCACAACTGGGCCAAAAAGCAACATCATGATAAACGGAGAAAAGATTGAAGTTGTCAAGGATTTCATTTTACTTGGATCCACAATCAACACCCATGGAAGCAGCAGTCAAGAAATTAAAAGACACATTGCATTGGGCAAATCTGCTGCAAAAGACCTCTTTAAAGTGTTGAAAAGCAAAGATGTCACCTTGAAGACTAAGGTGTGCCTGATGCAAGCCAGGGTGTTTTCAACTGCCTCATATGCAGGGGAAAGCCGGACGATGAATGAGGACGACTGAGGAAGAACTGATGCCTTCGAATTGTGGTGTTGGCGGAGAATACTGAATATACCATAGACTGCCAAGAGATCCAGCAAATCTGTCTTGGAAGAAGTACAAGCAAAACGCTTCTTAAAAGTTAGGATGGTGAGACTTCATCTCATGTACTTTGGAGATGTTATCAGGAGGGATCAGTCCCTGGAGAAGGACATCATGTTCGGTAAAGTAGAGGGTCAGCACAAAAGAAGAAGACCCTCAATGAGATGGATTGAGACAGTGGTTGCAACAATGAGCTCAAACACAACACGGCTTGTGAGGATGGTGCAGGACCACGCAGTGTTTCATTCTGTTGTACATAGGGTTGCTATGAGTCGGAACCGACTCAATAGCACATAACAATGACAACAATAACAGATACATAGGGTGAGCTCTTGGCTGCGCAGGCAAGTGCTTGAGCACTTCTACTAGCCCACACCTGGTCCAGAACCTTCATCCCTTCGTCCGCCTGGCAAACCCTCACTGCAGACCTGGTACCAGCCTAAACCTCGCCTCTCAGCAGCTGGCCCAGAAGGCCATCTCCGGCTTCTGCATGTTTTCAAGGCGCTCACTACCTACGAATCCCATGCTGAGAGTCTCTCTCACCCACTCCTGAGCTTCGCTCCCTGGGGGCCCAGGGCTGGCACAGACTGGAGTCCCATGGGCTTGTGCTGTCTGGACTGACAACGTGACATCATGCTTCTGTCTGTGTCTAAGAATACTTGCAGTGGGCAGTGGCCTGATTGACAGAGTGCCAGTGCCACCGAGATACACCCATTGCACGCTCCAGGGGTGGAGCAGTCGACTCCATCATCTTGCCAGACGGCACCCCCTGGGCCCCCCAGCAAGCTTCTTGTAAATAGATGTCTTCTGGGCGTGGAGGAGGCGGGATACTGGAATCCTCGGGCATCTCTGCCAGCTCCACACCAGGCCCTGGGGAAAGGGCTTCTGTGACCTTGACCTTCATCACAGCCTGGAAGGTGGGTGTGACTGCTGCTCTCATTTTACTGATGAGAGAATGAAGCATAGTGTGGCCAAGAATCTTGCCCCCAGCCCCCAGCCCCCAGCCAGTCGCTACGTTCATTGGGGCCACATTCCCAGCGTGCATGAAATGAGTATTTTTTTAAAGTTCTTCATGCTCCCGAAGTCATTAAGGAGAAAGGTAGGGTACAGGTACCACCTGCATGATTACATATTTTTAATTCCAAGGTTGAGGGGTGGTGGCAGAGGTGGTTCATACAAACGGAGAAAAACAGACAACTACAAAAGACCGGGCTGAAGAGAAGTCAAAGGGCTCAGGTCTGTGCACCCCTGCCCCGCCCAGAGCCAGATTGTTTTTTTTTAAAATAAAACTCAATTTCCAACAGAAGACAGCTCCCGACATCCAATATAGTGGAGAAAAACAGAACGGGGAACTGCTCATTATGGGATTTTTAAAAGTTCTACTTTTTCTACATTAAAGCGCAGCACGCACACAATCCCATAAAAGTGGTTACGTGCCAACGATACTGGTTTGGAATCCGAATGGGATGAGTTTTTTTTTTTTTTTTAATTTAATTCAAAATTGATTCTCGCCGTCCCATAAAACATATATTTAGTCTGTGGTGCCTAGGTTCTAGAAAATTCTATTGCAATGAGTCAGAGTTCCTTCTCATTTTATTTGAACACTATTTTAGGGCATTTTCCTAAAAATCAGGACCAACTGGGAATGTTCTCAAAGCGAGGGTTTTTAAAGCACCCCCCACTCTCCACTCCTGGAGATCATTACTGAAATGTCTTCTCGTTTCCCCTTGAAAGTGGCATTTTGTGCGACGCTCTTTGTGGCTGCGGAGACTAAACGCTGCAACAAAGCCCCCTTTCCTGGCTGGGCTGGCGGCACCGTCTTTGCCTTTGTCTGGGCGCTTCAGGAAAAAGCAGGCCCTTCTTAGATCAGGCAACCATTCTTGGGGAGACGTATGGCTTAGGAAGTCGAGTCCTCACTGATGAATAAATCTTAATCCGGTTTGTCGGCTAATTACGCTCGCAGGAAGGTAGTTTCTTGGGGGCCGCCTTGCAGGAAGGATTAAACCCGCTGTCTCTGGTGGCGCAGGGTTAAGCTCTGGGTTCGTAATGACTAAGTAATGAAACCCACTCTCTGTGGGGCCCTGGCATCCATCAATCAGGTGTCGCTTCTGCTGAGACAATGTCAGAAGTGGGCCCGGCAGTTAATTATGGGAAAGGTCAAAGGTCATGCAAAACCAACTCACGTCTATATACTTTTTCATTCCTAACTGCACACTGTGGCTCAGCTGGAGGGTGGGAAGGCGCACCCCATGAGCCAAGAGAAGCCGGATGGGGTTCAAGCTGCTTAGTAACCTCTTTGTGGGCCCCACATGGCTTCAGGCCTCCACACTTCTGCTGCTGCTGGTCCCTCTGCCAGGAGTGCCTTCCCCTCCACAAACACCCACTCATGCTCCCAGACGTGGTGCCAGCATCATCCCCTCCGTGAAGCCTTTGCTGATCTCCTGGCAGACACGACCTTTCCACCCTCTGGGCCCGACAGCCCTCTGAACCCAAACCAGAAACCAAACCCACTGCTGTTGAGTCAATTCCAACTCAAGGCATCCCCATGTGTGTTGGAGTACAACTGCTTTATAGGGTTTTCTTGGTTGTAATCTTTACAGAAGCAGATCACCAGGCCTTTCTCTCGCAGTGCTGCTGGGTAGATTTGAACTGCCAACCTTTAGGTTGCAATCAAGTGCAAACTGCTTTCACCACCCAGGGACCTGCTCCCTGAACACAGGCTATCATTACCCTCATTTGCTTCTGTGTATGTCCTTCAAGGCTGTGAGTTCCTTGGGGGCAAGGACCGCGGCCTGTTCAGCCGGAGCCTCAGAACTCAGCAGAGTGTGTACAACACAAATCTGCTGAACGTTGAGTGCGTGAATGGTCCTCGTGCTCACAGACTCTGGGCGCGGACCCCCAACAGTATGCCAGGCTATGTGTGGTCCTTCCCACACGACGACCCTGAGAGGTGGGTCCCAGCATCTCCATTTTACAGGGAAGGAAACCGAGGCTCAGAGAGGTTCTCTGACCTGATCAGGGTCGCTCAGCAGGTACAGGGGAGCCAGGAATTGATTCCACTTCTATGAAGTGTCCCAAATAGGCAAATCTACTGGGACAGTGTTATGGATTGAATTGTGTCCCACCAAAATATGTGTTGTAAATCTTAACTCCTATCCCTGTGGCTATAATCCCATCTGGGACTGGGTTTTCTTTGTTATGTTAATGAGGTAGTATTACTACAGGGTGTGTCTTGAGTCAATCTCTTCTGAGATATAAAAAAGCAGATTAAGCAAGCAAGCAGAGATGGGGGAAGACAGATGCCAAGCCACATGAAGACCACCAAGGAGCCAAGAATCAGAAGCTGAAAAGAGATAAGAACCCTCCCCCAGAGCCAACAGATGGAGAGGGAGAGCTTTCCCTCAGAGCCGGCTCCCTGAATTCCAACTTCTGGCCTCCTGAACTGTGAGAAAATATATTTCTGTTTGTTAAAGCCACCCACTTGTGGTATTTCTGTTATAGCAGCACTAGATAACTAGGACTGACAGAAAAGTAGATTAGTGGTTTTCTGGGGGTGGAGGGTTGGGGAGATGGCTAAGGAGTGCGGGTTTCTTTTGGGGTGATAAAAGGTTCCAAGCTTGCTCGTGGTAGTGGATGCACAGCTCTGTGAATGTACCAAATACCACTGAATTTACACTTGAAGGGGGTGAGTTTTACGGTATACTGATTACATCTCAGTAAAGGTGCCTCTCAAGTTGATGCTGCAGGCGCCTTGGATGGGTTCCCAAGGCCCTGCTATAAGGATGTTTGCTGGGAGCTGACCTCAAAGGCCACCTACACAGCTCGGGGTAATGGCGGGGGTTGTTGTCCCCAAGAACCAGGGGGATCTCCCTACCAAACCAAAATGAGAAGGACCAGTTAATTCTTTCATCTTTCCCTCAGAAACACCCCGAACCTTCCCCGGGGGGCTGCTCCTGGGCTACAATGTCAGGTCTAATTAACACTGAAGCAGTGTGGCCAAAGGAAGACTGACCTGTTCGTTCAAGAGGGAAGTAAGGAGGGACCCTCTGTTGGCCCTGAGGGAGGCACTACCACCCCTTCCACCAATTACTGGCCTGCTCCTTCTCCTGTCCCCTTAGCAACGAACCCCCTCCCTGCCTTTTCTGTCGAGTGGATTCCGACTCCTAGTGACCCCACAGGACAGAGTAGAACTGCCGCAGGCCCGCACAACTCAGGCCTGAGGGGCTGCCCCACTGGTTCAACTACTTCTGAACTCACAAGAAGACCACCAGGAACAGGAAGTTGCCACAAAACCCTAGCCACCACTTAGAATTGGGAAGCTGGGTCCTGGAGCTCCTCCTACCCACCCCCCTGGATTTTACAAAGGGGAAACTGAGGCCCAGAGGTGGACTGAGGACCGCACCTTGTCAGCAAGTGAGTGGCCTGTAGCAACTTGAACCCCAGGCCCCACTTGGGCTTCTTCCACTGAGATGGGCCACGGGCAGGGCCTGAGCTAACCTGGTGTAGTTTGACTCCCTTCTCCTTCTCTCCAAATCCCTGGTGGCTAACAGGGTTCTTCCCAGCCCACCTGCTGCCCCGAGACTAAGCCAGCACCCCTAGACTCCTGCACCATGGCCAGGAGACCCCTGAAGAGGGAGCTGCCCACGTAGGAGTTCAAGGGGGACTTGAATCTCCTGGCTCCATCCCTCAACTCTACAGTCAGTACACCAGGGCCCAAGAGGCCAGCAGACCTGCCCCAGGTCACATGGGGCTGGAACCCAGGTCTCAGGGACTTCGCCACTCCCACACCTGGTAGCTCAGTCTCTCAGAAGGGCAGGCAGGCGTGGTCAACCCGAGGGACCCCGGAGCCTTCTCGGTGCCCTGCAGCCGCAGAGGGCTCTCCAACGGGGGGGGGGGGGGGGGGCGCGGGGGAGCTGAGCCCAGCGTACCAGCACAGGGAAGCCCTCTCTACTGCCTGGTGCAGCAAAAGTAAGGCAGAAACAGTTACTAGCAGCTGTCTCTGTGGCAGGGGCCCGAGACTGCTGCTTTTCACTGTAAGCCGAATATTTCACATACTCCTTCATTAAACATGCATATGTATTTCCTTGATAAGGGTCTTTGAAAATTATTAAAATAAAATCAAAGCCACACCTGAATCCCTAGCCCACATCCCCGCAGCCCTTGCTAGGATCTCCGAAGACGGAGCTCACCACCCCAAAGCAGGAGCTGCTCCATCTGGGGGCACCTCTGACTGGCAGAAGGTTCTTCTCAGGTCAGAGACGATCCACCTCCCTGATGCATCCCCCTACCTTCCAGGTTCCTCCCCCAGGGTCTCACAGAGCCCTGTGTGGCACACACCAGCAAGCAGGGGACACAGCACACAACAGGGACTCAGATCACACAGACCCCAGCTCTGCCACTTCCTCACTGTGGGACCTCAAGGAGGGACTCCACTTCTCTGGGCCTCAGTTTCCTCACCTGTAAAATGGGAATTTAAAATAGTTCACCTACTTTAGAGGGTTGTTCCAGGAACTCCATGAGTTAACATAGTCCCATTTCCTAACACGATACTCCTGGAGACATCTGTTTGGCCTGACTGTCCCCTCCCTAATTCTAGATTTAATACCTCTGTGAATATAACCTATCATTACATTTATTTTTCTACTGACTCCTTGAAGTCTTTGTTCATGCTGGTCTCTCTGCCCAGAACACTCCTCCCTTCCTTTTTGCCTGCTTGACTCCTACTTGGCTTAGATTCCATTGCCTCCTCCAAATCTTCCCTGCCCGCCTCTCCTGGTGCTGGCATCTCCTTTGTGCTTCCATTGGCCTGGATTCTCTTCATTTTAACAACAGTCACACCCCGCTGACATGGGTGACTTGAGGACAGGAACTATCCTTGTTCCCTCGATGCCTGTCACAGGGCATGCAGCTGCAAAGGTGGTCCGGCAACATTTGTTGAATGACTGAATGACTTGGAGGCCCGCCCATTGTCACCCTCAAGCCTCGCCTTCTAGATTGGGCTGCCTCCCTGTGGACCCTACCAGAATCAGGCCCCATCTCTCAGGCCTGCCCCGCAACTAGGCTCCCGGCTTGGGGTCTCCCCTCTTCTCTTCCTCCACTTACCCAAAGTGAACTACTCAGCCTTGCCCCCACAGCCATATCTCAAGGCTAACTTCACTAAGGCCACCCAGACAGAAGGCCTGGGGGGTCCTGGAGAGTGGGGTGCATCATGGAGAGCCTGAGAGGGAGTGGGGAGCAATGGCACCGGCAGCTGTTAGGACTCCGGTCAGAAGTCCAAGCTCCCAGGGCCACAGCCTGGCCCATCTGGAAGACTCCCTCAGAGCCCCCTCCGAGACCGTCTGACCTCGCCTGCACACCAGCCCCTGGCCCTCTTTGTCGCAAGGCGTTGGGGAAGGCTGTCATCCATTTTCAGTAGCATTCAAAGGCCAATGAGCCCACAGTTTATTTTCTTAGAAATAATGGTTTTTTTCTGGTTAGCATTCCTCCGATGGAAAAACAAATACAGCCACTGTAATAAGAAGAGGGCCAGGAGGAGGCAAGAGGGCCCAGAGGAAGGGGCAGTGAAAGGCCTGCTGCCTGGGAGTCTGGAGACACGGAAGGTGGGGGCAGAGAACCTCTAACTCTAGGAGAAATGGGGGTGTAAAAGACCCAACCTGCAGGAAGTGGCAGTGTCTTCAACATGCTCTCACATACCCCAAGGCCCCTTTCTATCCTCAAACCTGCACTCAGTGCCTGTTCTGCAAGGCGGGTGTCAGTGAACCCATCTGATAGATGGATGAGGAGTCCAGGGCTCAGGAAGGATGGGCCACTTGCTGGGCTTACTAGGTTGGCCAGGACCAAACACAGACCTCTGAATCCTTGCTGCACATACTTTCACCAGCTGTCAGAGCTGGAAGGGACCTCTGAACCCTTTTCTGTGATGCTTTCCCAACCTGGCTCAGATGACACCTCCTCCAGGAAGACCTCCCTAATTTCTCCCCCTCTCCTCCAGGCAGAAACATATTCCCTCTTCCCCCCTCCCACTGAGTCTGCATTTCCATCGCAGTACTTTCCACTCCTCATTAAGATCATGTCTTTCACCGTCTTCTCTCCCACTAACCTGTGCGGTTTTTAAGGGCAGGAAACAGGCCTGGGCCCCGCACCAAGCTTGCCACACAGCAGGTGCTCAGCAAACATTCTCGATACCGAATTGAATCAAGTCCCACACACACATTCTACAAATGGGCAAACTGAGCTCAGAGAGGTGAGCTTGCCTCCAGTGCTTCATTCCCACCAGCATAAGCTTTTAATTTTTCCTTCTAAAACACATACATGGGCTCCAAGGGTTTTCCAAAAGGCCTCAACTCTAGGGCAGAGCTGGGACCAGCTGAAAGCAACACCGCCTAATTGCTAGCTGACAGCAACTTGGAATTTTAAGTCACAACCAATTTCTTCCTGCACGCTGGTCTGCTGGACTAGAGTGCTTTCATCTTTGGCGGGGCACACGTTAGCACGCGTAATTGCACGTTTTAAGACTGGGGGAGAAGCATTTCCCCTTCCTTCCCCCTGCCGGCCTCCCACTTGCCTTTCCTGACCTCTCCCCACCCCCCAGACTAGATTTTATCTAGAGTTTCCATAAAGTGTGCAATAATGATGATGAAAAGGATTTTATAAGCTCACGGACATTATTCGCCAAGAAGGCCAATTGGTTTTAAGATTTTTTTTTTTCGGATGTTCGACTAACTGGATCACTGGTTTGTTATTAGCAGTTTTGTTAAAATGCTTAATAACATGGCCGTAATCTACCCTAACTTCAGTGACTGACAAGTAGACCCCGAGGGATGTAAAATTCAGGAACTAACTATTTACATTCATCACATACATGCTAATTTTGTGATCTCAGATGTCCAGAAGCTTGTCATTTTTTTCCTTCTCACAAAAAAGGGAAAATAGTAATATATTTGATATGCTGTGGCCAAAACAAAAAGTTATTTCCCCCAAGACTTTTAATTATAGCATTTGGGAAAAGGCCCGAGTTGGAGCTTGCAAGTGGGATAAACCACTTGAATAAATGGTCTAAAAAATTAAGCACATGTAGAAGGAGTGATGTGTGCAGCTGGTTCAGACTAAACAGTGATTATCAGGAGGGTCTTAGTTATTTAAACAAGCCATTTGAGGGTGGTTTGCTCTTCGTTTGGGGCCTGGTCCTGATTATAAGCGAGAGCTTTTAATTAAGATTAGTAAGACCCAATTCAAGCTATAATTTGGTCCTTTTCCTTAGTAAATGTCTACGAAAACAACGCAATTAAGGTTAAATGAGTTGAAGCATTTAAAGGGGGATGAAGTGGCCCCTCCTCACCCCCAGCCTGCCCCCTCAGCAGAACGAACACAGGCAGATCCAGCTAATTCAGACCAGGAGGCCAGGGCAGGGCTGGGCTGCCCTGGCAGCTTCCTCAAGGGCCATGCACAAGAGGCCTGGTGAGTTGGGAAGCTAAATGAAGATGGCAAAGGAAACGGAGTGTGCAAAGGCCCTGTGGTAGGAAGGGGCTGGCAAGTTTGAGGAACTAACAAAGACAGGGATTCTGGGACGAGTGTAGGGAGAGAAGACAGCGCATATAACAGAGAATGGCAGTAGCTAGTGGCGCAGAGTGCTTGAGCTGAGTGCTGGGCTAAGCCTGGAGGGGCATCAGCCCTGGTTATATGGATGCATGACACGCTTCCAGCCCCTTCCCTTCCTAGGGCCTGGCTCAAACAAGCTGGTGGGAACAATTGCAGGGTGGGAGGCGTAAAGAGGAAAGGGTTCCTGCAGGGCCCTCTAACTCCATAGCTAAGGAGGCTCTCTCACTGCTTTTGGACACACTGAGGGGGGTCTGGCTCACTGCTGAGACTCCAGGGCTGACCTGGGTTAAAATCCACGCCCTACTACTTCTCAGGTGGCGACCTGGCTAAAGGCTGGCCTCCCTGGGCCCAATTTCCCCAGCTAACTCTGCCACCAGCCCACACTAGATATCTTCAGACTAGCTCCTGCCTTTCTCAGAGTCTCAGCTTCCTCATCTTCAGAGCTGGTGAGGCTCTGGGAGGCCTTTCCTGACACCCTGGGATTAATAACAACCATTTACCATCCTCTGACACCAGCTCAGGGCCCAGCCCTGGGTGAGGTCACACAGGTCATCACAACCCAGTGTGACAGAAGCTCTGAGGGAGAAATGCCTGGGAGACCATGGAAGCTCACAGGTGATAGCTCACCTGCCTGGGGCATCAGGGAAGTCTTCCTGGAGGAGATGACCACTGGAGAATTGGCTGCTGGAGTCCATCCATCCACGCTTTCACCCAACTAATGTCTTCTAAGCCCCTGGCAGGCCTGACACTGGGCCCCAGGGTTGGGGAGCAGAACAGGTCACAGACCCTGACCTTGAGGAGCCTGCATTCCAGGAAGAGGCCCAGGAAAATATCAACACAACACGCTGTTGGCTAAAACAGAGGTGTGCATGGGTTTGGGGAGGGCAACAAAGAGGGGTGGGCATCTATAACACACAGGGGCTGCCCCAGACATCCTCTGAAGTTCCTTCCACCTCTAGCAACCCTGAGTTGCCCTCGCGTTGCTGCAGATTCCGCCAAGATGTGAATCATCAAGAAAACACTGATTTCCCCTAGCCATGCTCAGAGCCTTTCCCAGCTGTCTAAGTTGGGAGAACACAAGCCCCCTCCAGCCTCCAGCTAACCCCACAGGGCCCTAGGCCTCTTCCCACACACAGCTGCAACATCGTAGCACAAGGGGAGGTCAAGTCATTGTCATCTCCACCGTCCACAGGCGAGACGGCCCTGCTGGAATGGCAAGAGACCGTCCCCAGGATAGGCGGTGGGTAGCCTTAGGTGCTGGCCTTGCTAAAGTGTTTTTTTACAACCAGTAGGAGTCTCAAGGTTGACACGGTGAAGGACATTGAGAGGCCCAGTCAGTCCCACAGGGGCCTTCCCATCCCCTGGCCTGACCATCACCGTCAACCTGGCCCACTTCCTGTGAAGAGCTGGGGACCCTGTGGGCACCATGCTCCCCAGGCATGCTCAGCTGAGAATCCATCCTCTGAGTATCACTGGGAGCCACAAAGTCTGTGAGATTTGTAGGACCGGGTATTCATTTCCCTCAAAATGCCAACCCTGGCTGTGGCGGAACCTAGGCCAACTCAGGAGCTCAGACTGGCAGTTTCACCTAAAGAGGAAATGACAGCATGGAGTGTGCGGTGACTGATTACTGAAGTCGGCTGTGGAGGAAGGTGGCAGCATATTTGCCATCCTGGGAGTAGGTTTAGTTGAACAAAGGAAAGCATTCTGTCAAGTGTCTTTTTTATTTGTACAGACTTGTAAATGGTCACCTGTGAATGTATGTCTCTGTGGAGATATGGATACATGTATGTGGTTTATCTGAACAGCCAATGAACCAACACACCCCATTTCTCAGCCATTTAGACCCTGGGAATTGTTGGGAGAAGACAAAGCTTCATCCCCACATATTGAGCATCACCATCACCACCATCATCATCGTCATGGACATCACCATCATTTATCATCATCATCAACATCACCACCATCATCATCACTAACTTCATACCATCATCATCACCATCACCATCACCATCAATGTCATCAACGATACCATCATCAACATCATTATCATCACTATCATCACAGTAACAGCATCTCGTGTTTATAGAGTTGTGTCCGCGTACCAGGCAATGTTCAAAATGCTTCACATTTATTAACTCATTTAATTCTCACGATATCTCTATGAAGTCAATACTATTAGCATCTCTATAAACAGAGGTTAAGTAACTTCTTAAAGCTACACTGGCAGGATTTGACCCCAAGCAGTCTGGCTCCAAAGTCCATGCTCTAATCAGGATGCGAACCTGCATGTGAACTACTCATTCCCTCTCTCAGAGCAGAAACTTCGAGACAGATATAACTACCCACAGAAACACAGTGTGAACGAATGGCCCCACCAAATCTGGACTCTGGTCCCAACTCAGGCAAGACCCCTGCTCTCCTGTACCTCTCCTTTCCCATCTGTAAACCAAGGAAGTGAACAACTAGATGGGCTCCAAGGTCCCTCAGGCCACCACTGCGTGCAGCCTGCAGCCCCTTCGGCTTTCACAGAGTGCCCAGAATTTGTTGCACAGTCCTCCGGGGGAAGCCAGTGCGGGATCCGACGGCCCTTGGGTGAACGTTTCAGCGGCTGCATCAATTCTGACACTCAGTGGCTGTGGGTGGGTCCCTTGGGATGAGAAAACCTCAGCACAGGGGGACAGGGCCACTGAGGCCTCTAGACTCCATGCCAGTCCACTCACTTCAGGGAGCGAGTGACCCAATGGCATCTCCCTCTCAGTTCCTAACAGTTATTCTCTGTGCTACTAATGGTGGACCTCAGCAGGTACTGATTCACCACCTGCACCATCCTAGCCTGCTAATAAAGAATTTCCACTGGTAAGTACTTTCAGCTCATACAGCCCAGCCAGAACATAAGCTTCTCGAAGGCAGGGACCGGGTGGCACCATAGCGATCACCTCTTATAGCACTTAGCCATCGTCAAAGGTCTTCACAGTCATAATCTCATTTGAGCCTCAGCCCACTCTGAGAAGCAGTATGGATAGATGATGTTGATGGTCATGATGGTGATGGTGATGATGGCGATGGGGGTGATGGCGATGGTGGTGATGGCGATGGTGGTGATGGCGATGGTGATGATGTTGATGATGGCGATGGTGATGATGGCGATGGTGGTGATGGAGATGGTGATGTTGTTGATGGTGATGATGTTGATGATGGCGATGGTGGTGATGACGATGCCAAAAGCAACACATGCTGTATATTAAGTGCCCACCATGAGCCAGCCACTGAGGCTGGCAACCACTGCATCTCATTCAATCTCAGGACAGCCTGTGGTGGGGCACACTTCTGGTCCATATAACCAAAGGAGAAGCAGAGGTTCAGGGAGATCCAAACTCTCAGTCCAGTCAGGGCAAAGGTGGCTGCAGCCCAGGGCTCCATGTAGAGGTCAGGCCTGTCCTCATTCCTCTCTCATTGGATAGAGTCCAGATGACGCCATGGCAAGCATGGGGCCTCCATGGACCCAGCACGCCACCCCCCATCCCACCCTCACACTCCCTGCTGTGGGCACCCTACAAGGCACTCCTCTAACTTGAACTCCATTCTGGGCAAAAGACAGCCAATGCAGACTAAACATTTTCTGCACACCCACGCTGGCACCAGGCCCTGCCCCAGGAGTGGGAACAGAGCTACATACAGAAGTGGGTCTCTGCCATTGAGGAGCTCAACTCAAGGTCTCAACACTGAGCCCATGGCAGCCCTCAAGCTCCCACTAAATGACCTCCTAGTTCAGTGGGGAGCAAGATGGTTAATTCTAATCTAGGGTCAGGAGTGCTGTGATGGAGGGAAGCCCAAGGGCTTCTGGGAGCAGAGTATGTCCTTAACGGATTTGCATGTGTGTGCGCGCACATGTGATTGCATGTAAGTGGAGATATGAAGGACGGTTTCCTGGAGGAGGCAAGTCTAAAGCATGACTAGGAACTAGGCAGGTCACGAAGGGAGGGGAAGGAGCTCCAGGCAGGGGGAGGCCTGAGCCGGTGCTCTGGAATACAGAACAGCCTGGTGTGCAGATGTATAGCCAGGACCCAGATGCTGCTTAGGGTTTCAGGATGTAAAGGCTGGAGCGAGGCTGGAGAGCATGAGAGGCCTGGACCACCAGGGCCCTGGCAGCTCTGAAGCACATTTACACGCCTCATCCACTTTCACCCTCACACCCTGCAGGGCAATATGACTTCCCTGCTAACAGATGAGAGGAGGCCCGCCAAGCCAGGGGATGGCAGAGCTGGGCTTGGGACCAGGAGTCTGGCTCCCAATCCAGGGCAGAGGCAGAGCGGGGAGCTAAAATGGGACTCTGAAAGTGGGAGACAAAGGGTGGGTCCTCCTGGGTGAAGGACAGCAGGAGAGGACCCAAGGATCTGGGCCCTGGGGAGAAGCAGGCAGGCCAGTGGTAAAACAGGCAGAGACGCAGGTGAGGAAGGCCCAGCAGCAGGAGAAAACCAAAAAACCCAAACCCATTGCCATCGAATTGATTGTGACTCACAGAGACCCTATAGGACAGAGTAGAACTGCCCCACAGAGTTTCCAAGCAGTGGCTGGTGGGTTCAAACTGCCGACCTTTTGGCTCTTAACCACTGCGCCACCGGGGCTCCAGTGGCAGGAGAGAAGGGACCATATATACCAGAGTGCTAGGGCAGGGCTGAAACCTGGCACCACAGACCAGACAACAGGGAGCAAGCTGGTTTGCTGGACTGGAAAGGGAGCCAGCAATGGGCTGAGAGAGGCCAAGAGGATGGTCATCCAGGAGACCCTCTCCAGGGGGTTCCTACAAATACCCCCTGAGAACCATGCGCATGGTGAGCCCAGCCCTGCAGTGGGTGGTGTAGTCTTCAGCGGGGTGGGACAGGAGCAAGGCTGCAGACCACTGAGGAAGTCCACCTCCCTCCATCTTAAAGACGTGAAGAGAAGGAACCCTGAGGTCCCAGAGGAAAGTGACCGCCTGTCCCAAGTCACAGGACACTTGGGACTCGAGGGCTGGAACTCAAACCCCTACCTCCTCCTCCCAAAGTTCCCAGCTCTGGCCCCAGGTGCTGGCCACTATCAGAAACTGATAGGCCACATGTACAGCTAGACCCCAACTCTCTAAGCCTCAGGACAGAAGTCAGTCTCTTGGCAGCAGCCACTCCCTGCAGTTCCCCGAGAACCTCACCTGTAACAGGAGCACCAACTAGGGTTGTGGGAAGTGGTCACTTCTGTTCTAGAAGCCATTCCTGCGGGTCTCCTGGGACATGTGTTAAAATACAGACCCCCACCGCCTCTCCCCAGACTTCCTAACCAAACCCAGACCAGAAGCCTGGAAGTATGCATTTGACACAGCCCCAGCGCTCCAAGGACATGCTTGGAGAAACAGTCCCCACCAGGCTGCTGTCCTGCCCTGCTGTCCCTCCACCCTGCTGTCCCTCCGCCCTGCTGTCCCTCTACCCTTCTGTTCCTCTACCCTCTGATGTCCTTCTACCCTGCTGTCCCTCTATCCTCCTATCCCTCTACCCTGCTGTCCCTCTACCCTGCTGTCCCACTGCCCTGCTGTCCCTCTACCCTGCTGTCCCTCTACCCTGCTGTCTTTCTACCCTGCTGTGCTTCTACCCTGCTGTCCCTCTACCCTGCTGTCCCTCTACCCTGCTGTCCCTCTACCCTGCTGTCCCTCTACCCTGCTGTCCCTCTATCCTGCTGTCTTTCTACCCTGCTGTCCCTCTACCCTGCTGTCCCTCTACCCTGCTGTCCCTCTATCCTGCTGTCTTTCTACCCTGCTGTCCCTCTACCCTGCTGTCCCTCTACCCTGCTGTCCCTCTACCCTGCTGTCTCACTACCCTGCTGTCCCTTGACCCTGCTGACCTTCTACCCCATCATCCCTCTACCCTGCCATCCCTCAACCCTGCCGTCCCTCTACCCTCTGCTGTCCCTCTACCCTGCTGTCCTACTACCCTGCCGTCCCTATTGTCCCTCTACCCTGCTGGCTTCTTGGGCCTCTCAGGCCGTCAGGGGAAAGCCTCCCACTGCTCCTGTTTCTGAAGGGTCCCAGTATGACAGGTGGCCCCTGGTGACCCCGTCCTGGCTTGCCCCCACTGCCCTCCCCTCCCAGGGTACCAGGCCTGTCGGACAAGGCAGAACGTCCAAAAATGGTCACACGCATCCTCACATGTGCCACTCGGAACCACTGAGCCAACCTCCAGACCCTGCCAGCGGCCCGGCCCAGCCTGGCCCACCAGGCTTCTTGCTCATGACCTGCAGCCTGGCCCCCTTCCGGAGGGCTGTGGGCAGGCGCCAGCTCCCCCTCTGGCCTCTGGACCCCACACAAGGCCAGGGATGTGGCCAAGCCTGGCATGAGCCAGGGTGATGCTGTCTGCCCAGCGCTCGGCTCAGTAATGAGATGAACAAACAAACACCAGCACCCCAAAGAGGGCCAGCTGCATCTCCCACACAACTTCGGCTCCTTTAAAGCTATATACAAGGAGCACTGGTGGTGCAACAGTTCAGCGCTCCGCTGCTAACCAAAAGGTCGGTAATTCAAACCTGGTGATCTGCTCCTGTAAAGATTACAGCCTTGACAACCCTGTGGGGCGGTAGTACTCTGTCACATGGGGTCACTATGAGTCAAAATCAACTCGATGGCACCCAACAACAATAACAAACCCTTATAAAGAGACAACAGATATCCATTGTGCTTCCATGAGCCGTTTTCCTTGCACAGGTTTCACACTGAAAAACTCAGGGTGTGGGAGGGCAAGAAGCCAGGGAGCCGTGGTATGGGAATCAGGAGGCCTGGGTTTCTGTCCTTGCCCTGCCACTGTCAAACTCAGGGACTTTAGAGAGGACACTGCTCCTCCCCAAGCCTCAGTTTTCCTCTTCTGTAAAATGGAAACCTACAGGGAAGATCTGGACCAGTGGTACTCATCCAGGGGTGCACATCAGTCACTCAGAGAGCTGTTTCCAGCCCCGATGGAGCTGAACCAAACACACAGACCCTTGCAGAGGAATGTGCCCAGAGGCGCTGTCTGCCTTAGGAGTTCCGGCTGCACCCACAGCCAGCCAGGCTGCTCCTCTCTCCGATTTTCAGCAGCCAGGGAGGCAGGTTCTCATAGACAGTCAGACCAGCGTCCCAGAAGGAGGGCAGGAAGGCTGGATGGACAGACGGAAGGTGCAAATCCATGTATCTCTGCCCATGCTCTGGCGCTCGAGACATGAGGGCTGGGCCAGCCTCACAAACATGGTGGCCGGCCACTGATCAGGTCCTCTGGGGGACAACGAGCTGCACAGGGTAGTTTCGGCTTTAAGTTAAGGACCTCAGGGGGCTCACGCCAGATCTTTCTCACCCTATCCGTCCAGGTGGGGACAGATACACAAATATATCGTTCAATGCTTCATCCCAAATGCTTTAAGAAATCCCAAACCTCTCAAACTCAGGTGAGCAGGGCACCCCACGACTCCACCTCCCACCTGGCCAGGAAGTGTTTCCAGGAAGCCCGCGGCCACCTCCCAGGGCCCAGAGAGGCTGTGCTGCCTGCCCTCATGGCAGGGCTGGAGGCGCAGCATCTGCTGGTGCTAACTGGGGCACGACTGTGTCGCCAGCTGGGGCCACCGCAGGCCAGCCCGGAGTCTGGGGAGCAGGGTGGGCTGCACTGGGCTCACCCTCACACTGCCTCCCTTCCCCCTTGTCTGCTGGCGCTAACTGGGGCATGACTGGGTGCCTGCACACCGCAGGGCCAGCCCCGTGTCTGGGGAGCATGGCAGGCTGGGCTCACCTTCACACTGCCTCCCTTCCCCCTTGTCTGCTGGCGCTGACTGGAGCATGACTGGGTGCCTGCACACCGCAGGGCCAGCCCCGTGTCTGGGGAGCATGGCAGGCTGGGCTCACCTTCACACTGCCTCCCTTCCCCCTTGTAGCCCGGCTTGCACAGGCACTTGTAGGACTTCAGCGTGTTCTGGCAGATGGCGTCGATGTGGCAGTCATCTGTGCCCTCTGAGCACTCGTCCACGTCCACTGCTCCTGTAGAGGGGAAGAAACAGGTGAGGTGTGGCCGGGGAAGTAGGAGGCAGGTAGAGTGGGGACCTCCTCCCGCCCCATCCTTCCACACCTCACGAGGTAATTAATGACAGCAGTCCCATGGAGCAGCCGCTCTGTGCCAGGCAGGCTGCTACCAATATCCTTGCCCTCAATTATTTTCACACAGATCCCATTAAGTAGGACTAATATTCCCACTAAAAAAGATGAGAAAACAGAGGCTTAAGATCATAGAGAAGGGGCCTTGACGGCACAAGGGTTAAGTGCTTGGCTGGAAACCAAAAGGCAGGCAATTTGAACCCACCCAGCAGCTTTGCAGATAAACAAAAACCACCAAACCCGTTGCTGTTGAGTGGATTCTGGCTCACAGTGACCCTATAGGACACAGGAGAACTGCCCCATAAGGTTTCCAAGGAGCAGCTGGTGGATTCAAACTGCTGACCTTTTGGTTAGCAGCTGAGCTCTTAACCCCTGCATCACCAGGAAAGGATAAAAAAATCTGGCAATATGTTTCTGTAAGGATTACAGCCAAGAAAATCCTATGGGGCAGCTCTCAGTCACATGGATCGCTATGAGTGGGAAACAACTCGACAGCCCTCAACGACAACAAGGGTCACAGCGAGGAAAAGCTGGTGATCTCGCTCTGTCTGTCTTGCTTCCTGACAAGCATCACTCCAACCCTCCTCCACTATCCTTATTCTAGAATTTGGAACCAGAAGAGTCTTTGGAGGAATTTACATCCAGCCCCTTTGGGTTACAAATGGGGAAACTGAGGCTAGGAAGGAGCAGTGAGGAGACACTAAGCCAAGAAGCCCCTGCAGGTGACCTGACACGGGATCCCCATGCCTTAGGCTGTGGAGGTGCAGGGTTTTTAATCTGGCTTCCACACGCCCAGAGTGGGCTGTCCCAGAGGCAGAACCACACCCTCAGCTGGTCTGACCCGGGCCCTGGGCGGGTCTGACGTCCCCCGCGCTCCTCCCCTGCCTCAGAAACTTATGTGCGAACCTGGTCTTCAGATCCCAGCTTCCAAGCTCAGTCTAGGTTTGGGGGCTCTGGCACTCCTCACCTCCCACCCCCCAACACACAGACATATACACCTTCAGTCTGGGACCACTGCTGGGACCAGAGAATGCAAATGGTCTCTGTGCGTCTGTGGATACAGTCCAACACACACACGCACGCACGCACGCACGCATGCACGCACACACACACGCGCGCGCGCGCACACACACGGAGCCCAGACGGGGAGAGGAGTCTCAGGGACCCAGGACAGCACAGCCAGAACCTCAGGGGGAATCCAGGTTAATTCCTTGGATGACAAGGGAGGAAACTGAGGCCCAGAGAGGTCTTGTTGTGGGTGATAGCTCCTTAGGAGCAGAGTCGGGGTTCTGATACAGGGCTTTGGTATGGTACTTCCAGCTAGCTATTAAAAAAAAAACAAAACATGGATGGACAGCAGACAGACAGAACGACCCAGGAGTACAGCACTGGGGACACTCAGCAGTCACCCAGGGCAGCCCCTCCAGCAGAAACCCAAAATGTCACCATCTCTTCAAACCTCTGGCCTTACCCTAGAGTGCCTGATCCCCGAGAATGTCCATTCTGGATTACTTCCCTGGTGTCGTGAGTTCTAAATCCAGGTGGAAGACCTTTCTAAGAACCCCCCCAGGACCCCTCCTCCCCTGCTCCACCCCCGAAGGCTCCAGCCTGCCCCCGAAGGAGGAGAAGCACCAAAAGGAAACACGCCAGAAACAACCTCCGGGGGTGCACATACACACGCACCTACACCCACATGCACACATACCCACGTGCACACATACGTGTGCGCGCACACACAGCAGGCTGAATCACTTTCCAGGGTAGTTGTGTCTGCTCATATCAGCAGCCCACCCCCTTCAGCTGTGGGTGCCAGTGACGTGGGGGGGGGGCGGTGGGGGAGAGGGGCAGCCCCCAGCAGCAGTAACATGGGTGAAGACCTCTGGGAAAACCGCAGCAGAGGCCCCCAGCAGGGTGGCACTGTCTCAAGGGCAGTGGCCAGAGAGGGCCAGACAGTGTGCTTGTGCAGGGGCGATTGGGATCACTTCTGAGACAGGGACCAGCAGGGACAGCAGGCCACAGACATGGCCCTTCCCACTTCCCAAGGGTCAGCGCATGGGAATGAGAGGAGAGAAGCTTCTGGAGCCTTTGATCCTCCCCCCCCCCCCAGTCTCCCACCAGGTAGACATCCTCAGGGGGACAGAAATGGAGGATGGAAGCTGACCAAGCAGCAGGTGGGGACACCTTCCAACACGCCGCATCAACATGTCTTTGGCTGCTCTTACAAAGCTTAGGGGCTGGGGAGAGGGCAGGGCAGGAGAGAGAGGTGCCCCAGGCCATGCGCCCCCCATGGTCCACTGGCTTGGGCTGGGACTCCCTCCCCCACCAGCTGCTCTGACTGGTTTGCTGGGGCTCATGCTGCCGTGGGTTCAGTCTCAGGGCTTCCAAGGTCGAGAGCTCAGGTCACACATGAACTGGGGGTGGAGGACCCAGAGCGACATGAGAAAGGACAGAGATGTAGAGAGAGAGACAAGCACGAACAGCCGTACAGGGTTGCAGGATCCCAAAGCCCAGGAGAGATACCTCGCAACATGGGGGCCGGAGATACAGCTCGGCTCCAACTGTGGGAGTTGTTTAAATGGCCTGGCACCCCACTCGGGGCACAACTCTGAGGACACAGACCCTTGACTGCACACAGATCCCTGGGAGCCCAGCGCAGCAGCCAGGCAGTGACGGGAGAATAGCAAGAACAGAGCCAGGGTAGGCAGGGACCCTAATTTCACAGTACTCCAAAGTCGAGCATGGGAGGAAAGTCCTCCACAGATGTGGGAGGAGAGAATGTGACTTCAGCTTTGTCGGAGAGCCCCATCTAGAGCACCAAAGAGCTTGGAGGGACAGGCTGGGAGGGCAGCGGGTGTTGGCGGAACCTACTGGGGCACCCCCACCCCCCGCTGCCGCCTGCCTGCCCTGGTGGATGCCTGTGCCCTCCCTCAGTGTCTGCAGCCTCCCTCCGGGACCCCCTCTCGGATCAGATGTCTGACTGTCTCCACTTCCTCTGTGCCCCCACCCAGCTCCTTCACCCTGTGTCTGTCCGGCTGTCCTCTCTTCTGCCTTCCTCCTCTCCTGTCTGACCATCTATCTGCCCATCAGGTTCCCTCTGTGCCAAGATTTCCAGGCATCTCCATCCCTATCTGTCTCCCTCCCTCCTTCTTCCTCCTCCCCAGTCCTCCTGTCTCCTCTGGCTGTCTGTCTGTCTTCACTTCTCCTCTCCTTCCCAAGGGTTAGCAGTCCCTCTCCGCTCGGTCTTATGATCTTTCCCTCCTTGCTGTCCCTTTGCCTCCTTCTGCCTCCCTGGGTTTCCTCCTCTCCCCGTCTCGCCTTTCTGGTCCCTTCTGTCCCCTTTCGTGCCTGTGTTTGGGTTTCTTCCCCTGTCCTTTTGTCTGTTTCCCCTGTGCCGCCTCTCTGTCCGTCTGTCCCCCCATCTACCACCTCCCCTCCCTTTTCGCTGTCGGTGCTTCCTTCCTCACCCCTCTGCCCCCCGGCTCCCCCTCCCCTGAGGGTGCGCCCCCTCTTGCCCCGGGGTCCCCCGCCCTCGGTCCGCACGCCGGGCCCCCACAGCCAGCCGTCGCGCTGGCTTGCTTTCTTCCTTCCGCCGCCCGCTCGCCCTTCCCCAGGGCCCCGTCCACCCCGTGCTGCGGCCCCCGGGCACCCGGAGCTCCGGGCCGCCGGGCTGCGGCGAGGGGGCGCGGGCTGCCCCAGAAGTTACTTTGCACAGAGCAGCGCGGGGGAGCGAGGCGTGGGGCGCGGGGGCCCGGGGCGCCCTCCCGACGGCCCTGGCTGTGGGCCGGGGGCCGAGGGCGCGCCCCGCCCGAGCTCCGCCGCCGCCGCGCCCGCGCCCCACGCCCGCCGGTCGGGGCGCTTACCTGGGAGCCCGCTCCCTGCCGCCAGCCGCCCGGGCGCGCCGAGCGCCAGCAGCAGGCACAAGTGCCAGCGCACAGCCGCCGCGCCCATCTCGCTGCCGGCCGGCCGGGCGGGCGGGCGGGCGTGCGGCGGGCAGGCGGGCGGCGGGGACCCGAGCGGCGGCCGCTGGGCTGGGCGCGCGCTCCTCGCTGCAGGCGGCGCGGCCGGCGCTGGAGCCCGAGCCGGCGGGCGCGGCTGACGAGCTGACAGCGCGCGCCCATTGGCCGGGGGCCGCCGGGGGGCGGGGCCGGCACGGGGTCCCCCAATGGGCGCCGGCCGCCGGCCGCGCGGGGGGGAGGCAGCGGGGGCGCCCCCCGCGGGCGGTGGCAGGTGGGGGGCGGGGGCGTCGGCCAGGCCGGGCTGGCTCGGAGCTGTCCCCCCACGGGCCTCCGCCTCTCCCCACCCTTCCGTGGAGGGTGAGCGCCCCTGGGGTCCCCCCAGCACACAGACACTCAGGGCGAGGAGGGGGCTGTGCACCCGCGCCCGGGGGTCCGAGGGGCCCCGCGGGGTCCATGTGTCGGCCACGATCCAAACGCACAGAGCAGAGTCGGCATCCGGCCTTCAGTGCGTGCTTACTGAGCACCTACTGTGTGCCGCGAGCTGGCCACGCAGCAGTGAACAGCCGGACCCGAAAAACTGGGAAGATCGCCTTAAAATTCACGTGCAAGCAAAGGAACACTTTTAAACACCCTGCAAAGGACAATGGTCCGCAAGTGTGGCTGTCAAGGACAGCCCGGGCCGTGTCTGCAGTGGGGCGACAACGATCACTGCGGTGGCTCGGCAGACGCGGCCGACCCGCGGGGTGACCCCTGGACCCACGAAGTTTGTCTCCCGGGTGAATGGGAGCCCCGGGCCTCCCCGGTGACAGAGCCTGGCGGGGCGAGGGACACAGATAGAGGACCGGGGGAGGGGCACTGCTAGGGCCTGGCCTGGGGCACACCTGACGCCCCTCGGCCTTTGGGGCCTGGTCAGGACCCCAGCCCCAGAGGCCTGGCTGGAAATAAATGGCTCCTCTCAGCTCGCTGTAAGACGCTTTAAGGGAAGAAAGTTCAGCAAACCCCGAGGCCCATCTCCTTGACAACCACCAATAAGAGCGCCTTTTTTCTTCCCCTGCTCCCCAGCCCCGACTCAAAGACAAGACTTTTCTCTTTTTGTCGGTCCACTCTGCCTGCATCGGTTTGCGCCCAACATTTTCCCTCCATACCAGCTCCTTCCCCGCCCCCAACACACACATCCTCACACAGAGTCACACTCACACGCACACCCACTCCCCCAACACACCCCCATACGCAGACATGCTCACGCATACATTATCTTCACACGCAGACACACGCTCACATACACCCTCAAACCCAATATCCACACTTTCCTACTCATACACTCATCCTCACGGACACACATTCACGTCCACCTTCAAACGCTCACCCTCACACACATACACACTCACACACACCCACACTCAAACACACCTCACACACTCACATAGGCCTTCAAACACCCTCACTCAGACTCGTGCTCTCACACACACTGGCACTCAAACATACTCAAACACGCACTCACATAGGCCTTCAAACACTCACCCACACAGACACATGCTCTCACACACTCACACACAAACTCACACTCAAACACATCCTCACAGATACACACCCTCACACACACACACTCGCTCCCTCACTCACACTCACATTTCTGAACAAGATCTCAGCTCTGAAGAGCTAAATCTGTGCCCAGCCAACCCTTGCTCCCAGTCCAACTTCACAATGCAAACAACTTGTCGCTGACCTGGTCCTGAGGTAGGGGGCCCCCACATGGGGCACCAGGAAGGGCCAGCCATGGTGTCGGGGAGTCGGAGCAGAAGAAGGTTCTGCTCTTTGCCTCTGTTCAGTGTGCCCCTCACACCCCACCACGCCAGGTGTTTTCTTTTGCACGGTTGCTCCTGATCCGTGGCTTAGTTTGGAAGACCCAGTTATCACCCTCCCAATTGTGTGGCTTTGGGTTTTAAGGTGGGGAGAATTTCCTTCATTCAGATCCACACATGGTGTGTGCATTGGGCAACAGGGCAAGAACTGGGAGGTTTGCAGGGAGGTCCTTCCAGGGAGCTCCAACTAGCTGGAAACAATATTCTTTAACGTGCCTGTTCATCAGTGGTCTCCCACCCACAGTCAGGTACCCCTCAAGCTGGGTGGCAGCAGGGGAGCCTTTTTCCAAGCTCTGTCCCCCAAATCAAGAAGGGAAGGGAGACATGGTGATGGCGAGTTAGAGCAGGACCCCCAGCAGCCTGGGAGCAGTGCTCACCTGCACCAGATTCTAGCCCCCAGCCTGCCCCAAGCGTTGCTCAGGTTGAGTTGCTGGTGAATTAACACCCTTCTGGGCGAGATTCCGGCTGATGCACCTCATACATACCCACCACCCTTCTGTCAGTGGAGGCTTGGGTGTTGCTAGGATGCTGGACAGGTTTCATCAGTCCTTCCAGACTAGGACAGACTAGGAAGGAAGGTCTGGAGATTTACTCCTGAAAATCAGCCAGTGTAAACCCTGTGGATGAGAATGGGCTGACCTGAAACTGATCGTGGGGATGGTGCAGGACCGGCAGCTTTTCATTCCACTGTGCATGGGGTCACCATGAGTCAGGGACCAACTCAGCAGCAGCTGACAACCACAAATGTGTCTAGACAGACAAAACGTGGTTCCTGCCAGAAGATCAGGGTCCATGCAGGAGTCAGGGAGTGGGGATATGGTGAGGAGCACGCATGTGGTGTTGTTGTGTGCCCTTGAGTCGATTCCAATTCCTAGCCACCCTGTGGGACACAGTAGAACTGCCGCATAGGGTTTCCTAAGCTGTAATCTTTATGGGAGCAGATCAGCAGGTCTTTTCTCCCACAGAGAAGCTGGTGGGTTTAAACCACCAACGTTCTGGTTAGCAGCTGAGCACTTAACCATTGTGCCAACAAGGCCCTCATAAATGCGCCCAGGGTGAGTGGGCACTAAAAGAGTTGGCACACAGGGTAGAGAAGGAGTGGTCCCTTTTGGGCACTCCCACCCTGGGAATGGCTAGGGGTCCTCTCAGGGCAGGTGACCCTGGAGCTAGGACACGAAGTTGAGGAGAGATTTTCCTGAAGGACAAGAGGTGAAGGACAGAGATGTTCAAGATCTGTGGGAGAAGGTGGGGACTGAGCAGATGCCCTTGCAGCAACTTGCAAGCTGTAAAGTGCTTGCCCATGTGACGGTGACATGATGGAGGGATGCCCTACAGACAGCAACGTGTCTGTGCTGGGTGACAAGCTGCATGCCAGGTCTCCACCATGCAGTGTCTTGGAGTTTCTGGAGACAGAGCTGGGAGAGTGGAGACCAGGGGATGACTCTGATAGTCACCCTGAGAAAAAGCACTCCACAGCTCCTGTCACCTTCAAAGGCTAACAATTCACCCTGTGCCTCTCACCACTGGTCCAGCCTCACCAAGGCGATGGCCAAGGAAGCCCCAGAGAGGCCCTGCTTGTCACGCTCATAGCCTTTGCCTTCATGCCTCCTGCTGCTGAGCTCCCATCCTCCCCACCCTTCACCAGGCTCACCATCCTCTTCTGCCCACGCCCCAACCCCTGCTCCCAAGCAGGGATTGGTGCCCCCTCTGGGCTCCCACAGACCTCTGGGCTTCCCCGCCCTGAACCCAGCTGTCTCTGGGTTTCAGGTCTGTTTCTTGCCTGTCTCCTCCTACGCTGGGGGTTCTTGAAGACAGTACTCATGGCTGATCCATGTCTGAGGCCACAGCTCTGAGCGGGGGCCTAAAAGGTGATTGTTGAATGAATGAACGAAAGAACAAATGAACAAGACCAGCATTACTTAGCTGAGAGTCCCGATTGCTCCAGTGAGTGGATACAGAGTCTTTGGCCATTTGACAGGACCTTGAGGAGTGAGCCCAGCCACCCACAACTCACGCCACCTCCATCCCCTGTGCCCCCCTCCATCCTGTGCCCACTTCCATCCTCTCTGCCCACCTCCATCCTCTGTGCCCACCTCCATCCTCCATGCCTACCTCCATCCTCCGTGCCCGCCTCCATCCTGAGTGCCCGCCTCCATCCTGAGTGCCCACCCCCATCCTCTGTTCCCACCTCCATCCTCTGTGCCCACCTCTATCCTCTGTCCCGGGAGGGCAAGGGGAGCTGGGCTGCCACCAGGACCAACTTCTTGGGAACCTTTGGCTCCCCCTGGTGACGCCGCACACAGGCCGCAGGAGGAGAAGAGGGAAAGGAACAGGTGAGCTGGGCTTTTCCCCCAGGCGCACCTTCCATGCCTGTCTGCACACCCATGCTCAGGCTCTGTGACCCCAGCCTCCAGCCCGCCGGCCCCAGTCCTCAGCATGAGAACCAGCAGAGCCCCTCCAAAGTCTCCTGCCAGCCCCTCATCTCCTGCAGCTGCAGCGGCTTGAAGAAGTCAGGAGCTGACGGCTGAGGTGTGCACGGATGGTTTGGGAGGAGCACTGTTTGAGGGATCAGTCTTGAACTTCCAGACCAGATGAGGGGTTGAGTGGCACCGTGTATGGGCACTGAGGGGCCTGGGTTCAAATCGCACTCTTGTTACTTCTCAGCTTTGTGACTTTGGATAAGTCAGCTAACACTTCTGTGGGCCTCAGTTTCTTCCTCTGTATAGCTGCCATCTTCGAGTTGGTGGGAAGAATACACCCAGGCAGCAGTGGTGTGGGACATCTCTGAACCTTAGTTCCTTCATCAGTAAAATCAGTGTTTTCCTCACTAGGCTATGGAGAGGATTAGATGAGATACTGCACATAAAGCCCCCAGAACCATGCCTGGCACAGGCGCTATTATTGTGATTACTACTGCTACAGAGGAAACCCTGGTGGCGTAGTGGTTAAGAGCTCCGGCTGCTAACCAAAAAGGTCAGCAGTTCGAATCCACCAGGCACTCCTTGGAAACTCTGTGGGGCAGTTCTCCTCTGTCTTCTAGGGTCACTATGAGTCGGAATCGGCTCGACGGCAACAGGTTACTACCATGGAAGAGTTGGTGTATTTGAACTGTGGTGTTGGTGAAGAATATTGAATATACTTCTAGAAGAAAGGATCAATCTGTCTTAGAAGAAATACAACCAGAATGCTCCTTAGATGTGAGGATGGCAAGACTTCATCTTGCTTACTTTGGACGTGTCATCGGGAAAGACCAATTGCTTGAAAATACATCATGTTTGGTAAAGTAGAGGGTCAATGAAAACGAAGGAAACCCTCAATGAGATGGACTGACATTAATAGCTGTAACAATGGGCTCAAACATATCAAGGGTCATGAAGGTGGCACAGGAGCGGGCAATGTTTGGTTTTGTTATACATGAGATCACCATGGGTCAGAGCCAACTCGAGGGCAACTACCAGCAACAACTCCTATTTCTTTTAGTGTGGTAATGGTGAGGAGCCCTGGTGGCACAGTGGTAAGGGCTCAGCTGGTCACTGAAAGGTCTGTGGTTCGAACCCACCAGACTCACCGTAGGGTAAAGATGTTGGTGGTCTTTTTCTGTAAAGATTCATGGCCTTGGAAACTCTATGGAGGCAATTGTACTCTGTCCTATAAGCTCGTTAGGAGTTGGAATCGAGTCGATGGCAATGGGTAGTGGTAACGACGGTAATAACATTCAACGGGTTAAGAGTACCTTACCTTTTTTTTATTTTTAGTTTCCTCAGGAAGAACTCTCTTGATTAATAACAGTTGTGAAAATTCTTTGAGAAAAGAAAGTTCTCTGCAAGAGTAGAATACCATCACACATGTTAAACCTCAATTCTGCAGATTTTGGAGACTTTTGACATCCTTTTTTATTAAAATGAATTTGCATAATAATATCCCCTCTCGTTGAACAGTCTGTAGACCCCCGAGGGTAATTTTTTTCTGCAATCTCTAGGTGACTGGGCACCAGAGGCCCATCTCTGGGCTTGAGCCCCATCTGTTCAACCAGAGTCTCTGTCCTGAGGGGCGCTGGGCTCCATCCAGCTCACTTTCTAGACTCCCCTGAAATGACAGCCTGATTTGTGCTCTCAGGGGGTTCTGACCTGCTTCCACGGCTGCCTCCTCCTCGTTATAATAGATAACATCTGTTGAAGGAGCCCTGGTGATACAATGGTTAAGCACTCAGCTGCAAACTGAAAGGTTGGCGGTTTGAAGCCACCCAGTAGCTCCACGGGAGCTGGAGACCTGGCGATCTGCTCCTATAAAGATTACAGCCTAGGAAACCCTATGGGCTGTTCTACTGTGTTACATGGGGTCATTATGAGTTGGGTGACTTGATGGCACCCAACAATAACAATATTTGTTGAACGCCCCTGTGTGTCTGCACTGTGGGCAGATGTCCTATGCATCACAATATTGTATCCTGTGGGGGTAGAAACTTCTACCACCCCCTCTTTAGGTCTGAGCATACAGAGGCTCATGCCACTTGTCCAAGCCCACAGAGCTTGTAAAAATGGCGGAGGTGGGATTTGACCCCAGTGCGACTCCCAAAGGCAAACTCTTGACCATTAGTGAACAACACTCAAAGAACTGAGGGGCATGGTGATCAGAGGGCACTCCTTGCTATAATGCTTATACTTCTACTTTTTTGGTTTTAACAGTGAGAAACGTGGTTTTTACATAGTGTAACAAATCATAACCTCTCACAATTCACCTGGTTGGTTTTAGATACTGCCGAGTTTCATGTTCATCTTTTTTTTTAATTTTTGACCTCTATTTATTTATTTTGATGGAAATATACACAATCAAACTTATGCCACTTGAACAATTTCTACATGTACAATCCAGTGACATTGGTTACATTCTTCACATGGTGACACCTTTCTTGACAATCTTTTCCAAATTATGTCACCATTACCAACACAAATTCACTGCCCTCTCAGCTTCTCATCTATCCTTTCAAGTTGCTGTTTTCAATTTGATCACATACAGATAATTCTTTAAAAGAGTATAATGCTTAATGCAGACATTGTTTTCTAATTAATTAGGCTAAACAATGACAATTATTTGGCTCAAAGATAACTTCAGGGGATAGTTTTGGTTCAAGGTTTAAAGATTTCTCCAGGGTAATAGTTTCAGGGGGTGATCCAGCCTCAAGGGCTCCAGAAAATCTGGGTTCCATGAGAATTTGACACTCTGTTTTCATTCATCTTTCTAGTAGCTGCAATGGGGATAAGAATCTCATGTGATCCCATCTGTAAAGTACCTGGCAATGAGTGGGCATTGAGCACACGGGAGCGCAGTCATTCATTCATTCAAGGAACATTTATTGAGCAGCTGCTTTGTGCTAGATGCTGTTCTCGGTGTTGGGGACTGGATCCCTGTTCTCTTGAAGTTCACAACAACAACAAAATAAACAAGAAAATCACGAGGCGGGGGTAAGACCTAACAGAATTAGGGTAGTGGAATGTGATATAGCGTGATGGTGGGTGGGGACGAAGGGCATGGCTATTCATATACGGGTCATCGAAGGTCTCTTCCAGGAGCTGACACACAATTTATGATCCTAAGACCAGATTAGAAGCCCTGGTGGTGCAACAGCTAAGCACTCAGCTGTTAACCGAAAGGTTGTCCGTTCAGCCACCCGTGGCTCCATGGGAGAAAGTCCTGGCAATCCACATCTGTAAAGATTACAGCCTAGGGAACCACACGGGGCAGTTCTGCTCTGTCACATGGGGTCTCTATGAGTTGTAATCAACTCAACAGCACCCAGCCATAAGACTAGATTATCAAAAGGGGTCTGTGTGCCAAGAAGGGATTGCCCAGAGATCGGGAGAGTGGTTGCAAGCCCTCCTCAGGGAGGATGGAGTGGACTTAATCTACAAAATTCTCTTAGAATCTTTTCTAAGATTCTCAACTGCAGTGGAGCCTGTACTAAGTTCCCCTTCACCGATATGACCTGTGCTGGCAACATTTCAGCAGCATTGTGTGTAGAGGTGGGCGTGGTGGGTGTGGGTGTGTGTACGTGCAGGCACGAGCATGCTCTTATCTAATGTCCCTGCAAACAATGATTTGTGCAACACTGCCTTTTACACAAAAATGACCGTTTTGTTTCCCAATTTAAAAAGTCAAATCTGCTCAATACAGGAAAGATCCAGAGAGGGGGATATTTTGTCCCAAGGAGTCCTCATGGCCCAGTGGTTAAGCACTCAGCTGCTAACTGGAAGATCAGTGGTTCAAATGCACCAGCTGCTCCTTGGCAGAAAAGACCTGGCAATCTGCTCCCATAAAGATAACAGCCTGGGAAACCCTATGGGGCAGTTCTACCCTGTCATATAGGGTCATTTTGGATTGGAATCGACTCAACGGCACATGACAACAGCAATATATTTCTTTCTAGGCTTTTTCTCTATGAGTATGTATGTTTTAAAAACTAAAATTGAGACCATACAGCATCTTTTTTCTGGCCTGTCTATTTATTTTCATTTTATTTTTAAATCACGTTATAGTGGCATACTTTCCATACAGTGAAATGTCCCTGTTTAACATGCACCTGTAGACCTGGGTGGTACAAAGGGTTAAGCACTTGGCTACTACCTGAAAGGCTGGCGGTTGGAATCCACACAGAGGCTCCTCAGAAGAAAGGCCTGGCAATCTACTTCTAAAAGATCACAGCCATTGAAATCCTTATGGAGTGCAGTTCTACTCTGACACACGTGGGGTCACCATGAGCTGGTATCGACTCGATGGCAGCTGGTTTGATTGTTTTTTTAAGCGCATAGTTGGATGAGTTTTGACACTTATGTAATTTCCACCACAGTCAAGATAAAGAATGCTGCCCCCCTCCCACCCACCCCCAAATTCCCTCTTGCTCTCCCTCAATTGATCTTCCCAACCCTCCAAGCCAGGCAACCACTGATCTGTTGTCTATGACCACGAATTAGTTTTCCTGTTCGAGAACTTGATATGAACGGAATTGTGTGTTATGTACACTTTTCTGTCTGGCTCCTTTTTCTCAGCCTTTTTTTGTTGAGTTTCACCCAACACATACAGTCTGGCAATCTGTTTTCTCTTATTTCATTCAGAAGCATGAGCATGAAATCTTGTAAAATGTGATCTTTAAAAAATTAGACTGTGACAGAAGCTGGCTGAATGGACACGGGGAATACAGGGTTGAGAGAAGGAGTGAGCTGTTTCATTAGGAGGAGAGCAACTAGGAGTACATAACAAGGTGTACAAGAATTATTGTATGAGAGACTGGCTTGATTTGAAAACTTTCCCTTAAAGCACAATTTAAAAAAATAGACTGAGTAATATTCCACTGCACCACAAACCCGACTTACCAAGTCCAGGCTCATTCTTTTTTTTTGCCCCTGTAAACAACACCAAGATGAACACACTTGTACCTAGCCTTTGTTCCTATCTCTGATTATTTCTAAATAAATTTGTGGGAGTGGGATAACTGGGTGGAAGGGGAGCAAATGTTACCAAGTCCCACCAGTCTTACTCCTAAGTTTCTCTTGCATCTGTAGCCCCCTCTCTATCTCCTCGGTCTCCTCTGCCCTTTGGAGTTACTGCCCAGTGGTTTTCCCAGTGCCCTGCCCAAGGACGGTACCACCTACCTGGGCTGCAAGTAGCTCTCTAATGCCAAAACCAACATAGTCTGCCAGGAGGCTGCCAGGTAAGGGCTTCAAGGCTGCAGGCAGGGCAGGAGCCCTGATTCCAGGTGAAGTGGGGACTCCATGAATGTGGGGGCACAAATGAATTAGGAGATTACTAGTCCCCTTCTGAAGTCTCTGGGTGGTGCAAATGGTTAACATACTCAGCTTCTATCCAAAAGTTTGGAGGTTCGAGTCCACCCAGAAGTGCCTTGGAAGAAAGCCCCAGCAATTGACTTCCCCAAAATCAGCTATTGAAAACTCTATGCAGTGCAGTTCTACTCTGACACACACAGGGTTACTATGAGTCAGAATGAATGTGACAGCAATTTTTTTTAACTGAAAGGTTGACAGTGTGAATCCACCAGGCACTCCTTGGAAACCCTGCGGGGCAGTTCTACTCTATCCTATAGGGTCAGTATGAGTTGGAATCGACTCGATGGCAACCAGTCTCTCCCTTCTGCCAGTGCCTGGTCCAGTGGCCTGGGCCAAGTTGGCCCTCAGAATAGGAATGGCAGTGGAGGCTGTGCCTGGGTGGATGTTTGCCTGGGTTGCCCTCAAACACGTTTCCCCCCCAGGCTAACTGGCAGTCACAGGCCCCTCCGGGTACACAAACAGGAAGCTGTGATGCTGGTCAGTGACCTGCCTGGTGGGTGTCCAGGGTCCAGAGAGACTTTATGGACTCTTGACCCTGAGACCCCAGCTTTCCCAGCCTCTGGGGACTTGTCCCAGTTTGCCATTTTGAGTGCAAGACACCAGTCCTTCTCCGGAGCCAGGCCCAGTCTAGTTCAACCCCAAGACTGTCCCCAAGACAGAGGAGGAGGGGTGAGTCTGACGATGATAAAGGTCCGCCACAGCTGCCCACGCAGGCCACAGACGCAGCACCCCAAGCACAATGAGCCATTATGGCCTCTGGTCCGACACCTTTATCTCTGGGGAATGGTGGGGAGTGGAGGGGACAGGCCAGGGGGGCTCTTGGCTCTGCCCCCAAGGCCAGCTCTGCTCTTTGATAACTAACCTCGTGGCTGCGATGTCAGGTGGGCAGCTCATCACGACAGTAACAATGGGCATTTGTGCAGAACTTTACAGTTTACCAAACCCACTGGCACCCAGCATGTTGTTTGATTCTCGTAGTCGAAGGCTGAGGTTGGGATTCTACATCCTCCATTCTGTAGGTGGAGAAACTGAGCCCAAGAGAGGTGAAGCCCCCCTCCCACCACCTCCCAGCTGTGCTGGTCCCACCTAAGCAGTTACAGAATGAAAGAGAGCTATTCTAGTGGTTCAGTGGTAGAGTTCTCGCCTTCCATGCGGGAGACCCGGGTCCTATTCCTGGCCAACGCTTCCCGGGTGCTGCCAAAACCCTGTCAGTGGAGGCTTGAGTGTTGCCATGTTGCTGAACTGGTTTTGGTGAAGCTTCCAGACTAAAGGTGGACTAGGAAGAGAGGCCTGGCGATGTACTTCTGAAAATCAGCTAATGAAAACCTTGTGGATCATAATGGTCCCATCTAAAACTGATCAGGGGGATGGCACAGGACTGGGCAGTGTTGTTTTGTTTTGTTTTTAATTTTTAACATCCATTAGGTGAAAACTTACATAGCGAACTTGTTTCCCATTCAATAGTTTGTACACAAAGTGTTCAATGACATTGGTTGCATTCCCCACAATGTGCCAGCCCTCCCCCCACTTCCGCCGCGTGTTGTCGTTAGGTGTTCCTCAAGTCGGCTCCGACTCATAGCGACCCTACGTACGACAGAACGTAACACTGCCCAGTCTTGCACCGTCTTCGCAATCGTTGTTATGCTTGAGCCCGTTGTTGCAGCCACTGTGTCAGTCCATTTATTTGAGGGTCTTCCTCTTTTTCCCTGATTCTCTACTTTACCAAGTATGATATCCTTCTCTCGGGGCTGGTCCCTCCTGACAGCATGTACAAAGTATGTGGGACAAAGTTTTGTCATCCTTTCTTCTAGGGAGCATTACGGCTGTGCTTCTTCCAAGACAGATTTATTCTTTCTTCTGGCAGTCCATGGCATATTTAATATTCTTCACCAACACCATAATTCAAAGGCATCGGTTTTTCTTCAGTCTTCCTTATTCATTGTCCAGCTTTTGCATGCATACGAGGTGATTGAAAATATCATGGCTTCAGTCAGGCTCACCTTAGTCCTCAAAGTGACATCTTTGGTTTTCAGTACTTTAAAGAGGTCTTTTGTAGCAGATTTGCCCAATGTAATACGTTGTCCCATTTCCTGACTGCTGCTCCCGTTGGTGTTGATTGTGAATCCAAGTAAAATGAAATCTTTGACAACTTCAATCATTTCTCCATTTATTATGATGTTTATTCATCCAGTTGTGAGGATTTTTGTTTTCTTTATGTTGAGGTGTAATCCACACGGAAGGCTGTAGTCTTTGATCTTCATCAGTAAGTGCTCCAGGTCCTTTCAGCAAGCAAGGTTGTGTCACCTGCATAAAGCAGGTTGTTAATGAGTCTTCCTCCAATCCTGATGGCCTGTTCTTCTTCATAGGGTCCAGCTTCTCAGATTATTTGCTCAGCATACAGATTGAATAGGTATGGTGAAAGGATACAACCCTGATGCAAACCTTTCCTGACTTTAAACCGTGCAAGCAAGGTCCCCTTGTTCTGCTGGATTGATTGTCTCCTGGCCTACGTACAGGTTCCTCATGAGAACAAATAAATTTTCTTGAATTCCTATTCTTTGAAATGCTATGGATAACTTGTCATGATCCACACAGCCAAATGCCTTTGCACAGTCAAGAGAAGACAGGTAAACATCTGCCATGGATTGAATTGTGCCCCCCCAAAATATGTGTCAACTTGACAAGGTCGTGATTCCCAGAATTGTGATTGTCCATCATTTTGTCATCTGATGTGGTTTTCCTATGTGTTCTAAATCCTACCTCTATGATGTTAATGAGGCAGGAATTAGAGATAGTTACGTTAATGAAGGAGGACTCAATCTACGAGGTTAGGTTGTGTTTTATATCAATCTCTTTTGAGATATAAAAGGCAGAAGCGAGCAGAGAGACAGGGGACCTTGTACCACCAAGAAAGCAGCATCGGGAGCGGAGTGCTGAGAAGCTCCTAGATTGGGGGAGATTGATAACAAGAAGCTTCCCCCAAAGCTGACAGAGAAAAAGCCTTCTTCTGGAGCCTGTGCCCTGAATTTGGACTTCCAGCCTCATGGACTGTGAGATAATAAATTTCTCTTTGTTAAAGCCACCCACCTGTGGTATTTCTGTTATAGCAGCACCAGATGACTAAGACAACATATTTCTCGTATTTTCTGCTTTCTGCCAAGATCCATCTGACATCAGCAATGCTATCCCTCATTCCACGTCCTCTTCTGAATCTGGCTTGAACTTCTGTCAGTTCCCTGTTCATGTCCTGCTGCGGCCACTTTGGAATGATCTACTGCAAAATTTTACTTGTGTGTGATATTAATGATAATGTTCGATAATTTCCGCGTTCGGTTGGATCATCTTTCTTTGGAATGGGCAAAAATGTGGATCTCTTCCAGTCGGTTGGTCAAGAAGCTGTCTTCCAAAATTATTGACATAGACAAGTGAGCACCTCCAGTGGTGCATCTGTTTGCTGAAACATATTAATAATTGGTATTCCATCAATTCCTGGACCATTGTTTTTCAGTGTAGCTTGACTTCTTCCTTGAGTGCCATCAGTTATTGATCATATGTTACCTCCTGAAATGGTTGGACATCAATCAATTCCTTTTGGTACAGTGGCTCTGTGTATTCCTTCCATCTTTTCACACTTCCCGTGTTATTCAATATTTTGCCCATAGAATCCTTCACTATTGCAACTCAAGGCTTCAATTTTTTCTTCAGTTCTTTCAGCTTGAAAAATGTCGAACGTGTTCTTGCCTTTTGATTTCTAACTCCAGGTCTTTGCACATTTCATTATAATACTTTACTTTTTCTTCTCGAGCCACCCTTTGAAATCTTCTGTGCAGCTCTTAGACTTCATCATTTCTTCCTTTCACTTTAGCTACTGTAGTTCAAGAGCAAGTTTGAAAGTCTCTTTTGGCACCTAGTTTTGTCTTTTCTTTCTTTCCTGTCTTTTTAGTGACCTTTTGCTTTCTTCATGTATGATGTCTTTGATGTCATTTCACAACTCAGCTGGTCTTGGGTCATTAGTGTTCAATGTGTCAAATCTACTGTTGAGATGGTCTCTAAATTCAGGTGGGATATACTCGAGGTTGTATTTTGGCTCTCATGGACTTCTGATTTTCTTCAGCTTCATCTTGAACGTACATATGAGGAACTGATGGTCTATTCTGCGGTCAGCCGCTGGCTTTGTTCCAACTGACGTTACTGAGTTTCCTCATATTCTTTTTCCACAGATGTAGTCGATTTGATTCCTGTGTGTTTTATCTGACGAGGTCCATGTGTACAGTCACTATTTATGTTGTTGAAAAAGATATTTGCAATGAAAAATTTGTTGGTCTTGCAAAATTCTATCATGCAATCTCTGGCATCTTTCTATCATCAAGGCCGTATTTTCTAACTACTGATCCTTCTTCTTTGTTTCCAACTTTTGCATTCCAATCTCCAGTAATTATGAATGCATTTTGATTGCCTGTTTGATCAATTTCAGACTGCAGAAGTTGGTAAAAATCTTCAATTTCCTCATTTTGGCATTAGTCGTTGGTGGGTAAATTTGAATAATATTCTTATGAACTGGTCTTCCTTGTAGTGTATGGTATTATCCTCTCACAGAGTTGTACTTCAGGGTAGATCACGAAATGTTCTTTTTGATGATCAATGTGACGCCATTTCTCTTCAATTTGTTATTCCTGATAGAGTAGACCATATCATTGTCTGATTCAAAATGGCCAGTACCAGTCCATTTCAGCTCACTAATATCTAGGATATCGATGTTTATGCATTCCATTTCTTTTTTGACGAATTCCAATTTTCCTAGATTCATACTTTGTACATTTCACGTTTCAATTATTAACGGATGTTTGCAGCTGTTTCTTCTCATTTTGAGTCATGCCACATCAGCAAATGAAGGTCCTGAAAGCTGGACTCCATCCATGACATTAAGGTCAACTCTACTTTGAGGGGGCAGCTCTTCCCCAGTTGTATTTTGAGTGCCTTCCAACCTGAGGGGCTCGTCTTCCAGCACTACATCAGACTATTCATAAGGTTTCCACTAGCAAATATTTTTAGAAGTAGACTGCCAGGTCCTTCTTCCAAGTCTGTGTGAATCTGGAAGTGAAGCCACCAACTAATAGGTTCTTGCCCAGCAGACTAGCAAATTGAAGTCAGAACAGAAAGGTTTATTCACAGTTTGCAAACTGGGGGGCAGGCAGGGTCTCATGACCTAAGGCTGCCAGTTTCCTGAATTAAGACAGATTTGCTTTTATAGGGTGCGACATACATATTCATGAACAGTGAGGGAAGGATCTTCAGTCCTGCCACGCGCAGTCCACATAATTTTTGTGAATGAGTTTTTGCACACGGCTCTAAAAATTCTAAAAATACTGCACACAGCCCTAAAAAAATGGCAACGGCTCGATACTGCCACCCCAAGAAAGTCCTATGGGGATAAATTTGGAGGTGATGTGCCTGCTCCTCCGCCTCCTACCAGGAGAAGGGAGGAAACCTGGTGAATCAACCAATCATGGTGAGGTGTTGTGAAAGCTGCAACAAAAATGTAACAAGAGTAGACTTTTCTGAAAAACAACAATTATGGGATGGTCAATAACCCTCAGAAGCTCTGTTGAAATCTGCCTACAATGGGTGACCCTGGCGGTATTTGAAATGGCATAGCTTTCAACATCACAGCAACGCACACGCCACCACAGTGTGACAAACTGACAGACGTGTGGGGAGAGTCGCCCTGGTATGGGCATATTACGCACTCTGGGAGGCCCTGCCACAGAGAGAGCTTATGTCTTGGCTGAGCCCACTGAGGCCCACGTTGATTTGACCACACCACCTGCCTTGTTTTTTTAATCACATGGCCCTTATTGAGAGTTTCTGGGACACTCTGGGTAACAGTCTGTCTCTCATTTTCATTGACCAAATATGGTGTCCTTTTCTAGCGATTGATCTTTCCTGATGACGTGTCCAAAGTAAGCGAACCAAAATCTCGACATCTTCACATTTAAGGAACTTTCTGGTTGTATTTCTTCTAAGACTGATGACGTGCAAAAAGTACTGAGCCGAGTACTTGAGATGAGTGCATATTACGTGCCTGACTGTATGTACAGTATAAAAGGGAAAAACCAAAATAAAGTACAACGTGACTACCTTTGAGTTAACAATTGCCTGCCTAGGATTTCTGCAGAAATATTTGCCCATGGGCAAAGATACCTGTTCAAGGATGTTCAGGACTCAATTATTAGTAACAGGAAAAACCTGAAAACAACTTAAATATCTTTCAGTCGGGGAATGGCTCAGTAAATTACCGCACAAATATGATCGAGGTTTAGACAGCTGTGAAAGAGTGTCTTAGAAAAAACATTCTTGCAACATTGTGACAAAAGTTTTAGAATAGAATCTTTGATTCTGTGTTTGTAAAAACACGACAATAAAACCCTATACATGTTTGTGTGTAGGGAGCTCTGGTGGCGCAGTGGTTAAGCACTCGGCAGCTAACCAAAACGTCAGCGGTTCCAACCCACCCTACTCGGGAGAAAGGTGTGGCAATCTGCTTCCGTAAAGATTTACAGCTTTGAAAACCCCATGTGGGCAGCTTACTCTGTCCTACAGGGCCACTATAAGTCAGAATCGACTCAATGGCAATGGTTATGTTTGTGTGTGTGTGCTTGTATTAGTGTAAAAAATCCGTTGCTGTCAAGTCGATTCTGACTCATAACCACCCTATAGCATAGAGTAGAGCTGCCCCATAGGGTTTCCAAGGCTGTAATCTTTATGGAAACAGACTGCCACATCTTTCTCCTGTGGAGTGGCTAGTGGATTCGAACCACTGACCTTTTGGTTAGCAGCCAAGCACTTAACTACTGTGCCACCAGGGCTCCTTATTCATGTAAAGAGAGTCCCCAAAAGCTACACGTCCTAATGTTAACAGTGGTTTCCCCTGGGGAGTGGGGTTAGGAGGCCCCAGGGGGACATGTACTTTTTACTAAGCGCCTACTGGTGCCTTGGCCTTGTTTTCTAGGGAGCATTTATTGCTTTTTGCAATTCCCAGAAAAATAAAATTCATCGGCATCAGTGGCTGGCACATAGCAGGCGCTCAGTAGGTATTGGTGGAAGGGAGGGATTTGCTGATCTGCCCTGTGTGTGGCGCCTCCCCCATCAGGCTGTTCGATCCCTGCTGGCGGGCTGCCTCGGGTGACCCAGACTGGGCCAGGGTGCCTCACCGGAACTCCAGGCCCTTGAATGTTGCTGGAATGGATGTTTGGGGAGGCTTGAAGCTGGCAGCTACATCTCCCTGGGGGAATAGCTCTAAGGCCAGAGCTCTGTTTGATTGGCCAAAATTTTTATTTGTGGGGAGATGGAAAAAAAATATAAATTCAAAAAATAAAAAAAGCAAGTTAAAGCAATGCGGCCTTCCTTTTGCTCAGTGCACGGGTGAACGGTGGGGCTTCAGGCCGGCTAGCCCACAAAGCAAACAAACGGATAAGCGGGGATGGAAACAGTCACTATTCCCAGCCCCTCCTCCCTGAGCTGTCACTGGCCAGCACAGCCTCCCCGCTCCCTCCCCTTCCAGGCGGCCTGAGACCCTCTCCCCCAGCCCCCTCCCCTCCACCGAAGACTTTTTGAAGTTGATCAATGAAACATGTTTTATGTAAGAGCCCCTATTCCTGAGCGGGGCTCTGCGAAGCCTTCATTAGTTCCACAGAATGAAAGAATGGGCCGATTCAAGGGGGCTGGCTGGGGAGAGAAAAGAGGGAAATTAGAGTTTGGTCTGCTCACTTAAAAAAAAAAAAAAAGGAGTAGGGGGTGGGGTAGAAATTGTGGATTTGCTAAATAAAGCTGCTGGCTGCATTCAGACCCCGCCGGCAAAGCCCCCTCTCAATCCTCTTAGGCCTGACAATATAGGAGCGGCCGGCCTGGCCCGCAGCTCACATTCCACGTCAGGATTGAAGGGCAGTGGGCTGTTTAAATTGCTACTTAGGTTTCCAGCTGTTCTACCAGAGATTTGCCCAACTTAATAGCTCTTTAAGGCTTTAAACAAGAAAATAGCTCTTCTCAGGACTCAAAGGAGCGGCTCTGGTTCGTTCAGATGGCCCCCATTGTCAGGGACTTAAACCCTTCTCTGCACCCCCGAATCCCCCTTCCCGGGAGACTCTATTTATCCTTTTAACATTCTGGTTTCTGGGCCTCCATTCCAAGGGCTTCTTCCTAAGTGCCTATCTTCTGCCTTGAGCACTCCCGCAACACACCTCAAATCAGTAATGAGACCGATAATAATTATCATAACGATTATATTATAATTATGGGCTAACACAATTACCATTATATTATAATTATAATTATAATGATTGCACTCCACTGCTAACCTGAAGGCTGGCAATTGGAATTCACCTGGTGATCTGCTTCCATAAAGATTACAGCCAAGAAAACCCTATGGAGCTCAGCTATCTGTGACACATGGGGTTGGCAGGAGTCAGAATCGACTCCATGGCAATGTTTTTTTTTGTTGTTGTTTAATTTTTGAATATGTGCACTTTTTCTCTCTTAGAATCGCTAAGATTCGCCAAGGCAGAAAGCTTGTAGAGTTTAAACCAAAAAACCAAGCCTGTTGCTGTCCAGTTGATACCGACTCATAGCAAACCTTAGAGGACAGAATAGAACTGTCCAGTAGGGTTTCCAAGGAGTGGCTGGTAGGTTTGAACTTCCGACCTCTTGGTTTGCAGCCAAACTCTTAACCACTGCACCACCAGGGCTCCTTGTAGACTTGAATTCCTGTGTTAGATTGCACCGTCTGTTCTGGGCGGGAGCAGACAGTTGGGGAAGGAAGTCATCAGAGATGGACGGGGAGTGTTGCAGGTGGAGACACTGTGTGGGCAAAGGCTGGAGGTTGGGGAAAGCCCCCAGATAAGGTGTATGTTCCAGGCTCAGTTTGGAATCGAGGCTATGTATCTGGTTAGACCCTAAAGGGAGGCTGAAGCCAGAACCTAGAGACCTCAAACGCCAGAATCAATCAAGCCTTATCTCTGCAGGCGATGGGGAGCCCCGCATCCAAGACAAGAGGAAAGGCAGGTCTAGGCCCAACCTGCCTCCCAGCAGGAAAACATCAAGTTCTCCAACAGAGGAGAAATTGGCTTCACTTTCCTGGACTGCAGCTCAGGAAAGAGACCAAAGATCCTGTTTGCTTCGGTGGGGCCAGGGTGGAGTCCCTGACGTGCCTGCCTCTCTGGAGCCTGTGAGGCCAAGAGTTGGCAGGGATTAGTGGTTCAGTGGTAGGATTCTCGGCTTCCTCGCCGGAGACCTAGGTTTCATTCCCAGCCAAGGCACTTCGCACACAGCCATCCCTCGCGTGTCAGCAGAGGTTTGCGTGTTGCCATGATGTTGAACAGGTTTCAGCAGAGCTTCCAGACTAAGATGGACTAGCAACCCACGTCCAGAAACCAGTCACTGAAAACCCTGTGGATCATAGCAGTCCGATCTGAGAGCAATCAGGGTGGCAGGACACGGCAACATTTTAGTGGCATCACTAGGGTTGCTGTCACTGAGCGCGGTAACTCATGGTGTCACCCCCCCATGCTTATTACCACAGTATTGTAGCCCAAACACCAGAAAATTTTACAAAACCTGTAACTATAGAAACACGGGCAGCAACGAAAGTAACATTGTTGCCTGTAGCGCTGCAGAAGAGACCACGTGATTCTAAGCATTGTTCTAACTGGGTAATAATGACAGTTCTGACTGGAGGGCATTAGAAGGCTCAAAAAGTAAATTAGCATAGAGTTTTCACCTTGAAGGTATATTCCTACAAGAAAGCTGGGCTTGCGAAAAATATTTTTGTTGCTGTAACTATTGGGATACTTTTGTAAAAAATAATAAATTTCTGCTGAAACACTGCACAAACATCTTATAGACAGTCATTTTGGTGTCTCTCCCTCTGACAGTGTCACCTGGTGTGGTCTGCACCCCCTGCCTCCCCCTGGGGATGTAACTGCAGCGTTTAGTTCTATTGTGCATGGGGTCACCAAATTGATGGCAGCTAAGGACAACCTCCCACCCGCCCCTGTGGCCCCAGACACTCAAAAATACAACAGACCCACTTTTCTCTGTCATTTGATATGTAGTTTTCATTCACGTCAATCTATTTAGTTCCATTTATTTTACTAATGGGGAAACTGAGGCCCAGAACAGGGAAGGGCTATGTTGAGGGTGGCACAGCAGGTAAACACCAAAGGCAGAACTAAGAAATGTTTCTCACATCTGTACCACACCTTGCAGCTTGCATTCATTCCCACCCCCCTCCCCCCTATCTTTTTAAAAACATCCTTAACAATTAAAACAATCAAAGTAATCATTCCTGGCACTGGGGAAGGTATACAACACAAACACCCCCACTGCCAGTGAGTCAATTACATACAATCTCTCAAAGTGTAAACTGCTGTAATACTGTGAGAAGGCAGTTTGGCAATATCTATCAAGATTTTTAATGCAAACATCCATTTACCTAGCAATTCCATTGCCAGGAATTTTTCCTACGGACAAATTTACATACATATACAAAGATGTATGTACAAGGAGGTTTATCACAGTCCTGCTTTTCATACCTAATTTAAAAAAAAGACCTAAATGTCTGTAATAGGACTGGTTAGGTACATTTTGCTATATTCCCATAAGGAGTATTATACAGCCATGAAAAGGAGTGAAGTAGAACAGTTTACATACCCACTAACTGTGTGTGAGAGCCGCTGTTTCCCCGTAAGTGTGGGTATTTTCAAACTTAAACATCTTTGCCAATTTGATGGGTAAAGAAAAAAAATCTTATTGATTTTACTTACATTTCTTAACTACGAGTGAGGGTAAACATTTTTCAGATGACTATTGCCTGTTTTCTTTTTCTGGGAATTTCCTTTTCAACAATAGCTTTTGCTAATTTTCATGTTAGTTTTTTTTTTTTTAATAGTATTTTATTGTGTTTAAGGTGAAAGTTTACACAGCAAATTAGGTTCTCATTTAGCAATTTCACACAAATTATTCAGCGATGTTGGCTACATGTTTTCACTATGTGTCAGCATTCTCATTCTGTCTGTCTGGTTGTTCCATTTCCAGTGTTCTAGTTTCCCTGCCCCTTACCTTCAGAGTAATTTTTGACCATTTGGTCTCATATAGTAGATGATTTTTTTAAAGAAGTTCATTACTTACAGGTGACATTCTTTATTATATGAGCCAATCTGTTATTTAGCTAAAAAGTTAACTCAAGGGGTAATTTCAGTTTAAATTTTAAAGTATATCTCAGGGCAATAGTCTTGGGGAGTCCACTAGTCTCAACTGGTCCAGTAAGTCCAGACTTTTTAAGAATTTGAATTCTGTCCCACATTCTTCTCCCATTCTATCAGGACCCATCTATCGTAGCTCTGATCAGAACGGTTGGTAGTGGGCAGTAGTGGTAGCTGGGCACCATCTAGTTCATCTGGCCTCTGTAGATGAGGCCATGGTTCGTGCAGACTATTAGTTCTGTAGACTTTCTTTTCTAAGTCTTTGGTTTCCCTCTTTCTCTTTTGTTCTGGACTCATGGAAACCAATAGTTGCCACTTTCACAGCGGCTCGCAAGCTTTTAAGACCCCAGACACTACTCACCATATTGGGTTGTAGAACATACACTTTATGAACTATATTATGGCAATTAACTGAGCTGCCTATGAGATGATGGTCCTAAGCCTTCAAACTCAGAAAACCAGTCTTGAGGGGTGTTTGGTTATGTCTAAGATTATGTTAGGTTTTAAGTCTTTTTCTCATTGACTTGTGTGAGCATTTTATAGGTTAAGACAATCCTATGAAATATCTTTTGTTATTTAGCTTTTTCCTTGACCTTGCTTATACTTTTTTTTCACTTAGACATTTAAAATTTTGATACAGTCAAATTTTTTTTTTTTAACTTTGAATTTTTGGTACAAAAATGCTTTATAAATAGTTGTTAGTTTTCCTTCCCTTTTTGATTTCTTCAATCATTTTAAAGTGTTGAAGGGTCCCATTTCTTCTGGGATCTGGTCAATATTCACTTATATTTCTGGCCAGTCTTTCTAGGATTTGATTTTTTAAAAATATATAATTTATTTCTCAGTATAAGAATTTAAACTTCTGTTTTTTCTAATGTGCTGTCCGAACTTTATTTATTTGACATTCCTCTCCCTTGTTCATTATCACGTATTAAATTATTTTGTGTAGAAAAGCTTGTTCCTCTGCCCTCCATTTATCATCTATTTTTAATATCAGAGCGGGCTTATTCTTCACCTTTTTCAAAATATTCTATGGGTTTCTCACCCATTGATTTCCCCCAGTGAATTTTATTATGGCCTCTGGGTTCTGTATCCTGCTTAGTAAGATCTTTCTTTTCCAAGATTATAAATACATTCACCTATGTTTTCTTTGAGACTTTTCACGGTTCAATTCTTTTGTTTAAATATTAAACCCGTATGGCATTTATCTTGGTATAAGAGGTGAGGTAGGGGTTCAGCTTTATCTGTTCTAGATGATTACCTATCCAGTTATCTCAGCGTTATGCTTTGAATAAGACATCATTTCTCTCTGGCGTGAAATGCATCTGTTTTTTTTTCCCACCTTCACATGCTGAATTCCCACATCTGTTTCCGCAAGATCTGCATTCTGGTCTAGACTGAGCTGTCTTTCTTCTCCAGTACTAAACTTTTGAAATCATTGCACTTTAATAGTACATTTCAACGTCTGCTGGAGCCAGCCCTCCTTCACTGCTTTTGTTTTTCATCAGTATTTTCCTGGCTAGTCTCACATGAGGAGCCCTGGTGGCCCAGTGGTTAACTGCTCAGCTGCTAAGCAAAAGGCTGGCAGTTCAAACACACCACCATCTCTGCTGGAGAAAGACGTGGCAGTCTGCTTCCGTAAAGACGACAGCCTTGGAAACCCGATAGGACAGCTCTACACTGTCCTATAGGGTCACTATGAGTCAGAACTGACTCGATGTCAATGGGTTTGATTTGGTCAATCTCACATGTTTATTTTTCTACATGAAATTTGGTATCATTTTGTCAAGTTCCAAAAATTAAAAGAAAATAAAAACTCTGTTGGTTTAGGGCTTTTCTTCCCAGTGAGCTTGTAGTTGTTGTTAGGTGCCATCGGGTCAGTTCCGACTCATAGCAACCCCATGTACAACAGGAAGAAACACTGCCCGGTCCTGCGCCATCCCCACAATCATTCTTATGCTTGAGCTGTTTGTTGCAGTCACTGTGTCAATCCATCTTGTTGAAGGTTTTCCTCTTTTTCACTGACTCTCTGCTTTACCAAGCATGATGCCCTTCTCCAAGGACTCATCCCTCCGGACAATGTGTCCAAAGTATGTGAGAAGAACTCTTGGCCTTCTTGCTTCTAAGGAGCATTCTGGCTGGATTTCTTCCAAGACAGATTTGTTTGTTCTTCTGGTAGTCCATGGTAATTCAATATTCTTCATCAACACCATAATAATCCAAGAAGCTTGACTATATGGACAAGAGCAAGCATCAGGATTGGAGGAAGACACATTAACCACTTGCAATATGCATATGACACAACCTTTCTTGCTGAAAGTGAAGAGGACTTGAAGGTCCTGCTGATGAAGATCAAAGACTACAGCCTTCAGTATGGATTTCACCTCATGGTTTGTGATCAGCTGCTAACCTAAAGGCTGGCGGTTTGAACGCACTCAGTATTGCTTCAGAAGAAAAGGTCTGGTGATGAGCTGCTTCCATTAAGATTACAGCCAAGAAAATCCAATGGAGCACAGTTCTATAAAACACGGGGTCACCATGAGTCAAAATCAATTTGGTGGCAACTGACAATACCACCACCACCTAGGACTGGGTTTGCTGGATCGTATGGTAGTTCTAGGTTGACCTCTTTGAGGAATTGCCAAACCGTTCATCACAATAGCTGTACTAAACTGATTTTTAAAAATTGGCTACTCCTTCCATTGTTTCTTGCCAAGTGAAGACAACTTCGTCATATATTACAATATTATTTAACGTTCTTTTATGTGAAAACCTTCTCCCCGTTCTCCCTTTGGTTTCATTCGTTTGCCTCCTCTGTCGTCTGATCAGCGGGGTTTGATCATCTATTTTAACATCTGAGAGGGCTGATTCCTCATGTTTCTCAAAATAGTCTTTGGATGTCTCACTCATTTATTTCCCAAAATACCCAGCCTACATGATTCATTTGGCCCTCACAGGAAGTATTAATGCCACTAGGTGAGAGGCTGCTCAGGCTGAGAGAAGAGACTAGAAAATGCTGTTGTTAAGTTGATTCCGACTCTTGGCAACACCATGTGACAGAGTAGAACTGCTCCAGAGGGTTTTGTGGGCTGTAACCTTTACAAAAGCAGATGTCTGGATCTTTCTCCCTTGGAGCAGCTGGGTGGGTTTGAACCTACAATCTTTCAGTCAGCAGCACAAGGCTTAGACATTTGTGCCACTAGGGCTCCTAGGCTAGACGACCCACGATTATTACAGCTAGGAGGGAAAGCAGTGCTCCTCCAGGACCTGAAATCGCCCCGCTAGGGGAAGGGAATCACTTTATTCAGCAGCAACTTTAGTTGTTGAGTTTGAGATGAAGAGGAAGAGGCGTGTGTTGTATGTGTGTATGCTGCAACACCCGATACTCAAATGACCTGCTGTGGTCTGTGAGTCATCTTTGGGTGGTTCAGACAGTTTGCACTCAACTACTAACCTAAAGGTTGGCTGTTCAAACCCACCCAGCAGCTCTGAGAAGGAAAAGACCTGGTGGTCTGCTCCCATAAAGATTACGGTCAAGAAAGCCCAATGAAGCAGTTCTACTCTGTAACACACGGGGTCGCTGTGAGCAGGAATCTACTTGACCACATCAGGTTTGGTGCTTTTTGGTTTTGATCTGTGAATCAGTGTGGAGGGAATTCGGGGGAAGGGGCAGGAGCAAGGAGTCCCGTCTGGGCTGGGGTGATGCAACAAAGAGAAGGACCATGGAATGGGAGGTGGACGGAGGGCCCCCCACATCCCTAAGCAGCCCTGCTGGATAGACTCTACTGTGGCTCTGTGATCTCAGGTGCTGAGCGGGTCTCCTGAAGGTCTGGTGAGTCAGTGCCCAGACTTCAGCATGTGTGAGGACAGCCCTTGGTAGCCCAGCTCCTTTTAGGGAGCTCTAGTCTGGGATGAGGGGCCTGGAGGAGGTAGAGGAGCAGCCAGAGCGGGCGGGGGGGGGGGCGGATATCTCATTTGCGATTGACTTCAATGTGTCAATCCCAGCAGCCCCTGAATGAGCAGGAAGATTGGCACAGATGGGGTCAGGCAGCAGAGAGTTCCCTGGTGGGATTTTCAACCAATCTGGGGCCATAACTCACATGGGGGAAATGGTCCCCGATGGTGCTCGAGAGCCCAGAGGTGTCTACCAGGTCACAGGCAGAGGCGTGAGGAGAAACAAAAAATAAAACAACATCTCCCCACCCCCAGGTTCCTGCCTGGCAGACCAGGCCTGCAAGCTCTGTCTCACATCAAGGGGACAGTGTTTATTTCTTTTCTTTATTTTTAGCTTTTATTTTTATAAAGTGTATACAGACAAATAGTGCTACAAGGTTTGTTAAACAAAACAGGAGGGACTAGTCCCTAAAGAAGGACATCATGCTTAGTAAAGCAGAAGGTCATCAAACAAGAGGAAGCCCCTCAATGAGATGGACTGACACAGTGGTTGCAACAATGGCGTCGCAAGGGTTGTGAGGATGATGCAGGACCAGGCTTGAAGGCACTTAACAACAACTTTTTTTTTTTTTATTAACTTTTATTAAGCTTCAAGTGAACGTTTACAAATCCAATCAGTCTGTCACATATAAGTTTACATACATCTTACTCCGTACTCCCACCTGCTCTTCCCCTATTGAGTCAGCCCTTTCAGTCTCTCCTTTCGTGACAATTTTGCCAGCTTCCCTCTCTCTCTATCCTCCCATCCCCCCTCCAGACAAGAGTTGCCAACACACTCTCAAGTGTCCACCTGATATAATTAGTTCACTCTTCATCAGCGTCTCTCTCCCACCCGCTGACCAGTCCCTTTCATGTCTGATGAGTTGTCTTCGGGGATGGTTCCTGTCCTGTGCCAACAGAAGGTCTGGGGAGCATGGCCGCCGGATTCCTCTAGTCTCAGTCAGACCATTAAGTTTGGTCTTCTTATGAGAATTTGGGGTCTGTATCCCACTGATCTCCTGCTCCCTCAGGGGTTCTCTGCTGTGCTCCCTGTCAGGGCAGTCATCGATTGTGGCCGGGCACCAACTAGTTCTTCTGGTCTCAGGATGATGTAGGTCTCTGGTTCATGTGGCCCTTTCTGTCTCTTGGGCTCCTAGTTGTCGACAACAACGTTTTTTTAATTCCCTTTATCAAGTTAAGTTAGCTCCTTTCAACTCCAATTGTACAAAGAACTTTTATAATGAAAGGATGGTGAATTTTATTGAACAATTTTTTTATCTATTGAAATGATTAGTTTTTTCTCTTTAAACTGTCATTGTGATGAATTGTGTTAATTGATTTCCTAATCATAAGCCAATCTTGCGTTCCTAAAACAAGTCCAAATTCATCGTGACGTATTATGTTTTTCAGTCATTATTGCTGAATTCACTGTGCTAGTATCTGTAAAGAATTTTTGCGTCTATGTTCATGAGTGAGATTAACTTGTAGGTTTTCCTTGTACTATTCCTACCTGATTTTTTATCAACCTTATACTAGCCCGTTAAAGTAAATAGGGGGTGTTGGCTGTGTTTCTCCAATCTGGAGTAGAAATTTGGCTAAAACTGAAGTTATCTGTTCTTCAAATGTTCAGAATTTACCTCTAAAGCCATCTGGAACTAATGTTTTCTTTATGGGAAGATTTTCAACTATTCATTTGACTTATGTAATAATTATAAGCCCATTCAGGTTTTCTATTTCTTCTTGAGTCAGTTTTGATAAATAGCTTTTTTCTAGTAATGTGTCAGTCCCATTTAAGACTTCAAATGTATTTTTTTTCTATTACCCATTAAATCTGTGCAGCGTCTATAATTATGTCCCTTCTTTTATTCCTGATATTGATTATTTATGCTTACTCTTTTATGTTGGTTAATCTTGTAGGGGATGTGTCTATTATTTTAACCTTTTCAAAGAATCATCTTTTACCTTTGGTCATCTTCTCTACTATATGTTTTCTATTTCATTAATTTCTGCTCTATCTTCATTATTTTATTTCTTCTCCTGTCTTTGGGTTTCTTCTACTGTTCTTATAACTTTTTAAGTTGAGTGCTTAGCTCATTAATCTTGAACATTTCTTATTTGCTCGTATAAGCATCTAAGATTATAAACTCTCCTTTAAGTACTGCTTTGGTTGCATCTCACCTGTCTTGATACAAATATTTTTGTTATTGGTTAGTTCTAAGTACTTTCTAATTTATTTATTCATTTATTTTTGGGCCTGTGGGCTGCTTAGATGTCTGTTCTTAAACTTCTGAAAGTATGAGATTTTTCTTCAAGAATGAAAGACTTATTTCCCCAGCTGCCAGGAGTGCTGGTGGAAGGTGGCTGCCCTCAGCTGTCTGACCTTTTTTAGGATTGCTTTGTCCAATGCCATGGCTCCTTTAATGGGCAGCTTGGATCCAGTGACTGACTAATAACGGATATAAAGACTGAAAGGCCCAGCTCCCCACTGCAACTCAGGGCAACTCTGAAAAACCACTCCAGCTCCAGAGCACCCCACGGAGTTGGCTGAGGCTTCCATTGGTACTGCATTGCACCTCAGCTTCTCCCTTTGTGCAAACCTTCTTCCTTTCCCCTCCCTTCCAAGGGTGCTGATTCTGAGAGCATTGCCTCATGAGCTTCCTGCACCCTAGTAGCCAACCCGGAGTTGAGTTCCCAACATCAATCTTTGAACTTTGTTGAGGCTACATTTATAGTCTAGCATGTAGTCAATTGTATAAATGTTCTAGATGTTGTTTTAAAAGGATGTTTCACCCAAAGAATCGACTCGACGGCACTGGGTTTTATGTGCTACGTAAGGAGCCCTGGTGGTAAAACAGTTAAGCATTTGGCTGCTGACTGAGAGGTAGGCAGTTGAAACCCACCTAGAGGTTCCATGGGAGGAAGACCTGGCAATCTGCTCCTATAAAGATTACAGCATAGAAAACCCTATGGAGTAGTTCCACTCTGTTACAGGGGGTCGCTAGGAGTCGGAATTGACTCGACGGAACCCGATAACATATGCCACATGTATTGATTAGATTAAACTTGTAATCGTGTTCCTCATACCTTCTGTATCTTCACTGATTTTGGCTGCTTCATCTATCAATTACTAAGGAAGACCGCCTAAAAAATTCCATTATGAAAGTGGATCTGTCTATCCTCCTTATGGTTCTGTTAATTTCTGCTGTATATTTTGCCACTATGCTATTGGTTGTGTACAAATTGAGAAATGTTATCTTTTTCCTGTGAATTGAACTTTTTTTTATCATTAACTAATGACCATTTTATCTCTCCTAATGCCCTTCTGCCTTGTTGTTGTTGTTTTTAGGTGCTGTTGAACGGGTTCTGACTAATAACTACTGTATGTAGAACAGAACAAAACACTGCCTGGTCTTACCCCATCCTCACAATTGTTGTTACGTTTGAACCCATTGTCGCAGCCACTGTGTCAATCCATTCGGTAGAGGGTCTTCCTCTTTTTCCCCGACCCTCTGTCTGACCAATCATGATGTCCTTCTCCAGGGACTGGTCCCTCCATGGTAACATGCCCAAAGTACACGAGACGATGTACTTTGGCTGTGCTTCTAACAGAGTTGTTCATTCTTCTGGCAGTCCATGGTAGAGTCAATATCTTTGCCAACACCGTAGTTCAAAGGCATCAGTTCTTATTCGGTCTTCCTTACTCATTACCCAGCTTTCCCATGCATACGAAGCAATTGCCTTAGCAGCTACAGCAGCTTTCTTTTAGTTACTGTTTGCCTAACATATTTTTTTCTATCCTTTGACTTTCAGTAGTCTTGTGTCCTTATATTTGAGGTACAACTCTTATAATTCACGCATAATCTCAATTTTTGAAAATCTAGTCTGACAATCATCTTTTAACTGAAGAGTTTAGTGCTTTTACATATGTTACTAATAACTTATATGTTTAGATTAATTTCTACAATCTTGTATTTTCTATTTATGCTACTTCTATCCTCAGCCCTTTTTCTTGCCTTCTTTTGAATCATTTGAGGTTTTTCTTTTCTTTTTCTATCCCATTTTTTCTTTCTAATTGTTTAGAATTTATGAACTCCATGACTAGCCTTTTAACGCGTACCCTAGATATTTTTTTTTAACACTAAGTGCTCAGCTAATAAAGCCTAAACTTAATCAATATATTAAACCTCCTTCCAAATAATTAAAGGGATTTGAAAAATCTAATTTTGACTCTCCCCTCCCAAATTATATGGCATTTTTGTCCAGTATTTTATTTCTAGCTTGTTTTTTTTCCAACCACAAATTAGACCTTATTATTGTGGAGTCACATAGTCCATGTTTGCTTAGTTTTCCCCCAAATATTTACTCATGCCTTTGCCCACTATTCCTTCTTACACGTCTAGTCTATCCTCTGGAATAATTTTTATTCTGTCTGAAGTGTATTACATTTAGAATTTTCTTTAGTGAGTGTATTTTGGTGGTTAAAGCTCACATTCTTTCTTTATCTGAATGTCTTTATTTCACCTTCGTTCTTAAAGGATGGTATAGACCTCTATGTTGACAGTTTTTTTCTCAGCACATTGAAGATATAATTCCACTCTCTTCTAGCTTCCGTGGATGATAGTGAAAAGTTAGCTATCCAACTAATTACTGATACTTTGCAGATAATCTTTTCGTTCTGATGCTTTTAACATTTCTTCTTTGAGGTTCTGCAATTTGGCTATGAGTCCAGATGTAAATTTTTTCTTATTTACCTTGCTTGGGATTCATGGATCTGAGGTTTGGTATCTACAACAAATCAAGAAAATTATCAGCTGTTATCTCTGAATATAAGTACATTAGACCCTCTCACTTTATCCTTCTGGGTAATTCAGTTGGCTCTATTTTCTCGTTTACAAATCCTCTGTTTGGCTGTATCTAATCTGCTGTTCAGCCTGTTCACTGAGTTTTACATTTCAAGTATATATTTTCCTTTTCTATATGTTTTGTTTGATTTTTTAGAAATCTGGTTTTTCTTTACAGTATCATATTCACTGCTCATATCTTCAAGCTTGTCTTCTATTTTTTCTAAACACAAAATTATTGTTTTAAATTTGTTTGTATTCTGCATAAGATCACTTCAAATCTGAAGGCTTTTAGGGTTTCTTTTTACCATCTCTCGTTTCTGCTGGTCCTTCCTTCTTTCCTTGTGAAGTTGATAGGGTTTTGTTTGTTTGTTTTTTCACTGTAAGCTGTTCATTTTCTTTGTAACTTTACTTGTGGAAATTATATAAGGCTTACAAAAAAAAAAAAAAAGGCTTACACTCTAGTTTAATTCCTCTAGTGAGGTTTAGAGTTTGCTTCTACGAGTTGACTGAGGGCACTATCAAGCAGGAGCTGTTTTAAATTCCATACTTGAGTTTTTGGGGACCACACAGTAGCATGAATTCAAACTGAAAATCGTATGAGGTCCAGCTTGTGATTACAGATTTTCAAGGGAATTTTTTTTTTTTTTCTTCTCAACCCAAAAGGTCAAGACAGGCAAGTTTCCTCTCTGTTCTTTTCTGCCTTGGGGGATTTACTTCTCATTTTCCCCTACACTCTGAACATAGTTCTTTTAGGTTCTAGCTTGAAGGGATCTCCTCTTAGATTTTTATTGGGCAGAGCCTAGACTTTATCTCCCGCTCCTTGTACTTCATGCAACTACCAAAGCAGAAGCCCAGTGTCTCCCAGGGCTCCTGTCTTCATTTTTTTTTTTTTTTTTTTGGCAGGGGACGGGGGGATTCCATTCTTTTCCTACTTTCACATCAACTCAGCAGTGTGTAAAAAGATTTTTTTTTAATTTTCCAGAATTTTAGTTATTTTATTTGGGAGAGTCATTCCAGGTAATCTAATCTGGCAGATTGCCAGAGATAGAAGTTCTAAGAACTTTCTAGAGCCTGTTTTGGCCTTTAGCCTAGTGTTCTTTTTGAACACCCCACAGCATGCTCTAATTATACGTGTGTGTTTTCTTTGTTTTTGCTTTTGTGCCATGTTTGCCTCCAAACAATGGGCTTCTCCACGACAAGGAGCAGGAGAAGCTCAGTGTTCTTAGTCCTGATGTGGCGCCATGAAACAATGAAGGCATTTGAGAAAAGTGTGGAGAGAGTGGAACAAATCAATGAATGAATCCTCATTATAACATATAACCTGCCTTATCTGCACAATTTATGAATTTCAAGTACAGCCAGCGCCCTAGGCTTATGGTCTCTCTCCTAGATGTTGAAGAAAGAAAGGCATTTGTGCAGGGTATTTGCACGTCAACAGCTTTTAATCATGGCTTCACCTCTGTACTCAGGGGCACATTGCAACCAGAATATGGTCAACAGAAAGCTTCAACACTGGCCGGTAAGAGAAGTTTCAAGGTCACAAAATGAAATTACTTCTTTCCAGTTGGAACCATACCAACCAAATTTGGGGCCTGTGTATTTTAGCAGTCCTAACCATAAGGTCTACCAAGAGGCATCAAGAGCCTGGCGGAGAATGAGCTGGTCTGTTTGACGGTGCACGGATGCCTCAACCCTCCTCTTTCTTAAAATGGAACTAGTCCTGATGCCTAAATATACATGGGTCTTTCAGAACCTTGCTCTTTCTGCCACCTACCTTCACACTTCGGACTCAAGGGGGAAAAATAACCCACCAGCAATTCACCTTCTTCAAGGACTGCCGGCAAGCTTATACATACATACATATATATATATATATATATATATATATTTTTTTTTTTTTTTTTTTTTTCACAGCTGAGTTATTTCTGATCTTGGTCTTGGCAAAAAGAAATATAAAGCAACAGTGACTGGGAGACATTTGGAAACTGTGCCAAGCCAAACAGCGTCTAAAAGCCTACGTCTGATCCAGCCAACCTTGTGAAAATGTGTTTTAACTTTACAAAAAAAAAAACACCTTAAGACATTCACAATGTAAAACCAGTGAAAATGAGGGTCAGAAAGGAAATACTCAGGAGCTATAACTTGAGAAGCCTTCTCAGCCCCTGAACACATGGCTTTGCGCTCCTACCCTGAGGGCTTGTGAAGAATCACAAAACGTTGGAGCTAAGCAGCCCCAGAGGCTCCCTGTGACAGCAACGCTCAGAGGTGAAAGTCAAGTTTGTGAGTCAGACAGAACTGGGTTTTAGGCTTCCCCCACCTCTTCTCAGCTGTGTGACCTTGGGAAAGTCACTTAATCTGAGCCTCCACTTTCTGAACTGTAAAACAGGGATGATGATGATAAACCTACCTCCTACAGTTGTGGTAACGATCAAATAAAATAACATCTGTAGTTACACATAATTATAGTGTTTAGCTACTTCCCAGCGCTTGCCAAGTGCTCACTCTATGATATTTGCTGCGTTTGTGTTGTTGGATCGATGCCTATGAGATGATGATGATGATGAGAAAGATGTTGATCGCGGTGGTAATGATGGCGATCTTCATCATTGATCGTGAGGTGATGATGAAGGTCATGATGATGAAGAAAGAGGAGGAAGAAGAACTGTAAAGAAGAAAACACGGAGAATAAGCAGGATGAAGAGGAAAAGCCTGGGAAAGAGAAGTGACTACAGTCACAAAAAACAGTCAATGGTGGAAGCCAGATTCTAGCCCAGCTCTCCTGATCTCCAATCCTATATTCTTTCTACTAATGACCGTTATTGCTGTGGCAATCTTACTCTTAGTATTCTTAACTACAGACACCTCTAGTGTGGTTTAATGTTCCCTGCGTACTGCCACACACATCTTCTTGCTTCCGTTTCACATCAACTTGGTGAGGTAATCTGGGTATACCTGTTTTGCAGATGAGGAGATGGAGACACAGAAAAATAAAATGACTTGCTCAATTCCAGCAGGTCAGTAGCAGACCTGGGATTTGAACTCAATCTTCTGGACTGAGATACGGTGCTTCCTTTACCACCTTATGACTCCTTTTGGTAAGGTCAACCTCGCTTTTCTCTTTAACGCATCAAACCAGTATTTACTACAGCTGCTTCCTCCTTGGAAATGACTTGAACCTGCTCCTTTTCCAGAAGAAGGTCACAGGCTAGCGGGCCAGGCAGACATTTAAAGAAATAAACAAGGGCTTCCAGTAGAGGGAACAGATTCAACACCCGCTTCTCCTCGTGCTTCCTCCTCAAACCAAACCAACCGCCCTCGATCCCTCCTGACTCATGGTGACTCCTGACTCATGGTGACCCCTTGTGTGCAGAGTAGAACTGCCCCACAGGCTTTCAAGACTGTGGCCTTTTCAGAAGCAGATCACCAGGCCTTTCTTTTGAAGCACCTCTGGGTGGGTTTGAACTGCCAACCTGTTTGTTAGTAGTTGAGTGCTTAACTGATTGTACCACCTAGGGACTCCATGCTTCCTTCCCCAAACCTGCTAAAAAGACAATAAAGGGACTTCTCACAAAGCCATAAACTCAGAAGAATGGAGAGGGTGGGAGTGGAGATGGAGGACTCAAACTTAGGAAGCTGTAAAACAGATGGACTGACTGTCAGTGGGGCCACTGAACCCTAAGCTGAGGGTGAGGAAAGTTAGACCCTACCCAACTTACATCATGGACCCCCAAAAGGCTTGGGGATGGGCTGTTCCAGGCGCCTCTGGAAGTGGATGTGAACAGGGCTTGACTAAAACGAGGAGGTCTGGTTGATCACCTGTTTAAGAAACCGTTAAAAACCCAGAGTTTTCTTCCCAACTCCAGGCCACCAAGCGAGCCATCCCCACAAGTTCTCCCTGGAGCAGGCAGAGGGTTTATACTCTGAGAGGTGAGACAGGTGCACATGAAGCCCAGCAGAGGACTGGAAATACCATTCTGGGTTTACGATTATGGGACCCTGGGAAGCCCAGACTTTTCCTCCCACTTGTGTCCTAGAAGGTTCCTGTGTGGCGAAAATGGCTTGTGCTCATCTACTAACCTAAAGAAAACCCTGGTGGCCATAGTGGTTAAGAGCTATGGCTGCTAACCAAAAGGCTGGCAGTTCGAATCCACCAGATGCTTCTTGGAAACTCTATGGGGCAGTTCTACCCTGTCCTTAGGGTCGCTACGTGTTGGAATCAACTCCATGCAATGGGTTTGGTTCAAACCCACCCAGTGGTGCCACAGAAGAAAATCCTGGTGATCTGCTTCAGTAAAGATTATAGTCAAGAAAACCCTATGGAGCAGCTCTATTCTGTAACACACAGGGTTGCGATGAGTGGGAATCAACTCAATGGTAAGGAGTTTTTCGTGTCCTAGAACACTAACAGCCAGGCCTTCGACCTCCAGGCAAGAGACTAGAAGAGCTTTCTCTGGGAGATCTAACAAGGTCAGGGAAAAGATCTTTAAATATGGAAATTAGCAATTCCCAAACTAAACATCCTGGCCAAGTGATTCTTGGGGAAGCCAACATTGCCAGACCCCACCCACACACTCAGAAAGGCAAATCAGCTTAGTCCCTGTGAGCAGACTGCCAAGGATGACCAGACATGAAGAAGAGCAGCGCACGTGAAAGGTGAAGCCAAACAAACAACAATCGGAGAAAAGCAGCTTGGAGGAAACAAAGACTCTTTGGAGGGAGAGGAAAAAAAATTAAATAAGGCTTTCATTGACATTCTTAGAGAAAGAAGACATTGTACCCATGACTCAAGAACAGGACCCTATAAAAAATAAACATTCAGAGAATAAAAAAAGAGCCCTTGGAAATTTAAAAAATAGCAGAGATTTTAAAAATTCAGTAGAAGAGTTGGAAGATAAATTTGAGGAAATATCCTTGGAAGCAGAGGAAAAGAACAGAGATGGAAAATAGGAGGAAAAAAAAAAGGAATACTCCAAGACGTCTGATGTCCAATTAACAGAAGTTTCAGAAAGACAGAGAAGATAAAACTTAAAAAGGAAGGAAGGAATTCATCAACAATTTGAGGTAGCGTTCAGAAAGAAAGACCTAAGTTTAGAGATCGCAAGGGCCCACTAAGTGCCCTCTATGGTACCTAAAAAGAGACCCATTCCAGGGCACATCATCGTGAAGCTTGAGATACTGGGACAAAGAGGAGACCCCACAAGCTTCCAGGGAGAGGAAAAGGGTCATACATGAGGATCAGGAGTAGCTTTGGACTTCTTGACAGGAACACTGGCAGCTAGCAGCCGTGGGAGTCAGGCCTGTGAAATGCTGAAGGAAAAGTATTTCCAACCTAGATTTTTTTTTTTTTACCCAGCTAAGGTATCAGTCAAATGTGAAGATAAATGAAGATTTTTTTTAGACATGCAAAGTCATGACACATTTACTTCCCTTATACCCTTTCTCAGGAGATTACGAGAGTAGACAGTTCACCAGAATGAATGGGCAAACCAAGAAAGAGAAAATTATGTAATACAGGAAACAGTAGAAAGGCAAGGAGAACCCCCAGGGTGCTGGAGAAGGGAGATTCCAGGGTAGAAGCTGTATGCCCAACCTGGGGAGGAACCGGGCACAGATTCCATGGGCAGATGAGGGTGATAGAAGACCTGTTGTTAGCTGCTTTCGAGTTGGCTGTTACTCAGGGCAACCAACATAAGGAAATGTTGCTCGGTCCTGTGCCATCTTCATGATCTTTGATGTTTGAGTCCATGTTGTTGTTGTTAGGTGCTGTCAAGTTGATTCTGACTCATAGTGACCCTATGAACAAGAGAATGAAACACTGCCCAGCCCTGTGCCATCCTCACAGTCTTTAATATGCTTGAGCCCATTGTTGCAGCCACCATGCCAATCCATCTTGTTGAGAGTCTTCCTCTTTTTTGCTGACCCTCTACTTTACCAAGCATGATGTCCTTCTCCAGGGGCTGATCCCTCCTGATAACACGTCCAAAGCATGTGAGATAAAGTGTTGCCATCCTTGCTTCTAAGGAGCATCCTGGTTGTTCTTCTTCCAAGACAGATTTGGTCATTCTTTAGGCAGTTTATGGTATATTCAATATTCTTCACCAACACCATAATTCAAGGTGTCAGTTCTTCTTCGGTCTTCCTTATCCATCGTCCAGCTTTCCCATGCATATGAGGCAATTGAAAATACCAAGGCTTGGGTCAGGTGCACCTTAGTCTTCAAGGTGACATCTTTGCTTTTCAACCCTTTAAAGAGGTCTTTTGCAGCACATTTTCCCAATGCAATGAGCCTTTTGATTTCTTGACTGCAGCTTCCATGACTGTTGGTTGTGGATCCAAGTGAAATGAAATCCTTGACAACTTCAATCTTATCACCGTTTATTATGATGATGTGCATTGGTCCAGTTGTGAGGATTTTTATTCTGTTTATGTTGGGGCATAATCCATACTGAAGGCTGTGGTCTTTGATCTTCATCAGTAAGTGCTTCAAGTCCTCTTCACTTTCAGCAAGCAAGGTTGTATCATCTGCATAACGCAGGTTGTTAATGAGTCTTCCTGCAATGCTGATGTGGCATTCTTTTTCATATAGTCCAGGTTGAGCAAGTGTGGTGAAAGGCTACAACCCTGACGCACACCTTTCCTGGCTTTAGACCACGCAGTATCCCCCTGTTCTGTTTGACTGACTGCCTCTTGATCTATGTGTAGGTTCCTCACCAGCACAATTAAGTGTTCTGGAATTCCCATTCTTAGCAAAGTTATCCATGATTTGTTATGATCCACACAGCCGAATGCCTTCGCATAGTCAATAAAACACAGTTAAACGTCTTTCTGGTATTCTCTGCTTTCAGCCAGCATCCATCTGACATCAGCAATGATATCCCTGGTTCCATAGCCTCTTCTTAATCTGGCTTGAATTTCTAGCAGTTTCTGTTGATGTACTGCTGCAGACACTTTTGAAAGATCTTTAGCAAAATTTTACTTATGTGTGCTATTAACAATATTGTTCAATAATTTCCTAACTCAGCTGGATAACTTTTCTTGGGAATAGGCATAAATATGGATCTCTTCCAGTCGGTTGGTCATGTAGCTGTCTTCCAAATTTCTTCTCATAGAGGCGTGAGCACTTCCAGTGCTGTACCCGTTTGCTGAAACATCTCAGTTGATATCCCATCAATTCCTGGAGCCTTGTTTTTACCCAGTTTCTTCAGTGCAGCCTGAAATTCTTCCTTCAGTACCATCAGTTTTTGATCATATGCTACCTCCTGAAATGGTTGAACCTCAACCAATGATTTTTGGTACAGTGACTCTGTACATTCCTTCCATCTTCTTTTGATGCTTCCTGCGTTGTTCAATATTTTGCCTATAGAATCCTTCAATACTATAATTGCAGGCTTGAGTTTTTTCTGTAGTTCTCTCAGCTTGAGAAATGTTGAGCATGTTCTTCCCTTTTGGTTTTCTATGTCCAGGTCTTTGCACATGTCAATATAATACTTGACTTTGTCTTCTCGAGCTGCTCTTTGAAATCTTCTGCTCAGTTCTTTCACTTCATCATTTCTTCCTTTCACTTTAGCTACTCTGTGTTCAGGAGCAAGTTTCAGGGTCTCTTCTGACATCCATTTTGGTCCATAAAGATTACTGCCAAGAATACCCTATGGAACTGTTCTACTCTGTAGCACATGGGTCACCATGAATCAATCGACTCAAAGGCAACGGGTTTGGTTTTAGTTTTTATACAAGAGAAAATGTTCAGAGATAGCCAAGACTCTCCTGAAGATGAAGAACAAGGTATGGACTTGTTCTACCAATAATAATACAGAAGTATAAAAATTAAGGGAGTAAGATGACACAGTGATTAGGAGCTTGACTGCTAACCAAAAGGCCATCAGTTCGAATCCACCAGCTGATCCTTGGAGATCCTATGGAGCAGTTCTACTCTGTCCTATAGGATTGCTATGAGTTAGAATTGACTCGATGGCAACAGGGTTTTTAAGATGTTGTTACAGAGGCAAATAGACTAATGTAGCTGAATGCGGAGCTCAGAAACAAACCCAAGCATATGTGGAGACTTGACTTATGGCTGAGCTGGCATTTCAAATCACTATTCAATAAATGGCAGTGGAACAATTGGGTTTCCACATAGAAAAAAATGAAATTGGACCCCTGCTTCACACTATACAAGAGCTAACTTACATAAAAAGACAAAGAGGAGAATATCTTTATGACTTGGGTAGAAGAGTAAAGAAAAAGTTGATAAATTTGACTACATTAAAGTTAAGATGTTTAAAAAAAACCCAAAAGATCAGAAAGAGATTAAAAAGACAAGCCACAGAGTAGAAGATGCTCACAACACATATAGCTGACAAAGCCTTATTGTCCAGAATATATAAACAATTCCTGAGCACCAGTAAGAAAATGTAAACAACCTAATACAAAGATGGTAACATAATAATAAGAAATAAGCATTTCAGAGAAGTAGAAGCCCTGTAAACAAATGAAAAGGCCATCAACTTCATTAGAAATCAGGGAAATGGAAACTGAAGCCTTATACATTCACCAATTTGACAAAATTTACAAAGTTTAACAAAACTGAGGATTAGCAAGGATTTGGAATACTGGGAGTTTTCAAACACACTGATGGCGGACAAGTAAACTGGTTCAACCCCTTTGGAAGACATTTGGCATGACCTGGAAAAGCTGAAGATGTCAAGACTCTGTGACCCAGCAATTCTTGCACGTGTGTGCTGGGAGATACGCACAAGTGCTGCTTCCTGATAACCTGAACCGAAACTACCCAAATGTCCATCACCGATGAAATGAACAAATGCAAGCAGAACATTCCCACGATAGAATACTATACAGTGACCACCCTGAGTCAACCACAGCCATGTCCAACAACATGCGGGAGCGTCTAGTGAAAGAATCAAGTCACATAAGGATATTTACGGTATTATTCCACTTCTATAAAGAATTCCATTTCAAAGAAAACCACAGAAACGGTTAACGCAAAATTTACGGTACTGAGAACGTGTAGGGCCAGAACAACGCTCTAATTCTTGATCCGGGTGGTGAGCACCTGGGAGAACATTTGATCATTCCTTAACAGACGTGGTCCATACACTCTTGTATGTATAATGCCGTCACGATTTTAAATACTAAAAATTAATAAATGTAAACCTAGAACCAGCCTCATTTCTTTCAGTGAAAAAAAAAATTTAAAACATAAGAAGGCAGAGAGGAGTCCTTATTGGGCAAGGAGAGGGGCAAAATTATATCTGAGTTTTAAAAATTGGCAATGGCTACACCGCACAAGGAGTATGGAAGCAACAAAAAGTATCTGCAGATGTTGCCAAATGTCCTCCGGGGGCCAAATCTCCCCCTGTGAGCACCGTGAGCCTTTAGCTGTAGGCGAAGGCATGGCCCGCTCTACCCTCAGACGGCGTTCAGCAAACCCTCCCAGGAGCCCCTCAGGGCTGGCTAGTGACCCACTCCCTTCTACTCTCCTAAAACCCCCGTCTGGTTGTTGTAACCTGGGGGTGCTCCTGAATCATTCAACATGCAGAATAGCACCCCTCCAACAAAGACACCCAGCTAGACAGGATGCCAATGGTGGGAGCCCCCAACAATCTCAAAGGCAAAGACCTCCTGAGTAAGTGTGGTGGGAACTGGCAGCCACCCAGCGTTACCAGAGTTTCTGAAATGTCCAAGAAAGCCTAGGAATCTGCATTTGGGGATGAAATCCGATTTTTTTTCACTTTTTTTTTTTAATTCTTGGGTTCATCCAGCCTCGTTGGCTTCAGAAAGTACAGATTATATGAGAATTTGAATCTAGATTTTTTAAAATTGTACTTTAGATTAAGGCTTACAGAGTCAATTAGTTTCTCATGAAACAATTAATGTGCATATTGTTTTGTGACACGCATTGCCAACTCCACAACATGTCAACACTCTCCCGTTTGGACGTTGGGTTCCCCATTTCCATTCGTCCAGCTTTCCTGTCCCCTCCTGCCTTCTCGTCCTTGCCCCTGGGCTGGTGTGCTCATTTAGTCTCATTTTGTTTCGTGGCCCTGTCTGATCTTTGGCTGAAGGGTGAACCTCAGGAATGACTTAAGTACTGAGCTAAAATGGCGTCCGGGGACCATACTCTCAGGGTTTCTCCAGTCTCTGACAGACCAATAAGTCTGGCCTTTCTTTGCGAGTTAGAATTTTGTTCTACATTTCTCTCCAGCTCTGTCCGGGACCCTCTGTTGTGACCCCTGTGAGAGCAGTCGCTGGTGGTAGCTGGGCACCATCTCGTTGTGCTGGACTCAGTCTGTGGTAGTTGTGGCCTATTCATCCTTTGGACTAATCTTTCTCTTGTGTCTCACTTAACGTTTTTAACAACACTGTAAGGATTGAACAAAACTGCAGATTGTTGGTTTGCAACCCCATTTTTATGGGGAAACTGAGGCCCAGAGAGGGACAGGTCACCCAGGTCACACAGCAAGAGACACAGAGCTGGGACTGGAACCTGCCGCCTGCCAGCCCTTAACCCATCCCCGCGTTTTCCTTATGTATTTGTACCAAGGCAGTGGAGGCGGCAAGGCTGAGTCTGGGTCCCAGTCTCAGATCCGAGTGCCCTCAGGCCCCGCACCCTCTCTCCCTGTGCCAACCTTGCCATAGTCTGGGGCTCCAGGCCCGGTGTCTGGTGGCTTACAGGACAGGCGGTGGCACAGCCCAAGGCCTGCAATGCCTGGGATGCTGCTGCCCCCCTGTGGCCAAAATGGGGATGCGCTGGCTATGATAGATGAACCAGTACCTGGGTGCCATTAAGTCAACTCCAGCTCACGGCAACCCCGCGTGTGTCAAGGTAGAACTGTGTTCCACAGGGTTTTCAGAAGGAGATAGCCAGGCCTTTCTCCCGAGGCACCTCTGGGTGGACTTGAACTGCCAGTCTTCTGGTAAGCAGCCAAGCACTTAACCGTTTGCACCAGTCAGGGCCTCCAATACAAAGGGGCTGTGATTTTCCACAAGGACTCAGGGCCCAGGGTCCAGGCTGTTTCCTGATGAACTGACACTGACCTTCCTCCCAGAGCGATGTTTGAATCCAGTGCTGCCTCATATTAACTACGTGACTCCGGGAACATCCCACCTCTATCTGGGCCTCAGCTTCCCCAACCATAAAATGGGTGTAGAAACAGGGTTAAGTGAGATATTGAAGGTAAACCTGCCAGGTATTGTGCACGTTGGTTGATGTGCAGAATGTTTGCGCACCCATTCTCCATTCCACAGTCGAGGGGGGCGGTGGTCATTGTGGGGGGCTGGCCAACGCTCTCCACCAGGGCTAACTCTCCTTGAGCACTGCTGATACTGCACAGGGTCGTCCATCCAGTCCCCCAGACGCTGAGGAGTGGGCGCTGCCACCATCCTCACTTTACAAATAATGAGGCAAGATGCTGGTGGCTGAGCTCCGTCACCTGCCCGAGGGCCCAGAGCCAGCTGCTGTCCAGCTGACTCTACCTCACGGGGACTCCTTTTGTGTCAGAGTAGGACTGCCCTCCAGAGGGCTTTCAGTGGCTGATTTTTTGCAAATGGATTGCCAGGTGTTTCTTCCAAGGTGCCTCTGGGTGGACTTGAACCTTTGACTTTCTGGTTAGCAGCTGAGTACATGAACTGTTTGCCCTACCCAGGGCACACAGGTATAAAATGGCATTGCCAGGGTTGGGAGGGTGATTTGAACCTGTGGTCTAGCCCAGAGTTCCCATGATTTACCCACAGGGGGTTTGGAGACCTGCTCAAGGAGGGGCTGCAGACACAGTGTGGAGGAAAGGGGATCTGGCCCAGTGTCCCTCCTGGCCACAACAGGTCCTATGGGTTGTATCTCTATCCCAAAGGGACATCTGTGAGCTGCGTGTGGCCAAGAGTCCAGTTTGCCTCCACAGTCTGCAAACCACTGTGGTTTTGGTCTTCCATAGATGGGTCACCTTGGGGAAGCTGAGGACGTCCAGACCACTGAGGAGTCTGTCTTCCTCACTGATGACTAGAAGCAGGTGAAGAGGATTCTAACACCAGATGAACCTAGGCCTGAGCATCCAGCTGACCCTCACTGCCCAGGAGGGGAAACTGAGGCCCAGCAAGGGGATAGCAATTCTAGTGGCCCAGGGACAGCCACGCTGTACTGCAGGGCCTCTTTTCTCATGAAGATGGTGGACTCATTTGACAAAAGGGGCTGGTGGGGTGGGACTGTGTTGGAAGACTTGCCCCTTTGGACAGGAGGAGAACACAGATCTTGCAGGGGACCTGGGTCTAACTTCTAGAAGTTTCTGTGGGCAAACCCACTGAAATCCAGAAGGAGCTGCTCCCCAGGGCCTGGCCAGGGAGGGAGTGGGGGCTGTGCCTGTAGCCTGCCAGCCGGTCTTCAGAGATCCCTGCGCCCTCCTGGCCTCCAGAGCCCGGGTCCCAATCTGACCTGGGTCCCAATCTGAGCCCACCTCCTGGCTGTGTGACCTTGAGGAGTCACTCCACCTCCTTGCCTCCCTGTAACACTGAAATCCGTCTTACCTGGGAGTCTCTTGTGGTGACCAGCTGAGATAGCGCTTTGCCCTCCCTGCCCCCTCCCCACCCCCCAAGCACCTTTATACTTGCAATGAAATGGCTCCTTGGGTCACAAGCTGTTTAACCTCTCCTCCTGCCCCCAGAGCCCGCAGGAACCAGGAGTATCTTGTTTGTCAAGGTGTCACCTATGCCTAGGACAGGGACTGGCCCTCTGTGCACGTCTGGGGAGTGAGGGAAAGTCTATAGTGCCTGACACACCTCTGACACGTAAAACCATGCAGGTGTGAAAAACCCCTGAGGCAGCTGTTTGGAGGAATTTGTTGGGGAGAAGGATACTTCACCAGTAAGGGGGTGGGGTGGAGGAGAAGAGCGCTCAGGACACCCCTGCCCTAAGCGCATCCCCAGTCTGGAAGAATCAGAGGCGAGGAGCTGATGTCAGAGCGCACTTCCCACCTGCACCCAGCAGGTGGCGCCCGTCCCCGTCCCCAGTGCTTTGCGATAGGTTGTCGGGGCGCTCGTGCCAGTGTCTTTGCTTTTCAGGGGGACATGAGTTTGTTTCTAGCTCCCCCAGGGAGTAGCGGACCCCTGCTTCTCCTCCCAGGCCCAGATCAGGGGCAGCTCCAGGAGAAAGACATCCCTCCTCGGTGCACTGCCAGAGGTCTAGCTGGGGCAGGTGCTCAAATGTTGTGGCCTGAATGACCAGCTGAATGGGGGCTGAATGGGGGACTCAGGAGAGAAAGAGGAGGACGTGGGGAGGTCAGGAAGTGGGGGGAGCCTTGGTCACATGTTTATTTGTTAAAAATGAATAAATGTGTAATGTTTTTGAGTAGGTGGTACATGCAAGTGATAGGAAGGAAAGAGGGAGGGAGGGAAGGAAGGAAGGAGAGAGAGAAGCAGCGAGGGAGGGAGGAAAAGAAGAGAGAAGAAATCCAAACAGCACAAAAGGGCATAAAGTGAAGACTGTCTCCGTTTTCCACCCCCAGCTCCTCACCTCAGAGGTTCCCTATGGTCCTGCTTCTTGAACATTCTTCCAGAAACGTCTACTCAGATGTGTGTGTGTGTGTGTGTGTGTATGCGCGCACGTGTGGAGGGGCACACAGAGTCTGTTTGCCACAACCGTGAGGGAAGAAATAGCCTTTCCTTGTAAACCCTGAGAGCCAGGACCATTTGGGTCCCATTGGGCAGTTTGTTGGGTGGGAGCAGGGGAGTCCAGCCCTGAGCAGGGGCCTCAAGGGGCTGAGGGCCTCCCGCCAAGTGCATCCTGTGGGAGGGGGCAGGGCTTTGCAGTGTGCAGAGGGTTTTTAATTTCGCACTCAGTATTCGGCTGATCCTCCCATCAGCCCAGGCTGGGTATGATCGCCCCACTGGTACAGATGGAAACTGAGGCCAGAGAGGTCCAGGGACGGCTCTGTATCACACAGCTGGGGACAGAGACCCTGGGATGCAGGGCTGGGGGTCCTGACCGGCTCTCACCCTCTGCAGTGATTTTCTAGCTTGCACATGGTTAGGGAAAGACCTGAGGACTTGAGGGCCCGGCCTGCCTGGCAGTCCACTGCCTGAGGGTGGAGGGGCAGGGGGGCAGACACCGCGCCAGCTGACTGCACTTGTTGTTAGCTGCTGTGAAGTCGATTCTGACTCATGGTGGGCCCGTGTGTGCGGAGTAGAACAGCTCCATGGGGCTTTCAAGGCTGTAGCCTTTCGGACACAGATAGCCAGGCCTTTCTTCTGGGGTGGCTCTGAACCATCAGCCTTTCAGTCAGTAGTCCCTGTTATCGTGTGCCATCGAGTCAATTCCAACTCCTAGTGACCTATAGGATAGAGCAGAACTGCCTCAAAGGGTTTCCTAGGCTGTAATTCTTTTGGAGCAAATCGCCAGGTCTTTTCTTCCGTGGAGCAGCTGGTGAGTTGGAACTGCTGACCTTTTGGTTAGCAGCCAAGTGCTTAACCACCATGTTACCAGGGCTCCTTTAGTAGTTCCTTGCTGTTAGGCGCCGTCGAGTCGGTTCCGACTCACGGCGACCCCATGTACAACAGAAGGAAACCCTGCCCGGTCCTGCGCCGTCCTTACAATCGTTGTTGTGCTTGAGCCCATTGTTGCAGCCCCTGTGTCAATTCATCTCATTGAGGGTCTTTTTCTTTTTCGCTGACCCTCTACTTTACCAAGCATGATGCCCTTCTCCAGGGATTGGTCCCTTCTGATAACATCTTCAAAGTATGTGAGATGTAGTCTCGCCATCCTTGCTTCTAAGGAGCATTCTGGTTGTACTTCTTCCAAGACAGATTTGTTCGTTCTTCTGGCAGTCCATGCTATAGTCAATATTCTTCCCTAACACCTTAATTCAAAGGCTTCCATTCTTCTTCGGTCTCCCTTATTCTTTGTCCAGCTTTTGCACACCTATGAGATGACTGAAAATACCATGGCTTGGGTCAGGCGCACCTTAGTCCTCGAAGTGACATCTTTGCTTTTCAACACTTTAAAGCTATCTTTTGCAGCAGATTTGCCCAATGCAATACGTCTTTTGATTTCCACATCCTTCCAGTTCAGGGTTTCCTAAAGCCATTTAGAGACCAGCCTTAAAAACATTCTCCGGTCTCCCTCCTCCCGCCTCCCCCCTTGTCAGGAACCGGTAAGAAGGGTAGAGAGCAGATTATAATTGCCCCCGGGGAACTCACCTGCCATGAAAGGGTGTTAAATAACACGCAATTTACATGTCTTCCCTGTAGGAAATTATAGAATCAGAGCTTTCAAATTAGCAATAGATTCTTCTAACTGAATCTAGTTCCCGTCGGCGGGTGAAGTAAGCAACGATTCGGTGGTTCGGCTTCCCCTGCAAACGGACCACAAGGCGATTGAAAGAATTAAACGCTCATTAAAGGTGCAGGTAAAACTGATGCTGTGTTTCTGGGAAATATGTCTACGTGGCCGTTTTTATGAGGGGAAGGTGTCTGCACCTAAGGAGGAAAGGTGTGGAGGGTGGAGGGATCTGGGAGGAAGAAGGGAATTGGAACTGTGGCCCCTGGTCTACCTCCCCGTCTCCAGCCAGTTCTTAGCTCAGAGCCAGGCTCTGGGAATCGGGCCTCGCTTTGGTGTGTCCCAGGTCATGTTAAACTCCTGAGCCTCAGTTTCCACATCTGTAAACGGTGACCATAAAATGGTGACAGTTATTGTGAGCAGTAAGAAAGAGCAAGCACGTGAAACACTTAGCAGGTGCTCAATATACATTCTTCTTGTTGCTGCTAGCTGCCACCAAGTTGGCCCCAACTCATGCCAACCCCAAGCACAGTGCAACAAAACGCGGCCCAGTCCCGCACCATTCCCGTGACTGGTTATGATCCATATGGTTTTCATTAGCTGATTTTTAGAAGTAGACTGCCAGGCCTTTCTTCCTAGTCTGTCTTAGTCTGCAAGCTTCACACAACATATGTTCGGCATCATAGCAACACTCAAGCCTCCACTGATAGGTGGGTGGTGACTGCACATGAGGCTCGTTGGCCAAGAATTGAACCCGTGTCTCCTGTGTGGAAGGAGAGAATTCTACCACTGAACCACCAAAGCCCTCACTCAATATGCAACTGTATCTCTATACTACTAATATGACAAGGACCACCACCACCACCATCATCACCACCACCATCACCACCACAAACACCTCCGCCAACACCTCCACCACCTCCACCTCCACCTCCACCTCCACCACCTCTACCACCACCACCTCCTCCACCTCCACCACCACCACCACCTCCACCATCACCACCTCCACCTCCACCAACACCTCCACCTCTACCAACACCTCCACCTCTACCAACGCCTCCACCTCCACCTCCACCACCACCACCACCTCCACCTCCACCACCACCACCACCACCACCACCACCACTACTTTTTGTACTCCTACTATTACTACTGTTACTTATGGCGATGATGATGCTTGCCTGATGTCTTAGTTACCTATCACTGCGTAAGAAATTATCACAAAGCTTCACGGCTTAAAACAGCCCACACTGACGATCGAAAGATTTCAGTGGGTCTGGAGTCTGGGCACGGTTTACCTGGGTCCTCTGCCTCCGTGTCTCTACCAGGTCACAATCAAGATGTTGGCCCAGGGTCTGCAGCCTCACCTCTAGGCTCGACTGGGGAAGGGTCCGCTTCCAAGCTCACGTGGCTGTTGGCAGGATTCAGTTCCTTGTGAGTTATGGGCCTCAGGTTCTTGCTGGCTGCTGGCCAGAGGCCTCCCTCAGCTCCTTGCCATGTGAGCCTCTCCAAGATGGCAGCTCACTTCCTCTGAGCCAGCAAGGGGTGAGTTTGCTAGATGGCAGAAGTCATAATCTTATGTAACCCAATCATAGAAATGATACCCATCATCTTTGCCATACTCCATTGGTTAGAACCAAGTCACAGGTCCCACCCACACTCAAGGGGAGAACATGAATACCAGTCTGCCTCCAGCAAACACCTCAGTTGGTTGTGGGGCTTGCCTGGCGGGGTGACCCAAACCTTCATTCCTGAAGGGCCTGGGCCATTCACAGACCTGCTTGAATTCGGTCGTAATTTTCCATGGACTTCCCTCTGATTCTGCTGTTAAGGACCTGGACTACCTCCCGGCGCAGGGCGTTTTGACCCCAAGGGGGTTTTGACCCCACCACGTCCAGCCTAAATCTCCATGGGAGAATTGTTAGTTGCCCCCAAGTTGATTCCAACTTGTGGTGACCCCACGTATTGCAGAGCAGAACTGCTCCATAGGGTTTTCAAGGAGAAGCAGACCTGTAGGCCTATCTCCTGAGGTGCCTCTGAGTGAGTTCGAACTGCCAACCTTTGGCTAGTAGTCGAGTGCGGAACTGTTTGCACCACCCGGGGGTGGTCAAGACCAAATCAAGCCTACCCACAGGAAAACAAGTTGATTTAGGAATTGATGGCAGAATCAAATCTTTTCAACCAAATAAAGAAGCTGCGACATCAGTCCCTGAAACATTGGACTTGGCAGGAAAAAATGGCCACCAAAGGAAATCCACAGTGGGGGATGCTGTGACGGGCAAAACGCGGAACGTTCAGGTGAGGAAATTTCCATTGAAAATGTCATATGGAAAAATACTGATCCCACTGAAAAAGGGTTCCATAAAATGAAAATAATAAACTAGAAACAGTTTCACCGCATTAGATAGAAGACAGGTCAGGAAACTAAATGAACGTAACGAGCTTCAATCTGGAAATACTGTCGCTTGAAAATTATTCAGTGCTGATAAAATTCATATTGTAATGGTTGTTAGTCATAAACAAGGAGTCCAAAGGCTGGGAGAGGCATCCTGTTCTCCCTCGCACTCCACACTCTGCCCCCACCAAGCGATAGGGCATTCCCCCGAGCATGATGGGCTCACCTGGATCTGTGCATGCTGTTCCCTCCACCCTGCCACATGCTGTTCCCTCCATCCTACTGCATGCTGTTCCCTCCACCCTACTGCATGCTGTTCCCTCCACCCTGCCACATGCTGTTCCCTCTACCTTACTGCATGCTGTTCCCTCCACCCTACTGCATGCTGTTCCCTCCAGCCTGCCACATGCTGTTCCCATCAGTCTGAAGTATGCTGTTCCCTTCACTACCCTGCTTCATGTTGTTTCCTCCACCCTGAAACATGTGGTAGCCTCTGCCCTGTTTCATACTGTTCCCTCCATCCTGCAGGTGATCCAGGGATTGTCCCTTTTCTCCAGGGAGAAGGGCCTGATGGCAAGATGCAAAACCAGGGCACCTGTAGGGGGCTCTCTCAGGTAGGGGAGCCCCTAGGGGCAGGTTTGCAGGGCTGGAGCACTAATTAGGGACTTGAGGCAGAGAGTTGGGGCAGAGACCAGGACAACCACCCTGGGCTGAACCATGAGGCATGAAGGTTCTCCTGAGCCCACTTGGCCCTGAGCTTGGAGCCCACAGCAGGAGGGACCAAGGGCACCAGAGCCCAGCCAGGTGATCACTGGGTGGGGGTGGGGGGGCTGCCAAGCTCTGGGCTCCTGGGAGCTGAGTCAGGAAGATGGAGGGTGAGGATAAGAAAAGTCTAGGAAGAGGGAGAACAGACAGACCCAGACTCAGAGGTCAGCAGAAAGGACTATTGATGGGGCACCTGCTGTGTGCCCAGTCCCTGAGGACACTGTCTAGTACAGACCTCGTACAAGCCCATGTGGACGGACTGTCATCATTTGCACAGGCTCAGGCTCAGGCGCAGGTGAGGAGGTCGCTGGCCCTAGGCCACAGAGCAGGCTGGTTTCTGGCCCAGGCCTGTCTGTCTGTCTGTGGGTCTCTAAGTCCTCCTCAATCACACTGCCTCTGTCACAGCTCCCCTCCAGATCCTTTCTCACGGATTAATCTGCCCCCTTCCAATTATTCCCCAATGAAAAGCGCCTTGTCTTACCCTGGAAACCCCCTCTCCCGGGATGGGCTTCAGCCCCTCCGGCCCTTTGTCCCAGGCCACAGCCTCCAGCTCCTCCCAACCTGGACCCCACGGCCCCCTCTGGGCCCCTTTTCAGGAGGCCCCGCCCAGCCCCGCGGGGGTGAGGTCATCCTTGTGGCCACTGAGCCGCACAATGGGGCCAGGCCTTCTTTCTGCTGAAGAGGGCCTTCAGGTGGGGGGAAAGGGGCGGGAAATTGCAATTACAGGGCCACTTGGGGTCGCCGCCCAGGGGGATTGCTGCCCGTGGGGCCCCAATTAAAGAGCAGCTGCAGGACTGGGGGTGAGGGGAGGGGGCAGGGAGCCAGGCGAGGCCTGGGAGGATGCAGTCCAGGTAGGTTCCCATTTCCTTCCTTCTTCCCTCCCTCCCTCCCTTCTCCCTGCCGCCTGCTGCCTCCCTCTCTCCCTGCTTTCCTCCCTCTCTCCCTGCTTCCCTCCCTGTCTCCCTGCTTCCCTCCCTGTCTCCCTCCCCCTCTCTCCTTCCCTCTCTCCCTCCTTCCTTCCCGCTCTCCCTCCTTCTCTTCTTCCCTCCCTCCCTCCTTCTCTTCTTCCCTCCCTCCCTCCTTCTCTTCTTCCCTCCCTCCCTCCTCTTTTTCCCTCCCTCCCTCCTTCCTTCCTCCCTCCCTCCTTCCTTCCCTCCCTCTCTCCTCTGTTCCTTCCTTCCCTCACTTTCTTTCTCCCTCCTTCCTTTATTCCTTTCCTCCTTCCTTTCCTCCTTCCTTCCTTCCCTGTCTCCTTCCCTCCTTCCTTCCCTCTCTTTCTCCCTCCTTCCTTTCTTCCCTTCTTTCTTCCTTCCCTCCCTTTCTCCCTCCCTCCTCCATTCCTCCCTTCCCTCCTTCCTTCTCTCTGTCCTCCCTCTTTCCTTCCTTCCTTCCTTCCTGCTGTTCATACTGCCTGAGGACCTACTATGCCCCAGGCAGGGCTGAGTTGGATGTGAGACAGATGACTAGCAGATAACTACTCTTTAAGTAGAGTTGGGTGCCACGGAGGAACTAAAACAGCCTGAAGTCACAGGGTGACAGGGGTATGTGGCGAGGGGGAAGGGGTAGCAATATGTACAGGGTGGTCAGGGTGAGCTTTTCTGAGGTCACATTTGTGCTGACGCCTGGAACGCAGAGCATGACCAGCCATGCCACAATCTGGGGGAGGAACACTGTAGGCAGCAGACACAACGCAAAGTGCAAAGGAACACACCTGGGGTGTGGGGACCAGAAACAAGGTGGGTGAGGCAGGAGGGCAGCAATGGGGAGGAGAGAGTGTGCAAGGGGGAGGGGGAGGGAGGCTGTGGCCTGGTGGTGCCAGGGAGCTGGCTTTCATCTGCTCTCCAAAGCTGTCTGTGCACAGCCGCTCCCTACTCGGCCTGTAGGTTGGCAGCTCAAAATCAACCATGGGGGAAGTATTTACACCACAGAAATCGGCAAACACTACAAATCAACGCTACCCACACCCTGAGAGAGCCTCAGAGATTTACCAGTAACCCACGGGGCGTGGCCCTGAATGGGCCCATGTGTGGTGGTGGGCAGTTGGGCTTTTATTCCTGTATATTTAGCCGGATACAGGAGCCTGGCTTGCCAAGCAGTTTGTGATCATCAGCTAACCTAAAGTTTGGTGGTTTGAACCCATCCAGCAGGACCGCAGAAGAAAGGCCAGGCGATCTGCTTCTGTAAAGGTTACCATGAAGAAAACCCTGTGGAGCAGCTCTACTCTATAACACACGGGGTTACCAGGAGTGGGAATCAACCTGACAGCAGAGTGGGTGTTTTTTTTTTTTTTTAATTTAACCTCTTAACCATCCCGGGGGAGCCCTTACGGCACAGCGGTTAAAGCGATCAAACCAAAAGGCCGACAGTTCAAAGCCACCAGCGGCTCCGTGGGAGGAAGATGTGGAGGTCTGCTCCAGAGAGATTGGGAGGAAGATGTGGAGGTCTGCTCCAGAGAGACTGGGAGGAAGATGTGGAGGTCTGCTCCAGAGAGATTGGGAGGAAGATGTGGACCTCTGCTCCACAGAGAGATTGGGAGGAAGATGTGGAGGTCCGCTCCAGAGAGATTCTTGGAAACCTGTGGAATCGACTCAGCGCGGGTCGGTTTGTTGTTGTTGTTGTTAACCATCCCTGGAGGTCAGCTGGGGAGGTCCAGCCCATTGCACATGAAAGGAAGACTGAGGCCCAGAAAGAGGAAAGACGTATTCACAGCCATCTGCCCCACTAGTGCCCTGGCCTCTGGCTACAGGTGCCTCTGGGAGCCCAGGGCTTTTCTCTTCTGGGCTCTCACAACCTCATCCTCTTCCCACCTGAAGCGGAGCTCTTCCAGGATGTCACAGGAGCGGGTGTGTCCAGGCCCTTCCTGCTTTGTGGAGCCAGGTATGTGCGGTCTCCCCACGTGTCTTAGGGCCTTGGCAACCGAATCACTCCATGAACACTGACTTTCTGCCCTCCCCAGACAGGGGGGGAGGGGCATGTGTGTCTCTGTATGTGTCCATGTTTGCATGTGTCTGTGTATGTCTGTGTGTACATGTGCCTGTGTGTCTGTGTATGTCTGTGTGTACATGTCTCTGTGTGTCTTGTCTGCCTGTGCACATGTATGCATGCATCTGCGTATGCATGCATGTGCACGTGTGTATGTATGTGTCTATGTTTGCATGTGTCTGTGTATGTCTGTGTGTACATGTGTCTGTGTGTCTGTGTATGCCTATGTGTGATATGTCTGTACATGTGTCTGTGCGCATGTATCTGCCTGTGCACATGTATGCGTGCACGTGTGTATGTATGCATGCACACATGTGTGCATGTATGTGCATGCGTGCATGTATGTGCGTGTCTGTGCACATGTGTCTGTGTGTGCTTGTGTATGCATACATGTGTCTCCGTATGTGTGCATGTGCACGTGTGCATGTGTGTATATGTGTGCATGTTTTTGTGTGTGTTTGTGTTTGCATGAGTATGTATGCCTGTGCCTGTGTTTCTATGTATGTGTGCATGTGTCTCTGCGCATATGTCTTTGTGTGCATACATGTGTCTGTGTGCATGTGTGTGTATATGTGTGCATGTGTCTTTGTGTATGTGTCTGTGTGCATGTGTGTGTGCCTGTGCCTGTGTTTCTATGTACGCGTGTATGTGTGCATGTGTCTCTGCGCGTATGTCTTTGTGTGCATGTATCTGTGTGTGTGTGTGTCTATGTGTGCATGTGTCTGTCTGCGTGTGGGTGTGTATGTGTGCGTGTCTATGTGTGCGTGTGTCTGTGTGCGTGTGTGTGTGCATGTGTCTTTGTGTGTGTGTCTGTGTGCGAGAGACAGCATCTCTTCCCTACTGTTCACAAGTACGGGAGGATGCGTGAGACTGACGTTAATTAAGCCCCTACTGTGTGCAGGCACCTTAGACACCTTTTCCCATTCAGTCCTCACAAAGAGGCTCAAAGAGGTTGAATGACCTGCCCAAGGTCACCCAGCTCTTACATGATGGAGCCAGCACTCGAGCCCTGCCTGCTTGGCCCGTCCCCTCATGTCTGTCCTTCTTCGTAACCCCTGTTGACGCTGCTGTATGACTACAGCGCTCTACACAGCTGTCCTCACCAGAGCTCAGGGGTACCGGAAACAGCACCGGCTGCCCCACGGTGTCACCTCGGGGATTTCCACAAGCCAGTGCCGGGACCTCACATCATCAGTCTCTTTTACAGAGGAGGAAACCAATGCTCAGAGTGGTTCGGTCAGGCCTGGGTCACACTCCTGGACACTCTGTCCTGGCCTCCCCCAGCGCTGTGACCCCTCTGCACAGACAGGGTGAACAGGCTGGGTCCCACAGCTTGGACCACAGGTACCTTGGCTAACGGGAGCCTGGGCTTTCCCCCAGAGCTGCCTCCTCGTTTCCTGTTTGAAGACATCGTCCTGCCAGCTCCAGGGCTTGAGAGATGTGTTAAAGGGAATCCAGGCAGGAGACTGCTGGGAAGGGCTCGGACTGAGGAGGGAGAGTCCCGTGGCCGCCTTCCCCCATCCCCACTGAGCCTGTGGTGAAGGCGAGGCTTGGCACAGGGACCAGCACTTTATCAGCGTCACCTCTGTCCCCAACTCTGCCCAGTGTAGCTCTGGCCTGGCGCATGGGCTCTGTGAATCCACGCAGAGCAATGCTGATGTTGGGGCTGGAGCCTTGGGAACGTGAAGGCTTCTCCAAGGAGGGCGAGCTGGGCCAGCACACCCAGGCCTGCAGGAGGGCTGGCTGCCCCAGACTCGCCTGAGATGGGGCCACAGGGCTGCTGGCCTCCTGACCCCAGTGGGCCCTGGGATTGACTCTGTGGCCCTGGGGGACTTCTCCCCGCAGATGCTAGGTACTTCTCCCTCAGCTCTGCCCGCCCCCCGGTCATTTTCAGTGAGGCTTGGAATCAGGCAACATGGTCAAATCCAGATTCCACCCTGCATGACCTGGATGGTGTCTTCTCTCACCTCTGTCCCCTCTTCGATGCCATGGGACCCACCAAGATTGTCCAGCAGCATTTGTGAAGACGGAATTAATGGTGCAGAGCTTCAGCACCCCCTCCTTTGACTCACAGTCCCCAGTGCCTGCCCCACCCCAGCATGGATGATAACGGTGTACCGATAGCTAACATCTAGTGAGCTCCCAAGCTGTGAATGCTGGACCTGCCTTTACTTATTCACTTGGTTCTACAGGTGGGGACCGTGATTTGCATCATCCTGTTTTACTGACAAGGAAGACAGGCTGGTCAGTGGTGGGGCCGAGTGTGTGGCCCCAGGGCCTGGGCTTCTAACCCCTTCACAGCCTGGGAATTTGGAGCTGTGGCTCTGTCTCTGCCCCAGGGCAGGCGCCCCGCTCCCTCACTGTCACCCGAGGCCCCAGCACAGGCCTGACATGGAAGCTGCTTGCCAAGAGAGTAGAGCTCCTGTGGAGTTTGCTGGGCAGAGTGTTGGGGATGGGTAGGGAGGTGGTGCCAGGGAGAGGATGGGAGCTGATGAGGCTGGGGTGGGGGCTGGGAGCCAGGCCAGCCCTGCCTCTATGCACCAGCTCAGGAGCCAGCTCCACCTCAGCAAAGCCTCTGCTGCACGATGCGGGCCCACTGGGGGTGAACACGCACTTCTGATGCCAAATAATGTGGGGACAACATGCGGCCCACCACTCACGCAGCACACGTGGTGCTTGGCGTGGACAAGTGGAGCAAGTCAGTGCTCAGGGCAGCAGGCAGCAGCCAGAACCCTGGGGGCCCAGGGTAGACACAGGCCTGGCCCTTTGGCGCCTGCACCCCCCTGCTGCAGAGTCACAGAGACATTCCCCTGAAGCCTCTGTTTGCAACGTAAACACCCGCTTTCCTGAGCGAGGCTGCCCAGTCCTGCCTGGCCCCTCGGTGCCAGGTGGAGCTGTGGGGGGTCCGCTTGGCTTCCTCTGCCTCCTGGGCCTGTAGTTGGCTGTTGTTTTGAGCTAGAGCTTCCAAAGTCTGACTGTGTGGCACCAAATCCGCACTGCCAAAGCCCTGTACCCCAGGAGGAGGCTGGGAGAAGGTGACAGGTCTGTGTAAACACGTCAGCCCAAGGGCACAGGGTAGGGGCCATACGCCAGCAAACCGGGTGGACGGGTAAGACTCGGGCACAGAGAACACAGGCCAAGGCGTGGGGTGGGAGTGTTTATAGGGATTACTGAGTCCCTGGAGGCCCCACGCAAGGTCCCTGGTTAGTGCAAATGGTTTGTACTCGACCCCTAACTGAAAAGTTGATGGTTTGAACCCACCTAACTGTCCAGGTGGTGCAGCGGTTAAGCGCTCAGCTGTTAACAGAAAGGTGGCTCCTCCGAAGAAAGGCCTGGCAAGCTGCTTCTGTAAAGATCCAAGACGAGAAAACCCTGTGGAGGAGTTCTGCTCTGTAAGGCATGGGGTCGCCGTGTGTTGGGGGCTGACTCACCTGCAGCGGGGAGAAGCTCCATCCACTGTCCTTGTTCCCACTCTGTTGGAGTGTGCGGGGTCCCTGTCCTGCCTGTCAGCTATTTGAGGTCAGACTCTGTCCTGGATCTATTCTCGTCTCTCTTGGTTCTAAGGTCAGCATCCAACATGAGCTGGGACCCTCCGTCTCTGTGCCAGGCAACTGTTCAAAGGGCAACTCATGTGATCCTTCCAATATCTCGGGGAGATAAGCATTATGAACCCCATTTTACAGATGAGGAAATTGAGGCCCTGACATGGGGTCGAGACTCTCCCAAGGACACAAAGGTAGCAAGTGGCAGAGCCAAGCTTGGAACCTGGGCCCATCAAGCTCCAAAGCCCCTGCTGGCTCCAGAAAGCCATAACGTCCCTGGAATTGCCCCCTCACCAAAGAACCCATTTGCTCCTGGGTCTCCTTCCTGGGGTGGCCGATGTGTGTGGCAGCTGTTCCTTGGAGCCCAGATACTGGCGACTGGCCAGGAGTGGATGTCCACCAAGGCCCAGCTCTGCCCCTGCCGTGCTGTGTGCTCCTGGACCAGTTGCTTCTTCTCTTTTCCCATCTGTCAAGTGGGACAACCACGGCTTTGCTCTGAGGCCCTGGGAACAGAGCACAGCCATTCTCCAACACATTTCAGTCACTGGCCCCTTCTCTCCAAAGAAATCTCTGCCCCCAATGATACCCGGGTCATTGTTCTCCACATAATGGAAACCAGGCCGACACGATAATGGACTAAACACAACAATGACCGTGAGGATGGTGCAGGACTGGGCATCTAACAACAGCAGTCCCACATGATAGAGAATCAGGGGTACAGAGAGATGGCCCATTTGAGGAGGGGACTCGTTCACCTCCATCACGCGAACCCACTTAGGGACTGTCTCAGGCTGAGTTTTCTAGAGAAGGAAAACCAGTGAAATGTGTAGATAAACCAAAAAACCAAACCTGTTGCCATCGAGTCGGTTCTGACTCATAGTGGCCCTATAGGAGAGAGTAGTACTGCCCCACAGAGTTTCCACGGAACAGCTGGTGGATTTGAACTGCCAACCTTCTGGTTAGCAGCCGAGCCCTTAACCACTGCGCCACAAGGGCTCCTTTCTAAAGAAGCAAAACCGGTGAAGCATGGGTATGCGTGTGTGTATATGTGTATATACCATATATATACATAACCAAAACCAAGCCAAACCCCAGCACTGTCGAGTCGATTCCAACTCATAGTGACCCTATAGGGCACAGTAGAACTGCCCCATAGAGTTTCCAAGGAGCGCCTGGTGGATTCAAACTGCCGACCCTTTGGTTAGCAGCCGTAGCACTTAACCACTACGCCACCAGGGAAAGGGAGAGACAGAGAGAGAGATTTGTATCTAGGAAACGGCTCACCCAGCTGTAGAGGCTGGAAAGTCCCAGGTCTGTGGGGTCAGGGTGGAGGCTTCTCCTGACTCATGTAGCTGCAGGGGCTGGCAAGCCCAAGATCGGCAGGTCAGGTAGCAGGCCTCTGGCTCGCAGGCTGCAGAGGCTGACGGATCCCAAGATCATCAGGTAAGCTGCGAACTCACTTCCAAAGAACCAGAAGTCAGATGGGCAGGAGCCAACTGCAGGATCCAGAGCAAGCCAAAGTCAGCGAGTTTTACCATAAAGTCCACCTATATTGCATGCAGGCCACATCCCCAAGGAAACTCCCTTTCAACTGATTGGCCGCTCATAGCAGATCTCATCATAACTGCCAAACCACAGAGAATCATGGCCCGGCCAAGTTGATGCACAACCTTACCCTTCACAGGGAACCTCTCCCCAGGGTCCCCTACAACCTTCTGGTTGTTAAGCCAAGCTTTTCCCTTACTGTTGCCCTCCCCGTTTTCCTGCCAGCTCTCTGGCTGCTGTCTGTGGGCCCCTTCCCTATATCCCTCCCTTGAATGCTGAGTTCCTCAGGGCTCTTCCTGGGCCCCTGTTCTTCTAGGCATTTCCTGGGTCGTCTTCAGCACCCCTTGGTCTCCTGGCCCATGTCCATCCGTGCCAGACGCCCCTAATCTCCTGGTGCAGTCAAGGTCTCTCTGCCCCGTAGCCGTCTCTCCTGTGTTGCCCCAGAAACACTCAAACTCAGGACATTTCAGATAGAACCCTTCATCCTCCACCTCACCCAGCAGGGTCCACCATGCATCCTGGAGCCCTGGTCAGCATCCCCTCCTCCCTCCCCCCACCTGCTGACCCCCAATACGCCCAGGAGGTCCTTCTGCTTGCCCTCCTAGCCCTGTCCCAAGTCCACACCCTCCTGTCTCTCCACCGCTCGTGTCTCCCAGGTCACCCTGGCTCCCGTTGCCAGTCTCATGCCTCTGTCCCCACATGCCCTGATATCCGCCTGCCCTTCCCATGCTCCACTGTCCACTTTTCCAGAGACACACCCAGCTCCCTCCCTCCCCAGGCTCTGGTACACACTGCTGACTGCATATTTTCCGGGGGTCTGTCCACCTACTCCCTGTAAAACGTGAAGACCCTGGAGACATCCTTGACTGTGGCCACCCTGCCCAAAGGGCTCTTCCTTCCCTGGGATTGGCAAGGCTCATGCTGATGCTGTAATCTTTGGTCCAGGCTGGACACCAATGGGATTCTTTCCCAAAAATATGAAGCTGGAAGCAAGGAGCATGAGGCCTGGGGGTCTTGGGGTGGGTGGGGCCTGGTGTGGGGCCTTTGGTGGATGGGGTACGGGATGGGTGGGGCCTTGGGTGGGCTGGGGCCTTGTAGTGGTAGGTGGGGCCTGGGGTGGGTGGGGCCTGGTCCTTACTGACAGTCGCCTACTTGGGGCCCCATGGCTGGGGTCCTCAGACCTGCCTGGGACTTTTCCTTCTGCAGGTTTGTTTCTTGATCCTTCCTTCAATTCACTCCCCTCCCTAACAACAACCTCTAATTCCTTAAGCTGCTCATATGAGGTTCCTGTCGTAACCGAAAGAGTTAACAAATCCTTCGTGCTCTTCCTTGTCCCAGTCACCCAGCCCCCGTCCTCTCCCTCCCAGCAGGTGTGTTGCGGCCCTGGCACTGCCTGAGATCCCCCACCTCACCCCAAAGTGGCAGACAGTGAGGGGCCTTGCCAACGCTCCCTGAGGCCCCAGACGGGGCGGGTCTGCAGCTCTTGGCTCTCTCCAAGCCTCCCTCCCCCCAACAGCTCACAGCTTCCCCCCTCTGAATCGGGTTAGGGCGTGCATCCATCGGAAACCCCGGTGGCAGAGTGGTTAAGAGGTCAGCAGTTCGAATCCGCCAGGTGCTCCTTGGAAAATCTATGAGGCAGTTCTACTCTGTCCTGTAGGGTTGCTATGAGTCGGAATCGACTCGACGGCAATGGGTGTAGTGGTGGGTGCATCCACCACCTTCTTTAGCCTGTCGCCAACCTGGACAGGTAGAACCATTACCCGGTTTGGCAGAGGAGGACAGGAAGGCTCAGACACCAGGAAGGACTCGGTGGAGCTCAGGCCTGGGTGGCCTCAGGTGCTCTCTCCTCGCTCACTGCCAAGGGCACAGAACAGAGCTTACTGAGGCCACCAGAGGCTCCATGGGGTCATGCGTCCCCCTCCTGGTCCTCAGCTGCCTCTAGGGGCTCAAAGTCAGGATGGAGCCACAGAGGTCCAGCCTTCAGGAGCCAAACACACCCTTCTGCCACCCAGCTGGTGTCCAAGTGCAGGGAGAAACAGCTCTGCAAGGGGTCTTGTCTCTGCCCAAAGCTCCTTAGCCACTGAGAGCACACCTGGGGTGTCTGAGGAGGTGCCATGAGCACCTGAGAGGGAGCGTTGACCCAGGAGGAGGTGGAGACACTCCCACCCCACGCTGAGCTCTGAGCTCTGAACGGGGAGACTCCAGCAAAGGAAACCTGCCTTCCACGGACATCCGCTCTTCACCCTGATAGGTCGATTTTACTAATTTAGCCAATGTAAAGAGAGGCCTGGCTCAGCCCAGTGTTTCCTCCAGCCTCAGTGTCCTGATTTGTACCGGAGCAGGTGGTATTTCCCAGCACTGACTGCCCCCTTCCACAGCCGTGGGCTTGGGGCTGGGCGCCCTGCCACCGGGTGGCCTGGCGGCTGTGACTGAGACCACGTGGGTGGCACAGAGGCTGTGGGCGCCAAGGCTGCTGCTGACGCTCCCTCTGGCTCCCTCGGGGCGATGACAGGAGCTGACGGCTTGGCAGCGGCTCCTGGGGAGGCAGCAGCCCGGCTGGCGGCCTGGCCGGTGGGGATGGCAGGAGGGGGCTCCCAGGGAGGAGAACAAAGAGCTGAGGGTGCTGGGCTTTGGGATGGGGTGAGGGGTAGGGCGCTGGATCGACTACGAGTGGATGGTCCCCATGGAGACTACAGCATGGGAGCAGAGGGTGCAGGACTTGGAGCCTCCCTCATGGCTGTGTGAGCCCAGGCAGGTCACTTAGCCCCTCTGAGCCTCAGTTTCCACTTCTGTACAATTGGAACAATACTATCTACACCATGGTCCACTGCTGTATCACCAGCACTTCAACTGTGTGTGGCACACAGTAGATGCTCAATATGACACATAGTAGGTGCTCAATAAATATATTTGGAGCCAGTGAATAAACAGAGTTAATAGAGCATGGGATTGGCTAATCTATGCTTAGCACCAACCAAAACCCAACCCCTTTGCCGTCGAGGCAATTCCGACTCATAGAGACCCTATAGGACACTGCCTGGCAAAGAGTTGTTAGTTGTGTCGAGTTGATCCTGACTCATGACCACTGCATGTGATCAGAGCAGAGCTGTCCCATAGGGTTTCCAAGGCTCTAATCTTTACGGAAGCAGGCCGCAACATCTTTCTCCCACGGAGTGGCTGCTGGGTTCGAACTGCTGACCTTTCTTTCAGTTAGCAGATGAGCACTTAACTCTTGGGCCATCAGGGCTCCTTGTAACCTCATTGTTTTGGGTCACTAAGTCAATTCTGACTCATAGTCACTCTTCATGACAGAGCAGAATTGCCCCACAGAATTTCCTTGGCTGTAATCTTTACAGACAGAACCCTGGTGGTGCAGGGGTTAGGTGCTTGGCTGCTAACTGAAATGTTGGTGGTTCAAAGCCACCAGCCAGCTCCGCGGGAGAAAGATATGACAGTCTGCTTCCATCAAGATTTACAGCCTTGGAAACCCTATGAGGCAGTTCTGCTGTGTCCTATAGGGTCGCTATGAGTCAGAAACGACTTGACGGCAATGGGTTTGGTTTTTGGGGGGGATCTTTGCAGAAGCAGACGCTAGGCCTTTCACCCACAGAGCTGCTAGGTGGGTTTGAACAGCACACCTTCCAGTTAGCAGGCAAGCACTTAACCATTGCAGCACCAGGGTTCCTTGCCTGGCACGTGCTGTCGTGTGCCATGGGTTGGTTCTGACAAGTACTGGTGTCTTTGTGATTACTGTGGTAGAGACGATTGATCAAGGGTGCAGAGAACTGAGCTGGCGTGGAGTCCCAGACTCAATTAGAAGGAAGCTGGCCAATGCGTTTGGAGGATAAGGTGGGAAAGGGGACAAGGTTGGAGATGTCCCCAGGACCAAGACACGCAGATCTGAGGCCACATCCAGGAGGCTGGACTTTATCCTGAGAGCAGGGGGAGATGACCACGTGGCTGGGGACTAGCAGGATGAGGCGAGACTGTCCTGGCCATCAGGAGGCTGCTGGGAACCCCGCCCTAGCCACAGGAGAGGGTTGGGGAGAGGGGCAACAGCACAGGTGGACAACTTTTCCAGGCAACTCAGTTGAGCAGGAGAGAAACAGGGTGAAAGCTGGAGGTGACGGGGGATGAACAGAGGGCTTGTTTGTTAGGTCAGGAGACTCGGGCAGGTGTACACGCAGGTGGTGGAGACCTGGCATGCAGGGGTGCTGAAGATGCGGAGAAGGAGGTACGGCCTAGAGGAGTCCTGGAGGGAGGCAGAAGCTGGAGGGGAGGGAAGGAGGGACCCAGGGAAGTCCGCAGCTTGGGCTTAGGCTGGCAGGGATCTCTTAGCTCAGGGGACTACAAGACATCATCATCTTCAAGACAGGGGGCTGGGAGTCCCCAGAGAGCTGTGAGGAGGGGGCTGGTCTAAATAGCCTGTAGGGGAGAGCAGACAAGGGCTATGAGCCCTGCTGGAACACGGGAGGCCCAGGTCAGCTCAAACCATACACGGGAGGGAAATTACTGCCCTGGCACACGTCGGGGACCAGAGCCGACTTCGAGGCCCTGTAGATGGGTGGGAGTTTAGCAGGCCTTTCGGGGTGATGCCAGCTTCTGTGACAACCTTCTAAGGACCTCGACATAACCACCCAGCCTCCCAATGCAACGTTCTACTTCCGGGGCCAGATCTCTGGGGCACCAGCTAGGAAGGTGTGGACAGCCCTGGAGGGCCCTAGGGTTCCCTTGCATTATGGGGAAACTGTGTGGAGGCACTGGCTATGGCACAGGGAGCAGGAGGCCTGGCCTGGAGAGGGTGCTGTGTGACTTAGGGCAGGTCACCTCTTTCTTGACCTCTGTGCTCAAGAAGTTCTCAAACGGCCCTTCTGGCCTAGTGCTGGAATTCTGTGCCAGCTCCCAGTTGTCACAGCAGAAGAGGAGCAGAAGGACTAGTGCCGTATGCTCAGCCAGCCCTCAGAGAATGGTGGCCCATCCAGGTGTCTGGCCCGGCCAGGAACGGCACGTGGAGGTTATTTCTAGGGCCAGCCCCTCACAGCAGCTGCTTAGAGGAGGATTCTCAGGCTACATTCTGGTTTAACGGGAAAGACTGCTGTAATTGATTAGTGATGTCTGCTCTGGGCACGCACGGAAGGCACACATGGAGGACACACATTCAGACTATGGTGTGTATGACTGCCACAGCAGCAACACCATATTACTTAGCGGGATTCTTCCCTCTTCCCGAGAGCTGCATTTGGTTTCCGTGCTGGTCTGGCTGCTACAGCTTGTGGGAAGAGAGCCTGGGGCTCACTTGGAGAAGGGGACCAGGATGGGCAGGGGGCTTGCAGCCAGGTTACCTGAAGGACAGTTGCAGGTCAGGGTGTTGTCCGGGAGAAGCAGGCTTCAAGGAGCTCCTGCTGATGTCCCCAAGACTCCCCAGGACCAGTCTGGAGGGAGCCGAGGGTTCTGAGCAGCCCAGGAGGTGGGGTGGGGGACAGAGGGAAGAAGCTATAAACATGACAGATGGAAGGGCCTTCCGACCAGCAGAGATACACAAAATGGAGGAGGGCCCTGGGGAAGTGGGGCACGATGGGCGTAGAAGGCTTGCAGGCATGTGGGCTCCTTCCTGCCCGAACGCAGGGGCTTCCCTTCCAAAGAAGGGGGCAGGGGCAGCTGCGCCAGGAAGCCGGCCAGGCCTTCCCAGCTCCGCTGTATACATCCCCAGGACATTGCCTTTCACCAGGGATAACAGCAGGGAGATTTCAGGCATCGGCAAAAGCGGGGGTGCTTCCTGGGGCTCTTCTGCTGGCTCACCTGGTGCCTAAATGTTTCCCGAGAGCCTGCTGGGAGGCAGGAATGGAGCTGGGGGCCCGGCAGTGGATAGCAGAGGGCCCAGTGGTCAGGGAGGGGCTGGTTGGCGTCTGCTGGGTCTCTTGGGGACCATCATTGGTTTGCTGCTTGCCGGGAGTCCAAACCAGCATGAGGCTGGCTCACAGTCCTTATCCCATGGGATCGTCACAACCTTGTATGGCAGGTATCATTACCTCTGTTTTACAGGTGAGGCAATGGGCAAATCACCTGGCCTGTGACCTAGCAACAGACCGAGTTCCAGCGGCATTCTTGCCTGCTCACAGAACTGTGTCTCCCAGTGCGGGGGTGCGGGGAGAGACTTCCAGCTGGAGACGTGGAGTCCCAGCCACGCCTGTCACTAGAGCCCAGCCCGCCCAGCTGCCTCCTGGGCTCCTGATCCCCCCCAGCAAGGCCCAGAGACTTAGGGCCCTGCTGCTGGGCAGGGACAGAGGTAGAGGGTCCAGTGGCTGTGGTCCTGTGGTGGGCTGGAGGTCGGCTGTCTGGGTGAGTGCATTCCTGGCCGGACTGGCAGGTCCTGCTGCCCAGTGGACGCAGGGGTCAGAGCAATGGGAGCCACTGAGGGCCTGCAAGAGGGGGACAGGCATGGTCTGAGGTCAGAATGGAGGAGAGCCCTGGCTCAGACGTGGGCAGCGGGGTGCTCAGGGTGAGCAGGGAGCCCAGGGTGGGGCATGCAGACAGGGAGGAGGGGGTCACTAGAAGTGGATTCTGAAGGCAGGTGGGCAGGACATGGGGTGTCATCGGATGTGGGGTGAGGGTCGGAGGCGAGGCATGAAGGCACCCAGATTGGGGTCTGTCTTGGAGCTGGGTGTCATCACTTCCCAGCTCTCCTCTACCAGCACATTTGTCCCGGGGTCTGCGCCCACCCGATGGCCCTGCTGTCTGCTCAGTCCCTCCTGGACACCTGCGCTCTACCCCAGACCCATGTCCTCAGTGTCTTATCTGAGCCTCCCACAGACCCTCTGGTGTGAGTGGGAGTGGCGTGTGGGCTGCAGTCAGTGGAGGCCTGGGGTGAGCGGAGGCCTGGGGTCAGTGGAGGGCTGGGGTCAGCAGAGGACTGGGGTCAGGAGAGGGGTGGGGTACTTGGTCCTTGTCTGGCTTTCCCCAGCCTGAGCCGAGACCCTTCTCATTTGTTCCTTTCTGGGTCTCATGCAAAGCCTCCTTTGTTCCCTCTTACCCATGTCTGGTTCGGCACCGCCATTGGCTTGGCACCAAGGTTGGCCCGGCTCTGGGGTCAGACAGTGGTGTCGGGGCAGGGCAGCTCCTGATAGGCCATCCCAGGGTAAGGAGAATGCCTGGATCCGCCTGATGCCCAGAGCTGTCCTGAGGAGAGTTGGATGAGCCCGCCACGCCCCAGTGATGGTAGCCCATTGTCGGGGTATGCTCCCTGATATGCACCAAGACCCATGATGCAGGCAGGCTTTCACCTGTTCCCCGATGGGGACACTGGGCTCGGGGGGGGGGGTGCTGCACCCCACTGTGTCCTCAAGTCCTGCCACCATGGCCCACCCTTCCCCTTGGAGCTGGTGCTGAGTTGGTGCTCCTAGGACCCGGCCATCACGGGGCCCAGGCACTTCCCTCCAGTGGACCCCTCCCGACATCTCTCTACCCCCACCATGTCTGCCCAGGCATCCAGCCTCCCTTCCACTGCCCGAGGGGCCTCACCAGCCCCCACCTTCCTGGGGCCTTGTGGTCATGGGCTAGCATTTGGTCATGCTGAGGAGGAGGGGACTGAAGTCAGCAGCCTCTGCACCCTAACCCCTGCTTGCCACTTCCTCCTTCAAACCAGACCTGCTACTGGTTCCTGCCTCTATGATTGTTAGCTACCGTCAACTCCACCCCAGGCTCATGGTGAACCCATGCACAAAAGGACAAAACGCTGCTCAGTCTGTCCATTGCTGCTCTGACTACCATGATCCATTGGGCCTTCATTGGCTGATTTTCGGAAGTAGATTGCCAGGCCTTTCTTCCTGGTTCATCTTAGTCTGGAAGCTCCACTGCAATCTGTTCAACGTCATAGCAATATGTAAGCCTCCACTAACAGGTAGGTGGCTGCACATGAGGTGGACTGGCCAGGAATTGAACCAGGTCTCCTGCATAGAAGGCAAGAATTCGACTGCTGAACCCCCAGCTGCCCCCATTCCTGCCTCTAGGCCTTTGCTTATGCAGCCCCTCTGCTTGGAGTACCCTCCTCCCTCTGCCCATGTCCCCTGGGCTCCCCAAACACCTCCCCTGGGCAGTCCTCTCTGCTCCCGCAGAGGGGAAAGAGCCTCCATTGTGTGCTCCAGCCTGTCCCTGCTGCCCAGCAGGGTGTGGTCACTATCAGCTAGTAGGCTACACACCCTCTGGGCCCCTCAAGGGCAGGGCCTGGGCTGAGCTACTCTAGGTCTCCAGCTTTGCCTCCAGCTTTGTCAGTAATATAATTGGAAGCTTATTGAATATGAGCCACGTCCTTGCCCACTCCACATTGCACCCATTTTTCAGACAAGGAAACTGAGGCCGTGAGAGTTGAAGCGCGGGATCCAAGGCTACACAGAAAGTGCAGGCACGCAGGGACAGGAGCCCTTGGAGAAGGTCCAGTGTGGGGCCGGGGCGACCTGGCCAGGACCCTGGACAGCACAGCAGAGCCTGGGGCAGCGGCGTTGTCGTGGTCCCTGGAACAATGTGCTGGAGGTTTCTGACCTGGCCCTGGCGGGGGGGGGGGGTGGGGGGGTGGGCGTGGGGAGGGAAAGGGCTGGGTGAAGGGCTGAGAAGGTGTCCTGGAGCCTGCAGACTGGCCTTCCAGTGCCAACATCACCATCTACTTACTGGACAGGTTTCAAAGCCTCTTGGAGTCTCAGTCCCCTCATCTGCAGTCTTGTGTCACAGAAAAGCTGAGGACCTGGCCAAGTAAACCGTTAAAATGCACCTCATGCGTAGCTACCACCTGTCTGTCAGTGGAGGCTTGCGTGTTGCTCTAATGCTGAGCCGGCTTCAGCAGAGCTTCCAGACTAAGATGGACTAGGAAGAAAGGCCTGGCAATCTACTTCTGAAAATCAGCCAAATGGGTCACAATGATCCAGTCCCATTGTGCATGGAATTGCCTTACATGGAGGCTCAGGAGGGGTAGGTGGCCAGGATGCTGGGAGGGGCACCAGGGGCTGGCCTTGCTTCACGAGAGCTGTCAGCGCTGCATCCTCCTGGCTCCTGTAGTCTGCAGAGGGTGGCTGGCTCTGTCTGGGCTTGGTTGGGCCTCAGTCCCAGCTCCGGAGGACTCCAAGCTGGAGCAGCATGGCCTGGGGCAGGGGACACCATTCCTGGGGCGTGTCTTGGGCCAGTTGTCCAGTCGCAAAATGTCTTATCGTCCAGGCAAATCTGATGGCTCAGCTAAGTGCCGAGAGCTTGTTTTCTACAGGATTGTCTCCATGCCTGGCTTCCTGGGTCAGATGCGAGGGAGCTCATTTGGACAACAGCCTGTCTGGGAGCTCTTGGGGACTTTCCATACCTCGTCACTTTACCTCTGAGCAAGCCCAGGAGTGAGCTAGTACGTGGCCTTTCTCCCCATGCTAAGAAAATGGAGGTTCAGAGAAACAGGAATGTTCTAAGCTTCTGTACAAGTTGGTGGCAGAGCTGGGTTAGAATCAGATCCCCAGGCTTGGTATCTAGGATTGTGATGGGGTTACAGCTACCACTTGCTGGGTGCCGACTATGTACCACACCCTCGAGGTAGTGATTAGTGCATCTGTTTTATAGAAGAAGAGACTGAGGGTCAGGGTTACAGCTGTAAGCAGCAGAGGCAGGATGTGAACCAGTGGTCAGGGAGTGGTTCAGGAGTTGGGACCATCATTGTAGTGTGTACCAAGCTGGGGTGGAGGTGGGGAGAGCCCAGGGTCCCTGACAGGGTGTGGCTTTTCCACCCTGGGTTCTGGGCTTAGAGGAAGGCCTGGGATGAGCCACATGCTAGACAGCTAGACTGAAGGACTTTGCCAGGTGACCTGCCTCTGGACTGTCTCAGGATCCAGACACACCTGGGCTGGCAGGTGGAGCCCTTGGAGGGGTCTAATGTCGCAGAGGTGAGGACACAAACCAGGCTCCATCCTTCAGGCTCCAGTTTGGTGTCACCTCTCCCGGGGAGCCTCTCCCAGATCCCCCAGCTCATACTGACCCCCAGTTCCCCTGAATTCCCCTGGCCTTCCCTGCCATGGAGATTCCCAGGGCCTAACAGGGGGCTTGGTGCGTTGTAGGAGCCCAGACCTGCTGAGTTTCCTGCACGTTGGGTACGAGCCAGGCACCGTCCTGGACCTGAGGAGTGTGCAAACGCCTAGAACCGCCCCCCCAGCAGCACCCCACACTCCTCTCACACCCTCCCTGAATGCCCCACACTCCCCACCCTTCATGACACCCTGATGCTCGTAGAAAAGTTGGAGATGACACAAAGATTCCACACGTAGAGTACGGAACCACCCATCAGCTGACCACCAGGGGTAACAGTTTGCCCTGTATGCTTCCCATCTCATTTTTTCTCCCACTTTCCCTCTATTTTTCATTCTTTTTAACACTCAGAACTGGGTGCACTCCCTCCGTGTGTCCTGCTTCACCCACTCACCGATGCTTACCGAGCTGGCGCGTCATGTTCCTGCTACACCGCGCCAGCCACGTGATTTTAACTGCTGCTTGAAAGCCCTGGACGTACTGTGCTTTTTCAAGCTGGTACCCTCTGGCCAGGCACTTAGCTTGTTCCCTCTCTATTAGTTTGTCTTACTGTGGTGGCTTGCGTGTTGCTGTGATACTGGAAGTTATGGCACTGGTATTTCAAATACCAGCAGGGTCACCCACGATGGACAGGTTTGAGTGGAGCTTCTAGACTAAGACTACGAAGAAAGGCCTAGTGATCTACTTCCAAAAATTAGTCAATGGAAAACCTATGGATCACAACAGAACATTGTCTGATGTGTCGTTGTTGTTGTTAGGTGCCATCGAGTCGGTTCTGACCTATAGTTACCCTATCTATGCACAACAGAACGAAACACTGCCCGGTCCTGAGCCGTCCTTACAATCATTGCTATGCTTGACCCCATTCTTGCAGCCACTGTGTCAGTCCACCTCCTTGAGGGTCTTCCTCTTTTCCACTGACTCTGTACTTTGCCAAGCATGATGTCCTTCTCCAGGGACTGATCCCTCCTGATAACATGTCCAAAGTATGTAAGACATAGTCTCGCCGTCCTTGCTTCTAAGGAGCATTCTGGTTGCACTTCTTCCAAGACAGAATTGTTCATTCTTTTGGCAGTCCATGGTATATTCAATATTCTTCGCCAACACCACAATTCAAAGGCTTCAATTCTTCTTCAGTCTTCCTTATCCATTGTCCAGCTTTCACATGCATATGATGTGACTGAAAATACTGTGGCTTGGGTCAGACACACGTTAAGTCTTCAAGGTGACATCTTAGCTTTTCAACACTCTAAAGAGACCCTTTGCAGCAGATTTGCCCAATGCAATGCGTCTTTTGATTTCCTGACTGCCAGTGCTAGATTATAAGGAGGGTGCAGGATGTGGCTGTGCGTGGGATCGCCGTGAGTCCAGGCTGACTCGGGGACAACTAACAACAACAACAACAAGCAGACTGCAGCCATTGCTGCGGAACAGATGCCTGGAAGGGAAATTTCTCCCCCAAGGGATATCACACGACACTCTTCCTAGACTTGGAGACTTTGCACCGGCTGGTCCTTCTGCTGGAAACCCTGGTGGTGTAGTGGTTAGGAGCTACGTCTGCTAACCAAGAGGCTGGCAGTTCGAACCCACCAGGCACTCCTTGGAAACTCTGTGGGGGCAGTTCTACTCTGTCATATAGGGTCGCTATGAGCCAGAATTGACTGGACGGCAATGAACTTGGTTTGGTCCCTCTGCTGGGCTGTCCTTTGCCCATCTATCCTCAATTCATTGCTGTTAGCTGCTGCCCAGTCAGCCCCTGACTCATGGTGACCCCATGTACAATGGAGAGAAATGCTGTCTGGCCCACCACCCCCATGATCTATTGTGAATAAGACCGATGTAATTTTAATCCATAGGGTTTTCATCGGCGAACCTTTGGAAGTAGATCTCCAGGCCTTTTTTCCTAGTTTGTCTTGGTCTGGAAGCTCCACTGGAACCTGTGTGGCATCATAGCAACATGCGAGCCTCTGCTGACAGATGGGTGGTGGTTGCCCATGAGGTGCACTGGCTGGGAATCAAACCCGGAAAGGCGAGAATTCTACCACTGAACCTGCACTGCCCGTCTACCCTCATGATAGAGTATTCTTCCTCCGGTGTGCACACAGCACCTCAGAAGCCTCCCCGGGCTGCAACTGCCTGGCCTTTCTCCCTGTGCCCCCCGCTGCCCTCTTCTCCCTGGCGTGGGAAGCTTCTGCAACCTACCTGCCTCTCTGAGGGCAGAGAGTCTGCCTTCTCTCCTTTCTCTTCCCCGGCCTCCAGAACACAGTAGGCACCTGGGAAATGCTCCCCAGCAGGACGAGCCATCCCCTGGCTGGTTCAGCAGTGTGGGATCGTGTGGTGTTTCTATTACTCTCCATGAACAAGTGCCACTGTTATTAAATTTTTCCAAAAGCAGAATGTCGGCTGTGTTTGCCAGATGGGTTGCTCTTTTAGGAATGGGTCTATCCTGGCCCATCCATCGTTCCTCATTCCCATGCCTTTCAGAGCACATTCATTGGGCACCTACTAAGTTCCAGGTCCCATGGGATGCAGTGCTGGGGCCTGAAGGAGTTGGACCCTCAGGGTGCAGCCTGAACCACGGTAGGTATGGGGGTTACATGAGACAGTACCTGGGACTGGGTGAGGAGCTCAGGTTTTGCTCCCAAGGATGAGCCAGGCATACAGCAGGTGCTCAATAAATGCTGTTCTAGGAGCTGGGGATGGGATAGGACTGGACGGATGAAGAAGCTGGCCTTGGAGGATAAGTGTCAAAGGAACTTCTCTGTTCTCGCTCAGGGAACCCTCAGGCCTAATCCTCCACTGTCCCAAAGCAAGTGTCCCCCCAAACTCCTCAGGCCACTGCCAGGCTGGGGCTTCGTCCTTGATAGGCAGCCGGTGAAGTCCACTGAGACTTTGAGCCCAAGGCTGAGACCCAGGCGGACTTGCAGCTCTCTCCACCGTCTCCCTTGGGTCGTTGCACCTGGAAGCCAGCAGCCCTGGGAGAAGAAAGGGATGCTTCCCTGTTGAATTCAGATGGGCTTTTGTGCTCTGCGGAGTCGGGAGTACCGGGACCCCTGTCCAGGCTGCTGTTACCAAGCCAATGTGTCCTCCTGCCTTGCCTGCCTGCCACATCAAGCTTGTACATCCAGCCTGGCCTCTTCACTCCTCCCCAGAAGTGCCCCAGCCCGGGGTGAGAGAAGTGGGGTCGGTGGACAAGGAGCCAGGAGGAGGGTGACTGCCCAGCCCAGGCCTCGACCATCTCTCTCTGCAGCTCCAGTTTCTCCCCCTCATCGCCTCTATCAGATTTGCCAGAGCAAGTTCTAAAAAGATAAACCTGACCAAGTCAAGCTCCTGCTTAAAACCCCTCTGTGGCTCCCCATTGCCTCTGGTAAGGTCCAGCCCCTTAGCTGGGCATCTCAGGATCTTTGTCATCTGGCTCCTGCCATCCTCCGGTCCTCCCCACATTTTTGCCTCATCTCCCCTCTCTCTACACTCCCTCTTTCTCCAACCCCACTGAATTCACCATCCCAAACACCCCGAGGCCTGTCAGGACCCCAGGCCTTTGCACATACTTTTCTCTAGGCCTGGAAGAACTCCACACTCTGTCTTTGGCTCACTCACTGGGCATCCCCACCTCCAGGAAGCCACACTAGGTAGCTCTCCCCACTTCCCCCACCTGCACTGTCTGGGCAGACCCTGTGAGGGAGTTGTTTCATGTCTCCGTATGCCTCCATGAGCAGACTGGGCTGTCCCCAAGGGCAGGCTGAAGGTGCAGGGCCTGCACAACGTCCTGGAGGGAGGGGGCTGTGGGTGATCTGATGAATGGAGGGTTGGAGGGCACAGTGCTGCCCCGTGCTGTGTGTGTGAGGTGGGCTGGGAGGGGGGAGGCATAAACATTTTCCAAGGTGTATTAGATGGACCATCTAACCTCCCCGTCAGTCTGGGGAGCCCAGCATAGGTGACCTGGGCCCTGGACTACACAAGGACCTTGAGGGCAGCCCCCCAGCCTGCGGGCAGGGAGCTAGAGCATATGAGCGGCTTCTCGAATTCCCAAGGAAGGGACCACCGCAGCCAGGGTGCTAACCCTCTCCTCCCCCCGAAAGGCAGGGCATCTTCAAATCGGTTCCAGGTTCACTGAGGTCCTGACCTTCTTACCTGCCCCACCCCGGGCTCGGGGATTGGGGACCTGGGACCCCCAGAGGTAGAGTATGGGGGGGGGCGTGGGCCTATTCAGACTGGGAGCTAGGGTCCGCTCCTCTCCAGAAGCAGAGCGGAAAGGGAAATCCCAGGCCCCCAGCGGGAGCAGACGGGTCAGGGTGCCCCGCGGCCCCGGGAGAGGTCCAGGCGGGAGCCCGCAGCGCCCGGAAGGAGCCGCGCACACCCCAGCCCGCGGGCCCGCCGCGCGGCCTCGGATGCGGAGGTGAGAGCGCTCGGCCCGCCCTGCGCGCGGCCGGACCGGGGCCGAGGGCGGCGCGGGCGCGGGCGCGGGGCGCGGGGCGCGGGGCGCGGCGGGCGGCAGCCTTCCCCTTCCGCCGCCGGCCCGCTCCGCCCGCCTGGCCGGGCCCTCCGCTGCGGGATGCGGGCGCCGAGGCCTGGCCGGCCGGGCGGGGGAGCGGGCGGCGGGGGCGGGGCGGGGCGCGGGCGCGGGCGGGGGCGGCGGGGGGCCCCCCGCCCCCCGAAGGAGGAGTCTGGCTCCCACTTGCTGCCTCGGACGCGCGGCGAAGCGGCCGCTGCCGGAGGAGCCCCCGCCCGTGCGCGCCGCCCTCCCCGGAGCCGGGCCCCTGCCTCCCTCCGCGCGCGCTGCTGCTCGCGGCCGCCGCGGCCGCCGAAGAGGAGCCCGGGGCCAGGTAGGGCCGGGGGCGGGCGCGGGCGGGGCGCGGGGCCGGGACCCTCGGCGGGCGCGGGGTGACGCCCGTGGCACAGCGCAGGGGCGCCCGCAAAGTTACTTTGGCCGCCTTTGCCGGGTGCTGGCGCCCCGGCTGGGCACCCTCGCCGCTGCCCTGTCCGCGGGGCGGATGCCGCCGGGAGGCGGCTCGGCTGGGGTGCGGGACTGTGGCCGGGGCCGAGGGGTCAGCGAAACTTTTCCCCTGCTCGCCGGTCGCTGCTTCTTGCTGGCAGAGTGGCTGGTAGAGGGAGCGGGCCGGAGGGGTGCAAGTGATGATGTGGTGACAATAGCAGCTCGGGGTTCTTGAGAGCTTACTGTGCGCAGCGAAGCCCCTGCCGGGACTTGAGGGTGGGGGGTATGGGGGACTAATGCTGGCTGAGTGGCTACTTTTGCTCTCCATTGCTGGAAACTCCATTCATCTACCCATCTATCCATCCATCCATTCATTCACTCAACAAATATTTACTGCTGCCTGCTATGTGCTCGGCCCGGGGGATTCCATGGCTAACCAGACAGGTCCCAGCCTTCACAGGCAATATTTCACCGGATGCCCAGCTAAGGAGCAGTTCAGTCTCTTAGGTATTTATTCTGTGACATGTTACAGGACAGTCAATTCAAGCACAGTGTCCTTTAACCTGCTGGAGACAGAGAGGGCAGTCTGAGAGCTGGTGTGCCCAGGAGCCTGTGCCAGGCCACTGTGGCTTGGGGTTCTGGGCCCACCCCTCTCCATTCCTCCCGGGTCAGGCTCTGTGGCTGGAGGTGGGTTCAGGAAGTCCCACACTGGAGCTGGCCCCCACCCTGCCCAGTGCTAGGCAGCCCTCTCCCAGAAGCCTGGTTGCCTCCCCCTCCCCATTTCCAAGGCCCTTATTGAATCACCCGGAGGAGAGCTTGTTAAGTGGCAGACAATTATGAAATTAAACCCGGGGAACAAAGTGGGCTGGCTGGTGAATGGCTGAGCTGGCTCGACAGGAGTTGAGTGGGGGTGGGAGACTTGTTAGCGGGGATCCGCCAAGCAGTGGGGCTCAGGCAGACAGGAACACCATCAATATCCTGACTGGTCTTTGCAAAAAAAAAAAAAAAAATTACCCTAACTTCATGGATAATCTATCACATTGGGTAAAAATGCTCTGGGGGCTGTCAGAGAGCCCCCAGCTAACTGCCACGTCCAAGTTGGAAGCAAGGCCTTGGTCTGTGGGAGCCAGCGTGCTACCAAACCTTTTGGAGAGAGGGTCGGTCCTCTGCAGTGTGCTGCCTGCATGGGGCTGGGCCGGGGCAGGCTGGAGAGTACATCGGGGTTTTAGAGCCGGTGATGGTAGGGAGGCATTCTAGAACAAGGCGCAGTCTTCCGGGGACCGCTGGGTAGAGCCATGCATAATAAACTGTGCTTCACAACGATGCTTGGCTCCCTGCAAATTGTCTTTCCGAGTGGCAGCCCCACAACACTTGTAAAATCTTTCTTCTCAAGATGGATTTCAGGGAAATGGTTACATTTTTTCCAGTGCTCACTTGTTGGAGGTACATTAGTTGGCTGATGGCCAGTCAAAAGGTGATAACCCAGGCACCAAGGTTTCATCGTGTGCCCAGAAGCAGTGCAACGTGGGGCCGCCTTCCTCTTGATTTCTCAGCCCCAGGAAAATTTTGGAACACCTGGATTGGATTCGATTCCTCCAGTGTTGATGTGGGTAGGCTCTGAGGGTCACCTATGTTTTGGAGTCCTTTGCTGAGACTGTAGTGAGGAGGTAACGGCTGTGAGTGGGCTTAGAACCTTAGGAGCTAATGCCTTGTCAACTGTGATTATGGGGGGGGTAGGGCAGGCCTGAAGTTAGGCAAGACACCCTGGACTTTGGGGTCTTTCTGCTAGAGCCCAGACTATATCAGAAATGCACAGACCAACGCAGAGAATAATGAGCCAAGAGAAGCCTGCTTTTAAAAGCTCCCCAGCCCACCCGTGAGACTGTGAAATTTTCATCCCGTGGAAGCGATTTAAGCGTATTTGTTTTCTCTTGAACTTGCTACATTCCCACTCAGCCAGTGACGCCCCCTCGTATGCTCACTTGACACAGGACACACACCTCTGTCCACTTGTTTGAGGAATCAGGATGGTCGCTGGATTTCACGGGAGGGAGAAAAAGTCAGCCAGTGCGGACTTCTGGAAAGAAGGAAACGCTCTCCAAAGTGCAGTCTTCCTTTAATCTATCAAAGAAGATTCCATTTCCCCGTTTCAGGCCCGTGAACTGATCCTGAACAGAGGGCCAGAGGAAATTAATCAGTGAGGCAAAGACTTTTAACAAGTAAATATTATGCACAGAAAAACATGCAATTAGTGGAGGTTAGTTAACCCTTTCAAGTGGCGGGAGCTGCCGTTAAGAGTGGAATTTCTGCCTTCTCCCCGGATTGTCTGTCAGAATCTTTAACGTGACAAGGTAACATGTCTCTCCCATCGCCCCTCCCTCCCCGGGAACAGAAAAAAGGGTCTTTTCAAGCATCCTCCTTTCAATTCCTCTTCTCCCTGAGATCTCCCTGTTTGGCAATAGGTACCTTTGTCTCCCTGCACCTCTGCAGGGAGGGACCCTGGGGGAAAGGGCTCCCCAGATGAAGGGGCCCAGGAATGAGTTCTCAGGCCCACTCTGTACCCGCAGGTCAAAGTTAAATGAGAGACAGACCTGTTTCGTGGGGTCTTCTTTTTGGCCCAGACACTTCGTCCTCTAGGATCAGAAGGACCAAACGCTCAGGGTGGGCGGGGGAATGGGGGAGACTGGCAGGAATGCTCCACATAGCCACAGCCAGGTGTCCTAGACTGTGCTGGCCTTCTGAAAGCTGTTTCTGAAGCGGTGACTCCTGGATGTGCTTGCTCCCACATTATCAGACCATCAGCTAGCATCCTCTCCAGACTGCCCTTGAAATTGTCTGACTTGGGTCTGAAAAGGTGGCTAAAATGTAAAAAGCAAAACCGACTCCAAGGGAAAAAAGAAAAAGAGGCTCCTTTTTTGGGAGTGGTGTTGGAGGGGAAGGTAGAAACCTTCCTTGGTTAATTTGGTTCACGGTGGCTCTCCCTGGTGACCTGGCCATTCTGCTGCCGAAATAGAAGCTTTACTTTATCCTGACTTTTTTTACTCTGATGAGACCAGGCTTAGTTATGCTGTATTTCTATTTAAAATATCTGGAGCTGACGAGGACAGCCAATCTCATGAAAAATATCATAACAGATTGAGATTATATGTATTAATTTTGAGCTCACATAGTGACTTTAGATGTTGCTGTGAATTACCCTTTGGGGGGTTTCCTTGAACATGAACCCAGCTTGATGCTAGACCCTGGTCGCACATCATAAATAGAAGCAGCTACCGTGGAAAGGAGCCCACCTCGCCCCTCTGGCTGATATTGATCTGCGGGAATTCAGAGCCAGGCACTTTGGAAACCCCTCTCTCCACCACCCTGGTCTCCACCTGGAAGTTTGCTTCCTGTAATGTCGCTTGTCAATTGCATGTCTTTGCGTTGCCATCCGCTCCTTCCAAGAAAAATTTGAGGCGCAGCGTTGGTGCACACGACAAGACTTTCCGGCATCGTCCATGCTAATTTCATCACTTTAAGGAGAAAATGATGTCTGCTTCCCATTTCCAGCGTACCCCTCGTTTCCTCTTCATTTCATTCTCTTGCATTCTCCCGCAGTCCCGCAGCCTGCAAGACTGCAAGATAGATTGCACCGACCACCTGAGAGATGGGAGCCTTTCTCCACACCCTGCCCTTCCCCTGCCATAAGGAAGGGCTTTTATGGTTTGGGCGTTCATGGAAAGGGTTCCCTCCCCCAGTCTTCTCCTGCCCCGGGTTCCCTGTACAACAGGGAGGAGAAGGAGGAGAATGGAGTTCAGCTTTGTAAGTTTGTCTTTCAGGCACATTAGTTCATTGACCGCACTTTGGAGGTTTAATACTGCATTCCAAATGCCCCCATGATTACAAAAAAATACACTTCAACTGATCATAAAAATGGCAAAACCTCCATCTCCGACTTAAGTGTAGAATTACCATTGTCCTGATTTGAGTATGCTTCCGTGACATCTGCTTAATAGATTGCCCTGAAAACTGTCAATTCACGTTCACTTTCTCCGCAAAATGTAGCTGAATACGAGGCAGCGTAGACCCCTCTGCTTCCCACTGCCCCCCAACCGTGTACGCACCCAAACCCCCATTCGTGTTGCGTGTGACTTGATATAGAGGCGGAAAGGGACCCAGACTGCTGGGTGTTACACATCTGCCTCTTCCTTCCTTTTGTGGGTGGGTCTGTCTGTGTGCACATTTGAAACGGATCTGAGTAGCTTCCCATTTTCAGCTCCGCAGATAACGTGAATCTGCAAGTGTTTTATTTCCAAAACTAGGGCATAGCACTTTGGGGAAGAAAAACCCGTCCTTTTGCCATTATTTATGTGATTACTGATCTGCTAGATGGATCTAGAAAGCATCAAGAATTATAATAATTTACGGAGTGGAGCGTTGGTTTTCCAGCATATTTCTCGGCCTGAGCTTTGTAAATTTCTGTGCGTCTCGGGCCTCGTTCTCTGCGATGGGGACGGGGGATATTCAGAATTTGCAGACGAGCCATGTGAACTGCCGGCATTCCTGGATAAAATTAAAGGAATAAATGAGCAGCTATTTGCGGCAGACAGGGCAGGATCCAGTAAGCAGCACTCTTCGTCATTCTAAAATAAAAGTACATAATTGGAAAATGAAGCAGCAGCAACGGCTGAGGGGCAGGGGCGTAGAGGAATTAGAAAGTGTAATTTAAAATCATGTAGTCATAATTCAAAATGGGCCCAGCTAAAAGGTTTTTAAGTGGTATTCGCTTTAAAGTCACTCGTGGTTGATCCTTTTTTTTTTTTTTTTTTCCAAGGAACAGGGTCTAGTTTTCACTCCGTTTTGGATCCCTTCATCAGCTCGTTCAGGTGAGCTGCTGATACCAGCTACAGGCCAGCACTGCCTTCCCTCTGAGAGTCCACAGTGGGCAACGAGGGAGGCCACACGTAAGGTCTATCCTTTTAGGGACATGGTGGGATTAGGTCTGATTTTTTCCCCCACATTGGGCTATTTGTTCCTTTTCCTTTCCTAAGGAATTCTTGTTTTTACCAGTTTACGACATTTTCGTCTATTGCATATTCTTTGGCACAAGCAAGATAAGGGAACAAGATACAATGTAAAAGTGATTTTTGAGCTCGGGTGGAAGCGTGGCTAGTAAGAGAATTCATCCCAGACCCCACAGCTTGGTACCTTTCCGTTAAACAGTACGTCCTGCATTTTGCTCGGACGGGGGGCTTGTCACCACAGCCCGACATCGTCACGTTGCAGCTAAGTTCACGACAAAGCTTCAGAGAGCAGCCGTCTGCTGAGCTGAGGCGCCTTTTTCTTAGAGTCACTTTGGGCGAACGGTGAAGATGATTAGTTGTGTTCTGGGCTGACCAGTTAGTCAGACAGGCTGGGGCTGCCCGGCCGCCCCTGCAGGCGGTTAGAGGAGGAGACGTGGGCTTGGAGCAACGATGCCATTGGAATCCCGGCACAGAGCTCTCCGGGCTTTAGGATCAGAGAACATTCCCCCGCAGCGGGGAAGGCCTTTGGGACTCTGTGGTGGCCTCTCTGGCCAGTCACAGATTGCCACCCGAGTTTAGGACTCAGGACTACGGGATTACTGTCCTGGCCTCACAGTTATTGTTCAGAACGCGCCACGGACGGAACAGAAACGTGCCCTTTGGGGGTGGTTGCCTTAACTGCCTCGAGCTGAGTGGACTTTGATTAGGGTGGCCTTGACCTTCCAAATCAGGTCACCTTTGAGAGCGAGAGAGGATGCTGCTTATGTTGATGTCTGTCAGACAACAGGCGTGAACTGGGACTGTCCCGGGCCATGGTCTGGGGCCCCCACTACACTGACTTTGGGGAGCCTGTGTGGGGTGGAAGTAGATGCTTCTGGTATATGCAGAGTGGGTCTGTCTTGGGAGCCTTCAGACCACTGATCCTCGTGGTGCGAATGCTCCAAGAGGCCCCCTGCTTATCTGTTAGGACAGATTTAGGCAGCGGGACCGCCGGTGTCTCCTTTGCAAAAATCGACCTGCTGCCTAGGGGGCTCCATGTAAGCTGAGGCCCTTCTCAATCTCTCTTCTGGGCCTCCAGCACATACTGTCTGGACTTACAGTTTGGGGGGCCTCCTCTGGGCCTAGAGACCCTGCCCCTGTACCTCCTCACCTGTTTATCTGTCTGGCTGCCCCCCACTGTGCCCCATGCCCAGTTTCACAGCTGAGTCATTTGGGGAACAGGGTCTGGCAGGAAGGAGGGGCAGTAGGTGATGAGGGGCTGACTGGGGCCCTGCAGTGCCGTGGGTGAGGAGGGTAGTGACGCGTTTGCCTGGAGGAGCTAGTCCAGGGCCAGGTTGTGCTGGTCTGTCCAGTCGCAACCACCCTGGGAATAAATCAGTGGGCGACATACCCAGTAAAGGGGCGTAGGTAGGGAAGAGGCCGGGAGCCCCAGAGTTCCAGGCAGATGAGGAGGGATCTGCCCGATTATCTGAACAGCCAGAGCCAATTTATGTAATTGCTGTCAGTAAGTTGTACACCTGTACGAAGTTGAATTGGCAACAGTTATGTGATAGATATATTCACAACAATGATAAACAAAAAACGAAAAAAGAGTAGCTTCTGAGGATGAATTTGGTTCCTTGGTTTGGAGGTTTAGGGTCATGGTTTCATGGGACATTCCAGTTAATTGGCCTAATAATGTGTTTAGTGCTTCCGTTCTACCTCCTAGTTCGTTGCGTAGTGCCTGGGATCTTAGAAGCTTGCAAGCAGCCATCCAAGGTGCAACAATTGGTGTCTGTTCACCTGGAGCAACAGAGGAAAAAAGAGAGTCAGGAATAGGCGGAGAAAATGGGATGTGTGGGCTAACTGCCTCCATGAACAACTGCCTTCTTTGCCATGAGACCAGAAGAACTGGATGGTGCCCAGCTACCATTACTGAACATTTCGGTCAAAGATTCCATAGAAGAATCCTGACCAAAAGGGGGAAAATGCAGAACAGAATTTCAAATTCTTGTGGAATCTGTACTTTCTGGAGACGTGGAGGCTGGATGAACCCCTGAAACAATTGCCCTGAGGTCATCTTTAAACCTTAAATCAAAAATATCCCCTGAAGTCTTCTTAAAACCAAACAATAGTTAAGAATGTTTGCCTTATGCATTGTGCTCTTTTAAAAACTATATGAGATCAAATTGACAACAGCAACTCCAAAGATTAGACAAGAAGCTTAGGGGGCAGTGAGTTTATGTTAACGGGGGAGGAACAACTCAGAAAAGAGGATGAGAATGGTTGCACAACTCGAAGAATGTAATCAGTGTCACTAAATGGTACATGTCAAAACGGTTGAATTGGCATATGTTCCGGCTGGGATCCCATGAACATTTCTGCTCGATCCTTGGAAGTTCCTGCATAGCTGCTGGGTTCCATTGGAACTTTCTAACCAGAGAGGAAGGGACATTTATTGAGCACTGATTGTATGCTGGGCCCTAAACTAGCTGCCTTTATGTGTGCTACTTCCTTTAATCCTCCTACCTGCCCCCGAGGAATGTTTTAGCAATCCTTACGTTGAGGTAAGAAAAACCCAGGTCCAGGGAGGGTAAAGCTGCTTTTGAGCCCTGTTGTCAGACTTGAAAGCCTGTGCTGTTTCTCTCAGTCATTCACTCACTCATTGATTCACTCACTCACTCATTCATTCGCTCCTTCACCCACTCATCATTCATTTACTCATTCATGCATTCACTCATTCACCCACTCATTCACTCATTCGTTCATTTGCTAACTCATTCACTCATTCACACCCACTCATCATTCATTTACTCATTCATTCACTCATTCACCCACTCATCATTCATTCATGGACTAGTCTCTGATTTCTCATTCAGCTCAGACACAGAACTAGACTGTGTGACGGGAGCTTTGATAAGGGCAGCCCTGGGAACCTGGGTGGGGGGCTTCTAACCCAGCCTGGGGGGGTGAGGGAGGATGTCTGAGTCAGTGACCCGAGTCATTGTGAGGACTGAGTGGGTGTGAGCCAGTAGACAGGTGGGTGCAGGAGTGGAGGTCGTGGGCATTTGAGGTGTCAGGGAAACCCCGAGTGATTGACTTAGGTCTGAATGGTGAGACGGAGTCCAGGGAGGTCAAGTGTGGCCTCATAAGCTGATCTGAGGAGCTAGGGCTTTGCCTCAGGGTTGTGGGGTGCTAATGAGGAGGTTTAAGTGTGGGGAGGGGATGGTGAGGTGAATCAGAAGTGCGTATTAGGACATTTGTTCTGGAAGCTGGTTTGGTGCGGCCAGGGCAACGGGAGGACAAGGCTGCAGCAGGGGAGCCCAATAAGGGGGGCATGGAGGTGACACTTTCCTAGACAGGGGGCTTGGAGGTGACCCTCTTCTAGACATGGGGATTGGCGGTGACCCTCTTCTAGACATGGGGCCTGGAGGTGACCCTGTCCTAGACGTGGGGCCTGGAGGTGACCCTGTCCTAGACGTGGGGCCTGGAGGTGACCCTGTCCTAGACGTGGGGCCTGGAGGTGACCCTGTCCTAGACGTGGGGCCTGGAGGTGACCCTGTCCTAGACGTCGGGCCTGGAGGTGACCCTGTCCTAGACGTCGGGCCTGGAGGTGACCCTGTCCTAGACGTGGGGCCTGGAGGTGACCCTGTCCTAGACGTGGGGCCTGGAGGTGACACTCTCCTAGACGTGGGGCCTGTAGGTGACCCTCTTCTAGATGTGGGGCCTGGAGGTGACCCTCTTCTAGACATGAGGCTTGGTGTTAACCCTCTCCTACACGTGGCGCTTGGAGGTGACCCTGTCCTAGACATGGGGCCTGGAGGTGACCCTCTCCTAGACATGGGGCTTGGTGTTAACCCTCTCCTACACATGGGGCTTGGAGGCGACCCTCTCCTAGACATGGGGCCTGGAGGTGACTCTTCTGGACTAGGGGCTTAGAGGTGACCTCTTCTAGACACGGGGTTTGCAGTGACCCTCTCCTAGACATGGGGCCTGGACGTGACCCTCTCCTAGACATGGGGCCTGGAGGTGACCCTTTCTTAGACCTGGGACCTGGAGGTGACTCTTTTCTAGATATGGGGCTGTAGGTACCCTCTCCTAGTCATAGACTCCCCGTACAGTCAGCGCTTAACAGCTTCTTGCCTCTTGGTGCCCCAGCTGACCCCCAGGTTCACCCTCTGTAACCCTGGCCTAACTGGACGCATGGAACCTGAGGTCTAAAAAATAAATGCCTTTGAGGGGAAAACAAAAGGAGAAGCTATCTTTTGAGAGAATAAGACTTTTGAAAAACAAGCCCTTAAAAGCAGAAGGAATTGTCCAGTGAGTGCTGGGCTGAGAGAAGCTGGAATCTTTCAGCCTGAGCTCACAGGACCTTCACAGAGGGGCAGGAACACCGAGACGGGGTGAATGAGGAAACAAACACAGCGAGGTTAAGTGACCTGCTCAACATCCTGTAGCTCAGAAGCATCTGAGCCTGAACCACACTCCCTCTAACTTCAAAGCCCAGGCTCTTCTCCTTTGTGGAAGCTCGCCAAGGGCCAACAGCAGAAACAGCAATCACCAAAGAGACCATTCATTGAGTGCTTCCTCTGCCTCAGGGCCCTTGCACTTGCTATTTCCTCTGCCTTGGTTCTCTTCCCTCAGGGCTGGACATGGCTGGCTCCCTCCTACCTCTTTTTGGAGAGGTCTTTCTTGATCATCCAATTTAAAGTAACCATTCCCCTGCCCCCCCATTACTCATGATCCCATCATCCTGCTCTGTCTTCTGACTACCTGCCCTGCCCATTGCCATCAAGTCAACCCCAACTCCTGTTGACCGCATAGGACAGAGTAGAACTGTCCGTAGGGTTTCCTAGGCTGTAATCTTTGCCAGGTTTTTTCTCCTGCAGAGTGACTGGTGGGTTCAAACCACCTGCCTTTCAGTTAAGAGCTGAGCACTTTGACCACGGTACCACCAGGGCTCCTTTGTCTTCTTGCAGGTACATATTATTACCTGAAAATATCTTTTCTATTTATTTATGTGTTTACTTTATTGCCCTCCCCGCCAGTTCCTTGAGGGCAGTGACCCCTTTGTTTTCTCAGGGCTCTTTCCAGCACCTGGAACGTGTTGGCCTGAGGCCACGGTGAGTGTTGAAGAGTAAAAGCTTTAAGTAATTAATTCCACCCTACTCTCTGTAGAGGAGGCCCCGGGTGGTGCAGATGGTTCAGTGCTCAACCACTAGCCTAAAGACTGATGGTTTGAACCCACCCAGAGGCGCCCCAGAAGACAGGCCTGGCAATCTGCTTCCAAAAGATCACAGCCTTGAAAACCCTATGGAGCAGTTCTACTCTGTACACGTGGGGTCACCATGAGTTGGAATTGGCTTGATGGCACCTAACAACAACTCTCTGTAGCTCCATTTCTTTCTTTTTTTTAATTTAATTTTTCCATCTCCACCCACTTGCACGAGGAGGCCCCGGGACTGCCGGGTGCGTGACTTGCTCAGGGTCACTGAGCCTGGTGGGTCTTTGCCCAGCAGGCTCTGGTGTTGCTGCCTTGCGGGCGTGCTTGCTGTTTTGTGGACCAGGTGTAGATGCCTCCTGGCTCACAGCCGTTTGTTGTGGAAGGTGCAGCTCCCCTCTGCGGTTCGGCTGCACCGTGGAGAATGCTCGCGCTCTCGGCACCGAGACGCCTAGGCTGCTGCGGCTCCATAAATATTAAATGGGCATTAAAAGGCGGCTCTGCGTTCCCAGTTTCCCTGGTTCCTCCAGGCAAGGCCTGTCGCGAATCCCCTTTATGTGAAACGCGGCACTTCACTGCCGAGCGCCTCCTGGGACGCCTTGCTGCTGCCTTTTTAGGCTGGGTCCCCTGGTGCAGAGCTGTTCCCCCACATTGTGGGCGCCTGCTTCTTGGAACAGGGGTGGGCGGAAGCCCCTGGGAGTCCCTTTTCACAAGGGCTGTGCCTAGCCTGGACAGCCTCCTACAGGATTGTGGGGTAAGGGGGAGGGGGCAACGCCTCTTCAACTTGTAGCTGAGCCCTTTTGACACTCACTCTTTCCAGACTGTGCTGGGCACTAGGGAGAGTCTGGCAAGCCACACCCTCTGTCCATTCATCCTTTCTTTCGTCTCTCATCCTTCTGTCTCTCCATCCCTCCATCTCTCCTGCCCTTGCCCCATCTCTCTTCTTCCCTCCCTCCTTCTCTCTCTCCATCCTTCTCTCCATCAATCCATCTCTCTATCTCTCCATCCACCCATCAACCCCTCCCTTCCCCATCTCTCCCTCCCTTACACATCTCTATCTCTTCTTCCTTCCTTCTCTGTCTCCTTCCCTCTCTCCATCTGTCCATCCATCTGTCCATCCATCCATTTCTTCATTCATCCATCCATGTATCTCTCCATCTCCTCATCCACTCATCCACTTACCCGTCCATTATCCATCCATCCATCCATCCATCCATCCATCCATCCATCCATCCATCCATCCATCCATCCATCTCTTCATCTATCCATCTGTCCGTCCGTCTGTCCATCCATCTTCCCTCCCCATCTCTCTCTCCTTTCTCAGTCCATCTATCTATTCCTCCATCCATCTATCTATTCACCCACACATTCAGTAATTAAATATTAATGGAGTATCTGTGATAGGCCATGGGGACAATAATAATATAACAATAATAGCTAACATTTAATGAGCACTTACTCCGTAAGCAGTTTACACATGTCAGCTCATTTAATAGTCAGGACTATATGAGGTAGGAGCCCTGGTGGCTCAGTGGTTAAGAGCTCAGCTGCTAACCAAAAGTTTGGCAGTTCAGATCCACCAGCTGCTCCTTGGGAACCCTATGGGGCAGTTCTACTTTGCCCTGTAGGGTCGCTATGAGTCGGAATCGACTGAAAAGCAACAAGTTTGGTTTTAGTTTTTTGTGAGGTAGGTGCTATTTTTCTTTCCATTTTGTAGAGGAGGAAACAGAGCCTCTGGGAAGTTAAGCCACTTGCTCAGGGTCCCAGCGCTGGCGGGTGCTGGAGCTGACATACTGGGGTGAGTAAGGGAGATCCAGGCCCTCCCTCAGGGGACGTCCAGGCTCTTCATGTGACCCTGGAAAGTGGGACCCTCATCAAAGCATCTCTGGCTTTTCTGGGTAATGAAAAGCAAGTCAGTTTTAGCCAGCTGGAGAGGAGGGCAGAGGGGTCCAGGCTGAAGATGCCGGAACCCTGGAGCCAGGCAGCCTGGGTCTGAGTTTCAGCTCTGCCATTCAGTCTCTGCCATTCTGAGCAGGGGCCTTAACTTCTCTGCCACGCATGCTTCAAACAGGACATGTGATAACACCTATCTTACAGGTGGTGAGCAGTCAGCAGGATAGCCCTTGTAAAGTGGCTCTAAACAAGAGCCCAGCCCCCAGTAGCTGATGGCCTCAGGCCTACGTGGCTGGAGCGCAGGCAGGGCAGGCCAAGCAGGGCCACATGATCGAGAGTCTTCATGAAAGGCAAGGATTGCGAGCAGGGGAGTGATGTGGTCAGCTTTGCATTTGAGAGCACAGCTCCTAGAGATGTCCCCTTTGCTCATCTTTGACACCCTGGACCATGGGTGATGCCCCAGCAATTGATAAATAGCCATCAAATTGAACTGAATAGTGATCATATAATAGTAACAGCCCATGTTAGCTGGGCACTTAGTACCTGCCAGGCCCTGTGCCAGAGATGTCAATCTATTTCTGCATCTAACCTGCACAGCTGCTCTGGGAGGTGATGTTACTATTATAAACCCATTTTCCAGAAGAGGATGCTGAGGCTCAGAAAGGTTAGAAAGTTGGCCTAAGGTCACACAGCAGGTCAGTGCAGTGCTGGACTCAATGCTGGGCCTCAGCATCTGGTGCCCTGAGGACTCTCCCAGGACTCTTGGGTGCCCGGCAGCTGCACCAGAAAGGACAGGGCGCAGACCTGCTCTGGGGGGGATTTTAGGCGCTCCAGGGCCATGACACCCTGAGTCGCCTGCCTGGCATCTGACCCCTTCGCTGGCATCTTCTGGGAAAGCTGACACACTTAGAGACAATTTGCAAGAAAAGGAGCGGACAAGTGTTTCCCAGGGAAAAGCAGACCTTTTCCTCATCTTCCCAAAGGCAGAAGAGGAAGCTGTGTTGTGAATCAGGGTGCATTTTTGGGGAGAGAGGGGAGAGGAGGGGAAAATGTTGCTGTTTATTTCACCTTGTATGGGAACCATCAAAATTAAAAAAAAATTAATAACCTGTTTCTCCTTTGCACGTAATTAAAATGTTCTCCAGTCTCTAATTTTTGTCGTTTTCCTAATCTAATTTGTTTTCTGATTGTGTCGATTCTTCTTCCAAGCGCAAAGCAAGGGGGATTTTTCTTGGTTTAACGTGACTGGGGTATGACTATCCAGGAATAGTTTAAATTATGAGATTTTCTCCTTGGCTAAATGCTGTGCACATGGAATTGTTGAAAGGTCTTAACGACCCAAAACCGAAGAAAACAACAACAAGCTTCAAAGCATCTTGTATTTATACAGTTCAAAAGTAATTATGAAAAGGAATGAGAAAAATAGGCGGTCCTAGCATCGAGGCCACAGTGTTTAGTGTGTGGGGCCTGATGGGGTCTCACCCAGGCTTGTACTTTTAAGATTCTACATAGCTGGGTTGGATTGGCCAAAGGGGCATTTCAGATCAGTAAACTGAAATGCAGACTGCCCTTTTCAGTGAAAGAAAACAATAAATTATAGCCCACGAAAGCTGTGATTCTAAGTGAATTCAAGGCCTGGCTGGGAAAGTCGAGATTTAGGGGATTTTTTTAGTGGTTAATTGGAAACCCTGGTGGCGTAATGGTTAAGAGCTATGGCTGCTAACCAAAAGGTTGGCAGTTTCAACCCATCAGGAGCTCCTTGGAAACTCTAGGGACAGTTCTACTGTCTTATAGGGTTGCTGTGAGTCGGAATCTACTCAACTGAAATGGGTAAGTAAGTGGTTAAGAGCTACGGCTGCTAACCAAGAGGTCAGCTGTTCGAATCCACCAGCCGTGCCTTGGAAACCCTCTGGGGTAGTCCTATCCTGTCCTGTAGAGTCACCATGAGCTGGAATCGACTAGATGGCTGGCAACGGGTTTGGTTTTTTTGGTTTGATCAGGGAGAAGGCACCGAGGTGTTTGGGAAGGTTTCTTTAATTAAAAACTAAACTCCTTTCCCCCCACACCCCTGCTGCCACCCCCTGAGTTGCGGAGGTGTACGGCACTACGTATCTGGGAAAATCCCTTCTCCTGGTGCTGCTAAAAGATATCTTTAGGCGAAATTGATGTTGAGGAAGGAATTTGTGGCCTGCTGTCTCCACCTGCTCAGGCTTGCAGGGGTGTGGGCGTGGGGCCGCGTGGGTGCGTTTTGGGGTGTATGAGGGGAGGACAGGGTTGGGGGTGAGCCCATCCTATCCCTGATTCTGAAAAGTAAGACTTAACTTTACCTGTTTACAAAATACCAGCCGTTGTCTTCCTTGGCCTCATCATCACCCTGTGGGCTGTGGTGGATTTTGTTGGAGAGGAAAAAAAAAAAAAATGTCTTAAGTATTTAAACATGTTGGACCATGCAGGCATCCTTCCACAGCCTTGTGGGGTTTTTGTCCCCTCCCTTGCTTCCCTTTCCTTTTTACCGAAGTATATTCATCAAACTGCTGAGTTGGAAAGATTTGTAATGAGTTTTTGAGCTGTACGACTGTTTTTTTCTCTCCCCCCGCCCTCTCCCTCTTTCTAAATCTTCATCTGACATTAAATAAAGCAAATCCCAAACAGATTAACTGTCGCATGGTTCTGCTCCGTCTCCTCAGTCTGTTTCCAGGTCTGGCGGGGGGCCGGGCGGCGGCGGTGGCAGCGGCGGTGGGAGATGCCCGGGCGGCCAGCGGAGGTCCATGTGGCGCCCTAGGTGGGATGCCGGCGTCCTGAAGGCAGAGGCCCTGGCCCTCCTTCCCTGCGGCCTGGGCATGGCCTTCTCCCAGTCCCACGTCATGGCCGCTCGGCGCCACCAGCACAGCCGGCTTATCATCGAGGTGGACGAGTACAGCTCCAACCCCACCCAGGCCTTCACCTTCTACAACATCAACCAGGGCCGCTTCCAGCCGCCGCACGTGCAGATGTAAGTGGGTGGCTGGTGGGGGAACCGCCTGGGGTGGGCTCCAGGGCTCGGGCGCCCTTCTGGCTGCTGGGCTCAGACTGGAGGGATTCTGGAACCCGAGGGTCACAGAGGCTCCGAGTCGGGAGGGACGTATGAGAAGTTGCAAACCGATGGCTTGGGGGTCGAATCTGGCCCGTTCTGTTTCATTTGGCAGGGAGGATGTTTGACAAATGTTTAAAAATGAGGTGATTTCACATCAAAATCCAGACTTCTGGCTTCGCTTTTCAAAATCAAAAGGCCTGGCTCCTCCAGACCCACACGTGTTCCTGGCAGCATCTGGGGCTGAGTTCCAGCTGCCCTCTGGGCGGTTGGGTTTGTGACCCTTTTGTGGAGATGGGGAAACTGAGGCTGGGAGAGGGTGAGAGACTTGCCACAGACCCCATGGAAGGCTAGGAGCCGGATCGGTCCTGGCCTGGCTCTCCAGCCCCCCGTCCCCCTGCCTCTTGCCAAGACCCCCAGGCTTCTGTTGAGAAATCTGAGATGCTTTTCTAGAAGAACCAGAGAGTTCTGCACTGCGCTCGGGGCTCTGATGGTAAATAGCAGGGGTGCCTGAGCTGGGAGGCCCACGAGCGCAGACTCAGGCCATCCTGGATTGGCACCAAGAACTTGTCCCCGACGCCTGGGCTTGGACAAACCTTTCTTCTCCCTGGATTTTCTCTGAGCCCCGGAGAGGTGTGAGTGGCATGAGGTGGGGGCAGATAAACTCCGGGCCCTGCCCCAGGCGACTGTGTTCAGAGAAGACCCCTCTTCCGTGATCCTGGGCACCCGCAGGACATAACAGGCCCAGAGAGGAGAGGGGACTCACCCAGCCCACACAGCTAACAGGCCCCACACCTGGACTTGAACCCAGGCTGCCTGGCTCCAGTTCAGGGCTCTCTCATGTTCGGCATTCTTTCGTTGTGATGTCTGAGATGTACTCACTTCTAGCTCGAGAGTTCAGTCACTTGTCAGCTTGGTCTTGAATGTTCTTGAACATTCTAGAACATTCTCCTGGCCTTTTCAGGGTGCCTGCCTTGTGCTGGGCCTTGGTCATAGACAAGCCCTTGGGGAACCAACAGCTCCTCAGTGACAGCATGGGGTGGTCAGAACTGTGTTGAGGGTGCTCTGGCACCGGGAGACTCAACGGAGGCTCTCCTGACCTCCAGGTTGGGTCAGATGCCTCCCCGAGGCTCTCCCTTCTCTGCTCTCCAGCTCCCTCTAGGGCATCAAATGCCACCTGTTTCCCACCGCTGTCCCTTTGAGGAGACTGGGGAAGCTGGCAGGTAGACCCCAGAGAGGAGGAACGTGGGGGTCTCCAGCCCAGGTTGGGAGGTTGGTGTGGCCTGAGTGCTGCCACTCCTTGCTGTGCTGTCTCCCTCAGGACCGTCCTCCTTGGCAAGGGTGGGTGCAGAGAGATTGTTGTTCAGAGAAAGATTTGGGAAGGCAGGCAGCCGCCAGGCCTGGGGTGGGCTGCAGCGCTGGGAACACCATCTTCCCACGGTGCTTGCTTCAGAATTCATGGGGGCTGCAAGGCTGACAGTCGGTAGCTGCTGACTTTATTTTTTGGTAGATTTCTACTGCGGAAGCTACTTCCAGTTTCCTTAGTGGGGCCAGCCCTCCAGCTGGGTGGGTCAAGGCCAAGGTCCCTAGATTCAGGGCTGGACTCCTGCCCCAGTGGGGATGGAACAAGCACCTGGGCCTCAGCAGAGCAGGTGGGGTTCGTGGGTCTGTCTGTTCCAACGCCCACCTCAGAGGGATCCCCAGCACCATAGATAATAACCACAGTTTTTGTTAATTTGTCGTGTTGACTCTGACTCATGGCGACCCCATGTGTGCTGGAGCAGAACTGTGCTCCATAGGATTTTCAAGGCTGTGACCTTTTGGAAGCAGGTCTCCAGGCCTTTCGTCCAAGGTACCTCTAGGTGGGTTTGAACCACCAACCTTTTTGTTTGTAGTTGAGCACCTAACTGTTTGCTTAACCCCAGAAAGCTGTCATTACAGTGCTCTGCCAGATCCAGGCCGACGCCTGCCTTAGGGAGCACTGCATCCTTAAGAGAACAGCCAGCCAGGGAGGTGATGGGACAGTCTCTGGAGAAGGGGACTTCTAGATTGAGACCCAGAGAGGAGGATGGGGTGGGGTAGCAAGTTGGGAGGGACCATGAGGAGGAAGTGGGCCAGCAAGTCAGAGTCCGAGGTGGCTGGGAGAAGGGCGGCTGGAGAACTGGACAAAGCTGCCCACGCAGAAGCTGCTGCAGCACTTGTTGGCCAGGCTGTGTCCGAGGAAGAGGAGTGAATGACCAAATGACAGTGTGGTTATTACCCCATTTAACCCAAGAGCATCTGAGGCTTCTTCATCACGTGTTCCTTCACGCAGTCTTTGAGCAGCCGCATAGCACATTGGTCAGGAATGCCGCCTCCGAGCTGGCTGCTACATTTGAATCCTGGCTTGGCCCTGACCTGTGGGGCTTACACCTGTTGGTGCCTCTGTTTCCCAACCTATAAAATGCTGCTAAGAGTAACAAAAATAAAAGAACCAAACCAGTTGTTGTCAAGTCCAGTCTGACTCATGGCAACACCACGTGTGTCAGAGTCGAACTGTGCTGTGTGGAGTTTTCGATGGCTGATTTTCTCAGACGTAGATTGCCAGGCCTTTCTTCTGCAGTGCCCCTGGGTGGAGTACAACCTTGAACCTTTCAGTCAGCAGCTGAGTGCGTTAACTTTGTGTACCACCCAGGGCTAATGGTAATACTGAGAGTTAAACAATTAGATCCACAGAGCAGGGCCAGGCATGTCACCAATGTTCAACGTTATTAGCACACGCCAGCCCTGGGCTAGGTGCTCAGGACACACCAGTGGTCACAGACACGCCCCTGCCCTCACTGACATCTGGTGGGCGACAAACTGTTAGCAAAGGTGAGAAAGTGCACACCAGCACATGAAACAGGTAGCGGCAGGTGCCGTGGAGAGAAAGTTTAGTGGCTTTCCTGTGATGTCACAGCTGGTCACGCCCAGCCTGCACTGCTCTGGGTGGGCTGCCACCTCCTGAGCGGGGCTTCCATGGGCAGTGGAGCCCAGAGGCAGCAGGGGCTTTGGGCAGGTCCCAGAAGACCTTGCATGCTCTGAGCTCAGATTCTGGACTCCTGGTCCAGTACTCCCTTGCTGTCTGCCAGGCCACTGGGCTTTGAAACAGAGCTTTGCACAAAGCTGGGCAAAGCTGCTGCAGCATCTTGGGGTGGGGGGGAGAGCTGTCACTGCCCCCCTTATTCAGGCTCCACGTCCTGAGCGTGCTGTGTGCAGGTCTCCATGGAGAGTCCAGCCTGTGGAGGGAGGCAGGAGGACAAGGCCCCTCCCTGGCCTGTGATTGATGGCCGCCCTGGGTCTCTAGGGCAAGGGAGCAAGGGGGCCTTATTGAATAAATCCACAATTTATATTTAATGACAACAGTGACGGTGCAAACGTGGCCTTCCCGCGTGCTGTGTGATTTATGCAGTTGCCCCCAGAGACCCTGCTGGTAACGAGGCTGCCTCTGTCTGAGCCATGAGTCTCCAGAACTGGGCCTTGGAGACCAAGTGGCAGCCCCTAGGTGGGTGGGCAGGCAGGCAATGGCTTTGGGGTAGGTGGGAAGGCAAGAGCAAGTGCTGTGAGGGCCAAGGCTATACGGGTCTGTGGTATAGTCCCTTGTGGGGGCTTGGAGCCTGGCATAGAGACTCCTTCTCCAGCTTTTAAAACAGTGGTGTTGGTGGAGACTCAAGCTGTCCCATTAAAGACACTCTGAGTACCTCAGGCTCATGTGGTCCTGGGAAGATGTGGCCGAGGGAGAGGGGGCCCTACCGTGCCCCAGACCTGGACTGGCCCCTTTTGTGCATATTGTCTGCAGCCCCCAGCACTGCCATACCAGCAGCCTGACCCCCCTTCCCCAGATGAGGTAACCAAGGCTTCAGAAGGTGAGCCAAGGAGCCTGGGCCCAGTGCAGGGCAGAAAGCTGGGTTCACGCTGGGACCCTGTGGCCCTCAGCATGTCCTCCCCTGAGAGGACTCTGGGAGACAGGGTGACAGTGGGCCTGGGGGGGTGATGGTGTTGGGGCGGGCCAGGGGCAGGGCAGGGAGCTCTCATCCTGTATCCCTCTCCTGCTGGGCTCCAGACTCAGCCCACCTCGTTTCCAGAACATTCCATTCTTCCTACTGCCTCGGGCACATGCCTTTCCCTCTGCCTAAAGGATGCTTCCCTACTCTGCCCTGCTAACACCGAAGCATCTGTGAGCTTAGCCCAGGTGTCACCTCCCTAGGGCAGTGACTAGCTCACACCCCGCTCCAGCTCTAGGGGCTCAGAGCCTCCTTCCTTGCTGACCTGCGTCTCAGTTTGTGTCGCACCTCCATCTGTGCGACCATTTCCTGAGTGTCATTGCCCTGCTCCAGCATGGGGCCCTACCCCAGAGCCTGCACCATGACAGAAGGGGAAGGGAGGGTCAGAGCGTGGCCAGGCAGCAAAGCCCAGCAAGTGCATTGGGGCATCAAGGAGGGCTTCCTGGGGGCAGCGGCATCACACTGGGCTTTGAGGGTGAACGATACTTTGACCTAAGGGGAGCCGGTCATTCTAGGTGCAAAGGCCGGGATGGGGGCAGGAAGGGCAGGCGGGGGACACGGGGCTGTGTGGTTGGGGTGGAGGATCTACGCCTCTTTGTCACCTTGGACCCAGTGGTTTGTGTGTGGGAGGAGCCCTGTCCAGGGAGTCAGGGCAGCCGTTGTGCGATGCTGAGCCAGCCAGGGACCGCCCCTCCCTGGGCCTCAGTTTCCCCATTTGTAAACGAGAGGTCTGGACTAGAGGTCCCTGTACCGAATGCCCAGTCACACAGCTGGACACATTGTTGGAGCCTCTATGAAGGGAGGGGTCCTCTGGCCTGCATGGGCCTTCAGAGCCCCCACCTCCCCAGGAACCGGATAATGGGGGCGACAGCCTCCGTTTCTGGTGCCTGGGTGGGGTTTTAATGCCAGGAGTCACATTTCCAGGGAGCCGAGGGTTATGGGGGAGAGGCCCAAGACCGGGGCCAGGCACACTTTCACAGCGGGGTGAAAGCCATGAAGGCAATTTACAGACAGTGAGGGGCTGCCCCTGTCGTGTGGAGGTGGATGGAGGCTGGGGGCGGCGGGGGGGAGGTCACAGGACATAGCAAGGAGGAGGCCGCAGAGCCGGGGCCGAGATCTGGGCACCACGGGCCACGTTCTTTATTCTGCACTGATTCAGCAGCCATGACTCCTGTCGGGACATCCACTGCCAGACTGCAGTAGCAGGAGACACTCAGGAGAGCTGGGGACCGGCTTCAGAGAGCCGTGGCCTGGCGCAGGGCGACCCCAGCAGGCAGGGGCCTGGACAAATCGGGATTCGCTCCAGGGAACACGAAACATTTGGTTCTCTGCCTTCTTTCTGGTGCCCGCTGAGTCTTGTTTTTCTTGTCATATGAAGGTGTTGGGGCTAGATGCTCAAATGCTTGTTAGCGAAGACTCAGGTTCAAGTTCTACTTGTTAACTTCCTAGCTTGGAGTTTGGGCATGAGCCTAACTTGTCTGAGCCTCAGTTACCCCCAGGCTGCTGTGACTCAGCTTTTACTCAGAGTTTGGCCATCGCGTGTGTCAGAAACCCAACTCAACTGTGTTAAGGAGTTTGCTTACTTAAGTGATTAGCTAGGAAGTTCAGGTTTGGATCCAGCTTCAGGCACAGCTGGACCTTGGAGTCCAATGATGCTGTCAAGCCCTCTCACCTCTCATGTTGTTGTTAGGTGCTGTCGAGTGAGTTCTAACTCCTAGCGACCCTGTGTACCACAGAACGAAACACTGCCCAGTCCTGCGCCACGGTCACAATTGTTGTTATGCTTGAGCCCATTTTTGCAGCCACTGTGTCAGTCCATCTCGTTGAGGGTCTTTCTCTTTTTTGCTGACCCTCAACTTTACCAAGCATGATGTCCTTCTCCACGGACTGATCCCTCCTGACAACATGTCCAAAATATGTAAGACATAGTTTCGCCATCTTTGCTTCTAAGGAGCAACCTGGTTGTCCTTCTTCCAAGACAGATTTGTTCGTTCTTCTGGCAGTCCGTACTATTTTCAATATTCTTCGCCAACACCACAATTCAAAGACTTCAATTCTTTGGTCTTCCTTATTCATTGTCCAGCTTTCACATGCGTATGATGCGATTGAAAATACCATGGCTTGGGTCAGGTGCACCTTAGTCTTCAAGGTGACATCTTTGCTCTTCAACACCTTGAAGAGGTCCTTTGCAGCAGATTTACCCAATGCAATGCGTCTTTTGATTTCTTGACTGCTGCTTCCATGCCTGTTGATTGTGGATCCAAGTAAAATGAAATCCTTGACAACTTCAGTCTTTTCTCCGTTTATCATGATGTTGCTCATTGGTCCAGTTGTGAGGATTTTTGTTTTCTTTATGTTGAGGTGCAATCCAAACTGAAGGCTGTGGTCTTTGATCTTCATCAGTAAGTGCTTCAAGTCTTCTTCACTTTTAGCAAGCAAGGTTGTGTCATCTGCATAACGCAGGTTGTTAATGAGTCTTCCTCCAATCCTGATGCCCCATTCTTCTTCATATAGTCCAGTTTCTCGGAATATTTGTTCAGCATACAGATTCAATAGGCATGGTGAAAGAATACAACCCTGACGCACACCTTTCCTGACTTTAAACCACATAGTATCCCCTCGTTCTATCTGAACAACTGCCTCTTGATCTGTGTACAGATTCCTCACGAGCACAATTAAGCGTTCTCATATGCTCTCTCTTTCTGCATATCTCACCTCTTCCAGCCTTTTCCCCTGTTCCCAAACACAGGCGGGATTTCTGTGTGCCCCATGTGGGTGCCCTTCAAGAGTGTCTTATCTGCAGGAATATCCCCAACACCTCGCAGGGGCCAGACATTTAGGGGGCACTCAATATGCACTTGTCCATTGATGGATTAAATGAAATGAGGTAGGGCCTGAGGCAAGCTCTGGAATAAAACAACTTCAAATCCCAGCTCCACAGATTTCCATAGCTGAGAGTGTGGGCAAGTCGGCCTTTCTGAGCCACAGTTTCCTCATCTGTAAAATGGGGACAGCCAGGGTGCCTAGATGGTCGTGTGGGAGTGAGGGTGAGGGGAGCGAATGCCTGTGAAGTGTTCGGCAGTAATGCACTCTCAATACCTGGGCAGCATCACCGTCACCGATATCCTGCCGGTTGCATTTCAAGAGTTGAACATTCGTTACAATGCAAATAGCTGGAGGACTGTGCTGGGAAATAAAAGTCTTTAGTTTTTTCTCTGGGGATTATTAGGCTTGCGTCTTCACGGTGCTCAGAGCCTCGGGGTGTAGGGAAATAAGAGCAGTTAATTAAAGAGCTCAGCGCAGCGTAGGCCCAGCCCAGTGCAGACCCTCGGAGCACGCACCGTGCATGGTGGGCTTGTCGTGGGTGGTGGAAGCCATGGCCACTCAGGCTCCTCCGCTAAGGGGGCTTTTTGGAGGAGGGAGTGCCGGGCCCGAGGTGGATCTGGGGCTGGCATCCCTATCTCTCCCTCTGTCTCCCTTCTTTGTCTCTCCTTGACTTCGTCTCTGTTACCTTGTAGCATCCTCGCAATGTTGGCTCCTTCGCCAGCTGGGAGATTTCCTCTGTGCTTTCTGGGCCGGATTCCAGAGAGACAGAGAGAAAGACAGGGAGAGATGGGTGGAGGGAACCGCTGGTTGGCTCACGTCTGCTTCTGGGTCAGGCCCGTAGCTGGGCCCTAGGCCAGCCCAGCAGTGACCAGCTGTCCTGGGTCCAGTCGCCTTGGGAGCAGGCAGGATGTGAAGTAGATGGAGGTCAGTTCTACCTGCAAGACTGTCACTTGAGGGGGAGGGTGTTGGGGGCTCCAGAGGGCAGAGGAGTGGCGGGAATTACTGCGAGGGAGATTTCAGCTTCCAGACCAGCTCAAGCATCACCTCCTTCAGGAAGCTTCTGGGGCCCCAGGTCGGCTGAGGGCCTTCTCTGGCCCCCAACCCCTCTGCTGCCCTGTTGAAGCTGGCGACCGTATTGTCACTGTCCAGCCAGCTCTGTTTCTGCCACAGCCTGGGGCTTCTGGTGTCTCCAGCATTGAGCTCAGGGGTGGCACACAGTGGGAGCTCAGGACATGCTGTGTTGAATGAATGAATGAATGAATGAATGAATGAAGAGGGCAAAGGACAAACTCCCAGCACCTTCCTGTCTGGTGGCTATTGGACCCTTTCGGGGAGTGTTACTTTCCCCAGTCCCTCTCACTCTGACCTGCTGGGATTCAGACTTGGCTTCACAGCCCCCAGGAAGGCCCTAGCGTGTGCCTCGGTGGTCAGGGCGGCTGGCTCGGCGCCTCCGACGGCGCGGATTAGGCATGCTGAAGCACCCTGTATATTAGCATGCTGAACCCATGCCTCTTGTAAGGTGTTAATAAAATTTCTTCGAAGTATATTGTCTGACAAAAAAAAAAAAAAAAAGGATAATTAGAAAGATGTCTTTAAAAGTATTTATGTAACTGATACGGCACCGCTTTTGGTTTGCCGCATAATTAGATTTAAACACAACTCCTGGAGTGGCATACTCATTTGGAGAGTGCTGCTCGTTGAAATGTCATTGCATTATTTTTAAGAGTTTTGAGTCTGGCGCAATCATTCAGCTGGGGAGGCAAAGAGTGGTGGGGGAGCCCTGTCCTGGGAGTCAGGAAGCTGGGTTCAGTGAGAATAACTGTGAGCTCCTTGCTTGTCCTGTGTCAGGAGCGGGCTGGGGTGGGCTCCCGAGGAACAGGAGTTGACACCCATCCGTGCAGCCCTTTGTAACTGTCTGAGTGTGCCCATTTTACAGCTGAGCAAACTGAGGCCTGGTGTTAGCTGAAGGTCACACAGCGGTAGTAAGTGGCAGAGCTGGGATTTGAACCCTGGCTTCTGATTCCAGGTCTGTGCCCGTTCAGGACTCTGGAAGGCCCTTGTTCTAAAATTGATGAGATCCTCTCATAGTTTCCAAAATTGCCCCCCACTCTGAGCGCCTTGATTTCTCTCCATGTTCGCGGGAAATGGCCCCCTCGGAGTCTGCTCTTTCGAGTGGACCTCAGACTTGAGGTGGTGCGTTTTCAGTGTGGGGACATCATTCCCAAGGGGGTGGAAACTGGTTCTTGGAGGAGGGAGGAATCCCACTCTTTTTATGTCTAAAGCATAGGTGTACATACGGTGAGATGGTGGTGGTTCCGTGGTAGAATCCCCCCTTTCATGCGGGAGACCGGGGTTCGATTCCTGGCCAGTGCACCTCACGTGTAACCACCACCCACCCGTCATGGAGGCTTGGTGTTGCTGTGATGCTGGAAGCTATGTCCCTGGTACTTCAAACACCAGCAGGGTCACCTGTGGTGGACAGGTTTTAGCAGGCTTCCAGACTAAGACAGACCAGGGAGAAAGGCCTGGTGAGCTACTTCCAAAAATCAGCCAGTGAAAACCCTGTGGACCACAATGGTCCAATCCGAGACTGACCATCTGGGTGGCACAGGACCTGGCCGCACTTCGTCCCGTCCTGCACGGGGTCGCCATGAGCCAGGGGCTGATCCGATGGCAGCTAACAACAACATCTGTACAATACATAAACAGATACACGGTGTCTCTGTGGTGTCCCCATTTCAGGGGAAGTGGCAAGTAGGAAAAAAAATCTAAAGAGGCCCCTTAGCTCAAGGGATAAAGACTAGAAGATGGGAAGCGTACCCTTTAGTGCAACAGCAGGTCAGTTATAATACAGGAGCTTCTTGTGGGTTCAAGGCCAGGCTCCGTTCCAAGTGCTTGTCACGACAACCCTCTGAGGTGCCCAAGTCCCAGAGGGGTAAGCTGAGGCTCTGGGAAAAATGTTTGCCTGGCTAGGGAGTGCAAGAGGCAGAATTCCAACAGGGTGGGCCTGACCTGGAGGCTGGGGGCTCAGTACATGCTAGGGGAGGGGGGTGAGTGTGTGTTAGGGTGGGGGTTGGTGTGTTTTAGGGTAGGAGGTCAGTGTATTAGGGTGGGGGTGAGTGTATGTTAGGGTGGGGGTGTTTGTTAGGGTGGGGGTGAGTGTGTGTTAGGGTGGGGGGTGAATGTGTGCTAGGGTGGGGGTCAGTGTATTAGGATGGGAGGTCAGTGTGTGTTAGGTTGGGGGGTCGGTTTGTGTTAGGGTGGGGGTCGATGTGTGCTAGGGTCGGGAATGAGTGTGTGCTAGGGTGGGGTTGAGTGTGTGTTAGGTGGGGGTCAGTGTGTGTTAGGGTGGGGGTGAGCGTGTGTTAGGGTGGGGGGTCAGTGTATTAGGATGGGAGGTCAGTGTGTGTTAGGGTGGGGGGTCGGTTTGTGTTAGGGTGGGGGGTGTGTGTTAGGGTGGGGCTCTGTATGTGTTAGAGTGGGGGCTCAGTCCGTGTGGGGGTAGGGAACTCTGAGTGAGTTGTGGAGACCCAGGAGTAGGTGCATCGTGGGAGTGTCATAGGGGTCGGAGGACACGGGCCCCGTGACCCGTGTGTCCTCTCTCCTGCAGGGTGGACCCGGTGCCTCACGACGCCCCCAAACCGCCTGGCTACACCCGCTTTGTCTGCGTCTCCGACACCCACTCGAGGACCGACCCCATCCAGATGCCCTATGGCGATGTGCTCATCCACGCAGGTGACTTCACGGAGCTGGGGCTGCCGAGCGAGGTGAAGAAGTTCAACGAGTGGCTTGGTAGGTCCCCACCTGGCCCACCGTACCGGGTCAGGAGCCCCTTCTGCCTGGCAGCCTTCCTCCCCGCTGTGCCCGGTCCCCTCCTCGGCCTCTGTCTGCCTGTTTACCTCCCCTCGGAAGCCCCCTGATACCCAGGCTGCTCGGACCCTTTCAGGAGCCCCCCCTTGGCCCTCATACCTTGGGAGCCACACCTCGGTCCTTTCCTAGCCCAGCACCTGTCCTGGTTGTAACTTTCGATTTGTTTGTGGGATTCTCCCAGGTTCTCTTTGTCTGCTTGTGTGTCCGTCCAGTCCCCAGTGCCTGGAGAAGAATTCATTCAACAATTTATTCAATAAAGAATTGTTGAATGAATGAATAGCTGAATGAGTGAATGAATGGATGCCTCTCTGGACATGGTGGTGTCAGGGCTGGTGTCAGCTGCTCCCCAGGGAGGGGATCTTAGGGCTCTGTGGTCCCCCAGGGGCTCCAGGGAACCAGGTGTGGGCCATGGTTTTCACGAAAGCCCCTGGCTTCTGTTTTTGGTTCTTTACTTTTTTCCAAAATAGAAAAGAAAGAGAAACCTGGGGTGTCCCCGGGAACAGCCCCCAGCCTTGGAATCTGGAGGGAGCTCACACGCGCACCTCTGCCACCTCCCCAGGGACAGATAGATGGCCACGGGTGGTCAGCCTGCTGCCGTGGAGATGTGGGTGTGGGCGGTCACCTCTGTGAGAGCCCCTCGAGGCTGCCAGGTGGTCCCCACCTGCCCAGGGTGCCCCGCTGTGTGGTTGGCTGGAGCTGGCGCGCAGAGGCTGGAGTGAGGCGGGGCGGCTGGAGTGAGGGACAGGCCCAGCTTTGCCAGTTGAGACAAATGCTTACATGCAAAGCCTTCGCCTCTGCTTGGCAGACTGGGAGCTTTAAATATTGATTTTTCAGATGGGAAATTCTAATGACAGCCTCCATGTGGACTGAAACGTGTGGAGGCGGGAGAGGGCTTCTGTGGGGTGGCCGAGGCGGGGGAGAGGCTGGAGGGCCTGTCCAGGCCTGGGCTGTCTCCCCCGCAGGGGACATCTCTTGGAGGCTGGTTCATATTCCCGCTCGGCTCCTGCGGGTCTCTTGGCTGACTCAAGAGTCAGTTTCCATGGCAAATCTCCACGCTCACTGTTGGCTGAGCACCTACTATGTGCCAGGCATGGGCAGGCAGTCTCTCTGCTCCATTGCTTATGTCTGGCAACAGCTGTCTGAGGTGGCTGTTATATTATACCTGTTGACAGAGGAGGAGATTGCCTGCCCTGAGGTCCCCAAGGGTGGGGACCGTCTCTGGTGTACACCCTGGCCCTGGGCGTGTTCCCGCAAATGCTGAGTGAGTGACTGGGCAAAACCACTGCGTGTGAAATGGGTGTGGGCACCCAGCGCTGTGGACTCCCAGCCAGGGTGGGTGGCGGGTTTCCCTGGGGACAGGCGAAGGCCTTGTGGGAAATTGACTGTGCCCCTGGGCTTTGACACAGGAGTTGGGAGTCTGCCCCTGGGGAAGGCAGCTGTTTCGGGCAGAGACCTGGCAGTGGGAACTTGAAAAAAGGAATGATGTGGAGTGGCTGGAGCGGGGGCTCAGGAGGACGTGCTGGACCTGGAAGGAGGGACAGAGCCCGATCGTGACCATATTCTCATGTTGACTGGGACCCAGGGAAGGGCTTTTTGCCTGGGAGGGCCGGCATGTTTAGATGAGTAATTTAGAAAGGTCTCTCTGCCTGCCCCTTGGAGTCCCTGGGTGGTGCAAACAGTGAATGTGCTTGCTTGTAACCCAAAGCTGGGAGATTCAAGTCCACCCAGAGGTGCCTTGGAAGAAAGGCCTGGCGATCTGCTTCTGAAAAATCAGCCATTGAAGAACCTGTGGACCACGGTTCTGTGTGTGTGTGTGTGTGTGTGTGCGTGTGCGTGTGGAGCACAGTTCTACCCTGACACACATGGGGTCGCGAGGAGTGGGAACTGACTCGATAGCCACCGGTTAACTATCTCTCAGCAGACATAAGAGCAGCGTGCCGCGGGAACGGGGGGCCTGTTTCATCATTTGCACTTGTTGGAGATCTTTTTCTATTTGCCTGGGTTATTACGAGGGAGGGATGTGAGTTGACAAAGGGGCCTTCCTTTTGCTAAAGGCTCCTTGTGCCAGGGCCTGTCCTCTTTGCTGCCTTGAAGTGTTTGCAGATGTCAGTACTTGCCACTCTGATGGGGGTGGGCCTCGAAGAGTCAGGTGCCGGGCCTTCGGCTGATCAAGGGAGCCGAGGCCTCTTCGGGATTTGCTCCTGGGTGAGAGCTGAAGTAGGAGCTGGTTGACGGAGGCCCGTTTGCCGCTGGCTCTTTGGGGAGCTTGCCCACTGCTCAAAGGGAGGTTCCCCTCAGCGCGCCGGCGTTTCGAGCCCCCAGGGAGTGGGTGGTTGTGGCCTGGAGATGCGCTGTGCACTCATTAGGCACACCTGGACAGGTGGGTTTTTGCATATGTCGTTAGTTGCCATTGAGTTGGCTCTGACTCACAGCAGCCCACGTACGACAAGTGAAATGTTGCCTGGTCCTGCATCATCGTCATGATCTTTGGTACGAATGAATCCATTGTTGTGGCCACTGTGTATTTTGAGTGCCTTCCAACCTAGGGGCTCATCTTCCAGCACTATACCAGACCATGTTCTGTTGTGATCCATAGGGTTTTCACTGGCTAATATTTGGAAGTAGAATGCCAGGCCTTTCTTCTTAGTCTCTCTTAGTCTGGAAGCTCTGCTGAAGCCTGCCCACCATACGTAGCCCTGCTGGTATTTGAAATACCGGTGGCATAGCTTCCAGCATGACAGCAACACGCGAGCCCCCACGGTATGACAAGCTGACAGGTGGGTGGTGGTTTTTATATATAGCTAGTGTTTACTGAGCGTTTAATTTGTGTAGGGCACTCTTCTAGCCCCTTTGTATGTTGTTGGCTCATGTAATTCTCCTGACGGTGGAATCAGGCAGGGGTTATTGTTATCCCCATTTTACAGAGGAGAAAACGAAGGCCCAGAGAAGTAGAGTAACTGGCCCAAGGTCACAGAGCTAGTAAGTGGCAGAGCTGGAACTGAAACCCAGGCAGTTGGACTCCAGAGCCAAGCTTGTGGCATCTCCTCTGTATTGCCTCTCCTGTTCTTCTCATCCTTCAGAAACATCTCTGATTTGACTTAAAGGGGTAAATACTGGATGAACTACAGGTCTAGCCTTTAGTACGTGTCAGGGTACAGCAAACGGATGTAGCGCTGGAAGTGCTCACTCATCTTTGCCAAGAAATATGGAGGGCAGCTACCTGGCCAACTGACTGGAAGAGATCAATATTTGTGCCCATTCCAAAGAAAGGTGATCCAACAGCATGTGGAAGTTACTGAATGGTATCATTAATATCACCTATAAGTAAGATTTCGCTGAAGGTCATTAAATAGTGGTTGCAGCAGTATACTGACAGGGAACTGCCAGAAATTCAAGCCAGGTTCAGAAGAGGATGTGGAACCAGGGATATCATTGCTGATGTCAGATGGATCCTGGCTGAAAGCAGAGAATACCAGAAGGATGTTTACCTGTGTTTTATTGACTATGCAAAGGCATTCGACTGTGTGGATCATAGCAAACTATGGATAACACTGCGAAGAATGGGAATTTTGGAACACTTAATTGTGCTCATGAGGAACCTGTACATAGACCAAGAGGCAGTCATTCGAACGGTACAAGGGGATACTGCATGCTTTAAAATTAGGGAAGGTGTGCGTCAGGGTTGTACCCTTTCACCATACCTATTTAATCTGTATGCTGAGCAAATAATCTGAGAAGCTGGAGTATATGAAGAAAACGGGGCATCAGGATTGGAGGAAGACTCATTAGCAACCTGCGTTATGCAGATGACACAACCCTGCTTGCTGAAAGTGAAGAGGACTTGAAGCACTTACTTCAAGATCAAAGACCACAGCCTCAGTATGAATTATATCTCAACATAAAGAAAACAAAAACCCTCACAACTGGACCAATGAGCAACATCGTGATAAACAGAAGATTGAAGTTGCTAAGGATTTCATTTTACTTGGATCCACAATCAACACCCATAGAAGCAGCAGTTAAGAAATCAAATGACATAGTGCATTGGGCAAATCTACTGCAACAGACCCTTTCGAGTGTTCAAAAGCAAAGATGTCACTTTGAGGACTAAGGTGTGCCTGACCCAAGCCGTGGTATTTTCAGTCACCTCATATGAATGCGAAAGCTGGACAATGAATAAGGAATATGTCTTTGAATTACGGTGTTGGGGAAGAATATTGAATATACCACCGACTGCCAGAAGAACGGAAAAGTTTGTCTTGGAAGAAGTACAACCAGAATGCTCCTTAGAAGCAAGGATGGCGAGACTTCGTCTCACTTACTTTGGACATGTTATCAGGAGGGACAGGTCCCTAGAGAAGGACATCATGCTTGGTAAAATGGAGGGTGAGCGAAAAAGAGAAAGACCCTCGATGAGATTCACCAAGTGGCTGCAACAATGGGCTCAAACATAGCAACGATTGTGAGGATGGCTCAGGACCAGGCAGTGTCTAGCTCTGTTGTACATGGGGTCTCGATGAGTCGGAACCGACTCGACAGCACCTGTCTTAGTCGTCTAGTGCTGCTATAACGGAGATACACAAGTGGATGGCTTTAACAAAGAGAAATTTGTTTCCTCACAGTAAAGTAGGCTACAAGTCCAAATTCAAAGCGTCAGCTTCAAGGGACAGCTTTCTCTCTCTATCGGCTCTGGGGGAATGTCCCTGGTCGAGGAGCTCCTCAGGTGCAGGGACCCTGGGTCCAAAGGACGTGCTCTGCTGCTGGCGCTGGTTTCTTGGTGGCATGAGGTCCCCAACTCTCTGCTTGCTTCCCTTTCTTTTTATCTCTTGTAAGATAAAAGGTGGTGCAGGCCACACCCTAGGGGAACTCCCTTTATCTTGGAGCAGGGAGGTGACCTGAGGAAGGGTAGTGTTACAATCCCGCCCTAATCCTTTTAACATAAAATTACAATCACAAAATGGAGGACAACCACACAGTAATGGCAATCATGGCCTAACCAAGTTGGTACACACATTTTTGGGGGGACATAATCAATCCTTAACAACACCTAACAACAACAAAGGTCCAGATGGCGCTGTTTGGGGCCAGATGCTGGACATCTGCTTGCTGCCTGGGTGACTGTGGCAACCACGTGACCTCTCTGAGTTTCCGTGGCCTCATTTTAAACAGGAGTCGCCAGGCTCCTGTGTCCTGCCGCCCTCGAGGTTGTTCTGAGGCTCCAATAGGACGGATGAAACAATCGAGTTTTCTAAACTCTGAAGTGCTGTGTGAACATGATTATTGCTCCCGCGAACCGGCGTTTGCCAGATCAGGGCTCCCCTGGGTATGGGGTAGGGGACCAGGGGGCTGCCCAGGAAGGGGGACGTTTGATCTGAGCCGTGAAACTGAGTAGCAGGGAGAAGAGGGGGTGCATGTGTAAGGAGCCCCAGGGTGGTGCAAACAATTAACGCTCTCGGCTGCTGACTGAAAGGTTGGAGGCTGGAGTCTACCCAGAGGTGCCTCGGAAGAAAAGTCTGGTGATCTGTTTCCGAAAATCAGCCATTGGAAGCCCTGTGGAGCACAGTTCTCTGACACACATGGGGTCACTGTGAGTTGGCGTCAAATCGACAGCAACTGGTTTCCTGGTTTAGCGTGTGCAAAGGCGGCCAGTTGTGAAAAGTGTAGGCTTTCTGAGAGTGTTGACGTATGATCTGACTTGCGTCAACAGTTCACACACACACACACACACACACACACACAGAGAGAAACGAGACTGGAAGGAAACATCATTCTGCCATTCCATATACCTCACCGAGACCCCGCTGTGTGCAGGCCTGTTCTAGACACTGGGGAGGAGCAGGGAGTGAGCCCATGTTCCAGCGAAGGAAGGCAGTGGATCATAAATGCACGCAGAAGCAGTAAGAGAGCTGCCAGGGTGACAAGTGTCTGCTGAGAACTGACCCAGGGGACGTGATGGTGACTGAGTGACGATGGCTCAGCTGGGTGGTCAGGGAAGGCCTCCTGGAGGAGGTGCCCTTGGGCGAGGCCTGAGAGGTGAAATTCGGGCAGCCTTGTGCCCAGCTGGGGGAGGAGGCTTCCAGCAGAGGGCAGAGCTGGTGCAAAGGCCCTGGGGTAGAAACAGAGAGGAGGAGGAAACAGAGCAAGGGAGGCGGGAGTTTGAGGAGTTTGAGGAAGAGGCGGGTGCCGGTTCATGTAGCCCTCATGGGCCTGGGACAGGAGTCTGGGGAGTGATTCTAAGTGTGAAGGGGGTTTGGAGGATTTTATGTCAGGGAGTGTTTTCAAAGGCCATTCGGGATTGCAGTGGAAGAGCAGACACAAGGAGACCTGTGAGCTGAGGCTTCGTCCGCAGTGCCAGCCCTGTCAGCCCTGGGAGCCTTGGATGGCAGCGTGTGGACCCCAGATGAATGAGAGTGAGGGCTGTGAGCTGGGTGACCGGACCCAGGGCAGCACAACGGGTTGCCTGTGGGTGGGACAGCAGCAAACAGGGGCTCCAAGAGGGTGGTGTGGCTGGCCCCCGAGCTGGGCAGGGCAGGGCAGTGACGGTGAGTGTGGTCCATCGCTGTGGCAACGGGGGACATAGAGAGTGTGGACGGAAGAGGCTCACGGAGTGGAGGCCAAGCTGGGCATCTTAGGATGAGTCATTAGAGCTGAGGCTACAGGTCACCTGGACCAACTGAGGAGGCCAGGTATCCCAGGTGGGTACAGGTGCTGAATCCACGTGGAGAGGCCGTGCCCTCAGGACCTGCCTCCAGCTGTGATTGCAGAGGCCGTCAGCTGACCTGGAGGCCCTGGCACCCTCACGTCTTCCCTGAGGCAAGCACACCAGCCCAGGTCCTGCTGCTGTCTCCGTGAGTGACACTCATGCCTCCGAGCCTGGATTGGCAAGAAGCCATAGAGCCAGCTGCTGTGACTGGCAGGTACCGCCCTTGCTCCCCCGCCCTGCTCTGCAGCCTGGCCGCCGGCCCTCACCCTTACAGTGCCCTCGGGAATGACTGCAGGGAGGCTCGTTCTCGCCCTTCTGTTCTCACCCCTTTGCGGCACCAGGTGCGACACACGTCTAATTGAGCTCTTCTCCAGGGTCTGTACTGTAGCCTCTCTGGGCACCCCTTCTCCGACTGCTTCTCCATCCTCCTCCTGCCCGTGAAGAGCCTCCTCCCAGGACATCCCTGAGCCTCTCCATATCCTTTCCAGAAGTGCGATGCTCACCCAGACCCCTGCTCTCCCCCTACCTGACCTGCAGGGCGCCTCCATCTGCCCGCCGTCTGGGGCCCAGCCTGCATAGCCACTTGGCCTTCCCAGATGAGACTGCAGCTCCGTTATATCACAAACTGAACCCCCAAACCCCTGACCCATCCCGTTGGCTATGTAATCAGGTGCCACCTGTGTGGCATTGAGAACCCGCAGCCACAGCACCCTGTCCCCCTCCTCCCCTCCCTCAAGTCTGATGTCACCTGACATCTGTTGTCATCCTGGCCCCGCTGTTGTCCGTTCTACATCCTACCCATCCCTCCCACTGTCCACCCCCCCGACTCATTATGTCACCTGCCGAGCCGCTGCCCTGCCAGGCTTCCTTTCCTGCTGCAGGATCCTGCGCCCCGCCAGGGCGGAGACCATGCCCTGGTCCCCCTGCGTACTCAGAGCCCAGCCCGCCACCGAGGGGAGCTGGGTGGACATTGAATGGAGCTGGGGGCGGGGGTCTGTGAAGCCCACAAAAAAAAAAAAAAAAAGGAGCTGGTTAATTGAGTGGCTGTGCCCTCAGTGGAATTAGGCCGGGGAGGGAGGCGAGGGCCCGGTAATGGAGTATTTAGAAGTTATAATTAACTTTTTACCAGCGCTCTAGCACAAAACGATATATAAGACAATATAAAAGGGGTCCAAGGATTTCGTTAAATGGAGCTAGGTCTTTTGCAAGTAAACCCTTAATTAAAATCTGTGAGGGAGGAAGGGAGAGGGAGGGAAAGGGAGAATTCATTTCGAGGCAGTGGCTTTGGTTCTGGCCTCGTTTGCCACTTGTGTTGGAGGCCCAAGCCCCAGGGGTGGGGGGGCTGGCTGCAGAAATGGGCTGTTCTGCCTCCTTGCGAGGGATCTCTGGTGGCACAGTGGTTAAGTGCTCTGCTGCAATGCAAAATCTTGGCGGTTCGAACCTACCAGCTGGAGAAAGATGTGGCAATCTGCTTCCATAAAGATTTATAACCTTGGAAACCTTATGGGGCAGTTCTACTCTGTCCTATAGGGTCCCTGTGAGTTGGAATAGACTCCACGGCAAAGGATATGGTTGGGGTTTTGGCCTCTTTGTATTTCAGCTCAAGAGCAGGTGGAAGGAGCACCTTCTCAGTACAGGTGGGGCTCCTGGTGGAGGCTAGGGGTCAGAAGGGGCAGGTGGGACCTCTCCTCGCCCAACTGGGACAGGAAGCTGATGACAGACACAGAAAGTACTACGATTTGTAAAAAAGAGACTTCTTTTTTTCAGCTGCAGCTAGAAGGTGACTATTTTCCCCTCTGTCTCCCTCCCAGGTAGCGGCTTCCCAGGGAGGCCACTCCGTCAGACTTAGTCTCTTCCTTTGGGGGGAAAGGGACCCCGATGTGGAGGGTTGAGCAGTCATGGCTCTTGGACCGGGCAGCCCGTGCAGTCCTGCTTTGCTCTTGTTTTTTGATTTTTGACCTCCGTCTGCACCCTGGCCACTTCTTACCACCCCGCTCTCATGGGACACGCTCCCTCTATTGCTCAGCTCTGCCCCTGGCGGTGTGTTACCACGTGTTGCTCCACAACCTGTCTCTTCTTATATTCCACTCTGTAAGACCTCGCCATGTGGCTGTCACTTCTGACGTCCACTGCGGAGCGTCCTGGAGCATCTCTGGGTTTGTGTATCAGGCCTGAAGACTGTCCCTGGGTAGCCTCAGCCCTCATACGTGTCCCCCGCCCTATGCGGGACTGCCCTGGGGCACGCTGCGGTGGGTGCGGGGTGGCCGAGTCGTCAGGCAGGTACTCTCCTGGTTTCCCCAAGCACTGCTGGCCTTCTCTCCAGGGCGCTGAAACGTCTTCCCTCCCCCACGTGGGGGATGGTGGCCTCCCCCAGGAATGGCCGAAATGCTCAGGGGGTTAAGCAGCTCCAGGCTCCAGAGACCTTCCGGCTCAGTTGCACTCTACTCAGTGGCAACCGTTTTTTGTTTTTTTGGTAGTCACCGTGACTGGTAAACAGGGTCTTTGACTAGCGAGAGAGGAAGATCGATGCTCAGATAAAAAATGGATGAACCGTGGAGCAGAGGTTTGGTGTTCATCTGAAAAATTAATTTTCCATATTCCTCATCAAAAAAAGTCCTCACGAAGCCAAATTGTGTTTTAGGGGCTAAAAAGGAGGAAATTAACTTCTAATAAAGATGAAAAATCTCAAATTCTAAGTTGTAGTCAAGCGATTTTGGCCGCCATAATTAAACAGTATTTTCATGTTAATGTATAAACCCCTTGAAAGGTGTGTTTAAGTGCTAATTATCTATTTACAACAGAGTGGCTTTGAAATGAAATGAGACTCTCTGGTGTGTGGGGGGATTTCAAACTGATGTTTTGCAATGGTGTTCTTTTCTTTCTTTTTTAAGATCATCATTTTAAAACTTTCTACCTTAAATTAAAAAAAAAATAAAACAAGGTAGAGACGTGCTTCTCTGCAAAGGTGTGGGCTGTCTGAAAGTCCTTCATCGGTTTTCTTTTGTGTATTTTGTTATTTGGGCTTTTTGTTTGCTTCTTTGTATCCCATCTTGTTTCAAAGGGTTTGAGATGGTTTATAAAAACAAGGATGGTAAAATGGTAGGTATCAATGATAAAGTTGTTACTGCTTGTTGGTGGTTACTGTTGAGTCAGCTCTATATAACAGAAGGGAATGTTTCTCAGTCGTGATCATTGCCCACCTCCGTGGTCATTGCCCGTCTCCGTGGTCTTTGCCCGTCTCCGTGGTCTTTGCCCGTCTCCGTGGTCTTTGCCCGTCTCCGTGGTCATTGCCCGTCTCCGTGGTCTTTGCCCGTCTCCGTGGTCTTTGCCCGTCTCCGTGGTCTTTGCCCGCCTCCTTGGTCATCACCCGTCTTCATGGTCATCGCCCATCTTCATGGTCATCGCCCATCTTCATGGTCATCGCCCATTTTCAGGATCATTGGTGTGTTTGAGCCGTTTGTTATAGCTGTTGTGTTGTTCCATCTCATCGAGGGTTTCCTTTGTTTTTCATTAAGAGCTTGACTGCTCACTGAGAGGTCGGCAGTTTGAATCCACCAGTTGCTCCTTGGAAACCCTGTGGGGTAGTTCTACTCTGTCCTACAGGGTCACTATGAGTCAGAATCGATTCAATGGCAACAGGTTTGGTTTTTTGGTTCTACTTTACCAAATATGATGTCTCTTTCTAGAGACTGGTCTTTCTTGATGCCATGTCCAAAGTAAGCAAGATAAATTCAGAGTCAAGCTTAGAAAAAAGAAATTAGGACAGCTCAGAGGGAGGGCCTGGAATATTGGCACCAAGGTCACACAGGCTCTATGGGCTTTATGAGTTGGGAGCTTCCTGGGGACCAAAGTGAAAAGGGAAATGTATCCGGCCAATGGCTCTGATTGTTGGGAGGATGATTGCCCTAGCTTCTGTGGTAGATCCTTCTACTGTCGTCTGTTTGATGCCCACGTTATTTGTCTGTGGGTTCCATGTAGAGCTGTGTCCTTGTCACTTTTGAGCTTTGTGTAGGACCTTGGCAAAGGTTTTTGGGATTTGAGTAATCATATCAAATATTCTGTTAGTGTTTGCCAGTATGTAGAACATCGCCATGTCTATCATTCATTTTGTGCTTTTTTTCTTCCCCCTTCCCTTTTAGATTGATTGAAGTTTCTCTTTTTCCCCTCTACTGGTTTGGAGATTCTACATTCTTTTTCAGTTCATTTAGTGGGTACTCATAAATTTTTGAATATGCATATCTGGCTTAACACAGCCTAGAATTAACATCTCCATCCTCCGGAGGACTAAGGACTAAGGAACACGCCTACCCTGGGCACTCTCCACACCATCTCATGGATCTTTGCTGTCTGATGTTTCACTTTGTAACTTGTTTTTAATCCTGCCCCAAAATCGTCCTCAGCCTTACCATTTGTTTTCCAGTCTGCACTTGATTAGAAATACCCACATTCGTTTCCTCAGGGGCTGTTTGCCGAACACCTGTTAGGGCATGATTCTAGGCATGGGGCTGCAGCCTCAGCTAAACACAGACCCTGTTTCTGTGAGGCTGAAGTTTAGGGAGAGGAGACATGGCCACAGACAAACGGATTCGTTATCTGTAAGGGAGATCAGGGTAAGGGAACAGGGAGTGATGGCAGGGCCAGCCCCTCTGATGAGCAGAGACCTGGTTACCACGGTTACCGTGAAGCGAGCCAGCTGCGCCCATGTCTGGGGAGGGTGTTCTGGGCAGGGGGAGCAGCCTTGAGTCTGGATTGTTGGTGATGCATTTGAGGACCGGCAAGGAACCAGGGCCGGCGAGATGGGTGGGAGAAGCAGAGGCCAGAAGGAGGATGGGGAACAAATAGGGTGGTCATGTCCAACAGGGGAGTTGGGTGGCGTCATGCAGGAGGTGGGGCTTGAGGTGGGCCTTGGGGTTTGGGCAATGTTTGAACAAGTGAAGAGCTTGGGTGCAGACCTTCCAGCTCCAAGGGGCAGCCTAATCCAGGGCCCTGAGGCTGGAGCTCCTCCTTGCCATTGGTTTGCATTCATTCATTCATTCAGCAAAGGTTTGTTGAGCACCTACCTTGTTCTGGACTTCATGCAAGGAGCTGAGGAGACACAAAAAACCAAACGCATGCCATCGAGACCATTCCGACTCATAGTGACCCTATAGAACAGGGTAGAACTGCCCTGTAGGGTTTCCAAGGCTGTAATCTTTACAGAAGCAGACACCCACGTCTTTCTCCTGTGGAGCTCTTGGTGGATTTGAACCGCCGGTCTTTTGGTTAGCAGACGAGTGCTTAACCAGTGAGCCACCAGGGGAGGAAAACACCCAAGACTCCCACTCAAGAGACATATGAGCGAGAAAACACCAGGTGCTTGATAAGTGGTGTGGTGGGAACAGAACACGGTGAAGCGGCAGCATTGGTCCAAGTCAGACCAGACACAAAGGTCCAACCCGCAGCTCACCTGTCCCCCAGGTGTGAGACTAGAGGCCGGGACTCACCTACCCTAGCCTCCAGTCCCTCACCTGTACAGTGGAGGATGGTAATGCTCTCCTCCCAGGCTGGCGGTTGTGCAGATGGAGACGATGTGTTAAAAATGACACGTGGTCTGGGGCTTTGCTGGAGCCTTCTTTTCACCTCAAAGTGCGGCCACAGCCGTTTGCAGTCTTTCAAGGCCGCGGAACCATCGGGGAAACTCTTGGTTGTTCGAGAAATCACTAGTTGGTGATTTAAGAGTTGGGGGAAGCAGGATTTTCTAGCTGCTATGTTTTTTTCTCTGCTCCCCGCTCCTATAAATATGGAGAGACGTGTCTGCTATGAAATAAGCCTATGAGTTTTTTAAAATGTCATTTTCATGTTGGATTTAATTCCAGAATGGGAAGCGTCAACAAGCCAAAAAATCTCGGCCAGGGTAGAATTAAAACACTCTGTCCCTGCGGCCTGCCTCCTGCACCTGGGGTCAGCAGAAACCTCGACAGAAGCTCTCTGGCTACCTAGGCCTGAGAGAACGTGACCCCGGCTTAGCAAGAGCTCGGAAACCAGCAGATGCTACAGCCATTATTACAGAGCTGCCTCTTGCCAGGTGGTGTCTCCCCACCTAGTCACCTGGGGAGAAGGTCTTGTCAAGGTGGATTCTGCTTCTGCAAGTCTGGGCTGGGCCTGTGATTCGGCATTTCTAACAAGCTTCAGGCCATGTCCCTTTTGTTCTTCCGTGAACTCTTTTGGGGACCACACTTTGAGTAGCAAGGCCCTGGACCAGCGTGCTGTCCTAAAGGACTCTCTGAGATGATGGAAATGCCATGTACCTGTGGTGTACCATCCAATATAGTAGCCACTGGCCGCATGTGGCTATTGAGCGCTTGAAATGCGGCTGGTGAGACTGAGAAACTGAACTTTGTGTTTTATTTAATTGTAACTAATTTGAAGTTAAATAGCCATGGGGAGTTAATAGCTACTGTTTGGACAAAGCAGCTAGAAAACTCTTCGAGCTGTCTACGTTATGGCTCCATTTCACAGATGAAGAAACTGAGTCCCAGAGAAGTGAAGAGCTGGCCCCAGATCATACAGCAGATAAAAGCAGAGTCAGGATTCTAACCCAAGGCTTATGCTTTAAAAAAAAGTTTTTAAAAAATATGTCAGGTGGCTGTCAGGAGTTGAACTGTGTCCCCCCAAAATGTGTTGGAATCCTAACCCCTGCATACCTGTGGATATAATCACATTTCGGAAGAGGGTTTTCTTTGTTAGGTTTATGAGGCCATATCAGCGTAGGGTGTGTCTTAAACCAATCACTTTTGAGATATAAAAAGAGCAGATCAGGCCCAGAGACAAGCAAGCAGATCTGGGGAAACACAGATGCCACTTGGAGGAACACGGGGGCTAGAGAAGCTGAGACAAGGGCTTTCCCCTAGAGCTGACAGACAGAGAGCCTTACCCTAGCGCCAGTGCCCTGAACTCGGACTCTAGGCTCCTAAACTGGGGGTGAATAATTTCTGTTTGTTAAAGCCACCCACAGTGGTATTTCTGTTACAGCAGCACTAGGCAGCCAAGGCAGTGGCCATTTTTATCTGAGACCTTCCCCACGTGTCCAAAAAATCTTGGCCCTTTCTTTTAGCACATTTCTCCTTTCCGTGACAGTCAGGAGGAATGCTTTATCTCATCAGGGCTGTGATGGCTGAGATTGTGTGTCAGCTAGTCTGGGCCATGATTCTCAGTGGTTTGGCAGCCCTATGATGTTGTGATTAGTTCCATGATGAGATTTGATGTAATGTGATCACCCTCTTGATGGGATCTGCTGTGAGTAGGTGATCAGTTGAAAGGAAGCTTCCTTGGTCCCGTGGCCTGCATTGAATACAAATGGACATTCTGGCAGGGCTCGTGGGCTTTTGCTGGCTCTGGATCCTGCAGCTGGCTCCTGTTCACCTGACCTCCGGTTCTTCGGACTTGAGCTAGCAGCTTACCTGGGGTCTTGCCTGCCAATCTTGGAATTCGTCAGTCTTTGCAGCCTGAGAGTGACAGCCCTGCTCTTTGACCTCCCGACCTTGGGTTCACCAGCCCTGCAGCTACGTGAGTCAGGAGGAGCCTCTATCCTGATCCATGGACTTGGGACGTTCAAGCCTCTACAATTGCGTGAGCCGTTTCCTTCATATAAATCTCTCTCTGAATGTATTTATACACTTTACTGGTTTTAATTCTCTAAAGAATCCAACCTAAGACAAGGGCCAACTAAAAAAAGTCATGTTTCAGTTGCTGGGGGAATACGAGAACTTGCCAGGTTTTGCTCTGAAGCCTGGTATCCGAGCCTCACAGGGACTTAACGACAATAATGAGTTTTTCTAGACAGCGCTTTACTGTTTATAGGTGCTGTCACATTGTTCACTGTCCTGGGTGATGTGGTCCCACTTTATGGATTAGAAGACCGAGACCCAGTGTGGAACAAGGTTTTCCAGCAGCCACCTGGCTCTGACCTCAGAGCCCTCTGTTCCTCTAACTGGCTTTATGTATTCTCTGTCTGTATCTTCCCTGACCTGGCTCTCGTTGTTTATTCCTTTATCGCTAGTCTTCCCATGAAGGTCCGTTCCACAAGGACAGGATCTTATAGTCTTGTGAGGGTCTATCTCCAGCACCATGGACAGCGCCAACCCCTAGTTGTCATTCTGCCCAGAGCCAGTCATTATTCTCTCGTGTTTCTGTCTCTTCAGCTATAACGTGGAGTGATGCTTTTTGTAGGGCTGTTGTGAGGATCGAGTAAGACCCTGTGTTTGGGATCTCATTTACGTGCATGAGTCTGGAGAGGCCCCTTGGGTTTGGATCCTGGCTTCCCTCTTCCTTGCCACCTGGCCTTGGATATATTATGCCCGCTCACTGAGCCTCAGTTGCCTTACTTGTAAAAGGAGGTTGATATTCGGAAGCTTCAGTGAGGCCGTGGGTGATCTGGGTTCAGCACAGGGCCTGGCGTGGGATCGTTGTTCTTAGTCGCTGTTGAGTCGGCTCTGACTCGTGGAGATCTTGTGTATATATAAGAGAGTGAACTGTTGTCCGGTCCTGCGCCATCTTCGTGATTGTTGGTATGCTCGAGTCCATTATTTTGGCTGTTGTATCAAACCATTTCATTGACCTTCCCTCATTTTCGGTAACCCTTTGCTTTACCAACTGTGATATTCTTTTCTAGAGACTGGTCTTTCCTAATGACCTGTCCAGAGTAAGTAAGCCTAAGTCTCACCATCTTTACTGCTAAGGAACATTCTGGCTGTACCTCCTCCAAGACTGATCTCTCCATTCTTCTGACAGCCCGCGGTATAGTCAGTATTCTTCACCAGCACCACAGTTTGAAGGCATCGGTTCTGTTCTGGTCTTCCTTACTGACTGTCCAGCTTTCACATGCATACGAGATGATTGCAAAGACCATGGCTTGGGTCAGGCGCACCTCAGTCCTGAAAGTGACGTCTTTGCTTTTTAACACTTTAAAGAGGTCTTTTGCAGCAGATTTGCCCAATGCAATGCATCTTTTGATATTTTGACTGCTGCTTCATGAACTGGCATGGGATAAACACGTAACAAACATGGCAACGATTGTGTTGTTGTTATTTTGAGCATATTTAAAGTGCCTGGTACATAGTAGTGGTTAAGTGCTACAGCTGCTAACCAAGAGGTCGGCAGTTCGAATCTGCCTAGCGCTCCTTGGAAACTCTGTGGGGCAGTTCTACTCTGTCCTATAGGGTCGCTATGAGTCGGAATCGACTCGATGGCACTGGGTCTGGGTGGGTACATAGTAGATGTGCAGTTGATGGTAGCTTTAATTACAATTATTAATATCCTCTGGGAATGTTTTCCTTTTTTTTAACCAGGTATTGGAAACTTAGGATATAGTTCTTTGAAATTAGTTTTAAAGAAAGCAGATTTTTAAAAGCGTATAGGTTTGTTTCTTTGATTTCTCTTAAGAAGAAGAAGGATTTCACACCTTTCCCAGCACGCACGATGAAAAGCAGATTTGAGAGCTCGTGGAAGGCCGTTTGGAGCTAATTCTGGACTAGTTTGCCAGCCACGACGCTAAAATGGACGCAGCTAGCTGACAGCGCCGGGCTTTCTTTGGTAACGTCTCAACCTCTCAAAATAGTCATTTTCCAAACGAACATTTGTCATTTTGGCGTTCACATAGAAACTTTCTTGTTCATTGATCCAACCACTCTCCCTCCCAGCTTAAAACTCTTCAGCGCTTCCTTTGTCTGGCAGTCAAGGCGCCTTCTGGTGTGACCCTAACTGCCCCTCCTAGGCCCTCCTCCCTTGTCCGCCTTAGCCTTCTAGGCAATTGCCAAATATGCCAGATTTTCCCACCTCCATGCCTTTTTCTTGTGTGGGGCTCCCCACCTGGGATGCCCTTCCTCGCCGTGTCTGCTGTTCATCCTTGACGCCTGTTCTTATTATCATGCCTTCTCAGCAACCTTGCCTGAGCCCCTTCCTCCCTTACTTCTGGTCAGGAAAAGGAAAAATCTCTGCGGCTGTGTGGCTCCCTGGGACTTGATTGTCACCACGCTATAGATTCCAAATTGTGTGTGTGTCTGTCTCCCATGCAGACCACAGGAGAAGGGACTGGGAGCCATTTCTGTCCCCAGCTCCCAGCACATGGCTTGGCACATGCTAGGGTCAAGGAAAATGGAATGATGGAATGAACAAACAGGTGGCAAAATGACTTTTATTTTAGTGGGGCATTGGTGGTAGAATTCTTGCTTCCCACGGAGGAGACCAGAGTTTGATTCCGGCCAACACCCGTCTGTCAGTGGAGGCTTCCATGTTGCTGTGATGCTGAACAGGTTTCAGCGGAGCTTCCAGAATAAGACACTAGGAAGAAAGGCCTGGTGATCAGCTTCTGAAAATCAGCCAGTGACAACACCGTGGATCACAACAGTCCGATATGCAACTGATTGTGGGGATGGTGCGGGACCCGGGAGCGTTTCATTCCACGGTTTATGGGGTCGCCATGAGTTGGGGCTGACTTGATGGCAGCTGATAACATTGAAAAAGTTTATCTAGCTTTCAAACACTTGGTTTTACTAAGAAATATTTTTAAAACAGAGACCTTTACTCTTAACCGCTCTCAGGTACGTTTTTAGCCTGAAGGTACTTGTGAAACCTTTTGGAAAAAAACGTTTGCTCATTAACACACCAAAGATTTGGCCCTGTAGCCGTGCCTCTCAAGCCAGGGCTGTTAAACTTCAGGTAAAATCCGTGCTGGGAATTTTCTGGTGAGATGGAGCCAGGCGCAGACTTCCTGTCCCAAGGCCTCTGACTTAGGAACTTTTGATAAGGGGGTAGCCAGGACTCTAGATAGCCATTTAGTCTCCTCCTTTCTCTAAACCTCTATGACTTCTAAAATTCTAGAATTATCTGTTTCCAAGATTAGAACATTTGGCTTCCAGGGTTCCAAGATCTAAAAAACTGCAATTCTAGCACTTAGAGTTCCAGCCACCATCCGTCTGTCAGTGTGTCCTGCTGTGGCACCTTGCATGTTGCTATGATGCTGGCGGCTATGCCACTGGCATTTCATACCAGCAGGGTCACCCGTGGTGGGTTTCAGCAGAGCTTCCAGACTAAGAGAGACTAGGGAGAAAGGCCTGGAGATCTACTTCTGAAAATTAGCCAGTGAAAAACCCTATGGATCACAGCAGAACTGATGTAGTGCTGGAAGATGAGCCCCCTGGGCTGGAAGGCACTCAGGCATGCCGGGGGTCGTGAAGATGGCACAGGACTGGGCAGCATTTTGTTCTGTTGTACATAGGGTCACCATGGGTTGGAGCCAACTCAGTGGTGACTAGGCAGCAACAACAACAAAGAAATCCAAGAACCCACCGTTGCACCTGCTCGCAATTCCAGTTGTCTGGCATGCAGGGTCTTCAGTTTTCCTCCAAGATTCTTGAATGATCCGACTCTTCTTTCCAGTAGTATGTCTGTCCAGATAAATACTACATAGACCTGGAAACAAAAATCCTCACAACTGGACCAGTGAGCAACATCATGATAAACGGAGAAAAGATTGAAGTTGCCAAGGATTTCATTTTACTTGGATCCACCATCAACAGCCATGGAAGCAGCAGTCAAGAAACCAAAAGACGCATTGCATTGGGCAAATCTGCTGCAAAGGACCTCTTTAAAGTGTTGAAGAGCAAAGATGTCACCCTGAAGACTAAGGTGCGCCTGACCCAAGCCATGGTATTTTCGATCGCATCATATGCATGTGAAAGCTGGACAATGAATAAGGAAGACCGAGAAGAGTTGATGCCTTTGAATTGTGGTGTTGGTGAAGAATATTGAATATACCATAGACTGCCAAAAGAACGAACAAATCTGTCTTAGAAGAAGTACAGCCAGAATGCTCCTTAGAGGCAAGGATGGCGGGACTGTGTCTTACATACTTTGGACATGTTGTCAGGAGGGATCAGACCCTGGAGAAGGACATCATCCTTGGTAAAGTTGAGGGTCAGCAGAAAAGAGGAAGACCCTCAACGAGATGGACTGACACAGTGGCTGCAAAAATGGGCTCAAGCATAACAACGATTGTGGGGATGGCGCACGACCGGGCAGCGTTCCGTTCTATTGTGCATAGCGTCGCTATGAATTGGAACTGACTCAAGGGCACCTAACAACAACAACATGCCTGAACTTGAATATATGAATCTTTAGAGATATAGACAAAATAACCAAGTCTACTTATAACATCTAAATTACTCTAGTCACATATTTTAGATATAATTTATAAAATATTTTATATGAGAAATATTTTTCCGTGCTCACATTTTATGAAATATTTGTGTTCACATTCAAGTACATCTTCTGCGCTGGTATCAATGTCATCACTACGGACTTTTTTTGTTATCCAACATACTTGTCCAAAGCATGTCGTGATGACCCGTGTCTTAGTTTTTGTGGAGCAGCACTTCTGAACACACAGAGTTACAGATACCCATACATGATCTCACGGCATAACTGCATAGCATGCACTGTGTTGTGTTGTGAGATCGACAGTCATTCTTAGGTTGCTTCTTTGAAGATAGTTTTTTTTTTCTTTATTCAGTGAAAGAACCAAAGTGCTTTGGTTTCCAGCACTTTGATGTGCCAAGGTGTGGTTTCAATCCTGCTTGAGCATTGCTGAGCGTCTTGAATTGTGGGTGTTTTGGGCAATTCCTGGCCATTATTTCTTCAACTTTTGTTTCTGTCCCATTTTCTTTCTGGAACTCTAATTTCACATGTGTTAGACTTTTTGGCTGTATTCCACATATATCTTACACTCTGTTCTTTTCCATTTCTTTCTTTATTCTCTTTGTGTCTCTTCTGAATGTTTTTATTGGTTTCTAGTTCACTAATTTTACCTTTTGCCGTGTCTAATCTACTACTAAAGCTAGCCAATGAATGAGTTCTTAATTTCAGCAATTATACTTTTCAGTTCTAGACTGCCCATTTGATTTGTTTTTATAAATTCCAATTCTCTGTTGGAATTCTCCACCTTTTCATCTGTTTCACCCATGTTTTCCTTGAACATTATTAGAGTTTTTTTTTTTAGAGTACCTGTCTGTTAACTCCAATACCTGAGTCATCTGTAGGTCTGTTTCATTTGTCTGATTTTTCTCCTGCTTTCCAGATACTTGCTGTTGTTTTTGTTAACATGCATTTTACTTTTGGCTTGGTGTTGGATGGTGTGGATGGAAAATTAGAAGCTGTAGATGATCCTCCTACAAAGAGACAAGTTTTCTTTGGTAGACAGAATTTTGGCAGATAACCTTGATCCTGTCAACGTGTGGTTTAGGGCTTTGTTAGGGCTCATCTACCTTGGTTTTGTCCATACTCCTAGGATGTGGTCCTTATTCCTAGGGTGTGGCTGTTCTTTTCTCAGCTAAAAGCCAGGGAGTTTACCAGAGTCCCCTTATCTTGGCTTGACATCTCACTTCTGTGGTCCCAAGACCACCTGAGTGCAGAAATTTCTGCTTAGTGCTTTACCTCTCTCTCCACTGCTGTTTTCTGCTGGATTTTTTTTTTTTTTTTTTTTGAGTCTCATCCTGTGGATGCACTGCTCAGGAATCAGCCAATGACTTGAAATAATCTTGTATGCAGGGTTTTAGGCTTCGCCTCTGCAGCTCCCACCTCTCTGGCATTGCATTCCGCAAATCCCAGAAACTCCGGCAGACCTCAACAATTCCCTTGTCTGTCTTCTCAGCTCAGTAGGAGTGCTGCCTTTTGCTGGGCTCTGTTCTTGAAACTGATTTGGAAATGTCCTCAGGGAAGAAGCCAGGGTGAATGTGAGTTCATCTCATGCATTTCCCTCCCCTCAACTCCTGTCTGCGCTGGTGGCTCTTCAGTACTGGCGAACGCTTGGCAGGAGGGTTAGTCCAACACGAGGAAGACCTTCATGACCCAAACCAGAAATGCATATTACAGTTTTTTAAGTTGTTTGCCTTTTTAAAGTGAGATATAATTCAATACCATAAAGTTGACCCCTTTAAAGTGTACAGTTCATTGGTTTTTAATATATTCACAAAGTTGTGCACACCAACCGCTGTCGAGTTGCAGCATGTTTTCATCACCCTAAAAGAAACCCCATGCCCTTTATTAGTCATCCCCCTTTCTCCCCTTGCCCGGCCCCTGGCAACCACTAATCTTTCTGTCTCTATGGAATTTCCTGTTCTGGAGGTTTTCGTGCGATATTTGTCCTTTTGTGTCTGACTTCTTTCACTTAGTATAATGTTTTCAAGGTGCATCCACGTTGTAGCATGAATGAGTACTTCATTCCTTTTTATAGCTGAATAATCTATTTGTATGGATATAAAAACCAACCAAACCTGTTGCCATTGAGTCGATTCCAACTCATAGCAACCCTACAGGACAGAGTAGAACTGCCCCGTAGGGTTTCTAAAGAGCGGCTGGTAGATTCAAACTGCTGACCTTTTACCCATTCATCAGTTGGTGGCCGTTTGGGTTGTTTCCACTTTTTGGCTAATGTGAAAAATGCTGTTGTGAATATTTGTGTACAAGTTTTGGACATATATTTTAAATTCTCTTGGGTATATACCTAGGTGTGGAATTTCTGGGTTGTATGGTAACTCTATGGTAACTTTTTGAGAAACTACCAAACTGTTTTCCAGGGAGATTGTACCACTTTACATTCTTACTAGTAATGTATGAGTGTTCCAGTTTCTCCACAACCTTGCTAACACTTTCATTGTGTCTCTTTGACTATAGTGATCATAAAAAAAAAAACAAAAAACATAGGAGGCGTGAAGTGGTATCTCCATGTGATTTTGATTTGCATTTCCCTATAAGCATCCCTTTGTGAACTTATAGGCCATTTGCATGTCTTTTTTGGAGAAATATCTATTGAGAAATCCTTTGCCCATTTTTTTTTTTTAATTTTTAAAAGTTTATTTTTTATTGTGCTTTAAGTGGAAGTTTACAAATCAAGTCGGTCTCTCATATAAAAACTTATATACACCTTGCTATGTAGCCCTAGCTGCACTCCCCCTAATATGACAGCACAATCCTTCTCTCCACCCTGTATTCCCCGTGTCCATTCAACCAGTTCGTGTCCCGTTTTGCTTTCTCATCTCGCCTCCAGACAGGAGCTACACACACAGTCTCATGTGTCTACTTGAGCCAAGAAGCTCACTCCTCATCAGTATCATTTTCTGTCTTTTAGTCCAGTCCAGTCCCTGTCTGAAGAGTTGGCTTCAGAAATGGTTCTAGTCTTGGGCTGACAGAGGGGCTGGGGGCCATGACCTCTGGGGTCCCTCCAGTCTCAGTAAGACCATTAAGTCTGGTCTTTTTACGAGAATCTGAGGTCTGTATCTCACTGTTCTCCCGCTCCATTACGTATTCTCTGTTGTGTTCCCTGTCAGGGCAGACATCAGGGGTTAGCTGGCACCATCTAGTTCTTCTGGTCTTGGGCTGATGTAGTCTCTGGTTTATGTGGCCCTTTCTGTCCCTTGGGCTCATATTTACCTGGTGTCTTTGGTGTTCTTCATTTTCCTTTACTGCAGGTAGGTTGAGACCAATTGATGCATCTTAGATGGCCACTTGCTAGCATTTAAGACCCCCGACACCACTCACCAAAGTGGGATGCAGAATGTTCCTTAATAGATTTTATTATGCCAGTTAACCTAGATGTCCCCTGAAACCATGGTCCCCAGACCCCCATCCCTGCTACTCTGGTCTTCGAAGCGTTTGATTGTATTCAGGAATCTTCTTTGCTTTTGGTTTAGTCCAGCTGTGCTGACCTCCCCGGTATTGTGTGCTGTCTTTACCTTCACCTAAAATAGTTCTTGTGTATATCTAATTAGTGAATACCCCTCTCCCTCGCTCCTCACCCTTATAACCATCAAAGAATATTTTCTTCTGTGTTTAAACTTTGTCCTTTCGTGACTGACTAATTTCACTCAGCATAATGCCTTCCAGATTCCTCCATATTATGAAATGTTTCACAGATTCATCATTGTTCTTTATGGATGCGTGGTATTCCATTGTGTGAATATACCATAATTTATGCATTCTTCTGTTGATGGGCACCTTGGTTGCTTCCATCTTTTTGCTATTGTAAACAGTGCTGCAGTGAACATGGGTGTGCATATATCTGTTCGTGTAAGGGCTCTTATTTCTCTAGGATATATTCCAAGGAGTGGGATTGCTGGATCATATGGTAGTTCCATTTCTAGCTTTTTAAGGAAGCACCAAATCGATTTCCAAAGTTGTTGTACCATTTTACATTCCCACCAGCAGTGTATAAGTGTTCCAGTCTCTCCACAACCTCTCCAACATTTATTATTTTGTGTTTTTTGGATTAATGCCAGCCTTGTTGGGGTGAAATGGTATATCATTGTAGTTTTGATTTACATTTCTCTAATGGCTAATGATCTTGAGCATTTCCTCATGTATCTGTTAGCTACATGAATGTCTTCTTTGGTGAAATGCCTGTTCATATCCTTGCCCATTTTTAATTGGGTTATTTGTCTTTTTGTTGTTGAGGTTTTGCACTATCTTGTAGATTTTAGAGATTCGACACTGACTGGATTTGTAGTAGCCAAAAAAGTTTTTCCCAGTCCGTAGATTGTCTTTTTACTCTTTTGGTGACGTCTTTGGATGAGCATAGTTGTTTGATTTTTAGGAGCTCCCAGTTATCTATTTTCTCTTCAGGTGTTTGTGTATTGTTAGTAATGTTTTGTATATTCCTTTGCCCATTTTTATATTCAGTTGTCTTTGTATTATTGCGTTGTAAGAGTTCCCGATATATTCTGGACATTAGGCCCTTATCGGATATATTATTGGCAAATATTTTCTTCCATTCTGTGGGTTGTCTTTTCACTTTCTTGATAGCATCCTTTGAAACACAGAAGTTTCTGATTTTGGTGAAGTCCAGTTTGTCCATTTCTTCTTGGTTGTTTGTGCTTTTAGTCTTATATCTAAGAAATCACTATCTAATCCATCCAAGGTCACAAAGATTTACCACTATTATTTTCTTCTAAGAGTTTTATAGTTTTAGTTCTTAAATTTAAGTCTTTTGTCCATATTGAGTTAATTTTTGTAGATGGTGTAAAGTAGAGGACCCAACTTCATTCGTTTGCGTGTGGACATCCAGGTGTCTCAACACCATTTGTTGAAAAGACTGTTCTTTCCCTATTGAATTGTCTTGGCACCCTCATCAATAATCGACTAACAATAAATGTAAGGATTTATTTCTGGACCCTCAATTCTGTTCCATTGATCCATAGGTCTATCCTTACGCCAGTACCATACTGCATGGATTACTGTTGCTTTGTAGTAAGTTTTGGAATCAGGAAGTGCAAGTCCTACAACTTTGTCGTCCTCTTTCAATTGCTTTGGCTGTTATGGATCCTTGGCATCTCTAGATGCATTTTAGGGTCAATTCAACAATTTCTGTGAAAAAAGCAGCTGGGATTTTGATGCAGTTTGAGTTGAATATATGGATGAATTTGGGGAATATTTCCATTTTAACAATATTAAGTTTTCTAATCCATGAGCATGGGACGTCTTCCAGTTTTTTCAGGTCTTTAATTTCTTTCACTGCCCCCCCAGGCATATGTCAGTTTGTCGTACTGTGGGGGCTTGTGCGTTGCTGTGATGCTGGAAGATATGCGGCTGGTATTCAAGTACCAGCAGGGTTAAACATGATCAAAAGTTGATAAATATACAATCAGGATGCACGGGTAATTACTGGTGATTGGAACGCGAAAGTTGGAGTCAAAGAAAAAGGATCGGTAGTTGGAAAATATGACCTCGGTGATAGAAATGATGCTGGGGATTGCATGATAGAATTTTGCAAGATCAATGACTTCTTCATGGCAAATACCTATTTTCACCAACGTAAATGGCGACTATACATGTGGACCTTGCCAGATGGAATACACAGGAATTGACTACATCTGTGGAAAGAGACTATGGAAAAGCTCAATATCATCCGTCAGAACAAGGCCAGGGGCCGACTGTGGGACAGACCGTCAGCTGCTCATGATGCAAGTTCAAGTTGAAACTGAAGAAAACTAGAACAAGTCCACGAGAGCCAAAATATGACTGTGAGTATATCCCACCTGAATTTAAAGACCATCGCAAGAACAGATTTGATGCATTGAACACTAGTGACTGAAGACCAGACGAGTTGTGTAGTGACATCAAGGACATCATCTATGAAGAAATCAAGAGGTCATTGAAAAGACAGGAAAGAAAGAAAAGACCAAAATGGATGTTAGAAGAGACTCTGAAAACTTACTCTTGAAAGCTGAGTAGCTAAAGCAAAAGGAAGAAAAGATGGAGTGAAAGAGCTGAACAGAAGATTTCAAAGGGCGGCTCAAGAAGACACAGTAAAGTATTATAATGACATGTGCAAAGACCTAGAGATAGAAAACCAAAAGGGAAGAACATGCTCGGCGTTTCTCAAGCTGAAAGAACTGAAGAAAAAGTTCAAGCTTTGAGTTGCAATAGTGAAGGACTCCATGGGGAAAATATTAAACGACACAGGAAGCATCAAAAGAAGATGGAAGGACTACACAGAGTCACTATACCAAAATGAATTGGTTGCCGTTCAGCCATTTCAAGAGGTAGCGTATGATCAGGAACTGATGGGACCGAAGGAAGAAGTCCAAGCTGCACTGAAGTCATTGGCAAAAAACAAGCCTCCAGGAATTGACAGAATACGATTGAGATGTTTCAACAAACAGAAGTAGCACTGGAAGTGTTCACTTGTCTATGCCAAGAAATTTAGAAGACAGCTACCTGGCCAACCAACTGGAAGAGATCCATATTTATGCCTATTCCCAAAAAAGGTGATCCAACCGAATGTGGAAATTATCGAACAATGCATATCACACACAAGTAAAATTTTGCTGAAGATCATTCAAAAGCAGCTGCAGCAATATATTGACAGAGAACTGCCAGAAATCCAAGCTGGATTTAGAAGAGGATGTGGAAGCAGGGATATCATTGCTGATGTCAGATGGATCCTGGCTGAAAGCAGAGAATACCAGAAGGATGTTTCCTGCCAAAGCATTCGACTGTGTGGTTCGTAACAAATTATGAATAACGTTGCAAAGAATCGGAATTCCAGAGCACTTAATTGTGCTCATGAATAACCTGTACATCGATCAAGAGGCAGTCGTTCAAATAGAACAAGGAATTACTGAGTGATTTAAAGTCGGGAAAGGTGCACGCCAGGGTTGTATCCTTTCACCATACTTATTCAGTCTGTATGCTGAGCAAATAATCCAAGAAGCTGGAGTCTATGAAGAAGAACAGGGCATCAGGATTGCAGGAGGACTCTTTAACAACCCGCATTATGCAGATGACACAACCTTGCTTGCTGAAAGTGAAGAGGACTTGAAGCACTTACTGATGAAGATCAGAGACCACAGCCTTCAGTATGGATTACACCTCAACATAAAGAAAACAAAAATCCTCACAACTGGACCAATAAGCAGCATCATGATAAATGGAGAAAAGGTTGAAGTTGTCAAGGGCTTCATTTTCCTTGGCTCCACAGTCAACAGCCATGGAAGCAGCAGTCAAGAAATCAAAAGACACATTGCATTGGGCAAATCTGCTGCAAAAGACCTCTTCAAAGTGTTAAAAAGCAAAGATGTCACCTTGAAGACTAAGGCGTGCCTGACCCAAGCCATGGTGTTTTCAGTCGCCTCATATGCATGTGAAAGCTGGACAATGAATAAGGAAGACCGAAGAAGAATTGACGCCTTTGAATTGTGGTGTTGGCGAAGAATATTGAATATACCATGGACTGCCAGAAGAGTGAACAAATCTGTCTTGGAGGAAGTACAACCAGAATGCTCCTTAGAAGCAAGGATGGTGAGACTGCGTCTCACATACCTTGGACATGTTATCAGGAGGGATCAGTCCCTGGAGGAGGACATCATGCCATCATGCATGGTAAAGGACCAGCAAAAAAGAGGAAGACCCTCAACAAGATGGAATGAGACAATGGCTGCAACAATTGGCTCGAGCACAACAACAATTGTGAGTTTGGTGCGGGACTGGGCAGTGTTTTGTTCTGTTGTACATGGGGTCACTGTGAGTCGGAGCTGACTTGACGGCACCTAACAAACAACAGCAACAATTTCTTTCAATGATGTTTTGTAGTTTTCAGTGTACAAGTCTTGGATTTCTTTTGTTAAATTTATTTCTATGTATTTTATTTTTTTGATGCTATTGTATACGGAATTGTTTTCTTATATTTTATTTTCAGATTGTCATTGCAAGTGTATAGAGATACAATTGATTTTTATGCATTGGTCTTGTATCTTGGAACCTTACTGAACTCGTATATTAGTTTCGATAGGCGTGTGTGTGTGTGTGTGTGTTCCTAAGGGTTTTTGCTATGTGAGGCCGTGCCATCTGTGAACAGAGATAGTTTGACTTCTTCGTCTCCAAACTAGATGTTATTATTACCTAAAATCCATCGTTTCCCTTAGGATTCACTCTTTGTGGTGCAGGTTTATAGTGGTTTTCAAGCCTTCTATTTCCTTGTTGATCTTATGGGTAGCTTTTCATTACTGACAGTGGGGCGGAGAAGTCTCCAACAATTATTCTTGAATTATCTATTTCTCCTTTCAGTTCTGTCATTTTTTCTTCATTGTTGGACTCTGTCGTTAGGTGCATATATGTTTATAGTTGTTATGTCTTTCTGATGAATTGACCCTTTTATCATTAGAAAACGTTTTTCTTTTCCTTACTAACAATTTTTGTTTTAAAGTCTCTTTTGTCTGATATTGGTGTAGCCACTTCAGTTATCTTTTGTTACTGTTTGTGTGGTGTATCTTTTACCATACTTTTACTTGCCACCTATTTGTGTATTTAAATCTAAAGTGCGCCTCCTGTAAAAGTTTCTGCTTGGTTAGGTTAGTTGTCACCTGACTTTTCATGGGACTTTATTTCTCTGTATGGCTGAATAATACTTCATTGTATGTACAGACCACATTTTGTTTATCCCTTCGTCTACTGATGGACACTTGGGTTGCTCCCATTGTTTGGCTGTTGTGAAAAGCGCTGCAGTGCACGTTGGTGTACAGTGTTCTGTTTGCATTCCTGATTTCTCTTCTTCTGGGTGTATGACCAACCCCCAGTTTCGCTGCCCGTCTTCCTTCTGACCTGATGTTCCCGACGTCTGTGCCTTTGGAGCCTTTGTTTTTTCCTGGAAGTGACCTCCCCTCTTCTGGGGCTGGGGGTGGGGGAGGTTGTGGTCCCTGGCTGAGTGGGCTAGGGGAGGGGTCTGGGGCCTCACTGCACCTGGGTCTCTACTTCCTGAGCCCCCTGGGCTTCTGGGCACAGCTTGGCCCCCTCCGCAGGACTTTGGCCTCTGCTTTCTCTGCTTGGCTGAGCTGGGCTACTCTCCGTCTCTTTCCAGTTTCCAGTCTTCTGTCCTTGGAGGGTCACTCCTTTTTACTTCTTTACCGTGGATGCTGTGGCGTGTCAGCAAGGGGCATAGATAAACACGTGTGCTCATGGTGCTCTGTCCTGTGTAAGCGCCCCCTTGGCCCCGCTCTCTGACCCCACTGACCCCATTAACAACCTCTGGCCCCCTCCTCCCCATCCCTTACACACCTGGAGGGTCTTAGGAAGCTGAAAGGGCTCCCAGAGGTCAGGACCTTTATACTACTTGTTCATGGTACAGATGGGGAAACTGAGGCCCAAGGAGGGGAAGGGCCTTGCCTTGCCCCAGGTTGCATGGTCAGGTGGTCGAGAGCTGAGGCTGGAACCTAGGCCTCCTAACTCCATTCCAGGATCCTTTCCTTAGCCTCATGGTGTGGCCTTCCGGAACACCCAACGGCAGTTGTTTGGGAGTGCTTTGGCCTCTCTGACCCTTGTTATCTGTCATAAACAGGTTGCCAAAGAGTCGATTCCTACTCAGGGCAACCCAATGTGTGTCACAGTAGAACTTTGTTCCGTGGGGTTTTCATGGCTGATTTTTTTGGAAGTAGATCTCCAGGCCTTTCTTCTGAGGTGCCTTTGGGTCGACTCGAACCTCCAACCTCTCAGTTAGCAGCCAAGTGTGTTAACCATTTGCAGCACCCCCATAACACCCCCTAGATTCAGTAAATATGTACTGAGCACCTTCTCAGGACCAGGCTGGGTGCTGGGGGGTGGAGACGTGCATCAGGCAAGGCTCTGCCCCACAGGAGCTCCTATGCTGGTGGGGGTGGCTGAGAAGTCAAGCTGCAGCGGCAGCCTGGCCTGACCGGCTGAGAGAGGGACAGCCTGAGTGTTGGGGGCCCCATTGCCCTGCCAGGTCTCAGGGAAGACAGGGTGCTCACGGAAGGCATCCAGGTGTAAGTGGCCCCTGGGCTGCCTGATAAAGGGGGCGTCGAGTTGGTGTTTGCTTATAAGGCGGGGCGGGAAGCGAGGCCCGGGTGGATGCAACAGCATGATCCAGTATCAGAGGCCTGAAATAGTCCAGAGGGGTGCAGGGTGGGTGTGGGTGGCGAGGGCAGAGGTCCGAGCACCAGACAGGGCTTGACCTGGTGGGAGTGCTGTGGCCATGAGCTCTGGATGCCGCTATGTCCAGTGTCATCAGTTGGGGCCCTCACAAGGGCTGTGTGAGCACCACAAGGGGCCTACTGTGAAAGCCTTTGGACGTCTATATCCTGCCATGCTGTGACTCCAGGGAGCTTCCTATGAAGACTTTCTGGCTACCGAAAAAACCCAAAAGAACAAAAAACAACCCCATTACCACCGAGTCAATTTGGACTCATGGAGACTCTGCTCCGTAGGGTCTTCTTGGCTGTAATCTTTACAGAAGCAGATTGCCAAGCCTTCCTTCTGTGGTGCCGCCAGGTGGGTTCGAACCGCCACCCTTTAGGTTAGTAGTCAAGCACAAAATGTTTGTGCCACCCAGGGACCTCTTCTGGCTGTGTAAGGCACCCTTATTTTGGGGGGAAAGCCACAGAAGCCTTCTGCTGTCCCTCTCAGCCTAAGTCAGATGGGCCCTGCGGTAGCAACGGAAACAAGCGTTCGAAAATGATGAGGGCTGAATGTTCCTGTTTTTAAAACATTTCCCAGGAAAAACAAATGTTTGAAAGTTAAACATTTTGGCTATTAGGACGGAACAGAAGAAAAAGCGCATTTGCCTTTTAAATACGGGCACCAGCGTTGAGTCACGAATCCAGCCGTCTTCCACGCGGGACCCGAGCTGGCTGGGTGTGCGCTGGCCTGGCGGGGCCCTGCAGCCGGTGGGGGTGGGGCTGCGGTTCCAGGGCAGTGGGCCCGGTGGTGGGTGTCACAGCGCTGAGCTCTGGACAGGCAGAGCTGTAATGAGCCACTGTGTGTCCCTGGGCAGGCCTCTTGACCTCTCTGAACCTCTTTTTTTTATCTCCAGCCTTGCCACTAATCTTTCTGCAATGTGTAGTAGACGATGGTGTTTAATCCTCCTGACAACCCCAGAATGCCAATAGATAACAGTTCTGAGCACTGTTCGGGTGTCTTCATTGTTCTGAGAACCCAGTGAAAAGCCTTGTTGTTGTGCTTAGTTGCCCTCGAGTCAGCTCTGACTCGTGACGACCCTGTGTGTGCAGAGTGGAGCTGCTCCATAATGTCTTCAAGGCTGTGACCTCTCAGAAGCCCATCTCCAGGCCTGTCTTCTGAGGCTCCTCTGGGTGGGTCTGAACCATCAACCTTTTGACTAGTAGTCGAGCGCTTCACCGTTCGCACCACCTGGGGTCTCTAGAAGCATCGGATGTAATGGCTCAGCACAGTGCCTGGCACGGGAAAATGCTTAGCACAGGGCAAGAACTCCCCAATTCTGTGGGCACAGCCCACACAGTGTTTCCGTTGACAGCCCTGGCCAGAGGACCAGGCTCTGGACTCCAGCCTCTCCCATCTGTTAGGTGACACACAGAATTCCCCTTCTGCTGCGTCCCGGCTGCATCGTCCGTGGGTGCTTGGCTAGGGGTTCTCATCGCTGGCTCACGCTCGCAGCAGACTCCTGAGCCCTCTCCGTCCTCACGTTACTCTAGTCTGTGCGCCATACCAAGAAGTACGTTGATGTGAACCTCCCAGACATTCGGCGAGTGTTTAAACACAGAACTGTCAAAGACGTACTAAAAATGCCATCAGCGATCGTTCCGCCGCCCCTTTATTCCAGCCCCCTCTGCTGCGTTCTGCGCGATTGGAATGGGCGGAAGAAGCCGTAAGTGGGCACTTTCCTGCTTGTCGCTGCGTTTAGCAAGCACTAAAACTCCGCCGGGCTCCACGCGCCGCTCCGGGAACGGCGTAGATAATGGAGAAGCCCGTGCGTATCTTGTATTTAACCCATGATGCGGTTTGGAGGCAGCACTTTCTGTTAATGGGATGGATAGATATCTGCGGTGAAGAATCCTAACCTTTGCAGGGAGATTAATCGTGGAAGCACGAAGAGTGAAGATTCCCATTGGAACCCTTTTTTGTTCCCCGTGGCATTGTGTGTGACATATGGGATCTGTGTGTGGAGGTGTAGCTCTTTGTGTGCATGTGGCAAATGGAAAGTTAAAACCACACGGTCGTCCTCCAGCACCCTGCTGAGGAGTACTGAGTGGTCCTTACCACTGAGAAGTCCGTGGTTCACAAATGCCAGCCTCTTAAATAATTTGGCTGAGAAGAAAAGAAGCATTTTGGGAAGATGGCCTGGACAGCATTATGCAGAATAGAAATGCACAACAATTTCTTCCAGCTCTCAAAAGCAAGGGGAGGCAGAAGTGATTTTGACATCACGGACCTCGTGTGCTGGGCAGAGGTTGGGAGACCAGTATCCTGACCCACCTAGCAGTGCTCACCTGGCCTGTCTCCAGGTGCAGGATCATATCTCTGCTCCATTCTTCCCAAGTGCCCTCCTGTGTCTTTGCAGTCCCCAACAGTCCGCTCCTTGGGTATGTCCTACCAGAGGCTGGGGTGGCCATTGTTCAGGTGTCCCTGAGGGAGGAGGCCAGGGCTGGAGCCTCTGCTCATCATTGACCTTGATCTGTGTGGCCTTGAGCAAGTTCCTTCCCCTCTATGAGCTTCCCTTTCCTCCTCTGTCTGGTGAGTGGCTTGGATTGGAAGCCCTGCAGGCCCCATCCAGGAGTGACTGCATGACTGTGTTGTCTGTCATTGTGTCCCCGACAGTGCCTTGCCCAGGGTCAATCAGGTCTGTGAAGAGCTGACCAGGGTTGGGAGCTTTATGAAGGATCCAGCATAGGAGAAGAAAATGAGTTTCCTGCTTGATGAGGACTCAGGATGGGTTGGCTGTATTCCTAGCTTTGGCCGGGCTGATGGGGGAGGTGGGTAAAAAAAGCAATGAACCCCACCTGCCCCCTCTCTGAGCACTACCAAGGCCCACACAGCCACTCAGACACCTGAGCCACCGTGCCCAGCCTGGGTGGGCCCTTCAGACAGACTGTCTTTATTCTGGCTTTCCTGCCTGTGCTTATCCTGGTGTGTGGGGTAACAGCACATTCTAGACTCCAAGGTTGCTGCTGCTACATCGCTTTTCACACCTGCCTGGGGGACACCTCATCTCCTAGGGCTCAGGTGCTTCCTGGCACCTTGACAGGGCAGGTGCTCCTATCTGGACACTAGGGAGGCTCCCGTATGTGTCACCCTTCATATCTGCCCACAGGGAAGGGTGGCAGCAAGAAGGGACAAAGAGAATGACATTAATTGCCCGGTGTGCAGAAAAGTTTATATTCATCTCATTTTTCCCTGTGAGACCCTGCACATCAATCACTTGTCTAAGGTCTTCAATACACTCCCCTCATCTACTGCCCACATACAGGGTGGCGAGATGAAGCCAGGCAAGAAGGCCTGTAATGATTGGCTGTTGGGCATTTTATCCATGGTCAACCTGGTAAGAGCAGGAAGATGTGAGACCCAGAAGATTAATGCAGCTTTTGGTTGTAACAACAGAGGTAGCAGCCCTAGAATGGAGGAGGGGATTTTCGCACAGATGATGGATGGATGGGTGGATGGATGAATGATGAATGATGGAGTGGATGAATGAGCAGACAATGGATGGATGAATGGATGATGGCTGGGTGGATAATGGAGGGACGATGGATGGATGGATGTAGGGCTAGTTCTGGCTCCCCCATCCTGACTCTGTAGCTCTGGCTCCTCCATCCTGACTCCCACCTGCAAGAAAGCAGGGCCAACTGGAGAATATTTCAGAGAAGGATAATCAGGATTGAGGTGGGGCGTGTAAAAAGCATACCTGCTAGGGACAGTTGGAGGAAAAGTTCGGAGTAAAGGAGGGATCCGGGGAGACAGAAGTCAGTTGGTATGAAAGAGGTAGGCTGTCTAAGGATAGAGAAATTGATTGATAAATGCATCTGATCCATCCATACATATATCCCTCCACCCATCGTCCATCCATCCGTCCGTCGTTCGGTCCGTCCGTCCGTATCTGGCCATCCATCCACGCATCCATCATCTGTCCATCCATCATCTGTCCATCCATCATCTGTCCATCCATCATCTGTCTATCCATCCATGCATCCATTATCCATCCATCCACCCATCGTCCATCCATCTGTCCGTCGGTTGGCCCGTCCATCCATATCTGGCCATCCATCCATTCATCCTTCCACCCATCATCCATCCATCCACCCATCGTCCATCCATCCGTCCGTAGGTCGGTCCGTTCGTCCGTATCTGGCCATCCATCGTCTGTACATCCATCCACCCGTCCATGCATCATCTGTCTATCCATCCACGCATCCATTATCCATCCATCCGCTGAGAGGTGAGTAGCATGAAGGTACAGAGTGCTGGCTCAGGATGGGGGAGATAAGGCCAAGCCACAGGGTCTCTTAAATGTCCACCATCCTCTGTGGTTGTCGATCACTTTGTTATTGGTTTACATAACGTTAGGCACTCTCTCTGAGCCTCAGTTTTTCCAGGTGTGAAATGGGGATAGTAATACTTGTCTGTGAAGGTTATGTCCAGTTGGTGAGTTTCAGACAGACAAACCTTCAGCTCAGAGGGGGCAGGCATGGAAGGTTTCTGAATTCACAAATGGATGTGCTCCTGCCTCCAAGCCATGTGGCACCCATCTGTTTGGGTGAGCCTAGGGAATATTTGAGCGTGTCGAACCAGCATGTTGTGGTTCTTGCCCCCCTGCCTGGCTTTATGTACAAAATTCAGTCCCAGTCCCCCATCCACCCTTCCCTGGGAGGAAAGAAGCCTCAGTTCCCCTCCTCTGCAGAGGTGGGAGGGCTGGGAGGAGCCAACAGCTTCCTGCAGGTCTTCCCCCACCCTGAGTAGTAGGGAGCTGCAAAGAGAAATGAAGCTGTAAGTTAGAGTAATTTGCTAATTTGCTTAAGTAACACCCCCAGTCAGCAATGTGACATAAACACAGGCGCGTGGTCTGCAGCTCTCCAGCCCGGGTGGTGTGAAGCAGGACGGATGGGTGATGTGAAGTGGAAGCCGTAATGTATCACAGCCCGAGGCAGTTGGAGTAGCCACCCTCCCACCCCAGCCCTGTGGGCTGCTGCCTCCCCGCTGAAGACTCGCAAGGTGGGCGGTACTGCTCCCATTTTATATGCATGGAGAGGGGCTCCATGAGGAGTCCCACAATGACTCCATGATCTGGTGGCCTTGCTAGGGTCTGAGTCGCTGACCCAGAGGGGTGGGGCCTGCTGGATTTGTCACCCACTGTCCCACTGGCTCTGGGACCTGGCCAGGGCTCCTAACCTCTGAGCCTTGTTTTCCTTGGCTACCCAGCAACGATAATAAAGCGTAGCTTGGAGATTTTGCAGGGATTTGAGATCCCAGCCCTTGACCCATGGTGGCTGACCTGACGATGGGGTCCAGGACATGACAGACATCACTGCCATGTCCTCTGTGACACTCCCCAGCTGTGTGGGCCCGTGCAGACTTCTTCCCTCCCCACCAGCAGCCTGAACACCGGTATTGAGGGGCTCTCCTTCGCCTGTGGGCAGCTCCCTTGGCCAGGCTTCTGCTGGGCTCTGTTCAGCTGGGGGAGCAAGCAGACTGCTCAGTTCCCCTGGGCCAGGCCTGGTGGGCTGGACTGTGATGAGAAACACAGGGTGTGCGAGGCAGGGAGGCAGAGAGGGCCTGGGGAGCTTATCCCTAGGGCCTGATTAGAAGCACCCCAGAGCAAGGGGGCAGGTCTGCTCCCTCCTTGTCTCCAGGGATTTCAGCAGGCAGGTCACAAACCAAAATGCCTGCAGGGGCTGGGCAGTACCGTAACATGAGTGCCATGGGCTGGGTATGAGACAGTAGGGACAGGTGGTGACTGGGGCAAACTGCACACTTGAATCCTGTCTCGGGGGCACAGATACTCAACACTCCCTGACTGGGCCAGGATTGCAAGATTTTAAAACTTAATTATTTGCTTCTAGAAACAGAAAGAATGGAGTTTTATGGGAATCTCCCAAATTTCTAATGCTGGCAACAGATTCAAATTAAAAAAAAAAAAATGCGCCAAACCAAATAAGTCTGTGGGCAGGTCCAGCCTGCAGGTGTTTTGTTTGCAAACTCTGGCGCAGGAAAGCTGATGTGTTTTTGAACATCAAACGTCATCGTACCATTTCCGTTTATTATCTTCCGTTATTCCGGAACAGTCTCGTGAGGTGGGCATTGCTGTTCCCATTTTATGGGTGAGGCAATCAAGGCACAAGGAGGTAAGTTGCACGACTGGTTTGTGGCAGAATGTAGGCTGTCACAGCTAGGTCCCACACTTGTAGCCTTTGTCTGGCTTCCTGAAGGTGACCACCACCACAGGAGAAAGAGCACTGTTTCCTCAAACCTGCACAGAAGTCTGGGTGGTTGTCTTAGTCATCTAGAGCTGCTGTAACACAAATACCACAAGCGGATGGCTTTAACAAAGAGAAACGTATTCTCTCACGGTCTAGAAGGCTAGAAGTCCAAATTCAGGGCGTCAGTTCCAGGGGAAGGCTTTCTCTCTCTTTTGGCTCTGGAGGAAGGTCCTTGTCCTCAATCTTCCCCTGGTCGAGGAGCTTCTCAGGTGCAGGGACCCCAGGTCCAAAGAAGGTGCTGTGCTCCCAGTGCTGCTTTCTTGGTGGTATGAGGTCCCCCTGTCTCTCTGCCGGCTTCTATCTTTTATATCTCAAGAGATTGCCTCAAGACAATCCAATCCTGTAGGTTGAGTCCTGCCTTACTAACAGAACTGCCGCCCATCCTCCCTCATTAACATCATAGAGGCAGGATTTACAACATATAAGAAAATCACACAATACCCGGAATCATGGCCCAGCCCAACTGATACACACATTTATTAAAAAAAGTCAATCCATGAGGGTGGTGGTGAGTCAAGGGTGAGCAGATTGCCATTTTCTGCCTGTTTTTTGCTAACCTTCTCTCTCACCTCTAGGATGGGAATCAGGTGGGCGTCCAGCAGTCATTTGCCGTGGCCACAGAGCGCAGCGTCAGAATGGGCAGGTCTCAGCAGGGAGCTGCAGAGAAGTTTTAATTGGGTTCAGGAGCTTCCATTTCATTACAGTTAACAACAACAAAAAAAAAACCAAACCCAGTGCCATCGAGTTGATTCCGACTCATAGCGACCCTACAGGACAGAGTAGAATTGCCCCACAGAGTTTCCAAGGAGCGCCTGGTGGATTTGAACTGCCGAACCCTTTGGTTAGCAGCCGTAGCACTTAACCACTACACCACCAAGGTTTCCTCGTTACAATTAGACTATAATAATATTGTAGTTACGGCTGCTAACTGAAAGGTCAGCGGTTCGAACCCACCAGCCGCTCTGCGAGAGAAAGATGTGGCAGTCTGCTTCTGTAGAGCTTTAAAGCCTTAGAAACCCCACGAGGCAGTTCTACTCTGTTCTGTAGGGTCTCCATGAGTCGGAATCGACTTGATGGCAGCGGGTTTGGGTTTGGTTTTGTAGTTACAGTACATGGGTCTTATTGTACCACATGACTGAAAGTGTAAGGCCTTCTCTGGAGCTTACTCGTGGTCTGGGTAGGCGAGCTTCCTCCTGGAACGCTCGGGGAACCGAGTCTGGCTGCACGGCCATCACGTCTGTTCCAGTGCTGTGGGCTTCAGTGTCCAGTAAGGCAGACAATTGTCAGAATTTGGAGCAGAGATGTTTCTGGCCTGTTGGTGGGACGCTTGCACGTGGTGGAGGTTGGGTTTCAACAGGCCGAAGGGCCCTGCCGCCCCTGGACTGTTGTATCGTCCCACAGGCTGAGTGCCGGCTGTTCCCCTAGGGGGATGAGGGGCTCAGGGAACCCTCGGGGAGGGGCTGAGGGAGCCCGTGGGGCAGAGAGGGCCTCAGCGGGCATGCACACCTTATCAGGGAGGCTAGGTGGCTGGCCCAGGCTCAAACAGCTGAGAGGTGACAGAGCCAGGATTTGGACCCTGGTCAGCTGGCTCCAAAGCCGGCGCTTTGCCCTGAGTGTGACCTTGTGGGGGTCACGTCCCAAGGACAGAGAACATGCATTGTGCAGCGCGAACCTCTGCTGGCTCAGGGGAGGCCCATCGTCTCTCTATCTTCCTTCTCTGTGCGACCTGGAGTGCGAAGGTCGAGGACCCTGAGAGGGCTCCCTTACACGCCACTCCTCAAGGCCCGTCTGCTGCACTAAGAGCGTGGCACAGCGTCCTGAGGCAGGGCTCTGTGTCCCTGCCTGTCGAGGGGCACTTTCCTGGGCCCCCCAGGAGATCAGTGGAGCCCATGGGAAGCACCTGGGGCCAAGGGCTGGCCTTGACCAGCTTGGCCCCCTCCAGGCCATGTGTCCTCTTACATGTCACAGCCTAACACTGGGAGTCAGTTTCTACATCCCCATGATGGGCTGATAATGGAGCCTGGCTCAGTGCCTTGTACGTAGTGGGGGTCCATGTGTGCACACTCTGGGGCCCTCTGGGATCGTTCTAAAGGTTAGTGTCTCTTACACCAGCTCCTTCCACTCTCAGAGGTCAAGTCACTTAGCTGCTGCATTAAGTTGTCGTCGTTACTTATTTGTGGGATGGCTGTGGGTGTCCCCATTGCAGCCCTGAGGCCCCTGCTCCAGGCTGGGCATTGCGTTGGCACCCAGAGGTGCCTCAGAAGACAGGCCTGGCAGTCTGCTTCCAACAGGTCACAGCCTTGAAAACCCTACGAAGCAGTTCTGCTCTGCGCTCGTGGGGCCCCCATGAGTCAGAATCGACTTGACGACAGCTAACAACAACGAAGGGGTGGTGGAGCCCCCTGAAGGACCGACCTCCACCTCACTTTCCCCAGATAATCCACTCACTATAAAATGAGCAGGAAATACATTTTCATTGTGTGGTGCCTCTGAGATTTGGGGGTTTTGTTTCAGCAGTTAGCGGGCAGTACCCTGACTAATAAGGAAGGCCTACCAGATGGCTGAGCTGGATCTTAAAGCCAGCTGAGGATGGCGGGAAGGGTGAGCCAGGCAGAGGGCATGTCCGTGGGGAAGGGGCCAGGAGAAAGGCTGGGGTCTTTTGGCTTACTTCGACGTTGTGATTTGTATCTAAACCAGGCGCCCAGGTGCCATCGGGACTGTCTCCGTGCCCATGCAGCCCAGCAGCTGAGGCTGGTGGGAGGTAGGGAGTCCTGAACCTGGGTCCGGGATCAGTCTGGCTCTTGGGTGGGGTGGGGGACTGGGGCCGAGGGGCTGTGGGCTCTACCGGTGGCTGACCAGGAACCCAGCTCACACTGGATTACCAGGAGGCACCTGCTGGGGGCCCTGCAAGGTAGGCCCCCCCACCCCTGAGAAAGGCAGGAGAGAAGGTCTGGCTTTGAAGGATTTGTCTAGGAGTTTGCAGAAAGCACAGCTAGGATGATGTGATTGCCCAGACACATTGTCGTGTTGGTTCTGTTTAGACTTGACTTTCATTTTGAACGACATGGAGGTGGGCGTGATGCTGTGCGTGGGGTCCCCAAAGTTCTGAGTGGGTTCTGCGAAGAGCTTGCAATTCCTTTGGGGACATGGAGATTCCAGACACCAGTGGCTGGGGCAGTGAGGCTGGTGACAACCAGGGCTGGAGGCTCCGGGCAAGGTCTTGTGCCAGTGGCGACTGACAGGACACAGGAAACTGAGGCCAGGCCTCGGGTGTCTGCAGCTCACAAGCTGCTTACCCTGCCCGCCCACCCACCCCTCTCACTGGTCTGGTCGTAGGGCCGTTGGCTGTCTGGGCCGGGCAGGCAGGGCTGTGGGGACTGTGACCGGGCTGTTGCCTCCGGTGATCTGAGGGCTCTGGAGTGGGGACAGCTGGGGCAGCCACCTCCCCCACCCCCGGCCACACCGTGGCTCCTGGAAGGGCCACCAGCGGTCCGCTGCGTGTCTGTCTGTCCGCCCCTGCAGGCAACCTACCCTACGAGTACAAGATTGTGATCGCTGGCAACCACGAGCTGACCTTTGACCAGGAGTTCATGGCCGACCTCATCAAGCAGGACTTCTATTACTTCCCATCCGTGTCGAAGCTGAAACCTGAGAACTACGAGAACGTGCAGTCACTGCTGACCAACTGTATCTACCTGCAGGACTCGGAGGTCACCGTGCGCGGCTTCCGGGTCTATGGCTCCCCATGGTGAGTGCTGAGGGGGCTGGGGGGGAGAAGGAGTGGGGGTCTGGATAGGGGAACTGGAACGAGTCTCGGTTCTCCCCCGATCCTCCACGTGACCCTCAGCGGGTCACTGTGGCTCTCTGTGCCTCAGCTTCCCTGTATCTAAAAGGAGAATAGTGACATCGGCCTTACCCTCTGTGCTGTGTGCTGTCTCATGTACAGACAGGCATGATTATTATCCCCATTTTACAGATGAGGAAGCTGAGGTGCAGAAATGATGAGGACCTTACTGAAGGTCACATGACTAGGAAGGGCAGAGCCGGCATTCAGACCTATGCAGCCTGGTTCCAGAACCCCTGCTTTCAACCATCAGTCCGTAGTGCTGGGATCTTTCGCCATTGCTCACCTCCTTGCAAAAAACAAAAAAAGGCCCGTAGGTGGGGGATGAAGTTTGCTCAGCGTGGCGAGGAAAGGCAGTTGGAATTGCATGGAAGGCCAGATGTCTGGTTTACTGCATGTGAACCACAGCTGTTTAAAAACAAACACAGCCAAGCCCTTATTCCCTGCTGGGGGCACAGGAATCCGGCCTCATCTCCAAGCTCACCTGGCTGGGTAGGGCCAGGCGTGAGGAGGGTCATTGCTGCTCTGTGTGACGGGCAGGTGCCCCAGAGCCCCGGGCAGCAGAAGGACCCTGTGGTGCAGTCTTGTCTGAAGAAAGTCCGTAGGATGCGTGGCCTGGGGCTGGAGGGGCATTTGGGTGGAGGGGAACAGTGTGTGCAAAGGCCTGGAGGCATGGCCTGTCCCAGGCCAGCTGGGGGCCACCTGGGGGCCTGGGGACGGGTGCAAGACTCCTGCTTGGGCGAGGGACGTTACTCTGCAGTGGCTCCGGGCCTCCTTCCAGTGCAAGGCCGCCAGCCTGAGGGCCACAGGGTCACCTCACGGTATTCACTGCTGGTGTCATTCTTATCTGGTGTTTCCTGCTCCTGTGTCTCCCACTGGGCTGGTGAGGTGGGTGCTCGAGAGAGTGGAGAGGGATCGGCAGACCTGTGGCTTGTGTGCTGAGCTGACGGGCAACTCCAGGCTTGCCCAGACATGCTCAGCTTGGGAATGTCAGGGCCATGGTGCTGGGTGCTCATCCAGGCCACAAACGTGAACACCGTGCTCTGCTGTCCCAGAACCATGGCAGATCATCCATCCGTGCGTTCATTCATTCATTAATTCGACAAGGGGCACCTGTTCTGCTAAATGAAGTGTACTTAGCACAATGCCTGGCACATAGTAGGTGCCTAATAAATATTGTCATTTTCCCCCTTGCCATATAATTTTGAGTCCCATAATAAATGTTACTTGTAATCCACCAACCAGAGATAGTGACAGTTAACTATTTGGTATTTTTTCTGCGAATTTTTTCTGTCAGCCTAGCTGTTCATCCATGGTGTTCCCTTTCTCTCACTCTCTCTCTACCTATCTGTTGTCCGTCCGTCCGTCCGTCCGTCCACCCCCCACCCCCTACCCCCACCCCCCCACCCCCCACCCCCCACCCCCCACCCACCTACCTACCCATCCATCCATCCATCTTTATGTTTATCTACCTATCTATCCATCCATCTCTCCATCTATCTATCATCCATCTGTCTTTTTATCTGTCTATCCATCCATCATCTATCTTTCTGTCTGTCCATCCATCCATCCACCTACCCACCCATCCACCCACCATCCATCCTAAAACTAAGCTAAGGCTGGCTACATATATGAAGTTTTACATCCTGTTTTGGAAACTAATATTTGCACCATGAGCATTTCCTAAACACTGAGCATTATCACTCAAAAAGAAGTGCCAATTTAATGGCTGAAAACAGCATCTTATTGCCCACCTATCCTCTCACACAATGGTGTGTGTTTTATTAAAATGTGCACTGAAGTGCACAGATCCTATTCACATATCTGTGAATTTTCATAAATGAAATAGAACGTGAGCAACACCCTGAAAGATTCCCCCTTGCGCCTTCCCAGTCACCACCCTCTGCCCAGGACGACTGCCATCTTGACTTCTCACAGCGTAGGCCGTTTGCCTGTTTCTGTCGTTTCCGCAATGGAATCCTCCAGCGTCACCTCTCTGGGGCTGCCTCCTCTCAGGCAGTGCTGTTTGTGAGATTCGGTCAAGGTGTTGTGTGTAGAATACTTCGTTATTTCCCCTTGTATGCATGCAGTACATAGCTGCCCTTGAGTCAGTTTCGACTGATGGCGACCCCATGTGTGTCAGAGAATAGTGCTCCACAGGGTTTTCAGTGGCAGTTTTTCCCAAAAGGAGGTAGTCAGGCCTTTCTTCCGAGGTACCTCTGGGTGGATTCAACCTGCCAACCTTTTGGTTAGCAGCTGAGTACTTAACTGTTGCTGCCACCCGGGTATCCTCCATTGTATGAATATACCACGAATTATTTGGTCATTCAGCCGTTAAGAATCGTGCTGCTAGGATGGGCGCTGCTGTGAACGTTTTCGTACATGTCTGTTGGTGGCTGGCTCTGTTGGGCGTATACTCAGGGGTGGAATTGCTGGATTGTGGTGTAGGGGTGTACCTAGCATTAACTGATGGTGCGTAACAGTTTTGCCAAGAGGCTGTGACAGTGACCATGGTCACCAGCCATGTATGAGAGCTGTATCTTATTGTTTTATTTTTTAATTCCCCGACTAGTAGTGCTGTTCAGTATTTTTTTCAATTGGACATTTGTTTTTCTTCCATTTGTAAATTATTTGTTTATGCCTGTTGGCCATTTTTTCCTTTTGGGGAATTAATATTTTTTAGAGTTAACTTAGGACCATTTTATATCAAAACAATATAAACTGTTGCCATGGTTGTTACGAGTATGTTTTCATAGTTTCTCATTTTTCTTTTAGATTTGTTTTTTTTTTCTCCCAATTGGGGCATTATAAATTCTTACACAGTAAAATTGCTCCACCTTTTCCTTTGTGATTTTGTCTTACGCTTTTATGCAAGGAGCCATCTCCATCTTGCGATGGATCATACATTCCTCCTGAGTTTTTGTTGTAAGTAGTGGGCTTTTATTTATGAATTTCTAGACCAAGATATGAGATAAGAATCTAAATTAATGGCTAATTTTTCTGACATCCTTTGTGAGTGATCCATTTTTTCTATATGGTTTTGTGATGATTTCTTTATCTTCCAATGAAACTTTTATGCATTATCATTTATACATGTTATCATTTATTATCTCTCTATTCCTGTATGTCCTTATGATAGCTTTATATTATGTTTCAATATGTGATACTGTAAAAATCCCTCCGTTCTCCTTTTTCAAAAATTACTTAGCTAGTATTGCATCTGTATTCTTCTAGAACTTTAGATTTACTTTGTTAATTTCTCCCAAAACCTTGTTGGAATTTTAATTAACATTGTAATAAAACTGTACATAAAGGTTTAAAAAAATTCAATATCTTCACAGTAACTCAGTCTTTCCATCTGGGAGAATGACACAACCCCTATTTGTTCAAACTTTATTTTTATTTTTCAGTTAAGTTTTGCTTATCCTTTAATAAATACTTCCAGGTAATTTGTTTTAAACAAAACCCAAACCCATTGCCGTTGAGTCGATTCTGACTCATAGCGACCCTATAGGTCAGAGTAGAACTGCCCCATAGAGTTTCCCAGGAGCACCTGGTGGATTTGAACTGCCGACCTTTTGGTTAGCAGCTGTAGCACTTAACCACTACGCCACCAGGTACCTTTTCAGCAACTTGCAATTGGATTTTATTTTTAACTTGATATGAGTCTTCGTAATTTAATAGTGGCACTTGTTGCATTTTTGTTTATTGTCATAATTGATATGTTTAGTTTTTTCTCATTTCTTGTTATATGCTCTGTATATCTTTAGTTTTTCTCTTGTGCTATACAGATTATATTTGTTTTTTATTTGGGTAATTTGGAAGGCATACATTGTCTTTCAGGTTCTACATGTCACCGCTTTTCAATCTGTCAAAAATACTCTTCAGCTTACGTTTATCTGATTATAAAAGTAAAAACTTAAACGGTGTATTTTAATTCTTCCCTATTTAAAATAAGGGATTTAATTTAGCCCAATTTCACTATTCTCTTTTATTTCTTGACTTTTTAAAATAATTTTTATTGTGCTTTAAGTGAAAGTTTACAAATCAAGTCAGTCTCTCACACAAAAACCCATATATACCTTGTTACACACTCCCAATTACTCCCCCTAATGAGACAGCCCGCTCTCTCCCTCCGCTCTCTGTTTTCGTGTCCATTTCGCCAGCTTCTAACCCCCTCCACCTTCTCATCTCCTCTCCAGGCAGGGAGATGCCAACATAGTCTCAAGTGTCCACCTGATCCAAGAAGCTCAGTCCTTACCAGCATCCCTCTCCAACCCATTGTCCAGTCCAATCCATGTCTGAAGAGTTGGCTTCGGGAATGGTTCCTGTCCTGGGCCAACAGAAGGTCTGGGGGCTATGTCAACCAAGGTCCTTCTAGTGTCAGTCAGACCATTAAGTCTGGTCTTTTTATGAGAATTTGGGGTCTGCATCCCACTGCTGTCCTCCTCCCTCAGGGGTTCTCTGTTGTGTTCCCTGTCAGGGCAGTCATCGGTTGTAGCCGGGCACCATCTAGTTCTTCTGGTCTAAGGATGTTGTGGTCTCTGATTCATGTGGCCCTTTCTGTCCCTTGGGCTCGTAATTGCCTTGTGTCCTTGGTGTTTGACTTTTTTTTAAACTATAATCTTAGACCTTTGACCCCAGATTATTATTTAATAACAATGGTAATTATTTTCATATAAGAATGAACAAATCTGTCTTGAAAGAAGCACAGCCAGAATGCTCCTTAGAAGCAAGGATGGTGAGACTTCATCTCACGTACTTTGAACATGTCAGGAGTGACCAGTCCCTGGGGAGGGACATCATGGTTGCTAAAGTAGAGGGTCAGTGAAAGAGATGGAAGACCCTCAACGAGATGGATTGACACAGTGGCTGCAACAGTGGGCTCAAACATAACAACGATTGTGAGGATGGTACACGACCGGGTGGTGTTTATTGTTCTGTTGTACATGGGGTCACTATGAGTCAGAACTGACTGGACGGCTCCTAACAGCAACTGCCTTATCAAGGCACTTCTCCAGGGACTGGTCCCTCCTGGTGAGATGTCCCGAGCACGTTGGACAAAGTCTGTCCATCCTTGCTTCCAAGGAGCATTCTGGCTGTACTTTTTTTTTTTCCACTGAGGTGTAATTTCCATGCCTGTGTAGATTTTAATTCTGCTATTGTGTGATTAGCTTCCTTGTGACACTTCCCTGACTCCTGTTTCATCCACGCATCTTTTCATTTCATCCTGTTTTCTGCTTATGACTGTGTGTAGTTTCATATGGGTGCCTGAGCAAAGATAGAAGGTAATGACAGCAAAACACTTAGGAAACGTACTCTGACCTAGCCACTGTGCCAAGAAGGCCATGAACATCAACTCATTGAATTGTCACATCAGCCCTGTGAGGTAGGTCCCATTTTACAGATGAGGAAGTGAGGGCAGAAAAGCTGAGGAACCTAGTACGGTTATATGGCTAATGCTGAGAGCCGCCCAACAGTTGTCTGGCATTGTTCTGTGATTGCATTCATTCATTCATTTACTTACCAGGTGCCTTCCGTGTGCCCTGGTGGCACAGCGGTTAAGCATTTGGCTGGTAACCAAAAGGCTGGCAATTCAAATCCACCCAGCTGCTCCTTGGAAACCCTATGGGGCAGTTCTACTCTGTCCTATAGGGTCGGTATGAGTCAGAATTGACTTGATGGCGGTGGGTTTGGTTTGGTGTTTCTGTGTGCCAGGCATTGTTCGCACGCCAGGGATAAGCAGTGATCATTTTCAGCGGTCTGCCCCCTTCTGGGAGTCCCTGGGTGATGCAGACGGTTAAGCCCTTGGCTAGTAACTGAGAAGTTGATGGTCTGGATGCACCCAGAAATACCCTGAAAGAAAGGCCTGATGATCTACTTCTGGAAGGTCACAGCCCCGAAAACCCTGTGGGGTGGTACTACTCAGCATACACGGGGCCGCCATGAGTTGAAATCGACTCCACAGCAATGAGTTTGGTTTGGGATTTTTAGCCCCCTCTGAGCCTTCAAGCTCTGGCCCCTGTCCTTTGTGTGGCGTGTGTTTCCATAGCGCTGTGCTCGCCCCTTGCAGGGTAGCTGGGCAGCCCCTGCTTACTGCCCACTCGGGGCTGGGCAGAACCCTCTCTGAGCCACAGCTGGGTGCCCATCAGTGTGCTGTGTGCCCACCTCACGCCTCAGTTTCTGGCATACGTTCATCAAAGACCGCCCACCCCCAGGCTCTCTGTCGACAGGTTGACTGCCAGTTTTTGATTTTTATGTTCGTAGGAATTCTTTTTTTTTTTTTTTTTAACGTCTCCAAAGGTATTTTGATAGGGAACTGGGAAAGGCTGCAGCAGGCTCTGCTCACCAGGTCACACTTGAAGCTGGAACCTGCGTCCTACGTTTACTTGTTGACGTGGAGGGAAACCCACTTCCAACTGCACGTATGTTCTGTACGTGCGGTAGTGGCGGTTCAGTGGTAAAATTCTCGCCTTTCAGGCAGGAGACCCAGGTTCTATTCCCGGCCAATGCACCTCGAGCACGGCCACCACCCGTCTGTCGCTGAACAGGTTTCGGTGGAGATTCCAGATGAAGACGAACCAGGAGGTAGGCCTGGCAATCACCCACGAAAACCTTATGTATCACGGGGACGGCGCAGGATCAGGCAGGTTTCGTTTCGTTGTGTGCGGGGGCAGCATGAGTGGGGGGCCGACTCGACGGCAGATCACGGCAACGCCAGATGACAAATAAGATCTGAGGTTATGTCTACGACCCAGGTGCCCGGGAATGAGAAGTCATTTAACTTGGGGTGTGCCGTACCACAAAATGTTTCTTCTGTATTCTGCACTCTGGCTGACACCCCACAAAATATTCCACTCCATGAACTACGGCTGTATTCAGCAGCCCCCTGGAATTAGCGATCTGCTCCTAGTTCTGCAAGAAAAATGATTTCTATTCTGGTGACTGGGGAGTCTCTAGGACAGACGTCAGCATTGACAGGCTTAGGGACTAAGATTTTACCTGGAAGAAGTGCAGGAAGGAGTGACTTCTGAAGGTGAAGAAGGCTGTTGGGAACGTTTCTGAGTGGTGATTTTGGTTAGAAGGCGCAACGCCGGGGATAGAATCCAGGGTTCTCCTTGTCTTGTGACATTGGGCTTTCCTATCCTTGAAATTCATGCTTTGACCTAGACTCACATCTGCTGAGCAGCTACTCAGTGTCTTGTGTCAGACGCTGGACTCTGCTTTCCCAGAACTGTGATGTCACTTTCTCTTTGGAATTGTTCTGTGGCCAAGGTATCGTAGTTGCTGTCGTGTGCTGTCGAGTTGATTCCGACTCATAGCAACCCTATAGGACAGAGTAGAACTGCCCCTAGGGCTTCCTAGGCTCTAATCTTTACAGGAGGAGATTGCCAGGTCTTTCTCCCTTGAAGCTGCTGGGTGGGTTCCGACTACCAAACCACTGTGCTGCCAGGGCTCCTTACTTCAGGGCTCACCAGCTGTTATATCAGCTCCCGTGGCTGATGTGACAAACTACCACAAACTCAGCAGCTTGAAGCTGCGTACAGGTAGTATCCTACGGTCCTGGTGGTCAGACGTCAGCCTCAGCGTCACTGGGCTAAGTCAGGGTGTCGGCAGACTGCTTCCTTCTGGAGGCTCCAGGAAGAGCCCGTTTCCTTGCCTTTCCCAATTTCTGGAGCTGCATTTCCCGCCTTTCTTGGGTTGGGGTTGCTTTCTCCATCTTCCAAGCCAACAGCACAGCACCTTCAGGTCTCTCTCTGCTTCCTTCGTCTCATCTCTGTCTTCTGCTGTAGTATCATCTCCCTCTGGCTCCGTCTTGTAAGGAGCCTTGTGATTACATTTAAGGCTCACGGATAATCCAGGATAATCTCTTCATCCTTATCTTAATTGCGTTGCAGGTAAGGTAACATAATTCACCGGTTCCAGGGATTAAACCAATACCACCAGCGGCTGTCAGGTCGACTCCAACTCCTGGTGACCCCACGTGTGTCAGAGTAGAACTGTGCTCCATAGTTTTCAATGACCGATTTTTCAGAAGTAGATTGCCAGGCCTTCCTTCTGAGATGCCTTGGGGTGGACTCAGACTTCCAATCTTTCAGTGAATAGTCAAGCACCCAGGAACTCCTGACAGGGATCAGGACCTAGATACCTTTGGGGACCATTCTTCAATTGACCACGTCTTATGAGTGGGGCCCTTTGCTTATTTAAACCACCTGTGGGGTCCCAGTGGATTTAGTGCTTGGCTGTGAACCGAAAGGTCTGTGGTTTGAACCTACCAGCTGCTCCGCCGGACAAAGATGGGGCAGTCTGCTTCTGTAAAGGTGACAGCCTTGAAAACCCTATGGGGCAGTTCCACTCTGTCCTGTAGGGTGGTTATGTGTCGCAGTCGATGACAACGGGTTTTTGGTTTGTGGGGTCTCTGTAGGTGTTTGCGTTGGTACCTATGATCTATACCACCTGAATATGGGGAAGGTAGAGGAGGGGCCATTCCTGTGCAAAGTCTGGAGGCCCGATGCACATGGTGTGTTCAGGGCATTCTGCTGTGTGGGAAGGGATGTGGAGGGGGTGAGGCAGGAAGGGAGAGCAGAGGTCAGCTGCAGGAGGCCTTGAATGCCAAGGGCTGGATGGCAGTCCTCTCCATTGTACCATGCAGGCCGAGAGTGGGCCTTTTTCTTCTAGTGTGTTCGTATGTTGTTGTTGTTAGTTGCCATCAAGTTGGCTCTGACTTGTGGTGACCTGACATAGAATGAAACATCGTCTGGTCCTGTGCCATCTTCATGACTGTGGTATGTTTGACCATTGTTGTGGTCATTGTGTCAACCCATTCCATTGAGGGCCCCCATTGCCTCCGGTGATGACCTGTCCAAAGTAGGCAGATTGAAGACTTAGATAATATTCTGTGATCCCTAGGGTTTTCATTGCCTAATTTTTGGAAGTAGATTGCCAGGCCTTTCTTCCTTGTCTTAGTCTGGAAGCTCCCCTGAAACCTGTCTACTACGGGTGACCCTGCTGGGATTTGAAATACTGGTGGTTTATAGCTTTTGGCATCATGGAGCCCTGGTGGCACAGTGGTTAAGAGCTACAGTAAACTATGGCTGCTAACCAAAAAGGTCAACAGTTCCAGTCTATCAGCTGCTCCATGGAAACCCTATGGGCAGTTCTACTCTGTCCTATAAGGTCCCCGTGAGTCGGAATCGACTCGATGACGATGGGCTTGGTTTTTGGTTTGGTGGTATAGCTTCCAGCATCATGGTAAAACGCATGCCACCGCAGCATCGCAAAGTGACACTCGGGTGGCGGTAGCTTCCTGCCAGCTTCCCTGGTTTCTCTTAGGCTCCATCTCGGGCTGGGAGCAGGTGGTGGGAGGCCAGCCCTGGGCCATTTGCTGGGTGAGTTTCACTGCATTTGCAACTGGTGTGAGCTAATTCCCTGCACCTGCCTCCCTTCCACGGGAGAGCTGATCCCGAGCAGTTCAGCAGGCCCAGCTGCCACCCTCCCTTCTGAGACCCGTGTGCCGGGGAAGTGGGTGCCCCGGGAGCCGCAGCCACAGCTGTGCTTGGGCAGTTAGGCGGTGAGGGAAGGGCCACTCGGATTTGGGCCCCACCACTTTTTAGCTGTGTGACTTTGGGCATATGACTTAACTTCTCTGACCCCTCTGTATAACCAAAAAAAAAAAAAAAATCTAACCCATTCCATTGAATTGATTCTGACTCATAGCGACCCTATAGGACAGAGTAGAGCTACCCCATAGGGTTTCCAAGGAGTGGCTGGTGGATTCAAACTGCCAACCTTTTGGTAGCAGCTGAGCGCTTAGCCACTGTGTTAATAGTGGGAAATAATTCCAGTTACCAGCTGCCGTTGAGTTAACTCAAACTCCTGGAGCACCCATGTGTGTCAGAGTAGAACTGTGCTCTGTAGGGTTTTCATTGGCGCATTGTTCTGGAAGGAGCTCGCCAGGCCTAGTACTGTGTCTGGCTCATCATAATAAATATTTGTTGAATGGATGGGTGGATGGGTAGGTGGATAGATGGATGACTGGACAGATGTATGGATGGATGGGTGGATGAGCGGACAGACATATGGATGGATGGGTGGGTGGGTGCCAGGCTGTGACACTACAGTTGAAATTCAGGTGTGGCCTGGACTTCCTGTGTCTGAGTCTTTCCGCGGCCTCCTCCCAGGCCCCCCACCTCCTCCCACCACCACCTTGCAGGATGGTTCCCTCCTCCCCTGTGCTGCTCACTCCTGCCTAGCACCCTCCTCATCTCCTGCCACCCTCCCCGTCCTCCACCACCCTCCTTATCCCCTGCAACCCAACCTGTCCCCTGCCACCCTCCCCATCCCTGCTCCACCCTTCCTGTCCTCCCCTACCACCCTCCCCTTCCCCCCTCCACCCACCCCATCACCCCCAGGCTGAGGACCAAGCACCCCTTTTCTCTGTCCCCTGGAACGAGCGCCCCCTCCATCACCACCAGCAGAGACTTGGTCACATGACCCCTGTCCGGTTGGACAAGGAGGGGACGAAAGTCTCACTGGGGCGGCGTTTGCACTGCCACCCTCTCAGATAGGCAGGGGAGGTGGCTTCACCGTCAGGAGCAGGCTGGCCCTGAGCCTTTGCAGAGAGCGGCTTAGAGGAAGGGGGCGGGAACCACTGCAGAGGAAGGGGCAGAACTCAGCTGTTACACAGCCTAAGTGTTAAAAAAAAAAAACCCCGTATACATACCGTATTCATTTATGGGTTTTGGATGCATTTTTTGTTCTCATTTAACTGAAAACGGCCCTGATTTAAAAAAAAAAAAAAAAGTGAGGGAGGGAGCGGAATTGGCACACAGCTAGTCCATCTGGTCTAATTACTTCTGGTATTTTGAAAGAAGGAATCTAAACCTGCTGAGACGTTAAACTTTGAGAAGGGGCTGCGGGGCCAGCCTGGGCGTCTAGCTTGGAGGCCTGGCTGGCTGCCTTGGGGCAGGAATGGGCTTTGGGGCTGGGCAGGGGTCAGGGCTGCCCTACAGGCCTCTCTGGGAGCCGGGAGCCTCGAGGACTGTGCAGGCCACGGGCAGCAGTGGTTCAGTGGTAGAACTCTCCCCTTCTGTGCAGAGACCCGGGTTTGATCCCCGGCAATGCCCCTCGTGCGTAGCCACTGTCTGTCAGTGGAGGCTCGTGTGTTGCCGTGATGCTGAACAGGTTTCAGCGGAGCTGCCAGACTAAGGCAGACTAGGAAGAGAGGCCTGGCGACCTACTTCTGAAAATCAGCGAATGAAAACTACGGGTCACAATCGGCTGGTCCACAGCCCATCATGGGGACGACACAGGACCGGGCAGTATTTTATCCCAGCCGTTGGGCCGGGGTCGCCGTGAGTCGGGAGTGACTCCACAGTAGCTAACGGCAGCGTGCAGGCCGGACTCGGAGAGATCCTGCTGGGTGGGTCCCAGCCGAGTGACCTTGGCCGAGTGTCTGCCTCCCAGAATCTTGGTTGTCTGTGAAATGACGGCGGGGACGGCCCCTTCCTAGGGCTGTCCTTGGGATTCAAGGTGATGGTGTGTGTGAATTGCTTGGCGCACAGTAGGCATTCAGTGCATGGTAGCCGTCCACCTCATCCCCCAAACCTCTCCAGCTGTTGCCTATGGCCGCCCAGGGTGGGGGACTGGGACTGTGGCCGCCCAGGGTGGGGGACTGGGACTGTGGCCGCCCAGGGTGGGGGACTGGGACTGTGGCCGCCCAGGGTGGGGGACTGGGACTGTGGCCGCCCAGGGTGGGGGACTGGGACTGTGGCCGCCCAGGGTGGGGGACTGGGACTGTGGCCGCCCAGGGTGGGGGACTGGGACTGTGGCCGCCCAGGGTGGGGGACTGGGACTGTGGCCGCCCAGGGTGGGGGACTGGGACTGTGGCCGCCCAGGGTGGGGGACTGGGACTGTGGCCGCCCAGGGTGGGGGTCTGGGACTGTGGCCGCCCAGGGTGGGGGACTGGGACTGTGGCCGCCCAGGGTGGGGGACTGGGACTGTGGCCGCCCAGGGTGGGGGACTGGGACTGTGACCGCCCAGGGTAGGGGACTGGGAAGATAAAGCTCGTGTGTATATAGCCCAGAGCTGCCCGGCACGGTTGCCCTCGGGAGGTGTGGGGCCAGGGGCTCCGCGAGGCTGGAGGTGGAGTCCAGCATTAACCTCCACCCCTTCCTTTAGTGCACACAGGGTGGGCTGGGGTGGGAGGTGGGGACTGAACAACCTGGGGTTCCGTCAACCTGTGCCCCTGAGAGTGGTGCAAATGATTAAGCACTTGACTACTAGCCAGAAGGTTGATAGTTCAAGTTCACCCAGAAGTACCTTGGAAGAAAGGCCTGGCAATCTACTTCCCAAAAAATCAGCCATTGAAAACCCTATAGAGTCTAGTTCTACTCTGACACACATGGGGGCCCCATGGGTTGGCGTGGACTCAGCTGGTGCCCTGGAGGAGCTCAGTCTACTTGTTACGTGATGTCATTGTCATAGCTGTCCTGGTTCAGAGCAGTTCAGTGAGGGCTAGACTATTGTCCCCATTTTATGGATGAGGAGACTGAGATTCAGGAAGGGAAGCGACTTGCTTAGGGTTCCACAGTTGTCAAGGAGTAGAGCTGGCACTGGCTGGATGGAAGGATGGTGGCCCCACATGGGACTGGGTTCTGAGAGATGCTAAAATGCTTCTTTTTTAAACTTCATAAAAACTGAACACCAAATTCATTGCTGTCGAGTTGATTCTAACTTATAGCAACCCTATAGGACAGAGTAGAACTGCCCCTAGGGTTTTGGAGGCTGTAATCTTTATGGGGAAACCCTGGTGGTGTAGTGGTTAACTGCTACGGCTAACCCAAAGGTCAGCAGTTCAAATCCACCAGCCGCTCCTTGGAAACTCTATGGGGCAGTTCTACTCTGACTATAGGGTCACTATGAGTTGGAATCAACTCGACAGCAACAGGTTTGGTTTTGGTTTTTTGGGATCTTCATGGGGTGGGCTTGAACCTCTGACCTTTTGATTAGCAACCAAGTGCTTAACTGCTGTACCACCAGGGCTCCTCTTCAACTTTATAAGAAAAAAAGAATTGAGGATGATATCATGAGTCCTAGCTCTCTGCTTGCCTCTCAATTGCCTGTCTCCAGAATGTGATCCAGGTCTTGGGCGTGCAGTGCAGGGTGGGGATTCCTATCTGGCATGGCACGGGCACCTGGCTACGCCCACAGTATAGTGATCGCCAGCCTGGCCAGATGCGGCTCCATCTTTTTTGCCCCCCAAACCCGGCCATGCTCCACCCTCTCCAGGAAGTCCCCCATCTTCCACCCAGTTTGAACTGCCGCCCCTCCACTGTACTCTCAGCACTCAATCCTTTCTCCTGGCTCTGCATGTGGAACCAGCAGGCCTGGGACTCTATGCCACGCGTCTGACCCAGAGTCCTTTGCTCTTTCTCTTGAGAAAATCTTTTCTAAAGCATTTATCTTAGAGTCTCTCCCCAGTGATTCTGAAGTTCTGGGGTGTCGTTTGGAATTGCAGCCTTGTGTCTGGCAAAGCGTGATCTGGGGGAGGCCCTTGTAACCTGGTTTGGGGTGTCTCCCTCCAGAGCAGATGGTGTCTGCCTGCCTGTGGGTGTGACCAGCCAGGGACTGCTTGAAGTTAATTTCTGGGCTCTGGGCTTCCTGGACCACTCAGGTTACTGGCCTGAGGATGGACCCCAGTTAGAGGCTCAGAGAGGTGTTTTCCTCCCTCTGGGGGAGGCAGCCAGTGGGGGCCTTCTCTTGCCCACTCTTTCTCTGAAGCCCTTTGGGGGACTGGCCTCATGGAGGACAGGTCACTGTTATCTCCCTCATTAACTTGCTGCACAGCCTTCTCTCTTGCTGCTCCAAGGCCATTAAACCCATGTCCCCTGGGTCAGGGGAGGCCCCTGCCCCCGTCCCCCACACCTGCAGCCCCAGCTGCACACTCCTTTTCTTTTTCCTCCTAGTTTTTGGCACTTGGGGCTTTCCCCTGCTTGTCGCCATCCAGCTGGGCACCTGCCATGGTGCTCGTTACACTTTATCCTGCCTTTCTAGGTGGGTGTAGCGTGGGGCACCAGCCTCCCTGGCTTGTTCAGGCCAGTGAGGCAAAGACTCTTTCTCCCCTTGAATACCTGAGCCCTTGTGGTTAAGCATTCAGCTGCTAACCAGAAGGTCTGCAGTTCGAATCCTTCCGTTCCTTGGAAGCCCTGTAGAGCAGTTCTACTCTGTCCTATAGGGTTGCTATGAGTCAGAATTGACTCCACGGCAACGGGTTTGTGTTTTTGGTCTTGGTTGCATTCAGCAAGCCAGTACCATCCGTAATGAACCCATTTAATCAGCCTGGTGACAGGCCAAGGCAGGCTGACTTTCACCCCATTTCACAGAATAGTAAAGGAGGCTCGGGTGGGTGCATGACTGGCCCACCCGGGATCTCAGGCCTAGAAGAGCTGTGCCAGGTTCTGGCCCTGTGCATCGGCGGGTCTGCTCCTGGAGCAGCCGGCCTTGGCCAGTCTTGACCAGCCTGGTATAGGCTGTGCTCATGGCCTTCCGTGGTGGGCTGCAGAACCCAGAAAGGGCCAGGTCTGGGTTCCTGTCCCCTTCAGTGCCATCCTCTCCCTGAGCCTTGGCTCTGTGCCTGTGAAAGGGGTCCCTTCTCCCCTCACAGGGCCATGGCCAGGGTGAAAGGAAGTGAGGACTAGGCGGTGACTGGTCTGGGCATACAGGGACCCCAGTGGCCTCCTGCTTCCCTCCCCTCCCCCAGCCTTGAGTCCATATTTGGTCAGGGGTTGCCTGTCTGTCCAAGGGTGGCTGTGAGGCCTCACCTGGCCTCGGCTCCTCCTTGGGTGATGGCGGCAGTCCTGGGTGCAGCAGGAGGGGCTGGGGGCATCCGGCTTCAGGCCACGGGTCAAAGGGCTCCTGGACCTGGTTCCCCTGGGACCTCCAGATTCTTGTCATTCCACACCTCATGTACTACAGCCAGGTGAAGAATTTTGGTGGAGGGAAAGAAATTCCTCACAGACATTGGCAGGAGCTGCCCTACACTCACACACACACACACACACACACACACACACATTTTCTGTCTCACATACACACAGGTGCATACGTTTTTAGTCTCACATGCACACACACACACACACACCAGCCACAGGCATGCACACTCTCATGCACACGTGTAAACACACACAAGAGTGCACTTTCCTCTCTGTATCTCCCTCTCACGCGTCCAGGTAGACTTGATTTCACATGGTGGTTTTCTTCTTCGTAGGAGACCCCTCAGCACAGGCACGCACACGTGCTACAGGAGATTAATGTTTGAAACCAGTCATCTGCCTTCTCCAGCCTCAGGAGTCCAAGCGAAACAAAAGATGCATGATTCCACACATCAGAAGGGTGGGGGAAATTGATTAGGAATGACAAAGGACCCCATTTTTCGGTTCCACTTATCTTGCCGCTGACTTGCCATAAGTGGTTATATGCTGGGCAAGGTGTGTGACTGACAGTCCTCGGGGACGTGTCACGGCACTCTGGGCAGCCCTGCCGCCATGACAGCCAGCGGGGTCCCCAGGGGCAGTTAGTTGGTGTGGAGCTGGCCCCTGCCGCAGCGTCCCCTCAGCCCACCAGCTGGGAGTTCCTGGAGGGCAGGTGGACGGCTCTGGGTCCTGGCCTGGGGCCACAAGAAGCGGGGGCAAGGCACCTCTCTTTGTCAGAGTTGGAGGTTGACGATAGAGCTGGGGACTAAGATGTCCCCAGGTGGACAACCTGGGGTGAGGAGTCAGCACCACAGTCCTCGCTTAGTCAGGGATTGACTCGCCCTGGGAACCAGGCACTGTGTCGCTTACTTCTCTGAACCTCAATTTCCCCTGCCTCAGAATGGAAGTCAGCCACCCAGGGTACTAGGAGTGCCCGGGAGGGATTGGGGCCAGTGACAGGTGTCACCTCACCTAAGACGCTCTCAGTATTGACTGTCTCTGAGAGAACCGAGTGCCCCAGAGAAGCCTGGCCTGTTTCGGGGGGCAGGTGCTGGGGTGGGGAGAACAGATAGGTTAGGGGTCTGGATGGAGCATGTTGCCTGGACTCAGGAGAGGGATGGGGACGGGACCTGGTCACACTCGTTGGGTGCTCAGAGGATGCTGTTTTAAGGGGGGTGCTATGTGGCTAAAGCAGGTCACTCTCCCCTCTGAGCTTCAGCTTTCATTCCTGTAGAATGGGGGACACCTTCAATTCTGGCCCCCAGTCAGTTCTCTGTAAGGCTCAGATCGCCTCTTCCCCCAAAGGGCTTTCATGGGAACTCAGGGCAGCTACCCTGGCACTCGGCACCTCCCTGGGCCCTCACCAGGGGAATGGGCTGCCTAGGGAGGCAGGGAGTGGCCCCCAGGGGCAGCGAGCCTTCCAGGGGGTTGGCATGTGGGGGGCGGGGTAGGTGTGTGTGAGCATACCGTGAGGCATCATCTGTGAAATGGGCGCATAATTCCACTGGGGAGACTCACGGAGGGTCAAGAGCTTAAGGGGCGAAGTGCAGAGCCCAGCCTGGCCCCAGCAGACGGTGAGTGTTACTGATTGTTCTTGTTGGTGTAGCTCCTGGGGCTCCATGACCGCCAGGGCTCTGGGGCGGGGCTCCTATGGGAGGGTGCAGGGGGAGAGGGCTAAGGCTTAGTTCCTCCCACCTGCCTGTCCAGCAGAGCACCTATTCCTTCATTCCATCTTTCATTCATTCTTTCTTCATTAATTCACGTACACCTTGAGCAAAGCCTCCCTGAAGAGAGGCATCAGCACATAAGGCGTGGGGCTTCAGGGATTAAGAGACAGATTCAACCTGGACCTGCCCTCAGGGAGCTAACACAGGCACTCAGAGCAGGGAGGGGTTGCCTGTGCTTGGGGCATGGTGGTGATCGGGGAAGCTTCCTAGAAGAGGCGGCCTTTGAGCTGGGCCTAAGGAATCATGGGACACGGACTGGGATGGGAACTGGGGAAGTTGGGAGAGTGCGAGCCAGAACCTGGAGGTGAGGGAAGGCCGGCTGCCTTCGGGAAACAGAAGGTGGATCCTTGTGGCTGACTGTTGGTAGGCTCAGCAGGAAATCTGAGCAGGGTGGTCCAAAAGGTGGGCTGGGGCAGAACCTAAGGCCCTGCCTGCCAGGTCTGGGCTCTGGGCTTGTCCTGGAGGCGGGGGTGGGGGTGGGGTGGAGCAAAGGAGGCGGGGTACTGGGAGCCAGGGGTGCCCTTTCCCCCTCTGCCCAGCTAGGCTCTGAGTGGGCCTGGCAGGCCAGGAGCTGGACTGGGACATGGCAGGGACCACTCGGAAGCAGCTTGGGGGTGAGGCAAGAGGTGGGCAGTGAGGAGGGGGAGCCATGGCTTCTTGTCTGCAGGCAGCAGGCTTGTGGCTTTTGGACAGAGGGTCCTGTTTTTGTCGACCACCAGCCAGGACACAGACACTGGCCTCTCTGCGTGCCATTTCCTGTCTCTAACACAGGGCCTCCCCTACAGTTCAGTCCTGAGGCTAAGCGGCCAGCAGGGAAAGTGGGGCTTGCAGAGGACGGTGGTCTTATTTCCACAATTCTGGGATGGGAGCAAGGAGCCAGGCTGGGAGTCGGAGTTCCAGCTTGGAGCCCCGACTGTGTCACTTCATCACCAAGGGACCTTGGATGAGTCCCTCAGTTTCTGCATCTGTAAAATGGGGCAATGAGAGCAGCTGGTTCCTGGGGTGGGTGTGAGAGTGGGGTGGGAGTGAGCGTTGCCTGCAGTGGTTTGTGGAGAGCTTTCAGAGATGGGCCTGCAGGGGTGGGCAAGTGCTGATGTCCCACCCCAGGGAGACTTCCCTGTCCCTGTCCTCTTTGCTTTCCAGGTGTCATACTGTGTGTGACCCGGCTGCACTGCTAGGCTCAGTTCCACCCATGGACCCCCAGGTCTCCCGGCATCCCCAGGAAATGCTGGGTAGCCAAGGGTGGCCATGCCCCAGGCTGATTAAATGAGCCCTGAGTATACGTGCCTGCTCAGGGGCTATGAGCCTACCTGCCTTACCTGGGGAGGCAGAAAAACCAGAGATAGGTAGGCTCCACTTCAGTCATTTTTATGGACTAGGATCCCCCCCCTGCTGTTAGGGAATCTGAAATTCACACTTCCGGGGAAAATCGTCTTAATGATTGGCCAGGAGGAGGTCATTTGTATTGGCTAAGCGGGCTTAATTAGACAGGATCTGAAGGTTACCAAAAGCGCACCAAAAAGCTGTTAAGGGGTTAACCTCTGAGAGATTACATTGTATTCAGCGCTCTGTTAAAGTTTGAATTAATTTTTCCCATGGGTTTGTTCACATTCTAATTTTCAACTAAATGAGACATCTGTTTCAGAAAAGGAAAATTTGCTCTGGTTGCCATGGCAACTATCATTCTGTAAGAAAATTATTCCAATCGTTACTTGAGAGCAGAAAGACAGAAACTCAGGACATAAAGCCGCCTCCCGTGGCTGAACCGGGGTTGTGATTCAGCGCCCTTCCTGGGGCCTCTGATGGGCCCTGGACAGTGGGGTGGGCAGTTGGGCCAGCCCCCGGGGGTGATAAGGCTGGGCCCAGGCACTGGGTTGCTTTGGAAACGGGTACCAGCTCCTGTGGCCTCCAGCACCGTGTCTTGGGCATTCATGGCCTCCAACTTTACCTCCGGGTGGGGGCCCTGAGGGGTGCACTGGGTGGAGCTCCTTCCACAGCAGCCCACCCCAGTGGAAGCGCGTGCCGGGCAGCCTTGGGTTTCAGCCTCCTCCCCCCAGGGAACGGGTGGGGATCCGCAGGGAGCCACCGGTTACGGTGATGACATCCATTTCCCAGGTCATGCTGGGCGTGGAGGGGCCCATTTCTTTACCAATGACAGGCTGGGAGGTTCAGGGAGGCCGGCACTTCCTTTTCGTGGCCTCTTTCTGTAGCAGAAATGTGGGTAGTTGTTTACATGAACTTTGACTGGAGGGGCCAGGGGTTGTCCAGGCCTCCCCTAGGCCAGTCATAGGCGTCTGGGGAGGGGGCTCACTCTGAAGAGTCTGTCCCCATTGCTCCCAGCCCCTGTCCACTCCTGCCCTGCCTTTGAGAGCCTCCCTCCCCCACCGCCCCCAACCAGCAGGCTGTCCTGGAAATGTCCCTCCGGGTGCTTCTGTGCCTGACTTGACTCTTCCCACCCCCCAGCCCCCCAATTCTTGTGAAAGCTGAAGCATTGCCTCTTCCCATTGACAGACTCCTGTGTATTCAGAAGGCGTTTTCGTAGTGGTAATACAATTAAAGGAACCCTGGTGGTAGAATGGGTTTTTAGGGGTAGAATGGTTAAAGCATGTGGCTACTGACTGCAAGGTTGGCAGTTTGAACCCACTAGCAGCTCCACAGGAGAAAGACCTGGTGATCTGCTCCCCCAAAGATCACAGCCTAGGAAACCCCATGGGGCAGTCCTGCTTTGCTACATGGTGTCTCTATGAGCCGAAACTGACTCAGCGGCACCCAACAACAACAGCACAATTCAGTCCTCTGAACCCTCCTCCCTCCTGCCCTGCCTCTCTCCTCTCTCTCTCCCTCCCCCGGGCCAGGCAGTAGGGATACAGCAGAAAGCTAGACAGACCCTCCCTGCCCGCATGGGGGAAGGCCTGGGGGCACAGGTAAAAACACCGAGGCTGGGTGAGGTGAAGTGCCCAGCCCAGGGGCAGCTCTCCAGTGCCCTATCCATCCATCAGAGGGGACAGAGCAGCACCCCTCCTCTCATGCTGTGGTGTCAGCCGACGGTCCCAGATGACAGTTCTCCCCCCACCCACCCCAGGCAAGACCCACTCTCCTGTACCTTTGAGAATGTTCTGATGGTTCCAGAGCTGGCTGGGTGGGTGATGGGACACGGGGTGCGATGGGGAGGGAAAGGTGGCGGGTGGGTGGGTGATGGGACACGGGGTGCGATGGGGAGGGAAAGGTGGCGGGTGGGTGGGTGATGGGACACGGGGTGTGATGGAGAGGGAAAGGTGGTGGGTGATGGGACATGGGGTGTGATGGGGAGGGAAAGGTGGCTGGGTGGGTGATGGGACACGGGGTGTGATGGGGAGGAAAAGGTGGTGGGTGGGTGGGTGGGTGATGGAACACGGGATGTGACGGGGAGGGAAAGTGGTGGGTGGGTGGGTGATGGGACATGGGGTGTGATGGGGAGGAAAAGGTGGTAGGTGGGTGGACAGGGGGTGATGGGACAGTCTTGGACAGGTTGCCTGAGACCTGTTTTCCACCTGGCTCTGCTGGAGACCTGCTGTGCAACCTTGGCAACTAGAGCAACCTCTCTGGGTATAACCGGGGGTGGGGTGGGTTCCAGCCTCCCAGGATTCAGGTGATATGCTTCTAAGAACCAGGCAGGTGTATCTATGGCAAAACTTGTCACCCCAGTCGAAACTCGTTAGTGCTGGGTGAAGGGATAGTAGCCCTGGAACAGGCGGAGGCAGGGGTCTCTGGTATGTTTCTGAGTGCCTCTTTCAAAAGTCATCCCCTGCTGTGGCGTTACAGGAACTAACACAAACTACTCTCTCCATACTGATGAGGCCGCATCCCACCTTGTAAATATTTGATTAGATGTTTGAAAAATGGAGCCTCAATACACACGTGTGTGGGCATCTATATAAATGAAAATATATTTAACGGAAGCATTCTTTTCCTACTATGACATACTCCAATGTTTTCTATTGTTCTGTCTTTTTTTTTTTAATGCTGCTGTGACCCATTGCATTGTAGGGTGAAAAACCCTGCTCTAGGCCAAAGTTCTTCATGCAGACTCAATGGGTGGGTTTCAGGAGGGGTCCATGATGATGGTGATAGTGATGATGATGGTGATAGTGATGATGATGGCAATGATGATGCTGCCAGTGATGATGGTGGTGGTGTTGATGGTAGTGGTGATGGGGATAGTGGTGAGGACGGTGGTGGTGTTGATGGTGGTGATGGGGATAGTGGTGAGGACGGTGGTAGTGTTGATGGTAGTGGTGATGGGGATAGTGGTGAGGACGGTGGTGGTGTTGATGGTGGTGATGGGGATAGTGGTGAGGACGGTGGTAGTGTTGATGGTAGTGGTGATGGGGATAGTGGTGAGGATGGTGGTGGTGTTGATGGTGGTGATGGGGATAGTGGTGAGGACGGTGGTAGTGTTGATGGTAGTGGTGATGGGGATAGTGGTGAGGACGGTGGTGGTGTTGATGGTGGTGATGGGGATAGTGGTGAGGACGGTGGTAGTGTTGATGGTAGTGGTGATGGGGATAGTGGTGAGGACGGTGGTGGTGTTGATGGTGGTGATGGGGATAGTGGTGAGGACGGTGGTGTTGATGGTAGTGGTGATGGGGATAGTGGTGAGGATGGTGGTGGTGTTGATGGTGGTGATGGGGATAGTGGTGAGGACGGTGGTGGTGTTGATGGTAGTGGTGATGGGGATAGTGGTGAGGACGGTGGTGGTGTTGATGGTGGTGATGGGGATAGTGGTGAGGACGGTGGTGGTGTTGATGGTAGTGGTGATGGGGATAGTGGTGAGGACGATGGTGGTGTTGATGGTGGTGATGGGGATAGTGGTGAGGATGGTGGTGGTGTTGATGGTAGTGGTGATGGGGATAGTGGTGAGGACGGTGGTGGTGTCCATGGTAGTGGTGATGGGGATAGTGGTGAGGATGGTGGTGGTGTTGATGGTGGTGATGGGGATAGTGGTGAGGACGGTGGTAGTGTTGATGGTAGTGGTGATGGGGATAGTGGTGAGGACGGTGGTGGTGTTGATGGTGGTGATGGGGATAGTGGTGAGGACGGTGGTGGTGTTGATGGTAGTGGTGATGGGGATAGTGGTGAGGACGGTGGTGGTGTTGATGGTGGTGATGGGGATAGTGGTGAGGACGGTGGTGGTGTTGATGGTAGTGGTGATGGGGATAGTGGTGAGGACGGTGGTGGTGTTGATGGTGGTGATGGGGATAGTGGTGAGGACGGTGGTGGTGTTGATGGAGTGGTGATGGGGATAGTGGTGAGGACGGTGGTGGTGTCGATGGAGTGGTGATGGGGATAGTGGTGAGGACGGTGGTGGTGTCGATGGTAGTGGTGATGGGGATAGTGGTGAGGACGGTGGTGGTGTTCATGGTAGTGGTGATGCGGATAGTGGTGAGGACGGTGCTGGTGTTGATGGTAGTGGTGATGGGGATAGTGGTGAGGACGGTGGTAGTGATGGTGATGATGTTGATGAAGATGATAGTGATGATGATGGCGCTGATGATGTTGGTGGTGATGGAAATGGTCATGGAGATGATGATGGCAGCTTCAGTCTATTGAGTTCTTGTTGATGTTGTTAGGTGCTGTGGGGTCAATTCCGACCCATAGCCACTCTGTGTACCACAGAGCAAAACACTGCGCCATGCTCACAGCGGCTCATTGTTGTAGCCACTGTGTCCATCCACCTCGTTGAAGGTCTTCCTCTTTTCCGCTGACCCTGTACTTAGCCAAGCATGATGTCCTTCTCCAGGGACTGGTCCCCCCGATAACTTGTCCAAAGTATGTAAGATGCAGTCTTGCCATCCTTGCTCCTAAGGAGCATTCTGGTTGTACCTCCAAGACAGATTTGTCCATTCTTTTGGCAGTCCATGGTATATTCAATATTCTTCGCCACCACCACAATTCAAAGACGTCAACTCTTCTTCGGTCTTCCTTATTCATTGTTCAGTTCTCACATGCATATGATGCGATTGAAAATACCATGGCTTGGGTCAGGCGCATCTTAGTCTTGAAGGTGACATCTTCGCTCTTCAACACTTTATAAGAGGTCCTTTGCAGCAGATTTGCCCAATGCAAAGCTTCTTTGATTTCTTGACATCTATTGAGTACTTACTGTGAATCACATCGTTTGAAGCACTTTACATGGATTAACTGATTTAGTCCTCTCAACAGCCCCATTGAGGTGGACAGAATTATCCTCATTTTACAGAAGAGGGAACTGAGGCAGAGAGAGAAGTTAAGTTACTTGCCCCAGGTCACACAGGTAGTAAGAAGTGGAGCCATTCTAGCCCAGGATCCCAAGATTCCCTTGAAATTGAGTATGAAATTGTGTGTGTATGTGTGTGCACACGCTGCGTTTTTTGGCAGAGAGAACCCTCAGCCTCTGCAGACTCTCAAGGGCAGGCCTGTGTGGGTGTGTCTGAGGTAGGAGGTGCGCTCTGGTGGGACCGCCCCTGCTCCCCGAGCCACCCACCCAGCTGCCATCCCCCAACATTCGTTGCCTGGCTGCCTATCCTCCTCATATCTCGGGGACTTGCTGTGGATGGGGAACCCTCAGGACAGGCCACACCTGCCCCCTGCCCCTGACCACCTATTCTCTCACAGACCCAGAGGGAAGACCCCCAGGTCCACTGCGGGGGAGTGAGGATCAGGTTTCCTTCCTCAGGCCTCCTGTACAAGTGGTCTTTCTGGAGCCCACCCATGGGACCCCTTCCCTTCCCCTCCCTCAAGAACAAGATGGGAGCCACAGCCTGCTTCCTTGAGACAAGAGCTTAGGCTGATGGGGGCTGGGGAGATGGTGGCTAGGAGGTCCTGCCCACTTTGGTAAGTTCTGCTGGGGGGCTATCTGGAATGTTTCTTTCAAATGTGGGGGATTGGTTTCAGCTTTGAAGTTTTGGCTGTAATCCCAGGGCAACAGGAGAAGTCTTGTTTGACATCCTGCTAACTATTCATTAATTCTCACTCACTACCATTCTTTAAATGAGCATTTATTTGCTCCCTGGTGCTGAGTGTTCAAAGGCGAGAATGAGGCTTTGGAGCAGAGCTTTGGAGGGTAAACCTGGGGCTGGAGGCAGGGGTGCAGGAGGAGAAGGGGAGGGAGACAGTGTTCTGGGCAGGAGTCATGGCGTGAGCAAGGCAGGCAGTGGAGGGGATCCCGTGTGTGTCTGAAACGGTGAGAGGACCTTTGACTTCAATGGCCATTGTGGTCACCCACCCTCCTCTTCATGGGCTCATGGTCCAAAGGTTCCGATGAGATTCAGGAGATTGGCACGGGGTTGAAGGATGGAGGAGAGAGGGCGTCAGATCGGCGTTCGAATGGGACTTCTGCTGATTCACTGTGTGACCCTAGCCTTTTCCTCTTCGTCCAGAACCTGAGAGGGTAGGACTAAGTCAGGGTTTTCAAATGGTGTTCCATGGAACCCCCAGGGTTCCAAAAAGGTGCATATTCTGACTACCAATAGGGAAGAACCGTTGGGTGGATAATCAGAGGTGTCAGCGCCCCATGGAATGTCGTGTGGACCACGGGAGGGATTTAAGTAGCAGCTACGTGCACGTGAGAGGCTGCGAGGGTGAAGCCCAAGCCCACCCCCGACTCACGCAGTGTGTGCTGGCAGGGTGAGTGGTGGCGATGTGGCCAGCCTGGGGGTTAGCAGACCTGGGCCCACGTCTGTGATCCACTTCACCTCTCTGAGCCTCGGGCTCCTCATCTATAAAATTTGAATAGTAATGGTCCTTAATTCAGAGCGTTCTTTTAACAGTTTGTAAAGTACTTAAATGAAGCCTGGAAAAAGTGGGAGTGCGGAAGATGGTGGTGGCCATTCTTATTTTCTACCCCCGCTCTTCAGTTTTCTCATTTGTGAAACAGATACATTTCTGTCCAACGTTGCTGCAGGGGTGAAGTCCCTGGAGCAGTGGGTGGGGAGGTGATGGTGGTGATGGTGGTGGTGGTGCTGGTGGTGGTAGTGATGATGGTGATGGTAGTGATGATGGTAGAGATGATGGCGATGATGGTATGATGGTGATGGTGGTGGTGATGATAGTGTTGGTGGTGATAATTGTGATGGTGGTGGTGATGGTGGTGGTGATGGTGATGGTAATGGTGTGATGGTGGTGATGGTGCTGGTGGTGGTGATGGTAATGGAATGATGATGGTGATGATGAGGAGGATGGTGGTGGTGATGATGAACCAATCAAGGGAAGTGACTTGCATCGATGGGCCTAGGTCTGGCTTGGGTCACAGAATGGGATCATGCTGCTTAGCCAAGGTCCATCTAGCCCCACCCTTGGAGCTAGAGGTGGGCTCAGCCTTACCTGGACCTCTGACTGGGAGCTCAGGTGGGATCAGGGACTGAGAATCCTCTACCTGGAATCCGCTCTCTCCTGGCAGAAGCTCACCTGCCCCAACTGTGGGAGGGAGGACGGAGGAGGGCTACCCTGGGGGAGGGGGAAGTTGGGGTTGAGAATGGTCTTCTGGGGGGAGGGAGGTGGGCAGAGAATGTTCGTGGGTTTCCTCAGAAAAGCTTGGAGCAAGAAACACCTTTGGCAGAAGCTTATATATGTATATATATATTTTTAAAGTATTTTTTTTTGTGCTTTAAGTGAAAGTTTACAAATCAAGTCAGTCTCTCACACAAAAACCCATATAGACCTTGCTACACACTCCCAATTACTCTCCCCCTAATGAGACAGCCTGCTCTCTCCCTCCACTCTCTCTTTGTGTCAGAAGCTTATATATTTTTAACTTGCATTTTTTATTCCATCAATAATACCTCCATAGGAGAATAGAAACTACAGGTAAGCAAGAAGAAGAGGGGAGAGAATCGCCTGTGACGCCACAGCCCAACAGCTTGTCAGTGTTCTGGGCTCAGTCTGGGCGAATCTCCACCTTGATTTGGATTTCTAGGTCCAAGTCATGCTCTCACCGGCTCTCTGCCCATCTCCTCTTCGCCTGTAGGCAGCCCTGGTTTTATGGCTGGGGCTTTAACCTCCCTCGAGGCCAAGCCCTGCTGGAGAAATGGAACCTCATTCCTGAAGGTGTAGACATCCTGATAACCCATGGACCACCGCTGGGTAAGAGAGCCTGCCGCGGAGGGCACGGGGCATGCACGCGTGTGCACTTGTGCGTGAGTGTATGTATATGTGTGCATGTGTGTGCGTGTGTTAGACAGGGTTGGGGGGCCGTTGAAGAGAGGTGAACAGAGGCCTGCCTGGCCTGTGGAGAAGAGCCTGGACAGGCAGTGTTCTGACACCAACATGCTGGGGTACCTGGGACAAGTCACCCCACTGTCACCCTCATTTGCTGAGCACCTACTGTGTGCTGGTGGCTTGGTATGTTACCTCATGGGCTCCTTGCAATGATGTGGGGAAGTCAGAATTAGTCACCCATTTCGCACATGGCAGATGAGCTCACAGAGGCCAGGAGGCAGCCCTGGGCTCTTATCTCCCCAGGCCTCAGTCCCCCTTCCCTTTGCCAGCAGTCAAAGAAACTTGTTTCGCCCACCCAAACAGAAAGGAGCCACAGTGAACTCTAATTGTTCGCTAGGAGTGATCAATTATTCTTCGTTTGTGTAGCCATGTGAGGATAATAAGCAGCCGCCATATGCGGCAGCTCCGGGAGGCCACTGGTGCGAGCCTGCACAGACGCGGCCGTGGGAGCCATGCTGCGTTCAGTGAGACGTTCATTTCATGATCTCGGGGTGTGTGTTCAGGAAGCTCCTAACACGGAACCCCCTCCTCTCTGCTCCGTGCTTGATCTGCTCTGCTGCCAGGTGCCAGAGTGCCCTTGGGCCAGACCGTCCCCTCTCTGGCCTCAGTTTGCTTATCTGTGCAATGGGTGGATACCATCCTTGAGGCCACTTGGAGCAGGAATGGTCTGGGGGGCTAACAGACACTGAGCTCTCCTGCCCCCCTATGCCTGTCCCACCCTAGGCTCTTAGGGCGACCTCAGGTGGCTCTCACTAGTGCCCTGAGGAGGAAGTAGGTGAGGCTGCAGTGCGGGAGGCCCCCACTGGTACAGGGCAGAACCAGGGTTCCTTCCCTGAAGGCCAATGCAGGGCAGGGTGGTGGAGAGCCAGCTTAAGAGTGGGAACTGTGTCAGGCCTGGGACCCTAGGGCCAGCTGTGTCTCTGCGGCTGCCAAAGCTGCCTGCTGGGCTGTGGGGGCTGGGCCTTCCCGGACCCTGGCACCTTCTGTTGTGTCCCCTGTACAGGCTTCCTGGACTGGGTCCCCAAGAAGATGCAGCGGGTGGGCTGCGTGGAGCTGCTCAACACGGTGCAGAGGCGCGTCCAGCCACGGCTGCACGTCTTCGGCCATATCCACGAAGGTCAGTCAGGGGGCGGGGTGTGGGCCTCGCACACAGGACTCCCTGCAGCCCGGTCACCCCCGCCCCGCTCTCTCCAGCCAGAAGGGAGATAGCCCAGGACTAATTTCCACTTTGTAAGCGCCTCATGCACATATTGGCTATCGCTGAGTTATTGCTAAAATGTTTAATCGTAGGAAGATGAATGCAAAATCTGGCAAAACTTGGGGGGTCAAATTTGCTGGCTCTGGCCTCTGTAACCTTGCTGTGTCTCCAGCCTTGGACCTCTTCAGGAGGTGGGCAGAGACTTCCTGGAGGAGGGGACACCTGAGCCATGGCAGGGAGGGTGCTGCACTTGGTCATTGTACCATGAACTACCCAAGGGTGTGGCCCTGGCTTTTAGTTTACGTTCCCCAGGCCTGGCATACAGTAGGTGCCTAATAAATGTGGAGGGACTGGCTGCCTGCCTGAGAGGCTTTAGTGACATGGATAACTCCTCCCCCCCCACTGCCGACGGTACATACAGACATGGCATTCTGGCTCTGTCCTGGAGGACAGGAGCCACTTGCCCCAAGCACATCATTGTGTGTGTGTGGAGGGGGGAGGGGGGTGTTCCCTGCACATTGCAGGAAAGTGGGCGGGGCAGGTGTGATGGGGACCGTCCTGACAGCTCATGCTCCCCCCCAGGCCCATTGCTGCATATGGATGCTCCTTACTAAACCCTTAGGCACCCTCCGCCATCACCTAACTGGAGCCTGGTTTGGCCCCAGTTCGCAACAGATACCTCTTTTCACTCCTTTCCAACATTAAGGCTGTCTGTCCAGAGCTTCCCTGTCTGTCCCATCCTGCCCTGCCAGGAAGACGTGGGCTCCTGTGGGACAAAGATGGATATGGTTTCCTCCAAAGAGATCCCTCAGGCTGCTGAGCTTCCACCTACAATGGCACCTGGAGCTCCCTGTAGGCTTTGTCCATATCACATCATTTCCCTGCACGGAAGCAGTTAGGCCTGACAACCTTTTCCCAAGGGCCTCTGCAGGATATGGTCATGGCAGCAGGACTGGTCAGACCTCTCCTGACCCTAGAGGACCTTGAAGACTTTCGGGGCAGCAGACTGTTTCCTGCAGCTCTACTATGGGTGTGCAGTGCCATCAGATCCAAGGCGGCACGTGACCTAAACCCCAAGCCTCATGCTGGTACAGGCACAGACTGGAGCTCCAAAGAATGCGGAGGGGTCTGTGCTGAAGGATAAGGAGGGTTCTGGCAAGTAGACATTGTGGGAAGAGGGACTGGTGAGGGCAGAGTTTGCCAGGAGAAAGTACATGATGGTGAGGACAATGATGGTGATTATAATGCTGAAGATGACAATGGTGATGATAGTGATGGTGATAATGAGGGTGATGATGATGACGGTGATCATAGTGGTGATGGTGATGTTGATGGCGATGATGGTGATGATGGCGATGTTGATGGTGATAGTGATGATGAGGATGGTGATAATGGTGATGATGAGGATGGTGATAATGATCATGGTGATAGTGATGATAATGATAAGCATAGTGGTGTTTATTGTGATTGTGGTGATGGTGATGGTGGTGATGGTGGTGATGATGGTGATGATGGTGATGGTGATGGTGGTGGTGGTGATGATGGTGATGGTGATGATGATGGTGATGAGGGTGGTGATGATGGTGATGGTGGTGATGGTGGTGGTGATGGTGATGGTGATGATGGTGATGGTGATGATGATGGTGATGGTGGTGATGATGGTGATGGTGATGGTGATGGTGGTGGTGGTGATGATGGTGATGGTGATGATGATGGTGATGGTGATGATGGTGATGATGGTGATGGTGATGATGATGGTGATGGTGGTGATGGTGGTGATGGTGGTGATGATGGTGATGGTGATGATGGTGATGGTGGTGATGGTGATGGTGGTGATGGTGGTGATGATGGTGATGATGATGGTGATGGTGATGGTGGTGGTGGTGATGATGGTGATGGTGATGGTGATGATGATGGTGATGAGGGTGGTGATTGTTGTGATGATGATAGTGGTGATGATGATGGTGATGATGCTGTTAATGGTGATGATGATGATAACAATGAAGGTGATGGTGATGGTGATGGTTTTGGTAATGGTTGTATGTGGTGATTATGACGATGATGGTGATGGTGATGATGAGGGTGGTGATGGTGATGGTGGTGATGGTGATGATGGTGATGACAACGATGAGGGTGGTGATGGTGATGGTGATGATGATGAGGGTGGTGATAATGATGAGGGTTGTGATGATGATGACTCAGTAAGTGTCTACCCTGTGCTGGGCACTGGGCTGAACTCTGTATGTGGTTTATTATCTCATTTGATCCTCAGAGTAGACTTGAGAGTAGAGTTTATCACTGTCATCTCTATTTTGCAGATGAGGAAACTGAGCTTGAGGGTTTCAGTAGCTGGCCTGAGACATATTCAGCCCACAGTGTCTGAGTGCCCCCAATACCACTAGGCCACCCCACTGCTCCTGGTCCAGGCCTGATGCATGTGTGCTTGCCCCCCAGGGTATGGTGTCATGGCCGACGGGACGACTACCTATGTGAATGCATCCGTGTGCACTGTGAACTACCAGCCTGTGAACCCACCCATAGTTATCGACCTTCCCACACCCCGGAACTCCTGACTGCTCCCCGTTGCCCATCCCTGCCTGCCCACGTGTGTCAGCTACATACACCTGGCCAAGAGCACGGACCCCCACCACCCTTCCTTCCATGCAGGACAACCCAGATGACTTGTCTGGCTCTGGGGATGGGCTGAGGCCTTGGAATGAAGAGAACCCCTCTGACTCTTCAGGCCCCTGTCCCCTGGGGTCGGGACCCTGCGTGGCCCTGTTAGGGTTCCGCAAGCATCACGTTTTCTGCGTGTACATCCTGTGTGTACCTCCTTGAAGGACTAATCAGCTCATGGCCCGCCTTGCTTGGGAGGTGATCAAATCCTCATCCTTCCCGGTTGGACACCTTCGTGGTTCAAGAAGTCACTGCCCTTGGGCCACCTGGGACAGGTGTTGGAAGTTCTCGCACAAAACCTCCCTCTAACTGAGGGTCTGTGTGGTTGGGGAGCCCCAGGGGTGGGGGCTTGGTGGGAGGTTTTGTAGCCTGGGCTCAGACAGTCCTCCTTCTCCTCTCAGCCTGCCTTGAGGCTGACCCCTTGGCAGGAGGGGGCGTTCAGGGACATCTCAGGAATCCGGGCCTCACCTGGCCAGGCCACGAGCGGTTGGCCTTGTGTCATTTCCCCTTTCCTTCCTATGGGCATTTTTGCTGACTTGAACAATGGCCTGAGCACCCCAGGCACTCCCCTGCAGCCTGGATTTTGGGGATCAGCTGTACAAAATGAGCCATCTGTGTGCCCAGGACTGGTTGGAGGGCTCCAGAATCGTGGTGGGGCAGCCCCTGCCCTGTGGGGGGCTGCACAGCTCTGCAGAACGCATCCGGGGAGTGGGGTCTGCAGGCTGAGGCAGTGGCAGCCCTGCCACACATGGGCACCGGCATGTGTACGACACACACACACACACACGCACCCCTTAATTTAATGAGGCGTGGCTGTGCTTCTTATTACTGTCCCCAGAAAGGACTCCGTTCCTCGGTTCTGTTTCCCCCACATTACTCAGATTCTTTTGGGCATGCCCACAGCTGAGAAAGGCTGACTGGCTCGAAATCTGTGTTGGCCCAGGTAATGGGAGGGTGGCACTGGGACAGAGCAGGCCCTGGGCTCCAGCAGCCCCACTCTGAGGGCTTTGGCTTTCTCATCTTTAAATCAGGACAGCGAGTTGGGTTTAATCTCTGAGGGAGAGGGAACCAGAAGGGCCGGGATTAGGGTGAGGTAAGTGAGGCAGGGTTGGGGCAGGCCAGGGTCAGATTCTTTATTAAAAATTGTGATATTTTGTTCATCATGGATTTTTTTTGGGGGGGGGCAGTATTTTGATTTTAAAAATATTGCATTAAAATTGTATTCAGTACCTTGGTTTTTTGTCACTCCCTGGAATTTTATACTTGAAAGGGATGCCTCGCTCCCCACACCCTAGCCCCAGCCCTGGGAACCAGCATTAAACAAACCCTTTTGCAGATAATATAATCTTATTTTACCCTCAGATAGTCCTGCATAGTTGGACTCAGGTGCCCCTACTTTAGAGATGAGGAGATAGAGGCCAGAGAGGTGAAGATAACTTGCCTTAGGGCACAGAGCACAAAAGGAGCAGAGCCAGGATTTGAACCTCGGTCTCTGGCTATAGATCCTCACTTTGGCCACCACCCAAAGCTCCGACCTTACGAGGCTGCATGCATGGTCCAAAAGGCTTTTTTTTTTTTTTAAGGGTCCTGTCCCAAACCTGCTCTGGTTCCTTTCTCATAGAAAAGCTCTAGAGTCACGAGGACTCCTTATCTCTGACCCCAGCATTCTGTCATCCCAGGAGACTCCTTCCCTGCTCATGAGTGAGCCAGGCTCGCTGTGGCCTTGCCTCTGAGGGGTGACATCCCAAGGCACTGCGTTGGCCGAGGCCAGCTTTGCTCTGTGGATGCAGGGCCTCAGGAATCCCATTTGGCCGAGGTGGTTCCTGGGAGCCAGGATGTTTCCATGGTCTCTTGGGACCCCTCAGGCTCACCCCATGTGTGTGTACATGCCCGGGGTGGATAAAATACACGGCCCTTTTAGCATCGTCTCCTCTGAATCTCCATGCGGACCAAGAACTATAAACTTAAATTTTTTGTTTTCCTAAGGTATCTGCAGAATATGGTGTATTTTTATGTGGAAAAGAAAAGTTATGAAGGCAGCTGTTACTTTAAGAGAAAATTCATTAAAAGTCCTTGAGGGATGAGAGATTATGGCGTGCTCCTCAATCATTTTGGCATAACTTGATTGTGGCTGTAATTTTTTTTGTCAAGCATGTTAGACAATAAAGTCTTTATAAAAAGAAAGTCTGCATGGTGTCTCTTCCTGTGCTGTTTCTCCGGGTGTTGGGTGGTGCCTTAGGCTGGGTTCTCTAGGGGACCCAAACCGGTGAAACGTGTATATGTGTGCGTGTGTGTGTATACACACAGAGATTATCTCAAGGAAATGGCTCGTGCAGCTGGGGAGGCTGGCAAATCCCAGATCTGTGAGTCAGGCATCAGACTGTAGGCTTCTCCTGACTCATGTGGTTGCAGGGGCTGACAAACCCAAACTGGCAGGTCGGACGACAGGCTGCTGGCCCACAGGGGTGTGGAAGCTGGCGAATCCCAAGATTTGCAGGTCAGGTGGAAGGCAGGTCATGTCCCAAGAACCAGAAGTCAGAGGATGATGAGTCAGATGCAGGGTCCAAAGTGTGCGAGGTTTGCCGGACATCTGTATATATTGGATGCAAGCTACACCTCCAAGGAAACTCCCTTTTCAACTGATTGGCTGCTCACATCAGATCACAAAATGATTATATCAGATCACAAAATGGAGGATAATTACATCATTACATAGCTGCCCAACTACATCATTACATAATTGCCAAACCACTCAGAATCATGGCCCAGCCAAGCTGACAAACACTTTAACCATCACAGGTGGGACATGGAGGAAGGAACGGCATCCTCCCAGTTGGTCCTGAGTCCTGGAGCTTTGCTGTCTGCTGGGTGGAGTTTGGAGTTTGAAGACCTTCCATGTGGCAGCAACTGGTTTCCTTCTGCCTCCTCTGGCTCCCCTGGGGTGGGAGGACAGAATGGGGAGGGTCTCAGATATGGTTGGGAGGGTGGGATGGGCAGATCTGTATCCCATCACGTTCAAATACCTTGATTGCCTGATTCCCCAAAGTGCTTTGAGATGGTTTTGCTCTGGGCTTTTCCTAGAAGTGGGATGTTTCACCTAGCCCTTTTTAAACAAAGTGCCCAGATGTTGCCCAAGGAAGCACTTGCAGGTGTGATGACCCCAGTCTCAAAGTTCTCCAAGCTATAACAGTTCTGCCATATCCATCCATCCATCCGTCCGTCCGCCCGTCCATCCACCCACCCATCCATCCACTTACCTACTCATAAACACACTCATCAACCCATCCACCCACCATTCACCCATCCTCCATCCTCCCATCCATCCACCCATCCTCCCATCCAACCACCATCCATTCATTCATCCATCTACCATCCATCCATCCATTTACCCATCCATCCACTAAGGTGCCTGATCCAAGCCATGGTGTTTTCAATCAATTCATATGCATGTGAAAGCTTGACAATGAATAAGGAAGACTGAAGAAGAATTGATGCCTTTGTATTGTGGTATTGGCAAAGAATATTGAATATACGTACCATGGACTGCCAAAAGAATGAACAAACCTCTTTTGGAAGAAGTACAGCCAGAATGCTCCTTAGAAGCAAGGATGGCAACACTTTATCTCACATACTTTGGACATGTTGTCAGGAAGGACCAGTCCCTGGAGAAGGACATTATGCTTAATAAAACAGAGGGTCAGTGAAAAAAAGGAAGCCCCTCAGATATCGATTGACACAGTGGCTGCAACAGTGGGCTCAAGCATAACAAGGATTGTAAGGATGGCGCAGGACCAGGCAGTGTTTTGTTCTGTTGTACACAGGGTCCCTATGAGTCAGAACAGACTCGAAGGTACCTAACAACAACAACTTGGAGGAATGTCAAAGAAACTATGAAAATATATTAAAACCACCACATTAACTTAAAAAAAAAAATGGGGGGAGGTATTTTGAGGCTGCACAAATATCCTGCTTCTCCTTGAAGTTTTGCCCATGAATTTTAAGATTCACCCATGCATCTTGTCTGCAGCAATTATTACTGTGGTGTTCTCATGGTGATTTTCAATTTCCTCATACCTTCCACATTTATTATTTGGAATTCTTCTGTAAGGCAATCTATCTCGTCCTTTCTCTTCCATTTATTTATTTATTCAATTATTTATGTCAGTGTAGACTTATGGATATTTTATTCTTTGAGTTGTAACCCAACATGATTTGTTCTGTTGCTCAAATTGTTCTGGCTTTGGCCACTGGAAGCTCTTTAAAGTTGGCTCCTGTGTCCTTTCAACATGTTGTCGTTTTTTGTTTGTTTGTTTCACTTCCCTACTTTTTGGCACTATAAGATGCTCCAAGGTCACTTGTATTTTTCTTGTCCCTCTCCTAGAAGCAACTATGTCTCCAGAGAGCCCTAGCTCCTTTTATTTAGAAACTAAGCTCTGAGTGATGCTACTGGGGTATCAGTACTTCTAGGTCTCTCAGTGAACAGAGTTAGGAAATATATGTAGTATACGCACACATACGCATTTACAAACATATCTGTATATAATCTGTTATCTATCTTCTACCTACCTACCTACATACCTGTATCTATCTGTCCGTCTGTCCATCCATCCATCCATCGTCCATCAATCATCTATCACCTGTCTACTATCTATCATTTATTCCTCCTTTCCTTCCTTTCTGTGTATCCATCCATCCATCCATCCATCCATCCATCCATCCATCCATCCATCCATCCATCCATCCATCCATCCATCCATCCATCCATCCGTCATCTACTCATTATCTATCATCTACCTACCTATCATACAAATCTCTCTATCTTAAAAATAAAACATTAGTTCATACTGATAACCCCCCTGACTCTAATCCAGCAATACGGAGTTTATTCTTTCCACTTTGCTTATTTGTAACTTCCTTCTTTGAACATGAGAAACATGGCTTCCATTATCTACAATTTCTTCATGCATTTGTTTAATCCTAGTATATATTCATGCAAAAGCTGGACGAAGAATAAAGAAGACGAAAGAAGAATTGACGCCTTTGAATTCTGGTGTTGGCAAAGAATACTGAATATACCATGGCTGCCAAAAGAACGAACAAATCTATCTTGGAAGAAGTACAACCAGAATTCGCCTTAAGCAAGGATGGTGAGACCTCGTCTCACGTATTTGGACATGTTATCAGGAGGGATCGGCTCCTGGAGAAGGATATCATGCTTGGTAAAGTAGAGAGTCAGTGAAAAAGAGGAGGACCCTCAACGAGATGGATTGACACAGTGGCTGCAACAATGGGCTCAAGCATAACGACTGTGAGGATGGCGCAGGACCGGGCAGCGTTTTGCCCTGTGGTACATAGGGTTGCTATGAGTTGGAACTGACTCGATGGCACCTACCAACAACAACAACAACAGTATATATATAGTTTCAAAATTGCTAATCTGTATGCCTGTGAGAAACATAATCACCAACTAGAGTACAGTTTTTTGTGCAGTTTTCGATCTTTAACTTGACAATCAAAACTCTGTTTTCCAAAGTCACATTGCTCAGTTCCACTTTCCCCATCCCTCTTAGTGAGGTTACACACTATATTTGGAACACAGCTGAGTTCTTTTGTCACAGTCTGCGTTCCATCCTGGTTGATTCGTTTTACGTTTGTGTGATGGTTAATGTTATATATCTACTTGGCTAGGCTCTGATTCTCAGTGCTTTGGCAGTCACTATGTAATCACCTTCCATTCTGTGTTCTCATGTGAGCAGCCAATCAGTTGAAAGGGGAGTTCCCTTGGGGGTGTGGCCTGTCTCCAGTATATACATGGATGTTCTGGCAAAGCTCCCTGTCTCTCTCGATCCTGTTTGCTTCTCATCACCTGATCTCCAGCTCTTGGGACATATGTCTACAGAACAGTCTAGCCTGCCCCATGGCCTGCAGACTGGATTTGCCAGCCCCTGCAGCCCCATGAACCAGCAGAGACATTCAGCCTGCCACTGGACCCACAGATTTGGGACTTGCCAGCTGCGATAACTGAGTGAGCCATTTCCTTGAAGTGAATCCCTCTATAAATATTTATATATGTTTCACTGGTTTTGCTTCTCTAGAGAGCCCAGGCTGAGACAATTTGCATAAACTTCACTCTTTGCAGTCTCTGTTGGGTGGGTTTTGACAAATGCGAGGAGTCATGTATCTACCACCCCAGTACCTGAAAAAAGAGTTCTGTTATCCAAAGTTACACATCACTCTAAAATTCCCTTGGGTGGCCCCTGTAGGTCACTCTTCCAAAATGGCTGTATGATTTTGCACTCCCGTCATCCCTGCTGATCCACACCCTAGCCAGAGTTTGGTATTTTCAGTGTTAAAAATTAAGCCATTCAAAGAGATGTGTGGCTGTATTCCTTGTTTTAATTTCCATTTCTCTAATGACTAATAATATAAACATCTTTTCATATGTTTATTTGCCATCCATATATAATTTTTGATGAAGGGTCTGTTCAGATTTCACTCCCCTCTCACGTTTTACTTGGGTTGTTTGTTTTATATTTTGAGTTTTCAGTTGTTCTTGATGTTAGGTGCCATTGAGTTGGTTCCGACTCATAGCGATCATATGGACAACAGAACGAAACACTGCCCGGTCCTGCGCCATCCTCACAATTGTTGCTATGTTTGAGCCCATTGTTGCAGCCACTGTGTGTCAATCCATCTTGTACTTTTCACTGACCCTTTACTCTACCAAGCATGGTGTCCTTCTCCAGGGACTGGCCCCTCCTGATAACATGTCCAAAGTATGTGAGAAGAAGTCTCACCATCCTTGCTTCTAAGGATCACTCTGGCTATACATCTTCCAAGACAGATTTGTTCATTCTTCTGGCAGTCCATGATATATTCAGTGTTCTTTGCCAACACCATAATTCAAAGGTGTCAATTCTTCTTCAGTCTACTTGATTCATTGTCCAGCTTTCACATATATATGAGGCGATTGAAAACACCATGGCTTGGGTTAGGCGCACCTTAGGCCTTTGCTTTTTTTTTAAAACACTTTAAAGAGGTCTTTTAGAGCAGATTTGCCCAAGACAATGCATCATATTATTTCTTGACTACTGCTTCCATGGGCATTGATTGTGGATGCAAGTAAAATGAAATCCTTGACAACTTCAATCTTTTCTCTGTTAGTCATGATATTGCTTATTGCTCCAGTTGTAAGGATTTTTGTTTTCTTTACGTTGAAGTGTAATCCATACTGAAGGCTGTGGTCTTTGATCTTCACCAGTAAGTGCTTCAAGTCCTCTTCGCTTTCAGCAAGCAAGGTTGTATCGTCTGCATATTGCAGTTTGTTAATGCTGAGTTGTTCTTCATATAGTCCAGCTTCTCGGATTATTTGCTCAGCATACAGATTGAATAAGTATGGTGAAAGGATACAACCCCGATGCACACCTTTCCTGACTTTAAACCATGCAGTATCCCCTTGTTTTTTTCGAATGACTGTCTCTTGGTCTATGTACAGGTTCCTCACGAGCACAATTAAGTGTTCTGGAATTCTTATTCTTTGAAATGCTATCCATAATTTGTTATGATCCACACAGTTGAATGCCTTTGCACAGTCAATAAAACACAGGCAAACATCTTTCTGGTATTCTCTTCCTTCAGCCAGGATCCGTCTGACATCAGCAATGATATCCCTGGTTTCATATCCTCTTCTGAATCCAGCTTGAAATTTCTGGCAGTTCCCTGTTGATGTACTCATGCAACAGCTTTTGAATGATCTTCAACAAAATTTTACTTGTTTGTGATATTAATGATATTGTTTGATAATTTCTGCATTCTGTTGGATCACCTTTCTTTGGAATAGGCACAAATATGGGTCTCTTCCAGTCAGTTGGTCAGGTAGCTGTCTTCCAAATTTCTTGGCATAGACGAGTGAGCACTTCCAGCTTTGCATCCGTTTGTGGAAACATCTCAATTGGTATTCCATCAGTTCCTGGAGCCTTGTTTTCTCCAAAGCCTTAAGTGGAGCTTGGACTTCTTTCTTCAGTACCATCGGTTCTTGATCATATGCTACCTCCTGAAATGGCTGAACACCAATCAGTTCTTTTTGGTACAGTTACTCTGTGTATTCCTTCCATCTTCTTTTGATGCTTCCTTGGTCGTTTAATATTTTTCCTGTAGAATCGTTCAGTATTACAACCGGAGGCTTGAATTTTCTCTTCAGTTCTTTTACCTTGAGAAATGCTGAGCATGTTCTTCCCTTTTGGTTTTCTAACTCCAGGTTTTTGCACATTTCATTATAATACTTTGTCTCTCGAGGCACCCTCTGGAATCTTCTGTTCAGGTCTTTTACTTTATCGCTTCTTTCTTTTGCTTTAGTTACTCAACTTTCAAAAGCAAGTTTCAGAGTCCCTTCTGATATCCATTTTGATCTTTTCTTTCTTTCCTGTCTTTTTAATGACCTCTTTCTTCATGTATAACTTCCTTGATGTCATTCCACAGTTCATCTGGTCTTCGATCATTAGTGGTTAATGAGTCAAATCTGTTCTTAAGATGGTCTCTCAATTCAGATGGGACATACTCGAGCTCATGCTTTGGCTCTTGTGGACTTGTTCTAATTTTCTTCAGCCTCCAGTTGAACTTGCGTATGAATAATTGATGATCTGTTCCACAGGTGGCCCTGGCCTTGTTCTGACTGAAGATATTGAGCTTTTCCATAGTCTGTCCCTGTGGATATAGTCAATTTGATTCCTGTGTATTCCATCTGGTGAGATCCACTTGTATGGTTGCTGTTTATATTGTTGAAAAAAGGTATTTGCAATGGAAGAAGTGGTTGGTCTTGCAAAATTTTATCATGCGATCTCTGGCATCTTTCTATTGCCAAGGCCATATTTTCCAACTCCTGATCCTTCTTTGTTTCCAACTTTCACATTCCAATCACCAGTAAATATCAATGCATCTCGATTGCTTATTTTATCAATTTCACACTGCAGAAGTTGGCAGAAATCTTCAATTTCCTCATCTTTGGCCTTAGTGGTTGGTGGGTAAATTTGAATAATAGTTGCATTAACTGGTCTTTTTTGTAGGCATAGGGATATTATTCTATCACTGAAAGCACTGCACTTTAGGATAGATCTTGAGATACTCTTTTTGACGATAAACGCAATGCCTTTCATCTTCAATTTGTCATTCCCAGCATAGTAGACAATTTGATTTTCTGATTTGAAATGGTGATCCCAGTCCATTTCAGCTCACTAATGCCTAGGATATAGATGTTTATGTGTTCCATTTCATTTTTGACTTCCGATTTTTCCTAGATTTGTGCTTCGTGCATTCCACGTTCCTATTATCGATGGGTGTTTGCAGCTGTTTCTTCTCATTTTCGGTCGTGCTTCCTCAGTAAATGAAGGTCCTGAAAGCTTGACTCCATCCACGTCATTAAGGTCGACTCTACTTTGAGGAAGCAGCTCTTCTCCAGTTGTTTTTTGAGTGTTTTCCAATCTGAGGGGCTCATCTTCCTGCACTGTATCAGGCAATGCTCTACTGCTATTCGTAAGGCTTTCACTGGCTAATTTTTTCCGGAAGTAAACCACCAGGTCCTTCTTCCCAGTCTGCCTTAGTTTGGAATCTCAGCTGAAACCTGTCCATCAAGGTTGACCCTGCTGGTATTTGAAATACTAGTGACATAGCTTCTAGCATCACAGCAACATGCAAGCCACCATAGTATGACAAACTGACAGATGTGTGGGGTTATTGAATATGTAATTTGCAAATCTTTTTTCCCAGTCTGAGGGTTCTCTTTTCGTTCTCTTAACAATGTCTTTCTTAGAACAAAAGTTTTTAATTTTTATTAAGTCCAATTTATCAATTTTCTCTTTTATGGATTATAAAAACTTCCATTGTCAAAGCCACGGTTACACATATTTTTTCCCCTTTTGTTCTCTTAGAAAAGAAGGCAATGCATATAGAATGTATAGATCAAAATGGGGAGAAGTGATATCTTCACAGCATTGAGTCTTCTAGGCCATGAAAACTGTTCCCACGTGTTAATCCTGGATTTCTTTCATCAGTGATTTGTAGTTTTCAGCATACTGATCCTGCACGGGTTTTGTTAGGGTTATAACCTAAGTATTTCATTTGGTGGTGGTGGGGTCTATTTTTTGAACTTCAAATTTCAGTTCACTGCTGGTAAACAGCAATACGATTGGCCTTGTAACTCACTTACTAGTTCTAGGAGATTTTAGGTTGACTTTTTGGAATTTCCTATGTAGACAATCACGTCACCTGCAAATAGAATCTTTTTTCCTTCTTTCCATTTTATCACTCCTTTTTCCTTTTCTTGCCTTATTGCACTGTCTAGGACTGACTTCCAGTGTGATGTCAAACAGGAATGAGGAGACAGGACGTCCTGATCTTAGGGGAAAAGCGTTCTCTCATCATTCACTGTGATATCGGCTGTGGCTGTTCTGTAAATGTTCTTTATTAGGTTAAGCGTTTCCCTTTCTATGCCTAGTTTTCTAAGAATTGTTATTATGAATGAATGTTCAATTTTCTTGAATGCTTTCTCCTCACTTATTGAGATGTTTTTTCTTACTTAGTCTATTAATATGGTCAATTACACTAATTGATTTTTGAATGTGAACCAGTACATCCACTTGGTCATGATGTATTATAATTTTTATTAATTGCTGGATTCTATCTGCAACAACTTGATGGCAATGGGGTTATTTGCAACTAATTTTTTTGAGGATTTTTGCTTCTATACCCAGGAGAGATATTGATCTACAATTTTTGTTTTCCTTGCATTGCCTTTTCCTGGTGTTGGTATTAGGGTAATGCTGGCCTCACAGCATAATTTTGCAAGTACTTCCTCTTCTTATATTTTCTGGAAGAAACTGTGTAGAATGAGTATTAATTCTTCCTTAAATATTTGGTGGAGTTTGCCAACGAACTGAATGTTTTTTGGAAGAGTTTTTAACGACAACTACAATTTCTTCAATAGGCATAAGACTGTTCAGGTCATCTGTTTCTCTTGAGTGAGTTCTGGTAGTTTGTGTTTTTAAGGGAATCAGACCATTTCATCTAAGCTGTTATATCACGTGCATAGAGTTGTTCATAGCATCCCTTTACTGCCCTTTTAACGTCTGTGGATCAGTAGTGATGTCCCTTTCTTCATTCTCGATATTGGTAATTTGTGTCTCCTCTCTTTTTTACTTGGTCAGCCTGGCCAGACGTTCATCAATTTTAATTCGAATTGCAACAAAGACAAACAAAACCTAGTTTTTGAGTTCATTGATTTTTCTCTATTTTTTCTGTTTTTGGTTTTATTGATTTCTGCTGTAATCTTTATTATGACCTGTCTTAGTTATCTAGTGCTGCTATAACAGAAATACCACAAGGGGATGGCTTTAACAAAGAAAAATTTGTTCTCTCACAGTTCAGCAGGCTAGAAGTCCGAATTCACGGTGCCAGCTCCAGGGGAAGGTGCTCTCCTCTCTCTTTTGGCTCTGGGGAAAGGTCCTTGTCATCAGTCTTCCCGCTTGAGGAACTTCTTAGTGCAGGGACTCCGGGTCCAAAGGATGCGCTATTCTCCTGGCTCTTGTTTCTTGGTGGTATGAGGTCCCCGTCTCTCGGCTTGCTCCTCTCTCTTATATCTCAAAAAAGATTGGCATAAGATAAAACCTAATCTCATAGATTGAATCCTGTCTCATTAACATAACTGTCTATAATCCCACCTCACTAACGTCATAAAGAGGTAAGAAAAATCACATCAGATGATAAAATGGTGGACAGTCACACAATACTGGGAATCATGGACTAGCTAAGTTGACACACATTTTTTGGGAGGACAATTCAATCTATAACATCTTCCTTCTGCTTTCTTTAATTGTAATTTTTTTTTTTCACTTATTTCTTAAGGCAGAAGCTTGGATGACTGACTTTGTATTCTTCTTTTTTTAATATAAACAGTTCATGCTATAAACTTCCCTCTATGTACCCTCTTAAGTTACAACCCACAAATATCAGTATGTTGTATTTTTATTCTAATTTAGTTTAAAATATGTTTAAACTGTTTTTGAGACTTTCTTTTTTTACTCACCATTATTTACAAATGTGTTGCTTAATTACTAAATATCTGAGGATTTTCCAAATGTCTTTCCAGTATTGATTTCTTGATTATGGCTTGAGAACATACATTGAATGATTTCTATTAAGGTTTGTTTTATGGTCCAGAATCTGGTCTATCTTGGAGAATGGTCCTTGGGGATTTCCAAGAAATGTGTATTCTGCTGTTGTCCCATAAATGATGGTGTCAAGTTGGTTGATTGGTGTTGTTCTGGTTATTTAGATCCTTACTGATTTTCCCCATCACACATCTGTCAGTCTGTCGTACTGTGGGGCTTGCATGTTGCTGTGATGCTGGGAGCCATGTCACTGGTATTCAAATACAAGCAGGGTCACCCCTGGAGAACAGGTTTCAGCTGAGCTTCCAGACTAAGACAGACTAGGAAGAAGGACCTGGCAGTCTACTTCTGGAAAGAATTAGCCAGTGAAAACTTTATGAAGCAGTGGAACACTGCCTGATATAGTGCTGGAAGATGAGCCCCCCAGGTTGGAAGGCATTCAAAAGATGACTGGGGAAGAGCTGTCTCCTCAAAGTACAGTCAACCTTAATGACATGGATGGAGTAAAGCTTTCGGGACCTTCATTTGCTGATGTGGCACGACTCAAAATGACAAGAAACAGCTGCAAACATCCATTAATAATCAGAACCCGGGATGTACGAAGTATGAATCTAGGGAAATTGGAAATCATCAAAAATGAAATGGGACGCATAAACATCGATATCCTAGGCATTAGTGAGCTGAAATGGACTGGTATTGGCCATTTTGAATCAGAGAATCATATGGTCTACTTTGATGGGAATCAGAACTTGAAGAGGAATTATGTTGCATTCATCATCAAAAAGAACATTTCAAGATCATCCTGAAGTACAATGATGTCAGTGATAGGACAATATCCATACGCCTACAAGGAAGACCAGTTAATACGATTACTATTCAAATTTACTCACCAACCACTAAAGCCAAAGATGAAGAAACTGAAGATTTTTATCACCTTCTGCAGCCCGAAATTGATTAAACATGCATCAGAATGCATTGATAATTAGTGGTGACTGGAATGCAAAAGTTGGAAACAAAGGAGAAGGATTGGTAGTTGGAAAATATGGCCTTGGTGATAGAAACAACGCAGGCCTGTTCTGGGCTAAGGGGAAGAAGATGGGGCTGCACTAAGTGATGCTGCCCCCACTGAGGGAGCACTAAGCAGGAGCACCTGCCTCTGCCAGAGGTCATGGGAGGTTCCCCCGAGCAAGTGACTTCAGAGCTGGGCCCTGGTGGGGCAGCATGGGTGTCATGCAGAGGAGGGAAAGGAAGTCCCAGGAGGAGGCACACTAAAGCCAAGACAAGGAGGCAGGGTGTGGGTGCCAGGGCCAGTGTCTCTCAGTCCTGCCTTGGCAGCCTGGCCTCTTGGCCCTCAGTGGTGCCTGTTGGGGGCAGCCTGCCCACCCACATTCAGGGATACTAGGCAAACATCCCTAGAAGGCAGCCAGACTCAGGCCATTGCCCAAATCCCAAGAGGAGCCCTGGGACCTTCGGCCTAAGATGCTGGCCTTGGCCGTCACTTACTACCTGGGCCAGTCCTACCAGCTGTGAGACTCTGGGCACATTAACTTTTGAAGCCTCAGTTTTTACACCTGTCAAATGGGGATATCAATGGTGGCGACCTCTGGGAGGCCCACATGATGCTGTGTGCAAAGCTTAGTGCCTGGTCCATGAGCAAGTGTCCACTGGCCCCTCTGCATGAGATCTAGTAGGTCAGCCCTCGGGTTCCCCGAGCTGCTTGCTAGTTCACACCCATCCCCCTACCTGGTTCATGCCCATATTCCCACCTGGTTCACTCCTACCTTCCCGCCTCCCCCTCCCCCAGGTTCATGCTGGTCCCCTCCCTTCCCCTGGGTCATGCCTTCCTTATCCCAAAAGGAAGACCCTCTCTCTGGAGTCTGTCCCTGCCGGCCCAGGCCTCACAGCAAAGGTGAGGCACCTGTGACCCTGTTTTACAGATGAGGATACTGAGGAACAGGGAGCGGGTATGCAGCACACAGCTAGACAGCCAGACAGTGGGGCTGCCAGGATCTAGGGCCTCCCTGTCGTGGCCCTTTCCCCTCCCCTAACTCAGGGCTACCTGAGCATCCCCCTGCAGCAGGCATCCACCCCCCACCGCTGTCCTCCCTTTAGCCCCTGCTCCTCTGGAATCCAGGGGCCTCCCCAGTGCTGGCCTGGACAAAGCCTCCTCGCCTCGTCCTGGACGCCCGCACTGCAGGCGGGAAGTCGGACTACGGGGTGGGAAGCAGGAGCGCCGCCTCCCTCCTCCTGGGCCAGCTCGGCCGTGTTCCTTGGACTGCGCCCCCTTCTTCCCTCTGCACCAGCCCCAGGGTGTCCATCTCTGAAATGGAGTGGAAGCTCCACCTTGCCAGGTGGCTGTGCTGTGCCTGGAGGGGTGTGCCTGGTGAGGGGCGGCTGCACCCAGTGCCCCACAGGACGTTCATGCCCTCGCCTGCTTTCTGAGCACCCTGCTGCCTGACCACGCACATGGTTTCTGGGATGGACACTGGGTTCCTTCTGTGGTCAGTGCCATGCTGTGTCCTGAATCGGGGGGGGGGGGGGCAAGAGAAACAGTTTATGGCGTAAAGGCCGCAGAAAGGGTGGGAGACTCCAGGACCACTGATGCCACCCATTGCCACGGAGTCGACTCCGACTCATGGTGACCCTGTAGGACAGAGTAGAAGTTCCCTATAGGGTTTCCTAGGCTGTGATCTTTACAGAGGAGCCCTGGTGGCCAACCGGTTAAGAGCTCAGGCTGCCAACCAAAAGGTCGACGGTTTGAATCCAGCAGCCGCTCCTTGGAAAACCTACAGGGCAGTTCTACCCTCTCCTATAGGGTCGCTATGAGTCTGAATCAACTCGACGGCACACAACAACAACAGCAATCTTTACGGAGGCAGATTGCCCCATCCTCCTCCCGTGCAGTAGCTGGTGGGTTTGAATCACTGACCCTTCAGTTAGCAGCCGAGCGCCTTAACCACTGTGTCACCAGGGCTCCTATGTGACACACACCGATGGGTTTATTTCAGGCCAGAGTCAGTACCTTCCGCATACAGCACCAGGCGGTGAAAAGCGATCTCACAATTGCAAGGCGCCCAGATGTCCCAGTGTAGACTGAACACAGAGAGGAAAAGAGGAACCCCCCTCCCTACACTGACTGCTCAGAGACCAGGGGCTACTGGAAGGAGGGGGACCACAGGACAGCAGGGCACGGGTGTGGGGCCGGGTCCCCCAGGGGTCCAGCCTGAAGCGAGGGGGGCACCTGGGATGCCTGGAAACAAGCATGACACAGCAGGACGTTTTCACGGAGATAGAGGGCCCATGATGGATGAAGGGATGGACGCACAGTGGGAGCTGGCCCAGGAAGCCTTAGGCAGCTGAGCCCAGAACTCTGCTCACCTCCAGGGGCCTCCCTTGGGCCCTGCATGGGGGTGGGGTGGGGTCTGTGCCCAGGAGCCGGGTCAGCATGTCCAGAGCTGAGATGGAGGCTGAGGTGGGAGGGCCTGGGGAGGAGAGGGGCCTGGGGTGGTGGGCAGGGTAGGGCTCCTCCCCACCCTCCTCTCTACCAGGCTCAGGGGCCTCTCTCTTGCTTTGCCACCTCTCAGTCCCTCCCAGAACCTTAGAGGAGGCAGCGAACTGCCCTCCTCCTGCCCCATTGCCCTCCCAGCTGCTTTAAAAACATAAGGGTGGAAAGAAGAGAGAGACTTTAAAACTTCCTGAGCTGGTCAAACCCGGTCCTTCCCAAGGAAGTCACTATGGGTCAATCAGCTGCCAGCTCAGCCGGCCTGGGGGCCCTGCATGGAGGACTGTTTTGTGGGCACACCAGACATAGGTGCCGGGCTGAGGTTTTCTGGAACCAGGCATTGGCTCGATGCCTCAGGGCAGAAGCATGGCCATGAGACACAGGACGGAGGAGACAGATGGGCAGAGAGGTAGTACCTCGGAGAATGACGCAGCTGTCAGCATCCCCCTGCGCCCAGCAGGTTCCCATGAACGAGACCTTCTGAGTTTTTAAGCGTTTTATCATTGGTGGTTCTCTTAAAGTCTCAAGAATCATTCCTGCAAAGACTCACGTTTTTATTTGCTCGGACTAAAGAGCGAGAGTGCCGGACGCAGCGGGCGGCCCCACTGCCAGAGAGGCCACAGCCTGGTGGTGGAGCCGGCAGTGCCGAGCCTGGGTCAGCAGCCGGCGGGGAAGGCGAGGCTTGGCTTGGGTTTAGGTTTTGTTTCTGAGGACACTCTGGAAAATTCATTTAACACCCCCCCCGCCCCGATTATATGATTTTATTAGTCTTGGGGACAGGCTGTGCGTTGTCTGTGTTGGGCGTGGCCACCGCCCTACTGGAGGAAGGCCCGGAGGAAGTCATTGTAGGATATTTTTGAAGACAGCGTCTTGTCATAATACTCCAGGATGTGGAAAAAGTCTTCCTCGGAGAGGTTGATGCTGTACTGCCGCAGGACCTGGGCAGAGGAAGGGGCCCGTCAGGAGGCGGGCTGCCGGGACTGGCTGTGGCCCCCGGACCCTGCCCCTGGCCTCCACCTCGTCCTGGCCCTAGGACCCACTGACACTTTCTCCTCTGCCTGAACAGGAGATGCCCCAGGGCAGCCCCGCTCCGCAGGGTGGGTGTGAAACAGAAAGAGACAGTAGCTGGCTCCGGGGCAAATGGAAGATGCTGAGTCTCCCTTTCCTCCCCGCCACTTACCGAGGCCAAGGGCTCAGACCAGCCAGAGGGGTGGAGAGAAAGGGACTGGAGTGGGCCCTAGTATGGCCCCCTAGGGAGTTGTGATTTGGCAATAATACAGCCTGTGGCAGAGGCTGCTAGATGCCCATCTGATATCAGCTTCCCTTCCTCCTCGGTAACAGCCCCGATTTCCTTCCAGACTGCTGTGTGTCCAGCCCAGAGGTGACCTTTCTCAGCCTCTCCTGTAGCTAGTGTTGGCCTCTGACCAGGTCTGGCCAGGGAACTGGAAGTGTGATGTTATGTGGAACTTCTGGGAAGCCTCCTCTAAAGGCAAGGGGCATGCCTGTCCTCTCTTTTCTCTTCTTCTTGGTGCCTGGAATATGGAAATGATGCTGGGGCACCAGCAGCCATTTTGGACCATGAGGCATCCTTGAGGAAGGAACCCAGATGTTGAGCCTGGTTGACCGCTCAGCTGCCACGCCAGCTCTGGACCGCCTACCACTGGACTTCTTTTATGTGAGGGACAAGCTTCCACCTTGTTTAATTTGCTGTTACTTTTTCCCATTATATGTAGCTGAAACAGATCCTACTAGGTAAAAGTAAAGATCAAGTTTCCTATCTGCGTTTGTGCTGTCATGTATTTCTAAGAGAAGACTAGGAAGTGAGAAGGCCCCGAGGTTCCCTCGAGCCAGCAGTAGGCTGAGCCCGGCCTACAGGACAGAGGTCAGCTGGCCTGGCTGTCAGGCCCGTGAGTTGAGAACGGAAAAGAAAATCGAGCCTGCTCTCTGAGAAGGGGAATCCCTGAGTGGTGCAAACAGTTAATATACTTGACTGCTAACTGAAGGGTTGGAGGTTCGAGTCCACCCAGAGGTGCCTCGGAAGGAAGGCCTGGTAATCTACTTCCAAAAATCAGCCATGGAAGACCCTACGGAGCATAGTTCTACTCTGACACACTTGGAGTCACCAAGAGTCGGAACCGACTAGACAGCGGCTTGTTTTCCGTACAAGAAGGGGGCCACCCCCATCTGCTCCCCGACTCCAGCCCCACTGGGGGCAAGGTCTCCATTTCTATTGCCCCCTCTGCACTGCAACCCACCCCAAATTCCTGGGAAGTTGCCTGAAAAGGAAACGAACAGACCTTTGCCTACTTCGTCCCTTCTCTCACAAAGCCTGAAGGAGAATCCGGGGCCAGGAGTCTGACTGGACCCAAAATGAATGTGAACTTGAAAGCTGCTTGGGGCCTTGGCCAGGCAGGGGGAGGGGCACTGAGGGCCCACGATTTGGAAATAGTTACCTCCTAAGGTCTGGGCTCCGCTTGGCTGGATGCAACCTGGGTGCGGCCCCACTGTGTGCTGTGGGGCTGGGTTTCTCTGTGCAGGCCCCTGGGAGGAGCGCCCAGCCACAGAGGTGAGTACGGCCCCACTGTGTGCTATGACCTACTGTGTACTGTGGGGCTGGGTTTCTCTGTGCAGGCCCCTGGGAGGAGCGCCCAGCCACAGAGGTGAGTGCGGCCCCACTGTGTGCTATCACCCACTGTGCGCTGTGGGGCTGGGTTTCTCTGTGCAGGCCCTTGGGAGGCCCACTGAGCCACAGAGGTGAGTGTGGCCCCACTGTGTGCTATCACCCACTGTGCACTGTGGGGCTGGGCGTTCGAGTACATGGTGAGCCCAGCACGGGGCCCTCGGTGAGCTGGGACCTGCCCCGCCTGCCTGCCCTCGCCCCCCCAACTGCTGTTAATCTTCTAGGCTTACAGTTTAAAGAAAGGTTGGTTTCCGGTTTATTTTTCAGGTTTTTAGTCTGAAGCACAGATAAACCACAGAGTACAACTTCTGTAAGGGCATCCCCAGCCTTGTTTGTCTCCCTGCATGTCTTGACTGGGATTTTTTTTTTCTCTCTGAGTGTAATATTTACTTTATCTAATGTTCCAGACCTCAACTGTTTTCTTAACCTCACTGGTTGGGAGTGGGGGCGGAAGGAGTGAGGGGTGGGCAAGAACCTGCCAATTAACAGCACACAGTGGGTGATAGCACACAGTGGGCCCTCACTCACCTCTGTGGCTCAGTGGGCCTTCCAGGGGCCTACACAGAGAAACCCAGCCCCACAGCACAATCAACTTCACCCTGGAGCATAGCCTTTCTGTACTCGGGATGAGGTACTACAGGCTATCAGAGGTGAGGCAGAGATTCCCCTGGAGGGGCATTTGGGGTGAGGAGCCCTGGCTGCTGGGAATGGGGTCCAGGCTTCGTGCAGATCATGCTTCAGTTCAGAAGGGTTTTTTTCCTCCCTGGGTCCGTTAAAGGCACGAGGGCCCCAGGAGGGTTGGGACTCTGGGTAGGAGAACTGCTTAGCACAGTCGCGCTGCTGGGAGGTGAGCTGGCTCTGGCCACAGGGTGGGCGGTGGGAGTGGGGAGAGAGCAGAGGTGAGGAGGGAGGGACCGGGGTGGTAGGGCTGGGGTCTGTGGCCCTCTGAGTAGCCATTCCTGGGACCTGTTTTTCCGTTGATGTGTTCTGTGGGTCCTGGGAGGGGGGGAACAGCCCTGTGCACCCCCGCCCCCCATAGGGATGGAAAAAGGCACAGACCATGCCTGGGGCCTAGCTGGTGGCTCCAATATCAGTGAGTGGCTGGTCAGAGTGGACCAGGAAGGTACAGGGTGCTCCTGCAGGATTCTAGAAACTTCTGGGGAGGAGGACATGGAATCTGCAGGCAAGGGATAAGGGGATCCAGGCCTTAATAACTTGGGGGTCCCAAGAAAGTGAGGTCAAGGACAGCTGGTCACACCTGGCTTTCGGTGAGGTGAGGGGGGATCCTCTTTGGAGGTTTTCTGGCCGCCGGTGTGACCTCTGCCCCTGCCCAGGGCCCGGATGCACAGGTGCGCTCACCTTCCTGAAGTCTGCCACGCTTAGGAGCCCTGTCCCGCCCTGGTCGTAGGCTTTGAAGGTACGCCGCATCGGCCGCCAGCAGTGCGTGATTTTGGGCTGAATCCGCAGCAAAGCCGAGTAAAAGGAGGATGTCTCAATACCAGCTTCTTTCTGGAAAACAAGAGGGGCTGAGGAAGGCGCTTTGAATGGGAATGGGGGAGTGAGGCGGGCGTGGGCGTGACAGGGCCTGGAACTTCCTCTCCTGGGCCCTACTCCTGAGCCCCAGCCCCCCTGGCTCTCAGTCCAGAATGGATTCTGGAAGCAGAACTCACCGTCCAGCATCACCCCATCCCTGTTCCTCAGTACACGTCTCCGTGTTGGGGCTGCTTAACAGCAGGGTCTCAATCAGCGCCCCTCTTCCTGCCCCCACGGAGTCCCTGGTGGTGCAAATGGCTATTGTGCTCTGCTGCTAACTGAAAGGCTGGTGGTTCGAGTCCACCTAGAGGTGCCTTGAAACAAAGGCCAGTGATCTGCTTCTGAAAAGTCAGCTGCTGAGAGCCCTGTGGAGCACAGTTCTACTCTGATGCACACGGGATCTCCAAGAGTTGGACATGACTCGAAGGCAACTGCTTGGTTTCTGCCCCTGAAACCTACGAAGAAGGTAGGTCTATTTATTCCCATTTTATGGATTGCGAAATGGAGGCTCAGGGAGGTGACAAAACAGGATCAGGACGATTGGAGCTGTGACTCCAACACACGGGAGGCCATGCCACCTCACAGGAATGAGAGAACCCAGGCAGATACCCGGCCAGTTTCAACACACTTTGAGAAAAAAAAAAAAAAAAAAAAGATTTCAGTTTGGGTCTTCTAGTAGATTCTGAGAGCTTAAAAAAATCCTAAAGGTTGTAATTATATCTAGTAATTAGACAGTACACGACACTGATTATTTCGTTCAGGTGCTACTGAATTGAAAACAAGACGTTTTAGCTTCACACAGCCCTGAAGCATGTCTGAGTATCTCACCAGGGCCTTAAGGGCAGCTTGGACTTCCTCTTTCAATGCCATCAGTTCTCGATCATATTCTACCTCCTGAAATGGTCGAATGTTGACCAATTCTTTTTGGTACAGTGGCTCTGTGTATTCCTTCCATCTTCTTTAGATGCTTCCTGCGTCATTTAATATTTTCGTGTAGAATCCTTCCATATTGCAATTTGAGGCTTGAATTTTTTCGTCTGTTCTTTCAGCTTGAGCAATGCTGAGTGCGTTCTTCCGTTTTGGTTTTTTCTAACTCCAGTTCCTTGCACGAGTTATAATACTTTGTTTTCTCAAGCTGCCCTTTTAAATCTTCTGTTCAGCTCTTTGACTTCATCATTTCTTCCCTTCGTTTTAGCTGCTCTGCGTTGAAGAACAAGTTTGAGAGTTTCTTCTGACATCCGTTTTGGTCTTTTCTTTCTTTCCTGTCTTTTCAATGACCTCTTGCTTTCTTCATGTGTGATGTCCTCCCACAACTCGTCTGGTCTTCAGCCATTAATGTTCAATGAGTCAATTCTATTCTTGCGATGGTCTCTAAATTCAGGTGGGAAATACTCAAGGTTGTACTTTGGGTCTCATGGACTTGTTCTAGTTTTCTTCAGTTTCAACTTGAACTTGCATATGAGCAATTGATGGTCGGCTCCACAGTCAGCCGTGGCCTTGTTCTGACTGATGATATTGAGTTTCTCCGTTGTCTCTTTCCACAGATGTAGTCAATTTGATTCCTGTGTATTCCATCTGTCGAGGTCCAGGTGCATAGCCGTTTGTATTGTTGAAAACAAACTATTTGCAGTGAAGAAGTCGTCGGTCTTGCAAAATTCTATCATTGGATCTCCTGTGTCATTTCTGTCACTGAGGCCATATTTTCTAACTACTGGTCCTTCTTTGTTTCCAACTTTCGCATTCCAATCACCAGTAATTATCAATGCATCCTGATTGCATGTTTGATCAATTCAGACTGCAGAAATTGGTGAAAATCTTCAATTTCCTCATCTTTGGCATTAGTGGTTGGTGAGTAAACTTGAATAATAGCGGTATTAACTGCTCTTCCTTGTAGGCATACGGATATTATCCTTTCACTGACAGCATTGTACTTTAAGATAGATCATGAAATGTTCTTTTTGACTATGAATATGACACCGTTGCTCTTCAATTTGTCATTCCTGGAATAGTAGACCATTATCATTATCTGATTCAACATGGCCAATACCAGTCCATTTCAGCTCACTAATCCTGGGCAAATAATCCGAGAAGCTGGTCTGTATGAAGAAGAACGAGGCATCAGGATTGGAGGAAGACTCATTAACAACCTGCGTTATGCAGATGAAACAACCTTTCTTGCTGAAAGTGAAGAGGACTTGAAGCACTTACTAATGAAGATCAAAGACCACAGCCTTCCGTATGGATTACACCTCAACATAAAGAAAACAAACATCCTCACAACTGGACCAATGAGGAACATCATGATAAATGGAGAAAAGATTGAAGTTGTCAAGGATTTCATTTTACTTGGATCCACAATCAACACCCATGGAAGCAGCAGTCAAGAAATCAAAAGTTGTATCACATTGGGCAAATCTGCTGCAAAAGAAATGAGAAAGCTGGACAATGAATAAGGAAGACTGAAGAAGAACTGGCACCTTTGATTTGTGGTGCTGGTGAAGAATGTAGAATATAGCACAGGCTGTCAAAAGAACGAACAAATCTGTCTTGGAAGAAGTACAACCAGAATGCTCCTTAGAAGCGAGGATGGTGAAACTTGGTCTTAGGTACTTTGGACATGTTATCGGAGGAACCAGTCCCTGGAGAAGGATATCATGCTTTGTAAAGTAGAGAGTCAGTGAAAAAGAGGAAGGCCCTCAATGAGATAGATTGACACAGTGGCTAGAACAATGAATGCAAGCATACCAACGATCACGAAGATGGTGAGGACTGATCAGTGTTCCGTTCTGTCGTGCACAGGGTCACTATGAGCCGGAACCAACTTGATGGCACCTAACAACATCAACGATGCCTAGGATATTGATCTCTACGCTTTCCGTTTCATTTTTGACAACTTCCTATTTTCTTAGATTCTTCTTTGTACATTCTGCGTTCCCGTTATTAATGGATGTTTGCAGTTGTTTCTTCTCATTTTGAGTCATTCCACGTCAGCAGCTGAAGGTTCCAAAAGCTTGACTCCATCCGTGTCATTAACGTCACCTCTACTTTGAGGAGGCAGCTCTTCCCCAGTCATCTTCTGAATGGCTTCCAACCTGAGGTGCTCGTCTTCCGGCACTGTATCAGACAATGTTCTGCTGCTGTTCGCAAGGTTTTCACTGGCCGATGTTATTAGAAGTAGAGTGCCAGGTCTTTCTTCCTAGTCTGTCTTAGTCTTGAAGCTCCACCAAGAGCTGTCCGCCATGGGTAACCCTGCTGGTATATGAAATACTGATGGCTAGCCTCCAGCATCACAGCAACACACGAAACACCACAGTATAACACACTGACAGACAAGTGGTGGGACATGGCCGTACACAACACAAATCGGCACAGAATTAAACTGCTTTCAATTTTCACACCATTTAGCACCTATGATGGAAACTCACCAGGTACCCCATGTTTTCGTTCGCAGCCAATTTTCCAAATCAGCTCTACTGCGTCCTTGGGAGAGAATGAACGCTATGCCCACCTGCTCTCCTTTTGTATACGTCTGACTGGCGAAGGGTTCCTGTCCCAGGACACTACAACAAACCCTCCCAGGAAGGAACCCTACGCCTCTGGCTCTGGCTCTGGCCTTGCAGGGAAAGGTAAGGGCCAAACTCTCCACCCCAAAGGGAGGTCTTTTCTGCTGCTGAAGGTTGAGAGAAATCCACCAAATCACTAGGAAGGGTCCCTGTTAGCTCCTCTCTGGGAGGCAGTGGACTTGGGCTCCAGGCTCAGCGGTAGAATCCTAGCCCTCCTGCGGGGTATCCTGGTTTGATCCCCTGCCAATGCGCTTCACCGTCACCATCATCCGTCTGTCAGTGGAGGCTCACGTGCCATTATGATGCTGAACAGGTTTCGGCAGAGCTTCCAGACTAAGATGGACTAAGAAGAAAGACCTAGCAGTCTACTTCCGAAAAATCAGCCAGTGAATACCCTATGGATCAGAACGGTCCATCCACAACCGACCAAGCAGATGGCACAGTACTGGGCAGTGTTTGGTTCTGCTGTGCGTGGGGTCACCGTAAGTTGGTGGCCGACATGATGGCAGCTAACAACAACGACAACAACAACCATGCTTAGGAGGCCTTGGCAGCAGAGGGGATGAGGACGGCAACAAGGAGCAGGGCAGGGGCCCAGGCACAGTGCTGGCCCCACTCTCTCCTAGGAAAGCTGCTGAGCCGTCTTGTGACCGGCAGCCTCACCATGGTGTCCAGTGTGAGGCTCTTCTGATGGAACAGCCGGAGGACTATGTCAGCCAAGCTCGGGCGAATGAGACTGGGGCTGTGGGGTGAGCATGGGTGCACTGGGGGCATGCTGGCCGTCCTGGAGTCCTCTCTGCTCGACCCTTGTAACACCTGCAGCCCAGCGCTCCCTGAGTGCCCACAGGCGACCTGCTGAGACAGGGAAGCGGCTGGAGGGGGGCACCTCGAGCTCTCCCCGCAGAGGCACCTGGGGCCACCTGGCAGACTCCACCTCATTTGCACACTGCCTGCCTCATCAGAGCCTGCGGACCTCCTTCTCATTTACAGAGGGGGAAACTGAGGCCCAGAGGGGCGGAGGAAGGCAGGAGCTGGCAGAGTCTTCCCATACTCCTCCGGCTACGTCCCGGGCCCCGCAAACCCCTGAGGAGGGCAGCCTTTCCCGTGTTCTAGAAAACTCAGCCAGTGGGAGAACTGTCTCAGTTTTATGTTTTTCTTCCCCAAATGTGGCCTGGGCCCTTGAAGCTTGCTCCTGCTTGTCTGAACTAGAAACGATGCTAGATGGTACCTGATTTTGCACAAAATTATAAGTTTACCTGTGTGGAAACTTTCTGCAGGTACTCTGTGTTAGCTGAACTACCTCACTCCATTTCCTCAATTACTGACTGCTGCCTGAGGGGTGTGAGGTGGGGTGGGGACAGGGAGGGCTGCTGGCCCAGCTCTGCCCCTACCCTGGTCCCAGCTGAGCCAAAGGCGAGTGGAATCAGCTGCGTCTGCTCCCCAAATCGGGACTGCCAGTTGTGCGTGTTATTTAATTCAATTTACCGTAACTCAGTGTTACATAACGTGACATAAATCTGACGGAACACGGGCATGAAAACAGCGACGTTTTTGGCTGCCTGTTTGGGAACGGCTCGAGGAAGAGGAATGAGTGAAAACTCTGTGGTTGAACCGGGCATGGGTGAGAAGGAGAAAAGTGTCACGGCTGAGAACTGAGGGTGCAAATCCAGAAGAGTGTACTCGGTTGCTACTTAAGTGTCTTTAGGTTCTCGTTCCTCTTCGAAGACACAGAAGATTGTAGACAGTGCATTGTGGGCATGCCTTATGCAAGAAGGATGACCAGAGACGCCAAGCCACGCCCTACGCTTGAACAAACGGTCTGGCCCTGCCTCAACGGCTGATGAATACATTTAGATAAACAGGAGCAAGCATCCAAGGTATCAGGACACATCTGTGTTGACGTGAACAACGGTGAACTTTGCTTGGATTCCAGCTGACCAATTACCACTCCCCACAGCTTTGTAGAAGTGGCTGACGTGGTAGCTGACCATTTATCACAGGGATATTTCACGGTCACCTGAGCAAGTCTGAGAACCCAGTCCCCTGGGTCCCAGTCCGGGGTCTCTAAACCCTTATAGGTTCCAGAAGGAGGGAAAGTATCTGAACTATTTTCAAGGAGGGAAGGACCTGAGCTGTTTCCAATGTCCAATGTCAAAGATGGCAACCGTATCTTTACCGCCAAGCCCTCGCCTCCAAGCCAGTGCTCCCTGACACACTAAGCTGCGGGCTTTCAGCCTGGTCTACAGTTCTGAAAATGTGCCTGGTACTTATACTGATATTTAAGCAAAGAAGAAAATAGGGCAACGAAGCACTGTTTGGCAAATATACGCGTATAGAGAATATCTGGGCAGGTATCTGTGGGAAGGCGGCAGCCAGAAGGGGACATTTGGCAGATGAGCCGACAAGACCCAGGGAGTCCTCGCTGGAGGCAGAGCTGGGCTGGGCTTGGACCAGGGACCCCTCTCCTGGAGGAGCTGGATGCCCACCTGCTGTAGGCAGCGACGAATCCACGTTTGCAATGAATTGAGCAAAAGGAGAGAGCCTTTCCCACCAGACCCACGCACTGTGTGAGAACGACTTACATACCATTTTATGCATATTTTGAATTTTCATCCTCTGCATCAGCGACGTCTCCTTGGCTTTTAACAGGAGGACACAGCTCTGGATGAAGTCGCAATAAGCAAATTTACCATTGTTCTTTAAGTCGTACTTGACAATGAGCTGCTGGCTCTCCTCCTTGCTTATGTCCAGGTTGAATTTCTCCACGAGCGCTAAAGACAAGAACACCAGTTCACTGCGTGGTCGTTAGTTCATTCATTCTTTCATTCGTTCAGTCATCCAACATTTGCTGGGGCGCTTTCTCTGCTCTAGGCCCTGGCTGGGTCCTCCCGGGGCTCACAGTGGGTGGAAAGACAGATAGCTACGGGACAAACTAAGTGACGTAAGGAAGGCTACGGCAGTCCTGCTGGGCTCACGCTGTCCTGCCTATAGTCCCAGATCTGTACAGTCACAAAGACACCACAACGCAAGACGGACGTGGCGCTGAGGAGCCACAACACACTGAGCAGCAGAGAGAGCGGACAACAGTGGGGGTTGCAAAGGACAGGAGCTACCTGAGCAAAGGCTTGGCGTTCAGGGCAGAGACTGGAGTCTGGGGTGGGAGGGGAACAGGAAGGTTCTCCGTGCTCGTGTGTGAGGCCAGCAGGGGCTGGGTTGTGGGCAGCCTTGACGGCCCCACCAGGGAATTCTGAGGTGGCCCCTGAAAACCTTTTTCCACTGGGGTTTGGAGGCACAGTACAAGGGTCTGTTAGGTTGTGTGAATTCACACAATTTGAGTTTTCACTTCAGTGATGACCTAAAGAAGCCCTGGTGGCACAGTGGTTAAGTAACAGGGCTGCTAATCAAAAGGTTGGCAGTTCGAATCCACGAGCTTCTCCTTGGAAGCCTTATGGGGCAGTTCCACTCCGTCCTACAGGGTTGCTATGAGTCGGAATCGACTCGACAGCAACTGATTTTTTAACGGATGATCTAAAATGCATGCAACTCATAATCCGAATACAGAAAGCAAGTGCCATGCAGTTTCAGTGTGGGCTTGGCATTTTGATCAGGAACCTGTTGATGCCCACGTGGCAGGGAGGTGAGCCTGGCTGTCCCTACGCTGGCAGATCTTAATGTCTGTGTACCAACACTCAGCCCAAGCCTTGCCCGTGTGCTCATAGTGGCTCTTCTACCAGTTGTAAAGACGCAACTGCTGTTGGAGGGATAACTCACAATTGAAAGAGACTTACCTAGGGTAAGACTTTAGTTTCTTAAGTTTAATAAATTGAGACTTTGATTTGAGTTCATGAAAGCAATAGACTGTCGAGGAGCAGAACACTGCTCCAATTGTTGAGGTTAAGGAGGAAAATCAACGGACGTGGACTTGATCTAAATGATCTAAATGATCAAGTCCTTCAAGCCGAGCCCAGGCCAGAAGACGGTGCCGTGCATTGTGCAGACGGAGGCTTGTTTGCTCTTGCACAGAGGGATGCAGGAGAACAAGGCCATCCAGGCCTGGTTGGGGAGATGTGTGGAACCTAACAGAACTGTCAGTAGATACTTCTGATAACCCAACTTGCAGATGGCCATCAGCAGTGGAGAGAAAATACAGAATGACTTATAAAAATCAATCAGTGTTTTTGCTCTAAAATACTGTATTTTGGATGCACTGTTAAAGGAGTCCCAAGGTGTTGCTAATGGTTAACGGAAAGGTTGGAGGTTCGAGTCCACCAGGGATGCCTTGCAAGAAAGGCCTGGTGATTTCTTCTGAAAAATCAGCCATTGTAAACTATGAGCACACTTCTACTCTGACACACATGGAGTGCCATGAGTTGGAAGTGACTCAAAGGCACACACACACACACAGTTACAGTCTGACCAAGCTCTCAGAACAATGGGTTGTGGCTTAAAGAAGCTCACAATTAAAAAGAAAAAGCAATAGTACTGATAACGACAACAACTCAAGTTACGGTTCATCACACTCAAATTCAAAAGAAGTCACTAAAAAACAAGGGACTCTCAGACATGCATTAAAAACAACACTGCTGGCTTGGTTTCAGCAAAACATGTCACATTAAACCAACGCACCAGCATTTCTTTGATTATTACTGATTTCATATTTTTATACTTAATTGATAAGCCTCTTAAAATAAAAGTTATTCACTGAAAGAGTTTACACTTGTTTTGTACATTGTTAAGTGATGGTTGTTGTAAAAGTAATCTACATCAGTACTGAAACTTCTCCAATGTACGGACTGTACAGTAGACCAGAAAACAGGCAACTAAAGGAGACTTCTAAGCAGCCGAGTGACATGGTCAGGTTTACGTTTCTGCAACGTCAAGTGTCGCAGACAAATCCGCAACAATGAATGCAAGCATACAACCAACTGGTTTAATTTTCAAAGATTTATCAGAGTGACGCTGTTGTGGTTGTTAGGTCCTATCAGCTTGACTTCGACTCACAGCCACCTCACGTGGCAGAGCAGAACTTCCCCATAGGATTTTCTAGGCTGTAAGAACCAGATCACTAGGTCTTTCTACCCGTGGAGCCATTGGGTAGGTTTGAACTGCCAACCTTTTGGTTAGTGCTGAGTGATTAACCTATCAAAGTAATACATGATGAAAAACTAAATGATATGAAAGAGTGGATGTTGACGTGAATGGAGCCCCTGGAGTTGTACAATGGGTGGGTCTGAGCGTCCGCATCTGTCCCACACCCCGCACCTTTCCCTACCACCCACGACTCCATTGCCATCAGCTGTCAAAGTTTATTCACATTTACATTCTGTCCTGCGATCCTAACCAAGTCTGTGACTTCTCCATGAGCTGATTCTAACGCTGAAAGTCAATGGCACATTTGCTTGTCAGGACTATGTCAATCTGTGGCAGGTGGCGTGCTAGGAATTCTTGTCCCTCGGTACTTTTGTTTAGCGAGGTGCCTAGGCTGCCATCTTGACCCAGACATTCCCTACTGGCTCCCCATTCTAGCTCTCCCTCACCCCACAATGGGGTATGGATTTGCCCATTGAGAACACCTCTCGCCAACAGGAGGTGACAATGTATTATTGGCCGAACGCATAACCGAGACAAACCCAAGAACTCAGAGGCGCGGATCTCCCCCTGTTTGTTTGTGTCCTTCTCTTTGCATTCTTTCAGGATTTCCCGCCAACAGCTCTGCATTTTCCTTCTGAGCTTGCTCTCAATGGGCTCACAGTTCTGTAAGGGTGGAGTGGAGGGGTGGGCGGCCATGCTCGCTGGAGTCTAGCAAGAAAGAAGAGAAAGTGGCTTTTGAGACTCAAAATGGAAGTAACAATAAAAAATTACAGATGTGACTCAGGCTTTGAGGCTCAGAATTTTACAGAAATAGAATGAAAATTTTACAGAAATAGAATGAAAATTTACATAGATGGCAACTTTACAATTTAATTTTTATTTCCATCAGTGGGCTATATTGGTGCCAAATCATAATAAGCAAAGTAGTTCTGGAATTAAATATATAGCTTAGGTTCACATATAGAGAGATGCTATTTAAATCCCTTGCTGGCGTGTGTGGTGCGGAGGGGAGAAGAGACAATGGCGTATTCTTCACCGGAGACAGAGTCCCATCAAAGAAAGGAATTTACTCGTCATTTGGATGGCATTCGACCTTGTAACCACTTACAGAATGTCTGATATTTTGAAGTTACTTGGACCATATATGAGGCTGTTCTGTTTTATTGTATTTTCCACTGAAAAACAAGGGAGAAAATTTAATGTAGCCCAGACTTTTCTACTGAACACCAGACTCAGATACATGACCGCCTCCTTCACCTGCGGCTGCTAACGAACCCAAGTGAATTTCGATCTTCCTCTCAAATCTGGCCACATCTGAGCCTTCCGCGTCTCAGCCGATGACTCCTTTCTTCCAGTTGTTCAGGCCAAAAACTTGGAAGTCTTCCTCAACTTTCCTCTCTCCCTCTGGATCCCACCTGTAATCCATCAATCCATCAGGAAGTCCTGATGACTCCACTTTGAAGATGCTCAGGATTTGGCCACTTTTCACCTGTTCCCATCCACCACCATGCTCCTAGACTCCATCATCTCTCACCTGATCACCACTGGGGCCTGGTATCCGTCATCCTCCTTTGGTCCATCCCCACTGGGGACCCCACGTATAATGGAACAAAAACGTTGCCTGGTCCTGCACCATCTTCACGATCATTGGTATGCTCAAGTCCATTGTTGTGGCCACTGTGTGTTTTGAGCGCCTTTCAACCTCTTTCAACATCTTCCAGCACTATATCGGACAATGTTCTATTGCTGTCCATAGGGCTTTCATCGTCCTTCCTAGTCTGCAAGCTCCACTGAAACCTGTCCACCACAGGTGACTTGGCTGGTACTTGAAATACCGGTGCCATAGCTTCTAGCATCATAGCAACACGAAAGCCATCACAGTACAAAAAGCTGATAGATGGGTAGTGTCTTAGTCATCTAGTGCTGCTGTACAGAAATCCCACAAGTGGATGGCTTTAACAAAGAGAAGTTTATTTCCTCACAGTACAGTAGGCTAAAAGTCTAAATTCAGGGCATCACCTCCAAGGGAAGGCTTTCTCTCTCTGTCAGCTCTGGAGGAAGGTCCTTGTCCTCAATCTTCTCCTGGTAGAGGAGCTTCTCAGGTGCAGGGACCCCAGGTCCAAAGGACGTGCTCTGCTCCCGGTGCTGCATTCTTGGTGGTTTGAGGTCCCCAACTCTCTGCTTGCTTCTCTTTCCTTTAATCTCTCAAGAGATAAAAGGTGGTGCAGGCCACGACCCAGGGAAACTCCCTTTACCTTGGATCAGGGAGGTGACTTGAGTGAGGGTGGTGTTACAATCCCACCCTAATCCTCTCAGCATAAAAGTACAATCACAAAATGGAGGACAATCACACAGTACTGGGAATCATGGCCTAACCAAGTTGATACACACATTTTTTCAGGGACATAATTCAATCCATGACAGGTAGTGTGATGGTTAAGGTTAGGTCAGTTTGGCTAGGCCATGATTCTTGGTGGTTTGGCAGATATGAAGTAATCATCATCCATGATGTAATCTGATGTGAGTGGCCAATCAGTTGAAAGGGGAGTTTCCCTGGGGGTGTGGCCTGCATCCAATATATGTAGATGTTCTGGCAAAACTCGCGCTCTCTCAATCCTGCATCAGACTCATCATCCTCTGACCTGGCGTTTCTGGGACATGAGCCAACAGCCTGCCGTCTGACCTGCCTATTTTGGAATCGTCAGCCCCTGCAACCACATGAGTCAGGAGAAGCCTCCAGCCTGACGTCCAATCCGTGGATTTGAGTCTTGCCAGCCTCCACAACTGTGTAAGCCATTTCCTTGAAATATATCTCTCTGTACATACGTTTATATATATAGGCTTCACTGGCTTTGCCCCTCCAGAGAACCCAGCCTAATGCAGGTAGTCTTTGTAAAAAGTCTGCCACACTGGGCTACTCCTAAGGGTGAAAAACTACAAAGGCTCCCACTTCCACAGAGCGGAAGCTGAAGTTCTTACAGTGGCCTTATGGCCTGCACGAGTTTCCCAGTGCTACGTCACAAATGCCCAAAAGCTTGGCAGCTTAAAACAATACATAATTATTCTCTTCCAGTTCTGGAGTCCCAGGTGTGTCTCAGTAGGCTAAAATCAAGGTGTGGGCAGGCCTGGTTCCTCCTGGAGGCCCTAGTGGAGAATCCGTTTCCATGCCTTGTCCAGTTTCTAGAGGCTGCCTGCACCCCTTAGCTCGTAGCTTCCTCTTCCGTCTTCAAAGCCAGCAGTGGTGGATCTGGTCTGTCTCATGGTCGTCACTCTCACTCTGACTCCTCTGCCTCCTTCTTCCCTGGTTGAGGACTCTTGTGGTTCCATTGGACCCACCCAGATAATCCAGGATGAGCTCCCTATCTCATCTGACTAGCAACCTTAATTCCAACTGCTGCCTCACTTCCCCCTTTCCAGGTGAGGTGACATATTCACAGGTTGAGGCAATTAGGACGTGGACATCTTTGGGGGTGCTGCTGACCCCCTCATCTGCTCTACTTTCCACCTGTTAACTGACTGACTACTTACTATGTTGACTGTTTGTTGCCTACCATCCCCTGCTGGAACATAGCTCCGCAAGAACAGGGACCTTTGCTGGCTGCAGTACTCCCAGCTCTAGAAGGCCCAGCACCTCGTAGGTGTGTCTTGGCTGGCAGACGGCATGGTAACTGCTGTCTGAGTGCTCACCATGCACTAAGCGCGTGGGGGCTGCCTCATACACATGGTGCTGAATTCTCTCTTCCCTGGAGACGTGATCACCCCTTCCTGCAGGTAAGGAAACAGCCTGAGGAGCTGGGCCCCTTCCTCCGTTCCCGGTGGGTCAGGGCTGTGCCAGGGAGAGCTGCTCCGTGACCCAGGCCGGGATGTTAGGGCTTCTCCACGTCTATCCGAGGGACCTTGAGCACAGCAGGATACCTCTTACAACCTCGGTTTCTTGAGCTGTAAAATGGGTAGAATGGCAGCACACGATGGGGGGTGCATGTGGCAGGTTCATCACGGACACTTGTTTTCCTGGACCAAAGGGCTGACAGAGCTGCTAACACTTAGTGTCTTCTGCTGCCTCATCTTCCTTTTCTATCTCGAATCCTCTTCGTCCTTCCCTTCTACCCCCATCCTCCTCCTTTCCAACTCTCAGCCCCCTTCCCTCATATTTGGAGTCCCTAGGTGGTGGAAATGGTTAACATGCTTGGCTACTAACCAAAAGATTGGTAGTTCTAGTCCACCTGGAGGTGCCTCAGAAGAAAGGCCTGGCAATTGATGGCTGAAAAATCAGCCACTGAAAACACTATGGAGTGAAGTTCTACTCAGACACACATGCGGGTGCCATGAGTGAGCCCCTCATATCAACCACCTGCCCCTCTCAGGGAAGTGAATGCTGAGGACTTGCCAGTGGGCTCCTCTCCCCTGTGGCCCCCCAACTCACCATGTGGCCACCCACCCATGCCCCATGGACACCTTGGGCCCACCTAGAAGCACCCTGGCCCACTCTGCAGACGCCTTGGGCCCACCCAGAAGCACCTGGCCACACGGGGTACTCACACAGGGGTGACTCCACGTCTTTGGTCTCCCCTTTGGATCCCGCGGGGATGATAACTGGGCAGATCTGGTCCCTTCTGAGACTTCGGGGACGCTGCTCCCTTTCTGGGCCCTGGTTGAGTCGTCCGAGGCTGGCGGTGTCACCGCCTTCTCCGAGCTGAACTTGATCAGGACCTCCTGGTATTTCAGCTTCCCCTTGGCGGTGACCGGCATCTCGCTCCAGAGCTTGTCAAACTGGTGAAGAAGTAGAAGTCATTTCCAAGAGTCAGTGTGAGAACCTGGGCCCCAGATACGCCAATGGTTAAGTGCTCGACTACTAGCTGAAAGGTTGGTAGTTCAAACCCACCCAGGGGTGCCTCTGAAGACAGGGCTGGCAATGTGCTTCCAAAAGGTCACAGCCTTGAAAACCTTATGGAGCAGTTCTACTCTGCACGTGTGGGGTCACCAGGAGTCTGTAAGGATTACAGCCAAGGAGACCCTGTGGGGCAGTTCTCTGCACACATGGGGTCGCCATGACTCAGAACTGACTCGACAGCACACGGCAACAACAACAGTGTAAGAGCCAAGCAGACCCGCCCCCAGTGTGATGCAGAAGTGGGGCGCAGGGCAGTGCCAGGCGAATGCCAGTGGGACTGGCAGGAGTCTGCGGCCTGAGTCAATAAAAAAAAATTACACAAGAACCCATCCGGCCTCCGCCCGGGGTGGAAGCCTCTGGAAGGCTGGGAAAGCAAAGACAAGAGGACTGTTCATGGCTTCTGGGGGACATTTTTTAATTGAATTGGGCCCTTGGTGAGCAGTTTAAGGCCATTAAATCTTGTGATTAGTCACGGTGACGGAGCTGCAGCATACACAAACACTGGAGGAGAAAATGCAAATGAAACCTCTGGCCCCCTCCGTCCCAGGGCCGCCCCAGCCCTGGCGTGTGTCCTCTTCCGGTGCACCGGATCCTGAGGGTGGCTCACCGCTGCAGTGCTGTTTGCATCAACAATTTATCTCACCCGAAGGGCAGACAGTGTCTTCTCACAAGATGAAAAGGGAGGCGTTTGGGAAAGTGGAGAGAATTTTATGGCTTTGTATTGTTACTGTCTGATGCCAACAACTGTATGGAAGCCACACGCAGCACTGATGGAACAGAACAACTCAGCGCGCCCTAAATGAGCCACTTTTGATGACTTGAGGGCTTTGAGGGAGGCAGCAGAGAATGGGAACTTACTTCCAATTTAATTTTTTATAGCCCTTAAAACCCAGAGAAGCCCACCCCTCGGCGCCCGTGCTGGCCGGAGCAGCTGCCTCTGGAAGCCAGGGAAGGCTCGGCTTCCACGTCCTCCCTTCTCTCCCGGGCTTCTGCTTTGCAAGCCCGAGCTGTGCCAGAAACATTGCTTGCTTCGGGGTCTCCGCTGGGGCTTTCCAAAAGCAAATATAAAGTGACCATGCCCATGTCTATTTGAGATCCCTGAAATGAGGTATTGAGGGGTGAGAATGAGGAGTGAGAATGTTCCGGGCCCTGAAAAGGCAAAGAAGATTAGTCTGGAACCATGCTGTTTATTTATTATTATTATTTTTACTGTTTAGTTAGAAATGATTATAGATAGATTCACAGGCAGTTGCAAGGACAGTACAGAGAGGCCCCTTGTATCCTCCACCCAGCTTCCCCCAAAGTTACATCTTAGGTGACTATAGTTGTTGTTATTGTGTGTCCTTGAGGTGATTCCAACTCATCACAGCCCCATGCGTTACAGAGAACTGCCCCACATGTTCTTTATAGGCTGTAATCTTTATAGAATGTGGTTATGAGTCAGAATTCACTTGATGGCAACAGGTTTTTTTGTTTACCAGGTCTTTCTCCCATGGGGCCACTGGGTGGGTTCGAACCACCAGCCTTTCAGTTAGCAGCTGAGTGCTTAACACTTTGCACCACGAGGGCTCCTTAACTATGTACAATATCATTAAATTGGGAAGTTGACATTGGTGCCCAGTGTGTGTATAGTTCTATGTCATTTTATCACTCGTGTAGATTCACGCTAACTTAATTTTGATCAATAAGGAAAAACCAGTACAGTAGAAGTGAGGGGCCTTGAGAGAAAGTGACCATGTTGTCTTGGACCTCATGAACACCAAGCACGGTAACTGGCACAAACGAGACTCAGCCCCAGCACATGTCTCCTCCAGGAAAGCTCTGCTTAACTGCTGGCCAGACTAAGGGTGCTCTTCTCTATGCCCCACTCCAGCACCTTCCCACATCCTGCTGAAACCACCTCTGCAGATAACATCTCCTCCCCTGGCTTGAAAGATCCTGAAGGGTCCTCTTGGCCATCCCAGGCACAAATGAGAAGATGGATCTGGCCCAATGGGAAGACCTTTCAATGAAAAATGTTTCAAAAGAGGGAAAGGAGGTGCTAAACAATATTCTGATCACATTAATCAGGAAGGGGTTTATGAAGAAGAAAAGGATGAGGCTGCAAGAGAACACTGCTCTCAATCCTAACAATAGGAAAAATTCAAATAATGTACATCAGAACTTATGTTGAACTATTCATCAGACAGCTGAGTCTCAAGGGAGCCAAGGGGCCTGAATCCCATCTAGCCAAAAGCTCCAAGGAGAGCCAGACACACGGACTCTCATTCCCAGCAGAGCATGGGAAGAAGTGGTAGTTGCCGCAGAAAAGAGTAGGGAGAAACCAAAAAAAACCAAACCCGTTGCCATGGAGTCAGAATCCTCATAGCAATCCTATAGGACAGAGTAGAGCTGCCCCATAGGGTTTCCAAGGAGTGGCTGGTGGACTCAAACCGCTGACCTTTTGGTTAGCAGCCATAGCCCTTAACTACTGTGCCACCAGGGCTCCAGGGAGAAATCAGCTAAAATTTTAGCACATTCCTAAAGGCCAAGTGTGGGTTGGCTCATGTTTAGAATGATCAGGATACTGAGACTTGGGGGGAGTTCACACATTCTCAAGTTCTTCTCCATAGGCCTCTACCCAGGAGACCAGCAGGCTCCTTGGTTCCTATGAACAATGTTCTAGTGGAAAAAGTGAACAGCATGTACAAACAAAAGGGGAGTTTGAGCAGAGGGATGAAAACTATTAAAAAATAATACACTCCCTTGTTCCAGTGCAACAGGGAACTCAGGGTGGAACAGAAACAGAGAAGAAACCCACAGCATCCGAGGCCAAAGTTAGTGCGTGGTCACAGTGGAGTCTGGAATTTCAGTACCCTCTTAAGAACAGAGGCAAGACACACTCACATGAGAGGAGGGCAATTAGAACAGAGCCCCCAACCCATTACCAGAGCTGAGATAGAAACAGAGGCCCCCAGGTGAGAGCTGGAACTGGGCATGTGCCATTGAGTGGGCACTGAGTTGTACTAGTTACTAACACAGGCCATGAAACTAAGTTAGGAGCAGTCTATGTGTCTGTGTCACTGTTTCCAAGTCTCTAGGGTATACAGATATATAATTCTTAGTTCAAAGTTTCTTTTTCAGCACTTTAAATATGTCATCCCATTGCCTTCTGGTCTCCATGGTTTCTGATGAAAAGTCAGTTGTTAATCTAGCTGCTTTCAAGATTCTCTCTTTGTCTTTGACAAAGGCAACTGCAAAACCACAGTGAGGACTGTGTGAAGGAGAGACTACCAGGTAAGCTCAATGTGTGTGTGTGGTGGTGGTGGCAGTGGTAGGGAACTTATTAGAACAACACTCTCAGCTCCCTTCTGCCCCCTTAGTTACACCTCACATCTTATCTCAATAGAGGGTTTCAGTAAAAGAAACTGGGCTTGAGTAGCTCAGCCCCCTCCTTTCTTCCACTTTGGGATCTGCTGCATGTAGAAACATGTGGAAACTAGCAGCCATCTCAAGAGCATCAAGAGATTCTGTGAGACAGCTGCAAAACCTTCTCAAAGCCTGTAGGAAGAAAACTGTGGACCTAGAATTCTATACTCAGCCAAACTATCTTTTAAGAATGGGGGCAAAATTTTAAAAAATCTCAGCTTTATTCTTCCCTGAAAGAGCAAGTGAAGGTGAAACATATTCTTATGCAAATAAAATGTGCCTTCTACATTTGTTTGCCGACTGTGCCCTTCTCCAGCAAGGTATTTTCATAAGCATGCTAATTAGCATAGTGTGCTTATGAAAATACCTTGTTGGGGAGGGCACAGGTGGCAAACAAACGTAGAAGACGTGTTATTTGCATAAAAATATGGTACTTTAGCAAGTACGCTGGTTCATGAACTAGAACGTAGGAGTGGGATACAAGATGTGATGGTGAGCAAATACAGTGATAACACATTGTAAATCCAGAAAAGTACTGATGTATCAAAACATGGCAAAGATTGCCAGTTGTCCACCAGTACCCAACCCCCTCTTTTTTTCTATAGTGATGGAAGTTTTAACTGGGTATTGTAGTTGTTATTAGGTGCTGTTGAGTCAGTCCCTGACTCATGGTGACCCCATGCACAATGGGATCAGACTGTTGTGATCCACAGGGTTTTCATTAGCTGATTTTTCAGAAACAGATTTCCACGCTTTTGTTCCTATTCTGTCTTAGTCTATAAGCTCCGCTGAAGCCTGTTCAGTTCAGCCTCATAGCAACACACAAGCCTCCACTAACAGACGTGTACTGGCCGCACATGAGGTGCGTTGGCTGGGAATATCTTCCAGTAATGGAAGTTTTAGATGGGCACATGGCTGTTCAGTTAAAGGCCACACTTCCCAGCTTTCTTTGCAGTTAGGTATGGTCATGTGACTACGTCCTAACCAATGAGATGTGAGCAGAAGTGATGTGTGCAGTCTCTGGATGATACCCTTAAAAGGGTGCAGCATTTTTGTTCGCTTCACTTCTTCCCATTGGCTGGAATGGCACAGCCACAAGACGGAAACAGCCTGGGTCCCTGACCACACCAGCCCTGAACTGCTCATTCAAACTTTTAAGTAAGAGAAAAATGTACTTCTGTTTTACTCACACCAATGTACCTGCTAGTCCCTTTGTTAGAGCAGCCTGACCTGTATATTCTAATAGAAATAATACTTTGTGTGTGTGTGTGTGTGTATGTTTACAAACAGCCTGGAATTAAGGTTTAAGCTCACTCATGTGGAACAGGTAGGGGGATTTTAAGGTAAATCAAAGTATGCTGAAGTCTTTGTTCAGGAGGAGGATGGGGATATTTTCAACTTTAGACTTTGTTGAAAAATAAAAAGTAAACAAGTTAAAAACGTAAAAGATCCGGTGGTGGAACAATTTGGAGAAGGATGACAAGAACGTCTGCACAACTTGAAGAATGTAATCAATGTCACTGAGTTGTACGTGCAGAAATTGTTGAAATGGTATGTGACTGTGTACATTTTCACACATGAAAAAGAACATAAATAATAAAGATGAAGTCGAGCTTAAAAGGATATGAATTTTCCTTCCACAAAAAAAGTACAAGATTCCACTAAAGAAGTAAAAATAAAATAAATAAAATGAATTAACTTACAGCTCCAGACTCTAACAGGTCTTTAATACCCAGTGTTCTGCTGAAAAAGTCCCCGCCTCACCCCCAGTCCATCCTGGGGTCACTAGTCACAGCAGGCTCTGAGATTTCTAGAATCAGTGCCACTCTGTCCATTTACCTGGGTCCCACGCAACGTTCCAGCCTCATATATGAGCCCAGATGCTCATTCTCGTTTTCATCTGTTTGTCCACCAATCCCCGTCCAGCCTGATCCGTGTCCACCGTGCGCACCCTTCCTCTCTCCACATCATCAGCAACAGCCCGAGATTTTTGGCTTCTCCTCTGACACACTGGGCTCTGACGAAGCTTGCTCTCCCATGAGGACGCTCCTTCCCCGCAGCCCACTCGAGGGATGCTGCTGTGCGTCCCATGGCATGTCCACCCAGTCCCCACCTCCAGGCCCTCCTCAGTCTGCACTGTCCTTCTGACACCATGTCTTGCAGGCTCAGTTTTCCTCTCCATCTCAGCTTCTGTCATTATTCTCGGCAATTCAGTATCTTCAGTGATGTGTAGGTGACCTCTGCTGACCTTGTAAGTCCTTGCCCCACTTCAGTCATTCATGTTGTTACATCCAAGACATCACCAGTAATCTGTGGCATTCCCGAGACGTCAATTTTAAATGCCCCTTTCTCTGGTGGTGCTATGGTTAAGCACTCAGCTGCTAACTGAAAGGTTGGCAATTTGAATCCAACCAGCGGCTCTGAGGGACAAAGACCTGGCAATGCACTTTTGTAAACATTACAGCCTAGAAAACCCTATGGGGTAGTTCCACCTGTCACATGCGTTTGCTATAAGTCAAAAAGTCAATTCAATGGCACCTAACAACAACTATAAGGTCGCTATGAGTCGGAACTGACTGGATGGCAACAGGTTTGGTTTTTGGTTCGGAGCAATAATAAAAACCATCTGACCAACACTTGCATGTTTTCAGGTCTCCCACTTTAGCATTCCCTCCTCACTGACATCTTCCATCCATTTACCATACCACTTTTTTTTTATTACCCATCCACAACTTTCCCCCACCCCCAAGTCCTCACTTCTCTTCTTAACTAGCTTAAATCCCACACATACTCCCTAACACTCTTCCCTCCCTTGCCCCTCTCTCTCCACAAGACATGCCTGGCAAAACGCCTACCCTAACTGCCATACACCCCTACTATCCTTCCCTGATAAGTGCACTTTTCCACTCTCTGTGGTGACTATGTCATGCCGCCTCCTCTCCTAACACACCAACACGCCCCCTCCTAACACGCCCAACACGCCCCCTCCTAACACACCCAACACGCCCCCTCCTAACACACCCAACATGCCCCGTCATTCTCAGCTGATAGCCTTGCCCCCTATTTCATAGAGAAATCAATTACCAAATAACTGCATCTGAGTGCCCTTCCCCTTGCCTCCCCCTGTAACTATGGGAGAAGGGTCTCTGCTCCTATCTAAGGCACCCCTCGTGTCCCTGAATCCTTTCCCTTCTAGACTACCTTCTTTGAATGGCACAGGCTGGAAAGCTAAAAGCTACAGTCCTCATTTTCCCTTGTAGCAGACACACTGCCTGAGACTTGGAAGGAGGAAATGAGCACGGCGCAGAGCGGCCACCCCCCCGGGAAATCGGTTCTCTGTGTGAGCGTGGTGGAGAGCGCTTGGGATCTGCATCCTATCCTTGGCATCACAGACGCTGAGCACCACTGTGTGTAGCAGCAGGGGGTTTCTCCTGGCTGCCATGGCTCCTGGCTCCGGGGCATCCTCACTGGCTGCTCGGCTCCTCCAGAGCTTCTTTAAGATCTTAATACCCTTTGAAACAACCCCTTCAAACATTCCCTTCTGCTACAGCTAGTCTGAGTGTATTCTGCGACCTGCAACTAAAATCTCAGAGAATACACAAAGCAACAGAGGATGTCTCCAAACAAATCAGGAAAAAAAAAAAAAAAGAGAAAGGTACTCAGATCGTGTTCTCTGACCACAAGACAGTTCAAACAGAAACTCACAATAAAAGATCATCAGGAACCTACTTCTAAATGGTTTATGGTTTAACGAGATCTCAGGCAATCTGTCACTCTGGACATTCCCATAAGCCCTCCTCTACAAAACACCCAGTTGATGGGTAAATACTTTTAAAAACATACTTTTAAACACACTGAAGAGCTCCAAGGAAGTATAGGAAGCCCCAAAGGGTCAGAGAAGCTGCTAACCCTAAAGAAAGATAAACATAAAATTGAAAGCCAGTACTACCCTGGGGCAAAAACCGGTCCTACAACTGCAAAGTTTTTGGGACTAAAGGCCCTCAGGGTATAGGAGACAGGCTGAGTTGAGGCTGAATAAAGAGTCAGGTCACCTGGAGGATTGCACGTGCAGCAGAAGGGTGGGCAAGACAAAACCTGCCTGTCTTGTCTGTGCTCCAGGTTGGGCAGAGGGCCTTCTTATGGGGGATCTGGAGCGTGACTCCATTTTAGTCTCTCCATCATGGAATCCCAAGGTGGAGGAACGAAAGTGGTGCCAGGCTGGTGGCATCCTTGGCACCTGGAATAACCAAACTCAAATCGTATGTGGAGAAAACCATTCTGAGTCCAGGTTCCTTGTGACTGCCCCAGATTAAATTCAGCCAAATATAAGCTCTTCATGAAATAAAATAACCAAACACACGAAGAAGCGAGTCACCATGCACATGAGTTGATGAAAACAAGCTAAGATAGGTTTAGACTTCAGATATTAGAATTATTAGTCAGAGAATATAAAATTGTTATGTATAAAATAGTTAAAAATGTATAAAATATTAAATTATGTGAATTAAAGGCAAAATATTAAATTAATAGTTAATTATAACTCGTAAAACTGTTAAGTCAATTCCGACTCATAGTGACCCTATAAGACAGAGTAGAACTGCCCCATAAGGTTTCCAAGGAGCGCCTGGTGGATTCGAACTGCCGACTTTTTGGTTAGCAGCCAACAGCTCTTAACCACTATGCCACCAGGGTTTCTCTAATTATCTATAAAATACTTAAAATGACCACAGAGAAAGGCACTATCAAAATCGACGAGATAGATTTGAAATGATAGCAAATACAATTCCTTGAAATGAAAAATACAAGTTTCATGTGATTGTAATTCAATATTTTCGATCTCTCTTGTTATTTTTTTCTCCACCAATTAAACCTGAGACTGGTTTATTCTATAGAGTTAGTGTTCATTTAGTGTTAGCACTATTTTTTTTTTTCATATTTACCAGTTTCTCTGCTTCTTACATCTTAGACCTTTCTTCTGAAATCATTTTCTTTCTTTATGAAATATATCCTTTAGTCATGGTCTATTTTTGGTAAATTTCCTCTGTTTTTTCCCCTGAAAAATGTCTTTATTTTGCTACATTTTAAAGGTAATTTTTCTGGGTAAAGAATCATAAATCTACAATAATTTTCTCTCAATGCTTTAAAAATATTCCACTGTCTTTGAGCTTCCATTGCTGTTGCTTTTGAGGTCATGTCTTGTCTTGTTGTTCTGTAAAACACACCTACTGACTAAGAAACTCCACATACGGCCCAGCAGTCCAGGTGTTAACAAGCTCTCCAGGTCATTCCGATGCGCTTAAGTTTGAGAGTCACTGTTCTAGTCTGCCTTCAAATTCATCAGTCCTCTCTTCAGCTGCATCTAACCTGGTGTTTATCCTCCTGATAACACGTCCAAAGAATATGAAATGAAGTCTCACCACCCTCACTTCTAAGGAGCATTTTGCTGGTATTTCTTCAAAGATAGACTTGTTCATTCTTTCAGAAGTCCATGGGATATTCAATATTCTTCACCAACACCACAACTCAAAGGTGACAAATTTTCTTTAGTCTTCCTTACTCACTCTCCGGCTTTTGCATGCACATGAAGCGACTGAAAACACCATGGCTAGGGTCAGGCCTACCTTGGCCCTTAAGGTGACATCTTTGCTTTTTAACACTTTGAAGAGATCTCTCGCAGCCAATTTGCCCAATGCAATGCGTCTTTTGATTTCTCGATTGCTGCTTCCATGGGTGTTGATCGTGGATCCAAGTAAAATGAAATCCTTGACAATGTCAACCTTTTCTCTGTTTATCATGATGTTGCTTATGGATCCAGTTGTGAGGATTTTTGTTTTCTTTATGTTGAGGTGTAATCCATACTGAAGGCTGTGGTCTTTGATCTTCACCAGTAAGTGCTTCAAGTCCTCTTCACTTTCAGCAAGCAAGGTTGTGTCATCTGCATAATGCAAGTTGTTAATGAGTTTTCCTCCAATTCTGATGCTGCGTTGTTTTTCCACATAGTTCATCTTCTCGGATTATTTGCTCAGCATACAGATTGAACAGGTATGGTGAAGGGATACAACCCTGATGTACACACACCTTTCCTGACTTTAAACCACACAGTATCCCCTTGCTCTGTTCGAACAAACTGCCTCTTGATCCATGTACAGGTTCCTCATGAGCACAATTAAGTGTTCTGGAATTCCCATTCTTTGAAATGTTATCCGTAATTCATTGCGATCCACACAGTTCAATGCCTTTGTATAGTGAATAAAACACAGGTGAACATCTTCCTGGTATTCTCTGCTTTCAGCCAGGATCCATCTGACATCAGCAATGATATCCCTGTGAGAGGGTACCTGGAAGAGCCTATGTGCCCCCATTTCATACTGGAGGACACAGAATCTCAGAAAGGGCAAGTAACTTGTCCAAGGTCACACAGCTGGACAAGGCAGAAGCAGAGTTGAAACCCAAGTTTGCCCATCTGAAGGATCCTTTAGTTTTGTTCTCTGCAAGCATTCTTCTCACTCCCTACGGGTGTCAGTTTTAGGAATATAGGCATACCTTGTTTTATTGCACTTCACTTTATTGCACTTTGCAGATACTGTGTTTTTTATAAATTGAAGGTTGTGGCAGCCCTGTGTTGAGCAAGTCTACGGGCGCCATTTTTCCAACAGCATGTGCTCACTTCATTCTTTGTGTGTCACATTTTGGTAATTCTCCTAATATTTCAAATTTTTTCATTATTACTATATCTGTTATGGTGATCTGTGATCAGTGATGTTAGTATTGTAATTGTGTTGGGGCACCATGAACTGCACCCACATAAGACGGCGAACTTAATCAATAAATGTTGTGTGTTCTGACTGCTCCACTGGCCGGCCATTCCCCTGTCTCTCTCCCTCTCCTTGGGCCTCCTGTTCCCCAAGGCATGACAATATTGAAATTAGGTCAATTAATAACCCTACACGGCCTCTAAGTGTTCAAGCGAAAGGAAGAGTAGTACGTCTCTCACTTTAAATCAAAAGCTAGAAATGATTAAGCTCATGTCAAAAGCCGAGACTGGCCGAAAGCTAGGCCTCTTGTGCCAAACAGTTAGCCAAGTTGTGAACGCAAAGGAAAACTCCTGAAGGAAATGAAAAGTGCTCCTCCAGTGAACACACTCATGATAAGAAAGAGAAACAGCTTTATTGCTGATATGGAGAAAGCTTCAGTGGTCTGGATAGAAGATCAAACCAGCAACAACATTCCCTTAAGCCAAAGCCTAATCCAGAGCAAGGCCCTGGCTCTCTTCAATTCTGTGAGGGCTGGGAGAGGTGAGGAAGCTGAAGAAAAGTTTGAAGCTAGCGGAGGTGGGTTTCAGGTTTAGGGAAAGATGCCGTCTCCGTGACATAAAAGCGCAAGGTGAAGCAGTAACTGCTGATGTGGGAGCTGCAGTAAGTTACCCAGGAGATCTGGCAAAGATAACTGATGACGGTGGCTACACTACACAACAGATTTTCACTGCAGATGAACAGTCTCATACTGAAAGAAGATGCCATGTAGGAGTTTCTAGCTAGAGAAGAGAAGTCAGTGCCTGGCTTCAAAACTTCAAAGGACAGGCTGGCTCTCTTGTTAGGGGCTAATGCAGCTGGTGACTTTAAGTTGAAGCCAGTGCTCACTTACCATTCTGAAAATCCCAGGGCCTTTAAGAATTATGCTAAATCCACTCTACCTGTGCTCTATAAATGGAACAACAAAGCCTGGATAACAGCGCATCTGTTTACAATTTGGTTTATTGAACATTTTAAGCCCACTGTTGAGACCTACTGCTCAGAAAGAAAGATTCCTTTCAAAATATTACTGCTCATTGGCCAAGCACCTGGTCACCCAAGAGCGCTGATGGAGATGTACAAGGAGATTAATGTTGTGTTCATGTCTGCTAACACCACATCCATTCTGTAGCCCATGGAAAGTAGTTTCGACTTTCAAGTCTTATGATTTAACAAATCCATTTTGTAAGGCTATAGCTGCCATGGATAGTGATTCCTCTGATGGATCTGGGCAAAGTTGAAAACCTTCTGGAGAGGATTCACCGTTCTAGATGCCATTAAGAACATTTGTGATTCATGGGAGGAGGTCAAAACATCAACATTAAAAGGAGTTTGGCAGAAGTTAATTCCAGCCCTCATGGATGACTTTGAGGGATTCATGACTTCAGTGGAGAAAGTGACTGTAGATGTGGTGGAAAGAGCCAGAGAACCAGAATGAGCAGCGGAGCCTGAAGGTGTGGCTGAATTGCTGTGATCTCATGAGAAAACTTGAAGGGATGAGGAGTTGCTTCATATGGCTGAGCAAGGAAAGTGGTTTCTTGAGAGGGAATCTACTCCTGGTGAAGATGCTGTGAACATTGTGGAAATGACAACAAAGGATTTAGGATATTACAGAAACTTAGTTGATAAAGCACCGGCAGAATTTGAAAGGACTGACTCCAATTTTGAAAGTTCTGCTGTGGGTCAAATGCTATCAAACAGCATCGCAAGCTACCGAGAAATCTTTCGTGAAAGGAAGAGTCAATCAATGCGGCAAACTTCACTGTGGTCTTATTTTAAGAAATTGCCACAGCCACCCCAGCCTTCAGCAACCACTGCCCTGACTGGTCAGCAGCCATCAACACTGAGGCAAGACCTCCATCAGCAAAAAGATGATGACTCGCTGAAGGCTCACATGATGTTTAGCACTTTTTAGCAATAAAGTATTTTTAAGTTAAGGTATGTACGTTGTTTTTTTAGACATAATGCTATTGCACACTTACTAGGCTACAGTACTGTGTAAACATAACTTTTATATGCACTGGGAAACCAACAAATTCATGTGACTCGCTTTATTGAGACATTCGCTTTATTGCGACGGTCTGGAACTGAACACGCAGCATCTCTGAGGTATGCCTGTAAATATAAGGTGTTCAGAAGTGTTTACAGGTTCTTTCCCAATACAGCTGCATGTTCCAAGTCTTCATGTGATCGTGGTGGACTAATGGCACTATGGACTCTGGGTCTCCATCATCCTAAGTAATAACCACATAGACCAAGTTCTGACAGCCTTTTGTAACACACTTTATGCACAGCTGTGAAGACCCACCTGCTCTGAGAGTTGCTTTCCTTTTCTGAAAGGTTAATTGCACTAAAAGGTTTCAAAATATGTGGCACCTCCTTAGTTACAGAGTATGGACTTACAAGCTGGCCTCTTAGCTTGTTGGATCATTTCGGGATGAGAGATAAGTTTTTATCACGTAGATAGTCACTTCATGACATCTATAGTGATGCTATTTCATATAGCTCTAACCACCCCTTCTCTCAGTTTGTGGTACTGCGGTGGCTTGCATGTTGGTGTGATGCTGGAAGCTATGCCACCGTTATTTCAAATACAGCAGGGTCACCCATGGTGGACAGCTTTCAGTGGAGCTTCCAGACTAAGGCAGACCAAGAAGAAAGACCTAGCTATCTGCTTCTGAAAATTAGTTAGTGAAAACCCTACAGATCACAACAGAATGCTGTCTGATAATACTGCTGGAAGATGAGCCCTCTAAGTTGAAAGGCACTCAAAAGACACAGTGGCTGCAACAGTGGACTTGAGCGTATCAGCGACTGTCAATACAACACAGGACCAGGCAACGTTTGGTTCTGTTGTACATAAAATCACCGTGAGCTGGAACTGATCTGATGACCAACTAACAACAATTGTCCCAGCACCTTCAGTGACTCTTTCGAATAACGGCATGATGGGTTGAGACGTGTTAGGAGTGCAAAGTATTTCTGTGTCGTACTTTAACAGACACTGTGCCATTCAACCAAGAAGGTCGTCGGCAAAGTATCTCATGCAAGGAGAAAGCATATGGCTCCCTGGTGCTCTTGCTGTCTGTGTAGTGGCCCATCCTCCAGAAGCGACCTTCCCAAATATAGCACCATTTCCGCTCAGCACCCCCAACTACTGCCAGGGTGTTCTCATGCCAGAGTCTGATGCTCTCCACGAAGTGCAGGCTGCACGGGAGACGCAGCGCTTATTTTTAGAACACAGCATTTAAAAATAAGTGCTGTATTTGGGCACAGGGTAGGGGTGTGGATGTGCTGGGGTGGTGGACCATTAAAATCCAATTCTCTGTTATGAATGCCAGACATGTCAGCATGTCATTAATCTATACCTATAATTAGAGCAAGACTTTACTCTTCTAGATTAAATGAGAAACCCTTATTAGTAAAATCTTTATTGGTAAAACCTTTGTTAGTTGGCCCGGTAGAATAATAATGCAACCGTATTGATTTTAAAGGCTTACATTCATTCCTACTGGTGGAGAGAAGTATCTGCAGGGAGCGAGCCCGCTCACCTTGCTGCATGGGGCAGAGTCATCTGGAAATAGCACTTCATTTCGCTTGGAAAAAGTCTGCACCAAAATGCCAGTATTTCAAATCCCACAGGGTTACCCCTGGTGGACAGGTTTTAGTGGAGCTTCCAGACTAAGGCAGGCTAGGAAGAAGGGCCTGGGGATTTACTTCCGAAAACTGTTGCTGTTAGGTGCCATCAAGTCGATTCTGACTCATAGTGACACCAGGTGACAGAGGAGAGCCACCCATAGTGTTCCCAAGGCTGTAATCTTTATAGGCGCTGATCGCCACATCTTTCTACCACAGAGCCACTGTGTGGGTTCGAACTGCCAACCTTTTGGGTAGCAGCTGAGTGCTTAACCATTGCGCCACCAGGAATCCTTTTTAACCAGTGAAAACCCATGAATCACAACAGAGAAATTCAGATTGAAAAATGAGGTCTAAATACTCATGAAAGCCACTCTGCCCCTAGCTCCCCCTCCTGGTCCTGCTTAGGCCAAGCCAGGGAGCCTCCTGCAGACCCTCAGAGAAACGTCACTTGGGAAATCTCCCCTCCAGAGGTGGTCGCTGCAGAATTCAGGGTAAAGACTCGAAGTATTCACAGGAAGGGGGGATTATCACCCCGTTTCCTCTACCCCTCCTCAGGCCTCTAAACTCAGTGCCCTAAAGTATGAACTCACTAAAGACGTTAATGATATAAACAGCAAGTTTAACATCCCTAAAACATCACATGTCAGTCAGGATTTCATCTTACTTGGATGCACAAACAATGCCCACGGAAGCAGCAGTCAAGATATCAAACGATACAACCTTGGGCAAATCTGCTACATAGCTCAGGAGGCTAACTAGTGCCCATAGCTCGGGAGGCTAACCAGTGCTCATAGCTCAGGAGACTAACCAGTGCTCATAGCTCAGAAGACTAACCAGTGTGCATAGCTCAGGAGGCTAACCAGTGCGCATAGCTCAGGAGGTTAACCAGTGTGCATAGCTCAGGAGGTTAACCAGTGTGCATAGCTCAGGAGGCTAACCAGTGCTCATAGCTCAGGAGGCTAACCAGTTTGCATAGCTCAGGAGACTAACCAGTGCTCATAGCTCAGGAGGCTAACCAGTGTGCATAGCTCAGGAGGCTAACCAGTGCTCATAGCTAAGGAGGTTAACCAGTGTGCATAGCTCAGGAGGCTAACCAGTGCGCATAGCTAAGGAGGTTAACCAGTGCTCATAGCTCAGGAGGTTAACCAGTGTGCACAGCTCAGGAGGTTAACCAGTGCTCATAGCTCAGGAGGCTAACCAGTGTGCATAGCTCAGGAGGCTAACCAGTGCGCATAGCTCAGGAGGTTAACCAGTGCTCATAGCTCAGGAGGTTAACCAGTGTGCATAGCTCAGGAGGCTAACCAGTGCTCATAGCTCAGGAGGCTAACCAGTTTGCATAGCTCAGGAGACTAACCAGTGCTCATAGCTCAGGAGGCTAACCAGTGTGCATAGCTCAGGAGGCTAACCAGTGCTCATAGCTAAGGAGGTTAACCAGTGTGCATAGCTCAGGAGGCTAACCAGTGCGCATAGCTAAGGAGGTTAACCAGTGCTCATAGCTCAGGAGGCTAACCAGTGTGCACAGCTCAGGAGGTTAACCAGTGCTCATAGCTCAGGAGGCTAACCAGTGTGCATAGCTCAGGAGGCTAACCAGTGCGCATAGCTCAGGAGGTTAACCAGTGTGCATAGCTCAGGAGGTTAACCAGTGTGCATAGCTCAGGAGGTTAACCAGTGCTCATAGCTCAGGAGGCTAACCAGTGCGCATAGCTCAGGAGACTAACCAGTGCGCATAGCTCAGGAGGCTAACCAGTGTGCATAGCTCAGGAGGCTAACCAGTGTTCATAGCTCAGGAGGTTAACCAGTGTGCATAGCTCAGGAGGTTAACCAGTGTGCATAGCTCAGGAGGCTAACCAGTGCTCATAGCTCAGGAGGCTAACCAGTGTGCATAGCTCAGGAGGCTAACCAGTGCTCATAGTTCAGGAGGCTAACCAGTGCTCATAGCTCAGGAGGTTAACCAGTGTGCATAGCTCAGGAGGCTAACCAGTGTGCATAGCTCAGGAGGCTAACCAGTGCGCATAGCTCAGGAGGTTAACCAGTGTGCATAGCTCAGGAGGTTAACCAGTGTGCATAGCTCAGGAGGTTAACCAGTGCTCATAGCTCAGGAGGCTAACCAGTGTGCATAGCTCAGGAGACTAACCAGTGCTCATAGCTCAGGAGGCTAACCAGTGTGCATAGCTCACTCAGGAGGCTAACCAGTGCTCATAGCTCAGGAGGTTAACCAGTGCGCATAGCTCAGGAGGCTAACCAGTGCGCATAGCTCAGGAGGTTAACCAGTGTTCATAGCTCAGGAGGTTAACCAGTGTGCATAGCTCAGGAGGTTAACCAGTGCTCATAGCTCAGGAGGCTAACCAGTGTGCATAGCTCAGGAGGCTAACCAGTGCGCATAGCTCAGGAGGTTAACCAGTGTGCATAGCTCAGGAGGTTAACCAGTGTGCATAGCTCAGGAGGTTAACCAGTGTGCATAGCTCAGGAGGTTAACCAGTGTGCATAGCTCAGGAGACTAACCAGTGCTCATAGCTCAGGAGGCTAACCAGTGTGCATAGCTCAGGAGGCTAACCAGTGCTCATAGCTCAGGAGGCTAACCAGTGTGCATAGCTCAGGAGACTAACCAGTGCTCATAGCTCAGGAGGCTCCCCAGTGTGCATAGCTCAGGAGGTTAACCAGTGCACATAGCTCAGGAGGTTAACCAGTGCTCATAGCTCAGGAGGCTGACCAGTGTGCATAGCTCAGGAGGCTACCCAGTGCTCATACATAGCTCAGGAGGCTACCCAGTACACGTCTTACTTGTTCATCCGTCAGAATCTGCACATGGCGATTACAAATGGCCCTGAACTCATCCCTGGACACAGTGTTGGTTTTCATGGTGTCGAAGTTCTCAAACTCCTGGGCGATGGCGTTGTAGTGGGCAGTCACTGCTTTGTGGAGATGGTCCAGGATGTCCCTCTTGCCTATGTCCTTGGGTGGTGGTAGCGCTTTGGGCATCTTCTCTGCCCACTCAGCAGCAGTCTGGACAAAACAGAATGGGGAATTGGTCCAATTAATAAATAATAAGCCCTGGAGCATAAGAGAAAATGGAAACCAAACACTCAGAGAAGAACTAGTCTACAGGACTAATAGTCTACATGAACCACGGCCTCATCTACCCTGAGACCAGAAGAACTAGATGCTGTCTGGCTACCACTACCAACCATTCTGACCAGGGCCACAATAGGTAGATCCTGAGAGAACAGGGCAAAAATGTGGAACGAAACCTCAAATTCTTAAAAAGAAAACAAAACAAAAAACAGACTCACTGGACTGGTTCAGGCTAGAGGAGGCCCCGAGACTATTGCTCTGAGATACTCTTTAAAGCTTGAACTGAAACTAGCTCCTGAGCCTCCTTTTAGCTAAATAACTGATTGGCTCATAAAACAAAAAATATCACCCATAAGTGCTTTGCTTCTTTAAAAAATCATGAGACCAAACAGTCAACAATTACTTTAAAACAAAGATGAGAATGCGAGGGGCAGGGAAACTAGATTAATGGAAACAGAACAACCAGAACGGAAATGAGAACGTTCGTGCACTGTGAAGAATGTAATCAATGCCGCTGAAAAATCTGTGTCGAAGTTGTTGAATGGAAACCTAGACTATGTGAGCCTTCACCAAAAACACAATGGAAAATTATAACAATAATAAGTCACACTTGGCTCTGGGCCTGTTGCCCATTGCCAGGCCCAGGGGCGCCAGCTTAGAGGGGAAAACGAGCAAGGAGACAAAAGCAACAGGCACACAGATTTAAGACAGTGTCTACCTGTGGACTCGGACCTCCCTGAAGGCTGAAGCCTGGGTGCACCTGCCATGGAGAAATAGCACAAGCAGGTCCATCCCACGGGCCAGGACAGTGTCCAGGCAAGGCGGGCTCTTTAATGCTGAGCCGCACTTAGAGGCACCTGTGATTCCCATCCACTCCCTCGCTCAGGCTGTCTGTGGTCTGTCTAAAAACGCACAGAGAGCACCCACTCCATGTGGAAGGGTGTTGTTATGTATTGAATTGTATCCTCCCCAAAATGTGTGTCAACTTGGCTAGGCTGACTCCCAGTGTTGTGTGGTTGTCTACCATTTTGTCACCTGATGTGATTATCCTATGTGCCCTAAGTCTTTAATCTCTATGATGTTAATGAGGCAGGATTAGAGGCAGTTATGTTAATGAGGCAGGACTCAATCTACAGGACTAGGTTTTACCTTGAGTCAGTCTCTTTTGAGATACAAAAGAAAGAAATGAGCAGAGTGGGACCTCATGTCACCAAGAATGGAGAACCAGGGTCAGAGAATGTCCTTTGGACCTGGAGTCCCTGTGCTAAGAAACTCCTAGACCAGGGGAAGATTGATTGGTGACAAGGATCTTGGATTTATGGGATTTGCTCCCATAAAGGTAACAGCCTAGGAAACCTATGGAGCAGTTCTACTCTGTCACACGGGGTCACTATGTGCCGGAATTGACTTGATGGCACCCAACAACAACCACGGTCATTATGCTAAGCTGCAGTCCCACTGTTAGTAAAGAGCAGTCTTCAATCTGAAAGTCCTTGAGACCCACAGGGAGTCCGTAACTAGTGGGGTTGGAAGCCATGCTGGAAGCCACCTCCCCACTGGGACGGACTTGAACATGTTCCCTGGTCAGCGCTCCATATCACTCCTCGGGCAGTGGAGCCTGGTGTTGGGAGATGGATCTTCATAACACCCAGCCTGGGGTGCTGGGGGCCCCAGAGGAGGGCATGGACCCCAGCTTGGGCTCAGGGGCAGCTTCCTGGGGGGAGGAGGAATTGGCCACGCCTTTAAGCTTACTTACTGGCAAGAGGACTGTGGAAAGGTGGGCTAGGAGGGGCCAGAAGGGGCCCTTCAGGGATGGAAGCAGACGGAAGAAGCCCAACAACCCTCTCAGCAGGACTACGGACACCAAGTGGTTAGAGCAGGCTTAACTCAGAGTAGCTGAGGCTCCTGCCTCCACCGCTCACCGACTATTCTAACATCTCAGAGCCTCAGTTCTTCATCTACTAAATGGGCAGATTAACACCCTTCCCATCAGCTCACGGTAAAGAATAAATAGAATGACAGACTGCGTGAAGTGTGGGGTGCAGTCCGCGGCACACGAGCAGCTATCAGCAAATGGAAACAGTCCTATCTTCATCATCACTGTCATCGTGAATGGTGGGAGTGCTGCAAATGCCAGGGCCTGGGGCTGGGAGGGGTCGCCCAGAGTCTGGAACTGCGCCTCTTCCCCTTGCTTGCTGTTCCCATTATCTCGTCTGTTGGTGCTGAGTGATGGGGGTCTCTGTGCTTATGCTGGGGCCACTCAGGAGGGGGTGCCGGGGAGACTGGGCTCCATGCTGAAGTCAAGCTGGGAGGCTGGGGCCCAAGGGATGAAGCATGTGGGGGCAGCTGAGGGCAGAAGGGCAGCTGGGTCCTAGTGCTCCTGCAAGTGGCGGGGGTCAGGGGAGCAAGTGGGGCCAGGAGGCAGCCCTGGCAAGCATCTGCTCACTGTGATCAGAGTAAGGCCCCCAGAACCAGGTCTGTGGTTGTTGTAGCAACAGGTCAACTCCTGGAATATGAGGGAGGAGTGGGAAATGGGTGGGAGGGGAAGAGCGGGCTCCAAAAACACCCACAGTGACAATGTATGAAGCGTGTCCCTGTGCCTGGGTATACTCTGAGATATCCTGGGCTTCCCCATATCAACATCCATCGTGACTGCTAGCTGTGATAGGAACGTTACCAGATTATCACATCTAGTAATCCCCCTCAGTGAGTATTAAAACTTGGTCATGTTTTATTTTAAGCAAGTCCACAGCTGTGTGTGTGTGTGTGTGTGTGTGTGTGCGTGTGGTGGCGGTGCAACGGCTAAGCACTGGGCTGCTAACCCAAAGCTCAAAAGGTTAGCAGTTCAAACCCACCAGCTGCTCTGCAGGGGAAAAGACCTGGTGATCTGCTCCTGTAAAGATTTCAGCCTAGGAAACCCTATTGGGCACTTCTACTCTGTCCTGTAGGGTCGACTCGATGGCATACAGCAACAGCAGCAACTCTCTCTGTCTCCTCTATGTATAACCAAAACCAAACCCGTTGCCGTTGATTCGATTCGAACTCATAGCGGCCCTACAGGACAGAGTAGAACTGTCCCACAGGGTTTCCAAGGAGCGGCTGGTGAATTTCAACTGCCAACCTTTTGGTTAGCAAACAAGCTCTTAACCACTGTGCCACGAGGGCTCCTCTCTCTCTCACTACTATCCTTTAGGACAGAAAGGTCTGTATAATGTTACTTTATGAAATCATATCAAAACACAGGATGTTGCTCCCCAGCACCCTCAAAAACCTGAATATACAACTTAGCGCCAAACTTTACCCCACCACATCCTGCAGCACTCAGAGGTTACCGGAAGCTTTTCACATCCACTTGGAGCCATTTGCAGAGCGAATCAATGCCTTTCCTTTTTCATTTCAGAAAATGAAAGTGGTTCTACTGATGCATTTTTGGGATTCAAACAGCTGATGACGCACTTTCCAAAGCTAAGCACACGGCGTTTCCCTAACATTCCCGGGGCGCCAGCATTCCCAGCTCACAGGAGCCTCTTCCCAGCGTGAGCCTATCCCTGAGCCCATTGTGACGCTCCCCGAACCTCTGGGGCCTGAGGACGACAGAGTCCATGTGCACCAGCTGGAAGGAACACGGCGGATGGAGCCCAGCATGGGGAATGCTAGGTCCGAGCCTAGACTCTGTCTCCAATGGCTATGTGACCTGCATGGCCACTGAGCCTCTTCTGCCTCAGTTTCTTCATCTACCCAGTAGGAACAAAGGGTCCCATGAGATGACTACGTGCGTGCTCTTCGAAAGTGTTAAAACACAAAACAAATGACAATTATTATTTATTCTGACAACAGATACGGAAGAATCCTCACAACGTATTATTTGCAACCTTAGGTTAATATATTTTAAACTCCAGAGGAAATCAGATAATCTTCTAACAAAATATAGATTGCTAAATTTAACTTAAGTGTTAGAAAACCTGAATAGACAGGTAACCGCAGAAGAGAAAGCTGTTGAAAGATCTACCACCTATCGTGAAAAAGCTGTATTTAACCTTCAAGGAAGAGATATTTTTATATGAGATTATTCTAGAACACAGAAAGAGATATATAGGATTTCAATTCATTGTGTATTACCCTATGCTATGGATTGAATTGTGTCCCTACCCCCCACAAAAAATATGTGTTGAAGTCCTGACCCCAGTACCTGTAGCTGTGATCCTGTTTGGAAATAGTGTTTTTCTTTTGTTATATAATGAAGACATAGCAGAACACAATGGGTCCCAAACCTAATCACTTTTGAGTTATTAAAAAAGCAGAACAGAACAGACACACAGACAGGGGGAGATAGACAATGGGGATGGATGCATGTTCAAGTCCAGGAATGCCAAGGATTGCCATCAGTCACCAGGAACTAGGAGAGGCCCACAGAAGGAACTGACACAACTGAGACCCTGATTTGGACTTCTAGCTTCCAGAATGACGAGAAAATAAATTTCTGTTCTTTAAAGCCACCCACTTGTGGTGTTTGTGTTATGGCAGCACTAGGTAACTAAGAAACCCTAATATCAAAATATAATAAAGAAAATATAAGCCAATCTAATACATGGGCATTAACATAAAAATCCCAAACAAAATATTAGGAATATTTATTCTAGCAATATGTTTAAAAATGACACATGAAGACCAACTAGCATTTATTCCAAATAAAAGCGTGCTTCAAAAATTAGCAGATCTTTCAATTCCATTAAAAAAGGCATGTGACAAAATTCAGCAGCCATTTCTGTGAGGAATGGTATACAATATCTGCCTCGAGCATTGTGCTTTTTTAAGATTTATCTATATGGGATCGCATTGACAACAGCAATTTGAAAGATTAGATAGGGAACTTCAGGGGCAGTGAGTTTATGTTAATGGAGAGAAACAACTCAGAAAAGGAGGGTGAGAATAGTTCTACAGTTCGAAGAATATAATCAATGTAATTGAATTGTATATGTAGGACCAGTTGAACTGGTGTACATTTTGCTATGTATATTCCCAACAACAATAAAATTTTAAAAGGGTATTCAACAAAATGGATAAACTATATAGAAATAAAACATCTTAAACATGACAGAGTATTAATCGGATGCTAACTGAAAACATCATATTAAACAGGTGGAGTACTAAAAGCATTTCCATTAAAGTCATGAACGAGATAGACATGCTTCCATTTGCTTCTAGTATTCACATTTTTAGAGGCTCCAGCTTTTGAAATGAGAGAAGAAAAATGAAATGAACAGTATATATGCGTTGAAAAAAAGATATATCAGTATTTGCGGATATGATTGTTCAACTAGAAAATGTCAATAAGGCAATTTAGAAAAGTTAACCCAGTGCCGTCGAGTCAGTTTCCGACTCACAGCGACCCTATAGGACAGAGTAGAACTGCCCCAAAGAGTTTCCAAGGAGCGCCTGGTGGATTTGAACTGCCGACCCTTTGGTTAGCAGCCGTAGCACTTAACCACTAAACTACCAGGGTTTCCTTTAGAAAAGTAGCAGGACTCAAATAAAATATACCAAAAAAAAAAAAAAACCCATTTGAATTGGGGGTAGGGGGGAATGCCATGTTCACATTAATGGCAAAGCTATTGAGTGCCTTGGGATAAATTTCATATGGATAGCACAAGACCTATAGAAAGAAATTTATACATATTTCATTGAAGGTTATCAAAGCAAGATTTGAATAAATGGAGAGACATGTTATATTCCTGGATGCAAAGACTCAACTTCAGAAGCTATAACCTTTCCCAAACTAATAAATACATCTCAAAAATTCTACTAGAGGTAATCCATCCAACCGAGCAAGGGGATACTGCATGGTTTAAAATCAGGAAAGGTGTGCACCAGGGTTGTATCCTTTCACCATCCTTACTCAACCTGTATGCTGAGCAAATACTCCAAGAAGCCAAACTATATGAAGAAGGCAGCATCAGGTTTGGAGGGAGATTTATGAACTGCCTGCAATATGCAGATGACACAACCTTGCTTTTGGAAAAAGAGGACTTGACACACTTACTGATGAAGATCAAAGACTACAGCCTTCAGCATGGATTGTTCTAGTTGTTGTTAGGTACCGTCGAGTCAGTTCCAACTCTTAGCGACCCCATGCACAAGAGAATGAAACACTGCCCCGTCCTGTGCCATCCTTACAATCGTTGTTATGCTTGAGTCCATTGTTGCAGCCACGGTGTCAATCCATTTCGTTGAGGGTCTTCCTCTTTTCTGTTGACCCTGTACTTTAAAAAAAATTCTGTACTTTACCAAGCATGATATCCTTCTCCAGGGACGGATCCCTGCTGACAACATGTCCAAAGTATGTAAGGTGCAGTCTTGCCATCCTCGCTTCTAAGGAGCATTCTGGTTGTACTTCTTCTAAGACAGATTTCTTCATTCTTCTGGCAGTCCAAGTTATATTCTATAATCTTCACCAACACCACAATTCAAAGACATCAATTCTTGTTCGGTCTTCTTTATTCATTGTCCAGCTTTCGCGTGCATATGATGCTATCGAAAATACCATGGCTTGGGTCAGGCGCACGTTAGTCTTTGCTTTTCAACACTTTAAAGAGGTCCTTCGCAGCAGATTTGCCCAATGCAACGCATCTTTTAATTTCTTGACTGCTGCTTCCATGGCTGTTGATTCTGGATCCAAGTAAAATGAAACCCTTGACAACTTCAATCTTTTCTCTGTTTATCATGGTGTTGCTTATTGGCCCAGTTGTGGGGATTTTTGTTTTCTTTATGTTGAGGAGTAATCCATTATCCTCTTTTTTTTTTATTATTACTAAGGTGATCTTCATTAGCAAGTGCTTCAATTCCTCTTCACTTTCAGCAAGCAAAGTTGTGTCATCTGCAAAGTGCAGGTTGTTAATGAGTCTTCCTCCAATTCTGATGCCTCGTTCTTCTTCATATAGTCCAGCTTCTCAGATTATTTGCTCAGCATACAGACTGAACAGGTATGGTGAAAGAACACAACCCTGACGCACACCTTTCCTGACTTAAACCACTCAGTATCCTCTTGTTCTGTCTGAACAATTGGCTCTTGATCTATGTAAAGGTCCTCGTGAGCACAATTAAGTGCTCTGGAATTCCCATTCTTTGCAATGTTATCCATAATTTGTGATGATCCACACAGTCGAATGCCTTTGCATAGTCAATAAAACACAGGTAAACATCTTTCTGGTATTCTCTGCTTTCAGCCAGGATCCATCTGACATCAGCAATGACACCCCTGGTTCCACGTCCTCTCTTGAATCTGGCCTGAATTTCTGGCAGTTCCCTGTCGATGTACTGCTGCAGCCGCTTTTGAATGACCTTCAGTAAAATTTTGCTTGCGTGTGATATTAATGATATTGTTCGATGATTTCTGCATTTGGTTGGATCACCTTTCTTGGGAATAGGCATAAATACGGATCTCTTCGGCCAGTTTGCTGTACTGTGGGGGCCTGCGTGTTGCTGTGATGCTGGAAGCTAGGCCACTGGTGTTCAGATACCGGCAGTGTCACCATGGAGGGCGGGTTTCAGCTGAGCTTCCACACTGAGACAGACTAGGTGTATGGATTACACCTCAACATAAAGTAAACAAAAATCCTCACAACTAGACCAATAAGCAACATCACGATAAACGGAGAAAAGATTGAAGTTGTCAAGGGTTTCGTTTTACTTGGATCCACAATCAACAGCCATGGAAGCAGCAGTCCAGAAATCAAAAGACGCATTACATTGGGTAAATCTGCTGCAAAAGATCTCTTAAGAGTGTTAAAAAGCAAAGATGTCACTTTGAAGACTAAGGCTCGTCTGACCCAAGCCGTGGTGTTTTCAATTGCCTCATATGCATGTGAAAGCTGGATTATGAATAAGGAGGATAGAAGAAGAATTGATGCCTCGAATTATGGTGCTGGCAAAGAATACTAAATATACACCATGGATTGCCAGAAGTACAGCCAGAAAGCTCCTTAGAAGGAGGATGGCAAGGCTTTGTCTCACGTCCTTTACACATGTTATCCGGAAGGTCCAGTCCCTGGAGAAGTACATCATGCTTGGTAAAGTAGACAGTCACTGAAGAAGAGGAAGGCCTTCAACCAGATGGACTGACACGGTGGTTACAACAATGGGCTTAAGCACAGCAACGATTGTGAGAATGACGCAGGACCAGGCAGTGTTTTGTTCTGTTGTACACTGGGTTGCTATGAGTCAGAACTGACTTGATGGCACCTAACAACAACAATGATCTCCCCAGACCCACTTACATTTTTATTAAAGTCATGTCATTAGACAGATTGATATTAAAGTTGATATAGGAAAAAATACTAGTTGGAACTGACTCAATGGCACTGAACAACAACATGAGAAAAAATAAGTATGTGAGAATTGCCAAAACATTTCTAAAAAGTCTAGCAATGACGTTTTTGACTCATCAGATATTAAAACTTGCCACAAAATTTACATCAGAACAGTATAGCTACGTTCAGAAACATACAAATAAATCAGTGAACACTTATTCCAGACTGCGAGTGAGTGAGAAAGAAATCCCTCTCACAGCTGAGCCATTACATCACAAAGTCTATTTGTTACAACATTATTCAAGTATTAGAGGATAATCTTGGGTTGGGCAGTCCTCCTAAGCGAGACAGCACACCCAAGTCTCATTAAGAAATCCTTTTATTTTCTCCCGAGTTGTCAACCTCTCTCTTTTGGATCTTTCCCATGGACAATAAAAGGGCATAACATCTCCCATCTTATACTCAAGGCCCCATTTTCACCCTCCATCTCCCACCAGTCACCGTCTATTTCCCGCTCTCTTTACAGCAGGTGTCTCCTACTCTCCCCCTGGAACCCACTCCAGGCAGGCTTGCTACCCCATCCCAAGCTGCCATTACCACCACTGCCAGCAAACGGCTCAGTGAGGTCACAAATGACCTTGTGGCTAAATCCAGTAGTGAGCCCTTGGCCTCAGCCACGTAGCTGACCTCTCCCTCCTCCTCCACCTTGTTTCTGTGGCTTCCAGGCAGCTCGCCCTCTTGCACTGCCTCCAGTCTCCTTCGTGGCTTCTTTTCAGGCTCCTCTGCTGGTTCCTCTCACCTCTCAGATGAGGCACACATGGGAAGAAATGGGGACATTTGTGGCAGCTGGAGGAGGGACCTGAGGGTTCACCTGGGGCTCTCTTCGGGAATATCTAGGTGATCAGAAATACCAGCTGGACTCTGACAACCCTTCCATTTGCATCTTTAGGTCAAGCCCTTCCTCTCCAGCTCACATGCAGAGTCAACTGCCCAACGCATGTCTCCACTTGGAGCCTGTGATGGTTCATTTTGTGTGTTCACTTGGCTACGCTGTGGTTCCCAGTGGTTTCGCCAAACACTAGCCTAGTTGCTGTCATAGAATAGTTACATGCGATTAGATCAGTTGGCCTTGGGTATAGCAGATTACCTTACATACTGTAATGTAATACAATTCCTTCCATGTCATGCCATGTCATGTAATCACCTTCCATAGAGTAGTCACATTACATGTAATGTAATCATCTTCCATAATGCAATCTAATGCAATGTGAACAACCAATCCATTGAGGATGTACAGTGTAGGGGGTAGCCTATATCTAATCACTTCTAAGTTATAAAAAGACCAGAATAGACACATACACACACAGGGGAAGACAGATGCCCTGTGAGATTTGTCTATAAGCGAGGATCACCTCAGACACTGGAAACTAGGAGAGGCTCACACAAGGAATCGACATGGCTGAGACCCTGATTTGGACTTTCAGCTTCCAGAACCATTAGACAATAAATGTCTGTTCTTTACAGCCACCCACTTGTGGTATTTCTGCTACGGTAGCACGAGGAGACCAAGACACAGTGTAATGGGCATCTCAGATTTAATATGACTGAGCCCAAACTCTGCATTCTGCCCTTCCTCCACTCCAGCCCGCTGCTGTCACCACCACTACCACCATCAAAACATGGTCCTCTAATGGTCTGACTGAGACTAGAAGGACCCCAGAGGTCATGGTCCCCGGACCCTCTGTTAGCCCAAGACTGGAACCATTCCCAAAGCCAACTCTTCAGACAGGGATTGGACTGGACTATAAGACAGAAAATCATACTGGTGAGGAGTGAGCTTCTTGGCCCAAGCAGACATGAGACTATGTGGGCAGCTCCTGTCTGGAGGGGAGATGAGAAGGCAGAGACGGACAGGAGCTGGCTGAATGGACACGGGAGTATAGGGTGGAGAGAAGGAGTGTGCTGTCTCATTAGGGGGAGAGCAACGAGAAGTACATAGCAAGGTGTATATAAATTTTTCTAGGAGAGACTGACTTGATTTATAAACTTTCACTTAAAGCACAATTAAAAAAAACAAAACATGGTCCTCCCCAGGTTCCAACTCCAGAAACGTAAACTCTGCCCTGCCAGTTACTCAGGCTTGGAGTTGTCTGTGACATATCTTTCTGTCACCCACATCCAAACCATCGCAGATGCCCACGGCACTGCTTTCAATGCATACCCAGAGACTGACCCCTCCCTGCCGCCCTGTCCTCACCCCTGGTCCAAGTTCCCATCACCTCTTACATGGGTTAATTACTGCAGCAGCCTCCCTGTGTCTACCCTTAACCATCTTCCTCTGAGAACGGTCTTTTTAAAATGCAGAGCAGAACAAGGTAAGACCCTGGGATGGCATCACACATCCCTCAAAGTCACCTCACAATGGTCCTCCCACCAGCCACCCACACTCTCTGACCTCTCCTTCTGTGACTCTCTCCTTGCCTGCTCTGCTCCAGCCACAGGCCTCCTTGCTTTGCTTCACACACAGCAAGCAGCTCCTGCCTCAGGGCCTTTGCATGTACCATTCTCTCGATGCCTTCAGGGTTTTTATAACACTCCTGCCTCTGCTAGCCCTTCCCTGCTTGTTTGGTATTGACCACATTGCTCTATGATCCACTATATATTTACTTCCTTACTGTCTCTGTCACCCTAACAGAATATGAACTTTATGGGGGCAAGGGCTCCAATCTTTTTGCTCATTGCTGAATCCCCAAGTGCTCAGAACAGAACTGAGCACACAGTGGATCTAGACATTTGTCAAAAGAATGAATGAATAAAAGATATGAAAATGACATAACCAGGAAAATGAATGAGGTGGCAGGGTGTGCGCCCAGCTCTGAGAAGCAGCTCCGGATCTGTTGTTTAAAAGCTTCGACCTTGTCACGGTGCAAATAAATGGAAATTAGAACAAGACTGCACTTTTTCCTTCTGACAAACTGGCAAAATTCTGTGTTGATAAGGTTGATGCTGGGAAAGGTGTAAGGAAGCATCTGGAACCCTGAAAAGCCCCTATCCTTTAGCCTAGAACCTGCCCTTTTAGAACTCTCTGGAAGGGGACCAACAAGATGAGTTTGTTAAATCATCATTATTACAGGCTCATTTACAGGAATAAAAACTGGCAACAATCTGGACATCAACACTGAGGAAGGGCTAAGTAAATGGAACGGGGTTTCCATAATGAGATTAAAACGTGGCTGTGTAGAGTGTTTCAAAGAATAACTTAATAACATGGTAAAATATTTATGAAGTTCCAGCAAGTGCAAAGGTCCCTGGGTAGTGCAAACAGTCTGCTCTCAGCCGAACCCACCCGGCGGCACCTCAGAAGAAAGGCCTGGTGATTTGCTTCTGTAAAGAGTAGAAACCCCTACCTATGGAGCCGTTCTACTCTGACACGTAAGGGGTCGCCGTGAGTCAGAATTGACTCGACAGCAACAGGTTTGGTTTAGTAAGGGGAAAAGGCCTGCAAAGTGGTATGTTTTTAATCAAATGATGCCACGCACGCACGCACGCGCACATGCGCGCGCACACGTATTAACCTTTGTTCTCCTGGTGGAGGGTTAAGGTAGGGTGGATGCCAGCAGATGACTGGGGTTTCTGAGCGGGGCGGGGGGTGTCTAAATTCTGCACCTCTTCCCCTGCCCCCCAGGATCAGCAGTCTCAGAGGCCTGTTTTGGGGAGTCTGGCCGGGAGCGGTACTGGAGAGCAGCTGGTCTGAATGTGTCACCCAGCGTGAGTCCCAGTGTCGTAGATGGGGATCTCAGCCCTCCCACGGGGGCAGCCTCGTCCACAGAGCACTGTGTCACGTTTAAGCTGGCACTGGCCGAGGTGGGCATGTGAGCAGCTGTGCTGGCGTGTGCACATGGGCATGCTATGCGCACAGAGAGAGAACACCCAATAAACACCAGCTGTTATCACATTCGGAGTCCTTGGGTGGCCGAAACAGTTACGCGCTTAACTGCTAAAACCAAAAGGTTGCCAGTGAAAACCCACCTAGTGGCTCTGAGAGAGGAAGACCTGGTGATCTGCTCCGGTAAAGACTACGGCCTAGAAAACCCAATGGGGCAGTTCTACTCTGTCACATGGGGCCACCGTGAGTCGGAATGGATTTCACGGCACCCAACAATGACATCACATTCCGAGTTTCCGGGTAGTGCAAACAGTTAAACGCTTGGCTGCTAACAGAAAGGTTGGAGGTTCGAGTCTACCCAGAGGTGTCTCAGAAGAAAGGTCTGGCAATCTACTTCTGAAGATCAGCCATTGAGAGCCCTATGGAGCACAGTTCTACTCTGACACATGTGGGTCATCATGAGGCAGGGCTGACTTGAAGGAAACTGGTTTGTTACATTCAGTCATTCGACAAACACCCACAAAACATCCGCTATGTGCCAGGCGTGCTTCTAGAGACTGGGGAGGCAGAGGTAGGAAGAATCCTTCCACAGTCCCTGCTGTGATGAGGACAGCCCGGCAGGGTCCTGCAGGTGGAGGGCGAGGGGGTGCAGCCATGAGCTGAGACGATGGGATGGCCGGGTAGTGGCCCTGGTCGGGGCCCCAGTGCCCGTTCCAGGGAATCAGTGACGGGATGACTGCTGTGGGAGTCAAGGGACATGTAGGCCTCGATCGACTAGAAACCCTTCAGGAGGCATTATTATCCTGACTTAGCAGCTGGAGGGCAGGAGCTCAGGGAGGCAGAGAAACACCAAGGTCATAGCCAGCATTCAGTGCTGCTGGGCTCAATGCCACAGCCACGCTCTCCTCAAAGTGCTGGGGGATACGGCCACCATCCAGCCCACGGTCACACCTGGACATGGGTCCCCAGGTGCACAAGACGCCAGGCACTGTCACTGGGCATTTCCGAGGAGAAACAGAAGCAAGGAGAAAGATGAGGGCAGGAAAACCCAAACCACCAGGGACCAACATCTCTCACGCCACGACAGCAGTTTCGCTGCCGGATAGAGATCCGTACTTCCCGAGTGCAAACATAGTGGTTACACGTTCTCTGTACGAAACTTTACTGTTGTCGTAACCTGTGGACATGGCTACACTACTGCCACCCCACGTGCCCAGAGAGCCATGCTCGGGCCTCGCATTGAGGACATTTGGGTTTGGAGTCTGGTAGGCACCAATATTTGTGTTCCCATTTTGCTCGTTGGCACAGCTCAGCCACCAGCAGCCTGGTACCAAGGAGCAGACGGCTCCTGGGTCTGCCACCTTCTTGTCCCTGGCACTTCTCACATGCTCATTAGAGACAGATGGGAAAAAATAATGTCTCTCCTATGACTAGAAGGAATTCCCATTCTTCGCAATGCTATCCATAATATGTTATGATCCGCACAGTCCAATACCTTTGCATAGTCAATAAAACACAGGTAAACATCTTTCTGGTACTCTCTGCTTTCGGTCGGGATCTGACATCAGCAACGATACTCCTAGTTCCACATCCTCTTCTGAATCTGGCCTGAATTTCTGGCAGTTCCTGTCAATATACTGCTGCAGCCGCTTTTCTATGATCATAAGCAAAATTTTACTCGTATGCGATATTAATATGATATTGTTTGATAATTTCCACATTTGGTTGGATCATCTTTCTTGGGAATAGGCATAAATATGGATCTTTTCCAGCCTGTTGGCTAGGTGGCTGTCTTCCAAATTTCTTGGTATAGACAAGTGAGCACTTCCAGTGCTGCATCTGTTTGCTGAAACATCTCAGTTGATATTCCGTCAATTCCTGGAACCCTGTTTTTCGCCAATGCCTTCAGCGCAGCTTGGATTTCTTCCTTCGGTACCATCGGTTCCTGCTCACGTGCTGCCTCCTGAAATGGTTGAACGCTGACCATTTCGTTTTGGTGTACTGCTGTGTGTATTCCTTCCATCTTCTTTTGATGCTTGCTGTGGTGTTTAATATTTTTCCCATCACATCCTTCAATATTGAACTCGAGGCTTGAATTTTTTCTTGTTTCAGCTTGAGAAATGCTAAGCACATTCTTCCCTTTTGGTTTTCTATCTCCAGGCCTTTGTACATGTCACTATAATACTTTTATACATTTATAGATTTATAATAATACTTTACTTTGTCTTCTTGAACCGCCCTTTGAAATCTTCTGTTCAACTCCTTTACTTCATCATTTCTCCCTTTTGCTTTAGCTACTTGATGTTCAAGAGCAAGTTTCAGAGTCTCCTCTGACATCTACTTTGGTTCTTTCTTTCTTTCCTGTCTTTTTAATGACCTCTTGTTTTCTTCATGTATAATGTCCTTGATGTCATCCTACAACTCGTCTGGTCTTCAGCCATTAGTGCTCATTGCGTCAAATCTATTCCTAAGATGGTCTCTAAATTCAGGTGGGATATATTCAAGGTTGTACTTTGGCTCTCGTGGACTTGTTCCAATTTTCTTCAACTTCAACTTGCTTATGAGCAGTTGATGGTCTGTTCCACAGTCACCCCCTGGCCTTGTTCTGACTGATGATATTGAGCTTTTCCATTGTCTCTTTCCACAGATGTAGTTGATTTGATTCCTGTGTATTCCATCTGGGTAGGCCACGTGTATAGTCAACATTTATGTTGATGAAAGAAGGTATTTGCAATGAAGAAGTCATTGGTCTTGCAAAAATTCTATCATGCCATCTCCGCCATCTTTTCTATCATCAAGGCCATATTTTCCAACTACTGATCCTTCTTCGTTTCCAACTTTCCTATTCCAATCAATGCTTCCGACTGCATGTTTGACCAACTTCAGACTGCAGAAGTTGGTAAAAATCTTCAATTTCTACATCTTTGGCCTTACTGGTTGGTGTGTAAATTTGAATAATATTGGTATTAACTGGTTTTCCTTGTAGGCATATGGATATTAACCTATCACTGACAGCATTGTACTTCAGGATAGATCTTAAAATGTTCTTTTTGATGATGAATGCAATGCCATTCTTCTTCAAGTTGTCATTCCCAGCACAGTAGACCACTGAATGTCCGATTTAAAATGGCCAATATCAGTCCACTTCAGCTTGCTAATGCCTAGGACATCGGTATTTATGCATTCCATTTCATTTTTGATGACTTCCGATTTTCCTAGAGTCATCCTTTGTACATTCCATGTTCTGATTATTAATCGATGTTTGTAGCTCTTTCTTCTCATTTTGAGTCATGCCACATCAGCAAATGAAGGTCCTGAGAGCTTGGCTCCGTTCATGTCATTAAGGTCGGGTCTACTTTGAGGAGGCAGCTCTTCCCCAGTCATCTTCTGAGTGCCTTCCAACCTGAGGGGCTCATCTTCTGGCACTATATCACACAATGTTCTGCTGATATTTGTAAGGTTTTCACTGGCTTAATCTTTTCAGAAGTAGACTGCTGGGTCCTTCTTCCTAGTCTGTCCTAGTCTGGAATCTCACCTGAAACCTGTCCACCATAAGTGACCTGCTGGTATCTGAATGCTGGTGGCATAGCTTCCAGCATCACAGCAACACAAAAACCCCACATTACCACAAACTGACAGACATGGTCGCTGGAAAAGAACAAGGAGATACTGCATTGTTTAAAGTCAGGAGAAGTGTGTCAGGGTTGCACCCTTTCATGACACCTATTCAATCTGTATGCTGAGCAAATAATCCAAGAAGCTGCACTACATGAAGAAGAATGGGGCGTGAGGATTGGAGGAAGATTCATTAACAACCTGCGATATGCAGATGATGACCTTGCTTGCTGAAAGTGAAGACGGCTTGAAGTACTTACTGATGAAGATCAAAAACCACAGCCTTCAGTATGGATTACACCTCAACATAAAAGAAAACAAAAATCCTCACAACTGGACCAATAAGCAACATCATAATTAACAAAGAAAAGACTGAAGTTGTCAAGGATTTCATTTCAGTTGGATCCAAAATCAACATCCATAGAAGCAGCAGTCAAGAAATCAAAAGACGCATTGCACTTGGCAAATGTGCTGCAAAAGACCTCTTCAAAGTGTTGAAAAGCAAAGATGTCACCTTGAAGACAAAGCTGCGCCTGACCTAAGCCATGGTGTTTTGAATCGCCTCATATGCACGTGAAAGCTGGATGATGAATAAGGAAGACCAAAGAGGAATTGACACCTTTGAATTGTGGTGCTGGAGAAGAATATTGAATATACCATGAACTGTCAAAAAAGCGAACAAATCTGTCCTGGAAAAAGTACGACCAGAATGCCCCTTAGAAGCAAGGATGGCAAGACTATGTCTCACATTCTTTGGCCATATTATTAGGAGGGATCAGTCCCTAGAGAAGGACATCATGCTTGGCAAAGTAGCGGGCCAGTTAAAAAGAGGAAGACCCTCAATGAGATGGATTAACGCAGTGGCTGCAACAATGCGCTCAAGCATAGCAATGACTGTGAGGATGGCGCAGGACCCGGCCGCGTTTAGTTCTGTTGTACACAGGGTCGCTGTGAGTCAGGACAGTACCTACAAACAGCACAACTGGAAGGAATGTTGTGCCTAATGAGAAGACACCACTGCCTTCAAATTTGGATGACACTTTCCAATACGAAATATGCTTTACAGAAAAAGCACCCTCAGGACAAGAATTACAGCTGCAGTATTGAGAGAAGAACCACAAGGAAGGAATGACTTTCAGGCCATGTCACTGTCTGTATGAAGGATAGCAAGTCCCAAAGTCCCCGTGCTTCTCTCAAGCAGCAGCTCACCTGTGGGCTGTAAGAACAGCAGGGCCACTTCCCATGTCTTTTAAAATGTTAAAAAAAAAAAAAAATTACTAGTGGAGCTTTATGCACCAGAGGTCTAACCCATTTAGTGAATGATTTACATACATGAAAGGAATTATCTCTCATTTATTCAAGAGTGTCCATGACATTAAAACAACAAAGAGGGACTAAAAAATGTAGCAATATATCTTTCATATGGAGAGGAAGTCAAGGTGATATAAAGAAATCAAAGTTAGGTTTAAACTTAGAAAAATAGGGGTAAATATTGACCACAAAAGAGACTAACAATCCTACTCATCAAAATAAAACGCAAGGAAAACATAAAGAATTACCAAAAACAAAAACAACAACGAATATGAAGAAAAGAGAATATGTAAAGATAAACTACTCAGCACAAAAGATTAAGTGAAAAAAGAACTGTCAAAAACATAAAAAAAGACATCAAAATGACAGCACTAAACTCATACCTATTCATAAGTATGCTGAATGTAAATAGACTAAATGCACCAATAAAGAGACAGAGAGTGGCAGAATGGATGGAAAAACACAATTCATCTATATGCTGCCTATAAGAGACACACCTCAGACTTAAGGATGCAAACAAACTAAAACTCAAAGGAAGGAAAAAATATATCAAGCTAACAACAATCAAAAAAGAGCAGGAGTGGTAATACTAATTTCTGACAAAATAGACTTTAAAGTTAAATCCATCACAAAGGATAAGGAAGGACACTATATAATGATTAAAGGGACAATATACCAGGATACAACCATATTAAATATTTACACATAAATAAATATTTACACATAAATATTTAATATGGTTATATATACATATATACATAAAACAAACTCTAACAGCATTGAAAAGTGAGATAGACACTCCACAATAATAGTAGGAGACTTCAACACACCACTTTTGGTGAAGACAGAACATCAAGAAAGACTCTCAATAAAGACACTGAAGATCTAAATGCTACAATCAACCAACGTGACCTCATAGACATATACAGAACATACCACCTAACAGCATCCAAGTATGCTTTCTTTTCCAATGCACATGGAACATTCTCTGGAATAGACCACATATTAGGACATAAAGCAAGCCTTAACAGAATCCAAAACATTGAAATACAACAAAGCATCTTCTCTGACCATAAAAACATAAAAATAGAAATCAATAACAGAAAAAGCAGGGAAAAGATATCAAACGTTTGGAAACTGAACAACACCCTGCTCAAAAACGACTGGATTATAGAAGAAATTAAGGATGGAATAAAGAAATTCATAGAATCCAATGAGAATGAAAACACTTCCTATCAGAAACTTTGGGAGACAGCTAAAGCAGCGCTCAGAGGTCAATTTATAGCACTAGCTACACACATTCAAAAAGAAGAGAGGGCCAAAATCAAAGAATTATCCCTACAACTTGAATAAAGAGAAAGAGAGCAACAAAAGAAGCCCTCAGGCACCAGAAGAAAGCAAATAAGAAAAATTAGAGCAGAATTAAATGAAATAGAGAACAGAAAAACAACTGAAAGAGTTAACAAGACCAAAAGCTGGTTCTTTGAAAAAATTAAGAAAATTGATGAACCATTGGCCAAACTGACAAAAGAAAAGCAGGACAGGAAGCAAATAACCTGAATAAGAAATGAGATGGACGATATCACAACAGACCCAACTGAAATTAAAAGAAACATATCAGATTATTACGAAAAATTGTGCTCTAACAAATTTGAAAACCTAGAAGAAATGGATGAATTTCTAGAAACATACTACCTACCTAAACTAACACAAATAGAGGTTGTTTTTGTTAGGTGCCGTCGAGTTGGTTCTGACTCATAGGGACCCTAGGCACAACAGAACGAAACACTGCCCGGTCCTGAGCCATCCTTGCAATTATTGTTATGCTTGAGTTCACTGTTGCAGCCACTGTGTCAATCCACCTCATTGAGGGTCTTCCTCTTTTCCGCTGACCCTGTACTCTGCCAAGCATGATGTCCTTCTTCAGGGACTGATCCCTCCTGACAACATGTCCAAAGCATGTAACACTCAGTCTCGCCATCCTTGCCTCTAAGGAGCATTCTGGCTGTACTTCTTCTAAGACAGATTTGTTCGTTCTTTTGGCAGTCCATGGTATATTCAATATTCTTCGCCAACACCACAATTCAAAGGTGTCAACTCTTCTTCGGTCTTCCTTATTCATTGTCCAGCTTTCACATGCGTATGATGTGATTGAAAATACCATGGCTTGGGTCAGGTGCATCTTAGTCTTCAAGGTGACATCTTTGCTCTTCAACACTCTAAAGAGATCCGTTGCAGCAGATTTACCCAATGCAATGCATCTTTTGATTTCTTGACTGCTGCTTCCATGGCTGTTGATTGTGGATCCAAGTAAAATTAAATCCTTGACAACTTCAGTCTTTTCTCCGTGTATCATGATGTTGCTCATTGGTCCAGTTGTGAGGATTTTTGTTTTCTTTATGTTGAGGTGCAATCCATACTGAAAGCAAGGTTGTGTCATCTGCATAATGCAGGTTGTTAAGGAGTTTTCCTCCAATCCTGATGCCCCATTCTTCTTCGTATAGTCCAGCTTCTTGGATTGTTTGCTCAGCATACAGATTGAATAGGTATGGTGATAGAATACATCCCTGACACACACCCTCCTGACTTTAAAGCCATCAGTATCCTCTTGTTCTGTCCGAACAAATGCCTCTTGATCTATGCAGAGGTTCCTCATGAGCACAATTAAGTGTTCTGGAACTCCCATTCTTCACAACGTTATCCATAATTTGTGATGATCCACACAGTCGAATGCCTTTGCATAATCAATAAAACACACGAAGACATCTTTCTGGTATCCTCTGCGTTCAGCCAGGATCCATCTGACATCAGCAATGATATCCCCGGTTCCACATCCTCTTCTGAAACTAGCCTGAATTTCCGGCAGTTCCCTGTCAATAGACTGCTACAACCATTTTTGAATCATCTTCAGCAGAATTTTGCTTGCATGTAATATTACTGATGTTGTTCTATAATTTCTGCATTTGGTTGGATCACCTTTCTTGGGAATAGGCATAAATATGGACCTTTTCCAGTCAGTTGGCCAGGAAGCTGTCTTCCATATTTCTTGGCATAGACAAGTGAGCACCTCCAGCACTGCATCTGTTTGATGAAGCATCTCAATTGATATTCCATCAATTCCTGGAGCCTTGTTTTTCGCCAATGCTTCCAGAGCAGCTTGAACTTCTTCCTTCAGTACCATTGGTTCCTGATCATATGCCACCTCTTGAAATGGTTGAACATCTACTAATTCTTTTTGGTATAATGACTCTGTGTATTCCTTCCATCTTCTTTTGATGCTTCCTGTGTTGTTTAATATTTTCCCCATGGAGTCCTTCACTATTGCAACTTGGCGCTTGAATTTTTTCTTCAGTTCTTTCAGCTTGAGAAATCCCAAGTGTGTTCTTCCCTTTTGGTTTTCCATCTCCAGCTCTTTGCACATGTCATTATAATACTTTACTTTGTCTTCTCGAGAGGCCCTTTGAAATCTTCTGTTCAGTTCTTTTACTTCATCAATTCTTCCTTTTGCTTTAGCTGCTCGATGTTCGAGAGCAAGTTTCAGGGTCTCCTCCGACATCCATCTTGGTCTTTTCTTTCTTTCCTGTCTTTTCAATGACCTCTTGCTTTCTTCACGGATGATGTCCTTGATGTCACTCCACAACTCGTCTGGTCTTCAGTCACTAGTGTTCAATGTGTCAAATCTATTCTTGAGATGGTCTCTAAAGTCAGATGGGATATACTCAAGGTCATATTTTGGCTCTTGTGGACTTGCTCTGATTTTCTTCACCCGTGGAGGACAGGTTTCAGCTGAGCTTCCAGACTAAGACAGACTAGGAAGAAGGACCCGGCAGTCTACTTCTGAAAAGCATTAGCCAGTGAAAACCTTATGAACAGCAGTGGAACACTGTCTGATACAGTGCTAAAAGATGAGCCCCCCAGGTTGGAAGGCATTCAAAAGATGAGGTTGGAAGGCATTCAAAAGATGATGGGGGAAGAGCTGCCTCCTCAAAGTAGAGTCGACCTTAATGATGTGGATGGAGTAAAGCTTTAAGGACCTTCATTTGCTGATGTGGCAAGACTCAAAATGAGAAGAAACAGGTGAAAACATCCATTAATAATCAGAACCTGGGATGTACGAAGTATGAATCTAGGAAAGCCGGAAATTGTCAAAAATGAAATGCAACACATAAACATCAATATCCTAGGCATTAGTGAGCTGAAATGGACTGGTATTGGCCATTTTGAATCTGACAATCATATAGTCTACTATGCTGGGAATGATAACTCAAAGAGGAATGGTGTTACATTCATCGTCAAAAAGAACGTTTCAAGATCTGTCCTGTAGTACAATGCTGTCAGTGATAGGATAATATCCATACGACTACAAGGAAGACCAGTTAATATAACTATTATTCAAATTTACGCACCAACCACTAGGGCCAAAGATGAAGAAATAGAAGATGTTTATCAGCTGCTACAGTCTGAAATTGATCAAACATGCAATCAAGATGCATTGATAATTACTGGCAATTGGAATGCGAAAGTTGGAAACAAAGAAGGATCAGTAGTTGGAAAATATGGCCTTGGTCATAGAAACAATGCCGGAGATCGAATGATAGAATTTTGCATGACCAAAGACTTCTTCATTGCAAATACCTTCTGTCACCAACATGAACGGCGACTAGACACACGGACCTCATCAGATGGAACACACAAAAATCAAATTGACTACATCTGTGGAAAGAGACAATGGAAAAGCTCAATACCATCTGTCAGAACAAGGCCAGGGGCTGACTGTGGAACAAACAGAGGTAGAAAAACTAAATAAATCCATAATAAAAGACTAGATTGAAAAGGTAATTTAAAAAAAAACCCAAGAAAAAAAAGTCCTGGCCCTGATGGCTTCACTGGAGAGTTCTACCAATCTTTCAGAGAAGAGTTAAGACCACTAATACAAAAGGTATTTCAGAGCATAGAAAAGGATGGAATACTCCCAAATTCATTCTATGAAGCAAGCATATCCCTGATGCCAAAACCAGGTAAAGACACCACAAAAGAAAATTACAGACCTATATCCCTCATGAACTTAGATGCAAGAGTCCTCAACAAAATTCTAGCCAATAGAATTCAACAACATATCAAAAAATAATTCACCATGAGTAAGTGCGGTTCATACCATGTATGTGGTGATGGTTCAACATTAGAAAAAGAATCAACGTAGTTCTTCATATAAATAAAATACAAGAACCACATGATTTTCTCAACTGATGCAGAAAAGGCATTTGACAAAGTCCAACACTCATTCATGATAAAAACCCTCAGCAAGATAGAAATGAAGGATAATTCCTCAACATAATAAAGGGCATTTATAGAAAGCCAACAGCTAACATCGTCCTAAATGGAGAAGGTCTGAAAGCATTCCCCTTGAGAACGGGAACCAGACAAGGGTGCCCTTTTTCACCACTCTTATTCAACAATTTGCTGGAGATCCTAGCCAGGGCAATTAGGCTAGATAAATAAAGGGCATCTAGAAAAAAAAACTAGAGTAGTTTTTTTAGACTGGTAAGGAAGAAGTCAAAGTATCTCTATTTGCAGATGACATGATCTCATACACAGAAAACCCGAAGGAATCCTCAAGAAAACTACTGAAACTAAGAGCTCAGCAGAGCATCAGGATACAAGATAAACACACAAAAATCAGAGGGATTCCTCTGCACCAACATAGAGAACATCAAAGGGGAAACTGACAAATCAATACCATTTACAGTAGGCCCCAAGAGGACAAAATACTTAGGAATAAATCTAACCAGAGACCTAAAAGATCTACACAAATAAAACTACAAGATAATGGCACAAGAAACCAAAAGAGACCTACATAAGTGGAAAAACATACCTTGCTCATAGATAGGAAGACTCAACATTGTCAAAATGTCTATTCAAAAGCGATCTATAGATACAATACAATTCCCATCAAAATTCCGACATTTTTTTAATGAGATGGAGAAACAAATCACCAACTTCATAAGGAAGGGAAAGAGGCCCCAAATAAGTAAAGCATTACTGAAAAAGAAGAACAAAGTGGGAGGTCTCATGCTACCTGATTTTAGAACCTATTATACGGCCACAGTAGTCAAAACAGCTGGCACTGGTACAACAACAGATACATAGACCAATGCAACAGAATTGAGAATCCAGACATAAATCCATGCAAATATGAGCAGCTGATATTTGACCCAAAGTCCAAAAAGTCCATTAAATGGGGAAAAGTCCAAAGTCCATTAAATGGACTTTGTTTAACAAATTGTGCTGGCATAACTGGATATCCATCTGCAAAAAAAAAAATGAAACATGACCCATATCTCACACCATGCACAAAAACTAACTCAAAATGGACCAAAGACCTAAATATAAAATCTAAAATAATAAAGATAATGGAAGAAAAAATAGGTACAACGCTAGGAGCCCTAATACATGGCATAAACAGCATACAAAACATTACTAACAATGCACAAACACCAGAAGAGAAACTAGATAACTAGGAGCTCCTAAAACTCAAACACCTATGGTCATCCAAAGACTTCACCAAAAGCGTAAAAAGATTACCTACAGACAGGGAATGTTTTTAGCTATGACATTTCCTAACAGCATCTGATCTCTCAAATCTAGGTAACTGGGAGCGCCTAAAAATCAAACACCTATCATCCAAAGACGTCACCAGAAGAGTAAAAAGACAATCTATGGACTGGGAAAAACTTTTTTGGCTACTACAAATCCAATCAGTGTCTAATCTCTAAAATCTACAAGATACTGCAAAACCTTAACAACAAAAAGACAAATAACTCAATTAAAAAACGGGCAAAGGATATGAACAGGCGCTTCACCAAGGAAGACATTCAGGCAGCTAACAGCTACATGGGGAAATGCTTAGAATCATTAGCCCTTAGAGAAATGCAAATCAAAACTACAATGAGATACCATCTCACTCCAACAAGGCTGGCATTAATCCAAAACACACAAAATAATAAACATTGGAGTGGCTGTGGAGAGACTGGAACACGTATACAATGCTGGTGGGGATGCAAAATGGTACAACCACTTTGGAAATCCATTTGGCGCTTCCTTAAAAAGCTAGAAATAGCACTACCATACGATCTAGCAGTCCCATTGCTTGGAATATATCCTAGAGAAATAAGAGCCCTTACATGAACAGATACAGGTACACCCATGTTCACTGCAGCACTGTTTACAATAGTAAAAAGACGGAAACAATCAAGGTGCCCATCAAGAGATGAATGGATAAATTACGGTATATTCACACAATGGAATCCTACGCATCCATAAAGAACCATGATGAATCTGTGAGACATTTCATAACATGGCGGAACCTGGAAGGCATTATGCTGAGTGAAATCAGTTGCAAAAGGACAAATATTGCATAAGACCACTATTATAAGAACTGCAGAAATAGTTTAAACACAGAAGAAAATATTCTTTGATGGTTACGAGGGTGGGGACGGAGGGAGGGAGGGAGAGGGGCATTCACTAATTAGATAGTAAACAAGAACTATTTTAGGTGAAGGCAAAGAAAACACACAATACAGGAGAGGTCAGCACAGCTGGACCAAACCTAAAGCAAAGACGTTTCCTGAATAAACCAAATGCTTGGAAGGCCAGAGCAGCAGGGGCAGGGATCTGGGGACCATGGTTTCAGGGTGCAGCTAAGTCAATTGGCATAATAAAATCTGTTAAGAAAACGTTCTGTATCCGACATTGGTGAGTGCCGTCAGGGGTCTTAAACACTAGCAAGTGGCCATCTAAGATACATCAATTGGTGTCAACCCACTTGGAGCAAAGGTGAATGGGCTCTTATAAGCCCAAGAGACAGAAAGGGCCACATAAATTAGAGACAACATCAGCCTGAGACCAGAAGAACTAGATGGTGCCCGGCTACAACTGATGACTGTCTTGACAGGCAACACAACAGAGAATCCCTGAGTGAGCAGGAGTGCAGTGGGACGCAGACCTCAAGTTCTTGTAAAAAGGCCAGGCTTAATGGTCTGACTGAGACTAGAAGGACCCTGGAGGTCATGGTCCCCAGACCTTCTGTTAGCCCAAGACAGGAACCATTCCCAAAGCCAACTCTTCAGACAGGGATTGGACTAGCTATAAGACAGAAAATGATACTGGTGAGGATTGAGCAGCTTCTCAGCTCAAGTGAACACATGAGACTATGTGGGCAGCTCCTGTCTGGAGGGGAGATGAGACGGCAGAGGGGGACAGGAGCTGGCTGAATGGACACAGGAGTACAGGGTGGCGAGAAGGAGTGTGCAGTCTCATTAGGGGGAGAGCAACTAGGAGTACATAGCAAGGTGTATACAAATTTTTGTATGAGAGACTGACTTGATTTGTAAACTTGCACTTAAAGCAAAATTAAAAAAAAAAAAAAAAAGGAGTGTCCATGGCATCCTGTTTCAGTAAACAATTGTCTCCTCAAGACCCGCAACAAGATGGATTGACACAGTGGCTGCAACAATGGGCTCAAGCATAACAACTGTGAGAACGGCGCAGGAAATGGCTCAGGGCCAGGCAGTGTTTTGTTCTGTTGTACACAGGGTCGCTGTGAGTCGGAACGGCCTCAAAAGTACCTAACAACAACAACAAACAAGTTGCAGAGGAATCTAGATCACCACTGTGGTTGTTGTCGTGGATTGGCTCTGGCTCACGGTGACCCCGTGTACAACAGAACGAAACATTGCCTGGTCCTGTGCCATCTTCATGACGGCTGGTATGTTTGAGTTCATGGTTTCAGCCACTGCGTTCTGAGTGCTTCCAACCTAAGGGGCTCATCTTCCAGCACTCTATTGGACAATATCCTGTTGTGACCCATAGGGTTTTCATCGGCTAATTTTCAAAGGAGATGGCCAGGGATTTCTTTCTAATTTGTTTTAGTCTCGAAACTCTGCTAAAACCTGTCTGCTGTGGGTGACACTGCTGGTACTTGAAATATGGGCAATACTTGGGTTCCCCTTTTGCACGTAGCTTCTAGCCATCTCAGCAACATGCGAGCCACCACAGTATGACAAACAGACAGAAGGGCGGTGGAGACCCCACTACCAACAAGAAAATCCCCAGTTCCCTTCAAAACCACAGCATGATGTTTGACAAGTATATAAAAAGAAATGACGTCCCAGTATATGAAGTACACAATCATCACGGAGCCTGCTAATAACACCTTACTTTTATCAAGTGCTTCTCCATTTCAAACGCGTTCATCTATCTCATTTGGTACACAGCGCTTGACAGGTTACGATGTAAACCTGTAGCTCTAAACCCTGCAGCCGCGTCGGACTTGGACTCGAGTGAGAGGCTGCCCCATGGTGGTGAGCCTTTGCTGGGGAGGCAGAGGGAGGTCAGCATGGGTCGGAGTGGAACTCACTCCGCCAGCTCCATGGCTCTTCTCTCTCTTCCAGCCTGATGTTCCTGCTGCGGTCCTCCACTCTGACGAGGTTTCACAGGCACAGCCCTTAAAGCTCAGCCCTGGGGCCCCAGCCATGTCTGGTCCTCCCCCGCAGGGCTTGGGCCAGCTCAGCGACAAGGCAGGGCCTCACAGGGGCTGGGGAGAAGAGGCAGGCCTGGCTGGAGGGAGCAGAGCAGAGGGAACAGCACAGTAGCCCCAGTGCTGCTGACTGGGAGTTAGCAGGACTCAGCCAAGGGCAGCCAGGTTCGGGGTGGGGAGGGTTGTGCCAGGAGGGCATAAAGCCCAGTTAACCAAGGGCCTTGGGGGTGGTCTGAAAGGACGGGCTGGCTCTGCCACTTTGTCCTGACCTTGGGATAGAAACAGAACCAACCTCACAGGGTTGTTGTGATTTCACTTATCTGACACCTGCGAAGTGCGTGGCTGGGCCCAGCCATCAGGACTGCCACTGCTGCCTCTGCTCTTGGCAATGGTGGTAATTACTAGTGGTCTTACTGCCCGGGATTAGCCCTGCTAATAGCTTTCCATCATGAGTAGTTGGAGCGCAGAGGCATGCTGGGGTGTGTGGGGACGTGGCCATGCCCCGAGGGCGTGAGCAGGTGGGCTTCCACGGAACTGTGGCTCCGGTCTGGCTGCTGCCGTGGCTCCTGGGGCAGCAGGGAAGTCAGGGTGGGGCCACGGGCTTGGGTTCAGGACAGCCAGCCGAAGTCTGCTCTGCCAGCTTCTCCCGTGTGGCCTCAAACAAGCCGCTTCACTTTTCTGGGCTGAGGCTCTCCATTTCACAGTGGGGGTGATCACACTGTCAGAGGGAGCTGCCCTGCAGAATCATTTCAGAAAGAACATTTAGGAAGCATTCCTCTGGTCAGAGATGCACTCACCAGTGTCTGCAAGACAGAGATGGGTCTCGCTGGCTCTGCTGCAGGAAACCCACGTTTGAGGTGAGAAAAAGCTCGAATGGAGAAGTATTGCTTACCCGGCACCAACAGAATGGAGGAGATGGCATCACAGGGGAGAGTTAAACCAAGTGAAAGAGCCGGTGACACTGGGCAGGGCGTGCTCCATAGGTGTTAACAGAATCCGGAATTTTGGTAGTTCACATACACAGTTTTATTGTACCCTGTTTCAATACCGCTATGAAGGGGGTGGTTCCCAAAGAGAGCCTTCTAGTATTCTGCCAATAAGGTATGTCCCGCCTCATTCTTGGCTGACTTATAAAACTCAAGTTCCCCCCACAACACATCCTAAGCAACTCCCTTAGACAATGAAGAATGGAGAACACAATGGGGGTGGGGGACTGAATTTTCGAATATTTCGGTAGAGTTAGAGATGGTGACGTACACACCTACCCACACACCTACCCACAAATATATACATATATGGTGGTATTAGCTGCCATGGAGTCAGTCCCAACTTATAGTGACCCTACACACAACAGAACAAAACACTGCTCGTTCCTGCGCCATCTTCACAATCGTTGCTGTGCTTAAGCCCATTGTTGCATCCACTGTGTCCATCCATCTTGTTGAGGGTCTTCCTCTTTTTCGTTGACCCTCCACTTTACCAAGCATGATGTCCTTCTCCAGGGACTGGTCCCTCCTGATAACGTGTCCACAGCACATGAAACAAAGTCTCGCCATCCTTGCTTATAAGGAGCATCCTGGTTGTACTTGTTTCAAGACAGATGTGTTCGTTCTTCTGCCAGCCCGTGGTATATTCAATATTCTTCGCCAACACCACAATTCAAAGGCGTCAATTCCTCTTTGGTCTTTCTTATTCATTGTATAGCTCTCGAATGCACATGAGGTGACTGAAAACACCACGGCTTGGGTCAGGCGCACCTTTGTCCTCAAGGCGACATCTTTGCTTTTCAACACCTTAAAGAGGTCTTTTGCGGCAGATTTGCCTGATGCGATTCGTCCTTTGATTTGACTGCTGCTTCCACGGGTGTTGAGAGTGGATCCGAGTAAAATGAAGTCCTTGACAACTTCAATCTTTGCTCTATTTATCATTATGTTGCTTACTGGTCCAGCTGTAAGGATTTTTGTTTTCTTTACATTGAGGTGCAATCCATACTGAAGGCTGTGGTCTTTGATGGTCATCACTAAGCGCTTCAAGTCTTCTTCACTTTCAGCAAGCAAGGTTGTGTCATCTGCAAAACGCAGGTTGGTAATGAGTCTTCCTCCGATCTTGGTGCCCTGTTCTTCATATAGTCCAGCTTCTTGGATTATTTGCTTAGCATACAGACTGAATAAGTTTGGTGAAAGGATACAACCCTGATGCACACTTTTCTTGACTTTAAACCATGCAGTATCTGTTCTGTTCAAATGACTGCTTCTTGGTCTGCGTACACATTCCTCATGAGCACAATTAAGTGTTTGGGAATTCCCATTCTTCACAATATTATCCATAATTTGCTATGGTCCACATAATCGAATGCCTTTGCATAGTCAATCAAACACCGGTAAACATCCTTCTGGTATTCTCTGCTTTCAGCCAGGATCCATTTGACAACAGCAATGATATCCCTGGTTCCACGTCCTCTTCTGAATCCGGCCTGAATTTTCTGGCAGTTCCCTGTTGATGTACTGCTGCAGCCACTTTTGAATGATCTCCAGCAAAGTTTTACTTGTGTGTGATATTAATGATATCGTTTGAAAATTTCTGCATTCTGTTGGATCACCTTTCTTGGGAATAGGCATAAATAAGAATCTCTTCTAGTCTGTTGGCCAGGTAGTCGTCTTCCAAATTTCTTGACATAGACTAATGAGTGCTTCAAGTGCTGCATCTGTTTGTTGAAACATCTCAATTGATATTCCATCAATTCTTGCAGCCTTGTTTTTCACCAATGCCTTCAGTGCAGCTTGGGCCTCTTCCTTCAGTACCGTCTGTTCTTGATCACATGCTACCCTCTGAAATGGTTAAACGTCGACCAATTCTTTTTGGTATGATGACTCTGTGCATTCCTTCCATCTTCTTTTGATGCCTCCTGAATCATTTAGTATTTTCCCTGTAGAATCCTTCAGTATTTTAACTTGAGGCCTGAGTTTTTTCTTCAGTTCTTTCAGCTTGAGAAATGCTGACAGTGTTCTTCCCTTTTGGTTTTCTTTCTCTAGGTCTTTGCACATGTCATTATAACACTTTATTTAGTCTTCTCGAGCTGCCCTTTGAAATCTTCTGTTCAGCTCTTTGCCTTCATCATTTCTTCATTTCGCTTTAGCTGCTCCACATTTAAAAGCAACTTGCAGAGTCTCTTCTGACATCTGTTTTGGTGTTTTCTTTCTTTACTGCCTTTTTAATGACCTCTTGCTTTCTTCATGTATGATGTCCTTAATGTCATTCCACAAATCTTCTGGTCTTCAGTCATTAGTCTTCAACATGTCAAATCTATTCTTCCATCAGATGGTCTCTAAATTCAGGTGGGATATACTCAGGGTTGTGCTTTGGCTCTCGTGGACTTGTTCTAATCTTCCTCAGTTTCAACTTGAACTTGCATATGAGCAGTTGATGGTCTGTTCCACGGTCACCCCCTGGCCTTGTTCTGACTGATGATATTGAGCTTTTCCATTGTCTCTTTCCACAGATGTAGTCACACACCTGCTGGTATTTGAAATACTGGTGGCAAAGCTTCCAGTATCACAGCAACACACAGGCCATCACAGTATGACAAACTGACAGACACGTGGTGGATATATGTATATATATATATGTATGTGTATATATATATATATATTTATGGTACCTTGCTTCCAAGGCCACATTCCTTCAACTCTCCTTCTACCTACCTCCTTTGCCAGGTGACTTTGTAGTTGCTCCCACTAAAGAGGCTGCATATAGCTCCCCATCCCCTGACTTTAGACTCCACCATATGACTTGATTTGGCCAATGGAATGAAAGCAAATGAAACATGACCAAGGACTTAAAAAGCACTTGTGTAACTGGGCAGGCCCTCTGCACCCATGCCATCTGCTTGAGAAGAACATGCCCTGGCCAGCACACTGCTCTGAGACAGGCCGTTCAGTGGCAGAATTCTCTCCTTCCATGCAGGAGACCCAGGTTCAATGCCAGGCCAACGCACCTCATGTGAAGCCCCCGCCTGTCTTATATGTCACCGGAGGCTTACGTGTTGCCGTGAAGCTGAAGGGTCTCAGTGGAGATCCCAGACTAAGATGAACTAGGAAGAAAGGCCCAGCCATCTATTTCTGGACATCAGCCCATGAAAACCCCATTGATCACATCATTTTGATCTGCCACTGATCATGAGGACAATGCAGGACTGGGCAGCACTTCGTGGTGTTGTGCATGACGTCACCATGAGTCAGAGACCAACTCAGTGGCGGCTAACAACAACAACAACAAGTGCACTGGTCTGAGGAGGAGGAGACACACACGGAGCAGAGATGTCCTTGCCGAGCCAGCCACAGCTGAGCCCAGCCTACATCTACCACCCCACAGATGTGAAAGCTGGATAAATGCTTATTGCTATGGGGTCCTGAAGCTCTGGGGCTGTTTGTTACACAGCAATAGCTGACGGATACAATCCGAATTTCTAATAAGTGAGAAATGAAAGGGAAGGAGCTCAGACTACAGAGAAAAGAAGTAGGCTATTGAGCATGGGTAGCTTTTTGACCATCAGCATCCTTTGACGATGGGCACGTGGCACTGGGAGTCTGTAGCACTCCACTTTTGGATGTCCAAGATGGCAGGCACCTGCCTGGAAGCAGGAGGTTAGACAAGGGGGTCGAGCAAGTTTCTATGAGAAGTAGGCCCTGGTGGCACAGTGGTTAAGAGCTACGACTGCTAACCCAAAGGTCAGCAGCTTGAATCCACCAGCTGCTGCTTGGAAACCTATGTGGAAGTCGTACTCTGTCGTACAGGGTTGCTATGAGTCAAAATCGACAGCAATCGGTTATTAATTTAGCTATTATGAAGGTTATAATTAGCTAATCTGGGTGTATGGTTTATCTACTAAGTTCTGTTCTGAATACTCAGGAAGACAATTACCTAGCTTTCTTCCTTGATTCCTTATGCAGGAGGGGGAAAAAGAAAAAAAAAAAAAAGAGCCCTGAAACTTCATACAGAATAAGAACACAGCAGGTAGCAAAAATTCCTAATTAGAAAGACTCAGGAAAGAATTCTTCCACTCCCTTTTAAAGAGTGGTATAATTACTTCTAAGAATTGAAAAATTGCTTCATTTGATCAAATATTTTGATTAGCAGAGAAATTAATTGTACTGTATCTTCATTTGTATTTACAGTGAATAAATGAATGCTAAAAATAACAACAGCAGCAAAACTGCCTGTCAAAAATGAAAAGGAGATAAAATCCAAATGAAAATAAAATGGAGGCTCCGTGGGCCAGGGTACTGGTGGCCCTCGAGACGCTGCCATCATCTGCAGCGTGGGGAGCTGAGGGTAGACAACAGGCACACCCATGAACAATGGCTGAGTTGACATAAATAATCCAGCATGTGGTTTTCAGAAGTGACACGGTGGCACCGGAAGTCACAATTTCAGGTTTTCCAGTGGCCATTCCCTCCTGGACTCTCGTACCACGAGAGGATTCTTCGGGGGCAATGAACGATGGCAAGGAAAGGCCATAAACCAAGTCAACCTTCAATTCAATTCAGCAGATGCTTGCTGAGTACCAGGCCCAGCGGTTCGGGGGCCACCCTTCACCAGCACCTCCTTCTCCATGGCACTGGGCTGATCAGATCCTCATAGTCACCTTAGAGGCAGCCAGGGTGCACCCTGTTTTATGGAGGAAGTAAGCGAGGCAAGGCTCCCAGCAGTCAGGGCTTGCCCATGCTCCCCAGCCTGCTCCCCACAAGCTAATAATGGAGCTCATGATGGCCTGATTCCAGAGCCCACACTCTTGGGATTCTATCATGATTCCTGCCACTGTCCGCGGGGACGAGAACGCAGGAGCCCACTGAGAGCAGCATAGATATTCACTAAGGGCCTACTGTGTGCCAGGGACTGTTCTAGGCACTGCGACTCAGGCATGAACGAGAGGCCAAATGCTGCCCTAGACAAGCTGACGTCTGACACCAATCGAGGCCAGCAAGGCTATGAAGCAGACCCACCCTTGCACCCCTGCCCCTCAGCCTGCCTCAGACCCCTTCCCATCGGGCCTCATGACCACTGCCCTCAATCTCTCCCCCTCACCTCGCCCAAGCTCTAGACGTTCCCAAAGTGTGGTGCTTTCTCCAACCTCTGGGTCTCCAAACTTGCTGTTCCCTACACACAGGACGCTTGTCAGGGGCCTATCTATGGAAAATAGCACCTGTGGCAATTAGTGTTAGACTGCTGAATAATGTCTCACAGCCGGTGACGGAAACTGCAATGGCCAATGGAAACTGCTCGTTAGCGCCCCCAAGCAGTTCCCAGGGCACGCATCCTACCTGCCATACCTTAGTTACGTCTCTGCACCCCATCTCCCAACACCTGCCTGGGGCTTCTCCGGCGTATCCCGTCAGACTCAGCGCCAGGGCGCACAGAGCCGTTCTGCCCTTCCTGTGCCCTGACATGCGAGTCAGGGCCACCGCCTCCTCCCCTGGGTCACACAGCTCAGCAAGCACAGAGGATCTACCCTGAGACCTTTGCAAACACCCCAATTCACGAATCCTTCCATAGCATGAAATTGCCATAAGGTGCAGAGAAATACAGGGAAATATGTTCGAGCACCTCCTCGTTCCTTTATGATTCAATAAACTCATGGCTAAAGTCATTTATGAAACGATTAAAACAAATTCTTCCACCCAAATACATTCCACACCATATAATCACTTCATTACTAAACATTAAACATGCACTCACGGAAGTAGAATAGGATAAAAAATAATGAAGCCGACATTTGGTGTTTGCGGCACTAGTTACCACGCAAAGCTCTTTCCGAGTTAGCTCACTTAATACTACAGCAATCCTGAGGCGGACCCTGTTCTCACTTACTGGGGAGAAGCTGAGAGCATGGCCCTTGCATGGGTTTCCTAGGGCTTCTGTAACTAAGCACCACAAGCTGGTGGTTTAAAATAACAGAAATCCATTCTCAGAATTCTGGAGGTCAGATGTCCAACGTCAAGGTGTTGGCAGGGCCACACTCCCCCGAGGTCTCTAGGGGAGGATCCTACCGCGTGCCTTCCAGCCAGAACATGAGTAGCAATACTAAAATTTAGATTTCTAGGTATACTGCTGTCGTTAGGTGCTGCTGAGTTGGTTCTGACTCACACTGACCCTGGATGTGCCACAGAGCAAAACGCTGCCTGGTCCCGCGCCATCCTCACAATCGTTGTTATGCTTGAGCCCCCTGCTGCAGCCACTGTGTCAATCCATCTCACTGAGGGTCTTCCTCTTTTTCCCTGACCCTCCACTTTACCAAGCATGATGTCCTTCTTCAGGGACTGGTCCCTCCTGATAACATGTCCTTGCTTCCAAGAAGCACTCTGACTATACTTCTTTCAAGACAGATTTGTTCATTCTTCTGGTAGTCCACGGGATAGTCAACATTCTCCACCAACACCATAATTCAAAGGCATCAATTCTTCTTTGGTCTTCCTTACTCACTGCCCAGTTTTTGCATGAGTATACTTCTTCCAAGACAGACTTGCTCGTTTGTCTGGCAGCCCATGGTATATTCAATAGATATTCATAGGTATTACCCACTGCTGTGGAGTCGATTCTGACTGGTAGCGACCCTACAGGACAGAGTAGAACTGCCCCACAGAGTTTCCAAGGAGCACTGGGTGGATTCGAACCACTGACCTTTTGGTTAGCAGCTGTAGCACTTAACCACTACTCCACCAGTGTTTCCATCCATAGGTATATGACAGTCCAAATGCTGGTGTCACCTGTTTTTTGGATTGTCTTTGCAAGATTTATTTGGGACAATGGGAATTCTTGGTTGGCTTCTGGCTTCCATGGGGCAGCTCAAACCTGGGGCTTAAGTGATCCAAAAATGGCTCAGGAGGGACCACATGAACGGGGCTGTGGCTGACAATACTTCTTTTCCCTTAGCCTAGGCACCATGGGCCCAGTGACTCCCCGCTCCTGCCTGCCACTGAGGCCACCCTGAGCGTACAAGTCATCCTAAGTCCCCCTATGACTGCTACCTCCTCGGCGCTCCACCAGACAACAGGTAGGAGGAGCTGCATTGGCAAGCGGAAAGTGAGTGAAATTGAGAAGAAACATTTAAAAGCCCTGAAATGATATTCGGAGGACTCAGACTTTCTTGCCATCAGAGCAAGGGTAAATAACAACAATGATGCGTCTTAATAATTTACTGAGTTTATTTCAAATCATGCTAGAGTCCTTTCCTGAAAAGGAAACATGTCCCATTCTTTATCACACTCATTAAAAATACATGGACACCATTTTATTTGCAATAAAAAGAAAGATAAATCGAAGAAATACTGGTGGCAACGAATATAAATATGATGTTCATAAACGATGACAAATGTTTTGATGTGCTTCGCTGTCTCCAGTTGAAAACTACAATCTTAAATTCTCTCTTGGAAAGAAAGAGTCATCTTCAAGTTATTTAACATCTGATGGAATGACTTTAAAAGATCACATGTTACAAGCACCAAGCAAGGGAAGATCTCATTGGCTCTCAGCTTGCTAGAATGTGACAAAAGAATTACTCTGTGTTCAATAAGGATGTGTTTTGTTTAAAAAAAATTCCATTATTTCCATGGTAATAAAGAGATTTTATATGGGTTTCCACTATGCCTTAAAAAAATTCTATTTATGCTCTGAGCGTTATTTTTATATTCACGGAAGATACTGAAACTGTACTTTAGGGCCTAAAAGAAACGTTAAACAGGAAGGATTTTCTAAAAACAAGGTGATACTCTCTACTTTGCGCACAGCATCTTGAATGTAGGATGCCTTTCCAGAAGTGAAAAAGAGATATTTGCTGAGGACAGAAATTTGCGTGATGTTTCCACCCAGTCTGTAGGCAGTCTGTGGGAATCTTATGGAAAAGACATTGGTGCTTTGTTGGGTCCTTGTCCTCCTGCTTTTTACCAAGGTAGTATTTCAGTCTAAACACCTTGTTCCTCTTCTTTGTCATGCGGGTTAGTGTTCTCATCGTCCATCAAGGTGGGATAGGTTCCAGGTGGCGCGAGACAAATTCCTGGTGACGTAGTGGTTAAGGGCTATGGCTGCTAACCAAAAGGCCGGCAGTTCAAATCCACAAGGCGCTCCTCGGAAACTCTATGGGGCAGTTCTACTCTGTCCTATAGGGTTGCTGTAAGTCGGAATCGACTAGACGACAATGGATTGATAGTCGACGCAGTCACCTTCGTCTTCCCACTCGCTGCCCGCTTGCCTCTACACTGATTGGATTGTTCTCAAATGCAAGTGTGCACAAGAGTGACCGTGATGCCCACTACCCCCGCAGAGACGTTGATTCTGCGCGTGTTGTAGGGACAGCCGATCTGTACTGGCTGGTGGCCCATGGCCCACACTTTGAGAATTTCTATCTAACTTTGTTGTTGTCAGCTGCCGAGTCAGCCTCTGACTCATGGCGACCCCACCCACAACACAACGAAACACTGCCCGGCCCCGCGCCATTCCCATGATCGGTTGCACATCGGACTGCTGTGATCCATTGTTTTCATGGGCTGATTTTCAGAAGTAGATCACTGGGCCTTTCTCCCTGGTCTGTCTTAGTCTAGAAGCTCCACTGAAACCTGTCCGGCATCACAGCAACACGCAAGCCTCCAGTGACAAATGGGTGGTGGCTGTGCTTGAGGTGCACTGGCCGGGAATCGAACCCTGGTCTCCTGCATGGAAGGTGGGAAATCTATCACTGAACCACCATGCCCCTGTTATCTGACTTCACTTGGGCTGGGTGAAGCAGCAGGAGGAACAAGGAGGGGACAAATCGTCACAGCAAAGCCACCTCCCAGGGACCTGGAAATGCTGCGACACCTGCTCTGGAAAGAGCTGGGATCATCTTCTCACGTCATGCGTGACAGCCCGTGAGACGTTAAGACCAGTAAAAGTTCATGAGGACAGACTTAGCGGTAGGTCTAGTATGAGACACGGATCCTGAGTAAGTGTAAACCCGTCATCTGCGCCCTCTGTGGACTTTTTGAAAATATGTATTTTATTTGTTGTTGTTGTTGTTGAGAACATAGGCGGCAGAACATGCTCCAATTCGACCATTTCTCCATGCACAATTCAGTGACACTGACTCTATTCTTTGAGTTGTCAACCATTCTCAGCCTCCTTTTCTGAGTTGTTCCTCCCCCATTAACATAAACTCACTGCCCCCTAAGTTGCCCATCTAATCTTTCGAATTGCAGTTGGCAATCTGATCCCACACAGATAGACTCAAGGCCTCGAGCCCGTCTCCACGGCAGTTCCAGGTTCTCCTTTTCCAGGGGTGGCTTTGGTTTGCCAGGGATTATTCACAGTGCGCTTCCCAGGCGGGAGGAGGTGCGGGCTGCCTTAATTACATTTTGGTAATCTCCTTTTAATGACTTGCCTCCTGCACATCCCCTAGAGGAAAAGGATGACTAGTGCCTACCATACTTAATGAGCTGGAGGATGGTGTATTAACTATTCCTCTTGTTTGTTACTTCCTTTTCCTTCTATTAAAAACAGAACAAAACCTGGGACGAAGCTTCGGGCGTCTTCGGAGGCCCTTGTGTTCTCCTCCCACGGAGCAGACTGGCCACCTCCTTGCAGAGTCATCGGTGGTGCTCTGTGGTTCACAGGAAGCCACCTGAGCTCTGTGGCAGAGGACACGGACCTGCAGTGACCTCCTCCCCAGTGGCAGATGAAGCAGACAACACGCCCCGGCATCCTCCGTCAGCACCGCCACCTGGGCTGCTGGGGTCGCCCACATCAAGGTCTCACTCACACCTCCAGGCCCAAGACGTGCTCCAAGAAGCCCCTCGCTCAGCGTGTCCTCCTGCTAACACGTCTTTTCTTCTTTTATTTTTTTTTTAACCTCCACTCAAGTATTAGCTTCTCGGCAGGGTCTTCCCACATTCCATAGACCAACTTCTTGTTGGTGTTGGGAGCTGTTGAGCTGATTTTCAACTGGTAGTGACCCCATGTGACAGAGTAGAGCTGCCCCATGGGGTTTTCTTGGCTGTAACCTTTACGGGAACAGACCTCTAGGCCTTTATTCCGCTGAGCCGCTGGGTGGGTTCCAGCCACCAACCTTTCAGTTAGCAGCTGAGTGCTTAACTGTTGTGCCACCTGGACTCCTTCAGGCCAACTTAGGAGGCGATTTAATTTGATTCAAAGAGCATTTACTGACGCTGACTGCGCCCTGGGTGTCCAGCCCAGCCCCGTCCAGCCCACTGCCATGGCCTGTCATTGGGCACATTTCTCATCGTCACTCAGCTGGCAGTGACTCCTCAAACCTTCTCACAGGAGTGTTCAGCAAAGTGCCTGAGCTGCAAGGTGGCTGTGAGGAGGAGACCAGGGAGAAGTGATGTCAGGGAAAGCAATAAGGAAATACTGAAAGCTTTGGAAATGCCCACACTCTTGGTCTGGCAGTTCCAGAGAGCCAGCAGAGACACATACACAGTGACTGGTGAGCAAGGACGGCAGGGACAGCACGCAGTCAGGAGGGAGCCGTGCAACCAGACCGTGAGGCTTGGCTTGGGTCCTCCACTCGCGGCCTCTGTCTGACTTGGGCATAGAGCTGCTGTGAGGACTAGAATGGGATCAGACACGTAAAAGCATTAGAACTCTTTGGCACATATTTCTAAGTTCTCAATAAGGTAAGCTATCATCATTATAGGAAACCCTGGTGGCGTAGTGGTTAAGAGCTACGGCTGCTAACCAAAAAGTTGGCAGTTCAAATCTACCAGGCGCTCCTTGGAAACCCTATGGGGCAGTATCATCATTGTAAGGAGCCTTGGTGGCACAATGGTTAAGCACTCGCTGCTACCCGTCCAGATGTGAACCGACCCAGCAGCTCTGCAAGAGAAAGACAAGGCGTAAAGATCACAGCCTTAAAAACCCCATGAGGCAGTTTTACTTTGAATCTACTTGACCGCACCAAACAACAATTGTTGTTGTTGTATCGGGTCTCTATGAGTCGGAATCGACTCAACAGCAACGGGCTTGGTTGGTTTGGTTGTTGTTGTTGCTGTTAGGTGCCCTCAAGTCAGTTCTGACTCATAGCAACCCTACGTACAACAGGAAGAAATGCTGCCTGGTCCTGCACCAGCCTCACAATCCTTGCTATGCTCGACCCCATTATTGCAGCCACTGTGTCAATCCATCTCATTGAGGGTCTTCTTCTTTTTCGCCGACCCTCTACTAGCATGATGTCCTTCCCCAGGGACTGGTTCCTCCTGATAACATGTCCAATGTATGTAAGATGAAGTCTCCCCATCCTCACTTCTAAGGAGCATTCTGGCTGTACTTCTTCCAAGACAGATTTGTTCATTCTGCTGGAAGTCCATGGTATAGTCAATATTCTTTGCCAACACCCTAATTCAAAGGCATCAAGTCTTCTTCCATTTTCCTTATTCATTGCCCAGCTTTCACATGCATATGAGGTGATTGAAAACACCACTGCTTGGGTTTTAACACTCCAAAGAGGTCTCTTGCAGCAGATTTGCCCAATGCAACGCGTCTTTTGATTTCTTGACTGCTACTTCCATGGGTGTTGATTGTGAATCCACATAAAATTAAATCCTTGACAGTTTCGATCTTTTCTCCATTTATCATGATGTTGCTTATTGGTCCAGTTGTGAGGATTTTTGTTTTCTTTATGAAAACAAAAGGCTGTGGTCTTTGATTTTCATCAGTAAGTGCTTCAAGTTCTCCTCACTTCCAGCAAGCAAGGTTGTGTCATCTGCATAACCCAGGTTGTTAATGAGTCTTCCTCCAGCCCTGATGCCCCATTCTTCTTCATATAGTCCAGTTTCTTGGATTATTTGCTCAGCATACAGATTGAATAGGTATGGTGAAAGAATACAACCCTGACGTACACCTTTCCTGATTTTAAATCACACAGTATCTCCTTGTTTTGTTCGAACGACTGTCTCTTGGTCTATATACAGGTTTCTCATGAGCACAATTAAGTGTTCTGGAATTCCCATTCCTCACAATGTTATCCATAATTTGTTATGATCCACACAGTCGAATGCCTTTGCATAGTCAATAAAATCATCATTATAATGCAGAATATTGGAAACCACCTAAAGGTCCAACAATACAGAAGAGGTTAGATGAATTCCGGTGACGCCTGCCCCAGCAGCCCTTCTATTCCCATACTCGTCCCCATTCCATCAGCACAAGCTCAGACACCTGGTCCTTCCTGCAGCGCAGTCTCTCACCTAGAACAGGTAAGTCATCACCATAGAGTCTGTCCACTGCACTTTAAATGCTTCCCCACTCTCAAGCTGCTTCTCATCAGTTCCCTCCCTGGCCACCATGCTGGTCCATGCTCTGGCCCTCGGCTCCACAGTCCCTTCCCACCCAGCAGCACAATGAACCTGCTAAAATGTAAGGGCCCCTTTGTGCCTCATCCTCTCTTGCCTCCCCTGTGTCACCCAGAGGCAAAGCCAAAGTCTTTAAGCCACTTCCAAGAGCCCATTCCCCTGCCCTGCCCTCCCTGACTGGGTCCCCTATGTTCCACACTGAGACCAGAGATGCACTCCCCCACATCCCTGTCTGTGACTACCCCTCCCAAAGACACCACTCAGCTCACTCCCTCGCCTCCATGGGGACTCTGCCCAAATGTCACCTCCTCAGAGAGGCCCTCCCTGACTGCCCCCTCGTGCCCCACAGCACTCACCAGAGTCTGACATAGGATATATTTATCATCTACAATCTATGTTCCCTTGCTAGAACGGAAGCTCCCGGAAGGGGGAGACTAAGCCCAGCAGCACCCAGCTCAATGCAAAGGGCCACACAAGCACTTGTTGATAGAAAGAGTGGATGTCTCTATTCGACAGAGCTGGACACAAGCAAGGAACCCACGTTTTGGAGAAAACGACAAGGTAGATGCCATGAGAGCCTGGCAAGTGGAGGGCAGCTTGCAGAAGAAGACTGGAGGGGACCCCAGAGGAGGAAGCGGCTGGGGGCGGATGGGAAAGCCAAGTCCTCATCTGCACGTCAGCAGGTAGGTGAGCAACACTGACGGCTGGTATTTAAGAAGGGGAAGGTGTCTTACTCAGGGATAAGGAGGCATACAGCTGAAGGCCAGTAAGCAACATCATGATAAACACAAAAGACTGAAGCTGTCAAGGATTTCATTTTACTTGGCTCCACAATTAATGCCCGTGGAAACAGCAGTCAAGAAATCAAATAATGTATTGCACTGGGCAAAACTTTTGCAAAGACCTCTTTAAAGTGTTAAAAAAAAAAAAAAAAAAGATGTCTCTTTGAGGACTAAGGCTTGTCTGACCCGAGCCATGGTGTGTTCAGTCACCACATATGCACGTAAAAGCTGGGCGCTGAGTGAGGTGGACAGAAGAAGAACTGACCCCTCTGAATTGTGGTGTTGGGGAAGAATGCTGACCACACCGCTGACCGCCAGAAGAAAGAACAAGTCTGTCTTGGAAGAAGTACAGCCAGAACGCTCCTTAGAAGCAAGGATGGCGAGACTGCGTTTCACATACTTGGGACGTGCTGTCAGAAGGGATCAGTCCCTGGAGAAGGACATCATGCTTAGTAAAGTAGAGGGAGGGTCACTGAAAAAGAGGCAGACCCTCAACCAGACGGACTGACACAGTGGCTGCAACAATGGGCTCAAACATAGCAATGATTGTGAAGATGGCACAGGACTGGGCAGTGTTTCGTTCTGTCACGCACAGGGTCACTATAACAACAACAACACAGCTGCAGAACCAGAGGAAAAGAGGAAAGTGGTTGCTTTTGGGGAGCGGGACTGGAGGAAAAGAGAGGTGATCGAGGGATCTCTGTTTGTAAATATTTTGCCACAATTCGGCTTTATTTCTAGAGGACATATATACTACCTTGACACAAATAGAACGTGTTTGCTCAAAAAGAGATTTGTACGAGCCCAGAAATTCTCCAACAACCTTCAAATCCAACGGCATCTACAGACTGTCCTCGGCCCCTCCCCAAAGGACATTTGTATAGAAAAAAGAATTGGAGGGAAATAAGCCAAAATGTTAATTAACACTGTCCCTACAGGTGACTCAGCGTCACAGGTTTTAGTATGTTCCAAACCACGTGTAGTGCGCGTATACAACCTCTACAAACATCAGTGCGAAGCAGATGAATCATCAACAGTCAATAATACGGCAATTTCATAGGATTCAACCCAACAGAAGAAAAAATTAAAAAAATAACAATACAAGGGGCTGCTTTCAAGATCAGTAAAATTATTCCTATCCTTTGAGCACAGTTACTTATCTCTTGCAATCTCTCCTAAAGAAAGAACCCAAAATGTGGATACAGGTTTACACACAGAGCGTTCACTGCAGAGTAAGTCGCATTGACAAACGCTGGGGGACAAAGCCAAATTCTTAAAATTAATGGAGTCAACAGCAGGTTACACAGACGTTTGAACTCAGGTTTGGAAAACCTTTAGGTGACATGGCCTGATTTAATGTTAACTGAAAAAAAGCAAGATACAGGATTGTATCTTGATTCAAGATACAATGCTAGAGATACACTGTTATGTACACTATGTAAAAAAAAAAGGCATTAAAACTAGGAGAAAATATCTCCAAGGCAGTGCGGTATAGATAAAGAACAAACTCGAAAGGTGAACCCACCTAACTTGCCTCTCCTTGCTGGGAGGCTTGGCAGTCACCTGACCTCTTGGAGCCTGTTTCATCTGGGATGAGAATGAACACCTTCCTCTGGGAGGGTAACAGCTAAGGAGAAAATGCCTGCGGAGGCCAGGAGCTCAGGAGGTGCTCACTAAACACAGCGTTCCTGTCATCGGATCATCTCTTCGTCATGCGGCTTAGATTATTGTTTTCTTGTTTGTGTTTTCCTGAAATTTCCAACTTTCCCACAATGAAGACGCACTCTTTTTAAAATCAGAAAAAGTATAAGCATTAAAAATAGTGGGAGCCGCCAGAGACACAATGAAAAGACAAGTCACAGGCCAGGAGAAGTTTGCAACTCCCACGACCAACCGTGGACTGGCGTGGCTTTGGGCAACTCGCAGACAACAGAGCCACAACGGTCTACTAACAATCTGACTGCTACCGAGGTGAGCAGCTGTGGCCCGTTGGGAGCTCGCACGCACCACGAGTGTGAGTGTGCGCTGGTCCACCCACTTTGGAGAAAGCTTGGGTAGTATCTGGGGAGGCTGAAATGAGCCCTGGTGGTGCAGTGGTTAAGCACTTGGCTGCTAACTGAAAGGTGGTGGTTTGAACCCACCAGCTGCTCCTAGGGAGAAAGATCTGCTTCCATAAAGATTTCGGCCTTGGAAACTCAATGGGGCAGTTCTACTCCATCCTAGAGAGTTGCTGTGAGTCTGAATCAGCTTGATGGCAACAGGTTTTTTTGGGGTGGGAGGGGGTTCAATATGCATCTGCCCTCTGACTCTGGAATTCCATAAAGAGTAGCTCCTGTGTGCAGGAGCCATGTGCAGGGAGGGGTCCCCTCCCGATTGGTTTGTGATGGAGAAAACTGCGAACAACCTAAACGTTCACCAGCAGGAGGCGGATAACCAAATGGTGGTGTTCAATAGAATATGTTCATTTAACAGACTCTTTTTATAGCAGCTTATGTGAGTGAACTAAAGCCAGTATTAACACGGATAAATCTTAAATACATAATGTAGGGTAAGGACAACATTCAATATAGCACCATTTATATAAAGTTTTAAAATATGCAACATAAGAGTCTATATTGTTTACAAACGTCCATCTAAATGGCAGGAGAAGGAGCCCTGGTGGCGCAGTGGTTAAGCGCTAGACTGCTAACTGAAAGGCTGGCAGTTTGAACTCATCAGCTGCTCCATGGGAGAAAGATGTGGCAGTCTGCTTCGGTAAAGATTACAGCCTTGGAAACCCTATGAAGCAGTTTTACTCTGTCCCATAGGGTCGCTATAAGTTGGAATCAATTAAATGGCAATGGGTTAAATGGCAAGATGAAAAAAGTCGTAACCCCAGAGGAGGCCACACAGCATAGGGTCCAGGAGCCTGAATCGGGAGCCAGACCTCCTGGGTTTGCAAACCTACCTACCACTCAGCAGCTGAGTGGCTGTGGGCAGGTTACCTAACGTCTCTGTGCCTCTGTGTGCTCATCTACGAGATGAAACTAATAAGGGCACGGACCTAACAAAAGGACCAGCTGAGCTCCTAGGTTCTGCTGTTGTCAGTTGCTCTTGAGTCGTTTCTGACTCCTGGCGACCCCAGACCTGAACAGCCCTGAACAGGGTTTTCAAGGCTGGGACCTTTCAAAAGCAGATTGTCAGACCTGTCTTCTGAGGCACCTTTGGGTGGGTTCAAACTGCCAACCTTTCGACTAGTAGCCGAGTGCTTAACTGTTTGTGCCACCCAGGGGCTCCTGAGTTCACAGAGACGAAGGTCTAAGGCCAGGGCTTGGCACACAGAAAGGACTACAGAGCGTGCGCTCTTCTTATCCTCCTGACCAGCCTCAGAACCTTGAAAACGTTCCTGCCGTTTGCCCTAGTAATTCCACGTCTAAGACTTTATGCTATATAAATCAACAAAGCTATACGAACTTGTTAGGTGCCATGGGGTCGGCTCCGATTCACAGCGACCCTGTGTATGACAGAAGGAAACACTGCCCGCAGGAAGCGCGAACTTAGGAGGTTCCTTATAGCGTCACACAGAAACGCTTGCAACGGGGCCTGCGTCCACCCATGGTGGGGGGTTAAATCCAGACTCGTGCAAGTCTGTGGTGATTTAGCTGTTGCCTTATTTTTGAATTTTCCACGAGTTTATCTTTGTCTCCCCTCCGCGAAGGCAGTGAGCGTGGCCCTGGTGCGTCCTCTCACTCAGCTCAGTGCCCTGCACGGAGTGGTGGTCAGAGAAGCAGAGGCGGCTGGACCTAGACTGTCACTGTTGATAATGATGTTGGTCCATGTGCATTACGAGATCGAGGAACAACCTAAGAATAAACAACCTGTGCAGCCAGAGAGACTGTCTTAGGGAGGAACGAGACATCCAGCCTCCTCCAGGAAGTCCTCCCTGACTTCCTCCAGGGCCCTTCCTCCTGCTGAACATGCCTCTGCTGCCAGAGTGTACTCTCTCCACTTTTGCCTCTACCCTCTGCTTTGGACTCCTTGTACCTGATACCTGGCTCGGGGTCTGTCACATCGTGGGCTGCACTTTTCTGGATGTAAGATCATCTTCTAGAATCTAGGATTCTTTAGCACGTTAAAGCAGCCAGACAAAAACAAGCCCCCAAACTTCTTTGCAATGAAAACAAAATAAATTTACAACTTTCCAATAAAGGATACATATTTACCTTCTAATACCCTATGTGGAATGTACACTAACTTTCCATTTAGAAGGAGCTCATTATAGGAGGTGACTGCCAATTTATCCATTTTTCCAAAAAAAAATTTTTTTTGCGGGGTTCCTTTTTCAAAAAGAGAGGCTTATGTGTTGGAGACATCCTTACCTCCTCGAGGAAACAGTTGAAGTTCTGGAGAAAATATTTCCAATTTATATAGGGGGTTAGATGAAGTCTTAATTTTCTCAAAAAATAGTGATACTGGTTATCTGACAGTTTGTAACAGAAATCCTTCAGAACTTGTCCAAATTCCGTGGCCTTCACAAACCCAGTGTCCTCCTTGTCCAATTCAGAAAAGGTCTAGAAGGAAGAAGAAGAAAGATGAACGCAGAGGCCAATGCCAAGGGAATATTTAAAAGCTATTTTCCTTTTTAAGTACCTTTTCTTACTAAATATAATTGAGATAAGCTGCATGAAAGTCCTTTGCAAATTCCGAATTACTAAATAAATGCACCGTTCTTGAAGGACTCTCCAGGTCCAGTCACTGTGGAGTCGATTCCGACTCATGGCGACCCCTTGTGTGTCAGAGTAGAAGTAGATTGCCAGGCCTTTCTTCTGAGAAGTGTCTGGGTGGACTCGAACTGCCAACCTTTTGGTTAACTGCTTACCACCCAGGGACTCCACTGAAGGACAAGGACACGGAAGCTCTGTACACAGGATAAGAGCTTTCGTGTTGCAGAGAAAATTCACAGTAACCTCTCCTACTTGAATACAGTGGGAGAGAAGGGTGAAGAGGCTCTGGCACCACGACTGGCCGCAGGAGCCCATTATGTGATGTAAGCCCCAGACCCCTCTGGTGACCACCTTTTATAGAGGAGAAGGGAGTCTCCAAGAAAGGCCTCTGGACCATTAAATTGTGGCTCCTTAAAACATCAATTACCTGTAGCAGCAGGCAGCTCCTGGCTCAGGGGGCAATCCCACAAGACATAGAGGAGGAACCTGGCTTTCTAAGGGGCTGGAGGCACAGGTCACCGGACACCCCCACCCCGACCCCAAGCATGCACACCGAGGCTGCTGGCCTTTCTGGACCGTCGACCAGAGCCTGTGTGGCCTTGTATTATGAGGGGCTGGGGAAGACTCCGCTGCCCCACGCCGGAGCTGGAGGGGCAGACAGCTTGAGCCCATGACAGTAGTCAAACTGAAAAAGTGCAAAAAATGTGCTATAAAAAGAAAGCACAGTTTTTTCCATCTGTCGAAACAAAATCATTCATTTTTATTGGACTTGGAAATCTGTATCAAGTCTGTATCAAAGATTAAGCTCTCTTTTTAATTTTAAGTAAGAATTCCGTGTACTTGCCAGTTCCCTGAGGTTACCTGTCATTCAGGGCTAATCAGGCACACCCCCAGGGCCCATGGGGTGATGACATATCTACAACCAAGTTAACCTTAGAAGGCTCTGCAGCTCCCAGTCTTTATCCACCTCCCCTAGCGGTACCCCAAGGCCACTGTGTTAGGTGGAGAGAACCCTGGCTGGCAGGTGGGAATTGGTCTTTGGACCTTGGCTCTTTCGCCTACCACAAACCCTTAGGTTCACTGAGCTTCACCTTCTTTGCTGTAAAAAGATGGACTTAATAGCCCAAGAGGTTGTAGCAAGCTTGACTAAGTCAGCCTGAAAATGCAGCTCCCCAGATCCCTGGCACATAGCACATGTTGGCAAATATTAAGGAGAAGGGTAATAATATAAGCGACCGGTTAGCCGAGTGTCCACGTGATGCTTAACAGCCTTCAGAGGGGTCTCGGGTCCAGCAGTTTCTGGCCACAAGGGTCTGGAGTCCAGCAGTCTCGGTCATAAGGGTCTTGGGTCCAGCAGTGGCTGATCGCAAGGGTCTCGAGTCCAGGAGTCTCTGGCCACAAAGGTCTGGGGTCCTGCTATCTCCAGTCCTGAGTGTCTGGGGTCCAGCAGTCTCAGCAATAAGGATCTGGGGTCCAGCAGTCTCCAGCCACCAGGGTCTCAGGTCCAGCAGGCTCTGTCCACAGTCCTGCACTTCCCCGGGTTGGCGTGATCATCTGTGCGTAAAGCCAGCCGGCCGAGCCCCACGGCCCACGGAAGGCTCCAATGCGAAGAGGCTTTTCGTGTTGTTAGCTGCTGTTGAGCAGGTTCTCACTCATGGTGACCTCACGTATAACAGAACAAAACAGTGCCCAGTCCTGTGCCATCTTCGTGATCATCGCTATGCTGGAGTCCACTGCTTTGGCTGTTGGGCCACTCCGTCTCATCGAGGGTTTCTCTCATTTTTGTCGGCCTCCTACTTTACCAAACGAGATATCCTTCTCTAGTGATGGGTCTTTCCTGATGACCTGTCCATACTGAGCAATATTTTGTTGTTATTCATGAGTTTTTGTTGGCTAATTTTTGGAGGTAGATTGCCAGGCCTTTCTTCCTAGTCTGTTTTAGTCTGGAAGCACTGCTAAAAACCTGTCCACCATGGGTGACCCTGCCGGTATTTGAAATACTAAGTGGCACAGGTTTCAACATCACAGCAACAGGCAAACCACTGCAGTGCAACCATCTTCTATAAAACGTTACATGAAAGTGAGGTGGTGGTGTCATTTCTGAAACAAGATGCAGGGGAGACATCTCTCCAAGGATCTACAGAAATGTGTGCACGTCTGACTTCTTCACCGTCTTCTCCGATGTCAATCCTTAAACGTCATCAGCTGTTCTCCTCGCTGCCCTCCAGGCCCGCTTCCACACCCTGGCCCAGAGAGTCTTCCTCTCTTGCTTAAGGCCACCAACAGTTGCTTACTGCCTACGGGACCCTTCTCAAAAGTGAGAGCCATGGTTCTTCTCGAAGTTCCCAAGGACCTCTGTTTGAGAAACAGCCCATCCTGATACTGTTATGTGGCGTCACTTCAGGTTAGAAGGGGGCAAAGCCACCCTGCAAACGGACATGTCTGGCCTGCACAGTGTTTTCGAAAAATCTGAACTATGAGCTGACACTTAAAAAATCAGGAGGCTTCATAGCTTCTCATGAAAAAATAATAAGGGCCTGCGTTTCATCTCAGCAACAATTGGCCAGAGCGGAAAAGAAGTTGCCCTTCAGACAGGCCTCTGCCCTCTGGCCTGCCTTGGCCTCCTCCTGGCCCTGTTCATCGTTCACGTTATGCCTGGTCCCTTGTAGGCCTTTCAGCTTGCAATAATCCCTACCAGGTGACCCCTGGGGCCAGTGCAATCGTAAGCACAAGCTAGGGTGTTGAAATGTGAGGCACTATTACCCATGGTTTTCCAGATGGCCTGCAATGTGCTTACACTAATTTTCCTTTAGGTAATTGTGAAAATGAGGATGTAAACATCTCCACTCAGCTTTTACAGGAAAAGTGCGTTCGGTCAGCCATACCTTCCACAAAGCCTGATGGGAGGAGTCGACGACCTCCTGGACCTTCTTCAGCATCTCCTCTGGACGCAGCGCTGCAAAATTGATGGGTTTGCTCTCTTCCTTCTCAATTGTCGAAGGTCTTGCTGGCCTGCTGCCATCTACTGCTTTCAAGAAGTCAAGGTAATTGACAGAATTATCCTGCCAGCTGACTCCCCAGCTTAGGCGATGTCCCAAAAGAAAGAAAAGAATATCAATACAAAAAACTCTATTACTTATTCACTCTACAAACAGTTGCCAAACACAGGGCAGTGTGGGGGATATGAACGAGCTGAAGCCACTATTTCTTGCCCTGCAGGTGTTTACATACAAATTAGGTATCAAATTAGAGAGGGGCACACGAATACTGCAGTATAAGGAAACAAGGCAAGGGCCATAAGAGGTGAGCATGCAGGGTCACTGCTGGCTGGAGGGACCACAGTCTGCCCTGCATGAGAGGTGAGCGTGCAGGGTCACTGCTGGCTGGAGGGACCACAGTCTGCCCTGCCCGAAGATCTGGAAATTGAAGGCTGGATAACAGGGCTCACAGCTTTGGGGATCACAAGGGTGGTAAGGGGCTGCCTGGTTCTATGACTGGGGCCAATGAAGGTGCTTCAGCAGGAATGTGACATGTGCAGAGCAGGAGATGCATGTGAAAGCTGGGCAATGAGTAAGGAAGACTGAAGAAGAACTGATGCCTCTGGGTTGTGGTGTTGGTAAAGAATATTGAATATACCACGGACTGCCAAAAGAACGAACAAATCTGTCTTGGAAGAAGTACAACCGGAATGCTCCTTGGAAGGAAGGATGGTGAGACTGCATCTTACATACTTTGGACATGTTGTCAGGAGGGATCAGTCCCTGGAGGACAACATGCTTGGTGAAGCAGAGGGTCAGTGAAAAAGTGGAAGATCCCCAACTAGATGGATGCACACAGTGGCTGCAATAACGGGCTCGAGCATAACAACGATTGTGAGGATGGCGCAGGACCGGGCAGTGTTTCGTTCTGTTATGCATAGTGTCGCTATGAGTTGGAACCGACTTGACAGCTCCCAACAACAACAACAAAATGGGGAGATAAATCTGGCAGCGGCATCCAAGATGGTCTGGAGGTGAGACTGGGGGCAAGGGCTGGGCAGCTCGGAAGCAAGGAGCGTGGACAGAACGCTTCTGTGGTCTTCGAAGCCTTAGTGAATGAGGGTCTGGATTTAAGAAATGGCAGCAGAATTGGAAAGGGAGGGAAACATGTCAAAGATAGCAAAAAGGATCAGTGAAACTGGGTAAAATACACACTAAATTCTTTTTAAAGAATGGTGGAAACCAAGTTGCAGAAGATATTTTTACAAAACCTATTTGGAGTCCCTGGGTGGCATGATGGGTTAAATGCTTGACAACTTTCGGAAAGTTTGGCGGTTCGAACCCACCCAGGGGTGCCTTGGAAGACAGCACTGATGATCGGTTCCAAAAGGTCACCGCCTTGGAAACCCTACGGAGCAGTCCCACTCTGCACACATGGGGTCGCCGTGAGTCAGAACCGACTCCACGGCAACTAACAATGACAAACGATATAGCTATACAGGTATCTAATAATTCCTTAAATAAAAACCCCATTGGGATATTTAACCCAGTGAGGATATATGTCCACACAGAAACAGAAACTCCTTCCGCCCCGGACCGTGACATGGAAGAAAATATTTTTACATTCTAAAAGGATATAAAAGTGAGATAAAATCCAAAACTTTTGCAAGAACGGACAGCGTATTTATTAAACACATAAAATAATTCAAAAATAAAGTTCAATTGCATTTAAAGTTCATATCTTTGTAATTTCAACACCTAGACTTTCTTTCGGCAAGATTGAGTGAAAGTGCCAAAGAAGAACAGCTTGAAAAGTTGGTGAGCCGGATGAAGATGTTTCCAGTGACTCAGATATCTGCTTCTAAAGAAAACGAGCCAAGGACTGTGCTTTTCCGACCCACAGCTGCAGAGCAGCCTTCCACAGCCCCCACGCCGAGCTGGCTAATATGTTAGAGACATAGAGGAAAAGGATAATCAACCCTATTTCAGCAGCAGGATAAATTGCCAACTTGGTATTAAAATTTAGTAATAAAATCAAATACATATGCTAATCTCCCCAGTATTATTTAGAAAAGTCTATTTTGGATCTAGAAAAGGAATAATCTCCATGTAATTACAAACAACAGAGATGTTCATCATCAAGAGGTCTTTGAGAAGAAACAAGCAACTGAGCAATGGATCCTTATTAAGGTTTCAATCCGTAAGAAAGTTGATCAGCCCCATTGAAAGGTGGACTACAAAAATTCCACAGCCCTTTTGTTGCTTACAAAAGTATCAAGTCTAACTACCTTTTAGCAAGATTCTCTAATAAGCATTTAGTTAGTTATTTATCTGGTGCTATTTTCCCATGATTTATTCATTGAATGCACATGAATTCTTGCTTGGCTGGAAATAAATTTAGTGAGAAGAAACTTTGTTTAAGGAAAAAGGGGCATTTGAGGAGGAAATGGCCCTCCCTTTCTCTATATGCTCAGACACAGAGAGAGAGAGAGAGAGAGAGAAAGAGAGCCATTGGACTTCTTGCAGCTCAAATGCAATGGGGGAATGTCTTCAAAATTTTGAGGGAAAATGATTTTCTCCCTAAGACTCTACAGTCAATCAAGCTAGCTGTCTAAGGGAAAATAAAAAAATTTTCAGACAAATGAGGACTCGGAAAACTTACTTCCCATCCACCCTTTCTTAGGGAGTTACTTCGGGAAGTACTCCAGCAAAATAAGAATGTAAACTAAGAAATAATAAGGGGAATAGTAGAGATAGCTCAGGATGGTCTTGGGGTGGCAGACCTAGAACAAGAGAATGGCGGTTGGGCTCTAGGATAGAGGAAGCCAGAAGAAAAAATTCAACAGAATAGGAAGTGGGATGGAATGCTGGAGGAAATGAGGGTTGGACCATGTTGAACTTTACATAAGCCTTGTGCTCCTGAAAAACAACAGTGGTTAAAGAAATCGCCCCACCCACTGTGTTCCTGGAAACAGCTTATTGCAAAGAGCCACCCTTTCCCGTATGACTTAGATAAGATTCATAAATGGCCCCTCGGTTTACCTATCACAAGACCAGACACAGACATTGCAAATTCACATTCTTTATCTCATAAATGATTAGTTGAACTCTCTGTACCAATCTGGACAAAATACTTGCTAGGTTTACTTGACCAAACTTCGGTTAATTTTTTTTTTTTTCCTTTCCCTAAGTCCTCCAAGTCCCTCAAATCAGCCTGAGCAGGCATTGCAATGTAGGGCAACTCCTCCTTAATGGCCCCGCAGACATTTCCTGCTCAAACTGTCTGATTACACTATCCACTACCCACTCATTCCATTCCCCTGTCCTGGTTCTTTCTAGCATTGCTTACTCTTCCCTATAAAAGAAAAACCCTTTTCTGCTTCACCTTTGAGATGCTTGTGAGTCTCATGGTTGGAGCGTTTTCTATGCAGTAATTCCTTTCCCCCACTGCAATCATCTTTTCAGAGGACGTCTCTCCTTATGTAAGTACGGATTTGTTTTATTTGACAAGGTAAAATAAAGGCAAATCATTTAAGAAAAAACAGAAAAGGATATAAAACTCTAGGAAACAAATACAAACCTATCCAACGAAGGCATAGTATAAATACGAAGCAAACTTGAAATGTGGTATGATTTTCAGTGACTGATGAAATCTACGAAAGAGAATCTATTTGACATTAAGGCTAGTGGCTCAAGGATAGTGCCCCTGAGAAGAAAAGCTACTTTTCATTCATTACCTGGACACCAAATAATAATTACATAGTCATAACAATGAAATGCTGTTTAATGGTTGTCAAGTTTTAGAATCAACCTATGGAGTGATGTCATGCAAGATGGCAGAGAAGGAAGTTCTAGGGGTTGTTCCTACCACCAAAACAACTATGAACTGTTAAAAAAAAAAAAAAAAAAGCAGCAAAGATAAACGATTTCAGAACTCTGGAACCTGACCGAACACTGAGAACAACCAGGGGAGTGCCTGATGAAGGGAGAAGCTGCTGGTCTCAGGTAAGAGAGCGGGAGGCGCGAATTAGCTGCCATCATCCATCCGTTCCTCAGGCCTGCTGTGGCAATGGAGATAGCAGCCTGTGTTCCTGGAGGGGCTGGCTGGTGGTAGGAAAAGCAGTAAGGGCCTTCTCCTCAGGGAATTTGGGGCTGTGCATTTTGGTTGATCTGGTGGTTCCCTGAGGGATGGCAGCAGATGCTTGCCATGGTTTTGGTTCTCTCAGGCTGCAGCAGATTCTCTGGTGGCATTTATCAGAATATTTAAAGAAATAGAAAACCAGTTTTTTTCCTTTTTGGAGTCAGACATTTAGGGAAATCTTTGTCTGATCAGTGCTGACTAGAGAGAGAACGGAACAGAAAATTTAGGGACAACACACAACAAGGAAAATGCACTTTGGAAAATAGTTTGGAAAAGTTACCAAACAGATGGCTAAAGCCCTCGACAAGCAATCAGCAATCCCTGAGGAGGGAGCAAATCTGATTTCCAGTTACCACATTATAATACGCAAAATGTCCAGTTCTCAACAAAAAAATTTACAAAGCACACAAAGAAATAGGAAAGTATGATCCATTCACAGGAAAAAAAAAGAATTTGACAGAAATCATCCCTGAGGAAGCCCAGGCATTGGAATTCCTAGTCAAAAGCATTAAATCTACTGTCTTAAATATGCTCAATGATTTAAAGGGAACTACCAGTGAAAGACTAAAGGAATCCAAAAGAACAATCCATGAACAAATAGGGATTGCCACAGAAGAGACAAAGTATAAAAAGAAACCAAATAGAAATTCTGGGGCTGAAAAGTACAACAGATGAAATTAAAAAATTCTTGGGGTTTTCTATTAGTCTCTTAGGGCTGCTGTAACAAAATGCCACAAAGTGGGTGGCTTTATGATCAGACAGTTATTGTCTCACAGTTCTGGACGCAATAAGTCTGAATTCGAGGTGTCAGCAAGGCTATATTCTCTCTGCAGGGGAAGATTCCTTCCTGTCTCTCTCAGCTCCTGGTAGCCCCAGGTATTCCTTGGCTTGTAGATGCATCTTCACATGGTTACTGTTCCTCCCTGTCTCTCTCACATGAACTCCAAAAGCAATTAATTATAACAACATTATTTATATTAGATTATGACTCATCCTACTTTGGTAATGATCTCATGTTGACTGATAACATCTCCCAAGAACCAATTTTCAAACAAGGTCATGTTCATAGGTACTGGGGCTTAGGAGTTAAACATATCTTTTTGGGGACACCATTCAATCTATTTCAGGTTCAGTTGCACATTTGCGTAGGTAGAGGAAAAAAATCAGTAAGTTTGAAAATAATGTAATTGAAATTATCTAGTTTGAGAAGCAGAAAGAAAAAAGAATGAAGAAAAATGAACAGTGCATAAGAGACCTTGGGGACATCATCAAGCAGACCAACATATGTATTATGGGCAAGGCCAGATGAAGGCGTGTGGGAGCCCTAAACACTGATAATCTGTGGTGTCCCCTCCTCTGCTTACTCACACATCCAAATGCGATATGTGAGTTATATATATACGTGGACATATGCTTGTGTGTCTTAGCTATTTATGATGGGACTTCTTTTTAATTGTGACTGTAATATTAGTGATTGAATACAAAAGTGGCATATGCCATTTTAGGAGAATGAGATGAACTGGATTATAAGATTTTTAGTGAGGATGTAAGGTACCAAGATTTTTACTATATACCATGTTTTCTACAAAAACCATACTAAACGTATTCTACAACAAAGAAAATGAGTCAGTGAACTTAGCTGTTTCAACGATCAATGTAAAATTCTGTTGCTCTCCCGCAATGAAAAACTGACTTCACCAATTTTGCTTTACACAGCTCATACTTCAGTTTCTATGCTTGTTTCATAGTAAATGACATAATTATAAATGAAAAGATGTCATAAAAGAAAATTTAATGTGTCCTGTCTCCCTGGCATCTATGGATCTTTGCTTTGGACAACTGGTGCCCTTATTTTGTTGATGCCCTAAGTACATGCTTATCTTGCTTACTGGGTAATCTGTCCCTGATTATGGGAGTCCCAGAAGAAGAGAGAGAGAGAGCAGGCAGAAACAACATATGAAGGAATAATGGCCAAAATTTTTCCATATTTCGTGCAAGACATGGATAAGAACACACCCAAGAAGCTCAATGAATTTTTGGGATGCAGTGAAAGCAGTACTAGGAGGGGAATTTATAGCAGCAAATGCCTGCTTTAAAAAAAGAAGATCGATCTCAAATACGTAACCTAATTGTATACCTTAAGGGACTGGAAAAAGGAGAGCAAACTAAAACCAAAGGTAGCAGAAAGAAGGAAATAACGAAGATTAGAGAGGGCGTAAACAAAATAGAGAGCAGAAAAACAAAAGAATGAACAAACCTGTTTTGGGAGAAGTACAGCCAGAATGCTCCTTAGAAGCAAGGATGGTGAGACTATGTCTCACATACTCTGGACATGTTATCAGGAGGGATCAGTCCCTGGAGAGGGGACATCATGCTTGGTAGAGAGTCAGTGAAAAAGAGGAAGACCCTCAATGAGATGGATTGACACAGTGGCTACAAGAATGGGCTCAGGAATAACAACGATTGTGAGGATGGCGCAGAACCGGGCAGTGTTTCATTCTGTTGTACATAGGGTTGCTATGAGTTGGAACCAACTTGACGGCACCTAACAAGAAGAAGAGTTTGTTTTTTGGGGAGAAGATCAGCAAAATTGATAAAAGTTTAGGTAGACTGACAAAGAGAAAATGAGGGAAGACACAAATTACTAAAATCAGAAATGAAAGTGGGAACATTACTACTGATTTTATAGAAATAAAAAGTAGTATAAGAAGATTCTATGAATAATTTTACACCAATAAATTTGATAACCTAGATGAAATGGACAAATTCCTAGAAACATACAAACTACCAAAAATGTCTCAAGATGAAATAGAAAATCTGAATGGACCTATGACAAGGGGATTAAATCAGTGATCAAAAACCTTCCAACAAAGAAAAGGCCAGAGCCAGACGGTTTCCTTGGTGAATTATACCAGCCATTTAAAGAAGCCCCCACAAGTCTGTCAGTTTGTTGTACTGTGGAGAGGGTTGTGTGCTGCTGTGATGCTAGAAGCTATGCTACCGGTATTCAGGTACCAGCAGGGTCACCCATGGTAGACGGATTTCAGCTGAGCTTCCAGACTAAGACAGTTTAGGAAGAAGAACCTGTCAGACTACTCCTGCAAAGCATTAGCCAGTGAAAACCTTACGAATAGCAGCGGAACATTGTCTGATACAGTGCTGGAAGATGAGCCCCTCAGGTTGGAAGGCACTCAAAAGATGACTGGGGGAGAGCTGCCTCCTCAAAGCAGAGTTGACCTTAACGACGTGGATGGAGTAAAGCTTTTGGGACCTTCATTTGCTGATGTGGCATGACTCAAAATGAGAACAGCTGCAAGCATCCATTAATAATCAGAACTTGGAATGTATGAAGTATAAATCTAGGAAAATTGGAAATTGTCAATAATGAAATGGAATGCATAAAGATTGATACCCTAGGCATTAGTGAGCTGAAATGGACTCGTATTGGCCATTTTGAATCGGACAACCATATGGTCTACTATGCTGAGAATGACAACTTGAAGTGGAATGGTGTCGCATTCATTATCAAAAAGAACATTTCAAGATCTATCCTGAAGTACAATGCTGTCTGTGATAGGATAATATCCATACACCTACAAGGAAGACCAGTTAATACGACTATTATTCAAATTTACCCACCAACCACTAAGGCCAAAGATGAAGAAATTGAAGATTTTTACCAACTTCTGCAGCCTGAAATTGATCAAACATGCAATCAGGATACACTGATAATTACCGGTGATTGGAATGCAAAAGCTGGAAACAAAGAAGGATCAGAATATGGCCTTGGTAATAGAAAAGATGTTGGAGATCACATGATAGAATTTTGCAAGACCAACGACGTCTTCATTGCAAATACATTTTTTCACCAACATAAACGGTGACTATACACATGGACCTCACCAGATAGAATACATAGGAATCAAATTGACTACATCTGTGGAAGGAGACAATGGGAAAGCTCAATACCATCAGTCAGAACAAGGCCAAGGGCTGCCTGTGGAACAGACCATCAATTGCTCGTATGCAAGTTCAAGCTGAAACTGAAGAAAATTAGAACAAGTCCATGAGAGACAAAGTATGATCTACCTACTCAAATATTCCACCTGAATTTAGAGAGCATCTCAAGAATAGATTTGATTCATTAAATACAAATGACCAAAGACCAGACGAGTTATGGAATGACATCAAGGACATCATACATGAAGAAAGCAAGAGGTCACTGAAAAGACAGGAAAGAAAGAAAAGACCAAAACGGATGTCAGAAGAGACTCTGCAACTTGCTTTTGAACATCAAGTAGCTAAAGCAAAAGGAAAAAATGATGAAATAAAAGAACTGAACAGAAGATTTGAAAGGAAGGCTCGAGAAGACAAAGTAAAGTATTATAATGACATGTGCAAAGACCTGAAGATAGAAAACCAAAAGGGAAGAACACGCTTAGCATTTCTCAAGCTGAAAGAACTGAAGAAAAAATTAAAACCTTGAGTTGCAATAGTGAAGAATTCTACGGGGAAAATATTGAACAACGCAGGAAGCATCAAAAGAAGATGGAAGGAATACACAAAGTCATTATACCAAAAAGAATTAGTCCATGTTCAACCATTTCAAGAGGTGGCATGTGATCAGGAACTGACGGTACTGAAGGAAGAAGTCCAAGCTGCTCTGAAGGCACTGGTGAAAAACAAGGCTCCAGGAATTGACAGAATACCAATTGCGATGTTTTGACAAATGGATGCAGTGCTGGAAGTGCTCACTTGTCTACGCCAAGAAATATGGAAGACAACTACCAGGCCAACCAACTAGAAGAAATTCATATTTATGCCTATTCCCAAGAAAGTTGATCAACTGAATGCAGAAATTATTGAACAATATCACTAATAGCACACGTAAGTAAAATTTTGCTGAAGATCATTCAAAAGTGGCTGCAGCAGTATATCAACAGGGAACTGCAAGAAATTCAGGCTGGATTCGGAATAGGACGTGGAACCAGGGATATCACTGCTGATGTCAGATGGATCTTGGCTGAAAGCCGAGAATACCAGAGAGATGTTTACCTGTGTTTTACTGACTATGCAAAGGCATTTGACTGTGTGGATCATAACAAATTATGGATAACACTGTGAAGAACGGGTATTCCAGAACACTTAATTGTGCTCATGAGGCAACTGCACATAGATCAAAAGGCAGTTGTGTGGACAAACAAGGGGATACTGGGTGGTTTAAAGTCAGGAAAGGTGTGCATCAGGGTTGTATCCTTTCAGCATACCTACTCAATCTGTATGCTGAACAAATAATGTGAGAAGCTGGACTATACGAAGAAGAACAGGGCATCAAGATTAGAGGAAGACTTATTAACAACCTGCTTTATGCAGATGACACAACCTTTCTTGCTGAAAGTGAAAAGGACTTGAAGCATTTATTAATGAAGATCAAAGACACAGCCTTAAGTATGGATTGCACCTCAACGTAAAGAAAACCAAAATCCGCACAACTGGACCAATAAGCAACATCACGTTCAACAGAGAAAAGATCGAAGTTGTCAAGAATTTCATTTTACTTGGATCCACAATCAATACCCACAGAAGCAGCAGTCAAGAGATCAAAAGACACACTACATTGGGCAAATCTTCTGCAAAAGACCTTTTTAAAGTATTGAAAAGCAAAGATGTCACCTTGAAAATTAAGGTGTGCCTGACCCAAGCCATAGTATTTTCTATCGCATCACATGCATGCGAAAGCTGGACAATGAATAGGGAAGACCCAAGAAGAACTGATGCCTCTGAACAGCGGTGTTCAGGAAGAATACTGAATATACCAGGGACTGCCAAAAAGAACGGACAAAACTGTCTTGGAAGAGTACAACCAGAATGCAAGGATGCAAGGATAGCAAGACTACATCTTACATACTTTGGACATGTTGTCAGGAGAGATCAGTCCCTGGAGAAGGACATAATGCTTGGTAAAGTACAGGGTCAATGAAAAAGAGGGAGACCTTCAACGAGATGTATTGACACATGGCTGCAACCATGGGTTCAAGCATAAGAACAATTGTGGGCATGGCACAGGACGGGGCACTGTTTCATTCTGTTGTACACAGGGTTGCTATGAGTCGGAACCGACTAAACGGCACCTAACAACAACAACATTTAAAGAAGAATTAACATCAAGTCTCAAGCTTTTCCAAAAAATAGAAAAGGACAGAACACTTCCTTACTCATGCTATGAGGCCAGCATTATCCTGATTTCAAAGTCTGACAGAGACACTGTATAACAAAGAAATAAACTATAGGCCAACATGCATTATGAATACAGATGCAAAAATCCTGACAAAATACTAGCAGACTTAATTCATCAGCATACACCATGATCAAATGTGATTTATCCCCAGAATACAAGAGTGATTCAACATACAAAAGCCAATCAATGTAGTACAATGTATTAATAGAATAAAGGAAAATAACCCACATGAACATCTTAATTGATGCAGAAAGAGTATTTGACAAAATCCAACACCCCTTCATGACAAAAACACTCAATAAACTAGAATAGAGGGGAACTTCCTCAACATGATAAAGGCCATATAGGAAAAATCCACAGCCAACACACTCAATGGTGAAAGACTGAAAACTTTTCCCGTAAGATCAAGAGCAAGTCAAGGATGACCACTTTGGGGCCGCTTCTACTCAACATGGTATTGGAAGTTCTAGCCAGAGCAACTGGACAAGAAAAAGAAGTAAAAGACCCAAACTGAAAAGGAGAAGTAAAACTGTCTGTTTGCAGATGTCAAGATCTTATATATAGGAAACCAAATGAATCCACGGAAAAGCTATTAGAGCTAAAAACCAAATTTAGCAAAGTTGTAGGATACAAAATCAGCACATGAAAATCTGCTGTATTTCTATAGAGTAGCAATGAGCAATTCCAAAAGGAAATTAAGAAAAACAATTCCATTTACAAAAACACCAAAAATAACAAAATAGGGATAAATTTAACCAACAAGGTCAAAGACTTGTACACTAAAAACTACAAAACATTGCTGAAAGAAATTAAAGAACTAATAAATGGAAACGCATCCTGTGTGCATGTGTATGGTCAACTGATTTTTTTGTGTGTGGTAAATGTAACAAAATATTTGACTTTGCAACATCTTCACATGTGCAGTTCAGTGACGTAATTATGCTCCCCGTGCTGTCCAACCAGGACTCTTATCCATTCCCAAGTTGTACCATCACCCTTAAGAGAAGCTCAGTGTCCCCTCAGCACTGAGCCTTCTTTACCCCCTCTCTCCCGATCACCTTTATAATCACTGATAAGCTTTCGTCTCTATACACTTGTCTATTCTAGATTATCTCATATATAAGTGGGATCATACAATATTTGTCCTTTTGTGACTGACATATTTTACTCAGCATAATGCTTTCAAGATTCATGCATGTTGAAGCATGCATCAAGACTTCATTTCTCTTTAGGGCAGAGTAATAGTCCATTGTGTGAACATACCACATTTTCTTTATCTACCTCTCTATGGACGGACACTTGTTTTCACTTTTTGGCTACTGTGAATATTGTAGTGAATAGTGCTGCAATGAACATTGGTGTACAAGTGTTTGGTGGTCAATGGAATTTGACAAGGGTGCGAAGAATATGCAACGGGGAAAGGACATTCTCTTCAACAAACGGTGCTGGGGCAAGTAGATATCCACGTACAAAAGAATGAGACTGGGTCCTTACCTTACATTGTTGACACTACACACAAAAATTAACTCAAAATGGACCAAAGACCTAGAACTAAAAAACTATTAGAAGAAAACAGAGGGGAAAGTTTCATGACCTTAGATTTGACAATGGATTCCTAACTATGACACCAAAAGCACAGGCAACAAAAAATACATAAATTGGATTTCATCAAAACTGAAAACTTTTATACATCAAAGGACACTATAAAGAGAATGAAAAGACAACCCACAGAATGGGAGAAAATAACTGAAAATCATATGTCTGATAAAGGTTTAATATCCACAATATATAAAGAACTCATTTTTATTTGGATCCACAAAGCCCATGGGAGCAGCATTCAAAGAACCTCAGAGAACACCAAGCAGGATAAATATCAAAAAACTCACACCTGGCATATCATATTCAAACTTCAGAAAAAACAAAGACGAAGAAAAAATCTTGAAAGAAGCAAAGGAAGAAAACACCTACAGAAGACCAAGGATAAGAATTGCATCAGACTTCTCATTAGAAACCATGTAAGAAAAGAGTAGACTAAATTATTTAAAGTGTTAAAAGAATAAAAACTACCAAGCTAGGATTCTATACCCAGTGAAATTATCCTTCAAAAGTGAAGGAGAAATAAAGACTTTCTCAGACAAACAAAAACTGGAGGAATTCATCACCATCAGACATGCCCTGTGAAAAATGTTAAAAGGTCTTCAGAGAGGAGGGAAATGATATAGTTCAGAAACTCAGATCTACATAAAGAAATGAAGGGCATCAGAGGAGGAATAAATGAAGGTGAAATAAAATATTTTATTTTTCTTATTCCTAATTGATCTAATATCTAGTAGATTATTATTTGCTCAAGATAACAACAGCAATAATGTATTGGGGCAATTATAGCATATGGATAAGTGAAATGAAAGGGACAGAAGGGAGGAACTGGGAATACGCTTATATTGTACCTGAAAGTAGACGCAGACTAGATGTAAACACACACAGTCACGTGCCACCTAACGTCCATTCAGGCAACATCCGACCACATACACATCTGTGGTCCTGTAAGGTTTTTTTTTAAAAGGGAAAGCAGCTCTCCTTTTGTTTATCATTTTCCCCTAATGGTTTTAAAGACATCAAACCCAGGCTCCTGCAGCACTGGGCCACACGTGGTATACAGGCAGGTGAGGCAGAGGACATGGCTCTGGGTGTGGGCTCTTGGGCTTTGTCCAGTGGGCAGGTGGGCAGTGGCAGCGGGGACTGCAGGGCCCAGGCTGCTCCTGCTCCTCAGGCCATGGAATAGCAGGTGGGGTTGGGCGCACTCCACTCCCTTCTCACTTGCTTCCTCTCACTCCACACCCTCTCAGCCATGGCTGCTGCCGCTGCCTGTCCCTCCAACCTCCACCACCTGGCAAGGAGAACAACAGGAAGTGGGCTCCCATAAGGTTTAATATAATAGGCTTTATAGGGGTTGGTTTGTAACTATGGGTTGTATGTAAGTCAGATGTTCATAACCTGGGGACTGCCTGTATGTAATATGGTGTTCACCAACATCCGAATCACATAACATCCTATTTCACAGAATGTATTGTGGATGTTAAGTGACAGCTGACTGTATTGCAAACTTTAGGGCAACCACTAAAATACTGGAAAAAAGAAAGAAAAGGAGAGGGTGTTAATATCCTCACCTCACAGAGTGAGGGACAAAGCTTTATGTACTCAGTCCCAGAATATTTAACCAAACCCATCACAGTGGAGTCAATTCTGACCCATAGTGACCCTATAGGACAGAGCAGGGCTGCCCCATAGAGTTTCCAAGGAGCAGCTGGTAGATTCAAACTGCCAACTTTCTTAGTTAGCAGTCACAGCTCTTAATCACTGAGCCACCAGGGCTCCATGAATATCTAACCAGCACAGCTAAATTGTACTTCAAGGTGGAAACTGTGTATAACAGGGCTTAGAGGAGCAAGCAATGAACTTGAAGTTACTTCAGCTCAAAAGTCCATGAGGGCAAGACTTCCAGTTCAATAAAGTGGTTTGAAAACATGTCTTGCTCTGTTCCCACTCAAATCCCTTCTAAAAAGACAGAAAGGGAAGTTCTAAAAAAAAAAAATAATATTTTTGGTGAGAATGTATACAGCAAAATCCAGCTCCCATTCCACAGTTTCTAGACATAATGGTCAGTGACACTGGTTGCATTCTTCACATCCTGTCAACATTCTCATTTCTGTTCTAGTTGTTTCCACTCCCATTGACTTAAACTCTCTGCCCTCCAACCTCCTCATCTACGCTTTGAGATTGCTGTTGACCATCTGGTCTTATATAATTTTTTTTTTTTTAAAGAATGCAATACTCAGGGGGTGACAATCTTTAGTTTTTGAGCTAAACTGTTACTTAGTTTAAAGGTGACTTCAGGGGATAGTTACAATTCAGGGATTGAAGAGTAACTCCGGGCCAAAGTCAGGGACTCCTCCAGCCTCAATAGGTCCAGTAAGTCTGGATTCTTTAAGAATTTGAAGTTCTGTTCCACATTTTTTCCACTTTCTATCAGGAGCCATCTACTGTGTCCCTGATCAGAACGTTCAGTAGTGGTAGCCGGGCACCATCTAGTTCTTCTGGTCTCACGGTGGAGGAGGCAGTGGTTTATGGAGACAATTAGTCCTGAAGTCCAGTTCTTCTCTGCTTCTTGGGTTTCCTTCTTTTTCAGAAAACGAAGTTTTTTTAAAGAAAGTTTTCAAAAGGTATGAAACAGTGGTTCTCAAGGTAGGGTGCTTTAGTCCAGCAGTATCAGCATCAGCTTCACCTTGAACCTTGTTAGAAATGCACACTCTCAGGCCCCACCCTGGGCCCACTGAGTTAGAAACTCTGGGGGTGGAGCCCAGCAATGCCAGTGATTCCGATGCTCGCAGGGGTTTGAGGACCATGGGCATAGACCACAAGGAACTAAGGAAGTCAAAGGAGACAAGAGCTGCTGGAAATTTGATGGGTGAATGATAACCGTTGCATCAGATTCAAGAAATCACTTCCTGAATCCATCAGAGGGAATGTAGAAAAGTAACCTGACACACCCTGCACACGCCCTCAAAGGCACTGGCAGTGGTGGCACCAGCTACAGGAAGTAGGGATGAGGGTGGGGTTAAAACAGAAGGGCTGGTTAAAAATATGTGTGGGAAGCAATTAGACCCTACACCGCTCCCCAAACTCCACCCCAACAGAATGCCTGGAGGTATGTTCTCCGGTGAGGGTAAAAGAGTGTTTCTGAACTGGAGGCATCTGTCCTGGCTCAAGGTAGGGTTTCTTTTTTTTTTTTTTCTTAATGACAAGAGGGGGATTAAGTGTAAGTTCACATACTGACTCTAATAATTTCCTATGGCTGTTGTAAATACCACAAACATGGTGGCTTCGAACAACACCCATTTATTCCCTTACAGTGTTGGATACCAAGAGTCTGAAATCAGGTTCACTGAGCCACAGTTGAGATGTAAGTAGGCCATGCTCCCTCCAGAGGCTCTAGGGAGATTTTGTTCTTTGCCTCTTCTAGTTTCTGGTAGCTGTAGGTGTCACCGGGCTTGTGGCTGCATCACTCTCACATCTACCTCTGTGAGCAGGGTGCCTTCTCCTCTTTTGCGTGAAATCTTCATCTGCCTTCCCTTTATAAGGATCCCTGTGATTACATTTATGGCTCACGCGGCTAGTCCAGGATGATCCCCATCCCAATAAATCTGTCTCGGAGGAAGTACTTCCAGAATGCCCCTACAAGCGAGGGTGGCGAGACTGGGTCTCGCTTACTTTGAACATGTCATCAGGAGGAACCAATCACTGGAGAAGGACATTATGCTTGGTAAAGAAGAGGGTTAGTGAAAAAGAGGGAGGATCTCAATGAGATGGACTGGCACTGTGGCTGCAACAATGGGGTCAAACATAGCAACGACTATGAGGATGGCGCAGGACCGGGCAACGTTTTGTTCTGTTGTACACAAGTTTGCTACGAGTTGGAACTGACTTGATGGCACCTAATAGCAACAACAATACCCTTCACTGAAAAACATCTGCAAAGACCCTTTTTCTATAGAAGATACCATTCACAAGTTTCAGAGATTAGGACCTGGATATCTTTGGGGGCCATTATTCAGTCTGTCCTACCACATGGACTGTTGAAACTTCCAGCCTTCTTCTCCCAGTCAGCTCCCAGAGTGCTGGCAAGAGAAAACCAGAACAGTCTTCTCTGGTAGGGCTGCCATATTTAGCAAAAAAATCTACAGAGGCACCCAGTGAAATTCAAGTTTGAGATAAACAACGCTGTTTTCTTCTGTTGTACAAATGGTTGCTATGAGTCAGAATCGACTTGACAGCACCTAACAACAACAACAGTTTTTTTTGTATGTAAGTATGTCCCATGCAACATCTGGCACATACTTACACTAAAAATATGCATTGTTTATCTGAAATTCAAATTTAAGGGGGCATCATGTATTTTATACGGCAACTGTATCCTCTGGAAATCTGACCAGTCCACAAGAAAAGTTTGAAAGGGAAACTGCCTGCCAAGTGACTGAACATCTTGGACAGAGTCAACAAACTGGCCCTATCTCTGCTGCGCTTCTCAGCACCCCATTCTTAATGTACGCATGTTTTTGAGGAAAGCATCTAATAAAAAAGGTAGTAGAGACCTTTTGATTAGCATCCATAGCCCATAACCACCACACCACCAGGGCTCCAAATGCTGCATAGGAAAGGAAAAGTAGTTGGTTAGTCATAATAATGTAAACTCTGAATATTGATCAAATCGAAATAAAGATGCAGTGATCCCACAAGACCCGAAGAACTGGATGGTGCCTGGCTACCACTACTGAACATTTAGATCAAGGATTCTGTAGAAGAATCCTGATCAAGACGGGGAAAATGAGGAACAGAATTTCAAATTCCCACAGAATCCAGACTTTCTGGAGCCACTGAGGCAGGATGACTGCCCGAAATTATCACTCTGAGGAAATCTTTAAATCTTGAACCAAAACCATCCCCTGAAGTCATCTTTGAACCAAACAATAGCTTAGCCTAATTAGAAAAGCACGTCTGCATTAAGCGTTATACTCTTCTAGAGAATGATCTATAGCTATATGTGATCAAATCGACAACAGCAACTCAAAAGGGCAGATGGGAAGCTTAGGGGGCGGTGAGTTTGTGTTAATGGTGATGAAGTAGTTTAGTAAAGGTTGTCGAGAAAGGTGATACACCTTGAAGAATATAACCAATGTCATTTAGAACATCTAATTGTACGTGTAGAAATTGTTGAAGTGGTGTATGTTTTGTGTATATTTGAACACACACACACAGAAGATGCAGTGATCCCGGGAGCACATGGAGACAAGTTTGCATCTGTTTCCATGGGTGGTGGAGGCCAAGGGGCGGGTGTGGGTGCTAAGTGATGAGTGACAAAGAGTTAAAACTGTCTTCTTAGCAGGAAGTCATAGACACTGCCTCCAAGTGAAAAACTAAGAAGTAGCAGTGTAAGCTTGTCACTTAGAAATGGGGAGTTCAATACCAAGAGACACCAGTTACAAGAGTTGGAAGCTGTTGAGTGCGGGGACAGGGGAGCAAGGGCATTAACAGGGCAGGGGCTGCGGTTTCTAGTCTCATAGAAAACGTCAGGCTCCTGACAAACTGCACGAATAGCACGAATCAAAGAGAAACTAGATTGAAAAAATGCTGCTGCTACCACCACCGACTGCTGTGACAGAGATCACGATAGAGGGTCCCAGACAGAGCTGGAGAAAAAGGTAGAACAAGATTCTAACTCAAAAAGAAAGACTAGACTTGCTGGCCAGACAGAGACTGGAGAAACCCTGAGAGTACGGCCCCCGGACAGCCTTTCAGCTCAGTAATCAGGTCACCCCTGAGGTTCACCCTTCAGCCAAAGAGTGAACAGGCCCATGGGAAAAAGCAAGACTAAAGGGGTGCACCGGCCCTGGGGCAGGGACTGGAAGGCAGGAGGGGACAGGAAAGCTGGTAATAGGGAAGCCAGGGTTGAGAAGGGAGAGTGTGGACATGTCGTGGGGTTGTTAACCAATGTCATACAACAATGTGTGCACTGTTTGATGAGAAACTAGTTTGTTCTGTAAAGCTTCATCTAAAGTACAGTTAAAAGGCACACATGCAAACACACACACACGCACGCACACACACGCACACACGCACACACACATGCACACACATACACACTGCTGCTGCTGCTGCTTAGACGGAGCAGCGAAAGCTGGGCATCTGTCAAGTTGCTTTTCTCTTTTTGCTTTTGGCTGGCTCAAACCCACCACCATGTAGCCCGGCAAAAGGGAACACGTGGAGGCTATTTCAATGTCACGAGACTGTTCGAGAGGCCATACAGTAAGAAACAAAAGCAACTTCCCAACACATTTTTTTTTCGTACTGCGAGGGAAACGTATTTGTTGTTACCATTGGGTCGACTGCGACTCATGGCGACCCTGTGTGTGCAGAGCAGAACTGTTCCACAGGGGTTTCGAGGCTGTGACCTTTTGGGAACAGATCACCAGGCCTTACTGCTGAGGCATCTCTGGGTGGGTTTGAACTGCCAACCTTTTGGTTAGAAGCTGAGCGCTTAACATTTGCACCACCCAGGGACTCCCGAGAAACACTGAACGCAGTTAAAGGAACCTGTTTAGAAGCTCGGTCAGCTCTGCCTCTTTAAGAGAGCATCCGCATTCTCCCAGCGCCTTCTGCAGCTTGCTCAGGGGCACGCGGCCAGTTTTAGATTTGTCTAGGTCGGTGAGTGCTTTGCTGATCTCTTGAAAACGATCCTTAAGCTTGTCCCTGAAAGAGAGTACATTTCAGACACATGCTGAAGTCAGGAAAACAAGATTATTTCTTTAGGGCAAGTGTTTCATGAGCATTCTAATGCGACGACTTGACGCTTCATCTAAGAACTAATTTTGAAGACGTTTTGCAGTCTCTGTGTAGCGTTTACATTAAAAGGTATCCCAGAAAAAATAATAAGTCGGTGTCATTACCATTTTATTATTATTATCATTAGCAAAAGCACATTAGAGAAACGACAGCCGTGCCTGGTTACTAGAATTGGTGCTTTAAAAACGGAACCGTGAATGTAAAAGTGAAGGGGTATTAGAGATGTGTGAAATCCACGTTTGCTCTCTCCATAAGTCCTTGTTGAGTCCCTGTCACGTGCCAGGTACTGCTCTAGGTGCTGGGACACATCGGTGGATCACACAGGCATGCGTTCCAGCTGTAGAAGACCTTCCCGTCCAGTGGGGGCAAGACAAACCGTGAACAGAAGATATAAGTACATTGTACAATGGGTTGCTATTAGCTCCCGTCAAATTGGCCCCTGACTCATGGCGACCCATGCACAACGGAATAAAATGCTGCCTAGTCCTGGGCCATCCCCATGATTGGTTGCAGGTTGGACCATTGTGACCCATATGGTTTTCACTGGCTGATTTTCAGAAACAGATCACCAGGCCTTTCTTCCTACTCTTAGCCTGAAAGTTCCGCTGAAACTTGCTCAGCATCACAGCCGCGCTCAAGGCACCACTGACGGATGGTGGCGGGACTTGAGGTGTACTTGCTGGGACTTGAGCCAGGTCTTCCTCATGGAAGGTGAGAATTCTACCACTGAACTACCACCGCTCCCACAGCAGGTTAGTAGGTGATGAGAAGAGCCAGTGAGTTACAGGGTTGGGAATGCCTGAAGAGGAAGCGACTGCAGTTCTAAGTAAGTCTAAGTAGGTTGCATTGGGAAGGTGACACTGGAGCAGAGACTGGCAGATGAAGAAGTGAGCCAGGCAGATACTCAGGGGAGGAGCTTTCTGGTGGCCCGGTGGACAGCCAGCACCGAGGCCCTGAGGCAGCAGGGCAGGGATGCAGCAAGTGAGGAGACGGGAAGGCACAGGTCCTACCCGTGCTAGCTGTAGGGGTCCAGCTTGCTTTTATCAGGTCGATTTTTGCCCAGGAGCTCTTGTCATAAGGAAGACAGAAGAAGAACTGATGCGATCAAATTGTGAGGCTGGCGAAGAACACTGAATATACTGGACTGCCAAAGGGATGGACCAAACTCTCCTAGAAGAAATGCCACCAGAATCCCCTGAGGATGCGAGGACGGTGAGACTTCAGCTGGTTTAGTTTGGACACATCATCGAGAAAGGCCAATCAATAGAAAAGGTCATCGTGTTTGGTCCAGGAGAGGGTCAGTGAAAATGAAGAAAACCCTCAATAAGACGGACTGACACGATAGCCAAAGCAGTGGACTCAAGTGTACCAAGGACCACGAGGGGGTGCAGGACGGGGCACGTTCCGTCACATGTAAGTTCACCAGGGGTCAGAGCCAGCTCAGCAGCAACTAACAGCCGTATTCTGAAGAAGCACAGCCACCGTTCCGCGTGCCCCAGTGACAAACCAAGAGCTGTTATCTTCTTCACATACATGCTCACATTCGACCTTCTCGACCCCTGCCCGGGGGCATCGCCATTCCCATTTTATAGACGGGAACAAGGCGGTGCCCGGACCCAGCGCAGAGCAGGAGACGACTCTGTCCCTCGAGGCAGGAAGACAGCACGGGAGGCCGGAGCTGTGGCCCCTGGCTGCGGGCTGACTCTCCTACGGAACTCATCTGAGTCTCTATGATGCAGCTTTTCAGTCAGAATGTTCTTCCCTGACTTTGAAAAAAGTCAAAAGGATAAAAGTGGTGGAAGATTTTTAAGAATAAATAGCCTTGCACTTGAGCCGTGGTAGAATGATATAAACTTCATCACTTCATCTTACCCCAGTCTCTAAAAATGCTTTCCTAATGAGCAGTGAATAACGCGTTGGTCCAATGGGCGCAGACGTGGACTTGGCTTTGAAGTGATCACTCAGGGAAAAGAACGTGAATTCTAAAAACTAACTCTTTGGAGGAAATGGTCTAATTGTGGGAGAGGACGGTGCCTTGGTCTCTCTGGTAAAAATAATGCGCAGGAACAGAAAATGCAGAAATTCAGAAGAGGTGGAATTGAGTGGGAATACTGAGGGTGGGGAGGAGGAATGGCATTTACTTTGAAGCTCCATGAACGATCTAACCCCTTTTCTTCTAAACCCACTGCGTCAAGTCGATTCTGACTCATAGTGACCCTGTAGGACAGGGGAGAACTCCCCGTAGGGTTTCGCAGGCTGTAATCTTTACGGGAGTGGGCTGCCACATCTTCCTCCCAAGGAGTGGCTGGTGGGTTTGAACCGCAGACCTTTCAGTTAGCAGCCAAGCATTTAACCACTACGCCACCAGGGTGCCTCTCCTGTTTCTTCTCAGCCACTAATTTGGAATTGGCTCACTGGCATGTGGCACCTAATACAGAGGAGCCACATTAATTGTCCCGCGCACAGACACCAATGGCAGCCACATTTTGGATTCCCTTACAGGTGTACGTTCAATGCACTCCCATGTTACAAAATGATGACTCGTCATCGCGACTATTAAATTCCACTTAATTCTTCAAAATGAAAGCAAATGAAGATGCGGGAAAAAAAATCAAAACATTTTCAAGATACATATTTTTAGAAAATCGAGGCACTCAGCATTTTTTTGGACGGGTTTCTCGGCAGTAATTAGTTTGCGTGCAGAGTAAATATGTGCACAGAGTAAATGAGGGTTTGGACCACGGATCACGACGCACTGCCAAGCAGAAGCTGAAGAACCAGGCTGCTGCTGCTCCCGGTCCATGTCCAGGTCCCAATGTGGACAAGGGACGGGGCTTCCCAGGCCCCCGCACTGCTGAAAAGCCCCAGAGCACTGCTGGTTTTGCCTGTGCAACTCTCAACTGGCATTTTAGCCAGGCCCTTGCTTATGGGGTCAGTTCACAATTGCCCTTCCGATTCTGAATCTTCAACTCAGGGCAGAAAAGAGTAAGGCATTGGAAGCCCTGGTGGCGTAGTGGTTAAGTGCTACAGCCGCTAACCAAAGGGTCAAATCTGCCAGGCGCTCCTTGGAAACTCTATGGGGCAGTTCTACTCTGCCCTATAAAGTCGCTATAAGTCAGAATTAACCCGATGGCACTGGGTTTGGTTTTTTGATGGAAAGCAGATATTTTAAAAAAAGAATTTTTCTTAATTTTTAAAATGTATTTAAGCCAAAACAAACAAAACCAAACCTGTTGCTGTCGAATTGATTCTGACACATGGTGACCCCACGTGCGTCAGAGCAGAATTGCTCCGTAGCGTTTTCTTGGCTGTGATCTTTACAGAGGCAGATTGCCAGGCTTTCTTCCGAGGTACCACTTGGTATGTTGGAACCACCAGCCTTTGGTTAGTAGTTGAGCTCAAGCCATTTGCATCACCTAGGGACCTAAAATGTACTTGTTGTTGTTGGGAACTGTCAAGTTGATTTTGACTCACAGTGATCCCACGTGACAGAGGAGAACTACCCCATAGGGTTTCTTTACGGGAGCAGATGGCCAGGTCTTTTCTCCAGTAGAGCCCCCAGGTGGGTTCGAACCACTCACCTTTTGGTTAGCCATTGTGCCACCAGGGCTCCTTAAAATGTATTTGGGGTACTCCAAACAAAATAAACTTCCTTAGAGGCAAATATAAAACGGTAGTCACTTTAATCTCCAGTCTTACCAGTGTCTTGGTATAAACGAGGAGATAAAAAACCATGCGAACATGTCGTATCTGGAAGACCCACTGACACCCATAATTTAAAAGTGGCCATCCTGCAGGCAAAGTGACTCGATGGTTTTACCAGCCGACGGCTTTGAATAAGCATCGGTGGGTGCTGCATTTTCATGAAATCAGGCTGGTCTTCTGCGGTCTGTGAGGGGGATGTGGCCAAGGGGATCGGGAGAGTACGGATTAGCTACCTGGGCTGGTGATCTGAGGCACACGGGGTTCTTCCAGGCACAGACCAACGCTCACACGACAAATGGGAACAGAGGAGGAGGCGAAGGTGACGTAAGGGAGTCAAGGATGGGAGCTGTCTCTCCGGGAGCCTCTCCGGGATCCCTGTTGCTCAGAGTGGCAGGAGAGAGTGAGGGGAAGACACGGCTGGGTAATGGGCCGACCCCGTCTGGTAAGGGTGGATTCCACTTTCTCATTAGGTTTACGGCACATGTGATTTACACAGGCTTGCGTATATCTTTACTTTCAGCTTTACAAATGCAATCCTCTGCCGTCAGGCTTTGTAATGTGATGGTTTCAGGCAGGTTCAGGGGGTACTTCAGCTGCTTTCTCTAAAATCCCATTTAGCCACTAAGTTCCATCTCGGTGTCCTTGGAGATCTCATTTCCTCTGGGGAGTCATTCATTCACTGACTCATTCATCCATGCATTCATTCATCTAGGTGCCAGTCCAGGTGATGGAGACAGAGAGCTGGGCCTGCAGGTGGATAGGTGTCTGCAGCCTGGAGTGAGGCCAGGGCCCTCAGGTGATGGGAGCTGGACTGCAGGTGACGCTGAGGACTGAGCTTGATGGTTCTTTGATGCTCAAGAAAATCTGTCCCATTGCTTAGTGGTCACATCATATGCAGATTTTTTTTCCTATGCTGTACATTTTTTAAAAAGTTATGACATTAATATCTATTGCCAACTTTGAAAATAATCACACACAGTCCACCTTCCAAAGACAAGCCATTACCTTTTGCACGGCATCTTCCAGTCCTTGTGTTCCTGTCTATGCATGTGACATAGTTCCAAGTGTGGAACACAGACCAGTCAGATCCTCCCCTCCAGTTAACCTTTTATTACAGACATTGTCCAAGTTTTCCACAGTCTTCAGGATAATAATGTTAATTAAAAAAAAACAAAAACAAAACCCATTGTTGTCGAGTCATAGCGACCCTAGAGGACCGAGCAGAACTGTCCCATAGACTTCCCAAGGACTGCCCGGTGGGTTCAAACTGCCATCCTTCTGGTTAGCAGCCACAGATAGCACTTAACCACTATACCACCAGGGTTTCCATAATGTTAAAAGGTATATCACATCTCATATTCTTTTGGACCACACTTTTCTAAACCAGTGCACCAATGTGGGATTAGAAGGTGTTCCTTTTGTCGTCGTTGAAAGCCCACTGAAAATCATACCTTCCAGGTGCTAAGCTCTGGCCTCTTCTGAATTGTTTCTTGGGGATAAGTCCCCGAAGTAGAAGCACCGAGGTAAAGATTATGTCTGCTCATTCATTCAGTCATTTAGCAAATATCTACTGGGTATTGCTAACTGAAAGGTCAGTGGTTCGAACCTACCAGCCCTCTGCCAGAGAAAGATGTGGCAGTCTGCTTCCGTAAAGATTTACAGCCTTGGAAGCCCTATGGGGGCAGTTCTACCCTGTTCAATAGGGTCACTATGAGTCGAAATCGACTTGACAGCAACTGGTTTGGTTTGGTTATTAGGCATCAGGCACTGCCCTGGTAGTAGGGCCTCAGTGGTAGAGAAGACAGACCTGTCTCATGGAGCTTGCATCCTAGTTGCATTCCAGGGGAGGGATCAGACAATATGCAGTAACCAAAGAAAAAGAAACAAAACATGAGAGAATGAGGACATGAGTGTGGCTGGCTTTCTAACTACTTTACCTTTCTTGGGGCTTAGTGCAAATCTCTAGATTCTACGGCAGGAAAGGGGTATCACAGGCTCACGGTAGCTTTGCCAGCACTGGGAGGCACCACTTTAAAACAACTTGTGCCATAGAACAGATTATGGTCCACTACCACCTGTCCGTTTGTGTACTGTGGTGGCTTAGGTGTTGCTGTGATGCTGGAAGCTATGCCACCAGTATGTCAAATACTGTCAGGGCCACCCATGGTAGACAGGTTTCAGTGGAGCTTCCAGACTAAGACAGACTAGGAAGAAAGGCCTTGCAATCTGCTTCCAAAAATAAGCCAATGGAAAACCTATGGATCACAACAGAACATGGTATGATATAGTGCTGCAAGATGAGCCCCCCTAGGTTGGAAAAAAAAAAGGCACTCAAAATACACAGTGGCCACAACAATGGACTCGAGCATACCAGTGATCATGTGGATGGTGCAGGACCAGGCAGTGTTGTGTTCTATTGTACCTAGGGTGGCCATGAGCCAGTGTCAACTCGACAGCAGCTAACAATAATAATTACAAACTCACCTGATGGCCCTCTCTGTGTTTTGCTGCAGCTCTTTGATCTCTTCTTGTACCTGCTGCGGCTTAGTGAAATGACCCATGAAGTTGAAATAATCCTCTGCGTAGGGCCGGTGCATGGCTGGCGAATAGTTAATACCCAATTTCTGTAAAAATTCTTGGTAGGTGATGTGCCCTCTTCCCTCGGTGTCGTACCTTTAAAAACAAAAAGGGCTCCCATCAGCGGCCAGCAGGGGGTGTTGGTGCTGGGGCTTTTGACACTTCCTGCACCCCTTGGAGCCCCGAGTGGCACAGTGGTTAAGAGCTCGGCTGCTAACCAAAAGGTTGGCAGTTCGAATCCACCAGCCGCTAAGGTCTCTATGAGTAGGAACCAACTTGACGGCAGAGGGTTTGGTTCTTTTTTTTTTTTTTTGGTTTTGCCTGACTTGTGAAGAGCTCACTCTAGCACTTCCCCACCTAAAGCGCGCTCTGTGGGCCAGCCTCACCTGGGAGAGCATGGAATGCAGATTCTCAGGCCTGACCCCAGACCTGGTCAGAGGCTGCATTTTACGAAGACCTGCACCCAGGTGGGAAACCCTGGTGGTGTAGTGGTTAAGAGCTATGCCTGCTAACCAAAACATCGGCAGTTCGAATCCACCAGGTGCTCCTTAGAAACCCTATAACCCAGTGCTGTCAAATCGATTCCGACTCATAGCGACCCTAAATCCTATAGGGCAGTTCTATTCTGTCCTATAGGGTCACCATGAGTCAGAATTGACTCAATGGCAACCGATTTGGTTTTTGGTTTGCACCCAGGTGACTCAGAGCCACATTCGAGGTGGAAAAACACGGCTCTAACCAACAGAATGACCCCTTTGTATGGGGCCTCCCCAAGACAGAGCGGCCGGATCCATTCACCTGGCTCTGTGCTGGAAACGGAGTCGTGACTGTAGAAAACGAAAACCAACCATCCGTTCACTCCATGGTTTTCATTGGGCACCCCAATGTACAAGCAGCTACGCTAAGGTTTAGAGGAAAACCCTTCCCAAAGTATATTTAGTCTGAACGCTCGAATAAGTGAACGCCGCTGGATTCCATGATGGTAAAATTCCCCGTTTTCTCTTTGAAGAGATGCCAATTACACACGTTGAACAAGGGAGGCTAGTGAGGAAAACAAGCTAAGAATTCTGCTCTGTGCCTTCTATGTCAGTTCCATTATTGAGATTTGTCTGAATTATAATTCATTAAAAAAAGGCATAATGGAGGGTTTTTATCTTCCAACATTGTTCAACTAGAATAGAATGACTTCAGTAAAATTCTTAAGCCAAATTGCCAATTTATTTTGAAGAAAAAAAAAATGTACTTTTACAGACAGATCCTGGTCCTGATCTAATCGATGAAAACGGCGTTTGCAGATGGCATTTTTCCCCAGATGAACTCAGAGCTACCAGAAAACGAGACTATTTTTAAACAATTCTGCAAGTGTGATTCTTCTGCCCTGATGTTGTTTGGGGATTTGCCGGGCTGCTCAAAAGAGCAAACGGGTTCCGTTGTGACACGAGCTCTCCTCTGATGCTTCGCTGGGGAGACCCTTAGGGGCGCTCAGATCCCCACGGCCGCCTGGACACACTGAGCCCTTTGCGACCATTTCAAGAGAATAGCAGCGAAGGCAGCATATTGTCTTCAAGAGCTGGGGTGTCGGGGAGGAGAGGAGGACAGGAGGATGGGAGTGCTAGGGTCTGCAGCAGAGAGGAAGGCGGGAGGATGGGAGTGCTAGGGTCTGCAGAGGGGAGGAGGGCGGGAGGATGGGAGTGCTAGGGTCTGCAGAGGGGAGGAGGGCGGGAGGATGGGAGTGCTAGGGTCTGCAGAGGAGGGCGTGAGGATGGGAGTGCTAGAGTCTGCAGAGGGGAGGAGGACGGGAGGATGGGAGTGCTAGGGTCTGCAGAGGAGAGGAGGGCGGGAGGATGGGAGTGCTAGGGTCTGCAGAGGGGAGGAGGACGGGAGGATGGGAGTGCTAGGGACTGCAGAGGAGAGGAGGGCGGGAGGATGGGAGTGCTAGGGTCTGCAGAGGGGAGGAGGACGGGAGGATGGGAGTGCTAGGGTCTGCAGAGGGGAGGAGGACGGGAGGATGGGAGTGCTAGGGTCTGCAGAGGGGAGGAGGGCGGGAGGATGGGAGTGCTAGGGTCTGCAGGGGGTTCTGGCTGTTCTGCCACCACTCATCCTTCCCAAGGCACGTGGGCCTCTACCCCAGGAGCCTGCGGGAGCCCAGAGGCCTCTCCTTTCCCACCCGCCACTGCTCCTTTTCCTTATGGGCCACCCTGCTGGCTTCCTCCCGCCTGGTTGAGCATCTAGGCCTGTTTTGAACACTGGAAAAAAAAACACCCAGGTGCTGTAGAGTCAAGTCCAACTCCTGGCAGCTCCACGTGTATCCCTGTGGAATTGTGCTCCATGGGGCTTTCAATGGCTGATTTTTCGGATGTAGATTGCCAGGCCTTTCTTCCAAGGCACCTATGGGTGGACTTGAACTGCCAGCCTTTCAGTTAGCAGCTGAGTGTGTTAACCGTTTGCACCATCCAGGGACTTTTAACATGGGCGCCATCACAAAAGGTAAGGACGTTCCTCTCTGGCGATTTCTTCCCCTATATTGAGAGGCAGTATCGCAGAGTGAACCCTGGAAAACACCAGCTCAGTGGTGTGGGGAGCGTGGGAAGGTACTGCCCACTGGGGGCTCGGCATCCTTCTCTCTTCAGACTGCGGTGAGGACCAAAGGGATTCACAGGCGGCAGGTCTCAGCACAGCACCCTGCACTGCTGCTGTAGCTACTCGCACTTACCAAACCCCATAAGACCTTTTCAAACCAAAAAAAAAGCCGAACCCATTGCCGTTGAGTTGATTCTGACTCCCACGGGGCCTATAGGATGGAACAGAACTGCCACATAGGGTTTCCAAGGAGCAGCTGGTGGATTCGAATTGCCAACTTCTTGGTCAGCAGCCAAGCTCTTAAGACTTCGCCACCAGGACTCCTAAATCTTTCCAGGTATCTGTGATGAGTACCCAAAAAATTGTTGTTGTTATTGTTGTTAGGCGCCACAGAGTCCATTCCAACTCGCAGCCGCCCTGTGTATTATGGAACAAAACACTGCCCGGTCCTGCGCCATGTTCACAATCCTTGCTATGCTTGGGCCCATTGTTGCAGCCACTGTGTCACTCCATTTCGTTGAGGGTCTTCCTCTTTTTCACTCACTTACTTTACCAAGCATGATGTCTTTCTCCAGGGACTGATCTCTCCTGACAACATTTTCAGAGTATGTGAGACGAAGTCTCGCCATCATCGCTTCTAAGGAGCTTTCTGGCTGTACTTCTTGCCAGACAGATTTGTTCGTTCTTTTGGTAGTCCATGCTATATTCAATATTCTTTGCCACGCCATAATTCAATTCTTTTTTGGTTTTCCTTATTCATTGTCCAGCTTCCACATGCATATGAGGCAACTGAAAACACCGTGGCTCGGGTCAGGTGCAGCTTAGTCTCTAAAGTGACATCTATGCTTTTAACACTCTAAAGAGGTCTTTTGCAGCAGATTTGCCCAATGCAATGCATCGTTTGATTTCTTAACTGCTGTTTACAGCGGTATTGATTGTTGATCCAAGTAAAATGAAATCCTTGACAACTTCAATCTGTGCTCCGTTTATCATGATGTGGCTTATTGGTCCAGTTGTGAGGATTTTTGTTTTCTTTATGTTGAGGTGTAATCCATACTGAAGGCTGTGGTCTTTGATCTTCATCAGTAACTGCTTCAAGCCCTCTTCACTTTCAGCAAACAAGGTTGTGTCATCTGCGTATCGCAGGTTTTTGAGTCTTCCCTCCAATCCTGATGCCCGTTCTTCTTTGTACAGTCCAGTTGCTAAGATTACTTGCTCAGCATACAGATTGAGTAAGCATGGTGAAAGGACCCTGATGCACACCTTTCCTGATTTTAAACCATGCAGCATCCCCTTGTTTTGCTTGAACAACCGCCTCTTGGTCTAAGTACAGGTTCTGTATGGGCACAATTAAGTGTTCCGGAATTCCCATTCTTTGAAATGCTATCCATAATTTATTATGATCCACACAGTCGAACGCCTTTGCATGGCCAATAAAAAAAAGATGCAACTCTAGTCACGATACCCCTGGATATAGCTCCCCACTGGCTCTCCATTCTCAGAAGAGGGTTCCTCAAGCCCGGCCCCTGGACCATCCACTGACAAACAAGCCCTGGGTAGCAGTGTACCGCTTTAGGAAACCTCTTTCTTCTCCAAAGCTGAAAATAATTCCACTTCCCTGAGGATTCCTCTAGGGCACGGTGAGGATGACGGGCTAACGTAGGTAGGGACTAAGAACAGGGCCTGGTACACAGTAAGAGCATCCGAGTGTTCGCTGCTGCTATTTGCACCCAGAGGCTCCACCCCATCCTAGCTTGTGCTCCAGCTCTTTAGCCCAAGTCTTAGCTCCCTTACTAGACGGCAGGTTTCTCGAAGAGACAAAAAAAAAAAAAGCCAGTTGCCTTGGAGTCCGCGCTGACTCCTGGCGACCCCGTGTGTATCAGAGTAGAACTGTGCTCCATGACGTTTTCAGCGGCTAATTTTCTTGGAAGTAGATCACCAGTCCTTTCTTCTGAGGTGCCTCTTAGTGAATTCGAACTTCCAGCCTTTTAGTTCGTAGCTGAGCGCTTAAACATCTGCACCACCCAGAGACACCACGCCTTATTCATCTTTACGATCCACCTCCCTGTGCCCAGCCACGTGCCTTGCCTTGCCCACCCACATCTGCTGAGCTAACAAATGTGAAGTGAGTCTATCTCGAAGGAAGCACTGCCATCCCGGTGATATGCTCGAGAGACTCCCAAAGGCAAACTCTAAATCACGACACTTGAACCGAATGAAAACACACTTCTTAATTACTTCATTAATAAAGATCATAAACATTCTCTGCTCAGCACAAAGGAACAGAGGACCAGATTGCGCAATCGCAACTAAAATATTGTTCTGAATGTGACTAATAAAGAGAGTTAACTCGGCTTACATAACCTCACTCTTCATTATATAATCCTTTGTGTAACATGAAAAAAAAAAAAAAACCAACTTGCCCATAAAGGTTGAATTTTAAAATGGTTCAGCAACAGATGTGCCAGGAAAACGCACACATAAACAGAGGACCCATAAAAACCTGCGTTTGCATATAGCAACGGTCGGTAATTTATGGGATAATCGGATGACTGCCCATTGGCTGAGCACACAGCAACTCAGCGGTTCACATGCCTGGGCTGTGTCAGGCCCAATGCTTTGCTTTGCTGAGAGTCTTTGCTCTCACACTCAGGGTAGGTACTTGATTCTTATATAAATGTCACAAGTGTCTTCTAAAGCCACAGGCCCCAGAGTTCAAGGGCACAGGTGAAACCGGAGGGGCAGCCGACGTGGACGTGGTGCCCTCTGCAGCCTGGGACAGACAGAATTCTCTCAGGTGGCATCTGGGAGGGTGGTCTGATGGTTTGAGTGGCTGCTCTTCAGAATGGCAAGTGTCCAGCTACCTGAGTTGGCCAAGCCCAGCGGGCACATTCTGAAGGTTCTCATGGAATCACAGATGATTAGATACTAACTGCTCCAAGTCCCCACCCAGAGCCGGCTACTCTCCTGGATGGTCCCCAGCAAGAGGTGGTCTAGCCTTGGATGAAACCATGCCAGGCACTGGGGACGCACTGCTGGAGAAAGGGCCCACTGTGGTTCTAGAAAACTTTAATCACTGTGAAGGTCTGTGTGCTGAACGAAAAACCTACCTAGCTAGCACATCTCTAAGTGCGACCCTCCCTCATATACGGCTCTTCTAAAACTTGCGTCTTTTCTAAACTAGGGATCCTGCTCAACTTTTCAAGTCCTTTTGCACCCTTGGGAACCCAGGTGGCGTACTGGTTAAGAGTTCAGCTGCTAACCAAAAGGTTGGCAATTCGAATCCACCAGGTGCTCCTTGGAAATCCTGTGGGGCAGTTCTACTCTGTCTTATAGGGTTGCTATGAGTCGGAATCAACTCAACGGCAATGGGATTTTTATGTGGCACCCTAAGGCTCTCCTGTCCAGGGGTTCCACCAGCATGGCAGCGGTAGTTTCTCCCTGGGCACTGCCTCTGTTGGGCCAAGTAACAGAGATAGCAACAGACATAACTGCTAGCTCACGTTCCCCCCTTAGTCACCATCCAGTGACCCCACGTGTATCAGAGTAGAGCGGTGCGCCACAGGGTTTTCAGTGGCTGACCTTTCATAAGGAGATCACCAGGCCTTTCTTTTGAGGTTCCTCTGGGTGGCCTTGAACCTCCAACCTTTCCATCAGCAGCTGAGCACGTTAACCATTCATACCACCTAGGGACTCTGCCAGCTCACCTAGTTCCCTGTTAAAACCTTCAGTTTTTTTCACATAAGCCGATTCCTATGACACAGGTACTTTGTTCAGAGGCTTCTCTTTTCACACTTGATTACAGACATACATCTTACCTGCTACAGCGAGAACTGGGCATAAATTGGGTATCGCTTACCTCCAAAACCTTCCATCAAATCGACTTTAGTAGCCAGCTTACACAGTTAACATCTAGGCTGATTCGTCTGCGACCGCCGCTTTTCTACTTTCGTCTGCCCTGCGTTTTTATCACACCTTTCCCATTTCACAGTTTTTCAGCTACCTTTGTTTTAGGTCCACTGCGTTTTTTGCCACAAACTGAGAGGCAGAGAATTTGACATTTTGTATATTCTAGAGAGGGTGTGTCATTTAGACATGAGATGGAAACAGCTGAGTTCAGTCTGCGAAAGGAGGTTCCACAAGGTTCTCAGAACGCCAAGTGTCTGCCTGAGGGTGCAGCAGCACTGCCAGGTGCCTGGAGAGGCAGTTCAGCTCCAGTCTCCTAGGCCGTCTCTCTCCTCTCCAGCTCCCGGGACTCCCCGCTCCCCAGCAATCTGGGTCTCTGCTGCTCCCTGATGTGGCCCCCACTGCACCCAGCTTCTTCTCTCCCCTAAACTGCTTGGAGTCCCTGGGGGTGCAAATGTTTAATGATCTCGGCTGCTAACCGAAAGGCTGGCGGTTCAAGTCCACCCAGAGGTGCCTCAAAAGAAAGGCCTGGAGATCTGAAAAATCAGCCACTGAAAACGCTATGGGTCACAGCTCTTCTCTGACACACATGTGGTCACCTTGAGTTGGGGTTGGCTCAACAGAACTTGGTACTGGTACCGTTAATGACGGCTTATTAAGACTCAACGCGGGCGTCCCATCTCCCGGGTCCTCACGTGAACTCCCGCATGGCTCCCACCGCCCTGGCTACCCTGACTGTCCTCTCTCTCGGCTCGCTGCTGCTGTCACTGTGTGAGCATCTGCCTCCCCCGCGGGCTGTGAGCAACCTGCAGGCAGGGCTCGTCTTTCCTCTTCTGGAAGCACAGAATCTAACACAGGCCTGGCACATAGGATGTCTCAAACTGATCGCTGCCTATTGATGGACAGAGTGAATAAACGAATGAACGCACACCCACCTTCGCATTTCTCCTCAGCCTTCTCTCCCAGCCAAGCCCGGCCTACTCTCCCGAACGCTCCTACTTAAAGATTAAATCTGGTTTCTGCTCGCAGGTTTCCTTCCACAAGCCTCCTTCAGGCTTTTCACAACGTTTTGTTCTTTCAATCCCCCAGAGCCAGCTGTGGCCCGCCTGCTCACAGTCCTCCCACAGCTCTCTCCCCTGCCCGGCCCTGGTGCAGTCAGCAGGGCCACAGACCTGTCCTGGGCAGGGGCTGTGAGCCGAAGTGGGTCACTTGTGGCTGAAGTCCTGGAAGCCCATGCGAGACCCTCCAGCTCCACAGTCCCTGCCTTGCTGACCTGTAAGAACCCTACTGAGATGATGAAGCCACAAGCTGAAAGCCGGCCCCAACCCTGAGTCACGAGAACCAGAAGAGCCGCTAGACCCACCGCTGACTTTGGGCGAATGCGAAACCACTCCCTGATGTGTACGCCTCTGAGTTAACTTGTTAACTTGGTTCCACAGCATCAGCTAGAGCTTCCAGACTAATAAAGCCAAAAATCAACCCTGCTGCCACTGAGCTGGCTCATGGTGACCTTTTGTGTGCAGAATAGAACTGCCACACAGGGTTATCATGGCTGTGACCTATCAGAAGCAGATTGCCAGGCCTGTCTTCCGAGGTGCCTCTGGGTGGCTTCAAACCACCAACCTTTCAGTCAGCAGTCAAGTGCTTAACCATTTGCAGCACGCAGGGAGTCTTGAATAAAATAGGGTGCTTTCTAGGTGCCTAACAAATGTTGAAAGAATAATATTGGAAGCCTTTTTCTTGTCTGTATTGTGTCACCACTTGTGTGTCAGCTTGTCTTACTGTGGTGGCTTGAGTGTTGCTGTGATGCTGGAAGCTATGCTTCTGGTATTTCACATACCAACAGGGTCACCTTTGATGGAGAGGTTTCAGCTGACCTTCCAGACTAAGACAGACTAGGAAGAAGGACCCAGCAGTCTACTTCTGAATAAACCATTAGCCAGTGAAAGCCTTATGAATAGCAGCGGAACACTGTCTGATATAGTGCTGGAAGATGAGCCCCCCAGGCTGGAAGGCACTCAAAAGATGACTGGGAAAGAGCTGCCTCCTCAAAGTAGAGTTAGCCTTAATGACGTGGACAGAGGCTTTTGGGGCCTTCATCTGCTGATGTGGCACGACTCAAAATGAGAAGAAACAGCTGCAAACATCCACTAATGATCAGAACGTGGTATGTACACGGTACGCATCTAGGAAAATTGGAAATCATCAAAAATGAAATGGAACGCATAAACATTGATATCCTAGGCGTCAGTGAGCTGAAATGGACTGGTATTGGCATTTTGAATCGGAAAATCATATGGTCTACTATGCCAGAAATGTCAAATTGAAGAGGAATGGCATCACATTCATTGTGAAAAAGAATATTCAAGATCTGTCCTGAAGTAGGATAATATTCATACATCTAAAAGGACGACCAGTTAATACAACTATTATTTAAATTTACACACCAATCACTAATGCCAAGGATGAAGAAATTGAAGATTTTTTACCAAATTCTGTACTCTGAAATTGATCAAACAGGCAATCAAGATGCATTGATAATTACTGGTCATTGGAATGCAAAAGTTGGAAACAAAGAAGAAGGATCGGTAGTTGGAAAATACGGTCTTGGTGATAAATGATGTTGGAGGTCGCATGATAGAATTTTGCGAGATCAATAACTTATTCATTGGAAATATTCATTTTTCAACAACATAAATGGTGACTATACATGTGGAATTCGCCAGATGTAACACACAGGAATCAAATTGACTACATCTGTGGAAAGATGATAGAGAAGCTCAATATCATCAGTCAGAACATTGCCAGGGGCCCACTGTGGAACAGACCATCGACTGCTCACATGCAAGTCCACGCTCAAGCTGAAGAAAGTTAGAGCAAGTCCATGAGAGCCAAAGTGCGACCTTGAGTACATCCCACCTGGATTCAGAGACCGTCTCCAGAAGATTGGACGCATTGAACACTGATGACCAAAGGCTAGACGAGCTGTGGGATGACATCAAGGACATCATAATGAAGGAAGCAAAAAGTCATTAAAAAGACAGGAAAGAAAGAAAAGACCAAAATGGATGTCAGAAGAGACTCTGAAACGTGCTCTTGAACGTAGAGTAGCTAAAGTGAAATGAAGAAATGATGAAGTTAAAGGACCGAACGGAAGATTTCAAAGGGTGACTCGAGAAGACAAAGTAAAATGTTATAATGAAATGTGCAAAGACCTGGAATTACAAAACCAAAAGAGAAGAACATGCTCAGCATTTCTCAGGCTGAAAGAACTGAAGAAAAAACTCAAGCCTGGAGTTGCGATAGTGACGGATTCTATGTGTAAGCTACTGACCAATGCAGGAAGCACCAAAAGAAAATGGAAGGAATACACCGAGTTACTGTACCAAAAGGAATTGGTTGACATTCAACCATTTCAGGAATTAGCATATGATTAAGAACCGATGGTACTGAAGGAAGACATATAAGCTGCACTGAGGGCATTGGCAAAAAAACAAGGCTGTAGGAATTGACTGAATATTACTCGAGATGTTTCAACAAACAGATGAAGTGCTGGAAGTGCTCACTTGTCTATGGCAAGAAATCTGAAAGACAGCTATCTGGCCAACAGACTGGAAGAGATCCATATTTGTGCTCATTCCAAAGAAAGGTGATCCAACAGAATACAAAAATTATCAAACAATATCATATACAGGTAAAAAAATTGAAGATAATTCAAAAACAGTTGCAGCACTACGTTGATGGGAACTAACAGAAATCCAAGCCAGATTCAGAAGAGGACAGGGAACAAGGAATATCATTGCTGATGTCAGAAAGATCCTGTCTGAAGGCAGAGAATACCAGAAAGATGTTCACCTGTGTTTTAGTGACTATGCAAAGGCATTCAATTGTATAGGTCATAACAAATTATGGATAACGCTGCAAAGAACAGAAATTCCAGAACACTTAATTGTGCTCATGAGGAACCTGTACATAGACCAAGAGGCATTCACTTCAACAGAACAAGGGGCTACTGTGTGGTATAAAATCAGGAAAGGTGTGTGTCACAGTTGTATCCTTTCACCATACTTATTCAATCTGTATCCTGAACAAATGATCAGAGAACCTGGATTATATGAAGAAGAATGCAGCATCAGGATTGGTGGAAGGCTCGTTAACAACCTGCAATATACAGATGACACAACCTTGCTTTCAGAAAATGAAGAAGACTTGAAGCAGTTATTGATGAAGATCAAAGGCTAAAGCCTTCAGTGTGGACTGCACCTCAACATAAAAAAACTAAAAAAATGCTCACAACTGGACCAATGAGCAACATCATGATAAAGAGAGAAAAGATTGAAGTTGTCAAGCCTTTCATTTTACCTGGATCCACAATCAACACCCATGGAAGCAGCAGTCAAGAAATGAAACAATGTATTGCACTAGGCAGTTCTGCTGCAAAAGACCTCTTGAAAGTGTTGAAAAGCAAAGATGTCACCTTGAAGACTAAGGTACACCTGACCCAAGCCATGGTATTTTCAATTGCCTCATATGTACACGAAAGATGGACAAAGAGAATAAGGAAGACAGAAGAAGAATTGATGCCTTTGAATTATGGTGTTGGTGAAGAATATTGAATATACCATGAACTGCCAAAAAAACGAACAAATCTGTCTTGGAAGAAATACAGCCAGAACGCTCCTCAGAAGCAAGAATGGTGACACTTTGTCTCATGTACTTTGGACATGTTATCAGAAGGGACCATTCCCTGGAGAAGGACATCATGCTTGGTAAAGTAGAGAGTCATCAAAAAAAGACGACCCTCAAGGAGATGGATTGACATAGTGGCTGCAACAATGGGCTCAAACACGGCAACGATTGTGAGGATGGCACAGGACCAGGCAATGTTTCGTTCTGTTGTACATAAGGCCGCTGTGAGTTGGAACTGAGTCAATGGCACCTAACAACAACATGGTATCATTTTATTTTCAAAAGAGCAGGATGTTATTTTCCTACTTGCTTTGCCTCTTCAGCTTCTGGGAGGGTCTCACCTGCTCTGACAACTCGTGGGACCTCCAGAACTCTCTGAGCTGACACCGCAAGCCACACTGGTCCCAGGTGCCTCACAGCTCCCCCTGGCCCCTATTCACTGAGAACACCTAGAACTGCACCGTGGTGTAGTGCTTGTCTCACTGCCACATGTTCCAGACCACGCTTCTCGTTGTTATGGCAACTGGAACAGCCTCCTCAGCATGTTGACAACCCAACGCTGGGCCACTGGGCCCCTCCTGCCCATTCTAAGGCCCCCCATTGCAGTGAGAGAGGGATTTCAGAGGGAGTGGACCAGGAGTTTTCAACAGACGCTGAAGGAGTGCAGGAACAAGCCCAGAAGACTGAATGCAGCAAGGATGGGCAGTATGATACTGCAAAAACATGGAGAAAAAGGATGGAAAATGACACCAACACATCACCACTGTTTGTTGCCTCGGCCGAGTGGATTCTGGCTGATTTACTGTTGCTGTCTTTTACTTTACGCTTTTCTGGATCTTCTGAGCCTTCTAAAATGAGTATGCATTAACATAATCAGGAAAAAATTCCAAATCTATGTGATCTTTTTGCTATCATGTTTAGTGAGCACCATGTGCCAGGTACTCTATATGCATTCAATAATTCAGCCCCCATAACCATTCCACCTGACAGACAGCTCAAGCCCGCAGATGGGCAGCACGGGCCTAAGGCCATGCAGCTCAGCCATGGGTGCAGATGACATTCCTGAGAGCAGAGCCCTTGGCTGTGGGCCTCCTCAGGGAGTCCTCCCGATTTCTATGCCTGACTCATCAGACAGAGGGTGAGGAGGACCTTACACAACAGTACCATCCTTCTCAAGCAGCCTCGTCTTCCAGTCTACTGTTGTTGTTAGGTGTCGCCGAATTGGTTCCGACTCACAGCAACCCTACTATGCACAACAGAATAAAACACTGCCCAGTCCTGTGCCATCCTCACAATTGTTGCCATACTTGAATCCATCGTTGCAGCCAGTGCGTCAATCCATCTTCTTGAAGGCCTTCCTCTTTTTCTCTGACCCTCTACTTTACTAACAAGATGCCCTTCTCCAGGAACTGATCCCTCCTGATAACATGTCCAAAGTATGTGAGATGTAGTCTCACCGTCCATGCTTCTAAGGAGCATCCCGGTTGTACTTCTTCTAAGACAGATTTATTTGTTCTTCTGGCAGTCCATGGTATATTCAATATTCTTCTCCAACACCACAATTCAAAGGCGTCAATTCTTCAGTCTTCCTTATTCCTTGTCCAGCTTTCACATGCATATGATGCGACTGAAAATACCATGGCTTGGTCAGGTGCACCTTAGTTTTCAAGGTGACATCTTTGCTTTTCAACACTTTAAAGAGGTCTTTCCCAGCAGATTTCTCCAGTGCAATGCATCTTCCGATTTCTTGACTACTGCTTCCACTTGATTGTGGATCCAAGTAAAACGAAATCCTTGACAACTTCAATCTTTTCTGTTCATCGTGATGTGGCTCATTGGTCCAGTTGTGAGGATTTTTGTTTTCTTTATGTTGACGTGCAATCCATACTGAAGGCTGTGGTCTTTGATCTTCATCAGTAAGTACTTCAAGTCCTCTTCTCTTTCAGCAAGCAAGGTTGTGTCATCTGCATAACGCAGGTTGTTACCGAATCTTCCTCCAATCCTGATGCCCCGTTCTTCTTCATATACTCCGGCTTCTCGGATTATTCACTCAGCATACAGATTGAATAGGTATGGCTACTAGAGGCGATTTTTTGTTTTAATGTCAGCAACATGGTTTTTATTCTAGGGCGTACTTTTTAAAAAAGTATTATTGTGGTAAAATATATATAACAAAAGCTTTGCCAATTCCACATTTTTTACACATACAGTTCGGCTACATCGATTATGCTCATTGTGTTGTACAACCATCGCCACTATCTTTCCCAAATTATCCTACCACCGTCAATGGGAGCCCAGTGCCCCCTAAGCAACAATGCTCCCTCTCCCCCACCCTCCCATCCCTGGTGTCATGGATTGAATCGTGTCCCCCCAGCCCAAAATGTGTCTATTAACTTGGTTAGGCCATGATTTCCAGTATTCTGTGGTTGTCCTCCATTTTGTGGTTGTAATTTTATGTTAAGAGGATTAGGATGGGATCATAACACCCTTACCAGGTCACCTCTCTGATCCAATGTAAAGAGAGTTTCCCTGGGATGCAGCCTGCACCACCTTTTATCTCTCAAGAGATAAAAGGAAAGGAAAGCAAGCAGGGAGTTGGGGACCTCCTACCACCAAGAAAGCAGTGCCAGGAGCAGAGCGCATCCTTTGGACCTGGGGTTCTTGCACAAAGAAGCTCCTAGTCCGAGGGAAGACTGATGAGAAGGCCAACAGAGAGAGAAGGCATTCCCCTGGAGCTGACCCCCTGAATTTGGACTTTTAGCCTACTTTATTGTGAAGAAGTAAATTTCTCTTTGTTAAAGCCATCCACTTGTGGTATTTCTGTTATGGCAGCACTAGACGACTAAGATACTTGGTAACCACTAACAAACTTTAGTCTCTGTATATTTGCTTATTTTATATAAATGGGATCATACAATAGTTGTCTTCTGCTAACTTATTTCACTCTACATGATGTCTTCAAGGTTCATCCATGTTGTATCAGGACTTCATTTCTCTTTACAGCTGAGTCACAGTCCATTGTATGTATGTACCACATAAAGCTAATTTTTACTTCCCACAGCTCTCTCAAACCCATGCCTCTCTCCCAGGGCCCCCAGTGCCTTCTCTTGCTGGGCCTGCTGAGACAGCCCTCAGTCTCTCCATGCCTCTACTCCTGATTCTTCAAGTTCTTCCTCCCTGCTGTGGCCAGAGTGATCTTTCTAGAACACAGGCCTGCCCATGCCTTTTCCCTACCAGCCTTGGTCTTCGGGCTCACATACAGGTCTTCTGTGGCCTTAGGTTCACATACAGCCCTCCGTAGCCCTGTTCCAGCCTCATCCCAGGCTCTTGCCCTGAGTTCTGTTCTCTGACCACCAGGTTTACTCAGAGCCCCAAGGACCACCTCTTTCAGGCTCCCAAGGCTGGATATCTGTGAGGTGGCCCTCACTCAACCCCGCATTCCTTCTCCTGCATTTTCCTCTGCACACCCTCCAAAGAGCTGCTTCCGGGGACTCTCTGTCAGGTGGGGGTGCCCAAGCCAGATCAGAGGGCAGGAAGAGAGCAGAGCCATGCTGTTCCCTGTGGCGACTCAGGGGTGGCAGAGGCTGTCACTTGGGGCCACACAGCAGCTGAGATTCCAGCAGCTTCAGGAACATGGGCCCCAGAGCATTGGGATGCCTGGCCAGGTTAGCTTGTGGGCTCCAACTGGCGGTGGAGGCAACTTCCTGATGTCCCAGGAATGCCCTGTTGTCTCCTTTTTGTTCCTTCAGCCCCTAAGTGGGGAGTAGTTCCCAGCTCTCTGGTGACACCCCTCCTCTTCTGCTCTTCCAGCCTCGGGGGACGGGGTATAGCAGCCTCCAGATCTCTGAGTGACATCAGAGCCCCTTTTTCTGATTCCTTTTCTGACTCGCTGCCCTGCATCACTTTTGGCCATGACATTAGTCATCCCTTCCTCCTGCCCGGGCCTGCCTGGACACTGCCCAGCACAGCCCCGGAGTCTCCTCAGCCTTCACTCCCCACACAGCAGACACTCTTGTGCACTCCCCAGCTTCCTTTCCCTTCCCTCCTGCACACACATCCGCACGGTCTCTCCCAGCCTCCCCTACGGTGGGTCCAGTGTCTCCTGGTCCACGGGATGTGGGCAGAGCAAGGGCCACAGCTCCTGGCCAGGCCCCAATAGAGCTGACATGATCCCTCATGCTCTCTCCCCTCTCTGCCAGGAAGACACAGAAGATCCAGGGGATGGAGTGATACCAGAATGATCCCCGAATGATCAAGAACAGAGCTCCCCTGACACCCACACTGCACCGGGACACCACTACTGGGGTAAGCCACTGAGATGTCAGTGGTGTTTGTTACTGTGGTTAGCCTGTGCTGACAATACTCACTCAGGCAAATGCCAAGGCCCAGCTTACAAGCACCCATCTCTGGAGCCTTTGTCCACCCCCTCAAGGACCCCTGAGCTGCAATGATTAATATACACCCATTTCTCATCCTAAGACCATGTGAGCATCTTAGGGGGACGAGCTCTTTATGATTTATTTGTCTTGGTCTCCCAGCCCAGCAAAGAACCCCACAACCAGGTGTTTAAGAAATGTTCATCAAGTGATCAAATGCAGAGAGGACTTGTTACATTTACTGTGTGGCTACTGCGTGCCAGGCACCATGTAAGCACTTTGCACATATTCATTAACCTAATCCACACAGCAACCCTAGGCGACAGGTGTGATTACAGTGCCATTGTGCAGGTGAGGAGAGTGAAGAGGTAACTTGATGGAGGCCACGGGGCTGTGAGTGGGAAGGCAGGAGTCAGGCCCCTGTGTCTGGCTGCCGAGCTTGCATCTTGCCCACTCACCATCCATGGTGGACAGAGTCTGTGACCAAGGCCAGCTAAACAAAAGGAAGCAAAATTCTGACCTCAAACAGTTTTCCATTTAATAATAATCTTAGTAAATGTACAAAGAAACTTTTGCCAGAAGTGACGGTGCACACCTCTGTCCAATGAGAATGGGAGCATGCTCTATTCTGCCCTTAGGAAGAGGACCAGGGTGCTCCTGCTCTCTACGTGGGAACCTGGTGGGGCACCTGACTCCCAATCTCTCATGCCTATGGCCAGCACCCAGCTCAAGGACCCAACCTGCCCACCCTGGTGGATCAATAGGCTCCCAATGGATCCTTCTCATCCAATCACTTCTATGAACTCTTCCTCAAACGACCCCAATCAAACTCATTGTTCCCAAATCCTGGGTTCATAATGCCTGAAAACAAAGGCATGGTGAGGTGACCTGGCCTGACTCTTCCTTTCTGGCCCAGGGAGCCCCATGCCACCACCAATAGAAGGCCCATTGTCTGGCCCATGGTTCAGGCAGTCCTTTTGACTCATAATGCTCTCTTTCCCCGTCTCGACTCCTTGAAGTTCTCCTTCAATGTCACTTCCACCATGTTGACTTCCCAATCCTCCATGGCCCCCAGTCCTCTTGCTTTTAATTCTCATGTCGCTTGACTTGTCATCTGCAGTGGCATTAAACATAGTCAGTACTCAACTCTAGCTCTTTCTGTGACTGCTTTCTGTCCCCTGACAAACTGTCAGCTCCCTGAAGACTGGGGCCATGGAGTCATCTTTGAATCATCCACAAGGTCCACACAGTGGTAGATCCGTACACCTCCCGGCCCTGTGGAGATCTTTTGATTACTCAGAGCCTCTAATTTAACCTACTGGAAAGAAAATGGATAGGGAGCCTAAATTGAGCCCGTGTTGGAATTGATCTAAAAAAAAAAAATAAATTTAAGGATTTTGTAAGAACTTCAAGTTGCTTTTCTAAATTAGACACAAAACAGCCCACTGAATTCTAAACTTGGCCAACATTTCAGCCTTCCACTTTGAAGAGACAAAAAGCTAAAAAATTTCACGAACTGTCTCACGAGCTTGCCTCCTGAGTGGACACATAATCAGGGTTTACTATCCTTGGGGGATGCAAGTGGCATTCATATATAAGGAAGAAGAAAGTAATTCAAAGATGGAGCTGGAGCTTGGAAATACACACTTTGTTAGCACCCCTTGAAACTCAGAGATCTACAGGGGGAATATCTTAACTGGGGGTCTAATTCAAAAACAGCTCACTCTAAAATACATTTTGAAAAATGTAACCAGCATTAGATACGATTTTTCATTTAAGAGACCCTTGGGAAGCAACTCCAAGTTGCCAAAGTTTGGTTATTTGCCTCCAACAAATTACTTATCTACAAAACAGTTGTGCAACTCTGATTTCCATCTCTGGGCAATGGGGAGAAACTGCTTTTTTCTTCGCCGACTGCATCTCTGCTGAGAGCGTTGTATTAGAGTTAAGTCTTTGGAGACTGACTTAGTTCTCAAAAAAGTAAAAGCGCTGGCTTGAACTAATGGTTTCTTGGAAATGCAAACCTCTCAAGTCTAGTGCTCTTGATGAGTGTTTACCCTGATTCTTCATACTCCTGAAGACCAGCCTGTTCACTAAGGCTGCTTTCTATGAGGAACAAGGAAACAGGACTGACAGAATCAAAAGAAAACCATCCCCCGCCTCCCACCTTACCCCTAAGTAGTAATGAAAGATTTGTGTTGAATTTGCTGCAACGAACTACCCAAGACCAGCAAAATGGGAAAGAGCCAGTCTTCAGAATTCACTTACCTCGTCCAAAGCTTTTCAAATTCTCTGGGTGTGAGGGGAATATCAAAGCCATAGAGAGCGTTCTTTATATCCCGTCGCCGAAGAATGCCATTGCCCTCACGGTCAGTTTCTATAAAATTCTACAAGATGAGAAGGTGGCATTTAGTAACATATGAAACATTTTTTTAAGGGTTTTCTCTTCCCGTCCATCCACTTAACTGCCTCCTCATCTGCGTTCCAGACATCCTTACCATCCCCATAGAGGAGACAACAGAAGAACATACAAACAGGCACTATGCGCTGGAAGGGGTGATTTCTGGGTAACAAGTGGCCTCTGCTGTGTGCTCCTGAGTCTTCTCCCGACCAAAAAGGTGAGATTAAACACTATTAGAAAGGAAAGTCAACCCAATTAACTGCGAATGAGGTGGTAGCCTCAGGTGCTTAAGGGTCAGTGGTTTGGGCCCGCTATCTGTCAGAGAGCATGTTATCAGGAGGGATCAGTCCCTGCAGAAGGACGTCATGCGTGGTACAGTAGAAGGTTAGCGAATAGGGGAAGACCCTCAATGACGTGGATTGACACAGTGGCTGCAACAATGGGCTCAAGCATAGCAACAACTGTGAGGATGGCGCAGGAACGGGCAGTGTTTTGTTCCGTTGTGCATGGGGTCGCTGTGACTTGGAACCAACACAACAGCACTTAACAACAACAGCATCGTGTCAGAGGGGAAATGAGGGATTTTATAATCCAGCTGTTATGCTGGATGCTAATGGTATCTGGGGAGTTGACAGGCATTGAAGAGGACCAAGGACTCTAATAATAGCTAACACGCAGGGTACTCAGCACTGTCTTACATTCTTTCCAAGTAATTGTTCACTGAGCCCTCCTCATAACAGCCCTGGAAGTAGACATAAAGAATATGCCCTGGGTTGGATAATGTCACCCCAGCAAAAATCCATATTCTTTTTGGAACCTCAGAATGTGTAGTTGGAGATAGGGTCACTGCAGATGTAATTTGTTAATTTAGGATGAGGTCCTACTAGAGTAGGGTGGGCTCTTAATCCAACATCAGGGGTGTCTTTATAAAAGGGGAGAAGAGACACACAGAGACAGCCACACACATGTACATAGATTAAAAAAAAAAAAGGTAATCTGATAAAAATAATCTCATGAGCAAATGTGAGGGCCAGTTTTATAGCATCTTTGTTTTGTAATTCTGTAATTACATCCCAGTGGGTTTTGGTTTTTTCGGTTAATTATGTCCTACAAGATTCAAGAATAAAAATGAATATACTTACAAATTTATGTTATCGGGCACGTAACATATAATGATGTAACGCACGATAACAGCAACAGGAAGGGGAGGCGCGGTATAGGGGTAGAGATTTTGCATGTTACTGAAGTTAACTAGTTGTATTTGAACTAGGTTGTTATAACTATAACATGTGAAATGTAACACTCCTGATAACCACCAGTTTTTCTACTTTTTAAACTCATATGGAGTTGCAAGGGCCCGAATAGTCAAAGCAATCTTGAAAAAGAAGAACAAACAGGAGGACTCACACTCCCCAATTCCAAGATATACCATAGAGCTACGATAGTCAACAACAGTCTTGTACTGGTATAAAAGTAGACATTTAGACCAACCGAATAGAATTCAGAGTCCAGAAATAAACCCATACATCTACAGTCGACTTATTTTTGGCAAGGGTACCAAAATCCCTTCTACGGGACCAGAACAGTCTTTTCAACAAACGTGCTCAGACAGCTGGATCTGCACACACAAAATAATGAAATGGAACCTAAACCTCATACCATACACAAAAATTAACTCAAAATGAATAAATGACTTAAATGTAAGAATAAAACAAAAACAATCTTAGAATAAGACACAGGGGTAATGTTTTGGGACCTAGTTTTCAACAATAGATTCTTAGATGAGACATCAAAAGCACAAGCAAAAAAAAAGATAAATTGTACTTCAACAAAATTAAAAACTTTTGTGCATCGAAGGACTTTACAAAAAAAGTGAAGAGAAAACCTATAGAATGGGAGAAAATATTTGGGAACCATTTATCTGATAAGGGTTTAATGACCAGAATATGTAAAGAACTTCTACAACTCAAGGATAAAAAGACAAACGACCCAATCGAAAATGGGCAAAGAACTTGAATAGGCATTCCACCAGAGAAGATAGACTAATGGCCGGTAAGTCCATAAAAGTCACCCAATGTCATTAGTCATTAAAAAAAAAAATTAGTCATTAGGGAACTACAAATCAAAGCCACAATGAGATACCACTTCACATTCAGCAGGATGGTAAGTCCATAAAAGTCGCCCAATGTCATTAGTCATTAGGGAAATACAAATCAAAGCCACAATGAGATACCACTTCACATTCAGCAGGATGGCTACTATCAGAGAAATGGAAAATAACAAGTGTTAGTGAGGATGTGGAGAAACTGGGACCCTTATCCTCTGGTAGAAATGTAAAATGGTGCAGCTGCTGTGGGAAAGGGTTTGGTGGTTTCTCAAGAAGTTAAACATAGAATTACCATAAACCAAAACCCAAACGTGTTGCCATCAAGTTGATTCCTTCTCATAGCGACCCTATAGGACAGAGTAGAACTGCCCCATACAGTTTCCAAGAAGTACTTGGTGGATTCGAACTGCTGACCTTTTGGTTAGCAGCTGTAGCTCTTAACCACTATGCCACCAGGGTTTCCTAGAATTACCACATGACCCAGCAGTTCCACTCCCAGGTATCTACCCAAAAGACTTGAAAGCAGGGACTCAAACAGACTTGTACATCAATGTTCATTGCAGCATTATTCACAAAAACTAAAAGGTAAAAACCCAAGTGTCACCATCAATAGATGAACAGATAAACAAAACGTGCTCTCTCCATAAAAAGAAATGAAGGTCTGATACATGCTGACATGGAAGAATCTTCAAAAACATTATGCTCAGTGAAATAAGTCAGTCACAAGAGGACAAACATATGACTCCACTTATATGGAATAGGTAAATGCATAGAGACCAAAGTTTATCAGTGGTTACTAGGGGCAGGTGGGAGGGAGAAAGAAGTCACTGCTTAAGGAACGCAGAGTTTCCATGATGATGATGGAAAAAAAAAAAAAAATGGAAAAGGATAGTGGTGATGGTAGCACAACATGGTGAATTGTACACGCAAAAATGGTTGAAATGGCAACTGTTTTGTTTCTATATTTTGCTGCAGTAAAAAAAATGTTGTTTCCAAACAAAGATCCAAATAGGTTTTTTCCTCCTTTGTAGAACTTGATGCACTAGTTGAAAAACGCTTGAAGAACAAGGTGGAGGAATGTGCCTGCCAGTGCTACTAAGATTTATTATTAAGTTAAAGTAAATAAAAAGATATGGTATTGGTGTTGGGACAGGCAAGCTGACCAATGGAAAAGAATAAGGAGCCCAGAAACACCCACGGACCATCACATAGGGCAGAGCAGATTAGTAGAGGAACAGACGGACTTCACAATAAATGGTGCTGGGACAACTGGGTGTCCAGATGAAAGAAAGTGAAATTGGAACCCTCCCTCACAACACATCTAAAAAGCCCATTCCAGATTTCAAGACCTAAGTATGAAAGGTGAAACCATAAGGCTCCTAAAGGAGAAAAGTAAGAGAATATCTTCATGGCTTTGAGTAGGACAGGACTTCTTAAACAAGAGCTGGAGGGAAATACTAATAAATTTGACTACATTAAAATTTATTAATATGAAGGAAGGGAACAGCAGAGAAAACAATGAAGTCTAATTTTATTTTTTTTCCCCCAAGGAAAGCATAAGTCAATGTGGTGTGCTGGATCTTAATAACTTCTGGAAGCATCTCTATCCAAGAAATAGCTCCTTTACTCTGGATCTTTGCATTAGCAGCCTCAGTGCCTCTTAAAATGAGATCTCTGTTACCCCAGTTATTCTAGTCTGTCCTATAGAGTCGCTATGAATCAGAATCGACTCAACCTCAACAGGTTTGGTTTTTTGGTTGATTTATAGGTAATTTAAGAGTTACAGCCCTCTGGGTGATGCAAACAGTTAAGGACTCTACCACTAGGCCAAAAGCTGATGGTCTGAACCCATGCAGGGCTCCTGGAAGACAGGCCTGGTGATCTGCTTCCAAAAGGTCCCAGCCTTGAAAACCCTATGGAGCAGTTCTACTCTGCGTACATAGGGTCATCATGAGCTGGAACTGACTTGATGGCACCTAACAACAACAACAAAGAGAACTTATTTTTATCAAGACATCATACGAAGATGGTGAGAACACAACAAAAACCGGGGGACGATCTTTGCTACTACAAAAGACTAGTATCCAGACTACTGTTTAAGAGTTCCTATTGATTGGTAGGAACTATGGAAGAGATCCATATTCAAGCCTATTCCCAAGAAAGGTGATCCAACTGAATGTGAAAATTATCGAACAATATCATTAATACCACACGCAAGCAAATTTTGCTGAAGATCATTCAAAAGTGGTTGCAGCAGTGCATTGACAGGGAACGGCCAGAAATTCAGGCCAGATTCAGAAGAGGATGTGGAACCAGGGATATCACTGCAGATGTCAGACGGACCCTGGCTGAAAGCAGAGAATACCAGAAAGATATTTACCTGTGTTTTATTGACTATGCAAAGGCATTCAACTGTGTGGGTCCTAACAAATTATGGATAACACTGCAAAGAATGGGAATTCCAGAACACTTAATTGTGTTCATGAGGACCTATACATAGATCAAGAGGCAGTCTTTCAAAGAGAACAAGTCAGGAAATGTGTGTCAGGGTTGTATCTGTTCACCATACCTATTCAATCTGTATGCTGGGCAAATAATCTGAGAAGCTGGACTATATGAAGAAGAACGGGGCATCAGGATTGGAAGAAGAGTCATTAACAACCTGTGTTATGCAGATGACATAACCTTGCTTGCTGAAAGTGAAGAGGACTGAAAGCTATTACTGATGATGATCAAAGACCACAGTCTCCAGTATGGATTTCACCTCAACATAAAGAAAACAAAAATCCTTACAACTGGTCCAATGAGCCACATCATGATAAACGGAGAAAAGATTGAAGTTGTCAAAGATTTGATTTTACTTGGATCCACAATCAACACCCATGGAAGCAGCAGTCAAGAAATCAAAAGACACATTGCCTTGGGCAAATCTGCTGCAAAAGACCTCTTTAAAGTGTTAAAAAGCCAAAAGTGCCACCTCAAGGACTAAGGCAGGCGCACTTGACCCGAGCCATGGTGCTTTCAATTGCCTCATAAGCATGTGAAATCTGGATAAGGAATAAGGAAGATCGAAGAAGAACTGACACCTTTGAGTTGTGGTGTTGGGGAAGAATACTGAATATACCACAGGCTGTCAAAAGAACGAACAAATCTGTCTTGGAAGAAGTACAGCCAGAATGCTCTTAGAAAGGAGGATGATGAGACTTTGTCTCACATACTTTGGACTTGTTATCAGGAGGGATCAGTCCGCGGAGAAAGACATCATGCCTGGTAAAGCGGAGGGTCAACGAAAAAGAGGAAGACCCTCAACGAGATAGACTGACACAGTGGGTACAACAATGGCCTCAAGCATAACAACAATCATGAGGATGGCGCAGGACCGGGCAGTGTTTCATTCTGTCGTAACATAGGGTCACTATGAGTCAGAACCAACTCTGACCTAACAGCACCTAACAGCAACAACATCTGTTTTTATAAATAATGCTTTATTGGGACACAGCCACATCCATTCATTTATGTATTGTCTATGGCTGCTTGTGTGCTGTCATGGTAGACTTGAGTGGTTGAGTCAGAAGGGACTCTCCAAGCCAGAGTATTTAGTATCTAGTCTTTTACAGGAGAACCGTGCCAACCCTTAGTCTAAGGTATTGACAATATTCTCTCCTTAATCCGGATAGCAGTTACATGGGTGAATACTTTAATATTATTTAAACCGTACATATACATTTTACATACTTCACTGTACTAAGTCGAAAGGATCCCAGAGAAGTCCCCTTAAACGCTTACAACTAAGGCCTGCTATGAGCTGGCCTCGTCTGCCTCAGCCCTGCCTTGCACTGGAAGCCACCCCCACCCAATCCCTTGGACACATCCAAGCTGGACTATTCGTGCTCCTACCAAGCTAGTCAGTCTGCCACTTCCATGGGTTGGTTCACCCCACCAACAGCCTCCTCATCCCCACCGTCCATTGTCAAATGCCTGCCCATCTTCTGAGGCTAACTCGTGCCTCCTTTCCTGACTCCTTCAACAGAAGTCACCTCTTCTTTTGGGCGCTCCCACTACACCCAAGCCAGGTATCTGCTGTAACACCTCCACTTCTTCATAGCGATCACTTGTGCTCAGGCCATAAGTCTCTAGTCCTCCCTGGACCACGGATCTCTTGGGGGCAGGGACTGTGTCTTTTTTGTCATTGTGTCTTTAGAACCTCACACTGTGCCTCCCACATAATTGGTTCATGATAAATGTTTGTTCAAGAAACACACGGACTTATTTTCCAAAATGAGCACAGGAAGCCGACTCCAGTGGGGTGGCTCCTCCGAGCTCCCGAGATTTCAGCTGGGGTTCATCCCTCTCTTAGCGTGGCTGCGCGGCCAGCCAGGCGACTCTGTTTGAAAATGACTAAATACCCGGATCTTCGCCCCAGTTCCATGCAGCTTCACTACAGAACACATCCCCCTGGATAGAAACAGGTTCTGTGTGGTAAGCACCCGATGCAAGTCTGAGAGGTGCGGGATGCAGCCAAGGGGAGATAAGGCCACACTCTCTCCTTACCTGTGAAGCTGTGGGCCACAGGTCAAGGGCAGGGCTGGGGAGTGCCTATCTCAGGATCTGTGTGTCATAGCACCCCCTGCAGATTTAGAATCAAGTCCAGTTCCCCAAATGCTTGACGTAAGACAGAACCAGCGGAGCGACAGAGCTGTCCACACGGTAATAACAAGACGCACAGGGCTGCTCAGTCTTGTGCAGGTGGGGTGCCTAATGCTCACTTCAGGACCAAGTGGGTAGGTGCGCTCCCTCCACACGTCCCTTGGGCCCTCTCCAGTCCCTTTATTCCAGATGGCCCTCTGCTTCTCCCCCTCCCATGTCTGCACCTGTGCAGTCCGGGAAGAGAAGGGGGTGCATGTGAGACCCCAGGTGCCGCTTTGGCAGCAGGGTGCTTCGGCCTCCAGTCCCTCTGAGCACCGTGAGGGTAACCTGGGGCTCTGCAGAGCATCAAGTAGAAGATGACTGAGCCACCGAGGGCACCGAGGCTGGAGACGTAGAGGTGGGAGGCTCTCGGGGGAGCAAGAGTCACAGAGAGGAGAGGAGGTCAGCCAGGGAGAGAAAACACAGCCCAGGAAGGTGGGCGGAGGGGAGAAGGCCCCAGAGAGCACAGTCCTGGGAAGGCCAGCATCTCCAGAGGGCAGAATTGGGTGCCTCATTAACAAAGACCCCTGCCCACTCACCGTTCTTGTCACCCTGCTCCGCCCCACTTCATTGATGGCTGCTGGACTGACCGCTTTGTGCTCTGTGAGGCAGGACCGAGCTGACTGTTGACTAGTGAATCCTTGGGTGCAAAGCCTGAGCGCAGTGCCAAGTGCTGAACAGATCAGGATGGGATGGGAGCTGGGAAGGGGCCTGGAATTGGCCCTGGGGGCCATGGGGACAGGTGCCTTAGAAGGGGGAGGGGAGGCTGCAGGGAGAAGGGGAAGAGGCTGAGAGTGTGGGCTGTCCTTGGGAGGGAGGAGGCTCTGGGCCAGCTGCGGAGAGGCCCAGATCTGCCCAGCTCCCCTGGTCCCAGAGGGCTGCCTGAGGACTGGCCTGGCCTCAAGCTTCAGGCTATGCCAGGGGCCCCAGTGCCGTCCCCATTCTACAGGACAGCGAGTCCATCCCACATCTCAGTCCCTGGCTCCTTCCAGCTCCCTTTGCAGCCCCTCTTCTCCCGCAGCCCCTCTTCTCCCGCAGCCCCTCTTCTCCCTCCGCCCCCAGCCTCTGTCCGGAAGTGGAATGGATGGTGCTGGGGAGATGCAGCCCTGGCACCCGACACGACTTGACAGCCAGAACGTCAAATCTGGTCCAGATGGCATGAACATAGACGGAAAAGGACTGGGGGAACCACGGTGGAGACGGTCTTCAAAATACCCTGAAAATACTTCCATGAGGCAGTTTTCAAGGTACTTTTAAAGTTATTGTATCCTCGTTGCACTATGAAATGCGGACCCCACATCCTAGATTTCCTGGGTGCAGCCAGTTCCACCCACTCGCCTCCATGTTCCCATAAGTGTAGCCTCATTGTCCCATAAGTGAAGCCTCTCCCTGATGCCAGGATCACAATTCACACGGCTGCAGGTAGACGGTATTGGCATTGTGTAATTTTGGCAAATTCTCTTTCAATAATTTTGGAAAGACAGGAGGAAACTGCACTTTAAAAATGCATGCTTCCAATTGTGTAAAATGAAGTACGACCGTATCTGTTGAGTCCATTCTGACTGACAGTGACCCTACAGGACAGAGCAGAACTACCCCACTGGGTTTCCAAGGAGCGGCTGGTAGATTCGAACTGCCGACCTTTTGGTTAGCAGCTGAGCTGTTAACCACTGTGCTACCAACAGTATCGTATATTTTTCACTTAAGATTTTAATTCCAACCCAACATGAAATAATGCCACGTATTTTTGTCCGTGGAACTCCTCCAATGACTTCTCTTTCTAGACAGCCATTGACTTTGAATGTGGGAATTTAGTTTGAGAAAGTATTTGCAGAATAAAAGGCGGTAGGAGAATTGTTTTCCCACCTCGGCGGCTGGGTCTAAACAGTTTGATCATCCCAGGGATCTTGAAACACCAAAATAGATTTTCTTGCCTTTTAAGGAAATAAATGTCTTTCTTACCTTCGACAAGTCTGGCCACCTGTTTGTCGCTTTAGTGACGAGATACTGATGAGCCTGCTCACAAGCTAGTTCTGAATCCGTAACCTTCTGTTTGGGTCTTGAAAGAAAAAAATTAAGAAATAATAAATAACTGCGTTTTAAATCTAAAGGGCTCATTAATCTCCCCAGGGGTTCCCCCAGCCCCCGTTTGTTTCAAAGTACCATTAGAGTCTGTTAGTTCACATCTGGTCTAACTTAATTCCCAAAATACAGTCAGATTTTCCCAGCTGCATGTTAGCGAAGTCTTCTTAAATTTCGTAAGTCCTGGTTTATTTTCAGATAAATGCTATTTGACATTTTTTTTTTTTTTTTTTTTTTTGCAGCTCACCGAACAAATAGGGCTCATTGATTCTCAGAGCGGAAAAAAACATGATATAACATTAAGTGTTTTAGGAAGAAAACAACTGAAAGCTCTTATTTCTGAATTGACAGGTTGGAGTGAAATACAGACTAAAGCAAAGAGTTCTGGAACGAGGGCGGGACACGGCTTACAGACTTTCCAGTCTCGGCTCATTTCCAAAGGTTGGGCTTGTAGGACTGAAAGATGATCAAATTTCTATTATATTTACTCTCAAATGATAGAAACTGAGGGCACTAAATAAAGACCCTGAGTTCGAGCACAGTGAAGTGGTGGATAGAGAAATTTGAGATGCCCCTGGATTTTCCCATTCACTAAAACAAACTGTTGCTGTTGTTGGGTGCCTTTGAGTCAATTCCTACTCACAGCAACCCAGTAGGGCAGAGTAGAGCTGCTCCATAGGGTTTCCTAGGCTGTAATCTTTAAGGAAGAAGATGCCAGGTTTTTCTCCTGCAGCGACGCTGGTGGGTTCGAACTGCCAACCTTTCCGTTAACAAGCGAGCACTTAACTGTTGCTCCACCAAAAAAAAAAAAAAAACCATTGCCCTTGAGTCAAATGTGACTCGTAGCAACCCTGTAGGACAGAGTGAACTGCTCTGTAGGGTTTCCAAGGAGCAGCTGGTTGATTCTAACTGCTGACCTTTGGTTAGCAGCCGAGCTCTTAACCACTGTACCACCCCACACACACATACACACACACACACCAGAGCTCCATGAAACAAACCAGGGGAAAATAAAAATGTTGGAAAACCCCACTGCTACTTCTTTCCCCAGAGCTGCCTTGCTCCCTCGGGTATCACTCCACTTTAAGGAACTCAAGCTTCTCTACACACAGATCTGCACCCAAAGTCTCTCCCCCTGCAGTTAGCAGAGCTCTCAAGGTCGTCCTCTGGCAGAGTGGACAGCACACAGGACCACGCCAATTGCCCCTGGACGAGGCCACATCTGTGCATCTGCTCAGAACCCCCACTTTTTCAAGTGCACATGTGAGTGATAAATGTGTCTTGCCTAACAGTGAATAAAGGGCACGTGACCGAGACTCCATAAGACCCTTGTATGAATTTCACCTCCAGGCACCCCAGAAAACCCAGGTGGGGAGACAGAAAACAAGCCCCACGTAAAGCTTTTTAATAAGTACTATTTGATTTTGCTTGTAAGGAACTTACATGTGAACCGCTAATGAAGAAAAAAATAAAAAATTCTAACATCACTTAGTATGCTGCCAGTTGAGAAAATGTTAAGAAATTTTGTTTGTCAAACCCTAGAAGTCAAAGCTTTCTGTCATTTACCCAAGACAGGCTTTGAACCTGGCCCTCTCCATGTGATACACCAGTCAGTCACACACTGGGGCCTCTAGGGTCATGCAGGCCACCACGAACGTGGTGACCAGGAGGTGCCGGGACTCTCAGTCACCAGATGTGCAGACCCCTCTTGAGTCTTCTTCACAGCAGTGCTGGTATCACCATCCCATTTTGCGGTAGGAAACGATGTTTTGGAGAGGTTCGGAACGTGCCAAAATCACACAGCTAGTTCTTGGGAATGCTGGCATTCAAACCCAAGTCTCTCTGATGCCACAGCCTAGATTTTCTCACTATCATTTTAATTAAAAATATTTTTCCTTTATTTTTTATGCTTAATATTTTTTTAATTTCGTTTTTATCTGGAGCTATATAGTTTTTGTAGCCTCCATGAACTTCACTCTTCATAGGAAGAGAGCCGTTAACTGTTACATTTTGCAATGGTGAGGGCTGCCTTTGGCTCATCCTGCTCTGAGGAGCCTCTTTCCATCCGAGGTCCCTGTTTCAGTTCAACAAGTGCAGACCATGGGCCCCGGCACTGAGGGAGCGCTGGTACCGTGCGAGATCCCGGGAGCTTAGGGCCTGCAGCTTCGGCCTCTCCGAGAAGGCCCTGTTGGGATGTTACACACTGTCACTCATGTTAAAACCAGACAGCAAGCCAGTTCAGTTACGAGAACCAGCAAATTATGGAGTAATCATTGCTACCCATGTGGCTTCTCATTTAAATTCTAAGAACTGTAACTGCTCTCAGACAGCTATCCTGGACCACACCTCAAATTCCTCGATGGCCAACAGTTGCCGGCACCTACTGGTCACTACGTTCACGGTGGCCAGCATGACCCTAGAAACCTCCACTGTGCTACTGACCCAGGTATCACATGGAGAGGGTCAAGTTCAAAGCAGCACTCTTGGGTGAATGACAGAAACCTTTGACTCCCAGGGTTTGGCAAACGAAATTTCTTGCATTTTCTTGAATGGCAGGGTCTGGGAACCAGCTGCAGAGTGGGCAGTGTCTCCTTACCCATCCTGTGTTGCCGCTTAAGTGGACTATCTTAGTCATCTAGTGCTGCTATAACAGAAGCAGCACAGTAGATGGCTTTAACAAACAGGACTTTATTCTCTCACAATCTAGGAAGCTAGAAGCTCAAATTCGGGGTGTCAGTGCTAGGAGAAAGCTTTATCTATCGGCTCTGGGGGAAAGTCCTTGTCATTAATATTCCCTTGGTTTAGGAGCTTCTCTGCACGGGGACCCTGGGTCCAAAGGACGTGCTCTGTTCCTGGCACTGCTTTCTTGGTAGTATGAGGTCCCCCTGTATCTCTGCTTGCGCCTCTCTTTCATATCTCAAAAAAGGTTGACTTAAGATAGAATCTAATCATGTAGACTGAGTCCTGCCTCATTAACATAACTTCCTCTAACCCTGCCTCATTAACATCACAGAGGCAGGATTTACCACACATAGGAAAATCACATCAGATGACAAAATGGTGGACAATCACATAGTACTGGGAACCATGGTCTAGCCAAGTTGACACACATTTTTTGGGGACACAATTCAATCCATGACGTGGAACAAATGAGGACTTGCCCGGTTTCCTTTTGTCTCCTGGCAGATGCCAGGTGGTGGGGCACACAGGTAAACCACTGCTGGCACACCTCCCTTTACTGAGAGCCTCGTTCTTTAAGTTCACCAGTTACCTCTCTATTGTCAAATTACGTGGTCTTTCTTGACTTCTCTGTTACATGTGACACTCTTAGCCATCCATCCTCTCTTCAATCAGCTTCATGACACTGTTCTTTACACGACATGATAGATATGCACACCTAACATGGGGCCCGGCAGGTGTACACCTCCAGTCCCTCCCCCTTCACTACCCCTTCTCGCTACTCCTACCCCAAAGTTTATTACTCCTCTGAGAGGTCATCCCTTCCCGTGTCTCCAACTACCATGTCGCTGCTGTTTACCCATAAAACTGTACCACTAGTACTCTAATCTCACCCGGGTTTTTTCGCTTCCATCTCTCTCCAACTGCCTACTGGACTTCACAGAATCATGGAATTTCCAGGGTGGAAAGGGATCCAAAGGTCAACCATCCAAAGGTCTCCTATCATGACCTTAACACCAAAGGTTTGGGAAGGCTGATGGGATTGTGCTGCATTTTCACAACTATTGTTTAAGAGGGCTGTACATCATAATGACATATATTCCTCTGCCTTCTCCTTTAGATGCCTCCTAAAGCCTACCAGCGCCAAGGGGTCTCACCTGGACATCCCCAGAAGTTCTCTCACAGAGGGAGACCTTGAGAGGCATGTGCTAGCTGAGTAAAGTCAACGCGTCCAAACTGATCTCAGTATCTAAACACATATCCAAACAGCCCTTTTACAAATGATTTCTTTTCTAGGCCATAAGGCTCAATCATTTCGTTAGTCATCTGTGCTCACGCCAGGGAGTCCTACTGGTTTTCCCATCCATTGCTCCCTTTTCCATTTTACATCACCGTTCCCTCTAGAGAGATCAGAAGGCTTTTCTAGGACCTATTTACATTGCTTCACTCCAAACACTTCCGATAGTTACTGATGTCCTCTCCTGCTGCCTGGCTCTTTAGGACCTTGACCACCAGTCACCCTCTATAGCAGTCGGTCACAAAAACACACTGAGCACTTACTATGCACTGCTGTAGCCCTGCAGACACAATAACAAACAGTGTAGACAGAGTCCACGTCCTCAAGGAGTTTACACTCTGATGGGGAGAAACATACTACAAACACATGGAAAACTGAATCGGGTAACTCCAGTGCTGGAAGTGACTGAGAAGGATGTGAGGGGGGCACCTTAGCTGGGAAAGCCGGGAAGCCTCTTTGAGACACAAGCGATAAGGAGGCGGCATGTGAACCTGTCAGGAACCGCGCTCCAGGCAGTGCTAGGGTCCTGAGATGGGCTTCCGATTCCAGTTAAGATGGAGTAGGAGCACGTCACCCCATCTCTCTCACTGATCACAACTAAAAAGCTGGGACAGGATACAAAATGTAACTCTCTGAAGATACTAAAAAGTGAATAATAGGAGGAAGATGGGGAGGAAAATAGAAACTTGAAGGATGGCTGATACAGTGGTAAGATTCATAGGTTTTTTTCCTCCCATATCTCCCAGCTTAGACTCGGAAATCCTGATTCTGGAATTGTGAAGTAGATGTAGACAGAAAAGCTCCAGGGGAAAGCCAAGAGGGGTACAAGCAATGTGGGGGGATTCCTTTTTTTCTCTTTTTAATCTCCCAGTCCAGATCCAAGGCCAGTCCAGTCACAAAACTGCACTTCCGTGGTGGTGGCAGCAATCCCCCAAAAAACCAAATCTGTTGCCGTCAAGTCGATTCCGACTAATAGTGACTCTATAGGATAGAGTAGAACTGCCCCATAGAGTTCCCAAGGAGCACCTGGTAGATTAGAACTACTGACCTTTTGATTAGCAGACGTAGCTCTTAACCACCAGGCCACCAGGGTTTCCTGTGGCAGCAACAGCAGCCGCCAAGTAGGTGCTTAAGACTCTGAGAGGAAATCTTCTCTCTGATCAGAAGGAGCCCGTGTGATCCATGTGTGTGGGTGATTCATGTTATTTTCTCCCTCTCTCTTTTCTCTCACCACTTTGCTCCTGGAGGCAGACCCAGTCATGGGAAGTACACAACAGTACCCAAAAATCAAACAAAACCCATTGCCGTCAAGTCGATTCCGACTCATAGCGACCCTACAGGGTAAAATCCAAGATTTTCTATCCAGAAGGCCAAGAAAGGGGACCCCAGGGGGCTGGAGAGTGTGAAGGTAAATCATAGAGAGGGGAGACATGAAAAAGAGACTCTCCAAATCTATGCAGACATCCCAGGCTTATCTTTGATCTGTACATGTGTGGAATAACACAAAAAAGCACAGCAAAGCTCTCAGACCTTAACTACCGTGTAGGCCACAGACTATTAACAGATACCAGACTGGCCTGGGTGGTGCACACACAGATCTGGCCTGAATTATGCTGTGATGTCTCTGAAAACCAAACTGACACCAAAACCACAGTTTACAGAAGGCAAATTGGGACTTACATTTAAAACTAAATTGGGTTGACTGTCTACTAAAAATAAAGAAATAAATCGACATTCTACAGAGGATTTTAACAGAACCCAGGGTGTCATAGCAGAACATTCAATACGTCCAGGATACAATCCAAAAATTACTTGATATACAAAGAACTAGGAAAATCTCAACAACTCTCAAGGCAAAAGACAATCAACGACACTAACCCCAGGATAATCCATATGTTGATATTATCAGACTTTAAGGAAGCTATTATAGGCATGACCCGTGAAGTAAGGGCGAACACCCTAGACATGAATGGAAAGATAAAATTTCTAAGCAAAGATACAGACGCTACAGTATATTAAGAAAAAGAACCAAATAGAAATTTTAGAACTAAAAAATACAACTGAAATAAAATTTTCAATGTATATGGCTAAGTGGTGGAATGGGAAAGGCAGGGGAAAGAGCCAGTAAACTTGAAAATAGATTAAGAGAAATAATTCAATCTGAACAAGAAAGGGAAAACTGAGAGAAAAAAGGACATAGTCTTATGGACCTGTGGTACAAAATAAAAAGGTCTAACATTCATGTCACTGGGATACCAAAAGGTAGGAGAAAAAGATTGGTATGGAAAATATATATTTGAAGAAATAATGGCTGAAAATTTCCTAAATTTGGTGAAAAACCTATATTTATATATTCAAGAAGCTCCGCAAACCCAAAAATGATAAACTCAAAGAAAACCATGCTCAAGCAGACCATAATCAAATTGTTGAAAACCAAGAATAAAGAAAAAATCTTGAAAGCAGCCTGAGAAAAATGACACATTACACATAGGGGAAAAACTATCTGAATGGCTTCAGATATCTCATCAGAAACCATGGAAGCCAGAAGACACTGAAGCAACATTTTTACAGTGCTGAAACAAAAGAATGGTCAAACCAGAATTCTATATCCAGCAAAAACATCCTTTAGGAATGAAGGAGAAATAAAGATATTCTTATAAAAGAAAACTAAGAATATTTGTGTCCCATAAACCTTCTCTAAAAGACAACTAAGTTCTTCAGCAGAAGGAAAATGATAAGAGAGAAACTTGGTACTTCAGAAAATAAAGGAAGAGCAGCAGAAATGACAAATATCTGGGTAACTAAAACATACTATTTTTCATTGGATTGGGGGTACCTGTGTCCTTTATTATAGACTCATAGGATTTAAGAGTCCTGATCCACCCTGCAGGTTAGCTGGGCAGTCTTGCCACATCACAGGTGAGAAAACCATGTTGGCCCATAGGAATTAAGTGCCTTGTCCAAGGTGACAGAGTTAATTTGGAGATGGAAGTGTCTGAACCAGAGCTTAGGTCTCCTGATCCCCTGACCACACCTCATCTCTGCTCTGGGCTGCCTCAGTCAGTTGTGAAAACAGGGAAGGGTTGGGGAAAGGCAGTCTCCTGGGTCAAAGCTTGGGTAAGACTTTCCTTGCTTTCAAGGCCCTGGGCCAGGACTAACTCCCCAGTGTCTCCAAGTCAGCATCAGGGTCTGTGTAAGGCCCAGGCCTGCCTCTAGAGTTCTGTCTGCCCCACAGTCTGCTCGCCAAGCCTCAAAGAGTCACTTCTTAGAACTCATGCAGGAAGATCAAACTTGGCCCCTTCTCGGCTGAGCAGAGGGTCTCAGCCTTGATCCCACCTGTGCTCTGGAGTCCCTTACCTCTCCCCACACAGGACTTGGATGTAATTATTCACTGAACATATTTATTAAGCACCTGCTCTAAGTGAATACCTAAGAATTCGGCAGTAAAATAGGACAAACTCATAGAATTGAGAGTCTGGTGGGGAAGTCAGACCCAGATGATGACATGTGAGATGAATGTTAGGAAAGAGGGTACAGGGGTAACTGCCCTTCAATCCTGGGGAGAATCCTGGAGAAGCCTTTGCAAAACCTAAAATAGAAAGGTCTGGGGGCTGTTGGAGCTGGTGTGGGCTCCCCGTGGCTCCTTAGTGACCCATAATCAAGGGCCCAAAGTGCTGCCCCCTACAGCAGCTTGAGAGGGTAAGGCATGAAGGGGGTGGGGAAATTGCCAGGTTGGGCTAGTTCACTGGTCTCACCCAGTTCAGGAGCAAGACTAGTCGGCCATGACTGGCTGATCTTCAGCCTAAGAAGCTGCTTCAAACGTACAGGCCTCCATGAAGTTTAAACCCCAGTAAAACATTCCTTCCTGTAAATGTAAAATCCCACTCTTCCCTCCTCTGCCTTTTTTTTTTTTTTTTTTTCCTTTCTGAGACCATTGGGTTCACAGCTGCATGACCCCATGCCTTCTCACTGCCTCTCCTCTCCAGGCAGGCTGCGACCTTTGAGCAAGGTAAAGCCTTCCTGAGTACCCATCACATTCAGTGTACCTGTTCCTCCCTCAGAGAGAAAGGCAGAAACATCCAGACTTATTTCAGGGGATTCTGCAGCTTACAAGCCCGCAGGAAGCCTCCTTAAGGAAGGAGAGCAAGCCGGTGTGTTTCCAGCTTCTAGAAAGGGTGGGAAAAAGGGTTCTCATTGGATGGGGGGTACCTTGGGAAACCCCACCAATTCCTTTACCTTTTCTTAGAACTCAACCCTTGAGGGAAAGGGTCTCAAGAGTATTCCTTGGAAAGGGGGTCTGCATGAATTTCAGGTTGTGGCTATTGGCTCTAGGATGCTTACTTCTCCAGCTGAGGGCTCAGTTTCTTGGCACTTCGGCTATCTTATTTCTGAGAGACCAAATCTATCTGTAACGTAACTAGTAACTTGGAGACTGCCAATTACAGCTTTGTCCCTATGGCTCAAAAGGAAGAAGTCTGTCAGGCAAATTCAGGTAGATAAAGTGTGTGTGTGTGTATGTGTGTGTGTGTGTGTGTATACACATGTGAGTGTGTGTGGTGTCAGATATCATCTCTAAACCAAAAAAAAAAAACCCTTTGCCATCAAGTTGATTCTGACTTATAGCAACACTATAGGACAGAGCAGAACTGCCCCATAGGGTTTCCAAGGAGCACCTGGTGGATTTGAACTGCTGACCTTTTGGTTGGCAGCCATTGCACTTAACCACTATGCCACCAGGGTTTCCATCATCTCTACAGATGGGAAATAAACCAAACTGAAAAAAATATATATATACTATTTTTCTCAGAGTTTCAATATATGTGAAGCAAAAACTAATAGGACTGAAAGGAGAAATAGATAAGTTCAAAACTACTGTTGGAGACATGAGCATTCCTCCTTAAGTAATTGATAGAACAAGTAGACAGATAATAAGCAAAAATGCAGAAGACTTGAAGAACACTATCAACCAACTTGACCTGACTGGCATTTATAGAACAGTCCACCCAACAACAGAATACACATTCTTTTCAAGTACACAAGACAGACCATGTCTAGGGTCACAAAACAAACTTTAACAAATTTAAAGAATTAAAATCATACAAAGTGTGTTGTCGGACCAGAAGAAAATTAAATTAGGAATCAATAACAGAACGATATTTGGAAAACACACAGTATTTTGAAATTGAAGCAACACAATTCTAAATAATCCATGGGTCTAAGAGGAAGACTCAAGGGAAATTAGAAAATATTTTTAACTAAATGAAAATAAAGACTTCAACAGATACAAATTTGTGGAATGCAGGTAAATCAGGGTCTAGTGGGAAATTTATAGCCTTAAGTGCTTATACTAGAAAAGAAAGGATGAAAAATATCTGAGTTTCCAACCTAATAAAATAGAAAAAGAGCAAACTAAACTTGAAGCAAACAGAAAGAAGAAAATAATAAAGATAAGAGCAGAAATCAATGAAATTGAAAACAGAAAAACAGCTAAAAATCAATGAAACCAAAAGCTGGTTGTTTGAAAAGATCAATGAAAATTACAAACCTTTAGCTAAACTGATCAAGATAAAAACAGAGAAAACACCAATTACCAACATCAGGAATGAAGAAAAGGATATCACTGAAGACCCCACAGACATTAAAAGAATAACAAGAAATACTATGAACAACTTTATTCTCACGAATTTGACAACTGAGATGAAATGAACCAATTTCTTACAAGACACGAATTACCAAAACTGAGTCAAGAAGAAATAGAAAACGTGAATGGTCCTGAGCCGTTGCTGTCAAGTCGTTTCTGACTCATAGCGACCCTACAGGATAGAGTAGAACTGCCCCACAGAGTTTCCAATGGTCCTATAACTATTAAATTAATTGAATTTATAGTTAAAAATCTCCCAGCAAAGAAAACTCCAGAGCCTGATGGTTTTATTGTTGAATTCCATCAAGTATTTAAGGAAAAAAATAATACGGATTCTAAACAATGCAGAAAATAGAACAAGGAAGACTTCCCAACTAAATAAACTCTATGAGGCCAGAATTAACCTGATAATGGACCTAGGGTTGGTATTCACGACTTTTATTCTTTCTTAGAGGTCTTCCAAAAAACAGGAAAAAAAAATTATTTTCTTAATAGAATAAAACTCATTCTATCTTAGAATTGGATTCTTTTATATATCTATGATACATTATGGAGTCTTAATGATCTTGATCTTAATTTTATTATATTTCATTATCCTAGGAAACACTTAATCATTACTCGTTAATTGTTCCCAACTGTTATGTATGGAATTGTATACCCCCAAAAAATGTGTCAACTTGGCTAGTCCATGATTCCCAGTATTGTGTAGTTGACCACGATTTTGACATCTGATGTGATTTTCCTATGTGTTGTGAATCCGACCTCTATCCCCCACGCATCTGTCAGTTTGTTGTACTCTGGAGGCTTGCATGTTGCTGTGATGCTGGAAGCTACGCCACTGGTATTCAAATACCAGCAGAGTCACCCATGGCAGGTTTCAGCTGAGCTTCCAGACTAAGACAGACTAGGAAGAAGGACCTGGCAGTCTACTTCTGAAAAGAATTAGCCAGTGAAAACCTTATGAATAGCAGCAGAACATTGTCTGACATAGTGCTGGAAGATGAGCTCCTCAGGCACTCAAAAGATGACTAGGGAAGAGCTGCAACCTCAAAGTAGAGGTGACCTTAATGATGTGGATGGAATAAAGCTTTCAGGACCTTCATTTGCTGATGTAGCATGACTCAAAATGAGAAGAAAACAGCTGCAAACATCCATTAATAATTGGAAACTGGAATGCATGAAGTGTGAATCTAGGAAAATTGGAAATCATCAAAAATGAAATGGAACCATAAAGATTGATATCCTAGTCATTAATGAGCTGACATGGACTGGCACTGGTCATTTTGAATCAATCATATAGTCTACAAGCCAGGAATGACAATTTGAAGAGGAATGGTGTTGCCTTCATCATCAAAGAGAACATTTCAAGATCTATCCTGAAGTACAACACTGTCAGTGATAGGATAATATTCATATGCCTACAAGGAAGACCAGTTAATATGACTACTATTCAAACTTATCCACCAACCACTAAGGCCAAAGAGGAAGATATAGAAGATTTTTACCGACATCTGCAGTCTGAAATTGATTAAGCATGCAATCAGGATTCACTGGTAATTACTGGTGATGGGAATGCAAAAGTTGGAAACAAAGAAGAAGGCTCTGTAGTTGGAAAATATGGCTTTGGTAACAGAAACAATGCAGGAGATCACATGACAGAATTTTGCAAGACCAATGACTTCTTCGTTGCAAATACCTCTATTTTTGCCAACATAAATGGTGACTATACATCTGAACCTCTCCAGATTGAATACACAGGAATCAGATGGACTACATCTGTGAAAGAGACGATGGAAAAGCTCAATATCATCAGTCAGAACAAGGCCAGGGGCCAACTGCAGATCAAACCATCATACACAAGCTCAAGGTGAGACTGAAGAAAATTAGAACAAGTCAACAAGAGCCGAAGTTCGACCTCAAGTATATCCGACCTGAATTTAGAGACTATCTCAAGAATAGATCTGACACGTTGAACACTAATGACCAAAGAACAGATGAGTTATAGAATGACATCAAGGACATCATACATGAAGAAAGCAAGAGGTCCTTAAAAATACAGGAGAGAAGGAAAAGACCTAAATGGATGTCAGAAGAGACTCTGAAACCTGCTTTTGAACGTCGAGTAGCTAAAGCAAAAGGAAAAAATGATGAAGTAAAAGAGCGGAACAGAAGATTTCAAGGAGGGGGGCTCGAGAAGACAAAGTAAAGTATTACGATGACATGTGTAAGGACCTGGAGATAGAAAACCAAAAGGGAAGAATGAACTCAGCATTTCTCAAGCTGAAAGAACTGAAGAAAAACTCAAGCCTTCAGTTGTAATACTGAAGGGTTCTACAGGGAAAATATTAAATGACGCGGGAAGCATCAAAAGAAGATGGAAAGAATACACAGTGTCACTAGTCACTATACCAAGAAGATTTGTCAACGTTCAACAATTTCAGGAGGTAACGTATGATCAGGAACCAATGGTACTAAAGGAAGAAGTTCAAGCTGCGCTGAAGGCACTGGCAAAAAACAAGGCTCTGGGAAAAGATGGAATACCAATTGAGATGTTTCAACAAACGGAATGCAGCACTGGAAGCACTGTTTCGGCTCTGCCAGGAAATTTGGACGACAGCTACCTGGCCAACTGACTGGAAGAGATCCATATTTATGCCCATACCCAAGAAAGGTGATCCAGCCGAATGAGGAAATTATTGAACGATATCATTAATATCACACACAAGCAAAATTATGCTGAAGATCATTCAAAAACAGCTGCAGCAGTATATTGACAGGGAACCGCCAGAAATTCAGGCTGGCTTCAGAAGAGGACATGGAACCAGGGATATCATTGCTGATGTCAGATGGATCCTGGCTGAAAGCAGAGAATACCAGAAGGATGTTTACCTGTGTTTTATTGACTATACAAAGGCATTCAACTCTGTGGATCATAACAAATTATGGATAACATTGAGAAGAATGGGAGTTCTGGAACACTTAATTGTGCTCATGAGGAACCTGTACATGGATTAAAAGGCAGCCGTTCAAACAGAACAAGAGGATACTTCATGGTTTAAAGTCAGAAAAGGTGTGCGCCAGGGTTGTATCCTTTCACCATACCTATTCAATCTGTATGCTGAGCACATAATCCGAGAAGCTGGACTATATGAAGAAGAATGGGGCATCAGGATTGGAGGAAGACTCATTAACAACTTGTGTTATGCAGATGACACAGCCTTGCTTGCTGAAAGAGGACTTGAAGCACTTACCGATGAAAATCAAAGACTACAGCCTTCAGTACGGATTAAAACTCAACATAAAGAAAACAAAAATCCTCACAACTGTATCAACAAGCCAGATAATGACAAATGGAGAAAAGATTCAGGTTGTCAAGAATTTCATTTTACCTGGATCCACAATCAACTCCCACGGAAGCAGCAGTCAAGAAATACAAAGACGTACCGCAGTGGGCAAATCTGCTGCAAAAGACCTCTTTAAAGTGTTGAAAAGCAAAGATGTCACCTTGAGGACTAAGGTGCACCTGACCCAAGCCATGGCGTTTTGAATCGCCTCATATGCATGCGAAAGCTGGACAATGAATAAGGAAGAGCGAAGAAGAATGGATGCCCTTGAATTGTGGTGTTGGCAGAGAATATTGAATATACCGTGGACTGCCAAAGAGTGAACAAATCTGTCTTGGAGGAAGTACAGTCAGAATGCTCCTTAGAAGCAAGGATGGTGAGACTTTGTCTCACGTACTCTGGACATGTTATCAGGAGAGACCAGTCCCTGGAGAAGGACGCCATGCTTGGCAAAGTAGAAGATCAGCGAAAAAGAGGAAGACCCTCAACGAGATGGACTGACACAGTGCCTGCAACAACAAGCTTCAAGCATAGCAACAATTTTAAGGATGGCTCAGGACAGGGCAGTGTTTCATTGTGCTGTGCATAGGGTTGCAATGAGTTGGAACCAACTCAACGGCACCTAACAACAACAACAACATGATGTTAATGAGGCAGGAGTTGAGGCAATTAAGTTAATGAAGCAAGACTCAATCTATAAGATTAGTTTGCGTCTTAAATCTACCTCTTTTGAGATATAAAAGAGAGAAGTGAGCAGACAGACAGGAGAACCTCCTACCGCCAATAAAGCAGCGCTGGGAGCAGATCCTGTCCTTTGGACCCGGGATTCCTAAGCAGAGAAGCTCCTAAACCAAGGGAAGGTTAATGACAAGGACCTTCCCCCAGAGCCGACACAGAGAGAAAGCCTTCCCCTGCAACTGGCACCCTGAATTCAGACTCCTAGCCTCCTAGGCTGTAAGAGAAAAAATATCTCTTTGTTAAAGCCGTCCACTTGTGGTATTTCTGTTATAGCAGCACGTGATAACCAAGACACCAACTATGCTAAAAAAATTAATTAAAAAAGGCTAAAGTAATAAAACAAAAATAAGATGGAATCGCCTAGCAGAATGATGAAATCCTGAAATTGATCACCACTGTGATGCTATCCTTGAGTATTCTTACTGCACTGCCCAAAGTATTACAGTATCTTTCAAGAAGTTATAAAACTAGATAGTGAAGCCATATCTGCAGACTCCTTCAGCTTTCACTGAACAGTGGAAAATTCAGAATTCTTATTTTATGCCCAAGTAGCAAAGGGAGGAAAATTGACAGAGGAGGTTGTTTCAGAATTATTAACTGAATCAGAAGATGAATGCAGATAAAGAATAACTAGATTCCAAGGATGATGATGAAATTGGTTGTCGAAGCCACATCTCAATCTGTGAGTCTTTAGAGGGCAACATCCCAGATACATTTTCTCAAACTCAAGAACTGATGAGTATTTCAGGGAAAAAAGAAACTCTGTGTTTTCACTCAGTTTGCCATTCAACAGGAAAGATCTGATCAGGCAATACTTTCTGACAAGAGCCTTGACCGTCTAATTTTGCTTAAAGGACACATGACGGGACAGCATTCTTTGATCTTTTCTGATGTTCGTGCATGAAAATGTACTAATTACGGTTTTTAACTGGGTAAATGGTCAAGGCAAGTGTGTTTTTAACAAGGTGACTGGAAGGGAATAGATGGTGTAGAAATCAAGCGAGTCATTGTACTTATTACTCTAATTGGTATTTACAAATTTAAAAATGAAAAAGTTCTGCAGTTATGAAGCAAACAAATGGCCGCCCTGTCTTCAACAAAATTATGAGCCCTCGCAGTTTTAAAAAGTACTGCATGTCAATGACGCAAGAGCAAAGTGAATGCCCAGAGGGCAGAGGAGCCCAGCAGGGAGGGCAGGAAGGCTTTGAAGAAGGGACGGCACCCAGGTTTGTTAGGTGGAAAGAGGGAGGCTGAGGAGGGACAAAGAAGACAGGTTCTCTAGGCAGAAAACCACCACTCTCAACAGGCACCTGGGTTCAAATCCCTGCCCCACCATCCATCACTGTGCCCCTCTGGATGAGTCACTAACTTTTCTATAAGCCCCAACTCTTGTGTCTGTAAAATCAGACAGTATTAATTATTAAAGGATATTAAAAGATACACCGTCATGAAGCACAAGGTCTGGTCCATAAGTGGGCTTGACTTTCTAATGTAGCGCCTGGCCTAGGTCTCAAAGCTGTTTCTCCCTCAGGCCCCAGGGCCCAAGACAGGTCTCTATGGGCTCCACCCTCTCCCCCTTTCAGTTCCTCCTCCACTCTGGGGCTGCTGAAAGATCTTTCTAAAGTACAGCTGTGACCTCCTCACTCTCTTGTCTACAGAAAAAGGGTGAACTCCTCGTTCGGGCACTTGGGTAACTACCCAGCCCGGCCTTCCTGCTGCTCCAGGCCCCCTGGTCACCATGCCCTCTGGGCATATGGCTGCTGCACACTCTCCTCTTCCATTTCCCGAATGTGCCCTTTCCCGCCTCTGTACTTTTGCAAATGCTGTTCCCTGGCCTTGAACAGCCTTTCCTGTAGCCTGCATCTGATAAAACCCTACTCACACTTCAAGACCCAGCTTGGATGTCTCCACATTGCCTGAGAACCTGAGACGACTGAGCCCCAACCTTCTACTCTCCTATAGCACTTTAGCTACCCTTCTGTTTCTTTTTATTTTATTTATTTTTGTGTGCGTGAAAATATACACAGCAAAGGATACACCAGTTCAACAAATCCTACATGTACAACTCAGCCACACTGATTACAGTGTTCATATTCGCAACCATTCTCGTGGTCCCTTTCCAGTTTATTCCACCACCATCAGCGTATGGTCACTGCCCCCTAAGTTTCTCATCTAGCCTTTCGAGATGTTGTCAATTTCATCCCACACAGATGAATCTTTGAAAGACCACAATGCTCAAAGCAGACATACTTTACTAATCACTCTTTTATTTCAAAGAGCTCAGGCTGCTAACCAGAAAGAAGGTCAGGAGTTCAAACCCACCAGCCGCTCCTTGGAAACCCCATGGTGCAGTTCTACTCTGTCCTATAGGATTGCCATGAGTCGGAGTCGCCTCGATGGCAGTGGGTTATTTCTCTTTGTTCCTGTCATCTTATATTCAACCGTGAGCTCCTCAAAGGGAGAGTCTGCATCTTACTCATCTCTGCACCCCCGGTCCCAGGACAACGTGTAGCACATAGTCGACATTTAGTAAATGCTTGATGAATGAACAAATAAATACAAATAAGAAGGCCGAGTCATTTGAATGGGAGGATTGGGCCTTGTCATTGAAATTTTCCATGTTCGTTCTGCATACCTTCTCTAAAAAAATTTGGGGGGGAAGAATTTGTATTGTTTTAATGTCAAGCAATCAAGTCCCACATTAAAGCTCTTCAGACCCGAGCAATTGGAAACAGTGTCCAACTCACGTGTCCCACGATCACTCTTCTTAGGGAGAGACCATAGTTATATTTGCTGGTTTTTTTGGACAGACAAAAATTAAAGCTACTTTCCCAAAACATGTGAACAGGGGCAACAAATTAAAGTGATAGATCAGAGGGCTTCTGCAGCCAGACAAGCGTCATGACAGTCTAGCCCTGTGACTGTGGCTTCTGGGGCGTTGCTGCCCTCCAGGGGAGCCGCCCTGTGTGGGTAGGACAGGTGCTTGTTGGAGACCCTCGGGGCTGCCAGTGCCTCGAGGGCAAAACAGTACAGTGAATATTATGATCATGCTATATCAGAAAACACACCTCTGTGTTATCACAGTGCCTGCTGGCGTTTTAATGAAGTATTACAGTGATGGTCAAGGAGGGGCTGAGTGGCTACTCCATTCATGCCCGGGGACATTCAGTAATCCCCACAGGGAGCCACAGGTGCCGCACTGGGCGTCAAGCCCAGTCACTGCCTTCTCGAGTATCCACCATTACAGAGACAAAGGGGAGGAAGCAAGTGGGGATGGCATGCAGGACACTGAAATTCCCCTTCCCACCGTGAGGGAGGTCAGCTTGGGTGGGCAGGGGCCTGGGGAGGAACCTTGCCTGGGGAGGGGCTGGAAGAGATCCCTGCATCTCTGGAAGCAGATGGCGGGACGAGCCAAACTTACACCTACAGTCAGATACACACCCAGAGGAGAAGGGACGCAGCATCGGTTCCTGCAGAAAGGGGCTGCACTCCCCTGACCAGCACGGACCAGGCCGAGTCCGTGCACTGCAGTGGACAGCCGGTGGCCAACGTCACGTTAAGGAGCTGAAATGTCATGCACATTACAACACAAAGGTCTTGGAAGCTGAGTTCTCAAAAACCGAGTAAAAAGAGTATCATCTAACCCCAGATTTATAAAAAGAAAAAAAAAACGTAAATGCATGGAGCCCTGATGGGGCAGTGGTTAAGAGCTAGGCTGCTAACCAAAAGGTCAGCGGTTCGAATCCACCAGCTCCTTGGATGCCCCATGGGGCAGTTCTACTCTGTCGTGTAGGGTCACTAGGAGTTGGAACCGACTAAACGGCACCTAACAACAACAATATATAAACTTATGTGCATAGAAAAATGAGTGGGATGAAATAGAAAAATGATGCTCACAGGTGATAAGGTTATAGCTGTATTTTCTAATCCATTTCAACCTTTCTACAGAATCTCTGTGTGCTGCAAATGGTTAACGCACTCAGCTGCTAACTGGAAGACTGGAGGTTCGAGTCCACCTGGAGGTGCCTCGGAAGAAAGGCCTGGCACTGTACTTCCCGAAACTTAGCCACTGAAAACCCTGGAGGGCACAGCTCTACTCCGACACACACAGGGTTGGCCTGTTCCTGCTGTGATTTCTCTCCAGCCACCGACAAGGAAACCCGTTGCTCTGGTGGGACAGCTCCGCTCTCTGTCTGCCTCCTTGGACCCGCAGAAATGCTGGACTCAGGCTGGCGCGGGCTGGCGGGTATAAAGATGCCGCCTTCTTACCTGATGAGTCTTTGTGGTGGGTCATCGCTTCTGTATGATCCCTTCTCACACAAATTCCGAAACTCCCGGAAATTTAAGGTGATGCTGAGTTTCAAGCCAAGAAGCTCCAGGAAACGCTCGAACTCCTGGTCCTTCAGGTTGAACAGGAGGTGCAGCAGCAGTCTGTGCAGGTCCTGGGTGCTGATGATGCCATCCCTGTCGGTGTCCATCTTAAAGAAGGCAGAGTAGGGGTTCTGGAAACAAAACCCACACGTGCGTCAGAGGGCGCCTCCCTGCTGCGCCTTGGATTGCGGCAAACCCACAGCCCAGCAGGTGGGGGCTCGTCTCCAAAGAGAAGAAGGGGTGGCTGTGTAGCGTTTCAGCCGTTGCGTTTGGGGGTCTCTCTGCTCCAGGAATAATATCCTCACCGTGCTTTGCTCTTCCCCAGGAAATTACATACTCCAGCTCCCTTTTCCCCTGACTCTCCCAGTTAGTGGTAAAATCCTCACTACTGGAAATAAGAACAGGAGTGTGTATTGGAGTTTTCTGGAACGTGTAAAACTCATGCTGTGGTTTGTTTTATATAGTTTTTTGAATACACACAGCAAAACATACACCAATCCAACAGTTTCCACATGTACAGTTAAGTAACACTGATCACATTAGTCAAGCTGTGCAACCGTTCTCACCCTCTTTCCCGAGTTGTTCCTCCCCTGTTAACATAAACTCGCTTCCCCCTCAAGATTCCCATCTAATCTTTTGAGTTGCTGTCGTCAGTTTGAGTCCATATGGCCAGTTCTTAAAAGAGCATAATGCTAGTTACGATAAACCGTTGTTTGTTTTTAAGAAGACTTCGGGTATGTTTTTGGTTTAAGGTTTAAATAGTTTCAGAGGTTCATCCAGCCTCCATGGCTCCAGGAAGTCTGGAGCCTGCAAGAATTTTAAGTTCTGTTCTGCATTCTCCCTCTTTTGATCAGGATTTTTCTATAGATTTTTACACAGATTTTATGATGGTTGGCAACTTCTGTCTACAATGGACAGGAAGACAGCGTACACAGTGGCATGCCCACAGGCCACCCAGAGGCCTGTGCTCCATGTCGAGGACTCAGATAAACACGTTCCGTGTCTGAGCCTGGTGTGTTTTACCCCGCCCACTGCACTGCAAGGCTGGCTTGGGATTTCCATTTTGCAGATGAGGAGACTGAGGTTCAGGGCCCACAGGGAACTTGTGGCTGAGAGGCAGCGCTGCATAGTGTGTAAAGGCACGCTCTGGTGGCAGACGCCTCAGCTTCAAGTCCCCAGCCCTGCCACTGAGCAGCAGTGTGACCTCGGACAATTCCCACCCTCTCCATGCATCCGTTTTCTCACCTGTAAAATGGGGATCGGGTTGTCGTGCGGATTAAATGCCTTAATACATGTAAAGCACGGAGAACACGGCTGGCTTAGAAAGTTGCAGAGACTGTTCTAGTACCCCGGCTCTCATCTGTGCCTAATGCAGCCTGTCACCCAAGAGGTGATCTGGTGTTTTCGGGGTACTGCACTCATACGTTCATGCTACGGGGTCCTCCCTAAGTGGTTATTTTTGATATAAAGCAAGCGCCCGACTCAAGTGCCTAATTAAAATGTTCTGGGATTTTGTGGACAGAGCGGTCCGTGTTTACTCATTACTCAGCACCTAATGTGTGCAATCACTGTGGTAAATACTGCAGAAATCAATTTAAAAGACGCTGCTCCTTCCTGCCTCTCAACGTCCTTCCCGCCACCACCTCCTAGCCAGCCAGCGTTCCCTCTTCAGAGAACAGGGCTTCGACCACAGAATGACCCCGCCTCCCCCAGGCTCAAGCCAACACTGGGATTCTCAGAGCACTTGTCTCCGCTGTGTTTTAGGTCTGTGTAGAGACTAGGGCTAACCTTCTCCATGTATGCACACCATGACCGGATTTATTCAAACTGCACATTAGGATGCACGGTCTGAGGGTGGGATGGAAGGTCCAAAGTCAGGAGACCCTGCAAAACCCCAGCTAGATGGTCACTGTGAGTATGTTTGTTTTCAAATAGTAGCTTGGTCACCACAATGAGTCTCTGACTGGCCATCAGCGTGGGGAAGCTGTTTCAGAAGGCAGGACAATGTGAGCTGTAGTGTCCCCCCTAGGAGGCAGCTCTGCCACCAGGTCCCTCCACCCCCTTCTCCCTGGATGTTCTCCTCCACATGACCTACCATCCGCTCCCCCCATACCTGGAGCCTCCATCCCCTGGGATGGAATCCATTCTAATTCCTGGGGACCCTGAGACCTATTTTGCAGCAAATACAGCTCAGCTTATTAAACCCATCTCCCTGCCTTCCCATTTTAATCCCCGTCTTTTACTTCTCAGCACTGACCCCATTCAGGCTGCTCTGTACCTCCCTCTCTGCTGGAAGGTCTGTTTCTCCATTCTAGTCTGCCATGCTTGGGCACGCAGACCCTGCCTCGTCCTAATAGGCCAGCCACATGCTCTTCCCTAAAGCCTGGCACCTATCTGCCGTCACCTTGCTCACGAGGCCTTGTCTGTTGTTTGCTCCCTCTTTTTCTGGCCAGCACAGGCTTAGAGTTTAGGAGTCATTTCAGGAGTCACCTCCTCCACGAAGCCCTCCCTACGGGGGCCCTTGCCCTGAGCCCCAGAGCATCCTACGTTCCTTCTCCATAGCCAATCGCGACATATATGAGCACGCGTTTACCATCTGTGTCCTCTGGACTGAGATCTCTGGGCCTGGGCTGCATCCTGGATCCCAGCATCCAGCATGGGTTCTGGCATACAGGAGGAGCCATGCTGGCACAGTGGTTAAGTGCCCAGCTGCTAAACGAAAGGTTGGTGGTTTGAATCTACCAGCAGCTCCGTGGGAGAAAGACGTGACAGCCTTCTTCTGTAAAGATTTAGTGTGTGGTGCCTGCTGGTGAGTGAGCCATGGAATGGAAGGGAAGGGATGAATGGACCCGAAATTTACTGTGACACTGTTGTCATGGCCTCTTCCCACCTGACCTCCCTGGTGAGGAGGGTACCCTCACTCCTCTGGAGCCTTTGAGAGGCAGCAAGCAGTCACAGCAAAGGTCGGCAACAGGGACAGACCTGGGGGGGGTCTCAAAGTTAAGTACCCCCAAGGCAAGGGAAGAAGGGGCAGCTGCACCCCCAGGCCAGGGGGGAAGGGCAGGCTGTACCCCACCCCCAGGCAAGGGGGGAAGGGCAGGCTGTACCCCACCCCCAGGCAAGGGGAGAACGAAAGGCTGTACCCCACCCCCAGGCAAGGGGGGAAGGGCAGGCTGTACCGCACCTCCAGGCAAGGGGTAAAGGGGCAGACTGTACCCCACCCCCAGGCAAGGCGAGAAGGTGCAGGCTGTACCCCACCCCCAGGCAAGGGGAGAAGGGGCAGACTGTACCCCACCCCCAGGCAAGGGGAGAAGGGCAGGCTGTACCCCACCCCCAGGCAAGGGGAGAAGGGCAGGCGGCACCGTCTCTGGCCAAGGCTGAGTCGCATGTTCTCCCCTCTCTTGGTGCCCCCTGGGCCGACTAGGCCACATGGTGGAATGGATGAGACTGAGGAGGGGAGGGCAGGCCACAAATTACCCGGAAGGACTCCTTCAGTCTCCCGGGGAAAAGCTTCAGGCATTCTTCAGCAGTTATGAAGTGACTGTTCACGTAACTTTTTGTCAGAACTGGAGTCTGAGTTCTAGTCGATTCTGGCCGACTCATTTCCGTATCTAAAACAAAGACATCAATCAGAAGACCCGCGTTCGAGGTATCCGTATCTCTCCATCAGCACTGTTTATTTCTTCCTGTTCCGAATCCTGTTAAAATACCACCCAGGGGTGCGATCCCGCGACTCGGCCACTGCTCTCAGAATGGCAGGCTTTAACTTTGTCAGGCTCTGGTTTATTTTCCTTCAGTTTCTTAGAAATTTTCCTGTTTCGAAAGGGATTCTCTAGACAATCAGGACATACTTTTACCCCTGCCTATCTCGTATGACAGTGCCCCATGTGTTTGCTTGTCTTATTTCTCTGTCCTTCCTCAACACTGGGGACTATGTCTCAGGTGGCTCTGGATTCCCAGAGGCAGAGAGGGAGAATGCCTGCCTCTTTTTGTGTTCTAGAATTACTTTCTAAACACAGAAACGTGTGATCCTTTTAACATTCATTAATTCAACAGAGAGATTCTGGCCAGGTGTCTCCTGGATACTATGCCTATATCAGCAGACGCCACTGAATCAACTCTGACCCATGGCAACCAACCCCCCGTGTGTTGGAGTAGAGCTGCGCTCCATGGGGTTTTCAGTGGCTGAATTTTTGGGAAGTAGTTCTCCAGGCCTTTCTTCCAAGGCGCCTCTGGGTAGACTCAAACTTCCAAACTTTCAGGTGGCAGCCGAGCGTGTTAACCATTTGCACCACTCAGGGACTCCGATATTATGTTTAACCCAAAAAAAAAAAAAAAAAGCCACTGACATCGAGTCAATTCTGACTCCTAGTGAACCTATAGGACATAGTAGAATTGTCCCATAGGGTTTCCAAGGCTGTAATCTTTATGGAAGCAGACTGCCTCATCCTTCTCCCACAGAGCAGCTGGTAGGTTCCAAGCACCAACCTTTGGCTTAACCGCTTAACCACTGTACCACTTAGGGGCCTTCATATCTTTTTTGGTCCTTTCGACAACGCTAGGAAGTAGATACTCTTCTAATGCCTAGCTTATACACAGGGAAGCTTACTATTAGACCCATTTTACATATGAGAAGACTCAAAGGGTTCTCCCAACTTCTCCAAGGTTCTAGAGCTCATGGACAGCAGGGCTGAATTCAGGACAGTCAGGTCCCAGAGGCCAGGCTGATGACAGAATTATGCCCTCTCCACTAAAACTGGGGGGAGGGGGTGCTCTCTGTGCAAAAATCAACCCATTTCTATCAGGCTGGATAGGGTGGGTGTGGCCTTGTCTAAAAGCCAGGCGATAAGGCGGGGACTTCTCTTTAGATATGGTTCTCTGCACGTGTCATGACCACTCCTCCACTGATGGGGCCTCTAGGAGACGCAGTTGACAGGATGTCCAGACACCTTCTCTTTCTGGCCAGCACAGGCTTAGAGTTTAGAATTCATTTCAGGAATCACCTCCTCCTGGAAGCCCTCCCTAAAGGGCCCCGCCCTGTGCACCAGAGCACCCTATTGTCTCCACTCCATGCTAATTCCAATGTATATGACACACGTGTTCCCTGCTCTGCACCCCACTGGCCAGCTCTGGGGCCCGGGGTGAGGGACCTACTTCTCCTGGGCCCTGTTCCCTCACCTGGAAAGCATACACCTGGAAGCTCTCTGTAAGATAAATGCGGGCCCACTCTACCTCCCGACAGCTGGGCCACGCTGGCCTCCACTCAGGCTCCTTCCTGCCCAATGTGGCTCCTCTGCCTCGCCCACCTCTGGCCCCTGCCCGGGTGGGCCAGGGGCCTCAGCTCGCCGGAAGCAGAGGCAGCACTGGGGGGCGGGGTGGGGGGGCTGATGAAGGATAGCCAGGCTGCCCGGAGCACAGGGAGGAGACGGGTCAGGGAGGTGGGGTGGGGATGTGAAGACAGAGAAGAGGAAAGGGCGGGGAGAAGGGGGCTGGGCAGCTGATGGGCACTGAGTCAGTTCCCACTCTGCACCTGAGTCACCAGCTCTGGGATCTGGGGCGAGTGACCCAGATATCCACACCCGAAACGTGCATGCATCTGGAAGGACTCTCTAGGATAAATGTGGGAACCTTTTCCTTCTTTTTATTTTCTCTCAAAATGTTAAAATATAGACCCAAATCAGTTGCTTTCCAGTCGACAGTGACCCTAAGGACGGAGTAGGACTGCCCTGTAGGGTTTCCAAGGAGCGCCTCGTGGCTTCGAACTGCGGACCTTTGGGTTAGCAGCCGTCGCTCTTAACCACTACTCCAGCAGGGCTTCCCATAGACCCAATGATCCTGTCAGTTCATTCTGCAGTAAGGCTGGGGCCTCTCGCAGGGTCATTTCTCACGAATGCCCGCTCTCCAGCTCTAGAAATAGCAAGGCGGGGGCGAGGAGGGCCTCCACAATGGCAGCCTGCCTCCAGGGTTTCCTGGTAAGGAGTCACAGGGCCAGTCCCTTTAGCAGAGATTGGCTACCATCACTCATCAGCCCCAGATGCATGCCTGGAGGGTGTCAACATGCAAACACAGGGCTTTGGGTTCTGCTCTGTCCCACCTGCGGTTCATTTGTAGCCAAACAGAAGGGTATCCCATTGATGTGTGCGTGCGTGCGTGCGTGGGTGCGTGCATGCGTGTGCGCGTCCGTGTTAAGGTGCGGCTTTAGAGTATGGACCAGAGGGGAACCTGAAGGGCCAGCTGCAGCCTGTACAAAATGAATTTCCTAACAACCATGGGGAGGGGGAAGGGCAGTGGCTGGTGACCCCCCTGGAACCTCTGCCTCCTTATCTGTATAAAGGGGGGGTGCACAATGGCTATCAGTAACTACAATCAACATCTGTTGTTAGGAGGGAGTCTCTGGATGGCCCAGATGGCTAAGCACTTGGCTGCTGACCCAAAGGCCGGCAGTTCAAGTCCACCCAGAGGCGCTTCAGAAAAAAGGCCTGGTGATCTACTTCCCAAAAAACCAGCCATTGAAAACCGTGTGGAGCACAGTTCTACTTTGACACATACGTGGTCACCATGAGTCGGTATCGACTCAACAGCAAGTGGTTGGGTTTTCGTTTTTTAACTTTTAGGAGAACTATCTTCAAGGACAAGAGGTGGGAGTGAAGCAGCACAGGCTTTGGAGTCAAAGTTCTGAACCAACTGTGCTCTACATTTGCAGAAGACAAAATCGGGCCAAATTCTGCCCTCACAGTCCTGTCTACCTTAGTGCCAGCAGAAGGCCTAAACACAGTCCGAGAAAACGAAATAAAAATGACTGTTTCCAATCACATAATGCACACCATCCCAGCCTCTGGACTTCTGCCACTTCAGCCTGAGCAGCCTTTGCAGGAAAGACTCCCGAGCTGCCCCCGCTGTGTCCCGGCCGGGGTCCACGCTCAGTGATTAGCTACCTTCGAATCCTGTTGCAAAATCAAGGTAACTCATCCCTTCTTTTCTAAATCCTAGCTTTGCGGTCAGCAGGGTGTACTGATCGTCATCCATGGGCATTCCATGAGCTTCTAGTACCTGGCAAAGGAAGGCAGAGAGGCAGAGAGGCGGTCAGGCTGTCCCGTGGGCCACGGCTCCGCAGTCCCTCCTGACCAGCAGCCGCTCACCACTACCCCCGGCCCAGCCCCTGATTATTACTTGTCTGCACCCCTCCCCCCCAACCCACAGACCCCAAGGGCGGGGCCCAGTGTCCTGCTGTCCTGCGTCCCTGGTCCCCAGCACAAGGCTGTGTTTGTTGAGTGAGTGAGTGAGTGAACAAAGGGGCAGACTGTCAAAGGCCGGCCATCCAAGGTATTCAGATTCGGCGTTGTGGTGACTGCGCTGGCTTTCAAGTCTCGTGAGTTAGAGTCATACTCACACATAGTCAACAAAACACGAACAAAACAAACCAGGTGGTTTGGGGAAGGAAAACACTAACACTTCCATGAAAGTTTCATTACGATCTACAGTTTAAACTGCCGGCTACTTAAGCAGTGGTTGGTGGGACATTTATGGACACCCCTTTTCCTCTCCTTATGCTAGTTCCCTCACCGGGAATTATTTATCATCTCTTCACTCAAGCCGGCAGGAGCTACGTCCACAGCTTCTAGCTGGGTGTGTGCAGCGGGAGGGCTAGCAAGCAAGCACACTTCCCCGTACTGCGAAGGCTGAAGCGGAACCCTCTAGAAGATGCCTTCCTAAGAGGCTGATTGGCTGGGCTGTTCATGGGAGAGATGATGTCACCGTCCTTTGGCCATCGGTCAGTCAGTTGACAATGCAGAGGGACGACCTGCCTGGAGGTAAGCCACCCCCAGAAGGGAGGCTTTGGGGAGGTGCTCTCAAATAATTCACAGTTTAAGTGAGAAAAAGACATAGAATCACAGTTCAAAGCGTGTCTGCGTAGCTAAGGGCCAGAGATGTCCAGGATGGAGGAACCCACCAGGACAGGTCTGTGCAGCTAAAGGCCAGAGACGTCCAGGATGGCGGAACCCACCAGGACAGGTCTGTGCAGCTAAGGGCCAGAGACGTCCAGGATGGCAGAACCCACCCAGGACAGAGGAGAAAGTCTTTCTGAAGAGTTAGGAGATGGGTCTTGAAGAAAGGGTGTGTGTGGTGTGTGGGCACACATGGAGGTGTCATTAACATGTATCGGCTTCTGATGCCACAGGAAGCCAGGGCAGGTCACAGAGGAGAGGAATAGAGGGGCCACAGCTGCAGTGCTGCCTTCAATGGGGGGAAGGGACAGGGCACCAGGTAGAAGAGTGTTTATTCCATCATTATCATCATCTTCTTCTTCATCATCATCATCTTTGTCACCATCATGTGGTCATAGTATTGCCTATTATGTGCCCGGCAAGACCCAGCAGTTAAGTGCTCAGCTGTTAACCGAAAGGTTGGTGGTTCAAACCTACCAGCTGCTCCCAGGGAGAAAGATGGGGCAGTCTGCTTCCGTAAAGGTTACAGCCTTGGAAACTCTATGGGGCAGCTCTACTCTGTCCTACAGGGTTGCCATGAGCCGTAATCAACTGGACGGCAGGGGTTTTATGTGCCAGGCATCTTGCTGAGTCCTTTACACGCATTAAATCAATCTCATCCAACCCTTACCACAAGCCTTGAAACGGTATTCTTACTATGCCCATTTTAAAGATGTGGAAACCGAGGCTTAGAGAGCTTAGGTGACTCACCCAATCTGATGAGTAGGGACTGACAGAACTGGAGTTCCAATCCAGTTCTTATTCTTAACCACTGTGGTGAACTCCATTTTTGGTATAAGGTCATTGGGGCCGGACAAAGAAGAGGAGTGGTAGAAATGGGCAGAAAATGACACACACAAAAACCCACTGCAGTTACATCAGTTTCCACTGCTGGTGACCCCACAGGGTTTCCGAGGCTGTAAACCTCTACGGGAGTGGACTGCCACGTACTTCTCCTGCGGAGCCACTAGTGGTTTTGAACCCCTGACCTTTCAGTTAGCAGTCAATCATTTTAGCCACTATGCCTCCAAGAAATGACACCCATTTATCCACTACTGCCAATTCTGATTCATAGTGACCTTATAGGACAGAGTAGGACTGCTCCATAGGGTTTCCAAGGAGCAGCTGGTGGATTGGAACTACTAACCTTTCAGTTAGCACCGTGCTACCAGGGCCCCCAGGACATGACGGTGGGACAGTAACATAGGCTGTGGTGCCCTCGCAGCCTTGCGCAGATCCACATAAGCACAGGCTTGAACCGCAGCTCACTTGAATCTTGCTGGAACACCCTGTGACCCTCTGGAATGGATGGGAGGTCTCTAAGGAGCTGCCATGAGGCCACCTCCCACCAGCCTTCCTGTCTCCCCTGCGAAGCTGTCGTGAGACAGCTTCTCATCGCCTCCTGGCTTATGGTGAGACATGGCACTTCCTGTTCCATGCCCTCAGAACAGAGCTCCAGAATGTAAGTCCACTCAGCTGCAGTCTAGGTGGCTCCTCAGTGATGGGGACGCCACTGCTGGCACTGCAGTCATCGGCTGCTGGTGCTCTGGGGTCCTGTTCTTGGTGTGTAGGACTAGGATCCAAGCCGTAGGCACTGCTGGCTTCTTCTTTTTGCTGTGCACGTAAGTAATAAACTGTCTCAATATTAAAGTGGCTGGTTGTGCCTTCATTGATGGAATCCGTCAGCCCTTGGCCTTGCCTTGCGTGTGTGGGCCCGAGGTAGACAAGCCTCAGGCCGGGCTTGGTGCAGGATCGGAGGGAGGGAATAGGAAGGTGTGGAGGTGTGGTGTTGCCTGGGGAGCCCAGGTGAGCGGATCCGGATTCCAAGTGTATCCCTGGGGCCTGCCCGGGGATGTGCGTGGGCAGAGCGTGCCTGGAATTCTGATAGCGGCGTGCCATCTGCACACACACCCCATCCCAGACCTACAGAGGAGCCTGTCCCAGCACGGGAGTCGGGGACGTTTAGACAGAAAGCTGAGGCATGCCCAGAGGCAGCCACAGCAGTAACGGGCCTCTGAAGGGGACATACTGGTTGCTATCTTTGAAAAATAATTTTTTATTTGAAAACAACTACGAATGAATTATTCATTGCAAATTCCCCCTCACTCTGTCCTTTCATAAAAACATATGTAATGGAGAGTAAGAAAATGTCTGCAGGCAAATGTTTCATAGCCTGGAGGGATGCGAAGCGCCTGGGAGAGTCATTGTGCCCTAAGCAGCCTGTCCAGCATTGTAGGCGTGTAATCTCTGTCGGTGCGGAGCCCCACGGAGGACACGAAAACCAGAGAGCACGATCACCAAAGGGATGAAAACCAGAGAGCACGATCACCAAAGAGGTGCCGAGCGTCTCACAGATGTCGATGTTTCCCCCGCCTCTTTTGAGGCTCCCCCTTGCACCACTCCCACTTCTAAGATGAACACCACAGCAAATCAAAGAGATTTATCACAACCCTTGGAGGCAATTCACAATAAGGCAACGTAAGGCTAAACTGCAACTTTTATGAGACATATGTGAAAATGCTTAACCATTCAGAAATCTCCTTTGGGCATTTCCGGGAAGCATTTCCTTAAGGAAGTTCCTTGAAGAGTGACAAAACATGGCTTGGTGGCTTTGGCAAGGCCGACATCTTCTGATTCACCAGGGTCACTTCTGAGATCCCTGTGATGTCTCCTAGATGGTAGGCTGGTTCTTTTTTCAACATTTTTAAAATGGTATTTTATTGTTTTTTGTTGAAACACAGCAAATTAGGTTCCCATTTGGCAATTTCTACACAAATTGCTCAGTGACAGTAGTTACATTTTTCACAAGCTGGCAGACTGGTTCTTCCTCAAGAGGTCACAACATTTTGTGGAATGGTTGCTGGGTTCTCTTAGTGAAGAAAAGGTGCACCAGGGTAGGTGCTCAACAACAAAGCTGAGTGAGTGACTCAAGTCTCTACTAAGCCCAGCTACTGAAAAGCACAGTATGAGAGAACCATCCACCAGTTTCTCTATGTGGGTCACTATGAGTTGGGATCAACTCGACGACAATGGGTTTTTTTGGATATGTTGTTGTTGTTAGGTGCTGTCAAGTCAGGCCTGACTCAGCAACCCTATGTATAATAGAACAAAATGGTGCCTGGTCCTGAACCATCTTCATGATTGTTGGTATGTTTGAGCCCCTTGTTGCTGCCATTGTGTCAATCCATCTCATTAAAGATCTTCCTCTTATTTGCTGATCCTTTACGTTACTAAGCATGATGTCCTTCTCCAGGCATTGGTCCCTCTGATAATGTGTGGTTGCTCTAGAGAGTACAACATACAGCTTCAACTTTTCAGTCTATTTAGAGTTAATTTTGTACCACTCCACACAAAATGAAGAAAGCTTACAACCAAATAAGTCCTTACCTGCCTTTATATTACAGTTGTCATTTGTTTTACAGCTACATACATTATAAACTCTATAAGACAATGTTATGATTTTTGCCTTATAAATTCATGTATTTTTTTAATTAAGAGAAAAAGATGGCCATTTATTTTTAATCAGATATTTACCATTTCTAATGCTCTTTGTTCCTTCCTGAAGATCTAAGTCTGTACTTGACATTATATTCCATCAGTCTGAAGAACTTCCTTTAGCATTTCTTATAGTAAGATCTACTGGCAATGGCTTATCTTGGTTTTCTTTTACTGAAAATGTTATTTCACCTTCATTCTTGAAGGAGACATTTGCTGGGTATAAAATTCAGATTGAGAGGGTCTTTTGTTTGTATTTTTCCTCGCGGGTCTTTAAAGATGTTGCCCCACTGTCTTCTGGCCTCCGTTGTTTCTGATAAGAGGTAAGTGGTCATTGAAATCATTGTTCCCAGTTTGTAATGTGCCGCTTTTTTTCTGCTTTCAAGATTTTCTCTTTGACTTTGGTTTTCAGCAGTTTTAATTTTCTTTGTAATTATCTTACTTAGAGTTTTCTGAACTTTTGAATCTCAAAATGTATGTCTTTCACCACACTGGGAAAATATCAGCCATTATTTCTTCAAATATGTCCTCTTCTCTAGTTTTTCTCTTCTTTCCTTTTTTGACTCCAATTACATCTATGTTAGACCTTTTGATATTGTTTGACCTATCCCTGAGGCACAGTTTTTTTCCCTATCCTTTTTATTCTTCTACAGTTTGTATAACTTCTATTGACCTTTCTTCAAATTCACTAATTCCTCTTTTTGTCATTTCTATTCTGTGGTTAAGCCCATCTGGTGAACTTTTTATTTCAGATATTTCATTTTTCAGTTTTAGAATTTCCATTTGGGTCTTTTTATAATTTCTATTTCACTTCCAAGATTTCCTATATTTTCATTCCTTATGAGTGTATGAATGTATTTTCCTTTGCATCCGTGATCATAGTTATAATAGCTACTTTGAAGTTTTTGACTCTCAATTTTAACATCTAGGTCATATTAGAGTCTTTTCTTTTCAGCAGGGCCACAGTTCCCTATTTTTTCATATGTTAAGTAATTTTGGATTGCATCCTGGATATTTGTGAATGTTATGGTCTGGAGACTCTGGATTGTGTTATGTTTCTTCAAACAGTGAAGATTTTTGTTTGTTTGAGCAGGAAAATTAACTAGGTTGGACTCTAACTAAAAAGGTCTGTAGTGCAGCAGCTTAAATCTAAGTTTAAGTTCTTTTACCCTTAGCTAGACTACTTGCAATCTTTCCTTGCTCATGTATAGTACAGGTTCATCCAGAGATTTGGGCAGAATTTATACACCAAATTTGAGGCATTCATTTTCTGGCTCTCTCTTTTTCAGAAATCCCTCTTCACTTTCTAGTGGCAGTAGTCCCCCTGACCTCTGCCTTCTGGCCTTCAGATCAGAAAGACTGTTGGTTTTCTATCACTGTTTATCTGTTCTATGTGCCACCAACTTCAGCCTTTACTCAAGTGGAAAGCTATAAAAATTGGAAACCTGCCCCATTTCATTCCCATTCTCCAAGGGTCAACTCCTCTTCAGAATCTGTTTGCTTTGTTTCACTCTCCAGTACCTTCAGGTACTTGTCCATTTATTTATTTACTTATTCACTCATTCATTCAACATTGTCCAGAATTTATTGATATCTCTGGGAGGACTGATCCAGCAGGCACTTACTCAGTGGTACTGAAAGGAGAACTCCCGGTAATACGTCCTTGGATGCTAAAGCAAGCACATCCTCAAGTCACAGGTATTACCAGCTTGAGGAAAGCCTTCAACAGTCTGCCTCAGCCTGGGTGACAAAGCCCCTTTAAAACTTCCACAGCCCCGTCTGGTTACTTCTATTATAGCCCCTGGTACAGGGCTGAGCATGTGGCAAGCACCAAAAAAAATTGCTGTTTGATACAGAAATCATTAGCACTATCTTTTTCACCTCTATATCCCAAGGGCACACAGTAATTGCTCAGTAAATGTTGAGTGGACATGAAGAGGAGGGGCTGTCAATGTAAGGGACTGTTGGACACTCACCAGACTCTTACTATTATATTTGATGAGGCTCAAGTATGACTTAAGAAAGTCTACACCCAGGCAGACCAGAGTGAAAAGTGGTCATTCAACCTTGGCTAGGAAGGGGTTAGGACAGTGAGAACACTGTGAGGCGGGACAAGAAGACATTTGTCCTTGTGAGACAGTCAGAAGGAACCAGGAGGAAAGGGAGACAGGACAGGGACTGTGAAGTTGGACTAGCTCTTTAGACCTGCAGTGCAGATACTTTAGACTTGGATATTTCTCTGATTTTGTGCTGTATCAGCAACGATATCATTACTATTCCCCCTTAATACTTCATTTAGTAAAGTTCCCTTTTGAAAATGCTACAGCATGCCTCAGTTGACAGAACCCATGGAAAATATTTCATGCTTATACTTAAGCTGGAGACTTAAAAAGGACACATTCCAAGAAGAAGGTGGAATTCAGGGCGCGAAATCTGGAGACTGCTTCTTTAGCTAATCCTACCTATTTGGGGAGTATCTGATTTAAGTTCTTTTGTGATAAAACTAAAGAGAGTTCTGGGTTTCATTACTAATACGGAGTATTATTTCTATTTCTTTACACACCATTCACAGATAAAATGAAATAAGCACCAAGAAAATTCAGTCTTCTCTAGAGTTTCAGATATACTGTACCCCCCGATCTTCCATTCCCCCAGCTAATTACACCTGATCTTCCAGTTCCTCTCCTACTATTATCTTTCTACCACCACAGAGCTGTGTCATTCAGAATGCAGGGGTGGTCTGAGAATCCCAATCATCAAGACTATCTTGTCACATGCAAACCAGGTACAAGGGGTATTATCTGCCTGAGTGCCATGGCTGGAAAAGAATATGGAACTTTCAAAGTAGACCTCATTTATATTTGAACAGAAAATTCAAACTCTTTTGGCAAATGTTTCATAGAATATTCAGATACAAATGCTGGGCTGTCCACGTGGCCCCAGCAAGACAGAATCTTCAAAGCCAGTGAAAACCTACATGAGAGGCAAACACGATGCTGTCACATACACAGGCCACACAGGTATTTGCTGTTGCCTGTTATTAATACAATTAAAGTACAGGATTTTCTTTTTTTCTCAGCTGACAGGGATACTGTGAAGAATGAAGTGGATGTTCCAAGGGTATTGAGCATCTCAGATAAAAACCCCTTGCATAAGAACCCCAACAGCAGTGGGTGTTGAGAGACAGAGGCTCAGTTATGGGAGTTAAATCCAATAAGCATCCCAACCATAGAGTCTCAGCATTAATGGAAAAATGAGAAGGGCCAGAGCTGACCTCTGAGCTGTAAACGTTCTTTCCTGACTCTAGGAGGTAACGGAAGCTTCACAAGGGTCACTCAACAAGACAATTTTACTGAGCACCTACTAGATGCCAGCCACCTTACTAAATGATTTCCATCTGTTATCATATTTAAAGCTCACAATAACTCAAAAAAGTACGACCAACTCCATTTTACAAAGCTTAGGAAGGTTAAATTAAGTCATCTGTTTGCTACATGGATGCTGCTAGGAAGTGGTTTTGAACATCTGTCTGAGTCCACTAGATGACACTGTCTCATGGGCTCACAGCATTGGGAGAGACTTTGAAGAGTATCAGCATCATTTCATCATTCATAGAGGAGGAGCCCAAAGCCCCAACACATAAGCACTACCTCAAGGCCACATTTAAGTAGTATGGAGCAGCTCAAATCATTATGCTGGGTGTGTTTAATGCCCGGTGATGCTTGGTCGCCAGTGACAACCAGCCAGCACTGGTGACCGATTCTGCCTGTACGAATAACGGCAAACGGGGCCTTCTTTTGCGCAGCATTCACACAGTCGAGAATATCTCACTCCCCATCAAATGACCCAGCCCGGGCACAGCCTACGGGGAAAACCAGTAGACACATCGAGACTGGGTCTGGTTGTTCACCAAACCATTGTGTGCCACGTGTTTGGGGTTACAACATGGTCAGGGGCTCTACCAGTCAGCTCTTTCATAACAAACCATCCAAAACTCAATGGCTTGCGACAAAACAAGCATAGGTTTACAGGTCACTTGTGGCTTTGCTGATATAAGATGGGCTTGGATGGGTGTTTCTGATTCAGGATGCAGGTTGGGTTTATGCTTGCTCCTCAGTGAGATGGACTGACACAGTGGCTGCAACAGTGCAACAATTGTGAGGGTGGTGCAGAGCCGGGCAGTGTTTCGTTCTGTTGTACGCAGGGTCACTATGAGTCAGAACTGACTCGATGGCACCTAACGACAACAACAACCATATGTATTCATTCTGGAGAACAAACTGCAGGGACAGCAGTTACACTGGGCAAGCTCTTCTACTGGCAGATCACTGGAGTGCCAGACCAAGCCAAACCATGCAAGCGTATTTAATATTTAAGACCTCTGCTCAGGTCACATGTACTACCTTCCATGTCAAAGAAAGCCATGACCACGCTCAACATCAATGGGTCAGGAAAGTGTCCTCCATCACAGTGGGACCGAAGGAGAGGGAGCGGCTACTTGCTGAACAAGAATCCTAATTATCACAAGAACTCTCATTTGTGGCTGGTGGGAATGCAAAAAGGTATAGCCACTTTGGAAGTCAGATTGGCAGTTTCTTACAAAGCTAAACATAGGCTAACTATATGATACGGCAGCTGAGCTCCCAGTTACTCACCCAACTGAGTTGAAAACTTACATCCGCACAAAAATACGCACACAAATTTTTACAGCAGCTTTATTCATAACTTCCCTAAACCGAAAGCAACCAAGATGTCCTTCAGTAGGTAAATGGATAAACAAACTGTGATATATCCATGTATTGGAATGTTATTCAACAATATAAGGAAGGAAATGAGTTATCAAGGCATGAAAAAACATGGAGGAACCCTAAATGCATATTGTTGAGTGAAAAAAGCTAATCTGAAAAGGCCGCAAAGTGCACAATTCTAATTATCTGACATTTTGTAAAAGGCTAAACTCTAGATACAGTAAAAATACCAGTGGTTGTCAGAAGTTCAGGGGGAGGGAAGGGATAAGCAGGTGAAGCACAGTGGGTATTTAGGGAGGTAAAACTATTCTGCATGAGGACATAATAGCAGACACAACATTTTGCATTTGTCAAAACCTACAGAACTTTATAACACAAAGAGTAAACCTTACTGGATGCAAATTAAACAAAAATCACTTAGAAGGTTGAGGGATTCCAAGAAAAAATGATGACTATGACAAGAAAATCTAATTACATTAGATATATGTGAAACAACCTTTACTAACGGGGCTTGGGGGAAAGATTCTGAGCTAAGAAGTTTTGGAAATGAGTAGAGTCTATAAGACTAAAGGCAAACGGACCTGCACATAAGTCCTGTACTCTAATAAATAAAGTTGTTTACCACGCGAGTATGGGTTAACGATATGATACTGCTATGCTCATAAACTGGAATTCAACAATTCCGTAAAAGGATGGCACATAGCAGAAGTCATGTTTCTTAGTGCTGGAGTGGAAATGTACAGGTCTATAAGGGTAGGAAGCTAGAATGATCCACGTAATAAATTAGAGTTGGAGACATCAGCAAGAACTCATGTTTAATATAAATACAGATCCCTACATATAGAAGTATTTATGTTGTTGTTGTTGTTAGGTGCCGTCGAGTCAGTTCCGACTCGTAGCGACCCTATGCACAACAGAACGAAGCACTGCCCGGTCCTGCTCCATCCTTACAATTGCTGTTTTGCTTGCACTCATTGTTGCAGCCACTGTGTCAGTCCATCTTGTTGAGGGTCTTCCTCTTTTCAGCTGACCCTGTACTCTGCCAAGCATGATGTCCTTCTTCAAGGACTCATCCCTCCTGACAACATGTCCAAAGTATGTAAGATGCAGTCTCGCCATCCTTGCCTGTAAGGAGCATTCTGGCCGCACTTCTTCCAAAACAGATTTGTTCATTCTTTCGGCAGTCCATGGTATATTCAATATTCTTTGCCAACACCACAATGCAAAGGCGTCAACTCTTCTTTGGTCTGCCTTATTCATTGTGCAGCTTTCACATGCATATGATGCGATTGAAAATACCATGGCTTCGGTCAGGTGCACCTTAGTCTTCAGAGTGACATGGTTGCTCTTCAACACTTTGAGGAGGTCCTTTGCAACAGATTTGCCCAATGCAACGCGTCTTTTGATTTCTTGACTGCTGCTTCCATGGCTGTTGATTGTGGATCCAAGTAAAATTAAATCCTTGACAACTTCAATCTTTTCTCCCTTTATCATGATGTTGCTCATTGGTCCACTTGTGAGGATTTTTGTTTTCTTTATGTTGAGGTGTAATCCATACTGAAGGCTGTGGTCTTTGATCTTCATTAGTAAGTGCTTCAAGTCCTCTTCACCTTCAGCACGAAAGGTTGTGTCATCTGCATAATGCAGGTTGTTAATGAGTCTTCCTCCAATCCTGATGCCCCGTTCTTCTTCATATAGTCCAGCTTCTCAGATTATTTGCTCAGCATGCAGATTAAATAGGTATGGCGAAAGAATAAAACCCTGGCGCACACCTTTCCTGACTTTAAACCAATCAGTATCCCCTTGTTCTGTCCGAACAACTGCCTCTTGATCTATGTAGAGGCTCCTCATGAGCACAATTAAGTGTTCTGGAATTCCCATTCTTCGCGGTGTTATCCATAGTTTGTTATGACCCACACAGTCGAATGCCTTAGCATAGTCAATAAAACACAGGTAAACTTCCTTCTGGTATTCTCTGCTTTCAGCCAGGATCCATCTGACATCAGGAATGATATCCCTGGTTCCACATCCTCCTCTGAAACCAGCCTGAATTTCTGGCAGTTCCCTGTCGATATACTGCTGCAGCCGTTTTTGAATGATCTTCAGCAAAATTTTGCTTACGTGTGATATTAATGATATTGTTCTATAATTTCCACATTCAGTTGGATCACCTTTCTTGGGAATAGGCATAAATATGGATCTCTTCCAGTCACTTGGCCAGGAAGCTGTCTTCCATATTTCTTGGCATAGATGAGTGAGCACCTCCAGCGCTGCATCTGTTTATTGAAACATCTCCATTGATATTGCATCAATTCCTGGAGCCTTGTTTTTCGCCAATGCCTTCAGAGCAGCTTGGACTTCTCCCTTCAGTACCATCGGTTCCTGATCATGTGCCACCTCTTGCAATGGTTGAACATCGACTAATTCTTTTTGGTATAATGACTCTGTGTATTCCTTCCATCTTCTTTTGATGCTTCCTGCGTCGTTTAATATTTTCCCCATGGAATCCTTCACTATTGCAACTCGAGGCTTGAATTTTTTCTTCAGTTCTTTCAGCTTGAGAAACGCCGAGTGTGTTCTTCCCTTTTGGTTTTCCATCTCCAGCTCTTTGCACATGTCATTATACTACTTTACTTTGTCTTCTCGAGAGACCCTTTGAAATCTTCTGTTCAGTTCTTTTACTTCATCGATTCTTCCTTTTGCTTTACCTGCTCGACGCTCAAGAGCAAGTTTCAGAGTCTTCTCTGACATCCATCTTGGTCTTTTCTTTCTTTCCTGTCTTTTCAGTGACCTCTTGCTTTCTTCTTGGATGATGTCCCTGATGTCATTCCACAACTCGTCTGGTCTTTGGTCACTAGTGTTCAATTCGTCAAATCTATTCTTGAGATGGTCTCTAAATTCAGGTGGGATATACTCAAGGTCATATTTTGGCTCCCGTGGACTTGCTCTGATTTTCTTCAGTTTCAGCTTGAACTTGCATATGAGCAATTGGTGGTCTGTTCCACAGTCGGCCCCAGCCTTGTTCTGACTGATGATATTGAGCGTTTCCACTGTCTCTTTCCACAGATGTAGTCGATTTGATTTCTGTGTGTTCCATCTGGCAAGGTCCATGTGTATAGTCGCCATTTATGTTGGTGAAAGAAGGTATTTGCAATGAAGAAGTTGTTGGTCTTGCAAAATTCTATCATTCGATCTCCGGCATTGTTTCTATCCCCAAGGCCATATTTTCCAGCTACTGATTCTTCTTCTTTGTTTCCAACTTTTGCATTTCAGTTGCCAGTAATTATCAATGCATCTTGATTGCATGTTCAATCAATTTCAGACTGTAGCAGCTGATAAAAATCTTCTATTTCTTCATCTTTGGCCCTAGTGTTTGGTGCGTAAATTTGAGTAATATTCATATTAACTGGTCTTCCTTGTAGGCGTACGGATATTATCCTATCACTGACAGTGTTGTACTTCAGGATAGATTTTGAAACATTCTTTTTGACGATGAATGCAACACCATTCCTCTTCGAGTTGTCATTCCCAGCATAGTAGACTGTATGATTGTCTGATTCAAAATGGCCAATACCAGTCCATTTCAGCTCACTAATGCCTAGCATATCCATGTTTATGCGTTCCATTTCATTTTTGACGATTTCCAATTTTCCTAGATTCATACTTCATACATTCCAGGTTCTAATTATCAATGGATGTTTGTAGCTGTTTCTTCTCATTTTCAGTCATGCCACATCAGCAAATGAAAGTCCCGGAAGCTTTACTCCCTCCATGTCATTAAGGTTGACTCTACTTTGAGGAGGCAGCTCTTGCCCAGTCATCTTTTGAGTGCCTTCCAACCTGGGGGGCTCATCTTCCAATACCATATCAGACAATGTTCTGCTGCTATTCATAAGGTTTTCACTGGCTAATTCTTTTCAGAAGTAGACTGCCGGGTCCTTCTTCCTAGTCTGTCTTAGTCTGGAGGCTCAGCTGAAACCTGTCCTCCATGGGTGACCCTGCTGGTATCTGAATACCGGTGGAATAGCTTCCAGCATCACAGCAACACACAAGCCCCCACAGTACGACAAACTGACAGACACGTGTGGGGAAGTATTTATAGATATGTGATTATACATAGAGCTTTACACACACAAATATTTCTTTGATCTGTCAGCTGAGAGGTTCTAAAAGTAATGACTCCCCAGGAGCAATAAGTACACCTAGTGCCAGATCTAAATTTCTAAAACCAGTCTCCAGTAAAAGGAACCAGGGATCTTTGTAGAGATGGCTGATTTTAGGACTGGGGAAGGAAATACATAAGATGAACCTGGAGCATTTTATAGTGCCAGAAAGTAAGGAAGTGCTACACATGTATACACACACACACACACACACACACGTTGATGAGGGTCTGTCAAAGGGGCACAGGAGACAACGGAAAGAGCTCTCAATGGCCAAAGCTGGAATAATTTAAGCAACAAAATAAACTAATTGGGTTATAACCAAAAGTCTAAGATAATTATTCTTGACTTTATATATTTTATCATATTGATAAAAATGAAAAAATTAATAAACGTAGGAGAAGAGACAAATCTCCCATGCAGACGAATTCCAAATAAATTATGTAGATACTCTACCCTAAAGGTGGGTGAACATAACTAACGACTCCTTAAGTGTGGGCCGTGCGGAGTGGCTCCCTTCCAAAGAGTACAATATAATATGGGGTGTCGGGGTTGGAGGGTGGTGGAGAGTAGCTTCACAGTAGAGAAACCTGGTAAACACTTCAGCAAGGTGATCAAGATCAACATTAACAGTCATCAGTCATGTTGATAGTATGTATCCCTTATACAATGTGATGAAGATGGCACTTTACTTCCATGGTCTTCCTCCCCAAAATGCAAAGCCCCAGTCAATTCATGAAAAAAAGAAAATCAGACAACTCCAAAAGAGGAGCATCTCATGATACACCTGACCAGTATTCCTGAAAACTGTCAAAGTCATCAAAAACAAGGGAGGTCTGAGAAACTGTCACAGCCAGAGAAGCCTGAGGAGACATGACAAGTAAATGTAAAGTGGTGTTCTGGACAGCACCCTGAAACAGAAGAAGGACACTACATAAAAACTAAGGAAATATGAATAAACTAAGGATTTTAGAAGGTGCCCTGGTGGAGCTTCTGAACAAAGACTAGGAAGGAGAACTTGGCAATCTACTTCTGAAAAAATAAGCTAGTGAGAACCTTATGGATAATGACAGAATATTGATGTAGTGATGGAAGACGAGTCTTTCAGGCTGGACGGCACTCAAAGCACTTCTAGAGAAGAGCTGCCTCCTCAATGTAGAGTCAACCTTAATGACACGGATGCAGTAAAACTTTCAGGACCTTCATTTGCGGATGTGGCCTGACTCAAAATGAGAACAGCTGCTAACGTCCATTAGTAATTGGAACATGGACTGTGTGATGTATGAATCAAGGAAAACTGAAAGTCAGCAAAAATGAAATGAAACATTTGAAGATCGACATCCTAAGCATTCCAAAAACCAAAACAAACCCACTGCTGTCAGTTGATTCTGACTCATAACAACCTGACAGAACAGAATAGAACTTCCCCATAGGGTTTCCAAGGCTGTAAATATTTACAGAAACAGATGCTATATTTTTCCCCCACAGAGCAGCTGGTGGGTTCGAATCGCCAACCTTTCAGTTACCAGACAAGTGTTTTAAACACTATGCCACCAGGGCACCTTATCTTTGGCATTAGGGAGGTGAAATGAACTGGTATTCGCCATTTTGAAATGGACAATCGTATGGTCTACTACGCTTTGAATGAAAAAGAGAAGAGGAATGGTGTCACATTTATTGTCAAAAAGAACATTTCAAGATCTATCCTGAAGTACAACACTGTCAGTGAAAGGATAACAGCCATATGCCTACAAGGAAGACCATTTAAAACAACTATTATTCAAATTTATGCACCAACCACTAATGCCAAAGAAGAAGAAATTGAAAATTTTTACAAACTTCTGCAGTCTGAAATTTATCAAATAAACAATCAAGATGCACTGACTGGGGGCAGGGCCAAGATGGCAGAGAAGTCAGATACTTCTGATGGTCCCTCTAACAAAAAAAAAAAAAAAACAACAAAGACCCCCCAAAAACAAGTGAATTGATTATATATGACAATCTAGGAGTCCTGAACATCAAAGGCAAAGTTGAGCAGTCAGACTGAGTGTCAGGGGAAGAGAGAGATGGTTCAGAAGCAGCGAGGAGTTGCCAGGACTGACCCAGTGGGAACCGGCACCCCTTAGGCAAGACCAGCTGGTGCTAGTGGTGAGGCAAGCAGTGGTGTTCAGGACGCGTTTCCCACGTTGGGAGAGGCCCAGCAGTTTACTCACCCCTCCAGAATCACTGAAAAGCAGCCCTCTCAGCAAAAGATAAGTACTTGCGTTTAATCTACTGCATGGATGAAAAAACACCCCTTTGGAAAAAACTCTCCCATTAAACTGACCCCTCCCCACTCTGCACCAGGTCCCAAGCTGGCTTCAGTGATAGCTGCTTTCCCTGGGCTGGAAGTAAGACCTGTCGTGTGCCCTGAGCCATCCTCCTAGCCTTGGAGAAGGAACAAAGTAAAAAATGGGGGGAAAAAATCTGCTGGCTCCCCTAAACTGGAAACTCAGGGCAGAAAACAGCTCCTTTGCCTAGGCACAGGCATAAGGGGTCCGCAGACTCTGAATCCCTTTCACCCCTACATAGACCTGTGTGGGCCCATTTCAACAGCATAGGCCCTCATTAGCACAGTACAACAGGGTATATACCTGAGTCTAACTTCAACTGTTTCAGCTATATGGTGGAGAGGTAGGTTTGTGAGGTTTGACACTGCTCTACCTATAAAGCAGGGTCCTCACCTACCCACATCAGGGGCCTGAGGGCTGGTGGCTTCACCCATGCCACCTAGCCACATGCAACAGGTGTCCAAGGATAAGTGGTGCCTTCCAGTTCTTACAGACAACAGCACTAGGTGCCCATAGTCTGGATGCAAAACCCATCCACCTATGTGCTCTAGGGAACAGGGACATGCTTTCCTCACAGACACTCAGGGGAGGTTGTCAGCCCCCTGCCTTGCTCAGCATGAGACCCCCTACTGCAGCCAGATTCCTGTGCCTACACCAATCACCCCTGCTCATCTAAGACTATAGGTGAGAGTCTGTACCACACACTTGGTGGCCAACTGCCTGGACACCTGAGCTGAATCCATACAAGAAAACAGACTCCTGGGCTCATACACCTAGTAACAGCTCTAACCACCTGGTGACAGGATGTTAGACCTTCAAAGGTGCCAATATTCAAACCAGTTCACTTGAGTAGCCTATTTGGGCATATCAAAACAAAACAAGAACCTAGGACATAGTAAGCAAACATAAAATAAATAAATACAATAACTTATTGATGGCCTAGAGACAACAGTCAATGTCAAATCACTTAAAGAGGCAGACCATGATGGCTTCAGCAAGCTCCCAAAACAAAGAATCAAAAAATCTTCTGGATGAAGAGAGCTTCCTGGAACCACCAGAGGTAGAATACAAAAGATTAATATACAGAACTCTTCAAGAGATCAGGAAGATGTCCATAAATGGATGAATGGATAAATAAACTGTGGTGCATACATATACACAATGATAAAGAACAACAATGAATCGGTGAAGCATCTCACCACATGGATGAATCTCGAGGGCATTATGCTGAGTGAAACAAGTCAATCACAAAGGGACAAATACTGTATGAGACCACTACTATAAAAACTCATGAAAAGGTTTACACACAAAAAAGAAACAATGTTTGATAATTACAAGGTAGTGGAGAGGTGGGGATGGAAAAACACTAAATAGATGATAGATAAGTGGCAACTTAGGTGAAGGGTAAGACAGTACACAATACTGGGGAAGCCACTGACTGCTCTGACAAGGATCACAATACAGAGTCCCAGGTGGAGCTGGAGAAAAATGCAGAACAAAATTCTAACTCACAAAAAAAGACCAGACTTACTGGGCTGACAGAGACTGGAGATACCCTGAGAGTATGGCCCCTGGACACCCTTTTAGCTCAGTATTAAGTCACTCCTGAGGTTCACCCTTCACCCAAAGATTAGACAGGTCCATAAAACAAAACGAGACTAAAGGGGCACACCAGCCCAAGGGCAAGGGCTAGAAGGCAGGAAGGGACAGGAAAGCTGGTAATGGGGAACCCAAGGTCAAGAAGGGAGAGTGCTGACAAGTTATGGGGTTGTCAACCAACATCATAAAACAATACGTGTACTGTTTAATGAGAAGCTAATTTGGTCTGTAAACCTTCATGTAAAGTACAACAAAAAAAATTTCTTGCATACTTAAATTTTGTTGTTCCATCATTATATCAGACATTATTCTATTGTGATCCATGAGATTTTATTTGGTGAATTTTTGGAAACAGACTGCCAGGCCTTTGTTCCTAGTCTTTCTTAGTCTGGAAGCTCCACAAAAACCTGTCCACCATGGGTGACCCTGCTGGTATTTGAAATACCAGAGGTAGAATACAGAAGATTAATACATGTTACTCTTCAAGAGATCAGGGAGATGCCCATCAACAGATGAACGGATAAACAAACTGTGGTACACGCACACAATGGAGTATTACGCAGCGATAAAGAACAACGATGAATCTGAAGCATCTAATAACATGGATGAACCTGGAGGGCATTATGCTCAGTGAAATAAGTCAGTCACGAAAGGACAAATATTGTATGAGGCCACTACTGTAAAAAACCATTAAAAATATTACACACAAAAAGAAGCAATCTTCTTCGATGGTTACCAGGGAGGAGAGGGGTAGGGATGGAAAAACACTAAATAGACAATAGATAAGTGGTAACTTTGGTGCAGGGTAAGACAGTGCACAATACTGGGGAAGCTAGCACAACCTGTACAACGCAAGGTCATGAAAGCTCCATAGACACATCTAAACTCCCTGAGGGATCAAATTGCTGAGCTGAGGGCTATGGGGACCATGGTCTCAGGGAACATCTAGCTCAACTGGCGTAACACAGTTTATAAAGGATATGTTCTACATTTTACTTTGGTGAGTAGTGTCTGGGGTCTTAAAAGTCTGTGAGCAGCAATCCAGGACACTCCACTGGTCTCACCCCTTTGGGAGCAAGGACGAAGGAAGAAAACTAAAGATACGAGGGAAAGATTAGTCCAAATGACTAATGGACCACATCTACCACAGCCACCAGACTGAGTCCAACACAACCAGATGGTGCCTGGCTACCACCACTGACCACTCTGACAGGGATCACAATAGAGGGACCTGGATAGAGCTGGAGAAAAAATGTAGAACAAAATTCTAACTCACAAAAAAAAGCCCAGAATTACTGACCAGACAGAGATTGGAGAAACCCTGAGAGTATGGCCCCCAGACACCCCTTTAGCTCAGTAATGAAGTCACTCCCGAGGTTCACCCTTCAGCCAAAGATTAGAAAGGCCCATAAAACAAAATGAGACTAAATGGGCACACCAGCCCAGGGGCAAGGACTAGAAGGCAGGAGGGGACAGGAAAGCTGGTAACAGGGAACCCAAGGTCGAGAAGGGAGAGTGTTGACATGTCGTGGGGTTGGTAACCAATGTCATAAAACACTATGCATATGAACTGATTAATGAGAAACTAGTTTGTTCTGGAAACCTTCCCCTAAAGTACAATAAAAAAAGAAAAGAAAAAAAGATGGAAGGAATACACAGTCACTGTACAAAAAAGTGTTAGTCTACACTCAACCAATTTAGGAGGTAGCATATGATCAAGAACTGATGGCAATGACGGAAGAAGTTGAAGTTGTCCTGAAGGCACTGGCAAAAAACAAGGTTCCAGAGGTGGTGGAATACCAACTGAAATGTTTCAGCAAACAGATGCAGCACTGGAAGCACTCACCCAGCTATGTCAAGAAATTTGGACGGCAGCTACCTGGCCAGCCACCTGGAAGAGATCTATATTCGTGCCCATTCCAAAGAAAGGTGATCCTGTGGAATGTGGAAATTACTGAACGATATCATATGTCCTCATGAGAAACTTGGACACTGAGGAAGGGGCAGTCATTCAAACAGGACAATGGGATACTGTATGGTTTGAAATCAGAAAATGTGTGCGTCAGGGTTGTATCCTTTCACCATACTTATTCAATCTATATGCTGAGCAAATAATTCGAGAAGCTGAACTATATGAAGAAGAACATGGCATCAGGATCGGAGGAAGGCTCATTAACAACATGAAATATGCAGATAATACAACCTTGCTTGCTGAAAGCCAAGGGCTTGAAACACTGATTAAGATGAAAGACTACATACAGCCTTCAGTATGAATTACACCTCAACATCAAGAAAACAAAAATGCTCACAACTGGACCAAGAAGCAACATCATGATAAACGGAGAAAAGATTGAAGTCGTCAACGATTTCATTTTACTTGGATCCACAATCAATGCCCATGGAAGCAGCAGTCAGGAAATCAAATGATGTATTGCATTGGGCAAATCTGCCACAAAAGACCTCTTAAAAAGTGTTAAAAAGCAAAGGCATCACCTTTAGGACTAAGGCGTGCCTGACATAAGCCATGTTATTTTCCATCGCCCTATTGGCATGCAAAAGCTGGACATGATTAAGGAAGACCAGAGAAGAACTGATGCATTTGAATTATGGTGTTGTCAAAGAATATTAAACATACCATGGACCACCAGAAGAACAAACAAATCTGTCTCGGAAGAAATACTGCCAGAATGTTCCAAAGAATCAAGGATAGGGAGATTTTGTCTCACGTACTTTGGACATATTATCAGGAGGGACCAGTCCCTGGAAAAAGACATCACGCTTGGTAAAGTAGAGGGTCAGTGAAAAAGAGGAAGACGGTCAACGAGATGGGTTGATACAGTGGCTGCAACAATGAGCTCAAGCATAACAATGACTGTGAGGGTGGCACAGGACCGGGCAGTGTTCTGTTCTGTTCCGCAAGGGTTAGCTATGATTTGAACTGACTGGGTGGCACCTAACAGCAGTAACAACTGCAAGCACAGTGGTTAAGCACTTGGCTACTAACCGAAAGTTTAGCGCTTTGAATCTACCAGCCACTCCTCAGGAAAAAAGACCTGGCAATCCGCTCCCGTAAAGGTTACAGCCTAGGAGACCTAACAGGGCAGTTCTGCTCTGTCATACAGGGTTACTAGGAGTCAGAGTAGACTCAACAGCACACAACAACAAGAATTTTAGTTAATAAAAATGTATCAATATTTATTCATTAATTGTAAGAAAGGTATCATACCATTGGGGGAAACTGTTAATAAAGGGGCAAACTGAGATTTGGTAAAGGCGGGAGGACATAGGGGAGCTCCATACTATCTGCTCAATTTGTCTGTAAATCTAAAGCTGTTCTGCAAATAAAGTCTATTAATGAAAGGAAGTAAGGGCAAAATAAAGCTGTTTTCAGAAGGTCAGAAACTAAGAGTTAGCTGCCAGTATTCTTGCATCAAAAGAAGGACAAAAGGGAGAACTTCAGGCAGAATAAAAATGAGTCCAGGTAGGACCACAAAAACGTAAAACCGAAAGAAGAGCGACAGCAAGTACAGATACATAGATACACAGAAGATCGTTGCCTGTGCAAGACACTAAAAATAATGTCTTGTAGGATTTTAAATACAAGTAAAATTGAAATGCATGACAATAATAACTCAAAAGATATGAGGAGGTAGGTGGAGTTAAAGTATTCAAAAATTTTAGCATTGCTAAATTAAATATAAGCAATCATTTATATTTGACCACAATGAGGATGCATGCTGGGGTCTTCAGTGTAGCCTCTGTAGACTAATGGATGAATGTACTAACAGGCTAACAGAGGCAGAAATGGAAAGTGATGGCCAAGGTTATGTGTCAACTTGGCCAGGCCATGATCTCAGTGGTTTGGCAGATCTGCTGTAACCATCCTCCATTTTGTGATCTGATATGAGCAGCCAATCAGCTAAAAGGGGAGTTTCCTTGAAGGCGTGGCCTGCACCCACTATATATGGATGTTCTGGCAAAGCTCGCACTCTCTCAGTTCTGCATCTGGCTTGCCATCCTCTGACCTCCAGCCAATTCAGTGTACATATTTGGCATACAGAGAGAGATTTACTTCACGGGAAAGGCTCACGCAGTTGTGGAGGCTGGCAAGTCCCAGACTCACGGGTCACGGGTCAGGCCGGAGGTTTCTCCTGATTCATGTGATTGCAAGGGCTGAGGAAGCCCAAAACAGCAGAGCAGGGAGCCAGCTGCTGGCTCATGTCCCAAGAACCTCACGGGCACATGAAAGCACAATGAAAAAGGAAGACCGAAGAATCAACGCGCTCAAACTGTGGTGCTGGCGAAGAACACGGAATACACCACGGACTGCCAGAAGACCATCCAGATCTGTCTGGGAGGAAGTAGAGCCAGAATGCTCCTTAGAAACAAGGATGGTGAGACTTCGTCTCAGGTACTCTGGACACGTCACTAGGAAAGACCAGTCACTGGAGGAGACCATCGTATTTGGTAAAGCCAAGGGTCAGTGAAAACGAGGGAAACCCTCAGTGAGGCGGACCGACCCAGTGGCTGCACCAATGGGCTCAAACGCCCCAGCAGTCATGAAAATGGCACAGGACCAGGCAAAGTTTTGTTCTGTTACAGATAAGTCCGCGTGAGTTGGAGCCAACTTCACGGCAACTAATAATGACAACGACAATGATTTATTCTCACAGCCATCTCCTTTGCTGTGGAAGGTGGTGGTCGGCTACACAGGTTCAGGGAGGGAGAAACAGGAGAACAGAGTCCACAGTGATAACATCTGGAACTTAGGGTCACCAGACGCAACGCGTCCCTGCAGGTTTATTGCTGAGAGCACGCTCCCATGTTTTCTCAGCCAGAAGATCTTGTCCACCCTGCAAATTACATTTGTTAAAAAACAATTTGCCTTCTGTCTTTTTCCCTCTGTTTGACAGAAGAGCTTCTGAAGACTGATGCGAGATAACCGGCGATACCCCACTGAGCTGACAGTCCCGCCAGAGCAGAGCGATGGGAGTTCTAACGAGCTCAGCATGCTTCTCGTGGTTCCATGTGGAATTTCCACTGGGGAAGGGGGAAGAGAACTGTTCTTTCTGGAATTGTGCTGGGCCTGTTCTGGGTGTTGTGCATCACACTTTAAGTAATTTTTGACAACAATCCTGTAAAGCATTCTCTCTCCCTGGAAATGCCTCCCCCAGTTCATCGCTTTGGCCACTGCACCCTACAGCCTGTCCTTTGGCATTTAATGCAACGGTACACTGAACTTCTTCACTAAAAACCTTATTAAAATTGCACATCTTTAATTGTGTCATTTTTATTTAAATGTCAACTCAAGAACAGGTGCTATTACAGGAAAACTGTTTTTTGAAATTTAGGGTGATTTAGAACCTTTACATAACCAAAAGGGAAGAATACGCTCAAAATTTCTCAAGCTGAAAGAACTGAAGAAAAAATTCAGGCATTAAGTTACAATACTGAAGGATTCTATGGGGAAAGTATTAAACGAAGCAGGAAGCACCAAAAGAAGATGGAAGGAATATACAGAGTAACTGTACCGAAAAGAACTGGTCGACATTCAACCGTTTCAGGAGGTAACGTATGATCAGGAACCCATGGTACTGAAGGAAGAAGTCCAAGCTGCTCTGAAGGCATTGGTGAGAAACAAGGCTCCGGGAACTGACGGAACATCAATTGAGATGTTTCCACAAACGAATGCTGCACGGAAGTGTTCACTCATCTATGCCAAGACACTTGGAAGACAGCCACCTGGCCAACTGACTGGAAGAGATACATTTTTATGCCTATTCCTGAGAAAGGTGAATCAACCAAATGCAGAAATATTGAATAATATCATTAGCATCACTTGCAAGCAAAATTTTGTTGAACATCCTTCGAAAGCAGCTGCGGCAGTACATCGACAGGGAACTGCAGGAAATTCAAGCCGGATTCAGAAGAGGACATGGAACCAGGGATATCATTGCTGATGTCAGATGGATCCTAGCTGAAAGCAGAGAATACCAGGAAGATGTTTACCTGTGTTTTATTGACTATGATAAGGCATTCGGCTGTGTGGATCATAACAGATCATGGATAATGTTGCAGAGAATAGGAAATCCGGAACACTTAATTGTGCTCATGAGGAACCTGTACATAGATCAAGAGGCAGCTGTTTGAACAGAACAAGTGAATACCACATGGTTTAAAGACAGGAAAGGTGTGTGTTTGGGCTGTATTCTTTCACCACACCTATTCAATCTGTATGCTGAGCAAATAACCTGAGAACCTGGACTATATGAAGAACGGGGGATCAGGATTGGAGGGAGACTCATTAACAACCTGCGTTATGCACATGACACAACCTTGCTTGCTGAAAGTGAAGAGGACTTGAAGCACTTACTGATGAAGGTCAAAGACCACAGCCTTCAGTATGGATTACACCTCAACATAAAGAAAACAAAAATCCTCACAAGTGGTCCAATAAGCAACATCATGATAAACAGAGAAAAAAGACTGAGGCAGTCAAGGATTTCATTTTACTTGGATCCAGAATCAACACCCATGGAAGCAGTAGTCGAGATATCAAAAGACGCATTGCATTGGGCAAATCTGCTGCAAGAGACCTCTTTAAAGTGTTAAAAAGCAAAGATGTCACCTGGAGGACTAGGGTGCACCTCACCTAAGCCGTGGTGTTTTCAATTGCCTCATATGCATGTGAAAGCTGGACAATGAATGAGGAAGGCCAAAGAAGAATTGATGCCTTTGAATTGTGATGTTGGAGAAGAATTTTGAATATACCACGGACTGCCAAAAGAACGAACAAATCCGTCTTAGAAGAAGTGCAACCAGAGTGCTCCTTAGAAGCAAGAATGGCAAGACTTCGTCTTACATACTTTGGACATGTTGTCAGGAGGGACCAGTCCCTGGAGAAGGACATCATGCTTGGTAAAGTAGAGGGTCAGTGAAAAAGAGGAAGACCCTCAACGAGATGGAGTAACACAGTGGCTGCAACAATGGGCTCAAGCATAGCAATGATTGTGAGGATGGTGCAGGTCCGGGCAGTGTTTCGTTCTGTTGTGCATGGGGTCGCTGTGAGTTGAAACTGACTCATAGTGACCTAACAACAACAGAACCTTTACATTCTTTCTCTGGATAGTTTCTCCTTCATATGTTGAATTAGCATAAAGCTCCAAAAACATTGACCTAAATAAGAGAGGTGGTTGCTTTTCTCTCTTGTAACAGGGAGTCCAGAGGTTGCCACTGCAGGGCCAGTGCAGCAGCTCTGCTCTGTCATCAGAGACCTGCTTCTAGAGTTCCATTCTTCCATCCTCATCATCATGCATGCAAGATAGCTACTGGAGCACCAGCCATCACACACATGCTTCAAGTTGGAAGATGGGAAAGAAAGGGTAGGGAGCAAAAGACTCAAGTCAACGAAGTCTTTCATTTTAAAAACTTCTCCCAACAACTTCCACTTACATCTCATTAACCGGGACTGTGTTATATGCTATATCTTTCTACGGGAGAGGCACAAACAGTTTGCGCCAACATAAGGCTTGTGGTTCCAAACCACCCAGCAGCACCAGGGAAGAAAGGCTTGGTGATCTACCTCTCTAGAGATTACAGCCAACAAAGCCCTGTGGAACAGTTCTACTCCGTAACACATGGAGTTGCCATGAGTTGGGACTGACTTGAGGGGAGTGAGTTTGGTTTTTGGTTTCACCTACTAGGGAGATTGAGAAATAAATATGTATGAATATAAACAGACTGGTTTTGGCTGGGCATATTACTACCCCCTAGCAAAAGCAGATTTCTGTTCTTGCTGGAGAAGAAGAAAACACCTATCACGCAGACAGTAACAGTCTCTGCCATTCCTCTCTCAGTAGACATTTTGCTGGAGCCTGTTGTATACTCATTACAGGACTAAGTCACACGGGGAAAACAGAAGGTGGAGTCTCTGGCCTCTACACCAGGAGAAATGGTTTCATTGTTTGGGGCCAGTAGCCCCTGGAATAAAAAATGACTAAATACCCATGCCTGACCATACCATCTATCAGGAACAGCTTCCACGTTGTTGTTGTTAGGTGCCATCGAGTCAGTTTTGACTCATAGCCACCCTGTGTACAACAGGACAAAATACTGCCCGGTCCTGCACCATCCTCACAACTGTTATGCTTGAGCCCATTGTTGCAGCCACTGGGTCAATCCATCTTGTTGAGGGTCGTCCTCTTTTTCACTGACCCTCTACTTTACCAAGCATGATGTCCTTCCCCAGGGACTCATGCCTCCTGAGAACATTTCCAGGGTACCTGAGATGAAGTCTCGCCATCCTTGTTTCTAGGAGTATTCTGGCTGTACTTCTTCCAAGACAGATTTGTTTGTTCTTCTGGCAGTCCATGGTATATTCAGTATTCTTTGCCAACACCACAGTTTGAGAGCATTGATTCTTTGGTCCTCCTTTTTCTTTGTGCTTTCACGTGCACATGAGGTGATTAAAAAGACCACGGCTTGGGTCAGGCACAATAAGTCACTGACACCTGTAATATAGAGTACAAGGTGTCCAGGCCACTGATGAGGTACTACTGAGGCTAACCCGATGAACAACTGGTACACAGTCAGGCAAGCTGACTCATGTGACCCAGCGCTAGGGTGAATTCCCCTGGATGAAACTTGGCAACCACTTCACTGTACTAATTGCTATTACACAGATTTGGGGAAGAGAAGGGCAGAACCCAAATCATGGGAAGACGTTAAGGAACGTAGCTATTAAAAATTAAATTTCTTCTCACAAAACTCTGAGGCTATCGGAATATACCCTGGAGAAATAAGAGCCTTCACATGAACAGATATATGCACACCCATGTTTACTGCAGCTGTGTTTACAATAGCAAAAAGCTGGAAGCAACCAAGGTGTCCATCAATGGATGAATGGTTAAATAAATTGTGGTATATTCACACAATGGAATACTACGCATCGATAAAGAACAGTGACGAATCTGTGAAACATTTCATAACATGGAGGAACCTGGAAGGCATTATGCTGAGTGAAATTATTCAGAGGCAAAAGGACAAATATTGTATAAGACCACTATTATAAGATCTTGAGAAACAGTATAAACTGAGAAGAACATATACTTTTGTGGTTATGAGCAGGGGAGGGAGGAAGGGTAGGAGAGGGTTTTTTACTGATTAATTAGTAGATAAGAACTACTTTAGGGGAAGGGAAAGACAATACTCAATACGCGGAAGGTCAGCTCAACTGGACTGGACCAAAAGCAAAGAAGTTTCTGGGATAAACTGAATGCTTCAAAGGTCAGTGGAGCAAGGGCAGGGGTTTGGGGATTATGGTTTAAGGGGACTTCTAAGTCAACTGGCAAAATAATTCTATTATGAAAACATTCTGCATCCCACTTTGAAATGTGGCGTCTGGGGTCTTAAATGCTAACAAGCGGCCATCTAAGATGCATCAATTGGTCTCAACCCACCTGGATCAAAGGATGCTGAGCCACTCTCTCGCTCCTGAGCTTTCGGTGCCCCATGTGTGAAGTGGACATCATGTACCTTCTACCTCACGGGGTTCCTGTGAGGACTAGGAATAGGGTGTGAAAGCAGCTTCCAGGGTGCCAGAGCGCTGCAGGAGTTCAGCAAATGGCCCCTGTCGGTGTTACTGTTGCCATCGCCATCATTCCAGGGACTGTTATTATCGTCAGCGTGATTGTCATTGCTATTGCTGCTATTAGCATTACAGGCCGGTTACTGCTGTCCATTCTACTTAAAGATCCCTGGCGAAGTCGGTTCTCTGAAGTCTGACGTCCCCAGGCCTTTATCATCTGCATGCCTGAAACATCTCTAATTTAAATTCTTCTTTCCTTCTACAATATAAAAAACCCACTGCCATCCAGTCAACTCCGACTCATGGTGACCTCCATATGGTTCTTTGGCTGTGATCTTCTGGAAGCAGATTGCCAGGACTTTCTCCTGCAGTGCTGCTGCGTGGGTTCAAACTGCAAACCTTTACGTTAGTAGTCGAGTGCAAACCATTTACGATTTTTCTAGCTTATGTCGCTGGTAATAGAAAAAGCTGCTTACCCAGGTCTGTTGCTGTTGTCAGGTGCTGTCGAGCCACTTCCGACTCACAGAGACCCCATGTACAACAGAACGAAACCCTGCCCGGTCCTGCGCCACCCTCACGATCGTTGTTACGCTTGAGCCCGTTGTTGCAGCCGCTGTGTCAGTCCCTCTCATTCAAGGTCTTCCTGTTTTTCGCTGACCCTCTATGTTTACGCAGGTCTAGAAACCATCTTTTCAATTGACAAGGATAATTACATTTGTATAATGCTTTACAAATTATGGAGTTCACACCCGGGTGCATAGAAGACTGTTCAAAATCACCCCATGGTTGCGGAGCTTCAAGCTACACGGCCGGTTGCAACAGGATTTCCCCCAAAGGTTGAACCCAGCAAGTCACTGGGAAGGAAACCAGGGCACAACTTGCTTACTTGGGTTCACAGAGAACTGGCCACTATTTTTCATGTTTAAAAACAAACTTCTTCCTCCCGCATATCAGTCCTTTCTTGGTTTCTATTTTTCCTCTTCCCCTTACCACGGGTACATTCTCGGTGGTCAGGGATGTCTCCCGGGGGATACGGGACTAGAAAGGAGGAGGAGCATGCCAGTTGCTGGCACAAAGCAGGCGGCTGAACAATCATTCCATCAGCTACCCGTCTAGGTCGCCCGGAATGTGGAGAGCCGTCAGGGTGGAGAAGGTGCTGAAGTGGGTGTGGAGCGTGGCCACTGACGGCTGTGGGAACCAGCCCCACTTCCTGGAATCCCATGGGCTTCTGAAATACCCACTGCCTTCAGCCCTCAGGGTTCGCATCAGCTCAGGATCCACTTGCATTCTTGTTACTCTTCAAATTCATTCATTCTTTCAACAAATGTTTATTGGGCACCTACTATGTGCCAAACACTAGGGATCCGTCACTGAACAAGAGATAAAACCCCTACCTTTGGAGCCTATGTCTTAGTAGGAGAAGACAAGCAAACCACCAGAAATCGGAAGGGAGGAAAAAGCACTGTAAGTAGGTGTGTATGTAATATGTATGCAACAGGGGATCAGTGACGTGGAAAAAGACTAACAGGGTAGAAGGGCTAGAGGAGGGAGGGCAGGCTGCAGCTGTCAACAGGTTTGTCAGGGCTGCTGCAGTGAAGATGGTGAAATGAAGCCGTGAAGGCGGTAAGCTACAGAATCTGAGAAACAGTGTTCCAGGCAGGGGGAACAGCCCGTGAAAAGGCAGAAGCGTGTCTGTGTGTCAGAAAGAGCGGGAGGCTGCTGTGGCAGGAGCCACGTGAGAGAGGTTAGAGCCAAGAGGCGTGGTAAGAGTTGAAGTCAGAGAGGTAAAGGGTGATCACCAGCATTAGGGAGGCGGCTGGTGGTCACAAGTGTCAGAGAGGTGGTGGGTGGTCACAGGCATCAGGGAGGTGGGGGGTGGTCACAGACACCAGAAAGATGGCCGGTGGTCACAGGTGTCAGAGAGGTGGCAGGTGGCTAGGCCAGGCAGGGCCTTCTAGGGCTTTTTAGGACTCCGGTGTTATCTGGGGAGATGGGGAGCCATTGCAGGGCTCTGAGCAGGAATGTCCTGATATGAGTTACTGGTTGGAAGGCCACTCTGGCTGCTGTGTTGAGAATAAAATGTAGCGGGACAAGGGCAGAGCAAGGAGACCAACAGAGATGACAGTGGCTCCGGCCAGCAGGATAGGTGGTGAGAAGTCATTGTATTCTGGAACGTTAAGAAGGGTGCCAGCAGGTGCTGATGGACTGGATGTGGATATAAGAGAAAGAGCAGAGTCAGGAAAGACTCCATGTTAGGCCTGAGGCCTGGGAACAAGGCTGCCAGGAAGGGACAGGGGAAGGCTGCTGGCAGAGCATCTAAGAGACGCTCCCGCGGAGAGTTCTAGTCGGTAGGTGGATACAACAGATTGATGCAGCCAGTCACTGGCATATCAGTAGCATAAAAAGTTGCAAGATGGAAGAGCCCACCGCTGAGCTGATTGCCTGAGGCGTCCTCAGGTGAGGCGGCGTACGGGGAAGGTAAAAAGCCTCCCTTGGAGTCGGCCGTAGTGGTGATAGCCCCAGCTTTGCCACCACCTACTGCCGCGTGTCTAAGGCAGTCACTTCCCCTCTCTGGAAAATCAGAGGCAGACTGGTCAATTCTCACTTTCCAGCTGTAATATCCTGGGAGCTGACTGGGTTGGGATGCTGAGCACTGTGGCAGCTGAAGACTAGCGTTGCATCAGGGGCAAGGTGGCCCAGGTGATGTGGGAGAAATAAAATCCAGGACTAACTGCCCTGAGGAGGAGAGGTGGGGGCTGGAGGGGCAGGTGAACTGCACCTGATTACTTTTAACACGGTGGCTGCGCTGATGGGCTCACGCCTAACAACGGTTGTGAGGATGGTACAGGACCGGGCAGTGTTCTGTCGTACACACGGTCACCATGAGCTGAAACCAACTCGACGGCACTTAACAACAACAACTTCTAATCCACTGCAGTTTGGCTTCCACCCCCGCCACCATCCGCCCCACTGAAACTGCCCTCAGCAATGTCATCCATGACTGACTGCCAAGCACCTGAGGCCCAGCCAGAAATCTGGACACCATCCTGGAATCCTTCCCCTCCCTATTCTCTCTGATTCATTTCATCCCCCATCCCCTATTTCCTACCCTTCATCCCCTTCTTATTCCTAAGTATTTCTGAAATCTACCCTCCTTCCCCTGGCCCCATACATAACATCAGACCCTGGACTTTTTTTGCGGGGGCGGGGGGGCAGGTGTTAGGTCTGGACCGTTTCAGTGGCTCTCTAACCCCCCTTCACTGTACCTCCAGCCCTGCTCCCCCTCCAGTCCACCGTCCACCGTGCTGCTGTTGTGAGGCCGAGAAGTAACATCGGTAAGGAGCCTGTCACAAAGCCTGGCAGGGGGCAGGCCGTGGGTAAACGGTGACACTAATGTAATTACTCTCTTCTTGGAAATATATTTCACGGCCTTCTGAATCTGTCCACATGGACGTCTCAGCCTATTAACTGAAATGCTTTTCTTAAAAATCGCTGGAGATGATTAGCTAAAGCGATGGTAATAGGAATTTTAAGCCATCATTTAAATTAGTTCCTGAGAAGTCTGTGCTGAACCCTTCCAGCTCCGTGCTTGCTGGCAGAAGCTTGCCGGTTCCCATAAGCACATGCAAGTCAGCTCTCTGAGTTTCCCATATTTCCCTGCCAGGTTGTTTTTTGAATCTTGTTTTTTCACTTCCTAGAGGAACCCACCCCAGCTCTGTTATCACAAGCATCTCGAGAGCTCCTGGCTGGCAGGGAGGGGCCCTGGCGTCTTCGTCCTCCCACCCCCGTTCAGCCCCACGACACACACCGCCAGGTACGTGGCGGGCAGCCAAGCCCTGCGTCAAGGAGTCCTCTGTTTTAAACGTTTGAATATTAAAGCCGGCCACACCCATAGTGTAAGTAGTCACTGAAGAAACTTGCCAAAGACATTTTTGTCCAAAAGAGTTCTTTTAAAATTGTTGAAAGATGCCTAAAAACGGATCTCCTTTGCCCCAGAATAAAACCATTGCCAAAAACTGAGTTCCTATCCTTTAGAGATGCTTTTATAAGAAAATAACCATGCTTTCAGGGGACATCTAGGTCAACTGGCATACCAAAAGGTATCAAGAAAACATTCTGCATCCCACTTTGGTGAGTGATGTCTAGGGTCTTAAACGCTACCAAGAAACCATTTAAGATGCATCAATTGGTCTCAACCCACCTGGAAAAAAGGAGAATGAAGAACACCAAAGGCGCAAGGTAAATATGAGCCCAAGAGACAGAAAGGGCCACATAAACCAGAGACTACATCAGCCTGAGACCAGAAGAACTAGACGGTGCCCCGCTACAACCAATGTCTGTCCTGACAGGGAGCACAACAGAGAATCCCTGATGGAGCAGGAGAACAGTGGGATGCAGACCTCAAATTCTCATAAAAAGACCAAATTTAATGGTCTGCCTCAGACTAGAGAGACCCTGGGGTCATGGTCCCCAGACCATACCCCAAGACTGGAACCATTCCCAAAGCCAACTCTTCAGACAGGGATTGGACTGGACTGTAAGACAGAAAATGATACTCGTGAGGAGTGAGCTTCTTGGATCAAGTAGACACATGAGACTATGTGGGCAGCTCCTGTCTGGAGGGGAGACGAGAAGGCAGGGGGAACAGGAGCTGGTTTGAATGGACACGGGGAATACACGGTGGAGAGGAGGAGTGTGTTGTCTCATTAGGTGGAGAGCAACTAGGAGTACATAGCAAGGTGTATATGAGTTTTTGTATGAGAGACTGACTTGATTTGTAAACTTTCACTTAAAGCACAACAACAAAAAAAAAGAACCATGCTCCTTCAGGAAAGAGATACAGAGAAACCACCAGCCTACCTTCCTGAAGTCATGTTCATTAATTTTCCTGTGAGGCTCCTTGCTGAAGTCCAGAAATCGCTTTCGGAATGCTGGGTCATGCTGCTGTATACAGTTTTTGAGTTTTTCAACAACTTCTTCTTTGGTCAGATTCTTGGTCACAGGGGTTTTATCTTCAGTGGGTTTGACTCTAAAATAGCAAGCAAGCATTTAGGCTCGGAGTCAGCTTACACACACCTTGTGCTTCCTATAGACCTCGTCCATTTTCTCCTGAACCACCACAACAAGGAGGCTACCATCCCTGTTTCACAATGAGGAAGCAGGTGCTCCAGAACGACTAAGGGACAGAATGATTTACGGACACCTTAAGTTCCCGTACCTTGTTAGTCACAGAGCCGGATGGTGAGGTCAGGACCACTCTGCCTAAGTAAAACCTCTTCCTGTTGTGCCAGTATATGGCAGCAAAGTGGAGGGGAGAAGAAATGGCAGCAAGGTGGGGGGTAAGGGAGGTGGGTGGAGGTGTGCTTTGAGCTGGTTGAATATGGCATGCGGCTGGGTAGATATGGTTGAAAAGGGATATTTTTGTGAACCAGGAAAATTTTAAGTCAGCACCCATTATAAAGCTTTAAATTAAAGCAATGGGCCATTTTGCCGTAACTGGTGGTTCAGTGGTTAAGTGCTCGGCTGCTAACCTAAAGGTTGGTGGTTTGAAGCCACCAGCAGCTCCCTGGGAGCAAGATGTGGCAGTCTGTTTCCGTAAAGACTACAGCCTTGGAAACTCTCTGGGGCAGTTCTACTCTGTCCTACGGAGTCACTAGGAGTCGGAGTTGACTCCACGACAGCGGGTTTAGTTTTTTTCTTTAGTTTAGGTCAAGGGAGTCATCAAAATTCCACACAAATGAAGGGAAGCCCACAATTATTCCAAGTTGATTTACAGGATCAACTTGATCCAGAAAATGTAAATTTGATACGATGTAGTGTGTTATTTTTTTAGTGTGTGCATGTGTGTGTGTGTGTTCAGAGGGTAATTATTTCCTCAGCTCTTTGGCCCCATTTTTGGTGGAAGAACAAACTGGCCATCAGATGCCTGTGGAGAGGGGACTTCTGTTCTCCCCTGCTGCTTCCCTCCGCAGTGAAGAGCTCGCCAGGGAGGCCTAATCTGTTTTATGGACCCCTCAACTGCCATGACTTCTTTCACTGGCTTTAGGAGGCCACATATCTTACCACGGGATACCGAACCTTTCTCTTCAAATGCCATCTTTCCGCCCATTTATAAAGCAGCGACTACCGAAATGCCCAGATATGTGAATTCATTAGCGTATCATTAAAATATTCCCATTGCTCTGTGCTTAAGAACGTTTTAAGAGGGATGTGACAAAGTGAAATCTGCTGAATAGCTGAACGTTTTACATGTCCTTATGGATTTATTATAAACCATCAACAGGCAAGTTAAAATAATATCTTTTCATTAGACTAAGCCTATATTTTTCAAAAGGAGCAAGAGCTAGAATATTCACTAGCCTGATTTTTTTTAAAGATCTACTAAGTATGTTTTATTGTTACAATTTAATTTGGAAATCATTTAATAGGCCTATCATCCACATTAGAAAATGGGAACCAGTTTAACGGCTGTATTTTGTAATAAATATTAAAAGGCGGTAAGAAATCTAAGTTTCTGGAAAAGCATAAAGGGGAATGGAGGTATGTAACAGTGAGTTGCAAACGGATCCTCCGGAGTCAGGAGCCCTGGAGCCTTGGCCCAGGCCTGGCACCGAGTTAGTGAGCGAGCCTAGGTAAGTCACTGAATCTCTCAGGCCTCAGCACCTTCACTGCCAAAATTAATAGGTGGATTCAATCATTCCTAAGACAGCTTCTTGATCTAAAATTCCACAGGACTAATCACTCTACTTATAGTGTGCCATCTTTCTCATTTAAATGATAAAATATGAAAACACTCCCTCGGTCTTCAAATACTTCCTAGGTACCTATTACATGACAGGCACTGTAATGTTAACACGTGCTTTCACTGCGGTCCACTTACCTCTCGGGAAGATCCGGCCACTGCTGTTCCTCTTTTTGAACATGCTCAGTTGACAGCTGATGTGTTGGAACAAGATTTGGGGAGCCAGTGGGTAAGCCATTAATTCCTATGCTTGCCAGAAGTTTCTTGTAAAGGATTCTTCCGGAAGCAGTATCCTGAAACTTACTGCAGAGTCTGGATTTTAAAAAAAATCATTAAAAACGCACCCATTAAAAAAAACTAAAATCAACAAGACTTGACCTTATCAAGTGTTGGTGAGGATGTGAGTGACTACAGCTCTCATCCACCGCTGGTGGGAGTGTAAAATGGTACAATCACTTTGGAAGGCAGTTTGGCATTGAATACGCACTTACCGGAGGAAAGAGCCATTCCACTCCTATTTACCCAAGTAAACGAAAATGTGTCTACACAAAGACTTGTATAAGTACAGAAGTTTTATTTGTAATAGTCAAAAACTGGAAACAAACCAAATAACCATTAGCAGATAAGCCGATACACAAACTGTGGTAAACCCACACATGGAATACTACTCAGCAACGAAAAAAGAAGCAGCTGTTGATAGACAACAACACGGATTAGCCACAAGCCCATTATGCCAGGCCAGAAAATCCTCAAAAATGCAAAGCAATCCACAGTGACAGAAAACAGATCGGTGGTTGATTGGGGATAGGCATGGAGGGAAAGATGGATTGGGAAAGCAGAAAAGAAAGCTTCGGGGGGAGATGGAAATGTCTGCCATCTTGTGATGGTTTCATGGGTGTAAACATCTGAGAAATTTCATCAAATTGTATAATTTAGATGCGTGAAGCTTACTGTATGTAGATTACACCTCAATGAAGATGTAACAAATAAAAAATACTTTTATAATTAGACATTTTGGTATGGAATTACGGAGCTATTTATACTGGAACTTCAGCATGTGCGAACCTTTTAGAAAACGTGGATATGCCAATACAGTCAGCCCAGGCTTGAAGAAAGACCAGGACTTATTTCTTTTCCTTTTTAATATTTTGTTTCTTAATATGTTTTTAAATTCTAAAAGTTGTATGTACTAATTATAACAAACTTGGTAAATATAAGAGCCTGAGAACCAAAACAAAAAATCACATATTCATTGAAATTCACAAAGCAACAGAGCAGAGCCACTGTGGATCTGGCCCTGGCACCAGCCTGCCGGGTTCGAGTCCAGCTCCATGACTTCATGATCCTACGACCCAAGTGGTGACCCCAGGGGTGCCCTGAGGGCACTTTCAGGGCATCAATAAGGTCAAAACTGTCTCATATCAATATTAAGATGTTCCTAGCCTTGTGGAGTCCCTGAGTGGCACAGATGGTTAAGTACTCGGCTACTAACAGAAAGGTTGGCGATTCGAACCCATCCAGAGGCACATCGGAAGAAAAGCCTGGCGGTCTGCTTCTGAAAAATCAGCCACTGAAAACCCTATGGAGAGTGTGCTGTCTCATTAGGGGGAGAGCAGCTAGGAGTATACAGCAAGGTGTATATAAATTTTTGTATGAGAGACTGACTTGATCTGTAAACTTTCACTTAAAGCACAATGAAAACTGAAAAAAAAACAAAACAAAACCCTATGGAGCATCCTACTCTGACACACACAGGGTGGCCCTAAGTTGGAATGGACTTGACGGCCAGTGATATGGATATTTGCCTTTCATACCCTCATTCTCTCACGTGTATACAGTGGAGTCTTCCAGAGGCTACGTAGTATGTGATGACATCATCACTCTGACACCCAATGGAGCGTGTGCTTTCTAGAATTTTCTAAGGTGTCAGTTTAGGGTATAAATAAGTTAATTCCATTTCTTCACAGCACTTCTGCTAGGTTCTTGACTTCAGCTGTGCATGCTATAATTTCTGGAACCTCATTGCTGTTGTTGTTGTCATGTGCTGTCAAGTTGATTCTGACTCACAGTGACCCTATAGGACAGAATAGAACTGCCCCACAGCGTTTTCCAGGCTGTGATGTTTATGGAAGCAGATAGCCAGGTCTTTTCTCCTGCGGAGTGGCTGGTGGGTTCAAACTATCAACCTTTTGGTTAGCGGCTGAGTGTTAAAGTGCTTTAGGTAGGGTTTGAACATGATCAGATTTGCAGTTGAGACAGATAAAGTCTGGCAAGTGGATCGGAGAGGCTTCAGTCTCAAATACCCCACGGCCTGCATGCCTCTTCCATTTGATTTTGTTCATTCATCCACTCAATACCTATGAAGCCCTGAGTGTAGTCCAGGCACCAGGGCTTCAGAGGTGAAAAGACAAAGTCCCTTACCATTACATCCTTGGTGGGGTGACACAGATAATAAACATAAACAATAAATGATAAAGGCCGTGACAAGGGAAGTTGGTGATGGTACAGCGGGACCGTGGGGGCTGGGCTAGGGGTGGGATGGAGAGTAACCAGTCACTCTAGGTGGCATTGTATCACGAGTGTCAACACCCTGTTGACATGTCCAAAATGGATCTTCCGGGTTTGACTCCTGAAACTGTTCCTCCCCAGTCTCCGATCCGGGATGGCAACCCTGAGCACCCAGTCACTCGAGCCAGAAGGCATCTCCATTCCTTCTTACCTTACCCCAACCCAAACCACTGGCAAGCCAGCCACTTCTACTCCAAGGCATATCTTGAATCTCTAAGTGTTTTCATCACAGATTTATTCCTGGTAGAACTATCCGCCACCCCTCTGTCAGTTTGTCGTACTGTGGTGGCTGATGGCACCTCCTATTATGCTTCCTTTTTATGGATGAGGAAACTGAGGGCTGGAGAAGTCAAGTATCTACTCAAATTCGCACAGCTAGAGAACAGTGGGGCCTGGAGCCCAGCCTGCCTCTGTGTTTCTCCAAAACCTGTGCTCTACCTGTGTCATTATTCCATCTTGCCTCCCACAGCATCTGCTCCTGGTTGTTGTTAGCTGCCATTCAGTCATGTCTGGCTCATGAGGACCTTGTGTACAACAGAATGAAATGTTGCCTGGTTCTGCGCCATCTTCAGGGTCACTGGAACGTGTGACTCCAGTGTTGTGGCTGTTGTCAGTCCATCTCACTGAGGGGTTCCCTTGTTCTTGACGGTGGTTGAGTGCTTAACCATTCGCAAAACCCAGGGACTCGGAATCGGCTCAATGGCAACTAACAACAACGTATTACAGGGCTGTAGTGAGAAGTAAATCCTGTAATGTACATGCAGCTCATAGCCAATGCCCAGCACTTAGTAGATGGTCAATGAACAGTGGCTATTACCAATATTCCCTATTAATATTCAGAAATGCCTAAGAAAAGGTTTAGAATTATAAAACAGACTTGATGGAAAACATGACAGGAATTAATTTTATTACCAAAAAACTTACTTTATTAAATGTTCTCCCGTTAAAAATGGGCAGAATGTGCGCATAATCTTCTTGAAATTAATTCGACTAATGAAGCCAGTGTCTCCAAGGTCATAGGACCGCAGCACGTTATAAAAAGCTGGTAGATTCCTAGTAATCCCACCGTGAACAATTTCTTCCACCTACCAGAAAAACATAAACATCTTTATCGAGCTATACGTTTGCAGTCGAATGTAGCAGCCCTCTTATAGAACCAAACCAACCAAACCCGTGGCCACTGAGTTAATGACAACTCATAGCGACCCTATAAGATAGAGCAGAACTGCTCCATAGGGTTTCCAAGGCTGTAATCTTTACAGAAGCAGACTGCCAACATCCTTCTCCCATGGAGCGGATGGTGGGTTCAAACTGCCCGTCTTTGGGTTGGTGGCTGAGTGCTTTAACCACTGCGCCATCAGGAATCCCTTTTCTTATAGAAAGGCAACCCCGGAGAGAAGGAAAGCATTACTTACCGAATCCCAAGCCTGAGGGAGAGGTGTCTTAGTGCCTGTACAAGGGGATCTTTTTCTTACCTAATCAGGAAAAATAAAGTATATTAAAAAAATTCATGAATGGCAACAGAAGGTTTGGGGGTAGGTGAACCTGGACTTGAACCCTAGCTCTGCCCCTAGTCAACCAATTGCTCTGAGACAGTGGACAAGTTAGTTTGTCCTCCAATCTGAAAATGAGGATAATGATACTCATTTTGCACCAATTTTTTTTTTAATCCAATAAACATGAAATACAAAACCTTTACCCAGAAACTAAGTAAGTGCAAAGTGAAAGAATAATGAGATGGCATTCTTACCTACTGGAATGGCAGAGATGAACAAGTAAGCAAATGCCCAGCGTTGGCAAGAGTTTAGGAATGGTGAGCGTGTAAGCCGATAAAAGTTTTTCTGGAAGGGGTTCTGTCTCAAAGTTCCTTTTGATAATATTAGGCACTTTGGAGCCCTAGCGTGGTGCAGTAGTTAAGAGCTTGGCTGCTAACCAAAAAGTTGGCAGTTCAAATCCACCAGCTTCTCTTGGAAACTCTATGGGGCAGTTCTCTCCGTCCTATAGGGTCATTATGAGTCGGAATCGACTGGACAGCAATAGGTTTGGTTTTTTAGAGTAACAATGGTTGCCACTGGGGAGGAGAATGGGGTGGCAAGGGAACAGGAATGGAAGGGAAACTTATTTTTCACAGTATAGCCTTTTGCATTTTGTATTTTGTACATATAAATAAAAAAAAAGTCCACTAAAAATACTTGAAATAATTACCAAAATAAAGCAAATATCCTTTGACCCAATAATTCCATTTCTAGAAATTTATACTAGAGAAATAATCACTCAGTGGTGCAAAAAAAGCAGGTATCACGATATTCATTGTAGCGAAATTTGTAAGAGAAAAAAAAAGAATAACCTAGATTACATGGGATAGTTATTCAGTATCTTTTAAAATTATATAGCAGAAACTTTGTTGATATTAAACATTAACAATATATTAAAGACAATACAGGCTAAAAAGTAATTTTATGTTCCTAGTTTTAAATAAAACAGAATATACAAAAATGTGTGTGTTTGTGTGTTTGGAACGATATACAACAAAGTATGACAGTGGTTAACAAGCCCTTGATGTTGGAATTTGTGATGATTTCTATTCTATTTGCTTATCTCTGTTTTTAATTTTTTTAATTCATTCATGAATTCCTTCACTCAACAAATGGTCTTTGAGCATGCCTGTCACTATGCTGTCTCTTGGGGATACAATGGTAGAAAAATCAGAACAGGCTCTGACTTCAAGGAGACATGGCCACATGGTGACACCGGGACACGGTGGTTGCAATGGCCATGAGAGCTACAGTGAGGTCTATGACAAGAAGGAACAACTTGGTCAGAGACAACAGAAGCTCTCTCAGAAGCTGCTGGGGGCTCTGAGATCTGCAGGACGGCCCCGCTGGGCAGAGGAGCAGAAAGGGATCCTGGCACATGCCGAGGGAGAAGGAGGGAACCGGAGAGCACAAGGAACTGAAGCAGGTCGATGTGGCTGCTGGAGGGACTGTAGGGCTTCGCCAGGCTGGACCATGTGGGGACCTCTCAGCCATGCTGTGTAGCTCTGCTTTATCCCAGGAGTCCCAGAAGCCACTGGAGGGCTTTGGGCACGGCAGCTGACATAATCTCATTTGTGTTAAGCAAAGACCCCACCCCTTACTAAGTGAAGATCAGGTTGCTTACATGTCTATGTTTTGTTCGGTTGCTTGGTTTTAAAGAAAAAGATGGTTTCTTAGTTATCTGTTGTTGTTGTTACGTCCCATCAAGTCAGTTCCGACTCACAGCGACCCTACGGAAAATAGAACGAAACACTGCCCAGTCCTACGCCATCCTCACAATCATGCTTGAGCTCAATGTTGCAGCCACTGGGTCAATCCACCTCGTTGAAGGTCTTTCTCTTTTTCTCTGAGCCTCTTCTTTACCGAGCATGATGCTTTTCTCCAGAGACTGATTCTTCCTGATAATACGTCTAAAGTATGTGAGACATACTCTCGCCATCCTTGCCTCTAAGAAGCATGCTGGTTGTCCTTCCAAGACAGATTTGTCCGTTCTTTTGGCAGTCCATGGTATATTCAGTATTCTTCGGAAATCACCACAATTCGAAGGCGTCAATTCTTCTTCGGTCTTCCTTATTCATTGTCCAGCTTTCGCTTGTGTTTGAGGCTACTGAAAACACAATGGCTTAGGTCAGGCACAGTCTTCAAGGTGACACTTTTGCTTTTTAACACTTTAAGGTCTTTTGGAGCAGATTTGCCCAATGCAATGCATTTTTGATTTCTTGACTGCTGCTTCCATGGGTGTTGATTGTGGATACAAGTAAAATGAAATCCTTGACAACTTCAATCTTTTCTCCGTTTATCATGATGTTGCTTATTGGTCCATTTGTGAGGATTTTTTGTTTTCTTTATGTTGAGGTATAATCAACAATGAAGGTTGTGGTCTTTGATCTTCATCAATAAGTGCTTCAAGTCCTCTTCACTTTCACCAAGCAAGGTTATCTAGTTACCTAGTGCTGTTATAACAGACACTACAAGCGGATGGCTCTAACAAACAGAAGTTTATTCTCTCACAGTCTAGTAGGCTATAAGCATGAATTCAAGGTGCCAGCTCCCGGGGAAGGCTTTCTTTGTCCCTACTCCATAGTAAAAATAAATTAATAAATAAACAGCCTAAATGTCCCCAATAAATACATGCACACAGAAAAAGCCTATGTAGCCATTAAAAATCATGTTTATTGATTTAATGGTAGGAGATATGGGGGAAATGCTCATCATTGATTTAGGAAATAATATTGCATTGTTTCCTACCCTTAAGCATAGAGAATGTGACCCAGCTAGAGATGGGCTCACAAGGAAACATCAACTGGGCCCTAAGATAAAGACAAATAGCTAGGACAATCTTTTATTTTTTCTAATGTGCTCCGAATTTATTCAACATTTTGTCTTAATCATTGTCCAGATGAGCACCTGTTTTTGGCTTCATATTTTGAAAAAATTTTAAACCCCAGAAAAATTACAAGAATAGAACAATAAACACCCATTTATCCTTCATCCATATTTAGCATTGCTAACACTTTGCCCCATCTGCTTTATTTCTATCTCTGTTACATATATATATATATATATATAGCTAATATTATTGGGGTTTTTTTTTTTTCTTGTCAGTCCTTTGAGATTGAGTTGAGGACTTTATGATCCTTTAGTCCTAAATATTTTGACACACATCTACTAAGAAATGATACTCTTATATAATCACGACACAATGATCAAATTTAGGGCATTTAATATCAATCTCATTAGAATTAGCTAACGATATTAGAAATTACCTAATAATATTCAAATTTAGCCAACTGCTCCATTCATGTCTTTTATAGCAATACTTTTCCAAATTGGGATCAGGTCACGGATAATGCATTGAATTTAGTTATTGTGTCTCCTGGGCATCCTTCAGTAAACGGCTCCTCAGTTTTCCTTTGACATTTATGAATTAACATTTTTGAAAAGAACAAGCCTGTTGTTTAGTAGAATGATGCTCAAATGGTATTTGATTATTTCCTCATGAATACATTAATTTTTTATCTATACATTATAGTGACCTTATAGGACAGAGTAGAACTGTCTCATAGGGTTTCCAAAGAGTGGCTGGTGTATTTGAACTGCTGACCTTTTGGTAAGCAGTTGAGCTCTTAACCACTGCACCACCAGGGCTCCATCTATACATTAGAGTCCACCAGGTTGTTGTTGTTGTTAGGTGCTATCAAGTCGGTTCCAACTTATAGCGACCCTATGTACCACAGAACAAAACACTGCCCTGTCCTGCGCCATCCTTACAATGGCCATTACGCTTGAGCCCATTGTTGCAGCCACTGTGTCAATCCATCTCGTTGAAGGTCTTCCTCTTTTCTGCTGACCCTTTATTTTACTAAGTATGATGTCATTCTCCAGGGACTGATCCCTCCTGACAACATGTCCAAAGTATGTGAGATGTATACTTGCCATCCTTGCTTCTAAGGAGCATTCTGGTTGTACTTCTTCCAAGACAGATTTGTTTGTTCTTTTGGCAGTCCGTGGTATATTCAATATTCTTTGCCAACACCACAATTCAAAGGAGTCAATTCTTCTTCAGTCTTCCTTATTCACTGTCCTGCTTTCATATGCAAATGATACGATTGAAAATACCATGGCTTGGGTCAGGCACACCTTAGTCTTCAAAGTGACTTCTTTTCAACACTTTGAAGAGGTCTTTTGCAGCAGATTTGTCCAATGCAATGTGTCTGTTGATTTCTTGGCTGCTGCTTCTATGGCTGTTGATTGTGGATCCAAGTAAAATGAAATCCTTGACAACTTCAGCGTTGTCTCCATTTATCATGATGTGGCTTACTGGTCCAGTTGTGAGGATTTTTGTTTTATGTTGAGGTGTAATCCATACCGAAGGCTGTGGTCTTTGATCTTCATCAGGAAGTGTTTCAGGTCCACTTTCAGCAAGCAAGGTTGTGTCATCTGCATAACGCAGGTTGTTAATGAGTCTTCCTCCAATCCCGATGCCCCGTTCTTCTTCATATAGTCCAGCTTCCCAGATTATTTGCTCAGCATACAGATTGAAAAGGTATGGTGAAAGGATGCAACCCTGACGCACACCTTTCCTGGCTTTAAAAAACTCAGTATCCCCTTGTTCTGTCCGACCAGGAGTACGTATGAGAACAAGGGAAAGCCTCACTGAGATGGACTGACACACTAGGCACAACAATGGCCTCAGACACAGCAGTGACAGTAAAGATGGTACAGGACTGAGAAACATGTTGTTCTCTTCCATGTCGGGGTTTACTTGATGGCAACTAACACCAACAGGTCTGTGTAACAGCGTTTACCTAGAGGTTTCGGCATAAACGTTTCTGCAGCTCCTTGTTGTTTTCTATTATAAACTTGTGATGACCTTTAGGCAGATTGGGCAGTGTCTCTTTAGGACAGTGTCTCCCAAGGGTGAAACTGGGATCAAGGTTGATGGACTTTTTGAAAGCCCTTGATGCCTTGGCTAAACTGCTTTCCAAAAGGGCCATGCTGGCTTACTATGGTGCTTGGAGATGTTCTTTGGGATTCCTGTTTGAAGCAAGTTCTCCTCATGTATTTCACAGTGATTTCACAAAGCTGGAAAGAACTTAGACCAACTCAATCAGACCAGAGGCCACAAAACCAAACACCTGCTGGGATAGTTAGGTGCCATAAATGACTGAACAGGGCACCATCGAGACTGGAGTGAATGAGAGAACACGCAAACAGGGCAACTGCCCTCACTTCTGTCTACCTGTTCACAGGCGCTGCAGGAAAACTATTACTGACTCAATGGTGCCCAATCTCCAAATTTTTCAACAGAAGCAGGAAATCTAGATATTTATGTACAATCCCCCATTTTTAAATGTTGGCAACTAATTAACGTAGTTTTTAAAACCTTGTATAGGCAAAAAGAGCCCTGGTGGTGCAGTGGTTAAAGCACTTGGCTGCCAATTGAAGGGTCGAAAGTTGAAAGCCACCAGCTGCTCTGCAAGAGAAAAGACGTGGCAGTCTGCTTCCATAAAGAGTACAGGCTTGGAAACCCTGTGGGGCAGTTCTACTTTGTCCTATAGGGTCAGTATGAGTCAAAATTGACTCGATGGCTTTTTTTTTGTATAGGTAAAACAAAAAACATCTGTGGGATGGATGCGTCCTGCAAGCCACCAGTTGACAACTGTGCTCTAGACTTTTCTTAAAACTTCCACATTATTTGAAATTTCTTCTTGGTATCCTCTTCTCTCTTGTTTTCCAGGCACCAGACTTCCAGAGTGTCTCCTTTAATCTCAGCTCAGTGTACTGTGTTTTACATTTTTTTTTTTTCTTTTTATTGTGCTTTGGTGAAAGTTTGCAGCTCAAGTTAGTTTCTCATACAAAAATTTATACACACATTGTTATGTGACCCTAGTTGCTCTCCCTGTAATGTGACTGCACACTCCTCCTTTCCACCCTGGATTTCCCATGTCCATTCAATCAGCTCCTATCCCTTTCTACCTTCTCATCTCACCTCTGGAGATAAGCTGCCCCTTTAGTCTTATGTATCTACTTGAACTAAGAAGCACACTCTCCACGAGTATCATTTTATGTCTTATAGTCCAGTCTAATCTTTGTCTGAAGAGTTGGCTTCAGGAACGGTTTTAGTTCTGGGTTAACACAGAGTCCGGGGGCCATGTCTTCTGGGATTCCTTCAGTCTCAGTCAGACCATTAAGTCTGATCTTTTTGCTAGAATTTGAGTTCTGCGCCCCAGTTTTCTCCCACTCTATCAGGGACTCTCTGTTGTGTTCTCTGTCAGAGCAGTCATTGGTGGTAGCTGGGCACCATCTAGTTCTTCCAGTCTCAGGCTGATGGAGTCTCTTGTTTATGTGGCCCGTTTTATCTCTTGGCCTAATATTTTCCTTGTGTCTTTGGTGTTCTTCATTCTCCTTTGATCCAGGTGGGTTGGGACCAATTGATGCATCTTAGATGGCTGCTCGCTACCTTTTAAGTCCCCAGACGCCACTCACCAAAGTGGGATGCAGAGCATTTTCTTAATAAACTTTGTTAGGCCAATTGACCTAGATGTCCCCTGAAAACATGGTCACCAGACTCCTGCCCCTGCTACACTGTCTTGTGAAGTGTTGGGTTGTGTTCGGGAAACTTCTTAGCTTTTGGTTTAGTCCGGTGATGCTGACTTCCCCTACATCGTGTGCTGAGCTAGGACAATCCTGGAAAATATCTGTTAGGGAAGAAAATATCCTTTAGGGAACTTTCACACAAGCCAATCAAACAGAACACGAAAGACTTTTCTCGCTTATCTTTTTCTATTAGCATTTAGTGAAGAGAAAATCTGTTGAACCAACAAAGACCGTCCTGACTGTCATTACTGAAACCTGTACCAGTGATTATTAAGAAAGATGATTTAAAACATAGAATCACGTTGATCTAGCAATTTTTAGCCAGTCGATACAAGGGCGACGTTTTCAGTGATCTCTCCCATTTTGTGATGTTAGTATATACTGATGATTCTGAAACATTCCTCAGATTTGGGCAGACTTTAGCTCCAGCAGCGTGCTTGTCCACTTTCCACTTTTGCCTTTTTGAATATATGCCAAATAAAACTTTCTTGCTTTACTAAACTTTGTGATTTTTTTCCTTACAACATCGTATAATATTAAGTTGAAAAAATGGGATACAAAATCATATAGATAATGACTCTAAGCATATAAAAAAATACACGTACACACACACACAAAGACTAGAAGGAAATTTGCCAAAACTTTGGCTGTGGGTTTTCTCTGGGTTTTTTTTTTTTTAGGAATTTTTTATCATTATTGTCACCATTGTAGTTTTTCCAAATATTCTACAAAAACCCAAACCTGTTGCCATCAAGTCACTTCCGACTCACAGGGACCCTATAGGACAAAGCAGACCAGCCCCACAGGGTTTCCAAGGGTGGCTGGTGCATTAGAACTACCAACCAACCTTTTGGTTAGCAGCCAACCTCTTAACCACTGTGCTACCAGGGCTCCAAATATTCTACAAAGGGTGCCTTTGCCTTGTAGAAGCCCCAAATAAAACATTTTAATGAATTATGTAATTCGTTATATTAAAATTACCCTCAACATGTTTGTAGAAAACTTCTAGATGTAGCAAAAGAAGGTGATGTAAACATGAGGCTCTCACTGTGATAATTAATGTCCCATTTTAACCAAAAAGTCTGTTCCTAACTCTCAGCAAGACCTTGATGCAAAACCAGAGCAGGGGGGAAGGGTTCCTTGACGGCAAATTAGTTGCACTTGGCATGGAAGCCTTCAGGATAGAATGCAGCCAGCTTCAGTTAAACTACCTGAAAGCCATCCCCGAGGCAGGCACCCCATTCAGTAAAAACAGTAGGGAAATGGTGCGTCTCTTGGTATTATTGGTTTGGCTTATACTTACAAAAATGCCAACTTCCTAAACCTAAAATTAAAAGCTAACTTGTACCTGTTTTGAGACTGGCAATCTGCCGGCCATCTTGAATAGGCCTGCCATCGTCTGTGATACAGGAACTTAGTCCCTGTCTTTAAGCTGTCTCCTTATTTAGGTATGTTTCCTGTTTCTGGACAAGTTAAGGAACACAAGAGACTGGGGTCACAGGACCAGCCGAAACTGGCAAGAACTAGATCTGGCCCTTCTGACACGCCAGAACCATCGATCCCGCCCTCTGATGAATCCAGAACTCTTCTCCCACCAGATGGAACCAAACTTTAGTGGCCCAAAATTTGGGGAAGGCTTTCAGAAGCAAGGGGTCTGAGCCTAAGATCTGGTTTGAGAGACCTCCCTTTTTAGGCTGAGCACAGGCATTAAGGCCATACTGCCCTGGGAATGCCTTTTCGGGCCAGACCAATCAGCATGCTGGCCCCACCTCGAGGCGTTCCTGAAGGCCCCAGAGCCCATTTACTTCACCGATATAAGACCCTTGGGCCATTGTTCAGGGAGCCAGCTTGGCAACGCAAGTCCCAGTGTGCTCCTTTGCTTGGCCAACCAAATAGAGCTGCTTCTTCCGCTTTCACTCATTTCATGTCTGTGTGCCTGCGCTGAGCAGGCCTGGAACAGTCTGGTTACATATTAAAAGAGGTCTTTAAAAATGTTTGTACAGGAAGTAGTTAATGCCAATTCCACGCATTACCTGAAACAAGAATCTGACTTTAACAATTCTTAAAATTTTGAAATGCTAACAGCTACTAAAGTCATAGAAGCTCCTCTAATAATCCAATAACTTCGTCAACTTTCCAGTCAAAAGAAACAAATACGGAAAGTAAGTATTTGTTACATGAGGCCATAAGCAGAGTTATTTTTTTAAAAGACGAATCAACAAAGGGTGAGGGTGTTGTTAGGTGCCATCGAGTCGATTCCAACTCATAGTGACCCCATGTGACAGAGCAGAACTGCCCCATAGGGTCTCCTAGGCTCTCATTTTTACAGGGGAAACCCTGGTGGCATAGTGGTTAAGTGCTACAGCTGCTAACCAAAAGGTCGGCAGTTCAAATCCACCAGGCGCGCTCCTTGGAAACTCTGTGGGGCAGTTCTACTCTGTCCTGTAGGGTTGCTATGAGTCAGAATTGACTCGATGGCAATAGGTTTGGGTTTTTTTTTTTTTTTTGTGGCAATTTTTACAGGAACAGACTGACAGGTTTTGAGGAGTGCTGATCATGTATCTTATAGAATGTCCCTCAATTTGGATTATTTACAAAACACTTCCCTAAGAATTACATGGAGAAAAAAACGAAGTTGATTCTACCTGTATCAGCAATCGAAGTCATCGGCAACTTGTCGTTAGGTGCCAACGAGTTGATTCACACTCATAGTGACCCCATGTGACAGAGCAGAACTGACCCCATACAGTTTTCAAGGCTGTAATTTTTACGGAAGCAAATTGCCAGGTCTTTCTCCTACGCAGCCACTGGGTGGGTTTGAACTGCTGACCTTTTGGTTAGCAGGCAAGCAATTAACCATTTTGCCGTCATATGAACGGGAACCAGGTGCTGTGATTCACAAACACCCTCCTTGAGACCTGAGTGCAAGGGAGTGTTGCTGAGGTGCTGGAGGGAAAGCTACATCCTGTGAATAAAGGTGCCATTGCTCCAGGAAGGGCCTTCAGAAATGTCACGTCACCCTCCAGTAAGACTTAGAAACTGAAGGTTAAAATGAAACAACTCTTCACTCTTACTTAAAATGAAAATTAACTCAGTGGAAAAACTTGAACAGTCATTATTTAAAACATATCTCACTTGCAGCTCTTATTTTACTAAGAATACCTAAGTTTTGCGCCAAAAATAGAAAACAAAATATGAAGTTCTTATAAAACTGACCTTCAGGTTCTCTTCTTCAAGCAGGTCAAGGAACGTGGGGACATTGACCAGTCCAGTGCCCCCCGGGTCAAGCGCTTGCATGAGTTCTTTGAATTCTGAATCACTTATTTTTACGCCGTTGTTCTTTAGAGTGTTCTGCAGCTCTTTCCCTGTTACATTTCCATCACTTTTCTGAGATAAGACATAAAAAGGACGTAAAAAGAGAAAAAAGGAAGGAAAAGCATCATATACATTTAGCATCATTTGACACTGAGCAAGTTTAGCCAAATAGAATTATGATTTGCAAATAGAATACCTAAATTAATGATCACCGGCACAGTGGTTAAGAGCTACAGCTGCCAACCATAAGGTCGGCAGTTCGAATCCACCAGCTGCTCCTTGGAAACCATATGGGCGGTTCTACTCTGTCCTGCAGGGTCACTACGAGTCGGAATCGACTTGACAGCAAAGGGTTTTTATATGACACACGGAGTTTCTGCGTGGTGCAAGCAACTAACACACTCAGCTGCTAACCTAAAGACCGGTGGTTTGAGTCCACCGAGAGGTGCCTTGGAAAAAAGGCCTGGTCATCTACTTCCAAAAACCAGCCACTGAAAACCCTATACAGCACAGTTCTACTCTGACACACATGGGGCCATCATGAGTTGGAATCGACTTGACGGCAACTGTTACTGCTATTTAACACATGTGCCAAGAGCAGTGGAGGGTGGGAATGTCAGCTTTCCAAGTGGAACCCCAACAATGCTCTCCATCAGGACCCGGGCAAGAGATGGCCCAGAGTGAAGAATGAGGCCCTTTTCCTGGGCATGGGCTGCTCCCTTTCTGGTGACAGGCCTCGGCTAAGTGCTCTGGTGGGAGAGCTGGCTGTCCAGACGGGCTTTAACAGTTCCTCCTTCCCTAGCTTCCTCTGAGGACTGGGTGGCTCAGCCACATGAAGCACAAACCTTCCCGGCAGTTCAGTTATAATTTGCCAATTTACTAAAAATATTCATACTGTTTGTTTTCACAGCCACCAATCTCATCAATTACATTAATGGACAATTACTTAGCAAGAAAAATTTCAGCCATGCTACATAAAAAAAAAAAATATTATAAGCAAAATACTTGGTAGCAAATTCCTTCCCCCAGAATAAGAAATCATCAATAAGGAGATTAAATATTGAAATTGAGAGATGGTGTTTAATGAGAAAATGGGGGGGATAAAGAACTGCTACCTCATACAGGATTGGACCAAGACTCATTGACAACCTGCATTATGCAGATGACATAAGCTTGCTTGCTGAAAGTGAAAAAAAAAAAAATTGACTTGAAATACTTACTGATGAAGATCAAAGACCACAGCCTTCAGTATAATACGGATTACACCTCAACATAAAGAAAACAAAAATCCTCACAACTGGACCAATAAGCAATATCATGATAAACAGAGAAAAGATCGACGTTGTCCAAGGATTTCATTTTACTTGGATCCACAATCAACACCCACAGAAGCAGCAGTCAAGAAATCAAACAACGTATTGCACTGGGCAACTGTTTGTAAAAGGTCTCTTTAAAGTGTTAAAAAGCAAAGATGTCACTTTGAGGGCTAAGGTGCACCTGACCCAAGCACGGTATTTTCAATCGCCTCATATGCATGTGAAAGCTCGACAGTGAATAAGGAAGACCTAAGAAGAACTGACGCCTTTGAATTATGGTGTTGGTGAGGAATATTGAATACCCCATGGACTGCCAGAAGAACAAACAAATCTGTCTTGGCAGAAGTACAACCAGAATGCTCCCTAGAAGTGAGGATGGCGAGATTTCATCGCAGGTACTTTGGACATGTTATCAAGAGGAACCAGTCTATGGACAAGGACATCATGATTGGTACGGTAGAAGGTCAGTGAAAAAGAAGAAGACCCTCAACGAGATTGATTGACACAGTGGCTGCAATGATGGGCTCAAACATAACAACAATTGTGAGGGTGGTGAACTGGGGAGTGTTTCGTTGTGTTGCACATGGGGTCGCTATGAGTTGGAACTGACTTGATGGCACCTAAAAACAACAACAACCACATACAGAGATAATGTGAAGCTTAAATAAGACAAACGGACTACATAAATGATAAAACCAAACCCCAAACTTGTTGCCATCGATTCCAACTCATTGCAACCCTACAGGACACAGTAAGGCTTCTAAGGCTGTAATCTTTACAGAAGCAGACTGTCAACATCCTTCTCCTGCGGAGCTGCTGGTGGGTTCAAAATGCCGACCTTTTTATTAGCAGGAGAGCGGTTAACCACTTTGCCACCAGGGTTCCATGCATAACTGATAAAGCACGGTACAGTGCCAGCCGTTATCTTGGGGTTCAAGATCTAAAAAGAATATAAGGTTCTCCTGGATTAAATTAAGTACTTTAGGGAACCCATGCATGCTTCCTTTTTCGGTTTGGGAGTAATGACCTGTTTTTTAACGTCCAAATAGAAATCACTGACACTAACTTTTTAATTATTTTAAATAAATTTACAGCTTTGTACAATCATCCCCACAATCTAATCTTAGAATATTTCATCACCCCAAAAAAGTAACCTTATACCCATTACAGTCACTCCCCATTCCCATGCCCAGTCTGAGGCAACTAATCTATTTTCTGTCTCTACTTACCTTTCAGAAACCCTGCTGGCGTAGTGGTTAAGTGCTACAGCTGCTAACCAAAAGGTCGGCAGTTCAAACCCACCAGCCACTCCTTGGAAACTCTACGGGGCAGCTCTATTCTGTCCTATAGGGTCACTATGAGTCGGAACCGACTCGATGGCAGTGGGTTTTATTTACCATTTATTGAGTATTTCACGTAAATTGTTGTTGTCGTTAGGTTTCATTGAGTCTGTGACCCTATATACAACAGAAGGAAACACTGCCTGGTCCTTCGCCATGCTCACAATCGTTATGCTTGAGCCCATTGTTGCAGCCACTGTTGTGGGTCACCCTCTTTTACGATGACCCTCTAACAAGCATAAAGTCCTTCTTGCCATCCTTGCTTCTAAGAGGCATTCTGGCTGTGCTTCCAAGACAGACTTGGTTGTCCTTCTGGCAGTCTATGGTATATTCAACATTCTTCGCCAACACCATAATTCAAAGACATCAATTCTTTGGTCTTCTTTATTCATTGTCCAGCTTTCACATGCATATGAGGCGACTGAAAACTCCATGGCTCAGATCAAGTGCACCTATTTACATGAATATTAAGTGTTTCACGTGAATAGAATCATACAATATGTGGTGTCTTGTGTCTGGCTTCTTTCACTTAGCATAATGTTTTTCAGGTTCATCCATGTTGTAGCATGGATCAGTACTTTGTTCCTTTTTCATTCTGGTGAGTATTCCATGTATAGAATACATTTTGTTTATCTAACCACAAGTTAATTGATGTTTGGATTATTTCTACTTTGGAAATGACAAATAGCATTGCTATGAACATTTGTGTATAAGTCTTTATGTGAACACATGTTTTCATTTCAGATACTGAGGAGTGGCATTGCTGCATCATCTGGTAAATTTATGTTTAATTTTTAAGAAGCTATTTTCCAAAGTGGCTGCCATTTTCCATTCCCACTAGCAATGTATGAGGGTTCCAATTTATCCACATCCTCACCAACACTTGTTATTGTCTGTTTATTTTCAATTATAGCCATTTTTATGAGTATGATATCTCTTCATGGTTTTAATTTCCATTGCTCTAATGACTAATGACGTTAAGCATTTTTTCATGTGCTTATTAAACACACAAACAAACAAAAAACGCAAACCCATTGCTGTTGAGTCATTTCTGACCATAGTGACCTTTTAGGACAGAGTAGAACTGCTGCATAGGATTTTCAAAGAGCGGCTGGTGAATTCGAACTGCCAATTTTCTAGTTAGCAGATAAATGCTTAACCACTACACAACCAGGGCTCCTTGTGCTTACTGGCCACTCATATACCTTCTTTGGTAAACTATTCAAATATTTTGCTCATTTTAAAAATTAGGTTGCCTTCTCATTGGACTGTAAGAGGTCTTTACTTATTCTAAAGACAAGTCCTTTACTAGATACACGATTTCCAAATATCTTCTCTGAACCTGTTGGTATAGGATCTCTCTAAGTTGGAATCTACTCAATGGCAACGGGTAATGTGTCCCTTGTCAGTTCACTTTCTTAATGATCTCTTTTATAGCACAATAGTTTTTAATTATTATAAAGTCAAATTTATCAATTTTTTTTCTTTTATAGGTCTTTCTTTTGGTGTCATATCTAAGAAATCTTCGCCTAACCCAAGGTCACAAAGATTTATGTCTATGGTTTCTTCTAAGAATTTTATCGTTTTAGCTCTTTCATTTAAGTCTATATTCTATTTTGAGTTAATCTGTGTGTCCCAAAATTATTTGTTGAAAAGATTCTCCTTTCCCCATTGATTTTGTCAAAAATGTATTAACCATAAATGTAAGGGTTTATTTATAGACTTTAAATTCTGTTCCATTGATCTATATGTCTATCTTTATGCCAGGACCACAAAGTCTTTATTACTTTACTCAAAATCTAGAAGTTTAAGTCCTCTCTAACTTTATTCTTCTTGCCCAAGGTTGTTTAGGCTATTTGGCAATCTGTACATTTCCATGTGAATTTTAGGATAACCTCATTAACTTCTGAAAAAGGTAAGCTGGAATTTCAAAACTATTTCTATTGAATCTATAGATCAATTTGAGAATTGACTATGAGTGGGAGTTGACTCAATGGCAACGGATTTGGTTTTTGATTTTGCTAAACCTTACTAAAATTGAGTGTTCTACTCCATGAACATGGTCTGTCTCTCCATTTATTTACATCTTCTTTAATTTCGTTTAGCAATGTTTTGTAGCTTTCAGAATACAGGTCAGTTACTTCTTTTGTTAAATTTCTTACTAAGTACATCTACTCCTCACTTATCAACTATCCCATTATCTGACGTTTGCATTTATGACAATAGTAAAAAATCTGTTGTTAGGTGCTGTTGAGTTGGTTCCAACTCATAACGACCCTATGTACAAGAGAATGAAATCCTGCCCGGTCCTGCACCATCCTCACAATTGTTGTTATGCTTAAGCCTGTTATTGCAGCCACTGTGTCAATCCCTTACATTGAGGGTCTTTCTCTTCTTCCCTGAACCTCTACTCCTTCTCCAGGACTGATCCCTCCTGACATATCCAAAGTATGTGAGACATAATCTCGCCATCTTTGCTTCTAAGGAGCATTCTGGTTGCACTTCTTCCAACACAGATTTGTTCATTCTTTTTGCAGTCCATGGTATATTCAATATTCTTCTCCAACGCCACAATTCAAAGGTGTCAATTCTTCTTCTGTCTTCCTTATTCACCTTCCAGCTTTCACATGCATAGGAGGTGACTGAAAACACCACGGCTTGGGTCAGGCGCACCTTAGTCTTCAAAGTGACATCTTTGCTTTTCAACACTTTAAAGAGGTCCTTTGCAGCAGATTTCCCCAATGCAATGCTTCTTTTGATTTCTTGACTGCTGCTTCCATGGGTGTTGACTGTGGATCCAAGTAAAACGAAATCTTAGAAAACTTCAACCTTTTCTCTCTTTATCATGATGTTGCTTATTGGTCCAATTGTGAGAATTTTTGTTTCCTATATGTTGAGGGGAAACCCTGGTGGTGCAGTGGTTAAGTGCTACGTCTGCTAACCAAAGGGTCGGCAGTTTGAATCCACCAGGCGCTCCTTGGAAACTCTATGGGGCAGTTCTACACTGTTCTGTAGGGTCACTATGAGTCGGAATCGACTCGACGGCACTGGGTTTTTTTGGTATATGTTGAGGGGTAATTCATACTGAAGGCTGTGATTTTTGATCTTCATCAGGTAAGTGCTTTAAGTCCTCTTCACTTTCAACAGGCAAGATTGTGTCATCTGCATAATGCAGGTTCTTAATGACTCTTCCTCCAATCCTGATACCCCATTCTTCTTAATAAAGTCCACCTTCTTGGATGATTTGCTCAGCATGCGGATTGAATAGGTATAGTGAAAGGATACAACCCTGAAACACACCTTTCCTGACTTAAAGCATGCAGTATCCCCTTGTTCTGTTCAAATGACTGCCTCTCAATCTATGTACAGGTTCCTCATGAGAACAATTAACCGTTCTGGAGCTCCCATTCTTTGCAATGTTATCCATAATTTGTTATGATCCACAGAGCTGAATGTCTTTGCACAGTCAATAAAACACAGGAAAACATCCTTCTGGTATCCTCTGCTTTCAGCCAGGATCTATCTGACATTAGTAATGATATCCCTCATTCTGCATCCTCTTCTGAATCTGGCTTGAACTTCTGGCAGTTCCCTGTTGATATACTGCTGCAGCAGCTTTTGAATGATCTTCAGCAAAATTTTACAAGTGTGTGATGTTAATGATATTGTTTGATAATTTCCGCATTCGATGAGATCACCTTTCTTGGGAATAGGCATAAATATGGATCTCTTCCAGTCAGTTGGCCTGGTAGCATCTTCCAAATTTCTTGGCATAGACGAGAGAGCACTTCCAGCACTGCATCCATTTGTTGAAACATCTCAATTGATATTCCATCAATTTCTGAAGCCTTGTTTTTTGTCAATGCCTTCAATGCAGCTTGGACATCTTCCTTCAGTACCATAGGTTCCTGACCATATGCTACCTCCTGAAATGGTTGAACGTTGACCAATTCTTTTTGGTATGGTGACTGTGTATTCCTTCCATCTTCTTTTGATGCTTCCTGAGTTATTTAATATCTTCCCCATACCAAACCAAACCAAACCCAGTGCCGTCGAGTCGATTCCGACTCATAGCGACCCTATAGTACAGAGTAGAACTGCCCCGTGGAGTTTCTAAGAAGCACCTGGTGGATTCGAACTGCCGTCCCTTTGGTTAGCAGCTGTAGCACTTAACCACTACGCCACCACGGTTTCCATTTTCCCCGTAGAATCCTTCGGTATTGCTACTCAAGGCTTGAATTTTTCCTTCAGTTCTTTCAGCTTGAGAAATGCAGGGCATGTTCTTCCCTTTTCTTTTTCCATCTCCAGGTCTTTGGACATGTCATCATACTTTCTTTTCTCAAGCTGCCTTTTGAAATCTTCTGTTCAACTCTTTTACTTCATTTCTTCCTTTCACTTTAGCTGCTCCACTTTCAACAGCAACTTTCAGAGTCTCTTCTGACGTCCATTTTGGTCTTTTCTTTCTTTCCTGTCCTTTTAATGACCTCTTGCTTTCTTCATGTATGATGTTCTTGATGTCATTCCACAACTCATCTGGTCTATGGTCATTAGTGTTGTTCAACACGTCAAATCTATTCTTGAGATGGTCTCTAAATTCAGGTGGAATATACTCAAGGTTGTACTTATGGTCTCGTGGACTTGTTCTAATTTACTTCAGTTTCAACTTGAACTTGCTTATGAGCAATTGATGGTCTGTTCCACAGGCGGCCCCTGGCCTTGTTCTGACTGATGATATTGAGCTTTTCCATCATCTCTGCCCACAGATGTAATTGATTTGATTCCTGTGTATTCCATCTGGTGAGGTCCACGTGTATAGTCGCTGTTTATGTTGGTGAAAAAAGGTATTTGCAATGAAGAGGTCGTTGGTCTTGCAAAATTCTATCATGTGATCACCGGCTTCATTTCTGTCACCAATGCCATATTTTCCAACTACTGATCCCTCTTCTTTGTTTCCAACTTTCGTATTCTAATCTCCAGTAATTATCAATGCATCCTGATTGCATGTTCGATCAATTTTAGACTGCAGAAGTGGGTAAAAATCTTCAATTTCTTCATCTTTGGCCTCAGTGGTTGGTGCGTGAATTTGAACAGTAGTCATATTAACTGGTCTTCCTTGTAGGTGTATGCATATTATCCTATCACTGACAGAGTTGTATTTCAGGATAGATCTTGAAATGTTTTTTTTTGATGATGAATGCCATGCCATTCCTCTTAAAGTTGTTGTTCCCGGCACAGTAGACCATATAATTGTCCAATTCAAAATGGCCAATACCAGTCCATTTCAGCTCACTGATGCCTAGGATATCAATTTTATGCATCTCATCTCATTGATTACTTCCAATTTTCTTAGATTCATACTTTGTACATTCCAGGTTCCGATTATTAATGGATGTTTGCAGTTGTTTCTTCTCATTTTGAGTTGTGCCACATGAGCAAACGAAAGTCCCAAAAGCTTGACTCCATCCACATCATTAAGATCAATTCTACTTTTAGGAGGCAGCTCTTCCCCAGTCGTCTTTTGAGTGTCTTCCAACCTGAGGGGCTCAGCTTCTGGCACTACATCAAATAATGTTCTGCTGCTATACATAAGATTGTCATTGGCTAAATCTTTTCAGAAGTACACTGCTGGGTCCTTCTTCTTGGTCTGTCTTAGTCTGGAAGCTCAGCTGAAACCTGTCCACCATAGGTGACCCTGCTGGTATCTGAACACTGATGGCATAGCTTCCAGCATCACAGCAACACCCAAGCCCCTACAGTACGACAAACTGATAGACATGTGGGGCAGTAAAAAATGTACTATCCAACTATTTTGTGAATTAACAAAGTACGTCTGGCAATAACGAATGCCAAGGTGCAAAGCGAGAGTAATGCCAGCTGTGATGGTTATGTGTCAACTTGGCTGGGCCATGATTCTCGGTGGTTTGGCAGTTATGTGATGATGTATTTTGTCAGTTATGTAACTATATCATTTGGCAGTTATGTAATGATGTAGTCATCCTCCATTTTGTGATCTGATGTGGTCAGCCTCCACTTTTGCATAACGTGGACTTTCACTTAACAACCTGGTCTTTGGAACCTAACCGTGTCATGAGTGAGAAGTGGGTGTAATTTATTCTCCTCTTTTATGCTATTGTCAATGGAAGTATTTTCTTTAGTTCATTCTGGACTGTTCACTGCTAGTTCACAGAAATATAACTTATTTTTGTGTATCAGTCTTGTATCCTGCAACTTCGATGAACTCATTTATTAATTTTAGTAGTTGTGTGTGTCTGTGTGTGTATTCCTTAGAAATTTATACATACAAGATCATATTTCCTGTGGATAAAGACAGCTTTACTTCTTCCTTTCCAATCTGAATGCATTTTATTTCTTTTATCTGCCTGGCTGCACTGTTTAGACCCTCTAATACCATGTTGAGTAGAAGTGGTAGGGGCAAACATCTTTGCCTTGTTCCCAATCTTAGGAAGAATGTTCAGTCTTTCACCATTAAATATGATGTTTGCCGTAGGTTCTTCACAGATGCCTTTTAACAAGTTGAGGAAGTTCTTTTATTCCTAGTTTGTTGAGAGTTTTACCATGTATCATAAAGGCAAGTTAGATTTTTCAAATGCTTTTGCTGCATCTATTGAGATGATCATATGATTTTGCCCTTTATTCTAATATGGTATATTACATTACTTGATTTTTTTGAAGTTAAACTGACCTTCTATTCCTGGGATAAATCCCATGTTGTCATAACAGTTAATATTTTTATATCAGTATACTAACATTTTGTTGAGAATTTTTGCAACTATATTCATTAAGGATATTGGTCTGCAGCTTTTTTGTGATGTCTTTGTCTGTCTTTGGTATCAGGGTAGTATTGGTCTCATTGAATGAACTCGGAAGTGTTCCTCCTCTATTTTCTGAAGGAGTTTGTGAAGGATTGGTATTCCTTCTCCAAGCAGTCTTTGCAGTTTTCAGTGTAGAGAATTTGCATATTTTTTGATAGACATATTTCTAGGTATTTGATTATTTAAATATTATTATAAATGCTATTTTAAAAATTTCTATTTTTTTATTTTTATTGGTGTTTTTAGGAATAGTATTGATTTTTGCATATTGACCTTGCATCCAATGACCTTCTAAATTCTATTACTAATTCTAATACATCCTTGTACATGCGTTTCGATGTCCTTTTTACAAAATCAAGTCATCTGTGAATAATAACATTGAGAATAAGAGAAGCAAACAGGCAGGATACAAACAGTTCATGGGTGATAGAAAGGGAGCCACACCTGATTTAAATGTAAGAGACTGGGATGATTGGGGTCCACCTGAAGAAATGGTGGCAGTGTTTGGAGGCAGCACATATAGCTACTTGAGATGTTTGACTCTAGGAGCAGATTCAAAGCAATCTTTCTTCTATTAATTCTGCATCCCTCTCTATAGCGGGAGAGGGACCTGTGAAACATCCAGCCCTGCCTATTCCTGGCTCTCACTGTCTGTTCTCATTCTTGTTTAATTTCTTCCATATCCCAAAATATGGCCAAGGCCAAGGCAAGTGTGTGTGTGGTAGTAGGGGGAGTCCCACTCTGAAACCATTTACCTTTCAACTGGAAGGCATTTTACCATTATTACTCTTCTGTGATGGTGCAGTGGTTAACCACGTGGCTGTTGACTGAAAGGTCAGTGGTTCAAACACAACAGTCACTCCATGGGAGAAAGATGTGGTGAATCTGCTCCCATAAAGACTACCAAAACCAAAAAAAAAAAAAAAAGACCAAATCCATTGTCATCAAGTCAATTCCGACTCCTAACGACCCTATAGGACAGCGTAGAACTGCCCCTAGGGTTTTTAAGGAGCGTCTAGTGGATTGGGACTGCTGACCTTTTGGTTAGCAGACGAGCTCTTAACCATTTCGCCACCAGGTTTCCTAGGGAGCTCTGTGGGGACACTCTACTCTGTTCTATAGGGTCGCTAGAGTTGGAATTGACTCAGTGGCAACGGGTTTGTTTTTTGGTGATACTCCAGAATACAAAGTCATCATTGCCAGGGGCTTTATATTCTTCATCTGTGTGTTTAGCCTAAGTGCCAACACAGCCCAACACAGGGCGGCTACTCATTTCTTAACCGATATTATGTGTCTGTTGCTCTGTAGCTCAACCATTCATCGACGACTTTTAAACAGTCTGACATTTGAAGTCGTTAGCATTATTACAGGCCTCCATTAATGGGGATGAAGATTTCACCATTCTTAATTAAATTGCTTCTGCATTATGCTAAATACAACCTGAGGTGGGTGAATACACAGAGCCTTCATTTTGGAGGAAGTTTAGCTACTGTATGACCAGGCAGCTCCATCCAGTGCTTACGTGTATGTTTGGAGCCAGGAGGCTCCTACTTACCGGCTGGGTAGCCTCGGGCTGGCTACTTTAACCCCTATGCTCACTTTCTTATCTGTCAAATACAAATAACCCTTTCCTCACAGAAGCGTGAAGAGGCGGCTATGAAATAACACAAGCAAATTGCTTAAAACAGTGTCTGGCACATAGTAAAAGCCAAAAGCCCAAACCAAACCCACTGCCGTCAAGTCAATTTCGACTCATAGAGACCCTGTAGGACAGAGTAGAACTGCCCCATACGGTTTCCAAGGAGCACCTCGTGGATTCAAACTGCTGACCCTTTGGTTAGCAGCCATATCCCTTGAACACTCAATATTATTGTTCATTCAGAAAGAGCAAGTCATGTAGTGCTCCCGGTAGTTAATTATACTAGGTATACTAGCTAAAATGTCTCCACAGGAAAACATAACCTCCTATCTCTGAGTCCACTCTATGTTCGGAAGCAGAGGAATAGAACTATGGTGTCCAACACAGACAGCTAATGGCCAAACCTTGACATCCACCTCTAGCCAATGGGGGCTTCTCCCCAGGCCACATCCTGTTAACTTACAGACTTCCCCTTTGTCAGCAGCCTTTGGAAGGATGGCGCTGAAGCCAACTAACTCCCCTGGCGTTTGAAATTTTTTGTACACAGTCATATTTGAGCCCGGGGAAAAGTAAGTCACTGTCCTCCTCATTATTTACTAGAGATGCAGTTATGGAATCGTGCTCAATAAATATCATACTTGGGAAATGCCCCTCTATATCAAAAGTCTCCAAGTGCTACTTTCTAAAACAAACATTAAAGTGGAAGAGGAGCTGATGTCTAAAGCAAGAGAAAGCAAGTTGCAAATTCATGAATTAGCTTGCCATCTGTTGTACAATTGAAACAGGTTATTTTGGAATGAAGAAAATGTTCCTGTTACAGGCGACAAGTTGGTTACAAGATGATAAAGTCTAAGGCCAGGTGAGGGAGGGTCAACCAGTGTGGGTAATTTGTTAAATGAGCAATTAAGGATGACTAGTCACTCCATTCTTAACAAGGAGAACACACTGTTCTCAAGCTATCGGCATTTATCTTACTGTACTGCAATTATTTGTATATCACCTGTCTTCCTAACTAGACTCAATTCTTGAGGATGGGATTTGTAACCCCAAGCACTCACAACAATTCTTAGCATATAATAGGAGCTCAAAAAAATGTTTGTTGGATAAATGAGTCGATGTGCAGTTTTTATCAGTTTCGTTGTGAGTGTTAGCATTCTTAGAGACAATGAATTTTTCATCAGGGAAGGGTTCAAAATCTCACGTTGTTGAACAGCAGTAAGGCCTTCTTCAAAGACGTAAAACGATCTTCAGCATGTCTTGATAACTTTGTGATAGTATTTTCCTTGTTAGGCTGGTTTCTAGAGTTGATGTTGCTAGAGTTGATGCTGTAAGAGGATCAAAGGAAAAACAGGAATAAGATTATGCTCTTGAACTTCCCTCTTCCGTAATGCACAAAAGCACCTTCCCAATAGCCATATTAATGCTTTATTTGTGGATGGCTCTTCTTCCTAAAAGTGTAAGGCACTTGTGTGTGTTGATCTGCCACTTGGTCCATGTGATGCCTAATAATGGAGATGGCATGGGTGTAGTTCCCATCGGAGTTATTAGCTTTGCTTTACAGTTACCCCCACCCATGCTGACTAACGTTGGGTAGACACTTTGCAAATCTGTGCTTTTGATCTCAAAATAGACCAGGAAAAGGAGCACTGATCACTGCTAAGGCCTCAGTTACGGCAGCAAGATCAGAACCATCATCTCCCTGTGCAGGCGGCATATCGCGCAGACACTTCCACACGATAACGGAGCACACAAATTTCCAGTTCTAAAACTGTGAGGCTTACAACCTTCAGAACGTCTCCTTTCAACTGACAAGGGCCATAGCCACCTACACGATTGGACTCTTCCCCTTTACCAGCCCTCGCTTTCACCTCCTGAGCTCAGGGGTCCATCAGTTCACATGTGTGCCCTTGAAGGCCTATGATCACCCACTCTGGAGATCAAAACCAACTCCATACGAACACGGATCAGAACGGTGGGCTTCCATATCTCATAACAAAATATGCTGGCCTCCCCTTTTGCAATGTTCAATTAGACAGTTCTCATTTTCTGTTAAATGAAGGATGACAGTGAATCAGCTTACCTACTGAGCAATTCTCACATTTGTCTTGAGCTTTTATTGCTGTGTCCATATAGCCACGTTAGCTTTTTCGACTGTGTAAAATGTAAACACACACACACCTACCACTCCTTCTGAGCAACATACAAACTGGTCCCAACTCTGAGTTCCCCATGTGGCTCCCTGGTACCGAGTTTTTCTAAAAAACACTAACTCTCGCATGGAAACGTTTCACTGGGATTTCTCCACAGCGGCACCATTGACGTTTGGAGCTCGGTAATTGTATCGTGCGTGTAGGGTACCTAGCGGCATCCCTGGCCTCCACGGGCTGTGCAGAGGCTAAGCATCCTGCTGCAAACTGGAAGGTCGGCAGTTTGAACCCACGCAGCAACTCCCTGGGCGAAAAGGCCTCGCAATCTGCTTCCGTAAAGATTTAAAGCCCAGGAAGAAGCCCTGTGGGGTAGTTCTGCTCTGTCCTATGGGGTTGCTATGAGCTGGAATCGACTCAATGGCAACAGGTTTGTTTTGTTTTTATTTCCGGCCTCTACACATTTTTTTTTTTTACACATTAGCTGTAAGGAGCACCTGTCACCCTGCTGTGATAAACAAAAATGTCTCCTGACATTGTCAAATGTCCCCGGGCGGTGGGGGGGTAGGAGGGGAAAGAACACTATTGTCCCCTACCCAGTTGAAAACTACTGTTTTAAAGTAAATAAAGTTAAATTTTTAATTCTTACAGCCCTGGACGAGGCACTATCAGACAAGAAAATTACATAGAGAAAGAAAGTTTCACTTAAGAACTGAACTCACCCCGGGAACAGGGAGGGAGGGCTTTGAACACCGGAGGGCCGGGAGCCAGGACAGTCCATTAAATATTCATAAATCTCTGAGACAGGGATAGGACCCAGTGAAGTGGGAGCTAACTCTGGTATGTTTTACTTTGCAATACAGCGCAGTGCGTTCAATGGACGTGCCAAGGTTATAAAGCCTGTTTTTCCTCTAAGATTTATAGGTGGTAGTTGTTACATGCTGTCGAGCTGATTCTGACTCATGTAGGACAATCAATACGTGATGCCCACCAACATAAACAAAATACATCACAAAGCAGATGTCTATGTTCTAAAGTGTCCTACTATTATTTGTTAATATTTGGGGGTCCCCCCACAATGTATGTGGCATTGTAAACCTGAACTTGTAATAGACACCAGAATGAAAACAGCAATCCCAAGACCCACAGGGGAAACAAGTTAACATATATTGTTCCTTTTCATATAGAAACCTATTACCGTTGAGTCGATTCCAACTCATAGGGACCCTACAGGACAGAGTAGAACTGCGCCATAGAGTTTCCAAGGAGCGCCTGGTGGATTTGAACTGCCGACCCTTTGGTTAGCAGCTGCAGCACTTAACAACTACACCACCAGGGTCTCCACACTACGATGTGTAACTAAAATTTAGTCCTTACGTGGAAGTAGGAAGTATCTGGATTTTAGGCTTTTTGTGTTTTACCTACCTATTTCTTCTTGCCATTGGAACTGAGCCACTAAATGACAACCACGGAGGATGGTAAAATGATGTTAGAAATTGCTTCCAATTGATTTTAGCAGTGGTTTTAAGTCCAAATCTGGATTTAAAAAACAGAAATATTAAACATTTTTTTTTCTATAACACTGCCTGGATTAGGTGCTTAATACTGAATTGAAAACGGCAGCGATGAATTTATACGAAGCTTCAAATCCAAGGTAAACAAAAGAGTCTAGTAAAATAGTGCCACAAATAGATTTCTTTACGAGCAAGAAAAAACAAACAGATTATACGTCTCCATGTCTCTATATTCTATTAGTGATGGCAGACACTGGAGGAAGGAACAAAGGGGGCTGATTAAAATTCTAAACATCCGTGAAACAATTCTTTCAAATTCATCATTTTGCTCAATTACTGTAGCAGGAAGAATGGCCACCCAAAGACGTCCACGTCCTACTTCCTGGCAAGAGGGGCTTTGCAGATGTGATAAAGGGTACGGACTTGGAGACAGTGAGAGTATCCTGGGCTAGCCAGGTGGGCCCAGTGTGATCACGTGAATTCTTAAAACGGTAGACCCTTTCTCCGCTGCAGTCAGAGAAAGAGATGTGACTACAGAAGAAAGGCCAGAGAGAGACGGCACTCCTGGCATTAAGATGGAGGACGCGGATCAGGAGCCAAGGAATGTGGGTGGTCTCTAGAAGCTAGAAAAGGCAAGAACACAGATTTGCCCCTGGAGCCTCCAGAGAAGAACGCAGCCCTGCTGACACCTTGGTTTTAGCCCCGTGGTAAGACTCATGTTGGGCTTTAACCTATAGAACTTAAAGATAATAAATTCGTGTTGTTTTAAGCCACTAGGTTTGTGGCTTAAAAAGGTTTATGGCAGCAAAAGAAAATGAATCTAGACTTAAAGTCTTAGCAAGAATTTCAAAATTGGAAAATAAATTATTCAAAAACAAACTTCCTTAGTTGATTATGGTCTGATGACTCAGGGCCCAATAATTCCAGTTTCAGGAGATGCCAGCAGGAGTGGCCCCATGGGAACTCAGGTTTAGGATTCTGAACAACCAGAGGCCAAATCCTTGCTCCTTCACTGCCTATCAATGTGACCACAGGCGAGTTGCTTACTATTCTCATTCTCTCTTTTTCCCGTCTGTAAAGTGAGAATAATAATATCTGCTGGGAGGCCAGATATTATTTAAAGTGTTAAAAAGGAAAGATAGCACTTTGAGGACTAAGGTGCACCTGATCCAAGCCACAGTGTTTTCAATCGCCTCAAATGCATGTGAAAGCTGGACAGTGAATAAGGAACCAAAGTATTGATGCCTGTGAATTATGGTGTTGTCAAAGAATACTGAATACACCATGGACCGCCAGAAGTACAAACAAATCTGTCTCGGAAAAAGTACAGCCAGAATGCTCCTTAGAAGTAAGGATGGCGAGACTTGGTCTCACTTTGTTTTTTGATGTTATCAGGAGGGACCAGTCCCTGCAGCAGGACATCATGCTTGGGAAAGTAGAGGGTCAGTGAAAGTGAGGAAGACCCTCAACGAGGTGAATTGGCACAGTGGCTGCAACAATGAGCTCAAGCATAACAACAATTGTGAGGATGGTGCAGGACCAGGCAGTGTTTTATTCTGTTGTACACAGGGTTGTTATGAGTCGGGACTGACTCGATGGCACCTGACAACAACAACAACAACACTGGGAGGGTTGCTGTAAGGATTAGAGCTGATACAGCAAAAAACCCCTATCTCATTGCTGGATAACCAGCAAGTGTTTGACAACATACTCTAATCTACTATGTAGTGCATTCCTTTTTCACTAAGCATCTTCCATCTTTCCATAGCAGGGTGGCAAAAGGTAGTTTTGGCTGAGGTCCTTATACAAGGGATATGAGACACCACAGTGAGCATGAGACTGACTACCCTCTTTGATTGCTCAACATGAGAAAGAACTGGCTAGACAAATTTAAACTCTTTACCTACATCAAGGGTATTACAAAGTCCAGAAAACAGTAGATAAGAGAGAGGATTTTGGGGAGAAAAGCTTTTGGTATGCTGTGAGTCACGATCCCGAACAAAGTGGGTGGTGGAGGTTGCCTACCCCTCTCCTCAAGCCTCATGAGATCTGGTTCCCCTCAGACAAGTTGACACGTGTCCGGAGCAATCGGGAGTGCGATGGATCAGTGCTTGACTCCCATGGAAAAATCTTCCAGGAGAGAGGAGAAGCCAATGGTTGACAAAAAAAAAAAAAAAGAGTTGTGGGGCTGCTGGTTGGCTTGCTCTACCAGAGTGACCAGGGCAATAATGCACGAGAGATTCATGTGGATAGGATGTGGGCTACATGAAAAAGACAGGATGTGAACAGACAAGCACACACGGGGTCATCTCTGCTCCTGCCCAAGACAGCCACCTGGAGGAGCAAACAGACCTTAAAAAGAAAAGGTATAGTTATTCCCGATTTCCAGGGGCTGAGGAGGGAATAAGCAACCAGTTGGAATGGAGATGCAGTTGTCATTACAAAAGGCACTATGGCTATGGGATCCTTTGTAATGGGGGTGTTATAGACCGAACTGTGTCCCGCAAAAATGTCTTCAACTTGGCTAGGCCATGATTCCCAGTATTGTGTGATTGTCCACCATTTTGTCATCTGATGTGATTTTTCTATGTGTTGTAAATCCTGCTTCTGAGATGTTAATGAGGCAGGATTAAAAGCAGTTATGTTAACGAGACAGAACTCAATCTACAAGAGTAGGGTGTGTCTTAAACCAATCTCCGTTAAGATATAAAAGAGAGAAGCAAGCAGAGAGACATGGGGACCTCATACCACCAAGAAACAAGAGCCAGGAAAACAGCACATCCTTAGGACATGGAGTCCCTGTGCTGAGAAGCATCTCGACCAGGGGAAAATTGATGAAAAGAACCCGACCCAAGAGCCGACAGACGGAGAAAGCCTTCCCCTGGAGTTGGCACCCTGAATTTGGATTTCTAGCCTTCTAGACTGTGAGAGAATAAATTTCTCTTTGTTAAGGTCGTCCACTTGTGGCACTTCCGTTCCAGCAGCACCACGCAACTAAGACGGGGGATCCAAAGAACCAACAAAGTCACCCCGGAAGAAAGCAGCTTTAAACACTTTGGGGCACAGAGGATGCCGCTGCAAGCTCACAGCAGCGCCAGCCGCGTAAGAACTCTCATGCTCCACTCTCTCTCTCCTTCTGTTCACTCTAATCCTTGGAGATGTCAGAAACTGAGTTTGCAAAACGAGGAAGGGAGGGAAGTTCAAGTGGGGAAAATGAGAAGAAATCACTCCTGTCCCCTTTATTCTTGCCTCCAACAGACCCTAACTGGGTGAGGAAACACAATTCACCTTCAAATCAAGTCTACAGCTTTGACTACTGCATGATACTGGCTACTGAAATTGCTAAACTGAGGCTCTTTGTATTACCCAGGACAAAGCAGAAAAACCAAGTCTGCTCAGGTTTTCATTCAGGGGAAAAGAACAATCCAACTTAGCACATTTAAATTAACAGCAGGAAACAAAATTAAGTGGCTTTAAGTCCATGATCTTGCTAGTTCAGCTTTGGTTACATACCCAGCTACTCATCCAGCTATCCATCCATTCACACATCCACAAATAGGACCAAGCTACCATCTTCTTTCACTTGGATTAATTATTGGGATAATCAGATTGGTCTCCTTGCACCTACTGTTGCCCGCCTCCAATATATTTCCACACTGTAGCCACCTTAATCTTTTTGAAATGAAGACCTGATCATATTACTCTGTTGCTTAAAATCTTTCCATGACTCCCATTGCTCTTAGGATAAAAACTAAAATCCTTCTGTGGTCTACAAGCCCACATAGTTTGCCTCTGCTGACATTTCTAGCCTCATCCTATGCCATCCTCTCCCTTCTCTTAACTCTAGCCATACCAGCCTTTCAGTTCTTCAAGACAGCCTGTCATAGGTCCCTTAGACTTGTTGCTTCCTCGACCAATTCCGTCTACGCTCATCATTACCTACCTCCTATAATTAACATAAAAACCTGTTGCATCAATTCTGACTCAAAGCGACCCAACAGGATACAGGAGAACTGCCCGTAGGGTTCCCAAGGAGCGGCTGGTGGATTCAAACTGCCAACCTTTCGGTTAGCAGTCAGTAACTGAACCACTTCGCCACCAGGGCTCCATAGTTAATACAGTTAATTCTATTCCTCTTTCAAGTCTCAAGTCAATCATCACATCACCAAGGACGCCTTTCCTGATTTCCTTGACCCCTATCACCCTCTGTCACAGCACTATGTCTTCTTTCTTTGTATCACTCATCACTATTTAAATACTATTATTATTGTTGTTGATACAGCAGTCAACACTTCTATAACACTTTTACTCCGACTATTATTACTATTATAGCGACCGACGCTCAATAAATGGTCATTACTTCCACTTCTGCAATTAGCACTATGTGCATGGTCATCAGAAAGAGAGATCGATTTATTGATTTTTTTTTTTTTTTTAGGTACGCATGACAAAATCTAAAAAGGTAGACTGTGGGGACAGTGGTTTGGTGTACTACTCTCCTCAGGAAAAACAAAATCCCATCACTCGTGTTCAGCCTTTCCTCCTCAGACTTTGCTTACGGCACTGACATTCGTTGTCAGTACTACATATTCTCACCTTAAATTTCAGCAAGTTGGACATTAATTTTCTATAATGGAAACATTGTGACGCCTATAAAATAGAATCAGCTTCAATATACCATGTTTAAGAAATTACCCTGCTCTTCAGGGAAGACATCAGATTAGACCCTCACACCCTATCATATACTAAAATAAATCCAAAATGGATTAAAAAGTTAATGTAAGAAGTAGGACCACTAGTAAAGCCAAGGAGAAAATCTAAGTACATACTCATCTAATATTTGGATAAGAAAGCAAAAACTAAGAAAGAAATCTCAAGCTTATCTATTTAATTATATTTACAATATATAATTTCTGTATATTAGAAATACTAAAAAAAAAAACTTTAAAGCCAAAAAACAAGCTTACAAAGTTATCTATCATAAATGTGCATAATATATTCTTAATATTATTAAAATATAAGGTGTTTATACAAATTAATATGAAAAATACTAAAACTTAGCTTCCACTTCCAGTAATGACTAAGATCCTACTAGATCGACCCTCCTACAGCTAATCACTATTATTCGGGGCATAATACCAAAAGCAGCTACCTGCAAACACTAAAGAATGAACACCAAGTCTAGTGGGGAATCCACACTTGGAGGAAGGGAGTTGTGGGGAATGAGTTCCCATTTTTCCAGGCTGGGCTGAGCACAGTCACTGTATCATGACAGTGCCAGGAAAAAACAAAACAAAACAAAATTGTAGCCTTTATGACCTGCCGAACTGGAAGGCCAAAACCAGGTAAATCATGGCCAGTAAGGGGAAAGGAGGAAAATCTAGAAGAATCATACAGAATCCCAAAATTCTATCTAATCACATTTCTGACGAACTTCTGAATCATGAAAGCTCGGAACAGACTCCAAACAGCTTAGGTAAACACAGAAGATCTGAACTAAGATTAGAGCAGCCACCCAAAAAGCAGAGTATGCACTTTTTGTCCAACCAAAGTAACTGCCTACTAAAACAAAAGAAACAATTGCCATTGGGGAAAAAAATTACAGAATCCAGAGTCTCCCCAATTTAACATTCAAAATGTCTAGGATACAATTCAAAATTATGGTACATATGAAAAAACAGGAACACGGAACACAGTAAAAAGAAAACCAACTGCGATGAACTCCAAGATGACCCAATCATCACTGTCAAATTAACAAAGATTTTAAAAGCAATGATTATAACTATTCTCAATGAAATGAATGAAAATATACTCAAAAGGAATAAAAGAATAGGAAATGTCAGTAGAAAGCAGAGAAATGAAAACAATAAAAAGAGAACTAAATGGAAATTCTAGAATCAAAAAAATACAATATCTGAAATAAAAATTTCACTGATGAACTTAACATAAGAATGGAGAAAAAGAGGAAAGTGTAAATGAACTTGAATACAGACCAACAGAAATTACTTAAAGTGAAGAACATAAAGAAAATATATTTATAAAATAAATAGAACCTCAAGGACATGTTATATAATGTCAAATGGTCTAGCATACATGCAATTTGAGTTCCAGGTGGAGAGGAGTGAAATAATGGGCTAGAAAAAAATACTGACGAAATAACAGCCAAAATTTTTCCAAACTTGATGGAAGGCATACATTTACAGATTTGAGCAGCTCAACAAACACAAAGAAGGATACACACAAAAACGGCCATTCCAAGGCACATCATAATTACAATATCTGAAGTCAAAGGGTAAACTTGAATGCATCAAGAGAAAAACAACTCATTATATATGAGGGGACAAGAATTTGATTAGTATCTGACTTTTCATCCAAATTGTGGAATCCAAAACAAGCGGAACATCATGAAGTGCTAGAAGAAAAAAAAAAAAAGCCCAGAATTTTGTATCTAAGAAAATTATCCTTCAAAAATAAAGATACGTATACATTAAAAATAATAATAATAACAAAATCCATCATTAGCAGCCCTACGAAACCCAAAAACCCGTTGTCATTGAGTCGATTCCAACTAATAGCAGCCCTATAGGACAGAGTAGAGCTACCCCATAGAGTTTGCAAGGAGATCCTGGTGGATTCGAACTGCCAACCTTTTGGTTAGCAGCTGTAGCACTTAACCACTACACCACCAGGGTTTCCTCAGCAGCCCTATACCTCAATAAATGATAAAGGAAGTTTTTCTGCTTAAAGGGAAATGAAAGCAGATGGAGATACTGGCTCCTCAAAAGCACATGAAGGCAGTATTCGAAATGGGAAATATCTGAAAAAATACAAAAGGCTTTTTTATTTTTATTATTATGTTTTTTTTTGCCTCCTGATTCCTTTGCAAAACATTTGTTGTTGTTGTTGTTAGGTGCCGTTGAGTCAGCTCTGATTCATAGTGACCCTATGCACAACAGAACGAAACACTGCCCGGTCCTGAGCCATCCTTACAATCATTGCTATGCTTGAGCTCTTTGTTGGAGCCACTGTGTCAAACCATCTCCTTGAGGGCCTTCATCTTTTCCACTGACCTTGTGCTCTGCCAAGCATGATGTCCTTCTCCAGGGACTGATCCCTCCTGACAACATGTCCCAAGTATGTAAGACGCAGTCTCGCCATCCTTGCTTCTAAGGAGCATTCTGGTTGTACTTCTCCCAAGACATTTGTTTGTTCTTCTGTCAGTCCATAGTATATTCAATATTCCTCGCCAACACCACAATTCACAGGTGTCAATTCTTCTTCGGTCTTCCTTATTCATTGTCCAGCTTTCACATACATATGATGTGACTGAAAATACCATGGCTTGGGTCAGGCGCACCTTAGTCTTCAAGGTGACATCTTTGCTCTTCAACACTTTAAAGAGGTCCTTTGCAGCAGATTTACCCAATGCAATGTGTCTTTTGATTTCTCGACTGCTGCTGCCATGGCTGTTGATTGTGGATCCATGTAAAATGAAATCCTTGACAACTTCAATCTTTTCTCCGTTTATCATGATGTTGCTCATTGGTCCAGTTGCGAGGATTTTTGTCTTCTTTATGTTGAGGTGCAACCCATACCAAAGGCTGTGGTCTTTGATCTTCATTAGTACGCACTTCAAGTCCTCTTCACTTTCAGCAAGCAAGGTTGTGTCATCTGCATAACGCAGGTTGTTAATGAGTCTTCCTCCTATCCTGATGCCCCGTTTTTCTTCACATAGTCCAGTTTCTTGGATTATTTGCTCAGCATACAGATTGAATAGGTATGGTGAAAGAATACAACCCTGATGCACAACTTTCCTGACTCTAAACCAATCAGTATCCCCTTGTTCTGTCCAAACAACTGCCTCTTGATCTATCATGAGGACAATTAAGTGTTCTGGAATTCCCATTCTTTGCAATGTTATCCATAATTTGTTATGATCCACACAGTCAAATGTCTTTGCATAGCCAATAAAACACAGGTAAACACCCTTCTGGTATTCTCTGCTTTCAGCCAGGATCCATCTGACATCAGCAATGATATCCCTGGTTCCACGTCCTCTTCTGAAACCAGCCTGAATTTCTAGCAGTTCCCTGTCGATATACTGCTGCAGCCGTTTTTGAATGATCTTCAGGAAAATTTTGCTTGCGTGTGATATTAATGATATTGTTCGATGATTTCTGCATTTGGTTGGATCACCTTTCTTGGGAATAGGCATAAATATGGATCTCTTCCAGTCAGCTGGCCAGGAAGCTGTCTTCCATATTTCTTGGCATAGACGAGTGAGCACCTCCAGCACTGCATTTGTTTGTTGAAACATCTCAAATGATATTCCATCAATTCCTGGAGCCTTGTTTTTCACCAATGCCTTCAGAGCAGCTTGGACTTCTTCCTTCAGTACCATCGGGTCCTGATCATATGCCACCTCTTGAAATGGTTGAACATCGACTAATTCTTTTTGGTATAATGACTCTGTGTATTCCTTCCATCTTCTTTTGATGCTTCCTGCATCATTTAGTATTTTCCCCATAGAATCCTTCACTATTGCAACTCGAGGCTTGAATTTTTTCTTCAGTTCTTTCAGCTTGAGAAACGCCGAGTGTGTTCTTCCCTTTTGGTTTTCCATCTCCAGCTCTTTGCACATGTCGTTATAATACTTTACTTTGCCTTCTCGAGATGCCCTTTGAAATATTCTGTTCAGTTCTTTTACTTCATCAACTCTTCCTTTTCCTTTAGCTGCTCGACGCTCAAGAGCGAGTTTCAGAGTCTTCTCTCACATCCATCTTGGTCTTTCCTTTCTTTCCTGTCTTTTCAGTGACCTCTTGCTTTCTTCATGGATGAAGTTCTTGATATCATTCCACAACTGGTCTAGTCTTCGTTCACCAGTGTTCAAGGTGTCAAGTCTATTCTTCAGATGGTCTCTAAATTCAGGTGGGATGTACCCAAGGTCACATTTGGGCTCCCGTGGACTTGCTCTGATTTTCTTCAGTTTCAGCTTGAACTTGCATATGAGCAATAGATGGTCTGTTCCACAGTCGGCCCTGGCCTTGTTCTGACTGATGATATTGAGCTTTTCCATTGTCTCTTTCCACAGATGTAGTCAACTTGATTTCTATGTGTTCCATCTGGCGAGGTCCATGTGTACAGTCGCCGTTTATGTTGGTAAAAGAAGGTATTTGCAATGAAGTCGCTGGTCTCGCAAAATTCTTTCATTCGATCTCTAGCATTGCTTCTATCACCAAGGCCATATTTTCCGACTACTGATCCTTCTTCTTTGTTTCCAACTTTCCCATTCCAATTGCCAGTAATTACCAATGCATCTTGATTGCATTTCGATCAATTTCAGACTGCAGCAGCTGATAAAAATCTTCTGTTTCTTCATTTTTGGCCCTAGTGGTTGGTGCGTAAATTTGAATAATAGTCGTATTAACTGGTCTTCCTTGTAGGCATATGGATATCATCCTATCACTGACAGCGTTGTGCTTCAGGATAGATCTTGAAACGTTCTTTTTGATGATGAATGCAACACCATTCCGTTTCAAGTTGTCATTCCCATCATGGTAGACTATATGATTGTCCAATTCAGGATGGCCAGTAGCAGTCCATTTCAGCTCACTAATGCCTAGCATATCCATGTTTATGTGTTCCATTTCATTTTTGACCACTTCCAATTTTCCTAGATTCATACTTTGTACATCCCAGGTTCTGATCATTAATGGATGTTTGCAGCTGTTTCTTCTCATTTTGAGTCGTGCCGCATCAGCGAATGAAGGTCCCCAAAGCTGTACTCCATCCACACCATTAAGGTCGACTCTAGTTTGAGGAGGCAGCTGTTCCCCAGTCATCTCTTGAGTGCCTTCCAACGTGGGGGGCTCATCTTCCAGCACTGTATCAGACAATGTTCCGCTGCTATTCATAAGGTTTTCACTGGATAATACTTTTCAGAAGTAGACTGCCACGTCCTTCTTCCTAGTCTGTCTTAGTCTGGAGGCTCAGCTGAAACCTGTCCCACATGGGTGACCCTGCTGGTATCTGAATATCAGTGGCATAGCTTCCAGCATCACAGCAACACGGAAGCCCCCACAGTATGATAAGCTGACAGACATGTGGGGGTTACAATATATACGGCTGCTTAAAGCCAAAAATGTATAACACTGTATTGTGGGTTTTATAATGTAGATAGATATAATACCCATAGCATAAAGACCATGGAAAGGCAGGATGTAGACCTAAATGCTTACACAGATTCTACATGCTATAAGAAATGATACAATATAACTTCATGTAGACTAGGAACAGTTAAGGATGCATACTATAATTCCAAGAACGACCATTACAAATTATTCAAAGCATCCCCCCAAAAAATGGTTAAATTAAAATGGAATTCTAAAAAAATTAAAAATCAAATAATCCAAATAGAAGGCAGGAAAAATAGAGAGAGAAACAAAGAAAAGAGGGAACCAAGGGAAAAAAAAGGGGAAGGCCTACGCTCAACCACATGAACTATTACATTAGATGTTAATAGACTAAGCACTCTAATTAAAAGGTAGAGATTGTCGCAATGGATAAAGAAGCAAGACCTACTACACTTACGCTGTCACAAAAGATGCATACTTTAAATGTAAAGACAGACTGAAAGTAAAAAGAAAAAGATGTGCCATACAAACAGTAAACATAAGAAGGCTAGAGTAGATATATTAATATCAGACAAAAAAAACCCAAACCCATTGCCGTCAAGTAGATTCTGTTTCGTAGCAACCCTACAGGACAGAGTAGAACTGTCCCATAGAGCTTCCAAGGAGCTCCTGGTAGATTTGAACTGCCGAACTTTTGGTTAGCGGAGCTAGCACTTAACCACTATGCTACCAGTGTTTCCAAATATCAGATAAAAGAGATTTAATAATTAAAATTTGTACCAGAGATAAATAAGGATATTTCATAATGGTAAAAGGCTGAATTAATCAGGAAGATGTAGCAAACGTAAATGCATACACTTAGTAACAAAGCTCCAAAATACATGAAACAAAAATTGAAAGAATTAAAGACAGGAAATAGATGATTCCATAATCACAGTTGGGGATTTTAACATTCTTCTCTCACCAATTAACTAGACAAAAAATAAGCAACAGCGTAGAATTTTTGAACAACATTACCAACCAACTTGATCTAACTGATATTTACAGAGCACTGGTGCGGTGGTTAAACGCTTAGCTGCTAACCAAAAGGCTGGTGGGTTCGAATGAAGCGCTCTGTGGAAGAAAGATGTGGCAGTCTGCCCCAGTAAAGACTACAGCCTGGAAACTCTATGGGGCAGTTCTACTCTATCCTATAGGGTCACTATGATCAGAATTGACTCAACAGCAAGGGGTTTGGTTCTTGGCGATACTCCGGAGTATGAAGTCATCATTGCCAGGGGTTTTATATTCTTCATCTATGTGTTTAGCCCAAGTGCACAGTGCAGTCCAGGGTCGGGTGGCTACTCATTTCTTAGCCGACATTAATGTTTCTTAACCGACATTAACATTGTTGATCTATAGTTGTACAGTACATCAATGGCTTTTAAATATTATTTTTTTCCTTTTTTTTTTTTTTTGGTTTTATGTCCAACAACTCCATAAGCACATTCTTTTCAAGTGTCCATGGCATGTTCATCAAGAGAAAACATAAAACAAGAGACTACAGTACAAAAATTAACAAACTTATAAAGACTGAGATCACAAAGAGTACATTCTATGACCAAAATAGAATTAAATAACTTTTTTCTTTTTATGATATATAGTAAAAGTCCATATATTTGAAAACTAGGCAACACACTTGGGTCAAAGACAAAATCACAAGAAAAATTATTAAATGTTTTGAAATTAACGATAAGGAAAACACACCATGTCAAATTTTTTATGTAACTAAACCAGTTCTTAGAGGTAAGTTTATAGATTTAAGTGCTTATATTAGAAAAAAGATAGGTCCCAAACCAATTATCTAAGTTCCCACCTTAAGAAATCAGAAAAAGAAGAACACCAACCCACAGAGCAAGAGAGCTGAGTGTCTTCAGGCAGGAGGCTGGCTGGTGGAGTGGGGTGCCTCTGGGCGCTTGCCGAGAGAATTAGGCTTGCTGACCCACAGAATGAGAGACCTGAGCACTTTCAGGCAGGAGGCTTGCTGGCAGAGTAGGGTGCCCGCAAGCACTTACTGGCAGAGCTAAAGAACTCTGTAACACTTGCCCAAGCAGGGCAGAGGCCGGGTCAGCCAAGAGACCCGAGGGGCCAAGGGGTTGAGGGTCCATGGGCCAAGAGGCTGAAGGCCAGGGAGGAAATAATAAATATAAAAGTAGAAATCAATTAAATAGCATAGGAACAAACAGCAGAGAAAATCAATGAAACAAAGACCTTATTTTTTAAAAGATCAATAACCTTTAGCTAGGCTATTTAAAAGATAAAAAAAACACCTATGTCAGTAATACAAGAGGAAATATCATTAAAGATCCTATAGGCGTTAAAAGGATAATGAGGCATAGTCCATACTAATAAGTATAAAGTTTTGAATAAATAAATAAATGGGAGAAAAAAGACAAATTTTCCATGTAGAAGAATTCCAAATAATTAATATACATACGATGCCCTTAAAGAGAGAGCATAACTCCCCACTCCTTAAGTGTAGGCTGCATATTATAACTTTCCCCCAAAGAGTACAATATGGAAACGGAGAGAGAGAAAACAGTAACTTTACACTGGAGCAACTTTAAAAACACTACCTTAAAACTCATCCAAGGAAAGTCATGGAAGCTCCATAACACATCCAAATTCCCTGAGGGACCGAACTACTGGGCTGAGGGCTGTGGGGACCATAGTCTCAGGGAACATCTAGCTCAACTGGCATAAAATAGTCCATAAAATGTTCTACATTCTACTTTGATGAGTTCTATCTAGGGTCTTAAAGCCTGTGAGAGGCCATCTAAGACTCCACTAGTCTCTCCCCATCTGGAGCTAAGAAGAATGAAGAAAACCAAAGACACATGGGAAAGATTAGTCCAAAGGACTAATGGACCACAACTACCACAGCCCCTATCACACTGAGTCCAGCACAACTAGATGGGGCCCAGCTAACACTGACTGCTCTGACAGGGATCACAATAGAGGGTTCCAGAGAGAGCTGGAGAAAAATGTAGAACAAAATTCTAACTCACAAAAAAAGACCAGACTTACTGGCCTGACAGACTGGAGAAACCCGGACAGTACAGACACCGGACACTCTTGTAGCTCAGTAACAAAGTCACTCCTGAGGTTCACCCTTTAGCCAAAGATTAGATGGGCCCATAAAACAAAACGAGACTAAATGGGCACACTAGCCCTGGGGCAAGGACAAGTAGGAAGGAGGAGACAGGAAAGCTGGTAATGGGGAACCCAAGGTCGAGAAGGGAGAATGGTGACATATCGTGGGGTTGGTAATCAATGTCACAAAACAATATGTACTAACTGTTTAATGAGAAGTTCATTTGTTCTGTAAACTTTCATCTAAAGTACAATAATTAAGAGAGAAAATAAAAAATAAAAACTCTATCCCACGCCAGGTGATCAAGATTAATATCCACAGTGATAAGTCATATTTATACGATAGGATAATAATGACACTTAGCCTCTGTGATCTTCCTCCCAAAAACACATTACACAAGTCTAATCAGGAGAAACACATCAGACAAATCTCAACTGACAGACATTCTACAAGATATCTGAAAAGTAATCCTCAAAACTGTCAAGATCATCAAAAATAAGACTGAAAAACTGTCACAACCAAGAGGAGCCTAAGGAGACATGGCTACTAAATGTAATGGGGTACCCGATACGGGATCCTGGAGAAGAAAAAAGGACATTAAGGGAAAACTGACAAAATCTGAGTAAGTATGGACTTTAGTTAACAATAAATATCAGTACTGGTTCACTAATTGTAACAAATGCACCACACTAATATAAGATGTTAATGATGGGGAAACTGAGTGTGGAGCTTTCTATACTATCTTTGCCACGATTCTGTAAATCTAAAACTATTCTAAAATAAAAAGGCTATTTTAAAAAAAGGATAATGAAGAAGTATAATGAATAACTTTATGCAAATAAATTTGACAACTGACATGGAATTTTTTGAAAAATACAACTTGCCAAAACTGACTCAAGAAGAAGCAGAAAACTTGAGCAGTTATTTGTTAAAGAAACTAAAGTTGTAACTTAAAACATTCTCACAAAGAAAACTCCAGGCCCAGGTGGCTTCTCAGGTTAACTATATCAAATATTTAAGGAATAAATAATGCCAGTCACTCCTGGGGTCTTAAACACTAACAAGTGGCCATTTAAGATGCATCAATTGGTCTTAACCTACCTAGAGCAAAGGAGAACGAAGAACACCAAAGACATAAGGGAAAAGATGAGCCCAAGGGACAGAAAGGGCCACATGAACTAGAGACTACATCAGCCTGAGACCAGAAGAACTAGATGGTGCCTGGCTACAACCAATGACTGCCCTGACAGGGAACACAACAGAGAACCCCTCTTGGAGCAGAAGAATGTGGGATGCAGATCTCAAATTCTCATAAAAAAGAGCAGACTTAATGGTCTGATTGAGACTGGAGGGACCCCAGAGGTCATGGTCCCCGGACCTTTTGATAGCCCAAGACAGGAACCATTCCCAAAGCCAACTCTTCAGACAGGGATTGGACTGGACAATAAGATAGATAATGATACTGGTGAGGAGTGAGCTTCTTGGCTCAAGTAGACACATGTGACTATGTGGACAGCTCCTGTCAGGAGGGGAGGTGAGAAGGCAGAGGGGGACGGAGCTAGTTGACTAGACACAGGGAATATAGGGTGGAGAGAAGGAGCGTGCTGTCTCATTAGGGGAAGAGCAACCAGGAGTACATAGCAAGGTGTGTGTAACTTTTTGTATGAGAGACTGACTTGATTCATAAACTTTCACTTAAAGCACAATAAACAAATAAACAAATTTTAAAAAAGAAAACAAAATATTGCCAGTCAGAAAGCAGAGGGAAAGGAAACACTTCCCAACACATCTCTGAGGCCAGTGTTACCTTGATCCCAAAAGCAAACAAAGATTTGATAAGAAAACTTTAGACCAATATGTTAAAGATGAATAAAAATTCTTCACAAAATTTTTACAAATAAAATTGAACAATATATAAAAAGGAGAAATGGGGTTTATCTCAGGAATGCAAGGTTGACTTAACATTTGAAAATCAATCAATGCTATTTGGCATATTAACAGAATACAGGAGATAAACCATGTAACAGCCAGAATAGGTGCACAAAAAGCATTTGACAAAATTCTATATACATGATACAGATTGTCAGAAAATTAGGAATGGAAGGGACTGCTTTAACCTAACAAAAGGGCATCTACCAAAAACCTATGGCTAACATCACACATGATGGTATAACACAGAATGCTTTCTCCCTAAGATCAGAAAAAAAGACAAGGATGTCCAATATCACCACCTGTATTCAACAATGCATTGATGGTTCTAATCAAAGTAATGAGACAAGAAAAAGAAATAAAAAGCGTACAGACTGGAAAGGAAGATGTAAGCCAGCCTTTATTTGCAGACAACCTGACCTTATGTACGGAACACCAGGGAATCTATACTAAAGGTACTAGAACTAATGTTTCAGCGATTGGCTGCTAACTGAAAGGTCAGCGGCTCGAACCCACCAGTTGCTCCGTGGGAGGAAGATGTGGCAATCTGCTTCCACAAAGATTTACAGCCTTGGAAACCCTATAGGGCAGTTCTACTCTGTCCTACAGGGTCGCTATGAATCAGAATCGACTCGATGGCAAGGGGTTGGGTTAGAACTAATTGTGAATTTAGCAAGGTCCCAGTGTTCAAAGCCAACACAGGTAGTCCCTGACTTACGATGGGGTTAAGTCCTGATGGCTCCGTTGTAAGTTGGTTCTGGTGCAAGTCAAATACCTCACCTTTTTGGTTACTTTTCATTATCACTGCCTTTGATTATCAGTGTCTTTATAAATCTGATCTTTGAGGGCTGGCCTGAGAATGAGAAACATCAGCAAACTATGAGCTGCAACCCTGAATGAAGTACGTATTACTAACAATAAGATCCACAAAAAAAGAAAAAGGACAGTCCTAAGTGTGGTTCATCGTAACTCAAATACATCATAAGTCAACTGTAAAAAAATAAATCATATCCTAGTTTTTAGCCATGAAGAGTTGGTAAACTATTTTTTTAATTCCATATACAATCCAAAAAAAAAAAAAAAACAGGAATAAATTAAACAAAAGGTGTAAGATCTGAGCACTGTAAACAATAAAACCTTGTGTAAGGACATTAAAGACCTAAATAAATAGAAAGATTTACCATGTTCTTGGGGCAAAAGACCGAATATTGTTAAAGTGGAAATTCTCTCCAAAGTACTCAGAGTTCAAGTCTGAGAAGATTTTTTAAAACGTAGTGACAAACTGATTCTAAAAGGAATATATAGAAAGGCAAAGAACCCAGAATAGTCAAACAATTTTGAAAGAAAGAACAAGTTTGGAGGACTTAGACACCTGATTTCAAGACTCACCATAAAGCTACAGTGGTCAAGAGAGTGTGATATTGGTGTAAGAACAAACACATAGATGAATGGAAGACAACAGACTTCAGAAAAACACTCACACTTACATGACCAATTGATTGTCAACAAAGGTGCAAAGTCATTCATCAGAAAAAGCGTAGTCTTTTCAACAAATGGGGTGGAACAACTGGACATCAGTATAGCAACAGGACTAACCTTGACCCTTACCTCATATCCTACACAAAAATTAACCCTTCCATGCCTGCAGTATATATAGCGACCATGAATTTTTTCAGCCTCTGGGGTTTATTGAGAAGCTGCCATGTTAGTAAGAGTGCATGCTGCCACAAGGCCGGGGATTTCGTGACTGTTTGAAACTGAAGAAATGCGTGTGTGCCACAAATTACTGTTTTTATAGGGTTTTTTTTTTTTTAATCAGGTGTCTGAATTTCTGTAGGAAAAATTGAAATTCTGAAAATTTTTATTTGTTACACATCTGTTGTTGTTGTTGTTGTTGTTAGGTGCCGTCGAGTCTGTTCCGACTCCTAGCGACCCTATGCACAACAGAACGAAACACCGCCCGGTCCTGCGCCATCCTTACGATCGTTGTTATGCTTGAGCTCACTGCTGCAGCCACTGTGTCAATCCACCTCATTGAGGGTCTTCCTCTTTTCCACAGACCCTGTACTTTGCCAAGTATGATGTCCTCCTCCAGGGACTGATCCCTCCTGACAACATGTCCAAAGTACGTAAGATGCAGTCTCACCATCCTTGCCTCTAAGGAGCATTCTGATTGTACTTCTTCTAAGACAGATTTGTGAGAGGAGACTCTGAAACTTGTTCTCGAACGTCGAGCAGCTAAAGCAAAAGGAAGAGTTAATGAAGTAAAAGAACTGAACAGAAGATTTCAAAGGGCAGCTTGAAAATACAAAGTAAAGTATTGTAATGACATGTGCAAAGAGCTGGAGGTAGAAAACCAAAAGGAAAGAACATGCTCCGCATTTCTCAAGCTGAAAGAAATGAGTAAAAAAATTCAAGCCTCAAGTTGCAATACTGAAGAAGTCTATGGGGAAAATATTAACTGATGCAGAAAGCATCAAAAGAAGACGGAAGAAATGCACAGTCATTATACCAAAAAGAATTAGTCAATGTTCAACCATTTCAAGAGGTGGCATATGATCAGGAACCGATGGTACTGGAGGAAGAAGTCCAAGCTGCTCGGAAGACATTGGCGAAAAACAAGGCTCCAGGAATCAATGGAATATCAATTGAGATGTTTCAACAAACAGATGCAGCGCTGGAGTTGCTCACTCGTCTATACCAAGAAATTTGGAAGAGAGCTACCTGGCCAACCAACTGGAAGAGATCCATATTTACGCCTATTCCCAGGAAGGGTGATCTAACTGAATGCGGAAATTATTGGATATCATTAATATCACACGCAAGCAAAATTTTCCTGATGGTTCAAAAATGGCTACAGCAGTATATGGACAGGGAACTGCCGAAAATTCAAGCCGGATTTAGAAGAGGACGTGGAACCAGGGATATCATTCCTGATGTCAGATGGATCTTGGCTGAAAGCAAAGAATACCAAACAGATGTCTACCTGTGTTTTATTGACTATGATAAGGCATTCAACCATGTGGATCATAACAAATTATGGATAACATTGCAGAGAATAGGAATTCCGGAACACTTAATTGTGCTCATGAGGAACCTGTAGATAGATCAAGAGGCAGTTGTTTGAACACAACAAGGGAATACCACATGGTTTAAAGTCAGGAAAGGTGTGTGTCAGGGTTGTATCCTTTCACCATACCTACTCAATCTGTATGCTGAGCAAATAATATGAGAAGCTGGACTATATGAAGAAGAACCGGGCATCAGGATTGGAGGGAGACTCATTAATAACCTTCGTTATGCAGATGACACAAGCTTCCTTGCTGAAAGTTAAAAGGATGTGAAGCACTTACTGATGAAGATCAAAGACCACAGCCTTCAGTACGGATTGCACCTCAACAGAAAGAAAACAAAAATCCTCACAACTGGACCAGTAAGCAACATCACGATAAATGGAGAAAAGATTGAAGTTGTCAAGGATTTTATTATACTTAGATCCACAATCAACGGCCATGGAAGCACCAGTCAAGAAATCAAAAGACACACTGCATTGGGTAAACTGCTGCAAAGGACCTCTTCAAAGTGTTGAAGAGCAAAGATGTCACCCTGAAGACTAAGGTGTGCCTGACCCAAGCCATGGTGTTTTCAATTGCATCATATGCATGTGAAAGCTGGACAATGAATAAGGAAGACCGAAGAAGGGTTGATGCTTTTGAATTGTGGTGTTGGCGAAGAATATTGAATATACCATGGACTGCCAAAAGAAGGAACAAATGTATTCTGGAAGAAGTACAACCAGGATGCTCCTTAGAAGCAATGATGGCAAGAATACATCTCACATACTTTGGGGATGTTATCAGGAGGGTTCGGTCCCTGGAGAAGGATATCACGCTTCATAAAATAGAGGGTCAGCAAAAAGGAGGAAGACCCTCAACGAGATGGATTGACACAGTGGCTACAACAATGGGCTCAAGCATAACAACGATTGTGAGGATGGTGCAGGACCAGGCAGTGCTTCTTTCTTTTGTGCACAGGGTTGCTATGAATTGGAGCCAACTCAACGGCACCTAACAACAACACTGGTAAATAGCACATGGTAAAAAAAAACAAATCACCTGGGACACGGTCCACACTTTAGAGCATATCACTACACACCAGTGTTTCATGACACCAGAATCTAGGACCACAAGTCCAGGAGAGAGAAGTGAAGGCCTGAGCTGGGCTGGAGGCAGTGGGGAACACAGACGGCTAGACGCCTCACTACTGGGGACCCCTTTAAGGAACACTGTTCCATAGACTAAGCCTGGGAAATACTGCACGTCCCTCTCCTGGACACTCATGATGTGCAGTTAACATATTAACTTCTGTAAGACGTCCTACACAAACGGAATCTACTTAATCCCACATTTCCCACGTTTATTTAACATTAGAACCTGCTTTCAGCGCTCCAAATTCACTTCAAAATATTCCAAAGAAACCCCAACTCTTAACTGAATTTAGCTTAGAACATAATTATGGGGTAGGAAATAATGAATTAACACATGAAAAATAAAAAAAAGAAAAATCACACATGCCATTTTTCTTCCAGGATTCATACATATTTTCAAAATGTTTGAGAATTATCCTGGTTCCTAACTTAATTGAGACGGTGTGAAAAGAGCACCCAGGGAGGCCTCATGTCTGACCCTACTCCTGACCACAGAGATAGTTGAAGAACCTGTCCAGGGTCTTCTGTTTGCCCCGCCAGTTCCACTCTGCACCACCCCCCCACTTACCATGCCCCATGCCCAGAGGCCGGCCTCCATGGACTGCTGTGTGGGGGCCCCTTGTCCCTGGCCTCTAGCTGAGTTTGTCAGTGAGAGGAACTAACAGGAGACCTGAGAATATGAGGTACTGACTCCCCTGGCTTCCTGTCTGTTGGGCACTGTCGGGAAGTGACTATGGTTCCCTACAAAAGCCCAAGCCCCTGTTGGGGAGCCCTCTTCTATAGCTACAGCTTGAAAGTAATGACCACAAGCAGCCACAGAGTCATCCGTGTGTTTTGACCCACAAGGTTTTGTGGCAATAGGTAGTTAGCAAAGACTAAGGTTGCCTGACAGAAAAAATCTAGACAAGAAAAAGCAGTTACAGAAGGTCTGGGCTACAGCACAATGGCTGGCCTAATTGGGCCTCATGACCCAGAACACCAGAGGCTAATGAAAGCGTCTGTGGCAGACAGAGATGCTAAGTAGGCCCACGGGCAGTCCCAGTAGGAGAACCACCACAGGGACCCCTAGAGTTCTGAAGCTAGGCTCTGCCCTCTTCTGCCCTTGGCTTCCTACTGAGCTCCGGTAGAGTCTGAATGTCTGACCCTGAGACAAAAATGACTATGAAACTCACACTGCCCAGGTGAACTAGGTATTATCTGACCCCTGGAATCATAAAATCAGATTGTGCGGCAGCATTCTGTTGTTAAATGGAAATGGTATATTTAGGGCCAGGCCCAGGCAGTCTGGAAGGCAGAAGAAAGTCTGCATAAACAGGTAGCTCAGATTTCCATGGGGCCTGTTCCTGCTGCTTCAGGTGACGGGACAAGAGATGGCACGGGCCTGGGTAACAGATGGGGCTATGCAGTCTGCTCCATCAGCCAAAAGTAGAAGGCAGGGCAGTCCAGCCCCACTCCAGGGCAGCCCAGAAAGGCAGCAGACATCACCCCAGATGTCTAGTTGACCACTGTACCTAGGGAGAGAGATGGGCTGGTATGTGGGCAGTAGCTAATGGGTTGGCTGACTGGTCAGGGACTTGGAAAGAACAGATTGGAAGACTGGAGACAAACAGGTCTAGAATAGATGTATCTGACGGACCAAACGCCCACTGGAAGGCAACCAGCATGGAAGACGCTCTCCATAATCAGGAGGAAAAGAGGCCGGTCCCCAAGGAGGTTGGTAAGTCATTTCCCAGGGCAACCTGGTGCTTGATCGATGGGCACACAGCAGAAAGTGATCGTGGTGGCAGGCATGGAGGATGTGCATGGGTTTGAAAATGTGGAGTTCTCCTGATGGAAGCTGATCTGGCAACTGTCACGCTAAGTGCCCAACCTGCCGACAGCAGAGGCCACTGTTGAGCCTTCCCTCAGTCTGGCCCTTTCTCCAGGTGGGCTTTCCAGAAACCTGGTGAAGATCACACTGGACCCCTTTCATCATGGAGGGGGCGGTGACTTGTCTTCATAAGTATTGTGGATTAAATTTTGTCCCCCAAAAAGTTATGTTGAAGTCCTAGCCCCCGTGCCTATACAGACGACCTCCCTAGAAAACAGGGCCCCCAAGTGTCTGTCAGTTTCTCGTACTGTGGGGGCTTGTGTGTTGCTGCGATGCTGGAAGCTATGCCACCGGTGTTCAGATACCAGCAGGGTCACCCATGGAGGACAGGTTTCAGCTGAGCTTCCAAACTAAGACAGACTAGGAAGAAGGACGTGGCAGTCTACTTCTGAAAAGCATTAGCCAGTGCAAACCTTACAAATAGCAGCGGAACATTTTCTGATATAGTGCTGGAGGATGAGCCCCCAAGGTTGGAAAGCACTCAAAAGATGACTGGGGAAGAGTTGCCTCCTCAAAGTAGAGTCAACCTTAATGACGTGGATGGAGTAAAGCTTTCGAGACCTTCACTTGCTGATGTGGCACGACTCAAAATGACAAGAAACAGCTGCAAACATCCATAAATAATCAGAATCTGGAATGTATGAAGTATGAATCTAGGAAAATTGGAAATCGTTGAAAATGAAATGGAACGCATAAACATCGATATCCTAGGCATTAGTGAGCTGAGATGGACTGCTATTGGCCATTTAGAATGGGACAATCATATAGTCTACTATGCTGGGAATGACAACTCGAAGAGGAATGGTGTTGCATTCATCATCAAAAAGAACGTTTCAAGATCTATCTTGTGACAGGATAATATCCATATGCCTACAAGCACAACGCTGTCAGTGACAGGATAATATCCATATGCCTACAAGTAAGACCAGTTAATACGACTATTATTCAAATTTACGCACCAACCACTAGGGCCAAAGATGAAGAAATAGAAGATTTTTATCAGCTGCTACAGTCTGAAATTGACCAAACATGCAATCAAGATGCATTTGTAATTACTGGCAATTGGAATGGGAAAGTTGGAAACAAAGAAGAAGGATCAGTAGTTGGAAAATATGGCCTTGGTGATAGAAACAATGCTGGAGATCGAATGATAGAATTTTACAAGACCAACGACTTCTTCATTGCAAATACCTTCTTTCACCAACATAAACGGCGACTATACACAGGGACCTCACCAGATGGAACACAGAAATCAAATTCACTACATCTGTGGAAAGAGACAGTGGAAAAGCTCAATATCAACAGTCAGAACAAAGCCAAGGGCCGACTGTGGAACAGACCATCAATTGCTCATATGCAAGTTCAAGATGAAACTGAAGAAAATCAGAGCAAGTCCACGAGAGCCGAAATATGACCTTGAATATATCCCACCTGAATTTAGAGACCATCTGAAGTACAGATTTCACGCATTGAACACTGGTGACCAAAGACCAGACGAGTTGTGGAATGCCATCAAGGACATCATCCATGAAGAAAGCAAGAGGTCACTGAAAAGGCAGGAAAGAAAGAAAACACCAAGGTGGATGTCAGAGGAGACTCTGAAACTTGCTCTTGAGCGTCGAGCAGCTAAAGGAAAAGGAAGAATTGATGAAGTAAAAGAACTGAACAGAAGATTTCAAAGGGCATCTCGAGAAGACAAAATAAAGTATTATAACGACATGTGCAAAGAGCTGGAGATGGAAAACCAAAAGGGAAGAACACACTCGGCGTTTCTCAAGCTGAAAGAACTGAAGAAAAAATTCAAGCCTCGAGTTGCAATAGTGAAGGATTCTATGGGGAAAATACTAAATGATGCAGGAAGCATCAAAAGAAGATGGAAGGAATACACAGAGTCATTATACCAAAAAGAATTAGTCGATGTTCAACCATTTCAAGAGGTGGCATATGATCAGGACCCGATGGTACTGAAGGAAGAAGTCCAAGCTGCTCTGAAGGCATTGGTGAAAAACAAGGCTCCAGGAATTGATGGAATATCAACTGAGCTGTTTCAACAAACAGATGCAGCGCTGGAGGTGCTCACTCGTCTATGCCAAGAAATATGGAAGACAGCTTCCTGGCCAGCTGACTAGAAGAGATCCATATTTATGCCTTTTCCCAAGAAAGGTGATCCAACCGAATGTGGAAATTATAGAACAATATCATTAATATCACACGCAAGCAAAATTTTCCTGAAGATCATTCAAAAACGGCTGCAGCAGTATATCGACAGAGAACTGCCAGAAATTCAGGCCGGTTTCAGAAGAGGACGTGGAACCAGGGATATCATTGCTGATGTCAGATGGATCCTGGGTGAAAGCAGAGAATACCAGAAGGATGTTTACCTGTATTTTCTCGATTATGCAAAGACATTTGACTGTGTGGATCATAACAAACTATGGATAACACTGCAAAGAATGGGAATTCCAGAATACTTAGTTGTGCTCGTGAGGAACCTTTACATAGAAAAAGAGGCAGTTGTTTGGAAAGAACAAGGGGATACTGATTGGTTTAAAGTCATGAAAGGTGTGCATCAGGGTTGTATTCTTTCACCATACCTATTTAATCTCTATGCTGAACAAATAATACGAGAAGCTGGACTATATGAAGAAGAACTGGGCATCAAGATTGGAGGAAGACTTATTAACAACCTGCATTATGCAGATGACACAACGTTGCTTGCTGAAGGTGAAGAGGACTCGAAGCACTTACCAATGAAGATCAAAGACCACAGCCTTCAGTATGGATTACACCTCAACATAAAGAAAACAAAAATCCTCACAACTGGACCGATGAGCAACATCATGATAAATGGAGAAAAGACTGAAGGTGTCAAGGATTTCATTTTACTTAGATCCACAATCAAGAGCCGTGGAAGCAGCAGGCAAGAAATCAAAAGACGTTATTGCATTGGGTAAATCTGTTGCAAAGGACCTCTTCAAAGTGTTGAAGAGCAAAGACGTCACCCTGAAATCTAAGGTGCGCCTGACCCAAGCCATGGTATTTTCAATCGTATCATATGCGTGAAAGCTGGACAATGAATAAGGAAGACCGAAGAAGAGTTGACGCCTTTGAATTGTGGTGTTGGCGAAGAATATTGAATATACCGTGGACTGCGAAAAGAATGAACAAATCTGTCTTGGAAGAAGTGCGGCCAGAATGCTCCTTAGACGCAAGGATGCCGAGACTGCGTCTTACATACTTTGGACATGTTGTCAGGAGGGATCAGTCCCTGGAGAAGGACATCATGCTTGGCAGAGTACAGGGTCAGCGGAAAAGAGGAAGACTCTCAACAAGGTGGATTGACACAGTGGTGCAACAACGAGCTCAAGCATAACAACGATTGTAAGGATGGCGCAGAACCAGGCAATGTTTCGCTCTGTTGTGCACAGGGTCGCTATGAGTCGGAACTGACTCAACGGCACCTAACAACAACAACACAGAAAACAGGGGTTTTCTTTTGTTTTGTAAGGCCATGCCAGAGTAGGGTGGCCCTAAACCTAATCACTTCTGAGTGGTATCTCATCAACAGAGCAGGACACCGAGACACACACAGGGGAAGACGGATGCCACGTTGGAACCCGTCCACAAGCAGAGGAATGCCCAGGATTACTGGCAGACACCAGGAGCTAGGAGAAGGGCCCACAGAAGGAACTGACACAGCTGAGACCCTGCTTTGAACATCTAGCCTCCAGAACTGTGAGAAAATAAATTCTTGTTCTTTAAAGCTGCCCACCTGTGGTATTTTCTGTTCTAGCAGCATTAGGAGACTAAGAAACAAAGATACATATTCCAGGCACAAGTTCACGTGCCCTGCCTGAAATGCTTCTGCCATTAGCACCACTGGCAGTTCTCCAGAACACTTCACCCGTCACCGTGCTATGTGGGAACTCGACACAGTGATTAACCAGGGCGTCCTTAGATGGAGAAGGATGGTGGCAATGGACTCCTATCCAGAGAATTCACTTGTCAGACCACAGATCCCGGTCACCCGGAACAGCTGGCTTGACAGAATGGTTGAATACTTTACCAATGACTTAATTACAGAGCCAGCTGAGAGCGCACAGTCTTTGAGGTCATGGTGCTGTCCTACAAAATGTGTTATCTTCCTTCAACCAGCTGTGGTAACCCCATAAAGAGACGACTGCCAGGGACTGAGATCCTGGGAAAATGAAGGGTGGGTACCCCACCCAGTGAACAACACTGTCTAACAAAGATGCCAGCAGAGAAAGCAAGGGGGACATAGAATGGGCGGCAGAAGAAGGAAGCTATAAACTATCAACTTAGACCTCATAACCAGTTGCAATAACGGGAATTTCAGCAGTTACATGTTATGTTGTTTCTGTTCTCCTTTCCCCCCACTGCTTTATATGAAAAGCCGGATTATAGCTAATGTTTTAGGGTTCAGGTGGGAGGCATAACTGGATTGACATCTCCCTTCTCCCTACAATAATACTGGAGTTTGAGAGGCTCCTGTTTGGGGGGATAGAAGCTTTTTATCCCTACAAAGGACAAGAGATTTTCATCCCTCAATGGATGCTGAGGCTCAGAATGGTAGACTGCCCTGAATGGTCTTCCTTTGTCGATCCACATCCCTTCTCCTTCCTTCCTTCTCTACTCTGAGTGCGCCCTGGTGGACTGTGTCCACTGGGCTCTCTTGCCTCTAGTTTTCAGTTGGGTATGGCCACAGTTAGGCACCAGCAAAAGCAGGAGACTGGAGGGTGAGAGGAGAGAGATGGTGGGCTACTTGTTCCCCCAGCTCCCGCCCTGCTGGGCTACAGCTTGGCAGGAGGTCACGTTCTTCTAAGACCTCAACTCCTATTGGGTGACCCTCCTTTAGCTATAGTTCCTTCTCATTTCACTAACTGCTCCCTCTCTTGCCCCTTCAGGCCTGTAAGCGGTAACAGTTTCCCACGGCTGGCGGTCCTGAGATGCTTCCCTTCTACTGATTTCACTTACTGCTGCCCTCACCGGGGTGACAGAGCTTCCATAAACTCATGTCAACCAGGCTTTGTAGCACACCAGCTGTCTTCTGCCAGGACCCTGACCAGTACGTGTCCAAATTAAGAAGACACAAGGCATGTGGGTTTAAAGTGGTTTGAATAATAACTGAAAATATATCTCAGAGTACTGCCACCACACTTCATATGACTTGGGCTAAATGGCTTGTTTCTTCTGTTTGCATAGCTTCTGCCAGGCTACTAACGTTACCAGCGTGAACGGGTAAACTCTCAACAGGAGACGTTTCTCCGTGAAAACCTCCTCACATGACAGGTTGATGAAGCACAGTCTCTGGTGATTATGCAAGTAACAGCGTTTATTCCATCCTCTCAACTCTTCCTCAAACCTGAGACTTAAACATTGGCTTTATTTTGTAAAAGATCTATTTTATGTCAAAGGCTGGGCAACGTTGAAAAGAACAGCTTGTTAGTGACGGAGGGCAAGCTGGCTGTTCAGTCTACCATTACATTAAAAAATACGTGGGAAGTGGCTTTTCAAGTCTCTAAAATATTATTTGGATCAAAATTTTACGCCCTATTACCATGATGTTAGGGTTTTAAATTTAGGCCCTAGATATTGAATATTAAGAAAAATTAACTAAAAGAGATGTTTAAACTTTTTGTGCTATCCAGTCTTAAATTGGATAATAAGAATAATATCTACATCATTTTCTTAGATGAGATTTTAGATTTTATTTTACTTCTTTCTCTATTCTTTCCTGTATCGTTTGCCTTTTAAGGCAACAGTAAGTATGAATTTTTTAATTTTATTTCTTAAACAAAAATGCAGTAAAACAGACTGTATATTTTGGTGAACAGTTCTGAGTTTCAGCATGTATACATTCATGAAACCACCACAACAATCAGGATACAGAACGCTGCCATCGCCCCCCCACCCCAAAACCTCCCTCCTGCTCCCTCTTTGAAGCCACACCCCTCCCCCACCCCGGCCCCGGCAACCACCGATCTCTCCTCCATCCCAATTGTTCTGCCTTTTCCAGAACGTCATATAAACAGAATCATGGTTGCTTTTACTTAGCATCACGTCTTTGGGATTCATCCATGTTGTTATACGTATCAGCAGTCCATTTCTTTGCGTTGTTTAAAAGTACTGCATTGTGTAGGTGCACCAGTTTATTCATCCATTCATCTGCTGAAGTACGTTTGGGTTATTCCTAGTTTGAGGTGATTATTAATAAAGCTGCTACAAATATTCATATTCAGGTTTTTGAGTGAACTGCTGAATCATTTTTTAAACACGTAAGTCACGCAAGATTTGCCCAGTGCAATCATGGGCTCAACCTGGTAAGTTAACAAAACATAAAAAAAATAAATTCAGAAGCTGAGTTACGGTTTCTCGTGATGACTCAGATGGAAAAGACAGGGAGGGAGGAAGGATGCTCTCCTCCAGAAATACCTGGGGGTCAGAGCCGACCTCCTTCTCACGGGGGCTAAGAGGAGAGCAAGGGAAGAGGGACAGCGGCGTCGCCTACTGGCCAGGGCGGCCCCAGTGCCACTCCCTGCAGGACACTGTCCGACTTCCAACTCATTTTTCTTAGACCAATTCATTCATGGTAAATAACATAATTAGTGCTAAGTCCTTCACAATTACCATTGAAATTCAAGAAATAGGTTAGAAACAGACACTGTGACACTGTAAAGGAACCAACGTTTTGACTAAGGTTTACGGAAAAGAAAAAGGCAATTGGATGGACCGCTGTGGACCACCGTGTATAACAAACATCCGTGCACGACAGAAATCTAGGTCAACAGAATTGAAAAGAAAGCAGAAACTGAGTCAAATTATGGCTAAGAATTTCATACATAACAAAGCAAAAAGGGGGTAAAGAAAGGTCTATTTAATAAATGGTGGTGGGAAAATAGATGACCTGTTTCAAAAAAAAAAATTATTTGGATTTCCACTTTATATTAGGATGAATTAAAGTTGTTTGTGTTTGAAAGAATAAAAAAGACAAAGTAGGATAGAGTTTTTATCAAGCCTGGGTAAAAATGATGAATTTATAGATTTTCCAGTAACAGATGATATTCCAAAAGAAGAAGATTGCTGTATTTAATTATATTAAAATGTAAACTTCAAAACGAGGAAGTGTCATGTAAACGGAGGGGAAGCAGTGGGAAGCTGGGGGAAACAGGAGCGACACTTTCGACATAAAAGGGTTACCTTTTAATGAGTACCTAATTACAAAAAACTATGAAACAAAAAAGCTAATAAAATTGACTTTAAAAAAATCACCGGTGCCGTTAACCAATTAGGACAGGGAGAGAATGCACATCAGGGAGATCGACCAAGCTCAAACACATGGCAATGTCCCACCTCGACATCACTCCAAGGAACAGAGATTAAAACGGTCCTGAGGCAGAGTTTTATACCTCTTCAGTTATCAGTATTTCAGAGCGATGTTAATATTCAACGCTGGGAAGACTACGAAACCAGAACGCTCACACCATGTTGACGGCAGTGTGAATCACTGCAGCCAGGATTTGGCAATCCGTATAAAATCTCGCAAAAGCATTCATGCTCTCTGGCCTCGTTCAGAAATACATTCTGGGGAAAAAGTACTCCGCCAAAGGGAAGAGCAATACGCCTGAAGATCACCTCTCTGATCTTACTGATAACGCCATTCACCTGCCCATGCTGCCGCTGCACCTACAGCAGGCCTCAAGTTCCTCACTGGGGTCGTGGCCTGTCTCTCCACCTGCACCTGGTGGTGCCTCTCGCCCCCTCTAGCCAACTCAGCTTTAGTCACGCTGACTTCTGCCCGGAAGTCTCCTCCCTGAGTTCTTCCCATGGCTGCCCCACTCACCTCTCAGGTCTCAGTTCAAATGTCACCTTTTCACAGAGGCCTTCCCAGACCACTCTAAGTCATCCGTCACTGTTATTCTCCAAGACAGTTCCCTGGTGACGGTCTTTATAGCACTCACGATGGTTAATCTTATGTGTCAATGTGGCTAGGCCATGCTGCCCAACTGTATGGTCAAACACAGGTCTAGATGTTGCCCTGAAGGCACGAACATTTGATTATCATCTAAATCAGCTGACCTCATGCTAAGTGGATTACCCTCCATAATGTGGGTGGGCCTCATTCAATCAGCTGAAGGCTTTAGAGCAAAAAACTGAGGTAAACTAAGGAAGAACAGTTCTGTTTCAAGACTAGACATACACAAGACTGTCAGGGTTTCCAGCCACCTGATCTATGGATTTTGGACTTGCCAGCCCCCACAATCATATATGTGTATAAACATATATATACATATGTAGGTACATTTATATATATTATATAGATGTATAATCAAGAGAACCTAAGAGTATATACCATACTTTTATGCAAATGACATGCACCTTTTATGTTCGTTTGCCAACCACGCCCTCCTCCCGACGAGGTATTTTTGTAAGTGTGCTATGCTTATTTTTTACAGCAACATTTGTGTAAAAACACAGTATATACTCCAGCTAGTTCTGTTTCTCTAGAGAAACCTCACGAAGAGAGCACTAATCACATTCTATATTTTATTTCATTGCTTATTTGTTTGTTTATTCCTGGTCTCCCTCATGAGCATGTGAAGTTCCATGAGGGCCGGGATTAAGTCTTTCTTATTCTCTGATAAATTCCAAGTCTCTAGCACAGTACCCATACAATCCTTCACTACTGGAAATTGAGGCCTGAATTTTTTTTTCTTCTTCAGTTGATTCAGCTTGAGAAATGTTGAGTGAGTTCTTCCCCTTTGGTTTTCTAACTCCAGGTCTTTACACATGTCATTATAATACTTTACTCTGTCTTCTCGAAAAGAAGAACAAACAAATCTGTCTCGGAAGAAGTACAGCCAGAATGCTCCTTAGAAGCAAGGATGGTGAGACTTTGCCTCTCATACTCTGGATATGTTATCAGGCGGGATCAGTCCCTGGAGAAGGACATCATGCTTGGTAAAGTAGAGGGTCAGCAAAAAGAGGAAGACTTTCAACAAGATGGATTGACACAGTAGCTGCAACAATGGGCTCGAGCCTAACAACGATTGAGAGGATGGCACAGGACCAGGCATTTCCTTCTGTTGTACACAGGGTCACTATGAGTTGGAACCAACTCGATGGCACCTAACAACAACAACAGCACAGTACCTGCTACATAGTAGGTGCTCAAGAATTATTTCTTGACTGACTGACCAACAGAACATGTGAATAAAAAAACATGCAAAAGTAAAAAGAAACTAAAGACTCAGAATGACGGTGAAACAGTTAAATACATTCTGATATAAGAAATTAAAGTATTCTAACTGAAAGGTTGTTGGTTCAAACCCACCCAATGGTTCTACAGGAGAAAGACATTGCCACCGAGTCAATTCCTACTCATAGCAACCCTATAGGACAGAGTAGAACTGTTCCATAGGGTTTTCAAGGAGTGGTTGGTGGATTTGAACTGCTACCCTTTTTGGTTAGCAGCCTGAGCTCTTAACCACTGTGCCACCAGGGCTCCATAAAGATTACAGCCTAGAAACTCCTATAAGGAAGTCCTGCCCTGTCACATGGAGTCACTATGAGTTGGAATTAACTAAACAGCACCTAACAACAAAAACTGATCTCAACTCAAGCAAAGCAGCCCCTTTGAAAATGCTGTTTGCTTTCTCTGGATGAAATGTTTTTCTCCAACTTATCCATGTGGGAAACTCCTATTCACCCCTGAAATGTTCAAATCAGTAGTTTATTCCATGGAGATTTTTCTGACTTCCCAGGCAGCATAAACACATTAACGGACAGTTTCTGGCAACAGAGGGGACCTCCCCCAACCTCTTAGAAATACTGGAATAAATACATCAACAAAAAAATATTTTAAACACAGCTGAAATTGAAACCAAGAAAGGGAAATCCACAGCAGCTAGATGCAGGAGGAAACCAACCCTGGAGAAATAAGAACATGAGTTATTGTCACAACAGTCTGGGGCTCTTGTCAGACCTAGACAGACAGGATGTGCTGAAGGCAGCCCTGAATGTAATGGAGCCTCTCAGGGGCTAGGGTTTGAACCCCATTTGGGGTTAGAAGACTTGGGATTGTGCAAGACTGGAAATACATTTGGCAGAGTTGAAGAGACTTAGTGAACCAAAATAGATCCTAAGAAAATAGCCAGAATGCAGCTCACAGACAAAAATACAAAAGAGAGGTTAAGAGATGAGAGTTTAAGAGAATGGAATGAGAAGGTCCAACATATATTTAATAGGAGTTTCAGAAGACCAGTAAGAATGCGGTGGTGACATTCAAAGAAAAATTCCTGTTTTTTCTAGAATTCATGAAAGACACAAATCCTCAGACTAAGATAACATAAGTCTGAGAAGGTTAATAAAGATTTCTGTACTGAGACACATTATAGTGAGGCTACAGAATAATGAAAACAAAGAGAGAATCTTAAAGGCAGCCAGAAAGAAAAAAGATCACCTCTAAGGGAATGACAACGAGACTGACAACAGACTCTCAACAGCAGCAGCAGAAGCCAGAGGGCCATCGGGAATAGCTTCAAAGGGCTAAGAGAAAACAAACAAGAATTCTATTCCCTGATAAATTTTCATTACAGAGTAAGGGCAAAATGAAGAAATTTTTGAAAACAAAGACTGAGCTTACCACTCACAGGACCTCACTAAAGGGACTACTAAAAGATATACTCAGGAAAATGAATCCAGAAGGAAGGGGTGAGATAGAAGCAGCAGCAATGAGCAAACCAACTGGAAATCTAAACAAGCATGGACAGTATAAACCAATAACAACAACTCACCCAGGTACTATGGAAAACAAGGCAGAACGAATATACTAATCAAAGACAACATGTAAGTCAAAGGCGTTTGTTTTATTCAGGACAGTAGAAATACTAACTTTAGGCTTTATAACTTTAGAATGCACGTTAAGATTTTTAAGGATAACTACTATAAGGATAGACATAAAAGGTATAAATCCCAAAATAGTTGAGAGGGGGAAAAAAAGAGTGATAAATTCAACCAATACCAAACAAGATGGAAAGGGAAAAAAAAAGGTAAATAATAGAAAGTACAAAATAAAATGGTAGGAAAAATAAATAAATAACATGGTAAACCAAACCAAACCCATTAACCAAACCCATTGCTGTTGAGTCGATTTAAATCCATAGCACCCTATAGGACAGAGCAGAACTGCCCCAGAAGGTTTCCAAGAAGCAGCTGCTGGATTCTAACTTCCGACCTTTTGGTCAGCAGCCAAGCTCTTAGCCACTGCACCACCAGGGCTTCAGATAGAATGGTAGGAGAAAAAATTCCACACATGTCAATCATAATAAATGGAAACAGACTAAACTTGACGGTTAAAAGGCAAAGATTTTCATTTTGAAATTTTAGGGATCCATATATAGGGTGCTATGGGTTTAAATCGACTCAACAGCAATGGGTTTGGTTTGGTTTACCATTTTATTTATTTATTTTTCCTACCATTTTATTTTGGCTATAGATATATATGCCATATATATATATATACATATATGCTATATATATATGCTCCCCCACGTGTCTGTCAGTTTTTCATACTGTGGGGGCTTGCATATTGCTGTGTTCCTGGAAGCTATGCCACCAGTATTCAGATACCAGCAGGGTCACACATGGAGGACAGATTTCAGCCGAGCTTCCAGACTAAGACAGACTACGAAGAAGACCCGACATTCTGCTTCTGAAAAGCATTAGCCAGTGCAAACCTTATGAATAGCAGCAGAACACTGTCTGGTATAGTGCTGGGGAAGAGTTGCCTCCTCAAAGTAGAGTCAACCTTAATGACGTGGATGAAGTAAAGCTTTCAGGACCTTCATTTGCTGGTGTGGCATGACTCAAAATGAGAAGAAAACAGCTGCAAACGTCCATTAATAATCGGAACCTGGAATGTACAAAGTATGAATCTAGGAAAAGTGGAAATCATTGAAAATGCAATGGAACGCATAAACATCGATATCCTAGACGTTTGTGAGCGGAAAAGGACTGATATTGGTCATTTTGAATCGGACAATCATATAGTCTACTATGCTGGGAATGACAACTTCAAGAGGAATGGTGTTACATTCATCGTCAAAAAGAACATTTCAAGATCTATCCTGAAGTACAATGCTGTCAGTGATAGGATAATATCCATATGTCTACGAGGAAGACCAGTTAATAAGACTATTATTCAAATTTTTGCACCAATCACTAGGGCCAAATATGAAGAGATTGAAGATTTTTATCAGCTGCTGCAGTCTGAAACTGATTGAATATGCAATCAAGATGCATTGATAATAACTGGCGATTGGAATGCAAAAGTTGGAAACAAAGAAGAAGGATCAGTAGTTGGAAAATATGGCCTTGGTGATAGAAACAATGCCAGAGATCAAATGATAGAATTTTGCCAGACCAGCGACTTCTTCATTGCAAATACCTTCTTTCACCAATATAAACGGCGATACTATACACATAGACCTCGCCAGATGGAACACACAAAAATCAAATTGACTACATCTGTGGAAAGAGACAATGGAAAAGCTCAATATCATCAGTCAGAACAAGGTTAGGGGCCCACTGTGGAACAGACCATCAATTGCTCATATACTCATATGCAAGTCCATGAGAGCCAAAATATGACCTTGAGTACATCCCACCTGAATTTAGAGACCATCTGAAGAACAGATTTGACGCATTGAACACTAGTGACTGAAGACCAGACGAGTTGTGGAATGATATCAAGGACATCATACATGAAGAAAGGTCATTGAAAAGACAGGAAAGAAAGAAAAGACCAAGATGGATGTCAGAGAAGACTCTGAAACTTGCTCTCGAACATCGAGCAGCTAAAGCAAAAGAAAGAATTGGTGAAATAAAAGAACTGAACAGAAGATTGCAAAGGGCCTCTCGAGAAGACAAAGTATTATAATGACAGGCGCAAAGAGCTGGAGATGGAAAGTCAAAAGGGAAGAACATGCTTGGCATTTCTCAAGTTGAAAGAACTGAGTAAAAAATTCAAGCCTTGAGTTGCAATAGTGAAGGATTCTATGGGGAAAATATTAAACGACACAGGAAGCATCAAAAGAAGATGGAAGGAATACACAGACTCGCTATACCAAAAAGAATTAGTCGATGTTCAACCATTTCAAGAGGTGGCATATGACCAGGGACCAATAGTGCTGAAGGAAGACATCCAAGCTGCTCTGAAGGCACTGGAGAAAAACAAGGCTCCAGGAATTGATGGAACATCAATTGAGATGTTTCAACAAACAGATGCAGCGTGGGAGTTGCTCACTCATCTATGCCAAGAAATATGGAAGACAGCTTCCTGGCCAACTGACTGGAAGAGATCCATATTTATGCCTATTCCCAAGAAAGGTGATCCAACTGAGTGTGGAAATTATAGAACAATATCATTAATATCACACGTGAACAAAATTCTGCTGAAGATCATTCAAAAACGGCTGCAGCAGTGTATCGACAGGGAACTGCCAGAAATTCAGGCCAGTTTCAGAAGAGGATGTGGAACCAGGGATATCATTGCTGATGTCAGATGGATCCTGGCTGAAAGCAGAGAACACCAGAAGGCTGTTTACCTGTGTTTTATTGACTATGCCAAGGCATTCAACTGTGTGGATCATAACAAATTACGGATAACATTGCCAAGAATGGGAATTCCAGAACACTTAATTGTGCTCATGAGGAATCTTTACATAGATCAAGAGGAAGTTGTTTGGACAGAACACAGGAATACTGATTGGTTTAAAGTCATGAAAGGTGTGCATCAGGGTTGTATTCTTTCACCACACCTATTCAATCTGTATGCTGAGCAAATAATCCAAGAAGCTGGACTAGATGAAGAAGAACGGGGCATCAGGATTGGAGAAAGACTCATTAACAACTTGTGTTATGAAGATGACACAGCCTTTCTTGCTGAAAGTGAAGAGGACTTGAAGCACTTACTGATGAAAATCAAAGACTACAGCCTTCAGTATGGATTGCACCTCAACGTAAAGAAAACAAAAATCCTCACAACTGGACCAATGAGCAACATCATGATAAACGGAGAAAAGATTGAAGGTGTCAGGGATTTCATTTTAATTGGATCCACAATCAACAGCCACGGAAGGAGCAGTCAAGAAATCAAAAGATGCATTGCATTGGGTAAATCTGCTGCAAAGGACCTCTTTAAAGTGTTGAAGAGCAAAGATGTCACCCTGAGGAATAAGGTGCACCTCACCCAAGCCATGGTATTTTCAATCGCATCATATGCATGTGAAAGCTGGACAATGAATAAGGAAGACCGAAGAAGAATTGACGCCTTTGAATTGTGGTGTTGGCAAAGAGTATTGAATATACCATGGACTGCCAAAGGAATGAACAAATCTGTCTTAGAAGAAGTACAACCAGAATGTTCCTTAGAGGCAAGGATGGCGAGACTGCATCTTACATAGTCTGGACATGTTGTCAGGAGGGATCAGTCCCTGGAGAAGGACATTATGCTTGGCAGAGTACAGGGTCAGTGGAAAAGAGGAAGACCTTCGACAAGGTGGGTTGACACAGTGGCTGCAACAATGAGCTCAAGCATAGCAACAATTGTAAAGATGGCTCAGGACCGGGCAGTGTTTTGTTCTGTTGTGCATAGGGTCGCTATGAGTCGGAACCCACTCAACGGCACCGAACAACAACAACAAACATATGTATGCTATTTTATAAAAAACACACTTAAAACACAACAATGAAAAAGTGAAAATAAACTGTTGGAAAAGATTTACCAACAAATAGTAATCAAAAGAAAACTGTTATGGCTGTTTTAATACCTGGTAGGATAGACCAAAAAGGCATTCGTGGAGGTAAAAGAATTATTACATAAAGAGGACAGCTGACCAAGAAGATATGACAAATCTGTCCTTCTGATGTGTGCACCAAGAGACATGTACATCGTAACAATTCACAGTATTAGTGCTTGCACGTCCAAAGCATCTGCTCTTGTCTCCTGTGCTCTGTTCTGCTTGGAATTCTGGGTGCATGTGTAGTCAGAAATCCCTGGGTCCCTGACTGTAACACCTTGGCAGCACCTAACACACTGCTCTAGGCCCCCGTCATAGTCTTCATAGACAGTATCACTCTGGCAAGCCACTCTGACTTGACTCTATTTACAATTTATTTCTGCATTCTCAGCGTCTACCACAGTGTTTGTCAGAGAAAGGCACTCAATAAATGTCTGCTGAATTAACAACTTTTTATACATCCATTAAAATGATAATTTTGAAGACTATGGGGCCAGTATGAAAATGCTTATAATACACATTTCGATCTAAAAAGCACAATACAAAACTGTAGATGTACTTTGATGACAAATATGTGAAAGTTATATATGTATGTGGACACAAAATGGAAGAGAACATGGAAATATGGAAATAGTAAACTTGTTTTGTAAGATGGATGTGGCTTTTTAATTATTACTTTACTATTTTTTATTATTGCTATTAAATTACCATGTGCATTATTAATTGAAAGAAATGGCGATACAAGTTTAGCTATCTAAGAAAGTAATCCCTGAGAGGCGTCACCGGGCAATAGAGATGTTTTCTGCACCATGGAAACATTTACTCCTGGGGCCAAGTGCTTCTAGCTCTCAAGGCGCTTCCGTGTTGGCCCAGGGTGATGCTCTGTGGACATACAGGGTGCTGAGGAGCAAAAAAGAAGAGTTACGGGAATCAACTCAGCAGGTGTAGCTCAATGCCGTTTCTTTCTAGGAAGCTCCGGAGTCCACCAATTATCCAGAGTTTTATACAGCCATCTTTCTGTTCGCCTCTATGGACAGAAAACCAAATCAATGAGAGTATTCTCTGCCACCCAGACTGTGGCCTACATGTACCATTTGCAACTAAAAGGAACCAGGGCTCCTTGGAGAGATGGCTGATTTCAGATCGGGGGTGAGAAATATACACGATGAGCCCGGAACATCTAGTCATACCAGAAAGCAAGTTATCAAAGACTACAGGGTCACGTCAACAGGACTCAGGGGCGACTTCAAGTGGCCCCACCAGTCAATTCTCAATAAGGGTAGTATCTGTAATGAGTTGAAACACATCAAATATGTTTAAATTCATAATACGTTTTAAAGAAAAAACACTCAGTGCTCACTTGTGGAAGATGTTGGGGAGCCAATTCATTAGTTGAAAAAGTGGAAAACAAAGAGAAGAATCAAGGACAGCCTGCCTTTCCTCTACTAACTGTGCCTCATTGTTACCAAATAGTCGGTGAAGGAAGGTTTTTCAATACAGAAGAATTTCAGCTCGTAAAAGAAGGAATGATAGAAATAGAATATCACCACTTCATCATTCCTAACGAATTAATGGATGTAGGTATGATCAACAACGGCAGCTGACATCACAAAGAGGGACCACCAGCCAATATACGCTTCCTGATAAAAGTATGCCACCACCTATGAGGTATTCTTGCCAAAAAGACTGGAAGTGGGTTTGTAAATCTAACTACCAACTGATGGATGACAGGGCAGAGGAGTGGGGGAGAGAGGAGTATATTAAATGTCACTATGGGCTGCAGTAAGTCACATCTAGATAGTAAGGAACTCTTCATAGCAAACCATCTGGGCTTCTTCTACACATACATCTCAACGAAATAATAAATGAAGAGGGAACCTATAGGTTAGGAAAGAGTTGAGACAAATCAACCAACTGCAATGTATGAACCTTATGTGGATATTGACTCGAATAAATTGTAAAACAAAACAGGGGACAATCAGATAAATTTGAACCCTGACTGGCTATTAATTAATATTATCGATAACTCTATTAGGTGTGAAGATGGTATTTTCACCATGCTGTCTTCTTAACTTCTCGAGAGACATATGGAAACCCTTCCAGATGAAATGATGTGATGTCTGGTATTTGTTTCAAAAATATCTGGGGTTGAGGGAAAATGGGCAGGGATATAAATGAATTAGGACTGACCATGACGCAGTAACTGCTGAAGCTGGTAGGGGGTACACTGGGGTTCATTACATGATTCTATTTCCGTATGCTTGAAATTTTTAGTAATAAATAAAACATTAATAAGAAAATAAATGAGGTTTATTCTCATGGTTGACGTTTGAAAAAAAAATGTCAAGAAAACAACAGGGCTCTTACCTTTTCATTAACTGGAGAAAAATTCTTCTGGGGAGTCGGTACACAAAGGCATCGAGGACGACCTTGAGGTAATTCAGAGATATGTAGCCACTGTTGCAGGTGTCCCCTGCACTGAGCCCCTTTTCCACCTTCTCAAAGGACTTCAAAAGCTGAGAGGGGTTAGAAATAGAGCATTACATTCATGAACATCTACTAAATGGGGCTATCCAGCCATTTTATTTTTACCAAAATCCCTTCGCGTTTTCCTCTCCACAGTGATCAAAAAGGTTACTATGGCAGGTACTGAACTTCAAATGTTTAATTGATGAGTTCACTATAAAACACTGTTCCCCGTCACAGCCACTCAACTGACAAGGCAGGCAAGTTTCTCGGGGAAAAACAGCACACATAATAGATCTACCTCAAATCTCAGGGCTAAAAATACTTGGTGGATCTGCCAGTTTGATACATCTTCCTTAATATACTTCCAAGCCATCCCTACTGTGAGCGCACGCTATGTTTCGCCTGATTAAATCAGGCCAATCAAACAACCAAGCTGGCAGCAGTGTATTAAAAACTAGAAGCAGCTTTTACAGTAAAAAAGATTCATCTAAAGATCACATAAACATAGGATACACTGGACATTTCTTTAATCATTCTTTTTTTTTTTTTTTTCTTTTAATGGGAAATTACAAAGAACCTGGCTGAACGAGCTTTGCTTAGGGAACTCTGAAAGCGCTGCAGAGTAGGTTAACGACTGATTTTCACATGACTCATAAAAATACTGTGAAGACTGGTTTTACTTCTAAAGGTTTCCCTGCTGTTTGTTACTGAGTACTAACAATATTCTCCAATGTTTTCAACCCTCCCCACTTTCTTTGAATACAATGTTTCCTGGTTACTAGAGTAGGAACAAAATAACCACCAACTGGGTGTCAAAAGTGACTTAAAAAAAACAAAAAACAAAGGCAGCTGGAACGTGGAAATATATGTACAAGAGTCTCTACCCACTAAAGCAGTGAGAAGAGATTCATTTATTTTTCCTTAGTGTCCACAGGAATATTAGAAATCGAAGAAGAAAATCTTTAAAAATATTCAGAGAATCACAGGACCTAAGCTTCTTGGAAAACTGTATAAAATTAACCCCAAATGTGGCTAAATCTTCCCATTTGTCTTTCAGAAAAGTCAGATGCATTTGAGACCGTGCCCGGAGGAGGACACCCACGGAGGGCAGTCAGAGCCAGGCCCGGAGGAGGGTCTCTGCATATTTACGGTTGTTGTTGTGGGTAGTTGCTGTGGAGTTGATTCCAACTCATGGCAACCCCATGTGTGCAGAGTAGGGTTTTCCTCGCTGTGACCTTTTGGAATCAGATAGCCAGGCCTGTCTCCTGAGGTGACTCTGGGTGGGTTTGAACTTCCAACCTTTAGGCTAGTAGATGAGCCCTTAACTGTTTGTTTGCCCCACTCAGGGACTTCCGTGTATTTATTATATTAATGTAATTCATTTTTTTAATCTGGTCTCCAACAGGGTTTTTTGTTTTGTTTTCTCAAGACAGTGTTTCTGATACGACGAAGAGCTTTTAGACAAAGCTCAGGGAATAACGCAGGAGTATCCTTGTGACACGTATGACCTTTGAGGAATTGTCATTTACTGTTTACAAAGGAAGTACAAGCCTTTGTAAAAAAAAAAAAAAAAATGCAAGCAATTCAGAAAATATAAAAAAGGAAGTAAGATTCCTAGAAGTCTCATCATCCAGTTTTGTACGTAGTTTTTCAGAAATTGTCAACACGATCATATAAACATACAATTTTACAGAAATGGTATGATATTACACGTTCAGGTTTGACGAATTCTTTTTTTTCACTTAACAATATGTCATGGACATTTTTCTGTAAAAATTAGTATACATCTACATTATTCTTTTAAATGATACGTGGTATTCCATCATATTACTGACGGACAAGCAAAGAGTATGCCCCTTTCTCCATGTTTACACGTTGAGTTTTGATAACTGTTTCCCTGGCCCCCATTTAAATGACGCCCCTCTTGTTCCTTTTCTGTCAACAGTGTTCAAAAAATCCTGTATTTATCAGTGTGTTCACTTGCCTAACGTTTCTCTCCCTGATGTAAGCAACAATTGTGAGGATGGCACAGAAGCAGGCTGTTTTGTTTGTACATAGGGTCACTATGAGTCAGAACTAACTTGACGACACCAACAATTATTATCTAGAACAAAGCACAATTTTGTCATGCAGTCCCACTGCCGTCGAGTCAATTCCAACTCATAGCAACCCTCCAGGACAGAGTAGAACTGCCTCATAGGGTTCCCAAGGCTGTCATCTTTAAGGAAGCTGATCAACCACCTTCTTCCTGGGGAGCAGCTGACAGGTTCCAACTGCTAACTTTCAGTCAGCAGCCAAGTCAGCCGCACCACCAGGGCTCCTCTGATGCGCGTTAAATCTACTTAGATATGAAACGAAGGCAAAACAACTGGGGAAATTACGGTAACAGAACAGAATGTACATATTATAAACTCTGACTAAGAACAAAGATTAATCATTAAAGTTTCTGAAGGGAGGAGAGGTCGGAAGACACACGCAAGTGCCATCACTTTAATTGCACAGCAGAGAGCAAGCCCATACGTAATGCCTGTCATTGAGACATCCTTCACAAACACCATCATTTCTCCAGCCCTTAGTGGCTTTCTTAATCTCTTATCTGAAAGTCGTTTTTGGGACCTAATATCTCTAGTGGTAAAGAAATATTTACCCAAATTTCAGGGACGTCTTTAGTTTCACTTGAGGATAATAGAGTGGGGTTAAGAGCAAGAACGTAGGAGTTATACGGCTTGGGTTTAAACCTTGGCTCCAGGACTTCATTGCAGGGTAACCTTGGACAAGTCATTTAACCTCCTCGTGCCTCTGTTTCCTCATCTTAAAACTGACACAATAATAACGCCTAGCACCTGGAGTTGCTGTGAAGACTGAACCCATAAGGCACTTGGACGCTCCCGGCACACAGGAAGCCCCATAAAAGGGTCGTTATGAAGGTGATGAAGATGTTCCCTTTTCTTTTGGTAAATTCAAGAAAATGTAAATAAAATACGTTTTAGTAGAAAATATGCTGACTATATTCTATCTATGTATCCGTCCACCCTCGCAACCATGCTTCTATATGAATAAAGAGAGGCCTGAAATTATTCTTCACCCAACGTTACGTCTGCTTATTTCTGTGGATTTTGAATAATTTATTACTTTCTTCTTTGTACTTTTCAGAATTGCTTGCATTTTCTCATAATGGTCATGCATCTCTTTGTGCAAACAATTAAGCCTTTAACAACATCAACAGAAAACAAGTTTTACCAGTTCACCAAGAGCATATTAAGTGCTCACTTCTCTAAGACCCTCAGCAATATTTGCTTCTGTTAGTTCTTCCACACTGACATTTTTCTATTGGAAATGTTTCACCAATAATTTGTAAAAGTTCTATGTACGTTAGGAACCGTTATTATTTGTCGGCCATTTACGTTCCAAATATTTTGCCAAGTTTATTATTCGTTGACACAAAGTTTTACTGCACAAAATCTTTTTCTACATCAGGTGGTCACAGGTGTCAGTCTTTTTCTTTATGGCTTCTGGGCTTTAATTCATCCTTAAAAGAGTCTCAATTTCAAGACTTAAAATATTTGATCCACATTATTTATTTTTAAATTTAAATACTTGATGCATATAGAATTTATTTTTCTGTGAAGAGTAGAAGGTTACAAGTGTTTTTCCCAAGTGGCTGGCTAGCTAATTATCCCAATAAGAATTACTGAATAATCCACTCCCCGCTACCACCACACTTTATTAAAATGCCTCATAAAAAAACCCACTGCTGTCGCGTCAACTCCAACTCATGGTGACCCTACAGAACAGAGTAGAACTGCCCCACAGAGTTTCCAAGGAGCAGCTGGCAGATTCAAACTGCTGACCTCTTGGTTGGCAGCCGTAGCACTTAACCACTACGCCACCAGGGTTTCCAAAAAATGCCTCATAGTCTATGCTAAATTCACATATAAAGTTTGGTCCGTTATCTCAGCTATGACCGTGAATCAACCTGGATGGCTAGTGCTGCACCAGAAGAAGAAGGAGAGCCAGGAACAGGAGGAGGACGTGGGCTGTGTCGCTGACTGCCTCCAGGAACAACTGCCTCTTTTGCCTGAGACCAGAAGAATTGGATGGTGCCCAGCTAACATTACTGATTGTTTTGATCAAAGGTTCTATAGAGAATCCTGATCAAAGAGGGGGGAAATGCAGAGCAGAACTTCAAATTCTCACGGACTCCAGACTTTCCGGAGCCACTGATGTTGAATGAACCACCAAAACTATTGCCCTGAGATAATCTTTAAACCTTAAGCCTTTAACCAAAAACACCCCTGAAGTCTTCTTAAAACCAAACAATAGTTCAGCTTAACTAGTAGAGAATGTCTGCCTTGAGCACTGTGTTCTTTCAAGAACTAGCTACATGGGATCAAATTGACAACAGCAACTCAAAAGATTAGACAGGAACCGCAGGGGGCAGTGAGTTTATGTTAACGGGGGAGGAGCAACTCGGAAAAGGAGGGCGAGAATGGCTGTGCAACTTGAAGACTGCAATCAATGTCACTGAATTGTACATGTAGAAATTCCTGAATTGGTATATGTTCCGCTATGTATAGTCTCAACAACAACAAAAAATAAAATAAAATAAATTAAAAAAATAAAATAGTATAATTTCTTTATATAAGTTCTATATGTTTCTTAATAAACGTAGTATGTGAGTAGCACAAGGAGGGGCTTAACAATTAACTCATCATCACCATCACCATTATCAATGTACTGTTGTTATTAAGGAAACAAAGGAGGTATCTGGGTTTTAGGAGATGTTGTAGGACCAATGTCCAGACCTATTGGCTTCCCATTGCTGTCTACTTTGCTCCATCCACACTTTAGATTCTTACCTCTTGGCAAAAGGTCTTCTCAATTTCATCTATGGAGCAGTTTTTCCAGATATCTTCAGATAAATCAGAAATGGGCAAGTACTCCTTACTGGAATTTTTGGCTTGTTGATTCTTCCATGAGACCTCTATTAAAAGAAAATAGCCTTTACTACATTAACATTGCCAAAGGTACATTTAAATATTAAGTGTTTCCTTTTAATCCTCACCTGTCTCATAAAATTAAGACTTGAATACATGCAGAAAACTATGAACCATCTAATAAATGATACTGAAATAACTAGATGGCCATTTTGGAAAAAGTAAAATTAATTTCCTACTTGCTATCTTATTCTAGGAAAAATTCTAGACAGAGTGAATACATATTAAATAGAATAAAAGTAAAATAATAAAACCATAAAAGTAGAAGAAAATAAAGCTAATGTTACATGATACATAATCTTAGTGTGAGAAGGTCATTCCAAGGAAAACATTAAAGCCAGAAATTATTTAAATAATCAATACATCTGATAACATAGTTATTTAATTTTGGCTTGGTTAAAAAAAACACAACAGCAAAAGAAAAATGAGTAGGGAAAAACTATGGTTAATGTGTATATAAAATATACGTTAATTTTCATAATATGTGAGTAGTTCTTACAAATCAGTAAGATAAATATAAATATCCAATTTAAAAAAAGCTCCAGTCATAAACAGGTAATTCACACAAAAAGAACTAGAAAAATTCAATAATGTAGAAAAAGCTGCTCAAACTCATTGGTAATTTAAAAAGTCCCATTACAACAAGTTAGCATTTTTCACTTGTCAAGTAGGCAAGGATTAAAGAAAACGGTAAGAGCTAGCTCTGCTCGTGTATAGAGAACCTGGTACTTGAATACTCTTAAATGCCCTTCTAAAACCTTACACTAATGGAATAATAGGACCACTCAACAAATGCATATGGAGAAGGATATTTTATCTGCTGCAAAAGACCTCTTTAAAGTGTTGAAAAGCAAAGATGTCACCTTGAGGATTCAGTTACGCCCAAACCATGGTATTTTCAATCACCTCACATGTATGCGAAAGCTGGGCAATGAATAAGGAAGACTGAAGAAGAACTGGTGCCTCTGAATTGTGGTGTTGGCAAAGAATATGGGGTATACCATGGACGGCCAGAAGAACGAGCAAATGTGTCTTGGAAGAAGTACAGCCAGAATGGTCCTCAGAAGCGAGGATGGCGAGACTTCATCTCATGTTCTTTGGACGTGTTATCAGGAGGGATCCGTCCCTGGAGAAGGACTTCATACTTGGTAAAGCAGCAGGTCAGCGAAAAAGAGAAAGACCCTCAACAAGATAGACTGACACAGTGGCTGTAACACTGGGCTCAAACATAGCAAAGATTGCGAGGATGGCACAGGACGGGGCAGTGTTTTGTTCTGTTGTACACAGGGTCTCTGTGAGTCGGAAATGACTGGACAGCACCTAACAACAAGGATATTTTCTGCATTGTTTATAAGACAAAAAAAATTAAAACGATCTAAATGTCCATTAATAGAGAGTTGGTTTTATAAACTGTGGTTCATCCAACCTATGAAATACAACACAGACATTAAAAACGAACACACAAGTCTAAATTTATGGACGTGGAAAATTTTTCCCTGATATATATTGTTTTGTGATTGAAAGAAAGGTTGACAAGCATAATTCAATTTTCATTTTAACACTTATTTTGTGTATTTGCCTGTCCATCCACCCATCCATTCATCCATCCATGTATCAGAAATAATATTTAGGCGGAGAATACACCAAAACGAATACTTTGGTAGGATTCAGGTGGTAGGATTGCAGGGAATTGTTATTTTGTGCTCTTGTGTTCCCTGGCTTTTTTGCAACAAGCATGTGTTACTTCACAATAAAAGAGAATAAAATATATCTAAAATATAGCTATTTTCTTTCCCTAAGTTGAAGGCAAAGAATCACAAATGGTTTCCCAGATTTATTTCCTAAAATATCTGCAAATAAGCTTCAGCCAATTTAAGGACACTTATAACTACTCAGCTGCAGTTAACAAACTGTCAGTCATCTGGAATTCCATTTTGCTATCTCAAAAAAAAAAAAAGTCTTTCCTAGTGGATCCTTCTGGGCTACATAAAAAACACAAAGCCAGTCCTTTAGAACTAGGTCTAGATTCTATGGCCTGGGTCAGCTGAGCATTTGAAATATGGAAACTTAGGACATACAACGTGCAAGGGGCTCCAGGAATGATGTAACGGAATCTCATTGAAAGATGAGGAAGCAAAGCCACAGGACCAGGATCTGACTGGGTCGAGCACACAGAGGTCTCCAGTCCGGGCTTTCTGTGCTTTGTCCTATACTCACCCCACTCTGGGAAACCGGTACTCTAAGGACGATTCACAGGAACCCATACAGACCACATGTTTACGGAAACCCATCTGTGTCCTGTTCAAACAACCAGCCAGGGTCTGGAGGATGGAGGGGTGGTAAGGCATGAGGCCTGTCCTCAGGGCACTCACAGTCCAGGAACTCGTGTGCATAGAGTTGTTACAACAGGCTGACTATTGTTGTTGTTGTGTGCCTTTGAGGAGATTCCAGCTCATAGCAAGCCCATGTGACAGAGTAGAACTGCCCCCATAGGGCTTCCAAGGCTGTAATCTTTATGGGAGCAGATTGTCAGATCTTTCTCCAGTGGCACCACTGGGCAGGTTAGCAGCCAAGCGCTTAACCACTGCACCACCAGGGCTAAGGAACTCAATTATAGTCTCTTCTATGACTCCCATCAGTCATACCAGGTTCCATTCTTCAGTGCAGCTTACTAATTCCTGCCACTTTCTGTTTATCCCAAAATTTCCTTTTTAGTATCCAAACCTTACGGGCACTTACGTATGTCATGACTGTAGAAAAGGAAATTTGTTCCTGGGTATCATTGCTTCGTGTGCCCAAAGAGGTGGTGCTTTTCACAAGCAAGAGGATGATGGTTCATTAAGAACACAAACGTAGCAAAAACATGCCAAATAAATAGAAAATATGTATTGTTTGATACATAAAAAAATAAAAAATAATGGGTTGCTGCTAATGTGTGAAATAGAGACTCCCTAGCAGAGGTAAGAACAGCATCAACCCTATAAATGTTGTTGTTGTTGCTAGTTCCTAACCCAACAATAGAGACTCCCTAGCAGAGGTAAGAACAGCATCAACCCTGTAAATGTTGTTGTTGTTGCTAGTTCCTAACCCAACAATCCCAACTCGTGGCAACTGGGGTTCTGCACAGAGTGGAACTGCTCCATAGGATTTTCAAGGCTGCGACCTTCGGAAGCAGATCGCCAGGCTTGATTTCCGAGGCACCTCTGGGTGCGTTCGAACTGCCAACCTTTCAGCTAGTAGTTGAGCATTTGACCATTTGCACCACCCAGGGGCTCCTCAAAACTATAAATAGCTCTTGATAATTCGTCCTTACACAGCACGTTTCCCCCCAAAAAACAGTGTATGTTAGCAAATTTTACCCTTAACATTCATAATTGCTAAATAATAGAACAGCCAGGAGTTCATATTCAAGAGAGCAATGTATACAAAGAAAGATGTGGAACCGTGTGCTTAATTATGAAAGTGAAATTTTCTGAATGCAAATAGGTGAAATATATCTTTAAACGATTACTCTCTTGAGATTATCTTCCAAAAATGTTAAAATCGTGTAGAAAACAAATATTGCCAAAACATGATTAGGTTAAAATTTCATTCTAGAAAAATTGGAAGCATTGTAGAATTTACTTATCTGTTGAGCTTCAGGGAAACCCTGGTGCTATAGTGGTTAAGTGCTACGGCTGCTGACCAAAGGGTCGGCAGTTCAAATCCACCAGGCGCTCCTTGGAAACTCTATGGGGCAGTTCTACTCTGTCCTGTAGGGTTGCTATGAGTCGGATTCGACTCGACGGCACTGGGTTTGGTTTGGGTCTGGTTGAGCTTCAAGGCTAGAGTGCCAAGGAGAACATTTCTCAGTGTGGGATCCTTTGAAATAGGTCAAAGGTTAGGAACTGATTCTGGAAGCAGACTGCCTGGATTTGATAACTGGCCCTGCCACTTCCTCGCTGTGCAACCTTGGGCTTCGTTGCCCCATCTGTGAAAGAGATGGAAAATGGTGTCTATGCCACAGTGCCATACGTGGGTGAGACAGGGCCGTGAGCACGCTGTGCGTGTCTGGCCGTACGTGGGTGAGACGGGGCCGTGAGCACGCTGCGCGCGTCTGGCCGTACGTGGGTGAGACGGGGCCGTGAGCACGCTGCGCGTGTCTGGCACTCAGCAGACAACATATATTAGCTACATGGTGTTGCTGCTGTGTTGTCAGTTGCCACTGTGTTGATTCTGACTCATGGTGACCTGTGTGCAGAGTAGAACTGCTGCATAGGGTTTTCAAGGCTGTGACTCTTTGGAAGCAGACTGCCAGGCCTTTCTTCTGAGGCTCTACTGGGTGGGTTCGAACTGCCAACCTGGAGGCCAGTAGGCGAGTGCTTAACCCTTTGTGCCACCCAGCTGCTTTACTGAGCAATAATTTTAAAACCACAGGAGACAAGGTAGAACAATATCAATCAGACTTAGAAAAACTCAGAAATTAAATGACAGAAGTCAAGGACAAATTTTTAAAAAAAGGTTCATTTCAGACATGAAAACTAAACGTAAGCAGGAAAACCCGCTGCCATCAAGTCCGACTCCTAGTGACCCTAGAGGACAGAGTAGAACTGCTGCATATGGTGGATTTGAACTGCCGACCTTTTGGTTTGCAGCCACAGCACTTAACCACTACGCCACCAGGGCTCTGAAACATAAGCAAGACTGAGACATTTTATCCTATGATAAAGGTTCCTACTCCTGATGTGGCAATCCTGGGGACACTGGGTCAGTAAGCTAAGAAGGCCCACTTCCTATAGACTTAAGCAGAAAGAAATTAGAAGGTAAATCAAAGCCAAAATGATCTTTGTACTGCTCCCCATAGTGTCCCTTTCTTCTTTGTTTGGTTGATACCCAGGGACCTGTCTGGGTTCCTTGGCTTTTCCCAAAACGAGTTAGTAAGGTGGCAACCCACATGGTTCAAATAAAATGGTTTCCATCACGATCCAACCCAGAAAGGACACGCTGATACCATGAGATTTGCATTTGGGGCTGGGGATTTGGCACTAATGGGGTGGAGATGGAGAAAATGAGCAGTTGGCATCGGCAGTTAGTCCATCCTTTACCCCCTACAGCCCAGCAGCCAAGCCTCTGTTTTGATGACCTCCGTGTTAAAACCATTAATATGTTTCAACTACTTTATCTTCTACAGCTTTAACTTAGGACGTCCACAAAAAGGCTTTACCTTCCAACTGAAGGATCTGGATTTCAATTATTAGAGTCATGGAAGAAGTGTTCAATAGGCAAACAGTGCTGAATAAGATTTTATCTTCAGAAGGTCTCTATGACTGGGGTATAGAGAACACACTGGAACCGGCCCACCAGGTAGGCTCTGGCACCAGTTAGGAGGCGGCAGTGAGAACCTGAGCTAATGCTGCAGGCACAGGAATACACAGAAGGATGACGAGATTTATATCCCATCCTTAATCCCATCAAAGATGCCCTCCATTGTGAGATATCTCATTACCTTATGTATCACCGATTAAAAAAGCCTGCTGCCAATTATTGGTAACAATGCAAAAAAAGAAAAATGAGGTTTTCGTGGTGAATTGAAACTATGTTATAGAACTTAACCTCTCACAATACCTACCTATTGAAATAACTAAAAAAGAAAAAAAATGAGCACAAAAATTGTCAGCATAAGCTAAAGCAAAAAACTTTTCATATGGGCAGCTGGAAAGTTTTGCCTCCAATTATGGTGAAGTAGCCCAGACTGAACCAACCCTTCTAGCAGGTGACAATTACAAACCCTGGCCAAAATATAAACCAAAAACGATCTCAATGCACCGGTAGCCCACTGCCATCATAGTGACCCTACAGGACAGAGTAGAACTGCCCCGTAGGGTTTCCTAGGCTGTAAATCTTTACAGAAGCAGGCTACCTATCCTTCTCCTGCACCTGAGAGTAACTGAAAGCAGACATAAATGGGAGGGGAGTTGACACTTGGAAAAATGGAATAGTGCTTTTCGTTGTATGGCTTTTTGCCTGAGGGCAAACTCCAGCTAAAATCAATGTCTTAGGAGCTTCAGGGATCAGAAAACAGAGTTGAGGACTAGAACAGCAGCTGGAAAGTCAGGAGGGAAAGTCCAAAAAGAAGAGAGGTATAGAAGGTGTGATGGCTAAGATTGTGTGTCAACTTGGCTGGGCCGTGATTCTCAGTGTTTATATGTGATCACTCCCATGATTGAATCTGCTGTGTGTAGCCAATCAGTCGAAAGGGAGTTTCCTTGGGGGTGTGGCCTGCATCCAAACATAAGCAGACATTCTGGCTTTTTTGCTCTCTCTGGATCCTGCACTGCCTCCCGTTCGTCTGACCTCTGGCTCTTGGGACTTGAGCTCCAGCTTATCTGCAGACCTTGGGATTCCTCGATCTTCAGAGCCTGAGAGTGGAAGCCCTGCTCTCTGACCTACCAATCCTGGGTTCGCCAGCCCCTGCAGCTACATGAATCAAGAGAAGCCTCTATCCTGATCCACGGACTTCGGACATTCCAGCCTCTACAACTCCATGAGCCTTTTCCTTGATATAAATCTCTCTCTATATATATTTATGTACTGGTTTTACTTCTCTAGAGAACCCAGCCCAAGACAGACGGGTAACTCCAAAGTCTGTGAATAAACTCTTCCAAAATCTCTGGCTAGCCCCTAAACTACAGATTTGTGGAGCAGACACAAGTTCAGCAGATAAGGCCAAAAGAGTAAAACAAATATTTCAGGTGTTACCCCACTGACAGAAGACAAAGATTAGAATTTGAGTGAAGCCAAGTAAACTGGCTGCTAAAACAAAAACTTGATATTCTTCAGAGGAACATAACAGAATCCACTGTCACTACAATGTAAAATTTACTATAAACCCAAAAACCCAAACCAGTTGCCATGAGTCAACTCCAACTCACGGATACCTCATGTGTGTCAGGGTAGAACTCTGCTACGTCTGGTTTCCAATGGCTAAGCTTTTATAAATCGACTTCCAGGCCTTCTTCCGAGGTGCCTCTGGGCAGATTCAAATCTCCAATCTTTCAGTTAGTAGCTGAGCATGTTAACCATTTGCGCCACCCAGGGACTCCTAAAATTTACTATGTTGATCTTGTTAGCTGCCATCAAGTCAGCCCCCAACTCATAACAACGCTACGTACAACAGGACTGGACCATTGTATTCCATAGGGCTTCCATTGACTGATTTTTCCTCCTAGTCTGTCTTAGTCTGGAAGTGCTACTGAAACGTGGTCAGTATCACAGCAACACACAACCCTCCACTAACAGACAGGCGGTGGCTGCACTTGAGGTACACTGTTCAGGAATCAAACACAAGTCTCCCACACGAAAAGCGAGAATTCTACCACTGAACTACCACTGCCCCCAAAATTTAATATACCCAGATAAATCCAAAATTACTAGACATAAAAGAACACCCCACAAAAAACTGTGATTTGTCTGCAAGAAAAAAAGATAGTAAAGACCAAACCCCAAAATGTCCTAGATGTTGGAATTAGCAGACAAATTTTGAAGCAACTACTATAACAGTGTTTGAGAATGTAAAGAAAAATATTCTCCTAATGAATGAGTAGATAGCAATCTCAGTGGAACAATAAATGGCGTAAAAAAAAAAAAAGAACCGTTTGGAAATAATAGAACTGAAAAATACAATACTGAACTAATACATATACACACATATGTCTTAAATTGAATTATCAGCAAATTGGAGAAGACAGATAAAAAGATCAACAAAAAGCATCCCACATGAAAAAGAGAGACCAAAAAAAAAAAGGTGGCGGGGGGATTATCAGAGCTTCAGTGACCTGTGGGACAATTTCACAAAGATTGATATATATGTAACCAAGGGAAAAAAAAAAACCATTGCCATCGAGTCGATTCCAACTCATTACAACTCTATAGCATGGAATAGAAATGACCCATAGGGTTTCCAAGGAGTGGCTGGTAAATTGAACTGCCAAACTTTTGGTTGACACCCAAGCTCTTAAACACTCAGCCACCAGAAATTAGTTTAAAAAAAAAAAAAAAGACAGGAAAAAATTTTGAGTAAATAATTATGGAAATTTTCCCAAATTTTATTGAAGACATGAATTTAGAGATTCCAAAAAGTTCAGAAACCCTAAATACAAAGAAAAGGATATGTCAGTAGTCAAACTACTGAAAACCAAAGATTAAATAAACATCTGTAAAAGCAGTTGGGGAAAAAAATGACCCATTATAGGGAACAAAGAAACAAATGACAGATGGCTTCTTAAAATGCTGAAAGAAAAAATGTCAATCTAACATTTCTATACTCAACAAAAATATCCTTCATCAATGAGAGTTGGATAAAGACATTTTCCAGTTAAACAACAACAAGAGAACCCAATGGTGTAAGACCTGCACTTCAAGAAATGATAAAAGAAGTTATTCAAATTGAGTGAAAATAATGCCATAGGGAAACACAGATCTTCAGGAAGGGATGAAAAGCACAAGAAACGGTAAATATGGAAACAGTAAATACAAAAAAGCTTTTTTTATTTAAAGAAACATAAGACTGTTTAAAGTTTTTTTTAAGACTGTTTAAAGTAAAGATTATAACACACTATTCTGGGGTTTATAACATATATAGAAGTAATACACATGAGAACTATAACTAAGGATGGAGTGAGGAGGAATAGAACTATACTCAGAAGCAAGGTTCTTTTATTTTATATAAAGTGTCACAATATCAATTCCAAGTAAACTATAAAAACTCAAGGATGTCATCAAAATTTTTAAAATTTACTCTGCAAAAGCTCTATAAAGCTGGCATAACTGGATATCCACTTAAATAAAAAAAAAAAAAAAGACTCATACCTCACACTATGCACAAAAACTAACCCCAAATGGATCAAAGACCTAAATATAAAATCTAAAACAATAAAGATCATGGAAGAAAAAACAGGGACAATGTTAGGAGTCCCAACATACCACATAAACAGAACACGAACCATAACCAACAATGCACAAACACCAGAAGAGAAACTAGATAACCGGGAGCTTCTAAAAATCAAACATACGTTCATCAAGAGACTTCAAAAGAGTAAAAAGACAACCTACAGATTGGGAAAAAAATTTTGGCTATGACAACAGTTTAATCTACAAGGTACTGCAAAACCTCAAGAACAAAAAAACATATAACCCAATTAAAAAATGGGCAAAGGATATGGACAGGCATTTCACTAAAGAGGACATTCAGGTAGCTAACAGATACATGAGAAAATGCTCACGATCATTAGCTATTAGAGAAATGCAAATCAAAACTACAATGAGATATCATCCCATCCCAACAAGGCTGGCATTAATCCAAAAAACACAAAGTAATATATGTTGGAGAGGTTGTGGACACACTGGACACTGATGCACTGTTGATGGGAATGTAAAATGGTACAACCACTTTGGAAATCGATTTGGTGCTTTCTTAAAAACACTAGAAATAGAAGTACCATACGACCCAACAATCCCACTCCCTGGAATATATCCTAGAGAAATAGGAGCCATCACACAAATAGATATATGCATACCCATGTTCATTGCAGCACTGTTCACAGTAGCAAAAACATGGAAACAACCTATGTGCCCATCATGGGCGAATGGATAAACAAATTACGGTACATACACACAATGGAATACTATGCAATGATAAAGAAAACAATGAATCCTTGAAACATCTCATAACATGGATGAATCTGGAGGGCATTATGCTCAGTGAAATTAGTCACAAAAGAACAAATATTACAAGAGACTACTATTATAAGAACTCAAAAGGTTTAAACACAGAAGAAAACATTCTTTGATGGTTACAAGGGTGGGGAGGGAAGGAGAGGGGTATTCAGTAACTAGGTAGTAGACAAGAATCATCTTAAGTGAAGGGAAGGACAACACACGATACAGGAGAAGTCAGTACAACTGGACTAAACCAAAAGCTAGAAGTTCCCTGAATACAACCAAACACTTCAAGGGACAGGGTAGCTGGAGCTGGGGTCTGGGGACCACGGTTTCAAGGGACATCTAGGTCAACTGGTATAACAAAGTTTATTAAGAAAATATTCTGCATCCCTCTTTGGTGAGTGGCGTCTGGGGTCTTAAAAGCTTGCGAGTGGCCATCTAAGAAACATCAATTAGTCCCAACCCACTTTGAGCAAAGGAGAATGAAGAACACCAAAAACACAAGGAAAATATTAGCCCAAGAGACCAAATGGCCACATAAACCAGAAACTTCATCAGCTCGAGACCAGAAGAACTAGATGGTGCCTGGCTACCAATGACCGCCCTGACAGGGAACACAACAGAGAAGGAGCGGGAGAAAAGTTTGGAACAGAACTCAAATTCATATAAAAAGAAAAATCTTAATGGTTTGACTGAGACTGGAGGAACCCCCGAAGTCATGGTCCTAGGACACTATAGCCGAGAACTAAAACTATTCCCAAAGCCCACTCTTCAGACAAAGATTAGACTGGCCTATAAAACATAAAATAATACTCATGAAGAGTGTGCCTCTCAGTTCAAGCAGATACACGAGACCAAATGGGCAGCTCCTGTCCAGAGGCAGGATGAGAAGGCAGGAAGAGACAGAAGCTAGCTGGATGGAACAGGAGGCCCAGGGTGGGAAGGGGGAGTGTGCTGTCACACTGTAGGGACTGCAACTAGTGTCACATGACAATATGTGTATAAAATTTTGTATGAAAGATTAACTTGAGCTGTAAACTCTCACCTAAAGTACAACAACAACAAAAAAAGACTATAAGGAAGATGAAAAGACAAGCTACAGACTGGGATAAAACATTTGCAAACCACTTATTTGGCAAAGGTCTCATATCTGCAATATATAAAGCACTCTCTAAACTCAACAGTAAAAAAAAAAAATCCAATTAGAAGGTAGGCAAAATACATGAAGAGACATTTCACCAAAGAGGACATACAGATGGCAAACAAGCACATGAAAGAAGTTCAACATAACTAGCCGTTAGGGAAATGAAAATTAACCACAATGAGATATCATCACATACTTATCAAAAGGCTAAAATCAAAACCACTGACAATAGCAAATGCTGGTAAGGATACGGAGAAACTGGGTAACTCATACAAGGCTGGTGGGAATGTGAAATAGTTCGGCAGTTTAGTAAAAAAAACTCAACACACACTCACCACATTGACCAGCAATAGCAATGCTGGGCATTTATCCCAAAAATCAAACCAAACCTGTTGTAGTCGTGTCGATTCCAACTCGTAGCAACCCTACAGGACAGTGTAGAACTGCCCCATAGAGTTTCCGAGGAGTGCCTGGTGGAGTCACACAGCTGACCTTTTGGTTAGCAGCCGTGGCACTTAAACCACCACGCCACCGGGGTTTCTGCATTTATCCCAGGAAATGAAATGTTGCGTCTACACGAAAACCTGTACCCTGATGTTCAGGACACCTTTATTAGTAATAGCCAAAAACAAGAAACAACCATAATGTCCTTCAACAGGCAAATGGCTAAACAAACTGTTGTACATCAATTCCATGGAATACTACTCAGTAACAGAAATAAATGAACTATTAATACATGCAACAATTTGGGTGGATCTCAAGGGCATTATGATGAGTGGAAAAAAGCCATTCCCAAAAGGTGCTGTATAGTTCCATTTATATAACATCTCTCAAAATGAGAAAATTATAGGGATGGAGAGCCGCTTAGCGGTTGCCAAGGGCTAGGAATGGTGTGGGAGGGGGCAGAGGGTGGGACTCTAAAGGAGCAACAGGGAAGAGCTCTGCAGTGATGGACCAGTTCTGTGCCTTGAAGGCAGTGGTAACGACACAAACCTACACATAGAATAAAATGGCACAGATCTATAGACACAATTATACCCACATCAATTTCCTGGCTTTGATATTGTACTACGGTTATTTAAGATGTAACATTGGGTAAAACTGGGTGAAAGGTACACCCACTGAAACTCAACACTGCTGAGGAAAGAATCGGTCAACTTTCAGATACGTCTGTAGGAAAGAGTCAAGCTAAAATCCAAGGAGAACGAAAGAGAAAACGAAACAGAACAGCCATTAAGAGTAGTGGGACAGTATGAGACATTCTAATCTAGGTGTAACTGGGGTCTCAGAGGAGAGAAGGGACAGAGCAGGGCAGAAGAAATATCTGAAGAAACAATAGCTAAGATTTTTTCAAAAGTACTGACAGGCAGGAAACTACAGATACAGAAACTGAGAGAACAACAAGCCAGATAACCACCAAACCACCGGCCGCCATCAAGCCAGCCCCAGCTCACGGCGGCCTCGCGGCGTCAGGACAGGGCCGGGCCCTGCAGGGTCTTCGATGGCCGACTTTCCGGAAGCAGATCGCCAGGTCTTTCTTCTGAGGCCCCTCTGGGTGGACTTGAACCTCTAACCTTTCAGTTAACAGCCAAGCACATTAACAGCTTATAGCACCCAGAAGCTCCAAGATATATTCCCCAGAAAAATAAACACCTAGTCACACCATATTCAAACTGCTGAGAGCAAAAGGGGAAAACAAATCTTGAAGGCAGCCAAGAGGGAAAAAAGCCACATGACATACAGAGGAACAAAGGCGGAGTTACAGCAGACTTCTCATCAGAAACCAGGCAAACAGGAAGACAAGGAAGTGGCATCTTTAAAGTGCTGAAAGAAAAAAGGACCAACTCAGGCGTCTTTACCCAATAAAAGCATCTTTCAAAATGAAGGAGAAATAAAGGCATACTCAGACAAACAAAACCGAGGACATTTTTGCCAAGAGGCCAACTCTACCATAAACATTAAAGGAAGCTCTTTAGGCAGCAGCAACACCCCAGACAGAAACTTGGATCTACCAAAGTAATGACCAGCCCACAAAACGGAATAAATGAAAATAAAAGAAAATCCACTTGTAGTTCTTGTTTTTAACTGCTTTAAAAGATGACTGACTACAGAAAACCTGTGACAACGTACTGTTCACAGCATACGTGAAAATACCACGCGTGACAGCAATAGAACAAGGCGCGGGAGTGAAGACCTGGGTGCAGGCTATCATGCAGCCCTTACACGCACGTCGCATGGGTGTAAAATTACCTGAAGGCACAGTGAAACCTGTGAGACCTGGAACTCAGGAAGACTGCCTTGTTTTTCCAAGTCTCCCAAGCTTTCTGCCTTTGACAGGGTACAGTCTTACCACTTTCCTATCGCTCCTTTCAGTGGGAAATATTTGTGTTTTCCTTCTGCGATAGGTTTCCACTTTACACAGGTTCCAACTTTCACAGGTTTGACAGCATATAAACTTATTTCAGATCAAAATATTCTACAACCAGATCCAATCAATCTCTACCACCTGATCTCCCACTTGGGCTCAGTGTGCCGCCGCGTTTCAGCCCAGCCCAGTCCTCTCAACTGGCCCTCAGGCTGGACTGCTCCCAACTCCCTCAGTATTTGTCACATCTGTCCTCAAACTCTGGTCCTGCAAAGTGCTTCCCGTTCTTAACTGGACCTGGTCTCTTCCTTCCGTGAACGCCCCATGACAGTTTGTTCTACGTAGTTTTGCTCTGGAGCCGAACATTTCAAATCAACTACACCACCTTTTGGCAATTTGCTTTGCTTCCCAGATTCCAAGTTTTCTCATCAAGGAAATAGGATGATACCAGCCTCACAAAGTTGGTGAGAGAAATCAAGGTTTATAAAGTTTCTGCACAGACACAATAAATAGATGCTTCTTGTTATTATTCCTTAGTATTTTGTGTTTTACCCGCCCTATTTAAACACAGGGTCCCTATGAGTCAGAAATGACTCAATGGCACAAAACAATAACGACACACTTAAATATACACCACACACTTCTTAAAGATAAGGTGAGTACTTTACGTGGCTTTGTACTCAATTAACAGCCTAGTCATACGGGGACTTGCACGTGAACTTACAAAATCCAAGAGACGAAGCGGTCTTTGGAAGATCAGCTTGTCTAGTGCTTCCCAAAACTCACGAGCCGCTGCTGCCGAATCAGCCCCGACTCATGGCAAACCCTGCTCTGTAGGGTTTTCTTGGCTGTGATCTTTACGGAAGCAGACAGCCAGGCCTTTCTTCTGCAGCACCACTGGCTGGGTTCACACAGCCAATTTTTAGATTCGTAGTAGAGGGCAAACCATTTGCATCACCCAGGGACCTGTTCCCAAAATTTAGGATGTTTTAAAACGCAAAGTCCAGAAGGCTGCTCTGAGGAACGCTGATGAGTGCGACTGGGCTGAGATCTGAGAATCCATCATTTTGAAACTTGCTAGCAGGGCAGATCTGAGGATCATAGAAGCTGTTCAGTGAACGACTTAAGTTGAAACCAAACAATGACCACCCATCTTAAAGGAGCCAGCGACAGGGGTAAACCCCTGAGGCAAGAGACCACTCAGTCCGAGTCCTGGTTATGGCAAGGACACCACCACAGGCCAGGAGGGGAAGGCCTCTGCTTTCATTACTCATACATTCCCTACAAAGAACGGAATCCTTGTTCACGCCAAAACTATCCAGTGACCAACTCTGGGCAATTCCTTAATGAGTCTGTGATGAAGGCTACCAGCACAGGGAAAATTTTTCCTTGAAAGCCTGGAATTACTCAATTATTTGCCCTTTTATATTAAGATTTTTCCTATCAGTAAAGGAACGCATGTTCATTATCAAAATTTTCTGAAAATGCAGAAGTGGCAGAAAGAAGAGCAAAACAACACCCAGAGACCTAACACTTAAAGGCACCCTAAGTATTCTGGAATATTTCTTTTCAGTCATTTATGGATAGCTCCTGAGTAGTTTCAGGTTACCAGGAACACTGTGGAAATCATGGTTAGTGGCTACACTATGTGGCTACACCCTGAGGCACTCCACCTTTTCCTATTTTTAGACATTGATGCTGTTCTTAGAAACAGTGATACCACGGCTATCTTTGTGGATACTTGGTTTTCCATATTTGAAAGTATTTCCTCAGGACACAGTCATAGAAGAGGGATTACCAGGTCAAAGAATATTGAAACCTTCATCTACAACACTTTAAAAATACTTACCTTGATTTCCCATAAAATGTCTAAGGTTCATGTCATTATTTACGCTGAGGCTCTTCAAAAAAACATTATAATTCACTTTATTTTTATCAATGTTGTAGTGCCTTGAAAACCTAAAACAGAAATTATCTTTAGTACTCAGAAATCACGACCTGTCAACTATAAAAGGAAGCAAGGTTGTTACTGAGGCAGCCTTTACACGGAGTGCCTGCGTGGTGCAAGCGGTGTGAGTCACCCAGAGGCGGCTCAGAAGAAAGGCCTGGCAATCTATTTCCAAAAAATCAGCCACTGAAAAAACTAGGGAGCACGGCTCTGCTCTGACACACATGGGGTCGGCATGAGTCAGAAAAGGCACCGCAGTAACTGGTTTTCCCTTTACACCGGGGTTGTCTTTCATTTTAACGTCAGTTTTAGCTGCAGCAGGAATTAAAAAGTAAACCTGGGAAGTGTCACTATAAGATCAAAAAACGATGCAGATACTTGGAAGGGGATTACTCGGCCTAAAGGTGGAAAAAGAAAAACATAGATTACCAGACAGAAACATCTCAGGACCGGCTTAGGGGAAGGCCCTCCGCAACCCCTCAGGGATACCTTCTGTGGGGGCCTGGAGGGGACAGGGCAGGACTCCCCTCAGAGAGCAGAGGCAGGCCCCACTGTCCTCCAGTAATCCAGGAAATGGATCCACGCCAGGAGTCAGTCAGCAACCTTTTCCAAACCAGAAAAACCCAGAGCCGTCGGGGGGGAGGATGCAGGCCATTGTCTTGCTCAAGCACGTGGCGCTGCTGGAGAGAAACTGAGGCCCGTGCGTGGCCGACGGTTTCAGTGAACGGCGGAGGGGGCAAAGCTTTCCTTGAAGCATTCTATGACTTTTATGCATAAAAATGAGTCCCGGAAACACTTCAGTACTGTCTAACCCGAAAACAAATTCAGATATTCTTTCTAAAGGTAGGGGGAGGATCTCCCAGCCCTGGGGGAGGGGAGGAGGGGCGTTGCAGGGGGCCAAGGGCCTGGTCTGGGGTCCGCCCAAGGGTACCCTGCTCCTGTCGTGCTCATCGCCCTCGGCCTCCCGGGCCTCAGGGTGCAGCCGACATCCCCACGGCGGCTTCCACGTAGCTCTGCGCCCACACAGGTCAGTGGCTTCCAGGTCAGTGCCTGACCAGCGCCGCATGGTGGTGGCTGCCTGGGAGGCCTTGGCCAAGTCCAAGTCCAGTCCAGGTCCAAGTCCAAGTTCAGGCCTGCACACTCTGCCCCGAGGGGTTGGCTCCTGGGGGCTCCACGCCACCCCTCACCACGAACCCATGTTGTTCCCACGTAGTCGGGGCTGGGGGTGAAGAGGGGGCTTCTCCCCCAGATGACCCAGACTCAAGTGTGCCATTAAAAGGGGAGTCGGGCCCCCGGCCCCCACCCCACACATACAAAGTGAAGATGAACAGGATGTTTGGTATTTTGAGTTTTGTTTTGTTTGCTTTTTAAAGCTCCGTTCTCTATTATTCATATCTGTCACTTGATAAATGGCTTTCTGGATGATTTCTGCATTATTACATTTATAATAAATTGACAGTTCCTGAATGTTTGGTTATATTATCTCCATATGTGTTGGTTTCTATAATTATCTAATTTCATGCTGCTTTCTAAAAATTTAGTCATTATCATTTAAAGTATTTGTTATTTTTCTGTTTTCCAAATTTAACAAAGAGTATGCCACATATTCGTCTCTGCGCATACCTCGTGTTCCACTCTGAAGAATCCTGCCTGTTGTTCTAATGAGAAAAATTGTCTTGAGATCTATTACACTGCCAGATGTTACCAGTGAAGCTCCCCAACAGCTCATCCTTCGTGCACAGTCTACCGTGTGAAAATAAGCCTGTAAGCTCCAGAACCCAGAGGGTGGCATCTACCCTATGTGAGCTCCTATTGTAGAGAAGGTATGAGCTAGTCTGCTGCTCCAGGGAAATGTCAGGGTCCTGATGAAGGCCCTATCTCCAGCCTTCCAGAATCCTATGGAAATTCAGCATTCCTTAAAACCTCATTTGCTCCTGAGAGAATCCAGGCCTTTCCTGACACCTCCCCCATCCACATCCACAACAGCCGCACGGCATTCCTGGAGGACACAGAGAAGTCCACGGTAGCGTTTCCTGCACATGAAACTTCAAAAACAAAAGCCTCAGGGCTGCACAAGAAGGCAGGACCTCAAAAGGCTTTTCTAGAAGCCGAGCAGCAGCAGAGACAGGACCGTTCCTAAGAGACAACCAGCCGGGCCTTCTTCTGGGAACCTGAGCTTGGGCAGGAGGTCACGGAGGTCACCAGTCAGCAGAAACGTGGCGGGGGGGGGGGACACTGGGGACGGGCGACGACCCCACCGTTGATGGCCCCTGAAGCCTCTCCAGCACCACCCCTCTGCCTGCAGATTCCTTCATCCGCTCAGGCAGCAGGCTGACCGTCAGTGGTTTATTGGTTGGTTGGTTGGTTTTTTGAGGCTGCTCATTAATTATTTTACCTGGATTCAAACACTTCTGGCCCCAAACAGTGAAGGGGAGGATGGAGTGAGAAGGGAAAGAAAAAGCAAAACCTGATGGGTCCCGGGGTAGACTTGAGTGGTAATTTTATCTCTGGCCTCTGGTTTACATAGCCTGGCAGGTATTCTGCAGCCTGAAAAGAAGAGCTTATCAAAGACTAAAGGGCAGGCAGGGAATCTTTACAACGATGATACAGTCACCCTGAAACACGCACCTCCTATGTGCCAAACACACAGCAGGCATACTACGTACATCACAGCGACCCTCAACAGCAGCCCTGCAAAGCAGGCTTCACGGTAGCCATTTCTGTACAAGAAAACTGAGTTTCAGGGAGGCCCAGGAGCTCCCCTGAGACCCTAGGACTACGGAGGGCAGAGCCCAGGCTTGACCCCCAGGAGTCCCGGGGTGGTACAAACAGTTAAACACTTGGCTACTGACCGAAAGGCTGATAGTTCGAAACCCATCCGGAAGCACTTCAGGTGTAAGGCCTGGGGTCTGTTTCCAAAAGGTCACAGCCCTGAAAACCCTGTGGGGCAGCTGGGCTCCGCACACACAGGGTCGCCGTGAGTCAGAATCGACTCAACAGCAACCGGTTTGGGCTTTTTTGGTGCCTGTCTTCAAAGCCCAGGCCATTCCCACCGACCAAGTGCCAAATACTGATATTAAATATAAAAGCTTTAATATAAAAGACCGCCACGTGCTTTCTAGACTTCCTTGCTACAGGATTCCGATACTCTACTTCCAACAGAAGCAACGTCTTCTTTAGAAGACTATGCGTATGATGTACTGCATTGAGCAAACCTGCTGCCAAAGTGCTCAAAAGCAAAGATGTCACTTTGAGGACTAAGGTGCGCCTGACTCCAGGCACGGTATTTTCGGTTGCCTCATATGCATGTGAAAGCTGGACAATGAATAAGGAAGACCGAAGAAGAATAGATGCCTTTGAATTATGGTGTTGGCGAAGAATGTTGACTATGCCAGGGACTGCCAGAAGAACAAACGTATCTGTCTTGGAAGAAGTACAGCCAGAACGCTCCTTAGCAGCCAGGATGGTGAGACTTCATCTTACATACTTTCGACATATTATCAGGAGGGACCAGTCCCTGGAGAAGGATATCATGCTTGGTAGAGGGTCCCTGAAAAAGAGGGAGACCCTCAATGACATGGCTGCAATAATGGGCTCAAACATAGCAACCACGGTGCAGGACAGGGCAGCGTTTCGTTCTGTTGTACGTAGGGTCACTGTGAGTTGGAACTGACTCGATGGCACCTAACAACAACAATATAAAAGAACGGTTTCACAAATCCATTGTGTTTCCTGCTTAAAAAATGTACTAACAAGGCAAAGTCAATACTGAAGCAGCTTTTCCAGGAAAGAGTATATTCTTGAGCTCCAATAAGGAAAGCATTAAAGCAGTTGAAGCAACAGTCCACGTTTGATCTTCGATGCTCCTTATTCCAAAGGAGAGCAATTCCATTAAGTTGCTGAAGCCTTATCGTGCAAACGGCATTGTTTGTAAGGCTCAAAAAGAAAAAAAAACTCAAAATAAAAATTTGTGGAGTTCTTTATTATTCAGTACTTATAAGATGGAGAAACAGACAGTAACATTTTTTATAGATTTACTAGGTTGGAGATGGCAGTGCCAAACACAAGGTTTATTGTCAAATAAAACACTGTTTTGTTTTTTGATTGCCTGTTTTAGAAGAGTGCTGCTTCTGTTCTGTAATTGCACGCACAAAATTATTTAATTTGTTTTGTTTGGATCTTATTCTGGACACTTTCCCAGCCGGAAAAGATGTAAAAATTAAAACATCTATTATGTCTTTTATACTCCGAGGTGGGTTATAAAGAGAAAAAAAGAAGAAGAAGATATTTAAAGACTTGGAAACAAGTCTGCTCGTTTCTCAGACCCCGGGGCGCCCCGACACTGTCGCATGCCCTCTAGATTTCCTTGCCAGGGGAGCAAATTCTGCACCTCTACTCCTCACGGCAGCAGCGCCTTCTCTCTGAGACCATGTAAGGAACTATGGTGACCCATTTTAAAAGCAATGGAAAACCGCGGCGCAATGTGAAACTCTTAGACTCAAGGGTAAAATACGAAGGCTGCATACTTCTGATAATGGCCTGGAGGATGTTTAGAGAAGGGTTTGGGAAAGGCAGGAAGGGGGAAAGTACTTCTTGGCCTGGTGCTAGATAAACGAAGCAAAGCATGGCCCCACCTTCCAGTAGCTTTCATTCGGAACTCAAGTACCCACAGAAGCTAAGCACTTAGCTTCTTCTAAGTGATCTGCAGTTTATTGGAGGCTAAAAAGAAAAAAGCACGTGCAGGCTTCAGCGTGCTGCCCTCGAGTCCGGAGCAGGTGGCAGTGCCTTTCAGATGCTCTCAGCAGCTAAACGTCCGTGCTGTTACTTACCAGCTCCCTGCTGAATGCCCTCCCCGCAAACCTCTGCAGCAACAGTTCTAGGAGGGAAATTAAGCCCCTTTATTACCCCAGGACAGAGAGCCAGTCCAGCGTGTTAACAGATGAATAAACCCTGAAATTGTTCATTCTTCTCCTGACCCCAGGCTTTGAATCAAAATCAACAGTAACCTGGAAATGCATGGGATGGGAGAGGTGGAAGAGAGGTGGGAGGCAGGAAGAGAGAGGCAGCTGTGATAGGTTACTTAAATAACCCAGATGCGCTCAGGTCTGCAGGCCAGATGATGTGTACTCTGGGGTGCTTAAGCAATTGGCTGATGTCACTTAGAACCATCCGCTGTCATTTCTGAGAAGCGTGGAGAGCTTCGTGGGCATGGGAGAAACGCCCAATGAGTGCCTTTCTCGGAAAAAAAAAAAAAAGAAAAGAAAAGTTGGGACAGTGAAGGAGGGACACAGGAAGATGGATGGATGGACCCAAGAAACCCAACAGCTCCCATTTTGAAACTGGCTAAAAGTTCGACTGGGCAATCCCTTCCCTGACCTTTGTTTACTTACTTATCATATTCATCATCTGTCATCTTCAAACAGAAGGTCTCCAGAACTCTCCTGAGCTCATGTGGCTGAACCAGGCCAGTGCCGTTAACATCAACGAGCTTAAATGCTTTGATAACTGTTTTAATGTTTCTGAAAACCTGTGTATGAAAATTGATTTGGGAAAAGTCAAAAGACCCAGTGTTAAAAAGCAAAATGGTAATAAAGAATATGAAAGTGTCTTAATGCTTCTTGTAACAGAAAATGTTTTCAAAGACTCATAGTGATCGGCTTTGCAAAATGACAAGTCTATGGAAAAAAAGAACACTTTGCATTTATTGAATATTTTTGAGGCAATTTGCTCTGTAAGTGGTCTTAGTAAGTTATGGGAAAAAAAACTCTTTCTAATGTAAAGTAGTAAGTTTCATACACAATCTATTCCCTTTTAGAGCCACATGAAAAGTCTTTTTTGTTAATTGATACTTAAAAACGACAGTTCTGGCATAGCTGGACTTGTGCAATTTTTATTTTTCACAGCCATATGCAAATTATTTTTACTGGTTTGTATACGACTGTACATTTCAACCCCTCTGAGTTTTTTTAAGATATCACATGGAAGTTTTATAGAGATCTTCCACAAATTCAGCAAATGCACAGTGAACGTGCACGGCATTGGGATAGAGTCTATGGAGCTGCAGCTGGGACTGGGCTGTAGCTCTTGCCCAGAAGCCACCATCGGGGGAAAGAGAAACACTCACTGGGGGCTCACTGTGCAGAGCCCAGTGCTATGGGATTCAGTCCTCCCAAACCAAGAGGCGGAAGTGCCATTTCCCCATCTTTAGATAAGGAAACTGAGGTTCAGAGAGGCTACCTGAACTACCCATCACAGCTAGGAAGCAAAGATGCAGGGACTCAAACTCAGGTCTACCCTTCAGCCACACTAGGCTACTTCCCAGCAGGGAAGATAAAACGCGGAAATAATATTCCCCGGGACTGGGCACTGGGAACAAGACCCAAGTGGCCAAAGGAGGAAGACAGAGGAGGTGTGTGGGCCTTTGGAGAAGAGAACAAACACTTCTAGCCAGAGTGATCTGGGAGGGCTTCATGCAGGAGGTGACATCTCATAGGACGGATGGCTAAGGGCAGGGCGGGGGAAGAGCAGGCAGTGAGCTTCCATGGTGGAGGCCAAACAGGTGGCCAGTCTGCAAGGAAGGATGTGAAGACGGGACACGGGGACTGTGGGTGAGGAGTGGCAAGGGGCTACAAGCTGCAAGGGTCCTGTTTGTACCATCCCTGGTCTGATCACATCCAAGTCCAGCCCAGGTTCTGTGGAAAGTTAGCACTCCTCAAGAAAGGAGCTCTGGGAAAACGTAAATGAACGGGTTTACTTCCTTTTCATCAAAATCCCCTATTTCCTCTGCCTTTTCTCGGACTGCTCCCTTGCCTCTCTCACGCTAACTGAAACCTGACCCAGGAAGGCAAACCTGGAACCACCAAGCCTGGGGCTGCAGACAGCTTCTTCCTCCAAAGCACCCACTCCCCTGCTCAAACCCCAGGCCTTGTTCTTCCCAACAGCTGCAAACCCCAAAACCAAGGCCCACTTTCAGCCACCCCCCATCTGTCCAGCTCAGTGCCGTGAGTGCCTGATCTCTAACAACCCTCCTCCTCCCAGCACCTCCACCTGCTGCTCCCACCACCTGTTCACACTTCTTCCCTTCCTCTCGTCCTCACTTCCTTCCTAGCCTGAAGTAGGGTCCACACTCCATCTTTGTAATCCCTTCTAGCGTACCCGCTCAACTCCCTCCCCGCTCCTTCATCATACTCTCCTGGCAAAACCCTGCTGCTCGTGGCTGCCTCAGAGTCAGCTCCCAACGCACGGCACCCTGTGGGTAACAGGGTAAGACTGCTCTGAACCATTTTAACTGGCTGATTTTTGGAAGTACCTCACCAAGTCTTTCTCCTAGTCTGCCTTACTCTGGAAGCTCTGCTGAAACTTGTTCACGGCAACACGCAAGGCTCCACTGACAGACGGGTGGTGGCTGTCCATGAGGGCACTGGCTGGAACTGAACCCAGGTCTCCTGCATGGAAGGCGAGAACTCTACCACTGAACCACCACTGCGCTTGGCAAAACCATGTTGTTCTTAGGTGCTATGACTTGTTTCCGACTCAGAGCAACGTTATGCACAACAGAATGAAACACTGCCCGGTCCCGTGCAATCCTCACAATCATTGTTATGCTTGAGCCCACTGTTGCTGCCTCTGTATCAATCCATCTCGTTGAGGGTCTTCCTCTTTTTCGCTCATGCTCTACTTTACCAAGCATGATGTCCTTCTCCAGGGACTGATCCCTCCTGATAACACATCCAAAGTGTATGAGACATAGTCTTGCCATACTCGCTTCTAAGGAGCATTCTGGTTGTAACTTCTTCCAAGACAGATGTCTTAGTCATCTAATGATGCTATAACAGAAATACCACAAGCGGATGGCCTTAACAAAGAGAAATTTATTCTCTTATAGTCTAGTGGGTTACAAGTCCAAATTCAGGGCGTCAGCTCCAGGGGAAGGCTTTCTGTCTCTGTCGGCTCTGGAGGAAGGTCCTTGTCCTCAATCTTCCCCTGGTCGAGGAGTTTCTCAGGCGTAGGGACCCCGGGTCCAAAAGATGCACTCTGCTCCTGGTGTTGCTTTCTTAGTGGTATAAGGTCCCCAACTCTCTGTCTGCTTTCCCTTTCTTTTTATCTTTTGAGAGATAAAAGGTGGTGCAGCAGAAAACCCTAAGGAATCCCCCAGACAACTACTGAAACTAATAGAAGAGTTCAGCAGAGCATCAGGATACGAGATAAACACACAAAAATCAGTTGGATTCCTCTACACCAACAAAGAGAACATCGGAGAGGAAATCACGGAATCAATGCCATTTACAGTAACCCCCAAGAAGATAAAATACTTAGGAATAAATCTTACCAGAGATGTAAAGGACTTACACACAGAAAACTGCAGTACACTTCTGCAAGAAACCAAAAGAGACCTACATAAGTGGAAGAACATACCTTGCTCTTGGATAGGAAGACTTAACATTGTGAAAATGTCTATCCTACCAAAAGCGATCTATACATTTAATGCAATTCCGATCCAAATCCCAATGACATTCTTTAATGAGATGGAGAAACAAATCACCAACTTCATATGGAAGGGAAAGAGGCCCGGATAAATAAGGCATTACTGAAAAAGAAGAACAAAGTGGGAGGCCTTACTCTACCTGATTTTAGAACCTATTGTACCGCCACAGTAGTCAAAACAGCCTGGTACTGGTACAACAACAGATACATGGAACAATGGAGCAGAATTGAGAATCCAGACATAAATCCATCCACATATGAGCAGTTGATATTTGACACAGGCCCCAAAACAGTTAAATGGGGAAAAGACAGTCTTTTTAACAAATGGTGCTGGCATAACTGGATATCCATCTGCAAAAAAATGAAACAAGACCCATACCTCACTCCATGCACAAAAACTAACTCAAAATGGATCAAAGACCTAAATATAAAATCTAAAACGATAAAGATCATGGAAAAAAAAATAGGGACAACATTAGGAGCTCTAATACATGGCATAAACAGCATACAAAACATTATAAAGGATGTAGAAGAAAAACTAGATAACTGGGAGCTCCTAAAAATCAAACACCTATGTTCATCCAAAGACTTCACCAAAAGAGTAAAAAGACCACCTACAGACTGGGAAAAAGTTTTTAGCTATGACATTTCTGATCAGCGCCTGATCTCTAAAATCTACATGATACTGCAAAAACTCAAATGCAAAAAGACAAATAACCAAGTTAAAAAATGGGCAAAAGATATGAATAGACACTTCACTAAAGAAGACATTCAGGCAGCTAACAAATATATAAGGAAATGTTCACGATCATTAGCCATTAGAGAAATGCAGATCAAAACTACAATGAGATTTCATCTCACTCCCACAAGGCTGGCATTAACCCATAAAACACAAAAGAATAAATGTTGGAGACACTGTGGAGAGATTGGAACACTTACACACTGCTGGTGGGAATGTAAAATGGTACAATCACTTTGGAAATCCATTTGGCGCTTCCTTAAAAAGCTAGAAATAGAACTACCATACAACCCAGCAATCCCACTCCTTGGAATATATCCTAGAGAAATAAGAGCCCTTACATGATCAGATATATGCACACCCATGTTCATTGCAGCACTGTTTACAATAGCAAAAAGATGGAAGCAACCAAGGTGCCCATCAACAGATGAATGGATAAATAAATTATGGTATATTCACATCTATATACTACGCATCTATAAAGAACAGTGAGGAATCTGTGAAACATTTCATAACATGGAGTGAGGAATCTGTGAAACATTTCATAACATGGAGGAACCTGGAAGGCATTATGCTGAGTGAAATTAGTCGGTTGCAAAAGGACAAATATTGTATAAGACCACTATTATAAGAACTTGAGAAATAGTTTAAACTGAGAAGAAAACATTCTTTTGTGGTTACGAGATGGGGGAGGGAGGGTGGGAGAGGGCCATTCACTAATTAGATAGTAGATAAGAACTACTTTAAGTGAAGGGAAAGATAGCACACAGTACAGGGGAGGTCAGCACAATTGGACTAAACCAAAAGCAAAGAAGTTTCCTGAATAAACTGAATGCTTCGAAGGCCAGCATAGCAGGGGCATGGGGCTGGGGACCATGGTTTCAGGGGACATCTAAATCAACTGGCATAATAAAATCTATTAAGAAAACATTCTACATCCCACTTTGAAGAGTGGCTTCTGGGGTGTTAAACGCTAGCAAGCAGCCATACAAGATGCATCAATTGGTCTCAACCCACCTGGATCAAAGGAGAATGAAGAACACCAAGCACACAAGGCCATTATGAGCCCAAGAGACAGAAAGGGCCTCATGAACCAGAGACTACATCAGCCTGAGACCAGAAGAACTAGATGGTGCCCGGCTACAACCGATGACTGCCCTGACAGGGAACACAACAGAGAACCCCTGAGGGAGCAGGAGAGCAGTGGGATGCAGACCCCAAATTCTCATAAGACCAGACTTAATGGTCTGACTGAGACTAGAAGGACCCCAGTGGTCATGGCCCCCAGACCTTCTGTTGGCCCAGGACAGGAACCATTCCCGAAGCCAACTCTTCAGACATGGATTGGACTGGACAATGGGTTGGAGAGCGATGCTGGTGAGGAGTGAGCTTCTTGGATCAGGTGGACACTTGAGACTATGTTGGCATCTCCTGCCTGGAGGGGAGATGAGAGGGTGGAGGGGGTTAGAAGCTGACGAAATGGACACAAAAAGAGACAGTGGAGGGAGAGAGTAATTGGGAGTGTGTAGCAAGGTGTATATGGGTTTTTGTGTGAAAGACTGACTTGATTTGTTAACTTCCACTTAAAGCACAATAAAAATTATTAAAAAAAAAAAAAAAAGGTGGTGCAGGCCACAACCCAGGAAAATTCCCTTTACATTGGATCAGGAATGTGACCTGGTAAGGGTGTTACAATCCCACTCTAATCCTCTTTAACATAAAATTACCATCACAAAATGGAGGACAACCACAGAATACTGGGAATCATGGCCTAACTAAGTTGATACACACATTTTTGGGGGGACATAATTCAATCCATGACAACACATTTGTTCATTCTTCTGGCAGTCCATGATACAGTGAATATTCTTCACCAACACCACAATTCTTCAGGCTTCCTTATTCATTGTCTGCCTCTCACATGCACATGATGCAAATGAAAACATCATGGCTTCGGTCAGGCGCACCTTAGTCTTCAAGGTGACATCTTTGCTTTTTAACACTTTAAAGTGGTCTTTGGCAGCAGATTTGCCCAGTGCAATGCATCCTTTCATTTCTTGACTGCTGCTTTCATGGGCATTGATTGTGGATGCAAGTAAAATGAAATCATTGACAACTTCAATCTTTTCTGTGTTTATCATGATGTTGCTTATTGGTCCAGTTGTGAGGATTTTATTTTCTTTATGTTGAGGTGTAATCCATACTGAAGGCTGTGGTCTTTGATCTTCATTAGTAAGTGCTTCATGTCCTCTTCACTTTCAGCAAGCAAGGTTGTGTCATTTGCATAACACAGGTTATTAATGAGTCTTCCTCCAATCCCGATGCCCTGTTCTTCTTCATAAAGTCCAGCTTCTCGGATTATTGAATCAGCATACCGACTGAATAAGTATGGTGAAAGGATACAACCCTGACACACACCTTTCCTGACTTTAAGCACTCAGTATCCCCTCGTTCTGTTCAAACGACTGCCTCTTGATCTATGTACAGGTTCCTCATGGCACAATTAATTAAGCACAACTCCCTTTCTTCGCAATGTTACCCATAATTTGTTATGCTCCACACTGTCAAATGCCTTTGCACAGTCAATAAAACACAGGTAAATATCTTCCTGGTAAAACCTTAACCCCGGTTAAATCCAAACTTACTGCCCATTTCAAACCTACATCCAATGGCCTGATGTGACTGAAGAGACAAGTACCACCAAGCAGGCTCACCTAACTCCCCTAACTTGTGACCACTCCCACCAAGACAGGGGACAGTGGTAATCCTCTCTACTGCCACAGTCCACTCCAGACAGTCGTCCACACCTCCTCCAGACTCCGAACCTTCAATTTCTCAGTCTCTCCACTGGTAACCTTACTTCCAATTTTGCAGAGAAAATAGAACCAACTAAAAGGCAACGCTCCCCTGCTGCCCACCACATCTACGGCCTGCCTGAACCCACATTGTTTGGTCGGGCTCCCCACCTACAGCCACCAAGTCCCTGTGTCCTCTGTACCTCACCCCTTCTCACCCACTCAGGAATTGCTCCCACATCCTCAGTTTCCCCTCCCTCTTAAGGCATTCCCATAGCAATAAACCTTCTTAGAAAGTAGGACTGCCTGCCTTGGCTCGCCTCATCCTCTAGGCACTGCCCCACTTCCTGGTTCCTCTTACAGAAATCACCTCTTAAGGTGAAGAAGGATTGTCTGCACTTTCTGTTTCCAGTCTGTCTCCTCCCACTGTCTAAAAATCATCCCACTCAGTGTTGCCCCCACCACTCCACGAAAACTGTCCTGTTATGGTTGTCACAACCGATGGCCATTCTCAGTCCTCATCTTGCTGACCCAACAGAAGCAGCTGACACAGCTGATTGCTCCTTCCTTCTTGAATCACTTTTCCACCTTGGCTTCCAATCCCCCCTCTCGCCGGTTCTCCTCCAGCCTTTCTAGCTTCTCCTTCTCTGTCTCCTTTCCTGGTTCCTCCTCATCTCCCCAACCTCAGAGCTCTGGAGTGCCTCAGGACGCAGTTCTCAGACAGCTTCCCGAACTACACTCACTCCCCGGGGAGCTTGTCCAGTCCTCTGCTGGAGTTATCAACCAGTGACACCCAAATGTATGTCTCCAGTCCTGGCCTCTTTCCTGAGCCCAGTTAGGACACCACTGTCTCTCCGAATCCCACTGTGATCGCCTAACAGACATCTCAGAGCTCCAAACCCAAGCTGCTCCTCCCAGTCTTCTCATCCCAATAAACAGCAAACTCCTACCCAGATCCTTTTTTTTTAACATCCCCTATCTTTTTATCCAGTCTAGAGCCCTGGTGGCACAGTGGTTAAGAGCTTAGGCTGCTAATCAAAAGGTTGGCAGTTAGAATCCACCAGCCGCTCGTTAGAAATCCTGTGGGGCAGTTCTACTCTGTCCTGTAGGGTCGCTATGAGTCAGAATTGACTTGTCAGCAATGGGTTTGGTTTGCAAATGGGTTTTCTATCCAGTCTATCAGCAGAGCTTATCGGCCCGGCCTTCGGATCATTCCCAGAATCCAACCCTGTCCCACCACCTCCACCTCACACTCTACGCGGACTACCACAGTAGTTTCCCATTGGGTATCCACAGTGGACCCCACAGCTTATTCTCCACCCAGCAGCCAAGGTATCTGTAATGGTTAAGACTGCGTGTCAGCTTGGCTGGGCCATGATTCTCTGTGCTTCGGCAGTCGTATAATGTTGTGATCACTTCACCATTAAGATCTGATACATGATCACCCCCATGATGGGATCTGCTGTGAGTAGCCAATCAGTTAAAGGGGAGTTTCCTTGGGCATGTGGCCTGCATCCAGTGCGGGCAGACATTCAGACAGGGCTCAGGGGCTTTTGCTCGCTCTGGATCCTGCAGCTGGCTCCTGTTCATCTGACCTCCAGTTCTAGGGACCTGAGCTGGCAGCTTACCTGCCAATCTCAGCCTATGACCAACAGCCCTGCTCTCCGGCCTGATGATCTTAGATTCACCAGCCCCTTCCGCTACGTGAATCAGCAGAAGCCTCTTTCCTGACCCATGAATTTAGGACATTACAGCCTCTACAACCGCGTGAGCCATTTCCTTGATATAAATCTCTCTCTCTACTATATATATATATATATATATATATATATATATATATATATATATATATATACTGGTTTTGCTTCTTTAGAGAACCCAGCCTAAGACAACATCTTTTTTAAATGTAAATCAGAGCACACTCTCCCCCTGCTCAAAGCCCTCCAGTGGCTCCCACCCCATTCAGAATAAAAGGCAAAGCCTCACCATAACCCACAGGGATTGGCCCCATCTGGTTCCTGGCACCTCTCTGGCCTCACCCCCGCACGACTCAGCCCTGCTTGTTGGTCCTGAGGTGTGCTAGGCTCCACCTGCCTGAGGCATTTGTATTTGCTGTTCCTTCTGCCTGGAACATTCTTCCCCCAGACGCACACTGGCTCACTCCCTCACTTCCTTCAGATCTCGGCCACATGTCATTTCATCAGAAAAGTCTCCTGACCACCTGTATAAATTAGCTCCCCGTCATTTTATCTTCTCGCCACCTAGTATAATCTTTGTCTGTCTTTATCGTCAGTCTCCCCACCTGAGAGCAGGGTTTTGGTCACGCTTCATCCCTGGGGCCTGGAACAGCATCAGGCACAGAGCAGGCGTTCAGTAAAAATTCGGATGGCTAAATGAATGACTGAATCCATCTTCTTTTCACCCACTTGTAAAAAAGCCACAATCTGGGGAAGCCTTGTTCTATGTCTGCAAATACCCCTCAGACGACTGGTCCATACATTCAGAAAATGATGACAAAAATATAACAATAGAAAAAATAGTAATTGAATGTCTGTTATGGGTGAAACCCCATGCTAAAAGCTATACCCATCTTCCATTTCTAAGGACTAGACAACATTGGCTCAAACGACCTGAATATCTGCAACTGGGACTACCACGGGAAGAAGGGCAGGAACGGCACCAGCTGGGGTGGAATCGCTCCTTGGCGTCCAGGCTCCACTGCACCATCACTTTGTCTGAGAGAATGGTGGTGCTGCCACCCAGAGCTCCCGGGGCCAAATAAAATCTCAGCACCTTGGCTGCTGTGAATCCCAGCTCACCCCTTCTGGTAACACGGAGGACGTGAGCGATGTGCTTTTTTAAAACCCCGACGCAGTCCATATGGCCCTCCAGCGTCGAGCCGGGAAGCAGCACGCCTGGCACAGGGTACACCCAGCAGAGGCGTGTCTCCAAGTTTCTTATCATTTGTCAGACTGAAGTTTGGCGAGGACTGGAGAATTTAGCGGCAGATGGTGAGGCTTATCAAAGGCAAGAGATTTAGGGCTGTGGTGCATAAGACTTGTTCCATACGAGATGGAGGAAAAAGTATACAGGGATAAAATGGCTAAGGGCCCCCCAACAACAGTGACCATGCCACTCACCCCCCGCCTCGTGCCCAGGCTCCTTCAGAAAGAGAGAAGAGGCCAGGAGAGGAACGAAGAGAAGAAACCAGGACGCTGTTAGTGTGAGCGGACAAGTCTGCACTGAGAGCCAACTGCCCCCAGTCTCCTACGTACTGCCCTGTCCCCAGCTCCGCCCCCCACAGCACTCACTCTTACCCCTCCAGCATAGCTCCAGCCACACTGAAATACTCAGAACCCACGGGCAGGTCAGGCTCTCTTCCCAAGTGCTGAGAAGTCCTTATCAAGCCTCAAGGCTCTGGGTGATCTGAGCCCACTGCTCAGGCCCTCCTCCGCCCATACCTCAGCCCCCAACTCCCTGTGCTCCAGCTACAGGCCTCCTGGGCCTTTCTCACATATACCAAGCACACTTATCCATAGCCCAGGACTTGTGCACACCTGGTCTCCTCTACCTCATGGCCTGTGTATGATGTCATTCCCTTCTCTGTGACATCACCCCCTCCCTACCGAGCCCTGACTCCCTTTCCTGCAACCCAGGTGCTGCAAACCACTGCCCACATACCAAAGCCTACCCGCTGCCTATTTCTGGGCAGTCTGAAAGCTAGGAATGGTTTTGACATTTTTAAATGGTTGGAAAAAAGTCAAAAGTGGAATAATATTTTGCGACATGAAAATTATGTGATTTCAAATGTCATTATCTATAAATCAATTATATGGGAACACTGCCACACCTGTTCACTTACATGCTGTCTACAACTGCTTCCACACTCCAAGGCCAGGGCTGAGTAATTAGGTCCGTCTGGACCTCATGGCATAGTGGTTAAGTGTTGGCCTGCAAACCGAATGGTCCACCAGCCTCTCCTTGGAAACTCTATGAGGCACTTCTACTCTGTCCTGTGGGGTCGCTACGAGTCAGAATCAACTCAACAGCAACGGGTTTGGTTTGTTTTTGTTTTTTGGTCTGGCCCTCAAAGCTGAAGGAAGGTGCAATCTGGTAGGAAAAAGTTTATGGACCCCTGCTTTACTCCCCCTGTACCTCCTTCACTTATATCTGAATAAAGGGTCAGGAGAGCTTTGTCTTGCACAAATACAAGGAAAAGCACTGAGGATTTGAAAAGACAAGCAAAAACAAAACAAAACAGCTACAGTTAACGACTTTAAATGAAAAGGCTCAGGAGCTAGGAAGTGGGCCTGGGCTTTCTGAAGAGGTCGTCCCCAAGTGTTCTCTTCCCCACTTCCTGCCTCTTCCCTGATGCTCACCTGCGTCCCAGCCCTGCAATGCACCGCCCATCCCTACACTTCAGGGCAATGAGCCTGCACGGCCTCCCCAGAGCTGGCACTCACACACTGAGGGCGGGCATCACCTGACCTTTTGCCTCCCCACCAGCAAGTCTAGTAGACGCTCGGGGCCTGGTGGTGATGGACGGATGGAGGGAAGGTAACCCCAGGGAGGATAGACTAGAAACATGAGATTCTGCGGTCTGGAAAGCAGGGCTGGGAAAAGCAGGACAGAAAGCTTTGAGGTTCCTAAGTATGGACGCGTAAACCAGGACTCGTTCACCTAACATTTCAAACAAAGAAATGAAGCCCCATCTCAATAGAAGTGAAGTGAAAGAAGGAAGTGATGGCTGCAAAAGAAAAGTTGGGAGCAAAATTTAAGTTGAAATATTAAATAGATACATTCAGATGAATTTTTGAAGGGCACAATCGTGTTTCTGCCAGAAGCAGAGAATGTCTGATCTTGAGAATTAAAGCCGGAGAGTGGGGAAGACAGTGCTCTGCCCCACTGTACACTGCATCACACTGCGCTGGGCTGGAGGGACCCCGAATGGACGATCCCAGCATGTCAAACGGTTTACCCTGCCCCTCCTCCTCTCCACAAAGCTCCTGTGGGTCACAGTCACAGGCTCTGAAATGAGACTTCCAATCCCAGCTCCACATATATTACCCAGGTAACCTTAGAAAAGCCACCTGACTTAGCTTCAGTTTCCTCCTCTGTGAAATGGGAATGAATAAAGGTAATGTATCGATGTGTGGAGTAGATGAAATGAGCTCCTGTGTGAGGTGCCTCAAACAGGGAACATACTCAGTAAGAGGTGGTATGATAACTGCCGACTGGGATCAACGGCTGAAGACAAAGTTCCAAATAGCCACGGTGACACATCCATTTCAGAAAATATTATGTAGCCAAAGTGACACTACTCCCCTGAGTCACCTCCTCTTCCCCCTCCACAGCCCCACCACCCAGCCTAAGAGAGGGAATGTCTTGAGTAGGCAGGAGTCCAGGGCTCAGAACGGAGCCTGGCACAACAAATTATTTGTTGGATGGACGGACGGACGGATGAGTGGATGGATGGGTGGACGGACGGACGGACGGTGGGTGGATGGGTGGGTGGGTGGGTGGGTGGATGGACGGATGGATGGATGGATAGGTGAGGGATGGATGGATAGATGAGGGATGGATGGGTGGTGGGTGGATGGGTGGTGGATGGATGGATGGATGGATGGATGGATGGATGGATGGATGGATGGATGGATGGATAGGTGATGGGTGGATGGGTGATGGGTGGATGGGTGGTGGGTGGATGGGTGGTGGATGGATGGATGGATGGATGGATGGATGGATGGATGGATGGATGGATGGATGGATGGACGGACAGATGGATGGACAGATGGATGGACAGATGGATGGATAGGTGAGGGATGGATGGATAGGTGAGGGATGGATGGATAGGTGAGGGATGGATGGGTGGTGGGTGGATGGGTGGTGGATGGATGGATGGATGGATGGATGGATGGATGGATGGATGGATGGATGGATGGATAGGTGATGGATGGATGGATGATGGGTGGATAGATAGATGGATGGATGGATGGATGGATGGATGGATGGATGGACGGATAGGTGATGGGTGGGTGGATGGATGGATGGATGGATGGATGGATGGATGGATGGATGGATGGATGATGGGTGGATGGGTGGTGGATGGATGGATGGATGGATGGATGGATGGATGGATGGATAGGTGATGGATGGATGGATGGATGATGGGTGGATGGATGATGGATGGATGGATGGATGGATGGATGGGTGGATGGATAGGTGATGGATGGATGGATGATGGGTGGATGGATGGATGGATGGATAGGTGATGGATGGATGGATGATGGGTGGATGGGTGGATGGAAGGAAGGAAGGAAGGATGGATGGATGGATGGATGGATGGATGGATGGATGGATGGGTGGATAGGTGATGGATGGATGATGGGTGGATGGGTGGTTGATGGGTGGATGGATGGATGGATAGGGTGACTACAGCATTCATGGTGAAGCAGCTTTGGTAAAGCAAGCAAATCTTTGTACAGAGATAGGTACCGGCAAGAAGGGAAGACAGGCATCTCATTTTGGGGCTGTGCACCCAGTGATCTGCTCTGCACCTTCCCAAGGCAAGGAGCTAAGACTTGAACAGAGACAGCAGAGCAGGAGGGGCCGATGAAAGCCACCTGCACATCTACATTGGCATGAACAGGATGCATGAGCTTCCCTGGAGCTTAATGGGACTTCCAAACAGGTAGAGAGGCTTGAGGTGTCCTGCTCCCAGGGGCTGTGCATCAGGAGAGAGGCCCAGAGCAGCAAAAGGATGTGGGGTGGACCACCAGGAGTGAGAGCTGAGGAGGTTCAGAGGGGCTAAGCCAGAGCTGACTCTCCTCAGCTGAAAAGCTCGTGGTACAGAGGCCCCTAAAGCACCGCCCTGTAGGTCAGCCTGGCCTGGAGGTGCTGTGGAGAGAGAACACCAGCTGAGGGCCTTTTTTCCCAAGACTGCTTCCAGGGCCCCACACACTGCACTACAGGAGAAAGGAAGCAGAAAGGGGGAGAGGAGGAGGAGCAACAGGGCAGGCCCTGCCCCACCGTGCTGCAGGTCCTCAGAGTAGGACTGAGGGGAGGTGAAGGGAGAACTGAGCCAGGCGATGGGCTGGAGGCTTCAAACTGGACTAGCCTGGACTGGGCTTTTTACATGTAAATGTGACCAGAAAGCCAGGAAAGCTGCCTGAGATAGACTGAGGGGAAGAAAATATGAGCTTTAGTCATGTCTGCCTGATAGCAACGAGAGCAGGAAAATCTAACTGCTCGTGTCTGTACCCCACTGGGTTCAGATGGTTCAATAAACTGCTAACAGCGGATGCTATTCTTACTCCATAGTTCTTTGTTTAAAATTCTTTTTATAGCACTTTGAGCTGCAGGAAGGAAAGCTGTGAACCCAAATAAATATGACCACCCAGGCTGCAAAATCTCTCCCCTCTGGGTGGTGCAAACAGTTAACGCACTCTGCTGCTAACCAAAAGGCTGGAGTTTTGAGTCCACCCAGAGGTGTCTCAGAAGAAAGGCCTGGTGATCTCCTCCGGAACAATCGGTCACTGAAAACCCCGTGGAGCACAGTTCTACTCTGACACGCGCAGGGGTGCCAGGAGCCAGAACAGACTCAGCAGGCACTGTTTTGTTGTTTGTTTCAGAGGGACACTGATGGTTCAGTGGTAGAATTCCTACCCTCCACGTAGGAGACCTGGGTTCGATTCCAGCCAATGCACCCCACGTGCAAACACCATCTCTCTGTTAGTGGTGACTTGCGTGTTGCTATGATGGTGAACAGGTTCCACTCCAGCGTCAAGACCAAGACAGACCAAGAAGAAAGGCCTGGCAATCTCCTTCTGAACAATCAGCCACTGAAGACACGCGTGGGGTCAGCGTGAGTCTGAATCAACTTGGGAACAACTGTTTTTTGGGTTTTCTTTTTTAGAGGGATGTTGGTGGCAGAATTCTTGGCTCCCACGCAGGAGACCCCAGTGCACAGCCACCACCTATCTCTTAGTAGGGGCTTGGGTGTTGCTATGATGTTGAAAAGGTTTCAGTGGAGTTTCCAGGCTAAAACAGACTAGGAAGAAAGGCCTGGCAATCTATTCCCCAAAAAAATCAGCCAAGGAAAACCCTATGGATCACAGTGGTCTGATCCGCAACCCATCATGGGGATGGCACAAGACTAGGCAGCATTTCGTTTGGTTGTATATAGGGCTGCCATGAGTCTGCAGCTGACTTGAAAGCAGCCAAAAGCTGCAACAACAGGCCTGGCTGTGATGTGGCCCTTCCCAGAGGAGCGGACTGCCAGAGCATTCTTGGAGCTTCTATAATTTTACTCTTACTGGCTCCTACTTAGCTGTCTTCTGTTCAGTTCCTCACTCAGAGCCACGTTTTCTCTCCTAGTTTCTAGTACGAAGGGGTCAGGAACCAGAGCTGCGAGCGCCTCCCCCTGGACCTCCTGGGGAGGGGGCACTGAGCAGCCCGATGTCTCCACTCTGCAGCACCCCTTCTGCCAGCCCGGCACCTCTCCGTCACCACTCCTAGATCTGTTTTAAATTTATGAAGTAAATTTTTTAAATGAAACCACGAAAAAAGGATGTCTCTTACAATATACACACCAATGCTCATTTTCCTTATTATTCTACTTTTGGCTATTTTGTATAAAATCTTTAATTAAAGTTTTTCTTTGAAATTGTCATTATCAACCCAGAAGAAAGAAAAGGGGGGAAAAAAAAGAACAACACAGCTGTGCAGATACGAGGCGCTATTCAGGACTAAATGAACTGGAACGAAATAAGTAGCTTGACTGTTATGTTCTTGGTTTTGGCTCTGTATTCTCAATAGCACAGTCTAACTTGTCACTTTATATCAATTCCATCTGTTTACACTCTGCAGAGTATTGGCTTCCTACCGTGAACATTTCCTATTTACCAGCTGGTAGAGATGAGCCAAACCAGATAGGAAAAAATTAGACTACATTCAGAAGCTCATAAACACAAACTTTCAATTTGGGGACATGTGGGAGGAGAAGCAGCAGGGCTCTGCTTACCTCCTAACAAAGGCTTCGCCTTCCCACCGCCCGGTGCTCTGGTGCCGCCCCCACAGGCCAGCAACGACACGCGTGTTTATTGAACATATGTATACCCTGCCGTTACCAAAAACGGAACAAGCTCACATAAAAAGACATCCAAATACGATCCTAAAAAAGAGCTAAAGCAACCTTAAAAGTAACATAGCTGCTAAGACCAAGCAAAAATCTGGTTGTAGGCTTCCTCGCAGCCAAGGTGAAGAGGGAAACTTGCCATCATGTACCCTACAGATGATGTAAGCTTGTCCCCATGTGTGATTTTCACTGTTAAAATGCTTACCTGCAACATACAGCTTCAAGGCTTCTAAAAACAAACTATCCATCCATTGAAATTTTGAGACAGCTTTGAAAATAAGCCCCAAGTCCAAAGCACTAGGGCTTAAAAAGGGTGACTGGTCCATAAGAAATATTTCCCATCTCTCCTCTCACTTTCATCTTTGTTTGGGCATCATGGCAAAGGGTCCTGCTTTAAGAAAGGCAGGCAAATTAAAGAAGATTGTTCAGGTGAAGGGCCAATGCTTCAGCCAATGCTGCAGGCTGCCATATTGCTACGGCACTTTGCCAAGGCACAAGGCAGCCAGAGACCACCTAACCTAAGAACTAGACCGAAACCACATTTCAGAGTAGAAAAGGACCTTGTCTACCATCTCATCCAGCATTTCCAAAAGTGGAGTTCCTCCAAACATGAGTTCCTCTGGATATTAACTAGGGTGAGACAAATACAGACACATTACACAGGTTTCTAGACAGTGGCCTTCTCTGAGCCCAGAATGTGCCAAAGCAAACTACGACTCCTCAAGGATGAGAGGAACAGCGATGGAGAAGATGGGGCAAATTCTAGGAGATAAAGGCAGTAGGACTTGGCGATTACGATAGGGAGGGGGAATGGAAGTGAAAAATGGTGCCCAGTTTTCTGCTTGGTGACCTGAACGGACATGATGGAGAATGCAGAACACGGCGCAGGGTTGGGGAGGAAGATCATCAGTTTACTTGGTGCGCGTGGAGTTGGAGGGGCGTGCCCACTCATGTCTCCTCAACCCCACAGACATCTTTCCTCTTCGAAAATAGATCCACCTGATGCCCCCAAACACCCACTCTGTGCCTTCCTGCCTTGCTTCTTCTGTTCATTCATTAACTCTAAGACCAAATGAGCTCCTAGTGTGTGCAAACCACCTGGAGTCGCAGCCTTCCTCTAAGGCCAGGCTCGAGCCTGTCCTCCTCCAGAGATACTGCCCTGTGGCCTCATCAGCCATCGGTGGTGACTTCCTCTCACGAATCTTACAGAATATACAGAGAGTCCCAGATTACGAACAAGATCCATCCCTGTGTCTTTAAGCCTTTAAGTCGAATTTGTAGGGGAGTGGGAACAGTACATACTGTTCTTACTTAGCCTTACTTTAGTGCAAGAAGGAAACCCTGGTGGCGCAGTGGTTAAGTGCTACGGTTGCTAAGCAAAAGGTCGGCAGTTCAAATCCGCCTAGGCGCTCCTCGGTAACTCTACGGGGCAGTTCTACTCTGCCCTATAGGGTCGCTATGAGTCGGAATCGACTCGATGGCAGTGGGTTCGGTTTGGGTTTGGTTAGCGCACGAAGAGGCTTGGAGCCTCCTCCGTGATTTAAAAGCTCCACGAGAAGCAAGTGAAGGGGATTGTGATAAAGGATTGGCTTCGAGTAGGGGTTGCTTCAATCCTTTCAAAAAAAAATCCTTTCAAAGTGAGGGCAAATTTACAGAGTATTAAAGGGCCAGTAGGGGCTGTGGACGTTTGTAACCTGGGGACAGCCTGCACTCTCCACATCACACAACTGCCTTTAGTAAAATAACAAGCACACTCAATAAACTACAGTGGTTCAGGTACCTGTTCACTGGTCAAGGTGATATACCACCCAACAAACAAATTTCTAAACCACTAAAACTTATTGCGTGTGCTTGTGCAAGCAGACTTTAGATTTCTGGAGGGCAAGGACCAGATCTCAGTCTTCTTTGTATTTCTAGTAGTTACATGGTGTTCCGCACGCGCCAGTAGATGCTCCACAAAGGCAGGTGATTCAATAACGAAGGTGACTCTTTGTTTCAAAGGCCTGGTAATGGGGATCTCAGACTCCAGCTGCTGTCCCATCAGGTTCCACCATTACACTGCTGACAGCAATCTCCTGAGCGCCTCCCTTCCCATCTCATAACCCCCTTGTCAAAAACCCTCAATGCACCTCACCTCGCCTGCATTAGGATTACAGCCTGCCCTTCAAATACTTCCATATTTTTCTCCAGCCTACCTTGTTGTCACTTTGAGGACTAAGGTGAGCCTGACCCAAGCCATGGCGTTTTCAATCACCTCATATGCATGGGAAAGCTGGACAACGAATAAGGAAGACCAAAGAAGAATGGACGCCTTTGAATTGTGGTGTTGGCGAAGAATATTGAATATACCATGGACTGCCAAAAGAACGAACAAGTCTGTCTTGGAAGAAGTGCAGCCAGAATGCTCCTTAGAAGTGAGGATGGCAAGAGTTCGTCTCATGTACATTGGACATGTTATCAGGAGAGACCAGTCCCAGGAGAAGGACATCGTGCTCGGTAAAGTAAAGGGTCAGCGAAAAAGGGGAAGACCCTCGACAAGGTGGATGGACACAGTGGCTACAATGACAGGCTCAAGCAAAACAATGATTGTGAGGATGGCACAGGACCAGGCAGTGTTTCATTCTGTTATACACAGGGTCGCTATGAGTTGGAACCAACCCAATGGCACCTAATAATAATAGTAACACCTTGATGTCTCCCAACTGCCCTGAGAAACACAACTCCACAAAATAGCCACAGGGCTCATCTCCTCACTATACCCCAACTGCACCTCAACTGCCTGCTCAGGGTCACACAGCTGTAATAGGTGGAGGCGTATTTCTCTCCACCGTGACCACGTCAAGCATCTGCCCCTATGAACTGTGCTGTTCATTTGCCACATGCAGGGAGCCGCTATTAAAAAATAATAATAGCAAAGATAAACCAAGCCTGAAATAATTGCCAATTCTCATGTAACAGCCTCTTTGCTGCAGTTTCCTGATGAAGGCTTTTGCAAATTAATAATAAAAAAAAATAATAGAGCAACCAAAAATAGGTCCTGGGGCAGAAGTATTTTCTATATATTTTTTTTATATATAAAATGGCAGCTGATTATTTTGTGATGTGAAATTCTCCAGATCAAGATGTAAGCCCTACTCTTCATTTAGTTGCACGCAGACACGCGGGTAAAAGCTGTGACATTATTAATCACTATATTCACTCATGATTGATAGGCTTTTCTGCAGGGAGGAAAAAGTGCCTGGGATACAATCTGTCCCAACAGCTCTGCGATATGCTAATATTTTCTTCGGATGAAAGAGGAGATGTGTTCAAATACCTGCTACAATAGGCAATTAATACCGAGTGCACCAAAGTAGAGCTGATGAAAGTGGGATCAGGAGAACATTACAGCTTAACCAGAAAGCTTGTATGTTTTAGTAAATGGCCTTGTTTTGAGCCTCACACAGCCTTTTTATTGGCCAAACAGACTGCATTCCAGCACATTCGCTCATGCTAATGTGGTGTTGTGATCCGAAGGTACGTTTACGAAATGGCTGTGATTCTAACAACTGGGTTTCTTTATTCCTCAAGCAATAATTTTTTTAATTTCTTTTTTTTTTTTAAGAAAAGTCACCTATTTAAGAAAAAGAATCTACCCATCACTCTGTCTCTTCTTTAAGAAGATATTACACAGCAAGCAAGCAGCTTGGCACCTATAATTATTTACTAATTGCTTCTGAAATGACTAAGGCTGTGTCTATACAACTCCGAGGCACCAGGGTAGAGCCATAAAAACTTGTGTTGGATCACTCAGTGTCCACGGACACACTAGTCATGGCTGATTGGGCCAACCAGATGTTCTGACATCATGGCGCCCAGGCTCAAAAGAGTTTCTCTGACTTGAGTAGTGATGTGGTGTAAGAGGAAATAGTCGGGGGTGAGGAGGGGGAGATTGGATTTGGTGGGTTTTTTTTCCTTCTTGTTTCTTTTTCTACTTTTTAACTAAATTACACATTCTTGAATTCTAGTCCACTAAAGAACAGATTTGGGGGTGGTGGAGGGGAAGAGCCATAACATTTCGAAACACATATTATGTTCTCATACAGGTCGAAGTCACTTCGTATTTCCCAGTAATTCTCTGGACGTAGTTTACAAACCAAAAGTGGCAAGATGAGATTTCCTTTCTTTGTTACCTCTTTCGTTCACTTCCACCTTCAGCTGGTACATAATAAAACAGAGTAAAGAGACCAAAACTTGGTTAGTTCAACAACACAGTGAAGGATTGCTTTAGTCCCTTTATTTCCTGGCAGGTCCCTCATCCTGAAGGAGCTGAAGAAGCCAAGTCCCAGGCCTCGGACACTGCCACTGCGCCAGGAAGGAGCTGGGCCCTGCAGGCAGGCGGGGGTCGGAGGACATGAAAGACTGAGGAGCGAGGAGGAGCAGGAGAGGCCAGAAAGAAGGAAGCAAAGAAAACTCCCAGATGCCCACTTGAAGGAGACTGCATGGACGAAAAGATGCCCCTGTGGTAGGAAATGCACAAACACACTCGGCATGGACGCCTGGACTCTATGACGCCTGGATTCTATTCGTAAGGCCATGGTAAACAGAAAGCCTTCTCTGGTGATGGGCGGGATCCACCTACAGGCACTTCCAGACCCTACTTGCATAACAAGGGGTCGCATTTGCTAAATACAAAGTCAGCATCGATGCCTTTCCTGAAGTGGCCCTCGGAAGAGGCACGGTGACTCAGCGGTTAAGGGCAAGGACTCCAGAGCCAGGCCGCTAAGGCTTAAATTGTGCCTTCTGCACCGACCTACCAGCTGTGTGACTGCCCAGCCTCTGTTCTTGGCTGCCTCCTCTATCAGTGTGGGATAAAATGGCACCTGCCTCATGGGTTCTCCTGAGAATTAAATGATTTAATACAGTAAAGTACTTAAAACAGAGCCCAGTAAGTGCCCTGTTGTTGTTGTTAGGTGCCCTCGAGTTGATTTCCACTCACAGCGACCTCCTGTGACAGAGAAGAACTGCCCCCATAGGGTGTCCTCAGCTGTAATCTTGACAGCTAAGCTGGGAGCAGATCACCAGGTCTTCCTCCCATGGAGCCACCAGGTGGGTTCAAACTGCCAACCTTTTGGTTAGCAGCCGAGGGCTAACTACTGTGCCCCCAGGGCTTCTCAGTAAGTGCTAGGTATGATTATCACTAGAGCTGGCGAAATCCAAGAAATTACACTAGTGTCCAAAAGGTTCAGGCCCAGTGGCCTCAGTGGATCCTTTCAGAGGGTGGCTGAAGCAGGCACTGTTGGCTGCCTTCCCCAAATCCATTCACCTCTACCTCCCTCACCATTCTAACAAAAGCCTTCCTTTCCCATTTTGCTCAGACACCTTCACTTCTCTGGGGCGCCCTGTGCTTCAGGAGAGGGAGGCCCAGCACCACCCCAGGGGGCAGTCAGGATTGGACTAGGCCACTTGGGGCGGAACAATTCCACTGCTGGTAACGGGTTTGGGTCAGAACGTAATTCTAGGCTGTGAGACATGGGGAGATGCTTCTCAGTGTTTACAAAGAGTCAGAGTGGAAGAAATGGCACTTGTGAAAAAGTCTGACACCACAGCACCCGCTTATTACACACAGAAAGGTGGTGACCTCCTGGAGACCAGGAGGGGAAACGGGCTGAAACTCAGAGAGGGATGGCACGAATCCGAGGAGCTGATGACATCACTGGCCAACCCTGGACCCGCACTCCCTCCTGACTTCTCAGGAGAGATAAAAAATCCCTTATCGTTCAAGCTAGCTAAGCCCTTGGGGTTTTCTGTTTCTCACAAGGGAGCACATCCAAACACCTCTGCAGTGGAGGTGGTGCCACCTGGTGGCAGGTGAAACCTACCACAGGCAGGGTCTTGGTAGTGCTTGACACTGATTGGCCCATCGGTGAAGGAAGGGACTAGCCTTTATTAAGCATCTGCTATGTGCCAGCGGCTTCACTTGTATTACTCTTGTTCATTCCTGTAACCACCTAATGTTCTCTAATATGTTGCCTCCATATTAGAGAACAGGAAACTGAGAACAGCGAGAAACCTGTCCAAGGCCCCCCTAGGAGGTTAGAGTCTGGAATGAAAGGCCAGGTGAGGCTGAGTCCTGCTAAATGCTGCCTCCTCTAGAAGACCATAAGAGCACAGCCAAGAACAGAGCAAAGAACTTGAAGAGGCGAGAACTCAAGAGCCATAACCAGCCGAGAAAATGCCAAAGGCATGCAAGAGGAGCCAGATGTAAGCGCAGGTGCTATTTGTGAGGGAAATGGAACACAAGAGCCAAGAGAGCAAGGTCAAGGGTGGTGCTCACTGGACTCAAAGTGCCTGCTGAGTGGAGTCTATGTGCATATTAAACCAGATGCTGGACCAGACAGAGCCTGAAGACAGTGGCCTGAGGGTCACCTGGGCCCAGAGGGCGTCCCCCTCCCCCAAATGCAGAGCCCCGTGGAAGCAGACGGCAGCCTTTCCAGGTAGGTTCCTGGAGCACAATCACCAAAAGATGGAGAGGGCAGCTCCTGTCTGGAGGGAAGATGAGAAGGCAGAGGGGGACAGAAGCTGACCGAAAGGACAAGGAATTAGAGGACGGAGAGGAGTGTGCTGTCTCATTAGGGGGAGAGCAACTAGGAGTATATAGCAAGGTGTACATAAATTTTTGTACGAGAAACTGACTCGATCTGTAAACTTTTATTTAAAAAACAATAATAAAAAAAAAAAAAAGATGGAGAGGAGGGACCAGGGACCATCCAGTCAGCCTCCCTTTGACTGATGGAGAAAACAAGGCTCAGGGGCCTGAGATCTGACTGGATACTGAGCGTAACTTGAGCGTAGCTGGAGAGTCTGCAGGCATGTGAAGGCAGAGGGGCTGAGAAACCGGACAAGGGCCAAGCTCACTGCAGAAGAAGACAACTGGGAAACGTGAGCACTATGGCTCGGTCCGTTTTGGGTTCCCACAGCGAATTATTTGTGGGTTGAGGAAGGCAAGGCCGCTCGTGAATTTAGTCAAGACTGACTCCCAAAATTCAGTTGTTTGCATTCAGTCTTGGTTCAGACAAGCCATGTGGATTCATAATTAAAATAATCCGCATTGTCTCGTTCCCAGCGGTCACCTAGCCAACGACAACATACATGTGAGGAGAGCCTCACCTGAAGAGGTCTAGGTGTCCTTCTCCGCCCCCGACGTGGGTGTGTGGGCCTTCGCAGCATCGAGGTCTTCACCAAGGATGTGCTGCAGCTGGCAGCCAACAGCTGAGGCGGGTATTTGTTTTGTTCTGTTTATTTTTGGGGGGTGGAAAGGGACGAGATTCATTTGTGCTCCTACCTGTACTTCAAAGGAAGCCATAGCCATGATCATAATCGTAATAGCTGGCATTTATTGAGTGCCCCAGGTGCTTCACACTCAACATTTTAAAGCCACATGACAGCGCTTGAAGGTGGGTGTTGCTGTCCCCACTAACAGATGAGAAAACCAAATGACCAGCACTTGTCCAAAGCCACCAGGCTAGTAAACGACAGTGCCCCAAGACTGAAGCCAGGTCTGATCGCGTGGAAAGGTCAGGCTCGTCCACCCCACCTGTCTGCCCGGGCCGGGTGGGAGGTGGACTTTGTGCTGTGGTTTATGCGGGCCAGCACACACACAGAGGAGATCTGAAGCCACAAGGGAGTTTAGTGTTAACTCAGTCAGCCGCTCCTCAGCCTTTTAGCTTCACCTCTGTTCTTACAAAGCTGCATGAAAGCCGCATTGGTTTAACCTCACTCTTAACAGTGGGGAGGGGGTCTCAAGACACCTGGAGCAAAGGAGAATGAAGAACACCAAAGACACAAGGAGAATATGAGCCCAAGAGACAGAAAGGACCACATAAGCCAGAGACTCCATCAGCCTGAAACTGGGAGAACTAGACGGTGCCTGGCTACCACTAATGACCGCCCTGACAGGGAACACACCAGAGAATCCCGGACGGAGCAGGAGAAAAGTGGGATGCAGACCTCAAATTCTAGTAAAAAGACCAGACTTAATGGTCTGACTGAGACCGGAAGGACCCCAAAGGTCATGGCCACCAGACTCTCTTTTAGCCCAAAACTAAAACCATTCCTGAATCCAACTCTTCAGATAAAGATTAGACTGGGCTATAAGACATAAAATGATACTGGTGAGGAGTGTGCTTCTTAATTCAAGCAGACACGTGAGACTACGTGGGCAGCTCCTGTCTGGAGGCAAGATGAGAAGGCAGAGGGGGACAGGAGCTGGTTGAATGGACACGGGAAATACAGGGTGGAGAGAAGAACTGTGTTGTCACATTGTAGGGAGAGCAGGTAGGGTCACATAACCACGTGTGTATAAGTTTTTGTATGAGAAACTGACTTCAATTGTAAACTTTTACTTAAAGCACAATTTAAAAAAAACAGTGGGGAAGGTTTCTATGGAAGCAGAAGCTAGAATAAAAAGGATTTGAGCAAAAGGACACATAGCAATGGCGTTCCCTTTTAGATATGCTCATCGCGGCCTGATTTTTGGCAAGGGACAGTCCTGGCCTGTGTTTATACACTTCACACCACCTCCAGGACAGTATTTACATTGGTGTGACGATTGTCATAAAGCATTCACTTTCCTAGAGGTATTTCATGATTAACACAGTTTATGAAGAGCCAAGTAAAAGGGAAATACCATACCAACATAATATTACTCACATTGCCTATTTCTTACAGAATAACAAAAGGGCCATAGGAGAAACGGCAATAATTATGCCAGGTTTTCTACTGATATAAACTACAGTGAAACTAGGTTTGTAGGGGCATGTAATGCTAAAAAAAAAAATCATAATAAGAGGAATTTTCTGGTGCTAATGGCATCAGCCAAGGAAATTTAGACAAACATTTTGTGACTTTCTTGCTAGTTTTGATTTTGAAATGTATGAAAATCTCAAACAAGTTCAAAAAAGAAAGAAAATTTGTCACATTTTAAATCGACACATTGAATCAATTAAATTAAACCATGATTCTCAAACTGCTCGTGTAACTGACAGGCTTAAATGCATTTTAAAAAGGAGCCCACTGCCACCCCCTGAATGGCAAGCAGACTGTCTCCTCCCTCCTGAGCACACTATGATGGCTAGCCATATTCAGCAAGAAGGAATGGAGCTATGTGTTCTTTTTCTAAACACGTAGTAGTAGCCTTTGTGACTACATTAGTCAATACACCCACTCCTTACTTATGGACACAGTTAGGTTCCAAAAACCAGGACCAGGTCGTTATGCAAAAATCAACCTTATGTGAAAACAGTGGATGACCATATCTGATCACAAAATGGAAGATGACTACATCGCTACATAACTGCCAAATTACATCATTACATAACTGCCAAACCACTGAGAATCATGGCCCAGCCAAGTTGACACATAACCTCAACCATCACACCCAGCATTACTTTCACCTCACACCTTTCCATTCATTACTGCCAGATGTACGTCATTATTGCGCAAAAGTCGTGTAGTAGATTTTTTACTTTTGTCATAAATGCGCAATGTCAGATAACAAAACAGTCGATAAATGAGGAGTGGGTGCGCTTACATATCCATCACTCGGAGTTTTACTGGTCATTCTTACCCTGCTGCTCTTGATCGGCATTCACTGCTGAAAAGCAGTGGTTTCCTCTTGCTAAAACGAAAACCTTCTTCCATCTTAGACAAAAACAGAAAAGGCAGCACTATTGACAATGATTTGAAGTTAATACAAAAGGGATTCACATCCCAAGACTTCAGGTGGAGCCCTGGGAGTCCGGGCGCAGGCTCCCACACACGCGGTTCCCAAGACTTCAGGTGGAGCCCTGGGAGTCCGGGCGCAGGCTCCCACACACGCGGTTCCCAAGACTTCAGGTGGAGCCCTGGGAGTCCGGGCGCAGGCTCCCACACACGCAGTTCCGAGAAGGCTGGTTGAGTCAGGTGCTAAGCCATGGTTCATTCTGCATCGTCTACCTCAGCCAACCATCACTTGTAGCTAAAGTGGGGGAAATGATGGAAGATTACCTTGTCTCCCAGTTGGATCTCAAGTTCTTTTAATGTCCGGGATTGATTCATTTCATTCCCAGATTCCCTTAAAAATTAAAAAAAAAAAAATTGTTAAAATGATTTAACCAAATAAACATTTACATGTAACAAGCATAAATCAAAATTATAAGCATTTTTAAATAAATTATTTTAAAATGCAAGGCATTTCTTATGCACTACCATCTGCCATAAGCATGCACTTGGGCACAATGCCTCAGTTTCCTCATATGTAAAAGCAAATATAATTACTTTTACCCCTCACAGGGTAGTGTGGGAATTAAATAATTAGTAGTGTGGGAATTAAATAATTAGAGCTGACGCAAAATGAGCTCTTACTATGTGCCAAGCCTTAGCAAGCCTCATCTCATTTAATCCTCACAACCACCCAGTGAGGTAGGTGCCATTATCATCCCCACTTCACAGCAGAGGAGACTGAGGCAGCCGAAGCCTCTCTCAGTGAGTGGCGGCACCGGGATTCGGGCTCTGCTCCTAGCCCTGTGCTGCTCCATGAGGCCCCCGCTGCTGTGGAGCTCAGAGCCCACTCTGGGTGGGCACACTGTAAGCTGCTCCATAAAGGACTTCACGGGGATGTGCGTATCTATACCACACCCTTGACTCTATCTGGTTTTTCTTAGGAATTTAACTCTTTTTTATCTTAAACTATCTGTACATCTATAAACCACTTCCAAAAACCACCAGTTGCTGCCATGGTGACCCCACATGTGTCAGAGTGCTCCACAGGGTTTTTCATTGGCTGCCAAGCACAAACTACTGCAGAGCCCCTCTTTGGAACAAAATGGCAGGGTCTGGGGGAGACACCGAGGTGGATGTAAAGAGCTACAGGCAGAACTGGTGCCCCTTCATTTCTTTCGCTTATTGGTATTTATCCCGTGACCCCTATATACCAGGCTCTGGGCACAGTGGTGAGCAAGGCACCGCCCTCAAGCTTGAAAAAGCCTGATGCTAGTGACAGCAACACAGCAAATAAGGGGACAAGCAATGTAAGCTGGGATTATAACAGGTGCCGGGAAGAACATAAAGGTGAGCAGAGGGATAGATGTGGGATCGGGAGATGGGACAGCTCTTTTGGATGGGATGGGTAACAACGGTGATCCTTCAAGCTACGGCAAGACTTGATCCACTCTGAGGAAACGCTTTCCAACCACAGCAAAGGGAGCCCACGGCTGGTGCGGAAGCCCTGAGGGGCAGGGTTGCTGCCCATCCTGGGGGCCAGGACAGGGAGGTGGCATGATGCAGTGGGGTAACTTCAGAGAAGGAAGCAGATGCCAGCCCTGGTAACTGCAGTGGACCATGACAAGGAGTCTAGGCTTTATACTAAGGGCAAGGGGAAGCCATCAAGGGGTTTTAAGCAGGAATTGACTTCACTTTACATAGTAGGAAATTGAGGCTTAGAGGGGTTAAGTACTGTACCCAAATTAAAGATAGAAGAACCCAGTCAAGAATCCAAGTCTGATGATTCTGTGGTAAAGGTAATGTTTTTTAAATTGCTTTAATTATATATTGAATAGATACAAAACACGATAACACATATTTCAAATTTAAAGAATAAAAATCAAGTACCTGTGTACCCACCATTCAGATGAAGAAATGGCACAGTACCACGCACCCTCCTTCCCAACCACATCCCTCCGCCTCAGAGGCTTCTCATCCTTTTGTATCCCCAAATATTAGATTGAACCAGATGATTTTTTTTTGCAATTTCAAAAACCTGCTGAAATTGCAATTTTTGTACATAAAAACAGTCAAATATCTGCAAGTTCATATGGTTCAACTTAACACTTCCTCAGAGTGGACTGCACCAGAGGGTTTTACAGGCGAAATTGATCAATGAATAAACAATCCCAACCTTACATAAACTCTTCAGAATATAAAAACGGAAGAAAGCCAACTCGTTTCATGTGCTCAGCATATTTTATAATAAAACTTGACAAAGACAAGTAGCATTATAAAGGAAAATTATAGGCCAATCTCACTGATGAACATAAATGCACACCTTCAATTTTACTTAGATAATGCCAAATCCATTTCCAAAATAGCTGTTCAAAATTTATTCTCCTGCTAGCCATGTGTAAGAGTTCCAGTACTCTGTCTCCTGATCAACATTTCATCATCCTAACCAACTTCATACTGCAAGAATTTTAAATACTGCCCATCTGGAGGGTGTAAAATGATATCTAGTGGCTTACATTTGTGTAAACAGTGGGAAAAATGTCAAAACCAATTACATGTTCCTACAATATACAGGAAAGCAATAAATTCCCTTTATTATTAATGAGATTGGACAAAATGTGGGCTCTCAATCCATATTTTCAGAAGTGCCATGACCAGAATAATAAATCCTACCACCACAGATTCAGGGAATTCAAGCTGCAACTCTGCCAATGTCCCAAGATGACTAATTCACTGACTGCCTCTTATTTTTATACAAATTGATATGCAGAAAGCATACAAGATTGGTTGAACTGAAGCCTTGAGCAGTAGGCAAAGGTGTCAGATTTTTCTCTATTTTCCAAGTACTCTGGTATCAGTGGATAAGTATTGTACCACAACAGGAAGAGGAGAGGGTCCCAGGAGATCCCTCAGAAAAAGCTCATTCTTATTCTAATAAATATACTATAGAATTCTAGGATGGCAGATATTTTATTTCAGCACAATAAAAATATTTTTCCACTGTCTTCTAGCTTTCATTGTCACTGTTGAGAAGTCAAAGTCTAATAGTCGCTCCTCTGGAGTCAATCCATTTTTTTCTTCTCACCGTTTTAAGATTTTCCCTTTGAATTTGATGCTACAGTTTTACCATGATATGCCTAAGTAGGTACTTCTTTTTATCTGGCTTGAGATTCTTGGTCATTATCTCCTCAAATATTACTTCTGCCCTACCCTTTTTCTTCTTTCAGGAAACACAATTAGAAGTAAATTAGGCTTTCTCTTCCTATCCTTCATATCTCATAAAACTGTCTTCCATATCTTACATCTCTTTGTTTTTCTGTGCTACACTCTGTATAATTTCTTCAAATTCATCTTCCACTCAACTAGTGCTCTTGTCAGCTGTGTTTAAGCCACCATTTTCATTCATCCACTAAATTTTATATCTACAATTATTTTTGAGTACTAGAAGTTTTTTTTTTTTTTTTTTGTAGAAGTTTAGTACTAGAGCCAAAGTATGACCTTGAATATATTCCACCTGAATTTAGAGACCATCTGAAGAACAGATTTGACACATTGAACATTAATGATCGAAGACCAGAGAAGCTGTGGAAGGACATCAGGGACATCATACATGAAGAAAGCAAGAGGTCATTAAAAAGACAGGAGAGAAAGAAAAGACCTAAGTGGATGTCTGGAGAGACTCTGAAAATTGCTTTGAAAGTCAAGTAGTAAAGCAAAAGGAAGAAATGATGAAGTAAAACAGCTGAACAGAAGATTTCATAGGGTGGCTCAAGAAGACAAAGTAAAGTATCATGATGACATGTGCAAAGACGTGGAGATAGAAAACCAAAAGGGAAGAACACAGCATTTCTCAATCTGAAAGAATTGAAGAAAAAATTCAAGCCTCAAGTTGCAATACTGAAGGATTCTACAGGGAAAATATTAAATGACTCAGGAAGCATCAAAAGAAGATGGAAGGAATATACAGAGTCATCATACCAAAAATAATTGGTCGACGTTCACCCATTTCAGGAAGGACCACATGAGCAGGAACCAACAGTACTGAAGGAAGAAGTCCAAGCTGCACTGAAGGCCCTGGCGAAAAACAAGGCTTCAGGAATTGACGTAATACCAACTGAGGTATTTCAACAAACAGATGCAGCACTGGAAGTACTCACTCATCTGTGCTAAGAAATTCAGGACACAGCTACCTGGCCAACTGACTAGAAGAGATCTATATTTATGCCTATTCCCCAGAAAGGTGATCCAACCAAGTGCGAAAATTATCAAACTATATCATCAATACTACACTCAAGTAAAATTTTACTGAAGGTCATTCAAAAGCGGCTGCACCAGTGTATCAACAGGGAACTGCCAGAAATTCAAGTCAGATTTAGAAGAGGACATGGAACCAGGGATATCACTGCTGATGTCAGACGGATCCTGGCTGAAAGCAGAGAATACCAGAAGGATGTTTACCTGTGTTTTATTGACTATGCCAAGGCATTCAACTGTGTGGATCAGAACAAATTATGGATAACATTGCAAAGGATGGGAATTCCAGAGCACTTAATTGTGCTCACGAGGAATCTGCACATGGCAGCCGCTCAAACAGAACAAGGGGATACCGCGTGGTTTAAAGTCAGGAAAGGTGTGCTTTAGGGCTGTATCTTTTCACCATACCTATTCAATCTGTACAACGAGGAAATAATCCAAGAAGCTGGACTAGGTGAAGAAGGAGAGGGCATCAGGATTGGAGGGAGACTTATTGAAACACACTGGTGTTACATACCATATCTGGTAGTTCCCATATTTTAAGCATTTGAAAATCTGATTCTACTGGATATTGTTTCCGCTGGTGTTCAGCCTTCATTTTTTATCTCTTCATATGTTTTTAAGATTTTTGGTTTTTGGTGGTCTGATGTTTAGGGCCCATGTTGTTAGGTGTCATCAAGGTGGCTTCATCTCATAGTGACCCTATGTACAAAGAACGAAACACTGCCTGGTCCTCTGCACCATCTTCACAATCATTGCTATGGTTGAGCCCACTGTAGCAGCCACTGTGTTACTCCACCTCGTTGAGGGTCTTCCTCTCTTTCACTGACACTCCACTTTACCAAGCATGATGTCCTTCTCCAAGGACTAGTCCCTCCTGATAACATGTCCAAAATAAGTGAGACGAAGTCTTGCCATCCTCACTTCTAAGGGGTGTTCTGCCTGTACTTCTGCCAAGACAAACTTGTTCATTCTTCTGGCAGTCCATGGTATATTCAATATTCTTCACCAACACCATAATTCGAAGGCATCAATTCTTGGAAAAAAAAACCTGTGTAAGGTGGAAACCTGTCAGAGAAGGAAAACTCAAATATTTTCCACTAAAATGAGTGACAGAAAAGTGGTAAGACTGTACCCTGTCAAAGGTGAAACACTTGTGAGACTGAGAAAAACATGGCAGTCCTGCTAAAGGCTAGCTCTCACAGGTTTCACTGTGTATGTGCTGGTATAATTAGTTCCAGCGGCATTACGTCACAGCTCTTACTCATTATTTCAGATTTCACGTTTTCACCTGAGCAAACACAACTCTTACCTCTTTATAACATTTACATTTAGGTCCATCCCACCGAACCTGGACAGGAATTCAAGGTACGGCACAGTACCTGAGCTGGTGAGGGGGATCTACATTCAAAAACAAAAGGTGACAGCATGTTAGACAGAGAGTTAAGATCTCAGCAGTGGACAGTGTAGTGAGTCTCAAAATTGTAGCCTTTGTGATGCAATATAGGATATTATTAATGGGATGGGCATTCTAGTAAGCATTTGTTGTTGTTGTTGTTGTTAGGTGCCATTGAGTCAATTCCGACTCATAGCGACCCCGTGTGACAGAGTAGAACTGCCCAATAGGTCTTCTAGGTTGTAATCTTTATAGGAGCAGATTGCCGGGTCTTCCTCCTGTGGAGCTGCTGGGTGGGTTCAAACCTCCAACCTTTCGGTTAACAGCTGAGACCTTAACTATTGCACCACAAAGGCTCCTTATTAAACATTTACAACTAGTTAACACAGGAGTACAGCCAGAATGCTCCTTAGAAGCAAGGATGGCTAGACTTCGACTCACTTACTTTGGATATGTTATCAGGAGGGATCAATCCCTGGAGAAGGACATCATGCTTCGTAGAGGGTCAGCGAAAGAGAGGAAGACCCTCAATGAGATGTATTGACACAGTGGCTGCAACAATGGGCTCAAGCATAACAACATACTTGAGGATGACACAGGACCGGGCAGTGTTTCGTTGTGTTGTACGTGGGGTCGCTAAGAGCTGGACGTGATTAGATGGCACCTAACAACGACAATATGGATGTCCGGGCTGATGTGCGTCCTCAGCAAACCAAGTGCAAACGCCATCAAAGAATGCCAGTCTGTGCTCAATTAAAAGCCAACAAGTTATCTAAAAAACACTAAAATCTAAATCTATCTAAAAAACAAAATTAGCAGAAATACATTCTAATATATGCAGTGCCCAAGAGGTTGAGCCCACAGCATAACTTTACACTGTAAGTCTTAGTGTCATACGAACTTTCTGAGGATTCACGTACTTTTAACATAGAAAAAGTTATTCTTAAATTAAAAAGGCTCTACAGGACATTATGAGGTCAATATGGACAGGAGATAAAATGTCTTCTCGCAACGCTAAATTCTCTGCAGTTTACAGCTACTGTGATTATGTAAGAGAATAATCCTTATTCTTAGGAAATACATACTGAAGTATTTAGGACTAAAGAACCACAATATAAGTGGCTTCCTCTCAAATGGTTCAGAGAAAAACACCATGTATGCATTGTCTGTTTACATGGTATGTATTATTTGCATACACACACTCACAGAAAGAGAGTAAATGATCAAGCAAACAGGGTAAAACGTCAACAACAGGCAAATCTGGTAAATGCTGTGTGACACTGTTCTTATTCTTGCAGATTTTCTGGAGGTTTGGAATTACTTCTAAAAAAAGTTAGTTTCTAAAAAAAATGAAAATCATCAATTTCCAAAACAGCATTAAAATAAAAACCAAACCCGTCAATTCTGACTCCTAGCGACCCTATAGGACAGAGTAGAACTGCTCCATAAAGTTTCCAAGGAGCGTCTGGTGGATCTGAACTGCTGACGTTTTGGTTAGTGGCCGTAGCTCTTAACCACTACGCCACCAGGGTTTCCAAAGAAAAACAGCATTATGAGACTGAAATTACAATAAACATAAAGAAAATATATAATCAATACAAATATATTTTATTAAGTTTCGCACAAAATACACAAAGTACAATTTTCCATACACTTGAATGGTTCCCAAGTCTACACAATCAAGTTTGATATTCACTTAGCCCTTAAAATTCCAGCCTCAAAGCCTAGCATGGTTATCTCAGTTTTTCCCAAAGGATGAGTTTCTGTTTACTGTTTAAGACGTGTTTAACTCAGAAATGAGAACATAGGGAGAGGAGCTCATGGAAGGAGGGAGGGGGGAGACTCTGTAGAAGACTTTTCCTGGAAAGGATACTCATGACTTCTACTCCCAATAGGGCTTTTTTTAGTAGATATAATCTTGCATAAACATTTCAAAGTTTCCCTAATCTTCTCATAGAAGAAGGGCAAGAATAGATTAAATACGTAGTTCAAGAGAACCCTGGATGCACTCATGCATTTGGTAGTGAAAAGGGCAAATAAGGAAGGGAAGAAACTTAAATTTATAGAGCTCACATCCACTAAATGACATTACTCTTGGTGTGCAAAGACCTGGAGTTAGGAAACCAAAAGAGAAGAACTCAATCATCATTTGTCAAGTTGAAAGAACTGAAGAGAAAATTCAAGTTTCTAGTTGCATTCCTGACGTGTTCTATGGGCAAAAAATTGAGTGATGCAGAAAGCATCAAAAGAAGATGGAAGCAATACACAGAGTCACTGTACCAAAAAGACCTGGTTGACATTCAGCCACGTCGGGAGGTTGCATACGATCAAGAACCACCAGCACTGAAGGAAGAAGTGCGAGCTGCACTGAAGGCACCGACAAAACACAAGGCTCCCGGAATTGATGGAATACCAATTGAGACGCTTCAAAACACAAATACGACACTAGAAGTGCTTACTCATCTACGTCAAGAAATTTAGAAGACAGCTACCCGGCTAACCAACGAGAAGAGACCCATATCTGTACTCACACCAAAGAAAGGCTCTCAAATGGAATGTGGAAATTATTGAACAACATAATTTATATCACATGTAAGCAAAATTTTGCTGAAGATAATTCAAACACGGCTACAGCCATACATTAACAAGGAACTGCCAAAAATTCAAGCCAGATTCGGAAGAGGATGTGGAACCAGGGATATCATTGCTGATGTCAGATGGGTCTTAGCTGAAAGCAGAGAATACCAGAAAGATATTTGTCGGTACTTTATCAACTACCTGAAGGCATTCGGCTGCATGGCGCATAGCAAACTGTGGATAGCGCTAGGAAGAATGGGCATTCCGGAGTACTTAACTGTGCTCATGAGGAACCTGTACGTGGATCAAGAGGCAGTTGTTCAAACAGAACAAGGGGATACTGTGTAGTTTAAAACTGGAAAGGTGTGCATCAGTGTTGTATCCTTTCGCCTTGCTTATTCAATCTGTGTGCTGAGCAAATAATCCGAGAAGCTAGACTATATGAAGAAGAATGTGGCATCGACATTGGAGGAAGACTCATTAACAACCTGTGACATGCAGATGACACAACCTTGCTTGTCAAAAATGAAGACAACCTGAAGCACTTACTGATGAAAGTCAAAGACTATAGCTTTCAGTATGGATTACACTCGAACATGAAGAAAACAAAAATCATCACAACTGGACCAATAAACATCATGATAAGCAGAAAAGATTGAAGTTATCAAGGGTTTCATTTTATTTAGATCCACAATCAATAACCACAGAAGCAGCAGTTAAAAAATCAAACGATGTATGGCATTGGGCAAATCTGATGCAAAAGGCCTTTTTAAAGTGTTAAAAAGCAAACATGTCACTTTGAGGACTAAAGTGCACCTGATCCAAGCCATGGTCTTTTCAATCGCCTCAAATGCATGTGAAAGCTGGACAATGGAAAGGGAAGATCAAAAGAGAATCGAAGCATTTGAATTTTGGCGTTAGTGAAGAGTACTGAATACACCACGAACCACCACAAGAACAAACAAATCTATCTTGGATGACAAGACGAGGTCTTGTACACGTCATCACAAAAGACTAATCACTAGAAAAGGACACTGTTATGCATTGAATTGTGTCCCCAAAACTGTGCTGTAAACCCTAACCCCTATATCTGTGGTTATAATCCATTTGGGAGTGGGTTATCTTTGTTATGTTAATGAGACAGTATTAGTTTAGGGTTCTTGAGTTGACCTCTTTTGAGATATAAAGGGAGTAGATTTAAGAAAAGAAGCAAGAAAGCAAAGATGGGGAAAGAGAGATACCATACCACATAAAGATCACCAAGGAACCAAGTAACAAGGACCTTCCCCTAGAGGCAGCAGAGAGAGAAGGCCTTCCCCTAGAGCTGGCACCCTGACTTCGGACTTCTAGCCTCTTAAACCGTGAGAAAATAAATTTGTTTGTTAAAGCCACCCATTTGGGGTATTTCTGTTATGGCAGCACTAGATAACTAAGATAGACATCCTGTTTGGTAAAGCAGCAGGTCAGCAAAAACCCCTCCTTGAGATGGCTTGACACAATGGCAGCAACAATGGGCTCAAACATACCAGTGATCGTGAGGCCCAGGACCAGGCAACGTTTTGTTCTGTTACACATAAGGTCGCCATGAGTTGGAGCCAACTCAATGGCACCTAACAACAACAAAAACAGCAACTCCGGGCATTTTACATGCATTAAATTATCTAACCCTAAAACAACCTTCTGAGGGTGGTGTCATGGTCTACATTTCATGGAGTGGAGGTGTGACCTGCCTGCATGACACTGCCATTAAGGGACAGAGATCCTGTGACTCCAGGGCTAAAGTTCTTCCCACTACACTAACCACCATGCCTATAAAGAAAAACTAAATCTATCAAATTACTGATGCTTTGATCACATTTCCTCTCGTTATATATGGTCTAATACAGAATCTAATGTGGCAGGTAAATTATTGCAATGATTGGTCTCCAGAGCCAAGCCCCTTAGACAACCACAGAACCTAGTCGAAAAGAAGAGCTTGCTCGGTCCTCCCCTTTTCAGTATTTGTGATTCTGGCCAAAATGCTTAGGAATCAAAACCATCCCTAGGTCAGTCCCCAAAAGTAAATTCCTAGACTAATGGTGGGAGAGGGCAGCTGTGAAATCAGTATCCATCATGTTGATATATATCTTCAAAGAAGCCTTTCTCATTCCCCAACCTGGCACAACCACTGGGACCGGAATAGAACTTCAGTTTTCCCTCTCTGGAATCTATTTATTTAAAAATAATTAATACTTAGAGACTCTGAAGCATCCACATAAAAACAAAATTCATAACACTATTCATGCGGTTGCTATGAGTCAGTATGGACTCGGCAATGGTCTGGTCACGAATGCAGACTAAGGTGGGGGTACAAACAGTGTTTCCTCATCATTCTCTCCCGGGTCAAACATCAAAACACCCCGAGAAGCAATTCCTGACAGCGTTCCGGAAATAAAATTAACGCTAAAGCAAATGCAGAACAAAACTGGAAAGCCCTATTATAATTTTAATGCAAAATTGCCATGAACTATTTTACCGGTTTTATGAGTTTCCAGTTAGGCTTACTTACGTTAACTACTGACATGAATTAGTCATTAAAAGATCTAGAAAAGTCACAGCCACTATGAGCTCCAGGGATGGGGATGGGAAGCCCTGCCCTTCGTTCCCAGTAAACTTGACCTCCTGACAATGCACCACACTCCAGCTTCCTTGATTTATACTCAGGTCACAGGGGCTCAAGATTCTAGAAAGAAATATGCTTAGTATTTAGGGTAACTACCCAAACCAAAAAACCAAACCCATTGCCATCAAGTCAATTCTGACTCATAGAGATCCTATAGTGGTTAAGAGCTCAGCTGCCAACCAAAAGGTCAGCAGTTTGAATCCACCAACCACTCCTCGGAAACCCTCCGGGGCAGTTCTACTCTGTCCTATAGGGTCACTATGAGTGGGAGGATAACCATCAGGACCTGTTTTTTAAGAAGTCTTTGAGGTGCTACAGTTCTTAGTGACTTCTTTTAAAAACAGATGTAGCTTTTCATGTGTGTCTGTTAAAAACAGATACGCATTTCATATCTTCTGTACTTTTCCTGCTCCTGCATAACTGATCAGCTTGGGAAGACTGTCAAAATTTTAAATGAACATTAAATCATGAATATAAGGAGTCATTAGCAGGAAATAACATTTTAATTCTCCATTTGGTACAAAGTATCAGTTAAATTGACTTTATGAGGAAATTGATGTACTCTTTGCAAGGATAAAGGTTCTTTGAAAGCAAGAAAACATTACCATACAACCCAGCAATTCCACTCCTAGGTATCTACCCAAAAGAACTGAAAACATATGTCCACACAAAAACTTGTTCATAGCAGCATTATTCACAATGGGCAAAAAGTGGAAACAACCCAAGAGTCCATCAAAAGACGAATCAATAAACCATGGAATAGCTATACAATGGACTATTATTGAGCCATAAAAAGGAACGCAGTATTGATTCATGCTTCAACATGGATGACCTTTGAGAACATTTATGCTAAACGAAAGAAGCCAGACACAAAAGACCGTATATTGTACGAGTCCATTGATTTGAAATGCCCAGAACAGGAAAATCCACAGGGACAGGAAGCAGACTGGTGGTTGCTGGGGAATGGGGGCACTGGGGGGAGGGAAGCAGGAACAACTGCTAATGCGTATGTGGTTTCTTTGGGCGGGATGAAAATATTCTGGAACCAGAGAGTGGTGATGCTTGTTCTACCCTGGACACTATACTCTAAAAGCCTCTCAACTGTACACCTCCAAGGGGTGGATTTTATGGTCTGTAAATTACATCTGAATAAAGCCGTTCTAAAAATGTAGATAACAATAGAGACATGTGAAAAAAACGATATGGACTATTTGTGAAATTTTAGAAGTGTTTTTTAAAACGGCAAGGGAACAGCTCTTCCTTTCCCCTTCCCTTCCTTCCTGTCCCTTCTCTAATCCTTCAGTCTCAGAGTCACTGGGTGGGGCAGAGGACAACGGGGTCTGCAGTGAGCGGCAGCTCTGGTTGGCCAGGGCAGGATGTCAGCACTCAAATGGGTGAGGATGGCATCACAATAGAGGGACGGCCTGGAGTGGGGTGTCAGAGCCCAAGTGGGGGACAGAGGACATCCACATGGGTGAGAGGGAGTGCTGAAAACAAGTTACATGACGGGGGGACGCTGATCAATAAGTAACAGACCACGATTCTCACCGTGTGAGAAGGGTGTTATAAATACGGAAAGGGAGGAAACTAGAATGAACCCTGAAGTGTTGGATTAGAATTGATGGTTTTGGTAAGAACTCCTTGTTTTCAATATACAGAGAGGTTTATATATATAGAAAATAAGGAGCCCTGGTGGTGCAATGGTTAAGCACTCAGCTACTAACCATAATGTTGGAGGTTTGAACCCACCATGCTCCCATAAATATTCCAGCCTAGGAAACCCTATGGGGCAGTTCTACTCTGTCACATAGGGCCGCTATGAGTCGGAGCCAACTTGAGGGCACCTAATAAGGACAATAGAAACCCTAGGGGTACAACGGTTAAGTGATAGGCTGCTAACAAAAAGGTTGGTGGTTTAAACCCATCCAACAGCTCTGCAAGAGAAAGACCTGGTGATCTGCTTCCGTAGAAATCACAGCCGAGAAAACCCTATGGGGCAGTTCTACTTTGTCACATGGGGTCGCTATGAGTTGGAATCAACTTGACGGCACCCAACAACAATAGATATAGAAATAAACGCAGATGTAAATACCTGCATATATGTGTGTGAAAAAATATATACACGTATCGACTCGACGGCATTGGTTTTTTTTTTTTTTTTTATCCCCTAGAGCGCTCCTACTGACAGGGCCTGGAGGCAGTGACTTCCTGAGAGCAACGAGCGGCTCTAGTCCCCTGACCACAGCTTCTCAATATCTAAGCATAAGGAACCATCAGATTAACCCAAACTGGGGACATTCTACAAAACAACAGACATTCTACAGTCTCCAAAGTATGAAAGTCAAGGGAAGACTGAAGAACTGTTCTAGACTGAATGGGGTTTAAAAGATATGAGAGCAAATGCAACATGTGATTCTCACCTGGGTCCTACAAGACACTGCTGGAACAACTGGCGAGTGCTGGATGAGTTCTGGCTCGGATGACGGTAATGAATCGATGCTAGTTTAGCATCCTTATTTTTGACTGAATGCATTGTGGTTATAAAGGACAGTGTCTTTGTTTGAAGGAAACGCATACTGAAATACTTGGGAGTAATAGAGCACCTGACTCTCAAATGGTTCAGAAGAAAATTGTTTTTTGCACTATACTTCCAACTTTCTGTAACTTTGTGATTGTTTAAAAAAAAAAAAAGACAAAGAAGAAGAAGTTGTGCACCTATTATGGCAAGAGAAATCTCACAACAGACCAACCCTCCCACAGACAAGACCTTTAAAATCTGGTCAACACACACACACACACACACACAAACTATATAAAAGCTCTGGGGAGTAAACAAAAGCAGGCAGATTTTGAAGGGAAATCAAAACTTAGCACAAGGGACAGGTATGTAGGGAGTCTCCTGTTTTGAAGGGCTTTGAGCCTGCAGGCCAGCCACAGTCTCTGTGCAACACAGAGCACCAAAACCCCAAGAGAAAATGCACTGTCCTTCTGGCCTAAAGATCCAGTACACAGAACCCAAAGCAACCACTAGACAGTGGACGGGAAGGATCTCAAAAAGCAGAGTGACAAAGGAAGAGACTCAATTTATATAAATAAACTCCGTCCAAATTTCTAGCAGACCCCTGAACCAGGCATGTGCAATTCAGGCTTAGAGCATCCCAGCTAAAGATGAAAGAACTGAACTGAAATAAGATGCTGCTCAGCACACGCAAGACACAGCTTGCAAGTTAACTGCTTGGCCAAACAAAAGTATCAACACTCTTTGGAAGACTATAACATAACCCAGAGGCTCAACAACAACATTCACAAGGTTTAGGACTGCACTGTTTTATAAACGGCCATAGATGTTTTGCCTACTGAGCACTTGAAATGTGGCTAATGCAACTGATAAACTGAAATTTTTATTTTATTTAATTTTGTTATTGTCGTTAGCTGCCATAGAGTCATTTCCGGCTCATAGCAACCCTATATACAGCAGAACAAAACACTGCCCAGTCCTGCACCATCCTCACAACTGCTGCTCTGCTTGAGCCCACTGTTGTAGTAACTGTGTCAATTCATCTTGTTAAGGGTCTTCCTCTTTTTTTGCTGACCCTCTATTTTACCAAGCATCATGTCCCTCTTCAGGGACTGGTCTCTCCTGATAACATGTCCAAGGTACGTAAGATGAGGTCTTGCTATCCTTGCTTCTAAGGAGCATTCTGGCTGTACTTTTTCCAAGACAGATGTGTTCATTATTCTGGCAGTCCACGATATATTCAATATTCTTCACCAACGTAATTCAAAGGCATCAATTCTTCTTCAGTCTTCCTAAATCATTGTCCAGCTTTCACATGCATATGAGGTGACTGAAAATACCATGGCTTGAGTCAGGCGCGCCTTAGTCCTCAAAGTGACACCCATGCTTTCGAACACTTTTAAGAGGTCTTTTGCAGCAGATTTGCCCAATGCAATACGTCATTTGATTTTTTGACTGCTGCTTCCATGGGTGTTCATTGTGGATCCAAATAAAATGAAATCCTTTACCATTTTAATCTTTTCTCCATTTATCATGACGTTGCTTATTGGTCCAGTTGTGAGGATTTTTGTTGTCTTTATGTTGAGGTGTAATCCATACTGAAGGCTATAGTCTTTGATCTTCATCAGTAAGTGCTTCACGTGCTCTTCACCTTCAGCAAGCAAGGTTATGTCATCTGCATATCACAAGTTGTTAATAAGTCTTCCTCCAGTCCTGATGCCATGTTCTTCTTCATATAGTCTAGCTTCTCAGATTATTTGCTCAGCATACAGATTGAATAAGTATGGTGGAAGCATACAACCCTGACATACATCTTTTCTGACTTAAAACCATGCAGTATCCCTTTGTTTTGTTCAAACTACTGCATCTTGGTCTATCTATAAGTTCCGAACAAGCACAATTAAGTGTTCTGGAATTCCCATTCTCTGCAATGTTATCCATAATTTGTTATGATCCACACAGTCAAATGTTTTTGCATAGTCAATAAAATACAGGTAAACATCTTTCTGGTATTCGCTGCTTTCAGCTAGGATCCATCTGAGATTAGCAATGATATTCTTTGTTCCATATCCTCTTCTGAATCTGGCTTGAATTTCTGACAGCTCCCTGTAGATGCACTGCTGCAACCGTTTTTGAATTATCTTCAACAAAATTTTACTTGTGTGTGACACTGATGATATTTTTCAATAATTTCCACATTCTGTTGGATCACCTTTCTTTGGAACAGGCACAAATATGGCTCTCTTCCAGTCGGTTGGCCAGGTAGCTGTCTTCCAAATTTCTTGGCATAGATGAGTGAGCATTTCCAGCATTGTGTCAGTTTCTTGAAACATCTGTCAGTTCCTGGAGCCTTGTTTTTCGCCAATGCCTTACGCACAGCTTGGACTTCTTCCTTCAGCACTTATTAAAATTATTATCTCATTAATAATTTTAACAGTGACTACATGTTGAAATGAGATACTCTGGATACATTTGGTTAAATTAAATATATTTTTACAATTAATTACACCTATTTCTTTTTGGTTTTTTTAATGTGGCTACCAGAGAATTTTAAATTACATATGTGGCTCACTTCATCTTGCTATTGAACACCACTTGTCTGTGATATTATCCTAGTAGACTCAAATGTGAAGAACAGGGAAATGTGACCTGTTCTCAAGGGAAGGATGTTAGAATTATCAGACAAGGGCTTTAAAGCAGGTAGTCTAACTATGGTCAGTAAAGTAAAAGAAATGTGCTCATAACTGAAGAAAAAAAAAAGAAATCTACACAGAGAAGTAGGAATTATACAAAAGAGAACCAGGTGGAAATTCTATAACTGAAGAATACAATGCCCAAAATAAAAAATTAACTGAATGGGCTTCACAGCAGAATTCAGATAACAGAAGAAATAGTCAGTGAACTTGAAGTTAGATCAATAGGCATTATCCAATCTGAAAAATAGAGAGAAAAAAATATGTTTTTTAAATGACCAGAGCCTCAGGGGCCGGTGGGACAATATCAAAAAGTCCAAGAGAGGCAAGAATGATGCAAAAATACTTTTTGGCCGAAACATTCCCAAATTCAGTGAAAGACAAAATTAAAGGGAAAGAGAAAAGCTTGAAACAGTATTGTGGTATAAACCCAAAGAAGAAACAACAAATAACTGAAAATACAGAAAACAAATTCGGTGACAGGATATGAGTCAGTCCCGGAGGTTAAGACTGGAATTCTGGAATGCCTAAAATCCACTCGGTTATTTGTTTTCCTAACACATAATTCTCCTGTGTTGAAAGTAAGCAAATTGGGTTGGGCTGGATTGTAGAACAAACTCTGAAAAGAAGCAGGCTTCTAAACACCACGAAATAGCATGAAGCCAAACTGCAGTTAAAAACTAAAGAATGCGTAAAAAATACTTACTTGTCTGTATGCCTGCACCAACTCCATTATTTGACTGAAAGGAGCACTAGCAATATTCCAACTCAACGTTTCCACTGTTGTAATTACTGTATCATCTCATGACAACGCTATAGGGTCGTATATGAGTCAGAATCGAGTCAATGGCAATGCATTTGGTTTTTTTGGTTTAATTACTGTATTGATTCCTGTAGATTTATTTCAAGAGTGTTTAATTCCTACTGTATTGCTTATTCCTTTTTAGTAACCTAAAGGTTGGCAGTTCGAACCCACCCAGCAGTACCACAGAAGAAGGCCTGGAAACCCGCTTCGGTGAAGATTACAGCCGAAAGGGCCTTTCCGGAGCATTTCTACTCTGTAACACACGGGGGTCACTATGAGTCGGAATCAACTAGGTGACAATGGGTTTGGGTTTGGGTTTGGTTTGGAGGGCACGGACCCCACCCAGTGTTTACTATTTGCATCCCCTGATATGGTCCATCATTCAGAGCCCCAAGGGCACTCATCCTCCTCGTCCCTCCCCAAGTGACTGCATCACCCCCAGCTGCAAACCCTTCACCAGCTCCCTATAGATTCCAGAGAATTCCACAAAAGTCAAGCTGTGTCAATACCTTATAGGGTTGGTCCCTCACTACTCCTGCCACAACTTGACATACATTCCTTTACTTCAGATGTAACTCAGGCCTCCAAGTCTTCACGTAGGCTATTCCCTCTGCCCATACTGCCCTTCCCATCTTCTTTCATCTAGCTAACATCCACTCTTCTGTCCAAATTAAGCCTATCCTGCCTCCTCCTCCAAAAAGGCTTCTAGGACTACAACCCTCATTTTTAGATAGATGCCCCACCTCTAACTCTCAACCCACCCTGTAATTACCCCTGTCCTAGCATTTGTCAGAAAGGAGCCTGGTGGCACAGTGATTAAGTGCTTAGCTGCTGACCAAAGGGTCAGTGGTTCGAAGCCACCGGTACCTCTGTTCTGTGGGAGAAAAGACCTGGAGATCTGCTTCCATAAAGACTGTTGTTGTTGTTAGGTGCCGTCAAGTCAGTTTCAACTCATAACAACCTTATATACAGCAGAAGGAAACACTGCCCCGTCCTGCACCGTCCTCGCAATCATTGTTATGCTTCAGCCCATTGTTACAGCCACTGTGTCAGTCCATCTCCTTGAGCGTCTTCCTCTTTTTCGCTGAGCCTCTACTTTATCAAGCATGACGTCCTTCTCCAGGGACTGGTCCCTCCTGGTAACATGTCCAAAGTACATGAGATGATGATTGTGTTGTTGTTGTTAGGTGCCGTCGAGTCAGCTCCGACTCATAGCGACCCTGTGCACGACAGAACGAAACACTGCCCGGTCCTGCGCCATCCTTACAATCGTTGTTATGCTTGAGCTCATTGTTGCAGCCACTGTGTCAGTCCACCTTGTGATGATTACAGCCTACAAAACCCTATTGTGCAGTTCTACTCTGTCACATGGGGTCACTATGAGTCAGAATTGACTCAACAGCAGCTGCCAACAACAACACTTATCAACACTTCCGTAATCTCTCACTGGACTGTGAAGTCCTCAAGGGACCATGGCTGATTTATCCGTATCCTTGGCGCCTAGCATTGGGTCTAGCACATAGTAGGTGCTCAATTACCATTCAACACCATATACTAAGCCCCAAAATATAATTAGTCAAATATTCTTACATGGAAGCCTCAAAAAAAGAAAAAGAAAGGAAATGGCTGTGACAGTGATACACACTAAAAATACGACCCAAGTAAATGTTGATCGTGATCCCAAATCTGCCAGAATTTAATTTACTGAAGGGTGAAAAATAAACAAAACTTCAACTGCTAATTTGGAACAGTGGGAGAAAAGTGAAAACCGATTACATGTCCCTCCAGTCTCCTTTACCTCTTCCCTGGCTGGCTTATCCTGAGCGGGTGGCGCATACCGTACCTGAGCCAACACGTCCTGGAACTGGTTTCTCGTGAGAGGCAGGAGGAAGGTGCCGATGACTCTCCTCAGCTCGTTTTTCGACACCGTCAAGTTCTGACCGGTATCCAGCAGCTGGAAGGCTTTCTTCACCTCATCCCCTTTGTCGGTCATTTTTTTAAATAAAATCCGTTTAATGTCTAAGGAGGATAGTATTGGATTTGCAATAGCTGTGGCTGTAAGAGAGACAGGTATTTATTAAATGTGTTTAAAGTTAAGATACTAAAAATCTGTTCCACTGTTTAAAAGAACCAGTTGAGCTTCTAAAGCAATCATTTCTTCTACTATATCTAGGTTTACACATCGAATCATTCTATGACCTGCCATGGAAGTCCTGCTGCCATCTTCTACCTTTTGCACTTTAGTCAGTAACGTCAGTAGGGGGAAAAAAAAGTAAGGCAAAGAGTAGCTTCCCTATAAAGGACATATGTCACTACAAGTGAAAAACATGGATGCTGGAAGAAAATCTAGTTAAGAATTAATGTCATTTGAAATAAATCTTTAAAATATCATATTCATTTTTCATCCCCTTACCAATTTTTGAAGGAAAAATATGTAATTCCTTTTTTTTCTTATGCTTTAAGTCAAAGTTTATAATTCAAGTTAGTTTCTCATACAAAAATTTATACACACATTGTTATGTGACCCTAGTTGCTCTCTCTAAAACGTGACAGCACACTCCTCCTTTCCACCTAGATTTCCCATGTCCATTCAACCAGCTCCGGTCGCTTTTTGCCTTCTCATCTCACCTCCAGACAGGAGCTGACCGTTTAGTCTCATGTATCTACTTGAGCTAAGAAGAACTCTCTTCACAAGTATCATTTTATGTCTCATAGTCCAGTCTAATCTTTGAAGACTTGGCTTCGGGAATGATTTCAGTTCTGGGCTAACAGAGAGACCAGGGGCCGTGTCTTCTGGGGTCCCTCCAGTCTCAGTCAGACCATTAAGTCTAGTCTTTTTATGAGAATTTGAATTCTGCACCCACTGTTCTCCTGCTCTGCCAGGGACTCTCTGTTGTGTTCCCTGTCAGGGCAGTCACTGGTGGTCGCCAGGCACCATTTAGTTCTTCTGGTCTCAGGTTGATGCAGTCTCTGGTTTACGTGGCCCTTTCCATTTCTTGGGCTAATAATTCCTTGTGTCTTTGGTGTTGTTCATTCTCATTTGCTCCAGGTGGGTTGGGACCAACTGATGCATCTTAGATGGTCACTTGCTAGCATTTAAGACCCCAGACGCCACTCACCAAAGTGGGATATGGAACATTTTCTTAATAAACTTTGTTACGCCAATTGACCTAGATGTCCCCTGAAACCATGGTCCCCGGACCCCCACCCCTGCTATTCTGTCCCTTGAAGTGTTTGGTTGTATTCAGGAAACTTCTTAGCTTTTTGTTTAGACCAGTTGTGCTGACTTCCTCTGTATTGTGCGTAAAATATGTAATTCTTAAATTCATATTGTTTCCCTTTCAAAGAAAAGGGAGACATAATAGGTACATAGGAACATAAAAGGTAATAAAAGAACATTTAAATTGCTTTTGATAACCAGCTAACAGCAACAACATCGTGTACAGAAAGGAGAAGAGACTGGCATTAAGGAGACATGTTGGTCAAGTATAGCATGCTTAAGCAATTAATAACGGAGGGGAGCGCAATCGGTTTGCACTCAAGTACTACCATAAAATTTGGTATTCAAGCCTGCCCAACAGTGCCCCAGAAAGGCCTGGCAATTTACCCCTGTGAAGATACAGCCAAGAAAACCCTACGGAGAAATTCTCCTTTGTAACAAATGGGGTCACCATGAGTCAGATTTGCCTCAATGGCAATCGTTGTTGTTTTGGTTTTTTTTTTTTTTACTAATTGCCTCACACACACATGAGAGCTGTACAATGAAAAACAAAGACCAAAGAAGAATTGATGCATTCGAATTGCGGTGTTCGCATATAGAGAACACTATATATACCATGAACTTCCAGAGGAACAAACAAATCTGTCTTGAAGGAAGTACAGCCAGAATGCTCTTTGGAAGCAAGGATGGTGAGACTTTGTCTCATTTACTTTGGACATATCATCAGGAGGGACCAATCTCTGGAGAAGGATATCACGCTTGATTAAGGGTCAGCAAAAAAGAGGGAGACCCTCAACAAGATGGACTGACACAGTGGCTGCAACAATGGGCTCAAACACAGCAACAATTGTGAAGTTGGTGTAGGACGGGGCGTCTCATTCCATTACGCGTAAGGTCGCTTTGAGTCAGAGCCAACTCACCACCTAACAACAACGATGTCATGCTCGCGGAGCAAAAAATAGGAGTGAATAAAAAAGATGTTAAGAAGGTAGAGTCCACAGAATCTCCTGATTTGGTGTGCCAGGTGAGGTAGATGGAAGAGGGTAAAGCTTTATATCCTGTCTGGGTGGCTGGGTAGGTAGTAACACCATTCACTGGGAAAGAGAATGTTGGGAGATGTGGCAGATGGCCACAACAATGTCTCCCATCCCGCATACTCTCATTACAATGTCAGGTTAACACTCCTCCCAGCAAAAAGTGGGGTGTATGTTCCTTCCCCTTTAATCTGGGTGGGCCTGTGACTCCGGCAGAATCCATGCTATGGGATTTTCAAGGCTAGGGCATTTAAAAAAAAAAAAAAAAAAGCACTACAGCTTCTGCCTGGTCCTCTTAAGATGCTCACTTTTGGAACCCAGGTGCCATACTGTGAAGAAGCCAAGAAGTCACACAGAAAGGTCACAGGGAGGCACTCCAGCTGACAACTCCAGCTGAGGTCCCAGCCAATAGCCAGCAACAACTGCCAGCCAAGCTTCAGTTGATTCCAGCCCCCTCCCCGCTGGAAAGCACCCCCAACTTTTGCACCTCCTCAGCTGAATTGCATGGAACAGAGACAAGCTGTCCCTGAAACCTGCCCACATTACATATTTGTGAGGGAAATAGATGACTGTTATTTTAAGCTGCTGTGTTTGAGGTAGTTTATACATAGCAATAGATTCCTGGAACAGGAGAGGAAGAAGTCTGTGGGAAAGATAATGAGTTCAGTTTAGGATATGTAAGTGGGGATAGCCATTTGAAAGATGAAGACATAAACCTGGAGATCAGAAAAGGAGTGGACTAGGTGTGAGAACAACAGAGGGGATGCCATGGGGGACGCAGGCCAAGGGGGAAGAGAGGAAAGAAGCCCTGTGAAATGTTGGCCCTTAAGAAAGTAGAATCCATTCATTTAGTCAAAAAAATACTAAGAACCTATCATATTTCAGCCACAATTCTAGGCACTGAAGGTGTGGTAGCAAATAAGACAGCTACGGGCCCTTCTCCTGTAAAGCTTACCATCTGGAGCTGAGAAGACAGGCAGAAACAGGTGAGTAAGTTATAAGGGGTAATGGCAGATAGAGGTGAGTGCAATGAAGGGGTAAGAGCAGGGTGACAGGGAGTGGCTGGGAGCTATTTGATATGAGGCGGTCAGGGAAGTCCTTTCGGAGTCATTTTAGGAGCTGAAACCTGAATGATAGAAATGAGCCAGCCAGGAAAACAGCCGCCATTGGAAAACCCCTAGGCAAGAATGAGCTTGCTGTGTCCGGGAAAGCAAAAGGCCCGTGTGGACAGGGTAAGCATGTACTGGGTGAGACGGAGAGCAGGAAGGGCTGAGATCAGGGTGAGTGAAGACCAGCTTACATGGGGTGTGCCTAAAGGACTGGGGTCTTCTTCAAAGAGCAATGGGAAGGCTCAAGGGAGTTTAGGCAGGGAAGTGATGTTCTCAAACATGTTGTTGAAAAGATCATTCTGGCTGCTACTTAGAGAACAGAGCATAGAGGAGCAAGAAATGAGGAAAGAAGACCAGAAAGGAGGTGAGTCCAAGACCAAGAAGAGGTGATTGTGGCTTTAACCAGGTGGTAGCTTTGGATGTAGGGGAAAAAGGAGTCAGATTGGAGACATAGCTTAAAAACCAAGCTCAGAAGGTCTTGCTGATGTATTGGTTTTAGGGGATGAAGAAAAAAAGGGAAATCAAGGATAACTCCTAGGTGTTAGACTTGAAGCACCAGAAAAAAGATGGCACCATTTACTGAGATAGAGGACACTGGTGAGTCAAGATCTGTTCAGCCAGTTAATGTTTGAGAGGTTCATCAAACAACACCCAAGCACAAAGGCCAACGAGGCAACTGGAGGTATGATCTGGAGCTTAGTGAGGAAGTCAGAAGCTATAGGTTTGGAATATCACTCACCTAAAGAGAAGGTAGAGATAGAGAAGAGGAATGAGCATCATGCCCTGAGGGAGGAAAGGGGCTTAAATCTCCAACAAGACCTCCAAGGATGCTCAGAAATGCTTTCCTTTCTATTTCTGACTGTCCAGTACCTCCAGCCCAATGTCTCTAAATACCATCCCTGTACCAAAACTAGGAGGGTCCAGTCCCTGGAAAAGGACATCATGCTTGGTAAAGCAGAGCGTGAGCAAAACAGAGGAAGACCCTCAACAGGATGGATTGACACAGTGGCTGCCATGACAAGCTCAAACATAGCAATGATTGTGAGGATGGCACGGGACCAGCCAGTATTTCATCCTGTCATGCACGGAGTTGCTATGAGTTGAAACCCACTCAACAGCACCTAACAACAACATACCAAAACTATAGATTCTGACTTCCTCACTAAGCTGCAGACATCCAATGGCCTCCTTGACCTTGTGCTCAGATGTTGTGTGACAAGCATCTCAAACATTAACTGGCCAAAGAGATCTCCTGACTCCCAGTGTCCCCCTCCATCTGGCCACTTAGATCTCAGAAGAAACTGATCCAATCGAGGAAGTGTACAAATCAACATCACCTAGTGGATGCCATCTCTCCCTCTGCCCACACAGCCTGAAAACCACCCTCCTGCTCCCAGTATCACCGTGGGATGACTATTTGTTCATTTATGCCCCCGTTTTGAAAGATTCTCCCAGTCTTTTTGTGTATATGTTTAGCGGCTTTTCCAGAAGCTCCATCTTTGCAATCAGTAGTTCTAATTTAAAAGTATCAGAAGATGTTGATTTGAAACTGTTTGCAATTTGAAAAAAAAAAAAAAAAAAAACTTTTTTTTAACCTCATGTGCCTAATGCAACTTCTGAAATTTAAACACAAGCAGCAACCAAACTTGCATAACCCGCTGGTGGGAGTACAAATTGGTGTAATTTTTCTGGAGGGCAATTTGACAAAATTTTCTACATCCGTTTAGGATATGGAAAGTCACAACAGACTGTCACTCTCACCCTAGCAATGAGAACAAGTCAGATAAGCTAAAAACCGTCATTTTTTAAAACTCATCCAAGAACTGAGGACGCCAAAGGAACCAAATCCGGCCGCATTTAGCCACGAGGAGACACAGGCAGGTCGATGGTTCAGAAGACCGCGCAGAGGAAGACAGAGCTTCACGGAAGCCTGGCAGTGACCGTCCCAGCTTGAACTGTGTCCCTCAAAAATGTGGGTCAACTTGGCCAGGCCATGATTCCCAGTACTGTGTGGCTGTCCTGTCCACCATTTTGTCATCTGATGTGATTTTCCTATGTGTTACAAATCCTACCTCTATGATGTTAATGAGGCAGAATTAGAGGCAGTTATGTTACTGAGGCAGGACTCAATCTACAAGATTAGGTTGTATTTTAAGCCAATCTCTTTTGAGATATAAAAGAGAGAAGTGAGCAGAGAGACATGGGGGCCTCATATCACCAAGAAACAAGAGCCAGGAGAATAGCGCGTCTTTGGACCCGGGGTCCCTGCACTGAGAAGCTCCTCAACCAGGGAAGATTGATGACAAGGACATTCCTCCAGAGCCAACAGAAAGAAAAACCCTTCTCCTAGAGCTGGCACCCTGAATTGGGACTTCTAGCCTCCTCGGCTGTGAGAGAATAAATTTCTCTTTGTTGAAGCTATCCGCCTGTGGTATTTCTGTTACAGCAACACTAGATAACTAAGGCAGTGACAAATCAAATACCTGGAATTAGGAGTATGCAGTCAATTTCTAAGGGGAAAATTTCAAAGGCACAGGATGAGGGTTTTCTTAGTGTCGAGCACTGTTAATGTCAATTTTCTATTCAAGTATCCAGAAATAAGACTATAGGGTAAGTCTTCAAGGGGAAGCTTTCAAGCACCTTGTAAAAACTCTAAAACAAATAAACACTTAACTAGAAGTGAAATCCCTATAAATTTCCTTCTGATCTGATCTCTTCTCCATGTTTCTAAGTTTCCGTAATTATTTCAGCATTCAGGAGAGAGCAAGTTCTGTTTAGACGTTAAGTGGAAAGATTATAGAATATAAGAACAGAATGCAGAAAGTATACACGAGGAATATCAATAGCTAGCCCTTACTAAGTTATCCAGGAAAGGGAAAGACTTAGAGGCAAGTCGGACACAAAATTAAGAACCAACCGGGAGTGAAATCGCTATAAAATTTTTCCTGACATGACCTCTCTTTTCCATGTGTTTCAGAAGAGAGAAAATTCAGATTAAGTCCTCTTAGGACTTAAAAGAATGTAAGAATATGGAACAAGGATAGAATATAGTATGAAGCACAAGGAGACAGAGTAGCTTACCATTACGAATCTGTCCATAACTATCTAGGAATCATACTTGCTTTTTTAGAGTATTCTTTCTTCTCTTCATCACTCTCCTCCTCCTCCCTTCCTCCTCCTTCTCTTCAGTTCCCTTCTCTTTCTTTCTTTGTTTCTCTCTCTCTCTCTATCTTTCTATGTGTATGTGTGTGTGTGTGTTCACTGCTATATCTCCAGCACCTAGAACAAAGCCTGGAACACACAGTAGATACTCTACACATATCAGTTAAATGACTTGGCTAAATATTCTAACGTGAAAACTGGAGGAAGGAAGAAGATTATAAAGAAGGAGGGAGGAGACAACAAAGCCAGAAGCCACAAAGGAAACTACTGATTATCTGCCTAGACGAAAACAGTGACTAAACTGTTGTACATCGATCCTACAAAATACCAGGCGGCCATGAAAAAGAATAAGGAATACACACATGTACTAATGTGGAAAACGTCTACAGTATATTGCTGTTGCTGTTAGGTGCCATCAAGTCAATTTTAATTCACAGTGACCCCCTGTGACAGAGTAGAACTGCCTCATAGGGTTTCCAAGGCTCTAATCTTTACTGGGTGGGCCTGAACCACCAACCTTTTGGTTAGCAGCCAAGCATTTAACCACCATGCCACCACAGCTCCTTTGGCACATATTAAGGCTCAGAAAATGTTTGTGAATAAGTGAATAAATGAACAAACACATGAAAAATGAAGAGACATGTGCTTTAGGGGAATTCTACTACCAAATTCCATTGTTTTTAAAACCGAGCGAGGCAGTATGACACACAGTACAGTCGCTAAGCCCGTGAATTCTGGAATCACTGTCTGAATTCAAATTCTCACCTTGCCATTTATAAACTCTGTTGCCTGATTAGGCATGCTGCTTAATCAACCTGTGCCTCAGTTTCCCTATGTAGAAAAGAGGGCTGACAAGAGAACCTATTTCACAGGGTAGAGTGTGGATTAAACGACATGGGGAGCCTCTGAGCGGAGCCCGGCACCCAGGAAACAGACAGATGTGTTATCTACTGTTGTTAGTGTCATCGTTTCCTCGTGACTACTCACCTGTAGAAGAAGGCCTGAACATATTTTGGAAACAAGTCCTTGAATACACTCTGCATGGGGAGGAGCGGGGTCTTAAATGTGTGAGTTCTCGTGCGGGAGAACACGAAGTATCCCAGTGTGGCGTAATATCCATTTTGTGCATTAAATCCCTGTGATATCGAAAGAAAACACACAGATTCCATTACCTCAAAGCACATCTAACACAGGTGCTAAAACCAAACCCATTGCCATCAAGTGGGTTTTGGCTCCTGGTGACCCCAGAGGACAGAGTAACACTGCCCCGCAGGGTTTCCAAGGCTGTGACCTTCACGACAGCACACTGCCATGTCTCTCTCCCACAGAGCACCTGGCCTGGTGACCCCAGAGGACAGAGGAACACTGCCCCGCAGGGTTTCCAAGGCTGTGACCTTCACGAAAGCACACTGCCATGTCTCTCTCCCACAGAGCACCTGGCCTGGTGACCCCAGAGGACAGAGGAACACTGCCCCGCAGGGTTTCCAAGGCTGTGACCTTCACGAAAGCACACTGCCATGTCTCTCTCCCACAGAGCACCTGGCCTGGTGACCCCAGAGGACAGAGGAACACTGCCCCATAGGGTTTCCAAGGCTGTAATCTTTACGAAAGCACACTGCCATGTCTCTCTCCCACAGAGCACCTGGCCTGGTGACCCTAGAGGACAGAGGAACACTGCCCCGTAGGGTTTCCAAGGCTGTAATCTTCACAAAAGCACTCTGCCATGTCTCTCTCCCACAGAGCACCTGGTTGGCTTAAACAGCCAACCTTTCGTTTAGCAGCCAAGCACTTAACCACTGTGCCACCAGGGCTCTCGGGACAAATAAAAAACCAAAACCAAACCCGCTGCCGTCGAGTTGATTCAGACTCACAGCAACCCTACAGGACGAAGTAGAACTGTCACTGTCCCACAGGGTTTCCAAGGAGCTGCTGCTGGATCTGAACTATTGACCTTTTGGTTAGCAGCCGAGCTCTTAACCATTACACCATCAGGGCGCCTTAGGACAAACAGGCATCCTGAAATATGCCTAGTCAATAGGGCTGTTACCTTAAGGCCAAGGCTACAGGAAGACACACAACAGGAGTGGCAGCAGTTGCTGTAGCCAGCCAAATGGTCAGAGTGATATGCATCACATGGCTAAACTACGCAAGACACACACAGAGGACAGGCTAGTCCTTGGTGATGGCACCAGTCTCTGAACACTTGTTGACATCAGTCACTCAAGTCCAAGTCTCTGTACCTGCTATTTCACGCTATCTTTCTGAGTGTCTGCTGCTCCCGTAGCAGAGGAAGATGCTTAAACCCACTGCCATCAAGTCATTGCCAAAGCATAGCAACACCATGTGACAGAGTAAAACTGCCCCATAAAGTCTCCAAGGCTGTCATCTTTACTTAACTACTGTGCCACCGGGGCCCCTTACACGTGTGCTAACCTCCTATCTGTTCCTTTTCTGAAAGGACAGCTGAAGACGATAAAAATGCCTGTTTACTAACGCTTCGAAGACTATTCTTAAGGTGAACACCAAATCATGATTTTGGATTCCTTGTTTTTAGCTGATCTGATAAGCTTCCAATGTAGAAAAACAAAGAGGCTTTTGGAAGGGAAAATCCACCTCCACCTTAACCGTCGCCGATCCTCGTCTCCCGTGGGAAGCGCGGGGGAGAGGGTTTGAGTGCTGCTTGCTGAGTCTCTGCCGGAGCTTCACTGTAAACCCAACACAGGGCCAGAAGCACAGCCGGGGGGGACGTCGGCAAAAATGACCAAGTGAGACCCTCAGAAGATTCTCTCTTCCACAAAAGCAACAAGAGCCCTGACAAAAATTCTCAAATGCAGTCTTTTCAGAGTTCTGGAAATAAACCAAAGGCTTGCAGCAATCTGGGGAATGTTTACTCAGGAAACCTGGTCACACCTCAGCAAGAACAGCATGCTTTGCGGCACTTCCACCACCTGCCTTGGTCCCGTTCTTCCCTCGCCTACTCTGCGGTAGCCTTGAAAACGAACAGCCTGCAGTTGCATGAAAACCAGCGGCCTGAAAGCCACTACCCATTTACCCGTTGCCATCGAGCAGATTACAACTCACAGTGGCCCTGGAGGAATGGAGTAGAACTGCCCAATCGGGTTTCCAAGGCTATAATCTTTAAGCCAGCAGATTGCCACACCTCTTCCCTGTGGAGCAGCTGGTGGGTTTGAACCACTGATCTTTCGGTTAGCAGCCAAGTGCTTAACCACTGTACCACCAGAGACACTAAACAAAAGGGAGAAAAAGGGGGCAGGAGCCCCTACAAACCCCATTCCCAGAGAATTGTCATTGTTTTCCCTGCCTGGTTCACTGGAAAGCCCCACTCACAAGGCTGTCTTTATATGAACTGACTCAGAGCTCATCCACTAAGAACAGCCTATTGCACAGAGAAATATGTCCAAAATTAATAATAATAATCAATGGCAATCATTTAGCATTGTAGCTACCTGAGGCAGTGGGGAACAGCCAGGCTAACCAAAATGTTTAAAAGAAAAAGCTAGTGAACGAAATGTCCACAGAGGTTTTGAAAGACTCCCACAAAGTCCTTGGAATCTAGGATGCCACCTTACCTACAGGGCTGTGTGTAGGCACATGGCTATGTACATGCTCAGGAAAGACCTGAGAAAGGACTAAGCTCTCATCTCCTGCTAACCTTGAGGCTCTGCACAAGCAGGAGTGAAGGCCCAGAGTCGTAAATTGCCTGCCTGAGTGTCAAAGTCGAACCCCAACACAAACAAAGGGCCCCTCGACACGACCTGGAGACCAATCATTTCCACACATTTAAGGAAATCTCAAGGAACCCTAGAGGCACAATGGTTAAGCACTCCACCGTTAAATGAAAGGGCGTTTCAAACCTGCCAGCCCTGTCGTGGGATAGAAGACCTGCTCTGTTCCCATAAAGATTACAACCTAGAAACCCTAGGGGCTGTTCTACTCTGTCACATGTGGGTGTTGTGAGTTGGGATCTGTCATCCACAGAACTGTTGCTCTGATTGAGCTCATTGTTGCAGCCACCGTATCAATCCACCTCACTAAGGGTCTTCCTCTTTCCCGCTGACCCTCTACTTTACCAAGCATGATGTCCTTCTCCAGGGACTGATCCCTCCTGATAACATGTCCAAATTATGTGAGACGTAGTCTCGTCATCCTTGCTTCTAAGGAGCATTCTGGTTGTATTTCTTCCAAGACAGATTTGTTCATCATATCAGAAGTCCATGGTATATTCAATATTCTTCACCAACACCACAACTCAAAGGTGTCAATTCTTCTGTCTTCCTTATTCATTGTCCAGCTTTGCATGCATTTGAGGCAACTGAAAACACCGTGACTTGGCTCAGGCACACCTTAGTCCTCAAGGCGATGTCTTTGTTTTTTAACACTTTAAAGAGATCTCTTGCAGCCAATTTGTCCAATGCAACATGTCTTTTGATTTCTTGACTGCTACTTCCATGGGTGTTGATTGCGGATCCAAGTTAAACAAAATCCTGGACAGCCTCAGTCTTTTCTCCATTTATCATGATGTTGCTTACTGGTCCCATTGTGAGGATTTTTGTTTTCTTTATGTTGAGGTGCAATCCATACTGAAGGCTGTGGTCTTTGATCTTCATCAGTAAGTGCTTCAACTCCTCTTCACTTTCAGCAAGCAAGAAGTTGTCATCTGAGTAACGGAGGTTGTTATTAAGTCTTCCTTCAATCTCGATGCCCCATTCTTCTTCATACAGTCCAGCTTCTCAGATTATTTGCTCAGCATACAGATTGAATAGGTATGGTAAAAGGACCCAACCCTCACGCACACCCTTCCTGACTTGGAACCACGCAGTATCCCCTTGCTCTGTTCAAACAACTGCCTCTTTATCCATGTACAGATTTCTCATGAGCACAATTAAGTGTTCTGGAATTCCCATTCTCTGCAGTGTTATCCATAATTTGTTATGATTCACACAGTCGAATGCCTTTGCGTAGTCAATAAAACACAGGTAAACATCTTTCTGGCATTCTCTGCTTTTAGCCAGGATCCATCTGACATCAGCAATGACATCCCTGGTTCCATGTCCTCTTCTAAATCCAGCTTGAATTTCTGGCAGGTCCCTGTTGATATACTGCTCCAACTGCTTTTGAATGATCTTCACCAAAATTTTGCTTGCATGTGATATTAATGGTATTGTTTGACAATTTCCTCATTAGGTTAGATCACCTTTCTTTGGAATAGGCACAAATATGGATTTCTTCTAGTCGGTGGCGCAGGTAGCTGTCTTCTAAATTTCGTGGCATAGACCAGTGAGCAGTTCCAGTGCTGCATCCATTTGTTGAAAACATCTCAAATGGTATTCTGTCAATTCCCGAAGCCTTGTTTTTTGCCAATGCCTTCAGTGCAGCTTGGCCTTCTCCCTTCAGTACCACCGGTTCCTGATCATGTCCTACATCTTGAAATGGTTGAACATTGACCAATTCCTTTTGGTATAGTGACTCTGTGTATTCCTTCCATCTTCTTTTGATACTTCCTGCGTTGTTGAATATTTTCCCCATAGAATCCCTCAGTATTGCAACTTGAGGCTTGACCTTTCTCTTCAGTTCTTTCAGCTTGAGAAATGCTGAGCATGTTCTTCCCTTTTGGTTTTCTATCTCCAGGGCTTTGCACATGTCATCATAATACTTTACTTTGTCTTCTTGAGCCACTCTATGAAATCTTCTGTTCAACTCTTTTATTTCATCATCTTTTCCTTTTGCATCAGTTACTTAATGTTCAATAGCAAGTTTCAGAGTCTCTTCTGACACCCACTTAGGTCTTTTCTTTCTCTCTGTCTTTTTAATGACTTCTTGCTTTCTTCATGTATGATGTCTTTGATGTCATCCCACAACTCATCTGGTCTTCGTTCATTAGTGTTCAGCGTGTCAAATCTATAGTCCAGGTGGTTCTAAATTCAGGTGGAATATACTCAAGGTCCTACTTTGGGTCTCGTGGACTTGTTCCAATTTTCGTCAGTTTCAACTTGAACCTGCATATGAACAATTCTGGTCTGTTCCACAGTCGGCCCCTGGCCTTGTTCTGACTGATGATAATGAGCTTTTCCATTGTCTCTTTCCACAGATGTAGTCGATTTGATTCCCGTGTGTTCCATCTGGCGAGGCCATGTGTATACTCACTGTTTATGTTGGTGAAAAAAGGTATTTGCAGTGAAGAAGTCGTTGGTCTTCCAAATTCAATCATATGATCTCTGGCATCATTTCTATCACCAAGACGATATTTTCCAACAACCAATCTGTCTTCTTTGTTTCCAACTTTCACAGTCCAATCACCAGTAATTATCAGTGTACCCTGATTGCATATTTGATCAATTTCAGACTGCAGAAGTTAGTAAAAATCTTAAATTTCTTCATCTTTGACCTTAGTGGTTGGTGGGTAAATTTGAATAACAGGCGTTATTAACTGGTCTTCGTTGTAGGTGTATGGATATTATCCTATCACTGACAGAGTTGTACTTCAAGATAGATCCTGAAATGTTCTTTTTGAAGATGAATCCAGCAACATTCCTCTTCAAGCTGTCATTCCTGGCCTAGTAGATCATATGATTGTCTGACTCAGAATGACAGATACCAGTTCATTTCAGCTCACTAATGCCCAGGATATTGATCTTTATGGGTTCCCTTTCATTTTTGACAATTTCCAATTTTCCTAGATTCATACTTCATACATTCCAAGTTCCGATTATTAATGGATGTTTACAGCTGTTTCTTCTCATTTTGAGTTGTGCCACGTTAGAAAATGAAGGTCCCGAAAGCTTGACATCATCCACATCATTAAGGTCGACCCTATTTTGAGGAGGCAGCTCTTCCCCAGTCATCTTTTGAGTGCCTTCCAACCTGGGGGGCTCACCTTCTAGCACCATATCAGACAATGGTCCGCTGCTATTCATAAGGTTTTCACTGGTGAATTATTTTCAGAAGTAGACTGCCGGCTCCTTCTTCCTAGTCTGTCTTAGCCTGGAAGCTCAACTGAAGCCTGTCCACCATGGATGACCCTGGTGGTATTTGAATACCGGTGGCAGAGCTTCCAGGATCACAGCAACACACAAGCCCACACGGTATGACAAACTGATAGATGCATGGGGGGACATCCAAGTAGAGACACTGAATAGGCAGTTGGATATCTGAGTCTGAGTTCAGGGCAGAGAGTGTGGATATAGATGTAAGTTTGGGGACTGTCAGCCTATAGAGATGTACATAAAGTCACGAGATCAGGTAAGCCCTCCAAGGACGTAGGTGTAAGAGAAATGGTGCAAGGACTGAGTCTGGAGACTAGCCAACATCCAGAGTTCAGGCAGATGAACGCTGCAAAGGTGAATGAGAAAGACGGAGCAGCGAGATAGGCTTAAAACCAGGAGCTACGTGTCCTGGAAGCAAAGGTAAGAAAGTGTTTCAAGGAGAAGGGGACAATGCTAAGACGATAATCACCTAAGATGAGGATGGAAACTTGTCCTTTGGGTTGAGCCAGTGAGAATCACAGATGACCCTGATAGAAGCAGTGCTACTGGGACGGTGGGGTGAAAGCCGGTCTAGGTAGGTTTTAGCACAGCTCAGAGGAGAAGCACTAGTGACAGTAAATACAGACAAGGGTTGCAAGAAACTCTGCTGTGAAAAGAGCAGAGAAATGCTGAGGGAGGGTGTCAGAGAAGAAACTTCTTTAGATAGGAGAAGTATTCAGACATGTTTGAATACTGATGATGGTGATCTAGTAGTGAGGCAAAGAGTGACGAAACGGTAGGGGAGAGAGAGCACCAATTGTTCCTGTGAGTCTGCAAGTGGAGACCCGACCTAGTTGACAAGCAGTGGGAAAGGGAGCCCTGGTGGCGATCCGCTCCTGTAAAGGTTTACAGCCTGGAAAACCCTGTGGGGCAAACCTACTCTCTCACATGGGGTCGCTCTGACTGGGCATGAATCCAACTGCAACGGCAGTAACACGGACAGTTCCCTCCTCCTGACAGCATACGGATACAGAGTGATAGTGGGAGCCCGTGGAAGCAATCTTCTGATGGCTTCAATTTTCTCACTGAAAAAAGTCAGGTCATCAGCAGAGATTAAGAATGGGGAGGGGTATCACAGGTTGAGGAGCTGGGACAAAGGATGAAACAGTTTTCTGGAAGAGAAGAAGGCAAGAGGGGGAGCAGGAGAAGCAAAATGACTGCCAGAGTTTTGGGGGACCGCTAAACCCACTGCCCTTGAGTCGATTCCAACTCATAGCGACCCTACAGGACAGAGTAGAAGTGCCCCATAGAGTTTCCAAGGAGCGCCTGGCAGATTCAAACTGCCGACCTTTTGGTGAGCAGCCGTGGACCAGTTAAGGTCCATAATCGTGTACTTAGGAGCCAGTCCATGCGGTCGTGTGTGTTTTCTCTAGCCACATTCAGCTGCACAGGTTGGCGAAGAGCTAGATCTAATTTGGGTCACGGTTTTGACAACCAACTGTGATATAGTGAGTTGAGGATGTATGCAAGGGAAGGCATTACACATGCACTACTGGGAATTACCAGTGTAACTTAAAGAAGACAAGATTTATGAACAGACAAGCAACTCAACCTTCTAAGAATTTTTTTTCTTTTTTAAAATAATCTTTTAATTTTAGACTAGATTTATTGCTCTAACTTCATTAGCATTTATTGGGGGTTTACAATGAGCCAGGAACTGTGCTTAAGATTTATGCAAACTGATTGCTTAAAACCCATTGCTGTCAAGTCCCACTCATAGCAACCCTAAAGGACAGAGTAGAGCTGCCCCAATAAGGTTTCCAAGGCTGTAAATCTTTACAGAAGCAGGCTACCATATCCGACCTTTTGGTTAGCAGCCAAGCACTTAAACCACTGCACCGCCAGGGCTCCTTACCAGGGCTCACTTAACTCTCCCCGTACCCAACTAGTTATTGTTATTCCCATTTTACTAGTGAGAAAACTGATGCTCAGAGTAGGCAAGCGATTTGCCCAGGGCTACCAACTGCTGGGCAAATCACTTGCCTGCTCTGAGCATCAGTTTCCTCACCTGTAAATGAGAATAACAATAACTATTTGGTATGCCCTCACCTATCTGTCAGTTTGTCATACTGTGGGTGTTTGCATGTTGCTGTGATCCTGGAAGCTATGCCACTGGTATTCAAATACCAGCTGGGTCACCCAAGGCTGACAGGTTTCAGCTGAGCTTCCAGACTAAGACAGGCTAGGAAGAAGGACTCGGCAGTCTACTTCTGAAAATAATTCACCAGTGAAAACCTTATGAATAGCAGCGGACCATTGTCTGATATAGTGCTGGAAGATGAGCCTCCCAGGTTGGAAGGCACTCAAAAGATGACTGGGGAAGAGCCGCCTCCTCAAAGTAGACTCCACCTTAATGACGTAGATGGAGTCAAGCTTTTGGGACGTTCATTTGCTGATATGGCACAACTCAAAATGAGAAGAAACAGCTGTAAACATCCATCAGAACCTGGAATGTACAAAGTATGAATCTAGGAAAATCGGAAACCATCAAAAATAAAATGTAATGCGACAACCCACTACCCACTGCCATCAAGTCGATTCTGACTCATAGCGACCCTATAGGACAGAGTAGAACTGCCCCATAGAGTTTCCAAGAAGCGCCTGGCAAATTCGAACTCCAGACCTTTTGGTTAGCAGCCGTAGCACTTAACCACTACGCAAAATGTAATGCATAAACGTCAATATCCTAGCCATTAGTGAGCTGAAATGGACTAGTATTGGCATTTCAAATTATACAATCACATTGTCTACTATGCAGGAAATGACAACTTGAAGAGGAATGGTGTTCTATTCATCTTCAAAAACAACATTTCAAGATCTACCCTGAGATAAATGCTGTCAGTGATAGGATAATATCCAAACACCTACAAGCAAGAACATTTAACACAACTATTATTCAAAATTATGCACCAGGCACTAACACCAAAGATGAAGAAACTGAAGATTTTTACCAACTTCTGCACTCTGAAATTGATCAAACATACAATCACAATGCATGGATAATTACTGGTGATTGGAATGCGAAAGTTGGAAACAAAGAGGAAGGATCGGTAGTTTGAAAATATGGCCTTGGTGACAGAAACAGTGCCAGAGATAGCATGATTGCATTTTGCAAGACCAACAACTTCTTCACTGCAAATACCTTTTTTTGGCAAAATAAATGGTGACGTTGCCAGATAGAATACACAAGCATCAAGTCAACTACATCTCTGGAAAGAGATGATGGAAAAGCTCAAAATCATCCGTCAAAACAAGGCCAGGGGCCAACAGCAGAATAGACCAGCAATTGCTAGTATGCAAGTTCAAGCTGAACCTGAAGAAAATTAGAACAAGTCCATGAGAGCCAAAGTATGACCTTGAGTATATCCCACTTGAATTTAGAGACCATCTGAACAATATATTTGATGAATTGAACACTAATGACCGAAGCACAGACAAATTGTGGAATGACATCAAGGACATCATACACGAAGAAATCAACAGGTCATTAAAAAGACATGAAAGAAAGAAAAGACCAAAACAGATGTCAGAAAAGACTCGGAAACTTGCTCCTGATCATTGAGCAGCTAAAGCGAAAGAAAGAAATGAAGTAAAAGAGCTGAACAGAGGATTTCAAAACGCAGCTTGAGAAGACAAAGTATTATAATGAAATATGCAAAGACCTGGAGATAGAAAACCAAGAGGGAAGAATATGTTCAGCATTTCTCAAGCTGAAAGAACTGAAGAAAAAATTCAACCCTTGAGTTGCAATATTGAGGGATTCTACACGTGTCTGTCAGTTTGTCGTACTATGGGGGCTTGTGTGTTCCTGTGATGCTGGAAGCTATGCCACGGGTATTCAGATACCTGCAGGGTCACCCATGGAGGACAGGTTTCAGCTGAGCTTCCAGACTAAGACGCGCTAGGAAAAAGGACCCGGCAGTCTACTTCTGAAAAGCATTAGCCAGTGAAAACCTTATGAATAGCAGTGGAACATTGTCTGATATAGTGCTGGAAGATGAGCCCCCAAGGTTGGAAGGCATTCATAAGATGACTGGGGAAGAGTTGCCTCCTCCAAGTAGAGTCAACCTTAATGACGTGGATGGAGTAAAGCTTTCGGGAACTTCATTTGCTGATGCGGCGTGACTCAAAATGAGAAGAAACAGCTGCAAACATCCATTAATAATCAGAACCTGGAATGTACAAAGTATGAATCTAGGAAAATTGGAAATCGTTGAAAATGAAATGGAATACATAAACATCGATATCCTAGGCATTAGCGAACTGAAATGGACTGGTATTGGCCATTTTGAATCAGACAATCATATAGTCTACTGTGCTGGGAATGACAACTCGAAGAGGAATGGTGTTTGCATTCATCGTCAGAAAGAACGTTTCAAGATCTATCCTGAAGTACAACTCTGTCAGTGATAGGATAATATCCATACACCTACAAGGAAGACCAGTTAATACGACTATTATTCAAATTTACTCACCAACCACCACTAGGGCCAAAGATGAAGAAATAGAAGACTTTTATCAGCTGCTGCAGTCTGAAATTGATGAAACATGCAATCAAGATGCATTGAAAAGTTGGAAACAAAGAAGAAGGATCAGTAGTTGGAAAATATGGGCTTGGGGATAGAAACAATGCCGGAGATCGAATGATAGAATTTTGCAAGACCAATGACTTCTTCATTCCAAATACCTTCTTTCACCAACATAAACGGCGACTATACACATGGACCTCGCCAGATGGAACGCACAGAAATCAAATTGACCACATCTGTAGAAAGAGACAGTGGAAAAGCTCAATATCATCAGTCAGAACAAGGCCATGGGCCGACTGTGGAACTGACCATCAATTGCTCATATGCAAGTTCAAGGTGAAACTGAAGAAAATCAGAGCAAGTCCACGAAAGCCAAAATATGACCTTGAGTATATTCAACCTGAATTTAGAGACCATCTGAAGAACAAATTTGATGCACTGAACACTAGTGACCAAAGACCAGACGAGTTGTGGAATGCCATCAAGGACATCACCCATGAAGAAAGCAAGAGGTCACTGAAAAGGCAGGAAAGAAAGAAAACACCAAGGTGGATGTCAGAGGAGACTCTGAAACTTGCTCTTGAGCGTCGAGCAGCTAAAGGAAAAGGAAGAATTGATGAAGTAAAAGAACTGAACAGAAGATTTCAAAGGGCCTCTCGAGAAGACAAAATAAAGTATTGTAACGACATGTGCAAAGAGGTGGAGATGGAAAACCAAAAGGAAGAACAGGCTCAGCGTTTCTCAGGCTGAAAGAACTGAAGAAAAAATTCAAGCCTCGAGTTGCAATAGTGAAGGATTCTATGGGGAAAATATTAAACGACGCAGGAAGCATCAAAAGAAGATGGAAGGAATACACAGACTCATTATACTAAAAAGAATTAGTCGATACTCAACCATTTCAAGAGGTGGCATATGATCAGGAACCAATGGTACTGAAGGAAGAAGTCCAAGCTGCTCTGAAGGCATTGGTGAAAAAACAAGGCACCAGGAATTGATGGAATATCAATGGAGATGTTTCAATAAACAGATGCAGCGCTGGAGGTGCTCACTCATCTATGCCAAGAAATATGGAAGACAGCTTCCTGGCCAACTGACTGGAAGAGATCCATATTTATGCCTATTCCAAAAAAAGGTGACCCAACCGAATGTGGAAATTATAGAACAAGAACATTAATATCACGCACCAACAAAATTTTGCTGAAGATCATTCAAAAACGGCTGCAGCAGTATATCGACAGGGAACTGCCAGAAATTCAGGCCAGTTTCAGAAGAGGACGTGGAACCAGGGACATCATTGCCGATGTCAGATGGATCCTGGCTGAAAGCAGAGAATACCAGAAGGATGTTTACCTGTGTTTTATTGACTATGCAAAGGCATTCGACTGTGTGGATTATAACAAACTATGGATAACACCGCGAAGAATGGGAATTTCAGAACACTAAATTGTGCTCATGAGGAACCTTTACATAGATCTAGAGGCAGTTGTTCGGACAGAACAAGGGGATACTGATTGGTTTAAAGTCAGGAAAGGTGTGCGTCAAGGCTGTATTCTTTCACCATACCTATTTAATATGTATGCTGAGCAAATAATACGAGAAGTTGGACTATATGAAGAAGAACAGACTGGAGGAAGACTCATTAAAAACCTGAGTTATGCAGATGACACAACCTTGCTTACTGAAAGTGAAGAGGACTTGAAGCACTTCCTGATGAAGATCAAAGACCACAGCCTTCAGTATGGATTACAACTCAACATAAAGACAACAAAAAACCTCACAACTGGACCAATAAGCAACATCACGATCAATGGAGAAAAGATAAAAGTCGTCAAGGATTTCATTTCACTTGGATCCACAATCAACACCCATGGAAGCCAAAAAAAAAAAAAAAAAACCAAACCCATTGCCACAGAGTCGATTCAGACTGATAGTGACCCTATAGGACAGAGCAGAACTGCCTCATAGGGTTTCCAAGGAATGCCTGGTGGATGTGAACTGCTGACCTTTTGGTTAGCAGTCGAACTCTACACCACCAGGCAGCAGTCAAGAAATCAAAAGGGGCATTGCACTGGGCAAATCTGCTGCAAAAAACCCAAAAACCAAACCCAGTGCCGTCGAGTCAATTCCGACTCACAGCGACCCCCTATAGGACAGAGTAACTGCCCCATAGAGTTTCCAAGGAGCGCCTGGTGGATTCGAACTGCAACCCTTTGGTTAGCAGCCGTAGCACTTAGCCACTACACCACCAGGGTTTCCAAAAAGCAAAGATGTCACCTTGAAGACTAAGGTGTGTCTAACTCAAGCTACGGTGTTGTCAATCGCCCATATGCATGTGAAAGCTGGACAATGAATAAGGAAAAGCAAAGAATGGGCACCTTTGAATTGAGGTGTTGTCGAGGAAGGATGAATATACCACAGACTGCCAGAAGAACGAACAAAACCTGTCTTGGAAGAAGTACACCCAGAATGTTCCTTAGAAGTGAGGATGGTGAGACTTCGTCTCACATAATTTGAACATGTTTTCAGGAGGGACCAGTCCCTGAAGAAGGACATCATGCTTGGTAAAGTGGAGGATCAGAGAAAAAGAGGACAACCTTTGAGAAGAAGCGTTGACACGGTGGCTGCAAAAACAGGCTCGAGCATAACAATGATTGTAAGGATGGCGCAGGACCGGGTGGTGTTGCGTTCCATAGTACATAGAGTCAGTATGAGTCAGAACTGACTACAGCACCTAATAACAGCAGTTGGGTATGGGAGGAATTAAATGAGCCCCGACAAGGAGCCCTGGTGGTGCAGTGGTTAAAACACTTGGCTGCTAATCGAAAGGTCGGTGGTTCGAACCACCAGCCCACTCTGCGGAAGAATGCTGGGAGTCCCGAAGATGCAGTGGTTAAGAGCTATGGCTGCTAACCGAAAGGCTGGCAGTTTGAATCCACCAGCCACTCCCTGGAAATTCTATGGGGCAGTTCTACTCTGTTCTATAGGGTCGCTCTGAGTGGGAACCAGCTCAAGGATACCTAACAAAAACCAACTGCTGAGTCCCAAAGCTGGGAATTGCACCTCTCTTTCGGCTCTTCCCAGATATCACTTGGCCTGGTTGTCAAGAACCAGGGCTTGCCTGTTTCTTTTAACAAAATTAAAAAGAAGCTCCTTGGAGGCCATGGGAAGGCACCAGCTGCCCAGTGCTACATGATGGCGACGAATACTCGGTCTTCTGCCTCATCCTGCTGGGCAAGCAGGTGGGAGTATCCGCTCCAGCTGCGTTCCTTGTTGCGGGGGTTGCAGATGCAAATAACTGTTTTCTTTATTTTACCCATAAATTCACTTCCTAATAACCGTAAGGCCTGCCCGGGCTTTGGCCTCATGCCTTATTACACCACCTGAGGAGTGAGATAATCACCCAGAAACATACTGCCTGTTGTGCGTTTTATTACTTGAATACAAAGAGATTCAATTCAAGAAACACTTAGTTGAAGACAGCGTGAAAAAAAATACTAACAATCATATGAAAAGTAATTCCCCATAATGCCCCTGAGTGCACCGCAGGGAACCATCCTCTTCCAGTGGGGGGTTGGTCTGGATGACCTGTTGGATCGTCTCCAGCTCTCATTCCCACCAACTGCACCATCATAAAAGCTAGGGAGGCTGCGATTACAATAGCAATATTCCAACAAGTCAAACCGAGATAGTGCCAGAAGTAGAGCCTATTCGGGTGTTCTACCCAAACTCTCTTGTTGTTGTTAGTTGCCCTTGAGTTGATTCCAACTCATGACGACCCCATGTGTGTAGAGTAGGACTGCTCTACAGGATTTTTTTCAAAGCTGCAACCTTTCAGAAGCAGATTGCCAGGCCCGTCTTCTGAAGCGCTTCTGGGTGAGTTCAAGAAAAGAGTCGAACGCTTCATCATTTGCGCCACCCAGGGACTCCTTAAACATCCTTAGTGTAAGTAATTTCCAAGCAACTATTCTCTCAATGACTTGTTCATCAGCAATCGTTACAGGCCTCTCTGTTGGCTCTGGGGGAAGGTTTTCGTCTCTTTTCAGTCCTTGTCTTTTCGGTTTCTAATGCTCAGCTCTTTGGCGATCTTCACGTGGCATGGCCTCTACCTTCCGCCATCTCTGCTTAATCTGCTCCTTTAGTATCTTGTAAGAGATTGACTCAAAACACACCCTACACTAATCCTGCTTCATTAACATAACAAAAACAACTCTTTCCTAAATTGACTTAAAACCACAAGCATAAACAAACAAACAAAAACCAAACCCATCGCTATCAGGTCGATTGCAACTCATAGTGAACCTACAGGACAGAGTAGAACTGCCCCATCGGGTTTCCAAGGAGCAGCTGGCGGATTCGAGCTGCCAACCTTTTGGGTAGCAGCCTTAGCTCTCAACTACTGTGCCACCAGGGCTCCACCACAGCTATTGAGGTTAGGATTTACAACACGTATTTTAGGGGGACACAATTCAACATGTAACACTCCTATTCTTATATAAACATATAGATAAGAATACTGAGATTAGCATATATTGATAGGGTAATAAGAAAATCTATCAGTCTACAGGAACAGATACCTTGAGTTTGCAAAAGTCTAACAATTTTGCAACCTACTCAAGAGAACACATAGTAAAGCAAGTCGTCTGGAAAATTTCTAAGCAAATATTAGGATCCCAGGTTCGTGCCACCACCACCTGAACCCCGGTCATGCCTTCCTCACCCCAGCATCACACGCCTTTAATGTCTTAGGCCAACTCTGCTGGCAATCCCTAGTCTACTGTTCTAAACACAGGAATTAGAAGAATGCAAGTTGATTTACAAATATATTCCAAATGATAGGGTATTGTAAAAACAATTTAGCCAGTCATCAGAATTCAATTTAGCAGAAAAATATGGGTTACAAACTGACCTGCCTTCACAACTAGAAAGCTCCCTTTCCCCTGCCAGCAGCCCCAGTGTCTACACCACCACCTTCCCCTCACCAGGACCCCCAGTGTCTACACCACCACCTTCCCCTCACCAGCAGCCCCAGTGTCTACACCACCACCTTCCCCTCACCAGGACCCCCAGTGTCTACACCACCACCTTCCCCTCACCAGCAGCCCCAGTGTCTACACCACCACCTTCCCCTCACCAGGACCCCCAGTGTCTACACCACCACCTTCCCCTCACCAGCAGCCCCAGTGTCTACAGCTCTGTCTTCCTCTCAGCAAGGCTCTCCCCCCGCATCGAGACCCTCCTCAAATCCCTGCTTAAGCACTCGCCTTTCTCCCAAACCTCATTTTCACTAACACCCCTTCATGGCATAAATCTCAACTCTACCCACAAATGGAGCCCTGGTGGTGCAGTGGTTAGGAACTCGGCTGCTAACCAAAAGGCAGCAGTTTGAATCCACCAGCTGCTCCTTGGAAACCCTGTGGGGAAGTTCTATTCTGTCCTATGGGGTCGCTATGAGTCAGAATTGACTCGATGGCAATGGGGTATCCACAAATACAAGACACACAGAAAAACCCAGAAACCAAACTCAAAATATAACACAAGCCTCTCAAAGTTAATATACTTCAACGGAGTAGTATATTGCTATTGGGGGCTGTGGTGGTTCAGTTCCCACCTTCTATGCAGGAGACCCAGGTTCGGTTCCTGGCTAGTGAACCTTAATGCACGGCCACCACCCATTCATCAGTGGAGGCTTACGTGTTGTTATGATGTTGAACAGGTTTCAGCAGAGGTTCTAGGCTAAGACAGACTGGGAGGAAAGGCCTAGTGATCTACTTCCAAAAATCAGTCAGCGAAAACCACATGGATCACAACAGTTTAGTCCACAACCAGTCATGGAGACGGCACAGGACTGGTCGGCATTTTGTTCCACTGTAACTTGCCATTAGTGGGGGGCCTACTTGACAACTAACAACAACGTATTGCTATTACAAACGATAATTACAAAAAATACGAAGGACTATAAAAACATGTTTAGGACAACACTAAGAGGAAAAAGATGAAGAAATTGAAGATTTTTTACCAACTTCTGCAGTCTGAAATTGATGGAACATACACTCAGGATGCACTGATAATTACTGGTGACTGGAATGTGAAAGCTGGGAACACAGAAGAAGGATCGGTAGTTGGAAAATATGGCCTTGGTGATAGAAATGATGCCGGAGATCGAATGATAGACTCTTGGAAGACCAACGGCTTCTTCATTACAAATACTTTTTTTCACCAACATAAACAGCAACTGTACACATGGACCTCGCCACATGGAATACACCGGAATCAAATCGACTATATCTGTAGAAATAGACAATAGAAAACCTCAATAACATCAGTCAGAACTAGGCCAGGGGCTGACTACAGATCAGGCCATCAATTACTCATATGCAAGTTCAAGTTGAAACTGAAGAAAATTAGAACAAATCAACAAGAGCCAAAGTATGACCCTGAGTATATCCCACCTGTATTTAGACACCATCTCAAGAATTGATGCATTGAACACTAACGACCAGAGATCAGACCAGTTGTGGAATGACATCAAGGACATCATACATGAAGAAAGCAAGAAGTCATTAAAAAGACAGGAGAGAAAGAAAAGACCAAAATGGATGTCAGAGGAGCCTCTGAAACTTCCTATTGAATGTCAAGTAACTAATGCAAAAGGAAAGGATGATAAAATAAAAGAGCTGAACAGAAGATTTTAAAGAGCGGCTCAAGAAGACAAAATAAAGCATTATGATGACATGTGCAAAAAGCTGGAGATAGAAAACCAAAAGGGAAGAACATACTCAACGTTTCTCAAGCTCAAAGAACTGAAGAAAAAATTCAATACTGAAGGATTCTATGGGGAAAATATTAAACAATGTAGGAAGCATCAAAAGAAGATGGAAGGAATACACAGAGTCACTATACCATAAAGAACCGGTCGACATTCAACTATTTCAGGAGGTAACTTACGATCAGAAACCAACAGTACTGAAGGAAGATGTCCAAGCTGAACTGAAGGCACCGGTGAAAAACAAGGCTCCAGGAACTGAGGCAATACCAACTGCCATGTTTCAACAAACAGATGCAGTACTGGAAGTGCTCACTCGTCTATGACAAGAAATTTGGAAGACAGCTACCTAGCCAACCAACTGGAAGAGATTCATATTTATGCCTATTCTCAAGAAAAGTGATCCAACCAAATGCGGAAATTAAAGAACAATATCATTAATATCACATGCAAGCAAAATTTTGCTGAAGATCATTCAAAAGTGGCTGCAGCAGTATATTGACAGGGAGTTGCCAGAAGTTCAAGCAGGGTTTAGAACAGGATGTGGAGCCAGGGATATCATTGCTGAGGTCAGATGGATCCTGGCTGAAAGCAGAGAATACCAGAAGGATGTTTACCTGTGTTTTAGTGAGTATGCTAAGGCATTCGACTGTGTGGATCATAACAAACTACGGATAACATTGCGGAGAATGGGAATTCCAGAGCACTTAATTGTACTCATGAGGAATCTGTACATGGATCAAGAGGCAGTCGTTCAAACAGAACAAGGGGATATGGCATGGTTTAAAGTCATGAAAGGTGTGCATCAGGGTTGTATTCTTTCACCATACCTATTCAATCTGTGTTGAGTGAATAATCCAAGAAGGTGGACTATATGAAGAAGAACAGAGCATCAAGGCTGGAGGAAGACTCACTAACAACCTGTGTTATGCAGGTGACACAACCTTGCTTGCTGAAAGTGAAGAGGACTTGAAGCACTTACTAATGAAGATCAAAGACCACAGCCTTCAGTATGGATTGTACCTCAACATAAAGAAAACAAAAATCCTCACAACTGTACCAATAAGCAACATCATGATAAACGGAAAAAAGATTGAGGTTGTCAAGGATTTAATTTTACTTGGATCCACAATCAACAGCCACGGAAGCAGCAGTCAAGAAATCAAAAGACGCATTGCATTGGGGAAATCTGCTGCAAAGGACTTCTTCAAAGTGTTGAAGAGCAAAGATGTCACCCTGAAGACTAAGGTGCGCCTGACCCAAGCCATGGTATTTTCAATCGCATCATATGCATGTGAAAGCTGGACAATGAATAAGGAAGACCAAAGAAGAATGGATGCCTTTGAATTGTGGTGTTGCCAAAGAATACTGAATATACCATGGACTGCCAAAAGAATCAACAAATCTGTCTTAGAAGAAGTACAACCAGAATGCTCCTTAGAAGACAGGATGGTGAGGCTACGTCTCACATACTTTGGACATGTTGTCAGGAGGGATCAGTCCCTGGAGAAGGACATCATGCTTGGTAAAGTACAGGGTCAGCGGAAAAGAGGAAGAACCTCAACAAGATGGACTGACACAGTGGCTCCAACAATGGGCTCAAGCATAACAACACTTGTGAGGATGGCTCAGGACTGGGAAACGTTTGATTCTGTTGTACATATAGTCGCTATGAGTCAGAACCGACTCGACAGCACCTAACAACAAGAAGAAAAAAGGCAAGTAGTGTACATACTATGAATACAATTACAGTAAAACCTGCAAAATCCAGAACCTGTGTAAGGAGGAAACCTGTCAGAGAAGGAAAACTCAAATATTTTCCACTAACAGGAGCAACAGAAGAGTGTTATGACTGCACCCTGTCAAAGGCGGAACACTTGCAAGGCCTGGAAAAACAAGGCAGTTCTGCCAAGCTCTGGCTCTGACGGGTTTCACAGTGTATAAAAGCGGCCAGGGTGTAGAAGATATGGCAGAAATAGTTCTGTTGGGATGGCGGAGACAATGACCATTCTGATTTAAGTGTTCTTTAATCAGTGTGTTACAGCATGTCACACATAAGACACCGACCAGGACCAACCAACAGTGCACGACGCAGCTCCTGCCAACCCACCTCTGCACCCTCGCACTTGGCTTCCTGAAGCCCGTAGGGGACTCTCCCAGATCGCTGGTTCCCCCACTCCTCATTTGGCCACTCCGCTCACCTTCAGATGTCAGTGTGAACGTCACCTCCTGAGAGAGGCCTCGTTTCACAAATATAAAGGGATGACATCAGCCAGCTCCTCCCTCCAGAATCTCTCATGGCTGAAGTCTATGCTTCCCCTGTTCTGTGCGTATCACAAGCTGTAATTGCACCTTTGTTTGGGAAACTATAAACTAGATTATAAACACCACGAAGTAAGAGAGTATCTTTTCACCGCTGTATCCCCAGCCCCAAACAGAGTGACCGCAGCCCAACTGCCATCAAGTCGATTCCGATGCTACCAGGGCCCCTTCCAGAGTACCCAGCACATAACTGGAGCTCAAAATATATTTATCAAATTAATACATGAAGGTGTTTTATACTCTTATCATTCAAACAAGGAGCCCCGGTGATACAGTGGTTAAGCGCTCGGCTGCTAACCGAAAGGTTGGCAGTTTGAACCCACCAGCTGCTCCCAGGGAGAAAGATGTGGCAATCTGCTTTCGTAATGATTACAGCCCTGGAAAGCCTACGGCGCAGTTGTACTGTGTCCTATCAGGTCACTAGGAGCTGGGATCAACTGGGCAGCAACGGTGAGGATTCAAACAGCACTCACCTCCCAACAGACAGACACACAGACACGTCTTTCCTCTCCTACACTCAAAACCATCACCAGCTTTCTTACCATCCAAGGGCAAGGCTTCGGAGTCCTCCGCCATCCCTTGCTCTCATCCCCTACGCTAAGAGCCGGCCACGGCCATCAGCGGGCATTCTCACCTCGCACCTGTGACTCCGGTGGTTGGTTGGTCAACCTCTCCTATCAGAATGTTGCAGTCCTAAGAGTAGGGACCAGGTTTGCCCTGTTCAGCACTGTGTCCCCCGTACAGCTGGCACTTAATCAGACCTTCAAAACATAATGTATGTTGAGATGAATCGAACTGAGTAACTGTGTTTTTGTGATCACTTGTATCAGCATTAGTGCCTGGTTGCCACAGACTGAAGACCCTACAGAAAGAGCAAGTCTTGTTTTGCTCGTAATGTGCTTACTGTCTCCCAGGCACAATAACCTAATTTGAGAAACCATGTCCGAGGCTCGCTGCTACCTAAGGAATATCTTGAGACTCGCTGCCCTGCCTGACGCGATGACAGACACAGAGAAACACAAGCTAGCTGTGTCAAGAAACTGACCATAGGTCCACTGCCAAACGCTTGCTCCTATCTCAAAGCTGTTTAAATTGCAGCCTTTTGAAATGTAATCACTGCAAACAGTTGGGCTCTCTCCCAGCTCCTAGAGGCAGACAAGGATAGTCTAGCTCAGTCCAAGCAAGGCCTCAGATGCTACCAAAGCCAAATTTCGATGGCTGTCCAGCTTCAGGGTTCAGTAGCTGTCAACATTTTGCTGCTGCTGCCACCTATAGCAGGAAACGTGAATCTAGTTACCAAAATCCCTGGATCTCAGGTGGCCCGGCTGGCCTGGTATAAAAGGAGCAGGCTGGATAATTTTCTGAGTTCACTGTAGTTGTCTAATATTTACAGTCATGGTCAGCACCAAATTAAAGATATTCCATTTTAAAATGTATGAGCCAATGCTTGGTAACATATGACACAGATTGAATTGTACCCCGCAAAAAATATGTCCCCCATTCATCTGTCAGTTTGTTGTATTATGGTGGCTTCCATGACGCTGTGATGCTGGAAGCTATGCCACCAGTATTTCAAACACCAGCAGAGTCACCAATAAGCAAGATCAGGATAAACAAATAAAATACTGTAGTTGTCAAGGATTCGTTTTACTTGGATCCACAATCGATGCCCGTGGTAGCAGCGGTCAGGAAATCAAACGCCGTATTGCATTGGGTAAATTTGCTGCAAAAGACCTCTTTAAAGTGTTGCAAAGCAAAGATGTCAGTGAACCCGACCCAAGCCTTGATATTTTCAATCGCCCCATATGCAAGTGAAAGCTGGACAACGCATAACGAAGACGGAAGAACTGATGCTTTTGAACTATGGCGTTGGTGAAGAATACTCAGTGTACCACGGACTGCCAGAAGAATGGAGCCCTGGTGGAGCAGTGGTTAAGAGATCTGCTGCTAACCAAAACGTCAGCAGTTCAAATCCACCAGCCACTCCTTGGAAACCCTATGGCGCAGCTCCACTGTCTTATAGGGTCACTATGAGCCGGAATCAACTCAACGGCAATGTTTTTTGTTTGTTTGTTTGTTTTGTCAAAAGAATGAACAAATCTGTTTTGAAAGAAGTACAGCCAGAATACTCCTTAAAAGTGAGGATGGCAAGACCCCGTCTCATGTACTTTGGACATGTCATCAGGAGGGACCAATCCTTGGAGAATGATGTCATACTTGGTAGAGTAGGGAGTCAGTGAAAAAGAGGAAGACCCTCAACGACAGGGACTGACACAGTGGCTGCAACAATGGGCTCAGACACAGCAACAACTGTGAAGATGGCCCAGGACTGGGAAGCGTTTCATTCTGTTGGACATGGGGTCACTAGGAGTTGGAATTGACTCGATGGTACCTAACAACATGGGTTGTAAATTCTAACCCCTATACCTGTGGAAAATACTGAACGACACAGGAAGCAACAAAAGAAGATGGAATGAATACACAGAGTTATTGTACCAAAAGTAATTGGTTGATGTTCAGCCACTTCAGGAGATAGCATATGATCAAGGACGGATGGTACTCAAGGAAAAGGTCCAAGCTGCGTTGAAAGCACTGGCGAGAAACAAGTTTCAGGAACTGATGGAATACCAGATGAGATGTTTCAACAAATGAATGCAGCATTGGAGGTGCTCACTCATCTATGCCAAGAAACTTGGAAGACAGCCACCTGGCCAACCAACTAGTAGAAATCTATATTTGAGTCCATTCCAAATGGGCTCAAACATAGCAACGATTGTGAGGCGGGGGGAGAACCAGACAGTGTTTCATTCTGTTGTACACGGGGTCGCTATGAGCTGGAACCAACTGCATGGCACCTAACAATAACAAATACCTGCGGAAAAGGAGCCCTAGTGGCACAACAGTTAAGCATTTGGCTGCAAACGGAAAGGCTGCAGGTTTAAACCCACCCAGCGGTACCACAAAAGAAAGACCTGGCGGCCTGCTCCTGGAAAGATTACGGCCTAGAAAGCTGCACGGGGCAGTTCTATCTGTCACAGGAACACACCTGTGGAGGTAATCCCACGGGGAACGGGGCCCTACAGGAACACACCTGTGGAGGTAATCCCACGGGGAACGGGGCCCTACAGGAATATCCTGTGGAGGTAATCCCACGGGGAACGGGGCCCTACAGGAACATCCTGTGGAGGTAATCCCACGGGGAACGGGGCCCTACAGGAACATCCTCTGGAGGTAATCCCACGGGGAACGGGGCCATGCAGGAACATCCTGTGGAGGTAATCCCACGGGGAACGGGGCCATGCAGGAACATCCTGTGGAGGTAATCCCACGGGGAACGGGGCCATGCAGGAACATCCTCTGGAGGTAATCCCACGGGGAACAGGGCCATGCAGGAACATCCTCTGGAGGTAATCCCACGGGGAACGGGGCCATGCAGGAACATCCTCTGGAGGTAATCCCACGGGGAACGGGGCCATGCAGGAACATCCTGTGGAGGTAATCCCACGGGGAACGGGGCCATACAGGAACATCCTGTGGAGGTAATCCCACGGGGAACGGGGCCCTACAGGAACATCCTCTGGAGGTAATCCCACGGGGAACGGGGCCCTACAGGAACGTCCTGTGGAGGTAATCCCACGGGGAACGGGGCCCTACAGGAACATCCTGTGGAGGTAATCCCACAGGGAAAGGGGCCCTACAGGAACATCCTGTGGAGGTAATCCCACGGGGAACGGGGCCATGCAGGAACATCCTGTGGAGGTAATCCCACGGGGAACGGGGCCATACAGGAACATCCTGTGGAGGTAATCCCACGGGGAATGGGGCCCTACAGGAACATCCTGTGGAGGTAATCCCACGGGGAACGGGGCCCTACAGGAACATCCTCTGGAGGTAATCCCACGGGGAACGGGGCCCTACAGGAACATCCTGTGGAGGTAATCCCACGGGGAAAGGGGCCCTACAGGAACATCCTGTGGAGGTAATCCCACGGGGAACGGGGCCATGTCGGTGCAGGGTGCTTCTGAAGCCAGTCGCCTTTGAGTTATAAAAAGAGTACATTTGGAACCCTGGTGGAACAGTGATTAAGAGCTTGGCTGCTAACCAAAAGGTCAGCAGTTCAAATCCACCAGCCGCTCTTTGCAAACCCTATGGAGTAGTTCTACTCTGTCTTATAGGGTTGCTATGAGTCTGAATCGACTCAACTGCAACGGGTTTGGTTTTATTAGGTGCAGAGAAGCCAGGAAGCACCGATCCGGGAAGACAGATACATGCCACACGAAGATCACCAAGGAATCCAGGAACAGAAGCTGAAAAGAGACAAGGACCTTCCCCCAGAGCCAACAGAGACAGAAAGCCTTCCCCCAGAGCCAGTGCCAGGAATTCGAACTTCTAGCCTCCTAAACAAGCCCACCACATGATTCTGATGTGGGCCCAAGTTGGGAACAGCTGATCTGTAGGACAAGGAAGAACTGGTCAGGCAGCAAGGACAGGAATGAGTAGCCTAGGCAGAGAGCTAAAACCAGCTGACATCCAGACAACCCCAACTCATGGCGGTCCCACGTGTGTCAGAGTAGAACTACGCTCCACAGGGTTTTCAATGGCTGATTTTTCAGAAGTAGATGGCCAGGCCTTTCTTCCGAGGCGCCTCTGGGTAGACTAGAACCATATAAGTTGTTGTGAAACTATGTACGTTGCAAAAATAAATTTGTTTGTTAAAGCCAGCCACTTCGTGCTGTTATAGCAGCACGAAGAAACTAAGACAGCATAAAAAATGTAAGAATCCCTAGATAATTTTGGCACAAAAATCAGCGTTTACTAAATGCTTGTAGAGTGAAGAACTGACACAAACCCGGTGGAAGCGATAACAGCATTATCAGCTTTTACAGCGTCTTTCTCTCTCAAGGCCTTAACCCTGGCCAAGAGTCATGAATGCACGGCATTCTTTTGTTGGACAGCTGCAGGGACTGGCTGGGACCTCCGGGAGGCGCGGCCCCTCACCTGGCTCTGGTGCTGCAGGATTTCCTGCTGTAGATGTTGGCTTTGGTGCTATTTCTTTGCATTTTCCTCGAGGTGCGGTACTTCCTAAGTTGAGAATTCTGCAAAACAGCAGAGCAACGGGGTCAGCGCCGACTGGCACATGGGTTTTCTTACTTAGCTTATCAATCCACAAGAATGGAAGGGTCCTTTGGGTACGCAAAACAAGCGAACGATGTTGCGAGCTGCTGGAGAATGTGCGGGGGGCCTCAGGCCAGTCCTCTACGTGAATCGCACGCTCAGGTTTCGGATTCCCAGGTGGACATATTTTACGTCAACACTATACAAGCACCACTCTTCTTCCTGTGTCTCACCCTGACCCACGCGTGCACACACACACATGCACACATGCACACACGCACACACACCCACTGCAGTCTGTTTTCCTCAAGAAGCCAGAATAATCATTTTTAAATGTTGACCCCACTGTGTCACTTCCTGCCTAAAAGGCTTCCATTGCTTCCTAGTGCTCTTACAATAAAGACCGAGGCCCTAAGGCTGTTACAAGGCTGGGTGAGGTCCTGCTTCTCAGGATTTACATGGAGTCTCTCTCCCTGGTCTCCAGCCTCAACCACACTGGCTTTGGGCAGTTCCAAGAGCCCTTTGCCACGCGGAGGCTTTTGTCCTATGCCGTAACCCTCTACCTGGAGCTCCTGGGTGCTGCAAATGTTTGACATGCTTAGCTGCTAACTGAAAGGTTGGAGGTTTGAGTCCACACAGAGGCACCTCGGAAGAAAGGCCTGGCGGTCTGCTTCTGAAAAATCAGCCATGGACAACTCTATGGAGTGCAGTTCTACCCTGACACACATGGGGCTGCCACTAGTCAAGGTGTACCTAGACAACCGCCCATCCCTGTCCTGGCTGCCTAACCAGCTCTTCTTTGTTCTAAACATCAGAGGTTCTCAAGCCTGAGTGCACCTCAGAATCACGCGGTGGGCTTGTTAGAAAGAGTGCTGGCTCCCAGCTCTGGAGTTTCTGACTCAGGGGGTCTAGGATGGGACCCAAGAATTTGCATTGTTGACAAGCTCCCAGGAGAAGCTGATGCTGCTGGCCCCGAGGCCACGCTTTTGAGAGCCACTGCTAAAGATTTCAATTCAAATGTCTCTTCCTTGGGGAGCCTCCACGACACCCCCACACTAGGTTGAGCCTCCCATTACAGTAAAAGGCCCCTGTGATCCCTTCCCTTTGCTGGGAGGTGGGTGTAGGGTGTGCTGGGGAAGGAATATAAAGCATGAACTACAAATATGTCCTCGGTCCATCTCGCTGGTCCTCCCTCTATTTTCACTCAGTTCTCTGCTTCCCAACTTTTCTGGGGTCTGTTTATCTGTGGTCCTTGCTAGTCGGGAAGCCTCTCCAGTAGGGGGGATCTGCTCCATCCAGCTTCAGACACTTAGCACCTCCCGCGTCTCCCGGCACGCAGTCAGCATCCGTTAATTTTGCTTCCTGATAGCTACAGCTATCAACGCCGCACGCTGGGAGGGTAAGAGCCTTGGGCTGATTTTAACCTTGATTTTGAAAGCTTAACAATGTTCTGAGTTTGAGTTCTTTAGCTCACCCCTGCCTTTATATAATCCTCAATTTAGGGTTTCTAAATAGAGAATTTTGATTGATGGGATTAGGGAGAAACCAGCAGAGATTATAAAAGCAGTGCCCCCCAAACAAGCACTGAGTCGCAGGGCGTCCAATGTACTTCTCGACCATCGGCAAAACACAATTAGAGGCTAGTTCACTGCTCTATTTGTTGACTTGCTACAGGCGTATTACCGTCCAGTTTTTAACAGATGCTATTTATATCAGAATCATAACAAAAGTGCCACCCATCTGCCCTGGCATCTGAAGAAAGCAGCATTTGACGCAAGAGTAAAAAACTGCACAAACAAAAATGGCAGCAAAGCAAAATCGTTGGCACCGATGTCGGGGGAGGCGGGGGGAGCAGGTTATCATTTGACTGAACTGGACAAAGCTGTAAGCAAACAAAAGATTTGGGCAGCTAAGCCCAAATCCTGGAGAAAAACGTCCTCCTTGTCTATCGGGATATCACATGGAGGTTTTGTTATCTCTGGGGACACCTATACTGTACCTGCTAGCTAAGGAGCCCTAGTGGCACAGTGGTTAAAGCAACAGACTGCTAACTGAAAGGTCGGCAGCTGGAAACCACCAGGGGCTCCGTGGGAGAAAGATGTAGCAGTCTGCTTCCATACACGTTTACAGCCTTGGAAACCCTATGGGGTCACTAAAACCACCCACTGCCGTCAAGTAGAGTCGGAATCAACTCAATGGCAGTGGGTTTGGTTTTTTTTTTTTTTGTTTTGGTGACACAGTGGTTAAGCGCTCCGCTGCTAAAAGAAAGGTTGGCGGTTCAAACCCACCCAGTGGCCCTGCAGGAGAAAGACCTGGCGATCTGCTTCCATAAAAACTACAGCCTAGGAAACACTGTGGGGCAGTTCTGCTCTGTCGTACCGGGCTGCTATGAGTTGGAATTAGCTCAACGGCACCTGACAATAACGCACTATATAACGTTCTCTCTGCCGTCCTTCTCTCATTCCCCATACCCTCACTCACCCACTGCCTGAGTGCCCACGCTTTTGGACACTGGGAAACACAAGGGTTTGGAGTCAGGCGGACATGGGTTTAAATTGGCTGTACTCTGTACCTGCAAGCCTGCAACTTAATTACCTCTTTCTGATCCAGTTTCCTCGTTTTCAAAATGGAAATATCTATCTTTAAAGCAAGCATTCTTAACCCAGAATCTAAGGACAAGGGCTTTTGTACATCTACAAACTCTCTAAGATTAAATGCAAAATGCTGCCTGACATGACTTTCCTAGAGAGAGCGAACACTACTGTCATCTGCTTCTCGAGGGCCAAGGTGACAGCCACAGCTCGAGAAAGGCTGCCAAAGGATCCCAGATAATGTATGCAAAGGGCCTGACATACAGTAGGCTTTCAATAATTGGCAGCGGTTATCGTATTTAGATCCTGAGAAAGTACAGAGAGAAATCAGGGGGTGAGGTAGAAAGCAGGTCAACAGTTACAATGTAATGTGTGGGGTGCCCCTTCCAGAGGATCACAGGGCAATAAGAGGGCAGACCCAAACTAGGTTCAGAAAAATACCCAGTAGGAGAAACTGAGGCAGCAGGCGTATCACGATACTGAGGTGAACATCACTGCTGTATCCTCAATGCCTGGACAGGAAAGGGCAGGCGGCAGGTGTTCAAACAATGGCCAAAAAAAAAAAACCAGTTGCCCTGGAGTGGACTGCCACTCATGACAGCCTCCCGTGGTGTCAGGGCAGGACTGTGCTCCACAGCGTTTTCACGGCCGACTTGTTTGGAAGTAGATTGCCAGGCCTTAATTCCAAGGTGCCTCTGGGTGGACTCAAACCTCCAACCTTTTGGTTAGCAGTTGAGCACATTAGCGTTTGCATCTACCCAGGGACTCCAAGGCTAGTTGTTAAATACATGTGTAAACACGTGACTGAAACCATCTAGAAGGACAGGATGACGCCAACACAGACTCCCAAGGGAAAAATAAAATCCAGAAGATGTTCTTGGTAGCTATGAATACTTCAAAATCTTTAAATATTCAAGACAAACGCATTAGTCCACACTCACTGCCCGAATGGTGAGGACATGGCACCCACACTATTCGTCATTTCGTAGTAATCTAGGCCTTTCCCAGGCTGTATGATAAACCCCATGAGGAATTTCTCTGAGAGCTAGGTGTTAGCTTTATTTTTCCAGAGGAATTAACATCGCTTTTTTATTTGGCTAGACAAAATTAATTCTATTTTCTTTTATTATTATTTGCTTTGTCCTTGCGCTGACGAGACGCTCACGGCTACATCTGCAGCCCCATTTTATTCGCCATTACGGCCAGTCTGAGGCTCCTCTCTCCTCTGGACTTAACCTTCCTACTCCACTGGGATTTGTCATGATCCTGATTTACATGTTTCTACTTCACAGTCTTAATCCTCCAAGTGACAACTGTGCTTTTCAACACTTGAAAAAGGTCATCTGCAGCAGACTTGCCCAATGCAATGCATTGTTTGATTTCTTGACTGCTGCTCCCACGGGCGTTGGTTGTGGATCCAAGTAAAATGAAATCCTTGACAACTTCAATCTTTTCTCCATTTATCATAATATTGCTCATTGGTGCAGTCAGTCGTAAGGATTTTTGTTTTATGTTGAGGTGTAAACCATGCACCCTTCCACTTTCAGCAAGCAAGGCTGTGCCTTCTGCATAACACAAGTTGTTAATATGTCTTCCTCCAATCCTGATGCCCCATTCTTCATACAGTCCAGCTTCTCAGATTATTTGCTCAGCATACAGATTGAATAAGTGTGGTGAACGGATACAACCCTGAGGCACACCTTTCGTGACTTTAAACCATGAAGCATCCCCTTGTTCTATTCGAACGTCTCCCTCTTGGTCTATGAACAGGTTCCACATGAGCACAATTAAGTGTTCTGGAATTCCCATTCTTCGCAATGTTATCCATAATTTGTTATGATCCATACAGTCGAATGACTTTGCATAGCCAATAAAACACAGGTAAACATCTCTCTGGTATTCTCTGCTTTCAGCCAGGTCCATCTGACATCAGCAATGATATCCCTGGTTCCACGTCCTCTTCTGGATCCAGCTTGAATTTCTGGCATTTGTTTGCTGAAACATCTTAATTGGTATTCCATCAATTCCTGGAGCCTCTGTCAATGCCTTTAGTGCAGACTGGCCTTCTTCCTTCAGTACCATCAGTTCTTGATCATGTTACCTTCTGAAATGGTTCAACGTTGACCAATTCTTTTTGGTAGTGACTCTGCATATTCCTTCCATCTTCTTTGAGGCTTCCTGTGTCATTCAGTATTTTCCCCATAGGATCCTTCAATATTACAACCTGGGGCTTGAATTTTTTCTTCAGTTCTTTCAGCTTGAGAAATGCCGAGAGTGTTCTTCCCTCTTGGTTTTCTAACTTCAGGTCTTTGCACATGTCATTATAATACTTTCCTTTGTTTTCTTGAGCCACCCTTTGAAATCTTCTGTTCAGCTCTTTCACTTCATTTCTTCTGTTCAGTTTAGCTACTCTATGCTCAAGAGGAAGTTTCGAAGTCTCTTTTGACATGCATTTTGGTCTGTTCTTTCTTTCCTATCTTTTTAATGACCTCTTGCTTTCTTCGCTTTGAGGATTAAGGTGTGCCTGATCCAAGTTATGGTATTTTCAATTGCCTAATATGCACGTGAAACGTGGACAATGAATAAGGAAGACCGAAGAAGAATTGATGCCTCTGAATTATGGGGTTGGTAAAGAATAATATACCACGGTCTGCCAGAAGAACAAACAAATCTGCCTTGGAATATGTACAGGCAGAATGCTCCTTAGAAGCAAGGATGGCAAGACTTCATGTCAAGTACTTTGGACATGTTACCAGGAGGGACGAGTCCCTGGAAAAGGACATCACGCTTGGTAAAGTAGAGAGTCAGTGAAAAAGAGGAAGACCCTCAACGAGATGGACTGACACAATGGCTGCAACGATGGGCTCAAGCTTAACAATGACTGTGAGGATGGCGCAGGACCAGGCAGCGTTTCCTTCTGTTGGACACAGGGTAGCTGTGAGCCAGAACTGACTCAATTGTACCGAACAACAACATTTTACCATATTTTAGGTATCTGTACTAGTCATCTCAAAGCCTTAGTGGAACTTAGAGTAAAATTACAGAACTATTTGAGAGTGGTAGAGGACACCAGTCAAGAGCACAGGTCCTATTGTAAGGCAGTCCTGGGGTAGAGGCCTCACTCCACCATTCATCCACTTTGTAGCATCCCTTAACTTCTCTGTGTCCCTGCTGCCTCGTCTATAAATTGAGAATAGAAACTGTACTTTTTCATAAGCAGGCTGTAAGGCCTAAATGAAATGTCTTCGAGTCCCTGAACTGTGCCTGGGGCATAGTAAGTGCTCAATAAATATTAAAACCGGTTGCCTTCAAGTCAGTCTTGACTTGTGGTGACCCCATGTGTGTTCAGGATAGAACTGTGCTCCATAGGGTTTTGAAGGGCTGGTTTTTGGAACTAGATTGCCAGGCCTTCCTTCTGAGGCTCCTCTCGAACCTCCAACCTTTCACAGAGCAGCCAAGTGTGTTAACCATTTGCACCACCCAGGGACTCCCAGTAAGTATTAGACAGTAATGATGGCAGTGGTGGTGGTAGGAGCAGTACCAGTAGAAGTACAGGTAGTAAAACTGCAGAAAAACAGAGGGAGAGAAGAATAACAATGGCACCTGAAACGGAAGAAAACAAAACAAAAGCGAAAGGTCAAAACCAAGAGAAGGAGGGGTGGAAAATGAAAACGTTTAGTACTGAAAGTGTATCATATTCCTATCTTATCTCTAGTCACAGGGGTTTTTTTGTTTTGTTTTGTTTTTACTTAAACATATTTCATCCCTTTATGTCTCCTCTTCCAAATGGTGATGGTATTTTGGACAGTACCAAAATTTTTTTTTTTTAATACTTAAAGTAAATTAATATTTAAATATTACAAAGATCCAATCTATATAACTGTGCCAGCCTAGATTCAGGGTACTTTTAGATAAATGATCTTTGCAAATAAAGGTCAGCTCACTTGTGGTACTTAAAGGAAGGAAGGGATGATAGCTTCCTTCCTGCACTCAGCTTCTCATCCAGATGACATAGCTTATTTTTCAATATGGAAGGAGAAGAAGTCATCCCGGAAAACCTCTGGTGGCTCTCAGCATCTACTAACCTTAAACACTCACCATTGATACACACCTGGAAAGAAGCTTTATTAAAGCAACTGCCGTGTTACCTGGTGGCTTCCCACCAGACTCCTGCACTGGGCAGGCACCAGGCTACTATCATCCTCCTGGAGCTGGTTCTGTCTCCATGTACCAGTCAGCTGTAGGGATCACAGCATGGGTGCTGTAGAGATGATCTCTGGGCATGAAGTAGAGGTAGATGGCTGGAAAAGTGCAGGAAAAAGGCAGACATCATTGGACAGCAAAGTTAAAGTATTGGGTAAGTATTTCTTGACAAATACCTACAAGCACCTACCATGAGCCAAGAACTAAACTGAAAGCAGGGGAATGGAAGGAAAAGCACAAATACTTAAAATCTTTGTCCTGGAAGAAGTTTGTAATAAGTCTGGGTGGGAGGAAAATATTTTCACAGATAATCAGAGGGGCCTGTGAGTGATTTACTTCCGAATCCCCAAAACACAGCCCAGTAAATGCTTACTGAACGAGGGCAACAGACAAAGGAAATAGATGAAGGCACCGCAGAGAGTGGAAGGAGAATTTATTTACAGGATTTCTATAAGTCCACCCATTGGGGGGCACATAAACACTTCAACCACCACTTGTCTGTCAGTTTGTCATGCTGTGGTACCTTGTGTGTTGCTCTGATGCTGGAAGCTAGGCCACCAGTATTTCAAATACCTGCAGGATCACCCACGGTAGACAGGTTTCAGCAGACCTTCCAACCTGGCGGTCCACTGCTGAAAAAAGTGGCCAGTGAAACCCTTATGAATAGCAGCGGAATGCTGTCTGACACAGTGCCAGAAGATGAGCCCCTCAGGTTGGAAGAAATTCAAAATACAATTGGGGAAGAGCTCCCTCCTCAAAGTAGAACTGATCTTAAAGACGTAGATGGAGTCAAGCTTTTGAGACCTACATTTGCTGATGTGGCATGACTCAAAATGACAAGAAACAGCTGCAAACATCCATTAATAATCAGAACATGTAATGTACAAAGTATGAATCCAGAAAATTGGAAGCAGTCAAAAATGAAATGGGAGGCATAAAGATGGACACCCCAGGCGTTAGTGAGCCGAAAGGGACTGGTACTGGCCATTCTGAATCGGACCATCAGATGGTCTACTATGTGGGGAATGACAAGCTGAAGAGGAATGGTGTTGCAATCGTCATCAAAAAGAACATTTCAGGATCTATCCTGAATTACAATGTTGTCCAAAAAACCCAAAACCCATTGCCATCAGGTCGATTCTGACACTTAGCAACCCCATAGGACAGAGTAGAACTGCCCCATAGGGTTTCCAAGGAGCAGCTGGTGGATTCAAACTGTTGGCGTTTTGGTTACTGCAGCTGAGCTCTTAACCAGGGCTCCACAACACTATCAGTGGTAGGATAATATCCCTAACCCTACAAGGAACACCAGTTAATATGACTATTATTTAAATTTATGCACCGACCACTAATGCCAAAGATGAAGAAATGGAAGATTTTTATCAACTTCTGCAGCCTCTAATTGATCAAACATGCAATCAAGATGAACTAATAGTTACTGGTCATTGCAATGTGAAGGAGCCATGGTGGCACAGTAGTTAAGAGCTACAGTAAGACACGGCTGCTGACCAAAAGGTCAGCAGTTCGAATCCACCAGCTGCTCCTTGCAAACGCTATGGGGCACCTCTACTCTGTCCTACAGGGTCGCTATGAGTCGGAATTGACTCAACAGTGAGTGGTTTGTTTTTTTTTTTGGAATGCAAAAGTTTAAAACAAAGAAGGATGAGTAGTTAGAAAATATGGCTTTGGTGACAGAAACTATGTCACAGATCACATGACAGAATTTTGTAAGACCAACAACTTCTTCATTGCAAATACCTTTTTCCAATAACATAAACAATGACTATACACGTGGACCTCGCCAGACAGAATACACAGGAATTGAACTGACTAATCAGTGGAAAGAGATGATGGAGAAGCTCAACATCATCAGTCAGAATAAGGCCAGGGGCTGACAGCAGAACAGACCATCAATTGCTCATATGCAAGTTCAAGTTGAAGCTGAAGAAAATTAGAACAAGTCCACGAGAGCCAAAGTACAACCTTGAGTATACCTCACTGAATTTAGAGATCATTTCAGGAATAGATTTGACACATTGAACACTAGTGACCGAACACCACACGAGTTGTGGAATGACATCAAGGACATCATACATGAAGAACGCAAGAGGTCACTGAAAAGACAGGGAGAAAGAAAATACCAAAATGGATGTCAGGAGAGACTCTGAAACTTGCTCTTGAATGTAGAGTAGCTGAAGTGAATGGGAGGAATGATGAAGTGAAAGAGCTGAACAGAGGATTTCAAAGGGCAGCTGGAGAAGACAAAGTGAAGTACTATGATGACATGCACAGAGACCTGAGTTAGAAAACCAAAAGGAAAGGACATGCCCGACATTTTTTAAACAGAAAGAACTGAAGAAAAAATTGAAACTTGGAGTTGCAATATTGAAGGTTTCTATGGGCAACATATTAAATGATGCAAGACGCATCAAAAAAGAAAAAAAGATGGAACAGAGAGTGGAGGGAAGAAGTGTGCTCTCTCCTTAGAGGGAGAGCAACTAGGAGCATATAGCAAGGTGTATGTAAGTTTTTGTGTGAGAGACTGACTTGGTTTGTAAACTTTCACTTAAAGTACAATAAAAATTTTTTTTAAAAAAAAAGCTGAAAGGAGAGCAATGGAGAGAAAGAACTAGGGAAGGTGCTTTTGTTTAATCTGGGCTTTCTCTTGCCCAAGATAGATATCCTAACTTTACGTAGGTAGAGCCGGGGATACTAACCAGACACCTAATTTTTGCCCAAATATATGCTAGGCACAATAACAGGTGAAAGACATATTCTTTTAAGGAGCCTAGAATCTCAAATGCACCACCTTCTGTTTGACCTTGGACATGACAGTATACTGATTATATGCAGAGACTTGGAAGCCTAACAGGCGGGGGTTAGACCCCTGGCTTGGTGTCTACAAGCCTACCACTCTTTATTTTTCCTCACAAGGAGAAAAGGTGATGGGGCCTGGAGGTAACGTCTCTGACCATGCTTTAGAATGCAGTCCATGTGCCTGAAGCCTGTCTGGTGGGATTATCCAGCCAGACATCAGATACCTTCCAGTCATCTATCGCTTAACGTCCACAACTGCATTCTAGGAAATCGGACATTATGTGATTTGGATGTTGTTCAAACACCATGTCCTTGAAGGCAGTCCCTGGGCTGGGACAGCCCCCGGAAAGCCTACTGTATTAAAACATAAGGGAGCCTCTTTCTGGTCATCCTCGTCGTCAAAAAAAAAAAAAGATGAAAGAATACACAGCCACTTTACCAAAAAGAATTGGTCAACATTCAACCATTTCAGGAGGCAGCATAGGATCAAGAACCAACGGTACTGAACGAAGAAGTCCAAGCCGCACTGAAGGCAGTGGCAAAACACAAGGCTCCAGGAATTGACATGATACTGAGATGTTTCAGTAAACTGATGCAACACTGGAGGTGCTCGCTTGTCTATGCCAAGACATTTGGAAGACAGCTATTTGGCCAACGGACTGGAAAAGATCCATATTTCTGCCCATTCCAAAGAAAGGTGATCCAACAGAAAGCAGAAATTATCAAACAATATCATTAATAACACACACAAGTAAAATTTTGCGGAAGATAACCGAAAAATGGTTGCAGCAGTATATCGACAGGGAACTGCCAGAAATTCAAGCCAGGTTCAGAAGAGGTCTTGGGATGAGGGAGATCACCGCTGATGTCAGATGGATCCTGGCTGAAAGCAAAGAATACCAGAAAGATGTTTACCTGTGTTTTATTGACTACGCTAAGGCATTCGACTGTGTGAATCATAACAAATCATGGATAACATTGTGAAGAATGGGAATTCCAGAACACTTAATTGTGCTCATGAAGAATCTGTACATAGATCAAGAGGCAGTCGTTTGAACAGAACAAGTGGATACTGTGTAGTTTAAAGTCAAGAAGGGTGTGTGTAAGGGTTGTATCCTTTCACCATACTTATTCAATCTGTATGCTGGGAAAATAATCCAAAAAATTAGACAATATGAAGAAGAAGAGGGTATCAGGGTTGGAGGAAGATTCATTAACAACCTGCATTATGCAGATGACACAACCTGGCTTGCTGAAAGTGAAGAGGACTTGAAGCACTTACTGATGAAGATCAAAGACCACAGACCTCATTATGGATTACACCTCAACATAAAGAAAACAAAAATCCTCACAACTGGACCAATGAGCAACATCATGATCAACGAAAAAAAGACTTAAGTTGTCAACGGTTTCATTTTACTTGGCTCCACAAACAACACGCATGGAAGCAGCAGTCAAGAGATCAAAAGACGTACCGCACTGGGCAAATCTGATGCAAAAGGAGTCTTTAAAGTGTTAAAAACCAAAGATGTCATTTTGAAAACTAAGGTGCACCTGACAAGCCATGGTATTTTCAATTGCCTCATATGCATGTGAAAGCTGGACAATGAATAAGGAAGACCAAAGAAGAATTGATGCCTTTTAATTATGGTGTTGGGGAAGACTATCGAACACACCATGGACTGCCGGAAGAAGGAACAAATCTGTCTTGAAAGAAACACAGCCAGAATGCGCCTTAGAAGCAAAGATGGTGAGATTTCGTTTCACGTATTTTGGACATGTTTTCAGGAGGCACCAGTCCCTGAAGACAGACATCATGCTTGGTAGAAGGTCAGCGAAAAAGAGGAAGACCATCAAGGAGATGGAAACCCTGGTGGCGTAGTGGTTAAGTGCTACAGCTGCTAACCAGAAGGTCAGCAGTTCGAATCCATCAGGCACTCCTTGGAAACTCTACAGGGCAGTTCTACTCTGTCCTATAGAGTCACTAGGAGTCGGAATTCGACTAGACAGCAACAGGTATATGGTATATATACCAAGGAGATGGATTGGCATAGTGTCTGCAACTATGGGTCAAACACAGCCACGACTGTGAGAATGGTGCAGGGCACGGCAGTGTTTTGTTCTTTGTACACAAAGCCACTGTGAGTCGGAACCGACTCAATAGCACCTCACAACAACAACATACAATTCGAGAAACATTATAAAATTACTCTTTTTGACAGCGAAGTAAAAGTGTCTTAGTAGAAGCAAGACATCCTTGAAGGCAAAGATTTTCAGGACAGAAATAAAGGGAAGTGTGAGGGTGACTTTGCCAACGGTCTTAAGTAAGCACTATACAACAGCACATTTCACAGGCTGCTTCCAAACAAAACTTCTTAGGGAAGCAGGGATAATTATGTCTCTTCTGAGAGTTTTGGAAAGAGTAGAGATTGTTGCCATAAGACAGGACTGAGTTTGAATTGTGGCTCTTCAACTTCCCAATTGTGTGTTTTTCGACAGGATCCTCCACCCCAAAGGCTATAAGATCGAGTTAAAAATTATATTCAAAAGGCTGCTGTGGGGCACACGTGAAATAAGGGCCATGAGACACGTTGTGAGTTGGGGAGATTTCAGGCATTTTAGCACACGTTTCTCATCTGATCCTCACAGAGATCCAGGGAGGGAGTTGGCACCTTCAACGCTATGTATTCTCTGTCTTCTTGTGTAAGCTCCACGGTTACTCCCAGTCGCCACACCTGCCCCGGTGCCTACAACGGTGCCTGGCACGAGTGGGGGCTTCATGAGCGTCTGCAGGATGAATAAACGCATCACCGCCCCTCCGCTACAGACGAGGAACCGGAGGCTCCCTGGCCCCACCGTGCTTGCCCGCGGCCCCGGGCCCAGTCCACGCTGTAGGGTTCTCACCGCGTCCCGCCCTACCGGCCCCTCCTCGGCCCCTCCGGCTCGCCGCGGCCGCCCAGAACGCGCAAGGGTGCCGCTGCGCCGAGGCCCGCGCCGCCTTACCCAGGCCCCCTTCTCGATTTTCCGCCTGCGGGGCCCACACCTGTCCGGGCGCGGAACCCACGCCGCTCGGCCGCAAAGACCCAGCCCCTTCGGCGTTGCTATGACGCTGTTGCCGCAGTAACAACGACTCTCGCTGATTGGAGAAAGCTGCTCGGCGCCTACCAAGAAGCGGAGCTCCGATTGGTCAAGTCAAGTGAGGAGATGGGTGTGGCCAGTTCGGCCTCGGGGTCCGCCCACACGGAAGGACCTTCCACCGGAAGTCCTGGCTTGGAGCGCGGGAACGTGCCGCGTGAACCCGGGCGACGCGCCCTCGTGGAAGTGGGTTTCTGTTTCGTCGTCCTTCCAACGAGCTTAGGGCCACGTGGCCTGGGAGACGCTATTATACTTCTTTGAGACGCGTACTCTCCCTCTGTAAAAAACTAAAAATCCTCTCTTCTGACCTGTGGTAAAGATTGAATGGAATAATACATCTAAAGCCCCCACCACGTGCTGTGATCTTCAGAAATGTTACCGCTTATGATAGTTTGAAATTATTCATTTAACTGGCGGGTCTACTTCTGTACTGCTTGTCACTTTCAGAAGACTAAGAGCTGCACAAAGACAGGGCTAGCTTGCTTTGCTCACCCCAGTATCCTCTGCCTCCACCCAGTGCCCAGCGCATAGTAGGCACTTGGTAGATACTGATGGAATTATTAGTAAGACAGGGCTGAGTGGCAGCTCAATAAATCATGTTAATTACAACAGGCCAGGTTGTTGCCACAGTCTCTCCTCAGCAGTCTGCCGTGATGACCGAAGGTGTGCCAAAACTATAACCAGGAGGCTGCCATCAATGGCCAGATCAACCTGGAGCTCTGCCTTCTAGGCCTACGTGTCTGTGTCTTCTGCTTTGACCAGAAGGATGTGGCTTTGGGGAATTTTGCCAAATATTTTTTTCACCAAACTCATGACAGGGAACATGCTGAGAAATTGATGCAGCTGCTGAGCCAACAAGGTGGCCTCATCTTCCTTCAGGATCTCAAGAAATGAGACTGTGATGACTGGGAGAGCAGGCTGAATGCAATGGAGTGTGCATTACACTTGCGAAGAAAGTGTGACTCAGTTACTACTAGAACTGCACGAACTGGCCACTGGCAAAACGACCTCCATTTATGTGGCTGCATTGAGATTCATTACCTGAATGAGCATGTGGAATCCATCAGAGAATAGGGTGACTACGTAACCAACGTATGCAAGATGGGGGCCCTCAGAATCAGGCCTGGCAAAGTATCTCTTTGACAAGCACACTGTGGGAGACAGTAATGAAGAGAGCTGGCTCCCCCAGAGCCACGGGGGTAACTTCAGTGGTCACCAAGGTAGTGAATGCATGTTGGGCTAACCTTTACCTTTTCTGTAAGTGGTACTGAAACATCCTCTTAAGTTCTTTCATTTGTACATTTCTTCAAATAAAAATTTGGTCACCCCTCTCCCCAAATAATAATAACAGTAGAAGTTGTTGCTGTCCCTTATGAAGCACTTCCTACTGCTAGGCACCAATTTAAATCCTTTACGTATGATTTAATCTTTATTATTCATCACAAAACACTATGAGGTAGATGCTAGGATTATCCCCATTTTACAGATAGGAAACTGAGGCACAGAGAGAGTATTTTGTGGAAGGACACACAACTAGTCATGGCGGAAGTAGAATCCAGATAGACTGGCTCCAGGCTCCAGGCTCTTAATTCTCCTACCATACTACTCTCTTGTGGCAGAGAAGTAGTGAATCAGAGGCACAGCCTTGCTGAGTTGGTGGCAGGTGGCAGCGGTGGGTGGAGGAGCCTCCTGAGGGAAACCCAAAAGTAGACACCATACGCAGAAGGTGGTGACAGACTGAAGAAAGAGGCAGACCACTGCAGGTTGAATAAGCAGTCTAAGATTTGTTATGAGGAAAACTCACATACAAGGTGAGGTCCTGGGTGCAGCAGGATGCATAGATCTCTGCACTACTGCCCCAAACTCCAGAGATGATATAGAGGAGCCCGTATGAATTTGTCATGCAACCCCCACCTCCCCTCAAGCCCAAATGTCCAGATGTTATCGTTTGGATCTGGGTTCCTTCAAGGATGTTTTATGTTCCTTGGTCTCCTCCTCGTTTTCAGGAATAGGGTGTTTGTCAGGACTGGTCAGCTTCAAGCCAAAAAATGAAGCCAAACCTGTTGCCATTGAGTTGATTCTGACTCATAGCGACCCTAAAGGACAGAGTGGAACTGCCCCATAGGGTTTCCAAGAAGTACCTGGTGCATTAGAACTGCCAACCTTTTGGTTAGCAGCCGTAGCTCTTAACCACTACGACACAAGGGGTTATATATGGTCTCTAATGTCTGGCTTTTAATGTCCCTTTAATATCTGACCTGCTTGGCACTCTGACCATATTTCACTGGTCAGCTACTTCACCTCTCACCAAGAGAAGAATTATTTCATATCTTCTCTCTCCTTAGACCTCTCACTCCCATTATCCTAGAGAGAATGACTTTGCCTCATGTCTCATTGAGAAAATGGAATCCATAAGAATGCAACACACTGGTCTCACAATCACTCTGGCTTCTATCTCTTCTTTTGCTCTTGTCTCCAAAGGATTGTCGTGTTGTTGTTAGATGCCATCAAGTTGATTCTGACTCATAACGACCCCATGTGACACAGTAAACTTCCCCATACAGCTTTATTTTGGCTGTAATCTTTACAGGAGCAGATCACCAGGCCCTTCTCCCTAGGAGCTGCTTAACCATTGCACCACTGGGGCTCTTTCCCAAAAGACTAAGCGTCCCTTTTCCCGGAGGCCAGTTCCTCCACTTGTGTCCTAGATCCCATCCCCATTTGTCTTCTCTAGGACTTCATTGTTTGGGTCAGCTGTTCTCAAAGTGTGGCCTGGGGGTTCTGAGATCCTGTCATGGAGTTCATGAGGTCAGAACTATCTTCATAAAAATCCTAAGATGTTATTTGTCTTCTTCACTCTCATGCTCTTTTCAAGTGTACTGGGGAGTTTTTCAGAGGCTACGTGATGCGCAATATCACAATAAATTGAATGCAAAAAGGAGATACGAGAATCCAGTATCTTCTATTAAGCCAAGCATTGAACAGATCTGAAAAATATATACAACAATGCCTCTCTTCTCACTCATTTCTTTCTGTGTGTTTTGGAAAGTGTAATTTTTTTCATTTAAAAAAGTGTTAACATGTAGTGGGTTTATTGTTATTTTAAATATATTGATAATAACATTTTTTAATTTTTTCAGTTTTCTAATATGATGAATATTGATAGATATAACCCATATAAATAACCCACATAAACAATAGGTTTATTGTTTTTAGACATAATGCCAAAAGCATGATTCATGAAAGAAAAAAATTGATAAGTTGGACTTAATTAAAATGAAAAACTTTGGCTCTGTAAAAGGTCTTTGGGATCCTCAGTAGTTTCTAAGAGTGTACAGGGATCCTGAGGACAATATGTTTGATTCTGAGACAAAAAGGGCTTAGGTTATCTCCTCTCTCTCATAATAGCCATCAATTTCATTCTCTCTTCATTCCCCTCCATTCCTCCATCACAAAATATTCTCTGGTATCTCCCATCTTAAAAAAATTTCCTAGTCTCCAAGCCCATTTCTCTAGTCCCCTTTATCCCACTTCTCAGAAGAGTTGTATACACAGTTGTCCACAGGTGCTGTCTCAGTTGCAGTTACCATTTGCCCTTGATCAGTCTTGCCAGAGCCATGACTATATTATTCCCTGATACTTCGTCAATTTTCATAAATACTTTACTTATACCTGAGAGGAATATGTACTTTCTAATAGTTAGGATCAGAGGTCTATATATGTCCATTCTTGTTAATTGGAATGATAAAGTTAGCCCACAGGGCAACGGGTTAACAACTCTGATAGCATATGATCAGGAACCCATGGTACGAAAGGAAGAAGTCCAAGCTGCTCTGAAGGCACTGGCAAAAAACAAGGCTCCAGGAACTGATGGAATATCAATTGAGATGTTTCAAGATATGGATGCAGCGCTGGAGGTGCTCACTCATCTATGCCAAGAAACATGGAAGACAGCTTCCTGGCTAACTGACTGGAAGAGAGCCATATTTATGCCTATTCCCAAGAAGGGTGATCCCACTGAATGTGGAAATTATAGAACAATATCATTAATATCACACGCAAGCAAAATTCTGCTGAAGATCATTCAAAAACACCTGCAGCAGTATATCGACAGGGAACTGCCAGAAATTCAGGCCGAATTCAGAAGAGGAATTGGAACCAGGGATATCATTGCTGATGTCAGATGACTCCTGACTGAAAGCAGAGAATACCAGATGGATGTTTACCTATGTTTTATTGACTATGCAAAGGCATTTGACTGTGTGGATCGTAACAAATTATGGATAACATTGCGAAGAATGGGAATTCCAGAACACTTAAGTGTGCTCATAATAAACCTTTACACAGATCAAGAGGCAGTCGTTCGGACAGAACAAGGGGATACTGATTGGTCAGGAAAGCTGTGCATCAGGATTGTATCCTTTCACCATACCTGTTCAATCTGTAGCTGAGCAAGTACTCTGAGAAGCTGGACTATATGAAGAAGAACGGGGCATCAGGATTGGAGGAAGACTCATAAACAAACTGCATTATGCAGATGACACAACCTTGCTTGCTGAAAGTGAAGAGGACTTGAAGCACTTACTGATGAAGATCAGAGACCACAGCCTTCAGTATGGATTGCACCTCAACATAAAGAAAACAAAAACCCTCACAACTGGAACGATGAGCAACATCATGATAAACAGAGAAAAGATTGAAGTTGTCAAGGGTTTCATTTTACTTGGACCCTATGCACAACAGAACGAAACACTGCCTGGTCCTGTGCCATCCTTACAATCTTTGTTATGCTTGAGCTCATTGTTGCAGCCACTGTGTCAATCCACCTCGTTGAGGGTCTTCCTCTTTTCCCCTGACCCTGTACTTTGCCAAGCATGACATCCTTCTCCAGGGACTGATCCCACCTGACAACATGTCCAAAGTATGCAAAATGCAGTCTCTCCATCCTTGCTTCTAAGGAGCATTTGGGTTGTACTTCTTCTAAGACAGATTTGTCCATTCTTTTGGCAGTCCATGGTATATTCAGTATTCTTCATACCGTGGGGGCTTGTGTGTTGTTGTGCTGCTGGAAGCTATGCCTCTGGTATTCAGATACCAGCAGGGTCACCCGTGGAGGACAGGTTTCAGCTGAACTTCCAGAGTAAGACAGATTATGAAGAAGGACCCTGCAGTCTACTTCTGAAAAGCATTAGCCAGTGAAAACCTTAGGAATAGCAGCAGAACATTGTCTGATATAGTGCTGGAAGATGAGCCCCCAAGGTTGGAAAACACTCAAAAGATGACTGGGGAAGAGCTACTTCTTCAAAGTAGAGTTGACCTTAATGAAGTGGTTGGAGTAAAGCTTTCGGGACCTTCATTTGCTGATATGACACGACTCAAAATGAGAAGAAACAGCTGCAAACATCCATTAATAATCTGAACCTGGAATGTACAAAGTATGAATCTAGGAAAATTGGAAATTGTCAAAACTGAAATGGAACACATGAACGTCGATACCCTAGGCATTAGTGAGCTGAAATGGACTGGCCATTTTGAATCGGACAATCATATAGTCTACTATGCTGGAAATGACAACTCAAAGAGGAATGGTGTCTGCATTCATCGTCAAAAAGAACGTTTCAAGATCTATCCTGAAGTACAACACTGTCAGTGATAGGATAATATCCATACGCCTACAAGGAAGACCAGTTAATACGACTATTATTCAAATTTACGCACCAACCACTAGGGCCAAAGATGAAGAAATAGAAGATGTTTATCAGCTGCTGCAGTCTGAAATTGATCAAACATGCAATCAAGATGCATTGATAATTACTGGCAATTGGAATGGGAAAGCTGGAAACAAAGAAGAAGGATCAGTAGTTGGAAAATATGGCCTTGGTGATAGAAACAATGCCGGAGATTAAATGATAAAATTTTGCAAGACCAACGACTTCTTCATTGCAAATACCTTCTTTCACCAACATAAACGGCGACTATACACATGGACCTCGCCAGATGGAACACACAGAAATCAAATTGACCACATCTGTGGAAACAGATGATGGAAAAGCTCAATATCATCAGTCAGAAAAAGGCCAGGGCCGACAGTGGAACAGACCATCAATTGCTCGTATGCAAGTTCAAGCTGAAACTGAAGAAAATCAGAGCAAGTCCACGAGAGCCAAAATATAACCTTGAGTATATCCCACCTGAATTTAGAGACCATCTGAAGAATAGATTTGACACACTGAACACTAGTGACTGAAGACCAGATGAGTTGTGGAATGACATCAAGGACATCATACATGAAGAAAGCAAGAGGTCATTGAAAAGACAGGAAAGAAAAGACCAAGATGGATGTCAGAGGAGACTCTGAAACTTGCTCTCGAACGTCAAGCAGCTAAAGCAAATGAAGCTAAATCAAAATACTAATGTAAGATGATAATAATAGGGGAAAGCAGGTGGGTATATGAGAACTCTTTGGGAGCCATGGTGGTACAGTGGTTAAGCACTCAGCTGCTAATTGAAAGGTCAGTAGTTCAAACCCACCAGCCACTATGGGGGAGAAATGTGTAGCAGTCTGCTTCTGTAAAGATATACAGCCTTGGAAACCCTAGGGGGCAATTCTGTTCTGTCCTTTAGAGTCACTATGAGTCAGAACTGACTCGACGGGAGTGGGTTTTTGGTTTGCAGTTATTCTGTAATTCTAAAATCATTCCAAAAAATTAAGTTCATTAAAAACAAATACAAATATAAGGGGAAAACATCTCCCACTCTTTCTGTTTCCTGAGGAGGGAGTAGCCCTTCTACGCACTTCAGTCCACTCCACCATCATCATGTCACCTGATTTTTACAATAGCCTCCTCACTGGAGAACTGGAGTTACCTGATTGGTGAACTTGGAGAAGGAACTGAGCATATGTGGCCTCACTCCACTGTCTACTGTGTTGAGATCTGCCCTATGTGGAGACCAGGTGTTCTGGTGTGTTCTTTGTCACACAGTACCCACAGCAGTGATGGTCCTCTTCTTGCCTGAGATTAGGTGGCTAGACCCTGCTCAGGAATGCAACACCAGCAAATACATAGACCAGTACACCCAAAGCCGACATTCTACAGCCTTTTTTTTTTTTTTTATCAGTAACCAGGGAGTTCCTTAGATCTCTTACTAATTTCTGTGTTCAGTTGACTCTGCGTTTGAGTGGGAAGAGGGGTATGCCCTCCATCCCCAAAAGTGATGATGCATATTATGAAGAAAAAGAGCACAAGGTAAGGGAAATTTCATTCTGTTTTACATAGGGTCGATATGAGCTGGAACCGACTCAAAGGCACCTAACAGCAACAACAAGGGAAATAAGAGAGTGACTTGGATGGATGCTAATTGATACACAGTGGTCAGGGATGGCTTCTTGAAAAGGTGCATAGGAGCAGTGACATAAAGGAGGTGAGGCAGCGGGCTCTGTGATTATCAGAAGGAACAGAGTTCCAGACAAAGGCAAGAGCAGGTGCAAAGGCTGAGGCGGGGCCATGCTTGGCATGTTTGGGAATTACCAAGATGCCAGTGTGGCTGGAATGCAGGGAATGTGGAGGTGAGTGATTGGGGATGAGGTCAGAAAGGTTTCCGGGGGCAGGGCTTGTGGTCCACTGTGATGACTTTGGCTTTTGCTCTCAGCCATTGGAGGGTTGTGAGTGGAGAAGTGACTTGCTTTCCCTTAAATTTTCAAAGGATCTCTGGCTGTTGCATTGAGGAAGGGCTGTAGAGGGACAGAGGTGGCAGCAGGGAGAGCAGTTAAGAGACCACTGTAAAAATCAGGTGGCAGATGAAGGTGGCTTGGACTGGAGTGTTACTAGAGGAAAGGTGGTCAGATTCTGGGTGTCTCCTGAAGGTAAAACTATCAGAATTTCCTTCCAGATTGGATGTGGATTATGAAACACGTGTATGGCGTGACCCTCTTTCTCCATTAAAGTCGATTTTGCCTTAAAGTCTATTTTGCAGTGATTAAGAGCTAAGGCTGCTAATTAAATGTCAGCAGTTCGAATCCACCAGCCGCTCCTTGGAAACCCTATGGGGCAGTTCTACCCTGTCCTATAGGGCCGCTATGAGTCAGAATCGACAAGACAGCAACAGGTTTGGTTTGGTTTGGTTTATACCAGCTTTAGCTTAGTTTACTTGTTTGTTTGTTTGGGGAGGGGTGGTGGGTATTAGTCATTTATTCACCTGGTACACTGTTTGGATTCCTTTTACTTTCAACCTTGCTATGGCCTTTTGTTTAAGGTTTATCTCTTATAAACAGCGTCGAGCTGGATTGTGTTTTGTGTGTTTAACTGACCTGACAATATCTATCTTTTAACTTTTAAATCTATTTACATTTATTGCAATTACTCATATATTTGGGATTATTTCTGCCATTTTATAAATTCCCATTTCTCCCACCCAATAGTTTGGAACTTATTCATTTCCTTCTTACCTTTCATGTTATCTACTATTTCAGTTTTGTCTTTTGGGGGGGGCCCCAAAATAGTCATTATTATTCTTATTTTATATGGTTAATATGTGCTCAGGTTTGACCAGACGTTTTTCCATTTCCTTGCTCATGGCTTCTTCTGGGATCATTTCTTTTTGAAGTATATCCAGTCCTTTGGTATAAAAAGTGACAAACACTCTCAGAAGTCCCTAGATGGTGCACACTTAACCATGATTATTAGTCAAAAGGTCAGCGATTCGAACCCACCCAGAAGCACAGTCCTCTGACACACATGGGATCGCCATGAGTCAGAATCAACTCGATGGCAAACAACAGCAAATGCTCTCAAGCTTTTGTTTCCCTGAATGTGTCTTTATTTAACCCTCATCGAGTGACATTTATTTGGGTATAAAATTCTAATGAACAGTAGTAGTCTCCATTTCTTCCTAAATTATTCCAGTCTGGATTCTGTCCCTATTACTCAAGGAGAACTGCTTGTCAATATCTTCGGTTCCTCTATGCTATTAAATCTAATTCAAGTTTTGGTTCCTTATCTTAACTGGACCTCTCAGTAGTATCTACCCCAGATGATCACTCCTTCTGTCTTAGGCTGGGTTCTCCAGAACAGCAAAACCAGCGAAGCACATTTTATATATATATATACCTATTCAGATATTAGGACAATTTTTTTTTTAATACATTCCGTGGGTATTTCTTTGCAATCTCTAGGATTATCTTACTGTATTGCTTTTTAAAGTATACTTCAGAAGACCTACTTAAAATAACATCTAATACATCCAACACTAAAAAAAAAAAAAAAAAAGTAATGACATGGCACTAGGAATTAACTAAATCTGTATTAAATTTCTTTATATCTCTCCCTCTCTTTTTATCTAATTCTAGTGGGTGGCCTCTTGTCCAAAACAAGCAACACTCGAGGTAATTTGCTCAAAATAAAGTAACTGAGAGAACAAGTCATTATATGAGAGTCTTTGTAAGGATCCTAGTTTTTAGCAACACTCTTTCCTGAGGGATAATTTTAGGTGAAAAGCCCCAACTCACATTTGGCTGTGTGAGCAAACATAATATCCTAATAGGGTCTCCAGAAATGGTTTTTGAACTGACCTGAATTCAACAATGAAGCATAAGTGACATGAGATTGTGTCAGTGTAGCCAAGAATCAGGAAACTCAAAATTCTTATTTTATTTCCTTGAACACAGATTTTTTTCCATGTATTTAAATGACTTAATCAGTCTGTCATGAGGTTTTGTCATGTAATTCTACATTATTTTTTGTATGTTTGCTTGTTGGTTTGAGATCAACTTCATTCCAAAGTGTTTTTCCTCCCCCTGGAAATTTTTCACTTCCATGTGAAGACTTAACTTTTTTTTTTTTTTTAACAAGAACCTAAGTTCTCCACACGTCTTTATTGTCTTGATAACCCCATGGAGTCTATCAGATTAGGTCTGATCTTTGTTCAAACAGACCAGGGTTCTTTAATGTGACAGTGGCCCCAAGGAACAGTTTGTAGGAAGAGATGATTATCTTCCTTGACGGTACTTTCCAAAGGACATTGATGGTTCCCTTAGACACCCTGTAGTGGATCTCCTTTCAACAGGACTGAACCTTGATTTTTTTTTTGGTAAGGTTCCTTATCTCATCCAAGGTACCATTTTGTCATTGTTGTTGTTAGGTGCCGTCAGGCCAATTCCGACTCATAGCGACCCTGTGTACAACAAAACGAAACACTGCCTGGTCCTGCACCATCCTCATGATCGTAAGGTACCATTTAACATCATTTAAACCAGTAACAGTCACCTCCCAAGAAACTGTCTCTACTCCTCTTTGCCCATTGTGTAAATCTGCTGCTCAAGACCTTGAAAGGCAGACCGTGAGAAGTTGGAGAGAATATTTTTTGACTTATGATATCCAATCGATAGCTCATTTCCTCAGTAATCAAGAAGATACTCTGGGGTCATGGAGGGCTGTGTGGCAATAATCCTCTCTTCCTGCCTCCAGGTCATATCCTGTACCTGAGAGACTAGGCTCTAAGATCCAGCCCGTAATTATGTCATGGCAATCAACAATGAAGGAGCCCTGGTGGCACAGCGGTTAAAGCACTTGGCTGCTGACCACAACGTTGGTGGTTTGAACCCACCAGCTGCTCCGAGGGAGGAAGATGTGGCTGTCTGCCTGTCATGGATTGAATTATGTCCCCTAAAAATGTCTGTCAACTAGGCTAGGTCGTGATTCCCTTATATGATTGTATTATTGCCCACCATTTCATCTCCTGATGTGGTTTCCCTGTGTGTTGTGAATCCTGTCACCCTAATGTCATAAGATGGATTGGATTAGTGCTGGTTATACTGATGAGGTCTACGAGATTAGATAGTGTCTTAAGCCAATCTCTTGAGATATAAAAAGAGAGAAGCAAGCAGAGAGACATAGGAACCTCATATCACCAAGAAAGTAGTGCCAGGAGCAGAGCGCATCCTTTGGGCCTGAGGTTTCTGCGCTGAGATGCTCCCAGACCAAGGGAAGACTGATGACAAGGACCTTCCTCCAAAGCTGACAGAGGGAGAAAGCCTTCCCCTGGAGCCGGCGCCCTGAATTCGGACTTCTAGCCTACTGGACTGTGAGAGAATAAACTTCTCTTTGTTAAAGCCATCACAGCACTAGACGACTAAGACACTGCTCCTGTGAAGATTACAGCCTTGGAAACCCTATGGTGCAATTCTACCCTGTCCTGTAGGGTTGCTGTGGGCTGGAAACCACTCGACGGCAGTGGGTTTTGTTTTCAATCAATAATGATGTCATAAATGGAGAGTATGCCTTCACGTGGAGAAACGAACAGCAGGAACTGATTAACCTCTAAGAAGTTAAGTACTGTTCTCCACCATGTCTATTAATAAAGAAGGAAGGAAGAGGAAACGGGTAACATAGATGTATGATGCACCTAACAGAAGTTGAGACGATCTTTGGAAACCTGCTAGGAAAGGTTGTCCTGACTGCTGTCTTTTTGGTAGCCTTATAAAATGGAGCCGAGTCTCTCCTGAGGTGTCCTTAAGAAAATAAATAAATAAATAAAAGTAAATGAGGTATCGGTAGCTCTTTTTGAAAAGCTACTGTGGTTATTTTCTTCTTTCCTTTTTTTCTTTATGAAAATAGCTGCTTTCTCTCTGAGATATGTACCTTGACAGATGATACAGATACTCATTTTAGTTCAATCAGCCAGAAACTGAACTGCACATTTTAAACATCGCCACTACAAATAATTGATTATCATTTGTAAACGGGGGGCCGTTTTAGCGTCTATTTTAGGATCCCACATTGAGAGAGGCGATGCACAGGCGCAGTAGGCTTCTTAGAACGTTCTCATGCCCCTTCAATGTACTAATACACCATTAAGCTCTTCATTTCCTTTAATAGTGACTGGTTGTCTCCTTCCGTGTAAACAGGAATCAAAACCCACTTTTCTTGCTCCTGAACAAGATTCCACAGTGTAGAATACTGGTATTTAGAATTTTAATGAATCCTGCCCTCGGAACATTCTATTGCAGCAATCTTAGAAGAATGATCCACCCCCTGGAAGAAAGCAGCCGTTAGAAAAGAACAATTTCATGTTTCATACATCTGGGCAAATAAGCAAACCCCTGACAATCACAAGCAATTCTCTTTTCTAGGAGCCAAGATCTTGCAACAGCTTGTAATTAGTGCTATTTAGCATTTAATTTGCCTTTAGTTAGGTAACAAGCATTTATTGATTACCTGATAGGGAGTGAGTGCTGTACTAAAGCACATCATGGGGACAGAGAGATGAAGGAGCCCTCGTCTCTGCTTATAGTCTAGTTGGGGCTGAAAATATATACTTTGGAAAGGTAATGTGAAAACAGTTACGAAATGTTTTCTTAACAAATGTAAGCCAATATGCTGTAATAGAAAAGTACTGTATTACTCTTTCAAATTCAAGGTTCTAACTCCTGGTACACTCCATTCAAAAAAGATGTCACTGCATCTTGTCTCATAATGGGAGTTGGGACACACCCATCACTCACTGTCTGGGCTAAGGCATGTTCTGGGCTTCCCTTTCCTCTGGAGAGTTTGAAATGTGGTAGGGATCCACCAGCCATTGGTAAGTGGTAGGCACCAGCCATTAAAAACCAGCCTTCCACCATATTTGATGACTCACCTAATGCTTTTGGTAAAAATTGGAGCCAGGGTGACATCAACGCACTAGTATTAATTCAAGATGGCTTCCTGAAGATTGAGTTTTAAGGCCAACTCGAGTCAGGTGGTGGACATGAATTGGCAGTGCTTAGAAACAGTGGAGAAGTCTTTGTAAGACGGCAAACAGTCCAGGAAAGTGACGGAAGTGTCATGGATTGAATTATGGCCCCCCCAAAACATGTGTATCAGTTTGGCTGGGCCAGGATTCCTGGTATTGTGTGATTTTCCTGTATGTTGTAAATCCTGCCTCTATGTTGTTAACAAGGGAAGATAGGTGGCTGTTGTGTTAGTGAGGCAGGACTCAATCTACAAGATTGGATTGTGTCTTGAGGCAATCTCTTGAGATATAAAAGAGAGAAGCAAGCAGAGAGACGCGGGACCTCATACCACCAAGAAAGCAGTGCTGGGAGCAAAGTGTTTCCTTTGGACACGGGGTGCTTGCACAGAGAAGCTCCTAGTTTGGGGGAAGATTGATGAGAGGGCCGACAGAGAGAGAAAACCTTCCCCTGGAGCTGACACCCTGAATTTGGACTTGTAGCCTACTTTACTGTGAGAAAATAAACTTCTCTTTGTTAAAGCCATCCACTTGTAGTATTTCTGTTACAGCAGCACTAGATGACTAAGACAGGAAATAAAAGAAGTGGGGAGCGAGGATGATAGAATGATCCATGTGGCCAAGCTAGAGGACAGGCTGGAGAGGACCTTCGTGGCCATACAGATGATGAGCTTGGAGAGTCTGAGTGGAGGCAGCTGAACAACATTAATATGAAAAGGCAAGGGCTAAACTGGGCGTACAGTAGGAATGTTCAGGTCATTAGTGGTCTATGGAACACCTCTTTATGCTAACTTCTTGACAAGGGCATGAAAAGCACATGGCCCCTACCCTCAAGAAGCTTCGTAAGCAGAGAGTTGCTGTGTCCAGGTATGTGACGAGAGGTGCAGTGGCCCTCAAAAGCAGAGCACTTTGCCCTCCCCAGTGGTGGGAGAGGGAGGGAGACAGCAGGGAGGGCTTTTGGAGTAGACCATGCCTGGATCGGGTCTCAAAGGCTAAGAAAGCATAATCCAGGTTAAGTTGGGGAAAGGCGGTCCAGGCAGAGAGAACAGCCCAAGGAGGGGTACAGAAGGCTCAAACTGCCCATGACCCTTAAGCAAAGCGAGATGGACTCCAAGGTACCGACTGTGTCCGAGACTTTTTTTTTTTTTTCCTGGAAATCACATATACTGTGGATGTAACCACCTCTCGCCTGTCAGTTTGTCATACTGTGGTGGCTTGGGTGTTGCTGTGCCACCAGTATTTCAAGTACCAACAGGGTCACCCATGGTGGACAGGTTTCAGTGGAGCTTCAAGACTAAAACAGACAAGGACAGAAGACCTGGTGATCTACTTGCAAAAATTAGCCAATGAAAACCCTATGGAGCACAAGAGAACATTGTCCGATACAGTGCTGGAAGATGAGCCTCCTACATTGGAAGGCACTCAAAACACACAGTGGCTGCAACAATGGACTCAACTATACCAATGACTGTGAAGGTGGCACAGGACCAGGCAGCATTTGTTCTGTTGTACACGGGGTTGCTCTGAGTCGGAGCTGACTTGATGGCAACTAATAACAACGGCAACATGGATTGTAAAGAGAACTGAGAGAAACACTAGAAAAGAAAATGTTTTTCAACCAAGTCACTTAAGTTTTTGAGGTTGTGTAAGATTGGAAGGAAGAGTCTCTTATTGGCTCGCTGGGGTCGCTCCTTCTGCAGAAACGGCCTCGCTCACGATATTTTAAGACCCACTCCCAGCTGGTGCCCAGCACTATGGATACATGTGAAGATGACAACGTCAAAGAGGAGAAAACTCATTTTCTCCTTTTTTTTCTTGGACACATTCTGCATTCTCTGGCTTTTTAAAAGTGCTTTTAATAGAGCACAGATTTGTTTCCTCAATGGTGAGGAGACAGATTTAAGGACTGCAACTCAGACGCTCGGTGCCAACTAGCTCACAGAGATCCAAGTGTGAGAATCAAATTGTCATTTCATGTTTGGATTTGGCACCCGCTCGACACGCTTTGGAGATGGGGACTGTGGGCCCAAGCTGTGTGGCAGGTGCTTCTGTGACGAATTTGCTTTGCCCCGGCTGGCAAGGTCTGTCACCAGCCCAATTCACGGTCTCCCCCCTATCCACCGTCTCCTCTCTGGAGCTGAACCAATAGACAATAGTTTGACCACTGCCATGGATTGAATTGTGTCCCCCAATAATATCTGTCAACTTGGTTAGGCCATGATTCCCAGTATTGTGTGGTTGTCCTCCATGTTGTGATTTTCCTATATGTTATAAATTGTATTCTCTGCCCATGGTTAAAGAGGATTAGGGTGGGATGTAATACCCTTGCTCAGGTCACATCCCTGGTCCAATGTAAAGGCAGTTTCCCTGGGGTGCGGCCTGCCCACCTTTTGTCTGTCAAGAGATAAAAGGAAAGGCAAGCAAGCAGACAGTTGGGGACCTCATACCACCAAGAAAGCAGCACCAGGGGCAGAGCACATCCTTTGGACCTGGGGTTCCTACTCAGAAAAGTTCCTAGTCCAGAGGAAAATTGATGAGAAGGACCTTCCTCCAGAGCTGACAGAGAGAGAAAGCCTTCCCCTGGAACTGACACCCTGAATTTGGACTGGTAGCCTACTCAATAAATTTCTCTTTGCCATCCACTTGTGGTATTTCTGTTATAGCAGCACTAGATGACTAAGACAACCACACTCAAGAGCCATAGAATGTTCGCACTGGACTCTGACCCAAGGCCTCTTCATTTGGAGACAAACAGTGGCTTCCCCATGGGCCCACAAAGATGGCAGAACTAGAATTTGAAACCAGATGCCCCAACTCCGAGGCAAGAAGGAGCTTGTCCTCATTTTAGTGTGTGTTATTCCTTCCCACCTGATGTGTTCCCTTTAGGGCTTGGTACCGATCCAGAACGGCTCAGGAACGGTTCAGTACTGGCTGACGTAAACAATGGCAGTGTACATGTTGCATAGCAACCAAATCTGTTGCCCCCATTGGATTTTGACCCAAGTAGAAGCAGCTGTGCCCCGCTCAAAGATGGCAGCGCAGCACACCACACCACTTTGAATGTGTATCGTTGTCCACAGTCCTGACAATAATCCAATATCTTGCACAGATCCGGATAGTTTCAGGAGCCTGATGCAGGAGATTGGGCTATTGGCAGGACTGTGGAGAGCAACACACATTCAAAGCAGTGTGGTTAGCCTCCATCTTTGAGCAGGGCACAGCTGTTTCCTACTCGAGTCATCGCTCCATTGGAGATACCAGAATAGCTCACTCAGTCCTAAGGTGCACCTGACCCAAGCCATGGTCTTCTCAATCACCTCATATACACGGTAAAGCTGGGCAAGGAAGAAGATAGAAGAAGAATTGGTGCATTTGAATTACGGCATTGGCCAAGAATATTGAATATACCATGGGCTGCCAGAAGAACCAACAAATCTGCTCGGAAGAAGTACAGCCAGAGTTCACCTTAGAAGCGAGGATGGTCACGACTTTGGCTTGCTTACTTTGGACACGTCATCAAGAAAGACCAATTGCTAGAAAAGGACATCATATTTGGTAGAAGGTCATCAAAAATGAGAGAAATTCTCAATGAGATGGATCTATAGAACAGCTGCAACAGTGGACTCAAACATACCAACAATGACGAAGATGGCACAGGACCAGGCGACATTTCATTCTGTTACACGTGAGGTCACCGTGAATCAGAGCGGACTCAACAGCAACTAGCAACAACCGACGCCATAAGCCAAGGGTTTTAACAACCAGGAGAAACCTCAGAGGCCAGCACGAAACATTCATTTGACCGATAAGGAGACAGAGGGCAGGTGACTTGCCCACGTGGCACCAAAGCCACGACTTCAGGACCCAGGTCTCTGATCCCCCACCAGGCCTCTCCCCATGTGGATTTGGGTCACAACTGACAGCAGAACCCAAGGGAAGAGGAAAGTGGGGGCTGGCTTTGAAGGGGAGGGTCCCTGAGGCTGTATCCCCAGGTCCTGCACAGGACCTTACTCAGGGTAGAAGCTCAATAAATGTCAAATAACGAGGTGAAGGAAGACCAGGGAATGCCCTGGTCGTTTTACAGGGCGCTGTATTTCTGAGAGAGCCCTGGTGGCACAAATGGCTAAATGCTCGACTCCTAACCAAAAGGTTAGCGCTTCGAATCCTTGGAAACCCAAGGGAGGCAGTTCTACTGTCCTCTAGGGTCACTACAAGTTGGAATCAACTCGACAGCAACAGGTTTTTTTCATTGGGTTTTTCTGAGCTTTGGGATGGAGGTAGAAGGCCAGGGGCAGAAAGGGCCCCAGAAAACCATCTGCCCCACAGCTACGCCCAAACTTGAGGCCAGGCCCCATTGATAGGGGCGTTCTAGACAAGAAAGAGGGCATTTGTAGGAATGACCAGGACACAAGCCCCTGGCAGCTAACAGATGTGGGCGTTCTTGTTGGGATGACGAACCCCAAGGGCAGAGCCAGGAGCAGTGTGAAGGGTACCGCGTAGGCAGCTTCTAGATAAAATGAAATCAACAAAGATGCCATTCGTTCCCTCGGCAAGTATCGAGTGCAGATTATAAACCCAGTTCTGACCCAGGAGAGAGGCGCAGCCAGTCCCTGCTCTCAAGGCACTCACTGTCCCAGGAGGCAACTGCAGAGCCCAGATGGTGCCATGAGAGAGGAAAGGAGGGACATGATGCAGGGGGAGCACAAGGGGCTGGGCTCCCAGTGGATGGGGGAAGAAGGAGCCTGGGGATGAGCAAGGGCCAGGCCTTGTCACCAGGAGAGAGCAGGGAATGGACGGCACAAGAAGAGGTTCGGAGATGAGACTAAGCCACTTGGGAACCACAGCCAGTGGAGCGGCTGCGCAGACATGGGCCACCTGTGGGTGGTGAGCCACCAGGGACTTAGTCCAGCTGCCCCAGTGTCCCAGAGGCGTGCCTCGTAGGGTAGGTCGGGGAGCTGACCAGGTGCATCCCAGTCTCAAATCACGGAATCTATAGTAACAGCAGAAGGTGATGTTGGCTGGGCAGGAATGGGCCAAAATAGAACGCGGGCAGTGCAGAGCAGGACACCAGTACAAACGGCACCGCTATCCAGCTTAGAAAGGTGGACGAAGACTGCCGTGCACGTGGACTGCCCCAGGACGGGGACTATTTGTCTTGGCGCCTCTGCATCCTACCGCAGTGCTGGGTCATGGTGCCTCACCTAGCCCAACCCTTAAGCCACACCTAAGCCCCTGTGGACCACGGAACTGAGTCTGTTGTCGACCGCGGCTCAGCCATGAGAGGGCGCCTGCTGGCTGACAGAGGAGGGTAGTGCAGGGTAGACTTGATATACTTTCATTTGGGAATTTTATTTATGCTTCAAAGCGATTTCACTATTTTTTTTTTAAATTGGTGTTGTAACCCCGATGAAGTGAGGTTAACAATTATCTCCACTGTACAAATTATGAAACTGGTTTAGAGAAGTTAAGTGACGGATCTGCTTTGGATCAGAGTGCCATGAGACTTCGGTGCTGGGAAGGTCTTTAAAAACAAATAAATAAAAAGGAAACGCTTTATTGAAGCAGATCTCCAGACTTTCTCCTGTAGTGGTGCTGGGTGGGTTCACATCACCAACCTTTAGGTTAGAGGATCTCAGACCACTTGTGCCACGAGGGACCTCAGGAAGGTCTTCACTGTTCCTTTTTCGGATGAAGAAACTGGGCACCACCGAGGCGAAAGAAATGACGTGTTCCAGGCGACATGGAGTCCTGGAGCCAGAGAACCAGAGATGGTCCCCAGCCTGTAAACACCAGCTGGCTGCTGTCTGGGCTTCTGAGATCTTACCATGCAAAATAAATGGCTTGTCCCAAAAACACGTTTTGGAATCTCATTGGTCTGTGAAATCGGAAGGTCAGGAACCGCAGATTCACACTAGAGGGCCTTGGTACCCAGGGACGTTATTACGGTGAATTGTTCAGTAAAGGTAGCCCTCTGTTTCTCTGTCTGGCCAAATGGCCCTGCCATTATGGCCCTACTCAAACATGGCCCAGTGCAGCTATTCCAACCCCATCAGGCCACTCCCCAAATTTGATTTTACCTGTAGTCTTCCTAGCACTTCAGTACCTTTTGTCTTGAATGATTTCCTTTGTGTTGGTCTTAGCTCTGAGTAAGCCAGGCAGCAGCTGTCTATGTACTTCAGTACCCAGCACTTGCCACGTCACAGGCAGAGACCACAGACAGTTAGGTTAGAAGGAAGCCCGGAGGGGTCCTAACAGAGCCTCGACCCCCCTTCTGGGGCCTGAGTGGGTCATAGAGGGATAAAGGTCCCTGCTGTCTAGTCACAGCAGCCAGCCACAAGCTAGGCCTCACTCCTTTGATTAAAACCCTGTTTTTCGGTACAAAACCCAAACTCTCATGACCTGTGAGGCCCTCCGTGATCTGCTTCCTGCTTGCCCCCCACAGCCATGGTCCTCCATACCAACCTCCTCCCTCCCCGCTGGTCCCTCCCCTCTGGGGTCCACCTGTTCCCTCACTCTCTCCTGGCCTCTGCTCCAGCAGCCTCTCCTCAGGGGCCCCAGCCCCCCACTGGCACACACCCTCTCCTCAGGGATCTCTTTGACCACCCTCAGCTCCCAGCCCTCCACTGGCACATTCTCCCCTTGGTCTCCCTTATAGTCCCCTTCAACCTGAACTTATTGTAGGTCCTGTTCTTGTATAACATGTCTCCCCACTAGAATACAAACTCCACGGGGAGCAGGGGCACCCCCCCCAACTCCCTATTGGCCTGGTACTCAGCAGGTATTCAAATAGTTGCTGAGTGCATGGATGAGTCCATAAAGCTAGGTCAACTAGTGACTGTAGAAACCTGGTGGGTCACCACGTGCAGAGTACACCTGGGTGGTGTCACAGCACACCTGGGTGGCGTCACTTTCCATGGCTGATACCTGATTTCAGGCAGGCCCTTGACGACAGAGCAGACTAACACTTGATTAACCTGGGGGTTGTGTGGTCCAGGATTCCACATCAAATTCCAGGCTTTCACCTGAGCCCGAGCAGTACTCTGCTTGAAAATAAACATGCATTTTCAGAAGGTCCACACTTTCTCAGGTCAAACAATGGCCCGGACTTCCTTCTACACAGAATTGGGGAGACGGACTGGGAAATTCCCACTGTTGAGTGGAATCGGCAGGTCAGTCCCTCCCAGCCCAGGGCACTTGGTCCTGACAGTAGGGTCTCCCTACTCCTGGCGGTGACTCTGAAGTCCTGAGATGCTTGATCTTCAGGTACCACCTCTCCCACTCCTCCGTCCTTCCTTCCACTTCTGGTCAACAGGGAAATGGGGACGGGAATTCATCCCTTGTGAAGTTTGGATTTGAGGGCGACGGCAAATTCTGCCTACAGAACCCTGATACGGGCTGTGGCCCTCCGAGCATCCACCCAGGAACAGGCTGTCTGCTGGTGGGGCTCGCGTCACGTTTCGGGAAGAGCTGAAGGGGCCGTGTCGGGTCCCCTTGCTCCAACCACCAGCGCACGCACTCAACACAGTGCACGGAACACAGAAGATATCTTTATTAAAGATGCAAGCAAGCACAGAAGTCGAGTGTGTAGTGCTCAGTGATATCCATACAGTACTAAAAATAGAAAAATAGAAATGAAATTTCACAGACAGCAGCCTCGCTCACGGATCTACAAGAGAAAGTGCCGCCAAGCCCCCCGTGCCATGCTGCGCCCCCGCTGTGCTGGCAGCTTCTCCCCGTGCAAACGAAATGTGAGCACCCCACTATACCTGCTTCCAAGAAAGTGGCACAGAACAGAGAGCCCTGACACAGAAGCCGCCCTCTGCCCACCACTGAGTGCTTTCCAGCCACATAAACAGCAGAAGCCAGGCCAGCCCCCGTCGTGGCAGCAACGTCAACGGCAGCCACCAGCTCGGCTCTGCATCTGGCCACCCGACCAGCCAAACCCACAGGGCCAGAGGACGAGGCAGTTGGTGGAGCAATGACGATGCCACCTCCACTCCCTCCCATGTGCCCAGGGACAGAGCAAAGACAGACAAAGGCAGAACCGCCAGCCCAGGTCTGAGGGAAACCGGGCACTCAATCTGCAAAACGGTTCTCCTGTAGCCGAGAGCCTCAGGTACAGGCTGAGCAAACAGAACGATAAAGATCCAGGATTTTCAGAAATTTACTATTAAGCATCTGCTTGCCAGCCTAAGTAGGTTACTGCTTCAGGGAACAAAAACAAGGCTGAGGAATTAAACTCAAATTCTGAGTGTGATTTGTTCTCTGGGTGGCCGACTCTTCACTCACTGCATTCAAATGCTTCCGACTGCATTCTACTCCCATCTGCTGGACCCTTGGTGCAGGTGTCCCTCACAGAATGTTCCACGAGCTTCTCTGGATCAGAGCCGCCCACTGGAGTCTCTGCAGAGGGGCCCCTTTTTTTGGAAATTTGCTAGTGAAGTTTCTACTTCACCTCAGAAAGGTTACAAAGAACTGCAGGCTGTCGGCACAAACGTCTGTCTCCCCCACGCAGACCCCTAAACCCCTCCTCCTCCGTTCTCATCCTTGCCCCAGAGCCACGTGAGAACTGCAGGGCTATGCCTCAGATAAGGAAACTACAAAATAAATACAGTGAACTCAGATCTTTCTCCACTGGGTGTGGCTCACTCCTGATTCCCCCCGGAAATGAACTCTTACTTGGTTTACTGATGTTTATTTAGAGTTCCAGTGAAAAGCTCTATAAAATACAATCAACCAGGTGGGGGTGGTAAAAGGTATACCTTCTAGCTGCGTACATTACATACTCTATACTTCGTTACATACTCTATACTTCGGACAGGGTCCGTCATAGCTGCGACTGGTGTACACTTTGCGATCACACAGGTGGAGACTGCAGACCCCACAGGTGAGGCGGCTGCGCTGGGGCGGATCGCTCACCCCCACTGCCTTCTGGCTCCCTTCCCCCGTGGCTGTGCACACCACTTCCAGAGCTTGTCCAGCGAGGAATAAACGAATGCATACGGGACTTTAGCTAGTAGTGTGTCTGGGTATCGTGAGCATGCAGGTTTGCCGTTTCTGTTATTATAAATAAAAGTCAAATGTGAGGTCACACTTCCCCATCTTCTGCTTGTACACTAAGTCAAACTTCTCGTTCATGGAGACAGTGAAGATGTCCTTCCACAGCCCGACTCTTCCTGAAACACAAGCAAGAACACAATTGGCCGGGTTCACTGGCCGCCGGGCCTTAGGGATGGATCTGTGCGGCCTCGGGTCTACTCCTGGCCCCTTGGACATGGTCTATGGTGCAGTGCTAGCTGTCTGAACCATAGACCCACCAGGCCCCCCAACGTCCCTGAAATGGCTAGGTGTGGCAGAGCAGGAACTGAGCCAGCCTGTCTCTGGGTCTGTTAGGGAGCTGAGTCGCAGCCACTTCCTCATGTCAGTCGCTTACTGGGCGAACTGAGCACTCACAAATCCCCAGACCTGGGCCGGGGAGGAAGGACCTCACCGCCTGCACTGCTGCAGAAGGCCCAGCACCCACAACAGCTGCCCCAGGGACGATGCTATCTGCCGAGTGCCTGCCGCCGTAGGCATCGCTTGGGGGCCTTGGTCCTCCGTGATACCTACTCACTCACAGCCCACAGCTCTACTAAGCCTTCACTTGCTTCTGGAGAATTTGAAAAAGGAAAAAAAATCACTCAAAAGGTAGAAAATTCTGTGACAAGTAGGAAACCCTCACGGCTGGGTCAAGGATGGAGGCTTCGGGAACGCATCTCCTGGCAGGCCCTGGGTAGGGAGTTGAAGTACACACAACAGTTGCCACAGAACGTGTGTTGCAGTGAAACCCTGGTGACACTTCGGTCACGGCGGCACCCCCTTGGCCCTGCTACAGCCCAGCCCAGGGATCTGGCCAGACTGAGACCGCCTCCTGGCAGGTGTGGAGGAGGGCTGACCCCACACACCAATGTGTAGGCCATGGCCCTGTCTACTGGAGGAGCTTCAGGGGAAAGGAGACGAAGCTAAAAATAACAAAACTGCTGTGGGTGCTGTCTTTGTTGTTAACTGCCCAATCTTGAGTTAGCCCGGTCAAGTACGGCTGGAGACTGTGAAGCTGTCAAGAGGGGCTTCCACACATCCCGCTTCCTGGAGACATGAACACACCACCCACAGCTCTGCCTCTCAGCTTCCAAACGGCCTCCAGGGAGTCTGGAATGCTCGTCTGGAATCTTTCCCCTGTCAGCATCTCCGGCAGCATCAGCAACCCCAGCAAACACCCTTCATTATCTGTGTCATTACCGCTGTCCTTGTCCTGGCAGGACCTCAGGGATGAAACCACAACCCGCAAACACTGAGCTAGCACGTTCAACATGACCAGGACTTTCTCTTTGGTGTTGAAAAATTATCTACCAGGGACGGAGAGGGAAAAACCAAGAAAAATTGTTCTTGCTACCCTCTAATGAGGCATGAGGGACAAAATTAGAAGCTTCTAGAGCAACCACCCTGTGCATATATTTTTCCATGATGATTTTTCTCAGCGGTGGAGCTGAGTGCTCAGCAGAGGAGTCACCTACCTGGTTTAGGGTTTGGACTCAAGACAGTGCAATGTATGATGTGATATGAATCAAACTTAAGCAATGTGGCTGGCTGCTCAGGCCCCTACATTCTCACCAACACAGGAGTCTTCTGAGCAAAGAGGCAATGTGCTAAAAGAAAACAAAACCAAAGAACGAAAATAAAGCAAAACCAAGGTAAACAATGATAAAGCCGACACATCACAGGAGCATATGGGCACGCAGTATGTTCTCGACACTTCGTTACCACACAAATGAACCAAAAGGGGTATTCTGGGGAAGGTCACATTCAAGGTTAACAAAACACAGAGAAAGCAAAACTAAAAAAGAGCAAATAAATTTTAAATAATAAATATTTGTGAAGATGCAGCCAGGAAATAAATTGCAAAGCGTGTTGGTTTCAGCTCACTTCTCCCTAGAAAAGCGACTGCTTTGCCGTTACCGGCACGTTCCACCGGGCCTTCAGAGCATTCCTGGTGGTCTAGCAAGGCGGGCACACTCCGCCCTCACAGAGAAGGAAGGGGAGTTGGAGGAGCCAGCGCCCCGACCAGGCTGCCAGGGCCGGGGCTGGGGTTCCCCCTAACTCTCAGCCATGCTGTGGGAAGCTGTCCTGCATCTTAAGCCCTTCGCCTAACAGGCTCGCCACCTGAGGAAGTTCCAAGTCCAATGGCTGGGAGCTGAACAGCTGCCCCGCTCCACGGGGGTATGGCCTCAGATTTACTGCAGCCCACCTGGGGCTCAGGTGTCTTCAATGCCCACCATGTTCCCCAGCTCTCCACGGAGCAGCTTCAAATCCTGTGAGCCCTAAGGGCAGGGGAGCACCCTGGCTGGATCTGGGGACAGGTCTTGCCTGGAACACTGTCCCCAACTCAAAATGCTTCACGCCCACAAGGGCTACCCCTACCCAGGCCGCACTCCAGCCCTGAGCCTGCTGTGTGCACCCTCTCCCCTGGGCTGGGGGACGTCTGATGTGCTCAGTGAACATCCGCTGTGTGGATGAATGAGCGAGTGAAGAGTGAGCTTCTTCACGTGGAAACGGTCCCCCACCCACCACCTGTCCCACACCGACATGCCGGCTGCAGGCTCAGGAGTCCATCAGCTCACCTCGTGCCCCGAGGTTTCCTGGCACCAAACTACCCTCAGACCCTCTTCTGCCAACACCCTATATCCTACTCCTCTGAAGGCATCTAACTGGGAAGGCTGTACTCAGAAACACCTGGCCCTTGGGTCTGCCACAAAGTCTGGGACATCTACAGCGGTCACTCCTTTGGGTGAATACACTGTGTGTGTGGCCACTGCGCAGAGACCACCTGGGCAGCACGCCACTACTCCATGGTGCTACCAGGGACCAGTTCTCCTGATTGCTGCCTTGTCCCTGCAAACACAGGGCCCTGAGGAAGGAGGCGGGACAGCTGAGCGCTGATGGACAGGCTCAGGGGAACACGGCAGGGAAGGAACAGGACCCAGGGCTGCTGAGCAGGGAAAGAAAAGGGCACCAGACGGGGGAACGGGGCTGGGGTGGGCGCATACCCCGGCCCACGGGCAGGGCCTCGGCATTGCAGCACTGGTCCACGAGCTGGTGGCAGTGCTCGGTCATGGACTCCAGCTGGGCCTTGTCACAGGACACCCCCAGGAACCGCGCCAGCTGCTCCACCATCGTCACCAGATCCTGGAAGAGGGTGAGAACACAGGAGCCCTTTGAGGCGGCACCCTCCGCTGCAGAGGGCTTGGCTGACACAGGCCAGGCTCCCGCCAACAGGGTCCCTGAAGCAAGCTGGCGTGAGCCTGGTCTGGAAATAAAACAGAGATGATGCTATCAGGTGGCAGACCTGGAATTCCAACCCAGGACGGACCTCCAGGGAATTCGGAAGCAGACGTGAAGTCTTCGTAATTTTAAAACAGCAGCAAGAAGTAAAAATTTACTTCAGAACTTTGCTAAGAGCAGACCTGGCTCGCTCTTTCTGTCCCTCCCTCCTGTGCCATCTGCTGGGATCCAGACTGGCCCTCGAGAGGGAAGAGGGCCCTTGACCAACCTGCACCCCAGCCTGCTCGCCTGGCTGATCAGAAGCAAGAGTGTGTTTTCCTCGGCTCCCTGGACATAAAGCCACACAGTGGTCCCCGCTCTCCCTCTGATGGCAGGCATAGCACCCACTACTGGCACAGCAAAACTGGGGTGCTTCCTTCACATGACTGTTCTCCACGCTCTCCCCCTCCAGGAAATACCAAGGCACCCCAATCTCTCAACCGGTGTCCCACAGAGTGCTCTGGCTAGGACCCGAGCTGTCGGCAGGGTCCCCCTTCCCGAGCAGGCAGTCACCTGCAGTGGGGACCCCCAAAAGGCCCTCTCCTCAACTGCTGGTTTCTAAAGCCAATCAGCAGATGCAAGCCTGGGAGAAGGCCTAAAGAACCCTGCAGAATTTCCTTCCCGTGATACTTCCCAAACCCAAGGAATGCCCTGGGAGGCTGCTATGAGTGCCAGCTGCTCTCTGGGTCCCACGGGAATGACTGAAGCCTTACAGGGCTCTAGCCATCAGCTTCCATGCGGGTCTGCCCCCCGCCGAGCGTGCTCCGTGCTCCTCTGCCCAGGCCTGGCTCGGGCAGGGGGGCTGCAGACACAAGGAGGGCAGGTGAATAAAGAGAGCTCGCCTCGCCTGCCCTGTCAGCAAGTGTTTCTATCTCAAAACCACAGCAACAGCGAGGAAAGCAGCCTGTCCCCAGGGGGAGCCCCCAGGGGGAAGGGGCAGGGGGAATAGCCTGCTGAGTGACCAGCAGAGTCCCAGTCTGTGCCCTGGGTCCCTGGTGTGACATCCATCTCAGAGGAAAAGGGATGACATCAGCGTCTGGCAGTCTGCGTCCCGCTAGGTGCTCACGGGGCTGTGCTGGTGGTAATGAAACTAAGCTTTGAAGTCTCACAGACTTAGGTCAGGATGCTAGCACCAGGGCGTCCGAGCTTTGCCAGTGATGTGAGCCTCTCTGAGCTTTGGATTCTCGTCTGTACACGGGGGCGGGGCACCGGCCTCCCAGGGCTGCAGGGGAGGCAGTGTACCACAACCACAGAGTCAGGGCATCCAGGTTCCAACCCCAGCCCTGCCATGCACCCGCTGGTCCCCTCCTCTGTGACTGGGGAGAATACCCCACAGAGCTGTGCCGGGGCACTGGGGTGAGGCACTGGAGCCCACAGCACAGCGCCTGCACCTGGGAGCACCATGCCTGGCCCTGACTGCAGGCCATCACAGCAGCACCTGGGAGCACCATACCTGGCCCTGACTGCAGGCCATCCCAGCAGTATGTGTGAGCACCATGCCTGGCCCTGACAGCAGACCATCACAGCTGTATGTAGGAACACCATGCCTGGCCCTGACCACAGGCCATCACAGCAGCATGTGGGAACACCATGCCTGGCCCTGACCACAGACCGTCACAGCAGTATGTGGGAGCACCATGCCTGGCCCTGACCACAGGCCATCACAGCAGTATGTGGGAGCACCATGCCTGGCCCTGACCACAGACCGTCACAGCAGCACCTGGGAGCACCATGCCCGGGCCTGACCGCAGACTGTCACAGCAGCACCTGGGAGCACCATTCCCTACCCTGCCATGGAGCCATCGCCACAGTGTGGGGAAGTCCCACAGCAGCACCAAGCTGAAGGTCGCCCCCATGCTGCAATTATCATCACGGAGCAGTGAGGTGTGAACTGGCTTGACTAGCCCTCAGTCCTCAGCCCTAGGGCTGGGGGCATTCACTCAGGGCTATCAATTCCTAAAAATGTGATTTACAGTGACTTAACTCTGGTGGCATAGTGGTTAAGTGCTACGGCTGTTAACCAAGAGGCTGGCAAGTCGAATCCACCAAGCACTCCTTGGAAACTCTACGGGGCAGTTCCACTCCGTCCTATAGGGTTGCTATGAGTCGGAATTGACTCGACGGCAGTGGATTTGGTTTTTGTTTTGGTTAACCTCTATTATAGTCATCCCAGACTGTCACTGAGAGTTCTAAAGAGAGAAGAAGCGCGTGCCAGTTGATGGCCGTCCAAGCCTTCGCGGTGCTAGAAATGTCTGTCAGGTTGCTCGTGGGCTTTGATGGAGCCCTGAGTCACAGCACCAGGGCCCCTCAGCAGCTCAGGCGGGAGGACGGTCTCCACTGTAACTGACCTAATGTGCACCTCTCAGCCATGTCCATGGACACGAATACTGCTGCTGTGTACCTGAGTGCGCAAGAGTCTGAAGAGTCCATGCTGGGCAGACGGAGCTGAGGCCAAGGGGCCATGTCAATGCAGAGAATGGTCCAGAAGCTGGGCTACCAGGCTGTGAGCGAGTGGCTAGTGGACCACACAGTGTGGTTTAGGCTGAAGAACAACAGCGTGGAACCAGGGACTGGGAGGGGGCAGCTGGGAGCTGAGAAGAGAGCAGGGACCCGATGAAGGCTGAGCCCAGGGAGAGACAGAGACTGGTGGTGGGTATGTTATCAGCTCTCTGCTCCCCAGCAGACCTACAGGAAAAGTCTAGGTGGAGTAAAGACCTGGCTGTGAAATGTGTAGAAGAACCAGAGATAGCCTCTGTAACCCCGGGGTGGGGAAGGATTTCCCGAGCAAGGCCACTCTATAAGTGTCCGGCATAAAGGACAGGACTGATGAATCTGACGAGAGTAAAATAACAGGGAAAATGTTCTGTGTGTCAATGAACACATAAAGTGAGAACAACCAAGACCAGAAGAGGAAATCTGCAACACACACAACTTAGAAAATTCTAGCATTCACCATCGAGAGAGGACCTCTGGCGTCTCCGGCCAGGCCCTCCCTGAGCTCAGAGCTGCATGACCATCTGCTCACGTGGCATCTCGCTGGGGGTCCCATGGTACCCACAAGTCAGCAGGTCCCAAAGTAAACTCCCATCCCCACGCTGAGCCTGCTCCTCCATCTGTGTTTCTAAATCACGCATCTGTCAGTCTGTCATACTATGGAGGCTTCCTTGTTGCTGTGATGCTGGAAACTATACCACCAGTATTTCAAATACCAGCAGGGTCACCCATGGTAGACAGGTTTCAGCAGAGCTTTCGGACTAAGACAGGCTAGGAAGAAGGACCCAGCAGTCTACGTCTGAAAAAAATTAACCAGTTCATCTATGATGCATCAATTGGTCTCAACCCACCTGGAGCAAAGAAGAATGAAGAACACCAAAGACATAAAGGAAAAGATGAACCCAAGAGACAAAAAGGGCCACAAAAACCAGACACTACATCAGCCTGAGACCGGAAGAACTAGATGGTGTCTGGCTACAACTGATGAGAATCCCTGATGCAGCAGAACACTGGGATGCAGGCCTCAAATTCTCATAAAAAGACCACACTTAATGGTTTGACTGAAGCTAGAGGGACCCTGGAGGTCATGGTCCCCAGACCCTTTGTTAGCCCAAGAGTGGAACCATTCCCAAAGCCAACTCTTCAGACAGGCATTGGACTGGGCTATAAGACAGAAAACGATACTGGTGAGGAGTGAGCTTCTTGGCTCAAGTACACACATTAGACTACGTGGGCAGCTCCTGTCTGGAGGCGAAATGAAAAGGCAGAGGGGGACGGGAACTGGTTGAATGGACAAGGGGAATACAGAGTGGAGAGAAGGAGTGCACTGTCTCATTAGTGGGAGCAAGGTGTGTGTAAGTTTTTGTATGAGACTGACTTGATTTGTAAACTTTCACTTAAAACACAATTAAAAAAAAAAAAAAACTGGCCATTGAAAGCCTTATGAATAGCAGCGGAACATTATCTGGTATAGCTCCAGAAGATGAGCCCCCAGGTTGGAAGGCACTCAAAAGACGACTGGGGAAGAGCTGCCTCCTCAAAGTAGAGTTGACCTTAATGAGGTGGATGGTGTCAAGCTTTTAGGACCTTCATTTGCTGATATGGCACGACTCAAAATGAGAAGAAACAGCTGCAAACATCCATTAATAATCAAAACGTGGAATGTATGAAGTACGAATCTAGGAAAATTGGAAATCGTCAAAAATAAAATGGAACATATAAATATCAATATCCTAGTCATTAGTGAGCTGAAATGGACTGGTACTGGCCATTCTGAATCAGAAAATCATACGGTCTACTATGCTGGGAAGGACAAATTGAAGAGGAATGGCGTCACATTCATCATCAAAAAGAATATTTCAAGATCTATCCTGAAGTACAATGCTGTCAGTGATAGGGTAATATCCACACACCTACAAGGAAGACCAGTTAATACAACTATTATTCCAAATTATGGTCTCAACCCATCTGAAGCAAAGGAGAATGAAGAACACCAAAGACCTAAGGTAAGGATGAGCCCAAGAGACAGAAAGGGCCATATAAACCAGAGACGACATCAGCCTGAGGCTAGAAGAACTAGATGGTTCCCAGCTACCACCGATGACTGCCCTGACAGGAAACACAACAGAGAACCCCGGAAGCAGCAGGAGAGCAATGGGATGCAGACCACATTGACCACTAATGCCAAAGATGAGGAAAGAAGATTTTTACCAACACGTGCAGTCTGAAATTGATCAAACATGCAATTTAGATGCATTGATAATTACTGGTGATTGGAATGTGCAAGTTGGAAACGAAGAAGGACAGGTAATTGGAAAATATGGCCTTGGTGACAGAAACAACACAAGAGATTGCATAACAGAACTTTTTAAGACCAACAACTTCACAAATATCTTTTTTCACCAACATAAGCTGCAACTATACACATGGACCTCGCCAGATGGAATACACAGGAATCAAATCAACCACATCTGTGGAAAAAGACGACGGAGACGCTCGATATCACCAGTCAGAACAAGGCCAGGGGCCAACTACAGAGCAGACCATCAGTTGCTCATATACAAGTTCAAGTCGAAGCTGAAGAAAATTAGAACAAATTCACAAGAGCCAAAATATGACCTTGAGTATATCCCACCTGAATTCAAAGATGCATTGGACACTAACGACTGAAGACCAGACAACCTGTGGGATGATATCGAGGACATCATACATGAAAAAAGCAAAAGATCATTAAAAAGACAGAAAAGGCCGAAATGGACATCAGAAGAGACTCTGAAACTTGTTCTTGAACGTCGAGTAGCTAAAGTGAAAGCAAATGATGAAGTAAAAGGGCCGAATGGAAGATTTCAAAGGGCAGCTTGAGAAGACAAAGTATTATGATCACATGTACAAAAACCTAGAGATGGAAAACCAAAAGGGAAGAACATGATTGGCATTTCTCAAGCCCAAAGTATTGAAGAAAAAATTCAAACTTTGAGCTGCAATACCGAAGGATTCTCTGTGCAAAATATTAAACGACGCAGGAAGCATCAAAAGAAGATAGAAGAAATACACAGAGTCACGGTACCAAAAAGAACTGGTCAACATTCAACCATTTCAGGAGGTAGCATATAATCAAGAGCCAATGGAACTGAAGGAAGAAGTCCAAGCTACTCTGAAGGCGTTGGCAAAAAACAAGCCTCCAGGAATTGACGGAATATCAATTAAGATGTTTCAACAAAGGGATATAGTGCTGGAAGTGCTCACTCCTCTATGTCAAGAAATTTGGAAGACAGCTACCTGGCCAACCCACTGGAAGAGATCCATATTTATATCCGTTCTAAACAAAGATGACCCAACAGCATGCTGAAGTTATCTAACAATATCAATATCACACAAAGTAAAATTTCACGAAGATCATTCAAAAACGGCTGCAGCAGTATATCGACAGGGAACTGCCAGAAACTCAAGCTGGTTTCAGAAGAGGATGTGGAACCAGGGATATCATTGCTGATGTCAGATGGATACTGGCTGAAAGCAGAGAATACCAGAAGGATGTTCACCTCTGTTTTACTGACTATACAAAGGCATTCAACTGTGTGGCTCATAACAAATTACGGATAACATTGCGAAGAGTGGGAACTCCAGAACACTAAATTGTGCTCATGAGGAACCTGCACTTAGACCATGAGGTAGTTGTTTGAACAGAACAAGGGCCCCTGCCCCTTCCTGACTCAATCGGCCCCGCCACTACCTACCTGGACTTCAGGAAACGCTGACAGGTGGGTGCACACAAGGCTGCCACCTCAGTCAGGAAGGCAGGTCCCGAGTCCACCTGTTACTGTCCTCTCCATAAGGAAAAAAAACTGACTCCTCCCCTCCCAGCAGCCCACACTACAGCCACGTTTCCTCAGTCCTGTCACTGGTGGGTGGTTAGGTGAGTGGGATTCGAGGCAGAGGCTCTGGTTCCCATCCCAGCTTCTCCACTGGCCGCTGTGTGGCCAGGGAGGTTCCTGAGCCTCCCCGTGCCTCAAGTGCTTCACTGAAGAGAAGAAAAGTTCCTACCTTGAAGGGGTATTTACTGAGAGCCTACCAAGTGCCAGGCACTGACTGACATGCTGGGAATAGAACTACAGAACAAATGGACAAACATCCCAGCCCCAGTGGGGTTTATCCAAGCCAAGAAGACAGTAAGCAAAGACGTAAATGGTTAGCATACCTAAGATGATGGTAAATGCTGGGGAGCAAAATGAAACAGAAAAGAGAGTGTCAGGGCTGGGGATGGGGAGGGGTGCACTTGGAAACAGGGGCCAGGGAAATCTCATGGACACAGTGAGGAGTGACCCGTGTGCACTGTGGGAAGAACATTCCAGATGGGAGCACAGCAGACGGAAAAGCCTGAAATGGAGGCTTGCTGCGAGGTGTGGAACCCCTTTGCAGTAAATCACTTGGCCTTTGGTCCTTGTTCTTGAGAGCAGGCCCACAGCTGACGCCAATGTGCAGGGCCTACCGACCACGAGGGACCACCTGGGGGGCCCCATGCTGACTAAGCCTCAGGAGGCCGTTGTGAGGCAATAAAAGGCCTTGGCCCATGGGCTCTTCTGGGCCAATGCTCTGCTCTGGGAGGGTGCGCATTCCCTGGGGGCATGGAAGCTCTGTGCCGACCCCTATGGACAGCGCTTTCATGCTTGTTATCCTTTTTCCTTCTAGGGTAAAGACAGCCTTTCCCTGCGTTCGGGAGTCATTTCAAAGAATTATCAAGCCTAAGACACAGAGAGGGGACCCAGGTGAGTGGGGGATTGGGGAGGGGGAGGCGCTGGTGCCCGCTAATCTGCCCTGGGGTTAGTGGGGATGAGAGAGAAGGGGCCAGTGCCCGCTGACCTGACCCCGGGTGAGTGGGAATAAACGGGGGCAGTTCACCTAGAGTGAGGGGGCTGCAGGGACATGACGGGGACTTGCCTCGGTGTGGCTGTCAGCTGCCTGCTGAGATGACACAGCAGGGAGCCCAGGAAGGAGTGAGAGCCTGGGGCAGAGGACACTGACCTGAACCAGGGACATGGCACAGAGCTAGGGGAAGTAGCCAGACAAGAGGTAAGCTTTGAAGGTAGAAACAAGAGGATCTGGAAACTGGACGGAGGGGATGACAGAGAGGGGAGACAAGTGGCCAGACGAGAGGTAAGCTTTGAAGGTAGAAACAAGAGGATCTGGAAACTGGACGGAGGGGATGACAGAGAGGGGAGACAAGGACGACTCAGGATCCTGCCTGAAGAGCAGAGAGGATGAGGCGGCAGAAACGCAGGAGGGAGAAGCTAAGGAGGACCTCAGAGGAGCTGGAGTTGGGTTTGCACATGTTAGCCTGCAGTGTCGAGCACACGCCTGCATGGAAAATGGGATGGGCGGCGGGCAATGCAAGTCTGCAGTGGGCACACATCTGGCTGGACCGTGGTATTCAAAGTCTGAGGATGCTGGATGACTGGGGAGTGAGCGTGGGTAGGAAGAGACTCGGCCGAGGGCTGAGCCTGGGTAGCCACCAGTTAGAAGACAAGGAGACAGGGACCCAGCAAAGGAGCGTGAGGAGGCTGGCCAGTGGTGTGGGGGATGCAGGAGGGTACAGGTTCCTGAAAGGCTGGAGAAGGACATGGTCCTGCAAAAGCTGCTGGAGCCCAGGTGAGACCAGCCCTGAGCACTGAATGCTGGGCCATGCAATGTGGTGTCACCAGTGACCCCGACGAGGCAGCTCAGGGGGTGTGGGGCCTCCCCGTTGGGTGGGGTCGGGATGAGGAAAATGTCCTGGAAGTAGACAGTGGTGAGGGTTGCACTGAAGTGAACGTTTTAGAGGGTGAACCTGTGGTGTGGACATTATATCTCAATTGAAAAAGAACAAGAGGTGTGTAGGGGCAAGCGATAATTCTGAGGAGCTTCACAGAAACCGGGAGCAGAGAAAAGGGGCAGGAGCTGGGAAGGGAAGAGGGGCTGAGGGATGGCTGATTTGTTTTAAGGGGAGAGAATTATCAGCCTGTTTCCCTACTGACGTAGAGACCCAGCAGGGGGCAAATCTGTCCTGGGAATTTACCGTGCTCACAGGTATGCCAGGCACTCGGGGCAGTCCCTGGCACATATGAAGGCCCTTAAAGTGTTGGTGAAAGGAGCCCTGGTGGTGCAACGATTAAGCGCTTGGCTGCTAACCAAAATGATGGTGGGTGGAACCCACCCAGTGGCCCCACAGGAGAAAGAGCTGGCGATATGCTCCCATAAAGGTTACAGCCAAGAGAGCCCTAGAGGGCAGCAGTTCTACTCCGTCACATGGCGTCGCTATGAATTAAATTTGATTTGATGGCACCTGACAACAACAGTGTTGGTGACGAGTGGTGTGTTCTGGACAGCAGGCTCCTGCGGGCAGGCCCAAACCCCCCGGCTCCTGTCCTGCCCACCTGTCACACCAGCACAGTGAACATGCATTCACTCAGCCACACCTGGTGCTCATCCACCTGTGCCAGGCACCCCATGGGGCACTCTGCCACGTGTCACACGAGCCCGCTCACAGGGAGCCCCGCTGGGCCGGTCGGCAGCCTGAACGGCCTCTCTGAGGCACTCAGGCTCACTTTGCCCCAAACGGGTGGCCTGTGGAGAGTGTGGGCTGGCAGCGGTGAGCCTGGCTGTTATTCTACTTCCGGAAAAGGACTGAGCAAGGGCTTTCTAACCAACACACGGCTTACATCCTAAAACCTGCCTGTGGGCATGGGGCCTGGGGAGGGGGAGGGGCTGCGGGCATGAGTACAGCCCACAGGGGACTCTGAGCACACCATGGAGCTTCTGAGTCCCGAGTTCAGCCAGGACTCAGGTCTTAGGGTGGCTGGGCATGGTACCTCTAGCTACACCACCACTTGCCATCTCCGTGGTGCAAGCAGGCTCCATGCACCCCACACAGCTGCCCACACACAGCCAGCAGCTCCAGCATCAGGAACCGCTAGAACGAGTGAGGGCCACGGAATCGCCAGCAGCCCCGGCGCCCAGCACTACTCACCCGATGCATGTCTTCATACTTGAGGAAAAGCACGTTTGAGTCCATGCGGTGTTCCCAGAATTCCTGCACATGCTCAAACCAGGAGCCATACCCTACTGTGGAGACAAGGGGACAGGTGAGTCACACAGCTGAGGGAGGGAGCTGGGCACAGCAACCAGGCTGGCTCCCTACTGCTGCCCAGTGGCCTCAACGAGAACAGCCAAAATCAGGGAAGGGAAGGATAAACTCTGGGCTTGGCTGCAGCCCCCCAGATAAGGTGCATCAGAGGTCCCCACTCTGACCCTGCTGCTTTCTGAGTAAGCTGTTCCTGCTGATAGTCCCCTCTTCCCCCACCCCCTGGACGCCTTGACAGCCTTGACGACCTGATCGTAGTAGTATAAGGCCTCTGCTAACCTGTCAGTCAGGACAATACCTGGAAGGGGATCTCAATCTACCCATGAGTTTATCTGTTCAACAAGCAGTCACCTGGAAGATCAAATGCCCAGAGGAGCTGGGCTGTAGGAGCAGTGGGTTCTGTGGGTGGGAGCGGGTGGGGTGTGGGGGTGCTTGGGTAGGTCCAGAGCATGGGGCTCTGCTGGCAAGGGGGTCGCAGGGTGGGCTCAGGACACTAGTGACCCTGTGAAGGCAGCTTAGGGGGGCGCCTGGTCAGCCAACCTCACCATGTTGTCCTGCCTTCCCCAGGATGCTGTCCCTGACGAGGGTCTGGGCGTGACTCTTCCAAAAGGGGTTACAGCTTAAACAGACCCAGCTCTGCACTGGTGGAGCCTGCCTGGTCAGAGCAGGCACTGGCCATCCAGGAGTGGGGGCTGGGCTGCCCATACACCCACTCGCCCATCCATCCGTCTGTCCATCCACTCGCCTGTCCATCTGTCTGTCCATCCATCCTCCATTTAGCAAACTCCGGGGCCTTCATAGTTTGGGGCCCGAGAGTTCATCTCCTAACAGGAACCATCGAGGAATCCAGAGCTCATGATACGGTGTGACTGACTGCGGGGGGGAAGGACACTGAGGAACACAGGAGGGCTCCATCCCACAAGGGACAGAGCCCCTGGGCCAGTCTTGCAGGGCTGCGAAGGGTGAGACAGGCAAAAGGGGAAGAGAGAGGTGTCTGTGTGTGCCTGCTGTACTGTTCTTTCCCAGGCAGCAGGAAACAGCAAGAACACGGAGCTGACCCATGAGGACATGGCTAGGGCCCAGATGATGGTCGCAGATGGCACCCACGAGGGCTTCAATGTCACCCCAAGAAGTTTGGACTTTAACGGCATAGAGATGGGAGGGCCAAGGGCCACAAGAGGGGGTGAGAAGCACGACGACAAGGTCAGGTCTGAGAGAGGGCAACACGGCAGGTGGTGAAAAGCAGGGCTCTCTCTGGCCTCACAAAGCCTCGACCGGCTGTGTGGCCCAGGGCAAGCCGCCTAGCCTTACTGAGCCACCTTGTCTGTAATAGGGACAACCACAGAGCCCTCGCATCACAGACCTACCAGGCACACAGCGAGCTCACATATGCCTGGCTCAGTCTAGGCCTCGCAATGGCAAGCCTGTGTCTCTGTCACCCTGGTGGCCCTGTGGAGAAGGCGCTGAGGTGGGATGCCAGGTTACACGACTGTCCGACTTGAACTGAGGAGAATCTGAGAGGCCCAGACGTGGCCGGGGCACCACAGTTTCACCCAAAGAAATCAAGCTTCAATAGAGAATGAAACTTGGCCCTGAGCTGCTGATAACCACTTAGACTTAAATGTGTGGCTGAAGCTGGGAAGAACTGGGGCCGCCCTCATCCTCCCAGTGACACAAGGTGCTGTCAACTTCAGTCTGCCATCGCGCCAGCAGGTGGCAGCACAGCACAGCCTGTGCCGGGAGGTCCAGAAGGTGAGGGTGCAGAGCCCCCTCAGGCCACCCACCTGCTTGCATTTCGCCAACAAAGAAGCGGGGACTCTGGAAGGAGGGCTGTCAGGCAGGAACGAGAGGAATAGAAAGCACACACACACAAAGAATTCAGCAAAAAGACTGGCTGCTAGGTAAGCCCCTGGATGCCTCAGAGCCTCAGTCTCCTCACCAGTAAGCTGAGGTGAGGGGTCAAAGCTGTCCACAGATGGTCTCCAGAACTCTTGCCTTCTGCCCACTGCCCACCACCCTGACAAGTCCCCCGTTCCCTCCTGCACATTAAGAAGAAGAAGACACGCAGACATCCAGGGCCTCCATTAAAAAGTCATCTAACCTAACCTTCTCCCTCCACAAAGTAAAAAGCCAAGTCCCAGAGCAGGGGAGTGACTAACCCAAGTCACTAGTGGATTAATAGCCTCAGAGGACAGGGAGAACCCAAGTGTTCTCAGTCAGACCCATCTGGCTGGACCGGTTATATTCCGTTGGCCCAGGCCCTGGGGAAGAAGCGTCAGACAGCCCCACGAGGGCAGAAGTTAAGACCCTTCATCCTAAGAGGCAGGCCTTCAGGACTAGCACTGCACCACAGAGTGGGGTCTCGGGGGTCCCATGAGGACACCTGCCTGTGAGGCCTGGAGGCTGCAGGAGCGGGAGTTGGAGCCGCAAGAAGATGCAACATGTATCGCTCAACATGGGGGTCCGTGCTGATGGCGGGGAGAGAGTGTGAGAAGGATCTGGTGTGCACTGTGGGAATGTGTCTTTCCCACCTGGATGCTGCTTCCTGGGCAGGGGTTCAGCCAGGGCCACTCCTGGGCCTCCACCCCTCACTCACTCTGCTCCTGTGGGAAATGTTCAGAAGTGACAGCCCCCTCTGCCCCCTTCCTCCGGGCGCCTGCACGCCGCTGCCGGGGGCTGCCCTGTGCCCCAGCCTGTGAGTGGCAGTGGGCGGGGAGGGGTGCCTAGAAAGGGGGACCAGAGCTATACCAATAAACACTGACATGAAGCCTACGAGGACAGGCAGCCCAGCCCCGCTAAAGAGAAGAGATGCTTCCTTCTCCCATGAGGGGTACAGTGGGTGTCACCAAGCCTCTGTCCACACCTGACTCACTCTTCCCCCAGGAGGGGGCACTGGGAAGTGCACCACACTCACAGCCCCGCCTACCCTTACCCCTCTGGGAACCAGCTTCTGGGCAGCCAGGGCAGAGCTCAGAGTCTGCTCTGGCCCTCTCCCCTACAAGGGTGCCTGGGGTGGGCGGCCCAGTCAGCCTAATCCCAGGGTTCATTTAAAGTCCTGCTGGCTCCACTCCAAGCCCCCACCTGCACTCTGGCCTCTGCCACTAACGACGGTGAAGCTAGGCTCCCGTTCTTATTCTGCTTCCATTCTCCCCAGCTCAAAACCTAGGCAGGATGGGGGGGCTGCCTCTCACGGGGGAACTTCTCAAACCCAGCAAGGTCAGGCGGGCCTGCTCTGCCATACAGGAATGGGCTCTGTGGTCTTGTGCAGATGGCTGAACTTCCCTGAGCCTCGGCTTCTTCACCTGTGAGCTGGGAAAGGAGGCCTGACTTGCAGGGTTGCTGGAAGAGTCAGGCAATGGAGGGAAGGTACCCCGCACTCACTAGGCACTGAAGGAGTGAGCTGGTTGCAGACACTCACACTTGTCGTTCATGAACCTCCGGCAGAATTCCTGGAAGGTGCCACGGTAGCTCATGGTCCGCAGGGAGCGGTGGAACTGGTAGTAGGACACCACCAGGTCCTTGGGGTTGCGGGCCATGTAGATGACCTGTGTGGGAAGAGCACAATAAGTGGGGCTGGCCATCCCTCCCGGGCACACACAAACCGCTCTCCTGAACGTTAAACGCCACCATCATCCTGCTTCCAACATGGAGGTCAGATGCACGCTCACTGCTGCCCGGCGCCGTTTTGCTCTTACATTTTGTTCATACAACAGTATTTGCTAGGATAATTGTTTATTATTTTTATTCTCTATTATCGTGTTAGAACCCTGGTGGCACAGTGGTTAAGAGCTTGGCTGCTAACCAAAAGGTTGGCAGTTCGATTCCACCAGCTGCTCCTTGGAAACCCTGTTGGGCAGTTCTAGTCTGTCCTATAGGGTGGCTATGAGTCGGAACTGACTCGATGGCAATGGATTTGGTTTGGGTTTGGTTTTATTGTCGTTGTTAGGTGCCACTGAGTCGATTCCAACTGATAGTGACCTCTGTGACAGAGTACAACTGCCCCACAGGGTCTTTTAGGCTGAAATCTTCATGGGAGCAGACTGCCAAGTCTTTCTCCCACATCGCCTATTACTACTTTAAAGTCAGTGGAAGACAGAAAAATTACAATCCAGATGGTGACGTGCGTATAGGCCTGATAGACATAAAGCAGTTGAGAGAAAAGAGACAGTCAAGATGCAATGGCAGCAGCAGGGCGGCCTCAGCCTGAACCAGGCACATGCAAGGCTTAGGCCACTCGCCATGCATTCAGTTGTGAGGAAACACACAAGTTAAAAGCCTGTATGAGAAGCTGGCGGTACACGGCCCCAGACAGCCTCTGGGAGGGATCTGACGCTGTCTACGGGCTCAGAGAACACAGAAGTAACCACAGCTTGCTGCGTGGACTGGGCATCTCCTCGTTACGATGGTGTCACGGGTGAAGCAGAGGGGCAGACTTACCTTGGAGTCACCGTTATGGAGGTCGGAGGGCAGGAAGCGGTAGGGGAGGTGGCTCTTGATGAGGCGGGGTGACGTCAGCTCCTGCACAGGCAGAGGGAGAGGGGCCTTCAGAGGCGGCACCTCAGCCTATTCAGTCTCATTTCAGGGCCTTTCAGACCCAGGGCCCAGGGGAAGAGGGTCTCGGGCACAGTGAGGGCCTGCTCTCCACCTGACACATTTCTCCTCTAAGAGTGACACGTGAGATACAGCTGTCCTCCAGGCAGGACCCGAGGACCGAGAGTGAGACGTGGCCTCTGCCCTCAGGCCCTCACAGATGAGGAGTCAACCTGTCACGGTCACGGGGGTCTGCCCAGAGGACTCAGGAGTGAGACGGCCCTCCCAGGGAAGGGGCTGAGGTGGGGTGGCCTTGGAGGACGGTGGAGGTGGCAGGAGATGTGGCATTGGGCAGCCTGCAGGGCTACCATGGTGCCACCTGGTCTCGCCACTCCCACCTCTGCCCCTCAGCCTCTCCTCAACCCAGCAGCAGGGGGCCCTGAGAAGGGCCCGGTCTCCTCTTCCAGGGGTTCAGAGCACCCGGGGACCTGGAACCCCTTCTCTGACACTATTTTTACTGTCTCATCTGTAAGTTCCATGATGGCCATGGTTCTGTCAGTTTTGCTCATGGCCGTATCCCAGTGCCAAGAGTAGCGCCTCAATACAGTCTAATGGAACAACCCGACAAATGACTTGACAAGGTGGAATCCAACTTGGAGTTGAGGGGTAGCTGAGCAGAACACCAGGGGTTGGGCTGGGGAGGGGCAGGTCACACAGGACTCCAGCTTTGTTTTGAGAGCCACCAAGGGTTCCTGCAGTGACACTGGGTGGTGCACTCCGAGCTGTACCTCAGTGCGCCCTCTAGTGGCTGTGGGGAGAAAGGACAGGCAGGTCCTTCACACAGGAAATGAGGTCTGAACTACTGAGGGGACACTGAACGTGGGGTGCAGAGACAAAAGTCTAGACACATCTGAGGGTGGAAGTGACGGCACTCTGGGATTAACATATTTAGTCCATTCTTTTTATACCAGGCATTTGATGCAAACACTTCCTACCCAGCTCCCTGGAGCTGGGAACGGAGGCCCAGAGCCTACCTCACACTAGGACCCCCTCGCACAGTCCCCACACCCAGGCATCTCCCCGTCCTACCCCGCAGACGCCCTCAACTCTGGTGCGCCACCACAGCCCAGTCGGCCTCCCAGGGCCACTTTCGCCACTCAGGCCTTGTGGCTTCTCTCTCCTGGGGATTTGGGGTATCTGGGAACTCTCTGCCCACCCCCCACACACATAGGGCTCCCCTAAATCTCCTGAGCCCCTCAGAAACAGTGGTGCCACTCATCGGGGAGTAACTGCGGGAATGCCCCAAAGGGGTCTGAGGGGCTGGCTGTGACCCAGAGCACCTTGATGATGTCCAGGCCGGGCTGAGGGTACTCCAGGACTGGGAGCTGCTCATCGATGTTCATCAGGCCAATCTCGTCGGGGTCAGCCCCCTGGCTCACCAGGTAGACCACCTCCTGCAGCAGGCTCGTGCCTGGAGGGAGAGAAGCCACATGAGCGGTGCTCCAGGGCCCACCTTGCAGAGGCAGCCCAAGGGCCCAGAAGGGCTGAGGCCCAGGCCGCAGGTCATAGGAGCAGTAGAGCCTGGGGGAACAGTCTCGGTGGCACCAGATTCTGGTCTGAGTCCCACCTCTGGGTGATTCAGCCCTGAGGCTTCTGGAAGTAGATTTTTTCAGTTTACCCAGGAGTGGTCAGGGCCTGGGAAAACAACTCATTAGCCGATAACGTGATTATTTACAAGGAAAACTGCGTCTGCCCAGTAACTAGTAAAGTGAAACATCCGTATGCCCTATGATCCAGGAACTCTACTCCTGGGTAGGTGCCCAGCACAACAAGTGCTTGTTTACCAAAAGATGTGTACTATAGTAACCTCGGTAGTGGTATTCGGGAGAGCTGAAACCTGGAAACCACATAAATGTCCACCAACAGGAGAAGGAATAAACTGGAGGATTCCTACAACGGAACCCTACACAGCAACGAAAAGAAGGAACCACTGCTACACACACCATGGCTGAATCTCAAGGTCACAACGTTTGGCAAACTGAGCCAGGCACTGTCTGTGACAGGAGCCCACTCACATGAGGCTCGAGAACTGGCGAAGCTGAGTCATGGTGAAAGAGGTGAGAACAGTGGCCATCGCAGAGGGCAGGTTACTGACTCGGAGAAGACACAGAGGTTCTGGGGTGCTGGCTGTCCCGCAAGGCGGGCTGGTGGCAGTCACACCGGGAAGCACAATTCAACTAAAATACAACTACCTGCCAGTGGTCAGAGGAGGCAGCATATCCTGTGCCCCTTAAGAAAGACGGCCAGGGAATGTAAGCCAGCCTGCAAGGTGGCTCGTGTTGCACACGGGGGGCTCGGACACTTGGGCCAGTGTTCCCGAGTCAGTGAAGGCAGAGAGATGGCCAGGGAACCCCGTGTTCAGTGTGCTAAGGACACCTCTCACTCTCGGGGTCCCAGCCTCCTGCTGGGCGGCAACCCTGCTCACAAACCACCCCAGGGTGTGTCCCAGCACACGCCTGGACAAGGCCCCCTGTCTGGACACGGGGACCATCCCTCCTAGTCTTATGAACAGTTGTTTCAGATTCAGGTCATTGGCCCCAGCTGGAACTCTGCACAGGGTCCCACAGTGCATGAGGTCAGTCCAGACCCCCACCCTAACAAGGCCCCACCTGACTCACACTCCCATCCAGGTCCTCTGCCCAGCCCATGAGGTCAGTCCAGGCTCCTACCCTGACTAGGCGCCGCCTAGCTCAGACCCCAGGCCAGGTCCTCTGCCCCAGCCCACGAGGTCAGTCCAGACTCCCACCCCAACAAGGCCCCGCCTGGTTCAGACCCCCACCAGGTCCTCTGTCCCAACCCATGAGGTCAGTCCAGACTCCCACTCCAACAAGGCCCCAACTGGCTCACACCCCCGTCCAGGTCCTCTGCCCCAGCCCATGAGGTCCACCTGGACTCCCACCCTAACAAGGCCCTGGCTGGCGCAGACCCCCGTCCAGGTCCTCTGCCTGGCCCTGGGCCCAGCTTCCATCCCCAGCCTCACCCTGCTGGGCACCTTGCCTACTCCTCAGCCTGGGACGGAACTGCAAGTCATCTCCACAGACAAGGCTGGCCCTCTGCCCACCCAGCCTGCAGCTGCCCCTCACTCCCCCCACCCCTCCCCTCACAGCACCCACTCTCCCCCTTCCCCAGTGCCCCAGGTGTGGCCCAGCCCACCAGCAGCTCAGGACAGCCCCCTTCCCAATCAGACTGAGCCTCTCCTGTGATGTCTTCATTCCCTACTTCTAGTGCTGCCCTCCCCCAGCCCTGCGGCGCCCAGGGGCCAAGGACCCAGATGACTACCCCTGCACGTTAAAAGTCATCTCCCATGGCTACCCGTCACTTCCATTCCACAAGCCCCATCCTCGCCTCCTTAGATACATATGCTGGAGACCAGCTGGTTAAAAGGAAGTTCTTCACCTACCGGGCCCCCCTTCCAGCCCCCTTCACCAAGTCCCTTTCCTAGTTGACAATCCCTTGCCTTTAGGGTGTTCCAACACTGCGTCTGCCAGCCCAGACAGGGGAGTGGGGTGGGGGACTGAGGACTAACACAGTGAACAAGCCTGGCCTCTGGAGGGCCTAAAGCCAGCTGGCAGGACAAGACAAAATGGTAAGAGAAAAAGACACAATAGAGGGGATAATAACAACTACCCTGATGGCTGACCTCACTGCAGACACTCAGTGCTTTCTACAAAGAGCAAGCCCAGGCTTGGGGGGGTCAGACACACCCCTCTCAGTAGGGCTCCCACCGGGTGCCAGGCTGCCTCCAGTCCTCTCCCCTCCCCCGCCCTAAGTCAGATCCAGAGACCCTCCATCCACTCTTCTGGCTTCCCAAGAGCCATCCCCGTGCCCCCTTTCACTGCACCCCAGTGGCTCTCCATGTTCAGTGCCACAGCCCCTGCTCTGTCAACCCCAGCCCTTCTGATGCTAAGTGAAGCTCAGCAAGATTCCCACCAGATGCTGGGGACAGATGCCAGTGCTCAGACCAGCCAGGACTGGGCCTAACCCACAGGATCCTTGCTGACACCCTCTGGAAGGCTTTTATCTTCACTTCTATGTTAGACGCACTGAACACTATTGACCGAAGACCAGATGAGTTGTGGAATGACATCAAGGACATCATCCATGAAGAAAGCAAGAGGTCACTGAAAAGACAGGAAAGAAAGAAAAGACTAAGATGGATGTCAGAGGAGACTCTGAAACTTGCTCTTGAGCATCGAGCATCTAAAGCAAAAGGAAGAATTGATGAAGTAAAAGAACTGAACAGAAGATTTCAAAGGGCCTCTCAAGTAGACAAAGTAAAGTATTATACTGACGTGTGCAAAGAGCTGGAGATGGAAAACCAAAAGGGAAGAACACACTCAGCGTTTCTCAAGCTGAAAGAACTGAAGAAAAAATTCAAGCCTCGAGTTGCAATAATGAAGGATTCTATGGGGAAAATATTAAACCACGCAAGAAGCATCAAAAGAAGATGGAAAGAATACACAGAGTCATTATACCAAAAAGAATTAGTCAATGTTCAACCATTTCAAGAGGTGGCATATGATCAGGAACCGATGGTACTGAAGGAAGAAGTCCAAGCTGTTCTGAAGGCATTGGCGAAAAACAAGGCTCCAGGAAATGATGGAGTATCAATTGAGATGCTTCAACAAACAGATGCAGCGCTGGAGGTTCTCACTCGTCTATGCCAAGAGATATGGAAGACAGCTTCCTGGCCAACTGACTGGAGGAGATCCATATTCATGCCTATTCCCAAGAAAGGTGATCCAACCGAATGTGGAAATTATAGAACAATATCGTTAATATCACACGCAACCAAAATTTTGCTGAAGATCATTCAAAAACGGCTGCAGCAGTACGTCGACAGGGAACTGCCAGAAATTCAGGCCGGTTTCAGAAGAGGACGTGGAACCAGGGATATCATCGCTGATGTCAGATGGATCCTGGCTGAAAGCAGAGAATACCAGAATGATATTTACCTGTGTTTTATTGACTATGCAAAGACATTTGACTGTGTGGATCACAGCGAACTATGGCTAACACTGCAAAGAATGGGAATTCCAGAACACTTAATTGTGCTCATGAGAAACTTTTACATAAATCAAGAGGCAGTTGTTTGGACAGAAAAAGGGGATACTGATTGGTTTAAAGTCAGGAAAGGTGTGCGTCAGGGTTGTCTTCTTTACCATACCTATTTAATCTGTATGCTGAACAAATAATACGAGAAGCTGGACTATATGAAGAAGAACAGGGCATCAGGAATGAAGGAAGACTCATTAACAACCTGCAATATGCAGATGACACAACCTTGCTTGCTGAAAGGGAAGAGGACTTCAAGCACTTACTAATGAAGATCAAAGACCAAAGCCTTCAGTATGGATTACACCTCAACATAAAGAAAACAAAAATCCTCACAACTGGACCAATGAGCAACATCTTGATAAGTGGAGAAAAGATTGAAGTTGTCAAGGATGTCTTTATACTTGGATCCACAATCAACAGCCATGGAAGAAGCAGTCAAGAAATCAAAAGACACATTGCATTGGGCAAATCTGTTGCAAAGGACCTCTTCAAAGTGTTGAAGAGCAAAGATGTCACCCTGAGGCCTAAGGTGCGCCTGACCCAAGCCATGGTATTTTAAATCGCATCATACGCATGTGAAAGCTGGACAGTGAATAAGGAAGACTGAAGAAGAGTTGACGCCTTTGAATTGTGGTGTTGGCGAAGAATATTGAATATACCATGGGCTGCCAAAAGAACAAACAAATCTGTCTTGGAAGAAGTGCGGCCAGAATGCTCCTTAGAGCAAGGATGGCGAGACTGCGTCTTACATACTTTGGACATGTTGTCAGGAGGGATGAATCCCTGGAGAAGGACATCGTGCTTGGCAGAGTACAGGGTCAGCAGAAAAGAGGAATGGATTGACATGGTGGCTGCAACAATGAGCTCAAGCATAACAATGATTGTGAGGATGGCGCAGGACCGGGCAGTGTTTCGTTCTGTTGTGCATGGGGTCGCTATGAGTCGGAAGCGACTCAACGCCACCTAACAACAACAACGTTCACCAAAGTCACCCAAGTGCCTAGCTTAAAGAGTCAGAGAGAGCGCTGACAGCCGTGGAGCAGAAAGCCACAGGTCCCCTCCTCACCACCACCCCACTCCCCAGAAGCAAACCCTCGGTGGATTTTCCTGAGGTCTACCCTCGGATTTCTAAATAACTTATGCTCACATCATTATTTCACGATGTGTATATTTCAGATGCTCTAGTGGTTTCCTACCAAGGAAGGTGAGGATTCTACCAAATTCCCTTCCACACGAGCTCCCCCTTCTGATCCTCCCAAAGCATCCAGTGGACAATGTGTGGTTGAATTCCGAGTTTAATTCGGAGTTTCATGTAAGGTACACCATGTGGTGATCACATTTCCTTTCTTACAGGAAGTTTTTTTTTCTAGGGTAAATAACTGCCTTTGCTTGCTTGTTTAGTTTTCTGTAAAGCTATTAATGATATCAAAAGAAGATGGAAGGAATACACACAGTCACTGTACCAAAAAGAACTGGTTGATGCTCAACCATTTCAGGAGGTGGCATAGGATCAGGAACTGATGGTACTGAAGGAACAATACTACAGGCACTGGTGAAAAACAAGGATCCAGGAATGACAGAATGCCAACTGAGACGTTTCAGCAAAGGGATGCAGCACTGGAAGTACTCACTGGTCTACGCCAAGAAATGGGGAAGATCGCTACCTGGCCAACTGACTGGAAGAGATCCATATTTATGCCTATTTCTAAAATAAGTGATCCAACCGAATGTGGAAATTATCTAACAATATCATTTATATCACCCATAAGTAAAATTTTGCTGAAGATCATTCAAAAGCGGCTGCAGCAGTATATCGACAGGGAACTGCCAGCAATTCAGGCCGGTTTCAGAAGAGGACGTGGAACCAGGGATATCACTGCTGATGTCAGGTGGATCCTGGCTGGAAGCAGAGAATACCAGAAGGGTGTTTGCCTGTATTTTATTGACCACATAAAGGCATTCGACTGTGTGGATCATAACAAATTATGGATAACAATGCAAAGAATGGGAATTCCAGAACACTTAATTGTGTTCATGAGGAACCTGTACACAGATCAAGAGGCAGTTGTTCGGACAGAACAAGGGGATACTGATTGGTTTAAAGTCAGGAAAGGTGTGCGTCAGGGTTGTATCCTTTCACCACACCTATTCAATCTGTACGCCGAGCAAATAATCCGAGAAGCTGGACTATATGAAGAACGGGGCATCAGGATTGGAGGAAGACTCATTAACAACCTGGATACACAGATGACACAACCTTGCTTGCTGAAAGTGAGAAGGACTTGAAGCACTTACTGACGAAGATCAAAGAGCACAGCCTTCGGTATGGATTACACCTCAACATAAAGAAAACAAACATCCTCACAGCTGGACCGATGAGCAACGTTATGATAAAAGGAGAAAAAATTGGAGTTGTCAAGGATTTATTTGGATCCACAATGGACACCCATAGAGGCAGCAGTCAAGAAATCAACAGACACATTGCATTGGGCAAATCAGCAGCAAAGGACCTCTTTAAAGTGTTGAAAAGCAAAGATGTCACCTTAAAGACTAAGGTGTTCCTGACCCAAAGCCATGGTGTTTTCAGTCGCCTTATATGCATGAGAAAGCTGGGTGATGAATAAGGAAGAGCGAAGAATGGAAGCCTTTGAAATTGTGGTGCTGGTGAAGAATACTGACTACACCATGAACTGCCAAAAGAACGAACAAATCTGTCTTGGAAGAAGTTCACCCAGAATGCTCCTTAGAAGCAAGGATAGTGACACTATATACTTTGGACATGTTATCAGGAGGGATCAGTCCCTGGAGAAGGACATCATGCCTGGTAAAGTAGATGATCAGCAAAAAAAAGAAGAAGACCCTCAACAAGATGGACTGACACAGTGGTTACAACAATGGGCTCAAGCATGGCAACAATTGTGAGGATGGTGCAGGACCGGGAAGTGTTTCATTCCGTTTCATATAGGATCGCTATGAGTTGGAACCAAGTTGATGGCACCTAAAAACAACAATTAATAACTCTTTCCCTGTTGTGTTGTTGTTAGTTGTGGCTGATTTGATTCTGACTCATGATGACCTCACGTGTGCAGAGCAGAACTGCTCCACAGAGTTTTCCAGACTGTGACCTTTCAGATGCAGAAATCTATATTTATGCCTATTTCTAAAATAAGTGATCCAACCGAATGCAGAAATTATCTATGCTATGCCATCCGGGTTCCAACCGCCAATCTTCTGGCTCGTAGTCAGGCGCTAGCCATTTGTGCTGCCACCAAAACCGAAAAACCAAACCAAATCCGACTCATAGCAACCCTATAGGACAGAGGAGAACTGTCCCATAGGGTTTCCAAGCTGGGGCTGGTGGATTCAAACTGCTGACCTTTAGGTTAGTAGCCAAGCGCTTAACCACTACCCCACCAGGGCTACTTATTCTTTCCCTAACTCTAAAAAAAACCCTCTCAACATGGCCAGATACACCCTCTGTTCTCTCACTGCCATCTGGGAACTGCCCCTGGCACATCTACGCAGCTGTCTTGCTGGGGCGTCCCTCGGCCTCCCTCCTGGTTGGATGCACTGCGTCCTTCATCCGTGTCCCCCTCACTGCTGCTGTCCTTTTACACTTTTGCGGAGTCCCTCCTCTAGCTGCTTCCTGCGTGTGTCAGTAATAACCGTTTGAGGCCTTGTATGGTAAAACCTGTGAAACCTGGAACCTGTTTAAGGTGGTGTTATGAATTGTGTCCCCCCAAAATCTGTCAACTTGGCTAGGTCAACACTCCCAGTATTGTGTGATTGTCCAACATTTTGTCACCTGATGTGATTATCCTATGTGCCGTAAATCTTTAACCTCTATGATGTTAATGAGGCAGGATTAGAGGCAGTCATGTTAATGAGACAAGACTCGATCTACAAGATTCGGTTGTGTCTTGAGTCAATCTCTTTTGAGACATAAAACAGAGAAGTGAGCAGAAAAACAGGGGGACCTTATACCACATCCTTTGGACCCCAGGCCCCTGCACCTGATAAGCTCCTAGGCCAGGGGAAGATGGATGACACGGACCTTGCTCCAGAGCCGACAGAAAGAGAAAGCCTTCCCCTGGAGCTGGACACCCTGATTTTGGACTTCTGGCCTCCTATACTGAGACAATAAATTTCTCTTTGTTAAAGACATCTACTTGTACACTAGATGACTAAGTCAGGTGGAAACCTGTCAGAGAAGGAAAACTCAAATACAGTGAAACCTGTAAGAGCCGAACTCAATGGGACTACCTGGTTTTTCTGGGTCTCAGAAGTTTTCCACCTTTGACAAGGTGCAGCTTACCACGTTTCTATCGTTATTTAGAGGAAAATACAGTAAAACCTATGAAAGCCAGAACCTGTTTAAGGCGGAAGCCTGACAGAAGGAAAACTCAAATATCTTCCACAGGTTTCACTCATGGCTGCATGTGTCTATTTCCACCTCTGCACGTGACTGGTAACTTGGCTGGGTATAGAATTCCAGGCTGGAGATATTTTCCCCCAGAATTCTGAAAGCACGGCTCCTGCCTTCCAGCTTCCAGTGTTGCCCTTGAGAATTCTGAGGTCCTGGTTTCAGTCCTTTGAATACACTCGTTTTTATCTGCCTGGAAGCGTTGAGATCTTCTCTCCATCCTCAGTTTTGAAAGTGCCCAATAGCATACTTCAGTGTAGTCTTTCATTTAAGCAGAGTCCCAGACACTCACTCAGTAAGGAGCCCTGGTGGTACAGTGGTTAAGCACTCATCAGCAGTTCAAGCCCACCCCAGCAGCTCCACAGAAGAATGACCTTGAGATCTGGTTCCGGGCAGATTATAGCTTTGAAAACCCTATGAGGCAGTTCTCTATCACACGGGTCGCTATGAGTCGGAATCGACTCAATGGCACCAAACCACACCTACAACAGACACTAGTGTCACTGAATTATACACGCAAAGAGCGTTGAAACAGCAAACGATTTGTTACATATACATTTACCTCATAAAACAAAAAGGTTAAAAAGAAGAACCAGGCCCTGGAAGCAGCCCTTGTGGGCATCAGGCGTCTGTAAAGCACTCAGCCTCGGTGCTCCACAGGCTGATCCCTGTGACGGCAGAGTCCCGTATGTGAAGATGTGTAGGTCATTTCTTTGGGTCTTTTTCTCCAGAAAGGGCACCTCCCATCTCGGTCTGGGGTTGTAACAGAGGCCACAAGTATCCTGGGAGCCAGGAGGGGAGGGGCCTGGGACTCTCATCTCTCAAGCTGCAGCTTTCACAGAATCCCCACTTTCAGTATCAGTTGTGCTCGACATCCCCAAATCCACAGCCCCTCTGGATCGGTTTCCCCAAAGAAGAAACCAGTCTTTGCAAAAGCCTCCTGTTTCCAATCTCACCCATCACAGCTGCCACCCTCTGTGGTGCGAGACACATCTGATTCCTGCCTCTCAGGAGCTCCGCAGCTGGAAGAGGCTTCCCTGGCTGCCACCTGCCCCCTCTGCAGCCAGGTGTGTTCTACCATGTGCCCTTGATCTTCCATCCCCCTGCCGGCTCTACTCCTCCCTTGTCCTTTTGGTGCTGGTTTCTAAGGAGGCAAGGAGAAGCGCCTATGTTCTGCCTGTGCTGCCGAATCAGATGGGCCCCCTGGGGTTCTAGAGTCAACGGACATCAGCACCGTACAGCCAGGATCTGTGAGCTTCCTCAGAAACGGGGGAAGCTGAACTGTGGAAACGCAGCCCAACAGAGGCCCAGACAGGCTGGCGGCGGGGGGCTGCCTGCAAACCAGACTCCCTACAGCTTGGACCCCCATCAAGACTGGAAAGTGCTCCCCCGACTGACAGAGCCTCTGGGGTCCTTCCTTCCCCCTCAGAAAGGAAAAAGAAAAGGTAAGATACCTCTATTTTTTGTTGTTGTTGAGAATATACACAGCAGTACACCAATTCAAGTTTCTACAAGTACAATTCAGCAACACTGATTACAGCCTTCAAGTTGTGCAACCATTCTCACCCTCCTTTTCCAAGCTGCTCTTCCCCCGTTAACACAAACTCACTGCCCCCTACCTAAGCTTCCCATCTAATCTTTCGAGTTACTGTTATCAACCTGATCCTGTATAGATAGATCATAACAGAGCACAGTGCTCAAGGCAGACATTCTTTACCAGATAAGCCAAACTATGGTTTGGTTTTAAGAAGACTTCAGGGGATATTTTTGGTTTAAGATTTAGAAATTATCTCAGGGCAATAGTTTCGGGGGTTCATCCAGCCTCCATGGGTCCAGAAAAGTCTGGAGTCTGTAAGAATTTGAAACTGTTTTGCACCTTCTCCCTTTCGATAAAGGTTCTTCTATGGAATCTTTGACCAAAATGTTCACTAATGGTAACTGGGCACCATCTAGTTCTGGTCTCATGGCAAAGGAGGCAGTTGTTCAGGGAGTCAATTAGCCACACATTCCATTTCCTCCTCCTATCCCTGACTTTCCTTCTTCCTCTATTGCTCCAGGTGGATAGAGAACAGTAGCTGTGCCTCGGATGGCCAGTCGCAAGCTTTTAAGGCTCCAGGCACTAAACAACAAACTAGAAGATAGAACAGCAGCCCTAACACACTAGGCCAATTAACTGGGATGTCCCATGAAACCATGACCCTAAACCTCCAAACCAAGGAACCAAATCCCAGGAGGTGTTTAGCTGTAAACTATCTCCTGTTAAGCACCTGCTTGGCCAGTCTCCTAACTAGGTACTTTTACTGTTGTCCTTCAACTCTCAAAATAATCCCCGATTCAGCTCCGAGAGGAAAAGGGACAGGTCATGGTCGCATGCTGGGAAATGGGTGGGGGAACCAAGACGAGAAGCCCAGGCCCACTGGGCCCCCACAGATGTGCCTGAGGGTCGCCCACTAACCGCCAGCGTTTGTACAGTGCTCACTGTGGTCCAGGGGCTGCAGCCTGAACTTACGTAATGATCTCGTTTGGTTCCTGTGAAGCCCATCGGAAGACGCTATCATCTCATTTTACACATGGAGAAACAGGCTGAGGTAACTGCCCAAGGCCACAAAAGCTTGCGGGCGATGAGCCCAGGACCCCAAACTTTATCCGACTCTGGAACCGCAGCTCTTGACCACTGTGCTTCACCACACACATGCACACACATGCATACACGCATATGCACACACATACACACACACTCAAGGTTCACAAAGCAAGAGAACCAAAGCCACAACCACGTGTCCCCACTTCCAGGCTATGGCTCCAACCACTACACCACACCACTTCCCAGCTGGGGGTCAAGAAAGGTTGAAACAGGGAGGAAGTGGTAGGGACCCACCCCACCCACAACCATGGGAGCTCAGCTCCCGGTCCTGATGCCCAGGAAATGAGCCTGGCCTGCGCTGTGGCCATGTGCCACCCTCTGGGCCCACATTCTGGCAGCTGGCCCTGCTGGACACAAACAGCAAACAGACTTGGTCCCTGTCTTAATTATAATTACTTTCTGGCTGCCGCAATGGTGCCAAGTGGCTTTGGGGCACGTGGCCTACAACTAGGTGGGCAGCCTTACCCATCCGCAGACAACAGGCAGCCCTGGCATGCTGCAACTCGTCTGGTGAGGCTGTGAGGGCCCAAAGCCCAGATTCCCAGCCTAGTGTTGCCAGTGATTTGGGGAGGGGACCCTAAAAAAGTCACCACCACTCTGGGCCTCAGTTTCCTCCAAACAAACTTCTCCTGAGCCCGATGAAGGCAAACTCAGGGCCCTGGAACACAACTCCCTATCAAGAGGCTGCAGGAACAATCAGACCAATCAGACAGAGCTGGCTGCGTGCAGCAGGGCATGGACTCCACACGTGGAAGCCAGCCGCAGGGAGGAGGAAGAGGCTCGGCCCCTCCATGAGCACCTGGCAGAGTCAGGGAAGGTGCATCTACAGTATCAGCACTTGTCGTAGGACCTTGGGATAGCGTTCTGACCAGGGTGTGGGAGGAGGTTTGGGGTGCCGCAGTGTGCAAGTATGAAGGGCCCCAGTTCTTCACTGCCCCCTCCAGCCATGCTCTTGGCCTGGTGACTCTGAGTCCCTCCATGGGGGCAGGATGTATCTTCCTGTGCACTGGGCTTTCCTGGTGACCTGCTCTGGCCAATACAGGAGGCGACGCCACCGTCTGCATGTCTCCCTTGCTCTTTGTGCTTCCACCATTATCACCAAGAGGTGCGTCCCCAGGCGAGCCTGCTGGTGCCAGGAAGAGAAAAGGAGACCCTGGGCAGAGCAGCCCCAGCCCAGCCCAGTGGGAAGCTGAGCCCAGCAGCCCACAGCTGTGAGAGCTACAGCAATGACCGCTGTCTGCAGGTGCCGAGTCTGGGTGGTCTGTCACGTGGCCACAGATGACCTCTAGGACACGGGCCATGCCAGGGAGAGCTAGCATAAAAGAGAGTGCGACAGAAAGAACAAGGGCTATGAATTCACCGAGCCCTCCTCTGGGCCAAGCATGGCACCCCACAGCCCTGCAGGACAGAGACAACAGGACAAAGCAGGACAGCCACAAGAAAGACTATGGCCTTCCCGGCATCCCAGGGTCAGACGCGGGGCTTTCTGTCCAGCCCCTCCCCCAGCAGACCCTGCCAGTGCCCACCTGGTAGTCACCTGCAGCTCCAGTGGACAGTTCCCACATGCAGAAAGCCCTCTTACCTCAGCGCTCCCACCTGGTGGGGAGGAGGGGGGAGCACCCGAGCCACCCATGACCACTGGGCACAGAAGCTGGTGGACAGAGGCCTGGCCTGCCTGCCCCGGCAGTGCAGCCCTGGCTCTGTCCACATTGTCTCTCAAGGGTCCTGGCGGGCAGCCCTCCTTTTCATTGCCTCAAGGTCACCTCCCACCTAACGCCTCACACGCAGACCCCTGTCTCAGAACTGCTCTGAGCGGGGGCTCTCTCCAAGGCCCAAACACCCCACTCACAGGCCAGGCTCTCCACCTTCTAAGGAAGCCACAACCGCTAGTGGGGTGACATGGGCATGGATTCAGGGAGGCCTGCTTGGAAATCCCAGCTCTGCCATTTCCTGACTACTGGACACTAAGCAGGTCACCTGTCCCTTCCAGCCCAGCCTCCTTGTCTGTGAGTGAGAGCTGCCACGTGGTGAAGGTGACCGTGCGTGTGTGCTGTCAGCAAAGCCTGGCCTAGTGATGGCACTCAGCCGGTGGGGGTGGGCAGTGCTGATGGCAGTGGCAAGTGAGGCCATGCCCAGGTGCCAGGACTGCGTGTCTGCATTCCCAGGGGCCAGTCCACCTACAGGCAATGCCAGCAGGGACTGCCCAGTGGCCAGATGCTCTCCTCCCAGGGCCCAGGGATTCTCTTCTCCAGTCCAATTCCTTCCCTGAAACACGGCCTAACACATGTGAAGCTGTGAGGAAGAAGGGGTGAGGTACAGGACACCCCGGCATAGGGAAGGGAAGCCACAAGCCTTCCTGGTGTGCTCTAAGGGTTGAGAAGGATGCACGCAGAAGCCTGGAGTGGCTGTTACCCTCAGCCAGTCCACTCCCCTGCCTCCTCACGAGACTCCAGCTCAATCTGGCTGAGCCAGCCTCAGGAGAGGGGGCCTTGGACCAGCAGGACCCACGAAGTGCAATCCAGGCTGTCTGGCCCACCAGTCCCTCAGTGAGGCCTGGAGATGACTTGTTTAAAACCCAAAAAACCAAACCTGTTGCTATTGGGTCGATTCCAACTTGCAGTGACCCTAAAGGACAGAGTAGAACTGCCTGGTAGGGTTTCCAAGAAGCAGTTGGTAGATTCGAACTGCTGACCTTTTGGTTAGCAGCCGAATTCTTAACAACTCCCCTCCACCCCCTTGACCGCTCAGAGCCCATGTTGGACCCCAGCTCTCCATTACTACAGATCACATCACTGCACAAGGCTCCAGAGCCGCAGGGCACACCCACTGCCTTCTCTGACTGACAAGATCCCAGGAAGGAGCACAGACAGCTTCCCCTGGGTGTAGAATGCTGGTAAGAGCGCTGCTCCCATGCCAGCAAGAGAAGGCTGAAAGAACTACAAAATCCTGCTCACACCATCACAGAGCTGAGGTCAAACGGCAACCAAGTGGCTGAGTTCCCAAGAACATCAGACCCTTCCAAACAGACAGGCTACAAGCCCTGGCTACCCGTGACAGGGCCCAGGGGGAGGGAAGCCACACTACTGGGTAAGAATAATCCAGTTAAAACTTTAACAAACTGCTCAATGCTGAGTGTGGGCCAGCGTGAGAGCACTGGACCTCTCGGAGCCAGAGACACAGGAGTGAGTTCACACCCAAACACAAGCCCACCTCACAGAACCACGTGGTGCTCACGGGAGACTGGGGGTGGCAGGCTGCAGAAAGCCCCTTCCTCAGCAGGACTGGAGGCAAGCAGCAGCCTTGGAGGCAGGAAAATAAGGAACTCTTTCTTGGACGCTTCTCCCCTGTGGAAAAAAGCTTTAAGTCACTTGGGGTAGGGACAGCAAACCCAGTCTCCCCTGTCCTCTGATGGCACTGGTGAAGACCCACTGTGGCTGGGAAATGGATAAAAGAAAAAAAAAAAAAAAAAAACCTCTACCACTGAGGGAGGAGCAGGAACCCACCTGGGCCCTGGCCTTCAGAGACCTCCAAATGCTGGAGCAGAGACATGGAACTCTTTTCTGCACAATACCCCCAGCTGACACAAGGCAGGGCTTGGTGGCCACTCAGAGGAGGGCAGGGTCCCTGAGAAAGCTCCTACCAAGACCCAGGCCTGTGGAGCCTGCCTAAGACTGCAGCTCAGCCAGGACAACAGAGAACTGTTCCCCAACCCTTCCCCTCCAAGGCTAGTAAATACAAAGTAACGAGAACAGCGGACTACCGCTGGGGGGTGGGCAGGAGTGTGCAGGGAAGACCAAAATGTGACAGTGGAGCAGGAAAGTTGAGAAGAACCCACTGGAAACTCGGCCCCCATACTAAGCACGAGGTAACAGTAAAGCTATTTGGACCAGTGGTATGCTCCAAGTAAGCAGAGCAGTGACAAAACCCACACCCAGCTCACCTCCGGGCTATACTGACTGAACTTCCCACGTTAGTGGTCTAGCAGAAAAAAAAGGCATGCCCATCTCCAAGCATAAACACTATTTATCTCAGTCTCTACTGTTACATACACGATGCCCAACATCCAATCAAAAATTACTATTCATACAAAAAGCAAGACATGGCTGAGAATTTTTCCAAGATAACGAAAGACAACAAACCACAGATCCAACAATCTCAGAGAACACCCAAGCAGTAAATTATCAAAGAAAGAAACAGAGTAAAAGGGAAGGAAGGAGGAAAGGAAGGTGAAGGGAAGTGGGGGGAGAGGGAGGAAGAAAGATACACGTAAACATATCGTATTCAAAGTGCAGAAAGCAGAAGATGATGGAAGAAAGACCCTGTGATCTACTTCCAAAAAATCATCCACTGAAAACCCTACAGAGCACAACTCTACTCTGACAGACACGTGGGGTTGCTGCGAGATGGAATCAACTCAACGGCCGTTGGTTTTTTACTGATGCTACGGGCCAAAAGGCTGGGGCAAGTTCTTAAGTAGATGGAGTGAAAGGATCACATATGTCGTTTAGGAAAATTACTTCTGGCAGCTGGTTTGGAAGATGGACCAGCAGGGCAAGAAATGACAGCAAGGCCACTTCCAGGCCTGCCCGGGCCACACAGAGACTGGTGGTGTGGATTCCCCAGCTCCTGTGCCATTCCCAGGCCACTGGGTGTAGAAGGAAAAGGCAGGGATGTGGGCCTTTGTGACGCCCAGAGCCAGGTCTGCTCCCTCTGTGCTGCTTGCCCAGAAGGAAGAATTTTTGCAAAATGCCCTGAATTTGGACTTCTAGCTCCTAAACCATGAGAAAATAAATTTCTTTCTTCCAAAAAGTAGGGAGGAAATCGCCATCCATTGGAAAGAATCTGCCACCCTGCCTCCCAGCAGAAATATCAGATAGAGTGTATTCTCCAGAGGCAGCAGGGAAGTAGAACAGCCAAAGGCATTTATTTTTCAGGGATCGTATGAAAGAACATGATATCTTGGGTTCACAATGGGAAAAAAGATAAGGGAAAAGTGGCAAATAAGAAAGTCCATTGTTTGTTATCTCTGTTATTTTAGAACTAAAAAAAGGAAGTATGGCAGACTGGGCTGTTTCTGCCAACCCACTCCAAAACATAAAAAGAATAAAAAAAATTTTTGTGGACAGAGAAAAAGCACATTACTTACACAGAAGAGCAAGATAATAATTACAGTAGACTTTTCATCTGAAACTATGCAAGCCAGGAGGCAATGGAGTGACACCTCTAAAGGGAACGCTAACAGGAGGGAGGCCTATCCCGCACTTAACTAGCCCTGCAGCTTTGAAGACGGGAAGTACTCATCAGGTAATCAGAGGGAAGGGAAAAGGAGGGGCGAGAGGTATGTGGAAGAGGACACCAGGCAGTAAGAGTCCAAGTCCAGAAGTGAGAGAGAATCTGGCATGTTCAGAGAGCTCCATGTGGCTGGCAAGTAAGGGGATAGAAGAGGTGGAAGCCAGATCAGAGAAGGACAATCTAAGGAGTGGGAACGTCATATAAAGGCTGAAGAGCTCTAGCAAGGGAGTGACCAAGGTCAGATCTGGGTTTCAGAAACGTCACTTTAGCCACAGTGTGAAAGATGAACCCAAGGAGGGTGGCTCAGGAGGGGGCCACTGCAGTACTCCTGGTGAGTGGAAGAATCCTAAAACTGCAGCAGGAGCTATAGGGGAGGGGAAGGGAGAGGAGGAGCTGTCACTGTCTGGGAGGGATGAGAAATGAGGACTCCAGGATGAGGCCATGGGGCTCAGAGATGGAGGACTGGGTCTCTCCCTGCTCCACTGGGGCCAGAAAGGCACTCCTCCCAGAGGCCCCGCCCCTTTCTTTATCCAGGACCCAATGTGTTCTTCAGGCTTTCACTTCCAAGGCTTATTTAGTGATGGGGAGAAGCATTCCCCCAAAAGACCCAAGAACTCTGACGTGCCCACCCCACTTCCCCAATTTCCAGTGTTCTTGAATGTGTGTGAACAGCTGGGATTAAAGGATAAAGAAGGAAAGATGGAGGAGGAGGAGAAGGATAAGGGCAAAAGTGAAGAAGAACTTCATTCTACCTTGTCAGAAAAAAAACCTGTCCCATCTGCCAGGCCCTTGCTCTCTGGGAAGCAGGTAACTAACCACTGTACTATAAAACTTCCTAGTCACAGGAACTCAGAGAGGAAGGGGGAGAGTGCTGACACATTGCAGGGATTGCAACAAACATGCAAAAGAATCTGTGTATAAGTTTTTGAATATGAAACTAATTTGCTTTGTAAACTTTTACGTAAAGGACAGTTAAAAAAAAAGACGGCTCTTCCCCTAGAGCCCACAGAGAATACGTTCCCCTATAGCTAGCTGATGCCCTGAATTTGGACTTCTAGCTCCTAAACCATGAGAAAATAAATTTCTTTCTTTAAAACAAAACAAAATTCCTTGTTACCCTGTGTGGTGCAGCTGAAAGGGCCAGGGGTTCACACTGATCTGGGAACAAACCTCAGCTCCACAGCCTACCAGATGGCGGCGAGGCCCTCAACACCTTATACTCTGTTTCCCCACCAATACGAGGAGGCGACCAATAGTTTCCTCACCAGGCTGCGGGGAGATGAGATGAGGTGACTGTAAGTAACAACCCTGTTTGGCACCTCAGGAAATGCTGGTGGCCACCTCCACCATCTCTCCACCCATCCCATGGCCTGTTCTCCTGCACTGTCCACAAGTAAGAACTGTACACTCAAGTGTTGATACCACCCGGGCCTTTCCCCTCACTGGGCCTTCGTTTTCTCATTTACAAAATGGGAAAAATCACAGGAACAAGGGGCTGTTCTGAGGGTCAGATGAGGAGGTAAGTGGGAGAGGAGCCTCTAACCAGGATCTGACCCAGCCCTCCAGGCCCAGGCCCTAAGCTGCCTCCTCCACGCAGTCTTCTAGGGATACTCCTCATCTGGACCTCCATTCCCGGGCCACCCAGCTGACCCTGAGAATGCCTACGTGGGGTGTCAGTTAACTTTACAGCATGAGGACCCTGGCTTGCCCAGTGTCACTGGAAGCTTGTCTTAGTCATCCAGTGCTGTTGTAACAGAAATACCACAAGTGGGTGGCTTTAACAAAGAGAAATTTATTCTCTCACAGTCGAGTAGGCTACAAGTCCAAAGTCAGAGTGTCAGCTCCAGGGGAAGGCTTTCTCCCTCTGTTGGCTCTGGAGGAAGGTCCTTGTCCTCACTCTTCCCCTGGTTGAGGAACTTCTCAGGTGCAGCGAGCCCGGGTCCGAAGGACACACTCCGCTCCTGGTGCTGCTTTCTTGGTGGGATGAGGTCCCTGTGTCTCTCTGGTCACTTCTCTCTTTTATATCTCAGGAGAGATTGGCTTAAGACACTATCTGATCTCGTAGACCTCATCAGTGTAACTGCTGCTGCTAATCCATCTCATTACATCATAGCGACAGGATTTAAACACGTACGGAAATCACGTCAGATGACAGAACGGCAGACAATCATACAATACTGGCAATCATGACCTAGCCAAACTGATACACATATTTTGGGGGGACACAATTCAATCCATGACAAAGCTCCTCGGGGGCAGTGTCACCTTGTTACAGCACTCCCTAAGTCCCCACATAAAGGCTAAACGAACCCATCTGTGATGGTTAAGATTGTGTGTCAACTTGGCTGGACCATGATTCTCAGTGTTTTGGCAGCTGTATAACATTGTGATCACTTTCCTATTGAAATCTGATATGTGATCACCCCCATGATGGAATCTGCTGAGTGATACCGGCAGGGGTGGGGCCCATGGCGGCTCACTGCCCCCTCAGCCTTCATCTCTCCGCCTTCCACAGCCTCCTTCCTTCCTGCTCGCCTTCCAAAGGTTGTTGGCTTGTTCTGGAACCAGCAGCTGTCTCTTGTCTGACCTCTGGTTCTTGGGACTTGAGCTAGCAGCTTACCTGTCCACCTTGGTATTCACTGATCTTCACGGCCTGCGAGCAAGAGTCCTGCTCCCCAACCTACCTACCTTGGCTTTGCCAGCCCCTGCAGCTAAGTGACTCAAGAGAAGCCTTGCGGTCTTGCCTGCTGACCTTGGGGATTCCTCGACCATCACAACCTGTGAGTGGGATCTCTGCTCTCCAACCTGCTCATCTTAGGTTCACCAGCTTCTGTGGCTCCATGAATGGAGAAAGGCCTCTATCCTGATCCAAGGGCTCGGGATGTTCCAACCCCCTCAATCGCATGAGCTGTTTCCTTAATGTAAATTTCTCTCTAAATATTTATAGGCATTACTGGTTTTGCTTCTCTAGAGAACCCAGCATGAGACACCATCAGTCTAGCCTGGAACCTGTATAGCACAAGTCTCCCCACAATCTCACCACCCCCAGACTGTCTTAAAATTTAAGACTTAAATGAATCAGTCGGGTCCAACCCTCTCGTTTTTCATGAGAAAACTGAGGTTTAGAGAGATCAGGTGACTCAACCAAGGACACAGTGACTGGGGCTAGAACCCAAATGCTCAACGCCAGGCAGGCTTCTCACCCCTCTGCAGCTGCTCACTTCTGCCCTCCTTGGCAGCGACAAAAGAATCCTGTTCGCTTCAGGGCTGGCTGGAATCAAAAGGAAAACAAAACAAGGGAGGTGACGTTTTGGCCCGAGCCACGGACCATGTTCCAAAGTCAATGCTCCATGACTTCAGGGCTCTGTCCCCAGCACAGCAGCCCATCTGCGGCAGCGAAACCAATGGCAGCAATCGGCATGGAACAACACTGTAGTTATAAAGCGTTGCCACAGACCCACTCTGACTTAACACCATACTGGGAAGTTCTTCCTATTTTATAGACAAGGCTCTAGGAGTGAATGACTATGAACAAGGACGATAAACACAAAAGTCCTCTTCAAAAGGCACAATGAGCTCCCAGTGCCTGGATCACAGTTGTAACTGGCGCTGTCCAATAGAGCTTTCTGTCATGATGGCAACGGTAGACATCTGTACCATCCAACACGACAGACGCTGACACAGATGGCTGCTGAACACCTGAGACACGGTGAGTGTGGCTGAGGAGCTAAATTTCTAGTTTTCCTTAGTTTTAATTCATTTAAATGTAAAAAACCACAGTTGGCTAGAGGCTACTGTATTGGTCACTGCAGTCCTAAGCTATCGCCTGAGCTAAAATGATAGAAACATGCCAAAAAAAATCTAGAGTGCAGTGCCTTGCTGTGGGAAAGAGGCACTAGAAGAGAAGCAGAAGGTTCAGGACCTAACTATTACCACCCGACTGTCAAGTAAACTTGAGAACTGCCCGGCCCCTCCGGGCCTCAGCTCCCATCAGTGTGCGGTGAGGGGGTGGTGGACAAGGCACTCTCCAGGCCCTTCCAACTCTGACCACCCATGAGTTCATCATGACCTCCTAGGCCTGGGCCCTGGAGACCCAAGGAGCCCAGAGTTTCCCTGCCATGGCAGAGGGAGGAGCGTCTGTTAGTCCTGGAGATACCCCAGCCCCCACACTGACCACTGCTTCTTCGTCCCCTGCAGCTCAGGAGCTCCCGGATGACAGGGACCAGATGGGACTTCCCTCTGTATCCCCAGCACCTAGAAAAGTGGCGGGGCACAACAGATGCTCAGGAAGTGAGAGGTGACTCGAACCACGTGACTCTTCCTTATACCCACCGTGGGTCTGGTCCTGGGCTGGTTGCTGTCCCTAGCATCTCATTCATCTTCACCCACATGGCCAGGTGGTGAGGGAGGTCCACCCCCATGGAAACCACAACTACAGAGGGGACGTCGTCTGCCCGGGTCACGCAGCTGGTACACAGCCAAGCTGCACTGAAACCCAGGACTTCCAACTCCAAAGCCAAGTTCTCAATCTCTACGCACGAATGCATCCTACCAACTATCCCTGGTGGGGTGCAGACGGGGGAGGAGGAGACAAGAGGGGCAGAGGAGATGAAGGAAGGAAGAGAAGAAAAATGTGAACTGGGCCACCTGAGGTCCACCTGCAGAGAACTCACTACAGTGACAAAAGCCTTACAATCTCTCAGTGGCCTAAGACTCCCAGTGTTACAAAGCACACTCTGAAGAAGGCTGGGTCCTCCCTCTTGGGGCCTGCCCGCATGACTTTCCAAAGGCAACCGTGCTTTTTGGGCCTGGGAACCAGGAGACCTGCCTAGACCTGGCGCTCTGTAACTCTGAGCAAGTCTCTACCTTCTCAGGGCCTCTGAAAAAGACGCAACAAGAATTCCTCACAGATTAACACGGGTGAAGCCCCCTGCACACAGTGCTGGATAAATGGCCACAGAGGTAAGAACAGGTGTAAACATCTCTAAAGCATTCTAGATCCCATCCCCAAAGGGGACTGGCTTGTGCTCAAGATGACAGCATCTTAAAGCGCCCAGAGCCGGCAGCAGCTCAGCGACTGCAGTGTAAGGTCTGGGTTTCATGAGGGAGGAAACAGAAGCTCAGACCCACCCAAGCACACACCACTCGCTAAAGCCCAGATCCTGACCTCACACCTGCTCTTCCTGCTATGCCGGCTGCCCCCTGAGGCAACTTCCAGGGACCCTTTTACTCTAATTGAGAGAAAGTCTTTAGGGCAGATTTTTGGGATCAATTTCTCAGCCCCCTTTATCATTTCCTGTGACATGTCTTACACCGACGTGGGGAGACAGGAAGGCTTTAGTGACACTGGTTTAAAACTGGCACAGGACATTCCTGGAGACCCCTTTCTAGACAAACAGCCAAGTCCATAAAATAAACAATAACACCTGAGAGGAATGTTCTCCTTAGGACAATCAATATTTGCCCAAAAGCAAACATGAGAAAGCAAGAAGGGGTAGAAAGTCAGGACGAAAGGAAACAGGGAACTCAGTGTGGAAATGGGGAGACTGCTGACATGCTGTGGGGAACGAAACCACGGCTGTGAGACACTTGATGTACAAACTATAAAATGGGAATTTAATTTGCTCTGTAAACTTTTACCTAATGCACAATAATAATAAAAACTAGCGCAGGCCCTCTTTCCTAAGATAACTGCCCATCCCAACATGGAAAAGGCTGAGAACCAGAAAGGAACTGAAAAGGGGACAGAGAATGCTGGTGACATAAAGCCCATGCACTCTGCTTCTCCTGGACTCCTGGAGAATATCCCAGGCCTTCAGTCGGCTCAACTTGGCCTTGGCCTAGCCGTGAGCTTGCTATTGTGTTGCCAGATGCCCTTGAGTTGGTTCCGACTCAGAGCAACCCCACGTGCAACCAGATGAAACATTGCCCGGTCCTGTGCTGTCCTCAGGGCTTTGCTGTATTTGAGCCCATTGTTGCAACCATCATGTCAAACATCTCGTTAAGGATCTTCCCCTTAACGTGAGCTTAGGTTAAGTCATTTCTCCTTCCAGAGCCTCCATTTCCCCATCTGTGAAATAAGGCAACAAACTTTAATCTACTTCATAGAGCTTTGGGGAGAATTCACTGGGACCCTAAATACAAAGGGGCTTTGTGATCTGTAAATGGACAGCATGGTAGTTGCCTGTGCCCTTATCAGTGTTAACTCCTCTTGGTCTACACACAGTTCTAACAGTGCTGGCTTCAGGATGCTCAACCCTCCAGCAAAAAGGGAAATGGAGCAGGCAGGGGCAGACTGAGAAACAGCCTGAAAAGCCATGGGGCTGTTGGGAAAAAAAAAATTTTTTTTTTAAGTTCAAAAAAGGCAGCTCTCATCAATTGGTCTCAACCCACCTGAAGCAAAGAAGAATGAAGAACACCAAAGACAAAAAGCAATTATGAGCCCAAGAGACAGAAAGAGCCACATAAACCAAAGACTACATCAGTCTGAAACCAGAAGAACTAGATAGTGCCCAACTACAACCGATAACTGCCCTGACAGGGAACACAACAGAGAACCCCTGAGGGAGCAGGAGAACAGTGGGATACAAACCTCAAATTCTCATAAAAAGACCAGACTTAATTGTCTGACTGAGACTGGGAGGACCCTGGAGGTCATGGTCCCCAGATCCTTTGTTAGCCCAATAGTGGAACCATTCCCAAAGCCAACTCTTCAGGCAGGGATTGGACTGGACTATAAGACAGAAAATGATACCGGTGAAGAGTGAGCTTCTTGGCTCAAGCAAACACTTGAGACTACGCAGGCAGTTCCTGTCTGGTGGGCAGCTCCTGTCTGGAGGGCAGCTCCTGTCTGGAGGGCAGCTCCTGTCTGGATGCCAGATGAGAAGGCAGAGGGGGACAGGAGCTGGCTGAATGAACATGGGGAATACAGAGTGGAGAGGAGGAGTATGCTATCTCATTAAGGGGAGAGCAACTAGGAGTACATAGCAAGGTATACATAAATTTTTATATGAGAGACTGACTGGATTTGTAAACTTTCACTTAAAGCACAACTAAAATTTTAAAAAAAAGAAAGGCAGCTCTCTAGGGTCTGGGTGAAGGTGTCCTCACAAAAGGATCTTGAGGTCACTGCTGTTGTGTCAGTCACCAAGGAAAGGAGCCGCTGTGTTCACTCTCCTCCTAAAAAGGCAGGGGTGTGCTTGTGCTGGTCTGAAACATGCAAGTTGCAAATGAGACGTGGTTTTTGGTTATCTGGAAAACTTCCTTAAAACTAACACCACATTCCCTATCAAGGTGCCCAAAAGGTCTCCGTTGGAACCCCGCCAGGCCCCCACACAGGGGTCCTTCTAAAGCACCCCCAGCTCCCAGTACCCAGCTCCAAGTAGCCTCCAGCCAGGCTCCTCCAGGGTGCAACAGGGCACCATGTCACCCAGGCCTGGCTGGACTCCCCCCCGCCCCCAGTTATTTTCACGCCACCTCCCCTTAACTTCTGCCTCCGGTTCCTTGTCTGTAAAATGCGGGTAATAATGGTGGTGGTGTTAGGTGCTGCGGACTCAATTTTTGACTCCCAGCAACCCATGTGACAGAGTAGGACTGCTCCATAAGGTCTTCTAGGTGGTAACCTTTACAGAGGCACTGGGTTCTGGGTAACCTTTACGGACGCAGATTACGGGGTCTTCCTCTGGCAGAGCTACCGGCTGGATTCAAACCAGGGCTTCAAACCAGTTCAAGTCAGTTCGGTCGCAGCGAAATCAAAACACACCCGAATTTTTTAAATTTGGGTGAAGTGGAACTATAACCAGAAAAAAATCACGTCAAAGCCCTGGAATGGCAGGCCTGCAGTGAGCCTCTTCAGGGGCCTGACGCAGGAGTCTGGGTTATCGCCAGGACTGTGGGGAGTGACACACATTCAAAGCAGCAAAGCCGGCCGCCATCTCTGAGCAGGCCACTGCTGGTTCCGACTCTGCCTTCTAAGATTTGGGTGCTCTGCGATGCAAATGCTGCGCTTGTCTGCTAAGAAGGGGATAAAGTTTCTAGCAGGGCTTTGACCTGCAATTTTTCCCATTCCAGTTCACCCACATTTTAAAATTCAGGTCTGTTCAGGTTTCACTTCGTCAGCCATGACTGAACCAGGCGGAACTGGTTCGAAGCCTTGGTTCAAATCGCCAACTTTTCAGTTAGCAGCTGAGCACTTAACCATTCTGCCACCAGGGCTCCTTGGGGGTAATAATACAGAAACCACACACCCCAAAATCCTGAAAAGCTCTGAAATTCAACTTTTTCACAATTCATTTGGAGGCAAACTCTGCCCTAAACTGACAGAAGGCTATTTTTAGTATCTATTTATCCCACTTAATGTGAATGTCCATATTAAAAACCAAAACCAAACCCATTGCCGCTGGGTCGATTCCAACTCATAGCGACTCTATAGGGCAGAAGAGAACTGCCCCACAGGGTTTCCAAGGAGCAGCTGGTGGATTCGAACTGCCGCCTTTTTGGTTAGCAGGCGAATGCTTAACCACTGTGCCACCAGGACTCCAAATATTCATATACTTCGTAGCAAACACATTACAAATGTGCCCTTCCAAAGCACAGCCCGAACCCAGCTGAGAATCTTACAGCAGGTATGTTATCTACACGACTATCTCTAAGATTTGATGAAGTGAATTCCCACACCCACCGGGCTTTAAGTGAGCGGCTGGGGGCCTTGGCAGCTCCCTCATGGGGCTGCCATGAAAGGAAAGTCCCGGCCACAGAAGTATCCTGAGCACATCTCCTCCCCTCCCTCTTCCCAAGGACAGCCTAGCATTACCTCCAGACTGCAGCTGGTCCAGCCAAGCCTTCTTTTCTGCAAGCTCCACACTCCCAGGGCCTGCAGTGCCCCCGCCCAAATGAGGTTTCCCACTCCTCTAATGATGACGCATGAGGCCTGCCGCCACGGTGCCTGGGACCCTACACAGATGACGGCCATGTGCAGCTTTTCCGGCAGCCTGCCCTGCTGCTAGACCGCTGCGACCTTAAGGCCAGCCACCCTATAAAATGCGACAGACATGCTGAACAGTCTGGATTACAGCATCTCTCTGGAAGAGAGTGGCAACAAAGGAAGTCCTCAGGGCATGTTCAAAGAACAAGGGAAAAATGCGAACACTGCTGTCCAGTTGATTCCCACTCATAGTGACCCTAAAGGCAGAATAAAACTGCCTCATAGGATTTCTAAGGCTGTAAATCTTTACAGAAACAGACTGCCGCATCTTTCTCCCTCAGAGCACCTGGTCAGCTCAAGCTGCCAACTTTCAGTTAGCAGCCAAGCTCTTTAACCACTGTGCTGCCACTGCTCCTGAAGAACAAACAGGAAACTACCCCTTCTCTCTACAAACCTCAGAAGAGGGCCAGGTGGCCCCGGGGCCCCACCACACAATCAATCATCTCTTACATCAGGTTCTAGAGACAGGCAAAAAAAAAAAAAAAAAAAAAAAGGTGGCGTTAAATCCCAGCCCTAGCCCTCACCAGCTCTGTGACCTTGGGCAAGTCACTTCCCCTCTCTGAACCTCAGAGAGGATGACCATCTCTCCCTTACAAGGGAGTCCTGGATATAACGTCATTTAATGTAAAAAAAAAAAAAAAAAAAATTTTTTTTTTTTTAATGTTAGGAGATGTGAGTGCGGGGGTCCTGCTCGATCTCCGGATGGTATCACCCACCGGGCACGGGACCTGGCACACATGGCGATAGGGACATGGCTATTCCCATCACCCGCCCTGCCCATGTTGGAAATGGGGGAAGTAAACAGTCTTAACGCCGTTTTATCCCCCTCCCCAAAGGATCACCTGGATTCTGCACTCAGCAATGGCTGGACAGACTCCAAAAACAGAGAGGTTAGGTGACCTGTCCAAGGTCACACAGCCAAGGAGGTAACGGGAGGGGAAGCCGGGATGGGTGGCGGCCCTGGGCCCACCTTCCTACGGACGCTGTCCAACCCTGGGGCCCACCACAAAGGTCTCCGGCCTTGGTTTCCCCAGCTGCAAATTGCTGCCCAGCCCCTCCTCCGCCTCGACCTGTCGGTTCCGGGCACCGGTGGGGGCGGCGAGAGCGACCACCCCGGCCCAGCCCTCCCGCCCCGCCCGACAAGGACCCGGGTGCGGCCAGTGTCCAGGCGGCCGCGCGCAGGGCCGGGTGCGGCGTGCGGGCGGGCGGGCGGGGCTCACCGGACTTGGGGTAGGTGACGATCCACACGTCGCTGGGCCGCACGGGGAAGTTGGCGATCTCCTCCATCTTCCCGCGGCAGAAGGGCGGCAGCCGCACGCCGTGGAACTCGAAGTACTTGCTCTCGAACTCCCCCGGGGTACTGGGGGTCTCGGCCTCGCTCTCCGCCATGCCGCCGCCGCCGCCGCCCGGCTCCACGCCCGCCCGCCTGCGCCCACGCCCGCCGCCTCCAGCCGGAGCGCGGCCCCTGCGCTCCGCGGCCGGGACGTCACGGCGCCGCCGGCCCACGCCCCGCCCCGAGCCGACGCTAGGCCAGTGCGCTCCGTCGCCGTGACGTCATGGGGACGCCCGCGCCCCGCCCCGAGCCGACGTTGGCCAGTGCGCTCCGCCGCCGTGACGTCATGGGGACGCCCGCGCCCCGCCCCGAGCCGACGTTGGCCAGTGCGCTCCGCCGCCGTGACGTCATGGGGACGCCCGCGCCCCGCCCCGGGCCGACGCTAGGCCAGTGCGCTCCGCCGCCGTGACGTCATGGGGACGCCCGCGCCCCGCCCCGAGCCGACGTTGGCCAGTGCGCTCCGCCGCCGTGACGTCATGGGGACGCCCGCGCCCCGCCCCGAGCCGACGTTGGCCAGTGCGCTCCGCCGCCGTGACGTCATGGGGACGCCCGCGCCCCGCCCCGAGCCGACGTTGGCCAGTGCGCTCCGCCGCCGTGACGTCATGGGGACGCCCGCGCCCCGCCCCGAGCCGACGTTGGCCAGTGCGCTCCGCCGCCGTGACGTCATGGGGACGCCCGCGCCCCGCCCCGAGCCGACGTTGGCCAGTGCGCTCCGCCGCCGTGACGTCATGGGGACGCCCGCGCCCCGCCCCGAGCCGACGTTGGCCAGTGCGTTCCGCCGCCGTGACGTCATGGGGACGCCCCGCCCAGAGCCGAGGCGTGGAGTCTACGCGCGGCAGGAAAGCCGTCCTGGCGCCGCCTGACCCGCGCCCCGCCCAGCCCTCAGGGAGTGGATGTGCTTAGCAGGCGAAAGGTCGTGGAGTCCCCTGGCTTGCAGCGCCCCACCCTGCACCTAGCCATTACCTGTCCCCACATAGAGACAGCCCAGGACCCCGCCTGCGCTCCTCCTACCCCAGCCTGCAGTCCCATATCCTCCACTGACGCGTCCGTTCATTGGACTAATTGACTCCGTCACTGAGCAGGCGCTGAACAGAGACTCATGAAATAGCCCAGCTAGAAGTGACCTTCGAGATGAGTTTTTCCATTCAGTGAGTATGTCGCACCTGGTCCGTTTCTAGGCACACAGGCAAAAGCCTAGCCCTCCTGGAGCTTTCTTTGGACCAGAGGTGTGCCGTTAGCTGCTGTGGAGTTGGTTCCGACTTACGGTGACCCCATATGTGCAGTACAGAGCTGTGCTCCATAGGGTTTTCAAGGCTGTGGCCTTTCAGAACCAGATAGGCCTGTCTTCTGAGGCATTCCTGGACGTGTTCAAACTGCCAACCTTTCAGCTAGAGGTCAAGTGCAAAAAAAAAGAGTAGAGAGATGATAAATTACCAACCAAGATGATTACAGTTAGTGGTAGATGCTACGAAAACATGCTCCACCATCATGGCGACGAGAGGGCGCTGTTTGAATTGCCGAGTCTGCAACCAACCCCAGACCTCAAGAGACAGACTTTCTTGGACTAGGGCCCAAAAACCCGCATTTAAAAAGGTACTTCTTATGCAGACTACAATCTGAGAACCAAATTCTAAAGAGATTTTATAGTACAGTCATTCACTCAACAAACATATATCAAGCACCTACTAGTGCCTTGAATTTACCATGGCCTGCCAGAAGAACGAACAAATGGTTTTGGAAGGACACCCAGAATGCTAAGAAGCAAGGATGGGCGAAACTATGTCTCATGTACTTTGGACATGTTATAAGGCAGTGCCAATCCCTGGAGAAGGACGTCATGCTTGGTAGAGTCGATGAAAAAGAGGAAGAACCTCAATGAGCTGGATTGACACGGTGTCTGCAACCATGGACTCAAGCATACTTGCTGTTGTGAGGATGGTACAGGACGGGGCAATGCTTTGATTTGTTATACGTGGGATTGCTGAGCCAGAACCAAATTGATAGCACCTAACAACCATGAGCCTGGGGCTGAGGAAGACAAATATGTAAAAAGATACAGCCCTGGTCTAATTCTCTGATGTTCAGTGTGCCCAGCTGTTAACAGAACACACGTGCTGTAGCTGGGAGATGGAAGGAGGTAATTACACCAGCAAGAATCTAGAGCAGGGCAGGTGGATCAGACCTATACACTCTCCTTCCTCTTTTACACTGAGTCATTTACAGTCCAGCAAGGGAGACACACACGGTGGGCCTTGTGTCCACAGTGCACAGATGGAGGAAAGAGAACAGTGACCCAGTCTCAGGAGGCTTGTGGATGTCTTTACAAAAAGAATGTGGGCAGAGGGCAGTCCAAGCCTCCAGAAATTATTCAGAGCAATAGGGTTTTGCACCCAAAGGCTAGAGGGATTGAGCAAATGAATGAATGTACTGATGTTTCAAGTGAGGTTTCTCACTATGGGAGAAGGCAAGGAAGAAACCCGTCGTATTGGATTGGAATCAGAACTGTCAGCATGTGTCTTAGTTATCAAGTGCTGCTATACAGAAATGCCACAAATGGATGGCTTTAACAAACAGAACTTTATTCTCTCACGGTTTAGGAGGCTAGAAGTCCAAATTCAGGGCATCAGCTCCTGGAAAAGACTTTCTCTGTCGGCTCTTCTTTCAAGAACTGTGGGCCTGGCATTCCTTGGAGATTTTCATGTGTCTTGGCATCAATCTTCCCCTGGATGTAGGATGTTCTCGGCGCAGGGACCCCAGGTCCAAAGGATGCACTCTGTACCCAGCTCTTCTTTCTCGATAGTAGTAAGTTACCTTGCCTCTGCCCACTTCGCTTTCTTTCTATCTCTGGTAAGACAAAAGGTGTGACTTAAGCAAGGGCGTGACTTGAGTAAGGGCATGACTTGAGTAAGGCAGTGTGACTCAAGATAGAGCCCATCCTAATCCCACTTCATAGACGTTTCAGGATTTACAACATATAAAATGGATGATAGTTACATAATGTAATAAAACGGAGGGTAATTACCTCAGATCACAAAATGGAGGATAATTACATACCACGGGAAATCATGGCCTAAGCAAGTTGACACATATTTTGGGGGAACACAATCAAATCCATTAACAGTATGGATTCATGATTTTAAAATTATCTATTTCTTATCTTAGCTGAAAAAGCCTTTAGGCAATGATATTTCAGCAATACTAGGCACACCTGGAGCCCAAATCTTGGTTTCTAAACACTTTCCCACTGAAAGGAACCAGGGCTTCTTGGAGTAAAGGCTAATTCCAAGGATGGACAAGGAAACTACAAGGTGAGCCTAAAATGTCTTCTTGGGTCAAAAAATAAGAAAATATGCAAAATTGATGGGGACAGGTCAAGAGGACACACAAGCCAGCTTGAAAGGGTTTCCACAGGCCAAATCAGGAATGAGTTGAGTGTAATATACAACAATTGGAAATAACCCAAACGTCCATCAACGGTAGCATGGCTAAACTGTGATACACTCATACAACTGGACACTTACTACACAAAATAAAAAGGAATTTCTGCTACAAACAACACAACAAAGGAATTTCATAGTCAAAATGAGCAAAAGAAGCCACATATAAAAAATGTATGTTGTTAACCCTCCTGATGCCCTGAATTCAGACTACAAAACTATGAGACAGTAAATTCCTGTTCTTTAAAGCCATATGTGTGTGCGTGTATGCTGTATGACTCTTTATATAAAGGTCAAAGACCAGTACAACTAACCTATCAGGACAAAGGTCAGAGAATACAAGGTCAACAAACAAAAATTGATTATATTTCTATGTGCTATCAACAAACAAGTGGAAAATGGTTTGTTAGCACACAAAACCATTAAATGCCTGGGAATAAATCCAACAAAATATGTGGAAGGTTTGTACACCAGAAACTACAAAACATTGATGAAAGAAATTAAAGAAAACCTAAAGAAATGCAGAGCTGGACTGTGCTCATGGATTGGAAGAATCAACTGTTCATATGTCCATTCTCCTCAAATTCACCTATAGAGTCAACACACTCCCAAGCAAAATCCAAGCAGGCTTTTTGTAGTAATTGACAAGCTACTTCTAAAATTTATATGGAAAAGTAAAGAACCTAGAATAGTCAAAACCATTTTGAAAAAGAATAACAAAATTGGAGGACTCATACTACCTCGTTTCAAGATTTACTATAAAGCTCCTTACTTTAAGGCTGTACATAAACAAACATAAATAGAACAGAATAGAGAGCCCAGAAATAGACACAAACATCTATGCTCAATTGATTTTTGACAAAGGTATCCTTAAAAGAGCAGAAAACAGAGCTTCTTATGAGCCAAAACTTGGTGAGCACCAAGGCTTGGATGGTCCCTTGGGTGGTGAGTGCCTCGTCCCTGGAGGCGTGTAAGAAATTGGATGGCCCTCTGTCCTGAAGAAGCGCTTCCTAAATACGGCGGGTCTGGAAGATCTCCCACTTGTCTGCCCTTAGAGATCCCTAGGCCGATTGAGGCATCAAGGAACAAACAGCTGCTGGTTGCTGTCCGTGGTGCTGAACGCAGACAGCTCACCGTGAACTGCTGGTCTCCCAACCGGGGACTCTGGAACTGCAATTCCTGTTACCTCTGGTTTGCTTTATTTTTTGTATGAATATTTTTCAATTTGTGTGTACTGTCAACATTTTAAGGTTAAATACTTTTTGTATTAATAATTCCAAGTACACAAAATTAGAAACAATAGTATAAGGAACTTCTACATACCCAGCCCCCACTGTCAACTGTTATCAACAGGTTTCATCAGTGCTCACCCACTTCTCCCCATTCAGATTATTTGGAAGCAAATGATCCCTGATTTTCAGAGGTCACCCCGTTAGCATCACATGACCCCAGCCCCAGATTGGCACATACCAGCCAATGGGTATGTACCTCTTGCCACAGATGAGGTACAGGATGCTGGCTCAGGCAGATGATCACGTCCATGGATGGCACCCAAGGACACCAGTGTCTAAGAACTACAAACTTCAATTACACTTGTGCCCAGACAAGCTTGAGCCAAGACTAATTAAATCTGAATCTCTGCAGGAGAAGCTTGAACCTCAACATTTCTACTGAGCACTCTGGTGTACAGTGTTGGACCAATCTGACCTGGGCTTGGATGCTGACTTTACCACTGACTGGCTGTGTGACCTGGGACCAGGTACTTCACCTCTCTGAGTCTGATTCCTTGGTTTAATTTTCCATGGACCACCCCCCATCCTATCTTTGCCCCTATAGTACCCCTGCTGGGATAACTCTCCTCCCAACACAAATTCTAGGTACCCATAAAGAACCAGTTCAGAAACCAGTTCTTCTGTGACTAACCGCCTCCTGAAATCATCTCTCTTTCCTCTGAACTCTGTAGCGTTAATCTGTGTTAGAGCAACAGGGCAGAGTGGGAGAATCCTTAGAAACTGGCTAACCCAACACTCCAATTCTGAAGACAAGGCAACAGAGGAACTTACTGAGGAAAGGACTTGCAAGGCATCACAGGGCAGCTTCTTGATGAAGCTGTGAGTCTAGGGCTTATTCTGCTGCCAGGAGCACAGACTTGTATGTTTCTAGCTCTACCACTTACCAATTAAGATAACCTCTCCGAGCCTCAGTTTGTTCACCGACAAAATGGATAGAATAGTGCTTGCTTCCCATGGTTGCTCACAATCATTGCTATGTTTGAGCCCACTGTTACCTCCATGGATATAAGAAGAGGGGCATTTGAGCTCCTTTGGGCAAAGCTCTGTCTCAGACATCAGGAAACACTCAGCAGAAAATTGGCACTCAGGAAGCCAGGTGGGCAAACAATAGTTTGGCTTATTTAGTAAAGGATGTCTGCCTTGAGCATTGTGTTCTTTTAAAGAACTATCTATGTGGGATCAAACTGACAACAGCAACTGGAAAGGTTAGGCAGGAAGCTGGGGATGGGCAGTGAGTTTAAGTCAATGGTGGATAAATAATTCAGAAAAAAAGGATGAGAATGGTTGCACAACTTGAAGAACGGAGGCTTGTGACCAGCCCAGGAATGTGGCCTGAGGATGGAAGCTGGGGCTCCTCCACGGCTCAAGAACCCAGACCTCGCCCTGGCTGAGATGCTGGGCGAACAAAGGAGGTGGTGGGCCCAGGATTTAGTGCACCTGGTGGGAGGCCATGACTCGGGGGCCAGAAAAGGCTCTGCCATCTCCTGGGCCTGGAGTCTAATGTCAGCTCCTGTGTTCTCTCTGGACCCCCCCCGGGCGGGAAGGCTGATGTGAGAGGCTCAAAGAGGGCCCAGTGGGGAAGCACCTAGGCTGGTGCCCAGCACATGGCGGAAGTACAGTCACTGCTGCCTCACTCCTCGCTCTCTCCTCCCTGAGCAGTTGTTGTCATTGGCTGCCGTTGAGTCAATTCCAACTCAAAGTGACCCTATAGGACAGAGTAGGATAGTCCCATAGGGTTTCCTAAGCCATGATCTTTACGGGGAGCAATTGCCAGGTCTTTTCTTCCACGGAGTGGCTGGTGGGTTCAAACCACCACCGTTTCCGTTGGCAGATGAGCACTGAATGATTGCACCACCATACATACTATTTGCTCAGCATACAGATTGCATAAGTGTAGTGAAAGGACACAACCTTTTGGCTTGGCTCCTACACTGTCCGCCCACCCCCATGAAAGCTTTGTTTGCATTGGGGGCTCCTGAGTCTATATCTCATTAAGTATAAGCCCAATGGATGGATGGACGGACGGATGGATGACTCAGCATCACTTCTGTTCACAGGTTTATTCCTTCGCTCCCTTTTCTTCTCACTCCAGCCTGCATTCTCCACCTTCCCCATCTCCACTCAGGCTGGCGTCTCCTTGGCCTGGGCACAGGAATCTGCTGAGGCCAGGAAGGGCAGAGACTCCCAGGAGAGGCCAGAGGAGGTCCCACGTCCCCAGCACCCTCTCTGCCTGATGGGGACAGGCAGTGAAGCCAGGTGGGAGCGCTGCTAGATCACAGACATTCCTAAGAGACTGTAGGCAGAGGACAGCTTTCTCCTTGGTCCTCCACTTGGCTGACTGATGATTCCTGGGCCTGTGGTGGGCGAGGGGCTGGGCGCTGAGCTCCGCGAGGGGACTCAGACCCAGGCCTCACACCTACAGGATGAGGGCCAGTGCAGGGGTCAGGAGGCCTGTCACTGGGCTGGCCCATCACGGTGCCCTCAGGTCTGCTGGGTGGGTCTGGGCTCCAGGGCTGAGTCCACCAGAGGAGCCGCCCCAGGCTGGAGGGGGCCTGCTGCAAAGGACATGGTGGCCGGAAGTCTGCAGAGGCGGAGAAATCAATTGGTGCACGTTCTCGGCGCCACAGGGATTGGACAAGGGCAGAGGGCCTGGGGTGGGGGGCAGCCCCAGCACATGCAGGGCCGCGGTGGCAGTTCTCCTAGGCCCTGCTCTGAGGAAGGACCCGAGTTTCATATTCCAGCAGAGCTGGCTCCGGAGACGGGCGCTCCCAGGGAGGCTCTGCCAATTTCCCTCCTAGAAAAGAGGCTGCCACGTGGGTAGGGGAGGACTCTTGGGGTCTCCAGCCAGTGGGTCAGACAGAGAGCCACACAGCCCCAACTAGACCACACACGGCCATCCTCCATGGGGCTCTGGGGGTTGTCTATAATGATGGTGATGGTGGAAGGACTGGCAGCGAACTGGCAAACAGGGAAACCCCTTGCCCTCTGTGGGCCTCAGGCTCGTCTCTGTAATGATGGAGTGACTGAGGATGGCATAGTGACTAAGGATGGTATAGTGACCCAGAAGGACATAGTGACCAAGAAGGGCATAGTGACCAAGGATGGCATAGTGACCAAGAAGGGCATAGTGACCAAGGATGGTATAGTGACCAAGGAGGACATAGTGAGCAAGTAGGGCATAATGACCAAGAAGGGGATAGTGACCAAGGATGGCATAGTGACCAAGGATGGTGTAGGGACCAAGGAGGACGTAGCGACCAAGGAGGACATAGTGACTGCCCCAGCGGGTCAAGTAGACCAAATGAGGCGGGTGGTCAGCACCTGCACCCAGCACCCAAAAAAGGTCTGCCACACAGTGTCGTACAAAACACACGTGCTGGCGGTTGCACAGATGGACGGACGGGGAACAGTGGAAGGATGGTGTGTGCTGCCTGGCTCCAGATCCAGGGAAAGAGCTGGGTCCGCCTCCTACCCGAGCACAGCCACTCTCTGCCAGCCCAACTGCCCCCGTACCTGACGGCCCTGAAGAGCTGGGCCTTTATCCTGGAGTAGAACTCGTGGGCCGATCTCCTCAGCAGGCCCTGCATCCAGCACAGATCCGCTGGCACGTCAGGCAGCCACGCCACAATCCTGGAGGATGGGACCATGTCAGCTCCACCCTGCAGCCCAGCGAGCCCACCTCCCCATGGGCCAGCGCAGAGCCACGGGGAGCCCACACGTGAGACACCAGATCCGGAGGGAGGGGGATGGGAGTGCTCGGGGTTGGAGGCAAGAAGCATCCGAGCAGTGTGGGCCCCCTTCACAGGGCAGGTTGGAACCACAGGGGTACCTACAGATGCACAAGGGGCCGGGAGGGGTGATCCATGAGGGACTTTGAAATTGGTGGAAGCAGCCAGGCCCTTAGGGTCATAGACTCCACAGGGCACCGCAAGGGGGAAGCTGGGGGGTGGAAGTGCAGGGCTTTGGGGTCAGGTAGGGCTAGGGGTGCAGCCTGGCTCCCCCGCTCACAACTGTGTGACAAGGAATCTCTCTGGGCCTGATTCCTCACCTGTCACATGGGGACACAACCATGTGGTTTCCTGCCTCTCACCTGCCCCTTCCCTGCCCACCTGGCCTGGAGTTCCTAACCTCCTCCATCTGTCTGCCCCTCCTCTTCCTCCTCTCCTTCCCCATCCCAGCTCAGTGCAATCTCTCCTCCCCCGACTGCCCCGCCCTCCCTGCCCCACGCCCCTCCATCCATTCTCTTCTCAGGAGCCATCAGCCTTGCTAAAACATTCATCAGATCATAGCCCTCTCTTGCTCAAAATCCTCCCATGGCTCCCCACTGCCCTCTTGACAGAGCCCAGCACCCAGAGCCAGGGAGCTCAAAACTGTGTCTGGCCCCAGGGCAGAGGAGAGCCCAAGCCTGCCTGCAGAGACCTCGCCTCACAGGGAAGCAGATGGCTGGGTCATCCCCTACCGCAAAGGCCTGGACTACACCCTCTCGGACGGAGACTACGCAACCCCCAGGCCTACTGGATGCTGCAGGGCCTCCCCTCCCCCACATCGTCCTCGGAGGACCCACTAAGCCCAGGGCTCAAAGTGGGCAGACATTTCATAGGGTCTGGTGTGACAAGTAAAACATAAGCTAGACCATCACCTTCCTTATTCTGAACTCTCTGCCTTCATAATTACAACCTACATGTTGACCATGTGGACTATAGAAAATACCAGGTGTCTATTCCTCTGTGGTCTGGGGAGGCCTCCCCACTGGTGCTCGTACAATGGATTTTTTTGAAACAGAAAATGCTAGACTTTGCATTTGTCCTTTTTTATTGCAAGTTGTGGTTTGGGTCTCACAGCTCAGCATGACAATAATTTGTGTCAGCAGAAAACTTTCTCCTGGCTTTGGGCACTGTCTCCAAGGCTCTGATGGGTGGAGCAATAGGCCAAAGGCCACACAGACATAGGGGACCAGCCAGGGTGCTGACCAGGAACCTTGACTTCCAACCTAGCTGCCCTCTGCCTCCCCACTGGGGCCTGTTCTGCAGAGAAGACCACCAAGCCTCCAGTTTCGCAGGCACACCAGGCAGGGAGGCAAAGCAGCCAGGTTCCACCCTGCCTGGCTCTGCCCACCCCGTATGCCAGCTGTCCCTCCTGCGGAGGGCCCTGGTCTCCACCTGCCACAACCTGGCTGCAAGCCAGCCCCTTTTGAGGACCCTGGGCCTTACCTCCTGGACCGGAAGTAGGCATACTCCACGGGCAGTGTGCAGGGCAGCAACAGGTATGTCAGCACCTGCCCAGGGCCTGACTGCCAGAATTGGGCCCAGATGCTGGGGTCCTTTGCACATGCCTTCCTCAGGGCTGCAAGAGAAGCCATGGCATGGCCCAGCCCACTTGGCAGCCCACACGGCCCTCCAGCCACCCCTGCTTAGCGTCATCCTAAGGGAACGTGGCCTGAGCCACACTCAACCTCAACCCCCACCCCCAATTCTGTAGAGGAAGAAACATCATTGATAAAGCCCCTACCATGTGCCAGCAGGGTGCTGGGCCCTCACGTGTGTCCTCTTACCATTGCCCATGAGGTGGGCACCATGTGCCCCTTCCATAGACGAGGAGACTGAGGTTCAGAGTGGAGAAGTGACTTGCCCAAGAGTTACTACCAGAAATGGCAGGGCCAGTGTGGACTCAGGGCCTGTCAGGATCCAGAGCTCTTGCCATCTCTCCTGTTCCTCTGAGAACTCTGCAGAGGACCTCCAAGATGGGACACATGCCTTCTTCAACAACAGACACACACAGTTATTACTAATAGTGGCAGCAGCTGTGACCCGGTGGCCATTTCCCAAGCCCCCTATTCACTGAACCGACCAGGGACAGTGGGCCAGCTCGAGAGCCCATAGGGCATTGGAGCAGGGCTGAACTGAAGCTCAAATCCTGGCTTCCGGACCATGGCTTACAACACTGGCCTCGAACCTGGCCGGTACAACCTAGAGACAGCACCTTCGAGGGTCACAAACCATGCAGTCCACGGACCTGCTCCATACCCATATAATGTGGGTCCTAGGACAAGTCCCCCATTTTCTCCTGGAGAATGGGGATAAAGGCAGGACCTGCCTCCAAGACAGGAGTAGGGATTCTATGACTTGTAGGGGAAGGTAAAGAACAAGCCCCTTCCCAGAGGAGGGTGTGACCAGCAGCAGGTGGGGCCTGCAGAGTTCCCTCCCCAACACAGAGGAGGCTCTCTGGTGCCTCCCTGTGATTGCATTGATGCTGCCAGGGCTCTGGAGGGTGACCCTGCACTTCAGAGTAGACCCAGACCCATCTGCACATACTCTGTGGTCTCCATCCTGGAAGAGAACCCTCTTCCTTCCCCAGCCCCAAAGCCTCAAGCACTGCTATTGTTCCCACTCTGGCCTGCACCATCATCACTTCTCCACCTCCTCTGTGTGGTCCAAATAGTGGCCTGACCTTGACCCTAACCCTAACCCTAATCCACTTCTCCTGAGTGTGCCAAATAGTAGCCTGACCCTGACCCTGACCCTGACCCTGACCCTGACTCTGACCCTAACCCTAAACCTATCCATCATCTCTCCTCCTCCCCTGTGCATTCCAGATAGTGGCTTAACCCTAACCGTAACTGTAACTCTGTGTATTCCAGATAGTGGCCTAACACTAACCCTAAACCTGTGTGTTCCAGAAAGTGGCCTAACCTTAACCCTAAACATGTATGTTCCAGGTAATGGCCTAACCCTAACACCCAACCCTACCTCAAACCTCAAGCCCTAACCCTAACCCTAAAACTGTGTGTTCCAGAGAGTGGCCTAACCCTAACCCTAAACCTGTATGTTCCAGGTAATGGCCTAACCCTAACACTAACTCTGTGTATTCCAGATAGTGGCCTAACACTAACCCTAACCCTAACCCTAAACCTGTGTGTTCCACAGAGTGGCCTAACCCTAACCCTAACACCCAACCCTACCTCAAACCTCAAGCCCTAAACCTAACCCTAACCCTAACTCTGTGTATTCCAGATAGTGGCCTAACGCTAACCCTAACCCTAAACCTGTGTGTTCCAGAGAGTGGCCTAACACTAACCCTAAACCTGTATGTTCCAGGTAATGGCCTAACCCTAACACCTACCCTACCCCAAACCTCAAGCCCTAACCCTAAACCTGTGTGTTCCAGAGAGTGGCCTAACCCTAACCCTAAACCTGTATGTTCCAGATAATGGCCTAACCCTAACCCTAACACCCAACCCTACCTCAAACCTCAAGCCCTAAACCTAACCTTAACCCTAACCCCCAGTCCTACCTCAAACCTCAAGCCCTAAACCTAACCCTAACCCTAACCCTGTGTGTTCCAGATAATGGCCTAACCCTAACCCTAACACCCAACCCTACCTCAAACCTCAAGCCCTAAACCTAACCCTAATCCCTAACCCTAAACCTAACCTCTAACCCTAACCCTAAGACTAATATCTAAGCCTAAACTGAAAGCTAACCCTTAACCTCACCTTAACCCTAACCCTAAACCAAACCCCAACCTAAACAAAAACCTAACCCTAACACCTAACCCTAATTCTAAACTTAACACTAAACCCTCACCCTCTCTTCCCATCTAAGTTCAGTGAACTAGAGTTCAGAGCAGCAGTGAACTCCAAAAAGGAGAATCAGTCACCCTCACCTCCATCAGACCCCCCAGTGACTCCTCGCCTCTCTTCTCAGGTAGCTTTTGGGGCCACTTGTCCAGCCCTCCCATCGTCCCCAAGCTCATCCCTGCTACCTGCCCCTCAGCCACTGTGCTGCAGCCACCCAGACCTCCCAGCTCTCCACCTCCCCCAGGACTTTTGCACGTGCTGTGCTCTCTGCTTGGACTCTCATCTCCCCCCCTCTTTGCCTCTTTCACATTTCACTTAGCTGCCGTTCAAGCTTGCCCTTCACCAGTGTTACATGTGCCTGTGGGCCCCTACAATTTCCTGTTACCGCATTTGTGATATTCAGGTCACCGAGCAAGACAGTACACTGAATCGTTCAGAGCAGAACTAATCCCTGGCTCTGTCATTTGCTAGCTGTGTGACCCTGGGCAAGCCACTTATCCTCTCTGTGCTGCGAGTTCCTCATCTGCACGATGGGGAGAATTCAGAGTGTTGCTGGGAGGATGAAATGAGTCAGTCTTCACCTGGGGAGTCTGGAGTCCTCTGTGTGGGCCACTCCTATGTCCCTCAGCACCCCCCTGCTCTTCCCTGGGCAGTGGGCAAAGAACTGGCTTTCTTAGGCACAGAGATGGATTTGAATTCCACGGGCAGGCTTTGCAACCTCAGTGATCACCTTGCCCTCTCTGAACTTCAGTTTCCTCATCAGTGAAATGGGTAAGATTAACACTTGCACTTACGGGTATGGTAAGGTTCCAATAACACAAGGTGTAAAACATGCCTGGCACTGAGTAGGTACTCAATAAATGTGGGTCCCTGTGCTCCTCCAGACCACGAGCTCCTTCAGGGCAGGGTCCTCAGCCCTGGCCCCTGGGTGAGGGCACCTAGTAGGTGAGCAAGCGCAGAAAGGAAGGGGCAGTACCAGCCTCCAGCTCTGGCGAAAGCTGCTTGAAGTCGGCCACGGCCTCGATGAACACATTGGGCACTGCCCAGTTGAGATTCAGGCCTGCCTTCCTGCCCTCGTCACAGCCAGCATCCTGGGTCCCTTCTGTGGGGGCTGGAGGTTCCTTAGACACCAAAACCCACAGTATCGGCTCCTTGATGAGTCCTGGGCCGGGGGCGGGGGGAGGATGACAGGTCAGCATGTCCAGAGTCTCTCCGGGCCAACTGCATTGCCCATACCATCTACACACACCCCTGCCCCATGCCAAACCCAGCTCTGGTGACCTGCCTGCAGCGGACGGACTCTCAGCTCATCCCAAATGACCCCTCCTGCACTCCCCCACCTGTTTCCTGGCCACTTTCTAGTGGGTAATCAGAGCCCAGGCCCTGAGGACACAGGCCAGCATTCAAATTCTGGCTCTACCACCTGCAAGCTATGTGTCCTGACCCCCCGTGCCTCAGTTTCCCTCTCTGTGAAAGGGGAACAGTGAGACCTGCTTTTTACAGTCATTTGGAGGACTAGGTGAAATCAGTATATAAAGCTGTAGCCAGGGCAGGGCACGTGTTATGTTCTCAGTAAATGCTTGCTGCCGCTGCGGCTGCTTTGGGCTGTCGCCGAGGGCTTGAGGACATGGGGACAGGCTCTGGAGCCTGATGGCCTGGATCTGAATCACAGCTCTGCCACTTGGAAGAACACTGCCTGTGGGATGACATTCAGACTCTCCAGCCCGGATCTCTCTCTGGTCCATTCATTGAACTCGCTCTCTCTCTCACACACACACACTCACACACACATATGTACACACACTCACACACATATGTACTCATACCTAGACACACATGTATACACACACATGCATACTCACAGGTACGTACATCTGCATACATAACACACACACATACACATGTGTGCACATCCACACCCCTCCTGCGACACTGAGTGACTGTTCCCTCAGAGGGCCGACCTCTGAACCTTGCTCTCCCTCTCTTCACTCTCCCTAGAATGTCCCCTGCCTCCACTTTCAACCTCTCCATACCCTTCACAGCCGGTCAAAGCCGAGCTCATCTGTCACCACCTCCAGGAAGCCCTCCTTGCCCCCCAGGCTGGTCAGGTGGCTCCTTCGGCCCTCAAAGCCCTGGGTATATCCCTCCATCAATGCACCCTCTCCCTGGGTAGTCTCTCTCTGGGCTGTCCCCTCTGTGTGTGACCCCTCTCTGGGTCCCCAGCATCCAGCTAAGACAAAGCACAGAGCAGATGCTGAGCAAGGCAAGGAGTGCTCCCAGCTCCCCAACAGCTCAAAGGCCCAAGAAGACTTCCCCTGGTGCTCACGTGGTGTGCGGTCCCCATTTGGCGTCAGTCACCTACTGTGGGGCGTGCCACTTACCCCTTCTCTCCAGGAATCGCAGGGCGTCCAGGTAGCCTTGTCTGCAGATGTCAGCCAATGTCTGAGAACACACAGGTGGTGGGGGGAGGGGGAGGTCTGCACCTGCCCTCCATCTGTCTTCACCTTCAGCCTACATTCCGCAAGCGACCCCTCAGCAGGGCTCAGGGGCCCGGGGGACTCCAGCACTTGCCAGAGACTGCAGGTGGGACAGATCCGCTCATGCTGCTCACCTCGGCACCCCCATTTCATTCCCCCTCCCCAGACTCCCTGGCCAGTGCCCTTACTCCAGCCCTGCCCCTCTCTGGCCATGGTTCCTGCCTCTGGAAGATGGGATAACAAGGCCTGGCCCAGGCCAGCTGGGACACCACCGTAGGTCACCGGTCCCTTGATGCTGGTTTCCAGGAGCAGTCTGAGACAGGCAGAGGATCCCAGGAGCCCAACCCTGCCCATCTCCATCAGAGCCCTCTGGGGTGAGAGGGCCGGGCGGGCCCAGGAAAGAGATCTGCAGCCCCTTGCTGTGGGACCTCAGGATAGCCTGCCCCTTGCTGTGGGACCTCAGGACAGCCGGGCCAGCTCCCCGAGAGCATCGGCTTCCTTCTCTGTGCACTCCAGGGTTGTGGGGAGGGCCAAAGTAAGTGAATATGACGCCGTAGTACACAACCGCGCAAGGTGTGAGGAGTGGGGGGTGGGCAGGGCATGGATGGGGTGAAGCGGTATAGTATCTGCTGTCAAATGACCCATTTTCCAGGAAAAAAAAAACAGTTGTCATCGAGTTGATCCCAACTCCTGTGATCCACTGTGTGTCACAGTAGATGTGCGATAGGTAAGGTTTTTAGTGGTTGATTTTTTGGAAGTAAATTATCAGGCCTTTCTTCAGAGGCACTTCGGGGTGAACTCGAGCTGCCAACCCTTCAGTCAGCAGCCAAGTACATTATCCAGGGGCAAAGGGCAGGAAATGTGTGCCTAGTTGTTACGGACTGAATTGTGTTCCCCTAAAATATATGTTGTAAATTCCCCTGGTGGTGTAGTGGTTAACAGCTTGGCTGCTAACCAAAAGTTCGGCTGTTCGAATCCACCAGCTGCTCACTGGAAACCCTATACGGCAGTTCTGCTATGTCCTATAGGGTCACTATGAGTCGGGATCGACTTGACAGCATCAGATATACCAAACCAAAATCAAACCCACTGCTGTCAAGTCGATTCTGACTCCATAGCGATAGGGTTTCCGAGGCCGTAAACGTCTGTGAAAGCAGACTGCTCCGTCTTTCTCCCGAATGCTGACCTTTCAGCCAGCAGTCAGTCCCTTTAAGCACTTCACCACCAGGCCTTCCCAACCCCTACCCCTGTGGTTATAATCCCACCTGGGAATGGGTTTTCTTCGTTATGTTAATGAGGCAGTATTAGTGTAGGGTGTGTCTTAAATCCATCTCTTTTGAGATATAAAAGAGCAGATGAAGCAAGCAAACGAGCAGTAGGGGGAAGACAGAGGCCACACCACGTGAGATCTCCAAGGACCCAAGAAACAGAACCTGAAAAGAGACAAGGACCTTCCCCCAGAGCCGACAGAAAGAGCCTTCCCCCAGAGCGGGGCTCTGAATTTGAACTTCTAGCCTCCTAATCTGAGAAAATAAATTTCTGCTTGTTAAAACCACCCACTTGTGATATTTCTGTTACAGCAGCAGAGGACTGACTTGACGCCAACAGGTTTGGTTTTTGGTATTTAGGTAACTAAGACACAGGTGTTCATCACGCTCTGAGCCTGTGCCTTGCCTCTACACGGGCCGTCGATCTGGCCACAATCTAGGGAAGCAGGGGACAGCACGGACCTGGGGCCAGCTGAGGGTTTGAATCCTGGCTTTGCCACTTCCAGGCTGTGTGACTTTGAACAAGTCACTCAACCTTTCTGAGCCCTGAGAAATGGAGATGCCAACAGTCCCTTCTCGTAGAGCCTAACACAGGGCACCACAGGCCAGGAGAAGGCCTGGCTGAAAACCAAGCTCAGGTGAGTGGGCCAGTCCTAACTCAACATTTGCCCAAGGAAGAAGGACCAGGAAGGGCGTAACTTGAGCCTTAGACTTCGGATATGAGTCCTGCCTGATCTGTCCTTGGCCGTGAGCACAGGACACGTGGCCTAACTGAAAGCCAGACTCCAACACACGGCTCTCAGCTGTGGCTCAGCCTCCACAAGCCCGGGGCCAGACCTACCTCAGGACTAGGGGGGAAGAGGCAGCAGAACCCCAGGAAGAAGTTTTTGGTGGACATCTGTAAGACGGTGTTGCAGATGTTTAGCTCATGCAGGCTGGCTGAGGTGCTTTGGGGACAGATGTCCACTGTTCCGTGGAGGGGAGCCACGGTGATGGTGGCGTTGGGGTCCTCTGAGGGCAGGTTGTTGCTCATACTGCCATCGAAGTAGCGCTGAAAATGTGGGAGGTGGGGTGGGCAGTGCTACCTTCTGGGGTCACCTGCCCTCCCCCTAGACCACCCCAGAGACACGAGCAGAGAGTGAGCTGCAGCGGGTCACTGTCTGGCTGCCCCGGAATCACGGGGTCCACTCTGGCCAAAGATGCAGAGCCCCCATAGGAATGAGGGGAAGGCCTGGCACATGGTAGGCGCTCTCAAAGCCCAGGGCAGAGGCTCAGTAGTCAACCCCCCAAAGTGTACTTACCTCCCCTCTGAATTCAGGGGGAATCACCCCACAGTAGAAAGGGAGATATAAGGTACAGAGCAAGGCCTGGGGAAACAAGAGTTGGGAGGAATACAATTGCTCGTGCTCCCCTATGCTCAGAGCCTGCTCAGGCCTGGGGGCCTCATCCCCAAAAGAGCTGCCAGAGGAGGCGTTATTCATCCTGGGTACACATGAAAGAACTGAGGCCCGGGAGGTGTCATGGCCCAGCCAAGTTCCCCAAGTCAAAAAGAGAGGGAATGCTGGCTCGTCTGTACAGCTATCCTTTTTTCTGGGGCTGGGATGCTTCCCCAGTAAAGGCCCTGACAAGGCCTGCAGTTAAAAGGCACATAAAGTCCAGCAGGATTTCTCCACCTCAGCACTTCTGATGCTCGGGCCAGACAGTGCTTTGTGCTGGGAGCTGTCCAGTTCAGAGGAGGGCGTTCAGCAGCCTCTGGGGCTTTTAGATGCCAAACCGTACCCACCCTCAAGTTGTGACAACCACAAATGTCTCTAACATGGCTAAATGAACCCTGGGGAGTAAAATCGTCCTCAGGTGAGTATCACTGACCTACAGTCTACAGAACTCATGGAACACAGACCCTTTCTCATGGGCCCCTTGGAGCAACCCTGCCGGCCCCCTCAGGGAGATGTGGAAACTGCCCTCCTCCCATCGGATGGTGATCTGGGGGCCAGCCTTACTCCCAGTTTTAATCTTTACTATTTTTTTTTTTAATCTTTACTAAGCACCTACTATGTGCCAGGCCCTGTGCTAGGTGCCATCAGGCAAGGGCGCTGGGACCCATGGTGGGGTCCCCAGCTGGCTTCTTCAGGGCCCCATGGACACATGCCCACAGCAAGGGCCTGGGCCCTGCCCCCTCACAGGCTCAGGATGGAGCACCCACGTCCCACCAGCACAAAGCAGGCCCCCTCCTGAGCACTACCAGCATCAACATAACCCGGCCATGTGTCAGGGCCCCCAGTCTTTGTGAAAGATGCAGTCCTGTCGGGAGGGGAGAGTACAGCTGTGATGGGGACTGTCCAGGCTGCCTCATCCTCAGCTGAGGCCTTTGGGGGTAGAAGCCTGTCTCCCCACATGTCTGTGCTGTGCTGGGGACAAGGGCCCTGCTTGGCCCTCCTACGGCCACCCCCACAGCCCACACCTGGCAGGTAGGGGGCAGGCCCCTTTCCCTGACCCTGTGGCTCTCATTTGCTCCCCGTCTTATATTTCAATGCTGGATCATCTCTTAATTCATTACTCAGAGATGTGCCCATTATCTGCCCCCTGCAACCCCAGACACACGCACTTTAGAATATAAGCCCCAAGAAGGCAGGGGCTTTTGTCTGTTTTGTTCCCTGTTCTATTGACAGTGCCTAGAACAGTGACAGGCACGTCCTAGTCTTTCAAAAAATGTTCGCCCCAGGATGGGGGCTGGGCAGGCATCCCACTGAAAACAGCAGCCCCTGCAGGGGGTCCTGTCAGAAGAAGCCTGGCCTGGCCCCTCCCTCCCCCCAGCCAGAACCATCTCTGCATAGCCAAGAGGCCTCCTCGAAGCAACCTGGGGTCCTCCTGAATCCTCTTACTCACAGAGTGGCTTGGTCAACTTGCTGCCCCTCTCTGTGCCTCAGTTCCCTCCCTTGTAAGCAAACTGAGGAGCCTCCAGCTGCTCCCGCCCTCCAACCTGTAGGTATTGTCTGCCCCTGGGAAGTGCTGAGGAAACCCCAGGCCCCAGCACCTGCCCACCTGGATAAGCTCGTCGCGGGTGGCGAAGTGGGTAACTATGACGTTCTTGCCGTCGGGCCAGCGGGTCAGTGAGATGCCCAGCCGATTAGAGGCCAGGATGTGTGCGTTAGCAGGCAGATGCTCTTGCAGCCTCAGCTTGATGTACTCAATGGGGGCGAAGGCCGGGTGGAGGACACCCAGACTCAGCCGCTTGATGACCTGGACCATGCCCAGAACCTGGGAGCAGCAGAAGTCTGCAAGCCGGGCAGGGGAAACTCCTCAGCCACACAGGTGGGCCCTCCCTTCTAGGTGCCATGGGGGCCAAAGTCCTCCTCAGCTCTCCAGCTCAGAATTTCTGTGCCCAGCCCTGGATTCAAATCCTGCCTCCCCCTTTTTCCCCAGGTGACCTTAGAAACAGCCCTCCCTCATGCTGAGCCTTGGATTCCTCCTCTGGGAAAATGGGGTGGCCCCAGCTCAAACCAGTAGTTCCCACCAGGATTAAGCGTGAACATGCTGGGACAAAGCGCCAGGCGGGAACCCCGGCCCCTCCCATCCCGAAACCCTCCTGTTAAGGTGTGCGAACGGATCCAATGCCTGCTGGCCTCCCCAAGTCCCTGGACTCACCGACCGGCTTCCCACAGGCCAAGGCGACTGCGTTGAGCGCTCCAGACGAGGAGCCGTAGAAGCGGTGAGCGCCCTGGAGGAGGCGCGGGGCGCGCTCACGCAGACAGTGGCTTACGCCCACGTGGTAGAGACCCAGGAAGCCGGCGCCTGAGAAGCACAGGCTCCAGCTGCCCTCCTTCTCGAAAGAGACCATGGCGGGTGGCGCAAGGAGGGAGCCAGTCGCGGAGGGGGGCGGGATGCGGCTGGGGATGGGTCGCCGGATGGGGAAGGGCCACTGATCAGGGGTGAAGCCGGGACGCGACCAGGATGGGGCGCCAGACTGGGAAGGATCACAGGTCAGGTGTGGGACCGTGATGGGGCGCCAGACGGGAAAGGCCACCGGTCAGGTATGGGGACCCTGAAGAGCTGGTGCCGGTGCACGGTCCTGATACGCTCTGCCTCGCCCGTGGATCGCATCACCCACCGCCCCAGCCAATGAGTGCCCGGGCCGCAACGCCCTTCCTCCAGGTGTGCGCCAGGTGCGCCCTAAATGTGCCCACACGTTGTGGGCGCTGCCCTCACCGTCCGCCCTGGGTCCGGATCATTGTCTCGCAGTTTCCGGGTGGCTGGGCTCCCGGGAGTAAGTCTCAGTCTTCTGGAATCTCTGGAGGTCTTGGCAGAAGCTTTAGTCCTGAGCCCACGTTACAGCTGAGGAAACAGGCGCAGCCAGGGAGAGTGACAAACAGGAAGCGGCAGCGCTGGAGCCACAACACCTAGTCTTGGGGTCAACCCAGACTTAATTCTGCAGCTGTGCTGGTGCAAGGACTTGGAGAGGCGTGGGAGGGAGATGGGTGGTCAGCATTCCAGAGTCAGCCCCCAACACCTCTCTGACTGTTGCCAAACTCCTCACCCTCTCTGGGCTGCAGGTTTTCAGCATAATGTGAGGGGCTTGGATGTGAGGTCCTACAGAACTATTTCTGTTCTGATCGCTGTACCCCACAGACCCACCATCAACTGCCCAGCCCTGGGAGGAGGGGCTGACTGCCTGGACTCCTGGGGGCGTTGTGGGCACCTGCAGGGGCTGAGTGCTGTCTTCCCAGGTCTCCTCACAAAGCTGCGTGAGCAGGGATGGTGGGCCCACAATGAGACACGGAGACTGGGTCCTGGAGAGGCTAAGGCACTGGCACAGGAAATGCCCACCACCCTACAAACCAGGGCAGGGGTTCTGGAGACTAAGTGCCCCCCGAGAAATTCTCCCAGGTGCTCACAGGGTGATGCAGAACATTGTGTGTGGGGGGGGAGGGGGCATAAAGAATCCCTACCCCCTTCCTAGGGGAACAGATGAGTGAAACCCAAGCAGCCCACAGTCTTAGAACGAGGCTTCTTTAAGGATACCATTTATGCAAACATTGAAAAGCACTCCCAAAACATTGTGTGTGTGTGCGTGTGTGTATATACACTGAAATCTGTGAGAGCTGGAACTCAATGGGACTACCTGGTTTTTCTGGGTCTGGAAAGTTTTTCACCTCTATCGGTGGGAAATATTTGAGCTTTCCTTCTCTGACAGGTTTCCATCTTACATAGGTTTCGGCTTTGGCAGGTTTATAGTATGCTGTTGTTAGGTGCTGTCGAGTTGGATCCTGTGTACAACAGAATGAAACACTGCCCTGTCCTCTGCCATCCTCACGATCATTGTTATCCTTGAGCCCATTGTTGCAGCCACTGGCCAATCCATCTCACTGAGGTCTTCCTCTTTTTTGCTGACCATCTACTTTATCAAGCATGATGTCCTTTTTCAGGGAAAAAACCATGTGAGACATAATGTCTCCATCTTTGCTTCAAAAGAGCATTCTGGCTGTACTTCTCCCACGGCAGATTTGTTCATTCTTTTGGCAGTCCATAGTATATTCAATATTCTTTGCCAACACTATAGCTCAAAGGTACCAATTCTTCTTCAGTCTTCTTCCTTATTCATTGTCCAGCTTTCCCATGCATATGAGGCAATTGAAAACACCATGGCTTGGGTCAGGCGCACCTTAGTCTTCAAGGTAACATCTTTGCTTTTTAACACTTTAAAGAGGTCTTTTGCAGCAGATTTGCCCAATGCAATGCGTCTTTTGATTTTGGACTGTTGCTTCCCTGAGTGTTGATTGTGGCTACAAGTAAGATGAAATTCTTGACAATTTCAATCTTTTCTCCATTTATCATGATGTTGCTTATTGGTCCAGTTGTGAGGATTTTTGTTTCATGTTGAGGTGTAATCCATAGTGAAGGCTGTGGTCTTTGATCTTTATCAGTAAGTACTTCAAGTCCTCTTCACTTTCAACAAGCAAAGTTGTGTCATCAGCATATGGCAGGTTGTTAATGAGTCTTCCCTCAATCCTGATGCCCCTTTCTTCTTCTTATAGTAGAACTTCTCAAATAAATAAGTGGTAACTTTGGTGAAGGGTAAGACAGTACACAATGCTGGAGAAAGTCAGTATAACTTGACCAAGGCAAGGTCATGGAAGCTCCATAGACACATCCAAACTCCCTGAGGGAACGAATTATTGGGCTGAGGGCTGGCGACCACGGTCCCGGGGACATCTAGCTCAATTGGCATCACATAGTTTATAAAGAAAATGTTCTACATCCTACTTCGGTGATTAGTATCTGGGGTCTTAAAAGCTTGTGAGCGGACATCTAAGGTACTTCACTATTCCCACCTGGTCTTGAGGAGGGAGAATGAAAAAAACCAAAGACACAAGGGTAAGGTCAGTCCAAAGGTCTATCAGATCACACCTAACACAACCTACACCAGGCTGAATCCAGCACAACTAGATGGTGCCCAGCTACCACCACTGACTGCTCTGACTGGGATCAAAATAGAGGGTCCTGAAAAGAGCTGGAGAAAAACGTAGAACAAAATTCTAACTCAAAAAAAAAACAGACTAACTGGCCTGACAGAGACTGGAGAAACCCTGAGAGTATGGCCCCCAGATACCCTTTTAGTTCAGTACTGAGGTCACTACTGAGGTTCACCCTTCAGCCAAAGATCAGACAGGCCCATAAAACTAAATGAGACCCAGCTCAGGGGCAAGGACAAGGAGACAGGAGGGGATAGGAAAGCTAGTAAGAGGGAACCCAAGATAGAGAAGGGAGAGTGTTAACATGTCATGGGGATGACAACCAATGAGTCACAAAACAGTATGTGTATTAATTATATAAGGAGAAACTAATTTGCTCTGTAAACCTTCATCTAAAGTACAATAAAAAATAGAATAATGTATAATAAAAAAATAAAAAGAATTTGAAAGATAGCTATCTGGTCAATCAACTGAAAGCGAGCTATATTTATGCCCATTTCAAAGAAAGGTGATCCAACAGAATGCATAAATTATTGAGCAACATCATTAATATCACACACAAGTAAAATTTTGCTGAAGATCCTTCCAAGCGGTACATCGACAGGGAACTGCCAGAAATTCAAGCCACATTCAGAAGAGGACATGGAAAGAGGGATATCATTGTTGATGTCAGATGGATCCTGGCTGAAAGCAGAGAATACCAGAAGGATGTTTACTAGTGTTTTATCGACTGTGCAAAGGCATTCGACTGTGTGGATTGTAACAAATTATGGATAATATTGCAAAGAATGGGAATTCCAGAACACTTAATTGTCCTCACAAGGAACCTATACATAGACTAAGAGGCAGTCATTCCAACACAACAATGGGATATTGCGTGATAGAAAGTTAGGAAAGGTGTGCATCAAGGCTGTATCCTTTCACCATACTTATTCAATCTGTATGCTGAGCAAATACTACGAGAAGCTGGACTATATGAAGAAGAACGGCGCATCAGGATTGGAGGAAGAATCATTAACAACCTGCATTATGCAGATGACACAACCTTGCTTGCTGAAAGTGAAGAGGACTTGGAGCACTTACTGATGAAGATCAAAGACCGCAGCCTTCAGTATGGATTACACCTCAACATAAAGAAAAAAAAAATCCTCACAACTGGACCAATAAGCAACATCATGATAAACGGAGAAAAGATTGATGTTGTCAGGGATTTCGTTGTACTTGGATTCACAATCAGTGACCATGGAAGCAGCACCAAGAAATCAATGAGAACTAGATAGTGCCTGGCTACAACTGATGACTGCCCTGACAGGGAACACAACGGAGAACCCCTGAGCGAGCAGGAGAGCAGGGGGATGCAGACCCCAAATTCTCATAAAAATACAAGACTTAAGGGTCTGACTGAGACTGGAAGGACCCCGGTGGTCATGGCCCCCAGACCTTCTATTGGCCCAGGACAGGAACCATTCCCGAAGCCAACTCTTCAGACATGGATTGGCCTGGACAATGGGTTGGAGAGGGATGCTGGTAAGGAGTGAGCTTCTTGGACCAGGTGGACACTTGAGACTATGTTGGCATCTCCTGCCGGGAGGGGAGATGAGGGGGTGGAGGGGGTTAGAAGCTGGCGAAACGGACACAAAGAGAGACAGTGGAGGGAGAGAGCGCGCTGTCTCATTAGGGGGAGAGTAACTGGGAATGTGTAGCAAGGTGTGTATAAGTTTTTGAGTGAGAGACTGACTTGATTCATAAACTTTCACTTAAAGCACAATAAAAATTATTTAAAAAAAAGAAATCAAATGATGTATTGCATCGGGCAAATTTGTTGCAAAAGACTTATTTAAAATGTTAAAAAGCAAAGATATCAGTCTGGGGACTAAGGTGCACCTGGCCCAACCCATGATATTTTCAGTTGCCTCATATACATGCAAAAGCTGGACAATGGCTAATGAAGACCAAAGAAGAATTGATGCCTTTGAATTATGGTGTTGGTGAAGAATATTGAATACACCATGGACTGCCAGAAGAACGAACAAATCTTCCTTGGAAGAAGTTCAGCCAGAATGCTCCTTAGAAGCGAGGATGGGAGACTTTGAATCACTTACTTTGGACATGTTATCGGGAGGGACCAGAAACTGGAGAAGGACATCATGCTCAGTAAAGTAGGGGGTCGGCACAAAAGAGGAAGACCGTCAATAAGATGGACTGACACAGTGGCTGCAACAATGGGCTCAAGCCTAACAAGGATTGTGAGGATGGCGCAGGACTGGGCAGTATTTTGTTCTGTTGTACATAGGGTCGCCATGAGTCAGAATCGACTTGACAGCATCGAAAAATAGCAGCAATAAGTTTCCTATCTAACTTTCAAGTTTCTGTTGTCAATTTGATCCCATATAGATAGTTCTTAAAAGAGCACAATGCTCAAGGCAGACTTTCTTTACTGATTAAACTATTGTTGGTTTTGGAAACCCTGGTGGTGTAGTGGTTAAGTGCTACGGCTGCTAACCCAAAGGTTGGCAGTTCAAATCCTCCAGGCACTCCTTGAAAACTCTATGGGCAGTTCTACTCTGTCCTATAGGGTCACTATGAGTAGGGTCACTATGAGTTGGAATCGACTCGACGGCAACACGTTGGTTTATTGTTGGTTTTAAGAAGTCTTCAGGGGATATTTTTGGTAAAGTTTAAAGAATATCTCAGGGCAATAGTTTCAGGGGTTCATCCAGCCTCCATGGTCCATGGGGTGTTTTAGGCTGTAGTCTTTACAGAAGCTTCTCCTCAAGTCTTTTTCCATCGGAGCCACTGGGTGGATTAGAACTTCTAACCTTTCGGTTAGTAGCCCAGCGGTTAATCTTTGCATTGCCATGGCTCCTTACCACTGCAAAAATAAAATAAAATAAGCAGGGTTCAGTACTCATTTGCAGCCCTTTTGTTTTTGGCCTGATGGTATATAGTCAAAGTCCTGTGTTCCAAAATTGCTTGGGTTAGTTTCCTCTCCCCTCCGTTCATTGTGATTATGTTATTAATTTGAAATCGAGTTTGCTTCATTTGTTTCTGCTTGTATTCCATTGTAAGCTTTTTCTTCTTTTCCCTTAATGCTTGACAGGCATGTGTATGTATGCGTGTCTAAAGCATTAAAGTGGTTCCAAGGGGCAAATGTTCACATGAAGGGAAACCCAGAGAAGTATCCCTCCCCTCCCCTTCCACCCATCCATACCCACTCCTTTTAAATCTCTAGTTCCTGGCTTTGTGACTCTTTTATCAAAAAGGAAAAGGAAAAGGAAGCAGACATGTGAGTATTTCCTTATTGACCCCATGTCTCACACAAAAGCACCCTTCTCCATGTATGCCCCTTGCTTTGCCCTTGTCCTTTTAACTATACATTTGGAAAACCTACCATGTCAGCTCAATAGAGTGCTTTCTCATTCTATACATTTTCCTTTAAAAAAAAAATCTGTTTTATTTTTTGTTCTTGAAATATACACAGCAGGACACACACTAATTCAATAGTTTCTACATGTATAATTCAGTGACATTAATGACATTCTTCAAGTTGTGCAACCATTCTCACCCTCCTTTTCCAAATGGTTCTTCCCCCATTAACATTGTCCTTCCCTTTGAAGCACACAAGTTCCTGGGGCATCTCAGTGACCACTGCAACTGCCCCTAGATGCCACACAACCCTTCCCCAGTCCCACTGGCAACCCCGACTCTCCTTATAGTTCTCCAGACCCCACAGCTCATGGCCTCCTGGATGCCTCCACCTGGAAGTCCCCTGGGTGTGTGAATCCCAACGACCCCAGGTGGAAACCACCTCCTTCCCCCTGCCTGTGCTGGCTGGCCAGACTTATTGGCCTGATGGGCCCCCATCTCCAGCCTACCCACAGTCAGCCTTCCGGAAGACTCTCTGAGGAACGCTGTTCTGTCTACAGTCCCCACATGGGAAAGTCCCTCCATCTTCCCTGACCTTCAAGGCCCCCGCCTTCCAACCTGGCTGGGCTCTCCTGGGTTCCTGGTTTAAGTCTCAGCCTCTTCATCTGTTAAAAGGGGTTAATAATACTATCGTGAGGATTAAATGAGATCATCTAGTTCCAGGTAGGAGGCGAATGTTGCAAAGGTGAGATGTTGACCTTTGGTTGTTGTGCGCTGTTGAGGCAATTCTGACTCAGAGTAGAGTTGCTCCATAGGGTTTCCAAGGCCTTACAGAAGCAGAATGTCACTTCTTTCTCACGCTGAGTGGCTGGTGGTTTCGAACTGCTAATCTTTTGTTTACCAGCAAGTGCTAACCATTGTGCACCAGGGTTCCTCTTCAACCTTCAAGAAATCATTCTGAAGCCTCTCCTGCCCCTGCTAGCTCCTGCCACCATGGGAAGAGGCCGCCAGGCACTGTGCACCATGGAGCAGAGCTATGGAAGCCTGCAAGGGTCACCCCACTGGTCAGCTCCTTGCTCAGTCTGTGGAGAGCCTGAGCCTCAGGTTCCAGTCAGCTGACCTGGGGTTCGAGTCCAGCTCTGCAGCTTCCTTCTAGCTGTATAGTGCCCCCTGCCTCTGCCCCTTCTTGGCCCTTCAGGGGCACATCACTTCTTTAATTTTATTGTTTCATCCTTTGCCCCTTCCACCCCAGTCTCTGCTTCCCTTTTCTTCCACTCCCCATAGGCAGGCTGGAGTATTTTTGATGTTTGACCCTCTGTCTTAAGTTTCTAGTGCTACTGTAACAGAAATACAAGTGAGTAGCTTTCACAAACAGGAATTTATTTGCTCATAGTTTAGGAGGTTAGAAGTTCAAATTCAGGGCACCTGCTCTAAGGGAAGGCTTTCTCCCTCCATGGGCTCTGGGGGAAGGTCCTTGTCTCTTTTCAGCTTCCGTTCCTCAGTCCCTTGGGTTTTCATGTGGCATCTGTCTCCCCCCAGTCTGTGCTTCCTGGCTTCTGTGCTTCGTCTGCTCTTTTGTACCTCAAAACGAAGGGCTTCAGACACACCCTACACTGATATACCTCTTTAACATAACAAAGAAAACTCTATTCCCAAAGGGGATTATGTCCACAGGTGTAGGGGTTAGTATTCCAACGCGCATTTTGAGAGGGACACCATTCAATCCATAACACCCACCAACCCACCTTCAGCCTGTAAACCCATTGCCATCCAGTCCCTTTTGACGCATAGTGACCCTACAGGACAGAGTAGGACTGCCCCATAGGGTTTCCCAGGAGCAGCTGGTGGATTCCAACTACTGACCTTTTGGTTGGCAGCTGAGCTTTTCACCATTGCACCACCAGGGCTCCTTAACATATACTTAGAAAAAAAAAAAAACATTGCCATTGAGTAGATTCCAATTCATAGCGACCCTATAGGACAGAGTAGAACTGCCCCATAAGGTTTCCTGGTCTGCAGTCTTTCAGATGCAGACCGCCACATCTTTCTCCCATGGAGTGGCTGGTGAGTTTGAACTGACAGCCTTTTGGTTAGCAGCTGAGCGCTTTAAACACTGTGCCGCCAGGGTTCCTTTACCTTCCTGGCAGTTACCTATATTACTTGAAAATATATAATATGGTGGTTGTCCACCATTGCGAATATTCTAAATACCACTGAGTTGTACACTTTTAAATAGCCAATTGCATGCTATGAGTGTTTCAATTTTAAACAAATACAGATACACACACACACACAGAGAGCTTTGAGATCTCTTTATTCTTAGTTTTGAGAATCCACAATAGCGTACTTCAGCGTGGTCTTTTACTTATGCAGAGTGCTGGACACTTGATAAGGAGCCTTTGCAGCACAATGGCTCAGCTGCTAATGGAAAGATTGGTGGTTTGAACCCACCAGTCGCTTTGTGGAAAGCCTGGTGATCCGCTCCCACAAAGATTACAGCCTAGAAAACCCTATGGGGCAGTTCTACTCTGTCACACGGGGTCGCTGTGATTTGGAATGAGCTGGATGGCATCCAACAACAACAACATATGAATATGGAGTTAGAAAGCCAAAAGGGAAGAACACATGTGGCATTTCTGAAGCTGAAAGAACTGAAGAAAAAATTCAAGCCTCCAGTTGTAATATTGAAGTGTTCTATGGGGAAAATATTAAACAACACAGGAAGTAGCAATAGAAGATGGAAGGAATACACAGAGTCACTATACCAAAAAGGATTAGTCGACGTTCAACCATTTCAGGAGGTAGCATATGATCAAAAACCAATGGAACTGAAGGAAGAAGCCCGCGCTGCACTGAAGGCATTGGCAAAAAAACAAGGCTCCAGAATAACAATGGAGATGTTTCAACCAAAGGGTGCAGCGCTGGAAGTGCTCACTCTTCTACGCCAAGAAATTTTTAAAACAGCTACCTGGCCAACTGACTGGAAGAGATCCATGTTTATGCCTATTCCAAGGAAAGGTGATCCAATAGAATGCAGAAATTATCTAACAGTATCATTAATGTCACACACATGTGAAGTTTTGCTGACAATCATTCAAAAGCCACTGTAGCAGTAGATCAAGAGGGAACTGCCAGAAATTTAGGCCAAATTCAGAAGAGGACATGGAACCAGGTATATCATTGCTGATGTCAGATGGATCCTGGCTGAAAGCAGAGAATACCAGAACAAATACCTGTGTTTTATTGGGTATGCAAATGTATTCAACTGTGTGGATCATAACAAATTATGGATAACATTGGGAAGAATGGGTATTCCAGAACACTTAATTGTGCTCATGAGGAACCTGTATATAGATCAAGAGGCCAGTCATTCAGACAGAACAAGGGGATACTACTTTGTGGTTTAAAGTTAGGAAAGGTATGTGTCAGAATTGCAGGGTCAGCGGAAAAGGGGAAGGCCCTCAACAAGGCGGATTGACACAGTGGCTGCAATGATGAGCTCGAGCATAACAATGATTGTAAGGATGGCGCAGGACCAGGCAGTGTTTCATTCTGTTGTGCATAGGGTCACTATGAGTCAGAACCAACTTGACGGCACCTAACAACAACATTCAATTAGTATGCTGAGCAAATAATCCAAGATTTTGATATTGTCTGCTGTCTCTGAGACCTTCAGAAATTATGTTCTTCATTTATTGATTGTAGGTTTGATTGTTTTGTCCTGCTTTTTTGTTTTTGTTTTTTGTTATATCCGGGCAGGTGGGCTGGGCGTGTTTTGTTGCTTGCTCACCTGTGGACACAATACTTCTCACCGTCTTGTCCAGGTGGGCAGGGCTGGTCACTTAGTTATAGCGCAGTAAGGCCGGTCCAACAGGGGTGAGAGGGGATGGGTAGTCTGTGGCACAAACTGAAGCTGATGGGGTTTGGCTGGGGGAAGTGCAGGGCGGGGCTTGAGGGACCATGTCAGTGCCACTCGGGGGCATGGCACTCAGCACATGGTGCAGATAGGCAGGAGGGAAAAGATGTGGTATGTGGAGCTAAGTGAGTGGGTGGAAGAAGAGAAAGAAGAGAGAGAAACAAAATCAAAAAAAGAAAAAAATGAAGGAAAAAAGAAAATAAATAAATGAAATGACTGTGAGGTAAGATTTGGCAGGTGGGGGCAGGGCAGACCTGACTAGGACCTCCAGCACAGTGTTGAATAAGAGTGGTGATAAAGGACATCCTTGTCTGGTTCCCATTCTCAATGGGAATGCTTTCAGACTCTCTCCATTTAGGATGATGTTGGCTGTTGGCTTTGTATAAATGCTCTTTATTAAGTTGAGGAATTTTCCTTCTATTCCTCTTTTGCTGAGACTTTTTATCATGAATGGGTGTTGGACTTTGTCAAATGCCTTTTCTGCATCAGTTGATAAGATCGTGTGGTCCTTGTCTTTTGTTTTATTTATATGATGGATTACATTGATTGTTTTTCTAATGTTGAACCATCTCTGCATACCTGGTATGAAGCCCAGTTGGTCATGGTGAATTACTTTTCTGATATATTGTTGAATTCTATGGCTAGAATTTTGTTGATCTATGATTTTCTTTTTTTGTGGTGTCTTTACCTGCTTTTGGTATCAGGGTTATGCTGGCTTCATAGAACAAGTTTGGGAGTATTCCATCATTTTCTATGCTCTGACGCACCTTTAGAAGTGGTGGTGTTAACCCTTCTCTGAAAGTTTGGTAGAACTCTCCAGTGAAGCTGTCAGGGCCAGAGCTTTTTTTTGTTGTTGTTGTTGGGAGTTTTTAAATTACCTTTTCAATCTCTTCTTTTATTATAGGTTCATTTGGTTGTCCTACCTCTGTTTGTGTTAGTTTAGGTAGGTAGTGTGTTTCTAGAAATTTGTGCATTTCCTCTAGGTTTTCAAATTTGTTAGAGTACAATTTTTTATAATACTCTGTTACGATTCTTTTAATTTCAGTTGGGTCTGTTGTGATGTAGCCCATCTCATTTCTTTTTCAGGTTATTTTCTTCCTCTCCTGTTTTTCTTTCGTCATTTTGGCCAATGGCTTATCAATTTTGTTGATCTTTTCAAAGAATCAGCTTTTGGTCTTGTTAACTCTTTCAATTGTTTTTCTACTCTCTATTTCATTTAATTCAGCACTAATTTTTATTATTTGCTTTCTTCTGGTGCTTGAGAGTTGTGTGTGTGTGTGTGTGTGTTTGTGTGCATGCGTGCGCAATAGGTTAGATGCTTGTACTTATCTTCTGCCAACTGAGCACCACTTCTCGCCGGTTCTGGAGGTTTGAGCAGACTCCCCACTGCTTGGTCTCTCCCGATGTAGAAAATGCCTCCTGAGCGGCACTGGTTGCCTCACCCCTTGCACGCTAGCTGATCCAGCCTGTAAGGTGCCAGTGCCAACCAGGTCAGGTCTGGTAACTCCTTGATGCTTCTGAAGTGTCTGTCCCTCCCCCGCCACTCTGTCTGATTCCTTAACTTTGCCTTTGATGTTCAGGTCTCCTATATTGTCATATATAATTGATTCACTTGTTTTTTCAGGTCTTTGTTGCAAGAGTGACCACATGAAGCGTCTGACTACTTTACCATCTTGGGCCCGCCTCCCCAAGTGCTTTTTTTTAAATAAGGAAAGAAATGGGGACAAAAGAGAACTACTGGTAGAACAATGAGAGTGGGGCAGACGGTTGAAGTTTTGCCATTGAGCTGGAGGAAGGTGTGCAGCAGAGGGGATGGCTGAGCACCGTCCTGCACAGGAGTGGGAGTTCAGGCTGGCCCAGAGAAGAGTTAGGACATTTCAGGTTGAAGATATTAGGCAAAATCCTGGAGGAGTGAGCACTGAGCTGCTGCCTTAGAAACTGGCCAGTGTCCTGGGGAAGCACAGGCTGGCCCAAGAGCCAGTGCCCTTTCTCTATGTCATACCTCCTGGGGGGCCTGAGCCCCCTCCCTTACCTTGCTCATTCCTATAAAGGCATGCAGGCTGCAGGAGTTCTGAACAGATCAGGGAAGGCTGCCTGGGTGAGAAGTTTGGCAGGGAAGATTGGGGGAGGCAGAGATTCAGGGAGAGCATTCTAGAACAGAGATGTGCAGGCTGGAAAGCACAAGATGTAGCCAGGAGGCAATGAGGGTACCCATGGGCTTAGAACAGATAGTATGGAGGGGGAAATTCAAGTTGAGGTTGGACAGGTGCATGAGGCTCTGTGGGGAAAGCCAAGGCTAGACAAGAGTCTGAACAGGAAGCGTGGGGGTCCCAGCCAGGCCACCCCAGTCGCAGGTCTGCTCCTCTCGTACAAGGGGGCCCAAGGGTCCCAGAAAGAGGGGAGAGAGCCCAAGACCTGTGGTGAAGACCTGGCTGTCAAGGATGGGGCTCAGTGTCCTGTGCTTCTCATCAGTTCTCAGGAAGGTAGGCTCCACCTGTTTCTTTGGTGTCAAAGGGGACAGAACTGCTTCCTCCCGTTGGCAAGTGCTGTGCACAGTGCACCATGTGTTTTTGAGGGATGGTGGCTGGGCTGGAGTGTGAGGGGATACACTGTGCACAGCCTGGCTTAGGAGGGTCCTCAGGGGTGGAGGAGGAGGAAGGGGAAGGACAGGGGACTATAAAATCACCAGCCCTCAAGGCCAGTGGCAGCCCATTTTTCAGAAGGGAGTGTGGCAGAAGCAGGGCCACCTTTGTGGGCTAGGTGGAGTGGTGATGGGGCTGGGTGGGCAGGGCCAGCTGTTGGGAGGGAGGGTGGATCACCACAGAAGCCCCATGGGAAAGGGTGATCCAGAGTCCCACCAGGGGACAGGTGCTGGGCATGCAAGTGCCCACTAAACCCCATTGAATAAATAAGTGGCAGGAATGGGCGGGTAGGGATTTCCAACCCAGGACCAGTCAAAGAGAGCCCCTTCTGGAGTTTGTCCTGACCCAGGCCCCATGTCCTCATCCTACCACTCTCCTTGGGGGAGGCAGCCTGGCCCCACCCGCCCCTACCTCCTGACACATCTGTCCCCCTCTGTCCCATCTCTCTTGGGGATGTATCTCTAGCCTTCTCTCTTAAGCTCCATTCTGGAATTTTCACACTTACTAATGAAGATCAAAGACCACAGCCTTCAGTATGGATTGCACCTCAACATAAAGAAACCAAAAATCTTCACAACTGGATCAATAAGCAACATCATAATAAAAGGAGAAAATATTGAAGTGGTCAAGGATTTCATTTTACTTGGATCCACAATCAACAGCCATGGAAGCAGCAGTCAAGAAATCAAATGAAACAACCTAAGTGCTCCTCAACAGATGAATGGATTAACAAACTATGGTACGTACACACAATGGAATAGTACACAAGGATAAAGAATAATGACAAATATATGGAACATCTCGTGACGTGAATGAATTTGGAGGACATTATGCTGAGGGAAATAAGTCAGTCACAAAAGGACAAATACTATACGAGACCACTACTATAAAGTAACAACTAAGGCTTACATACACAGGAAAAAAAAAGAAAAAAACATTCTTTGATGGTTACCAGGGAAGGGAGGGGGAGGGAAGGAAAATTATGAAGTAAATAGAAGACGTGAGTTAATATTGGCGAAGGGAAAGGCAGTGCATAACATGGGAAAAGTCAACCCATCATGACCAAGGCAAGAGAGGACACTGAGGGGGACACAGGAATAAAGGACAACAAATTTTTTTTTATGATAGCTACTATAGCATAGGAAATCCTGCAACAATAGTACTAACAAACAGTCATTTATAAATGGATACATAGATAAATATGCCAAGAGGTGTGGGAGGATGAAGGAGAACACACCCACTGGCAAAAATAGGTTTGGCGGTGGACATTTCTACATACATGACTGTAGGTATGGCTCATACAGGGCACACAAGGGATATAGTCAGGAAAACCTCTTAGACGTAACCAAACAACTCGTGGAATGAAGTTCCTAGGCTAGAATACAAAGGACCATAGATTCAGGGGACGCCCATATCAATTGGCGCAACATAGTCATAAAGGCAATGTTTTGCATCGTACTTTGGTGAGTAGCGTCTGTGGTCTTAAAAGCTTATGAACAGCCATCAAAGATACAATTTTTGGTATCTTCCCATCCGGAGTGAGGGGGAATGAAGGAGACCAAAGACTCAAGGAAGCAATTAGTCCAAAGAACTAATGGACCATAAGAACCACAGCCTGTGTGACCCTGAGACCAAAAGAAGTAGATGGTGCCCAGCTACCACTACCAACTGTTCTGACTGGAATCACAAAAAGGGGTCCTGAACAGACCAGGAGAAAATCATAGGACAAAAATTCAAATTCACAAAAAAGACCAGGCTTCCTAGTCTGACCAAGACTGGAGGAACCCCTGAGACTCTGGCCTTAAGACACCCTTCTGACCTGTAAATAAAGCCATTCCCGGATACTACCTCACAGCCAAACAATAGACAGGCACATAAAATAAACAATAATACCCAAGAGGAACATATTCCTTAGAACAATCAATTATATGAGATCAAAAGGGCATTATCTGCCCAAAAGCAGCGATCAGAAGGCAGAATGGGGTAGAAAACTAGGCCGAATGAAAATGGGAAAACCAGGGTGTAAGTGGGGAGAATGCTGACAAATAGTGGGTAATGAAACCAAGGTCATGAAACACTTTATGTACAAACTATTGAAAGGCAAACAAATTAGTTCTGTAAACTTTCACCTAAAGCACGATTAAAAAAAAGAAAGAAATCAAACAATGCATGGCCTTGGGCAAATTCTGCTGTGAAAGACATTCAAAGTGTCAAAAAGCAAAGGTGGATGGAGGCGGGGCCAAGATGGCGGACTAGGTAGATGCTACCTCGGATCCCTCTTGCAACAAAGACTCAGAAAAACAAGTGAGTCGATCACATATGTAACAATCTACAAACCCTGAACAAAAAACACAGATTTAGAGACGGAAAACGAACAAATACGGGGAAGCAGCGATTGTTTTCGGAGCCTGGAGCCAGCGTCCCAGTCAGCGGATTTTCTGGAAAAACTAGTTTCCCAGTGATGGCTCAGAGACAGCAGTCCATATCAAACCACTTAAAGAAGCAGACCATGACAGCTTCCACAAACCCCCAAACAAAAGAATTAAAATCTTTCCCAAATGAAGATACAATCCTGGAATTATCAGATACAGAATATAAAAAACTAATTACAGAATGCTTCAAGACATCAGAAACGAAATAAGGCAAACTACAGAAAAAGCCAAGGAACACACTGATAAAACAGTAGAAGAACTCAAAAAGATTATTCAAGAACATAGTGGAAAAATTAATAAGTTGCAAGAATCCATAGAGAGACAGCATGTAGAAATCCAAAAGATTAACAATAAAATTACAGAATTAGACAATGCAATAGGAAGTCAGAGGAGCAGACTCGAGCAATTAGAATGCAGACTGGGACATCTGGAGGACCAGGGAATTAACACCAACATAGCTCAAAAAAAATCAGATAAAAGAATTTAAAAAAATGAAGAAACCCTAAGAATTATGTGGAACTCTATCAAGGAGGATAACTTGCGTGTGATTGGAGTCCCAGAACAGGGAGGGAGGACAGAAAACACAGAGAAAATAGTTGAAGATCTCCTGACAGAAAACTTCCCGGACATCATGAAAGACGAAAGGATATCTATCCAAGATGCTCATCGAACCCCATTTAAGATTGATCCAAAAAGAAAAACACCAAGACATATTACCATCAAACTCACCAAAACCAAAGATAAAGAGAAAAATTTAAAAGCAGCCAGGGAGAAAAGAAAGGTTTCCTTCAAGGGAGAATCAATAAGAATAAGTTCAGACTACTCAGCAGAAACCATGCAGGCAAGAAGGAAATGGGACAACATATACAGAGCACTGAAGGAGAAAAACTGCCAGCCAAGGATCATATATCCAGCAAAACTCTCTCTGAAATATGAAGGCGAAATTAAGATATTTACAGATAAACATAAGTTTAGAGAATTTGCAAAAACCAAACCAAAGCTACAAGAAATACTAAAGGATATTGTTTGGTCAGAAAACCAATAACATCAGATACCAGCACAACACAAGGTCACAAAACAGAACATCCTGATATCAACTCAAACAGGGAAATCACAAAAACAAATTAAGATTAATTAAAAAAAATGCTCATAACAGGGAATCACTGAAGTCAATACGTAAAAGATCACAATAATCAAAAAGAGGGACTAAATACAGGAGGCACAGAACTGCCATATGGAGAGTGATACAAGGCGATATAGAACAATACAAGTTAGGTTTTTACTTAGAAAAATAGGGGTAAATAATAAGGTAACCACAAAGAGGTATAACAACTCCATAACTCAAGATAAAAGCCAAGAAAAACGTAACGACTCAACAAACATAAAGTCAAACACTATGAAAATGAGGATCTCACAATTTACTAAGAAAAACGTCTCAGCACAAAAAAGTATGTGGAAAAATGAAATTGTCAAGAACACACATAAAAAGGCATCAAAATGACAACACTAAACACTTATTTATCTATAATTACGCTGAATGTAAATGGACTAAATGCACCAATAAAGAGACAGAGCGTCTCGGACTGGATAAAGAAACACGATCCGTCTATATGCTGCTTACAAGAGACACACCTTAGACTTAGAGACACAAACTAAAACTCAAAGGATGGAAAAAAATATATCAAGCAAACAATAAGCAAAAAAGAAGAGGAGTAGCAATATTCATTTCTGACAAAATAGACTTTAGACTTAAATCCACCACAAAGGATAAAGAAGGACACTACATAATGATAAAAGGGACAATTGATCAGGAAGACATAACCATATTAAATATTTATGCACCCAATGACAGGGCTGCAAGATACATAAATCAAACTTTAACAGAACTGAAAAGTGAGATAGACACCTCCACAATTATAGTAGGAGACTTCAACACACCACTTTCGGAGAAGGACAGGACATCCAGCAAGAAGCTCAATAGAGACACGGAAGACCTAATTACAACAATCAACCAACTTGACCTCATTGACTTATACAGAACTCTCCACCCAACTGCTGCAAAGTATACTTTTTTTTCTAGTGCACATGGAACATTCTCTAGAATAGACCACATATTAGGTCATAAAACAAACCTTTGCAGAATCCAAAGCATCGAAATATTACAAAGCATCTTCTCAGACCATAAGGCCATAAAAGTGGAAATCAATAACAGAAAAACTAGGGAAAAGAAATCAAATACTTGGAAACTGAACAATACCCTGCTGAAAAAAGACTGGGTTATAGAAGACATCAAGGAGTGAATAAGGAAATTCATAGAATGCAATGAGAATGAAAATACTTCCTATCAAAACCTCTGGGACACAGCAAAAGCAGTGCTCAGAGGTCAATTTATATCGATAAATGCACACATACAAAAAGAAGAAAGAGCCAAAATCAGAGAACTGTCCCTACAACTTGAACAAATAGAAAGTGAGCAACAAAAGAATCCATCAGGCACCAGAAGAAAACAAATAATAAAAATTAGAGCTGAACTAAATGAATTGAGAACAGAAAAACAATTGAAAGAATTAACAAAGCCAAAAGCTGGTTCTTTGAAAAAATTAACAAAATTGATAAACCATTGGCTAGACTGACTAAAGAAATACAGGAAAGGAAACAAATAACCCGAAAAAGAAACGAGAAGGACCACATCACAACAGAACCAACTGAAATTAAAAGAATCATATCAGATTATTACAAAAAATTGCACTCTAACAAATTTGAAAACCTAGAAGAAATGGATGAATTCCTGGAAAAACACTACCTACCTAAACTAACACAATCAGAAGTAGAACAACTAAATAGACCCATAACAAAAAAAGAGATTGAAAAGGTAATCAAAAAACTCCCAAAAACAAAAAGCCCTGGCCCGGACAGCTTCACTGCAGAGTTCTACCAAACCTTCAGAGAAGAGTTAACACCACTACTACTAAAGGTATTCCAAAGCATAGAAAATGACGGAATACTACCCAACTCATTATATGAAGCCACCATCTCCCTGATACCAAAACCAGGTAAAGACATTACAAAAAAAGAAAATTACAGACTTTATCCCTCAGGAACATAGATGCAAAAATCCTCAACAAAATTCTAGCCAATAGAATTCAACAACATATCAAAAAAATAATTCACCACGATCAAGTGGGATTTATACCAGGTACGCAAGGCTGGTTTAATATCAGAAAAACCATTAATGTAATCCACCACATTAATAAAACAAAAGACAAAAACCACATGATCTTATCAATTGATGCAGAAAAGGCATTTGACAAAGTCCAACACCCATTTATGATAAAAACTCTCACCAAAATAGGAATTGAAGGAAAATTCCTCAACATAATAAAGGGCATCTATGCAAAGCCAACAGCCAATATCACTCTAAATGGAGAGAGTCTGAAAGCATTTCCCTTGAGAACGGGAACCAGACAAGGATGCCCTTTATCACCGCTCTTATTCAACATCGTGCTGGAGGTCCTAGCCAGAGCAATTAGGCTAGACAAAGAAATAAAGGGCATCCGGATTGGCAAGGAGGAAGTAAAATTATCTCTATTTGCAGATGACATGATCTTATACACAGAAAACCCTAAGGAATCCTCCAGAAAACTACTGAAACTAATAGAAGAGTTTGGCAGAGTCTCAGGTTATAAGATAAACATACAAAAATCACTTGGATTCCTCTACATCAACAAAAAGAACATCGAAGAGGAAATCACCAAGTCAATACCATTCACAGTAGCCCCCAAGAAGATAAGATACTTAGGAATAAATCTTACCGAGGATGTAAAAGACCTATACAAGGAAAACTACAAAGCTCTACTACAAGAAATTCAAAAGGACATACTTAAGTGGAAAAACATACCTTGCTCATGGATAGGAAGACTTAACATAGTAAAAATGTCTATTCTACCAGAAGCCATCTATACATACAATGCACTTCCGATCCAAATTCCAATGTCATTTTTTAAGGTGATAAAGAAACAAATCACCAACTTCATATGGAAGGGAAAGAAGCCCCGGATAAGTAAAGCATTACTGAAAAAGAAGAAGAAAGTGGGAGGCCTCACTGTTTCTGATTTCAGAAGCTATTACACAGCCACAGTAGTCAAAACAGCCTGGTACTGGTACAACAACAGGCACATAGACCAGTGGAACGGAATTGAGAACCCACATATAAATCCATCCACGTATGAGCAGCTGATATTTGACAAAGGACCAGTGTCAGTTAATTGGGGAAAAGATAGTCTTTTTAACAAATGGTGCTGGCATAACTGGATATCCATTTGCAAAAAAATGAAATAGGACCCATACCTCACACCATGCACAAAAACTAACTCCAAGTGGATCAAAGACCTAAACATAAAGACTAAAACGATAAGGATCATGGAAGAAAAAATAGGGACAAGATTAGGAGCCCTAATACAAGGCATAAACAGAATACAAAACATTACCAAAAATGACGAAGAGAAACCAGATAACTGGGAGCTCCTAAAAATCAAACACCTATGCTCATCTAAAGACTTCACCAAAAGAGTAAAAAGACCACCTGCAGACTGGGAAAGAATTTTCAGCTGTGACATCTCCGACCAGCGCCTGATCTCTAAAATCTTCATGATTCTGTCAAAACTCAACCACAAAAAGACAAACAACCCAATCAAGAAGTGAGCAAAGGATATGAACACACACTTCACTAAAGAAGATATTCAGGCAGCTAACAGATATATGAGAAAATGCTCTTGATCATTAGCCATTAGAGAAATGCAGATTAAAACTACGATGAGATTCCATCTCACTCCAACAAGGCTGGCATTAATCCAAAAAACACAAAATAATAAATGTTGGAGAGGCTGAGGAGAGATTGGAATGCTTATACACTGCTGGTGGGAATGTAAAATGGTACAACCACTTTGGAAATCTATCTGGCGTTATCTTAAACAGTTAGAAATAGAACTACCATACAATCCAGAAATCCCACTCCTCGGAATATACCCTAGAGAAACAAGAGCCTTCACACAAACAGATATATGCACACCCATGTTTATTGCAGCACTGTTTACAATAGCAAAAAGCTGGAAGCAACCAAGGTGTCCATCCACGGATGAATGGGTAAATAAATTGTGGTATATTCACACAATGGAATACTACACACGGATAAAGAACAGTGACGAATCTGTCAAACATTTCATAACATGGAGGAACCTGGAAGGCATTATGCTGAGCAAAATCAGTCAGAGGCAAAAGGACAAATATTGTATAAGACCACTATTATAAGATCTTGAGAAATAATATAAACTGAGAAGAACACATACTTTCGTGGTTACAAGGCGGGGAGGGAGGGAGGGAGGGAGAGGGTTTTTTACTGATTAATTAGCTGAAAAGAACTGCTTTAGGTGAAGGGAAGGACAACACTCAATACATGGAAGGTCAGCTCGACTGGACTGGACCAAAAGCAAAGAAGTTTCCAGGATAAACTGAATACTTCAAAGGTCAGCGGAGCAAGGGCGGGGGTTTGGGAACCATGGTTTAAGGGGACTTCTAAGTCAATTGGCAAAATAATTCTATTATGAAAACATTCTGCATCCCACTTTGAACTGTGGCGTCTGGGGTCTTAAAAACTAACAAGCGGCCATTTAAGATGCATCAATTGGTCTCAACCCACCTGGATCAAAGGAGAATGAAGAACACCAAGGTCACACGACAACTAAGAGCCCAAGAGACAGAGAGGGCCACATGAACCAGAGACCTACATCATCCTGAGACCAGAAGAACTAGATGGTGCCCGGCTACAACCGATGACTGCCCTGACAGGGAGCACAACAGAGAACCCCTGAGGGAGCAGGAGATCAGTGGGATGCAGACCCCAAATTCTCATAAAAAGACCATACTTAATGGTCTGGATGTGACTAGAGGAATCCCGGCAGTCATGGTCCCCAAACCTTCTGTTGGCACAGGACAGGAACCATCCCCGAAGACAATTCATCAGACATGAAAGGGACTGGACAGTGGGTGGGAGAGAGATGCTGATGAAGAGTGAGCTAATTATATCAGGTGGACACTTGAGACTGTGTTGGCATCACCTGTCTGGAGGGGGGATGGGAGGATAGAGAGAGTTGGAGGCTGCCAAAGTTTTCACAAAAGGAGAGACTGGAAGGGCTGACTCATTAGGGGGAGAGCAAGTGGGAGTAAGGAGTAAGATGTATATTAACTTATATGTGACAGACTGACTTGATTTGTAAACGTTCACTTGAAGCTCAATAAAAGTTAATAAAAAAAAAAAAAAAGCAAAGGTGTTGCTTTGAGAACTAAGGTGTGCCTGACCCAAGCCACGATATTTTTAATTGCCACATATGAATAGGAAAGCTGGACAATGAATAAGGAAAGTGGAGGAAGAACTGATGCCTTTGAATTATGGTGTAAGCGAAGAATATTGAATATCACATGGAGTGCCAAAAGAATGAACAAATTTGTCTTGGAAGTACAGCCAGAAAGCTCTTTAGAAGCAAGGATGGCGAGACTTCATCTCATGACTTTGGACATGTTATTGAGACAGATAGGGTTAAGTGTGCTGGTGAACAAAAGAGCTGTTAAAAGATTACCATCTAGAAGTTGGGTAAATAAGAACCACACACTGTCAACATGAGATAAGGTTGAAACAATATGCTAATTACTATCTGCTTCTTAGTGTTTTTCTAGTCCCTTCCCCCTGTACAGGCTCCCACTTGCGCAGAAGAACAAAATGTGACCACTGTTTAACCTTCCGTAGCCCTCCGAGAATGGCGATGTAGTGCCAAAGATCAGTGCGCTTGCGCCATATCTCATAATAAGTGATACCAAGGGCTGCCGAGAGGACTCCATCTTGAATATCAGTGGGTTCCATCTTGGATTCGAGATGCGTGGGCAACCTAATTAACATGCACCGCCATTCTGAGAAGTACCCGCCCCTTGAAAGAAGCCCACTAAATATTCATACTCTGTTGTCTCCACCGAACCCATAGAAGCCCTAACCTTGCTTTCCTTTTTGAGTCAGTCTTTTGGAGAGGTTTAGTTCCCCACCGACTCCTTTTGCTTGACTCAAGCAAAATAAAGCTTGCTGAAGATAAAATTTGTCTTTCGCATGTATTCTTACCTGGGAAAAGACAAGGACCCTTTGTGTCGCATTGGCGTTAGGTAACATTATCAGGAGGGATCAGCGCCTGGAGAAGGACATCATGCTTGGTAAAGTAGAAATAAAAGAAAGTAAAGTAGAGGGTCAGTGAAAAAGAAGAAGACCCTCAACAAGATAGGTTGACACAGTGGCTGCAACAATGGGCTCAAGCATAACGATTGATAGGATGGTGCAGAACCGGGCAGTATTTTATTCTGTTGTACATGGAGTCAGAACCAACTCAGTGACACCTAACAACAGCAACAATACAGCAAATCACCCCTCCAGCCCCTGCATCACTGGTTCTCCCCCTCTGACTCCCCCAATTCCCCTTCTACTGCCCCTTTGAACATCTCACCTGTCCTTCCTCTCTGCTGCCCAGCAGGCCCAGCCCCATCACCTTGCAACCATCAGCTACAGCTGCCTCCAACCTGCCTCCCCACCCGTCCCTCCACCAAGCATGGCAGGAGGCTCTCTTTCCCTGCTCTCAAACCTCCCCCCAGAGCCTCCAGGCCTACTCCTCTGAGTGTAAACCCAACACTCATTCAACTTCCTCAGAAGCTGAACCTAAGCTGTCATAGATTGAATTATATCCCCCCCAAAAATATGTGTATCAACTTGATTAGGTCATGATTCCCAGTATTCTGTGGTTGTCCTCCATTTCATGACTGTAATTTTATGCTAAAGAGGATTAGGGTGGGCTCATAATACCACCCTTAGTCAGGTCACCTCCCTGATCCAATGTAAAGGGAGTTTCCCTGGGGTGTGGCCTGCACCACCTTTTATCTCTCAAGAGATAAAAGGAAAGAGAAGCAAGCAGAGAGTTGGGGACCTCATACTACCAAGAAAGCAGCACCAGGAGCAGAGCGCGTCCTTTGGACCCGGGGTCCCTGCACCTGAGAAGCTCCTTGACCAGGGGAAGATTGAGGACAAGAACCTTCCTCCAGAGCCGACAGAGACAGAAAACCTTCCCCTGGAGCCAATGCCCTGAATTTGGACTTGTAACCTACTCAACTGTGAGAAAATAAATTTCTCTTTGTTAAAGCCATCCACTTGTGGTATTCCTGTTACGGCAGCACTAGATGACCAAGACACAAGCCTACTCCTGCTCTCTGCCTTAGAGAGAAGGCACCTAAGCTGGGTCACCTCAGGCAAGTGACTTTTCCTTCTCTGAGTATGATTCCTTGCCAGAGATGGGGGCTGAATAATGCCAACCTAGGACTGGAGTCCCTGGGTGGTGCCCAAAAGGTTAGAGGTTCGAGTCCATCCACCCAGAGGTATCTCTGAAGAAAGGCCAGGTGATCCACTTCTGAAAAATCAGCCATCGAAAACCCTGTGGAACACAGTTGTACTCTGACACACGTGGGGCTGGCCATGAGTTGGAACTGACCCCATGGCAAATGGTACTGGTAATAGCTCAGTACTGGAACCAACAACAGAAATCAGGCCTTCCAAATGGTCAGAAGAGACACACGCATCCAAACAAAGGAAAACTCAGGCCACACAGAGAAAGATTTAAAGAAAAGAAGAAGCACCACATATAAAAAGGGGCAAAAAGGAACACCAAAACCATCGGACAGACCGACAAGTCTGGTACAAACCAGCCCAGCTCTGGTACAAATGCACCATAGAAGCTTCTGGAGCTGTTGAAGTAGGAGGCCGACCCCTAGGTTCTGAGAAGGATGGCTCGCCAAGATAGAGAAAGCAACCGGCGTTGAACCGTGCGTTATATTCAACCACCTGTGTGGATTTTTGATAGGAGGCTTATGTGGGATACAAACACCCAAGAATATAAGGGTGGGCTATGTCCAGAAAGATCCCCCGGGGAGCAGGGACTGGGGGGCTCACCGGGAGTGAGCTGTTCACTTCACTCCGCATCCTTGTGTTGCAGTGCGTGTATATATTAACCATCTAGAAAGAATTCAAACAAGCAAGAGGATAGCCTCCTTTGCCCAGTACTGCAGGGATCCCGCAAGAAAGGCCCCAAAGACCTGGAAGTGCTTTATAAACTGTAAAGTCCTGTGCACATGGATTTGTAGTGACTAAGAGCTGAACCCAGGAGCCAGGCTGCCTGGGTCCAAATTCTGGCTCCATCACTTATTGGCTAGCGACCTTGGCTAATTTAACTGATTGGTGCCTCAGTTTCTTCACCTATCGAATGGGGATAATAGCAAACACTCCCTACTCCAAAGGAAAGGAGCCCTGGTGGCACAGTAGTTCATTGCTCGGCTGCTAACCGAAAGGTTGGTGGTTCGAACCCACCAGCCGCTCCTTCTGCAGGAGAAAGATGTGGAGCCTGCTCTCGTAAAGGTTACAGCTGTGGAATTCCTATGTGGCAGCTCTCTGCCGCACCGGGATCTGGTTTGACTCCAGAGGACTGTGGTAGGGATTGGATGAGTTAATACCGGTAATGTGGTTGGGCCAGCACATGTGATAAGCGCGCTGTCCTTGGTTAATAGAACTGTCAGTGTTACTATTGTGATCACTATTCTTGTTATTCAAAGGCTCACGTACTTTGGACGTGTTTTCAGGAGGAACCAATCCCTTGAGAAGGACATCATGCTTGGCAAAGTACAGAGTCACCAAAAAAGAGAAAGACCTTCATCGTGATGGATTGACCCAGTGGCTACTACAGTGGGGTCCAGCGTAACAGCGATTGTGAGAGTGGCGCAGGACTGGGCAGTGTGTCTTTCTTTTGTACATAGGGTTGCTATGAGTCAGAATCAACTCGATGGCACCCAACAACAACATGCTTATCATGTGGCAGTTGTCTCATGCTTGCTCATGGACTGTGAGTCCTTTGAGGGGCGTGCCCTTGCCTCCATCTACACCTGGAGGAAGTGGGGTTCAGCATGTGTTTGTGGACCGAAGGCCTGGCCCACTGCCTGGCCTGGCCAGCTTCCCTGGCACACACCCACACTGCAGGGTCAGAGAGTGGTGGTCAGCCTGGCTGTGTGGGCGTGGCAGGTGCATGTGGCAGAGATCAGCCCAGGTGATCCAGGCCAGCGACCCAGCCTTCCCTCCAGCGGAGGAGGACATTGCCCCACTTTGCTGAATCCGTGCTTGGGCCAAGTACAGCAGAATCCTCAGCGTATTGGGGAGCCCAGGTATCTTCAGTAATGGCATGTACTCGCTGGCACTGCCCCTGGGTCCACCTCCTGGCCAGGCACAGGCCCACGGACGGGGGACTCCCAGTGAAAGCTGGGGAGGAGGTGCAGCCACAGACACACTGGGTGTATGTCATGGATTGAATTGTGTCCCCCCAAAAATCTGTCGTCTTGATTAGGTCAAGATTCCCAGTATTGTACGACTGTCCACCTACGTGTTGTAAATTCTATCACTATGAGGTAATGAGATGGATTAGTGGCAGCTGTAGTGATGAGATCTACAAGATTAGATAGTCTCTTAAGCCAATCTCTTTTGAGATATAAAAGAGAGAAGCTAGCAGAGAAACAGGGGGACCTCATACCACCAAGAAAGAAACACCAGGAGCAGAGCATGTCCTTTGGACCAGGGTTCCCGCGTGGAGAAGCTCCTAGTCCAGGGAAAGATCGTGAGAAGGACCTTCCTCCAGAGCCAACAGAGAGAAAAAGCCTTCCCCTGGAGCCGAGCCCTGAATTTGGACTTGTAGCCTACTAGACTGTGAGAGAACAAATTCTTCTTTGTTAAAGCCATCCACTTGTGGTATTTCTGTTACAGCAGCTCTAGATGACTAAGAAAGTGTGTTTCACCTCTGTGAGTGTCTTGCAGAAGCCCGGGCACAGGGACTCTGGGGCAAGGAATAGATAGTGCCCCTGCACTCCAACACACCCCACCCCCACCTGCACCCCACCACTGATCAGCAGAGAGGCTGTGAGGGTTCTGGAGTCAGTGTGCAGTTACACACACACAGACAGATGGGGTCCCCAATAGAGGTCACATGGTAGCCAAGAAAAGGGGGCCCTTGAGAAAGACCTCCCTAACAAGACTTGCCGAGGGGACTGGGATTCCAGGCTAAGTGTTGGGGAGCAGGGGGGTCTGGGACACCACCCTCACGTATCACTCGCGGCCCAGGCAGCTCGACTGTGGGCCCTGTACAGTGCAACTGGGAGCAGGGAGCTGGGGTGCTCACCCACTCTCTTTCTACTCAGCAAGGACCGACCATCCTCCACAGCTCTGTGAGGATGGAGAGGACGGCAGAGACACCTCGAGTCCCCAGTCTCAAGGCAGTGGGACCCTCACCCCACCCTCCACGCTGGCCTCCACATTAACCTAAGGAGACCAGCAGGTGCAGGCACACGATCCAATGTGTCATGCCCCAGGGTTTTGGGGGCCAACTGCTGTGGAGACAGGCTTGAGGGCTGCGTCTGCCTGTGCACTTGTGGGTATAAACACCCACAGAGAACCTCAGAAATAGTTGGAGAAATAAACCCTGTAGCTAAACTTCCTGTAAGTCGAGCAGATGGAGACTTGGGCCTCAGGGTCCAGTTTTTAATATAAGCAGCGTGGGAGAAGGATAAAACCAAATACCAGTTGCCATCGAGTTGATCGCAATGTATGTGACTGATTTCAATTCATGGCCACCCTGTGTGTACGGAGTAGAACTGCGCTGCATAGGGTTTTCATGGCTGTGAACTTTTGGAAGCAGGTCTTTCTTCCAAGGTGCCCCTGGGTGGATTCAAACCACCAATCTTGCAGTTGGTAGCCAAACACTTAAATGTTTGCACCACCCAGGGACTCTGGAAAAAGGAAAGAAGGGCACAGCTGGAGGATAGGACTGGAGCAGTAGGCAACAGAGATGATGCTGGGGCTGGGGGTAACACGACAGCAGTGGAAATGAGAAAAGAGGACAGACTGGGAAGACATTTAGGAGGGAGAAGGGGCAGAGTCAGTGACTGTGGAGACATGAGGGGTTATGGGGAAGAAGGAGTCCAGACAACACTCAGGTTTCTGGTCTGTATGACTAGGTGGACAGCAGACGATAGGCGGTGCCATTGACTGTGGACCAGGGGACAGAGCAGGTTGGGGTGAGGTGATGAATTCAGCTTCAGACGTGTTGAGTCTGAGGGGCCTGCAAAGCGTCCAGTCAAGCCCCACCTTTTACAGCTAAGGCCAGAGAGCTACTTGCCCAGCCGCCGCAGGCAGTTGGTGGCCGGTGCCTTTGTCTCCCACTCCCTCGCTACTGTTTAAAAGTTCTAATAAGGAGGACAAAGCGGTGTGGATTCTGTAAACAGTGCCCATCCCCCTCCCCTAGTCTGCTCCTCAGAGGTGGCGACTGGCCCCAGGTGAGGGTTGAGGCTGGGTGGTGCGTGCACAAGGGCTCATGACACCAATCTCTCTACTTGGGTCTGTGATTGATATTTTCCAAAATAAAAGGTTCTATCCATATATTCCCTGTGCGTGGACAAACATACTTTCATTTACGCAGCAGTATCTCAATGAAGTCGCTGCTCTGGGGTTGGACCCTGCGTTTCTTGGCCTCTTCATGTGCCCCTCTCCTGGACTCAGCAGCCACACTACCTTGAGAAACCTGGCCTGAGTTACCCAGGCCTGGTAGGGGACTCATCTCCAGTTGGGGTGCTTTCAGGGACCACAACTAACCCACTACAAAGTCCTGGGCCACCTCTCTGCACAGGGATGTTTGGGCTGAGCCTCAGAGAAATTCAGCCTGAGACCCAGACAATTGGGCAGACTTTGCTGGTCTGGGTGACTGGGTTTCTGGTCCCTGAGAACTTCCAAAGACCCAGTTCATTCTCCAATCCCCTTTATCATCATCCTGGTGCAGGTAGCCTTGGCTTGAATATCTCTGTTGATGGGGAACTTCCTGCCTGTCAAGGAACTCACTTTCCCAAGGGACAGATCTGTTGTTGGAATCTACTTCCCCACACATTCTGTTGCTGGTTCTAGCTCAGCCCTCTGAGACACCAGAACAGACTTGCTCCCTCTGCCTGGGTAGCCCTGCAGAGACACGTGCGGGACCTTAAACAGGTCCTCACACCACAGCGTCTCCAGCCCAGGTCCACATAAGTTCCCTGAGCCTGTTCCAAGTAATCATTGTTACTCTAGGATGTAGGAGCCCAGCACAGGGATCCCCCTCCCACCCACCCTAAGATAGCACAGAGCCTGACTTTCCCCTCATTCATCATGCACACTTTTGTTTTTGTTGTGAGGTGCCGTCGAGTTGGTTCTGACTCACAGCAACCCTACATACAACAGAATGAAACACTACCCAGTCCTGCCCCATCCTCACAATCGTTGTTATGCTTGAGCCCATTGTTGCAGCCACTGACCGTATTGACGGTCTTCCTCCTTTTCGCTGACTATGTTACCAAGCATGATGTCCTTCTCCAGGGACTGATCCCTCCTGATAACATGTCCAAAGTATGTGAGATGAAGTCCCACCAACCTCGCTTCCAAGGAGCATTCTGGGACAGATTTACTTGTTCTTCTGGCAGTCCATGGTATATTCTCTATTCTTCGCCAACACCACAATTCAAAGGCTTCAATTCTTCTTCAGTCTTCCTTATTCAGTCTCCAGCTTTCACATGCATATGAGGCAATTGAAAATACTATCGCTTGGGTCAGGTGCACCTTAGTTCTCAAGATGACATCTTTGCTTTTCCATACTTTAAAGAGGTCATTTGCAGCAGATTTGCCCAACGCAATACTTTGTTTGATTTCTTGACTGCTGCTTCCATGGGTGTTGATTGTGGACCCAAGTAAAATGAAATCCTTGACAACGTCAATCTTTTCTCCATTTATCATGATGTTGCTTGTTGGTCTAGGTGTGAGGATTTTTGTTTTCTTTATATTGAGGTGCAATCCATTATCTTCACCTGTAAGCACACTGGCTTCTGTTAATATGGTCTAGGATCTCGTTAGCCTTTCAATAACTCTGACCGTGCTGTTATCTTACAGGGAGTTTCCAGCCAAATAACTGCTCAGATCATTTTCATGAAGGCTTTCTTATACTCTTCCTCCTCCACCTTCTACCTGGGCCACTTTTTTTTTTTTAACTAAAGTCTAAAGCAATGCAGTCCAATAGAAATATAATGCAAGCCACATATGCTGTTTTAAATATCCTAGCCATATTAAAAAGTAAAAAGAAAGAGGTGAGATTATTTTCAATAATACATTTATTTAACCCAATATATTCAAGAACTTCTGTGCAACATGGCTCCATAGAAACACCACGCTGTCCCTCCACAGCAAAGACCTGAAAAACTAAGTAAAACAGAGACAAACGTCATTCCTGGGGTCCAAAGTGTCAAATGAAGAGATAAAGAACTCAGCCAAACACTGAATGGAATAAGAAACTGACAGAGGACAGAGAGCGAGGAGAGAGATGTGTGGAGGTCCCCTCTTAGCTAACACACCACGGATTCACCATCTTGGACTCCTGTTGGAGAATGGCAGACAGGGAGCACGGGAAAGCAGTTTCACGGAGCTCCCAGCAGGAGACAGAGCACCCAGTAACCACCCCCCATCCTCTCTCTGCTCCTCTACCTCCACGCTTCCTGGCTGAGTGCAGTGGCTTGGCTGGGCAGGAAGTGCAGCATCCATGCTACTTGGATTTGCCCCACCCACATTAGAGATCGGAGGACAGGGAGTACAGGAAAGCAGCTTCATCGTGAAGTTCTCAGCAGGAGACAGAGCACCCGGTAACGAATAACAGATGCTTTCCTAACCCTGACCCTTCCTCCCTCCCGCCTGCCTTTGGCCTCCTCTGCTTCCTGCTGGCTACAGGCCTCTTGGCCGGGAGGCAACTGCTTCACCCTGGGCAGCTTAGATTCACCTCGCCCACATTGGCCGACTCCCTGACCTGATGCTGCTTTTTTCTGTTTCTTTTCCTTTCTTCTGTGCCTTCCACCACCTCCCCCTTCTTTCTCTCAAACACCTGGCTCCCTGTGTTATCTTTGCTTCTTGAAAGGCTGTGAAGCCCTTCTTGACTGGAGAACCACTGCCCTGGCCTATAAAACCGAAGCTGGTGGGATCCCTGGGGCTTTTTTTTTTTTTCTTTGTTTAGTTTTGCTTTGTTCTGTTCTGTTTGTTTGTTTTCATTTTCTTTTCATGGCTTGGGACCCCCTTCTAGCTGGGCTGCACTGCACAGCTTAGAAACTACTCCTTCAGTCTGCACAGCCCGTGGGGGCATTTCTTTTTTTCCCTTCTGTCTTCATTTCTCAGTTCTCCTCTATACTTACCTTCTGTTCCTGTCTCCTGCATACCTGATGCTATGTGACATCAACACCCACTCTAGCCAGGCTATATTGTACAGCCTGGGAGCCACTTCCCTGGTCTTTGTGGCCGCACTGGTGCGACCCCTGGGGGCTTTTTTTTTTTTTCTCAAATTTTTATCTAGTTATTTATTTTTCTTTTTCCCCTTTTCTTTTTGTTTTCCTCTTTGCTCTTCCCCATTTCTCTGTTTCTTATCTCTCCACTCCAATGGCAAGCTTCCTTAGTACCTTTTATTTTTTCCCTTTGTTTTTTTGTTTGTTTGCTTTTGGCTCTGGTTTCCCTCTCCTCTCTCTCCTCTTTCACATACCCATATTAGCTCCACACATCACAATCTCCCCCCTTTTTCCTGCCTACCTGCACCATGCACTGAACATTACACCCCCAAGCAGCACAGGCACGGCCTACCAGAACCTGCCCGGCACTGTTTCCTGCCCAGCTCTGTCAGCTCTAGTACATGCCGCAAACAACCCATCCCGGACATTCCCCTTCAGCTGGACCTGCCCTGCTGCACCATAGCTGAATGGCTGGCCCTGCCCACTGCACAAGGAGGTGAAAAGTATCATGACTACAGATGAGCAAACAACAAAGAATGCACAGCCCACCTGCTCAAACATAACCAAATAAAACAAAAAAGCAGGATGGAACCAACAAATCTACAATCAATAAACGAAGAAAATAACTACTGAATGTCCTGAAGACAGCAGACAATATCAAAACATATTTCAAAGAAAAAGGACAGGATGGTTCTAGTAGGTATCCAGAATCAAACAGCAGATGACTTACAGTAGAAGGAAAGGCGCTAGGACTACCTGACAGGGAATCCAAATCTCAAATATTCACAGTAACCCAAAAGTTGAAGCAGAAAGCAGACAAAAATGAGGGAAAAATAGACAATAGAAAAACAATAGAAGGAATCAACAAAACAAAGAGCTGGTTCTCTGAAAGGATCAACAAAGTCGACAAACCTCTGGCCAAACTGACAAAAGAAAAACAGAGAGGATGCAAATAACCCAAATAAGAAATGAAAGGGGGACATTACAACAGATCCAACTGAAATAAAAAGGATCATAACAGCATTATGAAAACCTAGAGGAAATGAACAAATTTCTGGAAACACGCTACCTACCTGTCATGGATTGAATTATATCCCCCCCCCCCCCAAATGCATGTTTTAACTTGGTTAGGCCATGATTCCCAGTATTCTCCATTTTGTAATTGTAACTTTATGTTAAAGAGGATTAGGGAGGGATCGTAACACCCTTACCAGGTCACATCCCTCATCCAATATAAAGAGAGTTTCCCTGGGGTGTGGCCTGTACCACCTTTTATCTCTCAAGAGATAAAAGGAAAGAGAAGCAAGCAGAAAGCTGGGGACCTCATACTACCAAGAAAGCAGTGCTGGGAGCAGAGCATGTCCTTTGGACCTGAGGTTTTTGCTCTGAGATGCTCCCAGACCAAGGGAAGGCTGATGACAAGGACCTTCCTCCAGAGCCAACACAGAGAGAAAGCCTTCCCCTGGAGCTGGAGTCCTGAATTCAGACTTCTAATCCACTAGGCTGTGAGAGAATAAACTTCTCTTTGTTAAAACCATCTGCTTGTGGTATTTCTGTTACAGCAGCACTAGATGACTGAGACACTACCTGAACTAACACAAAATGATGTGGAAAATCTGAACAGACCCATAGCAAGAGAAGAGATTGAAAAGGTAATTTAAAAAAACTCCCAAGCAATACATTCAAAATATCATCATTTCGACTTGTAATCATTATAATAAGGTAGGGATGATGTATTTTATGTTCTTTTTACCTAAGTCTCCTAAACCTTTTACTCTTACCCAGAAAAAAAAAGCGAAGCCTGCTGCCGTGAAGCCAAGTGACCCTGTGCATTACAGAGTAGAACTGCCCTATTGTGTTTTCTTGGCTGTGATTTTTACAGAAACAGATCACCAGGCCTTTCTTCTGTGGCACCGCTAAGTGGTTTCAAACTGTCAGCCTTCAGGTTAGCAGCCGATTGCAAACTACTTGTGCCAACAGCCTCCTTCTCTCTTCTTACAACACATCGCCAGGCAGAGAGGAGGGGGTGCTGGGTGGCAGGAATAGTGTGAGCGGCAGCGCGGAGAGGGGGAGGATGGGAAAAGCGAGAACCCACCGGGCAGGACAGCAGGGCTGGGCGGGACGGAAGGGCTGGGGGCCAGGCTGAGCTGCCGTGGAGTCTGCTTTAGGAAAAGGTCCCTGGGTGGTGCACTCAACTACTAACCTAAAGGTTGGCAATTAGAACCCACCCAGCGGTGCCACGGGAGAAAGGCCTGGCAATCTGCTTCCGTAAAGATTACAGCCAAGAAAACCCCATGGGGCAGTTCTACTCTCTAACACATGGGGTCGCCATAAGTAGGATTCGACTTGACAGTAGTGGGTGTTGTTTTGTTTTTGGTTTGTGCTTTAGGAATTGGCTTAGTTTGTGACCATCCTCCAGAGATAGCAGGCAGTAAGGGCTGATGGAGAGTGGCCCTGGTGAGCATCAGGAGAATGGTAGCACCAGGGACAGCTGATAGGGCTGGGGACCAGTCCTGCAGGCATTGCCTCTCCACCCCCAGCCGCCTAACCTTGCAGCATTTCAGGACAGCCGCCCGAGAACCAGCAACTTGGCAGTTGGGGCCCCAGGAAGTAGCCAAGGGCAGGCTGCTTTCTGAGGTGACCCTGGGGTAGTGGGAAGGAGGTGGGCCTGTAAGTGAAGGGGATTCAGACCTGCTGGTTGTGGGGCCCTTGGCAAGCCTCCCTCCCTCTCTGAGTCCACCTGACCTGGCGCTCCTCAGGATTGGTGTGGGGTCAGCTGGTGTCAAAGCGAGCTTACCTCTTGGAAAGCCCCTGAAGACACACCCAGCACACCTGGCCCCTTGTTATCCCTCCTAGCTCCCTGACCTTCTCATTCTTGAGGACGAGAAGTTGTTAGTTGCCAACGAGTCAGCTTCTGACTCACGGCAACACAGTGCACAACGGAATGAAACGCCAGCCGGCTCTGCACCACAATCAACAATCCACAATCCACATCTGTGGAAGCAGCAGTCAAGAAATTAAACAATATATTGCATTGGGCAAACCTGTTTCAAAACACCTCTTTAAAGTGTTGAAAAGCAAAGATGTCACTTTGAGGACTAAGGTGTTCCTGACCCAAGCTGTGGTATTTTCAACTGCCTCATATGCATGGGAAAGCTGGACAATGACTAAGGAAGACAGAAGAAGAATTGACGCCTTTGAATTGCGGTGCTGGCGAAGAAGACTGAATATACCATGGACTGCCAAAGGAATGAACAAATCTGACTTGGAAGAAGTATGGCCAGAATGCTCCTTAGGCCCAAGGCCTGTTCAAGGGAAGATAGAAGAGCGTCTTGCCTGTTATTCCTGGAGTCGCACGGCCTGGGCTCACTTCCCAGTTTCCTCAACTGCTCCTGGGGTGACTCCTGGTAACCTAATTGAGGTCAAAGCCTTTGGGATCCTCCATCTGTAAACAGGGATGTGGACAGTACCTCTGGCAGGGTTATTGTGCGGATTGAAAAAGATGGCGTTTAAAAGCACTTAGCAGGAGTGCTGGCCTGTGCTATTTACATGTGATCTTTTAAAACCCCTGTCACAAATAAGTCAGTCACAAAAGAACAAATACTGTATGAGACCACTACTGTAAAACATGAGTTGTGTACAAACTCATGAGAATGTTTACACACAAAAAGAAATAATCTTTGGTGGTTACAAGGGAGGGGAGGTGTTAGGATGGAAAAACACTAAATAGGCAATAGGTAAGTGGTAACTTTGGTGAAGAGTAAGGCAGTACACAATACTGGGGAAGCCAGCGTAGCCTGTATAAGGCAAGGTCATGGAAACTCCATAGACACATCCAAACTCCCTGAGGGACCGAATTGCTGGGCTGAGGGCTGTGGGAACCATGGTCTCAGGGAACATCTAGCTCAATCGGCAAAACAGTTTATAAAGAAAATATTCTATATGCTACTGTGGTGAGTAGGGCCCGGGGTCTTAAAAGCCTGTGAGTGGCCGTCTAGGATACTCCACTGGTCTTACCTCTTTGGGAGCAAGGAATAATGAAGAAAACTAAAGTTACAAGGGAAAGATTAGCCCGAAGGACTAAAGGACCCCATCTGCCACGGCCTCTACCAGGCTGAGTACAGAACAACGAGATGGTGCCTGGCTACCACCACTGACTGCTCTGACAGGGATCACAATAGAGGGTCCCAGACTCAGAGCTGGAGGTAAATGTAGAACAAAGTTCGAACTCATAAAGAAAGACCAGACTTGCTGACCTGACAGAGACTGGAGAAACCCTGAGAGTATGGCCCCCAGATACCCTTTTAGCTCAGTAATGAAATCACTCCTGAGGTTCACCCTTCAGCCAAAGATTGGACGAGCCCATAAAACAAAACAAGACTAAAAGGGCACACCAGCCCTGGGGCAAGGACGAGAACGCAGGAGAGGACAGGAAAGCTGTTAACAGGGAACCTAAATTTGGAAGGGAAAGTGTTAACATGTTGTGGGGTTGTTAACCAATGTCATAAAACAATGTGTGCACTAACTGCCTAATGAGAAACTAGTTTGTTCTGTAAACCTTCATCTAAAGTACAATTAAAAAAAAAACAAACAAACCCCTGTTACTTAGTGTCGGGGTCCTGAGCACCAAGCTAGGGGAACTTCAGGTAAATGGGACGCAGCTCCGGCCCCAGAGGAGCTTACTAATCAGATCTTGGAGGCAGGTGCAAATAACCATTTTGGCCAGTGCTGTGACAGAGTCCGTGACCCAGTTCTGGGTACCTGGAGGCGCACCTTTGGCTGAGATCAGGGTGGCCACCAGGCTCACAGGAGTCCTGCCACCTCCCATGTTTCTGGAGAAACGGGCTTTGGGTGTGCGGTCTGGGCATAAATTCTGCACCCAGTGGGTAACCTGGCAGGTCACCTCACTGTTCTGAGTTTGTTTTTCCATCTGTAAAATGGGAATATGCCTTGTCATAGACTGAATTATGTCCTCCCAAAAATGTGTGTATTAACTTGATTAGGCCATGATTCCCAGTATTCTGTTGTTGTCCTCCATCTTGTGATTGTAACTTTATGTTAAAGAGGATTAGGGTGGGAATGTAACACCCATACCAGGTCACATCCCTGATCCAATGTAAAGGGAATTTCCCTAGGGTGTGGCCTGCACCACCTTTCATCTCTCAAGAGATGAAAGGAAAGGGAAGCTGGCAGAGAGTGGGAACCTCATACCACCAAGCAAGCATCCTTTGGACCTGAGGTTCCTGAGCTGAGACGCTCCCAGACCAAGGGAAGACAGATGGCAAGGAATCTTTCTCCAGAGCTGACAGAGAGAGAAAGCCTTCCCCTGGAGCTGATGCCCTGAATTTGGACTTGTAGCCTACTATACAGCGAGAGAATAAATTTCTCTTTGTTAAAGCCATCCACTTGTGGTATTTCTTTTATAGGAGTACTAGATGACTAAGACAGTGGGGCTTGTTGTTTTTGTTGTTGTTAGGTGCAGCTGAGAATTCATATTGTCAGGAGGGATCAGAACCTGGAGAAGGACATCATGCTTGGCAGAGTACAGGTCAGCATGCTTGGTAAAGTGCATGGTCAGTGAAAAAGAGGAAGACCCTCAACGAGGTGGATTGACACAGTGGCTGCAACAATGAGCTCAAGCATAACAATGATTGTAAGGATGGTGCAGGACCAGGAATTGTTTCGTTCTGTTGTGCATAGGGTCGCTATGAGTCGGAACCGACTCGACGGCACCTAACAACAACAACAACAGGTGCAGTTGAGCTTGTTCTGACTCACAGCGATACTACGTGCAACAAACCAAAACATTGCCTGGTCCTGTGCCATCCTCACAATCATTGTTAGGCTTCAGCCCATCATTGTAGCCACTATGCCAATCCCTCTCATTGAGGGTCTTCCTCTTTTTCACTGAGCATCCACTTAACCAAGCATGCTGTCCTTCTCCAGGGCCTGATCCCTCCTGATAACATGTCCAAAGTACTCGAGAGGAAGTCTTCCCATCCTCACTTCTAAGGAGCATTCTGGCTGTACTTCTTCCAAGACAGAGTTGTATATTTTTCTGGCAGTCTTCGCCAACACCATAATTCAATTCTTCTTAGGTTTTCCTTATTCATTGTCCAGCTTTCACATGCATATGAGGCAATTGAAAATACCATGGCTTGGGTCAGGCACACCTTAATCCTCAAAGTGACATCTTTGCTTTTTAATACTCTAAACAGGTCTTTTGCAGCAGATTTGTCCAAAGCAATATGTCATTTGGTTTCTTGACTGCTGCTTCCATGGGCATTGATTATGGATCCAAGTAAAGTGAAATCCTTGACAACTTCAAGGATTTGTGGGGGTGGGATCATGCAAATAAGGTGTATGGAACCCTAATGAGGGGGATTGGTCAGTTTTGCCATCCTGTAAGTCTTAAAATGAGCCATCCCAGAGGCAAAAATGGGGAACTTCACTACCATCAAGAAGAAGAGATGGGAGTGGAGAATGGCCTTTGGACCTGGGGTCCCCGCACTGAGAATCTCCTAGACCCAGAGACAGATAAAGACAGCTGTAACACTGGAGATGGTGCAAGACAGTGAGAAGCTGTGGCAAGCATGGCAGAGAACTGGCAGCAGCAGAACCAAGAGACCAGCAGGAGATGGTGAGCTTCCAGGGCCATGGAGCAAGAAAGCTGAGTGCCTTTGGGCAAGAGGCTTGCTAGCAGAGTGGGGTGCCTCCAGGCACCTGGCGGAACTAGGCTTAGTGACCCATAGCGTTAGAGAGCTGAGCACCTTTGGGCTGAGGCTTACTGGCAGAGTGAGTTGCCTTTGGCCACTTATTGGCAGAGCTAACCAGCTTTGTAACACTTGCCCAAGCAAGACAGAGGCTGAGGGCCAGAGACAGGTCTGCCTTCAGGAATGGCTGAGGAGCTGTCCTGACAGAAGAACTGTGCCCTGAGTCATTCTCGGTCCTGAATTGTAACCTATTACTTCCCTAATAAACCCCATAATAGTGAGTATGGCCTACGAGTTGTGTGTGGCCGTTGCAACGAATTGTTGAACCCAGCAGAGAAGTAAAGAGTGCCATGGAATGACGGCTGGTGTCCGAATTAGTAAAAAGATTGGTGGGTAGAGGCATGCTTCACCTCTACCTCGGAGGAATCAGCCTTGGGCTGATGTCCATGCTGATGATTCTCCCCCATTGTGAAGCTAGATGAAGAGGGCAGACGTTGCCACCAAGCTATTTTTACAATTTGCTTCAGAAGTAGGATTCATTGCAATGGCTCCATACTCATGGAGGCATAGGACTTTGTAAGAGAAAGAATGAAGGGGCACGGGAAGGGAAACTCAGGATTCTTAGATGGTAACTTTGGTTGTTACCTGTAATGGCTGAAATTAAATTAAGAGACGTTATGCTAAAGGGTCGCTATGAGTTGGGGTCAAATCTACTGCAAAGGGTTTGGTTTGGTTTGGTTTTATACTCTAGCTGAAGAGCAAAAAGCCGCATCTGAAGTGGCCTGGGGCAAAAGCCAGGCCAGTTAAACAGGGTGATTGACAGGGGGCCAGGATCTTCCTGTTCCACTCAGCCAGAGGCTCACGGCCATATGCATATGAATGGCAAGACAGTCAAGGTGTGGAGAAGAGCTATGAAACTGGGATGTTTTAAAAAGCGTTTTGTGTTTATCTGAATGTACTATGGATATTGAATGTGTCTCCTACCTAGTGTTGCAAAACAAACCTAAATATATGATGGGAATGAATATGGGGTATTATAGATTACAGAGAGCATGTAATTCTGCTGCCAGCCAACACTTGATTGGATACGTTAAAAGAGGAACTAGGATTTGCTTGGAAGAAACACAGGCTGTTTGTTTCAATCCAGTAACCCTGTGTACAGGGTATTGGGATTTAGGTCGGAAACCTGAACCATACCTCAAACCTTCAGAGTCAGGAAATTTGCATTTGAAGAAAGGACCTGCAGAAAAAAAATGGCTGTTCTGCATTTTGAATTTTGAGAAAGCAAGCAGTTTGCCATTGGGTGCATCCACACAGGACAAGTCAGCGCCCATCAGAAGAACCCCTTCTGGAACTGAAAGTTAAAGGGAGTGTTGTGGATTGAATTGTGTCCTGCCAAAATATCCATCAACTTGCCTAGGCCATGATTCCCAGTACTGTGTGGTTGTCCTCCATTTTGTGATTGATTTTCCTAAATGTTGTGAATCCTAAGCTCTGCCTATGGTTAATGAGGCAAAATTTAAAAAATTAAAAAAATGTTGAAGACGATTAGGGTGGAATGTAACACCTTGCTCAAGTCACATCCCTGAGCCAATGTAAAGGGAGTTTCCCTGGAGTGTGGCCTGCACTACCTTTTATATTACAAGAGATAAAAGGAAAGGGAAGAGAGCAGAGAGTTGGGAAACTCATACTACTGAGAAAGCAGAGCCGGGAGCAGAGCACGTCCTTTGGACCTGGGGTTCCTGCACAGAGAAGCTCCTAGTCCAGGAGAAGATTGACAACAAGGACCTTCCTCCAGAGCCAACAGAGAGAGAAAGCCTTCCCCTGGAGATGATACCCTGAATTTGGACTTCTAGCCTACCAGACTGTGAGAGGATAAATTTCTCTTTGTTAAAGCCATCCACTTGTGGTGTTTCTGTTATAGAGGCCCTAGATGACTAAGACAGGGAGCCAGCGAGTAGACAGCCTGGTATGCTCACCTGAGGTGACCACCTGAGGCCATGAGATAAGTGGAAGTGGGAGCAGTGCAACAATGAAGACATGGGCTGAGTTTGAACATGTTCCATTGTTGCCCACTGACCCAGTCTATGGGGTCTAGGATGAGAGAGAGAGAAAAGAGCTGGCTGGTCTGAAGTGCTGGGAGGCGTGTGAATTTCTGAGCCTACTGGCGGTGCCTGCAGACTTAGCCCATGGGGGCTAGTAATGAGAAAGAGAGAGAGGAGTTGGCTGACTGAAGTGAAGGGAGGTGTGAGGACTGAGTCTATGGCTGGTGGCCATTGACCTTGCCCAAGGGGGCTAGGGATGAGCTGATCAGAACCCAACTGAATGAAAATAAAGAGAGAGAAAGAGAGATGTTTGACACTGTGACCTGGTGTAGGTTGCTGAAATTTGTTGGCTTGCCCTGGAATGGACTTTGTTTATGGATGCAGATGCTCAAAGTTCCAACTGGAATACCAGATTCTTCAGATCAAGGAACATGCTTGTCTCCTCAGAGTACTGGTATTATAAAAAAAAAAAAAATTTGGCACAGGCAATTTAAACATTGGCTATCTAAATGGGGGGAGGATACAGACATGAAGTGGCTCGCTTACACACTTTCATGAGAGTGCCTACATTAAATGAGGAGACAAGGGAGGATCCCCACTGAATAGATTCCTCTATTCCTGATGGGTCTGGGGAAGGAAGGTGGGGAAAGATGTTTATAGGAGTATATGATTCAGTTGTGACTATTGATTGTTAACAGCGTTAATTGTGATTGTAAAAGCTAATTGTAGAAGCTCTAACTGTGAAATAGCGGGCTAAGGGGGAGGCACTGCTGGGCTCCAGTACAGAGGCCAAACAAAAGTCCCTTAAAGGTTTTGCTATGCTGATACCTTGTGAGGCTGAGAGAAAGGAAAAAATTTTTTCAGTTAAAAATTTTTCAGAGGCCAGAAAGGGTGAAGACGAGACAAACTGCTGGAGAGCTTGACCAGATCATATGGATACCAGCAGCGGAGCTGAATGGCTGGTACCTGAGTAACCTCACCCTGAGGACTCTTAGCCCTATGGAAGGACTAACTGTTAGTGACTGCTTTGGATTGGTAAAATGATTGGGAGGGGGAAGTTATCCTCCAAGTATAAAAGAACCATGGCTAGGAAAGCCAGGCGGTGGCCTGCTATGTGATGGATCACTTTTATATGGCCTTTCTTGCCATGGTCTTATTAAAAAAAAAAAAAAAAAAACCCACTGCCATCGAGTCAATTCTGACTCGTAGCGACCCTATAGGACAGAGTAGAACCGCCCCATAGAGTTTCCAAGGAACGCCTGGCAGATTTGAACTGCCAACCTCTACTCCCACCAAGTGACTGGGTGGGGCTATGCAAATAAGCTGCAGGGGCTGAGGAACCCAAGACCCACAGGTCAGATGGCAGGCTGCTGGCTTATGGCTGCAAGGGCTGATGTATCCAAGGTCAGCAGATGAGATGACAGGGTGCTGACCCAAGTCCCAAGAACTGGAGGTCAGATGCTGACCAGCTGAATGCATGATAAAAACAGAGCAAAAGCCAGATTCACCAGAAAATTCACATACATTGGATGCAGACTACAGCCCCAAGGAAACTCCCTTTCAACTGATTGGCTACTCACAGCAGATCTCATCATGGAGGTGATTACATTATATCTCATCATGGAGATGATCACATCATTACATGACTGCCAAACTACAACACAATTGCCAAATCACTGAGTCACGGCCCAGCCAAGGAGATACACAACCTCAATGATCACGCCTTCAAAAAATAAAATACCCCATTGCCCTTTCCTAGGTTTGGGATTCAGACAGTGTTGAATGGGCCACAGAGGCATTTGCTACCATCCACCACCTGCTGGCATTTATAACCCAACTCTCTTGAGTCCTCTCCCTTTGGGGCTCATTCTTCTCTCATTTAATCCTCATAACAACCCTGGGAGGTCAGGTGCTCAAAAGATCTACACTTTACACTGGGGCACAAACAGGTGAAGTAACTTGCCCAAGGTCACACAGCTAGAAAGTAGCCGTGCCACGGATTGAACCCAGGTCATCTGGCTCCAGGGGTCCCTGGGTGATGCAAATGGTTGATCACCTGCAAATGACTGGTTGATCACTTGTCTACTAACCAAAAGCCTGGGAGTTTGATTCCATCCAGAGATGCCTTGAAAGAAGGCCTGGCAATCTAGATCTGAAAGGTCAAAGCCATTGAAAACCCTACGGAGTGACGAAGTCAACATGTCGAAGTAGACAGATACTTCCGGTGAGCCCTCTTACCAACAAAGACCCCCCAAAAACAAGGGAAACGAGTATATTTATGACAAGCTAGGAGCCCTGAGCATCAAAGGCAAGCTTAGAAAACAAACTGAGGGGCAGGGGGAAGAAGAGACGGTTCAGGAGCAGAGAGGTGTTACCGGACCTGAATCGCAAGGAGCCCTCAGGTGCCATTCTGAGAGTGGCAGTGGCGGGCTGATACTAGCGTTTGGCCGCAGTTTCCTCAGGGAGAAGCAGCCAGCCACACAGCCTACTCACACCTCTGGAACCAGAGAAGAACAGTGCTCTCGGCAAAAGCTAAATACTTGAGTATATTTTACCGTGCCTCCCCCCCCCACCCCCGCTCCCAAGCTGGCTTCAGCCGCTGACTTCCCTGGGCCTGAGACAGGCCTGGTTGAGTGCCTAGAGCCATCCTCCCAGCCTTGGTGAAGGAAAAAAATTGCAGCTGGGGGAAAAGATAATTTGCCAGCTCCACTAGCCAGGGGAGCTCAGGACAGAAGTGGCTCCTGCCAGGCATAAATGGTCTGTGCACTTTGAGTACCTATTCCCTCTGCATGGACCTGTGTGGGCCTATTTCAGGAGAATAGGCCCTGTCTGCAGACTCCAACTGTTTCAGCTGTGCAGTGGAGAGGAGGGTGTTTGATCTTCAACATTGCTTTGCCTATTAAGCAAGGTCCTCACCTACCCACATCAGGGGCCTAAGGACTGGTAGCTCCACTCAGGTCACACAGCAACCCATCACAGGGGTCCAAGGATAACTGAAACCTCCCAGTCCTTACAACCAAAAACATTGGTTGCCCATGTTCCACCTCCAGAACAAACCCACCTGCACACTCTAGGGATCAGGGACACAGTTTCCTCAGAGACACATGGGGGACAATTCTCAGCCGCCTGCCTTCTTCACAGTGTGACCCCCTGCTGCAATCAGATACCAGTACATACACCAATCACGCCTGCCCCTCTAAGACTGTAGGACAGAGCCTGCACCACACACTTGATGATCAGCTACCTGGACACCTGAGCTGAATTCATACAAGAAAACTGAATGGACTCCTAGACTGATACACCTGATAACAGCTCTAGCCATCTGGGGACAGGACGTCAGAGCTCCAAAGGTGAAAATAATCAAGCTAGCTCACTCAAGCAGCCCATTTGGGCATATCAAAACAAAAAAAGCAAGAAGCTACGACACAGTAAGCAAACAAAGTAAACTAATACAATAACTTATAGATGGCTAGGAGACAACAGTCAATATCAAGTCACATAAAGAAACAGACTATGATTGCCTCAACAAGCTCTCAAAACAAAGAATCAAGGGATATTCTAGATGAAAGTGCATTCCTGGAATTACCAGAGGCAGACTACAAAAGATTAATATACAGAACCCTTCAAGAAATCAGGAAGGAAATGAGGCAATACACAGAATAAGCCAAGAAACACAGATAAAGCAATTGAAGAAATTAAAAAGATTATTCAGGAACATAATGAAAAATTTAATAAGCTGGAAAAATCCATAGACAGACAGCAATCAGAAATTCAGAAGATTAACTATAAAATTACAGAAGTAGACAACTCAATAGAAAGTCACAGGAGCAGAATTGAGCAGGTGGAAGGCAGAATTTCTGAACTTGAAGATAAATCACTTGGCACTAATATACTTGTAGAAAAATCAGATAAAAGAATTTAAAAAAATGAAGAAACCTTAAAAATCATGTGGGATTCTATCAAGAGAAATAACCTACAAGTGATTGGAGTACCATAACAGGGAGGGATAACAGAAAATTCAGAGAGAATTGTTGAAGATTTGTTGGCAGAAAACTTCCCTGATATCGTGAAAGATGAGAAGATATCTATCCAAGATGCTCACCAAACTCCACATAAGGCAGATGTTAAAAGAAAGTCACCAAGACATATTATAATCAAACTTGCCAAAACCAAAGATAAAGAGAGAATTTTAAGAGCAGCTAGGGATAAACAAAAAGTCACCTATAAAGGAGAGCCAATAAGAATAAGCTCAGACTACTCGGCAGAAACCATGAAGGCAAGAAGGCAATGGGATGACTTATTTAAAAAATTGAAGGAAAAAAATTGCCAGCCAAGAATCATATATCCAGCAAAACTGATTCTTAAATATGAAGGTGAAATTAGGACATTTCCAGATAAACAGAAGTTTAGGGAATTCATAAAAACTAAACCAAAACTACAAGAAATACTGAAGGGAGTTATTTGGTTAGAAAATCAATAATATCAGCTATCAGTCCAAGACTAGAACACTGGGCGGAGCAATCAGAAGTCAACCCAGACAGGGAAATAAAAAAAACAAAGCAAGATTAAAAAAAAAAAAAAAAAAAACCCTCAAAACAGGGTAATAGCCATGCTATTATGTACAAGAAGACAACATTAAAACAATAAAGAGGGACTAAGAAATGTAGCCATAGACCTTCTATATGGAGAGGAAGACAAGGTGATACAAAGAAATAAAAGTCAGGTTTAAATTTAGAAAAATAGAGTGAATAATAAGGTAACCACAAAGGAGACAAACTATCCTACACGTCAAAATAAAATACAAGAAAAAAATAGAGACTCAGCAGAAACGAAATCAACAACAATGAATATGAGGAAAGGACAATATATAATCTACTCAGCACATAAAATTAAGTGGGAAAAAGAACTGTCAACAAGACACAAAAAAAGACATCAAAATGATGGCACAAAATTCATACTTAGCCATAATTACGCTGAATGTAAATGGACTAAATGCACCAATAAAGAGACAGAAAGTGTCAGAATGGATTAAAAAACAAGATCTGTCTATATGCTGCCTACAAGAGACACATCTTAGACTTAGAGATACAAAGAAACTAAAACTCGATGGATGGAAAAAAGTATATCAAGCAAACAACAATCAAAAAAGAGCAGGAGTGGCAATATTAATTTCTGACAAAACAGACTTTAAAGTTGAATCCATCGTAAAGGATAAGGAAGGATACTATATAATGATTGAGGGGACAATATACCAAGAAGATATAACCATATTAAATATTTATGCACCCAATGACAGGGCTACAAGATACATAAAACAAACTCTATCAACATTGAAAAGTGAGATGAGATAGACGACTCCACAATAATAGTAGGAGACTTCAACACACCACTTTCAGTGGAGGACAGGACATCCAGAAAGGAGCTCAATAAAGACACAGAATATTTAAATTCCACAATCAACCAACTTGAACTCATAGACGTGTAAAGAACACTCTACCCAACAGCAACCAAGTATACTTTCTTTTCTAGTGCACATAAAACACTCTCTAGAATAAACAGCATATTAGGTCATAGAGCAAGCCTTAGCAGAATCTAAAACACTAAAATATTACAAAGCATCTTCTCTGATCATAAGGCCATAAAAGTGGAAATGAATAACAGAAAAAGTAGGGAAAAGAAATCGAACACTTGGAAACAGAGCAATACCGTGCTCAAAAAAGACTGGATTATAGAAGACATTAAGGATGGAATAAAGAAATTCATAGAATCCAATGAGAATGAAAACACTTCCTATCAGAACCTTTGGGACACAGCAAAAGCAGTGCTCAGAGGTCAGTTTATATCAACAAATGCACACATACAAAAAGAAAAAAGGGCTAAAATCAAAGAATTATCCCTACAACTTGAACAAATAGAAAGAGAGCAACAAAAGAAACCCTCAGGCACCAAAAGAAAACAAATAATAAAAATTAGAGCAGGACTAAATGAAATAGAATACAGAAAAGCAATTGAAAGAATTTACAAGACCGAAAGTTGGTTCTTTGAAAAAATCAACAAAGTTGATAGACCATTGGCCAAACCAACAAAAGAAAAACAGGAAAGGAAGCAAATAACTCGAATAAGAAATGAGATGGGCCATATTACAACAGACCCAACTGAAATTAAAAGAATCATATCAGATTACTATGAAAAATTGTACTCTAACAAATTTGAAAACCAAGAAGAAATGGATGAATTCCTACAAACACTCTACTTACCTAAACTACCACAAACGGAGGTTATTGTTGTTAGGTGCCATTGAGTCCGTTCCGACTCATAGCAACCCTGTGCACAACGGAACGAAACATTCCCCGGTCCTGAGCCATCCCTACAATCGTTGCTGTGCTTGAGCTCATTGTTGCAGCCACTGTGTCAATCTACCTCATTGAGGATTTTCCTCTTTTCCGCTGACCCTCTACTCTGCCAAATATGATGTTCTTCTCCAGGGACTGATCCCTCCTGACAACATGTCCCAAGTATGTAAGATGCAGTCTCACCATCCTTGCTTCTAAGGAGCATTCTGGTTGTACTTCTTCTAAAACAGATTTGTGTGTTCCTCTGGCAGTCCATGATATATTCAATATTCTTCCCCAACACCACAATTCAAAGGTGTCAATTCTTCTTCGGTCTTCCTTATTCATTGTCCAGCTTTCACATGCATATGATGTGATTGAAAATACCATGGCTTGGGTCAGGCGCACCTTAGAGTCTTCAAGGTGACATCATTGTTCTTCAACACTTTGAAGACGTCCTTTGCAGAAGGTTTACCCAATGCAATGCATCTTTTGATTTATTGACTGCTGCTTCCATGGCTGTGGATTGTGGATCCAAGTAAAATGTAATCCTTAAGAACTTCAATCTTTTCTCTGTTTATCATGATGTTGCACGTTGGTCCAGTTGTTAGGATTTTTGTTTTCTTTATGTTGAGGTGCAATCCATACTGAAGTCTGTGGTTTTGGTCTTCATCAGTAAGTGCTTCAAGTCTTCTTCGCTTTTAGCAAGCAAGGTTGTGTCATCTGCATAACGCAGGTTGTTAATGAGTCTTCCTCCAGTCCTGATGCCCCACTCTTCTTCATATAGTCCAGCTTCTTGGATTATTTGCTCAGCATACACCTTTCCTGACTTTAAATCAATCAGCATCCCCTTGTTCTGGCTGAACAACTGCCTCTTGATCTATGTAAAGATTCCACATGAGCACAATTAAGTGTTCTGGAATTCCCATTCTTCGCAGTGTTATCCCTAATTTGTTATGATCCACACAGTCAAAAGCCTTTGCATAGTCAATAAAACACAGGTAAACACCTTTCTGGTATTCTCTGCTTTCAGCCGGGATCCATCTGACATCAACAATGATATCCCTGGTTCCACCTCCTCTTCTGAATCCGGCCTGAATTTCTGGCAGTTACCTGTTGATATACTGCTGCAGCTGTCTTTGAATGACCTTCAGCAAAATTTTGCTTGTGTGTGATATTAATGATATTGTTCTATAATTTCCACATTCAGTTGGATCACCTTTCTTGGGAATAGGCATAAATATGGATCTCTTGCATTCATCATCAAAAAGAACGTTTCAAGATCTATCCTGAAATACAACGCTGTCAGTGATAGGATAATATCTATACGCCTACAAGGAAGACCAGTTAATATGACTATTATTCAAATTTACTCACCAACCACTAGGGCCAAAGATGAAGAAATAGAAGACTTTTATCAGCTGCTGCAGTCTGAAATTGATTGAACATGCAATCAAGATGCATTGGTAATTCCTGGCAATTGGAATGCAAAAGTTGAAAACAAAGAAGAAGGATCAGCAGTTGGAATATATGGCCTTGGTGATAGAAATGACGCTGGAGATCGAATGATAGAATTTTGCAAGACCAACGACTTCTTCATTGCAAATACCTTCTTTCACCAACATAAACGGCGACTATACACATGGACCTTGCCAAATGGAACACACAGAAATCAAATTGACTATATCTGTGGAAAGAAACGATGGAAAAGCTCAATATCATCAGTCAGAACAAGGTCAGGGGCCGACTGTGGACAGACCATCAACTGCTCGTATGCAAGTTCAAGCTGAAACTGAAGAAAATCAGAGCAAGTCCACGAGAGCCAAAATATGGCCTTGAGTACATCCCACCTGAATTTAGAGACCATCTGAAGAATAGATTTGACGCAATGAACACTAGTGACCGAGGACCAGACAAATTATGGAATGACATCAAGGTCATCACACATGAAGAAAGCAAGAGGTCATTGAAAAGACAGGAAAGAAAGAAAAGTCCAAGATGTATGTCAGAGGAGACTCTGAAATTTGCTCTTGAACGTCGAGCAGCTAAAGCAAAAGGAAGAATTCAGGAAGTAAAAGAAGTGAACAGAAGATTTCAAAGGGTGTCTCAAGAAGACAAAGTAAAGTATTATAATGATATGTGCAAAGAGCTGGAGATGGAAAACCAAAAGGGAAGAACATGCTCTGTGTTTCTCAAGCTGAAAGAACTGAAGAAAAAAATTCAAGCCTCCAGTTGCAATAGTGAAGGATTCTATGCGGAAAATATTAAACAACACAGGAAGCTTCAAAAGAAGATGGAAGGAATACACAGAGTCCTTACACCAAAAAGAATTAGTCAGTGTTCAACCATTTCAAGAGGTGGCATGTGATCAGGAACCGATGGTACTGGAGGAAGGAGTCCAAGCTGCTCCAAAGCATTGGCGAAAAACAAGGCTCCAGGAATTGAAGGAATATCAATTGAGATGTTTCAACAAACAGATGTAGTGCTGGAGGTGCTCACTCGTCTATGCCAAGAAATATGGAAGACAGCTTCCTGGCCAACTGACTGGAAGAGATCCAAACAGAGGTAGAACAACTAAATAGACCCATAACAATAGAAGAGGTTGAAAAGGTAATCAAAAAACTCCCAACAAATAAAAGCCCTGGTCCGGACGGCTTCGCTGCAGAGTTCTACCAAACTTTCAGAGAGGAGTTAACACCAATTCTACTAAAGGTATTTCAGAGCATAGAAAAGGACAGAATACTACCAAACTCATTCTATGAAGCCACCATATCCCTGATACCAAAACCAGGTAAAGACACCACAAAAAAAAGAAAATTATAGACTTATATCCCTCATGAACTTAGATGCAAAAATCCTCAACAAAATTCTAGCCAATAGAATTCAACAACATATCAAAAAATTAATTCACCATGACCAAGTGGGATTCATACCAGGTATGCAGGGATGTTTCAACATTAGAAAAACAATTAATGTAATCCATCACATAAATAAAAGACAAGAATCACATGATTTTATCAATTGATGCAGAAAAGGCATTTGACAAAGTCCAACACTTATTCATGATAAAAACTCTCCGCAAAATAGGAATAGAAGGAAAATTCCTCAACATAATAAAAGGCATTTGTACAAAGCCAATAGCCAACATCATCCTAAATGGAGAGAGCCTGAAAGCTTTCCCCTTGAGAACAGGAACCAGACAAGGATGTCCTTTATCACCACTCTTATTCAACATTGTCTTGGAGGTCCTAGACAGAGAAATTAGGCTAGATAAAGAAATAAAGGGCATCCAGATTGCCAAGGAAGAAGTCAAAGTATCTCCATTTGCAGATGACATGATCTTATACACAGAAAACCCTAAGGAGTCCTCAACAAAACTACTGAAACTAATAGAAGGGTTCAGCAGAGTATCGGGATACAAGACAAACATACAAAAATCAGTTAGATTCCTCTACATCAACAAAAAGAACATCGAAGAGGAAATCACCAAATCAATACCATTTACAATAGCCCCCAAGAAGATAAAATACTTACGAATAAATCTTACCAGAGATGTAAAAGACTTATACAAAGAAAACTACAAAACACTTCTGCAAGAAAACAAAAGAGACCTACATAAGTGGAAAAACATACCTTGCTCATGGATAGGAGGACTTGACATTATAAAAATGTCTATTCTACCAAAAGCAATCTATAGATTTAATGCAATTCCGATCCAAATTCCAAAGACATTCTTTAATGAGATGGAGAAACAAATCACCAACTTCATATGGAAGGGAAAGTTGCCCCGGTTAAGTAAAGCATTACTGAAAAAGAAGACAAAGTGGGAGGCCTTACTCTACCTGATTTTAGAACCTATTATACCGCCACAGTAGTCAAAACAGCCTGGTACTGTTACGACAACAGATATATAGACCAATGGAACAGAATTGAGAATCCAGACATAAGTCCATCTACATATGAGCAGTTGATATTTGACAAAGGCCCCAAAACAGTTAAATGGGGAAAAGACTGTCTTTTTAACAAATGGTGCTGGCAAAACTAGATATCCATCTGCAAAAAAAAATGAAACAAGAACCATACCTCTTCCATGTACAAAAACTAACTCAAAATGGATCAAAGACCTAAATATAAAATCTAAAACAATAAAGATCATGGAAGAAAAAATAGGGACAATGTTAGGGTCCCTAATACATGACATAAACAGTATACAAAACATTACTAACAATACAGAAGAAAAACTATAAAACTGGGAGCTCCTAAAAATCAAACACCTATGCTCATCCAAAGACTTCACCAAAAGAGTAAGATTACCTACAGACTAGGAAAAAGTTTTTAGCTATGACATTTCTGATCAGCACCTGTTCTCTAAAATCTACTTGATACTGCAAAAACTCAACAACAGAAAGACAAATAACCCAATTAAAAAATGTGCAAAAGATATGAACAGACACTTCACTACAGAAGACATTCAGGTGGCTAACAGATTCATGAGGAAATGCTCACGATCATTAGCCATTAGAAAAATGCAAATCAAAACTACAATGAGATTTCATCTCACTCCAACAAGGCTGGCATTAATCCAAAAAAAAAAAAACGCAGAACAATAAATGTTGGGAGAGGCTGTGGAGAGACTGGAACACTTATACACCGCTGGTGGGAATGTAAAATGGTACAATCACTTTGGAAATCGATTTGGCTCTTCCTTAAAAACCTGCAAATAGAGCTACCATATGATCCAGAAATCCCACTCCTTGGAATATATCCTAGAGAAATAAGAGCCTTTACACGAACAGATATATGCACACCCATGTTCACTGCAGCACTGTTTATAATAGCAAAAAGATGGAAGCAACCAAAGTGCCCATCAATGGATGAATGGATAAATAAATAATGGTATATTCACACAATGGAATACTACACATCGATAAAGAACAGTAATGAGTCTGTGAAACATTTCATAATATGGAGGAACCTGGAAGGCATTACGCTGAGTGAAATTAGTCAGTTGCAAAAGGACAAATATTGCATAAGACCACTATTTTAAGAACTTGAGAAATAGTTTAAACAGAGAAGAAAATATTCTTTGATGGTTATGATAGGGGGGAGGAAGAAAGGGTGGGAGAGAGTTATTCACTAATTAGACAGTAGATAAGAACTACTTTAGGTGAGGAGAAAAACAACACACAACACAGGGGAGGTCAGCACAACTGGACTAAACCAGAAGCAAAGATGTTTCCTGAATAAACTGAATGCTCCGAAGGTCAGCGTAGCAGGGGCAGGGGTCTGGGGACCATGGTTTTGGGGAACATCTAAGTCAATTGGCATAATAAAATCTATTAAGAAAACATTCTGCATCCCACTTTGAAGAGTGGCGTCTGGGGTCTTGAACACTAGCAAGCAGCCATCTAAGATGCATCGATGGGTCTCAACCCACCTGGAGCAAAGGAGAATGAAGAACACCAAAGACATAGGTAATTATGAGCCCAAAAGACAGAAAGGGCCACATAAACCAGAGACTACATCAGCCTGAGACCAGAAGAACTAGATGGTGCCTGGCTACAACCGATGACTACCACCACAGGGAACACAACAGAGAAATCCTGAGGGAGCAGGAGAGCAGTGGAGATGCAGACCTCAAATTCTCATGAAAAGACCAGAGTTAATAGTCTGACTGAGACTAGAAGCGCCCTGGTTGTCATGGTCCCCAGACCTTCTGTTAACCCAAGACAGGAACCATTCCTGAAGCCAACTCTTCAGACAGGGATTGGACTGGACAATGGCATAGAAAATGATACTGGTGAAGAATGAGCTTCTTGGATCAAGTAGACACATGAGACTCTGTTGGCATCTCCTGTCTGGAGGGGAGATGAGAGGGTAGAAGGGGTCAGAATCTGGCCAAATGGACACAAAAAGAGAGAGTGGAGGGAGGGAAAGTGCTGTCTTACTAGGGAGAGAACAATTAGGAATATACAGCAAGGTGTATATAAATTTTTGTATGAGACTGACTTGATTTGTAGACTGTCACTTAAAGCACAATTAAAAAAAAAAAAAAAAGAATTGAAGTTGCAGTCTTGAGCCTGAAACATGTAGAGCAGGTCAGTAGGCTGGAAACTCAGGCAGGATTTCTATGTCACAGTCTTGAGGCAGAATTCGTTCTTCTCTGAGAAACCTCCAGTTTTGCTGTTAGCTCCTTCAACTGATTGGATGAGGCCCACCCACACTATTGCGGGTAATCGTCTTAAAGCCAACTGATGGTAAATGCTAACCAACCGACAAAATACCATCACAGCAACATCTAGATCAGTGTTTGACCAAACAGCTAGGCACTGTAGCCCAGCCCAGTGGACATGGAGAATGAGCCTCACACTGAGTTTTCCTTTTCATGGCGCTTATCCTCTCCTGATGGTCTGTAATTTATTCATTCCAGCATGTGTTTGTCTGTCCTCCCCTACTTGACTATAAGCTCCATGGGGCAGGAACCATGTCTGACGTGTTCATATCTGTATCCCCATCACCTAGCGCAGTGCCAGGGACAAAGAAGATGGCCAATAGACATTTATGGACCATCTGATTGAAACCACAAAGTCTTCCAAGGTGCCCGCTGTGTTAGCTCCTACTCAGGGGGCTCCCACTGCCCCTGTACTTCCCTCGGGCCCAGCACCCACAACGTCTGACCCTGTCCCCTCCACAAAGCTGTGGCTTCCTTAAGAGTGGGCCCTTGTCTTATAGAGACACCAGTGAATGCCCCTGGCAAATGCCGTTGGTGCCCTACTGACATCCCTGGAGTCCTCTCTGTCCCGCTGCCCAAAGATGGCTTCCAGTTACTAGCCCACCCTTTACTCAGCCTGATCCACAAAGACAAGTGCTGGGAGGGATGCCCCGGGGAGTAGCCAGTGGCAGGTGAGAGTTGGAGGAGTAATACTGTAGCTACCTGGCCCTCAGGTGGCGTATTCTTTCTCCTAGAGTACACCAGTGGGATTGAGCCCCTTCTGCATACTAAGATATAAGTGTTGGCTTCCTGGGTGGTATAAGCGGTTTGCGATCAGCCGCTAACCTAAAGGTTGGTGTTTCGAACTCACCCAGAGGTGCTACGGAAGAAAGGCCTGCTGACATGCTGCTGGAAAGATTATAGTCATTGTGATGGTTAAGATTGTGTGTCGACTTGGCTTGGCCATGATTCTCAGTGTTTATACGTGATCACTGTCATGATTGAATCTGCTGTGAGTAGCCAATCAGCCGAAAGGGAGTTTCCTCGGCGGTGTGGCCTGCATCCGTTCTGGCTTTTTTGCTCACTCTGGATCCTGCTGCTGACTCCTGTTCATCTGACCTCCAGCTCTTGGGACTTGAGCTATCAGCTTATCTGCAGATCTTGGAATTCGTAGATCTTCACAGCCTAAGAGTGGGAGCTCCACTCTCTCAACCTGCCAGTCTTGGGTCCGCTAGTCCCTGCGGCTACATAAATTGAGAAAAGATTCTATCCTGATACAGTCTTGGGACGTTTCAGCCTCTACAATTGCGTGAGCCATTTCCTTGATACGAATCTCTCTGTATACATATTTATGCGCTTTACTGGTTTTGGTTCTCTGGAGAACCCAGCCTAAGACAGTCAAGGAAACCCGATGGAGCAGTTCTACTTTGTAACACATAGGGTGGCCATGAGTAGGTTTTGGTTTTGATTGGCCTCTTTCCTTCCCTGTCTCACTTTCCCATGCCCCTCCTAATGCCTGCTGGGATCACCTTGCCCTCAAATTGTTGTCTTGGGTCAGCTTCTTGAGTAAGTTACAAAAGGGCAAAGATTGTATAATCCCACTTCTGTGAAATATCTGTCATTGTTGTTAGGTGCTGTCAAGTCAATTTTTGACTCATATCCACCCCATGTGACAGAGTAGAACCACCCCATAGGGCTGGCTAGGCTGTAATCTTTACAAAAGCAGATCACTAGGTCTTTCTATCTCAGAGTCACTGCGTGGGCTCTAACCAACAACCTTTTGGTGAACAGCCAAGTGCTTAACCATTGCACCACCAGGGCTCCTTATGAAATATCTAAAATAGGCAAATGCTTAAAAAACAAAAACCAAACCTGTTGCTGTCGAGTCGATACCGACTCATAGAGACCCTATAGGACAGAGTAGAACTGCCCCATAGAGTTTCCAAGGAGCACCTGGTGGATTTGGACTGCCAAGCTTTCGGTTAACAGCCACAGCACTTAACCAGGGTTTCCAGCAAATGTTTAGCGACCAAATTTATTAGTGGTTACCAGGGACCAGTGGGAGGAGAAAATAGGGAGTCCCTCCTTTGGCACTGAGTTTCTTTTTGTTAAGGATGATAGAAAAATTTGGAAATTGCAATGATGATTGTACAACATTAAATGAATAATTTTTCCTAAGGATCAGCACACAGCTGGTTGCTATGAGGTGGAGGTTAAAGATGTCCCAAATGTCCAGCTTTTCCAAGCTGCTGCCTACTCCATCATCTCTAACATCAACTACTCCCTCTCCCCTCAGTACATTCCTCCCGTCTTTGCGTTCCCTAATTTGCAGCAACGTCTCACAGAACTCACAAACCATATAAAGGAAATGGCTCACACGACTGTGGAGGCTGGCAAGTCCCAAATCTGTGGGTCAGGCATAGGCTTCCCCTGACCCACGTGGCTGCAGGGGCTGACGAACCCAAACCAGCAACTCAGACAACCGGTTACTGGCTCACAAGGCTGCAGAAGCTGGCGAATTAGGTCAGATGATAGCCCGCTGGGCCCATGGGGCTGTGGAGGCTAGCAAATCCCAGAATCAGCAGGTCAGACAGCGGGCTTCTGGCTTTAGCCCCAAAAGCCAGAGGTCGTGTGATCACGAACTAGACGCTGGACCCAGATGCAGAAAGAGAGCCCCACCAGGACACACATATATATTTTAGATGCAGACTATATCCCAGGGAGGGGCGTAACTTGAGTAACGGTGGGACTTGATTCACGCCCTCCTTCAAGGCTGTGACCCAAGACACACACTCTATACTAATCCTGCCTCATCAACACATAGAGGTCAGGATCCATAACACATCAAATGGAGGACAACCATACAATATTGGGAATTGCGGCCTAGCCAAGTTGACACATAACCCCAACCATCACAGCTGCCATATAACTTATTTGCATAATCCCACTTGATGATTGTGTGTGAGTCACAAAGATCATGGGCAGAAGGGCCGTGTTAAGTAATTAATTACACCACAGGCCACCCCCTGGCTCTTCTAGCCATTGACCCTTTCATACTTCAAGGATTAACTTCCCGCCTTTTTTTTTACCCAATCATCTTACCATTCCAAAACGGTCGTCGACAACTAGTCCTTCGGTAGGGCAAAGAGTCCTCAGGGTGAGCTTACTCAGGCACCAGCCATGCAGGTCTGCTGCAGGTGTCCATCTGATCTGGTCAGCTTCTCCGAAAGTCATCTTGGGTTCACACTTTCTGGTCTCCAATAAAATTTAACTGAGAGAAGGTTATTCCCTCGCTCTGAACCTCATGAGGTATCAGCATAGCAAAATCTTTAAGGGGCTTTAGGTTCAGCCACTGTACTCTAGTCCAGCGGTACCTCCCCCTTAGTCCACTTTTTCACACTTACAGCTTCTACAACTATAGACTTTACAATCACAATTAACCCTCTTAACAATCACACTCACAACTGAATCATATAACTCCTATCAGCATCTTCCCCCACCCTCTCTTCCCAAGACCCATCAGGGAAAAAGGAATCTATTAAATGGGGATCCTCCCCTGCCCCCTCATTTAATGTAAGCACACTCATGAAAGTGTATGAGCCAGCCACTTCATGGCCTCATCCTCCCCCCATTTTAGATAGCCAATGTTTAAATTGCCCATCCCTTTATTAAACCAGTACTAAGGATGCAAGCATGTTCGTTGGTCTTGAAGAATCTTCTGTTCCGGTTGGGACTTTAAGCATCTGCATCCATAATCAAAGTCCAGTCCAGACCTAAGCCCCCACTTTATACCCAAGTTAAGAGCTTGGCTGCTAATCAAAAGGTCAGCAGTTCAAATCTACCAGCCGCTCCTTGGAAACCCTACGAGGTAGTTGTACTCTGTCCTAAAGGGTCACTATAAGTCGGAATCCATTCGATGGCAATGGGTAACTGGCTTGAAACAAAAAGACTGTGTTTCTTCCAGGGAAATCCTAGTTCCCCTTTTGGCATATCCTGTTAAGAACTGGCTGAAGGCAGAGTTACAAGCTTTCTGTAATCTATTCATTTCTATCATACATTTAGCTCTCTTTTACAACACTAGGTAGCAGAAACATTCAATATCTACAGTACCTTCAGATAAACACATAATCCTAAACACATAACCCTTTTAAAAACATTCCAGTTGTATCTTCTCTTCTCCACCCCTTGATTATCTTCCCATTCATATGCACATGGCTATCGGCCTCTGGCTGGGTGGAACCAGTACACTCTGGCTCCCTGTCAATTGTCCTGCTTACCTGGCCTGGCTTTTGTCCCCAACTTTTCTCCCCTCAGCTGCAGCATAAATTTCCTTTCAGCCATTGCAGGTAGCAACAACCAAAGTAATCATCTAAGAATGGATAGTTTTACTTTCCAAGCCCCTTTGTTCTTTCTCTTACAAAGTTCCATGATTTTGTAAGTCTAGAGCCATTGCAAAGAATCTTGCACCCGAAGCCAACTGTAAAAACAGCGTGGGAGTGGTGTCTGACCTCCTCTCACCGCACAAGGTGGAAGGAGAATGAAGATCAACAGCCCAAGCCTGACTCCCCTGAGGCAGAAGTCAGACGTTCCTCTTTCCACTGTCTTTGCCAATTCTGACACCAACCATCCCTCCCACAGTACTCTATTTCTGTGGTGGATTTGATAATTCATTGCAATGACCACACAGAACTCACAGACAATACTTACGGTTATAAGGTTTATTAGGGAAGTAATGGGTTACAATTCAGGCTCGAGAACACTCAGGATACAGCTCTTCCATCAGGACAACCTCTTTTCCGCCGTGCTCGCAGGCACGCCCCTTTCTGGCCCTAGGCCTCTGCCCTGCTTGGGCAAGAGTTGCAAAGCTCTTTTAGCTCCTACCAATAAGTTCCCCAGGCATATCAGGTGCTCAGCTTTCTCACTCTGTGGGCCAGGAAGCCTACTGCCCATTCTACTGCCAGTATCTCCTGCCACCACTTCTCACTGTCAAGGTTATAGCATGCTCTCTCTCTCTTCACTGTCTTCAAGGTTACAGCGCTCTCTCTTTCTCCCGCTCTCTCTCTCCCTCCCTCTCTCTCCCACTCTCTCTCTCTCCCTCTTTCTCCCTCCCTCCTCTCCCCTCCTCTCTCCCTCTCTCTCCCTCCCTCTCCCTCTTCCTCTCTCTCTCCCTCTCTCTCTCCCCCTCTCTCCCTCTCTCCCCTCCTCTCTCCCTCCTCTCTCCCTCCCTCTCTCCCTCCCTCTCTTCCTCTCTCCCTCCCTCTCTCCCTCTCTTTCCCCCTCTCTCTCTCCCTCTCTCTCTCCTTCCCTCTCTCCCTCTCTCTCTCCCTCTCCCTCCCTCTCTCCCTCTCTCTCTCCCCCCTCTCTCCCTCTCTCTCCCTCCCTCTCTCTCTCCACCCTCTCTCCCTCTCTCTCTCTCTCTCTCCCTCTCTCTCTCCCTCCCTCTCTCCCTCTCCCTCTCTCTCTCTCCCTCCCCCTCTCTCTCTCTCCCTCCCTCTCTCTCTCTCCCTCCCTCTCTCCTCTCTCTCTCCCCCCCTCCTCCCCCCCTCAGTCTCCTAGTTCCAGGAGCTTCTCATTTTGCTCCTGGCTGTTCTTCCTTGGTGGTGGCAGGATCCTCTCTTTCTATCCTCTGAGATGGCTCATTTCAAGCCCAGCAAGATGGCAAAATGGACCAATCCCCTTGGTGAGTCACAATTACCTTATCTGCACAGTCCCACCCAATCACTTGGGTGGGAGTTACAAGACCATGGCGAGAAAGACCACACAAAAATGATCCATCACACTGCAAACACGATGAATGTAATTAATGTCACTGAATTGTAAAAAATGGCAAAAAAAAAAAAAAAAAAAAAAACCCAGAATGAGTGGCAGTACTAAGATCAGAACACAGGTCTCCTGACTCCTGGCTCAGGTCTTTCCTACCCCCAGAAGAGAGGTCAGTTCCCCTTTTCCAACACTTCCCATCTTTTCACTTTCTTTTTCCTTTTTAACCAAGGCGAGGTTCACATACCATAAAAATTAATCATTTTAAAGTGAACACAGTGTTGTGCAATTACCTCTATCTTATTTCAAAATTTTTCCATCACTCCTTCCAAAAGCACCCTGTATCCATTATCAATCACTCCCCACCTCCACCCCCCTTCCCAGCCCCTGACAAGCACTAACCAGCTTCATGTCTCTATGGATTTACCTATTCTGGACATTTCTTAAAAATGGAGTCATACAATATGTGGCCTTTTATGTCAGGCTTCTTTTACCTAGCATAACATTTTGTTTTTGAGGTTCATCTGTGTTATAACATGTATAAGTACTTCATTCCTTGTTATGGTCAAAAAACATTCATTGCATGTATATACCAAAATGTATTTATCCATTTGTCTTAGTTAACTAGTGCTGCTATAACAGAAATACCACAAGTGAGTGGCTTAATGAAAAGGAACCTATTTTCTTATAGTTTAGGAGCAAAGAAGCCCAAATTTAGGGCATGGCTCTAGGGGAAGGCTTTCTTTTTCTGTTGACTCCGGGGGAAGTCCTTGTCTCTTTTGGCTTCTGTTCCTTGGTTCTTGGCAATCTTCATGTGACATCTATCTTCCCCCCTCTGTGCTTCCTTGCTTCTGTGCCTTATCTGCTCTTTTTATATATCGAAAGTGATTGGCTTAAGACACATCCTACATTGACATGGTCTCATTAACATAATAAAGAAGCCCTATTCCCAAATGGGATTGCTTCTACAGGTACAGGAGTCAGGATTTACAAAACATATTTTCGGGGGACACAGTTCAATCCATAAGACCCTTCATCTGTTGATGGATATTTGGATTGTTTCCATCTTTTGGGCATTCTGAATAATGCTGCAATGAATATACATGTATATGTATTTGTTTGAGTCCCTGCTTTCAATTCTTTTGGATATGTCCTTAGGAGTGAAATTTCTGGGTTTTTGTTTTATGTATTTCTCTTTTAAATCATACAGGAAATAAAAAGAAAAGTTAAAAACAAAATATACTCATATACACCTATGTAGCTTGCTGAAAGTGAAGAGGACCCGAAGTACGTATTAAAGAAGATCAAAGACCACAGCCTTCAGTATGGATTACACCTCAACATAAAGAAAACAAAAATCCTAACAACTGGACCAATAAGCAATATCAAGATAAATGGAGAAAAGATTGACAGTGTCAAGGATTTCATTTTACTTGGATCCGCACTCAACAGCCATGGAAGCCCCAAATGGCTGTCAAGAAATCAAAAGACGCACTGCATTGGGCAAATCTGCTGCAAAGGACCTATTTAAAGAGTTGAAAAATAAAGATGTTACCTTGAAGATTAAGGTGCACCTGACCCAAGCCGTGGTATTTTCAATCACATCACATGCATGTGAAAGCTGGACAATGAATAAGGAAGGCCAAAGAAGAATTGATCCCTTTGAATTGTGGTACTGGCAAAGAATATTGAATATACCACGGACTGCCAAAAGAAGGAACAAATCTGTCTTGGAAGAAGTAGAACCAGAATGCTCCTTAGAAGCAAGGATGGCAAGACTGTGTCTTACATACTTTGGACATGTTGTCAGGAGGGATCAGTCCCTGGAGAAGGACATCATGCTTGGTAAAGAACAGGGCCATTGGAAAAGAGGAAGACCCTGAACGAGGTGGATTGACACAGTGGTTGCAACAACGGACTCAAGCATAACATCGATTATAATGATGGTGCAGGACCCAGCACTGTTTTGTTCTGTTGTGCATAGGGTCATTATGAATTGGAACTGGCTCAACGGCACCTAACAACAACAACAACATACACCTATGTAGTGATTTTTGCTGGAGTTTTTATTTCATCGTATGCCCTCAGTTATTGTCTGGTGTACTTTCATTTCAGCCTGAAGGACTCCCTTTAGAATATCTTATAGGGAAGATCTACTAGCAACAAACTTCTTCAGATTTTGTTTATTTGGGAATATATTGACTTCTTCATTTAGAAGAACAGCTTTACCAGATATAGAACTCTTGATTGACAGTTTTTTTGTTTTGTTTTTTAAGCACATCCAACATGTCATACCACTCCCTTCTGGCCTCCCTGATTTCTGATGAAAATCTCTGTTAATTTTATTGAGGATCCCGTGTGTGTGACAAGTTGCTTCTCTCTTCCTGCTTTCAAGACTCATTTTGTCTCTTGACAATTTCATTATAATGTGTCTTGGTGTGGACCTCTTTGCATTTATCCTTCTTGGAGTTTGTTGAGAGTTTAAATGTTTAGATTAGTGTCTTTTATCAAATTTGGGTAGTTTGTTGGCTGTTATTTCTTCAAATAAGCTTTCTGCCACTTTCTCACCTCTCCTTCTGGGACTCCCATTATGCAGAAGTTAGAATGCTTGATGGTGTTTATTTTTAATTTTTTTTTTCTTTCTGCTCCTCAGGCTGGTTAATTTCAATTGACCTATTTTCAAGTTCACAGGCTCTTTCTTCTTCCAGCTCAAATCAGATATTGGAACCCCTTAGTGAATTGTTCATTTCAGTTATTGTACTTTTCAGCTCCAGAATTTTTGTTTGGTTCCTTTTTTACAATTACTATGTTTTTATTGATATTCTCTATTTTTTCATACATCATTCTCCTGGTTTCCTTTATTTTTTGTCCATGGTTTCTTTTAGCTCTTTGAGCATATTAAAGACAGTTTATTTAAAGTCTTTCTCTAGCAAGTCCAATGTCTGTGCTTCTTTAAAGACAGTTTCTTTTTTCCTTTTTTTCTGTGAACAGGTCATATTTTCTTGCTTTTTTTGTATGCTTCATAGTTTTTTGTTGAAAAATTGACAATTTGAATATTCTAACGTGGTCACTCTGGAAATCAGATTCTTCCCCCTTGTCAGAGTTGCCGCAGGATGTAGCTGATCATTTATTTTGTGACACGTCTCAACTATTTTTGTAAAATCTGTATTCTTTGTCATGTGTGGTCTCTGAAATCTCTATTCTTTAGCTTGTGTTCAGCTAGTGTGTTGACAGAGATTTCCTTGAACACGAAAAGCCAGCAAGCCAGAGAAGAGAAAGGAAAAAATAAAAACAAACCAAACCCTCCCCGCAAAAAACACCTCTCACTGTCTTTGCAGATTGACTTTGTCCTGAGGTATCCTTTCAACCCTTAGCCTGGGTGTTTATAACTCTGCCTTAGCCTCCCATTATGTTTCCACTGAGCCTAGACATGAGCCAAAGGTACAAGCTTAGGGTCCTCTCAAGTGCTTTTTCTGGGCATGCATCTTGTCCTAGACATGCACATGGCTTTCTAAATTCCCCAGTATACAAGGCTAATTTTGAATGCTCTAAATTCCCAGAAGAAAGAACAAATCTGTCTTGGAAGAAGTACAGACAGTATGCTCCTTAGAAGCCAGGATGGTGAGACCATGTCTCACAAACTTTTGACATGTTATCAACTTGACTGGGCCATGATTCTCAGTGGTTTGGCAATTATTATGTAGTTTGGCAGTCAGATGATATTGTGATCACTTCCATGATGAGATTTGATATAATGTGATCACCTCCATGATGGGATCTACTGTGAGTAGCCATTCAGTTGAAAGGGAGTTTCCTTGGGGGCGCAGCCTCCACTGAATATAAGTGGACTTTCTAGCAGGGCTTATGGATGTTTGATGGCTCTGGATCCTGCAGCTGGCTGCTGTTTGTCAACCTCCAGTTCTTGGGACTTGAGCTAGCACCTTCCCTGCTGTCTTGCCTGCTGATCTTGGGATTCACTGATCTTCGCAGCCTGTGAGCAAGAGCCCTGCTGTCTGTCTTGCTGATCTTGGGTTCGCCAGCCCCTGCAGCTACATGAATCAGGAGAAGCCTCTATCCTTACCTATGGACTTGGGACGTTCCAGCCTCTACAACAGTTTGAGCCATTTCCTTGGTATAGATCTCTCTCTCTCTCTATATATATATTTGTGCTTATATATATGGTTGTACTTCTCTACCAGTCTAAGACACCAGGAATCAAAATACTTGGAGAAAATGTGTATAGGACAAGGAATGTCCTGGGCACTGTTTCAGGCATAGGGCAACCTTGAGAAGGATCCTAGCCCGAAGGACCAGTGCCAAAAGGTGGTGTCCTGAGGTCTGGATGGCCCAGGAGAGGTATTCAGAGGTGTGAGAGTAAATTACAGAGCTGAAAATCTTGGCCAAGGACGAGGGCTGAGAGGGTAAGGTGAGACTGAGAACTGTACATACCAGGGTTGCTGAGCTGAGGCAAACAGTGTTGTTTAGGAAATACTGGGAAACATATGTGGAGGTAGAGGTGGACAGAGGTCTAGGGGAGAGATGAAAGTGGTGAGCAAAGGGTCTGTTACGGATTGAATTATGTCCCCCTCAAAAGATATGTCCTAACCCCTGGTACTTGTGAAAGTGACTGGTATTCTTATAAGAAGAGGAGGAGAGAAAATAGAGACCAGGGGCCAAATGTGGCACAGACTATCAATTGCTCATATCCAAATTCAAGTAGAAGCTGAAGAAAATTAAAACAAGTATATGAGAGCCAAAATTGTTGCTGTCGTTGTGTGCCATGAAGTCGGTTCCGACTCATAGCGACCCTGCGTACAATAGAACAAAACACTGCCCAGTTCTACGCCATCCTCACAGTTGTTGTTATGCTTGGGCCCATTGTTGCAGCCACTATGTCAATCCATTTTGTTAAGGGTCTTCTCTTTTTCTCTGACCACCTACTTTACTAAGCATGATGTCCTTCCCCGGGGACTGACCCCTCCTGATAACATAGCCAAAGTATGTAAAAGGAAGTATCACATTCTCACTTCCAAGGAGCATACCAGCTGTACTTCTTCCAAGACAGATTCATATGTTCTTCAAGCAGCCAATGGTATATTCAATATTCTTCACCAACACCACAATTCAAATACATCAGTTCTTCTTCAGTCTTCCTTACTCATTGTCCAGCTTTCACAAGCATATGAGGCCATTGAAAACACCATGGCTTGGGTCAGGTGCACCTTAGTCTTCTAGGTGATATCTTTGCTTTTTAACACTTTGAAGAAGTTTTTTGCAACAGATTTGCCCAATGCAATGCATCGTTTTATTTCTTGACTGCTGCTTCCATGGCTGTTGATTGTGGACCCAAGTAAAATGAAATCCTTGACAAAATCAATCTTTTCTCTGTTTATCACGATGTTGCTTATTGGTCCAGTTGTGAAGATTTTTTACTGTCTTTATTTTGAGATGTAATCCATACTGAAGGCTGTGGTCTTTGATCTTCATCGGTAAGTGCTTCAAGTCCCCATTATTTTCAGCAAACAAGGTTGTGTCATCTGTATAACGCAGGTTGTTAATGAGTCTTCCTCTAATCCTGATGCCCGTTCTTCTTTGTATAGTCTAGTTTCTCAGATTATTTGCTCAGCATACAGATTGAATAAGTATGGTGAAAGGACATAACCTGATGTACACCTTTCCTGACTTTAAACCATACATTATCCCTTTGTTCTGTTCTTAACGATTGCCTCTTGATCTATGTATAGGTTCCTCATGAGCACAGTTACGTGTTCTGGAATTCCCATTCTTCACATTGTTATCCATAACTTGTTATGATCCACACAGTCCAATGCCTTTGCATAGTCAACAAAACACAAGTAAACACCTTTCTGGCCTTCTCTGCTTTCAGCCAGGATCCACCTGACATCAGCAATGATATACTTGATTCCATACCCTCTTTTGAATCTGACTTGAAGTTTTGGCAGTTCCCTGTCAATGTACAGCTGCAGTGGCTGTTGACTGATCTTCAGCAAAATTTTACTTGCATGTGATATTAATGATAAAATACTATTTAATAATTTCCGGGTTTGGTTGGATTGTCTTTCTTTGGAATAGGCACATATATGGATCTATTCCAATAGGTTGTTCATGTAGCTGTCCTCCAAACTTTTTGGCATAAACAGGTGAGCACTTCCAGCACTGCATCCATTTGTTGAAACATCTCAACTGGTATCCAGTCAATTCCTGGAGCCTTGTTTTTCGTCAGTGCCTTCAGTGTAGCTTGGACCTCTTCCTTTAGTACCATTGGTTCCTGATCATATGCTGCCTCCTGAAATGGTTGAAGGTCGACCGACTCTTTTTGGTATAGTGACTGTATGTATTCCATCTACCTTCTTTTGATACTTTCTGGGTCATTTAATATTTTCCTCACTGAATCCTTCAATATTGCAACTCAAGGCTTGAATTTTTCTTCAGTGCTTTCTGCTTGAGAAATACCAAGCTTGTTCTTCCCTTTTGGTTTTCTATCTCCAGATCTTTGCACAAGTCATTATAATACTTTACTTTGTCTTCTCGAGCCACCCTTTGAAATCTTCTGTTCAACTCTTTCACTTCATCATTTCTTCCATTTGCTTTAGCTACTTCACGTCCAAGAGCAAGTTTCGGAGTCTCTGTTGGCACCCATTTCGTTCTTTTCTTTCTTTCCTGTCTTTTTAATGACCTCTTGCTTTCTTCATGTATGATGGCTTTGGTGTCACTCCACGAGGACTAAAATATAACCTTGAGAATATCCCACCTTAACTTAGAGACCATCTCAAGAACAGAGTTGACACATTGAACAATAATGACAGAAGACCAGACAAATTGTGAGACTATTCTTGAGATGGTCTCTAATAAATTGCAAGCAAGCAAGCAGAGATGGGGAAGACAGATGCCGTGCCACATGAAGATCACCAAGGAGACAAGAAACAGAGGCTGCAAAGATCAGCCTCCACCAAACTGTATCCAGCACAAGTAGATGGCGCCCGGCTACCACCACTGACTGCTCTCACAGGGATCATAATAGAGGGTCCCAGGCAGAGCTGGAGAGAAATGTAGAACAAGATTCTAACTCACAAAAAAAGATCAGACTTACTGGCCTGACAGAGACTGGAGAAACCCTTAGAGTATGGCACCCAGACACCCTTATGGCTCAGTAATGAAATCACTCTTGAGGTTCACCCTTCAGCGAAAGATTAGACAGGCACATAAAACAAAATGAGATTAAAGAGGCATGCCAGCCCAGGGGCAAGGACTAGAAGGCAGGATGGGACAGGAAAACTAGTGATTGGGAACCCAAGATTGAGAAGTGAGAGTGTTGACACGTTGTGGGGTTGGTAACCAATGTCACAAAATAATATGTGTACTAATTGTTTAGTGAGAAGCTAGTTTGTTGTGTAAACCTTCATCTAAAGTACAATAACAAAAAGAAAGAAAGAAAAAATATATACATACCCAGGGTGTTCTTCGGCTTGCGGGGTACTATTTAACTGCAAACAGAAAGAAACAAACAAAAAACAGAAGCTGAAAAGAGACAAGGGCCTTCTCCCAGGGCCAACAGTTTATTCAGCGGATGCCCTGAATTCAGACTTCTATGCTCCCAACCTGTGAGAAAATAAATATCTGTCGGGTAAAGCCACCCATTCATTTGGTTAAAACCCACCCCTACTACTCATCAGCTGAATAACTTGGGGCCAGTGACTAATCTCCGGTTGAGGTCCGCTGTGAGGGTGGCTCCGGAAATGCTCTGTGCAGTGGGGGACGCAGAGGCCAGGTAACAGCTGGGCACCATCTGCTCCTGAGCCTGGACAGCTCTAGCGTTCCTGCAACCCCTGGCCCCAGCACCTGGCGTTCACCATGTTCACTTATAAGTGACACTTTACAACGGAAACTTAGGGGCATTATCATAAAGGAGAAATCCCTACCACTTACCATGAATGGAAGGCAATCCTACAAATAAATACAAGAAAGCAAAGACATTCAATTTCACTTAGATAACTGCTGTATGTTCAAGGCCTGCTCCCCGGTTGTAAAAAGGCAGGTTATTAACTATCAGAGGGGTGAAGGACCTAGTGGCACCAACTGAGAATTTCTCACTGATTTAAGGAAAAGGAAAAGAAAAGGGAATCTTTCCTCTTTGGCACAGGCATTATCTTTGCATTTAGGAGGGCGAGGGGCTCCTCCTTCCTCGCCTTCGGCCCCGCCCCCGCCCTCGGTGCTGTCCGCCTCTCCCCGGCCTCGCCCCCCAAGCATCGGCCCCGTCCTTCCCCTTGATCCCGCCCTCCCCGCCCCGGACACGCCCCCATACATCGGCCCCGCCTCGGCCCCGCCCACGGCCCCCGAAGGCCTGCCCACTGGGTCCCGGGCTGGCTTATTTGCATGGCCTGAGCCGGCGGAGGCGGGGCCAGCCGGGAGAGGTCACGCAGGTTGTCCCTCGGCCGCCGTGCGGGTGCCGGGCGGAGAGCGCGCGGGGACGCCTGGCTGAGCGGAGGCGCACCTGGACCCCCGACCCGCCGCCGCCATGTACGACCCTGAGCGCGGCTGGAGCCTGTCCTTCGTGGGCTGCGGCTTCCTGGGCTTCTACCACGTTGGGGCGACCCGCTGCCTGAGCGAGCGCGCCCCGCACCTTCTCCGCGACGCCCGCATGTTCTTCGGCTGCTCGGCCGGCTCGCTGCACATAGCCTCCTTCCTCGCCGGGGTCCCGCTGGGTGAGTCCGGGCTCCGCAGGGCTCCGCTTGGAGCGCGCCCCCGGACCGGGGAGGGCGACCCCTGGGGGCGCGGGGACGCCCGGGGAGCCGGCATTGGAGACGGGCGCGGGCTCGCTGCACATAGCCTCCTTCCTCGCCGGGGTCCCGCTGGGTGAATCCGGGCTCCGCAGGGCTCCAGTTGGAGCGCGCCCCCGGACCGGGGAGGGAGACCCCTGGGGGCGCGGGGACGCCCGGGGAGACGGCATTGGAGACGGGCGCGGGCTCGCTGCACATAGCCTCCTTCCTCGCCGGGGTCCCCCTGGGTGAATCCGGGCTCCGCAGGGCTCCAGTTGGAGCGCGCCCCCGGACCGGGGAGGGCGACCCCTGGGGGCGCGGGGACGCCCGGGGAGCCGGTATTGGAGACGGGCGCGGGCTCGCTGCACATAGCCTCCTTCCTCGCCGGGGTCCCGCTGGGTGAGTCCGGGCTCCGCAGGGCTCCGCTTGGAGCGCGCCCCCGGGCCGGGGAGGGCGACCCCTGGGGGCGCGGGGACGCCCGGGGAGCCGGCATCGGAGACGGGGGCGGGGTGTATCCCCGAGGCTCCCCGCCCGGCACAGAGGCCCTTCCAGGGGCGTCCTCGCGGCCCGCACGGGGGGCTCTGTCGTTGGCACGGCAGGGGGCGCGCCTGGGGCGGGAGGCTCTTTTGGGCTTGGGGTCCCCGAGCGGTCGGGACCGGAGTAGAGGCTCCTGAAGTGCTAGACGCTCGCGCACCCCCCAACTTCGGGCTTGAAGGGAGACCCTCGTCCCCCGCCCGGGACAGAGCAGGGTCTTCCCCTACTGACCAGGAGGAGGGAGTGGAGCGTGGGAGGCGGAAGGTGGGGCGCAGCATTGGGTCTGGAGGCACTGGGAGGGCTGATCTACCCAAACTGGTAGAATGATTATTTGCCTTTGCCGAGAGGACTGGAGACAGGCCCGCTCTGCGCGCGCCTGGTGGCGACCCTCCAGGGCAGAGCTGCTGCTGGTTCAGGAGTCGCCCTCACTACCAGGGTGTTACGTGTGCTGAGGCGAAAGTAGGAGGGAAAGTTGTTTTCGTCCTTCTCGTGTGTGTGGGGACCCTTCCTGGGAGCTGGAGTGGATCGTTTTCCTCCAGGAAGCGGGCAGGAGGGCATTCCCCCATTCTCTCCTCTAGTCTTACTGACCTGCGCCAGCACCCCGCCCCCCATCAGGTGCCGCTGAAAGTGAGACCCTGCAGGGGGCTGGGGTGGAGCTCCCTGGCCCGCACCCCAGGGTGTGGCACCCTCTCCAGGGGAAGATGTGCACATATGCCAGGGCCTCGAGTTCTGAGCCAGGGAGCAGCCTGGTTCCAGTGACGGCCTGGGGCACTTGGCACCTGTAGGTCCCCACGCAAGAAGATAACACTTCTTATCGGCCCCATTATCTGGGCTTTCTTCTGCCCCGTGACTGCTCTGTTGGGCAACAGTGCTGCCATATCAGCGATGTTGCTCCAGGTGGTCAGGATCCCCTGCTGGTAGGCAGGGTCATTCCATTGGGCAAGACCAGTGAGCAGATCCTGGGCTGACCCGGAGGTGGGGACTGGCAGAGAGGCCTGCCCTCCTCAGCAGGGGGAGAGGAGCAAAGGGCAGGAAGTGTCACCTCTGGGGGGATTACACCGGCCTTGTGGTTTTAGCAAAGGTAAAAGCCAGCATTTGTGTCCGCAGGTGACCCTTGGGCACTGCGTGGACCGATGTTTAATTTAGATGAGATTCAAGTGCACTGCCACTCTGAGACTGAAGTGTCCAACCGGTGTAGACGGGGCTCTTAGCCGAGCAGAGCCCAGGTGCAGCCTGGAGCTGTGCCCTGCAGGCCAGGCGGGAGGCTCAGGGACCACCAAGTCTGGAAAGTGGATCTGGGGGTTTTGGCAGGAGCTCCTCCCCAAACCCTCTGCTCTCCCATCTCAAATGGGATGTGCCCTTGGTGGCACTTGGGTGCAGTAGAGGAGCATTCCCAGAAACTGTGGCTTCAGCACAGTCCCTTAAAGCACGTCCGAGGCAGCTTTGCCTGTGTGCAGTTTGCCCTTTGAGCTAGTGGTACCACGTGCAGCGGGAGAGCTGGGGCTGAGGTCAGAGCTGGCTCAGGACTGGCTGTGACCCAGGGTTTATGGCCGGTCAGGTCTCCGGCTGGGCATGCCAGTGGTCCGGAATGCCAGGGCAGAGCAGCTCAGCCAGAGGGGGCAGGCAGTGAGTGAGGTCAGGCACCCATGAAGGGTGTGTGTGCCTACTGTCGTTGGTTTTCGCTGCCGCGGGGCCGGCCCCTTGGGTGGGCTCTAACCGTGAACCTTTCCTTTAGCAGCCAAGCGCTTAAATGTTGCACCACCAAGGCTCCTTAGGTAAAATTAATATTAATAATATATTTTATTTAACCCAATATATCCAAAATATTGTTTTTCACATCTAATATACACGTCAATATCCAACATGATTAATGAGGTATTTTACTTTTTTTTTGTACTAAGCCTTTGAAATTGGTGCGTGTTTGCATATCTCAAAGCAGACCAGCCAAACTACAAGGGCTCAATGGCCACATGTGGCCACTGGCTACTGTACCGGACAGTTCGGGCCTGTGGAAAGGTTGGCAGCTTCCTTGCTGTCTGGTTTCCGGTCTGGCCAAAAAGCATTCGCTGTCTCCGCGATGCGGTACATTTGTTTGTACCTTTGTCTCTCACCCCCAGACAGGACTATCCAGGTCCTCATGGACCTCGGCCGGGCCATCAGGAGACAGAAACTTGGACTCCTGCAGCCGTCCTTCAGCTTTAACAAGTACCTCCGAGACAGACTCCACAGAGAGTTCCCGGCCAACATCCACCAGCTCGTCTCAGGCAAAATTAGCATCTCTCTCACCAGGGTGTCTGACGGGAAGAACGTGCTGGTGTCTGACTTTCAGTCTAAAGAAGAAGTCGTGGACGTAAGGAGTTTACTTACCTGGGTGTTGTCACATCAGAAAAGGTGTCCTGCATTGGAAGCCACACGGACAGGCCACCTGCCCCGTCTCTTAAGGTGCAGAAAAGTGTTGCAGGGGCGCTGGCTTGCCTCCTGTCCAGAGCAGTGTAAACTCCTTGTGCGTCAGGAGCCCTGGTTTGCAGCATCTGTAAACCCTGAGTATTCCAGGGCAGTCTCAAGTTCAAGGATTCCTACTCATTCCTCAAGGCTGGGCTCATGACCGCTGCCTCCAGGGAACCATTTTGGTGTGTGGCCCTCACCCCGACACATACTATACATCCGTAATGAGGACACCTGGAGGGAAGCTCCCTAGGCTGGGAACATGTCTCATTTGCCTCTGTCTTCAGGGTCTAACAAATGGCGATATCGAGATGCTATTTGTCTTAGTAGAAAGCCCGGTGGCCTACTGGTTAAGAGCGCCAGCTGCTAACCAAAAGGTCGGCAGTTTGAATTCACCAGGCGCTCCTTGGAAACCCTATGGGGCAGCTCTACTCTGTCCTGTAGGGTCGCTCTGAGTCAGGATCGACCTGATGGCAAAGGGTTTGGTTTTTTTTTTTTTTTTTGGATTTGTCTTAGTCTCCTAGAGCTGCCATAACAAAATACCACAAAGTGAGCACCTTGAAAGAACAGACATTTATTGTTTCACAGTTTTGGATGTGGGAGTCCAAATCCAGGGCCTCAGCAGGGCTCTGCTCTCTCCCTATCTGACTGCTCTAGCCGAAGATCCTTCCGTGTCTCTTTGGGCTTCTGGTGGCCCCAGGAGTTTCTTGGCACTCCTTTGCCTGTAGATGGAGCCTCACTGATGTCGTCTCCCTGTGTGTACATGACTCTGCCTGTTCTTCCTTTCACAAGACACTAAACCCATTGCCGTCGAGTCAATGCCAACTCATAGCGACCCCATAGGACAGGCCCCATAGGGCTTCCAAGGCTGTAATCGGACAATATTTTGTTGTGATCTATAGGGTTTTCATGGGCTAATTTTAGGATGTAGATCTCCAGGTCTTTCTTCCGAGTCTGTCTTAATCTGGAAGCACACTGAAACCTGTCTACCAGGGGTGACCCTGCTGGTATTTGAAATACTGGTGGCGTAGCTTCCAACATCACAGCAGGCATGCAGGCCACCACAGTATGACGCACTGACAGGCAGTGGACTCCAGTATGACCTAGTTTAATTTAATGGATCATGAAGGAAAGACCCTATTTCCAAACAAGGTCATCTTCATAGGTACAAGGGTTAGGACTTCAACATAACTTTTGGGGGAACACAGTTGAATGCATAATTGAATTTATTTTGGCTGACACTTTTCATAAAAGTTCCTGGGATGAACAACTTAATTCCACTTAACCCAGGTCTGTACAAGACCCCGGCCTGGCACACACAACCGGCAGCCCCACAACATCTCGGCAGCCAGTTCCATTCTCTGTTTAACCTTGTTTCTGAAAGCTCGTCCTGGATAGCCAACACTGGTTCCATATGACTGTCTCTCAGTGAATCAGGATCCCGCCCTGCTTTATTCTCTAGCATGATGCTACTCAAAGTGTGGTCCCCGGACCGACAGCATCAGCATCACCTGGGAGGGTGCCAGAGTGCGGACTCTCTGGCCCCGTCCCATCACCCATCTGCTGCTTCAGAATCTCGGGGTGGGGCCTAGAATCGGTGTGGCTCAGGTGATTCTGATGGACACCAGCATTTGAGAAGCACCTGATGTAGCCCGGTCCCACTCAGTCAGTGAGTCAACAGCTCTTGGCCCTTCTTCCAAGGCCAGTGTGGCTCTCATTGGGAGGCAGGAACAGGAAGTCCGCAGATGCTGACATTAAGGAACTCATGCTGGAGGTAAGATCCATTCACCCAAAATACCAGTGTGCTCATTGGTTCCTCATTCACTTAGCCTATTTGTTAAAGCACCTACTCTGTGCAAAGAGAATGTCCAGCTTTGCTGTCCAGATGATTTGTAGAAGGCCTACAAGGGGCCAAGTCCCCGGATGGTGCAGTCGGTTGACTACTAACCTGAAGGTTGGTGGTTCAAACCCAACCAGAGATGCCTTGGAAGAAAGGCCTGGGGATCTGCTTCTGAAAGACCATAACCTTGAAAACCTTCTGGTGTGCAACTCTACTTTTCACACGTGGGGTCTCCATGCACTGGAATTGACTCGACAGCAACTGGCTTTGGTTTTTTGTAAGGGACCAAAGCAAAACCCATTGCCATCGAGTTGATTCTGACTTGTAGTGTGACCTCATAGGACAGAGTAGAACTGCCTTCTAGGGTTTCCAAGGAGCAGCTGGTGGATTCGAACTGCCGACCTTTTGGTTAGCAGCTGAACTCTTAGCCACTGCGCCACCGGGGCTCCTATAAGCGCCCAGCGAGGGATAAAGGCAGGCAGGTGGTCCTGAACTGTGGTTTCATTTCCTTTTGTCTTCACAGGCCTTGCTTTGTTCCTGCTTCATCCCTTTCTTATCTGGCTTAATCCCTCCTACCTTCCGAGGCGAGGTAAGTGTGCTTTCTGGCCATTGCCAGTGCCGAGGTGGTCGGTTGGGGGGTGGCCTTGGCGATTCTGTGGTAGAATTCTCACCTTCCACGCAGGAAACCCAGGTCGGATTCCTGGCCAACGCATCTCACGGGCGGCCAGCACCTGTCTGTCAGTGGAGGCTTGCGTGTTGCTATAACGCTGAACAGGTTTCAGCGGAGCTTCCAGACTAAGATGGGCCAGGAAGAAAGGCCTGGTGATTTACTTCCAAAAAACCAGACAGCGAAGGCCTGGTGGGTCACAACAGTCTGAGCCTGTTGTGTATGGGGTCACGATGAGTCTGGGTTACTCAATGGCCGCTAACCCCAAGCGCCAAGGTGGGGAACTTTGTTGTAACAGTGACAGGTGCAGCCCTTCCTGTAAGCTCCAGGTTTGGACACCTGGGACCGTGTCTAAACACAGAGCAGCCACTACCGGCCCCCCTTCCAGGCTGCCCTGCACCAAAGCGTCTCGTGTAATTAATCACCCCGCGGTCTGCAAGGTGAGCTGACGGTTTACTTCAGCTTCACGGGAGACTCAAGGTAGGTTCTGAGCGGCCCAGTTAAAGTATAAAACGCTTACAAATTTGTTACTTCTCTAAAAAAAAGTCGAGCTTTATTCTTAGGGAAAAACGTAACAGCCGTAGATGTTCTAAACCAAAAATTCTGCGAGTCTGGCCTAAACACAGGCTTCGGTTTGGTTTGGTTTTGCCATCTCGTGGTGCAGGAGATAAAGTTCAGGCCCTAAACTATCAGCATTTTAGGGAAATGTTTAAACTTAGGGGAACAGTGGCAGAATAGCTGCTGAAACCCTGATGCTGTGTGCCGTAGAGTCTGACTCAGAGCCACCCCGGTGACACGGGAGGCCTGCCCATAAGCTTTCCCAAGCTGTCATCTTTATAGAAGCCGATCACCAGGTCTTTTCTCCTGTGGAGTGGCTGGTGGATTCCAACTGCCCACCTTTCGGTTGGCAGCACAGTCACAGAGCCAAGTTGCGGGGAGAACCTACATTTCGGGAGCATCTGCTGTAAGCCGGGCCCTGCATATGCATTGTCTTATTAATCCTCCCAACTCAAGGGAGAGGAGACTACTGGTCCTGGTGACAGGTAAGGACACTGAGAATCAGAGGCAGAGTGACTCACCCAGGGCTATCTCCAGGAAGATGTGGCATAGCTTGGTCCCCCTGTAGGCCAGCTCTCCTTGTCCCTGGGGGGTCAGAGCCCAGCACAGGGCTCCACAGGGCCACTCAGGGTCTGAGCATGGAGTGACCACAGCACACTTTGGTTTATGGTGTGGCCACATCTTGGCCTGGCTCGGGCTGGACCCCTTATCATGCCAGCGGCCTCATACAGGTGTTTTCACCTCCCCAAAAGCTTGGCAGTGGGCCCCAGCAGCATCAGAGTGACAACCCCTGACTCCCCAGCACACAGTCTGGCTTCTCCTCCAGACTGAGCGTTTCAGTCCCTTCTGGGACTGTGCCCTTTGAGACCCTGGCTTTGGTCAGACACTGCTTACAGCACTGGGGATTGGTTCAGCTCCAGAGATGTGTGTATGATGGGTTCCTGAGCTGGCCCTGGGGTGGGGAACCACAAGTTGAGGTGTCTGTTATGGAGGCCGGAGGACCAGTGTTGGGTCTGTGTTGGCTCCTTGGAGCAGTCTTCTCAAGTGGTGGCTGTCCACCAGGAATGATTCTGTCCCCCTTGCTTCCCCCGGGGCAACGTCAGGAGACATTTCGTTTGTCGCAGATAGAAGAGGACAATGCTATGGGCAGTTAGGGGCACTGCTCCGCATCCTACAATACGCAGGACAGCCCCCCTCAACAAAAACTCATCCTGCCCAAATGTCAGTAGTGCCAAAGTTGAGAAACCTTTTTCTGGGGATGTTGTTATTGTTGGGTGCCATAGAGTCAATTCTGAATCATGGTGACCCCATGTGACAGAGGAGAATGGCACCAAGGGTTTTCTAGGCTGTAATCTTTACAGTGTTCCACTGCAATTCATAAGGTTTTCACTGGCTACTACTTTTCAGAAGTAGACTGCCAGGTCCTTCTTCCTAGTCTGTCTTAGTCTGGAAGCTCAGCTGAAACCTGTCCTCCATGGGTGACCCTGCTGGTATCTGAATACCAATGGCCTAGCTTCCAGCATCACAGCAACACGCAAGACCCCATAGTACGACCAACTGACAGACACGGCTCAAGAAGACAAAGTAAAGCATCGTAATGACATGTGTAAAGAGCAGGAGATGGAAAACCAAAAGGGAAGAACATGCTCAGTGTTTCTCAAGCTGAAAGAACTGAAGAAAAAAATTCAAGCTTCGAGTTGCAATAGTGAAGGATTCTATGGGGAAAATATTAAACAACACAGGAAGCTTCAAAAGAAGGTGGAAGGAATACACAGAGTCATTATACCAAAAAGAATTAGTCGATGTTCAACCATTTCAAGAGGTAGCACATGATCAGGAACTGATGGTACTGAAGGGAGAAGTCCAAGCTGCTCAGAAGGCATTAGTGAAAAACAAGGCTCCAGGAATTGATGGAATATCAACTGAGATGTTTCAACAAGCAGATGCAGCGCTGGAGGTGCTCACTCGTCTATGCCAAGAGATATGGAAGACAGCTCCCTGGCCAACTGACTGGAAGAGATCCATATTTATGCCTATTCCCAAGAAAGGTGCTCCAACCAAATGTGGAAATTATAGAACAATATCATTAATATCACACGCAAGCAAAATTTTGCTGAAGATCATTCAAAAACAGCTGCAGCAGTATATCGACAGGGAACTGCCAGAAATTCAGGCCAGTTTCAGAAGAGGACGTGCAACCAGGGATATCATCGCTGATGTCAGATGGATCCTGGCTGAAAGCAGAGAATACCAGAAGGATATTTACCTGTGTTTTATTGACTATGCAAAGGCATTGGACTGTGTGGATCATAACAAACTACGGATAGCACTGCGAAGAATGGGAATTCCAGAACACTTAATTGTGCTCATGAGGAACCTTTACATAGATCGAGAGGCAGTTGTTTGGACAGAACAAGGGGATACTGATTGGTTTAAAGTCAGGAAAGGTGTGCATCAGGGTTGCATTCTTTCACCATACATATTCAATCTGTATGCTGAGCAAATAATCCGAGAAGCTGGACTATATGAAGAAGAACGGGGCATCAGGATTGGAGGAAGACTCATGAACAACCTGCGTTATGCAGATGACACAACCTTGCTTGCTGAAAGTGAAGAGGACTTGAGGCACTTACTAATGAAGATCAAAGACCACAGCCTTCAGTATGGATTGCACCTCAACATAAAGAAAACAAAAATCCTCACAACTGGACCAATGAGCAACATCATGATAAACGGAGAAAAGATTGAAGTTGTCAAGGATTTCATTTTACTTGGATCCACAATCAGCAGCCATGGAAGCAGCAGTCAAGAAATCAAAAGACGGATTGCATTGGGTAAATCTGCTGCAAAGGACCTCTTTAGAGTGTTGAAGAGCAAAGATGTCACCTTAAAGACTAAGATGCACCTGACCCGAGCCATGGTATTTTCAATCACATCGTATGCATGTGAAAGCTGGACAATGAATAACGAAGACTGAAGTAGAATTGACTCCTTTGAATTGTGGTGTTGGCGAAGAATATTGAATATACCGTGAACTGCCAAAAGAATGAACAAATCTGTCTTGGAGGAAGTGCGGCCAGAATGCTCCTTAGAAGCAAGGATGGCGAGACTGCGTCTTACGTACTTTGGACATGTTGTCAGGAGGGATCAGTCCCTGGAGAAGGACACCATGCTTGGCAGAGTACAGGGTCAGTGGAAAAGAGGAAGACCCTCAATTAAGTGGATTGACACAGTGGCTGCAACAATGAGCTTAAGCGTAACAACGATTGTAAGGATGGCGCAGGACCGGGCAGTGTTTCGTTCTGTTGTGCATGGGGTCGCTAGGAGTCAGAAGTGACTCGATGGCACCTAACAACAACTACAACAACAACAACGTTTACAGAAGCAGATTGTCAGATGTTTCTCTCACGGAGCCGTTGGGTGGATTCCAACCTCCAATCTTTCGGGTAGCAGCTGAGCACTTATCTGTCACACCACCAGGGCTCCCTCTTCTAGGGAGGGAAGCCATGGCATCCCAACATCACAAGTCCCCTTAGAGTTCTCTCCGTTCACTCTTTCAGAGCGGTACCATCCTTGCATTGACTGAGCAGATTACAAAGAGGCATTGAACACACAGCCCCCCTTGCACCCCAGAGCAACCCCTTAACACATTGCCATCCTGGTTTGCAGATGAGGAAACTGAGGCCTAGAGTGATGAAAGGGTCAGCCCAAATTTATACAGCCTCTATTTTCAGCCACACCTAGAACTGAATCCCCTCTCTACCATGTAGTAGCCAGGCCCCTGGACAAGTTTCTTAACCTCTCTGTAGATGGATTTGCAAAACATGGGTTAATAGACCTGCCATGTCACAGGATTGTTGAGGGGAGTGTATGAGATAATGCAGGTGAAGTGCCAAGCAGAGCCTGGTACACGTCCGTATTTGCTAAATGTGGGCTGTTATATTCTTATTGTAGAGGGGTTCTGGTGGCGCAGTGGTTAAAGTACTTGGCTGTGACCGAAAGGTTGGCGGTTCGAACCCACCAGCCGCTGTGCAGGAGAAACATGTGGCAGTCTGCTTCCATAAAGATCACAGCCTAGGAAACCCCATGGGGCAGTTCTACTCTGCCCTACAGGGTGGCTATGAGTCCAGTCAACTCACTGGCAGGGGACATATTCTTATCATTTATCTGTTCGTGTTACTCCCATGCTGCTCCAGCTGTAGCCAAGGCAGTCACCCACTCAGTATACTCAGTAAAGCTGCAGAAAATTAGAACACATGATTCTCAAGATTCCATGGAACAAACTCAAAATGTGACTGTAGAGAAGTTCACCATGGGAGGGAAAGTTTCACACAGCAGACGGTAACTTGACTTCAGACTATCCTTGAGTGAAAAACAGTCAACCTGTTTTCTGCCTCTTTAAACCCGTTGCCGTCGAGTTGGTTCCAACTCATAGCGACCCTATAGGACAGAGTAGAACTGCCCCATAGGGTTTCCAAGGAGCAGTTGGTGGTTTTGAACTGCTGACCTTTTGTTTAGCAGCCGAGCTTTTAACCACTGTGCCACCAGGGCTCTTAGTGTTTGCAAAAGATTTCCGTTCTTGCCCTCTTATGCCAGTGAGGTTTTGATGTTCTCCTACATCTCCTGTAAAAATTGTGTGGATACGATTTTGGAAATGTGTCTGTGTGTACATCTGATAACATTTGCACTCCAGGCGAGAATCTTCTGCTGGCTTAAGCATGGCTGAACCCAGCCGGACCCACTGTCAGTCAACTTGATTCTGACTCACGTGTTTCCGAGTAGCAGTGTGTGTGCTTCAGAGGGTTTTGTGGCTGTAATCTTTATAGAGGCAGGTTGCCAGGCTTTTCTTCTGTGGCACCCCTGGGGGGGTTCGAACCACCTACCTTTAGGTTAGTAGCTGAACACAAATTGTGTGTGGCACCCAGGGACCTTAATTCTTTTCTGGGTTGTTATAGGCCAAGCTGGGCCCTGAAATTCCTCCATTTCGAAAGACAATGAGGAAAGTCTGCCCGCCTCTGACAGCTGGGTTGCAGGGGCTGTGGTTGGGAAACCATGCTAGGCACCAGCTTCAGAGGCAGAAGTGCCATCCAGATGTAGCAAACCCTGCCTGTCCTTGGCCGTAAGATGTAGATGAGGAAAAACTCACCCCCAAAGTCATCTGGCCCAAATGCCACTTGGTTGTAGGATAAGAGGACATCTTCCAAGGGCCATCTGGTTCCCAGGTTCACTACTTCCTTTATGTCCCAAAAGAAGTTAAGGGTAGGGTGTCGGTTTTCTCATTTCCATGGTATGGAGGGGAACAGGCTTGCAGAGGTCAAGCCTCTTGTCCAAGATTTCCCAGCCAGCAAAGGGGTCTGGATTTGAACTCAGGACCATTTGTGTCCTTTAGGATAGGGACTGGGTCTATGTCCCACTCTGTCCCCAGTGCCCACAGGACCCCTAGTTTATATGGTGCCTTTATGCAGAGTGCGCCTATGAGCACCCGTGTGGGCTTAGGGCTCGGCCAGCAGAGCACGGACTGGAGCCCCAGCCTCCACCTGCCTTGTGCCCTGCACAAACTACACAACAGGACGTGGTAGCCCTGTGTGCCAGTAGAGAGCCCAGCCTAGCACACAGATGCTCAGCAAGGATTTGTTGAAAGGTTGAGTAACATGATTGACTCCTGTCTTAGTTATCTAGTGCTACTGCAACAGAAATGCCACAAGCGGATGGCTTTTTATTCTCTCACAGTCTAGGAAGCTAGAAGTCTGAGTTCAGGGTGCCAGCTCCAGGAGAAGGCTTTCTGTCTCTGTCAGCTCTGGAGGAAGGTCCTTGTCATCAACCTTCCCCTGGTCTGGGGGCTTCTCAGCGCAGGGACCCTGGGCCCAAAGGCCTCTCTCAGCTCCAGGCACTGCTTTCTTAGTGGTAGGAGGTCCCCCTGTCTCTCTGCTCACTTCTCTCTTTTATATCTCAAAAGAGATTGACTCAAGATACAACCTAATCTTGTAAATTGAGTCCTGCCTCATTAACATAACTGCCTCTAATCCTGCCTCATTAACATCATAGAGGTAGGATTTACAAAAACACACAGGAAAATCACACCAGATGACAAAATGGTGGCCGATGGATCACACAATACTGGGAATCATGGCCTAGCCAAGTTGATGCACATTTTTGGGGGACACAGTTCAATCCATAACAGTTTCAAGGCCCCTGCCTCCCACCAAATCAACCTGCTTGCACTCTGAGAAGCCCCTTCCCACAGTTTGAAAAACACATAAAGCGCTAGCTATTGATATTCCATTTTCTTATTTCCTCCCTTAAAAGCGGTACATGGATGGAGGAGCGAGTAACAACATGCCCTTCGCTGATGACAAAACAACCATCACCGTGTCCCCCTACTTCGGGGAGCATGACATCTGCCCCAAAGTCAAGTCCTCGAACTTTCTTTACGTGAACTTCACCATGCTGAGTCTCCGCCTCTGCTCGGCAAATGCCTACCTTCTAGTCAGGACAATCCACCCCGGAGAGCCTAAGGTGAGGGCTGGGTGTGTGTCTCAGGGGTGCAGTCCTTTTGCCTTCCTGCTCGCCAGGAGATACTGGTTGTTCGCTATACAGACGCACAAACAGAAACAGATCCCGTGGTTGAAAAGCTAAAGTGAAAGAAGAGTGGTTTGTTCCAGGAGCTCTGTGGCTCTCGACCCTGCCGTATGTGGGATCATCTGGAGCTTCTCAACAGCACTGCTGACCCTCAGCCTCCCTGCTAGACTCTGAAATTTAACTGGCCAGGGTGCAGCTTGGGCTTTAGGGTTTTTTTATGTATTACTCGGATAATTCTTGTTTGCAGCCATGGTCAAGAACCCTCACACCAGGTGGTTTAACCTTTTTTGATTGTCATTTTAGTGGTGCAGATGGTTAAGCACTCGATCACATGCTGAAAGGTTGGCAGTTCAAACCCACTACCCAGAGGTGCCTCAGGAGACAGGCCTGACCTTCTGCTTCCGAGAGATCACAGCTTTGAAAGCCCCGTGGAGCAGTTCTACTCTGCACATGCGGGGTGGCCAGGAGCCAGAGTCAGCTGGAGCGCGACTAACACCACCAGCACTCCAACACGCAGTAGGGGATCTGTAGACTGTGTCCACCACCAGTCTGCGTTCCTGGGGAGAAGGAAGGTTGTATACTGTCCTGCACACCCCCAGTCCGAGCTCCTGCAGAGGGAGAAGGCTGTGTAGAAAGAATTCGTTTTCACGTGTAGTTCATGGAAATCAGGGTCTGAAAGGACCGTGCTTGGTCAGCGGTTGGAATCCACCGCAGGAGAAAGATGTGGCCGTCCGTCGGCTTCCGTGAAGATTACAGCCTTGGAAACCCTGTGGGGCAGTTCTACTCTGTCCTGTAGGGTCACTGTGAGTCGGAGTTGACTCGAAGACCGTGGGTTTTACTCCAGAGTTGTTGGCCTTGCCCTCGGTGAGCAGAGGAGAAGAACTGTAAGCAGATGGCGAGAGGAGGCAGTTAAAAAAACAACAGTTGCCGTCTAGTGCATTCCAACTCATGGCGACGCCACATGTGGTGGACTAGAAGTGCCCCCCACAGGGTTTTCAGTGGCTGATTTTGGGGAAGTAGATCACCAGACCTTTTTTTTGAGGCACCTCTGGGTTCACTCGAACCTCCAACCTTTGGTTTAGCAGCCAAGCATGTTCACTGTTTGTACCCCCCAGGCAGCTAAATAACAGGACACAGTGATCACCAGAAGAGAGCTGGATGAGTGTGAGTGAGGGCTTGTCCCAAGGACCAGGGAAGGCACCTGTCATGTGGGGACAAAGCACCATTTGAGCTGAGTTCTGCAGGATGAGGGGCAATGTCTCCTGGGAGGATGGAGCCCTTTGTTCAGCCTTGTGCTTGGCACACAGCAGGGGGCTTAGAGCCTGAAGGATTCTTCCGTCCATCTCTGCTTTCTTCAGGTGACGTTGAAGTCAGTGGAGTGTAGCAGTTCTTCCCTGCAGCAACTTCTTTGATTTGCTTACAGGTGCTTGGAGAGATATGCCTTCGAGGATATTTAGACACTGTCAGATTCTTGGAAGAGAAGGGTATGTACCGGGCAGGGACCAAACCTATGCTTTTAACAGGCTTTGTTGTTAGCAGTCTTGATCAACGGAAGACTTCATCTTGGTTCTATCGTCCAGTGCTCAGGTTCTGTCGTCCAGTGCTCAACCCTTTCACATGCATCTTGCTCAATCTGCTTGTTAGCCCTGTAAGAGGAAAATGTGGAATATTTTATAGATGAGGACACTGAGGCCTGAAGAAGGCGACAAGGACCACACACCCCTGGGGGGCAGAGTGGGCTTGGTGCCCAGGAAGTCCTGACTCAAGGGCTCCTTCTCCTTCCATCATGTCCCTTTGTCTGAAGGCAGTGAAACATTGTTTTGTTTTGTTTTTCCTTTAGAACTGTTGTGAGCCTTGAGTTTAACACGGGCTGAGGTTTCTGGGACCATTGCCCCGTGTGAAGCAACCAGAATAGTTGTCTCCTTCACGGAGGGCGAGAAGTCTATCACCGAACCACCATTGCTCCAGTGGCTATCCTTGGCTTTTCTGGGCTTGTAGATGCATCTGCCTGCATCTTCACATGGTGGCTTCCTTTGTGTGTATGGGGGTGTGTGTGTGTGTGTGTCTTCCCTTTTTATAAGACACGACACAGAAAGGTTTAAATTTTGGATCCACCTTGCTATGACCTCATTAGTGTAACAAAAGAAAACCCCTTATTTCCAGACAGGGTCACATTCACAGTTGCATTGTTGTTGTGTGTCGTTGAGTCGATCCCAACTCATAGCAACCCGATGGGACAGAGTAACTGCCCCATAGGGTTTCCCAGACCATAATCTTTATGGGAGCTGATTGCCTGGTCTTTTCTCCAACGGAGCCGCTGGGTGAGTTCAAACCAGCGACTCTTGGGTTAGCAGCTGAGTGCCTAACCATTGCACCACCAGGGCTCCTTTCATAGGTATACCCAAACCCATTGCCATCAAGTCGATTTTGACTCATCACGACCCTACAGAACAGAGTAGAACTGCCCCGTAGAGTTTCCAAAGAGCGTGTGGTGGATTTAAACTGCTAACCTTCTGGTTGGCAGCTGTAGCCCTTAACCACTACGCCACCATGGTTTCCTTCACAGGTATAGGGGTTCAGATTTCAACATGTGTTTTTTTTCTTTTTTTGGCAGGGTAACACAATGCAATCCATAGCAACTATGTTTCTAAAAGTTGGTTGAATTATTGGTTGATTTACTGATCCTCTGAATTCATCTTGTGGAGCCCTGGTGGCGTGGTGGTTAAAGCACTCGGCTGCTGATGGAAAGGTCAGGCGTCAGAGCCCAGCAGCCACTCCCCAGGAGAAAAGTGTGGCAGTCTGCTTCTGTAAAGATTACAGCCTTGGAAAGCCCCTGTGGAAGCTCTACTCTGTCCTATAGGGTCAGGATGAGTCGGAATCGACTTGATGGCAGTGGGTTTGGTGGGTGGAATTAGTCTTTGGCCACTAAAAGGAAGCAGTGTGGCTAAAAGGACCTGATGTTTCCTGGGGAGAGGGCAGTGAGCGGGCAGGTGCGGCCCCATCCGTGTTCCTGGAGCTCGTCATCTTGGAGAGGTGGCAGGTCAGGGATAGAAGAGTGACCATGTGATGAGTACCTGGGCAGGAAAATACAGGGCGGCTGTAGGATCACTTGGGGGACCCCAAAAGCAGGGGGCTTCCAGGAGGGCGTGAAGTCCAAGTTGAGACTTTGGGGGTGAATGGGAGAGTGCCAGGAATGGGGAAGTGAGGGTGAGGCCCTCTGGAGGACCAGAAGGAGGTCGGTGTGGCTGGAGAGGCAGGCATGGAGCAGGCAGCCTGAGAGGTGGGCAGAGAGGAGCTGGCAGGGATGGCAGTAAGTGAAATCGGGGGGTAGGTAGGGCCTGTGGACATGGTGGGGGGTTTGTATCCCACGAACGTGGAGTGAGGGGACTCAGAGGAGGGCCCTGGGAGGCCCCTCTGGCTGCAGGGCAGAGAGCAGGGGCAGAGGGGACACCAGCACCCTGGAGGCTGGGAGGAAGCTGGAGGCACAGGCCAGGGTGGCAGCAGCGAGGGTGGTGAGAGGAGAACAGATTCACGTGGGCCTGAGGGGACGCGAGTTGGCAACAGCTGGAGAATCTGGCAGAGGAAGACTCCAGGATGAAGTCCAGGCTTCCGGCTTCAGCAGCTGGGGGGCGAGCTGGGAGTGCTGCTCGCTGGTTTAGGGTCCTCGGGACAGAGCGGGTTCGGCAGGAAACTGGAGCACCTGCACTGGACACGTGGGTGCGGGGTGCCCCAGGGGTGTTCTTGTGCTTTCGTGTCTGGAGTTCTAGAGAGCAGTTGGGCTAGGGATAAGATTTGGGGGTGATCTGTGAAAAGCTGATGGCAGACCCCGTAGGAGCAGATGCAGAAGGCATTACTTTGAGCTCAGCTCTGCTGTTTCCTAGGTCAGTGACCTTGGACAAGCCACTTTCTCTCTTTGGCATTGGTTTCCATATCTATAGCAAGGGGACTTTGGAGTGGTCAGTGGGAGAATTCTCACCTTCTGTGCAGGAAACCCAGGCTCAGTGCCCGGCCAGTGAGCCACCTGTCAGTGGAGGCTCACAGGTTGCTATGATGCTGGACAGGTTTCAGCAGAGCTTCCAGACTAAGATGGACTAGGAAGAAAGGCCTGGCAATCTACTTCCAAAAATCAGTTAATGTAAATCCTATGGAGCCCAGTGGTCTGATCCCATTGTGTGTGGAGTCTCCATGAGTCGAGGGCTAACTCGACTGCAGCTAACAACAACAACCAAACCCATTGCCATTGAGTCGACTCCAACTCATAGCGACTCTATAGGACAGAGTAGAACAGCCCGATAGGGTTTCCAAGGCTGTTATCTTTATGGAAGCAGATGGCCACATCATTCTGTGGGGTGGCTGGTGGGTTCAAACCACTGACCTTTCAGTTAGCAGCCAAGCACTTAACCACAGCACTACCAGGCTCCTTACAACAACAACAGGTAATTCCTGAGTAAATCCTAAAGACTGCTCTGGGGCTGAGCTACTTAGCGCCCCAGCTGGGCTTGGGTGTAAAGAGCTACGCAGGATCGGCAGCTGGGCTGGCCATCCTGGTGCTGTGCAGAGGACACGAGAGGGGTCCAGTGCTGTTTCGATGTAGCATCCCCCTGGAAGCCAATCTTTAAAGGTACCTAAGGGAAAGGAAACCCTGGTGGCGTAGCGGTTAAGTGCTACGGCTGCTAACCACGAGTTTAGCAGTTCGAATCTGACAGGCGCGCCTTGGAAACTCTATGGGGCAGTTCTACTCTGTCCTGTAGGGTTGCTATGAGTCGGAATCGACTCAACGGCAGCGGGTTTTTTTTTTGGGGGTAAGGGAAAGGTATGTCTCTGAGGGTGAGGAATGTGTCCATGGGGGACTGGAAAGATCTAGGGGGAAGCATAAAAGTGAGATGTCACTCAGGAGCTGGGGAGGCATTCAGGAGCCCGGTCAAAGCCAGGAGACTGCCGCCCAGGGGGTGTCTTGGCCTTGACGTGGCCTCTCAGATGTGGAGAAAGCCATTGCCTGGTCTTCGTTACCTGATATTAGAAGCAAAGTATTGACCGGGCACGGACGTGGGCATCTGTAAATGCCCGTCCCCCTCAACCCAGATTGGGAGCAGCAACTACCCACTGGTGTTGGCCACTGAGCACACCCCCAATCTAGGCAGTGCCTGGAGCTACCCAGGACCCCCACGGTGTGATGGGACAGAGTAGCACCTTTGACCTGGGATCACATCCCAGCTCTGCCACTTACTAGCTGTGTGGCCTTGGGGAAATCACTTTACATCTCTGTGCTCTGATTCCTCAGCTGACAAATGGGGGGCCATGACAGTAGTCACCACTGAACAGCTGCTGTGAGCCTCAGGGCCTGGAGCTTGACCAGTGACCCAGCTATCCTAAATAAATTCTAGTCCCTGTCCTTCAACCCCAGGAACCCAGACGTGGGTGTGGAGCCCACACAGCTAGTAAGTGATTAAGCCAGGAGCTGAGCTCACGTCTGTCCAGCTTCAAAGACCCACACTTCCTTCTGGAAGACAGATGCCTCCCTTTGTTTCAGCCTGTCATAGCCTGTGGTTTCCCTGGTGGCTGTGCCTACCTTCTCATTCTGGGCATGGGTGTGTGATGACCCCTGCTTCCCAGATTAGCTCACAGGTCTCTTCTCCCGTGCCTTCACAGGCATCTGTAAGAGGCCTGGACCGTGCCTGAATTTAGCCTCAGAAGACAGGGATTCAGAGGCCCGCACCAACTGCTGGGAGAACATGAGCCTGGAGCCTCCCCGGGAGGTGGTTGCCTTGGAGACGAAGCCTGAGGAAGATGAGCTACTGGACCACCTCCGCCTCAGCATCCTGCCCTGGGATGAGAGCATCCTGGAGACCCTGTCCCCCAAGCTCCTAATAGGTACCCACTCCTCGGGGGTAGAGAGGCGCTGAGGAGGTGGGTTGATTTCCTAGGGCTTCCTAATACCACAAATGGGGTGGCCTAAGACAACAGAAATTTATCTTCTTAGTTCTGGAGGCTAGAAGCCCAAATTCAGGGTGTCCGCAGGGCTGTGCTCTCTCCAAAGGCTCAAGGGGAAAACCTTTCCTGGTCTTTTCCAGCTTCTGGTGGCTTGGCTTGTGGCTTGTGGCTGCATTACTCCAGTGTCCGCCTCTGTCTTCGCATGGCCGTCCTTCCTCTGGGTCTGTCTCTGTCTTTCTCCTCTTTTATAAGGACACCACTCAGGTGGAATTAGGACCCCCCCGCTCCAGGATGACCCCATGTTAACTGAGTTAATTACATCTGCAAAAACCCTATTTGCAAATAACACCATCTTCCCAGGTACCGGGGTTAGGACTTGAACACACTTTTCTGGGGACACAGATCAATCCATGTTGCTTTCTGTGAATGTTTGGAAGAGTTAAAGGGCTTCTTGCCTTGCATGTTATGCTGCCAGGTGGGAAGAGGTGGGCAGAAGCCACCTGGCACAGGCCGAATCCCGGGCCACCACCTTCCACCCGGAACAGGCTGGGTCCCTGGCCACCGCCTCCCAGCCCAGGCTTCCCACCTGGCACAGGCCGGGTCCTGGGCCACCACCTCCATCCGGAACAGGCCGGTCCCTGGCCACCAACTCCCAGCACGGGCTTCCCACTTGGCACAGGCCGGGTGCCAGGCCACCACCTCCCACCCAGAATAAGCCGGGTCCCTGGCCACCACCTCCCAGCACAGGCCTCCCACCTGTCCAGGTGCCTTGCTGAGCTCCCTTCCCATGGGCCACGACCAGAAGGGAAACAGCCTCTAGCTGAGCGGTCCCAGGTCAGTGTCCACTCCCCTGACTCCAGCCGTCGGCTCTGCTCCCGTCTGACTGTCCCCTGACACTGACTTGGGCGCTCTGCTGCTAGGACTTAACACGTTCCTCTGGGCACCTCTGCAGCCACCATTCTTTCTGCTGCCCCCTCTCAAAGTCTCCTTTCTCATGATGCTGCTTCCACTTCCCCTTCTCCAAACCCAAAGCTTGAATCTCCACAGAAAAGTGGTGCATTCTAGAATGTCACCCAATTTGGGATGGATGGATAGAAGAATCCCAGGCCAGCTTCTTTGTCTGTCTGGCATTTGGAGAAGGTCACTGGTGAGTTGAGCACAACCCCTCACCCCCGAGCCACTAACACGCCAGCAGATGAGCACCAGCAGCTGTCCAGGGATACGACTTGACGACCACTGTCCAGGGATACGACGTGCGGGGTCATGAGAGGGTCATTGGAGAAGGAAATAAAAGGCTGGAAGGAGATCGAAACCCTTTCAGGGATGCAAGGAGAAGCTCATCAAGCAGGTGGTATTTGTGAGAGTCCTTGAGTATCCATGGAGTCCCCGGGTGGTGCAAACACTTAATGCACTCGGCTGCTAGTCAAAAGGGTGGAGGTTCGAGTCCACCCAGAGGCACCTCAGGAGAAAGGCCTGGCGATCTACTTCTTAAAAATCAGCCATCGGAAACCGTACAGAACACAGTTCTTCTCTGACACACGTGCGGTTGTCATGAGTCGGAGTCGACTCAACAGCAGCTGGTTTTGGCTTGCTTTATCTGGGAGAGAAGTTGGAAAACTCCTCCAAAATATTTTTCGATGACTGGGGGCCAAGATGGCTGACTAGGTAGAAGCTACCTCGGATCCCTCTTGCAACAAAGACTCAGAAAAACAAGTGAATCGATAACATACACGACAATCTACGAACCCTGACCATCAAACACAGATCTAAAGAGTTGACCTGAGTGACACAGACTGAGAACGAGCAACCACGGGGAAGCAATGACCGTTTTCGGAGCCTGGAGCGAGCGTCCCAGTCAGGAAACCTTGGCGCTGGGCGTCCCAGTCAGAAAACCTTGGCGCTGGGCTTTGGACTGGGCACAGGGGAGCTGAGCACAACATCCTGAGATGGCACAAACACAGGGCGCAGCCGTAGCCCCCAGAAGTGACCTTGGGGGAAGCCCAGCCAGTGCACGCAGGCAGCGCAGCGATGCGGCTGACAGAAGGAAAAGTCACCAGGAGGCAGTGACTGGTTTTGGAGCTGGGAGTGCAGCGTCCCAGCTGGGGAACCTTGGCGCTGGGCTTTGGACTGGGAGCAGAGGAACTAACCACGGCTCCTGAGTCAGCGCAAGCACAGGACACGGGCCTGACCCTCGGGGGCAATCTCTACCCAGCCAGCGCACACAGTCAACGTGGCCCTCGGGAATCTCAGATAAAACAGTCATCCCAAGCAAGATAAGTAACTTTGTCTATATTCCGGGGTGCTACTCTCTCCTATTTATCTGAACCTTCCCCTCCCCTTCCCAGGCAGCTTCATTAACGTTGGAATTTCCTGAGCCAGAGAGTGAAGTGTGCTGCGGGTTTTCTTTCCTTTTTTTTTTTTTTTGGGTCTTTTCCTAACCCATTCTCCTGGCCTGAGAGAAGCAGCTACAAAAAACCCAGGGACCAAAAATCCGTCCCTAATTGGACTAAAAACACAGAACCAGCTCCAGCCAAACATATGTGATCCACAGTCTTGGGCTTTCATCCCTACAGGGAACAAGGTGGCTATTATAATGCAAAGGCATTTCTGATAGGGATCTGACTGTAATTGTTTTAGTGGATTACTGGAAAGACAAGTTTCCCAGGTCTGATATCTCTGCGTATTCAACAGAGCCCTCACTGACCCACAACAGGGAACTGAGGGCTGAAGCTCCCCCCAGACCACCTAGCCTCCTGCCTTAGGGGTCTAAGGAGGGTGACACCTACCAGTCTGTAGAGGTACTTGCATTGGGGGCCTAAGGTACAGCTGCAGAGCCCACCCACCAAAGTGCTTTAGGAATAGAGACACACCTACCTCACTGGCACTTGGGGGTAGCCTGTCAGCATCCTGCCTCCCCCCAGAGTGTGAACCCCAGCTGCTACTAGAATCTAATACACAAAACTATCACCGCTACTTCTTTAGGTGGATAGGTGACGGTGTGCATCACACACTTGATGACCCAAAATCAGATTCTACTCAAGAATAGTGAATGGACTCAGGCATATATATCTGGTAACAGCCCAAACCAGCTGGTAATAGGTCATAAGTGACTCAAGGGCTACAATAATCAAGACAGCGCAATCTAGTAGCCCATCCACGTATACTGAAAGAAAACAAAACAAGATAAGACTCAGTGAGCAAATATAGAATAAATCACTACAATATCTTAGTGATGGCTCAGAGACAGCAGTCGATATCAAACCACATAAAGAAGCAGACCATGACTGCTTCTACAACTCCCCAAACTAAAGAATCAAAATCTTTCCCAAATGAAGATACAATCCTGGAATTGCCAGATGCAGAATATAAAAAACTAATTTACAGAATGCTTCAGGACATCAGGGATGACCTCAGAAATGAAATAAAGCAATCTATAGAAAAAGCCAAGGAACACACTGATAAAGCAGTTGAAGAACTCAAAAAGATTACTCAAGAACATAGTGGAAAAATTAATTAGCTGCGAGAATCCATAGAGAGACAGCATGCAGAAATCCAAAAGATTAACAATAAAATTACAGAATTAGACAACTCAATAGGAAGTCAGAAGAGCAGACTCAAGCAATTGGAATGCAGGGTGGGGGATCTGGAGGACCAGGGAATTGACATCAATATAGCTGAAAAAAAAATCAGATAAATGAATTTAAAAAAATGAAGAAACCCTAAGAATCATGTGGGACTCTATCAAGAATAACTTGCGTGTGATTGGAGTCCCAGAACAGGGAGGGATAACAGAAAATACAGAGAGAATAGCTGAAGATCTGCTGGCAGAAAACTTCCCTGACATCATGAAAGACGAAAGGATATCTATCCAAGATGCTCATCGAACCCCATTTAAGATTGATCCAAAAAGAAAAACACCAAGACATATTATCATCAAACTTGCCAAAACCAAAGATAAAGAAAAAATTTTAAAAGCAGCCAGGGATAAAAGAAAGGTCTTCTACAAAGGAGAATCAATAAGAATAAGTTCACACTACTCAGCAGAAACCATGCAGTCAAGAAGGCAATGGGATGACATATATAGAGCACTGAAGGAGAAAAACTGCCAGCCAAGGATCATATATCCAGCAAAACTCTCTCTAAAATATGAAGGTGAAATTTAAACATTTACAGATAAACACAAGCTTAGAGAATTTTCAAAAACCAAACCAAAGCTACAAGAAATACTAAAGGAAATTGTTTGGTCAGAAAACCAATAGTATCAGATACCAGCACAACATAAGGTCAAAGAACAGAACATCCTGATATCAACTCAAATAGGGAAATCACAAAAACAAATTAAGATTAATTTTAAAAAGAAAAAAACGCTCAAAACAGGTAATCATTGAAGTCAATATGTAAAAGATCACAATAATCAAAAAGAGGGACTAAATACAGGTGGCAGAGAACTGCCATATGGAGGGAGAAACAAGGTGATATAGGACAATACAAGTTAGCTTTTTACTTAGAAAAATAGGGGTAAATATTAAGGTAACCACAAAAGGGTCTAACAATTCCATAACTCAAAATAAAAGCCAAGAAAAACGTAACGACTCAGCAAACACAAAGTCAAATACTATGAAAATGAGGAACACACAATTTACAAAGAAAAACGTCTTAGCACAAAAAAGTAAGTGGAAAAATGAAATTGTCAACAACACACACAAAAAGGCATCAAAATGACAGCACTAAACACATACTTATCTATAATTACGCTGAATGTAAATGGACTAAATGCACCAATAAAGAGACAGAGAGTCTCAGACTGGATAAAGAAACACGATCCATCTATATGCTGCCTACAAGAGACACACCTTAGACTTAGAGACACAAACAAACTAAAACTCAAAGGATGGAAAAAAATATATCAAGGAAACAACAATCAAAAAAGAACAGGAGTAGCAATATTAATATCTGACAAAATAGACTTTAAAGTTAAATCCACCACAAAGGATAAAGAAGGACACTACATAATGATTAAAGGGACAATTGACCAGGAAGATATAACCATATTAAATATTTATGCACCCAATGACAGGGCTGCAAGATACATAAAACAAACTTTAACAGAACTGAAAAGTGAGAGAGACACCTCCACAATTATAGTAGGAGACTTCAACACACCACTTTCAGAGAAGGACAGGACTTCCAGTAAGAAGCTCAATAGAGACACGGAAGACCTAATTGCTACAATCAACCAACTTGACCTCATAGACTTACACAGAACACTTCACCCAACTGCTGCAAAGTATACTTTTTTTTCTAGCACACATGGAACATTCTCTAGATCACATATTAGGTCATAAAACAAACCTTTGCAGAATCCAAAACATCACAATACTACAAAGCATCTTCTCAGACCATAAGGCCATAAAAGTGGAAATCAATAACAGAAAAACTAGGGAAAAGAAATCAAATACTTGGAAACTGAACAATACCCTGCTGAAAAAAGACTGGGTTATAGAAGACATTAAGGAGGGAATAAAGAAATTCATAGAATGCAATGAGAATGAAAACACTTCCTATCAAAACCTCTGGGACACAGCAAAAGCAGTGCTCAGAGGTCAATTTATATCGATAAATGCACATATACAAAAAGAAGAAAGGGCCAAAATCAGAGAACTGTCCCTACAACTTGAACAAATAGAAAGTGAGCAACAAAAGAATCCATCAGGCACCAGAAGAAAACAAATAATAAAAATTAGAGCTGAACTAAATGAATTAGAGAACAGAAAAACAATTGAAAGAATTAACAAAGCCAAAAGCTGGTTCCTTGAAAAAATTAACAAAATTGATAAACCATTGGCCAGACTGACTAAAGAAATACAGGAAAGGAAACAAATAACCCGAATAAGAAACGAGATGGGCCATATCACAACAGACCCAACTGAAATTAAAAGAATCATATCAGATTATTATGAAAAATTGTACTCTAACAAATTTGCAAACCTAGAACAAATGGATGAATTCCTAGAAAAACACTACCTACCTAAGCTAACACAATCAGAAGTAGAACAACTAAATAGACCCATAACAAAAAAAAGAGATTGAAAAGGTAATCAAAAAACTCCCAATAAAAAAAAGCCCTGGCCCAGATGGCTTTACTGCAGAGTTCTACCAAACTTTCAGAGAAGAGTTAACACCACTACTACTAAAGGTATTTCAGAGCATAGAAAATGACAGAATACTACCTAACTCATTCTATGAAGCCACCATATCCCTGATACCAAAACCAGGTAAAGACATCACAAAAAAAGAAAATTACAGACCTATAGCCCTTATGAACATAGATGCAAAAATCCTCAACGAAATTCTAGCCAATAGAATTCAACAACATATGAAAAAAATAATTCACCATGACCAACTGGGATTTATATCAGGTATGCAAGGCTGGTTTAATATTAGAAAAACCATTAATGTAATCCACCATATAAATAAAACAAAAGACAAAAACCACATGATCTTATCAATGGATGCAGAAAAGGCATTTGACAAAGTCCAACACCCATTTATGATAAAAACTCTCACCAAAATAGGAATTGAAGGAAAATTCCTCAACATAATAAAGGGCATCTATGCAAAGCCAACAGCCAACATCACTCTAAATGGAGAGAGTCTGAAAGCATTTCCCTTGAGAAGGGGAGCCAGACAAGGATGCCCTTTATCACCGCTCTTATTCAACATTGTGCTAGAGGTCCTAGCCAGAGCAATTAGGCTAGACAAAGAAATAAAGGGCATCCGGATTGGCAAGGAGGAAGTAAAATTATCTCTATTTGCAGATGACATGATCTTATACACAGAAAACCCTAAGGAATCCTCCAGAAAACTACTGAAACTAATAGAAGAGTTTGGCAGAGTCTCAGGTTATAAGATAAACATACAAAAATCACTTGGATTCCTCTACATCAACAAAAAGAACATCGAAGAGGAAATCACCAAATCAATACCATTCACAGTAGCCCCCAAGAAGATAAAAGACTTAGGAATAAATCTTACCAAAGATGTAAAAGACCTATACAAAGAAAACTACAAAGTACTACTGCAAGAAACTAAAAAGGACATACTTAAGTGGAAAAACATACCTTGCTCATGGATAGGAAGACTTTTCATAGTAAAAATGTCTATTCTACCAGAAGCCATCTATACATACAATACACTTCCGATCCAAATTCCAATGGCATTTTTTAAAGTGATGGAGAAACAAATCACCAACTTCATAGGGAAGGGAAAGAAGCCCCGGATAAGTAAAGCATTACTGAGAAAGAAGACGAAAGTGGGAGGCCTCACTCTACCTGATTTTAGAACATATTACACAGCCACAGTAGTCAAAACAGCCTGGTACTGGTACAACAACAGGCACATTGACCAATGGAACAGAATTGAGAACCCAGATATAAATCCATCCACATATGAGCAGCTGATATTTGACAAAGGCCCAGTGTCAGTTAATTGGGGAAGAGATAGTCTTTTTAACAAATGGTGCTGGCATAACTGGATATCCATTTGCAAAAAAAAATGAACAGGATCCATACCTCACACCATGCACAAAAACTAACTCCAAGTGGATCAAAGACCTAAACATAAAGACTAAAACGATAAAGATAATGGAAGAAAAAATAGGGACAACGTTAGGAGCCCTAATACAAGGCATAAACAGAATACAAAACATTACCAAAAATGACAAAGAGAAACCAGATAACTGGGAGCTCCTAAAAATCAAACACCTATGCTCATCTAAAGACTTCACCAAAAGAGTAAAAAGACCACCTACAGACTGAGAAAGAATTTTCAGCTATGACATCTCCGACCAGCGCCTGATCTGGAAAATCTATATGATTCTGTTAAAACTCAACCACAAAAAGACAACCCAATCAAGAAGTGGGCAAAGGATATGAACATGCGCTTCACTAAAGAAGATATTCAGGCAGCTAACAGATACATGAGAAAATGCTCTCGATCATTAGCCATTAGAGAAATGCAAATTAAAACTACGGTGAGATTCCATCTCACTCCAACAAGGCTGGCATTAATCCAAAAAACACAAAATAACAAATGTTGGAGAGGCTGGGGAGAGATTGGAACGCTTATACAGTGCTGGTGGGAATGTAAAATGGTACAACCACTTTGGAAATCTATCTGGCGTTTTCTTAAAAAGTTAGAAATGGAACTACCATACAACCCAGAAATCCCACTCCTCGGAATATACCCTAGAGAAATAAGAGCCTTTACACGAACAGACATATGCACACCCATGTTTATTGCAGCTCTGTTTACAATAGCAAAAAGCTGGAAGCAACCAAGGTGTCCATCAACGGATGAATAGTTGAATAAATTGTGGTATATTCACACAATGGAATACCACGCATCGATAAAGAACAGTGACGAGTCTGTCAAACATTTCATAACATGGAGGAACCTGGAAGGCATTTTGCTGAGTGAAATGAGTCAGATGCAAACGGACAAATATTGTATAAGACCACTATTATAAGATCTTGAGAAATAATATCAACTGAGAAGAACACATACTTTTGTGGCCACGGGGGGGGGGAGGGAGGGAGCGTGGGAGAGGGTTATTTACTGATTAGTTAGTAGATAAGAACTACTTTAGGGTAGGGAAGGACAATACTCAATACATGGAAGGTCAGCTCAACTGGACTGGACCAAAAGCAGAGAAGTTTCTGGGATAAACTGAATGCTTCAGAGGTCAGCAGAGCAAGGGCAGGGGTTTGGGGACTATGGCTTAAGGGGACTTCTAAGTCAATTGGCAAAATAATGCTATTATGAAAACATTCTGCATCCCACTTTGAAATGTTGCGTCTGGGGTCTTAAATGCTAACAAGTGGCCATCTAAGATGCATCAATTGGTCTCAACCCACCTGGATCAAAGGAGAATGAAGAACACCAAGGTCACACAATAACTATGAGCCCAAGAGACAGAAAGGGCCACATGAACCAGAGACTTACATCATCCTGAGACCAGAAGAACTAGATGGTGCCCGGCCACAACCGATGACTGCCCTGACAGGGAGCACCACAGAGAACCCCTGAGGGAGCAGGAGATCAGTGGGATGCAGACCCCAAATTCTCATAAAAAGACCAGACTTAATGGTCTGACTGAGACTAGAGGAATCCCGGCAGTCATGGTCCCCAGACCTTCTGTTGACCGAGGACAGGAACCATCCCCGAAGACAACTCATCAGACATGGAAGGGACTGGACAATGGGTTGGAGAGAGATGCTGGCGAAGAGTGAGCTACTTGTATCAGGTGGACACTTGAGACTGTGGCGGCATCTCCTGTCTTGAGGGAAGATAGGAGGGTAGAGAGGGTTAGAAACTGGCAAAATTGTCATGAAAGGAGAGACTGGAAGGAGGGAGTAGGCTGACTCATTAGGGGGAGAGTAAATGGGAGTAAGGAGTAAGGTATATATAAGTTTATATGTGACAGACTTACTTGATTTGTAAACATTCACTTGAAGCTCAATAAAAATTATTAAAAAAAAATTTTTTTGATGTAAAAGAGCTGTCCTTGGAAACCCAGGGTCTTTCATAGATATCGCAAGCAGCACAGGCTAAGGTGGTTTGGTTTTAACGCTGGTGGGAGAGACTTCTTACACAGAGCGGGCCGTTTCTATTTTTCAGCAGTGCGTGAAGCCATTAAAGACAGAGGTGGATACATGAGCAAGATCTGCAGCTTTATGCCCATAAGGATAATATCCTACCTGATGCTGCCCTGTACCCTGCCCGTGGAGACTGCTGTCACTGTGCTTCGGAGGTGAGGCCTTACATCGCTTGGTCTCTTCCTCATGGGCCTGGGGTGAGATTCAGTGAGATGATACCTGGGAGGCCCTCCGCCCAGGGCCCGGCTGCATGGACAGCAGACAGACAGGATCCCTGCCCTCCAGAAGTTCTTATCAATACAGAATGCCCCAACAATTGCCCTCCTGTCTTCATGCGTGTACCTGTAACCAGGTGCAAGCTCAGATACTCACCTGGTGACTCTGACAGCTGGCAGTAGCCTCACTCAGTATCTGCTCCAGCCCTCCTTATCACATGGGGAAACTGAGGCCCAGAGAGGTAGGGGTCACAGCTCTGAGGTCATAGAGCCAGGTAGTGGGAGGGCCAGGCCTGGAAGCAGGGCCACAGGTCTGTTCCCTGCTGCCCACCCAGCGTTTTTTTTTTTTTTAAATGGTTTTGTTGTTGTTAGGTGCTGTCGAGTCGGTTCCCACTCGTAGCGATCCTGTGTGTGACAGAATGAGACACTGCCTGGTCCTGCACCGTCCTCACAATCATTGTTATGCTTGAGCCCATTGTTGCAGCCACTCTGTCAATCCATCTTGTTGAAGGTCTTCCCCTTTTTGATGACCCTCTATTTTACTAAGTAAGATATCCTTCTCCAGGGACTGGTCCCTCCTGATAACATGCCCAGAGTGTGTGAAACAAGTCTCACCATCCTTACTTCCAAGGAACACCTGGGCAGTATTTCTTCCAAGACAGATTTGTTTGTTCTCCTAGCAGTCCATGGTATACACAGTATTCTTCGCCATCATCATAATTCAAAGGCATCGATTGTTCTTTGGTCTTCCTTACTCACTGTCCAGCTTTTGCATGCATGTGAAGTGGCTGAAAACACCATGACTTGGGTCAGGCACACCTCTAGTCCTCAAAGTGACTCTATAGTTTTGGCTTTTCCAGAATGTTACAGAGTTGGAATGTGGCCTTTTGGACTGGCTTCTTTCACTTAGCAATACGCATTTAAGGTTTCTCCATGTCTTTTTGTGACTTGATAGCTCATTTTATTGCTGAATACTGTTCTGTTGTGTGCCCGCTACCCTTTTAAATCACGTGTGCATAGTGCAGGGTAGCCGTGGTTTATATGATCCGTAGTCAGCAGTCACCTCTTCCGTTTCTTCTTGGCTCGATGTTTCTGTTTGTCTTCGTCTTTCTCTTTCGTGCTACTTGTTCTCCTCAAGTGCCTGGCTGTCCTTGTTTCACACATGGACTCAAAGGGCTGTGGGGCTAGGCTCCTTTGCTGGGGTGAGAATCCGACTGGCTTTGAGCCAGGTCTCTTCTTTCCAGGGAGCTCAGGTGAGAAGGGGTAGGTGTGTCACCTGGCAGAGTTCCCTTTGGTGGGAGTGGTTAGACAGTGGCTGACAGGAAGGAGGTCTCTTTAGGGGTGCCACCTCCCTATTAGAAGCTTTTCCAGCCCCCAGAGTGTTGGTTGGTTCCTCTGGAGGAGAACTATTAGGCTTTGGTGTGGCCAAGCGTCCTTTTTCTGCCTGCTTCATTGACAGCCTCCTCGCCCCCCTTGTCTGTAGTCCAGTAATCCATGAAAATCTCTGCTCAGCAGTCATCCCCTGCCCGACCCACCTCCTTCCTCCTTACTCTTACAGATTTATCACTTCTTGTTAGCTGCCATTGGCTCAACTCCAACTCATGGCGAACCCATGCGAGCAGAGTAGAACTGCTACATAGGGTTTTCAAGGCCCTGACCTTCCGGATGAATCTTGGCTAAAAGCAGAAGATACCAGAAAGATGTGGTGTTGTTAGATGCTGTCTTGCGGGTTCCGACTTATAGTGACCCTATGTACAACAGAATGAAACACTGCCCAGTCCTGCACCATCCTCACAACCGTTGTCATGCTTGAGACCATTGTCGCAGCCACTGTGTCAGTCCATCTTCTTGAGGGTCTTCCTCTTTTTCACTGGCTCTCCGCTTTACCAAGCGTGATGTAGAAAGATGTGTACCTGTGTTTTATTGACTACGCAAAGGCATTCAACTGTTTGGATCGTGAAAAATTATGGATAACATTGCAAAGAATGGAAATTGCGGAACACTTAATGGTGCTCATGCCAAACCTGTGTATAGACCAAGAGGCAGTCGTTTGAGCTGAACAGGGGTATTATGGATTGAATTGTGTCCTCCCAAAATACGTGTTGTAAATCCTACCCTCCATGCCTGTGGCTATAATCCCATTCGGGGTTGTCTTTGTTATGTTGATGAACGGGATTAGTGTAGGGTGTGTCTTGAGTCAATCTCTTTTGAGATATAAAAGATTAAATGCAAGCTAGCAAGCAGAGATGGGGGAAGAGAGATATCAAGCCACACGAAGATCGCCCAGGAACAGAAGCTCAAAGAGACATGGACCTTCCTCCAGAGCCAGCAGAGACAGAAAGCCTTCCCCTAGAGCTGGCACCCTCAATTCAGACTTCTAGCCTCCTGAACTAAGAGAAAATAAATTTCTGTTTGTTAAAGCCACCCCCTTGTGGTATTTCTGTTACAGCAGCACTAGATAACTAAGACAAGTGGTTTAAAGTCAAAGAAGCTGTGCATCAGGGTTGTATCCTTTCCCCATACCTATCTAATCTGTATGCTGAGAAAGCAATCTGAGAAACTGGACTCTATGAAGAAGAACGGGGTATCAGGATTGGGGGAAGACTCATTAACAACCTGCGTTATGCAGATGACACAACAGTGCTTGCTGAAAGTGAAGAGAACTTGAAGCACTTACTGATGAAAATCAAAGACCACAGCCTTCAGTATGGATTACACCTCAACATGAAGAAAAGAAAAATCCTCAAACTGGACCAATAAGCATTATCGTGATAAATGGAGAAAATATTGATGTTGTCAAGGAGTTCATTTTACTTGGATCCACAATCAACACCCACGGAAGCAGCAGTCAAGAAATCAAACAATGCAGTACATTGGGCAAATCTGCTGCAAAAGACTTCTTTAAAGTGTTGAAAAGCAAAGATGTCACTTTGAGGACTAAGGTGTGCCTGATCTAAGCCAAGGTGTTTTCAATTGTCTCATATGCATGTGAAAGCTGGACAATGAATAAGGAAGACTGAAGAAGAATTAATGCCTTTGAATTGTGGTGTTGGTGAAGAATATTGAATATGCCATGGACTGCCAGAAGAACAAACAAATCTGTCTTGGAGGAAGGATAGCCCGGAGGCTCTTCAGAGGCGTGGATGGTGAGACTTTGTCTCACGTACTTTGGACATGTTATCAGGAAGGATCAGTCCCTGGAGAAGATCATCATGCTTGGTAAGGTAGAGAGTCAGCGAAAAAGAGGAAGACCCTCAATGAGATGGACTGACACAGTGGCTGCAGCAATGCGCTCAAGCATAACAACAATTCTGAGGATGGCGCAGGACCAGGTAGTGTTTCCTTCTGTTGGACATGGGGTCGCTATGAGTTTGAACCATCTTGCCGGTACCTAACAACAGCCTTTTGGAAGCAGATGACCAGGCATGTCTTTGACTCACCTCTGGATAGATTTGAACTGCCAAACTTTCAGTTGGTAGTCGAGCGCCTAACCATTTGTACCACTCAGGGACTCCTCACTTCTTGTAGGGCTGTACTTTGATTTCAGGGTTTTATTCATGCTGGGAGGAGGCATGCCCTCGTCTGCACTCTGGAATCCTGGGCGTTTGTTCACCTCAGCTTCCTCCAGTTCTCCTTTGATGTTTGTGTTCTCTCTAGTGGGCACGTTAGTCTGGCATAGACTTCTGTTGGTCTTTGAGAGTCCAACCCACCCTTAAAGTCCAGTCCAGTGCTGTTCTCAGTGAGCCTCCCCGACCCCTTGTCTCCCCACACTCCCATCGCCCTGGGTTGAGGTTGGATTCGGCATTTATGGAAGCCTGTGATGTGGGGTCCTTTTTATGGCTGGGAGGCTGGGTGTCTGTGGACAGTGGTGGTCAGCCCTTCTCTGTGGCCTCCTCTGCTGGGCTCACACACAACCTAGTGGTCTAGTGTCTTGGCCACAAGATATGTTCTGTCAGCTGACATCTTGGGACAGGTGGAACCCAGGGAACCCAAGGCCTTTCCTCCTATTCCCATGTAAATCCCTTGACGTTTCCTGGATCAAAAGCAGCCTCGCTTTCCTGATACCTGCTCCAACCTGGTGAATCTGAGAAACATCACCCTGAGTGAAGTCAGACAGACACGGAAAGGACAAACTGCGTACGGTCCCACAGAGATGGAACATCTAGGATAAGCAAATGCAGAGACCAGAGGAGATTAGTGGCGGGGGGGGCAGGGAGGGAGGGGGACAGGAGGCCTCGGTGCTAACAGACACTGAGCCCTGTGGTCGTGTAATTTGGGAACAGGTAAGGGTGATGGTGGAGCAACATGACGTCACTCAACTGTGCACGTGACGATTGCTGCAATGTCAAATATCATACGTATCTGTTGTTGGGCACTGCCAAGTGGATTCTGACTCGCAGCGACCCCATGTGACAGAGTAGAACCGCACCATGGGGTTTTCTAGGCTGTGATCTTTACAGGAACAGATCGCAAACCCGCCTTCTGGGAGCTCTCAAATCGGAGTCTGAAGTGACGCTGGCAGCTTACCGGGGCGAAGGGGGTTGTAGGCTACTTGCTTTGGGTTTTGTTTTTGTTTTGTTCTTTTTGTTTTTTGACTTGTCTTTATGCTGTTATGGAGAACGTTCGCGTGTGTGTGTGTGTGTGTGTGTGTGTGTGTTCTGTCTTTGTGTGTGTCTATATGTTGTATGTCTTTGTTATATGTGTCATCTGTGTGTCCATGTATGTGTTGTGTGTTTTGTGTTATGTGTCTATGTGTTGTGTATTTGTGTGTTGTACGTTGTGTCTGTTGTGTTTGTGTGTGTTATGTATTTGTGTGTTATATATGCTGTGTCTGTGTGTGTTGTGTGTCTATGTGTGTATTGTGTCTCTGTGTGTTGTATGTGTGCCTTATGGGGTTATATGTGTTGTGTGTGTGTCTATATGTTGTGTTGTGTGTCTGTGTGTATTGTGTGTCTGTGTGTTGTATGTGTTGTGTCTGTATGTCTATTATGTGTGTTTGTGTGTCTTTGTATTACATGTGTCTGTGCATCTATCCGTGTGTGTTGTGTGTTGTCTGTGCATCTGTGTGCTGATGGTCTTGGCTTCATTCCTGCAGTCTGGCAGTGTGGCCTTCGGATATTTATGACAACCTGCGGTGGCTGTGGTGGGTGACCTCCCGAGTCTGTTTTCGGCTGGTGGAGTGTCTGCTCCCCACTTCCAGGTAAATATTTTGCCTGTGGATGTGTGAGCCAGGTGGGTACCCCTCTCATCTGATCAGACCACATGCAGTATTCCAAAAACATTCTGCTGAGCGCCAGGTAGGTGGCAAAGGTCCTCTCCACTGGTGGAGGGAGGCCCTGTCTAGGGGGCAGCTGAGTGAATCAATGTCACAGGATGTCTGTGAGAATTGTCATTGGGATCCGCACAGGGTGCAGTGGGGCCTGGAGGAGAGGGCTGGGAAGCCTTCCTGGAGGAGGCATCTGTTGGAGCCCAATTCGGATGGCAGAGGAAGAGAGAGCTAGATGATCAAGCAGCTCAGGCAGAGGGGAAAAGGGGCAGGGTGAACTCGGAGGGTCAGAAGGCTTGTGGTTTGAAGGAGCCCTGGGTGCTGCAGCAGAGGAGGGAGCAGGGCGTGGGGGAAAGAGAGGGAGATGAGGGAAGAGGGAGAGGCTGGAACCAGGCAGGGCTTCTCAGAGCGTGTCTGCGGGTGTACGTGCATGTGTATGCGTGCGCACACATGTGCATGTGTGTACGCGTATGCGCGTGCACGTGTGTGTGCGTGCGTGTGTATGTGTGCATGTGTGTAGGGGTGCCTGTTAATGCAGACTCCGGGTTCCACCTCGGACTTACTAAACCACAGTCTCTGGGGGGGAATTTGGCAACCTGCACGGTTAACAAACAGCCAGGTGACGCGTCTGCACGCTGAGCTCTGAAACTGTGGATCCAGCACACGAAGGGCCTGTTCCAGCTACAGACTGCCCCTTCTCCTGAAAACCAGTGCCTTGGTTTGCTCTCCTGCTCAGCAGGCTGGGCTCATCTCCACAGGGCTCTGTGAGGCCTCATGAGGGCCCCTCACCCAGCACCTCTCACGTGGGGGCTGTCTAGAGATGGGCCTTGCTGTTGATGCTACTGGCAGACATGCAACGACTAACGTAGACGAGTGTAGGGTCTAACTGCACTGGGCAGGTGACCGCCAGGGCCATGTGAAGGGTGGGTCACAACAGGGTCACCAGCGAGAGGGCTGCTGCAGTGGCCCAGGCGAGATGGAGAAGGGCTGGTCTCACAGGACCGGTGGGACAGGCTCCGGACAGAAGGAGGTGTGAGTACAAGCCCTGGGCCTGCCTGCGTTCTGAGGGCTGAGGACAGCAGGCAGGAGAGGAGCCCTGGCGCCTGGTGGATGGTGTGTAGGCCACAGGGGGCACCCTGGCAGCATGCTGGTACATGTGGAGGAAACCAAAGGGCCATGTTAGGGTCCCTTTGATGGGAGACCATGTGCGGGCCAGTGGGAGATATCCAGGCGGCAGGGGGATAGCAGGCGTGGAGGCCTGGGATGGTGTCCTCACATGGAGGCTGGAGGAAGCAGGGCCCTGACCGTGCACAGTGCTGTACCCAGCACCCAGCAAGCCGGCTGGCAGTGCAGTCCACCCCTGCTGTGGCTGAGGCCCCCTGAACGGCAAGAACGACCGCTAAGCCAGTTCTCTCCGTATGTTTCAGATCCCTAGCTCCAGCAAGCAGCCCACAAGCTTTCCCTCCCAAACCTGAGCCCGGCGGACACTGCTGGCCTTCCCACTCCTCCATGGACCTGCATGACCACCCTATGGACTGTCCTGTAGGGGCCAAAGCCAGGGCCGCCCAGCGCTCCATCCTCAAGTCCAGCCTGACCTTCTTCTCTGGCAACCAAGCACCTTCTGGGGCAGGGGGGGACTCTACCTTCCCTGCTTGTCCAGCAGACAGTAGTCTCTGAGTCATTCCAAGAGACAAGTTCAAGAAATTCTTTCCAAGGTGCTCAACCTTCCAACCTGGGGCAGTTACCTCCTCAGGCCACTGGCTGATCCGCTTATGACATACAGAATTCCGGCCTCTACACTAAAATTACGTTGTTGTTGTTAGCTGCTATCAAGTCAGCCCCTGACTCATGGGGACCCCGTGCATGCACAAAGAAATCAGACCGTTTGTGATCCACAGGTTTTCCCTGGCTGATTTTTGGAGCTAGATCACCAGGCCTTTCTTCCTAGTCTGTCTTAGTCTGGAAGCTTCACTGAAACCTATTCAGCATGACAGCAGCGCCCAAGCCTCCACCGACAGACGGGCGGGGGCTGCACACGAGGTGCAACAGCCCCCAAGAAGCAAAAATACTTGGGAATAAGACTAACTGGAGGCATAAAAGACCTATACAAAGAAAACTACAAGACCCTACTGTAAGAAACCAAAGAGACCTACCTAAGTGGAAAAAGAGAACTTGCTCACGGATAGGAAGACTTACCATTGTGAAAGTTCTACCCAAGGCAGTCTGCAGATAAATGCAATCCTGATCCAAATGCCAATGGCATTTTTTAAAGAGATGGAGAAACAAATCACCAACTTCATACGGAACGGAAGAGGCCCCAGATAAGTAAAGCGTTACTGAAGAAGAAGAAGGTGGGAGGACTCACACTACCTGATTTTTAGAACCTATTATACTTCCACAGTAGTCAAAACAGCCTGGTACTGGCGCAAAACCAGATACGTAGACCAGTGGAACAGAATTGAGAATCCAGACATAAATCCATCCACCTATGAGCAGCTGATATTTGACAAAGGCCCAAAGTCAGTTAAATGGGGAAAAGACAGTCTCTTTAACAAATGGTGCTGGCAGAACTAGATATCCATCTGCAAAAAAATGAAACAAGACCCATACCTCACACTATGCACAAAAACTAACTCAAAATGCATCAAAGACCTAAATATAAAATCTAAAATGATAAAGATCATGGAAGAAAAAATAGCGACAATGCTAGGAGCCCTAATACATGGCATAAACACTATATAAAACATTACTAACAATGTACAAACACCAGAAGAGAAACTAGGTAACTGGGAGCTCCTAAAAATCAAACACCTGTGCTCATCCAAAGACTTCACCAAAAGAGTAAAAAGATTACCTACAGACTGGGAAAAAGTTTTTGGTTATAACAAATCCGAACAGCATCTAATCTCTAAAGTCTACAAGATACTGCAAAACCTGAACACCAAAAAAACAAATAACCCAATTAAAAAATGGACAAAGGATATGAACAGACACTTCACTGAAGAAGACATTCAGGTAGCTAACAGATACATGAGAAAATGCTCACGATCATTAGCCATTAGAGAAATGTAAATCAGAACTACATTGAGATTCCATCTCACTCCAACAAGGCTGGCATTAATCCAAAAAACACAAAATAATAACTGTTGGAGAGGCTGTGGGAGACTGGAACACTTATACACTGCTGGTGGGAATGTAAAATGGTTCAACCACTTTGGAAATCGATTTGGCGCTTCCTTAAAATGCTAGAAATATAACTACCATAGGATTCGGCAATCCCACTCCTTGGAATATATCCTAGAGAAATAAGAGGCTTTACATGAACAGATACATGAACACCCATGTTCACTGCAGCACTGTTTACAATAGCAAAAAGATGGAAGCACCGAAGGTGCCCATCAATGGATGAATGGATAAACAAATTATGGTATATTCACACAATGGAATACTATGCACCAATAAAGAACAACGATGAATCCATGAGACATTTTACAACATGGATGAATCTGGAAGGCATTATGCTGAGTGAAATCAGTTAGTTGCAAAAGGACAAATATTGTATAAGACCACTGTTATAAGAACTCAAGAAAAGGTTTAAACACAGAAGAAAACATTCTTTGATGGTTACGAGGATGGAGAGGGAGGGAAAGGGGTATTCACTAACTAGACAGTACACAATTATTTTAGGTGAAGGCAAGGACAACACACAATACAGGGCAAGGCAGCACAACTGGACTAAATGAAAAGCTAAGAAGTTTCCTGAATACAACCAAACACTTTGAGAGACAGAGTAGCAGGGGCAGGGGTCTGGGGACCATGGTTTCAGGGGACATCTAGGTCACTGGGCATAACAAAGTTTATTAAGAAAACATTCTGCATCCTACTTTGGTGAGTGGCGTCTGGGGTCTTAAAAGCTAGCAATGGGCCATCTAAGATGCATCAGTTGGTCTCAACCTACCTGGATCAAAGGAGAATGAAGAACACAAAAGACACTAGGAAAATATGAGCCCAAGAGAAAGAAAGAGCCACATAAACCAGAAACTCCATAAGCCTGAGACCAGAAGAACTAGATGGTGCCCGGCTACCACCAATGACTACCCTGACAGGGAACACAACAAAGAATCCCTGATGGAGCAGGAGAGCAGTGGGATGCAGACCTCAAATTCTAGTAAAAAGACCAGACTTAATGGTCTGAGACTAGAGGGACCCCAGAGGTCATGGCCCCGGGACTCTCTGTTAGCCCAAAACTAAAACCATTCTCGAAGTCAACTCTTCAAAGATTAGACTGGACTATAAGTCCTAAGATGACACTGGTGAGGAGTGTGCTTCTTAGCTCAAGTAGACACATGAGACTATGTGGGCAGTCCCTGTCTGCAGGCGAAATGAGAAGGCAGAGGGGGACCGGACATGGTTGAATGGACACGTGAAATACAGGGTAGAGAGAAGGAGTGTGCTGTCACATTGCAGGGAGAACAACTAGGGTCACATAACAATGTGTGTATAAGTTTTTGTATGAGAAACTGACTTGAATTGTAAACTTTTACATACAGCACACATACTCTAAAAAAAAAAATGTACCTTTTACAACCAGCTAAAATATTTGATAAAGAGTTTTCATAAAAATGTAAGGGAATTTTATCATCTGCTGAATGGTTAAAGAGCTCGGCTGCTAACCGAATGTTGGCAGTTGGAACTCACCAGCTGCTATGCAGAAAGATGTGGCAGTCTGTTCCCATAAAGATTACAGCCTTTGAAACCCTATGGGGCAGTTCCACTCTGTCCTGTAGGGCTGCTGTGAGTTGAAATCAACTCAACGGCAGTGCGTCTGGTTTTTTGGGTTTTGGTTAAATATGTGTCCTGTCAATCAGTGAAATGTTAATAATGTTAATCAAATAAGCCTTAAAAAAATAGTAAGCAGAGCAGCCATCCTGACTCCCCAAACTGGAGCCAACTACAACAGAAGCCTCGGCCTTCCTTAAGCTTGAAGCCCTGCAAGTTGAACTTGGCTTATATTCCTTAGTATATGTGTATATCTGTATGTGCGTATATATAGAAAAAAGACTGGAAGGATACATACCAAAATATTTACAGTGGCTGTCATGACGTGATAATTCATTGTGCTTATATATGTTTTCCAAATTTCTGTGATCAACACATCTTAATTTTATAAATAGAAAAAAACTTATAACTAAATGGGCACACCAGCCCAGGGGCAAGGATGAGAAGGCAGGAGGGGACAGGAAAGCTGGTAATGGGGAAACCAAGGTCAAGAACGGGGAGTGTTGACATGTTGTGGGGCTAGCAACCAATGTCACAAAACAATATGTATATTAATTGTTTAATGAGACACTAGTTTGCTCTGTAAGTCTTCACCTAAGTACATTAGAAAAAATTTAAAAAGCAAAGAAGTCATAATACATGTTATTTTTAAAGAGCTTTCCCTATCTCTGTGTCTCTTCTGAGGAACCACAGTGTTATGGATTGAATTAAAAATCAGGTCAGTTGCCCCTGAGTCAGTGTCAGCTCATGGCGACCCCACGTGTGCCCGAGCAGAACTGAGCTCCACAGGGTTTTAAATGGCTGACTTTTTGGACATAGATCAGCAGGCCTTTCTCCTGAATCACCTCTGGGTGGACTTGAACCTCCAACCTTTCGGTTAGCAGCCAAGCACATAACCATTTGTACCACCTAGGTACTCTGGATTGAATTGTGTCCCCTCAAAAGATGCTGAAGTCCTAACACCTGTACCTGTGAACATGATCTTGTTTGCAAATAATGTCTTTCAAGACGGTATCAGTTAATAGGAGTGTTATGGATTAAATTGTGTCCCCCCAAAATGTGTGTCAACTTGCCTAGGACATGATTCCTAGTATTGTGAGGCTGCCCACCATTTTGTGATCTGATGTGATTTTCCTATGTGTTGTAAATCCTACCCCTATGAAACAGGATTAGAGGCAGGTATGTTACTGAGGCAGGACTCAATCTACAGCATTAGCTTGTATCTTGAGTCAACCTCTTTTGAGATATAAAAGAGAAGTGTGCAGAGAGGAGAGGGACCTCGTTACCACCAAGCAAGAAGAGCCAGGAACAGAGCATGTCCTTTGGACCTGGGGTCTCTGCACTGAGAAGCTCCTAGACCAGGGAAAGATTGAGGACAAGGACCTTCCCCCAGAGTTGATAGAGAAAGCCTTCCCCTGGAGCTGGTGCCCTGAATTTGGACTTCTAGCCTCCTAAACTGTGAGAGAATAAATTTCCCTTTGTTAAAGCCATCCACTTGTGCTTCCGTTATGGCAGCACTAGATGGCTAAGACAAGGAGGTCACATGGAGCAGGATGGGTCCTATCCAATCTGAGTGGTATCCTTATAAAAGAGGAGAAGACACAGAGAAGACAAGCCATGTGACGATACATCTCAAGCCAAAGGAAGGAATGCCTGAAGCTAGCAGAAAATGGGAGAAAGGATCCCCTTTTAGAGACTTTTGGAGGGAGTATGGCTCTGCTGACACCCTGGACTCAGATTTCTGGATCCCAGAGCTGTCGAAACAAAAAACCTGATCAACAAATTAAGTAGAGTTAAAAGGCTTCATTGGGCAGGGGAAAAAAACTGTTGGAGGGCAGGGAGAACACCTCCAAAGGAAGGAGACGGTCACATTAAAATTTCTATCAGCTTATATACAGTGCAAAGAATACTGAATATATCATGGACTGGCAGAACGAACAAATCAGTCCTGGAGGAAGTACAGCCAGAATGCTCCTTAGAAACAAGGACGATGAGACTTTGTCTTACATACTTTGGACATGTTATTAGGAGGCACAAGTCCCTGGAGTGGGACATCATGCTTGGTAGAGGGTCAGTGAAAAAGAAGGACCTTCAATGAGATGGATTGACACAGCGGTTACAACAATGGGCTGAAGCATAACAACGATTGTGAAGATGGCACAAGACCAGGCACTGTTTCCTTACGTTGTACATAGGGTCGCTGTCATGGATGAATTGTGTCCCCCAAAAATGTGTCAACTTGGTTAGGCCATGATTCCCAGTATCGTGTGGTTGTCCTCCATTTTGTGATTGTAACTTTATGTTAAAGAGCATTAGGGTGGGACGTAACACCCTTGCTCAGGTCACATCCCTGATCCAATGTAAGGAGATTTTCCCTGGGATGTCGCCTACACCACCTTTTATCTCTCAAGAGATGAAAGGGAAGTGAGCAGGGCGGGGGGGGGACCTCATCCCACCAAGAAAGCAGTGCCGGGACTAAGTGCATCCTTTGGACCCCGGGTTCCTGTGCAGAGAAGCTCCTTGTCCAGAAGATTGATGACAAGGACCTTCCTCCAGTGCTGACAGAGAGAGAAAGCCTTACCCTGAAGCTGACGCCCTGAATTTGGACTTCTAGCTTACTAGACTGTGAGACAACAAATTTCTCTATGTTGAAGCCATCCACTTGTGGTACTTTTGTGGCAGCAGTGCTAAATTACTAAGACAGTCACTACGGGTCGGAACCAACTCAATGGCGCCTAAAAACAACAATATACTGCATGTTCTGTGAGGGAAATTTAAAATGACTGGTTGTCATTGACTTAATCGGCAGGAGGCGGCTTGGGTTGGTTTATTAGTTTGCGTGTCTGGTTACCTAGAGGCTACTTATGGCTTATCTAACTGCCTTTATCACGAGTTTTTTGTTTCTGTGAAGGGTTAAGAGTTATGTCTAAATGGGGTGAGGGCTTTTTTTTTTTTAAACACAGTAAGTTTCTGTTGTTTTAAGCCCCTCATTTTGGGGTGCTTTGTTGCGGCAGCCCCAAGAGACTGACACAGCTAAGCGCCTTCAGAACAAGCCTCCCTGCAGGCTCGCTGTCTGGCTCCACCATCCGCGCTCAGTGGCAGCCCGGCTCCCACCCACCCAACTGCCCTCCAGGTCACCTGTGGCCTCCCAGCTGCCACAGCACAGGTGGCGTCCCTGTCATCACCTCATGGGGCAGCTGAATCTAGACCCTCCTCCTGGACTCTCTCCTTCCTCTGGGACTCGAGACTCATGGGCTCTTCAGCGTCCAGACCCCTCCCCAGGGCTTGGGTGATGCCGCTGCTCTGCTTGCCTGTGGCTCGTGGGGAGACCTCACTCCTGCCGAGGTGCAACCAGCATCTTCAGGGCAGGCCTCTGGCTCAGGGGAGGGCTGGGCCCACCTGCCTCTGGCAGACCTTCTGCTATGGGAGACCACCCCACTGCATTTGGCTGTTAATAAATAGCTTTCAGCCAGTGTGTAGAGTGCCTTCCAACCCAGAGGGCTCATCTTCCAGCACTATATCTATTATAATCCACAGGGTTTTCATTGGCTAATTCTTGGACGTGGGTCGCCAGGCCTTTCTTCCTAGTCTTAGTCTAGAAGCTCCTCTGAACCTGTCCACCATGTGTGACCCTGCTAGAGAGAGCTAACCCTTGGTGAGCATGCTCTTGGTGCCAGGCACACCTTTACATACATTACCCACTGAATCTGCAAAGTAATCCTAAGAGATCTATGCTGTTAACTCATTGCTGTTAATTCCGACTCATGGTGACCTCCATTTTACAAGAGAGAAAGCTCTGGCCCAGCGAGGTACACACCTTGCCCAAGGCCACACGGCTTGGAAGTGGTAGAATCAAGACTGAAACACGGCAGGTCTGTGCATAAGGCTCACTCTTGGAGCCCTGGTGGCCCGGTGGCTAAGAGCATAGCTGCTAACCAAAAGGCTGGCAGTTCGAATTCACGAGCCACTCCTTGGAAGTCCTATGGGGCCGTGCTACCCTGTCCTAAAACGTTGCTATGAGTCCGAGCTGGCTTGACAGCCACGGGTTTGGTTTGGTCTTGATGTGACACCGCTTGATGGGAGTGAACCTCGTGTTGCTGTTTGACTTGCAAGTGGTTATCCAAGATGGCCCTCAAAACCGGCAGAGACCCAGCACCTGTCACTTCCCACCGAGAAATCTAAACAGATTTTTAAAATTGCCTGCAGAACTGGCAGTTCTTAGCAATCCCATTCTGTTATTTTGTAGTGGCAAAACCCACTCACAGAGGCTACGACTGGCCTGAGGTCACACAGCCAACTTACAGCCCTGTTCTTCTAGCAGCTCGCAGAGCAGGCTCCTTCCGCCTCAAACCTGAGCCCACCCCCAGGCCTGGCTTTGCACAGCCCGCACACAGTTCTCCTGTCAAGGCAGCCTCCTGTCCTCCCACACCCCCCTGTATCCCTCCACACGCCTCTGCAATGCCCTTCCTGCCACCTCCTCTCTCTGAGCTGGGAACTCTGCTAAGCACTAGGGATACAGAGCTGAGGCGGGAACCGTGCTGAACGCTACGGATACAGAGCTGAGCCGGGAACCGTGCTGAACACTAGGGATATAGAGCCGAGCCAGGAACTGTGCTGAATGCTAGGAATATAGAGCTGAGCTGGGAACCTTGCTGAATGCTAGGGATATAGAGCTGATCCGGGAACCGTGCTGAATGCTAGGGATATAGAGATGATCCGGGAACCGTGCTGAACGCTAAGGATAGAGAGCTGAGCCGGGAACCGTGCTGAACGCTAGGGATAGAGAGCTGAGCCGGGAAGCGTGCTGAACACTAGGGATATAGAGCTGAGCCAGGAACTGTGCTGAACACTAGGATTAGAGAGCTGAACAAGGTAGGATGGGTTCCCTCTGTCAAAATGAACAAACGCCATTAACAGATTGCTGTGCACGTTCAGTAGACAATTTGCACCTTACCACCAGGCTGGTTAGTGCTCCAATGAATTCAGATTTTTCAGGGTGTTTATATACGATTTTATCAGGAACTCTGAACACATTTTCTGACTGGTTCAGGATTACTTTAGAACACGTCAGTCTTCCACGAGGGCAGTATGGACCTTAACAGTACCCAAGGTCAAACAGAAACCTCGGGAAACAGCCACACAGCCACCACAGGATTGGTAAGCCGTGGCCACAAGCCCTCTGGAGCCTTGGAAACAGGGCATGTTGGTTAATCTCCCACTATTTTATGAAAAAGTAAGTTTTAAGGTAAAGTTAATAATGGAACCAGCCCTTCTTTGTTGTCAATAAGCTTGATCATCTAGATACAGTTATGTTAAACAAGCTACTTTTAAAGGTTTGTTATAATGCAAAGCATAGCTATGGGTGTTAAAAACCAAACCAAACCCACTGCCGCTGAGTGGATTGACTCCTAGCAGCTCTGTAGGACAGAGCAGAACTGCCCCATAGGGTTTCCAAGGAGCGGTTGGTGGATTCAAACTGCCGACCTTTTGGTCAGCAGCTGAGCTCTTAACCACTGCGCCATCAGGGCTCCATAGGCATTAAAGACTTTTATTTATTTATTTCTGGACATAGGCTTCTAGCATTTACCTAGATGATCTTTACTGTCGTAAGAGAACTCTGCTTTCCTAAAGCAAAACTTGTAATTTTATCTCACAACTCCCGGTTTTCAAGTCTGTCTTTGGAATGGGTGGCATCTACTGGGAGCTAAAGACAGCTGCCATGGAATCGCTTCTCACTCATGGCCACCCAGTGTGTTACAGAGGAGAACTGCACTCCATAGGGGTTTCAAGGCTGTGACCTTTCACACAGAGATCACCGAGTCTTTCTTCTGAGGTGCCTCTGGTTAAGTCTGAACTGCCAACCTTGTGCTTAGTAGCTGAGTGCTTAATATTTACACCACCAGGACTCCTCATTCTGGACAGGTGAGCAGTTACTCAGTTCAGCAAGTTCGCCGTGTGGCGCCAGGAACTGTGCTAGGCTCTGGGCTCAGGGCAGTGAACCAGACCGGGCCCCACCTTGATGAAGCTGACAGTCTGGCTCAGAGGACAGATGAAGAAGTCAACCAGCAAGGGGTGCCCAGTAGGGGAAAGAGCAGGCAGGGCCTGGTATGTGGTGGGTTCTGCCTCTTTCCAGCCAAGAAGGGGAATGTGGACTTTGGGAGTTTACCCCAGGGATGTTGGAGGCGTAAAACCAAAAAAACCAAACCCAGTGCCATCGAGTCAATTCCGACTCATAGCAACCCTATGAGTCAATTCCGACTCATAGCAACCCATAGAGTTTCCAAGGAGCACCTGGCGGATTCAAACTCCTGACCCTTTGGTTAACAGCCATGGCAGTTAACCACTGCGTCACCAGGGTTTCCGCTGGAGGCGTAAGGTGCAGCTATTTAAGGAGAAAAGGGTGTTAGGGTCTCTGGGGGAAAAGGGACAGACGGACAGGAGGATGTTGTAACAACTGTACATTTTTAAAAAAAACAAAACCCCAAACCCACTTGCTGTAGAGTTGATTTGACTCATGGCGATCCCATGTCACCAAGCAGATCGCCAGGCCTTTCTTTCATGTCACTAGGTGGGTTCGAACTACCAATCTTTTCAGTTAGCAGCCTAGTGCAAGCTGTTTGCACCACCCCAGGACCTTGACTGTACAGAATATGGAAAATTCCTCTTCTCCCATTCTGTCTCTTATTTGCTTCTCTCATTGCACTTATCATAATGTGTGATTGCTATTTATCATGTATTGTTTTTTGGGGGGGGTTGTTTTCCCACCAAAAAGCAAGCCCCAAGGCTGTCTTGTTCACCTGTGTGTCTGGCCCCCATCCAAACACCTAGGTGGTCCTCACTAACATTTACTGACTGTAGTTGAATAAATTGTTCTTGTCGTCAGGTGCTGTCCCGTCAGTTCTGATTCAGTGACCCCACGTACAACAGAACAAAACACTACCCGGTCCTGCACCATCCTCCCAATCACTGTGCTTGAGCCCGCTGTTGCTGCGACTGTGTCAATCCATTTCATTGAGTGTCTTACTCTTTCTCTGACCCTCTACTTTACCAGGCCTGATGTCCTTCTGCAAGTACTGGTCCCTCCTGGTAACATGTCCAAAATATACGAGACGAAGTCTTACCATCCTCACTTTCAAGGTGCATTCTAGCTGTACTTCTTCCAAGACAGACTCAGTCCATTCGGTGTTCGTCACCAACACCATAGTTCAAATCTATCAGTTCTTTTCTGGTCTTCCTTATTCACTGTCCAGCTTTCACATGCATATGAAGCAAGTAAATTAAAAAAAAACCATTGCCCTTGAGTCGATTCCGACTCATAGAGACCCTACAGGGCAGTTCTACTCTATTCTATCGGGTCGCTTGAGTCGCAATCAACTCGACGGCAGCCAACATTCCCTGCTTACTAAGCGCCATGAACGGCAACGGGCGGTTTGACATACGCTCTCTCCTACAGGAGCCCTTCAGTCCAACCCTGTGAGGTAGCTATGACCATCACCTGCATCTCACCAAGGAGGACACTGAGCCCAGGGGCTTCAAGGGCTTCAGCGGGTCCGTGCACCCAGGACGAGGACCCAGGGCACCAGTCGGGATTGACGCAGCACCCGATGCGGGAGGCGAGATCCACTGCTGCGGGCTGGGTGTAGCGAGAAGTCCTACGCTGTGTCGGGGTGCCAGGAGGGTAAAAGGAGAGAGTTGAGTGACGGCCTAGAACACGAGTCGACTTCTTCCAGCCGCAACTCCAGGTGCCTGGCTCCTGGCCAACCGTCAGGCAGACCAGCCATCCACGTGCCAGGAGCCTCACTGCGTCCTTGGACACTCTGCGCCTGCGCCGTCGCCAGGCCTCAGCACTTCCGGCGTCCGGAGCAAAGATCCGGGTCACGGGCTCAAGGGGCCCAATGAGCGGAGGCGCCCTGGGCTACGGGGGCGGGACGGAGGCGGGGCATCATGGTCGCCCCCGGTGCGCAGCGTCTAGGGGGCTTGTGGGAGGCTCGCTGACCTCCGCGGCCGCTGACTCGCCTTCGGCCCTCACCGGACGAGTGCTCTGCAAAGCGGCGGCCTAGAGGGAACCATGGGGACGGTGCACGCTCGGGTAAGAGGCCCAGTGACCCTGGGCTGTGTCGCTCCTGGGTGGCGGGCCCGCGGGGAGACGCTCTCTGGGCTGCGGCCGCGCGTCCACCGGGGCGGGAGCGTCGAGGGCGGCGGGGACCGGAGGCCCGAGGGGACGGGGACGGGCCGGGCCGGCCATCCGCGGGCAGCGTCCCCGCGCGGACCTCCGGGGCCGGGTGCGGGAGGCTGCAGAGACGTGGCCGCAGGCCAGCGGGTCTCGCGGCGCGGGGCAGGACACCGATGCTCCGAGGAGGGACCTGCCTTGCCCAAGGTCACTCAACAGGTGGCCCGGAAGCTCCCAGTGAACTCTCCGTAAAGTCCTGCAGCAGCTTGTGAGAAGTTATCTTTCTCCGTGACTTGACTTCCCCTCAGCCGTTTCGGGTGTCTTTGCCCCTTTCTGGTCATTTTGTCCCGTCTCCCTGCCCAGCCGCCGCTGGAGTCACCCGAGACCCTTGGAGCAGGAAGAGTCTTTGAGGTCTTCGAGTGCAGACTCACCTAGGAGTCAGGTAGACGTGTTTACCGGGCAAAGACGGGATCTCTCTTTGCTTTAGCTTCACCTTTTAGAGTGGAGGTGGTGATAGTATGTGCCTTCCTTACCAGTTATGGGGAGAATTAAAAGACACAACGCATGTGAAGTACTTAATTAAGCGCTTGGCTACTAACTTAAAGGTGGGCAGTTCGAACCCACCTAGCATCTCCCTAGGAGAAAGACCTGGCTATTTGCTCCGGTAAAAATTGGTGGCTTTGTGTGCCTTTGAGTCGATTCCGACTCATAGCGATCCTACAGGACGGAATAGAACCACCCCATAGGGTTTCCAAGGAGCGGCAGGTGGATTTGAGCGGCTGACCTTTGGTTAGCAGCTGAGCTCTTAACCACTATGCCACCAGGCCTCCCCCATAAAGATTAAAAAAAAAAAAAAAAAAAGATTACAGCCTGAAAACTCTGAGACAGTTCTGCTCTGTCACATGGGGTCACCACGAGTTGAAATCCACTTAACAGCACTCAGCAGTTTCGGTTCTTGGCTCTTCGTAACTCCTTGCCAAATGCTCTCATTTATGATAATCTTAACTGAGGGCCAGAGAATGAAAGTCACTTGACCAGGATCACAGTGTTGGTGCCGCAGGACGTTCTAGACTCAGACCTCCTGACTTCCGGCCCTCATCACTACTTTTCTCCTGTGGCATGGGTTGTTTCACTTGCCCTGTTCAGAAGTTTCCCGGTGGCTTCCACAAGAGCTTAGTACAGACTTGTCATCCTGGCATCAGGAATTGCACTTAGTGCCTCTTCGCATAGCTTTTGTTCAGAACAAGCCCTGTTGCTGTCTGCTGTGCTCAGGACTGTGCTGTATACACAGTTCCCTCCCTGGTCACCCACCCCACACCCGTCTTTACTTCCCATAACCTTTTCCTACATCCCTTCATTTGGGTGTCCTGCTAGTTTTCTTGGCATTTTTCCTCTGGTGCCATTTATATTGTGCTGTGTTGTTGCTCTGTTTGCTTTTTGGTCTTATCCTATTAGATTCTGTGTTTCTAGATATTCCTATAGGAGCTGCATCTTACTTGCCTTACATTTTTAGCATCTTTAAACATACTTTCATTTAACTAACATTTACTGATGGCCTACTTACGTGCCTGACACTGTTATAAGTGCTAGGGATATTTTGTGTGTGTGTGTGTGTGTGTGTGTGTGTGTCTGCAATTCTGTGATTTCACATCCCCCTAGCCACTGGTTTTCAAACTTTTTCAATCAGGACTCTAATGGTGGCAGAATGTGAAAAATGTAGTCAATGTTGTTAAATTGTAAAAGTGAAAGTTGTGTTGGCAGGTGTTTTGGGGTGTATATTTTCACCACAATAAAAAAGAAAAAAAGTTTTGTAAAAAAAAAATATTTACTATTAATATTTGTTATGTATTTTTATCTTTTCTGTTTGATTCTAGTGTATATCACTTTAAAAATGCTGATTGTAACTCATTAAGTTGATTTTATGTCCTGTCCCCCCATGCCTTGCACAGTGCCTGGCATGTGGAACTCAGTAAAAACCTGTGGACAGATTGGTAGACTAGTCTGCTTAAAGGCTAATGGCTAGATGCAAAGACTTATTTTAATTGATTTTATCAAATCCTTACCCCTTACCTGCTCTTCCAGACACTGGAATATAAATTCTGTGAGGATGAGGGTTTTGTAAGTGCTTGTCACATAGTAGGTTCGTCATGGTATTTGGTGATGAACGAATCTGTCTGTGAGACCATGAATTTAGAACATTAAGCTTTGGTGTACCTGAGCAACCACAGAGACACCATCTCTTGAACTTAAGGTCTAAATTTCAGGTTAAAGAATACAAGTAGGTCTGGCGGGGGGGTCTCTGGTGAACCTTGTTTCGTACTTTGAGACTTTAGAAACTGTAATGGGATTTTTTTTAGCATAATGGAATATGAACTTTGTGCCTAGGCAAAGCATGTTTGCTAAGCACTGAGATTACAAACAAAATAAGTGCACACATTCCTGACTGTACCGTGTATCCCATGCAGAATTCTCACACTTCAGTACACTTTTTGTGCTGTATAAGCTTAAGCCCAGAAGCGTGTTCATGAAATGGTGCAGGTAACAGGTCACCATTGCTGAGAAGTAATGATGATTCCGTTTTGAAATATTACACAACAAAAATGGGAGAATAATGATACGCAATTGTGTATTCTTTGTCCAGCATTAGCTTCTTTTTTATTTGTGTAAATATGTTTTACTTTTTATCTAATTAGTTTTGATTTTATTTTTCCTTGTGTAAACTTTTCTTATGCAGATATTGGTTGTCTGCACTGCCGTGTTCCCAGCGCTTAGCACATGCTGAGTACTGAGGAGATTCTTGTCCAGTGAAGGAATAACAACAAACTTCATTCGTTCATCCATTCCACGAGTATCTCCTGAGGGCTTCTAACATGCCAGGGCAGATACAAATAAGAAAAAGAAGGGGTGCCCGAGGAGGCCACAAACTTCTAGGATCAAGAGATGTCCCTGTGCAGGAAGGGCTGGGCCCTCCCGAGGAAGATAGGAGTGGCTCACAGCAGAGGCGACGTTTACGGTGGATCTGTAAGCTGCATAGGGGAAAAGTGATTCTGGGCAGCGGGAACAAGGTGTGCAAAAGCAAGGATGCGAGGGTCGGGGAGTGGGGAGATCGACCCTGGAGTAGCAGACGAGGGCCTTGTGGTGAAGCTTTTTGTGGCCCTGCTGAAGAATCTAGTTGGATTCTATCCCTGTAGGGCCATCAGAGTTGTTTAGGGCATGGATAGGAAAGGGGGACATGACAGTATCAGGCCGGTTACCTTCCCAAAGAGCTAGTGACAGCGTGAAGATGTGCTGGTGGAGCTGTCGAGTGTCCCCATGGCCCCATGTACCACAGATGTCAAACCTGTCTCTAAGCTTTTTACAAAAGAAAGATGGTAAAAATACACATAACATTTGCCAATCCAACAATTTTACATGTGTAGTTCAGTAATAGTGGTTAACGTTCATGTTGTGCACCCGTGCACTTTTAAACCTGTCTCATTGCCAGGAATTGGTGAAGCAAGGAGATAGGCAGATGTTGGTTAGCACAGCTTTTCCAAACTCGGTTATTTCTCATAGTCACCCAGTGCCACGCTAGACCTGAAGCCATCTCCAGGGGGTACCTGGGAGTCCCTGTGGTTAAGCTCAGGCGAATGTAGGAATACACGAGAAGTGAACGAACACTTTGTTATTACGTATTACTTCTCATATATAGGAGCCCTAGTGGCTGAGCGCTTAAGAGCTCGGCTGCTAACCAGAAGGTCAGCAGTTCACATCTGTCAGCAGCTCATTGTGTACCCTGTGGGGCAGTTCTCCTCTGTCCTGTAGGGTCGCTATGAGTGGGAATTGACTCGGTTTTTTGGTTTTGGCCGTATGTGAAGTATATATGATATGTGTTACACATTTACTACTATCATCACGTCTCCCTGAATGTACTAAACCTGGTGTAGCCTGTCCTTATTCAGGACATGCTTTCAAGCATTTGAGACGGTGTCAGTTCAGGCTGGGGACTGACAGCTTCCCGGCCATTCTGTGAGCATGTGTAGCTCCTTATAGTGTGTGAACGAGACTTTCTGACCTGAAAAGATCTATCAGGGCCCAGAGCAAAATGTTTTCTTGGTAATTTAGTGTGTCAATGTAGCTATCCTATTTTGATTCAAAAAATCAGAATACTTTTATGACAACAGGAAAGCAGGGTTCTTTATTTTTCCTTCTCCCCTTGATAAATGTCTCTGTGGTGCCTTATTTTTTAATGACTTCTTTCCTTTAAATGGGCCTCAGGTGTACAGAGTTAGATTGGCCATAATCCTTGGTTCGTGGTACGCTGTCATCAGTTTCAGCTCTTTGTTAATTATGATATAATGAATTAAAACGATATAGCGAACACCAAGGAGTTCAGCACCGACCCGGGAACTTCCCGTGAACAGCGGCTCACATCTGCCCGGCGCTCCGCTTCTGTCCTGTCCCCGCCTCCGCTCCCCACGCGGAACCGGGCACTCAGTGTTCTCTAACACCATCTAAAGATCGTGGTTTTGTTATGTTACAACTTTGTTGATCTGTGGTTCTTCCCCTCAGAGTTTGGAGCCCCTCCCAGTGGGAGGTCCTGATTTTGGGGCCTTGGGAGAAGAAGCCGAATTTGTGGAAGTTGAACCAGAAGCGAAACAGGAGATCCTTGAAAACAAAGACGTGAGTATCTGCCGCCGGCCGTGGTGTCGTCGTCACTAGGAGCAGGCACTTCAGTGCCCCGCTAGACGACCCCGCCGGCCGTGGTGTCGTCGTCACTAGGAGCAGGCACTTCAGTGCCCCGCTAGACGACCCCGCCGGCCGTGGTGTCGTCGTCACTAGGAGCAGGCACTTCAGTGCCCCGCTAGACGACCCCGCCGGCCGTGGTGTCGTCGTCACTAGGAGCAGGCACTTCAGTGCCCCGCTAGACGACCCCGCCGGCCGTGGTGTCGTCGTCACTAGGAGCAGGCACTTCAGTGCCCCGCTAGACGACCCCGCCGGCCGTGGTGTCGTCGTCACTAGGAGCAGGCACTTCAGTGCCCCGCTAGACGACCCCGCCGGCCGTGGTGTCGTCGTCACTAGGAGCAGGCACTTCAGTGCCCCGCTAGACGACCCCGCCGGCCGTGGTGTCGTCGTCACTAGGAGCAGGCACTTCAGTGCCCCGCTAGACGACCCCGCCGGCCGTGGTGTCGTCGTCACTAGGAGCAGGCACTTCAGTGCCCCGCTAGACGACCCCGCCGGCCGTGGTGTCGTCGTCACTAGGAGCAGGCACTTCAGTGCCCCGCTAGACGACCCCGCCGGCCGTGGTGTCGTCGTCACTAGGAGCAGGCACTTCAGTGCCCCGCTAGACGACCCCGCCGGCCGTGGTGTCGTCGTCACTAGGAGCAGGCACTTCAGTGCCCCGCTAGACGACCCCGCCGGCCGTGGTGCCGTCGTCACTAGGAGCAGGCACTTCAGTGCCCCGCTAGACGACCCCGCCGGCCGTGGTGCCGTCGTCACTAGGAGCAGGCACTTCAGTGCCCCGCTAGACGACCCCGCCGGCCGTGGTGCTGTCGTCACTAGGAGCAGGCACTTCAGTGCCCCGCTAGACGACCCCGCCGGCCGTGGTGCCGTCGTCACTAGGAGCAGGCACTTCAGTGCCCCGCTAGACGACCCCGCCGGCCGTGGTGTCGTCGTCACTAGGAGCAGGCACTTCAGTGCCCCGCTAGACGACCCCGCCGGCCGTGGTGTCGTCGTCACTAGGAGCAGGCACTTCAGTGCCCCGCTAGACGACCCCGCCGGCCGTGGTGTCGTCGTCACTAGGAGCAGGCACTTCAGTGCCCCGCTAGACGACCCCGCCGGCCGTGGTGTCGTCGTCACTAGGAGCAGGCACTTCAGTGCCCCGCTAGACGACCCCGCCGGCCGTGGTGTCGTCGTCACTAGGAGCAGGCACTTCAGTGCCCCGCTAGACGACCCCGCCGGCCGTGGTGTCGTCGTCACTAGGAGCAGGCACTTCAGTGCCCCGCTAGACGACCCTGCCGGCCGTGGTGTCGTCGTCACTAGGAGCAGGCACTTCAGTGCCCCGCTAGACGACCCCGCCGGCCGTGGTGTCGTCGTCACTAGGAGCAGGCACTTCAGTGCCCCGCTAGACGACCCTGCCGGCCGTGGTGTCGTCGTCACTAGGAGCAGGCACTTCAGTGCCCCGCTAGACGACCCTGCCGGCCGTGGTGTCGTCGTCACTAGGAGCAGGCACTTCAGTGCCCCGCTAGACGACCCTGCCGGCCGCGGTGGTGTTGTCACTAGGAGCAGGCACTTCAGTGCCCCGCTAGACGAACCTGCCGGCCGTGGTGTCGTTGTCACTAGGAGCAGGCACTTCAGTGAGCCACTAGATGAACCCATTTCAATACTTTTATCAAAGAAGAGTTTGTAACGAATGAACTTTTCCAAAGACTGGTGAGTTAGAAACAGAGTTTCTGGTTTTAGAGAAATAGCTTTTTCCTTAGTGATTATTTGCCTGGCAGGCTTAGGCAAATGCATTTTTGTATTTGTATTATAAACAAGAAGTACTTCAAGGACAAGCTCAAGTTACGCTTAAGTTTATACTTCCACGTCTTGTACCCAGAAAAATGAGCTTGGGTCTCAAGTGCTTTTCCTAAACTTTGTTGTCTCTGAAATTTAAATATACCTGAAAAAATGTAAGTACATGTTCGTAAATTCTTTAATTAAGATCTTCTCAATTCCCCTAGTACTCCCCGTCCCCACCCTTCTTTATTACCGCCTGTTGTACAACGTGAGGGGGCCTGGTGGTGCAGTGGTTAAGCACTCGGCTGCTAACCAAAAGGTCAGCGCTTCGAACCCATCAGACGCTCTGCGGGAGGAACATGTGGCAGTCTGCTTCCATAGAGATTACAGCCTTGGAAACCCCATGGGGCAGTTCTACTCTGTCCTGTCGTTTTGCTATGGGTTGGAATTGACTCGACAGCTGTGGGTTTATGATTCAAAACACATTACCTATTTCTCTCCCCTTTAGAACATAAGCTCCATTTGGACAGAGATTTATGTTTTACTCACTGCTGTGTCCACAGAGTTGAGGACAGTACCTGGCTCCTAGGTAATCAGTCCATTTTTATTGAGTGAATGAGTGAAGTAAGCAGTTACTGAGTCCTCACTCTGATAAGCAGCTTTTATGAACAGTGGGGAAGCAGTTTCTTCTCTTAAGGAGTTTACATTCCAGTGAGAAGGTGAGAAGTTAGAGGCTCTCTGCGGAGGGTGGGAAGTTAGAGGCCCTCTGCGGAGGGTGGGAAGTTAGAGGCTCTCTGCGGAGGGTGGGAAGTTAGAGGCTCTCTGCGGAGGGTGGGAAGTTAGAGGCTCTCTGCGGAGGGTGGGAAGTTAGAGGCTCTCTGCGGAAGGTGGGAAGTTAGAGGCTCTCTGCGGAGGGTGGGAAGTTAGAGGCTCTCTGCGGAGGGTGGGAAGTTAGAGGCTCTCTGCAGAAGGTGAGAAGTTAGAGGCTCTCTGTGGAGGATGGGAAGTTAGAGGCTCTCTGCAGAGGCATTTCTCCTCCTGGGTTGGAACCTCTGGAAGGTACCTAGCGAGATATGCACACTAGGAAGGCGGAGCTGGGGCCTCTGAGGACTGCCTGGATTCGGGGCTGCCGTGGGCGGTGCTCCTCTGGCCGTAGAGACTTGTAGGTTTCTTTTCCAGAAAGTGAGGACCTAGCAAAGGAGAAGGCCCAGTGGCCAGTTTTTTTTGGAAAGGTGTGAAAAATAAGGAGAAAAAAGTTAAGAAGAAGAATGGGTCCTTAAACTTGAAAATAAAGAAATAGATGGAAATGAATTGCAGATATCTGTCTTTAGCCTTGCTGCCTCATTTCTGCCCAGTGTCGTATTTAATAACCAGCGTCCTCTTGTCGCATTTAGGTGGTTGTTCAGCACGTTCATTTTGATGGACTTGGAAGGACTAAAGATGATATCATCATGTATGAAATTGGAGATGTTTTTAAGGCAAAGAACCTAATTGATGTGAGTATTTCCCATTCCCTTCTGAGGGGCCGGTAGGTCTCCCTGTCTCCTCAGACCACTGTGTATCCCGCCTCCAGCCTCTCTACCGAAGACCTTGCCTTCACCTCCCAGAGCTGAACCCCCGATTCCCTGAACCTCCCACAAACTCAAATATGTTTGCATCCGCCCTTACCTCCTGTCTGTATACCTCAGAGGAGGAAGCGTCTGCCCTCTTTTCCAAGGCCAGCCCATCCCTGTGTTCTTCAGAACGACCCCTGGCCTCTTCTAGGAGCTGGTGCTGTTGACCACCAGCCTTCCTCACCAGGCCCTGTTCCGAGTGCCCTCTACTGCTCTCTCCGTCCGGCCTCACCAACCCTGCAGGGAGCTAATATTTGTAACGCCCCCCTCCAGCTGCTTCTCAGCCCCCCAGCCCATTGGCCCATCCTCACCCGTCACCCCCCACTCTATTAATCAGCCAGTCTCCTGCCTGGATTGCCACCCGTCTCCCTTCTCTGTGGGCTTCTGCCTTTGGAACCGCATTGAACATTCCTGGGCAAAGGTCACTGCTTTCCTCGTGGCCAGATCTAGCTGGCTCCTTCCAGTCCTCATTACACTGGACCTTTCACAAGTGTGACACCGTTGACCACTCCCACTTTAAAAAAAAGTATATATATTTTTTTAAAGTTTAAAGTATTTATAAGCATAGCCAAAAATATATAAATATACACACATATGTACGTATTTGTATGTGTATGAATGAAAACGTAAAGAAGGGTATGAACAAAATGTACACGTTTCCCTCTTGCTGGCCAATCCCCAGGCCCACTTTCTGGAGGTAACCAGGACTGACCCCACCCAACCTCACTCTTCAGAGATAACGAGGACTAACCCCACCCAGGCCCACTCTCCAGAGATAACCAGGACTAGCCCCACTCAGTTTCACTCTCTCAGAGGTAACCAGGACTAACCCCACCCCAGCTCTCTCCAGAGTTAGCCAGGCCTAACCCCACCCCAGCTCTCTCCAGAGGTAACCAGGACTAACCCCACCCAGGCCCAGTCTGCAGAGATAACCAGGACTAACCCCACCCAGCTTCACTCTTCAGAGGTAACCAGGACTAACCCCACCCAGCTTCACTCTTCAGAGGTAACAAGGACTAACCCCACCCAGGCCCAGTCTGCAGAGGTAACCAGGACTAGCCCCACTCAGTCTCACTCTCTCAGAGGTAACCAGGACTAACCCCACCCAGGCCCAGTCTGCAGAGGTAACCAGGACTAACCCCACCCAGGCCCAGTCTGCAGAGGTAACCAGGACTAACCCCACCCAGGCCCAGTCTGCAGAGGTAACCAGGACTAACCCCACCCAGGCCCAGTCGGCAGAGGTAACCAGGACTAACCCCACCCAGGCCCAGTCTGCAGAGGTAACCAGGACTAACCCCACCCAGGCCCAGTCTGCAGAGGTAACCAGGACCAACAGTTTCTGATGCATCCTTCCAAATACTTTATACACGTGTATGAACACATATATCCTTAAAAAAATAAAATTCTTATCTCACACATTTTCTCTCACCTTTCATCTTCCACGTTACGCCTTTTCCCATCAGCACATAGCAGCCTGCTATATGGCTGCACGGTGGTAGCTCAGTGCGGGGACTTTCCATCGTTTGCATACCGTGAACAGGTCCCTCCTCGTGGACATCCCAGTTAGCGGAGTGCTGTGCTCTCACAGACAGTGCTGCTGTCAACATCTTTGTGTCTCTGTGGACGTCTGAGAGTGCATCTGTGGGATAAATCCCTAGAAGTGGGGTGAGGAGGTCACAGGGGGTGTGCTTTCTGATTTCAGCAGACGCTGCCATATTGCTCTCTAATGAGATGGCGGCGTCTATAGTCCTACCCAGAAACCCTGGTAGTATAGTGGTTAAGAGCTAACCAAAAGGTCAGCAGTTCAAATCCACCAGGTGCTCCTTGGAAACCCTATGGGTAAGTTCTACTCTGTCCTACAGGGTCGCCGTGAGTCAGACTCAACTTGACAGCAATGGCTTTGGTTTTGTTTTTTTACACTCCTACTCGCAGTTCAGGAGAGGGTCCGTTTCCCAGCATTGCGTCTCATCAGACTTCTGTAATCCTCGCCAGCCTGTTAGGTGAAAAGCCCTTTCTCACTGTTTTAGTTTGCATTCACTTATTTATGGATGGTCAAGAGCTCAGCTGCTAACAGGAAGGTCTGCAGTTCGAATCCACCAGCCCCGTGGGGCAGCTCTGCTCTGTCCTGTGGGGTCACCATGAGTCAGAGTCGACTTGATGGCGATGGGTTTGGGTTTTTGTTTTAATTACGGATGAGGTTGCGTGTTTTTGTTAATTTATCAGAGCTCCTTATATATTAAAGAAACCATCTCTGTGTCACTTACGTTAAATATATTTCTTCTGCTCCGTCGCTTGTCTTTTGAATTGGTTTATGTCCTCCCTCTTTCTGGTCGTTCTCCCTCACCCTGGTTTCTGGGGTCCCACTCCTGGGTTTGCTTCCACTTCTCATCCCTTTGTGTTAGCTCCCTGGTCAGCTTCTTCCCTGTGACCACCCTTATGTGTTGCTTTGCTGCAAGGAGCAGTTTTGATCTGCTCACACCCTCCCTGCTTCCAGCTTCCAGCTTCCAGCTGCAGCCTGTCTGCCGAGGACCCCTTCTATTTCCAGCCAGTTCCCCTGCAGAGCTTCAGTCCCTTCATGCAGCCGCCTACTCGGTGTTTCCTCATGGAATTGCCACGGACAGCTCCAGCTCTGCATGGCTAGATCCCAAAGTCACTGTCTATTTTCACCCCAGCCCCTGGTTATTCCTCCACCTCTGTCCCTTCACGCCGTAGCCACGTGCAAAGCCTAGAGCCAGAAGTTCTCATCAGCTCCTTCCTCACCCTTGTGTTCAGTGGCTAACCAGTGACCGTCACCTGGCCTCTGCCTGTCGACGTCTCTAGCGTCCGTTCTCTCTCTACACCATGGCAACACCTGGTCAGTCTCCATCACCTCTCCCTGGGTCTGTGGCAGAGTCTCCTCATGGCCTCCTCTGGCTCTACTTTTCTCCCCCTCTGAGCAAAGACCTATATTCACCCCCATGATAAGCTTTCTGAGGAGGAAATGGCATCCTGTCTCTCCCCTGCTGGGGGTTCTAATGTAGGTAGCTCCCCTTACTCGGGATCCTCCTGGTGCCTGTCCTGCCCTCTACTTTCCCTCCAGCAAAAAAGGACTCCTGGACTGCCAGCCTCATAATGCCCTATGACCTGCCGTTGGCCTGATGGGAAAACACAGACCATGTGTGTGTGGTTCAGGAACCCAGACCGCACTATAAAGCACAGAATAACTGCATAGTCACTGCTGACAGTTGATTGTGAGCCCTTCCAGAGAAGCAATGCCAGGCTTTCTGTGGGGGTCTTTTATTTATTTTGTTTCTATAAAAGGGATTATATTACGTACACTGCTTTGTGCCTCAGGCTGGGTTTTGCCCTTTAGAATCGGGTTTTTGTTGCCCTGTTAGGTGCTTTGTCTGCTCTTTCATGTCGTCTTGGTAGCCATCTCTTCTCCGTGATTAGTGACGTAGCACCAAGTGGAAAGTGCTCGCCTGGTCGTACAGCCACCAGTTGGGTTTCTCCGTTTTACAAGAATGCAGCCTCTGTCTCTTTCCCCTCTTGCAGGTAATGCGGAAATCTCACGAGGCTCGTGAAAGGCTGCTTCGCCTTGGAATTTTTAGACAAGTGGACGTTTTGATCGATACATGTCAAGGTCTGTACTGTGATGTAGTACCTCTGTGATTTCCCTTCTCTGTCCTCCAGGATCATAGAAAAGCTCTTTGTACATAGAGCCTCGGGTTCATCAGACAGAAAGGTCTGGCAGTTAGCAGTCTCTGGAAGTGGCTGGGTTTTTCTGTCAGGCCATGGGGTGGAGCGGTGAACTGCGAGGATACGGTCGTCTGAATCCTGGACTACCCCAGGCCTCTGAGAGAAGGATCCTGAAGGAGGAACCCAGGCTGCGTCAGGCACATCCTGGCCCAGCAGCTTCCAAATGGGCTCTTGGTGGGCTCATCTCAGTGTGTGCTTTGCTAAGAGGATCCACTAGGAGGCAGGTTTCAGTTTTGGTTTTTGCTCATTCCCTTGTTTGCTGTGTGCTATTGAGCACGTCTCCCAGCTTAGTGTTGCTTCTTTATTAGGAAGACCTGGAACAGGCCCTGTGCTGGGTACTGGGACACGGCTGCAAACACGTCGTCTCTTCTTAAAGAGCTTCTGGCCAGGGGCAGGGTGGGGGACAGGCAAATCAGGGGTTACAGTGCCGGATGATACATGCCCTAAGGGGGCTAGAAGAGGAAACTTTCCCCTGTCTGGCGGGGCGGGGCAGGGGACAGGGTCCCAGAGGTTTCCTGCGGGGGGGCTGATAGGTAAGCTGAGTTAGTCTGGGGAGTAGGGCCTGCTGGTCAGAGGAGGGTGGAGAGTGCTCCGGGGAGAGGGGTAGCACCCAGCAGCCAGAGAGATGGCTCCTCAGGTGGCCCCCAGTGCCCGAAAGAACCGGAAGGCAGATGTGGGGGAATGGGAATGGTGAAAGATAAGCCAGAAAAATAATCAGGAAACGGGGTCGTGAGGCACTCCATGCCGCAGCAGAGTTGGGGCTGCAGTCTGTGTTTGTGTGGGAGCGCACTTGAGCTTTAGAGTAGATGGTGCACTTTCCAAAGGGGCTCGCAAAGTAAAATGAACTTCCAGCAGTGGGACGTAAAATAAAATGAGGGCTTCTGGGTGTCTTACCGTCTGGTATTTTTTGTCTCCTTAGGTGACGATGCACTTCCAAACGGTTTAGACGTTACGTTTGAAGTGACTGAGCTAAGGAGGTTAACAGGCAGCTACAACACCATGGTTGGGAACAACGAAGGCAGCATGGTATGGTGTCCATTTCTCCTTCTTGGTGTTGGAACTTGGAACTAAGAGTTTTTAAAATGTGACGACGTTCTAAAAGCTGATACTGGTTTCAGAGCTCTTTCTCATTTCATGTACCTTAATCTTGTTTTGAAAGTAGGTTATTGTTATTGGTGGTGTCTCTTTAATCTCCCTAGGGTGGATTACAACGTGTTTGGGATTGTTTGGTGGCAATATTAACATTAGGAGCAATTTGGGGAATGTTGGCATCAGTAGGCTTTTGTTCAGACTCTCGTGAGCTCCTAACCCATAGGACTAATGTCCTTGAGCTTCACAGTTGGCAAGTTTACCTGTCCCCCCGTTTATCAGTTTCATATGCAGGGCTCGTGCACTCAGCAAAGGCATACTTTTAAAGAATAAAAGCAATTACAAGTGAAAGCCCAGGTCTGTAGTCTACGTTTTATTCTGTTGTTACGAGACTGTCTCGGCTCGTATTGTTACTGTTGTTAGCGGCCGTCCACTTGGCTCTGACTCGGGATGACCTTGTGTATAACAGGACAAAACGTTGCGTGGTCCTGCTCCATCTCTGTGATCTTTGATAGGTTTGAGCTAGCATAGTCTTTATTAAATGGAGTTATTTCTTCATCTCAGGCCATTGCTGTTTTTCTTTTTCTTCTAGGTACTTGGCCTCAAACTCCCTAATCTTCTAGGACGTGCAGAAAAGGTGACTTTTCAGTTTTCCTATGGAACAAAGGAAACATCGTACGGCTTGTCCTTCTTCAAACCACAGCCCGGAAACTTCGAAAGAAAGTAGGAAGCCCAACAGCTCATTGAGTTCAGTGGCCTGGTTAAAAGTTAAGGTAGATGGCTTGTATGTGAAAAGAAGCCGTGCAGACTCAGCCGCCACTCGACAGTGTCAGCACGCTAGATGTTTCCTCGTGAAGATGAGCCCCAGAGTGTATTTTTAAACCTGTTGATTTAAACGTTTGCGAGTTATAATCACTTTCAGCTTTTAAAGCTCTGTCCCGTTGCCTTCTAGTTTCTCTGTAAACTTGTATAAAGTTACTGGGCAGTTTCCTTGGAGCTCACTTCGGGAGACAGACAGAGGACTGTCAGCCGAGTATAGCGTAAGTAGCATTTTGGTCATTCCCTTGTGGAGCTGGGTGGAAGCCATGGTCAATGATACCCAAAGACGGCAGAAGGGAGGCTGGGCAAGGGGAGGACAATTGCTGGTGGTCTGAGCTTGGATTGGCGCCCTCTGTTCCTTGAGCTCCCTGTCAGCTGCCTCTTGATGAGCAAAGTGCAGGGCCGGTGCACACGGTGACGGCCCCTCCATCCTGACCAAGGTCACTCTGCTCCTGACTTCCGAGTGCCACTCCATCTGTTTGTGCTTCTCACCTATGTTAAGATCGACAGTTTCTGGTAGCAGCAAAGTCACTTCAGATCACTGAAGCCTCCATTATTGATTCACACTGAAGTTTTTTTTAATTGAAGGATGTGATTAAATGTCACAAATGGAATTCATATCAAGTGACTGTTTGGGGACCTAACGATGAACCTTGCTATTTTGACTCCTTCCTTTCTACCCGTTTCTCTATTGTTGCATCCCTATCGCAGGTGTCAGCTCGTGGGGAAAGGTCTCAAGACACAGTGCTGTGTGTGAGCGTCATGTGTAACCCCCAGACCACAGCATCGGCAGCCCCTGGGAGCGGGTTAGAAATGTGTGTTCTCGGCCCACCACACTCCCAGTGGTTCTTACGCATGCTGAAGTTGGAGAACCACAGCCCTGGTGAAGGGCTGAGCTTGGGAGTTAGAGTGCCTGGGCGGGAACCAGCTCTGCCACTAACAGCTAGGTGCCCTTGGGGTGATGACTCAGTCTCCTCGTCTGTAGGATGGGAGTAGTAATAACACCATCCCCCAGGGGCCTGCAGGGCAGTGGTGAAGGTGGAATGAGATAAGTAGATACAGCTCCTCTCTTAGTGCTTGGAAGCCTTTGAGAGTGTAAGCTGCGAAGGCTGCTGCTGGTGCAGACCAGGGTCACCAACATGGGCCAAGTGGCCAGGCTGGGCGCCAGGCTCAGGACGGAGACACACACATCCGTGAGCGTTTGCCCAGCCGCTGTCTTTTCCCTTGTCTGGAGATGAGTGGCCCTCAGGTACTCTGCTGCTCTGATGTCATCCCCGAGTGCCCTGTGGTGGGGGTACAAAGGGGCTACCCAGGCAAATGCTTTTTTCTGCCATCCCCGGCTCCCTCAGGCCATGGTTACCAGCGAGGCAGCTGTGGTTAGGCACCAGGGGTTGTCCCCAGCTTTCTCCTGTGTCTCCCCTTGACCCCTTTTCTCTAGGCCTCTTAAAGAGCAGAGATTCCTAGGAGAGCAGAAGCCCCTGGTATCCACACGGAGAGGGCAGAGCTGAGAGAACCGGCTTTGGGATGGGCTCCAGGGGAGGTGTGCCGTGGAGGGAGAGGCTGGGAGCTGGCCACCTTCCCCCACCCACTCCTGTGCCCCTAGACGGAACTCCAGGTGGAAGGGACCTCATCGTGCCCATTTTGTCTCCTTGGTGCCTGCATGAAGCAGGAGCTTGGTGAAGCAGGAGCGTGCTAACAGATGGGGGAACTGGCCAAAGGAGGGGGCACAGCACTGATGGGTAATCAGTAAGAGGTGTGACGGTTGTGCTGGCGGCTGCTCAGACAGGCCCACTTTGTCATTTCTTGCAGCTGTGGCCTGACCCTGCTCTGCCAGCACGGCTGTGGACGGGAGGGGAGACCCGTGGGGGAGAGCAGGCACAGGCTGGCTTAATAGATCAGCAGATTGAGCACGTGAGGAGTTGGGGTCTAGGGTAGAAAGAAGTATGATCAGAGTGCAGTGGGTGCCCCCGACCCACGATGACCCCATGTCAGAGTACACCTATGGGGTTTTCAGTGGCTGGTTTTTCAGAAGTAGATTGCCAGGCCTTTCTTCCAAAGTGACTCTGGGTGGATTTGAACCTCCAGCCTTTCAGTTAGCAGACGAGTGCATTAACTGTTTATTCTACCCATAGGAGCTGAGAGGGGGTGAATCTGACTAGGAATAGGGAGCTGAGAAAGGGGCCCCCAAAGAGGTGATGCTGGAGCTGGGCCTTGAAGGGAGGGCAGGGGCCCGCCTGCTGAATAAGAGAAGGAAGGTGATCTCACACACAACGAGCCTGTATGCTCTGGCCCCTGCTCGTCCCCTAGCGGTGAATCCAGAGATGTTTCTCCTCGGAATAGTACCGCCCTTGTTAAGAGCTGCTGTACAAGGAATGGAGAAATGGTTAGGTCAGCTCTGCGCCTCTCGCAGGCATTTGGGCGAGTCACTGGCCCTCAGGCAGCTTAGTGCAGAACTGGCCATGAACAGGTTGCCCACCCGGCACTGTGGTTCCCAGCGCCTGGCACGCTATCTTCTGGGTGCTTGATGAAAACCTGCGTTGAAGTGGTTCTCCTGTTTTCCCACCCTGGAAGCTGGATGGGGTGTTCTAGGCCGGCGACGGTGCCCACCCCTAGTGGCTCAGTTCTCCCACAGGCCTGCGGCTGCAGAGCATACCCAGTGTCGGACTCAGCCTGGGCCACTCCGGCTGAGGGATGGGGGGTGTGGCCAGGGTCTTCCAAGGGCAACATTACTGCCATACCTTCTGAAGCCACCCAACAACTTGGTTTACTGTCCAGCAAGCATGAGACAGACTGTCGTGGCTTCAGGGAGAGTGTCAGGCAAAGAGGCCTGTCCTCTTGTCCTGACCCCAGAGTCCCCTGGGTCGGGCTGTGTCTGTGGGAAGGACGCTCAGTAGCTCACATGCAGCCTTCTCTCCCAGCTCTTGTCAGGGCTGTGGGAGTCATCTGGGTCACTGGGCCTGGCTTCCGACAAGGGCTCAGGACTGGGCGGAGTGTGTGTCATGTCATCCTGGGTGCCTTGTCCTTTACAAAGGTTGGGGAGGAAGGATGCCTGTTGCTTATAAAGTTGCCTGCAGCTTTCAGATGAGTGAGCCAGGCCTCACCACAGCTCGGTCCTGACACTGCAGAGCAGTGTTTCATCCCACCTCAGCTCCCCTTCCCTCCCTCCCTCCGTCCTGCCTCTTCCTTCCATCTTTCTTCCTCTCTCCCTACCTCCTTTTTGAGGAACTGTGACTTAGATAACTAATTAGTTATTTAGGGATGCCTCATTCCAAAAAGTGATCTGGGACAACTTCCTGAAGTGTGGATAGTACAGAAGGGTTTAATCACAGGCCGGTCACCATTTTCCGTGTGTTTGCAGATTCCCATCTGGAAAACCAGCCACACCGTGAAGTGGGAAGGCGTGTGGCGAGAGCTGGGCTGCCTCTCCAGAACAGCCTCCTTTGCTGTCCGAAAGGAGAGCGGACATTCACTTAAGTCATCTCTCTCGGTGAGGACTTCTCTCGTCTGAGGAAGTAGCTAAGTTTTTTGATACAGCCTGTTGGGGTGCCGTCAGGTTGCTGACTCACAGCAGCCCTGGGTTTAACAGAACAAATCGTGGCCTGGTCCCGCACCATCCTCACGGTTGCTGCTGCCCGGTCTCGAGCCATCCCCACAGTCGCCACTGCCCGGTCGTGCACCATCCCCATGGTCACTGCTTCCTCGTCCCAAGCCATCCCCAAGGTCACTGCTGCCCGGTCCCGTGCCATCCCCACGGTCGCCGCTGTCCGGTTCTGCGTCATCCGCACGGTCACCGCTTCCTGGTCCTGAGCCATCCCCACGGTCACTGCTACCCGGTCCTGCTCCATCCCCACAGTCACTGATGTGTTTGTTGTAAACTGGAAAAATGTCTCAGCCAACATCGGGGCGTATTGACAGGCATCACAGATTATATTCTGCCGAAAACTTTGGGGTTGGGCAGATAAAACGTTGTTGAAAATGGTGGCTTCCAGGCATTCTGCGAGTTTATGGTCCATTACCTCACGTTGTGTTTTCTTAATAACGTGTTGTTTTTTTCACGATATCATCTGTGGTAATGGGGAAAAACGTGCCTAAGAGCTGACTGTGGGATAAAAGCTTTCCAAAAGAATTAAAACGCAGGCTGAGTAGCCTTGCTGTCTGAGAGAATGACCCCAGTGGAGGCGGTCAGCGCTCACCTAATTGACATGAATTCTTCATTCCTTCGAAGGTCCAGCTGGTACCCTGTGGGTGCTCCAGCCTCCTCCTGTAAAGCAGAGGCACTAATCTGCCTTCCTTGCAGGGCTTTTATAAGGACTAAATGATTTAATGTTTGTGAAGCGCGTACAACGGTGCTTAGCATATAGCTGGCGCTCAGTAAGTGTCGGCTACTTTATAGAACTGTTTGAAGTGAAAACGCACCAAATGTCTTCCAGCACGCGATGGTCATTGACTCTCGGAATTCTTCCATTTTACCAAGAAAAGGGGCTTTGCTGAAAATTAACCAGGTAATGTTCATTCACCTATCACCTGTGCAGGGCAGAGGGCAGCCAGGCTTTTGACACTGGGTAAGGTGTCTGCAGGCTTGAGTGCCCCGGGGGACAGGGACACCCAGGTATGGGCATTTTTAATACTGTGCTTCTTCCTGTCACAGTGAACACCGTGCTGGTCGCCTTCCCTTCTGGGGCTCCCGGCCCTGGGCTTGTTCCCTGCTCTCTGCAGCCCTGTCTCTTACCCCCACAGAACCTGGGGTGGGGTCACAAACTAGACCAGGGTCAGCTGTGATTTGGTGTGAGTGGTTTCCTTGGTTGCCCGTTAAAGAACAGTGGAAGGCAGGGGTTGTCGTGTGTGTGCCAGCAGGGGTCAGACAGGTAATGTCAGTGAGGTCCACGCAGGGAACAGGCTTCACCATGCTGAGGTGACCCCGCCTCTAGTGCTTAGTCTGCCTTTCATTTTCCCTTTTTTTCGAGGCAGAGGAGCCGAGCCATCATTCTCTCTTATAAGATGAACAACAGTACAGCACAAGGAGGAGTGGAAGCCCACCTCGGGGAGGGCAGTTTTGAGCTACAAGGCCTCACGTGGGCAGCCTCCTGTGCTCCAGCCACTTGTCACCGTGCAGGGCATACGCCCAGGTGGCCGCAGCCTCCGCCCAGAGAAGCAGCTCGAAACCAGAGCTTGATAGGCAGTGTTCCTCCCTGTAAATGGTTGGCTGTTACTTCATCTCCCCAGACACTGATTAGGCCAGACAAGCTGTGTCTGTTGTGAGCGCTCTCGTGAACTGTCCCTGTAGCCAGTGTTTTCTCATCTGTGGGAATAACAGGCTGTAGTCAGCACATCTCTCTGTCAGCCCTGAGTTACTTTGTAGAACAGCTAGAACGTCGTCTTCCAGGAGACAGAAGTGGTCCGGTGAGGTGATTGCAACCACACCATCTAGTGGCCCCATAAGGAGTATCTGCTCCGCCTTGACTGAGGACTCTTTCCTGCAGGAGCTGGCAGGCTACACCGGGGGAGACGTGAGCTTCCTAAAGGAAGATTTTGAGCTCCAGTTGAATAAACAGCTCGTGTTGGATTCAGTGAGTATCTAATCACGATGGAGGCACCTGCGATGTCACCCCTTGCTTTTGGGATCGTGTTAGAAGGTCCTAGTTCCTGAATCTCTAAAGCACGCAAGTGAAATCCCAGGGCGTTAATGCATTAAACGGGAGTATTCGGTCTTTTAAACATAGCCCGAATTGAAGAAGTGGTGGTTATTCTCTTTTGAAAACAATTTCCATTCGTTATTTCACACGGGACCAGAAAAGAGCACCTTCTCTGTTTACCAGCTCAGGGCCTTCCGGGAAGTGTGGTTCAAGGACACGTCTACACCCATCTCCTTTTCTTCATCATGTCACTTCTGTGGAAACTCTGCCCTGTTTTGCCAAGTCTGCTGGGCTCTGAGTGCTTCCAGGATTTTTTTTTTTTTTTAATCCAATTTGCTTTAGTGTCCCTCAGTTGACTCAGGAAATGAGGAGTAAGTGACCGAATTCTGACCTAGTCAGTAGAGTCCAGGCTGAGGGGGTAGCTGGGTTACTCCCCAAGTCTTCCCAGCGCATTGGTGACTGTGGACAGCTAGCTCCCTGCCACATGGCAGCTGCCAGTCTCTTCGCTGACCTTACACTTGGGGGCGAGAAGGGCAGTATGACTGCAGTAGTCTGGTCATTTCTGGACAGCTTATTTTAAAGGCACTCATCACTACTGCCACTCAGCCCTTGGCTCGCTGCAGGTTGAATTTGGTTCCCGCCTTCCTCCTGCTTCCACTCTGCCAGAGGCCCCGGGCCTCTCTGGCGTTAAACTCAGTGAGCTCCTTCCAGGTTTCTTCCTTCTGGTCCCTCTCCCTGCACTTGCTGCTGTGGTCTGCGTGCTTGTCCTTCGCATCTGCTCCTCACTTATTTTCTCTGGCTCCATGATGCCTACCTCTCCTGTATTTTCAGCTTCTCCCTCTCAGGGTCTGTACATGGCTTTACCTCCTCCTCTGCCTCATAAATGTGGTTTTCCCCTGGGCTCTCCTGGAGGTCTTCTCACTGGGCACGCTGTCCCGGAGGATCTCGGCCTCCCTGTGGCCGCAGCTCCCACCCGTGCGCTGCAGCTCCCGATCCAGCCCAGCTCGCTCTCTCTTGGGCCCCAGGTTCCCATGCTGCCAGATAGTCCGGGTTCCGGATTTCACCAACTTCACAGCCTTTTGCTAGTGGCCGCAAACTTCTTTCTGACTGCTCCAAGTCCTCACTCCCAAAGCCAGCGAGCACCAGGCCCGGTCTCTTCTCCCCGCCGGAGTTCCTCTTTCTCACCCGTGGCACCGACGCAGCTTTGTCCCTCCCCTCCCCACTCTCTACCTCTGCCCCTTCTCCTTCTGTCACCTAAATGCACATCTTACCATAAACAGTTCATGCCCCTTCTTGTGGCACACACGGCTCTATGCTCCTTAATCACTGCCCCCTTTTCCCTGTGTACTGGCTCTGCTAAACAACTTCTAGTTTCCCAAAGGATGGGGCTCGCTCTTCAGGCATTTGTGCGTACACTGCCTTCATCTGTCTGTAGCTCGCTTTTTCAATTCCTGCTCCCTGCCTTGAAAATGTCGATATAGGTATGTCTTCTGTGAGCCTTCTCTAACCTCCCAGATCAAGCTAGCGCTTCCCTCCACTGTGTTTGTATTTCCTGTGCTTAAGTCTAAGGTAGTGCTCACCTATCCACCCACCCATCTCCTTGTTTATCCATTCATCCACTCATCCACTCATCAGTCATCCATCCATTGAGCTACCCACTTGCCCACCTACTCATCATCCATCCATCCACCCACTCGCCCACCAGCACACCCATCCACCACCCATCAGTCATCCACCCACCCATCCATTTATCCATCCACCCATCCGTTATCCATCCGTCACTCCTTAATCGTCCATCCACCCATCATCCTGCCATCACTCATCAGTCATCTGCTCTTCTACTTACTCACCTACCCACCCATCATCCGTCTACCCACCCACCTACACAACCACCCACCCATCATCCATCTACCCACCAACACAACCCCCCCATCGTCCGTCTATCCACGTACACGACCGCCCACCCATCATCCATCTACCCACCCACCTACACAGCCACCCACCCGTCGTCTGTCAACCCACCCAACTACACAACCACCCACCCATCATCCATCAACCCACCCACCCATCATCTGTGTCTACCCACCCACCTACACAGCCACCCACCCATCATCTGTCAACCCACCCAACTACACAACCACCCACCCATCATCCATCTACCCAACACAACCACCCACCCATCATCCGTCTACCCACCCACCTACACAGCCACCTACCCATCATCCGTCTACCCAACAACCACCCACCCATCATCTGTCTACCCACCCACCTACACAGCCACCCACCCATCATCCGTCTACCCACCCACCTACACAGCCACCCACCCATCATCCATCAACCCACCCAACTACACAACCACCCACCCATCATCCGTCTACCCAACACAACCACCCACCCATCATCCGTCTACCCACCCACCTATACAACCACCCACCCATCATCCGTCTACCCACCCACCTACACAACCACCCACCCATTGTGTCAACCCACCCACCCTTCATCCGTGTCTACCCACCCACCTACACAACCACCCACCCATTGTGTCAACCCACCCACCCTTCATCCGTGTCTACCCACCCACCTACACAACCACCCACCCATCATCCGTCTACCCACCCACCTACACAGCCACCCACCCGTCATCTGTCAACCCACCTACACAACCACCCACCCATCATCCGTCTACCCACCCACCTACACAGCCACCCACCCATCATCCACCTGTCCCACAAATATATACCGGCTGCCAGGCACTGTCCAGGCACAAAGAATACGTCACTGGGTAAGACAAAAATTTTGCTCTTGAGGAAGTTACATTCTAGTGAATGTAAACGGGTATGTTAGTATATAAATAACAGGTGGTGATAAATGCTATGAAGAAAACGGTTATTGTTAGGTGCCATTGAGTCGATGCCGACTCATAGCGACCCTGTGTACAACTGAATGAAACACTGCCCGGTCCTGGGCCATTCTTACAGTTGTTACACTTGAGCCCGTTGTTGCAGCCGCTGTGTCCATCCATCTTGTTGAAGGTCTTCCTCTTTTTCGCTGACCCTCTACCAAGCATGGTGTCCTTCTCCAGGGACTGGTCCCTCCTCATAACGTGCCCAAAGTAAGTGAGATGTACTCTCACCACCCTTGCTTTTAAGAAGCATTCTGGTCATATTTCCAGGACAGGTTTGTTCGTTCTTCCGGCAGTCCACGGTATAGTCAGTATCCTTCGCCAGCACCACAATTCACAGGCGTCGGCCCTTCTTCGGCCTTCCCTACTCACTCTCCAGCTTTCACATGCATGTGATGCGATCGGAAACACCGTGACTTCAGTCAGATGCACTTTAGTCTTCAAGGTGACATCTTTGCTTTTCAATACTTTAAAGAGGTCTTTTGCAGCAGATTTGCCCAGTGCAATGGGTCTTTTGATTTCTTGACTGCTGCTTCCGTGAGTGTTGATTGTGGATCCAAGTAAAATGAAATCCTTGACAACTTCCATCTTTTTTTTTTTAATTGTGCTTTAAGTCAAAGTTTATAAACCAAGTCAGTCTTACAAAAATTTATATACACCTTGCTATATACTCCTGTGGAAGCCCTGGTGACATAGTGGTTAAGTGTCATGGCTGCTAACCAAAAGTTCAGCAGTTTCAATCTACCGGGCGCTCCTTGGAAACTCTGTGGGGGCAGTTCTACTCTGTCCTATAGGGTCGCTATGAGTTGGAATCGACTCGATGGCAATGGGTTGATGTATATACTCCTACTTGCTCTCCCCCTAATGAGACAGCACACTCCTTCTCTCGTATATTCCCTGTGCATTCAGCCAGCTCCTGTCCCCCTCTGCCTTCTCATCTCCCCTCCAGACAGGAGATGCCAGCATAGTCTTCATGTGTCTACTTGAGCTAAGAAGCTCACTCCTCGCCAGTATCATTTTCTATCCATAGTCCAGTCCAATCCCTGTCTGAAGAGTTGGCTTTGGGAATGGTTCCAGTCTTGGGCTAACAGAAGGTCTGGGGACCGTGACCTCTGGGGTCCTTTTGTCTAAGTCAGACCATTAAGTCTGGTCTTTTTACTAGAATTTGAGGTCTGCAACCCACTGGTCTCCTGCTCCATCAGGGATTCTCTGTTGTGTTCCCTCTCAGGGCAGTCATCAGTTGTGGCCGGGCACCATCTAATTCTTCTGGTCTCAGGATGATGTAGTCTCTGATTTATGTGGCCCTTTCTGTCTCTTAGGCTCATAATTACCTTGTGTCTTTTGTGTTCTTTATTCTCCTTTGCTCCAGGTGGGTTGAGACCAATTGATGCATCTTAGATGGCCTCTTGCTAGCATTTAAGACCCCAGGCGCCACTCTCCAAAGTGGGATGCAGAATGTTTTCTTAATAGATTTTATTATGCCAATTGACCTAGATGTCCCCTGAGACCAGGATCCCTAAACCCCCACCCCTGCTACGCTGGCCTTCGAAGTGTTAGGTTTACTCAGGAAACTGCTTTGCTTTTGGTTTAGTCCAATTGTGCTGACCTCGCCTGTATTGTGTGTTGTCTTTCCCTTCACCTAAAATAGTTCTTGTCTACTATCTAATTAGTGAGTACCCTCTCCCCCCTCCTTTGTAACCATCAAAGAATATTTTCTTATTTATTTAAACTATTTTTCAAGTTCTTATAATAGTGGTCTCATATAATATTTGTCCTTTTGCAGCTGACTAATTTCACTCAGCATAATGCCTTCCAGGTTCCTCCATGTTATGAAATGTTTCACAGATTCCTCACTGTTCTTTATCGATGTGTAGTATTCCGTTGTGTGAATACACCATCATTTATCCATTCATCCGTTGATGGGCACCTTGGCTGCTTCCATCTTTTTGCTATTGTAAACAGTGCTGCAATGAACATGGGTGTGCATATATCCGTTCGTGTAAGGGCTCTTATTTCTCTAGGATATATTACGAGGAGTGGGATTGCTGGATTGTATGGTAGTTCTATTTCCAGGTTTTTAAGGAAGCGCCAAATCGATTTCCAAAGTGATTGTACCATTTTACGTTCCCACCAGCAGTGTATAAGCGTTCCAGTCTCTCCACAACCTCTCCAACATTTATTATTTTGTATTTTTTGTATTAACGCCAGCCTTGTTGGAGTGAGATGGAATCTCGTTGTAGTTTTGATTTGCATTTCTCTAATGGCTAATGATCGAGAGCATTTCCTCACGTATCTGTTAGCTACCTAAATGTCTTCTTTAGTGAAGTGCCTGTTCATATCCTTTGCCCATTTTTTAATTGGGTTATTTGTTTTTTCGTAGTTGAGTTTTTGCAGTATCATGTAGATTTTAGAGATCAGACACTGATTGGAAATGTCGTCACTAAAAACTTTTTCCCAGCCTGTAGTCAGGTGGAGGTGTGGCGGTGTGGAGCAGCAGTGGGTGTGAGGACGGGGACCTGGGGGGTTGAAGATAAAGCTGCAGGACTTCGTGACATGTTTCATGTGCGAGTGGAAGCAGGAGACTCAAGTCTGATGCCAAGATCTTGGGGCCTGAGCATCCAGAAAGTGGACTTGCTGTGCACAGAGACTTTTGGTTTTGAGGGGGCAGCTGCAGACTCAAGGGGTTTCTGGTGTCACTTGAGCCTAAGAGCCTCTGTGGTTTCCGGTGTTGAGTGGGTATTGTGGGTGGCGCTTATGGGAATGAAGACCAGACTGTTGATCTAATATTAGGGCCTGCCTCTTGACCTGTTCCAGAATGCTCTGTCCCTGGGCTTGGACTTCATAACTGTGCGAGCATCGTCACCATCCTTCTTTCAGCCTGAGATGCTCTGTTTCTTCAGTCCTCCATGTGTGAAGCCAAGTTCAAGGCGTGATCAGATGCAGAGTCACGCATCCAGGCCCTGGTCCTCCTCCCCGGCAGGCCAGGCTTGCCCTGCTGAACCTTGCTTCTCAGCGGGTCAGACAGAAGCCATGCCCTGTGTGTGTTGGAGCTTGCCGTTGGCTTGTGTGTAAACCAGTTGCCATCACGTCGATTCCAATTCACGGCAATGCCATGTGTGTCGGACTGGAACTGTGCTTCATAGAGTTTTCAATGACTGACCTTTCGGAAGCAGTTGCCAGACCTTTTCTTCCAGGCACCTCTGAATGGGTGCCAACCACCAACCTTTCAGCGAGTAGTAGAGCACTTTACTGTTTGCTCTACCCAGGGACTTGGCTTGTGTTTTAAAAAAAAAAAAGTTTAGTATGTCTTTATTTGAGAGTTGAAGTTGCAGTGTTTTTGAACGTATACACAAAACCAGCTGAACTATAATTCCTGATGTGCGCGAGCCTGTATCCTCCTCTGCGGCTCTGGTGTCCTCACCCCAGGGCTCTGTGAGCCTCATGTGCTCGTAGTGTGGCCAGTGACTGGGTTTGGGGTATGTTTTATAGCTGCTAGCACACGAAGAGAACGTCGGAGGAAAACAGCTGTTTGTTTATATTTTAACAGGTCATCTCAGCCTCGCTCTGGGGTGGGATGCTGGTGCCCATTGGTGACAAACCATCGAGCATTGCCGATCGGTGAGTAAGAAGCGAGTGGGTCATTTGAAAATGTTTTCCCTTTGGGTCTTTTTGGTTGATTTCTAAGAAGGTACTTTAGGGAAGTTTAATTATTTAGGAGAGCAATATTTTATATTTTTCTTTAGTTTTTGTTTTTAAGCTAACCTCAAAATACCCAGTATACCTTGTACTTAATATTTTTTTTTACAATTTTTGGAGGCATGGGGGTAAAGGTTACTTAGTTTATTATATTAAGAAACTCGGCGTCACTCTCTTCTGATTATAAAAGAATACAGTTCATATGCGTTGCAGAAATATAAAAATAGAAAAGTTGAAGGAAGTAAAGACTCAGGCCTACCCAGTATCAAGCTGAGGTGACGTTTGAGACTATCTCGTTTTAGTCTGTCTTTGCGGATGTGTGTTTGCGGGTGTGTGTGTACACACATACGTTTATATATATACACCTGTGTTACGTTGGAGCCCTGGTGGGGCGGCTGCTCCTGGGAAACCATATGGGGCAGTTCTGCTCTGTCCTGTAGGGTCACTAGGAATCGGAATCCACCCAACAGTAGTAGGTTTGGTTTTACGCTAAGTTGTTGACGTACTGTATTTTATATATAGTTTTGTGTCCTTTTAAGAAAGTTTTTTAAGAAACCAGAGTAGCCATTCACCAAGTCATGAGAAGTTTTTTGTAAGCAGCATTTTAATGGCATGCAATCTTTAATTGTTTGCATGTCCCATAACTTTGTAGCCTACCACTGTTCTGGATATTTCAGTGGTTTTTGTAAACAACACTCTGAAGCATAGCTTTGTCAATCATTGGTTGTTCATTTTATTTCCTGAGAAGAGATTCCTAAACGTGGAAGTACTGTCTGAAGAATGCGAATGTTTTTAAGGCTTGTAGAGAATATTCCTGGGTCCCACCTTTCAGAAGGGCATGCCTCTGTACTTGCTGCTCTGAAATACTGGTAACTGTCCTTGAGGACAAGAAAACTTTTTGTTTTAAACCCTGTGCTAATTAAAATGTTGCTTTAGCTTCAACTGGTTTTTTGGGACGTATAAAAACTTAAATTCGTAAATACTTTCACCTCCATGAATCTAATGTACAGGAAGGCTTTTGTAGTGTGGAAGAGTTATTTACAGGGATGTCCATTGTAGCCGTGTTGATAACAGCAGAAGTTTTCCAGCTGCCTTATCTAAGCCCAGCAGTGGGCAGATGATTCAATAAGTACGGCCATTCTAAAGAAGACTGTAATTATTTTACAGAAGGAGATAGGTGTCTGGAAGTTAAGAGTTTGCATATAAAAACACATAATTGGCCTCTTCCTAATGAGGGGCCAGAAACCCCGGCGTGGGCAGTCTGTTTGCGGGTGCAGTGGCGAGGGTCTCCACTGACCGCGTGGCCCACTCTGGCCCCTGGGATGTGGTGGGCAGACAAGGCGGGAGGAAGGACCTTTTCACTTTTTATATTACGTGCTCCCTGGGTCATTTGGATTTTTTTCAGAAGAACGTGTGGATATGTATAGTTTTTCTAAAAATGAAAAGAATTTGCTGTTTGTTTCCTATAATTCATGAAGCATTCAGACAGGCTTTACATGGAAACCTCAAGTAATAAGTAAACGCACATTTATAGACTCTTAAGCTCAAGTTCAAGTGGATAAATTCGGCAAGGCTTCTCTGTGGCGGGAGGACCAGGAGCACAGCACCCCGGTTGTGATTGTGCAGATATGTCCAGTGCTTTTAGCAGCAACACGTGGCCCTGCGGGTCCGCAGGCGGCTCTCAGGGCTTCTCTGGCGGCCACGCTGGAAAGACTGTACGCACCTCTCTTAGCATTTTAATTCGTTATTTAGTAATTATCACTGTCTACAGTCGGCTTCCAACAAGCTGTTCGATTTTATAGAAAGTGGACGGGGTTTCTAAGTAGCTAATTTTTAATTTATGCCCTTCATTTTATTCAGTTATAGTTGAAAAACATATGAAAATCCAGTCCCTTAAGGAGTCCAAGAGGAATTCATTTTTTTTAATTATAATATTTTGTTTTTCTAATGAAAAATCATTGTTGAAAAAAACATTTAAAGTAACAGCAAGAGTTTCCTTTGGTGTTATCTTCCCCCTTTATGCTCTTCAGGTCATACAGTCTGCAGTTTGTGTCTTGCTTTTTGTTCTGAATGTTGTGTTTTGAGCAGTTAGGAGGCCTGTTGTGAAAAGGAAGTGCGTAATGGATTCTTACAGGCAGTCCTTTCCAACGGACAGACCACCGCCCTTCTGCCCTGAGTCCCCGCGTTTGTGCTTCCTGTCGCTGCCCCCCCCCCCCGCCCCCAGCAGCTTGAAGCACCTGGTCAAGTTTAGACTTTCAGGAACCGTGTGGTCTTTCTAAGCCTTCGGTGGCTGTTTTGCCGTGATGTTGACATTGCAGCACCAAAGGCGACTCGGACTTAGGCACTTCCACGTCTGCTGTCGCTTTTCACCTGGCGACTTTGCTCTGACGTTCTGCTCTCGTTTAGGTTTTACCTGGGGGGCCCGACCAGCGTCCGTGGATTCAGCATGCACAGCATCGGTCCTCAGAGTGAAGGTCTGTCGCCCCACCGTCCCGCCGCACACACCGCGTAACTTCCGGGCACGTAGTCATCGGTGTTCCTGTCCGTCACTGTGGAGTTAGAATCTAGTTCAGTGTCCACCACACAGCAGCCAGGGAGTAGACAGCTGCTGAGGGAATTAGAATTGTAGAAAGATCAGAAAACGTATCAAAGCCAAACATGAAAATGATCCATAGTGCAGGCACCCAGAGAGAACGTGTGTGCGTGTCGTCTGCGTTCCTTCCGGGCTGTTCACGTGCACGACTTCACACTTGTGTTTCAGTTTGTTGTGTTTCCCTACTGCTTTTTAACATGTCCCCTCTCCCATTTTAAAAATATACCAAGTGTATTTTTATGAGAATATTTTATCATTTTTAATAGCTACATATTTCATCTTATTAACATACTATAATTTTTTTTAACCAAATCCGAAGTTTAGAACATTTATACTGTTTTCCTTTTTTCACAATTTTAAAACAGTATATCAGCGAATATCCTTCTGTGTGCTCATCTGTGCGTTCTACTTTAATAGAAAGTTCTAGATGTGTAATTGCTGGATCAAAGGATTTCGATATTTTAAGGCTTTGTGGTGCTCTCTAGAAAGGCTGTCTCAGTTATATCCTTTCCAGCAATGTGTGAGAATTCGCGTTTCCTGGCACCCTCTCCTCCACATGATGTTGTAGCAGAGATACAGTTGAAGGTGTCTCCGCTCGTTATTAGAAACTTTCAACAGCGTTGTTTTAAATGGTTGTATATTGTCCTGTTTTATGTCATTATAAATAATGACTGCATGGTGCATAAATTTTTGTGTGAAATACGGATTTGTCTTTCCATGTGTTCTTAGAGTACTTTATTAGAGTTTCAGATTTTCTAGAAAAGTGACATGAGTTTTGGGTGGCTTTATTTTATTTTTTTTTTCTTATAAGCAAGTAAGTACGATATGAGAGCTGTATGAAAGTTTGGGAACTTTTCGCTTGTCTGAAAATCAAAACACCATGATATTCCACTTACTGCTTCTCAGATAGGCAGTGGGTAAGACTCTGGGCAAGGATGTAAGTCGCCTTAACTTCCATGAAAGCAGTTGGACGATAGGTGCCAGGAGCCTTAAACATGATTATTCTTTCTAACTCAGTGACCCCATTCTAGGCATCTATCCAGGGGATATAGTAAGAGACGCTGTAAAAGTATGTGTGCAGGGAATGCTCACGGTAGCCCCAAACTGGAACTACCCAACACCCGTTGACAATAGATGGGCAAACGAGCAGTGATGTCTTCACCCTGTGAGATACGGTACAGCCGGGAGGATCGCCGGGTCACAGCCGCTGGCCCAAGGAGGGCATGAGTGAGCGAGCCTCAGAGACGTGCAGAAAGGGGCCAGACCCAGAGACATGCAGAGTGTGTGCTTCCATTTACGTCAAGTTTGGGACCTGGCTGAACTAACCTATGCTGTTAAAAAAGCCAGGTGCTGTTGAGTCGGCTTTGACTCATAGCGACCCCGTGTGTGTCCACAGAGTTTTCAGTGGCTGATTTTTCAGAAGTAGATCACCAGGCCTTTCTCCCGAGGCACCTCTGGGTGGACCCCAGCCTTGAACCTTTCAGCTAGCAGTAACCGTTTGCACCACCCAGGGCCAGGCTCTGCTGTTAGCCACCGGGTAGTGGTTGCCCGTGGCCTGAGTGGTGGTGTCTCAGTCATCTAGTGCTGCTATCCAGAAATACCACAAGGGGGTGGCTTTCACAAACAGAAATTTATTTTCTCACGGTCTAGGAGGCTTGAAGTCCGAATTCAGGGTGCCGGCTCTGGGGGAAGGCTTTCTGTCTTTGTTGGTTCTGGAGGAAAATCCTTGTCTCTTTCCAGCTACTGTTCCTTGGTCCCTTGGTGACCTTCATATGGCATCTGTCTTCCTCAATCTCTGCTGGCTTCTGTGTGCCTAATCTGCTCAGTTTATATATGTCAACGGTGATTGGCCCAAAACACACCCTATACTCATTGCTTCATTAACATAACGAAGCAAACCCTATTTCCAAATGGGACTACATCTGCAAGTATAAGGGTTAGAATTTACAACACATGTTTTGGGGGGACACAGTTCAATCCATAATATGTAGGTAGTGATTTACAAAGGAGAACAGGGGCTTCCAGGGGGCTGGACGTTCTATTTTTTGATCTGGGTGCTTGTGGGTGTGTTCAGTGTGAACACCGTTGAGTTGTACACTTAGATTTCTTGTACTTTTCTCTATGTCAGTACGAGGTTTAAAACTATGTGTGTGTGTGCACTGGGGTTCTCATCACAGGTTAGTGTCTACTATTGTGAGATTAGAAACCAGTGTGCCAATGGAAGGCAAATGGATCCTGAATCACGGTATAGCTATGTGATTATTCAAAGAGCCCTGGTGGCGCAGTGGTTAAGCGCTTGCCTGCTAACTAACAGGTCGGCAGTTGGAACCCACCAGCTGCTCTATGGGAGAAAGATGTCGCAGTCTACTCCTGGAACGATTACAACATTGGAAACCCAGTGGACAGTTCTCCTCTGTCCTGTAGGGTTGTTACGAGCTGGAATCAACTCCATGGCACACGACAACGATAGTGTAATTATTCAGCTATAAAAATCACATTTCAAAGAGTGTAAGGGAAATGCTTGTGATATGTTGAACTAAAAAAAAAAGAAGACTAGAAGCCATATATATTAAATGAGCCGAATTTTATGATTTAATTATACGTTACACTTCACTGGAAGAAAGAACACCAGAATGTTAGCTGGTCATCTCTGAATAGTAGAAATTAGAAGAAAATTTCTTTTTTTTTTCTCTAATTCTCTATATCAGATTGTCTACAAGTTTATTGCTTTTATGATCAGAATACAGTTGGTTATTTAAGGAAAGAAAGGGCTGTTTCTGGGAAATAAGGAACAAAGTTGACCTTTTGTTATTTCCTCTCAAGCTTGTTCGTTCCCTCTAGAAACATGTGACTGTATTAAACATTCATACATACATATTAAAAGGGGTTAAGGAAGGAGCTGCTGACGTCTCTAAGTGAATAAACAGTTCTTTCCTTGGGGTCAGTCTCAGACATCCAGTATTTTTCTTTGTCATGATCTGTCATTTTGTATTAAAGGGACTATGACCCTTTATAAATAGCATTTTTACAGCAAAGTATAAACATTTAAGGTTTTTGTTTTTTTTTTTTGTCCCTTCAGTGTGACTATTTATAGCAAAATGGAAGGGATAAAAGCATTTTCAGAAATAATGAAAATGCGTGCTGTCCGTGGGTAGCCTTTAATTATGGCAACATTAACCTTTCTCTGAAATAAAAAGTTCTGAGTAGCTGTGCACCTTTACAGACAGCCTTCTCTCTGCAGACGCCGGGCCCGGGCGGGTGCCTTAGGTGGCACTGTGCCGAGTACGGGAGGTGCCCCGTGCCTTTTCGTTAGTAGTGCGTTCATCCACGTCCAGGACCTGCAGAGAGCTTTTCTGCATTTTGTCTCTCAACACTGTGATCTTGACATTTTGGCAAAAATAATACATAAAGTAATACTTTATCCACAACTGCAGAGGCCTGTCGCTATCTGCAGTTGTGGATAAAGTGATGTTTACGAGATTACATTCTTTCCTAAACTATACTGGCTTTTTTTTTTTTTTTCCAGCTAAAGCAAATTGTAAAACAAACCAGGAGAAAAAGAAAGATGATTTAAATGAGGCCAGCAGCACCAGGAGTTAGAAAACCTGCTATTCACAGAGCTGCGTGCTTATTTATATGAAATGAGTCTTGTGTACTGTGCGAGTTCATGTGATTTCGGTCCATGTGACCTTGTTCTTGTTCTGTGCCCTCCTGCTAGGAGACTACCTGGGAGGGGAGGCCTACTGGGCCGGCGGCCTGCACCTCTATACCCCACTGCCTTTCCGGCCCGGCCAGGGCGGCTTTGGAGAACTTTTCAGAACGCACTTCTTCCTCAACGCAGGAAACCTCTGCAACCTCAACTATGGTAAAGCTTGGACTGGAAGCAAAACCTTCTCATGCAGCTAGCTTTATGTTTAAAAGCCGAGTACACGAATAGGCGTCTCTCTCTCAGATTCCACGGTCTTTAGCTGTAAAGACTGCGCTTGACTTTGAATAGCTCCCACAACGCCTGTACGGTGCCCAGAACAGAGTCGTTGCTTGGGTGACTGCAGCGTGCATGGAGACTAGTTACCAGTGCTGTCTGCAGAGAGAAACCTGCCCATCCCTTTAAACAGACACTTCTTGAGCACTTACTCTATTCCAGCCCTTATGGCCACAGGGCTCCACCCTTCCCCAGCAGCTCAGGTCCAGAGGAGACTCAGCGGATGGACGGATGCAGCCAGTGGGCAGAAAGAGTCATGGGAAGCTTCCCAGACGGCCCCGGAGTTGAGGCCGGGAGGAGGGTTGTCCCAGTGGTCAGGGCGGGGAAAGGCAGGCCAAGGCAGCGGAATGTGCAGGAGCCCGAGGAGCTGAGGAAGCGCGGCTCACTGGGGCAGGCAGCAAGTCTGGTCCCAAAGCCTCTCTGGGTTTTGTTTCTGGTCCTCATCTCACTTCATGCACCCTTCTCGCAGCCCAGGGCCTGGCTTCAAACGTTACCACTGGGCAGACGGCAGGGGAGAGCCAGGGCTTGTCCGAGCGTGGCTTTGAAAGGACAGGATGCTGTTGGTCTCACATCCTTTTCTCTTTCCAGGGGAGGGCCCCAAAGCCCACATCCGCAGGCTGGCTGAGTGCATCCGCTGGTCGTACGGTGCTGGGATCGTCCTCAGGCTTGGCAACATTGCCCGCCTGGAGCTTAATTACTGCATCCCCATGGGCGTCCAGAGGGGCGACAGGTCAGTGCCCGCATTGTCTCCCACACCCGCCTCACGCTTGCCAGTCATTTTGTCTTAGTTTGGACATGGTTAATCGTTTATCAGTGGCCTTTAAGATTCAAGATTTTAGAAGAAATAGAGTAGTTAGTGAAAGAATGGCAATATGTGTGTTTTTCTCCAGTAGGTTTTTTGCCATCTGTTTTGGAAGAAAATGTCGTGTGTTCCCACCCCCACCCTCACCCCCACCCCCACCCCAGGCTGCTTGTGCTTCTCATTACACAAGCAGCCGGAGTGGCTCCTGGTCTGGCTGGAAGAATTGAGGCCCGCTATTGATCCTGCTTGTAGGATGTGCAAAGAGGGCTTTCCAGTGGCTGTCTGTGCAGGCCAGGGGCTAAGGTTGAAGGGACAAAGCTTTGCCTCCAGCCATAGGGGATTCATTCTCGAGAGCGTTCTCTCAGCACCGGAGGAGTGTTCCCCAGCGGCCTCCGACCTTAGCCCTTCCCCTGGTCATTGTACTAAAGAAAGAGCTGCTAAATGTTACCTGGGCGAATACGGCGCAGGGCATTTACAGTTAGAGAAATTAATTTTAATTCCGTTTCTTATGTTGTATGGGAATCATTGTGATGATAGTGTTTATGTTGTCTCTTACTACCTCATACTTCAGTACTCTAGGCTCTGTTTCTTTCCCTTCAGTTTTCTCTCTTTCCTCGCCCTCAGTGGGGTGCTGAGTCTCAGCCCTGGGTTTTAAACACGAAGTTGTAATTTGTCTTAGTTTAAGGAAATATTCTACCATTTTTACACTTACTAAGTCTTCTACTTCCCCCACGTGTCTGTCAGTTTGTCATACTGTGGGAGCTTGAATGTTGCTGTGATGCTGGGAGCTGTGCCACCAGTATTCAAATACCAGCAGGGTCATCCACGGCGGACAGGTTTCAAAGAGCTGGAGATAGAAAACCAAAAGGGAAGAACATGCCCAACATTTCTCAGGCTGAAAGAACTGAAGAGAAAATTCAAGCCTCGAGTTGCAATAGTAAAGGATTCTATGGGGAAGATATTAAACGACACAAGAAGGATCAAAAGAAGATAGAAGGAATACACAGAGTCACTGTACCAAAAAGAATCAGTCGACATTCAACCATTTCAAGAGGTGGCATAATGATCAGGAGCGGATGATACTGAAGGAGGACGTCCAAGCTGCACTGAAGGCATTGGCGAAAAACAAGGTTCCAGGAATTGACGGGATACCAATTGCCATGTTTCAACAAAGGGATACAGCGCTGAAAGTGCTCACTTGTCTATGCCAAGAAATTTGCAAGACAGCTACGTGGCCAGCTGACTGGAAGAGATCCGTATTTATACCTATTTCCAAGGAAATTGATCCAACCGAATGTAGAAATTATCAAACAATATCACATGCAAGTAAAATTTTGCTGAAGATAGTTCAGAAGCGGCTGCAGCAGTATACCAACAGGAAACTGCCAGAAATTCAGGCCAGATTCAGGAGGGGACATGGAACCAGGGATCTCATTGCTGATGTCAGGTGGATCCTGGCTGAAAGCAGAGAATACCAGAAGGATGTTTACCTGTGTTTTATTGACTGTGCAAAGGTATTTGACTGTGTGGATCATAACAAATTACGAATACCATTGCAAAGAATGGAAATTCCAGAACGCTTCATTGTGCTCATGAGGAACCTGTACATAAACAAAGAGGCAGTCGATTGAACAAAACAGGGGGACACTCCGTGGTTTAAACTCAGGAAAGGTGTGTGTCAGGGTTGTATCCTTTCACCACACTTATTCAGTCTGTATGCTGAGCAAATAATCCGAGAAGCTGGACTATATGAAGGAGAACGGGGCATCAGGATTGGAGGAAGACTCATTAACAACCTGCGTTATGCAGATGACACAGCCTTGCTTGCTGAAAGTGAAGAGGACTTGAAGCACTTGCTGATAAGGATCAAAAATCACAGCCTTCAGTATGGATTACACCTCAACATAAAGAAAACAAAAATCCTCACAACGGGACCAATGAGCAACATCACGATAAACGGAGAAAAGTTTGAAGTTGTCAAAGATTTCATTTTACTTGGATCCACGATCAACACCCATGGAAGCAGCAGTCAGGATATCAAAAGACACATTGCATTGGACAAATCTGCTGCAAAAGACCTCTTTAAAGTGTTGAAAAGCAAAGACTAAGGTGTGCCTGACCCAAGCCATGGTATTTTCAATGGCATCATATGCATGTGAAAGCTGAACAATGAATAAGGAAGACGGAACAAGAATTGATGCCTTTGAATTGTGGTGTTGGTGAATATTGAATATTCCATGGACTGCCAAAAGAAGGAACAAATCTGTCTTGGAAGAAGTACGACCAGAATGCTTAGAAGCAAAGATGGTGACACTATGTCTTACATAGTTTGGACATGTTATCGGGAGGGATCAGTCCCTGGAAAGGACATCATGCTTGGTAAAGTAGAGGGTCAGCAGAAAAGAGGAAGACCCTCCACAAGATGGATTGACATGGTGGCTGCAACAATGGGCGCAAACAGAGCAACAGTTGGGAGGATGGTGCAGGACCGGGCAGTGTTTAGTTAGCTCTGTTGTTCATAGGGTCACTGTTAGTCGGAACCAACTTGACTGCACCTAACAAGTCGTCTACTTCAGGGTAAGTGATGGTGCTTCTTAAAGGGTAGTCGTTTTAGCAGGCTTTTAATGCCCCGTTGTTACGTAGGAGCAGTTCCGTAGCAGCCTTTCAGACAGACCCCCACAGCTATCACTTCGGTAGAATCTGCTCTTCCTCCCACTCTCACTGGAGGGCTGATTTCACATCCGCTCTGTATCCAGGGGCACTGCAGGGCTGCCATGGCTCCCTTGTCACGTGAGAGCCCTTTCAGCACCTGCACACCTTGCCTGCTCTCGGACAAAGCAGAGCTGGAGGTTAGGCAGGCAGGCGGGCAGACTGTGCGCTCAGCGCAGCTGCCCAGGCTTGAACCCAGCTGGGCCGCTCCTACGCTGTGTGACTGGGTGAGAACGGAAGACGATGGCGATCACTCTGCGGGTTTGTGGCGACGACGAAGTGAACTAATGTGCGCGGAACACTTGCAGTACTTGGCTGTCGTCAGTGGATGCTGTCTGTCTCTCGCATGGTGGTGGCTGCTGCCGTGCTCACTGTGTCCAGCTTTCCCGACAAAGCCACCAGTGTTCACTGCTCCCACAGGAGACGTCTCCCTTCCCCCTGCATGCGTGGCTGCTGCCAGGGTGACAGTGCTCAAAACAGGCGTTGTGATTGCAGAGTGAATGTGAGAAAATGGATGCCTGAGGACTGCGGAGCTAGCGCAGGGTGTGCATTAGATAGCCTCTTAGCAAAGACCCCACAAACCTGTACTGGCTTCAGTAGATGAGGCTCACTTTACAAGAGAGCCCCTCAGACTGTTGCCTACAAAGCTTTTATTCTCCTGCAGATGGGGACCTTGGTCTCCCAGCTTAGCCCCCTGGTGCTCATTAGAATCCTTGCAGGTAGCCCAGAGGTGCGGTGGTGCCCCCTCAAGGACAGCCCCTGGGATGCAGCCTTCTGGCTGGTGCCTCACACTGTGCTCTGTTTCCATCACCTGGCGCCTGGTTAAGGGCAGAGTCCATTCCTTCATCTCGGTGACTGGAAACGCTATGTCCTAACATGCTCCCTCGTGGTGCTGATGCGCTGCCTGGGGACCAGCCACACTCTGGGGTAGGGAGGTTTGAATGACTCCTTGCCTCTGCTGGGAGCAAGGATAACGTTTGGGGGAGGAAGGAGCTTGCCTGTGTCAGACGCCAAGCTAAGCACCTCACTTTATTAGGTCTCACAGCAGCTTTATGCAGTTGAGGCTGTCACCCCTTTGGACAGACGAGGAAACAGACCCCACAGTGTAAGTAGTCAGGCAGGCTGATTCTAAAGCCCAGGAACGAGCAAACAAGAGATTGCCACAGCCATGCATCGCCACCACACTCGGGAGACTGAGCGTGCTGCAGTGTCCCCTGCACCCAGGGCCCGCTGCCACCTGCACAATGCACTGTCCCAGTCCTCCCGTAGCTCCGTGTTGGGGCGTTTTGTCCACACTTGGATTCTACGCTGACTTCCCATCTCAGGGAACACACCCAGGCTGTGTCCACTGCAGTGAGTTCAGACCAGAAAACCAAACCCGTTGCTGTCTCGTCGGTTCTGAGTCAGAGTGAGCCTACAGGACAGAGTAGAACTGCCCCAGAAGGTTTCCAAGGAGTGGCTGGTGGATTCCAACTACCAACGTTTTGGTTAGTAGCTGAGCTCTTAACCGCTGCACCACCAGGGTTTCCTGCAGTCAGTTAGTACATGTTAATTTTAATATTTGTCCTAATTGGACGAGTAAATACATTTTAAATGTTTTTTGTTCCAGAGAGAACTAGAAGTGTATTTGCTTGGCTGCCACGTTCTTGTGGGTTTCGGCCCTGTTGCCGATCGCTGGGGGCTGACTCTGCAGCCTCTGGAAGCCCTGAAACAGCAGTGGGTTGTGGCCCTGCCCTGTCACTCCCCGGCCGTGGGACCGTGGGGCACGTGTCCTGCTTTGGGCCTGCTGCCCCTTTTCAAGGTCCTTCTCCCCTGCAGCCACTGTCGTTGCAGTACTGCGTATGGCCACTGGGTGGCAGTGTGCGCCGGGAAGTCAGCACCGCGGCTCTCAGGAGCTGTTCCCTTTACTGCTTGCTCTCAAATGGTTTTTAGAGAGAATGGCTCCACTTCCCTCGACACTCGGCCTGTCTCTGGGCTGTATTTGTAAAGTCTGTTTCAGAGATAAATCTCAAAACGTGGTTTCCTCCGGGAGGAGAAACACGCTGTGCCGCCCCTGATCCTTAAACAGGCCCCGGCTGGGCAGCCGCTCGCTGTGCTCTGTGTCCGCGATGGTCGCAGCAGAGCTTCACTGTGTACAGAGCTTCACTGTGTACCGTGTCCTGGGGGCCAGCCTGGCCTCTTTTCAACCCAAATGCAGAAATTGCCTTCAGAGAAATCAGAATTTATGACTTCGACTGAGGCTGCCAGAATTGTATCTTCTTTGTTAAATTTTGGCAGCTAGCAAGACGGGGCTCACCTGGGTGCCGACTGCCCATAGATTTCCCCTGTAGTCACTGTGGTTGCTCTATACTTAGGATTCAGATCTTTGTAAAAGTGGAAGTAGTTTTGAAGTGTTTGCTAGGTCCTGCGTTGGCAGGGGTTCGTGGCAGTGTTGTCTCAGATCCTCCAGCATCCTGTCACATCCTGCCTCACCGAGCGCAGCCTCTGGAGACGTGGTGACTAAGGTGACCCGTGGGGAGAGCTGCTCGCAGCCAATGAGGGAGAAAGATGGGCGAGGAGCGTTGCCATGGGGGGAGGGGGTGCTGAGAAGGGCTGAGGTGTTGACACCTGAGCAGAATCTTCTGGAAGGACATCCAGGTTCTTGTGGAGTGAGCACCCCAGGCTAGAGGAGCAGCCAGAGCTTTCGGGCACCAGGAGGGAGCTCTGTGTGGGGCAGAAGTTCGGTGTGAGGAGGGCCAAGGGTGGCGGGGCCAGCTCAGGGAGGCTGGTTTCTATCTGCTGTCCCCTGCTCCTCCCAGTCTTCCAACTGCAGGGGCCTTCTGCTCACATACAGCCCAAGGTCTTTGAGTGCAGGGACCTCATCTGCCTGCTCACCGTGGAGTTCCTAGTCCCAGAGCGGTGCCAGGTGTTCACAGCAGTCATTGGATGGAACAGCGAGAGCGTTGCTCCTGACACACTTGGGGAAACCTTGTGTGAGGCACTGGAGCCAAGGGAGGGAAGTGACCTTCATAAAGACTCGTGTGGTGGCGCTGGTGGTGCTTGGCTAGAGGCAGGTGAGGGTGCAGACAGGTGAAGGAGCAGGCAGGTGAGAGAGCAGGCAGGTGAGGGTGCAGGCAGGTGAGAGAGCAGGCAGGTGAGGGTTCAGGCAGGTGAGGGTGCAGGCAGTGAGAGCAGGCAGGTGAGAGAGCAGGCAGGTGAGGGTGCAGGCAGGTGAGAGCAGACAGGTGAGAGCAGGCAGGTGAGGGTTCAGGCAGGTGAGAGAGCAGGCAGGTGAGGGTTCAGGCAGGTGAGAGAGCAGGCAGGTGAGGGTGTAGGCAGTGAGAGCAGGCAGGTGGGAGAGCAGGCAGGTGAGAGAGCAGGCAGGTGAGGGTGCAGGCAGGTGAGAGAGCAGACAGGTGAGAGCAGGCAGGTGAGGGTTCAGGCAGGTGAGGGTGCAGGCAGGTGAGAGAGAAGGCAGGTGAAGGTGCAGGCAGGTGAGGGTGCAGGCAGGTGAGAGCAGGCAGGTGAGGGTGCAGGCAGGTGAGGGAGCAGGCAGGTGAGGATACAGACAGATGGGGGTGTTGGCAGGTGGGCTGCAGGCAGGGGGCGAGAACTAAGACAGTGGCCATGGAAGGAGGGAGGGAGACTTGGGTGCTTTGCGGAGCCTTCTCTGAGCTACGAGCTGAGCTGAGCAGTAGGAATAGAGACACGGCCCTTCTCTGTCACTCAGCGGTTGTGGGACACGCAGCAGTGATGGATATCTTGGTGAAGGGTCTGGGGGATGTAAAAAGGTCAATTATATCTAGCATTGTATAACTTTGATGGGATTTTGAATATTTGTAGTGGGTGTATTTTTCTTGGGATGTGTTTACGTAGTCCCTGAACATAAACCCGTGCTCATGAAATTGTTTAATCTGCTCAAAGTTAAACAAGCCTTTATTGGAATGCCTGCCTGTTTTCTAAATCATGTGAGCCTAAGGCTTGACTTATTTTTTATCTCGTAGCTTATTTTCAGACATTTTTCCAAATGTAGAATGGGAATGTGGGCCTAGCCCCCTCTTACCAATCTGACGGTGTAGAATGTGTAAGCAGATCGTTCAGATCGGAACAGAACAGTGTGGTACAATGCAGTCAAGGTTTTGATTTTAAATCCGGCTTTCACGGACGTTGGTGTGGTCTGCTGTAGATCCTGCCTCCTGGTTAGATAGCTTCCGCGCTGTCAGTGGCTGATGAGCACCACTGAGGGTTCAGCAGGCCGAGACCACACTCCTGATCCCCCCTCTTCAATCTCGTAATAGACCGGATGTTTGCTTTCCTCACTCACAGTCAGGGTGGAAAAGAAAAATGTCCGTGCCAGTTTTCCTGAGCTGTCAGTCCTCCGCCCGGACGAGGGCCCAGGTGTTAAACAGTGGTGGAGAGGTCAGCTCTCCTGTGAGTGACTGAGCTGTTCTCAGTGCCCAGTCTTTCTAGAATTTGTCCACAACTTGCAAAAATGGTCATCTTCCACAAATGCACCGTCAGCTGCTGGCTGGGCTCTGAGTGCCATTTTCCCTGGGAAGCCTGTGCTTCCTGGCAGGTTGGCTCTCGGGTCAGGGGCTCTGGAGAGCCGGCTGGGGCTGAGAGGGGGTAAGGGGCAGGAGGAGTGCACAGGCAGGGGCTGCCGGGTGTGGCTTTCCAGGAGGCACGTGTATGGGATGTGAACCAGGAGGGGAATGGAGCAGACTGCAGGATTTGATTCCTCACTTTGTTTGTTTTTAATTTTAGGATATGTGATGGCGTCCAGTTTGGAGCTGGGATAAGGTTCCTGTAGCTGCAGCAGAGCGCCCACCTGCTCCCTCGGGGAGGCCCTCGGGGGTCCAGGCTGCAGCGGGTCGCTCGGTGCCACGTGTGTTTCCCTCAGAGTACACACACCGGCACGATGCTCTGACTGCAGTCCCCATGGGAAACCATGCCAATAAATTTTACAGACCAATACCCAGATGCGACGTGGACACGGTTTCCTTCCTCCAGCAGTGTGCCCTCACCGGCTTTTCCTGAGGACCTGGTCAGGGTTGAAATGGTGGGCGAGGCCGCGTGTGCTTACACACAGTCCCTCCCCACGTCAGGTCTCCTCAAGCCATCTCCACGCTCCTTCCAGCCCAGACTGTAGGCATCTCAGGGTTTGGTTCTCCGTGTACCACGAGCATTCAGCAGAACCAAAGCCAGGAGGGGTCTGGATGTGTTCCCAGAACCCAACCACTGTGGTGGAGGGAAGAGGGTGTCCAGGATAGTGCCCGGGGAAGACCCATGTTGGTGGGCATCACTGCTTAGAGTCACCAGACTGAGTGTTTGAGTCACCTAAATGTATAAGTGGTGTGAGAGGAATCACACTGTGCCGTCAGGGACGCTGAGGCAGACGGAAGGCTGGCTGTGGAGTTGTTAGGTGCCGTCAGCTTGGTTCCGACTCACAGCGATCCCATGTACAACAGAATGAAACACTGCCCGGTCCTGCCCCATCCTCACAATTGTTATGCCTGAGCCCATTGCTGCAGCCACTTTGTCAGTCCGTCTCATTGAGGGTCTTCCTCTTTTTCGCTGACTGTCTCCTTTACCAAGCCTGATGTCCGTCTCCAGGGATTGGTGCCTCCTGACAACATGTCCAAAGTACGTAAGACTCAGTCTCTCCATCCTTGCTTCTGAGGAGCGTTCTGGTTGTACTTCTTCCAAGACAGAGTTGTTTGTTCTTCTGGCAGTCCATGGAGTAGTAGCTGTGTTAATAAGACACTTGCTTCCTGTGCTATGTAACAAATTGTCACAAACCTAGGCGCTTAAAACGGCATTTATAATCTTACCATCTGGAGGTCAGATTTTAGTCTCACTGGGCTGGAGTCAAGGTGTGGGCAGGGCTGGTTCCCTCTGGAGGCTCCAGGGGAGGAAGACTTCCTTGCCTTTTCCAGCTTCTAGAGGCCGCCCGCATTCCTTGGCTTGTGGCCCCTCCCTCCGTCGTCAAAACCTGCGGCACAGCATCTTCAAGTCTCTGCTGCTTCTGCTTCCCTATGCCATCCTTCCAGGACCCTGTGATTCCATTGGGCCCCCTCAGGTAACCTGGAATAATCTGCTTTTCATCACCTGATCAGCAACCTTTAGCCCCCTTTGCCAAGTAAAAACATATTCACAGGTACCGGGACGTGGACATTTTAAGGGCACGTTATTCTGCCTAGCCCAGTTTGTATCTCTCAAAGTAGTATTTCATCACATGTGAAAAAAGGTTTTAAAAAAAAAGGTAACACAGCCCTTAGAACTCATGGCAAAATGCCCAGGGTTGCAGGTGACGCCCCTTAGGCCTTAGCTGGGGCGCCTTCCTGGAGGATTTTCCCCACTCCCAGCTGGGCCAAGTCCCCGTCACTGCCTTTCCCTAGGACCCGTAGTCTAGGTCTGTGCCACGTGAGCTGGGGGTTCCAGGAGCAGCCTTGTTCCGAGTGGTCCCTGGGCCGAGCTCGTGGTCCCTGCGCTAAGCTGATGGCCCTGAGACTGGCCTGCCCTCATTGCCCGTGTGGGGCCCAGGGCCTTTGCAGAGAATATGGAAGAGAAAATCATTTTACCTTTCTGTTAGCAGTTGGGAACATAGATAGGAAAATAAACTTTTTCCCCTAAATCTGACATTCGATTGTTTACAGTTTAACGTTTCTGCCTTTGGCAGAAGAAGAACCGAGGCTACAACACTGTCATTTTCGGATGCTGAAAATTAAGAACAGCAAAGTCTGAGTAATACAGGCTTTCCCAGAATGCCCCCAGCTGTCGGCAGACTCCAGAGAAGGAGGCAGCAGTGAGAAGGCACAGGTTTAATCAGGCAGGCCCAGGCAGCCCCGGGTCCCCCAGACATGTACCTCGATGAAAGTGCACGTAATGAGGGTTCCCGCTGTCTCCAGAGGATGTGACACGGGTCAGCTGCCAGCGTCTCCACAGGCCGCCCCATCGCAAGGTGAAAGGACACGGCGGAGGTGGAGGTAAAATGTGGACTCATTCATTCCCTGGCGGCAGTAAGTGGGCAGGCTGGAGGTAAAACCGGAAGCGGGGAAAGGAAGAGCCCACCACGGACTGAAGACGGGAAGGTGCACGGCGGGGCGTAATTTCTCATGGCTGATACTTGAGTGTTCAGATGTGATATAAAGAGCCCTGGCAGCAGTGGTCAGCCGCTTGGCCGCTAACTGAATGGCCTTCGGTTTGAACCCACCAGCTGCTCCGCGGGAGAAAGATGGGGCAGTCTGCCTCTGTGAAGATTTACAGCCGTGGACACCCTATGGGAATGGACTCCGGCACATGACAGATGTGATAGAAAAGAAACAGGAAATGCATAGTACCGCCCTCCACAAAGCTCCTGGGGCGCGGTGGTTCTTTGCACCCTAATTTTACCCCATCTCTTGACCTGAGTATCCTGTGCTGGATATTTATTTAGTTGACCTCTTGCTTTGCTCTGCCAGACGCGGGCATACATCTGTGTGGTTTGTTCTGTTGGAGACCCCTTGGGGCACCTGCTGGGCCTTTGTAACAGAGGCTGACTGCGGTGAGCCTGTCCCCACGGTGCTGAGGAGGGAAGCACACCGCGTGGGGCCCCAGCCTCCGGGACCAGGAGCATGCGGTGTTTTCTACACACCAGGAACCTCGACAAGGGTCCATTAGCCATGGGCTCACTGAGCAGCACTGTGACCATGCGTGTCCCCATCTGCTGTCCGCAGGTCTTACGGTCGGGCTGGGAGCAGGCTCTTCTGCCAAATGCCAGAGTAACTGGGACAGGACGATCCCACAGACCTCACAGCCCCTGCTGAAAGCTCCCCAGTCAAGCGGCTTTTCCCCTTAGATTGGTTCCCAGAAAGCCTTCACTTTGCTAACCTCCCATTCTCTGCAGCCCTGTGGGCTAAGAAAAGAGCTCTTTAATTGGTGAATTCATATTTTTCCTAAAAAGACCAGATAAACTAACTTCTAGGACAGTTAGATGCCCTGAAATATACCCTTTGTTTAAAGATCAGGACGAGGAGAAAAAAGCAGAGAACAAAAGCTGGCGAGTTGCATTGTAAATAAAATGGAGTTTCTAAAATCAGGTGACTGCACTCAAAAATCCCCGTTTCTGGCTCCCCTAAACGAATCGGGTCTGGCAGCAAGAGGTCTTCGTTCCTGCCAACAACAGTGGTCTGGAGTTGGAAGGTGGGGTCCCCAGCTGGTGACGGCACTCCCAGGTGCACCTGGGTCCCATCTGGCTGTTTCCACATTTGCTGTCTGGTCCTGGCCTTGGCCAGTCAGGACTAGAAGCATCTGACAACTTGGAGGAGGCAAGTTTGGGAAGACAGCTGTGGGGAAGTGGACAAGCAAGGGAGCCCGGAGTTGGGTGCCCTGCCTCTTGTCTGCCTGGCTGGTTACCAAATCCTGTCACTCCTGTCTTCCACCCAAGAATGAGATTTGGGGGACTCGAGCAGATACTTGTACACCTATGTCCATCGCAGCACCATTCACAATGGCCCAAAGAGGGAGACAACCCAGATGCCTGTCAACAGGTGGGTAAGCACAACGGGACCTGTCCATACAATGGAGTATTACTCAGCCAGGAAGAGAAGCGAAGTCCTGATACATGCTACAACGTGGATGAACCTTGAAAACATGACGCTGAGTGAAGTCAGTCAGACACAAAAGAGCAAGAGTGTACCATGCTATTTACGTGAAATATCTAGAACAGGTAAATGCAGACACCAGAGTTCATTAGTGGTTACCAGGGGTGGGAGGGAGGGTGGAAAGGGGAAGCTGATGCTGAAGGAGCACTGAGTTTCTGCTAAGGGTGATAAAAATCTTTTAGAAAGAAATTGTGTGGATGGTTGAACAACAGAAATAAACATGCCCAAAATAGAAGCAACAATAAAAGCAGGGGTGGGGCTTGGTATGGCACCTTCCAGCGATGGGTTCCACAGCGTAGTGGAGAGCACTGTGCCTTCTCTGGGGCTTTCTGCCCAGCGAGTCGGCAGGGCAGCTGGCCTCCAACACAGGGGTGGGTATTGCCTGGTTTTGAGCAATATATACACAGAGTCCGTCGGTAGGTAGGTCCTTGTTCGTGATGTAGACGGGAGTCTACTCCCAGCTCTCTAGGCCACTTGCTGTACGACCTTGAACAAGTGACCATCTGTGGCCAAATAGCGGGCAACTGGATACAAGGCACAGCCACCTAGTGTCCCGAAGAGAACAGACGGGGCCAGGGAGCTGGCTAAGCCCAAGTTAGAACTTTTTGGAAATAAAGTAGATTAATGTTTACTCATTCCAGCTTCACATACGTCATCCGAGATGCATGAAATAACGTGGCTTAGGAAAGACTGGTTTTTGCCGTCTTAGTTGTGTTCTCGTTCTCGCACTTTCCGCGTCAGTGTTTTTGCCATCGTTCGAGCCACCTTTAGAGCCACTGAGCCAGTAACCAGAGCACGTGTCTTCACGTCCATCCGAGTTATTGGAGGTGGCATTTCCTGCATCCAGTGCGACACCATCACCAGAGATTTCCTCTCAGGCCACCAGGGCCCGTTCACGAGGTACTGTCATTGGTCTCCACAGCGTAACCACTTACTAGGTGGCACGATAAGGAGCCCTGATGGCACAGTGGTTAAACATCCCTGTGCTAACTGAAAGATCGGCAGTTCGAACCCACCACCCGCTCCGGGGGGGAAAGGTGGCAGTCTGCTTCCATAAAGGTTACAGCCTTGGAAACGCTGAGGGGCAGTCCTACTGTGTCCGAGAGGGTCACTCTGAGTCGGAACTGGCAGCACACAACAACACGGTGCACAGCAATTAAGTGCTCAGCTGCTAACCGAAAGGTCGATGGTTCAAACTCACTAGCTGCTCCATAGGGGAAAAGACCTTGTGATCTGCTCCTGTAAAGATTTCAGGCTAGGAAACCTTATGGGACAGTTCTACTCTGTCACAAGGTCGCTATGAATCAGAATCAGCTCAATGGCACGCGGCAACAACAGAAGGCTTTTTAAAGCTGGTTTACAACACTCAACACTTGAACCCCAGGAGTAATAAATGTCTTTGTCTCCAGGTCGCAGGAGCTCCACAGATACATCCAAACTCCCTGAGGGAACGAGTGGCTGGGCTGAGGGCTGTGGGGTCCATGGTCTCAGGGAACATCTAATTCAATTGGCATAACGTAGCTTATCAAGAAAATGTTCTACGTTCTACTTTGGTGAGTAGCGCCTGGGGTCTTAAAAGCCTGTGAGCAGCCTTCTGAGATATGCCACTTGTCACACTCAGCCTGGAGCAAGAGAGAATGAAGAAAAAGACACAAGGGAAAGTTTAATCCAAAGGCCTGATGGACCACAAGTACCACAGCCTCCACCAGATTGAGTCCAGCACAACTAGATGGCACCCGGGCACCACCACTGACTGCTCTGACAGGGATCACGATAGAGTCCCAGACTGAGCTGGAGAAAAATGTAGAACAAAATTCAAACTCATAAAAAAAAGACCAGACTTGCTGGCCTGACAGAGATTGGAAAAACCTGGAGAGTATGGCCCCCGAACAGCCTTTTAGCTCGGTAATGAAGTCACTCCTGAGGTTCACCCTCCAGCCAAGGATTAGACAGGCCCAGTAAAACAAAACGAGACTAAAGGGCCACACCAGCCCAGGGGCAAAGACGAGAAGGCAGGAGGGGACAGGAAAACTGGTAATAGGGAACCCACGGTTGAGAAGGGGAGAGTGTTGACACATCGTGGGGTTGGCAACTGATGCCACAAAACAGTATGTGTATGGTTTAATGAGAAACTAGTTTGTAAACCATCTAAAACACACAAAAAAATCCACTGGGCAGTCTGGCAGTGTGGATGGATCTTGATCCTAGGTGACTGGTAACGTCAGGCATTGGCCCTTTAGAAGACCCTGGTTCACTGAGTCACACAGCTTTTCAGAATGCTGTTACGTTTCACGATTGCACAGTTTCTCTTAAAAACTTCCCCGTATTTAACATCACCACTAGTCTCATCAGGAAAATCTCAAACTGCTGGGAAGCTGCCAAGCTCATGGCGGAGGATACAGGTTCTCCAAAATCCCAGCTGTCACTTGAAAGCGCCCGTTTCATCATTGGCCTCAGATGCCGTCAAATGGTTGCCTTGAAGTCCTGGTCATTCATTTTTGAGATGTCTGCCAAACACCCAGGTCTGAATAACCATTGTTTGCCAGTCTTTAGTCCAACCGAAAACGATGTCGAGAAGAGTGGCTAGTTCAGCTGGAAATGCACCTTGGTGCTCCCACACAGCGCAGGCACACCCGTGCCCCCTACATCACCCCAGGAAGATGCAGAAGACAGCACTCCAGGGTGGAGATTTAATACAATGCAGCATTTTTACTGCTTTATCAAGGACATTTTTTTTTTTTTTTTCTTATCAAGGACATTAGGCATTTTTTAATTGTAAAAAAAAAAAATGCGTATAAATGGGCTGCTCTGTCCGGAGGCAGGTGAGAAGACAGGAAGGGACAGGAGCTGGTTGAATGGACACAGGAAACCCAGGGTGGAAAGGGGGAGTGTGCCGTCCCATTATAGGGAAAGCAACTAGGGTCACATAACAATGTGTGTATACATTTTTGTATGAGAAACTGAGCTATAAACTTTCACCTAAAGCACAATAAAAAAAAAAAAAAATTCTGCCATTTCAACAGGAGCACTCCAGCCATCGTTAAGCTAAAACAATTCCTTCAGGGAGAAGTGGCTTCTCCTTTGATTTCTGTCAGAACAGCTTTGACTTCGAGGATACATCTACAAAACAGTACCTGCAGGCTCCGCCTTGGCGACCAGAGTTTAACAAAGGACATGTCTGCTCTGAACAGATGAAACCTGATTAAAGATTCATTTCAAATAAAAAAAAAAAAAAAATATGCCAACTCAACCACTGTTACATGTGCGATGCAGTGACGTTATTACACCCATCGTGTTGTGTGACCGTTACTGTTACCCTTTTCCAAATTATTGCACCAACATTGACGGAAACTCAGCGCTTCCCGAGCTGAGACTTCCCTTCCCTCCTCCGTCCGGTCTCTGGTAACCACTAATAGGTCTGGGCCTCTACGTGTGCCTATTGCATGTACGTAGGATGGTACAGCGTTTGTCCCCTTGTGATGACTTCTTTCACTCAGCATGATGTTCTCAAGGTTGATCCGTGTTGTAGCATGTACCAGGACTTCGTTTCACTTTATCCTGTCCGCTGCCGTCACATCGATTCCAACTCATAGCAACCCTGGAGGACAGAGTAGAACTGCCCCGTAGGGTTTCCAGGGCTGTATTGGGGTAATCTTTACTGGAGCAGACTGCTACATCTTTCTCTCGTGGAGCGGCTGGTGGGTTCGAAGCACCGACCTTTTGGTTAGCAGCTGAGCAGTTAACCACTGTGCTACCAGGGCTCCTTCTCATTATAGCTGAGTAATATTCTGTTGTATGTATATACAGCGTATACCGCATCTTGTTTATCTGTTGATGAACGGTGAAATTGTTTCCCCCTCTAGCTGTTGTGAATAGTGCTGCAATGAACTTTGGTGTACATACAGGCTTCTGTTTGCGTTCCTGGTTTCCGGTTGTTTGAGTATAAGCCTAGGATTGGAATTGCTGGGTCATGTGGTAGTTCCATGTTCCACTTTCTGAGGACCCACCAAACTTTTCCACAGTGGCTGCACCATTTTGCATCCCCACCAGCCATGGATGAGGGTTCCAGTTTTTCCACATTCTCGCCAACGACTGTTTTTCCCTTTTTTTGATCATAGCCATTCTAGTGGGATGAGGTGGTATCTCGTCGTGGTTTTGATTTGCATCCCAGCGAGTGCATCTCATGCGTAGCCACCATCTGCCTGTCAGTAGGGGCTTGTGTGTTGCTGTGATGCTGAACAGCCTTCAGCAGAGCTTCCAGGCTAAGACAGACTAGGAAGAAAGGCCTGGAGACCTTCTGAAAGTCAGCCAACGCAAACCATGTGGAGCATAATGGTTCAATCTGCAGCTGATCGTGGAGATGGGTAGCCTTTCATTCCATGGTACATGGGGTCGCCATGAGTTGGGGGCCGACTAACAACGATGACAACATACTAACAACAAATAACAAACGATGTTGAACATCTTTTCATGTGCTTGTTGGCCATTCTTATTCTCCTTGGTGAAATGTCATCAAGGACATTCTTCAGTGAAACTGGCGTTTTTGTCTCGCTCTGCATGCATGGCGGAGAAGAAGAAAGTAACTCCTGGCGTGGTTTGCTCCTCACCTTGGCCGCCAACTGCTAAGATGCAGCCATTTCGTCCGCTGTTGATTGTGCATCATGAGAGCAAACGTCAACACAGTGAATGCAGTAACTGAGTCAGGTCTCAGTGTTATTATACAAATTGTTTCCACCTCACAGACACCCTGAGAAGTTCTGGGGACCCTCCACGGGTCTGTGGGCCACACTATGAGAACCACAGACCTAGCATCATCGAAAGCAAGTTACTTCAGGCTGGAGCACCCCCTCCCCACGTAGCATCTTGTTACTTGTAGTAAAGTAATTGTGAGAGTGGTAACAGGACAGGCTTCCTATGGGCCTGAACAAGGAGGGACCACCTCTCTGCTGGGAGTCCCTGGGTGGTGCAAACACTTAAATGTGCTCAGCTGCTAAACGAAAGGCCTTGGAAGAAAGGCCTGGCAATCCACTTCCAAAGAATCAGTCACTGAAAACCACTATGCATGGGGCACAGCTCTGCTTTGACACACACGGGCCACTGTGAGCTGGAGGTACAGGGTACAGCTCTGCTCTGACACGCGCGGGCCACCGTGAGCTGGAGGTACAGGGCACAGCTCTGCTCTGACACGCGTGGGCCACCGTGAGCTGGAGGTACGGGGCACAGCTCTGCTCTGACACGCGTGGGCCACCGTGAGCTGGAGGTACGGGGCACAGCTCTCCTCTGACACGCGTGGACCACCGTGAGCTGGAGGTACGGGGCACAGCTCTGTTCTGACACGCGCGGGCCACCGTGAGCTGGAGGTACGGGGCACAGCTCTGCTCTGACACGCGTGGACCACCGTGAGCTGGAGGTACGGGGCACAGCTCTGTTCTGACACGTGTGGGCCACCGTGAGCTGGAGGTACGGGGCACAGCTCTGCTCTGACACACGTGGGCCACTGTGAGCTGGAGTCGACAGCAGCTGGTTTGGTTCCCACTTTGCTGAGGGGTAATCTTGGAACTGAAAACCCTTCTTTTATTTTCAGATATAAGTCATACTTACGTCCCTGCCCTCAGTTTAGCCTGCCCATAGTAGGAAATGGGACACGTTGTCACGTGTTGTCGAGTTGATTCCAACTCATAGTGACCCGTGTGACAGGGCAGAACTACTCCACAGGGTTTCCATAGTAGATGCTTAAGACTTTTTTTTTGTTGTCGCTGGGTGCCGTCAAATCGATCCTGACTCATAGCAACCCTATAGGAAGAGTCAAAATGCCCCATAGGGTTTCCAGAAAATGGGCACTGGTGGAGGGCAGAGGCAGGGCTACCTCTGTGTGCACAGTGAAGTAGGTGGGAGTTGGCCCTGGGCAGGTAAAATAGAATCCATGTTGCAGTTTTAGTGGGTAAGAGAAATGCCTTTCCTGCATTGGTAGAAAACTGAGTGCTTGTCTTAGGCTGGGCTCTCTAGAGAAGCAAATGCAGTGAAGCATATATATAGAGAGAGAGATTTATCTCAAGGGAATAGCTCACACAGTTGTAGAGGCCGGCAAGTCCCAAGTCCATGGGTCAGGCGTCAGGCTGGAGGCTTCTCCTGACTCACATAGCTGCAGAGGCTGATGACCCCAAGATAGGCAGGTTAGATGGCAGGCCACTGGCTCAAGTGCCAAGAACCAGAGGTCAGATGATGATGAGCTAGATGCAGGATCCAGAGCGAGCGAGCTTTGCCGAAAAGTCCATATATATATTTGCTGCAGGCCACACCCCTGAGGAAACTCCTCTTATACCTGATTGGCTATCACATCAGATCACATCATGGAGGATGACTACATTTTTACATAACTGCCAAATCACACCATTACATAACTGCCAAATCACGTCATTACGTAACTGCCAAATCACTGAGAATCATGGCCCAGCCAAGCTGACACACAACCTTAACCATGACAGTGCTGTAAAGAGAAAAGATGGGTATTACATTTTGAATTAAAGGTAAGGCATGTTTTTCATTTACATTAATAGACTTCAATTTGAGATGTGAGCCATGGGAGGCTCTCTCAACACTGCTTTCCCCAGGGCCAAAGCTGCCATCTTGTTTTTAAGAATGAACAACGGTTCCCAGAGAGAGGGGCTAATGGTAGACACGGAATACTTGTCCCCACGCCTGAGTTGTGACTTTATACGTGGCATTTTCCTGACAAGTAAATTACTCGACCCTTTTGCCAAATCATTAGGTAACTTTTAAGAACAAAGAACTTTCGTGTGAAAGGAGAGGCTGCATTATCTTGCCAGAAAAATTACAGGAATCAAGTACATTCTATGCTTTTGACCAACTGTGAAAATTACAACCCAGCTCCCCAGTTTTTCCCCCTTTTCAGTCAATCAGTTTCTAATGCAGAACCATTTCCTACACTGATCACATGGACTGGTCAGTTGTGATATTCTGGCTTCAAGTGGTTGAGATAATAGCAAGCCCAAATCACCCATCACTATGAAATAGAAGGTGACCTCCCTCCATTGAGTCAGAGACTCATACAATTGCTTTGAGCTTATCACACCCAGACATGACAGCTCATCGGAACGTAATTTCCCTGAAGTACCAAGTAGGCAGGGCTACTGCTAGAAATATTAGAATACCATGAAAGAGACTACGGTAGCTTTGGCATCAAGCACGTAGGAATAACAATTGCCACGCAGCCCTTTCCAAGAGGAACTGTTGAAATCAAACAGGATGGAATTTCCTGAGATATTGTTATGTTTTTCGATGCCTTTGAGTTGGTTCCGGCTCATAGAGACCCTATCTACAACAGAAAGAAACACTACCCAGTCCTGTGCCATCCTCACAATTGTTATTCTTGAGCCCATTGTTGCAGCCACTGTGTCAATCCATCTGTTGAGGGCCTTCCCCGTTTTCGCTGACCCTCTACTCTAGCAAGCATGATGTCCTTCTGCAGGCACTGGTCCCTCCTGATAATATGTCCAAAGTATGGGAGACAAAGTCTTACCATCCTCGCTTCCAAGGAGCACTCTGGCTCTACTTCTTCCAAGACAAACTTGTTTGTTCTTCTGGCAGTCCGTAGTAGGTTCAATATTCTTTTCCAACACCACAATTCCAAGGCATCAATTCTTCTCCAGTCTTCCTTATTCATTGTCCAGCTTTCGCATGCATGTGAGGTGATTGAAAACACCATGGCTTGGGTCAGGCACACCTTAGTCCTTAAAGTGACACCTTTGCTCTTTAAGACTTTAAAGAGGTCCTTTGCAGCAGATTTGCCCAATGCAATGCATCTTTTGATTTCTTGACTGCTGCTTCCATGGCTGTTGATTGTGGATCCAAGTAAAATGAAATCCTTGACAACTTCAATCTTTTCTCCATTTGTCATGACATTGCTTATTGGTCCAGGTGTGAGGATTTTTTTTTTCTTTATGTTGAGGTGTAATCCATACTGAAGGCTGTAGTCTTTGATTTTCATTGGTAAGTGCTTCAAGTCCTCTTCACTTTCAGCAAGCAAGGTTGTGTCATTTGCATAACACAGCTTGTTAATGAGTCTTCCTCCAATCCTGATGCCCTGTTCTTCTTCATATAGTCCAGCTTCTCGGATTATTTGTTCAGCATGCAGATTGAGTAAGTATGGTGAAATGATACAACCCTCATGCACGTCTTTTCTAATTTTAAGCCACACAGTATCCCCTTGTTCTGTTCAAACAACTGCTTCTTGGTCTATATACAGGTTCCTCATGAGCACAATTAAGTGTTCTAGAATTCTTATTCTTTACAATGTTATCCATAATTTGTTGAACGCCTTTGCATAGTCAATAAAACACAGGTAAACATCTTTCTGGTATTCTCTGCTTTCATCCAAGATCCATCTGACTTCAGCAATGACATCCCTCGTTCCATGTCCTCTTCTGAAACTGGTTTGAATTTCTGGCAGTTCCCTGTCGATGTACTGCTGCAACCTGAGCTATTATTATGTCTAAAAGCACCAATTGCCACCGAGTCAACTCTGATTCATAGTGACCCTAACTTTGACAGAGTAGAACTGTGGTCTATAACGTTTTCTTTTTAATAGTTGTGAATATACATATATTTATATATAGAGAGAGTGAGAGCCCTGGTGGTGCAGTAGTTAAGCGCTCGGCTGCTAACCAAAAGGTCAGCAGTTCGAATCCACCAGCCACTCCCTGGAAACCTCACAGGGCAGTTCTACTCTGGAATCAACTCGACAGCAATAGGTTTTTTTTGGTTATATATATACAAAACCCAACGTTTGCCATATCAACATTTTTTACACATACAATTTGGTGACACCAATAACATTCGTCATGTTGTGAACCATCACCTGTGCCCGTGGCCAGGTTTCCCATCACCATAAACAAGCACTCACCGCTTCCTAAACAATGACTCCCTCCCCCCTCCCCATAACCACTCTTAAACTTTGGTTTCTATGAATTTGCCTGTTCTAGATGTTTCCCGTAAGTGGGATCATACAACATTTGTCCTTCTGTGACCCGCATGATGTTTTCCAAGTTCATCCGTGTTGTAGCAGGTGCGAACCGCATTCCTCTTCGTGGCTGAGTAGTCTGTATTGTGCGGTTAGACAACGTTTTGTTTATCCACTCCTCGTCTGTCGATGGGCGTTGAGGTGGCCTCCCCTCTGTGAACACTGCTGCCGTGCACACTGGTGTACAGCGTTTCGTTTGTCTTCCTGCCTGTTCTCCTGGGGGCACCCCGGGGTTGGGGTTGCTGGGTCGCAGGCAGCTCTGTGTTCACCTTTCTGAGAGGCCACCAAACTGCCCTCCGCAGTGCCCGTACTACTGTGCATTCCCGCCAGCAGTGGGTGAGCTTCCCAGTTTCTCCACGTCCTTGCCAGTGTTTGTCGTTCTCTTTCTTTTTTTCACCTCAGCCGTCCTGGGGGGGTGAAGCGGTGTCACCTGACTCCATCAGGTGTCCAGTGGCTGATTTTGGGGGAGTAGCTCACCAAGCCTTTCTCCTGAGACACCTCCAGCCTCTCAGTCATCAGCTGAGCACGTTAACTGTTTGCACCACCCAGGGACTCCGGCTACTATAGCTAGGAAAGGTTAACAAAGGTCCCCCAGAGCCAATGGGTCCCGGGAAGTCAAGCCCGGATCTAAGCCAGCTGCAGCGGCCTCACCGAGTCCGACCCTCCACAGCCTCGGTGTCGCTCAGAGTCATTTCCTATCTGTCTGGAAACAGTCCTCCTGGCTCCTCCGGAGGGCGGGGAACAGGAAGCAGCGTCTTCGGGTGGAAGGAGCGCGTGGAGTCAGAGCAGCTTGGAATTCTCAGCAACTTTGTTCCTCTATTCATTCATCACCAAACCTGGGCCAGACGCAGGGCGGGCGCTGGGCTCCCTCCCCATCACCTCAGAGTCAAGTTTGAATGCTTTTTGTAGCCCTCGAGGCCCGTCACCATCTCGGGTCCCCCTCTCACCCTAGATGCCCCCTGCCCTCCAGCCATTCCGGATGACCTGCAGTGACAGCCCGCTGGCTCTTCTGCAGGGACTGCCCCTCCCCCTTCATCAGTGCCAGCTCTCCTCAGCCCAGTGGCCACTTCCTGGGGGAAGCCTGGGCTGTCTCTGCAGTGTGAATCTGAGGCCAGTGAGGTGCTGGAGATATGCTAACCCTGGTCTGGGCTGTCAGAGAAGGCTTCTCTGAAGGACAGACCCATAAGCTGAGACTTGAAAGACAAGCAGGAGTAAGCCAGGGGCTGAGGAGGTGAAGGGAACAGCATTCTAGGAAGAGGGAACAGCAGATGCAAAGACCTCGAGTAGGAGGAGGCTGGGCTTTTCCCGGGAAGATAGGCTGGAGAAGTCAGCATGGACAGGGTCAGGCAGGGCTTGGAGTCTGTGTCAGGGAGTGTGGACATTGGGGGGACCAAGGAAGGATTCAAAGCATGGAGGAGGGGACAAGTCCTGGCTACCTATGAGGCTGGAGAAGAAAGAAGAGCCTGAGGGGGAGGTAGGTGAGGCAGCTGCCGGTCTCTGCCTGCACACCTGGTGGCCAATGGGGCCTCCCCTGTGACAGGCAGGATGGGAGGAGGTGCCGTAGACCCCATGGTCCTGTAGCTCTGTGAGCACCTCCAGGGCAGGTTGCCTGTTCCAGCTCTGTGTCCCAGCACCCACCACACACCAGGCACGGGGAATGGGTGTCTGCAATGAGACAAGGAAGGACTAGGGAGAGAAGAAGCAGAGAGATGAGCTGACACTGCCAGGACTGACAATGGGAACCTGGGGAGGGGCGGAAACACATGGCCGCCAAAGTCCTCCTAGCCTTCGGGGTCTGAGACGCTGGTGCTGCCTGGAAAGGGGCGTATTACCTGTCTACACATCATGGTGTCATCAGAGAAAGTAAGTTCCCCCTTTTCTGGGCTTGAGTAACCCCCTCACCTTCCACCCCCCAAAAAATTCAAACTGGGTCATTGCCATGGACGTCCTGGTGAGTCACTAAGGCAAAGAAAAAGGGGAACACTCTAGCGGCTTTGCTGCCCCCTGCTGGCCGAGGTGCCAGGGACAGTTTGTTGTTAGCTGCCAAGGAGTCACCCCTCCCCCATCCCCGACTCCTGGCGACCCCATGGACAATGGCAGAGAACACGGCCCGATCCTGTGCCATCCCCATGATCAGTTGTGGATTGGACTGCTGTGATCCACAGGGTTTCCGATGGCTGGTTTTCAGAAGTAGTTTGCCAGGCCTTTCTTCCTAGTCTGTCTTAGTCTGGAAGCTCTGCCGAAGCCTGTTCAGTGTGATAATGACGTACAAACCTCCACAGACGGGTGATGGCTGTGCGTGAGGTGCACTGTCTGGGAGTCAAACCCTGGTCTCCTGCATGCCAGGCACGAGCCCTACCACTGAGCTGCCACTGCCCCCAGGGACGCATTACTGCTGCGGCATGCCATCACTGGGACGGCCCACTCTGAGCTTGCTCACCTTCCCTTTCGTGAGCATCACTGCTCCTATCTTCTGGACTAAGCCAGAAAGGCAAACGGGTTAAATACTGGAAAAAAATTTTGAGGGAAGTTGTTGTTAGGTGCCGTCGAGTCGGTTCCAACTCATAGTGACCCTATGCACAACAGAACGAAACACTGCCCGGTCCTGCGCCATCCTTACAATCGTTGTTATGCTTGAGCTCATTGTTGCAGCCACTGTGTCAATCGACCTCGTTGAGGGTCTTCCCCTTTTCCACTGACCCTGTACTCTGCCAAGCATTATGTGCTTCTCCAGGGACTGATCCCTCCTGACAACATGTCCAAAGTACGTAAGACGGAGTCTCGCCATCCTTGCCTCTAAGGAGCATCCTGGTTGTACTTCTCTTCCAAGACAGATTTGTTCATTCTTTTGGCAGTCCATGGTGTATTCAATATTCTTCGCCAACCTCACAATTCAAAGGCGTCAACTCTTCTTCTTGTATTCCTTATTCATTGTCCAGCTTTCACATGCATATGATGCGATTGAAAATACCATGGCTTGGGTCAGGCACACCTTAGTCTTCAGGGTGACATCTTTGCTCTTCAACACTTTAAAGAGGTCCTTTGCAGCAGATTTGCCCAATGCAATGCGTCTTTTGATTTTTTGACTGCTGCTTCCATGGCTGTTGATTGTGGATCCAAGTAAAATGAAATCCTTGACAACTTCAATCTTTTCTCCGTTTATCACGATGTTGCTCACTGGTCCAGTTGTGAGGATTTTTGTTTTCTTTATGTTGAGGTGTAATCCATACTGAAGGCTGTAGTCTTTGATCTTCATCGGCAAGTGCTTCAAGTCCTCTTCACTTTCAGCAAGCAAGGTTGTGTCATCTGCATAACGCAGGTTGTTAATGAGTCTTCCTCCAATCCTGATGCCCCGTTCTTCTTCATATAGTCCAGCTTCTCAGGTTATTTGCTCAGCATACAGATTGAATAGGTATGGTGAAAGAATACAACCCTGACGCACACCTTTCCTTACTTTAAATCAATCAGTATCCCCTTGTTTTGTCCGAACAACTGCCTCTTGATCTATGTAAAGGTTCCTCATAAGCACAATTAAGTGTTCTGGAATTCCCAGTCTTCGCAATATTATCCATAGTTTGTTATGATCCACACAGTCAAATGCCTTTGCATAGTCAATAAAACACAGGTAAACATCCTTCTGGTATTCTCTGCTTTCAGCCAGGATCCATCTGACATCAGCAATGATATCCCTGGTTCCATGTCCTCTTCTGAAACCAGCCTGAATTTCTGGCAGTTCCCTGTCGATATACTGCTGCAGCCGTTTTCGAATGATCTTCAGCAAAATTTTGCTTGCATGTGATATTAATGATATTGTTCTATAATTTCCACATTCGGTTGGAGCACCTTTCTGGGGAATAGGCATAATTATGGATCTCTTCCAGTCAGTTGGCCAGGAAGCTGTCTTCCATATCTCTTGGCATAGACGAGTGAGCATCTCCAGCGCTGCATCTGTTTGCTGAAACAGCTCAGTTGATATTCCATCAATTCCTGGAGCCTTGTTTTTCGCCAATGCCTTCAGAGCAGCTTGGACTTCTCCCTTCAGTACCATCGGGTCCTGATCATATGCCACCTCTTGAAATGGTTGAACATTGACTAATTCTTTTTGGTATAATGACTCTGTGTATTCCTTCCACCTTCTTTTGATGTTTCCTGTGCCATTTAATATTTTCCCCATGGAATCCTTCACTAGTGCAACTCGAGGCTTGAATTTTTTCTTCAGTTCTTTCAGCTTGAGAAACGCCAAGTGTGTTCTTCCCTTTTGGTTTTCCATCTCTAGCTCTTTGCACATGTCATTATAATACTTTATTTTGTCTTCTCGAGAGGCCCTTTGAAATCTTCAGTTCTTTTACTTCATCAATTCTTCCTTTTGCTTTAGCTGCTTGAGGCTCAAGAGCAAGTTTCAGAGTCTCCTCTGACATCCATCTTGGTCTTTTCTTTCTTTCCTGTCTTTTCAGTGACCTCTTGCTTTCTTCATGGATGATGTCCTTGATGTCATTCCACAACTCGTCTGGTCTTTGGTCACCAGTGTTCAATGCGTGAAATCTGTTTTTCAGATGGTCTCTAAATTCAGGTGGGATATATTCAAGGTCACATTTGGGCTCTCGTGGACTTGCTCTGATTTTCTTCAGTTTCAGCTTGAACTTGCATATGAGCAATTGATGGTCTGTTCCACAGTCGGCCCTTGGCTTTGTTCCGACTGATGATACTGAGCTTTTATATTGTCTCTTTCCACAGATGTAGTCAATTTGATTTCTGTGTGTTCCATCGGGTGAAGTCCATGTGTATAGTCACTGTTTATGTTGGTGAAAGAAGGTATTTGCAATGAAGAAGTTGTTGGTTTTGCAAAATTCTGTCATTCGATCTCTGGCACTGTTTCTATCACCAAGGCCATATTTTCCAACTACTGATCCTTCTTCTTTGTTTACAACTTTCGCATTCCAATCACCAGTAATTATCAATGCATCTTGATTGCATGTTTGATCAATTTCAGACTGCAGCGGCTGATAAAAATCTTCTGTTTCTTCATCTTTGGCCCTAGTGGTTGGTGCGTGAATTTCAATAATGGTCGTATTAATGGGTCTTCCTTATAGGCGTATGGATATTATCCTATCGCTCACAGCTTTGTACTTCAGGATAGATCTTGAAACGTTCTTTTTGACAATGAATGTGACACCATTCCTCTTCGAATTGTCATTCCCAGCGTAGTGGACTGTACGATTGTCCGATTCAAAATGTGTGTTGCTGTGATGCTGGAAGCTATGCCACTGGTATTCAGATACCAGCAGGGTCACCCATGGAGGACAGGTTTCAGCTGAGCTTCCAGACTAAGACAGACTAGGAAGAAGGACCCAGCAGTTTACTTCTGAAAAGCATTAGCCAGTGAAAACCTTATGACTAGCAGTGGAACACTGTCTGATACAGTGCTGGAAGATGAGCCCCCCAGGTTGGAAGGCACTCAAGAGATGACTGGGGAAGAGCTGCCTCCTCAAAGTAGAGTCAACCTTAATGACGTGAATGGAGTAAAGCTTTCGAGACCTTCATGTGCTGATGTGGCACGACTCAAAATGAGAAGAAACAGCTGCAAACATCCATTAATAATTGGAACCTACAATGTAGGAAGTACGAATCTAGGAAAATTGGAAATCGTCAAAAATGAAATGGAACGCATAAAGATCGATATTAGTGAGGGAAATTAGGAACTATTAATCCGAAAAGATTCTAAAAATAGACTATTGATTTTAAAAGATTCTTCAGGGACTCTCCTTGCTGACAACAGACTCCCCAGCTGACCCCAGGAATTCTGAAAACTCTTGAGTATCTTTATTTTGCAACAAAGGTGGGAAAAATACAACAGCTGTTTAAATACCAATGATGATTTTTTTAAATGAACTTTTTATATTTTTAATTTTAGATTTACAGAAAATTTGTGAAGATCGTACAGAGAGTTCCCGTGCACCCTGCACCCAGCTTCCCCTGTTATCAACATCTTGCAGTGGTAGGAAGGAGCCCTGGTGGGGCAATGGGTAAGTGCTCGGCTCGGCTGCAGTCTAGGAAACCCACTAAGGCAGTTCTGCCGGGCCACATGGGGTTGCTATGAGTCAGAATCGACTCGGCCACACCTAACAACAACCAGAACCACAGTATGGTACATCTGCCACAATTAATGAGCCACTATTGAGGAACTGGAAACGCTGGTGGCGTAGTGGTTAAGTGCTATGGCTGCTAACCCAAGAGTCGGCAGTTCGAATCCTCCGTGCTCCTTGGAAACTCTATGGGGCTGTTCTACTCTGTCCTACAGAGTCGCTATGAGTCGGAATCGACTCAACGGCACTGGGTTTGGTTTTGGTTTTGGTTTTATTGATGAATTATTGTTCACTGAAGTCCGTGCTGTATTCAGATTCCCGTAGTTTTTACTTTATGTCCTTTTTCTGTCCCAGTATCCCATCCAGGACACCACGTTACATTTACTCAACATGTGGCCTTAGGCTCCTCTGGGCTGTGACGGTTTCTCAGACTTCATTGTTTTTGATGACCTTGACAGTTGTAAGGACTGCCAGTCAGGGATTTTGAAGGATGTCTCTATGAGAGTTCTAAATTTGAGGGTACTTGATGGTGATGACTGCTAGCTCAGACTTGGGATCAATAACTTACTGCTTTTGTTAGACAGGCTTAATCTAGCATCTAAGGTAATTTTATTTTGTAACTAAGCTAAGAAAGAATGTTGTCAGTTTGTTGGCAAGGAGCAAGGAGACTTGATACAAACAGAGTATCTAACCTTTATGTTCCCAGAAAGGAATGTTTTACAATTGTCTTATAACCACCCTGTAAAAACCCCCTTACAGTCAACAAGAAGTAACTAACCAACCAAGTACACATATCACCAAGCAGTAACAAATCAACAAAGCCTCTTTAAACCAATCATGTGAACTCACATATGTCGTATTCACCAATCACTGTAACCCACCTTTGACTTTTGCAAATGACTAGCAAACCAATCAGAATATTGTACTGTTACTGATGAAGATCAAAGCCAATAGCCTTCAGTATGGATTACGCTTCAACATAAAGAAAACAAAACTTCTCTTAACTGGACCAGTAAGCAACATCATGATAAATGGAGAAAAGTTTGAAGTTGTCAAGGATTTCATTTTACTTGGATCCACAATCAACAGCCATGGAAGCAGCAGTCAAGAAATCAAATGATGTATTGCACTGGGCAAATCTGCTGCAAAAGACCTCTTTAAAGTCTTAAAAAGCAAAGTTGTCACTTTAAAGAGTAAGGTGCACCTGACCCAAGCCATGGTATTTTCAGTCGCCTCATACACATGTGAAAGCTGGATGCTGAATAAGCAACACAGAATAAGAATCGACACCTTTGAATTATATGGTGTTGGGAAGAATATTAAATATACCATGGACTACCAGAAGAGCGAACAAATCTGTCTTGGAAGAAGTACAGCTGGAATGCTGCTGGGAATTGAGGATAGCAAGACTTTGTCTTAAGTACTTTCGATATGTTATCAGGAGGGACCAGTCTCTGGAGAAGGACATCATGCTTGGTAAGGTAGAGGGTAGCCAAAAAAGAGAAAGACCCTCGATGAGATAGATTGACACGATGGCAGCAACAATGGGCTCAAATATAACATTTGTGGGGACGGCGTAGGACTGGGCAGTGTTTCATTCTCTTGTACACAGGGTAGCTATCAGTCAGAACCAACTGGACGGCACCTAACAACCACAGTAAGCCAATCAGACTATTGTGCTGTTTGTTCTTGATTTAAAAACAGAAATATTGCCTGGATGCCTGTAACTCCTCAGAGCATCCAGTCTCACTTTGTGAGCTGTATGTTTCCCTGGTTTAAACTGTATCCTTCCTTCAATAAAATTCTTTGCTTTTATTTTAGTAGAGTATGTGGCTTTGGAAGCCCTGGTGGCGTAGTGGTTAAGTGCTGCGGCTGCTAACCAAAGGGTCGGCAGTTTGAATCCACCAGGCGCTCCATGGAAACTCTATGAGGCAGTTCTACTCTACTCTGTTCTATGGGGTCACTATGAGTTGGAATTGACTCAACAGCACTGGGTTTGGTTTGGTTTTTGATGCGGCTTTACTCTTTGACATCCCTTGATTGTGATTTGTCTGATGTCTTTCTTATGACTCATCTCTCCTGGCTGACAGTCGGGGTGAGGACTGGAAGAGGAGCTGGGTTTTTGTGGAAAGATGCAGTGAGTTTCAGGCTGATGGGTCTGTCTGGGGTTATGAGTTTTGGGAGGATGACCACATAAGTAAAGGGCCATTTTTGTCATATCCTATTGAGGGCACATGACATCAGCAGGACTTAGCACTGTTGATATTAATCTTGATAACCTGGCTTCAGGTTTCATCAACAATACTGTTTTAAAAGAAAAACTGGTGAAATAGGAAAGGTGTGTGTTCTTTAATGGTTTAAATCTGATTTTTTTTTTTAAATAATATTTTATTGTGTTTCAGGTGAAAGTTTACACAGCAAATTAGGTTCTCATTTAGCAATTTCTACACAAATTATTGGTTATATTTTTCACAATGTGTGAACGTTCTCATTATTTCTGTTCTGGTTGTGCCATTTCCAGTACTCTCGTTTCCCTGCCCCCTTACCTTCTGTCATGGATTGAATTGTGTCCCCCCAAAACATCTGTCAGCTTGGCTAGGTCACAATTCCCAGTATTGCATGATTGCTTACCGTTTTGTCATCTGATGTGATTTCCCTGTGTGTTGTAAATCCTGTCACTATGATGTAATGAGATGGATTAGTGGCCGTTATATTGATGAGATCTATAAAATTAGATAGTGTGTTAAGTCAATCTCTTTTGAGATATAAAAGAGAAAAGCGAGCAGAGAGACACGGGGACCTCATACCACCAAGAAAGCAGTGCTGGGAACAGAGCACATCCTTTGGATCTGGGGTCTCTGCACTGAGAAGCTCCTCGACCAGGAGAAGATTGATGACACAGACCTTCCTCCAGAGCCGACAGAGAAAGAAAGCCTTCCCCTGGAGCTGCCTCCCTAAATTTGGACTTGTAGCCTACTAGACTGTGAGAGAATAAATTTCTCTTTGTTAAACCCATCCACCTGTGGTATTTCTGTTACAGCAGCACTAGATGACTAAGACACCTTCTCATCTTTAGAGTAATTTTCAACCATTTTGTCTCCTATAGATGATTTTTTAAAGTAGCTCATGACTCACGGGTGATAGTCTGTTTTATGAGCCAGTCTGTTATCTAGCTAAAAACTGATCTCAAAGGATAAGTTTGGCTTAAGGTTTAAAGTATATCTCAGAGCGATAGTCTTGGGGAGTCCTCTAGTCTCAACCAGTCCAGTGAGTCTGGATTTTTAAAGAATTTGCTGTACCGTATTTTCACCCCATTCTGTAAGGGTCCGTTTATTGTGGCCCTGATCAGAATGGCTGGTAGTGGTAGCTGGGCACCATCTAGTTCTTCTAGGGTAGGTGAGGTTCGCATAGCCTGTTGGTTCTGTAGACTAGTTTCTTCTCTGGGTCTTCAGTTTCCTTCGTTCCCTTTTGTTCCGTACGAGTAAAGACCAAGAGCTGTATCTTAGATGGCCACTCAAGTCTGATTCATTCTTACTGTTTATCCTAAGATGGTGTCTGAGTCATCTAGTGCTGCCGTAACAGAAATACCACAAGTGGGTGGCTTTAACAAAGAGAAATTTATTTTCTCACAGCCTAGGAGGTTACAAGTCCAAATTCAGGGTGTCAGCTCCAGGAGAAGGCTTTCTCTCTCTGTCGGCTCTAGAGGAAAGTCCTTGTCCTCAGTCTTCCCCTGGTCAAGAGATAAAAGGAAAGGGAAGCAAGCAGAGAGTTGGGGACCTCATACCACCAAGAAAGCAGCACCAGGAGCAGGGCATGTCCTTTGGACACAGGGTCCCTGGGCCTGAGAAGCTCCTTGACCAGGGGACAGTTGAGAACAAGGACCTTCTTCCAGAGCTGACAGAGAGAGAAAGCCTTCCCCTGGAGCTGACACTCTGAATTTGGGCTTTTAGCCTACCGTACTGTGAGAAAATAAACTGTCTTTGTTAAAGCCATCCATTTGTGGTATTCCTGTTACGGCAGCACTAGATGACTCAGACAGGACTGTAGCACGTAAAGAGTGAACCCCAAGCTGTGGACCTTAGTTGGTCATAATGAATCAACATTGGTTCACCCACCCTAACAAATGCACCACAGGAGCCCAAGATGTTAGTAACAGGGGACACATACTTAGCGGGGGAGAGAGGGTACGTGGGAACTCTGTCTTCTGTTTTTCCATAAACCTAAAGCTGCTCTAAAAAAATAAAGACTATTTTTTAAAAAGGCTTTGGAAATAGAGCAAAAAAATAAATAAAATAAAATAAAGCTTTAGCTCCCAGGCTATAAAAACAGGCCGCGGCTGGGTGTGGCTGGTGGAGTATAATCGGTGGACTCCCAAGCCCTGGGAGTCTGCATCCCAGAGGCTGCCCTGGACTGCCAGCGGGGGATCAGCAACACCCGCATGGCACTGAAGTGTTCAGGAACTGCCCTTCAGTCATGACCACTGACAACGGTGTGTGTGTGTGAGTGTGTGTGTGCGTGTGACCCATCTGTTCCCCTAGATGTAAGCTCCGCATGAGCAGGCGCCCAATATGTTTGTTGAATGAATGAGTGAGTGAGTGAGTGAATGAGTAAACTTGGCAAATGAACAGTTGCTACACAGTGTGACAAGTGCTACAACGACAGGTGTGTCCAGGAACTGGAGATGTGCTGAGGAGGAAATGACCAGTTGGCCTGGGAGGAAGTCAGGTTGGAGAAGTGACCTGGAGTGGGGACTGAGGACAACAGGATGCCTGTATGTCAGGGGAAGCGGGCAGAGGGCAACCAACCGTCGCAGCAAAGCCTGGAGGCATCATGCAGCTCGGCTGACTTGGGACCACTGCAGATTGGGGTGGGGGAAGGGTGGGAGGCGAGGCTGGAGACGTGCGTGAGGATCAATGCAACCTGTTGCACTTGTCACCCCACTGGATGAGGGAAGAGTCAACCAGTCCAGCCCCAGTGCAGGCTATCTGCTCAGCTATTACACAGCTGCCCATGCAGCAGTTCCTGCTCTGACCCCGGCCACCAGAGCAAGGTCAGACCTCACGAGTTGATGGACACAGTCCTCCAGACTGCCAAGTCTGCCCAAGACCTCAGATGCCAGCATCAAGCTTGGGGGTCCCCATGACATCTTCCCTCCTGACCTGCTGACTACAAATTCAGGGGTTCCCTCTATCCCCTCAGGATACCAGTCACGAGCTTGGAGGTTCCCAGGGCCCCCCTCACTTCTGATCTGCTGGCTCCCACTACTCACTAGTGTTTAGTAATTTCCTAGAAAGACTCATCGAGCTCAGGAAAGTGCTATACTTACAATTACGGTTTTATTGTAGCAGAAGGGCTACATATAGTGAAGAGACGCATAAGGAAAGGTCTGCGAGGTTCCCAGTGTGAAGCGTCCGTGTCCCAGAAAGCTCCCTCTCCCAGGCATCGATATCTGTCACCAACCAGGAAGCCCACGGAACTTCCACATCCAGAGTCTTTATTGGGACCTCATTACACAGGCATGATTGATAGAATCCCCTAAGATCGGCTGAGATCACTTGGTGGGTCTTTCTGTCTGGCCAGTCCACCCAAGAGTCACCTCATTAGAATAACCTGTTAGGTAGGTGTGGTTTGGAGCCCTGGTGGTGCAGTGCTTAAAGCGCTTGGCTGCTAACCAAAAGGTCAGCAGTTCAAACCCACCAGCTGCTTCCCGGGAGAAAGATGGGGCAGTCTGCTTCTGTAAAGATTACAGCCTTGGAGACCCTACGGGCAGTTCTCTGTCCTATAGGGTTGCGATGAGTCAGAATCAACTTGATGGCAATGAGTTTAATCTTTACAGGAGCAGATTGCCAGGTGTTTCTCCTTTAGAGCCACTAGGTGGATTCAAACTGCCAAACTTTTGATGTGGTTCGGAGACCTCATCAAAAACAATGAAGAAATTCCAACGTTTTAGAGGTTATCTCTCAGGACTCAAGGACAAAGACCAAATTCTTTGGATAAAGTTCATCATAAACCCCACACGTAGAGGGAGACTAGAACACAGAGGGCTTTGTTCGCTAGGCCAAAGGGAGATGGATGGGCCTTGGGGAAACTTCAGAAAACTAAGTGAGGTAGGGCCATGACCAGATCTGGGTTTTACCACTTAGATTCTTACCTGGGTCCAGGTGGGAGATGGTAGCAGCGTGAACTCAGGGCACACAAAGCGGGGCTGGACATGAGAGAGGCTAAGAAGACAGAGCTGATGGGACGTGGGGCCTACTGCATGTCTGGGGAGAGGAGGTCTCTAGTCTGGGTAACTGGATGAACCCCTAAGTGTGGGACCTCAGTGCTGGCCTCACACAGCTATGTCTCCTTCCTCCCAGCACATGCGGGATTGCACCTCCTGCCCTTTCAAGTGGCGGGAGACAGGGCCCTTGCTTTGCCGGCTGAGATGACAGGAGGAGAGTGTAGTCACTCCAGTGGCCTGTGTGTGACGTCCCTCTGCCGTGGCCGCCAGCATCTCTCCAGATGTTGGCCAGGGTCGAGCACACCGACCCTTGGTGGACTCGGAGCCGCAGCGAGAAACCAGCCTCCCAGCGGGCACTGAGCCTGGGGCTCGTTGGTACCCACTGTGTGGCCCAGCCCACCTGGGGGATGCCTCAGGGAAGGACCAGAGAGGGTGGGCTTTCTGAGGCTGCTGCATGGAGCTTCCAGCTCATGGGTCTGGTGCTCAGGAGAAGACCAGGACAGAGACACAGGTTCGGGGTGCCAGCACAGAGGGGCCTTAAGAGCCTTCAGCATCAATGAGCGTGCCCTGGAGAGTGTGTAAGGGCGAGGGGGACTCAGTGGGGAAGACCCTGGCTGGGCAGGGCGGTGGGGAGGAGAAGCGGGGAGGGACTATGGAGGAGGATGGGGAGCCCCCTCGCCACCGAGGAAGGACGGAGCCCCAGCTGCTGGCCTGGCCTTGGGAGGGTTCTGGCCTCAACTGGAGCCGCTTCAGGGTGTACATGTGAGAAGCAGCAGCAGATGGAGGAGTGGAGGGGGGAGCTGGAGAACAGGCTGTTCTCTGGAGAAAGGCCTCTGTGAAGGGAAGGGAGAGGGCAGAGAAGGGAGAGGGCAGGGAAGGGAGAGGGCAGGGAAGGGAGAGGGCAGGGAAGGGAGAGGGCAGGGAAGGGAGAGGGCAGGGAAGGGAGAGGGCAGGGAAGGGAGAGGGCAGGGAAGGGAGAGGCCAGGCTAGAGCCCACTGCAGAAAAGGGGCGGATGGAGGCGCTTGTGCCCTGGGAGCCTCCCAGGATCACAGTGACTCCTTTACTCAGACGGAGGCCAGATTTCAAAGGGAGACCGTCACACTTCTGCGCAGGAGGGTACAACTGACCAGACCCCTACGATGGACCTCCCGTGTGGCTGCTCCGATGTGCCCTCTCCCTCCAGGGGCACCACCCCCTTGCCCTCTGCCTCCTGGATCTTCCCAGAACGCTTTTCGCAAAATGGGGTGAGAGTAGGGGGCGAGCGCACAACTGAAAACAAACGTAGTTATTTACAGCAAGTAACTGGATAATTTGAAAATATGCTAAAAACTCACAAAGAAATCAGTTGCTGTTGAGTCTCCAGCTCACGGCGACCACACGTGTCTCAGAGTAGAACTGTGCTCCGCTGGGTTTCAATGGCTGATTTTTCCAAAGTAGATCACCAAGACTTTCCTTCGAGACGCCCCTGGGTGGACTCGAACCTCCAACCTTGGGTTAGTAGCTGAGCGCTTAACTGTTTGCACCATCCAGAAACTCCTAAAATTCTTTACAAATGACAAGCTCTGGGGCATGATCGCTCAGGTCACACCTGGTCCTTTTCCTTTGTCTTCTTGACTGTGGGGTCCGTGCTGTGCGTATGTAATGCGTCTACTGCTTTAGACTTCGGTCTTCTCAGGATCATAAACTTAGGAACTTCTGAGGAAACAAGGGGGATCCCTGCAGGCAATCTCTGATCCTACAGCCCCGTGGCAACACTGTCATTAAAGCATAGTGTCTACCTTTGCCACTCAAAACGTGGCCCAGACCAAAAGCCTTGAAGCATCCAGCATCCAAGTCACCTGGGGGCCCTGTTAGAAATGCAGAGTCTCAGGCCCTGCCCCCCTGCATCAGAAACCAAAAAAACCCATACTGACCCTCCAAGGAGCCCTGGTGGCACAGTGGTTAAGAACTCGCCGTTAACGCAAATGTCGATGGTTCAAACCCACCAGCAGCTCCTCGGCGGAAAGAAGTGGCAGTCTGCTTCTGTAAAGATTACAGCCTTGGAAACCCTATGGGGCGTTCCTACTCTGTCCTACAAGGCCTCTATGAGTCTGAATCGACTTGACGGCAACAGGTTTGGTGGTACAACACTTAAGTGCTCGGTGATTAGCCGAAAGGTTGGCGGTTGAAACCCACTCAGCGGCTTCACAGGAGAAAGACGTGGGGATCTGCTTCCTTAAAGATTACAGCCACGTGGGGACCAGCGTCTCGGGGAACATCTAGCTCGATTGGTATAACGTAGTTTATAAAGAAAACGTTCTACATTCTACTTCGATGAGTAGCGTCTGGGGTCTTAAAAGCTTGTGAGCGGCCATCTAGGATACTCCGCTGGTCTCACCCCATTGGGAGCAAGGGAGAATGAAGAAAACCAAAGACACAAGAGAAAGATTAGTCCAAAGGACTAAGGGACCACAACAGCCACAGCCTCCACCAGACTGAGCCCAGCACAACTAGATGGTGCCCGGCTGCTGCCACCGACTGCTCTGACAGGGGTCACAATAGGGGGTCCCGGACAGAGCTGGAGAAAAACGTAGAACAAAATTCTAAATCGTACACACATACGTACACACTCACAAAAGACCAGACTTACCGGTCTGACAGAAACCGGAGAAACTCTGAGAGTATGGCCCCCAGACACCTTTATAGCTCAGCAATGTAGTAATGTAGTCAGTCCTGAAGTTTACCCTTCAGCCAAAGATCACATAGGCCCATAAAACAAAATGAGACTAAAGGGGCATGCCAGCCCAGGGGCAAGGACGAGAAGGCAGGAGGACACAGGAAAGCTGGTGATAGGGAACCCAAGGTCAAAAAGGGGAGAGTGTTGACATGTTGTGGGGTTGGTAACCAGCGTCACAAAACAATATGTGTATTGTTTAATGAGAAACTAGTTTGCTCTGTAAACCTTCATCTAAAGTACAGAAAGAAAAAAAAAAAAGATTACAAACCCTATGGGGCAATTCCACTCTGTCATATGGGGTCGCTATGAGTCAAAATCAGACTTGACAACACCCAACAACAACAACAATAGATGCTGAACTAGACAAAGAAGGACCTCTCCCTAGAGCCATGTCTGAATCTGGACTTCCAGCCTCCTGAACTCTGAGAAAATAAATCTCTGTTCTTTAAAGCTTCGGGGTATGGTGGTTTTGGTTATGGCAGTCCTAGGTAACTGAGGTACTAGTGAAGCTGTGTCCTAGTGTTGACCTGCCCGCCTTCCCCCCTCACGCAGATGCGAGAGCACACCGTTGTCATCATTAAACCTCTCACCTGGGCCAATGTAGGAGAAGGAGCCACAGATAATTTCCATCCATCTATAAAGAGTTTTCTGCTTGAATGCGAACATCACCATCATTCCAAGTGGCTGTGATAATCTTAGGCAATCATTATCATCAGCCTATTGTCACCACCCACGTGCCTTTCATTAATTTCTTCCATAAACACCTGTGGAGCGCTCAGCGCACGCGTGGCCACGTTTTGGTGGTAGACAGGCAGAGAAGACATGGCTTGTCCAGTGGGGAAGACAGAGAAGCCAACAGTGAGAAGGATCAGGACAGGGTCAAGTCAACCAGGAGGCTCTGGGGAAAGTGGAGTCTGGAACGCCGCAGTTAAGCCTAAAGGTATGAAAGTATGGTGGTTCAGTGGTAGAATTCTCCACTTCCATGCGGGAGACTTAGGTTCAATTCCTGGCCAATGCACCTCACGTGTAGCCACCACATGCCTGTCACTGGTAGCTTGCATGTTGCTATGATGGGGCTTCTAGACTAGGGCAGTGTAGGAAGAAAGGCCTGGCAATCAGCGTTTCATTCTCTTGTGCATGGGCAGCTAATAGCAGCAAGCCTGGGAGCAGGGATGGAAGGGCGGGTGGGAGTACCGGGGCCGGCTTCACCCTCTGCCTTCTAGAAGCCAATTATTTTCTCCTGCTGGCTCTGCAGTTTAGCTGGGGGCCTTCTCTTCACTGCTTGCACTCCCACACTGGAGCGGGAAGATTTATGTGGATTTCTTCCCAGTCTAGATCCTTTCCCTCTGGGGCAATCCTTTATTCTCTTTCCCCAGGGCTGGCTCTCTGGTTAACCCTTTCCTGTGTTATTTCAGTCCCTGGCAGCTCTATTTATCCATATTTCTCCCCGTCTGCTTGCTTATTACTTCTCTCGTTCCATCGATAAGTCTGAAAGGATTTTCCAGCACCCCAAGGCAGCCCTTTTCAAGGTTTATTAAATTACCTTTAGTTACCTGATTTGTTTTGCATCTCAGGCACAGGCTTTTATGATTCATTGGATATTTAACTGAGCTCTTTGTGCAAGGGCATACCGCTTCGGAAAAAGAGATTCTCGTTTTGCATTCTTCTTTCAATTGTGTGAGAACTACAAGGCTCAGTTGTAGAAAAGGTGGGTTTTCTCGGTGGCAGCATTCCTAACATGAGCTGACTTTTAGAACTCTTTACGGATTGGATTACAAGTTAATTGCATGGGTCTCCCACCCTGGGGGTAAGAACCCATCTGAACGCTGCTGTCCTCTTCCTGGAAAAAAAAAAAAAAATTAGGCTCTGTATTTTAACAGTTCTTCATAATAAATATTTAAATAGCACTGGCGTTCAAATAGTCTTCTTTTCAAGCCTTGCATTTTCCTGATTTCCTTGCAAATCTGAAATTTTGGCAGCCTGAGGATAATTGACCACACTGAGTTCCGCTTTGCATTTTAATACTTTCCGGATTCAAGAGCCCAATTTGCTGACAGCTGCTCAGCCTTCTGCTCTCTGCTGGTGACGAACCGCAGTAGGTGCATTAGGTAGATAATTACGGAACCTCTTTTCACGTGCCAGTTGCAAATCCGAACGGATGAAAATTTCCATCAGGGCGTGCTGCCCTTTTAACTGGTGATTGTGCCCCACCTGTCTAACGGAGTATTCATTTTCTCCATCAAAATGGATTCTAATTAGTTTTGAAATCAGTCTTGTTTGATCTAAGTAAACATCATTTTTTTTTTTAATTTTTTGTGCTGACATAAAAAGGTAAAGTGCAAATCGTTTTCCTCTCGACAAAGTATCTGGAAGTTACACGTCAGCCCTCCATAAACGTTCATGAACCAGTTGTCATCGGGTCAGTTCCCACTCTCGGTGACCCCACGTGTGTCAGGGTAGCACTGTGCTCCATGGGGTTTGCAGTGGCTGATTTTTCAGAAGTAGATTGCCAGGCCCTTCTTCTGAGGCACCTCTGGGTGGACTCAGACCTCCAACCTTTCAGTTCGCCGCTGAGCACGTTCACCGTTTGCACCACCCCAGGACTCCCCATGGAAGACTGGGAATCGATAACGGGGTACCAAGCTTTCACTCATTCCTCATTTATATAATATATAAGGGACAAAGTGCACATGTAGTTTATTTTGCTTACTTTGCATAAAGAAGAGTCAGGGGAGTTGCTGCTGTATGAAAACCCAGCTTCCCTTTTCTCAAAGCTTGCTGATGTTTCCAGAAATCATTTGAGCACAAGGCTCTTGATCACGGCGCTGATTCATCCACAGCTCACGTGTGGCACAGGAAAGTGTTACCACCACGGTTCTATTCCAGGCAGGTTTGGTCATCTCTTCAGACTCCCAGCATCTACCGTGAAAATCACAGGCTACTTACTCTCTTGCTAGATCGCTACATTAGCAAACTGATTAAATCCTGCCATTCCAAATGCCCGTTTAGATATCTGATTACTGCAGGCTTGAAAATGCTACCCAACGTGCAGTAAGGCTGCATCCAAAGTCTCACCTGGGGGAAATCAGGTATTTTCTCCATTGCCGAATCAATTAAATATTTCCATCCCTTCTCTACACACTTCTAATGCTCTGGAAATTGCTTGGAGGTTTGAAACTGAGCAATACAAGAAAACATTTCACAGTCTTAGGGCTCCCTGGAAGGACCTCCTTTTCCTCTCCCAACTAGCTAAGGGCTGTTTTTATTTTTTTTGAAAGCTATGTTAAAGGGAAGCGAGGGAGAGCAGGCAGATTTTAAAACACTCTTTCGAACATTGATACTGCTGCCATCTTATCATGAAAGACACACTGATAAGGAATGGCAGCTAAAGAACCAGAATTATCCTGCCTAGGGATATCGCTTATTTACTTTCTTTTCCCCAGGACTTTACTGAGGTGTAATTTATATACAAGGAGAGCTGGAAGCGCAAAGGCTAAGCACTCAACTTCTAGCCAAAAGGCTGGCGGTTCGAACCCACCCTGCGGCTCCACAGGAGAAAGATGTGGCTATCTGCTTCCACAAAGACTGCAGCCTAGAAAACCCTATATGGCAGTTCTCCTCTGTCACATGGGGTGGCTACGGGTGGGAATTGACTCGACGACATCCAACAACAACAATTTATATACAGCGAAAGGCATGCATCTTTAGTGGACGGTTTGATGGCCTTTCACTTATGTGTATACCTGCCTGGGAAACCCTGGTAGCACAGTGGTTAAGAGCTACGGCTGCTAACCAAAAGGTCAGCGGTTCGAATCCACCAGGCGCTCCTTGGAAACCATATGGGGCAGTTCTATTCTGTCCTATAGGGTTGCTATGAGTCGGAATCGAATTGATAATAATGGCTTTAGTTTGGGTTATGCCTGCCTGACAGCCACCGAAATCAAAATATGGAACACTTCCACTACCCAGAGGGTTCTCCTGTCCCCATATCCAGTCCAGACCCTCTCCCCTCCAGAGCAACCACTCCAGCATGGAAAGGAGGTTGCCTGGTCGTGAACTTCAAGTCAGTGGATTCATGCAGTATGCACTCTTGTGCCCGCCTGGCTTTTACCCCTCGGCCTAATGTTACGTATAGTCATGCTGTTGTCCGTATCAGCCGCTGGGTCTTTTTTATTGCTCAGTAGTATTCCACTGTATGAATATACCAGTTGGTCTGCTTATTCTCCTACCTCATGACTTTTTTCTGACGGTTATTTTTGGGGCAGTGGTGGTTCGGTGGTAGAATTCTTGCCTTCTGTGCTGGAGACCCAGGTTCAATTCCCAGCCAATGTACCTTGTGCGCAGCTACCACCCGTCTGTCTCTGGAGGCTTCCGTGTGGCTATGATGCCGAACAGGTTTCAGTGGAGCTCAGAGACTAAGACGGGCTAGGAAGAAAGGTGTGGTGATCTCCTTCTGTAAACCCTATGGACCACAATGATCCAGTGGAAATGGTGCAGAGTTGCCATGAGTTGGGGGCTGACTGGGTGGCAGCTAACGACAACAACAAGAACAACAGACTGGGTGTTTGTTTGCTCAAACTGCTGGGTCAGATGAGCAACCTATAAGAGGGTGCAGACGTTTCCCATGTTTTTGCCAGACTGGGTTTCCTATTTTCACAGAATGGTTCTGGCTGGACAGCCCGTCACACATGGAAACAATTTTTCTGTTTGTTCAAATCCACTTGAGCCTGGGCCACTTTCATTGCCTGAAAGCCTTGTGTTTGCAGGGAAGTTGGCAAGCATACACGGGGCCGAGGCCGGTGGAGGGCACGGATGTGCGGGCCCTGCTGGCCGAATGCACGTTCCCTTGTCCTCAGTTAAGCCCGTGAGGAACTGGTGTCTTTGGAAGCCAGAGCTCAAAAGCAAGTAAAATGGTTTCCTCTAATAGGGGCAGCGGCATGTTATCTGATTTTCATAATTATTCTCCACATGTAAAATGTCTGCGGAGCAAAGGTACAGGTATGCATGTGCGACGGACGTGCTAAGACGTGGAAGATTGAGTTACTGGGGACCGGAGCTACGCTCATCTCTCTGCCTCTCATTAAATTCTCTTTTTATTAAAAACCAACACCGCCCAACCTCTAGTATTTGTTTGCTGCTCTGTGAAGCAATCTGGAAAGTAGCTTTAGCTGGACTCTCCCAGAGAGCGGGCAGTGGCAGTTCAGTGGTAGAATTCTCGCCTCCCATGAGGGAGACCGGGGTTCAATTCCTGGCCAATGCGTCTCATGAGGAAACACCACCCGTCTGTGTGTCTGTCTGTAGAGGCCATGTGTTGCTGTGATGCTGACCTGTTTCAGCGAACCTTTCAGACTAAGATGGATAAGGAAGAAAGGCCTGGCAATCTACTTCCAAATATCAGCTAATGAAAATCCCATGGATCACAGCGGTCCCATCCTTTTCATTCCGACTCCAGGGCAGCGAGCACCAACACCCCAGGGAACGCTACGTAAATTCCCTGGAGCCAGGCCAAGCGGAGGGGAAGTCGGGGGGTTAGATCGCGGTCCCTCCTTCCTCTAACCCTGAAAACAAAAGAAAACAAAACGAACGAATCCACAATCACTGAGCTCTCAAATGTCTCAGCAGCACATTCGAGACAAAATGACATCATCTAACAATAATTTTAAAAAATTGTCCAAATTTCACCTAATAAAAAACCATCCTGTTCTCCAAGGGAAAAGGTAAAGGGAAATAGAACAGGTGCAGGTGGGGCTTCCGGTCTGAGACTGTGCAAAAGCCGCCACTGACCCCAGGGCAGGGGACGTAGTGACCTTCGCACAAAGCCACTGCTCTACGCTGGCTTTCTTAATAACACGGACCACAGCTGCATTCGCAATAGGTTTCCATTTTTATTCAAAATCAGGTCTCCGAAATTCCAGGAACCGTGCAGTCACGTGAAGGCCAGCTTCTCTCACCACTGAGAACCACCTGGTTACACAAGGGAAAGATTAGTCCACAAGACTGACGGGCCACATCTACCACGGCCTCCACCAGACTGAGTCCAGCACAGCCAGATGGTGCCCCGCTACCACCACTGACCGCTCTGACAGGGTCCCAGACAGAGCTGGAGCAAAATGTAGAGCAAAATTCTAACTCACAAAAAAAGACCAGACTTATTGGCCTGACAGAGACTGGAGAAACCCCAAAAGTATGGCCCCCTGACACCCTTATAGGTCAGTAATGAAGTCACTCCTGAGGTTCACCCTTCAGCCAAAGATTAGACAGGCCCATAAAACAAAAGGAGACTGACGGGGCGCACCAGCCCAGGGGCAAGGGTGAGAATGCAGGAAAACTGGTGATAGGGAACCCGAGGTTGAGAAGGGAGAGTGCTGACATGTCGTGGGGTTGGTAACCAACGTCACAAAACAATATGTGTACTAATTGTTTAATGAGAAGCTAGTTCTGTAAACCTTCATCTAAAGTACAATAAAAAAAAAAAAATCACGTGGTTGTTGCTGACCTGGTGGAAGCCTGGGGCCCTGTCAGGAGTTGGGTATCGTATACATTCTCCTGAGACGTAATCGCATTTTTTCAAAATACGATTCGGTCTGCCTCTGCAGTGTTCAAGTTAGCAATTGCCAAGTGAAAACGGTCACTTCTGTCTGTCCACTGAGAGGCTAGAACCAGTGAGGAAACATTCAAAGGCTCACCTATTTACTGGGCACTTACCACACGCCCCTGACTCAGTTGTCTTCTGCACCCTGGCTTTTCCCAGGTTCTTGCCCCCTATGTGGACGGTTCTTTCCCCTGTTGGTGTTGCCCAGAGCCTTGGGTGATGCAAACGGTTAACAGGCTTCCTGAGTTAACACACTGACAGGTTGGAGGGGTCAGTGGTTCGAGTCCACCCAGAGGTCCCTTGGAAGAAAGGCCTGGCAATCTATTTCTGAAAAATCGGCCACTGGAAATCCTAGGGAGCACAGTTCTACTCCGACACACACAGGGTTGCCGTGAGTCAGGCTTGACTGGGCCGCACCTGGTTTCGTGTTGGCTTCGTTGACACTTCCAGAGCGTGTTCTAGTCAGGGCTTTTCCACCTGAGTCCTGGGCTGTGTCAAGGACAGTGGGAGGCTGAGGGTGGTTGTGGGCCTCCCAAAACAGTATGCAACATCTCTTCTGTGCGTTTCTTTTGGGGAGAGGGTCCGTCCTGTGCATCAGATTCTCAGTGAGGCCCATCCCATTGCAGTCGTTGACTCTGACTCATAGTGACCCTTAAGGACAGAGTAGAACTGCCCCATAGGGTTTCCAAGGAGTGGATTGTGGGTCTGAACTGCCAACCTTTTGGTTAGCAGCCGAACGCTTAACCACTGCACCACCAGGGCACCTCAACGAGGCCAGAGACCCCAAACATTTGAGCGCCTCTGCCCCGGGGGGTGGTACCCTCCAGCATGCAGACAGCCCCGACTCTCGCCCCATCCCACTGGGATCTCAATAACCAAATTCATGACCTCCTTGCTTTTCCCCAGCTCGACTGATGACACCCCAAATGAGGCCATCTCAGAAGTTGTGGGGACCTACCTGACCCTTCACTGTCCGTTACCCCCACATCCAATCATCCTGCATGTTTTCTCGTTCCCGAAGGTCATCCACACCTGTCCCTTCTCCCTGCCACTGGCTCAGTCCGCCACCTCTGCCGCTCTCACCTGGCCTGTCTCAGCGGCTGGCCTCTGGCTCTGGCCTTGCTTCTGTCCAGCCTCCTCATGGATCCCACAGCCTCGGCTCAGACCCTTTCAAAGGCTCAGGGTTCCCTGCACAGGATCAAGTCCAAGTTCCTCTTCTCAGTCCTGCGTCACGCCAAACACGCGAGCCAAACCGGCCAGCCTCCATCCCCTGTGGCCCTGTCACAGCTCTGAGGAGCCAGTCTGTCCTAGCATTCTCCCACCCTTTCCTTTCTGACTGCTGAGAACCTTCCCTCCCTCCCTCAGTGAGAGCACCCTCGTTGCATTCGTGTCCAAGTGTCCCAGGCCTCCCCTGAACCTCGGATCCTCCTCTCCCCCCAGGCGCTCTGCCTCCTGGACCCCTTATCTCCTGGGACCCCCACCTCTGTCCTGCTCCCACTGTGCTTTGTGCATAACTGCGTAGCTGCAGGTCGTCTGGTGTTGCTTTGTTACCGCTGGTCCTCCACATCCTTCTAGACCACAGACTCCTGGAGGCAAGGCTGTGTCTGCATCATGTGAGCCTTCCCGGCCCAGCACAGGGCCAGAGTCCACTGGCTACCACCACAGTTTGTTGATAGCCCCCTCCGCCCACAAATATGTGTTGTACTCCTAACCCCTATACCTGTGCCTGTGATCCTGTTTGGAAATAGGAGTTCTTTGTTACCTTAATTAGATCATACCTGAGTAAGGCGGGTTCTAAATCTAATCACTTTGTTGTTGTGAGGTGCTGTCGAGACGGTTCCTACACAGTGACCCTATGCACAGCAGAACAAAACACTGCCCGGTCCTGTACCATCCTTACAATCATTGTTATGCTTGAGCTCATTGCTGCAGCCACTGTGTCAATCCACCTAATTGAGGGTCTTTCTCTTTTCCGTTGACCTGTACTCTGCCAAGCATGATATTCTTCTCCAGGGACTGATCCCTCCTGACAACATGTCCAAAGTATGTGAGACGCAGTCTCGCCACCCTTGCCTCTAAGGAGCATCCTGGTTGTACTTCTTCCAAGACAGATCTGTTCATTCTTTTGGCAGTCCATGGTGTATTCAATATTCTTCGCCAACACCACAATTCAAAGGTGTCAATTCTTCTTCAATGTTCCTTATTCATTTTCCAGCTTTCACATGCGTATGATGCGATTGAAAATACCATGGCTTGGGTCAGGCGCACCTTAGTCTTCAGGGTGACGTCTTTGCTCTTCAACACCTTGAAGAGGTCCTTTGCAGCAGATTTGCCCAATGCAATGCGTCTTTTGATTTCTTGACTGCTGCTTCCGTGCCTGTTGATTGTGGATCCAAGAAAAATGAAATCCTTGACAACTTCAATCTTTTCTCCATTTATCATGGTGTTACTTATTGGTCTAGTTGTGAGGATTTTTGTTTTCTTTATGTTGAGGTGCAATCCATACTGAAGGCTGTGGTCTTTGATCTTCATTAGTAAGTGCTTCAAGTCCTCTTCACTTTCAGCAAGCAAGGTTGTGTCATCTGTATAACGCAGGTTATTAACGAGTCTTCCTCCAATCGTGATGCCCCGTTCTTCATGTAGTCCAGCTTCTCGGATTATTTGCTCAGCATACAGATTGAATAGGTATGGTGAAAGGATACAACCTGACACACATCTTTCCTACCTTTAAACCAATCAGTATCCCCTTGTTTTGTCCGAACAACTGCCTCTTGATCTATGTAAAGGTTCCTCATGAGCACAATGAAGTGTTCTAAATTCCAATTCTTTGCAATATTATCCATGATTTGTTATGATCCACACAGTCAGATGCCTTTGCATAGTCAGTAAAACACAGGTAAACATCCTTCTGGTATTCTCTGCTTTCAGCCAGGATCCATCTGACATCAGCAATGATATCCCTGGTTCCAGGTCCTCTTCCGAGACCGGCCTGAATCTCTGGCAGTTCCCTGTCCATATACTGCTGCAGCCATTTTTGAATGAGCTTCAGCAAAATTTTGCTTGTGTGTGATAATAATGATATTGTTTGATAATTTCTGCATTCGGTTGGATCACCTTTCTTGGGAATAGGCATAAATATGGATCTCCTCCAGTCAGTTGGCCAGGAAGCTGTCTTCCATATTTCTTGGCATAGACGAGTCAGCACCTCCAGTGCAGCATCTGTTTATTGAAACATCTCAATTGATATTCCATCAATTCCTGGAGCCAATGCCTCCACAGCAGCTTGGACTTCTCCCTTCAGTACCATCGGTTCTTGATCATATGCCACCTCTTGAAATGGTTGAATATTGACTAATGCTTTCTGGTATAATGACTCTGTGTATTCCTTCCATCTTCTTTTGATGCTTCCTGCATCGTTTAATATTTTCCCCATGGAGTCCTTCACTATTGCAACTTGAAGCTTGAATTTTTTCTTCAGTCCTTTCAGCTTGAGAAATGCCAAGCGTGTTCTTCCCTTTTGGTTTTCTATCTCCAGGTCTTTGCACACGTCATTATAATACTTTACTTTGTCTTCTCGAGAGGCCCTTTGAAATCTTCTGTTCAGTTCTTTTACTTCATCAATTCTTCCTTTTGCTTTAGCTGCTTGGCGTTCATGAGCAAGTTTCAGAGTCTCCTCTGACATCCATCTTGGTCTCTTCTTTCTTTCTTGTCTTTTCAGTGACCTCTTGCTTTCTTCATGGATGATGTCCTTGATGTCATTCCACAACTCGTCTGGTCTGCAGTCACTAGTGTTCAATGCGTCAAATCTATTCTTGAGATGGTCTCTAAAGTCAGGTGGGATATACTCAAGGTCTTATTTTAGCTCTCATGGACTTGCTCTGATTTTCTTCAGGTTCAGCTAAAACTTGCATATGAGCAATTGATGGTCTGTTCCACAGTCAACCCCTGGCCTTGTCTTGACTAATGATATTGAGCTTTTCCATTTCGTCTTTCCACAGATGTAGTCAGTTTGATTCCTGTGTGTTCCATCTGGGGAGGTCCATGTGTATAGTCACCATTTATGTTGGTGAAAGAAGGTATTTGCAATGAAGAAGTCGTTGGTCTTGCAAAATTCTATCATTCGATCTCTGGCATTGTTTCTATCACCAAGGCCATCTTTTCCAACTACTGATCCTTCTTCTTTGTTTCCAACTTTTGCATTCCAATCACCAGTAATTATCAATGCATCCTGATTGCACGTTCGATCAATTTCAGACTGCAGCAGCTGATAAAAATCTTCAATTTCTTCATCTTTGGCCCTAGTGGTTGGTGCATAAATTTGAATAATAGTCGTATTAACTGGTCTTCCTTGTAGGCGTATGGATATTATCCTGTCACTGAGAGCGTTGTACTTCAGGATACATCTTGAAATGTTCTTTTTGATGACGTATGCAACACCATTCCTCCTCAAGTTGTCATTCCCAGCATAGTGGACTATATGATTGTCTGATTCAAAATGGCCAATACCAGTCCATTTCAGCTCACTAATGCCTAGGATATCGATGTTTATGTGTTCCATTTCTTTTTTGACGATTTCCAATTTTCCTAGATCCATACTTCATACATTCCAGGTTCCAATTATTAATGGATGTTTGCAGCTGTTTCTTCTCATTTTGAGTCATGCCACATCTGTGAATGAAGGTCCTGAAAGTTTTACTCCATCCACGTCATTGAGATCGACTCTATTTTGAGAAGGCAGCTCTTCCCCAGACATCTTTTGAGTGCCTTCCAACCTGGGGGGCTCATCTTCCAGCACTATATCAGACAATGTTCCACCGCAATTCATAAGGTTTTCACTGGCTAATGCTTTGCAGAAGTAGACTGCCGGGTCCTTCTTCCTAGTCTGTCTTAGTCTGGAAGCTCAGCTGAAACCTGTCCTCCATGGGTGACCCTGCCGGTATCTGAATACTGGTCGCATAGCTTCCAGCATCACAGAAACACGCAAGCCCCCACAGTATGACAAACTGACAGACACATGAGGGCTAATCACTTCAGAAAACCAAAAAGCAAACCCGTTGCCATGGAGTTGATTCTGACTCAGAGCGACTCTCTAGAACGGCTCCATAGTGATTCCAAGAAGCAGCTGGTAGATTTGCTCAGCAGCCGAGCTCTTAACCACTGTACTTTAGGGAAGGTTCTAAAACGAATTCCCAGCCTGAGGTCAAGACTGGGATCTCCTAGGCCAACACCAACATTTAGACACTGGTGTTTAGTTAAAAATTATTAATTTTAGAATGTGTAGTATAGTCACATGACTCAAACTCAACAAATACAAAATCGGGAACAACTCCCCCCCTTATTTCCCAGGGCCCCCCTTCCCTGTCCTGGGTCACACAGCACTAACAGCAGGACAGACTGTGCCTGGGGGGGGGGGCTACCACTCACAGAGAGCAGTGAATTAAAGTTCACAGTCAGGCGCTGAGCCAGCACGACCCCAGCTCGTGTCTGTCAGAGCAGGACTGTGCTCCGTGGGGTTTGCGAGGGCTGATTTTTCAGAAGTAGGTCTCCAGGCCTTTCTTCCGAGGGACCTCTGGGTGAACTCGCACCGCCAATCTGAGTGTGTTAACAATTTGCACCACTCAGGGACTCTGAACCAGCACAAGGGGAGATAGAAAAGCAGCCTCAACCCAGCATCCACACCCTAACTCTCAATCCTCTCCCCACGTGTCATCCAGCCAGGCCTCTCCCACCTGTGAGGGTCTCTGGAAATCAACACCCATCCTAAGTGCAGTCCACCTCATCTCTTACGGGCGTTGTGGATTGAATTTGGCACCACAGAATATGTGTTGGCCTCCTAATCCCTATACCTGTGCATGGGATCCTGTTCGGAAATAGAGGTTCTTTGTTATGTTAATTAGACCGTACCTGAGTAGGGTGGGCTCTGAATCTAATCACTTCTGAGTTATAAAGGATCAGATTAAACACAGACACACATAGACGCATGCATGGGGAAGACAGATACCATGAGAGGACCATCTATGGGGAACCAGGGAAGGCTCGGGGCTACCAGCAAGGACGGAATCGATACCACGGAGACCCTGATTTGGACTCTCAGCCTCCGGAGCTGCCGGACATTAGATGTTTCGTCTGCTCTTTCCTCCCCTGCTCACCCAGCCTGGTCTCAGCCACCAGCAGCTGTTTCCTGTGGCTCAGTCGCCTCTTCCGGAAAGGTTCCGAGGAGTTTTCCTGGATGCGATCTACTACTCCCTGCCCTTGTCCCCCTTGCGAGGTCGCCTGCCAGTGTCACCCCCCCATACTCGGACAGTTCTTTGTTCACGGGGATCCCCCAGCCCCAGGCCTGGTTCTTGGTAGAAGCTCAAGAGAAGAAATGATATATTTGTGTGTTAGTCGATGAACTTGGGCTTCCAGGATGTAACTGCATTCCCACCAACGTGGGGACCGTGCCTTTGTTTGTGTTCCCACCATGTCCCCAGCACCATCGGCTGTGCCTGGGAAGGCGCAGGTGCTCAAAAGTGTAGGGCAAAAAAAAAAAAAAAAGATGCAGTGAGCGCCCTGGGTGTTTGCCCAGTTCGCACTTCCCAGCTGAACCCGTCAGTGGACTTGGGTGGGAGGTGGTGCCCGCGCCGCGTGGGCCTCGGGTAAGGGCTCCGCGGAACGCCCTGGGCTGCGCGGGGCAACCGCCTGCGCCGCAGCCCGCGGGGACTCGGGCGCCGGGGCGTGGGGACTCGGCCCGGGGACTCGGCTGGGCCCGCCGCGGGGGCGGGGGCTGCGCTGGGCCGAGCTGGCCGCGCCCTCCTTGCCGTCACTCCCCGGGCAGGCGAGCGAGCGAGCGGGCGGGCGGCGGCCACCCGGCTCCCAGCGCGGCCCATGTCGTCTGCTGCGTCGCCCCCTTGGCCGCAAAGGATGAAGAAGGACGAGTCGTTCCTGGGCAAGCTGGGAGGCACGCTGGCCAGGAAAAAGAGGGCCAAAGAGGGTGAGTGCACCCCACGCGCACGCGCCCCCGCGTCCCGGCTGAGCCCGCGCCGGCGGCTGCCTGGGCCCGCGCACCGCTCCCTACCCGGGCCCCCGCGCACGCGCCCCATCTCCCGTCGGTCCCCCGCGCACGCGCCCCCGCTCCCCTCGGGCAGCCACGCGCACGCGCCCCCGCTCCCAACCCGGGCACCCACGCGCACGCGCCCCCGCGCCCCGCCCGGACCCACGCGCAAGCGCCCCCGCTCCCCTCCGGCACCCACGCGCAAGCCCGGGTACCCCGCCGGCCCCGCCCAGGCCCACGCGTAAGCGCCCCAGCTGAGTCCCCGCGCCTGGCCGAGTCCCACGCTACTCGCGGCTGCGACCTTCGGGACAGGCCTTGACCCTGGCTCCTCCTGCTTCGGAGACCTCCGAGCCCTGAGCCGGACACGCTGTGTGCGGGTCGCCCTCCAACTGCAGCGGGTCCCTGGCGTCGGTTATGTGCGCCCTGGCCGGGCTCCTGCCACAGGCAGCCCTGGGCTCGAACGATGGCCAGCGGCCAGCCGGGCAGAGTCTCCGTTCATTGCCTTTGCATTCAGCCGCCCGTTGAGTGCCTGCTGCGGACTGGGCGCTGTTATGGCTCCAGACAGACAAGTCTCTTGGTTTTTTGGGTAGGGGAGCCAGTAATGATAACCGAACAGACAAACGAACCGAGCAGCCATGCCGTGCGACCGTTCATTTGATGAGCATTTAGTGGACAAGTGCCGTGTGCCGGGCACTGCTGGGTAGCTCAGGGGGCTACCTGCGGCGGGGCCCGGCTAGTGCGCCCCTGACCCCCCAGAAGCAGAGAAGGAAAGGGGCGCAGGGCGCGCGGGTCAGAGGCGTCGGAGGCGTGCGAGCAAGGGCCGAAGAGGACGCCATATTTCTTACTCCGTGTGTGTGTATTTCAAACAACGATTCTGTAGAATTACGTACCTTTCTTAGATTTTAAGGTTTTAGAGTTGCAGGCGGTGTAATTTCTGGAATCTTCTATGTGTGCTTTAAGCACACTCCTGTTCCCAAGGCCTCTCCTGGAGCCAGGTTCCCAAATTGTTCCTTTGGGCCCCGGAAGCTGTTCCCTTAGGGCAGTGCCTTGGGCGACATTCTGGGTGTGGGAGAGTTAAGCTCACCAGGACTAGGAGCTGCTGTGAAGGGGTCGGTGGGGTGGAGGCGCAGGGGCGGGCCTCACCATCATAAGGAAAGGCCGTATTAAGGGTATGAGAGGAATTTCCTTAAACTCACTGAACCTGACTTACGAAGACCTGCGAAGACTTCAGGACGCCTGTGACCCCAGGGACATGTTTACCCTCGGGGGTATGTGTTCTCTCACGGGGTGTGTGTTCTTGCACGTACTTCCCCTAGGAATTTCTGTACTTTGAGAGGAGAGTAGCCCAGGTATTTCCCTCCAGGGCTGCGTGTACCCCCAGGGGATGTGTGTCTCGCCACAAGAATTCCCTCAGGGATGCTTTTACCGCGGTAGCACATTCACCGGAGCTCCCTGAGGGCAGGGCCTTGTCGTCTTCAGTGAGCCTCCCCATTTCGTCGCAAATTGTTTAACTCTCTTCCAAGGCTTAGCTTGAGGACCCAGCTGGTTTACCAGTTGCTGTGGAATGGACTCCTACTCATGTCGGCCGCGTGTGTGTCAGAGTAGAACTGTGCTCCCCAGGGTTTTCAGTGGCTCATTTTTCAGAAGCAGATCGCCAGGCCTTTCTTCCGAGGCACCTCGGGTGGACTGGAACTTCCAACCCTTTGGTTAGCCGTGATCGCGTGAATCGTTTGCACCACCCAGAGACTCCGGAGGATGCAGACTGGCTCGTATTAATCTCTCTGAAGTACCTGAAGTACTCTCCCCCATCTCCCCTGCCCCGGCTTGTCTGGCGTATGGGCCTCACACACAACCATCATCGCCCTTACCAAAAATCATTTCTGTTCCTCTTTGTGCCTTAGAGTGATTGTATACTTAGGTGACGTTCCGTCTCCCAAATTTCTGTTGCGTTCAGCGGCCTGTGGAGTGCCTGCTGTGGGCTGGGTGCTGCTATGGCTCCAGATAGACAGGTCTCTTGCTTTTTTGGGTTGGGGAGCCAGTAACGATAAATGAACTGACAAATTGTGCTGTACCGTCTTGTGCTACGGAGATAACGTAAAAGGGTGATCAGATAGCGGGCCCGGGGAAGGCTCTGAGGAGCTGATAGTTGGGCGGAGACCAGCAGGAACCAGTGCAAGAAGCCATGTTCGAAAGATCACAGAATGGGAAGTAAGTGGAATGTTCTGGACTATTGAAGCAGTTTATAGATGACATTTGTTATTGTTAATTGTCGCCGAGTTGATTCTGACTCGTGGCGGCCCCACCTATGCTCCACAGGGTTTTCTTAGCTGTAATCCTAACGGAAGTCGATCGCCAGGTCTTTTCTTCCGTGGTACTGCTCAGTGGGTTCAAACTGGCGATCTTTTAGGCGAGTAGTTAAGTGCAACCAGGAGCCTACAGGTGACATTTATTCACGCCATATCAAGAACATCCCTGGGTGCTGCCAGTGGTTACCGTGCTTGGCCACTAACCGAAAGGTCGGAGGTCCAAGAGCACCCAGAGGCGCCTCGGAAGAAAGTCCTGCCGATCTGCTTCTGAAAAACCAGCCACTGAAAAGCCAGGGAAGCCCAGCTCCACCCTGAGACGCCTGGGGTCGCCATGCGTCAGAGTCACCTCGAAGGGAGCTGGTTTTTTAATATGAAGCGCATAGGCCCCAGTAAAGTGCTTCTGCTTGTCCTTGCTTTTATGAACTGTGTGTGCCTAGAAAATTGAGGGTGAGGCTGGTTTAATGTTAAGGTACCAAGGATCTTGGTCGTCAAAAGTGTCCTGTGACAAGTAGAAGAGAGATGAAAGTGGCAGAAGGAGCGAGAGGCTGGCGTTGCTGTCCTTGCTCTCACGTGTGAAGGAGGCGGGTCCCCTGCTGCCATTCTCAAGGTTGGGGTACCTGGCATGGGTCCCTCCTATGAACAGAAGGCCCCAAACTCTAGTTGGACTGGAAGGTGGAGTGGAGAATCCGGACTCGGGAGCCGCCTGTCCCAGGGAGGGCCTGAGCTTGGGAAGGCTTGGTGGCTTCTGTTTGGTCTTTTGGGATGTGGGAAATACAAGACTGAGGAGAGAGACCCCTAATGAGGTCCTGAAAAATTGAGAGTTGCCCGTCTTTCTGCAGCTCCGTTGCCGTGGCAACTTGCCCCCCTGGCTGTCCGGCGGTTTCCTGTGATTATGTGATGGATGCGATTCGCACGGTCCGCTCCTGACTGGGACTGTGCCAGGCAGAGCTGCTGCCGCCGCTGAGTCCAGGGGCAGCCCAGGTCCGCCTGACAGGAAGTGACCAGGAAGGGGCCCTCAGCAGGAGTTCCCCGCCGCCCTGGCTGCCCCCAGCAGTGAAACTATCAGTTTCATTTCCTTCTTTGTTAGAAAGTTGACAGCGGTGAACTCAGGAGAGCCGATGGGATTCCAGCGCTTTTCTTTGAGATGAGGGCCCCTGTAAGGCAGGGAGTTTGGACCGCTGGGGGAGGGGAAAAGGATTGTTCGTGAAGTTAGCGACTGCAGTTCCAGGGAGGCTGTGGGCATTCCACCTCACCAGGTTCACAGAGCTCCTCGTTGTAATAAGGCGCAGAGGGACGTTTTGGGATAAAAACCAAAAGGAAAAAAAAAAGCCTGTTGTAGTCACGTCCACTCTGACTCGTGGCTCCCCCATGTGTTACAGTGTAGAACTGCTCCGTAGGGCTTTCTTGGCTGTAATTTTTATGGCAGCAGATCACCAGGGCTTTCTTCCGCGGCTCTGCTGGGTGGGCTTGAACGTACAACCTTAGGTTAGCAGTCGGGTGCAAACTGTTTGCGCCACCGAGGCCACCTTCTGGGAGGTAACTTTAGGAAACGTGCCATGTGGGGTTTCTGAGAAGTGTCGGTAGACGAACTTCGGGGCATGGTGAAGACTGCTGATGTTTAACGAAAGGGGAAACCCCGATCGTGTTACATGGTGGCCCAGTTTAGAAAACGGAACCAGGGCTAAATGTGGGCAGTAGAGAAAATGGAAGGAACATTTAAAAAAAAAAAAAAAAACCAACCCAGAGGAACCCCAAAGCTCCCGTAGAAGGTGTATGGGTGGAGACCAGACTTCTAAAAAAAAAAACCACCGCCATCAAGTCGATTCTGACACATAATGACCCTGTAGGACAGAGTAGAACTGCCCCATAGAGTTTCTAAGGAGCTCCTGGTGGATTTGAACTGCTGACCTTTTCGTTAGTAGCTGTAGCTCTTAACCACTACATCACCAGGGTTTTCAGACTTCTCAAGTTAACTTTAAAAGTCAAGTGATTAGAAAGCCAGGTTCGGTTCTACCGCGGCTGGGTAGAAGGGCTGAGAAGAAAGACTCCTGCCCCAGAGCTGCGGTCATGGACTGAGAGGCCAAGGACACAGGTGGACACTCCAGGGCAATGAGAGAGAAACGAGCAACACATTGAGGCCTTGTGAACTAGATCTAAACAAGCCATTGCTGTGGAGTTGAACTCAGTTTCTTTTTCGTACTTTAAATAACTTTCCAGGAGGGAAATCTCAAAGTCCTAAGCCCCCAGCTGTTCACTCCCGTGAGTTCCCCAAAGGTCACCCATCTTCAATGTCGAGTGGTCAGCGTGTAGACGCCGCGTTGCCTCTGAACGCCAGTGTGCTTAAGCTCTGCTCTGTGATAACAGCGCCTACACGCAAGTTTGCTCTTGTTGTCCGGTGCCCTTGAGTCAATTTCAATTTGCGGTGGCCTCAGGTGACAGAGTAGAACAGCCCCATAGGGTTTTCTAGGCTGTAACCTTTAAGGGAGCAATTGCCAGGTCTTTCTCCTGTGGAGCTTGTGCGTGAGTTCAAACTGCCAAACTTAAGGTTAGCGCTTACCCATACAAGGTATATTTACTGAAAAGTTTTGAAAGCAGGACTCAAATACAGGGACGTCAGTGTTTTATTCAGCATAGCCAAAAGGTGGAAACAACCAAAGTGTCTGTCAGATGAATGAATAAACAAAATATGGTCCATGGAATGTCCTTCAGCCGCCACGAGAGATGAATTGTGGTTCCTGCCACAACGTGGATGAAGCTTGAAAACATCCTGCCGAGTGAAAGAAGCCAGTCACAAAAGGACAAATGGCGTATGACCCCACTTACGTGAAATAGCTAGAATAGGCAAATGCAGAGACCAGAGTAGGTTCGTGGTTACTAGGGGCTGGGGGAGGGGAGGATGAGGAGTTACTGCTTAATGGACACAGAGTTTCTGTTTGGGGTGATGAAAAAGTTGTGGAAACAGGAATCAAATTGATAACAGCAACTTGAAAGATTAGACAGGAATCGTAGGGGGCGGTGAGTTTATGTTAATGGGGGAGGAACGACTCAGAAAAGGAGGGTGAGAATGGTTGACAACTCAAAGAATGTGATCAACGTCACTGAATGGTACATGGAGAAACTGTTGACTTGGTGTGTGTTTTGCTGTGTATATTATTCTCAACAACAACAAAATAAACTTATGTAAAAGTAATCTTGGAAAGAGATGGTTGTGACTGATGGTTGCCCAACGTGGTGAATGCAATTAATGTCATTGAACTGTACGCTTAAAAATGGTTAAAATGGCAAATTTTGTGTTCTACATACTTCACACAATAAAATGAAAATTAAAAGGAAAGAATACCTAGGTATGTATGTGGTTTTGTGGAGTGCTTACGGCTACTTGGAAGGTAGGAATTATTTCCCCATTTTGTAGGTGAGGAAACACAATGTCACCCAGTAGCCACTTCAGTGGGGGCAAGTCTAGTCCCTCCAGGGCCACTGGCCGTGTCTGGAGACAGTTGTGGTTGTCCTTGGGGGCAGAGGTTGCTACTGCCATCTAGTGGGTGGAGGCCAAGATGCTGCTCAACGTCCTACAATGCGCAGGACAGCCCCCACCACAGACAATAGTGTGGCCTCCTTGTCAGTAGTGCCCAGGTGGAGAAACCTTGGTGTTTCTCTCCTCAGGTGTCTCAAGAGCTCCAAGAGAAGGTTGAGTAGCCAGGCATGGGGAGACGGAGCCAGCGAGATTCAGGGGCCTCAACCTCCAGAGTCTGGGAATGTACCCCAGAGCCCTGTGTGACTGTAACCCTGGGTCGGGCCCCCAGCGTCTGGTCCTCAGCTCAGTTTCACAGGAGTGCAACTCCGTGGGGCCCACCTGGCCCAGGCACCCACGGCTGGTCCAGCCAGCTTCAGAGAGACGAAGTATAAACATGGCGGCCATCCTGGTGGGTGGTGGGTGCTGGGTGTGTGGGCACATTCCCCGAGGAGGGAGCCTTGGTGGACTTCTCTGGAGGATGCAAGGCGGTAATGGACCGTCACAGAGGTGGAAAGCTGGTTTGTGAGAAGAAACAGGAAACTTCTAAAACTCGAATCAGTTTTGTGAAGACTCAAAGGAAATGCAGCCAACTCCACCCAAATCCTGGAGGTCACGGGTGGGAGGGCAGGGTGAAGGCTTGTCCCCTCTATGCCAGAGCTCCAGAAGGGGGGGGCTCCCTGAGCTTGGCGGGTGTGAGCAGGTAGGTAACAGGAAGAACGATTGCAAATACCAGTACAAAAACCCCAGACTCGTTGCCATTGAGTTCATTCCAACTCCTCAGGACCCCGTGTGTGTCGGGGTGAACTGTGCCCCACAGGGTTTCAGTGGCTGTGACCTTTCAGATGTAGACTGGCAGACCTTGCTTCCAAGGCAGTTTTGCATGGATTCGAACCTCCAGCCTTTTGGTGAGCAGCTGAGTACATTATCCTTTGAGCCACCCAGGTGCCCCCATAACTGTAAACAGCAGGTGTCAAACAGGGTGCTCACCTCCTCCCCACTCCCTCAACAAATCCACACCTAGTGGCTGTTCACCTGGCCATCCTGGGCTGGGGGCTGGGGACTGGCCGGCAAGTGGGCGATGACCCTTCCAGGTCCTGTCCTAAGGGCTTGTGGCCTGGTGAGTAAGACCCACGAGAAACATGCAACCCAGGCTGGGGGGTTCTAGGTGCCTGTTGGGGGCAGTGGAGCCCTGCTCTAGAGTGGAAGGATGGTGAAGAAGGAGTCAGGGTGGGGAGTGGCATAGGGCTCCCACCAGGGCCTGGAGGGGAACCCCAGCGAGACCCTTTTGGGGAAGTGCAGGCAAAGCGTGGTGGCTGGCGGAGGCATGGTGGGCGTGGAGAGGTCAGCGGGGCCCTGCCACCCGTCTTCCGGGCAGCAGAGCCCAGCTGGGTGTTCAGTGGCGATGGGTTGGTTGTGTGCTTTGGGAAGCCCCGAGGCTGCGGTGTGAGAACAGACGGGAACAGGGTGACTAGCGAGGAAGCTGGGAATGAACCTGGGTGTGGGTGGACATTGGCCTGAGCCGAGGGGGGCCAGTGGGGCTTCACAGGGGGTATTTCTAAGACGCAGCAGGGAGGGAGGAGCGGCAGGACTCAGTGCAGGGGGCACAGCCTGGGAGGCAGGGCTGAGCCCGAGGAAACTGCCTAGAGATGTCCAGCGCCTCCTGATCACAGCCGCCTTTGACGGTGCCCAGGACAGGCCACGTTCTTCAGAGGGCATTCTCCAGGCTGGTCCCCACTGCCCCCGTCACTCATGGGCCAATCCTGGCCCTGGCGCCTGTAGGCTGGAGTTTGCAGTCCTGCTCAGGATGGTTGTGCATAGAGAACGGGTTGGGGCAGAGAGCAACGTGGGTTGGAGTCATTTCCACACACTGTTCGATAGCAGATCCCAAGAGCCCCTCAAACTTACCTTTCCACGTGCAACTGTTGTCAGCTGCCGCTGAGTCGGCCCCTGAGTCACGGCGACCCCGTACACCACAGAACGAAGTACCACCCGTGCTGTGCCATCCCCACGACCAGTTGCTGATCTGACCGTTGTGATCCACAGGGTTTTTATGGGCTGATTTTGGGGAGTAGGCAGCCAGGCCTTTCTTCCTTGTCCATCTTAGTGAGAAGGGGGTGCTCCATGGAAACCCTTGTAGCATCATGGCAACACGCAAGCCTCCACCGACAGACATGAGGTACACTGGCTGGGAACCCTCACCCCTGGAGGTGGGAATTCTACCACCGAACCACCAATGCCCCGCAAAATGGAATGGTACCTTTCTTTGTGGCAAGATACAGGAGAAGGATTTGCAAATGAATTTGGTCTCCTTCAGCCCTGGGGGATCCAATTTTTTTGAAAGCTTTGCATTTCCAAGTACTCTGTGCCAATATGATTTCAAAGGTGAAAATTTAGGACCATAAGAAAGATAGCTACAGATTATGGTTAAGATTGGACTCTTGACTCTGAGAAGGGACAGAATGGTTGGTAAGAAGTGGAGCAATACAAGCAGGTGAGGGCCATACATTGTGGTTTCTAGATAATGTTTTATTGGAAGAGGAGTCAGTGGAGGTCGTCAGTGCAGAACTATTGGGTTGTGAGGTTTCTACAGACCCTGCTATGAAAGAGAAACAATTCCACACCTCTTTTTCCAAGCCCAAATTCTTTGAACAGGGGCCGCCTCAGTCCCTGGGGGCAGTTCTTGGCTCCAGAGGAAAAGGTATAGTTATGTCATCGACAGCTTTGTCCAGCTCGCGTATTATAACACGCTCCTTGGGGAGGTGGGGCCTGAAATCATGCCTGTTTTCATCTCTCTGGCTGAGAGGAAGTGGCTTTCAATTGGGGCTTGGTGTGGCTTAGTAAAATTTCCTCTGATTATTTCTCTGATAATAATCTTCAAATCCAGCGTTTCTCATTGTTCCACCGATGTTCCACGTTTTTCTTGACACCCTGCTAAATCTCTTGGAAACTTTGCTTCAACAGAAAACGGAAATAGTACTTGCCCCTGACCAAACCCTTTGGGGTCTAGTTGATTCCGACTCATAGGGACTCTGTGCGATAGTGTAAAACTGGCCCACAGATTTCCAGGGAGTGGCTGGTGGATTTGAACTGCCAACCTTTTTGGTTAGCAGCTGAGCTCTTAACCACTACGCAATAGAAAACGGAAATGCTGCTGGGCCCGGAGGGTGGTAACTACAATACCAAAACCAAACAAGTTGCCGTGGAGTCGATTCCGACTCATGGAGATTCCACGTGTGCAGGGTAGAACTGCTCCACAGGGTTTTCAAGGCTCTGACCTTTCAGAAGCAGGTCGCCAGGCCTTTCTTCTGAGGTGCCTCTCGAAACCTAACCTTTTGGTTAGTAGTCAAGCGCTTCACCGTGTGCATCGCCCAGGGGCTCCAGCCACAACCTGTCTGCATCAGAGCCTCTCTTCTCATGAGTAGCTGACGCCTTGCTTGGTGGCTCTGAGTCTGGGCGACCCATGTGGCCTCGGATGAGTTAAGTTTGTATGGTATGCCTTGGCAGCCCCACACTTATTAGGGGAGTTCTCGTTTCAGCAGTTGTCTCAGCCCCGTGGAATGAATATTTCACATCCAGAGTTGCTTCCCACGGAGCTCGCTGTCCAGTCGTCAGAGTAACAAGGAATGTTTGGGAGTGGTGAGTGGGCAAGGCCCGCAGTGAGCAGCTTAAACGCTGCTTTTGATTGACAACCCCCCCGCCCTGATCATTGGCAAAGGGCAGGTACCTCCACCTAGCGATTTTCTTGTTTTCAAATACAAAGGTCCATCGCATAAAAGATGTGCCCTAATTATTTTTTTCTTTTTGCATTAGCTATACACTTTAATTTTTAGGCTTCAGGTGAAAAATTGGTCTACCTGCTAATGAGAGGTAATTTATAAATATGTGTGTGTGTATACATATATAGAGAGCGAGAAGGAGAGAGCCCTGGTGGAGCAGTGGTTAAGCACTTGGCTGCTAACCAAAATGTTGGCTGTTTGAACCCACCAGCCACTCCCCGGGAGAAAGCTGTGGCAGTTTGCTTCCATAAAGATTACAGCCTTGGAAACCCTAGGGGGCAGTTCTGCTCTGTCCTGTAGGGTTGCTATGAGTTGGACTTGACTGAACAGCACTGGGCTTGTTTGAAATGTATACATACATATATATACCAGACACACTGCTGTCAAGTCAATTCTGACTTGTAGCGACCCCACGTGTTACACAGTAGAGCAGAGCTCTGTCGGTTTTTCGTGGCTGTGATCTTTACAGAAGTGGATCACCGGCCCTTTTTTCTGCAGTGCCACTGGGTGAGTTTGAACCTCCAACCTTTTGGTTAGTAGTTGAGCACAAACCATTTGTGCCACCCAGGGCCCTCTAAAAAAACAAAACAAAACAAAATACATATATACGCACGTATGTATGTATATACATACACATATACTTACATATATACGTACATACACACACATACATATTGATATTAAAATATAAACATTTGCTATTTATTGTATTACATAGAGGCTGAAAAACATTAATTAGTAAGCTAGTAAGCTTAACCAGCTGCTGTGGCCACCGGAAGTGGATCATCAGGCCTTTCGTATGAGAAGCCTCTGGGTGGGCTCAAACCTCCGATCTTTCAATCGCGTTAACCATCTGCACCACCAGGGACTCCAATAAACCAAACAAAAACTAAACCCGCTGCCCTCGAGTCAATTCTGACTCATAGTGACCCTACAGGATAGGGTAGAACTGCCCCATAGAGTTTCCAAAGAGCACCTGGTGGATTTGAACTGGTGACCTTTTGGTTAGCAACCATAGCTCCTAAGCACTACTCCACCAGGGTTTCCAGGAGTCCATCAGTAAGGTTAAAAACAAAAAAATTAAAAAATTGCCGTTGAATAGATTCCGACTCATAGCAACCCTATAGGTCAGATTAGAACTGCCTGCCCCATTGGGTTTCCAGGGAGTGGCTGGTGGATTCAAACTGCCGACCTTTTGGTCAGCCGCTGAGCTCTTAACCACTGCACCACCAAGGCTCCTTAGTAAGCTTAGGAGTACATTATAAACATATTGGCCCAGTGGTGGGTAATCTGCTTATCGGTACTAGTGGCCGTTGGGGTACGTTAAGAACATACACACTGAACGCAGGCAGTTCTAGAAGTGGCTTTGCACCGTGGAGACACTTCTCAATGACACGTTCAAGGAGAGACTTCTTTCTGATTGTAAGAAAAGATGGAACCAGCGTTGCCCAGTTTCTGGACTGACTTGATCAGCTCTGTGAAACCAGCATAGTCCCTTTACTGGTTTTAAAATCTCCTGTGACTAAGAAAGGAGCCCTGGCGGACCAATGGTTAAGTGCTCGGCTGCTAACCGAAAGGTTGGCGGTTCTAACCCACCCAGTGGCTCCATGGGAGAAAAGACCTGGTTATCTGCTTTTGTAAAGATCACAGTCTTGGAAAGCCTATGGGGCAGTTCTGCTCTGTCCTATAGGGTCGCTATGAGTTGGAATTGACTTGATGGCACCAAACAACTGCTAAGAAGATCCAGGCTGTGGGACAGAAACTCCTTTGCGGTTGCATGTTTCCACCTTCTGAGTTTTAAAGATCTGAGGCCTCATTTCCTGATTTGTCGTGGAAGGAAATTCTGAGCTGAGGTGTCCTCCTCGTGTGGCTCTGGGACATGAAGTGTGTGCCTCTCTGGGGGCCGTGCAACGTCGTGGAGGGTGGTCTCGGCTCACGGCCTTGCTCCACTGTCTCTGGCTGACCTGGGCTGTCACTGGCTCTCTCTGAGCCCCTGTTTCTGGTTGGTTCCAAGTGGTTCCTAGTACCACTGGGCTCTCAGGTGGTGTGAGGATAAGTGAGATGGACCGTGTGAAGTCTCATCCGCAGTTGAGTGCATGCTGGGTAAATCTTAGTTAGTGATAATGTTGACAAGCGAGGGTGCTGAGGCCGACACAGACCCCAGGGCTGGTTAGTGATAAAGCAGGTATGGCAAGTAGGTTTCCACCTGGGAGCAAACTCACCTGGGTTTATGACTACCTGCCTGCCCTTGTGTGGTTGTGAGTCAGAACCGACTTGACGGCAACAGTTTTGGTTATTTGATTTGACCCTTGTGTTGGGGTCCCTCAGTGGTACAAACAGTTTACGTGCTCACTGCTAACCGAAAGACTGGTGATTCAGAGCTACCAAGAGGCACCTCCGAAGAAGGGCCTGGTGATCTATTTCTGAAAAGTCAATGACTGTAAACCCTGTGGAGATCAGCTCTACTCTGACACACACTGGGTTGCCACGGGTCAGAGCTGGCAGCAGCTGGTACTGGCTCTTGTGTTAAGAAGGATTCTGAGGCTGTGTCTGGGCCCAGGGGAAAAGAATGCCAAGATCAACTAGCCGAGCCTGTGGTGTGTATGGGAGTGAATGGTCACCTCCACAATGGAAGCACCTTCTACTTCGGGTCCTGTATTGTTGCAAAAGCTTCAGACGCTTCTTTCCCTGGGCAGTAGCCAGTTGGCTGTTGGTAACAAAGTTACCGTTTAGTCAATCCTTTAGAAAGTTGGTTTGAGGAATGTTGAGCCCGCTGTGACTCGAAAGCACTGCCCATGCCCCCTGGTGGCATCCGTTGTGGACAAGTAGCAAGTTCCTCACGTTTGCAGGGTGGCAGGGGTTTCTGAGCTGGAATGCTGCATGCCCAGAATGGAAGACCAGGCTCAGTCGCCCACCTGGGTCTCCGCTGGCACTTCCTCGCTGGCCTAGGGAATCAGAGGCCTTAGACCAGCTCCAAGCAGTGCTCTTAGGCTTGCACACTGGCAGTCCAACGTAAGCTCAGGTAAAGCTTTCCAGTTGCCGTCAGGTTGACTTTGACTCATGGCGACCCCACGTGTCTCAGAGTAGAACTGCGCTCCATAGGGATTTCAGTGGCTGAGTTGTCAGAAATAGATCTCCAGGCCTTTCTTCCGAGGTGCCTCCGGGTGGACTTGAACCGCCAACCTTTTGATTTGCAGCCAAGCTCATTAACCATTTGCACTACCCAGGGACTCCATGTAAAGCGTAGACACTTTGAAATGATGTTCTCGGTTTTGGTTTTTGAGCTCTTACCTGCTAGTCAGCCAGAATCACTAACATTGGCTGCCCCAAGTAACAGTATCTTAATAGCTTCCACCTGTTCTTTTAAAAAGGTCTGCATTCTCAGACTTCCCTTCCGTTGAAAAATTGCAATTCCAAAGAATCTCACTTTTACTCTAATATTAAGTTATTAAGAAGGTAAAGAGGGTGGGAAAGGTTCGTAACTTTCAGGGCTGACATTGCTGACTTGATTCTCAACGCCCGGCAAGCAGCTGTCTGTAAATTCAGCCACATCTGTCACGTTGTTTGCTGCTTCTAATGTTACCGGAGGCTCCAGGGAGCTCGAATTGGCCACCCGACACTTTACTTATGAGGACAGAACGTCCTCAGCCGCCTGGAGGCCAGCATGGCTCACCCGGGCTCCCGCTGGCCTTGGCTGTGAGAGTCGGCTGGAGAAAGGGGAACCCGGGCCAGTGCCTCGCCTGCTTAGGGAGTTAGTCATTTATTTTTGATGTGAGTGGGTGTCTTAGTTATCTAGTGCTGCTGTAACAGAAATACCACAAGGGGACGGCTTTAACAAAGAGAAATGTATTTATTCTCTCACAGTCTAGGAGGCTTAAACTCCAAATTCAGGGTGCCAGCTCCACGGGAAGGCTTTCTGTCTCTGTCGGCTCTGGGGGATGGTCCCTGTCATCAATCTTCTCTTGGTCTGGGAGCTCCTCAGCGCAGGGACCCCAGGTCCTAAGGATGTGCTCTGCTCACGCGCTGCTTTCTTAGTGGTAGAAGGTCCCCCGTCTCTGCTCACTTCTCTGTTTTATATCTCAAAAGAGAATGACTCAAGATACAACCTGATCCTGTAGATTGAGTCCTGCCTCATTGACATAATAGAGGTAGGATTTACAACGCATAGGAAAATCACAACAGATGACAAAATGGTGAACCATCCCATAATGCTGGGACTCATGGCTTAGCCAGGTTGACACACATTTCTGAGGGACACAGTTCAATCCACAGTAGTGGGATTCCTTTCCCAAAGCTTAATTTTTTTTTTTTTTTTTTTAAATTTTTATTAAGCTTCAAGTGAACATTTACCATTCCAATCAGTCTGTCACATGTAGGTTTACATACATCTTACTCCCTTCTCCCACTTGCTCTCCCCCTATTGAGTCAGCCCTTACAGTCTCTCGTTTCGTGCCAATTTTACCTTCTTCCATCTCTCTCTATCTTCCCATCCCCCCTCCAGTCAAGAGTTGCCAACACACTCTCCCGTGTCCACCTGATTTAATTAGCTCGCTCTTCATCAGTATCTCTCTCCCCCCCACTGACCAGTCCTTTTCATGCCTGATGATTTGTCTTCGGGGTTGGTTCCTGTCCTGTGCCATCAGAAGTTCTGGGGAGCATTGTCTCTGGGATTCCTCTAGTCGCAATCATACCATTAGGTGTGGTCTTTTAATGAGAATTTGGGGTCTGTATCCCATTGGTCTCCTGCTCCCTCAGGAGTTGTCTCTTGTGCTCCCTGACAGGGCAGACATCGATTGTGGCCGGGCACCAACTTGTTCTTCTGGTCTCAGGATATTGTAGGTCTCTGGTTCAAGTGGCCCTTTCTGTCTCTTGGGTTCTTAGTTGTCGTGTGACCTTGGTGTTCTTCCTTTGCCTTTGCTCCCGGTGGGTTGAGACCAATTAATGTATTTTAGATGGCTGCTTGTTGGCATTTAGGACCCCAGGTGCCACAATTCAAAGTGGGATGCAGAGTGTTTTCATAATAGAATTATTTTGCCCATTGATTTAGAAGTCCTCTCAAACCAAGTTCCCCAGACCCCAGCCCCTGCTTCGCTATCCTTTGAAGCTTTCATTTTATCTCGGAAACCTCTTTACTTTTAATCCTGTCCAATTAGGCTGACCTTCCTTGTTTTGAGTGTTGTCTTTCCCTTCACCCAAAGCAGTTCCCATCTACAGATTGATCAATAAAAAGCCCTCTCCCTCCCTCCCTCCCTCCCTCCCCCCTTTGTAACCACAAAAGTATGTGTTCTTTTCCATTTTTTCTATTCCTCAAGATCTTATAATAGTGGTCTTATACAATATTTGTCCTTTTGCAACTGACTCATTTCGCTCAGCATAATGCCTTCCAGATTCCTCCATGTTATGAAATGTTTCAGAGATTCGTCACTGTTCTTTATCGATGCGTAGTATTCCATTGTGTGAATATACCACAATTTATTTACCCATTCGTCCGTTGATGGACATCTTGGTTGCTTCCAGCTTTTTGCTATTGTAAACAGAGCTGCAATAAACATGGGTGTGCATATATCTGTTTGTGTGAAGGGTCTTGTATTTTTAGGGTATATTCCGAGGAGTGGGATTTCTGGTTTGTATGGTAGTTCTATTTCTAACTGTTTAAGATAACGCCAGATGGATTTCCACAGTGGTTGTACCATTTTACAATCCCACCAGCAGTGTATGAGAGTTCCAGTCTCTCCGCAGCCTCTCCAACATTTATTATTTTGTGATATTTGAATTAATGCCAGTCTAGTTGGTGTCAGATGGAATCTCATCGTAGTTTTAATTTGCATTTCTCTAATGACTAATGATCGAGAGCATTTTCTCATGTATCTGTTGGCTGCCTGAATATCTTCTTTAGTGAAATGTGTGTTCATATCCTTTGCCCACTTCTTGATTGGGTTGTTTGTCTTTTTGTGGTTGAGTTTTGACAGAATCATGTAGATTTTAGAGATCAGGCGCTGGTCTGAGATGTCATAGCTGAATATTCTTTCCCAGTCTGTAGGTGGTCTTTTTACTCTTTTGGTGAAGTCTTTAGATGAGCATAGGTGTTTGATTTTTAGGAGCTCCCAGTTATCGGGTTTCTCTTCATCATTTTTGGTAATGTTTTGTATTCTGTTTATGCCCTGTATTAGGGCTCCTAGGGTAGATCCTATTTTTTCTTCCAAGATTTTTATCGTTTTAGTCTTTATGTTTAGGTCTTTGATCCACTTGGAGTTAGTTTTTGTGCATGGTGTGAGGTATGGGTCCTGTTTCATTCTTTTGCAAATGGATATCCAGGTATGCCAGCACCATTTGTTAAAAAGACTATTATTTCCCCAATTGACTGACACTGGTCCTTTGTCAAATATCAGCTGCTCATACGTGGATGGATTTATATCTGGATTCTCAATTCTGTTCCATTGGTCTATGTGCCTGTTGTTGTACCAGTACCAGGCTGTTTTGACTACTGTAGCTATATAATAGGTTCTGAAATCAGGTAGGGTGAGGCCTCCCACTTTCTTCTTCTTTTTCAGTAATGTTTTGCTTATCCGGGGATTCTTTCCTTTCCATATGAAATTAGTGATTTGTTTCTCTATTCCCTTAAAGTATGACATTGGTATTTGGATTGGAAGTGCGTTGTATGTATAAATGGCTTTTGGTAGAACAGACATTTTTACTATGTTGAGTCTTCCTATCCATGAGCAGGGTATGTTTTTCCATTTAAGCGTGTCCTTTTGAATTTCTTGTAGCAGAGTTTTATAGTTTTCTTTGTATAGGTCTTTTACTTCCTTGGTAAGATTTATTCCTAAGTATTTTATCTTCTTGGGGGCTACTGTGAATGGTATTGATTTGGTTATTTCCTCTTCGGTGTTCTTTTTGTTGATGTAGAGGAATCCAAGTGATTTTTGTATGTTTATTTTATATCCTGAGACTCTTCCAAACTCTTCTATTAGTTTCAGTAGTTTTCTGGAGGATTTCTTAGGGTTTTCCATGTATACGATCATGTCATCTGCAAATAGTGATAGCTTTACTTCCTCCTTACCAATCTGAATACCCTTTATTTCTTTGTCTAGCCTAATTGCCCTGGCTAGGACTTCAAGTACGATGTTGAATAAGAGCGGTGATAAAGGGCATCCTTGTCTGGTTCCCGTTCTCAAGGGAAATGCTTTCAGGTTCTCTCCATTTAGAGTGATATTGGCCGTTGGCTTTGCATATATGCCCTTTATTATGTTGAGGAATTTTCCTTCAATTCCTATTTTGGTGAGAGTTTTTATCATAAATGGGTGTTGGACTTTGTCAAATGCCTTTTCTGCATCAATTGATAAGATCATGTGGTTTTTGTCTTTTGTTTTATTTATGTGATGGATTACATTAATGGTTTTTCTGATATTAAACCAGCCTTGCATACCTGGTATAAATCCCACTTGATCAGGGTGAATTATTTTTTTCATGTGTTGTTGGATTCTATTGGCTAGAATTTTATTAAGGATTTTTGCATCTATGTTCATGAGGGATATAGGTCTAAAATTTTCTTTTTTTGTAATGTCTTTACCTGGTTTTGGTATCAGGGAGATGGTGGCTTCATAGAATGAGTTGGGTAGTATTCCGTCTTTTTCTATACTTTGAAATACCTTCAATAGTAATGGTGTTAAGTCTTCTCTGAAGGTTTGGTAGAACTCTGCAGTGAAGCCATCTGGGCCAGGACTTTTTTTTGTTGGGAGTTTTTTGATTACCATTTCAATCTCTTTTTTTGTAATGGGTCTATTTAGTTGTTCTACTTCTGTATGTGTTAGTTTAGGTAAGTAGTGTTGTTCCAAGAATTTATCCATTTCTTCTAGGTTTTCAAATTTGTTAGAGTACAATTTTATGTAGTAATCTGATATGATTCTTTTGATTTCATTTGGTTCTGTTGTGATGTGGTCCTTCTCGTTTCTTATTCGGGTTATTTGTTTCCTTTCCTGTTTTTCTTTAGTCAGTCTAGCCAATGGTTTATCAATTTTGTTAATTTTTTCAAAGAACCAGCTTTTGGCTTTGTTAATTCTTTCAATTGTTTTTCTGTTCTCTAATTCATTTAGTTCAGCTCTAATTTTTATTATTTGTTTTCTTCGGGTGCCTGATGGATTCTTTTGTTGCTCACTTTCTATTTGCTCAAGTTGTCGGGACAGTTCTCTGATTTTGTCTCTTTCTTCTTTTTGTATGTGTGCATTTATCGATATAAATTGGCCTCTGAGCACTGCTTTTGCTGTGTCCCAGAGGTTTTGATAGGAAGTATTTTCATTCTCGTTGCTTTCTAAGAATTTCCTTATTCCCTCCTTGATGTCTTCTATAACCCAGTCTTTTTTCAGGAGGGTATTGTTCATTTTCCAAGTATTTGATTTCTTTTCCCTAGTTTTTCTGTTATTGATTTCTAGCTTCATTGCCTTGTGGTCTGAGAAGATGCTTTGTAATATTTCGATGTTTTGGATTCTGCAAAGATTTGTTTTATGCCCTAATATGTGGTCTATTCTAGAGAATGTTCCATGTGCGCTAGAAAAAAAAGTATATTTTGCAGCAGTTGGGTGGAGAGTTCTGTATAAGTCAATGAGGTCAAGTTGGTTGATTGTTGTAAGTAGGTCTTCCGTGTCTCTATTGAGCTTCTTACTGGATGTCCTGTCCTTCTCCGAAAGTGGTGTGTTGAAGTCTCCTACTATATATGTGGAGGTGTCTATCTCACTTTTCAATTCTGTTAAAATTTGATTTATGTATCTTGCAGCCCTGTCATTAGGTGCGTAAATATTTAGTATGGTTATGTCTTCCTGATCAATTGTCCCTTTTATCATTATATAGTGTCCTTCTTTATCCTTTGTGGCGGATTTAAGTCTAAAGTCTATTTTGTCAGAAATTAATATTGCTACTCCTCTTCTTTTTTGCTTATTGTTTGCTTGATATACTTTTTTCCATCCTTTGAGTTTTAGTTTGTTTGTGTCTCTAAGTCTAAGGTGTGTCTCTTGTAGGCAGCATATAGATGGATCGTGTTTTTTTATCCAGTCCGTGACTCTCTGTCTCTTTATTGGTGCATTTAGTCCATTTACATTCAGCGTAATTATAGATAAGTAAGTTTTTAGTGCTGTCATTTTGATGCCTTTTTATGTGTGTTGTTGGCCATTTCATTTTTCCACATGCTTTTTTGTGCTGAGACGTTTTTCTTAGTAGCTTGTGAGATCCTCATTTTCATAATGTTTAACTTTGTGTTTATTGAGTCGTTACGTTTTTCTTGGCTTTTTTCTTGAGTTATGGAATTGATATTCCTTTTTGTGGTTACCTTTTTATTTACCCCTATTTTTCTAAGTAAAACCCTAACTTGTATCCTTCTATTTCGCCTTGTATCACTCTCCATCTGGCAGTTCAATGCCTCCTATATTTAGTCCCTCTTTTTGATTATTTTGATCGTTTAGCTATTGATTTCCATGATTTCCTGTTGTATGTATTATTTTGTTTATTTATTTATTTTTTAGAATTAGTCTTAATTTGTTTGTTTTTGTGCTTTCCCTGTTTGAGTTGCGTTGATATCAGGACGTTCTGTTTTGTGTCCTTGTATTGTGCTGGTACCTGATATTATTGGTCATCAGGCCAAACAATCTCCTTTAGCATTTCTTGCAGTCTTGGTTTAGTTTTTGCAAATTCTCTAAACTTGTGTTTATCTGTAAATATCTTAATTTCTCCTTCATATTTCAGAGAGAGTTTTGCTGGATATATGATCCTTGGTTGGCAGTTTTTCTCGTTTAGTGCTCTGTATATGTCGTCCCATTCCCTTCTTGCCTGCATGGTTTCTGCTGAGTAGTCTGAACTTATTCTTATTGATTCTCCCTTGAAGGAAACCTTTCTTTTCTCCCTGGCTGCTTTTAAAATTTTCTGTTTGTCTTTGGTTTTGGCAAGTTTGATGATGATATGTCTTGGTGTTTTTCTTTTTGGATCAATCTTAAATGGGGTTCGATGAGCATCTTGGATAGATATCCTTTCTTCTTTCATGATGTCAGGGAAGTTTTGTGTCAGGAGTTCTTCAACTATTTTCTCTGTGTTTTCTGTCCCCCCTCCCTGTTCTGGGACTCCAATCACTCGCAAGTTATCCTTCTTGATAGAGTCCCACATGATTCTTAGGGTTTCTTCATTTTTTTTAATTCTTTTATCTGATTTTTTTCCAGCTATGTTGGTATTGTTTCCCTGGTCCTCCAGAAGTCCCAGTCTACATTCTAATTGCTCGAGTCTGCTCCTCTGACTTTCTATTGCGTTGTCAAATTCTGTAATTTTATTGTTAATCTTTTGGATTTCTACATGCTGTCTCTCTATGGATTCTTGCAACTTGTTAATTTTTCCACTATGTTCTTGAATAATCTTTTTGAGTTCTTCAACAGTTTTATCAGTGTGTTCCTTGGCTTTTTCTGCAGTTATCCTAATTTCATTCGTGATATCTTTAAGCATTTTGTAAATTAGTTTTTTATATTCTGTATCTGATAATTCCAGGATTGTATCTTCATTTGGGAAAGATTTTGATTCTTTTGTTTGGGGGGTTGGAGAAGCTGTCATGGTCTGTTTCTTTATGTGGTTTGATATGGACTGCTGTCTCCGAGCCATCACTGGGAAACTAGATTTTCCCAGTAGTCAGCTAAAAAAAAATGCAGTCAGATCCCTATCTGAATTCTCTCTCTGGCTCCGGGTATTCGGATGTTAATGGGGTCGCCTGGGGAGGGTGGGGGAGGGATCTGAGAGCTAGGAGTGTAGCACCACAGAATATAGAGCTGAACACCACGTTCACGCTCCGCCCCCGTTTGCCAAAATCCGGGCTGGACGGGTCCCTGGCTAGGACACTGCTTTCCTTGCTCGAAAACCAGTCCCTTCCTCCTGGGGACTTCCTCCGGTGCGCGGCACCGCTCGTGGGCACTGGGTGGGCGTTTCCCGCACGAACGGGTGGGCCCGCCCCCAGGGTCTATTCAGGCGATTATAATTAGATCCCGCGGTCACGCCCCGCCTGTGCGCGCGCCCAAATCCCAGCGGGGTGACTTCCGGGTTGAGACGCTGCTTTCCCTGTTCGGGAACCAGTCACTTCCTCCCCGGGACTTCTCCTTCCGGAGCGCCACACCTCTCGCGCGAACTGGGTTGCGTCACCTGCACGGCCAGGTGGGCCCGCCCCCTGGGTCAATTCAGGGCAATAAAAATGGACTCCGTGCTCACGCCCCGCTCGTGCGCGCGCCCAAGCCCCAGCAGGACGGAACCCCGTCTGGGACGCTAGTTTCTGCGCTTCGGGACCAATCAGTTCCTCCGCACGGCCAGGTGGGCCCGCCCCCTGGGTCAATTCAGGGCAATAAAAATGGACTCCGCGCTCACGGCCCGCTCGTGCGCGCGCCCAAGCCCCAGCAGGGCGGCACTTTGTCTGGGATGCTACTTTCTGCGCTTTGGGACCAATCAGTTCCTCCCGGGGACTTCTCCTTCCAGTGTGCCGCACCTCTCGCGCAAACTGGGAGGGCGTCACTCGCACGACCAGGTGTTCCCGCCCTCTGGGTCAATTCAGGGTAATAAAAATGGACCCCGCGCTCATGCCCCGCCCGCGCGCGCGCGCGCGTGCCCAGATCGCAGCGGAATGGCTCCCCGTCTGGGATGCTGCTTTCCCTGTTTTGAGACCAGACACCTCCGGGGATTTCTCCCTCTGGTGTGCCGTGCCACACGCGCGGACTGGGTGCGCGTCCTCCCGCACGAACGCGTGGGCCCCGCCCTGGGGTCACTCCAGGGAAACACAGCTGACCCCCCCCCCGCGCGCGCCCCGTCGGCTTCTCGCCTAACTCCCGGCGGACAGCAGGGCACCCCAGCTGGGACGCTGTTCTCCCCCCTCTCAGATCAGTCACTGCCTCCCGGGTGTTTCTCCCTCCGGCTGCGCCCCTACGCCGCCCGCGCCAACCTGCTAGGCTTCCTCCCGGGATGGGTTCGGGGGGGAAGGGGTGGGCCCCCTTTCTGTGCCGTCTGCCCCCCTGGGCTCTGCCCCAGATCGAGCTCCGAAGGTCACCTGCCTGGTGCGCTGGCTCCTAGTTCTGAAAACAGTCGCTGTCTGCCCGTATTTGTTCGTCCTCCGTCTCTAAGTCTGTGCTTGTTGTTCAGAGTTCATAGATTGTTATGTATGTGATCGATTCCCTTGTTTTTCCGAGTCTTTGTTGCAAGAGGGATCCGCGGGAGCGTCCACCTAGTCCGCCATCTTGGCCCCCTCCTCCCCAAAGCTTAATTTGAAGCGTCTCTTCATCCCTCTGTTTTTTCTTTTGTTGAAAATCACTGTTGTGTGTCTTTAAAGGTGTGTTTGTTGTGATAAGGTATCTACTGCTTGTTGTTAGTAGCCTCTGAGTTGATTCTGACTCACGGTGACCCGTGTGTGCAGAGCAGAACTGCTCCATGGAATTGTGTGGCTGTGACTTTTCAGGAGCAGATTGCCAGGCCTTTCTTCTGAGGCGCCTCTGATTGGGTCCAAACTGTCAACTTTCAGGTTATTAGCCAAGCACTTAACCATGTATACTACCCAGGGACTCCTGGTAAAATATCTATAATATAAAATTGAATTTTTAAGTGTGCAATTCAGGGATATTAATTATATTCACCATGTTGTGCGGCCATCACCACCGTCTATTTCCAAAACTTTCTCATCCCCCCAGCAGAAACTTGGTATCCATTAAGGGTTAACCCTCCCTTTCCTCCTCCTTCGTCTCCTGGTAACCACTGATCTACTTTAGTCTCGTTTGTTGTTGTTGTTAGATGGCATCAAGTTGGCTCTGACTCATACATACCACAGACTGAAACAGCGCCGGGTCCTGTGCCATCCTCACAGTCATTGTCATGTTTGAGCCCATTGTGGCAGCCCCTGTGTCAGTCCATCTCATTGAAGGTCTTCCTCTTTTTCACTGATCCTGAGGAAAGCAGATTACCCTCGGGGATGTGGGTGAGCCTTATCCAATCAGTTGGAGGCCTTAAGAGCAAAAACAGATTTCTGAGAGGAGAAGGAATTCTGTCTCAAAACTGTAAGTAGAAATCCTGCTGCAGTTTTTAGCCTGTCACCTGACCTACGTAGTTTGTACTTGCTGGTCCTGGCTGTGCAGTGGTTAAGCTCTTGGCTGCTAACTGAAAGGTCTTCGGTTCAAACCCACCAGCCGCTTTGTGGGAGAAAGATGTGACAGTCTGCTTCTGTAAAGATTACAGCCTTAGAAACACTATGGGGCAGCTCTACTCTGTCCTGTAGGGTCTCTGTGTGTTGGAATTGACTCCATGACAATGGATTTGGTTTTTTTTAGTCCCAACAATTGCACAAGCCAGTTCCTTAAAATAAATTTATTTCTATCTATGTATCTCCTATGGCTCTGTTTCTCTGGAGAACCTTGACTAATAAAGCTCCCGAAACCACTATGTTGAGCAAAAGAAATTAGACACAAAAGAGTATTATAGGCTGTGGGGCTCCTTGTGTACAAAGTTCAGGCACAGACAAAACTGATTTACGGTTGTTGCCTCTGGGGATGGGGGTGGGACTTGGATTGCCTGGGGAGGGGCAGGAGGGAGTTTGCGTTAAGAAAATGTTCTCTGTCTTGATGGGGGTTTGAGTTACACAGGTGCGTGCATTTGTCAAAGCTCAGTGAATGGACACTTAAGATTTGTGCCTCTTGTATGTAAATTTACCTCAAAAGAAAAAAACTATAAATACTGAACTCATGTTAGTGGTACGCATGTTGACGTGTTTAGAAGGAATGTTACCAATGTCTGCAGTTTTACTTGAAAGTACACGAAGAATAAGATGGGGTGATAGGCTGAGTACTGGAACTCCCAAGACATCCACATCCGAACCCCAGAACCCATAAGCCTGCCATCTGACACGGTAAGGGGACTTAGCAGATGTGATTAAATTGGAAACCTTGGATGGGGAGATTATTCCTGATTACCCAGGTGGGTCCAATGTAATCAGTCACAAAGGTCCTTAGAGAGGAAGGTAGGAGGGTCACTGAAGGAGAAAGATGTGTCAATGGACGCAGATGTCAGCGTGATGGGGACACCAGCCGAGCTATGTGGGTGGCCTCTAGAAGCTGGAAAAGGCAAGGAAACGGATTCTCCCCTGGAGCTTCCAGAAGGAACACAGCCTGCCGACACCTTGGTTTTAGCTCAGTGAAACCCATTTTGGACTTCTGCTCTTCCTACAGGACTGTCAAATGCTACATTTATGTTGCTTTAAGCCACTACCTTTTTGGTATTAGGGAACAAAGATAGATGACGGATTGCTGAATCGATAGATATGGGTGGAGACCTGATAAAGTCCAGAAAAATGTCAGTGGTGGACTTTGGGCAGGTGGTGTGTGGGTGCTCACTGGTAAGCTCTTTAAACGTTTCCATATATTTGAAAAATTTTGATAGTAAAATATTAGGGGAAACAACTCAGCCTGGCGCATAATAAGCCTGCCTGGTGTGAGCCATCATCCTCGTTCTGGTTTCATCATCCTTGTTATTACTACGAGGGCCTTACCCCACTATCCACAAAGTAGAGAGGAGGTGCGGGAAGGGAAGACCAGGGGGTGGGAGGGGTTAAGGGGCAGAAATAACAAAAATGTATTCAGACCTGCCCTTCAATAGGGGAAAAAAAAATAAGCAAACTGTGCTACTTCCATACAACTGAGTATTAGTCAGTAATAAGAGGAAATGAGCTATCAGGCTATGAAAAGCCAGGGAGGCACCGTAAATGCACACTGCTGGGTGATAGAAGCCAGTCTGAAAAGGCTGCATACTGTATCATTCCAACTAGATGACATTCCGGAAAAGGCAAACTGTAGAGACAGTGAATAGATCAGTGCTCGCCTGGGCTCTAGGGGGAGGGTAGAGGGGCGAATGGGTGGAGCGCAGGCATTTTTAGGGCAAGGAAACCCTTCTTCTGCATGATACTGCAACGGTGGACATGTGACCTATGCATTTGTCAAACCCTCTTAATGTGAGCTATGCACTTGACTTTATAACAACATATCCATATTGGCTCATCCCTTGCAACGAATGTATCACAGGAGTGCAAGATGTTAGTGACGGGAGAGACTGTGCTGGGGGAGAGGAGATATATGATGCAGGGTTTGGGCTGCTTTTGTGTGGCCTTTCTTGCCATGGTCTTGTAATTCCTACCCAGGTGGTTGGGTGAGACTGTGTGATAGGGAAATTGTGGCCCACCAAAGGGTCTGGTCAGTTTTGCCATTGCTCCGGGTTGAAATGAGCCACCCTAGAGGCAGAAGAGAGAGGATCCACCATGACCAAGGAAGAAGAGCCAGCGCGTCCTTTGGACCCAGGGTCCCTGCACTGAGAAGCTCCTGGAACCAGGAGAATGAGAAAGCCAGCTAGCTGTAACCTTGAAGGCAGCAAGAAGTGGCAGCAGAGACCTGGAAGCAGAGACCCAGCAGCAGAAGATGGCGTGGTAGGCTTCCTGGCCCACAGAGAGAGAAAGCTAAATGCCTCTGGGCGGAGGCCAAGGGCCTGGGAGAGGTGTGCCTGCGAGCACGGCTGGGAGGAGGCTGTCCTGATGAGAGAACCGTGTCCTGAGTGTTCCTGAGCCGAATTGGAACGTCTTACTTCCCTAATAAACCCCATAATCGTGAGTATTGTCTGTGCGTTCCGTGTGGCCACTGCAATGAATTATCAAACCCAGCAGAGAGTAGAGGGTGCAGCGGGAGGGACAGCTGGTGTCAGAATTGGTAAAGATGGTGGCGGAGGGAGGAGGCATGTCTGACCTCAGCCTCACGGGCATCAGCCTTGGGCTGTTGACCTTGATTCTCCTTCCCCTTTGTGAAGTTAGAGGAGGTCAGACACTGCCCCCACGTTGACTTTACAAACGGGAGCTCTATCCTTTCTGCACAATTTTTCTGTAAACCTAAACTCCTCTGAAAAAATAAAATCTATTAAAAAAAAAAAAAAAAAAGCAGTGAGACCGTTGTGACATATTTGGTTAGTTGCTTTCATTTAAAAAAAACCTAAAAGAGAAAGAACTCGCCTGAAGCAGTGGGACCTATAGCTCAGGACCTATAACTCGGGACCTATAAAGGTGACTGATCCCACCCAGGGCTTCTGGACTTCGGCCATTTGCAGCTACAGGCCGGGAAGACACAGCGCCCCCCTGTGCTGCTGCTTCGGAAATGTCTGCTCTTCGTTAGAAGAGTGTGTTTTAGTTAAATTCATCTGGAAAACATATTATTAGGATAATGAGGTTTTAATGATTTGAAATTTTGCTGGAGTGATACACAAGAGCGTTTCAGTTTTATTGTGTGCAGCTGGGTTTTGTTTTCATTTTTTTCTGCTTGGGTCCCCGTCGCAAGAACGTGCTTCTACAATGACTATTTAGTTTCTCTGTCTTAAAGCCCTGCTTTTACACTGCTTTTAATTTTCTTGATTAGAAGATCCATTGGGGTGAAAAAAAAAGTACCTTTTTTTTTTTTTTTTTTTGCTGGTGAACACTTCATTGGCTTGATCAAAGCCGGAGCGTGAGCATCGTGACTGGAGGGGACTTGTGTTTGTTGAGGTTTACAGCAGTACTCTGTTGTCAGCTATTGCTATAAAGTGGAAACAACCCGGATGTCCCTGGACTGCTGAATAAAAGACCAGAAAACCAAACTCGTTGCTGTTGAGTTGATCCCAACTCATAGCGACCCTGCGGGACAGAGTAGAACTGCCCCATACAGTTTCCAAGGAGCGGCTGGTGGATTCAAACTACTGACCTTTTGGTTAGCAACCGTAGCACTTAACCACTATCCCACCAAGGTTTCCGGACCAGAAGACGAAATGGGGCACGTCCATACAACGGACTATTACTCGGCCATAAAAGGGAGCAGGGAGTTGTGATTCATGCTACAACATGGAAGAACCTTGAAAACATTACACCAAGTGAAAGAAAAGGAACTCTGGTGGTGCAGTGGTTAAAGCACTCAGCTGCTAACTGAAGGGTTGATGGCTCTAACCCATCAGCCGCTCCTCGGGAGAAAGATGTGGGCAGCCTGCTTCCCTGAAGATCACAGCCTCGGAAGCCCCGTAGGTTTTAATGGGTTTTGACAAAGGCATCAAGTCTCATTCTGGTTTCATCATCGTTGTTACTACTACCAATGCCTCGCTCCACTATCCACAAAGTAGGGAAGAGGTGCAGGAAGGGAACACCAGGGGGAGGGAGGGGTAAAGGGACAGAAATAATAAAAATGTATTGAGGCCTGCCCTTCAGTAGGTGAATGGATAAGCAAACTGTGCTACTTCCATACAACTATTACTGAGTAATAAAAAGAAATGAGCTATCAAGCTACAAATAGCCAGGGAGGCACCTTAAATGCGCACTGCTGGGTGATAGAAGCCCGTCTGCAAAGACTCCATACTGTCTGATTCCAACTAGATGACATTCCGGGAAAGGCAAAGTATAGAGATAGTGAACAGATCAGTGGTTGCCTGGGGTCCTAGTACTCTGTCCTATAGGGTCTATAGTTCTGCTCTGTCCTGTAGGGTCGCTGTAAGTTGGAATCAGCTCCATGGCAACTGGTTTGGTTTGGCTACTCTGGCATGACCTCATTAATATAACTAAGGAAAACCCCTATTTCCGAACAGGGTCATATTTACAGGTACAGGGGCTAGGGTTTCAATACGTATTCTGGGGACACAATTCAACCCATAACAGGATGTTTAGCTTGGGGATGGGGGATGAGGGTGGAGGAGTCGGGGGTGGTCCATGGACAGACGTGGGGTTGCCTGGTTTTCTTTCTTCCTCTGACACATGTCACAGGCTTGCGTTGCCCTGGCAGTGGGTTTGTGCTGTACACAGATTGTCTTTCTTGATCACTACTGCCATACTTTCGACTGTGTGGATCATCGCAAACTATGGATAACATTGCGAAGAATGGGAATTCCAGAACACTTAACTGTGCTCGTGTGGAACCTGTATGTAGACCAAGAGGCATTTTTTAGAACAGAACAAGGGGACACTGCGTGGTTTAAAGTCAGGAAAGGTGTGTGTCAGAGTTGTATCCTTTCACCATACCTATTCAATCTGTATGCTGAGCAAATAATCCGAGAAGCTGGACCCTATGAAGAACAGGGCATCAGGAATGGAGAAGACTCATTAACAACCTGCGATATGCAGATGACACAATCTTGCCTGCTGAAAGTGAAGAGGACTTGAAGCACTTACTGATGAAGATCAAAGACCACAGCCTTCAGTATGGATTGCACCTCAACATAAAGAAAACAAAAATCCTCACAACTGGACCAATGAGCAACATCGTGATAAATGGAGAAAAGATTGAAGCTGTCAAGGATTTCATTTTACTTGGATCCACAATCAACAGCCATGGCAGCAGCAGTCAAGAAATCAAAAGACGCATTGCACTGGGCAAATCCGCTGCAAAGGACCTCTTTAAAGTGCTGAAAAGCAAAGATGCGACCTTGAGGGCTAAGGTGCACCTGACCCAAGCCATGGTGTTTTCAGTCGCCTCATATGCATGTGAAAGCTGGACAATGAATAAGGAAGACTGAAGAAGAATTGGGAACTTTGAATTATGGTGTTGGCGGAGAATATTGAATATACTATGAACTGCCAGAAGAACGAACAAATCTGTCTTGGAAGAAGTACAACCAATATGCTCCTTAGAAGCAAGGATGGTGAGAGTTCATCTTACGTACTTTGGACATGTTATCAGGAGGGATCAGTCCCTGGAGAAGGACATCATGCTTGGTAAAGTAGAGGGTCAGTGAAGAAGAGGAGGACCCTCAATGAGATGGATGGACACCGTGGCTGCAACAATGGGCTCAAACATAGCCGAGCTGAGAGAATGGTACAGGACTGGGCAGTGTTTTTTTCTTTCGTACCTAGGGTTGCTATGAGTTGTAACCAACTCGATGGCACCTAACAACAACAACAACAACAACAACAACAACAACAACAACAAAACAACCATACTTTTGGGAGTTAAGCTCTTGACTACTAGCCAAAAGATTAGTGGTTGGAACCCACCCAGAGGTGCCTTAGAAGACAGACCTGGTGATCTGCTTCTGAAAGGTCACAGGCTTGAAAACCTTATGGAGCACAATTCTACCCTGCACACATGGGGTTGGCATGAGTCAGAATCCATGGCAAGAAGTAACAAGAACACCAAGTGTACTTTTGCAGCAGATATGACATTATCCTCATTGGGGAAACAAGACTGGGGAGTCCCCAGAAACTAAGTGCCCAGTTTTGTGTCACCTTGTGCCCTTTAGATGGAGGCTTAGATCAGATTCAGACAGGGCCAACACTCTGTCAGGAACCTCTTAACTTTTTTCACCTCGACCCACAGTAAGGAGTGTATTTTACATAGAACCCTGGTTCAAACATACATTTACCCATATCCGTAAGTGTGGATGACTTAAAAGTTTCATGAAATAATGTCTTACTGTAAGGGAACTTGGCTGACATTTTCTACCTATTCTGTTTCATTAAAAAGTGTTGGTCACAGCTTACTAAACTGGTTTTATGACCCATTGGGTCAAGATGATGGTTTGAAAACTTTGTTGAGTGATATAAGGGGGAGTCAGTGGATGTTAAGGGATCTAAATATTTTTTATTTGCAGTAAATACATACCCATTGCCATCGAGTTGATTCTGACTCATAACCACCGTGTAGGATAGAGTGGAGCTGCCCCATAGGGTTCTAAGACTGTATATCTTACAGAAGCAGATTGCCACATCTTTCTCCCATGGAGCGGCTGGTGGGTTCCAACTGTGGACATTTTCATTGGCAGCCGAGCACTTAACCACTGCGCCACCAAGGCTCCTGGTAAAGGTATATGTAACAAAATATATGACATTTCAACAATCTTCACGTGTATAGTTGAGCGACATTCATTACTGTCATTATGTTGTTCAACCATTGTTCTTATCTGTTCCCAAATTTTTCCATCACCCTTAACAGGAGTTTAGCGCCCCCTAAGCACTGAATCTTCCATTTTCTCTCCCTCCCACCCACTGGTGACCACTGCTAATAATGTATGATCTCTACACACTTGCCTGTTCTATGTAGTTCATATCAGTGGGATCATACAATATTTGTCCTTTTGTGCCTGTCGTAACTTCACTCAGCATAGTGTGTTCAGGGTTCATCCACATTGCGTCCTGTATCAGGACTTCATTTCTCTTTAACGCTGAGTGATATTCCATGGTATGGACAGACCACGTTTTGTTTATCCATTCGTCTGCTGATGGACACTTGGGTTGTTTCCACCTTTTGGCGATTGTGACTATTACTGGAGTGAATAGCGGTGTACACGCATCTTTTTGACTCTCTGCTTTCAAGTCCGCTGGGCATATACCTAGCAGTGGAATTGCTGGGTGATACGGTAGTTTAACTTTTTGAGGAACCACCAAACCGTTTTCCACAGCGGCTGTGCTCTAAGTACTTTTCATGGATATTATTTTGGGCCTTGTGTCTAATGCTGGTAACTGGGTCTCGCCTCTCATTTGTGCCTTCACTTGTTCATTGATCATTTGGTCACCAGGTGTCCAGTCATTCATTCAAGGAGTATTTATTGAGTTCCCCCTGAGACCAGGCACCAAGGTGGGGGCTGGGGACCCAGTGCAGTGGCCCTGCCCTAGATGCTGGCTGTGCCCTAGATGCCGGCCCTGCCCTAGATGTTGGACCTACCCTAGATGCTGTACCTGCCATAGGTGCTGGACTTACCCTAGATGTTAGACCTACCCTAGGTGTGGGACCTACCCTAGATGCTGGACCTACCCTAGATGCGGGACCTGCCATAGGTGCTGGACATACTCTCCATGCTGGACCTGCCCTAGATGCTGGACCTACCCTAGATGTTAGACCTACCCTCGGTGTGGGACCTACCCTAGATGCTGAACCTACCCTAGATGCTGGACCTACCCTAGATGTTGGACCTACCCTAGATGTGGGACCTGCCCTAGATGCTGGACCTAATCTAGACGTGGGACCTACCCTAGATGCTGGACTTACCTAGATGCTGGCCCTGCCCTAGATGCTGGACCTGCCCTGGATGCTGGACCTGCTCTGGATGCTGGCCCTGCCCTCATTGCCTTCCTTCACTCTTGCCTCACACCTGCTGTCCAATGTTTCTTCCCCACTGAATGGTCTTGGCACCCTTCTTGAAATTCAATTGACTATCAAAGTGTAGGTTTACTTCCAGACTCTCAGTTCTATTCCATTGATCGATGTGTCTATCCTGATGCCAGTAGTCCACTATTTCAATCACTTTAGTAAGTTTTTGTATAAACAAAAATACAGAAAAAGTTTTTGTATAACTTTACTACACAACTTTATAGTAAGTTTTGAAATCAGGAAGAATGAGTCCTCTGACTTGATTCTTCTTTTTCAAGATCGTTTTGGCTCTTCGGGGTCCCTCACAATTCCGTATGAATTGCTTCTCCATTTCTGCAGAAAAACAACATTGGGACTTTGAGAGGCATTGCATTGAATCTGCCTGTCAATTTGGGGAGTGTTAGCATCTTAGCAATACTGTATTCAGTCTTCCAGTGCATGCTCACGGAGTGCCTTTCCGTTTATTTAGGTCTTTTTTAATGTTTGGCAGCAGTGCTTGGCAGTTTTCAGCATACTTGTCTTGCGCCCCCTTGGTTGAATTTATTCCCAAGTATTTTATTCTTTGAGTGCTGGTGCCACTGTGATTGTTTCTCGTGCCCAGGATATACTGAGTGTGGCCCTTGTCACACACCAATGGGCAGCTCCATCTTCCCTGCACTCAGGGCTTCTCTTGGTCGCCCACTCACCTGGTTCTTGCCCTGTTTCCTCCCCAGGCAGTCAGGAGCATTCTGTTGTAGAACAGGCAGCTCCCAGTGCATCAACCCCCCCCCGCCCCGGTCCCCCTGTGATCAGTCATGAGGCTGGTGACCCCCTATCAGGGGACCTGGCGCCTCACCCTCATCAATGGGCGTCACTGCCTGAGGAGCTAACAATCAGTGGGTCGAGAGGCTGGGGGGACGTGCCTCTGGCTGGGTCTTGGCTGATGCTAGGGGGCCTGGCTGCAGTGGGTACAGATCCCGAGGTGGGCAGGAAGCCGGCTCTCAAGTGGCCACCTGGAAGGTCTGGTTGATGCTGGGGCCTGAGGAGACTGCACATCTCGTCCTTACGAAGCCCTGCCTGGATCCACCTGACTGGAAGGAGCGTCGTGGGTACTCAGAGGTGGATTGCACAGAGGTGGCCTGTGTGCTAAGCACTAGGTCCTTGCAGAATCACAGCTGAGGGGGACATCTCTGGGGGTGTCCTTACCAGCTGATTTGCTGCATGGCTTTGGGCTGAGTGGAGAGAGAGGCGGGGCAGGGGGCCTGGAGGCAGGAGGCCATGTCTGGTGACTGCAGTCACAGGGTCCTTATCAGTCCCAGGAGGGGAGAGCAGGAGCCTAGTCTAGTCACAGGGTGGTTCTGAGGATTACAGGAAGTCATGCACTAAATGGTTTCAAGGGCCCCAGCGGCGACTGTGGTGGGAGTGGTGGGTTGTCTTCCTTTTCCAACCCCGCTGACCTTTATGGCACACTTGCTCTGAGCCAGGGATCACCCTCAGTGCCCTACGCATGTGCGTCATCACCCTCGCAGCAGCCCCGTGCTTTAGTACTGGGGTGATGGGGAAAGTCCAGAGAAGAGGTATTTTGCTCTTGGCCCCTCAGCCTCTGAGCTGTATTCACTGCCTTGTCACCCTGTGCAGGACACTGTCACCTTCAGCCTCAGTTTCCTCATCTGTACAGTGGGCGGGGGGAGGCCTGCCCTGCTTTCGTGAAGGACCATTGGGAGGATCTGCTTGGGACAGTTCCCAGGAAGCACAGTGTAAGAGCAGGAAAGTGTTCAAGCCTGTTGCCGCTGGGTCAAGCCTTCTCAGAGTCCTATAGTGTCGAGTCTGACTCGTAGCCCTAGAGGGTCAAGTCCCACTCATAATCCTATGGGGTTGCTATGAGCAGGGTCACTATGAGGAAATACTCAGGTGGGGCAAATGGTTAATGCTCTTGCCTGGTAACCAAAAGGTTAGAGGTTTGAGTCCACCCAGAGGTACCTTGGAAGAAAGGCCTGACAACCTACTTCCAAAAGACCAGCCATTGGAAACCCTGTGGTTTGTTTGTTTTTGGTTATATGTCCAAAATGACTCCCTCGGTAGTGCAAATGGTTAACGTGCTTGAAAGGTTGGAGGTTCGAGTCCACCCAGAGGTGCCTCGGGAGGAAGGCCTGGTGATCTACTTCTGAAAAAGTAACGATTGAAAACCCTGTGGAGCACAGTTCTACTCTGACACACATGAGGTGGCCACGACAGCACTTTTTGGTTTCGGAGTTGTTGACAGGGTTCTAGACACACGGAGCAGAAGCTTTCCCAGAGGGGCAGTGTCTTGGTCACCTAGTGCTGCTGTAACAGGAACACCACAGGTAGGTGGCTTTAGCAAAGAGAAATTTATTCTCTCACAGCCTGGGAGGCCAGAAGTCTGAATTCAGGGTGCTAGCTCCAGGGGAGACACTCTCTCTCTGTCAGCTCTGGAGGAAGGTCCTTGTCGTCAGTTTTCCCTGGTGGAGGAGCTTCTCAGGGCAGTGACCCCAGGCCCCCATGTCTCTCTGCTTGCGTCTTCCCTTTATATCTCAAAAGAGTTTGGGTTAAGACGCAACCATGTCTTGTAGATTGAGTACTGCCTTATTATAACTGCCTCTAATCCCACCTCATCAACATCACAGAGGCAGGATTTACAACGCAGGGAAATCACGTCAGATGACAAAATGGTGGATAATCAGACAATACGGGGAATCGTGGCCTAGCCAGGTGGACAGATGCCTTTGAGGACATGATTCAATCCCTGACAGGCAGAGAGTAGTAGCAGGAAACGTAGCAGTTTAATTTCCAGAAATGCTCTTAGGAGAGAGAAGACTAACGCAAACCTCTGTGCAGAGTAAGACTAAAGGTTCTCGTCACGCAAATCCTTGCCTTTCTTATTCTCTCATCGAAGCGGTCCCAGGCACTCCTTATCTGGGGAGCGATAAGGATCCCTTTGGTGATACTTTAAAAGCTTATGGAATCAGAGGCCAGAGAAGGCCTGTCTTTGCTTGGTTGTTGCTTGAGGCCTTGAGATTTTTCTCGTTCACCATCTTAACTTCAGGGTCTGGCCCAGTGGCTGGAACGCCCTAGGCATCCAGTTAATCTTTGTTAAGAGTGGTAACTGCCACCTTTGATTTGTCGATTTGTCATTTGTGGTCAGACACTGTGTCTCCTCAGTCTTCACACCCACTCTGCTAGTTTCCTGCGTGCTGGGTTTTTTTTTTTTTTTTTTGTAGCAAAGCACGGTGAACCCTGTGAGAGCCACACTCGGTGAACCCTGTGAGAGCCACACTCGGTGAACCCTGTGAGAGCCACACTCGGTGAACCCTGTGAGAGCCGCACTTGGTGAACCCTGTGAGAGCTGCACTCAGCAGGCTGCTTCGTTCTTCCAGGTTTGGCAAGTTTTCTGCCTTTGACAGGGTGCTTGGTGGCAACGAGCCTTACCACTTTTCTATCACTTGTTTTAGTGGGAAATATTTGTGTTTTCCTTCTCTGATAGGATTCCACCTTATATGGGTTTTGGCTTTCGCAGGGTTTACTGTACCACACAGACATAAGACATGGACATACAGACACAACACACACACACACGTGCAGACACACACACACACTGCACGCAGACACACACAACACAATACAGCTGAGCCGAGCCCAGCCCGGCCCCGCACAGCACAACACAACACAGCACAAACCGGGGGCCCTGAAATAACAGAAATTTATCCCCTCAGAGTTCTAGGGGTGGAAAGTCTGAAATCAAGGTGTTGGCAGGGCCGCACTCTCCTGAAGCCTCTAGGGGAAGACCCTTCCTCGCCTTTTCCAGCATCTGGTGGCCCCAGGCGTTCCTTGGCTGTGGCTGCACCTCTCCATCTCCGCCTCCGTCCTCATGTGGCCTCCTTGTCCCTGTGTGCATCTCTGATAAGGTCGCTGGGTTTGGGACCACCTGATTAATTCAAGATGACCCAATCTCGTGATCCGTAACGAATCACATCCACAAAGACAAGACCCTTTTTCCAAATAAGGTCACAGTTTCCAGGGCTTAGGATGTGGACGTGTCTTTTTGAGGGTCACCGTTCGACCTGCTAGCCCAGCCCTCTGGGGTGGTGCTTCGGCTTCAGTGTGCGTGTATGGAATGGGCACTTGATGACCCCATGACTGCATGGCTGTGGGAGCTGGCTGCACCAGGCTTCCTGGGCCGAGGCTTGGGCTCCATGTGGTGCTGCCTCCCAAGTAAAAGGAAATGGAAATTGAGCCTCATTTAACAGACCAGGAAACTGAGGCCCAGAGAATGGAGGGGAGCCGGGTGTCTTGGTGAGTGCTTTTACACCGAAGATGTGAACCCGTGGAAGACTTAAGTGAGCAGCCATCTATGTTGGGGGTCCCCAGGTGGTGCAGATGGTTAAGCACTCGGCTGCTAACCAACAGGTTGGAGGTTGGAGTCCGTCCAGAGGTGCCTTGGAAGGAAAGCCTGGCGATCTACTTCTGAAAACCCCACGGAGCACAGTTTTACTCTGCCACACATGGGGTTGCTGTGAATTGGAGCCGACTTGATAGCAACTGGTTAAGTCTATGTCGAGGTCAAACGAACAGTCCCAACCATGCATGTGACAGGGAGTCAGCAAGGAAAGGAGCCTCTCCTCCCGGCTTTCCTCACTTCAGGCTGTGAGCAGACAAGGCTCGAAGGCCCATTTCGCAAGTTTAGCTGCAGCCTGGTTAAACTGAGGTGTTAGGCACATGTTTTAACGCATAAGACACCCACAGCACAGAGCCCATTCCTGGGCCGGTTAGACTTCTCCAGTGATAAGCGACCTCTGAGGGAGCATCCCCATTGGTGCGGTAGCCCCCGCAAATTAGTTTTTATTTTGCTCGGGTTTGGAGGGATCCAGTTTGAAGCACTGTTTCTGAGCCCGTTGGAAGGGCTGCAGCAGCCCTGGAGATTCGAGCTGGAAATCAAACTCGAATTGGCACTTCATTCCCATTAAGGGCTGGAGGCCTCTGCCCCGGAGCAGGGCTTTTGGGGCACAGCCATCTGGAACGCTGGCCAGTGGTGTTATTGCTAAAGAATTAGGGCCCCAGACTCACTGCCTCTGCTTGGCTGTGCAGGGGACTGTATTTCGGGTGCTCCCACGTCCGAGCCCCTGGGAGCTGTGAGTTCTCGTTTCCCACGCACTTTGACATTGTGGGTTTGGACTCCCCTGCCCCTTGGCAGCTGTGGGACACAGTCTTGGGGGGGTTGCTCAGTTTGACTTAGTTCTGCCTGTGGTGGGATTCACCCTCGTTCTTTACCCTCCTTTTCAGAACAGCGGTGTTTCCTGGCCTGCCCCTTGGTGGCCTGCTGTCTTTGCTCTTCCGGACACACAGCTGTGCCTTTAACCCCAGATTCTTTTCTTGGTTTCTCAGTCATCATCTGGGCCAGAAAGCCCCCAAGTCAACTCCGACTCCTAGTGACCCTGTAGGATAGAGTAGAACTACCCCATAGCAAGGCTCTAATCTAAGAAGCCGACCTCCACTTCTTTCCACAGAGCGGCTGATAGGTTCAAACTGCTGACCTTTTGTTCAGCAGCCGAGCGTTTAAACACTGCACCACGAGGGCTCCTTTCATCTACAGCAGAGGTCAGCAAACTGGTTCTGCAAAGGGCTAGATGGTGAATATTTTAGGCTTTGAGGGCCATACGGTCTCTGCAGCAATTATTCAACCTGCCAGTGTAACGTGTGAAAGCAGCCAGAGACGAGGCGTAAACGAATGGACGTGGCTCTTTTCCAATAAAGCTTTATTTACAAAACTAGGTGGTGGGATGGATCTTGCCCACGGGCTGGAGTTTGCTCTATGTCATTGATTTGAGGTATGTTTTCAGTCCTCTTTCAGCCTTCTTAAACTTATACACTATTGTTAAAAAAATTCCGACTATGCCCAGTAATTCCACTCCAAAGTATACACCCAAAAGACTTGAAAGCAGGGACTCAGATGCATGTAAATTCGTGTTCATTCCAGCATTGTTCCCAATAGCCAAAAGGTAGAACAGCCCAAGTATCCTCACCAGCTGAATGGTGTTGTCGTTAAGGGCTGTCAAGGTGGCTGTGACTCATAGTGACCGTATGCACAACAGAACAGACACTGCCTGGTCCTGTGCCGTCCTTACAATCATTGTTATGCTTGAGCTCATTGTTGCAGCCAATGTGTCATTGAGGGTCTTCCTCTTTTCTGCTGACCCTATACTTTGCCAAGCATGATGTCCTTCTCCAGGGACTGATCCTTCCTGACAACATGTCCAAAGTATGTAAGACACAGTCTCGCCATGCTTGCTTTTAAGGAGCATTCTGGTTGTACTTCTTCCAAGACAGAGTTGTTCATTCTTTTGGCAGTCCATGGTGTATTCAATATTTTTTGCCAACACCGCGAGTCAAAGGCGTCAATTCTTCTTTGGTCTTCCTTATTCATTGTCCAGCTTTCACATGCATGTGATGTGATTGAAAATACCATGGCTTGGGTCAGGCGCACCTTAGTCTTCAGGGTGACATCTTTGCTCTTCAGCACTTTAAAGAGGTCCTTTGTAGCAGATTTACCCGATGCAATGTGTCGTTTGGTTTCTTGACTGCTGCTTCCATGGCTGTTGATTGTGGATCCAAGTAAAATGAAATCCTTGACAACTTCAATCTTTTTTCCGTTTATCATGATGTTGCTCATTGGTCCAGTTGTGAGGATTTTTGTTTTCTTTATGTTGAGGTGCAATCCATACTGAAGGCTGTGGTCTTTGATCTTCATTAGTAAGTGGTTCGAGTCCTCTTCACTTTCAGCAAGCAAGGTTGTGTCATCTGCATAACGCAGGCTGTTAGTGAGTCTTCCTCCAATCCTGATGCCCCGTTCTTCCTCGTATAGTCCCGCTTCTCGGATTATTTGCTCAGCACATGTCTGTCAGTTTGTCGTACTGTGGTGGCTTGCATGTTGCTGTGATGCTGGAAATTATGCCACCGGTGTTCAGATACCAGCAGGGTCACCCATGGAGGACAGGTTTCAGCTGAGCTTCCAGACTAAGACAGACTAGGAAGAAGGACCCGGCAGTCTACTTCTGAAAAGCATTAGCCAGTGAAAACCAGCTGAATGGATCAGCAAAATGTGGTGCAGTGAAACCACGAGCGTCGGAACTCGACGGATCTGCCTTGTTTTTCTGGGTCTCGCAAGCTTTCCACCTTTGACCGGGTACAGTCTTACCACTTCCCTGTCGCTCCCTCTTAGTGGAAAATACTTGAATTTTCCCTCCTCTGACAGGTTTCTGTCTTACACCGGTGCTGGCTTTCGAAGGTTTTACTGTATATCCACACAATGGAGTGTTATTTAGCCACGAGGACAAATGAAGTCCTGGTACTTGCTTCAACATGGATGAACTTTGAAAACACCGTGCTGAGTGAAATAAGTCAGACACAAAAGGTCAAATATTATATGATTCCACTTATATGAAATACCTAGAATAGACAATTGCATAGAGACAAAATTTATTAATCGTGAGCAGGGGCTGCAGGGAGGTGGAACGGGGGTTATTGCTGAAGGGGCGCGGAGTTTCCCTTTGGGGTGATGAAAACCTTTGGAAATAGTAGTGATGGTTACTCAGTGTGGTGAATGTGATGAACGTCACTGAATTGTATGCTTAAAAATGCTTCAAATGGCAATTTTTTTGTTTTTTATGTGTGTATATGTATGTGTTTACATACGTACATACGTACATATATATACACGTATGTATGTGTGTATACATACGTGTACATATATAAATATAGCTATCGTTGTTAGTTGCTGCCACGTCTGCTTCAACTCCTGGCGACCCCATGTGTGTAGAGTAGAACTGCTCCATAGGGTTTTCAAGGCTGTGAGCTTTTGGGAGCAGATCTCCAGGCCTTTCTTCTGAGGTGCCTCTGGGTGGGTTCAAATGGCCAACCTTTCAGCTAGTAGTCAAGTGATTAACTGTTTAAAATAAAATTAAAAAATCCCAACAACGCCAATCCCCCAAACTAAGTTCTAAACCCTTTAAAATTCCCTGTCGTGAAGAATAGCAGGGTTGTTGTTGTTGTCAGGTGCCATTGAGTTGGTTCCGCCTCAAAGCGACCCCGTGTACAACAGAACGAAACACTGCCTGGTCCTGCACCATCCTCACAATCATTGTTATGCTTGAGCCCATTGTTGCAGCCACTGTGTCAGTCCATCTTGTCGAGGGTCTTCCTTTTTTTCGCTGACCCTCTGCTTTACCAAACATGATGTCCTTCTCCGGGACTGGTCCCTCCTGATAACGTGTCCAAAGTCCTTGAGAAGAAGTCATTGCTGGGGGTAGCAATGCCATTTAGAGAGGAAGGGCCCAGTCACTTGTCTGTCACCTCCTGTGACCTTGAGTGGGCTCAGCCCTGTCCCTTCTCTGCACAGTGGGGGTAATAGTCCTACCCCCTCATGTGTCTCGCAGGACTGTTTTAAGAATTACACGTGATACACTGGAGAACATGCCCAGCCAACCATCAAGTATCATGTGAGTGTTGGCATGTTTGTTGCTGGGGCCACAAATTGGGGGGGAAACTTGGGCAGAGAAGCAAACACTGAACCCATGTCTGGGGCCAGGCTGGGTGTGCATTTCCACCTGTGCCTCACCCACCTTTTCAGGTGCTAGCTGTCTGGCTTTTGTTGTCTAATCCGTATAATAAAGTCCCCGGCGGGCCTGTGGCTTCTCCCTGGCTGCTGCTGGCTTGGGAACACCGTCCATGCTGAGTAACAGCCAGGGGGTAGGGGAGAAGCATAGATCTTCAGTGACAGTTTATCAAGGCAGCAATAAAAAAAAAATCCTGCCACCAGTTAGTGGGCAAGGTCTTGTCTGACAGGTGCTATGTAATCAAAGTCATGTGCTTCCTGGCTGCAAATTGCCTGCTGGCGGATATATATAATTCTTATGAAGTGAGAGGAAGGGCCCCAAAGATCTGCTACATCACTCAGTCTGTTTATAGGCACCGGGGGAGATTAACAACCAAGTGGAGAATGTTCCGCTGGCTAAGCCTCAGCCTTATATAAACCGCGACTCCGTCACCGGGTATTTGTCTGGCGTCTAAGCCCTGTGCGCCCAGCCTGGGCTTGTGCCAGGTAAATAATTCTTGTGTCTTACTGGAGAGATGAGTGGCTGTTAGTACCCGAGTGCGCAAGTCTGGTTAATATCCAACTTAGCAACAAGAGGAAAAGAGAGATAAAAACTTGCTCCCCATCCCCTCTTGAAGGAGCCCTGGTGGGGTTGGCAGTGGGAACCACCCAGTGGCTCCGTGGAAGAAAGAGCTGTCATCTGTCCCCATAAAGATTACAGCCTAGAAACCCTATAGGGCGGTTCTGTTCTGTCACATGGGGCTGCTGTGCGTTGAAATTGACTCGATGGCACCTCATAACAACAACGACCCCCTCTTGATGGAAGGAGCACTTTCTGTAGTTGGCTTATGGGAACCGGTAGAGAATATTGTTCAACCATCCAAGAAGGCACCAAGAAAGGAAATTGAGTCAAAGTCTTCGTCTGGTCTTTGCTCCGCCATGTCCCAGTGGCTCTCCAGGCAGTGCGGCTGTGAATGAAATCTGAACGTTGTAGGTGAAAGACAAGTTAAAATAATTAAATTGGAAGTACTGTATAAAAGTTGAACATTGTCCAACTTGCTTGCTTTGGGCATGTCATCAGGAGGGATCAAGCTAGAGAAGGGTGTCGTGTTTGGTGAAGTAGGGGGCCAGCGAGGGCCAGGGAGACCCTTTCTGAGATGGATTGGCACAGTGGCCAAAAGTGATTGACTCAAACCTGCCAGCGATTGTGAGGATGACGCAGGATTTCGCTTCCGTTGTGGGTAGGGTCGCCATGAGTTGGGGTGGACTGTATGGCAGCTCACAACAACCACATATGAAAGTTGCTCAGTTTCAGTAACATCGATGGTGAATACACAGTTGCTGGATACACCGGAGAGAAATTGGAAGACTTTCATCCCCTTTTCCTCACCTGATTCTGAGAATGCTGAAAAAAAAATGTTGAAAAACATATTTTGCATTTCTGACACCCCCCCGAAGATATTAAAATATTATGCGTTTAATGAAATACTGTTAATGATTGAAAATAAGTTTAAACCAGGAGTTGGCAAATGTTTTCTGTAAAGGGCCAAAGAGTAAATATTTTAGGCTTTGCAAGCCGGTCTCTAGAAACTACTCAACTCTGCTGTTGTAGTGTGAAAACAATAAAAAATTATGCATAAATAAATAGTTGTGACTGTGTTCCAATAAAACTTTATTTACAAAAACAAATGGTGGGCTGGATTTGGCCCACTGGCTGCAGTTTGCTGGTTCACACCAACAATTAAAAAAGAACATTTGTTTGACATGTTATAGTTTCTAGAATGTTCTCAGAGAGACGTCCATTTAAAGTGTTCTGTTGATTGCTACCCATGTCTTTTAAAGTGACTCCCTGCATGAGTAATAGAGTGGAGGATGGGCACTTTGGGTGAGAACGGGGCATAGTGTCCTGTGTGTTGGGCACTGATGCTGATAGTTTCCCTTATTCTCATATCTGTGGTGCTTTGCTTAACCTGGCAAAAATGTGAGGTTTGGAAGCTCGTAGCTCCATTTGTAAAGAGCCCTGATAACTCAGTGCTTAAGTGCTTGACTGCTAACCAATAGGTCAGGGATTCGAACCCACCAGCAGCTCTGAGGGAGAAAGATGTGGCAGCCTGCTTCTGTAAAGATTACAGCCTTAGAAACCCTATGGGGCAGTTCTGCTATGTCTCACAGGGTTCCTATGAGTTGGAATTGACTCAGCGGCAACAGGTTTGGAGTTTTTTTTCGAGCTCTATTTGTGGGAAAATTAAACACACTTAAAAGTAAATTAAATTAGGAGATTTGTGATCATTAGTTAAGTCAATTATTTTTTTTTAAAATGTAATGGACCGAGCATGATAGAGTACACAGTGGCATGCTCAATAAATATTTGTTAGAATGAACGATAATTTTATGAGCCAGTCACGTCATACGTAATGTGATTATTTTGTTCTAAAACTAATGAAGTGACTGTAAAGGAATAAAGCCTGCTAAAAATAATCCATGTGCCTGTAAAAATTCACAACAGGAGAAGAGGCTTCTGCTGGATTTCAGCCAAAAGCAGTGCCTGTCTCCCGCCAGCTGTCCGACGGTGGTGCTTGTGACCTCGGTCCAGGCTGTTCTGTAGCCCTTAGGCCCAGAAGCTTGGACTTGTCATACTATGAGCTGACATGTTTTGAGAGTGGGACAGCCTTAACCAAGCTCAGGAGACCAATGGGTAAAACAGAGTGCCCACTTTAAAAAAAAAAAAAAATTTTTGTTGTTGTTGTTGTTGTTGAGAATACATCCACGCCTTACTTACCAATAAGGTTGGGTTCCAAAGACCAGGTCATTCTATGAAAATTGGCATTATGCAAAAACGGAGGATGACCACATCAGATCACAAAATGGAAGATGACTACATCATTAAACAACCACCAAACCACTGAGAATCATGGCTCAGTCAAGTTGGCACATAGGTTTAACCATCATAACCAGTGTTACTCTAACCTCGCACCTCAGTGTTCATTACTGTCATACGTTATTTATGGCAAAATAGTCTATAGTAGATTTTTGGCTATTCTCATAAATTCAACATGTTGGATAATGAGATAGCTGATAAGTGAGGAGTGGGCATATACACAGCAGAACATACACCAGTTCAACAATTTCTACATTTATAATCCAGTGACATTGATTACATTCTTTAAGTTGTACAGCCATTCTCACCCTCTGTCTTGGTCATCTAGCGCTGCTATAACAGAAGTACGACAAGTGGATGGCTTTTACAAAGAGAAGTTTATTCTCTCGTAGTCCAGTAGGCTAGAAATCCGAATTCAGACCCCAACTCCAGGGGAAGGCTTTCTCTTCTGTCGGCTCTAGAGGAAGGTCCTTGTCATCAGCCTTCCCTTGGTCTGGGAGCATCTCAGCACAGGAACCTCAGGTCCAAAGAACATGCTCTGCTCCCAGCACTGCTTTTTGGTGGTATGAGGTTCCCATGTCTCTCTGCTTGCCTCTCTCTTCTACGTCTCAAAAGAGATTGGCTTAAGACACTATCTAATCTTGTAGACGTCGTCAGTGTAATTGCCACCAATCCATCTTATTGCATCATAGTGATAGGATTTACAACACATAGGGAAATCCCATCAGAAGATAAAATGCTAGACGATCATACAGTCATACAAGGAAATCATGACCTAGTCAAGTTGACAGATATTTTTGGGGGACACAATTCAGTCCATGACACCCTCTTTTTCTGAATTTTTCCTTCTCTATTAGTATAAATTCACTACCCCCTAAGTTTCCTGTCTGGTCTTTCAAGTTGCTATTGTCAATTTGATCCCATATGGTTTTTTAAAAGAGCACAAAACTCAAGACAGAAATTATCTTACTAGATAAGCTAAACTACCGTTAAGAAGAGTTTCGGAGATATTTTTGGTTTAAGATACAAAGATCACCTCAGGGCAATAGTTTCAGTGGTTCGTCCAGCCTCCATGGCTCCAGAAAGTCTGGATTCCATAAGAATCTTAAATTCTCTTCTACATATTCCTCCTTTTGATCAGGATTCTTCTATAGAATTTTTGTTCAAAACGTTAAGTAATCGTAGCTGGGAACCAACCAGTTCTTCTGGTCTCATGGCAAAGGAGGCAGATGTTCGTGGAGGTGATTAGCCACACATTCCATTTTCCAGAGTACCCACTTTGTGGTTTACGATGAGCAATGTGCCTGGTGTGAGGCTGGGTCGTGTGTCTCAGCCCTTGGCACCTGTGAGGACTGTGGGGGGCAAGCAAGCCCCAGAAGACTGCTTGGGAAGGTGAGAGGATGGAGTGACTGAAGAGAGGGTGAGGCTTGGATCCCGACCTTATAGGCTCAAGACTCTAGGAAGCACTGCAGGGTTTCAAGCAGAGGAACAATGGGGTCAGAGCTACGTCTTACAGGGGTCATGCTCGTGGCATGGGGGGAATTGGGTTAGAGATGGGCCGATGGTGGTGTCGTAGTTGTCTAGTGCAGAAATGCCACAAGTGGATGGCTTTAACAAACAAATTTGTTTTCTCACAATTTAGGAAGCTAGAAGTTGAAATCCAGGGTGCTGGCTCTAGGAGAAGGCTCTCACTCTCTCTGTTGACTCTGGGGGTAGGCCCTTGTGTCTTTTCAGCTTCTGTCCCCTTGCTCCTTGGAGATCTCATGTGGCGTGAATCTATCTTCCCCCACCTGTGTTTCCTTGTTTCTGTGCCTGATTTACCTTTTTACATCTCAGAAGTGATTGGCTTAAGACACATCCTACACTAACTTGGTCTCATTAACATAGCAAAGAAAACCTTATACCCAAATGGGATTACACCCACGGGTACAGTGGTTAGGATTCCAACAGGTGTTTTGGGTAACACAATTCAATCCATAACAGGTGGGAACGTGGGACTATGACAGGTGCTTTGCTAGGAGCCTGGGCTTGTGGAGAGGCATCTTGGCTGAGAACCACCTGACTTGGCTTCTTTGTCCTGCTTGGCCACCTACCTGGGGTGTAACCTGGGCAAAGGACATATCCTCCTTGAGCCTCACTTCCCCCTCCTCCCACCCCCGAGTCCATTGGAAAAAATGAAATCACTGACTTTTCTGAGCTCTTGAAAGTAATAAATGAGATAATACACAAAAAGTGCTTAGTGAGCACAGTACCCGGCACTTTGAAAGTACCTGAAGCCCACTGGTTATTATTGTCATTATTATCCTTACTGTCTTCAGGAAAAATGGAGAAAAAGCAAAGGTGTCACTTTGATGACTAAGGTGTCCCTGACTGAAGCCATGGTCTTTTCAATCAACTCATATGCATGCGAAAGCTGGACAATGAAAGAATTGGTGCATTCAAAGCGTGGTGTTGGTGAAGACTATTGAATATCCCATGGACTGCCAGAAGAACGAACAAATCCATCTTGGAAGAAGTACAGCCAGAATGCTCCTTAGCAGCCAGAATGGCAAGATTTCATCTCACGTACTTTGGACATGTTATCAGGAGGGACCAGTCCCTGGAGAAGGACATCATGCTTGGTAGAGGGAGGGTCATCGAAAAAGAGGAAGACCCTCAGCAGATGGATTGACACAGTGGCTGCAACAATGGGCTCAAACATGGCTACTGTTGTGAGATCGGTGCGGGACTGGGCAACGTTCCATTCTGTTGTACCGAAGGTTGCTGTGAATTGGAACCGACTCGAGGGCACCTAATAATAATTTTCATAGAAGAGGAAGTGATGGGGGATGAATTGTAAACACATAGTTGATTGTATTTTATCCGGATTCTGCACATTCAAAGCTTTGTTATGAAGATGGTTCTTGGTTTGAAAGGAGAAGGGGGATTGGTCCGCCCCTTTTCATTTGAAAAGAGCTGTGAAGCTTGTGTTTGCACGGCGCCCACCACTTACAGATGGAAAAGTCCTTTTAGCTTTACTTCAGCGTTATCCTTTCATTCTGCACGGTTTTGCAGCCACAGAGTAAACAGCGATTTTTCTGACATATACCCTTTTAGGATAAATGCCACTCACTGTGCCAGTCTTGGGAAATTTAATGAGCTGGTGTAGTATCCCAGTTTGTCCTGAGAGGAAGAGAGAAGAGATGTGATACCCAGTGTCACAAAACGTGGGCGTCGGACATAGATTCTGGTATCACGTTCTTGGTGTCGATTGTATTAAGACAAAAAGATGTGGTACACCCTTTCCTGTAAGGAGTCTCACTTAGCTTGTTTGACAGGTAGAGAAGATGTGTTATGAAACACATGCAAAGATTGCTGTCACTCGTTTTTAAATAGGACTTGTCATTCTCCTTGCGGTACGCTTGCTTAGCATAATGGAGGGGTGGCTGTGAGGCACCCAGGTCGCGTTTCCTTCCGCAGGGACGTGTTTTCTGCTTGTCGTCCAAGGAAACGGCCTTGCTTGTGCTCTGAGAAAGTAGAAAGGACACGCAGAAATGTAAGGTGGTGTCGTGGATTGAACTGTGTCCCCCCAAAACTTGTGTCCGTTTGGCTAGGCCATGATTCCCAGCATTGTGTGATTGTCCGCCATTTTGTCATCTCATGTGATTTTCCTGTGTGTTGTAAATTCTGTCTCTGTGATGTTAATGAGGTGGGATCAGAGGCAGTTATGTTAATGAGGCAGGAGTCCATCTGTAAGATTGGGTTGTATCTTGAATCAATCTCTTTTGAGATACAAAAGAGAGAAGTGAGCATAGAGATAGGGGGACCTCATGTCACCGAGAGTGAAGAACCAGGAGGGGAGTACATTCTTTGGACCTGAGGTCCCTGCACTGAGAAGCTCCTAGACCGGGGGAAGATTGATGCAAGGACCTTCCCCCAGAGCCGACAGAGAGAGAAAGCCTTGCTCTGGAGCTGGTGCCCTGAATTTGGACTTCTAGCCTCCCAAACTATGAGGGAATAAATTTCTTTTTGTTAAAGCCATCCACTTGTGGTATTTCTGTTACAGCATAGATGACTAAGACAGGTGGCTTCTTGCACAAGAATTTAGTGGCTGATTGTTGTGGGGGCAGCTTTGGTCACAATACCTGGGGCAAGAGGAACTGTTTTCACAGGGAACTTTTAAAGGCGTGACCAGGAGAAACCTGGGCTGAGCTGCTAGTTAATGAAACCAGTGGTGAGAGAAGTAGTTGAAGCTGGGAGCTTTGGGGATCCTGGAGTTTGGTGTTTGGGTCTGGTTGTGAGGAAATGACAGTTTAGCACAAGTTATACTCCATGGAAGGTTCTCTGGGCCGTACAAATGGTTAACATACTTGGCTGCTAATCAAAAGGTTGGTGGTTCGAGTTTACACAGAGGCACCTTGTAAGACAGGCCTGGTGATTCTGCCTCCAAAAAATCAGTTACTGAAAACCCCACAGAGGGCAGTTCTACTCGGACGCACATGGGGTCACCATGAGTCAGAATCAACTCCCCAGCAACTGGTTTGGTATTTTTTTTCAGGGCGGGGAGCAGTTCTTCAAAGAAAGGAAACATATATTTAAATGTTGTGTTATGTATTATTATTAAAGAGCCCTGATGGCACGCAGTGGTTAAGTTTAGCTGCAAACTGAAAAGTCGGCAGGAGAAAGACGTGGCAGTCTGCTTCCATAAAGATTACAGCCTTGGAAACCCTACGGGGCAGTTCTACTCTGCCCCGTAGGGTTACTACGAGTCCAAATGGACTTGACAGCAGTGGGTTTGGGTTGGTTATATTATTATTATATATTTTTTTGTAATAATAAAATTAAAAAAAGAGAAACAGAAGAGGGTGGGAAGAGATGTAGAGCGGCCAGAAGGGGGCGCTAGATACAGCTCTTTCCTTCTTAGGTTGTTCGTTTGACAGGTATTTGTGTCAATGGGTTGCTGGGCACTGGGGGGCAGAGGTGGATTTGACATGCCCTGCCCTGAGAGGGTGGGAGACGAGGGACAGACAGGGATGGCACTGTGTTAGTCGGGGTGGGAGGAGGCTTTGGGGAGGGCAGTGAGGCTCAGGCTACTGCCCGTGGGTGTGTGTGGACGTTAGTCTCTGAGTGCTGCTGTAAGGCAGACAGCACAAGTGAGTGGCCTTATAGAACAGACGCTTGCTGTCTCACAGCTCAGGAGGCTATAGGTCCAAGCCAGGGTCTTGGAGGGCTTGATTGCTTCCTTGTTGGCAGCCCCAGGCTTTACCAACACCACCCCCCGCCCTTCTGTGTCTGCACGTCTGTACCTAACCTGCTTTTCTGATAACTCAAAAATGATTAGGTTTAGGACACACCCTATTTGGGTGTGATCTAATTAACATAACAAAGAAAGCCCTATTTCCAAATAGGATCACATCCACAGGTATAAAAACCAAAAAACCAAACCCATCACCATCGTGTCGATTCCGACTCATAACGATCTACAGGACAGAGTAGAACTGCCCCATAGGGTTTCCAAGGAGCGCCTGGTGGGTTTGAACTGCCAACCTCTTGGTTAGCAGCCATAGCTCTTAACCAGGATTCCAAACACATATTTAAGGGGACATAGCTTAATTCGTAACAGTTGGGGTGTGTCATGGATTGAATTATGTCCCCCCAAAATGTGTGTATCCATTTGGTTGGGCCATGATTCCTTGTGTTGTGTGGTTTTCCTCCATTTCGTGATTGTGATTTTATGTTAAAGAGGATTAGGGTGGGATCATAACACCCTTACTAAGGTCATATCCCTGATCCAATGTAAAGGGAGTTTCCCTGGGGCATGGTCTGCACCACATTTTATCTTACAAGAGATAAAAGGAAAGGGAAGCAAGCAGAGAGAGGGGGTCTTCATACCACCAAGAAAGAAACACTGGGAGCAGAGTGTGTCCTTTGGACCTGGGGTTCCTGCATGGAGAAGCTCCTAGTCCAGGGGAAGATTGATGACAAGGACATTCTTCCAGAGACTACAGAGAAAGCCTTCGCCTGGAGCTGATGCTCTGAATTTGAACTTGTAGCCTACTAGACTGTGAGAGAATAAACTTGTTTGTTGAAGCCATCCACTTGTGGTATTTCTCTTAGAGCAGCACTAGATGACTAAGACAGGGTGGGAGGAGGCTTTGTGGAGGATGCTGAGGCCCAGGTCCAGCGTCCTCTTCACAGCTAGACTTTTGTTCATTCGCTCATCCGTGGCCTGCTCAGTGCTGGGGAGACCTACCCAGAAAGGGCATGGTGCCTGCCCATGGGAATCCAGCAGTCAAGTACAGCAGCCCCTCGTATAGATGAGTTGGAAGGTGGCTTCCTCAATGTCATATGACAAGCTGTCCTTGACCAAGCCAGCTCCAGGTCCCAGATTCCTCTCTGGCTCCACGTTCTGTATCAATTCCCAGCCCTTCTTCTCCTTCCTGGTCTCAGGCTGGGGTGTCCAGTGGACCAGTGCTGGTTTCCCAGTGGCCTGGTGCCATCTTTGGTAAGACAGGGCCTGGGAGGGTTTCCTTCTAGGTTTGTGTGGTTGGATGGGCATTCTTGTGTCTGCTGTCATGGATTGAATTGAGTTCCCCCCAAATATGTGTCAACTTGGCTAGGTCATGATTCCCAGTATTGTATGATTGTCCGCCATACTGTCATCTGAAGTGATTTCCCTGTGTGTTGTAAATCCTACCTCTACGATGTTGATGAGATGGGATTAGTGGCAGTTACGTAAACTCAATCTACAAGATTAACCTCCAGTTTAAGGCAATCTCTTTTGATAGATGAAAGAGAGAAGTGAACAGAGAGACAGGGAGACCTCATACCACCAAGAAACAAGAGCCAGGAGAATAGCATGTCCTTTGGACATGGGGTCCCTGTGCTGAGAAGCTCCTTGACCAGGGAAGATTGATGACAAGGACCTTCCTCCAGAGCTGACAGAGAAACCCTTCCCCTGAAGCGGACATCCTGCATTTGGACTCGTAGCCTCCTAGACTATGAGAGAATAAACTTCTGTTTGTTGAAGCCTTCCACTTGTGGTATTTCTGTTACAGCAGCACTAGGTAGCTAAGACACCTGCCATGGGAGAGCAGAGGGCTGGTATTGGGGAGATGTGGGGATTGGAGAATGGAATACTTCTCTTTGTAGAGCCACCTGGCTTTCATGGGGATGGGATCTTACCTGTGATCCTGGCCACATTGGCAAAGCTTCCTTCCCACCAAAACCACAGCTCTGGGTGTGGAGCTAGACCTTTGTTATTGCTAGGTTCACGTTGTGCCAGCACATGACCTTCTAACTTCTGTAACAACTTTATAAGCAGTGTTTATGTGGGAGTGCGTCATTTCTCCACGCCGTGGTTTTCCTTTGGCCCCTTTTACCCCCGACTTGTTTTAGGAGAGGACCATGTGATGCATGACGTGGGACAGGCTGTGCCCAGATGGAGGAAGTGTGGAAGGGCACAAGGAAGCCAAATTAGAAAGCATAGGAAGTGTTTGTGGAATTGAATTTGTTGGACGGTCCTGCTGAGTTTCCTGGAGACTGGGGTGAGCATGAAAGAGCAGTCGAAAGCTATGGAGGAATCCCTGGGCGGTGCATGCGTGTTAACTGAAAGGTTGGCAGTTCAAGTACATCCAGAGATGCCTCAGAAGAAAGGCCTGGCAATCTACTTCTGAAAAATCAGGCATTGAAAATTCTACGGAGCACACATGGGGCTGCGTGAGTTGGAGTTGACTCCCTGACAACGCTGAGGACTGGGCCACCCGAGGGGGTGTACAGGCATGAATGAGGAGGGTGGGGCCGCAGCCGGAGGGCTGGGAGAGGCCCTGGCTTTGAGATGTGCTGGCTAGGAAACGTTACCCCAGCTATCCCGGGAGCAGGCGCTCAGAGCTGGAGGGGCCTCGGCCAGCTGTGCTTCTCGTTGGCTGTCATGGATTTGATTCGCTCTAAGAGCTGACTGGGGAACAGGCTGGCTCTCGGGAGAAGGGAGAGTGGCATTTACTGGGCTTTTACCGCCGGGGCGCTGGGAGAGGCCCTGGGCTCTGCCATCTCAGGTCTTTCTCAGAGCTGGTGCGCGTTGATCCTGGCTTTTCCAGAGTGCCCACGAGGAGGGGCCTCTGAGAAACCTGTCTGAAGCCTCATCCTAACTGAGTCTCTGGAACCTGGGGTCGTTCTCCCTGTTTGGGCTCCAGGTACGCACGGACTAATTTTGGTGTTTTGTGGGAAACCCTTGCCCATCTGCTTTCTCTCCAGAAAGCACGCGTTTGGCTTCTGAAGGTGAAGTGGTGGCACACCAACGAGTTGAGGACGGGTCTGTACCTCGCACTACACGCTGCTCCTGGTGGGTGATGCTGTGGGCTGCGCTCACGTGGGGGCTCTTCAGAAGGAGAAGGCTCTCTTGGGAAGATTGTGTTTCATTACCCCCCCTCCTTTTTTTTTTTTAAAGGAAGCACATATCTTGTTGATCTTTCTTAAAAACTGCTAAAAAGAAATAAAAACAGTGACACAGCAAACATTTATTGAGTGCCTACTGTATGCCAGGCTGGTGGCAATGGGGAGATAGCAAAGCCACTATCCAAGTTAGCCTCCTCCAGAAATGTTTTGCGCTTCAACTTGATGCTTTGTTTTTTAGAACTTAGTATTTTTATGATCCTCAGTAAAAGACCCGAGACTGACTCAAAAAGAAGAGGGAGTGTCAAAGTGCCTCATTCCTGTCAGCCCCTTAGAGCCCAGACAAGAACATCTTAGTAGAAGAGTGGGATTCCTACTTGTCTGTCTTTGCAGTAGGTTACAGGGAACCTGATGTAACCTGAGCTGCCAGCAAGAGATGGTTAACTGACATTCCCTTTACCCACTGCAAATTCCGACTCATAGCGACCCTAGAGGACAGAGCAGAGGTACTTCCAAGGCTGTAATGTTTACAGAAGCAGACTGCTCCATCTTCCTCCCCGAGCAGTGCCTGGTGGATTTGAACTGCTGACTTTTAGTTAGCAGCTGAGTGCTTAAATACTGCTTTGAGTGCTTAACCACTGTGCCATTAGGGCTTTAGTTAGTTAGGTGCCCTCAAGTCAATTCCAGCTTACAGAGACCCTGTGCACAACAGAACAAAACAGTGCCTGGCCCTGGGCCATCCTCCCAGTCGTTATGCTTGAGCCCACTGCTGCAGCCACTGTGTCAATCCATCTGGTTGAGGGTCTCCCTTTTTTTTTTTTTTTCTGACTCTCTACCAAGCATGATGTCCTTCTCCAGAGACTGGTCTTTAGGCTTTAAGGAAAAAAAAAAAAAAATTCTGTCTAGTTGATTCCAACTCATAGTGACCCTATAGGGCAGAGTGGAACTGCCCCAGAGTTTCCAAGGAATGCTGGTGGATTCGAACTGCTGACCTTTTGATTAGCAGCCGAATGCTTGTCTAGTTAATTTCTTGCTAACGTGGTGCTCCTGGCACCCCCTCCATCCTCTGACATTATCTTCATAGCACAGTGTCAAGTTTTGCAATTACATATTTACATATTATATTAGCTTCCTAGCTGCTGTAGCAAAGTACCAAACTCGGTGGCTTAAAACAATAGAAGTGTGTTGACACAGTTCTGGAGGCTGGAAGTCTGAGTGCAGGGTGTCCACAGGGCCAAGCTCTCTCTGAAGGCTCTAGGGAAAGACCCTTCCTTGTCTCTCCCAGCTTCTGGGGGCCCCAGGCTATCTCAGCTACACAGATGTCTTCCCTCTGTGTTTCTGTCTCAGTGTCTCTTTTCAGATTGGATCAGGACCCACCCTACTCCAGTAAGGCTCACTTAACTGATAACATCTTCAAAGACTCTACTTATTTCCAAACCAGGTCACAGGTGGGGAGGGCTGGGGTTTAGGGCTTCCACTCGATCTTTTTGGAGGGCATAATTCAATCCATGTTGTTATTGCTGGTCACCATCAAGTTGGCGCTGACTCATGGCGACCCTATGTATCACAGAGTGAAACATGACTGGATTCTGCACTATCGTCATGGCCGTTGGCATGTTTGAGTCTATCGTTGCAGCTGTTTTGTGGTGCCTTCCAACCTAGGGGCTCATCTTGCAGCACTATAAACCCTTACCGGTTGCCATCGAGTCAATTCCGACTCATAGCGACCCTGTAGGACAGAGTAGACCTGCGCCTTAGGGTTTCCAGGGAGCGGCTGGTGGATATGAACTGTCGACCTTTTGGTTAGCAGCCAAGCGCTTAGCCATTGTGCCACCAGGGCCTCTCCAGCACTATAAAGAAAAAAATTTTTTTTTCTTTTTTCTTTATATCAGACGAATATTCTGTTGTGACTCTGAGGTTTTCATTGGCTAATTTTTGGAAACAGATTGCCAGGCCTTTCTTCCTAGTCTTAGTCTGGACGCTGCACTGAAACCTATCCACCGTGGGTGACCCTGCTGGTATTTGAAATACCAGTGGCAAAGCTTCCAGTGTCACAGCAACACACAAGCCACGGCAGCACGACAAACTGACAGATGAGTGCTGCGTTCAGTCCATAACGCGTACTTCTTGACTTTTCTCCCACTTTGATACAAGCGCCTTGAAGGCAGGGCCTTGTCTTGTTCGCCTCTGGACCCCAGCCTGGGTGGCACTGGGCACACAGGGGGTGCACAGCAAACATCTGGGTTGGGGTCCTGACGAGCACTGGTATGTGACCTGGGGCGAAAGCAAAGGCGTTAGGTCTAAGGTCTGCAGCCATTCTGTGCGTGACCTTGAGCAGTCTGGTGAGCTGCCACCATGGCATGGCCTCACCCACGAGGATCGTATGTAGTGGATGTGCAAAAGAGCCCAAACCCTTTGCTGTTGCATCGACTCCGCCTTATAGTGACCCTACAGGACAGAGCAGAGCTGCTCCGTAGGGTTTCCGAGGCTGCAGTCTTCATGGAAGCAGACTGCCGTATCTTTCTCCAGCGCAGCAGCTGCTGGGTTCACACCGCTGACCTTTTGGTTAGCAGCTGAGTGCTTAACCACTGCACCACCAGGGCTCCTCGTGGACGCGCAGTCCCTTGTAAATGGCGATTAATTCTAAAAAAGTGCGCTTAAGGGGCTGGACCTTGGGCATAGTCGTGGACTCCCCGGTGCCTGGCAGGTAAGTGACACTCAGTAAGTGCATAGTGAACCAATAAAATGCTGGATGCTGTTAGAGCGGTCCTTGGGTGGCACCTGCACTCAGCTACTAACCTAAAGGTTGGCGGTTCCAACCCACACAGCGGTGCCACGGAAGAAAGGCCTGGTGACCTGTTTCCATATAGATTACCAAAAAAACCCACTGCCTTTGAGTCGATTGTGACTTGTAGCAACCCTACAGGACAGAGTAGAACTGCCCCATAGAGTTTCCAAGGAGCGCCTGGCAGATTCAGACTGCCGACCTCTTGGTTAACAGTCATGGCACTTCACCGCTACACCACCAGGGCTTCCCCATAAAGATGACAGCCAGGAAAACCCTGTGGAGCAGTTCTGCTTTGTAACACATGGGGTCATCTTGAGTCAGAATCGGGCTTGGTTTGGCTCTTTCCGGTTCAGCCTCAGGGCCCCACATTCTTTTAGGGTTGTTTAAGCACGTGGAGGTTTTCCTTTTGAAAACCCTGCACCGTTTCCATTTGTGACCAACCCTCTGGAAGCATCCTGTTGTGTTTGTCCCCAAGGTGCAGGACGCTGGCCCCAGCATCTGCTTGACCGACGTGGTGGCTGCAGAGGTGCCTCTGCTCCTGGGACTGGGAAGACCCCTCTCACCCCGCTGTCCTTGTGGGGAGGCACCGGGCGCTGTGCGGCCCCCAGGCTCCCTCTGTGTGGACCGTGGTCCTGCCTTCTGGCATGACCCTGGGTTTGTACCCACCTAGTGGGAAGTGGGGAAACCCTGATGGTGTAGTGGTTAAGAGTTTGGCTGCTAACCAAGAGGTCAGCAGTTCGAATCCACCAGGTGCTCCTTGAAAACCCTTTGGAGCAGTTCTACTCTGTCGTACAGGGTCTCTATGAGAGCTGTTCTACTCTGTCCTCTAGGGTCGCTATGAGTCAGAATCAACTCAACGGCAACGGGTTTGTTTTTTTTAGCTGGGAGTGGAGTGTGGGGGGAAGTGGTGACTGGAAGGTGGGACCCCATGCTGCTGCTGCCCTGGATTGTCCTTCCTGCCTGAGCTGGGTGGGGCTCTGGGAGTAGGCCAGTGTGCCCCATGTCTGCCGCAAAGCCCCCTCCTCACACACCCTGTCAGTGGGAGGGCCAGTTTGGGCGCTGGTGGCTTTCGGGCTTGCTTGAACAAACCTGGGACTGGTGGGCTAATCCAGCAAGATGTCGACCTCAGGGAAGGATCCACTGGGAGCTTCTGTTGTTGTTGGGTGACGTCAAGTTGATTCCGACTCATAGCGACCCCGTGAGACAGAGTAGAACTGCCCCATGGGGTTTTCTTGGCTGTAATCTTTACGGGAGCAGGCTGCCAGGTCTTTTTCCCTCGGAGCCACAGAGTGGGTTTGAACTGCCAGCCTTTTGCTTAGCAGCCGAGTGCTTAACTGTGGTGCCACCAGGTCCCCTTACTGGGAGCCGGGTATTGGTAATAATTGTTATAAAAAACAACTAGTAGAGCTTCCTGGGTGTCAGACATTCTTACAGATTGAATTGTGTTCCTCCAAAAGATATGCTGAAGTCCTAACCCCTGTACCTGTGAAGATGGCCCTGTTTAGAAAGAGGGGGGTTCTTTTGTTATGTTAATGGGGCCGTATGGCAGTAGGGCAAACCCTAAACCTAATTCCTGTCTTATACAAAAAGGGAGCGCAGATAAGGTGAGACCCACACACAGAGGAAGAGACCATGCAAGGAACCGGCTACAAGCCAAAGAACGCCAAAGAGCGCTGGGACTACCCACAAGGAGGGACCCTCTCCCGGAGCCCATGTCCTGATCCCACTTTTAGCCTCCCAAACTGTGAGATGATACATTTCTGTTTTAAAAGCCATCCACTAGTGGTGTTTTTGTGACGGTGGTCCTGGCAAGCTAAGACAGGCTTTGTAAAAACTCATTTTATCCCCATGACAGCCCTGCCAGGATGGTACTGTTATTACCCCAGTTTTACAGATGAGGATGGATGGACAGACAGGTGGTCCCTCAGTCACACAGCAGTGGGGCGACTGGGCCTGGACCAAAAACCAGACATTGTCACCCAGTGGCCTAAAAAGGGGGAAAAGCTGTAGGCAAAGGTGGGCGTAGTTCTAATTCATGACACCTCTCCTCTTCTAGAACCTTCCATGGTCTCTTCAACCCAGTGATCACTGCAAGCTCATCTGCCAACCTCCTCTCAGCTTTTGCTGAGGCTTTCTGTTTCTGGTATTTGATTTCGGTTGTCCTGGAAACGGGGTGACAAGTGTTCGGCGTGTTAGCGTTTGCTTCTCCTGACACATCCTCAGCCAGGCAACGCAGTGGAGGGTGGAACCATGCCTGTGGTCACCGTCACATCCCATCCAAGCCTGGATGGAGAACAGACCCCTCCTAACTCACCCCCTTCTGGAGCCACGTCTCCTGGCCCAGACGCAGATCGGAGGCTCTAGGTCGTTCCATTTTCACCTGAACCAAGAGTGGCTTCTTGTTGTTAGGTGCCGTCGAGCCAGTTCTGACTCATAGCGACCCCATGTGACAGAGTAGAACTGCCGCATAGGGCTTCCTAGGCTATAACCTTTACAGGAGCTGATCGTCAGGTCTTTCTCCCGAGGAGCTGCAGGGTGGATTTGAACCACCAGCCTTTTGGTTAGCAGCTGAGCACTTAACTTTTACTCCACCAGGACTCCTTAAGAGAGTCTTAAGTTATCTCAAGGAACGGATGCCCCCTTCCTTCCGACTTCCTTTTTTTTTAAATACAGGTAGTCCCCGACTTACGACATATTTGAGTTATGACGAGCTGCACTTACGACTGCCTTTTTTTTTTTTTGTACATCTTATTGTGGGTAGCAAACCCTGGTGGTGTAGTGGTTAAGTGTTACGGCTGCTAACCAAAGGGTCAGCAGTTTGAATCTGCCAGGCGCTCCTTGGAAACTCTATGGGGCAGTTCTACTGTGTCGTATAGGGTCGCTGTGAGTCGGATTGACTCGACGGCACTGGGTTTGGCTTTGGTTTGGTTTTGTTAGTAACATGGACTACATACAGTTTTGCGGCACGTAAATCACTGATGTTATCATTCTCAGCTGTTCACTCACAGATGTTCAAAGACAAATAAAGATCAGATTTATAAAGATGCTGATAACAAAAGACGATAGTAATGAAAACAAACAAAAAGAGGTATTCAACTCACGTCAGAACAGACTTATGACAGAGCCCCATCGGAAGTCAGGGGCTGCCGGTATGCATATTTTAATGAGTTGAAAATATATGTAACACAAACACCATCTCAATTTCTACACTGTCACTCGGTGACGTGGATGACAGTATTCAGATTGCGTGACCGTTCTCGCTATCATTTTCCAAATCACTCACCGCCGTTAACATAACCTCAGTGCCCCCAAGCACCAATTCCCCCTTCCCCCTAGTAATCGCTGGTTTCTATATATTTGCTTATTATTGCATATAAGTGAGATTATATAGTACTTGTCCTTTTGTGACTGACGGATTTTGTTCAGCCTGATGTTTTCAAGATTCATTTATGTTGTGGCCTGCATCAGGGCTTCACTTCTCCTTATGGCTGAGTAGTATTCCATTAAGGAGCCCTGGTGGTGCAGTGGGTGTGCTCTCGGCTGCTAACTTAAAGGTCGAAAGTCGAATCCACCAGCTGCTCTTGGGAGAAAGATGTGGCCGTCTGCTTCCCTAAAGATTACAGCCTTGGAAACCCTGTGGGGCAGTTCTGCTCTGTCCTGTAGGGTCGCTGTGAGTCAGAATCGACTCACAGGGCAATGGGCTTTAGTACTGCACTGTGTCGGTACCATGTTTTGTGTATCCATTCATCCATTGATGGACATTGTGGTTGTTTCCACCCTTTGGGCGTTGTGAAAAGTGCTGCAGTGGACATCGGTGTATAAGTTGCTGTTTGCGTTCCTGCCTTCTCTTCTGGGTTTATAAGTAGCCTTCCTTCCTTCTGTGTGTGTGGTGGGTTTGCTTTCCTGGGCAGCTGCTTGTGTTGACCAGGAAGCCGTTGGTAGTGAAGCTAGAAATAATATTTTGTGGTTAGCATTGTTCTATCATGTAAAGACAGCCTGGTCCTCCGGTAGCCTGACCCTCTGTGGCCTCCTCAGTGTCCCCTAAAGGGGACTGTTCTTCAAATTGCAAGTCATGGTGGCAGCCCGGCCTGTGACTGTACGTGAACGTTCTGTGTGTCCTCCTCTGCCGAGTGCCGGCGGCCACACACGCGTCTTCGGAATAGCGTGGAGTGTTTCTAAAGCCCCTCCAGCCTGTTTCTAAAGCCCCTCCAGCCGCCACCCTCGTGACCAGTGAGTTGTCTGGTACTTTCTTCCTTCCCATTTTTAGCAGACGTCAACCCGAGGCCAGCCCTGCGTTCCTTTCTGCTTTTTATCAGCGGTGTTGTTTTCACACGGAAGGGGTCACGGGGTGGCTGTTCGGCTTTCTCAGGATGGTGGGGGCACATTGATGTTAGAACAGTGGGTGACCGAGCGTCCTTTGCTATCCTGCCTGCTGTGCCCCACATGGACTTGGGGTCCAGCTTTTGGAACAAAGTGTGTTGGGCCCCTTGATGGGTCATGTGTGTCTTGGGGCCAGAAGAATGGTGTGTTGGAACTTTCAGGGACACGTTCAATTAAGATTTTTTTGTGGGGGGAGGTATCAGATACGTTGGATTTCTCTTTTATGATCTTTGGGTTCCGTCTGGCCCTTTGAACTGGAGTGTTCTTGGCCGGGGCCTGGCTTTTCTGCAGTCACCACTGGGTAAGAGATTTGTTCTCTCTTTCTTTGGGGAACAGCAGACAGCAGAAGGAACTTTGCACTGGGCAGGCCTGGGGTGAGCCCAGCTCTGCCATTATTAGCTCTGATTTTGACGGTTGACATATCTCTCCATACAGCTCGATACAGTCCTGGGCACTGTTCCAGCCTCTCCCTGTGCTGTGCCCCATGCAGTCCTCATAACTTTATTTTAGAGTTGAGGACACTGGAGCCCAGAGAGGTCAAGTAACCTGCACAAGGTCACATAGCGAATGGGAACAGCAGCCTGGCTCCCCAGTTTGTGCTCTTAACCTCTGCTCCAAGGCTGTCTCCCAGAAGCTGCTGGAGATCCGGCAAGATGGTGGTTATTCACAGGCTCTCTGGTTCCTAGTGCCAGGAAGCCCCCCACCAACGCACCTTCCCTTCCTTGGTGGAGTAAAGAACGCACACGTTGACGGGGCGGGGGGTTCTGCCTGGTGTACCCTTAAAGAAAGGACTCCTGTGTGCAGGTTGGCCAATGAACGAATTGCAAACCCTCCCCTCAAGGAGCTTCCAGGCTGAGTTTACTTTGAGCTTCACATTCTTCAGAGCAGGCGTTTTGTAGCTTTGTAGCCTTTTCCAGAGGCGACGCCAGTGGACCAAGGACCAGCTTAAGGAAATCACATGCGGAAGGCTATTAGCGCACTTGCTTTCTCCACAGCAGATTTTCAGAGACAATAAGTCTTACATCAAAGGCAAAAAAATAAAAGCGGCTGAAGCAGGCAAAGTGGCTCTTCCCCTGGAGAATGGATGGAAATCGATACGGCTCGGGTGGAGGCTGATGGAGGGGAGACCCTGCCTGCCCCTGCCCGCCCCTACCTGACCCACCTTTGTTCTTCTCCTTTCTAATCTACTAGCCTCATTCTCTCCCCCAGGGGTCACACTCTGACTCCTGAAGATGGAGCCTTGCCTGGCTTGGTCTTGCCCTCCTGGCCCTAGACCCCAGACCAGCACCCCCTACCGCAGACCCCTGTGCAGGGTGGGAGATGGAGTCACTTTAAAGGGTCCTGGGCCCAGGGGCATCCCAGCAGTGTTTCCCTGAGGCTGTCCTGGGCCCAGTGCAGCTGGGGGATTAGCTCAAGCTTGTCCTGATTTGGGGGGTATCCTGGAACAGGAACGTTCACCACCTGTAGAAGGCAGGGAGGAGGGAAGCCCTGAGAAGAACATCCCTCCAGAAGGGAGGAAGCAGGTGAGCAACTGCAAGCTGGCCCAGGGGCCGCCTCCCTCCCTTGGGGGCCCCCAGCCACGCCTAGCCGCTGGCCCCCACTTGCTGAGCATCCCCTGAGAGCCTCCTAGGGCCTGTCCTGAGGTGGGCGTTTTGAATGCTGTCTCATTCCATCCTCAGCCCTGGAGGGGGCATGGCTGTGGTGCACGTTTCATTCAGTTATTCAGCTGCCGTCCTTTGAGGGCCTACTGTGTTTTATGTGCCAGACCACAGGCTGACTCTGCAAGCACTCAAGGCCCTGCACTCGGGGTCATGTTCACTGGGCACAGACGGTAAGCGGTAAACAGAGGCACTAGACTATGCCGACTTCTGGGCCGGAAAGAAGCGGGGTGCTGGGACAGGACCACCGTCTTAGTTGCCTAGTGCTGCTGCAGCAGAAACACCACAAGGGGGTGGCTTTAATGAACGGACGTTTATTTTCTCACAGTTTACCAAAAACCAAACTCGTTGCCGTTGAGCCAACTCTGACTCGTAGCAACCCTATAGGACCGAGTAGAGCTGCCCCACAGGGTTTCCAAGGTGCTGTCGGTGGATTAGAACTGCCGACCTTTTAGTTAGCAGCCAGGTGCCACCAGCAGCCTGAATTCAGGGCACCTGCTCTGGTGGTTGGCTGGGCTCTAGGGGAAGGCTTTCCCTCTCTGTTGGCTCTGGGCGAAGGTCCTTGTCCCTTCTCAGCTTCCGTTCCTGCTCCTTGCAGGTCTCCGGGTGGGATCAGTCTTCCCGTTGGTCCTTGCTTGCTTCTCTGCCTGAGCCGCTCCTTTTGTGTCTCAGAAGTGGTGGGTTTAAGGCACGCCCTACAGCAACAGGCCCTCATTAACGTAACAAGGAAAGCCTTATTCCCAGATGGGGTTACAGCCACGTGTACGTGTTGTCGTCACAGTCGTTGTTGTGTGCAGTGGATTTGGACTCATGGCGACCCCACATGACAGAGTAGAACTGCCCCATAGGGTTTTCTTGGCTGTAATCTTTTTTTTTCTTTTTTTAACTGTGCTTTAGATGAAGGCGTACAGAATAAACTAGCTTCTCATTAAATGGTTGGTACACATATTGTTTTATGACATTGATTAACAACTCCATGACGTGACAACACTCTCCCTTCTCAGCCTTGGGTCCCCTAGGTTTCCTGTCCCCTCCTGCCTTGACTGTAATCCTTATGGAAGCAGATCGCCAAGTCTTTCTCCCTTGGAGCCAGGGGGTAGGTTTGAACTGAAGACCTTTTGGTGAGCAGCCTAGCACTTAACTGTTGGGCCACCCCAGCTCCTTCACAGGTAAAGAAACAAACAAACGAAAAACCAAACCCGTTGCTGTCGAGTCAATTCCAACTCATAGCAACCCTATAGGACAGAGTAGAACTGCCACCCGGGGTTTCCCAGGAGCAGCTGGTGGGTTTGAACTGCCGACTTCCTTTTTTTTATTTTTATTGTGCTTAAAGTGAAAGTTTACAAATCAAGTCAATCTCTCATACAAAACTTTTTATACACGTTGCTATATACTCCTAGTTGCTCTCCTGCCAATGAGATAGCATGCTCATCTCTCGCCTCTATTTTCGTGTCCATTCAGCCAACTTCTGGCCCCCTCTGCCTTCCCATCTCCCCTCCAGACAGGAGCTGCCCACGTAGTCTCATGTGTCTACTTGATCCAAGAAGCTCACTCACCAGTATCATTTTCTATCCCATAGTCCAGTCCAATCCCTGTCTGAAGAATTGGCTTTGGGGATGGTTCCTGTCTTGGGCTAACAGAAGGTCTGGGGACCATGACCTCCGGAGTCCTTCTAGTCTCAGACCATTAAGTCTGGTCTTATGAGAATTTGGGGTCTGCATCCCACTGCTCTCCTGCTCCCTCAGGGGTTCCCTGTTGTGTTCCCTGTCAGGGCAGTCATCGGTTCTAGCCGGGCACCATCTAATTCTTCTGGTCTCAGGCTGACGTAGTCTCTGGTTTATGTGAACTGCTGACTTACTGGTTAGCAGCCGAGCTCTTAACCACTGGGCCACTAGTGCTCCTACTTTACAGGTATAGGGGTTAGGATTTACAACACACATTTTGGCGGGATACAATTCAACAGTCACCGGGGGGACATTTGGGGTGGGGGGTCTGTATTTGGGGGGTAAGGAAGCATGAGAAGGAGCCAGTCACCTGCAGCTGGTCACCTCCAGCAGAGGACAGCTCCCTGGCGGCCTCGGAAGGAGCAGACATTTGAGCAGCATGACCGTTCTGTTGTCCATTCTGTTGTCCACACGGCCAGCTGGGCTGACAGGGCCTCAGTTGACCCCTGTAGCATGTGGCCCCTTGGGCTGTGGTCAGTGGAACCTCTGAGCAGCAAGCAGCTGTCCAGGTTGCACACCGTGTTGGTTGCACATGTGGCTGGCTTTGCTACTGTCTCTACCTGGCCCCTAGCTGTCACAGCCGGCAGCTCCTGGGGCCTACCCGGGCCCTCAGCGTCCTCACCTGCCACTGCCTGGCGCTTCCCCAGGAAGGGAGGTGCTCCCCTTCTCATCCATCTGTGGTCACCCTGCCTCTCCCCAAGCTGTGGTGCCAGGGCAGATGTGCACCCAGGAGAAGCAGGAGAGGAGCAGCAGAGGGCGCCCGGTTTCCTGCCACAAGGTCCTTTTCTTTATCGTGGCCTGTGTGCTCTGGGACAGGGTGTGCCATAGCCGGTATGCCTGCCCCTGAGTCCAGTCGATGACTTGGCCAAATGGGCTGGCATTTCTATTTGTTGTGACTTGGAAGGTGACCTTGAGGATGGGCCTGTGGACCCTGTGGGCATTTGAAAATGGCTGGGCTGCTCCTCAGAACCTGGAAGGCCACCTGGGAGGATGGTGACATCTGTCAGACCTGGGAGGTGTCAGGTGTCTCAGGGACAAAGGGACATGCCAAGCTTCAGGCCAGGGAGAAGCTCGAAGGGGGCGGCTGTGGCGGAAAAGGCCAGGCCGTGAGCACCTCCCTAGCTCCTCCCTGTGAGCCCATTAAATAGCCAGGGTGAGGAGACACTCTGTAGAGGGTCACAGAAAAAGAGGAAGACCTTTAAAGAGACCGATTAGCACAGTGGCTGCAACAGTAGGCTCAAGTATAGCGACGATTGTGAGGATGGTGCAGGACTGGGCAGTGTATCATTCTTTTATGCATAAGGTCATTCTGAGTCAGAACTGACTGGACAGCACCTAACAACCACAACAAGGAGATGGGGTAGGTGCCTTTGAGCCTGGCTCCCTGCCTGAGGCTGCTGTGCTGGTCCAGCTCAGAAACCCTGTTCTTTGTGCACACAAAAGAGTATTTGTTTTAGTGTGTGTGTCACGAGCCTCAGCATCAAGAGAGCAATCTGTGGTGGCCTGGGGGAGAGCTGTGCTTTTATCCACAGAGTCGACCAGACTCGGCCTGTGTGTGTGGAGGTCAAACTCGGCCTGTGTGTATAGGGGCCAGACTCGGCCTGTGTGTGTGGGCCAGACTCGGCCTGTGTGTGTGGAGGCCAGACTCGGCCTGTGTGTGTGGGCCAGACTCGGCCTGTGTGTGTGGAGGTCAAACTCGGCCTGTGTGTGTAGGGGCCAGACTCGGCCTGTGTGTGTGGGCCAGACTCGGCCTGTGTGTGTGGAGGCCAGACTCGGCCTGTGTGTGTGGGCCAGACTTGGCCTGTGTGTGTGGAGGCCAGACTCGGCCTGTGTGTGTCGGGGCCAGACTCGGCCGTGTGTGTGGGGGCCAGACTCGGCCTGTGTGTGTGGAGGCCAGACTCGGCCTGTGTATGTGGGTCAGACTCAGCCTGTGTGTGTGGGCCAGACCTAACCTGCGTATGTGGGCCAAACTCGGCCTGTGTGTGTGGGCCAGACTTGGCCTGTGTGAGGGTCAGACTCAACCTGTGTGTGTGGGCCAGACTCGGCCTGTGCGTGGGCCAGGCTCGGCCTGTGTGAGGGCCAGGCTTGGCCTATGTGTGTGGGTCAGACTCGGCCTGTGTGTGTGTGTCAGACTCGGCCTGTGCATGGGCCAGGCTCGGCCTGTGTGTGTGGGTCAGACTCGGCCTGTGTGTAGGGGTCAGACTCGGCCTGTGCATGGGCCAGGCTCGGCCTGTGCGTGGGGCAGGCTCGGCCTGTGTGTGTGGGCCAGACTTGGGCCTGTGTGTGGGCCAGACCCAACCTACATATGATATGTGGGCCAAACTTGGCCTGTGTGTGGGGGCCAGACTCGGCCTGTGTGTGGGCCAGGCTCGGCCTGTGTGTGGGGGTTAGACTCGGCCTGTGTGTGTGGGTCAGACTCGGTCTGTATGTGGGCCAGACACAACCTGCGTATGTGAGCCAAACTCGGCCTGTGTGTGTGGGCCAGACTTGGCCTGTGTGTGGGTCAGACTCGGCCTTTGTGTGGGTCAGACTCGGCCTTTGTGTGGGCCAGGCTCGGCCTGTGTGTGTGGGTCAGACTCAGTCTGTGTGTGCGGGCCAGGCTCGGCCTGTGTGTGCGGGTCAGACTCGGCCTGTGTGTGCGGGTCAGACTCGGCCTGTGTGTGCGGGTCAGACTCGGCCTGTGCGTGGGCCAGGCTCGGCCTGTGTGTGTGGGCCAGACTTGGGCCTGTGTGTGTGGGCCAGACTTGGCCTGTGTGTGGGCCAGGCTCGGCCTGTGTGTGGGCCAGACCCAACCTGTGTATGTGGGCCAAACTCGGCCTGTGTGTGTGGGCCAGACTTGGCCTGTGTGAGGGTCAGACTCAACCTGTGTGTGTGGGCCAGGCTCGGCCTGTGTGTGTGGGTCAGACTCAGTCTGTGTGTGTGGGCCAGGCTCGGCCTGTGTGTGTGGGTCAGACTCAGTCTGTGTGTGCGGGCCAGGCTCGGCCTGTGTATGTGGGTCAGACTCGGCCTGTGTGTGCAGGTCAGACTCGGCCTGTGTGTGGGCCAGGCTCGGCCTATGTGTGTGGGCCAGACTCGGCCTGTGTGTGGGCCAGACCCAACCTGCTTATGTGGGCCAAATTCAGCCTGTGTGTGTGGGCCAGACTTGGCCTGTGTGTGGGCCAGGCTCAGCCTGTGTGTGGGCCAGACCCAACCTGCTTATGTGGGCCAAATTCGGCCTGTGTGTGTGGGCCAGACTTGGCCTATGTGAGGGTCAGACTCAACCTGTGTGTGTGGGCCAGACTCGGCCTATGTGTGTGGGCCAGACTCGGCCTGTGCGTGGGCCAGACCCAACCTGCTTATGTGGGCCAAATTCGTCCTGTGTGTGTGGGCCTGACTTGGCCTATGTGAGGGTCAGACTCAACCTGTGTGTGTGGGCCAGACTCGGCCTGTGCGTGTGGGCCAGACTCGGCCTGTGTGGGCGTCAGACTCGGCCTGTGTGTGTGGGTCAGACTCGGCCTGTGCATGGGCCAGGCTCAGCCTGTGTATGTGGGCCAGACTTGGGCCTATGTATGTGGGCCAGACTTGGGCCTGTGTATGTGGGCCAGGCTCGGCCTGTGTGAGAGCCAGAGTTGGCCTGTGTATGTGCTTGATGCTTATTTTGCTTGCCTGACTGAGGCGGGGCAGGTCACTGTTGTATTGTTGGGCACGTGGCCCAGGGCCTGGCATGTTCCTTCGGTGGCACAAACAGTTAACACACTCAGCTGCTAACCGAAAGGTTGACTATTGAATCCACCCAGCAGTGCCTTGGGAGAAAGGCCTGGCGATCTACTTCTGAAAATTTAGTCTCTGAAAACCCTGCAGAGCGTAGTTCTACTCTGACACACATGGGGGCACCAGGAGTTGGAATCGACTGGGTGACAGCTGGCTTGGTTCAGCACAGAGTAGGTGCTCAGTAAAGACTGGCTTGGTCAATGAGCGTCCCAGGACTTCTGAAATGACATGGCGTAGCTGGGGCCGTCTGAGGCTGTATTGGTTTCTTCTCACTTCTGTAACAAATTAGCACAACTGCAGCGTCTCAGACAACACAAATTTATTCCCTTATAGTTCTGGAGGTGAGAAGGCCTGAAGTGAAGGTGTGGGCAGGGCTGCATTCCCTCTGGAAGCTCTATGGGCAAAGCCATATCCTTACCTTTTCCAGCTTCTACAGGCCGCCTACATTCCTTGGCTCGTGACCCTGTCCTTCGTCTTCCAAGTTGGCAGCACAACATTTTCCCACCTCTCTCTGCTTCTGTCCTCACATGGCCTTCTCCCCTGGAGCTGACTCTCCTGCCTCCTCCCGTAAGGACTCCTGGGCTTACATGGGGCCAGGATAAGCTCCCACCTCAAGATCCTTCATGAAATCACACCTGCAGCATCCCTTCTGCCATGTGAAGTCACTCCATAGGTTCCAGGGATGGGGACATGGGCATCTCGAGGGGACCGTCATTCACTCGAACACAGAGATCCAAAAAAGAGTGAAGATAGGTCAGGTGAGTTCCAAAAAAAAAAAAAAAATACCAGAAAGGAATATTAGAGGTCCTGGATACTCATCCATTAATTTCTGAATTCACAAGTGTTTATGGGGTACCCGCACCAGGCTAGGTGCTGTGCTGGGAGCTGGGAGGTTTGTGAACAAAGCAGGCCACACGTCTGTCCTTACCAACTTGTGCAGACAGGACCCCAGTAATAACACAAGTGCACACGGACAAACTGTGATGAAGGAAAAGGAGAGGGCACGAGGGGGCCCTGACCTCTTTTGGGGGCGGGAAGGGGCTCTCCCTGTGCCTTTCGCTCCTGTCCCTCCTTCGGTGCTTTCTCCCCGGGACCCCTGCGGGCCATGAAGGCCTTTTGATGTTGTTGAAATTCAGGGATAGATGGAGCTGTGTTTGGTTGAAATGCTGTGTCGCCTCTTCGAGTTTCCAGAGCTGCCAGGACAAGGGGTGGCTGCTGGCTTCAAGCACCTCCCCTGCTGCCAGCTCCTGGAGGGAGCCCGTCTCGTCTCCCAGCAGCCAGATTCTGTCCCGTCTCGCTTGTACAGGTGGAGGCAGGACACTAGAGGGCGCTGTCCCTCCGGTGTTTTCCACCTGCAGTTCCCTCTGGCAGAGCCCGTCTGGGTCAGGTGCACAGTAGGGCCCATTTTTTAATGACTTAATGATTTAATCGTCGTTTTTCTCAGCAGAGTGCATTTGGGCTTTACTGATCGGATCAATGAATACAAGTTCTCCAGTGCAGGAGCCGGCTGAACTTGCTTTGAGCTTTCTTTTCTAGACTTGTTTTCTCCCACTGTTATTTCTCTTTTCTCATTATCAAGTGCATTTCTCTAGTGCTGTGTTACCGCTTCGCTCACCCTTTGCTGGAAGTGATCAGCGGATTCTGCGGCCTCCCCACCTCGGGGGGAGGGGGTGAGGGTGGGGGTGGCACGCGGCACAGCTTGCTGGCACACGGCCGGGCTCGGAGGGGCCGATGGTGTCGGCGTTTTGATAATTGTGAATTGCTGTGGGGTTTCACACCCCGCCCCCACCTTCTGCTTCTAGATTATTTCCCCCTTATCATTAACTGGATTTTTAGCACCAACGATTAAAATCACTTTGAAGAACGCAGTAAACACCATCATGATTGACTGGTAGGAACACACCATCCAGAAATCACGGAGGCCAAGTGCTCGCATCAGAGTAATTGGCAATGTAAGAACTGGCCCAGCCGTTTTGGGGGGCAGAGGTGCTTGGCTTCAGGAACATGTGCCCAGCTGTGATCACCGAACCAAAAAAAAAAAAAACCCCAGACCAGTTGCCCTCGAGTCGACCCTGACTCGTGACGACCCAATGTGTGTCAGAGTAGAACTGGGTTCGACGGGGCTGTCAGTGGCTGATTTTTCAGAAGTAGGTTACCAGGCCTTTCTTCTGAGGCACCTCTCGGGGACTTGAACCTCCAACCTTTTAAGTGTGTTAACTGTCTGCACCACCTTTTGGACATAAACCCCTAAAACAAAACCAAACTTATTGCCGTGGGGTCGACTGTGACTCCTGGTGACCCCGTGCATGTCAGGGTAGAGCAGTGCTCCATGGGGTTTTCGATGTGTCGGTTGGGTGGTTGTTTCATCGTCCCAGTTCTTTCAGAATCTCTGAGTGTACGTGGCGGCCCCTTCAGTCGCCAGAACAGCTACTGGATGAGGCCGCTCTGCGCCTCGGCACCCCGGGTAAGGGAGGCTCTGGGGACTCAGGCTTGATTAGGCTCCGTTCCAATGAGCGATCTTGGAGGTTTCCCTTCCTCACACACAGGCTGAGCAGGGCATGACCTCTGCCCTCTAGGAGTTTATTACCTACCGGTAGGCAAACACCCAGCACCCCTGGGTTGTAAACTTGGCGAGGCCCGGGGCTGGGGCTGCGTGTTCTCTGCTGTGCCTCCTGGCCTTGCGAGGTACGTGGAGCTCTGTGTGGGCTTATTGAGTGATGACCCCAAGCTATGGGAACGGCCCTGCAACCTCAGCGGGTGCCGGTGAGTGGGGACGGGAAGGGGGAGGTACCCAGCATTTATAGAGCAGCTACTTCTCAACCTACACCAATGTCTTAGTTCCCTAGTGCTGCTATAACAGAAATACCACAAGTGGGTGGCTGTAACGAACAGAATTATTTTCTCACAGTTTAGGAGGCTAGAAGTCCTAATTCAGGGCACTGGCTCTAGGGGAAGGCTCTCTCTGTGTGGGCTCTGAGGGAAGACCCTTGTCTTTGCTGTCCTGTTCCTTGGTTCCTTGGTTCCTTGGTGATCTTCACGTGGCGAGTATCTTCCCTCCATCTGTGCTCCCTTCTCTGTGCCCAATCAGCTCTTTTTATATCTTACGGGTGATTGGTTTAAGCAACCCTACGCTGATATGTACAGTGTGTTAGCACGCCCTGGTGGCGCAGCGGTTAAACACTTGGCTGCTAACCAAAAGATTGGCATTTCGAATCTGCCAGCGGCTCCGTGGAAATCCCACGGGGGCAGTTCTACTCTTTCTTATAGACTCACCATGAGTCAGAATCGACTTTACAGCCACAGGTTTTCAGTTTTTGGAAACCCTAGTGGCATAGTGGTTGAGTTTGGCTGCTAACCAAAAGATTGGCAGTTCGATTCCACTAGGCGCTCCTTGGAAACCCTACGGGGCAGTTCTACTCTGTCCTGTAGGGTCGGTATGAGTTAAAATTGACAGCAGTGGGTTTGGTTTGGTTTACACTGATACGGTCTCATTAATGTAACAAAGTCCTATTCCCAAATGGGATTGTATCCACAGGTATTAAAAAACAAACAACTAAAAACCATTGCCATCAAATAGAATTCCAACTCATAGCGACCCTATAGGACAGAGTAGAACTGCCCTGTAGGGTTTCTAAGGCTGAAAATCTTTATGGAAGCAGACTTCTACATCTTTCTCCCCAGGAGTAGCTGGTGGGTTCAAACTGCTGACTTTTTGGTTAGCAGTCGTGTGCTTAACCACTTCGCCACCAGGGCTCCTATCCCACGGGCATGTTCTTATTGTTAGGTGCTGACGAGTCAGTTCCGACTCACAGCCACCCTTCGTACAGCAGAATGGAACACTGCCCCACCCTGCACCATCCTCAAAATTCTTCCGGTATTCAAGCCCGTTGTTCCAGCCGCTGTGTCAGTCCATCCAGTTGAGGGTCTTTCTCTTTTTCGGTGACCCTCTGCTTTACCAATCATGATGTCCTTCTCCAGGAATTGGTCCCTCCTGATAGCATGTCCAAAGGAGCATTCTGGCTATACTTCTTCCCAGACAGATTTGTTCGTTCTTTTGGCAGTCCATGGTATGTATATTCAGTATACTTCGCCAACACCACAACTCAAAGGCATCAATTCTTCTTTGGTCTTCCTTATTCACTGTCCAGCTTTCACATGCATATGCAGCAAGAAAATACTATGGCTTGGATCAATCACACCTTAGTCCTCAAAGTGACATCTTTGCTTTTTAACACAGGTATCCAAAAGAAAAAAAAAAAAACGTTGCCATCGAGTCGATCTTGACTCATAGCGACCCTATAGGACAGAGTAGAACTGCCCCCACAGAGTTTTCAAGGGTCAGCTGGTAGATCCAAGAAGCCGTAGTTCTTAACCACCGTACCATCAGGGCTCCAACGCTGGTACAGGGATTAGTTAGGATTTACAACATATGTACTTGGGAGACACGATCTAAACCGTAACAACCACATTATTACACCAGTTGTCATGAGTTAGGTTCTGAATTAGGTCTACTAATTACTCCTTTAAGTGAAGAACTGTAGAAAGACTTAGAGAGTTAGAACACTCTCAAGGTTACACAGGCTTTCTGTGATGACCCTCAAAGCTGTCAGGCCCTCCACCATCTGTCTGTCTGGCCCTGACCCTGGGCTAGGGGGTTTTGGAGGAGGGGAAGATACATCTGGACAGGGACACGGAAGAGGGGCATTGGCAGGGGACTTGGGAAGTGAGGCGTGTTGGCTCACCTGGTGGCAGGTTCAGGATACGGTGCTGTCAGAGGTGGCTTGGTGCCAGCAAAGGCCAGGAGGTGAAAAGGTGCCCAGAGTGGCGTTGAGCTCTTCGGTGGGGCCGAGGCATGGAGGGCTGGGGAGGCGGGGCTGGAGTCAGGGCTCAGCCAGAAGAGTGGGAGAAGGCTCTAGAAAGGTGGGCTGGACCAGATGGCGGGCAGCCCTAGAGGGCGGGGAGACATTGGGCTTTGTTTTTGGAGGGCACGGAGGATGAAGACGGCTTGTGGGCAGTGCAGTCACCCAGTGGCTCCACGTTCTGGGCACCAAGTCATGAGATATTAGAGGAGGTGGACTGGAGGAGTGAAAAGAACAACCAGGACCCCAGACCCCTGGGCTGAGGCTAGCGTAGACGCCCTGGCCCAGCCCCCTGAGGATTCTACTTACTGTATTCCGAGAGGTCAGCCGAATAAGTGAGCCACTTGGCTTCCGGTCTGCAAGAAGGACAGATCGCTGCTGCTTCTACACGATCAGAAGCCCTTTATGACCAGCCATCCGGTGGCCTCTCTGTGCCCTGGCTTCTGCTTTATATGGAAAACCTGACATTCAGTGTGCACCTGGAAGTCTTTCATCCTATTCGCCTGCCCTGAGACAGTTCATCTTGCGGAGGCTCTAACATTTCTCTGCTCACCTGGGGATGAAGGGGAAGAAAAGCTCCGTTTTTCCGGGCCGAGTGAATTAGCCGTGTAACAAAACCGGTGCCGCTGCCGAAGGCAATCAGCTTCTGACCTTCAGCTTTTTTTAATGTTTATATCTCACCCACTTTGGTATTCAAAGGACCTAGTTTTTCCGAAATGGGTAGCTCTTTTCCTGTCCCGATGGTCTATATTTTGGATACCTGCAGCAGGTGGCTGGTCCAGCAGCACAGGCCAGCAGGGGTGCTTCAGGATGTAGCTTCAGGGGCCGTTTGTTCCGGTCCGTGCGGAATTACAGCTCAGAACGTGTCCTCTGGCGTCTGCGCCCTGCACGTGACCACATCTGCCGTCATTGGGTTCTCGGTGACCCAGGACTGCCTGGCTAATGCAAGCCTTAATGGAAACCTGCTTTTTCCACCCAATTAAGTGGCTGGAGGTGGAATGTTTGGCAGCACGTTCTGTTCCCAGTTTCGACTTTATCTCTTTTACCTAAATTCTCTGCTTAGCTCCATCTTGCCTAAGTGAACACATTTATGGTCATTCCTTTATTCCACAAATATATTTTGAATTCTTATTTCACCTGCCAGGTTTTGTGCAGGATGCGAGCCTGTGGTTGTGAACAAGACCCGGCCTGTCTGTGCCCCTCGGTGTGAGCGGCATGGGACACCCCACAGCTACCCGGGGAAATGGGGTTTGTGGCTCCCATGTGTATAGGGCGCTCTTGGAGACCTGGGGGTGGGGAGGCCCGGGGGCTGGGGTGGAGTTAACCAGAAGAGGTGGGGGGCGGGGCTCCTGGCTGCTGCAACCCTTTAAAGTGCTTGGCTGCTCACTGAATGGTTGGAGGTTCAAGTCCACCCAGGGAACCTCAGAAGAGAGGTCTGGTGATCTACTTCCGAAAAATCAGCCCCTGAAAAGGCTACGGAGCACAGTTCTGCTCTGACACACATGGGGGCGCCATGAGTCGGAGTCGTCTTGACGGCAGCTGGTTAACTGCTTTAAGGTGAAGGGCATTTCAGGTGGCAGGGGTAGTTGGGGCCGAGGAGCAGAGGCAGGACAGAACATGGATGATTTGAGCGGCTTCATTGGGAGGTACGTGTGAAAGAGTGGGTGCTGCAGCTGGATGTGTAGGAAGGGTCAGCTCGTGAGAGATCTTTGAGCCCCACTGTTAAGGGTCTAGGTTTTACCTGGAGCTGGTGGGAGCTGTGGCAGTGCCCTACCCAGGGAATGATGTGGCCAGGATTGCTGGATCAGACGAGACTCTCAGCTGGCACGTGACAGAAGACATAGTGGTTTAAGAGCAAAATGAAATTCATTGGTGCAGTCCAGTAAAGGTCCAGGGGTTGTCAGCTTCAGGCAAGGCTTGATCCAGCACACAGGTGGTGTCACTAAACTCTCTTCTCTCCTTCTCTCAGCTCTGTTGACCTGGTGCCTTTGCTCTCAGGTTCTGTGGGGTGGTGAGATGATGGACAGCCCCAGCCTGCATCCTTTCTGTGCCAGGTGCTGTGGGCAGGAATACCTGTCTCATTCTGCATCTCTGAAGTCCCAGTGCACTCACTCTAACAGTTCACTCCCACCTCTGAACCCACGACTGTGCTCTGGGAGTGCATTGTGCTGACTGGCTTGGGCCTGGGATGCTGCTTCTTTTTGGGGCTGAGGTCCAAGACCCACTGAAATAGAAGGCCCGAGAGTGGCAGAGGGAGGGGCCGGTTTCTCCCAAGGAAGGCTGAGATCTGTTTGACCACAGGGTGAATAGAGGCCAGGGAGCAAGTCCAGGATGGTCTCCTGCTGAAGGGGGGCCTAGGTTGGGATGAGAGGAGGTGAGAGGTCCCCTGGCTTCCCCAAGGGCACGACACAAGGGGCACACTCTGCTGAGGGTGCTCCTGGGACCAGCCTCTGGGCTCCTAGCGCTTTCTTCTGTGTACTTGCACACACTTAGCCTTCATTCACTTTCCCAGAACTAGGTAACCATGGTGGTCCCATGCAGTTGGGGCTATGCGAAGTTGTCCCTCCCAGTCTTGTCTTCTAGATTGCCGGCTGCACCCCCTTCCTAAGACCCTTCTGTGTGCCAGGTGATGGGCTGGGCTGCTGAGTGGACAGTGACCGCCACACACATTTCTTTCCTTGTGTTCCCAGACTCTCCACAGTGCGCAGTGCAATGCATTGAATTGTGTCCCCCCAAAGTAGATGTTGGAACCCTAACCCCCACACCTGTGGGTGCCCTCTAATCTGACCTAATGAAATCACCTCCTGTAATGCAATCTAACAGAACGTAGTCAGTCGGTTGAGGTCTTACCTGATGGTACAAATGGTCTGTACTCCACTGCTAACTGACAGGTGGGTGGCTGGAACCCACTCAGCAGCACCGTGGCAGAAAGACTAGAGCCAAGAAGACCCTGTGGAGCTGGCTTCTGTAGCACATGGGGTCACCACAGTCAGAATTGACTCAATGGCAACGATTTTTTTCCCCAGTGTTTACAGACACAAAGACGGATGCAGTGTGAGAATCGCCCAGAACCAAGGAACACCCGGGGCTACAGACAAAGAGGGCCTCAACACGGCCCAGACCCTGGGCTCTAGATTAAGTCATGTCCCTCCAAAATGTGTGCTGTAAATCCTAAACTCTATGCCTGTGGTATAACACTTCGAAGAATGGGAATTCCAGAACACTTCATTGTGCTCATGAGGAACCTTTACGTAGATCAAGAGGCAGTTGTTTGGACAGAACAAGGGGATACTGAATGGTTTAAAGTCAGGAAAGGTGTGTGTCGGGGTTGTATCCTTTCACCATACCTATTTAATCTGTCTGCTGAACAAATAATATGAGAAGCTGGACTATATGAAGAAGAACGGGGCATCAGGTTTGGAGAAAGATTCAGTAACAACCTGTGTTATGCAGATGACACAACCTTGCTTGCTGAAAGTGAAGAGGACTTGAAACACTTACTAATGAAGATCAAAGACCACAGCCTTCCGTATGGATTGCACCTCAACATAAAGAAAACAAAAATCCTCACAACTGGACCAATGAGCAACATCATGATAAACGGAGAAAAGATTGAAGTTGTCAAGGATTTCGTTTTACTTGGATACACAATCAACAGCCATGGAAGCAGCAGTCAAGAAATCAAAAGACGCATTGCATTGGGTAAATCTGCTGCAAAAAGATCTCTTAAAGCAAAGATGTCACCCTGAAGACTAAGGTGCGTCTGACCCAAGCCATGGTATTTTCAATCACATCATATGCACGTGAAAGCTGGACAATTCAAAGGCGAGGAAGAATTGATGCCTTTGAATTGTGGTGTTGGCCAAGAGTATTAAATATACCATAGACTGCCAAAAGAATGTACAAATCTGTCTTGGAAGAAGTACAACCAGAATGCTCCTTAGAAGCAAGGATGGCGAGACTGCGTCTTACATACTTTGGACATGTTGTCAGGAGGGATCAGTCCCTGGAGAAGGACATCATGCTTGGCAGAGTACAGGGTCAGCGGAAAAGAGGAAGACCCTCAATGAGGTGGATTGACACAGTGGCTGCAACAATGAGCTCAAGCATAACAACAATTGTAAGGATGGCGCAGGACCGGGCAGTGTTTCGTTCTGTTGTGCATGGGGTCGCTAGGAGTCGGAACTGACTCCATGGCACCTAACAACAACAACAACAACAACAACAACAATGCCTGTGGTTATAATCACATTTGGAAATGGGTTGTCTTTGTTAGGTTAATGAGACGGTATCTGTGTACGGTGTTTTGAGTCCCTCTCTTTTGAGACATTAAAGAGATTAAAACAAGCAAGTGAGGATGCAGGGGTGGGGGCAGAGAGATGCCCAGCCACATGAAAATCTCCAAGGAGCCAGGAAGCAGAAGCTGAAGAGCAGGGACCTGACCCTAGAGCCAACATGGTCCTGAATTTGGACTTCCAGCCTCCTAAACTGTGAGAAAATAAATTTGTTTGTTAAAGCCACCCAAACCAAAAAAAAACCTGTTGCTGATTCCGACTTATAGCGACCCTATACCACAGAGAAAAACTGCCCCGTAGGGTTTCCGAGGAGTGGCTGGTGGATTTGAACTGTAGACCTTTTGGTTAGCAGCTGAGCTCTTAACCACTGAGCCGCCAGGGTTCTATTCAAGCCACCCACTTGCAGTATTTCTGTTACAGCAGCCCTAGGAGACAGATAGCCCGAGTGCCCAGCCTGGCACAGTGGTCCCTGTGTGTCAGCTCGGCCAGGTAAGCCCGCAGCTGTGTGATGGGCAGGTCATTAGGTGGGGCCAGTGGTGTCTGCTGACCTCCTTTGGATCCTGCCTTATTGAAATGTTTACACGTTCATTTGCACCCCTCTCAACTTATTTCGTGTTGAGAAATGGCACGGAACCTCGGAACCTCATGCCCTAGCCACGCAAACCCCGTACATCAGATGTTCAAGCTGAGCGATCCTTATGTTTAGGCAACACTAACAGCTTTCTCATCCCTGTGCGTCTTGTCAGCACAGCTCAAAACTCATCCGCAGCCTAGAAATTACAGTGAATTAAACGCACATAAATACACCGAGCTCATTACAGTGGCCAGTGTCCCTCGTGACAAGGCGGCTCAGTGAAGACAGTGGTCGCACCCATTAGAGGTTAAGAGGTGCTTTCTTTGAAGTTTTGCTACATGGGTTATTGAAAGCAATTTCGATATTTTCCCATGTCAAGGTTGGGAGGGCCGTGTTCTCTGGGGTTGTTAGCTCTTATTGCGCTGGACATTGCCATCCATCCCATTTGTAATCCCCAGAAGCTTCGAGATTGAACTGGGAGTTCATAATCCCCTGGCAGGGGCTGGGCCTCGCACTTCAAGGACTTCACATGGTTATTTAGTTTTAGGCTATAAATAGCTCACGTCTTTGAATTATGACCCTGTAGCTCATTCCATTAAGGAGTGCCCCGCTGCAAACCGATAGATTGTCTATTGGAACGCACCCAATGGCTCCAAGGGAGAAAGACCAGGGAATCTGCTTTCATGAAGACTCGAGCTTAGAACACCCTACGGGCAGTTCTGCTGTGTCACATGGGGCCACTATGGGTCAGAATAGACTCAACGGCACCCAACAGCAACGCGCAGCTCTTTCTGGGACACCCTGGGTGTTGTAGATGGTGAAGCACTGGATTACTAACCAGGTTGGGAGTTCAAACCCACCCACAGGCAGCTCTTGAAGTAAGGCCCGGCAGTCTGCTTCCGGAAGGTCACAGACGTTGAAAACCCTGTGGAGCACAGTACTCTGTACACATGGGGCGTCATGAGTTGGAATCAACTTGACGGCAACTAACAACAAGAAGTACATTCCAATCGCCTTGTGTTTGGATGTCAGAAAAGATGGCCCAGCAGCGTTCTCACCCCCAGCTGTTGAATCTGATGCTGCTTTGTTCTTGTTTTGATCTTATTTGGGTCTTATTTTAAGTCTACTGAGCTGTGAGCGCTTCCCACAAAGCACAATTGGCTTTATTTTTAGAAGAACTCCTCTGTTAAGAAGACCTTCATGGCTGATGAATTTAATTATTCTGATAAATTATAACTTCGGCAAAGCACCTACCCCTCTGAGTGCAGATGGAAGTTGGAAATTCATCGAAAGCTCTCATTTGCCTGGGGGAGCCCTGGAAAACCTTATTTAACAGAGATTTCTGTGGGTTCCGACTTGGAACGCATGGTGGTTAACAATTCGTGATTTCCAGGCTCTGTGCAGTTCCCTCTCCTCAGCTGGGAGCAGGCTGCGGAGAGAGAACTGACGCCCAATGTGCCGGTTAGAGCCAACTTTGTTTTTCCTGGACGCTCTGAAAACCACTCTGTTTCTTTGAGTAAGACCAATTGTAACTACAAGTGGGGGGATGTCTTGAAAAGGGTTGGTTAAGTGTCCTCAATTGAGCAGCTGTCCTGCCATTTTCAAGGTCTCATTTTGATGGTGGGGCTGGGGAGCACAGTATCTTTTTTGGGGGTTCTCCTTGATCCTGCTGAAATTTCTCCCCTGCTTTTTTGCTCAAGTCTATATGTGGTATACAAAGTCCCCACAGGTGGCCAAGAGTCTCTGCTGTGTTAAAATGACGCATTTAGAAAAATGCCGGAAAATAGACTCCTCACCGTTTCCTCTGAGTTCCTGCAGCTCAGCCCCCACTGGCCTTTTTATCCTGGACCAAACCTCCTGCAGGCAGCCCCATTCCCCCCAGAGCATCCCGCACCCCAGCCTTCTCAGGGGGTAGGTCACAATCTCCCTCTTTCTGCCCCAGCTCCCCTTGTGGGCTAAGAAGCCAAAAAGCTCTTGTTTTTTCAGATTGATGCTTTCCCCTAAGATAACCTTGCTCTATAGGTGTATTTTCCACACAATGTCAAAAGAAAAAAAAAACCGCCAAAAATCCTTTCTGGAAAGAGCCTGCGTATAAAGAAGGAAAGAAATGGACCCCTACAAAGAAAAAGATTTTGAAAAAAGAAGAAGAAAATCAAAGACAGAATCGGTGCGTTTGGGCCAAGGTCTAAATGGCAGGCACTTTGTGAAGTGTTTTAAAATGCCTGGGTTTTGGTTTCTGATTCTTTTTCCTCCCCTTTATTTATGATCCTTTTTAATTCCAAATCAAGAGAGTTTTAAAAAAATCTTGGCTGATGTCTGGTGGAGCGATGGAAAGGGCGTAGGCTTTGGGAACACGCGTTTGTTCATCGCTTCAGCAGACACGAAACCCAACCAAACCAAACCTCATCTGTTGCCATTGAGTGGATTCTGACCCATGGCGACCCCACGTGTGACAGGGCAGAACTGTGCTTCGCCGGGTTTTGTTGGCTGTAATCTTTAGGGAAGGAGATCAGCAGGCCTTTCTTCCAAGATACTGCTGGGTAGGTGTGAACTGCCAACTTTTTGGTTAATAGCTGAGCACAAACTGTGCTACCCAGAGACCTCAACTGGCATTAGCAGCTAGCATTTATTGAGTGCTTACTGTATGCCACTGTTGGTTCTAAGGCTTGTCTCCTTGAGGCTTTGTGGTCTCACTTCTGGGTGTATTTACCCCCATTTTCAGATGGAAACTAAGGCTCACCCAAAATCACTCAGCTTATGCATGGCAGAGCTGGATCTGAAACCAGCAACCTGGTTCCAGAGTTCTCAGCCCTGTGTCACACTGCCTGCCCAAATGTTCTTCCAGACCCGTTGTGTGCCAGGAGCTGAGTTAGTGCTGGTACAGGTAGACGGTCCAGAAAAGAGCTGGTTACAGGGATGTGTGACTCAAGGTAGGAGGGAGCACCCAGGAGGGAGGGCTTCCTGGAGGAGGTGGCCACTAAGCTAAGGCTTGACATCGGGTAGCACTTGCTGAGCACAGTCAGGGGCAAGACCAGGTAGAAGTAGATTCGGGCCTGACTCTGGGGCTCACTGGTGGTGTGAGCTAGTTGGCTTCATATCTAATGGGCTGGGGCCCAGCCTCTCCCTCATGGACTCATTAGGAGACTAAACAGGGGAACGACAAGGAAACTGCCTACACATAGTAGGTGCTCAAGAGATGTTAGTGGTCCTCACCCCTTCCCATGGACAATCAGGAATATAGGCTGGGTGGTGCAAAAGGTGAAGCACTCAGCTACTGCCCTAACCCACCCAAAGGCACCTCGGAAGAAAGACCTGGCATTCTACTTCTGAAAAATCAGCCATTGAAAACCCTTTGGAGCACAGTTCTACTCTGACACACATGGGGTTGGCGTGAGTCGGCATCAACTTGATGGCAACTGGTACTGGTTCACTGGTTCACTGTGACCAGAAGTTGCAAACTGGTGGCCCCTAGCTGGCCCACAGAAGTTGAGTTATTTGCCTACATTTATAAATTGTGAGACTCCACGCACGCTCCAAATTTCCAGCTTTTCTTAAAAATTTGGAAGTTCTTCCTCCTCCAGGAAGCCCTCCTGGATGTTCCCTCCTACCTCAGGCTCCTTCCCCTTGCCCAGCGCTTTCCTGGACCTTCTCCTCTACCAGCCTGCACTTCCCTCTCTGCCATCTGGGCTGAGCTGAGGAATGGCCATCCCCAAAGAGACAAAGCTGTAGCAAAGGGACATGCCTCACATTTCTCTTCTAACCTGACCTCCTCTCTCCCACTCGCCCTCCTGGTGTTTTCCCAGCCCCTTCTCCACTTTGTGGCACCAGAAGGTGACCTGTTTGGCCCAGTGGTAACTTGTTGGCGTCACTTCCCTAGTGGTTAACTTGAGGTCTCATTCTGGGATTAACGTGGGCCAAGGCATTCTTCTGAAAACAACAGCAGACATTTCGGAAAACCAGAGGCTGTGTTTCCCATGATTAATGGTCTCATGAAATCGGCCCCCAGGTCCCTTTGTCCAGATGCCACCCATGAAGTTTGCCAGCCCTCCCAGCCATCGCATCAGCCTCCCTTCTCTGTGACTCAGGAGAGCCGGCATTTCGCATCGCTGAGGCATTTGTCTTCTGGCAAATGGACCAGTGCTTTAAAACCCCAAACATTCCTGGAATTAGCCGAAGCCACTGAGCTGGCAGGGTGAGCGTGGGAGGAAGCCCAGGTTCAAGAGGCGTCGTCCTTCCAGAATTCCGGGTGATCCTCTGAAGACCATAATCAGATTTAGACCAAAGGCTCCCCGGTGAAGAGCACCCAGGCTTCGAAAAATACTAAGCCCAGAGGGGCGTCTGTCTAACCCTCATTGTCCAGCATCACAATCCCATGGCCATCAGGTCAGGCTACCCTCCAACCTAGCTTCCCATGCTCTGTACAGACCCCAAAGGTGCTTTTCCTAATTCTTGCCACCCCCTCCAGGCAGCTTTCCCTGGTGTTCCCAGGGATGGGGGCCCTGCCCATCTGCGCCCGGTGGTACCTCTCGGAGCTGTATCACAGTGGTGTTATGCAGCCGCATTTGTTACTCCTGTTTGCAAAGCGGTGCTCTGAGCCAGGTGCTGAGCGCTCACCATCTCGTTTAAACTCTGGGAGGGAGCGACTGCTGTCATCCCACATTACAGACGGGCAAACTGAGGCTCAGCAGGGTGAACCTCTCAGGCCACAGGCCTGGGCTTTTAACAGCTGTGCCGCATAGTCAGTTGACTGCATCCTCTTCCCCTCCTCTCCTCTCTCCCCCTCCTCTCCCTCCTCCCCCTTTCCTCCTTGTCCTCGTCCTTCTTCCCCTCCTATCCCCTTCTAAGCCCTCCCCCTCTACATTCTCCTCCCACCCTTCCCCCTCCCCCTCCTCCCCCCTCCTCCCTCCTCCCCCTCCCCTCATTCTTCTTCCCTCTCCCCACCTCCTCCTGCCTCTCCCCCTTCTCCTCCTTCCCTTTCCCTTAGTCCTCCTCCCCTCCCCCTTCCTAGCACCCCTCTTCCCCTTCCTCCTGTCTCCATCTTTGCTTCCCTCCGAGTTTCATGCATAACAACCCCTCCAGGATGTGCTGTGGGCTGGGGAGCCCCGCCTATTTAGTGAGCACCTTTCTCATTAAGGTTGTGAGATCCCAGCCCTGTTTAGTATTGTCTTTGATGTGCCAGGATGGTGTGGAAATTTCTCTGTTTTTATGTGACCTAATTTCCATGCTTTGGAAGTGTTGTTTGTTGGCCCCTCCTCCCCCTCGCGTTTCTGAAGTCACGGCCCTGGGTAGGATCTCCCAATCTCCCCAGCCTCCTTCCTGCCCTCCACCAGGGCCCTGGCATTGGGCTGAAGTCCAGGTAGGTAGCTAGCCTGCGGAGCACTCTTCATCCTCCTGGGAGGAGTTCTGGGTTCCTTGTCAAGACGCACTTGTGTGGCTCACCTGAGCCCTGACACCAACCTGCACCATGCTTTGTGTGTGTGAACGTGGCCTTTTGTTCCCTCTTGGCTTGGTTTAGTCAGCACAACCATCTAGATGGCCTTGACCGGAGGGAAGCACGCAGGCCTCCCCTGTGCTATTATGGGATGGCAGCCAGGCAAACAGGACTTGGGAGTCCACCACCTTCCCAAGACCTCTCCTTCACCAAGGCTGTTGTATACATGGAGCCCCTGGGGAGCACAGTTAAGCATGCAGCTGCTAACGGAAAGGTTGGTACTTCAGACCCACCCAGAGACTCCTTGAAAGAAAGGCCTGGCAGTCTACTTCTGAAAAATCAACCATTTGAAAACCCCATGTAGCACAGTTCTACGCTGACCCGTGTGGGGTCACCATAAACTGGAATCGACTAGATGGCAACTTTTTTTTTTTTTAATTGTATACATGAGGATTTTGGTAAAAATCACCTTTTCTCCTTCCCTTTTCTGCCTTCTAAGCGTCTTTGTTGGCTAAAATACTAGGTAGTTATTTAGTCACAGCTGAAACTTGGCCTCTGATTTCTAACCTGGCCTGGGTGACCCATGGGGTTCTCTGAAATGTTTTAGGGAGGTGGGGCAGAGGAGTTTCAAAAATCTACTCATTATTTACTCAGTTATTTAACATGTGCCTGCTGCTTGCACAGAGTTCAGCTAAGTATTGGGAGGCTAAAACGATGAGTAACACAGAGGGTCTGTTCTTAGGACGTGCACTGTTGGCTGTGCGTACAGCTAATGGCAGGGCCAGCTTTCAGATGGGGATGCTAGGTGTGTCCTGGGCTCCACTGTCACCTATCTATGTGAGGGGCAGAGGATGGCTTGTCCCCAAAGCTGGGAATATACCAAGAGCTCCCGACCCCACCCCATGTGGCAGATTTCAGGTTGCAGACTTGGCATTCATAGTTTCGTTCAGTTCTTCCAAGGGCCCTGACGTTTGACATTATTAACCCCAAGTGACACACGAGGAGACAGGCCCAGAGAGGTTAATGGGACTTGCCCAATAGTCACAGCCAGCAAGGGTGGGCCTTCCTGCTCCAGAGCCATCATGCCATGACTGCTTGCTACTTCTTCACCTGCCATTTGGAGCCCAGGTGCCCAGAATTTGAGGTATTACAGGTTTGAGGTGACTGCAGTATTGAAAGAGGAAGTAGGTTTTTACCTCTAAAAATGTTGCATTGAGGGTGAGGTTCGTCCCAGTTACCTAGTGTTGCCATAACATAAACATACCACAAGTGGGGAGGGGCTTTCAGGAACAGAAACATATTGTCTCACAGTTTTCAGAGACTAGAAGTCCAAATCAGGGGATTGGCTTTAGGGAGGGCCATCTCCTTGTCTCTTTCAGTGTCTGGTAGCCCCAGGCATTTCTTGGTTCAGGATGGTTTCGCACATGGTGTCTTCCCTTGTGTGCATCTCTGTGTCTTCATCTGGTCTTTTCATATTTCAGAGGTGACTAGGTTTAGGACCCACCCTAGTCTGGTATGACATCGTTAACATAACAGAAGGATACTCCTATTTCCAAACAAGGCCACATTCACAGGTACAGGGGTTAGGACTTCAAGAAAACTGTTGTGGGGGCACAATTCAATCCATCACAAGGGTGCTTCGACAGACTGGGCTCAGCACTTGTCACTGGAGATTGCTAATGGACAAGGCTGGTTGTGTGGCTTGTGATCAGGGATGGTGACCCAGGAGTTCTCAACCAGGGCTGTAAAAAGAAGCAGGGGTCCAAGCCCCCCTACACCCAATGAATTGGATATATGGGGCTGAAGCCTGGAATCTGATGGAACCTGGGGCTGAAAACAATGGCTAAAGGCCAGTTGAAGAAACACCATGTCAAAAGGGTGAGGTTGTTAGACCCCTGGTGTTTTCATAGGCTGGTGTTGCTCTCTGGTTGATGTGATCCATGGCACTCAAGACATTTTCTTAGTGGGTCTCTTTTGTGCCGCTAGACAGGAATCCTTTCTGCTACCATGGGGTCCATATTGTGTTTCTAATCATGTATCTTGCTGAACCCTACAACTTTTCAGTACTCTCTGTGCCCCAACTTATGTACAATTGGGCGCTGCCTAGACAGAATGTCATGGTATTTCCACTTCTAAGCATCTGGATTCATTTTCTTAGATTCTGTTGCATGTTCTAAAGGTCCCAGTCCCTGGTATTACCTTCTGTTTGATTTCTGTCCTCATGAACATGGTTGTCGACAGTTCAAGGTCTGGACTTACTTGTACACTTGTCAGGTGTGCACCTCATGTCCAACATGTAAGATGAAGGTCTGCAGGGGAGGGTGAAAGGGAAGGGGACGGGAGGGAGGAGAGGGCTTGTTAGTTGTTGATGGTTGCTGTCCAATTGGCTCCGACTTCTGGAGACCTTATGTATAGCAGAAAAAAACGTTGCTTGGTCCTGTACCATCTCCATGATCTCTGATATGTTTGAGCCCATTATTGAGGGCTCAAGTATTGGGCCCATTATTGAGTCCATCTCATTGAGGGTTTCCCTTGTTTTCATTGACCCTTTACTACCCTCTAGTTACCTAGTGTTGCCATAAGATAAATATACCACAGGTGAGCGGCTTTCCTGATGACGACGTGTTTCTCCTGATGGTCTTTCCCGATAACATGTCCAAAGTAAGCAAGGCTTATTTATTTCTAAGGAGCATTCTGGTTTTATTTCTTCTGAGACTGGTTTGTTTGTTCTCCTGGAAGTCCATGGAATATTCAGTATCCTTCACCAACACTATACTTCAAATGTGTCAGTTGTTCTTCTGTCTTCTTTTTTTGTGGTCCAGCTTTCACATACATATGAGGCAATTGAAAAGACCATGCTTTGAATCAGGTGTACCTTAGTCCTCAAAGTGACATCTTTGCTTTTTAGAACTTTAAAGTGGTCTTTTGCAGCAGAGTTGCCCAATGCACCACGTCGTTGGATTTCTTGATGGCTGCTTCCCCGGGCATTGATTGTGGATCCAAGTAGAATGAAATCCTTGATGAACTCAACTTGAAAACCCTATGGATAACTACACAGGGGAGGAGGCCCCACCTTTTCCAGGCTCTGTTGCTATGGTCTAAGCTTTGTTTGCCTGAGCAGCCTCGAGGGGATCTGGAGACATCTGGAAACTTTGGTTTCTGACTCATGTGTTCCAAGGAGCAGTGGACACAGACCGGCAGGGCTCGGCGGGAACCAGGAGGCATTTGGAGAGCGGGAAGAATTGCAGGATGTATTCGAAGTTCAATGCATTTTCCCTCGGACTCTTTCCGGGCAACGCGCCATTTAGAAATGTTTGTTAAATGCTTAAAAAACAGCTACTGGTTTTCCTCTGTTTCCACAGCCAACTCGTGAGGCCACAGTATTCCATTTACGCTAACCTGTTTTTTCTTTTCTCTTTTTGCTGGCAGTGAGTGACCTTCAGGAAGAAGGCAAAAATGCCATCAACTCATCACTGTCCCCTGCCTTGGTGGATATTCACCCTGAAGACACCCTGCTAGGTACAGTCTGTTCTTCCTGCTCCTTGTCACGACACGGAATAGTGTCCACAGCGTTAGGTCGGTCTTAAGGTCATACTGGGTGGCATTCGAGAGTCCAGGCGCTCAGCTTAAGGTCATGTTTACAAAAGTCTGTAGGAAATAAGCGAGCCCTTCCTCGTAGGTTTCTGCCCGTTTCTGGGTGAGCTGGAGTTGCTCTGAGACCCGGGTCTTGCTGGGGGTGGGAGAAAGGACCGCCAAGTGGCTAATACCTCCCACCCCACTGCCTTGGGGTCATGTCACAGTCCAGCGCTAACGAGATGACTACCAGATACATTTTCCTTAAAGTGTATTTTGGGATCTGATAAATCTGGAAGGCCATTCTGGAACATTCCATTGATTTCCAAACCCTGGTTCAAAGGGAAGTCCCGATTGACCCCTTTCTTGTGGTTTCCACCTTAAGGCCAAGCCAGCAAGAGGCCGCGGAGGGGAAACACAGACACAGGTCCACCCTGGCCGACCCCCAGCCGAGTGCTGGCCATGCTCCGAGGTTCCACTGGGTCTGTAGGAGCTTATTTCTCTCCTCTTGGGAGACTGGAACTCTTTATTGTTACTACTGAAGTTATTTTCCAGGCAGCTGCTCCTAGGTGACCCCCCCCAGGGCTGGAAAGTGACTTCCTGTGGTTAATGGACTTTACAACAGGGTGTCTCAACCCTCGGCACTATTGACATTTGGGGCTGGGTAATTCTTTAGTGGAGTCTCTGGGTGGTGCAAACAGTTAAAGTTCTTGGCTGCTCACCGAGAGGTTGGAGGTTCAAGTCCACCCAGAGGTGCCTTGGAAGAGAGATCTGGCCATCTGTTTCCAAAAACTCAGCCACCGAAAACCCTGTGGTGACACACACACGTGGGATTGCCATGAGTCGGAGTCCGTTCAGCAGCAACTGGTTTGTTTTTTCTGCTTTGATTCTTTAGGGTGGGAACAGCTTCCTGTGCATTGTAGGATGTTTGGTAGCATCCTTGGGCTCCACTTGCTAGATGTCAGTAGCACTTCCTCCCAGTTCTGACAACCAAAATGTCTCCCAAAAAAACCCCAAAACTTGTTGCCATTGAGTCAACTCCAACTCATGGTGACTCCACGTGTGTCAGAGTAGAACTGTGCTCTATGGGGTTCTCAGTGGCTGATTTTTTTGAAGTAGATTGCCAGGCCTTCCAATTGCCTCTGGGTGGATTCGAACCACCAGCCTTTCAGTTAGCAGCTGAGCGTGCTAAGTGCTAGCGGTTTGCCCCACCCAGGGACTTCAAAATGTCTGCAGGCATTTTCCGGGATGCATAATTGCACCTGGCTAGAACCACCAATTTAGACCAAAAGAAGCTCTGGGAAATAGGAGATTTATCTTAAACATCATGCCAGGCTCTTACTTCGTATAAAACGCCTTGGACATCCTCTTCCTTGGACCCCAACCTTCTTCGATTTGCTGTCTGTCTTAGTCTGGGATTTCTAGAGGAGCAATACCAGTGAAGCATGTATAAATACATAGAGAGAGATCACTTGAAGGAAATGGCTCACCCAGTTGTGGGGGCTGCTCAGTCCCAAATCCATGGGTCAGGTGATAGGCTGAAGACCTCTGCTGGCTCACAGGGTTGCAGGGGCTGATGAACCCAAAATCTGCAGTCAGGTGGCAGACTGGAGGCTTCTTCTGGCTCATGGGATTATGGGGATTGGTTAGTCCAAGATCTGCAGGTCAAGCAACAAGCTAGAGACTCCTTTAGGCTTACGTCCCAGGAACTGGAGGTCAGGAGATGAGAAGAGTGTAGGGTCGAGAGAGAGCGAGCTTTGCCAGAACATCCATGTATATACTGGAGGCAGGCCACACCCACAAGGAAACTCCCCTTTAACTGACTGGCAGCTCACATCAGATCACAAAATGGAAGGTGATTACACTGTGTATGCCAAACCACTGAGAGTCAGCCTAGCCAAGTTGACACATAACATTAACCATCACAGTGTCTTTCTGCAATAGCTGCTCTCCAGGTGGGAGTTGGCCACCTATGGTTGGCTCCGTAAAGTTCACTGGTTGCTGAGGCTTGAGGGACCTTGGTAAGGTGACCAAAGGTGGGTGCCCCAAGGGTTCCTGGGATGGTGACTCCTATGCCCTGGCACTCATGGGAGCACTTTCTGCAGTCCACAGCATCTCATTGTATTTCTGAGTGTACCGTCAGCAGGTTTGGGCAGGATACTCAGGGTAGTCTTTAAGCAAAGAAATAGTGAGACATCAAGATTAGAATATTTGTACAGTGCTGTACTCTTTATGGAAACCCTGGTGGCGTAGTGGTTAAGAGCTGTGGCTGCTAACCAAAAGGTCGCTAACCAAAAGGTTGGCAGTTTGAATCCACTAGGCACTCCTTGGAAACCCTACGGGGCAGTTCTGCTCTATCCTATAGGGTCACTATGAGTCACAATCAACTTGACAGCAACAGGTATATATACTCTTTATAAAGTCCCTTTTTAATATATTTGCTCTCATTTGGGCTCAAAAGGAATACTCGTAGTTAACATTGAGAGTCCACTTCACGTGTTTCCACTCATTCATTTACCCTGCCGGTGACCCTGTGAGGCGGGTGGTATAATTATCCCCATTTTACAGATGAGGAAACTGAGGCACCAAAACCAAAACCCAGTGCCGTGGAATCAATTCTGACTCATAGCGACCCTATAGAGAAGCTAAATCATGTGCCTGAGGCCTTTCAGATCATGAGTGAGGAGCTGGGATTCAAACCCAGGCATTTTGCCTCCAGAGCTGGGGGTGTCCCCATTGAGCTGTGTTCTTACAGTTCCTTCCATTCAGCAAACCCTCCTCGTGGGAGACGCAGACTGATTCTTTCCACTTCAATGTATCAGATGTTTTCCATCTCGTCATAAACACCCCAGTTCTTATTAATAGTGGCTGCAGGGTTGCTGAGGCTGCTTATGTACAACCTCAAGGGATTTGTTGAGACAATGAAGGATTTTATCCTTGAATTTCGGAGAGAGCATGACCCTGCCAACACCCTGAATTCGAACTCTTAGCCTCCAGAACTGTGAGACAATACATTTGGTTCTTATAAACCACCCAGCTTGTGGTATTTTATTTTGGCAGCCCAGTAGGATGCTAAGACTGCTTGGTTTGGAAGTTTAGGGGTATGGTTTCATGGGATATCCCAGTTTTTAGTGCTTCTGATTTGCCTCCTAGTTCACTGCAAGTGCCTGGGGTCTTAAAAGCTTGCAAGCAGCCATCCAAGGTACAGCAATTGGTCTCTATTTGCCTGGAACAACAGAGGAAGGAGAGTGAGGAATAGGAAGAGGATATAGAGTGTGTGGCTAGTTGCCTCTGTGAACAGCTACCTCCTTTGCCACGAGACCAGGAGAACTGGATGGTGCCCCGCTACCATTACTGACTGAACATTTTGATTAAAGATTCTATAGAAGAATCCTGATGAAACAGAGAAAATTCAGAACAGAATTTCAAATTCTCATGGGGTCCAGAATTTCTGGAGCCATTGAGGCTGAATGAACCCCTGAACTATTGCCCTGAAATGATCTTTAGACTTTAAACCAAAAATATCCCCTGAAGTCTTCTCAAAAACAAAGAGTAGTTTAGCTTAACTAGTAAAGAATGTCTGCCTTGAGCATTGTGCTCTTTTGCAGAACTATCTATATGGGATCAAATTGACAACAGCAACTCAAAAGGTTTGATGGGAAGCTTAGGGGGCAGTGAGTTATGTTAACAGTGGGGGAGTAATTTGGAAAAGGAGAGTGAGAGTGGTTGCACAACTCAAAGAGTGTCGTCAATGTCGCCCAACTGTACATGTAGAAACTGTTACATTGGTGTATGTTTTGCTGTGTATATTCTTAACAACAACAACAAATAAAATAAATTATTAAAATAAAGTGGCCGCAGGGAACGCTAAGGTGTATGAAGCTGTCCACACATCAGATTCAGAGCCGAGAACACTTCTTAGGTCTTTTGAATGCCACCCTCTCTTCTCTTATCATTTCTTCCCCAAAGTGGGAGCTGTGTGGGAAGCTCCTGAGTGGCATCGGGCAGGGTGAGGCCAGGCAGAATGATGAAGTCTGACTCCATCCCTCCTGAGGGAAGAGGTGAAGGCTTGAGGATGGTCCATCCATCTTCCAGAAGGCAGTTCCCTGTCGTCAGGGGCTCCCCCTTGCTGGGTGGTTTGATGCATGGCCGGCATAGGGCCGAGTCCATCCTTACTGAGAAAATGTCTCTGTTTCTGCCTCTCTGTCTGTTGCCTGCCCATATGTGAGAGGCAAGTAGAGCTGCCTGGCACCTCTGTCCACCCCACCGGCACTAACTGATTCCCTTCTGTTCCTTGGCAGAGGAGAATGAGGAGCGTACGATGATTGACCCCACCTCCAAGGAAGATCCCAAGTTCAAGGAGCTAGTCAAGGTAGGGAGACTGGTCTCAGTTGGAACATCCCTCTTGGGGTGCAGTCTTGGCTGTTTGGGGTTCACAGCTCCTGGATGCAAAGGGGCTTGTGAAAGGGATGTGCTATGGATTGAGTTGTTCCCCCCAAAGTTTATGTTGAAGTTCTAACCCTGGTACCTGCGAACATGAACTTGTTTGGAAATAGGGTTTTTGAAGGTGTCAGTTAATGTGAGGTCCTATCAGAGTAGGGTGGGTCCTAATCCAGTATGAGTGCTGTCCTTATAAAAGAGGAGAGTCCCCGAGAGACAGACAGAAGGAAGGAGGCCAGGTGATGATGCAGTTATACTACAGCCGAAGCCAAGGAGCACCTGGGGCCACCAGAAGCTGGGAGAGGCAAGGAAGGATCTTCTCCTAGAGCCATCGGAGAGAGCAGGGCCCTGCTGACACTCTGCATTCAAACTCCTAGCTTCCAGAACCGTGAGACAATACACTTCTGTTTTTATAAGCCACCCAGTTTGTGGCATTTTGTTACGGCAGCCCTGGGAAGCTAAGACAGGACGTTAATGCTGGGTTAGAAGAAGTGGAGCTCATGTAGCTTGCAGAGGTGGTTGAACGGAACCAGACAGAAGATCCAACTCCTAGCACTGGGCTCGTGCCATGTGCCCAGCTCAACCCAAGGCCTCTAAAACTCCATGCTGGACACAGCTGTGCAGGAGAGGAGTTGTTAGGGTTTGGAACAAGCAGCTGGGGTTTCAACTCATCCCGGAGCACAATAGGAGGTTGGGATTTAGAGGTGGCTCTGAAAAGCAGATATACAGGACCACCCTGGCCTCTGCGGTTGAAGAACCGTCAGGGGCCGTCTGTGCTGGTAGACTTAGTGTCTGCAGTGACTGAATGTGTGACTACCAGATGGCCGTGTCGCTCTGCAAAGTGAAGGAAGAAAACCATCCCCTGAAGTCTTCTCTGAACCAAGAAACTATTCCTCTTAATAAGTAAAAGTATGTCTGTGGAGAGCATTGTGCTCTTTTAGGGAATTACCTTTGTGAGATCAGGTTGACAACAGCAACTCGAAAGGTTAGACGAGAAGCCTGGAGGGAAGTGAGTTTACCTCAATGGTGGTGGAACAGCTTGGAGACGGAGGGCGGGGGTGTTTGCACAACTTGAAGAATGTGACCAATGTCACTGAGTTCTATGTGTAGAATTGTTGAAATGGTGTATGACTGTATCTTTTCACCAAAATAAAAAGAGGAGACTGGGCTGATGGCGCCACGGCAGTTGCTGTCCCCATTTCCAGCGAAGTTTCCGGGCTCCGGCGTGGTGAGGGGGAGGCTCTCTTTGTAGCGCTTGTTTGTGTCTAAGCTTGGATTGCGGCTCTGATTGCTCTGATCTCAACCGCAGTAGGGCTTCAAAAGCTAATCCCCTAAAGAGGGAAAGATCTGGGCTCTGACAGAGCTGTCCGCTAAGCTTAAAGTCTCACCCCATTAGCCCCAGAGCGAACTCAGGGCAGGCAGCTGTGGAGATGCATCCCTTCCAAAGCCCTCAGCCCGCTCAGGTGACACGGGGGAGGGGCACCTTGAAATATGGTTTTTGGTGATGTGTGCCAGAAACAGGTATTTTCTATTAAAATTGCTTTTCTAAAAGTTCCTCACCCCTAACTGTCATTGATGGGCCTGAGGCCGGGTGCACAGCTGGGTTTTTACAAGGGCTGATTCGGGATAAATAAAACTGTTTGCAAGTCATATCCTTTTTAAGATTTGAAAATGTCAGCTTCATATGCCCCACCCCAAAATATTGATTCTTAGCAATTTAAATGATCTAAAAACCAAAAAACCAAAAAAACACAGTTGCCGATGAGTAGACCCTGGCTTGTGGCAAACCCACGTACGGCAGAGTAGAACTGAGAACTTGCTCCACAGGGTTTTCAGTGGCTGGTTTTTTGCGAGTAGATCACCAGCGTTTCGTCTGAGGCACCTCTGTGTAGACCGAAACCTCCAACCTTGCGGTTAGCAGCCCAGCGCCCTAACCTTCTGCACCACCCAGCCACTTGGCCCCCAGGACTATAAGAGAATAAATTCGTGTTGTTTTAAGCCACGCAGTTTGTGGTCCTTTGTTGACACAGTCACAGGAAGCCAGTACCCCAGGCTGAGATCTCTCCCATCCCCAAGCCGCTGCCTCCTTCACCTGAAGCTGATGAATCACTCGTCTTCCTGAGCTAGGCGAGGTGGGCCTTGTTACCTGAAGCAGCTTCCTTGCTAGTTTCCTGGAGGGGCCAGTGGCCAGACATTTAGAAGCCTGCTTTTACAGCCGTCTGCCAACCTGGAGCATAGGAAATTTCCAGAAGATTCCACCTGCTCTCAGATTGCAAGTTGCATCTCGAGGCAGGCTGGCTACTTCGTTTTCACTCTTGATCTGGCATTTTACAAATGAAATGTAAACAGAGAACAGGGGAGCAGCATCCACGTGGCTGGCTGTGCTTTGTTACTAACCGTGGTGGTAGCCTTGAGGGGATGCACGGGAAATGTTAGTTTTCAGGAATGCTTGCCTGTTTAAAGCAGAGAAGCGTGTGAGTGGTGGCCTGTCAGTTGCCTGTGCTGAACTTTGGCTGTGCTTTATTCCTGTTAATCAAACGTCTGGGAACTGAGAGCGCGAGGCCGTGGTGTACCCTAAGTGGGGTGTTGTAGATTTTTCAACACCTCCTTTTCCTGGCTTGGTCCTAAGGCCAGAGCAGTGAACGTGTGCACTTTTGGGGCAAGTGTGGAGGGCCGCTTACCAACTGCTGCCAGAGCTGGGGGCCAGCACTGTGACCTGTCCTAGGTGCCCCTCACACATGCTCTGGTCCCGACAGCCCTTCCAGCATCATTCCTACCTCCCTCCTCACCCACTGTGCTGGAGCCACCTGGCCTCCTTGCTGTCCCCTGAACAGGCTATGCAGGTGCTTGCCCTGTGTGAAGCCAGAGGGATCAGTCTCCACAAAACCATCCCACTTCTGACACCAATCATAGGTCCAGGGTCCCCATGACCACTCTTAGGTTTGGTAATTCACCAGAAGGACTAAGAATTCACAGAAAGCTATTATACTCACCCAAACCCAAAAAACCAAACCCACTGCCGTCGAGTCGATTCTTATTCATAGCGATCCTATAGGACAGAGTAGAACTGCCCGATAGAGTTTCCAAGGAGCACTTGGAGGATTCGAACTGCCAACCTCTTGGTTAGCAGCCGTAGCACTTAACCACTAAGCCACCAGGGTTTCCATTATACTCACAAAAAAAATAAATAAATAAATTTTTTTTTTTTTTTTATTGTACTCACAGGTACAGTTTATTACAGTGAAAGGACACTGAGTAAAGTCAGCCAAGGGAAAAGGTGCCTAGGGCAGAGCCAGGAGGGCTCCAGACGTGGAACGTCCAGCCATCCTCCCTCTGTCTGTGGTGTCATGGAGAGGGTTACTTTCCCGACATTGTTATGTGACCACATGCATGGTGTATTGCTAACAAGGGACACTCAACTGAACCTCTGCATCCAGAGTCTTTACTGGGGCTCTATCACATCATGAGTCAGAGCCCACTCGATGGCAACTAAGAGCAACACCCACAGCAATCATGTGGGTATGGCTGACTGTCCATGTAGCTTATCTCAGTCTGCAGCCCACAGCGCCCACCTTACGTCACACTGTTAGACTCTCTGGATGGCCCAAGGCACCCAAGTAAACAAAGACACCTTTATCACACAGGACATTCCAAGGGCTTCTCACCTCCCAGGAGCCAGGGTCAGAGGCCAGACCTGTCTTTAAGACTAGTTGCTGTCAAGTTGATGCTGACTCATGGCAACCCGTGTGTGTCAGAGTAGAACGGTGCTCCATATGGGACCCCTCTTTGAGTGAGGTTAAATCTCTGCCACACACCTGTCCTTTGCACCTACAGTCCACGCTGCTGGGAGCACGTCTCTCTCAGTTCTCTTCTTTTCTGTTGATGTTTCCCCCTCTGCGACATGTCCTTGAGCGCTTGCCTCCAACCCGTCACTCTGCCTCTTACCCTGGTTCATTTTTCTTCCCAGGACTTGCCACTGCCCATTTGTCTTTGGTGTTTCTCCCCCACTAGAGTGTCACCCCCATTTGGTCAGGGACTGATATCCTTTATTCCACCTGTGTCCCCAGTGCCTGGCAATGTGCCCAACACATCCTGGTGCTGCTTCAACCTGTTTACATGAGCGCTGGAGTCGGGGGCTTGGGTCAGCAGCACGGACATCAGGGTTCACGTCAGAACTACCCAAGAGTGCTGTGGCTTAAAGAATATGCATACGGATATATGTGTTGTTGTTGTTAGGTGCCAGAGAGGCAGTTTCAACCCGTAGCGACCCCACGTACAACAGAATGTAACCCTGCCCGGTCCTGCGCCATCCTCACAATCACTGTTATGCTTGAGCCCATTGTTGCAGCCACTGTGTCGGTCCATCTCATTGAGGGTCTTCCTCTTTTTTGCTGACCCTCTACTTTATCGAGCATGACGTCCTACTCGAGGGACTGGTCCCTCCTTATAACATGTCCAAAGCATGCGAGACGAAGTCTGTTCATCCTAACTTCTAAGGAGCATTCTTGTTGTACTCCTTCCAAGACAGATTTATTCGTTCTTCTGGCAGTCCATGAAATATTCAATATTCTTCGCCAGGACCATAACTCAAAGGCATCAGTTCTTCTTCGTCTTCCTTATTCATTGCCCAGCTCTCACATGCACATGAAGTGATTGAAGACACCATGACTTGGGTCTTTAAAGTGACATCTATGCTTTTTAACACTTCAAAGAGGTCTTTTGCAGCAGATTTGCCCAATGTAATGTGTCTTTTAATTTCTTGACAGTTGCTCCCATGGGTGTTGATTGTGGATCCAAGTAAAATGAAATCTTTGACAACGTCAGTGTTTTCTCTGTTTATCATGATCTAGCTTATTGGTCCAGTTGTGAGGATTTTTGTTTTCTTTATGTTGAGGTGCAGTCCATACTGAAGGCTGTGGTCTTTGATCTTCATCAGTAAATGCTTCAAGTCCTCTTCACTTTCAGCAAGCAAGGTTGTGTCATCTGCATACACCAAAAGCAGAAAACAAAACCCCTTGCCATTGAGTTGATTCTGACTCACAACAACCCTATAGGACAGGGAAGAACTGCCTCATAAGGTTTCCAAGGAGTGGCTAGTGGATTCGAACTGCCAACCTTTTGGTTAGCAGCCAAATGCTTAACCAGGGTCCCGGGATATAACAGGTTATTAATGAGTCTTCCTCCAATCCTGATGCCCCGTTCCTCTTCATATAGTCCAGCTTCTCAAGATTATTTGCTCAGCATGTAGATTGAATTGGTATGGTGAAAGGGTACAACCCTGACACATACCTTTCCTGACTTTAAACCACACAATATCCCCTTGTTCTGTCTCAATGACCACCTCTTGGTCTATGTACAGGTTCCTCATGAGCACAATGAAGAGTTCTGAAATTCCCAGTCTTTACAGTGTTATCCGTAATTTGTTATGATCCACACAGTCGAATGCCTTTGCATAGTCAATAAAACACAGACAGACATCTTTGTGGTATTCTCTGCTTTCAGCCAGGATCCATCTGACATCATTAGTGATATCCCTGGTTCCATGTCCTCTTCTGAAACCAGCTTGAATTTCTGACAGTTCCCTGTTGATGTATTGCTGCAGCCGCTTTTGAATGATTTTCAGCAAAATAATATTTGAATAATAATTGTATTAACTGGTCTTCCTTGTAGGCATATGGATATTATCCTATCACTGACAGCATAGTACTTCAGGATAGATCTTGAAACGTTCTTCTTGATGATGAACGAGACGCCATTCCTCTTCAATTTGTCATTCCCAGCAAAGTAGACCATATGATTGTCTGATTCAAAATAGTCAGTACCAGTCCATTTCAGCTCACTAATGCCTAGGCTATCAATCTTTATGCGTTCCATTTCATTTTTGATGACTTCCAATTAGATTCATACTTGTTACATTCCAAGTTCCAATTATTAATGGATGATTGCAGCTGTTTATTCTCATTTTGAGTTGTGCCACATCAGCAAATGAAGGTCCCGAAATCTTGACTCCATCCTCGTCATTAAGGTCAACTGTACTTTGAGGAGGCAGCTCTTCCCCTGTCGTCTCTTGAGTGCCTTCCAACCTGGGGGGCTCACCTTCCAGCACTATATCAGACGGTGTTCCACTGCTATTCATAAGGTTTTCACTGGCTAATGCTTTTCAGAAGTAGACCACAGGGTCCTTCTTCCCGGTCTGTCTTAGTCTGGAATCTCAGCTGGAACCTGTCCTCCATGGGTGACCCTGCTGGTATGTGAATACCGGTGGCATAGCTTCCAGCATCACAGCAACACACAAGCCCCCACAGTACAACAAACTGACAGGTGTGTGGTGGGTTCTCCAGGAGCAACCTGAATTGCTCATGGGGTGAACATCAGTATGGCCAGACAGATGGTGCTTAGTCGACGACATTATTTATTTATTTTTAATAATATTTTCTGGTTTCTCGGTGAAGGTTTACACAGCAGTTTTGGTTCCCATTCAACAATTTCTTCACAAGCTGCTCGGTGGCGTTGGTTGCATTCTTCACAATGCGTGAACGTTCTCATGTGTCCGCTCTAGTAGTTCTGTTTCCACGAATCTAGTTTCCCTGCCCGCTTACATTCTCATCTGTTTTAAAGTAATTGGTGACCATTTGGCTTCACATAGATGATTTCTTAAAGGAGCACAGTACTTATGGGTGATAGTCATTGTTTTTTGGACCAATTTGTTATTTAGCTGCAAGGTGACCTCAGGGATTAGTTTCGGTTCACGGTTTGAAGAGTATCTCAGGGCAGTAGTCTCGGAGGGTCCTCCAGTCTCAACCAGTCCAGCAGGTCTGAGTGTTTTTTTGGAATTTGAGATTCTGTCCCACTTTTGTCTCCCATTCTGTCAGGGTCCGTCTAGTGTGGCCCTGATTGTTTTATTTTCTAACAGTTCTCCAAAGAGGGAAAGGCAGTCTTTGCACTTTCAGACAAAAGGCCGCCACACTTCCTAAGCACCTCGGTCTAAAGGCCGTTGACTGTTGTCCCTGGGCCCACGTTTCTCTCCAGGAGTAGATTCTGCATCTCAGCTCCCAGCTGACTGAACAGGAAGCTTGCTGGTGTGTAATTCCTGCTTGCTTCCTCCGGTGTCCCATGAAGAGGACCGGCTGCGCCGAGCTGACCCCTGGGCTGAAGATGGGGCTGTTAGAGCTGCATGGAGACGCTGCCTGCTGCCCTCCGTCCCCCGCCCTGGCTGCGGGCTCCCTCCCGCCTGATGCACAGACCCGTGTCCTCCTTGGATTAAGCAGCCACGGCTCTGTTTGGAAGTGATTAAAACGTAGCTGTCATCGCTCTGGGCGAGACAGGCTGCAGACCCTGATTATAATTCAGAGAGAACTAAAGGGAAAGTGATTTTTTATTCTGGTTAAAGCCAGCTCGCCAAACGGCGCCCAGGGCATAATTAATAGATGTCCTGGACAGTTGCCTGCAGGATTCGGGGCTGGGAAATGAGTATGTCCCTAAAACTAATTACAGGGACTCTCTTTAAAAAGTCTTTTGTGGAGTAGAGGGTTGAGATGCACGGCCTGGGAAGTGCAGTGACTGGGTGATTTGTGGTCGCAGGAAGGGGTTGTCCCTGTGTGGCCGCGGTGCTGAAACTGGCAGCGAAGTGCTCTTGCTCCCGAGAGATGACCCCCATGGCTTGTTGCTTCAAGGCTGATTTTAGTCCCCTGTTTGTTTGTTTGTTTGTTTGTTTTGGGGTCTGGGTTTTAACCAGGGCAGAGAGCCAGAAGGGACTTTTTAAGTCGTAGTTTCTTCTTAGCAGAGAGTTTATTTCTGTCACGGGGTTTTGAACAGGACTGAGCTCTGAGCAAGGCAGCCCCTGGAAGGAGATGTCTGCATGCCTGGGAGACCCTTCTAGGAGGCCCTGCCTCTGTAGGGAGTGCTGCAGTTTGTTCGAGCACCTTCTCTGTGTCTGTTCCTATTTTAGTCTCTGGGGATACGGCATTGAGCAAAAAAAAAAAAAACACAGGGCGGAGCTGACAGTCCAGCTGGGGAGACAGACGTGAATAAGGGGCAAGTGAATGTGTGATCGGATGGCAGTGAGTGACTTGAAAAAAACTAAAGCAGGAGGCAGGGTGGTCTCCTGTTTTAGGTAGGGTGACCAGGGAGGGGGCATTTGAGCAGAGACCTGCATGACTCGAAGGTGTGAGCCTGTCGGTGTGGGGGACGGATGTGCCAGCAGGAGTAACAGCAGATGCAAAGGTCCTGTGGTATACATATACTTGGTAGGTTTAAGGACCAGTGAGGAGACCAGCATGGCTGGAGCTTGGCGAGCGAGAAGGAGAGAGATTGGAGGGGCACATTTGGTCTAGTACCTTGGGGTACATCCCTAGAACTGGGATTTCTGCATCACACAGTCTACCCAGTCAGCCTGTTTAAATGAAGATTCTGAGGCCCAGAGTAGTTAAGTGATAGACTCAAGGTCACACAGCTAAACCCTGGTGGCACTGGGTCTCAGCACCACACCATGTGTTTTTAATGATTATAGTAATGTTATTTGCATACGAGGCTGATCCTTGGACTTTGTGATGGCTGGAGGCTGTTTGTGTTAGTTTTCCAGTTTAGCAGTTTAAAGTACCACCTATTGATTGGCTCACAGTTCTGTAGGTCAGAAGTCTGGGCACGGGGTGGCTGGATCTCTGCTCAGGGTCTCACAAGGCTGAAGTTGAGGTGTTAGCCGGGCTGCATGCCTTCCTGGAGGCTCTGGAAGAATCTGCTTCCAAGCTCAATCAGGTTGTTGGCACAATCCAGTTCCCGGCAATTGTAGGACTGAGGTCTTGTTTCCTTATTGGTTGTCAGTTGGAGCCACTCTCAGCTACAGGAGGCCACCCACAATCCTTTCCACATGGGCCCCTCCAGCTTCAAAGCCTGCAATGGAGAATCTGCCTTGCGCTGAATTCGTCTCATGCTTCTAATTGCCTTAACTTCTCAGCCTGTGCCCTCCAGACTCAGATGGAAAGGCTCATGTGAGTTGGTCAGGCCCACCTGGATAACCTCTCCTTGTTAAAGTCAGCTGTGCTGTACAACATACCCCAATCACAGGAGTGAAATCCAATCACATTGACAGTCCTGGGCATTACACAGGGTGTGTACACCAGGGAAGGAACCCTAGTGGTGCAGTGGTTAAGTGCACAGCTGCTAATCGAAAGGTTGGTGGTTTGAGTCTACTTCTGTAAAGACTACAGCCTTGAAAACCATTTGGGGCAGTTCTACTCTGTCCTATAGGGTTGCTATGAGTCAGAATAGACTCAGTGGCAACGGGTTTGATTTAGTTTAGGTACACCAGGGGGCGGGGATCTTGGGCAACATCTTAGAGTTCTGCCTACCGCAGTTTTAAAGCTTTCACCCCAAAACTGTAACAGACATTAGAAAACATTATTACTGGTTGCTTAGCTAGTGTTTATGGAGTCTGTTGGGCTGAGGGCTGTGCAGTTTGCTGAGGGGGATTGCGGTGCAGTAAATTAGTTAATATGGCCCTTCTAGCCATAGCATTTGTAACTGCCATGGAATAACTGGGTGGGATTATGCAAATGAGGTGCTTGTGGCCCACCAAGGGGATTGATTAGCTTGCTAATAATGTAAGTAAGGTGCATGACACCCTTGTAGGGGTTGTTGTTGTTGTTAGGTGCTGTCGAGTCCGTTCCAACTCATAGAAACCCTCTGTACAACAGAACAGAACACTGCCCGGTCCTGCGCCATCCTCACAATCATTGTTATGCTTGAGCCCATTGTTGCAGCCTTTGTGTCAATCTATCTCGTTGAGGGTCTTCCTCTTTTTCACTGACCCTCTACTTTACGAAGCATGATGAACTTCTCCAGGGCCTGATCCCTCCTGATCACATGTCTAAAGTAAGCAAAAACAAAGTCTCACCATCCTTGCTTCTAAGGAACATTCTGGCTGTACTTCTTCCAAGACAGATTTGTTCTGCCTTTTGGCAGTCCATGGTATATTCGGTATTCTTTGCCAACACCATAACTCAAAAGTGTCAATTTTTCTTCCAACTTCCTTATTCATTGTCCAGCTTTCCCATGCATATGAGGTGATTGAAAACACCATGGCTTTGGGTCAGGTGCGTCTTAATCCTCAAGGTGATATCTTTGCTTTTTAGCACTTTGAAGAGGTCTTTTGCAACAGATTTGCCCAGTGCAATGGCTTGATTGATTTCTTGGCTGCTGCTTCCATGGGTGTGGGAGTGGGACCATGCAAATAAGGTGTATGGAACCCTAATGAGGGGATGGGCCAGTTTTGCCATCCTGCTAGGCTTAAAACGAGCCATCCCACCAAGAAGGAAGAGCCAGGAGTGGAGTGTGTCCTTTGGACCCAGGATTCTTGTGCTGAGAGGTTCCTGGAACCAGGATACCGAGAGAGAGCTAGAACACTGAACACAGTGAGAAGCAATAGCAGATAAATGGTGGCAGCAGAGGCAGGAGACAACGTGGTGGGCTTCCTGGCCCATGGAGGGAGAAAGCTGAGTGCCTTCGGGCAGGAGGCTTGCTAGTGGAATAGGGTGCCTCCGGGCGCTTGGTGGAGCTAGGTTTCCTGGCCTATAGAGCTAGAGCTGAGCACCTTCAGGCCAAGGCTTACTGGTGGAGTGGGGTACCTCTGGTACTTACCTGCAGAGCTAAGAGAGCTTTTAACACTTGCCTGAGCAGCGAAGAGGCCAGGCCGAGGGGCCAGAGAGAGGCATACCTGCAGGCACGGCTGAGAGGAAGCTGTCCTGATGGAAGCACTATATCCTGAGTGTTCTCGAACACGAATTGTAACCTGTTACTTCCTTAATAAACCCCATAATCGTGAGTATGGTCTGTGAGTTCTGTGTGGCCATTGCAAGGAATTGTGAAACCCGGTAGAGAAGTGGAGAGTGCCGTGGAAGGGACAGCTGGTGTCAGCATTGCTAAAAAGGGTGGAGGGTGGAGGGATGTATGATCTCCCCCTCATAGGAATCAGCCTGGGGCCTGTTGGTCTTGCTTCTCCTTTCTCCTTGTGACATTAGAAGAGGTGAGATGCCCCTACCATGCCATTTTTACAGGGAGGTAGAGACAGGTTCCGTCCCTGTCCTCAGGGGGCTCTCACAGTCTGGCTAGGGGTGAAGGGCCAGTCCCTGATGGCAGCTTAAAAGGTGGGGTGGCTAACTGGGGAAGGTAAGGATCAGCAGGAGAGGGCAGTGAGGGCCCAGTGGTCAGGAGGAGGGAGAGGTGCTCAGGCAGGGGGTCTACAGGTGGTCAGCAGGGAGGGCTGGGAGGACACCACGTTACATGTAGCGGCTCTGTCTCCTTAGGCTCCTCTTGGCTGTGACAGTTTCTCAGACTGTTCTTGTGTTGTCCTTGGCGGTTTTGAGGAAGACTGCTTAGACATTTTGTAGGATACCCCTCTACTGGAATCGGTCTGTTCGGACAATTGGAATTCCCGTATGGGAATTGGTCTGTTTGGACAACTGGAATTTGTCTGTTGGAACTTGGTTGTTTCATGATTAGATGGGAGTATGGGTTTGGGAGAGGAAGACTAGGAGGTAAAGCGCCGTTGTCATTACACGATGCAAGGGTATGTGCCATCAACATGACTCATCACTGTTGACATTGATCTTGATACCCTGGCTGAGGTTGTGTTTGTCAAGTTTCTCTCGTGTACTTTGGATTATTTTTCTTGTAACACTGATCTTAACCTGAAAGCGTGTGTCTTCTAATTTGCTTTCTAGTGTTTGATTAGATTTTAAGGTCCTCGGGAACAGCCTTGACTGTCTTATTTACTTCCAGAGCCGGGCCCACACTATGGGCTCAGCCAAGTGACTAATTAACTTCATACATACCTATTGAGTGCCAGAGCCAGGGGGTGAGTACTGGGTGCTTGGCGCAGAGCCACTAACAACACAGTCATAGTTCTTGCTCTCGTAGAGCCTAAAGTCTAATCGTTGTTGTTATTAATTGCCATTGAGTAGATTTCAACTCATGGCAACCCCACGTGTGCAGGGTAGAACTGGGCTCCATAGGGTTTTCAAGGCTGTGGCCTTTAGGAAACAGATCACCACGCCTGTCTTCTGAGGCACCTCTGGGCATATTTGAACCACCAACCTTTCGACTAGTGGCCAAGCACTTAACTATTCGTGCCACCCAGGGACCTCTGTAGTCTCATAGGGGAGATAATTACAAAGAGTTGTTTGCTTTGCACCTGTGAACAGGGCTGGAAGGAGAATTGTGGGTGCGGTGAGAGCCGTGATGGGGTGTGGCCTCCGTAGGGTGGGCTGGTCAGGGAATGAAGGGAAGCTGAGACCTATAGGGTGGGTGGTAGCTGGCCAGCAGAGAGGGAGATAGGATGTGTTCTGCACAGGGAATAGTACGTGCAAAGGCCCTGAGGCAGAGAGGAGCTTGAAGAACACCAGCAAGGAGGCAGTGTGCCAAGCGGGCTGCGGCAGTGGCCCAGTGAGTGACTGTGGTTTGGATGAAGGTGGCGGAAGAGGACACGGTGAGAAGTGGACAGAAGTAGCTGAGGGGATGAAGTCCAGGCTCTTGAAACTGGTGAGTGGTGGTCCTGTTACCGCTCAGAAAAGGAGTAGGCTTGGGGGTGACGAGTTCAGTTAGGGACGCCCATGGGGCCCCCAAGCAGAAGGATCGAGTGGAGGTTGGAATGTATGTTTAGGGGTTTCTGGGATGGAGCTGGCGTTGGAAGCTGTGGGTGGCCATGAGCTGACCTCTGCAGAGTGGAGACCCAGAGGAGAAGTCGCCCCGGGCCTGGGCCCCAGGACTTGTCCTCCAAAGGTCAGAGGAAACTGGAAGGATGGCCAGAAAACAAAAAAAAACAAACCCAGTGCCGTCGAGTTGATTCCGACTCATAGCGACCCTATAGGACGGAGGAGAACTGCTCTATAGAGTTTCCAAGGAGCACCTTGTGGATTTGAACTGCCAGCTCTTCGGTTAGCAGCCGTAGCACTTAACCACTATGCCACCAGGGCTTCCGGACGACCAGAAAGGAGGGTGGAAAACAGGACACGTGTGGTGTCTGTAGGGTACAGGAGAAAGAACGCTTAAAGGTGAAGAGTGGCCGGTCTGGGCAGGAGAAGGGGATCAGATGAGCCCCCTCGAACTCCCAACACCTCTTCCCTCCACGTGGCTCCAGCTCTCAGGAGTGATACAGAGTCGGGGTGCTGTCTACTGGCTCCATCCTGCTGGCCTTTTGGGGGTGACTTTTTACAAAAGCAGAGTGCTACGTGGCTGCTCACCTCTTTCTTCCCCGAAACCACCTTCTATTTGTTTCCACTTCTCTTCTTCGTGCGATGTGTGTCTGATTTAATGTTTTTGAGTTAGTGGGAAAATAGAATATACTTCACAGAAATGTGCTTTGTGGCCAATTTTGCAGGTGGCAATGGTTGCAAAGCGCGACGGATAACAACATATTCTGGATCTGTGCCTTTGCGTTCATCTCCGAGAGGGCAATAAACTACCATTTCTGAGAGGTTATTGGAACCAGTTAGATGGCTTGATTTGTTTTGCTTGCACAGGACAATCACGGGCTCCTTCTGATGGATCACTCTGTTCAAGTGTCCCTCGTGTTTTGTGGAGCAGCAGTGCTGTCAGCGGGTGGACCGGACCGGTGATAATCCTATTTTCCGTAGACACGTCCCGGTTGACGCTATTTTTATGTAAAAGGTATCAACCTGTAATGGATTGAATTGTGTCTCCCCAAAATATGTGTCAACTTGGTTAGGCCATGCGTGGTTGGCCTCCATTTTGTGATTTTCCTGTGTGCTATATATCTCTGCCTGTGGTTAAAGAGGATTAGGGTGGGATGTAACAACCTTGCTCAGGTCACATTCCTGATCCAATGTGAAAGGATTTCTCTCTCAAGGAAAGGGAAGCAAGCAGAGTGTTGGGGACCTTATACCACCAAGAAAGCAGCACTGGGAGCAGAGCACGTGCTTTGGACCTGGGGTCCCTGTGCCTGAGATGCTCCCAGACCAAGGGAAGACTAATGGCAAGAACCTTCCTCCAGAGCCAACAGAGAGAGAAAAGCCTTCCTCTGGAGTCAGGGCCCTGAATTCGGACTCCTAGCCTACTGGACTGAGAGCGAATAAACATCTGTTTGTTAAAGCCATCCCCTTGTGGTGTTTCTGTTACAGCAGCACTAGGTGACTAAGACACACCCCCTGAGTGGAATGGAAAACCCCTGGTGAGAAAGGGCTAGGAAGGGAGGCTGGCCTAGAGAACTGAAAATACACATCCACACAAAAACGTGTACACGAGTGTTCATCCCAGCACTCTTCATGATTGCCAGAAAGTGCAAACAACAGGTGTGCATCAGCCGATGACCAGATCAACAAAATGTGATACATTCACGTAACGGAACTCAGCCATAAAGAGAAGTGAAGCCCTGATGCATGCCGTGACGTGGATGAACCTTGAAAACAGCATGGTGAGTGAGGAAGCCATTCACAAAAGACTGTATGTGTACGATTCCATTTATCCGAAACGTCCAGAATAGGCAAATTCATAGACACAGAAAGTAGATTACTGGCTGTCAAGGGCTGGGGAAGCGGGACGGGGGTGAGTGCTCATGGCCCAGTGGAATTAGATGCTGGGTGCAAACGGTTTGCCCTCAACTACTAACCTAAAGGCTGGTGGTTCGAACCCACCTGGTGATGCCATGGAACAAAGTCCTGGCAATCTGCTTCCGTGAAGATTACAGCCTAGAAAACCCCAGGGGGTGCAGTTGTGCCTGGTAACACATGGGGTCGGCTTGACCGTAACGGGCTTGCTTTTTGTTTTTTGATGGAGTCCCTGGGTGGAACAAACAGTTAAGTGCTTGGTTGCTCACTGAAGAGTTGACAGTTCGAATCCATCCAGAGGTGTCTTGGAAGAAAGGCCTGTCGACCTATTTCTGGAAGATCACAGCCATTGGAAACCTTAGGGAGCTCAGTTTTACTCTGACACACGTCGGGGAGCCTTGAATCAGAATTCACTTGATGGCGATTGGTTTGGCGTTTTGGTTTTGGATGGTTGTACTACCCTGTGAACATACTAAAAACTACAGAATTGTACACTTTTAACGGGTGGATTGTATGGTATTGAATTATATCTCAATAAAGCTTTTAAAAATGAGGGAGGCTGGCCAACGTCTTGGGGACTTCAGTTAGTGAGTTTCTGCTCCAAGGAGGAGATCTGCCTGCAGTCCCCCTGGCTCCGGGCCTGATCCCAGGGTCTCCCGATTCACCTCCCGGGATTGGGTCAGGGTTCTGGTGTGGATCCTGCTTTGCCGCATGCTGGCTGCCTACCCAGTACCACGGAGCACCTCAGGGTGCCTCGGGGTGCCCTTTCTCATCTATGAAATCAGGCGGTGATCAGGGCTGGGGGATCAGCAAGGGCTGTGATGGATTGGCGCCCCAGCTCAGGGCTCGAGCCTCAGATCTGTCCTCTTGGTGCCAGAGGGGCCAGAAAGGACCCAGCTAATCTTGGTGAAGAGGTGGTGGCAGTTCGCTTGCTCACTCGTATTTGGGGCCTGTACAGCCAGACCCAGGTCCCCGTTAGGAAGGAGGGACAAAAGAGAAAAGGGAAGTGCAGGCTGGAGGGTCCTCCATCAAAAGAGAAATACAGGGGCCAGCACGTCTGCTCAACCCTATGGGGGTGCCCCGGACGGTCGGGCAGTACATTTGAGGAGCCCTTCTCTGGAGAGGGGTGCAGATGCCCGAAACTCTACAACCAGGAAGGGATACCTTCCAGAGGGCAGGGCCACCCGGCCAAAGGAAGAACGTGTGCAAAGCCCAGTGTTTTGAAGATGCCGGCTAGGTGGGGAAACAGTGAGCAGTGTTGCTTACTGATGGTGAAATCTGGAGATCAGAGGGTAGTGTTCCCACGGCTAATTAGCCAGGACACTGAGTCACCTGTCCCTGCTGATGCACTGGTCTCTTTTAGTACTTGATTGAATTAGGGTATGTTGTATGGAAGCAAACCTTAACAGGCTTGTTAAACCTTAAATCTCCTCTGAGATTTTAGCTGGGAAATGAGAGGGCTGAGGCAGGCTGCAGCGCCCTCCATGTGAAGTGGGGGGTAGGGGGGCAGGTGACAATGGGGTGCATCCTGCCTCGAGGCCCAGGAATGGTCCCGGGGCGTGGTGAGTGTAACAAGCGCCCAGGGGCAGCCCCTAAGTTGCCCCCCCCCATTTGAGGATGAATAGACATTGATAGCGGAGACACTTCTTCCCTTCCCTTGTCCAGCTGCATCAGCCACATGCCTTTCATGTTTGCGGCGCCCTAGAATGTCATTCTGCACCTCGCCTGGTGCCCCCTTCTACTTGCGTCCGGGGGCAAGTCCCCACTCTGCACTCCCCCTGGCCCCATGCTACACCTCTGATGGAGCCTCTTTCGCCCTACAGCCTCAGGCTCAGGGCGACCCTGGATGGGACGATTCTGGTGCAGATCTCATGGGAGGGGAGGGGACGGACATTTATGGCACCTCCTACTGTCCCAAACCACCAAAAACCAAACCCCTTGCTGTCGAGTCGATTCCGACCCACAGCGACCCTATAGGACAGAGTAGAACTGCCCCATAGAGTTTCCAAGGAGCACCGGGTGGATTTGAACAGCCGACCTTTTGGTTCGCAGCTGTAGCACTTAACCACTCTGCCACCAGGGTCTCCCCTACTGTTCCGGGAGCCACCTAATTTACTCATTTAATCCCTCTCTTTCCAGCAGCACAAGGGAGAGGTATTATCACCCCTTTACGGGTCCCGAAGGAGCCCTGGTGGCAAACAGTTGAGCACCCAGCTGCTAACTGAAAGGTTGGCAATTTGAACCCCCCAAGCAGCCATGGCGGAAAGACCTGTTGATCTGCTCCTGTAAAGATTATAGCCTAGAATACCCTATTGGGCAGTTGTGCTCTGACACACGGGATTGCTGTAAGTTGGAATTGACTCAACGGCACCTAACATCAAACACAAGGATATGTTAAGAAGCCCTGGTGGTGCAATGGTTAGCGCTTAGCTGCTAACCCAAAGGTTTGTGGCTCGAACCCACCCAGAAGCTCTGTGGGAGAAAGATATGGAGATCTGCTTCTGTGAAGATTATAGCCTAGGGAGCCCTATGGGGCAGTTCTACTCTGTCGTGTGGGGTTGCTGTGAGTTGGAATTGACTCGAGGGCACAGAATAACCACATCTATTTCCCCGCCTTACCCAGGTCCCTGTCTGGGAAGAGGCCTGGATTCACCGCAGCAGGGTCTCTCCTCTGTCAGGGTTCTCCGGGACAGTTAGCTTGTCCACCATCCCAGCAGCCTCGGGGTGGCTGCGGAGGCTGACGGTGTGTGAGCTCTCGCCCACCCCATGGGCCAGGAGAAGTTCTGTCTCCCCTCTCGGCTTGCAGGCCCTGGTGCAGGGGCCCCGTGTTGTTCTGTCAGCGTGTCAGTGCCTGTGCTTGCTCTAGTCCTGCCTGGTCGGCATGGCACTGAGTGTGAGGGTGTGATGCCTGCCTCTCCCCCAGGTCCTCATCGACTGGGTCAACGACGTCCTGGTGGAGGAGAGGATCATTGTGAAGCAGCTGGAGGAGGACCTCTATGACGGCCAGGTGCTGCAGAAACTCTTGGGTGAGTGGACGCATGGGGCAGGGACGGAGAGGGCCTCCACTCCACCCTACCCTGCAGGGAAGGGGCCCCTGGGGCTGGACCACGCAAAGAGTAGCCGTTATAGACGTCATCTGAGGGTGCTTAGGGTGCTCTAGAGAAACAGAACTAGTGATACACGCACACACACACACACACAGAGCAGGGGACAGGCTGGAGACTCCTGCAGGCTTGGGTCTCAAGCTCCCTAGGTCAGGTGACAGGAAGAGTGAGGTGAAAGTTATGCCCAAATACCTATTTATAGTCTGGAGGCAGAACACACCCCAGGGAAACTCCCTTTTTGCTCTGAATGCCTTCAACGGATTGATTACATTACATTAGATTGTATTATGGAACGTAATTACATCACATTACATTAGACATAAGGTCATTACATTATGTTACATTACATTACATTCATTATAGGAAGGCTTTGCTTAAGGCCAACTGATCTAATCCTGTGTGACTACTCCATGACAACATCTAGACTTAACGTCTGGACAAACAACTGGGAAGCGCAGCCTTGTCAAGTTGACGCATAAAATTAACCATCACAGATGTACAGCTGCAGTTCTGAGCCCCTTTCCCCCAGGTGGCTGTCTCCCAGGCCCGGGCTGCCAGCTGTGGGGTCATCTGCTCTTCTTCATTTCTACCTCTGGCTCTGCTGTGCGGGGTACATGCCCAAGGGAAGCAGGGACAATATGGCAAGATCACGGAGCATGTTCTTCTCTGGGTCAGCTCCCGGCTGGCTGTGCCCTCCGTAAACGCCCTCAGGCCTGCTCGGTTCATCTCAGGAACCAGGGCGGAGGAGGGGAGCGGGTCCAGCAAACATTCTGTGAGTGCACGGATTACCGGATAACTCCCTACCCGTTATTCTCCTGAGGGCCGGGCTTTATTGTCTGCATTCTCCAGCCGAGGGCACTTTAGTGATTTTTCCCAAGACTAATAGGTGGGTAAACTGATTATTGCTTCATCAAAGGTTTAATGAGTCCCAGTGAGTGCTTGGTGCTGCGGATCCAGTGACCAGTGATAAAGACTTGGCCTCAAGAGATGACAGATGTTTATAGAATAATTACAGTCCCTTCTCACTTCAGTTCTGATGGGGGTCGTAAAGGTGCCCTGGCTCAGGGGCGAGGACCTCCAGCTGCCCTGGGGACGGGAAGGCAGCGCTGAGGAAGTGAGGTCTAAGCTGACACTTAAAGAGCGAATGAAGAGTCACCAGGCAGGGGAGGGGAAGAGTAGGCTTTGGGGATGGAGGGATGAAAATAATTTTAATAACAGCTGATATATCTGAGCTGTCACCGTGTGCCAGTACTGTCCCAGGCGGGTTACAGGGGTCGTCCTAATTGTCACGTGGCCCCTTGACCAGTCACCCTGGGGCCTGGAGTTTGTAGCTAATATGTTTTTTTTTTTATGGTGGGGCTTGGATTCAAACCTGGACACCTGAGCCCAGAGCGTAAGCCCAATTGATTTAATCACATTAAATTAGGGTCACCATGACTTGGAGCCCACTGACAGCAGCTAACAACAGCAACACCCTCTCACTTATCAACATGGTTAGGTTCCAAAGACCAGGTTGTTATGCGAAATTGATGTTATGTGAAAATGGAGGATGACCACATCAGATCACGAGATATAGGATGACTACATCATTACATAACTGCCAAATTACACCCTTATGTAACTACCAGATGACATCCTTACATAACTGACAAATTACATTATTACATAACTGCCAAACCATTGAGAATCATGGCCCAGCCAAGTTGACACATAACCTTAACCATCACAGCTGGTGTTAACTTTAGCCTTGCACCTCGGCTATCGTTACTGCCAGATGTACGTCAATGCACAAAAGAGTCGGACAGTAGATTTTTTACTCTTGTCGTGAATATGAAATGTTGGATAATGAGATAGTTGATAAATGAGGAGAAGGTTACCCTATAACAGCACATATAACTACCCCATAACAACATCTAGACTAGTGTTTGGCCAAACAACTGGGAACCACAGCCTAGTCACGCTGACTCATAAAATTAACCATCACAGATGTACAGCCACAGTTCTGAGCCCCTTTCCCTCAGGTGGCTGTCTCCCAGGCCTGGGCTGTGAGCTGCGGGGTCATCTGCTCTTCCTCGTTTCTCTCTCTGGCTCTGCACGTGCCCAAGGGGAGCAGGGACCATGAGGCCTCTCTCTTACCTGCTTACTGGGCATGTCAGGTGCAGGCTTTATGCCAGGCACTCCTCCTGCTTTATCACAGAGAGTCCTCACGACAGCCGAGCTGGGCTGAGTGATCAGAGTCCAGAGTTGTCCCCAAAATGTCTTAATGCCATTTTCTCTATTTGTTTGTTTTGATCCAGGACCCAATGCAGGATGACACGTTACATTTTTTAAAAAATCACCTTCTCTTTTGGTTTCTTGAATCTAGAACGACATCCTTCCCCTCTCTTTCTCTCCTGACATTTTTGGAGAGTCCAGGCCTGTTGTCCTGTAGAATCTCCTAGTGTCTGGGTTTGTCTGATTGCTTTCTCACGGGTGGATTCAGGCCAAACATTTTTGTTGAGAATATTACAGAGCTGGGCTTGTGTCCTTCGCACTACCTCACATCAGGAGGCACACGTGATGTTGGCTTGTCTCTGTATCATGATGGTCAACAACACTTAGCATCACTTAATTAAAGCAGTGTCCAACAGAGCTCTCCACTGCAAAGGTGCTTCTTTCCTTTTTAACGAGTAAGTAGGCTCTAGGGTGCGGTACTTTGAGACCATATGAATGTCATGTTCACCCACAATCTTTTGCCAGTGGTTTTGGTGAAAGTTGATGATCCTTGCCTAAAGCAATTATTTCAGCGAGGGTTGCAAAGTAGTGATTTCTCTGTATCTCCCATGCCTTCCTTGTATTTTATCTGGCGTTCTCTAAAGAAAAGCTTTCCCTCCCCCTTTCTTCTCATTTATTTCTTTTTGAACATCACTATGGATGAATGGGTTCTTTTTTATTTGCTGTGCTGTAACCATTACCATCAATATTCTTTTTTTTTTTTTTTAAATTGTGGTAAAAAAACCCCATATGTATAACAAAACATTTGCCATTTCAGCCATTTTCGTGTGTGCCATTCATTATATTCACCATGTCATACAACCATCAACACTAGCCATTTCCAAATTTTTTCATCACCCTTAGCAGCTAATAGCAACAACACATGTAGAAGAAATTAGAATTCTTCACTTCGAGTCCAGTGCGTTGCTTCCTCAAGCTCTCCACCTGTAGGGAAGGATTTCCTCTTTGCCTCGGGCCTCCCCTCTGTAGCCATTTCCTCTCTCTCTTGAATTGCTCATATCAATGGGCAGACATGCCATCATATTGTTGTTAAAAGCAAATAGTCTTCCTCCTGCAGCTGCCTCATTTCTTGGTGTCACTCAGACACATGGGCCAATAGATTTGGTAATGGGGATGTCATTGGTGCCCCAGACGAGAGCAACTGTGGTGCAGTGGGCAGGGCTCCTGACTGGAATGGGTCTGAAGAGAATGACCAGGCATTGGGGTCCCCAGCTTAGAGCGGAGAGAAAGGATGAGGAAGGCACAGGGTGGAACTGGGGGCAGAAAGCGCCTTGTTGTGTCTGTAAGGTGAGGATGAGAAGTTACTCCCTGAAGTGACGTAAGGAGAGCGCTCAGCACAGGGCCTGGCTCTGGGTGTTGTGTTGTCGTTAGGTGCTGTTGAGTTGGCTCCAACTCACGGTTGCCTCATGTATAACAGAACGCAACGTTGCCGGTCCTGCACCGTCTTCATGATCATTGGTGTGTTTGGGCCCGTTGTGGAGGCCATCATGTCAGTCTATCTCACTGAGGGTTTCCCTTATATTCACTGACCCTCTGCTTTACCAATCATGATGTCCTTTTCTAGCGATTGGTCATTCCTGATGACATGTCATAAGTAAGTGAGCTGAAGTCTCTTCGTCCTTGCTTCCATGGAGCATTCTGGTTGTGTTTCTTCTAAGACTGATTGGTTTGTTCTTCTGGCAGTCCATGGTATATTCAGTATTCATTGTCCAGCTTTCACATGCATGTGAGGCGGTTGACAAGACCATGGCTTGGGTCAGGCGCACTTTAGTCATCAAAGTGACCTCTTTGCTTTTGAAAGCTTTAAAGAGATCTCTTGCAGCAGATCTGCCCAATACAACCCAGAGCTTGATTTCTCGGGTAGTGGTCGCTATAAAGGGAAGTAGGTGAGGGGTCAGATCAGGAGCTGCTGAGTGCTGCTTCCTGCCATGTCCCTAGAGCCCCTCCGAGTAACTGGCACATGGTAAATGTTTGTTGATCTAGCCAATGAAAAAGTCCTGCAGTTTCATTACCTACAAAAACTGTGGGCTCCTTTTTCAGAAATGAAAAGGGAAAAGGCAGAGGAGCAGTTGCCTGGAGTCGTTTGACTCAGTACCACCCAAAGACGGCAGAGGGCCGAGCTGTTTGCTGCAGAGCCTTTCAGTCCCCAAGAAGGTCTGGTATACTTTCAAGGCTGGCCTGGAGGGAGGACACAGTGCCCACCTTGTACCTTGGGGACATTGCACCGCTCGTTGTCAGTGGGGGACATCGAGGCCTCCTTTTCTGCTCAAGCTCCGCCGTTTGGTTAATTGACAAGCAAGCTCGGCCTGGGTGGGCGAACCCCTTGCAGACCATCCTGGAGGGTTGCCCCCTTGGAGGTTGGGTCAGAGACGGGGTGGGATCAGTTGTAACAGAAGGGTGACTTAGCTGCTGGGGTTGGTGATTTGATGGGAGTCTGGGGTGGGAGATGGCTCGCGGGGGGCTGCTGCAGGATGCAAGTGTGTGGGGGTGTGTCAGGGCCCTGGATCTGGGGGGCATTGTTTAGGAGAGAGCGATACTAGGGAAGCAGACAGCCTGGGATACCTTCAAGGAGCCTGGGAGCACTGGGGTGCAGGGTCTGCAGCTACATGGATTGTGGTTGGTTCCTCTGCTCAGGAATCTGCGTCCCCCCCTCTCCCAGAACCGGGCCCCTCTGCACACAGGGCTCTTACAGGCTACCTGATCATGGAGTTCCGTCTGCTGGGGCTGGGGAGCGCATCAGCTAACTCGCTCTGCAGACAGAGACCCACATACTCCCTTGCTCCTACTTGATCAGCCCTCAAAAGGCATGTGTTCAGAGGGAAAGGGGTTTGTGTTTGTCTTGGTCATTCATTTGTATGTTTGTTAAGTGAATATTTGTTGGTTGGCTCTGGGCTAGCTGTGGTTCTAGGCCCCAGAGACACAGGGGGAACAAGAAGGACAGGGCCTCGTCCTCCATGGCACACTTTCTAGCAAAGAGCAAGAGACAGTAGAGAAGTATTATGGAGTGTCCAACGGAAAACACAAAGAGACAATTTCAGAGAGTGACTGGTGTAAGGAAGCAAATCAGAGAGGATCAGGGCAGAGAGTGGCTGGAGGGGCGGGAGGCTGGGCAGCACAGTGAGCTTGGAGAACGTTCGGGACCAGGCTTGGAAGCAAGGCAGAGCGGCTGTGTTGGAGTGGCAGTGGCAGGGCTGGCATGGTGGAGGGCAGTGGGGGGTGGGGGGAGCCGTGAGATCAGGCTGGGATGACGCTGGGGCCAGATCGTGTCCTGCCCAGGTGGACAGAGGCTTTCATTCTAAGTGACAGGAGGCCATTGGAGGCTTGAGCAGGGCCTTGACATGATCAGAGTTAGAGTTCTAAAAGGCCACTTGGGCTGCCAGTGCAGAATGGACAAGGAGGGGTCAGAGGCCGGAGCCAAGAGAACAGGCAAGACATGTCACAGCGGCCCAGCATCCAATGAATGGACTCGGACTAGGTGGATAAACGGACACGGGGCCATGTCAGGGAGGATTTTGGAGGACACCTGGTTGCTGCTGAAGACTCAAGGCTGACAGCCAGGTTCATGGCAACTGGGGAATGGGAAGTCCCTGGGAGTAGCGTAGGAAGTGGGGAACGGGGAGTTTAGGGGTGCAAAGGTTAAAAAGATGCTGTTGTACTGGTTCTGGCTGCTGGGGGGATAAGTCTGCAGGCCCGGGGAGGGGTTCAGGCCACCACATAAGCGTGGAACTCAGCAGCTTGGAGGTGTGTTGAACATCATGGGACCAAAGGGATCACCTGGACAGAATGTTCTAGATTCATTATGTGGCTGAATGCCAAATGGCCAAGAATTAACATCTATATCTGGCTAAGCTGAGAATCACCATCTCAGAATGAGCGTCCACAGTCCAGGAGTCAACCCGAAGTGCTACCATGATTGTCTAGTAATTGTTATCGGGTCGCACTGTGTTGGAATCTACTCAGTGGCAATGGGTTTGGGTTTGGGTTGTTGCTAGTTGCTGTCGCGTTGATTCTGACTCGTGGCAACCTCGTGTGTGCAGAGCAGAACTACTCCAGACAGGTTTCAAGGCTGTGACCTCTCAGAAGTAGATCACCAGGCCTGTCTTTGGAGGCACCTCTGGGTGGGTTCGAACAGCTGGCCTTTCGGCTAATCAGTTGAGTGCTTAACTGTTTGTGCCACCCAGGGTCTCTGGTTTTATAATGATCACAAGCTTGTTACTGAAAACGTTATGGTCAGAGATTTGATGTTGTTGCGTGGGTGCAGTCCCTTCTCAGCACTGCCGGGCGGGAGATGGCTCTTGCGGTCATCAAACCGAACATTTGTGGTGGCAGACACTCACCTCTACCTGAGAACGGTATAGGGACGTGCCGCTCTTTGGGTGACGGTGTCTGCAAGGGTGCTGCTGTTGGGTTATCAGCTTTCCTTCCTCTCTAAGAGTGATTGCTGAAGGTAAAGACTTGGCGCCTCTTTAACTCTTGGACTTGAAGATTTGACCATTGGTGATGATGGCCCCCTCCCCCTTTTTTTTTAACATATATAACATAAAATTTGCTATTTAAACCCTTTTTAAGTGTATAATACAATCCAGTGGCATTCATTACATTCACCATGCGCTGCAACCATTACCACTATTTCTTTTCAAGGTTTTTCAACACCCCAGACAGAAACACCGTACCAGTAAGCATGAACTTCCATTGTCCCCTCCCGCCAGCGCCTGGTAACCTCTAACCTGCTTTTGTCTGATGCATTTGCCTATTCTAGATACGTCGTATAGGTGGAATCATGCAACATTTGTCCTTTTGTACCTGGCTCTTTCATGTAGCATAGTGTTGTCAAGGTTTACCCGGACCGTAGTGGCTATCAGAGCTTCATTTCCCCTTATGACTGAGTAATAGTCCATTGAATGGGTACACCCCATGTTGTGGGTCCATTGTCAGCTGATGGACACTTGGGCTGTTTCCACCTTTTGGCACTTGCGAATAAAGCTGCAATGAATACTGTTGTACAAGTTACTCAACAAACAGGTACTCAGGTATATGAGCCTCTGTTTTCAAGTCTTGAGGATATATACCTAGGAGTGGAATTGCTGTGTCACATGGTAACGCCATGGTTAACTTTTTGAGGAGCTGCCAAACGATGGTGATGCTTTTTGATTGGTGTCCCCTGAATTGGTTCTGTGGGATTTTGCAGTAGGGGTCACATCCTTTTGGTTCCTTACTCAGCTGGTCTAGGGGACACAGACTTGCTCTGAAGCCGCTGTGCTTGTTAGTCCTGCCACGTCGGTGTCGCTGTTTGTAGAGTACACCATGAAACTGACTTTGGCTCAGGCAGCCTTTTTACTGTGGAGGAGCTGCTGCCATCTTGTTTAAATATCTTGAACGAGTACTTGATAAGGCAATTCTAAAATCTCTTCTATTTCAAGTGGTTTGACACACCACTTCGTTTGACTGAAAAAAAAGAACAATGGAAGAGAATATTAGGATATTAATAGAACATGAAAATGTCATGCCTGGTTGTGGTTCAAGTCCACCAGGCACTCCTTGGAAACTCTGTGGGGCAGTTCTAACTCTGTTCTATAGGGTCGCTATGAGTCGGAATCGACTCGATGGCAGTGGTGGTGGGTTGGGTTGTATTAATGACGTTGTTACACTGATGAGACGCAATAGTAAACCACGTGATCACGCCAGCCCAGCCCAGAGATGCCAGGAATGAAGTTGATGTAGGCGCTCTGCTGTTTGGCTTTTCAAAGGCAGAGCCAAGTCCAAATAGCAGATTTTGACTGAACCTCAAGGCCAAAGCTGACTTCTGTGTCTCTGTCACGGAGCCCTGGGTGGTCAGCTGAGAAAGATCAGCGTGAGAGAGGAGGAACCAGAGGAGTTGTTGCCTTCGGGAGGGATAGAGGCAAAGGAGTTTCAAGGAGGTAGGAGTGAGAGAGATGTGGACAGGGAATGGACTTCCAGGTTTGGCCTTGTGGAGATGGCCAAGGATGAATGTCCACCGGACCCAGAATAAAAACTCTTCTTGAGAGGAGGTTTGGGAAGCAGCTGCCCAATTCTTTGCCGCTTCACAGGATTTTTGTGGGTGTAGCTCTCCTGTGCTTGAGGTGAGCTTTCAAGGCAGTCTGTATGTGGACAGTGAGAGTGTGCAGGCTTATGAGGGGACTTCCAGACCAGCTGTTGTTGTGCTTGAGCTCATGGACACACCCTCTCCTTGCAAAAATCAGGCCTTCCTCACTGTCTTAGTTATCTAGTGCTGCTATAACAGAAATACCACAGTGGATGGTTTTAGCAAAGAGAAATTTATTTCTTCACAGTAAAGCAGGCTAAAAGTCCAAATTCAAGGTGTCAGCTCCAGGGGAAGGCTTTCTCTCTGTCGGCCTTCTCATCAATGTTCCCCAGGACAGGGGCTTCGTGATGCAGGGACCTCAGGTCCAAAGGACGCGCTCTGCTCCCAGCACTGCTTTCTTGGTGATATGAGGTCCCCAACTCTCTGTTTGCTTCTCTTTCCTTTTAGATAAAAGGTGGTGCAGGCACACCCTGGGGAAACTCTGTTTATGCTGGATCAGGGAGGTGACCTGAGTAAGAGTGATTTTAAAATCCCACCCTAATCCTCTTAACATAAAATTACAATCACAGAATGGAGGACAACCACACAATACTGGGAGTTATGGCCTAACCAAGTTGATACACACATTTTTGGGCGGACATAATTTAATCCATGACACTCATGTAATAAGTGTTCACAATCGCCACATTCGGCCATCAGCCCTGTTTGCCTGCTGCTCTTCTTTGGTCCTGGGAATAGTTCCTGCCCCATTTCTCTGCCTCTTTCCATGCTAGGAAGATGAGTCCTGGCCACAGTAAAACTCTGAGCTGCTCTGTAGCCCCCTAGCAGCAGGCAAAATGATGCCTGGTGATGCCAAGGACCTTATTCTCCCCCTCATGGAGAGCCGCCAAGACTGTGCCTACAAATCAATAGATGAATCCTGATCAGAAGGCGGAAAATGTGGAACAGAATTTCAAATTCTTACGGAATCTGGACTTACCATTAACAATCGCTAATCTGACACAAAAGGTCCTTGTCTTTTCCCAAGTAAGAATACACGTAAAGACAAACTCCCTCTACATTGGATCAGGGAGGTGACCTGACTAAGGGTGGTATTATGAGCCCACCCTAATCCCCTTTAGCATAAAATTACAGTCGTGAAATGGAGGACAACCACAGAATACTGGGAATCATGACCTAACCAAGGTGATACACATATTTTTTGGGGGATATAAGTCAATCTATGACAGCTTAGGTTCAGCTTCTGAGGAAGTTGGATGAGTGTTGGGTTTACACTCAGAGGAGGAGGCTTGGAGGCTCTGGGGGGAGGCTTGAGAGCAGGGAAAGAGAGCCTCCTGCCACGCTTGGTGGAGGGACGGGTGGGGAGGCAGGTTGGAGGCAGCTGTAGCTGATGGTTGCAAGGTGATGAGGCTGGGCCTGCTGGGCAGCAGAGAGGAAGGACAGGTGAGATGTTCAAAGGGGCAGTAGAAGGGGAATTGGGGGAGACAGAAGGGGAGAACCAGTGATGCAGGGGCTGGAGGGGTGATTTGCTGTATTGTTGCTGTTGTTAGGTGTCACCGAGTTGGTTCTGACTCATAGTGACTCCACGTACAACAGAACAAAACACTGCCCGGTCCTGCACCATCCTATCAGTCGTTATGCTTGAGCCCATTGTTGCAGCCACTGTGTCAACCTATCTTGTTGAGCGTCTTCCTCTTTTTCACTGACCCTCTACTTTACCAAGCATGATGTCCTTCTCCAGGGGCTGATCCCTCCTGATAATGTTACCTAACGCCAATGCGACACAAAGGGTCCTTGTCTTTTCCCAAGTAAGAATACATGCGAGAGACAAACTTTATCTTCAGCAAGCTTTATTTTGCTTGAGTCAAGCAAAAGGAGTCGGTGGGGAACTAAACCTCTCCAAAAGACTGACTCGAAAGGAAAGCAAGGTTAGGGCTTCTATGGGTTCGGTGGAGACAACAGAGTAATGAATATTTAGTGGGCTTCTTTCAAGGGGCGGGTACTTCTCAGAATGGAGGTGTGTATGCTAATTAGGTTGCGTGCACCTGGAATCCAAGATGAAACCTGCTGATATTCAAGATGGACTCCTCTCGACAGCCCTTGGCGTCACTTATTATGGGATATAGCAGAAGGGCACTGATCTTAGGTGCTACATTGCTATCTTTGGAGGGCTAAGGAAGGTTAAACAGCAGTCACACTTTGTTCTTCTGCCCATGTGGGAGCCTGTAAAGGAGGGGGGGACTAGAAAAACACTAAGAAGGAGATAGTAATTCATGGGTTGTTTCAATCTTATCTCATGTTGACAGGGTGGGTTCCTGTTTACCCAACTTCTAGATGGTAATCTTTTAACAGCTCTTTTGTTCCGCCAGCACAGTTAACCGTATCTGTCTCATTACTGGACCTATTGAGAATGGAGGAACCCCCGAATCTTTCACTTTGAGAAAATCTTCAAACCATGGACCAAAATTATCCCCTGAAGTCATCTTGAAACTAAGTGACTGTTTAGCTAAATGAGTAAAGAATGTTCACCGGAGAAGTGCACTCTTTGAAAGAATTGTCTTTGTGAGGTCAAATTGTCCAGTGTCTCTGAAGCATAGATGACAAATGTAGATCGTACTAAGTCTACGTCAATGGTGGTGAAACAACAGGGGTGGAGATAGCAAGGATGGTGACACAAGGGGAAGGACCTAACCAATGGTACTGAATTGTACGTGTGGGAACTGATGAATGGGTGTAAATTCTGCTCTGTATATTTTCACCAAAATAAAAAAAGACCCAGTGTTCCGGGAGCACCCAGGCACAGTCAGCCCCCACTGGGATCTTCCTTCTCCAGGTGGATGTCACACCATATTCAATCTGCAGGATGGCTGGTGCCAGGGGGACAGCGGAGACGTTCTGGGACCCCATCTCGCCCAGTGGGCTGGGCTCTTGGACCGCCCGGCTCTCTGTGACCATCTCTCACCTATTCCTTTCCTGGGGGCCCCTGATCTGCCTGGACCTGGGCTGGTGAGCCCCTGCAGGCCTCTGTGTTTTTCATCTTGGCTTATCCAGCGAGCACCTATTAGACACAGATGGAGGGAAATAAAACTGCAGGAAATTAGAGTCATTTCCATTCCCCTGCAGAACACAGTGTATTGTGCTGTGTGCTCCCCTCCTATCCCTCTCCCTATCTGCGGTTATTTAGGTAGGCTGTCTCCCACTGTCCCTGGGTGGTGCAAACAGTTTGTGCTCTGATACTAATGAAAAGGTTGGTGGTTCGAACCCATCCAGCGGCCTCAAAAGAAAGGCCTCGCAATGCGCCTCTGTAAAGATTATAGCCAAGGAAGCCCTATGGGGCAGTTCTACTCTGACATACAGGAGTCAGAATCAATTCGATGGCAATGGGTTTTTTTTGGGGGGGGGTGTCTTCCCACTAGGAATCCCTCGGTGGGGGGAGAGCACAAACGGTTAAGTGCTTGGCTGCTAACCAAAAGGTTGGAGGTTCAAGTCCACCCAGAGGTACCTAGTGATCTACTTTAGAAAACTCAGCCACTGTAAACCCAGTGGAGCACAGTTCTACTCTGACACACCCGGGGTCACGGGTCATAGTCTACTGAATGGCAACTGGTTTGGGGTTTTTTTTGGGGGGGGGTCTCCCCACTAGGGACCTCTCTTGTCTGTGATGTGTATCAGTACCCAGAACAGTGCCTATGCATAGGAGGTGCTCAGTAACTGTTTTGTGAGCACATGAGTGAATGAATGAATGAAGGGGTGCCCTGAGCCCAGCAGGCATTGCTGTATAATTCTGTTGTCCCGAAGGGAGTATTGAAACCTATCATTCCTGTTCTAATTGGGGGGCAGGGAGAGGTCTGGAGAGAGAAGGTCAAGTTCGAGGAAGCCTCCAGTAAAATGCTTTACACAGGACTTTGCTGGGGCTCACTTACAAAATGGAGGCCCGTTTGCAGCCAGCCTGGGTTTGATTGCTTTCCTTATCACCCATCCAGGCCATGGTGCTGACCCAGCTCCCCCGCGCCGGCCTGGTGCTGAGAGCTTTGTAATCACCGCTAGTTAATTATCTCAGGGGTTACGTAACGCCGCTTTTGCCGTTCTGCAGAGGAGGTAGATCGGGAAGCGCCAGGTCTTAGAATGAATGAATGAGAGGGACACCTGGGATCCTGCAGGCCCGTTGCCCTTTAGCAGGTAGAGGTTCACGTTGGGCGGCAGGGTCTCCCGTTACCTACTGCTCTGCTCTGAGGACAGATTGCAGGCACTGGGCTGGAGTCTTCGTAATTGAATCTCAAGTGGATGTGACAGTCTTGTCTGGGCCTTTCTAGATTGCTTCCTGTGCTCATTCTTGGTAATAAAACCACCTCCGAGTATCGGTGGATATCTAATAACCCTTCTTATTGGGTTGTCAAAGTGTCAGAGAAACAAAAATGGGGCATCTCTGGGCAGGAGGCAGAAGGCGATGCAGTTAAGACCTATGTTATTTTCTTTATCAAAGGCTCATCCTCCCGGGAGCCCACGGGCACAGCTTTCCCCACCTCCCCACCTCCCACCCCGGCCCTGCCAACATGACCTCCTCATGGCCCAGCCGGACCTTGAATTATGTTTTCCATTTTATGTGCATAGTGTTCCCAAGTGGGACACCCACAGTTTTATCCTTGAATGCTCCCCCATTTTTCATCCTGGAGTAATTTTCTAAGGAAGATGAAGGACCTGAAGGCTCAGCCTTCCTTGACCCGACATCTTGGAAACCCCCCATTCGTGCATAGTAACATGCTCCACTTTGGGGACCAGGTGGCAGAGGGGGACCACATTATGGCCAGCTCACATCTCAGCCCTGAGTCCCTCCAGCTTTTTCTAACACCCCGCCTTTTCCTCTGGTCCTTGTCCTCACAGAGAAACTAGCGGACCGCAAGCTGAATGTGGCCGAGGTGACACAGTCGGAAATCGGGCAGAAGCAGAAGCTACAGACGGTGCTAGAGGCCGTGCATGAACTGCTGCGGCCCCACGGCTGGGCGCTCCGCTGGAATGTTGACGGTGAGTCGCCCCTGGGGACCCAGCAATCCTTCCACCCCCCTGCTCAGTGGGAGGCAGTATGGAGGGGGCAGAAGCCAGCGTCCCCACTCTCGGGGCTCATAGATGAAGTGAGTCACACCTGCGATGCTCTGCTTTTCTTGTGCTTCAGAGTGGGGAGGTCTGATTGGTTGGGTGGATCAAGGAGGGCCGCAAGGGGGAGGGTGGGAATCTGGTTTGTGTGTGAGTGTCCCTGTTGGTGAAGAATACTGAATACACCATGGACTGCTGGAAGAACAAACAAATCTGTCTTGCAAGAAGTACAGCCAGAATGCTCCTTAGAAACAAAGAGACTACATCTCACATGCTTTGGACATGTTACCAGGAGGGACCAGTGCCTAGAGAAGGACATCATCCTGGTAAAGTAGAGGGTCATCCAAAGAGAGGAAGACCCTCAACAAGATGGACCGGCATAGTGGCTTCAACAGTGGGCTCAAGCATAACAACGATTGTAAGGATGGGGAAGGACCAGGCAGTGTTTCCTTCTGTTGTACGTAGGGGCGCTATGAGTTGGAACCAACTCAATGGTACCTAACAACAACAACAACTACATGAGTGTCCTAAGGCTGGTATAACAAAATACCACAAACTGGGTGGCCTGTGCAAACAGAAATGTGTTGTCTCACAGTCCTGGAGGCTAGTCGTCCACATTCAGGGTGTTAGCAGGCCGTGCTTCCTCCAAAGACCCTAGGGGAAGAGTTTTCCTTCCCTCTTGCAGCTTCTGGTGGCCCCAGGCGTTGCTTGGCTGACTGCAGCATTACTGCCTTGTCACCTGACTGTCTTCCCTCTGAGTGTCTCTCTGTCTCTTCTCTTTTGTGAGGACACCACTTAGATCAGAATAGGACATCCCCCCCACCCCCATTCCAGGATGACCTCACGTTAAGCTAAGTGCTAGTGGCATCTTCAAAGACCTTCTTCCCAAACAAGGTCATGCTCACAGATACAGGGGTTCAGACTTCAGCGTATCTTTTTTGAGGGCAAATTCAATCCATAAGAGTTTATAAGGCAGAAGAAGCTCCGTGGGGGTCTTGGATGGGACTCAGCCCCAAATACCAATGGCACTGACGTCAGATGAGCTGTTTTACTGATAACCAAAGTACGGTCTGGAATCGATTCATGCTGACCGCAGGACTGGTCACAGCGTGTGCCAGCTTTAAGAGTTCGTGACATCACAGTATTTCCAGCCAAGAAGTGAATCTGGAAGGGGAAGACTTAAACTCAGAGAAGCTGGAAAGTTCTCTGGCCTATCCGCACTTCCCCCCATTAAGGCTGTCACCCCTACCTCCCCATCCTCTTTGCAGGGCAGTTAGTGCCTGGCTTTCCCTGCTGGCTGGAGGCCTTTGTGGCTTGGTGTAATGAGCTCCAGACTGTGGGACTGTCATGGATTGAATTGTGTCCTCCAAAAATACGTGTCAACTTGGCTAGGCCATGATTCCCAGTATTGTATGGTTGTCCTCCATTTTGTGATCGTAATTTTATGTTAAAGAGGATTGGGGTGGAATTGCAACACCCTTACCCAGGTCATATCCCTGATCCAATGTAAAGGGAGTTTCCCTGGGCTATGGCCTGTACCACCTTTAATCTCTCAAGAGATAAAAAGGAAAGGGAAGTGAGCAGAGAGAGGGGGACCTCATACCACCAAGAAAGTAGCACCAGGAGCAGAGCAGGTCCTTTGGACCCGGTGTTGCCACATCTGGGAAGCTCCTTGACCAGGGGAAGATTGATGACAAGGACCTTCCTCCAGAGCCAACAGAGAGAGAAAGCCTTCCCCTGGAGCTGATGCCCTGAGTTTGAACTTCAACTAGACTGTGAGAGAATAAACTTTTCTTTGTTAAAGACATCCACTTGTGGTATTTCTGTTATAGCAGCACTAGATGACTAAGACAGGGGCCCTTGGAGGGACCTTGGCTCTTGGCCTCCAGTTTCTTGGCACAGTGACCATGGACAGCCCCAAGCCTGCCTCGTGGTTATCGGGGTTGCAGGAGGGAATGGAGGGCTTTGTCAGCCCCAAAGCCCTGCACTGAAGGACCGCATCTTGGTCCATGTGCTGAAGAAATTGGTGACGGTGGCCAACGACTGACCTTCGCAGGCCAGGAGTTAACGTCTAACGATCCCCAAAGCATTGCTTGTCCTTGAGAGCCTCCCCTGGTTCAGACAGTTGATTGCATAGCAGAGGGAACTTTCTAAATGCTGGAGATAATGAGGTGACATTATTTTCATGAATAAGTGGCCCTGATGACCTATTTTTCGTGGTCTTTTCCCCTCTCTTCTGTTCATTTTCCTACTCTGCTCATTCCTTTTCCTTCTCGCAGCCCAATTCACCCCTTTTAAAGAGCACTGTGCTTTTAAAAGGTGGGGATGCCATTGTTTGGGGGGCACTGAGTTTCTGCTAAAGGCGATGGAGGAATGTGGACACAGGTGGCGGTGACGGTTGCACAGCGTGATGAATGTGATTAACGTTGCTGAATTGTACAAGTAGAAATTGTTGAAATGGGAATGTTTTGTTTTATACATATATTTTACCACAATTAAAAAAAAAAGTTATTGCATAAGTGACCTTAGGCCAACAGGAGAGAATCTCAGTAATTCTGAGAAACAAGAAAACTATTCAACTAGGGGGGCTCATAAACTTTACATTTTCTGTGTTCCATTGGCCCCCAATCTCTCTGAGGTGTCGTGTAGCTGCAGTATCTTTATTGCCATTTTGACGTGGGCGTGGGGTTTCTTATGGATTGAATTGTGTCCTCCCCCTGCAAAAGAAATATGTGTTGAAATCCTAACCCCTGTAACTATAAATAAGGAGCCCTGGTGGCACAGTGGTTAAAGCGCTCAGCTGCTAACCAAAAGGTCAGTGGTTCAAACTTACCAGCTGCCCTGAGGGAGAAACACCTGGCGATCTGCTTCCGTAAAGATTACAGCCTTGGAAACAATATGGGGCAGTTCTATGCCATCCTATAGGGTCGCTAGGAGTCAGAATTGACTTGATGGCAAGGGCTTTGGTACCTGTAAATATGACCTTGTTTAGAAATAGGGTGTTCTAGTTATCTAGTGCTGCCATAACATAAATCACACAAGTGGATGGCTTTAACAAACAGAAATTTATTCTCTCACAGTTTAGAAGGCTAGAATTCCAAGTTTAGGGCGCCAGCTCCAGGGGAAGGCTTTCTCTCCCTGTCGATTCTGGGCAAAGGTCCTTGACATCAGTCTTCCTCTGGTCTAGGAGCTTCTCAGCACAGGAACACCAGGTACAAAGGATGCACTCTGTTCCCAGCACTTCTTTCTTGGTGGTATGAGGCCCCCCCATCTCTCTGCTTGCTTCTCTCTTTTGTATCTCAAAAGAGATGGGCTCAAGACACAGCCTAGTCTTGTAGATTGAATCCTGCCTCATTAACATAACTGCCTCTAATCCTGCCTTATTAACATCATAGGGGTAAGATTTACAACACACAGGAAAACCACATCAGATGACAAAATGGTGGGCAACTACACAATATCAGGAATCAAAATAACACGGGGATTCTCGTTTGTTATGTTAATGAAGTCATACCAAGGTCGGGTGGGTCCTAAACCTAATCCCTTCTGAGTTATATGAAGACCAGATTAGATACGGACACCCATGGGGTGGGGAGGAATATAGATGATGGAGGTAGGTGTACCTACAGGCCCAGAGGTGTCAAGGATTGCTGACAGCAGCAAGAAGCTGAAATAGACAAGGAAGGACCGCCCCTTAGAGCCAACACCTTGAATTCGGACTTCCAGCCTCCTGAACTGTGAGAAAATAAATTTCTGCTCTTTAAATCCCCCCACATAGGGTATTTCTGTTATGGCAGCACTAGGTAACTGTCATTGATTGAATTGTGTCCCCCAAAGATGTGTGTCAACTTGGCTAGGCCATGTTTCCCAGTATTGGGTGATTGCCCACTATTTTGTCATCTGATGTGATTTTCCTCTGTGTTGTAAGTCCTACCTCTGTGATGGTAATGAGGCAGGATTGGAGGCAGTTATGTAACGAGGCAGGATACAATCTACAAGATTAGGTTGTATCTTGAGTCACTCTCTTTTGAGATATAAAAGAGAGAAGTGAGCAGTGAGATGGAACTTTCTACCACCTGGAAAGCAGCACTGGGAGCACAGTGTGTCCTTTGGACCTGAGGTCCCTGCACTGAGAAGCTCCTAGACCAGGGGAAGATTGATGCAAGGACCTTCCCCCAGAGCCGACAGAGAGAAAGCCTTCCCCTGGAGGTGGGCACCCTGAATTTGGACTTCTAGACTCCTAGACTGTGAGAGAATAAATTTCTTTTTGTTAGGGCCATCTACTTTTGGCATTTCTGTTACAGCAGCAATGGAAAACTAAGACAGTAACTAAGACCAAAAAACAACCAAATCTGCTGGTGTTGAGTTGATTCTGACTCATGGAAACCCAGTGTATTTTTGGGTAGAACTACTCCCCAGGGTTTTCACAAGGTGAGCTTTATGGAAGCAGACCACCAGGCCTCTCTTCTGTGGCACCACTGGGTGGGTTCAAATTGCCAAACTTTCGATTAGTAGCTGAGCACAAACTGGGTGTGTCTTCCAGAACCCTTGATAATTAAGACAGGGTTCCTATATAACCTGACATAAGCATTTACATTCTCCCTTTCTCTCCCAAAGCCATTCATGGTAAGAACCTGGTGGCCATCCTCCACCTCCTCGTCTCTCTGGCCATGCACTTCCGGGCCCCGATCCGGCTTCCGGAACATGTCTCCGTGCAGGTGGTGGTCGTGCGGGTGAGTATGGCCGCACTTGCTTGTGTGGTCGACTTGCCCCAACTGCGTCGGGAAGGTGCCAGGACACCTTTCTCCCTGTTCTTCTCCACCTTTATTTATTTATTTCTCAAGAGGCTATTTTACACTTTTTTTCCCTCTTGACAAAATGTATGTCTCCCTGGCTTTGAAGTAAATGATTGGAGCGGGAACAATGGCGTTGATTTGAAGAAAAGCAAACCCAGAGGCAGGAGAGCGTTGAGGTTTAATTTTCCACATTTTTGAAAGGAACATTCATTTCTCTCCAAAGCCACCACGTTGGAATTCAATACCATTGAATGTGCTTATTACTCACTGGGGGAGGTTGGGCCGGTGGTATGAACTAGATACCCAAATGAAGGCCTCCCTGCACGGGCTCTGGTGATAGCCAGCGTTCTCTGTCATCGCTCTTTTGGCTTCATTTCCCTTGATTCAGTGGGAGAAGCGAAACTAGGTCCCAGGCTGACTAACGGAGGTGGCGTTGCCTTTCTTTGTCACTTCCCTTGTATTTAAGTGCAGAGACTGTCCGTCCTGGGTTTGAATCTTATTTCAGTCCAATGTGTTAGAGGAGGAGCCCTGGTGGTGCAGTGGTTAAGAGTTCAGCTGCTAAGCAAAAGGTCGGCAGTTCAAATCCACCAGCCGCTCCTTGGAAACCGTATGGGGCAGTTCTTCTCTGTCCTCTAGGGTCGCTATGAGTCAGAATTGACTCGATGGCACCCAACAACAAGAAGCGTATTAAGCACCTACTATGAAACCCTGTGGAGCAGTTCTCCTCTGCACGCATGGGATGGCCGTGAGTCAGAGTTGACCCCGAGGCAACTGGTTTGTTGGTGTGTACCGAGCATACTGCATACGGCTGTCGGGGGCACTGGTGGTTCGATGGTAGAGTTCTCGCCTTCCATGCTGGAGACCTGGGTTTGATTCCTGGCCAGTGCACCTAGAGCACAGCCACCGCCTGTCTGTCAGTGGAGGCTTACCTGTTGCTATGATGCTGAACAGGTCTCAGTAGAGCTTCCAGACTAAGACAGACTAGGAGGAAAGGCCTGGCAATCCAATTCCAAAAACCAGCCAATGAAAACCCTGTGGATCACAATGGTCCAATATGCAACTGATCACTGGGATGGACTGGGTGGCATTTTGTTCCGTTGTGCCTGGTGCCTCCATGAGTCGGGGGCCGACTTGACAGCAGGTAACCGCAACAGCCGTACCGTACCAAGCCCTCGTCATGTGGCTACTGGGGACGCTAAAATGGGGAAACGCACTCGAAGTCCTCCAGGGGCCAGCTTCATCTGCCAGAGTGCTGAGGTTATACTTAAAAACCTGGATGCCCCAGTGTTTATATTGCTTGAGCCACCCAGCTCCTCAATCTTTCCTGGTTTTTAAACTTATCAGTCCTGTGGTCTCTGTGGTCCATGAGGGCCTGCATAGCCCTGTACCTTCAGAAGCCGGTCCTGACCCTGGTGGTCCTGTTGGTCTTGATCTGATGGAAATGTCCTTTCCTGGCAGCCGGCCCAGGGTCCTTGCCCGATTGTCCCATTTTCTTCCCAAGGAGGAATGTTTGTGGCTGTTGGTGGTGACAGGGACGGGGAACCGTTCCTGTCACCCCTGTCCTCAGATGCTCCCTCCGCAGGCAGCCGTCCAGGAGAGGCTTCCCAAGGACACAGGGAAGTATGCTTCCCAAACCCGTGTGCATCAGAAGTGGGGCCCTCGAGTACTGCAGGCTCAGTCACCGGGATATTTCCTTTCACGCTTGCACACTGGTCCAAGAACGCCTTTTAGGCTGTGGGAAGTTGTGCTGACTGAGGCGATTCTCGCTGGGCTACAGGCCTCGACTGAGGTTGCAGGAGGACTCTTTGGGGTCATGCCCAACTGGGCTGGAACGGGGAGAGCAGGTCCTGAGAACAGGCCTGCGTTGCTGCTCTGATGGCTCCCCGGAACGTCGACCTGCCCCCTGTCTTCCACCGTGGACTCAGGCTGTCCCTCCACCTCTGGCCTGGCCAGGTGGCCAGTTGCCTAATCTTCAGTGGAGTGAGGGAAGGAAGGTGACGTTTCAGGTCTAGGGCTTTCACCTTAGTCCCTAGCAGCGTGGTCTTGGGGAAATCGCTTACTTTCTCCAAGTTGTGATTATTTCCCCGTGAAACTGAGATTATACTACAAACCTTTAAAATATTCAGCCTTGTGTCTGCAATACCTAGCCCTGGGCCTAGTATCCAATAGGTGCCTAATGGATGTTCCATGTGTGCCTAAGTGGATGCAATGCCTTTGGGCTGTCCTCCCTGCCCTCTTCTGAGTGTCAGTCAGGACGAGGCCCTGAGAAGACTGAAGGCCTGGACAGAGGCTGTTCTTCTTTAGCAGGCAGCAGCCGTGAGAGGTCCCTGGAGGCCAAGCTCAGGACAGGGAGGGCAGCTTGGATGTGGAGCTGCCCACAGTGGGCTGCCTCAGCCTAGGGAAGTGAGCTCCCTATCCCTCGTCCCTCGAGGGGCTCCAGGAGGGGCTGGTGATAGATTAGCTGGCACCAAGGCGCCGGTCCACCCTGAGCTTCTGTGATACATGGGGCTGCCACTCCATCTCCCACACAGCCCTACCTCTGCTGCCACTTCCATGGCTGCCACCACCACTCACACCTCCACCACTCACACCTCCACCTTCACCACTCCCACCTCTACTCCCACCTCCACCACTCCCACCTCCACTCCCACCTCCACCACTCCCACCTCCACCACTCCCACCTCCACCACTCCCACCTCCACCTTCACCACTCCCACCTCTACTCCCACCTCCACCTCCACCACTCACACCTCCACCACTCCCATCTCTACCTCCACCACTCCCACCTTCACCTCTACCACTCCCACCTCCACCACTCCCACCTCCACCTTCACCACTCCCACCTCCACTCCCACCTCCACCTCCACCACTCCCACCTTCACTCCCACCTTCACCTCCACCACTCCCACCTCCACTCCCATCTCTACCTCCACCACTCACATCTCCACCACTCCCACCTCCACCTCCACCACTCCCACCTCCACCACTCCCATCTCCACCACTCATACCTCCACCACTCACACCTCCACTCCCACCTCCACCACTCCCACCTCCACTCCCACCTCCAAGTCTACCACTCCTACCTCCACTCCCACCTCCACCTCCACCACTCACACCTCCACCACTCCCACCTCCACCTTCACCACTCCCACCTCCACCACTCCCACCTCCACCACTCCCACCTCCACTCCCATCTCTACCTCCACCACTCACATCTCCACCACTCCCACCTCCACCTCCACCACTCCCACCTCCACCACTCCCATCTCCACCACTCATACCTCCACCACTCACACCTCCACTCCCACCTCCACCACTCCCACCTCCACTCCCACCTCCAAGTCTACCACTCCTACCTCCACTCCCACCTCCACCTCCACCACTCACACCTCCACCACTCCCATCTCTACCTCCACCACTCCCACCTTCACCTCTACCACTCCCACCTCCACCTTCACCACTCCCACCTCCACCACTCCCGCCTCCACCACCACCGCTCCCACCTCTGCCACCATCATTCCCACTTCTGCCACTACTCACTACCATTGTTGACTCTCTACCTGCTATTCTCGGGGGAGAAAGTGTATCACACACATAACTACATTGAGTGCTTCCTCATTTTTGTCCTTTCTGGCTGCTCCTCACCCTTCCTAGCTATAGAATATAGAGGCTCCTGAGACCCCCACTGCTGCTAACTCTGAGGGCATTGTGGAGAACAGAAGGTGGGGGTGAAGACTGGGGGCAGGTCAGACACCAAAGGGGTCACTCCTGTGGTCATCTGCAGCCCACCCACCCCGGGAGTGACCCCGTGTTCACTGCAACCATCCATACTTTCTAAGCTGGTCAGTCCTGACTGACTCCTATCAGTCCTTTCTAAGCTGGTCTCCTGGCCAGAGCTTTATCTGCACAGGGCTCCAACAACGCTGTCTGTAATCGTGTCCTTTCTTACCTCTCTGCCTGCACAGCTGGGGAGGGTTTGTTGGTTTGTTTGCTTGTTTACTCATTGTTTTTGGGTTTTCAGAAACGGGAAGGCCTCCTGCATTCCAACCACATCACGGAGGAGCTGACCACGACCTCAGAGTAAGTGGTCCATGCTCTCTGCTCTTCTGGGTCCTGCTTCCCCTAGGTGGGCTGGCCTCGGTGGTGCTGCTTCGGCTGGGGACACAAGCATGTGGCGGCGGGGGCGGGGGAGGTCCCTTAGTCTTAGGATGAAACTTCCATGCAAGCTTCTGCCCTAGCTTTCCTTCCTCCACACGCTTTCTTCAAAGTTTACACTGTTAGAACCGAGTTATTTCCAAAGCCTTTGGATTCTTCATTATTTTAGAGGGTAAGCTTTGAAAATGTTGAGAGAGCCATGGAGCCTGGATGAACTCCCAAAACTATCACCCTGAGATCATCTTTAAACCTTAAACCAAAAGTATCCCCTGAAGTCTTCTTTAAACCAAGCAATAACTTAATTAATAAAGAATGTTTGCCTTGAGCGTTACACTCTTTTAAAGAACTGTCTGTTGTCATTTTGTGTACCATCTATCTGCATGGGACCCAACTGACAGCAGCAGCTCGTGGGTTAGATAGGAAGCTGGGGGCAGTGAGTTCATGCTAATGGGGAGGGAACAACTCGGAAAAGGAGGGCGAGAAAAGCGGTGTCACTGAATTGTACAGTTAGAAATCGTTGAATTGGTGTGTATATTTCCAAACAAAAACAAAAAATAAAATCAAATATTTTAAAAATAAAATAAAAATCGAATAGATTATAACAATAAAAGACTGTTGAGAGAGAGGAAGGAGAAGAGAGGAAGAGGAGGCGCGCGGGATGGCTAGAGACGTGCCATCCCTGTTCACTTCTCTGGCTCCAGTTAGCTCCATCATGGGGGGCGGGGCACACGTCTAAACTAAAACTCTCTTTGACAACGTCAAACATCTCTTGTCTCTTAGAGAAAGCCAGGGGGTGATTCTCAAGAAGTCTGAAAGGCTCCAAATGTATTGAAAATGGCAAATAAAATGGTTTACTTGTGCGTGGCATTTAGGAAGCCTTACAGTTCCCCTTGTTACCAAAAAAACCAAACCTGTTGCCATTGAGTCGATTCTGACTCATAGCGACCCTGTAAGGCAGGATAGAACTGCCCCATAGGGTTTCCAAGGAGCGCCTGGTAGATTTGAACTGCCGACCTTTTTGGCTAGCAGCCCAACACAACCACTACGCCACCAGAAAGCCCAGTGCCGTCGGGCGTTTCAAAATTGGCCACATTTGTCCCTCTTGAACAGCCCTGTTTCAGACGAAACAGAACATTTAACAACTGAACGTTTCAACGAGCCTGCCAGCTCAGTGCACTGAGATTAATTACTGCGTTGGGAATTCACGAGTGGTCTTTCAAAAATTGGACCTGACACCGGAAACCACTCACAGTGTGTGAGCTGTCAAGTGGATGGAAGAGACGCAGACGTCGTTGGATGTACACGCAGGCTCACCACGCGCCTCCCATCCACTCCAGATCTGGGGAAGGAGGTGTGGTCCTGTGTCTGGGGGGCTTCAGCAGCTAGCCTGGCTGCTCCAGCAGTAGGAGGGTGGCTTGAAAGGAATTGGGGCTGGGGTGCTGCTATGGATTGAATTGTGTCCCCCAAAACCCTGTACCTGTGAATATGACCTTGTTTAGAAATAGAGCCTTTGAAGATGTGACTATTTAACATGAGGTCATATGGAGTAGGGTGGGCCCTGAGCCAGTCTGTGTGGTGCCCTTATAAAAGAGGAGAAGAGACACACAGAGGGAAGACTGGCACCTGAAGATGGAGGCAGAGATTGCAACGATGTAGCTACCAGCTAAAAAACACCAAGGATTGCCTGAAGCCAGAAGAAGCTGGAAGAGACAAGAATCTTCCCCCAGAGCCTTAAGAGAGAGCATGGCCCTTCAGACACCTTGACTTAGGACTTCTGGCCTCCAGAACTGTGAGATAAGAAAGTTCTGTTATTTTTGGCCACCCAGTTTGGTGTACTCTGTTGCGACAGCCCTGGGAAGCTAATACAGGTGGTGTCCTCGTTCTCTATTTTTGTACAACAAACCACCCAAAACCGAGTGGCTTCAAACAGTGATATTTTATTTGCTCTCAATTCTGAGGGTCAGCAATTTGGGCTGGGCTCAGCTGGGCAGTTCTTCTGCAGATGGCCGATGGCTGGGCTAGGCTGGCTGGGCTGAGATGGCTTCTCCATCTACACACCTGGCAGTCGGTGCTGGCCAGTGGCAGGCCACTCTCTCTGCGTGGTCTTTCGTCCTCACAGTGCCCAGGTTCTTCACACAGTGCCTTCAGGCTTCCAAGAGAATGAGTGTGGCCATGCCAGCCTCTTGCGGCCTAGTCCTAGAACTCCCAGATCCCATGTCCTTGTGTTCTGTGGGTCCATGCATGTCACAAACCAGGGAGATCCAGGGGGAGAAACAGACAACCTCTCTTGCTGGGAGGACAGCCAAGTGCATTGCAAATGGGGGCCCACAGCCATGGGAAGGGTCTGTGGTCACTGTGGTCTCCCATAGGTGGTAGGGAACCTGGGAGAGGGCAACAAAGGGGTGCTGGCAGCTCTGTGGTCGTGCCGAATAAACCTAGAATGTTCCAGAGATGAGCAGAAAGTGAGTGGCAGGTGAGGGAATGGCCTCACCAGCTTCCCAGCAGTAACCAGACACACAGGGTCTACTGTGCGTCCGGCTCTGTGCTGGGCACTGTGGAATGAAGAGTAGGTGTCAGGCGTGGCACCTGCTCTCAAGGGCTTTCGTCCAGCCGGCGAGAAAGAACGTGTCCATAGAATTTTAAATCCTGCTCTGGGACCATGTGGGAAGTGCTGGGGGGCCCTGGAGGACTTTTAGCAGAGAGAGAGGCCGCAGTCAGGCTTGGGGGACATTCCCACAGGGCTGTCCTGAGAGAGGATAGAGGGAGGGACTAGCCTCAGATCAGCACCACTCCTGAATCGGGAGGCTGAGAGGAGTCCCGAGAGGCTGCAGTCAGTTCTCTATGCTGCTGCCCAAGGTCAGTCCTTGGTTCCTGGCCCTCGGCTGGCTCCCTCCACCCCCTCCCCTCAGTGTGGCCAGACTGATGTTAACAATGTTGTGCAGTGGATGGGACGCCTACACCTGCACATCTCCGCCCAGAACCAGAGTGCCCTGGTTTCCTTCCGGCTTCTTCTCACCTTAGCCCACGTCCTAGCTCACCTTCCCAAAGCCCTATAGCTCCACGATTAGTCCCTTAAGGCCTTGGTTCCACCTTCCAGCAAGCCTCCATGTCCTGCCTGTTTCTCTGCTTTCTTTTGCTTTATAGAGGCTGCTCCAGTGTCACTTCCACCAGGAAGCCCTCCCTGTTTGCTATTTAGCTCCTATCTCATTAAACCCATTGCCACTGAGTTGATTCTGACTCATACTGATTCTATAGGACAGGGTGGAACTGCCCTATAGGGTTTCCAAGGCTGTAATGTTTACGGAAGCAGATCTCTAGGTCTTTCTTTCTCCCATGGAGGGGCTGGTGAGTTTGAACCGCTGACCCTTTTGTTAACTGCCGAGCACTCAACCACTATGCCACCAGGGTTCCTTTTAGCTCCCACGTTGTTGTTTTTGTTGTTAGGTGCTGTTGAATTGGTTTCAACTAATTGCTACCTCAGCTGAACGAAACACAAAACACTGCCCTGTCTCATAAGTGTTGCTGCGTTTGAGCCCATTGTTGCAGCCACTGTGTCAATCTGTCTCTTTGTGGGTCTTTCTCTTTTTCGCTCACTCTCTATTCTCTACCAAGCATGATGTCCTGCTCCTGGGACTGGTTCCTCTTGATAACGTGTCCAAAGTATGTGAGATGAAGTCTCGCCATCCTCGCTTCTAAGGAGTATTCTGGCTGCCCTTCTTCTAACACAGATTTGTTCGTTCTTTTGGCAGCCCATGGTATATTCAATATTCTTTACCAACACCATAATTCAAAGGCGTCAATTCTTCTTTAGTCTTCCTTATGCGTTGTCCAGCTTTCACATGCATATGAGACAAGATTGAAAACACCATGGCTTGGGTCAGGCCCACTTTAGTGGTCAAAGTAACATCTTTGTTTTTTTAACACTTTAAAGAGTCTTTTGCAGCGGATTTGCCCAATGCAATGCGTTGTTTGATATCTTGACTGCTGCTTCCATGGGTGTTGATTGTGAATCCAAGTAAAATGAAATCCTTGACATCTTCAGTCTTTTCTCCATTTATCACAATGTTACTCATTGGTCCAGTTGTGAGGATTTTTGTTTTCTTTATGTTGAGGTGTAATCCATACTGAAGGCTGTGGTCTTTGATCTTCATCAGTAAGTGCTTCAAGTCCTCTTCACTTTCAGCAAGCAAGGTTGTGTCATCTGCATAACGCAGGTTGTTAATGAGTCTTCCTCCAATCCTGATGCCCCGTTCTTCTTCATAGAGTCCAGCTTTTTAGATTATTTGCTCAGCATACAGATTGAAGAGATATGGTGAAAGGATACAACCCTGACATGCACCTTTCCTAATTTTAAACCCTGCAGTATCCCCTTACCTTCCATCCAAACCAAACAAAACGCGTTACTGTCGAGCTGATTCCGACTCCTAGCCACCCTGTGGGACAGGGTAGAACTACCCCATAGAGTTTCCAGGGAGTGGCGGGTGGATTCGAACATGCTGACATTTTGTTTAGCAGCTGAGCTCTTAAGCACTGCACCACCAGATCTCCGATAGCAGCTTTCATATTATGGATTGAATCACGTTCCCCAAAAAACACATATTGAAGTCTGACCCCAGTACCTGTGAATGTGACCTTGTTTGAAAATAGGGTCTTTGAAGATGCTATAAATTAACATGAGGTCATAGTGGGCTCTAATCCTATCGGGATTAAAATAGGAGAAGACACACAGAGAGGGACACAGAGGAAGGACGGCCTTGTGAAGATGCATCTGCAAGCCAGGGAATGCTGGGGGCTCCAGAAGCTGGGAGAGCCTGGAAGGGTCCCCTCTAGAGCCTTGGAGGGGGCATAGCCCTGCCGACAGTTTGTTTTGGACTCCTGGCCTTCAGACTGTGAGACAATAAATTTCTGTTCTTATAAATCACCCAGTTTTTGTGGTGTTTTGTTATGGCAGCCTGAGGACACTCATACACCCTACATGTGGTACAGACGGGTCATGTTGAGCTATGTCTCCTGAGTCTCCCTTCCACTGCCATCTGGGGCCATGGACTGTTTATTTCTGTGTCTCTCCAGGGCCAGCACATAGGAGGTGTTCAAGTGAATACCTGTTAAATAAGGCAGAGCCAAAGACTTGAGCACAGAGGGATTTGGGCACAGAGTACAGATCTCCTTGCCCCTCGGGAAGGTAGCTCATGGGAAGGAATTGTGTATTCGTGCATGGAAATTGGCAAGGAGAAACTAGTCGTCTGCCCTTCCGGGGCCTGGCCTGTGCTTTCTTTAGGATTATTTATCTTCCAGATTCCTTGGAAGTGCATCGTGCTTAGTCACCAAAACATGTCCTTGGGTAACCTGAAGCCTTGCATTTTAGGGTTTGCTATCAATGCCTTGATTATGGTGTTGGCAAAGAATATTGAATATCCCATGGACTGCCAGGAGAACAAACAAGTCTGTTTCGGAGAAAGTATAACCAGAGCGCTCCTTAGAAGCCAAGACGGCTTCTCACTTACTTTGGACATGTTATTAGGAGGGACCAGTCCCTGGAGAACGACATCATGCTTGGTAAAGTAGAAGGTCATTGAAAAAGAGGAAGACCTTCAACAAGGTAGACTGACACAGTGGCTTCAACAATGGGCACATGCATAACAACAATCGTGAGGATGGTGCAGGACCGGGCACATCCCCCCTAGTTGTGACAGATGGATAGGGAGGGAGGGAGGGAGGGAGGGAGGTAGACAGACAGATAGCTGCTGTTGAGTTGACTCTCACTCATGGTGACCTTGTGCACAACAGAAGGAAGCTTTGCCATGTCCTGCACCATCCTCACAATTGCCAGCATGTTCGACTCCATCATTACACTTACTGTGCCAATCCATCTTCCCAAGGGTCTCCCTTGCCCTCGCTGACCCTCTGCTTCAGCAAACACGATGTCCTCCTCTAGTGATTGATCTCTCCCTATGATGTGTCCAAAGCAAGAGAGTCGGACAGTGTTCTGTTGTGATCCATAAGATTTTCATGGACTAATTTTTCAAAGTTGATCACCAGGCTTTTCTTCCTAATCTGTCCCAGTCCGGAAGCTCTGCTGAAACCTGTCCACTGTGGGTCACCCTGCTGGTATTTGAAATATGAGTGGCATAGCAACACACAAGCCACTACAGTATGACAAACTGGCAGATGGTGATGGCCAGTGGCAATAGGAGATGGTTAGTAGGAGCCCTGGTGGTGCAGTGGGTAAGCACTCAGCCGACAACCGAAAGGTCGGCGGTTTGAACCCACCAGCCGCTCCGAGAGAGAAAGATGTGGCAGTCTGCTTCTGTAAGGATTTACAGCCTTGGAAACCCCGTGAGGCAGTTGTACTCTGTCCTGTAGGGTTGCTATGAGTCTTAATTGACTCGCCGGCAATGGGTAATATGCAAATAAAGATGACAATTTGCCGCTGACCTTGTGCAAACATTTCACAATTTGCCTAAGTGCCTTTGTACTTACAGTGGGTCAGAATATATCAAATGGGACTTGCATTTTTATACACCGCCCTTTAGCTGGGCCACGAGGGGCTCCTGCAGCGGTGGACTCTCAGCCTATGTGGCTACTCATTTCACTGTCTCAAGTGACGTGACTAATGGCTCTCTCTCTCTCTCTGTTCTCGTTTCCAGGATGATGATGGGCAGGTTCGGTGAGTAACTTGGGCGTGGGAGAGTGTGGGGTTCCCCAGCGAGCTGGGGCTGTCCCAGGAAGCTGCCGGGGCTCACGCTGCCATGCAGGGGCTGAGCAGGACCCTAGGCAGGTTTTGGTGACTCCCACAATTCTGGAATCTTAGATCCTGCATGCAGTTCCCCATGAGCCGTGCATGACTGACTCTGGACTAGTTTCTCCGAGCCGTAAGAGGCTGGGTGGAGATGAGAAGAAAAGGGGGGACAATCAGTGCTTTAAAATGGAGAACAGTCTTGGGGATTCTCCCCATGGTGGGGACCGTGGCAGGGATGGGGGCTCAGATGAACGGGAAGGAGGATCTAGCTGCTAACTGAAAGCCTGTGATTGGAACCCGCCAGTGGGTCTGCAGGAGAAAAGACCTGGGTATCTGTTCCCCTAAGGAGTGCAGCCTGGAAACCCTATGGACAGTTCAGCTCTGTCACATGGGGGCGCTATGAGCCGGAATCGACTTGACAGCACCCAACAACAGCAACAGTTCTAAGTGGGGTGATCACACCCTCTTTCACCATTAAAGCTGATGTCCCCTGTCTTCATCTCAGCGAGGAACGGCTGACAGGGAACAGGTAGCTCGCAGCGGTGTTTACACAGCAGGCATGGGCACCCTCGGCTCCCGCCGCAGTCAGAGCAGGCTCCAGGCTGTTCAAGGGCCATGCTTCGAGAATGTTTCAAATCACAAAGCAAGCACTTGACCCCAGATGCCTTGTCCTCCGTAAGTGGGAGAGAGAAGAACGCTATCGAGAGGAAACCTAGGAACCCAACAGTAGCTGTCCTGCCTGCTCTGAGGGGATGGCACCTCTGGGTGCTTGGGCACTGTCGGGTTCTGGGCTGTCAGTTGTTGCTAGGCCCTCTCCCACGCTCCTGTTACTTTTATATGGACAGTGGACGTGCTCTTGAATTCTTCAAGATCTCGAACAAGAGACAATGAGGTAGTTATATGTCCTTAAGCTTTCTTGGGGAACCCTGGTGGCGTAGTGGTTAAGAGCTACAGCTGCTAACCAAAAGGCTGGCAGTTCGAATCCACCAGGCGCTCCTTGGAAACTCTATGGGGCAGTTCTACTCTGTCCGAGTGAAACTCTATGGGGCAGTTCTACTCTGTCCGAGTCGGAACCGACTCGACAGCACCTAACAACAACAACATGAGTCGGAATCCACTCGACAGCAACGGCTTTTTTTTTTTTTTTTGGTGTAAGCTTTCTTAAGTAGGCCTTAAGGTGTGCTGGGAAAATTCACTTCTTTTTTTTTTGTTTTTTAAAGGAGCAATTCAATTCTTTTTAATGTCTTTATTATTAAAATACAGGAAAAGGAAAGAGGAGGAAAACCTCCCTGTGCACTTGCTGAGGGCCAGGGCAGCAGTGAGGAGGGGGTACGTGGGATGCCTGGGGGTGGGCCAGTCACAGCCCTGCCCTGTCTCTAGAGGGGGGCCTTGTCCGGGGGTGCAGTGCACCCCTCTGTCGCCTCCTCGCTTTCCTTTATAGAAAGGGGAAGGCTCAGACCCACTTGGGCTTGTAGAGGCAGAATGATGGGGTCGTGAGGACCTCAAACCACTACATGTTGTCCATTTTTGGTGCAGCTGCCCCATCCGTGTTTGGGAAGGGCCTGGTTGAGGTTTGGGGAATTCGGGGGGACGTATATGCACCCTGCATCTGAGAAGACCTGCTAGCAACCCTGTGACAGAGCACTCTCCACTGAGGCGCACAGGGTGGTGGTGCGGAGCCAGGTACCCCCATGTGAAACCTCTGCACAACACCTGTGGTCAGACCCAGGAGACCCTATGAGCGTTGGAGGGGGACTCTGCAGCCAGGGACCTGTTTCCCCAGAAGTCAGTGGGATTGTTCCCATTACTTCAAAGGCACGTGGCATGCTTAGGAAATGCAAACAGGCCGTTAGTCAGTGACCGGCAATTGGTTCCGTTCCGCCCCCGCTTTCGTGCCTCTGCTGACGCAGCTCATCGCCTCCCAGTCTCCCAGACGACCTCACACGCGGCTCACGTGCAGCAGGCCGGTTTGTCCTGTGTCCTGGCTCATAGCTCAAACCTCCAGCCCCCTACAGCCGCCACCCTGCCCAAGTGTGACCCTCGTCACCTCTCCCCACCTGGCTTGCTCCTCCAGGGGTGCTGGTCTCAGGCATGCCCTTCCAGAAGGTTCCTCTGGACCATTGTCAGATTCCTGAAACCAAAAACCAAACCCGTTGCCATCAAGTCGATCCTGACTCATAGCTACCTATACAACAGAGTAGAATTGCCCCATAGGGTTTCCAAGGAGCGGCTGGTGGATTCGAACTGCCGACCTTTGGTTAGGAGCCATAGCTCTTAGACGCTGCCCCACAGTTTCCTAAAATGGCCCTTATCCCATCACCCTTCTGCCCATCCCCACCCCTTTGGCTTGTGCTAAGGCTACTAAGGTCCTCCTGGACCACCCCTCTGGACACCTCCTCTCTGGCTGCAGCACCCTACTTGCCTGGCTCCAGCCTTGTGACTTGCTCGCTGTTCTGTGAGCACACCCGTAAGTGCCCACTTCCAGCCTCTGCAGTACTCTCCGCATGAAATGCTCTCCCTCCAGATTACCCCATGGCTCACACCTGCCACCCCTCAAGTGTCACTTCTCAGTGAGGACCACCTTCCCCAGTTATATTCTCTGGCTCTCCCTGTCCCCTTCCTGCCTTTTTTGTTTTTAAATTGTGTTCCCGCTCTCTCTCTGCTGACAGGGAACGCTGTGCTTTCCCCCTCTGTCAGCATTTACACACCTAAGCTTCTGCCTGGAGCCTGGCATGCATGTATCACTGGTACCAGCGCAACTTGGGTTCCTCCAAGGCCCTTCCCCTGTTCCCTCCTCACGTGGCTCCTTGGGTTGTAAGCATCCTGTGGCTGGAGCCCTCTCTTTGCCAGCCACCAGCCCTGGACACAGTAGTTGCGTAGCAAATACCAGGTACTCCAGAAGCTTCCAGAGCTCCAGGCTGACCCTCCTTGGCTAAAGCTTCTGCTGGGCTGGTGTTCTGGGCCTCAGTTTCCCACCTGAGAGTTCTGAGCTAGGGAGAGGATAGGGCTTCCCTCTGCCTGCCCTTCTCCCCACCCCATCACTCCAGTGGGTGTGTGGGCTCAGGCGAGGGTCCCGCCTCCTTATGGCATCACTGCCTGGCAAGGTGGGGGCGAGGAGGCATCTCTCTCCAGTGGAAACTCGTCTCAAGGGAGCTTGGAAGGTTGCAGCCTGGTCTCCATGGCAACGGGCTTGCTGGTATCTCTTCCCTCTCTCTGCAGGCGGCTACCCTCTCCCTGGGCTCCTGCTGGCCCACAGCCCCTTCTGAGGCCATGGCAGGACACGGGGTAGAGGGGTCATGCTGTCCCCTTTCCCTCCTCATCTCCTTATAACCCTGCTAAGGGTCCCCTTCACATTCACCTTTCTTTCTGCCAACATAGCTCATTCTAGAAAACTCCAGCCTGATCTCACCATGGGCTTACTGCCTCTGTGACTCCCCACCCTGCAGAACACAGCCCCCCTTAACTCAAGACAGACCACACCAGAGATCCCGGTCCCTTGAACCTACTCCCCTTTCTCCTGCCACTCCCTCTGCCTGGAACGCCCTTCCTGCTCCTTCTGCCCCAGCTCAAACTTCAAGGCTCCTTTGTGGAAACTTCCTCAGTCCCCCCCACCCCCCGCCCCCGGCCGCTTGTCCACAGGCTCCCAACTCAGGCGCCTCGGGTCCAGGCAGGAAACCCAAAAGAGGGAAGTGGATTGGCTATAACGTCATGAGTGCCGCAGCGTTGGGTGGCAGTGGGGCATGGCGGGGTCTGGGGCAAACTGGAGAGGCCCAGTCCCCAGTGAAATTGATGCCCAGTGGGGAGGTAGGCTCTCTGTTGCCACAGCTTCCGATTCTTCAAGAGAGGCCAGAAATTTGGAACTTTTTGACAAACATCCCAATTTAAAAAATGTTGACTCGACACTACAAACAAACAAAAAGCAACTGCGTGGCGCCGACTAAGCATGGCTGCGGGTCTTTGCAGCAGCTGGTTTGGGCAGCTGTGGCTTGTGGATTTGGACTGGGTAGACCCTACTGTCAGCGCAGCCCTCTGCCCTCGGAGTGCCGCTGCGCTCCTCTTTTCCAGCACTTCCCGGTGTTCCCACCATCTGCCTCCCCCAGAGCCTGTGTCCTCCCAAGGGCGGGGCTGCTCCTTGGTCATCTCTGTGACCCTCCCAAGGAGGGAAGTCAGGAGGGGAAGAAGGCGAGGGGGCATGGCGTGTGCCTGCTGGGGGCAGCCTGTCCCATTTATTCACTGTCTCATTTCATTCCTCCTCCAGCAGGTGAGGGGCTGCTAGTCTTATTCCCACTTGATTGCCCTGACTCGTGGCGAGCCCATGTGTGCAGAGAACTGCCCCATCAGGTTTTCAAGGCTAGGACTTTTGGAAGCAGATGGCCAGGCCTGTCTTCTGAGGCACCTCTGTGTGGGTTCGAACCACCAACCTTTCGGCTAGTCGTCGAGCGCTTAATCATTTGCACCACCGAGGGATCCTGTTTCCACTTCACAGCTGGCATTTGAAGCCCGACCTGTTTTCATTCCCAAGGCGAGGTGTGCTTGCCAGGACCGCTGTCTGGTGTCCCCGTGGCCCCCTGGCAATGACAGGCTTCATCCCTGGGGTGTAGGTGAGCACGGCCGTGTCAGGGGAGCCACTGGCACAGGCCTCCCTGGCCACGGTGCCTCCCACAGTCGCCTCTGTGAGCCCAGCAGTGACCCAGCTAAATATACCTGCTGACACAGGCACCGTTCTGCACGGGGGTTTTCTTAAAAAAAAAGCTACAGTTAAAGTTCGCTATTGCTTTGTAAAGTTTTAGCTGGGATTTTTTTTTCCTGAACAGACTGTCTCGATGAGTATAATGTGACTTAAATGATTATAAAAATAATTTACAGCTGTTGCATTAGAAATGCGGGTGCGTGTCAGGAGAACATTCTGCTGGTCTAGGCTTCCTGGTCACTGTGGACCGTTAGTGAAGGAAGCTGGTGCCCACTCCCCAGAGACACACAAACACACACACACACACACCCCACACATACACACGTCACTTTACATACACGCTCCCCACATGTACGCATCCCTCCTGCAGCCAACCCACATATACATACACACCACACGTACACACTCCCTCCCTCCCCCAGCCCACATATACACACACTGCATGTACACACATCACTATATGCACATACTACATGTACACACTCCCTCCCACAGCCAACCCACATATACACACAGCACACGTACACACTCCCTCCTACACCCAACCCACGTATACACACAGCACACATACACACTCTCTCCCAGAGCCAACCCACATGTACACACACACCACACATGTGAACACATACACAATCACTCATATTCAGACACACACCCACACATACACACTCCCTGCCACACCCAACCCACATGTATACATACACCCACACCCACATGCCACACATACACACACCATACGTGCACATACATACAGACTACACACACACAGATGCTCACACACACACTCATATACACACATACATACACACACGCACATACACACCACATATACACACACCACACACCCATACACACACAAATACCACACGTGCATACACACTCCCACCCATATCCACATACGTACATAAACCACACATCACACACATACATGCATATACTACACACATATGTACACATACACACCAAACACACACATACCCATATATACACACACACCACACGTACACACACACTCCCTCCCCATACCAAAACCAAACCCACTGCCATCAAGTCGATTCCTACTCCTAGCGACCCTATAGGACAGAGTAGAACTGCCCCATAGGGTTTCCAAGGAGCAGCTGGTGGATTCAAACTGCCGACCTTTTGGTTAGCAGCCCTAGCTCTTAACCACTGCACCACCAGGGCTCCCACTCCCTCTCACACCCACGTGTATACATATACTACACATACACACACTATACACATGTATACACACACGCACCGCACATATACACTCCCACACAGACTCACATATGTACATGTTGTTGTTCGGTGCCATCAAGTTGTGCTGACTCATGGTGACCCCTGTGAACATCCTGCCCCGTCCTCACAATCATTGCTGTGCTTGAGCCCATCGTTGCAGCCACTATGTCGGTGCATCTTGATGAGGGTCTTCCTCTTTTGCTGACCCTCTGATTTACCAAGCATGATGTCCCTCTCCAGGGGCTGTTCCCTCCTAATAACTTGCCCAAGGTATGTGAGACGTATCTCGCCATCCTTGCTTCCAAGGAGCCTTCGGGCTGGATTTCTTCCAAGATGGATTGGTTTGTTCTTCTGGCAGTCCATGGGATATTTGATATTCTTCACCAGCACAGTAATTCCAAGGCATCAGTTCTTCTTCGGTCTTCCTCCTTTATTGTCCAGCTTTCATATGCATATGAGGTGACTGAAGATACCATCACATCAGGCGCACCTTAGTCCTTAAAGTCATGTCTTTACTTTCCTACGCTTTAAATAGATTTTTTGCAGCAAATTTGCCCAATGCAATACGTCGTTTCATTTCTTGACTGCTGCTTTCATGGGCGTTGATTGCATTATTGCAGGTTAACGAGTCTTCCTCCAATCCTGATGCCCCGTTCTTCCTCATATACCCCAGCTTCTTGGATTATTTGCTCAACATACAGATTGAGTAAGTTTGATGAAAGGATACAACCCTGACACACACCTTTCCTGACTTTAAACTTCTCAGTATCCCCTTGTTCCATTCGAACGACTGCCTCTTGATCTGTGTACAGGTTCCTTATGAGCACAATTAAGTGTTCTGGAATTCCCGTTCTTGCAATATTATCCATAATTTGTTCTGACCCACACAGTCGAATGCCTTGGCGTTGTCAGTGTGCACAGGTAAACATCCTCCTGGTATTCTCTGCTTTCGGCCAGGATCCATCTGACGTCAGCAGTGATATCCCTGGTTCCACGTCCTCTTCTGTTTTCAGCCTGAATTGCTGGCAGTTCCCTGTTGATATATCGCGGCAGCCACCTTTGAATGATCTTCAGCCTAATTTTACTTGTGTGTGATGTTGATGGTATTGTCCGATAATTTCTGCATGTGGTTGGATCATCTTTCTTTGGAACGGGCACAAATATGGATCTCTTCTAGTTGGCTGGCCAGGCAGCTGTCCTCCAGATTTCCTGGCGCAGATGAATGAGTACCTCCAGTGTTAACAATTAAGGGCTCTGGAATTCTCATTCTTTGAAATGTACACCACGTATATACACACACCATAGACAAACACTCATACACTCTCACCTACACACACACATACACACACCATGTGCACACACACACCACCTGTGTGCACACACCACCTACACACACACACCACCTGCGCACACACCACGTGCACACACACACCACGTGCACACACACACCACGTGCACACACACCACGTGCACACACACCACCTACACACACACACACGCACACACACCCTTCCTCTTTTCTGCTCTTCTCCCTCCCTTTACCTCCAAGGCCAAGTCAGAGGCTCCCTGGGCAGGCTGGGCTGGGCTGAGCCGGGGTATAAGTGGCTCCTGGGGCACTTGCCCCTGGGAGCTGAGCACCTCGCTTTGGGCCCAGGCACAGGGAGAGGGTGGGGGAAGCTTTCCCCAGGAAAGTCCTGGTCAGCTCCTCCTCTCCTGGTGACTGTCAGGCTTACCTGGAGTGGACGTGCCCACTCTCTCGCTGCCCCCTTCCTGACTTTCTCTTGGGGCTCCCTCGTGCCACCTTGGGCTGGTGAGGCCAGGCCAGGCCGTTCCCTGAGAGAGGCACAGGCCAGCCCAGCCGGCCACAGGAGACTTCTAACTGCACCCCCGTGGGCCCCACAAAGGAGGCCTGCTAGTCATGGGTTCTTGTCCTCTACGCTTCCACTGCCCCCAGGAACCTTGGAGGACAGGCCTCTGTGGGACAGAGTTGGGGGCTCCTTGCCAAGTGCCCCTTCACCCTCTGCGCTGTTAGCAGCTCCCCCTGACTGCGTACTCTGCGTGGGGCCAAGCTGCAGGGTTCCGGGTCCTCCTCCATGCGACCCTGCCGTGTGGCAGCCTAGAACCCGCACCCCCAGCTGCCTGTGGCTTTCTTATCAGTTGGTAGCTGGGTGGACGGTCTCCAGTGTCATCACACTGAAAAGCTCCGGGGAGAGAATGAGTTTATTCCGAGAGTGATGAGAAGCTGTTGGGGGCTTCTGGGATGGGGGTGAGTCATGAACAGCTGGTGCAAAGGCCCTGAGGCAGGCATGTGCTCAGTGTGTTGAGGGGCTGGTGGAGACAGGGAGGGCGAGTGCTGGGGAATGACGCTGGAAGGCGGGCAGGGCGCTGAGTCCAGTGGACCCCATAGGTCTGCAGGAGAGAGAATCATTTATTCTGAGAAAGGTGAGAGCTATTGGCGGGTTCGAGTCAGGGCAGGAGGTGGGGACCCAGGAGACATGATCTGGTTTACACTTTAAAGGGCTCCATCTGGCTGCTGGGGCTGTGGATGGGAGGGCTAGGAGTGGAAAAGGGAGACCCTCCAGGCAGAAGGCTGCTGCTGCCGCACAGGTGAGGGGCAGTGGGGCTGGATGGGGGCGGAGGGGAGTGGTCCTGTTTACTAAGGGGGAGAGTCAAGGACACCCCCAGCCCTAGGATGTGATGATGGCAGGTGTTTCGAAGTGCTAGCCAAGTATTTCATATTTAAAAAAAAAAGGTTGATGGTTTGAACCCACCGGCTGCTCTGCGGGAGAAAAGTCTGGCAATCTGCTTCCATAAAAATTACAGCCTTTGAAACCCCATGGGGCAGTTCCCTGTCCTACGGGGTTGTATGAGTTGGAATTGACTTTACGGCAATGGTGGGTTTGGGTACCCAGGAGTCCCTGGGAGACGAAAATGGTTAAGCACGTAACTACTCTAAAAAAAAGGATGACGGTTCGAACTCACCCGGCAGCGCCTCAGAAGAAAGCCCTGGCAATCTGCTTTCGAAAGGTCACAGCCATTGAAAACCCTGTGGAGCTCAGTTCTACTCTGACACGCCACGCATGGGGTCGCCGTGAGTCGGGGTTGACTCCGCCGTGTTTCTAGTAAACTCTCCCCATGTGTTTTTCTTGCATGCTCCGGAAGAGCGGGACGCCTTTGACACCCTCTTTGACCACGCCCCGGACAAGCTCAGCCTGGTGAAGAAGGTGAGCTTGAGACTGGATTTTCTGTTTTGCCCTCATGCCTGGGCTTGTACAGTGTGAACCCCGTGCTGGGAAGAAGGTGGGGAGATGTTTGAAATCTCTGAAATGTTTGCCACATGGATTGAAATGTAATTATAGTCGAAAACGTAACTGTGGTGCATAAAATTAGCACCTTTTAACTCAGCGTCTCTGCGCCCTGGGTATCTTCCTGCCCACCCGCCTCACTTCTGCTGAGTGAATTACCCAGCCGGCGCCGCCTGGCAGTTAATTCCGACTCGAGGCTTTTTTTTTCAGCGTGGAAATGTTTTTCAGCGTGTCAACCTGCTGGCTCTCGCCGGCCTCATTACCACGAAGCTGCATTCACAGCCTGCCCAGTAAACAAACGTGGGCTCTGCTGTCTCAGCTGCTGGGTGTGCAGTCTTGGCCTGCTGCCCCTCCAGACAGGAGCACAAAGGACCAGGCCTTCACCAGCCGGGGCAGCCGGCTGGCAAACCTCTGGGTGGGAAAAAACCATGCAGCCCCAAGGCTCTGCAGTCAGGGGAGCTGGGTTGATTGGTTCCCAGGGGCATGTGTCAGGAAGACTTGTTCCTCAGGGGAACTGAGTCTCACCCCGGCTGCACGTGGAGTTATCTGAGTACCTGCAGGCAGCTTCCTAGGGAGGCTGGTTAGGAAGGGCGGGGACGCCTCCTTCCCTCCCCTCTTCCTGTAAGCCTGAGGAGCAATCACTTCTGCTTTCCCTGCTGTGACGCTTGCCCCAAACAGGCTTCTCAACTGTGGAACTTCTCAGAGCCTTTGATGCGGTGACCTGCAGCGCAGCTCCCCAAGATGGGGCTTGGTAGGAAGTGTTTCCCAAATGTGTCCATGTTGTTGTTGTTGTTGGCTGCTCTCAAGTCTGTTCTGACTCATAGCGACCCTATGCACAACACAACAAAACACTGCCTGGTCCTGTGCCATCCTCACAATCGTTGTTATATTTGAGGCCATTTGTGCAGCCACTGTGTCAATCCATCTTGTTGAGGGTCTTCCTCTTTTTTGCCAACCCTCTACTGTCCTTCTTCAGGGAGTGGTCCCTCCTGATAACATGTCCAAAGTATGTAGTCTCATCATTCTTCCTTCTAAGGAGCTTTCTGATTGTACTTCTTCCAAGACAAATTTGTTCGTTCTTTTGGCAGTCCATGGTAGTAGGATTTATTTATCTGTTTATTTGAGGGTGAGCATATTAAATTCCTTTGGAAGCTGCTTTGGAAAATGTTGGTCTGGGCTTGGACAGTGAGGTCATCAGTTCTTGGAAGCACTTTACAGGGGATCCTTCTGGAATGGAGTCGTCTTAGCATGGTCACAAGTGCACTGGGGCGTTTCCTAGGGTCAGGAACATACCTTGGAGCCTCAGAGCAGCCCCTTTCCCCTGCCCCACTCCAGCCACACTGGCCTCTGAGGACCCTGACAGAACGGTTCGGTGGCTGCTCTGTGCTGCCCATCACAGCTCCCCGCTGTGCGTGTTTCACGTGCACATTGCATGTTTCACATGCTGCTTTCACATTCTATGTTTCACACACACGTTTCAGTTGCCTGGTTCACGTTACAAGTTGCACAGACATGCTTCACACACAGGTTTCACATTTCACATTGCTGGTTTCGCTTTCTGTGTTTCACATGCATGTTGCGTGTTTCACGTTGTGTATTTCACATGCACACACGCACACAGTGCATACGCACAGCTACAGCACAGGCTCTCAGGGCAGGGCTCTATCTTACTGCCTTCAGTCCCCAGCACCAGGCAGAGTGCCGGGCACATAATAGGTACTCAGTAAACGTGGGGAGGCTGAATAAGTGAGTGAGGAAATGACATCAGTTCCAGGAGTGAGGTGTGGTGTTATTGCATGTCCATCGAAGTTGGATTTAATTGCTGAGGAAAGTTACCAGTGACCAGTGTGCAAGCCTGGTGTGCCAATAACAGGGCCCGGAGCACTCTGCTGCCCTGGAGCCAGGCCGGGGTGGAGGTTCTCCATCTGTTGAAACTGTGATGGGCACTGCCCGAGGAGGCCTTTCCTTGCGGTCTCCAAGTGTGATGTTGTCGTTCAAATACCTAGGATACATTTAAAACTTGAATTATCTTCCTCTTGCAGTTTTATCCTTCTTAAGGCATTGATCATTCTGTGTGACTCAGTGGATAAGCATATGTCTCTGTGGACTGGGGAATAAATAGGTGTATTTTCTTTGCCAGCTGTGATGGATTTCGGCATTGGGGGGCGGCGGGAGCCATGGCGTGGGGGGCACTGGGCTTCCGAGAAGCGGGCTGGGGAAGTTCGGAACTGGGTAGTGGTGATGGTTGTAGGACCTGACGAAGGTCATAATGTCACTGAATTGTACGTGCGAAGCATGTCGAGACGGCAGATGTTTTGCTATATATACGCTTACCGCAATCAAAACAAGAGCTAAAGGTGAATGGTAAGAGCTTCTCCTTTTAAACACGGCCTTTCAGTCTAGCCACAGAGGAGGTTACAGAAATGTCGCACCAAGCTGGTGATGCCACACGTTGGGTCGGCTCCGCCGGATGGGGGTTGGCTCTCGTCACTCACTGTCCCCTGTGTCTTTTTGCCTCCACAGTCTCTCATCACGTTTGTCAACAAGCACCTCAACAAGCTGAATTTGGAAGTGACGGAGCTAGAAAGCCAGGTGCGGAGTGACTTGTGTTAGAGGAACCTTTGTGTGTGTTTTTAGTCCCCTTTGGTCCCTGGTGGCGCAGTGGTTAGGTGCTCGGCTGCTAAGCGAGAGGTCGGCGGTTCGAGCCCACCAGCCACTCTGCAGGAGGAGGATGTGGCAGTCTGCTTCCGTAAAGATGACAGCTTTGGAAACCTCTGGGGGCAGTTCTACCATGCCCTATGGGGCTGCTATGAGTTGGAATTGACTGGATGGCAACAGGTTTGGTTTTGGTTTTCAGTTTAGTGCTTTCTACCATTTCCCGGGCTGTCCCCGAGAGCCCCCATCTCATCCTCTAGTGAGCCGTGGCGTTTTCTACACGTTTCCCAAAGGAAAGAGCATTCAGGAGGCTTGGTCCCCAGTGGGTTTGTTCCCCAGGTGGACGTGGCGGCAAAGTTGGCCACCTTTTGTTCATCTAACGAGGAATTTCCATCACACAGTCATTGCCGGCTGCACTGGCCTTCTCTCAGACCCTCCCAGGCACCACGTCGTCCCCACCACCGGGCCTTTGCACATGCAGGTCCCTCAGTCTAGAATGTTGTGTCCTCTTCTACTTCTGCTCTCCATTGCAGTCCTTACCCTCAACACTGTGGCCGGCCCCTAGCAAACACCCGATAAATAGCCATCCAAGGAATAAAACCAAAACCAAACCAGTTGCCGTCCAATTGATTCTGGCTCATGGCGACCCCATGTGTGCAGAGTAGACCCGCTCCATAGGGTTTTCCAGGCTGTGACCTTTTGGAAGCAGATTGCCCGACCTTTCTTTCAAAGCACCTCTGGGTGGGTTTGAACCACCAACCTTTTGGTTAGTAGCTGACTGCTTAATGTTTGCACCACCCAGGGATTCCATCCAAAGAACATGTATGAAGTATTTCTCTTGTATCAAGTATATAAAGCTTCCCTTTTCCCCCACACTCAGAGCTAAAGTAGCACAGTGAAAATATGTTTTTGAGCCCCCAGCAAGCATTAAAGACAAAATATAATTTTCCCAGGATTAGCCGGGTGCTTGAATTTGGGGTCTTTTGAGTTCTTGGTACAGGCTCCTCGGATGCACAGCTGATCCTTTTTAAACCCCTGGGTGATAGCTTTTGCTTCTTTCTCTTTCTTTCACTTTTCTCATTTGCTTTTCTAATTAAAAAAGTAATTCAGGTTCATTGTAGAAATGTCTGAAAATGCAGATAAGCAAAACAAACAAAAATCATCCGTAATCCCCCCGCCCAGAGGTGATGGCTGTGAGCATTGTGCTCCAGACATTTTCTCGTGTGTACATAGTTCATCATGGGCAATGACGGGGCTGCCTTTGAAAGCAGAACGGTCCATTTTTAATGTGTGTATTTATGTGTGGAGCCCTGGTGGCTCAGTGGTTAAGAGCTCGACTGCTAACTGAAAGGTTGGCAGTTCAAATCCACCAGGTACTCCTTGGAAACTCTGTGGGGCAGTTCTACTCTGTCCCGTAGGGTCGCTATGAGTCAGAATTGACTGGAGGGCAATGGGTCTGGTCTGGTCCTGTGTTTGCATGCGTTGTTTGCAGACGTGTTATTTTTAGAAGTTTACTAAAGTTGCATGTTTAGCCTCTGATTATTTGCTGTTTGATGTATAAACAGCGTGGAAGTATGCTAAGTGAAAGTTCCCCTTTCACCTTCTCCACCTCCTCCCGCTGCCCCCACACCATCCAGAGGTAACTGACTCAGGTTCACAGTCAGATGTGTACTTTTCCGGATATTTTATGGGTATAAATAACAATGCAGCACACCGTGCAGCTGTTTTATAATGTGCTTTTTCTTACTAAATATATTGTGGGCATCTTTTTTGTGAGCGTGTGTGTGTGTGTTTCTGTCTCACCCGCTGTCTAATGCACCGTCGATCTATCTGTCGGTCCATCGATCTGTCTGTCTCTCCATCTGCCTACTTACCTGTTTTATCACTTTTAACAGCTGCCTTCTATCCAATTATATAGGGGTCCCTGGGTGGCGCAAACAGTTAATGTGCTCGTCTGCTAAACAAAAAGTTGGTGGCCTGAGCCTGCCCAGAGATGCCTCAGAAGAAAGGCCTGGCGATTTGTATCCAAAAAATGAGCCCCTGAAAATCCTATGGAGCACAGCTCTACCCTGACGCACACGGGGCCGCCGGGAGTCGAACACACACCCGGTTGTAAGGCCGCGCTCCCACCATTAAACTAGCCCCTTACTATTGGGCATTCTTCTGCTCCCGTAACGAACGGCACAGGGAGCACGTGGCACACAGCGGTTTGGGCCGGGCCTGTTTATTTCCTCGGGAGAAACGGTTATACATGGAGTTGTTAGAGTAAAGGCAGGACTCACTGTAAAGGCCCGGAAAGGCGTGAGCACCAGGTGTTCTCATCAGCGGTGGGTGAGAACGTCCTTGCCAGCCTCCGCTGACTGTCCTTCCAGCAGGGGCCCCGTCACCGGTATTGACGGCCAGAGATCTTAGACTGGGACTTCAGTGTGCACTGAATTTTATTCACTCAGTGTCTTCTTCTTTTGTTTACTCTTCACACTATATAGAGTCCTTAAACGTATTTTTAACCATGGCCCGCAAGAAAAGATGTCTGGCCACAGCAATGCAGAGAATTTTTTTCTTTTGTTGCAAAGGAATTTGGGTGTTTTTATGAAGATAAAACCAAAACCAAACCTCTTGCTGTCGTGTCGATTCCGACTCATAGCGACCCTACAGACAGAGTAGAACTGCCGCCATAGGGTTTCCAAGGAGTGGCTGGCTGGTGGATTTGAACTGCTGACCTTTCAGTTAGCAGCCAAGCTCTTAACTTCTATGAGTATATTAATCATTAAATCTTGATGCCGTGAGAGTCAGAGAGACAGGTTCAAATGCCTGCTCAGGTGTGTGTGCGTGTGTGTGTGCATGCATGTGTGTGCCTGTGCACATATGTGTGCTCGTGTACGTGTGTGTGTGTGCATGCGTGCCTGAGTGTGTTTCCCTTCTTTTTTTTCATAGGCTGCTTTTTACCAATGAGAAACCCAGGTCCTGATAGACTCTCCAAGGCCCTGAGCATGGCTTTTGGCACCTGCTCCTTCATCTTCTGGTTTGAGGTTCTCAGCCAGAAAGAAAGGAGGGGTTCATGCTTACATGTTAAAATACCTTCCTCCTCCTGAACAGGTACAGAGCATTTGCTGACTCCGTGCACTGCCCAGAAACCTGACCAGGTGTTTCTCTTCAGTTTGCAGATGGCGTGTACCTGGTCCTGCTCATGGGCCTTCTGGAAAACTACTTTGTCCCTCTCCACAACTTCTACTTAACCCCAGACAGCTTTGACCAGAAGGTACGTGGACCACCTCAGTCCTCAGTTGTGGCCCGAGAAATGCGTGTGGAAATACGCAGCCTAGAATATCCCCTGACAGCTCTTTCTGCAGCCTGGCTTCGTTCTTCAAAATGTAACAATTTCACAATAAACGGCATTGCAGTTAGATGTCGCTGGAAGTAAACGAACGAGAAACCCAGCCGCAATGCCCAGCATGACAAGGGGTTGGTTACCCTGCTCCTGTCTGGCTCTTCCCCGTGGGACTCTGGGGTTTTTAATAATTATGGTCCAGCATCAGGAGAGTTGAGAGCCCTTGCCTTTCTCATGCCATATTTACACCATGTCTGGTCGTTCCTGTTGCTCCGAACCTAAATACTATTTTCGGGTGGCCCTGATGCCGGTGTCTTCACTGTTCCCTGCTCTTGAGCAATTGGTTTTTTTCTGTTTTTCTCTATTAAAAACAAGAGGGTCGGTGTTCATTGCCACCTTGTTCACAAAAGCCAAAAGGTGGAAGCAACCCAAGTGCCCATCAGCAGATGAATGGATAAACTAAACGTGGTATACACGTACCGTGGAACGTTGTTCAGCCATAAAGAGAAATGAAAACATTATACTGAGTGAAAGAAGCCAGACATGGAAGGTCATATATTTTGTGATTCCTGTTGTATGAAATACAGTGAAACCTGGAAGAGCCGGAACTCGAGGGAACTGCCTAGCTTTTCCTGGTTTCACAAGTTTTCTCCCTTTGACAGGGTACAGTCTTACCACTTTTCTATCACTCATTTTAGTGGAAAATATTTGAGTTTTCCTCCTCTGACAGGTTTCTGCCTTACACGGGTTACAGCTTTCATAGGTTTTACTGTATCTACAACAGGCAAATGCATGCAGATAGGAAGTAAATTAATGGTTACCAGGGGATAGAATGGGGACCACTGCTGAATGGTTACAGAGTACCGCTGAATGGTCGCGGAGTACCGCTGCCGAATGGTCGCGGAGTACTGGGAGTGACTACCGAATGGTCGCAGAGTACCGCCGAATGGTCACAGAGTGACTGCCGAATGGTTACAGAGTACCGGTGAATGGTTACAGAGTACTGGTGAATGGTTAGAGAGTGACTGCCAAATGGTTACAGAGTGACTGCCGAATGGTTACAGAGTGACTGCTGAATGCTTACAGAGTACTGCCGAATGGTTACAGAGTGACTGCCGAATGGTTACAGAGTACTGGTGAATGGTTACAGAGTGACTGCTGAATGGTACAGAGTACTGCCGAATGGTTACAGAGTGACTGCCGAATGGTTACAGAGTACTGCCGAATGGTTACAGAGTGACTGCCGAATGGTTACAGAGTACTGGTGAATGGTTACAGAGTACTGGTGAATGGTTACAGAGTGACTGCTGAATGGTACAGAGTACTGCCGAATGGTTACAGAGTGACTGCCGAATGGTTACAGAGTACTGGTGAATGGTTACAGAGTACTGGTGAATGGTTACAGAGTGACTGCTGAATGGTACAGAGTACTGCCGAATGGTTACAGAGTGACTGCCGAATGGTTACAGAGTACTGCCGAATGGTTACAGAGTGACTGCTGAATGGTACAGAGTACTGCCGAATGGTTACAGAGTGACTGCCGAATGGTTACAGAGTACTGCCGAATGGTTACAGAGTGACTGCCGAATGGTTACAGAGTACTGGTGAATGGTTACAGAGTACTGGTGAATGGTTACAGAGTGACTGCTGAATGGTACAGAGTACTGCCGAATGGTTACAGAGTGACTGCCGAATGGTTACAGAGTACTGGTGAATGGTTACAGAGTACTGGTGAATGGTTACAGAGTGACTGCTGAATGGTACAGAGTACTGCCGAATGGTTACAGAGTGACTGCCGAATGGTTACAGAGTACTGCCGAATGGTTACAGAGTGACTGCTGAATGCTTACAGAGTACTGGTGAATGGTTACAGAGTACTGCCGAATGGTTACAGAGTGACTGCTGAATGGTACAGAGTACTGGTGAATGGTTACAGAGTACTGGTGAATGGTTACAGAGTGACTGCCGAATGGTACAGAGTACTGCCGAATGGTTACAGAGTGACTGCCGAATGGTTACAGAGTACTGCCGAATGGTTACAGAGTGACTGCTGAATGCTTACAGAGTACTGGTGAATGGTTACAGAGTACTGCCGAATGGTTACAGAGTGACTGCCGAATGGTTACAGAGTACTGGTGAATGGTTACAGAGTACTGGTGAATGGTTACAGAGTGACTGCTGAATGGTACAGAGTACTGCCGAATGGTTACAGAGTGACTGCCGAATGCTTACAGAGTACTGGTGAATGGTTACAGAGTACTGGTGAATGGTTACAGAGTGACTGCTGAATGGTACAGAGTACTGCCGAATGGTTACAGAGTGACTGCCGAATGGTTACAGAGTACTGCCGAATGGTTACAGAGTGACTGCCGAATGGTTACAGAGTACTGCCGAATGGTTACAGAGTGACTGCCGAATGGTTACAGAGTACTGCCGAATGGTTACAGAGTGACTGCCGAATGGTTACAGAGTACTGGTGAATGGTTACAGAGTGACTGCTGAATGGTACAGAGTACTGCCGAATGGTTACAGAGTGACTGCCGAATGGTTACAGAGTACTGGTGAATGGTTACAGAGTGACTGCTGAATGGTACAGAGTACTGCCGAATGGTTACAGAGTGACTGCCGAATGGTTACAGAGTACTGCCGAATGGTTACAGAGTGACTGCCGAATGGTTACAGAGTACTGCCGAATGGTTACAGAGTGACTGCCGAATGGTTACAGAGTACTGGTGAATGGTTACAGAGTACTGCCGAATGGTTACAGAGTGACTGCCGAATGGTTACAGAGTACTGGTGAATGGTTACAGAGTACTGCCGAATGGTTACAGAGTACTGCCGAGTGGTTACAGAGTACTGGTGAATGGTTACAGAGTGACTGCCGAATGGTTACAGAGTGACTGCCGAATGGTTACAGAGTGACTGCTGAATGGGACAGAGTACTACTGAATGGTTACAGGGTGACTGCCGAATGGTTACAGAGTGACTGCTGAATGGTTCCAGAGTGACTGCCAAATGGTTCCAGAGTACTGGTGAATGGTTACAGAGTTTCTGTTTGGTGTGATGAAATGTTTTGGAGACACATGGTAGTAATGTTTGTCCAATGTGGTGAACAAGTTAATGCCACTTAACATGCCTAGAACGGTAAACTCTATGTTAATTGTATTCCCCAATTCCACCACAATAAAATTAAAAAACAACAATAGGACCACAGGAATGCCTGATGCTAATAGGAGGAACTGTGCAGGGAGGAGGGGCTGGTGGAAACTCCTCATATTTCCTACACAACTTTTCTGTAAACCTAAAGCTGGTCTAAAAAAAATAAAGTCAATTAAAAATATAAAGCCTGAGTCCCTGGGTGGTGCACATGGTTACGTGCTCAGCTATTAGCCGAAAGGTTGGCGATTTGAACCCACCCAGAGGTGCCTTGGAAGTAAGGCCTGGCAACCTGCTTTTGAAAGTCACAGCCTTGGAAACCCTGTGGAGCAGCTCTGCTCTGCACACTTGGGGGGGCGCTGTGCGTTGGCCCCGACTCAGTGGTAACTAACAGCAATGGCAAAGGTTGATTGTGAAAAGTACATGAAATTTTGTAGTCTAGCACAGTTCCTGGCACAGAGACCAAATAAATAAATGGTATCTACCCGTTAAAAAGGAACCTTGGACTGGACAATGGGTTGGAGAGAGATGCTGATGAAGAGTGAGCTACTTGTATCGGGTGGACACTTGAGACTGTGTTAGCGTCCTCTGTCTGGAGGGGAGATGGGAGGGTAGAGAGGGTTAGAAACTGGCAAAAGGGTCATGAAAGGAGAGACTGGAGGGAGGGAGCGGGCTGACTCATTAGGGGGAGAGTAAGTGGGAGTATGTAGTAAGGTGTATATAGGCTTATGTGTGACAGACTGACTTGATTTGTAAACTTTCACTTAAAGCACAAAAAAAAAATTATTTAAAAAAAAAAAGGAACCTTGGTGGTGCTGTGGTTAAAGTGATTGACTGCTCACTGAAAGGTCAGCGGTTTGAAACCACCAGTGGCTCTGTGGGAGAAGGATGTGGCAGTCTCTTTCTGTAGAGATTTACAGCCTTGGAAACCTTATAGGGTCTCTATGAGTTGGAATCAACTCGACAGCAGTGGGTTTTTATCCTTAAAAAAGAAAAAAAAAAGCTATATATATAGAGAGAGAGACAGAATGTGACCTGGTAGTACAGTGGCTAAGCACTTGGCTGCTAACCAAAAGGTCCCCGGTTTGAATCCACCAGCTGCTCCTCGGGAGAAAGATGTGGCAGTCTGCTCCTGTAAAGACCACAGCCTTGGAAACTATGGGGCAGTTCTACTCTGTCACATGGGGTCACTCTGAGTCGGAATAGACTCTATGGCAATGGGTTTATATATACGTACATAAAGCAGCTGAAATATTAAAACAACAAATGCTTTAGGGTGTCTTGTTAGATATTTTTGTTCCAGTCCTTTGGATTGTTTTCTTCGGAAAACTCCTCAAATAGGATTGCTTGGGTCCCAGGGCCTCCCACTTAGATTGTGGTGAGCGGGCTCCCCTCTAGTCTGCCTCCGCCCTGTAGCAACTGTTTCTGGTGCCCTGCCTTCAGAACCTTGGCTCACGCCTGTCTGTATTGGTCTGAACTCACAGGCAGCTGACATTTTATTTTCTCAGATTGTCAGACCAGGAAGTCAGGGAGGCAGACCATGTAAGCCGGTGGCGGCAGACGGAGAAACAGCCGGACCGTGGGGCCAGGATTTATCCATCTGCTCACTCCTGGCACCTCACAGCCTGGCTGCTCCTGTCTTGTCTGTTGAGAGGGAATCAGGACAGATTAGAAAGGTCTTGGCAAGTTTGAGACCGTGCTGGACTGAGAGAGAGAGAGAGAGAGAGAGAGAGGAGAGAGAAGGAGCAAGAGGGGGCAGACGGAGTGTGCAGACTGGGCAGAACTTGGTCATGAAATGCGCCACTTAAAATGGCTAAAACAGCAAATGATCTGTTAAATATATTTTACCTGCTGTTCTGGACATAGAAGACGGATAATTTGGTGAAGAGGTTCGTGCACTTCCAGGCTCTGGGATGACTGATAATTGCAGAAGCCTGTCTTTAGAGAGATTTTTCCTTTGTTCATGCTAAGAACAGGCTGGCGGGCGTAGTGCATGGAGCCCTGAGGTCTGGAGCTGGGCTTCTATCAGAGCAAAGGCACACAAATGGCAAAGGCCGCATGGCCCCGGCCGGCTGTCTTCCTTTTGAGGCAAGGATGAAAGTCTTTGTCAGCTGCTGCCCTAGCCTGGGAGGTAGCAAAGACACCTGAATCATCGGCCATTGCTTCTGAATAGGTAGCCTGAAGGGAAGCTATTTTAGGGACTGCACTGTCCGTCCCAACAGCACACTGTTCACCCCACTGATGCTCCTGAAAGGGTGTCACAGCAGCAGCTGAGCTCTCTCTTCAGAGTGAGGAGATTCTGGTGGCTTCTTTTCCTTTTTAAATAGACACGAGAAAACATACACCCGTTGAACAGTTGTAATGTGGCGGTGGTCCCTAACTTCACAAGAGGGGAGGAGAATCACCATCAGCGTCAGCCCCACACTCATTCCTGTGAGGCGGAGGTCAGACATACCGCTTCTCTCCAACCTTTTCATCAAATTCCAACACCAGCCGTCCTCCCCACGGCACTCTCCACCTCTCTGCTGGGTCTGAGACTTCATTGCAGTGGCCACACAGAACTCACAGGCCACACTCACACTATGGGGTTTATTAGAGAAGTAACAGGTACAGTTGAGGAGACGGGATACCATTGGAAGTGACAGGATACAACTCAAGAGACAAGATACAGTCCGTCAATCAGGACAGCGCCAACCAAGATAGCTGTCAGTGGAGGCAGGCCTCACTCTCGGCCTCTGCCCCCAGCCCTCGTTCTTGGCCTCAGCCTAGCCTGGGTAAGTGTTATAGCTCTGTTGCTCCACTGGTAAGTGCCTGGAGGCAGCCGGCTCTTCCGGAAAGCCTCCTGCCCAAAGGCACTTAGCTCTCTCGCTCTGGGGGCTGGTGAGCCCACAGCAGCCACCTGCTGGTCCCGTGCCGTGCTGTTTCCTACCACTACTGTCTCTCACAGACTCTTGCCATCGTCAGTGTTACAGCTCTGTCTGTCTCCTGGGTCTAGGAGGATCTTAACACAGGGACCCCAGGGCTAAAGGATGCCTTCCACTCCTGGCTCTTCTTGATGGTAGTGAGGTTTCCCTCAGCCTTTGTGGGATTGGCTCTTTTAAGCCTAGCAAGGTGGCAGAACTGACCAATCCCCTAGGTAGACCACAGCCACTTGGTTTGCATAGTAATTGACCAATCCCTGCAAGTGTTTTACATATCTTATTTGCATAGTGGACTAACCAATCCCTTTGCAAGATTGTGGCCTAGCAAATCATCTTAGCAGAACTACAAACCCAGGGTGAGAAGGGCCATATATAGAGAAACCCATTGGCCTGGAGCAATTTTTACATGTACAGTTCATTGACAATGATTGCATTCTTCACATCGTGTCTCCATTCTCCGTATCTCTGCCCGTATTGTTTCACCACCATAAACTTTAAGACGCAAAGAGTTTAAGTTTAGAGTTACTGTTGTCATTTCAATCTCATATAGGTAATTCTTTAAAATAGGGTACAGTCCTATACATACATTCTTTATTTATTGAGCTAAATTGTTGTTTAGTTTAATGATGCCTCCCTGGAATCGGAAACCCTGGTGGCGTAGTGGTTAAGTGCTATGGCTGCTAAACCAAAAGGTTGGCAGTTCAAATCCTCCAGGCGCTCCTTGGAAACTCTATGGGGCAGTTCTACTCTGTCCTGTAGGGTCGCTATGAGTCGGAATCGACTCGATGGTACTGGTTTTTTTTTTCCCCCCAGGATCGTTTTAACTCAAGATTCAAAAGTTGTTTTCTAGGCAACTTTTGATTTGGGGGTCCCTCCAGTCTCAACGTATCCAATAAGTCTGGTTCCCAATAAGAATTTGAAGTTCCATTCCTCGGTTCTCCTCCTTTTGATCAAGAACCATCCATTGGGTCCCAGATTGAAAATGTTCAGTAAGGGTAGACAGCCACCATCCATTCCTTCTGGTCTTACAGCCAGAAAGATAGTACTTCGTGGAGGCGATTAGACTTGCAAACTTTTTCCTTCTTGATTCCTGGATCTCCTTCTTCCTCTGTTGCTCCAGGCAGTTAGAGACCAATCATTGTATATTGGATGGCCTCTTGAAAACTGAACTGGGAGGAAAAGCAGAAACTCTTAAAATAATATTGGGCAAATTGACTAGAAAGGCTCATATAACCATCTGGTGGTTTCTTATCTCACCTGGTTTGTCCCAGCCCCTGGATTATCTTTGCCTCTTGTCTTAGGCTGGGTTCTCTGGAGGGACAAAACCAGTGAAGTGTGTACATATATACATAAAGAGAGAGAGAGATTTATTTCAAGGAAATGGCTCACACAGTTGTGGAGGCTGGCAAGTCCCAAATCCATGGGCTGGGCAGGAGGCTTCTCCTGACCCACATGGTTGCAGGGGCTGAAGAATCCCAAAATCTGCAGGTCAGATAGTAGGCTATTGGCTCACATCCCAAGAACCTGAGGTCAGAGGATGGTGAGTCAGATGCAGGATCGAAAGAGGGCGAGAGGGGCCACACACCCAGGGAAACTCCACTTTCAACTGGCTATTCACAATGGGATCACAAAATGGAGGGTGGTTCCGTAGTATCTGCCAAGCTACCGAGAGTTATGGGCTAGACAAGTTGACACATAGCCTTGACCATCGTACCCCACCTCCTGAAGCAGCTACTGGGAAGTCGTTCCTAAGCCACAAGTACCTGACAGGCAGGCAGCTTCAGCCACTTGTAGAATGGAGCCCAGTTCAGGCTGGCCCCACAGCCCAGCTCTTAGTCTTTACAGAGGTGGGGCTGGTGCCAGGTGATCATTTATCAGAATCATCTGTGGGCCTGAGACCCCCTGAAGGGCCTTTACTCTGGCACTGGGCATCTTTGCAATGGCTCTGCATTTTCTGGAGGAGGAAATGGACGTTCAACAGGAAAAACTGGAGATGCATCATCAACTGCCATCCCTGGGTGGTACTGACGTTATTAACTGCTGTCCAGTTGGGCACGGGAGCCCCGCACACGGCAGAGCCCACGGCAGCCCCACACAGCACCCCACACACTGCAGAGTCCACGGCAGCCCCACACAGCACCCCACACACTGCAGAGTCCACGGCGGCCCCACACGGCACCCCACACACTGCAGAGTCCACGGCAGCCCCACACGGCACCCCACACACTGCAGAGTCCACGGCAGCCCCACACGGCACCCCACACACTGCAGAGTCCACGGCAGCCCCACACGGCACCCCACACACTGCAGAGTCCACGGCAGCCCCACACGGCACCCCACACACTGCAGAGTCCACGGCAGCCCCACACGGCACCCCACACACTGCAGAGTCCACGGCAGCCCCACACGGCACCCCACACACTGCAGAGTCCACGGCAGCCCCACGCACAATGGAACGAAATACTGCCCAGTCCTGCACCGTCCCCGTGCTCAGTTGCAGATCAGACTTTTGGGATCCATAGGGTTTTCATTGGCTAATTTTGGGTTTGGGGTAATTTTTAGAAGTAGATTACCAGGCCTTTCTTTCTAGTCTTAGTCTGAAAGCTCCTCTGAAACCCGTTCATAAACCAAAAACTAAACGCATTGCCGTCGAGTCAATTCTGACTCATAGCGACCCTATAGGACAGAGTAGAACTGCCCCATAGGGTTTCCAAGGAGCCGCTGGTGGATTCGAACTGCTGGCCTTTCGGCTAGCAGCTGAGCTCCTAACCACTGAGCCACCAAGGCACCATTCATTATCACAGCCACGTGCAAACCTCCACTGACAGATGGGTGGTGGCTGCGCAGGACGCGCACTGGCTGGGCCTCGAACCCAGGTGTCCTGTACGGAAGGTGAGAATTCTACCCCTGACCACCAGTCCCTGAGGATGGCAATGGCTTGTTTTTTAAGAAGTGAGAATGGACAGTCCAGGCCCCGTAGGTCACTGCAGGCAAACGCACTATCTCAGGTGCACCGTTTGGGTTTTATCCTGTGCGGAGCGGGCTCTGCCCTCAGTCCCTCGTGAGCATTGATAATCTTTCTGCAGAGTCCTTGTCTCTGTGGCGGGGGGACTCGAAGGTTATTCCTACAAGAAAATACCAGTGGGGGCTTTGCAGTTTCAAGGTATCTTAGTTACCTGGTGCTGTCGTAACAGAAATACCCCGGGTGGGTGGCTTTAAAGAAGAGGAATTTTTTGTGTCACAGTTCTGTACACTAAAAGTCCCAATCAGGGCCTTGGCCATGCGGACTCCTTCTGTGGGTCTCTCTCCCGGTTTCTGGTGCCTGCTGACAATCCTCGGCATTCCTTTGCTTGTAGACGACCCGCTCGTGGTGTCTGTTTTCCCCCCTGTGTGTGTTTCTGTGTCCATTCTTACTCTTTTTATAGCTGAGAAGGGATTGGGTTCAGGACCCACCCACCCTACTCCAGTATGCCTTCTCTAACATAATAAGAGAACACCCCTATTTCCAAACAGCGTCCTATTTACAAGCACAGAGGTTAAGGTTTCGACACATATCTTGAGGGGACACAATTCAATCCATAACACAAGGTGCCTTCCACTCTGACACCTCCTCTGATTCCCTCAGCTTTCCCAGAGGAGGAAACATCTCAGGAAGGCTGAGAGAAGAGCCCAGGGTCTGACAGGCAGCAGGGCAGAGCCGGAGAGCCAACTCCTGGTCCGGAACCTTCTGTTCTTTCTCCACTTGGCCAGGTTTTCTAAAATTCCTTGAATTGCAGAGAATACGGACATTAGGGATTCCTGCCACGTGGGTGGCTCGCAGCCGGGGTGCAGGGCTCTGGGGCACCCTCTGTGCCTGGCTCCCATCCACCTCAGGGGTCTCCCAGTCTCCTGTCAGGTCTCATAGGAGCTGCCTGCTGTTCTGGTTGCCTCAGAGGAAGCGGCTCAGCTGGACCATAAAGGTTGTTTGGGGCAAAAGTATGTTCCTGAGAGATAACAAGCAGAGAATGGTGGCAATTTCTTTCGGGCAGCTTCCTGAGCCTGGAAGAAAGCCGAAGGAAAATCTTCCGTCAAAACCAATTACGGCTGAGCCGAGTAGCTGCAGGCACGGGCTCGGAGGAAACATTCCCCCTTAGACGGTTCTCCCTGGGGGCAGGGGTGGGCTCAGCAGGTGACCAGGCTCGAGGTCCCCAGGCAGTTCCTGGAGCCGGCCCTCCCCAGTGAGCAGTGGCCTGGCCTCGTCCCTCTGAGCAGGGAGCACGGGCTTTCCTTAGCTAATTACCCTCTGTGCTTAGGGAGAGGGCTCTTCAGACCTCAAGAGGCCCGGAAGAGGCTCTTGGAGAGCTTCCCAAATTGGCACTCATTAGTTATACATCGGGAAAGAATCTTCCAAGCCTGACTTTTTTCTTCCTGTTTCTCTCCTTGCTGTCATGGCGTCTCCATCTTGATTCAAAACCTGTTGAGTGCGTGTGTGTGTGCGTGTGTGTGTGCGTGCGTGTGTGTGTGTGTATGTGTGTGTGTGAGAATTATATTATTTTAATAAACCCAAAAAACCCCATTGCTGTCGAGATGACTCCGACTCATAGTGAGCTATAGGACAGAGTAGAACTGCCCCATAGAATTTCCAAGGAGCACCTGGTGGATTTGAACTGCCGGCGTTTCTGGTTAGCAGCCGTAGCTCTTAACCACTACGCCACCAGGGTGGTCTGTTAAAGGCCAGGAGTAAGTGCCTGTGACTGGTGGGGGCAGGACAGGATGTTTTTGGAGGAAGGGCATAGTTTTTTTTTTTTTTTTTTGACTCTTTTTTAGTGTGGTAAAGTATGTGTACCATGAAATCTGCCGTTTTAGCCACTCGTAAGTGTAGGGCTCAGTGATATCCATTACATTCACCGTGTTCTGTAACCATCACCACCAACTGTTCCCATAAATTTTTATCACCCCGACAGTCACTCAATACCCACTGAGCAACGCCTCCCTCTCCCCGCCCGTCCCCCCACCTCTGGTGACCTCTGAGCCTTCTGTGTCTGTCACACTTCATGTAAATGGAGCTGGACCATGTTCCTCCTTTGGAGGGCACAGATTTTGAATCCAGACGTAGGAGGGTTTGAATCCTGGCTCCTTCTCCTCACCCTTTGTGCTTTCTCAGTATAGACATCTTAACCTGACTCAGCCTCAGCTCTCTCCTCTGAAAAGTGGAGGTAAGCCCCACCTGGGGAGAGGAAACCCTGGTGGTATAGTGGTTAAGAACTAAGGCTGCTAGACCAAAAGGCTGGCAGTTTGAATCCACCAGGCGCTCCTTGGAAACTCTATGGGGCAGTTCTACTCTGTCCTATAGGGTTGTTGTGACTCGGAATTGATTCGATGGCAACAGGTCTGGGTTTTTTTTTGCAGGGGGGTAGGGAGCGAGGGTTGTGCTGAAAGCACCCTTCACATGGTGGCCACCTGACACCCTAGTCTAGCCCAACTTCGTTTTGTCTAGAGATGGACTGCCCTCTCACTCACACCCCTTCCCTTATGTGATCCTCCCGCTCAGCCCCTTCCCCACACCCCACACTAGCCCCCAAGCCGCTCCTTGCACTGCAGGTTGGCACACCACCCCCCAAGCCGCTCCTTGCACTGCAGGTTGGCACACTGCCCCCCAAGCTGCCTCTTGCACTGCCGGTTGGCACGCTGACATTGGACCAGGTATTTCCACTGCTTTTTCCCAGTATGCCTCCCCAACAGCCTGGAAGCTTCCAAGAACCTGGCCCTGGGTGCAAATCCCCTACCCCCCACTGGCCAAGCTGGAACCGGCTCTCAGTAGGTGCCCAGCTGATGGTGCGGCCTGCCCCATGCTGTCACCCGCTGTACCCTGGAAGCTTCCCCACCCCGCCTCAACTTGTTTTTTGGTGTTAATTATTAAACTACATTGCAAGTAAAATTGTTATCCATATTTCTGACTCATTTACACCGAAATCCTCAAAATACTAGTGTTTAAAGGATATTTGATTTCCAAGAGCCCTGAAGTTGTTTCCAACTTTGAAGCACAGCATTTTCCCCCTTTTTTGGTGGCCCTTTCCTGCCCCTTTCGGCACTGGCTTGAGACAAGCAGGTGCGGAGGTGATGGGGTTGGTCACCTGCCTCCTGTGATGCCGGCGGACTCCAGGTGCACTGAAGCAGGCATTTCTTAACCTCTCCAGCGGCCTTTAGCAGAGTTGGCCCTTCAGGCACCCTTGATGGCTTAGTTGTTCTAAGCCCTTTAATTTTAGGGATGAACCATGTGGGGGTTGGGGACATGTCCACCTTTTCCTGGCATTTTATATGTCACGGGTCAGGACCAGGGTCCTGCAGGTTGAAACTTCCAGGCACTGTCCGGCTGACTTCATTCCTCCAGGGCCACGGTGCCTGCCCAGGGCCAAGACCACCCCTGCCCTTGGGAGCACTGTGTCCTACAGAGGACATAGCTGTGCTGATGGCCCAGCGAGTCCATCCCATCCACGCTCAGCACTTTAAGACCCTTACAGACAGAGTGTCCACTCTGTTCTGGGGACAGTGCCCATGGCTGATACCTGTGGGAAGTGACTCGTCCTCTCTGAGCCCCAGTTTTCCACCTGTAAAATGGTGTCATTGTCATCTTCTCACCATGTGGCTGTGCCCTGGAAAGTGACTGGTCCTCTCTGAGCCTCAGTTTCCCATCTGTAAAATGGGGCCACTGTCACTTCCTCGCCATCTGGCTGTGTCCAGGGCCTGGGGCTGAGCAGGCACTTGGGAGCCTCGAACCCTTGAGAACAGACTTTGCCCCTTCACTGTTGCATCTTTGCAGCCCCTGGTCATCAGTGGAGAAGTGAGACCATCTAGAAACTGTGTGGTCTCATTGACGTCTCCCTGCCCACCGGTGCCCAGTCTGGTGCTCTCAGGGCCCTTATGGACACAGTGATTCTAAAGCTGTTTTCCCCACCTCCCAGGGGAGCAGTGGGTGTGGTGGGGCGGGGTGGGCCGCAGAGCTTCCAGCACCGGCACTAACTCTCACTCCCCGGGCAGGTCCACAACGTGGCGTTCGCCTTTGAGCTGATGCTGGAGGGGGGACTCAAGAAACCCAAGGCTCGCCCTGAAGGTAATGCCTTCCTGACCTGGGTCCCCTGGGAGAGCAGGGGTGGAGGGGAGAAAAAGCAGACCTTTGAAGTGGCTGACAGCCCGCTGTGCTTGGCCAGAAGCAAAGACCAGGCTTTGCTGACCTCCAGCCCTCATCCCGGAGGCCAGGGGCCCGTGCCAGCAGCACTGACGGTGCCGGTTTGCTAATAACCACTTGACTTTGAAGAGGTGGCCTCTACCCTCAGATCTTGGGATTTAAGTGCCTCTCCAGTTGGTGGCTCTAGCTGGAGACGCTGTTTCATGCCTTGAAAATGTATTAAAGGCTTAGTGAGATTTAATGAGTGTTGGGGTGGACTCCCCCTGGCGCCCATGTGCAGGGCCATTTCAAGAGCAGGAACTCAACAGGTCACACCCGTGTCGAGAGGCCCCTTCTACATACCTTAAAATAGATGCCAGGTCCTGATATAAATTCCAGATTGGACTAAGGGACATCACTGTCCCCATCCCAGGCATTCGTCCTTGGGGGTGTGGTGGCAAGTGCTGGGGCCCTCACAGCAGCCTGTGTGTCTCTGGATGGTGCTGTCCAGCGCATCCTGGACATGCAGTGGGCATTAGAGCCTGGAGGTCAGAGTCAAGTGTTGTTAGTTGACCCCTGACTCATGGCAACCCCTTGCACAGCAGAACGAGATGCTACCTGGTCCTGCACCATCCCCACTCTTGGTTGTGGGTCAGACCACTGTGATCTATAGGGTTTTTGTTGGTGATTTTCAGAAGTAAATCACCAGGCCTTTCTTCCTAGTCTTAGTCTGGAAGCTCTGCTGAAACCTGCTCAGCATCATAGCAGCACACAAGCCTCCAAGGACAGATGGTGGTGGCTACGCATGAAGTGCATTGGCCGGGAATTGAACCTGGGTCTCCCACATGGAAGGCAAATACTCTAACACTGAACCACCAGTGCCTCCCCCTACCCCTGGTTTCAAGAGAGCCAGCAGTAACTGGGGAGGACAGCCAGGGCCTGTGCAGGGAGTCAGCTGCCCCTGCTGACTAGCGAAGTGCTGGCCCCAGAGGTGGACAGGCCTTGCGGGCATTCGGGCGCGTTCACTTCCGGCCAACCAGGAGAAAGGACGCCAGGGCCCATGAATTTCTCTGCTTCCTCCCACAGATGTGGTGAACCTGGACCTCAAGTCCACGTTGAGGGTCCTGTACAACCTGTTCACCAAGTACAAGAACATGGAGTGACGGCAGAGACGTTGCAGGGACAGTTTCCGGCAAGAAGAGGATGTCTGTGCCCCGTGCTTCCCACGGAGGTGCCTGTGGCTTCCCACTGCCCTTCTCACTGGTTGTCCCTTACTCCTTGCCATGTGTCTTCTCAGTGGGGAGGAGCCTTTGAACACGGAGGGTTTTAAGAAGTGGTGCCTTTGTGTTTGCGATATCGTATCACCTCGTTCCCTGATACTTTGTCCGTTGTTGTCTGCTTTGATTAAAAAAAAAAAAAAAAAGCCCAAACCCAAACCTCCCAGCGCACTGGAGGGAGTGCATCCTGAATTCTGTTCGGTGGAGCTATTAGAGACCATAGGTGTCCTGCCTGAAACATGCCACAAAGCTTGGCAGGAACTGCTGGCTCTGTGGACTCGGGGTGACTGTTTCGGGGAAATCCCCTGGCCTGCAGTATCCTCAGAATGAGGTCTTTTTAGTGACATGGGCTTTGCAGTTTTGAAAACTTCACTCACAAGTCTCAGAAGCTTCAACAGCAACACGAATGTCCACCCCAGGCTCCCATCACTTCTTGACCACTCAGGGCTGTTTTTATGTAGCTTTTGCACAAACACCCAAGATCCCGGATGACCCAGCTGCCAGGGTCCACAGGAAGACCACGCTGCCGAGGGCATCTCTTTATTTCTTGCTGTGGCCGAGGGGGCTGAGTGCGGAGCCGTCTCTAAAGGGGCTGTTTGGTTTCCTGTTGGTGGTTGCTGTCAAGTCGATTCTGACTCGTGTGCGCAGAGTAGAGCCACTCTTAGGGTTTTCAAGGCTGTGACCTTTCCAAAGTGCTTTGCCAGGCCTGTCTTCTGATGCATCTCTGGGTGGGTTCAAACCACCAAACTTTCAGATCCTAATCAAGCACTTAAGCCTTTGCCCCACCCAGGGATTCCCTTAAAAGTGCTGTTTGAGATGGCTTGGGTCTGATGGCCTCCTTCATCTCAAAGGCCCTGTTTGGGAGTGGCTGCATCTTTAGAAACTTTTTTAAAATGGAAGGAGGCGTCTTAGTTTCTTAGTGTTGCTATAACAGAAATAACACAAGTGGGTGGTTTTAAAGAACAGAAATTTATTGTCTTAAAGTTTGTTATTGTTGTTAGGTTCCAACTCATAGTGACACCGTGCACGACAGAAATGCTGCCCAGTCCTGCTCCATTCTCACAGTCGTTGCTATGTTTGAGCCCATTGTTACAGTCGCTGTGTCAGTCCATCTTCTGGACTGACCCACTACTTTACCAAGCACAATGTCCTTCTCCAGGGACTGGTTCCTCCTGATAACATGTCCTAAGTGTGTGAGACACAGCCTCCCATCCTCACTTCCAAAGAGCACTCTGGATGTACTTCTTCCAGGACAGGCTTGTTTGTTCTACTGGCACTTCATGGTATATTCAATATTCTTCTCCAACGCCACAATTCAAAGGCGTCAATTCTTCTTCGGTCTTCCTTGTTCACTGTCCACCTTTCGCAGGCATATGAAGCAACTGAAGATACCATGGCTCGGGTCAGGCGCAGGTGAGTCCTCGAAGTGACATCTTTGTTTTAAAGAGGACTTTTGCAGTAGATCTGCCCAGTGCAATATGTCGTTTAGGAGACTAGAATTCTGAATTCAAGGCACAACTCTAGGGGAAGACTCTCCGTGGGCTCCAGGGGGAAGGGTCCCTTCAGCGCCTATAGACCAGCGTCCCTGATTCCCTGGAGATCTCCACATGGCCTCTGTCGTCCCCCTCTTGTACCTGCTTTTGCTGGTGCCTGATCTGCACTTTTTATGTAAAAGTGAGTAGGTTTAAAAGCGCCCTAGACTGACACAATCCATTAACATAACAAAGACAGCCCTAGCCCCGAATAGCTACGTTGCTGCTGTTGTTGGTTGCCCTCCAGTGGATTCAGATTCAACTCTTGGAGACCCCATGATACGCAGGTAGAACTGCTCCATAGTTTTCCAGGCTGTGACCTTTTGGCAGCAGACAGCCAGGCCTATCTTCTGAGGGGCCTCTGGGTGGGCTCGAGCCACCAACCCTTAGGCTCATAGTTGAGCGCTTAACCGTTTGCACCACCCAGGGTCTCCTTCCCCAGATACATAAGGGTTAGGACTCCAACACATTTGGCGGGGGGGCGGGGGACGCAATTCAGCCCATAAGAGAGGATGTAGGATGTTCATCTCACTTGTCCCAGAGCTGCAGCTTGCCCAGCCCTGGTGGGGTCTCCCCTGGGGGGTCCCTGTGAAAGGAAATGCTGACACTCCTATGTGCTGGTCACCCCTTAGCACGCTTGGGCTCTGGAGAGAGATGAGGGACCCCCTGGCTGGGTTTTCTGGGCTGGCGCCTGCGTTTTGGGCAGTCCTGCCCTCCACACGCCTCAGCGGCATCCCCTTCCCTGCTCACGTTGGGGCTTGTGACGTCCCCTCAGACCCCTGGTGAGCCTGCTGCCTTCCTGGAGCTCCTCCTCCATTCTCGCTGGCAGCAGGGAGATGGGCCTTTCTAATCTCCCTGATTTTCCCCTTCCTGATGAGGATCAGAGCTGACGAGCACGTTGTTCGTATTAGTTTTAGAAAACAGTTTAATATCCTCTCTGGGCTCCGGCTGCTGCCAGGCTGGGAGTGGCCTCCGAAGAGCCATTTTGATGGAGGTGGTTTCCCAGCAGGGGAGAGAAATAATTAAAACGGCATTACCGCGTCTCCCGCAGGGTGCAGTGACATTCAAGAGCCTTGGGGACAAACCAGCCGCGGCTGGAACATTCTGTGCCTTCACTGCTGGTGCAGAATCCCAGCGACCTGGGGCGGAGCATCCATGTGGGGAGGGCAGGACCCACTGGCCTGCGTCAGGCTGGGTCAGACGCACCTGTGGGCTCCAGGTGGGTGCCCCTGACTCTTGGGGGCAGGGGCCGCCGCGGGGTCCAGTGGGACAAGAGGGAGAAATTGGAGTTTGGAAGGAGCACAGCCCTGGGGTGGTCAGTCCAAGCGGTGCTCTGGATGGAGAGGGAATGGGCTCTTTGGGGGGCGAGGAACTTCAGTCCTGGCAGCCCCTGTCCAGCTAACAGTGTGCCCGCTCACACCCACTCAAGACCTGTGATTCAAGTAGAAGAATAAAAGGATCCTAAGGTATGTGGAAAACCTATGAACAGTCTTTTTTCTAAAAAAAAAGTGTAGGTATGCTTCCTGTACACCTTGTGAAGGTTGCTCACCCCTTTTTACTCCAGTTCTAATGGATCCTCTGGGTGGCGCGGATGGTTAAGCCCTCAACAACTAACTGAAAGGTTGGTGGTTTGAATCCACCCAGAGGATCCTCGGAAGACAGGCTGGCGACCTACTTCCGATCCTATAGAGCCCAGTTCTACTCTAACATACATTAGAACAAAAATCACATTAAGCCAGTAACAGAAGTTGATTGGTGTTTATTTAATATACAATTTGTAAATCAGGGTAACATCTCAACTAAACCCAAACCAAATCCATTGTCGTCAAGTCTCATAGCGACCCTACAGGACAGAGTACAACCGCCCCGTAGGGCTTCCAAGGCTGTAATCTTTACAGAAGCCAGCTGCCACATCTTTCTCCCATGGAGCAGCTAAAAAAATGTTTTGAAGATGAAAGGAACATCCAAAGTTATGCCACATCTTACCTGCATTGCCATGGAAATGGAGCCAGGACAGGGTTTACATAATAACAGTTTACCTTGAAACAAAGCTTCTAGTCTGACCTTGCAGTTTTTGTTCCTTGAAACTGAGTGCAGGAAGATAATTCTTCAAAAAAGCCCGATGCCAAAGACAAACCAGTTTTTACGTTTGACTTAAAGGTGACATTTACCACTAAAAACCTTAGGAGATCATTTTCGTCAAGGCTCAAGGTTCAAAAGGACACCTAAGGGCAATGGTCTGGGTGGGTTACCCCAACCTCCCCGAGAGCCAGAAATCTGGATTCCACAAGAATTAAAACCATTTCTCACACACGTAGGTCGCCATGAGTTGTAGTCCATTCAACAGCAATAGGTTTTAGCAGCTCTAATCAGAATTCACAGCCCCACCTGGACGGGTGGATGCCCTGAGGTGCAGTCCCCAGGCAGGACTGCACGTCAGCTTTGCAATCTGGCTGTCTTGTCTTTTTGGGTGTTCATTTCCAGGCCTGGATGCCTGCAGTGCATTATGCTAGGGCGCCTTCTTGGGGTGACTTGGGTGGTGGAAGCCACTTTCCTTTGACCTTCACTGGGGGCCTCTTGGAACACAAAACTCCTCTCTTAGTCCTTAATTCAGGGAAGCCCAGGAAGCCTTCCTCGGTGCCTGACACCACACTTTCCGCAGGTTGTTTTTTGCTGAAAAGGGACCTTTGTCCACAGAAAGAACAGGCCTGTTGGTGCAGTGGTTAAGCACTCTGCTGCTAACCAAGAGGCTGCTACCAAAAGGTTGGTGGTTTGAACCCACCCGCAGCTCCTCAGGAGAAAGATGTGGCAGTCTGCTTCCATAAAGCTGAAAAGCCAAACCCACTGCTGTCGGGCCGATTCTGACTCAGAACAACCCCATAGGGCTTCCAAGACTGTAGACCCCTGTAGATGCAGACTGCCACATCTTTCTCCTGTGGAGCGGCTGGAGGGTTTGAACCACCGACCTTCTGGTTAGCAGTCAATGGCTTTGACCGCTGCACCACCAGGGCTCCTTGGAAACCCTATAGGGCAGTTCTGCCCTGTCCTCTTGGGTTGCTCTGATTTGGAATCGACTTGACAGCAGCGAGTTTTGTCCACAGGAATAAAGTGAAACCAAGACCATTTTCTTGCACGGGAGAAAAGAGCAGATAGCCCTGGGACAAGGAAGTCTTCCTGTCTCCAAGGCCTTACCCTGCTCAGCGAGCCTGCCTGCTGACAGACAGCCTTGGTTTCCTGTTAATGACCACACAGTGTTATGCAAACGCTTAGCTGTCTCCTAATGCCTAAATCAGACCATGTAATAAACAGCGATTTTGTTCTAAAGCAGTTAAATCCCTTTCTTCTTTGTGTGCCAGTATTTTATTGTCTTTTAAATTGTTTTGAGCAATGTTTACTTTGGATTTCTGCACACTAAATAAAAGCCACGCAGGCCTTGGCCATGTGGCTGATCCTCAGGCCTCCTGGCTGATGGCAGGGGAGCAGACGCTTTCTCCCTGTGTGCCCGAGCAAGGTCACTGCCACGAGAGCAAAGCCAGGCCGACTGCAGACACACGTGTTATGAGAACACCGCCTGGGGTGTCACAACGTGCTGTTGGTTGTTCCCATAAAGAATGGATGGCCTCATCTCTGACCGGCTGCTGTGTTTTCCTTCTTACATTTAGCAGCCGTCGACTGTGGCAACCCAGTGCAAACTGCTGGGTCAGCACGGTCCTGCCCTCAGGAACTTGTAGTGGGATGAGGCCTGGCGAGCCAACAGGCTCTGAGCCCCGTGGGGGTAAGGGGGTGATGGTCTGGGACTGCGAAGCTTGGGGATGAGTGCAGTTGAGGGTGCAGTCTAGGGGTGAGTACAGGGCAAGAGACCAGCAGGTTCACAGGTGCAGATGACTAACACCACAGAGCAGATCAGGGGAGCCAGCCCGTCATCTGGTGGGTGATGCCGGTGGGTCAAATGCACTGAACCCCAAAACCCATTGAATTGAGTCAATTCCGACTCATAGCAACCCTAGAGGACAGAGTAGAACTGCCCCATAGGGTTTCCTAGGAACTGCTGGTGGATTGGAACTGCTGACTTTTTGGTTAGCAGCCAAGCTCTTAACCACTGCGTGTGCCAGTGAAAATGCCCTGTGGGGAGATGGTCCCCTCAACCCTACTCCTTCCCAGGGGTGTTCCAGCCTCATACTGCCCAGCCAGTGACCACTTCTAGCTCTGGGACAAGGGACCCCCGGGTGACCCACGATGGTGGCCTGACCTTCACCTTGCAAGTCAGCCCTGTCATAACCCTCCCAGGCAGAAGATTCTGGATGCTTCAGGAGCATCAAACGTTTCTCGACTAAGTGATGTTAGGATTGTGACTGTTAGAGGATGGCTGGCCTGAGGAGCAAGGTGGCAATGGTATTTTTTAAAAACAAAGATTATAAAGCGGTACTGGAAACAGCGTGGATGTCAGAGATACGCCCGGGTTCAAGTGCAGCTTTGTTCCATGTGACCGTTGGCAAGTTGATGAACCAGCACCATCTGGAGTCAAGGGGCTCAGGCCTGTGGGGTGCGAGGCTGGGCTGTGTGCAGCTCACGCCTTCCTTAAAATCCCACTCTCGTCCTGGGGACCTGTGGCAACGCCTGGAACACTGGGTTGCTGCAGCTGGTGGGGAGGGGGGTGCTGCAGGCATGTAGTTGGTAGAAGCTGGGGGTGCTGTTCAATCTACAATGCACACGGCAGCACTCCCCACCTCCCTTCTGCCACCCAAAAGCTCACTGGCTCAAAACAGGCCTAGTGCCGAGGCTGAGAAGCCTGCTGTAAACCGTCAGGGGCTGGGCTACTCTGCATAGCTTAGCCTGAGTGATTCGTGGATGGGATTTATCTAGTAACACTGGTGAGAATACGACACTGCTCTCTTCAGTGGAGGTTCCTGGAGGCCAGCGGCAGTGCAGAACCTTCCAGGATCTTCTAGCTGATTCTGTTCACCAGACATCCACCCAGGGTCTGGTCTGTGCAGGCCTGGTGCAGCGGCCGGTGACCCAGAGATGGGCCGTTGCCCTTGAGCCCATGGGGGACAGAGGAGTTTGCAGGGGACCACATCCCAGGGAGACTGATGAGGAAGACAGGGAGTCCAGGGTATGGCTGGGAGGGACAGCGCAGACCTTAGGAGGAGGCGATGACGGAGCCACACTGAGAATGGGGATAAGAATGGTGGACAAGGAGTGGGGTGCTGTCCTAGGCTTGTTGTTGTTGTTGATACTAAAACCAAAAACCATTACCATCAAGTTGATTCCCACTCATGGCTATCCTATAGGACAGAGGAGAACTGCCCTATAGGATTTCTAAGGAGCGGCTGGTAAATTTGAACTGCCGACCTTTTGGTCAGCAGCCAAGCTCTTACCACTACGCCACCAGGACTCTGACTCACGGTGACCCTGTGTGTGCAGAGTAGAGCTGTGCTCCATAGGGTTTTCAAGGCTGGCGCATTTCAGAAGCAGATCACCAGGCCTTTCTTCCAAGGTGCCTTTGGGTGGGTTCGAACTCGTAGCCTTTCAGCTAGTACCTGTTGCTGTCTAGTGGATTCTGACTCCTAGCAGCCGTATAGGTCAGAGTAGATCCGCCCCATAGGGTCTCCAAGGCTGTAATCTTTATGGAAGAAGACTGCTGCATCTTTCTCCTACGAGCGGCTGGTGGGCTCAAACCGCTGACCTTTCGGTTAGCAGAGCACTTAACTGTTTCTGTCACCAGGGACTCCTGGCTTGCTCTTAAAAAAATCTTATGCTCTGTCTTTTTAAAAATCAAATGTAGTGTCATCTCTTTCCAGAAGACATTTCCGGTGTGAGCAGCATGTCTCCAGGAAAACTCCCGACTCAGCTGTTCCCTCCCCAGGGGCTCCCTGCTGCAGGACAGGGGGCCCTCTTCTTCCCCCAGGGTCCCTTGTGACCAGTTTCTGGCCCTCAGCTCTGGCCGGATGTGCAGAACCAGAGCATTTGAGAAGGAAGAGCCTTATGAGGTCCCCCGCCTAACCTCCTCCAAGCAGGAGGAGCCAGCTCAGCCCTGCCCCTGGCCAAGGGTCATCGGGCCACTGCAGGGGCGCGGGACTCACTGGTCTTTTGCAAGGTCAGCATCTGGTGGTTGGGACGCTCTGATCTCATCAGGTTTCATTTTCAGTGGAAACCTGCTCTTTGGGGTTTTAATTTGATCCAATGAAATGGTTTGCATCATGAGTTACAAGGGTTAGGCTTTACAAGAGCAGGGGTGTGGGAGCCCATGTCAGTGCATGTAGCAAATATCTATTGAGGGCTATTATGTTCCCCCTTGGGAACCCTGGTGGCACACTGGTTAAGTGCTACGGTTGCTAACCAACAGGTCGGCAGTTTGAACCCACCAGATGCTCCTTGGAAACTCTACGGGGCAGCTCTACTCTATCCTATAGGGTCGCTGTGAGTTGGAATCGACTCAATAGCAACGGGTTTACAATTGCCTAGCACCGTGCTAGGGACTTGTAAAAATGTTGTGGGGGTGATGTCTGACTTCCTCTAACTTTCCAAGGGGACAGGAGAATCAAGATCAACAGCCCAAGGCTAATTCCTACGAGGTGGAGGTCAAACATGCCTCCTCTCTCCGCCATCTTTACCAGTTCTGACACCAACCATCCCTCCCACACACTCTCTACTTCTCTGCTGGGTCTGATAATTCATTGCAATGGCCACATAGAACTCACAGACCATACTCACAATTAGGGGGTTATTTAGGGAAGTAAGAGGTTACAGTTTGGCTCAGGAACACTCAGGATACAGTTCTGCCACAGCACAGCTTTTTCCAGCTGTGCTCACAGGCACACCTCTCCCTGGCCCTCAGTCTCTGCCCAAACGCCCTCAGCTTTCTCACTCCATGGGCCGGGAAGCCCACCACGCTGTCTCCTGCTGTGAGGTCTCTGCTGCCGGGTCTCTGCTGTCTTTAAGGTTACAGCTCGCTCTCTCTCTGTCTCCTGGTTCCAGGACCTTCTTCACATGCTGTTTACTCCTGGCTGTTCTTCCTTGGTGATGGTGAAATTCTCTCTCTCCCAACTCCGGGTTGGCTTATTTCAAGCCCAGGAGGATGGCAAAACTGACCAATCCCTTTGGTAGGCCACAATCACCATATCTGCCCAGTCCCCCCGCCCCCACCCCGATCACTTGGGTGGGAGTTACAAGACCATGGCTAGAAAGGCCACACAAAAGTGACCCATCACACTGCAGGGCGGGGGATGGAACGGGAACAAGGTGGACATGGCCCCTGCCTTTCAGACCTGGATGAGGCGGAGGGGGTGGACAGACAATGCTGCCAGCCCCGACTCGTGACGGCCCTGTGCACAATGCAGCAAAAACTGCCCAGTTCTGGCCCTCTGCGTGATCATTTGCTTCTGTTGTGGCCTGTTGGGTTTTCGCTGGCTGATTTTCCAAAGTAGATCACCAGGCCTGTTTTCCCTAGTCCCTCTTAGCCTGGAAGCTCCACTGAAACCTGTCCAGCATCGTAGCGACATGCAAGCCTCCACTGACAGATGCATTGGTCAGAATCGAACCTGGGTCTCCCCCAGGGAAGGTGAAAATTCTGCCAGTGAACCACCAATGTCCCCCAGACAGACAATGCAGCAAGTTAAACAAGATAAGCAGGTAGGGTGAATTCTGTGCGGCCAATAAAGCAGAGCGATGCAAGACAGAGTGAAACGGAGGTGAGGAGGAACCTTCTGAGGCAGCGAGTTTGAGCTGAGATCTGGTATTCCTATGTTCCCCAGCTCCTCGGGCCTGGAGGGCCGCAGGGCCGGTTCTAGCCAATGAGCCGTGAGTGACGTGACGTGGTGCAGAGGGCGAACCGTTAATCCCAAGGTCCACATCACCTTTGTGGATACTTGGCCTCCACGTGGGGTGCTGACGTCTACCAAATGCATTTGGAATACAGCTCTAGATTTTCCCCCACAGCAATTTTTAAACGTCGTACTGACAAGTGGAGACGCTGTGTCAGAAAGCAGGGAAGTGCTCAAAGCCTGACGGGGACCTGTCAAAAGGACACGGTGCTGTCTCAGGGCAATTGGAACATCAGAATTAAATGAGTTCATTAAATTAATCTTAAAAAAAAATCAATGGGTTGGATGGAAAAATCCACATGTTTATAGTGACACCAAACGAGGGTAGAATGGGAACTTTTTTTTCTTTCAACATTTTATTTTTATACAATTTCAGACTTAAAGAAAAGTTGCAGAAACAGTACAAAGTGTTCCTGCATGTATGCAGGTCCATGAACATTCACATTTACGAAATTTGCTTTATCCTCTTCACCAGCTCTCTCATCATATGTAATTACATCATGACAGATACGTGTATATTATACATTTGTCTGTGCATATATGTATGTCTATTACCATATTTTTTCTCAAAGAACACTGCCCTCCCCCCACGAGGGATTTTCATAAGTGCTGCTATGCCAGTTTTTTACATCTTGCTGTATATATAGAGAGAGAGAGACCTGGTGGCACAGTGGTTAAAGTCCTCTGCTGCTAAATGAAAGGTTAGCAGTTTGAACCCACCAGGCATTCCACAGGAGAAGGATGTAGCAGTCTCCTTCCATAAAGATTTCAGCCTTGGGAACCCCATGGGGCAGTTCTACTCCATCCTGTAGGGTCACTATGAGTTGAAATCAGCTTGACGGTCATGAGTTTTATTTTGTGTATATTTTTTATACATATATGTATATAGACACACACATACATACACACACACGTATATGTTGTTAGCTGCCACTGAGTCACCTCTGACTCATGGAGACCTTACGTGTAACAGAATGAAGCATTGCCTGGTTCTGTGCTATCCTCACAATTGTTGATAGGTGTGAGCCCATTGTTGCAGCTATTATTGTATAAATACACGAATGCGTGATTGTGAGAACGGCGAATGATCAGGCAGGGTTTCACTCCGTTGTATATAGAGTCTGTGTGAGTCGGAACGGACTCAACGGCATCTGACAACAACCTGTATATGTATCTGCAAGAGCCTTGGTGGCACAGTGGTTAAGTGCTCGGCTGCTAACTGAAAGGCTGGTGGTTTGAACCCACCAACATCTCCTCGGGAGAAAGGACCTGGCCATCTGCTCCCATAAAGACTACAGCTTTAGAAACACTACTGTGTCACATGGGGTCGCTATGGGTCGGAATCAACTGTATGGCAACAGGTTTGGTTTTTTCCCTTTTTTGATTTTGATGTATAAGTATATATGTATCTACATATGTTATTGTTAGGTGCCATCGAGTCGGTTCCACTCATAGTGTCCTTGTGTACAAGACAATGAAACACTGCCCAGTCCTGCGCCATCCTCACAATCGTTGTTATGCTTGAGCCCATTGTTGCAGCCAGTGTATCAATCCATCTCTTTGAGGGTCTTCCTCTTTTACACTGACCCTCTACTTTACCAAGCACAATGTCCTTCTCCAGGGACTGGGTCCCTTCTGACAACACGTCCAAAGTACTTGAGACGAAGTCTTGCCATCCTGGTTTCTAAGGAGTATTCTGGCTGTACTTCTTCCAAGACACATTTGTTCATTCTTCTGGCAGTCCACGGAATATTCAATATTCTTTGCCAACACCATAACTCAAGGGTGTCGGTTCTTCAGTCTTCCTTAGTCATCGTCCAGCTTTCACATACATATGAAGCAATTGAAAACACCACGACTTGGGTCAGGCGTACCTTAGTCTTCAAGGTGACATCTTTGGTTTTAACATTTTAAAGACATCTTTTGCAGTAGATTTTCCCCATGCAATACGTTGTTTGATTTTTTTTTTTCTTATTCAACACATATTGATTAAACTCTTACTATTTTTTTTTTTATGTGTCAGGGAGGCACTGTGCAAGACACTGGATCAGTGTTGGTAAACAAGGCTGATAACTACATTAAGCTTTTCAGTATGATAAGAGAGACCATGGTGTTTGATTTCCTGACTGCTGCTTCCGCCGGCATTGATTGTGGATCCAAGTAAAATGAAATCCTTGACAAGTTCAATCTTTTCTCTGTTTATCATGATGTCGCTTATTGGTCCAGTTGTGAGGATTTTTGCTTTCCTCATGTTAAGGTGTAATCCATGCTGAAGGCTGTAGTCTTTGATCTTCATCAGTAAGTGCTTTAAATTCTCTTGACTTTCAGCAACCAACATTGTGCCATCTCCATATTCAGGAGGTGGCATATGATCAAGAGCTGATGGTATTGAAGGAGGAAGTCCAAGCTACACTTAAGGCATTGGTGAAAAACAAGGCTCCAGGAATTGATGGAATACCAATTGAGATATTTCAACAAGTGGATGCAATGCTAAAAGCACTTACTTGTCTACGCCAAGAAATTTGGAAGATGGCTTACCTGGCCAACCAACTGGAAGAGATTCATATACCTGCCTATTCCGAAGAAAGGTGATCCAACAGAATGAGGAAATTATCGAACAATATCGTTAATATAATATGCAAGTAAAATTATAATGAAGTAATTCAAAAATGGTTGCTGCAACACATTGACAAGGAACTGCCAGAAACTCTAGCTAGATTCAGAAGAGGACATGGAACAAGGGATATCATGGCTGATGTTGGATGAATCTTGGCTCAAAGCAGAGAATACCAAAAAGATGTTTACCTGTGTTTTATTGACTATGCAAATGCACTGGACTGCGTGGATCATAACAAATTATGGCTAACGCTGCAAGGAATGGGAAGTCTAGACACTTAACTGTGCTCATGGGGAACCTGTACATAGATCAAGAGGTAGTCATTCAAATAGAACAAGAGGATACTGCATAGTTTAAAATCAGGAAAGGTGTAGTTCAGTGTTGTATCCTTTCACCATACCTGTATGCTGAGCAAATAATCTGAGAAGCTGGACTATATGAAGAAGAACGGGGCATCAGGATTGGAGGAAGACTCATGAACAACCTGAGATATGCAGACGACACAACCTATATGCATATACATACATATATTTTATCTTTCCTGAATCTTTGAGAGTAAGTTGCAAACATTAAAAAAAAAAAAAAATTATGCCCCTTTATTTTAAATACCTCAGTATGTGTTTCCTAAAAATATATTCTCTTGTAATACCGTCACGACAGCTGTTATTATAGGAAATAACATCGATATAATAGTATTACCTAATCTACAAGCCTTACTCAGAATTTGTCATTGTCCCAATAATGTCCTTACACCAGAAGAAAATTCAGGCCATGCATTTCTATCACATGTCCTGCCTCTCAAGTCTCCTTTAATCTGGAATGATGCTTCAGTCTTTCTTTATGTTTTGTGACATTGACTCTTTGAAGAACACGGGCCATTTATTTTGTATACTGTCCCTCAGCTGGAATCTGCCTACTGTTTTCCTCTCTAGCAGAATCAGGTTATGCACCCTGACAGGAAGAAAGACTACAGAAGGGATGCTGTGTTCTTCTCAGCGGCTCCTGTCAGGAGTTATGTCCTCTGGGCTTGTCCCATTTATAGTGATGTTACTTTGCTAAAATGGTGTGTCTTAGTTCTCTAGCGCTGCTGTAACAGAAATACCACAAGTGGATTGCTTTAATGAACAGAAGTTTATTTTCTCACAGTTAGGAGGCTAGATGTCTGAATTTCGGGTGCCGACTCTAGGGGAAGGCTTCTTTGTTGGCTCTGGGAGAAGGTCCTTGTCTCTTCAGCTTCTACTCCTTGGTGATCTTCACGTGACATGGCATCTGTCTTCCCCCATTTCTGCTCACTTGCTTGCTTGTTTGTTTAATCTCTTTTATATCGCAAAAGAGATTGACTTAAAACACACCCTAAGCTAATCCTGTCTCATTAACATGACAAAGAAAACCCATTCCCAAATGGGCCTATAACCACGGGTATACCAAACAAACAAACAAACAAACAAACAAACAAACAAACAAACCCCTTGACGGTGAGTTGATTCTGACTCACAGTGTCCTGATAGGATAGAGCAGAACTGTCCCATACAGTTTCCAAGGAGTGCCTGGTAGATTCGAACTGCTGACCTTTTGGTTAGCAGCCATAACTCTTAACCACTATACCACTAGGGTTTCCAACCACAGGTATAGGGCTTCGGTTTTACAATGCATATTTTTGGGGGGCACAATTCAATCCTTACAAAAAGCCCACTGCTGTCTCCTTGATTCAGACTCATAGTGACCCTATAGGACAGAGTAGAACTGCCCCATAGGGCTTCCAAGGCTGAAATCTTTATGGAAGCAGACAGCCACATCTTTCACCTGCAGAGCGGCTAGTGGGTTTGAACTGCCAACTTTTGGCTAGCAGCTGAGTGCTTTAACCACTGTGCCACCAGAACTCCTAATTCAATCCATAACATGAAGTTTATCACATCTTTCTACTAAAAATGTAACTCTTCTTTGTGGTTAATAGTAGCCTTATGGGGAAAGGCTTTCCACTTTTTGATGTACCTTTCCATCATAAATAACTAGAAAACTGGGCAAAATATAGAAAACAACTATTTTCAGACATTAGACAAAAGTAGAGCAGGTCTGCAATCCTTAAGAAAAGGAAAACGAATGACATGAGCCTTACCATTGCCTTGGCTTCATACATGGAGGCAATTCCTGGAATTTGGCGCAGAGAGGGAAAACTCAAAAACAAAAACTTCAAGAGGATCAAGGTAAAATCCCAATACTTTTTAAAGGAATGCAATAAAATTCAGCACTCAATAGCCTAAAATTTATACTGTCTAAGAAACCCAGAAAACCCAGCGCCGTCGAGTTGATTCCGACTCATAGCGACCCTATAGGACAGAGTAGAACGGCCCCATAGAGTTTCCAAGGAGCGCCTGGCAGATTCAAACTGCTGACGCTTTGGTTCTCAGCTGTAGCATTCAATAAAAAATTAGTATGTGTAAGAAGGAGTAGAAAAATGTGACCCATAGCCAGGAGAAAAATTAGTCAATAGGAGCAGACCCAGAAATGACAGAGGTGATGAAATTAGCATTCTGCAAGACGACTGACCTGAACTCTAAAAAGGTTAACATGATAGAAGGCTGTTCTAGCCTGAAGACTGTTCTGGATGAAAGGGCGCTAAAGAGACATGACAGACAAATGCAGTCAAATGCAGCATGTGTGATCCTTGATTGGATTTTGGAGTAAAGCAAAATTACAGCTGTAAGGAAGGTTTTTTGAACAATCACAGAAATTTGAATATGGATGAAATGTTAGAAAATATTATTGTATCAGTGTTCATTTTCTTGGTGCCGTAGTGGTACTCTTGTGTAGGTTAATGTCCTTGTTTGTATGAGAAACATTCTGAGATGTTCAGAGGAAAAAGTGACATGATGCCTGCAACTTATTTTTAAATGATACAGAAAAGAGTGAAAGAGAAAGAAAATGTAGTAAAATGTGTGTGTATGTGTTTAAAAAACTAATTCGTATTGAGTTTTTGGGATGTGAGTATAATTAGTGTCTCCCATGTAAACCTGGGACAAAAAAACCATTGTATTGAGAGATATGTATATTCTATGAGTTTGAGTATTGAAAACCGAGCAGCATTACCAGGGAGATACCAACCCAAGAGACGATCTGTAGGGTATGTATATGTGTATGTGCACATGCATGTACGTGTATGCATATGTATATTGTTGTTGTTGTTAGGTGCTGTCGAGTTTGTTCCGACTCACACCGACGCTATGTGCAACAGAACGAAACACTGCCCAGTCCTGCACCATCCTCACAATCATTGTTATGCTCGAGCCCATTGTTACAGCCACTGTGTCAACCCATCTTGTTGAGGGTCTTCCTCTTTTTTGCTGACCCTCTACTTTACCAAGCATGATGTCCTTCTCCAGGGACTGGTCCCTCCTGACAACATGTCCAAAGTATGTGAGGCGTAGTCTCACCATCCTGGCTTCTAAGGAGCATTCTGGTTGTATTTCTTCCAAGACAGAATTGTTCATTCTTTTGGCAGCCCATGGTATATTTGATATTCTTCACCAACACTGCAATTAAAAGGCATCAATTCTTCTTTGGTCTTCCTTATTCATTGTCCAACTTTCACATGCATATGAGGTGACTGAAAACACCATGGCTTGGGTCAGGTGCGCCTTAGTCTTCAAGGTGACATCTTTGCTCTTCAACTCTTTAAAGAGGTCTTTTGCAGCAGATTTGCCCAATGCAGTGCATCTTTTGATTTCTTGACTGCTGCTTCCATGGGCATTGATTGTGGGTCCAAGTAAAAAGAAATCCTTGACAACTTCAATCTTTTCTCCATTTATCATGATGTTGCTTATGGGTCCAGTTGTGAAGATTTTTGTTTTCTTTATGTTGAAGTGTAATCCATGCTGAAGGCTGTGGTCTTTGATCTTCATTAGTAAGTGCTTCAAGTCCTCTTCACTTTCAGCAAGCAAGGTTGTGTCATCTGCATAATGCAGGTTGTTAACAAGTCTTCCTCCAACGCTGATGCCCCATTCTTCTTCATATAGTCCAGCTTCTCAGATTATTTGCTCAGCACACAGACTCAGTAGGTACAGTGAAAGGATAGAACCTTGACACACAAATTTCTTGACTTTAAACCACACAATATCCCCTCGTTGTGTTCAAATGACTGCCTCTTGATCTATGTTCAGGTTCCTCATGAGCACAATTAAGTGTTCTGGAATTCTCATTCTTTGCAATGGTATCTCTAATTTGTTATGATCCACACAGTCGAATGCCTTTGCATAGTCAACGAAACACAAGTAAACATCTTTCTGGTATTCTCTGCTTTCAGCCAGGATCCATCTGACATCAGCAATGGTATCCCTGGTTCCACGTCCTCCTCTGAATCCGGCTTGAATTTTTGTCAGTTCCCTGTCAATATACTGCAGCCACTTTTGAACAATCTTCAACACAATTTTATATGTGTGTGATATTAATGATATTCTATAATTTCTGCATTCGGTTGGGTCACCTTTCTTGGGAATAGGCATAAACATGGATTTCTTCCAGTTGGTTGGCCAGGTAGCTGTCTTCCAAATATGTAAAAAAATATATATATATAGGTATATAAATATATGTATATATATTTATATACATATATAATATATGTATATATATATATATATGCGTATGTATATGTATACCAAACCCATTGTTGTCGATTCGACTCATTGAGACGCCGTAGAGTTTCCAAGGCTATAAATCTCTAAGGAAGCAGACTGCCACATCTTTCTCCCTTGGAGCCGCTGGTGGTTTCAAACCACCAACCTTTTGGTTAACAGTTGAACGCTTTAACCAGAGCGCTACCAGGGCTCCTATATACGTGTGTCTGTGTACGTGTATGTATATGTAACAGCAAGAAAAAGAATATGAGTACGTATTACGGTTGAGCATGTTGTGAACTGACTCATGCCCGGAACTGGGTTTGGTGCTGTTGACTCCCCATCATAGTGACTCCATTTCTTCTGGTTTCGATCAAGTATACCCTCAGTTCGTTGCTCATTTATTTCAGTCCTAGGGACCTCAGGATCAGTTGCTCACAGCCCAAAATCCCTGTGGCCACACGCTGTGTTTATTGCTTTGGCCCTGCTTCTCAGCACAGTTACCAAGCCTACTGTCATCTATTGTTTGCAAAAATGGCTGCAACCATTCCCATACCCTTAGGTTCCTCCTTCCCGCTTTGGCTCATGGACTGGCCCTGGGACTTGCTTTGGTCAAGGGGAAGAAAGAAAACATGACACAAGCAGAAATTTGTGCCTTGGGGCTTACCGTCCCTTGTTGTGCTGAAACTAGCATGTCAGAAGAGCCTGAGCTAGCCTGCTGGGAGAGGAGAAGCCTCACAGTCAGCAGTCAGCCGGCCCCTGATTGTCAGTCTGCAGGCTGTCAGACACAGGAGGGAGCCGTTCTAGCCAGCCAGCCTGCAGCTGACCACAGATGTGGGCGGCGGGGGAGGGGTGGGTGGGGAGGCTGCAGAGGTCACCCAAGTTGCCCCAGACCAGAAGGACTGCCCTGCTAGGAATGAAGAATCACATACTAAGTAAAATGGTTGTTGCTTTAAGCTACTAAGTATGGGATATTTTGTTACGCAGCGATAACTAGCTGATGCACCCACAGTGGTGAGTGCTTTAGTGAGTCAGGGCGTGAGGGAGTGCTCTGGCTGCTTGTGGAGTGCCCCCCGCCCCCAGGGAGGGGAGATGAGGGGTGAGCAGAGCTACAGCAGGGAAGGCTAGAAGGCTCCTGCTGCCCCTGCAGTGGGTGGGAATGGAGGGAAAACGTGGGGGAAGAGTTGCCAGTTTGCTGATGGTTGTATGTGGGTGGCTGCAGGGGGGTGACACCCAGGGCTCTGGCTGAAGCAGCTGGGTGGGTGTCAGTGCCATTCTGGAACTGCGGGGACTGGGGAACACCTGGCTAGGTTTGGAGAGGAAAGAGAGGAGAGGGAGAGAAATAAGAAACGCTAGGTTTGCGTTGCCTGCAAGCCATTGCAGGGGACAGGAGGCGTGGCTGGGGGCAGAGGGTTTGTGAAGGCCTCACTGTCAGAGCATCCTCCCCCGGTGCCCTGCAGCGCGGAGAGGAGGAAGCTCCCTGCAGAAGCCTCGGGCCCAGAGGAAGTGAGCCGTCAGCCCGCCCCAGCCGCACACGCATGGCCCCCTGGTGATCCGGGGGACCGGAACCTGCTTTTTATTTGGAAACCCAGACCCCAGGACCACCATTTGAGCTGCTGCAGTCTTCTTTTCCTTGTGAGGAGGGAGCAGCCAGGTGAGTCCTGCCAGCCTTGTAGCCACCATGACAGCCCTCGGCTGCTGGAACTTTCTCTGTGCGGGCGGAGCAGGTACCACAGCTTTCAGAGGGAAGGCTCCCCGGGGAAACCAAGGCAGAGAGCACAGTGCTCATCTGAGGTTGCAAAGGGTATTGGGCAAAGTGGAACCCCGAATCTCTGTGCTCCCCTGCTTGCTATCCAGTGCTGAGAGGTGGCTCACCCCCTTCCCCGACATTTGCTGGGCGAGGGGCCGGGGCCCAGACAGGAGGACAGATGCATGCCTTCTTATGCTGTAGCGAGGGACCACTGTCCCAGTCCCCCTCACCATGTCCTTGGAGCTTCATGCACCTCTGGGGAAGGAAGTCACCCTGCGCGTTTAGATAAAGAAACGGAGGCCTGGGGCAGAGAGGGACTTGCCTGGGCTCTGGTTAGTGGGGGTACTCCCAGGCTGTTTCCACCACCTGCCTCCAGGACTAGAGAGGGGAGGGGGCTTGCCAAAAGCCACACAGCCAGAATGAAGAGGTGCTGGATGGAACCCAGGCCTCCTAACTCCCAGGCTGGGGCCCCTCCTCTTCTCTGACCACAGCTCTCAAGCTGGGATCCTGGTGTCCAGCAGAGGACAAGGGTCAGCCCCAGTGGCTGTGCTCTCCCTGCCCCCTACTCCAGGGTGGGATGGAGCCACAGGGGGTCCACCAAGCTGGCTGCTAGTCTGAGGAGGGTGGCTGCAGGCCCTGCGGATGCTCCCTCACCCATCTGGGAGGGCCCTGCTCCTGACTGGCCTCCGTGGGTGGGGGCTGGTGCTAACGGGAGGGGCTTCACCATCAACTCTTGCTGTACGACCCCCACTCCAAATACCTGTTTGGGTTTGCAAATGCTGGGGAGGACCCAGGGACTAAGAGGAAGGAGGGGGGTTGACGCCATCAGTCAAGCCCGTGAAACCAGGCCCAGGAAAGGAAGTGGCCCGGGAACGGAAGGAGGTAGGCTGGTTTCTGAACCTGCCCCTCTCCTGGGCGGGGGCAAGGCCAGGCCAGTAACAGTGATGACAAGGAAGAAGTGTTGTCCGAGCTGTGTCCACACCAACCACACCAAGGTGCTGGGAAGAGCGGAAGATTCTGGAAGCAGGGGCTCTGGCCGAGGCAGCTGGGTGGATGGCGGTGCTGTTTTGAGCACAAGCCCGTTGAGTCCCCTAAACCACCCTGAGAGCTGACGAGCCTCATTTAGAGATGGGATCAGGAGCCTTACTCAGAACTGTGGGGCAGAGCAGGGCAGGGATGGCCCACCGTCTGTGACAGCCCAGCATGCAGGGGGTAGAGGGCGGGTGGGTCAGAGGGGGTAGGCTCACCAGCCCCAGACCGCTGATTCTGCGCAGACCTGTCTTTGCTCAGGGCCTGGGTGAACAGGTGCAGGGTCTGCCCCGTGAGGTCGCAGATGGTAGATACCATACCTCAGTGTTTTCACTTCCACCAGCCCCCCAAGAGACTGGCCAGCTCCCCTGACCTCAGTCCCAGTACCCCAACAAGTTCCCAGGAGCCCCCCCCTTTGTCCCAGCTGCCCCAGGGGTGGGATCCCTGTGCAGCGCAGAACACTGCTCCAGCCCCTCCAGTGCCCCCATGCCCCCCAGGCTGGGACCAGACATGTACCTACAGCGGGAATCCCGTGTGTCTGCATCTTCCAGGGCAGCAAGGAGCAGATGGAGCCAGAGTCCCTCTACAACCTGCTGCAGCTCCCGAAGGAGGACGATCTCCCGCAGGGTGCGGTGCCCCGAGGCGGGAGGCGGGGAGCCAGGCCCAGGCTGAGGGTGGGGGCTGCATTGCAGAACTGGTCAGGCTGTGCTGGAAGGTGCATTGCTTTCCCCGTGGTCAACAGGACCCCCGATTCTCTTCACCCCTGCCTGTGCCTTCTCCTCTGTACTTGACCCACCTTTCCGTCCCCCGAACCTTCGGCAGACCTATCCTCATGCCCCTCACAGGCTCACACCCCCAGATGGATGATGCTGCTGACAATAATAATTGCTAAACGTACTGTGTGCCTACTACGTGCCAGTCCTAAGCGCTTCTCATATACAGCATCTCATTTACTGCTCTGGGCGTAGATATTGTTGTTAGTGGCTCCCACTCACGGTGACCCCGGGTACAACAGAATGAAAACGTTGCCTCGTCCTGCACCACCTTCACAATTGTTGGTGTGCTCCAGTCTGTTGTTGCAGCCACTGTATTTTGAGTGCCTTCAAACCTAGGAGGCTCATCTTCCAGCACTATATTGGACAATATTCTGGTATGGTCCGTAAGGTTTTCACTGGCTAAGTTTTGGAAGTAGATCTCCAGGCCTTTCTTCCTAGTCTGCCTTAGTCTGGAAGCTCTGCTGAAACCTGTCCACCATGGGTGACCCTGCTGGTATTTGAAATATTGGTGGCCTAGCTTCCAGCATCGGAGCAACACACAAGCCACCACAGTACCATCCAACTGACAGACGGGTGGTAGAGCTTAGATGTTACTACCTCCTTTTTACAGATGAGGAAACTGAGGCACAGAGCATAAGGTAATAGAGAGTCACAGGTGGCTCCATTAATAAGGGCTGGAAACGGGATTCTGAACCCCAGGAATGTGGCTCCAGAGCTCAGGTTCCATGGCCCAGTTCCCTGTTGTCCCTGCTGGGCACTAGGCCAGATGACCTGCAAAGAGCAAGCTGCACAGTGCCCTGCAGGGACCCCACGCATGTGCCCTGCTCCCTCTGATTCCAGGGGCAAAGAAGAAATACTTGACACCCGCCTCCCGGAGGGACCCCAAGTTTGAAGAACTGCAAAAGGTAAGGATGCCTTCACCAAACCCCTATTTCTCTGGAAGTAGCCTTCTCATGGGCAGACGGGCATTCGCTCCCACGGGTGCTTTTGGAGACAATGAGTTGCCCTGCCCTGGCTTGGCCCTGGGATAAGACCTGGTGAACGGCTGCAAGAACAAACACTGAGCACTGACTGCGTGGCTTCACATACACACTCCCATCAGGCATTGGGACGGTGGGAGGGATCTGTTCTCAGCGTGTGATATCGCCGTGGACTGCGCAGGGATCAGGGAGGGCTTCCCAGAGGAAGTGACATGGTGCCCAGGTAGGAGGATGGCTAGGAGCCCGCAGGTGGGAGGAGGGCTTTCCAGGCAGAGGGCAGAGCTGAGCCAGGCGAGGGGTGGGTGAGCTGTCTACGAAGGCCTGCCGTCCTGTCCCCTGGCCTGCAGGTGCTGGTGGAGTGGATCAACGCCACGCTCCTGCCCGAGCACATCGTGGTCCGCAGCCTGGAGGAGGACATGTTCGACGGGCTCATCCTGCACCACCTCTTCCGTGAGCGGCTGCCCCGGCTGCCAGGGTCACGGCCGCGTCCCCCACCTGGGCCCGCTGGCCCTGCCACTGGGCTCTTCACTCAGGCTCATCCTCCTGCCCCCACCCAGCTCTGGGGCCATCCATTGACCCACTGCCCTCAGGCCGACTCCAACTCCTAGTGACCCTCTAGGACAGGGTAGAACTGCCCCCTAGGGTTTCCAAGGCTGTCATCTTTACAGAAACAGACCACCACGTCTTTCTCCCACAGAATGGCTAGTGCATTTGTACCACCAAACTTTCGGTTAGCAGCTGAGTGCTTTAACCACTGCGCCACCAGGGCTCTCTGGGGCCACAGCTCTTGCTTTTTCTTGACCAAACCGTGTGCTCTCCATCCTCCAGGTTTGCCACAGTGGGTCCCTCTTTCTGGAGGGCCCTCCTTTCTGGAGGGCCCCCATCTTCCTAGCCATGCTTGACATAGTTCTGCTTCCTCCTCCTCCTCCTCCTCCTCTTCCTATCTCCTCTCCTTACCTCCCCCTCCTCCTCACCTCCTCCTCTTTACCTCCTCCAAGAACCTTCCCAGTTTCTCTCCCTGGAGGTGAATCCTGTCTACAGCTCACACCCAACACTGTCACTTCTCGAGGCTGTATCGGATCATGAGGCTTAAGGACCATACTGAGTGTGCATGAGTTTGGGGCCTGGGGGTCCCCTCCTCCAATCCCCACAACAGGTCCTAGAGGAAGGGTCCACCTTTCCCAATCCCCAGAGCAGGGGCTGAGGCTGTAGAAGTGGGGTCTCTGCCCCACAGCCCATGACCGAGGGTGTCAGAATGACCACCAGAACCCGGGCCTGGCTCCTGTGCCAGTGCCTTTCCTGCCATACACAGCCCTCGTGACCCACTGCTCCTGCTTCCTGTGTTGGTGGAGGTCTTCCTGGAGCTGGTGGCCATGTCTGGTTGAGGCTGTGGGTGTGGCTGGTGCTGGGTACGAGGAATGTGTGTCCCAGGCCTTGCTACCCGAAGGATCAGCTGGGCCCAGCCTCCCAGAGGAGGCAGGATGGCCATGGGTCCCCGAGGTGTGCTCTGTGAGCCCACCCCGGGTCGCCTCACTGCCCTTTCCCGCCCTCAGAGAAGCTGGCGTCACACAAGCTGGAAGTGGAGGAGATTGCCTTGACGGCCGCCAGCCAGAAGCGCAAGCTCGCAGTGGTCCTGGAGGCCACAAACCAGAGCCTGGAGGTGGAGGAGCACCAGGTTCCGTGGAGTGTGGAGAGTATGTGGGGCCTTCTGCCCAGGGTGGGTGCGCTGTAGGGTGGGCAGAGGGATCCTGGTCCTTTTATACCACGGCTCCTCACTTACCCAGAAGGCACACGCTCATCCACTGTGGGTACGGAAGTAAACAGCAGGCCAGATGGCCCAAGGAGCAGCAGGCACAAAGCTCAGTATTAGTCTAGGAGCGAACAGCCTACACGTTTCGTAACCCTGAGGGTATCGCAGCGGAAAGCACAGCCTGGGGTTGATCAGTGGCATATGGTGTGCTCGAGTCCATCTTTGTGCTGTATGTCCTGTTACTCTCCCCATTTTACAGATGAGGAAACTAAGGCTCTGACAGGCCTAGCAACTTGTCCAGGACCTCACAGTTAAGAAAGCAGGGAAACTGGATACCAATAAACATACCAATAATGGAAAAACCATTTGCCATCAAGTTGAGTCTGACTCTTGTATGTCAGAGTAGAGCTGTCCTCCGTAGGGTTTTCAATGGCTGATTCTTTGGAAGTAGATCTCCAGGCCTTTCTTCCAGGATGCCTCTGGTTGGACTTAAATCACCAAACTTTCGGTTAGCAGCCAAGCGTGTTAAGGTTTGCACCACCCAGGGACTCTGTTAATAATGGTGTCCGCTCTTTATTGTGTTCCAGGCACCAGGACACGCCCACCAACCTTGAGAGATGGATACTAACACTCCCATCTAATTAAATATTTAAATTATATCTGCAGAGCCTGCTTGTGAAAAATGAGCGTGCAAAGTACCCAGTCTTCCCCACCCACCCTATTAATGGCTTGGTATAAATTTCCTTTCATTCTGATCTCTTTATCTTCCCCATTTACCAGATGAGAAAACTAAGGCTAAGAGGAGCTAAGTAGCTTTTCCAAGGTGGGGTGGTGACGGTGTAACTGAGTAGGTTTTCTAACCCAGTTTTTGTTGCGTCATAAACCACTGCCGTCGCTACCACATTGAGTCTCTTGTTCAGTTACTGGTGTTCAAAATGGTGACCCTGAATGACATCAGTCAACCACTGCTCTGCTGTAGGACGCTCAGCTGTCTTCGGTGGTAAAGAATGCTTTGTGTCTAAAGCCCTGTCCACATGGTGGATACCCTTGGTCTGTATTTGCAGAAGTAGGTGCCTGACTCCAAGGGTGAATGTTTTTAGGTTCTGAATATGTACCTCAGACCTCTGTTTTCCAGAAGGGTGGACACAGGTCATCTTGGTCTGCAAAGTGTTGTTCTGATAACACGGAAGCCTCCATTTGGCCCCTGGTTTTGGCAACTATTGCCTCTGACCTTGTGCTCCCTCTCCCCTCCACTCAGCTATCTTCAACAAGGACCTGCTGTCTACCTTGTATCTCCTCATGGCCCTGGCCAAGCACTTCCAGCCCAGCCTGCCCCTCCCAAAAAACGTCCAGGTGGAGGTGATCACTGTCGAGGTAACAACCTACCCTGAGGGGGTCACCTGTATAGGCTGAGCTCTTGGGTCCACATAGCCATGCTCTGGATTGGGGGGTGCTTTGTGGGTAGGGCTGAGTCAGGGTGCGTTCCAGAGGGCTATGGGGGAATATCAATTCTGAAGAGGACAGCAGTGAGAAGCTGGGCTGGAGCTGTAGGTGGAAGACACAAAGAGTCAGTTGAGGGGAGAAAACTCAGTGGAGGTGTGAGGAAGTCCAGAAACCGGCCACTTCTGCTTAATCTTACCAGATGGCATCTGCCTGGCAGTGGTGGGGGCCGGGGCTGTTGTGAAGGTCTTGGCTGATGGTGACCACATGACCCACATCACATGGGCCGCATGTGGCCATCTGTCCATGACCATCGAGTCCATTGGCCTCACTGCTACGATATGACGTCTCTCATTCACTAATGAGTGGGTATGATGAGGCCCCGTTGTCCTCTTTCAGCCCCATTCCCCACGGGCTCTCTCTGTAGTTAATGTGCTGTAGTTAATGCCCCGGGATACCCCACATTTCTCTCTAGCCAGGTGACCCCAGCAACTACCACTCCCCAGTATTCCCTCCTGCCCACCTCTGGGGACCTGGCAAGCAGAGTCCACCAAGGGCTGACTTTTGACCTGCCCCATAGAATAAGCCAAATCCAGCCAAACTCAGTCCAACTCATTTTTCTTTTTTCAAAACCATTGATTAAATTCCTCTACTGAGCAGTTTCATGGCTTTATTTATTCTTCTACAAATCAGAGGTAACTTCATTCATTTGCTCATTCATTCATTCATTCAAATCAGCACGTGCTGACTGACCCCCACTGTGGGCTGTATACGAGGAGAGTTTCTGGGGATGCCATGGGAACAAGGCAGATGCAGTCCCTGCTCTTGTGGGGCTCTAGCCTCATGGAGAAGAAGGACAATTAAGCAGTGATGAGGTGACCTGGGAAGCCACCTGAGTGAGATGGAGCAGACTAGGTCCCTGAATCCAGGGTGACCAGCTTTGTCCACTACGGCTGTCTTAAATGGCAGGCGTCTGTCACGGTTTTTCTGGGATCACTTGGTTTCTTTTCCTTCTTCTTTCTTAGAGCACCAAGAATGGCCTGAAGTCGGAAAAGTGGATCGAACAACTCACCCAGCGCAAGTAAGGGAAGGACAACGATGGTGGGCTGTGGCTTTGTGGGTATTGAGCACCTGGGGAATGGGGACGGGACAGGCCTGCCCTCATACTCTGCGGCTTCCTCTCAGCCCCTGAGGGTCCATGCTGACCCTCCGTTTTCTGTAGCATGTAGTAGCCCTTCCTCTTGCTTGTCTCTCTTGGGTCACGGCTGCTGGATGATGTGCTGGGGATATGGCAGCTGCTGGGTGCAGTAGGGGGTTTTCTGACTCCTCATGCTAGTTATTGATTGTCGTCTAGCAAGTTTGCCCAAAAAGTAGCAGCTTAAAACAACAGTGGACATTTCTTCTCCTCGTGTTTCTGTGAGTCAGGAATTCAGGAGCAGCTTAGCTGGGTGGTGGCTGGCTTCTCTCATGAGGCTGCAGTCAAGATGGCGGCTAGGGCTACAGTTATCTGAAGGCCTGACTGGGACTGAGGATTCTTAGATAGTTCCCGCGTGTGGCTGGCTGTTGGCAAAAGGCCTCCGTTACTCCCTTTGAGGGAGCCTCCACAGGCTGCTTGAGTGTCCTCACAACATGGTGGCTGGCTTCCCCCAGAGCGAGGGATCCAAGAGAGAGCAAGGGCTCAAAGTCTTTTTTTTTTTTACATTTTCTTGTGCTTTAGGTGAAAGTTTACATAGCAAATTAATTTTCCAGTCAATGATTCTTACACAAATTGTTTTATCGCATAGGTTGCAATCCCTGCGATGTGTCAGCACACTTCCCATTTCCTCCCTGGGTTCACTGTTTCCGGTAGTCTGGTTTCCCTGCCCCTTTCTGTCTTCTCATCTTTGGTTTTGGGCAAATGTTGCCCTTTTGGTCTTGTACAGTCGTTCTAAGGAGTACATTCTTCATGGATGTTATTGTTTATTTTATAGCCCTGTCTATTATTTGCCTGAAAGGTAGCCTCTGGGACTGTCTAGTTTCAAGTTAGAAGGTAGTTTCAAGTTAGAAGGTTGTCTTAGGGCCATAGTCTTAGGGGTCTTCCGTCAGTGTCTTTCATGGTCTGGCCTCGGAAGTCAAACACCATCATTTCCTCAATATCCTATTGGTTATATAGGTCAGTCTTACTCAATGTGGGAGGAGACCACAAAGGCATGACCACCAGAAGGCAAGGATCGTTGGGGGCCATCTTGGAGGCCGACTACTACGCTCCAGCCTGGACACCTGACATTGGGGAAGACCTTGAACATGCTTCCACAGCCTGGGATGGGGAAAAGAGCAAGGCTTTGCAGTCAGCCCCACCTGGGTTTAAATCCTGGCTCTGCCACATAGGAGCTATGTGACCTGGAGCAAGTCACTTATCCTTTCTGAGCCTATTTGGTCCTCTGAAAACTGGGGACCCTGTTCTACCTCTTGGGGCTGCCATGAGGGTTACAGATGGTGTGTGTGAAGACCACCCCTCCCTGTGCTCCCCCAACCCAGAGGTCCTTCCAATCTATGGCTCTTGAATTTCTAGTGGGGGGTGGGGCACAGGGGAGCTCAAACTGCTGCAAGTTGGTGACAAAGTCAGGCCTGTGGCCCAAGCCTGTGGTCTGAGCGTGGCAAAGGGCAAGAGGGAGCAGCCTTCTGCAGGTACCCTCATACAGGCAGGTTCTGGGCCCTAGAAAATCCCCAAGAAGCAGCCTTGTCACCCTCTGAGCCCAGCGAGGGTAAGTGACCTCCCAGTCACCCAGTGGCCAAGCAGCTCTGTGCCGGCCCTGTCCAGACCAAAGCTGTACTTCCCCCCTTAGCTTCCGGGTCTGAGAAGGCATTTGTTGTTGTTGTTGATGTTAGCTGTTGTCAAGTTGCTTCCACTCGTGGCGATTCCATGTGTGCAGAGTAGAACCGCTCCATAGAGTTTTCTTGGCTGTAATCTTAATGGAAACAGATCTCCAGGACTTTCTTTCACAGCTCTGCTGGGTGAATTCAAGCTGCCAGCCTTTTGGTTAGCAGTGGATGCAAACTGTGCCACCGAGGGCCCCTCTGAGAATGCGTTTAGGGGTTTTGAATGGGGAAGACTGGTTGGCGTTTATGGAATCCACATTCCTGTCCCCTTCCTGACCTGAAACCTGCCACTCTCAGTAATTTTGTGAACTCATTCATGTGTGTAATGGGAGCCCTGGTGGCGCAGAGGTTAAGCATTCAGCTTCTAGCCAATAAGTCGGCAGTTCAAATCCATCAGCTGCTCCCTGGAAACCCTACAGAGCAGTTCTACTCTGTCCTATAGGGTCGCTATGAGTTGAATCGACTAGAAGGCAATGGGTCTTTTTTTTTTTTTTTTTTTTTGGTTTTGTGAGCTCGGAGCCCCTGTGCAGGCTCACTCCGGCTCTCGGCTTGTGCCATGGACCACACCCAGCATCAGGTTCTCCCGGCAGTGCCTGGCTTGGTGCTGAGTCCTGGGTCTGTTTCAGGCTTCCCATCCCCACCTGCATGGCCCAGCTCCTGCCCACAGGCCCCGGGCCGAGGGGCTACCCTGCTCTCCCGAGGGCTTGGCCAGCTTTGGGCCTGGAGAACTGTACCTCTGTGCGGCAGGAGTAGGGGATGAAACACAGCAAAAAAAGTCAAAGAAAAGCCACTCAAAGCCAAGGAAAAGGGAACAAAAGGAGCCAGATATGAAAAAGCACATGCGTAGGATTTCACTTATATGAGCTTCTAGATCCCGTCCACGGTGACGGAACTCGAAGCAGTCGTGACCTTTGGGAGTGAGGTGATGGACTGGAAGAGCTCGTGGGAGGGCTAGAATGTTCTAGATCTTTTTGGGGATTGTGGTTACATAGGTGTATATATACATAAAAATGTATAAGCTGTAAACCTGAGAGCTTTGAACCTTATTGTATATATAATATGTTGTTAGGTGCCATCGAGTCGATTCTGACTCTGACTCAGAGCGACCCCATGTGACAGCGTAGAACTGCCCCAGAGGGTTTTCTTGGCTGTAATCTTTGCAGGATCAGATTGCAAGGTCTTTTTCCTGAAGAGCTGCTGGGTGGGTTCAAACCATCAACCTTTTGGTTAGCAGTCAAGCGCTTAGCCATTTTCGCCAGCAGGGTTCCTATATATATAATATCTCCCTCCCCCCCCACCCCAATAAAACTAAAACAGCAACAGTGAAAACAACAAAACTCAAACACTTCTAGGCATGGAAACCCCAGGGAAAGGGTATAAACCTCCTTTTGCCCCTGCTGCCTCTTCCCCTTTTTTTTCCAGGAGGGCCCTGCCTGGTTACGAAGCTTATTGTTATTGTTAGGTGCCGTCGGAGTCAGTTCCGACTCACAAAGTCCTTGTATTCAACAGAACAGAACACTGTCCGGTCCTGCACCATCCTCACAGTTGTTGCTATGTTTAAGCCCATTGTTGCTACCAACAATAAAATAAGCACATTAATTTCTTCCTAACCTTGCCAGCCACTGAGTCCTCTCCTGTTAAGGAATTATGTCTGTGGATTTTTTTTTTTTAAAACCATTTTTTGCTTTCTTCCCCTTATAGCACAGACGAAGACCAACCTCCAAGTGAGTATCTTCATGATTTAAGGAAATCTCGTTCTGTTTAATTTGTGTTGAAACCGACATGTCATGATCAAGGGTTAATCACCGGGTGTTCTCATAAATTTCCTTGACAGTCTGCTGTTTGTATCTGGAGCCTTACTCATATCTATTTGTCCCTCCTGTCTGTCTGTCCGTCCATGGATCCAGCCATTCCTTCTCTTGGCACTGCTCATACAGGTAGAGAGATTTAGAATTTACCCACTTGGTGATGGCGGAGTTGTTCAGTACATGGGCTCTGGAGCCAGAGAGCCAGGGTTCATACCCAAAATCTCCAACTCATTAGCCACATGAGCTTGGGCAAGTATCTTAACCAGTCTGTGTCTCAGTTTCCTCATCTGTAAAATGGGCTTCATCATAACACCAACCTTTTGGCTAGTGGTGAGGGCTGAAGCAGATAATTCATGAATGTGCTCAGCACATAGTGAGTGTTCAGTGATGAGTGTTTAATTTCTGTGGCTGCGGCTATTGGGACAAAGCTCTTCGCCAATCAATCCATCCATGGATCGAACCATGACTGTTTTCATTCATCTATTGCTCTGTCAGTTGGCCTGGCCAGTGGTCAGTCCATCCATCTATCCATCCATCCATCTGTCCGTCGGTCCATCCACCCATCTGTCCATCCATCCATCCGTCTGTCCATCCATCGTAACGTCCATCCATCCTAACATCCATCCATCCATCCATCTATCTGTCCATCTGTCCATCCATCCACCCATCCATCCATCCACCCATCCATCCATCCATCTGTCCAACCATCCATCCATCCTAACATCCATCCATCCATCCATCCTAACATCCATGCATCTGTCCATCTGTCCATCCATCCATCCTATCGTCCATCTACCCACCCACCCGCTCACCCACGCATCCATCCTAACATGTCTCTCATTTCCTGACTCCTTCCCTCCCTGCACCCTCCTCATCTAGGACACGTAGCTGTATAGGTGGGCGGGAGGGGGCATGAGGGAGTAGAATTCGTGACCTGCCTGGGCTTCTGAGAACAGGGCCTGAGGAAGGCTGAGTGGCTGGGGAGGGGGGAAAGGAGAGTGAGATGCAGGTGAGGTGCAGGGAGGGCTGGCCAGATTTGTGTGTGTGTGGCACCATGATGACATGGTGGGAGGCGATCAGGGAGCTGTGTTTGTTGGGGGGCAGCATGAGGATGGATGTCACATGGTGAGGGTCAGGGGCTTCCTCAAAGCAGTTTTCTGGAACATTCCTCCTGCTTTGCATCATCTAAGTCCGGGTCATCCGCAGGCATACTTGGCCTTCATTTTCTGACTCCTTCGGTGACACAGTCTCCCTGGCCACAGCGGGAGGTCTGGAAGGGACAGCTGGTGTTCCCATGTTTGTTGGTCGGTGGGGCATTTTCACACGGATGATTTGGGAAACCCTGGTGGCGTAGTGGTTAAGTGCTACAGCTGCCAACCAGAGGTTCGGCAGTTGGAATCCGCCAGGTGCTCCTTAGAAACTCTATGGGGCAGTTCTGCTCTGTCCTATAGGGTTGCTATGAGTCAGAATCGACTCGACAGCACTGGGTTGGGTTTTTGGTTTTGGATGCCGTGTGGGGCTACTGTTCCCTTTCACGAATGAGGGCCGAGAGGTGGAGTGACTGGCTCTGAGGCACAGCTGCAAAGGCAGAATCGGGAGGTACACTACAGCTGTTTGACAAAAGGCTCCAGAATGCAGTCTGGATATCCAGGGCTCGATGGCCAGTCTTCCCATGAGCAGCACGTGAGCCACAGACTGAGGGAACCCAGCTTGTGCAAAGAGGGCATTGGTCAGAGGAAATGGGGAGGCAGAGGCTGGTTTCAGGGACAGCTGGATGCAGGGGCTCGAGCTCAGCCCCTGAGTGTGCCTGCATTTTACACACTGTGGGTGCAGACACCATAGGTGGCCTGACACCCTCCCTCTGCCCATCTAGAATTCCCTGGGCAGAGACAAATGGGCCCAGCATCAGTCTGGGGCCACTCCTGGACAGTCAACTATGACTGCTCCCATGTAACTGGGACGAAGCTGGGAACTAGGAGGAGGGTGGAAAGTGACCAGAGGGAAGGGTGGCAGCTATGCAAATACAATAATAAAAAGTCAGTTGCTGTTGAATTGTTCCTGACTCACGGCGCCCCCTTGTGTGTTAGAGTAGAACTGTGCTCCATCGGGTTTCCAATGGCTGGTTTTTCAGAAGCAGATTACCAGGTCTTTCTTCCAAGGTGCCTCTGGGTGGACTTGAACTTCCAGCCTTTCAGTTAGGAGTCGAGCATGTAACTTTTTGCACCACCAAGAGACTCCAGACACAATAATAGGTGTCTGCTATAGACTAGGAAGAAAGACCTGGCACTCTACTTCTAAAAAAATTGACCAATGAAAACCTCGTGAATAGCGGCAGAACACTGTCTGAGATAGTGCCGGAAGATGAGCCCCCAGGCGGGAAGGCACTCAGAAATAGCAACAGTTGTGAGGACGGCACAGGACCGGCAGTGTTTCATGCTGTTCATAAGGTCACTATGAGTCGGAACTGACTGGACGGCAGCTAACGACAACTATAGAGAGACGACTGTTTATTGTAGTCTACCGCCTGCCCCGTTCTATGTGTTATCTGCTACCAGATTTGGTGTTCGCAACAACCACCTAGTAGGTATTATCAGTCATGCTTTACAGATGAGGAGACTGAGGCACAGAGAGGTGAGGGGAGAACCCCAGGCCACGCAGCCAGGGAGCAGTGATTCAAACCCAGGCCTAAACTAAAAAAAAAAAACAAAAAAACTAAAAGGCCTGTTTAATTCAAGACTTGAGAGAGAAAACTGCTGTCTCTAAACTACTTACTCGAGCGACTTCTGTGGGAAAAAGCCTTGACTGGCCAAAGGTAACTGCGTGGTAATGAGGTGTTCACTGGGTCTGTGTCTGCAGAGGACATCTTTGATGAATTATTTAAGCTGGATCCGGAGAAAGTGAACACCGTGAAAGAGGTAACAGAAATCAAAGCTCTGGGCTCAGCCTCCCGCCTGCCCGGCCGCCACTCACCTGCCTGTGGTGGGGGTTGGGCAAAGGGGAAGGAAATGGCTCTCTCTCTTGCACCTGCTGTGCTGGGCCCTGGGCGCTGGGTGCTGGGCCATGGGGAGCTGCTAGGCCAAGTACAAGAGTACAAACAGGAGCCCCTTCCCCGGACCCTTGTTTCACCTTGGGCAGGCCATCGTGACCTTCGTCAACGAGAAGCTGGACCGCCTGGGCCTGTCTGTGCAGAGTCTGGACACCCAGGTAGGGGCTCAGCTGTGGGGTCCCTGGGTAGGGTGGGGCCATGAGGTGCTGGCAGGAAAGAGTGTCCTGTGAGGCACGGGTCCCACCCTGGGGCTTCCAACTCCCCCTGTGGCTGGCACACGTCATGTCTTGGAACATTGGGGTCCTTCCTGGCAACAGGAGGTGTTGCTGGCAGATCACCACGTCCACCAGGGCACCGCGGTGGCCCCCTGAGGTGGGGATCAAGGGCATACTTTCCAAAGGTGGGGTATCGTCTATGCTGTTATTACTTTCCATTGTTGTAAAGAAATACATTTTTTTTTCCAGCTCTTTTTTCCTAGTTAACCTTAGGCTTTTAGACCCCAAGACTCAAAGCAAGTGGGGTTTCCCTGTGTCACTGTGTTCACTCAAGCAGTATTTATCGAGCTTGGACCAGGCGGTGCCATAGGTGTCCCGTCTCCCCCGAGCACCCAGGAGCTCAGCTCGTGATGGGGACTAAAGTGGGGTGACCCCAGCAGCAGGAGCAGGCTCTCACGCGGTCGACATGCCTAGCTGGCTGCGGCCTTCCATAATTGCGCTCTGTCGTTTTGTTCCCTCTTGACACAGGAGGGAATGGGAGCAGAGAGGCCAACTGCCAGCCCGGGGCTTCTCAGGGTGGCAACGGAGCCCACTGGACTCCAGGCAGCTCCGCCTAGACAGGGCAGCTCAGGCATGGGCCGCCTGGGGCCTCATGGAGACACAGGGTGGGAGGTCTGATCCCAGATGGCCGCATGGCCTATGAAGATCTTCTCAGACATACTCTGGATGCTTGCCAGGGCCGTGTGGGGTGGATATGCTTGCACGCCTGGTAGTGAAAACCTATGAAGTCCTCACCAGGGTTCCTGGAGGAGCCCTGGTCATGCAGTAGTTAAGCACTCGGATGCTAACTGAAAGGTCTGCGATTTGAACCCACCAGTTGCTCCGTCCATGGGAGAAACATGTGGCAGTCTGCTTCTGTAAAGATTACAGCCTTGGAAACGCTGTTGGGGCAGTTCAACCCTGACCTATAGGGTTGCTATGAATCTAAGTTGACTCGGTGGCAAAGGGTTTGATTTTTGGTTAGGGTCCCTGGTAGCACAGTTTGCACTCAACTACTAACTTAATGGAGCCCTGGTGGAGCAGTGGTTAAGAGCTTGGCTGCTAACCAGAAGGTCAGCAGTTTGAATCCACCAGCTGCTCTTTGGAAACACTATGGGGCAGTTCTACTCTACCTTCAAGGTTGGCGGTTCAAATCCACCCAGCAACACCACAGAAGAAAGGCCTGGCAATCTGTTTCCATAAAGATTACAGCCAAGAAAGCCCTATGGAGCAGTTCTACTCCGTATCACACGGGGTCGCCATGGGTCAGAATCAATAGCAACAGGTCTGGTTTTTCGGTTATGTGCTAGGTGATCTACTTCCCCAAATTCAGCCAGTGAAGCCCCTTTGGAGCACAGTTCTGCTCTGACGTACACGGGGTCACCACGAGTCAGAATGTGCCAGGTCCCTGGCAAAGTGCTTTACGTACAGTCACTCGTTGAATCCTCTCAACGACCCCTGAGGTGGGAACTGATGCTACTGCATTTCATAGATGAGGGTGCTGAGGCACAGAGACGTTAACTAACTTGTCCAAGGCCACACAGTGACTAAGAGGTGGGCCTGGGATTTGAATCCAGACAGCTGAATCCAGAGTGTGAGCTCATAACCACTTCACACGGCAGCCACGTGAGGAGTGTGTGCGTGACGTGTTGTGGCGTTACGGCAAAGAAGGAACATCAGGTTCTGGAGCCAGACAGACATATGTTTCTGTCCTGCCTCTGCCGCTTAGGACCTCTGGACTCCGAGGACACCTCATCCGCGTTAGCTCTGAGATCTTGGGCAAGTTACTGGTCTTCTCTGAACCTCAGTCTCCTCTTCTTATAAAATGGGTACAATGATCCCAACCTTGTAGAATTGCTAGTGATAAATGAGATGAGGCGTATCAGACATTCAGTGTATCACCTGACACCCCGTGGGCATGCACTAAACGATAGCCCTGTGGTTTTAATTATTATCGTATTCTATGGGGGTATAAACGGGATAAGTTTTAGGCTTACATTCTACCTGTCTCATGGCACTGTCTCCCTTGGTAAAATAATGGTGTTTGGAGATAATGACATGTATGAGGCTAGTATTTAGGGACTTGAATAACAAGGGATATTGAAGTCTGGGGATCGCGGTTGTATTACCAGGGAAAATCAGCAGAAAAGATTTCAGGCCCAAACTAGTAACACTGGGACAGACCTAATACGAGGAAATTCCATTAAGGACTTCAAGAGGTGGTTCTCCTCCAAATATCCAATCTTGTGTTTTGTATCTTTGAAGAGATTCAATAGGATTATATTAGCATATGATATACTGGCAGCGGGATGGCGACTCGCTCTGCAAACATATAGACAGAAATATTAAGGTGGCAGCCAGCGAAGTGAGCCTGGCGTGTGGTCTCTGCTTTTTCCTGAAGGAGAATTTTACACTTGCCTCTCTTTTCTCCTGTGTTGCTACAGATCTTGGAAAGGTCTGTGGTTCAAAAAAGTAATATGAGGCTGTTTCGGAACAAATTTTAATATAACTCTTGTTTATTGAGCACGTACTATGTACTTCACAAAAACAGCCGAGAGCTGCATTGTAGCGGCTGCTGCTGTTTACAACAACGCTGCCAGGTCAGGAATATTGCCTCCACTTCTCAGAAAGGAACCTGAGGCTCAGAGAGGTCGTGCGTCTTTCTTAGGGCCACACAGCCTGTAAAGGCAGAGCGGGCCCCCCCCCGCCGCCCCGCCCCGGCAGCCTGACTGCAGCTCCTTCCTTTGTAGTTTGCAGATGGAGTCCTCTTACTCTTGCTGATTGGACAGCTGGAAGGCTTCTTCCTGCACTTGAAGGAATTTTACCTAACTCCCAGCAATCCTGCTGAAATGGTAAGTTTGCCAAAGATTTTCCTTGATGGTCTACCTCCAAAGCGGACAAGTCTGTGGAACTGGCGTGAAAAATCAGATGCCGTCGAGTTGATTCTGACTGCGGGTGACCCCATGTGCGACAGAGTCGAACTGTGCCCCATTGGGTTTTCAATGGCTGAGTTTTTGGAAGAAGATTGCCTGGCCTTTCTTCTGAGGTGCCTCTGAGTGGACTCAAACCTCCAACCTTTTGGTTAGCAACCGAGCTCATTAAAAGTTCACACCACCCAGGGACTCTGGAATTACCATAACGACCCCAAGGCTGACTGCTACAGGCAGAGGTCAGACATACCTCCTCTCTCCAAACTTGCTACCAATTCTGACACCAGCCATCGCCCCATGGTACTCTCTCCTTCTCTGCTGGGTTTGGTAACTCATTGCAGTGGCCACACAGAACTGACAGGTAATACTCACTATTATGGGGTTTATTAGGGAAGTAGCAGGTTACAGCTCAGGTTCAGGAAGGCTCAGGATACAGCTCTGCCATTGGGACAGCCTCTTCTCAGCCATGCCTGCAGGCAGGCCTCTGTTCGGCCCTCGGCCTCTGGGCCCCTCGGCCCAGCCTCTGCCCTACTCAGGCAAGTGTAATAAAACTTTTTAGTTTCCCACTAAGCTCCCAGAGGCTCCCCACTCTGCCAGTAAGCCTCCTGCCCAGAGGCGCTCAGCTTCCTCTTTCTGTGGCCGGGGAAGCCCGCTGCGCTGTCTCCTGCAGGTCTCCTGGTCCTGCTGCCTCTGCTGCTGCCGTTTCTCTGCCGCTGCTTCTCACCGTCCTTCGCCGTCTCTGGTGTTACAGCTCTCTCTCTGTGTCTCCTGGGTCTAGGAGGTTCTCAGTGCAGGGATCCTGGGTCCAAAGGATGCGTCCCCCTCCTAGTTATTCTTTCTTGGTAGTGAGGTCCCCCTCTGCTCTGGTCTCACCTGAGCCATTATCACATATCATAGTTCATATCCCTGAGGTGGAAGGGCAGTGATTGTTTCTCCATTTCACAGAAGGGAAAACTGAGGCCCCAGGGGTTGCTTAGAGGCAAGTCTGACACCAGGACAGCCTCTGCCCCTCAGTCTTCTGGTCCCCTCTTTGCCCCATGGGGTTGTGGTCTTCGGTGGGTGTGGCCTCCACCCGCCCTGGAGATATGTGTGCTCCTGATTGGAAGATGGATGCAGGGCTCCGCTTCCCAAGAGCTGGGATGTCAGGGGAGGGGCAAAGGGGCCGAAACAGTGCCGTGTTTGTGCTTCTGGTGGAGGCAACAGGGACAGTGGCTGACGCTTACTAGACCCTGTCTTAGTTCCCCGGTGCTGCCATAACAGAAGTACCCGAAGTGGGTGGCTTTAAAGACCAGAAGGTTATTTTCTCACCCTTCTTGAGGGTTTCAGCTTTGAGGGGGGGTCCCTCCTTGTTGGTAACCCTGGTGGCAGAGCAGTTAAAAGCTACAGCTGCTGGGACCTCCTTGGAACTCCTTGGGGTTCCTTGGCTTTCCTTGGTGTCTGTCTTCCCCAGTGTGCATCTGTGCCTAATCTAATTTTTTTTGTAACTCAAAAATGATTAGGTTTAGGACCAACCCACCTCTGATGCAACCTCGTTAACATAACAAGAGAAATCCTATTTCCAAACAGGGTCACATTCACAGGGACATATTTCAGAGGGTGTCTTAGTCATCTGGTGCTGCTGTAACAAATGCCACAAGTGGGTGGCTTTAACAAAGAGACAAGTATTCTCTCACAGTCTAGGAGGCTAGAAGTCCATATTCAGGGTACCAGCTCCAGGGGAAGGCTTTCTCTCTCTGTTGGCCCTGGGGGAAGGTCCTTGTCATCAATCTTCCTCCGGTTTAGGAGCTTCTCAGCAGGGGGACCCCAGTCCAAAGGACGTGCAGTCCTGGCTCTTCTTGCTTGGTGGTATGAGGTCTCCATGTCTCTCTGCTCCCCTCTCTCTTTTATATCTCAAAAGAGATTGACTCACGATACAGCTTAATCTTGTAGATTGGGCCCAGCCTCATTAACATAGCTGCCTCTAATCCTGCCTCATTAACATCGTGACATCAGAGGACAAAATGTTGGACAATCACACAATCCTGGAAATCAGGGAGTAGCCAAGTTGACACATATTTGGGGGGGGACACAATTCAATCCATAACAGAGGGAAACAGTCAGTCCCTAACAGATCCTTCCATTCGCTAGGCACTGTATCAGTCAGCTATTGCTACAGAAATGCCCCATGACAAACCACTCAAAACACCAGAGGCTTACGGCTGCAATCCTTGATTCTCCTGGGCCTGCAGGTCAGCTGAGCCCACTGATCTAGGCTCGGCTGGGCTCCAGCACTTGGCTGGGGACTGGTGGGGACCAGGCCGTCTTTGCTGGGTTCAGCTGGGGTGATCTGCTCTGTGTCACCTGTCTCTCACCCTCCTCCTGGGACCAGCAGCTAGCCCAGGCATGTTTTTCTCACGGCAACGGCAGAGACACGAGAGACCAAGCAGAATCCAGGAGACACTCTAAGCACCTTGAAGCTGAGGTTGGAACTGACCTACTGGCACTTCCACCTTCTTCTGCTGGCCACAGCAGGCCCTGCCCCCTTGGTGGGGACAGGGAGGGCCCTGCAAAGTGATGTGCACAACAGGGAGTTGGGGACAGGGAGGGGTAGAACTGGGGTCAGTGGTGTGTTCTCACAGGCAGCAGAGATGAACTTGCCAATAAAGCCTCTCACTGGGTGAGAGCTAGGACTTCTTCCCATTTCCTTTCCATGGGAGGAAATGAACTCAGAGAGGTTCATTGATCTGGCCAAAAGCACACAGCTGCTGAGTGTGGAGGGTCAGGCTTATCTCTTCCAAAGCTTGCTGCTTCTCGCTTCCCTTCCTGGGGAGCCCCATGAGAAATGGGGAGCTGTGAGCCTCTTTACAGCCAAGAAGGAGGCTTGCGTAAGGCTGCTTGTTAGCTGCTGTCCAGTTGGCCAACTCATGGTGACCCCATACACAATGGGATCAGACTGTTGTGATCCATAAGGTTTTCATTGACTAATCTTTGGAACTAGGTTGCCAGGCCTTTCTTTCTAGTCTGTCTTAGTCTTGAAGCTCCAGTGAAACCTGTTGGGCAGCACACAAGCCTCCGCTGATGATGGCGGCTGTTTCAGGTATATCGACCAGGAATCAAACTCGGCTCTCCTGCATGGAAGGTGAAATTTCTACCGGGGAACCTTCACAATCGGAGGACTCAGGAGAGTTAGAGCTGAGACCTGGATGCTGATCTCACATTCTGAGGCAGGAGATTGAAGTGGGAGCCACGAGGAGGGAAGGCAGGAGGGTGGCAATGGGGCAGGAGAGAATGCCAAGGAGCCTCCAGGGCAGGGCCCAGAACCGAGACCAAGGCAGCACGCGGGTCCCTCTTTGTTACTTGGATGCTGGGGCTTACAGAGCCCACAAGGCCTGGGCTCAGTATTTTGCGTGCTTCCAAACCCCCAGTTACAAGCTGGGGACAAATGTCCAGGCTTCTAAAGTCCCTGCTTAGAGCCAGCCTGCGGGATGGCAGAGCCCACTTCCAATCTGAGCCAGTTTGGATGTGGAGGAAGAGGCAGCAGCTGCCTAACTCAGGCCCCGGAGTGAATTCCTGCGGCTGCAAGAGCCTCTAATAAAAGTGCTGAGAGGCCGTTAGCTGAGGAGGGTGGGGTGCAGCCCTTCCTGCCGCTGGGACACCTACAGGCTTGTTAGCTCGGCAGAGCGGCTGCCCGGAATTGGGTTTCTCATTACCGGCCCTTCTCTGCCAGTGGTGTTTACAGAAGAATGTCCTTTGTGGGGGGAATAGAAGAGTGAGGGACGCAGGGAGGGAGGGAGAGAGGGGATCAGCTGTTCTGAAGAAATCAAAACACGAGCAGGAATCTTCAGCTTCCTCCCACACGCAATTATTTCTCCCCAGGAGGACTGGATTCATCCTCCCGGGGGCGAGACCTGCCCTTGGCTCCGCGGAACATGGTCGCTTACCTTCGTCCTCTCAAACCATGCACTGGCTGGGTAACTCCCGCTGGTCTGTCCGTGTGCTGTGCTGTGGTGCCTTGCTTGTTGCTGTGGTGCTGGAAGCCACGGCACTGGTATTTCAAACACCAGCAGTGCCACCCATGGTGATGGGTTTCAGGAAGGAAGGCCCTATGATCTACTTCCAAAAATCATGGTTATTGAAAGCAGCTGCCGTTGAGTCAGCCCTGACTCATGGCGACCCCGTGTGTTTCAGAGTAGAACTGCTCCATAGGGTTTTCTTGGCTGTCATCTTTACAGAAGTAGATTGCCAGGCCTTTCTTCTGTGGTGCCACCAGGGAGGTTTGAACCACCAACTATTAGGTTAGCAGCTGATCGAAAACTGCTTTTGCCACCCAGGCTTCTACTTCTGAAAATTAGCCAATAAAAAACTCTATGGGTCACAAAAAAATATTGTTCCCTATAGTGCTGGGAGATGAGTCCCTTAGGTGAGAAGGTGCTGAAAATACACAGTGGCCGCAACAGTGGACTCGGACGTACCACTGACCCTGAAGATGGTGCAGGACCAGGCAGCATTTTGTTCTGTTGTACACGGGGTCGCCGTGAATCAGAGCCAACTTGATGACAACCAACAACAGGATGACTCTGAAGCCCAGGACAGTCTTCCTGGAATACCACCTTTGGTTCACATGGAGCGTTGTTGAGCAAGAGTGTGACAGACAGAAACCACCGTGATCATTTCTACAGTGACTATAGCAGCAATTCCTGAAGCGTAAAGTCCACGAAGCCAGGGAGCAGGTCTGTTTTGTCCCCCATTGCAGACCTGTGTGTAGTAGATTCTTGTCTAGAGGAGCAAAACCAGTGAAGCGTATATATGTAAATATATACACAGAGAGATTTATCTCAAGGAAATAGCTTATGCAGCTGTGGAGGCTGGCAAGTCCCAAATCTGTGAGTCAGGTGTCAGGCTGGAGGCTTCGTCTGATTCATGTGCTTGCAGGGTCTGACAAACCCCAAATTGGCAGGTCAGAGGATCACAAGTAGGATGCCGATCCAGAGAGGGTGAGCTTTGCCAGAATATCTATATATATTGGATGCAGGCCACACTCCCAAGGAAACCCCTCTTTCAACGGATTGGCTGTTCACATCAGATCACAAAATGGAGGATGATTACATCAGATCACAAAATGGAGGATGATTACATCAGATCTGCCAAATCACTGAGAATCATGGCCTGGCCAAGTTGACACATAACATCAGCCATCACAATGCTTATTAAATACTTTTTAAGTAAATGAATGGAGTGTTTCCAAAACACTGGCTCAATGAGAGATGCCATGACAACAGGTTCTCTGGTTGAATTCTTCAGCACAGTCCTGAGGGTTCATGGCACACTAACATACTCAAGGCTCTGAGAAGTCCAGTGATCTTACAGTTGCAGTTCAGGGAGAAACCTCAGTGGGAGTTTGGGCTGGCAGCTGGTGGCCCAGATGCAAATGGAAGTCATGGATGGTGAGATGATCCTGGCATATGGGGGCCAGTGCCTAGGCTGGGGGCACCTCGTTTTGCTGACATCTGGTGGGGCCTTGTCATTGTAGCTGCACAATGTCACCCTGGCCCTGGAGCTGCTGAAAGACGAAGGCCTGCTCAACTACCCCATCAACCCCGAAGGTCAGTGTGAGCCGATGTGGCACTGTGGCCCCATTCTCTGGGCAGGTGAGCCCCAGGGGAGATCGAGCAGAGCAAAGCCAAGGGCGTGGACTATGGCCAGTCTTGCTTGGCTGGGGTGGGACGGTGAATGTTTGCTGATTCTTCCTATGAGGGGAGCACTGGGCCCACCCCTTCCACCTACACCATCTGGTCTAATACCCCAGTAACCCACCCCAGGTCCTGTGCCATCTATCAGATTGCACATCCTCAGTAACTCTCAAAGAAGCCAGACCTTCAAGAATTGATGGTTTGGGGGGCTGTGGCTGGGGCCCCACAAGATGCATGCAGGGGAGGATGGGACAGGAGGAGGCGGGAGGCAGGATCATGGGGTGGGCCCTGGGACTCAGGCTTAGCATGATCCACTGTCCTGGTTTGCCAGGGGTTCTCCCAGCTTTAGCTCTCAAGGTCCGTGTCCCAGGAAGCCCCTTGGTCCCATGAAAACCAGGACGGTGGGTCACCCTCCCGGGCCTGACCCTGCTGCCTGTTGCCTCTGGTCCACAGACATCGTGAACAAGGATGCCAAGAGCACGCTGCGGGTGCTGTACAGCCTGTTCCACAGGCACAAGCTGAAAGAAAGCGCGGATGGGATGCCCCAAGGAGCCCCAAATTAACCGTCAGGTCTCAGAGAGCTGCTTTCTGGGGCCTGGAGGCCAGGTCCAGCTCGGGGCTCCATGGGTGGACCCCTGTCTCCTCCTGCATGTCTGCCACATGCCTTTCCCCCTTCGCTGACTCCTGCTTTCATTGAACCCATTGGACTTGGATCTGCTTTGAGCCAACCTCCAGCCTTGCTCAGCTTATTCTAACAAGTACATTTCTGGGAGGAGTTTTGGTTGTAAACCTGCATAAATGTGAGCTAACCCCCAGGCTGCCCTTGTTAATCAGGATCTTCTCCTTCCTCCTGGGGCTGGACCTGGAAGCTGCTCGGCTGCTCCTTGCTCAGCTGGGGCAGCCTTGGACCCTTGAGGCTGATCTCACTAGAGACTTTGGGGTGTAGCTTTGGGGAGAAGGAGGGGGCTCTCACATCAAGGCTGATGGCCTCCCCACCTCAGTTGACTGCTGCATACCGGCCTCTCACTTGGGGTGCTGGGCTCCAGAATCACTGCCCAGAGGCAGGGGCTCCCCCGGCTCCAAAATCAAACTGCCCGATGACCCAAAGAAGTGATTCAGTGATTTCCCAAAGGAACTGTGGCCCAGGCCAGCCCCTAAGGCTTCGTTAGGGATTTTTGCCCCAAAGCCAAGAGAAAGGAATCTTTGTGGTTGATTAGTGGTTGGCTAGTGCTTTCTGGCATCTCCCAGGCTGTCACTGAGAGCTCTGTCTTGCTCTCTAGTGAGACGTGGCGTTTTCTGTACATGTTTTCCAAAGGAAAAATGAGCTGTAGGCTGCTCGAATATGGTCAGCCAGGACTGATCTCCAGACAGGAGCAGAGCTGCCTAGGACCTGATGTTTGACGGAAACCAGGCAGGAGGGGGCTGGGAATCAGGAGTGGGGTCCCTGGTGCCTGCTGTTTGTTGCTCCTCCCGGGCTCCTTTCACCCTCTACCTCCAACTGATCCTGTGATGGGGAGAATACGGTTTGGGGTTGGCACTGTGTGTGAGCCTGGCTTTGGGGTGTGGCCTTAGAGAGGGTTCAGGGTGGGCCGGGCCATCTCTGCCCAACCAGCTGGTGGAGGTCCAGAGATTGCCCAGCAGGGTGTGACGTCTGGAGCCCGGGTACTCCGCATTAGGTCCACCCTTGCAATTGGTGTTTGAGGGTGAAGAGATTTGGACTGGTTTCCCCCCTCCTCGCCTGCCTCCTCCCTGCCTGCCTCCTCCTCTTTCCTCCTGATTCACAGGGCAAACCTAAGCTTTGAGGTGGGCGCTGGGTTAGCTCCATGTTAGCCGTTTTGGATGAGCCTCTTTTGGCCTGTACCCGCACCCACTCCCGACAGACTTTCCATTCTGTTCTACTGACCTACGTGTCTATCTTTACACCAATACTACACTGTCTTGATTGGAGTCCCTATGTGGTGCAAACAGGTTAGTACTGGGCTGCTAACTGAAAGGTTGGAGGTTCAGGCCCACCCAGAGATGCCTCAGAAGAAAGGCCTGATGATCTAGTTCTGAAAAACCAGCCCCTGAAAACCCTATGGAGCACAGTTCTACACTGGACACAGACAGCATTACCATGAGTCAGAGTCAATGGCAGCTGTTACTGGTTTTATCCCGTCTTGATTGTTGGAGGCAGATAATAAGTCTTCAAATCAGGTAAAGTAGATCCTCCAATCTTGTCCTTCCTTTTAAAAATTGTTTTGGTAACTTTAGGTCCTTTTAATTTCCATATACATTTTAGAATCAGTTTGTCATTCCTTATGAGAGAGCCTCCGGAAAATGTCCCTCCTCCCATCCCAGGCACTCCCTCCCTGTGCCTGGAGCCTGCCTTCTTTCATCTGCTCAGGTACCTCCCACCATCAAGATACATCCTGTCACTTCTCATTTCTCTCTCCTGGTTCCTTCCTGTGGGCATTAAGTAGGCTCAAGACCCTCCAGTCTTAACAGTCCCCGCATCCACATTATCTTCAACTCCTCTGTCACCCAGGCTCCGTGTGAAGGACCTATCCTTACGCCCTTATGAAGGCTGGCTTCTGCCTCCACCACTCACACCTTCTCCCTCGCTCAGTTTGAAAGAAAATGAAAAACAATTTTTTAAGTTAAATTTTTAGTGTCAGCTTTATTGAGGAATAATTTACAAACAGTAAAATTTACCCATTTTAACTGTATAATTTGATGAGTTTTGACAAATGCATACATCCTGAAATTCCCACCACAGTCATGACATAGAACATTTCCATCACCTCCAAAAGGTCCCTGGAAGTCAATTCCCTCCCCCAGCAACCTGGCCCTGGGAACTACTGGTGTGCTCTCTATCACCACAGCTTTGCCTTTTCTAGAATTTCTCATAAATTTTATCATATAGTATGTAGCCTTTTGTGTCTGGTTTCTTTCACTTAGCCTGATGGGATTTATATCATTCACATTGTTCCTGGTATCAGTAATCCATTTCTTTTTATTTCCAAGAAGAACATACTTGTATGGATACACCGTAATTTGTTTATGCATTCCCCCCTGGGTGGACTTTTGGGTTCTTTCCAGTTTTTAGTTGTTATGAACAGTGTTGCTATGGACATTCATATACAGGTCTTTGTGGACATATGTTTTCATTTTTCTCGAGTAAATATCTAAGAGTGAAACGACCAAGTCAGTTGGTAAGTTATATTTCACTTTATAAGAAACTGCCAAACTTTTGTTTTCCACAGTGAGTATACCATTTCATATTCCCACCAGGAATGTGTGAGAGTTCCAGTTGCTTCACATCCTTGCCAACACTTGATATTGTCAATCTGTTACATTATAGCCTTCCTAGAATGTATGGAAGGAGCCTTGGTGGCACAATGGTTAAGTACTCGGCTGCTAACTGAAAGGTCGGTGGTTCAAACCCACCCAGCAGTTCCACAGGGGAAAAGGCCTGGTGATCTGCCCTTATAAAGAATGGTTTCCTACCTATGGGGCAGTTCTACTCTGTCCTATAGGGTCACTATGAGTTGGAATTGACTTGGCAGTACACAAGAACAACAGGATGTATAGTAGTTTTAATTTTATTTCCTTAATGACTCATTGTGTTGAGCATCTTTTCATGCATTTTGCCATTCATGTGTCTTTTTGGTAAAAATGTCTGTTCACATCATTCAGCCGTTTTTTATCTAGAAGTTTTCTAATTATAGCTCTTACATTTAGATCTATGCTAAACTTTGTGTTAATTTTTAGATATGGGGTGAGGTAAAGATCAAAGTTTTTTTTTTTTGTATATGGATGCTAATTATTCCAACACTATTTGCTGTAAAGATTATCTTCTTCCCATCTCCCCATTAAATCACTTGGTACGTGTCACGGATTGAATTGTGTCCCCCCAAAATATCTGTCAACTTGGCTAGATCAGGATTCCCTTGTATGATTGTCTAGCATTTTATCTTCTGATGTGAGTTCCCTATGTGTTGTAAATCCTATCACTATGATGTAATAAGATGGATTAACGGCAATTATATTGATGAGGTCTACAAGATTAGGTAGTGTCTTAAGCCAGTGTCTTCTGAGATATAAAAGAGAGAAGCTAGCAGAGACATGGGAACCTCAGACCATCAAGGAAGCAGCTCTGGGAGTAGAGCGAGTCCTTTGGACCTGAGGTTCCTGCACCGAGATGCTCCCAGACCAAGGGAAGACTGATGACAAGGACCTTTCTCCAGAGCCAACAGAGAAAGACAGACTTCTCTTGGAGCTGACGCTCTGAATTTGGACTTGTAGCCTACTAGTCAGTGAGAATAAATTTCTCTTTGTTAAAGCCATTCACTTGTTATAGCTGCAGTTGATGACTAATACAGCACATTTGTAAAAAATCGATTGGTCTTATTTTTGGATCTACTTCTGAATTTTCTCATCTTTCTATTAGTTTATAGGTCTATCCTTATGCTGATACTATATACTGTCTTGATTACTGGAGCTTTATAATAAGTCTTGAGATCAGATAATGTAAGTCCTTCAATTTGCTTCTTCCTTTTAAAAATTGTTTTTAGCTCCTTTTAATTGCCGTATAAATTTTAGAATCAGTTTGTCATTTTCTACCAAAAAGCCTGCTGAGATTTGGATTGGAATTGTGTTGATATTTGAGATCATACTGGGGAATAAAATATATTAAAAATATTGAGAAGCTAAGATCATTGATTTAAGAACTTCATTCTTTTCTAATATAAGCATTTACTACTCTATACCAGAGAATAGCAGAAAGATGTTTACCAGTGTTTTATTGACTACACAAAGGCATTAAACTGTGTAGGTCACAACAAATTACAGATAGCATTGCAAAGAATGGGAATTCCAGAACACTTAATTGTGCTTATGAGGAAACTGTACATAGATCAAAAGGCAGTCGTTCAGACAAAACAAGGGGATACTGTGTGGTTTAAAGTCAGAAAATGTGTGTGTCAGGGTTGTATCCTTTCACCATACTTATTCAATCTGTATGCTGAGCAAATAATTCAAGAAGCTAGACTATATGAAGAAGAACGAGGCATCAGGATTGGAGAAAGACTCCACAACCTGCAATATGCAGGTGACACAACCTTACTTGCTGAAAGTGAAGAGGTCTTGAAGCACTTACTAATGAAGATCAAAGACCACACCTCCACATAAAGAAAACAAAAATCCTCACAAATGGACCAATAAGCAACATCATGATAAACGGAGAAAAGATTGAAGTTGTCAAGGATTTTTTACTTAGACCCACAATCAACGCGCATGGAAGCAGCAGTCAAGAAATCAAAAGATGCATTGCATTGGGCAAATCTGCTGCAAAAGACCTCTTTAAAGAGTTAAAAAGCAAAGATGTCATTTTGAGGACTAAGTTGCACCTGACCTAAGTCATGGTATTTTCAATTGCTTCATACGCATGTGAAAGCTGGACAATGAATAAGGAAGACCGAAGAAGAATTGATGCATTTGAATTATGGCGTTGGCAAAGAACATTGGATATCCCATGGACTGCCAGAAGAATGAACCAATCTGTCTTGGAAGAATTTCAGCCAGAATGCTCTTTAGAAGCCAGGATAGCAAGGCTTTGTCCTATGTACTTTGAATACGTTGTCCGAAGGGACTAGTCTCTGAAGAAGGACATCACGCTTGGTAAAGTAGAGGGTCGTTGAAAAAGGGGAAGACTTTCAACGAGATGGATTGACACTGTGGCTGCAAAAGTGGGCTCAAGCATAGCAACAATTGTGAGTACGGTACAAGACCGGGCATCCTTTGTTCCTGTTCTGCACAGGGTTGCTATGAGTCGGAACCGACTTGACAGCACCTAACAAGAACAACAATGTTATAAAAGTCTAAGTATGACTTTGGTTGTGTTTTCGTATTCATTTAGTTCAAAATATTTTCTAATGTCTCATGTGACTTCCTCTTTGAAGGATATGTTATTCAGAAGTGTATTACTTAATTTTCAAATATTTTGGAATTTTTCCAGATATCTTTTGGTTATTGGTTTCTAATTAGTTCTATCGTGGTCAGATGATATACTTTGTGTGATTTCCATTCTTTAAAATATATTGTGACTTGTCTTATGGCCTGGATTATGGTTTGTGTTGGTCAGTGTTCTGTATGCTCTTGAAAATAATGTGAATTCCGCTACTGTTGGGCAGGGTGTTCTATAAATGTCAGTCAGATCAAGCTGGTTGATTGTGTTGTTCAAATCTTCTGTATCCTTGCTGATTTTCTCTCTTCTTATTATATCAACTAAGGAGAAAGGGGTGATGAAATCTTCAATTCTAGCTGTAGATTCGATTATTATGTCCTTTTTTAAATAATATTTTATTGTGTTTTTGGTGAAAATTTATGCAGCAAATTAGGTTCCCATTTAATATTGTCTGTACATTTGTTTAGTAACATCGGTTGTTACATTTTTCACGATGTGTCAGCATTCCGTATTTATTCTGCTTGTTCTGTTCCCATTAATCTAGCTTCCCTGACTTCCTCACCCTCCTTACCTTTCCATGTTTGCTTTAGGGTAATGCTGACAATTTGGTTTCATATAGACGATTGTCTTAGGCTGGGTTCTCTAGAGAGGCAAACCAGTGAAGTGTATAAATATAAACCGGGAGAGATTTATATCAAGGAAATGGCTCAAACAGCGGTAGATACTGGAACATCCCAAGTCCGTGGGTCAGGCTAGCGGCTTCTTCTGATTCACATAGCTGCAGGGGCTGGCGATCCCAAGATCAGCAGGTTGGACAGCAGGGCTCTTGCTCACCGACTGCAAAGATCGACGAATCCCGAGATCGGCAGGCAAGACCCCAGGTAAGCTGCTAGCTCAAGTCTCAAGAACTGGAGGTCAGATGAATAGGAGCCAGCAGCAGGATCCAGAGCCAGCAAAAGCCCACAAGCCTTGCCAGAATGTCTACTTACATTCGACGCAGGCCACACATCCAACGAAACTCCCTTTCAACTGATTGGCTACTCACAGCAGATCCCATCATGGAGGTGATCACATTATATCAGATCTCAAGATGGAAGTCATCACAACACCCTATGACTGCCAAACCACTGAGAATCATGGCCCAGCCAAGTTGACACACAATCTTGACCATCACAATGATTATTTAAAGGGGCACAGTGCTCTTAGGCAATATTGTTTATTTTATGAGTCAATCGGTTATTTCACTGAAAGGTGACATCTGGGAGGGGCTTCAGTTTTCCACCAACCAAAAAAATGAAACCTGTTGCCTCCGAGTTCATTCCGACTCAGAGACCCTACCGGTTTTGCATAGTGGTTGTAACATTTTATAATCCCACCAGCAGTGTGTAAGAGTTCCAATCTCCCCAGCATTTGTTTTCTGTTTTTTTGGTAAGTGCCATTTTTATAGGTGTGAGATGATACCTCATTGTAGTTTTGTTTTGCATCTCTCTAATGGAGCCCTGGTGACTCAGTGGTTAAGAGCTCAGCTGCTAACCAAAAGATTGGCAGTTCAAAGTCACCAGTTGCTCCTTGGAAACCCTATGGGGGCAGTTCTACTCTGTCCTATAGGGTCGCTATGAATCTGTTGAAATGTCTGTTTATGTCCTTTCCCCATTTCTTGATTGGATTGTTTGTCTTTTTGTTGTTGAATTTTTCCATATATTTTAGAGATTAGACCCTTATCAGATATGTTGTTCCCAAAGATTTTTGCCCAGTCCATAGTTCTCTTTTTAGTCTTCTGATAAAGTCTTTTGATGGCATAAGTATTTAATTTTTGGGAGGTCCCAGTTATCTAATTTGTGTTCTGTTGTTCAGGCATTTGTAGTTGTGTTTGATATTTCTGCAAAATATTAGGTCCCAGAGTTGTGTCCCTGTGTTATCTTCTAGGAACTTTATAGTTTCAGCTTTAACATTGAGGTCTTTGATCCATTTTGAGTTAGTTTTTGTGTATGGTGGGAAGTATGAATCCTGTTTTATTTTTCTGCAAATGGATATAGTTTTGTCAGAACCATTTGTTAAGCAGAGTGTTTTTTTTTCCCGGTTGTGTAGACTTTGATACCTTGTCAAAAATCAGCTGCCCGTAGATGGTTGGGTTTACTCCTGAGTTCTCAATTCTATTCCATCGGTCTATGTGTCTGTAGGATTATTATATTCTTTTGATGAATTGACCCCTCTATCATTAGGAAATGACCTTTTACTTTCCTTATGTATAATGTCCTTGATGTCATCCCACAACTCTTCTGGTCTTTGATTGTTAGTGTTCAATGTGTCAAATCTATTCTTGAGATGACCTCTCAATTCAGGTAGGATATATTCAAGGTTTGTCATGGATTGAATTGTGTCCTCCCAAAATACGTGTCAACTTGGTTAGGCCATGATTCTCAGTATTGTGTAGTTTTCCTTCATTCTGTGGTTGTAATTTTATGTTAGAGAGGATTAGGGTGCGATTGTAATACCCTTACCTGGGTTACATCCCTGATCCAAAGAAAAGGGAGTTTCCCTGGGTTGTGGCCTGCGCCACCTTTTATCTCTCAAGAGATAAAAAGGAAAGGGAAGCGAGCAGAGAGGAGGGACCTCCTACCACCAAGGAAGCAGTGCCGGGAGCAGAGCACATCCTTTGGACCCAGGGACCCTGTGTGGAGAATCTTCTAGTCTGGGAGAAGATTGATGAGAAGGCCGACAGAGAGACAGAGCCTTTCCCTGGAGCTGACACCCTGTATTTGGACTCTTAGCCTACTTTACTGTGAAGAAATAAAGTTCTCTTTGTTAAAGCCATCCACTTGTGGTATTTCTGTTATAGCAGCACTAGATGAGTAAGACAATGTTGTACTTTGGCTCTTGTGGATTTGTTTAAATTTTTTCTCAGCTTCAACTTGAACTTGTATATGAGCAATTAATGGTCTGTTCCACAGTTGGCCCCTGGCCTTGTTCTGACTGATGATATTGAGCTTCTCCATTGTCTTTTTCCACAGATGTAGTTGATTTGATTCCTGTGTATTCAACTGGGCAAGGTCCATATGTATAGTCACCATTTACGTTGTTGAAGAAAGGTATTTCCGATGAATAAGTTGTTGTTGGCCTTGCAGAATTCTATCATGCAATCTCCAGCATCATTTCTGTCCCCAAGGCCATATTTTCCAACTACTGATTCTTCTTTGTTTCCAACTCCGAGACTTCATCTCGCTTACTTTGTACACGTTATAAAAAAAACGTTTTAAGTAGGGGCCAATCCCTGGAAAAGGACATGCTTGGTAAAGTAGAGGGTCAGCAAAAAAGAGGAAGACCCTCAACAAGATGGTTTGACACAGTGGCTGCAGCAATGGGCTCAAACATACTTACTATGGTGAGGATGGCACGGGACCAGGCAGGGCTTCCTTCTGTTGCACATAGGGTCATTATTGGTTGGAACTGACTCGATGGATCTAAGAACAACAATCATTAGGCCCTTTTAGTGCTTTGTAATATCTCTTGCTCTGAAATCCACTTTGTCTAATATGAATATAGCTACTCTAGCTTTCTTTTAGTGTTAGTGCGGTATATCTTTTTCTACCCTTTTACATTGAAACGGTGTCTTTCTATTTCAAGTGGGGCTCTCGTAGTCAGCGATGCTGCAGTGGACATTGGTGTACAAGTATCTGTCTGGGTCTCTGCTTTAAATTATTTTGGGTATATGCCCAGTTTGATCACTTCGAGGCTTGCTTTTACTCTTTGCGAGGGTGAGTCCAGAAGAGACATTAGTCTGGGACTTCTTGGACCCCATTACCGAGGCAGTATCTATCTGAGGACTCTTCCATGTCCCGTGTATCAGGAGGTCTTTCTGCCCTGGCTGGTGGGGCCACAAACTATGCCCTTGTTTAGCTTCAAGGTTTGTTTTGCTTATTCCTTTCCAGTGGTTCTTTTCCCAGCTTCATGTGCTAGAAGTTTCCCCACACACGTGCGGACCAGTTCTCGACCAGAGACTCAATGGGTCTGTCTTAGTCTCCTAGTGCTGCTGTAACAGAAATACCACGGGTGGTGGGGGGGCTTTAACAAACAGAAATTTATTGTCTCACAGTTTAGGAGGCTAGAAGTTGGAACTCAGGGTGCCAGCTCTAGGCGAAGGCTCTCTCTGTCTGATCTGGGGGAAAATCCTTGTCTCAGCTTCCCTAGCGTTCCTCTCGGCGTTCCTTGCAATCTCCACATGGCGTCTGTCTTCCCCTCCATTTGTGCTTGCTTCTCTGTGCCTAACCTGTTCTTTTTAAGTCTAAAAGCAAGTAGGTTTAAGACATACCCTACATTGATATGGCCTCATTAACATAACAAGGAAAACCCATTCCCAAATGGGATTACATCCATAGGTATGTTGTTGTTGTCGTTAGGTGCCTTTTGAGTCCATTCCAACTCAGTGACCCTAAGTACAAAAGAAAGAAACACTGCCCAGTCCTGAGTCATCCTCACAATTGTTGTAATCCTTGAGCCCATCATTGCAGCCACTGTTGTCAATCCGTCTCGTTGAGGGTCTTCCTGTTTTTCTCTGACCCTCTGCTTTTGAGTGCCTTCCAACCTGATGGGCTCATCTTTCAGCACTATATCAGACAATGTTCCATTACCATTCATAACATTTTCAGTGGCCAGTTTTTTCAGAAGTAGACCATCAGGTGTTTCTTCCCAGTCTGTCTTAGTCTGGAAGCTCCAGTGAAACCTGTCCACCACGGGTGACTCCGCTGGTATTTGTAGTACTGGCATAGCTTCCAGAATCACAGGGACACACAAGCCCCCACAGTATGACAAACTGACAGACAGGTGGTGGAACACATATTTGGAGTTCACAATTCAATCAATAACAGGGACCCTTCTGCAGATCTTTGGGCGCTGTCTGAGCAGGTCCTTCTTATCTCGTACTCTGCCCCACACATTACAGTTGCCTGGTTTTTCTGGCAATCCGAACCTTATCTCCTCAGCTTTGGGCTGTGTTTGGGTCCCCCTGCCTGCACTGCAGCCTGGAAACTGTCTCCAGTCAGTGAGGTGAGGCACTCACAGGGCTCCCCTTACCTCCTTCCCTTCCCTTGGGGACCACTCTTCTGTGTCACCTGATGTCTGTTATCCACTGTCTGCTTTGCTGGTTGTTCAAGATGGGAAGACAAGTCTGGACCCTGCTAGTCCCCATGGCTGAAAGATTAAAATAAAATAAATAAAAACAAACCCATTGCTGTTGCTTCAGTTCCAACTCATGGTGACCCCAAATGTGCAGAGCTGAACTGCTCCGTAGGGCTTTCAAGGCTGTGACCCTTCAGAAGCAGATTGCCCGGACTTTCTCCCACAGCAACACTGGGTGGGTCCGAACTGCCAACCTTTTGGTTAGTAGTCAAGTGCTTACTGTTTGTGCAACCCAGGGACCGGGCTAGGAGATATAAAAACAAAAAACCAAGTCCATTGCCACTGAATTGATTCCAACAGGGTAGGACTGCCCCACAGGGTTTCCAAAAGCAGTTAAGTGCTACGGCTGCTAACCAAAGGGTTGGCAGTTCAAATCCGCCAGGCACTCCTTGGAAACTCTATGGGGGCAGTTCTACTCTGTCCTACAGGGTCGCTATGAGTCGGAATCAACTCAACAGCATTGGGTAATCTTTTGGAAGCTGACTTCCACATCTTTTTCCCCTGTAGCAGCCGGTGGGTTCGAACCACTGACGTTTTGCTTGGCAGCCAAGCACTTAACCGCTGTGCCACCCGGGCGCCTTCTAACTGCCAGATTCAGACTGAGATTTCAGCCGCAGTCTCGTTGGGCACCAACAGCACCAGGCATCACCGACCCAGCCTTTTCCTGGGATTCCGGGACCCTGGCTTCCCTGATGCCCCTCCCACCCTCTGGATGTCTTCTGCTCCTTTCCCTCAGCCTCCCTGGAGGATGTAGTGCTGGGTGTCTTCCATCCTCCCGCCACCTGCCTCCCTGCTGAGGATCACTGCTCCCCATCCAGCCCTGAGCTCCAGACCCTAGTTTCTAACATCTCAGGACAGGGAACCCACCCGAAACTCACCCCATCCAATCAGAGCCCACCACTTTCCCTGGTCCTCACCCTGTCTGCCTCCTGAAGCCCCATCTCTAGCCCGGCCCTCCAGCATCCTGGCTTTCTCTGGAGGCTTCCCTTCCCCACCTGAATACCGAGTCCTGCCCTCTCTCTGCCCTTGTTCACCTTTCAAACTCATGCCCTCCTCGGTTCCTGCCCCCTGCCCCTACAAGTCCAGGTCTCACCATCTGTCAGGATGGCTGTAGTAACTTCCCAGCCAGTCTCCCTGCCTTTGCTCCCCACCCCAATTCCACACCAGCAGCCAGATTTCTCTGTCCTGGGAACCCGATCCCAGGACTATCCTGCTCTAAACCTGCCAGCTCTCAGCCTCCAGGTGGCTTCTGCGGTCTGCATTGGCCTGGCACTGCTGGCTTTGTGGTCTGCCTGCTCCCCGTGTTCTAACCCCGACCCTGCCCTAACCTTTCCAAACTGCCCTTGATTTGTCCCCTGCAGCCCCTGGACTCTTTCCAGGCTTTTCTGATGCTATTCTGACTCTGCCTGAGATGTCCCCATTCTGTCCACCTGAACTACCTGTCTTTCCCAAAAGGCCTGGGTGAGATCCTTCCTGAAGGAGGGTATGGGGAAGGGGGTGAGCCATGGAACAAGGATGGGCACCTGGGGGACCCTAGTGCTTGGGGGTGGGTGGAGGAAGTGGCTCCCACGAAGGAGACTGAGAAGAGGGGGCACAAGGAGCCCTTCTCTTGGTTCATCCCATCACCCTCCCCCTCCCTCTCTCTCTCCACCCAAAGAATTCTGACTCTGGTTGAAATTACAGCCGAAGTTGGGAGTAGGATCGCTCTAGTTGGCTGAACTGGAAGGCGTCCAGGGCCTGAGTAAGAGCTGGCAGCCTTGGGCTGGGTGTGCAAACAACTTCGAGTGACGGGAAATGCTTCGAAGGCCGGGGTGCCTGGGAGTTGAGCTGCTTCCCAAAATAATCCAGGGGGCAGCTGTTTTGGATTCTGAAACTGGGCCTGGCCGCCGGAGCTGCGGGAAGCCCCAGGACTCACACCAGCCCCGCTCTGGGAACAGATGGCGTAAGGAAATTTTTTCCCTTTCACCAAAGTCAGCTGGTAAGCGAACAGCTTGTCTAGAGAAAAGTGTGTTCCTTCCCCTTCTTTGGGCAGCAGATCAAAGCTGCCACCCTGCACCCTGGCTCCTGCCAACACGGGGCTTCTTTTCCTTCTGAGACTTGGGGAGCAATGGGTAGAGGGGCGTCGGGGGCTTGCTCACCCCAGAGTTCACAGCGCCCTCTCCCGCCACAGGGTCTAACCAGGGAGCAGGCTGGGCCCTCAGTCGGTGGGGCCTGGGTTGTGAGGGGGCAGCAGACACCAGGAGGCCTGGCTGGTGGGAGAGCCCATGATGGCAAGCCCCGAAAGGAGCTGATGACGGACCTGAGCTGGCCAACAATTGGCTTGTATGTGAGACTCAGCCGTGGGACGTCGTAGTGGGAGGCAGTGGCGTCACTAGGAGAGTGCGGGGGTGTGAACCGTACCAGGTGACACTGTCGGGGTGACACTGTCAGAGGGGTGGCACCAAAATGACCGCTATAAAATTTTTTGTGTGGTGTTTCAGAATTTTATTTTTTTTATATAAAAACATCCCCGTAGTTAGTTATAACAACAAAAATATTTTCCATAACCCCAGCTTACATGTGTCAATATACCTACAAGGCAAAAACTCTACACTGATGTCCTTTTTGAACCTTCTGATGCGCTCTGGTCAGAGCTGTCATTATTACCCGGTTACAGTGACGCTTCGAATCCCACGGCTTTGTCTGCACGCGCTATAAGCAGGTGCTGTTGTTTTTGTTGCGGCCTCTGTTTTTATAGTCCCTGATTTTGTCACATTTTCTGGTGGTTAGGCTACAAAACTGTGGTAATTAGTATTTGTGAACCTATATTGACAGCTTTTTTGAGAATGAAGTGGTAATTAAAGTTAAAGAAGGAGTGATATGCTGGAATTGTAATTCACGTGTTAACGTTAGTACAAAGAACACTACTAAAGGTTCTGCTTAGTCTGGTGTGGGATGACGTTCATGGGTGATTCACTGCGTTGGCTGACACCAACCCTAGTGACGTCACTGATGGGAGGTCCTGGGTTCCAGTCCCAGCTGGGTCTCTTAGCAGCTGTGTGGTCTTGGGCAAGTTGCTGCCCCTCTCTGAGCCTGAGTTTCTTTATCTGCAAAATGGAAATGGTTCTCCCTGCTTAGCTTAACCGCAGAGAGGGGTTACAAGAATTAACTGAAATAATGATGGGTAGGGGTATCCCTGGGTGGTATAGTCAACGCACTCAGGTGCTAACTAAAAGGTTAGAGGTTCAAGCCCACCAAGAGGTGCCTTGGAAGAGAGATCAGCCATTAAAAACCCTATGGAGCTCAGCTCTATTCTGACACACATGGGGTTGCCATGAGTTGGAATTCACTTGGTAGCAACTGGTTAGAGGTTTGAAAAGTGCTTTCAGCTAAACAGTAGGCATGGCTACTGTTTGATAGACCCCGGCATTTCTATGGAGCACTTGACACGTGGGCCCCACATTCCAGGGTGAATTAACCAGTAAGCAAGGTACATATAGGCTTACCTGTGTTTACTTACTAATCTGTAGTGAACACATGGGTTTACATCAAAGATGTGGTGAAAAGCAGGTGAAATTGTGCACTACAGGTTGGTAAGTAAGCACGAGTAAGCCCGTGAGTACCTTGCTTACTGGGTGATCTGTTCCTGCCGGTACCTTACAGAGAGCGCAGGTTAGCTGCAGTGGCCAAGACGGCAGAGCTTACCAAGCCCACTCTCTCTTCTTCCTGGGCACAGAGTCGGACTACATTTCTCAGCCTTCCTTGCAGTTTGACATGGCACATTTCCTGAGTCCTGGTCAATGACACGTGAATGAAGGTGAGGTGCACCATTGGCAGCCCTGGCCCCCAAACTTCCCTGGTAGGACCCTCCATGCTTCTCAATGGCCTGTTGAGGCAGACAAGCATGGCCATCTTGGAAGCTGTGTGTTAGAGATGGTAGAATCGCAAGATGGAGCTGTCACTGGGAGGAGAGCTGTCTGCCAACCAGGAAAACGAGTAGGAAATGTCTGAACTCTGATCCACGTTTATTACAGTAGCTGGTGGCACTTTGATAAAATGACCTGCATCCTCTCTGCTGTTTAATCTGTTCATTTTACTTCAGTTAATATTTTTCTTTTCTAGAAAGTCTCTTTTTCAAAATTTTTGGCCATTTTATAGTCCCTTTTTCTTTATTCTTATTTTTATCTCTTTGTGAGGGTTATTTACACATACGAAGTGTCTTTAGTTTATGTTCTGTGCCTAATGATTCTAATACTCCAAGCCTGTTTTTGCAGTCTGACTCTGCCGTCTGTTTTTACACGTCTGATGCCCACGGGGCTTTTTCCCCTTGTGCGTCTTTTGTGAGTTTTGATTAGGGTCCTTTCAGCTTCCTCCCTGGTGATTCTTCATGAAAATGAGCACCTCCAGAGACAATTTTCAGCTGTTTCTGCTGAATATCTAGGGTTACTCCAAGCTGGCCCCCTTGAAAATAAATTCTTTGTGGTCCACACAGCTAGTGTAAACCCACATTCCTGCTGACTTGTGGTTATGACTTTTCAGGGGATTTTTTTTTTTTTTTTCTTCCTTTTCATCCAGTGCTGAGATTGATACAGGCAAGCGCCCTTGCTTTCCCCTTCTTCAGGTCCCCCCGCCCCCTTTAACTTACTCCAACAGTGAAAGCGTAGCCCTCTGGGGAATCCAACTTTATTGGGGGCTGCTTATCTTACATTCCATAATAGGTGCACCCAGGGCTTCTCTCCCTTCCCCAGAGCCATACGTAGCCATGACATAGTAAGATCAGGTGGCTTGTCTTGGCTATTGTCCCCTGGGCAAAGCCAGCTTTGGCAGTTGTTTACCTTTTGGGATATCTACTTTCGTTTTTATTTTCTTGGCTTGTGAAGATTTTCCTTGCTCTTGACAGCTGAGAGTGATGTATTTTAATACATATATATGTATGTATATGTACATATCTATGTAAAAGTGCATACACACACACACACACGTGCATATTTATTCCTTGCTTTGCAGTGGGAAACTTGTTCAGTGAATTAGTGTGCTATACTGGGTCTGTCAGTTTGTCACGCTGTGGGGGCTTGTGTGTTGCTGTGATGATGGAAGCTATGCCACCAGTATTCAAATACCAGCAGGGTCACCCATGGTGGACAATTTCAGCTGAGCTTCTAGACTAAGACGGACTAGGAAGAAGTACCCAGAAGTCTACTTTTGAAAAGATTTAGCCAGTGAAAACCTTTTGAATAGCAGCAGAACATAGATATAGTGCTGGAAGATGAGCCCCTCAGGTTAGAAGGCACTCAAAAGACGACTAGGGAAGAGCTGCCTCCTCAAAGTAGAGTCGACCTTAATGACATGGGTGGAGTCAGGCTTTCAGGACCTTCATTTGCTGGTGAGACATGACTCAAAATGAGAAGAAACAGCTGCAAACATCCATTAATAATCAGAACGTGGAATGTATGAAGTATGAATCTAGGAAAATTGGAAGTCATCAAAAAACCAAATGGAACGCATAAACGTCAATATCCTAGGCATTAGTGAGCTGAAATGGGCTGGTATTGGCCATTTTGAATTGGACGGTCAAATGGTCCACTATGCCGGGAATGACAACTTGAAGAGGGATGGTGTTGCGGTCATCATCAAAACGAACATTTCAAGATCTATCCTGAAGTACAATGCTTTCAGAGGTAGGATAATATCCACATGCCTACAAGGAAGACCAGTTAATATGCCTATTATGCAAATTTACACACCAACCACTAGGGCCAAAGATGAAGAAATAGAAGGTTTTTTCCAACTTCTGCAGTCTGAAATTGATCAAACATGCAATCAGGATGCATTGATACTTACTGGTGACTGGAATGCAAAAGTTGGAAACAAAGAGGAAGGATCAGTAGTTGGAAAATATGGCCTTGGTGATAGAAACGATGCTGGAGATCACATGATAGGATTTTGCAAGACCAACAACTTCTTCATTGCAGATACCTTTTTTCACCAACATAAACAGTGACTATACATGTGGACCTCGCCAGATGAAATACACAGGAATCAAATCAACTGCGTCTATGGAAAGAAATGATGGAAAAGCTCAATATTATCAGCCAGAACAAGGCCAGGGGCCACCTGCAGAACAGACCATCAGTTACTCATAAGCAAGTTCAACATGAAACTGAAGAAAATTAGAACAAGTCCACAAGCGCCAAAGTACAACATCAAAGGACATCATACATGAAGAAAGCAAGAAGTCAATATAAAGATGGGAAAAAAAGATTCGAAAAAAAGAGAAGACCAAAATGGATGTCAGAAGAGACTCAAACTTGCTCTTGAACAAAGAACAGCTAAAGTGAAAGGAAGAAATGATGAAGTAAAAGAGTTGAACAGAAGATTTCCAAGGGCAGATAGAAAACAAAAAGTATTATAATGACATGTGCAAAGACCTGGAGATGGAAAACCAAAACGGAAGAACACACTCTGCATTTCTCAAGCTTAAATAACGGAAGAAAAAATTCAAGCCTTGAGTTGCAATATTGAAAGATTCTATGGGGGAAATATTAAACAGCTCAGGAAGCATCAAAAGAAGATGGAGGGAATACACAGAGTCACTACACCAAAAAGAATTTGTCAATGTTCAACCATTTCAGGAGGCGGCATGTGATCAGGAACCGATGGTACTGAAGGAAGAAGTCCAAGCTGCACTGAAGGCGCTGGGGAAAAACAGGACTCCAGGAATGGACAGAATACCAATTGAGACGTTTCAACAAACGGATGCAGTGCTGGAGGTGCTCACTCATCTATGCCCAGAAATATGGCCAACCAACTGGAAGAGATCCATATTTATGCTATTCCCAAGAAAAAAGGTGATCCCACTGAATGCAAACTTACCTAGCAAAGTCATTAATATTACAAGCAAGTAAAATTTTGCTGAAGATCATTCAAAAGCTGCTGCAGCAGTGTATTGACAGGGAACTGCCAGAAATTCAGGCTGGATTCAGAAGAGGACGCGGAACCAGGGATGTCATTGCTGATATTAGATGGATCATGGCCGAAAGCAGAAAATACCAAAAAGTTGTTTATTTGTGTTTTATTGACTATGCAAAGGCATTCGACTATGTGGATCACAACAAACTATGGATAACATTGCAAAGGATGGGAATTCCAGAACACTTAATTGTGCTTATGAAGAACCGGTAAGTAGACCAAGAGGGAGTCATTCAAACAGAACAAGGGGATACTTCATAGTTTAAAGTTAGGAAGGGTGTGCATCACGGTTGTATCTTTTCACCATACCTATTCATTCTGTGTACTGAGCAAATAATCTGAGAAGCTGGACTATATGAAGAAGAACAGGGCATCAGAAATGAGGAAGACTCATAAACAACCTGCAATATGCAGATGACACAACCTTGCTCGCTGAAGGTGAAGAGGACTTGAACCACTTACTGATGAAGATCAGAGACCACAGCCTTCAGTATGGATTGCACCTCAACATAAAAAAAACAAAAATCCTCACAACTGGACCAATGAGCAACATCATGATAAACGGAGAAAAGATTGAAGCTGTCAAGGATTTCATTTTACTTGGATCCACAGTCAACAGCCATGGAAAGAGCAGTCAGGAAATCAATGATGTATTGCGTTGGGCAAATCTGCTGCAAAGGACTTCTTTAAAGTGTTGAAAAGCAAAGATGTCACCGTGAAGACTAGGGTGGGCCTGACCCAAGCTGTGGTGTTTTCAGTCACCTCCTATACATTTGAAACCTGTACAGTGAATAAGGAAAACTGAAGAATTGATGCCTTTGAATTGTGGTGTTGATGAAGAATGTTGACTATACCACAAACTGCCAAAAGAACAAACAAATCTGTCTTGGAAAAGGTGCGGCCAGAATGCTTCTTAGAGGCAAGGATGGCGAGACTGCGTCTTACATACTTTGGACACGTTGTCAGGAGGGATCAGTCCCTGGAGAAGGACATCATGCTTGGCAGAGTACAGGGTCAGCGGAAAAGAGGAAGACCCTCAACGAGGTGGATTGGCACAGTGGCTGCAACAGTGGCAAGGATTGTGAGGATGGCACAGGACTGGGCAGTGTTTCCTTCTGTTGTACACACGGTCGCTATGAGTCAGAGCCAACTCGATGGCACCTAATGACACCACCACTGTGGAAAATGGGGGTTATTCTGTGGTAGTATGTTGTTGTTTTGTGCTGTCGAGTTGATTCCAACTCATAGGGACCTTAGATGACACAGGAGAACTGTCCTATAAGGTTTCCTGGGTGGTAATCTCTATGGAAGCAGATCGCTAGATTTTTCTCCTGCAGAGCTGCTGGGTGGGTTTGAACCATGGACCTTTTGGTCAGCAGCCGAGTCCTTAACCATTTCGCCACCAGGGTTCCCTCTGGTAGCACATAGTAGATTTTTAATAAGCAGTGAAGTATCTCTAAAATTCTCTCCATCTCTGCCTAAAAAGAGAACTTTATTTTCTCACAGTTCAGGAGGCTAAAAGTCTGAAATCAGTGTGCCAAGTGTAGAGGAAGACATTCTTTTTCTGTGGGCTCTGTGGAAATGTCCTGGTCTCTTTTCAGCTTCCCAGCAATCTTCTTGTGGCTTGGCATCTCTCTTCCCCCATCTCTGCTTGCTTCTCTGTACCTAATCTGCTCTTTTATGTCTCAGAAGAAATTAAGACACATTCCACACTAATAATGCCTCATTAACATAACTACAAATCCATTCCCAAATGGAACTGTAACCACAGGTATGTGTATATACATACCTCCCGCTGCCACGGAGTAGATTCCAACTCATAGCGACCCTATAGGAAGGACAGAGTACAAGTGCTCCATAGAGTTTCCAAGGAGTGGCCTGTGGATTCAAACTGCTTACCTTTTGGTTAGCAACCGTAGCTCACCTTAGCTCACCGTAGCTCTTAACCACTGTGCCACCAGGGCCCTGTACCCACAGGTATAGGGGATAGAGTTTACAACACATGCTTTTGCAGAACACAATTCTATCCATATCACAGTCTCCACATGGAGGCGTCTGCTGCCCCTGTGTCCCTCCCCACTCTCTCCTCCCCATCAACCTCCCCAGCACCCAGCCCAGCTGCCTCTCCTTCCTCCTCCCCTTTTCTTCCTGCTTTCCTTCTGGTTCTCCGCAGGGATCAGGCCTTGTGCTGTGACAATGTCTCCTGACCCATTCCCTGTCCATCTAGAATAATGGGAGTGGTGGGATTTACATTTATCTGGAAATACCTTCCCCCATCACATCAGTATGTTCCACCAAGGAAGGTTTTGTGTTAGTTTCTTCTCAAAGACAAGATTCGTGGTAGGTGTGCTGGAAGGATGGAGTCTTCCAGAGTAGCCAGCCCTGCCTGTTCTAGAAGACAGGACCTGGAACAGAGTGGGCCAAGGTGGCAGTGCCAAGCCCCAGGACCCAAAGGAAGCAAGAACCAGGAGATTTTACTATAATAATGAGGGTTAGGTTACCTGAGGTCAGCCTAAAGCGATTAGGGCTGGTTTTACCGGGACCTTGTTTTTCTTCAGTCTGTTCTCTTGGTACATGGAAATCAGGAAGTGGTTTGGGGTGGCTTATGTTGGTGTATTGCCAGGAGGAAGCTGGGAAGTCACAGGGCGTTTTCCACATGCTGTCTTGGTTGAAGCAGTCACAAGCCTGTCCAAGACACAAGGGGAGGGGACACGGACCCCACTTTTGGTGGGTGGAAGGTTAAAGAATGTACAGCCATTTAAAACCCACCACATCCTCCTGGATGTGGCAGCGATGGCATCGTGGGAAGGGCCCACCCTGCCTGGGCTGTTGTCTGGCTCAAGGCCTAGAACAGTGACCTCAGCTTTCTGGGCCTCGGTTTCCTTTTTGAAGAATACATGAGTCTCCAAATGGTGGGTGTAGGGATTAAATGAGATTTTGTCAATCCACTTAGCACACTGCCAGGTATACAGCAAAAAAAACACCAGTTGCCGTCGAGCTGAGTCTGACTCAGAGTGACCCCATGTGTGTCAGAGTGGAACTGTGCTCCACAGGGTTTCCAAAGGCTGATTTTTCAGAAGCAGATCACTAGGCTTCTCTTCACAGGTGCACCTGGGTAGACTTGAACCATCAACCTTCCGGTGAACAGCCAGGCACATTCAACGCTTACCACCCAGGGACTCCTGGGTAAACCAAAACCTGTTGCTATTGAGCGAATTCCGACTCATAGCAACCCCCTAGGGCAGAGTAGAACAGCTCCATATGGTTTCCAAGGAGTAGCCGGTGGATTCAAACTGCTGACCTTTTGGCTAGCATCTGAGCTCTTAACCGCTGCACCCCCAGAGCTCCCCCCAAAACCAAACCCACTGCCATTGAGTTGATTCTGACTCATAATGACCCCATGGGGTTTCCAAGACTATAAATCTGTACAGAAGCAGACTGCTACATCTTTCTCCCACAGAGCCACTAGTGGTTTCAAACCACCAGCCTTTTGGTTAACAGTTGATTTCTTTAACCATTGTGCCACCAGGGCTCCTTGGGTATACAACAAGTGCTCATTAAATGTCAACTAGCAGGATTATTGTGGCTACAGTGCCTAACAAAACTGCTTACTAAAAGAAAGCAAACAACCAAAAAGGGGGTAAGACGGGCACTGAGACTGCCTCATTACCGGGCAGCCTCGGAGAAAGGCAGAAAGTTCCAGGAGCTCAGAGGCTGACTTTGACACTTACAATGGTGCAGGCTGATAGGAACTGGCTGCTCAAGGTGAGGACAGGAAGAATCCCCACTAGGGTGAGAACTCCTCATTTGTTGGGGAAAATGCCCAAGAAGCGGTTGGCTTTGCAAAGGGAAGCCCCAGAACTGGTGTGGGCAGCCTCTGAGGCTACCAAGGTACCAAAGTCCTTTCCAAGTAAGTAGGAGAATTTCCATTTCCCTCTGGTAGCTTGAGAGGGGAACTTTTTTTTTTTTTTTTTTTAACTATTTTGGAATAATTTCAGACTTACAGAAAAGTTACAAGAATTCTCAGATACCCTTCACCCAGGTTCCCCAAATGCTAACATGTTAATCACATTTGCAATATTATTCTATAGAACAAGAATAATTATTATTATTTCTTGTTGCTTTCAGAACCTCTGTTCTGAGGTTCCAGGAAAAGTCCCAGAGAACACTCTGATTGGTCAGCCTGGGTCATGTGACCACCCTACCGCACGGTCCGATTCAGCCAAATGAGGGTTCCCTGCAGGCAGGGCCTATCTACGGAAAATAGCTCCAGTGGCAATTAGTGTTAAATTAGTGAATGATCTCTCACAGCTGGTCAGCAGGAACAGTGATGGCTTATTGTCACCCCTCCTCCTGTGGCGTCTAGGACACGCACCCTGCCTGCCATGCCTTAGTTACACCTCTGCCTATGGGTGAGTGGGGCCCATTTGCAGAGGAAGCTGGAAGGGGACGGGGTCCTGGGCAGACACAACCAGAGCAGCTGAGCATTCTGCACTATGGAGCTCCCTCCCATGTGCTGCGCAGCACAAGACCTCCTTCTCACCAAGAGACGGGGACCCTCATGCCATGATCTGAGAGGGACCCTCTGTGCACAGGACTTCCTCTCTCATTCGTTCAGCAAATCCTTGTGCCTCAGGCAAGTGCAGGTGGACAAAGAGATAAATGGGGCCTAGCTGGAAGTGCCCCTGCCCTCCTGGAGCCCCATGGGTGTAGGAGGGGCAGACGGCCACACAAACCACCAGGCTCATAAGCAAGTAATTGGGACTGTGGTGAGGCCTAGCACAAAGGCTTGGAGGTGGGAAAGGCTGTCATGTTCAAAGGACAGAGAGGAGATCTGTGCAGCCAGTGCCCCATGGGGGAGAGAACTGTGATGGGGGCAGTAGGGGTAAGGGCACAGAAATGGCTGGGAGGTAGTGAATCGGATTCGAACTTGGCCACATCAAGTTTGAGATGCCTACGAGGACCCCTGGAGCAGGCATGGCTTACGTGAGGCCAGAGCCGAAGGACCTCCGAGATCAGGATGAGGGAGCAAAATGGGGCCGAGTGAGGGATTTAGGCCCAAGACCAGGATCCATGCCGAGGAGGAGCCTCAATTAGGGCCCGTGGGCAGCTGGCTGGAGTCAGGCTGTTCCGTGCTGGGTACACAAACAACCAGGTCCTATCTCGGGTGGAGACACATAACCCGTTGCTGTCAGTTTGACTCCGACTCCTGGTGACCCCATGTATGTCAGAGTAGAACTGTGCTCCATAGGGTTTTCAGTGGCTGTAATCTTACGGAAGCAGATCTCCAGGGCTTTCCTCCAAAGTGCCTCTGGGTGGATTCAAACCTACAACCTTTCAGTTAGTAGTCAAGTGCGTCAAGCATTTGCAGCACCGAGGGACCTTGGGGGAAGACAGAGTATCTCTATTTTGATTTGGCCATATTTTCTCATTTATTCATTCACCAAGTATTTATGCACTTCTACTAGGTGCCGCCAGGTCCAGGTACCACGATGGTTTCTTTTTTTTTTTTTTTTTCTTTATTGTGCTTTAGGTGAAAGTTTACAGCTCAAGTTAATTTCTCATACAAAAATGTATACACATATTGTTATGTGTATTTTAATTTTTTTATTTTCATGTAATTGTTTTAACTGAAGTACAAGTGACATCTAGAAAAGCACACAAAAAATAAGACTAGAACTGGACAGAGTTTTTAAAGTTTGCATACCATGTTACTACCACCCAGATGGAGAATGAGACTATACCCCAGAAGACTCCCTCCTGCCCCTTCCAGGTCCTGAGCCCCTCCCCAGCCACCACCTTTGCCCAAAGGTAACACCCAGAGTATCTTTTTTTTTTTTTTTTTTCTGGTGGAAATATATGCAACAAAGCATATGCCACTTCAATAATGAACACACGTACGATTCAGTGACATTGGTTACATTCTTCAAGTTGTGCCACTGTCATGGATTGAACTGTGTCCCCCAAAAATGCGTGTATCAATTTGGCTAGGCCACGCTACCCAGTACTGTGAGATTGTCTACCATTTTGTCATCTGACGTGATTTTCCTCTGTGTTATAAATCCTGCCTCTGTGGTGTTAATGAGGTGGGATAGGCGGCAACTGTGCTAATGAGGCAGGACTCAGTCTACAAGGCTGGATTTTGTCTTGAGCCAATCTCTTTTGAGATATAGAGAGAAGTAAGCAGAGAGGCAGGGGACCTCATACCACCAAGAAAGCAGTGCCGGGAGCAGAGCCCGTCCTTTGGACCCAGGGTTCCTGCTCAGAGAAGCTCCTAGTCCTGGGGAGGACTGATGACAAGGACCTTCCTCCGATGGCGACAGAGAAAGGCTTTCCCTGGAGCCGTCACCCTGAGTTTGGACTTCTTGCCTACTGGACTGTGAGAGGATAAACTTCTGTTTGTTAAAGCCACCCACTTGTGGTATTTCTGTTACAGCAGCACTAGATGACTAAGACAGGCACCTTTCTCCACAACATTTCCTAAACCATCACCGTCATCAATAAAAACTCACCACCCCCCCAACTTCTCATCTATCCTTTCTAGTAGCTGTAGTCAATTTGATCATATGCAGATAGTTCTTTACAAAAGTATAATGCTTAATGCATACGTTCTTTTCTAATTAAGCTAAACTAGTTTTTTTAGTGTTTGATCTGGAAACCCTGGTGGTATAGTGGTTAAGAGCTATGACTGCTAACGGAAAGGTCCGCAGTTCAAATCCACCAGGCACTTCTTCAAATAGATGACTTCAGGAGATAGTTTCAGTTCAAGATTTAAAGATTTTCTCAGGGTAAGAGTTTCTGGGGCCATCTGGTCTCAGAATATCTTTTAAACACAGCTCCCCTAAACAGCACAGCCTTTACCCAGAAGCAGCTCCTGGGCCGATTTGGCCCATCCAGGGGACGCTAGAGAAGATGGTAGGAAGGCCGCTGGTTTGGGGGGCCCTGGACTGTTTGTCCTCCAGCCCCAGGCGCACCCCAGCTCTAGCCCACGAGGGGAAAGGGCCCAAAGCTGCTCTTCCCTGGACAATCGGGCAGAATGAGCGCCAGTGACCAGCTCCCCCAGCCTCACCTGGGACATGCAGTCTGACAGACTCCCCCCACCACCCCTTGATTTGTGAATCTATTTTTAGGAATAGAACAACCTGAAAAATGCAGATGACACAACCTTGCTTACTGAAAGTGAAGAGGACTTGCAGCACTTATTAAGGGAGCTCAAAGACCACAGCCTTCAGTATGGATTATACCTCAACGTAAAGAAAACAAAAATCCTCACAACTGGACCAATAAGCAACATCATGATAAATGGAGAAAATGCTGAAGTTGTCAAAGATTTCATTTTACTTGGATCCACAATCAACAGCCATGGAAGCAGCAGTCAAGAAATCAAAAGATGCATTGCATTGGGCAAATCTGCTGCAAAGCACCTCTTTAAAGTGTTGAGAAACAAAGATGTCACCTTGAGGACTAAGGTGCACCTGACCCAAGCCATGGTGTTTTCAATTGCTTCAAATGCCTGCAAAAGCTGGACAATGAATAAGGAAGACTGAAGAAGAATTGATGCCTTTGAATTGTAGTGCTGGCAAATAACATTGAATATGCCATGGACTGCCAAAAGAACCCACAAGTCTGTCTTGCAAGAAGTACAACCAGAATGCTCCTTAGAAGTGAAGATGGTGAGACTGCGTCTCAAGTACTTTGGACGTGTTATCAGGAGAGACCAGTCCCTTAAGAAGGAAATCATGCTTGGTAAAGTAGAGGGTCGATGAGAAAGAGGAAGACCCTCAACAAGATAGACGGGCACAGTGGCTGCAACAATGGACTCAAGCATAACGGTTGTGAGGATGGTGCAGGACTGGGCAGCGTTTCATTCTGTTGTACACAGGGTCGCTACGAGTCAGAACCGGCTCGATGGCACCTAACAACAACAACAATTTTTAGGGAAAATCTTGTAGTTATTTGTTGCTGTCAAGTGGGTGCTGACTTACGGTGACCCTATGTATTACAGCGTAGAACTGCTCCATAGGGTTTTCACGGCTGTGATCTTAATGGACGCAGATCGCCAGGCCTTTCTGAGGTACCAGTGGGTAGGTGTCGCCAGCCTTCAGGTGAGCAGTTGAGGGAGAACCGCTTCACCACCTAGGAAAATCGTTCACAAGTGTAAAATCCTTAAAACACCCTTATCTACACATTTTCCAAGCTGTGCCTACTGATAAGGATAAAATTACATGAAAGAAACAGCTATGGGCAAAAATACCCTCCTCTTGGCCCAGGCCGTTTAGGTCACTTGCGGCTGAAGTTTGAAGGTTTGCACTAAGCTGCTGGCTCCTGGCTGTGTGTTCTGCAAATATTTCAGACCCTGACAATTAACGTCCACGGGGAGACCTTGAGCACACTCATTGGTTTTCGCTCGCCTGCTAACCGAAAGGTAGGCGTTTCGAAGCCACTTAGTGGCTCCGCAGAAGAAAGACCTAGTGATCTGTTTCCATAAAGACTGCAGCCAAGAAAACCCCATGGGAGCAGTTCTACTCTGTAACACATGGGGCTGCCATCAGTTGGAATTGACAACAACAGAGAGGTTGATAACTTGCTGCAGGCCACACAGCATGAACGGCATGGTTACACAAGGCCAAGCAGGGGACTCCCAGCTGACAGCCCTGGGTGGCCCAGGACTGGGGCAAGATGCTAAGAAGGGGTGTGTTGGTGTAACGTGAATAGAAGGGGAAGGCAGTGTGAGAGCTGCTCCGCCCTGTCCTGGACCAGTCGCTCACCCATTTATTCAGCTAGTCTCTGTGAAGCATTTGGGACCCGGGCAGCCGCCCATCTTTGTGTCAGTGTCCTGGGGTTGCTGGAACAAATGACCACACACTGGGCAGCTTAATACAACAGGAATTAGTCCTCTCCCAGTTCCTGCGGCCAGAGTCCAAAGTCAAGGTCAGCAGGGTTGGTTCCCTCTGGAGGCTCTGACGGAGGGTCCCTTCCGTGCCTTTCTCCAGGCTTCTGTTTTGCCGGAGGTCTGTGGTGTTCCTTGGCTTGTGGCCGCATCACTCCACACTCTGCGTCTCTTGTCACCTGCCCTTCCCCTCAGGGTCTCTTCTGTATCTCAAATCTTGTCTCACATCTCCCTCTGCTTTCCCTTATAAGGACACCGGCCATTGCATCTAGCTCCCACCCTAAATCCAAGACCATCTCATCTTAAGGTCCTTAACTGATTCGGTCTGCAAAGACCCTCTTTCCAATTAAGGCCGCATTTCCAGGTTCTGGGGTCAGGATGCAAACCGGTCTTTAAAAAAAACCCGTTATTCAGCCCACCCCAATCTTGAAGAAGATTGGGCACCTTCCTCCATCTCTGCAGGGCAATCTCGGGTAGGGAAGTGTGCAGGTGGGCACCGAGGGCAGGGCCAGGCGGTGGGTCAGATGGAAGGAGCTGGGTTTGGGGTCCATATCAGAAGGAGCCACCAACAAGCCTGATAAGGAAGGTCTCAGGAGGTAGGGAGAGAACCAGACTGCACCCCGACACTGCCTTTCTCCAAGGGCCACCATGGCCCCAAAAGCCTCAACGTGTCTGCCCGAGTGTGACCATGAGCCCCCCTCCCCAACCACGTGAGAGCAGGTGGGAAGGCCACATGAGGCTTTCCTGCAGTGGGCAGGGCAGGGACGGCTTAGGAGACCCAGAGAGGGTGGGACTGCTTCGCGGTAACCACCCACCAGGAGGAGGAGGGGCAGCACCTGCTGCCAAGGGTCCAACTGCCTTGGTCCAGTTCCAGGTCTTGGGACTGACTCTCCCCAAATGTAAGTAAGCATCCACCCACTTTGGAGGAGGTCCCGCCATTCTCAGGGGCTAGCCCAGCCCCCACTTCATGTCCTTGCGTGTCCTTCTGTCCAGAATGCTCTTGTCACTGATACCCAGAGGTATAGCTCCTTCTCAAAACTCAGCTGTCGGCTTCTCCCCTGGCGCCTTCCTTCCTCTCTCTGTGTGTCTCCACCAAGATAAGAGGCCCTGGAGGTCTTACTGACACTACCCCATGCCTAAAATAAATGCCTAGCACATCATATGAATTAAAAACAGAAAGTTTGTTAAATGAATGAACTTCCTAACATTCTGAACAATCTAACACCGGGATGAGCCATATGGTGGTAGTGAGATCCCCGTCACTGATGGTATTTAAGCATGTGCTAGAGTGCATCAGAGGGGACAAAGTCAGGTGGTAGCATCAAAGCTTAGATCTCACAGATGCCATCCGAGGGACTCTGACCTTCCACTGCCCCCAGTCCCCTGGGCTGCTATCATCTCATTGTGGGACATTGGGCAAGCTCCCCCTCCCCCAGGCCTGAGCCTCTCGACAGTTCTAGAAAACAAGAGGCGGCAGCATCTATTTGGCCAAACCACCCAGACGGAACAAGCTGCAGAAGGAAAGACCAATATTTATTCATGATCATATTCAGAAATTAGACCGGGGAGCCACAAATAGACTTTTCTAACGAGAGCACGTCTGTCCCTGCCTCTCGGCGCATGCTGCAGACACATTCCTCATGTCACGTCTTGCCTCCTCCTGCTCTGGGGTTTGGCTTGAAGGTTTGCCAGCCGCTGGGCTGTATTCTGAGGTGATTAATGGGAAGGTGGAGCACTACCAACAACCAGGATGTTCTTGTTAAAGGACAACTGCTCTTCCCGACAAGGCCCCTCCTGAGCGCAGAGCTGGGTGAGCCTGCAGTTCTCACCCTCCTTGTGGGGTTGACGGGGCAGGACGGGGGAGGCAAGGGCAGTGCCCTGAGAATGCGGCCGCCATCTGGCTGGACAGGACTCATCAAGGTTGAAGCCCACCAGGGGCAGGAGCGCGACTGTTTCCTGCATTGTTGTGCTCAGAGTACGTGCTCAGCTAACACTTTGCCATCATCATTGGGCAAATAGGAAAACGGTGCACCATGCAGCCTTCTGACTCCAACTGGGTGCCTCATCAGAAGCCTTGGCCCCGATAATGGAGGCTGGGAAGAGTGTTTCTCTGGCTCCCAGTTTCTTCTTATCAGGGAACCTCCCTCCCCATTCTGGGCACACAGTGGCTTTCTCTGTTCTGCTCATACGTGAGTACCATGTGGCACCTGGCCAATCCCACTTCTTCATCTGTTCCTGGCGGGGGATAACAGAGTCCTTGACTTGCAGCATGAGATCTGCAGGGAGTGGCCTGCTGGCCATGGGCTGTGTCATGGATTGAATTGTGTCCTTCCAAAATATGTGTGAACTTGCGGGGAACACAACAGTGAATCCCTGATGGAGTAGGAGAACAGTGGGATGCAGACCTCAAATTCTTGTCAAAAGGCCAGACTTAATGGTCTGACTGAGACTAGAGGGACCCTGGAGGTCATGGTCCTCGGATCCTCTGTTAGTCCAAGACTGGAACCATTCCTGAAGCCAACTCTTCAGACAGGAATTGGACTGGACTATAAGACAGAAAATGATACTGGTGAGGAGTGAGCTTCTTGGCTCAAGTAGACACATGAGACTATGTGGGCATCTCCTGTCTGGAGGGGAAATGAAAAGGCGGGGGTGGGGGGACAGGAGATGGTTGAAAGGACACAGGGAATACAGGGTGGAGAGGAGGAGTGTGCTGTCTCATTAGGGGGAGGGCAGCTAGGAGTACATAGCAAGGTGTGTATAAGTTTTTGTATGAGAGACTGACTTGATTTGTAAACTTTCACCTAAAGCATAATAAATAAAAATATACAAAATATGTGTCAAGTTGACTAGGTGGTGATTCCCAGTGTTGTATGGTTGCCCACCATTTTGTGATCTGATGTGATTTTCCTATGTGTCGTAAACCCTACCTCTGTGATGTTAATAAGGCAGGATTAGAGGCAGCTATGTCAATGAGGCAGGACTTAATCCACAGGATTAGGTGGTATCTTGAGTCAATCTCTTCTGAGATATTAAAGAAAATCGAGCAGAGAGAAGAAGGACCTCATACCACCAAGCAAGAAGAGCCAGGAGCAGAGTCCATCCTTTGGACGTGGGTCCATGTGTTGAGAATCTCCTAGAGCAGGGGAAGGTTGATGACAAGGACCTTCCCCCAGAACTGACACAGAGAGAAAGTCTTCCCCTGGAGCTGGTGCCCTGAATTCTGACTTCTAGCCTCCCAAACTGTGAGAGAATAAATTTCTGTTTGTTAAAGCCATTCACTTGTGGTATTTATGTTATAGCAACACTAGATGACTAAGACAGGCAGTAACCTTGTAACCTGTTTTAACTAATAGGAATTGGAAGAAATGACACAGTTGCAGTCTTTGCCTCTTGGAAAGCTCCTTCTTAGAACTCAGTCACCATGCTGCGAGGAAGCCCAAACAGCCACATGGAGAGGACCACAAGGAGGGGAACTGAGGTCCTTGCCTGTGATGGTTAAGGTTGTGTGTCAACTTGGCTGGACCATGGTCCTCAGTGGTTTGGCCGTTGTGAATTAGCTTGGCAGCTTTTTAATGATATAATCACCTCCATAATGAAATTTGATATAATGTGATCATCTCCGTGATAAGATCTGTTGCGAGAAGACAATCAGTTGAAAGGGATTTTCCTTGGGGGTGTGGCCTGCATCCAAAATAGGTAGACTTTCTGGCAAGGCTTGCTGACTTTTGCTTGCTCTGGATCCTGCAGGTGGCCCCTGTTCGTCAGCCCTCCGGTTCTCGGGCCTTGAGCTAGCAGCTTACCTGCCATCTTAGCTGCCAATCTTGGGACTCATTGGCATCCACAGCCGTGAGTCAGAGGTCTGCTGTCTGACCTTCTGATCTTGGATTCACAAGCACCTGCGGCTACGTGAATAAGGAGAAGCCTCCAGCCTGACCCATGGACTTGGGACTTTCCAGGAGCTACAACAACACGAGCCATTTCCTTTATATAAATCTATTTATATATGTATTTACACTCTGCACTGGTCTTCTTTCTCTGGAGAACCCAGCCTAAGACACTGCCCGATAGCCTCAGCTGAGCTTCTATGTCTGCTTGAAGCTGCCCTTGCTCTGTCTCTTCTCTATGCGAGTGTTGTTCCACCCTCTGCCTGTGTGTGAGTTATGCTTTTATTGATGACCCTGGGCCCCAGACCTCGGCTCAACAGTGTGGCACAGCGAGCAGGGTCAACAATCACCAACTCAGCTCTCTGCAGAGTCATTCCCACCAGCGGTCATAGATCTAGTGATTTCTTCCACCTTAAAAAAGCCTCCATTCCACTTCTGCCCTTCACTGCCTTATTTCTTCCCCTCTCTTTATGCAGAGCTCCTTCTAAGACTAGAGCTTCTCTCCCTCTTTCTTGATCCACCCCCCAAGCTGGATCTTGCCCCCCCCTCCCCGACCCCTAAAACTGCTCTTACTGAAGTCAGCAAACTTGAAATCCTGCAGTTGGCTGCGGACTTCAGCATACTGGCTCCTCAGCAGCTTTTGACTCTGCCGTTGGATCTCTTTCTCCTTCTTCCTCCTTGCTCTCCCTCCACACCTGGCTTCCAGGACTATGCATGCTCTTTGTTTCCTCTCTTACAAGTTTTTCCTTCTCTCCTTGGCCTCTTCATATTGAAATGTTCTCGGACTCAGATCTCGGACTGTGCCTCTTTTTTATATGATTTCGTTTCATTTGATCATATCCTGTCATCTTGGCTTTAAATGCCACGGAGATACCAGTGCCTCCCATGTTGTAGCTCCACCCCAGACCTCTGTCCTGACCTCCAAGTTGGCTTCCAACTGCCTCCGTGACACCCCCACTTGGATGTCACGGCAACTTCTCAAGCTCATACGTCCAAAATTGAACTCCTGCTCTCCTGCCAGACTCCCCATCTTGGTTGGTGGCGGTGCCTTTCCAGTTGCTCAGGCCCAGAGCCTTGCGTTCATCCTCTCGCTCACACCCCACATCCAATCTGTTGGGAAATCATGTTGGCTGTACCTGCACATACATCCAGAATCTGACCACTTCTCACCACGCCCACTACTTCCACCCTGGTCCAAGACACTTTCCCCCTTGCCCCCCTACAGTCTGCTCTCAACACAGCAGTTGGAATAATCCTTTAAAAACATTAAGGCAGATTACATTACTCCTCTTTTCAAAACCTTACAGAGGCTGCCACTCTTCACTCAAAAGATCAGCCAACTCCTACAAGGCTCTATATAATTTGACTCCCTGTACCTTCTCTGGAGCCTTCGTGGCACAGTGGTTAAGAGCTACTATTGTTAACCAAAGGGTTGGCAGTTTGAATCAACCAGCCACTCCTTGGAAACTCTATGGGGTAATTCTACTCTATCCTGTAGGGTCGCTATGACTCAGAATCAACTTGACAGCAACAGGTTTAATGGGTGCCTTCTCTAACGTCACCTCCTCCCTTCTTCTCTTCACTCGCTCTGCTACAGTCCTGCCGCTCTCCTTGCTGTTCCTTCAACTTGCCAGGCACACTTCTGCCCCAGGGCCTTTGCACTTGCTCTTTCCTCTGCTTAGATGCTCTTCTCCCAGATATCCATTGGGCTCACCCCTTGCCTCCTTTAAGTCTTTACTTTTTCAATGAGACTTATCTTGACCACCTTCTTTAGTGCTGCAAACTCCTCACCCTCCCCCTGTTCCACTTTTTCTTTTTTTCATAGTGCTCACTGTCTTCCAACATACTGTTATTTTTACTTACATGTCGTGGTTATTATTGTCTGTCTCCTCCTATTAAAATGGACGCCCCTTCAAGGGCATATATGAGGTGCTTAATAAAGATTTGCTGAATGTTGAATGAATGAACGGGTGCATGCAAAGGGCTCTATATACAACGCTTGTATGCAGTAGGTAGGTGTTCAACAATTCTAGTTGTCACAAACATGGGAACCATAGAGATGTAATATCTTTGTGTCTTTTGCAAACTTGCTAACATTTCTGGGCCTCAGCATCGTCATCTATAAAGGATGCTAATAGTAGTAACTGCCCCTTAATTTGGGGATTAAATGAGGTAATGTAGTGCCTAGCACAGTGCTTGGAACATAGAAAGTACACAAATGGTAGCTATTATTATTATTATTACTACTATTATTGTCGGTGGCACTGTAACTTTAGAAAAATCTAAAAATAAGGTTGTTAACTCAGATTGAGAGGAAAGCTTGCTTGGTGATTTGTGGGTACCTTTCTGTGCTGAGGCAGATCTTTCCTGTTCCTGTCTGCCAAGTACGGCATGTTCCACAGCAAAGAGTGAGAAAAACCATCCCCTTTTCTATATCAAAAGGTACAACATGATATTACCCAGACAGCTTAGCCTGGGGGGAAAGTTGATTTGGCTGTCCTGGGGGATTACCACTAAGGATTTGGTTGGCTCCTCACCCCTGGGGTGTGAGGGCTGAGGGGAAGAGGCCGGTGTGAATCATACAGTGATCATATGGGTGATGAACTTCCAGTGTTCCGTTACCTTTTGGTGTTCAGCACAGAGCTTGAATGTAGGTGGGTGGTTGGATGGATGGATGGATGGATGGATGGATGGATGGATGGATGGATGGATGGATGGATGGATGGATGGATGGATGGATGGATGGATGGATGGATGGATGGATGGTTGGGTGGATGGGCTGATGGATGGATGGATAATGGATAGATGGATGGATAGATGGATGAATGACAGATGGATAGATGAATGACAGAGGGATGGATAGATAGATGATGGGTGCAAGAATGGATGTAAGTAGAGTTTAGGCAAGGACAGGCAAGCTGGTAAGGCCAAACAACCAGGAGTTACTACAGAAATGTGGATGACAAAGCTGACGTTTTGTCTGAAAACCCTGAAGACCAGTAGTTGAGCGTTTGCACTCTGCTGCTGACCAGCTGTATGCTGTCTACCTTTCCCTCTGGGCTTCAACTTTCCTGTTGCTAAAATTAGATGTTTGGACTAGATGCTCCTTAATGTCCCTTCCACCTCTGACTGTCAACGAACCTGTGATTTCACATGTGTTGAGGCCAGATGAACAAGGGCCTTGACTGTTGGGGTCCATTGTGTTTCCAAAGATGGCCACAACAGTATTTCCTATCCCACACACTCTGTTGCAATGTGGCTTTGCCACTTCCCTATCAAAAGGTGCATTCTATTTCCCCTTCCCTTGATTTTGGGCTGGCTCCACATTTCTATGACTGGTTTTAACCAACAGAATGTGGCAGAAATGATGCAGTTCCAACCTTCGCCTCTTGGAATGTTCCCTCCAGACACCGTTCTGTGAGGAAGCCCAAGCAGCCATGTGGAGAGGCCCAGATGAAGGAGAGCTGAGGTCCCTGCCTGATAGTCTCAGCTGAGTTTCTGGCTTGTAGCCGATATCCCCTGCCAGCCATGTGAGGGAGATCATGCTAAACCTTCTAGCCACTTCAGTGTTCCAGCCAATACCCTGAGAAGCAGAAGAACCACACGCTAAAGCCACAAAATTGTCATAGTAAATGGTTGTTATTTTAAGTTACTAAGTTTGGGTGGGTTGTTTTATGGCAATTGATAACTTGGCTTAAAAATGTATTTTAATGATATGTACATACACATACATATATACATTATACATAAATGCCAAAATATGATAATAAATTCACAGTTTATTTTATTGGCAATGTTTTTTTGTTATTTTCCTATTCAGTTTGGCTATGTTCTCTACTTCCTACCCGTCACATTCCATCTCCCCAACTCATGTTGACTTATTCCAAATACTCACGCAATCATTTATTAACATATACAGACACATATATAGAGTTAGGTTTTTTTTGGGGGGGAGGGGTCTTTGTGTTACAAAAATGTAATCAATACTATATTCTCTTGTCTATATGTCGATTTTCTTATTCAACAATTCTTTGTGAAAGTTCCTCCAAATCGCCTTGTAGGTTCCAATCCGTTCTTTTAAATAGCTGCAGAATATTCCGTAGTGTGCCCATTCCATGTTAGTCAACCCTTCCAAGAGGCGTGCTGGAGCCTGTCCATACTGTCTTATGAGAGGCTATTGTGAATTCTTCAGGAATTTTGTAAGCCGGTTGTTAAACATAGCCACTGAGATAATTAAATTATATAAACTTACAATTAAATACCTTATAATAAAAACAAAGGTCATAAATACTCATTGCTTCCTCATTATTTTGCCTCATTTTACTATTACTATTATCTACACTTTATTGTAAAATAATACATGCGTGTTTCTGCGTGCCTCTTCTTAACTCTGTGTTCAGGGATTTTATGTTGGTAGTTTGAAGTTAACTTTGCTGGAGGTATTTACGCCATGGGAATTGGCAAGCGCTACAAAATCAGGACTTGATTTTTTGTGTTGTCGATTGTCTAGACTTAAGAAAGTAATGGAGAAAATATTAATAACGTAAATTCAACTTAAAACTCTGTTACGTCTATAGCTATTGCATTGCAAAGAGCCCCCGAAAATCGAGGAAATAGTCTTCGGGTGTTTGAAAACTATTATCCAGTTCAGAAAAGTCAGTCATGCCACCGATAAACACGTGAAGTTCCAACATGTCTTTGTTGTTGCACTTTCATCTTACTCTTTAACAAAAATGAAAATAGTAATGAGCATTCAAGTTGCAACTGCTTCTGTTCACTGATTGCAACTGTGGGTTGTCTATAGACAGAAGAGTTTGGCAAAAATCAACCGAAGCGTTCTGCAACAGTCAGTAGACCACATAGAAGCTATAATAATAAAAAAAAAGCTATAATACAGAATATTATATATTTTATTAATATTTGTAAACTTCTTGCTATAAAAAATATATATATATACATCCTCTATATTCATGCTTTATAATCAATGTGAAAACAAACAAACAAAAACACACAGTTGCCATTGAGCCGACTCCAAGTCGTGGGGACCTCAGGGTTTCAGAGTCGAACTGTGCTCCACAGAGTTCTCAATGGCTGCGATTTTTTGGAAGTAGATCGTCAAGGCTTTCTTTTAAGGCACTCCTGGGTGGATTTGAACTGACAACCTTTTGGTTAGTAGCCAAACACTTAACTGTTTGTACCACCCAGGAATTCTATAACCAAAACCAAACCAAACCCATTGCTGTGGAGTCAATTCCAACTCATAGGGACCCTATAGGACAGAGTAGAACTGCCCCGTACAGTTTCCAAAGAGCGGTTGGTGGATTCGAACTGCTGGACTTTTGGTTAGCAGCTGTAGCTCTTAACCACTATGCCACCAGGGTCTCCATGTGCATATATATATATACATATAAATCTTTTTTTGTTTTTCCAGAGACCTGGTTGCTTATCATATACCAGCACACCCCTGAGTCTATCCCCTGTCAATCAGCGTCACTTTGTCTCCATTCTGACATCCTTGTACACCTATCATTACACATTGTCATTTTGAGTTTTCTGCAACAGATTTCCAGGAGTAGGTTGCTTGGTCAAAGAGTATATGTATTTTTAATTTTAATAGATATCTTCATATTGTTTTCAATAAATAATTATTCCATTTCTAGCAGTAATGCATAAGAGTACCCTTTCTCACAATAGATTTGTAGATGTAATGTTTGCCTGTCTGGTAGGTATAATGTGGTATCTCGTTATTTTAATTTTTTTTTCCACAAACCAGTGAGTTTGAAGGTCCTTTCACATGTATTAGCTAGTTGGATTAGTTTTGTGAAACTGCTTCTTGGTGTCCTTTTTTTCTTTTCCTATTTTATGGGGTTGTTTATTCCCTTCTTGTCAATTTGTACGTGTTGTCTATATATTGGGGTCCCTGGGCGTGCCAACGGTTAAGCACTCAGCTACTAACTGAAAGGTTGGCGGTATGAACTCACCCACAGGCAATTCGGAAGATAGGCCTGGTGACCTGCTTCCAAAAGGTCTTTGAGAGTCAGAATTGACTTGATGGCAGCAAATGACAAGGCTGTATATTAAATCCCAGCCTTCTGTGTGTCCTCTGTGTTCCGAATCTCTTGTTTACATATTGTTGTATTATCTTCTGTCATGCCAAAGTTAATTTTTGTATCATGAAATGTCTACTATTTCCTCTATGGCTTCCAGATGTCTAGACTTGGTTAAAGGAGCCCTGGTGGTGCGGTGGTTAAGCGCTTGGCTGCTAACCAAAAGGTCGGCAGTTTGAACCCACCAGCTGCTCCGCAGGAGAAAGATGTGGCTGTCTGCTTCCATAAAGATTACAGCAAACCCTATGGGCAGTTCTACTCTGTCTTACAGGTTGCTATGAGTTGGAACCAACTCGATGTCTTGGCTAGGAAATATCTTGGCTACCTTCTCTACTTCCCACACACCACACCCTATCTCCCTATCTCCTCTGAATATTCAAGCAGTCACTTATTAAAGAATACAGACACGTCCCTACAGCTGGTTTTCTGGGGGAGGGCATCAGTGTATTGTAAAATGTAATCAATATTATACTTTCTTGTCTACATTTTTATTTTCTTATTCAATAATTCCTTGTGGGGATCCCTCCCAATCACCCCTTCCTACATTGAGGGTGTTTATATAACCCTTAGAATTTCTTGCTGAACTTTTATCGTTTTATTTAAATCTTTAATGTGAAGTTTATTTTTACTTACGTGCAAAATAGGAGTCCAATTTTATTTTCTTCTGGATGGGTAGCCAGTTATGCCAGTATAATTTGTTAAATAATTGTGGTTATTTCTATAACTAGGAAATAATCATAAAAATTATGTTGTTATTAGGCACCATCGAGTTGATTCCAACTCATAGTGACCCTATGTACAACAGAAAGAAACACTGCCCTGTCCTGTGCCGTCTACACAATCGTTGTTATACTTGAGCTCATTGTTGCAGCCACTGTGTCAGTCCATCTCATTGAGGGTCTTCCTCTTTTTCACTGACCCTCTACTTTACCAAGCACCGTGGACTAGTCCCTCCTGACAACATGTCCAAAGTATGTGAGACATAGTCTTGCCATCCTGGCTTCTAAGAAGCATTCTGGTTGTACTTCTTCCAGGACAGATTTGTTTGTTCTTTCAGCAGTCCATGGTATATTCAATATTCTTCGCCAACACCATAATTCAAAGGCACCAATTCTTTTTTGGTCTTCCATATTCATTGCCCAGCTTTCACATGCATATGAGGCGACTGAAAACACCACAGCCTGGGTCAGGCGCACCCTGGTCCGCCAGGTGATGTCTTTGCTCTTCAGCACTTCAAAGAGGTCCTTTGCAGCAGATTTGCCCAATGCAATGCTTCCTTTGATTTCTTGACTGCTGCTTCCATGGCTGTTGATTGTGGATCCAAGTAAAACGATCCACTAAAATGTACTAATTAGTAATTCCCCACTGTATTGAAATACTACATTTTTATATGAAATCATCATGTATGTTCCTGTATTCTAACCTGCCAATAGCATCCTGATTTGACCAGAGTGTCTCTGTGGTGTATCTTTATTGTTCTCAGCTGCCGTTGAGTCAGCTCTGACTCAGGGTGACCTTACACCTAACAGAGCAAAAGTTGGCTCAGTTCTGCTCCATCCTCTGGACCACTGGTGTGTTTGAGTACACCGTCGTGGCCATTGTGTCCAGCCAACTCATTGAGGGCTTCCCTCATTTTCCCTGACCCCTCTACTCTACCAAACGTGATGTCCGTTTCTAGTAATTGACCTTTCCTAATGGTGTGTCCAAAGTAACTGAGCCAAAGTCTCACCATCCTCTCTTCTAAGGAACGTTCCGGTTGTATTTCTTCTAAGACAGATTTGTTCATTCTTTTGACAGTCCATGGTATATTCAATAATAGCACCATTTGAAGACATCAATTCTTGATGCGTTCAAGTATGTTTTAGGGAGGCCGTATGTAACAGTATTTCCAGTGTGAGATGATTAAGGGTATCTCCTTATTTCTGTTTCCCTTTCAGTAGCATTTACCACAGGGGAGGCTCCAAGTTGTATTTGTGGTGGCACAAGATGAAAGCAGCTGGACCCCTGAGTCACTTTGTGGAGGAGAGCGTCCCTGGAGCCTTGCCTGATCTCATCACCTTGCACGAGCAGTAAGGAACCCCTTTTGTTACCTCAGATAGCCTATCCTATCCCGACTAATAACTGGTGCTGCTTCGTGGAAGAGCTAAGATATATGGCATTAGCTAAGTGACAGATGGTGAGGATTGAGGAAAATGATACTGAAAGCTGGAGAACGGCCGTCCTTGTTAGGAAATGGTAACACATTTAGTTAAATGGGTACCTGCGTTAACTTATAGCCTGTTGAACTTGCAGCACTAAAACAAGAGGGCAGAAAGCAGAATATGATAAATGTGTTTTGGCTCTTGTTGACCACATTCAGTAAGGCACTGGAAGAAAGACACGGACTCAGGAACGAAGTGGTTAGTTTGCAAGCAGAAATAAAGGCGATGGAGCAAGTACAGAAATTTGGGGCTTAGCAGTGTTAGAAAAGCCATTTGCTTCTAGATGCCAGAAAACTTGATGGAGACGGAGAAAGCCACTGAACAACAAAGGCCTAAACCACCTCAGGGCAAAAAACAGATTAAAAAGATCCAGACAGACTCAAATAGCTGCCATTGTGCTGTGAGTGAGCCGTGTGAGTAAGACTTGGGGAGCAAGAAGTCAAATAAATAAAGTTGAGATCTGCATCTCAGAAAGAACTTTTGGGTGGAGTTATGGCACATGGAACTGACTGGAAACAAATAAATCAGCTTATTGAGCTTATTGAGTATTTAAGGAAGTTGTGCTGCCAAGGAAAGCCGCATCTTGGACTGAAAAACGGTTTTGACTGTTCATGACTTAAAAGAATCCTTGGGTCCTCGGTTTTGCGTGGGCTGGCAGCAGCCGAGAGTTTCACAGCCCCCAAGGAGGACATATTCTCCCATGTACATTTCAGTTGTCACCAAAGAGTATGATGGAATGATGTAGTCAGGGGCCAGGGAGAATAGGGTAGGGGGCTTTCACAGTGTCTGCCCAGCAGGATTTCAGAATTACTACAGGCACGTTAACAACTGTCTTCATTTTTCCCGTTTCCAAACGGAAGTATTTATTGCAGTTATGTTGACCCAACTCCATCATTGACGAGTCGCTGTAGAGTCGATTCTGACTCATGGCAACCCCATGTGTATCAGAGTAGAACTGTGCTCTGTGGGGTTTTCATGGATGTAATCTTTTGGAAGCAGTTCATCGGGCCCTTCTTCTGAGAGGCCTCTGGTTGGGTTTGAATTGCCGATATTTTGGTTAGTGCCTGCACACTTAACTATTTGCTTAACTGTCTACGCCACCCAGGGTCTATATGTTGTTGTTGTTAGGTGCCATTAAGTCGGTTCCAACTCATAGCAACCCTATTGTACAACAGAACAAAATACTGCCCAGTGCTGTGCCATCCTCACAGTTGCTGCCAAGTTTGAGCCCATTGTTACTGTCACTGTGTCAATCCATCTCCTTGAGAGTCTTTCTCTTTTTCACTGACCCTCTGCTTTATGAAGCATGATGTCCTGCTCTCGGAACTGGTCTCTCCTGATAACATGTCCAAAATATGTAAAGTCTCACCATCCTCACTTCCAAGGAGCACTCTGGCTGTACTTCTTCCAAGGCAGACTTGTTCATTCTTCTGGCAGACCATGGTATGCATGGTATTCTTCCCCAGATAATGTGCTTCATTTAGTCAATAGGTCTCCAGACCAAGAGGAAGCATGTATAGTTCCTTTGCCTTCCCACAGAAATTTTACAATAATGTTATCTATGTATACAGAAAAATCTTCCCGGGATTTTGCTAGGGATTAATGTTAAATTTGTATATCAATTTGGGGAGAATTGACATTTTATTGTGTTGAGCCTTCCACTCCATGAACATGGTATGTCTCTTCATTTATGAGACTTCTGATTTCTTTCATCAGCATTTTGTACTTTGCAGCACTCAAGTCCTTTGCATGTTTTGTTAGATTTTCATCTAAGTACCCCATTTGTTTGAGCAATTATAAATGGTACTGCACTTTTTATTTCCGTGTCCACATGTTCATTGCTAGTGTATAGAAATACAATCAATTTTTGTGTGCTTGTCTCATATCCTGAGACTTTGCTGAACTCACTTATTAGTTCTAGGACTCTTTTCTGTAGATTCCTTGGGATTTTCTATGGAGATGATCATGTCATTCGGAAATAGGGCAGTTTTATTTCTTCCTTTCTAATCTGGATGCCTTTCATTTCCTCTTCTTGTCTTGTTTATACTAGCTATAACATTAAGCACTGTCTTGACTAAGAGCGGTGACAGCAGGCATCCTTGCCTTGTTCCTGATCTAATCTGCTTTTAAACCGATTTAATGAGATCTTAACTTTGGTTATTACATATACTTTTTATTTCTACAGCATCTACGTGGTTCTTTTTAAAAATTTCCTATATTTTTTCAATAAATAATATTTAGTTTTAAGACATAATTTTATATATTTTGAGCATACTAAGTACTAAACCAAAGAAACCAAACCCACTGCTGTCAGGTCAATTCCAACTCATAGCAACCCCATGCAGTTCCCAAGACAGTAAATCTCTGCAGAAGCACACTGCCACATCTTTCTCCCATGGAGCTGCTGGTGGTTTCAAACCACTGACCTTTTGGTTAGCAGCCATGTGCTTTAACCACTGCACCACCAGGGCTCCTTGTATTAAGTACAGTTGTTTTTAAAATAAGTGTCTGATTGTTCCTATACTTGGAGTCTCTGTAGGTCTTTCTAATCACCTGTGTTTCTGCTGTTACGCACATTGCTGCCTCACGTATCTGGTTATCTCTGATTGTGTGCCAGACAGAACTTACCTGATAAATTGTAAAAATATTTTGAAGCCTGGTAAAGTAGATGGTCAGTGAAAAAGAGGAAGACTGTCAATGAGATGGATTGACACAGTGGCTGGAACAATGGGCTCCAGCATAACAACGACCATGAGAATGGTGTAGGACTGGGCAATGTTTCATTCTGTTGTTTGTGGGGTCGCTATGAATCAGAACCAACTCGACTGCACCTAACAACGACAACAACACAGATGATGAAACATCCCTGGAGAGAAAGCCTGTGCTGCCGCCAGTTGCCTGGGTGTGCTAGCAATCGTTGTGGTTGTCAGCTGCCACGAGTTAGCCCCCAATTCATGGCAACCTCATGCACAACGGTACAAAACGCTGCCCAGCCCTGAGCCATCCCGGTAATTGTGGCTGATCAGACCATTGTGATTCACTGGGCTGTCACTGGCTGATTTTTGGAAGTAAATCACCAGGCCTTTCTTCCTAGTCTTAGTCTGGAAGCTCCACTGAAACCTGTTCAGCATCATAGCGACATGCAGACCTCCACTGACAGATGAGTGGTGGTTGTGCAAGAGGCGCATTGGCTGGGAATCAAACCCACAACCCCTGCGTGAAGATGAGAATTCTACCACTGAACCTCCACTGTCCCATGTTAGCAATCTGGGGTTCCCTTAATCCAATTCCATGAATTGGGAATCACTGGACACCCAATGGAGCCCTGGTGGTGCAGTGGTTAAGAGCTCAGCTGTTACCCAAAGGGACAGCAGTTCGAATCCACCAGGCGCTCCTTGAAAACCCTATGGGGCAGGTCTACTGTGTCCTGTAGGGTCACTGTGAGTCAGAATCAATTCAACGGTAACGAGTTTGGTTTGGTGTGGGCACCCAGATGATGTGGGGCTGGGCTATGAGGCTAGCACACACTTACCCCTATGGTGCAGTCCTTTGGGGTCCCAAATCAAAGTGCGTGTGGGATTACAAGCCCCTCCTGCCACTCACCCAGCAGCCCTGGACTCCACCAGGGCGTTCCAAATTTCCCCTCGTCCACCAGCCCTGCTAAGCTGGAGAACCACTGCTCATCATCCCAGCTTCCTCTTCCAGAACCAACAGACCCCCAGGGAGAAGCAGCCCCGGGTGCCAGCTCATCATTCCGAGTCCTGTCTCCTCTGAAACCTTGGGCCCACACGCTTCTCTACCTTGTTAGCTCCCGAATGTCTTCGAGTAGATTTTTTCTTTTTTTTTAAAGATTATTCCCAGGTTTTACAGCTGTACTCACAAAGGAGCCAGTCTGAATTTCCTGGTCCACCATTGCCGGAAGTGAATACTGGAGCGTCCATTTCAGGTGGGTGATATCAAGGTACATCTGAATGCTGGCAGAGGTGACCCAGCAGAGAGAAAATAGAGGATGCTGGAGAGGGCTGAGTCCTGGGTGCTGGGCTGGCCTCGAACAGGAGCCTTGGTGCTCCCTTTGTGGGCCGCTTGGCTCCTATTTGGACTGAGGGCAGTAATCCAAATGCAATCCGTTATTCTGGTCACTCCGCGGTGGCCAGGTGGTCTCTGCTTCCTGCAGAAAGAAAACGTGAGCATTTCTTTTTTAGGGGAAATAGTGTTAGTGTCATATAGGTTATGGGGCTGTGCTTCCTCATCAGGGAAGCTCCCATTAAGTCTCTGCAATGACTGAGAAGTTAGAGCAGGAAAGCAAGGTGTATCAGTTTCATAGGGCTGCTGTAACAGAGTATCACACAGTGGGCGGTGTATAACAACAGGCAGCTTTGGAGGCTGGGAGTCCAAACCAGGGTATCAGCCCTGTTGATTCCTTCTGAGGGAGAATCTGTTCCAGGCCTCTCCCAGCTTCTGGTAGCTCCAGGCGTTCCTTGACTTGCAGCTGCGACATCACATGGTTGTCTTCCCTCTGTGTCTCTCTGTATCTCTTCTCTTTTATAGGACACCAGTCATATAGGGTTAGGACCCACCCTACTCCAGTACCACCTCATTTAACCTGATAGCATCTTCAAAGACCCTGTCTCTAAACAGGATCGTGTTCACAGGTACAAGGGTTAGGACTTCAACAGATCATTTTAGGGGACACCGCTCAATCCATGACACAAGGATACAGTGAGAAGTAGTGTATACTCTGAACATCCAGGGTAGACACCAGCACGTATCAGTTCATCTCCCACTGCTGCATGGTCACCAAGTGACTAGGTCCTGCCTCCCTAATCCATCCTTTCCACAGCTAAGCCCTTCTTTTCTATATGGCAGAGCCGATGACGTCCCTCCCTTAATCCAGACCTGTGCATGGCTCCCCACTGTCCATACAGTCAAGCCCATGCCACTCAGCCAGCCAACCATGGCCTTGCAGGGTCTGGAGCCAGCCCACAGCTCCTTCTCACCTGCCATTACGCTCCTGCAACAGGTGGGGCCAAAATGGACCCTTCTTCCATGTCAGTGTAAGGGGACAGCTGGGAGAGAGAAGGTGGCCTTTTGGGGAGCCCAGTGTTCATTAAGGGAGGCAATTCTCTCTCCTCGTCCTGCAACAGAAGTGCTTCCACTCCCCAGAGAGGTTGTGTGTGTGTGTGAGCGTGTGTGTGTGTGAGCGTGTGTGTGTGTGTATTGTTAGTTGCCCCTTAGTCAGTGCTGACTCACGGTGACCTCATGGACAACAGAGTGAAACGCTGCCTGGTCCCGCAACATCCTCACAGTCGTTGCCATGTTTGAGCCCATTGTTGCAGCCGTTGTGTCAATCCATCTCAGTGGAGGTCTCCTCCTTTTCACTGACCCTCTACTTTACCAAACATGCTGCTATGTACGTGGGGGTGGGGGGGGGGTGGATTTCAAGATGACCACTCACAGTGGCTTGAAGGGCCTGCCAGAGGAGAAACTGGGCTTTCCTGCCTGGGTTGGGTGGTCTGCTCGGCTGGCCGACTGGCAGGCCTGCCCCCTAAGCTGAGGACAAGAGGTCAGCAGAATGGGAATGGGCGCTGAGGCGGGGGAATAGGAAACAGCCGTGCCCTCCCACCTCCGGGTCTGAAGAGAGCAGGCAAGCTTCCCGTGGGACAAGGAGGAACGTCTCACTGCTGAAGATGGCCAGGCATCAGGAGGGACGCCTGGGAGTGAGAGGCCTCAGAAGTAAGAGGCTATGGGGTTGACTGCTGTTGGCAAGTCCACCCCTGACCGACCAGGACTGTGTCCTGTCCTGCTCTTTCATGCCTGGGAATTGGGGCATGAGAAGACCCCCACAGGGCTCTCCAAAGAAGCCAGAAGCCTCCCAGGCGCCCCAAAAGAGCGCTGGCAGAGGGAACAGTGACATCCAGTCCTGCCCCCTTACCCATTTTCTGGTTCATTCTGCCCTAGCCCAGAAGCTGGTTGGGTAGTGGAGGAGGCGGGGTGCTGGAAAGTCAGACCACAGCCCCTTCCACTAGGCCAGGGAGCCAGCACTCAACTCTTGGGGCAGGAGAAAAAGCCTTGAACTGAATTTGAGATAGGAACTTTGAAAAGAACTGGGCTGGCCCTGAGCTTTGGAGTGACGATGCTGCTCTGGCCAAAGTGTGTCATGGGGTTGCTTCCTGGATGCAAAGTGGGTTCACCACCAGACAGCAGATACTGGAGGAATGAACCCCGTTCTGTGCACACACCCATGAGTCGAGGTGGCTCAACGAGCGCCTGCTGCTCCCTGAGCCCAGAGCATCGGTTCTCCGCACTCCCCCAGGCTAGAGCGGGTGCTCAGCCACTTCCTGCTGTTTTTCTGAGATCCTCATCCAGGAAGGGCTACTCTCCTGCTGCACCTCCTGAAGCCAGGAGGCAGAATGAGCAGCATACGAGAGGTGCCTGGCCTGGGGCGGTGGCCACTGATGGGGTGACCGTGCCTGCAGTGAGTGTCCTTGATGCCACTTGAGCACTCCATCTCTCCTTCCAGCCTCGCTCTTTCCCCTTTAAAGTTGGTGTCCACCTGGCCTCTCACTCTGCCCTCGGCCTTCTCTTCCCTGCCTTGGTCTTTGGACTTGTGTGACCAGCCCTCTCCACCCAGTTCCCTCTAAGAAGGTCCTGATCTGAAATCCCAGACCCTGGTCTGCCCTTCTTCCCAACAGGAAAAAAAAAAAAAGCAAACCAGTTGCCACGGAGTCAGCTCCCAACTCATGGCGACCCCCTGTGTGTCAGGGTAGAACTGTGCTCCACAGGGTTTTCAATGGCTGATTTTTCAGACATAAATTGCCAGGCCTTTCTTCCGAGGCACCTCTGGGTGGGCTCGAACCTCCAACCTTTCAGCAAGTAGTCACACACAAACTGTTTGCACCACCCAGGGACCTAAGAGCGACAAGTTACACATGTGCAGGTTCCCGCAAGTGCATTTTAAAACAGGAAAGCAAAATTTAACAGAGGGAACAGTTGACAGGACACTCCTTTATTAAAACCTAAGGACATCGTTATAAAAACTACTGTATAGAAAGACAAAAGCAGTGCGACAGCGGTCAGTGTAAAACACGTTCTTAGGATTATTGTTACATAATATCATTATTCTTATTAGGAATATTATTGGTTTTTGGTTTTCCCGGTCGTCAGCTCTCAGCGAGATCCCGTGCCCGACCCCTTGAAGTCAGGTTACAGCAGAGGGGACGGTTTCTGCTTCCTCCCCTGAAGCTGGCACACCCTCGTTGGCTGGCCCCACCAGGACACAGCCACTTTGGGGGGGTCCTGCCTTGTTAAGGCGATGGAGCCTCTCACCCTTGGAGTCCCCCTAAGTTATTGCACACCTCCAGACTCTGATTGATAGGTTATTTGACCGTGACAGGCCTCACCAGCTCTGTACACAGGAGGAGGGCTCAGGAGGAAACTGCTGTGCGAAAGACGGAGGTGATGTTCTACAGGAGGCTCTCTGGCCACTGGCTGGGGCCCCCGTTTGACGGCAGGTGGCTGCGTCATCTGCACCTGTCACTAGCGTGCACGGGGAAGCCACCCGAGTGTGTGCTGACTGCAGTCGGTCCTGCACATGTTAGAGGGTGGCTCAGGACAGCTCACGAGGGCACCACGTTGCACAGCTCAGGGGCACTGCTCACAGCGCAGTCTGGAGACGACATCCCTGGAGCCTGTGACCATCAGTATGACAGCATTGTGAACAGAGCCCCCGGAGCTGGGCACTGAGGCTGCCTCGAATTTTAGTCTGGTAAGGGCGATTGGGCCAGGGCTTTGACGTGTACATGGGAGTTTAAGGTACAGAGTGACTAATGGTCAAAGTGACATATTCACCAAGCATCTATCTAGCACCGACTGTGTGCCAGGGTCTTGACTAGAAACCAGGGGCTCCAATGCCAGCTCCAAGGTCACTTTCATGGACAGAGTAGTTAAGTATTCCTTATTCCATTTGTGGGTCTGATCCTTACTGTGAGGTACAGCTGAGTCACAAGCGACCCTCCACCTACATGAACCCATCACATTTCCTTACATCTCTGTCCGTAGCTCAGAAGCAGTCATCCCACACGCAGCCAGGGGCACCAGTCAGGTGCTCAGTCATATTTGTTGAGCAGATGAATGAATGAGTGAGTGAATGGATGAATGAATGGAAGCATGAATCTTTCAGGATTGACCTCTTCTATCTCCCCTGCCCACCCTCTTTCAACATTTGAATTCTTCAGGCCAAGATTGTAAGCGTTCACTTAACTACCATCACGTGACGTGTCTGCTCAGAGGGTCCGGGGTCCGGCTGTGGCATCACAGGTATGCCACGTTTGTTTTCCGGAAGGGCAGAGTGCATGACCCCAGTCCAGTGGCGTGTACCTGGTCTGCGGAAGTAGGGGCAAGGCCGCCGCCCACTCACAGGGGTGTGTGGCTGCCCCTTGGACCAGGTGGACACTGCCAGTTGCTTGTCAGGTGAGCAGTCCGATCAAGGCCCCCAAGCCTGTCTCTACTCTTTGAACCCCAGATTCTACAGCCACCATAAGGGGGGCCCACAGATACCTCCAGTGATGGTGTGATGGTCCCATTAGGGGGCCCCACGGACACCGCCCTGCGATGGCCTGATGGCCCCTCGACATCTACTTAGAAGTGCCCAAGCCGCCCACCCTGGTCCTCCATGTCACCCTGTATCATTGGGCCCAAGCCGCCCACCCTGGTCCTCCATGTCACCCTGTATCATTGGGTGCTCCGCACTTTCACCGGTGAAGGCCGCCTGGGTCCTGGCCCTTCCTGTCAGCAGAGACCGGTTGGCCGTGGTGGGTAATTCAAATAAACACATTTTTTAAAAAAGGGTCTGTGGCTCTGGGAAACTTGTCTTCTTTTATGTCACAACCTCCAGTAGAAGTGTGAACGGGGGAGGGAAGCGAGCCGGGGGAATGGGTCAGGGAGAGGGGGCTGGGGGCCAGGCCGCAGACCCAGCCCTGAGGGAACAGGGGGCCCGGGGGTGTGTACGGGGAGCCAGGAGGCAGCCATACCCACAGCTCCTTCTGTTTGAAATGACCTGAAGACATTTTCTTGCTTTGGAGGGGAGCTGGGCTACTTTGAGCCCCACGTTTCCCCCACACGCCCCAAGCCCTCCCTCCCAGCCCCGGAACTGAGTTTGCCTGAAGGGTTTCTCTGGTGCCGAGGGGAAATGCTACCCACGCCAGCAGTGCCAGCTGTCTACTGCTGTCGTTCTGAAGCATCAGACAGCCAGAGGGACCAGGGCTACCCGCGGGGCTCACGTGTGTGTGCATGTACGGACGCGTGTGTGTGCATGTGTGCGAGTTTTCAGTTAAGGCCTGTTTGAAGTTGGTAATGGTCGGCGTCACATGTTAGCCTGGCAGTCAGAAGCTTCCGGCGTGTCAGAAGGAGGCAGTTGTGCCTGTGGGTGGGTGACTGCAGAGGTCAGCTGGGGGGACCAGCGCAACCAGTGGAACTGCCAGGTACTGGTTCTGAACAGAGACTCAGACACACCCAACGGCGAGCTTGTACACAGACAGGAAGGAAAGCACAAAACTGCTCATGGGTAGCAGTTCCCCGCAGGGAAAACGTCCGTAAAATACAGGGAGTCAGCTACACAGACCGGCACCGGGCACAAGTATCTCAGTGGACAACCTGTCCCCATCCTCTCTCTCTTCCCCACTTTTTTTTTTTTTTTTACAAATTACAAGTCGCTAGCCAAAAGCTCACAGTAAAAAGTAAAAGTAGGCAGCTTGAAAAATTAGGTTTGGGAGTCACTAAGAAAGTCTCTGCTTGAATGTGTCACTACCTCGCGTCTAATCGGCAGGGACACTTCACTTATTGGCCACAAGAGGATGGGGAAGGGTTTTTGTCTAGGGCCTGAAGGACTTTGAGGAGCCCCTCCACCAAGTGGACTTCCTCATGCACATGCCGTCTACACAGGGCACGCCACCCAGGTGCACACCGTTCTTACCCTCTGGCAACTCTGTAAGATAGCCAGTGTTGTACCCTCTGCCCAGGTGAGAGAGCTAGACTCAGAGTGGGCAAACGATCAGCCCGAGGTCACCCAGCTGGGAGCGGCAGTACTGCAGACCCATGCTTGGGCCTCCGGACTCTGAGTCTGTCTGCTCCCCAGGCTGCTGCTAGGGCTGGGTCAGTCTGTGATCTTCCCCTGTCTGGCTGCCCAAGAGCCACCCTGCCCAGCCCTGGGGGCCATTGAGGAGAGAGGCTCCAAAACTCAAAACCAAACCTGTTGCTGTCAAGTCGATTCCAACTCATAGTGACCCTGCAGGACAGAGCAGAACTGCCCCACAGAGTTTCCAAGGACCAGTTGGTGGATTCAAACTGCTGACCTTTTGGAGAATAACCGTAGCTCTCAACCACTGTGCCACCAGGGATCCAGAGAGGCTCCAGGCAGCAGTTATTCCTGAAAAGACCTTTGGTGGAGCCAGGAGGAGCTCCTGCCAGGGTGCAAATCTCAAGAATGCAAGTCTGGAGAGTCCTGCCCTGCTGGGCTCTGTGGCAGTGCCACTGACTTGGCACTCAGGGGAAGGAGGCAAGACCACCAGCCTTCTCGGCAGAGGAAGTGTCTTAGTGTGAGCAGCTACGGAGGTATCCCAGGACCACAGGACAGCACAGATGGGAGGTTTTTAAGGGTGAGCCGGCCTGACTCCTTCCCCTTACAGACGGGGAAAATGAGGGCAGAGAGGACACAGGACTCATCTAAGTCACACTGCTCTTAGCAGCAGAAATGATGCTGGAATTTGAGTCTTGTGAGCTCCTTGGCCCAGGATTAGGTGCTTTCTGACTCCTGAGGCTCTGCAGATGGGATGCAGGTGTGGGCTGATCCAGCTGCATACCTTCACGGCAACTGCTGCTCTGCAAGGACAAGGCCCAGGGGCACGTCCTGGGTGACTCAGAATCAGGGAAAAAGAAACCATATCTGCTTTTAATCAAGAACCTTAGCGACGGTTCTCCCACTTTGCCTCTGCCAAGCTGTACCCCTGGGGATTGGCAGCACTAGATGGAGGAGATGGGTCTGGGCCTTCCACAGCCTGCCCGTGTGATCTTGTGCAAGCCATGTGACCCACCCGAGTCTCAGTTTCCTAGTCCATGAAATGGGAAAAGTCCCTTCTTTAACGGCTATTGTGAGAATGAAGAGTCAGGGTGTGTGGAAAATGCTTCATGCCCTGGAAAGTTCTTTCCGTTTTATCAAAGGGCATAAAGTTTGATGCTATGTGTCTCACAGTGAACCCCAGAACCTGGGCTCTCTATCCTCACCTCTTTCCACACTTGCTCTGAGTCCCAGCCACCCTGGCTTTCTTTGGGTTCCTTGAAACCACCAAGCCTGTTGCTGCCTCAGGGCCTTTGCACTGGCTGCCCCCTCTGCCTGGAATACTCTTCCTTCTGTATTTAAAGCTCACGGTTAGCTCTTTCTTATCATTCAGACTGGGCATAAGTATTACCTCTTCAGAAAGGCCTTCTCAGACCACCCAAGCTTCCCAAAGCCCCCACTAATACCTCACTTTGGCTGAATTCTTGTGGCGCACTCCCCACTGTGGACATCTTCCTCGTTCACTGTTTATTTCCTCACTGTCCTCTTCCCCAGCTAGCAGGCCAGCACCACATGCACGGACCTCGCTCACGCTCCTGTCCCGTGAACAGATGGTGTGTGTGCGAGAATGCTGGCTCTGGTTAAATGACAATACAGGGTCAGGAGGCGACACGTTTATTGAACAGGGCCAGTGAGCTAACAGCTGGGGAGGCTCGGGGGTCACGTGACACTGGTAGGATGAATATGTCTACACCAGCAGCATGGCCTCTGGGGATTTGTGTGGTGGGTTCCCGGGTGAGGCCCTTCCCTGTGTGGGCCGGGGCGGGCCGGCGGATGGATGGACGGGCCGTGGCCGAGCTGAGCTCTGTGGACAGAGGTTCCGGGCATCCAAGTGTGCTTGGGAGTCCCACCTGAAGTGGGAGGATTGCTTCCTGCCCCCAGGGATTTCCATCATTCTCATCACTCTGTCCGGCCGTGCTCTATGTGTCTGTCCCTCCCATTAGATGGGAGGCTCCCAGGGATAGGGGTCAGGCCTGGCACACAGTAGGAGTTTAACCAGAGTGTGTTGAGTGAATGAGGGTCCCAGGTAGTTGATGATGGATAATGCCAGGTGGCATCCTGCCCACTGAAAAGTCATCGGGGAGATACTGAAGGGAATTGTGCTGGGAGATCCTGGATTTTTTTTATGTACCTGCAGTCTCCCCATCTAGTGGCCCTGGGCACCCTTTCCCTGCTCTGAGCTGTTTCTGCAAGGGTCATCCATACCCACCCCACAAGGTGTCATGCGGTGAGAGTGAACGCGGGTGCACATGAAGATGCCTAACCTGGTGCCTGCCCCACGGTCGTGCCCAAGCTGCAACCCCTGTTATTACTATTGTTACGGGAAGGAATCTGTAAGAATGAGCCCTGACTGGCATTTTCAAATCCCTAGTGGCCTCTGAGACACAGTGAAGACAAACCATCTTCCCTGGCCCAGGAGGTCACTGAAGCTTGTGCACAGTGGGACCGTGCCCTGTGCATGCAGCCCCCGGGAGCTGGGAAGAATTCTCAGCCACAGGGTGACCCGCACCCCTCAGAGAACTTTGGAGGGAGAACCCCAATAAAAACCACCCAAGCAACCCAACAACAAGGACACCCCAAATCACACACACATACACACACACACGCACGCCCACACTCACAGTCAATATTCTGATGTGGATAGGCCCCAGGGGCCACTGCTGGAGGGAAAGGAGGCGAGGGGAGTGTCGTATTTGAGCCACAGGTATGACTTACAGGTCTCATCCTGCTGGCTTTAATCGGCCAGAGCAGCTTTGTGTTGGTCAGCCTGAGTCCACCACAGCATCACCTCTCAGCAGCCACCAGCCCAAAATGGGACTATTGCTTGCGGACGGGTGGCCCAGAGCCCCTTCCCCTGCACCCCCGGCCCCGCCCCTGAGTGTGCTCCTAATCTTAGAAGTCTGTGGAAGGGGGTTTGGGGCACCGGCAGCATTTCCTCCTCTGCCACCACCACCGCCGTCTTGGCTCGCTCTGCGTCTCGGTTAGGAGTCGTTCTTGGAAGCTGAGCCGGGCGCTCTGGATCTCACCTCCTCCATCCTGAGGCACGGCAAAAAGGTTTTCTGGAAGAAGCAGAAGGAAATGAAATATCACATGGTGTCTCCTCTACAGGGACTCACTGGGGACGTTGTTCTCAGGCCTCAGTAATAGGAGGAGATGGGTTTTCTCTGAGCAAGTGGCTCGTCTTTGCCCCCAGACATTGTGAAACTTGTAACTCTAAGGCTGGAATCAAGGCAGGAAAGCCTGTTCTCACTATGGTTCACTATAGTCCTAGTGTACCTGACATATGCAATAAGACAAGAAAAAATGCATCAAGTGTCAGGATTAGAACGGAAGAGCCAAAATGATAATTATTTGCAGATATTTTACAGAGAAAATCCAACAGAATCAGCAGGCTAATTATTAGAATGAATAAGAGAGTTCAGATACAAAGATACAAAATTTTCAATCTGTAAGCTATTTGATCATCTTGCAAAAATTGCCATTGTTCATCTGCACTGCTGATCATCTTGGTGATTATACGTCTTGGTTTGGGAGAGTCTCAGTTAACACCTGTTCTGGCATATTTCTTAACACACCTGTTCTGGCATATTTCTTAACAGTGTCCCCTGCCCCATCAAAGCGTCTTGATTTGGATAATAAATTAAACTCTATAACAAAGTGGAAGCCATTATAAACAGATACAGATATCTACGAATCATAATAGTAATAAAGACTATTATGCATCTTTGTGACGGTTAAGATTGCGTGTCCACTTGGCTGGGCCGTGATTCTCAGTGTTTATATGTGATCACTCCCATGACTGACTCTGCTCTGAGTAGCCAATCAGTTGAAGGGGAGTTTCCTTGGGGTGTGGCCTGCATCTGAATATAAGCGGACGTTCTGGCTTTTTTGCTCTCTCTGGATCCTGCGGCTGCCTCCTGTTCATCTGACCTACAGTTCCTGGGACTTGAGCTATCAGCTTACCTGATAGCTTGACAGCCCCTGCAGCTCCTTGAATCAGGAGAAGCCTTGTGGTCTTGCCTGCCAATCTTGGGATTTGTTGATATTCATAGCCTGTGAGCAAAAGCTCTGCTTTCTGACCTGCTGATCTTGGGTTCACCAGCTCCTGCAGCTACCTGAATCAGGAGAAGCCTCTGTCCTAATCCATGGACTTGGGACATTCCAGCCTCTACAATTGTGTGAGCTGTTTCTTTGATATAAATTTGTCTTCACATGTATTTATACACTTTACTGGTTTTGCTTCTCTAGAGAACCCAGCCTAAGACAATCTTGAAATGACACCCCTGGTTAGGACAATATCACACAAGCCGTGGAAATGAAATCAGGGGATCCTCGTACAAGGTCAGGCTAAGAGACCAACAGAGGAGAGCCCAGGGTGTAAAACAGACCCATGGAGCACGTGCAGCTATGACTGGCAGAGCTGAGTTGCCTTTGCCCTTACTCTTCTTAAAATTGCCTCCAAAGAATGAGGGCAATGAGGGACAGAAGTTTACCAATTCCATCTGTGGCAGGCACTGTGAATCCCTCTCCTACATTCGTTTACAGTGATAATGTGCTCAGTCACAAACACTCACCTTCCCAGGCTCCCTTGCAGGCAGGGGAGGCCATGTGACCCAGTCTGGCCAATGCCAGTCCACGGAAGCAGAAATCTATTAGAAAGAGGACATGAAGTCCAGAGGAGAATCAGCCATTTTCCAACCATGAAAATGAAGGACTCTCACTAACACAGGTGGAGTGGAAAGCACGGAGAAACCTGGGTTCTGGTGGCAGAACTTTTTATCGGCAAGAAAAATAGACCCCATTTGGTTACGCCACTGTGGCTGCATTTCTGCTACTTACATCTGATTACAGCTCTTCACGGATAAACCATCTTTAACCAAGCTAGGAAGCTACTGAAGCCCCATACCCAAAAAGAAGAAAAGGCTTCCCAAGGCTGTGCATGTTAGCCAGGGTATGGGAAGAAGTTGATGGAGGGTCTCCAATACAACCCCAAAGCCTGCTTCTCCCAAATGAGTGGTACCCCAAGGGGGGAGGCAGCCCTCTCCTACTTGCACCAGTTGGGGTGTGTGGGAGAGTCCATGAACGGCCTCCTCAGCCTCTCAGAGCAAAGTCAGATCCAGGTAACCTCCCGCCACCTGCTTTATTTTTCTGCAGAGCATGGAACTCGATCTAGCATACCACATATTTTGCTTATTTATCTGGTTTATGTTTGTCTCCCCCCAACTAGAAAAGGCCAAGGAGTTTGTGCACCTTGTTCATTGCTGCATCCCCAGAGCCTAGGACATTACCTGGCACGCAGTAAGTGCTTCATCAATATTTGTTGGATGAATTTAAAACCAAAATGAACCATCTTTCAAGTATAAAGTCAATAGAAAAGCTCTTTGAACATATTCTTTGAATTATAGTTGCCATGATCCCTTTTAAAATGAATTACTAGAGGACACACTCAGGCTAACCAGAAGATAAGTGGAATAATGCTGGCAAGAGCACTGGAAATGAACACAGAATCTATTTCACTACAGGACTAAGTCTAAAACAAATCTAAGGATTGTGACTATTACAGAAAAGAATGAAACAGAAAACACAGGACCCATGTAAGTGATAATCGGCAGGAAGGAAAGAGGTGAGAAGCGGGAAGTAATGTAAGGAAACTGACATCTTAGTCATTTATACCTGGGTCTAAAGAATCATTTGGAGGTTGAAGTGAAATTGGAGGTACGAAGGTAAATAGGAAAAAAAAAAAAAAGGAATATAATCAACCAAAACTTTGGTGGAAGGGACAGATGGAAAGGGAACATAGAAATATCCTAATTTGGACATTCGTAGTAGGGAGAAAATAAACACTGCCTAAAGAAATGGAAGATTAAGAGTGCTCTATCATATTATGGATATGAAGATGACTACTGGATCAAAATTACAAGTTTTCCAAATTATCAAAAGATGTATAAACAAAATATAAAACAAAGACAACCCAGAGCCTATGGCGAGAGTTGACAACCTCCACAAAAGCTATAAAAGCAGAAAGTGTATCATAAGCTACGATGACAGAACTAAGTCCGAGTGGATCCACCGTGTCAGGCAACATAAATGAGCCATAAGCACTTGCTGGAAGAAAAGAAAAAAAGACTCTCAGACTGGTTTAATACAAAGGGATTGGCAGAAATAAAATAAACAAGCACAAACCAAAAGAAACCAGGGATCTTGAACTGAGTATCAGACAAAGCTAAAGTCAGGGCACAAGAAATATTAAATGAGAAAAAGAAGAGCACTGTGGAAGCAACAAAAAAGAGAGGAAACTTGAAGACCTAAAAGTAATGAATGCTTAAAAAAAAACTTTTTTACACACCATATAACATAGCATTGACATTTATAGAGCAAGAACTGGAGAAAATTTGGGAAGAAAAAGACAGGGTATGCTAGTGTTAAAACCCGTTGCTGTCGGGTCAATTCCAACTCATAGTGACCCTATAGGACAGAGTAGAGCTGCCCCAGAGGGTTTCCAAGGAGTGAATGGTGAATTTGAACTGTTGACCTCTTGGTTAGCAGCCGAGCTTTTAACCACTAAGCCACCAGGGGTCCATGCTAATATTACCCAGAAAAAATATTAGTATACTTTAATTCACCTCTCCAGCCGTTACGGATGAAGTAAACAAAAGTATAAGGAAGGCTATAAGGAGAGCCAAATAATCTAATTAATAGAATAGGGGTGTGTGTGTGTCTGTGTAAAACAGAACGTACCTTCTGTTCAAGTGTTCTTTAAAATGCATAAAGACTATTAAGCCACAAAGAAAATAAATTCCAAAAAGTAGAAATAGAACAGATGACATTCTCTGATCACAATATTAAATTTAACGAACGTTGAATTAAATTAAAAAAAATATTAACAGTTAAAAGAAAAAACAAAGCAAACTGCCACCAGGAATTAAAAAACAAAAAACTCTTTAAAATAACTCTAGAATCAAAGAAGGAGTCAAAAAACAAAATTGCAGAAGATCTAGATAATAGTGAAAATAAAAACGTTACATGGTAGAACCTGTGGGATATAGCCAAGACAATGCTCCGAAGAAAATCCATAACCTTAAATACCGATCTTAATAAACAAGAAAACACAAATTAACCATCCAATTAAGAAAAGTTAGGAAAGAAAGACAATAAACTTCAAGAAAGCAATTGACAAATTAAATGGAGTTTAAAACAGCAAAATAAAAGAACTAATAAATAAATTCACTTTCTGGTTCTTTGGGGAAAAAAATAAATGTTAACTATTGGCAAATCTAATAAACAAAAGGGAGGAAAGTATAAATGTACACGTAAGAAATATAAAGGTGAAGTGACTGCTTGGAAAAATCACCAGTACTTTTGCTCTTTAATTCCACTGCTCCCACCAGCCTTTAACCCCTTCAAACAGGCTTTTGCTCCAACCACTCCACAGAATTTCCCCTTGTCAAGGTCACCAGAGACCTCCATGTTGCCAAGTCCAATGGCCAATACTCGGTCCTCCTTTGTCTTGTCTTCTCAGCAGCATGGGCACAGGTGATCATTCCTCCTGCTCTTGCTTCCTGGATACCCCAGCCTCTTCTCCTGGCTCCCCTCCTACTTTTCTGGCTGCACGTGCTCAGGGTCCTCTGCTAGGCTCTCCCCGTTTCCTGACTCCTCTCAATCTCTTCTCACTCCTGAGGCTATCATCTCGTCCCAAGGATTTGAACACAATCTCTATGTTGATGGCTCTCCAGCCTCAAACTCGCACCTGAACTCTAAGCTCATATATCCAAATTGTCTACCTGACATCAAAACATGTAGTGGACACCTCAAATTTAATATGCCCCAGGTTAAAATCCCAGTCTTCCTCTCCAAACCATCTTTTCCCACTATTTTTCCGATGTCTCCAGCTGCAACTCCATCCTTCTGGTTGCTCATATCTGAATCCCAGAGTCATCTTTGGCCTCTCTCTTTGTCTCATACCCCACACCCAATCCATTAGCAAATCCCATGGGCTCTTCCTTCAGAATTGGCCATAAACCTTGCAATTCCTATCATGGTCCAAGCCAGAAGGATTCTTGCAGTGGCCTCCTCACCGCTCAAATCCTTTGTCTACGCTCAACACAGCAGCCAGAGGGAGCCGGTGAAAATCCAAGTCAGGTTATGTCTGTCCTCTTCTAAAAAGCCTCAGTGGCCCCCAGCTCACTCAGAGTAGAAGCCAAAGTACCCCCCATTGCCCCACTACCTCTCTGATCTTATCTTTTATTCTCCCTTTTGCTTACTCCTCTCCAGTCTCCCTGGGCACAATCCTACCGCAGGACTTTTGCACTTCCTCCCTCTGCCTCAAGCTTCTTCTCCTGGATAAAAGCAGGGCTTATCCCCTCATCTCCTTTAAAGCACCTTTTTAGTGAGACCCTCCCTGACCACTCTATTAAAATCACACTCCATCTCAGACTTTCTCCCCACTTTCACGTTATTTTTTTCCATTTATCAGTGAGGATGGCAAGACTTCGTGCTGGAACCTTGATGGCACAGTGGTTAAGAGACGTTCCTTGGAAATTCTATGGGGGCAGTTCTACTCTGCCCTATAGGGTTGCTATGAGTCGCAATAGACTCCACAGCTATGGGTTTTATAACTGTGGTTATAATCCCATTAAGGAATGGGGTTTTCTTTGTTATGTTAATGAGGCAAGATTAGAATAGATATCTTAAATCAATCTTTTTTGAGAAAGAAAAAGAGCAAATTAAGCAAAAAAGCATAGACTGGGGAAGAGAGATGCCAGGCTACATGAAAATTGCTGAGGGACAGAAGCTGAAAAGAGACAAGGACCTTCCCCCAGAGCCGACAGAGAAAGAAAGCCTTCCCCTACAGGTGGCACCCTAAATTCAGACTTCAAGCCTCCTAACTGTGAGAAAATAAATTTGTTTGTTAAAGCCACTCATTTGTGGTTTTTCTGTTATAGCAGTGCTAGATAACAAAGACACTGTCCAAGAACAAATCTAAAATGAGAGAAATGCAAATTAAAGCTGCAAGGACAAAGGATTCCAGAGCATAGACAAAGGAAAGCTTTGGCACTCTTTCACACCTTACATTCACAAGGATCAAAAAGCTTGACAGCACAATGTGTTTGCTGGTTGGTGGGGGAAAGCCCTCTCCTTTACTGCTGGTGGGAGAGACATGGGTGTAACTTTTATGGAAGGTAATTTGACATTATCCCATGTTACGGATTAAATTGTGTCCCCCCAAAATATGTGTTGTAAATTCTAACCACTATGCCTGTGGTTATAATTCCATTTGGGAATGAGTTGTCTTTGTTATGCTAATGAGAGAGGATTCATGTAGGGTGTGTCTTGAGTCAATCTCTTGAGATATAAAAGAGATTAAAACAAGCAAGTGAGGAAGCAGGGACGGGGGCAGAGAAATGCCAAGTCACATGATGATCACCCAGGAGCAGAAGCTCAAAGAGACAAGGACCTTCCTCCAGAGCTGATGGAGAGAGAAAGGCTTCCCTGAGAGCTGGCACCTTGAGTCCAGACTTCCGCGTCCTAAACTGTGAGAAGATAAACTTCTGTATGTGAAAGCCACCCACTTGTGGTATTTCTGTTATAGCAGCACTAAATGACTGAGACAGAATTCGGTAGTGAGAGTGGCGTGCTGCTCTAACAGTCGCCCACGATGTGGAAGCGGCTCTGGAATTGGATAATGAGTGGAGGCTGGAAGAGTTTTGAGGTGTCTAATAGCAAAAGCCTAGATTGCACTGAAGAGACTGCTGGTAGAATTATGGACATCAAAGGCAATGCTATTGAGGGCTTGGAAGGGAGTGAGGAGAGCCATAGAGAAAGTCTCTATTGTTGCTAGAATGTTGTTGGAAATGTGGGCATTAAATGTGTTTCTGGTGAGACTTTAAAAGAAAATGACAAACATGCGATTGGACAACAGAGGAAGGGTGATGCTTTTTATGTAATGGCAAAGAACTTGTCTGAATTATGTTCAAATGTTTGGTGGAAGGTAGAACTTGTAAGTGATAAACTTGGATATTTGGCTGAGGAGGTTTCTAAGCAAGATCTTAAAGGGGCCACATGGCTTCTCCTTGCCACTCACAGTAAAATGCAAGAAGAAAGAGGTGGACTTAAAAATGAACTGTGCAAACTAAGGACACATGTCCTAGAATGTTCACCAAAGACATGGCTACACAGTCTTTTGTTACAGAGATTAAGCCTAAGACTGATGGACCTAAACAACTACCACAGAAGAAAATCCACCAGCTTAGACAGATAAAGAACGAAAGCCAAGCTGTCTGCCTCTTGGAATTCTACAGGCAGGAAACAGGCCAAAGAAGCTACATCTGTTGCCCTCCAAAAAACAAAAGGACCATCCCTGGAGAGATCCAGAGATTAGCAAAACTGTTGGAAGGAGCACAGGAAGCAGGACAGTCTTGGTTTCAAAGGGTGGGGCCACAGTTTCCTGAACCTCAAAGGGTGGGGCCACAGTTTCCTGAATCTCAAAGGGTGAGGCTACAGCCTCCTGAGTTTCAGAGTTGAATTTTGCTAACTCTGTTCTGGTGTGTGGGGTTCCTGTTACAATGTGCCAGGGGGATGGGGTTGCTGCCCAAAGCTGAGGCGGTAGAGTTGCCATGCCCAAAAGGCAGAAGAACAGAGCCTGCCAGGGCCAAGGGGTGGGGTCGCCGCTCAGATGGACTAGAATAAAGGTGCTGCCTAAAGCCGAGGGAGCAGGGTTGCTATCCCAGAGGGCCTGGAAGGTGCTGCTGAAGCCCAGGGCTAATGGACCTACACCCAGCAAGCCCCTTAGCAACTGTCCTACAGCTCTACTCACAAGGGTATGATATATGCACATGGTCATTCATTGCAGCAATGTGGGTAATGGAAGGTTAGAACCAATGAAATGTCCATCGGGAGAGCACTGTTTAAAAACAATGGCTCAGAGTGACATCTGTGAAAATGGCAGAGTAAGCAGCTCCAAGGGCCCATCCCTCCACAGAAGCAAAAATGGTCAGAATCAATTTTGTCAGAACCCTAGAAAAGAGTCCAAGGTTTACAGCAACCAAGCAAATGAAGAATTGAGAAAAAGGCAACTTAAAAATGGTAGGAAAGCTTTGTGGCATTTTTATTTGTCCTTACCACACCCCCCTTATTGGTTCAATGGTGGTCTTGAAAAGGGCATCCCTGGTTTCAGAGGGAGCAGAGCAGACCTTAATCACAAAGAATTGCACTTGTCTGTTCTAAGCCGTTTGGTGGCTGCCTGCAGGACTGACACAGGGTGCTTGTCTCTATTTCATCTATCTCAGGGCTCACTCTAGGTGGGAAAATGGTGGGCACTCCTCCATAATATTGTGAGGCAAACGAACAACCCACAGTCACGTCGGGCAAAATTATGGCTGAGGCATAGAATAGAATGCCGAAAGCCTGGGAGCAAAGACTGGGGGAATAGTTTCTTTGGGATTAGAGGTTTCAAAAGTGCCTATGTACACTGAAGAATTTGGAAAGCCACATGCATGCACAGGGCACGAAGTATGCTCAGGAAAGTTCTGAGAAGACCCTAAGCTTGCACCTTAAGCTGATCTCTAGGCTCAGTGCAAGCAGGAAGTGAGGGCTAAGGCAGAGTAATAAACAGCCTGGCTAAATGTTGAAGCAGTGCCAACACAGAGCTAATCCACAAAGACTGAAAAAGGTTTTCCTCTCCTCTCCTCATCTCTCCCCTCCCTTTTCTTCTCCTTCCTCCCCCTCTTTCCTTCCCCTCCCCTCCCCCCTCTCCTTTCATCTCCTCTTCTTCCTTCCCTTCCTCTTGTCTCCTTCTCTTTTATTTTTGCTCCTGGTGTTCAAGGAAATCTCTGGAAAACACTAGCTGAACACAAGCTAAAGAACATAGATTTCAGAGACCATACACGACAAAGAACACAGACTTACAAAACTCGTTAAAAAAAGTCACTAAACAAACAAGCAGCTACATCTTAGAGGAAGCAACAAAAAATAAACCCTGAGGTAGAGGAAGAGTCTGATTTCCAGAGTTACCACATTATAAAAATAATACTCACGATATTCAGTTTTCAAAGGAAATTCAAAGAAACAAGCAAGTATGACCCATTCACAGAAGAAATTAACAGAAACTGTCCCTGAGGAAGGACAGGGGAGGTGACTTAAGGTTCTGCCTAAGGTGACTTAAGGTGGCTGGGCCACAGTGTCAGAAGTTCAGCTTAGGTGGTGGAGAACCTGTCTCCAATCACTGTGCTATACAGTCACGTTAGTGGGGAAAGAGAAAGGGAAAAACGAACATGGATTAATTCTTTGTCTAGGGTTGGGTGATGATCAGAACCTGGCCTTGGAGACCCCCCAGTTTGGAGGGCAGACAGTGGCATCAGGTGGGTAAGTATCAGGACAGGGGGAGCCCAGGGGCTGAGGGAAGAGGGACAGAAAGTCAGAGGAAGCTTCTGGAAAAAGTCCAAGCAGTTGTCCAGCCTTTGCTTGGCCTCCCCTCAATAAGAGAGCTCACTAACTCACGGCTCATTCCTCTTCAAGCAGTTCAGTTAGGTGGAAAGCTGGTATAATGACGGGCTAAATCAGTCCCACCCCCTGTAGTTCACAGCCTGTCCTCCTGACCCTGGTGGCCCTTCTGGCATGTGGCAGCAGCAACCTGTGTCTCATTCATCTTTGCTCTTCTAGACTGAAGTGGAAAACATGTTCCTCACTCTCAGGGTTGAGGCAGTATCTCCTCAGCCAAGGACTCTATGTGGCTGTCCCTGATTCAGGACCCCCATTCAGGCCAGCCCCCACCTCTCCCCAGAGTGACTTCTCTGGAGGGCAAAGACTGCTTGAGTCACCCTGATGGAGGAAGCTCTGTTTGGGGATGATAAACACAGAATTCAGGTTGGTGGCCCCCTTCCAAGGAACGGGTATGCCAAGGGCCTCTATGGTATTGATATCACTCTATTTCTTACGCTGACCACTGGAGACATAGGAGTTTGTGCCATTATTTTTTAATACCTTACATATACATGTCATGTATATTCTTTTGTGCATATGAAATGTTTCCCTGGGGTATGGTCTGTACCACCTTTTATCCCTCAAGAGATAAAAGGAAAGGGAAGCAAGCAGAGAATGGGGACCTCATACTGATACCAATTGCCAATCTGACACAAAGGGTCCTCGTCTTTTCCCGAGTAAGAATACACGCGAAAGGTAAACTTTACCTTCAGTAAGCTTTATTTTGCTTGAGTCAAGCAAACGGAGTGAGTGGAAGATTAAGCCTCTCCAAAAGACTGACTTGAAAAGGAAAGCAAGGCTAGGGCTTCTATGGGTTCGGTGGAGACAACAGAGTATTATAGTGGGCTTCTTTCAAGGGGCGGGTACTTCTCAGAATGGCAGTGCATGTTAATTAGTTGCCCTCGCATCTAGGATCCAAGATGGAACCCACTGATACTCAAGATGGAGTCTTCTCGGCAGCCCTTGGCATCGCTTATTATGGGATATAGCGCAAGCGCACTGATTTTTGGCACTACATCACCATCTTCGGAGGGCTACGGAAGGTTAAACAGCAGTCACATTTTGTTCTTCTGCGCAAGCAGGAGCCTATAAGGGGGAAAGAACTAGAAAAACACTAGAAGCAGATAGAAATTCACGGGTTGTTACAACCTAATCTCGTGTTAACAGGGTGTGGTTCCTGTTTACCCACCTTCTAGATGGTAATCTTTTAACAGCTCTTTTGTTCCGCCAGCACAGTTAACCCTATCTATCTCAATACCACCAAGAAAGCAGCACCAGGAGCGCAGCGTGTCCTTTGGACCTGGGGTCCCTGCACCTGAGAAGCTCCTCAACCATGGCAACATTGAGGACAAGGACCTTCCTCCAGAGCCGACAGAGAGAAAGCCTTCCCCTGGAGCTGATGCCCTGAATTTGGACTTTTAGCCTACTTTACTGTGAGAAAATAAACTTGTGGTACTTCTGTTATAGCAGCACTAGATGACTAAGACCCTGGGCATCCCTTCTGTCAGCCGTCTGGCTTCCACAGGCCTGTGTAACAGCAGTCAGTATCATGCGGTGTTGTAGACCAGCTGTTAGCAGTAAAACCGTCATAGGCCTTGGAGTCAGACAGGCCTGGGTTCAGATCCCAGCTGTGCCCTTCACAAGCTGTGGGACCTTGGGCAAGTCACTTAACCTCTCTGGGCCTCAGGCACCCACCTGACACCACCTCGGGTATGTAGGACTATCCTCACTGCTGGCCAGTGGGGACTCTCACTGCTATGGACACCCTCCGGCTGGGTGACAGCTGTGGCCTGGCTCATCTGGACACAGCCCAGCCCATCAGCCTCATGGTGGCCTATGAGCCTCAGGGACACTTTGCCTCAGCACAGCCTCTGGGACTCGGCCAGGCCTTTTGTGGGGAGAGCACTTTCCAGGGACCCAGGAAGAAGAAAGCTGCCAGATCTCCGTTGGCACTGACCACTCTGGAGGGCAAGGCTCAACGACGTTGCTTCACATCTTCTTGGCCAGAACAAAGCTTGGAAAAAGCATGTTCACGTCGGCTGTGTTTCTGTGGAGGAGCCCGAGTAATGCAATGGTTAAGCGCTCAGCTGCTAACTGAAAGGTCAGCAGTTCTAACCCACCAGCCGCTCCAAGGGAGAAAGATATGGCAGTCAGCTTCCGCACAGATTACAGCCTTGGAAACCATATGGGGCCATCCTACTCTGTCCCACAGGGTCGCTATGAGTTGGAATCAACTTGACGGCAGTGGGTTTGGGTTTTGCTTGGTGTTCTGCAGAGCCTCTGTGCAGAGCTGGGGGGGTGAGTGGTTTAAGATTTCCCATTTAGCAGATGAGGAAACTGAGGCCAGAGAGGCGAGATGACTAGCCTGGGCAGGTGGGGGACCAGCACCTCTCCGGCAGGCCCTCATCAGGAAAGAACTCAGCTGGGGCCTCTCGCCATTGTTTGGGGATAAGGCAGACTGTTTGTTTGGTGGCCTGTCTCCCCAAGGCTCTCCTGGCCACACGGCTCTCTCCCATGACAAGCATTTCACCCCACCTTTGTCTCCTGCCTCTGACCCTTTAGCAAATGTCACCTTCTGTGCTGTGCTCACAGTGGCTATGCCTCAGCCCCTCGGGGAGCCACTGCCCCCATGACTGCAGGAAGCTGCCCCTGTCACCAAGAGCCGCCTGCACCAGTCCCAGGCCCATCGTCCTAGCAGGCACTGCCAGCCAGCCCGTGGGAACCCAGGCCCAGGGCCTCCACGCTCCCTACCCTCAATAATAATGCTGATGCCTCCCACTAGCCTTCTGGAAGCCTCTTCTCTTGCCAGGCCCTGGGCTGGGCGACGGGGGCACAGAACTGAGTCAGGAATGGGTCTTGCCCTCAAGGGCTCCTAGCTGGTGGGGGAGCCACACGGAGACCCCAAGACAAGACCGGCAGATCTGTGCTGTGTCAGTGGTGAGCCCCAAGGTCTGGGGGCCCAGGGTGGGGGCAATTTGGGAGGGGGTAGGGAAAAAATCTAGGCACTGATGTGGAGCTCAGCCCTAGTGGACTCAGTCAGTGAATGGGGAAGGCGCTCTTGGAGGAGCACAAAGCATAAATGCCCTGGCCATTCCCAGGCTCACAACAGCTCCTCTGGCGGGGACACAGGATGCTGGGGGCTGGGGTAAGACTAGAGAGAGGCAGACACCGAGGGATTCGAGAGCCAGTGACGGCATTTGGCCACGGTCCTGGGGCTCTGATAGGGCACAAATGAGACTGTCCACGATTCCAGCCAAGGCAGGGATGAGGGCTGGTGCGAATGGGGTCTCTGCTCTGGCCACTATTACGAGCACTTTCTGGGTGTGGTCGCACCTTGTCCTCTCTACAGCCCTTGAGGTCCCTGAGCGGTGGAAGCTGTTTGCAGTTGGTGGCTAACCTAAACGTTGGTAGTTCAAACCTACCCAGTGGGCTATAGAAGAAAAGGCCTGGCAATCTGCTTCTGTAAAGACTGTAGCCAAGAAAACCCTGTAGAACAGTTCTGACTTGGCAATGGGTGTGGTTTTAGTTTATAGTCCTATGAGGTGGGGGCCACTGTTTTTGTTGTTTTGTACTGTTGAGTCGATTCTGACTCATGGTGACCCTCTAGGACAGAGTAGAACTGCCCCATAGGATCTTCTAGGCTGTAATCTTTATGGGAGCAGATAGCCTAGTCCTTTCTCCCATGGAGCCACTGGGTGGGTTCCAACCACCAAAATCTTGGTTAGGAGCCACTAGGGCTCCTTGGGGGCCATTATTACCCCAATTTACTGACGGGGAAACTGAGGCCAGGATCACATATCTAGTTAGTGGTGGAGCCAGGATCCCGGCCTGTGTTGCTAACCACGGGGCACACAGCCATCCCTCCCAGGGGTCAGGGATCCAGGAGGCCATGAGGGTGCTGAACCTGGAGCCAGAGCTGTGGGGCCGCTGGGAAGGAAAGTGTTTGCAGCTGGCAAGTCTGATGGGCTGGGGTCTGCAGCCTCATTGTGAAGATAAGACAGAGCACCTGGCAATTTGAATAACAAAGAAAGCTTCCAGAATCTCAAGACAGTTGGTAACAGTAACCCTTGCAGATGACAAAAGTGGAGTCATGAGGCCCAACATGACTAGTTGCCAGGTGAACGGCAGACAATGAGGGCTTGGAGATGAGAATAGCTCACACGCCGTCAGCGCTGACGCTGACGGTGTGCCAGCCGCTGGGCTTAGGCCCTTCAGCACGTGGGCTGTTGTTATATTCTTGCAGCAGCCCCGAGAGGTGAAGTCGCTCCTAACCACATTTTACAAAGGAGCAAAGGGAAGCGGGGCCCCTTGGCAAACTGCTAGGAGCAAGAGGCAATTACTCAGCTGAGGCGAGGCCCGAGTCCTCCTGTGCTGAGCTCTTAGCCGCTGCCTGTGGGAGGTGATCATGGGAGGCTGCATGGAGGAGACGTCGCAGTATAATATGAACACAGTGGAGATGTAAGCTTGGGGAAAACACAAATTTAAACTACAACGAACAAGGCAAAACCCTAAAACCAGTTGCCGTGGAGTTGACTCTGACTCGTGGCGGCCCCGTGTATGTCAGCGCATCACCGTGCCACCTAGAGTTTTCAGTGGCTGATTGGCTTTCTTCCAAGGCACCTCTGAGTGGACTTGAAGTTCCAGCTTTTCGATTAGCAGCCAAGCGTGTTCACCATTTGCACCACCCAGGGACTCCACCAAAACTACAGAGATGGTGAAAACAGCAGACGTTTCTTGGGCAGTGAAACTGTTCTGGGTGATACTGCAGTGTGGACCCACGAAGCTGTTCATCTGTCAAAACCCACAGGGCTGTGCCATACACACCAAGAGTGAACCCTCACGCCAAGTCTGGACTTTAGTTATAACAATATATCAGTACTGGCTTGTCAGCTGTAATAACAGACTGCAGGAATGCAAGATGTCAATAACAGGGGAAGCCATGTCCAGTGGGGAGACATACATGGGAACTCTGTACTTGCCCGGCAATTTTTCTGTAAGCCTCAAACTGCTCTAAAAAATAAAGTCCATTAATTAAAAAAATAAACTACAATGAGTTGCCCCTGTTGTGGTTGTATGCCACTGAGTCAATTCTGACTCACAGCGACCCCGAAGGACAGAGCAGAACTGCTCCATAGGGTTTGTAGGCTGCAATCTTTGCAGGAGCAGATCGCCAGGTTTTTTTCTCTTACAGAGCAGCTGGTGGGTTTGAACTGCCGACTTTTCGGTTAGCAGCTGAGCACTTAACCACTGCACCACTGTAACTAAAATGGTTACAGTGAAAAAGACTGACGACATCAAGTGCTGACGAGGATGTGGAGCAACAGGAATGCTCATACATTACCGGTGGGAGTGCAGAATGGTTCAACCACCTCGGAAAACTGGTTGGCAGTATCTCCCAAAGCGGAACATAAGCCTACCCTCTGCCTGTATGTATATATCTATGGCTGGCATCCTAATGTCCGCAAATGTTCGCATCCTAATGCCCAGAATCTTTGGATGTTACCTTACATGGCAAAAAGGACTTTGCTGATGTGATTAAATAAAGATCTTGAGATGGGAGGATGATTCTGGATTGTCCGGGTGGGCCCTAAATGGAATCACAAGTGTCCTTTATAAGGGGAAAGGAGGGAGTCAGGAGGGTCAGAGTCAGAGCAGGAGAGGTGCCAACAAATGCAGAGCTTGGAGTGATGCCACTGCTGAGGGGGGGCCAAGAGCCAAAGAATGCGGGCGGCCTCTAGGAGCTGGAGAAGGCAAGAAGTGGATTCTCCTATACAGCCTCCAGAGAGGACAGTCTGCCAACACCCTGATTTTAGGGGTCCCTAAGACTCATTTCCGGAGCCCTGGTGGCACAGTGGTTGAGAGCTCAGCTGCTAACCAACAGGTCAGCAGTTCGAATCCGCCAGCCACTCCTTGGAAGCCCTATGGGGCAGTTCTACTTTGTCCTATAGGGTCGCTATTGAGAGCAATGGGTTTTATTTACGATTCATTTCAGACTTCTGATCTGGGACTGTAAGAGAATAAACCTGTGTTGGTTTAAGCCGCTGATTTGGGGCGACTGGTTACAGGAGTAACAGGAAGCTAACACAATACCCACGAGAAATGTGTCCGTAAGTTTACCAGAAGGTTGTACGCAAATGTTCCGAGCAGCTCTATATGTGACAGCCAAAAGGTAGAGACAACCCACATGTTCTCAACAGGTACATGGATGCCCAAGCGGTGGCACCTTCATGCAACGGACTACTTAAAACCCATTGCCGTCGAGTCGATTCCGACTCATAGTGACCCTATAGGACAGAGTAGAACTGCCCCATAGAGTTTCCAAGGTGGATTCGAACTGCCCACCTTTTGGTTAGCAGCCATAGCACTTAACCACTCCACCACCAGGGTTTCCATGGACTACCTACCACACGGCAGTAGGAAAGAATGCACTACCCACTCGTGAGACATGGATGAATCTTAGCAGTCAAACGCTGAGTGACAGAAGCAAACCTAAGAAGCACCACCATACAATTTCCTTTCTAGAAGAGCAAGGGCTGGCCAAAGTAATGCAGGGGCCAGAGGTCAGAAGAGTGGTGTTGAGGAGCGCAAGGAAGCTGTTAGGGTTGAATTGCGTCCCCTCAAAACGTGTGTCAACTAGGCCATGGTACCCAGTATCATGTGATTGTCCACCACTTTGTGATCTGATGTGATTTTCCTTTGTGTTGTAAATCCCACTCTACGATGTTAATGAGGCAGGATCAGGGGCAGTTATGTTACTGAGGTAGGACTCAATCTACAAGATTAGGTGGTGTTTTGAGTCAATCTCTTTTGAGGTGTAAAAGAGAGAAGCAAGCAAGAGGAGAGGGACCTCATGCCACCAAGAAAGATGCTCCAGGAGCAGAGCACGTCCTTTGGACCCGGGTCCCCGCACTGAGAAGCTCCCAGTCCAGGGGAAGATAGATGGCAAGGACCTTCCTCCAGAGCCGACAGAGCAAGCCTTCCCCTGGAGCTGGCGCCCTGAATTCAGACTTCTAGCCTCCTGGACTGTGAAAGAATAAACTTCTGTTTGATAAAGCCGTCCACTTGTGGTATGTCTGTTATAGCAGCACTAGACGACTAAGATAAAATTCTTCTGGGGTGCCGGGGAAGCTCACTGTCCTGATCTGAAATTCAGCAGTTGAGAAGGATGTGCTTTGGGTACCTTCTCGTAACACCGAAAGCTTAGCGCTCTGCCAGGTGCCTTTCCCTCTGACCTGCCTCACATAGGGTCTGGCACGTGGCGGCTGCTCCATAAATACTTCCTGAAGGAGCCAGTGGCAGCATCTCATGCAGAGTACATGGCATCACTGGTGTGCCCCCCACTCTGCTTTGTTTGTGTGTCCTTGGAGGGTACAAACGGTCAACGTGACAGGCTGCTAACGAAAAGGTGGGAGGTCTGCGTCTACCCAGAGGTGCCTCGGAAGAAAGGCCTGGCAATCTACTTCCCAAAACTCAGCCATTGAAATCCCTGTGAAGCCCAGTTCTACTCTGACACACTTGGGGTTGCCAGGAGTTGACACTGACAGTACTGTGTTTGAGTTTTTGGTTGTATCCCAGGTGGCCTACTTTCCCAAACTCAGCCATTAGAAACCCTGTAGAGTGCAGTTCTACTCTGACACGCATGTGGTCCCCAGGAGTCCGAGCTGACTCGACGACACCTGCGTCTGGTTTTGTTTGTGCAGCCTCACTTTCGCCACCTCGTTGGAGTACCACCCCAAAGACTGAGGGCAAGTATGTCAACCCCATTTCACAGATAAGGAACCTGAGGCTTGGTGGGTGGGAGGAGATGGATGCTGGTTGACAGACACCCCACATCCAGTTCCCTCTGTCCTTCCTAACTTGTCTCTAAATCCCTCAGGCCTAACTCCAAACTCAGCTTCAGGGCTTGGCCATGATGGAATTATCTACTACTGTTTCCCACCCTTCCGGTACAGTGACTCAGGGACCCACATCAGGCCATGCAGGAACAGCAAGACTTGATTTTGGGACCTGTGTCTGAGTGAAGCTGGTGGCAACCCAGTGAACGAAAGGCTGATGTTGTCTTTGCTGTTGGATTTAGACTTGAAGCCTCTTTCTCTGGGACTGGCGACTGATAACTTGTGACCCAGAGCGGAGAGTTGGGCCCCATCCACAGGAAAGTAGAGGTGAGAAATGCAAGACAAGGTCATGTTTGGATGGTTGGGGCAGCTGGATCAAGCCTCTCCTGAAGCCCATCTTTCCTCTAGATTGTTCAGTTACACAAGTCAACCATTCCCTTTAGTGTCCTCGTGAGGGCTAGGATGTGAACCCACATCTCCTGCTACCAGGCCAGGGTACTCTGTTTCAATGCCTGCCTCGTCAAAGCCCAGGCAGACCCATGGGATCCTCTGATTCCTACAACTTTGCTGGGAGGAAAGCAGAGATGATGACTCCATTTCACAGTTGGGTAAAGTGAGGTTCAAGGTCATAGAGCCCAAGAAGGAGCTAGAGACAGACCCGAGGGCTGGGAAGAAACGATCTTCTAGATGGCGGCAGAGGAAGAGCTGAGAAAGGAAGGCAGTTTGTGTGAGTATTTGGGGGAAGGAATAACCTCTGGGTTACCTGGGTCTCTCTTGAGACCTGGCATAATGTGTGTGCCCCTAGAGAAGGGGTTAAGGAGCTGAGCCGTGGATTCAGAGCACCCCTTACTGGCTGTTTGACTCTGGACTTGTCACTTGAGTCCTCAGAACCTTAGTTTCCACATCCATAAAATAGCCAGAAAAACACGTGCCTGGAGAGGTCCCGGTGCAGGTGGGATGGAGGAGCTCTGCCAGTGCCCCTCACCCTCCACTGATCACTCAGTTGGTCTCCAGGGAAACCTGGAGGCCTTTAGAAACAAAGACTCTGTTTGCAGACAAATTAGAATTATTCTGTGTATTACAGGGCACCACGTCATTTTAAAAAAATTAATGAGGTTCTTTAAACCAAACAATAGTTTAGCTAGTATAGAATGTCCGCCTTGAGCATTGTGCTCTTTGAAGAACTAAGAACTACCTATATGGGATCCAACTGACAACAGTAACTAGACAGATTAGATGGGAAACACAGAGGGCAGTGAGTTTATGCTAATGGGGAAGGAACAACTCAGAAAAGGAAGCTGAGAATGGTTGCACAACTTGAAGACTGTAATCACTGTCATTGTTTCTACATGTAGAAACGGTTGAATTGGTGTATGTTTTGCTATGTGTATTTTCAACAATATAAATTTTATGAAAAACCTCACTTTTTTCCCTAAGAGAGAGGCAGGAGCGTCCCAGTGAATGGAAAAGGCCCTACAGAGGAAGGAGGCTTGGATGATGCCTTTGGGTGCCAGGCTTGCTCAGCAGCTTCCGACAGACATGGCGTCCGCGTCTTCCGGAAGCCCCTGGTTGGCTCCTGGGGCACCAGGCAGAGGGCAGGGTATGCATCCGAGGGCCCTTCACCGTAGACTCAAAGGCTGTGCCCCAGCATCCATTCGGCTGGCCTGAGCCTCCTGCCAAAGCTCGCCTCTTGGGGCTGGCTTCCGGACTTGGTTCCCCTCCTGCCTTCACCGTGGCTCCTCCTCGTGTCACTTTGCTGGTCTTCTCTGCGCCAGCTCTCTCTTTCTCTCTCTCTCTCAATCTATCTTCCTCCTCCAGATTCCAGATACAAGCTGTACCCAGCCCAGGCCTTCCTGGGAGCTCCTGGCAGACCTGTCTTTCCTTGGACATTGCCCACATGGACACCTCCTGGGCACCTCGAACTCAAGATGCCCCACACTGCCTCTCCCCAAAGCCACTCTGGCCCCTGGGTCCCCCATCTTGGAAAATCACACCAGTGTCTTCAGTCCAGGTACCTGGGCATCCTCCATGGTTCCTCCTACTTCTTTACCAACCCCCACCCAATCCACCAGCCAGTCTGTGGGCCCCACCACCACCACCACCCTCGTCCAAGTTGTCAACAGCTCCTCTTGTAAACAGTGACTACTTCTTCAGTGGACACAGAACTCCCTTCCCCACTCACTGGACTATGCAAATTGCGTTCTGTGCCTCTCCTTAGGGGTTCCCCTCCAGCCCTGGAATGTAAGCCCACTTCTCAACAGGGCACTGCACAATCTGCCTCCCCTACCCCCTGGGTCTCCCACCCCTCCCCATCTGCATGCCCCTTTTGTCCCCAGAGTTTCCTTTTGATGCACGAATGCACCAGATCTCACTGCCACAGGGTCTTTGCACAAGCTGCTTCCGGCGCTCCCCCCTCGTCTCCTCCTCTCCATCCTGCAGCTCTCAGCCACCCAGAGCAGCAGGGGACAGGTCACGGAGTACACGAATGCCCAGACAAGGGCCTGTCCCTATACTGCAGGCTGCAGGGAGACTGGCCAGGAGCCTCTGCAGATATGGAGCCCAGGGGCCGCTCTGTTTCTGGAGCCGAGTCTGCGGGGCACAGTGCCTGGGTCTGGGGTCTTCCATTATTCACGACCTGCATGCAGCCTTCCTTCCGACATGTCCCCTCTGACCCTCTGACTGCCAGAAGTTTCTTGGGGAGCTCGGGGCCTTTACACAACTGCATGCTAAAGGTGAATTTTTAATACCCTCTGGTAAATATTTGATGCGGTGCTTTACAGGGAGAACGGCGCTCTGCACCAAATGCCACAAAGTGCTCTGAGGCACTGCCCTCTCCCTCAGCAGCCTCTGTTCATAACCCCCACCCCCCGCCGCTCTGCAGAAGTGGATGTGCCCCCCTTGGCTTCCTGCTATGAATTTTTCAAAAAGCTTCTGTTCCCGACCTGATCCGGCGTCTCCATTAGCCGAAGAGAAAGTCAGCAAGGCTGTAAGACACTCTACACTCAGCCCTTACCTTGTCTTACAGGAGGGGAAACTGAGGCCCAGGAAGGGACAGGCCCACCCAAGGCGCCCTCACTCAGCCCCCACACAGTGGCCCATGGCCTTTCACCAGAACCCCCATCCAACCAAGTCACCTCCTGCCGGAAGCTTTCCACGGCTGCACGCTTTCCTTAGACCAGTGGCCATGCTCTCGCCCCATCCTGACCCACTGTTAACTGCGTCCTGTCCTGCCCTCCACAGAGGCTGTCAGCTCTCAGATGTGCCGTGGATTTAATAATGGCTTTTCAGGAAGGAAAAGCAGGGCTCCATTCAGTGTCCACATCGACCTGGAGGCACGTCTGGGTTTCAGAGACTTGCCGAGGGAACCAGGTTACACCCCTTAGACTCATGTACCTAGCAGGGTCAGCTGTTAGGACGCAGGGCCATGCAGGGGTCATGGAAGAGGACATTCATTATAGGAATTCCTGTATCCACGGCTGTGGGCAGAGCTGGGGCAGAGGAAGGTCTGGGAAGGGGCGCTGAGTTTCCGAGAAAGGTCACTGAGCAGCCTGGGTCTGGAAAAGGAGCCCAGTTCCCAGAGGAGGCTGAAGCCAGCGCAGGGTTAAGAGGCAGGCTATCCCGGTGGCTGCCCGAGGCACCAGACTTAATGGGGTGCCAGGCTTAATGAGCCATCAGGTTTGCTATGTATCAAAAAATTCATGTGACTAAATTCAACTCAAACTTAATTTAACTAATATATCAAAACAAACTAAATATCAAGTAGTTAACCTAAGTTCGTATAGATGTTCCTGACCTCTGCACCACGGTGCATAGTTGTGTTGTTGCTGTGTGCCTTCGAGTCGATTCCCACTCAGAGTGGCCCCATGTGACAGAGTAGAAATGCCCCATAAGGTTTCCTAGGCTGAAATCTTGACGGGAGTAGGTTTGAACCACCGAACTTTTGGTTAGTAGCCTAGCACTTAACCATTGCGTGAAATCCTGCTGTAGAAAGTACTCTTGTATTTAAGAAATACAAGATTTTTTAACCTCACGGGAAAAGTTCACCAAGATGTGAGGACTTACGAGGCTGTATCCCAAGTGGGAGCCTGGGAGGGGCCGTGAAAGCAACGTGGAAGGACGTGGGTTCAGCCCTGCACTGCGGTGCTCGCGAGGGTCGGCGGGAAGCCATCAGAAAGTGATCACTGACAGAAGCCCTTGAGCTCTGAGGTTCCTCATTAGTCGTCACCACTGAAGACAGCGATGGCTTGCTGTTGGCGTCTCTGCTGACTCCTGCCGTGGGACACCTCGGGAAGTGAGCTCGACCAAGGATGCCGCTGGAGCCAGGTGCCTCTCCTGCTCAGCAGCTCCACCGGGAACTTTGCTTGCAAAGTAAACGAATATGTAGAGTTCTTTTCTGGTGCTACAGCACAAACGTTTGTGTGCTTGCCTGCTAACTGAAAGGTCGGCAGTTTGAACCCACCCAGAGGTGCTGTGGGAGAAAGACCTGGCAATCTGCTCCTATAAAGATTGTCATTAGTTGTTAGGTGCCGTCCAATTGGTTCTGACTCGACAGAGCAGAACTGCCTCATAGGGTTTCCAAGGAGCAGCTGGTGGATTTGAACTGCTGACCTGTCGGTTAGCAGCTGAGCTCTTAACCACTGCACCAACAGGGCTCCCCTAAAGATTACAGCCTAGAATACCTTATGGAGCCATTCTACTCTGTCATATGGGGTCACCATGAGTCAACATTGACTCGGTGGCACACAACAATAACAGCTAATGTAAAGGTTGGTGGTTTGAACCTACCCAGCGGTGCTGAGGAAGAAATGCCTGAGGGCCAGCTGCCTAAAAGGTTACCGCCATGAAAACTGTATGGAGTTCTACTTTGTCACATGGAGTTGCCATGAGTCAGAGCTGACTCAACAGAAGTGGGTTTAAAAATTCTTATTCTTGTAAAAGGGTCAGACTTAACCGTCTTGAATGAGACTAGAGGGACCTTGGAGGTCATGGTCCCCAGACCCTCTGTTAGCCCAAGACTGGAACCATTCCCAAAGCCAACGCTTCAGACAGGGATTGGACTGGACTATAAGATAGAAAATGATACTGGTGAGGACTGAGCTTCTTGGCTCAAGTAGACATGAGACTATGTGGGCATCTCCTGTCTGGAGGGGAGATGAGAGGGCAGAGGGGGCCAGAAGCTGGCTGAAAGGACATGGAAATACAGGGTGGAGAGGAGGAGTGTGCTGTCTCATTAGGGGGAGAGCAGCTAGGAGTACATAGCAAGGTGTGTATAAGTTTTTGTATGAGAGACTGACTTGATCTGTAAACTTTCACTTAAAGCACAATAAAAAAAAAATAGTCTTGTTTTTACATTAAAGGGTGCCAGCGATGCCCTCTGCTAGGGTCTTGAAAGTATTTTGGTCCAGCCGTGCTGGACACCAGGCCTTGTTGGCTGCTGGGTGGGAGCCGAGGGGTCTAGAGTCTGAGGCAGGCCACTGTCCCTGTGAGATCGCGGGGAAGTGTCTGGTGGGGTTGATGGTCGGGAAGGAGAGCTGGATGCAGAGCAGAAGAAGGAGGAAAGCTAGAGCCCACGGGCACTCTGAAGCTGTCCCTCTTGGCTCCACTCAGTGGCCCCGCCAGCGCCCAGCGACCACCGCATGCCCTCAGCACCCCCAGTTTTGAACGAAGAGGACTCTGGGATATGGAGGTCCCAGCATAACCCAGCTGATGGCAGAATAATCTAGCTTATTCTCCTCCTTCTGTCTGGCTGGATGAGCTATGATGTAACCCTCAGCAACCTCACATGTGGGAAGGGGCTTGGCAGGGACCCCTTCCCACTCATGGCTGGTGGACAGGAACAGGAAAAGAGGAGAGACTTTGGGGGTTCTTCCTAAGCATGGGGTGCTGGGCGAGGTCCTCCACACACTCTGTCTGTGTTCACCCCCACCATGCCCCTGCCAGGAGGGGATCACATTCCCGCCTCGCACTGATGTCCAAACAGTGGGTCAGAGAGGCAAACAACTGGCCCAAGGTCACACAGCTGGGGAGCAGCAGAGCCTGTTCGAGCTTGGCCGGGAGGACACAAAGTCCCGTTTTTCCTGTCCCTGGCTGTAGTGCCCAGCAATTCCCAAAGCCACAGCCCAGTGCACTCAGGACAAACGAACCATTCCCAGTGTTCAGGGCCAGAGCCGTCTGCCCGCTGGCTCCCCACAAGCATGCCCGGGGTCCCCTAGAAACTACAGGAAGACCCTCCTGGAAGGGCCTAGAAGGTGTGTTTGAGGCGGGCACCCTCCCGGCCCCAAGGCAAGTGCTGGCTTCCATCATCCTGATGGAGCCGGAATGCCCAAGCTGGGAGACATTTGCTGCGTCAACAAGCATCTATTCTCGGAAGCAAATATTTTAGCAGCTAAGGCCAGCGTTTGCATGGCAGGCGAGGGGAGGGCAGGAATAAAAAAGCAAAGATTCCATGTCCTCCTGAGCCCCGCTGGTGAAGACCAATTCCTGTTCCCCTTGCTCCACCATGTTGGAGCTGGGAGCTGGGCCCATTAATGACCCTGAACTAAACGGTCTTTTTTGGAACATAACTGCCCTCGGCTGCCCATGCTCTCTCTTTATGGTTATCTGGCTTCTCCACATCACCCCACTGCAGCCCAGAGGGCGGTGATACGGGGCTCCTGTCAGATCCACAGAGAGCAATCTCCTCCTTCTGTCAGGGCTAATAATCCCAGCCTCCCGGTGCCGCCCGCTAACTGCTCACGCGAGCTGGCATCGCTGTTTACACAGCAGTGGCCGCAGTTTATTGGGTGAGGGGATTTTAATTAAGATTGCAGAGGACAGTCCTGGTGGGCAGTGTGGGCCACCCACTGGGGCTGGATATGAGGCAGGGTTTCCAGAGCCACCTCTGAGGACGGGACTGGGTGATGCTGGCCTCTGGGCAGTGGGTCTCCCAGGAGGAGGGCACCAGGGTTGGTGTCAGGCTCTTAGCAGGCATGGTATCCACGGAGGGACTGGTGGCCTATTTTCACAGACTGGCAAAAGGGGCCTTTGGGAGAGCATGAGACTCCGCCAGGGCCCCAGGGCTGCAGGACCCAGAGCCCCCACCTGCATCCTGGCCCCGAAGACGATGGAACCCAGATCTGAAGCTTGGGCTGGGTCTCAAACACATGCTCAGTCTAGCTCATCCTCCATGGGTGTTTTCCAAATATTTCCACGACCTTCTCTAAGGTATATCTGCCTTTTGTCTGAATACATTGATTTTCCAAGCATAGTAAGTGGAGGGTCGGGATTGATTTTCTTTACCTCAGTGGACAGAGTTTTTCAGGGCAGGGGCAGTTCCCCCAGAGTGTGGCCTGTTGTGACTACAGGGTGTGCTTGTTGAATAAATGAGTGAATGAATGATGTCTGAGTGGCACCCACACAACAGCTGGAGACTGTTTCGGAGACAGAAACCCAGGATGGAGCAGGTTAGCGAAGGAGATGCCTAAAACATTTCCTCCGGGTACTAAAGACCCAGGGATATGACAGGAAGGTTTGGCCAGCCTCTGTTTCCTGGTCGCCTCTGCTTTCTTTACTCCAGGGAGGACCAGGAGCTGGAGAGGGCCCAGGAATCTCCTTCCCAGAGCCACCTAGCTCCTAGTTCCAGCACCCATGGCCTGAGCCCTGTCTCTGCATGTCCCCTGGACACATCGCGTCCTGCTTTCATGGCCATGTAAGAAGCACGTTTGCTTCTCACAGGTCAGACCACTGCAAGGGTGAGACCATCTGAGGTGGTAAATTTGCCAGCATTTGAACTGGTAGGTACAGTAATATGGGGCCCTCGTGGCACAGTGGTTAAGTGTTTGGCTGCTAACTAAAAGGTCAGCAGTTTGAATCCATCAGCTGCTCCTTGGAAACCCTATGGGGCAGCTCTACTCTGTCCTACAGGGTTGCTGTGAGTCCGAATTGACTCAGACGGCAACAGGCACAGTGGTGTGCTGGGAGACTTTAATAACCGGCTCTCTGCTGGGGCTGGAGGTGAAGCCGTGACCTGTAGCGTTTGCTGCCCATGTCCACGGTGTGAATACTTCCAGTGCGATGTAACTGAAGGCAGAGCTGGGAAGTGATGCACAGTTGTCGTCGTTAGCGGCTAGGGGGTCACCTCTGGCTCGCGGCAACCTCACGTATAACAGAATGAATCCTTGCTTGGTCCTGTGCCATCTTTACGATTGTTGGTCTGTTAGAGTCCGTCGTTGTGGCCATTGTGTTGGTCCATCTCACTGAGGGCTTACCTTGTGGTCACTGACTCTCTACGTTACCAAATATGACTTCCTTTAGTGACTGGTCTTTCCTGACAACATGTCCAAAGTAATCTCATTGAAGTCTTGCCATCCTTGCTTCTAAGGAGCATTCTGGTTGTATTTCTTCTAAGACTTATTTGTTCCTTCTTCTGGCGGTCCACAGTAGATTCAACATTCGTCACCAACAGCGCAACTCGAATGCAGTAGCCAACGTTACATAGATTTACACGATCGGTGTAAATAATCTCAAGCGTACAGATGATAATAAATGTAGTAAAATAATTAGTAAATGGTGAGTTTTGAGTATTTATTACCTTTGCGTGTAATATGCTAGAAGCCCTGATGGCGCAGTGGCTAAAGAGCTTGGCTGCTAACCGCAAGGACGGCAGTTCGAACCTACCAGGCCCTACATAGAAGAAAGATGTGACAGTCTGCTTCTGTAAAGATTACATACAGCCTTGGAAACCCTATGGGAGTGCTCTACTCTGTCCTGTAGGGTTGCTATGAGTCAGAATCGACTCAATAGCAGTGTTTTTTTTTTTTTTTTTGGTGTGCAATATAACTTATTTAATTGTAAGTTTATTTAACACTTAATAATGGCTGTGTTTAACAACTGGCTTCCAAAATTCCCCAAAACAAGACTATCGGCTTTTGTGGGCCAGTGGGAGTCGGCTCCAGTATGTCTTGGCTTTGTTTATGGACTCGTTTTAATGTGTACTAGGGAAAATATAACTCTTAAATCAAGGATCTTACTGCTTAGAGCCAAGTCTGAGCTGTTTTTAAAAGAGTGACTTGATTTAAAGTCAATTAAAAATGTATGAAGTAAATAGTCCGAGGGAGGTATGCTGACAGGGAGAACGCCAAGGAACTCAAGTTTGGGAAACAAAAGTCACTTTGTGGAAATGGCTTCAATTACCATCTGTCTCGGGGGCACAGTAAACAGGCAACTCACAGGAGAGGAAATATGATTAATTAACACATGTAAGAAAAGGTGTTTAGCCTCCATGTCAGTCAAAGAAATGCCAAATGTATATAACGGGGTGCCCCTCAGCTGGAGGGATGCTAAGAAGCCAGGGCTCCCAAAGGCTGTTGTTGACAGGGCTGCTCCTGGGTTCAGCCCTTTGAGGAAAGAGGCTGCCATTGGTGTAAAGAGCCATAAAAGTATCACTCCCCATATTTAGTAATTTTCCTGCCTGGAATCTCTCCAGAGGAAATAACTCAAAAAAGAGACAAGACGCAAATGCACTCAGGTGTTTGTGGCAGTCTCCTACTTTCTGGACCATGTTATCCCCCCTATAATGTCATTGCAAAACAAACAAGGCTTTCTAAAGTCCTCACCGTAGGGGAATAGTTAAATTACTGCTGTACGTAGGATTTGAACTAGTGGGTAGGTGTTAAAGTATTTAGAAATATTTCTAAAATATTTAGAAATATTTAGAAAGTTGAAATATTTAGAAAGTAAAGCCACAGGATAATAGCTAATTTAATGCTAAGGGAATAAAATTAGGATGCAAAATTACATGCTTGTTGTTATTAGGAAAAGTGAAAGCAAAGGCAAGAGAAAGCAGAAAAACGGGATTTTGTGGGGCCTGCCTTTTCCTCTCTAGGTTTTAATCTTGAAAGGGTAATAAGAATAAAAAATAAATAAATAAATAATAACCACAACAATAACAATGAGCACTTACTGAAGTACCTTCTAATCCATTCAATAACTCTGAGAGGTAAGTGTACTTGAAGCCGTTTTGATGGTGGGGAAACTGAGGCTCAGAGAAGTTACATAGTTTGCCCAGGGTTCCAGCCTGTCTTGGTTGCCAGGGGCTGCTGCCGAGTGCCCACATGCTGCAGGGGAGGCTGCACTGGGCTGGGCACCAGGGGGTTGGCAGGGGCAGGGGGAGAACATACCCACGGCCTTCCTGAGTAACTGCGCCAGGCCCTCTCGTGTGACCATGTACCTCTCACCACCAGACTCTCTCATGTGACCATGTACCTCTCACCACCACCAGGCCCTCTCGTGTGCTATGTACCTCTCACCACCATCAGGTCCTCTCGTGCGACCATGTACCTCATCACCAACCATGTACCTCTCACCACCAGGCCCTCTCGTGTGCTATGTACCTCTCACCACCAGGCCCTCTCGTGTGACCATGTACCTCTCACCACCAGGCTCTCTCATGTGACCATGTACCTCTCACCACCACCAGGCCCTCTCGTGTGACCATGTACCTCTCACCACCACCAGGCCCTCTTGTGTGACCATGTACCTCACCACCACCAGGCCCTCTCATGTAACCATGTACCTCTCACCACCAGGCCCTCTCGTGTGCTATGTACCTCTCACCACCACCAAGCTCTCTCATGTGACCATGTACCACCACCAGGCCCTCTCGTGTGACCATGTACCTCTCACCACCACCAGGCCCTCTCGTGTGCTATGTACCTCTCACCACCACCAGGCCCTCTCATGTGACCATGTACCTCTCACCACCACCAGGCCCTCTCATGTGACCATGTACCTCTCACCACCACCAGGCCTTCTCGTGTGCTATGTACCTCTCACCACCACCAGGCCCTCTTTCGTGACCATGTACCTCACCACCACCAGGCCCTCTCGTGTGACCATGTACCTCACCACCACCGGGCCCTCTCGTGTGACCTTATACCTCTCACTACCACCATTTTTGAGGAGTGCTGGTGGCACAATGGCTAAGCATTTGGCTGCTAACCTAAAGGTCAAGGTTCAAACCCAGTCAGAAGTGCCTCGGGCAAAAGAACTGGTGATCTCCTTCCGTAAAGATCACAGCCTAGAGAACCCGATGGGGCCGTTCTGCTCTGTTATATGGGGTTGCTATGAGTCAGAATCGACTTGATGGCACCTAACAACAACATCACCATTGTCAGGTGAGGCACCAAGATCAGACAGGTCTAGCAACTCCTAGGAGAACATACAGAAGGTGAGGCTTCTGCTCCTGGACCTTTTTTTCACCTTGGCCTCCCCTCACCCCCATGGCAGGCCCTGGTTGAGGAGAGGTGGTAATGAACTCCTGGGTTTTCACCAACACTGTGTGAAGGATGAACACAAGAACTGGTGAAGAAGGGGGTCTGAGCAAAGACCGGCTGGGGCAGGAGGACACCAGCTGGGAAGGACAGGCCCCGAGTTTCCTGATGCAGCGGATCCCCGACGATTTGCAGCCCCAGTCCCCTCAGGACGTAAGCCGTCTTCTGAATCCCAGTCACGGAAGCCTCCTTGGTGCTTGGGCTTATGCCAAGGAAGAAGATATTTGGTCTTCCCTCTTTTTGGTCTCCTAATTTTCTGGAATTTCTCGCCCTTGGCTGGCGTCCTCCCTGCAGAAACCACACACCGAGGACTCTGGCTGCAGAGCCGGGAAGAAAGCGATGCCTGAGCTTGACTGGAGGAAGGTTCTGGGTCTGAGGGAGGCTCCAGGGTCGGAGGGTGGTTCCTGGGTTGTCAGAGGGAGGTCCCCAGGTCAGAGGGAGGTTTGGGGCTGCGTGAACACTGGTGACACTACAGGGGAGGAGAAAGAGGGATAGCTAGCTAGGGAGGCGATGAATAAATTCTGCCAAGAGCTGAAGGGTGGTGTTCGAGGCAGGGCAGTGAGAGGTGGTGGGCCCTGGAAGTCAGCTCAGGTGCCTGGATTCCCCCTTAGGCTACCAGAAGTCAGCAAACCTCACAGACAATTCAGGGTCAGCTTCAGAAAGAAGCACATCAGGGGCAGGTCAGCGGCTGGGCGAGGCTCAGAACCTGACTGATTCGATTCCAAATGATGACATCAAGTGACCCTTCGGCGCCTGGGTTTGTGTGCAGATACCAGCCCCTCCCTTGCTGGCCAGCCCCTCCCCTGCCAGGGGGAAAAAAAAAGGAGACCAGTAATTCACAATGTCCCTGTGGGCTCCCTCTGTCCACCAGGCCCCCGTGTACACGGACCACCTTTGTGGAGAGACCGTCCTGCTCAGTCCTCAGTACTCAAGGCGGGGTCCCAGACCAGCAGCTCCTGCCAGCATCTCCCAGGAGCTTGCTATAAGTGCAGAATCCCAGGCCCCCCAGCCCCTGTGTGCCAGAATCTGCAAGTCTGCCCTGGGAGCTGAATGCCACGGAGCTGGGAATGACAACCAACCCCTCCGCAGGCCAAGTCAGGGGATGTGGGGCCTGAGCAACCACGCCCTTCCCCTCCTCCAGGCCTCAGAGCCGGTCCAGGCTCACAGCCCACCACTTGACCCCCCTTCCTGCTGCTCTTTGATTAGAAGCTGTTTGTCCGGAGGAGGAACTCGGCCCACAGACACAGCACCCAGCCCAGTGCCCCGTGGGTTCTCCACCATGGAAGCACAGGGCCCCGGCTCCCCAGGAAGAGAGCTGCGTGCAAAGGCTGGAATGGGGGTGAGGCAGGACTGGGGCCCAGGGTGTGAGGCAAGGATGAGGAGGGAAAGCGCTGTGAAGCAGGCAGGGCTGGGGGCGGCTGGCTCAGGGTCAGACGTGGGCCTGGGAGACCTTGGATCCGTGGGACCCTGGCTCAAGCCCTTGGACTCACTGTATGGTCTTGGGCAAGCCACGTATCATCACTGGGTCTAATCTGCTCACCTGTAAAAAGGGAGGATAAACCCAGTGGAGCTGAATTCCCAGGGTGGGAGTTAGAGAATCCATGAAAATAATTGATGGGTCTAAAAAGAAAGTTGCTAAGAATTTTCATTTTACTTGGGTTCACAATAAACACCCATGGAACAAGCAGTCAAGAAATCAACACATTGCATTGGGCAAATCTGCTGCAAAGGACCTCTTGAAAGTGTTGAAAAGCAAAGATGCCACCTGGAAGACTAAGGTGCACCTGACCCAAGGCATGGTGTTTTCAATCACCTCGTGTGCATTCGAAAGATGGACAACGAGTAAGGAAAACCGAAGAACTGATGCCTTTGAATTATGGTGTTGCCAAAGAATATTGAATATACCATAGACCGCCAGAAGAAGGGACAAATCTGTTTTGGAAGTATAGCCAAAACGCTCCTTAGAAGCAAGGATGACGAGACTATGTCTCAGATACTTAGGACATGTTATTAAGAGGGACCAGTCCCTGGAGAAGGACATCATGCTTGGTAAGGTAGAGGGTCAGTGAAAAAGAGGAAGACCCTCAGTGAGATGGACTGACACAGTGGCTGCAACAGTGGGCTCAAGCATAGCAACGACTGTGAGATGGCGCAGGGCCAGGCAGTGTTTCATTCTGTTGTCCACAGGGTCGCTATGAGTCGAAACCAACTCGACAACACCTAACAACAAAAAGTCATCACTAACCACTCTTCCCAGTGCTTTTCTGGCTCTCTGTGCATTTTAGAGGGAGGTTTTAAAGAGGGCGGTGTGGGGTGAGGAGGGCTTGGGGGCAAGCCTCCCTGAGGGCGTCCCTGGGAACAACGCTGTGGGGCGGACCACAGGGAGGGAGGCCGAGGCAACGGGCTGGTGTCCTTGTCCTCACAGTTGCCCTGTGAAGGCAGGCCTGTGGTTGTCCTGTTTTACAGGCGAGGAAACCAAGGCTCTGACGGCAGACTCAGGATCAGGCGGGTGGTAAGTAGTGGAGCTGGGATTCAAAGCCACAGGACCCGCAATAGCAACGACAAGAACAGCAATCACGGCTGTGATGACAGCAGCAGCAGCAAGGACGACAACCACCACCCTCGGAGACAACCTCAGCAGCGGCGGGGCAACACCACAGGTGCAGGAGCACCCACGCTGAGCCGAGCCCCACTACGTGACCCCCAGTGGCCCTCAAGCCCGGAGTCCCACAGCCAGGACAGCCATGTGGCTCCAAGCTGGCCAGAGAGCACCTGCCCCACGCCTGCTGAGTCCTCCTGTGGGCCACGCACGGACCTTGGCAAACCACAGCACAGTCAACAGACGAGAGGTGCCATTTGTCCCTGGGTGGTGCCAGCAGTGAACTCAGATGCGCTTGGCTACTCACCAAAAGGTTGGCGGTTTGAGTCCACCCAGAGGCACCTCGGAAGGAAGGCTTGGCAACCTCCTTCTGAAAAATCAGCCATTGAAACCCCTATGGAGCACAGTTCTACTCCAACACACATGGGGTCTCCATGAGTCGAGTTGACGTGATGGCAACTGGCAGTGGTCATTTATCAGAAGGTGGAAAGTACTGGACACAGAAAAACAGGCTGCGAGGATGGGGGCGGCAGGGAAAGCAGGATCGACCTGGGCCTGGCTGGCGGCCATGCTTGAGTGAATGACTGAGTGAGTGAGTGAAGGAAGGCCCGGCAAGCGCTCAACTGCCTCATGGCCTGTGTCCTGCCCACTGTGAGTTGAGTGTGCCCAGGGTGCATGGTGGGTCAAGGGGGCTGGGAAGTTCCCCACCTTGGGGGAAAGGAGAGTGTCGGGTGTGCAGGGGAGAAGCTGTCCCTAAAGATGGGTAGTGTGTCACTTTGGCACCCACTGGGGCACATGGGTGAGTATCTCGCCCTCGGCCCTGTCCCTACCAGGGAAGGGGGCACCAGCAGAGACAGAGCCCAATCATTCCAGCAAGAAGCTTTGCAGCTTGAATTCATTAGATATTAAAGAAGGGGAAAAAGCCCAGCTTCCCTGTGAAATTAAATGAAGGCAGCTGCGTGGGCCTCAGCCTATCCCTCTTGCATCCCCCAGTGGGTTCCTACCTCAGTTGCCATGAGACCCCACGGCTGGGCCCTCAGTGAGCCACCTGCATGGTGATGTGATTTGGCGCCTGACTCCCGGCCGGCGGGAAATTGCATTTCCCGTGATGCAGATTGATGGAGTGTGTCCCTGGCGACCACGGAGGCGGGGGACTGCGCAGGAGGTGCCGTGCCACCGGGGCCTCCAATATTGCTTCTTAAGTGGCAGCTCGGGTGCTCAGGCACCCACCGGCCTGGGTATTTCTGACAGGGAGGGGGTACTCCGTCTTCCTCTTGGGCGGGGCCTCTTTCCTGCAGGGGTCTTCGAGCCCCCCAGCAGAGATGTCACTGGCTCAGGGTCACACAGCCCTGGATGGAGTCCTGCCTCAGTCTCCCCTTTGCTGAGTAACCTGGACAAGCCAGTGAGCTCAGAGCCCCCCACTTCCACATCTGCAAAAAGGGGCTCAGAACCCCTACCCTTCAAGACAGATGAGAAATTAAACAAGGTGGCACAGGTCTGACCTGGGTGAGGTGCTGGGTGACTGTCCTTCCTCCTTCGCTGTCATCCCTGGAAGGGCAAAAGCCCCATCACGTCTCCTTACCCATCTGTGACGTGGGCATAAAACCACCAACACTCAGCAAGGGCATCCAATGCCCTGGCGCCAGGCCAAGCCCTTCCTGAAGGGCTTGACGGGAAGAGAAGCCCTTTAGGGGTATTAAAAATCCTCCCTGGTCTCACACATTCGCTTCTACATCCCCTTAAGTGGATGAGTAACACTTTAAAGCACTTTAATACCTATTTGATTGCCAAATGGTGTTTCTTTGTCTGGGGCACCACAGAGACCCTGGGACATGGATGTAGTCGGGTTACGGTCAGAAGCCGCAGCAGCGGCAGTCCAGGGATTGTCCCGTTCAACTCTCTGGATGATGACAACCCTGGTACACACAGGGGGAAAGTGAGGCCCGGGGCGGGGAAATGACTCGGCTTAGGTCACGCAGCGGTTGAGCGACAGGTGGGCCTTGAACCTGAGCCACCTGACTCCAGAGCCCAGACCACCACAAGTGCTGCCTCCCTCCCCATAATGCTGATAGTGGTGATAACCCTAACAACATTCCATTAATAAGACTGACAACAGTCGCTTTATGATCCCACAGATGCAAAGACCAGACGATTGTGCCTGGTACACAGTTGGGGCTCAGTAACGGCTACTTCCTTGTCTTTCCTTTCCCCCATTCTCATTCATCTCTGTTTTGCCCTACATGATCCTGAGTAAACCAATGGTAACTACTGGGGTGGGGGCAGCGCCCGTGGCCTCCTTTGGGTTTTGGAGGGTCTGGGAGCCTCTGCTGTGAGCCCAGCTGGGCTGAGAGGCTGGACCAGCTGTAGCCCCAGCTCACTGCCTTGGCCTCCTCCCCACTCCTTCATCTGCCGCCTCCTGTAGGTTCTCCCAGTGTGGGTTGACTGGGCCAGGGCCCTGCAGCAGCCCTCCACGGTGCCTATAACCCTCCACTGTAGCCGGGCCCTGGGGTCAGGGTGTCTGAGTGCCTGGAGCAGCCCTGACCTCTGGAGGCACAGAGGCCCCTCCTTCCCAGCTCCCCTCTGTCTCCAGCTTGCTGTTGTCCCCTTGCCCTATCCTGCCTCAGGCACCCCTGGAGTTCCCTGACCCACTGCCTATCTCTCACAAAGCCTCCCCAAGGCTGGCTCCTGCTTCCAGAGTCCCCTTCCCGCAATGAGCTCTCAAAATGGCCTTGTGGGGACCCCAAGAGGCGGTAGGAACCTAATGGTGGGGAGCCCCGGCACCAAGCTAATGAGCACATACTCACAACCTTCCTCTTAGTTTCCAAGAGCAGAACTCATGTTTGCTGGGCAGCTCCTGCTCCCCGTGTGAGGGGAAACGGGGTGCCCAGTGCAGAGAATCCTGAAGGAGTTGGGGAGAACTGGGCTCATCCACATAATAAAGATCTGGGATGGGGAGAGGGAGAAAGACAGAAAGGTGGGGCTCAGAAAACAGTTGTGGAGTTGAGTAAAGTGAGAGAACAAGAGATCTGAGAGCAGCTGCCACCTGCAGGGGTCTCCCAAGGGGCACAGTGGGCAGAGAGGCCTTTTAGGTTGTCTGAGGGGCATTAAAAATCCTTCCTGGTCTCACACACTCACCGTGACATTCCCTTAAGTGGCTGAGTAAGGCTCTGAAGAGCCTTAGTGACTATCTGATTGCCAAATGGTATTTTTTTTTTGACTGGGGCACCACACTGGGACTGGGATGTGTGGAGCCTGGAGATGTAGTCGGGTTACAGTCAGAAGCCCAGGCAGCTGCAGTCCAGCAGGAAGGAAGGTCTCAGTGCAGGGTGGGACCCTTGTGAACTGGGTGGTCTCATCTGGGTGGAGATAGGCCTGATGAATGGAGGGGAGTGGGCAATGAGTCAAGACAGGGGGAGATCAACCAAGGACACAAGAAGCAATGAACCAAGGGGTCAATGTGGCAAGCGGTCCCAAGAGGAAGGTGAGACCACATCAGGTTGCAGGAAAAGCAGGGTGTCTGGGCAGGGAGGAATGGGGGAGGCCCCTCCTGCTGGAGAGAGCCTGAGCAAAGGCAGAGTGTCGAGAGAGCCGAGCGGGGACAAGCAGCTGGAAAGGTGGCCAGAGCTGAAGGGCAGGGGCGCCTGGCCTGACTGGGGTTCTGGGAGTCATTGGAGGTGAATGAGCAGAGGAGTAACTCATTGGATCTATGCTCAAGGAGGGTGCAGCTCAGCGAAGCCCGAGGAAGAGCTTACAATTGCTGGCATGTGGGTGTGTGGAGGATCCAGGGTGACAATTTGGAAATCAAACAGCATCAGACTCACAGCTCTTATCCTGGAGAGGCACTGATTACAGTCCGCCCCCTGATCCAGCCGCTTCTCCAGCCACACCTCCTGTGACACTCGATGCTACAGAACCACCAAACTGCTCCCACCACGTGCTTCCAGCCAGTGCCACCACTAGGGTTGGTGTCACCCCCGCCATGAACCTCCATGTACCAGACCATACAGAGTCCTTAGTGATTTATTATTAGTTTGAATCATAGAATAATATGTAATATAGTTGTAAATTGCTTAAATGTATTATTTCTTAGATTATATGAATGCTAACAACAAAATTGTTTTGTAAAATCTCCATTGAATTACAACATTATCGGTAACTAAGCGGGAGGCTTTTCTGATTTTTCTCCTTCAATTACTACTTCATTCTCATAAAAGTTATTGATACAGGTTCATAAATACTAATTACAACAAGATTGTAGCTAAGACACCAGAAAATTTGACAAATCAGTGACTAGAGAAATACCGGCAGCAACAAAAACAACAGCGCCTGCTTACAGCGCGTGCAGACAACACCACGTGATTTGAAGCATCACTGTGACTGGGTAACAATGACAGCTCTGACCAGAGCGCATCAGAAGGTTCAAAAAGGAAATTAGCACAGTTTTAGCCTTGTAGGTATATCGATACATGTCAGCTGGGCTTACGAAAAATCTTTCTGTTGTTATAACTAACTACAGGGATTTTTTAAATAAAAAATAATAAATTTCTGCTGAAACGCTACACATAAATTTTGTAGACAGTCATTTGGGTGTCAACCCCTCTGATTGTCACCTGGTGGGGTCCACATCCCCACGCTTCCCTAGTGATGACACTGGTCCCTGCCTCCAAGCTGGCCTTTGCTGGGGCTGCGCTCTCTGCCCAGGATGCCTCTCCACCCCACCTCCCACTCTGGTCCACGAGGCAGGCTCTTATTTAACCTGGGACCCAGCTTGTGCTTCCCTGGCTGTGCCCCGACTCCTCCCTTTGTGCCCCTCCTGGCCACATCATATCATTACATGGTCGTCTGCATGTGTCTTCCACTCACCTCACTTGTCTCTGTGTCCCCAGCACCAAGCACAGAGCCAGGGTGGGGTGGGACTGCTTGGGAGACTTGTCAAATTGAGCAATGTAAGGAAAGGGAGGATGAGACAGACACAGGTGACCGTGATATCATTTCTGCTGACTTGCATATAAGGCAGGGCGTCGGGAGGACATGGGGGCTCAGGAGACACTCATGTCCCAATCTCCCTCCCCATCACGTGCTGGTTGAGTGACCTTGGGAACGCTACCTCACCTCTCGGTGCTCTGGTTGCTCACGTGTAAAGAGGGATAATAACAGCAACTAGCTCATGGGGTTCCGGTGAGAATTACATGAGTCTAAAAAAAAAAAAAAAAAAATTTTTTTTTTTTTAAGTACAGTGCCTGGAATTCAGTAAGTGGTCAATAGATGTTTCCACTGAGGCACAGAGAGGTAAAAGGATCTTCCTTCCTGCTGGACTGCAGCTGCCTGGGCTTCTGGTCGTAACCCAGTGAGATTCCTGGGCCCCATGTGGCCCAGTCTCGGTAACCCGACTAGATCCCTGGGCCTCATGTGGTCCAGCCTCACTGTGGTGCCCCCGTCAGAGAAACACCATTCGGCAAGCTGGAGTTCAGACTCAGACACAGCCTGGGCAGTGTCTACTTTGCTGCGTTCTCCTCTCATGGGGGAAGACAGTGCCAATACACAGCAGATAATGTCTGAATTCAGCCCAAGTTGACCCTCTGCACCAGACGTCTCCACCACCGAGCCTCTCTCTTGGTGCCAAACACTCACCCTGCTTGTGACAATGGGGACATCCTATGTCACACAGATCCTGAGGCTCTCCCAAGGAGAACCCTAGAATGGCAGAGGAGGGTTCCCCCTGCTCTCTGAGCCCGGCCCCCATCCCTCCCCTTGGCTCCTCGGTTGGGAAAATTGAAGCCCAAGAAGGAAGTCCCACTCTCAATGTCACGTGTCTTGTCAGAGGGCAGAACAGAGCGAGAGACGACAAGAGTGGCAGGCATAGGCTTCTGATGGTGGTTTTTGAATGAACACTTGGCCAGTTACGGGCACACCTTCCTGAGTCAGCGCACAGGAGAATCAGACAGGAGGCAAAAAGCAGCATTTCCCCATTTAGACGGCAGAACTCACGGCTGCAAGCAGCCTCTCCTTCAGACTCTCACAGCCCAGACTTCACACGCAATTTCAGCAGGCCAGGCAAGCACACCCCTCTCCACAGCCCACGTCCCGCCTGACACACAGTAGGCGCGGTGTGGGCCTGTCCCGCCTGACACACAGTAGGCGCGGTGTGGGCCTGCTTACGAAAAGCGATGTGGACAAGGGGGAGGTGGCCGGGACAGGTACAGGGTGAACAGCAAGGAAGAGACTGGAGAGCTCTTCAAACCAGACCCAATGGCTCGGAGGGACGGCAATATGGGCCCACTGCCCCACCCCCAGGGTGCTATCATGGGCCAGCCTGAGGACTGACAACTGAGAAAAGACTGGCTTGGTGCACAGGGAGGTACAAGACACCCCAAATGCTTGAGAGAGACAAAGAGACAGAGACAAGAGAGAATGAGAGAGACAGAGGTGAGAGAGGGGCAAGACGAAAAGACAGAGACACAGAGACAGAGACAGAGGGGGAAAGGGAGAGACAGAGAGAAAGCAAGAGACAGAGACAGAGAGATTGAGAGAGACAGAAAGAGACAGGATAAAGAGAGAGAGAGAGAACCATTACTTATACTGCTGATTCTTAGCTATCGAAAAAACACAGCCACTCATAACGACTTTTCCAGTGGCTCTCAAACTACAGTGCCCACTGACACCATCCTCAAAGATCCTGGGTCAGTGGGGTCTGCCTGAGCCACAGGGATCTTCATTTAGATGAACAGCCCAGATGTCCCTGCTGCGAGGGACCCGCATGTCAGGAAACCCTGCCATCGGTCTGGCCAGTGGATGTTTCCCTGTCTGCGGCTTTGTGCGCATTGGTGCCTCCCTGCCTGGTCTGTGGGAACCCCTAAGGGAGCCCAGGCCTCCCTTCCACCATCACCTCTACAGTATGGGAGCTGGCATAGGCCTGCTCCATGAGCCACTCAGCCAGCATTTGTCACGGCTGAGTCTTCTGCATGACAGATGGGGCAATCACCCAGTCAATAAGCGCACGCTGATTTAAGTGTATCTTATTAATTATTTACATCATTCATTATTGAGAAGGTCACTGTTTAAACGATGGTTAGCTTGGCTGCATCTCTGGCGAGGAAGATGCAAAGGTTAGCTGAGCACCTACTGTGTGCCAGGCATTTAATCAGGCCCTTAGGGCAACCAGTGGGGAGGCATTCTCACCCTTGACGCCTTGGTAGGAAAGGACAGTTAAGGGGGTGAAGTAACTCACCCAAAGTCACAGGCTGGCAAGCTGGCAAGGCAGGGACTTGAGCCAGGCGGCTGCCTACAAAGCTCAGACTCAGACCCAGTGGGATCCCTGCTGTCAACTCCACGTCCCGCAGGCAGTGGGCCCTGCGGGAGAGCTGGAGCCTGGGCTCAGTATCCTCATGTCCTGGGAAGGAGTGTCTGCAGCCCCGCATGCCCATGGCTGCAGCTCAGCCCCACAGCGCATCTCCACCTCACCCCTTCCTCTGGACCTGGGCATCTATACTCAGCCTGGTCCCTGATAGCCCTCTGTCCCTCGGGTGGGTGGCGGGTACCTGTCCTTGGTGCTGGCCAGCCTCACAGAGCTTCCTGCTCCAGCCCCTCCTCTCTCCTTGCAATGCTGGAGGTTGTGCTGCCCAGGGCCTCCTGGGTCAGGTTACACCCCACCCACCAGCCTGGGACTGAGTAGAAATGGGAATGGCAATAGATAAAGCCAGGTCTGGGGTGCCCCTTGGACAGGGTACCAGGGCTCTCCTGGGGCAGCCACCCCCCCAAGGCCATCCCCCCAGCGTCTTTCCCTTCTCCTGAGCCATCACTGAGCATCCTGCCTGGGTCACCCCAAATTTTCCCTATGTGACTCAATGTACATTAAAAAAAAAAAAAAGGTAAGGATCCCATAATATGCTTATTTTTTAGTCTAATGCTAGAAAAAATCTTCTCTCCCACCTCCGACGCACTGATTTATTCGCTTTGATCAGACCATTTGGAAAGCCATCTAATTTCCCTTGGGAGCCAGAAAACTCACAACTCCATTTAATGTTTAAAGACAGTAATTCTCACGGCAGACCCTAAGTGCAATGAACTTGCAAACTTCACTTCTAAGCTCTGACTCCACCTCTCATTCTGACTTCCTGTCCATGCACACGTTGTTTCCGTGGGCAGCTTTCAAATCCTTCTTGGCGAACCGTGAGAGAAACAAATACTCAGGTAATCGGTCAGCCAGCCAGACAGACAGACAGCAGCAGGAAAGGGCCAGCATTTTCCCAGCTTACCAAGACGAGTGGCCCAAAGCGGCCTGGGCCCCAGTGTAACCACTCACCAGGCGGACGAGCTCTGGAAGGTCATCTGTGGCGGGCTGTGGCCATCTCCCCGCAGCGTGTGCACCGCCTGGGGGGCCTGCGGCAGGGGACCCGGGGGAGGCTGGGGCTGCGTGGCCGGCTGGCCTGGCTGAGGGGCCCTGGCGGGGTTCCCCCACCGCCGGGGGTCCTGTTTCATCCAGCGTCCGTGGATACCCCACCGCGCCAGATAAACCTTGCAGATGTCGTAGTTCATGGCCGAGTAATACAACAGATCCAGGACCAGCAGCATCAGCACGAAAAAGCCATAGATCCACACTCCCAACAGGGCGGTGTAATTGCTGGAGAGACACGGAGAGAGAGACTGAGCGTGATGACCGACCTGGCAGGCTGAGTGCATCAAGGCAGTTGATTAGAGCACATGGCACGGGGGGCTGTTTTGGGGGCCCTCCTGGCTCCGTCTTGGCTGCCTTGCCCTCACTCCCACCCTCCACCTCCTCCGCCTGCCTGACCTGCCTCGTTCCAGATCCCTGGAAGCCACCTGCCCTGGCGCTGGGCTGGCCTGAGCTTCTCCCACAGGACCCCAAGACCTGGTGCTGGGCTGGCCTGAGCTTCTCCCACAGGACCCTAAGACCTGGGGCTGGGATTGTAGCAGGCTCCAGGCTGTTCGGTGCTCAGCAGGAATTCTCAGCTGGGTGCTGGGGTGCCTGTGATGTTGGAACAAGCTGCTCAGCTGTATCTTGAACAAAACCTGCACCATTTTTTCTTCCCCTTCCCTAGCCTGTCTGTATCTCCAAGTATGATTTTGCTGTTTAGTTCCTCTAAAAGTTAAAAGTTAACCAATATTTCCCCTAGAACTGTGGAAAAGCAAGTGATATTGATCTGAGCCTGTCAGACAGGACAATGCACCCGTCTTGGGGCCAGGAACCAGGATGGTGCCAGTCACCCCCTGGGCTGATGGGATAATGACAGGAAAAAGTCAACGGGTTTGAGACATGACCACCGAAGCCACAGAGAAGGAGAACTGACATTCCACAAGTTCCTAAAACCCATGTCCCCTTCCCTATAAAAACCCCAGCTGATCTCTAGTTCGAGGAGACAGGTTTAGAAGGAGAGAGTTCCCCTCTGTCTCCTGTATATGATAAAGCTCTTGCTACCCACCTCACCCTGACTCAAGAATTGGCTGTTTGCGGCAGGTAGCTCTAACTCGGCAGGTAGCTCTAACTCGGCAGGTAGCTCTAACTCGGCAGGTAGCTCTAACTCGGCAGGTAGCTCTAACTCGGCAGGTAGCTCTAACTCGGCAGGTAGCTCTAACTCGGCAGGTAGCTCTAACTCGGCAGGTAGCTCTAACTCGGCAGGTAGCTCTAACTCGCAAAGTTGTGGTAAAAACTCAGCCCCCACTTTCACCCCAACTTTGCCTCCACACATCAGGGCTGCTCCTGGGCCTGCCAGCTGTCTCCCATGGGCGCACCCTGCTCACCCATCCTGTAGTTCCTGCCACCTGGGAGACACTGGCTCCATCCCCACCCCCCAGCTCTAGTCCATCCCTATCTCACTAGGCCTGGGGTAATGCCCCCTCCAACAGGAGGCCTGCTGTCTTAGGCTGAACTTACCCGAGTGCCAGAGCTGTAAGCCCCTTGCCCCTCAGCATCCATGCTGGGCCACCCCCCACTCCCATGTGCCTCATGGAACTTTGCTGGTCCCCCGCCTCCAGCCAGCTCCCTTCCAGACCTCTCCATTTCTCTCTCAAAGCCTGTACCCCTCCCAGCCCCACCCTAGCAGTTGCTGGTACCCTCTGTCCCACCAGCCACCTAGCTTCCTTATTCTCCCCTCCCCTCTACCCCGCCTCCAGGGGTCCCCTTCACCCAGCACGGCCAGACTGTGCACAGCCAGACTGTACACAGCCATGCTCAGGGCCCTACCTCGTGTTTCTTCTTCATTCACCCCTGATTCGCGTCTCCAGTGTCTCCACTGAAGGCCATTCTCAAGGCAGAAGTGACAAGTGACTGAGCCGTTGGAGTTTTTAAGCTGTAAACGTAGCTCCTTGGTCAGCCCCACTAGCTCCCACATTAGGCCTATGCAGAGGCTGTGCCCTCTCCCCACCCCCTTTCTTTGCTAACTTCTACTTGGCCTCTGTAGGAGACTGCCTCCTCCAGGAAGCCTTCCAGGCACCCTGCCCTTCCAACACAGCTCAGTGAGGCCGTTGCTCTGGCCCTCAGCCCTGAGTGCCCTTTAGCACCTGTCACCTAGGGTGGGCAGTCTGGGGGTGTGCCTCTCCCCCACAGGGCTGGAGTCCCATGCAGAAGCCCATGGTGGCCGTTTCTTGGCCTTGCCAGTGCAGCTGGGCTGCTGCTCTCTCCACAGTGCTTGCTAGGGTCTGTGCCATTTAAAGGCTCCAATCTATTAATCACTGAACGTCGTCCCCATCTGCTCTCTGTGGTGGGCATCTGCTCGGGTGGGTGTGCGCTGGCAGGTGGTGAGGAGGCCCACTCCAGGCATTAAGAAATAGAGCCTGTGTCTAAGCCTGCACACACTGCCCCGCCCCTCAGGTGGACCACCCTGCTCTTGCCTAGACAGCTCCCTCCATCTTCCTGGGTCCATACAGCAGGTCCCTCCTCTGAAGCAGGCGGTGAGCCGTGGCCAGGAGTCAGGAGACCTGGTCCTGGTCCCTCTTCTCCCTCCTCCCCTCCGCTCTGGGGCCTGGGAGGATCCCTGCCCCTCTCTGGGCTGGGTGAGATGACCATGAGGCCCCTCCTAGCCCTGTGTTTCCAGGCTCTGGGTCCTCCGGGCTTAGTTCCCCCAGTCCCAGCCTTGGCCTCTGCAGGCACTGGGCCCAACTCCCCTACCTGCCCCCCGCCCCCCTCCCCCCAGCTAACATCCAGGCTGAGCCAGGGCTGAGTTGGGTGTCCAGGCCTGAGAACAAGCCCACATGCTCTGATCGCAAGCCCTCTCCCTCAGAACACCCTCCCTCCCTTCACCTGGCAAACCTCTTCTTGGCCTGCAGACTCGCACCTGGGGACCTTCAAGGTGGAGGCCTCTGCGCATCCCCAGCACTTGGCAAGGAACTGGCAGAGGGCAGGTGCTCAGGCTTAGTCCTGCCTGGGGAGTGAGCACCTAGGAATTCCACACCCCCTTGCTCCTCCTGTGTCCCTACCTCCCACTGGCGAGAAACACCACCTCCAGGAAGCCTGCATGCTCATGGGCTTGTTCATACTAAGGTGTGAATGGCTGACAGCCAGGCTCCTTCCCCTCAGCTGCCTTATTGGATGGGGCTGCTGGGTTAGCCTGGAGGCATTTGGAGGTGGATACCTGCCAGGGAACAGAGGTGGCAGGCCTGCCCGCGTGCTGGAGCAGGGGGAGTGCTGGGGCAGATGGCCACCGACTGAGGAAGGCATCTAGCCCCGTCCCTGGCCCTCCTGCCTGCTTCCCCCACTGTGATGCATTGAGTTGTGTCTCCCAAAAATAAGTGTCTTAAATCCTAACCTCTATGCTGTGGTTACAATGCTGTTTGGGAACGGGTGTCTTTGTTACGTTAATAAGACAGGAGGCATGTAGGGGGTATCATGAGTCAACCTTTTTTTAACGTATAGAAGAGATTAAACAACCAAGCAAGCTGAGACAGGGGCAGGGATGCCAAGCCATAAGATTGCCCAGGAGCAGAAGCTCTGAAGACACAAGGACCTTCCTCCATAGCCGCAGAGACAGAAAGCCTTTCCCTAGAGCCAGGAGGCACCCTGAATTTGGACTTCTAGCCTCCTAAACTGTGAGTAAATAAATTCCTGTTTGCTAAAGCCACCCCCACGTGTGGTATTTCTGTTACAGCAGCACTAGATGACTAAGAGACCCAGTATCTTCTCTGCACCCTCCCTAGAGCCCCCGCAGCGCCAGGCTTTTCCTCTTGGTTCCCACAGCAGCAGCCGCGGGGGCTGGAGGCAGGAGAGGGGGGAGTGGGACGCAGAGGCAGCTGTGTGCAGATGCTGTCCTGCTGAGAGGGCCCCAGAAGCCAGCTGGGGGTGGGGCTAGGCCACGGCTGGGCCTGGGGCCCAGGAAAAATAACACCGATGATGATAACGGAAGCAGCAGTGATGCCCACTGCCCTAAATGCTTTACACGGGAGCCTGTTTAACCCCCAGCAGCCGGAAATAGTATTATCGTCCTCATCCCCATTTCAGAGATGGGGAAACTGAGGCTGTGAGGAATTAGGAGGCTTATCTAAGATCTCACAGCCATTAGGTGGCAGAAACAGGCTTGAAACCCAGCAGTCAGCTCCAAAGCACACATCCTTAACCACTGCATAGCAGTGCCTTGGGCACGTGCCACTCAGGACCTCACAGGTGGAGTGGGGGATAGCTGCCTCCAATTCAATGGCTCTTGGCCTCCAGGCCTTTGGACATGCTGTTCCTCTTGGCTGCCCCCAAGGCTAGCTTAGTTATCACCTCCTCCAAGAAGCTTTCCCTGATGTCTTGTGTTGGGTTCAAGCCCTCCTCTGGGCTCGTAAAGCCACAAGGTTTCCCAGAGCACACTGTTTGGCAGAACCGTATGCCCCTGGAGATTGGGAGTGTCTGAGCGCAAGGTGAGGTCCAGCTTGTCTTTGTGGGCCCAGAATTCGGCACAGCGTTGCTAATAATATCACTGAAGCTGACGTATAATGAGAGCTCATTATGAGCTGGTGATAACGGCAGCCTTGATATCAATAACTTCTTAAAGAGATTTTATATTCCACGTGAAGATTAACTAATACGAACAGTAACACTAGCAATTACAACACGCTGTTGCCTTGTGTTTTCAGAAAACTTGCAATAAATCACGACTTAGGAGCTGGAGTCCCTGGTAAAGTAAATGGTTAAATGTTCACCTACTAACATAAAGTCTGAACCCACTCAGAGGCACCTTGGACGAAAGGCCTGGCAATCTGCTGCCAAAAGGTCACGGCCATGAAAACCCTACAGAGCACAGTTCTACTCTGATGCTCATGGGGTCGATATGAGTTAGAATTGACTTGACAGCCTTTTTTTTTTTTTGGCTGCTAACTGAAAGGTTGGCAATTCGAACCCACCAGCGGCCCCTGAGGGAAAAAGATGTGGCAGTCTACTTCCATAAGGATTTACAGGCTTGGAAGCCCTATGGGTCAGCTCTACTCTGTCCTATAGAGTAGTTATGAGTTGGAATCGACTCGGCGGCAATGTGTGTGTGTGTGTGTGTAAACGGTAAGACAGCATAGACGTTGTTGTGAAGGCAGCCAAGGCCACAGAGAGCCATGTGTCAGCGTTTTTATTTACTGGTTCAAGTTCTTTTGGTGTTTCCCAAGCAATAAACAAAGCTTCTCTGATAGAAGAATCTTACTGACAATCTTCCCAGGGAACAAGGCAGCTACAGCAGCAGGACAGCAGTTGCAGCTGGGCCATAGAGACGGAAGTCCCCTGTCACCGCCCCGCTCTACGGGGTGGAGGAGGTGGGCTCCCAAGGCCATCATGTCAGAAGGAAGTATCGGCTACAGGGCTCAGGCCAGGGCTGGCGGATGGCCAGTGGCCTCACACAGACCTCGTCTGCAAAACAGGAGTAACGAGGCCCCCCCAACCCTGACAGGAGAGGGCTGCAAGGGCCATGAGGCAAGGCAGGTGCACCTGATGGTTAAGGTGTAGGCTCAAGAAGTCAGAGCTGTTCTCGGCTACTAATCTAAAGGTTCGAACCCATCCTGCAGCACTACGAAAGAGAGGCCTGGCCGTCTGCTTCCACAAAGATTACAGCCAAAAAAAACCCCAAACCCTATGGGGCAGTTCTCTCTGTAACACAGGGGGTTGCCACGAGTTGGGGGCCGACTCGAGAGCAGCTAACACCACCAACAGTATACTGGGGTAAGAAGCCAGGGCTGTGTAAACTCAGATCCCAGTTCTGCAAAATACTCTCTCGTGATCTTGGGGAAACGAACCTCAGTTTTCTCACCCGTAAAATGGGCATAATACTCCCTATTTCAAGGTATAATTGTGAGAGCCTAGGAAAAGAAAGGACCCAGTGACTATGGGCTAGTGTGACTAAGGCTCCATAGATCTGTCTGTCTGTCCGTGTATCTCTCCCGGCCTCCCTGATAGCAGGGTTAACCATGTGGACAATGAGATGTGAATAGAAGCTTAAGGGCTACCGTGTGGTTTCAACCTCCTCTTTTCCGTGTGTCCCGAGTGGGGACTGCTGAGTCACAGGGTGGCCCACATGTGTACAGCCACAGATGACCAGCAAAGGACAGGCATTGTGAGCCAGAAACAAGCCTTTGTGCTCCAAGCCATAGGGACTTGGTGCGTGCTCATTACTGCAGCACAGCTGAGCCTGAGATGACTCATAAACCAAACCAAACCTGTTGCCGTTGAGTCAATTCCAACTCACAGCAATCCTATGGGACTAGAATAGAGCTGCCCCATAGGGTTCCCAAGGAGCAGCTGGTGGATCTGAACTATTGGTTAGAGCTCACTCACCAAATCCTGCTTGGCCACCACGAGCTTGGGCAAGTTCTCACCCTCTCTGGGCCTCAGCGCAGGTCAAATGGGACTAATGGGACCTTCTCTGCAGATAACAACTCTATACTGGAACTAGTGTAAGCCCAGCACCTCGCACACACCAAACCTGTTGCTGTTGAGTGGATTCTAAGCAGAGCTGCCCCATAAGGTTTTAAAGACTGTAATCCTTACAGAGAAAAACATAGCATTAGGATTGGAGGAAGATTCATTAACAACCTGCGTTACGCAGATGACACAACCTTGCTTGCTGAAAGCGAAGAGGACTCGAAGCACTTACTGGTGAAGATCAAAGACCACAGCCTTCAGTATGGATCACACCTCAACATAAAGAAAACAAAAATCCTCACAACTGGACCATAAGCAACATCATGATAAACGGGGAAAAGATTGCAGTTGTCAAGGATTTCATTTTACTTGGACCCACAATCAACACTCACGGAAGCAGCAGTCAAGAAATCAAATGATGTATTGCATTGGGCAAATCTGCTGCAAAAGACCTTTTTAAAATATTAAACGCAAAGATGTCACTTTGAGGACTAAATTGTGCCAGACCCAAGTTCAGTGCACTGAATTACTTAATATGGCCCTTCCAGTCATAGTTTTTGTAGCTCCCATCAAATGACTGTGTGGGAATATGCAAATGAAGTACTTGTGGACCACCAAGGCAATTGGATAGCTTGCTAATAATGTAAATAAGGTGCACGGCACCCTTGTGGGGATAGGACCATGCAAATAAGGTGTATGGAACCCAAAAAAAGGATTGGTCAGTTTTGCCATCCTGCTAGGCTTAAAATGAGCCATCCCACGAGATGAGAAGGCAGAGGGAGACAGGAACTGGTTGAATGGACATGGGGAACACAGCGTTGAGAGGAGGCGCGTGCTGTCTCATTAGGGGGAGAGCAGCTAGGAGTACATAGCGAGGTGTGTGAGTTTTTATATGAGAGACTGACTTGATGTGTAAACTTTCACTTAAAGCAAAATGAAAAAAAAAAAAGCCACCCCAGAGGCAGGGAGAGAGGATCTCACCACCACCAAGAAAGAAGAGCCAGGAGTGGAGTGCATCCTTTGGACCTGAGATCTCTGTGGTGAGAAGCTCCTGGAACCAGGAGACTGAGAAAGAGCTGTAACACCAAAGATGGCAAGAAGCAGAGGCAGAGAAACAGTGGCAGCAGAGGCAGGAGACTGGCAGACGACAGCACGGTGGACCTCTGGGCCCACAGAGCAAGAAAGCTATGCTCACCCACCCACTGAGTGAGAGAGCTGAGCACCCTCGGGCGAAGGCTTACGGGCGGGATGAGGTGCCTCTGGGCACTTATCGACTGAGCTAAAAGAACTTTGTAACACTTACCTGAGCAGGGCAGAGGCCGGGGGCTAGAGAGAGGCCTGCCTGCAGACAAAGCTGGGAAAAGGCTGGCCTGATCAAAGAATTGTATCCTGAGTGTTCCTGGACCTGTTACTTCCCTAATAAACCCCATAATTATGAGTATTGTCTATGAGTTCTGTGTGGCCATTGCAACAAATTATGGAACCCAGCAGAGAAGTAGAGAGTGCCACGGGATGGACAGCTGGTGTCAGAATTAGAGAAAAGGTTGAAGGGTGGAGGCCTGTCTGACCTCCCCTTCATAGGAGTCAGCCTTGGGCTGCTGATCTTGATTCTCCTTCCCCCTTGTAGAAGTTGGAGGAGGTCAGATGCCGCCATGTTATTTTAGCACCAAGCCATGGTATTTTCAATTGCCTCATATGCAAGTGAAAGCTGGACAATGAATAAGGAAGACTGAAAAATAATTGGCACCTTTGAATGATGGTATTGGCAAAGAATATTGACTATACCGTGGACTGCCAGAAGAACCAACAAATCTGTCTTGGAGGAAGTACAGTTAGAATGCTCCCTAGAAGCGAGAATGGTGAGACTTCATCTCTCATACTTTGAACATGTTATCAGGAGGGACCAACCCTGGAGAAGGACATCATGCTGGGTAAAGCAGAAGGTCAATGAAAAAGAGGAAGACCCTCAATGAGATGGACTGACACAGTGTCTGCAACAGGGGGCTCAAGCATAACAATGATTATGAGGATGGCACAGGACCAGGCAGTCTTCTGTTCTGTTGTACATGGCATCGCTGTGAGTCAGAACCAACTCAATGGCACCTAACAATGACAATAATCTTTAGGGAAGCAGGCTGCTACATCTTTCTCTCGAGGAGCAGCTGTTGGGTTCGAACCACCAATCTTTCGGTTAGCAGCTGAGCCGGGCACTCAACCACTGCTCCAGAGTAAAAAAAAACTGCTCATAAATGATTAATCATTTCCCTTCCCTGGGCTCAGTGGAACATGTTCAGATTAGAAAACCTAACAGATTCTAGAACCTCTTCAGTCATTACAAGGATGATGGTGTTTATTGAAGGTTTTATGCCTTCCAGGACTTGATGGAGTTGAAAGGAGAATAAGAATATCCAGTAACTTCTTTTCTTTTTTTTTTCCTGGAAGAACCGTTAAGGATTTGATAAATTATCAAACTGCCCTCTAGAGAGTGAGTACCAATTTGACCTTCCATCTGAAATCATCTCAGTATTGCAGAAGAAAGGTTGGTTCTTACTTGGGGTATCTACCTTGTCATCCATTTCATATTTGGAGCATGGGTGGTCTTATGCTGAAGGTTGAGGTTTTTGTTTGTTTGCTGTTGTTGTTGTAACTTCCTGGGAATAGATTTTCCAATATCTTAAAGGCTTTTTTTTTCTGTTAACTAGAACCACATCTAATATACGCCATTTAGCAGAGCACGATCTACATAAAATGCTGTGGTAGTTATACTATTGTTGTACCCTCTCCTCTGCTTTTTGTCATGAACAGCCCACATTCTTAAAACCTACATTATATTCTTCCATATTGATTATAGCCTATTGGCTATTTTCTTCTGGTACTTCTGTTTTATTACAGGAGCCCTGGTGGCCCAACAGTTAAATGCTCACCTGCTAAACAAAAAGCTGGCAGTTCGAATCTACCCTACAGCTCCGCTCAAGAAAAGACACGGCGATCTGCTCCCATAAAGATTACAGCCTAGAAAACCCAATGGGGCAGTTCTACTCCGTCACATGAGGTCGCTATGAGTTGAAAATTGACAGCACCTAAAGACAGCAACATGCATTTTTCTCTTTCTTCAGTTTGTCATTCTTAGGTAAACCTCTTCAAATAATCAGAAACTTTGGAGCCCACTCAGGGGCTTGATTCAGGCAGTGTGGAGCCCAGGGGACAGGCAGCATCAGGGAAGCAGAGGGCACCTGTTCTTTCAGGTGCTCAGGCCCAGCAGGTTGCTACACCTGGCCAGCAGCTGGGTGACTGGGGAGAGGGGAGGAAAGGAAAACTTTTGGGGGAGAGAGGTTTCATTGACTGCCAAGGAAACACTAACAAATCGTCTGCCTCACACTTTGGGGCCTTTGAGTACAGTGTTATGTCTTCCTAGAATTCCTCTCCCACCTCTACCCCTGTGGCCCATCTGCCTGGGAAGGAACGCCCATGCATTGCTGACATCTCCACTCCAGTCCCACCAGCTCCACAGAGACGTCTCCTGCCCCCTCTGTGTGCTCCTCCCACCCTGTGCCCTGTACACACTCTCCTGGGACTTGTTCAAGGACCCAGGTTGGCGTGGCTGTTGCTCGTGGTCTGCTGAAGCCCTGGCATGGCAGGGTGTGCATTATACTTGCCCTAAAACTGCGAGGCCTCTCTGTCCAGCCCTGTTCTCCACAGCCTGTCTACTTCCTGGGTGCCTGCAAGTGGGCCTCTCGTGAGGTGGTGGGCTCAGCGAGGCGGCTTCCTCTTGAGCTGCCTGCCCGTCTTTCTGCCAGACAGCCAGAAGCAAAACAAACCATTCTGTTCCTCCAGAAAAACACAAATGAATAAGTCATCTGGGACGATCTCCTTTTCCCTGCCGCCAGCTCCGCCTCCTGGCTGGTTCACTGGTGGGGGGGTGGTAAAGGGAGGGTGGGCAAAGGGGTGGGAACAGGCTGCCTTGGCTGCTAACTGGCTCTGTACATCAGATAAAGCCCCTGCCAGGGGTCCTGGCTGGCCTGGCCCATGTGCATGGGTGCTGGAGGGTGCTCATCTCCCAGGGATGCAGGAACATCTGCCATTTCCCAGCATCGGGGGGAGTCCTGGCTTCCTAAATGCAGAGTCCAGTGGCCAGACAAAGGCTATAGGCCCCTCAGGCCTTGCCTCTAGCTCTTCCCGCCTTTGTGGCCTCAGACAAGTGAGGCAGCCTGGGCCTCAGCCTCCTGGCTTCCTCAGAGTCGCCATGAGGGTTATCGAGACACCATAGGTGTCTTGCCCAGAGGTGCCTGGGATTATCACGGGGTCAGAACACAGAAAAGGCAGAGAAATCATAGAAAAATTATCCAGAACCCGGTGGACTCTACCTGACTCCCCTCACACACCTGGGGCCACCTTAGAACCTTCCTTGCCCCTCGAAGGCCCTGGCCCACCCCATTCAATGACCTGCCCCAGGCACAGCTCCTGGGCATCACCTCCCTACACCTGAGTCTTCACTTCCCACTGCCCTCGGCTCATCAGAGTCGTCCCCTCTGCCACTGGGCCCACTTGGAAGCCAAGCCCTGGTCCAGCGCCCTGGCTACTTCTCCCTGGGGTCCCAGAGCCCAGGCAGCTGTGAGGGCCGGGCAGCTGGGCTTTGGCAGCCCCGATCCCAGCTACTGGAGTGGTAGTCATCTTGGCGACCTGGCTCCTCCCATCTGGCCACCACCATGACTTCTATGGTCACTGATGGGTCCCCATGAGCCTCGTCCCAAATACCATCCATGTGGCTCAGACCCAACTAGGTCCTCTTGGCCTAGAGCTCTCAGGGCCCTGCTGCCCTCAGGAGATGCCCCAGCTTAGAAGGCTCTGCCTGCCCAGGCCCTGCCCCCCTCCCCATGACTCCGCTGCACATCACAGGCCCACAACCACTGCTTCCTCTGGCCTGTGTGGCTCCTTTCTCAAAACATGTTTGAAATGTGCAAAAGTCAGGCACATGGCCTCCTTCCAGGAGACCCAGAAGCACATCTAACATCAAAGGGCTGGGCGGGAGGGGCCGTGTAGGGGCCGGACTCCCTGCCTCTGTGAGCTCCTGCCCTCTCTGAGCCCCTGTGCCCTGGTCAGTGGAAAGGGGAGGTGGGGGGTAAACAGGAGAAGGATCCTCTAAAGCAGTGGTTCTCAACCGGGAGTAGCTCCCCCCACCCACCACCAGGGCACATTTGGGGTGCAGCAGTTAAGAGCTTGGCTGCTAACCAAAAGTTCGGCAGTTAGACTCCACCAGCCACTCCCTAGAAACCCTATGGGGCGGTTCTGTTCTGTCCTATAGGGTTGCTATGAGTTGGAATCTACTCGACGGCAATGGGTTTGGGTTTGGGGACATTTTTGGTTGTGGTAACTGAGGGTGCGTGCTACTGGCATCTGGGGCGTAGAAGCCAGGGATACTGCTCAAACCCTACAGTGCACAGGGCAGACCCCCACGACAAAGATCTGTTCTGTCCCAAATGTCAGTGGTGCTCTGTGGCCCCTCCCTGCTTTGATTCATGTCCACTGGGGGACCCCAGGCTTATTAAAACACCTTCCAGACCGCCTGGGTTGGCTCTTGGCTCCACCCCCTACCTACTGCATTGATCAGGTAAGTTATACAACCTCTCCTGCCTCCTCTTCCAAGGAGAGCGTGGGGCAGTGTTCAAAGGGCTGCCCGTGAATTCAGCGACACGTGAGGGCAAGGTGCTGGGCGTGGAGCCTGGCCCACATCAAGTGCTCCAGAAACGCTTTCTAAAGAATAAAAGCTGAAACTTGCAACCTGCAACAGTGCCATTCCTTCTGGGAAGGCCTTTATTTTGGGGCCAAACGCAATTACTCATCGTCAGCAACCAGGGCCCAGTGTGCTGAAATGGTGGAGTATTCCGCGTGAAATCTCGTGTAAATGTGCAGATTATAGAAACCCGTGGGCTTCAAAGTGAGGATCCCAGGCATTGGTTGCCAGAGCCTTGTAGAAGTCTGGCTGCTTTGCCAAGCCTCTGCCTGGCTTTCAGCCGGCACTTAGAACGTTTCGAGGTCCCAGCTCCAGCCCCGGCACCACCCTCCTCCCATAGGGAATCAGTCCTGGCCTTATAAAAGGCTTGGGTCAAATTCCAGCCCAGAGGTGATGGGCAGGGCTTGCTGGACGACTCCACGCATGGAATTATTCTAAGGCCTGAGCAGATGGCAAGATATTCAGGGGAAGCTCCAGTGGATATGAGGAAGGAAGGCTGGGAAGCTGGCCTAGGTGGGAGGAAGGGAGATGTGGATGGTTGCCAGGTTTTGCGTCACCTGTGTGACCCACAGGAAGAGGCAGCACCTCCCCGTCCCCATGAGCATGGCATGGTGGTACAGTACTAGGTCCCAACATTGGACAGGGAGATGGGCTCAGACCCCACCCTACCACCTCCCGGCAGCTTCACTCATCCCTTTAACAGTCAGTCAACAACCACTCCTTTCCAGTGGATTTTTTCTTAAGAAAAAATCATACATGCATCTCGACCCAAGAGTCAGCCTCAGACTTACTGAGTCAACATTTGATGCATCCCTATTAAAGTCAGGAAGAAGACTAGCACACCTGATAGATTAAAAGAATGTTTTAGAGACACTAGCCAACGTGATCAGATGAGGCGAGGGCAGCTACAAAGAGTGGAAAAAACCAAACCAAACCCGTTGGTGTCAAGTCAATTCCTACTCATAGCGACCCTATAGGACAGAGTAGAACTGCCCCATAGAGTTTCCAAGGAGTGGCTGGTGGATTCAAACTGCCCACCTTTTGGTTAGCAGCTATAGCTCTCAACCGCTACACCACCAGGGTTTCCAAAAAAGTGGAAGGAGGAGGTAGCATAGTTTGCAGACCACATAAATAAAAAATTTCAGTAAGGTGGCCAAGTATAAAATTAATACATAGAAATCATTAGCTTTTACCATCTAAACAATAGTCAGAAGATACAGTGGAAAGACGACCCTATTTATAATAGTTACCCAAAAAGAAACGCATAGAAATAAATGTCGAAGGTGTATAAAATCTAAATGCAATGAAAAAAAGAGTAGGCACATTACATTCTTGTATACCATGTTCATGAAAAGTCAATTCTCCTTAAATTTATTAGCAAATTCAGTGCAACCTCAGTAAAAAAGACTAACTGGATTTTTTTTTTTTGCTGAGGGTAGGGGGTTAGACAAGCACTAATTCTAAAGTTTATATGACAAAATGGCCAGGAGGAATAGATCAAACAGATATTAAAACATATTAAAAGCCCACAGCAGTTAACAAAATGAGGTACTGTCCTGCAAATCGATCAGTGAAAACTGATGAGAAAGCCTCTAGTCAGCCCCAATACTCAGCTTTGGTACGTCATAGTATATGATAAATTTGCATTTCACAAAAGGGGAGAAAAAATGGACAAGTATTGGGACAACTGGCTACCCAAACCAAAAATCAAACCAAACCCATTGCCATCGAGTTGATTCTGACTCATAGTGACTCTATAGGACAGAGTAGAACTGTCCCATACGGTTTCCAAGGAGTAGCAGGTGGATTTGAACAGCCAACCTTTTGGTTAGCAGCCCGAGCTCTTAACCGCTGCACTACCAGGGCACCAAATGGTTACCCGTTAGGGAAAAAAAAAAAACCAAATTGGATTCCTACCTCAAAATTCATATCAAAACAAATTCCTGATAGACTGAAGATTTGAAGACAAAAAAATAAAACATAAAAGAAGTAGGGGACAATATGAGATTTTTTAAACAATCTCAGAACAGGGAAAGCTTTTCTCCATATGAGGCAAAACCCAGAGAGAAAAAATTTGACTGCACAACAATTAAAAACTTAAGCATGAGAAGAAAGCATCATAACTTCAGAGACACACTGTGAAAATATTTGTAACTCATCCTATTTCTTTCATATATAAAGAGTTCCTGTAAATAAATAAGAAAAAGACCAGACATTCAATAGAAAAATGGCAAAGGCTATAAGCACTACTAGCGCATACTAAAAGAAATGCAAATGGCCCTCAAACATGTGAAAAGATGCTCAAAACCAAATCCATTGAAGTTGAGTTGGTTCTGGCTCATAATGACTCAGCTTCACTCATAATAAGAGAAACGCAAGCTGTTTCAGCCCCCTGTTTACTTAGCATCGTTCCTCTGTTTCTCTGCAGCCAAACTCTCCTCTTTCTCCATCCTCCTCCCAACGTCCAGCAAGCCTTGTCTAAATCCGCAGGCTGAGCGAGGTGCCCTCCTCTGTGCTCCCTCACCCGCCATCCCTCCCCCTGGTGGTCCCCTCCACCACGGCCCTGATCTCACTGCTTTCAAATCACCCGAGAAGGGGCCTGCAGAGGATTCGTCTCTGGGTCAGTGGTGTCAATGAATGCTTGTTGAATGAATAAAAAATACAAGAAGGAGCTTGAGTCCTGTGGCTTCCAGGCCCAAGCACCTCTGTGCCTGCCTGAAAGCTTTCCATCTACTTGACCTCATTCGACTTCTGCCACAACCCTGAGAGGGGTTATGTACCCATTTCTCAGATGAGAAGGCTAAAGCTCAGTGGGCAGAACAGGCCAGACACCCTGGTCACCTGGAGGCTTTTCCCAGGCTCCTTCCAGGCCCACCCGTCCTTTCAGGGGGAGGATTTTGTGGGGGCTGTGACACTTACTTGTGCATGTAGCCCTCGGAGCCGGCTGTGAGATTCGCCTGCATCACCGCCTGGAACTCCGTCTCGTTGCAGCAGTATTTGAAGACCGTGTTGTTATGATGACAGCAGAGGATAAAGGTTTTGTTGTCGGAGAGCCGAGGGCAGTGGAAGCCGAAGTGGTAGCGGCCTTTGTGGTCAGTGTAGGGCTCACAGACCCGGAAATGAGCAGACAAGACTGCAAGACAGAGTCACCAGCTCGGCGGGGCCCCGTTGCCCCGAAACCCTCGCCAGCAACAGGTGTCAAGGGGCGAGTCTTGGGGGGCCGGCCTGTCCCAGGGCCCTCTCGCCTCTTGCCTCCTGGGAGGCCTATCTCTCCACGACCCAGTTTTAGGCTCGCCTCTTTGGAGGACCCTCCTCTGGGCCCCTTGAGCGATGACAGCCTTGATTATATGGGGTCTTCCTGCGGGCAGGGAGGTGTCTAGCCTCCTGTGGGTCCCCCCCAGCAGCTCAGCAGATAGCAGGCTCTCAGTTAGGAAACCGACATCAATTGAGCGCCTACTATGAGCTAGGTTCCTTCACAGGCTTTATCTCATTTAGTCTGCATGACCAGCCTAGCAGCCAGGTCGGGAATGCCACGTTACAGTTGGAGAAGCTGAGGCTCAGAGGCCTAAACTGACTTGCCTAAGGCCACACGGCTGGTAAGTGGTGCTGGAGCTGGATATAGACCCAGGGCTTTCTGGATCCCGAGTCCAGGACGCTCTGCTCCTTGGTCACTGTTGTTGTTGCGTGCTGTTGAGTTGATTCCAACTCATTGAGACCCCGTGTGACAGAGTGGGACTGCTCCATGGAGTTTTCCAGGCTCTCATCTTTACGGGAGCAGACCACCAGTTCTTTCTCCCACAAAGCTGTCGGGTAGGTTTGAACCACCAACCTTCTGGTTAGCAGCTGAGCGCTTGACTGTTGCACCACCAAGACTCTTAAAAAAAAACCTTTGTTACTGTGTGATCAAACACAGTTTGCACCCTGGGTGGTGCAGTTAACAAGCTCAGCTGCTAAATGAAAGGCTAGAGGTTTTGAGTCCACCCAGAGGCCTGGCGATTTCCTTCCGAAAAATCAGCCATTGAAAACCCTGTGGAGCACAGTTCTACTCTGATACACATGGGATTGCCATGAATTGGAACCCACTTGATGGCAGCTGGTTACTGGTTTGCTGTGTGGTGGACCCGCTGACAAACCCAAATTGGCCTGGAGGTAGGCGGTATGGCTCACGAACCAGATTTCCCTCTGGACAAAGCAGCAGGCCCTCTGCACCTCATTTCTATTAAACCAGTTCCCTAGATCTGGGGGTCCCAAGGGCCGGCCTCGGTCACCTCCACCTCACTCTGGGACCCTGACAAAGCTGCTCCGGCCTTGGGCCACCTTCCCCACCCTGTTCATGGAGGCCCCTGTTGAGCAGGGGCTGTGGCTGCCAGCCCAGGGCGGTATTTACGCAGTGTGCTGATGGTGATAAAGAGGAGTGAAAGCCTGAACAAATATAACAACGGAAAAAACCTGCAGCCACTGTCTCTGGCCTAATTAGTATCTTCATAAAAGGGATTGCTGTATCTAATTTGTATTGCTGAAAAGGGGCTTCGCTGGCTGAATACATTTCTCCAACCACAAAGGCACTGGATTTACAAAAGCTCAGAAAGCTGTCTCCACCGAGAGGTGATTCGTCTGCAGCCCACGCTCTCAGCCAGTCCGCCCGGGCTGCTGGAGGGAAGGCCCAGCTGGGCTGGGCAGGTGGGTGGCGGTTCGCATGTGCAGGGTGCCAAGGCTGGCTCGGGCGGCCATTGTGACATTCCGCACCCCTTCCCAAATATAGCACACCCTCTTCCGTGGAGAGGGACGCGGCCACAGTTGGAGAAAGGTCCCAGGTTTCCAGGAGTCAGGGGGAGCTCTCCAGGCCCCCCTTCTTGGGAAAGAGGGGAACCCCCTTGATGGGGAGGCAGGGGTTATAATGCATGTGCCAGGCAGCAGCACTATCTCATTTATTCCCATTTTTGTAGTTAGGTGTCAAGGAGTCAACTCAGACTCATGGCGACCCCATGTGTGCAGCGTAGCCTGCTCCATAGGGTCGTCAAGGCTGTGACCTCTCAGAAGCCGATCACCAGGCCTGTCTTCTGAGGTGCCCCTGGGCGGGTTCCCATTGCCAGACTTCCGGCTAGAAGTCAAGCTCTTAACATTTGCATCACCCAGGGACTCCATTCCCATTGCACAGAGGAGTAAACTGAGGCTCTCTGACCTGCCACATCAGCATCTTCCGCGAACTTGTTACAAATGCCATTTCTTGGGCCCCCTGTAGACCCTCTGGATCAGAAACTCAGGGTGGGACCTGCAATCTGTGCCATAGCAAGCCCCCCAGGTGATGCTGGCATGCCTGAGTCTGAGACCCACTGCTAGAGACATGGGAAGCTGGGAGCTGGAGGTGAGGGCACAGGCAGACAGGTACCAGGGACCCCCAGCCAGGTGTGAGTCTGCTCCCACTCAGCTATGGGTGCTGGGTGTGGGCAGAGGCAGGCAGGCCCAGGGGACCTCCAGCTGGGCAGTGTCCACCCCCACTTAGCTGTGGGTGCTGGGTGTGGGCAGGAGCACCCTGTTGCCAGAAGCAGCTCAGCCCCCGAGATAGGAACTGAGAAGCTATCGAGGACTCAGGAGGGAAGGGACTGAGTGGAGGAGCCTCGGGGAAGACACAAGGGCCTTTGCTGGGCCATGAGGTCCACAGACATGGGGCCTGGGGAGGCCAGGAGAGGGCAGGAGAGATGGAGAGGGCCTTCTAGCACCAGGCAAGCTCCCCCGGCCACAACTGGAGTGTCGGACTTTGGCAAAGATGACATGGCCACGGCTATGCCTAGGACACACATACCACGCAGAAGAAGCATTGGGCTGGGAGCTGGGCAACAGCAGCGTGGGACTCGCTGCCTTGTCTCAGGCAGGTCAGTTCCCTTCCCATGCTTCAGTTTCCCTGTCTGCAGAATGGGGGTGACTGTGACAGCACCTGGCTCTGATCAGGGGTTCAGGCTGCAGGGTAGCCTCTCTGTGCCCCCGCCCCCACTTGCTAACAGAAGACCAGTGGCCTCAGGTTGCTGGGGACTCCAAGCAGGGTGGCATTAGAACAAGGAGGGTGGACGGCAAAGGGCCTCCTCTGTGGGTATGGCGAGGCTCAGGGCGGCACTGGGGCCTGGGGTGCTGGCAGGATTCAGGCAGATGGACACTTCCTTGGGAGGCCAGTGGGCTCTGGGTCACCAGGAAACTAGCTCACAGAGAGTGAACACCAAGGAGGTAGCTGTCCTCCTGTGTCCCAGGCTTCGGGATCTGAAAGAGGACCACCGACACAGCACTGTCTGCAAAACTGAGCCCTGTCTCCTGGGCTCCAATCTGGGCTCTTCATTGACCAACTGTGTGACCTTGGGCAGGTCACTTTCTTCCTCTGAACTCAGTTTCCTCATTCGTACCCAGGGTGAGTCGTTCCTTCCCCCAGGAGGCTATCGGGGGAGCTGATCTGCCTGAGACAGCATAGCTAGTAGAGGGGCTGGGATTTGAACCCAGGCCAGCGTGAGGCTACAGCCAGACCTCCTGGCCTCCTATGCAGTCCTCTATGCAGTCCTTGTGATCCCGGCCTGGAGCCCAGACATACACCCACACTCCTAGTTACAAAAACGGGCATAAAGCGAGTACCTGGCTCCTCCAAGCTACAGCTGGCCAACCAGAGAAACCAGGCCCCCAGCAATGGCGGCCCATCATGGCCCGGCCGTCTCTGCCCACGGACACTCAGCTCTGGTCCGAGTGGTGGTCTCTGGCTCCCTCTCTCTCTAGGTGCCCCCTCAGGCCCCCATGCTCTGACAGAGCCATTGACACCTGTCTGGGGGTTTCAGGTCTCTGTCACTTCACTGGGGCCTGGCCCCAGGGCCCTGAGGAAGCTGGGCAGGGCTCAAGGGCAGCACAGCCAAAGCCAAGGCCGGGGGTTCACTGTTTATTGACCTCCTGCCCCTCCAGGTCCTCAGGGCCTGAAGGTCAATGTCTGTGGGCAGAGCCAGCCGGGCCATGCTGGGCCGTCCATGCTGGGGACCTGGCTTCTCTGGTGGGCCAGCTCTAGTCTGTGTAACCAGGAGTGTGGGTGGACATCTGGGCCCCAGGCTGGGAGGTCAGGAGGTCGGGCTCCAGCCTCACGCTGGCTTGGGTTCAAATCTCAGCCCCTTCACTTGCTGAGCTGTCTCAGGCAGGTCAGCTCCCCTCTCCCAGCCTCAGTTTGCTGGTCTGTGGAATGGGGATGACTGACAGTGCCTGGCTGTGACCTACAGGAGAGAATGGGTGCTGAGGGCTTCTCCCAGCCGAGCCCCCGTGGCCAGCATGAGTCACAGTAGGTCCTCACTGAACAGCAGCAAAAATCACAGGGGGCACCTGTGAGACGGGGCACTAAGGCCCCCCCTCTTCAGCACCCAGAACCCCTGATGGGCTAGCACTGACCCTCCCCACCCCGTCCCGGCTGCACAGTGAGTGGCAGGACTGACCTGCAGAGAATAGCAACGAGAAGAGGACGGTGAGCACGTTGAGGGACTGCTGGCCACAACTGGTCATCCTTCGGCTGGCATCGATCTGCCGGGAGCTGCCTGCAGATGAGAGTGGGAAAGGGGTGTCAGCCGGCTCCCTGCTGGGCAGACCCCAGCTTTGCTCCCACAGCCAGGACAGTGGGTGGGGGCTCGAACATGTGGAACAGGGGCCGAGGATGATGGAAACACCGCCATCCGATCTCCTTTCTGGAATGAGTGACCTTACGGGCAGTAGGAGTCAGCGGCAGCCTGATGCTGGTGGGAGGGGCTGGCAGTGGGGAAGGCCGGTGAGCGGGTGGGGACCTTGGCGAGGGGCCCTGTCCTGACTCCTCCATCCCCAGGGGTCCCTGCCTACTGCTAACGGGGTCTTCCTTTAACCCCCTCCAGTCTGCATGGAGCCCCACTTTCCGGTACATTTGGAACACAGCAGTGAACTCAATGGGAACGGCCCCGCCCTTGTGATGCTTATGTCCTGGTGAGAAGGCTAACAGGACACAAGCACACATGAATCTATAAATGCTTGAAGGCAAATAAAGCAAGGGGTGGAGGCGCAGAGGGTGGGATGTAGGAGTGGCTTTAGATGGGGTGGGGGGTCCAGAGGGCCTCGCCGTGGAGGTGGAAGGTGACATTTGAGAAGGGAGAGAGGAGCCATGTGTCCTGGAATGAGGGCACAGCAGGTGCAAAGGGCCTGGGGCAGGACAGTGAGGAGCCTGAAGACGGGAGGGCTGCTCCATGGAGAACTCAGGGCCGCCCACTGGAGATGCAGAGAGGGGAGCCACAGAGGAGAGCCACGTGAGGAAGTGAAGGCGGAGACTCCGGATCAGGAGGCAGGGCAGGATTTAAGCCCAGACATACTGAGTTCACGTCCGCCGGCCCTGGCCCGAGTCCTCGCCTGCAGCCGGGGCATCGCAGGGTACCTATGGCTCCTTGGGGAGCTTAATGAGCCAGAACAAGGAAGGGGTGGCATGACGCGAATGCCATGAAGCGCCAGGTCTCATTATCGTCCTTGGATTGACACAGCAGCTGTCACAGCGGCTCCAACATTCCCACTACTGTGAGGATGGCACGGGACCCCGCAGTGTTTCATTCTCTTACACTCGGGGTTGCTATGAGTCGGCATCGTCTTGGTGTCACCTATCAATAACATCACAGCGTCCCTGTGGTGACGTTGGCAGTGCCAGTGTGGCCTCGGGAAGGCGCCCTCAGGTCTCCCCATGGAGGCCATTGGCCCCCACCTGCCCAGCTCTGCCCCGGTGGGCTGGGAGCCGCTTAATTGCACTGATCCCGGGCTCCTCCTCGGCCTTCCTCAGGGCCTTCCCGGGAGGACGAACTGAGATTAAAGGATTTGAAAATGCTTAGGAAAGGATTTTTCGCTGCAGAAATGTAAGGATCGACCTTGCGGGGTGGGGATGGTGCATCCTGGGAGATGATTCACTTGTGGCCCCATTCTGCAGACGGGGAAGACGAGACCCACTAAGGGTCCATCCTTTTGGGCCGTTTTTATAGCCAGGGCTCAGCTCTGAGAGCCAGAGGGTTTGTTGAATAAATGAGGGGGTCTGTCTCTGCCCTCCCTCTGGCTGCTCCCATCCCCACAACTGGGGGACATAGGGAGATGGGGCAGGCAGCACACAGCCCGCTGTGGGCGTGGGCTCTGGAGCTCCCTGCACCTCAGTGTCCCCACCTGTAAAGTGGGGACGTTAACACTGCCGAGGCAAGGTGGGTGAGAATACTCTGTGATCTGACCCACAAAGGAGAGCTATGATAGTGGTGTCACTGCCAGGGAAAACACACCCTTCACGTGTAACATCTCTGGGCCTCAGTTTCCCCATCTGTGAATGGGGATAATGCTCCCAGCAACCCGTGTTGTTCTGAGGGGTAAGTGAGGGAGCACCCATGACTGACACCCATGCGGGGCCACACTCCTGGCTGCAATGCCCAAGACCATCATTAACACACATTCTCAGATCTGACGCCTAAGTCCCCCTGGACCATCCAGCTTCTGGGTGGGCGCCCGCTCCTCCTACCCCGGCATCTGAGGGTGCGGAGTGCAGCGACACACCAGGGTCTGTGGAGCCTCGCTGCCCACCAGTGTAGCCACCTGAATCCTTGATTCCCAAGCTAGGCACATTGGGGGCTTGATGCGGAGGGAGAGGTCGCCAACCGAGGACACTGCTGGCTAGCTCCCACCCCCAAGCTAGACGCTGGAGCCAAACAGGTCCCCTCTGGGGTCCCTGAGCCTGCCCTGCGTCATCTCTCCATGCAGCCTCTGCCCCTGGGGCACTCCCCTCTTTTCTGCAAATCCAAATCTCACCACCTTAGAAGCTGCTCCCACGCCACCTCTTCCCAGAAGTCTGCCTTGCTTCTCTCAGCAGGAGGAACTCCGCTAGGACCCATCACATTGTCTTGTCTTTCATTAATGTGTTGATTTGCTTATTCAGTCTTTTCTCTCAACACTCACTTGCTGACCTCACTCTGGGATGGGGGCCCGGGCTGGGTCACAGCAGTCCCTGCCCTCAAGAGGAGCTGGGCAATCGCACTCACCAGCCCCACCTCTACAATTCATCCCCATGACCCCTACCAGGCTGAGAGGGCCCTGGGCCAGGGATGGCCAGCTGGGGGTCAGGGACACTGAGCAAGGCCTTTGGAGTCCCACGGTCTGGGTTTGAGTCCCAGTCCCACCAGACACCAGCCTAGGCCCTGGGGTGTCTCTGCGGGGGCGGGGGTTAAAATAGCCTTAAGCTTAGAGGCCCAGGCCCAGATGAGGGCCACACTTCGTTTCGGATTCGCAGCTGTACCTGCCATGGCACTCCTGAGCCCCTCTGGCACTCTCTCCAGCCAGGGCACGCCTTGGGGGTAAAGGCCTACTGGGTCTCCATGGCCCAGCCACGCCCCCCCTCAAGTCTGGGTCAGTGATCTACTGAAGCTACAGCTCTGTCTGCTGGACAGAATTCCAGAAGGTTCTCAGGCTCCCAGCCCAGATGGCTCTGGGCCCCCTGATCAGCCTATCATGACAGTGCCTCCCCTGGCTGGGGCCTTGCTCTCTGGGCTGCAGTGGGCCTTCTCTGGGCTGCTTTTGGTTGCTCTTTGCTGTGCTGGATGCTGAGGGGTGTCTGGTGGGCAAGGTGGCAGGAAGCCACGGCCTGCCCTGGGAAATCACAGCTGAACTCCCCATATAAGCGCTTAGGCTCCAGGACCACACTCCTGGGCTCGGGAGCCCCGAGGGGCAGAGACCCACAAGGGCACCGGTTTTAGGGAACAGGGTTTGGATGGGCTTGGGGAGAGGGCAGGCGAGGGAGCCCAGGAGCCAGGAGGTGGGCTGGACGTGAGGTCTCCTTTCCCCTTCCAGACTACCATCTGCTCCTCAGTGGCCAGCATCTGTGTGCCAGGACTGAGCGAACTGAGCCCTGCCCCTGTGCCCATTCCAGTAAGGCCAATAAGCAAAGGTAGTCCAGGACAGGTCCCCCCTGTCAGGGTCTGCTGCTCCTGCCTCTCGGCCTTGGACCAGCCTCCCCCTCAGTATGCCCCTCTGCCCAGTCTCAGGGGGAGGATCCGGGGGTAACAGTGAGAAGCTGTGCAGGCCCCGGAACGGAATGAAAACACACTGCCCTCTGCCTGAGCCACATCCTCAGCGGTGACGACAGCCCCTGGGGAAACCTGCCCATATCTGGCTGATTGGTGGTGCAGGACGGAAAAGGGGGGACCAGCCATCACAGGGAAAAGCTCCCATGGGGAGTGACTCCCCACCCCCCTGCCTGGTATGGCAGCTGGTGGATGACATTCCAGAGTCACCGTTACGGAGACTTAAACCAGAGCTGCCCCCACTGGCCTGTCAGCAGAGCCCTGGCTCTCATGGTCAGAGGGCTTGGGGGTAGGCACGCCCTGGCAGGGTCCCCACTCAGACCCACCAGTGTGTGACCTCAACGAGCCTGCCTTCAACAGTGGGCCTCATGGCTGCGGGAGGATCAGGCATAGAGCACTTGGCCACATGCCAGGCTGGGGGCACACGGCCACTGGGACAGCCCCCCACTCTGACCACCCCCGGTGGGCCCCTGGCTGGAGATGGGAACACAGAAGTGAGGGGGACAAAGTTATGCCTGGAGATGACATAACCAAAGAGAGGTGCCACATGGGGTTGTCCAGGGCCCTCAAGGTCACCCTCTGCATGGACAACAGTCACCCATCCCTTGGTGCCATGTGGCAGGAAGCAGGTGCAGATAAGCTGTAAGCAGGGGTCTCCTTCCTTCTGAAGCAGGTATGGTGAGCACATCACATGGGGAGAGGCTGGGGGGCTGAGGGCTTGGAGGGTGGGGGCATGGGTGATGGGCCTTTGGAGGAAGGGAGCTCCGGCCTGAGCAAAGGCAGCTTGGTTCCCTCAGGGCTTCTGGGCGGAGCCTGCTGTCTGTTGATGCCTCAGCTCAGCAGCCCCAACCCTGGAACGTCCTGATCCTTGGAGGAATGGGGCTGGCCTGGTTCTTGGTGCTAAGGATGGGTACAGCCACCATGGGTCAATGAAACTTAGCTGCCCGAAGGTGGGCGGGTGGTGAGGACAGGCACTCTCAGAGGGGGCACCCTCCCTGAGCCCCAGCAGTCTCCTTGGGTGCTGACACCCCGGGCCCTCCACCTCAGCCCCAATCTCCAAGCCCCCTGAGGCAACCCAGGCTCCAGCATGGACAGCTGGATCTACGGTGGAGAGAAAGCCCCATGTGCGTCAGCGGGAAGCTGCTTGCGTACAAATTCCACGTCTAACAATCGAGACAGCAGGGCTTTGAAGCCACCCCCGCCCCCATTCCTGGCTGGGTCAGAAAGTTGCTTTGGAAACCCCCACGGGCTTCTGGGTTCGGCCAGCTGACACGATCCCTGTCCTGCTTCCCTGAGAAAGCCGGTCCGGAGGCTGCGTGCAAGAACACGAATGTTCACGACGCACAGCCACTGCACCGGCCCCTCCATCACTATGACAGAGCCTTCGGAGGGGGCCTGGGCTCAGGGACAGCAGGACAAGAACGGTCTATCATGGCATCGGGTACCACCTGGGACCCACCCCAAGTGATGTCTGTGGAGGCCCAACCCAGCAGCTGACAGGAGCAGGGGCTGAGAGGGGGTCCATACCCCTTCTGCCCTCCTGCTTGCAGGCTGGGTGCAGGCTTGGGGTTGAACTTTCACATGTGCCGGGCACGGCTCTAGTATGTCACCATGATCACCGGTATCCCCAGTGAGGTTGGTCGTCAAAAGTCCCATTTTGTTGAAAGGAAACTGAGGCTCAGAGGGGCGAATCTCAGTCACACTGTCACTCGGCCAAGCAGAAGGCAAACCAGGGTTCCAAAGCTCGCTCTGGACTGTCATTCCACCTCCCGGCCCTGTACACACTTCCGGAACCTTCAAAGGCTCCATTCCCCCACCCGCACCCCAAACAAGTTTACCACAGATAGGTTAGACTTATCACCCCAGGTTTGACTTCTTTGAGAATTAATAAACGGCCCACAATGGTAGCTCACAGTCAAAACTAAAAAGATAACTGGAACACCATTCTTGGTAAGGGGGCTTCCCCAAGCCCAGTCGTCCGGGTCCAGAACCATGCACAGCCCCCTGCTCTGTGGTCCACCCCTCAGGTCAGCCAGGGACTGCTGTTTCGAGATCATAGGGTTATTTTTAAACACTGATCTTGGCGGGCGGGGCTGGGGAAGGAGAGGAAGGGGGGCATGTGAAGAGAAACAGAGCCAGGAACAGAACTGATCTGTTTTCACAGAGGCCGGCCCGTCCCAGCCAGGCGGGGAGGGTGGGCGGGCGGTCAGGGAAGAAGGCCGGGCCCTGGCTCACAGGCTGTGCAGGGGACAACGGGGGCCGTGGACACACGCCTGGCCACTGCCCGACCCTAGGACCCATCCTCCCCCCAGGGTCTTGGCTTTCCTAAGGCCCCTCCACCCTCCCCTAGACGTGGCCAGCACATCCCCTCTGGCCTGGACTATATCAAAGACAGCAGGGCCTAGAGGTGTCCTGGCTGCTCCTTTGTAACTACACTGTGTGACCTGGGGCAAGTCATTTGGCCTCCCTGGCCTTGGAGCAGGGACAGAAATGGCAGTCAATTCACAGGTGTTCATGACAGTGAGATGACAGGGTGCACAAAGCACCTGGGACAGGGCCGGGGGCTGGAGGTGGGGGGCTCAAAGGGCTGTGATGGGTACCCCTGGCCACAGCTGTCTCTCTGCTCCAGACCTGCCCACTGTCCAGGTCCTAAGCTCCCCCAGGGCATCTCGCACACCTCCACACACAGGCATCTCTGACGGGCTCCTAGGTTCAAGTCGGCACTCTCTCCTGGGGTCCTGCAGGGTCTGGTCCCCACTGCCCTCTCACCCCCTCTGCCCCTCGCATTTCCCACAGCTCACGGGCCCCTTACCTCTGTGCTTTTGCACATGCTGTTCCCCACACATGGTGACACCCTTCTTTTCTCCTGCAGCCATGCAGCCTCCACCCAGCTCTGGAGGCGCAGCCGAGGCATTCGGCCCTGGGGAAGCTTCCCCCACTCCCGGTACTCTCAATCCTGGGTGGGCTACCATAGTTCTAGCCCTTTTCCTACACGTCCCCCAGCACCAGGTTGCCCTGGGCTGTCAGGAGCTCAGCAGGGGTGGGGCTGGGTGCGAACTGACCCATGGTCCCTCTGCTGCTGGGTGGGCTAGCAGGGTGCCTGTACAGAAAACGGCCTCAGGGATTCTGGGCAGAGCTGTGACCCTGGCTTGGTGCATGTCCTGACATGAAAGGAACCTGGAAGGAAGAAGACGGCGGCCACCGGGGGCGCTGAGCCCCCAAACTGAGGCCCAGGGCCCTGCCCTCTTTAGACACTGAGGGACCTGTGACCACTTACATGCTTGTTCGTCCCCCATACATCCCGCCTGACTGCATTTCCGGCCTTTGCTCAGGCAGGCCCTTTCCCAGGCGGCCCTTTCCCCAAACCACACGGTGGCACGACACTGTGAAGGTACTGCTGTTGTCAGCTGCCACGGAGTCGTGGAGACCCCACGTGTGCAGTGTAAAACAGCTCCATAAGGTTTTCACGGCTGTGACCTTTCGGAAGCACATTGCCAGGCCTTTCTTCCAAGGTGCCTCCTGGTGGGTCCAAACCACGAACCTTTTGACTACTAATGGAGTGCTTAACTGTTTGTGCCACCCAGGGACTCCTCCCCAACCCACAGGGACCCTACCGTGCAGCCCGGCTGAGACGCCGCCTCCTCCACGAAGCAGCCCCGTGACTCGCCCCCCAGTCCCTCGGTGCAGGGATGGTCCCTTCTCTGGATGCCAGAGTACGTGCTGAGCCTCGCTGTGTGCTGCACACGCTCTGCTGGGTGCAGGGGTCGGCAGCAAACAAAACAGGAGTGACAGTTTCAGAGGACGGAGTCACTAACAGCTGATTACACAACCCATAGCGACCCTGTGCACAACAGAACGGAACACTGCCTGGTCCTGAGCCATCCTCACAATCGGTGCTAGGCTTGAGCTCATTGTTGGAGCCACCGTGTCAGTCCATCTTGTTGAGGGTCTTCCTCTTTTTCCCTGACCCTCTACTTTACCAGGCATGATGTCCTTCTCCAGGGACTGATCCTTCCTGACAACATGTCCAAAGTATGTAAGACAAAGTCTCGCCAACCTTGCTTCTAAGGAGCATTCTGGCTGTACTTCTTCCAAGACAGGTTTGTTTGTTCTTCTGCCAGTCCATGGTATAGTCAATATTCTTTGCCAGCTCCACAGTTCAGGGGCTTCAATTCTTCAGTCTTCCTTATTCACGGCCCAGCTTTCACATGCATATGATGTGATTGAAAATACCATGGCTTGGGGTCAGGCACACTTTAGTCCTCAAGGTGACATCTTTGCTTTTCAACACTTTAAAGAGGTCTTTTGTAGCAGATTTGCCCAAAGTAATATGTTGTTTGATTTCCTGACTGCTGCTTCCATGGCTGTTGACTGTGGATCCAAGTAAAATGAAATCCTTGACAACTTCAATCTTTTCTCCATTTAACATGATGTTGCTTATTGGTCCAGTTGTGAGGATTTTTGTTTTCTTTACGTGAGGTATAATCCATACTGAAGGCTGTGGTCTTTGAGCTCCCTTAATAAGTGCTGCAAGTCCTCTTCACTTTCAGCAAGCAAGGTTGTGTCATCTGCACATCGCAGGTTGTTAATGAGCCTTCCTCCAATCCTGACGCCCTGTTCTTCTTCATATAGTCCAGCTTCTCGGACTTTTTGTCCAGCATACAGATTGAAAAGGTCTGATGAAAGGACACAACCCTCTGGGGCCCCACAAAAAGTACTGTGGGCAGCAGGTGCCCCACAGATGGGCACTGGAACTGACAGGAAGGAGACAACAGCTAACTTTCCTGAGGGCCTGTGCTCGGCACTGGGCTGCGTCCTGGGCTCCTCATTTACTGCTTTCTCCCCACAGCGACCGTCTCACACTCCATGCATCATGCCCTGTGTGTTATCATGTACCACTATTACGTCCTACGTATGACGCGTTCTGTGTGCGCTGCGTATTGTATGCTGTAATTGTGACTGTTGCTATTAGGTGCTGTCGAGTCCGTTCTGGCTCATAGCGACCCCGTGGACAACAGAAACACCACCCGGTCCTCCGCCATCCTCACAGTCATTGCAGCCACAGTGTCAATCCATCTCATTGGAGGTCTTCTTTTCTTTCACTGACCCTCTATATTGTTGTCGTTGTTGTTAGGTTCCATTGAGTCGGTTCCGACTCATAGAGACCCTACGCACAACAGAACAAAACACTGCCCGGTCCTGCGCCGTCCTTACAATCGTTGTTAAGCTTGAGCTCATTACTGTAGCCACTGTGCCAATCCACCTCGTTGAGGATCTTCCTCTTTTCCACTGACCCTGTATTCTGCCAAGCATGATGTCCTTCTCCAGGGACTGACCTCTCCTGACAACATGTCCAAAGTATGTAAGACGCAGTCTCGCCATCCTTGCTTCTAAGGAGCATTCTGGTTATACTTCTTCCAAGACAGATTTGTTCGTTCTTTTGGCAGTCCATGGTGTATTCAATATTCTTCACCAACACCACAATTCAAAGGGGTCGATTCTTCTGCCGTCTTCCTTATTCACTGTCCAGCTTTCATATGCATATGAGGCAACTGAAAACACCATGGCTTGGATCAGGCGCACCTTAGTCTTCAGGGTGACATTTTTGCTTTTCAACACTTTGAAGAGGTCTTTTGCAGCAGATTTGCCCAATGCATTGCATTGTTTGATTTCTTGACTGCTACTTCCATGGCTGTTGATGGTGGATCCAAGTAAAATGAAATCCTTGACAATGTCAATCTTTTCTCTGTTTGTTTATTGGTCCAGTTGTGAGGATTTTTGTTTTCTTTATGTTGAGATGTAATCTGCACTGATGGCTGTGGTCTTTGATCTTCCTCAGTAAGTGCTTCAAGTCCTTTTCACTTTCAGCAAAGAAAGTTGTGTCATCTGCATAACACCAGCTGTTAATGAGTCTTCCTCCAATCCTGATGCCCCGTTCTTCTTCATATAGTCCAGCTTCTCGGATTATCTGCTCAGCATACAGATTAAATAGGTATGGTGAAAGGATACAACCCTGACACATACCTTTCCTGACTTAAACCACACAGAATCTCTTTGCTCTGTTTGAACAACTGCCTCTTGATCTACATGCGGGTTCTCCCCATGGTGCAGATGGAGAATCAGGGGCAAAGAAAGACTTGCCCATGGGACACACCCAGGGCTCGAACCCTGGTGGTCTGCTCTGGAGCCTATGCTGTTGTCACATGGATGTATGAGTATGTCCACACCCACCCGGAGGACAAACACACAGCACACGTGTCCAGAATGCACCTTCATGGTGCGTGTGCACACATACAGCACACACATGCATGCACACGGATGTACACACGTGTCCACAATGCACCCCCACAGTGGACACACACACACCTGTATGCGCCACATGCAGCACACGCGTGTCTGTGCACACACACGCTATCAGCAGCGATGTTTACCTTCTGGCAAGTTCCCAAGTTTCCGTGGCCTCTCCTTGGCAGCGCAGACCTAATCCCGAGTTTGAGAACTTTTGTTTTCGGAAAAACATCCATTTAGAGGTTATGAAATCTCTCTCTGAACCGTGAAGTCCAGGAATAAACCCTTCCTGAGGCACGCTGCCTGCGTGAAGCAAGATCAAGGCATGTCCTTTTGACCCCCGAGGGCCCATGAGAGGGAGGGAGGGGGAGAGGGAAGTAGGACACATCCTGTCACCTGCTGACTGGGGCCGAGTGGCAGGACCCGTGCATGAAGGACAGCGCGATTCACAGGCCAGAGGGTGACAGGCTCCCCGCAGTCACTGCGCAACCACCTGCGTGCCCAGCTTGTGACGGCCCCTCCACCCACATCTCCTGTGACCCTCAGGCTAGCCCCTGAGGTCCCCAAGGTCCCACTCAATGGCTTGCACTGCTCTCCATCCACACCTCAGGGACCCTGGCCCCTCCTGACTCCTCCCTTTTCCTCCTGCTTGAACCCATCAAGCATCACGGGGTCACCCCGTGCCCTGTCCCCCTCCACCTCCCAGCCAGAGAGCAGGCTTTCAAAACACAAATGCCATCGAATCTCACCTGATTAAAACTTCCCAAGAGAAGCAGCAGAATGAACCAAGGAGTTCCCGGGCCCTCGCCCCTCCCTGCGCTGGTACCCCCTCCCTCTAGCCACACTGATTGGCAGCCAGCTCCTCCCCCATGTTCTCCCCTCCCCATGCTCCCCCTTCACCAGGCACATTTCTGACAAGTCCTTCAGAGCTGCGTCCTCTGAGAGCCCTTCCGGAGGCCCAGGCCCTGCTGTGCGTGCTTACAGCCTGGCTACCTTCCTTCAGAACACTCTGAGCCCCCACTGGTCACCACATTGGGTGGGCACTCGGGTGCCTCCGTCGTGGGTTTCGTGAGGGGCTGGGCAGGCACACACTCTGCCCACTGCCACGGGGGCTGTCGGCATGGGCCAGGGGTTCCTGGGCAGGTGTGCGGCTCACCACCAGCTTGGAAACCCCTCCTGCCCTCCAAAATCCCCCTCTAGAGAACATTCCTGTTTATCCCTAGCAGGGCTCTCTCTTCCCTTATCAACCCACTGCCAACTGGACTCTGGGTTCAAGTTCCAAACCCAGCTTGTTTCAATCGTTCCCCTTTATTGAGCCCTCGCCCCAGGCCAGTTCTGTACCAAGCTTTTTGCATTTGTATTTCTTGACCATGCGAGGGAGGAACTGCTGCTATCCTAGTTTTACAGGTGAGGAAACTGAGGCCCAGGGATGAGAGGCCTGCCAAGGGCACACAGTGGAAAGTGGCTGTTGAGCTCCAAGTCCTGCTGAAGGCCCAGCTCAGTCCCTCCTCCATGCCACGCTGGTTTTTCCCAGGCAGGCAGCGCCCCCACCCAGCCTCAAATTGCCTGCTGCTGAGCGGAGGACTTGGCTGTGACAATCGAGGAGCCCAGTGCAGTGGGACAGCCTTGTGCCTCTGTCTGTTCTCCTGAATTATTTGGCTGCAACATGGAGATAAAACAACCCCTGGGATCCCAGTGGCATTTCTGTCCCCGCTGGAGAAACTCAGAAATATCACACAAAGGATGAATCACTTAAAGTGTCAGGGCAGGAAGAGGAAACAGGTGCGCAAGGTGCCTGTGGGGGGACAGCCAGCTGCTCTGTGCATGGGGCCCTGGTCCCAGGACTCCTCCTCGCTGGTAGCAGAGAACCCAAATCCCCGAGCCTCAGTTTCCCAACAGCAAATGCGGATAGGTCCCAAGAAGGCGATGGAGGCAACTGTCTGTTCGTTCATTCATTCATTCATTCATTCATCCCACCCCCAGTGTGATGCTGGGCCGGCACAGGGCTGGGGGCTGCAGACACAGCGGTGGGCTGAACAGACCATTTCCACCCCCCTGAAGCCAAATGAATAACCACATGCGGTGACTCGGGCACCTCACAGCATGTGCTAGGGCCCTGACCTGGTCTGGCTGGGGGAGGTCCTCCGGGAAGCTGGGGTCTGACGAGTAAGCAGGACTTAGCCAGGCCAGGTGAGAGTGGGTCTGCGAGAAAAAGCATGGGGCTGGTAGGGAACCCAGCATGTGCAAAGGTCCTGGGGTGGACACAGCTCAGGAGAAGGTCAGTTCAGTGGGGGTTGGGGAGGGGGCAGAGAGGGTGGAAGACAATGCCAAGGCAGCAGGCAGGGCCCATGGGGCTGAGAATATGCCTGGCACATAGTAGATGCTGCCCCCACGAATCACCCAGACCACCTATACACTAGGGCCATGGGTGGTGCTCTCTTGGGTAGGAAGGGATGGTGAAGCAGGGAGGAGAACAGGGAGAATGAAGTGGGGGGGACAAGCCTCTGAACACCTAATGTGCGCCAGACACCCTCTGTATTCGTTGGGAGGGGCAGGAAGGCTCAGGAGGGACATGGCTGCCCACACTCACACAGGGGCCCTCGGTGACCCCAAGGCGGGCCCTGGGTCTGTCCACCCTGTCTGCCACCTGGCCACCATGGGCTGACAGCAGATGTGCACACACAGGAGGAGCCAGCCATCCCAGGAGCCAGTGCAGGAATGGACAGTGGAAGGGTAGATGGGAGAGTGTGCCGTACCCAAGGCCAGCAACCAGCAGGGCCAGAGCCAGGCTGAGGCAGAGTGACTAGTGAGAGCTTAAAGGGAGAGGAGAGAGGTTTGGGGCAGGGGCTGGCCTTAGCCAGGGCGGGACCCTCATGCCCCTCCCCTGGGGCCCTGGCTGGTCCACAGATGCACGGAACTTACACCCATCTCAGGCCCTTGGGTTCTTCCGGCTGCCAGGCCCTGCTCTGAGCATGTTACTCCCTATGTCCAACCGCCCCCTATGCTAGGCTCCTGACTGGGGGGACATGAGGCACAGAGACGTCTAGCTACCTGCCCAGGGTCACACAGCCGGGAGAAGGTGGAGCAGCTTCCAGCTTCTGTGCACTGCCACAGGGCCTCCCTGCCTCTCTCCCGAAGCCTGCTCACTCCCATCCCTCCTGCAGCATAGCCTCCACAGCCGCCCCCCACATTCTTCTATGACTGAGGATCTTCCCCCAGACTGGGTGCTTCCAGAGGTCAGGGACCCAGGGCCCAGCCGGGCCTGGCACGTGCAGGGCTCAGCAAGGGTCTACTGCTGAAGCGCTCAAGCCCTGGGGATCCCCACGGCACAATCCTCACCTGTTCCACCCGCAACTCAGGGACTGGAACCCCCAAAGCCATTCACTGCTGTCCCTCCACAGATGCTCGCCTCCTGCCTCCCTCTCAGTCACCATTACCCCTAAACCCCAACTAGAGGAGAGCAACTCAGCCAGGCCTTGTAAAGGCAAAGAAGCGTGTTCTGCTGCGGGCTGGCCGAGTGTGCTGAGAAGTCAGCTGCTGCTCTGGGGCAGGGAGGGTGCTGGGAGCTGGTGAGAGCCTGGCCGGCCCTGAGTCAGTGCTGTTGGAGCCCAGCTCTGGTCTGGGGCAGTTCCCACAGAGTGCATTCCGCGTCAGGTCTGGTCTGACTGTTCTGGGTGTCTACACAGCAGCACCATCAAGAGCCCCATTTTGTGGAATTCATGTCCAATTGCCTCCATGAACAATAGCCTCCTTTGCCTTGAGACCGGAAGAACTAGATGGTGCCCTGCTACTATTGCTGAACATTTTAAGCAAAGACTCTATAGAAAAATCCCGATCAAAAGGGGGAAAATGCAGAACAGAATTTCAAATTCTCATGGACTATAGACTTTCTGGAACCATGGGGGCTGGATGAACCCCCGAAACCATTGCCCTGAGATAATCTTTAAACCTTAAACCAAAAATATCCCTGAAGCCTTTTTAAAACCAAACAATAGTTTGGCTTAATTAGTACAGAATGTCTGCCTTGAGCACTGTGCTCTTTAAAGAACTGTTTATATGGGATCAAACTAACAACAGCAACTTGAAAGTTTCGACAGGAACCTTAGAGGGCAGGGAGGTTACATTAGTGGTGGAGGAACAACTCAGAAAAGGAGGATGAGAATGGCTTCACGACTTGAAGAATGTAATCAATGTCACTGAACTGTATACGTAGAAACTGTTGAATTGTATATCTTCAACAACAATTAAAAAAAAAACAAAAAACTCCACTTTTACAGATGAGCAAACAACCAGCAGGGGCAGAGTTGGGGCTGGGACCCCGGTGGGGGGCTCCAGGGCGTGCACTGAGGCTAATGCTAATCCCAGCTACTTCCTCCCCGCCACCCTGTCTCTGTGGGTCCCATGGGGTCCCCCTGTGTGAGCCCCTACTCCATGCCAGCACTGCCCTGTTACAGTACGTGAGCACATTCCATCTACGCATCAGCCTGTGAGGAATGAAAGTGAGGCACAGAACGTGGAGAGCCCACAGGGGGTAGGCAGCATCCGCCTGGCTCCAAGGCTGTGCTGAGCGCCCCAACTGTTACTCCCAGCCATGCCCCTCCCACCCACCCTTACTCAGCCGAGAGACCTCAGCCAAGTGTGAAGCACCCCAGCAGCCTCTATCGTGGAGACAGCTATAATAGGTTGAACAGTGTCTCCCCCAAAAGTCACATCCTTCCTGGAACTTCAGAATGTGATCTTATTTGGAAGTAAGGTCTTTGCAGATGTAATTAGTTAGGACGAGGTCTTACTGGAGCAGCGTGGGCTCCAAACCCAAGACGACTGGTGTCGTAGAAAGGAGAGAGGAGACACAGAAGGAAGATGGCCACGTGAAGACAGAGGCAGAGATCGGAGTGACGCAGCCACAAGCCCAGGATTGCTGGCAACACCGGAAGGCAGGAGAAAGGCACAGAACGGATGCTCCCTAGAACCTCCAGAGAGAACGCGGCCCTGGCTGACACCTTGATTTCAGACATCTGGCCCCAGAGCTGTGAGAGAATAACTTTCTGTTACTTTAAGCTGCCCGGTTTGTGGTCATTTGTCATGGCAGCTCTAGGGAACTCATACACTGGTCCAGGGGCCCTGTTGGCCTCTGCAGCCACATCTCCAACGCTCAAACTTCCCCCCAGCCCATGGCTGGCTCTGGTTCCCAGGCCCTGGTGAATCTTGATCGCTGTGACAGGAATATCATGCCGCCTCCCCACACACACCCTCTTATTCACCATTCACACTGCCAGACTCCCTGGTTTGAATCCCACTCCACCACAAACTAGCCGGGGACCCAGGGCAAGTTACGTAAATGCTCTGTGCCTCAGTTTCCCCATCTGTTATTGTTAGCTGCCTTCGAGTCAGCTCCGACTCACAGAAACCCCATGCGCTACAGAACGAAATACTGCCTGGCGCTGTGCCATCCCCATGATCACTTGGGATCAGACCACTGTGATCTATAAGGTTTCCATTGACTCATTTTCGGAAGTAGATTGCCAGGCCTTTCTTCCTAGTCTGTCTTAGTCTAGAAGCTCTACTGAGACCTGTACATCATCATAGCAACACGCAAGCCTCCACTGACTGACGGGCGGTGGTTGCACATGAGGTACATTGGCCGGGAATCGAACCCAGGTCTCCTGCATGGGAGGCGAGAACTCTACCACCGAATCACCACTGCCTTGTTGCTATCTGTAAATTGGGGATAATCACAGCACCTCCTAATTCTGAAAATTATATAACTAAATCCCTGCCCATCTACCCCAGGCTGGCTCAGGCACTTCTGGGCTCCCACGGCCCCTCTATCACAGCATCGGCCCCCGGGGCTGTCCCTGTCTCTCTCTCTGGACCACGGTGGGTAAGGGACATCCCGGCCAGTCTGAGCTTGGCACCCTGTCTGCTGAAAGCAGAGCATCGTCAAAGGACAAAAAAGGAGAGGTTTGTCTCTGGCCTAGCTAGGGACAGGAGGGAATTCAGTGGGCGGTGGGGCAGGGGGTGCTGGCCTCCTTCATGGTCTGGCTTTGAATGCCACCACAGAAGGTGAGCCTGTGGCCAGGACAGAACGCCCTGAGTGGCTGGAGCACTGCAGGATGCATGGTCCTTCCCGTCTGTGCTGGCTCTGGGCCCATCCCACCCATCCCACCCCAGGGGAATGGTCCTGGGGCAGCGGCCGTCTTATCCAAGGGTAAGGTCGATGGCAAGTTTTCCTACAACTATATAAACAGAGCTGGAATGGATGGCGGTGGAATAAACACAGGGCCAATCTTTGTACGGCGCTTGGCCTCACACGGGCTCTTATTCCAGCTGCTGGCCGGAGGCTCATCACAACAGCGGAGAAGAGGGGGGCTCTGGGCTTGGGTCCGAATGCTGGGTTCGAGCCCCCGCTCCAGCTGTGTGACCCTGGGCAAGTCCCTTCATTTCTCTGAGCCTCGGGTACCTCCTGCTTTTAAGCTACTGTTCAAAGCATTCCTACTGTGTGCCAGCTCTGAAGCACCTGTGATCTGTGACAGTCTAGGTATATCATTACATTTTGTCATTGTTGGCTTCCATTGAGTCAGGCCCTACTCACGGTGATCCCAAGCACAATGGAGTGAAACGCTGACCGGTCCTGTACCGTCTCCATGATCAGTTGTGGATTAGGCCATTGGGACCGCTGTGGTTTTCACCAGCTGATTTTTTGAAGTCGATTGCCAGCCTTTCTTCCTAGTTTGGAAGGTCCACTGAAACCTGTTCAGCATCATAGCAACACACAGACCTCCACTGACGGAGGGGCGGTGGCTGTACATGCGGTGCGCTGGCCAGGAATTGAACCTGGGTCTCTCACACGGAAGGCAAGAATTCTAGCCCTGAGCCACCCCAGCAAACTTCTCTTACCATCTCAGAGAAGTTGAAACCATAACACATACCCACCTGCCTGGTGAGGTGGCAACGCACCTGGAGCTCAGGGAGGCCCAGGTGAGGTTATTCTTACATTTGCACACAGCAGCCACGTATGACAGCACCAACACCACCCCCGGCCCAGCCCCGGCTGCTCGGCCCACGGGCACCAGCTCCAACAGCTCACACCAGCTCTGCCCATGAAAGCAAAACCCTGGAAACAAGCCAAATGGATAAATGCACAAATACATCTTGGCTGGCGCGTTCAAGTGCTGGAATAACTCCACGGGGGGTCAAAACCAACCGCAGCCAGGCGGCGTGGGTCATTCTCAGCCATCCAAGGTCGAGTGAGAAATATTAAGTCCCCAAGGACTTCTTTCAGCACGATGCCTTTACAGGGGGCTGAAAAGAACTCTCAATGACGCGCTTTATGAGAACGCACGCCGTGAAGAAGCTGCACTGAGGGAAGTGGGGTGACCGGTGCGGTGGAAGGCCGGGTGCAGCGGGTGGGGAGGGGCACGCAGGGCTGTGTTCCACCTCAGGCTGCGGGGTGGGGTGCCCCAAGATGATGACCGTATTCTCAACAAGCAAACAATAGGGGGCCGGCATGGACCGCGGAGGGAGGGGGCGCCAGGAAACCAGAGTGACTGATCCAATTCTGTGGCCTCAAGGTCAGAAAATAAGATAAAAAAATAAAGTGTTTATATATATATATACATATATAAATCATTATTGCACCCCCCTCCCAATCAACCACAAACAGACCTCTCCCCCCAGACGGCACAGGTGAACCCCAGGCCTGGATGGAAGTCTGGGGTGGGGCTGCAGTGTTTGAGGACCCAGGCTTTTCCAATTCTGTAAGGACTTGGCTCCCGGGATTCTGGGCCTCCCCTGGTATTGCTCCAATGTCTCGGGCCCTAAAGCGTCTGACCTGATCAGGTGGACCTCTCGAGGGAACCCAGGCCACGGAACCCCAGCACCGTCACTCACGCGCTCTCAACAGGGGCAGTCACCTGGCCTCTGTGAGGCTGTGTCCTCATCTGTAAAGGGGTGTGTGCCCCCCCCACCTCACAGGATCCCTGGAAGATGACTGAGGTAAGGAACCTCTCTGAATTACTGCCTCCTTCGCTCACAGAGTGGACAAGAGGCAACCGTGGAGTCACCACCTGGCCCCAGGTAAGTATCACACTCACCTGATTCAGAGATGGCAGGGGGGCGCCCACCAGAGAATCCACAGCCTGGGAGTGGGAGATGACACCTAAACAGGTGTTGTCAGTGCGGCTGTTCTGACTCACAGCAACCCCACGTGACAGAGTGGAACTGCCCCATAGGGTTTTCTAGGGAGCAGATTGCCAGGTCTTCCTTCCACGGCATCGCTGGCTGGGTTCAAACTGCCTACCTTTATGTTAGCAGCTGAGTGCTTAAACTTTGCACCACCAGGGCTCCTTAAACAGAGGTTGATAAATGCAAAAGCTGAATCGAAACACATCGTAAACTGTGGGCAGCTCTGCAGATGCCGGTGTGGTGGCAACAAAGCGCCCACTGGGTGTCATGCCCGACACACCTCACCTCCTCGTGATCACCACCACCCAAGAAGGACAGTGTCATCCTGTGACTTGCAGAGGGTTCGCTGTTACCAACCACAGGTCGGGGTACAGAACCCAGATTTGGAACCCACCAAGCAGACATTTGACCCTGCACTAAGGTACCTGGCAGATACCTGGGGTGAGACACCTGGGTCAAGGGTGGCAGCAGGTGGCAGGTGAAGGGGGAGAACCAACTCTTAACAGCTTGGGACCCTGGACAAGCCAGATACCTGTGTGAGCCTCGGTTTCCTCATCTGTCTAATGGGACGGTGCTCAGAGTAGGAAAGACAAACGGAGACAGTAGAGAGATCCCTCGCGGTAGCTGGGCCTAGGGGGGCAAGGCAGGGAGCGGTCCACCGTCTCACCTGGGAGCTGCTTAGAAATGCAGGGTCTCGGCCAGTAGACAGGTTGGATTAGAACCAGGAGAGGGGACAAGAAATCTGCAGCTTGCCAGCTCTGCAGGGGAGTTTGATGCATGCTGAGGTTTGAGACAGCTATTGGTGGCTTCGTGGTGGAATTCTCGCCTCCCACGCGGGAGACCCAGGTTCAATTCCTGGCCAGTGCACCTTGTGTGCGGCCCCCACTCCTCCTTTAGTGGAGGCTTGTGTGTTGCCGTGATGCTGAACAGGTTTCAGCAGAACTTCCAGACTAAGACAGACTAGGAAGAAAGGCCTGACAACCTAGTTTCAAAAAGTCATTGAAAACCCTCTAGATCACAACAGTCCAATCCCCAGCCAATCCTGGGGACAGAGCAGGACCAGGCAGTGTTTTGTTCCGTTGTGCATGGGGTCGCCATGAGTCGGGGCAACTCAGTGACCCAAAACCCAAATGAGGCTTGTTGTCATCAAGTCAGCTCCGACTCACAGCGACCCAATAGGACAGAGTAGAGCCGCCCCATAGGGTTTCCAAGGAGCAGCTGGTAGATTCGAACCACCGGCCTTTTGGTTAGCAGCTGAGCTCTTAACCACTGCACCACCAGAGCTCCAACTCAATGACCAGTAACAACAACAAAGTGAGAGAACTACTGGCTAGATCAGAGTTAGCACAGTTGTTCTGCAAAGGGCTAGACGGTAAATAGCTTTGGTTTGTGGCCCATACAGTCTCTGGGCAACTAACCACTCGACTGCCATTGTAGCTCGAAAGCAGCCACAGACGAGACATAAACAAATGGGCAGGGCTGTGTGCCAACGAAACTATTCACAACCACGGGCAGCCCCGTTTGCAAACCCCGGTGCAAGAGCCTCCATACCCACAGTGTGGTCCGGGGACCGCAGCCCAGGCACCACCCGGGAGCCGGTTAGAATGCAGGGTCTCGGCACCCCCACACCTGGGCCATCAGAGGCTGCCTGCTACCAGGTTTCCTGGGCAATGTGTCAGCACCTGAGAGTTTGAGAGGGGCTGGGCTTCACTAGGCACCAGGGAACACGAAGCTGGCTCTTTCTGAGCGAACAAGGGTCTAGGGGGTGGGGAGGAGCCCTGACGGCACAGCAGTTAAGAGCTTGGCTGCTAATCAATAGGCCGGCGGTTCAAATTCACCAGCTGCTCCTTGGAAACCCTATGGGGCACTTCTGCTCTGTCCTATAGGGTCGCTATGAGTCGGAATGAACTCGACTGCAATGGGTTTGGGGGAGGGAGGAATCCCTCAGTGGTACAAACAGTTACCCACTCAGCTACTAACGAAAAGGTTGGGGGTTTGAGTCTGCTCAGAGGTGTCTTGGAAGAAAGGCCTGGCAACCTACTTCTGAAAAATCAGCCCCTGAAAACCCAGTGAAGCACACACAGTTCTGTGAGGACACACACGGAGTCGCCACGAGTGGGGACTGATTCCACAGCAACCGTTGTTTCATTTCTAGGGGGAGGAGGAGCTGGCGGTGGGGGTGCTGCCAACGGAGTGACAGCAAACCATCGCACCGACGCGGCTAATTGGCAGCAGCTGTAGTTGCAACCAGAGACTTGTCAGCTGTGATTAAGCGAAGTTGCCTTTAGGCCAATCAACTTCAAAATTATGCAAATCGGGCCACAGCCGAGACCGCAGGGATGACACAGGGACGGTGCAGAGCCAGGCTGAGCTGGCGGTCTTAGCCCCTGCCACCAGCCTGGGGGGTGCATGTGTCCAGTCAGACACCCCCGGACTGGTTCCGCTTCTGGGGGTTAATGAGCCTTCCGCCCACACTCCTGGTAACTGGCACTGGGGCACTGAGCAAGAGGCGGTCCGGCAGCCGCAGAGAGCCAGGCCCGGACCGGCAGCCCCTGGACTAACCGGGGACAGGATCACGGCGCCCGTGGTGGGCCAAGCCTACCCTGACCCGGGACTTTCCACCCCTGAGGGGACGTCCTGTGGCCTGGCGACCAGGGCTGAGCAGAGAGGGCACCAACGCTTCCAAAGGCTGGCAGGAAGTGGCTCCCGGCCACCTCCCGGGCGCCGACAACCCGTGCACCTCGACAGCTGTCCTGGCCCCAGACCAGAGCAGACACTACACTCCGGTGCCCATGGCACTCCAAGCTCACTGTGCCCCAAACCTAACTCCTCAGCCATCCCAGCCCGGTGGCCCCCGTCTCAGCTTTGCTGCTTCCCAGCGTCAGCCCTTCCCACAGCTGACCTCCAGGATTGAGGAAAGATCAGCTCTGCACTGGGCTCAGGGGCAGAGGGGGCAGGGCAGAAACGGGGGCAAGGTGAGAGCAAAGACATCCCCCGTTCGTGCCAAAAAATCATACACCAGACTTAAATCTGGGCACCCTTCAGAGTCCCAGAGTCTGAGTGCTCGTTCCCCCCTCCCCCAGTCTATGGTGATGGTGGCAGGGTCCCACTGTCTTAGGACATCACGTGGGATGGTCAGACCTGCACACCCGAGGTCACCATATCCAGGGGCAGTTAGGTGTCCAGGTTAAGGGCTGGGCTCTGGAATCAGACACGACCGGCCAGAGCCATTTAACTGGAGTGGAACGATCCAGAGTCCTAGGAGTACTATCTGTTCCTGTCTGCTCCCCTCCTTCCCCGGGGCAGGGAGGCTCCGCCCCTCCTCCCCCCAGGCTGGGGAGACCCCAGCAGAGCAAGCACCAGCTATTGCTTCCTTCATTTAACTCCTTTTCTGCTCAGACCTCCCCACATTAGACATGCATTGTGACCCTGGGTTTGCACGTGTCTGGTGGCATCCCCCTGCGGCCGGAGCCCTCTGACCATCCCCTTGGTGGGCTCTGCTGACCTCCTGTTACCTTCGATGCTAGAGACGTAGCCAGGGAGCAAGGCAAGTCGGCCGTGGACCCTCCCTGGAGGACAGGCCCCCGCCAAGGGAAGGCTGCCCGTGAGTGCACACTCAGGCGGACCACTGGCCTAGCATTGCTGGGAGTCCACCATGGGGGCTCCTGGGACAGAGCTTCAGCTGGTGAAAACCAGGCTTCATCACGTGCACTCAGCCTCCACAGGCCCAGCGCGATTCCTGGCCCATGATAACAGACTTCCTGCTTTTCAAAATGAACATCCCCTGTGATGGGAGAAAAATGCTAAACTTTATAGCACAGGTTGGCATCTGGGCAAACACCGCGGTGGAGGTCTAATTAGTGTACCGCTTTGGGAAAGTCTGGCTCAAAGCTTTCTGAGGCATTGAGGGGTAACATGAAAAACCATTTATAAAATTGCTATGGCTTTGTCTGCGGGAAATCTAATCAGAACTGAGACGGGGCAGGCGGAATTCTGAGAGGCAGGAGGGGCCAGGGCCTATGCCTGGCAGAGGGCTCCTGAGATGGAGGGGACAGTGCAGCCTGGCCCGGGGTGGGACACAGCCAAGTGACCCCGTGCACGTGGCCCAGTCTTTCTGGGCCTCTATTTATATGTTGTTGTGTGCCGTCAAGTCAATTGTGACTCACAGCAACCCTAAGGACAGAGTAGAACTGCTCCATAGGATTTCCTAGGCTGGCGACCTGCTACCATTTCAGCCTCGGAAACGCTACAGGACAGCTCTTCTCTGTCCTATAGGGTCGCTGTGAGTCAGAATCGACTCGACAGTGCTCAACAACAATAACAAATCTTTACAGGACTAGATTGCCAGGTCTTTTCGCCTGTGATGGGAATTCAAACCCATCTCGCTGGTGGGTTCAAACCACCAACCTTTGGGTAAGCAGCCCAGTGCTTAACCACTGAGCCACCAGGTTACCTCCACCTGTATGTTGTTGTTAGGTGGCGACTCATAGCGACCCTATGCACAATAGAACAAAACACTGCCTGGTCCTGCACCATCCTCACAATTGCTATGTTTCAGCCCATTGTTGCAGCCACTGTGTCAATCCATCTCATTGAGGGTCTTCCTCTTCTCCACTGACCCTCTACTTTACCAAGCATGATGTCCTTCTCCAGGGACTGATCCCTCCTGACAACATGTCCAAAGTATGTGAGATGAAGTCTCACCATTCTTGCTTCTAAGGAGCATTTGGGCTGTACTTCTTCTAAGACAGATTTGTTCGTTCTTCTGGCAGTCCATGGTATATTTAATATTCTTCGCCAACAGCAGGTTTGCCCAATGCAATACATCATTTGATTTCTTGACTGCTGCTTCCATGGGAGTTGATTATGGATCCAAGTAAAATGAAATCCTTGACAACTTCAATCTTTTCTCCATTTATCGTAATGTTGCTTATTGGTCCAGGTGTGAGGATTTTTGTTTTCTTTATATTGAGGTGTAATCCATACTGCAGGCTGTAGTCTTTGATCTTCATCAGTAAGTGCTTCAAGTCCTCTTCACTTTCAGCAAGCAAGGTTGTGTCATCTGCATAACACAGGTTGCTAATGAGTCTTCCTGCAGTCCTGATGCCCTGTTCTTCTTCATATAGTCCAGCTTCTAGTATTATTTGCTCAGCATACAGATCGAATAAATACAGTGAAAGGATACAACCCTGACGCACACCCTTCCTGATTTTAAGCCACGCAGTATCCCCTCGTTCTGTTTGAACAACTGCCTGTTGGTCTACGTCCAGGCTCCTCCTGAGCACAATTCGGTGTTCTGGAATTCCCAGTCCTTGCAATGTTACTCATAATTTGTTATGATCCACACAGTCGAGTATCCACTCCGTCTGTGTAGTGGGGAGTTAAGTTGATTCTGACCCATGGTGACCCCGTGTTTGTCAGAGTGGAACTGTGCTCCACAGGGTTTTCTGTGGCTGAGTTCCCAGGAAATCACCAGGCCTTTGTTCCGAGGCGCCTCTGGGTGGATGCGAACTAACCATTTGTACCACGTAGGGTCTCGGATCACTGGGTTTTTGTTGGGTAGGGTCTCTGATCAGTTAACGGAGCTTCCTGTTCCCCTCTCATTGTCTACTGGGGCTCAAGCTTGCTTAGAGCTGTCATGTGTCTTCTCGCATGTGAGTGGCACGGTGGCCCTGAGACGTGGGCAGGGGGTTCAGAAAGGCTGTCACCCCCAGGGGTCACACATGTGAATGTGGTGTAACTGGGACTACAACCTAGGTCCCTACATTCCCAGCTGCCCACTCCCCTGCCACGATGGCCACACAGGCGCAGGGTACACATCTATCTCCAGGCGGCCCGTGTTGGGCACGCAAACACTTTGAGCTCCCAGGGCTTGTCTGCGCTGTGTCGCCGCCCCCGACTGTCAGTTGGGGAACCTGCCCCGGCCTGGAGCATCTGCCCTGGGGTTCCAGGCCGAGGCAGAACCCAACAAGAGTTAAACAGCATCTAATAATGGCCTTCCCCAAGGCAGAAAGGGAGGAAAAGACTACCTCTGAGCACCTACTATGTGCCTCCACCTCCATCTGTCAGCTTGTGGAATCCCAGTAGGGTCACCCACTGTGGACAGGTTTCAGTGGAGCTTCCAGACTAAGACAGGCTAGGAAGAAAGGCCTGTTGATCTACTTCTAAAAATCAGCCAGTGAGAACCCTATGGTTCACAACAGAACACTGTCGATTTAGCACTGGAAGATGAGCCTTCTAGGTTGCAAAACTAAAAAAAAAAAACAATCAAACCCATTGCCGTCTGGTCAATTTTGACTCACGGTGACCATAGAGGACAGAGTAGAACTGCCCCATAGGGTTTCCAAGGAGCAGCTGGTGGATTCAAACTGCTGACCTTTGGGTTAGCAACCAAATGCTTAACCACTGTGCCATCAGGTCGGAAAGCACTCAGAGTACACAGTGGCCCCAACAATGGACTCAAGCACACCAACCACCGTGAAGATGGCGCCGCACTGGGCAACGTTTCGTTCTTTGGTACACGAGGTCACGGTGAGTCGGAGCTGACTCAACAGCAAGTAACGGCAACGAGCTTCATAAAAGGGGGGGCTGCTGCTCCCAGCTCTCAGGGGAGAAAACTGAGACTTGGAGAAGTTGTGCCCCGGCCCAAGGCCACACAGCTGCTAAGATATTGGGATTTGGCCCCAAGCTGTTGGGTTTCCAAGTCAGGAGCCTTTCCAGGCCTTGGGCTCCTGGGGAGAAATGCGGGAGGGGAAGGAGCCACCACTTCCCGAAAGGAACCCGCCTTCCATCACTGGGAATTATCCCCTCTTTTTTTCCAGTGAGATGAGACCATGTTTGGAATTAGCTGGTCCCATTCCCCTCCTTGATGACTTCCTGGCAGATCTAGCCCCGGGATGAACTCTGCCAGAACCAGGAATGCACTACAGCCCCAGGGAGCCCATTCCCTTTGGGGACAATTCTCTCTGTGCGAGGACGTCTGTACCCAGCCCCTCCCTCCCGCTCTGGCTGCACACTGAACAGGCTTATTTTAAAACAATCACCATTTGGCTAAAGTCGTGAAAGATGAAATGTAGGCGTTGTGTTAGGAGTGGGCTGGACTGCGGCCGGGAAAGAAAGGGGTCATGGCGTGGGGGTCCCCTAAATGTCTCAGGCTAGCTCCTGGCGCCAGGGACAGGTGGGGGTGAGGGGGATCCAGGCCTGGGAGATGATGGATCTGTTCCCATCCCACCTCCACTGCTCACAGAGTGTGACCCTAGCCTGTCACTTCATTCAAAGACTCAGGCTCAAAGGAGTCCCTGGGCGGCACAAATTGTCAAGTGCTGGGCTATCAGCTGAAAATGCTGGCGGTTCGAGCCCAACCAGATGTGCCTCGAAAGACAGGCCTGGCAATCTGCTTCCAAAGGTCCTTGAAAACCTACGGAGCAACTCTACTGCGCACACAGGGTCTGAGTCCACAGCAACTAACAACAGCAATGCAAAAAAAAGAAAAAACCTGTTTCTCCCTTCCCCCTTCTCTCCTCCCTTCCTTCCTTTCTCTTTCCTTCTTGCCTGCCTGCCATCCGTCATTCATTCAAGAAATCTTTGTTGAGCACCTACTAAGTGCCAGGCCCCATTCTAGACCCTGGGGACACAGGAGTGAACTGGACAGGCCTGCCCCTCCCTGACAGGGAGAGACCTTGGTCTGCACAGCAGGGACCTCCCCCAGGGTGCCTGCCCATCGGGGCACAAAGATCCCAAATCGGCTTGTGTCCTGACAGACTGCCGGCTCCCCGAGGCCCATATCAGGGCTGACACAGCCCCGAGGGCCCCTCTGTCCAGCCCGGACAGGATGTGGAGAAGGCAGTGGGAGTGGACAGCTGAGTGAAGCAGGGCGGTGGTGGAGGGGGCAGCGAGGAGGTGAGAGCCCGGGCATGGCCGTAGACAGGCCACAAATAAACTCCAGCTCCTCTCCTTCCCAACTGAGCTGGGCGGCACAGAAAATAGCTTTCACACTATATTTTCTGATTTTTTTTTTCTTCTTCACTCCACTGCTTCTAAATCGATCCAGAACAGATTGTCCAATTGTTTGAATCTTAGGAGCAAAGTCTCCTAGTCTTCCCTGGCCCTGCCCAGGATTCTCCCCAAGTGCCCACCCTGCCCGCACCCGTGGCCGGGCTCCAGCTAGATGTCGGGGCTGCCCTGGGCTTGGCCGCTGGTCTGTGGGCCTGCAGGCGACACGGGGTTCACAGAAAGGGGGTCTGCACCTCGTGCCCAGGGACCCACTGGGAACACCCCATCCCTGGGAGGGAAGGCTTGGCTGTTCCAGAAAGAACTGCACTCGGGGCACTCTGGGGCCAGGAAGAAGCGGGGGCATGCAGGTTCCAGGAGCCATCAGCCCACTTCTCCCACCAGGAATGCATCGGGTGCTGGGCCAAGCCACACAGCAGAAGCACCTGGGAAGGGCCGCCATTACCCTGCTGCAGATGGCAGCAATGGCAAGCAGGCATCATCTCAGAGGCGACAGTGATGGGCACGTGGCTGCCTGGGGCTCAGCCCGGCACACCCTGAAGCCATGCTGGGTTCAGGTGGAGGCACTGGGACAACTGATTAGTCATGTCTGCTCCACGTACTCACACCTTTTCTGATTTTAAACCAAAGAAAAAGTGTGAGTCAGAGCTGTATCCTTTCACCGTAGTTATTCAATCTGTATGCTGAGCAAATAATCCAAGAAGCAGGGCTATATGAAGAAGAACGGGGCATCAGGGTTGGAGGAAGACTTGTTAACAACCTGCGTTATACAGATGACACAACCTTGCTTGCTGAAAGTGAAGAGGACTTGAAGCACTTACTGATGAAGATCAAAGAATATAGACTTCAGTATGGATTAAACCTCGACATAAAGAAAACAAAAATGCTCACAACTGGACCAATAAGCAACATCATGATAAACGGAGAAAAGGCTGAAGTTGTCAAGGATTTCCTTTTATTTGTATCCATAATCAATGCCCATGGAAGTAGCAGTCAAGAAATTAAATGACATATTGCACTGGGCAAATCTGCTGCAAAAGACCTCTTTAAAGTGTTAAAAAGCAAAGATGTCACTTTGAGGACTAAAGTGTGCATGACTCAAGCCATGGTGTTTTCAATCGCCTCATATGCATGTGAAAGCTGGACAATAAATAAGGAAGACCGAAGAATTGATGTATTTGAATTACTGCGTCGGCGAAGAATACTGAATATTCCACGAACTGCCAGAAAGAGTGAACAAATCTATGTCTTGGAAGAAGTACAGCCAGAATGCTCCTTAGAATTGAGGATGGCGAGACATCTCAGGCACTTTGGACATGTTGTCAGGAGGGACCAGTCCCTGGAGAAGGACATCATACTTGGTAAAGTGGAGGGTCAGTGAGAAAGAGGAAGACCCTCAACGAGATGGATTGACACAGTGGCTGCAACGATGGGCTCAAGCCTAACAATGATTGTGAGGATGGAACAGGGCCGGGTCGTGTTTCATTCTGTCGTACATGGGGTTAGCTATGAGTCGGAGCCAACTCGATGGCACCTAACAGTGACAACGTAATTGATCTACGCGCCCGACACGTTATAATCTTTACCTCTAATCTTCACAACCATCCTCGTAAATTATTATTATTACTATTAAAATTATGATTATTATCATTACCAACCTTATTTTGAAATGGAGGAAGCTCAGGCTCAGAGAGATAAAATAAGCAGCCCAGCACTAGCCTTGAGGAAGAGGTGGACCTGGGCTTCGAACCCAGACTCCGAAGCTGGCTTTTTGGCCTTCATGCTCTGCGCTTGCCACAGCGCTGGTAAGAGCTAAGTGGTCTAATTGCTTGCTTGATTCATGTTCTTATTCACTCAGCAACCACTCACTCCTACTCTGGGGGCCTGAGGATGCTCAGATCCAGTTCCTGCCTAGCTGTTTCCTGGAAGGGTCGCACCAATGTTAACAGGGTCAAAGGGACATGATATTAACAGAAGAAAATGAGAATGCTGAGAGCTTGCATGTTTTGAAAGCGCCCTATGTGCTAATACAGCACCATATGCAAATTTGCCTTATCTGGGGCTCTCAATACCCATTACGCAGATGAGGAAACTGAGGCTCCAGGGGTCACAGAGCTTGCCCAAGGTCACATAGTTAGGGGCCAGCAAAGGGGACTTCCGCGGGTGGAGCCCTAATGTATGGGGAGCTCAGGTGGTTCTTTGGGGAACAGGCCACCTGGGGATCAGGGGCAGCACTGGACATGGCCTCCCTCTGGCTCGTTGCCCTGACAATGGGCCTTGGCGCAAAGGGACTGCTCATTCTCCAAAAGTCCAGGGACCAGATTCCTGGCAGTCGCAGCCCAGGAGATGCCAGCTTCCCGACCCAGAAAATTAAAGGAAAAAAAAAAAAAGGCCCTCTAAAACCAACCCTGGACTCCTGCTGCCTAAAGGTTGAACCCTGTCTGGGCCTTCTGGGGCTCACAGGCGATGCCCAGGCTCCCTGCAAACGCGCAGAGAGAAGCTCTGTCACTCCTTTCCGGAAGCAGAGCCACAGGGAAGCCTGAAGCCGGCAGCTCTGAGCCAAGCATCCCCAGGGCCATCTTAGGAACGAGGGCCAGGCCGGTGAGAGGGACAGCAGGAATGTTCGGCCTTTATCTTAGTGTCTATGGTTCTTTGATATAATTTAATTTTTTAAATTTCCATATAACTGCTGGGTCCCAAGTCCTTTCCTTGATTCCTCACCCCCAGCGCCCATCTCCCCCACAGTCTCGGGTTTCGGAGCCCTGTCTGGCCATGACCCTAGGTACCCACTTCCTATTTCTGTGGTTCAGTGCTCCTCGGAGAAATGGAGACTCTGAGGCCTCCGGGAATACCGCCTGAGGGTGACGGTGATGGAGGAAAAGCCAACGCTGTGTAACAAAGGAACCTGAAAACGGCATCTGGAGGCCAGACCTGTGTGAGATCCACTTCAACACCTCCCCAGGCTGCTTGCCTTCCTGACATGCCCTCTGATCCTTTCTGCCTGGCACACTGCAACCTGCCCTCCAAGACCCCAGTTAAAAGTGTCCTCCTCCAGGAAAGCCTTCCCTGACCCCCCAGGCTGAGTCAGGGCCTCAAAGATGCCTGATTTTCCTTCGTCCTTCTGCCCCGACCCTGCTCCCAGCAGAGCTGTGGAGCCAATTCCCATGAGTTGCAGAGTGGGATTGCTCCACAGGGTTTTCAAGGCTATGACCTTTCAGAAGCAGATTGCCAGGCCTTTCTTCAGAGGGGCCTCTGGCTGGGTTCAAACCTCAAACCCTTCAGTTAGTAGTCGAGTGCTTAACTGTGCCACACATGGGCTTGCTCCCAACACACACACTGCAAAACCCACGAGGGCAGGACCCCTTATGGTCATCTCTGCAACCCCTGGGCCTATCACTGTGCCCCGCCCAGAGTAGGCGCCTGGAGAACATGGAATGAACAAAAGCTGGACGCATTTTCTGTAGGCCCGTACATTGGGCTGCACACCTCCGAGTCTCTGGACAAAGAAAACAAGCTGGAGAGGAAATCACCGCCGTCCCTGGAACATTGCTCGGGGAGCCGAGGAGGGAGTTCTCACACTGGATTATGGAAGGAATGGGCCTTTATTTTTAATTTGTGCCAATACCTAAGAAAGCGGCTTTTCATTTTGAGCCCATCATGCGACGTGGAGCTTGGAAGCTGGCTCAGGAGACAAACTTCCCGGTCCAATTTCCCAATGCAAATCTCACAGCGCAGCCTCGCAGAGCAGAGCCGGCCTCCTCCCCACGCCGGGCGCATCTCCCAGGCTTGCCGGGGAGAATAATCAGATTATGTAGTGGGGTTTTAAAAGATCACGGTTTGTCTCATTTTCCAAAGAAGTGTGAACAAAAAAAAAAATGTCTTTCTTCCCAGGGCCCTGTTAAGAGCTTCCAGAACTTAATTCAGTGTTAAATGGGTGTAATTTGGGAAACGCGTGCATTATTTTTTCCTTTTTTGAAGGCGAGTTTGCGCATCTGCCGAGGTAGTAGGTAAACGTGGCCAGGTGGGCGGCAATGCGCCCCTGCGAAGGAGGGACGGTGGCACACAGGCTGCTCCCAGCTCGCAGGAGAAACACTCCATTCACATTTGACGTCTGAAAACAAGGGCCGCCGGCATTCGCATTTCATATGAGCCTCTGCTTTTCCATTTGGATGGCCAGGAGAGCGAGATCGGGAAGGCTTTGGCTAAAAAGGGAGCCTTGGGGTTTTCAGTGCAAATTTTAAAGTGTTTGCATTTTATAATTGACCATCCTCGAGGACGCCCAATTCTCTGTGTGACCTTGAGAGTGTCGCCGGCCCACTGTGGGCCCCATCTATACATGGGTGAGCAGAGGAGGGTCCAACCCCGCCAGCATCGCCAGCAGTAGCAACAGCAGCCCCTGGGCCTGTGTCCATCAGTGCGAAACACAAGGGCCTGGGAGAGGCTGGGCCGCTGCCTTTGTCGGCCCCTCCCACCAGAGGATACGAGGGGAGGGGCACACTGAAGGCCCTGCTGCTGGGTGCTTTCTCCTAAAACCCTCAGGAAGCCCCATGAGAGAGCTACTCTGTCCCATGTTGCTGAATGGGAAGCCCAGGCTCAGAGAGGGAGTGACTTACCAGGTCACTCGGCCACTGAGAGCTCAGCCAGGAGGCTTGAGGGAGGCCTGGTCCCAGCTGAGCTAGGAGGACAAACAGGGAAGAGGGACTTGTCCACAACTGGGCCAAGCAGAGAGGGGTACATCAGTAGGGCCAGGAGTATCGGGACTGGCACAGTCCCAGGTGGAACATCATTTATTCGTCCATTCACTCAAACAGCTCCTGAATCCTGGGGTTCCATTTAGGCTAGGGCCTCCCCAGAGGGGTCCCGCACAGAGAAAGGGTGGGTGGATGCTGGAGGGAGGCAGTGAGGGAGAGAAGGAAGGGGCAGAGGGAACAAGAGAGGGGACCTCCTTCCCACTGCCAGGCCCTGTGCTGAGAGGGGCTAGTTCTTGGGTGACCCTGGACGTCCTGAGGAGGGCGTGGCCCAGGTAGGAAGGGCCTTGGGTAGCACTCCTCACTTTCACTGGTTCAGGACCCCACCTTCTAGAAGATGTTCAGGACCTACATTATAAAAGAGTGTTCCAGAAACGAGGCCCAAAACCCAAAAACACAAATCCGTTGCTGTCGAGTCGATTCCGACTCACAGTGACCCCATGTGTGCAGAGTGGAACTGCTCCTTAGGGTTTTCAACACCGTGACCTTTCAGAAACAGATCACCAGGCCTATCTTCTGAGGTGACTCTGGGTGGGTTTGAATTGCCAACCTTTGAGTTAGTGGTCAAGCTTAACTGTTCGCACTACTCAGCGACTCCCATTCTTAGGGTTTGTCTATTGTTTCAGTAACTCTAGAAAGAGCTGAACTGGGAAAATCCACTCTGGGGGAGATGGGAAGGGGCTCTGAGCTCAATCTAATATCAAGGCAAATCTGTCCTGTGACTCAGCCGGAGAGGAAAGAAAGCAACAGAGGCTGCGTTAATAGAGGTAGAATATCCCCAAGAAGGGAGGTGATATCCTTCATCGAAGCATAAGACAAGCCACGTTCTGGGTGCCCAGGGAAAGTAAACAGCATAATGGTTAGAAAGGGAGACTTAGGAGACCCTGACTCATAGTGGCCTACTGTGCGGTGTTTCAACGGCCACCGTTACTGTCATTATTGGGACTGGACCAGCATTCAGGTGGTACACAGTGGAATGGGTAGGAGTATGACCCAAACTCAGCTAATGTTAACTTCTCTGAGCCTCAGTTTCCCCATCTGCAAAATGCCAGCAATTTGATGGGGTTCAGCATTTTCTCAGCGCAGTACCAGGTGCCTAGTAGGCCTCCGGGCTCTTCCTGTCAGATGCTATCCTGTTGTGGGGCGGGGGCCTCCTTGAGCCTGTGTCAGTGAACCTGCTTACTGGAGACACAGGCAGTCCACTTGCCACCCACCGGCTTCTAAAAGCACAAGCTGGGCATGAGACAGTGTGGCCAGCCCAAAGGAGAGGCTGGCGACCGGTGGTGGAATTGGCGGGGTCGTCCCATAGACTCGGACACCAGACTCATCCTCTTGCTCTACCCCCCCAACCCAGGTGTACCCCAGCTAGGAGCTCCCTCCCACCAGCCAGTCAAGCTCCGATCCTGACCATCCTGACCTCCTCCCTGCCCCACCCCTGCCGTCCACACTCCACCCAGGCCACAGGGACAGCTCCTCACCCTCCTGTGTCCCAGCCCACCTCTAGCCGCACCATCTTTCCGCTGGACTGGGGACCAGGGACGTCCTGCTGTGCCTTGTCTCCCAGCATTGCCTGGCTCCCTCTTTCCCTCCCAGTTCTGCACTTTAGCCCGTAGAGGGTCTCTGCCCAGAAAATCTTCTCCCTCTCCCTTCTTCTGGCTAATTCATGCCTCTCCCGCTGGGCCATGCTACCCTGTCCTCATCCCTGCCCCGGGCCCTCCTCATGTGCCCTCAACACCTTGTGGCTCCCCCAGGCTCCTCTGCTGTTCCTCCAGAGCTGCCAAGGTCAAAGCTGGTGACCTCCAGTGGCAGGCACGGGGGCACCGAGTGGGTGAAGAAGGAGAGTGAAGGGATAGATGGATGGATGGATGGGGTGGATGGATGCATGGATGCATGGATGCATGGGTGGTGGATGGATGGATGGATGGATGGATGGATGGATGGATGGATGGATGGATGGATGCATGGATGCATGGATGGATGCATGGATGGATGCATGGATGGATGGATGGGGGTGGGCGGGTGGGTGGGTGGATGGATAGATAGACAGATGACAAGTGAATGGTTTTCAGTCTAGCACCCCTTGGGGCAGGCCCCGCTTGCCTTCTCTCAGACACAAAGGTTTGTGGAGCACTGGTTCTGCCCCCAGTCCTCCTGGCCTAGCCAACTGCCCTCATAAGCTCCCAGCTGGGTGGTCCAGGGGAGTGGGGGTGGGATATATAACAGTCACACACACACACACAACACTCATACACACATGGACACACACACCTCATACACACACACTTCAGATGCACACCTCACACACACACACGCACCCCTCATACATACACACACACATACAGAACAAGCCAAACGGCTTCTCCTCACCTCTGCCTGCAGTCCAACACCTCCAGACGCCAGAGCCTGGGAGCCCCATGTGACGGTGACATTACAGAAACCTGCAGGAACCACTGCCCAGGGCTTTAGCTTGAGCTCTAAGGGGCAAGGCCGCCAGGCTGCCGAACTTTCTGATCCCCCCGCTCCATGCTCAGCGGGTACAGATACAGCAAACGGCCTCTCCGGGGGATGCGTGGCTTGCAGGGTGGTGTCCTGCCCTGAAGGGTCACAGACCCCAGGGCGAGGGCCCCTACTTCTAGGCAACCCTGGACCAGCATGGGGATTGTCCTGGGCTGACACCAGGGACCAGGGTTGTTCTGACTCTGGTTTTGAATGACACGTCCACAGCCTGCCTGTAAGTGAATATTCCCAAAGGTCCAGCTGGGTCCCCTGATTCCGGGGCACCCTTGGATGCTCTGAATTCGGTGAGAGGGCTAAAGGAGAGCGAAGGGAGCTTCCCATCAGCCTGGGTCTCATCGAAGCCCAGCTTGCCGGCTCCACAGTATTTCAAACACAGCCTGGACCCAGGTCCTCAGGGCATCAGTGACAGAAGACACCTCCGTCAACAACGGGTTCCAGGCCCTCATTTTAAAGACTAGGAAACCGAGGCCCAGAGAACAGCAGCAGCTGCCTGGGGTTGCACAGCCTGCAGTGCCCATGGGAACGACCAGAGCCTGCTCGGTGTCACCTGGAAGCAACCTCCAGGGGTGGGAAGGGATCTTGTCCCATTTTACAGATGGGGAAACAGAGGCTCAGAGAGGTCAAGGGCTTTGATCAAGGTCACACAGCCAGGGCAGAGAGGGCTGGAGGCCACCCTCTGTGATTCCTGGTGCTAGGCACTTTCTGCTCTTCCCGGTTCTGGTCCTGGGGTCTGTTGGACAGGAATAATCGCTAAACCGAGGGAATCCGGGAGACCGAGAGCGGCAGGGCAGACACAAAGCGGCACACAGACACACTCTGGCAGATTATGTAACTTCCCTTCCCGGCCCCATCGCCCCCGGGGTGCGGCCAGGCAGCCAGCACCAGCTCCGGGTACTCCGACCCCCGCGCGAACCCGCAGGCTTGGCCCACCAGCCCGCTCTCTCCAAAGAGATAACAACAGTTGGTGACACCAGGACGCGCTGGCTTTTTTTTTTTTCTTCTTCTTCTTCCTTTTTTCCCCTGGCTGAGTAACAAACACTAATACTAATAATGACGATAATAATTAGAATAAATATAACCTAAAGACGCTTGGGGTCTCGTTACCATGGCAACCGCTGCGCTAATGAGCTTCAGAGGCCGCCGCGGGGCTGCCCGGCTCCGGGCGCGGGATCAATATTGATTCGGCCCCGGAGGCAGCAGCGGCTCCGCGGGGGCCACGTGGAGGGCCGCGACCTAGGGGCGCGCACTTTGGGGAGGGGGAACTTCCCTGTCACCCGCGCCTCCCGGCTGGGACCCCCGGAACCGGCTGGGTCCCCAGCGTGGCCCCCGGACCCTGCCCGACGCACACGGAGCTCCCGGCTCGCTGCGCTCCAGGACTCGGTCCTCGGACGCCGGTCTCCACCTCGGACCCGGATTCTGTCCTGGCTGCCGCGTTCCTGCAAGATGCGCTCCAGACCGCGCCTCGGGCCGGGCCCCTCCTTCTCTAGGGTTCAGCGACCCCGACCTTGGCGAGCCCAGGCGCGGACCCCAGTGCCAGGGCACCGGCAGTCGGGCACAGTCCCTGCTCCCGAATCTCGCCTGGGAGTCCTCGGCCCTTCTCCAAAGGGCCCGGGACCCCCCAATGCACCGAGCCCGCCTCACTCAGCGCGCAGCCCCCCACCCCTGCCCCGGGCGCCCGCACCCCTTCTCCCAGGCCGGGGCGCCGCAGACCCCGCCCCCCACGCGCGCGGACCCTCTTCCGCCAGGAGCTCCGCCCCGGCCCCTGCACCCGGGCTCTGGGACCCCGGCCCGGCGGCCCGCTCCTGCCGGCCCGCACGGGGCGCCGCTCACCTCTTGCCGCCGCCCGCTCGCTCCTGTTCCGCTGCCGGGAGCCGGCGCCCGCAGGAGTCGCCTGCTGGGGCGCGAGGGCCGCCCACGCCCCGCGCTGCCCCCGCCGCCGCCGCCGCCGCCGCAACAGTTGTCCCGGTCCGGGGGCTCGGGGGACTCGGGGGCTCCGGGCTGCCACCCGGAAGGCGCCCGCGCCTAGGCGCGCCGGGCTCGGGCTCGGGCTCGGGCTCGGGCTCGGGCTCGGGCTCGGGCACCGGCTCCGGCTCCGGTTCGGGCTCCGGCTCGGGCTCGGGCTCGCAGCCCAGCCGCCGGCCGCATGCTCGGTGGCCCGACCGGCTGCCCGCGGCTACTCAGCGGCCCGCGCCGCCCGCCCGAGCCCCGCGCCGCGCTCCTGCTCGCCGCGCCGCCGCCACTTCACTCTTGGCGGCTCGCTGGCTCTCGGCGTCCTCTCTGCTGCCCCCTCTCCTGAGCTCCGGCTCCCAGCCGTCCTGCTCCTGCCGCCGCCGAGCGCCCCCTCGCCAGCGCCGCCGCCTGCCTCTGCCTCTGCCTCTCCGTCTCTCTGTCTCTGCGTCTCTGCGTCTCCTCTGCTTTCTGTCTTTCGTAATCTCTTTCCTCTCTTGCTCTTTCGCTCGCCTCTTTCTGCGCTTAATTATTCTTTAGCAATGTCTTTCCTACTCTTGCTTTCTCTTCCTTCCTTCCTCTTTCTTTCTTTTGCAACCCCCGTTTCCTTTTTACTTCTTTTACGATTGACTTCTTCCCTCTCTCTTTCGTTTTCTCCTTCCTTCTTTCTGCGCTTTCTCTTTATTTCTTCCTCTCTTCTTTTCCCTTCCTCTCTCCTCTTCTTCCTTCTTTCTCATCTTCCCCTCCCCACACCCCGTTCTGAGTCCCCCCACCTCACACACTCACCTGCCTCCTTCCTGGCTGCTCCCAGCCCCTCCTCCAGGGCAGGCTCAGGGGGTTCCCTGACCCTTCCCTGCGGGAACACCAGCCCCCTTCTGCAGAGTGGACCCCCTCCAGCAGCCCCTCTCCATCCTGCCACAGGAGGGACCACACCCCATGAGGCGCCTCCCTGGCTTTTCTAGTCCAGACCTGTCCTACTTTCCAGCCACTCTGCCCGAGGCCACAGGAGGTCAGGGTCAGGGTCAGACTGGCTGGAGAATGGGAAACCCTTTTATCAGACAAGTCCTGCCATCCAGCTTCCTCCATGGCCCCTGCCCTGGTCCCGTTGCCTGTTCTGGCCTCCTGTCTCTCTGGTCTGTCACCCATTTCTGTGAGTGGCCTCAAGCCAGCAAGCTGACTCAGTAAGCCTCAGTTTCCCCACTTCCTTTGTCCCTGGCCGGTGACCTCCTGTCAGGTGGGGAGGACCTGGCAGCCTCCCCAAGGCCACATGCAAGTCAAGGCCACAGGATGGTTCATCTCCTTTCTGGAGGGAGAATGCGTTTGAGCACCCTGGGGAGCCAGTCCCAAGATCATCCTTCCTGCAAACCCCATGAGTCACCCTGGGCGTTGGAGTGGCTTCCTTTTAAGACGTTGATTGGACCCCTCTCATCCCAGAAGCCCAGCTGAGCCCTGTACACACTTTATTTATTCCTCACCACAGCGCTGGGGGTGCTGACCTCCCCACCTTAAACCAGATAACCAAACCTGTTGCTGTCAAGTTGATCCTCACTCATAGCACCCCTGCATGACCGAGCAGAACTGCCCCGTACGGTGTCCAAGGCTGTGCTCTTTACCGAAAGAGCCCTGGTGGTGCAGTGGTTAAGCGTTCAGCTGCTAACTGAAAGCTCAGGGGTTTGAACCCTCCAGCCAATGTGTGGAAGCTGGGGGCACGTGGTGTCTTGACCCTGAGAAAGGAGGCTCAGAGTCGTCCAGCCACGTGCCTGAGGTACCCTGAGTGGAAGGGCCGCACTGCCACCCCATGGGGTGGCTGCACCTTTGGGAAGGGCCACTTTATCTCTCAGTCCTCAGTTTCCCCATCTGTGATGTATGCGCTCTCCTTCTGTTGACACCGTGTGAGCAACTGTCCTGGGCTGGACATTGAACCTGGTGCACTGAGGGGCAGCACCTGTCCCGGGCTGGACATTGAACCTGGTGCACTGAGGGGCAGCACCTGTCCCGGGCTGGACATTGAACCTGGTGCACTTAGGGGCAGTACCTGTCCTGGGCTGGACATTGAACCTGGTGTACTCAGGGCCAGTACCTGTCTGGGGCTGGACATTGAACCTGGTGCACTGAGGGGCAGTGGGATGCTGTGATGGGAGGCGGGGTGTTGGGTCCCAGCTCAGGGCTCAGGGAGGGCAGGGCCTGCGCAGCCCTGTGGGGGCAGCAGAGGCCAGGGAGGCAGTGTCGTCCAGTGGTTATGCTCATGGGTCTTGGAGCAAGGCGGAGCTTTATCCCTTACCAGCCACTGTGGTGGCTTACGTGTTGCTGTGATGGTGGAAATGATGCCACTGGTGTATCAAATACCAGCGGGGTCACCCATGGTGGACAGATTTCAGCAGAGCTTCCAGACTAAGACAGGCCAGGAAGGAAGGCCTGGTGATCTGCTTCGGAAGATTAGCCAATGAAGACCCTGTGGAGCGCAACAGAGTGTTCTCCAATATAGTGTTGGAGGGTGAGCTGCCTAGGTTGGAAAGCACTCAAAACGGTGGCTGCAACAATGGACTTGAGTATACCAATGACGATGAAGATGGCACAGGACAGGGCAAGGTTTTGTTCTATTGCACACAGGTCACCGTGAGTCAGAGCTGACTCAGCAGCAGCTAATAACAAGAGCCTTGTGGCATATGGCGGGTCACAGAGAGGAGGGGAGGGGAGGATGGAGAGGAATGGGGAGGAGAGGGGAGCGGAGGGGTGGGCAGACTCCAGGGGCCCGGAGACAGGGCACACTCACCAAGCTTCCTCCATCTCTCAGCCAAGGCTGCTCCCCAAGGGGTCACCCCCCGCCCCTTCCCTTGCAGGTCACCTGGTCCCCGTCGGTAGATGATGTCCCAGGGGATCTCAGAGGGATGTTGATTTCAAGGCATTTTGGTTGGCTTCCATTTCTGGACCCGAGTTATCCCACTTCTCTGCAGCCCTGCCCTGACCATGGAAGGCAATTTGACAAGGTGGGGTGTGTGTGTGTGTGTGTGTGTGGTGCGTGTGCACGGATGGGTGTGTTTATGCACAAAGAGTAGATGGAACAAGTTGGCCTCACTCCCTTTTTGTGGCGACAGTGTACGGAATCCCCATATGGTGTGTGTGTGCAGGCATGTTCTCCACGCGTGCGGTAGCTGGTGGGGGGGCAGGGGGAGGGAGGTTCAGGATGTGTTGAAAAACCTTATTATTCGGAGACTCTTTCATCCCTTCCTTCCTCTGTCTCCTCTTCCCCAGTTCTGTGCCTGGCCCCGTCCAGGTCCAGTGCTGAAGACGCAGAGATGAGAAGTTGCTGCCCTGAAGAAGCTCACAGCCCAGTGACTACTGGAATGTCAAACCTCCACCAACATCCCCATGATGTACGGGACTTGCCTCTCTCTGGCATTCAAGGTCCTGTCCCCCTGCAGCCTGGCCTACCTCATCTGCAGCCAGGTGTGCTGGGCTCGGGCCACATGAAACCCACCACTTGCTGGGGTTCCCCAGTGGACCACGACACTGGCTTAGGAAAGCTACACACCTGCTGTGCGCTGGACTGCTCTGCCCCCTACTGTATTCCCAGGGCCTGCCCTCATCTCCCCTCCAACACTGCTCCCCCAGCTTGGACAAAGCTCCTCGGTCTCCCAAGCCTCTGTTTCCTCATCTGCAAAATGGGATGATCTGTTCACCTCGAATGGTCAATGTCAGAATTAAATGAGGGACTGTGTCTTATAGGAAGCAGTCCTATTGATTAATGAAAAGTAAATGAACACCCAATTTAAAAAATGGGTACACATTGCTCCAAAAAAAATATACAAATGGCCAACAAGCACATGAAAAGAGGTTCAACATCATTAGTCATTCAAAACGAAAAATCAAACCCGTTGCTATCCAGTCAAGTCCGACTCACAGCAGCGCTGTAGGACAGAGTGGAGCTGCTTGGTAGAGCTTCCAAGGCTGCGATCCCCGGCAGCAGATTGTCGGGCCCTTCTCCTGCAGAGCCACTGGGTGAGTCAACCTTTTGGTTAACAGGTGAGCGCTTAATGGCTGAGCTACCAGGGTCCCTTGTTGTTGTTGTTGTTGTTAGGTGCCGTCGAGTCAGTTCCAACTCATAGCAACCCTACGGACGACAGAACGAAACCCTGCCCGGTCCTGCGCCATCTGTCTTTGAGCCCCTTGTTGTAGCCACTGTGTCAGTCCATCTCACTGAAGGTCTTCCTCTTTTTCACTTACTGTCTACTGTACCAAGCATGCTGTCCTTCTCCGGGGACCGGTCCCCTCTGATAACGTATCCAAAGTATGTGAGATGAAGTCTCACCATCCTGGCTTCCAAAGAGCATTATTCCGGCTGTACTTCTCAGCCACTCACCAGCTGTGTGACATGACCAGGTTCATCCGCGGCTCCCAACCTCTGGGTATGAGTTTCTTGTGGCTGCTGTAACAAGTCACACACACTTGGAGACTTAATACACAATGATTCTCTGAAAGTTCTGGAGATCAGGCATCCAAAGCCAGTATCACTGGGCTGAAATCAGAGTATCGACAGGGCCACCCACACTCGCTGCAGAGGCTCTGGGGAGAATCAGTTGCTTGCCTCTACTAGCTTCTGGTGGTCACAGGCGTTCCTTGACTGGTGGCCGCATGAGTGCAGTCTTCAAGGCCAGCATCTTCCAGTCTCTTTCTGCTCCACCTTCTATCACCTTCTCTTCTGTGTATTAAATCTCCTTCTGCCTCCCTCTTTTAGGGATAGCTCCTCGGAAACTCTATGGGGCAGCTCTACTCTGTCCTGTAGGGTCGCTATGAGTCGGAATCGACTCGACGGCAGTGGGTTGGGATGGCATGTAGGATCCACCAGGATCATCTCCGCTACCTCAAACCCTTACCCTAACCACGTCAGCAAAGATCCCTCCTCCCCATTTTTTTTTTTTTTGGCCAGATAAAGTAACGTTCACAGGTTTCAGGAATAAGGACATAGTGGCTATTTGGGGGGATGGAGTCCCTGGGTGGTACAAATAGTTAACATGCTTGGCTGCTAACCAAAAGGTTGGAGGTTTGTGTCCACCCAGAGGTGCCTCAGAAGAAAGGCCTGGCCATCTACTTCCAAAAAAGCATCCATTGAAAACCCTACAGAGCACGGTTTTGCTCTGACACACATGGGGTCACCGTGAGTTGGAGTCAACACGACGGTACCTGGTTTATTTTTTATTTGGGGGGAGGGGGCCTCTTCCCACTCCCACACCCAGCCTGTGTATCCATAGAGCCAAAATAAGGTCATGGGCCTCCCAGGGGCACTGAGACGCCCAGAGGCACTCATCACATGTTTGTTGTGTCTCTGGAAACTCTCGAAGGGCTGGGGCAGGGGAGAGGCGGTGGGGGCGGGAGGCACCTGTGTAGGGAATTCAGGCAGCTGCATGGACCGGCCCAAGGAGACATTAGGGTACCACGCGCCCATCCTGAGCACCTCCTGCGGGCCAGGCAGCCAGCCCCGCACTCCTGGCGCCTTTAACCTGCCAGTGTCGCTATTTACTACATCCCTGCGTTCGTTCGGAGGCCTGCTCCCCCGCAGACGCCACTGCGCACGGGCGGCCTGTCGGCTGGCTGACTCACCGCTCTGTGAGCAGCCTTTTCAAAGGGCTGGCTGGGGAGAGAGCTAAATTTAAAGCCAGGCTTCCCAAGATCACCTGCCACGTCAAAATCACTGCTGTTTAGTTAGAAGTTGGGGCAGGAGGCATTCGTCCGTGCCTGTGTCCACACCGGTCACCCTCCCTGGGGACCAAGGTCCTGGGAGCCCTGGATCCTGGGGTGGGGGGACCTCCCAGCCTAGGAGCTGGGCTCCATGTGGGTGGGACCAGCTGGACATAGGCCTCCACGTCCCCTCTCCCACCTCCCGCAGGGACGGCCCCCTCCTTCCCAGGAACCCCCAGTCCTTTCCTTCTCCTTCTTTGAAGCCCCATTTCCCGTCTTCAAGTCCTAGTTTCTCTCTCCTGGACTACTGCAGCAGCCTCAGTCAGGGGTTTCTACTGACTTTACTCATAAGCAGCCGGGTGGGGAGATTGAGAAGCTCCCCCAAGTCACCAGCGAGGTGTGGCTGAGCCAGGATCGGAACTGAAGGTCTGGTGCTGGTTGCCCTCGACCACTGGGCCCTTCTGCTCCTCCCAGGGGAGAAGCGAGGAGACTGGCGAGTGGACATGGGGTGTGCAGGTGTGCACCTTCTCCGAGCCCCAGTCTTCCCCATCCAGTAGGGTGGAAATCCCCACCCCTGGAAAAGCATCTGGAAGAACCTCAGAGGGCATTGATTTACCTGGAAGAGCGGTGGGGGGACTTGGCTGGGCCCCTGGAGTGGGAAGGCCAGCTCTGCTTCTGCCTCCTGCCTGACCTCCTTCAAGGGGGAGCCAGGGTTGGTCACTGCCCTCCTTGTGCAGTTAGCAGTGGGCAGGGCTGGCTGCCATTGCTGCTCCTCTCCCAGCAGCCATGACAGCCACGGCAGCCAGGTGACCTAGCGAAGCCACAGCCTCCCTGTGTGTGCAGGGGCAGTCACCTGGGAGGCAGGGCATCCCAGTGGTTAGTGCTGAGCTTGATCTCTGGGGATGGCTGAGATCTGGGCTGTATTCTCAGCCTCCATTTGCTTGTCCAGAAGATGTCTGGGCCAGGCACATAGTAGGTGCAGTGGGCCAGGAACATAGTAGGTGCAATGAGTCAGGCACCTAGTAGATACTCTGGGCAACACACATAGAAGGGGCAATAGGCCAGGAACATAGTAGGTGCTCTGGGCCAGGTGCATAGCAGGTGCTCTGGGTTAGGCTCATAATAGGTGCAATGGGCCAGGTGCATAGTAGGTGCAATGGGCCAGGTGCATAGGAGGTGCAACAGCCAGGTGCATAGGAGGTGCAATGGGCCAGGCATATAGTAGGTGCTCAGTGAGAGAAAGCCACTGCTCTGGCTGACTACTGCTTGGAGACCTGGAAGACCAGTCACGGTGAGCTGGCGTGGGGTCAGGAAGCCCCCAGGATGCCAGGCACCCTGTGGTGATGCTAAGTTGTAGGTCTCAGAGCCAGGCTCATCACCAGGCTTCCACAAGGCCTCCCAGTGCCTCCTCCCTCCTGTGCACCTTCCTCTTGGCCACAGAGTGTGAACCCAGCTGTTCACTTTGGCCCTGGCAGGCCTCCCAGCTGAGACAGGGCCTCTGTCTGCACCAAAGCTCCAGGTGACAGGCCCAATTCTAAGGTGGCCCCATGACCTTCGCCCCTAGTGTGAACCCCATGATTACATTAGGTTGCATGGCAAAAGGCATTCTGCAGGTGTAATTAAGGTTATCGGAGTCCCTGGATCGTGAAAACAGTTAACACTTGACTGCTAACCAAAAGGGTGGAGGTTAGAGTGCACCCAGAGACACTCACAAGAAAGGCCTGGTGATCTACGTCTGATAATTCGGCCAGTGAAAACCCCATAGAGCACAGTTCTACCCTGACGCTCATGGGGTCGCCGTGAGTTGGGGCGCTGCTTGACTAGGCTTTGGGTCTGAAAAGCCATGGGCATGTTTGGTTGGCTAAGTGCCAACACAGGAGCAAAACCTCCGACTGCAGCACCTTGATTCCTGCTTCCACCTGGCCCCAAACACCAGTCTGCGCTTCGTTCATGCGTCCAGCAACCATCTACTGCGGGCTGTGGGCCTGGAGATGGAGCACCCAGAGCTGAATCAGGCCTGGGCCCTGCCCTGAGGAGCTCACCGTTGGAGTGGGGACAGACAGACAGAAACATTGGTGAACTTAAGGTGCAGAAAAGGGCCAACCTGATGGCAACTGGTTTTTAATTGAGGTTATTAATCAGCTCACCTGAAGATGGGGGCGGTTATCTGGATGGGCCACACCTGATCACCTGAGCCCCTAAAAGCAGAGGGCTTTCTCTGGCTGGTAGTAGAAGAGGAAGGGATTCTATGCAAGGAAGTCCACAGGAGGGAGCCTCTCCATTGCTGAGGTGGGGGAAGAGGGGCTCAGGGCCTGAGAGTGGTCCCTCAGAGGTGAGGGTGGCCCCTGGACAACAGCCAGCAAGGACAGGCACTAGTCCTACAACCACAGGACTGGATTCTGTCAACAGCCTGAGCTTGGAGACGGCTTCTTTTGCAGAATCTCCAGACAAAAGCCCAGCCCGGTGGCACCTGGATCTCACCCTGAGTGAGAAGCCCCGAGCCTGCCCAGACTGCCAACCTACACAGCTGTGAGGCTGCACCCCAAAACCAAACCTACTGCTGTCGAGATGGCTCACCGCGGCCTGTTGTTGCAGAGTAGAGCTGCTCCATAGGATTTTCTTGGCTGTAATCTTTACAGAAGAGGGTCACCAGGCCTTTCTCCAGCAGCACCACTGGGAGGGTTTGAACCACCAACCTTTAGGTTAGTAACCTAGCACAAACCGTTTGGGCCACGCAGGGGCCTGTGAGATAGTAAAAGGGTGATGTTTTAACCTGCTAAATTTGTGGGAATTTGTTACTCGGCAAAGGAAACAAATACACTTGGCAACCGCTCATGCTGGTTACCTCGTTTTTATGGGGGAAGATTCTCAGAGCCTTCCTCCTGCTGCAGCTGGCACAGTCTTTGCCTGGCACACCCTCACCTTGCTGCCCTGCCGCTTCAGCCCTTCCGTGGTTACGTCTTTCAGATAAAGTCTGAGTTCCTGGTGTAGCGTTCAAGGCCCTCAAGCTCTTATCCCTATCCCCTACCTTCCCCTGGATGGCCTAGCTCCATGCACTCTGTCCGATTGCATTCTCCAAGACACCATACTCCCCCTCCTCAGTGCCCTTGCACATGCTGTTCCCTTTGCTAGAATACCCTTCCCTTCGGTCCCCCCAGAGAACTCCTACTTACCTGTACAAACCCCACCTGCTCTGGAAGCCTGCCCTGACCCCGAGGCTGGGTCGAATGCTCCCCTGGGCCCTTTACTGCACCATAAGTTCACCAATGTTTCTGTCTGTCCCCCACCCCAACTGTGAGCTCCTCAGGGCAGGGCCCAGGCCTGATTCAGCTCTGGGTGCTCCATCTCCAGGCCCACAGCCAGTAGTAGATGGTTGTTGGATGCATGAGCAAAGCTCAGACTGGTGTTTGGGGCCAGGTGGAAGCAGAAATCAAGATGCTACTGTTTGACATTTTGCTCCTGTGTTGGCAGTTAGCCAACCAAACGTGCCCCCAGCTTTTCAAACTCAAAACCGAGAGTCAGGCACCTCCCCAGAGACCAGCAGGGCAGGTGTTTGCAAAGGATTTTTAAGCAGCCCCAATATCAGGCAGGAGCCCCCTTTGCTGGTCGATGATTCACCCCTTGGCCTTGTCTTCCTTCTTGCACATGGGGCACAGAGTGCCCCTGGGGTTCACCTGGGCTCCATCATTTTGGAGAGAGCTGGCAGTAAGGGCCCTGCTGCATGCTTGCAGGCAGCTCCTGGGAAATGCCAAGTTTTTGGAAGGCTGCCCTTACAAACCTGCCTGCATGTGGAGCCCCAAGGCTTTGCACCTACTGAGGCGGCGCTGCAGGGCCCAGAGCCACTGCCTGGTGGGGGCCACTGGGGGTTTGCCTACCACAAGGGACAAAGGGGAAGCAGGAGATGCAGTGGGGTAAACACTTAAATCCACTTCCCAAAGCCAGACCATGAGAGACCCCGGGGACTCAGCGCTGTCTGCAGCCGTCTGGAGCCTCGGTTTTCTCATCTGGACTGTTACTGCTAACAGCCTGTGCTGAGGTGAACCAGTCTGTGTCCTAGCACACCAGGTGACTCAGTCGGAACAAGCCTACGGGGCAGGTGCCGTTATCATATCCTGTCATTATAATGGAGTCCCCGAGCGGTGCAAACAGCTAAGGTGCTCGGCTACTAACCCAAAGGTTGGAGGCTCAAGCCCACCCAGAGGCACCTTGGAAGAAGGTCCTGGTGATCTCCTTCCGAAAAATCAGCCGCTGAAAACCCTACGGGGCACAGTTGTACACTGTCACACGTGAGGTCGCCATCAGTCGGAGATGGCTCCGTGGCACCTGGCTTCATCCTTTTAACGACTTCACAGGTGAGGACCCGGGGATGGAGGTGACTTGTGACACCGACTTTCAGAGCGGCAGGAGGGGCTAGAAGATATGAGAGCATGGGCTTCGGGCCATGCGCCCTGGGCTCCAATCCGGCTCCCCACCTACCTACCTACCAGCTGCAACAGCTGCTGCCCGTTTACTCATCTGTAAAAAGGGGATAAAGTCAGCCACCTCGGTCCAGAACTGGTTCCCAGCAGACATCCAGCACGAGACAGCCTGTCTAGGGGGAAGGAAGAAGACCCTCACCCGGACCTGACCCGGGCCCTGCTCTGCCCACCCCAAACCTCTGTGGCATCCATCCTATACGGGCGGACACTGATAGCGAAGTCACTTCCCCAGCTCATTCTCGCTCCACGTCTAACCCCGGGTCTGGATTCCGCTGCAGCTGGCAGTGTGCACTGGCTCGCTTGGGAGTCTCAAACCCAACACGCAGATGACGGGAATTAATACGGTGCAAATTGGTGGGTTGAGCCAAGCACCCCAAACTACAGACCTCATTTCACACAGCCCAGCGCTCCCCGTGGGCAGGCCCCGGGATAATAATAATAACAACGACAGTCAGGATAATTGGCAAATGCGGAAGCCTCTCTGTTCACTGCCTGCACCCCACGGCCCTGCATGCCTCACAGAAGCACAGGGAGCTGGGCAGTGCCGGCCCTCATCTCAGAGCTGTGGGAAGGGGGCCAGAGAGGTCGTGTTGATGGCCCAAGGTCACACAGCAAGTGAGAGGCAGGCTGGGTCAGAAATCCCAGGACTCCAGGTCGGTGCTCTTTCTATGACCCAGGAACCCCTTCTCAGAGCTTGCCCTGGGGAGCTGGGGAGACTTTGCTCTATGGCTGCCAGTTGCCATCCAGTAGATTCGGACCTGCCCACCCCTCCATGACAACACACACATCCAGCCCACCACCTGCCCGCCTCGCTGCCCACCCAGACACGCAGCCCAGCATCGCTGTCTCTCAATCCCCTGTGCAGTCCCCACTAGGAGTAGTTCCAGTGCCAGTCAGGTTGCTGTCAAGTTGATTCTGACACATAGCGACCCCACGCGTGTCAGAGTAGAACTGAGCTCCACAGGGTGTTCGGTGGCTGAGTATTCAGAAGTTGGTTGCCAGGCTTTTCTTCCGAGGCACCTCTTGGTGGACTCCAACCACCAACCTTTCAGTTAGCAGCCAAGCATGTTAACCATTTCAATCACCCAGAGACTCCTTGCTCTGTAGACTTTTAAATCCCCAAAGGCAGGGTGAGTCAGCCTAAGCCAGACCAAGAATCTCAAACTTTTTGAGCTGTGTGGCCCCGAATAAATTGCCTAACCTCTCGGAGATTAAGATCCAACTTTTCTCTCTAATTAGGAGGACAGCTCCTTGGGGGCAGGAAGTGTGGTTTTCCTTCTGTTGGATGAAGCTGAGTTAATGACTCTTTACTGGGCACCTTTGTGCAGCGTGGTACCTCTCAGATGCTTTGTCCTCATGGCCATCCTATGAGTTACTTCTATGAAACAGGCCCAGAAAGATCCAGTAACTTGCCCAGGGTCACACAGCTGGGACATGGAGCTGGGCTTTCTACCCGGGTCTGCCTGTCTCCCACCACCCCCCAGCCCACGCTCTTGACCTACAATGCAGCGAGGAAGAGTAGAGACCCCTGGGATAGGAGCACGGCCTGGCTCTGCCTCCTGACCTAGGTTTCCTTACCTGCTCCAGCTCAGACAGCCTGGAAGGCTCAGGCCAGCGTGGACTTCTTGCAGGTTTAGCCCAGATGTTGGGAGGCTGGTTGTCTGGGCTCCGCCGCTTAGGACCCTGGCCTGGTCCAGAATCCCAGGCCTCTTTGATTTTGCTGAGTGGCACGTCCTGGTAATGTACATTGTTTGGCTTGGCCTCACAGACTTTTTTTTTTTTTTGCTATTGCAACATCTCATGTTTCCACGCAGCTCAGGAAAAGAGCAGCCTTTGGCAGTAGGTTCTAGCATCTGTCTGAACTTGATTCCGGCGATGCTCCTGGCTTCGGGGAAGCCGGCCATGACCTGCGCCTCAGGGTGGAGTCCGCGGCCCCGACAGAAAGCCCCTGCCTGTCCGTTGCCCACCAGCCGCAGCCTGCTACTGTCAACATCTGTGATGAATCAGACCTCAAAAGGGCGCTGAAGGGCTAGACAGGGTGTGGTTGGGGTGGGAAGGCTGGCGGGGGTGCCTGTGGCCACGAGCCTGAGACACCCCGTAGGCCTTTTCCAAGGGCTCCTCTGGATGACCGGGGCCAGACGAGCCCTGGCTCCTTTGGAGGAGGAAAAAGGAAAGAAAGCCAGGTTTCCAGAGCCCTGATTGATACTCTGAGTTGATGTACCTGGCGGCACAAATGGTTTGTGCTCAACTTCTAACCTAAAGTTTGGTGGTTCAGACCTACTGCTGGGTAGCAGTGCTATGGAAGGCCTGGCAATCTGCTTCCATGAAGGTTACAGCCAAGAAGACCCTACGAGGCATTTCTACTCTGTCACATATGGGGTTGCCATGAGTCAGGATTGACTCAATGGCAACAGACCTGGGGTCTTTTGTTTATTTGTTTGTTTCTGATGCCACCAAGTCCAGCCTTGCCATCCCCTCCCTGGACCTAGGCAGTAGCCAGCAGTCTCTTCCATCACTTTTCCGCCCCACTGGGCCATCTTCCAGATGGGAACCGGGCGAGGGGGGTCCATGTAACACCCAACTCTGACAGCGTCATTCTCCTGCTCAAAATCCATCCATGGCTCCCTATTGCCTTCAGAATGAAGTCCTGGGTCTGCCTGTCATCTAACCCCATCTCCTGCCACGAGGCCACCATGGCAGGCACCGTTGTTCTTTCATGCTGCCAGACGCCATCCCTCTCTGTTTCCTCTTCCTGGCCTGGCCTCCCTTGCTCCTCTTATCTTTGACTACCCAGACCCTGTGTCTCCTCTTCCAAGAAGCCTTCTCTGAGCCCCAGGCTGGGCCACTGCTTTCTCTGGGTTTCCCACCTGTCACAGCCCTGGTCACACTGCAGTGACACTGTCTGGGCTTCTGCCACAATTAGGAGCTCCCCAAGGATGCTGGGCCAGGGTTGGACTTAGCTTGGGGACCCAAGCGTCGCCCACCCCAGGGCCCAGCCCCAGTGAGCCTCGGCAGATGAAGCTGCATCAGTGGTTCTAACAGGCCCGGGCACAGTGAGCCAGCCCAGGAGGCAGGAAGCTCCCCCGGGGGACACCAGCTTGCAGGCTGGCCACGCCTGCCACTTGGCACCAATGTTTTAGTAATGAGCACATTTGGCACTTGCCTTGCACCTTTCCTCCTCAGCTCTCCAAGTGCGTCCCCAACTTTAATTAATTCTCCCCTCACCCCAAATAAAGCTGCTCTTCCCACAGCAGATAACGGTGTGCGAACTCCTCCCGGTAAAGGGGCCAGGATGAATCCACGGTGTGATCAGGATTCGCTCTGCCCAGCCAGCCCCAGCTCTGCTCCTCCTCCGCTCGGCCGACGGGTGGACACACTCCAGGCCTTCGGCAGGGGCTGTTAGTTTATTATCATCACTAACCACGCTCCAGCTTGCTGCTTAGCAGCTTGGTTTTGCATCGGAAAAAAGTAATATAATTTTTACAGAGATGACAGAAACGACACAGAGGGGCAGGGGTGGGTGGGGCATCCCTGGAACCTGGGCCATGCAAGCTGGCTGGGTGCATGGGTATTGGGAAAGTCCTGGGAAACCACAGTTTTAGAAAGCTTTCCCTCCTCCAAGAAGCCTCCCCTGATTAATCCACAAAGGCTGGCCTCTCCCTTTTCTGCTTCCCTCTGGCTTCAGATCAGAGGCACCCGGTTTGGTGGGTGATGGCTTTGTGTGGGCCTGGCCTTCCCAATGACACAAAGAGCACTTGTGTTGGGCCCATTTCCATACCTTTGCTTCCCGGGAGATGAGCAGAGGACTGGGCATCCAGTGGCTGGGTACTTGTTGGTGGGTAGATGGATGTGGGAGTGAGTAAACAGAAAGATGGATGGATGGACGGACGGACGGATGGACGGACGGGTGGGTGGGTGGATGGGTGGGTGGGTGGATGGATGGTTGGGTGGATGGATGGTTGGGTAGATGGATGGATAGGTGCATAATGAATGATGGGTGGATGGGTAATGGATGAGTTGATGAATGGATATAGATGGTTGGATGGATGGGTAGGTGGGGGAATGATGAGTGAGCAGGTAGCGGGTTCATGGAAAGATGAATATGCATGAACGTTTGGGTAGATAGAGAGCTACATGGAGAGATGAATAAAGTGACGAGTGAGTGAGTGGATAGCTAGAGGGATAAGTGAATGAGTGATCAGATGGATGGATGATGGACTTGTGTGTAGATCACTTAATGGGTGAGTGATGGGTTTGTGGTCTTTGGATAGACAATAGTAATAGCTAATGTTTATTGAGGTACCAGGTGCTGTTCCAAGCATTTTGTGTGTATTAGTTAACTCATTCAATGCTTATAATTATTCCTAGAGGAGAATGCACAGAAGACTGTGAGATGGGGACTCTGGGCTGTGTCTTGGTGGACAGACTGGTGTGCTGTGATGGAGAGGTGGGCAGGTGCTTGATCAAATAGACAGGGTGAGGGATGCAGGGAGTGTTACAACCAGTGTCATCAGAGGGGTGGGGAAGAGGCTGAGATAAGGAGCCTGGACTGATTTTTCTATTGGTTTCCTGTCTCAGGGAATGTCACCTCCATCCACTCACAGCTGAGTCAGAATATGGGTGTCACCCTGGACCGTCACCTCTGCCTCACTCCCTCACCCTGCTGTCCCTCGTTGCTCCACCTGTCCACTCTCAAGTTCAGATTCTGCCACCTCTTGCTGGATTCTGTTCCTGCCCCCTTAGTGGTCCTACCTCCACCTGGCCCCCTCCCATGCCTCCTCCATGTGGCAGTCAGGGTGATCTTGCCAAAACACAATCCTCACCTTGTCATCTTCATGTCCAGAACCCTCCTCTGACTCCCACCACCCTCGGGACACCCAGCGCCCTTGGTCTGGCAGCCCAGGCCTCGCCTCCAGTTCAGCATACTTGACCAGAGGCTGCAGACACACAAAAGGGCCCTGACTCCCCATCAGCAGAGGCATTCCAGGCGCCTGGGCCATTGCCAACGCTGGAGTCTCTTCTGCAATGCCAAATTCCCACCCCTGTCCATCTCACAGACCTTCTTGCCAAGGCCACTGGGAGTCCCTCTCTCTCTGGAGCTCCTATCACACCCAGCATCTTTGAGTTCCGCACAGGGGCGTCCAGCCTAGGGTCTGGAGTCACCATCTGGCTCAAACCTTAGCTCCATCCTGCCCGTGCTGTGGCCCAGCTTCCTCATCTTTAAAACAAGGATGAACAGTGGTTCTCCCCTTGTGTGCTCATCATGGGGGCTAAAGTTGGGGTGAAAAGCACTTCCTACGGAGGCAGACACAGAGAGAGTGCTTCCTTAATGTTGAGCTATGATTGTTATTAAAAATGGCCACCTTCCCCACGAGATGGCATATTTCTCAAAAATAAGCCTGGGCTCCTTGGCAGAGGTGTCAGTTCATTTAGCAAGTATTTACGAAGCCCTTCCTATGTGTCAGGGAGCCTGGGTGGCATAGTAATTAAGAGCTCGGCTGCTAACCAAAGGGTCGGCAGTTCGAATCCACCAGGCACTCCTTGAAAACCCTATGGGACACTTCTACTCTGTCCTATAGGGTCACTATGAATTGAAATCGAGTCGACAGCAACAGGTTTTTGGGTTCCTATGTGCCAGGGAGTAACTGAAAGTTTGGCAGTTCAAACCCACCAGCTGCGCCGAGGGAGGAAGATGTGACAGTCTGCTTCCATAGAATTTTATAGCCTAAGATATCTTATGAGGGGCAGTTCTACTCTGTGCTACAGTGTTGCTATGGGGCCAAATTGATTCGACCACAATGGGTTTGGTCCTATATGCTGGGAGTCCCTGGATAGTGCAAACGGTTAGTGCACTATCCGTGCTAACCGAAAGGTTGGCGGCTCGAGTCCACCCAGAGGTGCCTTGGAAGAAAGGCCTGGCAACCTACTTCCCATTGAAAGCCCTATGGAGTACAGTTCTACTCTGAGACACTTGAGGTCACCATGAGTCAGCAACCTGACAACAACTGGTCTGGTCCCATGTGCCAGACTCTGTCCCGGGCCTGCACCAGTGAACAGAGGTGTCCAGGGCTCGGCGGGACTTGGTACCTATGGGAGATAGTGACCTGATGACGAAATTGCACACTTGCTTAAACGACAGCAAAAAGGACAAGCAAAAGGGCCTTGGGGGCTGGGTGGCCACCTGGTAGCTCACCCCGGCCCATTCCCTGGACCAGAGCTGCTTTCGCCTTCCAGAGCAGAGTGGACTGCCCCCCCCACACCCCCACCGTCTGCATGTCTGAGGCTGTCACTTCCCTCTTGGGGATGGGAGGTGACCTTGTTCCTCCTGCACCCCAGCCCCAAGGAGCTAAGAATAGCTGACGAAGCTGAGCGTCCTGATGCCCCCCCATTGTGCATTGGGAGCAAAAAGACCCTGCACCCCGCGGCGCGGCCAGCTGCTACCAGCGTCTTCGGGAGCTCAGCCGAGCCTGCCAGCTGTTTGGAGGAGAGAGAGGGGCCCGAGGGAGCGAGAGTTTCCATCTTCCAAAGTTGCTGAGCCAGCGCCCGGCTGCTGCCCCTGAGGGCCCACTGGGGATCTCAGAGGTGTTATCGTAGGTGTTGGAAGCTGGGCTCAGTGTGACCGTGGAGAGTCTCCTGTCCTGGGTCTCTGTTTTCCAGACGAAGGGCCATTGTGGCCCTAGTGTTGGGGTACAGAACCTGGCTCACGGCCCCCGCTCTGACTGGCCCTGGGCCCAGGGGACCCAGAGAGCAACCATCTCTGGCTACTTCCTGGTCCCCAGCCCTGCCTCTACTGTTTCTGGCTTTGCTCCAGCCTTGGCCTCCCCTGCGTCCACACGAGGAGGCAGCAGGTCTAATGGCTGCAATCTGACAGCTGGTGCCAACCTTCTCAGGGTCTTTATAAAGTGGGTGTAAGGCCTGCCTCGGGGCATGGTATTGTGGGGATTAAATGAGATAGTACACGTCAAGTACACACGCTGGGTGCTTTGGAAGTGTCGGGTGTTATAATGGCTTCTCCCAGGGCAGGCAGGCCCGCAGTGGCCGGTATAATGAGTGAGCACTGGCCAAGCGGCGAGGAGAGAAAATAGCCATGTTCTTTGTGTTTCTCCGGGGCAGGGCTAGGACCGATTCAGAGGAAGAGCCCCATCTGTGAGGGATGGGTGGGAGAGACAGTGAGAATGGGCTGTGCCTTGAGGTAGAGAGCTCCCCATTCCTAGGGGCAATCAAATATAATCTGATCCTCTGCTTTCTGAGGATATTGCAGTCATGATTCCTACATACATGTGTGACGTCTACACTGAGATTTTGTGTTGCTTGAACTGATCTGGATCCTTGGACAGCAGAGACTGACCCTCTAGATGGTGGGGTAAGAATCAAACCTGACTGTGCCTGCCTGCTGCCAACATTTTCGAGTCCCCGTTGTCCCCAGGAAGGAGGGGAGACCCGAGGAAGATGGCCCCTCTACTCTTAAGTCCCTGGCCATCAGAGCTGGGGGCAGTGAGGTAGAGGACATGAGGCCAAATTTTTTAACTGGATGGACATGGATGGATGGACATAGTCCCCAGTGTGGCTGCGGGCTGTGGGTTTGCCTTTAAGGACTGGGAAGGGTAAGGTTAAAGGCAGCAACTGGAAAAACATAGAACCGATTCATGTTGGTGCCAGCTGCTCCACCATATGTAATAAACATGCTGGACCCCTGGGGTGCTGCCCGTGACCCCTTGCCGTAGAGGTGGAAACTGAGGTTCAGAGAGGGTAGGTATCATGGGTTGAACTGTGTCCCCCAAAAATATGTGTCAACTTGGCTAGGCCATGATTCCCCGTATTGTGTGCTAGTCCACCATTTTGTCATCTGATGTGACTTTCCTGTGTGCTGTAAATCCTAACCTCTATGACGTTAAGGAGGCAGGATTAGAGGCAGTCATGTTAATGAGGCAGGACTCAATCTACAAGATTAGGTTGTGTCTTAAACCAATCTCTGATAAGATATAAAAGAGGGAAGTGCGCAGAGAGACAGGGACCCCATACCATAAAGAAAATTGAGCCAGGAACGCACATCCTTTGGACCTGGGATCCCTGTGCTGGAAAGCTCCTAGACCAGGGGAAGATTGATGACAAAAACCTACCCCCAGGGCTGACAGAGAGAGAGAGCTTTCTCCTGAAGCTGGTGCTCTGAATTCAGACTTCTAGTCTACTAGACTGTGCAAGACTAAACTTCTGTTTGTTGAAGCCATCCACTCGTGGTACTTCTGTTATAGCAGCACTAGGTGACTAAGACAGTAGGTAACCAGGAGCCTGGGAAATTTAGCTCCCTAGGCCAGCTCCAACCATACTGCCCACTGATCACTGAACGAGTATTGGAGGGTGCACGGGTAGGGGGGGAGCTCATCATTGAACCAACTGGTCAGCCCAGGACAAGTACGCAGTGACTTCCAGCCACTGCTGGCCTCTGGTACACGCAGCTCCCCTGCCGTCTGAGCCAGCCTGAGCTCCCTGCTCTGACACCCTGGAGCAGGCTGCCCTCTGCCAGCCAGTACCCATGGATGTGGCCTGTGTCCCTGGTTCACTCTGTAGCTCTCCCGGCCCTGAGATGCCCAAAGTTCTGAGCTGCTGACAAGTCATGATCAGATGGTTTTCTCCTTGGACCAGCTGGCGGTGAGCCGTCCAGGTGTCTGCTGGGCCAGAGGGTCCCAGCCCAAGTCACTGCCCTGGGGACTGCAGGCTGGGCATGTCTAGGGTGAGATTGGAGGGCCAGGCAGCTTTCCCCAGGAAGCCAATCTTCCAGGCTCCTCTCAGCTGGGGACTCTTCTCTGGTCACCAGCTTGGAAGGGGGCTCAGATTGGGTCTTTGGCCTGGGGTACTTTACTGCAATCAAGGTGATGAGGCCAGTTCCTGCATTAGTGGCTAGAGTGAGACCACTGCCCTGGGTGGCTCAAGCCCTCCAGCAGCCCTGCCTCTCTCAGAGTAAAGCTAAGACCAGCTCATGGCCTTCCCTTTCTGGAACATTCTTCCCCAAGAGATCCACTTGGTTAACTCTATTTCTCCTTTAAGACTTCCAAAATGTCAACTTTTCAATGAGCCCCTCACTGATCTCACTATTTAAAATGACTGCCTGCCCTCCCTCCTCCCGTCCCATCTGATTCTCCTTTGTCTCTTGTTATTGTTGTTGTTTGCTATTGAATCCATTCCCACTCACAGCGGCCCCATGTGACAGTGTAGAACTGCCCCATAGGGTTCCCTAGGCTGTCATCTTTATGGGAGCAGATGGCCAGGTCTTTCTCCCTTGGAGCGCTGGGTGGGTTCAAACCACTGACCTTTCAGTTAGCTGCCAAGGGCTTTACTGTTATGCCACTTGTAATTCTCTTTTTTTCACAGCCCCGTCACCTCCTGGCCATCTATGCGGTTTCCTCATTTACCATGTTTATTGCTGAGGAACGCTGGTGGTGCAATGGTTAAGCACTCAGCTGCTAACTGAAAGGTCATTGGTTTGAACTCACCAGACGCTCTGTGGGAGAAGAGACCTGGCCATCTGCTCCCCTAAAGATTAAAAAAAAAAAAAACCAAACCCAATAATGGAAATAGTGACCCTACAGGACAGAGTAGAACTGCCCCCACAGGGTTTCCAAGGCTGTGAATCTCTATGGAAGCAGACTGCCACGTCCTTCTCCTGCAGTGAGTTCGAATCGCTGACCTTTTGGTTAGCAGCTGTGCGCTTAACCAGGGCGCCACCAGGGCTCTGGAAACTCTACGGGACAGTTCTACTGTGTCACATGGGGCCACTATGAATTGGAACGGACTCAGTGGCGCCTAGCAAAACAACATTGCTACAAATTCCCCGGGATCTAGAATTCTGGTGACACTGAGCTCTGTGTCGTTCTGCTGTCTCTGGGTCCCCAGCCCCTGGCGAACAGTTGTTGTTAGTGACTCTCAGCTTGGGCCCGACTCATGGCGACCTCATGCCAACAGAACCAAACGCTGCCCGGTCCTGCACTATCTCCATGATCGTTTGCTTCTGTGTGATCCCTAAGGTTTTCACTGGCTGATTTTTGCAAGTAGATTGCCAGGCCTTTCTTCCTACTCCATCTTGGTCTGTAGTCTGGAAGCTCCGATGAAACCTATTCAGCATCATAGCGGCGTGCATGCCAGCCTCCACGGACAGACGGGCTGTGGCTGCGTCGGCCGGGAATTTCCCGGAAGGCAAGAATACTACCACTTAGCCACCATGGCCTCTTATTTAGCTTGCACCAGGCCCTCAGTAAAGTTTGCTGAACAAACTAACTAACGAACTCTCTGGGCACCACCTTCAGGGGCAGCAATCGCCCGGGAATTCTGCAGAAACAGCCGGAAACATGGGCAGGGAGCCGGGCCCGCTGCTTCAAGCGCCGCAAGGGTTTTTATTATTTTTGTTTCGTTGATCAGAAATCAAGCCCATGTCAAGCATGGTAATAAATTCAAATTGGTTGATTAACGCATAAGGAAGAAAGTGGTGCTTTGCGGCAATTAAACCGACGCCGCGGGAAGGTCTGGAAATATTGTGATCCTGTTCTCGGCTTTTGCAAATGAGGTTTCTATTCATAGCAAGCTGGGAGTCTTTATTTCATTATTTCTGGGGTTTTCTTCCCTGGCTCCTCCCATGGGCTTCGTGATATTGTTATATAAAGTGATTTCAATAATGGAAATCATGCAGCTGTTTTGTGCTTGTTGGCTTGGCAGCCAGGCTGGTCTGGTGGATTGGGGGCTTCTCCTGGCATCTGATGGGGAAGTCCAGGGGAACAAGCCTGGGTCAAAGACTGGGTACTGGGACGGGGGTGCAGAGGTTGCCCACCCACCTCTGGGGGCTCATTTCCCTGAGTTCTTCCCACCTCCCTGCTTTCGCCTGCTCCAGCTATGCTAGCCTCCTTAGGACTCCGGGGCCATGCCAAGCACATGCCTGCCTCAGGGCCTTTGCACTGCCTGTTTGGGTTCCCAGATACTCCTGCTGTCCCCCAGATCTCCCTGTGGGTCGCTCTGTCCTTCCGTCATGTCCCTGCTGAAACGTCATTTCCCAGAGAAGTCACCTCACCTCCTGGACCCTCCCTCCCCTCTCTTCGGCTTTATTTTTCCTGAGGTATTCTTCGCCATCTGCTAGGTTATAAATTTACTTGCTTGTTAGTGGGGAGCGAACAGACTCAGAGCTCTTTAGGGGGTGGGGGTTGAGCCTGGGGGCTGAGGGAGAAGGAGGGCTAAGGTGAGCCCAAGCTTCTAGTTTGAGGAGTGGGTGGGTAGTGGAGCCATTGCCCAGATGGGGAGCTGAGGGGTACACAGTTGCTTCCCAGGCTAGCAGCTGGTTTCCCCACCAACACCTTGAGCCCTGCTCCAATGCCTGCCCTCAGTGCCCATCTAGCCTCATCCCCTGGCCGGCCTCAGCTTGCCTACTGGACCTCACCTGCCGGGCCTCAGCTTCACCTTGGACTTCCCTTCAGGTTGTAATCAAGAAGGGCTGATGCAGGGCCCAGGAGCCTGCATTTTAAACCTCCACCCATGATTAGGGGGCACTTTGCTGGCTTATTGGAGAACATGAGCCAGGTGGGCAGCTGGGGTGGTGTTAGTGTTAGGGGGTGCCGGGGGCTGTGGGTGACCCTACAGGGTGTGCAAGCGTCTGGAGGCTGCCAGGCCCCAGGCTGATGCAGCCCCCTTTGTGCACTGCCTTGGGGTCAGCAACCTCAGCCTGGCCTGCCTCCCAGCCCTCGCCCTGTGCCCCCTCCTAAGGTTGTGGGCTGGTGCCAAGGCCCTCCCGGCCCCACTCTACGTCCTGCCCTGCCTCGCTGGCAAGCACAGCCCTTGCTCACTGACTAGGAGTCACTCTCCTCTGAGTCCCTGGTTCCTCGTTTGACAAATTAGGATAATAATACCCACCTCCCACGGCTGTCATGAGCACTCAATAAAATACTACAGAAAGCACACCTGGTCTGTAGTGATGCTTAGTAATAGGCACTGGCAGCAATTCGGCAGTTATTTTTATTGTCGTGATTATTAAGAGTATTACTGTGAGTATTTCTCAGTGGCCAGGTCTGAGCTGGCCCTGTGGAGACAAAAGAGTCCGGGGTCTGATCTCTGCCCTCGAGGGGCCCGTCGTCATGTGCGGGAGTAGAGAACATGCATTCATTCATCCTACCATTTATTCATTCATTCAACAATTAACGCTGCCAGCTCTGTGCCAGGCTCAGACACACAGCCCCGAGGATGGAGTTACCTCCTGTTACAGCAGGAAATTTGGGGGGCTGGGGGAGCCCTGGGGTGCCCAATCCAGCATGGGACAGGGCTGGATGTGCAGGGCAGGCTTCGTGGAGCAGGTGACTTTTGGAATAAGCTTAAAAGGAGGCGAATTGGGGTATCGGGGTCCCGTCTCCTGCACCTCCTCTCGGCGTGCACTTGGCCAGCCCCTTGCCTTCCTGGATGTGAAATGAGGGGCTGGAGCTCACAGCCACTAGGGCCTGTCCCCCAGAAGAGCTCTGAATTGACCCACTTGCCGTGTGTGTTCTCAGGCCCTGGCTAGGAGCCACCAAAGTAAGGACCCAGGTGTCCGATGGGCACTTGGACGGGGCTGGGTCATGTAACACCTTGGATCCAGCTCAGAGGAGAGCTGTGGCCTGCCGAGGAGAAAAGAAACTCCCAACAAACGTCTTCCGCCCCATGTTCCAGTGGAGGAGAAAACCAGGGCCCGAGCCAGCCTCGCTGAAAGCCCACACCCGCACGGCCAGTTGCTCCCTCGCTCTTCGTGTTCAAGCTCAGCTCTGTGGCCGGCTACCTGTGTGGACTTTTGCACAGTGCAAGAAAGGCATAAAGGGGAAGACAGACTCTGGGTGAGGTTGCCTGCCCAGAGCTGCCGCTCGCTCGCTCGCTCGCCACCTGGGATTTTGTTTTCCCTGTTGGAAGGCAGAATTTTCCAGCAACGTGCAGTCTTCCTTTGCTGCAGATTTAAAGGCTCTTGGAAACAGGAGCTAGAGGAGAGAGAAAGACGCATTTGCTGAGCGTCTGCGGGGATTCAGATCTGTGCTCTGTGAGTGGTTTCTCCACTCCTCTGTACCCATTTTACAGATGAGGAACTGAGGTGCAGCGAGGTGGAGAGTCTACCTGGGAGCAAAAGCCAGGCTCTGAATGTCAAGCGTGCTCTACACTAAGACGCGGAGGAAGATTTCAGGGATGAAACAGCTTTGGGGGGGCACCCAGGCTGGAGGCAGCTGCGGGGCACAGTTGCGGGGGGTGGATCGCAGGAGAAGGAGATCCAGGGCCATCCGGGTGGATGCCCAAGTCTCCCTGGATAACGGCAGGTATCAGACGGACAAGGCGCCCTGTGAAGCAGGTGTTCCAGGATGTGGTGAAGGAGGGCAGACCTCCGGGCCACACTCAGGACCCAGCAGATGCTAGGCCCCGGAACTTTGGGGGATCCAGTACATATCAATCAATACAGCTGCGATCCCAGCAGCAGGTTGAGGTAGGAGGGGAGGAAAGAGATGCTGAATTAGTCCAGGGTTTCAGGTTGGCAGATTCCCCAGGGTTGAAAACGGTTAAAGCGCTCGGCTGCTCATCGAAAGGTTGGTGGTTTGAGTCCACCCAGAGGTGCCTTGGAAGAAAGGCCTGGTGACCTACTTCTGAAAAACCAGCCACTGAAAACACTCTGGAGCACAGTTGTACTCTGACACACACGGGGTCGCCATGAGTCGGAATCGACTTGACGGTGACTGGTTTCTGGTTTCGGCTGGGCATCAGGACTCGGGGCTGGGTGCCAACAGCTGCCATGTTGACATCATTAGGGAAAGTGGTGGCCTTAAGCTATCCCCGTGAGTAGCTCCCAGGGCAGGGGTGTCAGCTGGAAGGATTCTTTGTTTCATCACCAGTGGCTGTCTCTGTCTCGCTGTGCTTGGTGCTGCTGTGCCCAGCCCAGGGGTGTCAGCCAGGACACATGCAGTCGGCCCCACGGCAACTGGTTTGGTTTTTCCTTCTGGGGTGCTGGGGGGGGCACAGAGCAGGATCTCACAAAGCCCTTTCACATTTTGGGAAAAGGGCCTCCTCAGGGGACAGCAGGGCCGTACGGAGCTGACTCAGGCACACAGGTGTCAGAGCCATCAACATGAGCCCCTGACTCAGTTTCCCCATCTGTTAAGTGGGCGCCATGCTGATGAATGAGGTAACACGGGAGCTGGATCAGGCCCACGCACCAGGTGTTGTCAGTCCTCCTCCCCAGCCGTCTCCTGGCTTTGTGAATGGCCTTTCACCTGGCAGGCCCCACATCAGATAGGATTTGGAGAGAAAATTCCAAGGAGGACAAAGGCAAATGTAATACCGCAACTCCCTGCCCTGAGGGGCTGTCCTGTTAGGCTGTTGACAGCTGGCAGTCAGCAGAGGGACCACAAACGGCCAGGAATTCAGAGCTCGGGCCAGCGAGCGGTGCGCCCTGTTCTTGTGAGGACCTGTCCGCGCTGGATGTTTCTGGGTGGTCAGTGAGAGGGCCAGGGGGCTGGCGTGGATGGAGCAGCAGGAACATGTGGGGCCCAGATTTGCTCTCTGGGGAACCCCAGCAGCCTGTGGGGTGACTCGGTTCCGGGATAGTCCAGGGCTTTGGAATGAGTGTTGGCCCTGTGGAGCTGGCACGGAAAGACTCAGGTCACGGCGGCCGAGGCACTCAGGTTTGCAGCCAGAGCCAGAAGGGAGAGCGGCTCGGCTGTCAGTTCAGCTAACTTGGGTCCGAATGTGTGGCTGGCGGGCCGCGTTCTCCAGGGTCGGGCTGCCTTCTCCAGGGGTGCGCGGGGACCTGCCTGGTGCTATCCGTGAATTCCTTCAGCAACTCCTGAGCAGTCACTGTTTGCCGGGCAGGGGCTGAGCCCTGAGGGTGCCAGACAAACGGTTACGGATTTGTCCAGGACCAGGTCCTGCTGGGTACCTACAACCACATGTAAGCAATTGACCAAGTCACAGCCCCTGGAGGCAGCTCCTGAGGAGTCGAGAACGTTCCCTGACCATTTTAGGAGGCCATGGAGCATGATAAGATCTGTGGACTTTGGAAAGAGCCAAGCCTGCCTGCATCTGAGTCCTGGCTCTGCCTCCTGCTGACTGTGTGGTATCTGGTAAGTCACTGCCTCTCCCAGGCTTGGTTTCCTCATAGGACTGTGGGGCTTGTAGGGATGTTACAGGGGTTACCAGAGTAATGACCCCGGGGCCCATAAGACTGCCCAGTCCTGCGCCGTCTTCATAGTTGTTGGTGTGCTCAAGTCCACTGTTTTGGCCACTGTGTATTTTGAGCGCCTTCCAACCTCGGGGGCTTATCTTCCAGCACTATTCAGACAATATCCTGTTGTGATCCATAGGATTTTCATTGGTTTATTTTTGGAAATTACATTGCCAGGCCTTTTTTCCTAGTCTGTCTTAGTCTGGGAGCTCAGCTGAAACCTGTCCACCATGGGTGACCCTGCTGATGTGTGAGATACCGGTGGCGTAGCTTCCAGCATCGTAGCCACACGCGAACCCCCACAGTGTGATACTCTAACAGATGGGTGGTAGCCATAAAGACCAGAATTATGATTCATCACCAGAGTGGCTCTCAGAAGAATGCCACGTACCCACAGAGGGACCCTTGCTGACATCTCTCGAGCCTGGAGGAAGCAGGATTTTCCCAGGCCCCTCAGGGCCAACCTGAGTTTGTCCTCCCAACAGAGCCAAGGGTTTTTGTCCAAGGAAATGCCTCCTGCCACCCTGATGTCAACCAACAGCCTCCAGGGATCTGCCTCTGGGGACCAAGCATCAAGAATCTCTGGCGCGAAGATGGATGTTCGCTGTGGTGTTATCTATCTTGGTAGGAAACCATCTGGAGAAACAAATAGTTAAGTGACCTGTGACCGGTCCATTCAAGAGAGTATTAAAAACAAACAAAAAAAGCCTGTTGCCATCGAGTCGATTCTGACTCATGGTGACCCCAAGTGACAGAGTGGAACTGCTCCGTGGGGTGTTCTTGGCTGTGATGTTTATGGACACAGGTTGCCAGGCCTTTCTTCTGCTGCACCATGGAGTGGATTCTAACCGCCAACCTTTGGGTTAGTTGTTGAGCCCCACGCTGTTTGCACCACCCAAGGACCTTTTCAATAGCGTATAAGAGCAGCTTAAACCCGACCGGTGTGAAAATTACATCCAGGGAGATGAGGAGCAGACTGACGATACTGATGGCTAGCGAAGCCATGCTGGGCTTCAGTGAATGCTTTTCGTAGGTTATCTCACTCATTTTTCTTACCCACCTAAGTAAGTGTCTCGGTTATCTAGTGCTGCTATAACAGAAATATCACGACTGGATGGCTTTAACAAAGAGAAGTTTATTTCCTCACAGTAAAGTAGGCTAAAAGTCCAAATTCAGGGCGTCAGCTCCAGGGGAAGGCTTTCTCTCTCTCTCTCTTGGCCTTTTCATCAACCTTCCCCCAGACTAGGAGCTTCTCTGCTCAGGGACCTCGGGTCCAAAGGACTTGCTCTGCTCCTGGCGCTGCTTTCTTTCTGGAATGAGGTCCCCAACTCTCTGCTTGCTTCCCTTTCCTTTTGTCTCTTGTAAGCTAAAAGGTGGTGCAGGCCACAGCCCGGGGAAACTCCCTTTGCATTGGCTCAGGGATGTGGCTTTAGTAACTGCGGTGTTATAATCTCACCCTAATCCTCTTTAACATAAAATTACAATCACAAAATGGAGGACGACCACAGAATACTGGGAATCACAGTCCAGCCAAATTGATGCACACATTTTTGGGGGGACATAATTCAATCCATGATGGTAAGATTGATATTTTTATCCTTATTTTACAGGCAAGGCTAAACAGAAGACCTGGGCTTACACAGCCAGTCAGGCACAGAGCTGGGTTTAAACCCCTGAAAATGGGGGGGCAAACAAAGGACATGGACGGGGTCTCATGATGGTGATGGCGGAGACATGAGTGCCCATGGGCAAGGACGGCGGAGGAGGGTGTCCTAAATAACCCCAGGTGGGCTGGGGGTGGGATTATAGGCGAGATTTTTTAATCCTCAAACTCTCCTTCATCACTCCTTTATATTCACAAGACAGAGAAAAAGGAAATTATTGCTCGTCCAACCGTGTGAGGCCTCTCCTCCAGGAAGCCTTCAGCCTGGGCTGTATTTGCTGTATCAGGGTCTCCTCCGGCCTTGTCGCCGGGCCTGTTTCTTTGGTGTCCTGGGCTCTTGTGAAGGTGGACACTGCAAATCTCTTTCCCTCCCCAGCACTTAGCATATGTTCCAACTAGTTGGTGATAGTGACAGTGACCACTGACATCACACTGACCACGTGCCAGCCCCGTCCACCCCTTTACACATACTAAAACTCATGCCACCCAATACGCGTGGCCGCCACTGTGATCAGGCCCATTTTACAGATAAGGAAACTGAGGCCCAGAAGTGAACCCCTAGAAAGTGGGGGCCCCAGTGTTCACCCCTGGGACTTTGGATCTTGAGCCTGTGTGCATAACCACTGTGCTACCCTGCCTCTCAGGACATGATTGTTGAATGACTGAACGAATGAAAGGGCTCCAGCGCTTCCTAGTGTGGGATCTGGAGCAAGGCCCTTCGCCTCTGTGAGCTTGTCTCCTCATCCATCAAACGGGGTTCCCTCTTCCCTCCCTCCCTCTCTCTCCCCTCTCTTCTTCTGCCCCCTCCCGACCAGGAGCCTCCCCAGCAGGGGTGGTGGTGGAAGAGATGGGGGAGGGGGTTTGCATGAGTGGGATGTGGAGAGCCCTGCAGCTCCAGGTCGTTAGATGCAGAGCCTGTGTTCTGATTGCCTGACTGTGAGCCCTGTGATGGTGGAGGCTGGAGGGGCCCTTCTCTGGCCCAGCGCCTGGCTCAGAGGGGGCGTGGTGAGCGGCTAGTGAATGACCCCCAGGCAGGGACGGATTACCCAATAAGCAAGGTAAGCACGTGCTTAGGGCATCCACCACCAGTTGTCCAAAGCAAAGACCCATAGATGCCAAGCAGACAGAACACAAGGAAAATCAAGCACTACAGTGGAAGGGAACTGGCCAGGCACTAAGTGAAATTGATACCAGCTCCAGGGCGTAGAATGTGCCAGCAGGAAGTAAAATTCACACAGAGAGCCCACTCGAAACGCTGTTTAAGCTACGAGGCCCCTACCACTTCGACACCTTCACCGACATCCGTCTCCTACGGTCCCCTCCTGTGTAACTGAAACTCTTTATCTCGGTGGATCTCCTGGGAGTATACTATCTCTTTCTAATAAACAGGACGTGGGGGTGGGCCGTTGAATCTAACCCTTATTACATTCACCCAACATGCAGCGGGATCCAACATGAGCGGTTACTGGGCGAGGAGGAATTATATTAATGGATAACAGTCTCTGAGCCCTTTTGAGAGAACGTCTTGTACATCCACGTCCGCTGATCAGGCAACTCCACCAGGAGGGCCAGCAGTGCTCTCTGCCATGATACAAACACAAGGGCACTCTCCCGGGTATGTCCTGGTAAACAGCCAAAGGGAACTCCAGTCTCAGATGACACGCAAAAGGAGGGAACACGGATAAGTCGACCATTGCAATGAGAGGCAACCACGTATTAGCTCTCTGTTAGCATAAACTAGTGTAAAGAGACAACCGTGGCATCTATCAGGAAGACAGAAAACCGCAGATCTTTTTGGCAATCAATTTTTTTTTTTCCTAAGAGGAGCCTTTTTAAGCAAAATTGGTGAAAGACCATTTTTCCCTGTGGGAGATGGACAGAATTTTACACTGATTGTTGGAACAGCTAAGTTCACTGATTTGTTTTCCCGTTGTAGACCACGTGGAATATTCCTTTCGTAGAAAATGTGGCATGTAGTAAAAAACCTTCGTACCTGCATCCGCTAAACGTTTTATAATCCTCTCATCTCATTCTCCTGAACTGGCATACGCCACCTTTGTGTTCAATTGTTAGTATTACGGTCACATTTAAAAAGAAATTACATCACAGATAGCTAAGAGACTCGCGCACACACACATGTATGTATATATGCATGTATGTGTGTAACTCACATACCCTGTTGGAATTCCTGAGTAAGCAGAGAGGCACCACCGATTATCAGTGTTTAGGGCCCCCACATACCTTAATCCAGTCCTGTCCCTCCGGACTGGGGCCCCAGGCGTAGTGACAGGGGGATGTGCCTGGCTCCCTTCCTCCCTCTTTGGCCCCGTGTTTCTAGGCTCTGGCTCAGACATCTACCCTCCAGCTTGCCCTGAGCGCTCCGAGAAGGACTAGGCACAGGCCTGCATCCAGGACATGAAGTCACTCGGCCAGCAGGTGGGCACATTGTGCTGCAGGACAGCCCTGAGGGCCCCAGCCTCTGGAAGGGCTGGGCCTGGCTGCCACCAGGGCGGGGCCAGCTGGTAATGAGGCTTCCTGAGGAGTGGGAGAGACTCCGCATGACTGGCAGCAGCGTTTTCCAGGGCTTTCTGGAATCCTGCTGGCTCCCTGTCTGACACTGCTGGAGTCACCTCTCTCCAGCCACCTGAGCTGGTTGGCTGAGTCACCGGGGTCCTGAGCGTGCCAGGAGGGGCATATGTGGGGATTCGAGAGCCCTAACTTGGAGGTTCCTTAGACGGCTTGGCCACTGGCCCCATTCCACAGGTGAGGAGACTGAGGCCCACAGGAGGAACAGCCTGCCTCCACCTGCCCTTGAAGCTGCCTGCCAATCACCAGACCCGGTCCCCTCCCAGGGTGTCTGCCATCTCCAGCTTTGACATTTGGTGTGGGCAGCCTGCTACCGCCGCCATCTCCCCTGAAGGTCCCACAGCACTATTCTTCCCTGAATCTGCCCCCTCCTCCCCTCTGTCAAGAATGGCAACACCCAGGACAGGAACGTGGCCTCCACCCCAGACCACCTTCTCTCTCTCAGTCCACACCAGTAGACAGATAATAGAGAGAAAGACAGATAGATGGAGAGATAGATTGATGATAGAGAGATAGATAAATAAATAGATAGATAGATGGAGAGATAGATGATAGAGAGACAGATAGGTAGAGAGATAGATGGAGAGAGACAGGTAGATGATAGAGAGATGGACAGATAAATAGATAGCTGGAGAGAGAGACAGATAGATGGAGAGATAGATAGCTGATAGAGAGAGAGACAGATAAATAAATAGGTGGAGAGATAGACAGCTGTCACTGAGTTGGCCCTGACCAATGGTGACCTTATGTACAACAGAATGAAATGCCGCCTGGTCCTGTGCCGTCGTTAGAATCACTGGCATGTTCAAGTCCATCCTTACGGCTACTGTCAATCCCTCTCCCGAGGGTCTCTCCCGCCCTCTGTGGCCTCGACTCCATCAAATGGGATGTCCTCTCCGGCAAGTGATCTTTCCTGATGATCTATGTAAAGCAAGCAAGTCAGACAATGTCCTGTTGTGATCCATAAGATTGTCACTGGCTGAGTTTCAGAAATTAGATCTCCAGGCCTTTCTTCCTAGTCTGTCTTAGTCTGGAAGCTCTGCTGAAACCTGTCCACCATGGATGACTCTGCTGGTATTTGAAATACTGATGGCCTAGCTTCCAGCATCACAGCAACACACAAGCCACCGTAGTTCAACAAACCGACAGGCACGTGGTGGCCCCACGAGTAACTGCTCACCAAATCCTGCCGATTCAGTGGTGGACATGCCGAAACCCTGGGCATGGCTCTGAGCCTCAGGTTTGGGGACAAAGGTTGTGTGATGTCCTCCATAGTCAGCATGGAGCCTATGGCAGCTGGAGGGAGAGATGGGAGTCTTCACCAAGAAACCAATCCCTAGAGATGCATGAGCCCTCCAGGGTCACAGCTGGCTTCCTGCCCAGGATGGACTCTGTGACCTTTCAACAGGGAACTGTGGCTTCTTCACCCATTAGTCCGCACATTCCGCTGATACTGGCGCTGTCCAGGGGCCAGGAGCCAGGGGTGACCAGGAGACAGTGTCTGCCTTTGAGACCTTGTGTGGGAACAGCTGTCTTCAGCCGGCATCATAGGAGCTGAAATGGGGGAGCCCAGTGTGATGTGGGAGCCTGGGTGAGAAGCTGTGAGGGTGCCTGTCCAGGTGCTGAGACTCATTGCTAAGTGTCTCTCTTCCTTCTGGGGTTCAGGCAGAGGTCCCAAAGGGAGTGACTCCCAGCCGGGGGTGTGCACGGGGTGAGCACCCAGCCTGCCCTCCATAGTCATGCCCAGCCAACCCAGGGTCTGCCTGGAGTAAGGGGTGTGGCTGTCATTTGCACAAAAGTGCAAAAGGAGCCCTGGTGGCACAGCAGCGAAGTGCTTGGCTGCTAACTAAAAGGTTCAAACCAACCCAGTGGTTCCAGGGGAGAAAAACCTGGTGACCTATAAAGATTAAAAAAAATTAAACCCCCCAAAAACCCTACAAAGATTAGAGCCTAGTTAACCCTACAGGACAGTTCTACTCTGTCGCATGGTGTCGACGGAGTGATCCACACCAAATCGACTTGACAGCATTTAGCACCGACATATGCTAGTGGCTGCCTGGGAGGGTTGAGGGGGGCACCCAGAAAACCAGCCTGAGAGTTTGACGACGTCCCAGGGGACCTCCCAGGGCTCACGGCTGTAGTTCTGTGCGGGGAGTTGTGAGATAAAGGGGCTCGTTCCTTTGGGCCAGGTTGGGCCTGAAGAAAGGGGTGGGGGGCTCTGCAAGCTGGGCCGAGGGAGGGCACCACCCGTGGGAACTGCAGGCCAGGGGGCCCATGGGGGTCTCCAGAGACCGCACAGGAGCCCAGAGCCTGGCTCCCAGCTGCCCTGTCCGGTGAGCCCCTCCTGGCCCCTCCCGCCGTCCTGCCCCATGCTGGGCTCTGGAGGGACATGAACAGCATGGGCGGGAGGGGGGGACAGGAAAACCTGACCTCGCCCCCTGAACCACGGAACCAGCCGAGCTGAGGGGAGGCAGGGGTTTTCAATTCCATGAGAGTCTGAGGTTTTCATATTAAAGGCTGGCTTGGACTTCTTATTGCCCCAAAGTGCTTGGAAAATACCTGCCGTTTCCTGCAAGGGCGGGGCGGGGGGACAGATAAGCCAGGTGGGACTGAGGGGGCAGGAGCGAGAAGGAATAAAGATGGCCCTCCTCCCCACACCCCGGAGTTCAGGGGTCCCGGCTTCCCGGGAAGAGGATGCTACAGCTTCGGGAGGGGACACGAGCGACCAGCCAGGTGAGGGGCATGGGGGGCAGCAGAGGCCAGCCCAGGCCCACACAGGGGCGGGGCTGGGGGAGGGGGTTGCTATGTCAGGAGCACGTGGCTGCCCTTGAGCAAAGGGCCCCCAGTCACCAAGGGCCCAGCCCCTTCCCACCAGGGGATCTCCACTGGCTTTGAAACGTACACTTCATAAACCTGGTCCATCACTTCTTCATAAACCTGGTCCATCACTTCAACCAGGCGGCTCCCCTCCTCTCAGTCCCTGGCATGGGGCACCCCTCCACCATCCTCCTCAGCATCTTAAGTTCCCCAGAGCTTGTTCCGTTATCACAGGGCACATCTGAAGAAGGCTCTTCTGTCTTCAAAGAGCTTCAGGCTGCTCTTGAAATAAAGAAGACTCCGCGCGACAGACTGAGGTTTTGGAGAAGCCTGGCTCAAGTTTTCAATCCAGGCGTTTGTTCCCGGGCCCTGTCAGTCAACTCACCAGCTGTGGATGGAAACACACTCGCACACTTATCCACACTCGCACACAACCGTACTCACCCACCCACACACACACACACACTCACACATACCCATATTCACACACATTCACACACACACGCATGTGCCCATACTCAAAAACCCACACATGCACAATCACCCACACACATACGCTCCCACACAAAGGGACTCACACGTATACACAATCTTATTCACACTCTCATACTTACCCACACCCTCACACACACACTCATTCCCATGTTCATGCGCTCACACACATGCCTGCACACACACACTCATACACACACATCCTCATACACACCCACATTCTCTCACACACATACACACACTCACACACATGCTCACACTCGCATACACACCCACACTAACACATACTGATTCACTCACACATTCATTCACACATACACACACTCAAATACATACCCACTCTCTCACCACAGTCACACAAGTGCACACACACACTCACACACACACTCTCACACATGCACACACTCACATGCGCACACACACTCACATGCACACACTCTCATGCACACACACATGCACACACTCACACTCATGCATGCACACACTCACATGCACACACACTCTCACACTCACTTGCACACACACACTCACACGCGCACACACTCTCACACTCACACACGCACACACACACTCTCACACTCACGTGCACACACACACACTCAAGCCCCAAAAGCCTGGACATTCCTGGGAGTTAAAGTTTGGAATCCTGGTAGCTCTCCCCTAGCGAGTACAACCACGTGGCCCCAAGTGTAGCCGAGAGGTGATTCTCTTAGCCAAGGGGGTTCCCCAACCCCTTAGGTGGGGGGCGATACAGGACCCCAAGGTTTATGTTTTATATCCTATCGTATGTATCGATGCCTGACACATAATAAAACCTGTTGCCATCGAGTCAATTCTGACTCATTGTGACAGAGTAGACGGGGTTTTCTTGGCTGTAATCTTTATGGTAACAGATTGCCAGGTCTTTCTTCCACAGTGCTGCTGGGTGGTTTGAACTGCCAACATTTTAGGTTACTGTTGTTGTTGGGAGGTGCTGTTGAGTCCATTTTCGAATCCTAGCGACCTCATGTGACAGAGTAGACGTGCCCCATAGGGTTTCCTGAGCTGTCGTCTCTACAGGAGCAGGTTGCCAGGTCTTTCTCCAGTGGAGCCACTGGGTGAGTTCGAACCACTGACCATTTGGTTAGTTGCTGAGCGCTTAGTCATTTGTGCCACTAGGGCCCCTTCCTTTAGGTTAGCGGTGGAACGCAGGCCCTTTGTGCCACCACGGTTCCTTCTTCTAGGTTAGTGGTGGAGCGCAGGCCCTTTGTGCCACCACGGTTCCTTCTTCTAGGTTAGTGGTGGAGCGCAGGCCCTTTGTGCCACCAGGGTTCCTTCTTCTAGGTTAGTGGTGGAGCGCAGGCCCTTTGTGCCACCACGGTTCCTTCTTCTAGGTTAGTGGTGGAGCGCAGGCCCTTTGTGCCACCACGGTTCCTTCTTCTAGGTTAGTGGTGGAGCGCAGGCCCTTTGTGCCACCACGGTTCCTTCTTCTAGGTTAGTGGTGGAGCGCAGGCCCTTTGTGCCACCACGGTTCCTTCTTCTAGGTTAGTGGTGGAGCGCAGGCCCTTTGTGCCACCAGGGTTCCTTCTTCTAGGTTAGTGGCGGAGCGCAGACCCTTTGTGCCATGCAGGGTCCTTACGATACGTAATAGACCAACCCTGCTGCGGTCAGGTCAGTTCCGGCTCATAGCAGCCCTATGGGACAGGGTACAACTGCTCCATGGGGCTTCCAAGGAGCAGCTGGTAGATTCCATCTCTGACCTTCTGGTTAGCAGCCGAGCTCTTAACCACTGCGTCACCAGAGCTCCAGGGTATATAACAGGATATGATACATATTTACAGATTCTACTTCACTTGATGGTTTAATAAAGTAAACACAAAATTCCTATTCTAGAGCAAGGGTCTATAGCACATTTTATTTTCTTCATGAAGTCCTGAACTGAAAATCAACCCTGTTACAGAAAGGTATCTGGTCTGGGCTCACCCCCACTTCCTGAGCAGGGAGCCCCTTCCCCAGATGAGGTCTAATCACCTGACTCCCAGGACAATGCTGTCAGCCAGGTGGGCGTCCATTCCACAGATGAGAAAACTGATGCTCAGAAAGACGAGGTGAACTGTTCAACGTCCCACAGCTGGTACTTGGCAGAACTGGGACTCAACCCCCCAGCACCTCTGACTTCACACGCCCCAGCCCACGCTGCCTTCCCTGCCCAGGGCTGGTGGAAAGGAAGCACCTTGCTCTGCTGGCCCCTCCAGGCCCCTTGGCCAGTCCCCAGGCTGACTTCCAGGGAGTAGGCGCTTTGACCAAGACCCTGACCAAGCAGCAGTGGAGAGGGCAGCTGTGAACTCCCCAGGGCGGGTCTGCACAGAACTAGGCTCAGGATGTTGTTGGTGTTAGCTGCTCTCAAGTCGGCTCCTAACACATGGTGACCCCAGCACAGCAGAATGACACACTGCCTGGTCCTGTGCCATCCACATGATGAATTGCACATTGGACCATTGTGATCCATAGGGTTTTAGTTGACTGATTTTCAGCAGCAGATTGCCAGGCCTTTCTTCCTAGTCTGTCTTAGTCTATAAGGTCCACTGAAACCTGTTCAGCATGATAGCTACACACAAGCCTCTACCGACAGACGGGTGGTGGCTGTGGATAGGGTGCGTTGGCCATGAATCAAGCCTGGCCTCTCCCATGGAAGGCAAAAATTCTCCCATTGAACCACCACTGTCCCCATTGGTTCAGGACCCTGGTCATTAAGATCCTGAACAATTGCCCTGGGCCATTTGCAGGGCAGATAACTGGGCGCCGGCTGGGGGCACCGCTGGGAGCGGCCAGGGATAGGAGCGTGTCCATTCTCAAGGCCTGTGTCTATCCAGGGCAGGGGAGTGGGTTCCTTTGTGTGATGGCCCCAGGGCTGGGCTTTTGAGGCCCGTGGGTACGGTTGGCAGCTGCTTCCAACTGATTAGTTCTTCTGGGACTTGGAAGCCCAGGCAACAACTGGGGCCGCTTCTCCCTACTAGATCTGTCTGGGCAGAGTGCTGAGTTAGATGAGGAGGCAGCTTGGTGGGGGGGGGGACAGTGAGAGAATGCTGCAGGGAGGGTCTCTATCTTCTTCCCTAGGTGGGTTTGGAAGGCCAGAGCCAGCAGCATGGAAGCCGGCCTTGGGGCTGCAGAATACCAGTCTGCTGGCCAGAGATGCCTGGGAGAGTTCCAGCGCTCCTGTCTAGCTGGGGCAGCCTGCCGGCCTCCGCAGCATGCAAGTCTCCCGCCCAGCCTCAGCTGAGTCCCCCCCACCCGGAGTTCTACCTGGCACCTTGTAGGAGTGGGAGTTGGGGAAGCAGATACAACAACCCTCACCCCAGCATAAAATCGAGCCATGGAGGCATTCCCCAGAGGAAGAAATGATTCCTTCTCTGGGAAGAGTGGGGTGAGGAAGGCTTCCCAGAGGAGACAGGTTTGCGTTTTCAGGGATGAATAGGAGTCTGCTGAGTGGCCGGTGTCTGAGGAGATGGTGGGGAGTGTTTACAAGCTTGATTGTGGAGCCAGGAGAGAACCAGCACCCAGCGCTCCAGACCCTAGTTAGTCATTCTCAGCCTACAGGACCCTGTCCATCCCCTCCTCTGACTCCATCCCCAGCCCTCCCTGTCTGCTCAAACCCTTTCATGCTGCCCTCAGAAAGCCTCCATCTGATACCAGCTTAGAGTTACTGAGAAAGGGCTTTCTCTCCCACGCGCCAAGCCCAGCGCCAGCGTTCCTCCCGTGTGCTCATCTCATCCCCTCATAGTTCCACCTCTGGGGGCAGTAGGGGGTCAGTGGTAGAATTCTCTCTTTCCATGATGAACAATATTGAACATACTGTGGACTGCCCAAAGAACGAACAACTCTGTCTTGGAAGAAGTACAGCCAGGATGCTCCTTAGAACCAAGGATGGCAAGGCTTCATCTCACGTACTTTAGACATGTTATCAGGAGGCACCAGTCCTGGAGAAGGACATCATGCTGCTAAAGTAGAGGGTCAGTGAAAAAGAGGAAGACCCTCAATGAGGTGGATTGTCAGAGTGGCTGCAGCAACGGACTCAAACATGGCAATGATTGTGAGTACGGTGGAGAACAGGGCAGTGTTTCATTCTGTTGTACAAAAGGTCACTATGACTTGGAACTGACTCAATGCACCCAAAAATAACAACATACGAGAGGACTGGGTTCAATTCCTGGCCAGTGCACCTCAGGCACGCCCACCACCACCCATCAGTGGAAGTTTGCATGTTGCTATGATGCCAGACAGGTTTCAGTGGATTTCCAGACTAGGAAGAAAGGCCTGGCTATCTACTTCCGAAAATCCATTCATGAAAACCCTATGGATACCAGTGGCCTAATCCCTGGGCGATCTTGAGGATGGCACAGTGTTGCATTCTGCTGTGCGTGGGGTCACCATGAGTCAGGGGCCGATTATATGGCAACTCACAACAATAGTCCCACGTCACAGGTAAGAAGAGAATCAGAGGTGAGTGACTCTCCTTTGGTGATCTGCCGAGAGGACAGCTATGTAGCCGAGGGGGGCTGGCATGATGGGAGGAGTGGAGCAAGCCTGGTGCCCCGGCATGTGAGAGGTTATCCTTGTTGTTTGCTGTGATCTTGATTCTGTGGCCCAGGGAGAGACTCAGGGGGGCGGGGACAAGTCCTAACACACGTGTCTTCCTTTCGGCTTCCTCTAGGCTGCTGTGAAAACTCCCCACACCCCTCCCATGCCAGGAGGAGGCTTACCTCTGCACACACACTCCTAATCTGAGAAAGGGGGTGGGGTGGTGAAAATGTGGCCTGGCCAGGAGTGGGTGCAGGCGGACAACAGCCAGGAGTCTGGGAAATAGCCTTGGGAGTAGCTTTGGGACTTGACCAGTGACCCAGTTAGAGCCGGGCTTGGCAGGCCAGATGCCGAAGGGAGATGCCTAGGGCCTGGGGACCAACTCCAGTCTCCTGCTCCACTCAAGCCTGCGCTGAGGGCAAAAACAGAGGCCAGACCTAGTTCCCTCGGACCTAGGAGACACAGTTTCACCACAGCTCATTGTTGAACTAATTCACATTTCTTTAATTAATTAACTTGCTTGATGATATGTGTCCATCCCAGTGCTGGGATAAGCAGATAAAGTCTCCACCTTCAGAGTGCTCCCAGCTGGCGGGGGAGATGGACAAGGACATAAACAGTGACCATACAGACTGGTCAGGCAGTAATGGGGGTGCACAGGGAGGTAGGAGAGCCCAGGTGTCACAGATTGAGTTGTGTCCCCCCAAAATATGTGTCAACTTGGCTGGGCCATGATTCCCAGTATTGTGTGGTTGTCCTCCATTTTGTGATCTGATATAATTATCCTCCATTTTGTGATGTGTTATAAATCCTAACCTCTATATATTAATAAGGCAGGATCAGTGTGGGGTGTATATTGCTGTTGTTGTTGTTGTTGTTGGGTGTCATCGAGTCGGTTCCGACTCATAGCGACCCTATGAGCAACAGAATGAAACACAGCCCAGTCCTGCACCATCCTTACAATCGTTGTTATGCTTGAGCTCATTGTTGCAGCCACTGTGTCAATCCACCTCGTTGAGGGTCTTCCTCTTTTCCACTGACCCTGTACTCTGCCAAGCATAATGTCCTTCTCTAGGGACTGGTCCCTCCTGACAACATGTCCAAAGTATGTAAGACGCAGTTTGCCATCCTTGCTTCTAAGGAGCATTCTGGTTGTACTTCTTCCAAGACCACAATTCAAAAGCATCAATTCTTCTTTAGTCTTCTGTATTCATTGTCCAGCTTTCACATGCATATGATGCGATTGAAAATACCATGGCTTGGGTCAGACGCACCTTAGTCTTCAAGGTGACATCTTTGCTCTTCAACACTTTAAAGAGGTCCTTTGCAGCAGATTTACCCAATGCAATGCGTCTTTTGATTTCTTGACTGCTGTTTCCATGGCTGTTGACTGTGGATCCAAGTAAAATGAAATCCTTGATAACTTCAGTCTTTCCTCCATTTATCATGATGTTGCTCATTGGTCCAGTTGTGAGGATTTTTGTTTTCTTTATGTTGAGGTGCAATCCATACTGAAGGCTGTGGTCTTTGATCTTCATCAGTAAGTGCTTCAAGTCCTCTTCACTTTCAACGAGCAAGGTTGTGTCATCTGCATAATGCAGGTTGTTAATGAGTCTTCCTCCAATCCTGATGCCCCATTCTTCTTCATATAGTCCAGCTTCTGGGATTATTTGCTCAGCATACAGATTGAATAGGTAAGGTGAAAGAATACAACACCCTTACTCAAGTCACACCCTTGCTTGAGTCACACCTTTTATCTTACAAGAGATAAAAGGATAGAAAACAAGCAGAGAGGAAAGGACCTCACTATCACCAAGAAAGAAGAGCTGGGAGCGGAGCGTGTCCTTTGGATCCAGGGTCCCTGCCCTGAGAACATCCTAAACCCAGGAGAAGATTGATGCCAAGACACACAGAGATCTCCAAGGCACACCAGGCCCACAGATGTTGAAAGGAGATGAGGACCTTCTCCCAGAGCTGACAGAGAGAGGAAGCCTTCCCCTGTAGCTGGCACCCTGAATTCAGACTTCTAGCCTCCTACACTGCAAGAAAATAAATTTCTGTTTGTTAAAACCATCCACTTGTGGTATTTCTGTTACAGCAGCACTAGATGACTAAGACACCAGGGGAGGCCTGCCTCAGCCTGGGTGGGGGCAGCCTCAGCCTGGTGTGGGGGAGCACATGCCCAGCCTTGCAGAGGGAATAATGAGCTGTGTTCATCACGGACTTCTTCTCTCCCAATTAATAAACCACCACGGCTGCACCTCTCTCAGTCCATCCATTTCTGCCATCTCCGCGGCCCACCAGCTGAGTTGAGGCCAGCATTGCTTCTTGCCTGGCCTCCTTCCTGGTCTCCCAGCAAGGAGAAAAGTGAGATAAAATACAGGAAACATCTGTCTAAAGGCACAGGAGAGCTAAGACAGCAGCCAGGACTTGAGGGGCCAAGATTCCACAGAGAAGGAAAACACTGAGGTAAGCCTGGAATTTTACCCTGCTTTTTTTAACCCCGTGAGGCATCTGCCAATTTGTAGTCACCTGTTCCAATAGGCCAAGAAGCCAAGCAAAAAGTCAAACAGAAAGTGACGGCCAATCAGAGCTCTCGGAAGTCTCATGGGGCTGGGAAGACAAAACACTGAGTTTAGGGCTATGGGGGCATCCAGGACTTTAGGATCTAAAGTCCAGGAGACAAAAGCACACGGAAGTGAACCCAGTACTCTCTCCATTTCTCCTTTGAGAAACTTGCCTCTTCCTAAGCAGAAGGAGCCCAGGAGAAAATGGCCGCCAGGGGCCTGGAAATCTAGCAAAACGTTCAGCACGTTCGTGGTTATGGGGAAAATAACATTGGAGTTCAGGGACTGCTGAGCAGGAGAAATCCAAGTGAACACTCCACAGTCTCAGTTGTACCCTGGAAGGGTGCTATCCCCCAGGAATAAGGGCAAACTGAGATAAAACAAAAAAAAAACAAAATTTTTTTTTTTTTTTTAGAGATAAAACATGCCCAGTTTAGAATCAGCTCAGGACCTGACTGGGCTAAGGTCATCTCTTCAAACTCTAAAGGCCATCAGAAGCTAAAGTAAACTCTCTTTAGAGGATGATAACGTTATATAGCGATGCTACAATTTTTTATACAGTGGCCGACTTTCATTAAAAAATTACCAGGAGAAAAGACAATCTACAGATCGGGAGAAAATTTAGGGGAACCATACATCCGATTAGGATATAACTTCCAAAATATATTTAAAAACTACAACTTGACAACAGAGACAATCTAATAAAAAAAAAATGGGCAAAGGACTTGAACAGACTTTTCACCAAAGAGGATATTCGAACAGCCAACACACACGTGAAAAGATGCTCGATGTCATGAGCCGTCACCCACTGCTGTTGAGTCAATGCCGACTCATAGCGACCCTATAGGAGAGAGTAGAACTGCCCCATAGGGTTTCCAAGGCTGTAATCTTTTTGGGAGCAGATTGCCTCATCTCTCTCCCTCGGAGCTGCTGGTAGGTTCCAACCGCTGACCTTTTGGTTAGCAGCTAAACCCTTAACCACCAGGGCTCCTTCGTTAGCCATTAAACCAAACCCACTGCCGTCTAGTCAATTCTGACTCATAGCGACCCTATAGAACAGAGTAGAGCTGCCCCATAGAGTTTCCAAGGAGCTTCTGGTGGATTCGAACTGCTGACCTTTTGGTTAGCAGCCGTAGCTCTTAACGTCACCAGGGTTTCCATCAGGGAGAGGCAAATCAAAACCACAATGAGATACTGCTTCACCCCAATTAGGACAACAATGATTAAAATAAAATAAAATAAAAACAGGGAACAACAAGTGCTGGCCAGGTTGTGGAGAAACTTGGACCCTTACCCATTGCTTGCAGGGATGTAAAATGGTACAGCCACTGTGAAAAACAGTTTGGTGGTTCCCCAAAAGGTTGAACAGAGAACTACCATATGACCCAGCAATCCCAATCCTAGGTATATACCCAGAAGAAATGAGAGCAGGAATGCAAACAAACTTGTACACCAATGTCCACCGCAACACTTTTTACTGTAGCCAAAAATGTAGAAACAAACAAAATGTCCATCAACAGATAAATGCATAAACAAAACGTGGTATATACGTACAATGGAATATCACTCAGCCATAAAGAGAAACGAAGCCTTGATACAGGCTACCACATGGATGAACCTTGAAAACATGATGCTGTGTGAAATCAGCCAGTCATGAAAGGATAGCTACCGTATGACCTTACTTACATGCAATAAACAAATACATAGAAACCAAAGGTTATTAGTGATCTACCAGGTTTAGGAGAGAGGGGGAAAAGGGGAATTCTGCCTAGGGGCATTGAGTTTATGTTCACAGTGGTGAGTCATCTGGAAAAGGGTAGTGAGAATGGCTGCACGAGGCGTGTGTAATCTGCCGATGGTACCAGTCTCAGATGTTCACTCGCAGTTGTTCAGTTTTATGACTTACTGTTCAAAACACTACCAGGTTTTGAAATTAAAACTAAAAAAAAAAAAAAAAACGAGATATTTGACTTAGCGTCAGAACCGACTTACGATGGAGTCATTGGAACAGAACCCCATTGTAAGTCAGGGACTCCCTGTACCCTACAACAAGATCCTTCAAAAACACAGGTGAGATCAATAAAAACTCCAGATTTTATGCCTAGTAGATCTTCAAGAAAATAAATACTGTAGGAGAAGTTTTTCAGGCAGAAGGAAGTTTACCCCAAACAAAAATTTAGGGGAGAACGAAGAGCTAGAGAAAGGGTAAATATGTAGGTGTAGTTAAATGAATATGGACTACGCAGAAAATTAAAAGTGTTTTGGGGGAAGATATATGCTGGAGAGAAGGGGGCAAATGAAGTTAAAGGACCCTGAAGTGATAAGAAATCAAGGATGTGCGCTGAAAGCACAAGAGTAACCATGTAAGACGTGATTCAAGAATGCAGAACTGATAAGCTAGTTGAAAGGGGAAATAGGATAATAAAAATATCTGATTAAAATAAGGAGAGTAAGGGGTGAAGGAGCATAGAACAGGTGGAACAGATAGAAAATACTTTTATTAGAAAATGAAGATCATCCCACGTCATTAAAACACAGAACTATATGTTGCGTGTAAGGGACGTCTTAAATAAAAGTACCTGATAGGCTGAGAGTAAAAGGATTTTTAAAAGATCATGCAAACGCTAAGCAAAAGAAAGAGGGTTTAAACCAAAATAAAGAGGGTTTAGCTACACTAATATCAGGCAGGAATCCCTGGGTGGTGGGAATGGTTGTGAGCCAGAAGGTGGGAGGTTTGAGCCCACCCAGAGGTGCCTCGGAAGAAAGGCCTGGCAAGGTGCCTCGGAAGAAAGGCCTGGCAATCTACTCCTGAAAAACAAGCCATCGAAAACTCTAAGGAGCGCGGTTCTACTCTGACACTCGTGCAGGCGCCATGAGTCCAAGTCGATTCGAAGGCAACTAGTACTGACAAGCTGAGGTTCAGAGAGAGGAAGTCACTTGCCGGATGTCACATAGGGCCATGGTTCAAACATAGATTCTACCTGTGCTTCTAACAACAGAGACTGGCTCGGGTCAGCGTAGAGAACCGAGGAGTGAGCAGGGCCTGCAGGCTGATGTGACACCCTAGTACGGCACGCAGAGTACAGGGCTCCTGGCGGGGCTGTGCCATTTTCCCCTCCTGGCAGGCCTGTGGCTTCTGTAGTCCCTACAGCTGGGTCACGCACAGCCCAGATGGTCTCTGCTCACAAACAGGATGGGGCAGTGTTCCATTGCCTTGTGTGTGAGTCCGAGGCCTACTCTGCAGAGCTCACAAGAACTCAGAGTCTGGAGGTATGAGGACAGGGCTGTTCAGCCCAGGTCTGGCCGACCGTGGACTCAGTTGAGGAGCAGGGCAGGCGGGGTGTGGCCTGGGTCCCACATCCAGCAAGGAGTGTTGGGGAAGCTGGGGAGCTGAGTGGGCGTGGGACAAGAGCAGGCAGGCCCTGGGCGGGCCCAGGGAGATTAGGAGGAGGGAAAGGAGCTGGCATTTGCGAGCCAAGGGACCCAAGGTGGGGCGCATGCTGCCTCGGCACCAAGACCCCTCCAGCATCCCTATTTCATAGGTTCACCGGGTGGTAAGGATCAGAACCAGACTTGAACATGAGCGGCCCCAAGCAGAGAAAGAGCCAGGAGGTGAGAGAGCTTCAGAAGTGGATTTCATTTCAGCCCACTGGGACTCACCCCTGGTCTGAGCTGTTTGATCACAAGAAGGACTTTGAGGATTGGTGGTGAGTGCCCCATCACTTGAGGTATGCAATCCTTGGGGCTGGATGTAGGGGATGGTCTTCTGGGCCAAGTGGTCCCCACCTCCTGAGAAATGAGGGGGGGTTTGGTGCAGTGGGTGAGATGTCTGTGCCTCAGTCTCTCCACCTGTAAAATGGGATGATGGCAGCAGCTCCATCCTGCAGGGTGCAGGGGTGCTATGAGGACCAAGTGCGTACCTATTAGCAAAGCCTGGGCAGAGTCCCCGGCACCTAAGGACGCTGGCTAGGATTGTTGTCACACGCCTGGAGGGTGGGAGGGACAGTGACTTAGAGCCCCCTCCGCTCACTACTAGCCGGGCTGGGGGATGGGGAGCTGATGCCCAGTTCAGCCGCATTAGTCTTGTTCCAGATCTCAATTACCATTCCTCGACTGCAGGGTGGCTTTATGGAGTGGAAAAAATCCATTAGGGATTTTAAAGCACAGCCCAAGACGTCATCACCTCATTGTCAGGGTCTTTACATGGCAGGCTGTCTGCACCAACTCTCAGCAGGGGCTGTTCCTCTCCTGGGCTCTAGGTGAGCCGGGTCACAGCTCTCAACCCAGGTGGCCACAGCCACGCTCCAAACAGCTCAGATGACTTTCTCGGTGCCCTTTCTGCAGCTTTCTGCCACAAATTGATCTGGCTTCTCCTAGCCCAGCCACCCCCCACAAGTGGGATCTTTACAACTCTGATGGTGTCTCTCTTCTGCCTAGAACCTCCAGTGGCTCCCTAGTGCCTTGGGATACAGTCCGAACCCTCTGTGATCAGGATGAACCGCTTCTGGATGGTGAGGGTACAGGCTGGGAACCGGGTAGCCCCGGGCTGGACTCCCGACTCCGCTGCTTCCCAGCTGTGAACCTGGCCGGGTCATCTAACCCCTCTGACCCTCAGTGTCTTCATCTATAAAAACAAACAAACAACTGGTTGCCATTGAGTCAGTTCTGACTCACGGTGACCCCATGTGTGTCAGGGTAGAACTGTACTCCATAGGGTGTTCTTTCAGTAGCTGATTTTTTTCAGAAGAAGATAGCCAGGCCTTTCTTCTAAGGTCCCTCTGGATGGACTTGATCCTTTCAGTAAGCAGCTGAGCACTTAACCGTTTGGAACACCCAGGGACCTTCGTCTATAAAATAAGGATAAAAATAAAGGCTGCCTGGAGGGGTTGCTGAGAAAACAAATGAGATCATGCAGGTGAAGAGCTTAGCTCAGGGCCTGGCACAGGCTAAACGTTAGCAGTTGATACCACAGAGGACCCTCCCAGACTTCTGTACTGCTCCTGGCAAACTACCCACAGTCCCCTGCTGCTCCCTATTCCTGGCCAGGCTGACTTACAAGGCTCAGTCAGGGTGCCCCCTTGCAGGAAGGCCTCCCTGATTACCCAGGGCTTCCCCACCTCAGCATGGAGCACCTTAGGTTGTCATACACATTGATTTTCCTACCACCCCAGCAAACTATGAGCCCCTCCAGGGCAGGGCCGTAACTGGTCCCCATCACCCAGCACAGGCCCAGGCAGAGAGGGGTGTCGGTGAGGACAGGCTGATCTGAAACAGTAGCTGGAAGTTTCTCACGCTGGTCTAGCACATTCACAGCCTCAGCGGCCGTCTGGGCCCTCCCCCTGTTCTGGCATCCAAGGCCCTCTGCAGCTGGGCTCTGAGAAGCTCTTCCAGGCCCTTCCACTCGCTCTCCCTCCCTACTCTGACTCCATCTGGTTGTCCACCTCCTTCCTGCCCCCAGGCCTTTGCACAGACTGGCTCCTCTTCCTAGACTCCTTTTTCATCCTGTTCTGCCTGCAGGTATTCTAAAATCAGTTGCTGTCCTGTGGACTCTGACTCCTGGCGACCCCATGGGTGCTCCATAGGGTTTTCAATGGCTGATTTTTCAGAAGCAGACCACCCGGCCTTTCTTCTGAGGCACCGCTGGGTGGACTCTGAGCACGTTAACCATATGCACGGCCCAGGGACACCTTAGACACTCTTCCTGGGCTTAAAGACCCCATTCAAATGCTGCATCTTCCATGAAGCCTCCCCAGACTCTCCTGCCTGTGTTCACAGTTGCCCCATCCTCTTTGCTGCCCTGGCACCAAGCTTCAGCTCCAAGCATGAGCCCTCTGTTCTCACAGCGAGTCACTGGCAGGCACACATTGTCCTGGAGGAAGGGAGAGAGAGAGGAGGAGAGGCAGAGAACAGAGGCCAGGAGACAGGACACCCCGGCAGCTCACGGAGGCAACTGCCTGATGTGGCCGAAGACGCAACATCAGCTAGGCAGGCAGGGCCTCACCCAAAGTCTCTGGTAAGAAACAGAATTTGAACTCAGCTCTGTCCAGCCCTGAAGTTAATGCTGTTTCCCGAAGCCCCTTCCTCAAGCTCTGGCTGCCCTCTCCGCCCGCTCTAGCCATAGCTGGTGTGTACAGGCAGGGTAGGGAAGTTCCCCAGGAGGCCCCCCTCCCTATCCTCCCTCCCTGCAATAAAGCGCAATTGCCTTGAATTAATGGGGAGATGACTCGCCTCCATCCTAATTGGGCCTGATTCCCAGGTGTTTATAGGCCAGCATGTCGGGAAAAGAGTGCTAAAACCTCTCATTTCCGGTAAGTTTCCCGGGGGGGGGGGGGCTCTCTTCAGACTCATGTGGGAGGCCAGTGGAAGGGTGAGTCCAGTGAGCCACGCAGAGCCCAGGAGGAACCTTCCAGGAGCTTCCAGAAGCCTGGAGATGCCAAGAGCTGGGTTTGAGGAAAAGCCTGGAGGTCCAAGTGGCTGGATCCTGCTTGGGGCAGGAATGTGGGGCAGGGGTCTTGGGGAGAGGTCATGAAGAGAAGGGACTAGAGGGAGATGGCTCAGGGCTGGCGGCCTTGGTGAGTGCCAGGACCTCATTCCAAGAGGCCTCCAGAGCCGCTCAGGAGGAGAAATGACAACCGGCGTCCCTTTAAGAGCCCTTTGGCAGGTGTAGGAGGAGGCAGAGAGGCAGGGGGCAGGTCAGGAGGTGACTGCAGGAACCAGGTATGAACTGATCAGGAGAGAGTGACCTCTATGACCCAGATGGGGTGATGGATGGCCAGATTTGGGATGTGCCTGGAGGGTAGGGCCCAGGATTTGCTAGTGAAAGCAGGAGGGAAGGTGGCTATTTCCAGGAGAAGGAAGAAGGGGAGGGGGAGGGGCAGGCGGGAAGAGGGGGAAATTCTTGGTATTTTTCAAAAGTGGCCCTGCGCTGGAACAGGCATCTGACAAACTCTGGCCTGGGGGCCATCTGGGACACCCACCAAGGCTTAAGGCTAGAATTGCAGTGAGTGAAGGCCCACACGCCCCCTCATTCTGTTCTCAGTGGGGAGAGGGCAGCAGCTAGGATGGGGTGACAGACCACACTTCCTGTTTTCCTAGTGCTCGGCCCTTTTCCAACATCACTGCCATGGCCCTCAAGGGCCGCTGTCACTCCAGAAGGCTTTAAGGAGCTGAGCAGAACTGGCTCGCCACAAGCCCACCCCCTAAGTGAGCTGGTGGTTCTCGACAAGGCCGACACCTTGATGTGGATTTCCAGCCTCCAGAACTGTGAGTAAATCAGTGTCTGTTCTTTGCCACCTGCTTGTATATTCTGTCACAGCAGCACTAGGTAACTCAGACCCCCTCACTTTTCCCTCCTCCTTCAAATGCCTCCCCGCCCCCGCCCCCGCCCCACCACTAGCTCCTGCAGGCTCCTGTCATCCCTCACCTGACCGCCTCACCCTGGCCTCTGGCTCCCTCTCCACCACAGCTCCTGGCCATGCTTGGCTCTCCGATGGTCTGCTGCCAGGTTCTGTTTCCTCTCTCTCAGGTTCCCTCGCCACTGTCCCTCCGTGCCACTCTGCCACTCTGCTGACGGATTTCAACTAGCTGGATGCTCCCCATATGGGAGGTACAGTGAAGTCCGGTTCTCTGAATTCATCCAGTGAAGTTATTATGGGCTGGAGATGAAAAGCCACATCCTCTGACAGGCTTTCTGGGGCTCTGAAGCCTACTCTGGGGGACACATGTCTGTGTGGAATTTTTGTCACCAGCAGGTGTGGCCTGAGCCACTTCCCCTTCCCTAGCATCCATGGCTGCCTGACATCTGAGGCTCTCTTTGGGATTGAACTGTGTGTCCATGGAGCCAGTCATAGCCACACTGTCACAGTCTTACAGTCTGCTTGTATTGTGGGAGCTGAGCCATCCCAAAATGAACCAACCAACCAACAAGCCGGCACTGGAATTCCCAATGCCTCTGAACAAACCTTGTACTGAAACCTTTCATGACCTGTGAGACATATGGTATCCCCCCACTTTTTCCAGTTCTCAGGTTTCTTGGGACTCTACTTTTCCCACTAAGAGTATTTGCTGCCCCCCAGTGAGACTTGTGTAGCAGTGAAAGGTGACAGAAACATTCATTGAAGCAAAATAGCTGGGGTATCAGCCTTAAATATGAGATAATGCATCCAGGAAGTGTGCTTGGGTAAAAATTTTGTTTCTTTTGGCTTTTGTACAGCAGATAAGCCTTGTAGCCAAATTTATGGCTTCTTTGTTAAAAAAAAAAAAAATTTTTTTTTTTTTTTGTGTGTGATAGTTAGGAAGCCCTGGTGGGTTTGGGTTTTTTTGTGCGTGTATCAAAATAAATCCTGTCACCCATGACCAGTGGGACAGATGGGCACCCACCAATCCTGTGCCTGAGAACCCCCCGAGTTTGTGGGGCCCACGTAGTCACAAATAATATTTCTCAAAATCTATATTACCAACCCAAAATTTAAAACACTCCCTGACTCATCATGCTTCTGTTAATGAAAACACATAGTATCCAAAAAAAAAAAAAAAAAAATCAAAGCAGAAAATAATAGAGTATTGAAAGGGTTAAAAACCAACGAGTCATCCTGACTCTGCCCCTTGGTTCCTAAACTCCTCTCTCCCAGGGACCTTGGCCATTTGGCCCATGGTCCCACTCTGCACCTGGTCACCACCAGTGACTACTAAAGCCTTGCGTTCAAGTGTTCCACCCTCTGCCCACCTCACTCCCCATCCCTTTTTCTCCGCTGTGGATGGCCAGCCTCACTGAGACCTCCAATCCATCGACCCCAGCGACCTTTTGCTACCCCCTTCCTCCTGTGCTCACACCCTCCTGGAAGCAGTGACCCAGCACAAATACCCACCCCTTGCAAACGCACTCCCTTGCCCTCTCTCCCTTGATCACACCCACCTGGGCAACCTCCACCCTAGGAATCCCAGCAACACTTTTCCCCCTGCTTGTGTTGGGCCAGGGGAGGGGCTGGAGGGATTTCCTTCTGTGATGATAGCAGGACTCACATTTGTGGTACATAACCTCAGGTGGGTGCTCAGCACAGCCAGGTGATCCCTAGTAAGTCCTGTCTCCAGCCCTCTGAGAAAACTGTCAACCTTCTCCTCTCCTCACAGCCCAGGGTCAGCCCCTCCGGATTCACAGAGAATCTGGCCCTCACAGGGAGACATCGTGCCCCACCCCCCCGGAGTAGCCTGAGACACACAGTCCCCAGCCATTGTAACATGAGTTCAGGGCTGAAGGAAGAGCCGAGAGAACCGACAGGTAGTCCCTGTACCACGCGGCCACACTGTCTTCATGACATCCCAAAGGGGACGGACTGCTCTGACCTAGCCTGCCCCCTACCTGCCCTCCCACCCAGATCACCTCAACAGCATCTCAGGTAGTCCCCCAGTCTCTGTCACGTGCCTCCAGGGATGAGGGTCACCCCTGTCCAGGCAGACTGTTCCTCCAGGGAACAGCACGGGCTGCTAGAAAGTTCCTCCTCAGATGCAGTTTCCACACTGAGGATTCCGGGCACGGGTCGCCACTGGCTCCCTGGACAGCCGTTCAAGGGGATGGCATGATGCAGGCCATCCTGGTTGGTAGCATCCAGTTTGTAGGTCTACTGACTAAACAAGCAAACCAGTTGTCATCAAGTAGTTTTCAGCTCATGGTGACCCCATGTGTGTTAGAGTAACTGTGCTCCACAGGGACTCTTGGCCGAATAGAATGATAGCGTCCGGGGCTCCAAGGAGCCTTCCCATGAAAACCAAGGCTGGAGGTGAGTGTTGAAAGACAAGCAGAAGTTGACCAGGGGAATGAGGGAGGTGGGCTGTCTTAGTCAATTAGTGCTGCTGTAATGAAAAACACCACAAGTGGATGGCTTTAAAAAAGAGAGATTACCTGGCCAACGACTGAAAGAGATCTATATTTATGCCTATTCCCAAAAACGGTGATCCCACTGAATGCAGAAATTATCGAACAATATCATTAGTATCACATGCAAGCAAAATTTTGCTAAAGATCATTCAAAAGCGGCCACAGCAGTACATCAGCAGGGAACTGCCAGAAATTCAAGCCGGATCCAGAAGAGGACATGGAACTAGGAATATCATTGCTGATGTCAGATGGATCCTGGCTGAAAGCAGAGAATGCCAGAAAGATGTTTACCTCTGTTTTATTGACTATGCAAAGGCATTTGACTGTGTGGATCATAACAAATTATAGATAACACTGCGAAGAATGGGAATTCCAGAACACTTAATTGTGCTCATGAGGAACCTGTACATAGGTCAAGAGGCAGTTGTTTGAACAGAACAAGGGGCTACTGCGTGGTTTAAAGTCAAGAAAGCTGTGTGTTAGGGTTGTATCCTTTCACCATACCAATTCAATCTGTATGCTGAGCAAATAATCCGAGAAGCTAGACTATATGAAGAGGAACGGGGCATCAGGATTGGAGGAAGACTCATTAACAACCCGCTTTATGCAGATGACACAACCCTGCTTGCTGAAAGTGAAGAGGACTTGAAGCACTTACTGATGCAGATCAAAGACCACGGCCTTCAGCATGGATTACACCTCAACGTAAAGAAAACAAAAATCCTCAGAACTGGACCAATAAGCAATATCATAATAAACACAGAAAAGATTGAAGTTGCCAAGGATTTCATTTTACTTGAAATCCACAATCAACACCCGTGGAAGCAGCAGTCAAGAAATCAAAAGACGCGTTGCATTAGGCAATCGGCTGCAAAAGACCTTTTTAAAGTGTTCAAAAGCATAGAGGTGTGCCTGACCCAAGGCAAGGTGTTTTCAATCGCCTCACATGCATGCAAAAGCTGTACAGCGAGTAAGGAAGACCGACGAAAAATCGATGCCTTTGAATTACGGTGTTGGTGAAGAACACTGAATACACCATGGGCTGCTAAAAGAAGGAACACAGGTGTCTGGAAAGAAGTACAGCCTGAATTCTCCTTAGAAGTGAGGATGGAGAGACTTCGTCTCACATACTCTGGACATGTTATCAGGAGGGACCAGTCCCTGGAGAAGGACATCATGCTTGCTAAAGTAAAGGGTCAGCAAAGGAGAGGAAGACCCTCAATGAGATGGATGGGCACAGCGGCTGCAGAAATGGGCTCAAACATAGCAACGATTGTGAGGATGGCGCAGGACCAGGCAGTGTTCTGTTCTGTTGTACATGGGGACGCTATGAGTTGGAACCCACTTGATGGCACCTGACAACAACAACTACTCCGGTATGGCCTCATTAACATAACAAAGGAAAAACCCTATTTCTGAACACTGTCCTATTTACAGGTCCAAGGGTTAGGACTTCAATGTAACTTTTGGAGGGGCACAACTCAATCCATAACGTGGGTGTTCTGGACAGAGGAACAGAGTGGACGAAGGCCTAGGGGTGAGGCACGATGCTTTGGGTGCTCCAGGTGAGGGTTGCGGACCTGGGGATCAGATCCGCATGAGGACAGGAGGCTGCAGCGATCAGGGGTTGGGGGCGCCAAGTCAGACAGGCCTGTCGGGAGTTTGGATTTTATTTTACGGGCAGTGAGGAACCACAGGGAAGGACCTGGCCAGGCTTGTCTCTGGAGTTCCCTCCGTCACCTGGGAGGACAGAAGGTTCCCTTGTCCCAGCGGGTGCTGTTTGCTGGAGGAGCCTGACCAGCCCTCCTGAGACCCCAAGAATGTTCCATGAAGCCAAGAAGTCCCAGCAGCTCCAGCCCGCCTTCCTCTTCCGTGCACCATCAGCCTTATTACTTCCTGGGCCACAGACACTGGAGAGCATCCGCCACTGAAAACAGAGCCTTCCAGGGAGGACTTGGAACACAGGCAACTCCTCCCTCTGCCCGGGTTAGCTGCCGGGAGCGAAATGATTTTCATTAATACCTTCGGCCTTCTTCAAACTTGATTATAATTACTTTCCAGCTTACAGTGCCTGCGCCGAGTGAGGCCGAGTACATTAATCAAATGCTATATCACATCTGCGTGCTGATGGCCTGAGCTCGCACCCCGGGGGCGATGGGGGAGAGTGGGGGGCATGCGGGTAGAGGGATGCTGAATACTGAAGCCACCCCCGTTGCTCCTGCCGAAAGGCACTGCTCTCCTCTATCCCCTGTGGGGCTGTCACAACAGCTCCTGACGGCAGGAATATTGGTCCAGAGCCAGCTGGGGCTCAGAGAGGTTGTGTGACTTTCTGAAGGCCACACAGCATGCTGAAAACCAGTTGTAAAGCCAGAGCCTGAGGGACCCCTGGTTGAACCTCTTTCCTCTATATTATGACTGTTCTTATAGGAACGCAGGGAGGGTGGGTGCTGGAAGGACAAAAAGGGCAAAGAAAGGGGAGCAAGAGGAAGCGGGATGCTGGCTTCCCGGACTACCCCAACCCCCAGGGGGAGCATCCGACCCCCGTCCTGGCCACCCTGGAGTCCCGGGTGCTGACATCTGCCCATCCCCTTGAACGATGACACTAGCCTGCTGTCACCCTCCCTGCTGCAAACTTGTCTGTGCCACTCCAGGCTCCGAGGATGAGCGGCAGCTCCCTGCATGGCTGCTTGTCCTCCTGCCTCCCATCTCTGGCTCCTTCCTCTCTGTGCCCTGCATGCTGAATTTCAGAAACTCCAGCTGTTTGCCATTTTGCCATTTCCCCAAACACGCCCTGTGGTTAGGCATCCCGCCTGCCTTCTGGGTGCTCAGAACCCCGCCCTACAAGCGTTCCCAGATGGCCCAGGCGGGTCCTGTTCCCTTCTGTGTGTCTCAGACCCCTGGTTTTGATGGGGTCAGGCACCCTACAAGCTCTTCATAAGGTGTTGGTTATCCTTATGTTTTCCAGTGGTAGAGTTGAAGGTTGACCAGTGGGTCTGGAGCCCCAAGCTAGCTCAGCCACTCACTGCACCAGGTGGGGCATGCCGTCTACCTTCCTAGGTCTCAGTTTCCTCCTCTGCAAGGTGGTCAAGAACAGCACCCAACCCGTGGGGGTGGGAAGGGACCCTCGAGAGGGTGTGGGTTAGACACTAGGCTCAGGCAACTGCAGGTGCGCTGATGTGGTGGTGGCCATGATGATTCCCTGTTATGGATAGAACTGTGTCCCCCAAAACAAAGTGTGGAAGTCCTAACCCCCAGTACCTGTGCAGGTGGCCATGTTTGGAAATAGGGTCTTTGAAAATGTTGTTAGTTAACATGAGGGCCTACTGGAGTAGGGTGAGTCCTAAGCCCATCTGAGTGGTGTCCTTGGAGAAGAGGAGACACCCAGAGACAACGTACGGCCACATGGCCATGGAGTTACGCTGCAGCTGTGGCTGCCAGAAGCTGGGAGAGACAAGAGAGGATCTACCCTCAGAGCCTTTGGATGGAGCATGACCCAGCTGACGCTCCAGTTTGGACTCATAGCCTCCAGAACCATGAGAGAATCAACTTCGGTTCTTAGGAAAAGTATCACAAGAACTTTGGGGTACTAGATACATCTCTTGGTCTGTACTCATCTGGAGTAAAAGAGAAAGAAGGAAACCAAAGACTCAGAGGAGAAACTAGTCTGCGGGACTGATAAGAGCCCACATGAACCATGGCCTCATCTACCCTGAGGCCAGAAGAACTAGATGGTGCCCAGCTACCACTACCATTCTGATCAGGGCCACAATAGATGAACCCTGATAGAACGGAGAAAAATGTGGAATAGAATTCAATTCTTAAAAAGTCCAGACTTACTGAGCCAGTTGAGACTGGACTTCTGGAGACTATCACCTTGAGATACCCCTTAAACCTTGAGCGAAAACTACCCTTGAGGTCACCTTTTAGCTAAATAACAGATTGGCTCATAAAATAAACAATATCACCCGTGAGTACTGTGGTCCTTTAAAAGATCATCTATATGAGACCAAAGGGCCAACATTTACTCTAAAGCAAAGATGGGGTAGGGGGTAGGGTGGGGAAAATAGCTTACCAGAAATGGAGCAGCCAGAATGGAAATAATGAAAATGTTGACAACATCCTGAAAAATGTAACCGATGTCACAGAACAATTTGTATGTTGTTGTTGTTGTTAGGTGCCGTCGAGTCGGTTCCGACTTGTAGCAACCCTACTACGTACCACAGGATGAAACACTGCCTGGTCCTTCACCATGCTCACAATCATTGTTATATGTGAGCCCATCGTTGCAGCCACTGTGTCAATCCATCTCATTGAGGGCCTTCTTTTTCGCTGACCCTCTACTTTAGTAAGCATGATGTCCTTCTCCAGGGACTGGTCCCTCCTGATAACATGTCCAAAGTACATGAGACGAGGTCTCCTTCGAAGGAGCACTCTGAATGTACTTCTTTCAAGACAGATTTGTTCCTTCTTTTGGCCAAACCAAACCAAACCCATTGCCATCGAGTTGATTCTGACTCATAGTGACTGTATAGGAGAGAGTAGAACTGCCCCCATAGAGTTTCCAAGGAGCGCCTGGTGGATTCGAACTGCTGACTTTTTGGTTAGCAGAAGTAGCTCTTAACCACTACGCCCCTAGAGTTTCCCCTTCTTTTGGTCCTCAAGATGTCACAATTTGTATAGAGATTGTTAAATGGGAACCTAATTTGCCGCATAAACTTTCACCGAAAACACAATAAAATAGTATTAAAAAAAAAAAAAAAAAAACAACTTTGGGATGGGTTGCTGGGCAGCTCTATCTAGCACACTAACCCACCTCGTCATCTGTGTCTCGTAATTGCTCATAAGCACGTGCGTGGCCCTCATCCGGCTCCCAGTGCCTTCTGAACAGGGCTTTTTTCTTCCTCCATGAGGCTTTTTGGGAGCCCAGACCCAGCAGGGCTCCCGAGGAGAGCTGGCTGACCCCAGTCCCGCCCTGCAAGGGTCTCACACTGGGGGCAGGAAGGATCCCCCTCAGCCTGGCACACAGTAGGACCACAGTAGGCACTCTGCTGAGCTACCCGCCTCCCACCTCACACTGCCTGGGGGGTGTCAGAAGACTGCCCACACCCCTTCTCTGGGGCTGGAGAGCAGAGAGCAGCCCCCATAGACGGGCCCAGGGCAGCTGGGCTGAGGAATGATGTAATAAAGCCACTGACAGGCTCCTTCGCCACCACTGCCCAGAAGAGAGACAAACGTCACCCCCAGCTCCCCCGAAGTTCCCCTGATGGAGTGGTGAGGCGCACGTGCCTCACAGACAACCAGTGCCTGGTCCATCAAGGCCGGGAGGAAAGCAGCCCTGATATTTACTTTAGGGGAAGAAACAAAAACGCCATAAATCCCTTGCCAGGAGAGGGAGCCAAGTCGCCTGCCGGGGTGAGGTCAGGCTCCTGTCCCCCGGGGTGAGGTCGGGCTCCTGTCCACCGGGCACGAGGAACTTGCGGCCTCGCCCTTGGCTCCCGCTGCCGACAGGAGAATGAACTCCCAGCTCTGCTGGCCGAGGAGAAAAAGGTGCCGCCCACTGGCCCCACTAACACAGCATCTGGGCTGGGCAGAGCGGGAGGCTGGCTGCTAGTTGCCACCAAGTCGTTCCGACTCCTGGTGACCCCACGTGTGCAGAGGTTTTCAAGGCTGTGACTGGTTAGAGGCAGACCACCAGGCCTTATCTCTGAGGCACCTCAGGGGGGGTTTGAACCGCCGACTTTACGGTTAGTAGTCCAGCGCTTAACCTTTTGTGCCCTCCAAGGACTCCTGGGTGGGGGGTGCCTGGAGGAGAGGAAGCCTTGGCCAGAGTGTGGGAGGAAGTGCGGGTCTCCGTCCCTCACAAGGTCAGGAAACCAGGGTTGGCCGTGACAAATGAAAAAGGATAAATTGGTCAGGGGACCCTGTGGGGTGAGGGGCTCGTCTGGACCCTTCTCTCTCTCTCATTAACTGAGTTGCTGGTGGCAGTGACTTGATGACCGCCCCAGGCAAGCCTAAAGCCAGAGATCTGCTCTCTGAGGGTGAGGGGCAGTGTGCCAGGGTGGGGCCTGCAGGGGGCTGGGCCACGAAGAGAAGAAAGGACAGAGAGTTGGAATATTAAGAATGCTGAAGATTACTGAAAGTAATGAAAATATCCAGGGGACAAGTTCAAGACTCAAACAGAAAGATCTGGAAGGTTGTGAAGGACCATCCCGGAACCAGGACAAAACGACTCGGAGACAGCTGCTGTGGAGTTGATTCTGAGATGGACTGACGCAGTGGCTGCAACAACGGGATCCAGCATAACAGGGATTGTGAGGATGGCGCAGGGCCGGACGGCGTTTCGTTCTGCCATACACAGTGTCGCTATGAGTCAGGACTAACTCGGCGGCACCTAACAACAAGAAGGAGAAGGTAGGGGGTCACAGGGCCAGGGGCTGCCGGGCAGTGCAGAAGAAGCAGGGAAGACCCGGAAGGAAGGCCAAAGGGGACAAGGGGACCTGAGAGTTTGGCAGGTTCTCCTTCAAAGGCACGTTGTCAAGAGTTCGAATTGCGCATCCCGGTCTGCAGGTCCAAACACACGTGGTGGCTGGGGAAGATGATAGTTACACAACGCGACTCCCACAAGCCCTGTTTGTTGATTTCCACCTTTTGTCAAAGCTGTTGCCGTGGAGTGGATCCAGCTCCTGATGACCCCAAGTGTCATAGAGCAGTCCCTGGTTTTAGGCTTGCCTGGGGCGGTCATCAAGTCATCGCCACCGCTCCACAGGGTGTTCTTGGCTGTAATCTTTATGGAAGCAGATGGCCAGGGCTTTCCTCTGTGGCGCTGCTGGGCAGGTGTGAACTGCCAACATTTAGCTTAGTGTCGTTGCTGTCCTTAGTCCGTCAAGTCCATTCTGATGCACAGCAGCCCCATGTGTGACAGAGTAGGACTGCCGCATAGGGTTTTCTCGGCTGTAATCTTTGTGGAAGCAGATCACCAGGTCTTTCTCCCTCGGAGCTACACCTTTCAGTTAGTAGTCGAGCTCAAACAGTAAATTGTGCCACCCAGGGACCCTTTGCATTGTTCCCACTGGCATGTAAACACCTCATCCTTGGCCGTGGACCGGCCCCGAGCTGGAGGAGCAGCAGGGGCCCGGGTAGGGGTGTAGGCTAATTCTTCACCAGTCCAAAGTCGGCAGGTAAAGCATCAGAGACGGGAGTTTTGCTGATTCAGTCAGCCAATCCGCTTTGCCGAGTGCCCAGTGAGGGCCGCGTCCCACTGAAAGCCACCGGTCAGAGCTTGGTTCAGATTGCCCTGCTTCCTCCCCCATGACAGGAGACAGACCAGAAACCCAGCCACGTAAGGGAGGAACACCAGGGGTGGCTGGGTGAGGGGAGTGCTCGGCAGGGATGTGCAGGGGAGGCCCCTGGGGCAGGGGCGGTTTAAGGCCAGGACGTGTCTAGAAGGAGCCTTCCTGCCAGGTACAGCCAGGGCAGGGGCTCCAGGCGGGGTAGGCCTGGTGGGTGTGAGGAGAGGAGAGAGGGTCAGTGAGGCTGGGGCAGAGAGGGTAGATGACAGGGGTCTGGAGGGGAGGGACGCGGCGAGTGGGGGAGCGGGGTACAGACGGCGGGGAGAGGGGAGGGGTGCGGGGGATGAAGAGCTGCAAGGAAAGGTCCCAGAGGCTGCGGGGTCAGGTCACGTGGGCTCTGGCTTCACCTTAGGTGCCGCTGGTGCTGGCAGTGTTGGTATTGTCGGGGTTACTGGTATATCGTAGGTGCTGTTGATGTTTTAGGTGTTGTGGGCATTGTTGGCGTTGCGGGCATTTTGGTGCCATTGGTGTTGAAGTTGTTGTAGGTGTTATTAGCATCCCAGGTGTTATTGGTGTTGTTGGCATCGTAGACGGTAGTGCAGGTGTTGGTGGTGTAGCAGGTGTTGCTGGTGTGACGGGCACTGTAGGAACTGTGGGCCCTGTAGGTATCGTTGGCCCTGTAGGTATTACGGGTATCGTAGGCGTTGGTGGCGTTGCGGTGTCATGTGTGTTGTAGGTGTTGTCGGTATTATTGGTGTTGTAGGTGTTGGTGGGGACATTGCGGGTAGTGTAGGAGTTGTTAGTGTTGTTGGTGTGTAGATGTTCTAGGTGTTGTTGGTGTTACTCGTTTGGGCTCTGTTGGGAGATTTTAAGCAGAAGGGAAGGCTAATCCGATCAGCTCCCACTGGCTATCGGGCAGAAACCTGGTGGGGAAGATACAGGCCGAAGGAGGCCAAGAGTCAGCAGTGGTCGTGGGGTCAGGCATGCGAAGATGGCCTGCTTTAAATTGTGGAGTCAGCGGAGCCTGGTACGAGGAAGAACGCGCCCGTAGAGGTGGCGGCTAGGAGAGCGGAGTGAGCGTGGGGGAGTGGAGCCTGGTGTTCCCAGCAGGGCCAGCAGGTAGTGTGTGAAGCAGATAAGAACAGCAGAGGTAGCAGCATATTGTTTAAAGCTATAAAGGGAACCGGCAGAATTAAACAAATGGAGAGGAGCCGTTGGCTGGGAAGAGGGTCTGGGCTGAGGGATGGGCGAGGAGGTGGTTTCATTTTATACTTTTCTGTAAGATTTCAGCATGTATTACACATTACCATGTGGATATGTAACTTTCTTAATTAAAAATGGGGAGGGGAGAACCTAGAAAGAAATGGCGGCCAGCCTTGCAGAGGGAGACACTGACTTACTGTCCAGAAGGGTTGACCAGGGAGCGGCTCTGTGCACAGCCCAGGCAGGGAGGTGCTGGAGGGAGGCCAGGGAGGCCCCTCCTGGGAAGGGTGAGGAGGTGACAGCGACGGGCCGGGAAGGGTGAGCCAAGCAGCGGGAACAGTAAGTGCGAATCACTGAGGCCAGACGAGGCTGGGGAACTGGGGTGCAGAAAGAAAGCCAGGTGAGTCAGGGGGCGTGGTAAAGCGATCATTTGGGTGGGGACTGAGGTCCATCCCCGGATGGTGGCCCATCTGATGGCAATAAGTCCAGCGTTATTTGTAAAATGATGGGAGTAGTAGCATCGTCTGCACCTGTCTAACTTCCGTGGGGATAATGGCCAGGAGCAGTCCAAAGCTGATCTCTGTGAAGTGGGGTTAGACATACCTCCACCCTCCAACCTTTTTAACAGTTCTGACACCAGCCGTCCCTCCCACGGCACTCTCTACTTCTCTTCTGGGTTTGATAATCCAGTGCGATGGCCACACAGAACTCCCAGGCTGTACTTACAGTTCAGTGGTTTATTAAGGAAGTAACAGGGTACAACTCAGGATGAGGATCAGGAAGCACGCAGGCAAAGACTCCCTTCCTCAGTGCAGAACAGCTCTCTCGGCTCCTCTCAGCCATGCAGGCCTCCTCTTGGCCCCCGCAGGACAGGCTCCCCTCAGACCCCTCAGGACAGGCTTCTCTCGGCCCCCTCAGGACAGGCTCCTCTCAGCCATGCAGGCCTCCTCTTGGCCCCCGCAGGAGAGGCTCCCCTCAGACCCCTCAGGACAGGTTCTCTCGGTCCCCTCAGGACAGGCTCCTCTCAGCCATGCAGGCCTCCTCTCGTCCCCCTCAGGACAGGGTCCCCTCGGCCCCCTCAGGACAGGCTCCCCTCGGCCCCCTCAGGACAGGCTCCCCTCGGCCCCCTCAGGACAGGCTCCCCTCGGCCCCCTCAGGACAGGCTCCCCTCGGCCCCCTCAGGACAGGCTCCCCTCGGCCCCCTCAGGACAGGCTCCCCTCGGCCCCCTCAGGACAGGCTCCTCTCGGCCCCCTCAGGACAGGGTCCCCTCGGCCCCCTCAGGACAGGCTCCTCTCGGCCCCCTCAGGACAGGCTCCCCTCAGACCCCTCAGGACAGGCTCCTCTCAGCCATGCAGGCCTCCTCTCGTCCCCCTCAGGACAGGGTCCCCTCGGCCCCCTCAGGACAGGCTCCTCTCGGCCCCCTCAGGACAGGCTCCTCTTGCCCGGTAACCTGTCACCACTGGCTCTGCCACTGTCACCTTCTTCAGTGTTACAGCCCTTGCCCTGTGTTACAGCTCTTTTAGGAGGTTCCTTGCCTCCCTTCTGCAGGCTCACAGGTCTGCTGAAGCAGACAGAAGCTGGCAAATCCTAGAATCAGCAGGTCAGATGTCAGCCTGTTGGCTCAAGTCCCAAGAGCTGGCAGTCAGATGATGATGAGCCGGACGCAGTAACCAGAGCAAGGGCAAGCTTTGCCAGAGCGTTCGTATGTAGTGGGTGTAGGCCACGCCCCAGGGAGGCTCTCCGTACATCAGATACTTGAGCAAAGGTGTGACTTGAGTAAGGCTGTGACTTGAGTCACGCCTTTTACTAGGGGTGTGACTCAAGATACACCCCAACTAATCCTGCCTCATTAACATAGAGAGGTTTAGGATTTACAACAGATACAAAGGAGGATAACTACATAATACCACAACATGGAGGACAATTACATCAGATCATAAAATGCAGGACAGTTACACAATATTGGGAATCACGGCTTAGCCAAGTGGACACATCACGCTAACCATCACAGTAGACCACAGGCACTTCGTTTGCATAGTAGGCTACAACTCACTTCATTTGCATAGTCTATTGACCAATCCCTGCAAGGTGCATACCAATCACAGGGCAGGCTGGAGCTCAGAACCTGACAAAAAGTATCAAACCACAAGTTGTTTACAGTTTACCCAGGAAATGTCAACCTGACAAAGGTAACAGATCCCTTACAGTAGAAAACTAGGGCAAAGGTAACTCCTCAGGGTTTAGAGGGAAAACCTTTCAAGCTTTTCCAAAGAACCAAGGCAAAAGACTGCATAAAGGAAGTCATTCTACCACATGTGTTATTCGGAATAACCTGCGACCACGGCTCATACGGTGGCTGGCTCACTGTGCCCACCTCTCTGGTAAGTGCAGCACCTGGATTATTTCATTTACTCCTCACCACAAACCTGCAAAATTTTGCCCATTTTACAGATGAGCAAACTGAGGCTCAGAGAGGTGAATTAGCCCACCCAGAATTGGAGGGCTGGTAAGTGGCAGAGCTGGGGTCTGACCCAGGCAGCCTGATTGCCCACCCCCATCACCACCCTCCACTGCCTCTTGTGGGGGTCGGGGCTCCCTGAACCAGGGCCAGCCTGTCCAGCAGGCTATACCCGCAACAGGAAAAAGTGGAGACACAAACTCCACTCCTACAAGAGGTTGTGCCTTCCAGGAATCAGCCACACGTAGAGGCGTCTCTGAAGCCAGAAATTCAATTCAATTATAAATACATTTAAAACATTGTCAGAGATAACAAAAGTACCAGCAACAAGAGAGAAAAAGCAGATAAATTGGACCTCATCGGAAAAAAAAAAACCCTTTGGGCATCAAAGAACATTTTGAAGACAGTGAAAAGACAACCTACAGAATGGAGGAAAATACTTGGAAACCAGTGATCAGACAAAGGTTTTATATCTAGAATATATAAACTCCTACAACTTAGCAACAAAAAGACAAAACTATTAATCAAAAAGTGAGAGGACTCGAATAGACCTTTCCCCAAAGAAAACATGCACATGGCCAGTGAGCATGTGCAAAGATGGTCAGCATCATTAGAAATTGTTGTCATTGTGTGCCATTGAGTCAATTCTGACTCATAGTGACCCTACAGGACAGGGTAGAACTGCCCCATGGGGTTTCCTGCTCTGTAATCTTTACGGGAGCAAATCGCCAAGTGTTTTCTTCCATGGAGCTGTTAGTGGGTTCAAACCACTGACCTTTTGGTTAGCAGCTGAGTGCTTAACCATTGCACCACCAGGGCTCCTTTCATTAGTAATTAGGAGATACAAACCAAAACCTCAGTGAAGTGGGTACCACTTCATACCCGCTGAAAACCAAAAAACCAAACCAGGTGCCCTGGAGTTGATTCGGACTCATGGCAACCGCATGTGTGTCAGAGTAGAAGTGTGCTCCCGTTTTCAATGGTTGATTTTTCAGAAGTAGATCTCCAGGCCTTTCTTTCTAGGTGCCCCTGGGTGGACTCAAATCACCAACCTTGCATTTAGCAGCCAAGTCCTTACCTGTTTGTGCCACTCGGGGACCACTCATACCCACTAGGATGGCTGTTATCAGTCTGTGGGTTCCGGGATCTTGTGCAAGCTATGTCGCCTCTGAGCCTCAGTTTCCTCAGCTGCTGTCATGGATTGAATTTTGTCCCCCCAAAATATGTGTTGTCTTGGCTAGGCCCTGATTCCCAGTATTGTGTGATTGCCTACCATTTTGTCATCTGATGTGATTTTCCTATGTGTTGTAAATCCTACCTCTATGATGTTAACGATTTGGAATTAGTGGCAGTTATGTTAAAGAGGCAGGACTCAATCTACCAGATTAGAATTTGTTTTAAGCCAATCTCTTTCGAGATAGAAAAGAGAGAAGCAAGCAGAGAGACGGGGAACCTCATACCACCAAGAAACAAGAGGCAGGAGAATAGTGCGTCCTTTGGACCCGGGGTCCTGGTGCTGAGAAGCTCTACAACCAGGGGAAATTTTTTCTTTTTTTTAATAATTTTTATTGTGCTTTAAGTGAAAATTTCCAAATCAAGTCAGTCTCTCACACAAAAACCCATGTACACCTTGCTACACACTCCCAGTTACTCTCCCCCTAATGAGACAGCCTGCTCTCTCCCTCCACTCTCTCTTTTTGCGTCCTTTTCGCCAGCTTCTGATCCCCTCCACCCTCTCATCTCCCCTCCAGGCAGGAGAAGCCAACCTAGTCTCAAGTGTCCACCTGATCCAAGATATACCAGGGGAAATTTGATGACGAGGACCTTCCCCCAGAGTTGACAGAGAGAGAAAGTCTTTCCCTGGAGCTGAGGCCAAGAATTTGGACTTCCAGCCTCCTAGACTGTGACAGGATAAACTTCTGTTGTTGAAGCCATCCACTTGTGGTATTTCTGTTATAGCAGCACTATACGACTAAGACAGCTGTAAATGGGTGGAATGGTACCCACAGCACTGGGTGGGCTGAGGCCTCCCTGAGATGTGGATGGGGTGCTGGGAGGGGCCAGGTGGTTGGGAGGGAGAAAAGCATGCGTGAAGACTCAGCCCCAGGGTGTGTCAGCATCCTGCAGCTTCTGTAACAAAGTACTACAAACTGGGTGGCTTAGAACAACAGTCAGCTACTCTGTTACAGTTCTGGAGCTGGAAGTCTGAAATTAAGGGGCCAGCAGGGCTGTACTCTCTCTGAAGGGCCTAGAGGCAAATCTGGTCTGTGCCTGTCTCCCAGCTTCAGGTGTTGCCAGCAGTCCTTGGCTTGTAGACGCATCCCTCCAGTCTCTGCCTCCATTGTCACGTGGCGTCTCCCCGTGTGTGTCTCCCTGTCCCTGTGTCTGCTCTCCTCCTCTTGGAAGGACACCAGTCATACTGGATTAGGGCCCACCCTAGTGACCTCATCCTAACTTATTACGTGGGCAAAGACCCAATTTCCAAACAAGGTCACGCTCACAGGTACCGGGGGCTAGGACTTCCACATATCTTTTGGGGGACACCATTCAACCCACAGCACATGGTTTTGTCTCGCTGGAGTGCAGAGGAGAGACAGAGAGGCAGGGTGGGGCTGCAGAGGCAGAAAAGGGCGGGGAAGGGGGTTGGGCTTGTCTGAGGCAGCAGGGCCCCAGGAGGCTGAAAAGCTGGAGGGGGACATCATCAGGGGGGCCTTTTAGGAAGTGCTGGAGGGGTACAAATCTTAATCTTAGAAATGGAGACAAAGGCCCCAAATGGAAGTGGTGTCTGAGCTCCCATCCTACAAGAACGCACTGATGCGAAGGGCTGGGCTTGGTACAGCAATGAGCTCAAATGCAATCAGCTCACCAAGTGAGAGAGGAGGCATCTGGGGCACAGAGAGGTTAAGTAACCCGTACAAGGTCACATAGCCCAGGCGGCCCAAGCTCGCAGCCTGTCTTCCTAACCACTGGACCATACCACCTGGGAAAGCCCACTGAGCAGAGACCAGCACAGAGTGTATCTTACAACCAGTGCCAACCTGAGCTACCCATGTCATTACTATGATGGTAGTCCTGGGGACTGGAGGGCATAAAAGCTCCAAGCTCCCCTGGGCGCGTGGTCTTTCATCTGCTAGGCCTCACGTTGCTCTTTGTTTGCACAAACAATGAATTTCCACTTTCTGTTTCCCTTGCAACTGGTAGTGTGACGTCCATCTTATTTCATCAGCTAACAGGACGGGACAAGAACCCTCGTTCAGTTACATGATCATTTTCCATAATGTAATCTAAAGCAATGCAATCGATCCATTGAAAAGGGAGTTTCCTTAGGGTGTGGTCTGCCTTCCGACTATACACAGATATTTTGGCAGAACTGGCTCTCTCTCTCCACTCTGTATTCTTTCCATTGCCTGACCTACCAACCTTGGAACCTAAGGCTGTAGAAGTCTCTAGCCTTCTATTTGACTTACAGGTTTGGGACTTGTCAGCTCCTGCAATCATGTGAGGTAACCCCTTGAAGTAAATCAATCAATCTACCTACCTACCTACCCCTCTCTCTCTATCTACCTATCTCATTGGTTCTGTTTCTCCACAGAACCCTAAGACAGATGGCTACTGGCAGCTACTATGGTGTTTGCACAGAGCTTTACAGTTTACAAAGCGTTTGCTTACGTCATCTCACAGACCCCTGCAACCGCCCTGCACAGCTTCATTGGCCCTGATTTTCAGGTCCAGGAACCTGCCCAGGCCACGCAATGAGCATGGGCTGCAGCCATGACTCCCAGCCGGGTCCGCCGGCCCCACCTGGCCAGAGCGTGGTACCTACTAACAGCTGAAGGCAACGGTGCTTCAGTGGTGGAATTCTCGCCTTCCGTGTGGGAAACCCGGGTTCAGTTCCCAGCCAACACCTCTCACGTGTAGCCACCACCCGACCGTCAGTGGGGGCTTTGGTGTTGCTAGGATGCTGAACAGGTTTCAGAGAAGCTTCCAGATTCAGAGAGACTAGGAGGAAAGGCCTGGTGATCTATTTTTGAAAATCAGCCAATGACAACCTCAATGGATCGCAATAGTCCAATGTGCAGCTGACCACGCAGACGCGGCAGACCGGGCAGCGTTCTGTTCCCTTGTGCGGGGCTGCCGTGAGTCAGGGGCTGACCTGACAGCAGTTAACGACAACAAACAGTCATCGCCGTTCTTGGAGCCCCAGGTGGGCCAGGCTCATCTGGTGCCCTCTCCTGTCACCCTACTATCTGTCTCGTTAACTCTGGGCCTCATTTTACAGTTGAGGGATCTGGCTACTCAGAGAGCTGGAGACACTTGGCCAAGGTCACACAGCCACAGAGTGCTGGCTTTCGGCTTCCTTCGGGCAGGCTGCAAAGCCTGAGCCCTCCCCCGAGTCCTGCTGAGCAAAGGGCCCATCCATTGGCTGACAGCCCTGAGCTGGCATCTCTGTGGCCGACCCCTCTGTCCCAGCAGCTCTGCCTCCCACAGATCTGGTCCAGCACCCTGTCTCCTGGCTCTAGAGGCAGATTCTGGGAAAACACAAGACTCGCAAGTGCAGAAGCTTCCGTGGAAGCAGCTAGATGACATCTCTGCTCCTGTGAGGAGCCGAGCAGCACTAACGAGGAGGCGACGTGAGCCGTAATTGTCTTCCCGTCTTTTATCATTTATGACCCACTTTCTCTATAGACCTCCGCGGACACTAATTGGCAGGCGGAGGCAGGAACTCGCGGGAAGCAGCGTGTCCCTTCAAGTGACTGATCTCAGGGAGATCACAAAGCCTGGAGTTGCCTTAGAGGAAAGCGTGGCTCTGAGATACAATTCTCAAAGAGCTGCTGCAAGATGAGGGCTGGGGAGCTCTGGCCGGGAGGCGGGGTTTCTGACCTCTGGGCAGCTAGCCAAGTCCCTGGGTGGTGTAAATGGTTAAGCCCTTGACTACTAACCGAAAGGTTGGCAGTTGAAATCCAGGGAAGCCTTGGAGGAAAGGCCTGGCAATCTACTTCTGAAAAGTCACAGCCTCGAAAGCCCCATGGAGCGGTTCTACTCTGCAGACTTGGGTTCCCCTGAGTCAGAATCAACTCCACAGCAGCTGTGGTTTTAGGGAACTAGCCAGGAGGGATCAGTCCCTGGAGAAGGACATCAAGCTTGGGAAAGTAGATGATCAACAAAAAAGAGGAAGACCCTCAATGAGATGGATTGACACAGTGACTGCAACAATGGGCTCGAGCCTAACAATGGTCGTGAGGATGGCGCAGGACCGGGCGGTGTTTTGTTCTGTCGTACGTAGTTGGAATCGACTCAACAGCACATAACGACAATAACAGCCAGGAGGTGGGAAGAGTTCAACATTGGGGGTTAGCTGGCTTGGACTAGGGAAGGTGTCGATGTTGACTCCAACACTGACATTTAGGCCCGCAGTACCCCTAGGCGGGAGAATCCTGGTTTTTAACAATAATATTACGTAACCCAAAAGTATCCCATGACTCCATGTGGCCCAGTCTCTGCAAAGAGTCACATTCAAGGAAGTGTGGTCCGGGAACCCAAGCTGGGAACAAGAAAGTCTATGTTTCACTTGAATTTCTGAAAGGACGTACAAGGGAGCCAAGCATGCCCCTCTCCTCTTCTCCCCAACCCAGTGCTTCCCCAAAGCCTTTCCCTCTGTCTTCCCTGAAAAAGACCCTCTCTCCCTCCCTCTGCCTTGTGGCTCTTCTCCCTCTCCGTTCACCTTTGCTCCCAGCTCACTATCCTTCTGCTGACGCTTTCAATCTGATTCGTTCTATAGTTTTCTCTCTACTCTGACCATTATCAGACTTCTGTATGACAAAACTCAGGGACTGACCCAAGGAACAAGGTCCTTTACCCCAATTCTCTCTCTTTCAACTTATTTGGCCACTTCTAGTTCTCAGATGGAAACCCTGGTGGTGCAGTGGTTAAGCGCTACAGCTGCTAATCAAAGGGTTGGCTGTTTGAATCCGCCAGGTGCTTCTTGGAAACTCTATGGGGCAGTTCTACTCTGTCCTATAGGGTCGCTATGAGTCGGAATCAACTCGATGGCACTGTGTTAGTTCTCAAGCATATGGGAACCAATTGGTCCCTCAGAACTCTCCTTAGGGACTAGAGAGATGGTGCAGGTGAAGGGACAAGAATAAAATTCTCTTCATCTGGGAGGAGAGGTAGAAGGCTGGAAGTTTGCGCACCTTGCTATACTCCTTACTTTACTGTACACCTTACTTGTACACTTACACCTTCCGATACCATTGCGGGGACAGTGGTGGTTTAGTGGTAGGATTCTTGCCTTCCATGTAGGAGACCTGGGTTCGATTCCTCATGCGCAGCCACCACTTGTCTGTCAACAGTGGCTCGAGTGTTGCCGTGACGCTGAACAGGTTGCAGAGGAGCTTCCAGTTAAGATAGACTAGGAGGAAAGGCCTGGTGGCCTATTTCCGAAAATCAGCCAATGACAACCCTATGGAACACAACGGCCCGATCTGCAACCAGTCATGGGGATGGCACAGGACTGGGCAGTACTTTGTTTCATTGTCGATGGGGTCACCATGAGTTGGGTGCCAGCTTGTGTTGTACGACAGCTAATGACACTATAGCATCACTCTGTCATGGTACTAATAGTCACTCTTTATAAGGGCTCCTCCGTGTTAGGCTGTGTCCCAAGCCCTTGGGACAGATTGTTGAATCAGCCACTGTCCCTGCCCTCAGGGAGTACCTGTCCAGTGGCAGAGTTGGACACGTGTCATCCATCCTGGTATGTCTACAAGCATTGCTAGAAGCCTGCGCAGGCCCAGTAGGGAAGAGGGAGGTGGTCAGACGGGCTCAGTCAGATGGGTGCAGGGAGGAGGCGTTGCTTGAAATGGGGGCAGATATTTACCCAGAAGGGTGGTGCATCGGGCAAAGGGAACAGCAAGAGGAGGCATGGGACCAGCTGAGTGAAGGCGTGGTGCAGGGTCTGGGTGATGAGGCTGGTGGTGGCAGAGAGACAGTGACAGGTCAGGAAGGTAAGATATGGAAGAGACATTTAGTAGACAGGCAAGGAGGAGAGGAGGGAAGGGAACTCCTGGCACAGGGAACAGTCTGTGCAAGAATGTTGAAGTGGAAAGGGCCTCGGGTGCTTGGGAGTCTTGGGGAACTAAGGTGGCCAGCACCCACCTGGGTGTAACTCCAGGTGGGGTGCTATTATTCCCATTTTGTTAGCTGCCATCAAGTTGGCCCCCGACTCATGGAGACCCCATGCCCAAGGTAACGAAGCACTGCCCAGTCCTGGGCCATCCCATGATTGTTTGCTGTTGGGGAAGACATCTCTGACCTATGGCCCACTTCTCATTTACTCCTCCCCAATGAAAGGAAAGGTGTCCCTGGGGACTGCAAATGGTTAGCGTGCTCAGCTGCTAACAGAAAAGTTGGAGTTTCGAGTCTACCCAGACGCACCTTGGAAGAAAGGCCTGGTGATCTACATCTGAAAATCAGCCATTGAAAACTCTGTGGAGCACGGTCCTGCTCTGACGCACACGGGGTTGCCATGAGTTGGGACTGACTCAGCAGCAATGCGTTCGATTTATTTTTTGGTTTTGAGATGCCTGCAGGTCTTACGGTCAGAGAAAGTCTTCCTCCCCTGTTGCAATAGCCCCCTCCTCTATTGTAATAGTCCCCTCCCGCTACAGCAGAAGTCCTTTACCCTTATTGCAACACCCCCTCCCCCATTGCAATATGCCCTCCCCCATTATAATAGCCCCTCCCCCTATCGTAATACCCCTCCCCCATTACAATAGTCCGTCCCCCACCCTTGCAATAGTCCAGATACTTTTTTTATTGCACACTGGCTTTGGACTCGTCCCCGGCCTCTGAGTCTCAGTGTCCTGCCCAGAGAATGGTGATAAAGCATCTTCGTGCCAGGCCGCTGCAGGGAGGGATGAAGTGAGGTGTGCTCAGCAGAGGGCTGGGGGCTTGGAAGGGGGCTTCTGATCTCAGCCACCAGCTTTGCCATCACCCTGGGGCGACCAGATCAGAAGGAACCCACCGGGAAGGGGGGCGGCCTCAGGGACCCAGAGCACAGGTTCCCGGGGGAGTGCCTCCTGCTGCCCAGTCAATAGGATTTGGGCAGGGATGGACAGGAGGGCCCTTCCGCTGGGTGGGCAGCAGAGAAAGAGCCAATTAACCGAATTTGGTGGGTTTTGGTGTGCATTTTTGAAAGAGAGGAAGACAGAATGCCTCACTCATCGAATTTTAAATTAAGAATGGAAAAACATTGAAGTTGCTAAAGAGAGCACTCCTGCTTTATTTTATGGCCACCCAGGGTTGAGAGGGAGAAGAGGAGGGAGGGAGGAAAAGGGTTTGGAGAGAAGCCAGACAGATGGACATGGGAGAGAGATGGGGACTGGCCTGCTGCAGGGGCTAAAGGAGAGACCCCCATGAGACGGGCAGCTCGCAGAATCCCCGCCTGTCCCTGGCATAGCCCAGTGGGGACACTGGGGTCTGGGCATGGCTATGGAAGGGGAGAAGGAAGGAGAGGAGGACAGACTTGGGGGACCCCGGGCTCTCTTCCAGCAGTGCTGCCAGGATCTGCATTTGTGGAAGGTCCGACTGTCCCAATGTGTCCACTCAGCACGAGAGTCCTAGGAGGTGACCGCCCGCTGAGTGGGAGCCACGTTAGCAGCCGAGTGTGTTAACTGTTCGCACCGCCCGTCTCTCTCTGGCTAAACCCACTGCTGTCAAGTCAACTGACTCATAGTGACCCTGTAGAGCAGAGTAGAACTGTCCCATAGAGTTTCGGAGGCCATAAATCTTTATGGAAGCACACAGGCTAGGATCTTCAATTCTCCAGAAATGAGGGAATATTTAACTTAAAAACATTACCCACCTCCAGTTCAGCGTTTTGAGCAGCTGGTATTTAAATATCTTTGTATTTTTCAGGGCACTTGGGCGGTATATTCTTTAGTTTGCAAATCGCTGTGAACTGGAGTATTTGTGAGTGACTTTTGAGCACCCCTCGCCCCAGCCTCCTGTCAGCACTGCTGGCTGGGTAGGTCTCCAGTGAGCTGTGAGTCCCCAGGCTTCGCCACCATGAACTATTAAAGGACAGGACAATTGTAATTCAAGTAAGCAGGGCAGAGGTTTCGGTTACTACTCAGTCTACGCAGGTGCCCTGGGGGAACTGCCTTTAACGGCCCCAGGGCTGGACGTCTCCCCGTGACTCTCACGCCCCCGCCTGCCGATGTCCAAGCCCCAAGGGGGAAGGCCATTTACACAGCAGGGCCACCAGACTAACCGCACAAGGCTCTTACCTTCCTGCCTCCAGGCCTTTGCTCAGGCCGCAGGTGCTCGGAGGGTCTCCACCTCACCTTCCCTGCCTGCCCAAGCCCCACCCATCTCGCAGGCACGCCGTTCTGGGTCCCCTCCCCATTGAGGAGTCCCGGGGTGCTGCAAATGGTTGATGCTCTTGGTTGCTAGCCAAAATTTGGAGGTTTAAGTCCACCCAGAGGCACCTCGGATGGACTGTTTCCGAAAGGTCGCAGCCGTTGAAAACCCCATGAAGCAGCTCTACTTTGCACACACGGTGTCGCCGTGAGTCACAGTCTCCACAGCACCTAAGACTTAAGACCTCCCCTGAGGAGACCCTGGGTGGTGCAAACAGTTAACGTGCTCGGCTGCTAACACGTATGTACATACGTGTGTACGTATGTATGTATGTATATACGCACGGGGGCGGTGGTGGTTCCATGGTAGAATTCTCACCTTCCTTGCAGGAGACCTGGGTTCGATTCCCAGCCAATGCACCTACAGCGCAGCCACCACTCGTCTGTCAGTGAAGGCTTGTGTGTTGCTATGACGATGAACGGGTTTCAGGGGAGCTTCCAGACTAAGAGGAACGGGGAAGAAAGGCCTGGTGATCTACCTCTGAAAATCAGCCAGGGAAAGTGGCATGGATCACAAGAGCTGGTCACGGGGATGTCACAGGACGAGGCGACATTTCATTCCATTGTGCATGGGGTCCCCACGAGCTGGGGCTCACGAGACGGCAGCTAACAACACACCACACACCACGCACTCACACACGCTACACCTGGCCTGGCACACAACCAGTGTTTGAACAATTCGCCCTGCTCCTGGCGAGCAAGCGCGGCTTGGTTCTCATGCCTCTGTGACGGCGCTCCAGGCACCTCCCTGGGTCATGGGCCCCACTGGGGGGATAGGAAGAGGGCCCCCACCCCGGCACTCCCTGTCCACGCCCGACACTCCCGACCTTCCTGGGTGCCTCCCGGGGCTGGGCCGGGGCTGCTCTCACAGATCTGTGGGTGGCTCTGGGAACAGGCCCCTGCAGAGGCATCTGGGAGACAGGCTGGTGCCCCAGTGCAGACGTAGGTGGGAACCAAGTTATCCAGGCAGAGAAGATGGCCCCAGACGAAGACCGGCTCCTGAGGTCGACCATCACGATGATCACAGCCTGGGCCGGCCTCGGCAGGGACAGCACCCGAGGGCCTCTGTCAGCCGGACGGCCCAGCCTGCAGGCAGAGGCGACACCAGGTGGAGGCCAGGGATGCTTCTGTGGGCATCACCGCCGGAGCCATGCCCGCATGACGTGTATGTGTGCATGGTGTGTGTGCGGGGGGGTGTATGTGTACGCGTAGGTGACATGTACGTGGTATGTATGTGTGGGGTGTGTCTGTGTATTATAGTGTGAATAAAAGAGTGTGGTGTGTGGTGTGAATGTGCGTGTGTGTGGTGTGTATGTTAGAATGTGCACGTGAGTGTGTGTGTGTGGTGAGTGTGTGTGTGTGTGGTGTGTGTCTATGTTGTGTGTGTAGTGCGTGTATGTGTGTGAGTTGTGTGTATGTGGGGTGTGTAGCGATCACGTGTGTGTCAATTCAACAAGCTCTGGTCACCTCCCCACTTTGGTCCTCCAGGCGCACAGTCTGATGCAGAAGAACAAATGATTGTAGTGTGAAAAGTGCCCTGTCTGTTGCCCTGTGTACAATCTCTATTCATCCTTCAACAGACCAGTAAGGAAGGTAACATCATTCCCATTTCATTGATGGGAAAACTGAGGCTAGAAGGCCAAGTGTTTTGCCAAGATTCACACCCTTAATAAGTGGGTCAGGAGTAAGCCTGGGCTGGCCAGAGTTTTAACCCCCACGATGACCATAGCTGGTCCATGGACCATGTGCCCAGATTAGAAGTTTTCCAGAAGCAAGAGGGTTGGAGCTAGAGGTGGGGTGGTACTACTGGGGCAGCTCCAGAGGGTTCCAGGATGTGTGGGAGAGAAGGCTGACCAGAAACAAGTTCCTGGAAGGAAGGTGAGCTGACAGCATGGGGTGGGCGCGTCAGACAGCTGGGCGGGGGGGCAGGACAGACGCCTGGGACAGAGGGGACTTGGGTGGTAGTTGCGGGAACGGTATGTCACTGTCTGTCTGAGACCCCTGTGTTTCTCAGCTGCCGTGGGGAGCTTTGCTCCCCAGGCGATGTTCCTTCTTGCAGCCACATCCTGGGATCAAACACCCCGGCAGCCCCCACAGCCCCATGCACATCTGCGTCCTTGCAGGCCAGCGCTGCTCTGGGGTGGCTATGGCAGGTGCCAGCTCACCTTCAGGAAGCAAACGAGCCCGTCACAGGTAATGGCACGTCCTGAACGATTCGGCAGCTGTGGGCCTTGCCTGCCCCAAACCCCCGCAGCTCCCCAGCCCACACCACTGCACCTGCAGTCCCGGATGAACAGAGGGAGGGTAAAGGCAGTCAGCAGCCCCTCTCCCTGACCAAGCCCCTCTTGAAGCTCCCCTGCCCCTACTCCTGCCCAGCAACCAGCATCAACACTGATGACCTGCTGTTAAGTGATGGTCATGCCCAGGCCTTAGGCCCTGAAACCACCTCAGCAGAAAGTCGGATTGGGCTGCCCCTCCAAGCGAGCGCTAAGGGACAAAGGTGCCGGCCCCTGACGGGTCCCCTTACTTTGTCCACTCTGCTTGGCCAGGCTCCAAGCCCACAGCAGCCCCCAGAGAAGCTTGTTTCTTTCACCAACCTCGAGCACAGTACAGAGTGAGAACCGGAGCCACCCTGGGGAACTAACTCCCTCCCCGGGTCCCCCCAAATTCCTGGAGAATGCACCTCTACTGTCTTCCAGGAAGGCCAGCTGCTGCCCCCGCAGAGGGGAGCCTCCATCTCTGCTGCCCCACCCAGTCCCCTGTGGTCCCCGGAGCAGAAAGGGGGCCTGTCTCCACCCAGAGGCCCAGGCTCCTTGGAATCCTGCTTGGCGGCTGCTTCCAAACTTTTCACCTGCTTCCTGCAAACCTGCTAACCTGCTGCTGGCTTCTCATTACGCCAACAGGACTGTGACATTTTGGTGGTGGCTGAGTGTGTTCGAAGATGGAAAGGGCAGGCTAGTTCCCCCCAGGCTGGGGGCGTGGGGAGGGAGAAGCAGTGTCACGACAGCCCCTCCCCAGGAACACCAATGCCCCCCTACATCAGGTGCCCAGGAGATAGTGGCTCCCACCTCCCCCAAGCCCCCTGCCTGTCCCCAGGCCCACAGCCATGCAGCTTCTCCAGGCAAGTGGGCTCTTGTACAGACGGGAAGAGAAGTGCCCTTACCTGTGGCTGAGGCTTGTCACTGTCCGGCATGAGGCGGAACCCCGCTCCAGGCCTCCCCAGTGCCCAACGTCCCTCTCTCCTCGGGAGCAGTCTGGCCACACCACACGGAGCAAGTCCCAGGTCGGGGCGTGTGCGTGTGGGGTGGGGGTGGGTGTGCTCCGGGAGCCGGGGGTCAAGTATTCCTGGCTGCCACCTGTCACCAGCCCCTCCCAAGGGCCAGCTGCCTGGGAGGGGGCCGCTCTGGCCAGGGCTGCATCGGGGAGTGTCAGGCGGCAGCTTTTGCCGGCGGCTCCCAGGCTCGGGCGAGCGGTTTATTTTTAGAGCCTGGCCCTTCCCCAGGCGCCAGGATCACAGCTGAGACTTCCAAGGGCTCTAACTAGCCCATTCCTGGGCTCAGTCCTCGCTGCTTACATGGAATGTTCTGGAAGAGAGAGACAGAGTTGCTTCAATGATGTGGTCCCATAGGTGTTCTCACCTGTAAATCAAGGGGCTGGACCAGGGGTCTTCACGGCTCCTGGAGCTGACCACCCCTAATTCAGCAGCCAGGCTGGTGTGCAGCTTGGGCAAGGAATCTCCCCTCCCTTGGCTGCCTCAGTTTCCTCATCCAAAGGATGAAACAAGCCAGATGGTCCTCCTGCCCAGAGCAGGACTGGAGCAGAGAATGGAACAAGGAACAGCCGAAACTGCCCACAATGTGGTTCTCCCCAGCTGGACTGTGCCCGGAGAAGGCCAAGGGCCTTGTCATCGCGTTCACATCGTAACCTCAGAGTATGCTCCTGCTGGGTGCGCATGCTTCTTGTTGTTAATTGACATCAGACGATTCCAACTCATGGTGAGCCCACATGTGTGGAGTAGAACTGTTCCATAGGGTTTTCAAGGCTGGCCTTTCGGAAGCCGGTGGCCAGGCCTGTCTATCAAGATGCCTCTGGGTGGGCTCAAACCGCCAACCTTTTGGCTAATAATCAAGCGCTTAACTATTTGTACCATAGTAAGGGCTCCATAAGCATTTACTAAGTAAAGGCACAAGTGCCCATCCCCTTATAGACCCTGAAAGATCACTGGGAATACTCCCGTTTGACAGGTGGGGTGCCAGAGGTCTGGAAGTTCCCCCTGAGTGGGTAGTCAGTTGGCGTCCAACACTACTGGCCTCTCACTCCTCCAAGGCCCGGACTTCCGCTCTCAGGGCCACTGGGACTCGGCCACGTGGCTTCACCTTCCACCTTCCCAGAGAAGCGCTCTGGTTTATGGCAGGACTGGGCCTGGCTCCCCAATTCCACGTCTCGCCTCTCTGGGCCTTGCACTCCTCTTCTGTAGAAGCCAGAGGTAGCTCTTCCTTCCAGAGTTAGCCCCAGGCTTGGTGGAGTGAAGAAGGAGAGGCCCTGGGCAGGCACAGGTGACCGTTTGCTCATTCACTGTGGCACACTCACAGGGGAACACGTGCGCGTGTTGGTTTGCTGTGGGCTAACTACCACACCACGCAGCGGTTGCTGGCTCTGCCCTCAGGGGGTGGTACGGTGCTGTAGAGACGCCCGAGTGAGGTCGCTGGCACCCCCCTTGCCTCCCTGTCCACGGGACCCTTTCCTGAGCCTGGAATGCCCCATCTTCCCTCCCGTCCCCCTCTCTGCCTGGCAGATGGCCCAGAGCCTCCAGGCCCAATGCCAGGGCTGCCTCCTCTGTGCACTGGGACTGGCCGGCCCGGCCCTCTGGCCTCAGGGTCTCTGCCGCCTTGTTCCTCTCCCAGGGAACAGGAGGGAGTGAATTGGCTGACTGCCTAGGTGCCATGACGCAGCCACCACCATGGAGGCAGCCCAGGGACACAGCTCAGCTTTCACCTTCCTTGGGGAGAGATGCTGTTATGCATTGAATAGTGTCCCCCCAAAAGATGTGCTAGAATCCTAATCCCCATACCTAACTCCCATAATGGAAAGCAAAAACCTGTTGCCGTCGAGTCGATTCCGATTCATGGTGACCTTATAGGACAGGGTAGAACTGCCCTGTAGGCCTTCCAATGCTGTAATCTTTACGGGAGCAGACTCCACATCTTTCTCTCCCAGAGCGCTGGGGGGCTTGAACCGCTGACCTTTCGGTTAGCAGCCAAGCTCTTAACCTCTCCGCCAGCAGGCTTCTTCACCTTCCATGATGCAATCTACTGTTATGTTCATGAGGCCACACCAGCGTAAGGTGGGTCTTAAACCTAATCACTTCTGAGGTATGAGAAGAGCAGATTAGACACAGAAACAAGCCCATATGGGGGAAAACAGACGTCCTATGAGGACCGTTTACAGGCCAGGAACCAAGAATACCCGGGACTACCCACAAGGGAGGAATTGACACGGCCGAGACCCTGGTTTGGACTTCCAGCTTCCAGAACATTGGGGAGTAATGCCTGTTCTTTAAAGCCACCCACTTAGTGGCATGTGTGTTATAGCAGCACTAAGAGACTAAGACAGAGACTTTAAACCCACCCCAGGGCCTTTGTTATGGATTCAGTTGTGTCCCCCCAAAACCTATGTCAGCTTGGCTAGGCAATGATTCCCAGTACTGTATGGTTATCTACCAGTCTGTGATCTGATGTGATTATCCTGTGGGCTGTAAATCCTAACCTCTATCATGTTAATGCAGAACACCTCTATAGAGTGTTAAACAGCAAACTTTTTAACTTAAAGACTTACCTTGAAGGTAAAGACTTACCTTCAAGAAGTTACCTTGAAGACTAAGGTGCGCCTGACCCAAGCCATGGTGTTTTCAGTCGTCTCATATGCGTGTGAAAGCTGGACAACGAATAAGGAAGACCAAAAAAGAATTGACACTTTCGAATTACGGTGTTGGCAAAGAATATTGAATATACCATGGACAGCCAAAAGGAGGAACAAGTCTATCTTGGAAGAGATACAGCGAGAGTATTCCTTAGAAGCAAGAATGGTAAGACTACATCTCACATACTTTGGACATGTAATCAGGAGGGACCAGTCCCTGGAGAAGGACATCATGCATGATGAAATAGAAGGTCAGCGAAAAACAGGAAGGAAAACCCTCAACAAGATGGATTGACGCAATGGCTGTAACAATGGTCTCAAACATAACGATTGTGAGGATGGCGCAGGACTGGGCAGTGTTGCGTTCTGTTGTAAATGGGGTCACTACAAGTCAGAACCGACACGATGGCACCTAACAACAAGAACAGATGATGTTAATGAGGCAGGATTAGAGGCAGTTATGTTAATGAGACAGGACACAATCTACAGGATTAGATTGTATTTTGAGTCAATCTCTTTTGAGATATAAAAGAGAGAAGTGAGCAGAGAGGTTAAAGAACTCATACGACCAAGAAAGAAGCACCAGGAGTGGAGCACGTCCTTTGGACCCAAGGTCCCTGCGCTGAGAAGTTCCTAGACCAGAGCAAGATTGATGACAAAGACCTTCCCCTGGAACAGACAGAGAGAGAAAGTCTTTCCAGGGAGCTGGTGCCCTGAATTCAGACTTCTAGCCTCCTGGACTGTGAGATAATAAATTTCCATTTGTTAAAACCATCCACTTGTACCTCTAGGTCAATTGGCATAACAAAGTGTATTAAGAAAACGTTCTGCATCCCACTTTGGTGAGTGATGTCTGGGGTTTTATACACTAGCAAGCAACCATCTAAGATGCATCGGCTCGTCTCAACCCACCTGGAGCAAAGGAGAATGAAGAACACCAAAGATACAAAGAGCCCAAGAGGCAGAAAGGGCCATGTAAACCAGAGACTTCATCAACCCCAGACCGGAAGAACTAGATGGTGCCTGGCTACCACTGACATCAACAGAGAATCCCTGATGGAGCAGAACGATAGAATGCAGACTTCAAATTCTCATAGAAAAACAAGACTCAATGGTCTGACTGAGACTAGAAGGGCCCCGGAGGTCATGGTCCCCAGGCCTTCTGTTAGCCCAAGACTGGGACCATTCCCAAAGCCAACTCTTCACACAGGGATTGGACTGTCTGAAGAGACAGAAAATGATACTGGTGAGGAGTGAGCTTCTTGGATTGAGTAGACACATGAGACTGCATGGGCAGCTCCTGTCTGGAGGGGAGATGAGAAGGCAGAGGGGCCAGAAGCTGGCTGAAAGGACACAGGAATACAGGGTGGAGAGAAGGAGTATGCTGGCTCATTAGGGGGAGAGCAACTAGGAGTATATAGCAAGGTGTGTATTAATTTTTGTATGAGAGACTGTCTAGATTTCTAAACTTTCACTTAAAGCACAATAAATTTAAAAAAATCCACTTGTGTTATTTCTGTTCCAGCAGCAGTAGATAACTGAGACAGCCTCCTCCAGCCCCCAGGGTGCTCAGAAGCAGGGGAGGCTCAGGGGCTCTCAGGACTAAACCAGAACAGTCCACCCCCAGGGCGGTTGACCAGGCCCAGCCAGTGGGGCCCCTTCCAGGAGCCGTGCTGCAGAAATGACCGTAGGTGTGGAAGATTCACCTCCAACCTTCCTTAGCCTGGGACCACCATCACCCTCCAGCGCCCCCATCTTAGTAGGCCACCCTCTGTGGCCCCTCCCAGAGCCTCGTCTTCTCAGCATCTCTGTCACAGGCGAACGTGTGAACGGGCTCCCTGACCTGGTTCACCGTGTCTCTCCCGTAGGAGCAGAAACGCCCCAGGGCAGCGCACTGAGGCCCTGAGCTCGTATTTGCTGGTTAAGTGGGCGGCTGTCCCAGAGGAACTGCGGCCACGTGTGACGTCATACCAGGTAGTCCTGTCCAACTGCGTTCTGAGCAATGTTCAACATTCCGGGGAAATGCTCCCAAGCTGACGCTGAGAGAATAAAGGAGGCTGCGAAGTGGAAATACGGAGGTTGCGATTTTGTCTAAGATGTTTATAGTTAGATATCGAAAACAATGAAATCGCTCCTAGCCTTGGGTGTGGGGTGATGGGTGACTTCCCTTTTTCTCTTGAGATATGTATATATGTATATGGAAACCCTGGTGGCCTAGTGGTTAACAACTATGGCTTCTAACCAAAAGGTCAGCAGTTTGAATCCACCAGGTGCTCCTTGGAAATTCTATGGTACAGCTCTACTCTGTCCTATAGGGTTGCGATGAGTTGAACTTGACTCCTGTATTTGTATTTTCCTAATTTCCTACCACAGGGGGAATAAAGGGGCCCTGGTGGCATGGTGGTTAAGCACTTGGCTGTTAACCAAAATGGTGGCATTTTGAACCCATCAGCTGCTGTACAGGAGGAAGATGTGGCAGTCTGCTTCTGTAAAGATTACAGCCTTGGAAACCCTATGGGGCAGTTCTACTCTGTCCTATCGGGTCGCTATGAGTCCACAGCAAGGGGTTGTTTTTTTGCATCGGGGCAAGGGGGGCTTAGTTATTCTGTAGTTTAGAAAAAACATTCTTCAAGAATCTAGAAAATAACACCAAATGCCTTTTTTGAGGGAGAATTTCAGCTCTGTCCTCTCTCTTTAACCCCTATCCCTCCTACCTCCCACTGCCCTCTCTTAAGCCACTCCCCTCTCTCAAGCCACTCCCTTCCCCTCCTTCACCCACTTCCCCCTCCCTGACCCTCACCCCACTCCCCTTCTCCCTCCCTCCCTCTGCTCCCCCGCCCCACCCCTTTTTCCTCCCCTCTCTTAACCTCAATCCCCTCCTCACTCTCCTCTCTCCCCTCCCTTCACCCCACTTTCCTCTTCCCCCTCAGCCCACACCCCTCTCTCTGTGACTCTGACAAGAATGGCAGCCTCCTAAGCTTTCTCTCTCCTCAGGAGGCTCAGCAAACTGCCTCTCCTCAGCTCCCTGAGTCCCTCAGATAGGACCTGGTGCCTTTCCCTTCTGAGAAAGGAGAGTGGGCCCTGGACTCGGAGTCGGAGACTGGCTCCTGGGTCCTTTGCCCCCAGCCCCCCTACCCGCACCCTTGGTGGCCTCAGTACAAGGAGAGCCTGAACCCTGAACAAGAAGGACACTGGGAGTTGTCATTGTTGTTAGGTGCCCTCAAGTTGGTTCCGATTTATAGCGACCCTACGCACAACTAAACACTGCCCAGTCCTGCACCATCCTTACAATCCTTGTTATGCTTGAGCACATTGTTACAGCCACTGTGTCCATCCGCCTCGTTGAGGGTCTTCCTCTTTTCCGCTGACCCTGTACTTTGCCAAGCATGATGTCCTTCTCCAGGGACTGATCCCTCCTGACAACATGTCCAAAGTATGTAAGATGCAGTCTCGCCATCCTTGCCTCTAAGGAGCATTCTGGCCTTACTGCTTCTTAGACAGATTTATCCGTTCCTTTGGCAGTCCATGGTATATTCAATATTCTTCGCCAGCACCACAATTCAAAGGTGTCAATTCTTCTTCGGTCTTCCTCATTCACTGTCCAGCTTTCACATGCATATGACGTGACTTACCCAGTGCATTAGCCCAGTGCACTGCATTGTTTGATTTCCTGACTGCTGCTTCCATGGCTGTTGATTGTGGATCCAAGTAAAATGAAATCCTTGACAAGATCAATCTTTTCTCCATTTGTCATGATGTTGCTCATTGGTCCAGTTGTGAGGATTTTTGTTTTCTTTATGTTGAGGTGTAATCCATCCTGAAGGCTGTGGTCTCTGATCTTCATCAGTAAGTGCTTCAGGTCCTCTTCACTTTCAGCAAGCAAGGTTGTGTCATCTGCATAACGCAGGTTGTTAATGAGTCTTCCTCCAATCCTGATGCCACGTTCTTCTTCATATAGTCCAGCTTCTCGGATTATTTGCTCAGCATACAGATTGAGTAGGTGTGGTGAAAGAATACAACCCTGACGCACACCTTTCCTGACCTTAAACCAATCAGTATCCCCTTGTCCTGTCCGAACAACTGCCTCTTGATCCATGTAAAGGCTCCTCATGAGCACAATGAAGTGTTCTGGAATCCCCATTCTTCGCAGTGTTAGCCATCATTTGGGTTTGTTAGTTTTTGCTATTGTCTTTTATCTATTTCATTGATTTTTCCTGTATCTTTTTTTTTTTTCTCTCTTCCACGTATTTTGGATTTAGTTTGCTTTTCTTTTTCTAGGTTCTTAAGGTGGGAATTTAGGCCGTCGAGGTCCCTGGGTGGCATAAACGGTTTTTGCTTGATTGCTAATTTAAAGGTTGGCAGTTTGAACCCACCCAGCAGTACTGTGGAAGAAAGGCCTGGATATCCTGCTTTCATGAAGATTACAGGCAAGAAAACCCTATGGAGCGGTTCTACTCTGTAACACGTGGAGCCACCATGAGTCAAAATGAACTAGACAGCAGCTGGTTTGGGTGTTTTGTTTTCTTAGATAGACATCAAAGCTGTAAATTTTACTTTAAGCGCCGCTGCCACAGCCCACAAATTTTGGTATGTACTTGTCTTAGTCATCTAGTGACGCTACAACAGAAATATCACCAGCGATGGCTTTAACAAAAAGAAGTTTATTCTCTGAAACAGCCCAGGAGGCTAGAAGTCTGACCTCAGGGCGCTGGCTCCAGGGGAAGGCTTTCCCTCTCTGTCGGCCCTGGAGGAAGGTCCTTGTCATCAGTCCTCCCTTGGTCTGGGAGCATCTCAGGACCACAGGAGGCGTTCTGCTCCCAGCACTGCTTTCTTGATGGTATGAGATCCCCATGTCTCTCTGCTCGCTTCTTTATATCTCAAAAGAGATCGGCTTAAGACACTATCTAATCCTGTAGATCTCATCAATATAACTGCCGCTAATCCATCTCACTACATCATAGTGACAGGATTTACAACACACAGGAAAATCACATCAGATGGCAAAATGGTAGACAATCAAACAATACTGGGAATCAGGGCCTAGCCAAGTGGATAGATATTTTGGGGACACACAATTCAGCCCGTGACAGTGGTGTTTTCTTATCATTTGGTCAGAAACACATTCTAATTGCTCTTGCAACTTCTTTGATTCATAGATTATTTGGAAGAGTACTGATTAATTTCTAAACATGTGGGGATTTTCTGGATATGTTCTTTGTTACTGATTTCTGATTTAATTCCACTGTGGTCAGAGAAAACACTCATTATGATTTCCTCCTTTGAAATTTATTAAGATTTGTTTTCTGGACCAGAATATGGCCTATCTTGGTGAATATTACATGTGCACTTAAAAAATGTGCAATTTGCAATTGTTGGGTAGAGTTTTATATAAAGATCTAATTGATATTTAGTAAAACTCTATCCAACAATTGCAAATTGCACTTTTTTTAAGTGCACATGGAATTTTTTTTTAATATAAATATCGGTTAGATCCCCGCACGTGTCTGTCAGTTTGTCGTACTGTGGGGGCTTGTGTGTTGCTGTGATGCTGGAAGCTATGCCACTGGTATTAAAATACTAGTAGGGTCACCTATGGCAGACACATTTCAGCTGAGCTTCTAGACTAAGACAGACTAGGAAGAAGGACCCTGTGGTCTACGTCTGAAAAGCATTAGCCAGTGGAAACCTTATGAATAGCAGTGGAACATTGTCTGATATAGTGCTGGAAGATGAGCCCTCCAGGTTGGAAGGTACTCCAAACACAACTGGGGAAAAGCTGTCTCCTCAAATTAGAGTCAGCCTTAATGATGTGCATGGAGTCCAGCTTTCAGGGCCTTCATTTGCTCATGCGGCATGACTCAAAATGAGAAGAAACAGCTGCAAACATCCATTAATAGTCAGAATCTGGAATGTACAAAGGATGAATCTAGGAAAACTGGAAGATGTCAAAAATGAATTGGGACGTATAAACATTGATATCCTAGGCATCAGTGAGCTGAAATGGACTGATATTAGCCATTTTGAATTGGACAGTCATATGGTCCTCTATGCCAGGAATGACAACTTGAAGAGGAATGGCATTGCATTCATCCTCAAAAAGAACATTTCAAAATCTATCCTGAAGTACAATGATGTCAGTGATAGGATAATATCCGTATGCCCACAAGAAAGACCAGTTAATATGACTGTCATTCAAATTTAGGCACCAACCACCCAGGCCAAAGATGAAGAAGTTGAAGATTTTTACCAACTTCTGCAGCCTGAAATTGACCTAACATGTGATCAGGATGCATTGATTGTTACTGGAGATTGGAATGTAAAAGTTGGAAACAAAGAAGAAGGATCGGTGGTTGGAAAACATGGCCTTGGTGACAGAAATGATGCCGGAGATGGCATGATAGAATTTTGCAAGACCAACGACTTCTTCATTACAAATTCCTTTTTTCACCAATATAAATGGCAATTATACACGTGAATCTCACCAGATGGAATACACAGGAATCAAATCAACTACATCTGTGTGAAGAAACGATGTAAAAGCTCAATATCATCAGTCAGAACAAGGCCAGGGGCCAACTGCGGAACAGACCATCAGTTGCTCATATGCAAATTCAAGTTGAAAATAAAGAAAATTAGAAGAAGTCCATGAGAGCCAAAGTACAACCTTGAGTATATCTCACCTGAATCTAGAGACTATCTCAAGAATAGATTTGACGCGTTGAACACTAATGACTGAAGACCAGATGAGTTGTGGAATAACATCAAGGGAATCATACATGAAGAAAGCAAGAGGTCATTAAAAAGACAAGAAAGATAGAAAAGACCAAAATGGATAAAAGATAGAAAAGACCAAAATGGATGTCAGAAGAGACTCTGAAACCTGCTCTTGAACATTAAGTAGCAACATTAAGCAAAACTTGCTCTTGAACATTAAGCAAAAGGAAGAAATGAGGAAGTAAGAGTCAAACAGAAGATTTCAAAGGGCAGCTTGAGAAGACAAAGTAAAGTATTATAATGACATGTGCAAAGCCCTGAAGATGGAAAACCAAAAGAGAAGAACACACTCTGCATTTCTCAAGCTGAAAGAACTGAAGAAAAAAATTCAACCTCAAATTGCAACATTGAAGGATTCTATGGGGAAAATGTTAAATGACTCAGGAAGCATAAAAAGAAGATGGAAGGAATACACAGAGTCACTACACCAAAAAGAATTGGTCGATGTTCAACCATTTCAGGAGGTGCCATATAAGCAGGAACCAATGGTACTGAAGGAAGAAGTCCAAGGTGCATTGAAAGCTTTGGCGAAAAATAAGGCTCCAGAAGTTGATTGAATACCAATTGAGATGTTTCAGTAATCAGATGCAGCCCTGGAAGTACACACTCATCTATGCCAAGAAATTTGGAAGACAGCTACGTGGCCAACCAACTGGAAGAGATCCATATTTATGCCTTTTCCCAAGAAAGGTGATCCCACTGAATGCAGAAATTATCGAACAATATCATTAATATCACACAAAATAAAATTTTGCTTAAAGGGACTATAGCAGTATATCGACAGGGAACTGCCAGAAATTCAGGGTGGTTTCAGAAGAGGACGTGGAACCAGGGATACCATTGCTGATGTCAGATGGATCCTGGCTGAAAGCAGAGAATACCAGAAGGATGTTTACCTGTGTTTTATTGACAATAAAAAGGCATTCAATTGTGTGGGTCATAACAAATTATGGATAACATTGTGAAGAGTGGGAATTCCAGAACACTTAATTGTGCTCATGAGGAACCTGTATATAGAACAACAGGCTGTCGTTTCAACAGAGCAAGGGGCTACTTCGTGATTTGAAATCAAGAAAGACATGCGTCAGGGTTGTATCCTTTCACCATACATATCCAATCTGTGTGCTGAGAAAATAATCTAAGAAGCTGGACTATAAGAAGAAGAACAAGGCATCAGAATTGGAGGAAGACTCATTAACAACCTGGTTATGCAGATGACACAACCTTCCTTCCTGAAATTGATGAAGACTTGAAACACTTACTGATGAAGATCAAAGACCACAGCCTTCAGTATGGATTGCACCTCAACATAAAGAAAACAAAAATCCTCACAACTGGTCCGACGAGCAACATCATGATAAACAGAGAAAAGATTGACGTTGTCAAGGATTTATTGGATCCACAATCAACACCAATGGAAGTAACAGTCAAGAAATTAAAAGACTCATCGCATTGGGCAAATCTGCTGCAAAAGACCTCTTTAAAGTGTTGAAAACCAAAGATGGCACCTTGAAGACTAAGGTGCACCTGGCCCAAGCCATGGTATTTTCAATCGCATCATATGCATGTGAAAGCTGGACAATGAATAAGGAAGACCAAAGAAGAATTGACACCTTTCAAATCTGTCTTGGAAAAAGTACAACCAGAATGCTCCTTAGAAGCAAGGGTGGCGAGACTATGTCTTACATACTTTGGACATGTTGTCAGGATGGCTCAGTCCCTGGAGGAGGACATCATGCTTGGTAAAGTAGAGGGTCAGTGAAAAAGAGAAAGATCTTCGATGAGATGGACTGACACAGTGGCTGCAACAATGAGCTCAAGCGTAACAATGACTGTGAGGATGGCGCAGGACCGGGCAGTGTTTTGTTTTGTTGTACATATAGTCACTATGAGTTGGAAGCTACTTGATGGCACCTAACAACAATAACAACAACATCAATTAGATCAAGTTGGTTGGGAGTACTGTTCAAGTATTCTATATCTTCACTGATGAGTGAATGCGTTTTACATGTGGCAAGGTCATGAATTTGGAGGGAGGGGCCAAAGGGTGGAATGTTATAGATTGAATTGTGTCCCCCTAAAGTGTGCATGAACTTGGCTAGGCCATGATTCCCAGTATTGTGTGATTGTCTGCCATTTTGTGATCTGATGCGATTATCCTAAGTATTGTAAATCCTAATCTCTGCGTGGGGTTAATTAGGTGAGATTAGGTTCTGTTAAAGAAGATTGGCGGGGGAGGGGTGCGGGGGGCGTGATTCAACACCCTTACTCCGGTCACAGCCCTGATCCAATGTAAGGGAAGTTTCCCTGGGGTGTGGCCTGCATCACCTTTTATCTTACAAAAGATAAAAGCAGAGAGAAGCAAGCAGAGGCACAGGTCTCACACCACCAAGAAAGAAGCACTGAAGGTAGAGCACATCCTTTGGACCCAAAGCTTCTCTGTGCTGAGAAGTCCCTAGACCAGGGGAAGATTGATGACAAGAATATTCCCCCAGAGCCAACGGAGAAAGAAAGCCTTCCCCAGAGCTGGCACCCTGAATTCAGATGTCTAGCCTCCTAAACCGAGAGAATAAATTTCTGTTTGTTGAAGCCATCCCCTTGTGGTATTTCTGTTATAGTAGCACTAGATGACCAAGACATTCACTGATCCTTATCTATTGCTGTATCAATTTATGACTGAGGAGTATTGAAATATCTAGGTATGATAGCAGATTCTTTCTATTTCTCTCTTCAGTTTCATCAATTTTGATGCTTTGCTATTAGATGCATACACATTTAGGGTTGTTATGTCTACTTGATGAATTGACTCTTTTATCATTATGAAATGTTTTTATCTCTGGTAATACTTTTTGCTTTAAAGTCTAATTGCGTTGCTCTTAATATAACCATACCAGACTCCTTTTGTTGGTGTTTGCATGTTGTATCTTTCTCTACCCTTTCTTTTGAACTGCCTTTTTATCTAAAATGAGTCTATTGTAGACAGTATATAATTGAGTCATGCTTTTTTTTTTTTTAATCCAGTCCAACAGTCTCTGGCATTTAATTTGGGTGTTTAGCCCCTTTACATTTAATGTAATTACTGATACAATTGAGTTTAAGTCTACCATCTTACTATTTGATTTTCATTTGTTTCAGCTTTTTGTTCTCCGTTTCTCCTTTTTGCCTTCTTTTGGTTAATCAAAAATAAAGTATTCCACTTTATTTCTCCTATTGGATTTTTAGCTATACCACTTTTTATTTTTTAAGTTTTTTTTTTTAAGGATAACGATATAAAATTTTAACTCATCAAAGTCTATTTAATGTCACTATTATACCTCTTCACACTCACACCCGAATTTCACAATCCCTACTTTTCCCCCACTCATTTCACAACTGACACGTTCCCTTTTTCCTCCCATTACCCTTTTCCTCTTCTCTCTTTACACTTCCCAGTTCACAAATACAGTGGTATGATTCCACTTACCTGCCTCTCCCACACTTTCCGCAATTATTTTCATATCATTTATTCTACATATGTTATAAACCCCACCTTACAGTTAAATTTGCTTATATAGTCACTTTTCTTTTAAGTAAATTAAGGTAAGAAAGCATAGTCCTATATATTGATCCATTTGTTTGTCATTCCTGGTTCTCTTCATTCATTCCTCTAGACCCAAGTTTTGGCCTGAAGTACATCCTTTAGCATTACTTTTATTGCTATTCTGCTGATGATTAAGTCTTTCTGCTTTCATTTACCAAACATTTTCTTGGTTTAATCCTTGTTTTTAAAGAATACTTTTACTGGTGATACAATGTGAGTATGTGTGGTTTTTCTATGTATCTGTCCTAATTGGCTCCCAAAGAATTTCTTGGGTCCATGAGTGTTTTTCATCAAATTTTGGAATTTTTTCAGCCATTATTTCTTCTAATTTTTCCTTCCTCAGATTAATTCTTCATGATTCCAATTATGCATTTGTCAGACTATTTTATATTGTCTTATAAAAAAAATAGGTATTAGAAATAGTAGTTTAGGTGCTCAGTGTGTTCATTGCTACTAGGGTGTCATTGCTTCTAGGCTCTCCCAGCAGACAGAGCAAGGAGATATGTGTATGCATACTGACCCATGTATATATACCGTTGTTAGGTGCTGTCGAGTTGGCTCCGACTCAAAGAGACCCTACGTACAACAGAATGAAATGCTTCCCAGTCCTGTGTCATCCTCACAGTTCTTGTTATGCTCAAGCCCATTGTTGCAGCCACTATGTCAATCCATCTTGTAGGAGGTCTTCATCTTTTTCACTGACCCTCACTTTACCAAGCGTCATGTCCTTCTAGTCCACATTCCGATTATTAATGGATGTTTGCAGCTGTTTCTTCTCATTTTGAGTTGTGCCACATCAGCAAATGAAGGTCCCCAAAACTTGACTCCACCCGTGTCATCTACTTTGAGGAGGCAGCTCTTCCCCACTTGTATTTTGAGTGCCTTCCAACCTGAGGGGCTCATCTTCTAGCACTACATCAGACAAGGTTCTGCAGCCACTCGTAAGGTTTTCACTGGCTAATTCCTTTCAGAAAGAGACTGCCGGGTCCTTCTTCCTTGTCTGTCTTAGCCCGGAAGCTCAGCTGAACCCTGCCTGCCATGGGTGACCCTGCTGGTATTTGAATAGTGGTGACATAGCCTCCAGCATCATAGCAACACAGAAGTTCCCACAGTGTGACAAACTGACAGATGCGTGGGGGATGTATATAAGTGTATCTGTAAATATTTCTATATGCAATCATGTGTGTCTATGTGCATCAAAACATGAGTTCATACTAATGTCTCCAACTCTAATCCATTACCACATGGATCATACTAACAGCCTGCCCTTGTTTATCTGTAAACTCCCACTCCAACAGTGAGAAACTTGGGTCCCACCTTCCTCCATCCATTTGCTTGACGTTCAAGTGCAATATGCATGTGTAGTGGTTTCATAATTGGTAACCCATACCCCCATGGGAAACAACTTTATGAACTAGAGTATAGTGTTTATGTACAGTCCTATGCTTATAGTCCTATGAACTTCACTAATTTCCAAAGGTACTTGGGTCAGCACCTCATTCCCCAACCCCCTTCAGTTGTTTCATACATTTAGATTTTTTGTGTGTGTGTGTGGTGGTGGAGGGGTCACATTCTACATTCCACCCTGGGATTCCACAACTGCTTAAATGATTTTTTAAAAACTTGCAGGCATTAAGGTTTACTCTTTGTTATGGATTGAATTGTATCCCCCCAAATATGTGTTGGAATACTAACCCCTATACCTGCGAATGTAAACCTGTTTGGAAATAAGGTTTTCTTTGTTATGTTAATTAGATCACACCCAAATAGGGTATGTCCTAAACCTAATCACTTTTGAGTTATAGAAAGAGCGGATTAGACACAGGAGAAGACATACGCCATGTGAGGATCTCCAAGAACCAAGGAATGCCTGGAGCTACCAACAAGGATGGTATCCCTGGCAACTTGTAACAACAAAGTGTGGATATGTAAAGAGCCAACGTGTTTCCTAAGCCTCTCGTACTCGGCAGAGACTGCCTCCGAATCCTATTTCCACTGCAGGTCTTTGTGTGGCTTGGATTTAGACATTGTTCGTGTGGGTCTAGTATAAATTTTACACTAGGGTGTGGTCACTAGTTCTAAAACATAACTTTCCTGGGTCCTTAGCTGGATTCCAGGGGTGTGAACAAGTGTTGACAAGATTTCTCCACACTAGTTTTTTTGTAGCAGAGCTGGAATTTCAATATTTCCCAGCTCTCTCCCCCCAGCTCAGCTCAAACTTGTAGTATCTCTTTATTTGGCCTTCAGTCTCATAGCAGCCACTCTCTGGAAAGACTTGAATGGTCTTGCTCTGAGCAGGTACGGCTAATCCTGTAGTGATGGAATCAACAGTGGACCCCAACATTGATTTCTGGGACCCCCTCTGCACAACTTCCTCCTTTCTGATACCTTACTCTGCTCATACCAGCCATTTCAGCTATCCCAAATTCTGATAGCTGCCTTTTCAGCTCACCATGGCCATGGTACAGCCAGAATGCTCTTTAGAAGCAAGGATTGTGAGACTACGTCTTACTTGGACAAGTTATCAGGAGGGATCAGTTCCTGGAGAAAGACATCATCCTTGGTAAAGTAGAGGGTCAGCGAAACAGAGGAAGACCCTCAGTGAGATGGATTGACACAGTGGCTGCTACAGCGGGCTCAAGCATAACAACGATTATGTGGATGGCACAGGCCCAGGCGATGCTTCATCTGTTGTGCATGGGGTCACTGAGTCGGAACTGACTCGATGGCACCTAACAATAGCGTGGCCACTGAGCTCTACTTGGACTCCAGGCCTCAGGGCTATGCTCAGGAAATCATCTCCTAGTGTTTGTGGACTCCTCTTGGGGGGTTTTCTTCTCTCAAAGTTCACAGGCTTACACTGCCTATTGCCCACTGCCTGCAAAGAGTTGCTTCATATATGTTGTCCATGTAGAAGGGCTAGTCTGATGCCAATTCACTCTATCTGGGCCAAATGCAGAAGTCCAAAGTGGCTTCATTTCTCTCTTTGAAGTCGTTCCCTGGCTTCTGGTTACACATAGACTAATACTCAAATTGGTCTTGGTTTTCAAGGCTCTCCATAATCGAACCCCTACTTATTCCTTGGAGTCCCTGGGTGGTGCAAATGATTAATGAGCTCAGCTACTAACAGAAAGGCTGGAGGTTCAAGTCCGCCCAGAGCTGTGACAGAAGGTCTGCAATTTACTTCTGAAAAATCGGCCATTGGAAACCCTATGGAGTGCAGTTCTACTCTGACACACATGGGGTCGCCTTGAGTTGGAATTGACTTGATGGCAATTCTTTTTTTTTGTTATTCCAACCTTTGTTATTGCCACTCAGATTTCAACATTGTCTGGTTTCACTTCTGCTGAAGGTCACCGCCATAACTCTAGATGATTTCCTTATATCTAGAAGTCCCTGGAGGGATCAGTCCCTGGAGAAGGACATCATTCTTGGTAGAGGGTCAACAAAAAAGAGGAAGACCCACAACGAGGTGGACTAACACAGTGGCTGCAACAATGGGCTCAAGCATAACAACGATTGTGAGGATGGCTCAGGACAAGGCAGTGTTTTGTTCTGTTGTACATAGGGCCACTATGAGTCAGAACCCACTTGACAGCACCTAACAACAATAAAGAGGAGTCCCTGGGTGACACAGATGGTGAAGCGCTCTGTTGCCAACTGAAAGCTGCCTGGGGAGAAAGGCCTGGAGATCTACTTCTGAAAAACGAGGCATTTAAAACCCTATGGAGCACAGTTCTACTCATACAGATGAGGGGTGGCCATGAGTTGGGATCGACTCCACAGCATCTCCTTCTGACCTGCCCCTCAGATCTCACCTTTCACTCTCCATCTTCATTTGCCTCCAGCCACAAAGACCTCTGTCTTAGTCATCTAGTGCTTCTATAACAGAAATACCACAAGTGTGTGGCTTTAACACAGAGAAGTTTATTCTCTCACAGTTCAGGAGGCTAGAAGTCCAAATTCAGGGTGTAGCCTCTATAGGAAGCCTTTCTGTTTGTTGGCTCTGGGGGAAGGTCCTTACTCCTTGGCTCCTTGGTGACTCCATGTGGCATGGTGTCTATCTTCTCCCATCTCTGTTTGCCAGCTTTCTTGTTTAATCTCTTTTCTATCTCAAAAGAGATTGACTCAAGATATACCCTAAACTAATCCTGCCTCATTAACATAACAAAGTCAACCCATTCCCAAATGGGATTATAACCACAGGCATTAAAAAAAAAAAAAAAAGTTGCTGTCCTGTAGATTCCGACCCATAGCAACCCTATATGTTAGAGTAGAACTGCCCCATAGAGTTTCCAAGGAGCACCTGGTGGATTCAAACTGCTGGCCCTTTGGTTAGCAGCCGAGCTCTTAACCACTGCCCCACCAGGGCTTCCAACCACAGGCATAGAGGTTAGGGTTTACAACACATATTGTTGGGGACATTATTCAATCCATAACCTCCTTCTTTTCATCCCTCAAGTACATCAAGACCTTTCTCACCTCAGAGCCCTCGCATTTGCTTCTTCCTCTGCCAGAGTCTTCCCACCCTTGGCCAGTTCCCACAGGCTCCTCACGTCTCAGTTCAAAAACAACCACCACCACCACCGCCACCACCACCCCCACCCCCACCACTTTGTTTTGGGAACAAAGTCCAGGGTCCTCCCCAATGTCCTTCATTTATTTTCTTTTTAGCGCTTATTATTATCTGACAAGGAGCCCTGGTGGCACAGTGGTGAAGCACTCAGCTGCTAATGGCAATGTCGGCACCTCAAACCCACCAGTGGCTCTGCAGGAGAAAAGCCCTGACGATCTACTCCAGTAACGACTGCGGCCTAGGAAACCCTAGGGCAGCTAGGACAACAGCATCGTTATCTGAAATTACCGTGCTTAGTAATGGGATTACAGAGCCCTGGTGGCACAGTGGTTAATTGCTTGGCTGCTAACCAAAAAGTCGGCAGTTCGAACCCACCAGCTACTCCTCGAGAGAAAGATGTGGCAGTCTGCTTCGGTAAAGATTACAGTCTAGGAAACCCTATGGGGCAGTTCTACTCTGTCCTATAGGGCCACTGTGAGTCGGAGTCAACTCACCAGCAACAAACTTCATTGGCTTTAGTAACAGGATTATTTATTTATTCTCTTTCTTCCCAAACAGAGTGCCCCCCCAGGAGGCTGGAATGGACCTGTCTTCCGTCCTCTCAGCCCCCTGGGCCTAGCACAGGGCCTGGCACACATTGGCTCTCCGTAAGTATTTTAATTGACTTGTCTGCATCTCCTGACACCCTGCTAGCACCCTCAGGCACTTGGTTAATATTTCCACGTGGAGAGTTGTTTTCCCTGAAGGGAAGGTAGGAATCCCTCCACGCCGCTTGCCTTCCAGCTGCCTTTTGCAGTCTGCTTCGCTGCCACTTTCCCTCCATGTTCTCACTCTTTTCACTCCAGATGGAGTTAAGTGAATGCCCTTTCCTGGCTGGGCTGTGCCTGTCACAAGCCTTAGTGATGCTCCCGTCCTTGGACCAGAGAGGGAAGTCCAGCAACCCAGCCTGGAATCTTGGATGAATGAGAGCAGGAAGCAAGGCCCAGGCATAAAGCAGGATTCAGGGTCCCTGGTCCAGGGGCTGAGGGGGATACTGGGTGGGGAGAGCCAACAGGTCTGGCACCAGGGGGCAAGGGTCAGTCCTTCCAACACCCTTCAGGAGTCCTCAATCCTGGCTGCTGAGGGAAATTCACTGTGGAACTTTTAGAATATGCTGAGGGCCGGGCCCTTCCCCACTCTGACCAATGTCATAAAAATCTCAAGGAATCAGTGTTTTAAGAGCTGCCCAGATGATGCTGAGGAATTCCCAGGGTTGAGGATCTGAGAGTGACTTGGCGTCCCTGGCGGAATATTCTAGAGTCTCTTCTGCTCTGCACCCTGTAGCCTTCTTCTCCTGGGCCCCAAGAGACACCGCAATTTGCAGCTAGGGAAGCGTTCTTGGTTTCAGGCTTAATGAGCTGTTTGTAGATTCTAAATAGAGAGTGATGGCTTTCCTCCGACCCACAGTTCTGCACGTAATTGATATTTGTGTTCTTCCATTTCTAGAAGTAGTGGGGAAACAAGGAACCGGCCTGTCAGCTTGCTGGTGAGCCTGCTCTTGGTATGCGACCTTCCAGATGCAGGAGGAAGACGCCAAGGTCCTGGGTGCAGGCTCCCTCCCATTATCCTGCCCCCTCCTCCAATGCTGATGCCCACCCCTGGGGAGGGAGGGAAGGCCTGTGGACACAGATAAGTCTATCAATCCTCAGAAAACACCAGCTCTATGAAAGACGCCACTGCGTGTCTGTCAGCTTCTGGTACCTTGCTTGCTGAAAGCAAAGAGGACTTGAAGTACTTATCGATGAAGACCAAAGACTACAGCCCTCAGTATAGATTATACCTCAACATAGAAAACAAAAATCCTCACAACTGGACCAATAAGCAACATCATGATAAATAGAGAAAAGATTGAAGTTGTCAAGGATTTCATTTTACTTGGATCCACAGTCAAGGCCCACGGAATCAGTAGTCAAGAAATCAAATGACGCATTGCATTGGGCAAATCTGCTGCAAAAAGATCTCTTAAAGCAAAGACGTCACTTTGAGGACTGAGGTGCTCCTGACCCAAACCATGGTATATTCAGTCACCTCATATTCATTCGAAAGCTGGACAATGAATAAGGAAGACCAAAGAAGAATTGATGCCTTTGAATTATGGTGTTGGGGAAGAATATTGAGTATACCATGGACTACTGGTAGAATGAACAAGTCTGTCTTGGAAGTAACATAGCAGAGTGCTCCTTGGAAGTGAGGATGGTGAGGCTTCGTCTCACATACTTAGGACATGTTATCAGGAGGGACCAGTTCCTGGGGAAGGAAACCATGTTTGGTAAAGTAGAGGGTCAGCAAAAAAGAGGAAGGCCCTCAATGAAATGGATTGACACAGTGGCTGCAACAAGGGGCTCAAACATAACAACGACTGTGAGGATGGCGCCGGACTGGGTGGTGTTTCGTTCTGTTGTATATAGGGTGGCTAGGAGTCAGGACCGACTCGACAACACCTAACAACAACAACTTAAAGATGAAAATGTATTCCCTAGAAGCTATCCTCTGGAATGTTCTAGAGAACCAGCTCCTTCCGCTATGACTCCTGGGCCCTTGTCTGGGAGGAATATTGAGGCGTTGGTGTGCTGGGGGAGGGGGAGATGTTGGTCAGTCCGGGTTCTTATCCCACCTCTGTTTCAGAAACCCACGTGTTTCTCTGTGCCTCAGACTTCTGCCAGGCTGTGATAATAACAATAATAATACCTACCTTGTGGGGGTGTTGTGTGCTGTAGGGGTGATTCCGACTAATAGTGACCCTATAGGACCCTGTAGGACCGAGTAGAACTACCCCATAGGGTTTCCAAGGAGCGGCTGATGGATTCGAACTGCCAAACTTTTGGCTGGCAACGGAGCTCTTAACCGCTACACCACCAGGGCTGCATGTTAGGGGCATAAACCCATTGCTGTCGAGTGGATTCTGACTCCTAGCAACCCTATAGGACAGAGTAGAACTGCCCGATAGAGTTTCCAAGGAGCAGCTGAAGGACTCGAACTGCTGAACTTTTGGTTAGCAGCTGTAGCACTTAACCACTACGCCACCAGGGTTTCCATACCCAAACCCAAACCCACTGCGGTCGAGTCGATTCCAACTCATAGCAACCCTATAGGACAGAGTAGAACTGCCCCATAGACTTTCCAAGGAGCGCCTGGTGGAGTCGAACTGCCAACCCATTGGTTAGCAGCCATAGCACTTAACCACTATGCCACCAGGGCTTCCAGGGGTTTCCACAGTGGGGATTAAATGAGAAAGGGCCAGTGAAAGTGCCTCAAAAACAGCTGAGCAAATGCTAATTGTTGTGTAAGTTATGATTCCCTCATCATTTAAAGCTATTTGGAGCGGGGCAGCCCCTCAGGATCAGGGCCTTCTCTAAAGGGACCCCACTCCCCGGGGTGGAAATTTCTAGGGTGTGTGTCGGACCATCCGTCACACCTCATCGCCCTTATACTCCACATTGTTCTCCTCGTGGCCACAGGGATCATGGGGCTAATTATAAAAAAAAAGAAGTGGGTTAATTACAGGACGAGCCTACCCACAGTGTGGTCTGTGGAAAAGCAGCTGATGCTCCACGGAGCGCCTCTCCCTCCTTGGGCCCCCCCGCCCCATGCTTCAGGGCCCTGGGCTGCTGGGTCATTCTGGGGAGGGCCCTGGCCACTTTAGAAGACCCCTGGCCCCATCTCCCAATATTTCAGCTCAATTTGTGAAGGCTGGGCTTCAGAGAGGCAAGGGCATTTGGCTCTTCTTAAGCGTGGAGGGGTCTCAGGTGGCCCTCTTAGACTGAGGGATCCCAGCTTTTCCCGAGCTCAGGCTTGGCCACACCTGGCACTTGTGTCACCTGTACGCCTCTGAAGTCTTCCAACACGCTGTCAGCAATCTTCCCTGCTGGGTCCCAGCTGAGCCACAGAATCCCCAAAGCAGCTCCAGACAGCTCTGCTGAGGGATGACAGTTGGCCTTTGAGATGAAAGCGATTTACCTAGCGGCTTTTTTTTTTTTCTTGCCTTAGCCCTGCTGACTCTGAAAGAATCCAGGAGAAATGCCAGCTGGGGTGTGAAGCAGCACGTAGCTGGGGACAGGGGTTCCCTCTAAGAGGCACGCCCTGGGGTGGTGGGGAACCTCTCCCTCCCCTGGAGAAGGCGGGAACCCTGAGCAGAGGGAGAACGGACGGAGGCTCCCCCTAGATCCAGGCCAGCTGCCTGCCTCCCGCTCGCCTCCCCACCTCCTCTGACCCCCTTCAACCCATCAAGCCCCTGCCCCTGTAAGGGGGGAGCACTGTACAGTGCCAGACTAAAAATGCCCGGGTCAAATCCTGACTCTACCACCTAAGCCACTTGGGCAGTGACTTAACTTTTTCTAGGCCTTGGTTTTATCATCTGTCCAATGGGGGTAACATTTCCTGTCTCCGAGGACTGTTGTGAAGAATGATCCAAAGTTGATATTCTTGTTAATTGCCATCAAGTTGGCTCTGGCTCATTTACAACAGAAGGGAACATTCCTGGGTCCTGCACCATCTTCACAATCGTGGTGTACTCGAGTCCACCGTTGTGGCCACTGTGTATTTTGAGCGTCTTCCACGCTAGGGGCTCATCTTCCAATGCTATATCAGACAATACTCTGTTGTGATCCATAAGGTTTCCATCGGCTAGTTTTCTGAAGTAGACTGCCAGGCCTTTCTTCCTAGCCTGTCTTAGTCTGGAAGCTCTGCTGAAACCTGTCTACCAGGGGTGACCCTGTGAGCATGTGAAATACTTGTGGCGTAGCTCCCAGCATCATAGCAACATGCAAGCCGCCACAGGATGACAAACTGACAGACAGACACTGAAACGAGCTAGCAGATGAGATTTTATTGATTCCAGGGCTCCCCTTTTAACATCTCGGAAACCAACATGCATGAGCAATGGTGTGTCACAGTTTAATTGACAGCATTTTTTATTCTTGGCGGTACTTAAAACGCAAGCATCTCACAGCGCGCTGATCTCACCGTCTTAGATTTGTTGAACAACAGCGGGCCTGGCACAGAGTAAGCATTCAGAAATGTTTGCTGTTATTATTTTGAATTTTCAGAACTTGTTCTGTTGCCCCCTGGTTCAAATAATTAAAATAACAATAAGTGAAAACAGAACTCCCTGCTCTGGGGCGTCCTAAGAGTGTGTTTAGGGGAAGGGTCGGTGCAGATTCATGCTCCGATGAGGGGCAGGGGCTTCCACGGTGCCCTCAGCCTGGGCCATGCCGGGGCTGCCCTTGTCTGTCCTGCACCTGACTCCCCACCCCGATCAGATGCTGCGTGACTCGGGGCCACTCTCAGTACCTGACTGTTTCTCTCTTACCAATACTATTTTCCTACAATGTGACTTTTATTGGTTCCATAATGTATGCCATCACATACCTGGGTCATAATTCCTCAGCAAGTCCCTCTGGGTGGTGGTGAGGGTTGGTTCTGACTTTCCCATGTCATAACCAGCTCTGCGTGTATCGCTGATGAGGTCCTAAAGGGTGATTGCTGGAGTGAAATGATCAGATTTTTCAAAGCATATCTCGGGTCCTTATAATCAACTCACAGTTGAGGAAGTATTACCTCATTTTGGAGTCCCTGGGTGGTACAAATAGGTAACGTGCTTAGCTGCTAACTGAGAGGCTGGAAGTTCAAGCTCACCTAGAAGCACTCCGGAAGAAAGGCCTGGAGGCCCACTTCTGAAAAAGCAGCTGTTGAAAACCCAGCAGAGCACAGTGCTCCTCTGACACTCATGGGGTCGCCGTGAGCTGGAGTCAATCCCCTGGCACCTGGCATGTTTATTCTGGTTTACCCTCGTTTTACAGAAGAGGGAAATGATGTCCTGAATACCTTCCTCAACCTCAGGTCCTCCACCTGGAAAGTCATCCCAGGCCCCTCTGCCCTTGGCTGGAACTGCCCGTTTCCAGGGCTCGGAAAGGACTGTGGAATCTCGGTACAAACCCTAAAAGGCTCCGTGTGAGCCACTTCTTTGAGTTCCTGCACTGTTGTGCATCAAGAAGGTTGAGCCTTGGAGGCCTTTCCTCTGCTTCCGGCAAAGCCGAGTTTCCTGCTCACCTGGGTTTGTGTGCATTTATTCTGGCCCTGGGCATCAGCAGGCCGGGCGTCCGGGGTGCTCACATTTTCAGGGGTCACTCCTCTCCACTTCCGTCTGGAGCCTTCTCTCTCCCAGCCTAAGTGGCTGACCCACCATCACCAGGTGCTGTATTAATTACGTGCCACACAGGGCTGCTGTCAGAGAACGCAGAAAAGCAATTTTAGAAGAGAAGTCCCTTTTCCTCGCTTGAAGGCTTTCATTGTGGGAGAAAGGGACAATTAAGGATGATATCAGAGCTATTCTGGGGCATCGGGTGGGGGCTGGGGGTGGGTAGGAGCCTAGGCTCGGCGCCCTGAGCAGGCGCTGGCTTTTGGGTGCTGGGCCTGAGGTCATTTCTTCTCCTCAGCCCCACCCTCACCTCCCCATCCACCCCTTGCGTGCCCCCCACCCACAGCAGGGAAGAGGGTCTCGCTCCTGTGGGCTGCTCACGGCCCATGTGTGGGATGACCCCGGCTTGTCGGAGCACCATAATATGCAGGATAAAAGAAAAGGCCTACGAGGCAGCTTGCAGGATTCTTTGATTTATACCTGGAACCTGGGCCCTGAAGGAGGGGGTCCCTGCCCCAATTCACACCGGCTCTCCCTGGGCCTGCTCTTTCTCCCACCCCAAGTGCTCCTGTTCCAGAAGGCTTGGGGGAAGGGCAGCATCTTGGGTTGGGTTTCCTGGAAACAGACTCAGAGACGGAGGCTGGGGCGGGGGGCTCTTGGGAGATGGCTGCAGTGGGTTGAATGGTGGACCTCAAAAATGGTGGGCCCCCAAAAAGATACGTCCACACTCCAGCCCCCAGAACCTGTGGATGTGACTTTATTTTTTAAAAATCCAGTCTTTGCAGATGTAATTAAGCTAAGGATCTCGAGGTGAGATCTCCCTGGGTTACATGATGCATAATGCTGTCACGAGTGTCCTTAAAAGGGTGCGACCAGGGTGTGGGGGGTGGTTAGACACACAGCGGAGGAGGGCGTGTGAAGACGGGGGCAGAGGCTGGAGTGGTGCAGCCGTAAGCCAAGGAGCACCTGGGACCCCCAGAGCTGGGAGAGACAAGCCAGGGTTCTCCCTAGAGTCTCTGAGGGGAGCGGGGCCTTGCTGACACCTTGATTTTGGACACCTGGCCTCCAGAAGTGTGAAAGAAGAAACCGCTCTTGTTTTAAGCCACCTGATCTGCTAGGGCAGCCTGGGGGAGCCAACACAAAGTCCCTGCAGGGAAGTGAGGGGGCAGAAGTAGACAGGGAAAGCCAGCCTTGGGGACCCCGTGGGGAGCTCCGGGCTGGAGCAGCCCTTCAGAGGTGTCCCCAGAGCACAGGCCCTGTGTCCCCTGCACCAGCAGGTCAGTCCGTCAGTCACTGGGGTGGGCCTAGGAGCGGAGACGCTTCAATAGAGGCAGTCACCTACGGCCGGGGGCTGTTCTCAGTGAAGGTGTAGCCGGAGGACAGGCGTCTAGGTGGGGCCCCTCCTAGAGCAGTTGTCGTTACGGAGTCATCAAGTCAACGCACAGCCAGCACAAGAAAACAAAGCTTTGCCCGGTCCTGAGCCATCTTCACCATTGTCGGTCTGCTTGAGTCCATTTTTTGCCACCACTGTGTATTTTGAGTGCCTTTCAGCCTAAGGGAAACGCTGGTGGTGTAGTGGTTAAGAGCTACAGCTGCTAACCAAAAAGTTCGGCAGTTCCAATCCACCAGGCGGCCCTTGGAAACCCTATGGAGGCAGCTCTACACAGTCCCATAGGGTCTCTATGAGTCGGAATCGACTCGACAGCAACAGGTTTGCTTTTTGGGGGCTCAGCCTAAGGGGCTCATCTTCCAGTGCTATGTTGGACTCTATTCTGTTGTGATCACTGGCTAATTTTCAGAAGTAGATCTCCACGCCTTTGCTCCTGGGCTGCCCTAGTCTGGCAGCTCCACTGAAACCTGCCCACCGTGGGAGACCCTGTGGCAGAGTGGTATTTCAGATACCAGCAGGGTCTCCTATGGTGGGCAGGTTTCAGCAGAGCTGCCAAGCTAAGACAGACCAGGAGCAAAGGCGTGGAGATCTGCTTCTGAAAATTAGCCAGTGATCACAACAGAACAGAGTCCAGCATAGTACTGGAAGATGAGCCCCTTAGGTTGAGCCCCCCAAAAACCTACCAGTGGCATAGCGGAAACCCTGATGGTGTAGTGGTTAAGTGCTACAGCTGCTAACCAAAGGGTCAGCAGTTCGAATCCACCAGGCGCTCCTTGGAAACTCTATGGGGCAGATCTACTCTGTCCTACAGGGTCGCTGTGAGTCGGAATTGACTCAACGGCACTGGGTTTGGTGACATAGCTTCCAGCTTCACAGCAAAACGCCAGTCACCGCAGGATGACAAACTGGCAGACGGATGGTGGCTCCACTTCAGAGAGGCTGCAGAGTTGTCTGTATAAAAGTAGAAAACGTCTTTGTGGCAAAAGAACGAAAACAAAGCAAAAAGACACGTGTCAGAGGCAGAGAAAGCATTTGCACGTACGTGAGGAAAGCTTAATAGGCGTCTTAGGCAGAGGCTGCACTAGAAGCAAGAAGAAAGACACAAACAATAGAAAAATGGGTAAAATATTGAACAAGGAAAAAATAAAGAGAATGTGCTCAACTTAGCTGGCAATCAGGGACCTGAGAATAAAAACAACGGGGTACTATTTTTCGCCCATCAGAGAGCCAACCATTAAAATGAGTTACGGCATTTGCTGTCGGGGGAATTGATAATCTCTACACTGCAGACGGGGGTGTGAAAAGGTCTAGCTTTGGTGGAAGGCCAGCAGTGTCAAAATCGTAAATGTACGCACTCTTTAAGTGAGAAAATTCACTTGTTAGAGTCTGTAAGATTGAAGTGTGGAAGGAGCCCTGGTGGTACAATGGTTAAGTACTTGGCTGCTAACCAAAATTTGGAGGTTCAAACCCATCCGGTGGCTTCCCAGGAGAGAGACCTGGCGAACTGCCCCCTTAAAGATTACAGCCTAGGAAATCCTATGGGGCAGTTCTCCTCTGCCACATGGGGTCGCTATGAGTTGGAGTCGACAGCACCGAACAGCAACAAAATACGTCCTGGAATCCTAACATGCCTACATCTGTAGGTGCAATCACGATTGGAAATAAGATTTTCTTTTATGTTAATGAGGCCACACTAGCGTAGGGTGTGTCCTAAAACTGATCACTTCTGAGTTCTAAAAAGAGCTGATTAGACAGAGACTGGACACAGGAGAAGAGAGATGTCGTGTGAGGAATGTCTTGAAGCCAAGAAGCCATGGAATGCCCGGGGCTACCGGTGAAGAAGGAATCAGCACGGCCAAGACCCTGATTTGGACTTCCAGCCTCTGGACCATGAGACCACACATTTATCTTTAGAGCCACCCATGTGTCTTGGAAGAAGTACAGCCAGAATGCTCCTTAGAAGCAAGGATGGCGAGATTTCATCTCACATACTTTGGACATGTTGTCAGGAGGGACCAGTTCCTGGAGAAGGACATCATGCTTGGTAAAGTAGAGTGTTGGCAAAAAAGAGGAAGACCCTCAACAAGATGGACTGACACAGTGGCTGCAACAATGGGCTCAAGCATAATAATGATTGTGAGGATGGCGCACGACCCGGCAGTGTTTTGTTCTATTGTGCGTGGGGTCACTATGGGTCAGAACCCACTGGACTGCACCTAACAACACCACCACGTATGGTATGTGTGCTACAGCAACACTGGGTAACTAAGACAGTCCATCTTAGAAAAACACTTCGAAGGCGCACAGAGCGCCCTGTGCATCTTGTTAGAGCATCCTTGTTTATCAGGAGGAACCAAAACGACCTGAATGTCCTCCAGCTGTTTAGACAAATTAGGCTGCAATCAGGCATGAGTCGGAACGCCTCACCTTGCTCGACAAGACCCTGCTGACCGCTCCAGACATCACCTCTGTCCCTTCCGCCCGCCCACCGTGGTACAGCCATCGGCCTCCTTCTCAGGCCCCAGCATGAACTCAACAGACCGCTGAAATTCTCTGCATGGCACCAAGCACTGCCTGACACTTTTCCTGCTTATTTTATTTATCAGTCTGCCAGCCGCTCCTTGGAAACCCCATGGGGCAGTTCTACTGTGTCCTATAGGGTCACTATGAGTTGGAATCGACTTGACAGCAACAGGGCAACGGGTTTATTTATCAGGGGGTGGGGTGGGAGTTGCGTTTCACCTCTGCCAGGGACTCACCATGAGACCTTCCACAAGTCTCTTCTCATCTGCAGGCCTCAGTTTCCCCATCTGTGAAATGGGGTCGGACTCCCTGAGGCCTGTGGGCCACCCCAAGCTCTTCTGATCCTATCTGCACAGAGGCAGAGGTGACTTGTGACACTCCAGGATTTGGAGCCAGCCTTGGCTCTGCTTCTGGCCAGATGTTTGGCCCTGGGCAGCCCCTCCGTCTCCCGGGCTTGAGATTAGCCGCCCACAGCCTGGGGTGCCAGAGTCAAGGTACAGTGAGTGTCCCCTCCTGCTGTGAGCATCCGTGGCCTTTTCATTATTCGCAGACCATTCAAAGCTATGCCCCGTGCTCCTTGCTTGGCTGTGCTTCGTGCTCCTTGCCTGGGACAAATGTCAGGCAGAAGGATCATTCATCCTAGACAGAAATCAGCAAATGAAGGGCCTGGGGAGACAGTGGGCGGGACCCACCCGTGTCTTTCATGGACACAGGCCATTGGCACCTGCAGCAAGCAGAGGACTTCCTGACCCAGTTCACTGGCTGCTGGCCTGTCCTGGGGGCTGGGGAAGTGGCCTCTGTCAGCCCAGTGTCTCCACAGCCTCGTGGGAAGCTAGTCAGCGATGCCCGCAAGCCCTGCGGATAAACAGAGCAGGGGAAACGGAATTGCTAATCGCAGAAAGGGCTCCCTGTTGGATTGGGGAGATCTTAAAATGCACAGCCGGGCCGAGCCCCCCAGGGCCAAGAGGAAAATAATGTACACCGAGCCCCAGAAACGGAGCATGCAGGAGAGGGGGCTGCTGGGGGATGAGGGGCAAAGGGGGTGGGACACAGCTGGCTGGCAGGTACCCCGGGCCCAGGGACAGTCTCATGGAGTGCTCACATCACTGTGGCCTCAGAACCTGGAGACAGGTGGGGGCGGGGGCATGGCTCCCTCCATGGCTGAGGCCCCACTGCTGGGAACGAGAGGACATCCTTGGAGCACCTTCAGCTTACTCCCTGACCTGAACCCCAGGGGCTCTATTTGGTAAGTCTGAGGGGGTCAGAAGTACAGGCAGCCTGGAGGTCACACCAGTACCAATTGCCATTGAGTTGACCCTGACTCCTGGTGACCCCATGTGTGTTAGAGTAGAACTGTGCTTCACAGAATTTTTAGTGGGTGAATTTCCAGAAGGAGATTGCCAGGCCTTTCTTCTGAGGTGCCTCTGGGTAGACTCAAACCTCCAACCTTTGGTTAGCAACTGAGCACATTAGCCCTTTGCACCACCCAGGGGCTTCACCTGGCTTCAATTAACCCCCTTCAGGGCAAGAACTTGCACCCCATTTTCATGTGGGGAAACTGAGGCTCAGAGAAATGGCTTGGCTGGGATTTAGCCACGACGTCTTGCCTGGGTGCCCCCACACTCTCCCCCACCCTGTGCTCCCTGTAGCCCACAGCTCCAGGGCTGGCAGCACCTCCCCAGTTGTGCTCCGGAGACTCATTCATTCATTCATTCTATAAATCTGTTTTTTTATCGTTGTAAAAGTACATATAACACAGCATTTGCCAGCCCAACGTTTTTCAGGCGTACAATTCAGTGACAACAATTACACTAATCACATCGTGCAACCGACCATCACCCGTAATCATCGCCAGTTTTCCATCACCAGAAACAGGCCTTCACTGCTTCCTCAGCCACGACTCCTCCCATCCCCTCCCTCTCGCCCCTGGTGACATAACGAACTCATGTCTCTGTGCCTTCTTCGCCTGTTCCTGTTATTACACGTGAGATCACACAGTATTTGTCCTTTCGTGGTTGACGTCTTTCGCTCAGCATATCTGAGAGGTTCATCTGTGCGGTAGCGTGTATCAGGGCTTCGTTTCCCTTCACAGCTGAGCAGCAGTCCGTCGTGTGTACTTGCTGTATTTTGTTTATCCCCCCATCTGATGGACAGTAAGTCTGGGGTTTTTAAAACATTTCTATCAAGATATAACACGCACACAGAAAAGCTCACGCATCATGACGGCACAGCTCGGTGAAGTCTTCCAAAGTGAGAACATTTGTGTGCACCCCCAGGTCAAGGAGGTGAGGCTGGCTGGCACCCAGGGGCCCCTGCCATCCCTCCCGGGACCACCTCCTGCCCCCCTCCCCGTTTCCTTAAAGTTCATCCTGTCCTCACTTCTGATACCCCCTCTTTTGCCTGGAGTGGAACTTTCTAGAACTAGAGTGACATAGTGCTCAGTCTGTCTCTTCTTCCAAGCACACGACATCTGTAGGTCAATCCAGGCATCTGTGTGCACCTGAGAGGTTAGCAGGTCAAGCCAGGTGTCTGTGTGCACCCTAGGTTGGTAGGTCCGTCCAGGCATCTGTGTGTGCCCTAGGTTGGCAGGTCCGTCCAGGCATCTGTGTGTGCCCAAGAGGTTGGCAGGACCATCCAGGTGTCTGTGTGCACCTGCTGTACGGTAGACACAGCCTGTGGGCCTGCTCCACCGTTGATGGGCATGGGGAGGAGTTTCCGGTTTGGGACAGCCCAGTGTAGTGGTATGAGCATCTCTGTGTGTTTTGGTGGACACTCATTTTCATTTCTGTTGGATATATGTAGGTAGATACTTGAGGCACAGAACTGTTGAGATGTGGGTAGGCACATGTTCAGCTTCAGTAGATACTGTTAACCAGCTTTCCGAAGTGGTAGCACCAACACCCAGGCCCACAGAGTCTGTGAGAGTCCAGCTGGTATTGTCAGTTCTTCATTTTAGTCATTCCACTGGGTGTCTAGAGGTAGCCCATTTGCCTTTTTTCTTCCCTTATAGTTCTGGAGGTTAAGAATCCAAAATCATTGTCAGCAAGGCTGGTTCCTTCTAGAGACTCTAAGGGAGAGCCCATTCCTTGCTTTTTTGTTTCCAGTGGCAAGACTTGGTCTCAAGTACTTTGGACATGTTATCAGAAGGGACCAATCCCTGAAGAAGGACATCAGGCTTGATAAGGTAGAGGGTCAACAAAAAAGAGGAAGACCCTCAAAGAGATGGATTGACAAGGCGGCCGCAACAATGGGCCCTGTGATGGTTAAGGTTGTGTGTCAACTAGGCTGGGCCATGATTCTCAGTGGTTTGGCAGTTATGATATAGTTTGGCAGTCGTATAATGATGTGATCACCTCCATGATGAGAGCTGATATAATGTAATCACTTCCATGATGAGATCTGCTATGAGCAGCCAATCAATTGAAAGGGAGTTCCTCAGGGACATGGCTTGCATCCAATATACGTGAGCTTTCTGGCAAAGCCCATGGCTTTTGCTCACTCTGGAACCTGTAGCTGGCTCCTAGCCTGACTTCCAGTTCTTGGGACTTGAGTTAGCAGCTTACCTGCTGGTCTTGGGATTTGTCAGCCTCAGCTGCCTGTGAGCCAGCGGCCTGTCATCTTACCTGCTGATCTTGGGTTCACCAGCCCCTGCAGCTACATGAGTCAGGAGAAGCCTCCAGGCTGACCCATGGACTTGGGACTTTCTAGCCTCTACAACTATGTGATCCATTTCTCGATATAAATCTCTCTCTCTCTCTCTCTCTCTCTCTCTCTCAGTGAGGTGATTTAGAGCTCAGCTGTTAACCAAAGAGGTCGGCAGTTCAAATCCACCAGCTGCTTCTTGGAAACTCCCCTACGGGGCGGCTCTACTCTGTCCTATAGGATCGTCATGAGTCAATTGACTTGACGGCAATGGGATTGGTTTGTGTGTATATATATATATATATACACACATATATATATTTGTTGTTGTTAGGTGCCATCCAGTCAGTTCTGACTCATAATGACCTTAGGTACAACAGAAAAAAAAAACACTGTCTAGTCCCATACCATCTCACAATTGTTACTATGCTTGAGCCCATTGTTGCAGCCACTGTGTCATCTCATTGAGGGTCTTCCTCTCTTTTGCTGACCCTCTACTTTATCAAGCACGATGTCCTTCTCCAGGGACTGGTCCCTCATGATAACATGGCCAAATTATGTGAGAGGAAAGTCTCACCATTCTTGCTTCTAAGGAGCATTCTGGCTGTACTTCCTCCAAGACAGACTTGTTCGTTCTTCTCACAATCCATGGTATAATCAATATTTCTCACCAATACCATAATTCAAAGGCGTTCATTTTTCAGTCTTCCTTATTCATTGTCCAGCTTTCGAATGGTCATGAGGTGATTGAAAACATCACGACTTGGGTCATGTGCACCTTAGTCATTAAAGTGACATCTTTGCATCTTTTGCTGCGGATTTGCTCAATGCAATGCGTCTTTTGATTTCTTGACTGCTGCTTCCATATGCTTATATATGCTCCACTGATTTTCTTCTCTGGAGAACCCAGCCTAAGACAGGCTCAAACACAGCAAAGATTGTGAGGATGGCGCAGCACCGGGCAATGTTTCTTTCTGGTGTACACAGGGTCACTATGAGTCAGAACTGACTGGACGGCACCTAACGACAACAGTGGCTGCCTGGACTACTTGCCTTGTGACCCAATTCTCCATCTTCAAAGCATGTCACTCCACTCTCTGCTTCATCATCACAAAGCCTTCTCCCCTAACTCCAAGCCTCCTGTGTCCTTCAAACCAAGGACTGTTGTGATGACATCAGGCCCACCCCAATATGGCCACGCTTTAACTCCTGAACATCTTGAGGACATGGGTGGGTGCCCTTCTGCCCAGCTCTACCTGAAAGGCTGTCCTGTAAACAGCAGCACGGGGGGCCCCTTTATCGGAGGCCCTGGGGCTTTCTTTCCTGCCCTTAGATGACTGGCACAAAGCAACGAGAAGAAGGAACTGGGTGGAAACAGGACATGCGAAAGCATCACTTAGCCCAGCAGGTAGTGAGCACAAGAGACTTGTCTCCCCCAGAGGTGGGCCAGGCTCAAAATACAAAGAGATTCATGGAAGGTTGAGAAAATCCCCGGAAATGGGTTTATAATATATTTGTAAAGCAAAACGGGGTTGTTTAGACTCTGTCCTTAAGAGGGACTCCGTGGTGGGCTTTGCTCCAATTGCGGGAGGCCTTGGGGTCAGTCTTATCTCCACGACATCCCAGTCTCCAGTCTCTGGGGGCGTGGAACTAAACCAGCTCTCGTTCAACATTTGGGACTTTTTCCCTTCTGCGCAAAGGCACCACCTTTTCAAATAAAACCACACACGGTGTAGCAACATAAGCTGCTTAAAGCAGTATTTTATAAGTGAAACTTCGTTTTAGGATTTTAAATTGATAATGTGTTCTGAGAATAATATCACTCCGTGAGATCGTGGAGGCTCTTTGAGGGGCACGGAAGTGTCAGTCCCTGCTGTACACCAGCCTCGGCACCTGGTTTCTTCCTCTGTTTAGCTTGGGATGCAGGAAACTCCCTAGATTTGGATTCCCGTGAGTGAGTCGTGTAAAATGATAACCATTTTAAAACTGCTCTCCTGGCCGTCTCTCGACTCTCAATTAAACTGCTACAGGAACTTAAAAGAGAAGCTGTAGGAAGGGTTCGTTTCAGGCTTAAACCACTAGCCTACCTGGTATCTGCATACCTTCTCCCAGACAAATGTGGAAGCATGTACAAGTTTCCCAGACCCACAGCAGCCACTGTGAGTAGCCCTTCCTGAGGTCCTTATGATGAAGCTGTTTCCCACTTGCTCTTGCCCGCCCTTGACCGACTGTCGGGATGCATGGAGCCCCATCCTTGGCTCTTCCTCTTGCCCCACACCCATCCATCCCCGACCAGCAGCAGCTGGGGCTTGCAGAAACAGGTCACGCTGCAGGACAGACAGCCTGTGGAAGCAGGACCACCTGTGGGACTAGGACCACCCTCCCCAACACACACACAGACACACACACACACGAGAGCTGCCCCTGCCCCTTCCATCAATGTTAAAGGCTGGTATTCGGTGATCTGGGTCTTGACCTTGGGCTCAGAGACCCAGGCTTTACTTCCAGAAATTCCTAGTCCTTTCCCAGGTCTTCGGCTTGCCCAGGAAAGCCACGGAGACCCCCGGCACAGCCAGCAAGAGAGAGCTCAGCCTTTGAGGCAGGGCAGGAGCTGGGAGCCTCTGGGGCCAGGGGACTCTGTGGCCCCTGGGGACAGCTGTGCATGCCTGTCTGAGGTTTGTTGTTTGCTGTTAAAAAATTAGATGTCATCAATTCCAACTCATAGGAACTCTGTGTGACAGAGTAGAACTTCCCTATACGGTTTTCTTGGCTATTATCTTCACAGAACTAGATGGCCAGGTCTTTTCTCCCTCGCAGCCACTGGGTGGGTTTGAACCACCAACCTTTCAGTTAGCCGCCGAGTGCTTAACTGTTGCACCACAGAGCACCTTGGCTGGGATTTGTTGCTGTTAGGTGCAATCAAGTCAGTTCCGACTCATAGCGACCCTATGTACAACACTGCCCCGTCCTGCGCCATCCTCACAATTGTTGTTATGCTTGAGCCCATTGTTGCAGCCACTATGTCAATCTATCTCATCCAGGGTTGTCTTAGGCTGGGTTCTCCAGAGAAGCAAAACCAGTAAAGTGTATAAATATATAGAGAGAGATTTATATCAAGGAAATGGCTCATGCAATTTTAGAGGCTGGAACGTCCCAAATCTGTGGATCAAGATAGAGGCTTCTCCTAATTCACACAGCTACAAGGGCTGGCGAACCCACAATGGCAGGTCGGAGAGCAGGGCTCTTGCTCAGAGGCTGTGAAGATCAATGGATCCCAAGGTCGACAGATAAGCTGCTACCTCAAGTCCCATGAACTGGAGGTCAGACAAACAGGAGGCAGCTGCAAGATCCGGAGCAGGCAAAAGCCAGAACGTCTGCTTATATTCGGATGCAGGCCACATGCCCGAGGAAACTCTCTTCAACTGATTGGCTACTTACAGGAGATCCCATTGTGGGGGTGATCACGTATAAACACTGAGAATCATGCCCCAGCCAAGTTGACACACAATCTTAACCATCACAAGGGTCTTCCTCTCTTTCATTGACCCTCCACTTTACCAAGCATGATGTCCCTCTCCAGGGACTGGTCCCTCCTGATATCATGCCCAAAGTAATCGAGATGAAGTCTCTCCATCCTCCATTCCAAGGAGCACTCTGGCTGTACTTCTTCCAAGACTGACTTGTTTGTTCTTCTGGCAGTCCATGAAATATTCAATATTCTTCACCAATGCCGTAATTCAAAGGCATCAGTTCTTCTTCAGTCTTCCCTATTCATTGTCCAGCTTTCACGCACACATGAGGTGATTGTCTGGGGTTTATCTGGCCATAAACCAGAAGCCCCGTGGTGGGTAGGAATGGTCGAGGGGCTTCCCTGAGTGGGGTAGGGGGAGAAAACCATACAGTCTGACAGCTGGACACTTTGGCCCATTTTGCAGCGGAGGGTGTGGAGGCTCAGGGAGGGGGCCCTTGGCTGGCTGTCACAGAGGACCCCAGGGAACGAGAGATGGAGCAGGAGCCATGGTCTGAGGCTGGGCAGCAGCAGAGATGCTGGAAAGGAAGAGGGTTTGGCAAGCACGGCACGATAAGGCTGGCAGCTGCTGTTACCTGGGTCTTCTTAAACTGGAAGTGACAAGCCACAGAGTAAGGGAGCAGATGGCAATTTACCTGGCTGCTCCCGACAGGAATTCGAGCCAGGAACTCTGGCTTACAGTGCCCAAGTCTTGCACCTCACCGGAGGAACTGAGGCCAGGCTACTCTGCCAGGCCCCTGGGCCAAGTGGACTGGGACCAAACACTGACGAACCAGTGTCATCAGGGCCCCTGGGCAGGAGGGTCTGTCCACTTGGACAGGCCTCGGGGGCAGAGGCTGGACTTGCCCTGAAGCCCAGACTGACCATGGATCTCATCCCTGCGCCCAGCTGGCCCCCATGGCCAGGAAGCACTCATCTTTTAGCAATGCAAATCAGATCCCGGCTCTCCATCCCCTCCCAGGAAAGTCAAGCTCTGCTGTGTCCTGTGGGATGCGGCTTCTGTCATTACCATCCTACCCACCTGGCCAAACCAAACCACTTGTTCTTCCTTAGTACTACAGGCACCTGGGTCAGTCACTGACCTGGGCATTGGGGGATGAGTAGGAGTTTGCCAGATGAAGAAGGGGGCAGGTTCTTTCCAGGCAGGGTGAAGAGCAGAAACATCCATTCGGAGGGTGTGTTTCTCTTCTCCCTCTGGTTTGTGAGACAACGTGAGGCTTTAATTCGTGACACACCCCAGTGCCCAGCACAGGTCCGGCATACAGCAGGCCCTCAAGTCGTGACTGTCAGGGGGTGGAATGAATGGATGAATGACGTGCTCGAACGCCGGAAGTCACATAGGGGAAGGGAGCTGCTGCGACCTGGACGTCGGTGCAAATCCCACCTCCAGCTTTGGCTGTGTGATGTCATCCAAGTCATACCCTTCTTGGAGCCTTGGGTTCTTCATCAGTAAAATGGAACAACCAGCCCTGCCTGCCTGTCTGCCTGCCACCCTGGGCTGCTGGGAGGGTCAGATGAGACACTTGATGAGAAAGAGCTTGGCGAACTGCAGAGTGCTGTGCCCTGGTGTGGGGTGCACCACTCAGGGGGCTGAGCTTTGATTATGAGGCGCCAGGTGCAAAGAGGCCTTGGGGGTCTTTTCCCTGCAGAGTGGCTCCCCCACCCCAGCCTGCTCTGTGTCACGGGCCTCCATTCTCACAGGACTTTTCAGGATCCATTAGGATCAACCTGGAGCGTGTGCACAAGGCCAGCTGGGAGTGGCTGAGCTTCCTGAGACTCTTGCAGACACAGCTGATGGAGTTTCTGGCCAGGTTTTTATGCAAAGACGCTCCTAGAACTTTCCTTATCCCTTCTCTTGCCCCCGAGATCACTGAGACAAGGGCCCCACAAACCTCAGCCTTGTGGTGCTGGGGAAGGTGGAGCGAGGCAGCCAGCTGGGAACCGAGGGCTCAGTTTTCTCAAGCATTCATGCAAGGGGTGCATTTGCTCCCCAAGGAGCTTGTGAAAGAAATGTGAGAAGTTCTTTTTCTAAATCAATCTCATCTGGCTCCGAAGCCCACCCTCCCTACACCTGGTGTTTGGTGTGTTTTCCCTCCTGGTGTCCGGCAGCCCACAGAGTCCCCCAGTCGCTCCTACCTGCCCCGGGCTGTGGGGAAAGGCCAGATGGCCCATGTCAGCAGAGCCCCTCCCAGTATCCTCTGCGCTACCCCAGCCTGGGCCACTGCGGTTATGCCTGTCTCCACAGGACCATCAGGGTGGAATGGGGGGATTTGAACTCAGCCAGGCCCTGCTCACCCACTGCAGCCTTTGTTTGAGCTTCTAGAAGGCAAGGACACGGCCCTGCTCACCTCATCGACCCACCTTCCTTCCGGCCCTAGCTCTAGGGGAGCGTGGGCATGAAGGTATGGGGTCCTGGCTTCCATAGCAACAGCAACAGACCAGAAATCTCTGGCTCCAGCTCGGTCTGGGCCCAGCACTGGGCCATCCTTACCAAACCCTCCTGCTCACTGCTCTGGGAGCGGGGAGGGGATGCTTTCAGCCCATGGTAGCCTCTTGCAGGCTGCTTCTTACCCCTGTGAGGGACAGGAGGAATGAATAGTTCACCAGCTCCTTGAAGAGAAGTCCCTGGGGCCCAGGGCGGCCATGGACTCCTAGGACAGTGCTCTCCAGGACGGTGGTCCAGGCAAGAACTGCGGGAAACTGACCCAGTCCTGGCCCAGCCCTGAGTCTCGCATCCCTGGCCCTAGGCCCTGGGGATGGGAGGGCCTGGCAGCAGGGCTCCGTGGATTCAGCATGTTCAGGCCCTGCTGCTGGGGCCTGTCCAGTCTGCCTGGAGCACCGGGAGCACAGGTACAGGCTGGTGTGTTCTCCAGAAGGGTGCCTTTAATCCTTGTTATGGGTTGAATGGTGTCCCCCCAAAAGATATACTGAAGTCATAACCCCTGTACCTGTGAAAAGGTCCCTGGGTGGTGGAGTGGTTTGTGCTTTACTATTCTAAACGGCAGTTTGAACCCACACAGTGGTGCCGTTGAAGAAAGTCCTGGCAATCGGCTTCTATAAAAATGACAGCCAAAAAACCCTATGGGACAGTTCTACTCTGTAGCACATGGGGTTGCCATAAGTCAGAATCTATCCCATAGTCACAGGTTTGTTTTTTGTTTGTTTGGTGCCTGTGAATGTGGCCTTGTTTGGGCAAATAGGGTTTTTCTTTGCAGATGTTATCATTTAGGTTAAGGGGTCACACCTAAGTAGGGTGGGTCCTAATCCCTTCTGAAAAAGTGGTGACATAACAGAGGAGGACAGACACAGAGACACAAAGAAAAGAACACTCACATGCAGAGAGAACGGCAGGCCAAGGAGCGCCAGGGAACAGCTGGGGCTACCAGAAGCTGGAAGAGCCCAGGGTAGGTCTTCCCCTAGAGTCTCCAGAAAGTGGCCCTACCGACACCCTGAATCTGGAATTCCAGCCCCCAGAACTCTGAGAAAATAAATTTCTGTTGTTGAAAGCCGCCCACATTGTGGCGTTTAGTTACTGCAGCAGCAGGGCAAGGAGCCCGCCCTCGCTGCAGTTAAAAGCTATAACAGAGCTGGCAGGGGGTGGGACCACATATAACTCACCCCGACACACCAGGCAACCAGTTACCCTCAAGTCAACCCCAACCCATGGCGACCCCGTGTGTGTCAGAGTAGAACTGGGGTCCATAGGGTTTTCAATGGCTGCTTTTCTCAGTACTCTGTTTTTACGCAAACAACACGCACAATATACGTCTTTACATCCCTGAGCCATATTTCCGTGAGAGCACTAAAGCAACATGTTTTACATGCCGCTGACTTCAATTTCATTTTTTTTTTTCCCGTCCAACAATTGTAATCCCCCACATGTCTGTCAGTTTGTCGCACTGTAGGGGCTTTCATGTTGCTGTGATGCTGTATTCAGATACCAGCAGGGTCACCCATGGCAGACAGGTTTCAGATGAGCTTCCAGACTAAGATAGACTAGAAAGGAGGACCTGGCAGTCTACTTCTGAAAAGATTTAGCCAGTGAAAGCCTTATGAATAGCAGCAGAACATTGTCTGATATAGTGCTGGAAGATGAGCCCCCCGGGTTGGAAGGCACTCGAGAGACGACCGGGGAAGAGCTGCCTCCTCAAAGTAGAGTCGACCTTAATGACGTGGATGGAGTCAAGCTTTCAGGACCTTTGTTTGCTGATGTGACATGGCTCAAAATGAGAAGAAACAGCTACAAACATCCATTAATAATCAGAATGTGGAATGCACAAAGCATGAATCTTGGAAAGCTGGAAGTAGTCAAAAATGAAATGGAACACATAAACATTGATAGCCTAGGCATTAGTGAGCTGAAATGGGCTGGTACTGGCCGTTTTGAATCAGACAATCATATAGTCCACTATGCCAGGAATGACAGCTTGAAGAGGAATAGCATTGCAGGCATCCTCAAAAAGAACGTTTCAAGATCTCTCCTGAAGTACAACGCTGTCAGTGACAGGGTAGTATCCATATGCCTACAAGGAAGACCAGTTAATATGGCTATTATTCAAATTCATGCACTAACCGCTAAGGCCAAAGATGAAGAAATTGAAGATTTTTACCCACTTCTGCCATCTGAAATTGATCAAACATGCAATCAGAATGTATTGATAATTACTGGAGATTGGAATGCAAAAGTTGGAAACAAAGAAGAAGGATCGGTAGTTGGAAAATATGGCCTTGGTGATAGAAACAATATCGGAGATTGAATGATAGAATTTTGCAAGACCAAAGACTTCTTCACTGCAAATACCTTTTTTCACCAACATAAAAAGTGACTATACATGTGGACTTCTCCAGATGTAATAACACAGGAATCAAATCAACTACATCCCTGGGAAGAGACGATGGAAAAGTTCAACATCATCAGTCAGAACAAGGCTGGGGGCCAACTGTGGAACAGACCATCAATTACTCATGTGCAAGTTCAAGTTGAAACTGAAGAAAATTAGAACAAGTCCATGAGAGCCAAAGTATGACCTTGAGTATGTCCCACCTGAATTTAGAGACCATCTCAAGAATAGATTTGATGCGTTGAACATTAATGACTGAAGGCCAAATGAGTTGTGGAATGACGTCAAGGACATCACACATGAAGAAAGCAAGAGGTCATTAGAAAGACAGGAGAGAAAGAAAAGAACAAAATGGATGTCAGAAGAGACTCTGAAACTTGCTCTTGAACGTCAAGTAGCTAAAGTGAAAGGAAGAAATGATGAAGTAGAAGAGCTGAACAGAAGATTTCAAAGGGTAGCTCAAGAAGACGAAGTATTATAATGACACGTGCCAAGACCTGGAGATAGAAAACCAAAAGGGAAGAACATGCTCTGCATTTCTCAAGCTGAAAGAACTAAAGAAAAAATTCAAGCCTCGAGTTGCAATACTGAAGAGTTCTATGGGGAAAGTATTAAACGACTCAGGAAGCATCAAAAGAAGATGGAGGGAATACACAGAGTCACTATACCAAAAAAAACTGGTTGACGTTTAACCATTTCAGGAGGTACCATATGAGCAGGAACCAATGGTACTGAAGGAAGAAGTCCAAGCTGCAATGAAGGCTTTGGAGAAAAACAAGGCTCCAGGAATGGACGGAATACCAACTGAGATGTTTCAACAAATGGATGCAACACTGGAAGTGCTCACTCATCTATGCCAAGAAATTTGGCCACCCGACTGGCAGAGATCTATATTTATGCCTGTTCCCAAGAAAGGTGATCCCACTGAATGAGAAATTATCAAACAATATCATTAATATCAGGAAACCCTGCTGGTGTAGAGGTTAAGTGCTACGGCTGCTAACCAAAGGGTAAGCAGTTCTAATCCACCAGGCGCTCCTTGGAAACTCTATGGGGCAGTTCTACTCTGTCCTATAGGGTTGCTATGAGTCGGAATCGACTCGACGGCACTGGGTTTGGTTTGGGTTGGTTTATCATTAATATCACGCGCAAGCAAAATTTTGCTGAAGATCACTCAAAAGTGGCTGCAGCAGTATATCGACAGGGAACTGCCAGAAATTCAGGCCGGATTCAGAAGAGGACACAGAACCAGGGATGTTATTGCTGATGTCAGGTGGATCCTGGCTGAAAGCAGAGAATACCAGAAGGATGTTTACCTGTGTTTTATTGACTATGCAAAGGCATTCGACTGTGTGGATCATAACAAACTATGGATAATATTGCAAAGAATGGGAATTCCAGAACACTTAATTGTGCTCATGAAGAACCTGTACATAGATCAAGAGACAGTCGTTCAAACAGAACGAGGGGATACGGCATGGTTTAAAGTAAGGAAAGGTGTGTGTCAGGATTGTATTCTTTCACCATACCTATTCAATCTGTATGCTGAGCAAATAATCCAAGAAGCTGGACTACATGAAGAACAGGGCATCAGGATTAGAGGAAGACTCATTAACAACCTGCGTTATGCAGATGACACAACCTTGCTTGCTGAAAGTGAAGAGGACTTGAGACATTTACTGATAAAGATCAAAGACCACAGCCTTCACTATGGATTACACCTCAACATAAAGAAAACAAAAATTCCCTCAACTGGACCAATTTTTTGGACCCATAAGCAATATCATGATAAACGGGGAAAAGGTCGAAGTTATCAAGGATTTCACTTTACTTGGATCCACAATCATCACCCATGGAAGCAGCAGTCAAGAAATCAAGAGATACATTGCATTGGGCAAATCTGCTGTGAAAGACCTCTTTAAAGTGTTGAAGAGCAAAGATGTCACCTAGGAGACTAAGGTGCACCTGACCCAAGGCATGGTATTTTCAATTGCATCTTAATGCATGCAAAAGAGGGACAATGAATAAGAAAGATAGAAGAAAAATTGACACCTTTGAATTGTGTTGGAGAAGAATGTTAAATGTACCGTGGACTGACAAAAGAACAATCAAATCTGTCTTGGAAGAAGTACAACCAGGATGCTCCTCAGAAGCAAAGATGGCGAGATTGTGTCTCATATACTTTGGACATGTTAACAGGAGGGATCAGTTCCTGGAGAAGGACATCATGCTTGGTAAAGCACAGGGTCAGCGAAAAAAGGAAGACCCTCAACGAGATGGACTGACCCAGTGGCTGCAACAATGGGCTCGAGCATAACAACGATTGTGAGGATGGTACAGGACCAGGCAGTGTTTCATCCTGTTGTACATAGGTTTGCTATGAGTCAGAACAAACTGGACTGCACCTAACAACAACAACAGTTTTAACGTTACTTCTTCTCCTTGGTGCCTGCTGTCATGGCGGTTTGGTGCCCAGTGGCACACCCTCACCAGCCTACCCTTAAGTTTCAAGTTTCAAGAGTAGCCCCTCCACCAGGCAGCCCCTTCCCTGCTAGGCAAATCACTTTGTCCATTGCAGGAAGAAATCAGTTTTTCTGCCCTGGAATCAGCCCTTGCCAGGGCTTTGGGCCCCAGCACAGGAGATGCATGGGCCAGCATACCCCACTCAGAGCGGCCTGGGCCCACCCACCTCATTTGGCCCACACCAGCGTCCACCCAGCTGTCAGACAGGCCGGCCACTGTGCTCTGGCCTTTCGAATCTCCCACCTGCACTGACGCCACGGGGAAGCCGTGAGACCCTCGGCTGCAGAGGGGTCTGACTGGCCACCCCAGGCCCCATGGGGCTGGGGAAGTGCTTGCCCACATCCTCACCATCCACTGCCTGGCTACATGTGAGCAGGACCCTTGCATGTGTGGACAACAGCCCCGCCTGCTGTGCTGGGGCTGTGGCCGCCTGTGTGCAGCCCTCCGCCCAACCCTCCGCCTGTCTCCAGGCAACGTACCTGAGCGAAGATGGGCTACAGTGAAATCCGCCTTTCTCAGGCCCGCCAACTGCCCCAGAGCAAACGCACAGTTCTATTTTCTGATTTGGGGGTGGTTCACAAACTCGATCCATGGCTTCTTGACCATGGCTTGTACCTTCATTATATAAATACGATCAAAAAGTAACATTTTCAGACTATTGAATAAGGGTGACCGAGGCCCAAATTCACTTCTGGGCACACTATGACAAAACATTTTACATAATTTTGTCACTTTGTGTGTCACGTGTGTGTACTTTATGTACGTGTGTATACTATTTGCAAGAAAAATACAGTAGATCACCAGGCCTTTCTTTCAAGGTGTCTCTGGGTGGGCTTGAACTGCCAACCTCTTAGTTAGCAGCAGACTGCATTAACTGCCTGCACCACCCAGGGACCCTCTCCCAGCACCACCAACAGGAGTAATCGTTCTAATAACCTTCGGTGCATCTGACTTTTATCACACAGCATCCGCTTCTAAGATTACTGGGATTTTCTGCACATCGGCTGAAGGTTTCTTTGAGGGATTGGACAGTTAAACTGCAGAGCACGATTTCTGCACGCCTGGCATGTTCTGGTCTCCGAGCCACTGGGCGTGTCTTCAGGGCCGCTCCCTGAGGAGTCCCACATCGGGGCGCTGGTGACAGGCTAAATGGCAGAGGGCCAGGTAGGCGCAGCTGCACACTCCAAGGACCTGGTATGTGATAGTGTCCTCCCTGATACAGATGGGGGAGAGGCAGCCCCAGAGCTGACTCCAAGACACTGAGATCATTTCGCTGGGAGACGAGGACCCTACATAGTGGGGAATTCTCCAGGGAGGCGGGGTGGAAGCAGTCCTTCTCCCAGTCCCTGGCAGACAGACCAAAGGCGGCCTTTGTGGAAGGGGATTCATGGGGTCACCATGAGTTTGAGTTGATTCAATGGCAAAGGGCTTGGTTATGGCTGTTAAGCGTGAGGTTGAAGCTCCAGACTCAGCACTCGGAAGTCCCCGTTTCCTTCCAACGCTCCCGGCCTTCTGCCCGCTCATGCTCAAAGCCAGCACAAGAAGCCCCTGGTCCTCCCGGAGCAGCCTGTACCTGGATGCCCCTCCCCGCCCACAAGGCCCTCTCCACCTGGGACGCACATACCCACCCTGCCTTCAGGACCGGGCAAATCCGACCCCCAGGTCCAGCCTCAATCCTAAATAATGTCTTCCCTGACTCTTCCTCATCCAAGAGCTGCCTCCTGTTGGGTGCTGGGGTCCCCTAGAAGCCAGGACCAACATGGCCCCTGCCCTCCTGGAGCCCACAGAATGGTAGGGGAGGGTGACAGTCATCATGGAACACCCCCTCCACCTCACACACACACACAAAGCAACCATTGGGGCTGGGAAGGAAAGGGGCACAGTGCTGCCACCTGTAATGGTGGCTCTGCCAAGTGGGTGAGATCAGAGAAGTCTTCCTGGAGGAGGTGATGTTTGAGCCAAGATCTGAAGGTTGAGCAGGAATCAACTGTTCAGAAGGGAGGAAACCTACTTATCCTACCCATCTTTCAAAGTCCAGCCCAACCCTCACCTCTTCCAGGAAGCCCCCTTTGCCCTCTCCCAGTCTGGGCTCCCACGGTCCTTGCAAGGAGATCACACTGCCCTGTCCTTATCTGTACCTGAGCCCACCAGACGGGGAGCTCCCCAGGATAGGGCCCAGCACTAACGCCTCTGTGTCTAGCATCACCCAGCCTGGCACTGGGATCACAGACCAGCTGAGGGTGGCAGGCAGTGTGGGCTGAGGCCAGAGGGAGGCATGGCCAAGGGCCCACGGGTCCCACCACCAGCAGCTGTGTTAGATGAGATGCTCATGTGACTTCTCGGGGCCCAGGTTGTCCTGCTCAGGAGAATTTCAGGCCAGTGATCAAACTGTCCCGACACTGCCCTGAGTCTGGGCTGCGCACCTTGGCAGGCACGAGCCTGGGGCAGGACCAGGTGACCCTGTGGAGGCCTCAGGAGAAGCTGGAATGAGCTTCTGGAAGGTGGGAGCTTGCAAATGGCATGTGTGGGGAGGAGCCGGGGGAACAGGAACAGCTAGGTCGCAGCAGTCTGTTCCAGAAGAGGGCTTTTTCCACGTCGACTTTGTCCTTAGCTTGTACTCAAAACTCCACCGTGTCTGTCAGTTGGACAGGCAGAGGCTGCCTGCTGCCAACGTGAAATGGCATTTTGCTGGAGGCGTTCTGACTCCCTGCCTGTCCCTGCCTTAACTCAGAGCAAAGGTGTGTGAGTCATGACTCATCGCAGTGACGAGGGACAAGCTGCTGGGAAGGAGATGCTTCATGGAGTCTGAGCCAGGGACCAGAGGGAGCAAGCGTGAGGGGGAATTTGGGCCCCTGTTGCCAGAAAATAGAACAACAGCCACAGAAAAAAGACCAAACCAACACCACCATACAGAGCCCAGGAGTGTCCATGGCACAGGCCAGCCAGCTGGGTGATCCTGGCCAATGGCTTCGTCCCTTTGACCTCAGTTTCCTCATCTGTAAAATGGGATGGGGGATAATACTAATATCTATCTCACAGGATTATTGTGGTAACAAATAAGTCAGATATTGTATATACAGCGCCTACCAAGGTGTTTAGGAGTCCCTGGGAGGTACACATGCTTAAATGCTTGTCTTAGTCGTCTAGTGCCTCTATAATAGAATATCACACGGAGGTGGCTTTAATGAACAGACATCTATTTTCTCACAGTTTGAGGCTAGAAGTCCGAATTCAAGGTGCCAGCTCCAGGGGAAGGCTTTCTCTCTCTGTTGGCTCTGGGGGAGGGTCCTTGTCTCTTCAGCTTCTGTTCCTTGGCTCCTTGGCCATCTTCATGGGGCACGGTATCTGTCTTCCCCTATGTCTGCGCTTTTATATGTCAAAAGAGATTGACGTAAGACATGCCCTCCACTAATACTGCCTCATTAACAAAGAAAACCAATTCCCAAATGGCATTACAGCCACTGGTATAGGGGTTGGGATTTACAACACATATTTTGGGGGGACACAATTTAATCCATAACAGTGCTCAACTACTAACCCAGAGTTTGGTGGTTTGAACCCACCCAGAGGTGTCTAGGAAAAAAGGCCTGGAGATCTGCTTCCGAACCCACCAGCCACTCCTCAGGAGAAAGATGTGGCAGTCTCCCCCATAAAGACTGCAGCCTTGGCTATCCTGTGGGGAAGTTCTACCCTGTCCTGTCGGGTCACTATGAGTTGGAATCGACCCCACAGCAACGGGTAAGGGTAGTACGTGCGAATGTAATCCCATTTGGGAATAGGGTTTTCTTTATTACGTTAATGAGGTGGTATCAGTGGAGGATGTGTTTCAAGCCAATCGCCTTTGAGATATAAACAGAGCGGATGAAGCACAGAGAAGCCAGCAGAGGTGGGTGAAGACACATGCCACATGAAGGTCACCAAGGGACCCAGGAGCAGATGAAGAGACAAGGACCGTCCCCCAGAGCCATCAGAGAGAGAGCCTTCCTCTAGAGCCAGCACCCCGAATTTGGACATCTAGCCTCGTAAAGTGTAAGAAAATAAATGTCTGTTTGTTAAAGCCACCCCCTTGTGGTATTCTGTTACAGCAGCACTAGGTGACTAAGACGCTCGGAGTCGCACTTTGCTCTAAGGTGCTAGGAGCTGCCTGAGGACAGGGCCCTTTTCCCAGCTTAAGGCCAGGCGCAACAGCAGTGCTCAGCTTGAGTACGGATGAATGGATGAAGGAATGAATGAAGTGACTGCAGCCACCTTCCTTCCCTGCCACTGAGCGCCCAGGAAGCCCTGGCCTGCGCTAGTGTCACCTGGCATTCTGACTCACAGGTTCCGGGACATGGAAGGCACCCAAGTCATGTGGGTGAGCAAGCCTTCCTGAAGAAACGAGGGTCCTGCTGCCCTTCATCCTCTGCTCCCGTGGGCATGGCCTTCGCCTCCTGAGCTGCCGGCTGGGGAGGGCCAGCCCCTCTCTGGGGTCAGACAGGCCTGGGGCCATTTCTGCTGGTGCCACGTCTGGGCAGTGCGATCAGTGAACGACTCAATCTTGGGGAGCCGCAATATCTCCGTTGTAAAATGGAGCGAAGGTTCCTTCCTCAGAGGGCTGGGGGTGGGGGTGGTGAAGGGGCAGGTGCAGTTTCATGGACGGGAATGTTCTGTAAACATGAAGGCCAGGACCCAGGCCGGGCAGTGCTGGACTGTTAAACCCTACAGCGTGGTGGACACTGTTCTAAGGCCTTCTGTGTATTACCCCATCATTTCTCACAACCCAGCAAGCTAAGTCCTGCTGTGATTTCACTTTACAGATGAGTAGACTGAGGCTCAGAGAGGCAGAGCCAAGGTCACACAGCTGTTGAGGGGGGCAGCCTGTGCTAGAGTGGGGTCCGGTTGTTACGGGGTGCCACTGAGTCAATTCCGACTCACAGTGACCCAATGTGACAGAGTAGAACTGCCCTATAGGGTTTTCTAGGCTGTTATCTTTATGGGAGCAGATTGCCAGGTCTTTCTCCCGCAGAGCCTTTGGGTGGGTTCAAACCTCCGACATTTTGGTTAGCAGCCAAGCGCTTAACCATTTTGCCACCAGGCTCCTTGAGTGGAGTCCTCAGACCCCGTAAAGGCAGGGTTGGGGCACAGCAGGTGGCTTCTGGCCGTTTTGGTAACTCTATATGGAAACCCTGGTGGCATAGTGGTTAAGTGCTATGGCTGCTAACCAAGAGGTCAGCACTTCGGATCCACCAGGCGCTGCTGGAAACTCTAGGGGCAGTTCTACTCTGTTCTATAGGGTCGCTATGAGTTGGAATCGACTCAACAGCAGTGGGTTTTGTTTTTGGTTCTGTTTGGGGCACAGCCCTGCTTTCTGATGCTCAGGCCCACCTCATTCAGCTGCTTCATGAAGCCAGAGTGGCAGAGCTTCAGTGAGTGCTATGAGCTCAAGGGAGAGGCCTTCCAGATCAGACAGGGTTCAAACCCCAGCTCCGCCCAGGTGGATGGAGTTTATTTGCCACCCCATGGATACTGGGTATCATGGATTGAATTGTGTCCCCCCCCAAAACGTGTGTCAGCTTGGCTAGGCGGTGATTCCCAGTATTGTGTGATTGTCTACCATTTAGTCATCTGATGTGACGTTTTCCTCTGTGTTATAAATCCTACCTCTATAATGTTAATGAGATGGGATTATTGGCAGTTAACAAGGCAGGACTCAATCTATAAAATTAGGTTGTGTCTTAAGCCAATTCTCTTATAAAACAGAAAAGCCAGCAGGGAGACATGGGGGCCTCTTACTACCCAGAAAGAAGCGCTGGGAGCGAGCGTGTCCTTTGGACCTGGGATCCCTGTGCTGAGAAGCTCCTAGGCCAAGGGAAAATTGATGACAAGGACCTACCCCCAGAACCGTCAGAGAGAGAAAGTCTCCCCCTGGAGCTGGTGACCTGAATTTGGACTTCTAGCCTCCCAGTCTGTGAGAGAATAAACCTGTGTTTGTTGAAGTCATCCGCTGATGGTATTTCTGTTACAGCAGCACTAGGTGACTGAGACACTGGGCTTGGCCTCTCCTAGTTTCCTAGTGCTCCAGTAACAAAAAAAAAAAAAAAAAAAAAAAACACCAAATGGGTGGCTTTAAAGAGCAGACATTTATTGTCTCACAGTCCGGAGGCTGAAAGCCCAGATCAGGGTCTTGGCTGCATTGATGCCTTCTGCGGGCCTCTCTCCTAGTTCCCAGTGACTGCCCACGACTCTTGGTGTCCCTTTGCTAATAAACGGATTCTCACATGGTCTCTTTCCTCTGTGTGTGTCTGTGTCTATTCTAAGACACCTCTTCACGTTTGTAAGACATCTTTCAGGAGGGATTAGGTTTAGGGCCCACCCTATACTAGTATGGCCTCATGAGCATAACAAAAGAAACCCCTGTTCCCAAAGTACAGCCAGGTTGCTCCTTGGAAGCAAGGATGGAGAGACTTCATCTCATGTAATCTGGACATGTTATCAGGAGGGACCAGTCCCTGGAAAAGGACATCATGCTTGGTAAAGTGGAGGGTCAGCAAAGAGAGGAAGACCCTCAATGAGATGAGCTGACACGGTGGCTGCAACAACGGGCTCAAGCATAACAGCGATTGTGAGGATGGGGCAGGACCCGGCAGTGTTTCCTTCTGTTGTACACTGGGTCACTATGAGCCGGAACCGACCCGACAGCACCTAACAACAACACTTCCACACAAGGTCACATTCACAGGTACAGGGCTAGGACTTCCACATAACTTTTGGTGAGGCACAATCCGGTCCATAACAGCCACACTACTTTCTTTGGCCGGTGGGATATGAGAGAGCAAGACGCTAAGCCTTAAGAGTGCTTGTGTGGCTTTCACCCCAGTGGTCTGCCCAGGGGAAGACCTGCCTGGGGCTGCAGGCCAGAGGGGGGCCTGAGCCCTGCCCCACCCTGCCCGGACCAGCGTCCTGAAGCAGAGCGCCTAGGTGAAGCCAGCCTAGATCAGCTAACCGCAGTGAGCCTGCAGACCCCGCGCGTGAGGACAGGGCTCATCTGTGCGGGCGCCCAGCTGGGGGGGTGCCCATTACACTGGCTTATCCTGTCTGAGCTTTGGGTTCGTCACCTATAAAATGGAGACGAGATTGCTAGAGCGATCGGATTCCTGAGGACAGCGGGACATCACCTGGAATGAACCACGCCTCCTTGGAGCCCTCAGGGGACGTGCCACTGGGGCCGCCCCACCCAGTTGGGGCTCCTTCTCTCACGTGTCCGTCTCTGGCACAGGGCCGGGGGTCCTCAGGGCCAGCCTCGTTCCTCCATATCACGGTGGCAGCAAGCCTGGCCTGGGGCAGGTGCCCTGGAAACACCTGACCCTTCCTATCTCTTTGCTGAGAGGTGCGATTATACCGCCAACAGCCCCGCGTTTTACAGCCCTTGTTGTTGTAGTTAGCGGCTGTAGTATTGGCCTCGGCTCATGGCGACCCCACGAACAATGGAATGAAATGCTACCTGGTCCTGCGCCATCCCCATGATCCACTGTAGATCAGACCATTGCGATCACAGGGTTTTCAATGGCTGATTTTTGGAAGTAGATTGCCAGGCCTTTCTTCCTAGTCCGTCTTAGTCTGGAAGCCCTGCTGAAACCTGTTCAGCATCAGAGAAACACACAAACCTCTGCCGACAGACAGCCGGTGGCCGTGCTTGAGGTGCTGGGAAATGAGCCTGGGCCTCCCACATGGACAGCCCTGTGAAGGGCTAAGCCCTCCTCGGAGCCCCAGATGCCCTGTGATGGTCCTTGCTCCCCGGACATGAAGGGGGAGCCTTTGCAAAGTGCGGACACAAAAGCTTGTTCTCACTGTTCTGCTAAGGGTTAAAATTGCTGTGCTCAGGACTGGGGAGGAGGGTGCAGCCTCAGTGAACTGGGGAGTCCTCGAGCCCTGGTGGCACAGTGGTTAAAGTGGCAAGCTGCTAGCCAAAAGTTTGGTAGTTCGAACCCACCAGCTGCTCCTCAGGAGAAAGGTGTGGCAGTCTGCGTCTGTAAAGATTACAGCCTCGGAAATTCTGTGGGAGCAGTTCTACTCTGTACTATAGGGTCGCTATACGTTGCAATCGACTTGATGGCAACAGGTTTGGTTTTTTTTGTTGTTGTTTGTTTTTGATGTCTAAAACCAGGAAATAAGCAGGCCTTAGCGCTCCCACACTCAGCACGTCGGGCTCACGTGTCGCCCACAGTCCAGCCATCTGCACTGCCACAGAGCCACTGGCCAGGGCGGTGCATGGGGCCCAGGAGCAGAAGGACCAGGACCCAGTGGCTGGATGGGGTCTCTGAGCTGTGGCCTGCCTCAGTGGGGGTGGTGATCAGGACCCTGACCTAGCGCCTGCTGCTGGGGGCCTTGCTGGGTCAGGACGGTGAAACCAGCTTCTGGTAGGATGAAGGGGACAGAAACAAAGAGCCCTGAGGCTCTGTGGGGGCCACTGGTGCCTCCCCTACCCCACTCCATGTTGCACGTGAAGAAACTGACGCCCCACCAGAAAAGCAATTTGCCCCCAAATCACACAGAGCACATGAACACCTCAACTCAGCCAGGCTGGCCAGACAGGACTGGGCTTGGGGCCCCAGGCTCACCCTCAGCTGGGCTGCACTGGGCAGCCTGGAGCTGTGGCTGTCAGAGGTGTACTGTCTGGCCGTCCCACCCACTCTCTGCAGGACAGACCACCACTCAGAGGGCAGGCGGAAATGACACCGAGTGAGTCACAGATCCAGCCCAGCCCTGGAGTGGCCTTTCCTGGGCTGGCCTAGATCCGGGAGGCTCGCAGTGGCAGCAGTTACCCTCTGTCTGGGAGCTGCGAGGCACCGGGTAATTCCAGCTGGGGAATGAGCGCCTCTTAGGGTTCTGTTCATGAAAGTCGCCATCAAACCAACCACCAAGGCTAAGGAGGAAATCAAACCCTTCGGGGTGAATTAAACAAAAGAAACACTTTGTGTGCCTGTTACGACGAGCTGAGCACTCCCCTGGGTGTGCTATGCTTTTTTTTACTTATTCCTATGAGACATGTATTATTATCCCCCTTTTACTGATGAGGAAACTGAGTCCCAAAGAGATGAAACAACTTTCTCAGTTAACACAAACCCCGCCCATTCATTCACTCATTCATTCATTCATTTACCCATTCATTCATTAGCTCAGTCATTGATTTAATGTTTAGGGCGTGTCCGGTCTAGGACACTGGGGGGCCTGAGGAGTCATGTCTGACTCTGGCATCCTGCTGCTTCCCTGCCTGTGGGTTGCTGGCTTATGCATTGGCTGCTGACCCCTTACTGAGCGTCTGCTGTGCGAGGAGCCATGCCTGGTCTGGACATGCAGAGCGGACAAAGCCCCAGCCCTCCCTCCAGGACGGCGCTCTCTGCAGAAGCCCAGGTTGCAGCAAGAAGGAAGGAGGTTGGCGAGCCTGCAGCTGAAAGGTGTTGCCCTGAGTCTCCTCTGGCTCAGCGGTGTTTGCAGCCCAGATAATGGCCAAGTCCCGGTCGTGGGGGTCCTCTGGCTCCCCAGGCAGCTTCCGCCTCATAGACCAGGTCAGACCTGTTCCATATGAAGTTCAAGTCCACCTCCCTGGAACTCCCACCCATGCCCTTCCTCCTGCTCCCCACAGCCCCGCTGGCAAAGGGGGCTTCTCCATGCACACAGGGATCACATGCCACATCCCTCATCTCTCCCCTGAGGTCCTGGGAGGTTTGGCCAAAGCTGAGCAGAGCAGGGGCCCGCCCACTCTAACCTCTGGGCTAAGAATTCGGGGTGTCTGTGAACTTGATCCAACCTCCAGCTGTCCACGCTTCTGTGGGGGCTCCTCCCTTGAGTGTGGATGGACGTGGCACTGTCCCTCAGAACAGAACACAGCAGAAGTGGTCAGTGTCAGTCAGGGACCAGGCTGCCAGAGATGGTGGCTCCCATCCTGCCAGCACGCATGCTGTCTCCGGTGAAGCCAGCTGCCCCGTGGAGGGGCCCACGTGGCAAGGACGTGATCCCTCCAGCCAGCAGCTGGTGAGGACCTGAGGCCACCCATGGCCACGTGAGTGAGGTTGGAAGTGGATCCTCCCCAGCCGAGTCTTGAGACGAGACCCCAGCTGGCACCTTGGTTGCAGCCCCGGGAGGGACCCGGAGCCAGACCACCCGGCTGAGTCGTCTGGGATCCTGAGCCACAGGAATCCCTGAGCCATACAGATGCTGCTGTTCTAAGTTTGGGGGGTAGTTTGTCCCACGGCCATAGATAGCAGATATGCCCAGGACGCGGGCTGGGGAGGTGACACCACTGCTGAGGAAACTAAGCAAGGTATGGTGGAAGCGCCCTCAGCGTGGGGTCGCAGGAGGGTTGGTCCTGGCCCTGTCCCTTCCTGCCGGTGTGACTTTGGGCAAGTTCCTTCTCTCTGAGCTTGTTTTTTCATCAAGAAGAGTGAGACAACAACCCCTGGGAGCTGGGGCGGGGGGTAGGGATAGTGAGATCATGGGGGACCTGGCTGCCCCGGGTTTCCTGCAGGAATTTGTCCCATGAATGAGTTTTGAGCATGGTCTGGAGGCAGGTCTCTGCTCTCTGCCCCACCCCTGCACCTGGAACTGGCCTTTGGTGTAGGATAGATGGTCCATCCTCAACTGGCTGGACTGAAGGGGCCACAGAGTGGCCGAGGACGTGTCCATCCTGCCTCTACCCTGTCCACCCCGAGACAAGCAGGGGCCAGGCCCCTGACGGTCATGCAACTATTACACCCCACTACAGCTGCGCCAGCTGCCGGCAACCTGATTCTGACTCATCTATGTGTCAGAGTAGAACTGCTATCTATAGGGATTTCAATATGATCTTTCAGAAGTAGGTCACCAGGCCTTCTTCCAAGGCACCTCTAAGTGGATTTGAACCTCCAGCCTTTCAGTTAGCAGCCGAGCGCTTAATTGTTTGTCCTGCCCAGGGACCCAGTACAGCTGTAGCAGGTGTTTATTGTTGGCACCTGCTCTGATTTGCCAGTGTGCGTGGTGTGAACTTAATAGATTTTTTTTTCCTGACAGAAACTCATTTTATTTTATTTTTATTATGCCTTAGGTGAAAGTTTACAGCTCAAGTTATTTTCTCCTTCACCAAAAATTTATACACATGGTTTTGTGACATTGGTTGCAGTCCCACAATGTGATAGTAAGCTCCCCCTTCCAGCCTGGGTTCCCTGTAACCACGCGTCCCGTTCCTGTCCCTTCCTGCTCTCACCCCGCTTTTGGACAGGAGCTGCCCATTAGGTCTTGTGTATCTGATTGAACGAAGAAACATATCTGTCACGGGTGCTATTTTTTGCTTCATAGGCCTGTTTAATCCTTGTTTGAAAAGTGGGCTTCAGGGATGGTTTCAGTTCTGGGTTAGCAGTGTCCAGGAGCCACAGTTTCAGGGGTTCCTCCAGTCTTTGTCAAATCAGTAAGTCCGGACTTCTTACATGAATTTAAATTCTGTTCTATATTTTTCTCCTGCTTCCCCGGGACTCTCTGTTGTGAACTTTGTCAAGGTGATCATTTGTGGTAGCCGGGCACCATCCAGTTCTTCCGGTCTCAGGCTGGTGGAGTCTCTGGTTGAGCTTATTAGATATTACGAAGATAGCTCATCCAAACAGGCTAGAGAAGGGAAAGTCTGTAGAATAGAGGCCAAATTCAAAGCTAAGCAAGGTCTAAATGTCGCTGGAGAAAAATACCTGCTGGCATTGAGGTAGAGACTGAGTGCCCTCCAGGGTTTCCAGTTCTCCTCTCTTCCTAGGCACAGATTCCTGAGTTCGGCGTGGCGGTGTGACTTGCTTTGCCTATAAAATGTGAGCAGCAGTGATGTGTTCCTGCCAGGCAGAAACCTTTAAGGGCCATCTTCCTGCTCTCTCCTTCAGTGTCATGAATGTTGTCAGCCACATGACCCAGACGTGCAGCAACAGGACATTGGGGCATCAGCCTGGGTCCTGAGCCATTTCTAGGTGACAGAGGCTCTGGAGAACCTCCTGGACTCTAGTGGGCTTTGCATAGACGAGAATCACACTTTTGGGCTCAGCCACCGAGACTTTGGGATGTTTGTTGCTACAGCATAGTTTAGCCTAACCTGACTCATTCACATATATTGTCGAGTTGAATGTAGGTTACAAAACAGCGCTTGTTAATTCATCAGTTATTAGGCAAAAAAAAAAAAAAAAGTTGCCATCGAGTCAATTCCAGTTCATGGCGACCCCGTGTGCGTCACAGTAGAACTGCATTCCACAGGTTTGGCAACGGCTGATTCTTCAGGGGGTAGGTTGCCAGGCCTTTCTTCTGAGGCACCCCGGGTGTTTTCAAACCACCTATCTTTCAGTTAATATTCAAGTGCTTAACCATTTTTGCCATCCACGGAGTCCTTTATTGGGCAAGCATTTTATTTATTAATTCATCAGTTATTTATATGCCAAGTAGGGTGAGAGAGGCTAGGAAACAGCAGAAAGAGAGTAAGAATGGAGTGTTCCTGCCCTCGGGAAGCTTGCTCTTTACTGGGAGACAGACACCACCAGCAAATCAACTAATACGGTCACGCATCGTTTAACGTCCACAATACATTCCGTGAGATAGGACGTTATGTGATTTGAACATTGTGCAAACACCATCCAGCATTTCACAGTTTACAAGGCAAGGGCAGGGCGGAGGGGTGGCGCCTCCCAGAGGCATGGGTAGGCGGAGACTCGAGATGTGTGAGCAGGTATGTGTGCCCATGTGTGTATGTCACATGTGTGTATGTGTGTACATATGTGTGAGTGTGTGTCTCCGTGTGTGTGTATATGCACAGTGTGTGTGAGCATGCATGTGTGCCCGTGTGTGTATGTCACAGGTGTATATGTGTGAGGGTGTGTGTTCCCATGTGTGTATGTGTGTATATGCACAATGTGTGTGAGCATGCATGTGTGCCCGTGTGTGTATGTCACATTGTGTATGTGTGTACATATGTGTGAGGGTGTGTGTCCCCATGTGTGTATATGCACAGTGTGTATGTGTGTGTATCCCTGTGTGTGCACTACATGTGTGTACACTATGTGTGTATGTGGATGTGTGTGTCCTCATGTGTGTCTATGCACAACATGTATGTGTGGACATGTGTTTGCATGTGTATGTATCCCAGTGTGTGCACCATGCATGTAAGTACATGTATGTAAATGTTGTGACCATGTATTTGTGTGTCTCCATGTGTGTCAGTGCGTGTGTATATCCAGTGTGTGCATATGTGCTCCTGTGTGTCCCTGTATGCATGTATGTGTGTGTGTGTCTGTATGCCTACGCACTGTGTGTGTATGTGATCCTGTGTGTCCCTCTGTGTTTTTTCATGTGTGTGTGTGTGTCCACGTGTGTATGTGTGTGTCCGTGAGTGTATGCACCTGGGTGTGTGTCCATGTGTGTGCATGTGTGTTCATGTGTGTATGTGTGTGTGTATGCATGTCATGTGTGGGGTGTGTGGACAGCTGGGGCGACAGGCACAGGTGGCCAGGCGAGCCATGTCCAGTCACGCCTGCTGGACACCCTCCTTCAGTGGAGTGGGTTCTGGGGCAGTGAATCTGGCCACCGCTGAGCCATCTCCTTGCCCGCATCCTCCCACCATCTGGAAGGGGCTCTGGTGAGAAATCCCCGTCTGTAAGTAGCAGTCCAGGGTTTGGGACTGTCTTGGGGTGAGCGATCGCTCTCCTGTCTGCCAGGTGTGGGACTACCCTCGACTCCTGCTCCCCTAAAGCCTCAGGTGGATCCTGGGGGATTTGGTTTCTAAAGACTCCACGGGCCAGGCACCAAAGCCAAGGTTCCTGCTGAATCGTGGCCTTCAATTTGGAAGTCAGCCTTGAGATTTCGGTTTCTTAGCAACCACCATCCAGGCCTGGGCCGTTTCCATGCCCCTGGTTATCTCTTGGCCCTCGGGCAGCCACGGCTTCTGCCCCCCTGCCAGGCTTCAGCCTGAGAGGGCTAAGCAGTGGGTTTCTGGGTTACCTCCATAGCTCAGCCAGAGTGCAGAGCAGGGTCCCAAGGCACAGCCCCGCCAGGTCCTGAGCCTCCACCCCCTCCACTCCCACCTCCTGCCTCGGCTCCAGGAACTTGCTCTGGGGGCAGAGAATTTGGCTTCTGCAACCCTGGAAAGCACGTGGTCAATCAAACTCAGGGCCGCAGGCAGAAAAAACCTCTTTGTGCTGTGCTGGATTTTCTTTTCTTCCCTCCCTGCTTCTGGCTGCTCTCAGCAGGAGCTTACTGGCCGCTGTCGGGAGGAGCCAGCATCCTCCCACACACCGACATTCTCTCCACCCTGGAGGCTCCAGCCCCAGCAGGCTCGGGCTCAGCCAGCTGCTCTGCTCCACTTGCCAAGGGTGGGGGCTTCCAAAGAGGACCCCAGTGGCCCCCTGCTCGGCATTCCACCCCGTCCTACCCACTGCACACGTTACGCTTTGCCCCTTGCAACATGCCACCCTAGATGCCTCTCTCTGGGTAGTTGAGATTCAAAACCTCTCCCAAGCAGGCCGTGAGCAGAGTCCTTTGTCAGTTCACATATGTATATCCATGTCGCTGGATCTTGCGTGGCAACCCCTCTGGGTGCCCAACGTGGCATCTGGTCTTTTCTCTCTCCTCCTCCTCCCTCCTCGACTTCCTCTGCAGCTTGGCCTCATTCTGTAGACATGATCTTCCCTGGCTGGGAGGTTGGGCCCAGCTGTGCCTCACCCTCAGGAGTTCAGAGAAGGAGAAACTCTTCCTTCCCTAGAGCCCAGAGAAAGTCTCAGAGAAGACCCTGATTGGCCAGCTAGAATCACGTGGACACCCTTGAAGTAATCTCTGGGAACCAGCACCAGGCACGCAGCCCCCATGACACATGGTCCTACCCTAGAGCACTACCTCTGTCTGCTAAGTCCTATGGAGACAAATAAGGTGGGGGAAGGGAACGGGAGAATGCATACTTTCAGCTGTCCACCCATGCACCCACCCATCCATCCGCCCACCCACCCAGGTATCCATCCATCTACCCCCCCACCTATCCATCCACCGACTCATCTACCAATCCACCCACCCATCCATTCACCCACCCATCTTCCCATCCACCTACCGATCAACACTTGCACCCACCCATCCATTCATCCATCCACCCATCCATTTACCCACCCTGCCACCCAGCCACCCATCCAGCCACCCAACCACCCATTCACCCATTAATTTACCCACCCATCCACTCATCCACTCACCCACTCATCTATACACCCATCCACCCACCCATCTACTCACCCATCCATCCACCCACCCATCCATCCACCCACCCATCTACCTATCCAGCCATCCACCCAGCTACTCATCCCTCCACCCACCCACTCACCCACCTATCCATCCATCCAACAGCCACCAATCCAAGCCTTAGGCCTCATGCTTTAACACAGATGTGGTCCCTGATATTGAGGAGCTTGCACCCTGGTGAGGGGTGAGGGCATGGATGTGATTCGCTGTGATACAATGTGCTGAAATCCTCAATTCACTAGGTTCAAGCAAAGGGCCTGGGGAGTAAAGAGAAAACAACTGACTCTGACTCCAGGGAGCAGGACGTTGTGGAAGAAGTGAGGCTTGATGGGGCTCTAACGGATGAGTAGGAGCTCATCACCAGGACCTAAGGAAAAGGCATTCCAAGAAGAGGAAACAGCGATGCAAAGGCTCAGGACCTGAAGAACAGGACTCGCCCAGGTAATGGGGAGTCATGTGAAATGCCTGCGGGATTGGATAAGACAGGAATGGGGAGCAAGGTAGGCCCAGGTGGTAAAGGGCCTGTGGTCTATGCCCAGGAGGACGGGCTTCATCAGGAGGGTGTGGGGAAAGTACTGAAGGGTTTTAAGCAATGTAGCAGTGGGAAGACTTTTGGGAGGCCAGCTCTCAGAGGGCACAGTGAGGCAGGACGGGGAGAGGGTGTTGTTAAGAGGACCCTGCCATGGTCCAGGCAGACGATGATGGCAGCTGGCGTCAGGCAGCAGCCCTGGGGATGGAAGGGAAGGGAGACAGAAGAGCTTGAGAAGGAGAATTGTGATGATATCTGGAATTAGGGGGGGTCATAGGGAGGAGTCCAGAGATCTGGGGCCTGACACAGCCGTTCACTGAGATGGGAGCAGGAGAGGAAGGATGGGTCTGGGAGTTGAGGATGGATTCCATTTACAGGTGTTGAGGGTGAGTGCCTATGATCTATCCAGGAGAAGATGACAGGAGTGGCTGGAAAAAATAGGAGATCCTTGGCTTCTGCCATACCTTGTTCCCCAAATTCTCCTCCATCCCCTCTCCTCTCTCTGGAGGGCTCTGCCTGCCCCACCTGCCCTCTCCAATGCCAATGGCTGGGCTCTTTCTGGCCCCCTCCCACGCCCCCACTCCCAACAGGGCTGCACTTCCCATCTGAGTGCTGCTAACTCCCAGACAACCCTCTCCAGCCTCTAGCTGGACATCTTGCCTGAGCCCCAGAGATGGAGCTTCCTCACCATACCAGTTAGCGCTGCATGAGACAGAGCCTGGACCCCAGCAGCTTGAACACGTAAGGGGCTTGTTTTGCCTCATGTAAAAGGGCAGAGGTTGGGCTCAGCTGGACCATCCCAACAATGTCACCAATGTTGCTCAAGTTCCTGTCTTCCTACTCAGTCTGTGACTTTCCTCCTCATGGTCACAAGATGGCTACTGAGTTCCAGATACTACATCCGCATCCCCGGAAGGAAGAAGGACACCAGGTCCAAAACAGGAAAATGGCAGCTGACTCTGCTCCTTTCACAAAGCCATTCCCTGTGACTTGCACGCACATCTTTTTGACCAGAGCGGTGTCACCTGGCCACCCTTAACTGCAAGGGAGGCTGGGAGAGTGTTTTCAAGGGTATATTGTAGCCTGTGAGCAAAACCAGGAAGTATGGCTATTGGCTGTACAACTGGAAGCATCTACCACCACCTCCAAGAATTTATTCTGACTCTGCTTGATTACCTCCAAAGACGGGGAGCTTATTCACCCCCAAGATGGGCACTCAGCAGCTGGGACATCTGAGAGGAGGCTGCAGAATCCCCACGCCTGGACTCCCCTAGCCCCTGATCTGCAGAGGACTGGGGGTGCCTGGCACTCTCACGGGACACACCAGGACTCTCAGACATTTACCGAGTGTTCTGATGCCAGCCTTCAAATTGGGCACATTCATTTTGCCCCACGTGTCCCCGTAACGAGGCTCCCTTAAACTTTACGATTAGGGTTGTCTCCGAGACGAATCACCGCACGGACCACACAACAGCTTCTCTCTTATCTCTGTGTAGCCGGCCTCCCGGGCTGATAAACAGGCCGGGATTGAGACGCCTCTTCTCCAAATTGAACTCTGTCGAGCCAGAGGACTACCGTCACGCTAATTATATTCCAACATTTTCCACTTATCTCCCGCTGGCCACCCCGGGTACCAGGCAGATTCGTTTGTGCGCATTTATAAATATACAATTCAAGCACCAGCCACCAGGTCGATTACTCAGTCCAGGGCCCCTTCCTCTTCCAGGACGTCTCTCCTCTGCTATCTGGGGGGCCCTTGAAGAATCATCTTGTCAAGGTACAAACCCTTTGCTTGAAATGTAAGTGGGCTTGACTCCTGCGAGGTTTCAACCAGGGAACAGGGAGCTCAAAGGCAAGGTGGGCCAGGCCTCTGAGCCAATTACCATATTATGCTAATGCGGGGTTCATATATTACCTGCAAGTGGTTGTCTATTTATAAAGCCACCAAAGGGGTAAATCGCAGCCTGGAGTTCTCCAGGAGCATGTGCTCTTCCATGTGGGGCTGTTTCTAGAGAAAGCGGCCTCCCATATGGCGGGGAGACTGGGCTGGGGGCGTGGGGGCATGCACGAAGTTGGCCCTGCGCTGCTTAGAGCTGGATGGGGCAGGGAGCCAGGGCCCAGGGGTCCCAGGCAGGTGGCGAACCCCTGCGGCTCAGGGTGAAAGTGTGGAGAAGCTGCCTTCTCTCTCTGGGCCCTGCAGACAGACGATCCTGCTCCCAGGTGCCCGGGGTGCCTCAGATGGGGAGGGGGCCTCAGTTCAGCTTGTGCAGCCTTTGCACCCCTCCCAGCCTGCAGCAACCACGTCCACTTGTACATCCTCTGGGCACTAATAACGACAACGGTGGTAACGGTAACAGTAAGGAAAATCAACGTGCATGGCCTTCGACTCAGAAAGCCCACTTCTGGGAATTATCTTGAGCATGTAAGTAAAGGCAGAGGGGCAAGACATTGCTCATAACGGTGACAACACACCCAGGAACTAAGTGGTCGATGCAAAAAACAGCAGTGCCCAGGAATAGATCGATCTTCATCCACAGGGCAAGATGCTCAACATACGGTGTTAAATTTTAAAGCGGGTTATGAAAGAATGGTAATGAGCAGGATTTCATTTTTGTTGAACACTGGTTATATCTGTTCACACACACACAGATTCGTAATAGACAAAGTCTGGCAGGAGACGCATTAATGCACTGAGTGCAGCTACCCTGGCCACCCCAGCAGGCCCCAGGGAAGCCAGCCCCCACTAGCTTGCTGCTCAGCACCTCTCCGCCCGTGCCTCTTGTCCACTCTGTTCCAGCCACACTGGGACCCCTAGTCCTCCACGGCACCAAGTTTGGCGTTCCTCTGCCTGGCCTACCCTACCCCTAATAGCCATCAGGCTTACTCCTTTCCTTGCATTAAAAAAAAAAAAAAAAAAAAAAGTTGACATCCAGTTGATTCCAACTCATGGCAACCCCATGTGTGTCACAGTAGAACTGTGCTCCATAAGGTTTTCGATGGCTGAGTTTTCAGAAGTAGATTACCAGGCCTTTCTTCCAAGGTGCCTCTGGGTGGACTTGACCCTCCAACCTTACATATAGCAGCCAAGCTTATTAACTGTCTGTACTACCCAGGGACTCCCTCTATAAAACCACCTGCTTCCACTTCCTTTGTCATTTTTCTTAATGGCACTTATCATCTTCTGACCATTACATGTGTTTGTTCACTGTTTAATGTCAATGTCTCTACCCTCTGTCCCCCCAAAAAATAAACTTCCCAAGGTCAGAACTTTGTATGTGCATAGCTGTATCCCCAGCACCTGAACAGACCCTGTGGTAAGGGCTCAAAACTATTTACTTTTTTCAGAGTAGGGGGGCTGTCAAAGAATAATCAACTGGAATACAAATTGAGTTGTTTCAACAAGCGGATGCAGCGCTGGAGGTGCTCACTTGTCTATGGAAGAAATTTGGAAGACAGCTACCTGGCCAACCAAATGGAAAAGATTCATATTTGTGTCCATTCCAAAGAAAGGTGATCCAAAAGAATGCAGAAATTATTAAACAATATTATTAACTCACATGCAAGTAAAATTTTGCTGACGATAACTCAAAAAATGGTTGTGGCAATACATTAATAGGGAACTGTCAGAAACTCAAGCCAGATTCAGAAGAGGACATGGAGCTAAGGACATGATTGGTGATGTCAGATGGATCTTAGCTGCATGCAGAGAATACCAGAAGGATATTTATTTGTGCTTTATTAACTACCAAGGGCATTCGCCTCTGTGGATCTTAACAAATTACGTATAACATTGCGAAGAATGGGAATTCCAGAGCACTTAATTGTGGTCAAGAGGAACCTGTACATAAATCAAGAGGCAGTTGTTTAGACAGAACAAGAAGATATTGCATGGTTTAAAGTCAGGAAAAGTATGAGTCAGGGTTGTATCCTTTCACCATACTTATTCAATCTGTATACTGAGCGAATAATCAAAGAAGCTGGACTCTGTGAAGAAGAACACAGCATCAAGATTGGTGGAAGACTCATTAACAACCTACGATACACAGACGACGCAACCTTGCTTGCTGAAAGCAAAGAGGACTTGAAGTACTTACTGATAAAGATCAAAGACCACAGCCTTCAGTATGGATTGTACCTCAACACAAAGAAAAAAAAATTCTCACAACTGAACAGACAAGCAACATCATGATAAATGGAGAAAATATTGAAGTTGTCAAGGATTTCATTTTACTTGGATCCTCGATCATTGCCCATGGAAGCAGCAGTCAAGAAATCAAGCAATGTATTGCACTGGACAAATTTGCTGCAAAAGACCTCTTAATGTGTTGTTTTAGGCTGCGTTCTCTAGAGAAGCAAAATCAGAAAAGCGTATAAATATACCTAGTGAGAGAGATTTAGATCAAGGAAATGGCTCACTTGGTTGTAGACGCTGGAATGTCCCGAGTCCATGGATCAGGATAGAGGCTTCTCTTGATTCTTATAGCCACAGCGGCTGGCAAACTCAAGCCTGGCAGGTCAGGGAGCAGGCCTCTTGCTCATAGGCTGCAAGTATAGACGAATCCCAAGATCAGCAGGCAAGACCACAGATAAGCTGCTAGCTCAAGTCCCAAGAACCAGAGGTCAGATGAACAGAAGCCAGCTGCAGGATCCAGCGAGAGCAAAAAGCCCCCGAGAGTTGCTAGAACAGTGTCTGCTTATATTCGGATACGGGCCACGCCCCCAAGGAAAATCCCTTTCAACTAATTGGCTGCTCACAGCAGATCCCATCATGGAGGTGATCACATATGAAACAGGGAAGTGATTACAACATTATACGACTGCCAAAACACTGAGAATCAAGGCCCAGCCAAGCTGACACACCAACTTAACCATCACAAGTGTTAAAAAGCAAAGATGTCACTTTGAGGACTAAGGTGTACCTGACCCAAGCCATGATATTTTCAATTGCCTCGTATACATGCGAGAGCTGGACAATGAATAAGGAAGACCAAATAAGAATTGATGTCTTGAATTATGGTGCTGGTGAAGAATACTGAATAGACCATGGCCTGCCAGAAAAATGAACAAGTCTGTCTTGGAAGAAGTAGAGCCAGAATGTTCCTTGGAAGCAAGGATGGTGAGACTTCGTCTCACATCCTTTGGAGATGTTATCAGGAGGGACCAGTCCCTGGAGAAGGACATCAGGCTTGGTAAAGTGGAGGGTCAGTGAAAAAGAGGAAGACCCTCAACAAGATGGATTGACACAGTGGCTGCAAAAATGGGCTCAAACATAGCAGTGATTGTGAGGATGGCGCGGGACTGGGAAGAATTTCATTCTGTTGTACATAGGGTTGCTATGAGTCAGAACTGTCTCAACAGCACCTAACAACAATAACAAAGAATAGTCTCTTCAACAAATGGTGCTGGGATAACTAGATATCCACATACATGGCGGGGGGGATGTTGGACCCCTACCTCACACCATATACAAAATTTAACTCAAAATGGATTAAAGACCTAAATATAGACACTAAAGCTTAAAAACTCTTAGAAGAAAACATAGAGGCAAACCTTCGTGACCTTGGATTAGGCAATGGTTTCTTAGCTACGACACCAGAAGTACAAGCAATCAAAGAAAAAATACACACTCTGGACTTTGTCAAGATTAAAAATGTTTGTGCTTCAAACACACCACCAAGAGCGTCAAAAGACAACTCACAGAATGGAAGAAATTTTTTGCAAATCAGGTATCTGATAAAGGACTATATCTAGAATAGACAAAGTACTCTTTAACTCAATAATCGAAAAGAAAAATAACCCAATTTAAAAGTGGGTGAAGGATCTAGAAAAACACTTCCCCCCCCAAAAAAAAAGACATACGAATGGCCAATAAGCCCTTGAAAAGATGCTTGACATCATTAGTCATCAGAGAAATGTAAATCAAAACTACAATGAGATATCATTTCACACCCACAGGGCTGGCTATTGTCAAAATGACAGACGATACCAAGTGCTGGTGAGGATGTGGAAAAATTAAAACCACAGCAGGAATGTAAAATGATGCAGCCACTTGAGAAAACAGTCTGGGAGTTTCACCAGGGTTTGCACTATGCTACCAACCTAATTTTTTACCAACCTAAAGGTTGGTAGTTCAAATTCACCCAGTGGCATGGTAGAAGAAAGGCCTGACAATCTATTTTTCTAAAGCCATGAAAACCCGCAAAACACATAGCTATGAGTTGGAATTGACTCAACAGCAATAGGTTTTTCATTTTTAACTTCGTTTCTGTGCCTTTTCTCTTTTTTTTCTTAACCCGTTTCTCCAGAGATCTCTGCCATCTGTCTTGTCATGGAAAAAAGAACGAAAGGCCAGACAGCACCCAGACCAGGCTTGCTGGAGAAGTGTGTACAGAGGGAAATTCAGAAGCGGAGCAATCATCCGTGAGGGAACACCTGTTCCTCATTCTGGGGAAGTGCACAAGGGTCTCACCTGGATGGATATCACATTCAAGGGTAGGGAAACTTAATCCCTGGGGTGTGGGACTTTTACCCTGAATATTCAGGAAAGCGTCAGGCCCTCCGTAGCACAATCATGGACTAGGGTCAACAGCAGGGTGATATGGCAGAACCTGGGCCCCAGCTCTACTCTGCTGGCTCTGCATTCACGTTGGCAGTACACCTGGGCATCTCCCAGGTACGACTGGGGCTCGAACCCAAGCCTCGTACGTGGCGAGGAATACAAGCACTCAGCTGTATCTGGCTACAGTGAAGCTGAGCAGGAGGCTGTTTTTTGCTGGGAGGCCAGTCTCCAGTGTGACAGTCATGGAGACTTTCATCCTTGTGACCTTCAAGGGTTGTAAAAGAACCAACTTCTGATTTTGTTGGTCCTCTCATACTTTTTGTTTTCTTTTCTATTTCATCCATTTCTGACTCGCCCTTCTATTTCCGTTGATTTCATTCTTCCGGTCTTTCAAAATTCTTTGATATGGATGCTCATTTAGACCAGTAATTCTCAGCCTTGGTTATTTTCTCACGTCAATACTTATGGGTATAAATTTCTAAGCACTGCTTAGCTGCATCCCACGTGTTTTGATATGCCTTGCTTTTATTTTCATTCTATTCAAAATGTTTTCTAATTTGATTTTTCCTTACTCATTTAGATGAATATTTCTTAATTCACAGTCATCTTTTTGTTACTGATTTCCAGTTTTGGGTCAGAGAACATGCCCTGTATGATTTCAATCCTTTAGAATGCATCGAGATTTATGACCAAAAACATGGTCGATTTTTTTTTTTATAATTTTTATTGTGCTTTAAGTGAAAGTCTACAAATCAAGTCAGTCTCTCACACAAAAACCCATATACACCTTGCTACACACTCCCAATTACTCTCCCCCTAATGAGACAGCCTGATCTCTCCCTTCACTCTCTCTTTTCGTGTCCATTTCACCAGCTTCTAGCCACCTCCACCCTCTCATCTCCCCTCCAGGCAGGAGATGCCAACATAGTCTCAAGTGTCCACCTGATCCAAGAAGTTCACTCCTCACCAGCATCCCTCTCCAGCCCATTGTCCAGGCCAATCCATGTCTGAAGAGTTAGCTTCGGGAATGGTTCCTGTCCTGGGCCAACAGAAGGTCTGGGGGCCTCGACCACCGGGGTCCTTACAGTCTCAGTCAGACCATTAAGTCCGGTCTTATGAGAATTTGGGGTCTGCATCCCATTGCCCTCCTGCTCCCTCAGGGGTTCTCTGTTGTGTTCCCTGTCAGGGCAGTCATCAGTTATAGCCAGGTACCATCTAGTTCTTCTGGTCTCAGGATGATGTAGACTCTGGTTCATGTGGCCCTGTCTCTTGGGCTCATAATCACCTTGTGTCCTTGGTGTTCTTAATTCTCCTTCGATTCAGGTGGGTTGAGACCAATTGATGCACCTTAGATGGCTGCTTGCCAGCTTTTAAGACCCCAGACGCCACTCTTCAAAGTGGATGCAGAATTAAAAACATGGTAGATTTTTTTAAAAAAATGTTTCAAGTGTGCTTGAAAATAAGGTGTTTCTACAGTTGAATGCAGGCTTCTGTATAAGTCCATTAGGTCAAGTCTGTTAATTGTGCATTTCAAATCTTCTTTTATCATTATCAAGTGTTTCTCTTTGCATCTTCCAATGATTTTTCCTTTCATGCTGTTTTCCCTATTGTTGATAAAACTATACGAACTTTCTTCTGGTTAGTGCTCACATGATACATAATTTTCCACCCTTTTACTTTCCATGTTCCTGTATCCTGAAGTTTTAGACACGTCTCTTACAAAAAAAGAAAATAGAGTTTTGAAAATTCATTCTGACAATCTTTGTCTTTCAACTGGAGAATTTGGTCCATTTAATTTTAGTCTAATTTCTGGTATATTTGGTTTAAATCCACCATCTTACTGTCTTTTGACTTGTGTCATCTCTTCCATTCTCTTTTTCCTCTCCTTTCTTGCCTTCTTTGGGGTCGATTTTTTATTATTCTATTTTTGTCCTCTCTATTCTATCAGTTGTTTCCCTAGAAATTTCAATATGCCTCTTTACTTATCAGAACAAAGTGTTAATTGCTACTTTTCCACTTCCCCAGGCAATTCAAGGACCTCAGATCACTTTAACTCTATTTACCATCTTCCCAGAGCCCTGGTGGCACAGCGGTTAAGCATTTGGCTGCTAATCAAAAGGTTCACAGTTGGAATCCACCAGCCACTCCTTGGAAACACTATGGAGCAATTTCACTCTGTGCTACGGGGTTGCTATGAAAAAAAAAAAAGCTATGAGTCAGAATCAATTTGATGGCAATGGGTACCATCTTTCCAAACTATATTCTGTTTTGTGTTTGTATGTTTGTGTGTGTGTGTGTGTGTTAATCCCATATATTTTTTAAGCCCCATAAGAATGTATATACAGTTTGCCTTAGGCTGGGTTCCCTAGAAAACTAAACCCAGTGAAGCATATATATCCATTGCCTTAGTCATCTTGTGCTGCCACAGCAGAAGTATCTCAAGTGGATGGCTTTAACAAAGAGAAATTTATTTTCTTACAGTCTAGTAGGTTACAAGTCCAAATTCAGGGCGTCGGCTCCAGGAGAAGGCTTCCTGTCTCTGTTGGCTCTGGAGGAAGGTCCTCATCCTCAATCTTCCCCTGGTTCAAGGAGCTTCTCAGGTGCAAGGATGCACTCTGCCGCCAGGGCTGCTTTCTTGGTGGTATGAGAGATAAAAGGTGGTACAGGCCACACCCCAGGGAAACTTCCTTTACCTTGGATCAGGGCGCTGACTTGGGTAAGGGTGGCGTTACAATCCCAACCTAATCTTCTTTAACCAAAATTACAATCATAAAATGGAAGACAACCACAGAATGCTGAGAATCATGACCTAACCAAATTAATACATACATTTTTGGGGGGACATTATTCAATCCATGACATCTATATATACCCAAAAAAATACAAACCTGTTGCCACTGAGTCACTTTCAACTCATAGCGACCCTACAGGACAGACTAGAATTGCCTGATAGGGTTTCCAAGGAGTGGCTGATGTATTCAAACTGCCAACCTTTTTTGTTAGCAGCCAAGCTCTTCACCACTGTGCCACCAAGACTCCATATCTATATACAGAGACTTATATGAAGGAAATGGCTCACTTGGTTGTAGAGGCTAGAAAGTTCCAAGCCTGTGGGTCAGGCTGGAGGCCTCTCCTGACTCATGTAACTGCAGGGGCTGGCAAACCCAAGATCAGCAGGTCAGACAGCAGGCCTCTGGCTCACATCTGCAGAGGCTGACAAATCCCAAGGCCAGCAGGTAAGCTGACGGCTCTAGTCCAAGAAATGGGCATCAGAGCAGGAGCCAGCTGCAGGATCCATAGTGAGCAAAAGCCAGTGAGGTTTGCCGGAAAGTTTACGTACATTGGATGCAGGCCACATCCCTGAGAAAACTCCCTTTCAACTGATTGGCTGCTCATAGCAGATCTCATCATGGAAGTGGTCTTATATCAGATCTCATTATAGAGGTGATTACATACATTGCATAGCTGCCAAACTACATCATAACTACCGAATCACTGAGAATCATGGACCAGCCAAGTTGACTCACAACTAACCATCACACAGTTCATGTTCATTTAGATTTTTTAACAATGTTACTAAGATATCATCTGTTTAAATTATATAATTCAATGTTTTTAAGTATATTTACAGAGCTGTTGTTGTTAGGTGCTGTCAAGTCAGTTCTGACTCATAGCAACCCTATGCACAACAGAACACTGCCCGGTCCTATGCCATCCTCACAATCATTGCTATGCTTGAGCCCGCTGTAGCAGCCACTGTATTGGTCCATCTCGTTGAGGGTCTTCCTCTTTTTCACTGATCCTCTTCTTTACCAATGATGATGTCCTCTGGGGACTGGTCTCCCTAACAACATGTCCAAAGTTTGTGAGACATAATCTCACCATTCTTGTTTCTAAGGAGCATGCTGGTTGTACTTCTTCCAAGACAGATTTGTTCATTCTTCTGGCAGTCCACGGTATCTTCAATGTTCTCTGCCAACACCACAATCCAAAGGTGTCGATTTTCTTCAATCTTCCTTATTCATCACCCAGCTTTTGCATGCATATGAGGTGATTGAAAAATTAGTCACCACCATCTAATTTTAGAACATTCTCATATCCCAAAAAGAAACCTTGTACCCATTAACAGTGACTTTCCCTCAGCCCCTGGCAAACACTTATCTACTTTCCGTCTCCCTGGATTAGCCTTCTCTGGACATTTCATATAAATGGGATTATACAGGAGTTGGAATTGACAACCATATACTATGTGGTCTTTTGTGACTTGCTTCTTTCACTTAGCATTACATTTTCAAGGGCTAGTTTTTTGTTTTATCCATGTTGCAGCCTGTGTCAGTACTTCTTTCCTTTTTATGGACCGATAATATTTCATTGTGTGGGATTTGATGTACATTTCGTTTATCTATTCATCAATTAATGTATATTTGGATTGTTTCCAATTTGAGGCTGTTATGAATAACGCTACAGTAAACATCAGTGTACAAGTTTTTGTGTAGACATAGGTTTTCAATTCTCTTAGGTATATATCTAAGAGTAGAATTGCTGGGTTATACGGTAACTCTATGTTTCACCTTTTGAGGAACTGCCAAACTATTTCCAAAGTACCTGCACCATTTAACATTCCTACCAGAAAATCATATGTTCTACTCTGCCTGGAATGACAAATTGAAAAGGAATGGTGTCACACTCATTGTCAAAAAGAACATTTCAGGATCTATCCTAAAGTACGATGCTGTCAGTGATACGATAATATCCATATGCCTACAAGAAAGACCAGTTAATAAGACTGTTATTCAAGTTTATGTACCAATCACTAATGCCAACAATGAGGAAAATGAAGTTTTTATCAACTTTTGCAGTCTGAAAGTGATTAAACATGCAATTAAGATGTATTGATAATTACTGGTGATTGGAATGTAAAAGTTGGAAATGAGGAAGAAGGATTGGTAGCTGGAAAATATGGCCTTGGTGACAGAAACTGCACTGGAGATTACATGAAGAATTTTGCAAGACCAACGACTTCTTCACTGCGACTACCTTTTTCAACAACATAAACGGTGACTATACACTTGGATCTCACTGGATGGAAAGCCAGGAATCAAATCGACTATATCTGTCAGAACAAAGCCAGGGGCCAACTATGGAACAGACCATCAACTGCTCATAGACAAGTTCAAGTTGAAGCTAAAGAAAAAATGAGTCCACAGGAGCCAAAATATGATCCTGAGTATATCCTGCCTGAATCTGGAGACCATCTCAAGAATAGATTTGATGCATTAATGACCAAAGACCGGATAAGTTATGGAATGACATCAAGGACATCATACATGAAGAGAGCAAGAGGTCATTAAAAAACAGGAGAGAAAGAAAAGGCCTAAATGGTTGTCAGAAGAGCCTCTGAAACTTGCTCTTGAACACACAGTAGCTAAAGCTAAAAGAAGAAATGATGAAGTAAAAGAGCTGAACAGAAGATTTCAAAGGGCGACTTGAGAAGACAAAGTATTACAATTAAATGTGCAAAGATTGAAAACTAAAAGGGAAGAACATACTCGACATTTTTCAAGCTGAAAAAACTGAAGGAAAAATTCGAACCCTGAGTTGTAGTTTTGAAGGATTCTATGGGCAAAATATTGAATGATGCAGGAAGCATCAAAAGCAGATGGAAGGAATACACACAGTTACTGTACCAAAAAGAACTGGTCCACATTCAAACATTTCAGGAGGTCGCATATGATCAAGAATCAATGACATTAAAGGAAGAAGTACAAGCCGCACTGAAGGCATCGGCGAAAAACAAGCCTCCTGGAATTGACAGAATATTATTTGAGATGTTTCACCAGACGGATGCAGCACTCGAGGTGCTCACTCGTCTATGCCAAGAAATTTGGAAGATAGCTGCCTTTCCGACCAACTGGAAGAAATTCTTATTTGTGCCCATTCCAAAGAAAGGTGATCCAACAGAATGCTGAAATTATTGATTAATATCATTAATATCACAAGCAAGTAAACTCTTGCTGAAGATCATTCAAAAGTGGTTGCAGGAGTACATCGACAGCGAACCGCCAGAAATTCAAGGCAGATTCAGAAGAGGACGTGGAAGCAGGTATATCGTTGCTGGTGTCAGAGGTATCACGGCTGAAAGCAGAGAATACCAGAAAGATGTTTACCTGTGTTTTCTTGACTATGCAAGGCATTCAACTGTGTGGATCATAACAAATTATGGATAACATAGCAAAGAATGTGAACCTGTACATAGACCAAGAGGCAGTCATTGGAACAGAGCACAGGCATGTTGCGTGGTTTAAAAGCAAGAAAGGAGTGCATAAGGGTTGCATCCTTTCGCCATACTTATTTGCTCTGTTTGCTGAGCAAATAACCTGAGAAGCTGGACTAAATGAAAAAGAATGTGTGGCATCAGGATTGGTGGAAGACTCACCAACAACCTGCAATACACAGATGACAAAACCTTTCTTGCTGAATGTGAAGAGGACTTGAAGCACTTACCGATGAAGATCAAAGATTATAGCTTCAGTGTGGACTGCACCGAAGAGAAAACAAAAATCCTCACAGCTGGACCAATAAGCAACATCATGATAAATGGAGAAAAGATTGATGTTGTCGAGGATTTCACTTTACTTGGATCCACAATCAACACCTATGGAAGCAGCAGTCAAGAAATCAAATGAAGTATTGCATCGGACAAATTTGCTGCAAAAGACCTCTTAAAGTGTTAAAAAGCAAAGATGTCACATTGAGGACTAAGGTGCGCCTGACCCAAGCCATGATATTTTCAATCGCCTTATATACATGCAAAAGCTGGACAGTGACTAAGTAAGACCAAAGAAGAATTGATGCCTTTGAATTATGTTGCTGGTGAAGAATGTTGAATACACCATGGACTTCCAGAAGAATGAACATATCTGTCTTGGAAGAGGTACAGCCAGAGTGCTCATTAGAAATGAGAATGGAAAGACTCACGTACTTTGGACACATTATCAGGAGGGGCCAAAAGAACTGCATGCTTGGTAGACTAGAGGGTCAGTGAAAAAGAGGAAGACCCTCAACAAGATGGATTGACATAGTGCCTGCAACAATGGGATCAAACACAACAATGATTGTGAGGATGGTGCAGGAGCAGGCAGTGTTTTGTTCTATTGTACGTGGGGTCGCTGTGAGTCAAAACCAATTCAATGGCACCTAACAACAACAACAACAACTCTTCTCTCCTTCTGGGACTCTGAGGACATAAATGCTAGATCTTTCGGTATGGCTCCACAGATTCTTCCGGCTTGTTTTTGTAGTCTATTTCGTCTCTGTTGTTCAGATTGGGTAACTTCTATTTGGTGTATATTCAAAATAGTGGATTCTGTCCTCATTTCTTTCCATTTTGCTGTTGATCTCACCCAGTGAGTTTTTCATTTTGATTATTGTATTTTTTCAGTTATAAATTTCCATTTGTTGCTAGGTGCCATCGAGTCAGTTCCAACTCATAGTGACCCTATGTACAACAGAACGAAACACTGCTTGGTCCTGCACCATCCTGACAATCGTTACGTTTGAGCCCATCATTGCAGCCACTGTGTCAATCCATCCCATTGAGGGTCTTCTTCTTTTTCACTGACCCTCTATTTACCAAGCATGATGTCCTTTTCCAGTGACTGATCCCTGCTGATAACATGTCCAAAGTATGTGAGACATAGTCTCACCATCCTTGCTTCTAAGGAGCATTCTGGTTGTACCTCTTCCAAGACAGCTTTTCTCCTTCTTTTGCCAGGCCGTGGTATAGTCAATATTCTCTGCCTACACCGTAAAACAAAGGCATCAATTCTTCTTCCATCTTCCTTATTTATTGTCTAGCTTTTGATTTGCATGCTATGAGGCAATTGAGAAGACCATGGCTTGGGCCAGGCACACCTTAGTCTTCAAGGTTACATCTCTTTTGTAGCAGATTAGCCCAATGCAATGCATCATTTGATTCCTCGACTGCTGCTTCCATGGGCATTGATTGTGAATCCCAGTAAAATGAAACATCTGTTTAGTTCTACTTTATATCTTCTGTCTCTTTCCTGAGATTTTCTGTTTCTTTGTTGAGATTTTCTATTCTTCATTTGTTTCAAGAATGCTTGTAGTCGTTCACTAAAGCATTTTTTAAACGATGCCTGCTTTAAAATTCTTGTCAGATAACTCCAGTATCTGTGTCATCCCAATATTGACATTTGTTGGCAGCCTTTTCTCTTTCAAGTTGAGATTTTCCTGGTTCATTGTGTGACAAGTGATTTTCTGTCGTATCCTAGACATTAAGGGTATTATGTTGTGAGACTCTGGATGTTATTTAGGTTTCTAATTTAGCAGGCCTCCACTAACACGGTCCTAATGAGGGAAAGAAGAGCACTGCCTTCTAACTTCCAGGAGGAGGTGGGAGTCCAGGTTCCTAATTCAGTCTTTTTTTTTTTTTTTTTTTTTTGACACTCCCTACCCCCTACCCCCTCCTTTTTTTTTTTTTTTTTTTTTTGCTACTTCTGGAGTTCAAGTTCTCTCACCTTCATTTTTTTAGATATAGAACTTTATGTTGGCAGTTATTTTCTTTCATCACGCTAAAGGCACAATTCCTCTGTTTTTGGTTCCTATTGTTGCCATTGGAAAGAAAGATAGCTGTCAGTTGTATTGTTATTCCATTAAGGTAACTTGTTTCTACCCGGCCATCCCATCCCGCTCTCCACACCAGGCTGCTTTTTTCTTATGGTGGAGCAGTGATTAAAGAGCTTGGCTGTTAACCAAAAGGTCAGCAGTTCGAATCCACCAGCTGCCCCTTGGAAACCATAGAGGGAAGGGTCACCGAGTTGGAATTGCTTGACAGCAGTGGGTTTGGTTTTGGTTACTCCTACTCTAAATTTTCATTTTGATTTTTCTAGGCATGAATTTCTATTTATTTTTCTTGTTTGGGATTCATTGGGGTTTTTGAATCCATGGGTCTACATCTGTCATCAGTTGCAATATTCTCAGTTGTTCATTCTTTAAATGTCATTTCTGCTCAATGCCCTCTCTTCTCACCTTCTGGGACTCCAATCACCCATTACAATTCTCACTATGTTGTTTATATCTACTACCCTTCGTTCTGTGTTTTCCATCCTTTATCCCTCTTGGTTTCATTCTGAATAGTGAGCTTTAGTTCTCTCTCCAACTGTGTTAAACCCTTCCCATTGAACCCATCCATTGAGTTCTCTAATGTTGGTTATTGTGTTTTGCAGTTCTAAAATCTCTATCTGGTTCTTCCAATATGCCTGTTACTTTTTCTGTTTTCTAGTTACTTCCTTCTTTTTAAGTTTTGCTTATATCACCAAGAGCATTGTAAGCATGTTGTCTAAAGACTGTATCTTATAATTCTACTATCTAACTGTGGGTCTGGGAACTTATCTGTTGTTTCTGCTGGTTTTCATTTCTGTTGTCTTGCTTCCTTGTGCACTAGTTATCTTTGATTGTGTGCTGGACATTGTGTTTGGAAAATTCTTTGTAGAAATAACTTGAAGCCCAGATGGCTTTATCTTCTTCCAGAGAGAATTTCTTTTACTTCTCCAGATGCTTGGGGACATCAACATTCTAGGTTTACTTAATCCAACTTCAAGGATTGAGACTTTTTGGCACCACCCAGATGACTTTAAGCTTAGCTATAGGATATACAAGGGCTGGATTAATTCCAATTTACCCTTATAGCTAATACATGACCTTTTGGGGCCCAGCCCTAAACACAAGGTGGAGTGGATGTTTGTCAGGACCTCTAGCATTGGCAGGCCCTAAACTCCAACTATTGTCTCCCCAGCCTTGTGAAGTGGTCGGAGGTGCTGTCTGCTCTCTTATTTGCCTCTTCTAGTTCAGCTATTACTGTCTGGGGTTTTAACTCTCTGAATTTCAGGTTTCACGTCTCTGAGCTTCTGTCCTGTCAGATCCTGTTCACTAACTTATTTGTTCTTTGATGCTTTTAGAAAGTTATCTTTTGTGGTTTTTTTTTGGGGGGGGGTTGTATAGCTGTTTCAGCATCTTCAGTAAAAGGGTGGGTCTAAATTACATGGCCCACCATTACTTAAAGCACCACGCAGCCGTCCCTCTTTAGACCTGATCACCTGCAGGAGCTCCACCAGGTGAGAGGGCACAAGACCCCTCTGCTCTCAGGCCCCTCCCCACACACATCCCTGAGTAATCTTTTTTTAGTGCATGGTGGTATCTCCTCCCTTCACGGTTCCTCCAAATCACTCTGCCTCTACCAGGGACCCTCTTCTTTATCTGAACTTGGGTTTTGGAAGAAAAGCCAGAAAGTATTGCTAGAAAACTTCTGCTTCTTGCCCACTGTCTTAGTCATCTAGTGACGCTATAATAGAAATACCACAAGTGGAATAACTTATTCTCTCACAGTCTAGTAGGCTTCAAGTCCAAATTCAGGGTGTCAACTCCACAGGAAGGCTTCTTTTCTCTGTCGGCTCTGGAGAAAAGACCTTGTCACCGAGGAGTTCTCAGGTGCAGGGATCCTGGGTCCAAAGGATACTCCCAGTGCTGCTTTCTTGGTGGTATGAGGTCTCCAATTCTCTGCTTGCTTCCCTTTCATTTTATCTCTTGTAAGATAAAAGGTGGTACAGGCCACACCCCAGGGAAACTCCCTTTACATTGGATCAGGGATGCGACCTGAGCAAGGGTTTTCCATCCCACCCCAATCCTCTTTAACCACAGGCAGAGATTATGATTTATATCACACAGGAAAATCACAAAATAGAAGACAACCACACAATACTGGCGATAATGGCTTACCTAAGTTGACACATATTTTGGGGGGACACAATTCAAACCATGAAACTCACTATAGAATTTCCTCCTAGCCTAGGACCAGAGAAGCACCCTGGTTGTTTGGTGCTCACATGAAGGAAGAGGGAAAATAAAATACAGAAGGGAAAACATCAATTAAGCTCTCAAAACATTACCCAGCCACATGTATGTAAGACGTGCATGAGAGTTCCATTAAGATTAATAAAAAAGTTATAACTTTAAAAAAAGAAACAGGAGGAGGAGGTGAGCGAGAAAAAATCACGAGGCAAGATTTTGTATTTGCCGCCAGCCCGTCTGGGCTTGAGTCCGGACTCCACCACTTGCTAGGTGTGAGTCCTTTGCTTCCTGTGGCCTTTGGTACCATATTGTGTGCTGGGCACTGTGATGAGCACTGTGTGAGTATTCATTCACTTAATCAGCACCGTAAGCCCCGTGAGTTAGATGCAATTATTAGCCCCATTTTATACGTGTGAAGTGCTTAGCACAAGTATTATTAATCCCTCAGGTATGTGTGGATCATAACAAATTATGGATAACATTGTGAAAAATGGGAATTCCAGCACACTTAATTGTGCTCATGTGGAACCTGGACATGGATCAACGAGCAGTCATTAAAAAGGAACAAGAGGCTACTGCATGGTCTAAAGTCAGGAAAGGTGTGCGTCAGGGTTGTATCCTTTCACCATACCTATTTAATCTGTATGCTGAACCAATAATCCGAGAAGCTGGACTATATGAAGAAGAACGGGGCATCAGGATTGGAGGAAGACTCATTAACAGCCTGCCTTATACAGATGACACAACCTTGCTTGCTGAAAGTGAAGAGGACTTGAAGCACTTACTGATGAAGATCAAAGACCACAGCCTTCAGTATGGATTACATCTCAACATAAAGAAAACAAAAATCCTCACAACTGGACCAATGAGTAACATCATGATAAAGGGAGAAAATACTGAAGATGTGAAGGATTTCATTTTACTTGGATCCATAATCAACAGCCATGGAAGCAGCAGTCAAGAAACCAAACAATGGGACTAACTTTATTGAACGCATTATTTCCTGGATTTCATGGAACGCTGTTTCCTACCAACACCTGGTAAGAGCCAGGGTAAATGGAAGTAGATTCTTCCTCACCCGTTAGGAAATGCTGGTGGTGGAAAAAGGAAACAATAAAAATACAAGCAGAAATTAATGAATAAGAAAAAGTGAAACAATAGAATGCTTAAAACCAACGGCTAGTTCTTTAAAAATGAGTAAATACAATAGTCAATCTCTGACAAAGACTATCAAGAAAAAAGAAGGAAATTAGATTAAGAAGAAGAAAGAGACGTAACAGATACAGAGAGGATAGTGGAGGCCTCAGAGAATACCATGCACAATTTTGTGCTAATAAGTAAGAAAATCTCCATGAAATAGACAATTTTTTATTAAAGTATCCAAAATAATTAAAGTCAAAGTAGCTGATCTGGGATAAAAATGCTGTGTATCATCTCTGCCACCTAATGCCAGAAATTCTGCCCAATTAAATTTAATGAGAAAATAAATCAGCAGGGTGAGTGTCACCAACGAGGAGACAGAAGTTCTTATCTGTTTACTGACTGGAGGCCCAAGAGCATCAACAGGGAACTGTCAGAGCCATGAATAACTGAGAATTGTAGCCACAGTAAAAAGGACAAAAATCAGCAATAACTGGATAGAAAATATAAATGTAAAAGTGATATAATTAAACAAAGTAATCACAGTGAGAAGAATGCAGCATCAGGATTGGAGGAAGACTCATTAACAACCTGCATTATGCAGATGACACAACCTTGCTTGCTGAAAGTGGAGAGGACTTGAAGCGCTTACTGATGAAGATCAAAGACCACAGCCTTCAGTATGGATTACACCTCAACATAAAGAAAACAAAAATCCTCACAACTGGACCTATAAGCCACATCATGATAAAGGGAGAAAAGGTTGAAGTTGTCAAGGACTTCATTTTACTTGGATCCACAATCAACGCCCATGGAAGCAGCAGTCAAGAAATCAAACAACATATTGCATTGGGAAAATCTGCTGCAAAAGACCTCTTTAAAGTGTTAAAAAGCAAATACGTCACTTTGAGGACTAAGGTGTGCCTGGCCCAAGCCATGGTGTTTTCAATCGCCTCATAAGCATGTGAAAGCTGAACAATAAATAAGACCGAAGAATTATTGATGCCTTTGGGTTATAGCGCTTGTGAAGAATATTGAGTATACCATGGACTGCCAAAAGAACGAACAAATCTGTCCTGGAAGCAGTACAGCCAGAATGCTCCTTAGAGGCAAGGATGGTGGGACAATGTCTCACGCGCTTTGGACATGTTATCATGAAGGATCAGTCCCTGGAGAAAGACAGCATGCTTGGAAAAGCAGAGGGTCAGCGAAAAAGAGGAAGGCCCTCAATGAGATGGGTTGACACAGTGGCTGCAACACTGGACTCAAGCACAACAATGATTGTGAGGATGGCACAGGACCAGCCAGTGTTTTGTTCTGTTCTACCTAGGGTCGCTATGAGTCTGAACCAACTCAATGGCGCCTAACAACAACAACAATCTTTACGGAAGCTGACTGCCACATCTCTCTCCCACGGAGCAGCTGGTGGGTTCAAAACACCAACCTTTTGGTTAGCAGCCAAGCACTTAACCATTGTGCCACTAGGGGTCCTTACTGCACCACCAGGCTCCATATATATAATCACTGGTTGCCATCGAGTTGACTGGAGCCCTGGTGTCACAGTGGTTAAGTGCTGTGGCTCCTAACCAAAAGGTTGGCAGTTGGAATCCACCAGCCACTCCTTGGAAACCCTATGGGGCAGTTCTACTCTGTCCTATAGAGTCGCCATGAGTCGGGATCTACTCCACAGCAACCGGTTGGGTTTGGTTGGTATCAGGTTGATTCCGACTCGTGGTAGCCCCATGTGTTACCAGTTAGAACTACCCCGTGGTGTTTTCTTGGCTGTAATCTTTACAGAAGCAGACCACCAGGCCTTTTCTTGTTGTTGTTGGGTGCCACCGAGCCGGTTCCGACTCATAGCGACCCTACATACAACAGAAGGAAACACTGCCCAGTCCTGTGCCATCCTTACAGTCGTTGTTATGTGTGAGCCCATTGTTGCAGCCACTGTGTCAATTCATCTCATTGAGGGTCTTCCTCTTTTTTGAGGACCCTCTATTTGTCAAGCATGATGTCCTTTTCCAGAGAGTGGTGCCTCCTGGCGACATGCCCAAAGTATCTAAGATCCTCACTTCTAATGAGCATTCTGGCTGTACTTCCTCCAAGACAGATTTGTTTGTTCTGGCATTCCATGGTATAGTCAATATTCTTCATCAACACTGTAATTCAAAGGCATCAATTCTTCTTCAGTCTTCCTCACTCACAGTCCAGCTTTTGCCTGCATATGAGGCCTTTTCTTACCCAAAACCCCCTGCTGTCCAGTCGATTCCGACTCATAGCGACCCTATAGGACAGAGTAGAACTGCACCAGAGAGCTTCCAAGGAGCACCTGGCAGATTTGAACTGCCGACCTTTTGGTTAGCAGCCGTAGCACTTAACCACTATGCCACCAGGGTTTCCCCTTTCCTTACGTATGTACCTAAATGAAAAGGCCTGAGAAGGAAAGTACACGATGGTTACATTTTGGGAATAGGATTAGGGAGTCAAGGAGTGAGAGATGACTTTTCTGTTTCACTCTGTATATTTCTGTATTTAATTTTTTGTATTAAAATATACATTATTTTGAACTTAAGTAATTACAGTTAAAACTAAGATGAAAGAGAAGTGTTTAAATGTTAGGACTCTCTCTCTCGGTAGGTGAAGGAGACCAGGTTAGTTTTATTGTTTTCTTTATGCTCTATTTTCTAAGCGTCTGCAAAAAGCAAGTATTACTTTTATAAATAGAACAAATCAATAAACTTTGTAAAAAGAATTAAGTATACGAGAGAGAATACATGGGTGTGAACAACCAAATGATTTTTTTGACAAGGAACAGAAGTGAGGGATGACCTGCTCTACGAATATTTAAAACTGAAAACAATATGCTTCACGCATATTGCAAGTTCCTTTCTTATTTGTTTTTAAAATCAGCTGAGGCTTAGGATGTGGAAAACCACAAGAGAACATTACTCCTGCCCTAAAAACAAGAAGTAGCTGTATCATCTATAAAACCATCGCTTTCCTTGAGCCCTTTAGAGAGCTGAGGTCTCAAGGTGGTTAAGGGAATTTCAGAGAGTGAGCAGCCCCTTGAGGAGAGAGAGGTGGGCCCACGAACCGGGACGCCTTGGGCAGAGCTCAGGAGAAGGCGGTGGCTGCCATAAAGATGGGTAAGAACAAAGCAGCTGTTAGTAAATCCCTAAACGCTGAATATGGGAGAGTGTGATGGTTTAGAGTAATGGGGAGCCCCGGGCACGAGTGGCAGCCACACTCACTCACACACTCTCGCTCAGGGGCCTCCACTCAGCTCTCACCAGGAGGATGCAAGACAGGACCGGAGAAAGCTGCCCGCGCTGATGCGCAGAGGCAAAAACCGTGTGCACGTCCGTGCTCTGTGGTTCTGCTTCCAGGACGTTCCAGAACCGTGCACGCTAATCTGTAGGCAGAGCAATTAGCACGGCAGCTGCCTGGCAGGGCTGGGAGAGACTGACTGGCAGAGGCACCGGAGGACTTTTGGGAGTGTGGCAACGTTCTGCATCTTGATTTCGGTGGTGGTTACGTGGGAGCAGACACTTGTCAAAACACCTCAAACTACGCACTTAAATTCTGTGCATATAATTGTAAATTATATCTACAATTTTTTCTAAATGAAGAGAGAAAAATCAATATAAATCACCATCCGTGGAAAAGTAGCTATATATTCTGTAACTCTGCGCAATAAAATATTATGAAACCATTAAAGATCACTTCAAAAAACATTTTTAACAACATGGTAAGATGTGTGGCATAGTAAGTCAATTTTATGAAGGATATAAAATTGTATATTCTGTATAATCCCAAAACTGAAAAACAAAACACAACTATTTCCTCAAGTCTAAAACCCTGGTGGCGTAGTGGCTAAGTGCTACAGCTGCTAACCAAGAGGTTGGCAGTTCGAATCCACCAGGCGCTCCTTGGAAACTCTATGGGGCAATTCTACTCTGTCCTACAGGGTCGCTATGAGTCAGAATTGACTCGACAGCAGTGGGTTTGGTTTTTTTTTTTGAAGACAATATTGAAGGAGCCCTGGTGACACCAAAGGTTAAGTACTTGACTGAAAGGTCAGCGGTTCAAACCTACCCAGAGGCTCCTCAGGAGAAAAACCTGGCGTTCTGCTTCTGTGAAGTTTACAGCCTAGAAAACCCTACATTCGGCAGTTCTACTCTGTCACATGGGGTCACTAGGAGTTGGAATCGACTTGGCGGCACATAACAACAACAACACATACTGATTTTAAGACTAAGCATGGATTTTAATAATAACTTTTCCTTTTCAGTACCACAAACGAAGTGAGTCTAAGGCCCTTGGCGTCCTCCGGCCTCTGTTCAGAGACCAACCTCTCAGAGAAGTGTCCAGGAGGACGCTGTATCCATCACTGTATCCATACCGCTACCCTCCTTTCACTCCCTAACCTCCTGTCCTTACACGTCATGCTGTTGATGGGTGCCGTCAAGCCGCTTCCGACTCACAGTGACCCTACAGGACACAGTACAACCGCCCCGTAGGGTTTTCTAGGCCGTAATCTTTATGGGAGCGATCATCAGGTTTTTCTCCTGCGAAGCTGCCAGGTGGGTTCCAGCCACCAATCTTTCAGTCAGCAGGTGAGCACTTAACCATTGTGCCACCAGGGCTCCTTCTATGGTATACGTGTGGGCTTACTGTCCTTCTTGCCCAGGACAGTGTATACTCCTCGAGGGCAAAGTCTTTGTCTTGCTCACCGTCATATCGTAAGCTTCCAGGACAGTGCCTGCATACAGCAGGTGCACACGAAGTGCGTGTTATTGTGGTTGTGTTTTTGCAGTCACATTCTAATGTCTCTTCTAAACCACACCAGTTGCTGGCATGCCAAGGGTGCCATCGCTCTGACACCCTGCTTTTCATGCCCTCAAAGCTCCTTCAGGACTGAGAATACCAGCGTTTTCTCTGCTTTTCCTATTTAGTAATTCCATCACTCTATTTTTTCCATAATTTAAGTGAACTGTGTGTAAGTGACTCATTGATGAGTCTCGATTTGTTAGGAATATAAATAGAGACAATTTTTCCTCTTCCAAAACCCAGTCCAAGTGGAATCTGTTAAAGCCCCCTCTCCCGCTAGGTAGGAGGTCCCTTAATGACATCTTGGCCAGATTCCAAGGTTTTCTTGTAGCTTGTGTCTTTAGAATAGTCTCTTTTGGTGTTGGAGATTAAATCTGGTTTATTTCTAAAGAATGTTCACTTCAAATACGATTCAGAGCTTCTCTCCCTGTGTCTCCCAGGGCTGCCAGAATGGTCTGTGGCTTGGAGGGGCTACCGATGTCTTCTCTGGACTCAACTTCACTCTCCCCTGTCTTGCCACGTCCATGGGGTGTGTTGGGGGCAGCTCAGAGGAAAAGGGCAAAGGGCTCCTGGCAAGGCTGGAGCCTCTAGGAGTGTTCTAAAATAGGAAATCCAAATGGGGAACAAGCTAGAAGCTCAGTTCTAGTGAGAAAGATTTGTTAGGTACATGGAGGGTCCTTGAGGAGAAGCTCAGGAGCAGGCACACTGTTTTTCCATAATCTCTAGTTCTTATTTCATGCCTCCTCCTTTCTCTCTTCTAGGATTTTGAAGACATCTACTTGGAAGTCCTTTTTGGGTTGCTCTATTGTCTCAGTCAGGGAAGAATCTTCTTTGTTGGTCTGGTAACTGTTACGATGCTCTTTTATTCCATGTGCTTTGTTTATAATGCATCTCCCATGGGGTTTTCTCCTGTGTGGACTCTGGGGTCTGACGTTCTCCTTGTGTGGTGTTTCCCTAGTTGCTTCTGACCTGGTCCTACAAGGTACACAGGATAAACCAGGACATACTTGGGGCTCAACTTACAGCTATTACTTAAACAATTCTAGGTACAGAGGGTTGAATAATGTCCCAAAAAGAACAAGGAAGAGTATGTCCAAGTCCTAACTCTGGAAACTGCGACGGTGATCTTATTTGGAAAAAGGGTCTTTGCAGATGTACTTAAGAATCTCGAGATGAGATCTTCCTGGATTTAGGGTGGGTCTTAAATCCAACGACAGGTGTCTTTACAAGAACAGGAGAGGACACAAAGCAACACAGAGGAGGCGATGTGAAGACGGAGGCAGGGGTTGAGTGATGCGCCCACAAGCCCAAGGACCTCAAGGATGGCTGACAACCACAGAAGCTGGAAGAGGATGGAATGGACCCGTCCTCAGCCTCCAGAAGGAACCAACCCTGTCTATACCTTGATTTCGGACTTCTGACCTCCAGAACAGTGAGAGAATATATTTGTTTTTTAAAGCCACTTAATTCGTAGAGGGTCATCAGAAAAGAGGAAGACCCTCGACGAGATGGATTGACACAGTGGCTACAACAACAGGCTCAAACATAACTATTGTGAGGATGGCACAGGACCAGGCAGTGTTTCGTTCTGTGTACACAGGGTCGCTATGAGTCAGAAGCAACTTGAAGGCACCTAACAACAACAGTTTGTGGTAATTTGCACTGTAGCCCCAGGAAGAGAACGCACTGTTCTGCACAGGCAGACCACACAGGACCGGGTCTGGACTCATGTGAATGACTTGCTTCCCCCTCAGCTGTGGGCTGGCAGTGCCCTCCGGCCACCACCCCAGGCAAGAGCTTGGCGATCCCCCGGCCCCCCATCATGGGTAGGCAGCTACGGTTCCCAATTAGAGCTTTCTTTTTCAGCTCTGGGGAGGCCTAGTCATTCCTGCTCTATAGAAATTTCCCTTTTCATTACTTTCAAGTGTTTGCATACACACAGCGTGTGTGCTGTTGTTGTGGCTTTACTCCATGTGCTTGGAAAAGAGGAGGGAGGTTTCGGTTTAAACTCAGTCATGACCTAGAAAATTATCCTTCTTAAACCAAGAGCTACATCATGGATCGAATTATGTCCCCCAAACATGTGAGTAGTAACTTGGTTCTGCCATGATTCCCAGTACTGAGTGGTTGTCCTCCATTTTGTGATTGTAATTTTATGTTGAGAGGATGAGGGTGGGATTGTAACACTACCTTACTCAGGTCACCTCCCTGATCCAACGTAAAGAGAGTTTCCCTGGGCTGTGGCCTACACCACCTTTTCTCTCTCAAGAGATAAAAAGGAAAGAGAAGCAAGCAGAGAGAGGGACCTCAGATCACCAAGAAAGCAGTGCCAGGAGCAGAGCACATCCTTTGGACCCGGGGTCCCTGTGTGGAGAAGCTCCTAGTCCAGGGGAGGATTGACGAGAAGGCCGACAGAGAGAGAAGGCATTCCCCTGGAGCCGATGCCCTGAATTTGGACTTTTAGCCTACTTTACCGTGAAGAAATAAGCTTCTCTTTGTTAAAGCCATCCACTTGTGGAATTTGTTACAGCAGCACTCGAAGACCAAGACAAGCTGTAATCACACGACAAGATGAGAAACTAGGCAGGTAGTGCTTAAGAGGTGGGCTCCGCACTCCAACCGAAATGTCCAAATCCCAGAAATGGTCCTACCAAGCTGTGTGACCATGAACCAGTTACTTAACTTCTCTGAGTCTATTCCTTCATCTGTCAAACGGGGATAATAATACAACTGCCCCCTTGTGAGGACTCAATGAGAGAGATCCTTAAGCAATTAGCACGTGCAGGCCACAGAGTAAACACCCAGCAGACCAAAAACCAGCTGCCATCACACCGACCCCGCCTCACGTCGACTCCATGTGTGTCAGAGCAGAACTGCGCCCACAGAGTTTTCAGTGGCTGGTTTGTCCGAAGCAGATCAACTCGAGGCACCAAACTCTCGATTAGCAGTGAGCACATTCGCTATTTGTACCATCAAGGAACTCCAAATCCCCAGCAACTCCAGCAATTACGGTCCCCAGTAAACTCGGAAGCAAGACGAGGGGGTCAGATGCCAATAATAATATATAACATTGTTCTGAAAGTTCCAGGCACTGAAGTAAGACAAGAATATAAATAAAATGTATAAATAGTGGAATGACTGTCCCAGGTCACCTTGCATGGGAAAGGGACTCTGAGACAAAGACTCACCTCCAGGAAATGCCTTAGGGAGAGATTTTGGGATCCACGCCCAGGGCAGTGGGGGGCGGTGAAGGAAGCAGGACTGGGCAGAGGGAGAGATGGGCTGCCATGTGGTCGCGACTAGGCCTCAGCCAATCACACAGAGGACATGGTGCTGGGATAGTCCTCCCAGGTTGTCCCACTGATCTTTGGATGTGCGCTGCCCCCAGGAAGGAGGTGTGGCCTTGGGAGAGGGGACTGTGCCTTGGAGGGAAAGTCCTGAAGAGGGCGATGAGCCACCAACACTGGCAGCAGCCAGGAAAACGAGCCCTTCAGTCCTGGGGGTCGGGACGGTCCTGGAGGAGCAGCCAGCAGCTTCTCCAGCAGCAGACAAGATGACGCTGATGTCTGTGAGCACTCGAAGGAATCAACTGAAAAACCAACCAAAGCACTCCGGGTTCAGTGAGGTGGTCAAACAGGCACAATGCCAGCAACTTCCTCACACAGCAGCAGTGAGCTCTTAGAAAATAAAACGGAACGGGCCGTCTGCTCAATAGCGAAATCTTCCCAAGGAAACATTAGCTACTAGGGTGTTTATTGTGGTATCACGTGCCATAGTAACAAAAACTGTAAACAAGTTAAATTTCCTAAAGAAAGGGACTGTTTGAGTAAAGAGTGGCAAATTCAGAAGTGGAATATTATTCAGTCACTTCTAAATCAGATTGTCAAAGACAATGTCACAACACTGGTGAGTCCTCATCCTGTATTCCCCAAACCAAACCCACTGCCGTCGAGTCGATTGTGACTCATGGTGACCCCATAGGTCGGAGAACCGCCCCACGGGCTGTAATCTTTACGGAAGCAGGCTGCGCGTCGTTCTCCCGAGGAGCGGCTGGTGGGTTTGAACCGCCGACCTTTCACTTAGCAGCCAAGTGCTTAGCCACTGCACCACCAGGGCTCCTTTGAGTCGGAGGAAAAAACAAGTTGACAGGAAGTGCACAGAGTATGATTTCATTTCATAAAGAATAGGACAAAATGGGTGTGGGGATGAACGCCAGATGTTCCTGAAATGTCTCTCAGGACGGCTTCTTTGTAGCAAAGCTCCTCCTCATATGTCCGGGATCCCTCCTTTCCCTAACCCATCTTTACCAGGCCGGTCCACCCTAAAACCGGGGTTTCAGCTCAGGGGGACAGTGATTCAAGCACAGGAAGGAAGAGTCGGGGTAGCCGATTGCTCCTGTCTTCATGTCTCCGGCTTGGATCCGGTCGTGGTTCCAGGGAGGGATGAGTTTGCAGGGGACCCAGCTGGCCCAGCCATGGACAGCCAAAAACACGCAGGCTGGAAGAACAGGGGTGACAGCTGGAAACACGGTAAACTAGGGTTTAGGAAACAGCTGGGAGCAGGGGCACCCCATCCAGTGGCAGTCTGCTGGGCTCTGCCATCAGCCAGTGTGGGCTTGAGTGCCCGCTCTGCCGTGTCCTCCCTAAAGGACACGCTGCCAGCAAAAGGAGAAAAGTAATGCCCACCTTTAGCTTGTTACCTTTAAATGATGTTCAAGTTTCACCTCACACATGGTGGGTGTTCAGTGCTCAGAATGGATCGCCCTTCTCAGGATTCCGGTGGTCAAGGATGGGGATGGCAGGGTGAATGCTGCTAGGGTCTGTCCCCACAAAGACAGAAGCAAGCCAGGGACAAGGGCTCCATCATGTGGGCTGGGGGTAGAGCAATGTGGAGCTGGAAGGCCAAGTGCAGACCCTTGAGTGTGACTTTGAGTCCCCACCAGCCCAGTATGAGGTGGGACTGAAGTTCAGGGGACATTGCCCAGGGCTCAGAGGAGCCGGAGCTCAGGGTACGAGGCCACATGCAGGCCACCACTGATGTGATGAGTAGGCTACCACCTCTCTTCCCTTCCTTGGTCCCAACGGTAGCAGGGGGAATAGGGCAGGGGACCCTCAAAGTTATATCCAAGGTGTCTAGATCCTACCCAAAAGGGACTCATCGTAGGGCCAGGGCACTGGAACCAAGTCCAACGGCAGCCTGGTCGGGGAGAGAGGCTGGGAGGAGCCCCCCGGCCCAGGGAACTGCAGTGGCCGAGGCCCTTCCGGGGGGCCGTGAGGTGAGGCTGGGAAGCGTCCCCCGGCCCGGCCCGGGGAACTGCAGTGGCCGAGGCCCTTCCGGGGGCCCGTGAGGTGAGGCTGGCTTTCATACTAGTACTAAGACTCGACTTGCTGTTTTCACGCTCCCTCCTGAGTGCACAGGGGAACCTCTCGACCACAGACCACACGACGTGTGACACACCGAAGACTCAATGCAGAGGTAGACAGGAGACCTCAGCTGTCTTCTAGTCGGCCGGACATCAGAGACATTTGCAAAAATGTCAACCAACGCCACTCTTTTTACTCTATTTTTTAGAAAATAGTTTTTTTTCATAAAAATGTGTTATCTATGTTGATACGTAATGAGTTTCTTTTCAAATTAACGTTTTAAAGCTTTCTCCATTTTCATTTCTAATGTGGTCAATATCGATAGATAGAAGCTACCTAAGCGAAAGCTCTCTGGGTCCTCAATGATTTTTTCGGAGGGCAAAGGGATCCCGAGAGTGAATCATGTGACATCTGCTCTTAGACCCCAAGCCCTTCAGCAGGACACTTGCCCACCCATGTCACCCCAGCAGGAACACATCCATTCCTGCAACTGGTTGGCCAGCCACCTACTACGTGCCAGGCACTGTTACGGGTGCTAATAAGAGAGCCGGAGAGAGCCGGGAACAAGGCCAACAAAGCAGGCCGTCCTTGTTATTGCTGCTAACGTCGGTGGCCACAGCGCTAAGTCAGGGAATCATCCACCACACATGGGTCAAAACTTCGGTAAGTTAACACACAGAAAACATTAAAAAGCTGGAAACACTGGCAGCGAATATGACACACAACAGGTTAACATCTTTTAATATATAACGCGCTCCTGCAGATGTACCAGACCCGAGCAGACAGGAGTGATGGACACTGCCGACCCACAGAATGGGAAACACAGCTGCTTACCACGGAAAGATGGTCAACTTTGCTAGACGCCAAAGAGATGCAAACTGAAGCTCAAGTACCATTCGTCATTACCAAGTCGGCAAATCTTTAGCCAGATGATAAGACCTCGTACCGGCAAGGTGGGGAGGTCGCCGGGTTCATCTTCGCTGGCGGCAGTGGAAATGGATACAAACTTTTCTGGAAACCTTTTTTTTTTCCGATACGTAATAAGTGCTTCAAAAGTTTTATACTCCTGACTTCTGTAACCCCACCTCTGGGAACCCAGCCTAAGGGTAACCTGACACTGGGGAACAGCTTTATGCACAGAGAGGGTCACCTGTTTACGAGAGACGACAGCAGCACTGGGGTCGGCCGGCCTGCTGCCCGTCTCCTGACAGGAACAGTGCGTGGCCATTCCAAAAGAAAGCTGGTGACAACACGGCGAGACGCCTGGGGAGTGTTCGCAGGAGACAGCTACTGCGAATGACAGAAGGTAGCATCACAACTACAGGAAAACAAAAAGCAAAGCAATTATGACTGGAGCGGGCGGGAGGCGGCGGACCTGGAAGGAGAGACACCACCGTGTTTATTTTTCCTTTTCTCTTTCCTCTGGTCTGCAAAATTTCTGTAACGTGTGGGTTAACGTCTATAGTGAACAGAGCTAGCACTCTGTCACTTGTTCCCAGGCAGGTGGTGGTGACGCTCACAGGAGGAGCCGTCTTGCCTCCAGTCTCCTCCGCTGCACCCGCCAGGCCCACCGCCACCACACGGTGTCAGGACCCCAAAAGGACGTGATAGGAGACCGCAGCTCCATTTACACCCGCTACCGGGCGGCAGTATCTGCCCTAAGCCCGTCTTCTCCCCTCCACGGAGAAGCTTTTTCCGTTTGACCCAACAGCCTGTTCGACACTTCCTTTCCCAAAGAGCCGCATCTCGTGTCTTCATCCCTGAACCCCTACACTCCCCTTACACCTCAGGGTGCTAACAGAAGGGGCTTCCACAAGGGAAGGTGCCTTTGGATCTGTCCCCTCTTCCCACCAAAACCTCACCCCCAGAAGTGGCCCCCAAGCGTGTCCTTTGATACAACCAGAAGGCTTGCGCCCTCCCGTTAACCCAAGTGTATGCCCAACACTGCCCCATTTGTTCCCTCGCCTAGGGGCCCAACTGCCAGGACCAAGGTCATGGGGGTGCGTCTGCTCCCCCAACACAGGGGCACGTGCATCAGGGAAGTCAGGTACTTTTCCCCCCTCGTCATTAACATCACATACTTACTGGAACCAAGGAAGTGGGGCTGTGTTGTTTCCAGAAGTCACGACACGCTTTAGGACATGACTGTATATTAATCCCACGGTCATGCTCTGTCTTAGGCCAGTCGCCCTGTATTCTAGATCCCGTCTCAAATCAGGTCTGTGATGCCACAAAGGTCACTTACCACATAGGGAGTCACGTGGACCAGAAACACATCAACACAGCCCAAGTAATGTCAATATCATGAAAATACCCAGAACTTTCCCTCACATGCATTGTTTAACACTACTAACCACCTGTCTTTTATAAATCAATACCTGTTCTCTTAAATTTACAGAAATTATAACCCCGAATATGTACAAAGCATCTCCCCTCCCCACTGGCTTCTTCAGCGTGAGTCTCCCAGTCACTGGTCCCACTCTGGGGCTGCGTGGAGCTCAGGTCTCATCCTCTTCTGCTGGGGCCTGCGATGTTGTCCACCAGAACCACAATAGGTTCCTCAGCTCCTCCAATGGGGACTTCTTTCCAGGCCAGTGTGGAGGGCAACCCCTGACCCTCTCTCATCTGCTTCACTTCCCAAAGTGGTAGGAAGCCATCAAGAAGGTCACAAATGTACAACAGTACCAGTCCCCAGCTCACACACGTAAACACCAAGAGACAAAACACAGTGGAGGTACCAAACCCACTGAGCTTGGCCTGGCACTACCAGCCATTACAATGGGCTTGGTCATGGTCATGGGCAGGGAGGATGGCCAGCCCTGGCATGTGAGGTTCTGGTTTTGATATACGTGGTAGCACGAGCCTAAAACACAGCTCCCAAGGCAAACATGCCAGCACTTTCTAAACGCCACTTGGCAGACCCAGGGTGGGCAACACAGCAGAGGCCCACGCTGGGTCTCCTGACTGGCTAGGCCACCCGGAAGCATTCAGGCTGTCTTTTACCCCCTGCAGGCCAAACTTTCCCCGGGTGCCACTGGACCTTCATCCCAGAGCACCTCCACCTGGCAGGTACACGTCCTACCAACAGAGCTGCTGGAGAACCGAGCACAAAGAGAAAGTGAGCTGTGTGCCTCCAGTCAGTCCCCCCGCCCTATGCATCCTTTCTCCATTCCCGCAATGAGCACCACGGTCCCCTGCAGCCTCGGCTGCAGTCAGGGGAACCTGAAGCCTGGTTCAGGCAGTTGTTCGGCAGGGCAATTGGGCTAACGGAGTTCACAATAAGCCGGTGGCTGTGGTCCACACCCCAGCAACAAACGCCCTTGACTGCGTGAGGCAGTGGTTGCTTCAGGAACACAGTCACTTCTCCCAGCATCATCAAAACTCTCAGGAAGAGAGGACGGGTCCTAGCACCCAACCTCTGGGTACCTCAAGACATGTGTCTTTGGATGGGGCAGAGGCTGCTCCTCTGCAGTTGAGCCAGGACCGTCTGGACCAGGGGCAGATGAACCTAGGGTAAGACACCCACCTCCCCCCATGGTCCAGGCCGTTGCGTGAATGTGGTTCATTTGGCATTGAAATACGGCGGGAGCATCACAGTCCAAAGGGTTGGCCAAGTCCCCTTTAGGATATGGTTTCCTGGTCACCCCTGTGAGGAAGCACAAGGCTGTCCGCCACTAAGAGGGATAGCATTGTCCCTCAGAATTAGGACAAGGGCACCAACACATTAGGACGAGGTAGTCCACTGCTCTTTTGAAAAATGTTTCCCACGGGGCAGTTCTACTCAGTTCTAAAGGGTCGCTGTGGGTCGGAATTGACTCGACGGCACTGGGTTTTTTTGTTTACCGAGGCCCTGGCTGGGGTTGCCAAAGGCAGACGCCTCCCCACCTTGCATGCTGAGCCATGTAAAAGAGGGAGCACGTTTCCTTACACGGAGGCTGGACACCTGAGGGCAGCCCAGGCCCTGGGAGGGCAAGCTTGGAGGGGCTCTGGACCTAGACAGTGTGGCAGCTGCAGAGGCTGAGGGGAGGGCTGCAGATGGCCTGAATGAAGACGAGAATGGGTCTCAAGCCAGGCAAGGCTCAGCAATGGCAACTGGTGTGGGGCAAGGAGGAGGGGGAGCTGAACAAGCACCTTGTGGTAGTTCCCACGGGAACCCCAGGGTGGGAAAGTGTGAGTCACCAATGTCCCCCTCAGCGTGCATGAGTCTCAGGTGGGGACACGCATGTGGCCCAAAGTCCACAACGCCCTTAAGTAGCAGGTCAGGTTCCAGACCCCCAAAAGCCCTGAAGCTATCGGAACATGGCCAGATACCACTCGCCTTGCCAGAGGCACCTCGTCCAGGGGGCTGTCCCTTTCGCTGCACTATCAGGTCTTTCTACATGCCAGGAAGGACTGGGTGTACTGGACTGTGTATTCATGTGCAAAGCGAAGCTTGCCCCCAGATATGTTACAACCCCACTCCTAGCAGAGGGGTCACGTGGCCACTGGGAGCAGGGCCTGGGCAGGAAGCCAGACCTCCTCTCCAGGTACATACAACGAGCCACCAGCTTGGCCCAACAGGCTTAGCTCTGTCCAGAGGTCCTCTGTGAGAACAGGGCACTCAGGTGAAGAGCTGCCCTGGGGGCTCCAGGGGTGGACTGAGTCAGCCCAAGTGGTTCGCAAGCATGTTGTGGCATCAGTGTCACTGGGCAGCAGAGTCGCCGTCATCAGAACGGCTGGGGGACCAAGCAACAGAGGGAAACGTGCATTGAGCTGTAGGTACAAAGCCAGCACATCACAATGGGAAGCGCAACACAGTGGGGATGAGGGCACCCACAGGTGTGGACAGATCTTCTTCTGGAACAGGACCGGACAGGCAGGAAGGTGTTCTTCAAACAAGGGCTATGCTGTTGTGCAGATATTTCCTCTACGCAGCAAAGGGTGCGGGCTACCTGAGTGGTGGCGGGTTCTTAAACGTTCCGTGCTCGTGTGGGCAGGGCTGGAGCGGGACTAGTCCCGTTGGAGGCCGGGTGCACAGGGCAGGCCCCGGTACCCGCGGCCGCCAGCTGGCGGCTCAGCATCTGCCGCTCTTTCACAGCCCTGTTAGAGGCGGAAGTCTTCCGGATTTGGGCGCGCCGTGCGTGCCGGAGTGGAGACTTGTAGGTTCTCCGCAGCTCTGCCAGGAACCCCTGGTAGTTGTTTCGCAAGGGGCTGTCTGGCTGCATGTGGGGAATGGCCCACTTCTCTGCCTCCCCAGTCAGACGCGACACCAGGAAGGCCACTCGCTCCGCCTCGCCGGGGAAGCGGGAGGCCTGGAAGATCATGAACCGGTCCATCTGCATCAAGAAGCCCGCCAACTGACCGGGGTCTCCAGAAAAGGGCTCGGGCAGAGAGGTGGGGGGCGTGGTCATGGGCCGAGCCCCGTTGGAGGTGATGGCAGAGATGGGTGGAGTGATCTGCAGAGCGCCCGGAATTCGCGCCCTGGTGCGCAGCAGGGTCAGCTCTGCCATCACGCTCTCCAGCATGTTGGTGAGATTGGCCTTCTCGGCCCGCAGGGTGGAGGCCTCCCGCCGCAGCGCGGAGTTTGTGAGGCGCAGGGAGGTCAGGGTGTCGATGACATCCTCCACGTGGCCGTCTGTAGGTGCTGCGGGGGCTGGGGTTTCAGCTTTTGAGGTCTGGGGTTGGACCATGTTGGCTGGAGGTTAGCCAAACACGGAGGCTGCTGTGGTCGGATGGGGGAGATACAGGGAGCCCCAAATCTAAGTAACCCTCAGATAGGGGTTGACCCAAACAGAAACCGGGGGAAGGGTGGGGTTCAGAGTAGAGTGGCTGATGAGATCAAACGAGAAGGCTGGTCAGATGGAGCCTGAGGGCTCCGAAGGGCCCGGTCCCACAGGGTCCCAGCCGCTGCGCAGGGTCCCAGCAGGTGCTCAGGGTCCCAACAGGTGCTCAAGGTCCAAGCAGGTGCTCAGGATCCCAGCCGGGGCGCAAGGTCCGAGCAGGTGCGCAGGGTCTCAGCCGGTGGGAAGGGTCCCAGCAGGTGCGCAGGGTCCCAGGAGGGGCGCAGGGTCCCAGCAGGGGCGCAGGGTCCGAGCAGGTGTGCAGGCCCCCCGGATGGAAGCCCCGATCCGGACGCGGCGCCTCTCCTGCGCCCTCACACGGCAGGCGGGCTGGACAGGAGGCGGACTTGCTCTGGGCCCTGAAGGATTAAAAGAAAAATTTTAAAAAGGTCTCGGCGGCGGCCCGGGGGACAGGCAGCGGAGGGCGGCGCGGGTCGGGCGCTGGGGGCCAAGCCACACAAAGCCCGGGACCCCGCGGCTCGGTTCGGCCCGGCCGGGGCAGAACCAAGGAGACGGCACCTGCGGCGGCCGGGGCGACAACGGCGGCGGGGCCGGAGGCCGCGGGCGGTCGCGTACCTGAGTCTCCGCGGCTCCCTCCGCGCCTCCGTCCGCCGCCGCCAAGATGGCCCGACGCGGCCACCAAGATGGTCACCGCGGCGGCGGCCGGCCAGAACTGCTTCCGGATCAGGCAGCCGGGCGGCGTGATGGCGGCGGGTGGACGGGCGGGCAGGCGGCGGCGCGGCCTCCAGCAGAAGCGGGACCGGGACCGGGTCGGGGGTCGGGGAGGCCCAGCCACCGAGCGGCCTCAGGGCGGCGCGGGGGCGGGGACGGGAGGGCCTGGCGCGGGCCCTGCTGGTTGCCATGGAGACGGTCCTCCACCGAGCGCGCGGCGGAGGCCGAGGCCCCGCCCCGGAAGTGGTGCACTTGGCCCCGCTCCCACTCCGCGCAGCCCCGCCTCCTCGAGCCGCTCCTCCCGCAGCCAATCAGTGATCGCTGTGCCTACGTTCCTTCTTTACTACTCTGGGCGTCTTCCCTCCTTTTTTTCCTTTGATTCTTTACAAGACAGCTTGCAAAGCTGTTTTGTGTATTGTAAATATTTTCTTTAAATACAGTTCACTTCCGACTGTAACTGGAATATTAATTCAATGTGGTATATATTCAATGTGGTAAATTTTGATAAGACAGAGAAGTCTAAAAGTTTAAATCATTCCCAGTACCTCCACCGAAAGCGCAAACCCTAATACTTTCTGTAGTTCCATCCAGTCGTTGTTCTATGATATATCCTAATACAAAATAATGATTTTTTTACCATATGGACTATTTTGTAACCTTAATACGAAAAACCAAACCCATTGCCGTCAAGTCGATCCCGACTCCTAGTGACCCTACAGGGCAGAGTAAACCGCCCCACAGGGTTTCCAAGGCTGTAATCTTTTCCTAAACCGACTGCCGTATTTTTCTCCCGCAGAGCTGCTGTGGTTCCAACTGCTGACCAGCACTTAACCACTGCACCACTAGGGCTTCTTGTAACCTTAATGGCCCTCTGAATTTTGAGAATTTTCCCATTAAAGATACTTCAAAAGCATGATATTCAATTACTGCCCGCTCTTGCCGTGAATGCGTGCACCACAATTCATTTAACCGTGTGTCTTTTGATAGACTCCTAGCTTATTTTCCATGCTGAAATTTTATAAGCTACACTTGGACATAAATCCCAGCCCCTTGTTCTCATGTTCCCTGGTGTCAAGCAGTGAAAGTGCTGGACTTAAGTGTGTGAACTAATTGGCTCCTGATCTGAGAGTCTTTCCACCTTCGCCTTAATGTCTAGCTCAAGGTGGGACATGGCTGTAGAGAGACGACACAGTGCCAGTTTTCAGTGAGCACAGTCCGTAAGTGACCTGAAGTTGCTGGCGGCCACCTGCAGTCCTCAGGCAGGCCTGGGACATAATCAGATACCCTTGTGCTTTTACAGATGTCTCTTTTGTAAAATGGAAATTTCCGCCCCCCGTTCCGCAATTGAAACCTTTTGAAAAATATCCTTTTAATCCTTCCGGGCTTAGAGCAAGTCCACCTCCTGTCCAGCCCGCCTGGCGGTGTGAGAGCAGCAGTCAACGCACCGCATCCCGGATTGGGGCTTTGATCCCCAGGGGCCTCTCCAAGGCTAGCTGTCGCCACAACTCTGTCTATCCCAATGTACCAAACAGTACAATTTTTGTGGCCAGCTGAAAACTCCTAAGGCATAAGGCAAGAGAGGAAAGAGAGCCATTTCCTTAAACCACCTCCGTGAGATCTCCCAAATCAGTTGCAAGTGGCAGCTACATTAACCTTGACTGAGGTCACTGACTTCAAAAGCAGAAATTAGCCTGACTTCCTCCTCCTCCCAATCCATCTCAAAACAGAGGAACCCCCCCCCATCCACTCCTATGAGTCTCCCCATGATCTCTCTTCCCTCAGTGCCAGGGCTGTGCCTCCCCAGCTTCCTGCTGGCTGTAAACGAGGGTAAAGTCTGCTGCAAATCCGTGTCGTTGACCTTGCAATCCTACCATTCCCAAGGGCACTGAAGGTGAGATGCACTCTGATTTCAGGAATGACAAAACATATGCAATTGAGGAATGTGTAATTTATTTGTATTTCACCTTATTTCAAACAGGATATAAGGTGGCACTCCATGGGTGGGGAGGGGGAGTGGATAAAGAGCGAGGTAAAAATTAAAAGTAGATTTTTTCAAAACAAGAAAAAGTATTTAGCTTCTGGTCCGCATGATGTTCTGATTCACACTCTGGGGCAGCCTTCTCTGTTGTGAGCACAGAACAGTGGTAAACTAAAGGCAGAAAATGTGGAAAGGATAGGGTTGGGCTCAAAAACAAGACAAACTTCGCTATGGTTCAGAAACACAAACTGCTGCGCGTTGATGAAGCCGCGGGCTTGATGGACTCTGGGTCCCTAGGGATAATGGGAATGTGATTCTGGGAGTAAAGCCAGACTTCCTATTTAAAATCAGGGCTGGGAAGGGAGAGGGGTGCACCTCTGTCAGAAAGGAGTCTGAAAAATCTGCTTTGGTTGTGTTATGAGACAATGGCTTATGTGAAGGCATGGCCCTGGGTTGAGAGATAACACAGATGTAATCTTATGACCCATACTGCTCCCTGGCTCAATAAGCAGACCACAGAGAGCCAGGAATTCTGAATCACCCATATAAGACATCCTTCTGCACTGCAGGCCAGGAATTGAAACAGCTAGACAGGGATAAATGAGCAGAGAGAGAGATAAAGTGAAGGAAATCCTCTCCCCAAAGTCAGCCTGAAAAACAAAATTCTGAAGCCCATAAAGACATCTAATGCTAAGAAAAACAGCCAACAAAATCAATACTCATAATATGAATTAACTCCAGATGAAATTAAAATAATACAATAGTCTGGAAAAAAAAAAGACTTTAAAATAAGCATATTTAGGGTCCTCGAAGAGAACGATGAAGAAATCACATTCATGAAAATATATAAAAAGACACTGAGGAGGAAAGAAGCAGAAATGTAACAAGATCGGGTTGTTATGAAAAATAAAATACCTTTTAAAAGGATGTATAGTCAACTTCTCCTTCCAGGAAGATGGAGTAGATGTGGTTTTCCTTATTCTTTCCACGAAGAACAACTAAAATAACTAAAAAAAACTCCAAAAGGTGGAGAGACTATGGCAGACTAACTAGGGACCTTAGGAACTGAGGAACAACATGGTAATGAGTTCCTTGGGTTTTCTTTTTGCCTGATATATCCTAGACTTGGAGCTGAAGAAGCTGGCAACCCAGAAATGCTAATAAGCACAGGCAAAAATATAACAACAAAAGCCAGCTCTCTCTAGCCAAACAATCAGGAAAGAGGTAGCCTGGAAAGACAGAAAACTTTTAGAAAATAACTGGTCTACTCCAGCCAAGCGCCACAGAAAAATATGTGGCCCCACCCCTACTCATGCCAGCAAAGGTCAAGTAGGCAGTCTAGACTTCTTCCCTCATCAAGACTTTGACAACATCCCCCAACACCTCCACCAGGGTGGTGTTAGAGAGACTCAAAAATTTCCCAAATTTGAAAGGAAACATTAATCTATGCATCCAAGAAGCTCAAGAAACTCAAGCCAGGATAAACCCAAAGAGAGCTACACCTAGTTATATTGTAATCAAACTGTCTAAAGGCAATGAAAATCTTGAAAACAGCAAGAGAGAAGTAACTTATGTATAAGGTATCCTCCACAAAATGTGACAGCTAACTTTTCATCAGAAACCATGGTGACCAGAAGGCAGTGGAAAAGGATTGTCAACCTGCTTCAAAACTCCTTCAAAAAGGAGAAATTATGACATTCCCAGACAAACAATGATGAAGAATTTGTCACTAGGAGGTCTACTCTACAAGACATGTTAACGAGAGTCCTTCGGGTTGAAATGAAAGAGTACTAAACAGTCACTCAAAAAGTAAAGGTATCTACATAGGTATGTACACAGGTAAACCCAAAAGATAATGTAACTCTTGCTCCTCCTATTTGATTTAAAAGACAACTGCATAAAGCAGTAATTATAAATTGTGTTAATGAGCATACAGTGTATAAAGATACAATTTGTATGACAATAGTAGTACAAAGAAGGTGAAGAAGATGGAGCTATATAGGCGCACAGTATTGTAAACTGCTAAAACTAAGTTGGTATTCATCCAAACTAGATTGTTATAAGTAAAGATGTCAATTGTAATGCTCAGGGCGACCACTAAGAAAATAACTCAAACAACAAAAAAGTAAAATAAGTGACAAGGAAATTAAAATGTTACACTAGAAAACATCTATTTAACACCAAAGTAGACAGTAATGGAGTAGTTTAGGAACAAAACAACACAAGAGATATACAGAAGGCAAATAACAACATGGCAGACATAAGCCCTATCTTATCATTAATACACGAAAGGTAAGTGTATGAAACACTCCAATCAAAAGGCTGAACTGGTAGAATGGATTTTTTTTTCTTTTCTTAAAATACATGATCTAACTATACGCTGTCTACAAGAGATATGCTTTAGTTGCAAACACACAAATAAGTTGAAAGTAAAAGAATGAAAAATAATATACCATGCAAACACTAACCAAAAGAAAGCTGGAGTGGCTTTACTGATAACAGACAAAGTAGATTTTTAAGACCAACAGTTGTTACTAGAGATAAATAAAGACATGTTAAAATGATAAAAGAGTCAATCCATCAAGAAGATACAACAATTATAAACATATATGCACCTAACAACAGAGGCCCAAAACCATGAGGCAAAAACTAACAAACTTAAAGGAAGAAATAGACGATTCAGAAATAATAGTTGGAGGCTTCAGTACCCTACTTTCAATAATGGATAGAACAACTAGACAGAAGGTCAGAGAAAAAAAAGAAAATAGAAGACTTGAACACACTATAAACAATTAGACCTAACTGATATCTATGAACACTCCATCCTACAAAAAGAGAATGAAAATTTTTCTCAGGTGTGTTCTCCAGTATAGACCGTATATTAGGTCGTAAAAAAGTCTCAATAAATTTAAAAAGGTTGAATCATACAAAGTATGTTCCCTGGCTGTAATAGAATGAAATTAGAAATAAATAACTGAAAAAAAAAAAATGGGGCAAGTCACAGATATGTGGAAATTACATAACATGCCCCTAAATAACCAACAGGCCAAAGAAGAAATCACAAGGGGAAATAGCAATACCTTGAGATAAGTGAAAATGAAACACAGCACACCAAAACCTATGAGATGTAGTAAAGTAGTGTTCAGGGGGAAATCCACAGTCGTAAATGCCTATATTTAAGAAGAAGGAGAAAGAGCTCAAATTAATAACCAAAATTCCCACTTTAAGAAACTTGGGGGCGGGGGGGAGAGCAAACTAATCCCAACAGGAAGGAAAGAATAAAGATCAGAGCAGAAATAAATGAAATAGAGAATAGATAAACAATAGGGAAAATCAAAATCAAAAGCTGGTTCTTTGAAGAGATCGACAAACCTTTAGCCCAGACTGACCAAAAAAAAAAAAGAGAGAGAGAGAGGACTCAAATCACTAATATCAGGATGAAAGCGGTGCCATTACAGAAATACAAAGGGATTATAAGGAAACCCTGTGAAGGTATGCATGCCAACAAATTGGATAACCTAGGTGAAATGAACAAATTCCTAGAAAGACACAAACTCTGAGACTGACTCGAGGATAAATAGAAAATCTGAATAGATCTATAACAAGTAAAGAGATTTAATTACTAATAAAAGCCTAGCCACAAAGTAAAGCCCAGGCCCAGATGCCCTTGCTGGCGAATTCTACCAAATGCTTGAAGAATTAACACCAACCCTCTGCGAACTCTTAAAAAATCTAGAGGAAGGAACACTGTCTAACTCATTCAGAAGCCAGTGTTACCCTGATACCAAAACCAGACAAAAAAAAACATGTTGCTATCGAGTTGATTCTCACTCATAGTAACCCTATGGGGACCTTATAAAGACATCATTTTATTGAAATGCGTGAATATTCTCTCTTTAACATTTTACCATAGTTTCAGTCCTTTTGCTCCATTCAAGGTACCTTTCTTCAACAAATATTTTTATAAACCAAACCTTGCCCCCCACCCAAAAAATTGTTTGTTATTTTTTTGAATGTTACATCAAATTTAGATGCAAGAAAATTATAGAACTTCTCAATTTCCTTCCATTCAGGTACCAAGTATAAATTTAGCAAAAGAATCTTGCCACAGGTTGAGATATTCCAAAAACAATTATGGAATTTAGAAATTAAACTCCACACACCATTGGCGCTCTCAACACTTAATTATCCCAATTCCTCCCTCATTTTTAGAGGGATGAATTTCAGTATTTCCCTGTTGGCTAGAATTATTTCTAATAATTATAATTTGCTAAAGGCAACCCTGGTGGCGTAGTGGTTAAGTGCTACGGCTGCTAACCAAAGGGTCGGCAGTTCGAATCCGCCAGGCGCTCCTTGGAAACTCTCTGGGGCAGTTCTACTCTGTCCTGCAGGGTCGCTATGAGTCAGAATTGGCTCGACAGCACTGGGTAAAGCTTCAAAGCTCAAAATCTCTGGCACTGATTTCTCGAATACTTTGATCAAGGATTTCCAACAGATTTTGAACAAAATGCAATCAAACTTTGGAGGACTTGTTTACAAAAAGTTCACTCCCCGTCTAAGACTTGAGGTTGATGTACAAAGTAGTTCTTCAAATGCCCCGACATTTGGGAAGTCTGACTAATAGCAGAAGCAAAGGCAGAAAGGACACACTGCCAGGCTGGGATCTCTTTTTGTATTCAACATCAATGTTGCCACAAAAATTTTTGTAGCCCAATTTCTCTAACTGTGCACAGATATAAAAATATTTGCAACCAACCACAACCACAGCTTCTATTTTGATTGATAAAATATCACAGATTATTTGAATGCAACGATGAATAACGTGCTCACGACAACCAATTCCAAGCACATTTCTGCTCCACGGGTTTCTTAATTTAGTGAGAACATTGCTTTTTATCAGGTCACTGTTGAAAGCTGCCTCGGGTTTTGTCAAACTCTTCTCATTTAGCTGGATGAAGTGTGTCTTCTGTTTTCTGCTTGGGCCCACACTGATGCAAATTCCTTCGGAAAACAACTTGACATTAATTAGTAGAGGGGGAAAGTGGTTTGGCTGGAAGTCCTATTCCCGGGGGTCATCCGTGTGTGCCCTAGAAACCTGTGTAAATTTCCATCTGCTTAATTTATCAATTGCTGGGAGAGGTGTATTAGAATTTCCCAGCATAGTGGTGGATTTCTCCCGTTCTCTTTGTAGCTCTGCCAATTTTTGTTTTATGTGTATTGATGGTATATTATTAGGTGCACGCAAAATTTTAATGTTTACCTATTCCTCGTTCACTGAACCGTTTATCATTATGAGTGTCACTTTTAGGCTCCAGGAAGCTGCTTTACATTAAAGTCAATTGGTCTGATATGAATGCAGCCATCTCTTCCTTTTGATGGGCAATATTCCATCTTTCTATGCTCTTAAGTCCTAGGTGTGTCTATGGTCAACAGCACGTAACTAGATTCTTTAAACTTCAATCTGAAAATCTTTATACTTTTAACTGTAGAGTTTACATGTTTACCTAATTTATAGTTATTGTAATTATAGTTCTATTTGGATTTATTTCAGCCAACACATTATGTTCTTTTTAATTATCCCATCTGGTCTGGCTTTTTTGTTTGCTGGTTGGTTGGTTTTTTAACCCTTCCCTGCCTTCTGTTGGTTGAAGTTCTTTTTCCTTATTCCTTTCCCTTTCCATTAATTTGGAAGTTACACTCTATTTTTCTTCGTTTTGTGATTACCTTAGTAATTTTAATAAGCTACACTTAGGACGAGATGACAGTCATCAAAATCTTTACTCTTTTTCAGGACAGTACATGCCCTTTAAGTACTTTAATTCCGATCACTCCTCTCTGACTGTATATTGTTAATGAGCAATTTAAATTCCTCAGTGGTGCAAATAGTTAAAGCACTCAGCTGCCAAATGAAAGGTTGGAGGTTCGAGTCCATTCAGAGATGCCACAAAAGAAAAGCCTGGTGATCTGCTTCCCAAAAAACCAGCCACTGAAAACCCCATGGTACACAGTTCTACTGTGTCACGGATGGGGTCACCAGGGGTCAGAATCAACTCGACGGCCACTGCAGTAATAAAAATGATAAAATTCAAGTCCATTTATTTTAAACCCCCACAAAGTTTTCTTTTTATTTTTCTGGGTAGTCAAGTTTGTCTAGATTGACTCCCATATTCAGCCCTGTCTTCACCCTTCATTCATTTTTGCTCATCTCTCTTGTGGGTAGGTTTGGGGAATGTAAGAAATACAACACCTTTGGAGACAGGGCCCAGAGAGCAGAGTAGTCAGATGCTTCCTGTGGTCCCTCTCACAACAAAGGCCTGAAAAAACAAGTGAATCCATTATATATGGCCATCCAGGAGCCCTGAATGTCAAAGACAAAGTTGAGGAATCAGACTGAGTGGCAGGGGGAGGGAGAGACAGTTCAGAAGCAGGGAGGAGTTGCCAGAACTGTCCCGGCCAGCTCCAGGACCCTGCAGGCTGGTTCAGGTGCTGTGTGCAGTGAGGCAAGCAGTGGTGATCGGGATGTGTTTTCCCATTGGGAGAGACCGAGTGGCAGAGTCTGCTCGAGCCTCCAGAACCAGCAAGAAACAGAACTCAACTGGTGAAACATAAGAGTCTAACCTACCACGCGGATGGAAAAAAAAACCCTTTTGGGAAGCACCTCTCACATTTACCTGCCCCCTCCCCGCTCGGTTCCAGGTCCCAGTCTGGCTTCAGTGATTGCTGTGCTCCGTCGGCCAGAAGTAGGAAGAATTGCATGGCCTGAGCCATTCTCCCGGCTTTGGAAAGGGAACAAAGTAACAAACAGGAAAAAATTTGCCAGCTGCCCTAATCTGGGACCTCAGGGCAGGCACAGTCCCTTTGCCTAGGCACAGGCATAAGGGATCCACAGACTTCGAATGCCTTTCACCACTACATAGACCTGTGTGGGCCCATTTCAGCAGTGTATGCCCCTACTAGAACAGTATAATAGGGCGTATACCTGAAGTCTATTTTCATCTGTATCTGGTATAAGGGGGAGTGGCAGATTCATGACACTTGACACCACCCTGCTGATTAAGGAGGGCTCTCACCTACCCACATAAGAGGCCTGAGGACTGGTGGCTTCACTCACTCCACCAAGCCACCTTTGACAGGGGTCTAAGAATAAGTAGTGACTCCCAGTCCTTACAGCCAATAGCATTGTATGCCATAGTCCTGCTGCAAAACCCACCTACCTACACGCTGTAGGGAACAGGGACATGCCTTCCACCCAGGCAATCAGGGGCAGCAATCAGCAATCTGCCTTGATTAGCAAAGGGCCCCCTACTGCAGCCAGATACCTGTGCCTACTCCAATTACTTCTACTCATCTTGGACTGTAGGTGAGAGCCTGCACCACACACTCAGTGACCAACAACCTGGACACCTGGGCAGAATCTGCACAAGAAAAGGAAACAGACTCCTGGACTCACATACCTAGTAACAGCTGTAGCCACCTGGAGACAGGACTTGACAGCTTCAAAGACACCAATAATTAAACTAACTCACGCAACCAGCCTATCTGGGCACATCAAAACAAAACAAAACAAGAACCTAGGACACAGTAAGCAAACATACAATAAATAAATAATATAATAACTTATTGATGGCTCGGAGACAACAGTCAATAACAAATCACATAGAGGCAGACTATGATGGCTTCAGCAAGCCACCAAACAGTGATTCAAGAAATCTTCCAGAGGAAGAGAACTTCTTGGAATTACTGGAGGTAGGATTAAAAAGACTTATACATAGAACTCTTCAAGAGGTAAAGAAGGAGGTCAGGTGAAAAGCAGAACGAGCCAAAGAACACACAGACAAAGCAAGAGAGGAGCTTAAGAAGGTTACACAGTACCACAATGACAAATTTAACTGGCCTCAAGGATCCACAGAGAGACAGCAAACAGAAATTCACAAGATTAACGATAAAATTTCAGAATTAGACAACTCAATAAAAAAGTCATAGGAGTAGAATTGAGGCACTAGAAGTCAGAATGAGCGAGACTGAAGATAAAGCACTGTCACCAACTTATTTGAGGAAAAATCAGATAAAAGGATTTAAAAAAATGAAGAAACCCTAAGAATTACATGGGACACTATCAAGAGGAATAATCTATGAGTGATTGGAGTACCAGAACGGGAGGGATAACAGAGAATACAGAAAGAATTGTTGAAGACTCACTGGCAAAAAACTTCCCTGATATCATGAAAGACGAGACACTATCTGTCCAAGAAACTCGTTGAACACCACACAGGGTAGATTCCAAAAAAAGTCACCAAGACATAGTATAATCAAACTTGCCAAAACCAAAGATAAACAGAGAATTTTAAGAGTGGCTAGAAATAAACAAAGGAAGAAGTCCAAGCTGCACTGAAGGCACTGGAAAAACCAAGGCTTTTTTGAGATGTTGCAACAAACAAACGCATCACTGGAAGTCCTCACTTGTCTGTGCCAAGAGGACCAGCCAACTAGAAAAGATCCATAGTTATGCCTATTCCCAAAAAAAGTGATCCAATCAAACGCAGAAATTATTGAACAATGTCATTAATTTCACACACAAGTAAAATTTTGCTGAAGATCATTCAAAAGCAGCTGCGGCAGTACATCGACAGGGAACTTCCGGAAATTCACACCGGATCCAGAAGAGGACGTGGAGCCAGGGATATCACTGCTGATGTCAGACGGATCCTGGCTGAAAGCAGAGAACACCAGAAGGATGTTTACCTGTGTTTTATTGACTATGCAAAGGCATTCGACTGTGTGGATCATAACAAACTACGGATAACATTGTGAAGAATGGGAACTCCAGAACATTTAATTGTGCTCATGAAGAACCTATATGTAGATCAAGAGGCAGTTGTTTGAACAGAACAAGGGGATAACTGCGTGGATTAAAGTCAGGAAAGGTGTGTGTCAGGGTTGTATCCTTTCACTGTATCTATTCAGTCTGTATGCTGAGCAGATAATTTGAGAAGCTGGACTATATGAGGAAAAACGAGGCATCAGGATTGGGGGATGACTCATTCACAACCTGCATTATACAGATGATGCAATCTTGCTTCCTGAGAGTGAAGAGGACTTGAAGCACTTACTGATGAAAATCAAAGACCACAGCCTTCAGTATGGATTAAACCTCAACATAAAACAAAAATCCTCACAACTGGACCAGTAAGCAAAATCATGATAAACGGAGAAAAGATTGAAGTTGTCAAAGGATTTCATTTTACTTGGATCCACAATCAACACCCATAGAAGCAGCAGTCGAGAAATCAAAAAACACATTGCGTTGGGCAGATCTGCTGTAAAAGACCTCTTTAAAGTGTTGAAAAGCAAAGATGCCACCCTGAAGACTAAGGTGCGCTTGACCCAAGCCACGGTATTTTCAATTGCGTCATATGCATGTGAAAGCTGAACAACAAATAAGGAAGACTGAAGAACTGACACCTTTGAATAGTGGTTTTGGCAAAGAATATCGAGTATACCGTGGACTGCCAAAAGAATGAACCAATCTGTCTTGGAAGAAGTACAACCAGAATGTTCCTTAGAAGCAAGAATGGTGAAACTATGTTTTAAAACTTTGGACATGTTATCACGAGGGATCAGTCCCTGGAGAAGGACATCCTGCTTGGTAAAGTAAAGGGTCAGCAAAAAAGAGGAAGACCCTCAATGAGATGGACTGATACTATGGCTGCAACAATGGGCTCGAGCATAACAATGATTGTGAGCACGGTGCATGAACGAGCAGTGTTTCCTTCTGTGGTACACAGGGTCACTACAAGTCGGAACCAACTCGACGGCACCTAACAACAACAACAACG